>NC_069386.1:124812500-134812500 GCF_027475565.1 Acinonyx jubatus | reverse complement strand
AGAGCCCTGCACTAGGGGACAAGAAATCTTGGAATCCCAGCTGGGTGTTCGCCATCCGTGCTCGTCGGAAGAGGGGAGGTGTTTAATAGGTTAACTAGCTTCCTCTTTCCTCTCTCCCTCCCCTCCCCTCCTCTACCCACTCCTGCCTTCCCACCCTCAGCCAGGCCCCATACAGGCACCGAGGGGCTCAGCGTGTAGAAGGAGAAGCAGACGTGAGCACCGAGTGGGGGAGGGGTGTCCCCGAGAAATGTCAGGGAGGGACCAGCTGTTATGGAAGCGGGGAGAAGACTCTCCAAAGGGTCAGGTGCTTGTTGAGAGATTTCTCCGGCCGAGGGAATGGCCCCGAGGAAGACGCTCCCCAAGGGAAGGTATTCCAAGCCCCCCCAAGACCCACGGTCCTGCCCTCAATAGCAGTACGGTGGCCATGGCGATCTCATGCTTTAGAACCAGTGTGGATGCTATGGACCGGGGCCCATGGACAGGACCCAGCACTTCCTCAGTGGAGGAAACAGCGGCCTGGTGTAGCTGACATCACCTTACACCATAAAAAGATGCTTGGCTTCCCCTCTCCTGCTTGTTGGCCTCACTCTGTCAACAGGCACCAGAAGGGACTAAATCTACGCCCACTCCTGTATGTGTGGGAACGGGGTGCTCTCTTGACCAAAGCAGCAGAAAGGAGAGAGTTCAGGCTCGAGCGCAGGGGTCTTACCTTTAAAGAAAATGTAATTCACCATAACCATGACCTCAGTGCTATCCAAGTCCTTAACTAAGTCCACAATCTTGCCTTCAGTTTGTTTTGCCACATAGTCGTTGATCTGCTTCTGGGCCCCTGCGGGGTCCCCAAAGTGGGCGGGGAAAGTGTCTGCCAGGTACAGAGTCCTCATGGCACTCAGGAAGGCGTCCTGGACGGGCACCGTGGGGCTGATGAACAGAGCGTTGCCAAGGTTCAGCCGGAGGCCCTTTCTGGGCCGGGCGAGCTCCCCCAGCAGCTGGCGGAAGGAGTTGTGGAGCCCCTGCTCCGAACCCGCCTGGGGACTGAGGCCCAGGCCTTCTAGAATCTGTGCCTTCGTGTCGGACCGGGCCCCCAGGGACAGCATGGCCAGAGACGCGGAGATGCTTAGAGGGGAGAAGAAGATGTTCTGGTCGGGGGCAGCTGTAGCCAAGGCCCTGTAGAGGTCGAAGGCAAAGTCCCCGCTCATGGGGGCCACCGTGCTGACCACGGGTGCCTCCTTGACCCTCTTCTTTGTCTCCCAGGAGCCGTGGCGGTGCAGGGTGGCCCCGGGCGGGCTGAGGAACATCAGGTAGAAGAGGAGGCAGAGCGGCATTGTGGCTGAGCCCCGTCCTGAAAGGGAAAGTGGGAAGGTGTCCTCAGAGAGGAGACCGGGGGGAAGCGGGTAAGGCCGGTACCCCAGAGATGTCACCACCCAGCGCACAGCATCCACGGAGACGACGAGCCCGTGAGGTTGGGAGCAAGGGTTTAAAAAGAGCCACAGGGGCTCGAGGACAGAGACCGGGGGACGTGGGGGCCTCATGGCGGGAGAGGAAGGGGAAGGCGGAGGGTGCAGCCCTGAGGTGGGGGCTGGCCACCGGGGTGAGAATGCTCTCATCCGCACCAGGGTGCGCGTTACGGGGAGGGGGGGACGTGGGGCTGGACGGCGCTCCTTGTTCTGCCTGATCAGCATCTCTGAGATGGCCACGGCACGAGACGCCTGCTTCCAAAGTGGCCTGTGACTGTCACTCCAATCCCCTGGGGGTAGCATTTGCAAGGCCTCATGGTCCTTCCGTGAACTCAGACCAACTACGCCCCACAGACCCCTCAGAACTGCTGGATTTATCCCTGTTCGCTCAGCAAATGGACATCGAACATCATGGCGGGCAGGGGCCAGGCTCCAGAGGCTCATTCGTGACCACTCGGACGCCAATCGGCCCCTTTTCTCCTTCCCTCCCAGGGGCTGCTCTAGGACCCTGCAGCCAACCTTGCTCCTCATCAGAGCCCCTCCCCAGCTCCCTCCACCCCACCCCCCTGTGAGGAAATCCTGCTCTCTTAATGTGAGCACCCAGACTCCTCCCCTATTCTGTGATGGCCGAATTGTGTTCCCCACACTCCTGGGTTGAGGTCTTAACCCCCAGCACCTCAGGACGTGACTGTATTTGGGGAAAGTGCCTTTAAACAGGTAATTAAGTCAAAATGATGTCTGTGGACGGGCCTTGATCCCATCTGACTGGGGTCCGATGAGAAGAAGAGATGGGAACACAGCTTCACACGCACACGCACGGAGGGAAGGCCGCGGGAGGACACAGGGAGGACACCGCCATCTGCAAGTCGAGGAGACAGGCCTCAGAAGGAACCGGCCTCTCCGGCACCTTGACCTCAGACTTCAGGCCTCCAGGCAGCGAGACAGGAACCTTCTGTTCTGTGGTGCTTTGCTGTGGTGGCCCAGCCGACACCTATCTCCTTCCTTCCATCCCCCAGACAAGGGCACCCTCGTTTCTTGTGTCTCCTCCGCCCCCTACGTGGGCCCTGGAGGGTCTTCAGTCCCTCCTCCCCCTTTCCTCCCTCCGGTCCATCTACCTAGACCCCTCCTCTCCAACCAGGAGCGCTTCCTGTGCCCCAGAGGCCTCCCGAAGCCCCCTGTGTTCACAGTCCCCTGCAGCCCAGCCTCCTGGGCTCAAGTCTCAGCCCGGCTGCTTCTTGTGAGTGTGGTTTGGAGCAAGTCACCTACGGCCCCGTGCCACTGTCCCTCACCTGTACAACGGAGGTGATGACGTTAACCCGTGTCGGCCGTGGCTGGGGGCTTTAAGGACTCGACATGCCTGAAGTGTTGCAGCAGGGCCCCGCGCGGACTTGGTGCAGTAGAGTGCGAGCTGTGGCTGTGGCAGCTTCCAGCCACCCCCCCACCAGAGGTCCCCATTTCCTCTGCTGTGCGCGTGGGGTACGCGCTCCCAACGCTCTCGTGCCGGCCTGCCTGACCGCTGACGACAGCCTTTCTCCGGGGTGAGAACTCCCTCCAGCTGGGTCTTCTCCCTCCTCGGACACCATGTCATCAGGTCCCCAGCCTCAGGGCCCTGCCGGAGTCCCGTGACCCACGCAAACCCAACCCCCAAAGGGCCCCAAACATCTGCATTGGACGTCGCGTGCAAAGTGGCCCGCTGAGGTGGCGGCCAGGGCGCCAGTGAGCTTGGGCCAGGCGGACCTGGGCGGCCGTTGTCTTTGAGCGAAGCCCAGCGACTTGAGCAGGCCGCACTCACCAACCCTGGCCTCCAAATTGCCCCTGAGCTCATAAAGGAAGCCCATTTAGAATGTTGTCTGTGGAAGCTGCGGCCACCCAGGACCAAAGAGAGCAGCCTTTGGTTCCTCGACCGGCGCCATTCTGCAGATGGGTAATCTGATGCCCAGAGAGCTTGAGTCACTGGCTGATAGTGGCAAAGCGTGGGCCCAGACCCGGTGCTGATGCTCAAGGCCGATGCTCTAAACCACCACACCATTTGGCTTCCCCACATCCCTGGCCCCCCCCTTCTGTGTCACAGCCTCTCTGTGTCACAGTCCTTGTCTTCCCGGCCTCAGCAGCCACCACTATAGCTGCTAATCTGCAGATAATTAAGAAACAGGGTCCGGGCTTCCCAGGCTGACACTCCCTTATTGTTTACACGCTGAGAATGCCAGTCTTTCAAGGACACGGGTGGTTTAATCTCGGGGCCCTTTAAAACAGTCTGTTCTGCAGCACAATATGATCCCTCCTGCAAAGTGTTAGAACCATCACCGTAGCGAGATCCTGGTGGACAAGATACGCATCTCTCCTCCCCCTTATTATCAAAGATTAACCCCGAGCTCATGATCACCCTAAAAGAAAGGCCTTCAAAGAATAGTTGCAGGCACAGAGGGAGTTTCCTGCTTGGCTGGGGCCTAGAGGCAGTTGACTCCCGCAGGAGAGTTCTGGCCTCCTGTCCCTCAGCCTGCCTGGTGGCCTTGGGCCAGTCCCATCCCCTCTGTGGGCCTCAGTTTCTTCACAAATAACTCAAGGTCTGTCAGTTACTGTGGCCGGTAACCCTTCTTCCCTCCACTGCCCCCCACAAACACCAGAGGTCTAGGCCTGATGGGCGAGAGCCCACAGAGTCTCCCTGGGGAGTGGGGTCTCTCTGGAGGGGAACCCAGCCTCACTCACTCTCCTCCAGGCTGCAGGTGGGGACCTAGAAACCTCTCTCCATTTGGGCCCGCTCTTATCTTTTGTTAAAGCCAGTATTTAGAAAGGCCACTCTACAAATATCACTACATTCAACCGTCAACAAAAGTGACCATTATGGACACCGTTTTACAGATGACTAAACTGAGGCTTAGCAAAATGGAATAGCTCGTGCCAGCCGGTGAGTGATGATGGAACCAGGATTCGAATCCAGATTCCTGTGTCTGGTGGATCCACTGCCTCTTGTCCTCCTTTCGTGGCTCTAAGAAGTAACAGCTCTCGTTCCTCTTCTCCTGTAGCTCCTGGTGAGTTTCCCGGAGTCTCTCGCAAGCCGTTCACCTGTATTAGCTCATTTCTACGCCTCCACAGCAACACGGAGTCGGTATCATTCTCATCGTTGGTACAGAAGAGGAAACAGAGGGTCAGAGAGATCGCTTCTGAGAAAGTGGAGGCCTCGGGGTGCTCATTTCATGTTTCTTACGTTTAAGCCCAGGCTGTGCCATCCCGCTGCTGGGCCTCTGGTGGAAATGACAGAGTTGACAGAGTTTCATGCCAACCTGGACCCGGGGGTGAGTCTGCTTCGGGTCCTGGGAGCCTGGCTCTTGGGAGACCAGCTCTCAGCCAGGAGACCGGAGCCGGGCCTGGCCGACCCCCTCCTGATGCCAGTGTTTCTGCAGAAATGCCCCAAGGGTCCGAGGGAGGGGAGCAGATCAATGAAGTTCATCTGGCATCCCAGGCCAAAGCGACTTGAGCCGGCTGGGGGAGGGCAGGGGGTGGGCGGGTGCTGAGGAAGTCCTCCCATGGAGCCCACCGTCCAGGGATTCGAAATCTGTTGCATTTACTCCAAAGGTTAGGCAACAAAGTCCTACCGGGTCAACTTTGGACTCTGCAGTGGGAGGTGTGGCTGAGGAGGTCTGTCTGCTGAAAAGGGAGATGTACGACTGAGAGCCCAGGCAGGGAGGGAAAGACAAAACCCCAGGCTCCCCTGGATGCTTAAGGACCGGACGCTGGAGAGCTTTCTGGGAGCAGTGACCTAGGGAACTTTCTTCACCTCCCTCCCCGTCCCCAGACCACCTGCAAGGCTTGTCGGTTTCTAGCTCCAGAATGGGTCTTCCCCCTGCCTGCCTCTCCCAGTTTTCCCTGCCGCGTCCTTATAGAAAACCTGCCGCCTTTCGCCCCGACCACCCCACACCTCCTCCTGCCCCCAGACCCATTCTACACACGGCATCTGAAGGATTCTCCCTCAGTCCCCGACTGGGTCTCAGCGCCCTGCCGCCTAGGAGTGCCATTGCCAGCCTCCGTGTGTGGGGCAGGACCTAGCCGATCCGTGCGATCACCACCGGGCCCCGTGTGGTCTGGCTCCGCCCAGCTCTCCCCAGCCTCAGCCTGATCTGCTCTGTCCTTGCTCATGTGTGTCCTCCGGGTACAGTTCTCAGCTCAGCAGACAAGCCCCGTCACAGTCCTGAGCCTTTGCACGCCGTGCTGTCCCCTGGAACCCTCTGGCAGCCTCCCTGACCACGGCCAGCTTCTCCCTGGGCCTCAGGCCCCTGCTTGAATGCCACTTCTGGGTGATGCCGTGGCCCTGCCTGGCCCTCCCTCTGCAGTAGCATTCTCTTATCACGGCCCCTCTGTTTCGCTCACTGCTCCATCAGCGATGGAAATGCAACCCCACATCGTGCCTTCTTGTGTCCCGGCCTCTCTCCCCGACTCGAACATGTGCTCCTAACAGACAGGACCCGCATCGACACCTGCTCTTGCCGTGAGATTTGCAGTCAGCGATGGTGCTCAGACACCTTTGTGGAATGAATGAATGAATGAATGGGTGAAGTCCTTCTCTGTGGCTCAGAGGTTTTAGAGCACACACGCTGGACGCGGAGCCGGGCTGGGCACCCAGGGCTGAGCCCTCCTGGCCCCAGGGCTAACTCTGCCAGGTGACCTTGAACACCTCCCACCCTGCTGTTCACCTTCTGTTTTCCTTTTTCTTTTTTTAAGACCATTTTCCTGAGACGCGACTGCCGTACGAGAAGCCACTCCTATTTACCCTGCACACCTGCGAAACCACCTTCACCACAAACACCCACCACGTCCTGACCCCCCCCCGCCCCGCCCACCACCTTATTCTTCACGCTGCGGCTTCTTGATCAGTGAACGGGCACGTTGGTCAGGGGTGCATCGTCCCCTTTTATGGCTACATTTCTTGCCAAGGGCCCCGTCCTTAGAAACACTGAAAATCACACTCCTTTTGTGTCTACGTGTTGCCTATTTCACCAACAGCCAAACGGCGTCTGGCCCTCCAGCAGCCACTGTGGTCATTCTGGGAGGCAGCCCTCCGGGCAGGGCGGCCCCAACTCGGGGAAACAGGTAAACGGGTACGTGATCGCGTCTCGTGATTGCTAAAGGTCCGAGATTGCAGGCACAGAAAACAAGAGAGAAAAGCGATGGCCTCCGGGGAACCTGCCTGTGTGCCACATACCCTGTCCCCACTATGTCATTTCTGAGTTTGTCTGCCTCGGCGCTGTTGGCATTAGAGGCCGGGGTATTCTTTGTCGTGGGGGCTGTCCCGTGCCCTGTAAGGGGTTTAGCAGTGCCCCCGGCCTCTACTCTACTCGCTAGATGCCAACACAGCCCTCTCTCCAGTTGTGCCAACTAAACATGTGTCCAGATGTTGCCAGACGTGCCCTGGGGATAAAGGCGCTCCCGGGTGAGAGCTACCGTATCACTGGACCCTCACGGTCGCCACGCAGAAGATGTGATCATTTGCATCTCACCTACAAGGAAACTGAGGCGCAGCCAGATTTAGAGTCGTGCCCGAGTTCACACAGCTGGGAGAGGGGCACACAGGCCCTGGCTCCTTCCCCCACCCCCCCCCCCCACCACTGCGGGGAATTTTCCTGTTCACTCTGGGACAGCACCAGAGCTTTGAAGCCCTCCAGATCCCATAACCCCAGCCTCCTGTCCTCGCCGTTCCATGCACACCCTCACGCCCCCGGGCCCTCCATCTGCCCACGGCATCTGTACTCACCCTGTCCCATGGCCGAGCGTGCACACGGCGCAGGTGACAGTCCCTCACGCTCAGTGTAAAGCAGAGAGCCTATGGGGCAGGAACCAGCATTTGTCGCTGACCACAGTCGGGCTCTGACTCCGCCCCCCCTTGGCCCAGCCCTGTCCTGTCCCGTGGGTATTCTAGCCAACAGGCAGGCCGCAGGGACAGCCACCTGAGCTCTGACCCGGGCTCGCTTCCCCACCGGCCCCACACAGACCCCCGTTTGCCTGCAATGGCACAGGGTCCCCAGGGGAGCGACCTGCTGCTGGCATTCCAGACACAGGGAAAGGGACACCCTCTGGCAAACATCCCTTTCTCCGGGCTGATTCCTCTGTCTCCTGCAGCCGCTTAGCTCTACATCAGGGGGAGTGTGGTGTGAGCCTAAGGTCCCCACAGCCCCCCACGTGCTTGCCGGATTCCTGGGCAGTGCTTACCAGATCTGTTCAACGGTGAGAGTCTGGTGGGACCCAGAGGGGCTGACCGTGTCACAACGGTCCCCTCTCTGCACTAACAACTGCATCAAGGCTCGAAAAGATGAGTGGACTTTTCAGAATCAAGCATCAAATTAGGGACAAAGTGGGACCGAGGGCCCAGGTCGCCAACTTCAAAGTCAGGGCTCTTACAAAAGGGCCGTATCTAGGATTTCTGTGGGCTCATCTGGACTGCCCTTTTCGACCTTGAAACTGGGGCTCTGAAGCACAGCCCCACCCTTTCAAGAGCATTTCCAAGATGCTGGGGCAGGTGCTGGCTCAACCCTTATTTCATTCCCAAGGTCCCCACGGCTGCGGCTTCCTAATACCGAGGAGTCCCGGGTATGGCCACAACCCAGAGGTTTTGTGGGTGAGCTGGGGTGTGGAGCTGGCAGAGGAGACGGGGTGGCGGGGGTGGGAGGGGGCAGGTATCGCCTAGGGATGCCATCTTGGTGTTCGGCAAGCATGGGTCCCTCTACAACCTCTGTGACCAGGAGGGGACTGAGCTCGGCCTCAATCTGGAGATAAACACAGTCACTACCAGACGTCAAGCACTTGCTTTGGGCTCAGCGCCTTCCGCACATGCAGGAAGGTGGGTACCAGCACCCCCATCAAATCACTGAGGAGACAGAAGCAGAGAGAGGTTAGGCAATCAGCCCACAGGCACACAGCTAAGGAGAAGCGTTAGCAAGGGGGAAGCTTGGTGTCGTCTGTCCCCAGGCCATGTGACCTAGCGAAAGTCTTTCCTTTCATAACCCAGAGATTCCTAAACTATGTTCTGCAGGGTGGGAATCATGTGAACACCTGTGCCGGGATGGATACCGTGTCCCGCAAAGACATCCCCGTCCTGATACCCAGGACCTGTGGATGTCGCCTCTTGTGACTAAAGGGACTTTGCAAGTGTCCCTAAAGGGACTTTGAAATGCGGGGGGTGGGGAGGAGACTGTCACAGATTACCCAGGTGGGCCCTAACTGTAATCACAGGGGTCCTTACAAGGGAAGGCAGTGGGAAACCAGAATCAGAAGAAGGCGACGTGATCACGGAAACAGAAGAGAAGGCTGCGACGTGGGGCCATGGGCCAGGGACCCTCAGAAGAAAGCCCTGCTGACTTCTCGATGTTGACCCAGCAAGACCCATTTTGGACTTTGGACCTCCAGAACTGTTAGCGAATAAATGCTTGTCATTTTAAGCCACTAAGTTTGTAATAATTGATTACAGCAGCGACAGGATCCTGGTACAGCCAATACCCCCAAATGGGCTCCAGATGGAAGCATTGGGGAAAGATGGGGTTAACCAAGACAGGAAGGACTTCCAGCTGTTCATAGACACGTCCCATGTATCTCTTTCTAAGCCTATATTGTAAGGAATCTCTTGAGAATCTGGGGAAAGTCTGTGGCAGCCCCTGACTCTCCTTGCCACTCGGGAAGGGGGCAGAGGCCGGGTAAGTTCTGAAGAGAAAGGTTTGGGGGGGACGCTGGTCTCAGGGCACGATGCCCCGTGCATTAGCCTGCTAATTAGGCTGCCATAACAAAATAGCAGACTGGGAGCTTCAACGGCAGACATTTATTTTCTCCCTTTTCTGGAGGCTGAAAGTCCAAGATCAAGGTGACATCCCATGCGGTTGCTGGCGAGATCTCCCTTCCTGGCTTGCAAATGGCACCTTCTCACCTTGTGCTCACATGGGCTCTTTGTGCATAAGAGGGAGACAGGCGGTTCTGGTGTCTCTGCCTCTTCTTGTAAGGACATCATTCCTGTGAGGTTAAGACCCAACCTGTATGACCTCATGGAACTTTAATTAACTTCCCTAAAGGCCCCATAGTCACATTGGGGGTTAGGGCTTCAACATGTGAATTTGGGGGGGGGGGCACACTTAAGTTCATAACAGCCACAGTGAGAGAGTAGGAGGTGCCAGTGGCCAGAATATGGGAATTTAAAGACCCGTGGTGTTTGTGATACATTTATTTTTTGATTAACACCAAAAGCGACAGAGAACGCCATCCCCAACAGGTGAGTTTCACGCTGGGCAGAGGTGGGTTCTGCTCGGCCCAGCCCACTGAGTGTAACAATGTTGAGGAGAAATGTCTTTCAATAAACAGGAGCCTTGGGGCGCCTGGGTGGTTCAGTCAGTTAAGCGGCCGACTTTGGCTCAGGTCACGATCTCATGGCCTGTGGGTTCCGGCCCCGCGTCGGGCTCTGTGCTGATGGCTCAGAGCCTGGAGCCTGCTTTGGATTCTGTGTCTCCCTCTCTCTCTTCCCCTCCCTTGCTCATGTTCTGTCTCTCTCTCTGTCTCTCAAAAAATAATAAATAAACAT
Organism: Acinonyx jubatus; assembly: GCF_027475565.1. Taxonomy (NCBI): domain Eukaryota; kingdom Metazoa; phylum Chordata; class Mammalia; order Carnivora; family Felidae; genus Acinonyx; species Acinonyx jubatus. The sequence continues at coordinate 134,802,492 of NC_069386.1, read as the reverse complement.
TAAAAAAAATAAGAAAAAATAAATAAATGGGGGTCTTTACTGACCTACCCTCCTGGACCCCAACACTGTCAGCCCACTTTACTAGTTCAGGTGACCCGCCAGCTCTGGCTGTGACTGTGTTCTAGAGGATAGGGGAGGACAGGGTTGTGACAAAAGATGAAATAGTTAACAGTCGTGGAGTGCCAGAGGTCTGTGCTTTACGTGTAGTAACTCATCCAGTGCTCAAGATGGGCTTCTGCGTTAGGTAATGTCTCCATTATACAGGTAGGGGAACTGAGGCTCAGAATAGCCCATGTCGGGGACGTCTGGCTGGCTCAGTGGGTTAAGTGTCTGACTCTTGATCTTGGCTCAGGTGATGATCTCATGGTTTGTGGGTTCGAGCCCCACATCGGGCTCTGTGCTGACAGCTCAGAGCCTGGAGCCTGCTTCGGATTCTGTGTCTCCCTCTCTCTCTGCCCCTCCCTCGCTCTCTCTGTCTCTCTCAAAAATAAATAAACATTTTTTGACAAATAAAATAAAATAAAATAAAATAAAATAAAGTAAAATAGGGAAATGTGGACACAGACATGGCCACAGAGAGAATGCCACAGTTTGCCAGCAAACCACCAGAAGCTAGGAGGGAGGCCCGGAACATTCTCCCGCACGGCCCTCAGAAAAGACAACCCTCCCAACACCTTCATCTCAGACTTTCAGCCTCCGGACTGTGGGATGATACATTTCTGTTGGTTAAACCGCTCAGTGGGTGGTGCTTTGTTATTCCGGCCCCAACAAACTAACACAGTCAGTCACGGGTGGCGGTCAGGTTCGAACCCAGGCATTCTGGCTCCAAAGTCTAGGTTTTGTACGTGCGTGTTCTGTGGCCTCTTGATAAGTCCTGGAAACACGTGTCCCCGTGCCCTGCTCACTGCAGGTGCTCAGAGCATGGGAGCTATTGGCCTTAAATCGCCGCTTCTCAGAAAAGGACTCCCCCGCCTTCCCAGGCAGCCAGGGATGGGGCTGGCGCCTTCCTTTCACAGCGGGTCAGAGCCGGGGTTCCCAGGTCTGCATCTTCAGGGGATCCCGTGTCTGTTCTCCGCTCTCTGCTGCTACAGCGGCTGTGAGGTCTGTGCCCATTTACGGGTGGTGTGTGGAATCTGAGAGCCAGAGAGGTGACGTGCCCGCCCCACAGCACAGGGTTGGTGGGAAAGCTGGGACCACACCCCTCCAAGCTCCAGTCCAGATCTCACGCGCCCCCTCTGCCCCTGGGGAGATGCCCCAGTTCCCGGGCCAGTGGCCAATCCCCGCTTCGTGACTATTTGTTGAATGACAGAGCGAATAACCAAAAGAACCCATGTTGCATCTCCCAAGGGGTGTCACGAGGGCCACACAAATCAGGGACCCCATAGGAGAGCAGCAAAGGAGACGAGAAGGAGGCCCAGGCACCGCTCTGGGGGCGGAGGGGGGATTAGGTGTCTTGCATGGAGTCTTTTTATGTATCGGTTTAAGGTTCCAAAAGGGCATTTCGAAATCTGAGGAGTTGGAATAATAAATATTTACCCAATCAATTCCAGGGATGTGTCAGGGGGTGGTGATGCAGAGCAAACAGCTCGGGGACCTTGCTCAGGGCACAGCCTTTTTCATTCATTCATTCATTCATTCATTCATTCATTCCCCAAATATCATTTGAGCCTCAGCCACATGCCAGACCATACGATCAGCTCTGGGGCCAGGCTCTGGGGTTAGTGCAGGAAATTCAGGATGAACAGGGCCCTGCCTCCAAGATGTTCTGTCTAATCGGGGCCAGGGGAGCAGAGATGAGTCAGCCAACCACATTTGATGGGAGAATGGCCATCTGCCTTGCGGAGGGCATGAGGCGTTTGTAGGAAGTTCCGGAAGATTCTCAGGGATGAGGGGGGGGAGCTCTGGGCCATGGGGACCTGCAGGAGCAAAGGCCCAGGGTGCAAGCTATGGACAACCTGGGGAAACAGCAACTTTCCTTGGCTCAAGTCACTAGGCACATGTGTGCAGGAGGAGGGACTGAGGCAGGAAAGGCAGAGGGGGGAAGAAGAGCGGGTAGGGGACTTTGAGCCTTAGTTTGCAGGCAATAGGGAGCCACTGAGTGCTCCTGAGTCGGGGAGGGGCGGGCTTCATCAGAATATGGCGGCGTCCCTCTCAAGGCTAATCTGAGGGCGACCGCTCCCCTTCCCTCCCCTTCATCCCACTGAGCCTCCCCCTTCACACACCACCCAGGGAGCACCGGCCACAGTAACCCCAGGCCTCGGGCTTCCCTCATCTGAGGGGCTTCAATCCGCCCACCCACCTGCTTCTATAGGGGCAGAGTTGGGAGTGTCAGGCTGGGCCGGGCTTCATTTCTTGCCTGATTATTAAAAAACAGAATTCAACTTCCCGACAGGTGCAGGGGGACATGGGCCAATATCTTCAGTAACATGCGTGCCTTTCAGCCAATCAACCCAAGGGATGGATGGGAGGGTCTACATTCCTCCCGGCAGTGGGGGGCCCGGGGTCCTGCAGCATTTCCAGGTCCCTATCCACGTAGTTCGGGGCTGGTGTGACAGGCACCTCATTTGGGATCTTTCTTTTATCAGGGTTGTCCTGGGGCTATCCTGTCCAGCCCAGGGCTGTATTTGAGAGGCGAGGGGGAGAGAACCCCGAAGTCTTCCCTTCCCACCCTCTCTCGCTTCCTTTCGCAACGGCTTCCTCTACCATAAAGAAGCGGTCTGTCTCTTGCTCTGAATATTGGTTTCCTGGTTTCCCACAACGAGCCTATTCTGTCCTTGTAGCATTATTTGGACCAGGGACCATGTCATACAAACCCTGCAATGTCGCGGCCCTTGATCAATCATCAATGCTGGAGGTGGCCTTCAGCCTGTCTCTTCAGTCACCAGTGGCACCCTCCTGCCTCCGACGCACTGGCCGACAAGAATATCCACAGGGCCCTGCCTAGGGAAGTGCATCTGCCCCAAATCACTGAGGTTTGGGACCAACACAGCCAGGTTCTGTCGGCCCCCCTCCTCCTGGGGGAGGGAGAGAGGTTGATTCTCTGAGGCTCTGGATGGACCCTGCTCAGAGAATTCAGCCCACACACCACGGATGTCTGAGCTGGACCACCTGGGTCAGCCCGTATTACCCAGCTGGGGAAACTGAGACCCAAGAAGGGAAGCATTTGGCGGAAGCCCTGGAGCACATCAGTAGAAGATGGAGATATCAACACAGGTGCCCGGGCTCCAATCGCACACTCTGTCTTCTTCTTCAGTGCATCCGTGACCATGGCCATTGATCCTGGGGGACTGGCCACATCTCCACAGACAAAGGAGGGGGCAGTGCCTTTTGCCCCCGGGTGGCTACCCGCCTTGCTGGGCTTTCCTCATTAGGTCCCTGTGGCAGCCACCTCGACTGGTGCTCTCCCAGCCGAGGCCCTCCCGAGCCCCCGCTCTGAAACCAGGCGTCCACCCTGCCCAGGATGGCTGGCTGCCCACATTGCTTCTCCCTTGCATACACTGGAACTTGGAACATCTCACTCCCATGTCTGGGACCAGATATGCCAGGGCCATGCAGGGCAAACCCTGAAGGGATGGAAAACGAGGATGCGTTTATTGAGTATCTACTACGTGCAAGGCACCAAACCAGGTTCCTCATAGCCATCGTTTTGTTTAATCCCTTCAACCACCTGGCGGGGTGTCTCCCACTCTCCCGGGTGGTGCTTGAAGCAGCCAGGCGACCTGCCTGAGGTCACACCGTCCCGAGGAGCTAGGTGTCCGGGTCACATGTCGCTCTCCTTCGCCAACAGCTTCTGCCCCGGACTCTTAGGATCTTCTGAATCCCTTGCTCCAACGCGGAGCTGCTCACACCAAGCCCCCCAGGCCACATCCTCCAGCTTGTAACGGAAGAGCCGGCCCTGGGAAGGCTATGGTTTCGTGGGGTTGACAACCTTGCCCAGAAAGAGGATGCTCTGGGTATCAGTGGAAAAGATCACCACAAGGAAGGGCCGGTTGAACCAGAGGACTCCGCGACTGCGACGGGCAGACAGAAAGGTGGCAAAGCTGCCAGTGGCCGCTGCAGCCTGGGTGCCAGCCTCGTCCACCTCCAGAATGGCTTTGTGGAAACTCTGGGAAGGAAATCACAAGTGTTTACCTCCAAGAGAACATGAGCCAGGACTCAGGGAAGCCCGGAAGAACCAGAGATCGCTGAAGATCAGCACCGCAGTTCACTGCTAGCCAAGCCCCTTGTTGGGGCTATCACAGCAAGAATGTCTACACTGGGTGGGTTGTTGAGTTGGATGCCCTCTTATTTATGGAAATAATTATTTCTATCAGCAACTTAACACTTACTACGTGCCCTGGGGCACTTTTTAAATCTTCATAACCACCCTGAAAGGTTGATGCATTATGGCTGGTTGACAGATGAGGAACATAAATCCAGACACTAGATAGCCCTTGATTGCTGTAAGGGAAGGAACTGGAATTCAACTCTGCAACTCAAGGCTCTACCTTATAATGCACTTTTGTCTTCCTCACTGAAGTCCTAGGTCTCTTTCTCTCGTCAAAGGAATCTCTGATACACACCCCCAGCCCAGCCTGGTCTGTTATCCTTTCTCTGTTTCTTTCACTTTGTCACTCTCCATTGTCGTGATCTATGGAGCCCACTTGGCCGCGAGAGCTCCCTGAGGACAAGGATTGGGTGGACACCGTATCCCCAGAGCCAAGTACCATGCCAGCACGTGGTGGGTTGGTTCCTGGAAACCCGTGCCTGTGGATGGTTGAATGACTCTCAGCCTCTGGTGGCAGAGGGAACACCCATCACCTAGAAGCTTCCAAGGGGCAGACATTCCCCACTGCGTCTCCAGGCATCAGTGACCACCGATGACTTACTTACCTTGGACACCTGCAGCTTTCGCTCTTCAGTGATGCCGGACAAGTCAGCCTGCTGTGAGAACACGTCCACAAAGCCCAACATGGGCAAAATCTGATCTAAATTATAGGAGCCAGAAATGGAGAACTTGGGGAAATGCAACTCGAGCTTCCTGTAATAGTACCTGGAGGAGATATGGAGTTAAAACTCTGGACTCAGAAACAAGCGAGGGACCCCAGTGCACTGTACTCGCCCTTTCTGCACCCTCTAGCTGGCCCCACTCCATCTGACTTCTGCTGCCACAAACACCATTTGCTCAGTGCTCCCAGGGGCTTACAGCCAGGCTCCTTTGCTTCCAGGGCCTGCTGTCTGCAGGACCTCCTCCCTTGGGAGCTCGTCTTCAGCGGAGATTGTTTTCCATGGGCATGCCAGGTGCCCAGGGAGATGCAAGTCTCCCTGTGTGGCATTTTTGCCTTTGCCTGTGTTGGGGTCCTGTGGTTTTCACTTATTTGGGACCAGATGATTTCTTTGGCTAGAATTCCTCTATCCCATGAGCTGTGCAAATTTTCCGTCCACATGTGGCCTTGGGTTGAGGCCTTTTTCTTATACGTGGATGGAAACTTTTCCCACTCGTAGCCCCAGAGTGATATAAAGCTTCCTGGCTACTTCCTTAGATGGGCAGATGGAGTTTTCTTAAGTCCCTCTGTCCCAGTCATCTTGACCAGAGGTCTATGCATTCACTGCACAGGGGCAGACCCTCAGAGAGCCAAGGTCACATCACCCAGATCTTGTGCTATATGAGGGTTGCATCTAGAACCAGGACTCTTAACTCCTAGTCTGGTTCTCTTTTCACTGATAGGGGCAAAATCTTATCTCAGATGTAAGAGGAGAGTTCATTATTTGAGGAAACCCATGGAAAGTCTTAAAGCAAATAAGAATTCCTTTGTAATTTGGCAATCACCCCCCTTTTGGGCATTGGCTTCCATCAGAAAGGTCCCTTGGAAAGGCAGTGCTGCAGAAGATTACCTCTTCTGAAGCAAGCTCATCCACCTTTTTAGTATCTCTGGAGTCAAGACTTCCTCCACCTGCTTCATTTTCCCTCGGTTAGGAAGGATGAAAAGGGCCATCGCGTTTCCTTTGTAATCCATCCGCAGGACTGAGCAGGGCAAGTATTTGTCATGAAGATACCAGTGGTCCTCTGTGTCCTGCAGCATCATAGGCACCTTGACTACTGTATTCTCATCAACGTAGAAGTCTTGGGGAGTGGTCAACGAGAGAACGAATGGTTTCTCCCACAGAGCTGAAGGGAAGAAGGGAAGAAGGTACAAAGCACCGGTGGACCAACAAGCCAACCATCCAGCCAGGAAATGCCTCTCCAACAGTCGCGGAGACCCCACCTTACTGTTTCATCACGGTGTATCATTTAGACCATTCAAAGCCGGACCTGCCTGAGACACGGATCTCTCAGGGCTCATTTAGATTCTAAAATATGAGATACAAAGGGTATCAGCTAGGTTGTTTCCTGTCTTCGCCATTGAATTTACATGGCGGCGCTTAAATTTTTTTGCCAACCTGATGTTTATGTAATGGTAGCTCATTACGGCTTTGTAGTGCACTTTCTTGGTTAAAAATGAAGTTGAGCAACTTTTGCATGTTTACTGACCTGTTGACCATTTGTATGTTTACTGACCTGTTGACATAAAAAAAGTCCTATTTTTTTTTTTTTTTTTGCATCAGTGCCAGATCATGTTTTTTCCCCTGTATTTGTGGAGGACTGTTTCTTAGTGATTTGTAGGAGTTCTTTCTGAACATTAGTTGTGTATCAATCGTGTGAGTTGCAAATACTTTCTCTCCCTCTCTGCCTTGCTTTTCACTCTCATGATGGTGGGTTTTGATGGTTGAAAAATTTTTTTTAAGTTTATTTATTGGTTTTTGAGAGAAAGAGAGGGAGGGAGAGAGAGAGAGAGCCTGGGGCAGAGAGACAGAGGAAAACAGAGAATCCCAAGCAGGCTCTGCACTGTCAGTGCAGCGCCCGGCATGGGGATAGAACTCAAGAACCGTGAGATCATGACCTGAACCAAAACCAAAAGTCAGATACTTGACTGAGCCATCCAGGCGCTTTGGTATTGAAATTCTTTAATGAAGTGAACATATGAGTCTTTTCCTTTGTGATTAGGTCTTCTGTGTCTTGTTTAGGACAACTTTCCCTCCATATGTATTATATACATATAACCTCCATATATATTATAGAGAGAGAATAGGTCTTATATTCTAGAAGCTTTAGTCTTTCTTTTTACAAAAAGCACTCTACTCCACTTGGAAGGAATACTTATGATTGATAGAAGGGAGGGGCCTAAACCCATCTGTTTCCCCCTGTGGGGACCTAGTTGTCACAGTGTCATTTTTTTGTAACCCACTTTCCCCAGTGCTCTATCACAGTGGTAAGGGGGGGATGCCAACATTGACAAATATCAAATGCCCAGGTATCTATCCACGGAGCCATTTCTGGGCTCTACTCTGGCCTCACCCTTCTGTGGAATTGGTCTATTTGTACCACCAAGTCTAAATTAATACAGATTTATGATGAGTTGGGCTCTCTGGCAGCCAAGTTTTCCCATCGTAGCTATTCATGGCCTTTTGCTTTTCTCATATACATTTTAGACTCGGCTTGTTAACTGCCACCAAAAAAACACAAAAAAGAAAAAACCAAAAAAAAAAACCAAGAAAACCTGTTAGGATTTTGATTGGGATTACATTAAATATTTAGATTTATTCATGGGAGAATCCACATCTTTACCATATTGTCTTCCTTTCCATGACTATGATATATCGGTGTTTTTTATTTATTTTATTTTTTTAATGTTTACTTATTTTTGACAGAGAGAGAGCAAGTAGGGGAGGGGCAGAGAGAGAGAGAGAGAGAGAGAAAGAGACACAGAATCCAAAGCAAGTTCCAGGCTCTGAGCTATCAGCCCAGAGCCTGACGTGGGGCTTGAATTCACAGACTGCGAGATCATGACCTGAGCTGAAGTTGGACGTTTAACGGACTGAACCACCCAGGCAGCCCAATGTATCAGTGTTTTTTAAAGTTGAAGTCTGCCTTAACATCTCTCAAGAGAATCTTAGCTACAGAGTACTTGTGCATCTTTTGTTTTATTCTAGGTGCTTTTTGCTTTTGAAGATAAGCCACCATTTTTCCATTCTCTTACCACGTGACCTACAGCGAGGCCTGGGCTACATTCGTGTCCCCAAAGTGTAGGGCAGATGTGTCAGTGGGCAGGATGTCTCTATCTCCCTTCTGTTTCTGGAGAACCTCTCTTTCTCATGCCAAACAGCCTGAGCTAGGTTTCTTTCAGATGAGAGCACCCAAACCCTTCATTATCTGTGATCAGAGCTTTGGGTGGGTCAATGGTGTGTATTATACATTTAAATTATATTTCAAAGGGAATGGCATCAGTAGACTATTGTGCAGGCATTGGGTTAGATCTAAATAAAGTCTTCAATAGCATAAAACTACACACACACACACACACACACATACACACGAACGCATGCAAAACCTGGTGAAATCTGAGTTAGTTCTATAGATTGCACCAATGTCAATTTCCTGGTTTTGTTACCGTACTACAAGTTATATAACATGTGATGTAGGATAACCTGCGTGGAGGGTGCATAAGATCTCTCTGTACTACTTTTGCACCGTCCTGTAAGTTTGTGGTTATTGCAGAATTAAAAAGGTTTTTAAAAACGTTTTCGATGGTAGGTGACACATTCCCTGTGTAAAATGCAAGTGATAACAAATCTGGCTGGATCGTTAGTCTGGCTGGGGCTGTTTCCCAGAATTTGCTCTCTGTAGAGTCTGGGTTCAAGGTGGTCACAAGCATGAGATGGGGAAGTAGACGTGGGGCAGGCACCACACTCTGAAGATCTTCGCAGGAAGATGGAATGATGGGCAGACCTAGTGGAGCCCTGTGTGCCCCGGCTCGTCCGTGCCATCCTCCAGGTTCATCGTCCAACAGTAGCCCTCTTGACCACCGGTGTCCCCAAGCCACCACCAGGTGCCCAGTGTGGGCTTCTCCACAAGTTCCCCTTACACAGACCCACTGGGGTGGCCGAAAGCAGCTGGAGTATAGTATAGATCCCCGATAAGCCCCAAAATTGCACCTGCCCCCAGGACTTCACTCTGCCCCTCCCACCCTTGCTTCCTCCAAACCTTCATGTCCCCACAGTTATGCAAGGTCCAACTCCTATAGCAACCTCCTTTCCCTTACCACTTATGATGGCTTTGCTTCCCTGATGGAACACTGATGGTACACACAGCATGAAGCTGTCTTCACGCTGTGATTTCAACAGTTAACATATGTGTGTGAGTGGACGACTGGAATGAATTCAGTGAAAACGTTAACATTTTGGGTTGTCTCAGTGTGGTAGGATTAGGGGAAATTTCTTTTTTCTTTTTAAGTTTATTTATTTTGAGAGAGAGGGCAGGGGGGAATGAGCAGGGAAAGGGCAGAGACAGAAGGGGAGAGAGAGGATCCCAAGCAGGCTCCACACTGTCAGCGCAGAGCCCCACACGGGGCTCGAGCTCACGAACCCTGAGATCATGACCTGAGTGGAAACCAAGAGTCAGATGCTTAAACGACTGAGCCACCCAGGTGCCCCCGGGCAATTTCTATTTCCTTTTATACCCTTATGTGTTTTTAAGGATCTTCAAAATGAGTATAATCATTAGATTAATTACAATTACTCTAATTATTTATTGACTATATATAATGGTCAGGGGTCGCCAAACTTTTTTTTGCAAAGGGCCAGAAAGAAAGCAAATATTTTAGGCTCTGTAGCAACTGCTTATCTCTGTGGCTGTGTGAAAACAGCCCAGGGACAATGCACAAATGAGTGGGCATGGCTGTGTGCCAATAAAACTTTATTAACAAACACAGGAAGCCCATCAGATGTGGCTGGGGACTGTAATTTGCCTATCTCTTTAGGCCGTCTTCTAAGGAGGACACAAATATGTGCCATGATTTGATCCTCAAAACAGAACTTCGGGGGTGCCTGGGTGGCTCAGTCGGTTAACTGACTTCGGCTCAGGTCACGATCTCATGGTTTCATGAGTTTGAGCCCTGCCAACGGGCTCTGTGCTGACATCTCGGAGCCTGGAGCCTGCTTCAGAATCTGTGTCTCCCTCTCTCTCTGCCTCTGCCCCACTCCTTCTCTGTCTCTGTCTCTCAAAATTAAATAAACATTAAAAAAATAAAACCAGAACTTTGAAGGAGGTATTCTTCAACAACCACCTCCCTGTTTACACTATTGATAAGTGGCAGTCCTTCGTCATGAATCCAGAAGTTCAACTTGTACATTTCATACATTACCATTACTAAAAAAAAAAAAATAAAAAAAATAAGAAAACGTATCTAAAGATAGGAGTGTACGGAAACCTCTAAACTACACGATCTTAAATATCTGATGCTCTCACATGAATCTTCTAAGGGTTGCTTGGCCCTATCTGGCCCCATCCATCCACTTTCTCTTTTTTTTTTTTAAACATTTAATCCATCTGTAAATCAGGGGGAGAGGGGAGATACAGGACCCACCGATGAACTGACTCTTACCTTTGAAGTAAATGTAATTCACCAGCACCATTGCGATGTCTGTGCTCAGGTCACTGACCAAATCCACAATCTTCCCTTGAGTTTCCTCCTTGACATGGTCATTGATCAGCTGGGCGGTACCCACAGAGTCGTGGAAGTTGGTGAGGAATAATTTGGAGTCATAGAAGGCCACACTGTCATTCAGAAATCCCGGAAGGATGGGCAGCTCCTGGCTCAGGAACAGGGTGCTGCCCGTGTGCATCTCCAGCCTGTCTCCCGGGAGGTAGAGGGTGTGCAGGAGGTGCCGGAAGCCCTGGTGGATGTCCGACTCAGACACCTCCGTGAGGTTGAAGCCCAGACCCTCGAGGATCTGGGTCTGGCTGTGTGAGCGGGCGCCCAGGGACAGCATGGCGTAGGAGGCAGAGATGCTCAGCGGGGAAAAGAAGATGTTGCTCCCAGGGCTCTGGGAAGCCATCAGGTGGTAGAAGCGGAGAGCAAAGACTGTATTTCCCGGGGCAATCTTGAGGCTGGGGGAGCCCTCACCTGTGCTTGGAGCTTCCGGATGGGGGCTGCCAGTGTGACCCTGGCTGTTGTGTTCAGGGAGGAGCTGGCCGTGAGATGCGACCAGCAGTCCAGCCAGAAGGAGGAGCAGGTGGCTGGCAAGATGCATCTTCTGCACTGTCAGGGCTATAGGAGGAAAGAGAGTGCCCAGGCAATGCCCCAGCAGAAGCCCCAGCCCTACTGAGAAGTCAGGGAAGGGCAGGGCCCCCGGGTGACAAGTGATAGGGTCAAGTCCAGCAGATGGGCCTATGGCAGCCTAGCAAACACCCAGCCCCTTCCCAGTATGTGGTGAAGATGATATTCTGTGGGTTAACCAAGCACGTTCCTTGTGCCCACCGCCTCCTGGCACTTCCTGTCCCGGTGAGCTTTGCAAAGCACTGGCCTCCATTCTTATTGCCGAGACTCGCCAAATGACTGAATGAGGTCATTTATCTAACTGCTAAATATCTGAGCTAGAGCATGTGGCTCCAGACTCAGCCCGGGGCTCCTTTTGCCATTTGAGCTAATTTCCTCAGCCCAGTGACCCACTGCACCGAGGATGCGAATCGCCAAAGTGTTAGCCTCAACTCCACAAACATCCATGGTGTGCTTTACGGTTTGCAAAATCACTTTAACGCCATTTTGTCTGACCCTCTTACCCAGGTAGAGGTCAGTAGAACTGGCATTCTTATCTTCACTCCAGACAGATAAGATCACTGATGTTCAAAAAACTGATTCGCCTGGGGTGCCTGGATGGCTCAGTCGGTTATGCGTCCGACTGTTGATATGGGCTCAGGTCATGATCTCATGGGTGTGAGATCGAGTCTTGAGTCGGGCTCTGCACTGAGCGTGGAGCCTGTTTAAAATTATGTCTCCCTCCCCAGCTCTCTCTCTCTTTCTCTGTCCCTCAAAAAACAAAACAAAAAGAAACACAAAACAAAAACAAACAAAAAACACACAAAAACAAAACAAAACAAACAAAAAAATGCAAAAAAAACAAACAAAAATAAACAAAAACCAAAACCAAAGCAAAACAAAACAAAAAAACCTGAATTGCCCGAAGTTCTGGGAAACGGATTGGTCTCTTCTCCTAATCAACTTAACCTACCCAAACAAGGGTGCTCGATTTTCTCCACTAAATCTGCTCGGCCGCGTCAGGTAGCCTCACCGTTATTACCTGGTTCTCAGCCCCGAATCCAGTTGCCAGCCCTAACCTGGGTCTGGCCTTCCAAGACCGCACCCCCAACCATTCAATCTTTCCGCATACCCGGCAGCCTCTTCCCTCAACCTCCTAGTCTCCCCACTGCTACGATCCTCACTCAGACCTCCAGCACCACTCACTCAGACCAGGGGCCAGACTGCGGGCCATGTTGCAGCTCCCCAACTTGGCTGTGCCGGCTGGAAAGCAGCCACCCGCACACCCACAAGGCAGCCTAGTGTGGGGCTGGGTTCCGGTGGAGCTTTATTCATGGACGGTGAAATGTGAATTTCATATATTTTACATGTGTCACAAAATATCGTCCTCCTTTTGATTTTTTTTCAACCATCAACAGATTTTATATTTATATTTATATTGTATCTTGATATTATACCTTGCATTCCTAGCTCAGGAGCTATGCAAAAACAGGCAGGGGGCCAGACCTAGACTGTTGTGGCTTTCCAACTGGTCTTTCTACCCTGATTTCCACCCAGGAGTTGCGGTGGTCACTTAAAACATACAGTGGGTCGCTTCACTCATCTACCTAACACCCGTCCCCATAGCATGGCCTCCTACCAAGCTCTAACACCTTCTCCTATCCTAACCTTCAGACGCTTCTCTGGCTTTGCAGTGAGTTACCCAGAATTTCCCTCTGGCAGGAACGCTCCAAAAGCACCTGCGTCAGGAGCCAGGAGACCCGTGCGGCCTCGCAGGAGGCTGTTTCTGGCCCTCAGCCCCAGTTTCCCCACCGGTATAATGAGGAGGGTCATGTAGTGAGGTGTGGGGGTCGTTCCAGCCCTAGGGTGTGTCACTTCTAGATTTCTCCGTGTCTCAGCACCGGAAGCCTTATGTCCCAGAGCCCCCAGTCCTGGGCAACCTAGAATGGTTGGTCACCCTCCCTTCTGAGTCTCAGATGCAGCCCTCAGCGAGTTACTCACGGTCGGTCCTGGTGTGGCCCCCCGGGCGGCTGTCTGAGAGCTAGAGGAAGCCCAGGAACATAGCCTGGGTCTATCAAGCCCAGGAACATTGGCAAAATCCCTCGGCACCCCCGGCACCACCTACCACCTTCCCGATTAGGTAATTATTAATGAACAGGTCCGTGGGTGCAGTGTGGAGTCTCAACACAGGGAATCTTCACTGAAAGTTGGCCCATCCCCTCCCAAGAGAACCCCTTCCCTCCGGGCGGGGGGCGGGGGGTAGCTCCAACAGAATTTAGCCCTTGCTGTTTGCATCATGCACCAAGGTTTGCTTGGCACATGCTAAGGCCCTGGGGTCCCCTTAGTGGATGTGGTCTTCACAGGGCCCCTCACTGGCCATGTGAACTTAAGCACATCTATTCCCTTCTCTGGGTTTGTCATGCTCCCCCATCCGCCCCCCCCCCCCCCACCTCCTGCAAAATGAAGAAGTCGGCCAGACCAGGGGCAGCAGACCCCAGTGCCTTCACAAACTTGATAAGGCTGCTTTCAGGGTGATGTGATGTGAGACTGGAGAGAGTTAGATCTCTGCAACCATGAAAATCAATCCGGGGACCTGGGTCCTGCCCCGGACCCCCAGTATACAATCCTGGACTATGCGATTGCTGAGGAACGTCCCAGCTTTAAAGCTACAGGGTTCTGTGATGGAACCCTCCGAGATGCCTTTAAGGAGAGTGCAGCCCAGGGGCAAGGGTGGCATGGGGTGGGAGCAAACCCCTCCTTGGGCCAGGACTCCAATTGCACATTTTTCTTTTTCGTTAGGGATCTCGAAGCTGCTTTATTTCCAGCAAGCAGTAAGCCTCAACACCCTTGGACCATTTTGGGTCAATTGAATGTGTAAAGGACGTGTGGCTGTTTCTTAAGCCCACTGGGGAAGGAAGCAATATGGCCACTGATATTCTGAATGGGGTGCCCTTGACATTCAGGCTTCCTCCAGGAAGCTTTTCTGAATGTGTCCAGGTCCTCGGGGGCTTTAACTTGAGTGGAATATACGCCATTGAGTAACAAGATGGGGCTGGGAGTCCTGATCTGGGCAGACCACAGAGGGGTAGAGTGGGTTCACGCACAGGCTTGGACCCAGCTGCCCTGAGGTTCAGGGGCATGTCCAAGTTCACACGACAGAAGTGCGTCAACACCAGGGCAACAGAGGAACTTGCCGTGCCAATAAAGTTCACTTGCTTCCTCCTCTCTCACCACACACGTGCACGCACCCCCCTGAGGGACTATCCTTATCCCATTTTGCAGATAAGGAAATGAAAGCCCAGAGAAGTTGCTAGCTCAGATTCCAGAGTTAGACTGAAGCCCGCGTTCTTCCTCTGTTTGGACAAACCTGCCTTGCTTCTAGAATAGCCAGTCCAGTTTTGCTCTCCACTGAGACGCACGGGCTAGAACACGTGCGCGCAGTAGGTGCTCCATTGAGGCTCGCTGAGTCAAATGAAGGGAGGAAAGATGGTTGTCGGTTCATGAGGGTGAAAATAAATTATTCCCTTTCCAGAGTCAACCGTTTGGGTCTTGCTTCCTTAGCCTGGTTTCTGCACTGAGTTAGAGCCCCAAGCGGTGGATTACAGCCGGAGGGACAGGTGGCCTGACCCTGCTGAGAGCGCGTGGAGACTGCCCTTTGGTTCCTGGACCTGCCCCTGCCTCCGGCTCTGAAGTCAGACAGGCGGCTGTTGCCGCTGAGCTGGTTAACCCTGGATAAGTCGCTCCACCTCTCTGGAGCTCGCTTTCCTCGCCTGTCAAAGGAGGAGCCATCGCTGAGTGGAAAGGCAGACGTGAGGGGACCCACATCATTGATATGCTGCACACCGGTCCGGCTCAACGGAGCTTCCTTCTTCCCTGCCTGCTTCTTGCAGTGGTGACAAAAGCAGGGACTGTGGGGGCTCAATCCCGGCCCCACCACCCGCTAAGTTACTTCCCTTTGCTTGTCATCTGTAAGCTGAGGGCAATAATCGTTCCAGATCTCGCGGTTGTCATGAGAGGTTGGTAAATTCATGTCTGCAAAGTGTTTAGAGTAAGTTTTGGCAATAGTAAGTGCAACGTAAGTGTGAGTGATTCATTTATCCCTAAATGTGCAAATATGGCTAAATCAGTCTTTTTTTATATAAATTAAAAAATTTTAATGTTTATTTTTGAGACAGAGACAGAGTGTGAGAGGGGGAGGGGCAGAGAGAGAGGGAGACACAGAATCCGAAGCAGGCTCCAGGCTCTGAGCTGTCAGCACAGAGCCCGACGCAGGGCTCGAACTCATGACCTGTGACATCATGACCTGAGCCAAAGTCGAACACTTAACTGACCGAGCCACCCAGGTGCCCCAATGTTTATTTCCTTTTTTTTAAATGCTTATTTATTTTTGAGACAGAGAGAGACAGAGCATGAACAGGGGAGGGGCAGAGAGAGAGGGAGACACAGAATCGGAAACAGGCTCCAGGCTCCGAGCTGTCAGCACAGAGCCCAATGCGGGGCTCGAACTCACGGACCGCGAGATCATGACCTGAGCCGAGGTCGGAAGCTTAACCCACTGGGCCACCCAGGCGCCCCCGCTACATCAGTCTTTTTAAACATTTTTTGCATTGTGGTCCTGACAGAGTATCTGGAGAAAGCCTTGGACTCTCCTTAGAATATGCACATGCTTGCAAATTTTACAATTTAGGGAGTTTCTTGAATTGCTCATAGTCCTTGTGGTCCCTGTGTGCCAGGGTTGCTGTTTTCTCCCACAGAAAACATCCTGCGTCAGGGAAAGATGGAAAGGACCTTCAGATCCTTAAAGGAGTCACCCCCGAGGGCACGGAGGATGGGGACGGAGGCCGGCAACCCTGGCGGCAGACTGGGCTTGGCCACAAGCTCAGAGCTCACTCCCGCCCAGTATCTGACTGCTTGCTGTCCTTAGGCCTCTGGGTGGGCTTACGGAGTGTGAAAACCTTGCACGTCATACCCTGGAATGCCAGGAGTTTCACATTAACCATCTGTGAGGTCCCAAAGAGCAACAGATCGTGTCACAGTGAGATTTGTACCTCTGTATCAGAACAAGACTGGCTTAGAGAAGATGCCTCGTGGAAGTGTATGAACAAACAAACGAATGAATGAATGGACAGCCATAGGGGCAGGGGTGAGGCTGTCGAGGGGAGGCTACTTTCCCAGCATCTTGAGCAGCAGCCTGAGCTGTACATGATCATGAGGCTCACTCCCTGGGGACCCTCCCGCTGTCACTTTGCAGCTTGAGACCCAGTCCTCTGTGGATGTCCTGGTTTCCCAATCCAGCACGTGTGTGACAGCTTAAGCTGTCCTTGCCTCCTAACCACCCCCAACCCCTTTCGCATTCTCTGGACTCGAGGGGAAGCCAGGATTTTGTCCTTCAAAAGGCTGTCATCGTTTTTAAGTTGACTGTCAATGTAATATGGAGGCTATGAAAAATCTGGGAACGTACAAAGTCTAAAGAAGAAAATAAAATCATTGGTAAGCCTGTCATTCAGCTATAGCTAGATTGGATTTATTTATTTCCAGTCTTTTTTTTTTTTTTAAATGGGTACAGGCACATACAGAATATCAACAATGAGGCCCTTCCAGTCTTGGTTTTGACAGAAGCGCCAAGATAATGAATGTTACAGTCCAGAGGACCCCCTGCCTTGCAAAAATTTCACAAAAAAGGTGGCTGAGCACTGGTCTCTTGACTCTTAAATGCTTTCCTGGCAAGAAGGAGGATTTAGAAGTAGGGAGAAGGTGGAGAATTACAGAGAGAAGGGAGGGGAGCGGGGGGACGGCCTCCCCTGGGACCCTGTCGAGAATGACGGGCTCATGGTCCCAGGGCCAGCATGGTTACATTCTGGTGAGGGCCCCCTTCCTGATTCACAGCTGGTGCCTCTTGGCCCTGCCCTCACATGATGAAGGGCAACAGATTTCTCTGAAGCCTCATTTTTTAAAAAATGTTTATTTATGGGGCGCCTGGGTGGCTCGGTCGGTTAAGCGTCCGACTTCGGCTCAGGTCAGGATCTCACGGTCTGTGAGTTCGAGCCCCGCGTCGGGCTCTGTGCTGACGGCTCGGAGCCTGGAGCCTGTTTCCGATTCTGTGTCTCCCTCTCTCTCTGCCCCTCCCCTGCTCACGCTCTGTCTCTCTCTGTCTCAAAAATAAATAAACGTTAAAAAAAATTTTAAATGTTTATTTATTTCTGAGAGAGAGAGTGAGACAAAGCGTGAGCGGGGGAGGGCCAGAGTTAAAAAAAATTTTAAATGTTTATTTATTTCTGAGAGAGAGAGTGAGACAAAGCGTGAGCGGGGGAGGGCCAGAGTTAAAAAAAATTTTAAATGTTTATTTATTTCTGAGAGAGAGAGTGAGACAAAGCGTGAGCGGGGGCGGGCCAGAAAGAGGGAGACACAGAATCGGAAGCAGGCTCCAGGCTCTGAGCCATCAGCCCAGAGCCCGACGCGGGGCTCGAACTCACAGACCGCGAGATCCTGACCTGAGCCGAAGTCGGACGCCCGACTGACTGAGCCACCCAGGCGCCCCTCTGAAACCTCACTTTTAAGCACACTGATCCCATTCGTAAGGGCGCCACTCATGTCCCCCAAAGAGACTCTGGGCTCTTTGGAAACCGGGACAGGATTTTATTGATTTTTCCCTCTGCGTCTGTCGCCTTCCCTCTAACGTCCAATGCTCAGCCCAGAGAGCATCCCTGGGAAGAGCATCCCTCTTCCTAGGGATCCCACGAAGTGCGCTTTCTCCCTTCAACTGGGAGATCGAGTGGAGGCCAGGAGAGATCAAGTATCTCGCTTAGGGTCACGCAGCTAGTACATGGGAGAGCTGGGGTTTGAACCCGGGGATATCTGGTTCCAAAGCCCAAGACCGTAGCCTCCACTTTCTTTCTTTTTTTTAAATGTAAATTAATATTTATTTATTTATTTTAGAGAGTGTGTGTGTGTGTGTGTGTGTGTGAACAGGGGAGGGGCAGAGAGATAGGAAGAGAGAGAGTCACAAGCAGGTTCCGTGTTCAATGCAGAGCCCAACGCGGGGCTCCATCTCATGATCCTGAGATCGTGACCCAAACTGATATCAAAAGTCAGATGCTTAACCGACTGAGCCACCCAGGAGCCCCCGCACCTTCCACTCTGGCCTCTAGTAGAAACGGGATGGTTTAGGGGCGCCTGGGTGGCTCAGTCGGTTGAGCGTCCGACTTCAGCTCAGGTCACGATCTCACGGTTCGTGAGTTCGAGCCCCGCGTCAGGCTCTGGGCTGGTGGCTCAAAGCCTGGAGCCTGCTTCCGATTCGGTGTCTCCCTCTCTCTCTGACCCTCCCCCATTCATGCTGTCTCTCTCTGTCTCAAAAATAAATAAACATTAAAAAAAAAATTTAAAAAAAAAAAAAAGAAACGGGATGGTTTAATCTCAGCCCACAACACCCCCCACTTTCCCCTCCAAAGGAACAGGGCTTTCTTTAACCAGGGGATGCTGGGAGTGAGAGCCTCTCTCTGAGGGTGAGATTGTGTGCGAACCTGGCCCTGCTACTTCCTGAAGCCACGCTCAAGGTCACAGGCAGGATGGAGACAGCTGCCCACATAGGCCGCTGGGAAACTGACCGATTTGCTGCTTTTTGCCCAAGACCAACATTGCTCAAAATATGGGTTCGGGTCCTCCATGAGCGGGTGCTTGTTAAAAGCGAAGAACCACAGGGTTTCCCTCAAGTTTCCTGAATCAGAGTCATGGGGCTGGCATAGGGTGGGTGGAGGAATTGCGTTTTAAGGAGCTCCCCCAAGAAGTCTTGCAAAAAATCACCCTCTGCCCGGAAGCAAGGGCTTTGCGAGGCCCGGTTCCCGCAGTTTGCCGTTCGACCACCAGAGGGCGCGCCACCACTTCTTAATCGCAGTGGCGTCTCCAGGGTCAGGCATTTCTGTAACTA
The DNA here is from genome assembly GCF_027475565.1 of Acinonyx jubatus. Classification (NCBI taxonomy): domain Eukaryota; kingdom Metazoa; phylum Chordata; class Mammalia; order Carnivora; family Felidae; genus Acinonyx; species Acinonyx jubatus. The sequence goes on along the minus strand of NC_069386.1, from coordinate 134,783,454 downwards.
CTCCGGGGCTTTGGGTGACAAAGGGGAGGTTTGTGTTTAAGACAGTACAGCGGACCCTCCGCTGTCACGAAAGAGCTTTAAAGCTAGCTCATCCAGCCAAACACCTCCTCTTGCAGAAAGGGATGCAACTTGCCCAAAGCAAGTAAATGACAGAACTGGGCTCAGAAAACAAGGCACACCTCTGCGCCCACCACCCCAGGCTCCCTTCCCCTCCGAGCTCAGGCTTGCTCGGGGCTGGAAGAGAAAGAGAAACACCCACGGGTCCTTGCATTCATCCATCCATTCACTTGCTCAGTCGTTCCAGCTATTTACTGAGCTCCATCGTTAGGAGCAACATCACTCTGTCCTCCTTTGAGGGGGCTGTAGCCACCCCACAATATGGGGTTCCGAAGGGGAAGTTCAAGAGTTAGTATTGACCGTATGGGGATTTGCTCTCGCCAGGGGCAGCGAGGGGAGGTTAGGAGGGGTTTCCTGAGGAACGGACACTTGGGCCAAGAGCGGATGAGGAGGTGCCAAGTGAAAGCAGGGGGGTGCCGTGCGGAACACGGTTCCAGAAAGGGGAACAGCATGTGCGATGTCTTGCAGAAGAAGGGAGCGTGGAATGAGGACAGATGCATAGATGCCGGTGTGCCCCGGGGGGGTCAGGACATGAAAGGCAGGCTGGTGGGAAAGGACAGGGACGGGTAGGAATCGGGGACTCACAGGTGCATAAAATACAACCTTGATCCCAGGATCCAGGAGACAAGGTCTGACCAGGAGCAGGCACTAACAGGAGACGGCCCTGGGCAAGGTCACAAGCCGCAGAGCAAGGGATTGGAAGGGGGACACGGGGGGGGGGGGCAGGCTTCATGGAGGAGATGACATTTGGGTGGATCCCCCTTTGGTTTGATTTAAGGGCTTTTGGCTCCTTGCTCTGACTTCACAGTGTGCAGCTGTCATCCTAGCCATGAGGATTTTCTGTCTGATCCTGAGCAGATTATTCCAGAAGGTAGAAATCATTCTGAACGGAGAGGGAAAGGAGGGCATGAGGGTTTCTTGTTTTCAAGGGCCAGCTGGGTCCTCCAAACTCTGTCTGTCTCCCCACCATGGCTCCAGCCCCCCAGGCTCTTCTACAAGCACCGTTCTCTACAGCTCGGAGCAAAGTTTAGGCTTCGAGGCACCTGCCCATGAACCTCTTCATCCCTCAGCTCAGAGATCTCTGGATCTCAGCACTTTAGGGCTGAGGAAATGGGGAAATGAGAAGGAATGGGTTTTATAAATGATTGGGCAGATGTAGAGGATTGACAGCAGGCTCTTGTAATAGAGCCTGACTCCATTTTTTTGTGACTTCTACAATATTATTATTATTATTATTATTATTATTATTTTGCCGTAGCCTGATATCCATAGGGGTTTTTTTCTCCTTTTTATTTATATTCAAGTTAGTTAACATACTGTGCAGTCTTGCCCTCAGGAATAGAACCCAGTGATTCATCTCTTACATATAACACCCAGTGCTCGTCCCCAAAAGTGCCCTCCTTAATGTCCCTCGTGCATTTAGCCCATCCCCCTGCCCACTCCCGCCTCCAGCAACCCTGATGTTTGGCTGCTGGTGGCCATTAAGCCTCACCCCGCCCTCGCCCTTCTGCCCCCTTCCGGGCGAGTTGATGAAAAAGCCCATTGGTTTGCCTGGGAACCCTCACCCAGCTCACCCACCAACCACCGTCAAAACCCCAAGCCCAGCCTTCAGTCTTGCTTTCTCAAGCCACTTCTGGACCATCTTGGGAGCCTGCTCACCCCAGAAAGTCTCATTGTGTGAGTGGTAACCTTTCTATGCCCCCTGTGTGTACGTGTCATGTCATCATTCAACATCCATACCAAATTTTAGTTGGGGGAGGTGTGTTAGGGGCCGAACCGTGTGTCCCCCACCCCGTCACATGTTGAAGGCCCAACTCCCCCTCCAGTGCCCAGAATGTAACTTTTTGAGACAGCATCTTAAAAGAGCTAATTAAGTTAATATGAGGTCATTAGGACGGGCCCTAATCCAATGCGAGTGGTGTCCCTATAAGAAGAGGAGATCAGAACACAGATGTGCTCAGGGGGAGAACGCGGTGTGAACATACAGCAAGAAGATGGCCATCTACAAGCCAAGGGGAGGGATCTTGAGTAACCGTGTTCCTCACGGCCCTCAGAAAGAACCGACACCGTTGACCCCAGGGCTTGGACTTCCAGCCCACAGAGCAGTGAGACAATGAATACCTGTTGTTTAAGCCCCCAGATCTGTGGTGCTCTGTGACGGCAGCCGAAGCTGGCTAGGACAGAGTCTATCCCTCCTCTGGTTCTCAACAACCCCCTTCTCTAGGGTTTTCCCCCAACACACGGGAAGGTCCTCGGTGCCTCTGCCCCTCAGGCTGAGACCGATAATGTAACTGAGCGAAAGGCAACAAGTCCCTCCTATGGTCTGGTTGTTCCACATGATGTTGGATTCCATGAGGTTCTCTGACAGCCTTACAATCCTTTGTTTATGAAACCCAAAGTGTCCTAAGTCCCTTGGCAACCAACAGGGGTGTAACTAGCACAGTTATTAACACACTTTACAAATAAAGAGATGATATTCTCTTAAGTTGGGCTGACATTCTCTGTCAATTTTGTCCTTAGCGTAAGTGTGTTCAATAAGCCCATCCTTTATTGCTTAGCCATCATCTGGCTCGTGCGCTGTGTGAATAATCACACTCATCAAGGTAGTAGCCTAGGGTGGGGTGCTACCCCATGTGCCTGGAGCATAACAATCTGGGTTCTTCAAGCAGGGCCTGCGTCGGGACCAGTCCCTGTGGTGAATTCAATATGGCGTCAAAGTCTTTCCTGGTCCTCTCATCCGGAAGTGGAGGCTGCCTCTCCTCCTGAGTGAGGGATTCCCTTGTGACTTGTCTTAACATGGAGGCAAAAGTGGTGCTGTGTAAACTCCCGAGGGCAAGCCTTGACACTGGCAGCTTCTGCTTTCACATGCTAGAACGTTCCTTCTTGGAAACCAGCTACCATGTGAGACTCCCTGGGACCACCATGTTGTCAGGAAGCCCAAGCCAACCAGTGGAGAGAGAGGTCCTAGGACGGAGGCTCCAGACATGCAGATGACCCTTCCGGCCCAGCCCAGACAGGGTCTGAGGGCATCCGAGTGAATGGCCCCGACCAGCACCACATAGAGCAGAAGACCCCCGCTGGCTGACCGCTGCCTGAACTCCCAGCCCGCTGAACCCGGCGCAGATCCGGTGATCGTTGTATTCAGCCACTGAGATTTTGGGGTCGCTGGTGACGTGGACAGTGGATGTTCCAAACAGTCCCAGACTTAAGAGTTTTCTTTTATTATTTATTATTTATTTATTTATTATTTATTAAGTGTATGTATTTATTTTGAGAGAGAGACAGAGCCAGCAGGGGAGCGGCAGAGAGGGAGAGGGAGAGAGAGAATCCCACGCAGGCTCCACACTGTCAACCCGACAGAGCCCGACGCGGGGCTCGAACTCACGAACCGTGAGATCATGACCCGAGCCGAAGCCAAGAGTCAGATGCCTAACCGACCGAGCCACCCAGGTGCCCTCTACTCACTAGGTTCCAGTAGCACGTCAGGTGTGACCACCCAAAATGTCTCCAGACATGGCCACATGTCCCCGGGGAGGCAGAATTGTCCCCGTTTGGGACATGCTGGCGTAGAGGAGCCTGCAGTTTTTTCACTCAGGACCCTTCTCGCCTTGGTTTCTGGCCTAACATGTGACTCTTCTACGAAGCACACATGCAAGTCTTAACCTTCTCTCTTGTCCAGCCGTTTCCCCAGGCGGAGCCTCTGGGCACCCATCTTCCAGATGTATTTGCATCGCTGATGGGAGGGTTGCCAGCAGATGGCACAGAAACGCATCCGAGCCCTTCAGGGACCTGGAGTCGTTCCGTGTGTCCTGCCTAAACTCTGAGAACCAGATAATGTTGGGGCCGAGAGGCACTTCAGTGCCCTGGTTCTCGATCTGGGGTGAGCGCGCCCCCTAGGGGACATCAGGCAGTGTCTTTGAGACGCACGGGGTGGTCACAGATGGGGGGATTGGGCGCCACGGGCTTTAGTGGGTAGAGACCGGTAGAGAGACCTTACCGTGCACAGGAAAGAGCCCATCATGAAGAACGTCGGTCGTGCCGTGGCCGAGAAACCCGGGTTTATGATGGGTAGCGTCATAGCATAGCATGACTGTAGGCCGACGTGCCACCACGGTTATGAGATGGGATGAGAGGTCTCTATGATGAAGCTCTGCGAGTCCAGCAGGAATGTTCTGGAAGAGTTGGCTGAACTGGGCTGAATCGGTCCCTTCACACCTAAAGATGGGCTATCGGTGCATCTTGGCACTGGCTTCCGACCAGCTCCTAGTGGCTGCTTGGAGCTCTGGTCTGAGCTGATCTTAGGGTAGATATTGGAATGCAGGTTGGGAAGGAACAGATTCCCTTGGAGAGAATTTTTCTTGTAATTCCTAAGTCCTCTGAATTGACTCATGGCAAACGGACCAGCACGAGGATGCACGCGGTATGTTACGTTGTTGCAGGATGGAGACCACGTTGCTCACCAGAATGACTCTTCTGGGGAATTTTGTCCTTGAGGAGGCCCTGGGCAAGCGTCTCTGGGCTCTGGCTCCAGGCTGGCCAGTCCAGTTGCGCCGTCTCTGTGGGCCCCCCCTTTTTCCTTGCTCACCCCTCCATCTGTGGTGTCTTTGAAGCCAGCGCTCCAGTATATTCTGACTTCAGCCTTCGCCTCTGCTCCGCTTGGCCAAGTGCTGTCACCAGTGCGAGCTTCGACTTGCTCATCTGCAAAATGGGAGTGAGGATACTCCCCTCGCAGCTCCGATGGACGTATTTCTTTATGTTTTTAATGTTTATTTTATTTTTGACAGAGACATAGTGTGAGCAGGGGAGCAGCAGAGAGAGAGGGAGACACAGAATCCGAAGCAGGCTCCGGGCTCCGAGCTGTCAGCACAGAGCCCGACTCGGGGCTCCAACCCACGGACCACGAGATCATGACCTGAGCCGAAGCCGGACGCTTCACCGACTGAGCCACCCAGGCGCCCCTGTTGGACGTATCTCTTGAGATAACGGGTGGGAAGGTGTTTCCTAAATTTTGAAGAGCTGAACACCTGCCAGGACTCGTTTGTGAACCGAACAGCAAATTAGATGATGTTGTCACACTGTCCCGGTGACAAGCATGATGGAGAGGCTTTTGTTGCTTGCTTTGTCTTTGTTCCCTCTTCCCCCGAAGGCCCCGAGGCTGATAAACCTTTGGAACTTTTAGCCTCAGCCCCCTGCTGCCCTCCCTTGATTGTGTCTGTTACATTAAAGGCGGCCTTGGCTGGATGAACTTTTCTGGGGAACGCGATTGCAACAGCGGTTGACCTAGGTTTCCCCAGCTTCCCGGCTTCGCTCCTTCACTCCTTCTGCACGTCTTCACTCCTGTCTGATCCGCACCCTTGGCTCCCGCCCCCCCTGCAGCATCCATGGGTCTGACCCCCTGAGCCGGCAGGGGTGCCCATGGCAGCTCCCCTAGGCCCACCGGGGGGTTCTTTGCACCGTGCCTTGATCCAGAGACAGGACCCTTAGCTGGCACCACGTTCCCAAAGGCATGCTAAGCCCCACATGGGGACTGGCTGACTGATTCCAACCCTCTGGGGAAACTGAGGCACAGAGAGGTTGGTGAGGATTCACGAACCAGGCCGGATTAGAGCCTGTTCCCTCATTCTCTCTCTCTGTGTCTCTCTCTCTCTCTCTGTCTCTCTCTCTCTGCCAAGGGTTTCTGGGGCCACATTGCTTTCCTTTGCCAGGGTGGGGCTGAGATAACAGAGTTGGGGAAGGAAGCAGGGACAGGACGTGAAGGGGGCATTTGGGAGGTTCGTCAAAGAACCAGAGAATGGGTGATTGCCCGGCAGAAACAGAGCCAGGGAGACCGTCAGGGGCACAGTGCAGGCCCCTCTGGGGAGCAGGCGTGGGAACAGCCAGTATCTGGAACCAGCCCAGGCTTCTGGAAGAGGTGGGTTCTTGAGAGCCTACAGAACTCAGCTCTATTGCCAAACAACTGGTGACAGTTTAAATGTCTCGGCTGCCTGAGCTCCAGAGTCCTCATGTATAAGTGGGGACACCTCCCCCACGAAGCTATTAGGAGTAGCTTCGATCATGTACATAACCCGCCGGCACATAGTAGGTGCTCAATTAATGTTACTCTCCTCGTGTCACACCCCGGGGTTGCATTAAAAGAAGAGTAGAATCTAGAATAAGGGAGATGAAGCCCCCCATTTTCTGCCTGTTTCCAGCCTGGCCTGGAGCCAAGGTTCCCGTAGAGCGTGCCCCTCCTGCAGGTGTGGACAAGGGGACCATGGCCTGAGAATACAGACAGGGGTGACGAACGTTCTTGGGATTGTGTCCTGAAGCCTGGGTAAGGAGAAGGTGCCATTGACGTTGGACAAGAGATGATACAGGCACGTGCTGAGGTGCAGCCTGAGATGCCTGAAGGCCAGTCAGCCATGCGCTCAGCCATCTATGTGCCAGCAGCATGCAGAGATCTGGGGACACAAGGCCAGGCATGGCCCTCTTTCCCAAGGAGCTTCAAGACTTCCCAGTGTTTGGGAAGGGGTAGGCTTTGCCACTCCCATGTCCGATGGCGTCTCGTTTCACGTGAGATGATACCCAGAGTCCTAATGATGACCCAGAGGACACACAACGACCAGGCTCCCCCCTACTTTGCGGCTTCACCTCCTACTGCCGCCTTCCCTTCGCCTGTGTCCCTCCGGCCTCACTATTCTTCTTTCCGTTCCTCCAGAATGCTAAGCTTAGTCATGCCTCAGGGCCTTTGCACATCCATCCTATTCCCCCTGCCAGGAGAACACTTCCAAGGTAGATCCTTCTTGTCACGCAGGTCTCTGCTCAAATACAACGTCCTCAGGGAGGGCCTCGGTGACATTCCACAGAAAGCTTTCTCCACCTTCTGCCCGTGGTCGCTGCAAATCACATGGCACCATGTAGTCCCCCCAAGGCAATGATGCCTACCTGAAATCATTGTACCCATTTTTCTGTTTGCTGTCCATCTTGCCCCGCTGGAATGTAGCTTTCACGAGAGCTGGTACCCCCCCTATACAGTACAGGGGGGTTAAAGCAAAGTGTGCAAGATGATCCACTGGCGGGACGGGGGAAGAAGAAAAACTAGAACTTTGTTTAGTTTTTATACAGAATATATTACCCAGGGGTTAACCGGTAAGGAACACTAGCAAATGGGTAACCCACCTAAAGAGAGTCCTGCGAGAAGCTGTGGATTCTGCAAAGAGAGCTGTCCCAACAGAAAATGGCAGAACCGACACGTCTTGCACTAGAGGCGGCCATATATAGTTGTGCAGGTTGTGCACTGCACAGAGGCACCCAAGCAGGAGGCGACTGGGGCCTGAAATCCCACCTGTACCCCTCTGGCCAGTTCTTCCTGCCACATGTGGGGCTGTGTCCGCCTGGATGGAACACCTTCTCCGCACTCGCACAAAGGCTGCTGTGGGCTCCCCGTGGCCTGCACATCCTCCTGTTACTGGTTCCCATCAGCCCCGCTGCAAGGGACTTTGGCGGCCAAGCCACATCCCATAAGGAACCAGCCAAAGTGCTCAAGAGGCCACAGAGACCGTCTGAAGCACAGGTTGACATCCATGGTCGGTAACTAACTACGCCAGGCCTTTCCTGGAGACCCCTCCCACTGCCTCTCCTCTTGTAGGAATACCCATGTGCCCAGCGAAAAAGCTCCATTTCCCCCTCTCCGTGCTACTAAGGATGAGCACTGGGGCAGAAATCTAGCTAAAGAGAAATAGTGAGACCTCTTCTAAGGATTTTTGGAGAACTCTCTTTTTCTCACATAGGCAGTACCCCTCCCCCTTATGGCTTCCTCCTCCTTCTGGAATGCAGATGTGCCGACCAGTGATGTGGCCGCTGTATTGTCATCATGAGAGAAAGGGCAAGACGGTGGTGGAGACTCGTCCTGACATCTTTGAGCTGCTGAGACAGTGCCAGGAACTGTCATCTTTCTGTGAGGTGAGAAAAAGCAACCCTCTAATCTGTTCAACCAGGGGTGTTTTGGGGGGTCAGGTTTTGTGTTACTTGTAGCTGAACACAGTCCTGGCAAATTCACCCCTCAGTGAATATCGTTCCTTGAAATGTTAGCTTTAAGAGTACGGAATGATCCCAGTTAGTTTAAGAACTAAGACCCATCTGTAAATTTCTGCAGCGGTGTCTAAGATCATGTGTCGCTCAATCTGGAACATTACAAAATGGTATTCATTTTGACAGCACATTTGAGAAATCTCCTTAAACACTTTGCATCGAGGTGTAATACACATATAGAAACAAGCAAATACGACGAACGCATGGCTCATTAATTACTCACAAAATGAACACATCCGAATGGGCAGGACCCAGATCAGGAAAAAGAATACGACCATCTTTATGGGGGAAGCCTCTTTCTATCTTTCTTTCTTTCAATATGCGAAAACAAAAAGACACATATTGTTGGTCATAGTAAAAATGATTCAAATAATATAGCGAAAACCACAGGATAGCAGTGAACTCATCTGTCAGCAGACACTGTTTAGTGAACGAGATAAAATGTTGCTGAAGATCCAAAACGGAGATTGACTAGAAGAAACTCCTCACGTGGGTGGTTTGCTTATGGTTGGATGACGACACCGAGTCTAATATGTCTCAAATTAGCAGGTTTGCTAGATTCTTACATCCTGTGGCAGCAACAAAGTGTATCTAAAAAAATGATTGTTTTTTGGTGAAATTCTAAGGGAAAAATGTACCGAAGAATATATATTTTTCAACACTTCATTATTAAGTCAAAACAGTATTTTTATGGGAAAAGAGTGTAGGCACGGACACAGTATCCATTTAGACTAGAATATGCAAAGGATTCTGGGGTATGTTTATAAAAGCAGCATCATACATGAAACTCTTCTCTTATATCTTGGGCAAGCAAGCTATATTACTGATATGTTTAATTTTACAAAAAAAAACTCTGATTTTTTATATTAAGCTACAGAATCATTCCAAGTGTCTTGATTTGAAAGATACTGTCGATATAATGAGTTTTGTAAAAAGAGCATCTCACATTGTATCTTTACAAGATGAAGAATTATGTTGAAAGCCTTAAAAGTGCTGCTATAAACATTGGGGTCCAAGTGCCCCTATGCATCAGCATTCCTGGGTCCCTTGGGTAAATTCCTAGCAGTGCTATGGCCGGGCAATGAGAAAGAATGAAATCTGGCCTTTTGTAGCAACGTGGATGGAACTGGAGAGTGTGACGCTAAGTGAAATAAGTCAGACAGAGAAAGACAGACACCATATGTGTTCACTCTGGTTCTTAAAGATACGTTGCATATTTTGTTGCTTTTACTAGTGTAGGTGTTTTCAAATTTGTTGACTTTATTTTGTTTTTGCAACAAGAAATGGATCTCCTTTCCAAGTGGATTTATTTCTAAAAAAAAGGTTTCTTCTATATAAAAGGAATTTTAATTATAAGTGAGACAGTAACTGTTTTCAAAAGACCAAACAAACAAAACCCAGGCTCACTCTTTGAATATTCTTTTTTTAAACTGGTATATGGAAAGAGTTCTATTGTTAATTAATGTTGGAAGCCCTGTGAACCTGTCACTTATAAAAATTCTCATATATCTGTAAACTTGAAAAAGCTTGGCAATAGATTTTTTAATCTATTTAAGAGTATTTTCTAAATAAAGAGTGCCAGGGATTTGGGTTTTTTTTTTAATTTTTTTAATGTTTGTTTATTTTTGAGAGAAGGAGAGTACACGAGTGGGGGAGGGGCAGAGAGAGAGGGAGACACAGAATCGGAAGCAGGCTCCAGGCTCTGAGCGGTCAGCACAGAGCCCGACGTGGGGCTTGAACCCACGGACTGAGCCGAAGTCAGACGCTCGACTGACTGAGCCACCCAGGCGCCCCAGAGTTTGGGAGTTTGAAGTGAAGGTGGGCTGTTAGGTCTGCCGCCCCTCTCCCGGAAAGATGCTGTGTTGACCCTGAACACTCAAATGTGTGCAGAAGTGATGTGTGTCCCTTATGGGAATGGGCTCACTGTGCTTCCTTTCCCCACCGCCACTGTGACCAGCAGCGCCTGGGAAGGGGTCTGGGTCCCAGAGTGAGGATGTCGTACAGCAGCCTAGCAGCTGCTGCTAGTGACTGACATGGGGTGTGGATCCTGGCCAGTGAGGCAGGGAATGGGTAGTGATCTGGTGTGACTGAGCCACTGGGTACAAATGGCAGAAAACTGAGAAATGAAATTCAAACAGCAGGCTGGGGGGGCACAGTCGGTGAAGCGTCTGACTTCCACTCAGATCGTGATCTCCAGGTCTCGGGTTGGAGCCCCGTGTTGGGCTCTGTGCTGACTGCTCAGAGCCCACTTGGGATTCTCTTTCTCCCTCTCTCTCTGACCCTCCCCTACTCACTCACTCTCTCTCAAAATAAGTAAATAAATAAACTTAAAAAAAAGTTTAAAGAGGCGCCTGGGTGGCTCAGTTGGTTAAGCGTGCAACTTTGGCTCAGGTCATGATCTCCTGGTTTGTGGGTTCGAGCCCCGCGTTGGGCTCTGTACCGACAGCTCAGAGCCTGGAGCCTGCTTTGGATTCTGTGTCTCCCTCTCTGCCCCTCCCCTGCTTGTGCTCTGTCTCTCAAAAATAAATAAACATTAAAAAAGAAAGAAGAAAGAAAGAAAGAAAGAAAGAAAGAACGAAAAGAAAGAAGAGAAAAGAAAAGAAAAGAAAGAAAGGAAAGGAAAGAAAGGAAAGGAAAGAAAGAAAGAAAAGAAAGAAAGAAAAGGAAGAAAGAAAGAAAGAAAGAAAAGAAAAGAAAAGAAAAGAAAAGAAAAGGAAAGAAACGCAGGTTGGGATGGCATGGAAAAGGACCAGGAACCGACGGGGAGTTCACGGGGAGTGGAGACCCTGAGGAATCCGGGAGGGGTTGTGAGCCGGGAGTGGTTAGTTCCCATCACCCCCATCAACGCACTGGAGAAATGAGGCACGTCCATGGGATTGGGTGGTGGGAGGAGGGAGGCTGGCATCAGTAGAATTCTGTGACCTCCTACAGCAGTGTCTCTGTGGCAATAAAAATAGTCGCTTTGACCCTCCTTACCAAGTCCTGGGCTCTGTAAAGTACTTCACACGCACGACAAGGGTCACAAAGCCGGATAACGTTTACCAGCACCTCCCTGGGGAGGGGTGCCCTTAAAATCCTCATTTCATCAATGTTCGTGTCTCAGGTAAGCACCTGCTGCGGAGACTGCAGACATAGCCCCAGTTCCTCGCCCCGCCCTGCGTGCCTGCCCCCTGCCCGTAGACGTGCGGCGTCTTCACACCCTGGTTTCGGGTTTGGCCAACAGATCGAGGTAGAAGCAACGGTGTGCTAGTTCTCAGCCCAGGGCTTTTGTGTTTCCACCTGACATCTTTGCCTCTGTCATCATCAGGAGAGGGAGATACCCAGGCTGGCCTCCCGGAGAAGGGGAGGCATGTGGAGTAGAGCTGTGTCATCCTGTGGGAACCCAGCCTGGCTTGGGGGGAGGCCGGCAGCTTCCAGACGTGCGATTGAGCCCAGAACAAATCGACGGAGTCACCAGTCACCTGGCTGGCTCCATAGTCATGAACCGTGGGCGCTGGTCCTACGCCTCTGAAGCCTTCAGGCTGTTTGTGACACGGCGCTCTCATGGCAGTGGGTAACGGATACAAGCGTCACGGCCAAGGCTCGAGCTGGGAGTGGACGTCAGGTATCTGACTTCGTGCCACGTTAGCACTAACGTGTCGTGTGCTGGCGTGGGCGCCCCTTGGGTGAGCAAATTTCCAGGAAACGGCAGCGATGACCTCCTTCCCCGTCAGAGCCCTTGTTTCCCTCATGTCCCTTCTCCCTTGTCCCTTTGCCTCACCTGCTCTTAAACAGCACCCATGCTTCTGTTTGGAACCGTGTAGTTTTTTTTCCTGAGCTATTGGTATTTCAAATGTGCCCAGGCTAAAAGAAGAGTTCTGTTTCATTTTTCTCCCAAATGCAGCACATTTGTTTTGCATCACTTCTGCATTTGGATATAAAATGTGGTTGGCAGGGGGGAGGGTGGCTCCCTAGGTGAAGCGGCCGACTTCGGCTCAGGTCATGACCTCGCAGTTTGTGGGTTCGAGCCCCGCGTCGGGCTCTGTGCTGACGGCTCGGAGCCTGGAGCCGGCTTCGGATTCTGTGTCTCCCTCTCTCTCTGCCCCTCCCTCTCGCACTCAGTCTCTCTGTGTCTCTCAAAAAATGAATAAACATTTAAAAATTAAATAAATAAATACATAAATACATAAATGAAATGAAATGAAATGAAATGAAATGAAATGAAATGAAATGAAATAAAATAAAATAAAATGTGGTCTGGGGACACCTGTGTGGCTCAGCCGGTTTAGTGTCCAATGCTTGATTTTGTCTTGGGTCATGATCCCAGGGTTGTGGGATCGAGCCCTGCGGTGGGCTTTGCAGTGAGCAGGAAGTCTGCTTAAGAATCTCTCCCCCTCTGCCCTTCTCCCATGCATGTGCACGGACACGCTCTCTTTCTCAGGAATGAATGAATGAATGAATGAATGAATGAATGAAGTGGGGTTTGGGTTTTTCTGGTCTCTTGCTTCCTCCTCACCGTACCCCAAACCACGGCAGCACCACCAGGAAGCGGCACTAGAGGTCACTTAGGCTGACTCGTGACAGTCACCTTCCGGTTGTCCCCCTGGTGTCCCTGTCCTTTCCCCAGCAATCAAGAGCCGGAGAGAATTTTCCAAGCCAATCTTGTTTCTTCTCTCCCAAACCCGAGGCGCTGCACCCACAGAAAGTCCAAACTCCCTTGATGGACTTCCAAGGTCTGTCGGGACTGTCCCCGCCCCACCCCAGACCTTGTCGCTGTCTCCACCCTCACTCCACTAACCAGTCACACTAAGTAGCTTCTGGAACTAAGTGTGCCAGGCTGTCTCCCTTCTCCGAGTCTCTGCACTCACTCACTCTTCTGCTTTTTCTTACCCCTTTTTCCTCTGATGTCCCCCTTCTGAGCCCAGCGAAGTCCTTGAAGACTCACCCTAAGTGTCACCTCCCCAAGACAGTTTCCCTGCCTATTCCCCGTGTCAGGCTGAGTTAAGAGCTCTTCTCTGGTCTCCCACCATTTGGGCTTCTCACTTCCTGCCTTGTCCTGTTGTCCGTCCTTCCTACTGGCCTGGGAGACCGTGGAGGGCATAGAGGTGCCCAGAGGTGCCATGCCGGGACGGCACAAGCAGTGACTCAATTTAATGGTGAGTGAATGAGTACGTGTAGCGTTTACTCCATCTGGGACCAGCTGCCTCCATTCTTCATAACTCAGTTCACTTTAACTGGACTTGGCAGAGCATTTGTACTAGGAAGGGGTGGGGGACGCGGATGTGGACAGGCAGGGTTGGGGGATAGGGCTGGGGGCTGGTGTTAACATTTATTATTGTGGCTGAGTGATCTTTGATGCAATGTCTAACCTCTCTTATGCTTCCCACCTGTAAGAAGGGTGACTGTCCACTCACAAGGTCACTGAGGAGACTGAAGTTATGCGACCCAAGAGCTTTGCGATTCGCCGTATGAATGTTAGGATTTCACTGTCTCCTAAGCCCTGTTGAGAGCATGCTGGGTGCTTTCTTTGAATCAGTCTCTTTTGTTGACACTGGTCTGTTCTGTAGCCTCTGGGAAGAAGATCAGGACCTCGGATAGGAGGTTGCATTGTGAATTAAGTGAGGAAAACACATATTCCCCCCTAAGTTTCTATTTAGTTAAGTGATATCACTGAACATTGTACACACTCTTCTTTGTCCCTACAGTTTCCCTGCAAAGCCCCCAGTCTCTTCCCTTTCCTGGAGGTGGAACTATAGAATGCTTTGGGGAATACATGCTGTTCTCTTTGGTGACCAATAGCATCGCCACCCCAGCTTGCTGCTCAGAGGGTCTTCCCTCTCAATTCAGAAGGCTTTACCATTTCGAGTTCCCTCCAGGGCACCAGGTAGTCCTTTCCAGAAGCTGGGTCATGGGGTAAGGATGGGATGCCTGTGGTTTAAAATTCTGCACCTGAAGCTGTTTTTCACTCTAACATAGAAGACAATTTAATCTCAAAATGCAGCAGAAATGAAATCCTGTACAAACTGGATGTGCAGGGGCGCCTGGGTGGCTCAGTCGGTTCAGCGTCTGACGTTGGCTCCAGTCACGATCGCACGGTTCATGAGTTCAAGCCCCACATCGGGCTCGCTGCTGTCAGCACAGAGCCTGCTTCGGATCCTCTGTCCCTCTCTCTCCCTGTCCCTCCCCCACTTGTGCTCTCCCAAAAATAAATAAATATTTTTTTAAAAAACTGGATGTGCAAATAGGCAACTCTATGGAAAACAGCAGAGGGCACAGGAGAATTCAGTGATGGGGTCTGAAAAGACTGACCTGGGTCCTGGTTTTCTGTTTTATCAGCTGCACCACGTTGAGCCTCAGTGTCCTTCTCTATCACATGGGTAAAATTACCCACCTCGTGGTGGGGGCAAGAATTAGATAAGGTAACACACACACACACACACACACACACACACGCAATGGCCAGCACTTGGAAGTGGCCCTGCTCCCTGCAGCTAGGGACGATAATGGCCACCTTATATCGGAATCCTTATAAATTCTCATGGTTTGACTTCTTTCTCAAATAGTTTATTTTGAACCACAAAGTTCTGCATGGGGGTGACACCTTAGCCTGCAAATGACACCATCTGCGTTCGTTAGGGATGCCTGGGTGGTCATGGGAGAGAACCACAAAAAAAGGAGACCAAAGGGATACACAGATTTGGTGCTAATTTTTCACCGATCTGTCCTCATAACTGCAACCTTCCCAGAGGAGCCACCATTGAGAAGAGAAGGCACAGGACCCGTCTAGAGGTGGCAGAAATCCTTCCAGAAAGGGAGATGGAGCGGGTGTTGTGCTCAAAGTCTGGGGCTCTGTCACGACCGAGCAGACTGAAACCATATTTCCCTGGAGAATTTATGTGTCAGCTGGGAGCAGGGCACTGAGGCTGAAAGGGTGGGACAGGAGCAAGGGGCTTTGGCTAGGTCCCTCCCAGTGGGCCACAGGGGCTTAGAGAGAGAGTGTCTGGGCAAGGAAATTTTGCCCAGAGAACCCCAAAGCTCTCCTCCTTGCAGCCCTTAGATGGACATCTACAAGGATCGCAAGAAACAGGGGATAATTGGGGGTGAAGGGAGAAAGCCGCCAAAAGACGCTTTATGGTGCACACGATTCTGTCCATCAATGTCACACTTAATCACATGCATTCATTTGTTTGATGCTTTCCTAAGCCAGTTGCTATGGATGCAAGGGGCCAGCTCCGGGTGTCTCCTGGAGCCTGTGTTTAGTAACCCATCCAGACCCCGGTCTCCGGCAGGTGCAGAAAATCCCCTGCATCCAAGCCTTCCCTCCACCTGGCCCTTCTCCCCCTTCTTCTTCTTTTCCACCGTCTTTCCTGCTTCTGATGCTTGATTTTTCTCTCTTCCCAACAAGCAGCTTATTCCCCCTTCGTCCATGTGGCAGATCCAAGCCGCCAAGTTCTCCAGGCCTACGTCTCCTCTATTGCCGAGGGCAGCCTGGCGAAGCAGGCATGAGTTTGGAGTCCAGATCCCAGAGGAAGGGGGCTGACAGGTCCAGCTGGCGTCTGGAGCTCCCGTGGGACCAGCCAATCACGTGTTGAGTTTGGAGACACGCTGTACCGTGTGGCAGGTGCCAGGGTGATGGTAAGCATCCAGAGATGAGGAACGGGAAGTTTCTGAATAAGGAGATTCTCAGCAAACAGAAACCATACGTGTTAGCTACAGCTATTTAATTATTTTTTTTTAATTTTTTAAAATGTTTTATTATTTATTTTTGAGAGAGAGAGAGAGAGAGAGAGATAAATAGAGTGTGAGAGGGGGAGGGGCAGAGAGAGAGGGAGACAGAGAATCCAAAGCAGGCTCCAGGCTCTGAGCTGTCAGCACAGAGCCCGACGCGGGGCTCGAACTCACAAACTGCGAGATCCTGACCTGAGCCAAGGTCAGATGCTTAACCGACTGAGCCACCCAGGCGCCCCCAATTATTTTAAAGTTAATGAAGATGCAGCATTTAATTAAATAACTTTTAATATGTATGCATCAGGTGTCCACTTATATACGTTATTTCATGTCTTAGCGTAACACCTACATTTTCCCACAAAACAAAACAGAAAGATGTTACCTACAAAAACCTACCTGTTCGTATTTGTCTCACAATCCAAACCCCTGATTTTCTCTTTTCCACACACTAATATGTGTAATAAACTATTATGCCAGTAACAAGAATGTTCTTTCTTCTGGTATCATTCAGGGGAAGGCCTCTCGTGATAATGATCCGTGGTGTCTCCCCCACCTCCACGAATCCGCTGGAATTCACATTGGAATGTCACGTATTCCACGAATACACATTGACTTGTGCACGTTAAATGCCAGAGTTGTATAGAATGTGCACTCTTTCTCAATAAAGCTGTGAAAAGAAAAAGTCCATCCATTCATCCATCCATCCATCCATCCATCTAACAAATATTTAGTGAGCATCTACCAGCTACCAGCATCGTTCCAGGCCCTGGGGGACCAGCAAGGAGGTGGCTGTCCTTGCGGGCAGTGAGGGGTGGGGGGAGAGAGATGGAAAACAAACAAACATAGTAACCAGTGCTAGAGAGGAAAGTAAAACAGGAAGAGGGTGGAAGTAAGGCCTTAAGATCTGTTGCTGGATCACCAGGAGAGATGTCTCTGAAGCTGATATTTGGACAGAAGCTCGAGGCAGGAGGGCACAGACCTGGGGTCCTAGGGTTCCAGTCGACCAAGGCCCAGGCTCCTGGCCACGGGTCCTGTTGTCCAGCTGGTGTCTCTCCACTGTGGTCCGTGGCACCCCAGACTCCCTCAGAGGCCAGCCAGTGAAGGTGCCTTGGCAGGGGCTGTCACCCCCAATTTTCCCCACCTTCCTGTTTAATCAGAGAGCACCTCCACTTTGGGTTTGTTATGTCAGGGTAGCATATAAAATTATATGTTAAAAATAAGCACGCTGCAAAATCAAAGAAGGTTGAAGACCACTGATCCAGGCACTGGAATGGGAAAGGGCAGGGGAGTGGCCCCAGTGGAAGCCAAGGTGTGACTTAAGAGTAAGGTAGAGTCATGGCAGGTGCCATGGGTTGAAAGAGATCCATTGAAGTCTTAACCCCATTATCTCTGGATATGATCTTATTCGGAAATAGGATCTTTACGGAGGTAATCGACTTGAAATGACATCATTAGAGTGAACCTGGATCCAATGTAACTGTGTTCCTTCCAGAAGAGGGAAAATTGGGACACAGAGACAGACGTGCACAGAGAGATGATGTGCAGAGATGTAGGGAGAGCATCACGTGACGACAGAGGCAGAGGCGGGGCTGACGCAGCCACAAGCCAAGGGACCCCAAGGACTGCCTGGGGCCCCCAAGAACTGGAAAAGGGCACGAAACAGCTCTCTCCAGAGTCTCAGAGGGAGCGTGGCCCTGCTGACACCTTGATCTCAGACCTCTGGCCTCCAGAACCGTGAGGGAACTCGTGTCTGTTGTTTCACCGCCCAGGCTGTGGTTCTTTGTCACAGCGGCCTGAGCACACTAGTACACCAGGTGATGTGTGACCCCGAAGTTGGTGGGTGGCTCATTCATGGGGCAGACGAGGGTGGGGTCGGGCAGAGGGCTTGCATAGGCAGGCACACCAGATCTGGATCTCCAGAGCGAGGTGGATGCTTCCAGTTGGAGAAGGGCGATCTGTTGGGCGAGTATTGCAACAACTGATGGCAGGTGCCGAGGGCCAGAATGTGGCACAGCAGTCCGGTCGGCTTGGGGGTGTGGTCAGCCCAGAAGATTGGGGCATCGGGACCTGGTGATTCGGGAGAGGGAGGGGGCGGAGTGACTGATGGACAAGGGTGGGGTTCCCCGGGATCGTGGACACAGGCAGATGAGGGTAGTAAGCACTGGGGACAGTTGAAGCCTCCTAAGCCACTTGGGGCCCGGGAACATTTGGTGAGATGTCCAGGAGGCCATTGAGCAAAAAGAACGAGATAGATGCATGCTTCCCATGGCCGGCGACTGCCACACCCTCAACACTCTGTTAGAACATCTCCTCCCCAGACAAGCTTTCCCACAGCACCCCTCTCTCTGCCTGCGGTGGTTACCCCCAAGTTACTCCCTGACTCCTTCCCTGTCCGTTCTCATGACATTCCACATCGTCTTGTCCATGCATGTGTTTCTTTCTGGTCTGCATCCCCACGTTGTTTGCTGCCCGATTCCAATTGCCCAGAACAGTGTCTGCACACAGTCAGGGCTCCACGCGGACCTGCCGAATGGAAGGACGAAGAAGCCCAGGAGGAGAAGGCCTGGTGTTGCTGGCTGGGCTCTCCAAAGCAGACGCTGAGATGGGGTTTGGGGTACAAGATGCCTGGTGGGGGGGACCAGCACCCGTGAACGGAAACGGGAGGAAGCAAGGTGGGCAGATGGGAACGTGGACTCCAGTGCTCGCGGACAGGGCTTTGGTCGGTTCCCGCGAGAGGGGGCACCATTCAGTGGGCTGAAACGGCCGGGCCTTCTCATCCCATGAAGCTCAATCTCAGGACACAGCCTCCCCGGGGAACGGTAGACCCAGAAGGAGCCAAGCGCTGGGTGCTGTCTGCTGGCCACATTCTTCACATCCACCAGACCCGGGCCGGACACACACGTTCATAGGCTACTGGTGGTGCTGAAACCACAGGAAATGATGAGCACCAAACAGCCCGTGATCTGTGCCCTGGAAACACGCAGGTTGAGCCTGGTGGGGAAGAGGCGGGAGCGGCCTCTTCTAATCAAGGAATCGGGGAGGCTCTCCGGAGGCTTTGGAACTTCACTTGAAGGGCTTATTGTGCAGAAGCTGGAGTAGAGGGGCTTTCAAGAGAAAGGGCAGTCCCGAAGGGGGGAGTGCGAACGTTCCTGCAGAAGGATGTGTGGTGTAGACACGTGGTTAGCTGGGATGCTTCTAGAGAGGTGGGTGGAGGCCACTCACGGGGCCATGGATGGTGGGCCAGGTGCTGAGAGGCAAGCACTTACCCCACAGTGGAAGCTGCCTTTGCTTCTCCTTCAAGCAGGGGACCGGTCTCTCGCAGGGCTGCTTGGGGCACGGGACCGGGTCAGCGAGCAGGTGGCCGGCTCGCCCCAGCAGAACGTGACATTATGCAACCGCTCCAGAATCCAAGTCCCATTGGAAGGAACGAGCAGCTCAAGGCAATGCTGGCATAGGGCGTTGCTTTAGAAACCCCTAGGGAGGACAGCATAGAAACAGGATCAATGAAGTGGCCCCAAAAGTGACAGAAAAATCCGCTTTCTGCCACAATTCCCCAGAAGCAGATTGGAGCTTTCATCTTTTTAAGAAGCCCCAGTGGCTGTTGTTATCACCCGCCGGGGGAGGAGATGAGAGTCGTTGACACATTTCATCCCTTCTATTAGAGAGACCTAGTGCCTCCTGTCCCCACAGCTCCTGCCGGTGCTGGGCAGTGGGACTCATGCCAGGTGGCACTGCGGGGCCCAGAGGGGCTTCTGCCCTCTTGGATGCCTGGCTACACCAGCCTGCTCCCCCGCTCACCTCGTCTTGGGCCCCAGTCTGAAGTTTCCCCGGACTGGTGCCTCAGTTCCCTCTCCAGACTCCAGCCTGTACGCCTTTTCCTTCTGTTAAATTTCTGGAGTGGGGACTTAATTTTCTCGCTCAGCAGACTGGCGTAGGGGAACTACGGAGGAATTACAGACATGTCTCTGACTAAAGTCCGGACTAAAGTGCCATTGCACTTTCCCTAGGGGAAACCGGACCCGCGGCAGCCTGAGGGAATTCTTGAGCCCTGTCTCCCCAAGCCTGACACGGTGCCAGGCACAGAGACGCAGTCAGTAAAAGCTTACAAGTGGATGAGTGAATGAATGAATGAATGCTGAATGAATGAAAGGTAGTGGCGGGCAGGCCAAGGGAGGCAATTCCACCTTGAGCACCAAGACCGCCATTTTTGCCCCTGTTCTGCTATTTCTCCCTCCCGTCTTCACAGTCCACCTGACTACCTCCAGAACCTTATTCCCACTCAGGGATAGATGGCCAAGGACAGGGCAAGCTGAGGGCTGAGGATTTCAATGTATCTTAATGTTAAGATGAAGAAAAGGAAGGCGGCTATGTTAACCACTATGCGACGAACGCTAAATGCCCATCCACTGACGAATGGATAAGGAAGATGTGGTTTATATGTACCACGGAACACTACTTGGCCATGAGAAAAAAATGAAATCCTGCCATTTGCGACACCACGGATGGAACTGGAGGGTATTATGCTGAGTGACATAAGTCAGCCAGAGGAAGACAGATGTCATATGTTTTCGCTCGTATGTGGAATTTGAGAAACTTAACAGAAGACCATGGGGGAGGGGAAGGGGAAAACATAGTTTCAAACAGAGAGGAGGCAAACCATAAGAGACTCTTAAATACAGAGAACAAACTGAGGGTTGATGGGCGTCGGGGGGAGGGGCAAATGGGTGATGGGCACTGGAGAGGGCGCCTGTTGGGACGAGCCCCGAGTATTGTATGTAAGCAATGAATCATGGGAATCTACTGCTGAAGCCGAGAACACACTGTATACACTGTATGTTAGCCCATTCGACAATAGATTATATTACAAAAATAAAAAAATAATAAACGTTAAAAAGACGAAGAAAAGGAAAAGAGTCAGTGCTTCTTTTCAGTCACATGACAATTGCAATTAACCAATTATCAGGGTAAGGGTTTGTTTACTGTCAACACCACCACCACCACTGCCGCAAGCATCCGACATGTAGAGAAAAGAAAACGATCGACCCAACGCACAAGACGGTGGGCGTCCAAACATGCAGACATACCTACCTGGACAGCGGTCATCGTGTCTCTCTCCCTAACTCCGGCGTCAGGTGCACAAGGGCGTGGCTCGCGTCAGCCTCACCCGCTGCCGTGTCCCGGGGCTCAGCTGCGGTCGGTGCCAGACACATGTCTGTGACTGGATGGAGTGAGTGGAGGCTGACGAAGGGTTTCACACAAAGGTGGGTGATGCCCTCCTGGAGGAAAGAGACCAGTGAAGGCGGTTCTACTGAGCCACGCGCCTCCCAAACGCACCCTGAAATCCTCTGCTGTGCTTCCTGCCACAACAGGTGCACCTGTGCCGCCAAACGTATTAGACACGGTCCCCCTGCTCCGATGCCCACGGCACGGCAAGGGGGCGAGCGCCACACGTGCATTCACACCGAGACCCGCAGAGCTACCGATAGCCACGTGGCCTTCCTCGCCGGGTCCTTGGCCCCAGGACCCAGACGGCTGTGCGGTATACTCCAGAGGGCAAGTTCATTGACGCTTAAGGCCGGCCTGCCGGCTGCCCTCCTCTTAATGCTATGTCTTCCTCCACATCGTCCTATTGTATTAACATAACCTGCATGTACATATGTGTGTGCACGCGCGCGTGAGTGTGTGCCTGTGCGTGTGTGTGCGATAACTGAAGTGCCTTCCCGTCCTTCTTATGGACACGACCCCTCCCCAGGGGCCTGCACGAGCTGTCATCTTATCACCTGTCCTGCCCTGACCCCTCATCCAAAGGTGTTTGGCCCAGGGCAAGACACCTGAACCGGGGAGGGACAAACTGGGCCCTGGGATTAGCCGGTGGGACCCGGGAGAGCTAAGGCGGAAGGTAAGACATAAGCCTTGGGAGGTGCTGAGAGTGATGGCTGCAGCCAGGTATGTCCCCTTGGCTAGGAAGGCACCACGAGGCGATGAAGGAGCAGAGAGCCACGGGACAGAGTCAGAACACGGAGGAGTGACGGTCTCTGTGGAAGGAGAAGGGCTAGGGGGTGGCATGCTGGGGGCCCAGCACAAGTGCTCGAGGTCCTGATTCGTTGTTTCCTCTCCCTGTTCTGACACCCAGCCTCGCTCTTGTCCCCCTGCTCACTCCCTACGCCCAGAGGTCGCCGAAGACCTGTCTCAAATGACTCTGGACTCAAAGTTCCACCACCTGCCTGTCTCCAGTCACCAGCCGCCACCACCTCAGAAGCCCTGCACCTCCCAGAGCCCTCCCCTGCCCCCCGCCAGATACCCGCACTGGCCCAGATCAAGTCCTCGGGACCGGACCCACTGGCCCAGAGAAAATCTGGGCCCACCCGCAATCCCCCTGCCTGGTGGCTCACATGGACCCAGTCACACCACCAGGGCCCTTAGGGCCACTTCCGAGGATGCAGCCCAACCCCCAACCCCGCCCGCCCCAGTCCTGCCCGGTTGCCCCCACCTCGGACGGAGTTCTGAACATTGTTCTCCCACCTCCGCCTGCCGTAACTGAGGGATGACTCCCAGCTGCACAGGGACCGGCGGAGAGGTCTGCCTGGTGGTGCCCCTGACAGCCAGCACCCCCCGCGTGCCTCTGGCACACGCCTCCCGCCCGGCCCGGCCTGCCCAAGGCCGCCAGAGTGTGCCAGGTGGGAGGCAGCTGTGATGGAAGGTGCGGTGGGTGTGGCGAGGTGATGCGGACACCCCCGTGGAAATGCTCCGCCCTCCGTGGCTCATCTCCATTACCAGTGTCATCATGAAGCAATCGCAATTAGGCATAACAATGATCACGATAATAGCAGGACCATAAAAGCAGCTCCTGGGCAGTGCCTCTGCCCGCCAGACACAGTTTCGGGGGCTTTGCTTGTGGAGGGGTGAGGATGATCATACCCATTTTACAGGTGAGCAAGTCGAGGGGCAGGGGCCTGAGATTTTGAGGTGACGCCGGGAGCCTGGCACGTCTCATGCCCAGCCCCCTGCTCGGGCCACGAGTCCTCTGAGGGGCCCCCAGAACAGCCTGACTGCTCAGTTAAGGAGGGAAGTCGCTTCCGGCCTCGTGAGGAGACACAGAGGTGCTGACAAAGCCCTCACAGGTCAGGTTATGCGGGTGTCTAGACGCCCGACTTTATGACGTCGGCAGCTGCGAGGGGCTGGTGTTTTAATCCTTCCCCCACACAGATCTGGAGGCCAGCACACAGAACTTTTTCAAATACACACCCGAAGGGAAGACTACAAGGGCTGCTGGTCCGGCCATCGGGGACCCCCTGCAAAATTCCCAAGTCCTGGAAGAGCCGGGCCCGGGGGGGGGGGGGGGGCGGGGAGGGCAATGGTTGACACAGCACCTCTGACAGTTGTGTGTTTCATCAGTCCTCCCAGCGGATTTCTCAAGCATTCCCTGATTTTATGGGCGAGGAAATGAAGATCTTTCAAGATGAAGCAACCTGAAGAGGGTTGTGTCACCGGGAAACGGCAGATGGGGAACCCGGACCCACATTCGCTGACTTCAGCTACAGTCCTCCGGTCCCCACCCTCCATCTCCTTGTTCTGTCGTCTTTCCCCACTCTGCAGTCTTTTCCTCCCTGCTTCAGATCCCTAGGCCCCTACTGTTTCTTTCCTTGCCCCCGCTGAGGCCATCTGATATTAGTCATTCACACCTCAGTATGAAGTTTCAGTCACTGTATTCTCTCTCCCAAAGTAGTTGTCCTTCATTTTGTCTTGGACTGTAGAGACCGGTCCTCCTTAAAGTCTGGCTGGTATCAGATCACAGCTCAGCATACACCCTTGCAAATCAAGGAGATCTCCTTACCGGCCCCCACACAATTTTTTACCGGCTTGCTTTCGCTCACTCAGGGAGGGGTGCTAGAAACGTGGATGAAGGAGGGGAACCTCCCCTTCCACATTTCTGATGTGCCTTTCGCCCCCGTCCACCTGCAGGGTGAGCCCCGTGAGAACGGCTTTCGGAGTCGTTCCTGCCTTGTGCCACGCTGCCGGTCCTGGATTGGGATTCGGGGGATGGCGTGGACCGAATGGAAGCACAGGCTCTCGAGTATTTCCTCACCGCTTCTCCACCCACTTGGCTCAGCGTCCCCAGTCCCGTGGCTTGGGGGGTCTTTCGTAGACAGCCTTTCCGTCACCCCAAATCTCTCAAAACTCAGAAGTGAGCGTTTTTCGCACTTCACTGCGCTGTGGCACATAAAACGGCTAGAAGGTACCCAAACAGAGACATCTTTTCCTGTCTCTGCGCCGGTCAATAACAGAATTATTTACAGACCCCCGCCTTCCTTGAAATTCTACTCTTGCCGCCTGATCCATTATTTATAACACATATTCCGTCTGATGGGAAGGACTGCCCACCACTGGGCCTCAGCTAATCCCACTGAACAGAGAGAAGCCGTGAGGCACAGACAGGAGAAATGGCCCAGGTGAGGTGGCCCAGCTAACGCGTGATGGATGCAGGTCTTGAACCCAGGCCTCTCTGATTTCGGGACCTGGGCTCCACCTCAACATCGGGCTTCTATAAAGCACTCATGAAAGAAACTCCTCCTGGATTGAAAGAACGAATACTACCAAAAGCAATCTACACATTTAGCGCGAATCCCTATCAAAGCACCCCCAGCGTGACGGGAGAGGCTGCAAGAATGTGGGAGAGGGGTATGGGCAGGTCAGGGGGCATCACTCGGCTTCTCCCTCCTGCCGACTAAGGGATTAAGCCAGCGGCTGATGCTTGGAAGGCTCCACCTTGCTCCTGGCCCCGGTTCCCAAGCAGGTGGGAGATGAATAATGCATTTTGCAGCAAAACCCACTGAGGCCCTGTGAGGAGAAGTACATAGAAATCAGCCGTGTGTGTGTGTGTGCGCGTGTGTGTGCACAGATGCGGAAATCCTACCTGGGCTTGCTCTGGCGGGAGGGGGGCAGGGGCTTAGGGCGGGAGGACTTCCCGAGGCCCAAGGCCGACCTTCACCTATGCACGTTCCATAGCTTCCTGTGGCTTTGTTAGGGCCACACTTCGTCCAGCTGCAACCACGCTAGGGTTGCTGGAGTGAAACCTCAGACTTCACTTAAAAAATTTTTTTGAGAGAGCGTGTGCACACCCACGTGTGCAAGTGGGGGGGGGGGGCAGAGGAAGAGGGAGGGAAAGAATCTTAAGGAGGCTCTGTACTCAGCACGGAGCCCAACATGGGGCTCGATCCCACGACCATGAGATCATGACCTGGGCAGAAGTCAAGAGTTGGATGCTTCACCAACTGAGCCACCCACGCGCCCCAGACCTCACTTTAGAAAGACATCACTGACTCCAGAAAGCCTTCCGTGCTCTCCTGGCTGGCTAAGAAGCAGCCCTTCACCAGGAATTCACAAGGGCTCGCTCAGGCCTGGGTCGCGGAACTCGCTCCCGGGGCCGACTTGGGTTCTTTCTTGCTGCTCAGTGCGCGTTGTAGACATCTGATCCATGTTTCCACCCAAGCTCTGCCAGTCAGTGACAGAGAGGAGGCCACGCTGGAGGAGAGCAGACCTCAGAAATGGAGAACAGAGGGCAATGAGGTCTCCTGTGGCCACCGGGCCACGTGGAAGCCAGTGAGCCATCGCGACAAATTCTGCAAACCATTAAAGCAATGGCTTTACGTGCAGCTACGGACCGTCCCCATGTTTCCTCAGTCTCGCCCCAATGTCGCCACTAATCGGATCCCCATTAATGTTTTCTTCTTTCGTATTAAGATATTCTTTCAAGGATGTGCATCCACTTAATAACCATGTCTTATTCAACATTTGATTCGCTATTTCTAACCTCGGGTTTTTCATCTATATAGTGGGAATCACAATAGTTTTTCCTTCATAGACTGCTAAGAATTAAATGTGTGTGTGTGTGTGTGTGTGTGTGTGTGCATACACGTGCGTGTTTACACGTACACACAGTGCTGACATCAAATCGGTGGACTTATCCCAAAGCGTACTAAAGCATTAAATTAGCGACTTACGTTTTAGTGTGTGATTTGTGGTTGCTTTTCCATAAAGATTTTTCTGAAACATTTCCCCCCCGGTGCCTTTGCTGTTCTGCAGTTAGACCGGACTCTAGTCCCAGCTAGAACATCATTCAACACAGACTTCAGGTCTGTTTATTTTAAGGGCGATTGATTCACAGCAGCACTTCCAAGAGACTGGCCTCCTCGGGCAACCATAGATCTAATATCTCCCCCCTCCCCCGCCCCCACGGCTGAACAGGTGGGTAAACTGAGATCGAGGGCAAGATATGGCTTCATCAGTCACCTGTGTGTTACAGGCGACCTAAGTCAGCAGCCCAGAGCACAGGCCAAGGCCTGTGGGTTCTAGACCTCCCAGAGCTAGGGGCAGGGCAGGGCACGATGCCTGCTTCCAGCCTACGCCTGGGAAGCGGGGCAGGGACTGTGCTGTGTGGTTGATGTCCTACAGCGGTGTTAGGCCACCTCTGTCACTCCCCTCCTGCCCCAGGGAAGGAATCTGGGGTGGCTGATTCTACAGAGAGACATTACAGACATCAAGGCCGTGGAACCAAGGACTGGTATGCAGCGTGCCCTCATCTTTGTCTCCGAGCTTTCCCGGGTGCCGAACGCTCAGATCCCAGTGAGCTCGGCCTCTGTCAGTGGATCCACAGAGCTCCCACGGTATCCGCAAAGCGCCAGGTGCCGTGTCGGGTGGGGGCGAGGAAAGCAGGTGCAGGCCTCACCAGGCAGGAAAAGAGCTCCAGGCAGGCTGCCGTCTGGGTAGGGACCCTAGCAGGGCCGACTGGTCAGGCTGAGCCGGGGGGAGGGAGGAGGTGATAGAAGCGGGCTTGGCGGGTCCTGGGCAGAAGCCCACCCGGTTTGCCGAAGGGGCTTGTGGGGCTGGGGAGCCTGGAGGGAGCCTGCTCCAAAACCGGAGGCTGCAGGACTGAGACATACAGAGGGCCAGTAACCGGGAGAGGGAGACCTAGGGAAGGCCAAGAAAGACTCACGAAGGGGAAAGGAGGGGACGGGGAGGCCAATCCAAGGACTGTGTGTGTGTGTGTGTGTGTGTGTGTGTGTGTCTTAGGGGAGAGAACCAAGGGCTGAGGTGACCATTCAAATAGCAGACATTCTCTCTCTCTCTCTCTTTCTCTCTCTCTCAAAATAAACAAATGAACTAAAAAACATTTTTTTAAACATCAAAAAAAAGGGGGGGCGCCTGGGTGGCTCAGTCGGTTAAGCATCTGACTTCAGCGCAGGTTATGATCTCATGGTTCATGGGTTCGAGCCCCACGTCGGGCCCTGTGCTGACAGTGCAGAGCCTGCCTGGGATTCTCCCCCTCCCTCTGCCCTTCCTCCCCCACTTGCACACACGCTCTCTTGTTCACTCTCTCTCAAAATAAATAAATAAACTAAATTTTTTTAAAACAAAACCATCAAAGAGACAGACACTCTGTCTCCTTTTCCATGCCTGGCTGCATGGAGCGCCAGTCTGGGCAGGGACTCGAGGCCAGTGCTGGCTGTCCAAGTGCCGTGGTCCCCGATTTCATCCATGGTCTTCCGGAGCCATTGCTAGAACAAGGGATTAGGAGCCAGAAGGCCTGATTTTCAGTCTCAGGTCCGCTAATCATCTGGCTAGAGGAACCTCAGTTTCCTCTTACGTAAAGTGGGTCTCACAGCACCTAACTTACAAAGTTGATGTGAAAAATGCAATATACCCATCAGCAAGTATCTTTTAATAATGCACAGTAATAAGCCTTTACCGAGTGTGGCTTCGTCTCTGTGCCCTCCCGTGTTCCAAGCAGACCTGTGCTCCTGGACACGGGGACTGGCATGGTCACTAACATGTTCCTAGATCTAGGATAGAGACCTCTCCCAGGCCCAGCATCTCGGACAACCAAAGAGCGAGGGTACAGCCGGAAGCCCCCTGTTCCCCCCTCACCCCGACACGTGGCTGCACCATAAAAACGTATTCAGGCCATGCCCCTGCCGCAGGCTACTGCCTCAGGTCTGTCAGCTCACTGCGGTGTCCCCAGACTGGACAATCATCTTCACCTTCCTAACCCTCTACGGACACCAGGCCCAAATCCATGGGCCTCGAATGTTCCCATCTACAGGTGGTCAGGGCAGCCCCAAGTCTAGGCCGCGGCCCCTTGATGGGTGCTGGGAAGGGGCTGGTCCTCCCAAGGCCACTGCTCTCCACCGGCACCCACCTCTGCAAGGCCACCTTGGCCCATCAGAACCCTAAGGGTTCCTCCCCGGCAGGGGTGGGAAGCCGTTTGCGGAGATTTAAGGCCTGGCCTCCCTGCGTGGCCGGCCTCCGCCGTGGCCTACTGGCCCCTGGGCGTTGTCTGAGCTCAGGCACCCCCGGTGCAGCCCAGTACTGCTCAGCAAGCATCCCCACCTGGCCGCAGCGCTGTCCCTTTCCGGCCTCTCCCGCGTGTCTCCCGTGGGAGTTTGCCCAGAAACAGAGTATGTCTGCAGCAGCCAGCAGGTGTGGTCCAAAGACTCACACAGGTCCCACCCTGTCATTAGCAAGCAGGGTTCTTCCCTCCCAAACCAGGGCACAGACCCAGATTCTGGGTCAGCATCTGCCCGGCTGGATCTCAGGACCAACGCCCTCACCTTAGCCCATCGCGTTGCCATGGCTGCGTGTCCATCCACACCCCTCAGCGAATGGAGTCCCACAGTGAGCCCTCCCACCTTCTCCACTCGGTGTATGTGGCCCAGATGCACCCCAGCGGGCAGGCCTGCCCCCCAGGGTGAGAGAAGGTGGCGGCTCACGGCCTCCTGCAGGGGCTCCTCCTGATTCTCGCAGCTCGAGCCCCACATCCCCACGGCCTGGTTGGTCTGGTCTCTGAGTGTATCAGGATGTGGCTGACCCAGGCCTGGGAAAGAGCCAGGGTCCCCTCTTTTCTAGAAGGCTTCGCTGGGTCGTCTGCTCCGCACAGCTCTGAGGATACGAGTCACATCTCTGCGTAAAGTAGCATCCCAGAGGAAGGAAACACTTCTCTCTCTCTGCCCGTCCCCTGCTCGTGCTCTCTCTCTCTCTCTCTCTCTCTCTCAATCTCTCGCAAAAATAAATAAACATTAAAAAGAAAAAGAATAAAGGCAGAAATGTCCAGAGCAAATGTAGGGATGAGATGATGTCCTTGTGTTCTACCCTCTTCATTTCCCAGGAAGGAGAACGAAGTCTCCTGCAACAGTCATCAGATTTGGTTCCCGGGTCATCTCTCACGTCCAGCAGGGGAAGGAGGGTATGTCTCACCACTACTTCGTTCTAAACTTGCTTCAAAAAATAATAAACTCTTGGTCCTGTGGTCACATAAGACCTATTATGAAACGTCACTAAGCGCGGGGGCGGGGGGGAATATTTGAATGATTTTTCTGCTCCTTAGAATTAGTGAGAGAAAGCAGAACTGAAAACA
Organism: Acinonyx jubatus; assembly: GCF_027475565.1. Taxonomy (NCBI): domain Eukaryota; kingdom Metazoa; phylum Chordata; class Mammalia; order Carnivora; family Felidae; genus Acinonyx; species Acinonyx jubatus. The sequence goes on along the minus strand of NC_069386.1, from coordinate 134,754,149 downwards.
GGTGCCTTGCGTTCCTCATTCTTCCCTCCTGGGGTCATCGGGTTTGAAAGATAAGAGAAGAGTTTCATTTTATTTCCAATCTCTTCAAAATTACTTCTCAGGTAACACCTGTTCCTTAAAGACAACTCAGAAAGTGCAGAAAAGTAAGGGGAGTCAAACCCCGCATAGTCTCACTACTCCCGTGCAACACGCGGCCGGAAGGCAGCTTGTGATTTTCTTGAATGAGCACGAACTTTGATGGGAGTGTTTGATTCCCGTTATCCCTAAGAGAAACTATCTATGTAATTATTTCTCTTCCCCTAAAGGACTCCATGCGAGCTCACGCAATGGAACTGATAATTGTAGAGTACTCGAAAAATCGCAAAAGCAAGAAACGGGGGGATGAGGGGAATGACCCCAAGAAACCCAGCTATCTGCCTCTTCCCATCGGTGACAGCGGTGATGTGTGGGCTGAGTATTTAATGTCAGGACTGCGGGTTGGTGCACCTGTAGAATACTCCAAGTCCCAGATCCACAGCGATTGGGAAATACGGTGGTTGCAAAAGATATAAATGGACTTCATTAGAGAAGCCACAACCCAGCAGGTGTGGTCTAAATATCATGCTGCTGCCTCCGGGGATGAGGAGAAGCCCCCGAGAAGTGGCGTGGCCACTGCTCCCAGAGTCTCCATCACCTGCCCACTCAAGCCAGCTAATTTTATTGGCCTTCGGTCTACGTTACCAAGAGGCCATGGAAGTATAAATAATAAAGCAAGAAAACCAGATCCATTTGGCTGGCTCAGTGGATTTCTCCTGAATGCACTGTGAGTATGATATCTTCTCTTTGGAAAAGCCCAGTGTGGTTTGTTTGTTTGCTGTCTATTCCAAACAAAGTTTGCTTTCGACCGTGGGAAAATGCGGCGCTGTCCCAGGGTGGGTGTCTTCAAGAAATTCAGGAGGAGTTCCAAATCTGGGAAACCGCTCTCTTGAAGAGCCTGATTGAGTAGGGATTTCCACTCTGATCCGGCAAAATGCATGTCATGACCTTAGACAGCTCCTTTGTCCTCTGTGCCTCTGTTTCCCCTTTATGGCACAAGTGGCCCCGAAATCGACGGTCGCTCAGCCTTCCCAATGTACATATTCCCTCATCCTGGAATGAGGTCACTGAAGGCAGGAGAAATGGGCCAAAGAGCCGGAAAGTGCTTGAGGATTTGGTGAAGTCTGTGGGGCTGGCTGTGGTCATCGCCTCTCAGGAGACACAGCTCCATGTTTAGGCTCCAAGGAAGGTCACAGGGGGCGTTGCACCTCTGCCCCTGTGCCTGGCACGGAGGGAAGGCTCAAAATATCTCTTAAAAGAATGAAGGCACGGGGCACCTGGGTGGCTTAGTCGGTTGAGCCTCTGACTTAGATTCAGGTCATACCTTGCGGTTCGTGAGCTCGAGACCCGCGTCGGGCTCTCTGCTGTTAGTGCAGAGCCTGCTTCAGATGCTCTCTCCCCCCGTCTCTCTGCCCATCCCCTGCTCGTTCTCTCTCTCTCTCTCTCAATCTCTCGCAAAGATAAACAAACACTAAAAAGGAAAAGAGTAAAGGCAGAAATCTCCAGGGCAAATTTGGGGATGAGACGATGTCCTTGTGTTCTACCCTCTTTGTTTCCCAGGAAGGAGAACGAAGTCTCCTACAATAGTCATCAGATTTGGTTCCCGGGTCAGCTCTCACATCCAGCAGGGGAAGGAGGGTATGTCTCACCACTATTTCCTTCTAAACTTCCTTCAAAAAATAATACTGTCTACTCTGTCTAAAGCGATCTCTTCTTAAAACAGTATTAACCCCTGGGGCGCCGGGGTGGCTCAGTCGGTTAGGTGACTGACTACGCCTCGGGTCATGATCTCACAGTTCATGAGTTCGAGCCCCACGTCGGGCTCTGTGCTGACAGCTTAGAGCCTGGAGCCTGCTTCGGATTCTGTGTCTCCGTCTCTCTCTGTTCCTCCCCTGCTCGTTCTCTGTTTCGCAAAAGTCAATAAATGTTAAAAAAAAAAAATTGTTTAAAAAATGGTATTAACCCCTTAAAGTAGGTAGACCGCAGAGCATGCCTGGGACATCTTCTCAAGCCCAGGGTTTGGTGCCAGTCTTTCGGGATGCCAAGGCACATCTTTAGGAAGGGTCCCTCAGGTCCCGCAGTCCAAGGGAAGGCATTAAGTTTATGCAAGTACTGTGCCTTCCGTGGAGAACTCTGGAAGAGACTGGAAGAAAGCTGGGGTCTCAGAGGGCCCGTGGTTACACAGGGCATGGCAGGACTCCTCTGTCCAGCCTGTGCAGGAAGAGGCCCCTCATGGAGCAAATAGCACCGTAGCTGGCTGGCAGTCACTCAGCAGGGCTCCGGCCACTGGGGAGGGGAGCACATCCAAAGCGCCCTGAACTTTTCAGTCTCGTTGGCGTGAAGACAGACACTACATGAGCTTTTTCTTGCCAGGTGGCTCCAAAGAGACCCCAACCACTGTGCATCAAGTAGTTCTGATTCCCACGTGGGCTGTTGGCCACTGTATTGTTTTTCCCAAACTACTGGTAAGAGTAAGAATGAAAGGACTTTCAGCATTCTTGTTGAAAGTGATAGCATGTCCCACTCTGCCCACCCCTTAGTCCCTTTGATGGGCAGATCCCGGTTACTAAGCTCATCAGTATGGTGTGGGAGGGGAGACCAGAGCTTGCTGTGGCAGCCCTGCTGGCCTCTCCCTGAGGCACCCCTGCCTGGGCTCTCCCCGCAGCCCCCCTGCCTGGCCTCTCCCCACAGCGGCCCTCCACATGCAGACTGAGGGTACCTGAGCTGCTCATCCAGAGGGCTCCTCACCTGGCTTGGACCTGTCTCCAAGAGGAATGACTCCTGAGTCAGGGCCATACTATTTATCTATTCTTAACTGAAGGGAATTGTTTCCTGAAATTAATAGGAAGTGTGGGACCAGGATGGTCAGAGAGGAGTTGAAAGACTGATTCCCCTGACGTGGCTCCAACCAGGTTCAGATCTTTTCTTCTTATTTTGTTTATTATTTTATTAGTGAAACAACAACAACACACACACACACACACACACACACACACACACACACACATGCTCACTCCAAACTAAAAACCAACAAAGAATTGCTCAACACGGGCAGTCTATCAATTTATTGGGAAACAACCAGTTGTTCAGCTATTTTAATGAATGAAATAAAAGTTAGCCTACTCAGGCATCTGGGACCAGAGCCCATCTGACAAGTCTGAGTCAGTTTAGAGCCCGTGATGACAGATGGAGAGGCCCAGAAATGGGGCTACTATGGGCCATTTGGGGGGAAGAGAGGCCAGGCTGTCGGGACTCAGTGGGGTGGGGCAGGAGGCCGGTGAGGAGGTGGTGCAGGAGGCCGGTGAGGAGGTGGGGGACGCAGGCTCATGGAGGTGGGGGAAGCTGAGACCCGGCCGAGGTGTGGTCTGCGTCTACAGGGCCAGGGGCAGTGAGATGAGTAGCCGCAACTAGTGGGGAGGAAGTCAAAATGTCACTCCCCTCCCCATTTAATAGATGAAGAAACTGAGGCTCTGAAGGGTTAATAGGCTTATTCCGTGCCACCTAACAGACCCACAAGCAGGAGAGGACCGATATCTACACTTGTAATTCCATAATCAGTTCTTGTTCCAAGAGCTTGGTGAAGTAGAAAACACTTGTAGGGACCACTAACCAAACATCGCTTTAAAAATGTGGTGTGTGTGTGTGTGTGTGTGTGTGCGTGTGTGTGTGTGTGGTCTATGCCAGAAGCTTCCAGCAGCTTCCCTTCTCTGCTCCAAGGTCTGGCCCTCTGCCCAGACCCATACTCCACTCCCGGTAAGTTGCCCAAAGGCTTTGCACCTCACCTGGCTGGTGAACCTACTGCCGAGAATGTAGGTTCTTTCAGCTCCTTGACTGAGGTGGATAAGTTCTCCACTCCTGGGTATCGAGAACTAGCATCCATACAGGCAATTATCTATTCTGAATACAAGAAGCTTCTATTTTTAAACCACACAAATTTTGTAAATAGTCTAACCTACTAGCCTGAGAGATCGACTCCTTTCTAGTTTCTGTGTTCTTTCCTTTATCTGAAACATCCTCAGGGATTTTATGAATCTTCCTTTTTATTACCTATTTTCAGACAGCTCCTAGAGCCCTTGTGCATCGCCATCGATTTTTAATTTTTACTAAAATATACATCATGAGGAGTATAAGATGCTGAGAGATCACATAAGCTGAGAGAGGGAGATGACCTTTCCGAGTGTCACACAGCCAAGAGATCTGAGATCAGAGCCCAGAGTCCTTACTGCTTGGTCGCTCAGGCATTTTTTAATATACATTTGTATTTTTTAGGATGCTTTTGGCCTTGAGTAGCTGACTACATTACTCACACCAGCACCACTGGGAGTCTGGAGGCAGGGCGGGCTCTGAGTTCACCTAATCTGTGGCCCAGCTCTGGTTTCTCTGCAAAACCCTGCATGTCCCTTCTCTGTGTTGGCTTTGCCCCAGAGTCACTTCCCCCATGGGGCAAATGGTAGTCCCTGGCATCCACACCTTCCTGCCCAGGAAATCCAGAGAAAGAGAGAGTGCAGCACCCCCATATGCCAACAAAGAGCCCCAAAATTCATTCATTGGATCACATAAGTCATGTGCCCCTCCCTGAACAGCCATCAGGGCAGAACCTCACCGCATCCTGCTTGGATTGGGCCCAGCTCATGAACCACCACAGTCAGGGCCCCCTTGGAGCTGGAGATAGGGCCCTGCCCCTGAGGCACATGGGCTGTCTGTCTAAGGAGCGGGAGATACCTAGAAATATAAAGTCCTGTTAGGAAAATGGAAGAAATGGGTAGGATTCACTAGAATTTTCAAACACTGGGTCAGAGCTTCTTTGAAGACCCTGTCCACGGTGCTGAAGGCTGTGTCCAAAGGACCTGGCATAGAGGGTTTGAGGACATGAAGAACTTGGGGATTCAGGGCACCCCTAGGTATAGATCCTGTTCAGGTATTTAGTTACCCTCTTAGTCGCTCAACTGGTAAGAGCCCACTAGGTGGGCTCAGTTCCCCTAGGCTGGGGATCCTGAGGTTGGCTGCTAATAGCTCACAACTTCCTCCCCATTCTGGAAAATTGCCTTTGGTGGGTAGGAGCTAACTGACCTGGGAAGTTCTACCCCAGGCCCTGCATCTTGGGGGCAGACTGACAATAGCCACTGACAGTTGTCCAAAAGCCAGCCCCCTTTGTCTCACAGGGTCAGTGCTGCCATATGGTTGATGCTCCAGAGCCCTCTCCTGTGGATCAGGCCAAGTCTCCATATTACATGGGGCCACATCCGTGCTCAGTTCTTTCCCTCTCTGTCCTGCTTGCCTCACTTCCTGAGGGACTCCTCCTACACAGGCAATGAATTCCTGAATTCTCACTGCGGGCTCTGCTTGTTGGGAACCCACTCTAAGACAACCATGAACAGTCTTGACTGTTGAGGAGCACATTATTTCCCATGGATTGCAGATAAATAGAGATATAGGTTACAGGAAAATACACAGTAAAAACAAAGGACGGAGCAAAGAAATATAAATTGGTGTAAAAATCATTGGCAGTAGCATGTCCAGCTAGAGAAGTCAACACACTTTTTAGAATATCATGCTTTTGGCATCTCTCTGTAGCCTTAGGACTAGAAATTGGGGAAAAGCAGAAAATGAAACTTTTGTCCCCCAAAAGCTCAGTCTTATTGGGAGATGCTGTGCTGAGAAGTGGCAAAAAGGAGCAGGAGTCCTGGGGCCAGGCAGATTTGGCTTTTCTTCTCTATAACACTGCCTCTCTTTCCTGGAAAAGGGATATGGAAAGAGGGTTATTAGAGACCTGGGCTCTCCTGGGCTGGGTATCCACCACTTATAGACCATGTGATATTAGACAAAGGGATTTATTTCTGCAAATTAGTCAGGATTTTTGTTTGGTTTTAAGGAAAAAATCCAACTCAAACCAGCCAACCCATAAAGGGAAATTTACTGGCTCTTATAACTTGGAGAAACAGAAGTGAGTGAGCTTCGGGTGAAGCTTGATCCAGGGACTCCAAAGATGTCACCAAGTATGTCTCCTCATTTCTTTCTTTCCATCCTTCTCTCTCTTCTTTCCTTTTATATATGGAACCCATGGCCACACTGAGTTCTAGGACTGTATAATGAAGCCAGACACCCCAAAGTTAAGAGTATTGTGCATTCTCAGGGAAAGACAATGACTTTTCTGATGCTGGTCATTCTCATCCCTTAACCAATCAGTGTGGCAGTGGATGGAGTATTCTGATGGCCTAGCCCCAGTCACATGCCCACAGTGTGAGGTAGTCTTATTATGATCCAATGTAGTGGAGGGAGTTTCTCAAAGGAATTGAGATACCATGATTATAGGATGGGGAGAGGAGTACAAAACCAAGAGATTTCTTCTACACTCAGTCATCTCATTTATGAAATAAGGACAAATGTTTCTAGTCCCCAGAGTGATTGTAAAGCGTAAATGCTAAAATGGATGCTAAAGAATTTATAAACCTCACTGTGCTGCTTCTTTCTTCTTGTCTTTATGAATAATAGAAGGGCAGTAGGATTGTTTTGTTCTTTTTTTCTACTAACCTCAGGTCTACTACTCAACAGGACAATCGCCAAAGAAAATGAACCCCATCTTGGGCCTGGGCCTACTTTTGGCTGGCCTTCTCACTGTGGAAAGTCTTCAGCAGCCCAACCTCCCTCTGAAGAATCATGTACCAGTGAGCCAGATCGAATCATGGAAGGGGAGGAGGGCAGCCCAGGAACTCACAAAGCGGAACACAGAATTCGGCTTCAAGCTTTTCAGGAAGCTGGCGTCCAATAGCCCGGACAAGAACATCTTCTTTTCCCCCTTGAGCATCTCTTCAGCCTTTGCTATGCTATCTCTGGGTGCCCAGGATTCCACCCTGGATGAGATCAAGGAGGGTTTCAACTTCAGGGATATTCCAGAGAAAGACCTTCATGAAGCCTTTCATTACCTCATCCACAGGATAAACCAGGAGGGCCAGAACCTGAAGCTGAACCTCACAAACACCTTGTTCATCGACAAGAAGCTGAAGCCACAGAAGAAGTTTCTGACAAATGTCAAGAACCAGTACAATGCAGACACCGTCCCCATCAACTTCCAGAACTTGGAAGATACTCGGAGGCAGATCAATGACTATATCAGTGAGAAAACCCAGGGGAAAATCAACAACCTGATCAAGAATATAGATCCTGGCACTGTGATGCTTCTTACAAATTGTATTTTCTTTCTAGGTAAGGCTTGGGGCATGTTGGCATGGAAAGGATAGGATGACCAGTAGACTTAGATTAAAAACCTGGGTTGGCCACTTGCTTGCTCTGTGACCTTAATTCATACGTAATGAAATTATCAGAACTCTACTTTCCCTATCTGCAAAATGAGTACCTTTATTCACAACTCATAGGGCATTTGTTGGGATCCAAAGTAAAAATGTATGAGAAACCAATTTGGGGAAGTCTAAATTATTCTCCATATGTGCATTTTCATTATTACTGATTATCCTAATACAACATTGGTTGTAGAGATTGGAGTGACATTCTTTTCCCTGTTTCTTAGATGAGGGATGTGTAGCTTGGAAAGAGATTGATTTAGGGTTACAAAGCCAGTCAAAGCCGGACTAGTCAGGACTAGATTCTAGTCAGGACTAGAATCTACTTCTCTTGACCCACAGGCTGTGCATTTATAGCACTCCAAGTAGACACCCAGGATGGTAATTGTGTTGATGATGGCGATGAGGTTCACTTTGGCGGGTGCCCTGGTCTCCTTGTCACATTTTGTAGATGTGACAAATCTACAAGGTGAGAGACTGAATCTGAGGGTGAGAGACTGAAAAAGAAGGTGAAAGAATATTCCCAAATCTAAGTTTCACTTACCACCCCCCCCCAACCAGTCACCACCACACACAGCCACTCACATGCCACATGCACACTCAAAGATTGGCCAATATAGGCAAGAATCAGAGGCCAACAACTCTCAGATCAGGCAAGATCATGTCGGGGCTATCAGAAACATGGTCCTGAATATGGAAGTTCAGCTCTTCCCAAATCCACAGTGAGACTGATGGCATAGAGGAAAAGAGCAGAGGGAGAGAGGAGAATCTGGAATTTCCCAAAGTTTCTACATCCCCTATATTTTAAAAGCAATGGCAACAATGATGCTGATGATGACTAGCATGCACTCAATACTCAATGTACAAGGTCATTGATCTGTGCTGCCTTTCCCACTCAGTCACACAGCAGCCCTCTAAGGTACTCATCAATCTCTTCATTCTTCAGACAAGGACGCTGAAGCCGAATGCAATTGAGACACTTGTTCAAGGTCATCCTTCTGGAACAGTGAAGTCAGAAGTTGAGTTCAGGGACTTGGCCCTCAGGGTCCCATACTGGGGGCTCTGAGATTAGTGGGTGTGAAAAGACCCAGGTCTCACTTTATGCTAAATGGTATCAAAGAGTAGTCAGGATCAAAATGGAGGAGTCCAAACACCCAGCTTTGAGTGTTTTCTTCTCTTCGGTAGGCTCCCCAAAGCAACCTGTTCCATCAGTTTTCTCAGTCCTACCCGAGGGCAGCTATTCCAGGACTGACTTAGAACAGAGCTGAGTATTTTCACTCACACAAGACCAAATAGTTCCTACTAAGTATAACCCAGGCCTCTCTACTGGGACACAATCCAAGGGCTGTCTCAGCCTCAGCAGCACCTGGGCTTCAGGCAGTCCACAGGTTCCCTCTCAGCCCCACAGCCCTGATCATGGCTTCTTTGGGAACTGACAATCAGACCCATGCCACTTTACCAGGAGATTTCAGGGTATGGCACATGGGCAAGGATTCCCGGAGACGTGTCCTGATATCCCAGAGTATCCAAACCCCGTCCTTGAATCCACGTGGATAGAGATCATTGGTTAGCTGGGTCCAGTCACCTCTTCCCTTTCAGGAAACTCATGTCACTTTGTCCTTCTTCAATCCTAAGCCAGGTGGAAACAAGAATTTGATCCAAAAGCAACTAAAGAGGAAGACTTCATCCTGGATGGAAACAAGTCAGTGAAGGTGCCCATGATGTTCCGCGGGGGCATATATGAAGCCGGCTATGATGAACAGCTCTCCTGCACTGTCCTGGAAATGCCCTACCAGGGCACCATCACTGCCATCTTCATTCTTCCTGATAAGGGTAAAATGAAGAATGTGGAGGAGGCCATAAACACGGACACTTTGGTCAGATGGAAAAAACTAACAACACGAAAGTAAGAGGGTGCCTGCCATACTCAGCAACTCCCTTCTTCCTTTTTACTTCTTCTAGCCCAGATCTATTGAGCTCTAACCCCATGACCAAGTCCTATTTTGGGCTCCATGATGAACTTGTATTTTGGTAGGAAGTAGACCAGAAAATGAGTCCTAGGAATATAGCGAAACACTTGTTCTTAGAGGGAGATGGTTATATCATAAGAGTGGAGTGGACAGAGAAAAATCATGGTGGGCAGTGGTGGGGGGCAGTGCTCTATGGAGCAGGTGGCATTGGGGTTAAGTCTTCAAGGCTGAACAGTGGTGTGTGTGGATGAGAAAGAAGTGATGGAATCCTAGGCAGAGAGAAACTGCAGGGACAAACATGAGGTGTCAAAGGGAGTTGTCTGTTGTACACAGAATCATGTTTTTAACTGTAATGTTATCATAAAACGGGTGAAGTGCAGCCCAAATAAGTTATACTAATAACAGTTGAAGGACTAAAGTGAGTAACTAATTTTTTTAAACATAAAATTAGAACAGATTTAAGATGAGCCTACAGAATTCTTCTCAGGCACTTGCTTAATAGTAGATGTTCTTGGGAAGAGTAAGGGCTGGGGACTCGGCATCAGTGTCGACTTGGTGTCAGTGTAGATGTGCATGGTGCCTGGGGAGCTTCAGGACCAGGACAAGCATATGGCAGCTGGAAGTGCACAGGAGCGTATCCCCGGAGCAACTGTTGAACACATGTTGGATCTCTAAATTGAGCTGAAAGCTCATGAAAGAGAAATTCCAGTTCTGAAGGCCTCAGATAAAGTCACTGTATCAGAATGGGGAGGAACAGCAGGCTTAGATGGTAGGTCTTCCCAAGAGGGCTGCTATGTCTTGGGATCTGCACAGCACCTCCTGATCCTCCCTGCTGAAAACCAGGGCCCGCGGTGGGTAATGGCATCTGGGCCCTGAAACGGGAGGAAGTGTCTGGGTTCCAACCTTAGCTGAGACCCAGTTTTCTCTTCTGTGGCATGGTCCACTAACGCCGGCCTCAAAGGACTCTTGAGGGGATCAAATGTGCCGTAACAAATCATGACCCCACGGAAGGCACAGACCTTTGCCTTCCAATGGGTTGAAGAGGCAGGGTTCCAAAGTTCTCAGAAGAACATCTGAACTTCAGGTTTATTGAAAGACAGGCGTCTTGTAGGTCTGGTCCCCTTACCTACGTGGTGAACCTCTGGGATGGCAGCCCATTAGTTGAAGATGAAGGCACATCTCTCTTAACCTGGGGATGCCACCAAGAAGGCTGGCAGTTTCCAGCCTGTGCCCTCCAATTTCTGAGTTCACAGAGGTGCCTTGGGGAATGAAGGGTATGGAAGGGTGTGAAAAGTGGGCTGCACACCCTCCACCCACACTTTATCCAGAAGTCCTGGCTTCATGAGACGTGACCTCCATAAGGTCACATTTCTCTTAGTATTCAAATTATGATGACCAGAGACCCTGCAGCTGGGCTGGAGGGACTCAACATCCCCATCTCTAGGCTATTCCTACCAGTTTTCCATGGGGCGCAGCTCTGGTCCCAGCAACTGGTGCTGCATGTGGCCTGTGCCCGAGCCCCTCTGCAGCCCTTGGAGCTGAGACTGCCATCAGGACACCGGTTCCTAGAAAACTGTGGCCATCTCTCTGGTTTTGGGAGAAGGGCCCACATTCCCCCCTTTGTGAGATAGGCCCTTTGAGATTTCCTGCAGGCCAACAAAGGCCTTCCTGGAGGTTTGGGCTTAACACAACCAGAGATCTTCGCAGAGGCCCGGGGATACTCATAGCACATAGAAGCGGCTTCTTGTGAAGTCCAAGCACAGGCTGCTCACAGGGGTTCCTCCACAGTGCATCCTAGCTGGCTCCTGTTCCTGACCCTCCCACATCACAGTATGACTGCAACCGCTTCCCAGGGGACTCCTGGCACCAACTCCTGTGACCCCCGCCCCACACTAGGAGCATATCCTTCACGAAGTGGACAAAATGACCGTTTTCAGCCTTAAGCAAGAGTGTGTCGAGCCTCTCTGGTCAGCACCCTATTGTGGCTCCCCATTTCACTCAGAAAAAAATGACCCAGCTTGCCTGATTCCTTTGTCTCCTTCAAAGTTTCTCCAATCTTCCCTGTGTCTCAGCATCCCTAATTCCCCCAAGTTGATCTGGATTTTTTCCCATCGCATGCATTGCCTCCTTATACACAGGCTCCCCGTCTATGCATCGATGCTTATGGGATGCTATTCATCATTTGGGTTTTCTTGTCTGTCTTCCCTGCTAGAGCACACACTCAAGGTCACGAGTTTTGCCTCTTTCATTCACACATGCATCCAAGCACCTCGAACACCACCCCCTGTATACAAGAGGCACTTAATTTGTTGAGTGAATGAATGAGTGGGAAGGTAAGTCTTGGAGCCACAGGCCTGTGGCTGGTATTTAAAGCCCTGACACTGAATGAGATCCTTCTGGAGGGAGGAGAGAGAGAAAATAAGAGGACCGAGGGGGTGGGGCTTGGAGCATCACAGACAGTACAGATGGACAATGAGGTGATGCTGGCAAAGGGGGAGAGAAGGAGTGGCCGGTGAAGGAGAGAGAGCTGGACTCAGGTTGGAATGCTTCCACGTGGAGAAAGGGAACCCACTGTCTGGGAGCTGTCTCCTGGGTTAACGCAAGCAGAGGTTAACGGTGGCCCTGGACAGTGGAATGTTGATGGCAAAGGTCTAGGTGGAGTGGGCCGAGAAATAGTGGGAGAAGTAGAGATCTCTGGCAGAGATGATTAATTTCTGCTTAAAAAAGGAGGAAAAGAAATGGGCTGGGAGCTGAGAGGTGACTCGGGGCCAGGGGAGATGAGTTTGCTTCTGTTCTGTAGGATAGAGGTCATCAGAGAGCATGACCTGTTCCTGGGGGGTGATCAGGCAGATACCATTTATGATGGGGGCTGCAGAAGAAGAGAAGAAACGTGGGCAGGAATGAAGTTGCGAATAGGCAACAAGAAATAGAGTTTAGAGCCAGGCGGACAGGAACCCAGGGCCCGCGGGTACCCCAGGGCCCCTGGCCCCAAGCCCCAGGTGGGGAGGCCGATCCGGATTCCACCTGCAGAGGATGCGAAGCCACCAATTCATGGGTGAAACGAGAAACACTTGCTGGTTGGTCACCAGCTGCTCAGTGCCTACACGCATTTGCTTTAGCATCCTTCCTGCCTCACGCTTGCTGTGATTGGCATCATCATTTCGCCCAAGTGGCTTAAGAACGTGAATCATTTGTTCCAAGAGTCACAATGGATTTGAACTCAGTTCTGCCTGGCTTCAGATCCCAGGACCTTGCTGCCTCTGGCATCTGGCTCGCTGGGTCAGGACTGGTTCAGGGCTTGGGCAAGGCTGAGACCGCGGTGGGGACACCTCAACGTCTGTGGCCCATGGGGCCCTGAAACAGTGGAAACTTGAGAACATTTCTGTGGATGAGGGCTCTGGGGCAGGTTTGATAGGGAGAAGGGACATAGTTGAGAGGTGTTTTGAAGCCAGGGTCCCAAGGTCAGAGTCCCTCCTCACTCTGGGGACAGAGAGAAGGTCTGAGACCCTCAGTGCTGAGAGGGCCAATGTCCCACTCATCCCTGCCCTGTGCCTGCCCAGGGAAGCAGGGACACCCTGCTGCTCACCTGTTACTCCCATCTCCCCCAGGGTCGTGGACATATCTTTGCCCAGATTCTCCATCACCGGGACCTATGACCTGAAGAGGACGCTGTCCTACCTGGGTATCACCAAAATCTTTGAAGAGCATGGTGATCTCACCCGGATCTCCCCTCATCGAAGCCTAAAAGTGGGTGAGGTAAGCGGGCCTGGCCTGGATGCCACCCCCTCCCACGGGGAGCCTTCGCACAGCCCTGGGCCAAAGCCATTGTCACAGCAGCCATACGAGCCAGGTCTCATCCCTCCAGTCAGGCCGGGTGCCAGTCCAGCTCTGTCCTTAACCAGCCATGTCATCCTGGGGGGACCACATAACTTCCCATGCCTCATGTTTCTGGTCTTTGGAGTTGGAAATACCAAGCTCCTGATGCTATTTTGGAAGTCAATTCTGTGCAACGAATGACTGCTCAGGGCCTGGAACATTTATTAAGGCCTAGGACTGGTCTAGCTCGGACCCAGAGTCTGTCCCAAAGGCCTCACGGGCTTGTTGGGAGTAAGTCGCAAACATGTTCTACGTGAGCAAGCCAAGGGCCCTGTGATGTCCAATGAGGCTGAACACCTGTGTGCTGGGGGCAGAGAGAACCGCATGGGGTGGTGTCCTGGGATATATCAGATCTCAGACAGGACCTTCAGTTAAATCCAAATTTCAGATACGTGACAAATAGTTTCTTTAGTCCAGAATATGGGATATACTTACACTAGAAGAAAGTCATCATTTCCCCGAAATTCAGCTTGAATTGTACATGCTATATTTTATCTGGCAACCCTACTTTTAAGGTAAAAGGGCGTTGGGGGGGGGGGGGAGATTTCAACAAGCAGGGATAGGCGTAGGGAGGATCTTCCATTAAAGGGAACGGCTTGGCCAAAGGCTTGCAGCCTGGAGAGCACGGCGTCCCGAGTGGTGGAGACTGGCTGGTGCTACATGGGAAGTTCAAGCCGATCTGGGAGAGATCTTGGTTGCCAAGCCCAGCTGACAGCAGGCACTGATTCAGATTTATTTCCCACTTTGCCAGAGGAAGAAAGACAGTTAATAGAATTTTTTCGCTTTTACGTTCTTCCTCCCGTAAAGAGTCAATGCCAGCTACCCCGTTCCGGCAGGCTTTTATTCCGTTCAGTGGCTCATTTCTTTTCCACAGTTAGACGTGCTGATGGCTGTGATTCTATGTGTCAACAACGGCTACCGGCCCGCTAGTGAACTTGGTAGAATTCCGTAGAGTGGAATGCAATGCGTCAGTATTCCGGGAAGCCCATCCATCCCCCCAGGGCAGGTCACCTGGTCACAGATGTCGGTGTCCTGGGGTAGATCTGGGGTCTCGGTCATCTCCAACAGCTCCCCCAGAATCTGGCTCCTTCCTCGCTGTCCTCCAGGCAGATGAGAGGACTATGGACAGGACTTGGTGGGGATACGATCCCCTCCCTTCCATCTAGCTGAGGTTCAATAGACTCCTTCTGCCCTTACACCCCTCGACACTTCCCTGTAATTCACGGAAGGTTAGCAAACCACCCCACCCTCCCCGCTGCAGCTGGCACTCCCCTCGCCTCACTCTTTCCTTCACGCTGTTTGCCCATATCCTTCTGCAATGACGGCAGAAGAACGAGGAGCCCCGGGGCAGCTGGCACCAGCCAGGTTACTGCCGTGCTGGGCAGCCTTGGCCGAGACCTCTCCCTCTCCGGAGCTCCGAGGAGCTTGGTGACACTGACTGCACCCCTGATTTCTGCAGGCGGTGCACAAGTCAGTGCTGAAGATGGATGAGAAGGGGACAGAGGGCGCAGCGGGCTCCGGAGCACAGACGCTGCCCATGGAGAAGCCGCTCTCCATCACTATAAACAGATCCTTTTTGGTGCTTATTGAGGATAGCGTCCTGTCTACTATAATCTTCATGGGAAAGATTACTAATCCTACTGGGGCGTAACGGGGACTTCCAGCGATGGCTCGGGGCTGAGAACGTTTTGTCTGCCTGAGATCGGGATTGAGGACCTTCTAATCTAATCCTACACCATCAAGAGCTCCCAAGAACACCATCCACACAGGCAGCACGGCTGGCTTTGGGGGCTCCTGTGCCTCAGCCCTCTCCCTGCCCTTTCTAGTGTAGGATTCGGACCCCCACCACCACCGACTTGGCTGGCTGTGATCTTCTCTCCCCGGAGAGGCAGAGGGGCTTCGTGATTTAATAAACACCCCCTCAGTTCTGCTGTCTGTTGGTGGATAATTTGGGGAAAGCAATGAGATGACATGAGCACCCAGACTTTGGAGGGAGAGACACTTGGGTTCATCTGAGGAACAGAGTGTCTCTGGGAAAGCCACATACCTCCTCTGAGCCTCTATTTCTGTGTTCCTGAAACGAGGGCAGTGACAAATCCCTTCTGGGGCTCTGAGGAAACTAGCAGCCTTCGTTAGAAAAGTTAGTTCCCCTTGGTGAGCCCTTAGCCTTGGATCTTTGGTATGCGATCTACAAAGTTATGTCGCCCACGGTGTCCCCATGGGAACTCCAGGATCGGCCAGGCATCCAGTTGGAGGGTAAAGTAGGGGTGGGGCTGGCCCAGCGCTGGGGGGTGGAGCCTGGAATAGCAGCGACGAGGGTTCAGTGCCAGGTGTATCTGATTCCAGAGCCCACAGAGAAGAGCCTGGGGTTTGAACCTGTTAGGGAGCTCAGCTCAAGAGTGAATGGGGTGGGGGGAGGGGGTTCCCTGCACCTGCCTAGAAAATGTGGCCCCTCAAGATCTGTCCCACATGCCCATGGAGCTATGTAGATTAGAAGCATGGGAGCCCTCGTTTCCAGCAGCTGATTCCTTTGCCTCCTGCCGTAAATGCCCACTGCCCACGTGTTTTGGGGGGAGGGGGTCCTGAGTGGCGTGGCCACGAAGGAGCCTGAGCTGGCATCCCCTGGGGGTGCCTAGCAGCTCACCGCTTACTGTGCCTTTTGTGTTCTGGTCCCAGCTGCCCTGTGGGGTGGCCAGAATGGACAGACGTGGAAACTGAGGCAGAGCCATAAAGTGATTTTCCTACAGCCTTGTGGTTTGCCGTGGGCCACAAGCACTTGTCTTCTGGGCCAGGGCAGGGAGGGGTTCCACGTGGACTTGGGGGCCTAGCTAGCCACTCCTGAGCTCCTCTCCCAGCTAAGAGAGCTGCCCAATCCACTTCAGCATGGGTGTATCCAACAGGCACCCTCTCTTCCGTCCTGGGCACCCCCAGGGCCCTGGAGACGCAGCCCACACATGGGCTGGTGGAGGAGGTCGTCTGGAGAGGGATTGGGCTACTTTACAGTGTGGTGAGGGCTAAGATGGGGCGGCACCGGAGTAAACATCCCTCTTTGGGAGGGTGGGAGACAGAGAAGGCTGAGACCCTGTGCCAGTGACACAGACATGGGGCAAAAAGCAGGGAATCCCTGCAGAGCACATTGTTGACAGTCACCATTTCCCCTGCACCAGCCTGAGGGAGGTGGGGGGGGGGCGGTGGGAAGACACCAGATACACACGGGAACCCTCAGTGGTCGGCTCAGGTCTGCGACATTATCCACTGGGGACAAGGGACAGTCAGACAAGCCACATCGTAGCTGGGTGGCTTGGACATGTCACTTAACCCCCCTGAACCTCATTTACTTTACTAAAACACGTGTAATAATACCTAGGTCCTGGAGCTGAGGAGCTCTGAGGGTTACAAGGCATGACATGCAATCCATGCCCGGCACATGGCAGGCATTCAGCAGTGGCCCCTGTTACGCTCTCCTCCCACCGTCCCCCAAGCGTCTGAGATGACGAGCTCTTTTCCAAAATTCAGTGCTCCGGGCCCTTGCCTTGGCATTCCCCTCTACTGGGAATGCCCTCATCCTGCCTAACGGGCTCCTGCTCGTCCTCCAGCGCCCAGTCCATTAGGATATCTCTATGAGACCGTCCCTACCTTTCCGGCATCTTCCAAGCAGCGTCTCAATAAAGCACTCACCTCCATGGCTCCTGGGTCTGAATTTCCCCTCCACCCCCACGCGGGCTGCAATCAATCCTGCATTATTAAGCAGCGATTTATGGGGCGACAGCCTGTGCACGGGTGGCCGTTACAAACAGACCTGGCCCCTGCCTCCATGACATTACTATCCAGCGGGAGAAACAGCCGTGAGTTGCAGACACACACACGTGCATTTCTGATCACGAGCTCCGGTGAGCATGAAAAGAAAGACAACCCTGGGGGCCTTCCAAGGTAGGTAACGGGGGTCCGACCCGGTCTGGGGGCTCCGAGAAGGCTGAGAAAGCTCCAAATGCTGGGAGCTTATCTGTTCTTGAATCGCCACAGTTAAACCCGCACACAGGTATGATTGCCTCAGTGTGGTTAGCGATCTAGAAAATGCTGGCCGGGCTTCCAGATAGAAGTTGAGCACAAGCTCCAGTGCTCACTGGTCTTCCCTCTGACCAACTTTATTGTCAAAGGACTGTTGCACATCTTAAACACTTTTCAGACGATGTCCCACCTTCACAGACATACTTTTGCTCTGCACGACAGAAATAAATCCTATCGTGGGGGAAAGAAAGAGGAAGAGCTTGGAGTGGGAACACAGACAGATTCCGCCAAGCAGGGGAAACAGCAGGTGCAGAGGACCTGGGGCAGGCAAGCGGCAGGGATGAGGAACTGAAACGAGATTAATGTGGCCAGAACAACAAAATAAAGCAGGAGGAGGTGGGCAGTGAGTGAGCCTGGGGCCTCGGGGGCTACAGGGAGAACGCTGATCTTTAGCCCAAGAACCACGGGGAGCTGTCACCGGTGCTGAGCTGGAGGGTGTCTTGGGCAAACACATGTGTTTATAAGTGTCCCTCTGGCTGCAGACTGGGGCGTCCCTCGGCCCCATTGCCTGGGCCATGTCTGTGTTTGCTGCAATGAAAGACTGGCACAGCAGTCCCCTTGCTCCGGACACGGCCAGCCCCCCTCCAGAGCTCCCCACTCCTCTGGGACGGAAGGCCACCGCCTGGGGAGATTGGCCTTGCCTGCTTCTCCCCCTGGGGATTGCCGCCTCCCTGCACCTGCTCTCTCCACCCCACCCTGCTCTTGCTCCCCATTCTCTGCTACACACACCAGCTTCTTTCAGTGTGTTACTTCCGCTTCCAGAAAGATCAACGCCTACTTCTGCTAGAACACCTTCACAGGCCACCTGTTTGTGGATGGACTGACCCCACGGATGAATAAGTGAGTAAATTCGCCTTTGAAGCAACCAACACTGACTACCTGCCTCCCACGGGACTGGCATCGTGTCGGTTTTTCCACCAAGAAACCGACCCGCCAACCCTTCAAGCTGGGTGACGGTTCCATTCTACGGATGAGAAAACCGAGGCTCAGGAAGACCACGTAACTTGCCCAAGTTCCCACAGCTGGAAAGCCACAGATCTGGAACTAAATGCAAGTCCCCTGAGCATTTCAGTTTTTCTTCGTCCACCCCCCCGCCCCAGCAAATATTTTCTGAGTGTCCGTCCTGTGCAGGGACCATTCTAGGGGCTTGAAACGCATCAGTGGACAAAACATACAAAGCGTCTTGCCCCCCCAAGGGTTCCGAGCTAGCAGACAGAGGCATACGATAAACAATAGGGTTAATAAATGAAGAAGACAGGTGAGGGTGGTCGAGGTGCCGGTGGGGCTGGCGGGGGTCAGCTCGGCCTCCCTGAGAAGAGGACACCTACTGCTCAGACAGTAGATTCTGTGATTCTGCTCTCCATGGCTTCTGTGGCAGGACCAGCTTCCGGAGACTTCTGGCCCCAGGGATGCCCGCCAGGAGCGTACTTGACGATAGGAGCAGGGTTACAGCCCCAGCCAAGAAGGGAAGTGCCCCCATCAGTGTCCCACCTTTGCGATGACAGGGTGGCCCCGGATGATCTCCAAAAACCCTCCTGTCTCCAACAACACTTTGACATTCGTCTTGGAGACGAAAGAGCCTGCTCCAAAGTTTCACTGCCATGCGTTCATTTAGCCAGCAAATACTTAACAAGCATTAAGTGTGCCAGGCGTGGTCCCAGGCGTGGTCCCAGGCGTGGAGAAGCCGGATGAGAGCTTAGGGACCCGTGGCCCTGCTTCCTCCCATTCAGGCCCAGCTGGGTCACATCAGTGCTCAGGGGCGACAGTAGGAGTGTGAGGCCGGGACTCCCTTCTCTTTGGGAAACATGCTCTCTATTTCCACTCAATTTCCTCTTTTAGTTTCAGTCCCAAGCTGCTCTTGATATTGCGGCTGAATCCACACCTCTTTTGTGCTACTCTTTACTCAAGATGGATCTTTAAATCAGTGTACGTTAAAAAGAAAGCAATCGGTTCCAACAGAAAAAATAATATCTGGTTTTCTATAGATGATAGGCATCATCTATAGAAACGTATATACATCATCTATACATCCCAGGACGCCATGATGCCTGGTGCGGCCATCTTCCATTTCAGGGACTTTGTCAGGGGCTTCAAGCGGCTGGAGGTGGGCGGGAGGTCCCGGAGTTGGACAGACTGAAGTTCGAATCCCAGCTCTGCCGTGTATTTGGTTCGTGATATTAGGCAAGGCACTTAATTGTGCCCAATCCTTGGTTTTTCCTCTCTGTGAAGCGGGGATCATCATATTCATCTCAGAGGATATTTGGGCAGGGGAGGGGGTTACATAATGTAATGTATATGAACCTACTTTGCACACAGTAGGCACCCATCCATATTAGTGATGCCTGGTAAAGGCATCCAGAGCCAGGGAGGAAGGCTACTGGGTGGGTGTCTCTCAAGGTAACCTTCCAGCACAGGTAACCTTTCGGTTGGTTTCTCTTGGTGGGATGCCAACGAAGGAATCCCAGATTCCAAGACTGGGCTGGGAAAGAGTCCCGGCAGGGTGAAGATCCTTCCTGGAACAGGAAGCCTGTGTCTCTTGGAATGTTGAAACAGTGACCTCTTTGCCAAAACCAACAGAAAACAAAGGAACAATTAGACAAAACTCCTCAGGGCCTGAGGGTCCGTCTGGATCTATCCCCTTCCCCGCCCTCGGCCTGGCTCACGCAGCCACTCTGGGCGGGCTAAGGGATGAGCAGGGTTGCAGCAAGAGAGCGCAGGGGGCTCTGGGGAGCACCCCCACCACGGGACAGGTGCTCACGTCCACACTGGGTAATGTTGGGTCCCGACAACATTGTGGGGTCGCCCTCTTGGCGAGCTTCTGAACAGCAGCTTCTGGTTGACGTGACATGGCAAATTCCAGCCTCCAGGCATCCCATGTGCCCCACGGTCCCAGCAGGAATAGGCGACATTAAAAAAAATATATGCGGGGCGCCCGGGTGGCTCAGTCAGTGAAGCAGCCGACTCTTGGTTTCGGCTCAGGTCATGATCTTGCGGGTTCCTGAGTTCGAGCCCCGCATGGGGGCTCTGTGCTGCCAGTGCAGAGCCTGCTTGGGATTCTCTCTCTGTCTCTCTGCCCCTCCCCTACTTGTGCCATCTCTCTCTCTCTCAAAATAAATAAATAAACTTTAAAAAATATATGAAAAAAGTACCAAGATATAGCCAAATTTAAAAAGTGATGGGAAGATCCATATAAACCAGAAACGGGGCAGAGTCATAAAGATGTGTGAGGTAGGCAGGAGATCTGACAGCCAGGAACAGAAGAGTCTAGAGCAGCCTGGGCGCAGCAGGAGAGTGCCCGAGGAGGTGGACAGATTCGGGATAAGGCTCCATCTAGATGGGACCTGGGATGGGCCCGTGGGATCTGCGTCCGAGGTGTCATTTCTCCAGCAGCAGGATTGGTCTTGTGAATTTGGGGAGAACCAGGGGTTTGCTTTTCCCAGGACCTGAGGTGTTCAGAGCCAGAGATAAGAATATCTCTGAGAGCTTCAGAGAAGCCCCAGAGAGATTCTCTCTGTGGCCTGAGCGGAAGTCGTGTGGGAAGGAAGCACCCAGAGCCCCTCACTCCTAAGTTGGCTCATCTTTCCCTGGAAAGTCTGACTCAGTAGTTCTAGGCGGGGCCTGGGAATGTGCATTTTAATGAGAACTCAGGTTCTCCTGATAATTAACCCAGCCTGGGAAACTCCATCCTTCAGGATGCCAACCTGTCTCACCAACTGTAGGCCTTTACAAAAGTCCCTGGGTGTGGGCCAGTCAGCAGAGCCTGGCCCTTCGGGTTCCCTACATTCCTCCCACTGCCCTCCCACCTCCTCCCCCATCTTTATACTCCCTTTATTGTTCTCCCTCTCTCCCCGTCACTCACCGATTATGGTCCCTGCCCTGGAGGAAGCCACACAAGATCCAGACTGTGCACTCGGGGAGACAGACACCCGAGGAGGTAAATTGCAATGGTTTGCTCCAGGTGTGGGCGAAGGGAGGGGCTGACTTTCTGTGGGATCTGGAAGACTCTGCGGGGTGGGAAGTTTGGAGCTGGAGCCGGCAGGATGCAAAGCAGCTTGTCAGAAGGGGAGGGAGAGGAGAGCAGCCTAGACAGACTGAGAGTCAAGTGCAACCATACAGCTCAGGGGGAAGAAATGACAGGGCCGTATTCATTCTACTGTAGTTCATCTTTTTTTACTTCGTTTATGTAGAGTAAGGGGCACAAATATTTCTGCCTGTTATTTCTTCCAGGCTTTTTCTCTCCCACCCCCTCCTGGCCTAGGACTCCAGCTGCCCATCTGTTCGTCCGCTTGCTTTCATTTCACAGATCACTGGGGCTCTGTTATTTTCCTCCCCCCGCCTGCTCTCTTTAAAGTTTGGACAGCTCCCGTTGATGTGTTTTCAAGCTCACTGAGCTTTTCTTTCAACCATTTAGATTTTCTCTTATAATCTTTTTGGTCTGGATTTTGTTGTCTCTCTTTACAACGTGTTGACACTTGTTTTGGAACAGCCAACACAAGTACGCGCAGGACTTTTTTGTTTGTTTGTTTAATCCTGCCCAGGATCTTATCATCTTATCTTTATCATCTTCTCATGATAAAATGTTGCATTGCAGACCAAGTGTGTTAAGGTGTCTACAGCGGCTTTAAACTAAAGTTAGTTGAGCCCTAACGTCAAGATGTGACGCTTCTAGGGTCTCTGCTGAATGCCTTAGGTGCTCATTGACATCCCACAACTGTGTCCAGTCGGAACCTCCCTCCCTCCCCGTGCTATGAGAACTCTGGAAATTGTTCTATATCTCCACGGCGGTTTTGGGGTTTTGCTTTTGCTTTCGGACCGTCCTGGTGGAATTGCACTTTATGCACGCAGCGCTGAGTGTTTAGCTTCGGAGCGAAGCTAACGCACACTTTTGCTGCACAAACCATAGCTGCTTCCACTTTCCTAAACTCTTGAGACCATCAGCAAGCCTCTGCTTGGGTTTCCCTCCTTGTATCCGGAAAGTGTCTTTAGACAGAATATGGGGACAATCACAGGGCTTCCCTCATTTGTTTGCCTTCTCTGCCTGTTGTCCAATGTCTGAATTGTCTCACATATTTTTTAGGGTCTCGATTATTTCATGTATTTTACCTAATTTTCTATGGTTTTAAATTTTGTAATGTTTATTTATTTTTGAGGCGGGGAGGGGCAGAGAGAGAGGGAGACAGAATCCAAAGCAGGCTCCAGGCTCAGCTGTCGGCACAGAGCCTGACATGGGGCTCGAACCTATGAATCGCGAGTTCATGACAGGAGCCGAAGTTGGACACTCAACAGACTGAGCCACACAGGCGCCCCCTGTTTTCTTTTTTTTTTTAAGTTTATTTATTTATTTCTTTTTGAGACAGAGAGAGAGAGAGAGCACAAGCAGGGAAAAGGTAGAGAGAGGGGGAGAGAGAGAATCCCAAGCAGGCTCCATGCTATCAGCTCAGAGCCGATGCAGGGCTCCATCTCAGGAACTGGAAGATCACGGCCTGAGCCGAAATCAAGAGTCAGACGCTTAACCCACCGAGCCACCCAGGCGCCCCTTTTGTCCAAGTTCAATGTCAGTTACTTTGTCTTGGCCAAAAATATAAGTCAACTCAAATTTCATAGATGGGGATGCCATGTAAGTATCACCTTAATTAAGACCCTGCAAGGGTCTTTCTCGCTGATTTCCAAGCAGTATCACCTCTCAGAGGTAAATTGCCCCACTTAATTTATTTCAATTCATTCCTTCCTCAAACCCTTAACTGAGCCCTTTGTACTGGCCACACCATGATGTACAGCAGGTACAAGAGGGACAAGTTCTCTGTGACTCCTTTAATTTTGCATCACACAAAGAAATGTGAAATTGTAGCCATGGTAAGTATCTCACTAAAAAATTAATAGTACCGTAAAAACGTTTCGAGGGGGGAATTTTCCTCATCTGAGTGTCAGAGAACTTCCTTAAGGGTATGACATGACATAGGACCTAAACAGTAGAAAGAAATTAATGGGGGGTGGGGGGAGGGCAAGCAAAGTTTGGTGAGGGCAGCAGGGCACAACAAAGATCACCTGTGAGGATCAAAAAAAATGGGTACAACGGTTGGACGCAGCAGTCCCGAGCAAGGGGCTCTGACATCTGAACTGAAGTTAGAGGGGCCGGTGGATCCCAGGTTGTGCAGGCTGGATGGGACACTGGTCCCCGCTCTGGAAAATGGGAGGCTACTGGAACACGTGAAAAGAGGTAAGCGATGTGTCGGCGTGGAGAAAGAGGAAGAAGGACACACAAAGATGAGCCCTGGGCTTGAATAACTAGGTGAACGAGAGCGCCGTGGACGGAGATGTTCAAAGAAAGTCTCAGTTGAAACTTTTACTGGGAGACGGGGTTTGGGAAACCGTGTGAGTTCAGTTAGGGTCTTACTGAGTTTCAGGTTCATTTGTGACATCAGGAGAAAGTATCAAGTAGGTGGTTAGAAATACAGAGTCCGTGGGGCGTCTGAGCGGCTCCGTCGGTTAAGCGTCCGACTGCGGCTCAGGTCACGATCTCACGGTTTGTGAGTTGGAGCCCCGAGTCGGGCTCTGCTCTAGCAGAGGATTGGGATTCTCTCTCCTCCTCTCTCTGCCCCTTCCCTGCTCGTGTGTGCTCTTTCTCTCCCACTCTCTCTCAAAATAAATAAATGAACATTAAAAGAAACTTTAAGGGCGCCTGGGTAGCTCAGTTGGTTAAGTGTTTGACTCTTGGTTTTGGCTCGGGTCGTGATCTCACAGTGCGCGAGTTCGGGCACCCTGTCTGGCCCTGTGCTGGCAGTATGAAACCTGTTTGGGATTCTCTCTCTGCCCCTCCCCCCACCTTTCACACACACACACACACACACACACACACACACAATAAATAAATAAACTTAAAAAAGAGATACTGAGTTCAGAGGAAAGGTGTGGGCTGGGGATTAAAAATAATACGCAATTTGCTTTTCAGTCATGAAGCCCCGGGAGCGATGAGATCAGCGGAGGTGGAGAACACCGCAGAGGCCGGGCTCGAGACAGAAAGCACAGAGGTGACTCAGGAGGAGGAACAGAGGGAGAGGAGAAACAAACGCAGGAGAATGTGGTGTCACAGAGCCACGGGGAGGGACTGGATAAGAAGAGAGGGGTGGCCTCCAGTGTCAGATGCTACCGGGAAGGCAGCTGAGGTGAACCCAGACGTGTTTGCAGGCTGGTCCCATCTCTGTGGACCCGGAGGCCAGACTGGAGTGGGCCAAGGGTGAGCGGAAGTAAGACCGTGAGGACCGTGAAGGATCCGGGCCAGGATCCGGATCACAGCTCGTGAGGATTCGGGCCAGGTTGGGGAGGATGGAGACAGGGCAGCAGCTAGAAGGCAATGAGGGGCTGAAGAAAGGTGTTCGCTGGGCTGATGGCGGTGGGCCATTCGTCCCAGCCGGGAACGTGTTTAAAGGCCGATGGCACAGGGGCGCCTGGGTGGCCCAGTTGGTTGGGCGTCCAACTTCAGCCAGGTCACGATCTCGCGGTCCGTGAGTTCGAGCCCCGCATCGGGCTCTGGGCTGATGGCTCAGAGCCTGGAGCCTGTTTCCGATTCTGTGTCTCCCTCTCTCTCTGCCCCTCCTCCGTTCATGCTCTGTCTCTCTCTGTCCCAAAGATGAATAAACGTTGAAAAAAAAAATTTAAAAAAAAATTTTTAAAGGCCGATGGCACGGACATAGTTGAGGGGGAGCGTTTGAAGTACGGAAGAGAGCGGTGTGAGGGCCCCGGGACGGACATACGGATGCTCTCTGAAGTTTGGAGAGGGGTGGAGGGGAGGAGTGAGATAGGTTCCTTTTCTGAGGGTCCTGCATGGGACACAGGAGACGAGGCGGTCTGACATGTGTGTGTGTGTGCGCGCGTGTGTGTGCGCACGCACACGTGCATTCGTGGACGGCGAGGAATCCGTCGTAAGGAAACGGAAAAGACTGAGCTGCGCCCTCTAGTCCATGGGAGGGTGAGGCGACCGTGCTCTCCTGCCAGGCAAATAAAAATTGGGGACTGGGGATTCACCGCGGACCAAGCTGCCTTGCTGAGCCACGGTCTGTCCAACATTTGGCAAGGAAGGAGCAGACGGGTGGGTTCTTCCAGGTCTGGGGCCTCGCCAGGAGTGTGCGTCACAGGGAGGGTAGGGTTTTACAACGGAACGAAGCCCTCAGACTGTCGAGCTAGCTAAGGAGGCCGATGAGGATGGGGCAGGGGGGTGGGGCTGAGGGCCATGCCATCTTTCCAGGGAACTGGAACAGCTCTGTGCTTGAGGATGAGCTGGGGAGGTAAGTCGGAGCCCAACAGAGAAGGACCGCGAACGACAGGTGCTTGGCCTTTCCTCCCAAGGTCAGTGAGGAATCTGAGTAGCTGAGGGACACGTGAGCTTTGTGGCTAGAAAGCTCCCCCTGTCTACAGTGTGGTTGAGTGACCGCAGCTGGGAGCCAAGTGGGGAATTGAGCAGGGGAGAGAAGGTGAAAAGTGGGGGGGGGGACAGAGGGGACAGGAGTGGGGGATGGGGAGAGGCCAAGTGTCAAAGGAGGTTGGACTTCAAGAGCCGAATGAACAAGCTTCTGTGGAGCTTTTCCTCAGGAGCATAAGGATCTCCCCCTTGAGACCCATGGCCACAGACCCCTTTGAGGCCACCTCCCTGGGGCTCAGAGAGAAGCAGCCGCTTGCCTAAGGTCAGGGCCATGAGGGGCCGAGACATTTACTAGTCGACTGCCTGGCGGGACTACTGGTCAGGCCGGTCTCCCCTGCTCAGCCCGGGACTTGGGACACGGAACCAATCTCCTCTGGCAAGGCCATGCCTGCTGATGGGGGTGTGGATCCTCGGCCTTAGCAGGTGCCCCGAGAGCCCCGCCCCCATCGGCACCCTGCCTCTTGTGTGGCGCCTCAGCCCTGGGCACGGCTGGCCTTCTCATCCCTCAACCCCCTCCCTTCCCACAGTCAGGAAGCTCCAGGGACAAGCCTGCCCTTCACCTTGCTTCCAAGTGAGGAGGGCAAAATCGCAACAGCAGCCACCCGGGGTGGGGGTTGGGGGGGAAGCAGCTTTGACCTCATGCCCTCCGCGGGCCAGACACTGCTCTGGGTGCTATACAGACCCTCTCACTTCTTCCTCGGAGCCGTCCTTCTTCATAGATGGGGGGTTGGGGGACACCCTGGGAGCGAGGGGGGGCACCCCGGGAGGACACGTGGCATAGCGGGGGTTGTGCGGGCCTCTGGTTCCAGGACAGCCTCCGGCCTGGGGTTTCCACTTTTTTTTTAAGTTCACTTATTTTGAGAAAGAGAGAGAGATCGCTTCTCGGCCTTTTGGCTAAGATCAAGTGGAGAAAGAGAGAGAGAGAGAGCACAAGTGGGGGAGGGTCAGAGAGAAGTAGAGACAGAATCCCAAGCAGATGCTGCAATATCCCCGCAGAGCCCGATGCAGGACTTGAACTCACGACCGTGAGACCGTGAGACTCCTGACCTGAGCTGAGATCAGGAGTCGGACGCTTAACCGACTGGGCCACCCGGGCGCCCCCGGGGTGTCCACTTTTTGAGGGACATACCAGCAGATGCCTGGGGCAGGGGGCGGGCAGCCATGGAGAGCTGTGATCGTGTCCTCACAAAAGGGACCAAGAATATCCGGATGGTTCTCTCAGGGGTAAGAGGGTGCGTCTGGCTGCGACGATTGGGACTGTACCATCTGGTTTCACTGTCTTACTTTCTGAATGATGAGCCTTCGAAGCAGAAACAGCAAAGCACGTGGGATCTGAGATTGTGGCTTTAAGACCCGGCTTTGAATCCCAGACAGAACACGACCCAGCTGCGTGGCCTAAATCACACAACCTCTCTGAGGTCTGTTTCTTTGTTTGTAAGACAAGGACAACAATAATATCTGCATCAGGGGGGTTGCGAGAGCTTTGTTCACCGTCCAGTGTGTCCCAGTTCTATCACGAATGGGGATGGGGTGTCACAAGGTCTCTGATTCCAGGCTGGACGCTCGGCTTACCTTCCCTCGGTGGTCCTTTCCTCTCTTGCAGACTTGTTTCGTCCCAAAATGGCCTCTCCCTTTTATCGACTTTTCCTGGTTGTCAGCATCTGTGCTCCGGTCTACTGTGTACCCCCATCCAGTGGCCCCTGCCCTTCCGCCACAAGGAACAGCGCTACCCCCTGGGTATCTTCCAGCAACACCAACTTTGCCTTCCGCCTCTACCAGAGGCTGGTTTTGAAGACTCCGGATCAGAACGTCTTCTTCTCCCCCCTGAGTATCTCCGCTTCCCTGGCCACGCTCTCCCTCGGGGCCCGCTCAGCCACCAAGACCCAGATCCTCCAAGGCCTGGGGTTCAACCTCACACACGAGCCAGAATCCGCCATCCACCGGGCCTTCCAGCACCTGCTCCACTCACTCAGTGTCCCCAGCAAAGGCCTAGACTTGAGGATGGGAAGCGTCCTCTTCATCAAAAAGGAGCTGCGCCTACAGACAAATTTCTTGGACGACGTCAAGAGGCTGTATGATTCGAAGGTCTTTTCTACAGATTTCTCCAGCACCTCCACCGCCCGGAAGAGAATCAACAGCTATGTGGAGAAGGAGACCAAAGGGAAGGTTGTAGACTTAATCCAAGACCTTGACCCTCTGACAGCCATGGTCCTGGTGAACCCTGTTTTCTTTAAAGGTAAGGCTCTGAGAGGCTGATTTTGATTTGAATGTCGTTTCTTTTTACTCCCAGTTGAATAAGCAAACTAGACAAGCCCTAGACAGCACGGTGAAGTAAGGGGAAGCCTGAGTTTGAATCAGCTGTGTCAGAAGCTGGCTGCATGAGACCTCCTGTTCCCTCTGCTAGCTTTAGTTTATCAATTACGGTGGCGGGGGGTCATTCAGCTCTGTGTCTGGATAGCCTGATTATGCGTCCTGAGAGGCTGACCCTGGCCTCCATGGACAGCCCAGCAAATCCAAAGGTGAGAGCACTTTTATAGGTGGATGTGTAGACTGGCCAGTGTATGGAAGTGTAGACAGTCCAGCTTAACTGCCATTCACACCCCCTGGGCAAATGTCTCGAGCTTTACAGTTTGCAAAGACACTGTGCTGCCACAGAACGGACAACGGCTTTGAAGTCGGACAGCCCTGGGTTCAGATTCCACCTCTACCCCTTACTTGCTCCATGATCCCGGGCATGTGCCTAATGTGTGAGTCTCTCTACTAACTGGATGGGTGATGATACAGCCAGCACCATGGGCTTTTGCTTCTGCTGGTGTGCTGGACACTCAGGGCTGAGTTATCATGGATGCCATTGTACCATCCCTCCCTGCTTCTCCTCTCTCTCCTTCCCTTCCTTTCTCCCTCCTGCCTTCCCCCTACCCCCCATTTATCTTTCCCTCTATCTACCTGCTCACCTTTCCACCCATTTCTCCATCCATTCTGCAAGGAGGGAGGGGAAGGAAAAAGAATCAATATGCCGTGAGCCCCTGTTATGTCCTCTGTGCTTTATCTACGTTGTTCATTTAACTTAATCTTATTTTCTTCTTGAAATATAAGTCACACAGCACAAAATTCGCTATGTTAAATGTACAGTTCAGTGGGTCTTGTTTTTAGTACACCCACAAGGTTGTGCAAATATGTCCATACATGACTCCAGAACATTTCCATCACCTCTCCGTGAGCACTCACTCTTCATTTATGTTCTTCCTCAGAAACAAGAATACACTTTCCGTTTCTATAGTTTGCCTCTTCTGGACATTTCATATAAATAGAATCCTATAATATGTGCAGGGTTTTGTGGGGACACAGTTTTCAATTCCTTATACCAAGGAGCATGCTTGCAGGATTGTTTGGCAAAAACATGCTTGATTTGGAAAGAGACCACCAAACTGTCTTCCAAAGTGGCTGTACCATTTTTGCATTCATGCCAGCGATGTGTGAGAGTTCCTGTTGCTCCACAGCCTTGCCAGCACTTGGTGTTGTCAGTGTTCCAGATCTGGGCCACGTGAATGGGTGTTTTGTTGATATCTCGTTGCTGTTTCAATTTGCATTTCCCCGGTGACATATGACATGGAGCATCTTTTCATCTTTATCTGTCACCTGCCTCTCTTCCTTGACAAGGTATCTGTCAAGGTGGTTAGCCCACTTTTTTAATCCAGTCATCTGTTTTTCTCATTGCTAAGCTTTAAGAGTTCTCAGTATATTTGGGATAACAGTCTCTTATCAGGTGCATCTGTTACAAATATTTTCTCTTAGTCTGTCGCTTGGCTTTTCATTTTCATAACGTTGTCTTTCACGGAGCAGAAGTTTTAAATTTTAATGAAGTTTGGCTTACCAGTGATTTCTTTCATGGATTGTGCCTCTAGTGTTGTATCTAAACATTTTTTGCCGTACCCAGGGACATCTAGTTTTTTTCCTATATTATCTTCTACGTGTTTTATGTTTAGGTCTGTGGTCCGTTTTGAGTTAATTTTTTTTTTAATTTTTTTTAATGTTTATTTTTGACTGAGAGAGAGGGGCAGAACGTGGGTGGGGGAAGGGCAGAGAGAGAGGGAGACACAGAATCCGAAACAGGCTCCAGGCTCCGAGCTATCAGCGCAAAGCCTGATGCGGGGCTCGAACTCACAAGAGTTGTGAGATCATGACCTGAACTGAAGCTGGTCGCCCAACCAACTGAGCCACCCAGGTGGCCCATTTTGAGTTAATTTTTTATGAACGATGTAAAGTACGTGTCCAGATTCTTTTTTTTCTCTTTGCATACAAATGCTAGTGGTCCCAACACCATTTATTGAAAAGACTATTTTTGCTCTATTATATTGGTTTTGATCCTTTGTCAAAGATCAGTTGACTATCTTTACATGGGTCTGTTTGTAAGCTCTCTCTTTGTTCCATTGATCTAGTTGTGTATTCTTCACCAATACCACATTGTCTTGAGTACTACAGCCTTATAGTAAGTCTTGAAGTTGGTTAGTGTGAGTGCTGCAACCTTGTTCTTCTTCAATAATGGATTGCCTATTCTGGGTCTTTTGCTTTTGATATAAACTTTAGTATTAGTTTGTTAATATCTATAATATAACTTGCTAGTATTTTGATTGAGATTGCATTGAATCTATAGATCATGTTGGGAAGAATTGACATCTTAACAATATTGAGACTTTGTATTCATGAACATGGAATATCCTTCTATTCATTTAGTTCTTTGATTTCATTATCTGAGTTTTGTAATTTTCTTCATATAGATCTTGCATGTATTTTGTTAGATTCATACCTAAGTATTTTTTTGGATGCAAATGTAAATCATATTATGTTTTTAATTTCAAACTCCACTTATTCATTGCTGGCATATGGAAAAGCAATTGACTTTTGTATATTAACCTTGTATCCTGCAACTTTGCTATACTCCCTCATTAGTTCCATGGATTCTTTTGTTTGTTGACTCTTGGGTTTTCTACATAGATGATCATGTCATCTGCAAGCAAAGAAAGTTTTATTTCTTCTTTCCCAACCTGTATACACTCTATTTCTTTTTTCTTATCTTATTGCATCAACTAGAACTTCCAGTAAAATGTTGGACAGGAGTGGCAAGAGGGGACATCCTTGCATTATACCTGACCTTAGTGGGAAAACTTTGAGTTTCTCACCATTAAGTATTATATCAGCTGTGGGCTTTTTGTAGCTATTTTTTTTATCAAATTGAAGAAGTTATTCCTTTATTCCTAGTTTATTGAGAATTTTTATTATGACTGGTATTGGATTTTGTCGAATGCTTTTGCTTCATCTATTCATATGATTAATTTTTCTTGCTTAGCTTCTTGATATGATGGATTGTATTAATTTATTTTCAAATGTTGAACCAGCCTTACAAACCTGGAAAAAAACCCCATTTGGTTGTGGCACATAATTATTTTTATACATTATCGGATTTGATTTGTTAGTATTTTGTGCAGGATTCTTATATCTGTGTTCATAAAAGACACTGGTCTGTAGTTTTCTTGCAATGTCTTTGTCTGACTTTGGTATTAAAGTAATGCTGGCTTGATAGAACAAATTAGGAAGTATTTTCTCTGCTTCTATCCTCTGAAAGAGATTGTAAAGAATTCGTATAATTTCTTTCTTTTTTAAAATGTTTTTATTTACTTTTGAAGGAGAGAGAGAGACAGACAGAGCATGAGCAGAGGAGGTGCGGAGAGAGAGAGGGAGACACAGAATTCGAAGCAGGCTCCAGGCTCTGAGCTGTCAGCACAGAGTCCAATGTGGGGCTCGAACTCACGAACTGTGAGATCATGACCTGAGCTGAAGTCAGACACTTAACCAATTGAGCCATCCAGACGCCCCTATAATTTCTTTCTTAAGTGTTTGGTAGAATTCACTAGTGAATCCATCTGGACCTGGTATTTCCTATTTTGGAAGGTTTTAATGATTGCCAATTTCTTTGATAGATATAGACCTATTCATATTGTCTATTTCTTCTTATTTAAGGTTTGGAAAATTGGAATATTTCATCTCAGTTATCAAATTTGTGGGCATAGAGTTGTTTGTAGTATTCCTTTATTTTCCTTTAATGTCCATAAGATCTTTTTCAGTGTCCCTTCTTTTATTTCTCATATTAGCAGATTGGCTTTTTCTTGTGTATGGCCCATACTTTCTTTTTATGCCTCATATTTTTTTGTAAAAGCTGGATTTTTAAAATAATGCAATGTTGCAGCTCTGAAAATCAGATTTACCTCATCCCAAGGATTTGTTGTTTTTGCTTGTTGCAGTAGTTGTTTCTTGAGTGACTTTTCCGAACTAATTCTTTAAAGTCTATACTTTGTCATGTGTGGCCACCAAAGTGTCTTCTTGGTTAGTCAAGTGGTTAGTTATGACTGGGCAGAGATTTCTTTTTTTATTATTTTTTTTAATGTTTATTTATTTTTGACAGAGAGAGAGAGACAGAGCATGAGCTCGGGAGGGGCAGAGAGAGAGGGAGACACAAAATCTGAAACAGGCTCCAGGCTCTGAGCTGTCAGCACAGAGCCCGATGCGGGGCTCAGACTCACAGACCGCGAAATCATGACCTGAGCCGAAGTCGGACGCTCCACCTACGGAGCCACCCAGGCCCCCCCTTGGGCAGAGATTTCTTAAGTGCTTGGACCAAACAAATCTCCTAGTCTTTGCTGAGGACTCTTGTGTGCATGGTGGGGTTGTCATCAACACTCAGCCAGGCAGTTTATAACTCTGACTCAGTCTTCACTTTCTATCTCTGCAGACCCTCAAGGTCAGCCGTAAGTGAGAACTTACAGCCTTCTCATATGTTTCCTCAAATACGCACACAGCTTTACACATGCATGAAGCTTCTAAATGCCCAGGATATAATGGAGGTTTCCAAAGCTCCAACGGACATCTTATGCCTCAGCTTTTCCTTCTAGAATTTTTTATCACTTTGTTGTTTGCCCCATCTGTTATCCCCACCCAGGCAACCATAAAACTAAAACATTTGTCTGTAATTGTTTCTAGCAAAAAACTTCCAGCCCCCTGGGGAGAAGGCTTTGATCACTGACTGTGCACCAATCAACCTTGGAAGTGAGATCTTCCAGTTAACTATCCGATGGGTCAAGTGATAATAATTCTTCGAAAATGAGTCTTTGAAAGACCTCCAGGTCAATCGCTCTCCCAATGGTAGTGGGAACACAGGCTGCTATTTGTCAAGGCTACTGCTGAGCTAGAGAGTAGAGGACAGGACTGGCACAAGTTAAAATAACCACAAAATTGACTGTTCTTTCTGAAATTCGGCCATTTGTCTTGAATGAACTCTCCCTAGGTTGCTACAAGGCTTTGATTAATTTCCAGAGTTCCAAAGAAGTTGCTTCTGAATATGTTTGCCAGTTTTCCTTATTGTCTTTAGGGAAGGGTGGCAATGCAGAGGTCATTACTCTTGTCGTTTTTGCAGATGTCACCCCCCACCCCTACCCCCAGCCTGTCCTGTTAACCTTTTTGACTCGTTTATTGTTTGCCTCAAGTGTTATCTACTGCCCCTGGCAGCTGCAAAATGTATCACTGCCTGTGACTGCTTTTGACTAATTTCCTCTGAGGAATAGAGTTTTTTGCATTGGTTGAGCTCCAGATCAGATCAAGTACAGACAGTTCTGCAAATGATGCCTCCCAGGGAAGCACAGGATAGGTCAAATAACAGTGTTTAGGGATTGAGTCTTTGAATGGGTTCCAGCCCTATGTTTTCCCTCCTGGGGCTGCCAGGTTTCTGGATTTCACTGGAAATGCACACTCTTGTTTTTCAAGTCTCCTGAAGAGTTAGGACATGGGGAATGGAACTAGGGCAAGTTAAAATACCCCAAAGTTCACCTTCTTCCCAAGATTTAGCTGCTTCACTTGAATAAACCATTCCCTAATTTGCCAAAAGAGTTTGGTTAATTTCTAGAGTTCTAAGAAAGCTCATTCTGATCATTGTTGGCAATTTTCCCATTGCTTTTATGGAGGAGAGAGTTTTCAGAGATCCTTACTTCATCATTTTTGCTGACAGCACTTTGACACAAAGACCTCTCTTTTCTCTCTGTGCCAGCCAAGTGGGAGAAGCCCTTTCACCCTGGATATACAAGAAAGAGCTCTCCGTTCCTGGTGGGCCAGGGGGCCACTGTGAAGGTCCCGATGATGCACCAGGTGGAACAATTTGCTTTTGGGGTGGATCCGGAGCTGAGCTGCTCTGTACTACAGATGGAATACAGTGGCAACACCGTGGCCTTCTTTGTCCTCCCTGGCCAGGGCAAGATGAGGCAGCTGGAACAGGCCTTGTCAGCCAGGACACTGAGGCGATGGAGCCTCTTACTCCGGAAGAGGTGGGAATCTGTGTCCATTTCCAGACTCCTGGGGCAGGTGATGGTGTACACCCAAGCATGGGGCAAGGGATGAGGACGTACATCCAAGGGTGGCAGCTGTTGAGTAATCGCTCCTGCCAACTGAGCGGCAGCTGCACACTGGATGGTGAACTTGGTGCCATGCGTGTGTGTTCCCACTTGAACTTCACAGTCACCCGACAGGTGAAGAGCACTGGAGCACCGTCACCCCCACCCACACGTAAGGAAGTCGAGGCTCTGAGAAGGGAGGTGAATTGCCCACAACCACGTAGCTAATATGTCCTTGCAAAGCTGTTCCGTCATGGCTAGCAGAACTCACCCTATCAGCCAATCCAATATTCAACTCCATGGACTGATGCCATAAAAATAAACAAGCAAAGAAAGCATTGATGCTCACCTATAAAATGAGAATCATGATATTACTGAGCCCATAAGTTGTTGAAAAGATAAAACGAGTTACTATGTATAAAGTACTTAGCTGATTAGTTCTTTCTTTTCCTTTTCCCTTTTAAGTTTTGTATTTTAGTTTTTGTTTTAAGTTTATTTATTTATTTAGTTTGAGAGAGAGAGAGAATGAGCTGGGTAGGGGCAGTGAGAGAGGGAGAGAGAGAAAGCATCAGGCTCCACACTGCCAGGACAGAGCCCAACGCGGCGCTTGAACCCACGGACTGTGGGATCATGACCTGAGCCGAAATCAAGAGTCATTCGCTTAGCTGACTGAGACACCCAGGCACCCCAGATTATTATTAGTTCTGTAACCATTATGGAGAGTATCAAGAGGATGTTAACCATAAGATACAAAGGACTATCAAGGCCTTACATACAATCTCTTAGCAATATTTTCTTGGCATTCTTGGCATCATTCCCAGGTGCCCACAGTCCAAGAGGAGAGAAGACAGGGTCAAGATAACTGTCATTTAAGAAAGACAAAGATCAGGGGCGCCCGGGTGGCTCAGTCGATGAAGCGGCCGACTTCGGCTCAGGTCGTGATCTCGCGGTCTGTGAGTTCGAGCCCCACGTTGGGCTCTGTGCTGACAGCTCAGAGCCTGGAGCCTGTTTCAAATTCTGTGTCTCCCTCTCTCTCTGACCTTCCCCTGTTCATGCTCTGTATCTCTCTGTCTCAAAAATAAATAAACGTTAAAAAAAATTAAAAAAAAATAAATTGTAAATAACCTTAACATTTAAAAAAAAAGAAAGAAAGAAAGACAAAGATCAATGCGCAGGGGGAGGCAGGCAAAGTGCTAAGGAGCTTCAGAGCAAAGAGAGATCACTTTTAGCAGAGACGGAAGAAGGCTTCAAAGAGATGGTACATTGGAGTCAGGAGCATAGATAGGACGTGAAGGGATGGACAGGACATAGAGGCTGAGGCAGGGCGCTTTTGGCAAAGGAAACAGCCCTGGCAAAGAGGTGAAGTTGGGAATTAAGGAACACTGTAGGATCCTTCAGAAGTTTCTTCTCTTTTCTGACTGCAACCAGGGCTGGACAGAGGAGGCAGCAGGGAGGCTGGGGCAGGGGGCGGTTCATAAAGAGCGGCAGACAGCGCAGGGAGGAGATGGCCAGGCGGGTGCTGGAGAAGCAAGAGGGAAGAGAGAGCTGTCCATTGTGCTGATGCCCATCAATGAGGACTTGAGTGTCCATCCAACACTTTTGTGCTTTCATTTTTGTGACTCACCGAGTACCTGACCTTGCGCAAAGCACTAAAAGTAAGTTTTGACATCTTTAAAATGCAAATGACTAAAATTATCTGGGATGATGCCTGGCGCATAGTAAATGCTCAGTAAATGCAGGCTGTTCATTCTTGGTTCAGGGAAATTATTGCTGAGGAAGAAAAACTTCTGTTGACCTGGAGGGATGTGTTATCCCACATAGTAGCCACTAGCCCCCTGTAGTTATATAAATTTAAGTTAACTAAAATAAGTAAAACAAAAAAAAATGTTTTCCTCACTGGCACTAGCCACATTTAAGCTGTTTAGTATAACCACGCATGGCTAATGGCTAACATGTGGAACAGCACAAATAGAGACTATGTCCACCCTTGCAGAAAGTTCTGTTGGACTCTGCTGCTCTCAGGGGTTAGCAGAGTTTGTCTCAGGAGGGGCTGGGGGTAGGGGATGTGCTGGGCCAGGGACGGCAGACACACTTCCATCACTGCCTGGTGTCCCCCATTGGTTTCTGCCATAGGCTCCCTTGCTGGATCCCCGTGTATTCTCTGTACCTTCCTTCATTAAGGCCCTCCCTTTCATCTCATTTATCTCCAGGGCCAGACTTGCCCCTAGATAGGGGGCTTTACCTCCAGAGCAACCTGGGTTGGTTGTCTGGGATGTATTGACTACTTCAGCAGCAGCCAGCAATACCTAGAGGAAGAACAGAGTCTCCCGAAATGCCACCTAGAAGCAGAGATAGAGAGCAAGGGGCTCATGACCTCACTTTTTCCTTTTCTCCATCTCTGCAGGTGGATAGAGGTGTTCATTCCGAAATTTTCCATTTCTGCCTCCTATGACCTGGAAACCATCCTCCCGAAGATGGGCATCTGGGATGCCTTTAATAGTAATGCTGATTTTTCTGGAATCACAAAGACAGACTTCCTGCAGCTTTCCAAAGTGAGTTGGTCCACGAAAACATTTGCCTGGGCAGGGAGAGCGGGAAGAGTTTACAGTACCTGGCTAATCGAGCTCTCACATCTCACTGATAAGGAAACGCAGACCCTGAGAGGCACAGTGACTTCTCTGGGGCAGAAGTTGGGCCGAATTTCATGGCTGCCAGGCCTGTCTGTGGCTTTATGGCCATCATACCTCTGATACACAGGCAACTTTTATCCCTCTTCAAACAAGTGTTCCTAAGGTCCAACCACACAGTTCTGTGAAAATCAGTCCTGTCTTGGGAAAGTAACTCTGCTGCCTCGATACCCATGCAGATAAGCAGATGCCCCCTGGCATTCGACCTCGCCCCTGAAGCCTGGGACTTCACACTGCAGTCAAATTGGCTGCCCATGGGCCATTACTACCCTGTAGATGGGTTGTGTGTGACCTCTGGTATTAAAAAGATTAGAGAGCCAACTTCCATCATGTAGGATATTGTACCTGAAATTATAGATTTCTGACCGTCTTGAAACAAATCTCTGAGTCCAATTCCCGCATGGCAACAGTGAGCCCAATGCCCTACAATAGCACCCATCAGCCGGAGCTGAGCTGTGAGTGTCCCTTTTAGTGAGGGTGCGCCCTCCAGGTCCCCTGTGGGCTCCCTGCTCTGACAAGAGGTCTCCCTGTCTAGTCCTTGTCTGCTCATGGGTTTCTGATCCCCAACTTAAAAGTGTATTTTGATAATACATCATAATGGTCAGAAGTGTCCCTGGGTCATGGAAGGGGAGCTTTGTCATTGGCGTCCGGGGAAAGATTACGGAGGTCCCGATGGAATACGGTGGGCGTGATGGTCCTTTTCCCATTACGTGTTCATGGGCACATCTGAACAATTATGACTGTCATTGTTGGGAGTCCTCAGGCCCCCTTGAAGCTTGGGAGAACATGAGCCCCAGGGTAAGTCTCTTTCCTAGGAGACCCAGAAGGGATCCAGCACTTAATAACACCTCCTTATGTCTCCAGGGCACGCATGTAGCAACACTCCCGCACACATACTTTGTGTGATCTCCTTTAATTCACCCAATGACCTTGTGGGATATACACCATTATGATGACCCTTCCAGAGATTTGGAGAGTGAAGCCTGCAGCATCTAAATATCTTTTGCAACAAGAAGTGGCAGAACTGGGAGTCAAACCTGGGTCATTTCTGGTGTGAATTTGTAACCACTCAACTCCACGCTTAAAGACCAGTGGACCGGTACCAATGACAGCTGCAAACCTAATGCCAGGCACCTGGCATAATAAGGTTGAAGCCCCTCGAGGCGTGGCATCGCCATTCCCAGGCAGAACCCCAAAGCTCAGTTAAGTAAAGGTGCCCCTCCCCCGGGGACCACTGACGTTTGTTTTTCCCCTGGCAGGTTGCCCACAAGGCTGTGCTGGACGTCAGCGAGGAGGGGACCGAGGCCTCAGCAGCCACCGCCACCAAGCTCATAGTCCGGTCAAAGGACAGCCCCTCTTACACCGTCATCCGCTTCAATAGGTCCTTCCTGCTGCTGCTGATAAACAAAGCCACAGAGGCCATTCTCTTCCTAGGGAAAGTTGAAAATCCGACTAAATCCTAAGTGGAACTATCCTGCTGGCTGCGTACAGGTTGAAAATGTCCAGGAAATAAACCACGTTGTATGATGCTCCCGGTGTGACTTTAGGACGTGTGCCCTCCCGCTCTCAGGGTCCATTTGACCCTGGCAGATTTTCTTGGGGGATGCCGCTTTTAAGGCTCAGTCATCAGATCCGCAGAGACTGGGGCCTCAAACCAAAGTTTATCAACCCCCAATCAGTGCTCTACAAATCCCTCCAGGTAACTAGCTTCATGGGTGTTTCTGGTTGGCATATTCCCATTCCTCGGAGCCCCTGGGCATGGAAATATGCAGGTCAGTCACCTTTGTTGAAAAATTAAAGTAATAAACTCAACAAGTCTAAAGCGTGAATTCAGCCAAGAACACTGCTCCCGCATGCCCTCGGGGCCCTAATCTGATACTGGTTTATCCGCTAACTCCCAGTGTGATAGTTCAGTGGCTGGGTGGATTCATTCATCCATTTCAACAAAAACTCACTGAGGGCCTAATACGCGCTAGGAGTGAATCAGACAGACAAAGTCCCTGGACTCCTGGGCCTAGACGGGGGTGACAGTCCACAAGCAAACCATATAACCAAACCTATAAATAAACAAACCATGGAGGCTTCTGGGTGGCTCAGTCGGTTAAGCATCCGACTTTAGCTCAGGTCATGATCTCGCGGTCCATGGGTTCGAGCCCCGCGTCGGGCTCTGTGCCGACAGCTCGGAGCCTGGAGCCTGCTTCGGATTCTGTGTCTCCCTCTCTGTCTGCCCCTCCTCTGCTCATGCTCTCTCTCTCTCTCTCTCTCAGAAATAAATAAACATTAAAAAAAATTTTTTGATAAAAAAAAGAACGATGGAGGCTGTGAAGGCAGAGCATAGGGTGACTGCAAGAGGGGAGCGGAGCAGAGGAAGTGTTTCTGTGAGCACAAAGCCTGAGTCAACAGTGCGTAGGCATGCTGGGGCAGAAAGAGGTCCTTGTGACTGGCATGGTAGAACCGAGGTCGGAGAGGTATAGAGACGTCAGCGTTGTTGGCCGAGGATAGAGGTCTGGGTTTGGGGGGGGCCGTTCCACTAAACCGCTTGAGTGTCTCAGACAAGAGGTTGGAAGGCTAGTGTCTGGGTATGATGACCTCTCTTGAGTGGGTGCCATGGCTCTCCAGCCAAGCTTTGTCAGGGCTGGCTGCCTTCTTGGCTCTAACGTTGTCACGCATGTGTGCACACACACACACACACACACACACACGCACACGCACACAGCCCTCGGGGTGTTCAGCCTCCTCCTTGCTGGCTCCTGGAGACAGCGACCAGGCTCTCTTACTCTGAGTCCCGAAAGCCTCATGTGGTGCAATGGGCCACAGCAGCTCCAGGCTGAAACAACCTTTCCATCCTTCCCTGCTTTCCTCCGGACAGGCTGTTCTGGCTCCTTCTACCTCACCTTTCGTCACCAAGGGTCTCCCCTGCAGCCTCTACTGGAACCCCCATGCCCAGCAGATCCAGAGACTTCTTTTTGGGGGGTGGGGGGGAGGACTGGTGCCTCACACGACCTCAGCATGCCAGGGCCCTCACACTGGCTTTTCTGAGCCCTTTTACACAGGAAGAGACAAGACAGAAAGGGGTTATGCCGGATAGCCAGAGAGAAGCTCCGGGGGAACCCCCTACCTCCACACTCCCACAGGAGAACAGAGAGAGGAAATAATTAACCACAGGGCCTCCCTGGGCTGCACGAGAACCGGGACCAAAGCCCAGTTCTCGTGGTGGAGAATATTCTAAATATCTTCCTCCCGGGGACTCCCGCACTGGCTTCCACCATGCTGCCTGTACCGAACCCTGCCACACGCACAGGGCTCTGCCCACAAAACCACGGTGCTGAGCCACCAATGCTGTCCTCTGAGGAGCACCTGGGGAGGACCTGACTCCGCGCACATACACGCAGGAAGTGGCAAGCGTGAGGAACCGGGGAAAGACGCATCTGTCGTGCCCAACTTCTAGCTCTGTGACCATCAGGAGCCCCCAGTAGTCAGGGTGGCGGAGGGTGGCCAGCCTCCTTCCCCGCAGCCTCGCCCCCGGGTGGCCCATGACAGTGAAAGCCGGCCTTGGCAGACTTCCTGTGCCCATTCACACTTGTGTTAGCAAGCAGGGGCAAGAACGGTCATAAAACCGAATTTGCCAGCTCTCGGCTCTCTCTGTATTTTTTGTTTTTTCAGATGCCCACGCCTTGCATTTGTTCTGAAACATGTGCAGGACTCGTTCTCATCAAATATGGCAAGATGGCAGCGGCCCCCGGGTGGCTCAGCCGGTTGAGCGTCCCACTTCGGCTCAAGACATGATCTCACGGTTCGTGAGTTCGAGCCCCGCGTTGGGCTCTGTGCACAGTGCTCGGAGCCTGGAGCCTGCTTTGGATTCTGTCTCCTTCTCTCTCTGCCCCTCCCCACTTGTGCTCTCTCTGCCTCTCAAAAACAAATAAATGTAAAAAAAAAAAATTCTTTTTTAAAGATATGGTAAGATGGCAGCCACAGACACAGCCACCTTTAAGAGAAACTGTGTTACCTACAATTCCCAAGAAGAGAAGGCATGTCCACCACGCAGGGCCACATGCTGGAGCCCCAGGGGCGGTCGGGAGGCAGAAGGAACAGGGGAAAGATGGACACGAGCCTTTATCGCTATAGTGGGGAGAAGCGGTTAGGCGGGAACAACACCCCGTTGGGCAGGAGGCGAGACACAGACGTTGAGGATGCGGCTGTTGGGTTCGTCATCAGATTCTCGTGTGTTGGTGAAAATGCAGCCTTCCCGTGGTGGGGAAGAGTTTCAGGTGTTAGTCCCATGATTTAACGATGCCAAATCAACTTCAGAACATCAGGAATGATTTTTACAGAATTGCATGAAGGCTTCCCTCAGGGCGGAAGTAACA
Organism: Acinonyx jubatus; assembly: GCF_027475565.1. Lineage (NCBI taxonomy): Eukaryota > Metazoa > Chordata > Mammalia > Carnivora > Felidae > Acinonyx > Acinonyx jubatus. The sequence goes on along the minus strand of NC_069386.1, from coordinate 134,712,957 downwards.
ATATTCCGAAGGCAGATTCAGAGAACTTGCTCGTCAGAGCCAGGTGACAAAACCCCATGAAAGCATCTAAAGAAGAAAACAAAAAACAAGCTCAGAATCCTGAGTCCAGGGACAGAGGTACCCATGCAATATTTCTAAGCCAACCCACACCTCTGACAGTCCGGCCAGTTCATGGTTGGAAAATCACTTTTTAAAAAGTCATCCGTGGGCTTTATCAGTGTTGATTTTTTTTCAAGAGAGCAAGAGCGCGAGGGTGGGTGGGACAGAGAGAGAGAAAGAGGCAATCACTCCATGCTCAGTGCAAAGCCGGACTCAGGGTTCGATCTCGCCACCCTGGGATCATGACCTGAGCCAAAATCAAGAGTTGATTGCTTTGTTGCTCAACCACTGAGCCACCCAGGGGCCCCTCACTAGTGTTGATTCTTGATCTAGTGTTCTAGATCAAACTAGTGTTGATTCTAGCTAGCCAAATCTTGAAGTATGGAGTACGGGTTTCTGATTAGAATCTTTCAAATGCTAAGTATCTGTATCTTCCTGTATCCTGTATCCTTCCTGCCCTGTATCTTCCTCATCTGCCAGGTGGTTGACTAAGTGCCCCCAGAATGCAAGTAAAAATAATTACCATTTCCTTCATGTCTGTGCTGGAGTATCTTAAAGGGCTGCATAGACAGTAGGTCGGCAAAGCTCCCAGCAGCCCCCGGGCCATCTCAGTTTTCCAGGTGGGTATTGCTTCCCCACCTGTGCTGCCATCCAGGTGAATGAGCGGAGGCTTCGGGTCCCACAAAGAGCTGCCTGCACTGTGGAGTTAACAATCCAGAGAGGAGGCGGGGGAGACATCGCCAGTATGGCGCCTCAATATGGCGTTTCTCTAAATTTCAGGACTAGGAAGTGAAGCTACTGATGTGGTCAAAAGGACTGGCTTGGTCTCCAGCACTGAGAAGTACGGTGTAGTCATCCCAACTGGGGCCGCCGCCCCTGGGGCGACTGGTGGCCACCCCTGTGCCAAGACAGACGGAAGCTGTTCATGGGGCTGTGGCATCGGTGACCTCACAGGCAGGATGGACGCAGCTCAGAGACAGGGTGGGGGGGGGGGGAGTAGGGGGGTGGAGGAAGACAGAACTCAAGAAAGAGGATTTCATGAGGTTCCAGAATCCCAGCCCCACCATCGTGGAACCACGGGACCTTCAGTGCCTTAGGGAATCTCTTTGGGCTTCACTCTCCTTGAAAACACTCATGGTTCCTGCGTCATTGGGTTGTCATGGCAGTAAACACACAGAAAGTGCTTAGGACAATACCTTGCAAATTGTTGGTGCCCAGGAAGTACTACCTGTAAATGCCGTTGTGCTCATTTGTTACCCATATTGGAAACCTTTCAAGAAAGGGTGTCCTTTTCCAGCTCAATTCCCAGCTGAGAGCCCAGAAGGAAATTCAGGCATTCCCGCAGAATGTTGCCCACCACCCCCTACCCCCCCGTCCCCTGAAGCATCGCTCACACTGTGCGGCCAACATCCTCTGTCCCACTCAGGTCTCAGAACCAGCTACAACTTTGGCTCAGGTCGTGATCTCACCCTTGTGGGTTCAAGCCCCACGCCCGTACCCATAAACGTTTGCCTACTGCCCATTGAGTCCAGGGCCCACTTACCACAGAGAGGAGATGTCTGGTCAGGGGGCTCTGGGTTGGGAGCACGGCTGTGGTGTCAGGCAGATGCGGGTGTGAGCCTCCAGTTCTGTTGGGGGACTGTGAAGTCACTGAGCGTCAGAGAGGTGGGTGCCCCCCTCTAAAATGGGGGCAGTAATAACAGGAGCTGCCTTGCACGTTTGTTTTGAGCGTTAAGTGAGATGCTGCAGATCGGGGGTGCGACGTCTGATTGCAGATCAGGGAGCCCCGCACGCGGCGCCATTTGGCACGGGGATAACCACTGTTCCTGTACAACACCACAAGGGGACTTAGGGAGGGCTCGCTCCCCAAGCAACGGAGCAGCTCCCCAAGTGGCCCACCTCCTACTGGCAGAGGAATGGCCCTGGAAGGGAACGAGGGCTTCTCTATGGAGAAGACGGAGTCCCTCGGGGGAATATAATATACTCATGTGTTCATTTACAGAACAGTTGTACACCCATTTGTACATCCTGTGGGCCAGGATGAAGGAGGCAATCATATTATGTACAGATTTCTCCAACAAAGCTTTCACAGACCACCAGGAAATGAACCAATGTATTTTGCAAGCCAGCATGATATGAGAGAGGTGAGAACGTGGTATCATGGGAGCCCACGGAACCTAACTCTGCCTGGGTGGAAGGACAGAGAGGTGGCTGTCAGGAAAGGCTTTCTCAAGGAGAGATCGGAAGTGAATCCTGACGAGTAGGTCGGAGCTGTGTTAGCCTGAGAAGGCGGAGAAGTGGGGTTCCAGGCAGGCAGAACGGCACGTGCTAAGAAAAAACCTGGTTTCTTTGCTTCTCGGCAAGGATTTGGTCCGGCTGGAGAGCAGAGGCCCGAGGAGTGAGCGGTGAGATAGGAAGTTGGCAGTCAGCAGAGGCACATCATGAGGATCCTGGGAGAAAGGGGCCACTGAAGGCTTTGGAGTTGGGTAAGTGGCCCGTTCCATACCAGACTGGAGAATGCTTGGAGGTGGCTCTCCTGCAAACAGGGGGTCAGCAACGAGGCAGAAGACATGAGCCATGAGGCAGTAGTAGAGAGACAAGGGTCAGTGGGAACCAGGACCAGTGAGGAGGCACTGTGGAAAAGGAGAAACACAGTGACGCCCAACAGGAGGCCAGCCAACAGGCAGCCACACAAACAAATGGGACTCAGAGCAGAGACCCAGTTCTGGAAATCGGGGCATGGGGAACGGGGAGATTCTAGCGCACAAGGGCAAAAGATACCTGGGGACCAGGCATCAGAGATTCCCCAATCAGGTTGGCCACCAGGGGACTCCGAACCCCACAGAACATCATCTCATGTCAGCCAGGAGGGTGTCACGGATGAGGTGCCCACTGTGTACGTGCATCATCTCCTTGAGCATGGGCACTATTTCCTCCACGATGGATGAGGAAGCCAACGCTCCGAGAAATGACTTGCTCGAGGTGGCTCCGTAGATGCCAGCTGGGGCACTGGCGCTCACCTGTGACCCCCCGGCCCACCATCTTTCCAACAAAGCCTGCTGCCACTGCTCATCTTTTTTTTTTCTAACAGCTTTATTGAGCTACTAATTTGCATACCATAAAATCCACCCATTGGCCGTGTATAAGTCCATGATTTTTAGTCAATTCAGCCTCACTTCAACCCAGCTTTAGAACATTTGCAACAACACTAAAGCCTGTCCTCAAGCCCGTTTTCGGTCTGTCCTGGCACCTTCTTTCAGCCCCAGGCAACCGCTGATGTGCCTTCTCTCTCTAAAAATGTGCCTTTTCTGGATCTCTCGTATAAATCGAATCCGACAGTGTGCAGGGCTCTGAGCGACTGCTCTCACCCACTATAACGCTCTAAGAGTCCGTCCATGCTGTGGCTGGCATCATGTTTTGCAGTCCAACGAGCAATGAGCGAGAATCCCGGTTTCTCCACATCCTTGTCAGCCCTTGGTATTTCCTGTCTTGTTTATTACAGCCCTTCTGACGGGTATGTAGTATCATCTCTCTGTGGGTTTAATTTGTATTTCCCTAATGACTGGTGATGCTGAGCACAGTTTCGTGTGTTTATTGGCCATCCTCTTTGGTGAAATGTCGATTAGAGTCTTTTGCCCATTTTTAAATTGGGTTATTTCTCTTTTTATTATTATTTATCTGCTGTGAAGTCTCTGGCTGCGAAGTCCAGTGTCTGGAGACCCTCACCAGCAGTGTCCTATTGACTTTTTTTCCTGAGTATGGGCCACCTTTTCTTGTTTCTTTGCATGTGTCGTGATTTTTCTTTTCTTGAATACTGGACATTTTAGATAATATAGTAACTCTGGATTCTGAATCTTCCCACCTGGATGATTTAGTTTGTTTGTTGACTTAGTAATTTGCCTAGACGGACTCTGTGATCTGGCCACTGGTGTTTTTTCTGTTTTTCTTGTCTTTATTTTATATATAAGCCTGACTCCTAGAGGTCACCCCTGTAATTGTGTTGCTTATTGTTCAGCCACATATTGGTTAGAAATTGTGTTCAAACACCTTGAGCCAATAAAGCTTCCACTTCCTGCTGATGGATCTGTACGGAGGCTGGTGAGCCCATTTAAACCTCAGGCAGCCCTCAAGTACCCCCCAGATTGTACATTCTACTCTTCTCTCTTGCTTCTCCCTGGACCAGGGAGCTATGTGTAGCTTGCACCTACTCTAGTCTCTGTTGGGCACACGAAGAGCCCCCACCCCACCCCACTGCCTGGGATATGAAGAGGGCTCATCAGGCCCCCAAGCAGTGGCCACAGCTCTTGGGACTCCCTGTTGAACCTCCTGCTACTCCGCTGGCCTATTTAGTGCCCCCAACCCAACCACAGACCAGCAGAACTCCCGCCCCCCAACAATCCCACCCCCCTGCACACACACACACTGCTCACCACCGAGATCGTTGCTTCAACAGACAACATACCCAATCAAGTGGTTTGACCACCCACCACCAGATCTGGGTTGGGGGGAAGCAGCCCCAGACAAAAATGTCACAGACTCACTCTGTGCTTCCTCAAAATTCAGTACTCTTCATGAATGAATGCTTCCGTTTGCCACAGGCCTTTGGTAGATCACGAAAGCACAGAAATGGTTGCTTTTGACGATTGCATCCAGCTCTTTAGTTGTTACTGGGAAGACGATTCGTAAGTGGTTTGTCTCCAACACGCCAAGAGTGAGTTCCTTCTACACTCGGAATGACCCTACACACATAGCCTTGATTCCCCACCCCTACTCCCAGGCGCCCCCACCATACATACCCCACCACCTAGAATGCCCTCTTCAAACTTCCCTGAGGATGTGTAGTCTCCTGTGTTAATTCTTAAGACCTAGATGAAAGGTAGCCACCCTCTGCTGATGGCCCCAGGTCACTCACCGGGTCCTTCTCTACCCTAAGTAGGTGTTTGCCCAAACTCTGCCTGAGCAAATTCATGGCCAGTAACACAAATGGCCCCGTAACCATTAATTTGCTCATTGGCTCACGGGGGACTGATGCGCAAGGAAAAAAAAAAACGTAAATGATTCAGTTGTTGTTTGCTTTGGACAGTATTTGAACACGATCTGTTGGTCGTTAATATTAACTCAGGTTTATCCATTCCACTGCCCCAGCGGCCATATAAATATAGCATGGGCAGATGCAAAGAGCTCGTGGCAACAGCAGTTTCCTCTGAAAGGTAAGCCACCTTTCTCTTGGGGACAGAGTGGGTTCCACCTGACTGTGTTTTCTTGCTCTTTTTTGCCATGTTTCAGGTAGTAACTGCCTGAGGGAAGACAATGGAAGATCCAGGGTAATAAGCACGTGTGTGTATTATTCGGGGGTCTCCTCCATCCACTGTTCCCCATCCCAGAGCCCCCTCCTATTCCCTGTCCTCCTCAACCACAGTGTCCTCCACCCTTCACCGCCCCATCCCCCCTTCATACGAGGCGGATGGAGGAGGCAGTGAAGGATGGGGGCTGTTGGGGCAATGGGGGGAGGGCGTGGGAGATAGGGGGGCCATTGCTGGGGGCTGGAGGGGACAATGAGGGCGTAGGGCAGGCTGCTCAGGGCCAAGAGTATGGTTGACTTCACCTCTGCACCACAAGCTAGAAGCTGGCAATAAGGCCTTCGCCCACAAATTGTCCAAAACTCTGTTAGTGGAGCATCCCAGAAAGAATAGCATCTTCTCCGCTCTGAGTATCTCTGCCTCCTTGGCCATGACTTCCCTGGGTACGAGATCCACAACGCACACTAACCTCCTGGAGGGCCTTGGATTTGACCTCAAAGTCATCAGGGTGTGGGACATCCACCAGGGGTTCCAGAGTGTCGTTCGGATGCTGAGCTGGCTGAAGAGGGAGGGACATCTGAAGCACAGGGACATCCTCTTTATCGATGGTGATAGGAAGTTCACCTCGATGTCTCCGTGGGACACAGAGGGCATATATGATGTGATGAAGGCCCAGATGACTGACTTTTGAGATGCAGAAAAAAAACAAGAAGCAGATCAAGCACTTTGTGGCTGAAAAAAAATGCACACAAAAACCAAGGAATTCATCACCTCTCTGAACCCTCACACCTTCCCGTTTCTCGTTAACTATGTTTTCTTCAAAGGTAAGGTTTATCGAGTGCATGAATTCCTGTTTGGGTATAATGTCTGCCCTTGCACTTCCTAAAAGATTTCAGTCAGAAACACATGTAGTTTTGGTAATTATATCCCATTTCCCATAGACCAGCAGACCCGAAACTTTTTGATTTGCGTTAATTTCATTGTGTTGTCCGGCCTTTTTAAGTGTTTCTGCTCCCAACCCTCTCAATCATATCGTTTGCCATACTTAAGATATTTTGGAGTAAAATGGAGTAACTCTCGATGGTAGAAACAGATCGCATGCAGGAGTGTGTGGGCAACCACGTGCACGCAGGTCTATGTTTTTCTGATGAAAAATTTCCCTCCTTGAATAAGTTAAACCATTTCAAACAGATTTCTTTTGTCATAGGACTTCTTAGAACTCTTAATACACTAAGAGGCATTGGGAGTTTTCAAAGAAGGGATGTTGGGGTCAATGTTTCCCAAATTATTTGACAGCAAAATCCTTTCTTGGTGCTACAGGTCCAGAGGCAGGTAGCGTTTTGGTAAACATCTTCTGAGGAACACAGATTTAAAGAAAGCCTATGGTGAATATTTTCAAAATTCATGTGTTTGCCTTTCTTTCCTTTGCATCAATCCGGAATTTTAAATATTCTGTTCACTGAGGTCAAGGCATCACTGGAAGGAGACTGCTCCCTTCGCTAGATGATCACCTCTGGGGTCCCCCAAACATGTGGGTGCTGATGCCTTCTCCAAGAGGTCACTCTTTGATTTCTTCCTTCCCGGTTCCCCTAGGCATCTGGGAAATGGCTTTCCATCCCGACCTCATGTACAAGGAGGACTTCTTTGTGGATGAGTGCACACCACAGTGCGGGTGGACATGATGTGGAAGACGGAACAAGTGATTTATAGCCGATCGGAGGAGCTGTTTGCTACGACGGTCAAAATTCCTTACATTGGAAACGTGTCCTTAGTCCTCATGCTCCCAGATGTGGGAAAGCCCGACTCTGCCCTAAATCACATGATTGCTCAAAACGCCACGCTTCTGAAATCCAGTGGCATGAGGTATGCTACTCTGGAGGGACATTCTAGATTCACGTTGAAATTTTGCTCAGATCTCACTTCCTCTGTGCAAAAGTCTTATTTCCGGGGAACTGAGATTCTGCTTACTTCCAAGCATCTTTGTGGAAAATGAAACAAGCCAAGCAGGAACAATGGTGGCCTGGCTTCCGTTACCAGCCAGACACCCCTTAAACTGTCTTAATTCTTCGGGCTGCATGTATCAGAAACCCACTTCGTACGCGCTCAAGGGGGTAAAGAAAGGAACGTATTGGAAAGATACACCCAAGGGGATCGACACAACCAGGTGTCATGAGGGGCTGGACACGGGACGGCGACGTCATTAGAAATTCCGTCTCCCCGATGTCGAACTCATCCTTGCTCCTAACCTCTCTAGCTCAGCAAACCAGCTCTCGTCCATGCAGCTCGTGGTTTACTCACCCAACACGTGTTTTCTGAGCACCTATGCCATACCAGACACCCCCTGGTGCTGGGAACAGAATGGCTAGCCAAACGCGTCTCTGCCATTGTGGGATTTTCCATCTAGTGGGAGAGGCAGTGAGTCCACTAACAAAGGTGTAAATTCGAATTGCATTGAAAGCTACGGAGAGAATGAGTAGGGTGATAGAAGACAGGATTCAGTATGAATTGGGGATCTTAATTAGGTATGATGATTGGGGAAGGATCCCAAGAGGTAAATTTTCAGCTGAGACCATTGCGGGCAGACACGGCTGCTTTCCAGTCAAGCAAATGCTCCACCCCGGAGTGAGTCTAACCTATTTCGGTTCCGATTACATATTCCTGGAAGGGAGAACTGGATTGATACAGCTTAGGTAAGGTGTCCACCATGGCCCAAGCGGATATGGACAGATCACATAATGAAAGCGTGATTCTCAATGGCCCACTGAGCTTGGCGGGGGCAGAGGCAGTCTTCGGGCAGTAAATGCGTAGACTGGGAAGAAATCTCCAGATAGTTTTCGGCCCATGCCACGTGGAAGCCCAGACTGTTGCCCAGGCAGCACCTGCTGTGGTTGAGGGCCCTGAGAGAGTGTGCGTGCCATCATCTGCCACAGCCGTGCTTCATGCCATGTCATGGCTGGGACGGGGGGGGGGGGGTACACCAACAGAGGAACCCAACTAGTAACTGGGTTACTATCCAGCCAGAAGCTTAACATCACATTGGCACAGGCTAAACTATATTGCTCTGTGAGCAACTACGCCCCTGCCTATAGCTGGAGGGTTGCTGAGACACAGGGCTGGGATCCCCTGGCCTGACCCTCATCTTCTCTGGGATGGGGAGGGCACAGCTTGAATAGTAAGGAATATTTTAAGAAGGGCTTTGTTTGGTTGCAGCCCACGCTTCCACACCACTCGTCCCTTGGCACACACACACTCGTGCCCCACCCTTTTCTCCCCTTTCTCTTGGAAGAGGTCTTAAAGCCCAAGCAAAATGTTTCTCCTGGACAAGGAGAGAGACGTATTTCAGCTTCCTTGGGGGTTTCGCTCTTAACAGACTGGTGCACTTAATTATGCCCAAGTGCAAGATCTCCTCCAAGATAGACTTTAAAAAACTGCTTCCCAAGCTGGGCATCAGAAATGTGTTTACTCCAGCAGCGGAATTCTCCGGCATCACACAGGAGGATTTCCCAGCTGTTTTTGAGGTGAGCAGAGCAATTTCTAGAGTTTCTGTGTTATTCACAACCGTCCCGATTGACAAACAATTTTTTGCCTCGGTGGCTCAGTCAGTTGAGCTTCTGACGTCAGCTCAGGTCATGATCTCACGGCTTGTGGGTTCGAGCCCCATGTCGGGCTCTCTTGCTGACAGCTTAGAGCCTGGACCCCACTTCAGATTCTGTGTCTCTGTCTTTCTCTGTCCTTCTCTCTCTCTCTCTCAAAAATAAATAAACATTAAAAAAAAAGAAAAAAGAAAAACACTTTTCAGAAAATAGCAGTTATAAATCTTATCCGCCTTGGTCCATTGGCTTTTGGGGTTTTTCAGTCACGCAGATATTCACAAATCATTATATCAAGCACATTTGCAGGCTCTGAGGATGTAGTTATGAGCGAGCCAGACAAAGTCTCACCCTCACAGATGTTCTGTTCTCCCGATGGGGTCAGACAGTGAGCATGCCAACAAGTAGGTCTGTATCATGTCAACCAGTGATACGTTCTGTGAAGACGGGAAAACAGAGAAACTGTGAATAGCGCTCTGGGTGCGGTGAGCAACTTGGGGAGGGCCAGCAAGGAAAGGCCTGGGGCTGGGAAGGCCTGAGGAAGGGAAGAAGAGGGCCAGGGGACCTGGAGGGGATGTCGAGGGGAGGCATGTTCCAGGCAAAGGGAACAAGTACGTCCTGAGGGAGACGTGGGCTTGACATCCTCGAGGACCCCCGAGGAGGCCCACGCAGGAAGCATGGCACGTGGGCCGGAGAGGGGCAGAGGGCGAGTGTGAAAAACAGGCAAGGCGGGCCGCATGGGTCCCCACGTCCTGCACAGGCCCGGGGTCTGCTCTGACTCACATGGGGGACCTCCGAGGCTGCCGTGAGCTGACGTGTGTTTTATGCCAGACCACCCGCCGTGGTGAGGAGGAGGGGTGGCTGATGACTCAGGGGAGGAGTGAACCGGGCTTGATGGGGCGTCAGCGGGAGCGTTAGCAGAGGTGCGGAGCTCTGCGTGACTTTTGAAGACAGAGCTGGGGTGCAGGGAAGGAAGAGTCCGAGACACCAGCTCCCGCCACCAGGGCCCGAGGTAGGGGGGCGGGGTGCGGATGAGCAAGCAGGAACCGGCTCTGCCTCCCCCAGACACCTGTTAGACGTCCAGACGCCGTGGCGCGTTTGTGTGCACGAGGGGCTGCCCGCCAATTACTCCCCCAAGGTCACCGCTGACCCGCTGCTCTGCCCGCCCCCCCCCCCCCCCCCCCCCGTGACACGCCGCCTTGGACGTAAGCGGCGATCGCAAGCCTCACCACCGCACAGCACTCGATAGATCACAAAGCACTTTTGCAGGTTTCTCTCACCTGACTCTCCCAACGACCTCGGGGGAGGGGACAGGATCTGAGCGAACTGTCACTCATGGAAGGCATGGAGCTCCCAGGGCCGACCCGGCTGGGATGCTGCTCTCGCGGGTATAAGCTCTCCCTACTGTGTTCCATTCAAACAGACCCGCTGGGCCACTGTTCCCTGAGTGCGGGGTGTGGGGCCAGGTCTGAAGGATGCCAGGCCCCTCACCGTACAGGAGCCATGTCACCACACATTCCCCCACCCCCCAAGGCCTCCTATAGATCAGAGGGGTGGACCTGGGTGTTCTGACCCAAGTGCTCCCACACAGAGGGAAAACTGTGTGTGCTTGCACGGAGACAGGAAAAACTAGCCCCCTCCGGCCCTTTCTCTCCGGGGATCCTTCCCGAAAGCCTTTGAAAGGCCCCTCCCTCAGTGATTCTACAGGGTTTTTTTCCTAAGCCTTGAGACCACCCAGCTTCCCTCTGAACTCTAATCCCCCTTTCCTCTCATGTAAACACCTAAACTCCTCAACCCCTCTGCCTACACTGGGGGAGACCGAGCTCAGCAGTTAGTGTGAACCCCTCCCTGGGGCATCTGGCCTTCAAGGGCGGGTCAGACAGCCGAGAGCCTCGGGTGGTTCTTCTGGAATGGGCGCCAGCTTTCCCCCACCTGCCTCAGCCATGGAGGGAGCCGGCCTCCCCGCCCTGGGCCGCGCTGGGCCAGCTCAGCACACGGCCCTGACTTGCTCACACCCAGAGTTGAGACGGGACCTGTTTCTCCCCGGGCGATGCATGAGGCCACAGTGGAGGTGAGCAAGGAAGGCGAGCTGGACGCCCGCAAGGACATGGACGCGGGTAAGGCCAGCCCCCTTCACTCACATACAGCAGCCCCCTTGGTGGCGAAGTTCAACAGACCCTTCTTCCTATTTGTGTTGGACTGGATGACTCAGAGAGCCCTCCTCACGGGCAACGTCTTACGAGGCTGGAATCCAGTTGCTTCTGAATAAAGTGGGTAAAATCCACTGCTATTGAATCCAAAGAAGCTGAGCCTGAGAGCTGTAGTCTGAGAATGGAATTGGGATGGGTCGTCTTTGCTGGCCTTCTGTCCTGGAACAGGGTGGGACAAGGAGAGGTGGGGGCCTGCTAGGGACGTCTGACGGGTGTGTCTTCTGTCCTGAGAAAGGGCAGGGAAGCGACGCCGAGGGGTGTGAGCTGGGTGCGAGAGGGCCTCTTCTGTATGTGGCCATCTCGTTGGTCTTGCTTCCTGCCCAGCTGGCAGTCAGAGACTGCCCCCTCATCTACCCTGCCAGACAACCCCAGGCAGGAAGCTGGGTGTGCAGAGGCAGGGTCCTACCACAGACAGGAGCGGTCAGCACCCACAAACACCTCAGTGAGCCTCTGTGTGTCCATCCAGCTCCACGGGGAAATAAGGCACCTAGGAAGGCAAAGGCCCCCAAGTATGTTGGCAGCAACTTCTCTGTCCAGACCCCTTATGAGAAAGTTATCATTGCCCCCCACCCCCCAGAATAAGAAGTAAAACGGATGAGGTGGAAACAGGCAGGAGAACGGTCATGCACAGAACGGGGGTGTGTGTGCGCGTGTGTGCGTGTGTGCGCGTGTGTGCGCGTGTGTGCGCGCGTGCGCGTGTGTGCGTGTGTGCGTGTAGGGGACCCTGGGACCTGGACACCACCTGGCTGGCCATGGCTTGCCCCATGGACATACGATCATGGGGTCTGATAGCAGCAAGTCATTTGACAACAGAGGTCAGACCGTGGGCATGGTCTGGCAAAGACATTGAGCAAACAAGCTGACCCAAGAGTGACGTCCAGAAGGCTGGACCTCACCTGGGTGGGCTAGTTCGGTTCAGTAACCCAGAGAAGGTTAGGTCAGAGGGTGAAATAGACCTGGGCTGGCAGAGAGCCAGGGGGTCATGCTGGAAAGGCAAGGCCGGGGATGAGATTGGATGCCAAGAACGGGGCACCAGGGGCTGCTAAGCCATGGAAAGACGTGACCAAGTGGGAGTCACCTGGAGGCGGGGCATTAGATCTCGGAGCCAAGAGAAGGGGGGAGGGAGGCCAGAGTCAAAAGGTCCACTGCAAGCCCAGCGGTGGTGGAGTCGAGGACAGGACACAAGTGTCTTCTTTTCCGGGGACGACGTGACCCTGAGGGAACCCCATCTGTTACCAGAGGAGTCACTTCAGGGCTTGGACTTTCCTTCATTTAACAAGTATGTCCAAATGGCCAAGGAAAGAGCTGCCACATGCATCCCACTGAGCACACGAGCTCCAAGAGAGGAGAGGCCTGGAGAAGGAGCTCGGGCAAGGCGCTCACCTGAGAGAAGAGCAGTAAGATAGATTGTTCTAGAATATGTGGAGGAAGTGATGTCCGCAGCATAAGCAGATGGACGGAGGCCTGGAGATCCCTGCTTGTGAATATTTCACGTCCAAGCCGGGAGGGCGATGCTCACAGAGGATGCCGAGGGCCTCGTGTCCTACAGAGTAGATGGTGTCCACGGAGGACAGTGAGAGCGTCGTGTCCTTCGTGCTGAAGGGCACTCACAGACACCGTTCAGCCCTCATGCCCCGTAAGCTGAAGGGTGTGCGTGGAGGGTGGTAGGGCCCTGGTGTCCCGTGCTAAAGGAGGGTGGGCGGTGATCCATGAGACAAAATAAATCTACACTGGCACATGTAAGAAAAAGGCTAGGGCAGGACAGAGAAGAAATAGGCGCCCAGGTGAGTTCTGTCGGCTCCTCAAAGCCTGGCTGCCCCAGAGTCACGGGAAACCGCGCCTCCTCACAGACCTTGGTGCCACGACACGTGACGCCTTCACGGGAGGCCAGGATAGGCTTTTTCCTGCCCGTGGCAATGAGCTGTTATGATTCCAAGGTGAAGTTGAAGATGAAATGAGTTAACATCCCTGAAAGTGTGTAAGAGCACACTTTCACGTTCTTGGACTCTGAGATGGGATGTACGGATGAGGTGTCTGGGCACCAAGGTCAAAGGTTTTCGCTCCAGGAAGGAAGGCGAGGATCCCCTAAGAGATGCGGCTCAATCCTCTTTCCAACCAGCACGTGCCGTGTGTGATGGTTAATTTTGTGTCAACTCGGCCGGGGCAGGGCGGCCACATATGTAGTCAAACATTATTCTGGATGTTGCTGCGAAGGTGTTTTTGGAGGAGATCAGTGTTTAAATTGGTGGACTTTGGATAAAGCAGAATGTTCTCCATGATGTGGGTGGGCCTTATCCAATCAGTTGAAGGTCCACTGACAGACCTCCCCCAAGCAAGAGGGAATCTCACCAGCAGTCGCACTTGAACTACAACATCTACTCTTCCTGATTTCCGGCCTCATGGGCCCACTCTGCAGATTTTGAACTTGTCATCGTCCATAATCAGTTCCCTAACATTTCTCTCACTCTCCCTCCCTCTTGCTCTCTGCTTGCTGTGGGCCAGGGACAGCGGAGACCCTGCCCGCATAAAATCGCCTTTGCTTCCCACCACAGCTGCAGGAGGGGGGCTCTGCCGTGCCAGTGTCTGGAATGGAATCCAAAATGCAAGGCTCCCAGGATTAGTTCTCCTTCCCCTAGCATATGATAAGTTACTGCAAAGGGCCAAGTAACTTATGTGCAAGCCAAGCGTGAATTGGATTCCTATTAGGTGAGAAAAAAAAAACAAAACTCTAGCCATATATATCAATTGTCTTGTTTATTTGTACTGCAAATGTGTCCTTACAGAACATCTAGTCGGTTCTCAGCACTGTTCTAGACCCAGGGGGAGGGTCTCAAATGTCGGTGGGTGTCGCAGACCCCATCAATGCTTGGTCCAAATGTCCTTGACCTTCATCTCAACAGTGCACACTGACCGAGTCCTATCTTGGGCACCTACAGCTTTCCTCCCAGGGCTTTCTTGTGCGACACACACAGGACAGGCCAGAGGCGCCTCCAGTTCCCCCCCCCCCCGCCCCCACCAAGAAGCAGATTCGGTCTCCTGGGGGGCCTTTGTGTTTTAAAGTGCCTGTTGTGGGAATGCAAGCTGGTGCAGCCACTCTGGAAAACAGTATGGAGGGTCCTCAAAAACTAAAAACAGAACTACCCCACGACCCAGCAATTGCACTACTAGGCATTTATCCACGGGATACAGGTGTGCTGTTTCGAAGGGACACATGCACCCCCATGTTTACAGCAGTACTTTCAACAATAGCCAAAGTATGGCAAGAGCCCAAATGTCCCTCGATGGATGAATGGATAAAGAAAATGTGGTATCTATATACAATGGAGTATTACTCAGCAATCAAAAAGAATGACATCTTGCCATTTGCAACAATGTGGACGGAACTGGAGGGTATTATGCTAAGTGAAATTAGTCAGAGAAAGACAAAAATCAGATGACTTCACTCATATGAGGACTTTAAGAGACAAAACCGATGAACATGAGGGAAGGGAAACAAAAGTAATATAAAAACAGGGAGGGGGACAAAACAGAAGAGACTCATAAAGATGGAGAACAAACTGAGGGTTGCTGGAGGGATTGTGGGAAGGGGGATGGGCTAAACGGGGAAGGGGCACTAAGGAATCTACTCCTGAAATCATCGTTGCACTAGATGCTAACTAATTTGGATGTAAATTTTAAAAAATAAAAAATAAAATTAAAAAAAAAAAGAGTGCCTGTTGATTGGGGCCACTGTGCCAACCCGGACGTGCTTTTCTTTTGCTTTATGCATATGATAATATAATTCTACTCTAACCTTTTATTGTGGGCGGGGGGTTGTATAAATAAGATACTCGCTCTTTGTGAGAAATTAGATGAATGCAAAAATTTACAAAGAAGAGCATAAAAGTCACCCCAAGGTGACTTGCCATCACCAAAATTTCACTCACACGAAATACTCATTTAGTTCCAGGCTTCGTTCTAGATCTTGGGTGATTCATGGTGAACAAGACTCAGAGATACCTTTTATGGGGATTCAAAATAGCAGGAGAGAAGATTTTGCTCCATTTTCCAATTTCCTTCTATCTTTTTCTTTTTCTACAGATGGACAATATTTATTTAAAGCATCAGTAAAGGGATGCCTGGGTGGCTCAGTCAGTTAGGTGTCCAACTCTTGATTTTAGCTCAGGTCACGATCTCACGGTTCATGACATTGAACCCCGTGTCTGGCTCTGTGTTGGCTAAGAAGCCTGCTTGGGATTCTCTCTCTCCCTCTCCCTCCGCCCCTCCCCTGTGCCTACCTCTTTCTAAAAAATAAATTTTTAAGTGTCAGTAAAGGATTAGAATGGTAAGAATCAATAAGATATTGGAGCCTCACCACCCACTTCACGAGCAAGTAATTTAACCTCACGGAACCTCAGTGTCCCCATCTGTTAGGTAGGGATGATTGTGCCTCCCATTCTTTTTCTGTCCAGTTTTATTGAGAAATAACCCATGTACGTTGCTGTGTGTGTCCAAGGGGTGCAGCATGATGGTCGGGTTTATGCATGTGGTGAAATGATGACCCCAACAGGAGGCGTTAGCATCTCGCATTCTTATCGTGAGGGTGATCTGGAAAGCACGCTGTCCAGAACCCACAAAACACCCGTGATGGTTCAGCAGCAACCGCATCGCGACCCCTGCCGTCATCACCGGTATCGGGATATCCTCAAGGGGAGTTGGGTCCGGAATCATGACTCACTGTTTGTAGGGCAGGCAGGCAGGACAGAGCCTTCAAAAAAAAAAAAAAAAAAAAAAAAAAAGGTCCCTTCCTGTTCTCTGTGCACAGTCTTTGCACTGTTCCAGGAATGGACCTGGCAAATATTGACCAGGGCGCTGTGACCCTCCGACACCATTTCCTGTGGGTAGGAAGCCACGCGGTGCTGATGACCCGGGGCCCCCAGCCCAGGGAGCTTTGCTGTGAGTACCTGGCTTATGCGGGGGCGGCTCTGCCCCTCTCTCTCCCTCCCTGTCCCTCTCTGTCCCTCCTCCCCCTCCTCTGGCTTTGGCAGCAGGGAGAGGAGAAATGAGGCCCCTAAAGGAAAAATACGATGATGTACTGCTTCTGAGCTTTAAGTCGGAACTCCAGGTTTCAAGTGACCTTTTATGGAAAGCTTGGTCATCAGAAATTTTGAGAGAGGAACTCCCAGTATACCTGGGAGAGACAAGAAAGCAGAGTAACACAGCCCAAAGCAAGACGACAACGTTGCTGCAGCAAATTTACTAGAGACTCGGTTGTAGCAAAAGGCTTGAGCTTCAGAGCCCTTGCCTGGGATCCGAACCACCCTCCAGCCACTTAACAGGTGCCTATCTTGAGCCTGCGTCCAGTGTCCCCATAGGCACAAGAAGGCACCAATACCTGTGTCTTAAGGCTCTCATACGGATTCAATCTAGTGACACGCGCAAAGTACCTTTTGCACCGCTGGCACTTAGGCCGGCCACTCTTCACTGCCTGTGACTGTTCTGGCATTTCGAGAGCTTTCTCTCCCACCCAACTCCAATAGCACGCCCTTCTTCAGTCTCTGAGACGATCCAAAAAAATAGCGGATCCCCCTGCATTTGAGAATACACCTGGCTGGGAGGAGGCTGTGATACACCAGATATAACATCCCCACACAAAATAAACAATAAGTGGGAATATCATCATTAATTACTGGAGTCCTTAGTTTTCCCCTGGGATCTTTCTGGAAGAGAAATAAAGAAATAGATTAGGTAGAATGACACCCAGCTTCTGTAGAAAGCAGTGACAATTCAATTGCACGCTTCCTACATGTCGGGTGTTTCACACGCGGTATGCCTTGTAATCCTTAAGTGACTCCGCCCCCGGAAGGTGGGCATTGTCCTTTGCATTTTGCAAATGCGGACACTGCCGGTCAGAGAGTTTTCCTTCCCACAGTGGGATCCACAGATCCCACAGTGAGATACTGCAGAGCCTTAATTCAAACCCAAGCCCTCCGACTTTTCATCCTCTTGGGGAAATAGAACCTTCTGCAAGTCTGGCGATCCTTGGGGTGCAGAAGGGTAGAAACGGTGAGTTCAGCGGGATAAAAAGAACCAACCAGTTTTATTACAGCTGTATTTCTTTTTTTTTTTTTAATGTCTATTTATTTTTGAGAGAGACGGAGAAAGCGTGCTAGTGGGGGAGGGGCAGAGAGAGGGGGACAGAGGATCAGAAGCGAAGCACAGAACCCAATGTGGGACTCAAACTCACAAGCCGAGAGATCGTGACCTGAGCTGACGTCGGACGCTTGCTGACTGAGCCACCCAGGTGCCCCACGGCAGCTGTATTCCTGATTTTCTCCAGGAGCAAACTGATTTTTAAATTGTTTGACTTCCCAGCATGAATGGAACCCGACGTTAAGGGAGCCCACCAGAGCTTTGGGGGAGGGAGGGAGGTCACGGCCTTGGGAAATCGCCCGCAGTACTTTGTCCAGCAAAGTTTCAACATAACTGATAATCAGGCTGTACTGGTCCCTCCCAACAACCGGCCTTTGGGGCATTTAGGGCCCCAAGTGCTATAAACCGTCTAAAAATACGATCTCTCCCACACCACCGTGGCATCTGTAAGGGCTCCAGAAAACATTGGTTTGCGCAAACGGTGCCGATTAAGACACAAATGTGGGGCGCCTGGGAGACTCAGTTGGTTGAGCATCAGACTGCGGCTCAGGTCGCGACCTCACCGTTCGTGGGTTTGAGCCCCGCGTCGGGCTCTGTGCTGACGGCTCGGAGCCTGGAGCCCCCTTCAGATTCTGTGTTTCCCTCTCTCTCTGCCCCTCCCCCCCCCCTCAAAAATAAATTAAAAACATTTTTTTTAAAAGACGCAAATGTTATCAAGACAGAAGAGCACCAAGAATCATGTGGTCAGCAGAAGGGTCAGTTCTGAAGGGAGCAGGGGGACGACACTGTCCTTACTGAGGATATCGAGTTCCGGGGGGGGAAAGGGGGAGGGCTCCAAGTGGCCATGTGACAGCGTGTGCACTGTGAAGATGTGCGGTGTGTGCATGGAGACCCTGAAAGGGCACTAGACGAGGGTCAGAATGAGCAGAGATCAGCCATGTCTATGCTGCAGCATCACCTCGAGCTGGAGCTCTGTTCCACCCCCTGAGGAAGGAGTCTCCTGCCCCTGCACCACTTTGACTCCCTGGAAGTAGCTCGAAGGCTTCTCTGGCACATTCTATAACCTGAAGTATAAGAGAGACAGTATTCATTTCCTAGGGCTGCTGCTACAAAGCACCACACCCCAGGGGGGTCTCAATGACAGACAGATATGGCCCCACCGTCATGGCAGCTGGAAGTCCAAGATCAAGGTGTCCGCAGTAGACCACTTCCTTCCGAGGCTGGGAGGGAGAACCCGCTCCAGGCTCCTCCCCGAGCTGCTGGGGGTTTGCTGGCCACCTCTGGCATCCTCGGTTGTAGGAGCATCACCCCGATCTCTGCCTTTGTCCTCACAGGGCCGTCTCCCTGTGTGCGAGTCTGTGCCCAAGTGTCCCCTTTGTAGAAGGACACCAATCATATTAGATCGGGCCCATCTAATGACTTCGTCTTAACTAATTGTACCTCAACTACCCCATTGCCAAACAAGATCGCATTCTGAGACACTGGGGAGTAGAGCTTCGAGCTATGAATTTGGGGGGTGCACAATTCAACACAGGTCAACAGGCATCTTCCCTAACCCTCTGCATCAATTAAGATACAGCCGCTGCATGTGACAAGGGCTGCATGTGACAGCTGCTGCTTCAGACAGCAAGTCTGATGGAGACAGAGTCGGTCTGTGCTCCCAGGCTCCGTCCATCGTGTGGCTTTGCCACGCCTCGTGGGTGGCCCGCATCCACCGGGCCCCCGTGACTCACCACCACATCAGCACCCCAGCTAATGAAAACCCCAAACACTAGAGAACACTCCCCTTTCCTTGGGGACCTGACCCAAGAGCGGCTCCCATCATCCTCTCCCTTCCAACGGGCAAGGGTGGAAGTTGATGTGGCCACACCTCGGTGCTAGCAAGGCCCAGCGTCCCTCACTGTCACAGTGTCCTGAACATCTGCTCCGTAGTCACCCCAATCCTTGAAAGGTGATGAGTGATTCAAAGAAATACTTGAAAGAAGAAAAAGAAAGGAAAAAGGAAGGAAGGAGGAGGGAGGGGGAGGGAGGTCAGAGGTGGGGGGAGAGAGGAAGAGAGAATAAACCAGGGAAGTTTCTTTTTATAGCCCAAGTCCTTTTGTCAACAAAACCTTGTAGACGTATTGATGGTCAAGCAGATTTAGGGCAGCTCTTCAGACTTGGGGGAAAGCGACAGAGCCCCGCCGGCTCACCTCCCACCTCGTCCTCTGCAGGGCCCCTCATGACACCTGTGCGGGGTACAGCTTGGGCGTGAGGCTCACTGGACAAGCAACGGGGACCCTGAGGTTCCGGATGCGGTAGAATGGTGTGTTCACTGTCTTGTTTTCAGAGGATGGGTCCAGCTTGGCTGTGGCTGCTGGGAGCAGCGATCTTGCCCTCTGTCCATTGTCGGCCCTTTCCTGCCCATGGAGATAAGAGTCTCGGGGCGCCTCCAGCCCCCAGCGATCAGCTGTCCGTGCCAGCCCCCGCCTACCACAAAATCACACCAACCATCACCAACTTTGCCTTGCGCTTGTACAAGCAGCTGGCCGCAGAAGCCTCGGGCAACATCTTCTTCTCCCCGGTGAGCATCTCTGCCACCCTGGCCCTGCTCTCTCTGGGGGCCCAGGCTGACACCCCGACTCAGATCCTGGAGGGCCTTGGCTTCAACCTCACGGAGATCTCGGAAGCGGACATCCACCGGGGTTTCCAGAGCCTCATCCACACCCTTGACCTGCCCAGCCCCAAACTTGAACTGAAAGTAGGCAACTCCTTGTTTCTGGACAAGCAGCTAAAGCCTCGGCAGCACTTTTTGGACACCGTCCGGGAGCTGTACGGAGCGTTTGCTTTTTCTGCCAACTTCACAGATTCCGCCATGACCAGGAGGCAGATTAACGAGTACGTGAGAAAGCAGACGTACGGGCAGGTGGCGGACTGCCTCCAGGAGTTCACGCGAGACACGCTCATGGTTGTCCTGAATTACATCTTCTTCAAAGGTGAGGGCTGGCTCGGGCCGAATCCCTTCTGCCTCCTTGCCCCTGAAAGGCACCTGTCTTGAAGTCTTGCAGCGGCTCCAAATATTTAAAGCATCTTAGATGACTACTTCTTGACTTATCGACATTTGTTCGCTCTTGCCATTTCCTTCTGTTCAGTTTTTACTTATTTTTTGTTATACACCCTATCATACTCTCCTAGGAATAACTCCTTTTTTAGAAAAATTTTATTTTTTATATGACTGTCTATCTTGAGCATAGACAAATTTTTTTAATGTTTATTTCTGAGAGAGAGCGAGAGATAGAGTGCGGGGGGCGGGGGGGGGGGAGCAGAGAGAGAGGGAGACACAGAATGCGAAGCAGGCTCCGGGCTCTGAGCTGTCAGCACAGAGTCCGGTGCGAGGCTCGATCCCATGAACCGCGAGATCCTGACCCGAGCCGAAGTCAGACGTTCAACCGACTGAGCCACCCAGGCGCTCCCGAGCATAGAAAAGTGTATAGCATATTAAAACCACCATATACTCCCCCGCCAAGAATGGATGTTTACATTTTACCATTGGCTTCAGATTTTTATTTTATTTTTTTAAAAAATGCAATGTTGCAGGTAGAGTTCACCTCCTTTTGCACCCTTCCCTGGTCCCGTTTCCTCCCAGAGGCAACCACTGTCCTATGTGTTCTAAACTTTACCAGAATTGTATCATCCTGTACATATTACCTTGGGCTTATGTTCTAGTGCCCTCACCACATCTTAATTTGTGTGAACAGCTTATTAGCCCATTGTGACTGCCGTGTGAACACTCGCTCCCTGTAGGGCTCATTTCTTCTACTCGGGTTATTTCCTGACTTAGTAGCATGTATCTCGATTGTGATACTAGGAAAGTGAGCTCCTCCATTGTTTTAAACTCAGGTCCATTCAGATGTTTGTTTTTACCTGATGTTTGTGTCTCTTCCGGGATCCACGTTACGCTGGATCGCCACGTCATTGGGGGCTCCTCTGGACTGTGACGGTGTCTCAGACTTTCCTTGCTTGTAATGACCTTGCCAGTTTCAAACAGTGCCGGCGAGGTACTTGGTAGCATGTCTGTAAGTTGGGACTTGCTTGTTTTTCTCGTGATTAAAACTGGGGTAACGGGACGTGGAGAGGAGGGCCACACAGGGGAAGGGCCATTCTTATCGCATCACGGCAAGGATACGTACTCTCGGCGTGACTTACCGCTGTTGATGTTGACTTGGACCATCCGGCTAAGGTCACGCCCGTCATATTTCTCTGTTGTAAAGTAACCCTTTTCCGAATTGCCAGACTGTGCTCTTTGGAGGAAGTCACCGTGCCCATCCCACACTTCGGGAGTGGGAAGTTATGTTCCCTCTCCTTGAGAAAGGAGGACCTACCTCAATTATTTGGAATTCTTCGGTATGGGAGATTTTTCTCTTCTCTCACATTTATTTATTCAATCATTTGCTTACATCATTATGGACTCAAGGGTATGCATTTCATATTCTGGGTTGCAATCGACTAATACTTAGTTTTGTTGCTTAAAATTTTCTGGCACTGATCATCAGGAGAACTTTTCAGTTGGTTCCTTGATATGCCCCCATCATTGCTGATTTTCCTTCCTTTCTGGAGCACTTCCTTGCTTTCTGGCAGGACACCTCAAGCTCATCTTTTATAACTCCTGCCCCACCCCACCCCACCCCCACCCCACAAAACGTCTCTGTCTCTCCATGCTGCCATCTAGCTGATTCCTTCCGCCCAATTTCCCTTTTACTAATTACCTCAAAAGCCATGCTGCTTATTACTTCAAACCCGTCCACTGAATTCTCAATCTCACTGACTGTATTTTCGCCTCGAGGTCTTAGTTTTTTAAGACCTATTGTTTTGTCCCAGTGGCCCATCTGATGAATTTTAGTCCTTCCGTTTTTTTAACACACTTTTCAAAATGTCTTTCGGATTATTCCATTATCTGGAGATCTCGAGCTGTGAATTCTTGGGTTCGTTACCCCAACTGCTTATCTTTCAGGAGAGGATTGAGATTTTCAGCTTTGAGCTCATCTTCAGTGGAAATTCTCTTTTTGTGAGTTTCTTACGGCCTGTTGTGGCAAGGTCTCTGGGAGACAATTTCACATTTGCCTCCGGTATAGTCTTATTGGTTTCCCTGGTTCTATTTTAATTTCTAGGTTGGGGAGTCCCTGCACCGAATGAGTAATAACAACAAAGAACCCAGAGCAGGTGACTCCTCCCATCTACCCCCAGCCTGGGAATGCGGTGACCTATTCTACCTCATCCCTGGGCTGCTCGACAGAGTTTTGCAATCCAGTCTTCCCGGACGGGGAAGGGATTGCCTTTCGTAGCTTTTGACTATCTGCAGAGAGATCGGTTCCAAGCGTGGTCGTGAATTTTATTTCCCTTGAGAAGGCATTAAGCACCACCCCTGAAGGGCTGTATCTGATTCTGATAACCCCTGAGCCAAATGACTTCCAAATCAGAGACACACATTCCTGCTTTGTATCTGGAAGCTTTGAGTCTTGTTGTTGAACTCAGCTGTTTATTTATTTATTTACTTATTTATTTATTTATTTATTTTTCCATTAGAGCAGACAAAGGAAGAGCTGGGAGAGAGGACTTACTTGAGTTTCTTCTTGGGGAACAGTGCTTGTGGCAGGTGACAGCATGGGGACCCAGGCGAGACTGGCACTTGCAGCAGATGACCTTGTCATAGTCCCATTCCTGGGCCGGCTGGCGGTGGGAAGGCCCAGCGATGCCACCTGCCAGGTGACACAGCGAGCACAGGGTGACTCTTCCTGGACATCGTAGCCTGAGAGAGGACGGCCATCCTCCAGCTGTTTGCCCACAAAAATTAGATGCCCCCCTTGTCTTGGAGTTTTGGCTTTGACATTCTCAGGGGTGTCACTGGGCTCGACCGTGATGGTGATGGGCCTGCCTGTCAAGGTCTTCACAAAGCTCTGCCTCTCTGCATCTGCCACAAGGCCACGGCCCCCAAACCACTCAGCTGCCTAGTCAAAGGGAAAGAGAGGTCAAGTATGTTTAAAATGTTTGCCGAGTGAATGATTTCAAGTCGAACTTAGGTCTCGTTTTGAGGCCTCTAGGAACGGTATTCACTAATTTGTTTTCAAATATACATCGAAATTAGTCAGAGAAAGACAAATACCGTATGACTTCACTCTTATGTGGAATTTAGGATACAAAACAGATGAACACAAGGAAGAGAAGCAAAAATAATATAAAAACAATATAAAAATAATATAAAAACAAGGCGGGCAAAACACAGCAGACTCTCATGTTTAAGTCAGAGAACAAACTGAGGGCTGCTGGAGGGCTTGTAGGTGGGGGGATGGGCTCAACGGGCCAGGAACATTAAGGAAGACACTTGGTGGGGTGAGCACTGAGTGTGACACACAGGGGATGAATCTCAGGAATCTATTCCTGAAATCATCATTGCACTATATGCTAACTTGGATGTAAATTTGAAAATAAATAAATTAATGAATGAATGAATTAAATATACATCAAGTACTTACTACGTTTCAGGGACTTTGTTAGTGTCTTGGGGAACTCTATGAATAAGATAGAGTTTTCCTATCCTTATGTAGCTCATAGTCCCAGCAGAGCTGCAAATGAGTAAAAAGGCAATTGCAACTCAACGGGAAAGTAAGTTCTGCTTGAGTCGGCATGGGTGCCATGGAGTTCTCGAAAGATACAGTTTTCCAGACTTGGGGAGTGTGGGAAGGCTTCCTGGAAGAGAAGGCATCTAAGCCGAGACATGAAGAGTGAGTTGGATTTACTCAAGCCAAGAGGCCGTAAGAGAGGTGGGGAAAAGAGGGTTCAGGTTGAAAGCCCAGTGCGTGCAGAGGTCCAAGGAAAAGAAAAAACTGTGGCACTTTCAAGGAACTGAAATGAATTTAGTCGGACTGGAACACAGAACACAAGAGCAGAGTGCCTGGGGGACAGTACCAAGAGTTGCGATTAAAGGATAAGCAGGAACTGTGTGGAGAATTCTAGGATTCACCTGTAGGATACCAGAATTACCAAGAAGTTTGAAGCAGTGGCGTGGCATGATCACGTCTGTTTTAAAACGATCAGTCTGGCTGCAATCTGGAAAATGGAAAATGGTTTGGAGGAGAGGAAGGGTGGGAGAACAAAGACTAGTCAGGAGGTTCTCGAAGGGCTCCAAAGTAAGGAAGGTGGCCGCTTTGGATAAAGTTGCAGCCTTGGAGGTGGAATCGGCAATACTTGGCCACTGGTGGGATGTGGGCAAGAGGGACAGGATGAGCCAGCTTCCCATCACCAAGACCAGGGCTCTCAGGAGGCCAAGTCCGGAGGCTGTGGTGCGTGGAGACAGACCGTAAGGAGAAAGAGAGGATACTGCACACGTGGACAAGGCTGTGACCCACAGATGCCACATTTCTTGTGTCTTAATGAGCTTTTTGGCATGATATGTAACATTGTATTAACTGAAATCTTTCTCCTTTTTCAACCTGAGTATTAGGAAGTTCAGAGGTGGCGGGGGGGGGGGCTCTTGACCTTCTCTGTAGGAGATTGTTTAGCGTGGCAGTGAAGGGTCAAGTCAGTGTTTGCAAAGAACATGAGCTGTGGAGCCGGTCAAGCTCTAGTCCCTGTTCTACCACCTAATGGCTCTGCAGATTGGGTATGCTTCTATAAATTCCCAGGGACTCAGCTTCTCGCTGCTGACATGGAGATCCTAATACTTGTTTAATATTAATATTCATGCAAGTGTAAAGAGATAATGCCTTGCACATGGAAGGTAAAAGAACATTTTAGCTTCTTGAAAGTTACATTGCTCTGAAATGGAACAAAATCGTAGACCATTGGGGCTTAAGTGCTGGGGGGCTCACTCTGGCAGCTGAGCCGGCCGTAAATTCTGGCCCCCTGATTCTGTATCCACGCCACTTCTCTGCCTTATATTTATATACACCCCAAGAGGAAATCACCAAACCAGTGCGGCTTAGTACATGTCTGCCCACAGTTGCTCTCTTGGAGTGTGTTCTCATAGTTTTGTGGATTTTGTGTCCTAAGCTAAGTGGAAGCATCCTTTCGATCGCTACCAGACCCAGAAGCAAGAAAGCTTCTTCGTGGACGAGCGGACCTCCGTCCGCATCCCCATGATGCACCAGAAGGAAATGCACAGATTCCTGTATGACCAGGAAATGGCTTGCACCGTCCTGCAGATAGAATACAGTGGAAACGCCCTGGCCCTGCTGATCCTCCCCGACCCAGGGAAAATGGAGCAGGTGGAGGCAGCTCTGGAGCCAGAGACCCTGAGAAAATGGGATCGATGGCTTCTGCCCAGGTAAGTGTCAGAGCAGAAGGACCCCGGCAGACTTGATTCAAGAATCCAGGCCAGCCTTGATCGATGCCAACTGCAAAAGCCCAACCCTTAGGTTTGGCTCGTTATTCTGCCCGTCAACTAACCTATGTGGGTTTGGGGCAATTTTCTTGCCTTTTGGGTCTCCAACTGCCGCAAATGTAAAATGAGGTCATAATAACTGTCCCCATTGGGTTGCTTGGAAGATTGATCAAGTTAATACATATAAAGTCCTGAGACTGGTCACGATAAGTGCTCAGCAGGCATGCATCATTCGTATCCCTTCCCGAGGGTTTCTCTGGCCAACTGTCCTTCCTCTGGTTTCTCCCTTTTTTCCGAATGATTTACCACCAGAATGTAGCGAAGTGTAGGCAAAAAAAAAAATCAGATGAAGGACAATTATTAAGAATACTTATGACTCCCACAGAACAGTGTATATTTCTCAAAAGAGCTCCTACTTTTTAGTTTACTTAAAAATTCATTTGACCAAAACGTAGAAGAAAGGGATACCACTACCTGTGACACAGTTGCGAGAATCTCCATGAACAGTGTAGGTTTTATTTAGGTGCCCAATCTGCTAGTGCACCTCCTGGGTGGTGTAATGCTGAATAAACAGGAGTGAGGGATTCTGTTTTCCTCTCTCTCTGTCCCTCCCCCACCCTCACTCTCTGTCTCTCAAAATAGACGAACTTAAAAAAGAAAAGGAAAGAGAGTATCTGTTCTCTCTCTCAATTCGGTGGGTGGACTGGGCTCGGCCGAGTGGTTCTCACTTGGGGCTTTCCTGCACTAGAGTCAGATGCTGGCTGGGGCTAGAGCATTGAAGCCTCAGGTGTCTCCTGGACCAGCTGTCTCCTCAGATAAGGGCTGAACAGGTGTCTCTCTCTCCGTGCAGCGTCTCCAGGAGACTAGCTTGGTCTCCTGCACGGCAGCTTGGTGCAGCTGATGTTGTTATATGGCAGCTCAGGTCTCCGGGAAGGGGTGTTCCAAAAGAAAGGCAGCGAAAATTCCTGCTCTTTTAAGATCTGGGCCCCAAAGTGTCTCTTCTGTCATATTCTTTTGGCCGGAGCAGTCACGGAGCCCACCCTGGTGTGGGGGGAGGGTGCATATACCAAAACTCCTGATGGCCGACTTGAAGTTCTAATACACCATCACTTGGTAGGTACCCTGTAGGTGCCCACAGGAGCCTCCCCTCAGCTCCCCAACTGTACTGAGGGGTAGGAAAAGGTGTTTGTGTTTGGGCAGAGATTCAAGTACCAAGTAAAAGAGACAGAGGTCAAGGACCTCTGCCCTTGAGAGGACGAGAAGAGAATAGCCCTGTTGTCTATGAATCCACGTAGCTGTGGCCGGTTTCTGATTCCAGCCCCATATTCTCAAGCCCCCCTGGGGTGAGCCTGTCCCTTCCCCCCAGCACAGAAGGAAATACGATAGCATCTTCCAGACCAACAGATTTTCCCTCCAGAAGGTCTGTTTTGACCTCTCGCTCTGACTTTCACGAAGCAAGACCAACTGAAGTTATTTTTCTAAACCTCGGACGTCCCCTGTTCCTGGTTCTCGGGCCAGAAAGTTATGATACCACAGCAACACTGGGCGGCTTTCAGACACGAATAGTTCAGACTGCCAGGCCTCCCTCCGTTCAGCTGTGAGGAAGGTTCACTTGCCCAGGGGACTCGGGCTCACTGGTACCTGTTCATTCCTCATTGATGTGGGTCGAACACCTGCTGTGTGTTGGGCTCTCAGCCAGACACCCCTCTGCTAGACTCGACTCAGACTCCTTCATGGGCTGGGCCTGCCCTCAGGGCTCCCTGCGGACAGTTCGCCTAGTGGGCCGAGATAGCCTTGTTTTCTGTTTCCCACGACCTTCCCCTGCTCTTCGCTGTTCAACCCTTGACTTCCAACTGCCTCGTACTCCCACTGGGCATCCGGACACTCCTATTGCCGCAGAAGTTAACTGGCAAGGACGTGATCAGCAGCTTTAGGGTCTGAATTCATCAGAAGCAAAGGTTTCCAAGCCGGTTCTTACCTAGCCCAGCTTGCAGGCGCCCTGCTCTGGCAACAGTCAAGCAATAATCGAGAAGAAGAATCCCAAGAATGGAAGGACAGACTTACTCAGTGTCAAAGGAGACTTGTGACTTTACCATGGGCAGGGTGCTGATCTGATGGCAAAGGCCAGTCGTAGGGCAGAGATTGGCCCACATTCTACACACGCTTTCGGTCGTAAGATCCTCACGATGGCCCGAGGCCCAGACAGGAAGAGCTGACAGTGGCTTGTATTAGGGGGTTGCCAGCAGACGGATTCAGGATTCAGTTCTGAAGCGGGGCCAGCAGAACCTGATGATCAATTGGATACGGAGGCGGGAGACTGTCTAGCAGTATTTACCTTGCGTGGCTGTTATTTGCATTTGATCAGTTAAGCCTTGTGAAATCCCTTGCCCGATGTAGAAAGTCCTCCAAAAACGTGCCCGAGATGAGGACACATGGCCATGCTGGGAGTCTTCTCAGATCCAAACACAGGAGGGCTGAGGAGGTCACAAGAGGTCTGGAAAGGTCCGAAGAGGAGGGAGCTGCAGGGGGGGTGGGGGGGTGGAATGTTCTCGCACCGCAGGGAATATTGTGGCAGGACCGGCTCCCCCTCACCCTGGGAAACGCTTCTGCCTCCCAAAGCTGGGGACAGCCTACAGACCGGGCGGGAGCAGCACAGTTAATGAGACCACACCACCTCTCTGATTCTCCCTGCAGCCTGTTGGATTTACACCTGCCAAGGTTTTCCATTTCTGGAACATACCACCTTGAAGAAATACTTCCCCACATTGGTCTCACCAACATCTTCAACCTAGAAGCTGACTTATCAGGAATCACTGAGCAGCTCAACAAAACCATCTCCCGGGTAAGGTGGTAAACGTGGACGGAGGGGACAGTCTTTTCTCCTTTCAAGTGTGCGTTTGAAAGTCAAGTTTCCCTTTCCTTTTCCTATTCTGGGTCTGGATCGCAATCCACCAGGCTTATTTTCAGGGGCAGCGCTCTTTCCACCTCTCCTCCCTATCCTTCGGAGCAGGGACACCGAGTCCTGAAGAGACACGCACTAGGGGTCATCCACAGTGCCAGAATTTTCCCAGGTGTGGGAAAAGCTTTGCCTTCGTTCCCCATACTTCCGCAAGGGCAGGCATTGAAACTCCATCTGTCTTTGTTATAGTTAGAGAGAGTAGTGGGGCATGAATACAAAAATGTATCCGGCAGCCTTGCTGCAGAGGCCCGTAAGCCCCAAATCTCAGTGCATTGTGGTGACAGTGGCTTATTTCCTGTCTACGGTACATGTCAGAGGTATGTTACTACCACAGGGCTGTGGACTTACTTCACACTGCGTCTCCCTTCCAGGATGCAGGAGAAAGGAGAAGTCCCTACTTGGGACATGCCATTCCCACGGTGATGGGAAAAAAGCAAGAGAAACTGTGTGATCGCTCTCCGCGTTTCTCTTCGCTGTGGCCTATGTCAAGGCCCCTCACGTGCTGCTGGCCAAAGCAAGTCCCATAGCCAAGACGGCCATCAGTGGGCTGGGTCTGTGTTCTCTTCCAGAAGGAGGCCGTTGGTAGTCACAAGGCATGGGTGGGGATCCATGACTCTCTACCAGGAAGAGACAGTTAACCACTGGGAATAACCATGTAATTTTCCTTCCCTGCTCTATCTTTTATGTTTTAGGCGAGAGTCATTAATTGTCGCTTGAGTCTTTGTTATAATTTATTTTTTGAGAGAGAGAGAAAAGACGGAAGTGAGTGAGGGGCAGAGAAAGAGAGAATCCCAGGCAGGGCAGGGGGAGAGAGAGAGAAGCAGGGCTCACACAGAGCAGGGCTCGAGCTCACCCAAAGCTGGGCTTGTGCTCACCTGATGTAGGACTCGAACTCACGAACCGTGAGATTATGACCCGAGCTGAAGTCAGAGGCTTAACGACACCCGGGCACCCTTTGCTACAAACTTCATGAGGAAAGCATTCTGTCTTTTGCTTGGGAAAGATCAGCTGAGATCAGGAATGTAAAACAAGGCAATAGGGAGTGTGTGCACGGGAGTGTGTGTGTGCACGGGAGTGTGTACGTGCATGTGTGTGAACAAGAAGGAAAAGAAATAACTTGGCTCTTTAAAGAACTTATTTCTCAGTGTATCCCTTCATAGAACTTTTCAGAAGTGAAAGGGATTGTCAAGGCCAAAATTTTTCAACTTTTTTTTAAAGCCTCAGAATCCTTTCTTCCGAAGAAATTGTGTGACAATGAGGGTTAAAAAAAAAAAAAAAAAAGGAATATTGTGGCAGGACCGGCTCCCCCTCACCCTGGGAAACGCTTCTGCCTCCCAAAGCTGGGGACAGCCTACAGACCGGGCGGGAGCAGCACAGTTAATGAGAGCGAATGTAGCGAAGCCACAGCTTCCTCACAGAGGAGGATAGAAGGTTTGGCACATCGGACAACCCGGTTCCCGGAGCTCATGTTAAAAACCAGTGATTTAGGCTGAGCAGGTCGTTATAGAGAAGAGGCGACTGAGGCTTAGAGAATGTGCGTGCAGCTCGGAGCGGAAAATGGCCCTCAGCTCGTGTCGCCTGTGCCCAGATGCTTCTGTCATGCTCCCAGAACTTGCCGTTGGGAGTTTGCGGCCAGGTTCATGCTCGGCCCGGCTCAAACCCATCTGTCTTCTGCCAGAGAGCAAACAGCACCATCAAGGCCAGCCCCCGGGATGTGGAAGAGGGAAGAAGCAAGAAAAATGAAGGCTGCAGCTGCCTCCTTGGAAGGCGCCTGAGGGGGTGACTCTATGTCCATCTCCCTAGAACCACACCAGGTGGGATCTGTCCCCTGAAAGCGCCCGGGGCTGATGCTGTCCCTGTCCCCTTCTCCCCCTCCAGGTGTCACACAAGGCGGCAGTGGACATGAACGTGTGGGGAACCAGGGCAGCGGCTGCCTCGGGCCTGCTCTCTCAGCCTCAGGCTCTGAACACAACTTGGGCCCCACAGGCACGTTTCAACAGGCCTTTCCTGGTGCTCTTTTGGGAGGTGACCACTCAGAGTTTGCTCTTCCTGGGGAAAGTCGTCAACCCGGCTGCAGGGTGACCGTAGTGGGAGGCCGGGTGGCGGTTTGTCTGCCCCGGAACAATCAGGAAGGCCAGCGGATGGGCAGCCTGCACCGTGGGCTGCCATGAGGAGCAGTTACTCAGTGTGCAAAGATCCCAATAAATCTTGGTTTTTGTGAACATTGGGTTTTGGGTTTTGTGAACATTGAGGTGTAATGTTTATAAGGGAAGGTCAGCATGCAGAGCAGCCTTGAGCCGTATGTCCTACGATCTCCCTAGACCGTGATTGGATGGTCAAAAATGAACACGGCTCATGTGGTACCCACCCCCCCACCATGGGAGATGCCCACCACTCCTTCCATCACAGCGGGTCTTTCCTGAGGGTCCCAGGAAAAGGCACAAAGGACATCAGAAGGAATGAGGAGCTTTCTCCCTTCACGGTGGCTGACCTCGGCTCTACCGCCAAGTGAGGCCGTCCTGAAATGTCAGGGCCCCGGTGTCAGGGATGAGATCACTTTCAGAGGAGATTGGGGCCAGGGCAGGGGCTCCAAATCACGCTCTGTGAAAAGAAAGGGGGCGGGGTGAGGATGGCCAGTGCAATAATGGGCCAATGCAGCATGGGAGGTCAAATGCCCAAGGGCAAGATGAAAGAAAGTGCGAGGGTCAACATGGCCGGGTGGGCACAAACGTGGTCTGTGGGATGCACTGGGGAGCCATAACCAGTTGCAATGGAGCCTCTTTAGCGGTTGGAGGCTCCCTCCACTGCCACAAGCACCCCTCCAGTCTCAAGGAGGCATCTGTCTGAATCTACTGGGGGAACCCAAAGGATGTCAACCTAGCTGCACATATGTGCCACGCATGTGACAAGACTCATCCCCATAGTGAAGTTGGTACCAAGACCTAGAGGGTAGCTGCAGGTGGTTCACATCTAGGAAGGAGTCATCGCAACAAGTGTCATTGGAAGAAATACTCCCATCCACACCCTAGGAAGGTCAGACTTGAGTTGGATCCTGAAAACCAGGTAAACCACAAATAAAAGGTAAGAAGGTAAGACAGTCTGGGGGAGGGTGGAGACCCTCTATGGGTAAGGGCCCCTGGAGAAAGGAAGGAAAGGGTATGTTCTGATAAAAAAGAGAGAGAGAGACCCAGTTTTGCAGTAATAGAAAGTTCAAGAAGGGTGACAGTGGAAGGTAATGCCGGAGAGGTATTTGGCGTCAAAGGTTGGAGGCTTTAGATGCCAGATAAGAAGCGTGGACTTCATCCTGCAGACGGTGGGGAATAGCTGTGGGCCAGCGAGCAGATGTGGATGTGGACAAAGTGTAACTGCGAAAATCATCTGAGAGCTGAGTATAGATAAGACCCAGGGTGGTGAGACCAGGGTGGGGGCCAGCAGGGAAAATGCCGCACCAGGGTCCACCCGACCACATGCCCTGTCCTGGCCCATATCCCGCCTCTGACAGACCACCAGTACACAAGTCCCCTGTCCCAGCCAGACCCCTGTGGCCCTCGGCACCTCCCCACCCTACACTCCCTGCCTATTGGTCCTGTGGACACGACTTCTCTTATTAGAAAGGAAGGAATCCCAGAGAGCCCACCCCGTGCCCTGGGCAATCTAACACACGCCATATCTTTCTGTTGCTTTGAGCTAGACATTGAGTACTAGCTACCTTCAAACGCTTGAAGATCTGCCAAAACCCTCTCCAACTGTGGAATTGGCTCCTGCGGAAGTAAGTGACTAATTTTCCTGGGGGCACGCAAGTCAGAGATGTTAAAGGAAGAGCTTCCTGAATCGAACATTTTATATTAGGTCAGACATTCTGGAAGATTCTGAGTGAAGTCGAGAACCTGATGAACATGGGTCTCATGCCATGGGGCTCACAGACTCCCAGGGGAGATAGACTCTGGACAAGTACTTCTATTAAAGCGTGTGGGCAACTATTTCTTGGCTACATGCAGGGCTGTTGGGACACACGTACTCCCTGCTCCCTCAGAGCCATACTGAACGCTTGCTGTGTGCCAGGCACCTGTAGTTAGGCCCGGGAACAGAGCAGTGAACAGAGCAAACAGTAAGCCCAGCCCATAGGACTTACTTTCTAGGACAAATGTTTGCCCCAATGCCTCATGCTGAATGTGTGACAGGGGCACTGTCCTGCCCTGGCTGTCCACATAAGCAAGAAAACCCTCCCCCCGAGTTAGAAGAAGGGATGACCAAAGCCTGCTTGAAGGGCTCTGCCCTGGACCCCCTTACTCCTGGACTCACACAACGTCTTTAGAAAGTAGGTGTGGTAGCCCAGCCTTCTCCTGTGTGGACGGAGAGCCAAAGATGAGAGCACATCCTTCGACTGACATTTTAACCCACGGGGTCTGCGCACATGGGCAAAGTTCCCGAACTCAGCTTGTGGGCCACCAGCTTGAAATATTACCAAACGTTCAGGCTCCTAAATATCCAAATAACAGCAGGATACCCCGGGCTGAGAAGCCCACCCACTTCAGTACCAAACAGAGTACAATGAATGAGGCGACACTGACTCTTGCGCACCCCTGCCGGGGCCTCCATTAACGCCACGTTTGAGAGTGAAATCTTTCTCAAATTAATTGGGACCCCTCACATCATGGCGACCCTCAGCCTACATTTTATCACCCACTACTTACACGGAAAGAAGCAGTGAGAGACAAAGATGTCTATCCCACACCTACTCCCCCATCGTCAAAGGCTAGTCCTGCCCCCCTGCTGGTTACAGAGGGTCCTAGATGCACCCTAGGAGCACGTCCGTGCACCCTCTTCTCTCCTGAGGCTGGGCTCAGGAGTTGTGGGAGGGGAGAGTTGCCAGATAAACCACACGATACCCAGATAAACTTGAATTTCCACAAATACTCGTTTAGTATAAGTATATCCCGGGCAGTGTTTGGGATACACTTCCACTAAAAAAATTTTTGTTGTTGTGTACGTAATACTCAAGTTATTTGAACAGGGGGCCCTATATTTTTATTGTAAATCAGGCCACCCAGGGAAAGGTATATATGGTCCACACTCACGGGAGGGTCAGAAGAAAAGAAAGTTCATCAAGCTGAAGGGAAGGCTAGCCAGGGCACCGGGGTGGCAGAAGCAGTGAGTTTGGCCAAAAGAGGATTCAGAGAAGAGAGAACTGTGAGATGGCTCCAGCTCAGCACCCCGGTGTCTGCTGTGTAAGCGAACCCAGGTTGGTCTGCTAAGGGGTTGGAGACATCCGGTTCAGGTGCCACCAACACCAAGGTTGATAGCCAGCCTATTACAAAACTGTGAGGCCACCTAGACCAGTAGCCCAGCTGACCCACCAGCTGACTGTCGATGCTGAGCCGCGCCAAGGTCAGCCCGGCTCGGCCCGGGGCCAGAACCGCTCGGCTGGCCTGCAGGTTCCTGAGCTAATTCCCGGATGGTTTGTTATGCAGCATAGGTAACCAACGCAAAGAGGGGGTGTTGGGGGGGGTGATGGGACTTGGGAATTCCAGACGGAGAAGACAGGGTGACAGATTGAGGGTCCGAGCGCCCCAATTTTCTGAGTTCTCCCCAGTCCTCTCCCCAAGGACTGACACAGCAGGTTTCGAGGTCCCTGCTCATGCCTTCCATCTCAGGAATCTTCCAGCCCTGGAGAGCCAACTCAGCCGGGGAAAGAACCTGGCTCATGGGCAACCAACGTTCCACTGGCTGACTGCCCATGAGTAGCGTGGCCTGGACCAATCAAGGCCTTCCTGGCAATTTGTCAGAGCGCTGTAGGTTAGAGCTGCAAGGTCATGGGTCTCTAAAGGCCATGGAAAAGCAGAAGGATGCTTAGAAGAAACGGAGTAGACGCACAGAGAGACGCAGAGTGGCCCAGGAGAGAGAAGGGGGAGAGAGTGGCCCTTCTCGCACTCAGCACGGCACCGGGAATTTGCTGGTGATCTCTGGGTCTAGGGAGCTGAACACCCTCACGCCAGAACCTTCTCTCCTGCTTGAGCTCCGTCTCAACGCCGGTTCCTTTCTCTGCACTGATTGACTTTCCTTGTCTGCAGTAACCCCATTACCGGGGGGATACCTACCAGACCAAGACTAGGCCCCTGCCTCCCAAATTCTGCTTCATAAAGAATTCAGGTTTATGGAATGAATATAGTTGAGGAAAGGCCACGTCAAATCCCTCATAATAGAATTGCACTTTAGGAATGACTTCAGCTAATCAATTAAACTTAAAAATATGTTTTGAGCTTCTAATGTGCATAGGCAGCGTATTCGTTCAGTCAATGATGCATTCACTCATTCGTTTGTTTAGAAACTACTCATTGAGTACCTGCCATTTGCCAGGTAGTGCTGGAGGTCCCAAGGTTGTAGGGGAGAACAAAATAGGGCACTGTTGTCATGTTCCCAAAACGGATTGTGTGACACACAGGTCCCCTAAGGAGCTCTATGAAAAGCTTAGATCTAAATAACTTTGGGGGGCACCTCATTAGGTACCTCCCTCTTAAAGATTTTAAATGCACGGCGCCTGGGTGGCTCAGTCGGTTGAGCGGTCGACTTCAGCTCAGGTCATGATCTCGCAGTCCGTGGGTTCGAGCCCCGCGTCGGGCTCTGTGCTGGCAGCTGGGAGCCTGGAGCCTGCTTCCGATTCTGTGTCTCCCCCCTCTCTCTCTGCCCCTCCCCTGCTTGCTTTGTGTGTGTGCGTCTCTCTCTCTCTCAAAAATAATAAACATTAAAAAGTTTTTTAATTAAAAAAAAGATTTTAAATGCATAATCACGTCAAAGGCACAGATAAGTGCTGCAGTAAGAAACTTGCTTTGCTTTCTTTAGTCCAGTACTTACCAAGGACATTGGATCACGGGAATATTTTTTTCCTATGAAACTTCTTTGCATGCCACAGATTGGGTGCTCTGTGTGACCCACTCTAAGGAATGGCACTCTGTGGTCTGCGTTGTCTGTATCTAGAGTCTTCTTTTTTTTCTTTCTCCTTCCTTCTCTCCTCCCTCCACCCATTTTCTTTAAAGAAACATCTGAGGCCAAAAGACATAGTGGTTCTGCCCAAGGTCACTTGGGACTCACGGGAAAACCTGGACTAAGCCTGGTGCCTTCCCAGCATAGACTAGCAGGCAGCATTAGACACGCTCACCCTGTACGTAGAAAAACTAAAACAGCAGCCACCGTGGCCCTGCATTAAGTGAAAGGCACCGGTTTGAGATATGACGGGGTTTGAGAGGCAGGCGAGAGAATCCTCCCGGTTGAAGGAGAAGGGAAACCAAAGAAGGACGGAGTCCCTTCTTGGGGAAGTTCAACTCTGCATCCGGCCAGACTCTTCTGCGCGCATGCTCAGGGATGCTCTGCACTGGGGACACAGAGGCGGGTCCCCAGGGGCAGGGGGCGCTCGCGAGCCAGAGCAGGTTGAATGCATTGGCAGATCGGCCGGGAGTCAGGGGCGCTGTTGGAGAATCAGAGCCCCTGGAGTCAGGACTGGGCCCGAAGGACAGGGACGCAGCCACAAGTGCCTTGTCGCTGAGTGATGGAGTGAGCGTCCCCATCGTGGCCACCACCACTGGGCCTCGCTGTTAGTGCCTGCCGCCTTTCGCGTGCTACAGGAGACATGCTTGGCTCAGATGCCTCCACCCAAGGCAGCGCCCTCTCTCTGGGGTCATCCCCCAGGCTGAAGCCGGAGTCCCTGAGGCTGGGAGCGCTCAGGAAGCTCCCTCCAGGCCTCTCGCGTGAGAGAAACCAGACAGAACCCGCAGGACACCCCGTCTCCAGTTCCCACCAGCCTAGGGGCTGAATCCCCACCTGCAGCACTGGGCTCCTCCAAGCTTGTGGGGCTATATGTGTCTCTGAAGGTCACAGTTTCCTTGTCATCTTGGCCTCCTTGGAAAGGGGCTCCAAATCTAAGCTTCTTCTGACAAGATTTGAGGCTGTTTACAGAACGAAACAGTATGAAAGAAGGTATCTCAAAATGAAAAATAATGATAAGAAAGGCCATTTTAAAGAGTCTGAAAAATGCAGAAATAAATGTTGGCACTCATTTATATCATCCACACTGTGCACTGAATTCAGTTAGAAGATCTTGGCTCTTGAAGCAAAGGGAAATATGTGACCTACATAGCTTTTAGTGACAAGAGACAGCATGGATGTTTGTGGGCATAAAACGCTTTCATCGTCTCTTCCTGGAATCCAGCGCTGATTGAATTGGGCTTTATATTGGCACCATGCTTTCTGTTCTGATTTTAAAAGACACAGAAGTATTGTTCAAGTGAGTGACACCTTGAATGGCTCCAAAAAGATCAAGGGTACGCTACGGATGTCTGACTTAGCGTGATGAGATAAGACCGTCCGAACAATGGGGCTTTGAATTTGAAGTTCAGGTTTCAGGTGATCGGGACAAATAGGAAGCTAAATCGGGGTGCAGATTTTTCAGTGTCCACTAAGACACTTACGCTCCCCCAGAGGGCTCTTCCTGAGGACTAACGTGCCCTGTAGCTAGATGAGTAAGACACTTAATGTCATCAATTGTACGGTTTAGCGAAGGAGAAGGCAGACAGAGCTGCTCTGCCAACAATAGGATTTTCAAGCCCCTCTACAAAAGCTGCCTTTATTAATGTTTAGTTCCATGAATCATACATGCCCATTATACACACTTCGTAAAAGCCATAAAAGCAATATGAAAAATAAAATGTAGTCCCTCAAAAACTCACCACCCAGACTGAGTCCCATTAGCCTTTGATTATACGTTTTTCTTATGTAAATACATTCAGGCTGAAATAGATGCACACACACACACACACACACACACACACACTGAAATGGACCCCTTCTAGACACACTGCTCCTTAAACATTTTTTAGACATAATAATGTCTTGTTTTAATAACTGTATAATCTTCCAAATTTTAGGTGTGCCATAAGTTTTTAGTTTGAAAATTCTCTTTTAATGGGCTTCTCCGTTGTTTCCAAATTCTAAGAACACCAAGATGCATACCCTTTAACTCTAGAGGTAGAATTCAAGTTGCTCACTTAAAGGACATGCAGATTACAGGATGCCGAAGCATCTTCGTTCAGATTACCTTCCCCGAAAGTTGTTACCCGATCAACTGGATAGCCATAGGCTATTTGAACCGTGATCTTTTGTAAATCGAACTCTCATATACACATGGATCTGTTTCCTGAATCTCTTGGCTAGAATGAAGCGTCTGTGTTTTTGAGTCCTGGTACCTTACGTGCTAATACGGTGGTTTTACTTCATGGAGCAAAGTGTCCTGTGTGATTTTTCTAGGCTTTCTTAAAAACAAAATGAGCCTTCTAGATGAATTTTAGAATCCTTTTGTCAGAACCCAGGAAGAGTTCTGCTGGAATGTGGATAGGAATTATATTGAATCCATAAATCAATCCCGAAGAAATTTATACCCTATAACATGTAGAGTCTTCCCATCTAAGAACAAGAAGAAGCTCTTCTTACCCTTATCTTTATGCTGAGGTTTTCTTTATGCTGATTCTTTTTTTCCTAAAACTCCTGCACATTTCTTATTCTTATCATCCATGGGCATACTGTACGTTTTGTTGCTTTTGTGCATAAGACCTTTTCTTCCATCCGATGACTGCCTTTTATGCCATATACAGGAAAACTACAGGCTCACATCTCAACTGACCACCTCCATGAACATTTTGAACATGATGATTGCATCCAACAACTTTCCAGGCTTTCTCTTGGCTTTGCCATCACGATAACGCACGGCGTCTGCATATAATGAGTATTCTGTTGCCTCGCCCAGTGTATTCTGCTCAGGGCCGGAGATGGAAGGAAGAATCTTGAAGTTTGGATTTGCAAACGGGCTGGGGGCAGAGTTGAGCAGCTATCTCAGCAAAAGGTAGCCTTGGCTGGAATGTTCTAAGATTGGATTTTTTACTGTCCTGGCCCAAAGCCTCCAAGTCTTCTAGATTCATCTGCACCTGTAGACATGTGTGATTTTTGTGCACAAAAGAGCTCCTGATTAACAGTTTCCTTCCCCCCCCCCCATCACATGAACTCTGGTAGCCTCTGAGCCCCCTTGCCCCTTGTCCTGAGACAGCCACCCTCCCTTCCAGATGGAGGATGCCCAGCTGCGCTCCGCTGAGCTCCCCGGCCCCTCCTGCCCCTAGGGGGTGTTTCGGGACAGCTGACTGTTGTTTCCACCATGTGCTCTGTCAATGTGAAGCTTTGCTTTCTTTAAGTGGTCTGTGGGGTCTCGGACAGAGAGGGAAGAGGTTCAAGACCAGGAGGCTTTCCCTCATTTTCTCTTGGATCTTGTTCTACCTGAACGCAACGGTGAGATTTCAGGCCGCAGTAAGTATCTTGGAAGAATCATGCTCGGGGGGGTGGGTGTTGAGACCTGGCATGACTGATGTTTTAAATACTGTCTCCCCACCTGCTTCTTTCTGTTGGTTTCCAATTCTATAGCCAGGGCCTCTTACTCACTTTGCTTTTCATTGTCCGTTCCTTCTACTCTCAACGAGAGGAGCTCCAGAAAATCCCTTACAAAAAGAATCATCATTTCCATTATCCTGGAGTGGAAAAAGGAAAAGAAAAGCGGCATGCAGATTGTGCAAATTGTCTAGAGAACAAAACCGCATGGCTCTTCCCTCCAGTTCTAAGAATTGGGCAAGTCGTTAAAAATAACTGAAAACCATCAACATTTCTGAGAAGTACGCTGCTTCAACTCTTTCAGTTTCTGCCATGCGAATGGCAGTCCCGAACAATGGTTGTCTTTTGCTCCCGCGATTTACCGTCCTTTCAGTTCAACCCCGTAGAAGCCTTTATCACAGATCTACTGTATTTCCAGGCCTTCTCCACCTCTTTGAAGCTGATGGTCACACGTTTATCGTAAGCTCAAAAACAAGGTTCTCTCTGCCCTTCCCACATTCCTCCACAAACTTTTTAGTCTAATCAAACTTCTACCCAAACTTCTATGTTGGCTCTAAAGAACAGCAGGTGACATAAAGTAGTAGAAGAAAAAAATAACCACATAAGTATATATACTCATACATATGTGTGTGTATATGTATATGTATGGGTATGTGTATGTGTATCTATATATAACCACACACACATATACACACATATATACACACATATATATAACCGCACATATATATAACCACACACACATACACACACACATATACACACATATATATAACCGCACATATATATATAACCACACACACACATATATAAATGCACGTATGTATATACATACACACACACACACGCACACACACACACACACACAGTAAAAGCTTGGATTGCGAGTAACTTGTTCTGCGAGTGTTCCGCAAGACGATCAAACATTTCTAATAAACTTCAGCTTGATAAATGAGCGATGTCTTGCAATACGAGCAGTACATGATGCCGAATGTCACATGATCACCACTGAGCCAAAGGTTCTCCGTGTCTCTCACCGCAGCATTGTGGGTGATCATCTCCCATGCTCGGTTGCTTGGTCTCAGGCCGCGGTGCTTGGCAGAAATCAGTGATCAGAAATCAGTTTTTCAGAACGCTGGAAGGTGCCCACAACGGGCACTAGTGTATTTTTTGTCACTTCAAAGCACCTGTGGACAGTCCTTTGCTTTTCCATCCAAGAGTGAGCTTAGGGATGCTTTGCTTCATTCTAGGTCAGGCTGCCTGCGGATAGAGACCCTTTCCTCTGCTGCCTTATTGCCAGTTACGTTAAATACAGTATATGACAAGAGTTTATTAACACCGTACTGTAGTCAACACCCATGCAAGCGTATACAACGGCCCCCACACAGAAGAAGATTCCATTGATAGATAGCAGATTCCTATCTATCCAGATAGAAAGATTCCACTGATAGATGGCAGTGATTCCGTTAGTGATCATGAAAGTCGTCCTACACAATAACCCTCCTCTCTCTCGTCTCCCTCACACCAGCCATGAAGGTTTTCAAAGGTAAGTGCAGGTTCATTTGTTTATTTTTCTTTGTATTTTATATTTTCTTTATTATTAATTATTATTATTTATTCTTTATATTTCTTTATTATTATGTTTATTATTAATATTATTTATTATATATATTACAGTATTCTTTCATTTTCTACGAGTATTTTTGGGTTGTAGAAATGAATCATCTGAGTTTCCATTATTTCTTATGGGGAAATTCACTGTGATATACAAGCGCTTTGGATTGCAAGCACGTTTCCAGAACAAATTATGCTTGAAAAATATATATGTGTGTGTGTGTGTTTTATATATATATAATCGTACACACTCATATATAACACTTAAATCCCAGCTCCTCTCTTTACTATGTAACTTTGCAAAATTACTTACACTTTCCTTTTTGTTTTTTAATGTTCACTTATTTTTGAGAAAGAGAGAGAGAGCGTAAGCAGGGGAGGAGCAGACAGAGGGGGACAGAGGATCCGAAGCAGACTCTGTGCTGACAGCAGAAGACCCAACGTGGGGCTCGAACTCACAAACCCTGAGATCATGATCTGAGCTGAAGTTGGACACTTAACTGACTAAGCCACCCTGGCGCCCCTGGAAAGTTAAACTTTCTAAAATGTTTTAATGTTTATTATTTTTGAGAAAGAGACAGACAGACAGAGGGTGAGTGGCAGAGGGGCAGAGAGGGGCAACACAGAATCCGAAGCAGGCTCCAGGCTCTGAGCTGTCAGCACAGAGCCCGATGAGGGGCTCAAACCCACGAACCGTGAGATCATGACCTCAGCTGAAGTCAGATACCTAACCGACTGAGCTGCCCAGGTGCCCCAGGTACTTAAACTTTCTGAGCCTCAGTTTTCCTCATGTGTAAAATGGGTATAATAATGTCTCTATTTTATTAACAGTCCTAATAACAGACTCCTTTGAGCGCTAAGTGTGTCCGGCACTTTCCCAGGCACTTTGCATGCAGTATCTCACTTAATCCCCACAATAATTTCGGACATAGCTGCGATTAGCACCTCCCCTTTACAGGTAAAAGAACAGAAGCTCGAGACAGTTCCATAACTTACCACTGCAGCTCAGGGCCCTAGCAAACACACTCGGAGATTTGCGTGCAGGAAGCGTATTGGCCAACGCTCTCGGGAACAATCCCCACAAAGAAGATGGGTACCAAAGACCGTCCTGCAGACCGCAGAGAGAATCACATCGTAGAAGCAGAAAGCATCTCGGCTTACTCCAGGGCAGCTCACTGCCATCATGACAGGAGAAAGGCATTTTTCTCTGTGGATATTTGGAGGTTGTGTGGGATTTCACAAGCAGATTTTCTGCGGAAGAACCGGTTGGAGACGATGAGGGATATGTTACATGACACGACCCCCGAGCACTAATTCATCCGAGGTCTTCCCACAACAGTGTTCTTATAAAAGCAGCCCATTGTCTGTTCCTCAGGCAGTTGCTTGAGAAGATTATTTAGAGCGTTTAATTGATGTATTTTGATGCTTTTCACCTGAGATGGTAACTGATGATATGTTCGTCCCATCTTTACTACGTGTTCAATCTTGGGCAGATAATACTAAAATAATTTTATAGCACTGAAAAAGACGGGAGAGAAAGTTAAGGGAATTGGAAAATAGGTCAGAAGAAAGTCTCCCGGGTACAGAACGGAGAGATAAAGCTAAAAATACAAAGAGGGGTCAATGGATATAAACAGTGCCATCAGAAAGGCTAAGATACACATAACTGAAGTCAGAAAGACAGAAAAGAGAAAATGGACAGAAGCACGTCTTAATAATGGCTAAGAATTGGGGCGCCTGGGTGGCTCAGTCTGTTAAGCAGCGGAATTTGGCGCAGGTCACGATCTCACGGTCCGTGAGTTCGAGCCCTGTGCTGACAGCTCGGAGCCCGGAGCCCGCTTCAGATTCTGTGTCTCCCTCTCTCTCTGCCCCTCCCCCACTAGCACTCTGTCTCTATCAAAAATAAACATCAAAAATTTTTTAAAAATAATAATAATGGCTAAGAATCTTTCAGAACTGATGCGAGACATCACT
Source organism: Acinonyx jubatus (assembly GCF_027475565.1). Taxonomy (NCBI): domain Eukaryota; kingdom Metazoa; phylum Chordata; class Mammalia; order Carnivora; family Felidae; genus Acinonyx; species Acinonyx jubatus. The sequence goes on along the minus strand of NC_069386.1, from coordinate 134,670,301 downwards.
TGCAAAATTGAAGATACCTAATAAATCCCCAGGAGAATTAAATTCAAAAACAAGAAGAAGAAAAGAAATCCAAACACAAGTGCAGCATCGTTTTCAATTGCAGGCAATAAACACAAAGATAACTTTTTCAAGCAGCCCAGGTAGTGTGGTCACCTTATTTTCAAGAGGACACCGGCCTCGCGTGTTTCAAGGACCCCTGTGCACACCAGAAGGCAATGGGAACAGATAGAGGATGTCATGAAAATAACTGCTGATGAAGAAAGGAGAATCCTCTCAACCAGTCACAATATCCTTCCAGGATGAAGGTGAAATCAAATGGCTTCTGAGGAGGAAAAGCAGAGAGAATCTGCCAACAGCAAACCCCACTAAGAGCAAGGATAAGCAAGGGGGAAGGTCAAATGCGGGAAGGACTGTAGAAGGCAAACCAGCAAACATGTGGGCTTACCTAAGTAAACACGGCTGTGTGCAATTATAATAATATAACTGAATAATGTTTACATGGATTTGCAAGTACACAACGACAACCGCAGCTGGTGTGTTAGGACAGAGGTCTGTGAAATTCAGGCGTTCTAAGTCCCTTGTATTATCCAGGAGGAGGGTCAAAGTACTACTTAGTGCTTTTCCTCGGTAAATCAAGGAACATGCTCCAGTTTTAGGACGAGCGCGAATAAGTAGTCCAAGTGTTTGTCTTCCAATTTAGCAAGGAAAAATAACATAATAAAAATATCAACCCTGGGGAGCCTGGGTGGTTCCGTCGGTTGGACATCCGACTCTTTGATTTTGGCGCAGGTCGTGATCTCACGGTCGTGAGATTAAGCCTTGCATCAGGCTCCACATTGAGCGCGGAGACTCCTTAACATTCGCTCTCTCCCTCGCCCTCTGCCCCTCCCCCACTCGCAGCACTCTCAATAAATAAATAAATAAATAAATAAATAATCCTTACCAGAGCAAGAAAGGAGAGTAAAAGGACTATTAAATAGAAAAATTATGGGAATGCAAGCTGGTGCGGCCACTCTGGAAAACAGTATGGAGGTTCCTCAAAAAACTAACAATAGAACTACCCTACGACCCAGCGATTGCACTACTAGGCATTTATCCACAGGATACAGGTGTGCTGTTTTGAAGGGACACATGCACCCCCGTATTTATAGCAGCACTATCAACAATAGCCAAAGTATGGCAAGAGCCCAAACGTCCATCAACAGATGAATGGATAAAGAAGATGTGGTTTATATATACAATGGAATACTACTCAACGATGAAAAAGAATGAAATCTTGCCATTTGCAACAACGTGGATGGAACTGGAGGGTATTATGCTGAGTGAAATTAGTCAGTCAGAGAAAGACAAATATCATATGACTTCACTCATATGAGGACTTTAAGAGACAAAACAGATGAACATAAGGGAAGGGAAATAAAAATAATATAAAAACAGGGAGGGGGACACAACAGAAGAGGCTCATAAATACGGAGAACAGACTGAGGGTTTCTGGAGGGGTTGTGGGAGGGGGGATGGGCTAACTGGGGAAGGGGCACTAAGGAATCTACTCCTGAAATCATTGTTGCACTAGATGCTAACTAATTTGGATGTGAATTTAAAAAAATAAAAAAGAAAATTGAAAAAAAAAGAAAAATTAGCACATGACAATGTAAATGGAAACCCTAAAATGGCAGGCATTCATTAAATATAAATAGAATATATCAGGCTGGGTTTTGGCACATCTAGGATCTGACACCTGAGCCCAGGAAGTGATAGAGAGAAATGAGAATGGTTTTGCCAGATCTTTTAAAGTCACTGCCAGGAGCAGGTTGGTTTCAGATTCACAGCTGTCACAGGCTGAGGCATGCACGGAGAAAGAATCCACGGGCACCAGAGACAGGTGCTAGGATCTGGCCAGGGCTTGGTCACAGGCAATGGCCAGGACCGTTGTTCCAAGACCCCCTGGTCCCAGCAGCCAGTGAGCGACACAAAACCCAGGGTGATGAGAGAATAAGTGTTGGAGTTAGCCCAAGTGACCCCTGGAAACGACACGAAGTAGGTACAAGAAAGAGAAAGACAGAAACCATAGTCCACAGGGCCAGCCAGAAAATTGGCAGCATGTAGAAGGAAATTGTCAGACTTGAAAAACAGCGAGCCTTTTAAACGGGAGGAGATGATGTGAACGCCATTTAACGTACATCAGATTGGAGTGATCACAAGACAAGGGTGATGCTGTCTCCATGAGCATGTGGAGCCTCACCTGGAAGGCTTAACACTGGGTGATGGTGATGTTCACTGTGATTATAATGAAGAGGAGAAAGAGAACATAATTTGTATCCAAATAGCGCCACGTTCTCTCTCTCTCGGACATTTATTTTGGCAAACCCACCAGGTGCATAATAATAACAGCGCGTGAAAAGCTTGTTGTTATCCCTGGAACACCGTCAGCTTCTCTATCATTATCTGGCTTCATCTCACAGAGCCTTTTCTCCCCTCAACTATAGAAGAGGAGACAGAGGCTCAGAGTGGGGAAGTGACATGCTCAAGGCCACTGGGGAAACCCATACTCAGATTTTGTCCCTTTGTGTCATTCTATTTCTTTTTTTTCACAGAAGCAGCTACATATATCAGAAGACTCGATACTGCTCAGATGTCAATGCTCCCAAATAGATCTAAGATTCAATGCATAGCAATAAAAATCCCACTGTGTGCTAATGGATACATTGAAAAGCTGCCTCTAAAATCCATGTGGAAAGGCATAGGACTTTGAATAGAGAAAACAACTTGGAAAGAAAAGAACCAAGTTGGAGGATTTATGCTACCTGATTTCAAGATTTATTATAAAGCTACAGTGTGAAGCTACAACATATAGCTATACTAACAGTGTGGTAAGAACCCAAATACAAATAAATAGATCAAAGGAACAGAACAGAAAGCATAGAAATAAACCCACAAATGCATGCTCAATCGATTTTTGACAAAGTTGCATGGGCAATTCAATAGACCAAAGGATATTCTTTTTAACCAATGGTGCTAAGACGACCTGATACCAAGAACGCACGAAAAACAAAACAAAACCCTTCGATCCATATCTTACAGTTTATACAAAAACTAACTCAAAATCTATTGTAGAAGTAAATCTAAATCTTGAAACCACCAACTTCTAAAAGAAAACAAAGAGGAAAATTTTTGTAAGCTTGGATTGGGCAAAATTTTCTTCGGCATGACCCCAGAAGCACAATCCATAAAAGAATAAATCAATTCAGGGGCGCCTGGGTGGCTCAGTCTGTTAAGGGTCCAACTTCGGCTCAGGTCATGATCTCATAGTTTGTGGGTTCGAGCCCTGCATCAGGCTCTGTGCTGACAGCTCAGGCTATCCAGGCTCCATGGCCTGGAGCCTGCTTCCAATTCTGTGTCTCCCTCTCTCTCTCTCCCCCTTGCCCACTCACATTCTCTCTCTCTCTCTCTCTCTCAAAAGTGAACTTAAAACAATTTAAAATAAAGGATAAATCAATTCAATCAAAGTTCATCAAAATTAAGAACTTTCTTTCCTTGAAAGGCACTGTTAATAGAATGAAAAGACAGGACAATGTGTGGAAGAAAATATTTGCAAATCACATATCTGTGAAAGGGCTTTCCTGAATATATAACAACGCTCAACACCGAATAATGAGAAAACCAAAAAAAAAAAAATCCCAATTTAAAAAAAATAAGCAAAAAATATTTCAAGACATGTCACCAAAGTAGATACACAGGTGCCAAGTGAAAGGAACCAGAGCAAAAAAGAGTAGATTACATAAAATGCCATTTGTAAAAGTCCTAGAAGGTACAAAGTGATCCATAGTGACAGCCCATCAGTTGTCACCGGACATGTGGCAGGCGGGGCTGAGAGGGAATTTCACTGGAACACTTAGGGGAGAGTGTTATGTATATATCCATTACACTGATTATTGTTATGATTTCAGAGGTGTATACATACATCAAAACTTACCAAATTTTATGCTTTAAAATGTACAGTTGTTGTATGTCAATTATACTTCCATAAAGTTGTTTAAAAAGAAACAGAATATGACCAGAAGCCCCCAATCACCCCACTGTGCTCCATTTAAATCACTAATGCTCCCTCAAGGGTTACCAGGATCCTGACTTTAAGAGCATAGATCATATAGGCTAGTTTTGAGCTTTGCATAAACAGAATAACACAATACGTAACCTTTTGTGTCCAGATTCTTTTATTCACCGTTATGTGTCTGAGGTTCATCTACGTTGTTATAAATCTGATCAAGGTAATTGCTTGCTAAAACAAACCCACCAGCACTTCTCAGAGAAATACACCAAAATCCAAACTCTTCATGCCGTAATATTCACAATGTCCAGAATACAATCCAAAGTCACTCACAACACAGAGAGCCAATGACTCTAAAACAGTGAACATAATAATGCTCAACAAGGAAAATGATAATTTACCTACAATGAATGAAAAACAGGAAGTTTCTGGAAAAAGAGAATGCAAAAAATAACCACATTTTAATATTGAAAAAATACACCAGCTAAAATAAAAATAGGGACACCTGGGTGGCTCAGTTGGTGAAGAATCTGACTCTTGATTTCAGCTCAGGTCATGATCTCACAGTTCACGAGATCGAGCCCCACATTGCGCTCTGCGCTGACAGTGTGGAGCCTGCTTGGGATTCTCTCTCTCTGCTCCTCCCCTGCTTACACACTCATGCTCTCTCTCTTTCTCTCAAAATAAATAAATAAACATTAAAAAGATAATAGGAGCACCTGGTGGCTCAGTTGGTTAAGCATCCTACTGTGGCTCAGGTCATGATCTCACAGTCCATGAGTTCGAGCCCCGTGTCGGGCTCTGTGCTGACAGCTCGGAGCCCGGAGCCTGCTTTGGATTCTGTGTCTCCCTCTCTCTCTGCGCCTCCCCCACTCGCACTCTGTTTCTATCTCTCTCAAAAATAAATAAACATTAAAAAACTGTAATAAAAAATAAAAATTAATTAGTTAATTAAAATTTAATTTAATTTAATTTAAATTCAAGAAATGACCCTGTAGCAGAATGGAAATGATAGAGGAACAAGCCAGTGAACTTGAACATATATCAATAGAAAGTATCCAATCTGATGACGAGAAAGAAAAGAATAGGTGGAAAAATGATCGGAATTCAGGTTTGCGTAAGAGCAAAAGATTTGAGAGATCAGCAGTCGGAGTACCAAAAGTAGGGAAGAGTGGGAGAGAGAGGGAGCAAGAGAGAGCAAACACGAGCAGAGCAAAAAATATATAACGGTCAAAACTTGGTCAAAGACGTGAATGTATCGATTCAGGAAGTTCAGTAAACTTTAAATGGGATAAGTAAGAATAAAAAAGAAGTCCTTGTAGACCCATGACAGTCCCACTGCTGAAAACCAAAATTCAGAGACAGCCTTGAAAATGTCCAGAGACAACATGACACATCACAGTTCCCACAAACATCTCATCGGAAGCACAAAGGCCAGAAGACTGCAGAACGGTATCTTTAAACTGCTGTCAGAAAATTTTCCACCCAGAATTGGAGTCAAAGAAAATGCCCTTCAAGAATACAGAGGTCTCCACAGGGGGACAAGGGAGGCATGGACGTAGTGACATTTGGAAGAATAAGGGTGGGGACATGAGATCCATCCTGTCCCATCTATGCAAATCTGTCATGGAGGCAGCGGGTGACCCTGACTGCTAAGACCAAGCACACAGGACCAGGACGGCCTCAGGAGGGCACGGAGAGCTTTAATGAGCTGCTTCAGAGCACAGGAAAGGAAGGTCAGCTGGAAGGACTGAATGGCAGCTCAGAGGCTGGGGACTGAATGTCCCATGAATATACAGCAGTTTTACCAGCATTTTAGTGGAGGACAGGGTTTCACAGTCAATTTCTTTTTGGGAAACCCAGCAGTTTGGGAAGACGGTCCCTATTCCTCTCTATCCCGTTAATTGCAGAAGTAACCAAGGATTCTCTGGAAAAAGAAAAGGGACTGGAGACGGGGGATGGATTGCACGCTGACAAAAAAATCAGTGTGCTTGGTTTATGGCCCACAGTGTGTACCAAGTCCTAAACCACCTTTGAGATAACCAGAGCCTCAGTTTACTCAATAGCAATTGATTAAAAACATTGTTTTCATGTCAAAACAAACATGACTTATTATAGAGCAAAAGGTAAAATTTGCCAAATTTTCTCTTTTTTTTTAATTTTTTTTGCAACGTTTATTTATTTTTGAGACAGAGTGACACAGCATGAACGGGGGAGGGTCAGAGAGAGGCAGACACGGAATCCGAAACAGGCTCCAGGCTCCGAGCTGTCAGCACAGAGCCCGATGCGGGGCTCGAACTCACGGACCGCGAGATCGTGACCTGAGCCGAAGTCGGCCGCTCAACCGACTGAGCCGCCCAGGCGCCCAAAAATTTGCCAAATTTTCAAAGGAACTCATGCTTTTGGAGCCCCCCCCCCCCCACTCCCAGATCCCAGGGAAATATACCCACTTTCCCCTGCGGCTTGGGGGGATTTGATGACAAAGTCTAAAAAGGGCTGACCCAGGTGGCTCTGAGCAATGTCCAGCCAAGCAAACTTGGAAGAAGGGATTCTTCTGGCAGACCTAAACTGTTCCCGGCACAGCATCCATGGTTAATCTGCTGGATGAGGCAGGTGTCAGGTCAACATTTCTGTTCCTTTTTTTGGGATCTAGAGCAATCCATAGCAACCTGATGCCATTAATACTTGGTGGACCCTCATTGATGTGTTCTTCCCAAAGACCTCACTACCTCAAAGCATTAAGCTATAGACACCAAACCTGACCAGCTAGGCAGGTGGCACGATTTCTGGCCATTCTTAGCGAGGTATTAAAGACCTTTTAAACATTTATTTAAAACTTGCTACCCAAGGGAAGTCATCACCAGAGCCAAGATGATCAATATGGTGGAGACACATTAGCTTACAGACTCTTGAGTTTTTCCTCTGGACCCTTGGCTGACCATTGGGCTGCAACACCCCCCTTGGACTCACTCCACACACTGTAATCCTGTGTGACCTACTGTCTTGCACACCCCCTTCCAGTTTCTGGCACAGCTTCTATTCTTTTCTCCAGAACTTTTCAATCTTCTGCTCCCAGTTATAAATCTATTCCCCCATACAAGCTAGATAAGAAGAAACGGGCGTGGAACGCGTAAGCGAGCACACTCTTAACAGAATGGGCAGAACAGACGGCCTCCAAAGGGAAGGGCTTATAATCTTGCAGAGCTGCTCCGAAGGAGACCACAGTTTCCAACGATACACAAAATGAAGCAGACAGCTGCCGTGGGATGGGGTGTGGCGTGGGCTCAATACCCAACCTCCCTTTCAGCCAAACCACTAACTGAGAGACCATACAGAGGGGACCTGGGTGCCCTCCTTGAGAAAGTGGGATGATTTCCTGACTGCTTCTAGCTGCTTCACAGTGAAGCCATGAACAAACACTACCAGAAACGGGTATTTCGGGGTTCTCTTTATAACAAAGGGACACAGCGAGAACAGAACGGCTGGATTCGTACATAATAGTTTAAATTCGGCCGACGGCGTCTTCTTTGCTCTCTGATATGCATCTTTCTCTGCCTTGCGTCCAGCTTATGAGCAGGTCGGTAAGAATCCAAATAGACTCTTTGGAAATCTTTTAGCCTCGGCCGGGTCTTGAGCCCAGAAGGTATGAATGATGCCCAGTGTGCAGAAGCGGGGAGGGGGGGGGTGAAGCCCAACAAGGAAGCTAGGCTGGTGTGAATCTCCTTCGGCGGTGTCCACACCACCCGGGGAAGCTGTGTCTCCAATAACAGAGAAGCAATAGGGCGACACCCATCTCTGTCCAGTGGGCGGGGGTCACGCTGTGCAGAATGGAGGACACTTGGGGTGAGAGCAAGCCTGCTGTGCCTGTGCGCAGGCCTGGCCTTCCTTGTGCCCGGCCAGCTCCTACAGCTGCCATCTGTGACCCAGGAGGGTCTTGCGAGAGGCCGGGGTGCCATTGAACATTCTTTCAGCTCAAAGGCTTGCCGCCCCGCAGCAGGAAAAGGATCCGCAGCCAGGTGGAGGGAGTGGGACGTTTGAGGCGCCCCACAAACTCTACCAGCAATTATTCTAGTCTCCCTACTCTCCCACATCCTAGCCCCTCGGCCACGAGGGAGATGCCCCAGGGAGAGGGTCGCCTCACTGCTGGGGATCAGATGAGGTGGTTGATGCGAGCCTGCTTCAGATGTATGAAGGGCTGGGTTTATAAACCGTGAAGGGCTGCCTGAGACGGTTGCCAAAACCAGACGTTCTGAAATCAAATGTCTACGGGGCTCTGGAAAGAAATGCAAAAGAATACAAGAGTCCGATGGGGTGCAATAGTCCAAAAGGGCCAGAGAGGCCGTACCCGGCGGTGGCAGGGAACACAGGACCCCAGCTCATCCACATCACAGCTGGGTGACTTCGCGCACTCTCCCTCATCGCGCAGTGCCTCAGCTTCCCCTTCTGTAAAAACAGATGACCCTAGTAATCACCTAAAGACTTCTAATGAGGTGAAATGCATTAATGCATGTAAATCTCTTAGGAGAGAACTCGGCACCTAATAAGTGCTCAGTAAATGTTTGCCATAGTTATAGTTATCATTATTAATTTGGCTCAGACGATCGTTGTCAGATAGGATACACTCGTGTTGCTCGTTCTTCTCATTTTCTTTTTCTTTTTTTTTTTTAACGTTTTTATTTATTTTTGAAATGGGGGGAGGGGCAGAGAGCTAGGGGAACAGAGGATCTGAAGCAGGCTCCGCACGGACAGCAGAGATCCCAAGGCGGGGCTCGAACTCACGAACCGTGAGATCACGACCTGAGCTAAAGTCAAACACTTGACCGACTGAGCTACCCGGGCGCCCCTCTTCTAATTTTCTAAACAAAAATGAAAACTCTCGCGTGTTGTGTCGATGATTAGTTTTTTTTAAAAAAACCTGTGGAAGTTGGAATAAAGTCTGGGATTTAGTTAATAGCGATACAATAATTCTGGTTGCTCAGTTTGACAAAGATACCACGCTCATGTGAGAATTTAACCATAGGAGAAGGGGGCGGGGAATATAGGAATTCAGCCTTTGTAGCTTTTTCTGTAAGTCTAAAACTATTCAAAAATTAAAAGGTTATTTAAAATCTGCATGGAGTGAATTTATGGGCCAGGCTTTGCTTTAGGACCAGCCGGGAGTGAGCTTTGGTATAAAGCTTTTTGCTGGGTACACGGATGGGACTAAGAGATACAACAGGAGTGAGGCGCCTGCTTCCACGCAGCTGGTAACTAAGGGGAAACACAAGCATTCACTGGTGAAAAGGCAACTGATAAAATGAATACCTGTTGCCAGGTGCTGGTCAGCTTGTTTATGTGAATCAACCCTGCCATTAACGACAGCTAGGAAGCCTGGTTTTAAACGACATCCTTAAAAGTATCAAATAGGTGATAATTCTTAAAAGTATCAAATAGATGACAAATTAATTGCCAGGACAAAAGGGTAAGAAACCAAAAACCCAGAGGAATCAGCAAACCCACAAGCTTCTTTTACTCTGAAGATGTGAGCCAACCTCCCAAAATTCAAACCTTGCTTTTGACGGCTGTCCCCAGCTCCCGAGGGACAGAAACACGCCAGCTGGCGTCTGGATCTCTCACGTGCGCTCACGCACACGTCTTTCTCTGGACAGAGGGCCAGATGTTATTGTCCATTAGATTTTCTTTAGGGTACTTGACCACGCTGTCCACCCCATACACAAACGGTTAAGCGAAGCGAACGCAAAGGAACCAGTCAACCATTTGGGGGGGGGGAGGGGGGGGAGGGGTGGGAATTAAGAAGATTTGGTCTGCGAAGACACCTACTGCTCAAAACCTTCCTCCTGTCTTGTCACTAAGGCCTGACATCCCACCACCAGGGAAGTGGGACCCGGCTCTTCGGATTTTGCAGCCTTTCCTACTGTATGCACCGTGGTCAGAGCCTCTCCAGCCAACAGCCCGTGACATGAGAAGGCAAAGAATCTCGAAGGTGTGGAGGGGCCCAGGGGTGAGGGATGACACCGGAAAAGAAGAGCTTCCTGGTAAAGGACAGAATTCAGGAAACGGCGACCCAGGGTGGGTGCTGGCACTTTTTTTTTTTTTTTTTTTTTTTTTGTCTTATTAGAATCCAGGTACCGGGGTCCTTACCCAGCCAGTTTCCTGCGATGTTTACCTTCTGCTTCCCTCATCCCTCCAGCAGGGGACGCTGTTCCATGCAAACAGAGTTGGACGTAACCCCTAAAGCCGCACCCAGTTCTACCCTGACGTCCGGTGTGGGGAAGCATCCCGCTTACGGTTACCCGCAGAACTAGCGTCAGAGCTGAACCGGGACCCTCGCCTTGTGACTCCAGGCCCGGTCCCTCACCTGCCCGGCCTGTGCAAAAGTCACGTCGATGTTGGACGATGACTCTGGACTACCGGAAACATAATCGCGCAGGTCCACCACACTGATGACATTATGCACATTGGATCCGAGGAGCAGGAAACGGCAGGTACGGCAGCCCCCTTAGGAGGACGTATGCTGAGCAGAGGTATTCACAGGCCTGCCGCCCCTCTGGTGTTTCTGAGGATTCGGTGGTCTGGAAGCGAGTGGGGTTATTACTTTGATTTGCAGCAAACCAAAAATGGGTATAAAGATCCCCGATGTTTGATGTAAGATTTTTTTCCTTCCAAAATCTCAGGTATATCAGACTTGAGGTTAGGTGGCTCCTTGAAAAGTCACAGAAGATCTATTTAGCAACTCTCCAGCTGAGGCCGGTTGCCATGCACCCGAACCAGCAGCAAATGTTTAGGAATCACTAATGTAGGCAGGGTGAGTGGCCAAAGTTAAGAGAGGGCTGGCTTAAATGCCGTGTTATTGATTCCTGATTTACACTGCAATCTGTTGACCTTACCTCTCCCTCCCTGACAACTGCTTTTCCCTATTTCTGTGAACAATGCCAGTGGGTATTCATCGGCTCGCCCCCTACACGGTTCTTACGTGCAGGTCGTAGGACGTTAATCATGAGCCAAGTTGATTAAGTAACCCCGTAAGATGTATAGTTGATATTTCCCTATCAGTTTGCTCAATTATTTTACAAGTAACAGTTCAGGGGCTACAAGCCAACATCCCCAACTGGCCATCTGCTTAGAAGCTGGCCCTCCAGCAGCACTAGCCTTTGGCCAAATCTGTCTTCAGGTACCAGCCACCCAGTGGCAGTCTGAACCATGGGGGCAAAGTGTCTCCATTCTTAGACGTGCACAGAAAACACATCACGCCCGGAACTGAGTTGCCCTCATCAAAAAAATAACCAAGACAGGTTTCTCAACACCTATCAGCAAAATCTATGTCTCAAACACAAGCGAGGCCCAAGGAGTGTTGCAGTGATCAGATCCCAGGGTGCGGGGACCCTAAACAATGATTCTGGATAGTAAATGGAAGTAAAGGTATGAGGCATTTGACTCCAAGCCCCGTCTTGAGGAGAAGGGCTCACGCCAGTCCCTGAAATCCCAGAGCATCTCACTCCATGCTGTTTATGTGTAACCTCAGTTCAGGGACAGGATGGGGTACCGACCCCGGGGCGCCTGGGTGGCTCAGTCAGTTAAGTGTCCGACTCTTGATTTCAGCTCAGGTCACGATCTCATGGTTCATGGGTTCGAGCCTTGCATCAGGCTCTGCACTGACAGTAAGGAGGCTGCTTTGGATTCTCTCTCTCCCTCTCTTCCCCTCACTCTCTGCCCCTCCCCTGCATGGTCTCTCTCTCATAAAAAAAAAAAATGGGATACCAACCCGCTGGCATATTACCAACAGCAGGCACCCCCCCACCAGGTGTCTCCGATCTTTGCCATGTCTGCCCTCAGGGTCCCTGGGTGACCACGTCTCTCCCCAAGATTGGTTCCCTGGTTAGCTGAGCAGGCCCCTTGCCTTATGAGAGGCTTCCAGTTACTGAGGGAACCACAGTCAGGAGATGCCAGAGGGCTTGAAATTGCTCACATTTTCAGCCATGTCATCTGTAACTAGCACGCAGGAAAGTTGAAATATCTCACCTTCAGACATAAGAACGTTGAGTCTTATCTAAAAAAGTAAAAGCTGACTTCATATGTCCACGAAGGGACCGATGAGGCTTACAATCCCATCTTACATTAAACACACGGGATTCTTGTACCCACTTTTGGTTTGCTGCAAACTGAAGTAATAACCCCACTCACTTCCGGGCGAAGAAGAGATTTACTATTTTAATGTGGCCCTTTCTATAACAGGAATTCTCTGGTCACAAGAAGAACCAGGCTGTAGCATGAAGTGGCATCAACAAAGTATTTATGTCTTACTATATGAGTCAGGACAGATTAAGCTATGCTTCAGCAACAAACAACCTCTACAACTGTAGTGGCTTACGGACAACATTTCTCTCGGTGTAAGGAACTCTCCAGAGCGTCTGTCCTTCACGAAGTGATCCAGCAATCCAGGCTGCCGTGGCTTCCCATCTCAGCGTGAGGCCCCCACATTGACCACTGTGAGGAGAAAACAGACTCCAGAATCACTCAGAGGCTTTGCCCTCCCCCAGTCCAGAAGGGATGCTCAGCATTTCTTCTACATTTCTTGGGCCAGAACACGGACCCACTGAACTTCAAGTTGACTGAAAAGTGTTGCCTCCCAGAAGAAAAGGAGACCAGACGTCGGAACCTCTAGTAGGGTCTCCACGCTCAACTTGGTCCTCCCTCTTCTGGAAGCTTCCATTCAGTCATCTGTGGACTGCCATTGGGATTCTGGAGCACCCCAAGGAAAAGGCGCTGGTCCTCTGTGAATAATCAATAGCTTCTTTGTTAGGGTCGGTTTATAGTCTCTGCAGGACATAAGACTCACTGAAATGACCCAGTCTTTCTTAAAATGGACTTTTCCAGCTTTACTGATGTGTAATTGGCGAACAAAAATGGCATGTGTTTAAGGTACACCACAGGATGCTGGGATGGACGCATACATTGTGAAATGATCACCACAGCCATCACCTCACAGAGTTACAGTTATCTGTTTGTTGGGGGGTCGGAGGGCGGTGAGCACATTTGAGATCTGCTCTCTCAGCAAATTTCAAGTGCCCAATACAGTGTCATTAACTCTAGTCACCATGTGGTGCACCGCAGCCCCGAACTTACTCATCTTATAACTGGAAGTGTGTACCCTGTGACATCTCCCCATTTCCTGCACCCCCCAGACCCTCGTAACTACAGTCCTAGTCTCCAGATCTATGAGTTCGCCTTTTTAGGACTCTGCGCATAAGTGACATCATACGGTATTTGTCTTTCCCCGTCTGGATTATTTCACTTAACATAATGCAGCTGCTAATGTTCTTGACATGAAACCCAGAGGTAGGGAATTTGGGAGAACAATAAGTCACTTCTCTTCTTCTTCCATCATACCCTTCCCCACTGTCCCTACTGGGAATCAGGCCCATTTTCCCTGGTTACAAAGGCAGAGTGGCTGTGAATTCCAAGGCCCTCAGAATGTCAGGTGCCAACCCCACGTGTGTGTCTGTGCGGATATATGTGCATACTCACACGCTGAGTATGTGAACCCTTCCTGAATGTCTCACATCCCATGAAAGGGTGGGATAACCCACAGAGATAAGGGTGAGTGAATATTTCAACTTGTCACGTACGCACAGCGGGTATAACAAAACCCATCAGTACACTTCAAAAGGGTAAAATAATTTTTGAAAAGTTTGTGCCAATCACAGGGTCAAGGTGGTGCTCCTGGCATCCGAGGGGGAAAGCCATCCGGAAAGATATGCTGAGAGGTTTACTGATCAGGCTCTCTGCACATTTCTAGACAAATGATCAAGAATATAAACTGGCTTCCTTCAGGGGCTCTTACTAACCCCAATTTTAAGCGAAAGAAGAAAGAAATTGGGCCAAGACATAGAAAATCTTAAGTTGTAGGTGGAAGGCATTTTATTCAGCACTTTCCTCAGATCAAGACCACCTAATTCCGGGGCTCCGGGAAGCCTGATCTGGTACAGTCCTAGGGGTTCACAGACAGGTAGTTCCTTCCCAACGCGATGTTTTTTTAACACCCTGTGCTTGAAGTTGCAGGGGTAAAATACGAAAAGCCTTTTTTTGGTGATTCATTTCTGTGTTCAGACATGCAGAGGCTCACATGTTAGTCTGGAATCATGACTTAGAAAATCATGCCTGGACACTGGTTTCCAAATTGCCCTGAGCTCAGGACAATTGAAAATGCTCAAGAATCAGGGCGCCTGGGTGGCTCAGTCAGTTAAGTGTCCGACTCTTGACTTTGGCTCAGGTCATGATGTCATGGTCCAGGAGACAGAGCCTGGCAGTGGGTTCCGCACTGACAGGGCAGAGCCTGCTTGGGACTCTCTCTCTCCCTCTCTCTCTGCCCCCCCCCCACTTATGCACGCATAGGCATGTGCACTCTCTCTCTCTCAAAATAAATAAGCCTTTAAAAAAGCCATTACAAAAAAGGGAAATCCTCAAGAATCACCAAACCTGTATGTTTATTGCAGCATTATTTACAATAGCCGAGACGTGGAAGCAACCTAAGTGTCCGTCACTGGACGGTTAGGAAAGAAAGATGTGCTATGTATACGCACTGGAATGTGATGCAGCCACAAAAAGGATGAGATCTTGCCATTGGTGAAAACATGGATGGACCTAGAAGGTATTAGGCTAAGCGACCTAAGTCAGGCTGAGAAAGATGAATTCCCTATGATTCCACTTATAAGTGCCATCTGCAAAAATGAAGACACACACACAAAGCAGAAACAGACCTATAAACACAGAGAACAAACTGATGGTTGCCGGAGGGAAGGCGATGGAGGGATGGGCAAAATGGGTGAAGGGGAGCGGGAGGCACAGGCTTCCGGTTCGGGAACGAAGAAGTCACGGGAATGAAAGGCACTTGAGCACAAAGTATGTAGTCAATGGCGTCCTAGTAGCAATGTGGTGGCCACTCTCGTGGTGAACACACCATATAATGTACAAACTTGTCCAATCACCAGGTTGTACACCTGAAACTAATGTAACATTATGTGTCAACTATACTCAGAGGAAGAATAACCTGGGGTGCCTGGGGGGCTCAGTTGGTTGAGCCTCCGACTTCAGCTCAGGTCATGATCTCACAGTTTGTGAGCTCAAGCCCCGCTCTGGGCTTCTCTCTCTCTCTCTCTCTCTCTCTCTCTCCCTCTCTTTCTGCATCTTGTGGGATTCTCTCTCTCTCTCTCTCTGCCCCTTGCGCACTCGCGCTCTCTCTCAAAAATAAAAATTAATTAACTAATTAAAAATTTTTTAAAAGGATAAACTACAATTCAAAAAAGGAATTACCAAACTATTTGGTAGAAAATAAGTCATCGTTTCAGAACGATTTAGGCATGAAATGTATGAAATTTAGAGATTTTAAATGCGCTCATCAATTATCTATTCAGTGGCTGTTATATATGTGTGTGTGCCAAGCACTGCGCTAGAAGCTGGGTGTGGCTGTGACAGTAAGCACTCACGAGTACCTACCTGCTTCCCTTCACCTCCCAGCTTCCCTTGCAGTTAGGTGAGGGTCATGTCCAGGATGGCGGCCAATGGACAGAGAGCAAGGTGAAGTGTGTGGCTCCCAGGCCAATGCTGTTAAGAACCAGTGTGTCCTCTCCAACTCTTTCTTTCCCTGCCCCCTTGGAAGCCACGTGTTCCAGAAGCTATAGCTACTAGATGGAGAAAGACCCCCTAATCCTCTTGTAATACGCCCCTGGGATTTGGAGGTGGACACAACAGCTAGTGATTTTGGCTGGAGACTCGGCATAGAACAGTCAGACGTGGCTGGGACCTCATCAAAATAAAAGGCTTCCGCACAGCAAAGGAAATAATCAGCAAAACTAAAAGGCAACCGACAGAATGGGAGGAGATATTTGCAAATGACATATCAGATAAAGGGTTAGTATCCAAAATCTATAAAGAATTTCTCAAACTCAACACCCAAAAAACAAATAATTCAGTGAAGAAATGGGCAAAGACATGAATAGACACTTCTCCAAAGAAGACATCCAGATGGCCAACCAACACATGAAAAAATGCTCAACATCACTCATCATCAGGGAAATACAAATCAAAACCACCATGGGATACCACCTTACACCTGTCAGAATGGCTAATGTGAACAACTCGGGCAACAACAGATGTTGGCAAGGATGCAGAGAAAGAGGATCTCTTTTGCATTGTTGGTGGGAATGCAAGCTGGTGCAGCTGCTCTGGAAAACAGCATAGAGGTTACTCAAAAAAGTAAAAATAGAACTACCCTACGACCCAGCAATTGCACTACGAGGCATTTATCCACGGGATACAGGTGTGCTGTTTCAAAGGGACACACACACCCCCATGTTTATAGCAGCACCATCAACAATAGCCAAAGTATGGCAAGAGCCCAAATGTCCATCGATGGATGAATGGATAAAGAAGATGTGGTATATCTATACAATGGAGTATTACTCAGCAATCAAAAAGAATGAAATCTTGCCATTTGCAACTATGTGGATGGAACTGGAGGGTATTATGCTAAGTGAAATTAGTCAGAGAAAGACAAAAACCATATGACTTCACTCATATGAGGACTTTAAGAGACAAAACAGATGAACATAAGGGAAGGGAGACAAAAATAAAATAAAAACAGGGAGGGGGACAAAACAGAAGAGACTCATAAAAATGGAGAACAAACTGAGGGTTGCTGGAGGGATTGTGGGAGGGGGGATGGGCTAAATGGGTAAAGGGAATTAAGGAATCTACTCCTGAAATCATTGTCTCACTATATGCTAACTAATTTGGATGTTAATTTTAAGAAATAAAAAATAAAATTGAAAAAAAAGAACAATCAGACATGGTTCTTGCTCTCAGTGGGGGCTACACTCTGGCAAGAAAGACGTTCTAAGTGTTTGCAACTGTCTTTAGAGTTCAGACCTCAGATTTCACCCAAATTATTAAACTCAGTTTTAAGGGGAAGACATGGTACTGAAAACAAATTATGCCTGATTTCATTCCACTCAGTCATGCAAGGAGTATTTTTTGAGCTCCTACTGTATACCAGTTATTGTTCCAGGACCTGGGGATACAGCAATGAGCAAAATAATGTTCATGTCCACATAGTCTAGTGGGGAGAGACAGATATAAACAAATTAACAAGTGGATGAATAGTACAATTAACAAATAGTAATATACAATGTAACTATAGATATATAACATCATGTCGGGTAGTGATAAGTGTCATGAGGAAGAAAGCAGGTCAAGGACATTGTGTCACAGTGTAGGAGGGCAGATATTTCAGAGGAGGTGACCAAAAAAGCATTCTCTGTGAAGGCTCATTTGAGGCAGGAGCTGGTTGCGATGCAGGACCATCCATGAGATTTCCCCGGAGGGGAGAATGTTCCAGGCAAAGGGGCCACAGGTGAGTACCAGAGCTGTCCTGATAGGCTGGGTTCTGTGCCCAAACTCTGAGAAATGGCTAGATCCTCCAACAGCAAGGGAAGCTTGTGGTCAGGCTGAGGTGGGCCCTGACAAGCTCACATTTCTGGAAAATAATTTAGGCTCTCAAATCTGTTACCATTGATTTGACCAATCTTACACCCCGGCTTTAAGCTGTGTCCATGCATTTCTGAGCAAATAGAGCTTAGTAAAATCACCTTTTGTATCTTTCATGTTAACGTCAATGTGGATTTCCAGGGAATTTCCTCTACTCTGTGATGCCTTGGACATCTACAGCCTTGCACAACTTTCCCTACCTAATCCAGGGGTGCCCAATCCAGGGGTGCCCAGATGGATCCAATGGGTTTATTGGCATACAGGAGAAAATAGTGTAAAATTTATTAATATTTTTCTCTCCTTGTTAAAATGTCTATTTTTATTTGTTTTATCGAGGCCAATAATGCATCAGGACAGTTGCACATGTGTCTAACTTATAAATAACTATTTATAAATTGGAAGTACTATTTTTTTTAATTTTCCTAACAGGATGCATCAGCCCATTAGGGTAATTAAAGCCTTTGTTACCCATGTCATTGTGAGTTATGGCTGCCCTCGATTCAAGAGAACAGCTCCAACCTGCCCTAGTTGACCGGATGACCGACACACAATTAAGAATTTTGAGAAAAGATCTGAACAAGGATTTTGGTGGGTGATGGCTTTGCATCTGGAAAATGTTCTTTAGATGCCAAAATAGTGGATTTTCCAGGGTCTTTCCTGGTCAATGAGGCTAACAGGAAAATCTCGAAAGCCAGCCGTGGAGATGCCTATCCCCAGGGGGCCTCCAATCTCCAGTTAGAGGGTGCTCGCATAGTACAAACTGAACGAGGACACGTATGTGACAAACACAGACCTTAAAACATGTCCAGGCACCAGAGTCAAAGCCAAAATAGGACACGGCGGTAAGGGACATCACGTTCTCGTTGTCGTATCCAGGGGAGAAGGAGCCCTGCTGGTTTTCCAGGGCAAACCTAGACAAGTCGCTTAAATTCTCAGAGTTTCGGTTGCTCATCTGCAGCCGAGATGATAGCAGGCAGTGACTATTGCACAGGCTTGCTGTGGGATCGCCAGGGGCCATATCCATGAGGACTGTGACCTAACACATTAGAAGCTTCTGTGTGCTCGGACCTACACAGCCATCTCACCCAGACCTCCCCAAAGCGCGGTAAGGTAGATACGATCTCTATTTTATTGCTGGTCTCGCAGAGACATTAAGTCATCTTCACAAGGTCCCACAGCTAGTAAACAACTGACTAAGATCTGAGCCCCGTGCTGTCTGACTTCACCGCGGAAGCTTTTCCACTCTGTCAGGCTGACATCCGGAGGCAAGGGCATTGGGAGGAAAGCCAAAGAGGGAAAAGAGAAATTCTGGGGAAGTCACATGAAAAAAAAAAAAAAAAACACTCTGCCAGAAACTGTCACGTATATAAAGATAGCATCTTTCTGTGTGGCTGTTAAGTCAAAAGGCATTTTTAACCGTTTCATAAATGCAAACCATTCTCGCGAAAACATAAATACAGAAGAATATACAGAAGGAAGCAAAAGTCACGCCAGCTGGGAAGTGTGTGATCCCCAATAATCATTGGTTTCTCTCCTTCCAGAACCTTCTATGCATATACTTTAGTTTCTACATAAGTAATCTCTTACTCTATCCAGTACACTCTGAATGACTTTGTTCTCTTACTTCTTCGTGATCAAAACAAACCAAAGACCAAGACAGAAGAGGGAAAGACGAAGACAGGAGGAATCTCTTTTTACTGAGTGTTCACTATTCACTATCTGCCTATCTTTTCCAATTATTCACTTATTTGACCCTAACAACCACCCAGAGACCCTGGAGTCCCAATCTCCATTTACAGATAAGGTCAGTGAAGCCTCGAGGGGTTGAGGAACTTGTTTGCGGTGAGTGGAGGCTGGCTCCAACTGTCCCCAAATCCCATGGGCCTTTCCTACCAAAGTCCACACTGTCCCAGACTCTGTCAGAGCCATCCTCTTTTCCAAGGGTCTGCATACTAGAAAGGGGAGCCCCAGCGTCTCCTGGGGTGGTGGTAATGTGTGTGTGTGCATGCGTGTGCAAAAACATTTGCTTTCAACCCCCTGCATGAGCCTAGGCTCCAGCCACGACAGGAGGGCACTGGTCCCTTAATCCCATCTCCCCACCTTCCAGCACCTGAGCCAAGTGGCTTAGCAGACCCTTCCCCACCTGCTTCCCCCTTTAGCCCAGTGAAGGCCACAGGTGGAGGGAAGAGGGCAGAGCAAGGCTGAAAATACATGTCCTCATTGTTTGCTCTGCACAGACCTTCTTCACAGAAGGCAGTGTTGACCTAGCTTTGTTTATCTTAATTGCCCAACACTCTGCAGAGTGGAAAGTTGAATACAGGGCCCTGAGAACCCGGGTAAGTGGGATGGCAATCATTGACTTCTCACTGCGTTTCTGGAGCCGGTTTGTTTTTTGTTCCCAGCCGTCTCATTGAATTGTTTCATTGCTCTTTGCCTGCCATGAAAACAAGCATTGCATTGCCAGGAGCGGGAAAGGAAAGGGAAATAATATTTACAGAGCCTGGGCTTCCATGGCCCATGTCTCCCGTAACCTTCTCTGGAACCGGGGGAGGTCCAGATTATCATCCCTAGTCCACACAGTGGGCGAAGTGACTGGCCTCAGGTTCTCAGCGCTGGAGGCAGATCTGGGATCTGAGCCCCGGCCCCACTGCAGGCCTGGAAACCCTCGTGGACATCGGGAGGGAGAAGGGAGACAGGAGGGAGCCGTTCCTTATAGAGTCGAGCATGCGCTACCCTAGAACTAGCTCGTCCGCCCAAGAGAAATGAAAACAGGTACCTGAGTGCTCACTGACGCTTTATTCATAATTGTCAAAGCTGGAGACACCCAGACATCTGTCAACAGAAACTAATTGTGGTACACCCATTCAGTGGAACTCTACTCAGCCAGAGACATGATGAATTTCAAAAACATGATGTGGAACAAAAGATGCCAGACGCAAAAAAAGGACACAGCATCCTAGAAGCCAAACGGACCCGTAGAAACAGAAGTTGGAGGAGAAGTGACATTCGGTGGGAGACCAGAAGACTGATGGAGGGAGCTTCCCGGGCTAATGGATCTGTTCTCTTATCTCCCTCAGAGCGGCAGTTACCCAGATATACACAAATGGAAACACGCGTTGAGCTCTCCGCTGAGGGTTTATGGTTTTACTGCGTGTAAATAACACCTCAGCAAAAGTAAACACATACGATGTAAGACAGAGAGGCAGCGACCACGCAGGTCAGGCAGTAGCAGTGGAGAGGGGGAGGGAAGGGAGGGTTCCGGAGAGGTTTCGTGGAATCATCCTATTTATCCTCTCTGAGCCTTGCCTGCAAAGTGGATATAATGAAACGACCTTTGCAGAGCTGTCAGGAAGAGCACGGTTTGTGCACACGGTACCGGGCACCCGGCAGCCAGAGAAAGAATGAGCTGCTTTCACTGGGATTAAACTGTAAGCAGTTGGGGATGGGGGGGGGGGCGGCAGGGTCAGCTCCCGGGCAGTGGGACCGAGAAGAGAGGCCCCTGCACCTGCCAGGCCGAGTCACGGCAGGGGGGGAGGCACAGCAGACATGATACAATCCCCGACCCTCGGTGGCTCAGTCCCCGAGCTGTCGTCTTCCCATGAGCCCTTCCCCTTTTCTCGTGGGGCAGACAGGGATGGCAGATGGGGGCCGCCGCTTTTCGCGGGGGGAAGGACAGCCTCGCTCCAGGTCCTGGCTGTGAGCCCACGGCCCCTCTCCTGGGGCTGGGCCAGGGGCCCAGGGGAGGCTTCCCCACAGGATGATTTCCAGCTCAATAGACGAGCAAGTGGTTTTCAATCTAGGAAGCCGCATGCCCCCCACGCACATCTATAGCATTTTATAGGCTTTCACCCTCTCACCCTGGCAAGACCCCTCGGCCATTTGATGAAAGACACACTCAGTTTCTGCTTCTTCATTCTCTCCACCTCGGTTCCCCAAGCAGACTTCGAGCTCCTGTTGTGTGCTCAGCACAGAGCCAGAGTCGGAAAACAGGCGGTCCTGCCCTCAGGTGACTGCAGTCCGGTGTCAGGGCTGAGCTCTGGGTTCCGTGCCCTTGCCCCACAGGCACACGGCCTGCTTCCATCTATCCCCCTTCGCCACTCGCCAGGTCTGTGACCTAGGGCTAGCTGGCTTTTCTATGAGCCTCAGTTTCCTCATCTATAAAATGGGGGTAACAAAAGCACCCACGTCCTAGGCCTATGGGTGGGTAAGCTAGTTCTAGGGCAGCACACGCTCAGCTATAAGGAACGGCTCCCTCCTGTCGTGAGGATGAGAGAATTCATCTCCCTGAAATGCTTTAGAATGGCTCCTGGCATGCACGAGGTGCTTACTAATTGTCAGCTCTCACCATAAATACTCCAAAGCTTGCTGTGGAAGCAGCAAGGAGGGAGACGTCCCCGGGCATGGCCACGTTGTGGGGGTGGGAGGTCAGGAAGGCTCCTCGGTGACTTCATCCGGGCCCCGGACGTGATGACTCAGGGTGTCCCTCCCGGGACAGAGCGGCCTGTCCCAAAGCCTGTCCCAAGGCGGCCTGTCCCAAAGAGGCACTGCTGAGAGGGACCAGGGGAGGCGGTGTGGTCTGTGGTCGCAGGCACGGATCAGCAAACTTGTTCTGGAAAAACCAGGTAGTACAGAAGCCTAATTTTAGGCACGGCAGGCCCCACGGTTTCTGTCACAACCATTCTATTCTGTCACCACAGCATGACAGCAGCCGGGAACGGTAAATGAATGGTGTGACTGTGTTCCCATGAAGCGTTCTACGTGGACGCTGATTTTCGTGTTACAAACCCCTTCCCCACACCACCTTGACCTCTGCTTCTGTTGCCACACCCCCCTCTCTGGCTGTGACCCTGCTGTCCCTCTTTTATGAGGACCCCATATGATGATCAGGGACAGAGAAAGAAAGGGAAGGATGGCGGAGGGAGAAGGAGGCAGACTGCCCACACTGTCAGCATCAGGGTAACGCTCTGTGCCTCAGTGTCCTCATCTGTACTAAGGGGATATATGCCACCCACCGTCCAGGATTAAAACAGAGCCCAGCAGGGGCACTTGGGTGGCTCAGTCGGGTAAGCATCCCACCCTTGGTTTCTGCTCAAGTCGTGATCTCACGGTTCGTGAGCTTGAGCCCCGAATCGAGCTCTGCTCTCCCCTCTATTTCTCTCTCTCTCTCTCTGCCCCCCCCCCAACGCTTGCTCAAAATGAATAAACTTTAAAATATAGATAAGTAAAGAAAACAGAGCCCAGCAGACAGTAAGGGCTTGAGAAGTATCAGCCACACCACACGTGGTGACAAGCCCACACCCTGGAGTCAGTCTGGGTCTCTGTGTCCCAAAACGAGAACAGCGAAAGACTCCTTAAAACCAAGCAAACAGAAACTCTTAATGTCAACAGGAATGAAGACAACAAGGTAAATCGTACCATTTCCACCCAAGGTCAGAGCTGGGTAAGTTCAAAGATCCCTAATTGCCCTCTTTATCTGAGCCACCCACGCAGGGCTCGAATTTCTGGAAAACAAGTCCCAAAGTCCTTCAGGGTCTCCCTTGGCCCCCGAGCAGGAGCGGGTCCTGCACGGCCGGTGCTCGCCGGGGTCCCTAGGAAGACCCTTTCCACACCTGCTCCCTTCCTCCCCCAGAGAGGGCTGCTGGCACCGTGTCTAGGGACAAGAGAAGAGAATGGGCCTGGATCACCGCGTCGTTGCTGGAATACGAGTGCATGCTTTCCGAAGGTCGGCTAGCATCGCTAAGAGGAGAAAAGAGGAGCCCGTTGGCCAACGTGTGGCAATTGACCATCCTAAAGGAAATAGCACCGTAGTTGAACAGGATAAGTTGAGCCTCCTAAAAGTTGAAAGGCCATGGTGGCCATAATGGCCCATAAATTCAAGAGAGTAAAGTTAAAGTGCAGGAAGGGTTAGTTATACCAAAAACGCTGGCTCTCTTCATTTCAACACGTAGGGGTTAAAGCTACAGATGTGCGCTCTACGCCTTCTACCGACTCTGTTAATAGAATGCACGTACGACACATGCGTTGGCCTCCTTTTTCTCTGAGTAAGGACGAGCCGGGAAGGGTCTGGATAAGCCAAACATTTCTAGAAAAAGCAAGAACTGAACCACACACAGGAAGCAGGCCCAGAGGTGCCGTCCAGGAGGGAAGAGGGCCCAGTAGGGGGTTGCAGGTTGGATGATTTGCAAGGTGCCAACCGGCCGCAAATTCACGGCGCAAACTGAACTCGTGTCCTGGGAGAGAAAGCCAGGAGCATCCGACCAACCCTACTAAAGGAACGGGCTGGGAGAAGGCAGACACACACGGGTTTCCGTGACATTCAAGAGCAGGCCTGGTGTAAAACACCCCACGAGCATCAGTTCCCTTGAGCCCCTCTGAGAAAAAGACCCATTATCCCCATTTCGCATTGATTCCTCACAATCCTGGGACAAGTGATACCTCTTCGGGGCACCTGGGTGGCTCAGTCGGTTAAGCAACTGACTTCGGCTCGGGTCACGATCTCACGGCTCGAGGGTTCAAGCCCCGCCTCGGGCTCTGTGCTGACAGCTCAGAGCCTGGAGCCTGCTTCCGATTCTGTGTCTCCCTCTCCCTCTCTTCCTCCCCTGCTTGTTCTCTGCCTCTCTCTCTGTCTCTCAAAAATAAATAAATGCTAAAAAAATTTAAAAAGCAACAAAGGATACCTCTTATCGCATGTATTACGGATGAGGGAACCGAGGCAAGCGGTGAAGCTTTCGCAAAGGACAGCCGGTGGTGTAGTTCAGGCTTGAACCCAGGTGTTTAGCTCCTGAGCCCGTGCCCTAACCACCACCCCACGCTGCCCCCTGAGGAAGGGAGCCGGTGCCGGGGGACCAGAGAGCGCGTGAGAGCTCCAGCATTGCAAGGGACTGTCGGCACAGTCCAGGGAGCTCTCCCAATGGCCCCGAAATGCCCCTGAAGTACACCCCACTCTCCTGACCCGCCTGGTCACCCTCCCCCTCACGCCCTTTCCACTGCAGACACAACAGCTCAGCGCTCAGGCTTCTCCCACCTCTAGGCAGGGCCTGGGGACGGGGAGGGGGACCCCAGAAGCTTCGTATTTAAACCAGCCCACGGGCTCTTCCGAGGATGCGTTCACTCCCAGTGCATCAGCTCAGAGGCTGCAATCAACAATTCCAGCAGTAACCAAGCGGACCAGACCTGCCCCACCATGGTTTTTGGTTCATGGACCGCTGTCCTCGAGAAAGGTCACTGGGTGCCCCCTCCCAACCAGGATTCTATCCCAGCTCAGTTTCCCCGGATCATCCCACCCCTTCTTCCTGGATCAGGAGCCCTCTGCCACCAGCCTGCCTGCCCGCGCTGAGGCTGCAGAAAATCCTAGGACGGTGGGGATGGGAGAGTAGGAGGACGGGGAGGTAAGGAAGAGTTGAGCGTGGAGTCCTGATTCGAACGGGACAGGGTCCCTGAGCCCCCCACGTGGCCCAGCCCCTGCTGGGACGTCTGGCATCCCTTCTGCACCCAGCCAGAGTCCGGGACATACACCTCTGCCATACATGCATACTCTTCTCAGCTTCTGTGGGGGTCTCATTGGGCATTTGTAGGGTGGCTCCGTCCTCCCCTCCACGGCTGGCCCTGGAAACCCACCGAGATGCTGGTGCCAGGCCGTGGGCTAGGAGGGGGACTGACACCTGTTGTCTCCTTTAACCCTCTGAGCCCAGGGCCACCCTCCCTCTGACAGAGGCTTATGGACACAGCCAGAAGAGCGGGTGACAAGCAGGACTGCCTGGGCCAGGAAGGGCTGACTGGCACCCGCCCGGCTACCCACAGCTTTGTGTTGGGCGGCTTCCTGTCCCAGTTCCCCGCCCCTCCCAGACCTGTTGCCTCGGACACCCAGAGTCTCCTTCCTCCGAGGCTGGCAGAGACCGTGCACTCCTCCGGGCGCACACGGAGTCTCAGAGGAGGCAGAGAGGCCAGGCTGTCACAGGAGGTGTGGAGGCCAGCACGGCACAAGGATCACAGGTAGAGGGGGCATGGGGCGGTCCCTCCCACCAGCCCCGAGGCCACCGGGCCGGGGGGACCAAGCTTGGCAAGAGCATGGACGGGGGGGACACTTGGTGTTGTCCATCCACTCACTGCAAGAGGTGGGGGGTGGGCAGCTGGGGTTGGAAGGAGGCCATTGTACAGATGGAGAAACTGAGGCACGGGGAGAGGAAGAGATGCTCAGGGGGTATGGAGGTCAGGCCTCACCTCAATCACAGCCCAGCTCTCCGAGCCATGGGGGGGGTGGTGTAGAGCCCCAGCGGGGAGGTGCCCAGCCAGCCAGCTGAGGGGAAGGAGCCCAAAGCCATATCATGGAAGTAGGGGGGCAGGATGGGAGTGGGGCTTCTTCCCCTCCCTGAGCTTGTTCTGCTCTGTATGGGGGGTGGCAGGTGCTCCCCTCACAGGGTCACTGAGAGCACTGGACAGGAGAGCCTGGGGGGATAGTCCTGGAATGCCTCCCTCCCCCACAATGACACCAAGGAAAGCCACCGGCACGAGGTAGGGCCCCCATCACAAGGGCTTACTGTGCACACCCGACGTTGGGCTCTGAGCTAACCTTGAACTACTGCATTGAATCCTCACAGCGGCTCATCGAGGCGGGTACTGTTGCGATCTTCGTTTCACAGGTGGGGAAACTGAGGCACGGGGAGGTTAAACAGCTGCTCTGAAATCTCACAGTCAATGAATGGGAGAGCTGGGTTCCCGGGCCTGAACCCGTGTCCCAGAGGAAACTACAGGTCGTCCGCCTGGCAGAGTCCCACACTTGGGACCAGGGAACGAGAGGAGGGACAGAAACGCACTCACCCACTCATCTGCCCCTTCGACAAATGCCCGTAGAGCGCCTATCCTGCGCCAGGGACCGTCAGGGTGCACAGAGAGGGGGTGAGGTCTGCCTTAGGTTTCTAAAGGGATCACGGTCAAGTGAGGCCCTGCCAAGCCTCTACCCTGTCCCACCATCTCCGCCCCCAGTGGCGCTCCAGGGGGCTGTAATAGCCCCAGAACAGGGCCACATGCCCAGGAAAATCCAAGCAGCTTGTGAACCACATTCCTCTGCCGGGAGCCACACCCAGTGGAAACAGTAACAGGCTGAGGCTGGCCAAGAACTAAGCCTCCTCCTGCCAGGAGAAGCCTGGAGAGCAGGGCTGAGCAGAGGGCTGTGCGGGCCAAACCGAAGAGCCCTCTGTGCACCAGGCACTTTACAGAAGTGGTCGCGTACGTCCCCTGACACCCCCGCTCGGAAGCCGGACTTCCAAACCCCTATGATGCAGACAAAAGCCCCTCCTGGTTCAGAGAGGTGGAGCAGCTTGCCTGAGGCAGCACAGCCCTTCTTTATCGATTTGCCATCTGCCCCCTGGCCTGTGCCTGTGGCCGCCCGTGCCAGCCCAGAGTGGCTGTGTCAGCATTGGTCATGGCCCGTTTACCCCTCAGGAAAATCGAGAGGGTTTTCACATCTGGGGCCAGCTGGCTGACTATGGACGAGCAACCTCTCCGCTCTGGACCTCAGTTTCCCTGTCCGCCAAATGTGCTTTTAACTTCCCCGCCCGCGCCCAAGGCAGCAGTGCGTCTCCAGCAGGAGGCATTTCAAGGTGGCTCCTTGTCACCAGTGGGGCAGCCACTGAGAACTCCCCAGGGGGAGGGTAAGCCACCAAAGTGATGCTGTCCCAAAGAGTGCCTGAGTCATGCCCCCACCCCCACCCCCACCCCCACCCCCGTGGATGCAGGACGCTGTGGTTTATGAGCTGGGCACAATGACTCCCTTTCGTGTCGGGAACAGAGGGCTGCGTGCCGTCCAGACAGAGCACACAGGGGCCGTGCGAGTGGGCAGCTCAGAACTGGCCTATGGACTTAGTCCCTATTTGCTCCTCTGATAACTGGGGTGACCTTAGTTAATATTCACCAGCAGCCTCCCCCGTCATCCCTCTGGGTCCACTGCTTAAATACGAACCACAACTAGGCTCTGTCTCCTCAGCCTCGGTCACCAGCCCCGGCCTGGGACAGTAAACTGTAAGTATGCCTTCCACTGGGGGAGCCTCCGGAGAGGCCTCGGGGCCCCTGCACTGCCAGGCAGGCCCCGGGAATGCGGAGAGGGTGGCACAGGCCGGGGCCGGACCCCCTGTCGTCACAGCAAGGGCAGCCCTGGAGCTCCTTTTCTGCTCCCAAGCCTGCCCAGGGCCTCCCCAGGTCCTACTGGAGAGAACACTGGCCCTCTGTGAGTGGTGTGGACGTGGGACCCCGGGAGGGAGGTTGGCAGAGCTCGTGTCCTCCCCATGGGCTGCCTCCTGCAGGGCTCACCGCCTTCCCTGTGCCTGGGGGCGTATCTTCTCCCTGCTTCTAAGGATGAGAAAGATAAGGCCCAGAGAGAGACAGTGGGAAGCCCGGATTCATATAGGGACCTTGGGGGAGGCAGGTGGGACCGGAGCCCAGAGTTCCAGCCGTTCACTCCATCCTCCGCGGATATGCCCAGATCAGAACCACGCTGGGCTTCCCTGTCCGTGGGCTTCTGGGCGCCCTCGTTCGTGGTGCAAGATCCAAAACCCTGGGAGGGCACCGTCCTCGGGGCTCGGAGCTGTGCTCCTGAGCCCTTGCTGTAGCCAGGGGGCTGCTGATCTCCTTACATGCCGTCAGGACTTTAGACCTCATAGCAGCCTTTTGCAGGGGTTACCGAGGCTATTCCCATTTTACAGATAAGGAGGTCAGGAACAGAGAAGTTTAGAACTTGCCCCAAATTACACACTCTCCAGGATTCAAACTGAGGCCGCCTAACTCCAGAGCTCACGTTCCCAAACCTCCTCCCCCTGCCAACATAATTGTCTCGGGTCTTGGGTGCCAGCTGGGGAATGGGAAGCCTGGGCTGGCCTCGAGGCCTCTTTGATGCTGGGTGACCCTGGACCACTGCTCAACCTCTCTGTCCCCTTGGACAAACCGTAGACACCTTTTGTCCTCTTTCCCCTCACCCCACCCCTCCAGCCTTGATCTCCGGAGCACGGGAAGGATAAAATGTCTCTGTCATCGGTTTTTGGAGACGGAGGCTACAACGATGGCCAAGGCCACCAGACTCCCACTTGGTGCTCCAAAAGGTCCATAACAATATCAGTAACGGCTGAGGCTCCCTGACAGCTGACAGTGTGTGAAGCGTTTCTTGGCACTTTGCACATATTTAATTTGCACCTTCGCTCCGTGAGGAAATGCACGCTGGTCATCTCCCGGAAACGGAGATTCAGAGAGGTTACGTAACTTGCCCAAGGTCACACAGCTGATATCGAACTGAACGCAAGCCTTCTGGCCTCATAGCCTCTGAGCTTAGCCCCAAGCGATGCTTCCCCCCCTTCCCTGAGCCAGACCACTCCACCGATTTCCTGTTTCAAGGTGTCTGGCTTCAGCTTTGTACACAGAGAAGGACGGAAGGCCAAGTTCCGGAATCAAAATGCTTAGTTAAGATGAAATCCCAGATTCATAAGCAACCAGGTCTATGGCTTTCAGTAAGTTACGTAACCTCTGTGACCCCAGTTTCTCCATTTCTAAAACGGGGCTGATAGTAATTCCCACTTCGTAGGGTAAGCTTTGTCAGGGACATTAGATGACACAGAGACAGTGAAACTGGACACGATGGTATTTACTGGACACGGTGACAGTGACGGTGACGCTGAGGCACAGGTTTGGGCACAGAATTGAATTTAAAATTCTCCGAAACTCAGAGGCCGTTCATCGCTGAGCACGGACCCTCTTCTCTGGTCCTGGGCAATACGGCAACCGGCCGGGAAGGGACCTGCCAGTTTTTCCACTTGAACCCTACCTGTGCGTAGGTACGAGGGCGTCCACACCTGGCAGGTGCCCACCCACCCGTCACCTTGTCTGCACCTCACATCTGCCACACACAGGCATCTTCCCTCCGCTTTACGGAGTGAAGTCACCTGCCCAAGGCTATCGCCCACAGGTGGTTGAGCTGAATCACACCTGCGCTTATTCAGGGCCAGGTTTTAGCAGGTGGTTGATGCCCCAGTGGCTTGCCTGGACCCCACTGGGTCACCCAGGACCATGCATTTTATGCTTGTGGGTGGAAATAGTATTTGACTAGGCAAAGAAATGGCTCACTTCACGGGCCCCCTCCCTGGCAGAGTGCTCCCACCTGCCCTGGATGCCGGAGATGTCGCCATGACGTCCTCATTCCTGAGGTTTAAAGCTCGGTCTCTACACCTCCGAGTGCCTCCCCGTCCAGGACACCATCTTCCCCAGCATCAGGCTCTGGGGGCGCCGGGTGCCGCCTTTGACAGAAGGGCGTGGAGAAAGGAGGCTGGGGGCCCTGAGTTGGAAGGAGCAACTGAGAGGCAAAGGGAAGCCAAGAGGAGGCTCAAGCCCCACGTCAGCGTCCCCCGGGGCCCGGTTCTGACGCCCACAGAGTCTGAGACCCGAGGACACGGCTGTCTCAATCTGCCGTTCAAGTGGTAGGGAAACCAAGGCTCGTTCCAGCTCTGCCACCGATTCGCTGTGTGGCCTTGGCAAGGCCCTGACCCTCTCTGGGCCTCAGACTTTTTACCAGAGTAGGCGATGTTACACGCACTGAGACGGCTATGCCCACATCGGCGGCGGCCCCTCCCCAGCCAAGCCCCCCAGCCAGCAGCTCCCTCCCCCGAGGGAGCCTCTCCCACCCCCCACCTCCCCTCGCCCCACCCCTCACTCCATTTCGCATCACCAAACCCAGACGGCTGCTAACGGAGAATCCAATGTCGGTGCAGGGGAAACTCTTTCAGATGTCCCCCGACCTGGATTTCTACAGCTGTGTGTGGTCGGTCATGTTTGGATTATTTAGAGCCACGAAGGCCAGGGAAAGGGTGGTGGAGAGAAGCCAGTGTTGTGCTGGGTCTTGCTGTTTTGTCCAAAAGACACCCGTAAAGGTCGGGGAGGCTACACGAGACCCAACGTTTCTTATTCCCAGCTTTTTCCCCTCCGGGTTTCAAATTCCAACTTTAAGGATTCCTCTGCCTTTTTGTGCTTGATGGTTTTCGTTACATGAGAAACAGCTACCTGATGTGGCCGTGGGCACGTCCTCCTCTGCTCGGGCCTCAGTTTCCCCACCCGTGAAGACAGAAGGTTGTGCTGAGGGGGTGCAGGCTGGTGGCCCGTGGTGGGGCCACATCTGGGGCAGGGGGAGCTCAGAGGGGCAGGGCGGGCTCTGGGTCGCTGTGAGTGATGTGGACTGTGACCAGCGCCAGGCAGAGCCTGCTCTAGCTGGTTCAGCCATGAGCCTTGCTGCTTCCTCTTGTGTCCCCAGAGCCAGGGGACCCATGTTCGTCCCCGGCCTGCCCTCTGAAGGCCTCTGGTTGGCAGCCCCTGCCAGCCGCCAGAACTCGTCAGGGTTCAGTCTGGTGTCCGACTTACTTCACCGGATTCTCCCAACAAGCTCACTCTCTATAGGAGGCAACAGGAAAACCAGAGAGACTGAGTGGCTTGTCCTGGTCACCCAGCTGGTAGTGACAAAGCCCACCTTAGAACTCAGGTCCGTCGGAAAAAGAAATGCTTTTTCAACGCCTACCCCCCTGCCCCACATACGCGCACAAACCCCTAATCTACTGGGGAAATCAGTATGTCGACCGTCCACGTCACCGCCGACCCCAGCTTTGGGACGGAGGTGTGGCGAGGATGTGCGGGTAAGCTGGCTGCAGGGACTGGACCCCCTTCACGTGGCCGAGGCCCCAGACCCCTGTGGGGCTGTCCTTCAGCTCCGGCAAAAGTGCTAGGGGCTGAGGCTCACCCTGCGTGCTGAGTGGGGATGGCCCCCCGGCCCCTTGTGACCTGGCTGTGTGTCACTGGGCGAGATCTCGCCCCCTCTGGGCAGCAGCCTCGTGTCCAGTAAATAAAAAGAGTTCACAGAAGGGTTCCCGTTCCCATCCAGTCGTACCTGAGCCTGATCCGGCCCATTTCCCGGGTAAGTGTGCACAAATCTCCCGTGCTCATTGTTGCCTTAGTTTCCCCTTTTGTGGAGCAGGGACCGTGGCACACAGGCCATTGCGGGTGTTAGTGCCACTGCCAAGACCCAGCCTGCCCGGGTCTGTGATTCCGGGCCTCCTACTTCCCTGCCCTGCGGCCTCAGGCAGGTGACTTAAACCTCTCTGGGCCTTTGGTCTCCTCCTCTGTAAATGGACGATTGTCGTATGCCCTGGGTCACAGGCCATTACAAGAGGGCCAGAGATGGGACGGCAAGGGGCTTACAAGGGGGCCTGGCAGGTGGGGAGCCCCGTAGAGCCTTTCCATCCTCCATGATGAGGGCGAAAGGAAGTCCTCGGCACTGGGCCGGCACACGGTAGGGGTTCGGTAAGCTCTGGATGCTTCCCGTGGTGTCAGTCAGTGGCCGAGGGACTCAGCGTGCGGCCTGATGTGGGCGTGGTGCCCCCTCTCTGTCTCGCAGGACGATGCCATCCTCCATCACGTGGGGCCTCCTCCTGCTGGCGGGTCTGTGCTGCCTGGTCCCCTGCTCCCTGGCTGAGGGTCTCCAGGGAGACGCTGTCCAGGAGACAGTGGCATCCCAACACGACCATGAGCACCACGAGGCGCCGGCCTGCCACAAAATCGCCCCGAACCTGGCTGACTTCGCCTTCAGCATGTACCGCCAGGTGGCCCATGAGTCCAACCGCACCAACATCTTCTTCTCCCCCGTGAGCATCGCTACGGCCTTCGCGATGCTGTCTCTGGGGAGCAAGGGTGACACTCACACCCAGATCCTGGAGGGCCTCGGTTTCAACCTCACCGAGAGAGCAGAGGGTGAAGTCCACGAGGGCTTCCAGCAGCTTCTCCACACCCTCAACCGGCCAGACAGCCAGCTGCAGCTGACCACCGGCAGTGGCCTGTTCATCAACGAGAGCGTGAAGCTTCTGAACAAGTTTCTGGAGGACGTCAAGAACCTGTACCACTCGGAAGCCTTCTCCATCAACTTCGGAGACAACCAAGAGGCCAAGAAACGGATCAACGATTACGTAGAGAAGGGAACCCAAGGAAAAATTGTGGATTTGGTCCAAGATCTTGACAAAGACACAGTTTTTGCTCTGGTGAATTACATTTTCTTTAAAGGTAAGGTTGTAGCAGCCACCTGAGCTGACTCCCACGAGAATGTCCAAAAATAGTCTCAAACACACAGTTCTTAAACTTGCCGTGGCAGGGCAGGGTGACTAAATCAGTGCACCTCTGCATATGTTATTCAACTAAGGTCAGGGGACGATGGGTGGGACAGTCAAATCATCCTTTTCTCTGCAGGACTTTTCAGAGCCTTTAACGTCCTAGTGTACGTTGTCAATCCCCAGCAGGGAGGGCAGTGAAACAGGCAGGCTTAGCAGAGCGTATGAAGGGAAGGGGCATTCTGGGAACACACTTCTGACAACTCCAGTGCAGTGGAGGGAGGGATGGCTCTGGAGACAGAAACACCAGGATGCAAACCTTTCCTCTATCGCTTATTAGCTATTTGACTCTAAGCTATTTGACTCTAACCTCTTTGAGGCTCTGGTTTCTTCTCTGTAACGGACACAAAATCATGCCCTTGTTGGCGGGTTTCTGTGAGGACTGAACAAGTTACAAAGAACATGGGGCTGCACGCTCGCGCAGCAGGTGCTCAGCTGAACTTGAACCTCAGCCTGGCCTCCTCCCTGAGGGATGGCAACGTGGAGGGGGGCGGTGGAGGGTGCCTGCAGGCCCCAGAGGGCACTCCAAGGCAGTGGAAATGGCCTGGGGCAGGGAGGTAAGAGCAAGGCCAGGGATGCCTCCTCCCCCCTGCGGGCTCCTCGCTCCGGAGGCAAGAGTGTGATGGAGAGCACGGGGCCAGAGCAGGCAGATGTTAGGTCCCAGCTCTGCTGTGTGACTTCTGGTGGGTCTGGCCCTTCTCCGGCCTCAGTCTCCATCCCTGTGCAATGGGGAAGTTGGGCACAGGAGTTCCCGGGGCGCCCTCCCTCTGGGCCTTGCCCGGACAGTGCTGCTCTCTCGGTGCAGTGGAGGGGAGCTACCCAGGCATCGCCATTCTGCCCAGCGGTCCAGGGAAAGACTTGGGGTAGGGGTGAGAGCGATTTCCTGAATGATAAGAGCTGCCCGTTAACAAGGGGCAGGGAGACTCCCACAGGGACGTGCCGAGTATGACTGATGTCAGTAATTTTCATTTAGCATCTCCCAAG
Organism: Acinonyx jubatus; assembly: GCF_027475565.1. Classification (NCBI taxonomy): domain Eukaryota; kingdom Metazoa; phylum Chordata; class Mammalia; order Carnivora; family Felidae; genus Acinonyx; species Acinonyx jubatus. The sequence goes on along the minus strand of NC_069386.1, from coordinate 134,636,548 downwards.
CCACCCTCAAATACGTGAGCAAGAAATACAAGTAAAAATGCTTGCTTTGCATATCCAGACTGGCAGGCCTTAGCCTCGATAACATAGACCTTCTGGATCCTCCTCCAGGCTTGCATTCTTCTCTCTAACGTCCTTTCAGTAGACTGTTCATGGCAGCCCCATTTTACAGGTGGTGACACTGAGGCTCGGAGAGAAGTTGTCTCACCAAGGAGACTCGGGGCTTTTTTATCCCACCCTATTGTCCAAACCTTCCCCCACTGCTGGCTGAAGCCCACCTTCCCTTCCCTCCAGGCAAATGGGAGAAGCCCTTCGAGCCCCAGCATACCACAGAGGAGGACTTCCACGTGGACGAGGACACCACGGTCAGGGTGCCCATGATGAGCCGCCTAGGCATGTTCGACGTCCACTACTGCGACATGCTCTCCAGCTGGTCGCTGCTCATGGACTACGTGGGCAACGCCACCGCCTTCTTCGTCCTGCCCGACCAGGGCAAAATGCAGCAGCTGGAGGAAATGCTGAACAGGGACATCCTGGCCAAGGCCCTGGAAAAGAGACATTCCAGGTGATTCCCAAACCAGAGAACAACCCGGGAGCCGCCGCGTCCGGCCGGGTCCCAGGGAGGGAGGGCGGCCCCACGCCCCGTGCGCCCCACAGCGGGGCAGGACCTGGTGTCCCAGACCCAGGCTGGCATCGTTCAGACCGCACCGGCCGGGCTCCGTGACAGGACGGTGTCCGCGGTGAGGAGGCCAGAGTCCCGTCCTTGGGGACTCGCTTCCCCACCGGGGACACCGTCCCTTCCCGGTGCCAGCACGCGCCCTGGGAGGACCACGAAGGGAGAGGTGGGCTTCTGGCGAGGGGGGCAGCAGATGTGGAGTCAGAGCATACAACACCCGGGGCCGGACGGGGACAGCCTGCCTGGGGTCGGCCGGGAAGGCAGAGGCCCCGGGGAGGGACCCTTGGGCGCACCTTGGAGCAAGGTTTGGGCTCCTCTGTCACCAGACCGGTGTGGACTGATTGGGTCCCCGTAGTGAGGTAACGCATGAGCGTGCACCCCAAATTAGTGCATAAAACGCCCAAGCCCTCGTGACCTATTTTACCCTCCACACGATGACAAGATACACGCACGTATAAATGTAGCAATGGGAACGTATATAAATAATCAAGTACAATTCATACATGAAACTGACACCCAGAAGAATACATAATAAGCATATCCGTGCTTAAGTGAATATAAACTCACAAAAGAGCATAAGGATACAATTAAAATAGCAGTTTTAATACCTCCCCCCCCCCACCCCCACCCCCCACTCCTGGGCTGCCTGCGCCAGAGGCTGAAAGAAGAACAAGGCGGTGCCGAATCCGGATCGGGTCGAGCGGAGCCTCAGTGCCAGTCAGCTCGCTCTGGCAGACCCTGCTCGGGGCCACACGCTGGCCCCACGGAAAAGCAGAGCGGGGCATTCGGCCCGTGGGCTCACGCATGACTCACCGAGCAGATGTCCCTCCACACTCACCCCACGTTCCCCTGGGATTCGGGCTCTGGGGAGGTCCCGGTCTGGGGGACACCTGACCCTGCAGGGCAGTGCGCTAAGCACTCCCCAGGGGACTTCCTGGAGGGCTGCTCGGAGGAGGCAGGAGGGGGCATCTGACACTTTGCAGGACAACCCATCCCTGTGATTCTACATCCTCTGACCCCGGGGGGGGGGGGGGGTGGAGGAGCTAGAAATGGAATAACCCGTGCACACCTCCAGCGCTCCTGTGGGGGCAGGGCGAGGGCCACTGACAGGGAGAAACAACCAGAAATGAAACGCTCAATGCTGTGAAACACCTTTGTTTCCGAATCGTCGTCACAGGTCTGCCAATTTACATTTGCCCAAACTGTCCATTTCTGGAACCTACGATCTGCAAACCGTCCTGAGAAAAATGGGCATCACCAAGGTCTTCAGCAACGAGGCGGACCTCTCAGGGATCACTGAGCAAGGTCCCCTGAAGCTGTCCAAGGTGAGTGCGTCCCTGGTGGCCATTGGCCACTGGTGCGTGTGGGGGACAAAGGGACACAAACACCTCTGCAGACTGAGGTTCCTGACGAGTGCCCTGGATCCACGGAGACTGGAATGTGGGCAGGTGACAATGGAGGAGGTGGCCTCACGTGCTCCTGGCACTTTAGGGACCTCCTCCGCACTTGTGGCACTGACACTCTGGGTCATTTTTGGCCAGGGCCTTCCCTTCTTTGGGCCTCGATGGACCCATAGTTACAAAGACAGGCTGGAGCTCAGGGATTTCAGAGGACTTTTGCCCCTGCGTCTGTGACACTGGGAGCCATTGGCCAATCACTGAGTCTAGGTGAATGAGGGATTTTGCCTAAAGATGCCAATTATTCAGAAAATTAAAGGTGACTAAAGCCACAACCGCAGCTCGAAGGCTGGCTGGGAACTGAGTGCCTGGTGTGGACCAGATGCAACGAAGGTCCCCGTCAGAGTCCTGGGCCCCAGGGTGCTTGACATATCAGGGAGGGAGGCCATGGATGGGGAAGGACAGGCCAGGTGGAGAAAGGCCCACATAAGCCCCTCCCTGGGCAACACCCCCCTCCTTGGGCCTCGCTCCCAGGGCTGGGTTGGGGACGGCAGCCCATCCCCACTCAGGACAGGCCGCCGTGCTCTCGCCCTGTAGGCACTGCATAAGGCCGTGCTGACCATCGACGAGAAAGGGACAGAAGCCGCTGGGGCCACATTTATAGAAGCCATCCCCATGTCGATGCCCCCAACTATCCAGTTCAACAGGCCCTTTGTGATCATCCTCTACGACAGAAACACCAAGAACATCCTCTTCATGGGAAAGGTGGTGAACCCCACCGACACAATACCTGGCTTTCTGAATTCAGCCCCCTCCCCAGACGACAGACATTAAAGAATGATCCGGCCCAAGCTTGTGTGTGACATCCTTCATCCTTCACCTGAGTCTCCCCTTCCATCCCCCGGCAGTGTGTGGAATGTGGGTCACAGCGACCTTTGGTGTCCACTGTTTACTCTCTATCAGGCCTTCCCACTGTCTGGGAGCGGTGCTGGGCCGGGGCGAAATGTTTGCCCTGGTCACTCTGGAAAAGCTCTAGGCTTTCAGTCTTATCTGGGAGTCCCCGAGGGGGCATCGCAAGGGCTCAGATTCCAGCCCCCAGCCCCCAGCTCCCACTGGGCTCCCCCTGCCCCACTGGTGCTCGCAGCGCCCCCCACGACAGCCCCTACCCCTGCTGCCCCTCAACCTCGAGGCTGCCTCCCTGTTGCTTCCAGAACCTTCCACTCACACAGGGGCACTGAGCAGCCGCATCTCCAGCTGCAGAGGGAGAATACTTGGTTCCTTTCCCTCATCCCGCCCTCCCACCTGAGCCAGGCTTGGGCTCCTACCAGTCGGAGCTCTTTCCTGCAAACATCTATGGCCAATCTTTCCTGGCAACTTTTTCAGCGGGGCCGGACTGGGAACACGCGCTTCGGCCCTCGTTCTTCTCTGCTCCTGGAGAAAACATTACTCCTAGAAGCAGGTGGGACTTCTACCTGCTCTGCTCCCCACATGGGCGTCTGGGTCTTGGTCTGTGTCACCTGCTCAGACTAGTCCCGGACTGCCAGCACCCCCCCCACGCCCCCCGCAAGACACTTAACCTGTGTCCTCTTCTACCTAATCATGTGGCCAAGTTGTGAACGGCTCTGGAAAGTCATCACAGTGGTTCCTTGGTCATGGCAAAGGAAGTAGGTCATCAAGCCCACGAGCCTTACCTGCCCTCCCTCAGCTAAGCTGTGACAGGGGACACTTTCCATCTTGCCTTATGCCTGCCCCACAGCCCTCCATGCAGTGTTCTCAGGGAAACCACAACTCCTATACCACAGCTGTGGCCTTGCCGGGAGCAGCCCTTTTCACGAAGGGCCATGTGGCTCTTTCTTGCCATGCTGAGCCTCACTGGAGGGCTACAGCAGTCGGAAAGTCCTGCCAGACCCCCAGCCTGAGGGAGCCAGCGCCCTGGGCTCGCGGGAACGTGCTGGTCCTGTGGCCGGTCTGCCCCACCCCGTACAAATCTAGTGATGCCCCCCTGAGCCACTCGCTGGGGCGCACGGGTATCTAAACAACTACGTTGTCATAGGAAATGCACCTCTTTTAGGTCAAAATGGCCACGTAGGTGCAATGCCACGTGGCTCAACAGAATCACGATCCTCCTGTCTCCCAGATAAGTCTGATACCATTCTGATTTTTCTCAGCCCGGAGACCTCCAACCTCCCCAGATTCCATTCATGATACAACCATTGTCCAACACCCGGAGCGATGCCAGAGTGAGATTAAGTTCAAACTCTGCAGCGTCCCAGCTGTGTGACGTCAGAGAAGTCACCAAACCTCTCTGGGTCTCAGCAGCCTCACCATGGTTGTACCGCCGATTTCTGAGTTGGTGTGCACTTCAGACCAGGTATTCAAAAAAGGCTTTGAAAGGAGAGCTGAGGGGGCGCCTGGGCGGCTCAGTTGGTTGAGCATCCGATTGTTGACTTCGACTCAGGTCATGATCCCAGGGTCGTGGGATTGAGCCCCATTTCGGGCTCTGCACTGCCCCTCTCCTCTGCTCACGTACTCTCTCTCTCTCAAATGAATGAATAAATAAATAAATAAATAAATAAATACGGGAGAGCCGATCCGGGTGCTGATGTAAGGGACTACATTTGTGACATTCATGAGCTCTTTCTTTTTTTTGTTTTTTTTAAATTTTGTTTTAATTTTTTTTAACGTTTATTTATTTTTGAGACAGAGAGAGACAGAGCATGAACAGGGAAGGGGCAGAGAGAGAGGGAGACACAGAATCCGAAGCAGGCACCAGGCTCCGAGCTGTCAGCACAGAGCCCGACGTGGGGCTCGAACTCACGGACCGTGAGATCATGACCTGAGCCGGAGTCGGACGCTTAAGCGACCGAGCCACCCAGGGGCCCCACATGAGCTCTTTCTATAAGCCCGGCACCCCTTGAGGGGCCAGTCAAGCATTTTCCTATATAATCCTCGTGGCAGCCGCTGGTGGAGCTGCTCCGCTCTCATACGCCCATTCTCCAGAGGAGGAAACTGAGGCTCAGAGACGCTGGCTGTCTTGCTCAGGGTCACGGAGCCAGTCAGTGGCAGAGCTGGCTTCAGGAACTCTACTTGTTCTTGCAAACCTCAGCACCTCACCCACACTCCCTCCCCCAGACACCCACAAGCTAAACTCCTGCCTCAGGCGTGGGAAATGCTGGGGCCTGCAGCCACACGCCTGAGACGCCTGCGTGAGAAGACACCGTCCAGCCCAGAGGAAGAACAGCAGATTGGTTGGAGCTCTCCCAGCCCTCTTGACAACCGACAGCAAGCCACCTGCGTGGCACTGCGTGCCCCCCCCCGGCCCCCCAGTATTGAGGAGGTCAGGGGACAGATGCAAAGGCCCGTTGGAACTCTGGAGTCCAGGAAAAGAGCAGGAAGGGAGGGAGCTAAGGGCACTCACCTAAGACACACCATCCTCCCACTTCACAGAATGGCCTGTCGTCACATTAGTCTGGGCTCTGGTGGCCCAAACCCAATTCGAATTAGCTGCGGGTCCCCAGGCGGGGGATTCATCGGCCCGTGAGAACCACGGGCCCGCTCGCGGGTGGCAGAAACAGCAAGGCAACCTCGTCCTTAAGGACGGGAGCGCGGCACCAATCGTGCGGATCAGACCTAAGCCTCCGCTTGGCCTGTTCTTGAAGACGTATCCACTGTCGGGGCACCTGGGTGGCTCAGCCGGTTAAGCGTCGACTCTCGATTTCTGCTCAGGTCGTGATCTCACGCTTGTCAGAAGGACCTCCGGGAGGAGCCCTGAGTCGGGCTCTGAGATGAGCAAGGAGCCTGCTCGGGATTCTCTCTCTCTCTCTCTCTCTCTCTCTCTCTGCCCCTCCTCTGCTCCTGTGCACTCACACTCTCTCTCTCTCTCTCTCTCTCTCTCTCTCTCTCTCTCAAAATAACAGACATTTAAAAAAAATTTTTTTATGTTTATTTATTTTTGAGAGACAGAGAAACACAAGCAGGAGGGGCAGAGAGAGGGAGACACTGAACTCAAAGCAGGCTCCAGGCTCCGAGCTGTCAGCCCAGAGCCCGACGCGGGGTTCAAACCCACGAACAGCGAGATCGTGACCTGAAGTCGGACTCTTAACCGATTGAGCCACCCAGGCCCCCTGATACTAGACGTTTTTTAAAATATTTATTTATTTTTGAGAGAGAAAGCAGAGGAGGGGCAGAGAGAGAGGGAGAGAGAGAATCCCAAGCAGGCTCCCAATGTCAACACACAGCCTGACACAGGGCTTGAGCCCATGAACTGTGGGATCATGACCTGAGCCAAATTCAAGAGTGGGGCACTTAACTAACTGAGCCACCCAGGTGCCCCAAAATAATAAAACATTTTTAAAATAATAAAACAAAATAAAATAAAATAAATGTATTTTCTCTCTAGTCTGACCTCTGGAACCAGTCCCTGAAGGGCACAGGCTAAGAATCATTACCCCTAATTTATAGAGGAGGAAATGGAGGTCCAGCAGGTTAAAAGACCTCGATATCAGGTGCCTGTCAGAGTGGCTAAAATGAGTAAATCAGGAGACTATAGACGCTGGCGAGGATGTGGAGACACGGGAACCCTCTTGCGCTGTTGGTGGGAATGCAAACTGGTGCAGCCGCTCTGGAAAACAGTGTGGAGGTTCCTCAAAAAATTAAAAATAGATCTACCCTGTGACCCAGCAATAGCACTGCTAGGAATTCACCCAAGGGATCCAGGAGTGCTGATGCATAGGGGCACTTGGACCCCAATGTTTATAGCGGCACCTTCAACAATAGCCAAATCGTGGAAAGAGCCCAAATGTCCATCAAATGACGAATGGATAAAGAAGATGTGGTTTATATACACCATGGAATACTACTTGGCAATGAGAAAGAACGAAATCCTGCCCTTTGCAACAACGTGGATGGAACTGGAGGGTATTATGCTGAGTGAAATTAGTCAGTCAGAGAAAGACAGATATCATCTGTTTTCACTCATATGTGGAACTCGAGAAACTTAACAGAAGACCATGGGGGAGGAGGAGGAGAAAACATAGTTTCAAACAGAGAGGGAGGCAAACCCAAAAGAGACTCTTAAATACAGAGAACAAACTGAGGGTTGATAGGGGGGGCAGGGGAGAGGTGAAAATGGGTGAAGGGCATTGAGGAAGGCACTTGTTGCGATGGGCACTAGGGTGTTGTATGAATCACTGGAATCTTCCCCCGAAACCAAGAGCACACTGTATACATTATATGTTAGCTAACTTGACGGTAAATCATATTTAAAAAAATTTTTTTAAATATTCACTAGTTAAAATAAAATAAAACAATAAAATAATAAAAAGTAAATAAGGGGGGGGTGGAAAGAAGGTAACTAATACTTTAAAAAAAGAAAAAGAAAAAGAAATCAGGTGCCTCACTCAGAAATCAGGTGCAGCACAGGCCTAGAAATCAGGTGCCGCCCTCAGGCCCTGGCGGGAGTGAGGAATATGTACAAGTAAACAGTGATGTCTTTGGTGGACCATCATCACTAGTCTTGAAATATGTCCTGAGTCCTAGAGCTCTGAGGTGACTTTCGGCATTAAAATGCTAGGATAAAAATGTCCAAGGCAGGGTGAAAAGCACACAGAATTCTGGAGCCTTCTAACTAGCATGGAGCCACGAACAGGGCTTTCGATGGCACCTCTATCTGAGTGGGCCTCGGTGCCCATCCCTGCAAAATGGGGACAGTGAGACCTAACTCGCTCAAAGTTTCTCCTATGGCTGATGGCGTGCCGCGTCTTCGGCCGTGGCGCCGGCTCTTGCCTGATATCAAACATCCGACTGCCGATTCTGAAAATAGCGGTCTGTGGGGGCTGGCTTCCCCTGTCTTTTCATTTGCTGGCAGGAAAGTCAGAGGGACGAATTACAGATATTTGCACATTTTGCTATGGAAGACCTTGGCTTGGGACTCAGGTGGCCCAGGATCTTGCCGCAGCTCTACTATGAACGAATGTGCTCCCTGGGAGCTGGGGAAGTCACCGCCTCTCTGTGAGCTTCACTTTTCTCATCAGTAAAATGGGAGCACTAAGGCCCCTTGGGTCTTGATACTCTGCAAGACGCTAACTACCTCCGGGCAGCCCCATCTCGTTCTTTCCCATGATTCCCCGGGGCCTGGGCGCTTGATAGGTGCCTGTTTATCTTCTTTCTGTGCCTAGACAAATGGACTTTGGGGTTCCAAGGACATGATTCAGCTCCCAAGGTGAAGATTCCAAGGGCTGGGACCTTAGCAGTAATAAGCCCGGTGACGTCGGGTGGCTGGAGTTTCTGGAGGTCAACGTGTATCAGGCACAGCTCTAGGCTCTACGAGAGTTGTAATCCCCTTTTTCCTCTCGACAGCTCTGTGAGAAGAGTATCAAGGCAAAATGAACTCTTGGTCTCGCGTGACCGGGGGGCCCCCATCACCCACCCTTCAGATGGCCTCGTGCCTGCCGTTCGATGGACGAGGCCACTTCAAAGAACAGCAAGGCCCTTTGATGGTATCGGGCACTCACCGGCTGTGCTCCGGAGGCTCTCAGCCTTATTTCCTGCAGAGGGGGTGGCTGTGGGCCCCTAAGACTGAGTGTCCCAGCCCCCGAGGCTGCCCTGTGAGTAGACGAGGCCCCTCAGGTGCGTGTCCAGCCTATCTAGCCTCTCTGGGGAATCGGCGCCTCCTCCTGAGCTGACACTGGTTAGAGTCTGGGCCACTGGGCCAGGATTGTTATCTCCCCTCGGCAGAAGGGAAAACTGAGGCACAGACAGGTTCAGCTCCGACTTGCCAGGGTCAGGATTTGCAGGCGGGCACGGCCAGTGGGGAGGCTGGAATCACGCCCTTCAAACGCTCTCAGCGTCTCGTAGGCCCGCTTTGATGATGCGTCATGGTGCATCATGCATGGGCGGGTGGGGCTGCTCGGGGGTTACTTTCCTCTCTCCCCCACTTCCCAGGCTTGGAAAGGACCCTGTAGCCCTGATGGTCTTCACCTGTGTCTCTCCCACCTACAGGTGGCAGGGACAAGTCCCCTTGGAGGGCCCCCTTCCGTGTTGTCTAACACACTTCTTTAACGTGCTTCAGGCTCCTTCTCTTACCTGGTTCCTTCTAAACCCCAGCCAGAGCCAGCGTCCTTGGCCTTGCCCTGCAGACTCCATGCCACCCACTTAATCATCTTACTGGAGAAAGCGCATGCCCTTTCAGCTTTTCCCCATGGTAGCCTGCTCAACCAGATTTCCAAAGGATGGCCCATGGTCCCCCCACCCCTGCTCCCTGGCCCCCACCCTCCTGCACAGTGGACCCCGGCCTTGGTCTTGTCCTTGGACCTCCTCCTCTGAAAGACTGAGGTGTATTCATTAACTCCTCAGATAACCCTGCTATCTTGTCCGTCACCTCGTCCCCTTTCTTATCTGGGTTCACGGCCCCGTCTCCCACTCGTTGGCCCCTCGCTGGTTGTAAAAGCTTTCGTTTGCGAAACCTACCACCCTCACCCCTCTAAGAATTATCTCTCGGGTTCCTCTGGCCATGAGTTTCTTTTGTGTTTTTTTTTTTCCATTTTGTACTTGTTATTTCATTTATTAATATATTGCAATGATTTCCTATATATTTCACTATTTTTTTAACATATGGCTTAAAAAACATACATCTTAGTCCATCACTTATGGTACCGTAATCCGTTTAACTAGTTTTATATATCTGGTCATTTGGATGTTTCCAGGGTTCACCTATTATAAATAATGCCATGATAAACATGTGGATGCTGAGATTTTGTGCATCTAGTTGATATTTGATTATTTTCTTAGGATAGATTTTTTTAAAGTGACTTCATTATTGATTTCTGAACTTTTCATTAATCCTTTAATCTTTTAATAGAATGTATCGTCAAGTTAGCTAACATACAGTATACACAATGTGCTCTTGGTTTTGGGGATAGATTCCTGTGATTCAACCCAATGTTTAGAGCAGCGTTATCAACAACAGTCAAATTGTAGAAAGAGCCCAAATGTCCGTCAACTGATGAATGGATAAAGAAGATGTGGTTTATATATACCATGGAATACTACTTGGCAATGAGAAAGAACAAAATCTTGCCGTTCATAACAACGTGGATGGAACTGGAGGGTATTATGCTAAGTGAAATAAGTCAGGCAGAAAAAGACAGATACCATATGTTTTCACTCATATGTGGATCCTGAGAAACTTAGCAGAAGGCCATGGGGGAGGGGAAGGGAAAAAAAAACTTACAGAAAGGGAGGAAGGCAAACCGTAAGAGACTCTTAAATACAGAGAACAAACTGAGGGTTGATAGGGGGGTGGGGGAGAGGGGACAGTGCTGTATGTAAGCGATGGCCATGAGTTTTGATGGCTAGCCTGGCTTCGCTTGCTTCTCCAACAATCTCATTTCAAAGGCTGGGCTCAGAGAGATTAAAAGTGTTTGTGCTGGGTCCATTGTTAGTGAGTGATCGAGGCAGGTTAGAACCAGGTCTGCCCGAAGCTAAAAAGTATGATTTTCACTACCTCCTTTCCCCATCACCCCTCTGTCACTGGAGGGACCAGCGTCTCCGAGACCCCTGCCATCCAGGCATAGGGCTGAGACTCAGGCGGTGTCCGGGGGCGGGGGCGGGGGGGGGGGGGGGGTGGGGGTGGGCAGGGGAGTTGACTGCAGGGACCAAAGACAATTTGGGGGCTGGGACCTGGGACTCACCATGGGCCCAGCTCAAGAAAGGCTTCTTGGGGTGCCTGGGTGACTTTGTTGGTTAGGTGCACAACTCTTGATTTCGGTTTAAGTCGTGATCTCACGGTTTGTGGGATGGAGCCCCATGTAGGGCTCTGCACTCACAATGCAGAGCCTACTTGAGAGTCTCTCTCTCTCTCTCTCTCTCTCTCTCCCTCTCCCTGTCCCTCACCTGTTTATGTTCTCTCTCTCAATATAAATAAACTTGAAAGAAAGAAAGAAAGAAAGAAAGAAAGGAGGAAGGGGGAGGGAAGTAAGGAGGACTGAAGGAAGGAAAGAAAGAGAGAGAGAAAAGCTTCTAGGGGCTGCCGCCGTGTGTGACTCTATGTTGGGCACAGCCCCCACACTCAGAGGAGCTTGTCATTAAGCTCCCAATGGCAGAAGGACCCCAGGAGCATCTGGGTTCCCAAAGTGACAGGTAAGGAGATTTGCTGTGGTCTCCTGAAGGCCCGACATGACATGTCAGAGCAGAATCCCTGGGACCCCCAGACAGGGCCCCTACCCAAGAAGCACAAACACCCCAAACCAACTGGATCCAGTGAGTACTTTGGCCCCAGTGAGCAAGTTGGGACTCCCTTGACCCAAACCTGCTCTGAAATGAGAAGTCTGTCCAACTAGGGAAAGGGAGGCCTCCCAAGTGGGCCACGTGCTCTGAAGCCCTCCTCCCCCTTGCAAGGGCACTTTGACCCCAGGGGACGCCGGGCAACGTCTGGAGAATTTTTGATCGTCACACCTGGGAGTTGGGAGGTTTTGTCTAGGATGTGTCTAAACGTCCTACAATGCACGGGACAGCCCCCCACAGCATAGAGTTTTCCACCCCAGAAGGTCCACGGTACCGAACTTGAGACCCCTGACGCCCTGTGGGCTCAGCCCTCAGATGCAGCCAAGTTCCCGCTTCAGGGAGAAAGTTACCAGGTGAGCACCCCCGTGTGCGGAGCACCAGCCCAGGGGCATGGAGACCTGTCTGGTGCCAGCTCTGCCTGACCAGCTGTGTGGCTTTGAACATGTTCCTGAACTGCTCTCCCAGCCTCAAGCCGCTGAAATAAGTCAACGTTTGTGAGTGCCTTGAGGGGTGAGGGCCCTCAGTGCTTTTGCGAGCCGTATCCGCCAGGCCTGGAATGTTGGAGGGTCAGCTAATAACCAACTCCAGGCTCAGATGTCCTGTTCCATGACGGCTGTAGCAGCTACGAGAAAAGGGACGTTGAAGTATGGAGTCAGGGAGAGTCTGGACCACGGTCGGAGGCGGGGGTGGTTCTGGCTGTGTGTCATTGGGCAAGATCTTACCCTCTCTGGGCAGCAGCCTCATGTCAATGGGGACCAGTGGGGGACTGTTCCAGATCCAGGCATCCCTGCACTTGATCTGACCTGCTCCCTGGGTGGTTGCACACCCATACATTGTGTTTCCTGTGCCTCAGTTTCCTCTGATGTAAAATAGGGGCCGTGGCACGTGCACACAGGCCATTGCGGGTGTTAGTGCCACTGCCAAGACCCAGCCTGCCGGGTCTTTGATTCCGGGCCTGCTACTTCCCTGCCCTGTGGCCTCGGGCAGGTGACTTAAACCTCTCTGACCTTTGGTCTCCTCATCTGTAAATGAACGATTGTCGTATGCCCTGGGTCACAGGCCATTACAAGAGGGCCAAGAGATGAGACGGCAAGGGGCTTACAAGGGGGCCAAGAGATGAGACGGCAAGGGGCTTACAAGGGGGCCTCGCAGGTGGGGAGCCCCGTAGAGTCTTCGCTGCTGTTCCGTCCTCCATGATGAGGGTGAAGGGAAGTCCTCGGCACTGGGCCGGCACACGGTAGGGGTTCGGTAAGCTCTGGATGCTTCCCGTGATGTCAGTCAGTGGCCGAGGGACTCACCGTGTGGCCTGACGTGGGCGTGGTGCCCCTTCTCTGTCTCACAGGACAATGCCATCCTCCTTCACGTGGGGCCTCCTCCTGTCAGCAGGTCTGTGCTATCAGGTTCCCGGCTCCCTGCACACACTTCCAAGCCCCATCTGCAGGCACCCGCCCCCAGCATAGCCCCCAAACTGGCCAAGTGTGCCTTCGGCTCGCACCATGAACTGGCTCATCACTCCAACAACAACATCATCTGCTCCCCCATGAGCGTCGCAATAGCCTTTTCGATGCTCTCCCTGGGGACCAACGGTGACACTCGCACCCAGATCCTGCAGGGCCTAGATTTTAACTTCAAGGAGGCCAATATCTACAAAGGCTTACAGCGTCTCGACAGCCAATGCCAGCTGACCGCCAGAAGTATACTATTCATCGACAAGAATTGGAAGCAAGTACATATGTTTTCGGAGGATGTCAGGAAGCTGGACCCCTCAGAAGCCTTCTCCGTCCACTTCAGAGACAACAAAGAGGCCAAGAAATGGATCAACCAATATATAGAAAAGGAAACCCGAGGGAAAACTGTGGATTTCATCAAAGATCTTGACAAAGACACGGCTCTTGTTCTGGTGAGTTACATTTTCTTTCATGGTAGGTTTTACTCCCAGCTTGAGCTGGTTCAAAAGGAAACATGCAAAAATGTTCTTAAACATTTAGTTAGTAAACTTTCCTTGACGGTCAGGGACGGGATAGGGCAGGTGCAACTAAGCATGTGTTATTCAATTTCCCAAACACAACAGGTGACATACTTTCCACCATCAACTAAGGTCAGGGGATGATGGGCGGGACAGTCAAATCATCAGTCATGGACAGTCATGGACTGGCCAGGTGATGGGAGAGGCTGAGGCCTGAGTATATTAGGCACAGAGAAGGGGCCAGCCCCTGGGGAGAAAAGGATTAAGGAGTTGTGTTCTCAAGATGGTTGGGTAAGTAACATGACCAGCTGATGGAGCCCATAACTACCAGATAAAGAACTTTCACTTACTAGTCTCCATCCACACCCACACATGCACACCATTCACACATGGAAACACACGCACACACTTCTAATGAGCACCTACACTGAATGAAACTCTCAGCGTGAAGCACCTTTGTGGCCCCGGAACATCATATTGGATAGCTCTGATTTTCCCATTTAGAAAACCAAGGTTTCAAGAATACCAGTCATCTCTCTGAGGTGATACAGTTAGCTAGTGGGGAAAATGGGATGGAACCCAGATCCTTGTGACGGAAATTCGTATCTCTTCCACTACACCATGATAAATCAGTTGTGAGTCCTGTGGTCCTTTAGTAAAAATGCCCAAATGGTAGACACCCAGCCAGCAATACTGCCTATTTGCCATTGTTTTCATTTTTATTTCAAGGAAATGCTAGAAAGACCCAGGTCCTTGATGGGCCTTCGGAAACATCCCTTCCTGGAACCCCCAAGACAGCTCTCATCCCATCACATAGGGCCCTGTTCCCAGCTCTGGGTGGGGGAAGGTGTAGCCCGTCTCTGCCTCAAACAGCCCCGTGTGTCTCTCCCCTCCATGCCATAAGGCCTAAAGCTGTGCTGAGCATCGATGAGAATGTGACAGACTATTCTGGAGCCATGCCTTCAGAAGGGAGCACCTGGTCTAAGCATCTGTCCGTCAAGTTCAACAGGTCCTTCTTAGTCATCACCAGGGATGAGAGTGCCAACATTCCCCTCTTTGTGGGAAAGATGGTGAATCCCATGCAAAAATAACTGCCTGAGTTCAACCCCGCTCTTTCAGGCCGGGCCCCCTCCCTAGATGACATTAAAGAATGGTGGACCTGGCCCAAGAGTGAGTGTGATGAGCCCATTCCTAATCTTGTCTCGGGGTCTCCCTTTCCATGTGTAGAATCCAGGTCACTACAAGTGTTCACGTATCCACTTAATTCATACGCACTGGGCATGCACACTGTCCAGGCCCTGTGCTAGGCAAGATGAAATGTTGGCTGAAACCCACAATTTATTATTTTGTCTTATTTTATTTTTATTTGAGAGAGAGACAGCATGAACAGGGAAGAGGGGCAGAGGGGGAGAGAGAGAGAGAGAGAGAGGGAGAGAATCCGAAGTAGACTCCAGACTCAGCATGGAGCCCAACATGGGGCTCGATCTCATGATCGTGGGATCATGACCTGAGCCGAAATCAAGAGTCGGATGCTTAACTGACTCAGCCCCCCAGGAGCCCTTGAAACCCACAATTTAATAACAGAGATGGAAAGCCAAAAATGACAGGAGATGGGCTTCTCTAGGAGTGGGACAGGACACCTAATCAATAGCCTAGGTTTCAGTAGAAGAGTGACAAAGAGAGAAAGAGGCAAGGCCAAGCCAGGCAGATCACTCAACAGGGAGGAAGCTAAGGGGTCTGCGCTCATGGGGGGATCAAAATTAGTCAGAGGGTTAAAGGCTCACACCCACCTTAAATACTGGTGTTTGGACTTCTGGTTAGATCACGCAATAAAACATAAAAATCATCAATTGTCCTGGGGGCGCCTGGGTGGCTCAGTCAGTTAAACGTCCGGCTGTAGCTCAGGTCACGGTCTCACAGTTTGTGGGTTCGAACCCCCACATCAGGCTCTGTGCTGACAGCTCGGAGCCCGGAGCCTGCTTCGGATTCTGTGTCTCCCTCTCTCTCCACCCCTCTGTCTCTCTCTCTCTGTCTCAAAAATAAATAAACATTAAAAAAATGTTTTAAAAGAAGCAATGTCCTTGAAGAAAGCATTGGTTAATGCATCTCATATTTATGCAGCCAACCTCAGGGCCCCTAAATACGTGAAGCAAACATGAACCAAGTTGAAGGGAGAGGTAGCGACACAGTAACTGGAGAATCAATGTTCCACTTTGAATAACTGACAGGAAACCACACAGAAGATCAATAAGGAAAAGAAGGACTTGAACCACACTATAGACCAGCTGGGCTAACACACATACACAGAACACCCCACCAACAGCAGCAGAACACATTTTTTTCTCCAGGGCACAGGGAGCATTCTCCAGAACAGACCATGTGTTAGGCCACAGAACAAGCTGTAACAAATTTTTAAAGGCTGGAATCCTACAAAGTACCTTTACTAACCACAACAGAAGAAAACTAGAAATCAGTAGCAGAAGAAAAACTGGAAAATCCAAAAATGTATGGAAATTAACAATTCTTACACAACCAATGGGTTAAAGGAGATGTCACAAGAGAAATTAGAAAATATCTTAACACAAGTGAAAATAAAAACACATCAGGCCAAGACTTAAGAGACGCAGAGAAAGCAGTACTAAGAGGGAAGTTTGTAGCTGTAAGCATTTACGTTGCAAAGAAGAAAAATCTCAGATCAACAACCAACTGCGTATTTTAAGGAACTAGAAAAAAAAAAAAAAAGGAACAAACTAACCCAAAGCCAGTACAGGAATAAAATGATAAAGATCGGAGGAGAGATAAACAAAATAGAGAATTTCAAAAAATAAAACAAGAGTGAAAATCAACAAAACCAAGAGTTGGTTCTTTGAAAAGATTAACAACATTGACAAATCTTTAGCTAGACTAGCTAAGAGAAAAAGAGAAGAATCAAATCATTAAAATCAGAAATGAAAGAGGGGACATTCTTTTACACAAATAAAAAGGATCATAATAAGGAAATACAATGAAAAACTTGAATGCCCACAAATTGGATAATCTAGATACAGTAGAAAAATTCCTAGAAACACACAACCTTCCAAGAATGAATCATGAAGAAATAGAAGATTGACATGATACTAGTTACATCTGATGTATAACTAGTAAACTGGTTGAATCAATAGTTAACTCCCAACAAAAAAGCCCCCAGGACTGCATGGCTTCACTGTTGAATTCTATCAGACATTTAAAGATGAATTCACACAAAGTGGACCACTTTCTTACACCATACACAAAAATAAAATGGATTAAAGACCTAATGCAAGACCTGAAACGGTAAAACTCCTAAAAGAAAACATACGCAGTATGTTGACATATGACATATGCAGTATGTGGATATATGACATCATCTTTAGCAACATAGTTCCCCTCAGGCAAGAAAAACAAAAGCAAAAATAAACTATTGGGACCACACCAAAACAAAAAGCTTTTGCACCGCAAAGGAAACCATTGACAAGACAAAAAGGCAGCCTACTTAGTGGGAGAAGATATTTGCAAATGATGTATCCAATAAGGGGTTCATATCCACAATGTATAAAGAACTTACACAACTCAACACCAAAAAAAAAAGAAAACAAAAAAAACAATGTATTAAATTTTAAAATGGGCAGTGGACCTGAGCAGACATGTTTCCAAAAAAGACATCCAGATGGCCAACAGACACATGAAACCATGCTCAACATCACTCATCAGGAAAATGCAAATCAAAACCATGATGAAATATCACCTCACACCTGTCAGAATGGCTAATGTCAGAAAGACAAGTAATAACAAAGGTTGGTGAGGATGCAGAGAAAAGGGAACCCTCGTGCACCGTTGGTGAGAATGTAAATTGGTGCAGCCCACTGTGGCAAAACAGTATGGAGATTCCTCAGAAAACTAAAAATAGAAATATCATATGATCCAGTAATTCTACTATTGGATATTTACCCAAAGAAAATGAAAACCCTGATTGGAGAAGATATATACACTCCTACGTTTAGTGCAGCATTATTTACAATCGCCAAAATATGGAAGCAACCCAAATGTGTCCATCAATAGCTGAATAGATAAAGAAGATGTGGTGTTTATGTATATGTATATATATACATGTATATGTGTATATATATGTATGTATATATAATATATATGTATGTATATATATTATGTTATATAATGTATATATGTATAATGTGTGTGTGTATATATGAGTGTGTGTGTGTGTGTGTATATATATATATATATATATATATATATGATGGAATATTACTCAGCCATAAAAAGAATGGGATTGTACCATCTGCAACAACATAGACGAACCTGGAGGGTATTGTGCTCAATGAAATAAGTCTTCCAGAGAAAGACTAAGAGATACAATTTCACTTATATGTGGAACCCAAACACAAAACAAACAAACAAAAGCAAACAGAGCCTTAAACACAGAAAACAAACTGGTTGTTGCCGGAGGGGAAGGGGAGAAGGGGATGATGAAAAAGATCAAGGAGATTTAAAGGCACAAAGTTCCGGTTATAAAATAGGTCAAGGAGATGAAAAGTACAACATAGGGAGGAATATAGTCAGTAATATTGTAATGATTGATGAGGGAGCATAAGGCAAGCAGACAGGCCAGAAACACCCCTCGGGCACTCCTGGCTGCCCAAGAACAAAGAAAAGGGGAAAAACAAATGAGTAACTGATAGAGATCCTAAGTCCTGCTGGGCCTGAGTCACCTTCCGTTTACAAATATCTTAGTAAATTACAAGAAAAAGGCAGTCTTATCGATAGCCTAATCTCCAGAAACCTATAGACTCAGCTTCCTGGAGCCCCAACATCACCCCTCCATAGTGGTGTGGGGAACAAAGGCAAGAAAGAAATGGCAAGTAAGATTAAATTTCCTCCTAACCCGTAGCCCATTGACAAATACTTGAGGCAAATACAGAGTGTAACATTTCTCCAGGAACCCCCTACTGTCTTAATGCTAATGCTTTGCTACAGGGGAAAACCACCTTAGCTTGACAATAGCGAGGCCTCCAGGATCTTGTGAGTCTTCTTTAGCATTTGAAAGTCTCCTTGAAAACTTCCCTTTAACTTACCTCCCCCAACTCCCAAGTATATGACCAGCCTCTCCTCAGGGTCCCCTGGCAGCTCTTCTGCCCACAGGTCCTGTTTCTGTGCTTTAATAAAATCACCTTTTTGCACCAAAGATGTCTGCAGGAATTCTTTCTCGACCCACAAACGTATGGCCAACTCATCTTTGACAAAGCAGGAAGGAATATCCAATAGAAAAAGGCAGTCTCTTCAGCAAATGATGCTGGGAAAACTGGACAGCGGCATGCAGAAGAATGAACCTGGACCACTTTCTTACCCCATACACAAAAATAAACTCAAAATGGATGAAAGACCTCAATGTAAGACAGGAAGCCATCAAAATCCTCAAGGAGAAAGCAGGCGAAAACCTCTCTGATCTTGCCCGCAGCAACTTCTTACTCAAACACGTCTCCGGAAGCAAGGGAAACAAAAGCCAAAATGAACTATTGGGACCTCATCAAAATAAAAAGCTTCTGCACAGCGAAGGAAATAATCAGCAAAACTAAAAGGCAACCGACAGAATGGGAGAAGAAATTTGCAAACGACATATCAGATAAAGGGTTAGTATCCAAAATCTACAAAGAACTTCTCAAACTCAACACCCAAAAAACAAATAATTCAGTGAAGAAATGGGCAAAAGACATGAATAGACACTTCTCCAAGGAAGACATCCAGATGGCCAACCGACACATGAAGAAATGTTCAACATCACTCATCATCAGGGAAATATCAAAACCACCATGAGATACCACCTTATGCCTGTCAGAATGTCTAACGATAACAACTCAGGCAACAACAGATGTTGGTGAGGATGCGTAGAGAGAGGATCTCTTTTGCATTGTTGGTGGGAATGCAAGCTGGTGCAGCCACTCTGGAAAACAGTATGGAGGTTCTTCAAAAAATTAAAAATAGAACTACCCTACGACCCAGCAATTGCATACTAGGCATTTATCCAAGGGATACAGGTGTGCTGTTTCAAAGGGACACATGCACCCCCATGTTTATAGCAGCACTATCAACAATAGCCAAAGTATGGAAAGAGCCCAATGTCCCTCGATGGATGAGTGGATAAAGAAAATGTGGTGTGTGTATATATATATATATATATATATATATATATATATATATAATGGAGTATTACTCAGCAATCAAAAAGAATGAAATCTTGCCATTTGCAACTACGTGGATGGAACTGGAGGGTATTATGCTAAGTGAAATTAGTCAGAGAAAGACAAAAATCATATGACTTCACTCATATGAAGACTTTAAGATACAAAACACATGAACATAAGGGAAGGGAAGCAACAATAATAAAGAAACAAGGAGGGGGACAAAACAAAAGAGACTCATAAATATGGAGAACAAACTGAGGGTTGCTGGAGGAGTTGTGGGGGGGGGGGGATGGGCTAAATGGGGAAGAGGCACTAAGGAATCTACTCCTGAAATCATTGTTGCACTAGATGCTAACTAACTTGGATGTAAATAAATTAAATTTAAAACAAAAGAAAGAATTATTTCTTGGCCATCAGCTCCAGACCCCACGAATGCCCCATCACCACAAAGACTTCATCAATAATGTTGTATAATGACACATGGTGACTACATTTACCATGATGAACATTGAGTAATGGATAGAATTGTCAAGGGACAGATCATCTAGGCAGAAAATCGATAAAGAAACAATGGCTCTGAATGATACTATGGGCCAGATGGACTTGACAGATACACTCAGAACTTTTCATCCAAAAGCAGCAGAATACACACTCTTCTTAAGTGCACACAGAACATTATCCAAAATAGATCACATACTGGTCACAAAACAACCCTCAATAAATATAAAAGGATTGAGATCATACCATGCATATTTTCAGATCACAGCGCTATGAAACTTGAAATCAACCGCAAGGAAAAATTTGGGAAGCCTCCAAATGCATGGAGGTTAAAGAACATCCTGCTAAAGAATGGATAGAATTATCACCGTATTAGAAAAAAAAAAAAAAAAGAATTCACAGATGCCTTCCTCAAACTCTTCCAAAAAAATTGAAGAGGAGGGACCACTTCCTAACTTGTTTTACGAGGCCAGCATTACTCCAATACCAAAGCCAGAACAAAGACGCTACAAGAAAAGAAAAGCACAGACCAACATCTCTGATGAATATGGATGAGACACCCAACCCGAACACTAGCAAGGGGAATTCAGCAGTACAGTAGGAGGATCATATGCCCCGACCAAGCGGGAGTTAGTCCTGGAATGCAAACATGGGTCACATATGGAAATCAATCAATACAATACATCGCATCCACGGAATGAAGAGAAAAAAGCAAAACACGTGACTGTCTCTGTAGATGCAGGGGAAACATTTGACAACATTCTTCACACCCTTTCATGATAAAAACACTCCAAGAAAAGAGGAATAGGAAGAAGCTCCCTCAACAGCATCAAGACCACATATGGAAAGCCCACAGCTAACATCATCCTCAATGGGGAGAGACTGAAAGTTTTCTTCCAAGATCAGGAACAAGCCCAGGACGCCTGCTTTGGCCTCTTCTACTTCACGAAGTTGAGGCAGTGAAATTAGCCAGTTGCACAAGAGCAAATACCGTGAGACTGCAATTCTGCGAGGTACTTAGAGTATGGAAGTCACAGAGACAGAAAGCAGGGTGCCGGGGGTGAGGGGCAGAGGAGACGAGAAGGCAGTGTTTGGCAGGAACAGGGTTTCAGTTTTGCAAGATGGAAAGGCTCTGGGCTGGCAGGTGGTAATGGTTGCCCAACAGTGGGAATGTCTTGGTCCCACCCAGATGTATACTTACACGTGGTAAGATGGTGAATGTTGTATGTTTTACCACAATGAAAGACAACATAATACAAATCAGCTTTAAATGTACTAGTAACGATAACTGTATGACCAATGGCCTCCAAAGAAGCCAGTGAAATTCCTGACATTTTAAGCTATTACTCCTAATCCTATGGCTTTCATGATAATTTTACATCAAGTTGTTTAAAAAAAAAATACGTATGCAAACGCCATGCCATAAATGTCATAAACAAAGCCTAAGGACAAGCTGGGAAATCTTGTAGCTGATATGACAGAGACTCATTTTAATTTTAAAGAACTCTCTCAAGTCTATAAGGAGACAGTAAGTAACCCAGGAGAGTAATGGGCAAAGGACTTAAACAGGCAGAGTACAGAAAAATAAATACAGGGGCGCTGGGTAAGCGCCCGACTCTTGGTTTCAGCTCAGGTCGTGATCTCCCGGTTCATGAGTTCGAGCCCCGTGTCGGGGTCTGTGCCGAGGGTGCGGATCCTGCTCGGGATTCTCTCTCTCCCTCCCTCTGCCCCTTCCCTGCTCGCTCTCTGTCTCAAAATAGATTTTAAAAAATTAAGTAAATAAATACAAACGTCCAATGGGAATGTAAGAGATTTCTCAACCCCATTCCTAATTTTAAAAACACAAACCAGAGTCCCATATGCCACCTGCCAGATTGGCATAAATGTGCCAGGTTGACGATACTCACTGCTGTTTACACGTGAAGAAACAGATCTCCTCAATAATAGAGGCGGGGGGAGGATGGAAGTGGGTGCAATCTTGCGGAAAGATAGTTTCGTGACATCTGTTAAAGTTAAAAGTAGAAAAAAAACACCCTAGTTTTCGATTCAGGAATTTCACCACGAGGAATTTACCCCATGGAAATATTTACAAGCAACAAACATAAGGAAAAAAGTTCTTTCTAATTGCAGCATTGAAGAGCAAAAAAAAAAAAAAAACAAAAACCCTAAATGTCCTTCGACAGGGAATCGATTACATAAAATTAGGGACATCTCTCTAATAGAATGTCATGCAGGCTTTTGAGTGTCATACATAGGCTAACTCTATATAAGCCGATAGGGCAAGATCTCTAAACAAAATATGGTAAAAAGCAAAAGAACAGTGTACAAAGTGTGATTTCTCGTGTGGACACACGCATTCACTTATTTAGTAAGCATCTACTATGCACAGCTGTGAACAAAACAGACAAAATCCCTGCACACAGGAGCTCCATGGGGGATAAGCAACAGTTCTGGTAAGTCAATACCATGCATAGAATAGGGGTAAGTGATGAGTCTTACAGCAAAAAATAATGCAGGGACAGGAGATGGGAAGTGTTGGGGTATGAGAGACATGCTCAGGCAGAGTGGTGAGGTAAGGCCTCACTGAGAAACCCAAGGCAGATGAGAAAGTAAGCTATCTGGAAGAAGAGTAGCCAAGGCATAGGGAATGTGGTGATGCAAAGGCCCTGGGGCAGGAGTGTCTGGCATGGTCAAGGGAAGCAAGAAGGCAGGGTGCCTAGAGAAGGGGAGAGTATGAAAGATAGAGAAGCAGAAGAGGCCAGAGATGCCAAGACATTTCCCATGTTAGTTTGTGTTATGGGGGGAAAAGGGTCCTTGGTGAAATGGCTTTGGAAAACTCTAGACCGAGTGTGATTCCTTAGCCTCTCCCAAGTATTACCATCCACGTGGGAAAGAGAAGATGTGGCGTTTCTCAAGTTTATTTGACCCTGAAGCCCCTGTTTTTCTTTTTACAAATCATCTCTAGGCTTCCGTGGAATGCACTTTGCTGAATGTTGCCGTGGGTGAGGAGGCTGTTAAGCGAGGAGGATTGGTTGGCGAGGCAAGATGAGGTGTAAGGAGGTCTGAGAGCGTACTCCCCTGTCACAGACACCTGCTGCCCCTTCTGGGCTAACACGCCCTTCTGCTGAAAGACAGTGATGTGAATACCAGTGCTCCTGCCCCCGGACACTCCGTGGCCCCCACTGAAGGCATACTGATGGGGCAGAGTCGCACTGGACATTCTTGGTTCAGAGTGACAGCATCATCAGCTGCTGCCCAGAGACCCAGCCTACAACCTCCTCTCTGGGCATTAACCGAAGGGCAGCTGAGGGGCAAGAGGCAGAGTGGACAAACAGGATTGTCAGCTGGGGAGGAGGTGGCCAGGCTCAGGATTGCACAAGCCCACATCACCTTGGGCCTGTTAATATTAACTCAGTCTCCAGCCTGGGGGGATGCCAGCTATCTCCAAAGTCACTGCCCTGACAAATATTGTTTTGTTCTTCTTGTTGGCTAGACCTTCAATGATTCTCTCTTGGCCTTAGATTGTGATCCTGCTGAGTCCCCCATAAACATGCAGCTCTAATCCCCTACAGTTGCGTGTTGGCGAACATTCCCCCCACGGGACCAAGTGGTACCTGGTAAAGGACTAAATGTGAGCAGAAACCCAGTAGAAGCAATGCGCGTGGTCAACCAAAGGGCTTCAGGATAATTGTCATCCTGAGGCATTTCACTAATTGTGCCACAAAAGCCACTTCTAGGAACACATTTCTTCCTGGTGGGCACCCCCTGGCTTTGGTGTCTGGACACTTTTTCAACTCCTAGTTATTGTTCCTATAAACTGAATTCATACAGAAGAAGACTCAGTCAACGAATCATTCTCTCGCTCAACCGTCTTACACTAAGTAAATCATTCATTGGTCCAACTGTCTGTGCTAAATGCCAACCACACGCCAGCCCAGGACTATACATTGTGCTGTGTGTAAGTTCTGTGTAAATTCAGTGAATAACTTCATTACAAACTTCCTTGAAAAAGAAGCAAGGGCTCTGTAGACGTTCTATCGCACTGCTGCTTCTTTGGAGGATTGTCTTCGGGGTCAAAAAGGACAGGGGGACGGGTTGTGCACTGCCCACGGATGCCTGACAGAGGGAGCGTGGGGCGTGAAATCCAGGCCACGCTACACTTGCCAAGTGGTGCGCCCTGGCATGAGGTGGCTTCCATCTGGTATAGCAGGTGTTCTTTTTAATTTACATAAAGATGTTATTACTTCAGCGGGTACGTGATAAAATGAGTGTAGTAAAATGTTAATGATTGAATCTCGGTGGTAGATTTAACGTGTCCACTGGGAAAGTCTTTCTACTTGACTCTACATTTTGAAACTGACCGAATAACATGTTGAAAAGCGGGGAAAAGTGGAATGTCATTCCTTGTCACGTTATGCAGGGGCCAGAGAGACGCTGTTATGGGTTGAATTGTGTCCCCTGTCAAAAATTCCTGTGTTGAAGGTCTAACTCTCAGTACCCCCAGAATGTGACTTCATTTGGAGATAGAGTCTTCATAGAGGTCATCAACTTAAATGGAGGGCATTAGAGTGGACCCTAATCCAATATGACGGGTATCTTTATAAAAAAGGGAAATTTGGTCCCGGAGACATGAGCATAGGGGGAAACAATACGAAGCTACAGCAAGAAGTGAGCGAGAAGATGGTCAGTCTACAAGCCAAGGAGAATAGCCTGGAACAGATCCTTCCCTCATAGCCCTCAGAAGGAACCAACATTGCCAACAGCTTGACTTCAGACCTCTGGCCTCCAGAAATGTAAGACAATACATTTCAGCCACTTAAGGAAGCCAATCTGTGGTACTTAGTTTTGACAGCCATGGCTGACTAATGCAGGTGCCTTTTCTAGTCTGCATTGAGGGAGGCAACCTGAAGGCTAGCAGAGACTGATCTCCATCTTGAACTCCTCGAGTAGATACAAATGTGGGGTTTGGGGGGCGCCTGGGTGGCGCAGTCGGTTAAAGCGTCCGACTTCAGCCAGGTCACGATCTCACGGTCCGTGAGTTCGAGCCCCGCGTCGGGCTCTGGGCTGATGGCTCAGAGCCTGGAGCCTGTTTCCGATTCTGTGTCTCCCTCTCTCTCTGCCCCTCCCCCGTTCATGCTCTGTCTCTCTCTGTCCCAAAAATAAATAAACGTTGAAAAAAAAATTTTAAATAAAAAAAAAAAAACAAATGTGGGGTTTGGGTTGCTGGGAACTGACCATGAGCTAATGTTTGCCTTCAAAGGAGGTGATGATGAAGGGAAGTCACTGCCCACTGGCATCTAAAGAACAGTAATGCCTAATAATGGGGCTATGAGCAAAGAGTTTTGCCACTATTGACTTTTGACATCCAACACTATTCCACAAATAAAGACGCAAGACAGGGCTGTTTAAAAACCAACCAAACAAACAAACCACAGGAACCCAAGCAACCAGCCGTGGCAACCAGCCAAAAGAGTTGTTGGAGCCTGGTTCTGTTCCTGGCACTAACCACTCACAAACTTACATCATCTTGGATAAGCCATTCAAATTCAATTTTCTCATTCACAAAGACACAGGTTGCAGCTAAGATTAAATAAGGGATTACATGGAAAGCTTTAAGCACACAGTAAGTGCTTAAGAAATGGGGGCAAAACTTCAGAGATAAGATTGAGATAAGCCCCATGAGGGCTAACAAACAGGCTCAAAGGCTTGTTTGTACAATAAACAAATGGGTGCAGGTGAAGGTCGGCAAGACTGTGGATGTCAAAATCAATACTCTGCTGATACCAGCTGTTTTTCCATATTAGACACTGTGAGAACTGACTATGGTTTATTGTCAGTCCTGACAGAATGTCCACTGGCATAGAAAGAATGCTTGCTCATGAGGCAAGAGAAGGGATTCTAATTCTCACTTGGCTCCCGACTATGTAACCCCTGGTAAGTTGCCGTTACCTCCCCCAACCTCTACTTCCTTGTCTATAAAATGGCCTAGACTAAAAATGACAAACACGTAGTCATGGGCAACTTCTTCAGCCCTCACATCCACACAGGCTTCACCAATCAACCGCGGCCCTATTTTCATCTTCGTTCAGACAGAGCCTCCAGAATCCTTCTCAAGATAAGATTCTGGGAATCACTATAAGAGATCCAAGATGGCAGCATGGATGAACACCATTTATTTTCCTGTCCCAGATGATCTCCAAAATGCCTTCTCCGGTTCCTCTGTTTTCTGAGCTTGATTCCCTTCTAAGCGAGAGATGACTTTGTTTTGCATCTTTCAAGACTTCCATGTGGAAATTATTTGGGACACTTCACTGTCTGGGCTCTTACCTTTTGAGTCGCCCTTCTCCTTCAGCTCCCCTTCTCCCGGACCAAATGTCCAACGCTCCCCTAGATTTGGGGGACCCAAGAGCCAGGGTCCTAGATTGTGGTAACTCCATCATTTTAAGTAACTGACCTCCTCTGCCCATGCCCAAGACAGACCTGGTGAATGGATGAAGGCACTCTCATCAGAAAGATGAAGCCTCTAATGCCTTCTCAACTCAGTCTTTTTGGCAGCCCTTACCAATGGCTTCACATTGACGTGTCAGGTAAAAACTATTGGCCACTTCATTGCAAGAAAATACGTCCAAAGATACTCTAGATACTCTAGAAGATACTTCAGAAGAAATTATTAAACCAGGATTAGCTCTGTGTGTGTGCGTGTGTGTTGATGGGTACCAGATACCAGCTCCGAACCAATACCATATGAATAGCTCTCTTTTCCATCTCTGATTAAGCCTTCAAACCACCTTTCCAATTCTCTTCTTACCACGGCAGCCACCTCAGAATGTGCCCGTGCTCAGGAAGCCATCTATTACAGTAGGAGGCAGATCAGGGTGTCACATACTTTTGCATGCCAAGCCTACCTCAGTCTCAACAAGCAGCTGATTTTGAAGAGGTTACTCAACCTTTCCAGGGTTCACCTGCAAAGAAAAAAAGACTAACACCTCCTCATAGGGTCATGTTAGCACCTAGTCTACCAGCTGGAACACGTTACACAGATAAATAAGATTGGCAGCCATCCCTGCGTGTGTTGCTATCATTATTAGTACTATACCTATATTGATCTGCTGGTCCTTGGGCTTCTGCTTGGGAAACAAAGTACTCCTCACACTCAGGAGAAGTGCAAAGGGGAGAAAAGGCACATGAACAAATTGGAGGAATACATGTGACGACGCTGGAACCTGAGCCCATCTGGGGCACAACTCACAGTTTGCTTAGTCCGCGTCTCTTCTTCCTCCGGTGTGGTTGCCCACATTCTGTCCATCCTTCAGGGTCCAGCTCAGGCATACCTTCTTCCAGGAGCGTCCACTGAGTACTCAAGACTCTGTCTGGTGGAGGAAGCTTCATCTTAGTCAACTCTAGTTACAGTCCGTCAGTTTAACGTGACTTTTGTCAACCCAGTGTTCTGTCAGTCACTTCAGGGTTTCCCCAGCCCAGAGTTGCATACAGCCCAATACCCATCCCTGAGGTATCTGATATGGAGACAACAGATATCCATGGTCTCAAGTGAGACCATCCTCTTGACGGCGGAAATAAGATCACTCTGAATCCCCCCTCAATGCCCACCCAGGGTTAAGCATAGTGCTTCAGAAGCAGATGGATGGGTGCCTGGATGGGTGCGTGCATAAATGAATGTAAATGGATGGGAAGATGGAAAAACGCTTTGCCAGCAGAATGTGGCATCTGTCCTTCCTCCTTAGCCTCTCTGACAATGTAACAAAGCCACCTTCCATGGGCAAGTCAGTTCAGCATCTCCTGTCCCTCTAGTGAGCACTGCACATTACGTACCCCAAAGATGTAGGTGCCACGGGCTAAGGGCTGGAACATTTGCCTAACGAGGGTACACCCTGACCTTCCTGTGCGTTTCTGCCTCCCTGACCACCAGAATTGGCTACTAATGTTGATTACCCTCTCTTCTCCTCAACCAAGGACAGCTGCCCACAGAGGCCAGCCTTGAAGGTGCTGTGGATGCATCAGACTCCTAGTACCTGGCCTGTAAGTAAAACTTACCTTCCCTGAGCCTCATTCCTGGCCCCCAGGGCTCCCAGTTAGTACTTGAGGAATAGTCCTCTCTGCATGGCTATGGGCTGGGATATGGAGTAGGGTATGGGAAGAGAACACAGCAGCAACCATAGGATCTGGGGCTTACCTGCAGGTGGGTCTTATTGTAGGGTCACCTCGTTCAGAAATAGGGAGGCAGTGAAGGATAAAAATCAAGCCTTTGGGGGCAGCAGACCTGAATTCGAATGCTGGTTCAATCACTGGCTGAATAAGCCACTTATTGAATAAGCCACTTCACCTCCCCTGGACGCCAAATGTTGCAAGGGTTGGTTGTGAGAATTAAGTAGAGTATTGCTCAGAGTATTGGTTCAAAGGATGAGACTTTTATGAAGAGACTGCATGGAAAAGTTGGAGGGGAAAACAGGAGGGTCTCTGGTGAGGACCCCAGAAGTTAGCAAAGCGAGGGGGCTCTTGCCTGCCCAGAGCTGACACTGTAAAGGGAAGAAATGGTGAGAGCAGGGGCCAAGAAGGAGGCACTGTCTGGAAGCATCCAAGATGATAGAAGGATACAGCTGCTCCAGAGGCTTGGAGCTGAAGTAGGGAGGAATGGGGACCAATCCTCCAGCCCCTCTCTCCTCCTGCCCAGCACACCCACCCACACCCACCCACTCTGACACCCAAGAACAAGTCAGTGGACAGGAGCGCCTGGCAGTACAGGGCAGAGGGGTCAGCCTCCCGGGACGCGACAGAAAAGGACAGACTGTAGATCAAAGAATAACGTGCAAAAAAAGATAGCCACTAACAGAAAGAGGAACAGCCAACTTTGGCCGAGCACTTACTGTGTGCCATGAGCACACACACTATTTCATGTAACTTCGGCTCAACAAAGAGTTTAGCCCTGAGCATACAATCACTCCCTACAGTAGAATACTCCATGTTGGTTTAATGGAGTTTCCCACTGATCTAGAATTCAGATTCTGGACATTTTTAAGGGATATGGGGGGAATCAGCGACCCCCTCACCCCAACCCCCAACCCCAAGTTTTCCTCAGCAACTCTCTAGAACGAGGGTGCGTATTTTACCAAATCATAAAGCATTGTGCGTGGAGTGGGGGGGGGGGGGCTCCAAAGATGGGGAGATGCGACCACGGCAGAGGGCGATGGGGGGATGGGCTGGTGTTCACCCCTGCCCAGTCGGACAGAGTGGCAGAGCACCCTGATTCCTGGTGTAGGGCCTGGAATGCGTGGGGAACCCAGGAGTTCTCTGTCTCCCTCTCTCAGGGAGCCTACCTAACCCTCCCCCTGCCATCCCTTTCTCTCTAGACCAGGCCATCAGCTTCTCCCATTCCACAATGACAAACACCACCGTTCCCATGCTCACAGGACAGGAAAGTCAGCCACAGGACAGGGGCAGACCGGCTCAGTCCCAAGTACAAATTCTGAAGGAAGAGTCTGGCAGTCCTGGATCAGGTCCCCAACTCCAGATCGATCAGCACGGCGGGAGGTGGGAAGCTGATGCCTAGGAGCTAATCTGTAATGGTAACAAAAAGTGGGCATAAATATACTACGATATGGAAATATAAGTGTAACAGACAGGAAAGGGGAACAACGTGTATAGGAAAAAAAAACTACTTTTAAAGGCCTAAATTGTTAAAGAGCTATATTGCATCCTGGTTTAAAAGACTCACTTTTAGAAAGAGAGATGTTTTCTCTCAAGTAAATAGTTCTTATGGAAATCCCATCTGGAATTTTTCCAATTTGCAGATCGTTTCTGAAGTTCATCCGGTGGAATGAACCCACATAACTGATAATTTTTGAAAAAGAAGACAAAAGTGATTTGCCTTGCAAAATATCTGATGTATTTTAAAAATTACAATAATCAAAACAGGATGGTACCAGCAGAAAAAATAGGCAAGTGGGTACAAGGAACAATATAAAATGTCCAGAAAAATCTGTGGTAAGTGGACTTTTCTACAGAGCAATGATGGCTTTTCAAATCCACGAGGAAACTGTGGTTTAGTCCATAAATGCTATCAGTTCAATCCATTGCCCATTTGAGGAATGGGATACTTGGAGCCTCACATCACACCAAATGCAAATTTAATTCCAAATAGATTAAAGAGACAAGCACAGAATTACAAAATACACACACACACAAAAAAAGTACTTGAAGAAGGAATGGGTGTGTGTGGTTTCTTATAATCTTGGGACAGGAGAGTCTTTCATTAGCATGACTGTTGGCAGATCAGAGTGCGCAAAACACTAAAACTTCTTTACGATGAAAGGCAAAGACAGACTAGCCAAAGAAAACACTCGCAGCATCTATGACCAGCAAAGGCTCAGTATTTGTTATGTACTTAAGAATTTTCTGCAACCCAGTCAGGGGGGAAAAAGACAACTGAACCATAATAAAAAGGTACAACAAAAGGCTATTTCCATCTATTACATAGTCAACAATAAAATGATGCCAATATCCAATCAGAAAGAACATGGCATAGTAGACAGCTTCACCTAGAGTTTGTAAGAACAGAACTGGTTCAGACTTTGTGGATGGCAAATTGGTATTACCTAGGAAATTTAAATGCATGCCAAAGTCATACGTGAACGCTACAAAATCGTTCACATTGTTCACACAGCATTTTTGAAACAGCAGGAAAAAAAATCAACAGGGGCACCTGGGTGGCTAAGTCAGCTAAGCATCCGGCTCTAGATTTCAGCTCAGGTCATGATCTCAGGGTTCCTGAGTTTGAGCCCTTCCTCGGGCTCTGCCCTGGCAGTATGGAGCCTGCTTGGGATTCTCTCTCTCTCTCTCTCTCTCTCTCTGCCCCTCCCCAGCTCACTCACTCTTTCTCTCTTTCAAAGGAAGTAAATTTTTAAAAGCTTGAAAAAAACCAACACCCATCAGTAAAGATGATTTAATAACATAGCAAGTGTATCCTTTCTATGCAATATATAGAACCATCAAAATAATGGAATGATGAGCACCTACTGACAGATTAGCAAAACACATCCAGCGTATATCAAATTAAAAAGCAAGTGATGGAACACTATGCAAGATGTAATTCCACTTCATTTTGAAGTGTGCCCATACGATTATTCATACATATAGCTACGTTCTGTGTGTCAATATCACATATTCAATTCACACACAGACCTAAGCAAACAAACAAAAAATTCGAGGCCAACGTACGACAAATTCTTAAAACTGATTACCTTTGGGGGGCAGGATTGAGTGAGCAGGCAGGAGCTGAATCTCGATAGTGTGACTATTACATTTTAAATAGAATTTATTATTATAACTAAAATCTAAAGAAGCCTGCAGGGTACAGCTAGGACTTTTTGTCGAACGCCTATGGTTTTACCGAACACCTACTGTGTTTCACCCGCCACGTTCTCGCATCGAGCTAACCACAGTTCCAAAGTCAGGATTCAAACCCAGGTCTACCCGATCCCAAAGCCTGTGTCTCACCCAAGTGCTCACTGTTCCCCTTGAACTTCCTGTTAAAGCTGACCCCAGGGCGCTCCATGGAGGAGAGAGCAACGGGAAGCATTCTGGGGTCTCAAGCCCTACTGGACTGGGTGACGGTGCTCTGTGTCTCTGTCCAGGATGGTGCCCCCGACTCTGTTCTTCAGGCTACTGGTGGCCAGGCTGGGTCCCCATGCCTGTGGCCAAGGGGCTCCAGACTGAGGAAATCATCCAACCCCAGTGACCCCGTCGGCCCCCTCAACCTTCCCGAACAACTCCCACTCGGTCTTCAGCCCGTACAGGTGGAGGGTGGCCGAAAACCCAGGCAAGAACATCATCTTCTCCCCGCTGAGCTTCTCCACCCCCCCTCGCCTTGCTGGCTCTCCAGGCCAGGCCAGCAGCACACACCCAGGTCCCGGAGGGTCTGGGCCTGCCCCTCGTCCAGGTCCCAGACAGCATGGTCACGAGCACTTCAGTCGGCAACTCCTTGCCCCGCTGCGGTCCCTGGAGGCGTGCCAGCCACACACGGGCAGCATGCTGTCTGTGGACCAGAGGCAGTACCTGTCACACAGGTTTGTCGACATCGCCCAGAATCTGTCCCACACGGAGGTCTTCCTCATCCCCTTCGGGAACAACCAAGTAGCCAGGGAGTAGATGCGCCATTTTGCCAGCGGCAAGATCGGGAAGCTGGCCCAGGAATGGACCCCGGACACTGTCTTGATTCTGGCCAATTATCTTTTCTTTAAAGGGAAGACATTCTCTAGGGGTTATTCGGACCCTTTGCAGCTTGTCTCTTGTCCCACTCTCCCCTACCTCTCCGAGAATGCTACCCCTTAACTCCTGTCTCTCCCGTACCTGCAGCCCGTCTTCCGATACCTTCTCCTGAACATTCTAGTTCCCTCTCAGGCTATAGCCCCATCGCAACCAAAGTTTCAGGTAGGGGTGCCCCCACACAGACCCGCTACGTAATTTGTGCATTTCACAGTGAATGAATATGTTGGGGCCCTTGCTCAAAACTCACTTTTCAAGGTGGCGACCGCAGAGCATTAAGCTACATTTGGGGCCCTGATGACAGCTGGGTTGCAACCTCCTTGAAGCCAGCCCTGCCCACGCAGCTGTCCCAGGCTGCCTTCCATGCTACCAAACACGAGCCCTGCTTCTGGGCCCAGGGCGCATCTCAAATGGTTTTGCAAGCTGTCTCCCATCCACCCTCAAAGAACAAACCTCCTTGTTAAGCCGGGAGCCCTGTCGTTCTGCGTCCACCCAGCTTGGCTACATTTAACTCTGTTTTGTGGACTCTCCTCCCTGGCACTTTCCTCTCGTGGGCTCAGCATGCCTTTCCTGTTTCCCCTACCTCCGCCATTTTTGCATATCTCCCTCTCACGAAGAGCCCCGTTCAATGACGGTATTTCATAGAGTTCTCCTTCAGTCATCTTCTTTGGGCAAGCTTGGCCCTCCAGTGGCCCCTACCCCTCCTGCACTCTGGACCCTCAACTCCTCTATGCCCAGCGCCAACCTCTCATGAGCTCCAGACCCATACCCCCCACCGATTGCCTGGTCACCTCCACCCAAATGTCCAAGAAGTGTCCTAAGTTCAGCATGGTCCAAGCAAGAAGAATTTCTTCCCACTGTTTCTCCCCCCTCCAAATCCTCTCTTCCATTTCCTTCCCTCTAAGTCCGAATGCACCTGCCCAAACCAGGTCAAACCACTAGCTGGGCCGATCACCTGTCTCCTTTCCCTCCCACACCACACTTATAAACCGGAACCGTGACCTGTGGATGTTTGCTCCCTAATCGTTCTCCAGTCTGTCCCATTGTCCCTCTCCACTGCCACTGGCTTCATTCAGGCTACATTATCTCTTACCAAAAGTATTACAGTTGCTTCTTAACTGGCTTTCCCGTCTGCAGTTTGCCTCCCTTAATCCATTTTCCACCCTGCGGTTGGGGTAACCATGCTATCAGTCAAATTTGACCTTGTAATTCCACTGCTGAAAACCTGTAAGTCACGCCAACCCAACTGGGGCACTTAGGGTCATGCTCCACGTCTTTGGGTTGGACCCCTTCAGTGACCTGCTCTCAGCTGACATCTTCAACCACATCTGTTGTCACCCTCGCCACCCTTCCTCCATCCAAGAGCCCCCTAGGCTAGTCACATGAAACAACACCCCTTTCCTGAACTGTGTGACCCCTCTTGCCTGTGGGTCTCTACAGAGGTCGCTCACCCCTTTACTCCCCATCTCCCCTCCATGTCCCCCGCCATCGGGTAACCCCCCCCCTTCAGGGCTCGGCTCCAAAGCCACTGCCCCCCAAGAAGCTTTCTTTAACAACCGCTAGGGTTTCCAAATTTAGAAACAAAACATAGTTATACCTCTATTAAGAAGTGTTTCTTATTTCTCTGAAATTCAGATGTAAGTGAGCATCCTATATTTTGTCTGGCAACCCCTACCCACCGTGCCCCAAAGTAGGTGGCGGTGGGAGAAATATTTTTTGTTTTCCACCTGCTGGGTGTGAGGTGCCTCTAGAACATGTGGATGGAGGTGACCAGATGGCCGGCGGGGGATGTGGGTCTGGAGCTCATAAGAGGCATGGGTGGACTGTGCATAGAGAGTTGGGGGTCTTCGGTCAACAGGAGGGTTAGAGCCACTGGAGGGGACAAACCCGTCTCTCCTCTGTGGTCTGTACCACTTCCTCTCTTTAATCTCAAGACTTAACGCGCGACGTTGTCGTTTTCGGATTACTCCTCTCTGTCCCCGCAAGACCGGGGGCTTCTGCATGTGCCAGAGGTTATTGCACCGTATTAACACCTGCCTCACTGGAATCCAGACACTGTCAAGATGACAGCGCTCAGAAATTCAGCTTCCTGGTTCTCAGCGCTTCCTGCCCTGCGGGGTTGGCCGTGTGGCCCCTCGGAGCCGGACCCCTCAGCTTCTGGCCAGGAGCCTCAGCTGCCAGAAGAGAAGACAGAAAGTCAACTCCAAAGGAGGAGGGGGTGGGCTCAGCCCAGCCCTGACAAAGCTCCTTGGGCCCTGTAGCCTACGGTTTCGTTGTAGACTGCATTCGGGCTTCTCCACCTGACACGGGGGAGAGTACAGCGTCGTATTTGGTAGAGTCGCAGTGAGCACTATGTAATGGTAGAATTAATAGCCAACAATTACCGGGCAGCTACTATTTTCTAGGCATTGGGCTCAGGCTTCACTTAGAGCATCTCACTGAATGCTCGCAGATCTCCAGTGGGGTAGCTGTTATATCTCCAGTTTATACATGAAGAAACTGAGGGTCCCCCTTCCGTCCCTGGCCTCACCTCCTACCTGCTCTCCCTGACTCCTTTTGCTCCGGCTCCACAGGCTTCCCCATGCCCCTCAAACACACCAGACCCATTCCTGCCCCTGGGCCTTTGCACGTACCATGCCCTCTCTCGGGGCTATTCTCCCTGTCGTGTCATCACACCCTCCCCCTGTCAGGTTTTTTGACGGTGCGTGCTAGGATTTCCCAGCCCTGAGACGCTGTAAGGGACTGAGCGACGTCTCACTCAGCTTTCCCCCCGCCTGTCCCGAACGGGATTTGAACACACCATGCGTTTTCACCGAAGACCTATGAACAAACTACAGTGCTGCGGAAGCCGTGGTTGGCTGGCTGTCGTCCAGCTTGTAACGGATCCATTCGCCGCGCCCCGTGAGTGACCCAGTGGGAGCCAGGACCAGGCCCCTTCACACCAGGTCATGGTATTCCAGCCACCTGCACTTCCCTCCTCTTCGCCATGCTCTTGATTAGCTCGCGGGCTCCCCGAGGTACGTGAGGCCTCGGCTACTCAAAGTGTAGCGTAGGGACCAGCATCACTGGATTCATCCGGGAGCTCGTCGGGAATGTAGGATCTCAGGCCCCCTCACACACCGACTTAGAACCTTTATTTTATTTTAAAAAAATTTTTTTTGAGATTTATTTATTTTTGAGACAGAGAGAGAGCATGAGCAGGGGAGGGGCAGAAAGAGAGGGAGACGCAGAATCCGAAACAGGCTCCAGGCTCCAAGCTGTCAGCCCAGAGCCCGACGTGGGGCTCGAACTCACGGACCGCGAGATCATGACCTGAGCCGAAGTCGGCCGCCCAATCGACTGAGCCACCCAGGCGCCCCTAGAACCTTTATTTTAACAAGATCCCAGGCAATTCACATCCAGATGGGACTCTGGGAAGCCCGGACTTGGGCTCCAGGGAGGTCTCACTGCTTCCAGGCAGACCTTGGAGATCCCTGGTCATTACACATCAGCCAGGGCTACCTCCCTCATACGGTCTCTACAGCCGTCATTCTGTCTCAGCACATCAGGGGCCACACCGCTCCTCACCCGCGGGGGGCCATCCTGCATATTATGCGATGTTTGGCCGCATGCCCAGATGCTCTACCTACTGGATGCCAGCGGCACACCCGGCATGCACACACACACACACACACACACACACACACACACACCACTCGTGACCACCAAGAACGTCTCCAAACTTTGCCAGATGTCCCCTGCGAGACAAAGTCTCCTCTGTTCTGCAGGATGACCCTGGGCGTGGACTGTGGGCTCCTGCACCCTGCCCGCCCCGTGTTCTCATCCCCTCCCCAGACCTGGCTGACTAGACAGGGAGCAAACCGCACTGAGCTAACGGTTGAGGTTTTCGCCCAGGCGGAACTTTCTCGGCCCCCAGCGCCGTGCCCCCAGAGAAGACTGAGGGACTCAGCTCTCCTCCCCGTGGGTTGCTTGGCCCGCCTGCAAGGCGCCTGCAGCTGTTAGGAGACTATCGGCTCAGCTCGCAGTGGAGACAGGGAAGCAAGCCCAGGGCAGACGGTCTCCCTGCGGCTGTGAACCCCAGTGTGCTTTTCCGGGGCTGACACCGTAAGGTGAACCAGGAGCAGTAGGAAACACGGGCTCCCAGCCCTGCCCCGGGGCCACACTCAGCCAAAGCAACAGGGCAAGTCTACACAGACGGACAGCCTCCTATTCCGCAGGGCCCGGTGGCAGGCCAGTCCAAGCAGCAACGGCATCAGACTTGGGTCCGATCCTTGCCCTTCAGAAACTGTGTGACTTCGGGGAAATCACTCAACCTTTTGGACTCCCCATTTTCTCACTGATGGGAGGTGGGCATTCATGGCACCCTGCTCCCAGAGCCACCGTGGGGACAAAATGAAATTACCTTATAAAGTACCTGGCACAGGTCTGTTCATTGAAGGCACCCAGTAAACACGGCTGACACAGATTTTATTCTATTAAGTTACGTGCGGTGAGATCGCTGGCCAGGGCCACTTACTAGGTGACATGACCTCAGCTCTGTCATCCCCCTTCATCCCCCCTAAGTAACAGGAGGAGGCTGTGCTTTCCAAAATTCTCTCTATCTGGGAACAGTCACCTGGAGCGGCTCCTGCCCTCAGCGGGCCTGTTGGATGTATTCAATGACCGTGCAGGAATCATGGGCATTTCTCTGCAAACCATCTCCAGGGTAAGTAAACATCCGGGTGTCTGGGCCATTTATAACGTGGCTCCCTTCCTCCTTCATTCAACATGCACCGAGGGGCCCCAGTGATGCCCATGCCCATGCCTTGCCCTGGGGTACACAGGGCCCGGCCACCAAGGGTTCCTCATCTGGGGGTGGGGGGAGACGTCACACGTGGAAATGGTGAATTGCAACACCCCAGTGGCGTCCTGGGGACAGCTGCTCCCAAGGAGAGGGCTGAGCCTCACTTGGGGGTGAGGTGTAATGCCCCCTTTCCCAGGCTCCCCGCCAAGGCAAGTGCCCCTGCTCTGGGGACAGCGTGAGGCCAGGTGCGTTTCTGCAACACTGACCCCTCCAGAAGGGCAGGGACATCCCCTCGTGGTTCCGGAAGAATCAGAGGTGAGCCTCCCGCTAGACTGAGTCCTGAAGTCCTAACACCACCGTGGGATCTCTGGGGAGTAGGAAGGGGAAATACCCGGAAATATTAGCCAACTTTGGGAGAAGGCAGGTAGTGGAGGGGGTGTGAACGGGAGCAGGCAAGAGGGGATGGTCTGTGGTGAGTGGTGAGTGGGATCTGACTCCACAGGGGCCTTGTCTGACAGGTGAAGGCGCTGGGACAGTCACCCTGTGAACTGGGGGAGGAAGACCACCTGGGGGTGGGGGGAGCGGGGCTGTAAACAAGGGCGGGATTGCATCTGAGCTTGAGGGAGCTCAAGCCGATGTCCCAGGGAAGGGGACGGCAGCAGAGGGGTCTGAGGGTGGCGGGGGGGATGAGACAGCCAGTGACGACGCAGGCAGGCCTCCGAGAGAGGCGGTATGGACAGTGAGAAGGGTGGGGCAGGAGAGGCGTTTGGAGGTGGAAACGCCAGGACTCCTGGGGCTGGAATATGGGTAGGAGTCAATAGAAAGGACAGTGCCTCTCTGAGAGGCGAGGGGAAAGCGATGCCAGCCGGGAGCATCTCAGGAGCACAGACGATGGAGGGGCAGAGGGGACTGTGCCGTCGAGGAGGAATGAGTAGAGCAGGACGAACCGGCCAACCGCGAGAGCCAAGCCTGAGGGCGAGAGACGCATCCTCCATCCCTTTGGATGAGGAAACTGTCCCCCCCCCCCCCCCCCGGGGAGGCCGGCTCACACATCTAGCCTTCACAGAGCCGGGGGGGATTACAGGCCTCGGGAAGGCAATCAGAGGGTCTGCGCCCAGACCCAGGGGCAGGGTGGCCACCCAGGCAGGAGGGGCAGCGCCTGCTGAGATCAGCACCCGGATTGTCGGTCCCCGCGGGCGGTGCACCGAGCAGAGCTGACCATGGATGAGAAAGGAGAAGAAGGGAGGATGCCTCAAGCCTCCGGTCCCTCCCCAGGTCCCATCTGTCCCCCCTTTCATTTCAACAGACCTTTCCTGCTGTTAATGTTTAAGGAAGGCGGTCACAGCCTTCTCTCCATGGGGAGAGTGACGAACCGCATAGCAAAAGCATGGTCAGGTGGCCAGAGGACGCCCTGGCCTCCACCTCCACCGTCCTGGGCTCCTGAAGAGAAAGGAAAATGAAGCAGGAGCGCGCTGAGCCCACAGCTCGTGGGTCTGTCTTCTGGTCTTTGCACAAAACCCCTCTGAGTCATTATCCCCGTGGCCCAGATGAGCACACCAACGTCCAGAACAGTGGAACGTTCACAAGCCAAGCCCACTGCCCCGACACCAACATTCCTGGGAGGATCTGCAGACCCGTGTCACTCTCGTGACCTCCTGGCAGCTTCACATCCCCTGCTGGTTTCTGGACTTTTCTCTCTGCTTTTAGTTCTCTCATGCCCTTGCTACCTGGACCGTGGCAGACTTGTGTTCCTTTGAGCAATCAACTCAATAAAGCTGCAAGTGACAACCTTGTGTGAATCGCTTTGGTGCCACTGGGCCAGCGGCCCCCCTGCATGACTTGGGGAACGCACCGAGAGCGGTCTAGGTGCATTTGTGTGACACAGAGGGCAGGACTGCCTTATCGTCACTACCTGCGGGCGTCCGACAGGCCCGGAGGTGAACGAGGGGCCAGCTGGGTTTCCGGTCTCTCCACAAGTGGCTGAGAAGGAAAGCGTGCAGGGAACTTCTCGAGTTCTCTTTGCTCAGAAAAGCTACTTAATATGACTTTGTGTTTGGGAGCACTGGCCTGCCCCAGCCTTGCTCCTGCAAAGCCTGACCCAGCACAGCTCTGCCTTTCAAACCCTGTCCGCGAAACTCTGCGTGAGGAACTCCTTCTCTGAAACTGGCTCACAGAGCAGGCACTGAGCTCTTCACAGAAGTTTCCATCTGACAGTCAGTCCGATGCAAATCCTCTGAGCAAGCCTCCATCGGGTACCTGATGTGTGCGAGGCACGGTCCTGAGGCTGCAAGGGACAGAGGAGGCGGGTCCCAACCTCGAAGGGCTCGTCATGGAGGTGCCCACGGCCCACGGCCCACGGCCCACTGCACCACTCCTGGTCTGGGGACAAACTGGTAGCGG
This sequence comes from Acinonyx jubatus, assembly GCF_027475565.1. Taxonomy (NCBI): domain Eukaryota; kingdom Metazoa; phylum Chordata; class Mammalia; order Carnivora; family Felidae; genus Acinonyx; species Acinonyx jubatus. The sequence goes on along the minus strand of NC_069386.1, from coordinate 134,597,055 downwards.
TGTAATATACTCTCTTTTGCTACCAAGTGGGTACCTGTCCTAACTGGGAGGTGTGTCAGGTGGAATTTTAAGCCGAACGGTCAAGGAGCCCAGTACTGATGGAATGTGAGTCACTGCGACAGGTGCTGAAGGTGTCGCCTGACGGCAAACTGGGGTCAAAGAACCGCTCCACGCTGGTGGGAATCCCTGGGGACTTCGCTCCCTAGTCATTGCACAGACCCCGTCACGGCCCAGCGACCCTGCCACAAGCTCAAGTGTCCTCTCTGACCACCCCCTCCTTTCTTTCCAGCTCCTTCCTTTAGGCATCCAACCCCAAACATCCTTGCACCCACTGGGATGTGCAATCCCCTGATCCTGCCAGTTTCCACCTCCCTCTCTTCCCCGGGCCCTGGCTTCCTCCTTGCCCTGCTTAAATTCCACGACCAGCTGTACCCTCAGCTCCTCTGTCTTGTCTGCCCTTATCATGCCTGCTTGGCAAAACCCTCCGATCCTCCCCGCCCCACCCCCGTTCCAAGCCTGCACTCCACCGGCTGAATACAGCTAGAAAAAAATACATAACGCACTGATGGGGCTCATTTTTAATTCATGATCACTAAACCATAAAAGAGGACTTGATCCTGGGAGCAGTCTCCCTCTACACGAGCACTTTTATGCTCTCACTGCCTTAAGTACATACTCCATAACTTGGCTTTCATACCTTCACCTCTTATCTAACCTCTGAGACCTCCTGCCCCAAGTCACTCTCCGCTGATGACGTTACTTCCTATTCACTAGCAAAATATAGGCGATAATCATCTGCCCACCCACCTGCAGTTCTGCTCATACCTCCACCTTCCCTCCTGTCACAATGGAACATCTGGTCACGCCCCTAGCTGGGGCCACCCCTTCCCCCCGCCGCATGTCATTGGTGGTATTTTATCTCACCCACTCAAGGACGCCACACCAACAACCCTGCCCCTTACTTCCTCAATCACAAACCCTCCCTATCTACTAGACTTTTTCTATCAGGATGCAAACCTGCTCCTATTTCTTCTATAAGATGGATGGATGGATGGACGAATGGACGGACAGATGGGTGGATGGACAGATGGTTGAACGGATGGTTGGATGGATGGATGGATGGATGGACGGACGGATGGATGGACGGACGGGTGGATGGATGGATGGTTGGATGGATGGTTGGACGGATGGATGGATGGATGGATGGATGGATGGATGGACGGACGGGTGGATGGACAGATGGGTGGATGGATGGATGGGTGGATGGATGGACGGATGGATGGATGGACAGACGGATGGATGGATGGATGGATGGATGGATGGGTGGATGGATGGATGGATGGATGGGTGGATGGATGGATGGTTGGATGGATGGTTGGACGGATGGATGGATGGATGGATGGATGGATGAATGGATGAATGGATGGACGGATGGGTGGATGGATGTATGGGTGGACGGATGGGTGGATGGATGAATGGGTGGACAGATGGGTGGATGTATGGATGGATGGTTGGACAGATGGATGGATGGATGGATGAATGGATGGACGGATGGGTGGATGGATGTATGGGTGGACGGATGGGTGGATGGATGGATGGATGGTTGGACAGATGGATGGATGGATGGATGGATGAATGGATGGACGGATGGGTGGATGGATGAATGGGTGGACAGATGGGTGGATGTATGGATGGATGGTTGGACAGACGGATGGATGGATGGATGAATGGATGGACGGATGGGTGGATGGATGAATGGGTGGACGGATGGGTGGATGGATGGATGGTTGGATGGATGGATGGTTGGATGGACGGATGGACAGATGGGTGGGTGGGTGGATGAATGGGTGGATGGATGGATGGTTGGACGGATGGATGGATGGATGGGTGGATGGATGGATGGATTAGGTATAGGTATATAGACATACACATATGATGATAGATATGGACATGAATGAACACAGATAGAGATAGAAACAGAGATCAATACAATCATTTTCTCCTCCAGCTGACACACCACTGGGGTCTATCAACATAGTGGTATATTATTCAGCAACAAAAAAGAATAATCTGACAACATACTACAATGTGGTTAAGTCTCAAAAACAACATGTTAGGTGAAAGAAACCAGAGCAAAAAAACTAAATATTATGTGATTCCACTTATACAAATCACTCAGAAAAGGCAAAAATGTGGAGCCATAAAGCAGATCAATGGTTGCCTACAGCTGGATTTAAGAGTAGGAACTGATAGTGGGGCACCCGGGTGGCTCAGTTGGTTGAGCATCTGACTTCGGCTCAGGTCATGATTTCATGGTTCGTGGGTTCAAACCCTGCATTGAGCTCTGTACTGGCACCTGCTTCAGATTCTGTGTCTCCCTGTCTCTCTGCCCCTCCCTCACTCACATTTTCTCTCTCTCTCTCTCAATCTCTCATAAAAAAATATACATATATTTATATATACACATACCTATATGTCAGTCTAAGGTTTAAAAAAAAAAGGAGTAGGCATTGATAGCGAAAGGCTTTAATGGATTTTTTTTCTAGCAATGGAATTGTTCCAAAACTGATGGCATTGGTACAACTCTAAATTTGCTAAAAATCATTGAATCCTACACTGTCAGTGGGTGAGTTTTATGGTATACAAATTATATCTCAATAAAGCTGTTCGGAAAAAAAAAACCTTTCCAGATACATCTTATCTGCTGCAGAGGAAACTTTGCTGCTTCAAATGCCTATGTTCACATATACAGTAAAAGACAAAACAAAACAAAAAAACAACGAGGTCATCATCTGAAGACATTAGAAAAGAAACCACAGATCAAATAAAATGATATCGAAGAAAGGAAATAATAATAAACACAACAGAAGTTAATGAAATAGAAAGCAAGGTAAAATAAGATTAAGAAACTCTAAAGTCGCTTCTTAACACAAAAACATTAACGACCCCTTGGTGAGACTGATCAAGAAAAACACAAAAGAAGCACAAATGACCAAGGTCAGGGAGGAAAAATGAGCCATTCGTATGCATCTGGAACATGCTTAAAAATAGTATGGGTATGTTATAAAAACTTATGTACAGGGGCTCCTGGGTGGCTCCGTCGGTTAAGCATCTGACTCTTGGTTTTGGCTCAGATCATGATCTCACGGTTCATGGGACTGAGCCCTGCTTGGGGTTCTGCGCTGACAGCATGGAGTCTGGTTGGGATTCTCTCTCTCTCTCTCTCTCTCTCTCTGCCCCTCCTCCTCTGTCTCTCTCTCTCAAAATAAATAAATAAACTTTAAAAACTGTATATACATAAGTTTTGAAAGTTAGATTAAATGGACAATTTTTTGACTCTTACTTGAAGAAATAGAAAATCTGAATAGTTCTCTAGGAAAGAGTTAAATCCGTATATGAAACAATTTCTCGCCAAGAAAACTCTAAGCCCAGATGATTTCTCGGGCAAGTTCTGCCAAACATTTAAGGAAAAAATAATGCCAAGTCTGCACAGTTTCCCAGATTTTAGAATAAGAGAGAACCCTTCCCAAATTGCTCCATGAGGCCATCGTGACAGTGACACCCAAACGTGGCCAGAGCAGTAGTCCGAGGGCCCCTTACAACCACTGTGTGTTACGCGTTACATTACTGCCATTCATCAACACCAGAACCCTCCCAGGCAGGCACGATTCTACACCACGCTGAATGGATACAAAAGTTGAGGTCTGCAGAGAGCAAGGGATTGGCCAAAGTCACACAACGAGTAATTGCTGTAGTGACACCGGAGACAAGTCTGACAAATTCCCAAGGTCTGGCAGTCTTCTTACTATCTTTTTTTTTAATGTTTTGTATTTGAGAGACAGAGAGGGAGACAGAGAGACAGAGCTCAAGCAGGGGAGGGGCAGAGAGAGCGCGGGACACGGAATCAAAAGCAAGCCCCAGGCTCCAAGCCGTCAGCACGGAGCCTGAAACCTGCTGGAACTCACAGAGCCACAGGGTCATGACCCGAGCTGAAGTTGGACGCTTAACCAACGGAGCCACCCGGGTGCCCCCTCTCTTACTGTCTCCATTCTAATCTCCTGCCTCCGCTGACCTCAGGGAAGGTGGGAGGTTAGGAAACCGAGCCTCAGAGAAGTCAGGCAACTTGTCCAAGGTCCCAGAACAAGTCAGTGAGAGAGCAAGAGGCAGGCGGGGACTGTGCCCCAGGCCCCTGCGAGGGACCTGCAGAATTGGCCTGCCCCATCCTATGCTCCTGGGACGGCGAACTAGGCCACACGAGGACCACCAGGGGGCATTCACATCACCTCCCACACCCCACCAACCTCCTGGGCCCAGGAATCTGCCCTGCGGAATTCCTATGCTAGAGACTGGAGGGCCCACAGCCCCTGGTCTGCCATGGGAGCGGGCAGGGAAGGAACGCACGAAGCCGGAGGCCCCTCACCTCTGCGGTGAGGACTCTGGCTAAGGCACCTGGGTTCAAATTCTGGCTCGTCTACGTGCCTGTGTGACTTCAGCCCTCCAACCTCCCTCCGCCAGTCACCCCATCTGCCAAATGGGAATCTCCATCATCAGCAGCTTTCGTATGCCTGGGAATACATCAGGCACGGCTCTGTGCTCTCTCCACACATAACCTGAGGCATTCTTTACAACAACCTAACAGACTCCAGATACCAGGGTCTCCGTTCCTCGGCTGAGGTGCAGAGAGCTTACGGAAGGCGCCCAACATCGCACGGCTAGGGGACGGATTCGAACCCAGGTCCCCACTCTTGACCTGCTCCACTAATCCTGCACGATAAGAATACCTACCCTGTGGATTCTTGTGAGGATCAAATAGATCAAAATACATAAAACACCAGAGCTGGCACCCGGCGAGGGCTCGATAAATGCCCGCTGCAGTCCTCACTGGGTGCCAGCCCCCGCCCCCACACTCGGTGCTTTCCGCATGGCTGTGAAACCAGCACAGAGCACGAATTGGCAGGTAGGAAGTATACAAAAAAAATAAAAGGGGGCCAACCGATGCAGAACCTTACCAGTGAGTTAATGACCCCCCTGGGCTGATTTCCTGCCTGTCCAGGAGCGGGAGGCCCAAGACAGGGTTAGAGTCCTGCTCAACTGCAGGAACTCAGTCCAGGAACTGCACAAAGGATGAGCACACAGGGGGAATAGGTAGCCCCAGCAATGCGGGGGAGTCAGCTCCCCTGGCCCACAACAGCCAGAAGGCAGGCCCTGGGACCAGCAAGGGCCATCTCAGGTTAGCCCGCAAAGTCCAAGATTTAGCCCCTGCCACCCCCACGCTGGCCATAAGCACTGGCTGGCATCCTGCTTTGCCAGCACAGCTCATGATTCCTATGGTAAACAGCCGGCCAGGGCTTGGCAAAGGCCAGCCAAGACTCCCTGGCGATTCGGATTATCGCTGCAGGTCCCTGGCTTGACGTGTCCTGTCCCCACACCAGGCGAGGCCCGGGCCCTGTTTACCCAGAGATGGGATTCCAGACGGCGCTGTCTTCTCCACTGAGCTACAGAAGTCAGAAGGTTCTGAGCAACCCTGCCAGTCCCCATTTCTGTGGTTGGTGGAGTTGGGGCAGAGGAACCCACATCTGGGCTGGAGTGATTTCGTTAGGGGGAGGTGGTGGTCATTCTTAGTGGGCTTCAGGCCAGGAGCTCCTCCCAGCATTTCGGGAGAGCCCTAAAAGACCAGTAGATCATTCCCGAATGAGACCCAGATGCATCGATGCTGAACTGGGCCTCCTAGTAAGCAGGGAACGGGTCTCACTCCCCAGGAGGCCACGAGCCAGGGTCCGCAGTGTGCACAGACCAAGTGTTCAGGGAACCCGTGGCTAATAAATCGACATCTGACTCAAAAGTGCTTAAGGGAAGTGTTTATTTTAGAAAATTAGTTTTCCACGTTAAGGGGCTAAGGTTAATGGTTAAAGACAAGGTCTTCCGGGGCGTCTGGGCGGCTCAGTCCGTTAAGCGTCAGACTCTTGATTTCAGTTCAGGTCATGATCTCACGGTTCGTGGGTTCAAGCCCCCGCATCGGGCCCCGTGCCGAGAGCGTGGCACCTGCTTGGGATTCTGTCTCCTTCTCTCTCTGCCCCTACCCCGGCTCGCTCTCTGTATCGTTCTCAAAATAAATAAAAACAAACTTAAAACAAAAAAAAAAGATGAAGTCTTCTTGTCAGGCACTAAAGTAGCCAGTACTTACTACGAAGTAGTACTTAGTGGCTAAAGAGATAAAATAACGGCTTTAGCTCTGGTTCTCTCGATGGAGACCTTACCACAGGCTCGATGCTCTGCTCAGTCCACGGTTGCAGTCTTCAGCCTGTGTGTGTATAAATGTGTACGTATTTACAGAAACCTTTGAGACTCCGTTTTACACATCATGACCCTTTCCTCTTAAATACCTTCGTGTATATTTTCTAAGAACTGGGGATGTTATTTTTCAGTAAAGCGCTCAGCTTCGAGAAAGTTGGCCCTGGTACAACACTGTCTTCTAACGTACCGTTCACGCCCCAGTTTTGTCAACTGTCTCCACGATGTCCTTCGTAGCACACATTTCCGCAGTTAAGGAGGATGCATTGAGGAAGCCATAAGGCATGATTTTCCGGTCTTTGAGGGGTCACCCCAAGCCCGGGGAGAAGCTTTCTTGCTGACGCCCTCTCAGAATCACCACCTCCTCGTCTGAAATCACACCATTACACTGCCATGCTTCTTTGATCTCCTCCGAGAGGTAGTACATTCAGTCTTTTATGACGCTGACACTTTTCAATTTGTTCAGCGTTTATTTATTTATTTCCTTCCTTCCTTCCTTATCTTGAGAGACAGAGAGAGAGCATGCGCAGAGGAGGGGAAATCACAGAATCGGAAGCAGGCTCCAGGCTCTGAGCTGTCGGCACAGGGCCCGACGTGGGGCTCGAACTCACAAGCTATGAGATCATGACCTAAGCCAAAGTCGGAAGCTTAACTGACCGAGCCACCCAGGCGCCCCTATTACCCATTATCTTTTAAGAAAACGTGGAGTGTTTATAAAAATAGAGCACATACGATTGCAAAAAAAATCCTAAGTTCCACACGTTCGGTATCACATGCAGGCATACCTCGTTTCCTTGGGCTTCGCTTTACTGAGCTTCACAGATAACTGTGTTTCTTCAAATGCAGGGTTTCCGGCAACTGTGCATTAAGCAAGTCTGTTGGCACCATTTTTCCAACAGAATCTGCTCATTTCATGTCTCGCTGTCACCTTTTGGTAATTCTCACAGTATTTCAAACTTTTTCATTACTATTATATTTGCTATGGTCATCTGTGGTCTGTGATTATGACCTGCAGAAAGCTTGGGTGATGTTTAGCATCTTTAGCAATAAAGTATTTTTTGATAATTTTATTTTTTCATCATTTTTTTAGTGTTTATTTATCTGGGGGGTGGGAGCATGAGCAGGGAAGGGGTAGAGACAGAGAGGGACAGAGGATCCAAAACGGGCTCCATGCTGAGAGCAGAGAGCCCGATGCAGGGCTCAAACTCACGAACCTGAGCCAAAGCTGGACGCTTAACCAACTGAGCCACCCAGGCGCCCCAGCAATAAAGAATTTTTTAATTAAGGTATATACATTTTTTAGACATACAGTGTAACATAAACATAACTTTTATACGCACTGGGAAGCCAAAAAATTCATTTGACTCACTTTATCATGACATGTACTTTAGTGTGGTGGTCTGCAACCAAACCCACAATATTTATTAGGTATGCCTACAGATAATATTTTTTGACCATGGTGAAATAAAAGCAAATAACAAAGGAGTAGTCTGAGATTCTAAATACGCTAAATGGCCTATTACTAAGTTACCCTGGGGCTAAAAATGAAACCATTAAGGGAATTAAGAAACACATCAAAAAATGACAATGATAATAGTAAATATCAAAGCTTTGTTGGACATCCCTAAGTCAGAATTTAGATGAAAACTTTTAACTTTAAATACATTTATATGGAGACTGGAAATGTTAAAAAGAAAGCTGGCTAGGCATTTCATTCAAGAAATCAGAAAAAGAACAACAGGGGGAAAAAAACAAGGAATTTGAAAAGATGGTAAAAAGTAAAACAAAAGGCAGAAATCAATAAAAAATAGATTTAAAAAAAAAAAATGAAGAATTAACAAAACTAAAAGCCGGTCCTTTGAAAGATTAATTAACTAGACAGAGCTCCCTAACAAGACTCATCAGGGGGGAAAAAAAATAATAAGAAAGGAAATATGTAAATAAAATACAGAAACAAAAAACCACTGGTATGACAGGCATTTTAAAATAATAAATTCCTAGATATAAATTCCAAAATTGACTTAATAAATTAAAAAAAAGTTTAAAAGACCAAAAAGTATTAATAAAATTGAAGCACCCCCAAAACTCTAGAACCCGGCCTGGGTGCATTTTTTCCTCTTTACTCATGGAAACGGCTCCCCTCATTCCTGAAGGGAAGTAATAATGTTATCAACCAGCAGAGGGCACAGGAACCTGCTGGGCTTTCGCAAGGCTCTGTTCTGTGCGCTGTGATAAGGCCAAGGATGAGCAATCAACTCTGGAGTCCTTTGGGGGGAGTCCTTTGGGGAACCGATATAAACAGTGAGAAAAAAGTGTCTCTCTGCTTCTGATATCAAATAACCCAGTGATAACCAAATAACCTGCAGCCGCAGTGGCTACCGGTGCCCCCACACTGTACAGGCTAAAGCAGGAAAGCTGGAAAAAGAGCCAAGAAAGAATTTTTTTAAAGAGAGACCAAGAAATGATACCCAAGCTGGAAGCCCTGGATCCAGCCAAGCCTGAAGCCCTCCCCACCCCCTCAGAACTCTCATTCATGAGACCCAATATATATTGGTTTTGGGGGTGGTTTTTTTTTTTTTTTTTTTTTTTTTTTTTTGCTTTAAAATGTTTGTTGTCTGTCACTTCCAATCAAAAGAGAACACATAAAAATGTGGGGAAGAGGGAAGGCGCTAGACTTTCGAGTTGAGTGGGCTTGGATCAGAATCCCAAGGGAAGCTCTCTCAGTCGCCTCATCTAAACAAAAGTGGTAAGATCTGTCTCCACTTCATAAAGTCATTGTGCAGAGCAAGTGAGATAATCTGCGGGAAGCATGCGGCTGCTTTTATTCCATGCCTCTCTCCCACCGGGCGGAGGTCCCCTGGAAGCCAGAACCCTTGCAGGACTCATCCCCAGCCCAAGCTTGGCACCTGGTTCTCCACAGGTGTCGGGTGCCATTGTGCTAATTAAGGACACCTGCGGCTTCCGCGCCAGCTGCCGCCAGGCAACCACAGGCACTGACGCAACCGCGGCCACATTTTGATATTAAAAATAAAATTCAGGGAACTGCCCGCAGAGGAAAGTTAACTTGCAGCGTTGCTGTGTTTGCTCAAATTTCCTGGAAAAGCCTCCCATTGGTTAATGTAGGAGGGGAGGGGACCACCAAATGGTGAAGGCCACTGGCCCCCCTCTAACCATTAACCAGCGGGGAAGCTGGCAAACAAGATTTAGCGGTGGCGTCACGCCGGCTTACTGTACGCCTCCTGGGGCCCGGGACTAGGCCGGCGGTTGCAGCCTCAACCCTTTGCAGACCGTGAGTAACACCAAACACCGTCCGTCCCTCCCGCTCCTGCCCCGCCGCCACCAGAACGAAGCCAGGACTGCATCTTACTTCTGTGATTTTTTTTTAACGGGCACTGAGCATTAGGGCAGCCAGCAGTGATACGAGGCTATAGGAGCAGTGACGCTGGGAGGCTTTGGCGGAGTCTGTGGGTCACCCATGCGGATGTGATTTCCCCTGGCCTCCAGGCTCGCAGGGGTTGACGCCGAGCTAAGAGTCATTCCCATCGGTCCCTTGGCCGAGGTTCCTAAGCCCGGCCGAATAGCACAAGGCTGTGACGGCTGGGCTGGACGGGTGCGAGGCAGCGCCCCCTGCCGGGGGATGCGGGCAGGGACACCGGGCGTGCCGCAGGGTCGCACACGCCTGCCACCCCTGGTTCACCCGGGGCAGGGACACTGCAGATGGAACAGGACTGTGCGCGACACCACGTGTGCTGAGGGTTAAACGCAGAGGGCCCCGAGACGGCACCTGGCCCACAGGGGCGTTTGTGAAAATAAAGAACGCGGTGGGTGTGTGCTTGGAGCATCACTGCAAACATGAGCGACGAGGGGGACAGACATGAAATGAAAGTCACCACGATTGTGGACACTGCATTGTGACGCGGCTGGGCACTTTTTGGAGATCTATTTTACCCTCATCACTGAGCTTCCTGTAGAGAAGGGCAGAAGGGCTCTGCCCAGGCTCTGAGGCCAGGCTGCAGGGCTTAGAATCTCAGCTCTGAACAGGTTACTCTACCTCCCTGGGCCTCAATTCTCTCATCTGTAAAGTGGGCCCAGGACGACCCATTGAGTGAGGCCACATACGAAGGCACTAATAACAGCTGTGACTGGTATTCACGACAATCTCACAATCGCACGAGGTGGGTAGAGTTTTAATCCTTACCTTGGAGGATTAACCCAGGAGGGGATGAGGCCTGAAGTCCCAGAAACAACAGGAAGAGGAGGGAAGCAAGAACTCGTAACTGGGCTAAGCCAGCCCCGCTCCGGCTGCGCCCCGCACCAGGTCCTTGCCCCGGAGGGCTCCAAGCAGGTGTGGAGGGGACGGGGCTAAGGCAGAGACTTCGCTGCAGTGTGATGGGGCCACAACAGGGAAGCATAGAGAGCAGGTCTCCTGGAGGAGGGCTGGGCTCTACGTGCCCAGGGACAAAAGGAGGTGAGCCAGGCAAGGCAGGGGAAGGATAGGCCTGCAGAGTGGAGCCACACGGGGCAGGACTGGGGCGGGTCCGTCTTTGTCCCTAGATCGCAGGCCAGAGCCCTGCTCCACAAACAATGGAACTGTCCCCTGGCAGAGGGCTGAAGGTCTGGTATGTGCTGGAAGGATGGCCGCCGAGATACCCAGCAGTGCTGTGGCTCAGACTTCAAGGGACCAGATCTGAGGCTGAGGCAGGGCTGTCACCAGGCACAGAGTCATGACCACCCCCTTGGGCCACGTTATGGAGGACCAACCCCTCCTGGAAACAGCCAGGAGCCACTCAGCAGGAGAATGGCCAGTGGCTTGAATTTTGAAAAGTTGCCTCTGGCTGCAGAGGGGAGGGAGGGCTCTGCGGAACAGGGGCAAGGACACCAGGGAGGGGCGGCTGCTAATCCTGGAAGAGGTGACAGGCCCCAGACGTGGACTGTGCTCTGAGACTAGAACAAGGAAGCAAATACCAGAAAATCAGAAGGTCAAAGGTGGAAAGGCCAGTGGTGGGTATTATTACCAACTCTATAATTATACTGAGGAAACTGAGGCAGAGTTTAAACAGTCCACGCATGTCACCTGGTTCATAAATAGCAATGCTGGGCTCCTAATGCAGCGTGGCCTCCCACAAGACCAGGAAAATGAAAGCCAGGCAGCCGAGAAGGGAGGGGAGGGCAACAGGGCTGTTGTCAAAGCAGGAAAGAAGCAGGGAGCACAGGGCAGGGAACTTCAGCAGGACTTGTCCCACCACACGGAGGGGGACACGCAGGAGTGTGGAGGGGCCTGGAAGAGGGGTGGGGGTGGGAGTTGCATCTGTCGCTCACGAGGTGCTGGTTTTGGAGCATGCCAGGGCCTCGGGGTGTTCCAGAACAGACCAGTGGTCCCCAAATCAGAGTGCACCACGTTCTCCTGGGGGTACTGTCTTCACTGTGGGCTCCCGGCCCCCTTCCAGAATGGTGGGTCCCCTAGGCGGGGCAGTGCAGGGGGTCCTGCTCCTTCTTCTTTACTGGGATACAGGTAGCTCCCTAAAGCACAGGGGAGCTGGGGACCAGCAGCCCTGCAGATAGAACGTTCACTTACTGGTTTTGACCTTGGCTGCATTTTTTTTAATTGCTCTTACCAAACATCTTTGAATGGTCTGTATGTCTTTTTCTCCTTAATTTTCTTTTTTTTTTTTTAGCATTTATTTATTATTTTTTGAGAGACAGAGAAACAGAGTGTGAACGGGGGAGGGGGAGAGGGAGAGAGGGAGACGCAGAATCCCCAGCAGGCTCCAGGCTCTGAACTGTCAGCACAGCACTGGAGCCTGACGTGGGGCTCGAACTCACGAGCCATGAGATCATGACTGGAGCCAAAGTCAGACGCTTAACCGACTGAGCCACCCAGGAGCCCCTTCCTTAAGTTTCTTATAGTGATAAAATATACAAAAGATTGATCTTTTAAATTATTTTTAAATGTACAGTCCAGTGGCATTATGTACCTCCAAACTGTTGTGCAGCCGTTCCCAGTATCCATATAACACTGTGAAATAAAAGAAAGAATATATATCGGTCCCTGCCCCCTGGTTGCTGACACCGAGCTCCTAAAATCCTTGTAATTTCCTAAGTGATGAGAGCATCGGGAGCAACTCACGTTCTAATATTTGGTCTCTGCCCCTGGTTCCTGATGCAGAGTTCCTAAATCCCTTGGAACTTCCTGGGCGGTAGCAGTGTCTTTTGTTCTAATGAGGTGACTTTTGATAGGTGCCTGGATAGCTTCAGGATGGGGCTGGTCCAGGAAAGAGCAAGCCATGATCAGAAGCTTGGAATTTTCAGTCTCACCGCGCCGCCCCTTTCTCTGGGAAGAGGCAAGGGGTTGAAGATGGAGTTAATCATCCATCCTGCCTCTGTGATGACGCTTCCATAAAAATCCCATAGTTTGGGGGTCAGAGAGCTTCTGGATCGGTGAAGACATCTGCGTGCTGACCACGCCAGCTCCCCAGAGACAGGAGCTCCTGTGCTTGGGACCCTTCTGGACCTCGCCCTATAAATCTCTTTGTCTGGCTGTTGATTCATACTCCTTATTCTGCCCTTTATAATAAACTGGAAGTAAGTGTTTCCCTGAGTTCTGTGAGCCCGGTCTAGCAAATTATCAAACCCGGTGAGATGGTCATGGGAACCTTGATTTACAGCCAGTCAGAAGTACAGGGTGACAAGCTGGGACTCGTGATTGGCACCTGAAGTCAGGGGTGGGCAGTCTTGTGGGAACTGAGAGCCCTTAACCTGCAGGGGTGGATAGTGTCAGAATTGAGTTACACTGTAGGGCATCCAGCTGGTGGTGGAGGATTGCCCGGGGTGTGGAAAACCCTCATACTTGGCGTCAGAGGGAAGCGTGGCAGTCGGGCGAGAGGGAAGGAGAAACACAGGAGTGTCTTCTTTATACAACCACCTTTTATTTATCCTTTCACCCATTGATGGACATTTGGATTGTATCCATTTTTTGTTGTCGTTATTGTGAATAATGCCGTTGTGAACATCGGGGTGTACAAATATCTGCTCAAATCTCTGCTCCCAATTCTTTTGTGTATATGCTCAGAAGAATCGCTAGGTCCTATGGTAACTCTGTGTTTAGTTTTTTGAGGCACTGCTGTTGTCTTTTCCACCTGGCTACACCATTTACCATCCCCACCAGCAAGGTACAGGGTCTCCAAGTCCTCCATATCCAACACCTGTTTTCTGTTTGGCTGTTGCGTTCGGTTTGATTTTTGAAATAGCCACGCTAATGGGTCTGAGTTGTATCTCATTGTGGTTTTGATTTGCATTTCCCCAATGATGTCAATGTGAGCATCTCTTCACGTTCCTGTTGGCCATCCGTATACCTTCTTTGAAGAGATGTGTGCTCAACATCTTGGCCCATTTTTTTAATTGGATTGTTTTTTTATTTTTTTGTACTTGAGTTTTTCTCTACTCTGGACGTTCGTCGTTTATCGGGTATGGTATTTGCAAATATTTTCCCCCATTTTGTGGGTTGCCTTTCTACTCTATTGAGTGAACGAGAATTTTTAAAGAATCCAGTATGTCAAATTTTTCTTTTGTTGCTTGTACCTTTAGTGTCATGTCCAAGAAATCATCACTAAATCCAGTGTCACGAAGTATTTTCTCTATGTTTTCTTCTGAGTTTTATTTCTCCCTTACGTTGAGGTCTTTGGTCCATTTTTGTATATGATATAAGATAAGAGTCCAGCTTCATTCTTTTGCATGTGGATAATCCAGTTCCCCCAGCATCGTTTGTTGGAAAGACCGTCCTTTCTCCATTGAATGGTCTTGGCACCCTCATCAAAAATTATTTGACTGTATATGCACGGGTTTATTTCTGGGTTCTCCATTCTATTCCATTTGGTCCCTATGTCTGCCTTCATGCCAGTACAACCCTGTTTTGATTGTTGTCTTTTTATTTTGTTTTGTGTTTTTTTGTTTTGTTTTGTTATTTGAGAGAGAGCACGAGCGGGGGAGAGGGGCAGAGGGAGAGAGAATCCCAAGCAGACACCACATTCAGTACAGAGCCCGACGTGGAGCTTGATCCCATGACTCTGGGATCCCGACCAGAGACGAAATTGAGAGTCAGACACTCGAGTGAACCATCCAGGTGCCCCTGATTTGGCAGTTTTATATGAAATGTAAAAATCAGGAAGTATGAGATCTCCAACTCTGTTCTTCCTCAAGACTATTTTTGGCTATTCAAGTTCCCCTGAGATTCTCTACGAATTCTTGTAAATCTAGAATGGATTTTCCTATTTCTGCAGATTGCATCATTGGGATTTTGATAAGGATTGCGTCTAATCACTAGATGTCTTAGAGTAATATTGACAACTTTAAGAATATTAAGTCCTCCAATCCATGAACACAGCATGTCTGTTCATTTATTTATCTCCTTCTGTAGTTTCTTTCAGCCATGTTTTGCAGTTTTCAGTGCACAAGTCTTATACCTCCTTAGTTAACTCCTAAGTATTTTATTCTTTTTGATACTATTGTAAATGGAATTGTTTTGTTACTTTCCTTTCCAGCTTGTTCATTGTTAGTATATGGAAACAGAACTGATTAGTGTGTGTGTGTGTGTGTGTGTGTGTGTGTGTGTGTTGATTTTGTAGCCTGTCACTTTGCTGAATTTATTTATTGGTTCTAGCAGAGCTTTTGTAGAATCTTTCGTGTTTGCCACATGTTTCTGTGATGTTGATCAGGTTGCCTATGAGCAGAGATAATTTCACTTCTTCCTTTCCAATTTGGATGCCTTTCATTTCTTTTTCTTGCCTCATTTCTCTGGCTAGAGCTTCCAGGACTGTGTTAAGTAGAAAAGGCAAAAGCAGGCATCACGCCTCGTTCCAAATCTTAGATGAAAAGTTTTCAATCTTTCACCATGACATTAGCTGTGGGCCTTTCATATATGTTTTTTTTTTATTTTATTTTATTGAAGTGCTTTCCTTTTAGTCCTAGTTTGCTAAATGCTTTTATCTTGAAAGGCTGTGTGGAATAATGCCAAAGTTGATGCTTTTTCTGCAACAACTGAGATGATCGTGGTCTTTTTTTTAATTAGTCCTGTTAATGTGCTATAGCACATTGGTTGATTTTTACATGTGGAACCATCCTTGCATTCCAGAAATAAATCCCACTTGGTCATAGTGTGTAATCCTGTTAATGTACTGCTGAATTCTAGTTGCTAGGATTTTGCTGATGATTTTTACATCAATGCTCATAAGCAATATTTATCTGTAGTTTTCTTTCTTTATAGGTTCTCTGTCTGGATTTGGTATGGTTACCATGGAAATTACGTTTAACCCCCTAAAATTATAACACTCTCACTTGAATTTACGCCAGCTTAATTTCAACAGCATACAAAAACCTTGTTCCTATGCAGCTCCATACCCCCCATCCTTTCAGGTACTTAAGTCACAAATCACATCTTCATTCGTTGTGTATCCAAAAACATAGACTAATAACTGCTTTTCATGGATTTGTCTTTTAAATCATATCAAAAATAAAAAGTGGAGTTAGAAAGCAAAATTACAATAATACAAGTTTTTCTAATTGTTCATATATTTACCTTCACGAGAGATTTTATTTCTTCCTATAGATGGTATTTATTTATCCTTTCATTTCAACCAGAAGGGCTCCCTTCAGCCTTTCTTACAGGTGAGGTCTAGTGGCAATGAACTCCCCCAGCTTTTGTTCATCTGGGACTGTCTAGATTTCTCCCTCATTGTTAAGGGATGGTTTTACCCAGGCACCTGGGTGGCTCAGTCGGTTAAGCATTTGACTTCGGCTCAGGTCATGATCTCACCGTTCCCAAGTTCGAGCCCCGCATCGGGCTCTGTGCTGATAGCTTAGAGCCTGGAGCCTGTTTCAGATTCTCTCTGTCTCTGCCCCTGCCCCACTCATGCTCTATCTCTCAAAAATAAATAAACATTAAAAAATTTTTTTTGAAAAGATTGTTTTGCCAGGTACAGGATTCTTAGTTGATAGTTTTCTTCTTTCAGTTCTTTGAATGTATCACTTGGTCAGATATTTAACCTTCCTGGGCCTCCCTTTCTGCCTACGTCAAATCATAATAATAATACCTACTTGATTTGTTTGTCAGTGAGGATTAAATGAGAAATAGAGGCAAAACACATAGGTCAGCGTTGGGCGCCTGGTAGGAACTTGATAAATCATAGCAGGTATAATCATACTTCCAGATGAGGAAGTTGAGGCCCAGAGTCCTGACTTGCCCCAGGTCACACAGCCAATGGGGAGGAAGGAACTGAGGCTTGAATGGGGCCTTCCATGGGGTCTTCTGCCCACCTTTTCGCCATGCCCCACTGCCTTGGAGGCCCCACATCGTCTAATGAGCGTTCCTGATTTGGCAGGGCTGGACCATCCTGGACAATGCTGCTTTCCCTGTGCACCTGTTTCCTCTGGCTATCCACCCGTGACCTCTGGACCGTCCAGGCTCAGGACCCCGACACCGATGTGAGCACAAGGAGCCCTCACCGGGACTTGGCTCCAAACAATGTTGACTTTGCCTTTACCCTGTATAGGCATCTAGTGGCTTCAGCTCCTGGCGAGAATGTCTTCATCTCTCCCTTGAGCATCTCCATGGCCTTAGCTGTGTTGTCCCTGGGCGCCCGTGGCTACACACGGGCCCAGCTTCTCCAGGGCCTGGGCTTCAACCTCACCAAGACATCCGAAGCTGAGATCCACCAGGGTTTTCAGCACCTGCACCACATCCACAAGGAGTCAGACGCCACACTGGAGATGGCTATGGGTAACGCCTTGTTCCTTGACCGCAGCCTGGAGCTGCTGGGGTCGTTCTCGGCAGACAGCAAGCACTACTATGGGTTGGAGGTCTTGGCTACGGATTTCGAGGACTGGGCTGGAGCCAGCAGACAAATCAATGAGTACATCGAAAATAAGACCCATGGGAAAATTGTGAACTTGTTCTCGAAGCTGGATAGTTCAGCCACGCTCGTCCTGGTCAACTACATCTTCTTCAAAGGTACCCCCCCCCCGGCCCCACCCATCCCATTGCCAAGAACAGTTAAGAGCCATCAAAACCCAGGGTGCATTCTTGGGCAACATCTTGGATTTTACAAAGCACATTTTCGTCTGTGAATCTCTGTCTTCACCACAGTCCTCTTAGGAAAGTAGAATGATACCATCTTACAAATGTTCAAAATGACACCTAGAAGAATTGAGCCACTCACCCAAGCTCTGGTAGGTTCATTCAAGGCCCAAACAGGTAATGGTGAACAGTCCGACCGCCCCGTGGTCTACGTATGTTGTCTGAGTGCTGGCCGGGAGTCGGGCACTGGGCCAGGGGCTGGAGGCCCAGCCAGACACAGCCCTTGACCCCCAGAAACTCCCCCCAGATGGCCCCCAGGCTACACACACCCCCAGAATTCACAGCCAGCTCTGACCAAGTGCCATCTCAACCAAACTCCAGCCCTTCCTCCCCAGTTTGGAGCAGGGTGTTCCAAAGTTCTTGTTCATAGAAGTCACCATGGGGACTTGTTAAAATTATAGATTGCAGAGCCCATGCTAGACGTACTGAAGCAAAACTGCTGGGAGAAAGTCCCAGAAGTTTGCATTTTTAACAAGGCCCCCTCCCCCAATCGTATTTATGATCAGATAATTTGGGGATACATTATTCTTTTTTTTAATTTTTTTAATGTTTATTTATTTTTGAGAGAGACAGAGAGAGAGGGAGAGAGACAGAGAGAGTGTGTGTGTGAGTGGGGGAAGGGCAGAGAGAGAGGGAGACACAGAACCTGAAGCAGGCTCCAGGCTCTGAGCCGTCAGCACAGAGCCTGACGCGGGGCTCGAACTCGTGAACTGCGAGATCATGACCTGAGCCGAAGTCGGACCCTTAACCGACTGAGCTGCCCAGGCGCCCCAAGGGATACCTTATCCTTGAGAATAAAATCTACAATCCTTAGTCTACGGCAGTGGTTCTTAACCCAGGGTAATCTCCACCTCCTCCTTCCACCCTCAGGGACGCTTGGCAGTGTCTGGAGACATTTCGGGTTGTCACAACTGCGGGTACAGTGGGGTGTGCTCCTGGCATCTAGTAAGTAGAGGCCAGAGAGGCCGCTAAGCCTCCTACAATGCACAGGACAGCCCCCACAATGATATCTGCCCAAGAGTGGCTATCATCCCAAGGCTGAGGACCCTGGCCTAGAGACATCTGCTTCTCTGTCCTCTCCAGCCTCACATCTCAACGTTTTCCCTCTTCCAACTTCCCAACACACAGCACACTCACACACACACACACACACAGCGTGCACATGAGCGCACGCGCACACACCTGTATGCACACACGTACGCACACAGAGCAATTACACGTGCAGGCACACCTTAACACACACAGCACGCCCACATGCACACGTGCACAGTGTCCAACCACACCGAGTTCCTTCCGGTCCGGGAGCACGCCTGTCCTCATGGAAGCCTGAATTAGTTCCCTACGGCTGCTCTAACAAACCACCACAAACACGGTGGCATAAAACAACGTGGATTTATTATCTTAACAATGCTGGAGGTCATAAGTCCAAAATGGGTCACGCGGCGGTTAAAGTAAAAGTGTTGGCAAGGCTACGTTCCTTCCGGAGGCTCCAAGGAAGAATCGGTTCCTTGCCCTTCCCAGCTTCTAGAAGCCACCTGCGTTCCTTGGCTGCTGGGCCCTTCATTTGCTCTTAAAGCCCGTTAGCACATGACCATGACCTCTCCTCTGCCCCTGCCCCTCCCACCATCCTCTTCCACTCTTAAGCAAACCCTTGTGACGATACTGGGCCCACCTGGATAATCCAGAATGATCTCCTCCTCTCTAGATCGCCGGATTGGCAACCTTAATGTCCTCTGGCCATGTAACATGATAGATTCACGGGTTCCATGAATTAGGATGTGGGCATATTTGGGCGGCCATTCTGCCTGCCACAAAACCCATACTCTTTCTGTCCCCTGAGCCGCCCCCCCAACCTGCCTGCGCCAAAAACTTCTTCCCACTCATCAAATCCTGGCTCAAAAGTTACCTCCTCCATGAAGCCTTCCCTGATTTCCTCAGGCAAATCCTTGCTTCTCGTGAGCACCCCCTACAGTCTTCCCACACCTCATTTTTAACAAACATCTTGTTAGACCTTATAAGCCTGCGCTCCGGTGGTTCGGTCTCAGTTAACCAGTCATGTTTGAAGAAATGCAAGTGAAACGGGGGGGGAAGGTAATAACCACATTTAATATGTATCTCTCAACAACCTCAAAGCTCATCCAGATCGTAGTCTCTAGAAAGAATCCTCACTTGCCCCTTTCTCTTCTCTCCAACTCCTACTCAGTGCCCCCCATTAGCCAACCACACCCCCCCCCAGCTCTATGCTACCTGGACAGACTTACCGTCATGTCAAGCCCCCCTCCTTCTGTCTTCCGTCCTCTGCACCAGCCTGGAGGCCCACCTGGCAGCGGTGTCCCTCCCGGGAGGGTGTGAGGCTGACCCGGCCAAGGCAGCAATTTTTTCCCTCCACTTTTACCGAGACATAATTAGTTTATAACATCGCCTGCGTTCAAGACCTACAGCATGATGACTTGATATACGCGCAAACTGCAAAATGACCCCCAAGATAAGGCGAGCTGACACCCACATCCCCTCACGTGGTAGGAGTTCTAGGTTTTTAGATTCTACATACATGTGAGATCATACAGTATTTGTCTTCCTGTGTCCGACTCATTTCACTTAGGATAATGCCTTCAAGATTCATCCATATGATCACAAATGGCAGGTTTTCCTTCTTTTTTCTGTAGCTGAATAATATCCCTGTGTGTGTGTGTGTGCGCACGCGTTTTCTTTACCCATCCATCCATCAGTGGACACCTAAGTTGCTTCCGAGGTTTCCGAGTGCTCCCCCAAACTCCACAGGCCATCTCTCCCACGGACTGTGTGCTCCTGCCTGGTATCCTTGTCTCTTTGGAGGCCCCAGTGCCTTTGCACAGTGCTTGGCACATGGCAGGAGCTCAATAGTGGTTGCAAAGAGATTCTGGCAGCACTTCCTTGGAAGCAGAGTGTAGTAAACCCAGGTACGGGGGAAGGGGTGCTCCGGGGCCCGCGAGGGGGCTTGTGGGACAGCCGTCATTTGGTGACGTCATTTGGTGACGTCATCTGGCAGTTTCTCAATGTTCTCATGACCACAGTGGGACTGAGCTGATGGAAAAGAGTAGTTCCTGGTGATAAAATCCGAACGGCTTTGGAAATAGAAATCTGAATGCGAGAGCCGACAGGGGCGTGTGCTGCTTTGTTGTACACAGATTTCCAGAACACAGCCAAACTAAGTGGCAAGCCCCTGTTTAAGCTGGGGCTACCCTAATATGTTTCCAGAAGGCCGGCATAATAAGTAGCAATGAGCAGTGGCACAGCTATCGTCACTAAACTTAGGGCAGGCAAAGTGTCCCTGGCATGTTCCTTACTTGGTGGACTCTCTCGACAGCTTTTTTTCTTTTTTGTGAGAACATTAAAAATATCGTTAGAAGGTTTTCCGCAGGAATCATCCTTGCTCTCCCCAGTTCGCCCCCATAAATTCTTAAGTTTCCCAGCCCCGAGTTCTCACGGCCCGAGAATTTTCAAGGAAAAAAAAAATCCCCTAAAGTAGACGTCGGGCCCCATTCTGTATTTTGTTTTGTGCCCAAGGAAAAACCTTACCCTGAAAAAATTCACTTTTGGTTTTTTTGTTTTTTTTTTTTTTTTTTGCTGGAAGTCGGACAGGTAAACCACCACTTAGTAAGTGAACCACTGCCTTCAGTCCTGGGACCCCCTGGAGGACCTCTGGAGGATGGTCCTGCTTGGCTTGCGGTGAGACAGCCAGGCTGTGACGTCACACTCAGGCACCAGGGAGGGGGCGGGGCATAGGCTCCAGGCCCCGCATCCACCGGCCCTTTCCCCGCCTCCGCCCACCTCTCCCTACTGCCTCCTTAGGAGCCCTTCACGGAGATTGAGGCTGAACAGAACAAGAGTTCTGGCCTTGTGGTCCGCAGATCCTGCAGGTGGCGGGATGGAGAGAGGCCTGCCTGGACCTCTGCTCTGGCCGCCACCTCCAGGCAGCCTCAGTTGGGACACAGAGACCTCACAAGGGCGCCGGGGCTTTCAGGCCGAAGGCATCCAAGACACCGGGGACCCCCAGGATGCAGGGTCCCCAGTCATCTCCAGGCCTGGAGAGTCTTAACCTAAGGCACCGGAGGCCCTGGCGAGATCTGCCCACGTCTTTAAATACCCAGAGTTCTGTCACCTGTGAGAGGACTCACGGTTGCCTGGAATGAGCCCAGAAGGGTCGAAGGGGCTCAGCAGACAGGCCTCACGATCAGGCGGGCTTTGGCTCTCGGATCAATTTTCTTCCCGTTAAGAGCTGACCAGTGGTGGAGAGTCTGGTCCGTGAAGGTAGTGAGCTCCCCATCACGAGGCAGGCAGAGAGGCTACGGGATGCCATCGCGGAACATGGCGGAGGGCTTCGAGTCCAGCTGCTGGTGTGAGCCTGTGACCTCAAGGGCATCTTATCCTGACTTTGCCCGCAGGAAATGGGCTGTGGCCCTCGGGGGAGTGGGCACGGTCCACGGGGGGCCTGCTGGGCTTCTGTGGCCGACGTCAAGGCGCGGGGACGGGACGGGCGGTCCGTTGCTCCAAACCTCCCCCACTCCTGACCTCGACTTCGCAGCCCGAGTTCCCTTCGACACGATTTCAGAGCCCTCCAATCCGGGATCCACTCCGGGCTCGGGTGGGAGGCAAAATCTGGTTTCCTGAATCCGACCCCCGAATCCAAGGGCCAGAATTCTCCTCTGTCTCCCTCCTCCTGTTTTTAGCAGCTCAGGAACAGAGTGAACCCTCAGTCCGCGCCAAGAGGTGGAGAATACAACGGGCTCAAAAGTGCGGGGGATTTCATACCTTACCGGGAACCTCCCGCCTCCCTGGTGGGGGCCGCCACCCGGCCTAGAGCTCTGGTGCCACCCACTCTCACGGGCCTGACTCCTGCCCTCCCCCTCCCTCCTCTCCCAGGCACGTGGGCACAGCCCTTCGACCCGGAAAGCACCAGGGAGGAGAACTTCTATGTGAACGAGAGCACCGTGGTGACCGTGCCCACGATGTTCCAGTCGAGCCCCATCAAGTACCTGAAAGACCGGGTGCTCCCCTGCCAGCTGGTACAGCTGGACTACACGGGCAACGAGACTGTCTTCTTCATCCTCCCAGACGAGGGGACGATGGACACAGTCATCGCCGCGCTGAGCAGGGACACCATTCAGAGGTGGTCTGAGTCGCTGACCATCAGGTAAGCCCTTGCCCTCCCCCTGGACCCGCCCCCCGGGGCTCATCGCTTTCCGGTCCGTTGGGTCCCCAACGGCCTGAGGTTCTCTGACCGAGAGGTCACACCTGTTCATCCACCTGTCGGTTAACACTGAGATACGCTGGGGCGGTCCACAGAGCAAGGTGCCCTGTCCCTGGGAGGCTAACAGCTACCTTCTGCGTGATCACGTTTTTGCATCGTTGGCTTAAACTGTGCTCACCAACTCTCCCCGGCCCCTCGCTTACCCGTTGTTATTATCTTGCTTCCCTGAAATCAAGCACGGTTACCACTCCTGAGAGACCCCATAAAAAATACACCAAAATGACTGTTTCCTTCATCCCAGAGCCAACACATGGCTCAGTCGGTGAAGTGTCCGACTTCAGCTCAGGTCATGATCTCAGTTCGTGAGTTCGAGCCCCACATCGGGCTCTGTGCTGACGGCTTGGGGCCTGGAACCTGCTTCGGATTCCGTGTCTCCCTCTCTCTCTCTGCCCCTCCCCAGCTCTCTGGCTCTCTCTCTCTCTATCTCTCTCAAAAATCAATAAATATTTAAAAAATTTTTAAAAAAGTAAGGACCTAGATAGGTAATAAAGGAGTAAGGGAAAAGGGGTGAGGGGTGTATATGCCCACGGGCCAGTGGGGGGTGGGGGGAACAACCAGCCAATGCGTACCCAACCTGAGGCCCACGCAAGGGGTGCACACTCAGGGAGGGTTGACTGAGCATGGGAGCTGGGAATGAATGATGCATGATGAATGAATGAATGAATGAATGGACGAATGAACACATTTCCCCCCCCAGGCACCTCTGAGTCAGACGGCAATCAAAATTATGGTCACCTTGGAGGAGGGGATAGATGTTCTTGAATGTGATCCTCACTCTCGTGAGATTTCAGTTGTGTCTGTGTGCAAGCAATCCGAGCAGCACCATCAGCGTGGGCCCTGGCTGTGCGTGGGGCAGTGCAGACCGTAAGGGCAAAGGGGACGCAGGGGAGGAAGGGGACACTGGGGTCTGGAGTAGTCAGGAAGGCTTCCAGAACAGATGTCATTTCTTTCCTTTCCTGTTCTTTCCTTTTTATCTTTCTTTCTTTCTCTTCCTTCCTTTCTCCTTTCTTTCTCTTTCTTCCTTCCTTTCTCCTTTCTTTCTTCCTTTATTTCTTTCTTTCCTTCTTTCTTTCTCTTTCTTCCTTCCTTTCTCCTTTCTTTCTTTCTCCTTTCTTTCTCTTCCTTCCTTTCTCCTCTTTCTTTCTCCTTTCTTTCTCTTCCTTCCTTTCTCCTTTCTTCTTTCTTTCCTTCTTCTTTCTTTCTCTTCCTTCCTTCCTTCCTCCTTTCTTTCTCCTTTCTTTCTTTCTTTCTCTTTCTTCCTTCTTGCCATTTCTTTCTTTTCTTCCTTCCCTTCTCCTTCCTTCCTTTCTTTTTCTTTCTCTCTTTCAATACACATAACTTTTTAAAAATTTTTTTTAATGTTTATTTTTTTTGAGAGAGAGACAGACAGACAGACAATGTGAGCAGGGGAGGGCCAGAGAGCGGAAGACAGAATTTGAAGCAGGCTCCAGGCTCTGAGCTGTCAGCACAGAGCCCGATGCCGGGCTCGAACTCACGAACTGAACCGTGGGATCATGACCTGAGCCGAAGTCACTCGCTTAACCAACTGAGCCACCCACACGCCCCTCTTTCAATACACACAAATGGAAGCAGCAGCTTAGACCATGTATTAGGCTAAGCAGAAAGGATAGAAGGTGGATAGGACAAAAGATGGAGTTCAAAGACATGCATTTGAGAGCAGAAACACAGATTCTGCTGGAATTAATACTGTACAATGACGTCAGTTCTGTCCTCGCGGGACCAGAAAGGAGCTAAGTAAATGTTCGATGCTGAGGGAAGGGAGGATTGCTTGGCTGCCCCAGGGGACCACAGAAAGGGCTGCGGAGGGAATTGCTTTCCACTTGAACTGTGTGTTAAGCCCGAGGGCAAGTTCAGCCAGCAGAAGGGCCACCCAGAGCGTGCATGGGACAGGAAATGGCACAAACCCCGGCCAGGAGGCCGTGTCCCGGGGCACCCACAGGGCCAGGCAGCAACAGCAGCAAAAACTGAGACAAATTCTAGTTGAATGAAATTTGTAATCCAAGAGCTTCGCCAGCAGAAAATCCAGAAAGAAGTTCTGCTACGTTAATACATGCGCGGGGTTTGTGTTTTATGGTTTCAAGTTATTTTTATTTCGAGTGGTAGCCTCAGAGAGCTGCTCAGGGCCGGGGCTTCTGGAGAGTTTAGTCCTATTCTGCGAGTGGACGTGGACGCCTGGGGTCTGACCTCACTCCAGCCGGGAAGAGCCGTGTGGTCAGCTCCGTGGTTCCCGGAGATGCCCTAGCGCTACACGGGGCCCCAGAGGTGTCCTTAGTCCTGGACCCCTCGCACCTGACCTTTCGCATGGCCACGGGGGGGAGTGGGGTGGGTATGTGCGACCGTGAGCCTGTGCTTGGGCAACGTGAGGGATCCCTCGCTGCCTCCTCGCCCTTTCACTTGCCCCACCCCCACCCTTCCAAGGGAGCCCGGAATTCAGGAACGGTGGCTCCAGGGGGTGGTTGTGCACCGTGGATCAAGCAAATTCTGGCTCCTTTTCTGTTGAAAATGAGAAGGATAATCTTTCTCTTTACGCCAAAAATAAGCTCTTCACTAAAACACTTCAGCTTAAAAAACATTAATCAAAAACACATACTATTTTTTTCTAGATTTTTTTTTTTAAACAAACATCCAAGGCAGAATTTTGATTGGGCCGGAATTCTCTACTCCATCCACATGACACTCTGCTAGTCCTAGAAGTCAGACCGTAGGGGTCCTCACCTCCAGGCTTGTGTCACCCACTCTCCCACCTCACCCCTCCAATGATCACCTCCCCCCTCCCTGGAGCAGCACCCCTCAGGGTCCAGCTGTCTCCTACCTCCTAGGGAAGGCTCATTGCCCCCACACACAGCTCGTGAGAGCCCTCTCTCCATCTCTCTTCCTTGTCCCTCCTTCCCTCTCCCTCCTCCCTCCCTCTTTCCTCTGCCCTCCTCCCTCCCTGTCTCTTTCTCTCCCTCCCTCCCCCTCCTCCCTCCCCCCTTCTCCCTCTGCCCTCCTCCCTCCCTGTCTCTTTCTCTCCCTCCCTCCCTGCCCCTCCTTCCTCCCTCCCCCCTTTCCCCCTTCCTCTGCCCTCCTCCTCTCTCTCTCTCTCTCTCTCTCCCTCTCCTTCCCTCTCCCTCTTCCCATGAGGCAATGGGGCTTTGAGGCAACTAGTCCTGACCTCTTCACAATTCTGCTGCTTCCCAGTGGTGTGACTTTGGGGAAATTCTTCAGCTTCTCTTGAGTTCTCTCCATCTGGAAACTGAAGATGTTGGCTCCAACTCCTTGAGGTTGCATGAGTGAGTGTGTGTGTGTGTGTGTGTGTGTGTGTGTGTGTGCACGCACACACACACACACACACAGGCATTGGATGCGAATACAGAAGCTAGAAGACATCCACCAGGTTGATTCCCCTCTAGGAGAGAAGTGCCCTCACGGCCCTGCCCCTGCGCTGTCTCGCTCTTTAAATGAGGACAAGCAAGGACTTGGCTAAAGCTACACAGCATTAGTGGCAATGCTGGGGCCAGGACCGTGCTCCCAGGGTGCTCCCCCCCACCCCTCCCTTTCTGCAGGGGGTGCCTGGGGGACCACAAGGACTCCTTCAGGGACCCTCTTCTTCAATGCCCAGCTGTACCACAGGTAGAATCCACTCAGAGAAAGAGCCGAGAAGAAAAGATCGAGCAATTCAGAGGCCCAGAGAGGAAGCTCATGCGTGTGACGGCGAAAGAGACAAAGCCTGCCTCTTGTTCTGTCCCTTCTCTTTTTCCCCAAAAGTGTGTCCGGCTGGGAGGCAGGGTCCGGAGGGGTCACAGAGGAAATGGAAGTCGCCTGGCAGGGGAAGTCTAACCCCATCTGCTTACCCCCTGCCCCCCGAGCAGCCAGGTGGACCTACACCTCCCAAAGGTGTCCATCTCTGGAGACTACGACCTCGGGGCCATCCTGAGGGACATGGGCATTGCAGACTTGGTCAACAACAGGGTGGATTTCTCCGGCATCACCCGAGAGGCCCAGCTGAAGGCATCGAAGGTAAATGTCCCTAGAGCCGGTCTCCCTAGAGCCCCTCAAATTCACGGTACAAATAATAATAAGCAACACGGAGCCCATTCACGAACGGGTCTTTGAGCCCCAGGTTGAGAGCCCCGGGTCTTGTCCACGCCCCTACTTTTATTTACAACAGGGCAAACGGAGGCTCCGCAGGGAAATGCGATGTCTCTAAGGTTACACGGAAGCTAGTGACAAGGGAGGGTCGCAGCCCAGGCGCGTGCCCCTTCCGCCGGGCCACACAGAGGGGGACAGGGTGGGAAACCAAGCCATCAAGTACCGGTACCAAGAAGGGACGGCCGGTACCAAGAAGGGACCAGGGAAATGGGAAACGTCTGAGTGAAATCACATCGGCCCGTCTACCCGTTACACTCATGACCCTTCATCCGTCAGCTCTTGTGTTCTGCTGGTCACTCCAGAACATAAGTATTGAACACCCACTCTGTGCCCCAAACTTCTAGACACTGGGTATGCCTGAGCTATTCTGATGGGGCCCTTCCCCCACGGGACCTCACAGTCCTGTGGGTGACAAAACCAGACAGGGGACAGGACAGAGCTCCGGAGGCAGCAGCCCCTCCCTCCAGCACGCAGTATGTGCTGGATAAAACGCATACCGTGAAGGATTGAGTCAGCCAGCCCTGACCTGAGCCAATCTCTCGGGGGAAGAGCCTCTCTGTCTTGAGAAAGGTAGATGACCCCCGCCCACCCCCCCACGGCCACAGAGCTCGTGGATAACGGCGTGACATTTGGTCCAGGGTCTCTTCCACTTGAAACCTCATTTCCCAGGACAAACCCCAGGGCCTCCCTGGCCCCGCTCGGCTTCCTCCTAGCTACGTGTGCCTATTTACGGAGCTTCTCAGAGCCTCCGGTTCCTCGCTGTCCAGCTGCTGAGAGGCACCGTCCCCTCGGATGTTGTTTATTAGCCAGTTCTGACCTACCTAAGGCTCCTGACGCGAGCCACTCCGGCATTTTGCTGATTTCAGAAATTCTCCCTAATTTTGATCACAACGAGAGACCGTTCAACGGTCCCTTTTCCACCCTGGGCAGGCCCAAGCACTTTGCATAAATTGGACCCTAGTATGTGACTAGTGGGGTGGAGGAGGAAGGTCCCCCTTCGCCCAGGACCCCGGAAGGAGTGCCTGATGTGGACACCAAAGTCCAGTTAGTACCATGAGCCCCCTAAACTCCCCGCGGCCGGCTCCACCTGCCCACTCTCTAGGAAAGAAGCCTAGGTGCCACCTGGGTTCCGGAGGTGGACAGATGTTAGCCCTAATCCTGGGGCCGCCACTTAGGGAGCCAGCAAGCAACCCTCTCTGAGCCTCAGCTTTGCCACCACAAACCGAGGGTGGGAGGGTTTAAAGCGAGGTGTGGAAAGCCCCCAACACACAGCAGGTGCTCAACCCCCACCTTCCGCCCCCCCTCTCCGACAGGTGGTCCACAAGGCTATGCTGCAGCTGAGTGAGAGTGGCCTGGAGGCGGCTGCCCCCTCCAGGCTCACGCCGAACGCGGCGTCCAAGCCCCTTGCCGTCCACATCAACCGGCCCTTCATTGTCATGATCTTCGACCACTTCACGTGGAGCAGCCTTTTCCTGGGCAGGGTTATGAATCCGACCTAACGGGGCATCCCCCAGGGAGTCCCAGCACCGGCTGACTCTGCGCGTCAGGGACCCCACAGACACGCTCTGGGCAGGGGGAGGGCCCCCCAGTCTTCTCCAGGCTCTTCTGTAGTGGGGCAGGTGACAAACTGGGATTGACCGTAACGAAACATTGTGCCGCTGTACTTTCCTGGCTTTGATCATTGTGCTCTGGTTATGCAACACATGGAAGCTGGGTGAAGGGCATATGAAAACACTACTGTTTTTGTAAATTTGTGTAAGTGTGACATTATTTCTAAAAAAGAAGAAATCATGCAGGCCAAAACACAACAGAAAGACATCTTTAAAATACTAATACACACACACACACACACACACACACACACACACATCATAACACCTTTAAAAAAGAAAAAGAGGGGTGCCTGGGTGGTTCAATCAGTTAAAGGTCCAACTCTCGATACCAGCTCAGGTCATGATCTCACGGTCGTGGGATCAAGCCCTGAATGCCCTGCTTGGGATTCTCTCTCTCCCTCTCCCTCTCTCTCTGCCGCTCCCCGGCTCACGATCTCTCGTCCTGTCTCAAAATAAATAAATAAACTTTAAAAAAGAAGCAAAGCAAAACAAACAAAACAATCTTTCACAAACGAAGTCAAAAATCAAGAATTTTTTTTTGACTGTTTAGAGAAACAAAAGCTGAGAAAGTTTGCCACCTTCGCTAAGAAAATTTTTAAGCAGTTCTTTAGGCTGAAACAAGATTCTAAATGGAAATTTGGACCCATACAAAAGGGTAAATATGCAAATATATATAAAATATCGTTTAAACATCTTTAAAATATAATTAACTGTCAAAAGCAAAAATAGTTACCAATTTAATGCTGCAAACTCCAAATGCTCGCTTTATCGCGGCTCTGCAAAAACGGATCTGGACAGGATATTAAGCTTTGTCAGTAGAGGGCGCTAGAGAAACGTTCCCAGAGGAAGAGGCTTACCCTCCTGGTTTGGGGCAAACAACATTAAATGAGATAAAAGATAGATGATAGATAGATGATAGATGATAGATAGATACATAGATAGAAGACAGCTGGACAGATGATTGATGATAGATAACAAATGGATAGATAAGTATATATCTTGAGAAATAGGAATATCTTGAGAAATAGGAATACTTCCTTAAATATGCATATTTATACCTTTCATATGTATATGGAAGGTATATCTAGACCTGAATCCTCAAGTCATCATCTTAATAAGAAAACACTAAAGGAGCACCTGGTGGCTCAGTCGGTTGAGCATCCGACTTTGGCTCAGGTCATGATCTCACAGCTCGTGAGTTCGAGCCCCATGTCAGGCTCTGTGCTGACAGCTCGGAGCCTGGAGCCTGCCTCTGCTTCTATGCCTCCCTCTCTCTCTGCCCCTAACCCACTCACATTCTGTCTCTGTCTCTCTCAAAAATAAATAAACATGAAAAAAATATATTTGTAAGTAAATAAACATTTTTTAAAAAATTAAAAAAAAGAAAAAACATGCCTACTTGCAGAAGGCATGTAATGTGCCTGCATTACCCTAGTAAATCAGGGATAAAAGAAACTCACGTAACAAAAGAATTCAACAAGCTGTCAGGATATAATATCAACACGCAAAAACAAGCAGCTTCATATACACAAATAACCAGTTAAACAAATAACAGAGGAGGAAATCCAGTAGCAACCAAAATAATACAACACTTAGAAATAAACAAGGGGCGCCTGGGTGGCTCACTTAAGCGTCCAACTTCGGCTCAGGTCATGATCTCAGAGTCCATGAGTTCAAGGCCCGCGTCGGGCTCTGTGCGGACAGCTCAGCCTGCTTTGGATTCCGCGTCTCCCTCCCTCTCTGTGCCTCCCCCACTCGCCCTCTGTCTGTCTCTCTCTCTCTCTCAAAAATAAAAACAAACACAAAAATTTTTTTAAAAAAGAAACAAGAAATGTGAAGAATCTCCACTGAGAAAATGATGACACTGCTCCTTAAAAATGCAAAATTAGACGTGAACAAATGGAAATAAGATGCCTTAAGATCACCCAGCTATCAGTCTTCCCTAAGTTAATGCAACAATTCAATGGTATTCCAAAAAAATAACAGCAAATCTTCCTTTTCCTGGAGATAGACAAGATGACCTTGAAGCCCATAGAGAAAGATAAAATGCGATAGCCAGGAAAACACTAAAAAGGAAAATATATGGGGGAGCAGGGGATGGGGAGGGTAGGGGACCAGCTCGAGCAGAGATTACAGCAAACCACACGGATTCTCTAATTAAGTCTGTGGCACTGGTACATAAATACGTGGGCAGCCCAATGACGGAGCTTGGGAAGGCAGGAAATAGACTCCAGGCCCCGGGAAGGCCTTTTTCTTGTAAGGATGGCTGTCATTGGAGTTAGGGTCTAAATCCGGGATGATCTGATCTGAAGATCTTTGCCTTAATTACAGCTGCAAAGACCCTTTTTCTAAATAAGGTCACCCTCACAGGTACCCGGAGTTAGGACTTGGATGTAGCTTTTTGGGAACCACTATTCAACCCAGGACAGGTAACAAATATACAGATTTGCTTTTGATCCAGAAATTCTAGGGATTTAACCATAAGACAGACGTCTCACAATTTTTAAAAATAATCTGCACAAGGTTATTGATGGGAGCATTATTTGTAATTGCAAGATATTGGACACTACTCAAATGCCCAAACATCGGGAGTTGGTTGAACAAACGATAGAGCAAGCGGTAAACAATAAACTATGAAGTTGTAAAAACTAAGAATAATGAGGACTTCTAGGAACTGAGTTGGTGAGGAAGAAAAAGAAATAAGGAAACACGTCCCCGTGTCTGCAAGGGATGGGGGCGGGGCACAGAGAGGAAGGAGTCCGAGAGGATGACCCTTCTCTCCGGGGACCTTCTTACATGATTTAGACTACTGGAATAATGTTAATGTTCTATATATTCAAAAGTAAACTTAAGTGAGCAACACGAGGAAAGCCCTAAAAGCCAATGAAAAGAAAAACAAATGAATTCAGACGTATCGCAAACAGAGAACATAATCACACTGAAGGTGAGAAAAAAGGATTCGCCCAAGGAACTTCCAAACACAGTACTTGGACAATATACCCCCGGTTTGAAGGATAAAAGGAACACACCTCGAAGCCTTCCTTCCACGCTTGTTTTTCAAAGTGGAGCGGGGTATAGCAAATATAACATTACGTGTATGTTTTGTAGGGTTAAGCAAGAAGAAAGGTGCACATATGGAATGGGGGAAGCAGAAAGAATCCTGTGGGCTAGGGTGTGAATTGGACGTATAAACTCATGGTTTCCAGTACGTTTCTAACATCTACGTATACCTGGGACAATTCGAACATCTAACTAAATACACACATGAATACATCTCCATATATAATAGGACCAGTAACGTATGAAAATGCATGGAATAAAACTGAGCCCGTGAATCTATCCTCAGAATGTTAATCAATATGTAAGGAATAGTGGATTTAGACTACCATCCTAAAATAACCGATTCGGGCAAAAACGTTCAATGGATACACATCTGGGGGCAGGAGGAGTTTGGCGAAAAGCAGGATATTTAAATGTGTTTCAAAGTATCTCCTCACAAATCACTTATTGCAGAAGGAGACACGGTAGGTAAATACTGGGAGAAGTGGACATCACCTCAACCAAGTTACAAAAATAAACATGGCCGGGGCGCCTGGGTGGCTCAGTCGCTTAAGCGTCCGACTTTGGCTCAGGTCAGGATCTTGCGGTTCGTGGGTTCGAGCCCCGCGTCGGGCTCTGTGCTGACAACTCAGAGCCTGGAGCCTGCTTCGGATTCTGTGTCTCCCTCTCTGCCCCTCCCCCACTCATGCTCTGTCTCTCTCTCTCTCTCTCTCTCTCTCTCTCTCTCTCTCTCTGTCAAAAATAAATAAATATTAAAAAAAATTTTAATAAAAATAAAAAAATAAACATGGCCAATTAGGGACACACAGACAGCAGGTGCCTCTGGAAGTGATATTCTGAGAAGGACCCAACATTTTTTTTTATATTCCTGCCCCCAAAAATGTATCATCAGAGGCCGATCGAGGGGCTCCATGAGACCAACCCAAATTGGGAACCAGGAAAATAGCCGAACTGAGCCTTTCAAATGTCAACATAATGAAAGGCACGGGGAGAGCTGAGGAACACTGTCCCAGATTCAAGGAGACCGAGACTACACGGCACATAAAGCAGACAGCCCTTGATGGGCTCCCGCACTGAAAATAAAAATGTCACAAAGGACGTTGGGGGGACACCCGATGAAACTGGAGTATGATGGCAGCTTCAGGTACTGTAACAATATTAAATGTTTTGGAGTTGATCATTTTGCTGCCATTTACATTAGACAATATTCTCACTCTCCGGGATACCTAACCATTTCAAATGGTTCAGTATAAGACAGTGGGGGTGGGTCACCTGCAGATATAGATATAAAGAGAGAAGAGAACCATAAAACGTCCGTGGAAAATGTCTAAAACTCAGTGATTCTGGGTGAGGGGTTACAGAAGGGTCGTGTAGCTATTCTTGCAGTAAGTTTGAAATTACTTACAATAATTGTTTAAGTTAAAAACTGAAATAAATAAGTAACGGCCAGCAACGTAACCGAAAAATACAACCAGACAGGGCACCGTCAAGAACAGGTGCGTGCCCACATACGTGGTATGTGTGCGTGTGCAGGGGTGAGGGGTGGAGAGGGGCCAGAATCACGGTGAGCACCTAGAAGTATCCTACTTTTAGGCAGTCTAGCTCCCGACTCCCCCAGCCCAGAGTCCAGCCCTGTGTCCCCGGGTCCTGGGTGCCGAAGGCTGGACCAGAAGCCATCCCCTGGATGGGGAACTTCCAGCCGCCCTGGGGAGAATGTCTGTGAGGTCCTGAGCCTGCATTTCTCCTGAAGCGAGCTCCCTCAAGGTCATTCGGTAACTAGGCAACCATTCCTTCCCAACTCCCACCCCCACCTTTGCACGTAGCCCTTGGACTCCTGGACAGGCTATCAGTCCATCCCTCTGCCCGGGGCCGGGCCATAAATCATGGCGACGGCAGTTCCCATGGCCACGCCAGGCCCTGGGCCAAGGACTTGCCACAGACATCCCATTTACTCTTAGAACAACCTGACCATGAAGCCAGTCCTAGGATTCTCTCCATTCTAAAATGTGCGCCTGTTCGCACAGCTGTTAAGATCCTGTGTTTGACTCCAGCCTGACTGCCAAGTTTGTGTGCTTCGTAACGAAAGCAAGACTCCATTTCCAAGCTGGACCCACCGCTGGGGTTTAGCCAGGACGCCGGGACAGGGTCACCTAGAGCTGACAGGCGTGTGCCGGTCTGGGGAAAGAGGCGTGGGCAGTGGGCTACGAGCCTGCCTTCCTGGCACAGGACAGAGGCTCACGGGCAGGGACGGTGGGAGCTGTTCCAAGCGCCGGGCGGAGAAGGAGGTTGAGGCTCAAACGACAAACGGCACCGAGTGGGGAGGGTTGTCCCCCCGCCCCCGCTGGACCTCAGGGTAGCAGCATCCCCATACAGACTCCAGACACCCGGCTCTGCATGGCACCCGGGGACTGGGAGCTCTGGGAGCACCTACGGATGGCACTTGGGCACCTGCACCCGCTTCCATGGTGGCACAGCAGCTGTGGGGTGCCGGGGCATCTAGCACCAGAGACCCCAAACAACGGGAGACCTCACCGAAGGCAGACGGGGTGGTGAACGGGAGAGGGGCCACGGGGCAGACATCACAGCACAGAGGATGGTTGACAGACTCACGTGACACATCCCTGGGGAGAGACCTGGGACTAGAGCTGCCCAGGAGCAGGTGGGGGTGGGGCTGGTGAAACGTGGGCGGTGCCTGTCCGTGACCTTGACCAGCAAGGACATATTCCACCCCACCCAGCCATGTGCCCTTCCCCCCTCTCCAACCTTGTTCTGGTCCCTCATCAAAAAACTTCTTTTTATCTCCATTCATAACCTAAAATCCATTATTTCCAACTCAGAAAATAAATAAGGGCTTCCAGAATCAGATCACTGAAGCCAGCTTCTGATCGTACTTCTCCCCTGCTCTAGAACCTTCAGTGGCTCCCTGGTGCTCCCTGCCCCCAGATCACTGCACTCCAGGAGGAAAAGGATCTTTCTTCCTCTACTTGCCTGTACCCTAGATCCCGCCTCCAGTGGGGGTCCAGTTCAAATCCTACTGCCCGCACACAGTCAGGGAGGAAGTAGCTTGAGTCCTTCCCGGGCAGAAGGACCATTTTCTTAGTTGACGTGTGTTGCCGCCGCAGGTGGTCTTGCTTCGAGCAACACCTTGCCTTGGGAGACACAGCACTGCCTTTGGAGCCGGAGGTCGAGGTTCAAATCCCGAGCTCTGTGCCCTTGAACGAGGTTACGGACCTTTCTGAGTATCTGTTTCTTGGTGCCCTATAAGAAAACGTTATTTCTCTCCTACTCAAAGGTTCTTTTGATATCGCCAGAGAAAAGGCCCATCTCAAGGAGAGCCTTGTTACTTAGTCTCCCGGGCTGGGGTGACTGCGGGTGCTAACCGAACTCCTAGTTATCCAGAAGTGGCTCCCACCTCGCTGACCACCGGCTTGCAGCGCCGGGCTTCTTGGGGCAACGCCGCGGGCCTTGCCTGAGCCATCAGCTTTGCAGGGCTGGGGACAGAGCGGGTCCCTCTGCAATCTTGTGAGGCGTCACGCAGCCGGGTGAGGCAGGGCAGACGATCTGGAGCAGAAGCAGGACACCAGAAGGCGGATGGGGATGAGGGAAAGAAGCCGGTGGATAAGCGGCGGGACCCTTGCCCCGTGCGCGTGCGCGTCGCAAGGACTGGGGACGCCTTTCCTACATGGTGCTACCCCCTTCCCTGAGCCCTGCTCGTGATCTGATCCACGCACGACCACTCACTGCAGCCTCTCACTGCGTTCCTGAAGCCTGGTTATGCCAATAACCGGTCTGCCTTGTTTTTCAGACATTTAGCCCCTTGGGTGCCAGGAAGAGGTTCCTTTACAAGCCCCCTTGATCTGGCCCTGCGGGGGGACCTCTTGCCTGAGGGAGCTCAGGAAAGGTGCTACTGTCTCCTCTGAATTTACTCATCACCAGGGGACCAGGTCAGCTCTGGCTCCAGTGCTGGCAGGAAAGGCCTCGGGGTCTGGGGGGGGGGGGGGCTGCATTTCCTCCTCTGGAAAGTCCGAATCCTGGGGCTGCATGACCTCTTGACGTTTATTCTGGATCTAACGTCGTCATGCAAGGACTAGCGTGTGTCAGAGTTTCCTACCAGGCATCGAGCTCTTCATCGGCACCCCCTGTGTAATCCTTACCGCGGGGAGCCCGTTTTATAGATCGGAAAACTGAGGCCGAGTGAGGTTGGGGAGCTCGGCGGTCCACAGCTGGGAAGGAAGCCAAGCTAGAGTGGTAGGCACTGAGTTTGGCCCGCTGGGGGCAGCGCAGGACTCCTGTCCTTGCCGGCGACACAGAGCTTCTGAGCCGCACTTCCTGGGGGCCGGAGCTCCCTGTTTCCACCTCCTTGCTGGTTCTGGGTGCTGCTGAGATAGTCACAGGCCAGAGGGCCATTTGGGCCATTTTACTGGGCGGTGGGTCGGGGTGGGGGAAGCAAGCCTGGAGCAGCTGAGTTGCATTCCCCAGTGAATATAGTAGGGGGGCCCTCACGCTCTTTCCAGTACACCCCGCTGCCTTCCCTTCTAAAGAAAGATCCATCCTGAAATCCTGGCAGGCGTTGTAAGAGCCTCACGGGTGGTCAAGTGCAACACAATGACTTCCACCCTGCGTCCGAAGCCCTCCGTGGACACCCTGCTCCAAGTCCGCTGGTTTCTCTCAGACATTTGGCGAAGCTGAACTCCCCACCCCCCCTGACCCCCAGTCTGCAGGACTTAGCCCCTTCCTCTGCTGCTGCAAGACAAGGCAGATGGGAAGGTCAAGGCTGGCTCCTGCGCTAAGCCCAGAAGCCCATCTGCCCCCCTCACTTTGACCTCATCGGGCAGTACTCCTCCACAGAGCAGATACCGCCTCAAGGGAATGCTGTGGAATCTTGTCAGGGCGCTTGGGTTTTCACAAAGATTTGAGCAAGTGCTATTGGCATTTAGTGCACGAGGGTCAGAGACGCCAGACCTACTGGACCACGCAGGACCGTCCCTCGCAATGAAGTGACCCAGGTCCCACATGACAGATGTCCCACTCACTGCCAGTCCCCACGGGTGAATGATGCTCACAGTTCCGGGATGTTTGGTTTCGTATAAAAACGCCAGTTTCCCCCACGGCTTTCATTCCCACTGGATTTTCCGTGAAGACAACCACCGCGTAAATCAGAGGAAGGTTTAGATTTTGTGATTTGGAACTTGACCAAGTCTGACTCACACTGCAGAAAACCTTACGGGGGGGACCGGTGGGGCAGGTCTTAATCATCTCTGCCCCCGCCTCCCACGTGGTGCCCAGCCCTGGGAGGGGGATCCAGATGGCCTCCGTGGGACCCACCATCGCCTTCCTTCACGGGAGGTGCTCAGCCCCTGGAGCAGCTCCATCCCACAAGGTGCTGGAACCTACTAGAGGGCCACCTTAGGTGGAGAAGAAGACGCTCACGTGGGGGGGGGGGGGTTCTGGTCACACCCTGGGTTGGAGAAGGAGCTGGGGAACGTGGGAAGCCTGTCTCTGTGTCTTTGCACTTCCAGAAACACCACCACCTCCGAGCAGGATGTTAATCAGCAACAGTCCACTGGGGGACGTGCTTTGGAATAGCAAACATCTGCTGCAAACCTTAACCTTTTGCGTCTCTTCTCTGAATGAAGGGCCGCCTTAGGCACCATGGGGCCACTCACTGGTAAGAGCCAGTGGATCAAAGGCCTTCAAAGGTCCAGCCGGTGAGGTATGGGGGAGAGATGTTCTCGTTGGCTCTGGGGGGGCTCCACGGGGAGGGGGTGGGTGTCGGGCAGTGCTGAGCCCTCCCCGCTAGACTGAAAAGGGCAGGGGCGGGTCAGAGGCATGTTACAGACCCAGGGGCCTTCCTTTGCGGGACGGTGACCAGAAGAAGAGGCTCTCAAGGCTTGAGATTTCATGCCCACGACACTCACTGGGCAAACCCCCCTCGAGTCCCTGGCTTTCTTCCCAGGGACCCTGCTGCCCAGGGAGCTAGCCCGCCCCTTCCAGGGCTGGGGGCGGGGGTGCTACTCCAGGCACATCCTGGGCTGAGAAGTGACAGATGAGTGCTTGATTTCTTACCTCTCAGATTCTTGTCTTGGTGACCACCTCACCCTTGAAGGTCGCCTGCCTGCCGCCCCCGTGGACACGTGGCCCGGAAACACGAAAACCAGGGACCGCTCTGCCCTCGCCCTACAGGCGCTCAGCCTTCCCGTCCTTACAAGTGCTCACAACCCCATGGTCCAGGGCCCGTGTCCCCCGCGGGTGGCGGGCTCCCGGAGACCAAGGGCTCGTTCGTCCTGTTGTCCGCTCTGACCCCCGGCACTTACTTAAGGTCGTCCTATGTGCCGGGTGCTGTGATGCGTGCACGGGCCAGCCCTCAGGGTGCAGTCTAGTGAAGGGAGGCAAGCAATATGTACATTGTAATAGCGCAGGGAAGGAGAGGGAGGGCAGGAGCCATCACGGCAGAGCTCACGAAGGCGGGAGCCATAAGCAAACCCCGGAAGATGAAGCGTGACCCTGGATCTCTTCGGGGAGAGAAGGGTCACAGGCAGAAGTGAAAGTTCTGGGGGAGGAGGGTGCTTGGTGGGTTCGAGGACCCGCAGGGCAGCCAGGGGGGCTACAGCGGCGGGAGAGGTCAGGGATGAACCAGGGGCCCAGTCGTCCAGGAGCTACGTCACAGGCCCCGGAAGAGTCTCGGGCCTTCCTGAGGAAGATGGGAAGCCACCGGAGGGGTCGAAGCAGAGGAGCAACGCGGTGTGACTTGTGTGCAAGGGTCACGCAAGCTGCTGCGCTGAGAAAAGACTCGGGGCGGGGGTGGGTGGCGGTGAGGGAGGAAGCAAGAGCGGTCAGGAGGTCACTGTGACACTTGGGCACGTGGGTGGAGCAGGGGCACGAGGAGCAGTTAGATCCTGGGACCGGCAGGAAGCTACAGGTGACGGGGTGTGCCATGCAGCGGATGCGGGCGGGGGACAGCGAGAGGGAGGCAGACATGACGGCCAAGTTTTGGGCCTTAGCAACGGGAAGGCTGGATTTGCCGTTTCCCGAAATGGAGAGACCGTGGGAGGGACAGGTCTGGGCACACGTTCATAGGTTCAGTGTGAAACGTGTGGATCCGAACTTCTCTGCATCAGGGCGCCCGGGGGGCTCCGTCGGTTGAGCGCCCGACTTCGACTCAGGTCATGATCTCGCGGTTCGTGGGTTCGAGTCCCGTGTCAGGCTCTGTGCTGACAGCTCGGGGCCCGGAGCCTGCTTCGGATTCTGTGTCTCCCTCTCTCTCTCTGCCCCTCCCCGGCTCGCTCTCATCTCTCAAAAATACATAAGCATTACAAAAACAATGTTTTGAAGAAAGATCTGTAGATGCCCAGGGGCAGCTGGGGCGAGAGCTGAGGGCCAGGTCCAGGCTGGAGAGGCACTTTTGGGAGTCACCAGCACATAAACTCAATGAGAACGGGGACCCTGGACGGGGTGACCCAGGGAGGGGCCGGGCGCCCAGAGGAGAGTCGGGAGCACAGGGAAGCCCCCCCCCCCACCCCCCGCCATGTTTGCGGAATAAGCTGACCTGCCCACTGGGGCACAAGGCAGGGGGGATTCCAGAGCGGTGCCTTCTGTGTCCGGTCAGGCCTCGGCCTAGCAGGGTCTCGCCTTCCTTCATTCCTGTCTTCCCTCCTTAGCGCTCAGCACAGGCCCTCGCGCGCAATAAGCCAACAAACATTTGAACACACCGAGGTAGAACTCAATCTTCGAGGCAGGTCACGTCCTCAGCTACATTCCTGTCTGACAGCCCAGCCCACCTCCCACGCCCGAGAGAGAACGAAGGGGATGAAGAGAACACAAGGAGATGAATACCGGCTAAGCCCCTACTAAGCATCAGACGCGGTTCGGAGGACGTAACATAATTTCATTCAATCCTCTGAACAGCCCGGTGAGAGGGGTGTGGGTGTCTTGGGCTGTATTTCACAGATTAAGAGCTTGGGACCCTAAGACTAATTTGGTATCAATTCGTATGTTCACGCATTTCCTCTCTGAGCCACGGAACTCATTTTCGCCAAACAAAACATTCGGAAAGGAAAACGCCGATACATAAAGGAGGGAGAATCGGAGATTCTCTGGCTAAAGGTGGGTAGCAGGGGTTGAAGTTTCCTTCACGGCCCTCCTACGGTCC
The DNA here is from genome assembly GCF_027475565.1 of Acinonyx jubatus. Lineage (NCBI taxonomy): Eukaryota > Metazoa > Chordata > Mammalia > Carnivora > Felidae > Acinonyx > Acinonyx jubatus. The sequence continues at coordinate 134,557,372 of NC_069386.1, read as the reverse complement.
ATCCCGACTCCTAAGACTCTTCTGGAATCTGGGGCCTGCAGAATCCAGACATCGCACACAGCCACCATCCTGGAGTCTGCAGGATGGCTGGGAGCAGCTACTCGGTTGGTCTGAGCTGTCTCTGCAACACGGAAGTGGACGCAAAGCGTGTCATTCTCTGCTGAAGCCAGTGGGCGTCACCGGCGGGGAAATAAAGCAGGAGCGGGCTGGCTGAGGCTGAAGCGATCTGCATTTGCTAAGTCCCATCTCTTCTCTAGGCTGGACGGTTACAACAGAATGGAATGAGCCACGTGTACAGTCAACCGAGAGACACTCAGGGATGGAAACAATCTTGGAGGAAGGAAGAGAGAAATCGTGACCTTTTTAGTGTTCAGAGTCTCTGGCTTTCGTCTACATTTTGCCATGCTACGTACTCGTACCACAGAAACATGGAAGTTTTCTTCCCAAAGTTCCAGCTAGATCAGAAGTAGGAGATGGGGCGCCTGGATGGCTCAGTCGGTTGGGCGACCGACTTCGACTCAGGTCACCATCTCGTGGTTCGTGGGTTCGAGCCCTGCGACGGGCTCTGTGCTGACAGCTCAGAGCCTGGAGCCTGTTTCAGATTCTGTGTCTCCTGTCTCTGCCCATCCCCCACTTGTGCTCTGTCTCTCTCTGTCTCTGAATGAATGAATGAATGAATGAATGTATCTTGGGCGCCTGGGTGGCTCAGTCGGTTGAGCGTCCGACTTCTACTCAAGTCATGATCTCATGGTTGGTGAGTTGGAGACCCGCCTCAGGCTATGTGCTGACAGCTCAGAGCCTGGGGCCTGCTTCAGATTCTGTGTCTCCCTCTTTCTCTGCCCCTCCTCCGCTCGTGCTCGGTCTCTCTTTCTCTCTCAAAAATAAACATTAAAAAATAAATAAAAAGTAGGAGATGTATGAACTGCTTGAGCAGATGGTAATTGGAAGAATCTTCCAACTCCAGGCTGACCTATGTGACCTCTCCGTTGCTTCCAGAAACTGGAAAGTATCCAAGGTAAGTCAAGATGCTTCATTAGGGCCCAGTCCCTAAGTATGAAAGGTGATCAAAACCAACAAATATTTTTGCACACTGTTTAACATCGATTAAATGCCACGCTGCAGGAGAAAATTAGATTTAAAATTACACAAAACTCGAAACAGCATTCAAGTTGGATATTTTGGTCATTTTGAGCTACTTTATTAAAACATTTAACTAATTTAATTTCTCTTATGTGGATTTCCCCCTCTTCACACTCCCAACGCTCAAGATTTCCCCCTGAAATGGAAACTGGGTCACAGACTCATTAAAATTGCATGGAGTGACACCACTTTCAAGATGAAAGAATCCCCCAGAGGTCACCTGGCCCAATTTCCCACCCCTTGGGGAAGTGCCCTCTAGAATATCCCTACAAAATAGCTGTCTGGTTTTCATTCTTTCGATGCTTCCAATGACAGAGAACTCACTAATTCTTTGAAAAGCAGCTCAATCCACAAATGGCTAACATTGTTTTTGTTATACCCCCCCCCCCCCATAACTCCTCCCTAAGTAACTCATGCTCTTTGGCCTCAGTTCTGACTCTGAAGCTACTACGAGCAGGGTTAGTCCTCTTCCACACGGAAGCCCTTCTGGTTTGGAGGGGGGGGCTGTTGTTCAGAGGGGTTTCGTGCATCACGGGTAACCGGTTAGCATTCCTGGCCGGTGTCACTAATGCCAGCAGTAACCCCCGCTTGTTATCGCAACCAGGAAAACGTTCTGCCATCTCCAAACGGCAGCTACATCCCACTACGGTCCTTCTCAGGTCTGGAGTCTGATTCGTACTCTCCCATACAACTGCAGTTTCCAATTCTGTGGGAGATTTTAAAAGGCACCTGGGCGGCTCAGTAGGTTAAGCATCCAACTCTTGATTTCCGCTCAGGTCATGGTGTCACGGTTTGTGAGATCGAGACCTGTGACGGCCAGAGATCGAGACCCGAGTCAGGCTCTGTGCTGACAGCGCGGGAGCTGCTGGGAATTCTCTCTTTCCTTCTCTTTCTGCCTCCTCCCCCCACCCCACTTGTGCTTTCTCTCCCCCACCCCCACCCCCGTCTCTCTCAAAAATAAACTTTTTTTTTTTAAAGAAAAAGGTAACCACTTAAGCAGGACCCAGTAGGCTAACCATGGCCTGCAATCAGGCATTACCGTCTCAGGGAAAATAAGACAAATAAACACGACCACCCTGCAGACTAGCACCTCAAAGAACTTCTGCTGTAAACACATTTAAAAATGAAGACGTGTGCTGTTTTACAGTTTAAATCGCAAGCCATTAAATATTCTCCTCCTGTTTACTCTGGAAAGTAAATTTTCACTCCAAGAAATTAGAGAATCTCTAGGTTAACCACAGATGTCTTCACTATCTACCCTTATAGAAGTTACGTAGGTACATCATTTCCATCACAGGAGGTTTCTGGACAAAAGGGCCTCCCAAACATGACAGGCAGAGGGAGTCCGGGCAACCGGAGGGACCCCAGAGACCGCCTCGGAGCTGCACCAGGTGCCGGGAAGCTTCTACAGAAGAGTAACCACGCCCCTGCCCCCGCTTTGCCTGCCAAAAGGAAGGTCAAAGTATCCCGCGGTCCCAGGCAGCTTGAAAACCTTCTTGAGGGGAGGTATCAGCCGCTCAAGAGTCAGCAGCACAAAGTACATGCTCTCCAACTATTTGTGTATTTGATGCATGTGTGCATGAACTGGCTGGGCAGAGTCCCCTGGGTGCACACCCACAATGTACCTCACTTTGGGGTCCCTGGGGTCTCCCGGTATTGTTTCGGGCTTCTAGGCCAATCCCTGGTACCGCTTCAGACCGTTCCTCTTGGCACAGATGAGCCCTGTACCATTAAACCCCGTGGGTGGGACCGTAGCAAAAAATGTCAAGGGGCTCAACCAGCTCCTTCCCCTCCACTGCCACACAAATGGTCTCCCACATCATTTGCTTTTCCAGGTTTTACAAAGAGCTGGGATTGAAGTTGATGAAAAAGGAGCTGAGGCAGTGATGGAAACCCTGTTAGAAACGACTGCTGATTCCATGCCTCCCCATCATCCGAATAGACCAGCCACGTCATTCATGATCTATGAAGAAACCTCTGGAATGCTTCTATTTCGGGGCAGGGTGGTGAACCCAGCTCTCCTACGATTTCAGACACGTGTGAGTACATGGTGCTCCAGGAGACGCCGGACCCGAGGTAGCTGAACCCACATGGGTTATTGGCACCTGGCGGCAGAAGAGAGTGTCCCCCTCGTCCTCTGCTGGTCTGAGCCATCCTCAGATAAATCCGACTATTAAATTCACTGATTTTAAGGAGATGTCTGGACAGTCCGTCTGGTATTTTAAGCCTGTTTCTCAGAGCCTTTGTTATGGACTCAAGACGGGTTTGGTAGAGTATCTTTACCTTTCATTGTGACTCACGTATCAGGAGTTTGAAAAATGGTACATCGGAACACTATTTCAAGACGAAGCCTTTGGGAGGAAGACACATTTTCCATGAGTCATGTGCTTCGCTCCCTTTACTTCCCTCTCGAGCCGCGTTTTAATCTGTCATAGAATCATTTCTTGGTGACTAAAATGAGAACAAAACAGCTGCAGTCAGTCCTGACCACAGCACTGGCCTCAGCGCGGCCCTGGCTACTCCATGGTGCATCAGATCATTTGACAGAGGCATTCAGTGAGACACAGATCGAGTTCAATACCTTCATTTCACGTAGGGAAGAAATGCGGAACAGAGACACGGGCATGGGCCATGATGACATTCACAAGCCCCAGGCACTTTTGCCTTCGTGGCAAAAATCTCATCTCCAAGGGGCGCCTGGGTGGCTTAGTCGGTTAAGCATCCGACTCTTGGTTTGGGCTCAGGTCATGATCTCACAGCTTGTGGATTCGAGCCCCGGGTGGAGCTCTGCACTGAAAGCATAGAACCTGCATGGAATTCTCTAGCACCTGCATGGAATTCTCTCTCTCCCTCTCCCTGCCTCCCACCCCTGCTCACGTGCTCACGCTCTCTCTCGCAAAATAGATAATAAACATTAAAAAAAAGTCTCATCTCCAAGAAAGGAAAGCCCTTGCCCAAGGTCACCCACGTGGTGGGGCACGGCAGCCAGAGCCCTGTCTATGTTGACCCCTAACCCCCTGGCTCATTTCATTCTTTCTGCTTTCTGCCTAAATCATCGATCTGAGTATTCAACTAAACAGGCAGCATGCATTCATTCCCCGTCGGGACCCATTTTGCTTAAACAGAACATAAGCATGGGCTTTGTCACAAAGTTAAAACGAAAATAGCAAATACTGCCCCTCCCCCCCCCCCATTTTCTCAGTCATTTTCTGTTGCAGAGACAAGATATTTTAGGAGCAAATTCAGAGAACCATGGATAGACCTAGCGAATCTGGAATATTCAATGTGTCGACTAAATGCCTAATTGGATTTCCATCTGTTTGCTACCCAGTGTTGAAATATACCTAAAATTAATTTATTGTTTAGTCCTCCATATTATTAGTCCATAAATATAAATCAGAGTAACGTGAATTGTACTTAAGGTAATACTATCAAGCAGCAGTCTAAAGACAGACTTTTCGTCATTCTAAAATCTGCAGGTTACTTCATTCCTACATTCTTTCCAAAACCACTGGGTGACACTTGGTAAATGGCCAGGCAATTCTAGGACCCAGAATGAGGCAAAAATAAGAGGACTAACTCCAACTGATATTCTTAACTGACTCGCTAGTATTCTGTCATTCAAGTGTGTTTGTAGAAAAATAGTGGAAAGAGATATAAAAGGGAGTTAAAATGACTCCCTTTTAAGAGAGGATACCTAGAAAAGAAAGTCCATGAGAACATAATAGCCTCTGAAATAAATAGGGCCAAACCCAGTTACTGAAAGCTTCGTTATTATTGAAGGACTCCTATAACATGCAGCTCAAACTCCCCCCTCCTCTCCCCATATGTGTTGAAAACAGCAACAGCATAATAATTATATCTAACACATTACCCTTAGAAGCAGAAAAATGGCCCTATTCCTTACTCCATAAAAACTTTTTTTTTTTAAATAATCCTGCCACATATGCTTTAAGAAATTCCTAAGACACTAGAGGTTTTAGCTTTTCCAAGGATCTATGCCTGGTGAAAAAATGCAGACCAATGAAAAATGCAATAGATCTTACAAAAAAATTTCACGGTTTCAACGGGGGGGAGGGGGGGAGGGCGGAAATCTGAACATTGTAACAAGGCTTCACTATATTTGAGTTGTCAGGTTTAAAAACTGTTCCCGCACAGACACATATACACACACACTCACCCACATTCACACGCGCTGTAACAACTGAGAACAGATTACTGAATTGATCCAATTCACTTTATCTTGACTGCAAAACTCCTACTCAAGCTGAAGAGTCTGTTTTCCTTCAGTTTGAGTATTTCACATACGCCCACAACTGCAGGGCAAACGGACCCATCCTTCCACAGGAAGATGTCTGAACTCAGGCAGTCCAACGATGGAAATGATTTTCAAATGTGTATGAGGTTACAGAAGAACAACTCTCTGTGTCCTCTCTAATACGTAAACTCCTTTTCAGCCCAATCTCCATTTCTGCCAGCTAAACCGAGTTCTATGGGTCTGATATTTCACTTGTAATGTTAACTAGTGAAATTTTAGAACCTGTCCTTAAGAATGCAAGTTTCTAGGGGCGCCTGGGTGGCTCAGTCGGTTAAGTGTCCGACTTCGGCTCAGGTCATGATCTCACAGTTCGTGGGTTCAAGCCCGTGTCGGGCTCTGTGCTGACAGCTCAGAGCCTGGAACCTATTTCAGATTCTGTGTCTCCCTCTCTCTCTGCCCCTTCCCTGTTCACGCTCTCTCTCTGTCTCAAGAACAAATAAACATTAAAAAAAAATTTTTTTTTAAAAGAATGCAAGTTTCTATAATTAAGAAGACAAGGGGGCCAGCCATCTCTGTATCACTACAGCTCCAGATGTCATACAACTGGTTTAAAAGATCTATTTGATGAATTGTTACCCTGAGAACTTTTACGAAGAGCATCAATTTTGCTTCTGGTGTAAATCGAGATATATGTGAATATTCGTAACTGTCACCAATTTGTTTTTTCACTCGCTTATTTCTTTTTATTTTTTTTACATATCTGTTCTTGGAAGTATAAGTTTAGCAGATATGTCAGTGGTTTTGGTAATCACGTTCTGTGGGAAAAAAAGAGTACTTCTGAAAGTAATGTTGATTAACCGTCTTAACTGACCATTTAGTAAGTTGGACCAAGACCGCAGCTGACTTCTGCACACTCCTGACATTTACACGCAGTAGTGAGTTTTCTCTGGCAAAACACTTTACTCTTTTCCCGCATACATGGTGGAAAATAAATCCCCTAACTCTGCTATTATTATTATGAGTCATTATTGAACAAATCAAGTGAAATTCTCCATTTTATTTAAAGCAACAGAGTCAATGCCGAGTATGAATCCAAGTGCAGGAAGAACGTGATTGGACGTCACACACCGCACACGTGCTCTCCTAGTCACGTAGTCAGGTTCACGTTAGAGATGCTAACAGAGGTCACGGTCGAAACAGTTACCTGAGATCCACAAAGAATACTGAATTCACTGAGTCGATACTGTCCCGTCACTCAAACCTGGTTTTTACCCGACTTTTAAGGAGTTCAACAATTCCATTTACTTGACTGTCCTTAAGTGAAAGATATTAAGAATCACTAAAACTAGCTCCAAAGAGGCCATATGAAAGGAAAAGGGAAAATAAACGTTTTGGAGAAGTCTCACATTGAGTTGCTGCCCCCGGAGTAATTTATACTTGATGTTGGGGTGGTTCTCAGCCATTCCTTCAAAATGAACGGTCTTACTCTACTTAATGGTGGAATAAAAATAAACTGCAGGTAAGTACTTAAAACTTTTCTCACAAACACAGGTATCTCATTAACCTATGTTTTATTTTGAGTCAATTCATTATTCATCATTTCACATTATAAAAAGTAACCACACGCGCGTATGCATTCACAAATTAGATCATCTTTATCATACATCAATGTATTTTAAAAAACAAATATTTTCTAATATCAATAGAGTTAGATGCTGATTGCATTTTGAAATAGGGAAGCTGACAATAGCTTCATACAGTAGATCTCAAGAACTGACATTTTAAAATTAGGAATTGTGTATGTTCCACAGGCAAATTTTGATGGGAATATTAGCATCAGTACAAATGAATGCTGTTGACGTAGCTTAAGCATGATAGCTTAGAATAACAGCTGATTCAAACTAGGTTCATCATTTTAAATTCAGCAAGGACAAGTACAATCTAAAGTGTAAACAAAGTATTTATAAAATAAATTCTTCTAGGAAATGAAATCATCAATCTATTATTTTTAAGGTAGTTGTACCTAAAGTTTTCAGAAATCTTTGTAGAATTTTCAATGCCAAATGGAAATCTCAGAACGTCCAGGAACAACACCGTCGCCACCACCGTGGGACCCATAAAATCGCGGCCAGCTGCTCATACCCTTTCCAGTGTGACTTTTCAATTGGGCCTGGAGATTTGTGAGAAAATGCAGTGCCTCTCTTACTCCCAAGGCCCCTTCAAGTGATCAGCTAAAGCAATTTCAGTCGATTTGGACTTTCATAGAATGTTTGAATGCTAAAACCCTAGAACAACTAAACAGCTGCTTTCCTGCACAGATGAACGCAGACTGGTCTCCTCTCTAGCAGTGCTTAAAGCGGACACCTAAAGTTGGTTTTCGTTGCACTTCACTATGACATTGGAATTCTGTAACCACATTATTACTCAAGAAATACATATTATACCACCTAGGGAATCTAATTTCAAATACGGAAAGTTTATCAACATCAGCTGCCATTATGGGTCTCTTCGCCATTCATCAACCAAAAAAAAAAAAAACAAAAAACCCAAAAAAACAAAAACAAAAAAAACGCCCCAGCCATTGCTTTAGCTTTTGTCCATCAATCACATTATCTCCAGTTGTCTTTCTTTTGCCTTCTTCATCAAGCGGATGATTTAAGGATTGGATTTTCTCGATTTTCTTTGTCAAGACAGAAAGAAGGGAGGGAGGGGAAGAGGCAGAAAGGGAGGGAAAGAGAGAGTGAAGAGAAAAAGAGAAAACATGAAAAACTGTATCCGTTCAATGCTTACAAAGTAAATAAGAAATGTAATTTACTTTAAATAAATCTGATATATGAGGATTCTGTTTAAACGAAAAAGAAATTCCACATTAAAGATTACTTGGAACTATCTTTAATTACCAAATCCCATGCACATCTAACAAAGCATTCAATCCCATTCATACAGCTCTTCCTGCCTTTTTTTTTTTTTTTTTTTGTAGGACAACAGTGGAAATTAACACAAGCCCAAGCATATCAGCTATCTGGCTTTAAAGGACATACGATACGACGCATCCCGATACCTCCTTCAAGACACTGGCACTCTGAAATACCAGATGTATCATCTCTAGGACACTGAAACACTGGAGAACGTACCGCATGGAATTTTTTGGAGAAGCAAAACCGAGATAATTAATACCTTCTGAGATCACTTCATCAGTTTGTTTGTTTTTTTTTTTTTTAGCATTTATTTATTTTTGAGACAGAGAGAGACAAAGCATGAACGGGGGAGGGCCAGAGAGAGGGAGACACAGAATCTGAAACAGGCTCCAGGCTCTGAGCTGTCAGCACAGAGCCCGACGCGGGGCTCGAACTCACGGACCGCGAGATCATGACCTGGGCCGAAGTCGGCCACTTAACCGACTGAGCCACCCAGGCGCCCCTTCATAAGCTTATTTTAAGGAAAAAGGAGTATTTTCATCCAGATGCAGCAACGGGCACCGAATTGTGAATAACACTTCACAGAAACAAGCCCAGCGTAGACACCAATCACCTGTTCCAGTCACGCGGCACTGTGCACTCGTGACAAAATGCAGACTAGAACATTCCACCAAAATACAGTTACGGACTTGATATCCAGCCTCCTGCTAAAAATGCAGCTGAAGGGGCGCCTGGGTGGCTCAGTCGGTTAAGCGGCCGACTTTGGCTCGGGTCATGATCACATGGTTTGTGAGTTCAAGCCCTGCTCCAGGCTCTGACAGCTCGGACCCTGAAGCCTGCTTTAGATTCTGTGTCTCCCTCTCTGCCCCACTTGTATTCTGTCTCTCAAAAATGAACAGATGTTAAAAAAAATTTTTTTAATAAATAAATAAATAAGCAGCTATAATACCAACATTCCTCCTCCTTCAAAACATTCAGAAAAGAGGAAACACATGATGGGATTTTTTAGAGTGTGTCTCCATTTATTTTTTAACCATCAATTATATAATTTGATTACATAATTCTACAAATATAATTATATATATATATTGAGCAAGAGAAAATTCAGTCTATAAAAAGTAAAAACATGCTCAACAACGAAAGAACAGATAAAGACAGTAATCTGAAATAAAGGAGAGCTGGTATAAATATTAGCTTTTAGCAATCTTTACGTTAAAAAATGTCTATGGCATTTAGAAAAATAAGTTGGGAAGAGAATGAATTACATTCTGATCATTAAGTATGTTCTTCGATAGAAGAATTCTAGGGCAAGCTTTTGAGAGGAAGAGGGACTAGGCTGACAGACAGGAAGGACCAGGGCGCAAGAACGGGAAGAAGATACCTTAAGTGATGAAGCACGAGTCCACCCTCCCATTTCACAGATGGGCACAATGAGGCCCAGAGTGCTGAAATGAACTGTACGCAGTAGTTAGCTGCCACTGGAACCAGGGCACAAGGCTCCAGCTCCATGCTCTCTACAGACCATTACCCTGTCCTGCCTCTATCCTCAGGACTTCTACATGGAATTTCCATAGTATAATCGCTTGAGCAGTAATTGCTGGGGCAAAGAACATTCTCCGTAAATAAAAGTACCCTTTGTATCAGTGCTACTAATCCGTAATATTAGTGGACGCCTGGGCGGCTCAGTCGGTTAAGTGTCGGCCCCTTGGTTTTGGCTCAGGTCATCATCTCACGGTTCGAGTTCGAGCCCCGCATCGGGCGGTGCACTGACAGCACGGACGGAGCCTGCTTGGGATCCTGTCTCCCTCTCTCTCTGCCCCTCCCCCGCCTGCTCTCTCTTTCTCAAGAATAAACAAAACTAAACTTAAAACAAAAACAAACCCTTTAATATCAGTATTACCTTTTCTATTTGCTATTGCTTTCTTCTATGATACAGTCCTACTCTTTGCTAGAGCTCCATTCAATAAATTTGTTCCTAAGTTTTAAGTGAATTTTAAATACATCCATATTTGTATACATACCAGTGGCCAATTAAAATTTAGACTAAATTAAGATATAGTTCAGTTCCTAAATGGGACCAAAGCATGAAGTTTCTGCAAAAAAGATGCATTCGAGCAACTTCGTTAGAGAATATTCATGAATTCGGTGAGATACGCTTAAAAGGAAACCTGAGTCCTGGTTAAGGTCCATTCTACTCAGAAGGTCCAGGTGTCCTATATGAAGGAGTACACCTTAACGATCGTTTGGGCATCTGGGATGAATCCATTCCACCTTGATGTGATGTCTCACCATGGGGATTTTTTTTTAATTTTTTTTTTAACATTTATTTATTTTTGAGACAGAGAGAGCTAGAGCATGAACGGGGGAGGGTCAGAGAGAGAGGGAGACACAGAATCTGAAACAGGCTCCAGGCTCTGAGCTGTCAGCACAGAGCCCGACACGGGGCTCGAACCCACGGACCGCGAGATCATGACCTGAGCCGAAGTCGGCCGCTCAACCGACTGAGCCACCCATGCGCCCCAACCATGGAGATTTTTATAGTCTACTCTCCTAAATGTTTAAACTGAAAGTACCAAAGGCTTCCACAATTCAAACAACGGATATAAATAGCGCACAGAAAGGAATCACAAAGGAGAAGAACAGAGGCCCTTTCTAACCACCACACTGAAGGCCAGGTACAGTCTGTAGAAATCTCCAGTTTGCGGGACCCACAGCTCTGGATCACGGGCTGCAGCAGTATTTCTCCAGTGGCATTCGCTGTACCCACCTTTCGAAGCGCCGGGTGATTAAATACTGTGTACGTAAGCTGGCTGCTCGAAAGGGATGCGGTTAGCACCCAGTGTCTCCTCAGAGAAAAATCCCCTAAATGCAAACACTTCACGGAAAAATAAATGCGTCTCGGATATTAATGGGAGCCGTCTGAAGTTTCTTGCTGATTCCCTAAGGCTACGGTGTCTTTGCCATATATAAGTCATCTTACATAAAGTATCTGAGCCGACAGAGACACACGTGACAATAACTCCTTTCAATTTATACCATTTCCTCACTGTGGACATTGTCTGTTGTTTGGAAAGCATTTAAGTGGGAAGGGAAGTACCTGAGAAAAGCCTAGAATGGTACGCTTCGCACAGCACTGGAGTACTTACAAGGTAGCCTTTCGTGGTGGTGTCTCTTTGCTCCCACTGCTCTTTGGATCGACGGAGTTACCTGTCCCACGGGAGGTGCCCGGCAGGGAAGCGGTGGGAGTAAAGGTGGTTGGGGCACTACAGGCATTACGAGTGCGGAATGAATCATCTGAAAGGAATTCAAGTACAGTCAGACGTACTGAATAAGCAAAGAAAGAGGCTAACCTGGGGTTAATGACAGCTGACTTTTTTTCTTTTAAAATCAATTTTATCAAGATACAGTTTACGGGCCATAAACCACGCAGATCAAGGTCTGACATACGTACACAGCCATGAAGGCATCGCCACCATCAAGAGGGAACCCCGCTGATCCCTACCTCCCGCACTCTGGTCGCCCCGCCTCACACCGCAGGCAATCGGCCTCCTGTCACTAAAGGTTAGTTTGCATTTTCCAGAATTTTACGTAAATAGAATCATACAGTATTTCTGTCTTCTTTCACTCGGCACAATTCGTTTGAGATTCATCCTGGTTTTTGCGTGTATCAAGACTTCATTCCTCTTTATCGGTGACAGATACGCCATTGTATGGATACATCAAAATTTGCTTATACATTCTCCTGCTGATAGACATTTGGATTTTTTCCAGTTTTGACTATTACAAAGAAAGCTGCTATGAACAAGTGTGTACAAGCCTGTGTATGGATATACGTTTTGATTTCTTGCCAAGTAAAAGACTACGACTGGAACTGCTGGGTCACATACCAAGTGCATATTTAACTGCATACGAAACCGCCAACTAGTTGCCCAAAGTGGTTGTACCAGTCTGCATTTCCACCAGCAACGAATGAGCGTTCTGCAGAGCTGCTTTACATCCTCACACACACTTGATATTGTGAGTCTTTCTAATTTTAGACACTTTACTGTCTGTGCAGTGGTTGTCTCCTTGTATTTCTCACCCCTCATTGCTTTTTTTTAAAAAATTCAGAACTTTAAAGTTCTTTTTTTTTTTTTAACACTTTTTATTTATTTTTGAGAGACAGAGACAGAGCACGAGCAGGGGAGGGGCAGAGAGAGAGGGAGGCACAGAATCGGGAGCAGGCTCTGAGCTGTCAGCACAGAGCCCGACGCAGGGCTTGAACCCACAAACCGTGAGATCATGACCTGAGCCGAAGTTGGACGCCTAACCGACTGAGCCACCCAGGTGCCCCTACAATTCAGAACTTTAAAAACATTTTTTTTTAATCAGTATTTTCTTGCTTTAATGTATTTGTCTGGGTCCTCGGTCTACAAAATTTTTAAAAAATGAATAAACAGTAACATATCATCTGGCGTCAAGAAATGATTTATAGCATTAGCAATAACACGTTAATTTTTTCGTTACAAGAACCCATAGGCATTTTTAAAAGTGGAGAACACAAAAACAGTATGAAAATAAAACTTATCTATAATACCATAATTCTTGCAACTGAAGCAATAGTCTTTAACCGTCCTAATATAATTTGCTTCAGTCTCTTTTCCCTTAGCAGGCTACGTACGTGCACGCCTATGCGTATAACTTACGCAAATAAGGACCTCCTGTGCTTCCTATTTGATACCATACTTTGTGATTTCGTAAATCTTTAACTATTTTTCTATGTAATCAAGTGGGGGTTTTTTTCTTAAACATTTTAAGGAATGCACAGAATTCTATCCGTAAAACTTTTTTTTTTTTTTTATGTACACTGGACACACAATTAGCTTCAGGGTACAACACGGTGATTCCTCTATGCGCTGTGCTGTATCCCTGCAAGTGTGACTGCATCTGTCACCGTGCTACACTACTACAAGGCCGCTGATGATACTTCTGACTCTGTGCCTTGCTCACCCACCCCCCAAAGCCTGCACCTCCCACGCCCCTGCCCCCATCTTGCCCATCCCCCCCCCCCCGGGCAAACATCCCATTTCTAGTGATCTGTCATGAAACAGTGAGATAAAATACATAAAATTGTGGTAAAACATGTCAGAGTGTGTACCTTGGTATGATGTGATGAAAATGGCACTTTACCTCTGTCACCCTTCCTCCAACCCACAACCTTAGTCTAATTGTAAGAAAAACATCAGATAAATTCTAATAGAGGGGCGTCCTACAAAATATTTAGCCAGTACCTCTCAAAACTGGGAATGTCACCAAAAACAAGGAAAGGCTAAGAAACCGTCACAGCTAAGGAAAGCCTAAGGTGAGCTGACAAGTGAATTTACGTCATGTTGTATGCTGGACGGGATCCTGGGTGGCTCAGTCGGTTGAGTGTCTGACTTCAGCTCAGGTCATGATCTCATGGTTTGGGAGTTCGAACCCCGCATGGGCTCTGTGCTGACAGCTCAGAGCCTGGAGGCTGCTTCAGATTCTGTGTCTCCCTCCCTCTCTGCCCCTCTCCTGTTCATATTCAGTCTCTCTCTCTCTCTTGAAAAATAAGTAAACATTAAAAAAAATTTAAATATGCTCATCTGAAGTCATCTCCAAGAGGCTAGATGGGATCCATGCAAGTTTGAAGAACCACTTCTATATATATATATATATATATATATATATATATATATATATATATACATACACATACACACACATATATGTATATACATATATATGTATGTATATATATATAACATATATATTATATGTATATAATATATATATAATAAAAGTTCACAAACCCTTAATGTTCCCTTAGTATCTCCTAAAGAAATCGCTGACTTGCAAAGATAAAAGTAATGAATAGTTTTATTATTTATGGCCCTCACTTCAAGAAGCATTGGTAATTTTAGTTCAACACGTTTCTGTTATCAAATTCTTTCAGGTTTCTTATGCTACTCATAGTCTACTATATATACGGTACATGAATATCAGTGCTTTAATATTGGGACTATTTTCTCTTCTGCCAAATGAAAACATACTGTTTACAGCCAGTGGCTGTACATTCTTCATGAGAATAAAAAACACATAGTAAGAGGAAGACAGAATACTCAAAACACAACCTGAAAAGGACATGTGACCCAACTTTTAAAAGTTTCTGACCTCTTGAGTCGATTTGCTATTCCTCACACTAAAAAATTACCATAGCTCAATAACTTTCAGCCAGTATTTCTAAGGCAAAAAGTTACAACTATACAGTCATTAGCAATTTTTTGCAATATATTTTCCCTTATCCATGGTATCACTGTGTTCTATTATATAAGACAGAGATAAGCAAACTACAAGTCTGTAAGCCAAATCTTGCCCACTGCCTGTTTTTGTAAATAAAACTTTATTGGAACACAACCATACCTATCCATCATGTACTGTTTATGGCTGCTTCTACTCAACAGTAGAGTTGAGTAATTGTGACAGAAACCAATTTGGCCAAGAAAGCCTAGAATATTTACTATCTGGCCCTTTACAGAAAAAGTTTGCTGACCCCTGGTATAAATATTCAAATATGTAATATTGTAAATGTTTGGCTACATATGATCCACCATGAAGCCCTACTCTTTTTAGCTTCTTTAAAAATCACTGCAAAACTTTTCATCTGTGCCTCAGGAGGGCCTCAGACTACGGAAGAACCTACTCGATTATTGCCCTTTCTTTCTTTCAAAAGTATTGAACTCTGGGGCGCCTGGGTGGTTCAGTCAGTTAAGCATCTGACTTTGGCTCAGGCCATGATCTCTCCATCTATGGGTTTGAGCCCAGCGTGGGGCTCTGTGCTGACAACATGGAGCCTGGAGCCTGGTTTGGATTCTGTGTCTCCCTCTCTCTCTGCCCCTCCCCTGTTCATGCTCTGTCTCGGTCTCAAAAATAAACAAACATTAAAAAAAAAATTTTTTTAAATAAAGTATTGAACTCTGAGTCTTGACGGTGAAAACAAAATGGCATAGTCAAGAATTTTCTCAGTTGCTAGGGAAAAGTTTAACCATTTAGGCCTTTGATAAAGATACAAGTTTAGGGGGAACACTGTCTCCAGAAATAAAGAGGTCATGTAAAGAAAACAGGAATTCATTAAATTTAGCAATTATTTTTTTAAAGAGCTCAGATTTCTACTTACCAGTTAGTGAAACCACAGAAGTCTTTCCTAACCCTGAGACGGAAGGTGTATATCCTACTGTAGAACTTTTGCTAGAAAAGAATGTGAACTGGTTTAAAATACAAGAACATGGCTTCTGTCACCCTAGTCATTAGGCACTTGGTCTTTCTAAATCTCTTTTAACGCTTTCCTCTACCTCTGGTGGAAGCACAGTTGCTACTTTTACTTCTCAATTTATTGCTTACCATGCCTCACAACAACTATTCTTTCTTTACCTTAAAAGCATCTCCTTAAACTTGCTACAGCAAAATCAGTTTTTTTTTGATGCTCAACTACGACAGATAATATGGATAAAATTTTCCTGGAAATAATTTCTCTTCAGTTGTAATCTCTTTGTCCATCTCAAGATCACTCTATTGATTAGGAAGTCCAGACAGATCTATTGAGAACGTCCAAAAACGTAGCTGAAAAGCTAGAGTAAGCTATCTTTCACAAAAGAAAGACTTATCTTTCCCATGCCATGTTATCTTTCTTGACAGATGCTTTTAAAGACATTTATGTTGACTTAAAGTTACTTTCATTGATGGATACGCAGCTGTTACATACTGTATGTGTACAACATTTATAAAAAGTCAGGGTCACGGAATTTATGCTAACTCTCTCCTCGTCTTAACTGTTGATCATTCAGTGCGTGGGGCCAAAGGGGAAACCAGACACTCATCTATCGTCAGAAGAATTGTTGTGATCACTTTGCCACAAAAACACACTAGTGCTTCTTTACAGAAGGAAACAGTATCAACAGCAAATGGACGTCCACCTCTACTTAGCAAATGGGACACGTCCGCAGCCACTTAGAAGTTGAGTGGTGCATATGACAGACAGAGCACCGCCTCCCTCATAAAACAGCGTATGGATTCCATGATGCTATTATACGGCACCGTGGCAGAAAGTCCTCCTAGAATGCCAGAATACCCATTGTTATACAAACTGGCAGGCTACAATTTTTTTCATATAAAATCTTTACAGAAGAACCCTTACAATCTATTGACCTATTAAAAAAAAAAACAAAAGTAACCCTCATTTTATATAGTGTAAATATTTCACGTAAGTAAAGATAGGTAACTAGCAAAATCAAATTGGGTTAGAACACGAATAGCTGACATGCCATACTTAGCACACTTGTCTAAGTTGCCATATTTCGCATGAAAAGCTTGATTATTAAAAGACTGGCTTCGGATCAGTTTGGATTTCTTGATTTCTTTGCCTGGAGTAAAAAGCAGAAGGAAAACGCAGCTGTTCAGTTCATCCTTGGCTGCCCTACGCCCATCCCCCGGCCAACTCCCCCCCCCCCCCCGCCCCCGCCCCCTGTCGTGAGGCACGGATTTGTCCAGCTTCCTTTCCTCGGTTGAGCTAACTGGAGTATCTCTTACCCCTACTGCTCAGCAAGAACTCCCAAAACACTGAATGATAGAAGGTAAAAGGTGTTTTAGAAGAATACATCTCCTCTAGTGGCGTGGCTTTCCCTAGAACTGATTTTATAAAAGGGGAAAAGGAGACACAAAAAGAGGCTGTTTCCTACTTGTCGACGGGGTGCTGGTTCCAGAGGGTCCGGGAACAGAGATGGGGATGCTCTTGGGCAGAGTCGTCGGTGTCTTGGTGTCTCTACCTAAAACAAACTCTGTTTTCAATGCTGTAATTTCCTCTGAGCTCTTAATCTCCATAAGCACGCAAGACAACACAGAGAGTATGTGTCCTACTAGCTAAGAAGCGCTCTTTCCCAAATATGCTGCATTTATATATCTACATATTTCAATCTCAGCTGTCCAGTGACCAATTTCACAACAGCACTGCTGTTGTCAGACTTTGTTTCCCTGTGAAGGATCTGAACCTTCACACGGACTCCGAGCATTTATTCATGTATTCCTAAACCGGTGCCACATGAAACAGCCAATGTTTGAAAACTACCTTTTAAAAAATGAGAGAAAGTGGACCAATTTTCTGTCTCAAACTCTGAAAATCGGCGTGGTCTGTCAGCACGCCAGGACGTGACACCAAGCGTGTAACTTAGCGGTTGAAACGTGGGAAGACTACTTACGTTTCTTTTCAAAGCTTTTCTCACTCATGGGCCTCCCATCGCTCTGTTGCTTCTCTTTCTCTAATTGTTCCTGTTATCAAAACAGTGTGTTAGCAGGAAATGGTAAGCACAGGTAGATTGATAAAACTCTTCTTTTATTTTTTTTAAGGTTTATTTATTTTGAGACAGAGACACAGGAGGGACAGAAAGAGAGGGAGAGAGAGAAGCCCAGGCAGCCTCCACGTTTAGCACAGAGCCCGATGTGGGGCTCGATCCCACAAACCGTGAGATCATGACCTGGGCAGAAATCAAGAGCCGGACGCTTAACCAACGGAGTCACCCAGGTGCCCCAAACACTCTTCTGAGAAATTACTCCAAGCATTACAGATACAAATACAGTTCACAAAAGTGCCTCAGCAAAGAATCCTCTTTCCAAACTACTGTCTGAAGAAGTCAAGGTTCTTTCAGATTTGAGTTCTTTCAACAGGTACAGAATTGTGCCCTGGGAGGTCTGTCAAGCTAAAACAATGAGTTTAGTATCATTGTTATAATGGGCCTTTCTCTTCTAGAAGGTATGTACCAATTCTCATTGGCAAAATGTTGCTTATTAATGGTCATCTCCATTTCTGATGGGTAAGTGGCAAAGTAATACTTGTCTTTAAAAGATTGAGAAAAAGAAATGGTGTGTTGGGATATTTTTTAATGGTTTACTGAAGTGTAACATACGTAAAGAAAGTGAAGAGCTCAGTGAATTTTCCCAAAATGAACACATATAACCACCTTCCAGATCCAGAAACAAAATGTTACCAAAACTCAGTTTCTCCCCAAAAACAGAACAAGGAGGCAGGAAAACCAATAAACATGCCAAGTTCTGAGCAAACTTAGCATAACTGACATGTAGAAAACACTACACCCAGGGTGCCTGGCTGGCTCAGTCGGAGGATCTTGATCTCGGGCTCATGAGTTCAAGCCCCACACTGAGTGTGGAACCTCCTTAAAAGTCAAACAAAAACCAAAAGCCAAAAGACAACACTACACTCGGCAACTGGAGAACACACATTCTTTTCGATTGCACATGTAATGAAAAGCAGGGAGAAACCAGACAACAGATTAAAAAATTTCTACTTAGAACGGGTCTCCATAAAAAAGAACCAAATGGAACTCTCGCAGTGCAAATAAGACGCGTAAAACTGAAAAACAAACGTCATTAAGTGGGTTGCAAGTAGTGTTGGCTACTTTCCCCACCTTTTCCTCGATTATCTTGGTCACATTAGTCACAGCTGGCTTCGAGTCCGCTAACTCCGATGCCAGGATCACCTGTGGCTCTTCTATTGCCTGATTTTTGTCTTGGGTTCAGCTCACTGAGTTCTAAAACTCAGCGTTTAGAGCCTGCTTATGCTCTGCAGTTTCTACTGCTGGCCATCCTGAACTGTAATCTTTGTCTCCGAAGGCTGCTGAAGTCATGCACTTGCTTTTTCAGATCTCCACTGACGTGTTTCATCTCACAGAACAGTTCTTCACAGGGAGCAAATATAAGGAAGGAGTCAATGGGAATTTGAGAACTGAAAAATGCAGCACTGGGAATAAAAACACTGGATGGGCTCAGCAGCTCAAAGAGGACAGGAAAAGTCAGTGGCCTTGAAGACGCATCAACGGAAGTTATTCGCTCTGAATAACAAAGTGTAAGGAAAGAAAAAAAAAAAAAAAGGAATAAAACCTCACGGACCGGTGGGGCAAGATCAAAAGATCTACCATCTGGGACCGAAGACCCAGAAGTAGAAGAGCGAACACATACTTAAATAATGGCTCAAACCTTCGCAAATTTGGGAAATGATACACGTTTACAGATTCGGAAAGCTCAGCAAATCCAAAACAGATAAATTTGAAGTAAATTATGCCTAAACACATCAAAAGCAAACTGCTGAAAACAAAGCATAAGAGGAAAGACATCTTCAAAGTAACCAGAGGAAAGCAACATTACACACAGAACGATAATCCAAAAGAGAGCTAATATTTTATCAGATGCTATGGAGACCAGAACGCATCTTTAAAGCACAGTAAGAGAAAGGTTGTCAACCCCGAATGCCATATCCAGTGAAAATGGCCTTCAGGGGCAAAGGCAAAAAACAATATGTTACAGGTAAGGGAAAGCTAAGAAAATATGATATGCCACAAAATACCTGCCCCCCCCCCCCCCCCGAACAACCAAAGCCAGTTCTTCAAGCCAAAGGGAAAAAAATAGCAGAGGGAAGTTCAGACACTTAGCAATGAATGAAGAGTACTAGAACTGGTAAAAAATAAGAAAGTAAACACAGGAGTTTACGCTCTTAAATTCTTCAAAGATACAAATCACAACTTAAAGCAAAGATTATTACACTGACTCGTGGGGCTTTCAATACAAATATAATTCACGTAACAACTGTAACATAAAGGGCAGAGAGCTCTGTATCATCGTTGAATGAATTAGTACACTATTAACACTTAGTAGACCTTAAAGGGTTAAGTGTATCGTATCCTCTCGATGAAACCACCAAAAAACAATTCAAAAAAAAAAGAAAGAAAAGAGACAGAGAAAGAAAGGGGAAGAAGAGAACACCAACCACTAAGGTAAGAATGAAACAGAAGTTATCACCATGGATCCTATATATATATTAAAAGAATAATATAAGAGTATAAACAACTCTATGGGAACAAATTTGACAGCTCAGCTAACAGAATTCTGGGAATGGGAAGCAAATTATCAAGTTTACAAAAGAAGAAATAAAAAATCTGAACAGCTTTGTATCTATTAGTAGTTGAATCAATTACCAAAATTCTTTTCAAAATTAAAACTTTGGGCCTTGATAATTTCATTAGTGAATTCTATCAAACACCCAAGGAAAAATTAAAACCAATTTCCTCAGAAAACAGAGGAAGAGGAATTAAGAGGAAGTGGTAATACTACACATTTCATTTTATAAGGCCCACAACTGTAATATGAAATTTAAAAGTCCCAAAAATGACAAAAAAGGAAATTATAGACAATTTCACTGTGAATAGAGATGCAAAAGTCCCTTTAAAAACTAGCCAAGAATCCAACAATAGAGAAAAGGATAATATATCCTCATCAAGTAGAGTTTATCCCCAAAATACAAGATTGATTTAGCATTTAAAAACCCAAGGTAATTTGGGGTGCCTGGTTGGCCCAGTTGGCTGAGCATCCGACTTCAGCTCAGGTCATGATCTCTTGGTTCATGAGTTCGAGCCCCGCGTCAGGCTCGCCGCATGTCAGCGCAGAGCCTGCTTTGGATCCTCTGTCCCCCTCTCCCGCTGCCCCTCCCCCACTCGTGCTTTTTCACTTAAAAATAAACATTTAAAAAAAATAGCAATAATTAAAAATAAAAAAAATACAGTGGCTTAACAGGATAAAGAGTAAGCAAACATCATTTCTATATATGAAGAAAGAACATCTGACAAAATTCAATAGTCATTCATAAAAACCCTCAGCGGACTAGATATAGGAGCCAACTTCTGCAATTTGATAAAGGGCACCCACATAAAACCTCTTGGTAACATCATGCCGAATGGTTAAAGATCAAGCTATTTCCCCCTAAAATCTGTAAAATGACAAGGGTGACTGCTCCTGTCACTTTTATTCAATTGGAAGTGTTTCGTTATACTTCAGGTCCTAGACTTTGCAACCAGACGTAAGAAATAAAAGGCATAAACACTGAATAGAAAGAAGTAATCTTGTTGTACCTAAAGAGGATATAATGGCTCATGTAGAAAACCCTATTAAATTGAAAAACAACTCTAGAACAAATACAAGGTGAATATATAAAAATCAACGGTAATTGACAGCAGTGAAATTCTAGGAAGTAAGATTAAAAATTATAATTCCATTTACAATAATGACAAAAACCATAATATGCCCAGAAATAAATTGAACATAAGACCTCCTTTAACTCTACACTTAACACTACCAAAATTACATGGAAAAAAAGTAAAGATTAAATAAATGGAGTGGCAGACAATGTTCAGAGATCAGAAAATTCATTGTTAGGATAATTAACACAATTCTAACAAAAATTCCAGCGGGCTTAAAAAAAAAAAAAATTCCAGCGGGCTTTTTATGTAAATGGATAAACTGATTCTAAACTTTACATCAAAATGCAAAGGGCCTAGATTGGTCAAAGCAATTAAAAAAGAACAAAGTTGAAAAACTTAACCTACCTTATTTTGAAAATTACTATAATGTCACAGTGATAAAGACAGTTTGGAATTGCCAAAAAGATAAACGTGTAAATCAGTGGAACAGAATAGGGAGTCAAGAAATAAACACATACGTATATGGACATTTTTTTTTAAGATGCTAAGGCAATTCAATAAGGAAGTTTTCGACGAATAGTGCTAGAATAATTGAATATTCAGATGGGAAAAATCATATAAACTAATTGAAGTGGACCACAGACCTAACTGTAAAACCTACAACTAAAATTTCCAGAAGAAAACACAGCAAAAAGTCTTTGTAATTTTGGGGTAGACAATGGATTCTTGGAACAAACAAGCATAAACAATAAGAGAAAAAAATGGTAAGTGGAACCTCATCAAGATTTAAAACTGCTCTGCAAAATAAAATAATCTTTCACCATTAAATAAGTGAAAGATAAGCCACAGACTCAAAGAAAACATTCATAAAATGTATATCTGACAATGGAGTAGTACTGAGCGTATAAAGAACTCTTGCATCTCAATAAGATGACGACAACCACCCATTTAAATATCTGAAAACAGGGGCGCCTGAGTGGCTCAGTCGGTTGGGCATCTGACTTTTGGTTTCAGCTCAAGTCATGATCTCTCAGTTGTGGGATCAAGCCCCACATCCAGCTCTGCACTGTCAGCGCAGTGGATTCTCCTTGGAATTCTCCCTCCCTCTCTCTCTGCCCCTTCCCTGTTTGCATGGGCATGTGCTCTCTCAAAATGAATACGTAAACTGAAAAAATCTGAAAACAGACTTCATCAAATAAGAGATAAGGATGGGCAATAAACAGAGAGATGTTCAACATCACTAGACATCAGGGATATACAATTTGAAATCACAATGAGACATGATTATATACCCGCCCTATCGAGCTGAGAGGATGTGGGGTAACTGAAGCTCTCCACCACAACCGATGGGGACGTAAAATGGTACAGCAACCTTGTGAAACTGTGTTTTGTTTTGTTTTTTTTTAATTAAGCAAGCCATACCATCCAATCCAGCCATTCCATTCCTAGGTATTTCTGCAAAAGAAGACTTCTTCATAGGCCCACCCAGAGACATCTTCATAAATGGTCACAGCAGCTTTATTTCTAATATCCCCAAACTAGAAGTAACCCAAGTACTCATAAGAGGTGGATAAACACGGGGCGCCTGGGTATGTCAGTCAGGTAAGCATCCAATCCTTAATTTCAGCTCAGGTCATAATCTCATGGTTCATGAGATCAAGACCTGTGTTGGGTTCTGCACTGACAACGTGGAGCCTGTTTGGGATTCTCTCTCTCTCTCTCTCTCTCTCTCTCTCTCTCTCTGCCCCTCCCCTGCTCACACGCTCGCTCTCTCTCTCTCAAAAGAAATAAACATTTCTTTTTAAAAAAGGTTTCTAATTTAAAATAAAAAGAGGTGGATAAACAAACTGTGGTAGGTCTGGAATGTGGACTACTACTCAGAGATAAACAGGAATGAACGACTGAGAACATACAGCAGCGCGGATAAATGTCAAAACAATTATGCTGGTAAAAAGAGGCAGGAACAGAAAACATTATATGTAAACAAACTTCTATAAATTCTAGCTGCTAGCTATTTATAGATAGAAACTAGATGAATGGTTTTGGGGGAGCTGAGTAGAACGTATGGATTTCCAAGGGGCCCGGGGAAGCGCCTGAGGGAATGGAAATGGCTGGCATTTTGGTTGTGGTGATGTTTTCATCAAACTGTACCCTTTCAATATATCCAGTTAATTGTACGCCAATCATACTTCAATAAAGTAGTTGTTTTTTAAAGGTTCTCAGATGTAGTTTGCGTTCTAGTTCACAACAGAGATTTCAAAAAATCAGGAAATTATTGGGTTGCATAACAAAGCACAGCTAACACTGGTCAGAAAGAAGTGTGTGTGTGCCCACGTGCAAACAACGTACCATTTCCATAAGTAGTAGTTCTTCTCTTTCTTTCTCTTGATCCAACAAATCTTTTTCATAAAACTTTTTCTGAAACTAAGTTTAAAATGAAGTTACGAAACACTACGATGAGTTCCTGCCAATTTTTATATTCTTTGAGCATAAGGTAAAGCCTGGGCTTACCGCATCCATAGACATTTCCATCCTGTCCAGCTCTAACACGGTCTAAAAGCAAAGTTGTGAAAAATTATTCGACAGTAATTAAATTAAGCCAAACAATCGTCTCTCCAAAAGACTCCTTTTCCAGAGGGAGGTTCAAAGAGGAGACTTCTCCATTCTATGGGAAGGCTACATTAGAAAACCTCTCAGATTCTTCCCAATTTTACATGGTACTTTTCGCCAACCTCCTAATGCCAGGCTCCATTTATGCTGCTTGTAAAAGACTTTAACCTTAAAGAGAGCAAGTCTAGAGGGACACGTTGGACACTAAACACACACAAATTAGCGAACTTCTAATAACCCCAGGGCCACTCTTCTCTGAATCTTCAGAAATACAAGATAATTTTTGAATTTTTTAAAAGAACTTTTAGCTAAATATATACGAAGCAAACTGTCATTTGGGTTAAAATCCTTAGTTCCTTTCCGTAGAAATGTTTGATCATTATGACATTCTAACCATTAAGGAAGACTTCGCCCTGAAAGTATTTCTCAATTTAGCATTTCTCTTTCAGAACACATTAGTCTGAAACAAATCATTTTAATGAAACAGCGGTCCAGCTGACCCAGCATTGTGACTCTGACAGAGGACTGTACTTCTCACTATGATGGTCCAGATAAAAGTCTATTTATACAGACTCATGCCCAAAGCCAGTGTTGCACACAGAAGATTTATTTGAAGATTTTTTATGCTGAAATTCAGGAAGATATTGTAATTTATGCCATGAAATTATCCCTTTTAAATAAAATTGCTTCCCACCTTAAAAACTGACTAGCATAAGCCATGCCATTTTTATCCCGAAGCTTTGTAGAAGAAGCTTCCTCGGTGGTTCCCTTTCCAAGCCCTCAGTTTGATAAGCATTATACTATAGAATTTTCATGGGATTGACTGACTTCCTCATGTAACACACACTTACAGTAAGGTCTAGTCTTGTAGATTAGTAATCCATTAATTCAATCATTTTTGTCCCTATTTATGGGGTTAGTTTATCTTTTGAGTTAATAAATTCTGCCAAGAAAGTCACTCTTGCTCTTATGTTTATTATTGTGAAAGTTAACTCTGTTGCCTAAACTTCTGTAATTAAATGGTAAGGACAGAAATATCTGGTAGAAACAAATACATATAATACATACATACACGTATATACATATACTATATATAATATGCTTTTAGATTTAGGTGGGTGTCCAGACCCTGGGTATTTCTGTTTAGTTTAGCTGGTAAAAGAGGAACTCACGCTCCAGTAAAACAAGAGTATACTAATTAATACTAAATTATCAAATCACTGTATTAAAAAGTTCCTCATGTGACATCTGGCAATGATCTCTAAGAAAAAAAACGGAAAAAAAAAAAATAAAGGATTCTTTTTTTCCCCTCACCATCAATGCTAAGTTAAAAGGCATTAATAAATTAATTCCTCTCAGTATAAAGAAATGCTCAGAAACTATGTATCCTGAAGTTCACACTCAGACTGAGAGTAACCATTTAAATTTGACTTAATCTTACAAAAATATGAGTTACACGTTCAGCAAAAAGTTTTGAAAGACTACAGAGTATTTTCAGGCATGACTTCACTAACCCCAAATTTTTGCTGTTTGCATTTTGTAACATCAGCAAACAATCCATGTGAGCCCATGCTAAAAATAAAAGAAACAAACAAACCCATAAGACATGATGTCACATTCCTGAAAAAAGAATGCACTCGGGGTAAGAGATCCATATTCCAGCCCCGGCTCAGCCACTTGCTAATATGATCCCAAGCAGACATTTACTATCTGTAGGCCTAGAGTTTCTGCAAAATCAAACAGATCTTGAAGGCCCTTCCAGGGCTAAATTTCTATGAAGCGTGACTTTCCCAGTTGGATTATAATCACTTATAAATCAAGTCTGGTGGATGAAGTATTCATTATTAGTTGAACAGTATTTATTAAGCACCTCAAATGGGCCAAGCGCTCTCATGGTGCTCATATTACTAGTAATACAAGTTGAATGTCTAACTGCCCCATGAAAGGAACTTTAGCAGCTGTAGCACACGTCAGCCAAGTCCGTTACCAACACTACTCTAGCAACGCTATGTTACCATATTGCTATCGTGTCAAGCTAAAACACGGAAGCTGTGATGGACACTGTCTTCACGCAAGAAACGCCACTGGTGCGGCAAGAGCGATACTTACTCTTTTTACAATAGCCAGAACATCTTTATCTTTTTCTTGACAGAGGAGTTTCCTCACACACATTTCTAACTGCTGAAGCAGATGCTTATCTGCAGGGATCTTCAGAGTAGATTTCACTTTGGGCAACAAGTAGCAAAGTTTCATTCTGTAATAAATTAAACAGTACTTACTTTTGAATGAGTTCAATAACTAAGAATAACAGTAACGCGCGAAATGGAAAGAAAATTCAAACTTCGGAGAGCCTGGGAATTTAGCCTGTAGCAAATGCTTACGGGGTGGCTGTTAGGAGTCAAGCATTCGTTATTCTGGGTGCTGAGACACACAGTGAAAAAGACCAACCAAATTCTTTGCTCTCCTGGAGCTCACCCTGTAGTATGGGGTAAGGAAGAAAGAATAAGGAAACAAAGTATCTGTCAGAGAGTGGTAAGTGCCATGGACAAAACTAAAGCAGGAAAAGAAAAGGGAGAATCAGAGGAGGGGCGTTAGTTTTAAAAGACGAGGTCATAGAGAGTTTCAGCGAAGGTTTCGCTGAACAGATAATATTTAATCAAAGACTTATTAAAGAAAATTAGGGAGTAACGTGAACATCCAGAGAAGAGCATGATGGACAGGAGCCTGCCGTATGTGCAAATGACCTATAGGGGGAACCTGACTTGGGTGTTACCCCAAACTGGCAAATTGACCCAAACTGGCAAAGAGGCTACAGTGGGTAGAGCTGAGCAAAGGTGAGATCATCAGGAGACCTCAAAGTGGCAACAGGAGGCCAGCTCGTGCAGGGCCTTGGAGGCCACTGCTCGAAGACTAGCTTTCACTTTGAACACCGTAAGAAGCCGTGGAGGGTTTTACACAGAGGAGGGAAGTGATCGGGCTTAACGTGATGGAAGGATCACCTGACTACTGGTTTGAGAGCAGACCGTAGAGGGTCGAGGACAGAAGCGAAACAACAGAGGAGGCTCTAGCAGTCATCCAGGTAGGAGATGGCGGCCGCCTGAACCAGAGTGGTAGCAGTCAGGCAGCCAGAAGCGTTTGCATTCAACGTATTTTGCAAGCAGCAGTGTGTGCTGAGGAACTGTGGTGGGGTGGCAGGAAGGAGGTAAGGTTTTGATCCAAGCAGGTGGCAAGAGGAGATGGTCATGTGCACGGATGGAGAAGACCTCAGAAGAAGCAAGGGCAGGCGTGGGCGCGGGACACGGCGGGGATTTACTTTCAGGCAGACCGAGTCTGAGGCGCTTGTTGGACAAGCCACGGAAATGCTAAGTGGGCAGCTAGCTCAACGCGTCTCCTGTACAGGAAGGACACCCGTGCTGGAGACATACAGTCAGGAATCTTCAGCACACAGATGACATGCAAGCCAGGAGACTGGAGAGCTCGCCAAGGCCATTGAGTGCAGTCTGAGAAGAAAAGGCAAAAGGACAGAGCCTAGGCGCCATCCCAGTCTACACCACGCGGATAAGGCAGCAACACACAGACGGAAGAACGCCAGAGAGGTGAGAGGCAATCCGGGGCAGTACAGAAAACCTTGCCAGGAAGAGGCAGTGCAGAAAGTGCTCTGCTTTGCTAAGCTACTAGGCTAGTGCTCTGCCGGGGCTGCTTTCACAGAGCGATGCCAGGCAGTTGCCTACATTTGGGCTGCTGTATTCATTCATTCCTCTGAGTGCTCTCCAGATACTATTTTTTTTACTTCTACGCCAAACCCGAGACAACCAAGTCCCATTCCTAGAGTTTCTAGGCCAACCAGTCTACTGAGCCCGCAGTCAAGGATTCTCCACATACAAAAAGTTTGCTTTCTATTCAGGCGAAAAGGCGAAGGAGGCTCTTCCTCTAGAATACTCAGCTCCATTCATAGCAATAATGGTCTCGAACTCATTTGAGCTCACCATGGATCCTGGTGATGCTTTCTCTCAGTTAAGGGGCCCCAGTTACCCCAAAGAGAATCATTTGCATTTCTGGCAAAGGGGAAGGCTCAGTTGAATACCAACGGTCTTTCCAGCCTCCGCATTGTCTAGGCTCCGTGAATACAAGTTTTAAACATTGACGTAAGGAAAAACAAAAACAATCAACAGTCTATGCACACTTCATTCTTTACAACTCAAGGCAAGTCTCGAAAACATACATTCAACAAAAGCTACAGAAGTGGTGATTTAACTCTGAGAATCCTGGGTCTGTGCGATTATAAAGATTTTATGATTAGGTATCACACGCCCTTCCTGGTAAGCTAAATTCTTCATGTACATGATCTCAGGTATTTATCCCTTGGAACCCCCTATCAACTAGGTGCTAAGGAAATCCATGTGCAGAGAGATTATGTAACTTGCCCAAAGACACACAGGTAGTATAGAGCTGGAAGTCAGCTCAGGCAGTGTGGCTCCAGAAACCCCTGTCCTAAGTGCATGATCCCACCACTCTTGCCTGTGATGGCTTTCGTTCTATCTACACATCTCTGCAGAGCTGGGCCAATGCTTTCGTCTCCAAAAGCCAATTAATATATGGTATTGCTGGACCCGTTTGTTTGACTGGCGGTTACCCAGGCAGAAGAGCGGAAACCAAAACAAATTGCTATGCAATGATCTCTTACCCCCAAAATCACCAAAATTCACAGAGCAATGTTCAATTAATCCTCATTTGGTTTTTGAATTGACAGGTTGCTTTCTCTCAGGGTCAACTCTATGCTTTCAGTCTCGTTGACCTGGGTTAGAGATGATTTCATTTCCTTTCAGGTTTGTGTTTTTGTTTTAAAGTTTTTTTATTTATTTGAGAAAGAGAGCGAGAGAGAGAGCAGGAGAGGGGCAGAAAGAGGGAGAGACAGAATCCGAAGCAGGCTCCTCGTGAGCGCAGAGCAGGACGCAAGGCTCAATCTCGTGAACCGTGACATCACGACCTGAGCCAAGATCAAGAGTCAGGGGGTGCCTGGGTGGCTCAGTCAGTTAAATGTCCAACTTCGGCTCAGGTCATGATCTCGCGGTTTGTGGGTTTGAGCCCCGTGTCGGGCTCTATGCTGACAGCGTGGAGTCTGGAGCCTGCTTAGAATTCTGTGTCTCCCTGGGGAGCCTGGGTGGCTCAGTCGGTTAAGCATCCGACTTCGGCTCAGGTCATGATCTCGCAGTCCATGAGTTCGAGCCCTGCGTCGGGCCCTGTGCTGACAGCTCAGAGCCTGGAACCTGCTTCACATTCTGGGTCTCCCTCTTTCTCTCTGCCCCTCCCCCACTCACACTCTGTCTCTCTCTCTCTCTCTCCCAAGAATAAAAACATTAAAGAATGTTTAAAAAAAAAAGAGAGAGAGAGAGAGAGAGAGATGCTTAACTGACTGAGCCACCCAGGTGCCCCTCGTTGCCGTTCAAATAATTTTTGTCAACTGCTTGATAAGTAAGTGACAATTCTGACAATTCATCACAGCGGGAGCTGCTTTTCTAGGGCCGACTTCGATTTGCAACATGTTTGCAAGTTAGATTCATTAGTTACTTAGCACAGATAAGATGCATAAAATACTGAAGCCAATGCAGTGGCATTTTCTGTATTTTCTTACACTAAAAATATAAAACAAAAACCAATCTCTTGATTGCCTCTAAAAATGGACAGATCTTTGCCCAAGCCAACTTGGAATTATTTTTTCTTTAGTCTTAGAAGATCCATAAATTATGAATATCTGCGCAAATCCTGATGCCAATGTGTGTATCCAAGCGGCAGGAGAAGCCTGCCAGGCTGGCTTTCACTACTGCTCTCTCAACCCAATAAACAAAAGACCTGAGACACCATGAAAAGCTTCCAAGTCTTACTGAGGCTCATCAACTAAGACTACTAGGAATTTCAAAATAAGTATACATTATTTACTTGTTTTCTGATTGACCATGAAAAAGATTTTGCATGTTCTTTACAGTTGGTAAGTAGATAAATTATAGTAGATAAATTTAAACATACAATTTTTTTCAAGTATTTCCTTGGATTGGTAGCGTACCTCACATTTGCCACTGGATCGTGTGTCAGTTCAATAGTGGGTAGAAAGAAGTATTTACAGAAAAATGATTTGGAGAAGATCTCTATAATAAATTCACAGGTATCCAAAAATCGAAGTCTATTCCAATAGCTTTTTCCTTGGCCCAGTTCTAGAAACAACAACAAAAAAGATAAGTTTAATCTTTCCTACATGAAATTATATGTGACAAAATTAGACACGCAAAACCCGTGACAAGTTTTTTTATATCCACAATTTGCTTAGCAAATACAAGAGATAAGAGAAAAAAAATCATACATACTAAAGATCTGTGGACTCCCAAAAATAAGGACATCTCATAACATCTCAAAAACCAGAAAAAAATGTATTAAACATTGCATTCTATTCCATAAGCATTTATTAAGTACTAAATAACTATATCTACTATTTTTTGATCACCCATTACGTGCTAAGTACTCTATACGTATTATCACATTTAATCCCGAAAAACAATCCAATGGGGTAAGTATAGATTTATCCTCCTGAGAGGAGGTTCAGAGGTTAAAGTCACAGAGCTGGTAGGCGTAGTGCTGGAATGCAAATGAAAGTCTGTGTAACTTCGAACTCTGAACTTCTATTTGACCAATCAAATTAGTTGTTTTCTTCATTTCCATAGAAATGCTCTGAAGTGGTTAAAGTCCTATGTAACACTGTTTTACTGACAATAATTCAGGCAAACATTTAAAGGATTGTTTTCTCCCTATTCCACAAGTGTTCAAAAGCAAAATTCTTAATATTTAAAGCCAAGCGGAATCTCCTTTCAAAATAAAACTGATGCTAAATGTGAGGTCATACCCCTGAAAAATGAAAATTAAAACAGAGTCAAAAAGAGAAAGCTTAAGGGGCGCCTGGGTGGCTCAGTCGGTTGAGCGTCCGACTTCAGCTCAGGTCACGATCTCGCGGTCCATGAGTTCGAGCCCCGCGTCGGGCTCTGGGCTGATGGCTGGGAGCCTGGAGCCTGTTTCGGATTCTGTGCCTCCCTCTCTCTGACCCTCCCCCATTCATGCTCTGTCTCTCTCTGTCTCAAAAAATAAATAAACGTTAAAAAAAAATTTAAAAAAAAAAAAGAGAAAGCTTAAAGTATACTGAGCATAATTTTTCTTAAATGGAATTTGATACACTCTTAATTTTTTGAAAAATGGTGATCCAACTTAAAATGGTGAAGTCCAATAACCAGAAAATCCCTACCTACTACCTATGCTGGATAACAGAGTTCAATAAAAGCATTAAGACACTATGGTCAAAACAAGTATACAATAATTAAAAATTTACTAAGTATATATAAGTATGTGACACTCTTTCTAGAATTAACACATTAACTAAAGGTTTCTGTCTCGAGTTAGCCCTTAGCAAATTAAAAAAAAAAATTTGCATTTGTTAACTGATTTCATTTTTTTTTTTTAATTTTTTTTTCCAACGTTTATTTATTTTGGGGACAGAGACAGACAGAGCATGAACGGGGGAGGGGCAGAGAGAGAGGGAGACACAGAATCGGAAACAGGCTCCAGGCTCTGAGCCATCAGCCCAGAGCCCGACGCGGGGCTCGAACTCACGGACCGCGAGATCATGACCTGGCTGAAGTCGGACGCTTAACCGACTGCGCCACGCAGGCGCCCCCGATTTCATTTTTTAAAACATTATGAACCACATAGGCTTACCAGATTCATAGTCACGTATGCATCAACTCTATTCAAGGGAACTAAAAAAAATCCTTGCATTCTGCTAATATTTAATATAAAAACATAAAATGCTACATTCATGGAGACTCAACTCGTATTTTAGTTCCAAATGCTATTTCATCAGGGTAGAAACTGGACTTTCACCATAAAGAAAACATTATTTTCACTTTTCAAGTGTAGAAACTCACTCAAAAAGACCCAGAGTAATTATTACTTTTGTTCATCACAGAATAATCCTATCTTAAAGATTTCTAAAACAACCCCCAAAAATTAACCTAGAAAACTCAAATACAAACACACTCCAGATACTTACCAACATCAGCCTAACTATTCATGGCAAAATGATACATGCAGTAAGTCAGAACTAACTAAGGCCACTTTGCTTACTTTCCGTTTTTCAAAGTGAGAGGCAATGATTACTTACGTTCAATTAATTTTTGAATGACCTCATGTCTCTGTTCTTGTTTACGATTATAACGTAGAAAAATGCATAGCGTTCGTGAAGCTGCCTTTTGGACAGGTAAGACATTCTTAAAGAAATAAGAAAGACAATTAAACCAATATAATAATACACTTTTGCTCCACAAATCAATTTTCGATTGAGGCTAAAAGTAAGAGCAGGGTTGGGGCGCCTGGGTGGCTCAGTCGGTTAAGCGTCCGACTTCAGCTCAGGTCATGATCTTGCGGTTCGTGGGTTCAAGCCCCACAAGCCCCGCATCGGGCGCTGTGCTCACAGCTCGGAGCCTGGAGCCTGCTTTGGATTCTGTGTCTCCCTCTCTCTCTGCCCCTGCCCCCTCGTACTCTGTCTCTCTCTCAAAAATAAGCATTAAAAAAAAAAAAAAAAAAGTAAGAACAGTGTGGTCCACCTCTCAAATCCCTGTGGAAGTGCCCTCATAATTTAATGTCAATACCACTCAGGCATATCAACTAATGTATCATATTACAAAGTTAATTCAGTTTGGCACAGTTTCCAAATCATCCAAATCTGATTCATAGGATGACTCTCGTTTCTTTGCCACTTCATCTTAAGTGACATTCTCCCCAAATACATCTCGGCCACCCATTCTCTTAGCCATTCCCTGGACCTTGTCACTCATTTATTCAGCAAATACTTGCAAGAACATACCCTGTGTCAGATACATCATCAAAAATGTGCCACTTCTAAAATATAAATTTAGAGATCCCATGATCAGATATACTTTGCGATCCTTCTGGCTTGCTTCTGACTCTTCGAACTCAATGTCATCACTGAGATCCCTGGTCCACACCACAGATGAAACTTAGAATCAAAGGGACACCATGTCCATAACTCTTACTAATGTTCGATACTCCTTTGTCCTTTGAATTTCTGTCACACCGCTGGGCAGAATTCATTAATTTTAAATGAATTCAATCATCTGTCTTTACTGGGTTTGGGTTCCAACTACGTATCAGAGAAAAATCTCTCAACCAGATCTATTATGCCCAGTATAAAATTCACGTACACCATCTTGGCTTATGTATCAATACTATAATATTTAAATATTAAAGGTTCAGACTAGTACAGTGGGGATCCTTGAAATTCAAGTAGAATAAAACCGCACACTGCTGCCTTTCTGTATCTTTAAATATTTTTCACAACAAAAGTAGGGGAAAAAAAGCTTATGTCATTGCTCAAAACCTTCCAAAGACTTCCCCTGTTTCAGAGAATACAACCTGGATTCCACATCATGGCCCTCGAAGTGTGCTGTGCTGTGGACCCAGCCACCCCTCTACCTCACGTCTCTACCACTTTCTACAATGGCTTCCGTCCTCACGCAACCACACTATTCCCTTTGCCTGGACCACTTGTCCTTCAGACATCCACAGAGTAATTCCAGTACTTTGTTCAAGCCTCTGCATGAAGCACACTTGATCAGAGAGGACTTTTTCCTGACCGCTCTCTCCACAACAGATCCTACTACCCTAGGTCACGTTCCTCGCCCTCTACCCTGCTTTCCCGGTCTTCACTATACTTTTCATCCCTGACATACTATATACGTATGTTTGTTTACCGCCTGTGTCCAACAGAATCTAAGGCTCCGTGATAATAAGTTCCTTATCTCTTTTGTTTGCTGCTGTATCTTGGTACCCAGAATAGTGCTTGGCACACAGTAAGCTCTCAATTAATTTTGCTGAAGGAATGAATACTATGACCATTAGTATGGAATTAAAAATACAAATTCTTTCTTTTCTCCAGAGAATACTGACACAGAATAATGTGTCCTCTTTGATCATGGAAAACGTGCTGTGATAATCACGTATCTCCTTTTAAGTGTGGAGTTACTGTCTTGTAAAAGAAAATAGTAAAACGAGTCTCTCAGGCTTCCAAGTAGTTTGTTCATACTCTATGTTGCAACTCGTCTCTCCTTCCTGATAAGAGAAGCTAAAACTATGGAATAATTATGTATTCTTGGCTTTGGAAACACAACATGCCTACTGAATAATCAGACTGAGGTCAACAATTAAGATCAAACTTCACAGCACTTATCAGCCCCTGTTAATACATTTACTCAGCCTGTCTTATTATCCACCTCGCCGCCACCACTGTAGAACGCAGGCTCTGTTAAGAGCAGGACTCTGTCTTATTCACTCCCTTTATCCCTAACTCTTGGAACAGGGCCTGACACATAGCAGGCACTCAAATAAGTAATTTCTGAATAAAAGAATTAATAAATTCTGCTCAATTTGATGTGAAATTTCCTATGTGGCACACTCACGCGTTGTCCTCTGGTAAGGAGTCATTGTTGCCAAAATCATTTCTTAAGACTGTTAACGTCTATAACATAACCTTCATCTTCTAGGCTTTGCTTTGATGAATGAAATTAACTTGTAGAAGAAGTAGTTCATGAAATGTCTATTTTTTTTTTTAACTTAAGTTGAAAATGACACCGACCATGTTATTTTTCTTTTTAATCTTTGAGGCTAAAACGGATTTGGGGTTTCTGAGACGGCTATTAGATTTCATTATCTCCCTTTTATTGAGAACAATGAGAACATAAAGCACTTTTTTTAGCAGCTTCTAAAACTTATACGTTATATGGAAATTTCTTATACTTCAAAAATGGTAGGAAGACATCATATTAAATGTACATATTAAATGTACAGTGAACCGGGGGTTCAGCAGACCTCTCTGGAAATTTTTGTAACAAAGGTCAACAACTCACTCTCTGGGGGATTTGAGTACAAATCTTTTCTTTTTTTTTCCTGCTTTTGACTCTAATTTTAAGGCTATCCATCATAGACCACCATGTTTTTAATATAAGCTTTATCTGTTACATAGCCATCTTTCAGAGGTACTTTAAAAGAAAAAGTAACTCCTCTAAGATTGAGGGGCTTACAAGATGCCTTGGCAACACGGCATAGTTGAGGCAGGCTCTGAGGCCATGACACATAAAAGGTATATTATCAGAGCAGAAGGTACTTAGCAGTCAAGATCATAGTCTCCTGCCAACCTGCCTCTTGAGAAGAGCTACATCAAGTTTGAAGTGAGTCTGTTCACACTCTCCTTGGCGACATATGGACAAAGGGTAAGTGAAGATACCACCTGTTCATTCTTCATTCCAGCTATACAGACAATGTTCAAAAACAAGCATCAGTGGAAAAGCACAGAGAAACTTAAGTTCCCCCTTCAGAGACCTGGCAAAAGAACATCCTTCTAGGACAAAATGGAATAAATGAAGTTTGTCGTACTACTTTGAGAACGTGAAGAATCTGGTAACTCCAAAATCAGGTGAGAGTTCAAAAGCATTAGATAAAAGGTACCAGGCTCACATTTGTCATCACGATCGTGAACATTCTTTGCAAGAAACGATAATAAATCTGATCACTGGATATGATGTGTGGCAGACAGGCATATTTCTGCAGTAGCTTCTCATGAGTTCTCCATTTTAAGGAGGCCGCAGCTCGCTGCTCGGCGGCTGTGAGTGCCGGAATCAAGTCAGGCAGAGATGACAACTGAAAAAGAAAGCCCATCAGAGGATGGATGATAATAAATCCACCACAGCATTCCAGAGAATTCTTCAGTCTTACAACACACTGGGGAGAGGGACATTCTCACTCACTTCACAACTTAGGATCTCGGTTGTCACAGGGAGACCGTTATCCGGCAAATTCAAGTAAGTATGTTTTAAAAATTCCGTAAGTAAAATGAACAGTTACTGGAAACGAAATTCTGAAATAGAGAATGGGCTCACAATCCCTCTGACAAAAGTAAAATTTGTTCTACTTCACTGTTGGAAAATTGTGACCTTCCAAATTCCTTCTCTTCTGTCCTCACCAGACGCTATTCTTGGAATAATAATTAATGCTAATAAAAACTGAAAATGTGAACGTAACCTCCAAGGGCAGTAAGAATCACGGTAATACAAGAATTGGAGAGGAAATTCAGGCTGTTGAAGCTCCAAGAGACATTTATTTACTAAGCACTTGTTAATATGGGGCAGACGCTATTTTAAATATTTTCCATCCGCTCTCTCCTTGTTCCCTACAACAACTGTGCAGAGTGAGATCATGTTTGTAACATTCAGGAACTTCTTTGATACAGGACGTTTACCTTATTTTCTTGAACACTGCTTTCTCCACCGGTAGACATAAGTTCAAGGATTTCTGGAAGATGATCTATGAGAGCATCTAGTACCTTTTAATAGAGATATTGGTTACTTTTATGGCAATTACTGTTTTTCTAGTCTTGGATTCGTTTCATATGTCCATCTCTGTATTTGTCTCTCGATACTGTTCAAATAGTCTAGACCGGAGACAGCCACTTCTACACAACCAACATGCTGAAAACCTGCCTCTCGGCTTTTAAAAAGCAACTGAAGTTAGATAACGCCCTCTGCCATGACTAAATATTGAGGAGCTGAGCTTTGACAAGCCCGTCCTCATTTGAGTGAACAGGATATACTGAATGCATCATCAACATAAAGCACTGCAAAGTCTCCACAAGTATACTCCCCAAAGAATGCTAAGAGAAAAAGAGATAACATTGAATGTACGATTCCGACTGTGGAAAATAAAAACCTCTTCACAGAAAAAAGTGGGAAATTTTTAAACTACAACCAAACAGTAACAGTGACTGGAACTAAAGGTATTCTTTTGTCTGTCTACTTTTTGGCATTTCCTAAATTTTCCTTAATAAGCAAATATATGTACGTATTTTAAAAACCTAGTATTTTTTTTTAAAGATCTCAATTTCCAGTCTATGATACAATAGTACATTGTCTTAACACTTTTGGGGATTGCCAGCTAGAAGAATTCATGCAATTCCTAAGAAGAAGGCGGGGAAAGGGCATTGAAATATTCAGACTTAACATAAAAGAAGTAAAAACCAAGGAGTAAGAAGATATTACCTCCAGTGATTCATCTTGTAATAATGTTATCAGTTCTTTATGTATTAAATATACTCCAGAATTCAGAAGTTTAGAGACCTAAAATGCAGCAATAAAGTCTCTCAGATTTAAAACTACTAGACATCTAAAGGTTATAATAATAATTTTACAAAATACATCCCTGTTAGATACTTCTTCTGAAACGAGACTAGGTTACAACATACATATAAAAATTAGATTTCTAGAAAAATTAATTGCATACAAAACCAGCTTTTTAGTCTCCTTTATGACACTCTGGAGTGTGGACACGTGAGAATCAGCAAGTAAGCGCCCACATGGGCGCAGCAAATGTAGGAAGGATTTATCAGAGTCATAATTTCCGTATCATAAGCAATAAGCCCATGGATGCCTCCAGCTCATATTTTAAAGTCTTACAGCGGCCAACAAGGTCTCCCAGGATAGTGCAGGCACATGAGCATTCGCCCTGGCTCAGCACCTCCTAAAGAGGGCAAGTTCTACAGAAGGTCTGTGTGATGCAGGGACAGAGGGGAGTCCCAAGCAAGCAAGACATCAAAGACTTTTCCCATCAAAGACTTTGATCACCACAAAAGGAGCTGGAAGGGTCTAAGCTAAACTCCCCTGTGAACAGGTGTGGGTTTTTTTCCTCCTCCAGACAAAAGCAGAACTCACAATGATAAATCCACCAGTTTCTACTTCTTTCCTTCTTTCTTTCTTTCTTTCTTTCTTTCTTTCTTTCTTTCTTTCTTTCTTTCTTTCTTTCTTTCTTTCTTTCTATGTATTGGGCTTCTGGGTAAGATTTCAATGGGCAGGAGGGGGTGGGGGGAAGTATTTTAAAAACCTCTCCTCTACAGGGTTGTTTCTGACTCGTTCAGAATATTTTCAAAATACTATTTTTCTGAAAAACAAGAATAAAGTTAGGATATAGGAAAGTAATTATCAGAATTTAACAACAACCCTGTGAGGAAAACTTAAACTCACCAGTGGATTTTCACTGCTCAAAAGGACAAACCCAGACTAACAATTCATTTTTGGAATAGAGGATCGTGAACAGCCTACCTACATGGTATGACTGAGGGAACATGGTAACTAGCCACCCAGCAAATAGCTAGATCAACAACTGCCAGACTCACTCCTACCAGTGAAATATTTTTATGTACCCATTTCAAGATGTTTCTCTCTCTGGTGCTAACATGTGATGTCCACTACAAAACACAAATAACGATGAAATTTTAAAGGGATAAAGATAAAAATAAGTAAAAGCTCTAATATCACATAAACATTGCGTTCTCAGACACGAACCTCATGAAACCGTCTCTGGACCATTAATCTAATAACTACAAGCATGCACGGTAACCAAGACTAAATGCTCACTTAAGGCACACTGGAGACAGAGATTTCACTCAGCCGGCCAGTGCCCTCTGTCCCGTCCCATCCTCCAAAACATACTGTGCAACACTGGAAGTATTTTAATTAGTTACACCATTGAAAGACAATATTTCCTAGATTTTGCACAATGAACGTTTCGTTCACCCCAGAAAAAGTGTTATTCAGAAGAATACTATCACCCAACAATCAAGAGTCTCAAGCAACATAATCATGATGCTACGGGCTCCTCGTGTGCTTATAGCTAATCAAACAATGCTCTGATGTAGGAACCCAGTGCAAGGAAGGGGCTGAAATATTCTCATTGAGAGTAAGAATATTTAGATACCTCTTGTGAAGACAGGAAATATTTTATTGTGCCATTTACAAAGAGACATTTATATTTGGAAGTTGATAACTTACAGTTTATATGTGCCTACTGCAACTATGTAAGCATACACGTGCTTCCTGGGATCACCCAAGACACGTCTCCAGATTTCAACCCCTAGGGTTAAGAAGTTAATTATATTCATCGGAAATGTTTAAATTCACTTTTGCTTCTTCCACTCAAGAGAGTTATAATAGCTGAACCTAACAGGTATGTTCATAAAACGTGATCCATTTGCACGAAAAGCAATAAATAACCTGTCACTCGATTTTCCGTTTACTCTCAAGTTCTTGAGTTTAGATGCAAAGTTAAATATTAATATTGTAAGGCACATAAAACCTGGTTTTACTTCCAAACCAAAGATACCCATATTCACACCACAATGTCTGGCTTACAGTCAGCACTTAATAGAGGTACGCTGAATGAATGGATCAATAAATGGTAAATGAATACAATGTGCTTATGTAAATGACTTCTGTCAACATACTAAAAAGAGAATTATGGAAATTTTAAAATAACAGTTAGGACTAAAATATGAAAGCGATATGGAGCCCATATCATATAATAAACCTTTATAAACAGAAGTGTACAAAATATCCAAAACTCATCTAGCATACATAGGTGGAATCAACAAACGTCAAGTGCTAACACTTCTTCACACTTACTTCATAAAAGCAAATGGCAATAGTGTATCTGACTGGTACTTCAGGGTCATGACAAAGGCAGAAGAATGTAGAATAGAGTTCCATGTGGAAGTTTTTAGGATCAACAAAAACAATCATGGCCTGGTGGAGGTGGAAGGGAGAAGATGAGTGGGAAGGAGAGAAAAACGTGCATCAATACCTAATATTACAATCATTTCATTTCAATTGAAATCATGTCCTCTACATAATAATTTAGGTGGAAATCACATTTGGAAGATCCAAATGCATGCATATGGCTCTACTTTATACATAAAGTTAAATATAAATTATACTAATATTACTCAGGACCTACTGTCTACACCAGACATAAGGCTAAGCAGCAGGGTCATAAATGGCCATGGTTTTTAATGCTATCTATTCAGATATTTTAAAGTTATCATCAAAACCTTTTGTCAGTACAAATACATAATCTATTACCGGAAAGTTATAAGCACAGTTCTTCCGTACTGAAATATATTTCTTCTCCTGCTCTAGGATTTGGGGTGGAATCTGATTTTCATTGTGTCCATTTTCTTGTTGCAAACCCAGCGTACACAGCTTCTTATAAAACTCCAAAAATCGCAAGTGTTGATCTGGAGTAAAAATTCCTAAAACAAATATAAAACCTTTGTTCAACATTTTCACTGAAAACAAAAATAGAGAGAGAAAAGCAAAATACAACACCTACGTAACGGGAACCAAATACTCAAGTAAACCGTTAAAGACCATAAATAAAAGCAACAGTGAGGAAAGAGTACCGCTTATGGAGAAATTCAATGGGTCTATTGTCTCACCTTATGTTGATTTTAAGAACACTTTAATTTTAACAGTATAAACTATGCAATGCAAGAATGACGACTGAATGTCTGCAGCACGTATCACACTACAGACCACTGACGAGTCACTACAATAATAATATATAAGGACCATTACTGCAATTTACTTCTGGTAAATATTCTAAAATTGCCTGCAGAAAAGACATGTATGTGTATCTGCAGAGGAAAGAGTTTAAAAACTCAACCTAAAAGATGGCAAAGTAAACTCTAAATATTTTTGATCCACAGACTCGTTCCACATTAATAAATTATCTTAGAGAGCAAGGAACTCATCATATACTGCAAACCTTATTTTCAACGGCCAATTAAAAGTCTATAATATACCTGCTGAAAAATGTTTTAGTATAGCAGATGGCTATAACTTAATTTATGCTTACATTATTACAGGAAGCTAAGAACTGAGTAATATGTTCAAAATGCCAGGTTATGAGTATTATTCTAAATTCTAAGCTGAACTGCTCACATGATATATTAATTACCCAACAAATAGTTAATAAGTGTATACTTGCTATGCACCAATAGCTAATATAACTACGTCATATGCCAACCGATACGATATTTTATATGAATATAAAATATTCAGAAATTTAAAGGGCCATGACTACTTCTTTCGGTCACTGTT
Organism: Acinonyx jubatus; assembly: GCF_027475565.1. Classification (NCBI taxonomy): domain Eukaryota; kingdom Metazoa; phylum Chordata; class Mammalia; order Carnivora; family Felidae; genus Acinonyx; species Acinonyx jubatus. The sequence goes on along the minus strand of NC_069386.1, from coordinate 134,516,370 downwards.
CTTTCAAATAGGTTCTGTTAGGGAAAAAGTCATTCTTAAATGTGCTCTAGATTGTGCTACCAAAAATCTAAGACTTCTTAAGATTTTACACCCTTAAAGGATAGGTTTCACAACTGAGGAGCTGCAGTCTAGTGGCTGAGGCAGAAGACAAAGGAAAAAAATTATCCACGATCTTGAAATTCTCAGGGCATATCATACCATAGAGTCCATGGCATAGTTTTCCTAAATGGAAAGATAAGGAAATAAGAATGGATTCGTCCGCTTTGAAAGATTTTTCACAAAATGATTTCACTAAGGGAAGGATAGTTTGACTTCTGTCATCTGGAAAACAAAACAAAACAAAACAGACTTTAGATCTAGTTGCCCACGCTGCACATGGAGAAATGCATACATACAGATTCCAGAAAGGAAAGTCGCTGGGTTGGCCACGCGGCCACGGAACACGTCGGCAAGCCCTGGTCGCAGAAGTAGCAAGAAGAGGGCTGAGATCGGCAAAACCTTTTCACGCCAGGCTCAGGGGCTCGGACTCGTGGCGGGCCACCGGGACCACATGTCAAGAGTGCTTACAGACTAAAGAGCTTTGAGGATTGAGGCTTTGAGGCCGAATAACTACAGAACCTCAACACCGCGGACGTGAACGGAGGACCAGCAGGCTCAGGCCGCAGGTCTCACGTGTTAGCGCGTAACTCACGCCAGGGGGCAGCTTTTTCTGACTGAAATTGTTAGCTTATAATATGTCCTGTTTATTGAATTTCTCCCCTTTTACTTATATGGCACTTCCTTAAGAAGTTCATTGATATTGTGGGGGCGTCTGGGCGACTCAGATGGCTGAGCATCCGACTTCGGCTCAGGTCACGATCTCACGGTTTGTGAGTTCGAGCCCGGCATCAGGCTCTGTGCTGACAGCTCAGAGCCCGGAGCCAGCTTCGGATTCCGTGTCTCCCTCTCTCTCCGCCCCTCCCCTGCTCGCGCTCTGTCTCTGTCTCAACAATAAACATTAAAAAAAACTTTTTTTTAAGAAGTTAATCCATACTTTAAGTATGTCTGCTTAGATTATAAATTTCTCATATATCCCACCGACATTTACATCTTGATTCTAAATACTCTGAATTTCCCATAATTCTCTTAAACTGTCAGAAAGGAATCGCTATTAAGGGTCTGACAAGACTAAGCAAAATGCTGCAACAGGTTTATTGGTATTATGACTGTTACTATCATTACATTTCAGGACCACATCTACCATTTTAACTAAATGACATTTATTAGACATTCATTGTATTCCGTACAGAACACGCATTATCCTAAGTAGAAGTAGAGGGATGAGTAATAAACGGTCTGAACTTGAGAAACTCACACCAGCAAAGAAGCCAAACACACAAACTATCACAAGACGACGTGATCGCTATTCTCATAGTTGGTATAAGGCACGGGTCTGCAATTTTTGTAAACGTTCTAGGCCTCACAGTGTATCTGTCCTAACGACTCTGTCTGCAGCCCAAAATCAGCTGCAGACAATACAGAGCCACGTGGGCATGGCTAGGTTCCAATAAACTTTATTTACATAAGCAGGCAGCAGCAGGATCTGGCCTGCAGACCACAGTTGGTGTACCCCAGGCATAAGACATTTACAGAAATAATCAGAGAGGAGACTGTATTTGCAATGAGCACTGAAGGAAGTTGGTTAGGAGGAAAACAGAAGGGAGAAAAAACAGGGAGAAAAATGAATATGCAGAAAGGCTGGAGGTGTGAGCGAATTTCACGTGCTAAGGGAATGACAAGTGGTACTGAAATGACATTCCCTGAAGGAATGGCACGGGAAACCGTGAACATAGGTTACGCCCAGATCTGTTCACAACCGAGTGTGGACAGTGAGGGGAGAGAGCAAGGAGGGGGCCAAGGCTCCCAGGCTGAATGCCCAGGGGTGCCCCATCATCAGGACAAGGAGATTCACTCACTCATCTATTTTCACGTATTATAGTTCTTACTCCTCTGGCTCATCATATAGGCTGAATGATTATTCTGGAACAATCATACATAATTATTGGCCACACTGCAATAATCTTTAAGAGGCTCTCCTAGTTCAGGGTAAAATGTTGTCCATCCAAGTAAACATAATCCTATAATTACACAACAGAGTTTCGCACCCAAGTACTTGACATTTACTCCTCCAAATTTTACCACATCAAAATGGTTAATGTTTACTGATAAATTAATGTCCAGCATTCGTCAAAAGTCTAGTCATATACTCACAGAGGAGCTAATTGTCTCTGTGATGTCTTTGTGATTTGACTGGCACAACACGAAGAAATACCTCCTTACCCATTCCCACTCAAACACCTCATCCCAAAGTTTTCCTCCCCACGGCCATGAGATTTCTAGCATTAAAATATTAAGGAAGGAATATTACTGCTTTAGTCAACATCTTTCCTAGGGTCAATTAGTTAAGCAAGTTAAAGGCTAATTACCAAACCAATTCTTATCTCCCCACACAAGGCAGCTAAACGTGGATGAGCGAAAAGAGAGAGGTATGGAACATGCAGTAACACAGGGTGCCAGGAAGGTAAAAGCAGCCACAGAGAAGGTGCCACAAGAGAAAGAACCAGAAAGAGACAGAGAGGAAGGGAGGCTTAATGTTCATCATAAAACAACATAAGGAATTCTATCCCTTATCTGTCTTCACTCCCTATCAGTTACAAAACAGGGGAAAACACTGCTTTCAGAAGCAAAGGTGTGTCCGCGGGAAGATTTACCTGTGTCAAACACGTCAAGCAGATTAACCAAAGTTTCGAAAGCAGCAAGCCGCACACTGCTGCCTTCATCCCTGGAGAGTTCTATTAGCTCAGGGAGCACCACGCTTTTTGTAAGTTCTGTCCTGCACAAGAAGCAACAGAAGACAATAAATCAATTCAATGAATTATAGCAAGAACTTATGAAGTGAAACTCATGGGGCCAGGTACTGCAGAGAATAGGAATAATCATAAAGATCCGGCTCCTGCTCTCCAGAAGCTTGCAATCTGGCTGGAAAGCATGATATAAACATAAGAAACATTAACAGTAATTGTCTAATTACTTAAATCAATTCTACTTCCACCAGGATAATATTATTACCTGCAGAGATCTTAATGACTACAAGTTTATACTAAACTTTATATATTGTAAAAGTTTTCCATTTTAAGCAACTTCAGCAAATGATCTGGACTAGCCAGAAAAACCTAACAGTAGCGACCACAGAAACCTTCACAAAATCTTTTTATCTAGATTTCAAGGGATGCATTATTTTTTCATTCACCTAAAATACAACATTACAGTAACTAATTCCTACATAGAAGAATGATACAGGACACTAGACGCTCTCTCTGAAAGAATGAAACACAATACCCATGCTTTCAGGACATATACAACATTTATAATACAATCACCAATGGTTCTCATTAGATACTTTAATCAGCCACTGCTTATTCACCAAAATGAGATGCTACTACAATGACCCGTGCTGATAAGGGAGACTTATAATGTGATGCATTATCACGTGTCCTTCCTAGACACGTGATGGAAGACGGCACGAATTATAATTTGACAGAAAATGAGAAAGCCACTGAGAGTTGCAGAAAACCTGAAAAGATTTAGGGCAGAGCACAAAGACTCTAAAAGAACGCTGTCAAGCAGAACTTTCTGCTATGAGGAAAATGTTTACAAACTGTATCGTGGCCACATGTGGCTACTGAGCATGTAAAATAAGGTCAGTAGGGGCGCCCGGGTGGCTCAGTCGGTTGAGCGTCCGACTTTGGCTCAGGTCATGATCTCACGGTCTGCGAGTTCGAGCCCCGCGTCGGGCTCTGTGCTGACAGCTCAGAGCCTGGAGCCTGCTTCGGATTCTGTGTCTCCCTCTCTCGCTGCCCCTCCCCCACTCATGCTCTGTCTCTCTCTGTCTCAGAAATAACATTAAAAAAGATTTTTTTTTAATAAATAAAATAAGGTCAGCATAACTGAGGAACTGAAGTTTTAACTTTATTTTACTGAATTTAAATAGCCAAACATGGCTAGCGACTACCTTATTGGAGAGCACCGGCTCTAAGGACTTGCGCGATCAGAGAGCCAAAAACTGTTTCTAAGAAATTAATCTATGAAAGGGGGGGAAGGTGGTCAAAAGTACAAACTTCCAGTTATTAAATAAATAAGCCATGGGGATGTGCTGTACAGCATAGTGACTATAGTTAACAGTACTGTACTGTATATTTGAAAGTTGCTAAGAGAGTAAATCTTAAAAGTCGTAAAAGAAAAAAATTCTGTAACTGTGTAAGGGGACAGGGGTAGCCAGACTTACTCCGATAATCGTTTTGCAATGTATACCGACCCGTGTTGTACCCATGAAACTAATCTGTTTTATATCAATTCAGAACGTGTTTGCATGCTGTTGAAAACCTTGAGTTTATTAAGAATGAAAGACGGTAGTTTAAGATAAAGATCTCATCCCTATTTACAGGCAAAAGTTACTTCCATTCAATCTTTCAAATGACTTTTCCCCCCAAGAGTGGTATACTGATGCAAACCCAACTTAATTATATCTGGGTATTAAAGATAAAAACAATCAGAATCAAAAGGTCTTTAATAGCTGCACAAGGATTTCTTAATGCTGAAAAGGCAAAGTGAAAAAATCAAATCTGTGTATCATCAGTGGTAATAAGGACATGTCAGTTTCAACCTACCAACACCAACGGGGATTTCTCATTTTCAACTACGTTAAAGCCACTAAACACTATGGCACTATGTATTAAAAGAGCGCTTTTATAGGTTATCAAAATTTTAAAAAACATAAGAGCTATATAAAAATAGATAACCTATAACTCTCTACTTAAAGAAACTTAAAGAAACTCTGATAATGTACGGCCTCCAGGCTTCTATCCTGTTGATGTTATTATACACATCCTCTTTGGGCTTCAGCTTCCTCATCTGTAAAAAAGGAACAATTACTATCCATCCAACAGATGATTGTGAGGATATTAAGCTCACACAAGTGCTTAGAAGAGTGTCTCACACATGGTAAATATTATCTAAGTGTATACTAATGTTGTTCATAAATTTTGATATACACTAATTCTTTATACTTATCTCTAAAAATGGAATAATACCGGTAAAATATCAGCAAAAATTTTGTGTATATTATAGAATTCAAAAAGATTCTAGGTTTATGCTTCTCCCAGTAGGACACGAAGATGTTTCCTGTGCCTTTGCTAGCACTAAAGATTTATCATTAACTTTTCTGATTTCATTGGTAAAAGGAGCATTTCACTATTGTTTTGTAAATATCACATATTATTCAGTAACTGTCTGTCTACTTGACTACATCTCTGGTCAAACTCCAAGCACCTGGACGACAGGACTGTATCTTTTTCATTATTATATCATCCATATGTAACCCATAGCTTATGGTAGGTGCTCAATGCATACTCATTAAATGCATAGATCTCTCTACAACTAATGAGGTTGAACAATGAGATTGAGTACACTTACATTTCTTCTTTATGAAGTATATTATTTGTTTTCTTTGCCCGTTTGTCACATTATAAAAGTAAAAATAAGGCATCGTGGCAGACCCACACATGTAAGATGCAAATATTCTCTCATTAGTTCCTCTAAACAAGCTGGATTAGGGCTGAGTACCTTCTTCAAGAAGCAGATGTGGGCTATACACTGCCTGTGCTGGTATATTTATGAGAATATCCTTTTCTTGACTTCATATGCAAACTCCACTCTGGCTAGGGCAGAATTGTAGGTCATTATCCTTTGTACTAAAAATGCCTTTGGCATGTAGGGATTCGGAACAAAAATCTGGGGACGGCCTGATTCTATTATTTGTGTAGGAGTCCAGTCTTATCAGCCAACATGCTAATAATTATAACCTAACCCTTCCATAACATCAGAAGGCAGGGTATGTAAAATACAGGGTGAGGGATAGCAAGATGAATGAAATAAGCAAGCTTGCCCAGATGGCCAACCTGGAATTCTGGGGTCTCGCTGTGTGATCCAAATCTACCCAGGTGCTGGCCATGATTTGGTGCCACCTGATGGTAGCAGCCTGATCAAACTAAGTACCGATGAAGGATGATCCTGAGTTCCACGGTTGGCCCGGTCAGCAACAGCAATTCAAGGAAACTTCTCATCTGTTTGTGCCTTTTCCACCGGCCTTTTTAAGGAGCCTAGGCTGAAAGAAATACTGGGGACCCAATCATCTCCATCTCTTTGTTAAGAATATAAAGTTGCTTAGCCCTCCCCTACATCAACGCCCTTCCAATCTGACAGAAGACAAAACTCATAGGCAGAGGACAAGAACCAATCATCAGTCCCATTATGTCTGAATTCTACAATCTGCCTCTGACAAAAGCAATCATGGATCTGCTTTGTGTCACTGTAGTTTGTATTTATCATACAGTATATACTCCTTTTGTATCTGGCTCGCTTCCCTTAACATACTGATTCTGAGACATATCCATGCTGTTATACTGCATGTATCAGCATGACATTCCTTTTTCTTGCTAAATAGTACTCCACTGTATGGACATACCGTATTTTATTTTTCCTTTCATCGATCAGTAGACATCTGGATTGTTCCAGTTTGGGTGTTACAAATAAAGCTACTATAAACATGTGTATCTAACACAGCTCTTGTTATGGATATATTTTCACTTCTCTTGGGTAAATAATTAAAAGTAGAATGGCTAGGCCATATTAAAGATGTTTAGCTCTGAAGTAAATGCCAACTAGCAGTATTATATCATGGGAGATTGGAAGGTTGTTGATTTGATAATATTCAGGAATGTGATAAGTTTCAAATTAGTCTTTATGTACAGTGTGAGATGAGAATTAATGTTCATTTTTTTTTCTCTCATGAATATCCAGTTATCCCAGTACTGTGTTTTGAAGAGATTTTCCTCCTTGAACTGCTTTGGCATTCTGTTGAAAGTCAATTGGCCACATATATATGTGTGTCTATTTCTGTACTCTCTTCTGTTCCACTTATCCATATCTATTTTTGTATGTATCCTGAAACATCTTTAAATCCATTAATTAATTCTAATAGTTGTTTTGTAAATTACTGAGGATTTTCTATGTAAACAGTGATGTCATCTACAAGTAGAAATCATTGTAAATTACTGAGGATTTTTCTATGTAAACCATTCTGTCATCTACAAGTAGAAATCATTTTACTTTTTCCTTTCAGATCTTTAGACCTTTAAGATTTTTGTTTTCTTGCCTTATTTCAATAGCTAGGACATCCCATACAGTGTTGAACAGAAGTGATAAAAACTATCCTCAACCTGTTGTTACCTTAAGGAAAAAGCATTCAGTACCTACCATTAATTATGACGTTAGCTGTAGGTTTCTCATACATGCCTGTATCAGATTGAGGAAGTCCCCTTCGCCCCTAGCTTCCTGAGAGTTTTTATCACGAACGGATGTTGAAATTTTGTCATACGTTAATAATGGGGGGCATTTTCAGGTTATCTTACTTGTCATGTCACCAGAAATTTGATCAATTTCTTCAAAAGTATATTCTTCCAGGGCACCTGGGTGGCTCAGTCGGTTAAGCGACTGACTTCGGCTCAGGTCATGATCTTGCAGTTTGTGAGTTCAAGCCCCACGTCGGGCTCTGTGCTGGAGCCCGTTTCGGATTCTGTGCCTCCCTCGCTCTCTGCCCCTTCCCCACTCACTGTCTCTCAAAAATGAATAAACGTTAAAAAAATTTTAATTCATTTACAAAAGTATGTTCTTTATTTCCTATCTGAGCACTGTATGTTCCTCCCCTCCAACACTGAAGAATCTTTTTGTAGATTCCACATTTGTTTCTTTTTTCTCTTTAGTCATCCCTGTATAAAGAGAGGTCTATTCCATACGGTTGTTTTCCTGCAAACACATGTGCACAACCTCTTCGTTATACTATTCACTATTGATCTGATTATTCTAAGAACTGTCCTCTTTGATCCCAAGCTAGTGCACAACCCAGCTGGACAAGAATCTCTTAATTTTTCTTCCTGATAATCTTATTAAATGAAGAACAATTTCTGGTGCTCATTTCTGATTAAACTAAAGTGGTCAGTAATTGCTCCCCTGCCAGCCACAACAAACACAAAACTACAAACCCAAGTCTGTACTGTTCTTGGGCCCTATTCCCATACTTCCTATTCCCAAAGTGCCTTAGACCACAACTCCCAGCACAGTAGTGGGCAGCCTCTCTCTTAAATCAGCAGCAGTCTCAGAAATATCTCTTCCCACCTCCTTTCACTCATCTCAGGGCTTCTCCTAGCCTTGTGTGTAGAAAATTCCTGTTGGTGGTTATCAGAGCTTAACAAAAGTCCTAATTTCCAATGCCAAAAGAAAAAAACTGTATACGTCTCTTTAGTTTTATATATTTATCAAAGAGAGAATACAAAATATGAATCAGATCATAGTAGTTTTTAGCCATGACACCATGAAAATCCTATGATTATATTCTAATAGTACATGAGAATTCAAAATTAAATGAATTTAATCAGGCAAATTAATTTTTTGAGTGAATTCTAAGTTAACAAGGTAGGTAGATTCTAGCTTTGCTTTTGTAAATGAATCCTTAAGCAATAATTCTATATTAATTTTCAGAAGGCAAATGTGAACACATCTGACCAGCCTGTTTTTAACAGTGGCAAAATGTCAGATGACAAAACATGGAATACAAAAAGACAATGATATATTCTCCTGATAGGTTCTGATCGTGATTAAGGAGCACAGAACTGGGCAAGACTGAATTATTTATGGTCCACAATGATCCAGAGTCAGCCTAGCCTAAGAACATCTATCAGAAAGAAGCTAGTTCTGAAATCAAAATTAGAGAAAGGATTACTCTGTTACATTGTTAAGCTTCTAACACAACACTTAAATCCTCCGATTCAGCAAGGTGGACAGGACAGAGGACCTGAATCTGTATGACATTCTGAAGTCATCCCAAAGCCTTAAATACTGGCCCCCATTTTTTTGTTGTTGTTAAGAACTATACAAATGGCAACAACCTGATTGTCCCTGCTTGTGAAACAAAGAACCAGGTGAAAACAGTGCAACTTCTATTAAAAAATAAGAGGTCTCAATGTTTTTTCTATCAATTTAGGATCCTTTAAAAAAAAAAAAAACTATTTCCCATGATGGTTCTGAGATAAAACTTCCTTTAATATCATACCTTAACATGAGATCAGTTTTTATGGGCGAAGAGGAGACTATCAGCCCTAGGCATCTCCTTCCTGAACCTCACACAACCAAAAGGCAAGAAAAGACAGTGGAAATGCCAAGGTGTACAGGAAACAAAGACTTCCACTGAGTAAGCCCATCTGAGAGGACCCAATAATATGTCATTCGCCCAAAGGAATGCTACTGCAATAGTCCAAGCGTGGTTTATATTGGGACATTTTCCCTTCTCGGATCTAGGTATCTGGATGTTAACTAAAGCCAGTGAAGGTGAGAAAGAAAGAAATTAACATGAAGTAAATGCTAAGCAACTTCACTTTAATCTAATCTCTTTTAATCCAGACACATCAGGAGGTACTTGTTGTTACAATCATTTTTAAAGCTCATATAAATTTTAGCCCTTCAACAAGCATGCTTTCATGGAACACACAGGCACAGCATATGCATGTCTGACTATCCAGAAATAAGTATATGACACAAGGAATTGAAATGATACTTACCCAATGCCCTGAGCTATGTTCTCTAATTGCCGACACATACAAGATCGAACTTCATATTCCACATCTTGACAGAGTGATTTTACCAGGGGAAGTATCTCTCTTTTAATGCTTAGAAGGCAAAGAAAGGAACGTGCAAGTGGGTACTTTAGACTAAAATTTTCAAACAGTTATCATCAAAATCTTAGCTTACCCTAACAACAAACATATTTTAATATAAAGCTTTATAGTCTAGAATGGATTTTCACATGTCATTAAAGTTTGGAGGTTATCTCCTGTTACTTGCAAATCATATACATGATTGGATCTTTGTAAAATAATGGTTAATTCTGGATTCACAATTAAACATCTTAGCTAAGATAAAAGGTTACACAGGCAAGTGGAATATCTAGCAACTATCTACCAAGATACTCTCCAACTTTATATTTTATTCTGTGCCATAATTATATAACATTCCAATCTTTCCACTTGGTTATTTATCATCTGGGCAGAGAGGAGCATATACATTATAAACATTCCCCATAAAGCCTCAAAATAAGAGAAATTATCCAAAATAATGAATTTATAACAATAATGGAAGAAATCAGAAAGTCATATCTTTATGTACGGTTGGACAGTTTTTGACGTCTATAGAATAATACCATTTTATGCTCAAAACTACACTCAGTGTGTGACAGAGAAGGCTAAGATGAGAAATAGAAAAAGTTAACCGTGTTGATTTGAAGAGCCATGAGATCAGAAGAAATGCGTCTGAATAGTAGACTAGGTAGTCTATAAGAATTCTACAGAGTTAAAACAGCTAAACTTGTATGTAGTATGGAATAACATAATGTAAGTCTAATATAATAGTAAATCACACGACCATCATACATTTTAAATCGATTTAATTGAATAAAGTAGACAAAAAAATTATATACAAATACTCACGTATGGGCATCAAATTTGTTGGTCATTTTTCCTAAAATTTTACAACTAACTAAACGAGACTGGACAGTTTGGGAAAGTTGTGCCTTGGAAACAAGTGGGTTCAAAATCTAAAGAGAAAATATTTAGAGAACAAATTCACAAAGTTTTATATATTCTTGCCACTAATGTCAGCTATTTTCCTCAAGGAATATTTTAAGATGCTAAGTGTTTTTAAGAAACCTGAGTTATAATTTGAGGTGTCTCATAACCTGAATCACCTTGTTGACCTTCTGCGTTATTAAAGGGAAGATGATGATAAATTACATAATTAAAAAACAACCAGGCCGGGGTGGGGGGCGGGGAGGGGTGCCTGGGTGGCTTAGTCAGTCAAGCGTTGGACCTCGGCTCAGGTCATGATCTCATGGTTTGTGCGTTGGAACCCTGCACCGGGCTCTGTACTGACAGCTCAGAGCCTGGAGCCTGCTTCAGATTCTGTTGTCTCCCTCTCTCTCTGCCCCTCATCCGCTCATGCTCTGTCTCTCTCTTTCAAAAATAAATAAAAACGTTAAAATAAAAATTAAAAAAAAAAACAACAAGCAGGTACACAAAACCTGAATTAAAGCTTATGATGAATTCTGTAATGATCTGTGTACACATAAAGTGTAATTACTGAAATGCACATCTTCAAAAGAAAAATAAGCAAATTACCAGACAGCCTGAAATTTTTGTTCCATACAGATTAATTTTTATATTTACCCTAAAGAGATACAAAACATTATAGCTTCAAATAGATTCTATTAAGTAATTCTGACATCGGCAATAACCCAAGTGTGATATTGTACTGCGTACACGCCGGGCACCCAAAAACTCAACAGCATGACATATTATAAAGAACTATGAAGATCAGATCCTGATTCTGGCCCCTGCTCTTAATCTGTCCAAGTAATCTTGCTGTTTCTTATTTCTCATCCCAAGATTTCTCATCTACTTAAAATGGAAATTAAACTGTCACCCTAAGGTCCCTCCAAGTTCTGAAACTCTATGACTCTAATAAAAAGGTCAACTGGTTTTTTTCCTCTCCACAAAGAAGCCAGAAATGCTGAATGCATAATAATACATATAATTTAAAACTCAAAGACCTGAAACAAAATAAACTGCATGCTTAAAATCGTAAACATCACATAAAATAATACATGGCATTCGGGAGTAAAAACTGCATTCTACTACATAGCACTCTTCACAAACTAGAAGCAACAAATGTCAACATTACGTTCAACGTTTAAATATCTGTTAATCACCGAGATGTTTGGCACTAAGTACACAAACATCCTCATAATGGGGTAAATCGTCCCATTTTCAAGCTAGTGTTTCGGCACTGAGATAGGACCGCAAATTGTACGAGGGCAAAGGAAGGACGAAAACACTTCATGAAATACACAGAGGACATTTCCTCAACGGAGAGCTACTTTTTTCAACTAGGACATATTTGAAAAGAATCTAAGGATGATGTTCAAAGAGTGAAAAATCATTTCATTACAGAATAAATTTCCTTTCTAACTTTCTTATTCTCCCGTTTTAATTTACTAGAACTTTGAGATGAGAACATATTAAATAATGTTAAAAATTAAAAAGCAAACAAACTAGTAACAATATTTGCAACAAACATAAGAAAGGATTGGCAACCTTGAAAAATAGTACATATAAATAGTGATCAAATGATATGACCAGACAATTCCAAAAGAATAGAACTGATATAAACATATGAGAAAATATTTAACAGCGTAATAATCAAAAAAAATTCAAATTAAAATATAATCCCATTTTTTGGCTCATCAAGTTACACTGGAATGCTATTGGTGAGAACAGTCCAGAAACAGGCATTTTCACATATTGCAGTAAGAGCCTTAAGAATCTGAATGCCCTCTGACCCAGTAATTCCACTTTTTTGGAAGCTACAGTTAAGAAAATTATCTGAGGGGCGCCTGGGTGGATCAGTCAGTTAAGTGTCCTACCTCGGCTCAGGTCATGATCTCACAGCTTATGAATTTGAGCCCTGCGTCGGGCTCTGTGCTGACAGCTCGGAACCTGGGGCCTGCTTTGGATTCTGTGCCCCCCCTCTCTGCCCCTCCCCTGTTCGTGCTCTGTCTCTCTCTCAAAAACAAACATTAAAAAAAAAATTTTTTTAAGACAATTATCTGAAAAACAGAAAAAGCTCTACAGAGATGTTTACTAATGCCTCATTTTATTAATAAAATACTGAAAACAGGTTTAAATGTTTAACAAGTAAAATATTTTGTAGCTACTACCAAATGAGTTTAACATAACATATGAAAAGTATCCTAAGTGAAAAACAACCACATATAAATTCAACATGATTATGAATATGGCAAACAAAAAACATATACAGGGAAAAAATCTGAAATGATTTTTCAGATTTTGGCTAAGTACAGAACCACGATTTTTCTTCCTATTATTTTCTGTGCTGCTCATACTTTCTATAATGAACATGTGTTGCTTTCAGAGTGGGAAATGACCTTATTCTTTTTTTTAAATACCACTTTTCAGTAAAAACAAAAACAAAACCCCTGGAGTGACTTACTTAATAGCACTTACCAAAATGTGTGTGTGTGTGTGTGTGTGTGTGTGTGTATTGCATTACCTCATGTTTTAGGGTTTCTTTGGGCAATACTTCTATTACAGAGAGAAGAGTTTCCAACCATGCATTGCTGACACCTGATTGACACAAGGAAAAAGAAAAAAAAAAAGTCTCACAAATTAGTTTTAACTCAGCCATCAAGTGACAGCACTATTTAATAAAATGGGGTATAATTATTTTTATTACTATTTTAAGAAGTTCCTCTATTTTCTTTTTTGCTTTAGCCAACATCTAGAAAACATTTATATCTTTAAAAATAATATGGGGGAGGGAATACCCTTCAGCCAAAATGTGTCATTTTTGCTGTACAATAAGAACACAAACATAGTGTAAAATTCAAAAATTCTAAGAGGTAAGTACAGATCATAAGATAAATTAATGCGTCTTCAGCTTTCTAGGATCCTAAACTTTGCGGGGTTTGTAAGGAAACAGCCATGGCTATTTTTAGTCATACTCATGGTCAAATCTTGGGCAGGATAGCCTCATTCACTTATGCTCATCAGGCTAACGAGATCCCAAAGGCCTTACGGCCACCTCCAGGAAACAGTAAGCACAGAACTAACAAGCCAGGCTGCTGACCTGCATCCCTGTGCTCCAGATGTAGCAGAATGACTTGGAGGAAGGAGTGGGCATATGTATGAATTGACACTGATTCTTCCTGTAGAATGGTCCGGAACGACACCGCAGCCGTTGACTGCATTTCCACTCCCGCCACATGCAGGACTTCCTGTGTAATCAGAAAGAGTTTGCCATTACACAGAGGCGAGGTCGGAAACTCTAATTTTTAAAAATCCAAGGTCATAGAAACCAAACACAGTCAGAGTCCACAAAATAACTATATATGACCTTTAAGGATATGCACTTCCTCTTATTACTTTAAGAAAACTATTATTAATCTGCTCCTTACTGTTTAACTCATTAGACCACCAAAAAGCTTAAATGTTGTAGGCACTCACAAAATAACATTCCATTGTTTTTTTTAAATTAATAATGGAATAGGGATTTTTGATAGATTTCAATTTCTATTTTTGCATTGCATTGTACAGTTCACCATCATACCTAGAATAGGAATGTCAAAGGTCAAAGGTTTTCATTCCCTGTATTTCTATTTCAAAAAATAAACATTAAACATTCTACTATAAAAAAGGAACACGCTTAAGATTGTGTAAATGTGTCTTCCCCTTTAGATAACTGACAAGAATATAAATTACCATGAAGTAAACTGTTTTTAAAAGAAGGAATTTTTTAAATATAAGAATGTTTCTAAAAATTAATTATATCCATAGCCACTCCTTAAAAAAAAATGGTAACGTATGTTCAAAGTTAAAGACTACATGAGATACTAATTTTCAACACATCAAAAAGTAAAAACAAAAAAAACAAAAACAAACTTTCATTTAAACCTCATCAAAGATACTACCTCTACTTCTCTATAAGAGAGAGAGAGAGAGAGAGAGCTCGTGTGTGTGTGCGTGTGCGTGTGTGTGTGTGTGTGTTAGCTAAAAGCATTACTTTGCTGCTTAATCAGCTATGTCAATTATGGGAATTTCCCTTAAATGCCTACTTTATAACTAACATAGTAAAGTTCGTAGAATAACGTGGAACAGATATGAACAACAAGGTTTCCTATCTGTGACCTTAAGAAAATTGATCTTTCCGTATTATTTCCTAATCTAGAAAATGTGAATTCTAGTACCATCTTCTCAGAGATTTAAATCATTTAAACAGAGCTTGCACGACTTACCAACTTGTGCACACTGGGCATTTAAGTAATGACCACTGGCCATCCACGGGGCTCCTCTACACGAGGCCACCTAATAGGAATCTCATCTTGTCCACATCTGAACTGACCTCTCCCCCAAACCTGTTCCTCCTCCCATCTTTATCTCCACAAACAGTGAATGACAACTCTTCCCTTCTGGTCGCCGGCCCAAAACTCTGGGGCTGGCCCTTAGCCCCTCTCAGCCTCTCACTCACCACAGATGGCCAACCAATCCTGACACAGAGTCTGACCACTTTCCACCACCACCTCCAGCCTGAGTTACCCCAGGAACCTGTTAACTAGTCCCGGATGCCATCATGGCACCTCTACTGTCTAGTCTCTACACAGTAACCTGAGAGATTCTTACAAAACACAAGTCCGATCACGTCACTTAGCAGCTCAAACTCCCCAGTGGCTTCCATCCCACTCCAAGCAAAAGTCAGTCCTTTCAATGACTTCCCAGATCTGTTCCCACTGCCCACTTTTCCCAGACTTCCACATGACTGGCTCCCTGATCTCTCTCGAGCCTCTATTCAAGTATCACCTTTCCAAGGAGCTCCTCCCTGAAGACCTGATTTCATACTGAGAGCCACTCCCCCGCTCAAGCTCTCATCACCTCCTTTATATTATAGGTCTATCATCTCCACTGCCCAACATGCTCATATGCTTGTGGTCCGTCTCCCACACCTGAATACAAGCTGCAGGACCGCAAGAGTTTCTGGCTGTTTCGCTCACCGCTGCACCCCACCTCCTAGCACACAGCAGGCATTCAGGAAGCGACTGCCAGATGACTGAGTATCCCTTACCCTTTCACCTAAAGTTTCTGCTCTTGGCGCTCTGTCCTTTCACACACATTTTCCACATCTCCTAAAGGATGACTTCAAGAGATGCTGAGGTGAGTCCTAAAGATTAGGGATTGGCAGAATTAGACACAAGGCAAAGGAAAAACAGATCACTAGAAATGCATTCTCAACCCTCCATCGTGTCCATAAGGGGATGTTCCTGCCATCTTCTCCCCCAGCATCTGTGCAACCAGGATGCAGACCAAATACCCAGCCTTCTCGATTCACGTGGTGGGACCACGGCCAGTAATCGTTCTGGGAGATAACATGTCATCCTACAGCAGAAGAAACCGACTCAGAGTCGTCAAGTATCCTGCTGAGGGCCAGCAAGCTAGCGATCGGCACCTGTAAGACTTAACCCTTCCTTGTCTGCCTGATGCCAAGCTAAGTACTCAACTCTTCCTCATGGACTCTGCACTTCCATTCATCATCCCATTCATCGGCTCAAATCAATCCCGAACCTTCATGTGGTAGTGTGGGAAATCTGGCAGCGGCTTCACTGTGGCAAACGTTTAAGCGGTATGGTTAATTCCCAGAAAACCTACAGCACGTTCAAACTTTTGTATCACACACACAAATGTTATTTTACAAGTTTCCGCGGCCAATAGTCAATTATATATCTTAAGAGTTCTTGGCTAAAAGAATAAGAGAGGGAATGATAAGGCGTAAAGCAAAAGCAGCGACTGGTCTCTGAAATCAGCCCTCCCATATCCCCTCGTTTTACTGTTTCCAAAACAAACACGTGTTCCACACTAATTTGGATTTGGAAAACACTCTTACAAGATTTGACGTGGCCGGTATACATCACTTACAGGTTTCAGAACGCACGGCTTTTATTTAGCAACAGAAACTACTTTGCAAGGAAATATCAACATGTATTGTGAGGGCCACCGTGTTCATTCCGGTTCACATGAGTCTGCTGTTTTAAGTTCCAAGAGATGTCATCCTGCCCCCTCTTAAAGTCATTAGAGTCTTGGGTTTTGTACGTATGCAAACTTTATGCAAAAGAAGAACGCGGGAAGCTCTCCAACTTCGTATCTTCTTACTGTATTACTTAGTCTTGACTCCTGCAGCAACATTTGCCCCAACTATTTTGCATTTAATTTTCGAAAAATCCTCAAGTCTTATCAGGATTTGGGTGTTTCTCTTGTGCTGACTTCAACATCTGGGACTGTCCACTGTTAAGAAACCAGCACAGACTAAGAGATTTTATCACTGCTAAAAATCAACTGACTCCTAAGCATATTTTTCTGAAACATAATACAATAAGCATTTGATACTTACCAGTAAGTGTTCTCCTCCACAGAGTCACACCCTCTGGACAAACATAGTGAGATCCATACTCTCTGGGTAAATAAGTGTGCATCCTCATGGACCTTGGAAGACACTGAAAAGTAAATTCCTCTATTGCTTAAGTGCATGCCTTACTGGCAGTTACATTCCTCTTATATACTACTGTATGGCTGGCATTCCAACTTGAATTCCTCAAAAATGAAATGAGACATTTTATAAACGAGTTAATGGTACATTTCCAAGTTTAAAAAACTATTCCCGCTTAAGGAAGGAAAATGTACTAGACACTTCTCTGCTCAAGTTAGCATGAACTTTAGTCCTCTCTTTGGTTAGCATCAACGGTACGAGAAAGCGTTTTGTACAACATGTTACGGTCCTGGCCTAGAGGGAAACTGCTCTGTCTCCAATAAGCCCACATGGTATACCTCAAAAGATATTGCTCTTTATTATATACAACACAGAGAAGCATTACACAAATCACTGGCTTATTCCAAAAGAACAAAATATTTTGGATTCACACATTTGGAAACTAAACTTACTGAATTAAACTGGTAAACATATTTACCACAAATGGTGCTGGCTAAAGGTACAGGAGAACTAAAATTACAAATATCTTTGTAGATTTTTAGAGAGACTATCACTGATCATTTTGAAGTTAAATAATAGGGATTTAAATATTAAAACATTGAAGACCTAGGACACATAAAATATCTGGGGTTCCGAGGGTCACAACCGTGAGAATTTTCAGTGACTAACAGTAGCGGTAAGCAGCTCTTTTCACTATAAAAATGGTGACGTTTATAAGACTTTAAAGCTGAGTTAAGTGTGAATAACTGGGACATACCAACTCAGATACCTTTAACAATTCATTACACCTCGTTTGTTTCCCCTATCGCTGACCGCCAGGCTCTACGCTAAAATAAAGGGTGAGGAGAACTAGTTGGGAATCCTGAAAGTCAAAATCCGAGAGGGAAAGGGGGAAAATAAAGTGGAGACAACAGGAACAGGAACAAAAGGGATGTCTTTTATCCTTCTTTAAATCTGTGTTTCAGTGATTAGCAAGGTTCATGAGGAGGTACACATAACAATATCCCAAAGATCTCTTTCCATAAAGGAAATACCAGTGGTAACTATCATACCACTACTGTAGATGTGCAATAAAGTGTCCTTCCATGCAAAATCATGACAACACCGGGGCGCCTGGGTGGCTCAGTCAGTTAAGCGGCCGACTTCGGCTCAGGTCATGATCTCGCAGTCCGTGAGTTTGAGCCCCGCATCGGGCTCTGTGCAGACAGCTCAGAGCCTGGAGCCTGTTTCAGATTCTGTGTCTCCCTCTCTCTGACCCTCCCCCATTCATGCTCTGTCTCTGTCTCAAAAATTAATAAACATTAAAAAAAATTTAAAAAAACAAAACAAAACAAAACCATGACGACACCAAACAAATAAATACATTTCAAGACAATGGTTTTGAAACTGAGCTTCTAATTAGACTACTCCGCCCAGTCATTTTGACATATAATATGTTAGAGTCATGTAATCTCATGATTTAGGCCAAGAATGTAAATAAAAAGCTATATATATAACACTGCAAAGAAAAGATATGCTTATCAAAGAAACATCTATTTGCTCGATATAGCACTGAAAGTAACCATATCAAACGATCCATTGTAGCCATATTTAATTAGTTGAACACATTTTGATAAAATGATAAACTGTTTTCTTGGAGGGGCAATCAGCGTTGGAAAGCACACCAAATGTCTATAACCAAGTGGAAATTGGGCTTTCTTTCTAGTCAGTCTGTCCTAATCTAGTCCCTTCTAATCTCTGTCTAAAGTAGCCCAATGAAGATCTAATTTTGATAATTGAATTTTAATTTCATTCACAGCTATTTATTAATTAAGCATCATACTAAGTGTACTGGGAAGCTGGAGAAAAGTCAAACATTGTTCCCTACCTTTGAGGGACCCCTGTTGCTTCCATATGTTTAAACATTCAATAAATGTTTAGTTACATTCAAGGCTGTGCCAGGTTCTAGAGCCTTAGCAATGAGCAGGACTAGCAGTGCACCTGTTAGTGCCACAGTTAAGACTGTAATAGGAGCCAAGGATGAGAGGCACAGATGGCATAAGAACACCTGACAGGGCACCTGATCTCTCCCAAGGAGAGAGGATCACGGAAAAGTGACACCCAGCCTGCGCAAAGAGAAAGAGATAACGAGACAAAAGCTGGATAAGCACGAAGAGTACGAGGGCAAGCGCTCCTGGCACTGAGAAATAAGAAGGAGCCTGGCGGACTCGGGAACCAAAAGGCCAGTGAGACTAGAGCACACCACGAGAGGAGGGGCCGAGGCTGGGGAAAAGAGAAAGAACCCCAATTACGCAGAGCCTCAGATGCACTCAGTAAGAGAACACTCAAATCGTAGTCTTAAAGGCTTTGAAACAGCATGCAGACCACTACGATGAAAGTGAATCAGAAAGTAGAGAGGTGGGTGGAACGGGAGGGAGGTAGTGGGAAGGGACCACTTGGAAAACCATGACCCTCATCCGAGCAAACCCTCACGGTAGCCAGGACTAGGGTGAAGGGGGTGTGGTTGGAGAGAGGTGGGTGGATTCAAAACATAGTTAAGACATGACATAAACAGGACTGCATAAGCGAGGAGCAAAAGAAGAGATGGGATCAAGGAGGACTCCCCACATCCTGCCTTGGAAACCAAGTGGATGATAGTGCTACACATTAGGACAGAGGGACACTAAAGGAACCTGAGGTGTCGAGGGGAAATAGCAGGACTGAGTTTTGGACTTGTTAACCCTGAGAGGCCTTTGCGGCATCCCAGTGGAGATTACAAACAGAAAACTGACATACGGATCTGATGCTCTGAGAAGGCATGCTGTAAATAAGAAAACTTACATAGAATACATGCAATTTATATAGATAATATATAAAGACCTGGGTGTAGATGAAATGGCCTACACAGAAAACAGATCAAAAGTGGCAATCTGCCACCGTAAATGTAATTTTACCCCGACAAAATAAGGGGGTTGAAGAACACAAAGTTTTAAAGGAAGACATCTATCACAAATGTTTTGGCAGAATATTTAAAATGCTAAATTATTCCTAATACATTAAGTAGAAAACAATCAGTTGTTTTGTGTGGGGATAAGGGTGATGGTAGGCCACGGTGAAGGGGTATATGCATTTTGGGCTAAAATCGTTCCAAGATGAAACCAAGAAGAATAAAATAAAAGGAAAGGGAACTTACCCTCTCAGTAACGGAAGACTAGATAATCCTAATCAGCTCTCCTGATGGGGAGAATTTACAAAACCGGACAAAATACAAAAGTCATCTGTGTAAGAGCATATGGAAACTAACAAGGCTACCCATCCAAAACTAAGTAATTACCCATCCTACATTGTTCATTACTAGATTAATTACCCATCCAAGATCTAAGAGACAAAGGCATTCCAGAAAGGTAAGCATGTAATCTGGGGCCTCTTTTTCCTCTGAGGCCATCTGCTAATTCTAGAAAAGACTCCTGAGAGGCTGACAGCTTAAGTGACTTTTTTTTGACAGTCTTGCAGAGGGTCACCAGTAAGACCCCTGGGACAGGATAAGGGTAATCCTGAAGCTGACTGGCTTTTGCCAGAGGAGCAGCCCAGCTTCACAACATCCAGTACCTGAAACTGGATTAACTGAGGCTTTACTGCCAGTGCAGTTAAGTGGCTCCCAGAAGAAGAGGAAGAGACCACCCTAAGGCTCAATCTATTTCTACAAATAATTTATCAAATACAAGGTCAAACATACAATCAATAATATGCAGGCACACGAAGAGATAAGAAAGTACGAGTGAGATCCAGCAGAAGCAATATAAAACAGAAATGCACCACGCTCCGGGTATTGGTGCGATCAGATGCATACCTGGTTCAAGGGGACGTGGTAGATTTTCAAAAAAAGATTAGAAATTCCAGACCAAAAAAGTAGGATAATCAAAATCAGATTATGTGGGGAAACAGGTTTAAAAAGCTTAGGGTGGAAAGCCGCCACCACCAGGCAAATGCACCCAAGGTCAGTTAGCAAGACACACTACAATGAGATCACGAGTAACTTGTTTTATCACCTGCAGGAAATTCCTTTCCATCTGGCGCCAATATGCTATTGTGCTTTGATCACAAACTCCACTTGCCCCCCCCCCCAGACCCTTTGCTTCTTACACAAGTTAACGATTACTGTCTGATTGGTTTCTCCACGTGCACCACGTGTGTAAGATCCTGAGAGCTCAATAAATATGGAGAGGAAACCCCTGTTCAGGGCTCTTGTCTCCTCCCAGACATTAGCCTCTCTAGTATTCAACTCTGCATCCACTCTCTTGCTGGACAAGAGGAAACTCCGCACTCTTGGTCTGCGGCAAGATTAGACATAAATGAATCGGTAAACTGTAATATGATCAGGATAAATCACTCAAAATGAGTCACAAAGAGAAAATAAGGGAAAAGACATAGAAGATTAGACATTAAAAGGTCTAATATATGTGAATTAGAGTCCTAGAAGAAAAACAGAGGATTAGGAAGAAGCACATTAGAAAAATATCTGAAAAGATAATGGTCAGGGTTTTTTAATGCAAATATTCTGACAAGTGTATAGCCTTATTTGTATGTATCTAGTGACTAATGATACTAAACATCTTTTCTTACACATACTGGCCATCCACAAATCTTCTTTAGTGAAGTAGCTGTTCAAATTGTTGCCCATTTCTTAAAATTGTTTTTTTTTCTCCCTTATTCTTGAGTTTGGAGACCTGTTTACATATTCTGAATGTGTGTTCTTCATCATATATGTGATCCACGAGTATTTTCTCCCATTCTAGGTCTTCTCTTTTCATTCTCTAACAGTGTCTTCTGAAGAGCTAAAGCTTAAAATTTTCATGAGGTCAAATACCAATTTTTTTCTTCTATGGATCATGCCTTGGTGTCATATGTTAGAAACCTATGACCCAAGGTCACAAAGATTTTCTCCTTTTCTTCTAGAAGTTTTATAATTTTAGTTTTTAACAGGTTTACAATCTATTTTGAGTTAATTTTTGTGTATGGTATGAAGTATGGACTTTTTTCCCAATTAACCCTGTACCATTTGTTGAAAAGAATATCCTCTCTACACAGAACTGCCTTTGCTCTTATGCTGAAATCAACCAGCAATGTATATAAAGGACTTATTTTTCCTCTGTATATGTCCCACTGACTTGTCTTTATATAAATATGACATAGTCTTAATTGCTGCAGCTGTATATTAGGTCTCAAAATCAGGTAGCAAAAAATCCTCCAACTTTGCTTTTCTTTTTCAAAGTTGTTTTGGCTATTTTTGGTCTTTTATATTTTCATATGAATCTTAGAATTAGCTGGTCATTTCCTATCAAAAATAAAGGAACAAAAACAAAAACCTAACATGGTGGAATTTTTATTATTTTACATTGAATATATAGATTGATATGGAAAGAACTGACATCGTAACAGTATAGAGTCTTCTGATCCATGAACATGGTATACCTTTGCATTCACTTAGTTCTCATATTATTTCTCTCAGCAATGTTCTACAGTTTTCAGTATACAGACCTTACATATCATTTATCAGATTGAACCCCAAGAATTACATATTTCAATGCTACTGTGATAGTTTAAGAAAAACTTCAATGTCCAATTGTTTGCTAATATAGAAATACAATTGACTTGTATATTGATCTTATATCCTCCAGCCTTTCTATATTTACTTAGTAGTTCCATTATTTTTCTTATGTAGATTCCAGCATAGATAATAATGTTATCTGACAAAAAAAAAAAAAAAAAACCCACAATTACTTCTTTCTTTCTCTGCAAGCGAATGCCTTTCGTTAATTTTGTTGCCATACTGCATTGGCTAAAACGTTCAGTATAATGCTGAACAAGGTGGTATCAGTGGACACTCTTGGCTTGTTCCTGAACTTAGGGGAAAGCATTCAGTCTTTCACCTTTAAGTATAATGTTACCTATGTGTTCTTCAAAGGAAGCTCCTCTCTAAGTTTGCTAAGTTTTGCTAAGCTTCGTTTTGTTTTTCAGGAATGACTGTTAAGCTTTTGTCAAATATTTTTCCTAAATCTACGGAGATTATGAAAAGGTAGTGTTATTTTTTTTTTCTTTTTCCTTTTTTTTAGTTTGTTGATAGGATAACTCACATGGATTCGTTTTTAAATGTTTAACAAACCCTAAATTCCTGAAATAAACTCCAACTGGTCATGGTGGATTATCCTTTTCTATACATAGCTTGATTTGATTTACTGGTTTTCAGAAGATGTTTTCATGTAAGCTCATGAGGGATATGCATCTGTAGTTGTTTGTTTTGTAATGTCTGTGTCTCATTTGGGTATCAGGGTGATGCTGGCCTCATAAGACGACTTGTTCTTACTTCCTCTATTTTCTAAATGAATCTGTGTGGAATTGTTATTTCATTTACATTTACCCTAATTTTTACCATTCCTGGTACTCTATTTCTTCATGTAAACCCAATGTCCATCTCTTATCACATCATTTCTGCCTCAAATATCTCCCTGAGCATTTCTTGTAAAATAAGTCTGGTACAAAGAATCCTTTCAATTTCTCTTTGCCTAAATAGTATTTTGCTTTCATCCTTGAAAGGTATTTTCACGGGGTACAGATTTCTTATTGACATTTTTTTTCTTGCTTTTAGTACTTCTAACACTCCATTGTCCCCTAATCTGCACTATTTCTGGCCAGAAGTCTGCTTTACTCTCACCTTTGTTCCTCTGTTTGTAATGTTTCTTTCATCTCTGGCTGCTCCCGAGATTGTTACGTTTTACTTTCAGCAGTTTGATCGCAATGCGCCTGGTGGTGGTGATGGTGGTGGTAGAGTGTGTGTTTATCCAGCTTCAGGTTCTCTGGGCTTTTGGATCTTTGGTTTGTTGTTTATTAACTTCAGAAAAGTCTTGACTATTATTTCTTCAAATAGTTCTTCTTTTCTCATTCTGAGACTCCAATTGCACATATATTAGACCACCTGACATGGTCTCAAAGCCATGTGATGCTCTCTCCTGTTTTGTTTTGTTTTTTCTACTTGGTTCTATCTTTGTGTTTCAGTTTGGATAATTTCTACCTTCAAGTTCACTGATTCTTTCCCCAACTGTGTCCAAACTGCTGATGAGCCCATCAAAGGAATGCTTCATCTCTGATGTTATCTTTTTTAAAAAAATAAAGATTTTAAAGTAATCTCTACACCCAACATGGGGCTCAAACTCACAACGTCGAGATCAGGAGTCACGTGCTCCACCGACTAAGCCAGCCAGGTGCCCCATCATCCTTTTTATTTCTAGCATTTCCAGTTGATCATTTTATAGCTTCCATCTCTGCTGAAATTCTCTGTGTGTCCATGCAGATAGCCTGAGGAAATGGGCAGTGTTGCGTTCCCGTTCCCTTCCCCAAGCAGCAGCCATTCATCACCGCACTGGCATCAGCAAGGGAGAGTCTCTCCAATCTCCTGTCCTGACCCCTAAGGCAAGGAGGCTTGTGGAAAAGAAACTGCAAGTGGGTGCAAAGTTCCCTTGTGTCTGGAGCTCCAAGTTATTCTAAACTGATATGCTGCCCACGCTCAACCTTTCAAAACCTGTCACAATTTCAGCTGATTTTTTTTTTTCTAACAACCTTATATGGTGGTCACTTCTTCTATAGTCAGTCAAAAGTCAGTGTCCCTGTATCCCATCTTTTCTCAGAGGAGCTGCTGCTCTTCTGAATGTGGTTTTCTTGGTTGCCTTGTGACCACTTTCGACAGGCTCAAAAGAACTGGTGACTGAATGGACTCTGTGACTAAGCTATTGTTGTTGGACAGGAGTGATGCTTTCTTGCACACTTCCACACCCTAAGTACAAGCGGAACTGATGGCTTTTGTGTCTGAGCCCTGAGTAGTCCTTCCTCTCTTGTAAGCTTATCTAAATATTTAAATGAATGCTTGCTGTACTTTAGAGTTTCTAGACGTTCTGATTTGAGAAATTTCTAGGATATTTAGTTCATCACTGCCAAAAGGTTACTTAATCCATAAAGCTTTACATCAAAGATGACACACCTTTATTACAGTATAGTATGGAAATACCTGCCTTGTTTTATAATTTTGCAAGGACTGTAAACAAAAATGTCTATAAATGATCCTTCATATCACTCAAATGCCTTACATCAGAAACAATATCCAAGTAGTAACAGAGGTTGCACTATCACAGAAATAAAAGATCTTCTAATTAAGAATTTCAAAAGTTCTGGCTGATTTTTATGGTAGGGTAAAAATGACAAATGAATGACTAAGAAGCACGTGGGAGAACACTGGGCTCCAACAGAATTCACCGAAAGGAAATATCTTCAGGTATTCGGAATACTAGCTAATATAACATTTTATGCATGCCCAGAAAAACTATGTACTCAGTAAATGTTTCCACTGAATGTAATTATTGTAAAATAATTAACGACGTTAATCTGTTTTGTCTGGAAGCATAAGTAGATAAAAAGACATGACGTAAATATTATTTTCAAAATGCATATGGGTCAATGTACTTTTATTTTTGAACTACAAACCACAGAAGAAAAAGTAATTTGTATCATGTTCATGTTCCCTAATTCCTTTAGTTAATACTGCCTCTTTTTCTTTCTTTCTTTTTTTTAGTGAATTAGAAAAAATATTATATAATTTTATGCTTCCTAGCCCATAAAACCTCCTAGGTAGGTCGATTCTAACCCTTATGGGTTGTTTTTCATCAGCTTCCATTACAGGAATTATTTCATTTTCTTTCTTCACATTAGAGTGTCCCTAAATCCTTAGCCTGTCAATAGAGTACGAACAGTGGGCTTTTTATGACCTGTATGATATCTGGAACACCATGTTCTGATTATTTATAAATGTGTTGCTTGCACAAAATCCTTTTGCTTTTCTCAGGAGGGAACTTTTAACTTATCTCAGAAAACATGACCTACAGTGAGGAAGACCCGTACTTTTACTTTCGAGCTGCAAATGAAAGAAAAAAGTAACTTGTATCATCTGTTTATCCTCTTTGATACCTTTAGTTAAGACTCTCTCTTTTTCTTGGTGAACTATACAAATAAGTTATGTAATTTCATGCTTCCTAGAGACCTCCCAACAAAATATTCATAGTCGTACGTTGATTCTTTTAAGCCTGCATTTTCTCAACTGTGAAATCAGAATAAATATATCATGTAGAGTTGTTATAAGACGTTTAAAAGGATGTGTCTAAAGTATTAAGCACAGTGCCCGGCCCACAGAAAGTGTTCCTTCTAATTATCATTGGCTATCCACACATCTGTACCTCCTGAAATAAGACTTGAAAAGGAAATAAAGCTAAGCTTTTTTTTTTTTTAATGTTCATTTATTTTTGAAAGAGACAGGGACAGAATGTGAGTGGGTTGGGGGCAGAGAGAGAGGGAGACCCAGAATCCGAAGCAGGCTCCAGGCTCTGAGCTGTCAGCACAGAGCCCGATGTGGAGCTCGAACTCACGAGCTGTGAGATCATGACCTGAGCCGAAGTCGGACGCTCAACCGACTGAGCCACCCAGGGACCCCAGGAAAGCTAAGCTTTTTATTCACATACATCTATATTTACACAGAAAAGGTTTATTTAAAATTTTGAAAATGAAATCTTTTTTTTTTTTTTTTTTTTTTTACATCTACCTATATTCAGGGGCACCTGGGTGGCTCGGTCGATTAAGCATCCAACTTTGACTCTGGTCATGATTTCGCAGTTCCTGAGTTTGAGCCCCACGTTGGGCTCTGTGCTAACAGCTCAGAGCCTGGAGCCTGCTTCAGATTCCGTGTCCCCTCTCTGTCTGCCCCTACCCCACTCGTGCTCTGTCTCTCTCCTTCAAAAATAAATAAACATTAAAACAAAATTTAAATCTACCTATATTCAGTAGATATAAAATAATAATCACATTGGCAGAAACTTGTATTTTTTCTATTATTTCCATTAATGAAAATAATGTCATGTAAAATAACAGTAAAACTAATAAATCTTTCGAGAATCAGATTGGTAGACCACATCTGCTAATCTCAAATGACTAAATTTCATACTGATTAATTACGTCTTTTTTTATCCTTTCATTACTATGCATCTCTCTCCCACTCCCCCAAAAAAGCTCTCTCCAGGACCACAAAGCAGCATCATACCATTCCACTGACAGTCTGTTTTTACTTCTCATCCAAGAATGCCATCAGTGGATCAGGCCAATATATCATTGGTCTTTCAGGCAGGCACTTACAGTCTCCGAATATGAAGTTCAATCAATGCTCATTTTTAAATCACTGTTGGGTGCCTATTAGTTTGCCAAGCACTGTTGCAGGTTCTGGGGGTACCATGATAAATCAGACTGTCAAAGTTTCCACCCTTAAAGGAAGAAAGAGAAAAGAAAGGCAGGTGATGAGTTCAGAAGCTACATGGGATCAGGGGCGCCTGGGTGGCTCAGTCAGTTAAGCGTCCGACTTCAGCTCCGGTCATGATCTCGCGGTCCGTGAGTTCGAGCCCCGCATCGGGCTCTGTGCTGACAGCTCAGAGCCTGGAGCCTGTTTCAGATTCTGTGTCTCCCTCTCTCTCTGCCCCTCCCCCGTTCACGCTCTGTCTCTCTCTGTCTCAAAAATAAATAAACGTTAAAAAAACAAAAAAGAAAAGGAAGAAAGAAAAGAAAGCTAGATGGGATCATTTTATGGAATGGTAAGGAGTTTTATTCTAACCTGAAGTGAGAAGTTACTTTTATTAGTTTCTTGTGGCTGCTGTAATAAATTACAACAAACGGGGTGGCTTAAAACAACAGAAATGTATTCTCTCACAGTTCTGAAGGTCAAAGGTCCTAAATCAGTGTTATTTAACCAAAATCAAAATGCTGGCCAGGCCACGCTCCTTCTGGAGGCACTAGGGCAGAATCCATTCCTTGCCTCTTCCAGCTTCCGGTAGTTGCCCGTATTCCTTGGCTTGTGGCCACATCACTCCAGTCTCCGCCTCCTTCACATGGCCTTCTGCGTGTCTGGGTCAAATCGACCTCTGCTTTCCTCTTACAAGGATACATGTGACGACATTTAGGACCTACCCAGATAATCCAGGATAATGTCCCTATCTCAAGATGCTTAACTACATCTGCAAAAACTCTTTTTCCAAATAAGAGAACATTTTTAGGTCCCAGGGATTAGGACCTGATCTCTTTGGGAGGCTATATTCTACCTACCGCACCACTTAAGCAATTTTCATGCAAGAAGATATGATTGATGCTTTGAAAAGATCTCTCTCTCTGAAGAAAAAAAAATAACTGTGTGAGATGATGGATGTATTAATTAACTTGACTGTGGTAATCATTTCTCAATGTACACATATATTAAATCATTACGTTGGTACACTGTATATATAATTGTCAAAAAAAATTGTAGATTATTCCCAGAATAAATAAATAAATAAATAACCTCTATGGCTGAGTGGGCTGGGTGGGGGGGGGGGGGGGGGGGGGCAAAGTAGAAACAACAGGTCCAGCAAGGAGGCTGATGTGTAACCAGATGAGAGCGGACTGAGGCTTGAGAAGTAAAATTATATATTATATATCTGCTGCAATCATGATAAGCTAATGAGCAGGTTGTGTAATAGTTAAGAGGGGGGACTCAGCAGCCAGACTTCCTGTTCAAACCCAGTTATGCCACGTGCTAGCCCTGTGGCCTTCGGCAAGTTAGTCAAGTAAGGTGTTTCCTCTTCTATCAAGTGATCCTTATAGAATTGCTAGGAGTCATCAAAAAACTAAAAATGCACAAAGTGTTGACAGAGTACAGTGCCTGACACGCGGTAAGACTTCAGCAAATGTTAGCCATACTTATTTTTATTCGTTCCTGATATTGCACGTTTTCTAATATGTAATTTTATGCAGTAGATCTTTGGGTCCCCAAATGAGTGGAAAAACAAAAGAATTCAATAACTCAACAGGCAGGGGCATTTTTTACAATTCATTATAAAAAGAGTCACTAGTAATTAGCCCATGTAATTATTATTATATGGGGTAATTACATCACTACCACTTTAATTTTATAAAGGACCAGAGCATTTTAGAAATGTATCCTAACAATCAAATTCTTTCACTTCTAGCTAACCAGAAGTTTAAGTCAAATATTGAAATCTCACATTTAAATTGATCCCAATTTATTGTGGAAAAGACTTAATCAATGAAGACCACAGACAAAAATTACTGGTTTTCAAAAGATGATACCCTAGGAATTAAGTCGTATAACATGAATATATTGTAACAACTGTATTTAAAAGTGTCTCCAATCTAGGAAATTTAAGTTGGCGATCAAAATACTCTTTCTTTCTGGATTCTTACTTAAATTTAACCTTGAGGGGTGCCTGGGTGGCTCAGTCGGTTAAGCATCTGACTCTTGGTTTTTCAGCTCAGGTCATGATCCCCCCAGCTTTGTGGGTTCGAGCCCCACTGACAGTGCAGAGCCTGCTTAGGATTCTCTCTCCTCCTCTTTCTGCCCCTCCCCCACTCACACTGTCTCAGTCTCTCTCAAAATAAACATACATCCCTACATAAATAAATACATACATACATACATACATACATACATACATTTAACCTTGAGATAAATAACCTCATAGCATTATCATTTGTTGTACGCTTTGGATAAAATTTACAAAGTGAACTGTAAAAATACTACAGATCAGCTCAATTCAAATCTGATTCTATTTCTACCATTTTTAACCTACCTTCATCCCTAAGACAGTGAAAAGAGCAATTATTTTAAAAACTATTTTGCAGTTAATATATTATTGTAAGGATGAAATGCAAATGCAATACAACAAAAAGAAATAAAAATATCACTGGTAAAATGTTGTATTAAATAAGGCCAGAGAAATCTTCATTATCACTGTATCTGATGCTCTTTATGGTAAAGATAAGGTAAAGGGGGAGCTCTAAAAGTTTATACTATTGTTGCAAACGTGCTAACAATCTCAGGAATGATTAGTTTCTTACACAGAATATTTATTGTACTTATCTTTAAATTCTCTAAAAGTAAGTCATTCATAGATTAATATTAGTAAGTATGTAAATGACTCTTCCCTGTGGATTTAATGAACGACCAACCGAGATACGCAAACCCAGCAGAACCATACAGATGCTCAAGCCAGAAATCCGGAAGGTATCTCTCACTTCCCACACCCGACTCATTAGGAAGTTCTGTTCTGTTCATTCTACCTAAATCATTGTGTCTCAAACACAGCCACTACTCTCCTCTGTCCCAGCTAGCTGGCCTAATCCAAGCCACCTTCACCTATCATGAGGACCAGTGCTATACTGTCCTCGTTCTCCTGCTCCAAGCCACTCTCCACACGATTATCAAAATGATCACTGTGAAATGTAAATGGGACAAGCCACCGCTCTACTCAATGGCCTTCCACTGTCCCAAGGAAGAACATCTCTTACGCGCTCGGTCGCTGACCATCTCTCCAACCTCTTTTCAAGTCACACCCCACCATCACCCACTGCATTCCAACCACACGTGCCTCTTCCAGCCCCAACCAGTTCCTTCATCTTAGGGCCATCTGCTGCCTCTTCCGCCTGGACCACTCATTCCTGCCTCTTCAAATGGCTGCTTCCTCCAATCCCTTTGGTTTTCAGCTCCTCAAAGAAGCTTTCTTTGACCTCCCAAGGCACAGTAGGTAATCCTGTCCCTTTACCCTGTTTTTCATAGTCACTTACTTGTTTAATGTCTGTTTCCCCCACTCTGGACTGTAACTTCCTTGAGGGCGAGTTCTCTGTTTTGCTCACCTCCATTTTCTCAGGCCTTAGAACAGTGCCTGGCACATGGGAGGGACTCGGGAGATACTCGGGAATGAATGAGTGCCATTATTACTAATTACTATTATTAGTAATATTATTATTATTGCTCTCATAAAGCCCAATATGCTTAATTCTTCACTAGTTTTACATAAAGTCAGGATCACACTATTAAATAGTCTCCTATGATTATTCTTTAATTGTTCTCCAGAGTCTTTAGGCCCTTCTGACATAGAATCTAATCTGGGACTGTCCACCACCCCTTTGGTATCTTTTTTAGGACAAAACAGGATAAATGAGAGTCCTAAATAAACGGCCACTTGTTGACTAAAGAAATGAGTGAACGGGAGCCTGCGTGGCTCAGTCGGTTAAGCGTCCGGCTCTTGATTCCGGCTTGGGTCACGATCTTGCAGTCATGAGACTGAGCCCCACGTTGGGTGCAGAGCCTGCTTGGGATTCTCTCTCTCTCTCTCTCTCTCTCTCTCTCTCTCTCTCTCTCATTCTCTCTGCCCCTCCCCTCCTCCCTCAAAAGAAATAAACATTTTTTTTTAAATAAAATCAGCACTAAATAAAGGCTTTCTTATTTCTTAGTACACATTCATTAGTATACATTTTCTTTATATCCATTTATTCAGTTAACCTTCTATATTATGGATTAACTTTAATTACCTTAAAAGCTTATTATAATCTTACCTTCTATAACTCAGTTATATAGTTTTAGCAGATTTGATTCTTTGTATAAATACACTGTATATATGAGTGTGCGATATTTTTTGTGCAGTCCCACGAAATTAAGATTTTTCAGGAGTTACTACTTGACTTTACTGTGAACTCATTAACAAAAGTATTTTTCAAAATAATTTAGAGACCTCTAAAGGTCACTATTCTCTACCCTTCATCTTTTATTCTTGCTTTATGAAACCGTGAATGTTCAGTATGCTGTCCGTGAGCCAGATTTAGCATGCTCAACACAGAGTGCATTGGATGCTCGATATTTTTAGCTTTAAATCTAATTGACTTACCTACAATAATCTCTTAGTCAAGGCCCCCTAACCACCCGATCCCTTCTACCATAGTTTAGTTGCCACTTCCAGGTGTCATGCTAAGAAGCTTAGGTAGTTACTGTCACTGAAATTGAATGTGAAATTAAACTGGGATGGTGCAGACTTGATTCCACTGAAATTACAGCATGATTCTGGCGAAAATTGCTATGGAAAAGTCTGATTCATTTTTGAATCACATGCAAAACCAAAATAAGCATTTTCTCAATTCACCACTGCACCCAGAAAAAAAATTCATATTGCCTGCACAGAAATGTGGGCATCTTGTAAAAATAACATGCTATATCCCTGACCTAAATCACAGCAACTAGAACCACGTTATATATGCCTAAGAATAAAATTCAAGAATACACTAATAACTGCAGTATTTTAAATACATATAAATTAATTACAAATTACAAACAAGTTATAACCAAACAGAAAGCCAAAGAAAGTATACAAAAGTCACTATTAGCAACCATAGTCCCCATTGGTATATAACCTCCCTGACCCCATGAATAGATAAGCTCCCTGAGGACATACAGGCTGTTGTCTGTTTTGCTCATTCCAGTTCTTACAGATAAGAACAACACTTTGCACACAGCTACAGATAAATAACAAATACTATGTATCAAATATTTAATATTATATATTAATAATCAATAGATATTAGAGAAAAGAATGTTCTGATCAAAGATTTTTGTTTAAAGCAGGAAAACTTAATTCTGAAGGAATATAGGAAGCAGTAAGTATAAAACTAAAACTGTGATGGCCACAATTCAATCTTTATTTGGTGATTCTGTAGAAGTCACCAGAAGGTAATTATTAGGAATAATAGTTAAATTAAATTTTCAGTGTTGTAGAAATACTATTAATATAAATTTAAGTCAACAGAATACCAAATGAGACAGCTATGATTTCATAAGACTAATTAAGGTATTTTTGAGCTACTGAAAACCTAACTTTATTAAATAAAATGTCTCTGCTGAGAAAATAACTGAGAAACATTTACAACTTAAGGTCTGTATTCCCCCGTTTTCATCAGTTAATTTCCCTAAATATTGTCATCATAATTCAAAATGTGTATATTAATGCGTCCTCCACTCCGCGATTAGGCACAAAAGATCAGCCATCCAAAGCTCTGAAATTTCCTGACAACGACAACTGTGCTACTGGAAAAACGGTAAATTCGAATCTTATTTTGTACCAACTTACTCTAACTTTCGGCAAGACTCTCCGAAGTGTCTCAGCAGGATTCTGTCGCACCAAAAATGGAAGATTTGCAATCACACTTGTTCCTTGGATATCTTGACCAGCACTTACAAAGAAAACACAGATTTAAAATTTGTAATTACAAGCCAAATGCCTGGGTTACAACCATAAAAGGCAGGGATTAATCTGCTTTTCATGATAAACACTCAGACATTTGACAAAGTTTTAAACTTGAAACACAGCATTCAGTTATAAAAGTAAAACCAGACCGAAATTTCATTAAGCAAATCTTATAACAAACACATGAAGATATTAATCACGCTTATGCTAAAACATGATTCTCTCTCTACATACATGTCTTAAATCTAAAAGTCTTGAGGCAATTTTTAAATACTTACTTTAAAATTCTACCTCATTTTTCCCTGTGATCTGCCAGTTTACTCTACTTTCTAAAAAAAATACAGAGATGTAAATTTTCACCATGGTTAAGTATTAACCATAACAAGAGCAGGGATAGCAACAAAATAGACTACTGCAGATTCACACAACTTTTTTCTGGCACAGTGAAGTCACTGTTGCACTAGCCTGACACTAAGAGTTGCCACAAACTTCTGAAAGATATATTCAGTTTCCTTAAAAGTCAGTGAGATGTATTTATACAGTACCTTTCAGATATAACATTCATTAGGTCACTAAGCCTTTACTAAAATAATCTCAGTGACACTCTACGGGCCTAACTACCTTGTTAAGGGTGTTCAGATTCTTCTGAAAAACAATTTCCGTGCAGAAAAGTCTTTGTTTTTAAAGCATTAGCTAAGCAACATGTGCATGTACCTGAAATATGCATTAAAAAGATACTAGTAAATGTGGCATCACCTCATATGGAAATGCCCCTTTTTCTTACCCGATACCAACTGACGTGTTAATTAATTGCTGATGCCATGATATTCATGTTAATTGAAATGATTTTTACTTATCTCTTCAAACAGAACTTTTTTGATTATCTGTAAGACCTCAACATGGTTTCTTAAAGGACTTCTTACAGTATTATATTTATGGGCTGCCAAGTTTAACAAGTTCTGTTAAGAAGAAGCATATTCTGATTCTACCCGGAGCTGCCCCATTGTGAAGAATAGCTTTCCCCCTGTAGCAATATGGGAGTGAAATATAGGTCAGCACAATCCTTTCACTATCCTTGACGCTCTCAAAGTGAATACTTTAAAAGACAAAAAACCAAAAAGGAAATGAGTAGCGAGTGAAATGGGGGACCTAGGCCAAGATGAGAAGATCAAAAAAGGGAAATTAAAGTTGCATATACTACAGGTGCCCCTTGAACAACATGAGGGCTAGGAGTGCCCTCCCCCAACACAGTCAAAAATCGGCATATAACTTTGACTCCCCCAAAACATAACTACTATTGGCTGGAAGCCTTACCAATAACATAAATAGTTGATAAACATATATTTTGTATATATATTATATACTATAATCTTATAATTAAGCTAGAGAAAATAAAATATTCTTCATAAACTCATAAGGAAGAGATAAATACATTCACAGTACTGTAAGGTATGTACTGAAAAAATTTTGCATATAAGCGGGCCTGTGCAGTTCAAACTCGTGTTGTTCAAGGATCAACTGTACTTCTAGTGGGTCAAGTGGTGGCCTTCCATAAGACATGTCTGCAGCCTAATCCTGGAACCTGTGAATGTTATCTTAATTTGAAAAAGGATCTTGAGACCAAGAGACCATCCTGGATGATCCAACTAGGCCATAACCCCAATAACAATTGTCCTTAAAAGACACACTCAGAGAAGACAGAACAGGAGAAAGAAATCTTGATCACAGAACAGAGACGGGAACAATGCCACCACAAGTCAGGGGATACCAACAACCCCCAGAAGCTGGAAGAGGCAAACAACAGATTCTCCTTAAAGCCCCACTGACACCCACATTTCAACTTGGTGATAGTGATTTCAGACTTCTGGCCTCCAAACCCATGAGAGACTAAATCTCTGTTGGTTTCTTGTTTATTGTTTTTTTAATTTTTTTAACTTTTTTTTCAGATGCAAAAACTTTTTTAAGTTTATTTATTTATTTTGAGAGAGAGAGAGACAGAGAGAGACAGAGCGCATGAGTGAGGGAAGGGCAGAAAGAGAGGGAAGAGAGAATCCCAAGCATACTCCATGGTCAGCACATAGCCCAATGCAGGGCTTGATCTCACGGGCAGTGAGATCATGACCTGAGCTGACATCAAAGTTGGACACTTACTATCAACAATAGCCAAATTATGGAAAGAGCTCAAATGTCCATCAACTGATGAATGGATAAAGAAGATGTGGTTTACATATATAAAGGAATACTACTTGGCAATGAGAAAGAATGAAATCCTGCCATTTGCAACAACGTGGATGGAACTGAAGGATATTATGCTAAGTGAAATAAGTCAGAGAAAGACAGATATCATATGTTTTCATTCATATGTGGAATTCAAGAAACTTAACAGAAGACCATGGGGGAACGGAAGGGGAAAAAATAGTTTCAAACAGAGAGAGAGGCAAACCATAAGAGACTCTTAAATACAGAGAATAAACTGAGGGTTGGGGGGGGTGACATGAAGAGGGTAAAATGGGTGATGAGCATTGAGGAGGGCACTTGTTGGGATGAGCACTAGATTGTTCTATGTGAGCGATGAATCATGGGACTCTACTCCCAAAGACAAGAGCACACTATATACACTGTATGTTAGCTAACTTGACAATAAATTATACTTAAAAAAAAAAAAGAGTTGGACACTTCACTGACTGAGCCACCCAGGTGCCCCTCAGATTCAAAAATTCTTAACAAAATATTAGCAAACAAAATACAGTAACATGCAAAAGGAGAAATTATAAACCATGATCAAATGGGTTTCACTCCAGGGATGCGAGGCTGGTTCATTATCCAAAATCAGTGTAATCTATTATATTAATGGGTTAAAGAAGAACAATATGCATGATCATATCAATCAATGCAGAAAAAACATTTGACCAAATTCAACACATGAACACTGAAATTATAAATACGTTACATTTGGAAAATGAAAAACAAAAGTATGAGTTTAACACAATTTATATCAAAAATCTAAACAAGATTTTTGGGAGACATAGACAAGATATTTCTAAAATTTATATGGAAAGGCAAAGTAACTTGAATTCTTGAAAAGACAAAAATTACACAAATGAAGAACCAGATTAGTGGTTTCCAGGGTTTGTTAAAGATGGGTATAGGGTAGGAGAGAAATGAACATAACTATACAGTGATAGAAATCTTACCTATCTTGATCATATCAATATCAGTATCCCGGTTGTGATATTGTACTATAGTTTTTCAAGATGTTCCTATGGGGGAAACCAGGTAAAGGGTATGTGGGGATCACTGTATTATTTCTTACTACAGTATATAAACCTGTAATTATCTCACAATAAAAAGTTCTATTTTAAAAAATCAATCGATACGACAGAATTCTCTAAATACATGAGCATCTCAAAAGATGTAGAAATCTGACAAATCTAGCATTCATTAGTGATTTAAAACTATCAGCAAACGAAAAAATCCTATGAAAGGAAGAATGCCCTTCAGATAAAGGGCATCTATGAAAAACTTACAGCTTACATCATACTTAATGGAAGAAGAATGAATGCTTTCTCCCTAATCGGGAACAAGAGAAAGATGTTCACATTACCACGTTTATTCAACATTGTGTTGGAGGTTTGTGTTGAGCCAGGGCAATAAGCAGTAAAAAGAAATTAAAGGCTTATGGGTTGCAAAGAAAAAAGTCAAATTGGCTTTGTTCACAGACAACATGATCGTCTACAGCAAAAATAAAATTTATATGGAGATGCAAAGGATCTGAAATAATCAAAGCAAATTTGAATACAAACAAGGTTGTAGCAGAGCTAATACTATCTTATTTCACAACTTATTATAAAGCGACAATAAACAAGATACTATGGCACTGGCATAAAGATAGTCATGTAGATCGATGAAAAAGAATAGAGTGTCCAGGAAATAGACCCAAATTGAAATAAGTGATTGATTTTTGACAAAGGTGACAAGATGATTCAATGAGGAAACTGATCATCTTTTCAACAAATGATGTTGTAACAAATGGATAACCATATGTACAGCATAATGAAACTCTCCCCAACCTGAAGCAATATATAAAAAATTAACTCAACGTGGATTACAGGCTTGAATGTGAGAGCCAACACTGGGGCGCCTGGGTGGCTCAGTGGGTTGAGCATCCGACTTCAGCTCAGGTCACAATCTCGCGGTCTGTGAGTTCCAACCCCGCGTCGGGCTCTGTGCTGATAGCTTGGAGCCTGGAGCCTGCTTCGGATTCTGATCTCCCTCTCTCTCTGCCCCTCCCCCACTCGTGCTCTGTCTCTCTCTCTCTCTCTCTCTCTCTCTCTCTCTGTCAAAAACAAACAAACATTTTTAAAAAAAAGAGCCAATACTATAAAACTTCTAAAGGAAAACTTAGCAGAAAATCTTAGTGACCTTGGGTTTGACAAATACTTCCTAAATAGGACACAAAAGACATAAATTATAAAAGAAAAAAATAAAAAGAACTTCGTCAAAATTAACAACATTTGCTTTTCAAAGGCACTGTCACAAAAACAAAAAGGCAAGCCACAGACTGGCATAAAATATCTGCAAGATATATCTCCAACCACAACTTCTACCCAGAATATACAAAGCACTCAAACTAAATAATAGTAAGAACATCCAAAACAAAACAAAAAGAACATCCAATAAAAAACAGACAAAAGGTTTCAAAACTTCACCAAAGAAACTACACAAATGGCAAACAATCACATCAAAAAGGTGCTCAACAAAACTAATCACTAGGTAAATTCAAATTACAACCACAAAAGATACCACTGCACATCCACCAGAATGACTACATTTATAAAGACTGAACATACCAAACGTTGGCAAGAGTAAGAACTCTCATCTACTACCAATGGAAATGGGAAAACGGTACAACTACTTTGGGAAAGTCTGACAATCTCTTAAAAGCTTATACGTACGCCTACCAAACAACCTAGATTTTCCACTCTTAGGTATTTACACTCAAGAGAAACAAACGCATGTATTCACAGAAACACCGGAACACGAATACTTCTCACAGCTTTATTTGTAATAGACAAAAACTGAATGAAACGACCCAAATGCTCACTAAAAGGGCAGGCAGATAACCAAATTCGAACATATCTATACAGCAGAATACTATTAGCAACAAAAAGGAATGAACTATTGATACACACAACATGGATGAATTTCAAAACAATTATGCTGGATGAACGAAGCCGTGTTAAAAACAACACATACTACTGTATGATTCCGTTCATATAAAATTACAGGGATTGCACATTAAACTATAGGGACAGAAAGCAGATCAGCTATTGCTCAGACAATGGGGGAAAAAATGAAGTTGGGATTACCAAGGGGCATGAGAACAGTTTCAAGGGTGACAGACAGTTTTATTATCTTGATCATGGTGAAGATTTCATGGGCACATACCTATGACAAAACTCATCAGACTGCATTTTAAATATGTGCAGCTCTTTGCATGTTAATAATACTTCATTAAATCTGTACAAAATAAAGGATATAAATACAAAAAGACTGATAGAAGGCCACCTAGGAAGACGGCAGCAGTAGACAGTTTTTAAAATTTTCCTGAATTCACCATAAAAACAGAGCAACTAGGAGAGTAAAATAAAAAAACTCATGCACAACAACATAACCAAGTGATAAGATTTCCCACATAAACCCAAGACACATGCACATATGGACAGCAGCTAAAACTATGAACGATTTTGAATAGCCAGTACCTAATGAGCTCAATGTGCCAATAATAATGCCTGAAAGAGCTCACTCAGTCTTATCCTTATGAGTTCTCAAAACATCTAGAACAAAGGCCCACACTGAAGAAAAATTCTAGGAAATAGAATCTGAACTCAACAAAATAGAAACAGATCACAAAGAGAAGACAAGGTCCAAATAAATGTAGAGACATGGAGCCCAGAAACCTCAGAAAGTAAGGCATCCTATTTTGAACACAAGCTAGAAATATATGAGGGAGCTCTAGAATCCTGAAATTAGAAAAACTACCCTAAGGGGTGCCTGGGTAGTCCAGCGGCTTAAGCATCCAACTCTTGATTTCAGCTCAGGTCATGATCTCGAGGTCTGTGAGCTTGAACCCCACATCAGTCTCTCTGCTGTCAGCGCAGAGCCCGCTTGGGATCCTGTCTCCCTCTCTCTCTGCCCCTCTCCCCCCAACTCTAAAAAATAAACAAACATTTAAAAAAAGACAGTGAGGGGCGCCTGGGTGCCCAGGAAGCTCAGTCGGTTGAGCTTCCGACTTCGGCTCAGGTCATGATCTCACGTCTGTGAGTTCAAGCCCCGCGTCGGGCTCTGGGCTGACGGCTCAGAGCCTGGAGCCTGCTTCTGATCCTGTGTCTCCCGCTCTCTCTGACCCTCCCCCATTCATGCTCTGTCTCTCTGTCTCAAAAATAAATAAACACTAAAAAAAAACTTAAAAAAAAAAAAAAAGACAGTGAAAGACAGACATGCCCACAAACAGCTAACTATAAACTACTATTTCTCCGCAAGCAAAAAAGAAAAAAAAGAAAGAAAGAAAACGTGTAAGGTATGGGGAAAAAAACATGTCATTCATAATTATGAAAACTCAAAATCAGGTGACAGAACTCAGGAAAGAAATGAAAGAAAATATTTCAAAAAACACTAAACTAGAAAGAACACAAGGGTGAATGAATACATTAGATAATGCCTTCAGAAAAATACAAGGGAGAAAGAAGAAAAATTTTTAAGTACAAGAAGATAAAAAAGACTTGAGAGAAAGCGATATAAAAGATAGGCAAAGAAGACCCAACTCCTACTTTTAATAGGAGTCCCCAAAGAAAAAATCCAAAGTAAGGGATGTGTTTCAAAAAGAAAAAATTATAAAACTTCTTTTAAACAAAAAAAAGATTCAAAAGAGCACACTATTTACCTGAGAAAATCAATCTAGCATAACCAACACTGAGATGTACCGGACTTTAAAGCAAAAGAAAATCCTTTGGCAACATCACCAAGTTACTCAGAAATAAAATCAGATTGCCATTACATTTTGAGAGCAGTGAGGTATTAGAAAACCAAATTAACAGCCTACAGGTAACACTGCTTACCGTAAATAGGACGTGAGAAAACATACAAAGAAAGTGACCCCCCATTGTAAGCACCACCATCTCTAACACACATAAAATCTAAATTTAATTTCTACAGATAACTTATGTCTGCCCCTTCTCCCACTCAAGGAGAAAAATGTGTAAGAAACCCTACTTTACACAAAGTAACTATTAGCTGAACCATACGAGGTTGCCAACATTAGATATTACTGACTTCCGACACTGGCGATTTCATGTTTCCAACTTATACGGTGAGCTCAGCAGGAATATATTAAGTCAAACACCTCGAGGAAGTGTGTACGGGTTGGTAACCACAATATGCTAGAGCAGTGGTTCCCGAACTTTACCGTGTACCAGAATCCCCCTGGGGCACCTGTTAAAACTAAGCCCTTCCATTCAGGGATGAGGATTCAGTAGATCCTGGTGAGGCCTGAGAACCTGATTTCTAACAAGTTCCCAGGTGATGCTGATGCTGCTGCTCTGGAGACAAAACCAGGAGAGCTACCATGATAGAGAAAGAATTAAAAATTCAAAAAAATAATAACGATAAAAAGAGGACACTGCAAAATCCTTCACATTTTTTAGGCTCGCTGAGTGAAATAAACCAAGGGCACAGCCGCGGTCTGCCCAAAGGAAGCAGAAGGCCAGCCTGATGTGGAGTAATTTGTTCACCGCCGCCGTCAGTCCTGGCACCAGGGCTCCTCTTCACAGTAAGGGTGTTCCAAGTGACGTGGCGGCCAACAGTTAGCCGCCGTGGAGTAACATGAAGTCTACTCAAATGCGCATTAGAGACAAGCACGCGGAGAAGTGTGGGACGGGGATGTGGATCAGACACAGGAGACGCAGCCAAGAGTAGACTCGGCCAGATACTAAAGTGAGATACTGAGCTTGCATGCCGGGAAATGTCTTGGGTGCTGTGCACCTGCCACCGTCCCCTGCTGACTCTGGTCACCGGATGAATAAACCACATATGCGTGGATCTATGCGAGCCTCACTGATTGGAATGAGCCCAAAGACAATCAGATTTAAGTCACCAGCATAAAATTCGGTTTATTGATATAGGATATGTAATTTTAAAATAAATGTTTCATCGATGTTATAATTTTTTTTTTTTTTACAAAGTAAGATTCCTAGACTTCAAAACCTACAACTTTCAACTGAAAGGCACAAGGAACAATCATCCTGGCTACAAAATGAGCTGTTCCTCCTTGCCCCAGTTGTGCAATTCTTTGGCACATGTTCCCTTTC
This sequence comes from Acinonyx jubatus, assembly GCF_027475565.1. NCBI lineage: Eukaryota > Metazoa > Chordata > Mammalia > Carnivora > Felidae > Acinonyx > Acinonyx jubatus. The sequence goes on along the minus strand of NC_069386.1, from coordinate 134,474,624 downwards.
TAGAATACTCACTCCGAAACAAAGAGGACACAAGCCCACTCAGCAAACCATTCCCCTAAAACTAAAAAGAACTGGGTTAATCATCTAATATATACACTAGTGGCTAAAAAGGAAAGAGGAAGGAAAAAAAAAAGACTAGTTAAATAAATGAATTTAGGACAGCTATCTTCTAAATTCTAAATTAATGTTACTAATTATCGTAGTCCCACTGGGAGATGCGCCTATTATAAAGAGCCATTTATAGTCCCATCTTCAACCAATGAAAAACAAGCCAATCCACTCAAGCATTTTTTGGTGTAATAGTTTCAGTCTTCCTGGTCACCAATGGTCACCGTGCCATTGTCATGGGTAACCTTAGCATTCAGGGGAATAGCAAACAGCCAGTTCTTGACCCCCTCTAATCCAATGAGATTCCGCCCAAATTTTACATTCTCCAATTCTTAGCACAATATCTAGCACGCAGGAAAATCTCCATAAATATTTGTTGATTTAAACTGAATTTGTCTCCACTTCACATCAGCAGCCATGGTCACAGGCTGGATCTTACACCCTTACCTAGAAATGCTCGTCTCTAAGAGAGTCTCAAACCCTGGGATCTCACTTGCTGCCCATAAACTCTTACTTTTCTATTTCTCTATTGCTAAATCCATTTTTCACCCTCATCCCACTTCTAACTCATCGATTCCTTCTAATTCTCCAGTTTCTAATATTTCTCCTAGTGTCTCTTTCTTTCTCCCCAGCCTGAACCTGCCTGGCTGTTACTCCAACTACGTACACTCTCACCAATCACCTCCTTCTTCAATTCTCCTCCTCCGTGGCAGCAACAACAACAAACATAGTATCTAATACTCTGCCTGCCAGGCATTATGGTCAATGAGCTCCTCACCCGCAGTCGTATTACTTAACTCTCACAATCTCATGAGGTCGATTAGGTGCTTTTATTAGCTCCATTTTATAGATGAGGTAAGTAGGATTTAGAAAGATTACCGCACAGAGTTACCCAGACTGTACAACTCCAAAACCCATGCACGACACTGCCTCTCTCTTCCAACCTGTGCCTCCAGCCAATACCAAACTCATCCATCCGTGTTCTCCGTCCCATTCCTGCCCCTAAGCTGTGGAGAATTACTAGAGAAACTGTATAACTAAACTAGGTTGTGTAATGCTTTTTAAAACATATGATTTCAAAAAAAGCTGATCCTCGATGACGCTGGAGGGAAACAGAGTGATCATTTGTGGGAAATCAAAAAAAAGACCATGGCAATGCAAGCCGGTGCAGCCACTCTGGAAAACAGTATGGAGATTCCTCAAAAAACTAAAAATAGAACTACCCTACGACCCAGCAATTGCACTACTAGGCATTTATCCATGGGATACAGGTGTGCTGTTTCGAAGGGACACAGGCACCCCCATGTTTACAGCAGCACTATCAACAATAGCCAAAGTATGGAAAGAGCCCAAATGTCCACCGATGGATGAATGGATAAAGAAAATGTGGTATATATATATATAATGGAGTATTACTTGGCAATCAAAAGGAATAAAATCTTGCCATCTGCAACTACGTGGATGGAACTGAAGGGTAAGGTCAGTCAGAGAAAGATAAGTATAATATAAAAACAGGGAGGGGAACACAACAGAAGAGACTCATAAATATGGAAAACAAGTTGAGGGTTATGGGAGGGGGGATGGGCTAAATGGGTAAAGGGCACTAAGGAATCTACTCCTGAAATCACTGTCGCACTATATGCTAACTAATTTGGATGTAAATTTTAAAAAATTAAAAATAAAATTAAAAAAAAAAAGAGCAGACATGAGGCAGCACTTCTGTTTATCTTAGCTAGCCTAGAGGATGAGACAGATACGAGGAGTAACCTCAGGGTTGATAAGGCAACTTTTCTTTCATTTACCATCTCCACTCTGGGCTGCTTTGCCTGCAGCACAGTGGTCCATACTCCAATTCACCAATTTACCTAACCTGGCCCTATTCTTCTGTGAAAGCAGCTTTTCTGCTTTAGTACTAAATTGGGGGTACCTCCATCCTGAATATCTAATCTTGTTTATTTCATATACCTATGTATTGGGCACCTTTGTGCCATTTCTATTTTAGGCCTTTGCCTCTCCCTATTTTAGGGGCTCTGCAACCCCTCTATTTTGGGGTGCCATTGCACCTCCCTAATCCTGGCACCTTTGCACGTCCCTATTCACGGGGTGCCTTTGCACCCCCCTATTATTGGGGTGCCAGTCTGGTTTACCTAAACTCAGGTGTGAGCATTTTATGACTATATTTCTTTATGCCTTGTCAACCCATTGGTGTAAGCCCAGGGGTTTCCTAAGCTTATCTCCCACAGATTTTATGTTATATAGGAGAAAATAAAGTTTGAAAAAAATGTATTTCCTCACCATCATAGAAAAAAAAAAAAAAAGGACCAGAAATTCTTAATATATTGTATTGCCCAAACCACTTTCACGAACATTATCTTGGGTCTCCAAAAATAAGACTATCTGTGCTAGTTTAAGAAACACATGCCCTGGGGCACCTGGCTGGCTCAGTCAGTTAGGTGTCTGACTTCAACTCGGGTCACGATCTCACGGTTCGTGGGTTTGAGCCCTGCGTCGGGCTCTGCGCTAACAGCTCAGAGCCTGGAGCCTGCTTCGGATTCTGTGTCTCCCTCTCTCTCTGTCCCTCCGCTGCTTACACTCTGTCTCTGGCTCTCAAAAATGAATAAACGTTTAAAAAAAGAAAAAGAAAGAAAGAAAAAGAAACCCATACCCTTCCACAAAGAATAGAGCCACATGTTTAGAAGAGATCCGGAGACTGACAATACCACCTTGCCTCAACCTTCTAAGGGCTCAAAATCTAATGAGGAAGACAGATGCACACACTAAGCATTCTAACAATATAGCAAAAACTCCTATTTCTTTTCCTAGTTGGCCAACCCTCACTGTGTATTTGATCCTAAACCACTGGAGAAAGGCAGAGGGGAAGGAAGGGAAGCTATCCAAAAACTGATGACATAACACGATCAGTCACTACTAGAGGAAATTAATCGGAGAACTCTAGCTTCGCTGCTGTTAAACTTCGTGTAGGATCTTAAATGATTTGTATATACACAGTCTGTGATCCTAATCCTAGCAGCTCTCATTTCAAACTCAAAAATATAACACAGAAGCTGTCGATAATGTGTTTGAATTTATAACAAGGAAGCAGATGCCTTACAGGCCTTGTTTTGAGTTTGCAACGAAAAGTAAACTTCACGTAGTTGAAATTTAATTATTTCTTTACCCAAAGTAAATCATTTAACGATTTGTTTCAAGGAATACAGCAAAATAAATTAAATGATGAGCTCAGGGAATTAAACTTCCAAGAAAGACAAAACCTTCTTTTAAGACAAAGATGACTCAGGAATCTAAAGCAGAAGATGCACAATACCAGCCCACAATATCAGTAATCTTCCAAATGTGGCATATTTTCATATGTTAGCACCATAAAATTGAATCCTTAATAACGTTATACCTTCAAAGTATCAATCTAAAAGGTTTATATAGTTAGGGAACCATTCAACCTTGCTTAGTCATTATGCTTAGAATCATAGAAACATATTGTATTTTTTAATAGCACCAGACAAAGAGTAAAAGTGAAATTAACTTTTAAGGATCTACTATGTGCCAGGCAAGACACTTCACATAATCACAATAATCTTCACGATGTAGGAGGAATATATTTCTATCCTTACTTTACAAATGAGGAAAACCGAGGCGGGGGGGAGTGGCCACGGATGGGAAGCAACCTACCCAAAGTCAACCAACTACTGAAGATTAGAGCCAGGTCAGATTCCAACCTATGACTTCTAAGCCCAAACCTAACCTATGGCTGCTAGACCCAGGATAATGTCACATCGTAAGAAGGGGCTAACCCGTCAGCCTAAAAATGTCTCCAAGTTGATAATGCTGCAAGAGAAAAAGTCACGTGATTTACCGAGCAATACTCATGTTACAATAAATTCTTTAACTGACAATTTCCACTCTCTTTTACTATCACAATGTCACATCAACAGAGCCTGCAGAAGGTGCATGTTCAGTGCGAAGAAGAGACAAACTGCTCTCTTGATTGAACCAAGTCTTACCAGTTCTACAGAGAGTACTTCCTTTTGAGTGGCTCTCCAGCTTCATGTATCAACAGAGTTCCCTTCCCCTTGGTCTACCAACAGAGGGACAAACAGCCGTCTGACTCGCCAGGTATACATCTTGGGATTACATTCGCTTCCCCTTCTCCCTCACACCCCACATCCGATCTCACACAGTTTACAAGATGAGCATTATCCTTACTTGTCCTGGTGGGGAAAGAACTTATTAAGGGGCAATTATTAACTAGATTGAGACTATATATGACATTAACTTTGATATGTTTTTATTTTATTATACATAAATATTATTAAAATTTATGTTCAGTTTTATATATATATATATACACACACGCACACACATATGTGTATATATTAATACATACACACACAAAAACGTGTATACATGCCAGGTCACAAATTTAAAATCTATTTCTTACTATGGGTCATGTTAAAAAAAAAAAAAAAAAACAGTAGAAAATGATTGCTCCACAGAGGACAGATTACAAAGGTCTGCCCTAAATAAATAAGCTATAGCAGATGCGTGGAAAGGTATGCAAAATAGGAGTTCAGGAATAACTATACAAACTTGAAAGACTTCTGGGAACAACGTAATCTCACTAATTATTTTTTAATCGGTCTTTCTACTTCTCCATTAACAGAGTAGTAAAAATCTTTTTAAAAATACTTTTAAGGAATATATAAACAGAACAGGACAGAGCAGGGGAGAAGGGATAGCGGAGAACCAGCTGGTTTATATAGCTGCCAACCCAGTAAGCAAGAAACCTGAGAGGGAAAACAGAATAGTAAAACGAGACAAAAGCAGGCCAAATCCCTGGCACCTACAGGAAGAAAAGATGATAAGCAGCCATCACAGGAAGGGGAAGAGACCTGATTCCTTAACCTATAGAACACAGGAGGACTGATATGCTCAATAATTCAGGAAGTACTTATAATCAGGACCTGCTGGTTCCGGATTCTCCAACATCACCTAATGACACTTTCTGCCTCGCCACAGACAGCGAACGCTAAGTGCTTATTATACACTGGACAGTGAACAAAGCCCTGACAGGCATATGGTGGGTACAGGAGACATGGCCCTTGCCTTATTAGAGCTTCGCAGTCAGAGACGACAAGTAGCAAACAACAATCAATTCAATCATCTCAACTGTGTCAAGATCTATGAAGGAACAGTACAGAATACTATTGAGAACATCACTTAACTTGGAGGCCAAGGGGGAGCTTCCCTGAAGAGCTGAGACCCCAAAAATGGGTAGAAATAGGTAAAAGGGAGAGTAGAGGGAACAGCATATTCAAAGGTTCCCTGCTAGATGGGATTCATTCAATCGTTTATTTATAAAGATGTACCGAACACTTACGATTTGCCAGTCACCGTGCTCTGGAAGTAGAAAGAAAACAGTAAAAACCAAGCACTCTGATTCTGTGTAGCTAAATTAGAGTGGAAAAAGAAGAAATGGCTTCTTGCAGAAATAAGATCAACAGGACTTGAGACAAAGCCAATTGCTGAGGAAGAGTACAAAATCATTCCCAGGTTTCCCTCCAGTATGATTTAAAAGGATGGTCAGGCTCCAGTAACAAGAGAAGGCACATTCAGATAAAAGGTGATGAATTCAGTTTGGGGCATGCTGAGTTTGAAAAACCAGCAGGCCATTCTGGAAGAGACATCTTAGTGGACACACTCAGCAAAGAGACCCGGCCTATAGTTCACATGAAAAGCCCAAGGCTACAGCCACAGATTTGGAAATTACGTCATGGAGAGGATCACGGAAATCTAGGGGTGGATAATATGACCTGGAAAGAGAGTCCCTAACAATATACAGGGGTTCCTGTTGGCTCATTTGACTGATATTACAGCAAATGAGGCACCAAATTGGAGGAAATGTAACACAAACAAGTCAGTTATAAAATTTAAAAGCTCCTCAGTCCACCCAAAATCAATATGCAAAAGCTGCCTGAAATGCTGCCTTTTCTCTAATGCTAATGATAGGACTGAATGGAGTATGTTGGAGTGAAGAGAGCCTAAAGAAAGCAGTGATCACCCCCAGGACATAATTTCCAAATCTGTGGAAACATAATTCACCTCCTCACACCGTGACAATCAAGAAAGCAACATCTATAAAGACTATGGAAGACGTTCAAGTCAACCAGGTATCACTGTCAGGGTCAGGACAGTATCTCTATAAAGCAAGAATCTAATTTAAATAAAACAACAATTCTAGCAGTTTTTTGGTGGAATCTTTTGGGTTTTCCATATAGAGTATCATCTCATCTGCGAAGAGTGAAAGTTTGACCTCCTCCTGGCCGATTTGGATGTCTTTTATTTCTTTGTGCTGTCTGACTGCAGAGGCTAAGACTTCCAATACTATGTTGAATTAACAGTGGCGAGAGTGGACATCCCTGTCTTGTTCCTGACCTTAGGGGGAAAGCTGTCAGTTTTTCCCCATTGAAGATGATATTAGAGTTGGGTCGTTCATATATGGCTTTTATGATCTCAAGGTATGCTCCTCCTATCCCTACTTTCTTGAGGGTTTTTACCAAGAAAGGATGCTAAAATGTCAATACTACCCAAAGCAATCTACATATTCAATGCAACCCCTATCAAAATAACACCAGCATTCTTCACAGAGCTAGAACAAATAATCCCAAAATTTGTATGGAACCAGAAAAGAACCCAGAAAAGAAAATTTGTATGGAACCCGAATAGCCAAAGCAATCTTGAAAAAGAAAACCAAAGCAGGAGGCATCACAATCCCAGACTTCAAGCTATACTACAAAGCTGTAACCATCAAGACAGTATGGTACTGGCACAAGAACAGACACTCAGATCAATGGAACAGAATAGAGAACCCAGAAATGGAGCCACAAAATGACCAACTAATCTTTGACAAAGCAGGAAAGAATATCCAATGAAATAAAGACAGTCTCTTCAGCAAGTGGTGCTGGGAAAACTGGACAGCGACATGCAGAAGAATGAACCTGGACCACTTTCTTACCCCATACACAAAAATAAACTCAAAATGGATGAAAGACCTCAATGTAAGACAGGAAGCCATCAAAATCCTTGAGGAGAAAGCAGGCAAAAGCCTCTTTGATCTGGGCCACAGCAACTTCTTACTCAACACGTCTCCAGAGGCAAGGGACACAAAAGCAAACATGAACTACTGGGACCTCATCAAAATAAAAAGCTTCTGCACAGTGAAGGAAACAATCAGCAAAACTAAAAGGCAACCGACAGCAGAATAGGAGAAGATATTTGCAAATGACATATCAGATGAACGGTTAGTATCCAAAACCTACAAAGAACTTATCAAACTCAACATCCAAAAAACAAATCATCCAGTGAAGTGGGCAAAAGACATGAATAGACACTTCTCCAAAGAAGACATCCAGATGGCCAATTGACACTTGAAAAAATGCTCAACATCACTCATCATCAGGGAAATACAAATCAAAACCACAATGAGATACCACCTCACCCCTGTCAGAATGGCTAACATTAACAAGTCAGGCAACAACAGATGTTGGCAAGGAAGTGGAGAAAGAGGATCTCTTTTGCATTGTTGGTGGGAATGCAAGCTGGTGCAGCCGCTCTGGAAAACAGTATGGAGGTTCCTCAAAAAGCTAAAAATAGAACTACCCTATGACCCAGCAATTGCACTACTAGGCATTTATCCACGGGACACAGATGTGCTGTTTTGAAGGGACACATGCACCCCCATGTTTACAGCAGCACTTTCAACAATAGCCAAAGTATGGGAAGAGCCCAAATGTCCCTCGAGGATGAATGGATAAAGAAGATGTGGTATATATATACAATGGAGTATTATTTGGCAATCAAAAAGAATGACATCTTGCCATTTGCAACTACATGGATGGAACCGGAGGGTATTATGCTAAGTGAAATTAGTCAAAGAAAGACAAATATCATATGACTTCACTCATATGAGGACTTTAAGAGACAAAACAGATGAACATAAGGGAAGGAAAAGAAAAATAATATAAAAACAGGGAGGGGGACAAAAAAGAAGCGACTCATAAATATGGAGAACAAACTGAGGGTTACGGGAGGGGTTGTGGGAGGGGGGGATGGGCTAAATGGGGAAGGGGCATTACAGAATCTACTCCTGAAATCATTGTTGCACTATATGCTAACTAATTTGGATGTAAATTTTAAAAAATAAAAAATAAAATTAAAATAAATAAATAAAACAAAACCAAAACTATTGCTCCTACAGGATTTCTTATGAGTTCCTCAATAACTATTAATTTAAATTAATTTCATGTATATATTTTCTCTTATAAGAGAGAGAAACAAAGTCAATTTTCTCCCTGCTGTCCCTTAAAGAATTAATGTAGACATTCCTATCATTCCTTCTAGAAATGTATGAATTACCAGTCCTCTAGGTATTTTAAAAGAAAAATATTGTAGGGGCACCTGGGTGGTTCAGTGGGTTAAGCATCCGACTCCTGGGTTTTCAGCTCAGATCACGATCTCAATGGTTTGTGAGTTCGAGCCCTGAATCAGGCTCTACCCTGACAGCGCAGAGGCCACTTGGGATACTCCCCCCTCTCTCCCCCTCCCCACTCGTACTCTGTATCTCTCAAAATAAATTAATTTTTTAAACATTAAAAATAAAGGAAAGAAAAATACTGTCTAAAGAAATATAATTATACCACACGTAATTGAATGAGTAAATATGGATACATGTGAGTCAATTTACTCATATATATGAGTAAATAATGATATAGAGCTTACCTAAAGTATTTTAATATGTTGTCCATAAAGTAGGTCCACATGCTATGTATGTATGTGGGAATCATCAAGACACAAGCAGTATAATGGACTTTTTAAAGCAAAGTATGTAATGATTTTTACCACAAAATAACGATCTGATGAAATAACAAGTCATTGTAATTTATAACCGTTTACCTGCACAAAACGATTTTAAAGAAGCACACATTTAAACGTGCCATATTGAACACTCTAATATATTTTTTAAATACAAGTCAAAAGAATCAGAGCTGACTAGTATACCTTGAGCTTTTTTTAAACTAAAGATAAGTAAATATTTTTGAAGGAGTAGAAAAATGGAGGTAAGTTGGTAACTACAGTGAGCACTAGATTAAGTATACAGTCATAGCACAAGAAAGGGTCTTAACAGCATGACTAGTAAGTACATCTCCCTCACTTCACTAAGAGAATAGAAGCTAAATGATGTTCTCAAGGTCACACAGCTGGCTAGAAGCTGCGCCGTTTCTTAGCAACCAGGATTAAAAGAAAAACACAAGTTTTATAGCTCTCACTGCCTAATAAAAAGAAACAAAACTAGTGTTGGCTAATTTTATATATATATACATATATATACATATATATATATATTTCTATATATATGTGTGTGTGTATATATATATATTTCTATACAATAAATAAGAAACCAGAGCTGAAATAATAAAATATATGCTGTTTTAGAACATTGAGAATTTCTCCTGAAGGAGAAGGAGGGGAAAAAAAAAAAAAAAAAAGGCCACATCTATTTACCCACTAATGTACCAAAAGAAATAACGAAAACACTGGAATTCTGACCCTTCGGCAGGTTTCTACTAATCCAGTATTTGAGAACCATCTTGAATAAACAAATGTGGGACTTTTTTTAATATGTATGTCAGAAAACTACAGAAATCTTGTGAATATTTCTATTTTGTAAGAGGAAGATTAAATCTCTTAAATATCAGAGGTGAGGAACAGGAAAAATTGAGGATATTCCCAGGTTTTTAACCTGTGACATTAAGCAGATGATGGTGCCATGTATCTGAGATAAACAACCAACCCACGTATGAGTAAAGACGTGAAGGAAATAGGCCTAGCAGTGCAGATATCTCAGGAAAACATTTTGAAATCAGAAGGAAAGCAAGTGGAAAATCCCTAAGGTAGGTGTGTACCTGGTGTGTTTAACACACCAAGCAAAGAAGGGAATAGGAAATGAAATCAGAGCTGTCGTCGGGAAGGAGGCGGTCACAGAAATCAGACAAAGTACATTCACAAACCGTAATGAAACTAAATGAGAAGTCGGTAACCAAAAGATACCTGGAAAACCTCCCAATATTTGGAACTCAAACAACACACTTCTAAATGACTCATAAGCCAAAGAAGTCTTGAGAGAATTTCTTTATTTCAACTAAATGACAGTGAAGACACAAAATATCAAAATTGTATAGCTAGGCAGCTACAGCAGTGCCTAGAAGGAAATATACAGCATTAAAATCCAAGTATTAAAACAGAAGCAAGGGCGGCCAGGTGGCTCAGTTGGTTGAGCGTCCGACTTCAGCTCAGGTCCTGGTGTCTGAGTTCAAGCCCCTCGTCGGACTCTGTGCTGACAGCTCAGAGCCTGGAGCCTGCTTTGGATTCTGTGTCTCCTTCTTTCTCTGCCCCTTCTCCACTTGTGCTCTCTCTCTCTCTCTCTCTTTCTCTCTCAAAAATAAACATTAAAAACATAATTTTAAAATAAAAAAAAAAGATGGATCATGGGCATCAGGAAAGACTTAAAAAAATAATAAAATAAAATAAAATAAAATAAAATAAAATAAAATAAAATAAAATAAAATAAAATAACAAAAATTAAGAAAATAAAACAGAAGATCAGGGCACCTGCGTGTCTCAGTTAAGTGTCCAACTCTTGATTTCAGTTTAGGTCATGATCTCGCAGCTCGTTGAGTTCGAGTCCCAAGTTGGGCTCTGGGCTGACAGCTCAGAGCCTAGAATCTGCTTCAGACTCTGTGTCTCCCTCTCTCTCTGCCCTCCCCCAACTCACACTCTGTCTCCGTCTCTCTCTCTCTCTTGAAATATAAAGAAACATTAAAAAAAAAATTTTAGTATCATTAAAATTGATAAACCTCAAATGCAAACAAGAAAAAAGTTAAATAAACAAAAGCCAAGAAAACACAAATTATCAATATTAGGAATAAAATAAGACATCAGTACAGAGCCCACAAACATTAAAAGAGAATACTAGCATAGCATAATTCAATGCCCATAAATTCAATAATTTAGATAAAATACAGTTAAGAATTTGAAAGACAAAAACTACCAAAACCTACTCAAGAAGAAACAGATAACTCAAATAGCCCTATTATCTATTAAATAACTGCATTTTTAGTTAAAAACCTTTCAAAAGAGAAAATCTCAGGCTCAGATGGGTTTCCCTGGTGAATTCTACCTAACATTTAAGGGCAAAAGATGGGGTAGAGTTTACTTAAAAAAAAATTTTTTTTAAACATTTAAAGGAGAAATAATACCAATTCTATACAATCTCTTCCAGAAAATAGGAAACCACTTCCCAAGTCATTTCACGAGCATTCTCCTAAAACCAAAACTGGGAAAAGATGTTACAAAGAAAGAAAACTGCAGATCAGTATCTCTCATTACATTCTAGAAGCAAAAATCCTCAAAAATATACCAGCAAACAGGGCCCAGAAATATTTACATCATGACCAAGTAGATTTCATCCCAAGAATGCAAGGTTGGTTCATCATTTGAATATTGATCACTGTAATTTAGCATAATAAAAAAATGTTAGAAAAGCCATATGTCAAATCAAGAGACTCAGAAAAAATAGTATTTGACAAGATTCACCACCTATTCATAATAAAAACAGTCAGCAAATTAGGAATACTCACATCATACTTAATGGCAAGAGACTGAATGCCTTCCCCCCATGAGATCAAGAACCAGGCTCAGAGGCCCTCTCTCACCACTCCTACAGGGGAGGGACCTGACAGATACTACTTTAACCAAGCGATCAAGACTATCATCACTGGTGATAAATCGTGTTAATGGCATGTACCCCTTGAAATGATGGGATGAGAAAGGTATTTCACCTCTATGGTATTCTTCCCAAGCCCATAACCTCAATCTAATGATGAGAAAAACGTCTGACAAATACAACTTGAAGGACATGCTACAAAATACCTGACCAGCACTCTTCAAACCTATCAAGATCTTGAAAAGAAAAGGAAGACTAGGGTAGTGTCCAAGCCAAGAGGAGACTAAGGACCTATGACAACTACATGCAATGTGGTACCCTAGAGTAAAAGGACATCAGTAAAAGAACTGGTAAAATCCAAATAAGTCTATAGTCCCATTAATGGTGATGTAACACTGTTAATTTCTTAGTTTTGACAAATATACTAAGGTTATGTAAGATATTACTTTTAGAGGAAACTGGTGAAACGTATGCTGGAATTCTCTGAACTATTTTTGTGACTTTTCTGAAAACCTAAAGTAATTCCCCCAAAGTATATTTTTTTAAAAAGCAAAAGGGCAGGAAATGATATACCGTGTAAACACTAACCAAAAGAAAGCTCAAGTACATTAATATCAGATAAAGTACACTTCAAGTTCTATTTCTAGGGATAAAGACAAATATGACATAACTATAAAGGAGTTAAATCACCAAGAAAACGTAACAACCCTAACTGTATATGCACCTAACTACAGAAATCAAAATACTTGAACTACTAGTAAAACTGATAGATTTGAAAGAAGAGACAAATCCACCTTTGTGGACACTTCAGTACTCTACTCTTTGTTATCACTAGAATGAGTGGATAGAAAATAACTTTAGAGATACAGAAGACCTGAAAAATATCATCAAGCAACCTGACTGAATTCACATTTACAGAACATCACACCCAAGAGCAGAACACACATGCTTTTCAAGTGCATATGAAATATTTGCCAAGATCAACCATTTTCTGGGCCATAAAACAAATCTCAGCAAATGTGAAAGAACTGAAGTCAAACACAGTACGTTCTGTGACCACTACAGAATTAAACTAGAAACCCCTAACAGAAAGGTATCTGGTAAAATCCCCCAAATAACTGGAAAATTATGTGAGGTATACATATACACCATCCACACGTAAACTATCCCCCTATCCTCCTCCTCCCCACCATTATCCGAGCAACAAGGAGAGGTGTCCTCTCGCCGACAAGCCCAGGCTGTGGACTTTTGTGAATCCTTTCCCTCTTAAGACCATCCACTTTTCAAGCAAATATAGTTTATAATTTTATTACCAAGAGAATTTCTAAATAAATACAGTTTATAAACTTATTACAAGAGAATTTATAGGACAATTCTAAGTCAGCCAGACTTCTCAGTCTGATTTTTCGTATGTGAACATATAACTCTCATCCTGCCCAAAACATATTCAAACCAAATCCACAATGTGCAAAACTCTTTAGAGAAAAGATATTTTCTGATATTTTTTAGTCCCGCAAAATGAACAGTATTTTTTAATTGTAATATTATTGCATCCAATCCTTAATGAAACACAGGCACTTTCTGAATCATGGCCATTTACTTTACAAATTACCTTTTTTTTTTTTTTTTTTAAGCTGTGAAAATGGGGGTGCCTGGGTGGCTCAGTCGGTTAAGCACCCAGCTCTTGATTTCAGCTCAGGTCATGATCTCCCAGATTGTGAGTTAGAGCCCCGCCTCGGCCCGGTAGGGCTCCACACTGTCAGCTGGAGCCTGCTTGGGATTCTCTCTCCCCCTCTCTGCCCTTCCCCCACTCGTTCTTTCGCTGTCTCCCTCTCAAAATAAATAAACTTAAAAAAAAAAAAAAAAAGCTGTGAAACTGTTCACCTCTTCAAGGAGTTTCTGCCCTACAGGGATGCCCATTAGCACCACCTAGTGGATGAAATAATAAACTGGGATTCAACAACTTCCCTGTATCTAAGAAGTGAGGCTACTCGGCTAAAGCAGGATGGAGCCTTCAATTCTATCAGGCCCAACCCATTATATTACATGAAGGGAAGAGGGGGAAGCGGTGCCCGAAGAACCCAAGGGACTTGAATACGGCCACAAACACAGATGCCACATCCCCTTATTTTTAACAATAGCAAATTGGCCCTTTCTATTGCACGTTATAGCCATGTGCAAACAAATTAACCTCAACCATCTGGAAATTTTATCCGGAAATAGATCACAGACTTAAAATTAGGAGCTAACACCTTAAAACTGCTAAAAGAAAACAAAAGAAAAAATCTTCATGAGCTGGAACTTGGCAAAGATCTCTTAAACAGAACACAAAAAAAATACCAATTATAAAGGGGAAAGAAATCAATAAATTAGACCTCATCAAATTAGGCCACAACAAAGCAAAAAAAAAAAAAAAAAAAAACCTTTCCTCTTAAAAAAATACTTTTTACAAAAATTAAAAAAACCACAGACTGGGAAAAAATGTCTCCAAAACATATATCCAACAAACGGGCAAAAGCTTTGAACAGATACTTTACCAAACAAGACGTATGGCTGGCTTATAAGCTCACGTAATGATGTTCAACGTCCACTGGTCATTTGGGAAATCCAAATCCCAAATTATTGGGAAATCCAATATACAATGAAATATCATCACATTGGACCACTAGAAATACCACTAAATACCTTGGAACTAAAAAGGCTGTCATACTCTGCCTGGAAGTGTTAAATTATTGTTTTGGAAACAGGTTAGCAGTTTCTTAAAAACATAAGTATGTACCTATTACATGACCCAGCCATTGCTCTCCTAGCTGTATCCCAGAGGAGGAAAGCACACGTCCACCAAAGATTTGTACGTGAATGTTCACAGCCACTTAAGTCTGTGGTAACCAAAACCTGGAAATTACCCAAGTGTCCATCAGTGGATGAACAGAGAAGCAAAATAGGTTATATTCTTAAAATGGGAGTAATTATCAATAATAAACCGAAATAAACTATTGACACATGCAACATTATACATGAACTTCACAATAATTAAGCTGAGCAAAAGAAGCCAGACCAAAAAAAATAGATATTCTGATACATTTCTATAAAATTCTAAAAACTGCAAACTAAGCCATAGTGACACAAAGTCGATCAGTGGTTGCCTAGAGTGGGAGAGAGGATCAGAGGAAAGGGAGAGGGTATTAAAAGGGGACACAAAGTTACTTTCTTTTATACATACATAGTTATATATTTGTCATATATGTGTGTGTATCAAAATTCACTAAATTGTACAGTTAAAATATGTGTAGTTTATTGGCAATCAATTATACCTCAAAAAACTATAAAAATGGAAATACATGCATTCACCATATAACCCAGCATCCCGTGTTTAGGCATTTATCCAAAAGATATGAAAACATATGTCTACACTGTAAAGCAGATCAATGGTTGGGGCGCCCAGGTGGCTCAGTCGGTTAAGTGTCCCACTTCGGCTCAGGTCATGATCTTACACTCCGTGAGTTCGAGCCCCACGTCGGACTCTGTGCTGACAGCTCAGAGCCTGGAGCCTGCTTCAGATTCTGTGTCTCCCTCTCTCTCTGCCCCTCCCTGCTCACACTGTCTCTCTCTCTCTCTCTCTCTCCCTCAAAAATAAATATTAAAAACAAATTTTTTAAAAAGAGACCACCAACAACTACCCTTTCCTAAACACCACTCTGTGCCAAGCATTGTGCCTTCTACATACATCTCCTCTAACCTTAACAATCCTACAGCGTAGGTATTATTATTCCCATTTTAGAATAGGAGGCTTGGACTCAGAGAAGCTAAGCAATTTGCCCAAGGTCTCTCAGTAAGTAAATGAGTGAGCCCCAGCTTCCAAGAATAAATCTGGTCTGACACTATCAAGTATTTCTGACATAATGTCCCGCCTTCTCGACACCCAACATACTTATTAACTGGGGATGACCTCTATCTTCTACTGAACTCAAAGAAAAATGCATTTGCTTCCTTAAACGGGTACTTCCCTGAACATAAGTATCTGCTGGTATAATGTCATTCATTCCCCAGGTGATGCCTAACGTATAACAAGGACTCAATAAATATTCTGCATGTTTTAACTTAAACTCCTAAGACTTATTCTCAAGTAACTATTAGTTACGTTACAAATCTTTTCCATTGTTAGTATCTCGGCCTCTACTTCACAAGATAAACACGGCCCAAATCTTGCATAATCACATCATGTTAGCCAGTTCCAGATCTTCCCCATGACATGATGTGGGTCACTTTTACATTGATGACAATAGTTTACTTTTTTTAAAGCTTTTTCTACAGTTCCCATGAGAGCCTTCTGCTTTCGACTGATGTCACAGGGAGAGCCTTCTGAAGCTTCAGTAAATAGAAAAAAAAAAAGAGTAGATGCCACTGTTATTCTCACGACAAAAGACAAGGAAAAGGAGATGGAAATAATCACCAAACCCCTTATATTCAGTGACCCAGTACTTTTCCAAAACAGGGAATTCAAGGTTTGCCAAGGACCAATGTGGCCTAAGCAATAATGTAAGACATATATTTAGCTGGAATCCATTATATACCTCTCTTGATATGTGAAACACTGATCCCTCTATCCCAAAACATGGAAGTAAAGATGCTTCCTATTTCTATGCAGAAGTCATTTGAGCATCACCTTCACAGAGGATGATTATTTGCACAATTTTTTTTTTAATGGGACCTCTTGGAATCACTAAAAGGGCACCAACTGAAGGTGGTACTTCTAGAAGACCTTCTAACCAAACAGTCTAGTAGCATAAGGACTAACTAGAAAAACTTACAGAAACACTCTTGTAAGGAAAGAAAGATGTTCAATGGCATATGTAAATCATGCACAGGAAAACAGAAACCTCCTCAGGCTATTAAGCAGGCAGTTCTTAATTAAAAGTGCTAGAAAATTTACATACTATAAAGTTTGACACTTTGTTTCCTAAAATATAAGGGTTGGGACCACTCATACACTGCTGACAGTAGTTTAAATTGGCACAATTTAGAAAACTTTTCAGCAGTATCGTTTAAGCTAGAGATATGCATATACTGATGACCAATAATTCTACTTCTGTGAAAATAACTGAAAGAAATGTGTACATGAACATTTGCAGCAGCATTAATCAGAATAGCCAAAAACTGAAAACAAGCCAGATGCCCATCAACAGTGGAATGAATAAATAAATTGTGGCCTATAATGGAATACTCTACAGCAGTGAAAATGAACAATCTATTTCTCCATGTAATAATACGGACAAATCTCTTTTTGAAAAGGTTCAGCGAAAACTAAGCACAAAACAGTACATTCCATGGTTCCTACCATACAACATTCAAAATCAGGCAAACTAATCTATGATGTTAAAAGTCTGGATGGTAGGGGCGCCTGGGGGCTAAATGAGTTAAGCATCCAACTTGAGCTCAGGTCATGATCTCATGGTTCACAGGTTCAAGCCCCACATCAGGCTCTCTGCTGTCAGCACAGAGCCCACTTTGGATCCTCTGTCTCCCTCTCTCTCTCTCTCTCTGCCTCTCCCCTGCCGGTGTTCTCTCTCTCTCTCTCTCTCTCAAAATAAATAAAGAAACTTAAAAAAATACATTCTTTTAAAGGGATGGTAGTTACTCTTTGCAGGAAATATGAGGAAATTGGCAGGCGTACAAGGGAGGCTAATATGATAGATTATGTTCTATTAATCTGTGTGCTGGTTACATGGGTGTGTTCACTTGTAAAAATTCACAAGTTACATATTTATGATATGTGCATATTTCTGCAGATGTCCAAAAAGTTTGTTTTAAAAAACAAGGGGCACATGGGTGGCTTAGTCAGTTAAGCCTCAGACTTCGGCTCAGATCATGATCTCACAGTTCATGGGTTCAAGCTCCACGTCGGGCTCTGTGCTGACAGCTCAGAGCCTGGAGCCTGCTTAGGATTCTGTGTCTCCTTCTCTCTGCCCCTCCCTAGCTCCTGCTTTCTGTCTCTCAAAAAAAAAAAAAAAAAAAAAAAAAAAAATTTTTTTCATGTTTTAAAAAACAAAAAAAAAAATGCCTATGAAAAAGTACCTCTTTAACTGAGATTCCTAGCTCACTAATTTTTTTTTTTTTTTTTTTTTTTTGTATACAAAAGTGAAGGAGTAACAGACCAGACCATCGGCCAAACTGAATGCAGAAACAAGGGGAACAGCCTGGGTATCCAAGGACAAAACAAGGTGATCACAGTGCCAGCTTTGAAAAAGGATAGTGTCTCTCTCAGCATGGTGTTAAAGATTTTCCCAACTAAACAACACTCTCCACTTCCTTGTCAAAGGCAGGCTGAAAGCTCACGGCAAATAGGCTGCTTTCTAGAATGCTCACAGGCTTCTGCTCGTCTAATTGAGTTGTAACCAAGAGTCACCTACATTGCATTTGTTCTCAGATCAGGTTATCCCAATTTCACTTGCCATTGCAATTACATAATTTAATTAAATATTGCATAAAAATACAATGCCGAAAGAGTCATTTCTATGAAAGCTAAATTGTAAGTTTTAGAAACACTCAATAAAGATAAGTTCCCAAAGAAAATTGCTATTGAAATAGAAAGAATAAGACACCTTGCAGAAGATGAGTAGAAAATCACAAAAATCTAGGACCATGCTTTCAAAATTCTTCATAAGCCAACTTTTTGAATTCTCACTCAGCTTTAAAGAAACATAAACTTGACACTTTAAGTGCATTATGGGGGTAATCTATACAAAAAAGCAGATCCTGTACAGGTGTGCTGTTTCAAAGGGGCACATGCACCCCCATGTTTATAGCAGCACTATCAACAATAGCCAAAGTATGGAAAGAGCCCAAATGTCCATCGGTGGATGAATGCATAAAGAAGATGTGGTATATATATATACAATGGAGTATTACTCAGCAATCAAAAAGAAGGAAATCTTGTCATTTACAACTACGTGGATGGAACTGGAGGGTATTATGCTAAGTGAAATTAGTCAGAGAAAGACAAAAATCAGATGACTTCACTCACATGGGTATTTTAAGAGACAAAACAGATGAACATAAGGGAAGGGAAACAAAATAACATAAAAACAAGGAAGGGGACAAAACATAAGAGACTCTTAAATATAGAGAACAAACAGAGAGTTGCTGGAGGGGGTGTGGGAGGGGGGATGGGCTAAATGGATAAGAGGAATTAAGGAATCTACCCCGAAATCATTGTTGCACCATATGCTAACTAATTTGGATGGATGGATGGATGGATGGATGGATGGATGGATGGATAGATAGATAGATAGATAAATGTAGACCCTGAACTGTAATCAGACCTATACTCAAAGAAAAGGCAGTAGACATACAACAAAAGACTGGTAAACAAATTCGAATTTTTTTTCCCTAAAAGAAAACGTTGAACGTAGGCACCACATTGATGAGTCCCCAGGTTGACCAATTTTTTTTTGGATTAGCCAGCCAACAGTCTACTCCAATTGTGAGGTATTAAAAAGGCTCTTCTGTACATCACTCAAGAAAACTGGGCAAGCAAACTAGACATTCAGGTGCCCACCGCACATATACACACACAGTCTCTCTCAATGTACACACACAACCCTTCAACACCCACCTCACTGAAACAGTACTAAAACGCAGAAAGGCATCCAAAAAAGAAATTAATAGTGAAGATGAAAGAAGTCTGGGGATGTAGAAGATCTTAGAAATAAGGACACACAAAGGAGTTCTTCACACAACTTTTCACATTTGCACAGCAAACAGGATAGGTATTTTGAAAGATAAAACAACCAGGGACACTTGGGAGGCTCAGTTGGTTAAGTTTCTGACTTCAGCTCAGGTCATGCTCTTACAGCTCATGGGTTTGAGCCCCGTGTCGGGCTCTGTGCTGACAGCTCAGAGCCTGGAGCCTGCTTCGGATTCTGTGTCTCCCTCTCTCTCTGCCCCTCCCTTGCTCCCACACTCTCTTTCTCTTTCTCTCTCTCAAAAATAAATAAACGTTAAAAAAAAATTAAAGATAAAACAGTCAAACCCTAGCCATAGCCAAGCTCATCACCGAAGTTCTTCCCCCGCTATCCTACTGCTGTCCTGTTCTGGTCTTGAATGGGAGAGTTCCCACATGTGATCAGCGGTAGCCAGAGTTTACAGCACTTTGGTTCTTTTGTTAATTTCTAGATTTGGCGGCAGAAATCTCCTCTGAGATATCACTAGGGGGAGCACTTACTCCTTTAAAAAATAAAAAAAGGTGGTGGGGTGGTGATTAGGAAGGGGAAAATTTCCTAATTAAAGACACACACTTTAGGTGACTGTCCCTGGAAGACAAAGTGCAAAATGTTTTAAAACTCACAGTGTAAAGTGACTGGAAAAGCAGCAACATAAAAGTGAGGTTAGGTACATTAACCAATCAATATAATTTATGCATAACGTTAAGAGCAAACATTGCTTAAGATAGAGTCATTTGGTACAAAAATATAAATCTGTAAAACAGGCTGACCTTATCACTCAGTTTAAAAATGTTTAATTAGAATTTGTGAAGGTCCTGGTTTCTGATAAATCCTATTAGTAAAGGAAGTTAATAGGTATCTATCACAAACTTCAGTCGACATACTTTACTTGCCAGATACTTTACTAAATTACTGGATGGCAAAATTAATATTGTTATCCTTTCTTAAAAGTTTGAAATGTACCTTGAGAACCTAAGTAACAAGGAAGTAAGGACTGGGAAAAGAGACAGAAGGAAATTAACATTAAATGGGTACCTATTCTGTATCAGGGCTCCCCACATTACACAACCTTAGGAAACAGGAATTGCCATTTCCAATTTACAGATGAAAAAAAGAGACCGCAAAATGTGTTCCTGGTCAAACAGATAATAAACAGTAGAATAAGCTATAATCTAAATCTGTCTGATTCTACCGTCCACAATACAAAAAAAAAAAAAAATCAGAAGTTGTTTAACTCATCTGGCATTTTGGTCAACTTAAAATAAATAAATACACTTTATGAAGAGGTATATGTTTAAATCACAGCACAGAACCAGAAAGAATGAAACAGCAACAACATAAAAGACGGCTTGCCCTCTGGGAGCTTACAATGAAAGAAAATGTTCACACACACAGGCTAAGAAATACAATGTAGTGATTAATCATCGCTTGAGGGAAGCCATCAATAAGTGATAAGGGAGCTCACAGAAGCCTGGGCTCCACGTGGTTTCAGCAGTCAATAAAGGCTCTCCGTTAGAGGCAAGATCATAGCTGGATCCTGGGGATGGAAAACGTTGAACCGGTATAATGAAAGGTATCGCAGGACAGGGACAAGCAGAGCTAAGGATGAAGATGATGACTATGAGTAACAGCGAAGAGGCAGGACTGTTTCAAAAACTAAAGGACTGAGTGGAAACCACCCAAGTGCCCATCAACCGATGAATGAACAAGCAAAAGGTGATACACCCACACAATACAATACTACTCGGCAACAGAAAGAAAGCAAGCTCTGATACGCGCTACAACATGGATGAACCTTGAAAACATTATGCTCAAAGAGGCTGGTCACAAAAGGCCACATACTGTGTGATTACATGACATGTCCAGAAGAGGCAAATCCATAGAGACAGGAAGTAGACTAGTGATTCCCAAAGGCGGGAAGGCGGGGGGGAGCGGGGAGTGACTGCAAAGAGGTATAGTTGTTTCTTTGGGGGATGATAAAAATGTTCTACAGCTGATTGAGGTGATGGCTGCACAGCTCTGTGAAAACACTAAAATCCACTGAACTGCACGCTTGACATGGGTGAACTGTAGGGCAAATGAACTGCGTCTCAATCAAGCCATTAAAAAAAAAAAGTCGAGGGCCTGGTGGAACATCACATTGCACAGCTAAGAGGGAGCCACTTCTGCCAAGTTTAAGGGTCTAGAACTGATCTGGAGGCAGTTAGAGGTATTTAAGTAAAGATTTACCAAATGAAAGCACAGTGTACTAACTTAGGGCTCTTCTCTAGCAAAATTATTCACATACTTCAAGTACGTTTCTAAAATATATGCCAAAATCACGAAGAAGACAGAGAACAGGAAAAAGATGATGTGATAGGATTTTGACTAAGCCACAAGCTGTGACAATTAGGAAAGCTGTTTTGCTTCAGCACTAAATGCCACAGATGGATGGATCGGCATCGTATTTATGCAAAACCACAAATTCATCTGTGTCATGTCTTCAAATACCGTAATGTTCTAAACTTAATTACGAAAACTGCATTAACAATTGATCTAACATATTTTAGGGTAAGATAATGAACAGTGTGATTTGTTTTTCACTGGATGACAGTCCTCTGTATATAATGTTTCAGATATTAGATTCAATCCCAATGCTACCAGAACCTCCATGGATATACAGCTTGTGTGATGCAAACAAACTTGTCTGAATTCTAATAACATAATATTCCAAAACAGTTTTAATATACAAAATAAGAGAGCTGAAGAAACAAATCTGATATTCAAAGACGGAGAGGGAGGAAAAAAAAATCTGGATATTAAAGATCCAATACAAAGGGTAAAGTACTCGAAAATAAAGCTGAAAATCAAAGAAAAAACAAAAAAAACAGGTCTCGGTAGGAGGTTCTACACCACTGGAAAGTACAATGAAAAAATAAAAGGCTCAATATAAGCAGATGAGGCTGTAACAGAACTTATCTATAACACAATCCCACACCCTCCCCTGAATCCTAGGGAAGAAAGAAACCTTTCAGGCAGTGTGCTGTTATTCCTTCAGAAGCTGTCCTAAAGGTGAAATCCCACTTTCCCCCAGGGGGTGGTAAGGCCGTAGGAATCCAAGAAGAAGTCGGAGGGAGAACCTATACACAACCAAACCTGTGTTCGCCTGCCGAGTCACCTTGCAAACCTCCTTCAAGGTAGATGAGCCACAAGAAACTAAAGGAGACATCAGATCTCTTTTAAAACCTTGTCTAAGAATGAGAGGACCCATCTGTCTCTAAAGGGCTTTGTAAATTCCAGAACTGGATGAAACTTACGTTCTGTGCCTAAGAAATACAGACAACTTAAGACACCGCAGATCACTAACAAACCATAAAAGCAACATAGAAAACAAGTACAAGTACGTGCTCCTAAAAAAGAAGCCTTGTCATTGATATCTAGAGTAAGGTATCTGCTGTCACAAGTAAGTAGAGCAAGGCTGTCCGTTTCTTAATGTAAGAAGTTATGCGAAAGAGAATTCCGTAGGAGAGAAGTAGGAAAATTATTACAAATCATTAACTGCTATATGTTAACAGATACTTATGCAAAGTCTCCTCGATTGTCTACCTACTCTAAACAAAAAAACCGTGGGAAAAGGCAGAAGTTTACAACTGTTGTTCACCATATTGGACATGTTAATTACTAAGGAATAAAGTACTTCAACACAATAATACAATCAAGTATCAAAAAAAGGTTAAACATGGAATTATTCTGTGTAAACACCAAAAACACATAGTTAACTCATACATAAATGAAAGTTTTCTTTTAAATAAATAGGAAGAAATAATGACAGCATGCTACCAAAGATCACCAAAAGAGGGGAAATAACACCAACATAAGGTCTAAGATCCAGAAAGATTTTCAAGTGATAGAATTATTAGAGAGAACGTCTAAATTGTAAGCACGCTACAATTCTGACTGAGTGCAGAAACCCAAGAGGCCATGAAAAGGCTAAAGAATAATTAAGAGAATGAAAGTCATAGGGAGGGATTTTTTTTTTTTTAAACAGGATCCTCCACTGAGTAACATGGGACCAGACACATGACCTATAAATTAGAAAGGAGAAGGGGAAACTTGCCAGCACCTGAAACTGGCAAAGCTGACCTAAGCTAAGGAAACAAGGATGATAAATATCTGGGCAGGTAAATAACACCAGGTTTCAAAATCTGATTCTAAAAAACAGAAGTGAAAACTCACTTGCCAAAGGGGAAAACATGTCACTGCAAGTTAAAGAAAAGTTTTAAAACAAATGGACACAAACTACCTTAGGAAAATTTCTGCTTCTGAAGTATTTTCACAGCTAAATTCATTAATGTTCACTGCATTAGCTTTTAGGAAGCTAAATCCAAAGTGTTTAATTCAAACAGTTGAAATTTGGTAAATATTTCTAATAACCATTTGCACTGAGCAGTTCTGCAGAGTTTGTGAGATTAAACTTAAATGAGAGTAGGCTCAATTACATTTTAAAATCTTTCAGACAAAATGACGAAGCTTACATAGCAAAAGTAATATAAAACAGGATATCGTGAGCAACCAATTGAACTACCCTATGGGGGGGGGAGGGAGGGAAGGGGGGGTTCTATACAGCAAATAGCACATCACAGTCCTACTCTATGGGTAACTTAAAATTAATCACTGGACATTCTTTAACTCTCATCTAAACTTAGTGGATCTGTGGGAGAACAACCAAAGCCAGAAAATAAGGATGAGGTCAAATTCAAACCCTTGGCTGTTCTATTCCTCCTGCTCCAAGGAATATTCTGTAAGTTGGTTGTCTTATTTGATCTCGGTTCTCAAATGCGTTAAGTCCATACCAAAACCGTATAACATAATCAAGTGCTACACATGCCAAAGTACCCTGTTCAAGTAAATCTGAACAGAACCAGTAACCTGACATTTCACAACGGCATTCATCCACGCAGCCACAGGGAAACCGCAACAATTTCACAGAAAGACTTCGGGAAATACCTGAGCAGATAAACAGCCCTTTCAATATCACTGAGGTCTTCATCGACTGTCAATCTTTCTATTTCTTCGGGTGTCTGTCAAGCGTAAAATACAAATAAAATACAAATTATGTACACAAACATGGATCAGTCTCGCCCCCCCCCCCCGTGACCCCTCCGGGAACCCCACATGAGTAGAGACGAACGAAAAAGTTTCACAATTAAACATTACCACTGAAAACTAATCAAGGACTCTACATGCCGACCTCAACCACAGAGGTCTCTAATTTTCTTGAATTGTTGGGTTTGGGTGGTGGAGTTTGAGGTTGTTTGTTTTTTCTGTTGTTGTTTTTTCTTTTTTTAAACTCTTCTAGCTTCTAGACTGAAGCTTGAGAATTACATTGTGGCTTTAGAACATTGCTGTTTAATTGAGTTTAATCGAGTTTAGAACTCGATTTTATATGCATATCTATACACACTTTTAATCTCTAATACCCCAAGGCGGTTTCTCCAGCATTTTCCACCCCAGAAAATGCTCAAAGGGGGAATAGATGCAAACTGCAGCCGAGTGAGTATGAAAAAAGACGAAATGTGGAGTGGGGGAAGGGAATAAACTCCGGGGCTGGAAGGAAATCAAAGATTCGCGATATTGCGGCAGGTGGGAGTGAGAGGAGCTAAAGGGAGCTATTGAGAGGACGGCTGGGGGAGGGGGTGGTCCGTAAAGTAGGTCTGCCAGCAGCGAGGGTTGGAGGCTGGGACCAAGATGACTCTGCGGGGTGGGGGAGAAAACTGAAGGCTGACTCCCTAAAGGCAGGTGGGGATCAGGGTCCCAGCTGGAGTCCTGGAGGGGCTGGGAAGAAAGGACGCGCAGTGACTCAGGATGGGGGCCAAGGGTCGAGAGGGCTCTGAAGATCGGTAGCAGGACGACTCCAGCATGGGTGCTGGGTGGGAGGTGAAGGGAGGCCTGGCTGGCTTGGGGGCACAGGCGACCGAGCTTGCTCGGATGGAGGAAGGGGCGAGCGGGATCCGGGGTGTCTCAGGGAGGGGGGGCAGGAGCTGTGATGACGGAGGAGTGGGACGGGGACAGGTGGGGGGGGCACTCAGGAGGGGACCAGGAGGCGGCTGGAGGGGCAGCTCCCGCAGGGCGGAAGGATGAGGGGCCAAGGCTGTCCTAGAGGGGCGGCTCGGGGGACACCGCTGGGCCGGCCGTTCCTGGGGCGGCTTGGGAAAGGGGTCCGGGGCGGGGGGCTGGGGAGCCCAGTGCGTGCGAGGGGCCAGTCCCTCGGGGATTGAGGTCCGAGCTGGGAGAACCGGGGCTGCGTCGAAGCACGGGCGCCGGCAGGGGCCGGTTTAGGGTGACACGGCGACTGGAGGAGGACTGAGGGGCCAGCCCGACTCCGAAAGGGTCCCGGGTCGCTCGGGAAGGAAAAGGGGACGGGACGGGGTCGGGGCGCGGGCCGGCCGCCAGGCGCCCTGCGGGCACTTCCTCCTCCCCGGTGCGCACCTTGAGGCTCCGGCGGACCGGCCTCTCGATGATGGTGAGCTCCTGCAGGTCCTCCATGTAGCCGAACAGGCTGTTCTGACTGAAATCCATCGCGTCGGCGGCGGGCGGCGGCGGATGCATGGACCGCCGGGCCCCCTCGCCGCCCGGGCCAGAGCGGCCCCGGGATGCCGGACGCTCGCAGCCCCGCGACCGCCCACCAGCAGGACTTTCTCCCGCTCTCGGCCGCGGGAGCCCGGCGGGAGGCTGGCTAGCGGCGGGAGGCTGGCTAGCGGCGGGAGACTGAGCGCGGCCCCCGGGGGCGGGGCGGGCAAAGCGAGGGGGCGGGGCGGGGCGCGCGGGCGGGCTGTGGGGGCGGGGCCAGGGGCGGGGGGGGGCCACAAGCCTGCCTCGGCCCCGCCCCCCCCCAGGCGCCGGGCGCTCGCGAGCCGGACGCAACTGCCGCGCCAAGCTGTAGTCGCCCCCACCGCCCTTCTGCGCCCTCCTCTCCCCGCGGCCCGCCCCGTGGCGCGTGCGCAGAGCCTTCCACCTCCTGCAGCCTGCGGAGGTGGGCTGGGGGCGGGGACCCGGAGCGGAGAGGCGGAACTGGTGACCCGGACCGCGAAAGAGAGGGAGGTGGGCTGCTGTGGTGTTCAACGTGGTGGAGTAACTCGAGTGATCGCTCGAGTGATCGCCCACTCCAGCAGGCGAACTATGGACTCGGAGACCATCCTAGCTCAGCTGTAGCCCTGGGGGAGGGATGTGTACCCAAAATGAGCAGTTACCACGTGGGGTGTGCCCGGGTGATGGGGGAATACAGTCCTGGAGAGTCTAACATTTGGGTGGGGCAGCGGCCCAAAAAGGACTCCCGGAGGGGAAACGAACTGAATCTTAAATGATCAGTAAGACTTTCCTAAAGAAATAACAGGAAGCCCATTTCGGATAGAAGTCTGGGCGTGTTTTGGTTGTGGGAGGTAAAGCTGGGAGTGCAGGGGAAGCGACTGCTTGTCAAAGTGGGTGGAAGAGAGAGGCAGGTCCTTTATGGAGAAAGGCCCTGCTCTGGCCAGGCACGTTTGAGTCGCTTGCATTTGATTCTGTTAAGAATGGGAAGCCATGGGAAAGGGATCGGGGCCATTTTTTGGACTTTGGGGGACAAAAGTTGTGTTGATCAGGCTCTTCAGCAGCAAATCCCCTCTTTTTAATTTTATGTTATTTTCCACCCATGTCCTGTCCACACTCCCATTTCTCTATCCCCCATATGCATCCTCTCTCTCTTTTTTTTTTTAATGTTTATTTATTTTAGAGAGAGACAAACAGCACAAGTGGGAGAGGGGCTGAGAGGAGACACAATCTGAAGCAGGCTCCGGGCTCTGAGCTCTCAGCACAGAGCCCCACGTGGGGCTTGAACCCCCTGCAAGATCATGACTTGGGCAGAGTCCTGAAGCTTAACTGCCTGAGCCACCCAGGCACCCTGCACCCTCTCTCTTATATTTAAGATATGTTCCCATATGTGTATATATCCTCCAAAGATACTGTTTATGTATTATGAAAGATACTCTAAGAACTCTTTTCTTCTTGTTTTTTTCTCAACATAATGTGTTAGAGATTTATCCATGGGGCTATCTATGTATACTAGGAGTTCATTAGTCCTGACCACTAACAACATTCAGTTTGTACATCTAACTCATTTTACTTAGCAATTCCTTTAAAATGGACAGTTAGGTTGCCAGCCGTTCCTTGTAACCACAGACAACACTGAATGGTATTAGACGTGTCCCTGATAGAGCATAAGATAGAAATGAAATTGCCAGGTCATGGAGTCGACACTGCTTGTTTTCAGTCTGCCCGGTTGCCTTCTAGAGTGGCTTTGCCAGTTCGCAATCCCAGCAGTGGTACATGAAGACAGAGTTCTGTTTTCCCACTTTGTATGCTAACCTTTGGTATTATCCAATGTCCTAATTTATATCAACCTGATATCAGCAAAGTAGTATCACACTGAGGGGCCCCTGGGTGGCTCAGTCGGTTGGGCGTCTGACTTCGACTCAGGTCATGATCTCATCGTCCGTGGGTTCGAGCCCCGCATCGGGCTCTGTGCTGACAGCTCAGAGCCTGGAGCCTGTTTCAGATTCTGTGTCTCCATCTCCTTCTGACCCTCCCCCGCTCAAGCTCTGTCTCTGTCTCTCTCAAAAATAAATAAACATTAAAGAGAAATTTTTTCTTAACAAAGTAGGGTCACATTGTAATTTCATTGACTTTTTTTGTTGATAAGTGATGTTATCCATTTTTCCATATACTGAAGAACCACTGAAATGTTTTCCTTCTGTGAATTACCTATTTGCAGCCTCTGTCTATTTTTCTGCTAGGTTTCCTATTATTTTTCTGAATGAATTGAAGGAGGTTTTTTTATCTGTTCTAAATATTAATCTCTTGTCAGTCTTAGACATTGTATGTCTTTGTCCCAATCTTTCACCTGTCCTTTTAGCTTGGCCTTTCCTATCCTACAGTGTAGGGCAAATCCATATTTTGATGTCAACAAATGCATCTCATTTTAGCCTTGTGTAGTGTGTTGGGGGGGGGGGTCTTATTTAAGACTCTTTTCCTACTCAGAATATTCTCCTACATCTTCCCGTATTTAATAGCTTCGCACTTTTACCTATCACGGTTACGTCTTAATTCACCTGCAGTTCACCTGACATATGGCATGACCAGGAATACAATGTTATTTTCCCTGCATAGTGAGCCAGTTTGCCCAGCAGTACCCACCAAACAATCCGTCCTTTCCCCCACCGATGAGTGCTGGCGTCTCTGTGCTACACCAAGTCTTAACAGACACACGTCTCTGTTTCTGGGCTCTCGTTTCTGCTCTGTTGATCCAGCTCTGCTCCAACACCGGTGCTGCACTGATTCCACTGCTCTGTTTTTGTTGCATGTCCTAATATATGATGAATCCTCCCACGCTTTGCTCTTTTTTTTATTCAATATCGCCTCTGAGGTTCAAAGCAAAAATGGTCAGTGGTTACCCAGTAGCTAAAATCCAGGTATTCTGATCCCTGCTCCACATTAAGGAGGGATGGAGGGGAAAATGGAGCTTGAAGAGATCAGGAGAAGACGCAAAGACGCGGGGGTGCCGATTTTCCTGAGCAGCACCTTGCAGCCCCCCTTTCCTGCCAATTTCCAAAATTGTCCTCTTTCCCCCTCGTTTACAACCGATACTAAATAATATTTGTAAGCTTTACCCTGCTTCAGCAAAGTATCATCTCCTATTTAGATTTTGTACCGTCATCGTTTGAGACTTGATAGCCTTCAGTGAAACATTGATGGAATGCACAGGCATAGCTTTGCTGTTGGCTGTTACAGGGTAAGAGACTGGTGAAGGGAAATTGTTCAGTTTGGTGACTAGCATCTGTAGCTGTAGTTACCACCCTGTAGGAGAGATAGCCTGCCCCAGCCTGGCCGCCGGGAGACCTTCGTCCCAATGCCAGCCCTGCCAGTGACATGCAGTGGGCGGAGCCTTGGAGCTGCTTTTCTTATCTGAACTGCTTTTCTTACGACTTGTCTCAATGCATCCTAGAAGCACTCCTATGAAGCACAGGAGAAATGCACCACTATTCCAGTTTTACAGACCATGAAATTAAGGCTCAGAGAAGTTGTATGGCTCAGGCACGAGCACACAGCTAAGGGAAGCTAGATTTACTCATTTCATTTATTCATTCAACAAGAACATGGTGGTTAAGTGCATGGACTTCGGAGCCGAACTGCCTGATTGGCCCTGGCCAACTGCCTGGAATCCGGCTCTCCTACTTCCTATTGTGCAAGGTACTTAGCCACTCTGTCCCCCACTTTACTCTTCTCTAAGATCAGACTCAGTAGTACTCAGCACAAAGTCTTTTTTTTTTTTAACGTTTTTTTATTTTCGAGAGAGAGACAGAGCATGAGTAGGGGAAGGACAGAAAGAGGGAGACACAGAAGCTGAAGCAGGCTCCAGGTTCTGAGCTGTCAGCACAGAGCCCCACGTGGGACTTGAACTCACGGAACCGCGAGATCATCACCTCAGCCGAAGCCGGATGCTTAACCGACTGAGCCACCCAGGGGCCCCAGCAAAAGTCTTATATGAATTAAATGGGATAATATGCCCACAATGCTTAGAGAAATTCCTGGCACATAGCAAGCATTATTACTACCAGACCAGTGTTCCCTGCACCCAGGCTCAGAGAAGATTCAGGAAATTATGCTGAATCTGTTGATTCTTGTGGTAGCTAAAATAATGTTCTCCCAAAGAAGCCCACGTTCTAATCCCCTGAAACCTCTCTCTCTGCCTTTCCTGTGTATTCTCTCTCGCTCGCTCTCAAAAAAGTAACTAAGTAAGTAAATAAATAAATAAATAAATAAAACAGGGCTTCTTAACCTTGTTACTATGTGGGCCCTGATAATTCTTCATTGGGGAAAGGGAGGGAAATGCTGTCCTGTGCATTGTAGGATATTTAACAACACCCCTGGCCTCTACTCACTAGATGCCAGTATCCTATCCTGACCTCTCCCCACCCACCACTATGCAGTGGGAAATGGAAATGCCTTTAGATGTTGCCACATGTCCCTGGGGGCAAAATGCCCTTTCGCCCCTAATTAAGAACCGAACCGCTGCTCTAACCTCTGCAATAACTCCCCATGTCACACAGAGGATGCCCTCCCACATCCCCCCCCCCCGCCCTGCCTCTCATCTCGTCCTCCTGTTTTCTCTCCCCCTCCCACTCTGCTGTCTTCATGCACATTGGCCTTCTTACTCTTCCTCAAACACTTGAGGTCTCATCCAAGTCAGAGCCTACTGCTCCCTCTGCCTAGAATGTTCTTCCATTGGATTTTCAGGTAACTCACTCTATCACATCCTTCAGGATATTACTCAAATGTCACCTTCTCGGTAAGGCCAGCTCGGGACACCTTTTATGAAATTGAGATCCCACTGTATGAGTCTACTAGGGCCACCATAGCAAAATACTACAGATTCAGTGACTTAAACAACAGAAATGTATTGTCTGTTGTTTATTGAAGCAGATTTGGTTTCTCCTGAGGCTTGCACGTGGCCACCTTCCTGCTATGTCCTCACATGGTCTTTGCTCTGTGTGTGCATCCCTGCTGTCTCTGTGTGTCCAAATTTCCTCTTTTAAAAAAAAAAAATTTAATGTTTATTTTTGAGAGACGAGCATGAGCAGAGGAGGGGCAGAGAGAGAGGGAGACACAGAACTCAAAGCAGGCTCCAGGCTCTGAGCTGTCAACACAGAGCCTGATGTGGGGCTTGAACCCACGAACCGTGAGATCGTGACCTGAGTCAAAGTCAGATGCTTAACCAACTGAGCCACTCAGGTGCCCCTCCTCTTTTTTTTAAGTTTATTTCTTTATTTTGAGAGAGAGAGAGAGAGAGAGAGAGAGAGAGAGAGAGCAGCAGAAGGACAGTGAAATAGGGAGAGAGAATTCCAATCAGGCTCTGCCCTGTCAGCATGGAACCTGAAACAGGACTCAAACTCATAAACTGGGAGACCATGACCTGAGCCGAGATCAAGAGCTGATGCTGAACCACCTGAGCCACTCAGGTGCCCCTAAATTTCCTCTTTTTATAAGGACCGCAGTCATATTGGATTAGGGCCCACTCCAATGGCCTCATTTTAATGTAATCACTTCTGATGGCCCTATCCCCAAATACAGTAGCATTGTGAGGTCCTGGGGGTTAGGGCTTCAACATATGAATTGGGGGGAGGGACACAGTTCATCTCATAACACCTACCATCACCACCAGCAGCACTTACTAGTCTAACATTCTGAATGTTTTACGTCTTCATCTCATTTATGGTTCTTTTCTTCTCCAATCTTCCATTCAAATGTTGTGTTCCATAAAGGCAGAGAATTTGTCCATTTTATTCACCCCCACTTTCCCAGTGCCTAGAATAATGCCTGCTATCTAGTGGGTGCTCTTTAATTGCTTGTTAAAATAATGAATAGGCATAAAGTAATGAATAGTAAAGTAATGAATCTCCATCAACTGGCTGTAAACTTGGTGAAGTTACCTACCTTCTCTTGGCCTCGGCTCCCTCTGTCAAATGAGGGAAGTAGGCTAGATAATATAGAACAAGAATTCTGCTCTATTTGAATCTTAGTGCCAACTTAGCCCAGATTCCCTAGGAAAGTCTGAGGGGATGCATAAGTGCTAACACTTCCTTGAGAGGTACAATCTCAGGGCAGCCAGAGTGAGAGAGAGGGAGGTGAGGCGGGACAAGATGGGAAGCAAATTCACGGACAGCACTGTGCCCCCAGGCCGGTTCCCAATCCAGGAAGAGGCCCAAAAGGCCCCATCCAGGGCATCTCCGGACAGGCTGGGCAGAAGTCCAACCTTGGGAACTGTTAATGGGAAGGAGGTACTGGGAACTGTCCATGGGAAAGAGGCACTGGGAGCTGTCTATGGGAAGGAGGCAGTAAGGCTTCCTCCTGCCTTTTGCTTCCTATTGGTCAAAGTTGGCTTCTTGGGGAGTTAACTCTCTTGCACTTTTAACGGTCTCACCTGGCTCTTTCAGCAGCCTCTGGGGGAGCCATATCCCAAGCCCTCAGGAGGAAGGCTTCAAATGGGTCAGTAGTCTGAAGGGGGTGGCCTCAGGCTGCAGAGAAAGGAGAAAGGAGGGTAATCAGGACAACAGTCCCTGGTCCCTAGGGCTCAGCAAGTGGCTCAGAGCCTAAGAGACAGGTGAGACAGGAGGGCTGAGGGAGGGAATGAGTGAGGAGGGAAAAAGCTGGAGCGTCTGGCCTAGAGGCCAGGATAGAGCTGGTGGGAAACTCTGATCAGCTCCAGCAATTGAGGAAGGAGCTCAGAGGAGCTCGGCCTGACAGGCAGGGCATTTGGGAGGGCCCCTGAGCCCAGGATGGAACTGGTCCCTTCGAAGTCCTAACGGACACCCAAGACCCCAGCAGCCCCACCTCATGAAACTGTTCTGATGGGGTCTTTGAAGAAGGACACCCAAATTCATCACCCACAGGGTCAGACTCCAAGTGTCTGTGGTGACTGGGGGGGGGGGGGGGGGGCTCTGTTGTCCCAGGCAGGGATCCCCTGCGCTTGGCAGGCAGGGAGCTGCTTCATTAGCAACAGGTTCTGGGCACCCAGCTCCCCTCGTCCTCCCTAGCCACCGCAGCCCCTCTCCTGATCATCACTTGGGAAACTATTCCTAAATTCCAGCTGCCCCCTCAGCTGTCTCTGGAGGGAAAGAGGGCGTTCGCTGCCACAGCCCCCTTCCTCTGGAAGGGGGTGATTTTCCTCCTGTGTGGGCCGTGCGCGTTGGGTTGTGTCCCAACTTGAGGGCAGATTCCTCCCTCCAGAGGTGATGATACACGCTGAGAGCAGATTGTATATTTGTCTCCTGGGAGGCAGTGGGCGAGGAAAGCAGAATTCGGCGTGTGAGCGTGGGGAGGGGTGTCTCCAGAGCTGTGATGGGGTGACGGGCCCAGAGAGCGGGGAGCCGATGCTGCTGGCTGTGTGGAGAGGCAGCGGGAGGCTGATTATAGGGCTGGGTCCTGTGGCCCTGGATGTGGGTGCGAGAAGCTGTGTACGCACTTGACTGTCAAGGTGGGAGTGATGGTTACCCTGGTGACCGGGCTAGGAAGTGGGTTGGCCTCGCAGGGAGAGATGCTGGAAAGAAAATAGAATAAGCACCCGTTAGGGCTTCTCGCTCTTTCTTTTCCTTGTCTTGATTGGAGAACCGCTCAGATGGTACCTTGTCATCACAAAGGAAGGACAACTTTTTCAGTGGTTGGGCCCACCGTTTCCTCTTCCAGTTCTCTGTGCACGCACCCCCTCCGCACCCCTAGGCTGGCATAGAAGACCCGGATCCTAATCCCAACTGGCCCTGGGACCTGGGGCAAGTCACTTCCTCTCTGGGCCTCACGCAGACCAGGCAACCTCCAAGAGCCCTTTGTGTTCTGATTCTCTGGTGTCCCCCCTCCGCCACCGCCACCAGATATTTTGATTCAGCAGGTCTGGAGCTACGCCTGGGAATCTGCATTTTAGCCACGCCCACAGGTACTCTGCCCTCGTGGTTCAGAACCACCGCCGCTTGGCGTTGAGAGCACAGGCGTGGGAATCAGACAGACCCAGATGCTCACGTTAGCTCTGCTCGTCTGAACCTGCTTCCTTGCCTCCACGATGGGGGAAGGACGCAGCGGGACCGTGAGAATCAGCTGAAATGAGGCCGCGGCATATAACACGGTGCCTGGCCCGCGATGAGTGTTCTGCGTCTTAGCTTATCGTGGTGTCTCAATCCGTAGTGTCTCTACTATCCTCTCCCGTCCCTGGCAGCCCCCTTCCATCTGCTTGTTGTTCTCCAGCCAAATTCCACATGCAGGAAGACGATGCCACCCCAAGCAAGGACTCAGGCAGAGGAGGAGACGGTATACTCACAGCTGGGGCGCGCACACCCAGTGAATCTGTTGCCATGGCAACTCCTAGCTTACCAACCTCTGTGGGGCGAAGTGACTTCCTTCAGCGTCTGGGGGCTCTGGACGTGCACGGTCATTTCACCTGCAGGAAACGGGAGGGCCCCATGCCCGCCCCGATCCCGACCACCAGGTTTGCATTTCGGGAGAAACTGAGGGCTTCCCCAGGATGAGGATTTAGCTGAATTTCACTTCAAAGCCCCAGGACCCAACACAGCGCCTGGCATACAGTAGGCGCTCGACAAACAGGGGTTGAATGAATACGTACACGTGATATAAACCTGATTCTCTGGAATCTCTTTATCAACAGTGAGCTTCATTTAGGAGCGAGGCAAAGTGGGGGCGCCTGGGGGGCTCAGTCAGTTAAGCGTCCGACTTCAGCTCAGGTCATGATCTCGCGGTCTGTGTGTTCGAGCCCTACATGGGCTCTGCGCTGACAGCCCAGAGCCTGCTTCGGATTCTGTGTCTCCCTTTCTCTCTCTGCCCTTCCCCCACTCACGCTCTGCCTCTCTCAAAAATAAACATTAAGAAAAAAAATTTTTTTTTAAAAAGGAGTGAGGCAAAAGGAAATCGGGACTTCAAGGCTTCGGTCTTCCCCACCTACTCCCTCTAGGAAAATTGCAGTCCAGCCTCTCTCCAAGGCATTTATTCACCTTGGCATCCATATGCAAGAATGCCCAGGGCATGCAGGTACAACTCACCAGCCCCTCAAAGTTTTGAAGTGGTTTTGCCCCAACAAATTTGTTCACGGCGGTGTGAGAATCAGCCGAGATGGGGCTGCAATATTATAGCCCGGTGGTTATTAATATATCAAATTCTATACACCACGAAAATTAATCTTTCCTTTGCAGGGACTTGCTTCCCCCAACTATGAATTTTTCATGTCCCATCAATTCCTGCCCTCTTCTCTCTTGAGGACCTCTTCTCTCTAGCAAAGAACAGAATTGATTAAACAAATCTGGTCGGTATTGCAGCTGGTGAACAAATGTCATAAAAGAAAAAGAGATGAAAACTCTGGGCCGAGAGGTCCTTTTTAAAAATTATCCGGGAGACTAATATTTCTATTCCAGTCTGCCATTAAAAGATGCTTGCGGGTTCTTAGGGATTATATGCATTGGTCTCTCTGCCCCTAGCTCCTGGCACAGAGCTCCTAAACCCCTTGTAAATTCCTCAGTGATAAGAGCACTAGAAGCCTTTTTTGTTCTATTCAGGTGACTCTGGGTGGGCTTCTGGAAAGCTCTCGGGTGGGAGCTGGTCCCCAGAAAGACCAAGCCACGGTTAGAAGCTTGGAATTTTCGGCCCCACCCCTCATCCTCCGGAGAGAGGGCAGAAGGATAGAAATGGACAACTGATCACGCCTAGGTGAAAAAGCTTCCATAAGATCCCATAATCAGGAGGATCAGAGAGCTTCCTGGTTGGCCAACAGGCGGAGGAGTTGTAGGGTGACTGGCACAGCCAGACAGAGCCTGGAAACCCCGGGCCCCTTCCCATACACCTTGTTCTACTCACCTCTTCTGCTTGGCTGTTCATCTGTATCCCTTATCACATGCCTTTGCAAGAAACCCCTAAATAGAAGTAAGCTATTTTCCTGAGTTCTGTGAATCTCTCTGGCAAATGAATCGAACCCGAGAAGGGGCTCGTGGGAACCTCCGATTTATAGCTGATCCGTGAGAAGGGCTGTGACAGCCTGGACTCGTAACGGGCATCTGAAGTGGACAACTGTCTTGTGGGACTAAGCCCCTCACCTGTAGGATCTGATGCCACCGCCAGGTAGATAGTGTCGGAACTGAGTTGGATCGTAGGACACCCAGCGGGTGCCGCGGAGAAGTTCTTGGTGGATGTATGAGGGAAGCCCTTCGCCCCCACTATTGTAACTGGGTCCCAGAACAATCTCAATAATTGAGCTTTGGTTAATGAGGCCTTTGCTTGAGACACAACATTCTGGGGCACCTGGGTGGCTCAGTTGGTTAAGCGTCCGACTTTAGCTCAGGTCATGATCTTGCGGTCTGTGAGTTCGAGCCCCATATCACAGCTCAGATTCTGTGTCTCCCCCCTCTCTCTGCTCCTCCCATGCTCATGCTCTGTCTGTCTGTGTCTCTCAATAATAAATAAATGTTAAAAAAAAAATTTTTTTTTTTAAATCCGATGACACACCAGAGCACATGCACAGGAGCAGAGCAGAGCAGATAAGCCGATACATCATGTATGAAGTCAAGTTTCCCTCATACGTTGGTTTCTGAGGTCGGGGTTCTGTGTTTGCTGGCCAGCACAATCTTTTGTTTTGTTTTGTTATTTGGATTTCAAAGCTACACCGGGAAGCAGGACCAGCCACTTGATTCGTCTAGTCACTCCCTGTGGGAGGGTAGCTGTCCACAGTACACATTTGTTACTGGGCTGTGTTTTTACCTCGGGTTTATTCCTTCAACAACAGAGTTGAAAGCGGGCTTTGGTGCCTTTCCTGCATGATCCGCTCTGTTGCATAAAAGGAAGTGATTCCTTTATTCAAATACCCAATGTGAAAAATGTGTTTGATCCAACAGGAACACATAGAAAGCAACTCTATACTCGTCTAACACCATGTTTGGAGCTAAAAGAGAAAGAAAGGGGTACAAAACAGATGAAGCCCCTGCCTGGATGAGCTTATGATCTAAGAGGAGAAACAAGATGTGCAAACCGCTAAGTGCAGCTTCATGTAATGACCATGATGATACGCTTTAAAACCAAAACTGATTGTAGTCACTCAAGAGTCATTTCTTTTTTTAATGTTTATTTACTTTTGACAGAGACAGAGCATGAGCAGGGGAGGAGCAGAGAGAGAGGGAGACACAGAAACCGAAGCAGGCCCCAGGCTCCGAGCTGTCAGCACAGAGCCCGACGCAGGGCTCGAACCCACGAACTTTGAGATCATGACCTGAGCCAATGTCGGACGCTTAACCGACTGAGCCACCCAGGTGCCCTACTCAAGAGTTATTTCTAAGGTAAAGACGGGGAGTGTGTGGTGTAATTTACATCCATGGGTAAATCAAATCTTTATGCTACTCACTCCTTCCCCTTAGAAAGACAGGGAGCAGAGGGATTAAGACCCCTGG
The DNA here is from genome assembly GCF_027475565.1 of Acinonyx jubatus. Classification (NCBI taxonomy): domain Eukaryota; kingdom Metazoa; phylum Chordata; class Mammalia; order Carnivora; family Felidae; genus Acinonyx; species Acinonyx jubatus. The sequence continues at coordinate 134,436,996 of NC_069386.1, read as the reverse complement.
TGGATGCTTGCCGTTCGTGGAGATTGCATCAATGAATCTTTAGCCATCCAAGGTATTCCCGGAATTATTTGGGGAGTAGGAATGAAAGTCTCCCCCTCTGAGAGAAAAGGGAGAGAAGGGTTGGCCAAAACACAAGGCCTGATAGTGGAAAGACTTTTAAAGACAGTGACGTCCAATATTCAGTGTTGAGTTGTTGGCTTTGCTGATTTGTAAAGGCCCCTCCTCTGCCAATAAACCTTAAATAAAACCTGTCCTTCCCCCAGACAAAGGTACTGTGTCCCGTGAGTGGGGCTTCTTCACCGTGAAGAATGACATTCATTTTTTGCATCTCCCGGCGTGTCTGGCACTTGGCAAAAAAAATGATGACTATCTATCAGAAGAGAGAAAAAATAGAAACGCTTAATGAAAGGACACAAATGAGACAGTGAATAATGGTCCGCTAGCACAAGGGTCTCTCTAGATCTTGCATTCAGGTACAAATTGGAGATACAGAATGCACAGCGAGGTGCTTCCAGAGGGTTTGGGTGGGGAGATGAAGCCGAGCTTTTGTTAATTTCTATTTGGAGAGGCGGCTATAAATAGATGCTGTGGCCCAAAAGACTCAGAGCACCTCAGAAGTGAGCCCCCGTGAGAATGGCTCACATTCAGGATGAAATGGACTCAGCTGGTGTCAAATGCCTTTACACAATTTCTCAGCCAGACCGTGCAAGGATCTCTCACGCTGTGCACCGTGATAGCGTCTGTCTTGGCAGACAGAGGGAGGCGGTCCACGGCCACCTGTTTGCAACAATACACACCAATGCTCCTTCCTGACTCACGCTGGCTCACTGTTTCATAAGAGGGGGCAGCTCCATTTCTCTCCCTGTGGCACCACAATAATTATTGAGAACAATAATTCAAACAATGAGAACTTACAATTCTCTGGTGACAATGCAAAAGTGCTGTTGTTTTCAGCAAAATAATCTCCCAAGTGTTGGGTAATGGGAACCATTATGTTCTGCTCCAGTTTGCATGCATGGCAGGCGTAAACCATGGCTGTGAATGAAATTAGAATCACTCACTCATTCATTCATTCACTTCTGCATTCATTCAGCAATACTAATAGAATACCAGTGAGTGGCAGGCAGTGGGCCCTGTAGGGTCTAGGGTCTGGCTTTATTCCCTCCCACATCTTGACCCAGAGGTAGGGTCTGTCAGAACAATGGCCATTTGATGCTGGCCTGTAAGGGAGTGATAACACGCATCGCAGACACCTAAGAACCTTCTGGCCACCATGCTTGATGAGTCATAATATACATAGGGGGTCAGGTTTCAAACCAGAAACCTCTCCACAGGCACGGCACCATGGGCCGGATCTGGATCTGAGTCCTAATCCGAACCGACTGACCCGGAACTTCTCTCCAAACCTCTACTGGAGGAGGTAAAATGGAAATGAAGTAGGTCCTCGAAGATCATTCGAACAACGGGAAACAGGAGGGCTTGATGGATTTAGAAACTAAGGCAGAGCTTAAGACTAGGCAATCTAGGGGCGCCTGGGTGGCTCAGTCGGTTGAGTGTCCGACTTCGGCTCAGGTCACGATCTCACAGTTTGTCAGTTCGAGCCCCGTGTCAGGCTCTGTGCGGACAGCTCAGAGCCTGGAGCCTGCTTCAGATTCTGTGTCTCCCTCTCTCTCTGCTCCTCCCCTGCTCACATGCTGTTTCTCTCTCTCAAAAATAAAGATTAAAAAAAAAAAGAACAGGCAATCTATGCTACTCCATGAAAATTGTTATTACTCAGAGCACAGCATGCATTAAATGGTAAGCATAAGCACATAAGATTAGCTTCTCTTCAAATTAGTTCCGAACCCATGAAACAATTTCAGGAATACTATAACCTTTCAAACTCTATGTTCGGCGGGTACGTGGCAATGGCGCCCAGAGAAGAAATCAACGCGCGCACAAATTGTCCAGCCGCATTCAGCAGTGACTACACTACCAATACGCATGAGCCCAGACACAAACAAGGCCTACTTAACAGTTTCTAGTTTGTTGCTAAGAAACCGTGACTGCCTGGTATGAGCGTATGACCACTCTGTGTCTTGTGTCAACTCATTATGGCCACATAATTAGAGTGAACTTAACACCGGAGAAGGGAATGTGGCAATGCATTTTCATCACCCATACAGTTAGTCTATTATTGTCCCAAGGCCTAAAAAATATTTTTCCAGAACGAGGGGAAAGAACAGAGAGGTCAAGGAAGAATCGAGATCACGGGGAGGAACGGCAAAGGATTCTCGACATGACAATCCACAAAAGCCTACCAACTGGGTGACAGCAAATCATCTGCCGTTCTCTTTCCCTTTCAAGTAGTGGCTCTCATGTTGGTCAAGCACGGACACTTACATTACATCCGTAGACCGGGAGAGTGAGGGGCAACATTCCCATGGCTGTGCTCATGCCGCCCTAAGCCACGCCCCTCTCCTTTTTTTTTTTTGATGTTGATTTTTATTTTTGAGAGAGAGAGAGAGAGCACGTACATGAGCGGGGGAGAGGCAGAGAGAGAGGAGACACAGTATCCGAAGCAGGCTCCAGGCTCTGAGCTGTCAGCACGGAGCCTGACGCGGGGTTCGAACTCATGACCTGAGCCCGAGTCGATGCTTACTTAGCGCACTGAGCCACCCAGGAGCCCCGCCACTCCCCTCTCCTAATGGGCACATGGCTGCATTCTCCTCCCCAGGAGTGAGAGGGTCAGAGGTGATCGGTGTTTCCCGCTGGTAGCTCTGCCCCACCATCCAGCTTGTCCCAGGTGGCTGGGCATCCATTAGCCTGTCAGTGGTTCTCGTTTCCCAGAAATCCACAATCCCCCTGAGCCCCCAAACGCCCACGAGATGCTTTCTTTCTGAGTTTCTGAAGGATATGTCCCAAATCACTTCCCTTAAGAAAGCAAGTGGTCTTAGGATAACTCAACATTATTTGTTCACGCCCACTGCTGGCTTTGAATTCCCTGACCCCATTTCACTGTCCGTTGTTTAAAACACCGATCCAGGCAATGGCACACTAGCCCTGGAGAGAGCATGAGAGACAGGTAAGTTAGCAAACGACAAGTCAGTGTGGTGAACAACATACTCGATGTAACACGTGGGGCTGGGGGTCCCCCAGATAAGGCACCTATTCCTGAAGGGGACCGGTGTGTCTGTGTCGGAGAAGGGGTCCTTGAGGAGGTGACACCGAAGGGCTCAAACTGTGGCTTCTCCACTCGAGAGCACACTTGACCTCTGACCGTTGCACCCACCCTCTGCCTAGCCCAGAGCCTCCTACTTGGTGGACACGAACTCCCACGGCCTCGGACTAGCACCCACTCAGGCATCTCAGGCGACCCCTCACTGTCTCATCCACTGCTTTCACCTCTCTCCCACCTGCTCATTTCTAGAGCCCTGGGGGAGGCTTGTTTATGCTTGTCGAACTTTGATTGGACGATTTTATAAAAACCAAATGAAAGCCACCTTCCAGGCTTCCACTGCGGGCCTGAGCAGAGCCTGGCACCCGGGGGGGGGGGGGGGGGGGGGCGCCCAGTCTGGGCATCAGTGTCCTGAGGCTCCTCAGACCAAGCCCTCCTTTTTAGCACCTGGTGGGGGTTCTGGCCACTGGGGGGTAAGGGGGGGGCAGATGGCAGGGCGCTAGCTACAGGTGCTCACTATGTCCATTGTCAAAGCAACAAGGAGCCTCTCACAGCTGTGTGGGCGTGTACACGCTTGTAGGTTTTATGGCGGGGTTTGGGGGGGGGCAGTAGTTTTCCAGAAAAGCAATGTAAGTGTCATTGGAACTCATTAAGTCAGAAAAAGGGAAAAACACCTACTGTATGTGTTAGCTACGATTTGAATGACAACCTTTTTTAAAATACACCTGATGCTAGAAGCAAAACGGACGAGGATGGGGTTTCGAAGTCACTTGTTAGGAATACCTAATTTAGCGCCTGGGTGGCTCCGTCGGTTGGGCGGCTGATTTCGGCTCAGGTCAGGATCTCACAGCTCGTGAGTTCAAGCCCCGCGTCGGGCTCTGTGCTGACAGCTCAGAGCCCGGAGCCTGCTTCAGATTCTGTGTCTCCCTCTCTCTCTACCCCTCCCACGCTCACGCTCTGTCTCTCTCTCTCTCAAAAATAAATAAATATTTTTTAAAAATGTTTTAAAAAGGAATACCTAACTTATAGAGCTGTTGCACGTGCACTCTCCAGAGTCCCCTCTGTAGGGGGGTCAGCTCTGTACCTCGGATTTTAATCTTCCTTAATCACCGCTTCCATCCCTTTGCGTTTCTGGGAAGAATGTGAGCTGATGCCTAAGTTCCATGGACACCAGTCCACCGTCCTGGCCCCCATATTTTTTTTATTGCAATTCCCTCCCAGCTGAGCCTCCTGCTCTCACCAGGATCGTTGCCTCTGCTTGTGCTGCATACGTGCTCATCCCTGCCTCTGTACCCTTGGTTATGCTGTTCCCCGGCCATGAATGTTTTTCCCTTTGCTCCTCTAATAGCAATTCGCCTTGCCCTTCAAAGTTCAATTTACGCTTTCCTCCTGGAACGATCTCGGATCACCTTAACGCTCCTCCCCACTCTAGTCCGGGTCTCCCCATTATGGATGCGCATGGTCCGTTCCAGTCTTCTACACTCCCTGTGTTTTGTGTCTCTGTTATGGACGTGGAAGGCAACACGGAGCAGGAAGCTCGTTGGGTTTGGCATTGAGCCTCAGCTCTACCAGCTGTCAGCTGTGTGACCTTGGGCAAGTTACTTAACCTCTCTGGACTCCGTTTTCTCATCTATAAAACAAAGGGTAATAACACCTACTTTGCAGGATTGTGGCGATTACCCGAGATAATGGGCCTTAACATGTCTGTCAAGCAGGGAGCTTAAGAATGGTGGCCATTGGGGCGCCTGGGTGGCTCAGTCGGTTAAGCGTCCGACTTCGCCTCAGGTCACAATCTCGCGGTTGGTGAGTTGGAACCCCGCGTCGGGCTCTGTGCTGACAGCTCAGAACCTGGAGCCTGTTTTAGATTCTGTGTCTCCCTCTCTCTCTGCCCCTCCCCTGCTCATGCTCTGTCTCTCTCTGTCTCAAAAATTAATAAAACATTTAAAAAAAAAAAAAAAGAATGGTGGCCATTGACATTGATGACCTTGGAGGCCTCCTTCTTCTGGCCTTTCTCAAAGGACATGATTGATGAGAACTGGCTGGCCGCAGGAGGGGGAGGAAGGCAGACTCCTTCCCGATCCCAGTCCTGTCTGAACATGCAAACCCCTCCCCCCTTCCCTCCTCCTCTCCCTCCTGCCACATGTGAAACGCCACTCACCTTTGTTGGCTTCTCAGATAAGTTGTCCATTTGTGTCTCCTTCTCTCTCTGCCCCTCCCCCACTCGTGTTCTGTCTCTCTCTTTCAAAAATACACATTAAGAAATTTTTTAAATAAAAATTAAAAATAAAGACCATTGTATGTACATGTGTGTATTTAAAGATCACTATTAGTGTGACCTTAAAAATTCATGCTGATCTTAATTTTTTTTTAGTGTTTATATTTAAGAGAGAGAGAGAGAGACAGAGAGAGACAAGGCACAAGTGGGAGAGGGGCAGAGAGAGAGGGAGACACGGAATCCAAAGGAGGCTCCAGGCTCCGAGCTGTCAGCACAGAGCCCGACGCGGGGCTCGAACTCACGAGCTATGAGACCATGACCTGAGCCGAAGGGACACTTAACCGACCGAGCCACTCAGGTGCCCCAAATTCATACCAGTGTTAAATATTTAACCTCGAGGCTCCTGAGACTATGTCAGGAACCCCTGGGATTTGGAGTATTCCTCAAGAATGCCAGGTAGGGCCCTAAAGCAATGGCCCTGGACGAGGGTGCCGAACAGGCCAGTCTGTGAAGACCATGGCCTTCACAGCAGGGCAGAGTCCCTTCGGGAAGGAGTACCTTCTGTCCCCTCCTCAGAACCCCAGAGCCACAGTGTCCCCTAGAAGGCGAAGAGCCACCCAGGTCAGCGGCGCTGAGCAGTGAGCAAACGATGCAAAACGCCAAGGGTCTGTCTCCCCACATTGCTCTGGAGAGCAGAGCCGGGGTGTGCTGGAGGGAGCCCCACATTTCATTTGTTTCAAAAAAATAAACGAGACATTTCTTGAACTTCATGGTTGTGGCAGAAGACTATAGCAGTCACCCCCTCCTAGTTTGTAGGAGAGACTGGAGACGATGGCCATCCAGGACAAAGGACCTATTCCGCGGATCCTTTGCAGTTCGATGTGAGCAGAGTTTGGAGGTCCTGCCCTCAAGGAAAGGGACATGATCATAGAAGTTTACTGTCACTGAGCTCTGCTCTATGGAGTCACAGGCGTCCATGCTCCTGCTTTCCCTAGGACAGCGACTTCCTCTGAGGGGTCCGAGTTGGCTCCCCCTCTTACGTCCGCCTTCCAGTGGTTGCCAGGGGGTCCCGATGGGGTGAAGGCACCTGCAAAGGCCTAGGAGGAGGGAGTTGACTGGAGTGATGGATCTGTTCTGTATCTTGATTAGGGCGGGGGTTACACGCGCTTGTACAAGTGTTCAAACTCACGGAACTATACATGGAAAGGGAGAAAAAGTTACTTTTACGGCATAATTTAAAGAATGAAATTAATGCACACACATGTATATGTCTATGTGGATACGTGCGTGTTTATGCACTCCATGAATACACACAGTGGTTAGCGTGTGCCTGACGGACAGAACGTGCTCTAGAAAAGGCTCCTCGCCACGTGCTCCGCAGCCCAGCAGCCTACGATTATCATTTGGCCTCTGGGGAGACAGAGCCTCACGCTAGAAGGTACATCAGCTATTTTGCTAAGGTGACTTCTCCCGCTCATAGTAAGACTTTACCAGTGACGTGATGCAAGCTCTTTTTGTGGAAGCCGACAGGCACACCGAGTAGCACCACTCTAGAAAGCGTGGGCTGCGGGTCACATGCGCGTTCTTTACAGGAGAGCATTGCAACAGCGGTCGCCGAGGGCAGAGACGGTGGCACTGATCTCCGGGTGGCCAGCGCAGGTGCGGGACTGGCTGGCAGAGAGGAGACGTCAGGTCAGGCTTCTCCGGGCAGAAAACGAGGAGCTGAAGGGAGACAGGCCTGAGCACACAGCTCATCTGCTCCGTTTGACTGATGGCATTTACTGAGGGGCCGAGGAATAAATGACGTACTCCAACGCGAGGCATGTTGAAATGCCAGCTGAACGGTGGCCCGAGAAGAGAGATCAAAAGGGGCGATGACCTGGCAAATTGGTGTCTTTCCCTGATGCCAGAATTTTGCTTCTTCCACATGCACCCCCCAAACGAGTCCTTCTCCCCAAGACCATACAGTCCGCTCCCCACTGCCACCTGTTTTGAACCCAGAGCGCTTTGTCCCACTTCGGAAAAGTCAGACAAGAGCTGGTCCATGACAAAGCAAAGACACGAAGTGGGGGCGAAACGTGAGGCCACAATTGGGAACCCAGCACCCTGGCCCCAGCGCTGCCCTTGATAAGCCGGGTGGCCTCAGGCAGTGTCCCCGTCACAGGGCCTCCGTTTCCCCAGCTGTGCCATGGCGTGGGGGGACTCTCAGCCTCTCTCACCTCCTACCTCCTACCAGAATCCTCAGACTCGCCAGGACGGACCAAAATCATCACTCGTTGATGGGACCCTTTTCATCCTTCTTTTCCTGCCCACGACCTGCAACTCTGCGTAGGTAGGTCCTTTGCCAAAGGCCAGCAAGCTTTGGCCGGCCGGAAAAGCACATGTCCCTGCTGACAGGAAGTGCAGGAGTTGGACGCCTGGCTTCAGCCTCCCCTCCCTTCTCGAGTTCTGTCTCGGTGCCCTCGGCGCAGCCCCCCAAGCCCCAGCAAGGCGATCCATCATCCAGGCCGTCGCAAGAACTTCTGGCAGATTGCAGCAGCCTCTATTACTTGTATGTATAATTTAAACGGCCCGTTTCCACTGCCAGGGACACCTGATCTCGCACGGGGAAACCGGGAGCTCTGCCCTCCGAGACGTGTGCGCTCTCCGCCTACGGCCACGCACCACTTTTCCGGAACCTTTCATCTTACCGGGGCACCTCCCCAGGCCAGGAACGATGGGACCTCGGAATAACAGGACGGACACTCCAATTTCAAGGCTGCCCTCAGAGGCAGGGCCATCAACTACATGGACGCTTCGTAGCTGCTGCAGAGTCGAACTCGCCTGTAAAATATAAGTGCACGGGCTCCGGGCCTGCCAGCCCGTCTGGGTCGTGGCAGAGACCGGGAGGAATAGCATACGTAGAAGTTCTTTGTAGAAAACTATCCTCTGGCTCCTCAAAGTGTGGTCCCTGGACCAGCAGCATGGGCATCACCTGGCAGCTTGTAAGAAATGCAGGCCCCTCTCCAGAATCCGACTGATTGCGCGCAAAGGGCAGGATGGCAGGAGGCCCTTAGCGGGTGCAGTAACAGGAACGTAAGGAGTCAGGGAGGGACTTGGAGAACGGGACACGGAGAACAAGACAAAACGAGAGAGAAGAGTAGGAAATCGCTCCGTGCTCCCTTCTGCCTGCCCTGGGTCACCTCCGCCCCATCTCTGCCCCCCAGCCACCGAAGCCTCTTGACGTGAGCTCTCAAGTCAGCTGTTGACCGAAGGCCGCGGAAGAGCGAGCGGACAGCTCCCGCTTCGCTTGCAGCAGACCAAAGGGGACAACCAACACAGATGGAAAGAGATGTCCCAAGGCCGGGGGCGGTGAGGGTCTCCCGTTCCTCCAGGAGCGCTGGGGGCGTCTCAGCCTGCTTCCAGACCAAGGCGCATAGCAGGCAGAGTACCTAGAGACCCCAGACCGACATCGGCAAGTGCATGGGGGCAGCAGAAAGCAGCCGTACCCAGATGGCAGAGGGGGCAGATGACGAGGTCCTGCGGGCTGTCTCAGAGACCTTGCCTGTCCCTTAATGGGTGATATTCTTATTGCCCTGGATTTTCTATTAAGCAAGCTTCCTGACATCACTTGAAGGTGAGGGTACTTGACCCGTGTTTCAAAATTTTCCAGCAATGCTGGGAAATGGACTGCATCACATTCGACAAAATTCCATTCAAGTCATTACCCAGGGAGAGGCATTATAATTGCACAGATGTAAGTGCTCCATTTCGTGGGTTTAAAAATACCCCTTTCCAGGGCTGCGGCAGGCATTAAATGAGATAACGTGAGCGCTGCTCTTGGCACGGGCTTCTTATGAGTCTTTTCCCTGCAGTCTTGCAGAGGAATCGAAAGCTTCGCTCTGGCCCAGAGGGCTCGTCCTTGGCCTCAGCCCTGGCAGCTGCATTCTAATGGCTGTGCTAATGGATGTCGCTGATCCACAGGGACGGAGCCCCGGACCCAGATCTTAAAAGCCCCGAGTCACGGCGGGTGGAGGTTTTTAGTTGTTTGGGGGGTTTTTTGTTTTTGTTTTTTTCCAGAAAGAGCTCTTCTACTTTTTCAAGCACCACAGGCAGCTCGGCCCTCTGCTTTCTGCAGCCAAAGCCTGTCCCTTGAGGAAATCAAGTTAAAGTCCTCGCAGACAGTGGTTTTAAATGCTCCTGGGGACGCATTCGAGACCTAAAGGATATACACGAGTCAACGTGGGATAAACAGTATGTATCGAGCACTGACCACGTGTGAGAGATTAAATGACTGGCCCCAATTCCGCACCCCGCCCTGTACCCACGTCCTCGCCATGGCCTCATTTGGGGCAGAGTAATTCCATACTCCTTGATTTGGGGCTTGACCGCTTGACTTCCTTTGGCCAATGGAAGAAGATGGAAGCGAGTGACAGCAAGACGGTTCCAAGCACAGGTCTTAAGGGGCCTCGCATGCTTCTGCCATCACCCCAAAAAGAACTCCCTTTGGGTAGCTGCTGCCCCATCAAGCTGGACTCCGGAAGAAACACATGTGGATCAGAGCCGCCCCTCCTAACCTGCAGTGAAACCTGTCAGTGAAAAACAAAGCTGCTGCTGTTGCCGTGTGACTCTTGAAGCAGAGTCACCCGGCCCAGCCAAAGCCTGAATCATCAGGACTGCCCCAGTCTGCCTACAGGGCCACAAGGGGGGGGGGGGGGGGGCGGAAATGATTGTTGTTTTAAGCCCCTGTAGTTGGGGATAGCTGATTATGCAGCATTCTTGAGGCTGTAGCAAACCCATACACCGTGTGGTAGAAATGAAAAATAGAATGGGGGGGAAAGAAATAGGGAGAGAGAAGAGAACAGGACCGAGAGAAGAGGGGGAGGGGTCCCGTGGGCACTCACCGCAGCTAAAGACTGGCACGGCCCCGTGGGGTGTTCTCAGCTACAGGCACACATCGTGATGACGGACCCTGGTGTCACATAGCCCGCTCGGGATCCTGAGAACCAAGGTCAAACCAAGCCCAGAAGGAGGGGAGTCTCAGGGATGCAGGAAAGGAAATGGAGGACTGGGAGCAAGCAGGACCGCAAGGGTCCAGAAGGACCAGATCTGTGCTGGAGGAGAGAGAAGATCAGGGATGAGAAGTTACCCCTCACTGAGACACTGGCACAGCTTTGGAAGGCTGGACATGGCCAAGGCAGCAAGGGAGAGCCAGGACTGAGCCCATCTCCTGTGGGGGGAACAAGGCAGGTACCAGGTTTTAGGAGGGAGGAGCCTGAGAGAGCAGGAAGAAGTCTAGTAACTAGACAGAGCGTATTTGGCTTGTAGAATATCTAAATAAGTATGTGCTGAATAAATCAATGAACTCCACTTTAACACGGGCTCCACTAACCCCACTTTGGGGCCAGGAGGCTTCATTCCACAGACCAGTAGGTGCTTTTCCCAACTCCCCAGGACGGCAAGGAAAAGACCAAGGGAACCATAAAATAAGCTGGTCCCCTCCACGCAAAGGCCATTCCAGGAGGACACCAGCCTAGCTCCCGGGGGCATCGAAGGGGAAGACTGCAGGCGGAAGAAAGCCTTTCTCCTGGAAGCCTGGAACCCCCACCAGGGTGTGGTGTGGTTGTTGCTATGGATACTGATGCCGTCTTCATGCAAGGTTGTCCAGAGACTTCGCTTGTCTCCAAAATTCGGAAGAGCTGGCCCTACCGGGCCCGCATCCGGAAGGTTAGCATCTCAGATCCGACCCCTCCCTGACACAGGACGGGATCTCTCTGGGTTGCCCCAATCCCCTCCCCACCCAGCCTCTGTTGCCATTTATCATGCCATTTGGACGGCAAATTTATATTCTCATATTTTTTATATTTGTTTCTTATATAAAAATACGATTTCTCAATACAAACGTCCATGAAAACTGGGACAATGGAAGATGCACTGTGTGGACACTACATGTCAATAAAATGAGAGAGAGGACTTGTATCGTGAACAGGAGGAAGGTTCCGGATTGTTTAGAATGCAAAGGCCTGGGCAGGCCCCTGCTCGGTGAGCCCCGGGTCTGGGCGCACTGCAGACACCCCTCCCCGCAGCCCCTCAGTCCCCCTTGGCCAGTGAGGGAGGGCTGGGCAGGGTGAGGGGGTGTCTCCTCCCAAGCAAGAGGAGAGCAGACCCAGCCCACCTTCCAGCTCTGTCTCCTGGAAGAAGAAAAATAAAAGCCCCTAAAAGAGAAGAAATCAAATCGACAAAAGCCAAGAGGTACCAAGTGGCTAGCACCCAAACCCAGTGCATGGGGGGGGGGGTGTCTTTATTCTTCCTATAAATACATCCCAGTTGCTCCCAAGGACCCAGACCTGCACTTTCCAGGAGTGTTAACCCCCAGCTCTAAGGGTGCTTTTGCAATTCCATACTCTCCAATGGATCTCCCAGGTTCCCGAAATAAACACCCATGTCTGATTATCACGTTTTTTTTAAAACGTAGGAGGATCATAACATGTACCGAAAACCCTCCAATTGTTCCCTATCTAACCGAGAGCAAGAGCCAAAGTCCCACAAGGCCCTGTGCCACCCACCCCCAACACCCACACAGCCTCACCCTCACCTCCCCCCCTTCCACCCCTCTGACCTCGTCTTCAGCCCTCACTCGTTCCATTAGTCACAGTCACTGCCTTGGCGTTCTTCAAACACCTGCTGCCCCAGGCCCTTTGCACTTACTGTTCTCACTGTACAATGCTCTTCCCCAAACTGCTACACGGCTCCCTCTGCTTCTCCAGTTCCTTTAGGTCTTTGCTCAAGTCCCACTTAAGCAGAGATGCCTTTACTGGCTCCTCTGTCTACATTCACTGTTCCTCTTACTCCACTTCACTTTTCATTGCCTCAACACAATCTGACGTGTCAGGTACTTACGTGTTTGTCTTTCTAATTTTCATCTCCCCTACATGACAGTAAAAACTTTTTTTGTTGTTCACTGCTCTTTCTCCAGTGTCTGTAGCAGTACTTTCTGGTACGTAGACATGGCCAATAATTATCTGCTGAACGAATAAATGAATGAGCAGCACTAGAGACAGGCACTAAGGCCAGACGTTGGCAGGACTTCTGGTAGCTTAAGACCTAGGGAAGTGCACACAGTAGGTCCTACAAGTAGCTCAGAGCCCAAAATCGGGATGCAGCCAGGCCTCAGGGGCTTCTAGAAAGGAGAATACAGAAAGGGCTCTCTCTTTCTCTCACTCTCTGGTTTCTTTCTGCACATTTGCTCCCACTCCCCCTTATCGGCAGCCTCTCTTGCTCGGCCCACAGGGACAGATCAAAGAGAACTAAATAAACAGCTGCCCCATTTCCCATGTTACTGTAGACCCGGCTGTCCAGTTAGTTCTCTGTTTTGCTCTTTCCAAATTTCCAGGGAAAGAACCCCGCTTGGGCCCGAGTTGCCAAGTGCCCACCCAGGTCCCATCGCTGTGGTCCAGGAAGTGAGGCCATGTTCACAAACATGGATTCCAGGAGCCCGCCCTGTGACTGGAGAAGAAACAACATTTAATGGAATGCCTGAGAGTAGGGGAGACATCCTAAAAAAGAAGGTACTGGAAAACCCCTTTCGCTGTGAGATTTCTGCTTGCCCAGTAGGAGAATGGAGTAGAATGTTTGCTCCAATGAAGGGAGCCACCCTTGCAGCCCATTCAGCCTGAGATTCATGCCAAGCCTCTTCCAGCCCTCGAAACAAATCTCCATCCCAGCCAAGCAGGTGTGGTAAGTGCATCTCCTGCCCACATGCGAGTAGGCTTCCGTTTGAGGTGCTGCCTCAAGGGGGCACTCAAACCCAGGGCTCTAACTCTCCCCCAGATCCCCTCCACTGAGTGGCTGCTGGTAATGGTAAGAGGGTAGGACCTAAGGGCTCAGGAATCTTGGCTCGGCGCCCAGTGCTGCCACAATCTCTTGAAGGATGACACATCCCAGGCAAATTCACTCGCTCTGTTATGAGTTGGATGATCGACTCGCACCCCAGTGTAATTTCCAGAAAAGCAAAGGCAGGAGGCCTCAGCTAGAGACAGGCCTGAGGACTACACTGCAGTCAGGCAAAATGGGGAGAAAAGCGTGCATCGGAAACGTGAACAGGGGTTCGTGGTGGGAAGCCAAAGGGCTCTGATTTTTTTTTTTTTTTTCCACTTGGCATATCTAGAAGGTCTAAATGTTCTCATGAACATGAATTGCTTACATAATTCACTTGGTAATGTCAATCTGGGGTTCTTGTCAGCAGGGGACTATCCTGAATAAAGCCGTTTGGGACGTTGTGTGCAAGTCTACAAAGGTGGCCAGATGTCTTCACTTCTCTTGAGTGAACCGTTGGAGTGGAGTCGATGGGTTGCACCGAATCTACAGGCCAGCATGTAAAGCGCTGGCACCTGAAAATTCTGTCTTCCAACCCATGAGTATGGCGTAATCTCTCCATTTTCGGGCAGGGTCCCTTCGATTTCCCTCAGCAGTATTTTTCGGGTTCGATGCACATGTCTTGCACGTCCTTTGATAGTATATTCCCGAATGGTTTCCAGTTTCGATGCTGTTGTGTCATTTGAAAACCTTTTGAGCTTATGAAGTGTCACTTTGACTTTTGCTGCCATGCTGGTTTTTGTAAATACAACCGATTTGGACAATTTTGTTGAGTTCACTTGTTAGTTTTAGCAGCTTTGGGGGCGGGGAGTCCTTAGGACTTTGTAACGTAAACAATCATGTTATGCACGAAGAAAGCTTTACTGCTTCCTCTCCAACCTTCATGCCTTTCTCCCCATGCACTCCCCTTTTGTCATTATGCGGGGTGGGGGGGCGGCGGGGACCTCCGCAGACACTGGATAGAAAGGGTGAAAGTGGACATCCCCGCCTCCTCCCAATCTGAAGACGAATGCACTCGGTATATTCAGTATATTGGCACAAAGAATTATATTTGTTGTTGATTTTCTTCATAGAAAACTTTTGTAAGATCGTGGAAGCTTCCTTGGGGCGCCTGGGTGGCTCCGCTAAAGTCGCTGGACTTTAGCTCAGGTCATGATCTCATGGTCTGTGGGTTCGAGCCCCGCGTCAGGCTCCGTGCTGACAGCTCAGAGCCTGGAGCCTGCTTCAGTTTCTGTGTCTCCCTCTCTCTTTGCTCCTCCCCCACTCATGCTGTCACGCTCTCTCTCATTCTCTCTCTCTCAAATAATAAATAAGCATTTTTTAAAAAAGAGAAAAAAATAAAAAAAGATTCCACTTCGGGGAGAGCCAAAACTGTCATTAAGTTAAATCTCAGTTTGGTGCTGTGGGGCTTAGCATGAGTGACTCTATTTAGGCCCGTTGTCTGCTTTTTAGCATTTATAGTCCATTTCCCTTTTAAAGAAATTGTGTCTCTAACGAGCAAAATCTTCCTATAAACAGTGGTAAATCGTATAAATCCAATAAAATAGTCTCATATCATTTTTAAATTTAGGTATTCTTAAACAATACTTATTTGCAAAGTTGGTTGACAAACAGAATCTTTTTCAACTTTATAATCACAAGATTAAATCTCTGACTGAAGTACACCATTAAAATTGGAATCTGAATTCTGTCACACGTACCAAGTTCTTACACACAAGTTAAATACTCAATATGCACAAATTGTTCTTAAAATGAATGCCCCAAATAAGATTTTCATTGGTTCATTTTATTTTCTGTTCTCTTTCAATAATTATAAACATCCCTAAGATCCCTAGGTTTTTTTGTTACTGGCTAAGAAGATAGTTTTTAACAGGATGCTACTGCCCCCTAGAGGACATCTTGGAGATTTTCATTTTATTTTGTTTTATTTTATTTTGTTTTATTTTATTTTACTTTTTATTTTATTTTACTTTATTTTGCTTTGCTTTACTTTACTTTATCTTGTTTAGTTTAGCTTAGCTTAGTTTAGCTTAGCTTAGTTTAGCTTAGTTTAATTTAGTTTAATTAGGCACAATGACGGACGTATGTTACCAGTACCTATGTACTTAGGGACCAGGGATGCAGGACCATCTCTCACAGCTAAAAGTTATCCTGTAGAAATTTCAGAAGTCCCTTCACGTAAACAAAAAACTAATAACTATCCGAGCCTAGAACGTTACCGTATTTTGTACGTATTTTTTTGTAGTTTTAACGTAGATAGAATTTTTCAGTAATTGCAACTTTCTTGCAAATCAGGGAGATTGTACTTTGGTTTGGTCTGAACTTTACCAGCTGAACTTTACCACCATGTGTGATATTGTCATTTATACTAAATATATATTGTGGACTTAGAACAAGTTTCCTGGCCTCACATTTCCTCGAATTCCTGGAATTTCCTGAGCCGTAAGAGCAACGGGAGAATCTCTCTTTTGTCATAATAGTTGGTCTCTTGTCCTCAATTCCTGAAGTCACTTCAGGGCCATGAAGGTGAAGTGTCTGTCTTGTTATTCACAACAACCCCCTCAAACACTGCTAAGCTTTTGTTAATGTGGCAACTCCTTTTGGAAATCTCCTAAAGGGGTGGGGCGCGCTGGGACCAGAGCAATGAACTACGAAATACAGGGCTGGAACTTCCAGCCCCACCCCCTCATTTCCAGGGACCGGTGAGGGACTGGCAGCTGAAGCAATCACCGATGATCAATGATTGGTTCAATCATGCCTAGGTAATGAAGCCTTTATAAAACCCCCCAACGAGAGGGTCCAGAGAGCTTCAGGTTTTGCTGAACCAGAATGCTTTCACCTGCCACCGGGCCAGGCCCCGAACTCCATGAAGACAGAAGCTTCTTTGCTGGGGACGTCGCCCTACGTAGCTCCTGATCTGGCAGTTGATTCATAGCTTGACTGTCTTTTGTAACAAACTGGCAATCTAGCGAGAAAACCGGTCCCCGGAGTCCTGTGAACTGCTCTAGAAAATGAATCCAAACCCAAGGAGGGGGTGATGGAAACCTCTGATTTATAGCCACTTGGGCAATATCACAAAGTAACAATCTGGACTTGTAACTGGCATCTGAAGTGCAGAACTGTCTTGTGGGACTGCGCTCTTAACCTGTGGGATGTGACCCTATCTCCCCGGAGATGTGTCAGGACGGAGTTGAATTGGAGGACACCCAGCTGGTGTCAGAGAATGACTTGGTGATGCGGAAGAAAATTCCCCGCACGTTATAATTGGTGCCAGAATTATATACCATTGTGGAAAATCGTGTTGCTGGTGGCAATGTTATCCATGGTACTTGAATCAGTCTGTATTTGCAGCTGCCACATTCATGGTGACTATATATAGATAAATGGATACAGATACATAGATATGTTTCTGAAGCATTTGTTTCAAATTATCAAACATAAAAAATGTTAAGAACTTTCAGATGAATATTATATTGTATCAAAACTTAAGCAGACATGGGGCGCCTGGGTGGCTCCGTCGGTTAAGCATCTGACCAGCTCAGGGGATGATCTCGCAGTTCGTGGGTTCGAGCCCCGCATCGGGTTTTGTGCTGACAAGCTCAGAGCCTGGAGCCTGCTTCGGATTCTGTGTCTCCCTCTCTCTCTCCTGCTCAATGCTCTGTCTCTCTCTGTCTCTCAAAAATAAATAAATGTTAAAAAAAATTTTTGAAAACCTTAAATAGACACAAGCAACTTATTCATTATATTTTTCTGGTATAATAGTGCTTAAGCACATAGATATTGAAATATGCGTTATTTTATTATAAGTAATTGCCTTTTATTTCTCTTTCGTATTGCAGTTTGGGCGATATATTGCATGTAGCTAGATGATATTATCTATGAATTTCATTTCAGGATAGTGGAAAGCATTACAAAGTATCTTTAAACTTCATAAAAATAAGTAGTCATGGACCAACAACTCTGATACCACTATTATATCGTGGAACTGAAAAATTAAGTAAGTGGATGATGGAAGGAAAGAGCAGTGTTTTTCCCTACTAGAGTGGGAGTTAACAGATAAGAAAGAAGAGGAAGCAGGGTGCTTGGATGCTCAGTGGATTGAGCGTCCGACTCTTGATTTTGGCTCAGGTCATGATTCCAGGGTCATGGGATCGAGCCCCACATCGGTTTCCTTGATGAACGTGGAGCCTCCTCGCTGAACATGGAGGCTGCTTAAGATTTCTCTCTCTCTCTCTCTGTCCCTCTCCTGCTGCCCACCCCCCCAAATTAAAAAAAAAGAAAAGGAAGAAGAAGAGAGGAAGCAAGAATGATCCATGTGGTAATGCATTAGGGTCTGAGGTATCAGTATGAGCTCATGTTTAGTTCAACATTGATACAAGCGGTCACAAATGACAATACAGTAGAGACAGGTGTACCCATGTGGGTTAGTATACACGCGTATATCTCTTTGCTCTGTAGCTAAGAGGGTCTTAGAAGCAATGATAGCCCAGTAGCAATGAGCACACCTAGCTTGCACATGTTGCTAATTACGTGCTCCAATAAAAGAAACCGGGACTCCAGTACTAGGACTGGGACGGGAAATATACAAAATAAGTCTGGAGCCGCTTGTAGTGCCACAAAGCAATGCAGTGCTAAACTCACACACACACACACACACACACACACACACACACGTGCACACACCCACCCACATCGATGGACGTATGTCAAAGAGACACAGGCACCCACGGAAAGACTGCCAGTGGCCGAAGCTGGAAAAACTTGAGGAAGACAATAATTAAAACAATATCGAATTATGCAACAAAGTATAAAATAAATACCAATGCGTCCATACTGAGAGGGGCGCCTGGGTGGCTCAGTCTTTTGAGCTTCTGACTCTTGATTTCAGCCTAGGTCATGGTCTCAGGGTCGTGGGATCGAGCCCTGAGTCGGACTCCACATTGGGCATGGAACCTGCTTGAGATTCTCTCTCCCTCTCTCTCTCTCTCTCTCTTTCTCTCCTCTGCCCCTCTCCCCTGCCCTCTCTCTAAAAAATTTAAATTAATGAAATAAAGAAAAAGGGAAGAAGTGACCAATCTCCTGTGCAGAGAATCACAAATAAGTTATGAAGATACTCCACCCTCAAACAGGTGGGGTGTAATTCCCCAATCTAAGTGTGGGCTGCAGTTTCTTGCTTCCCAAAAGAACAGTAGGGAAAGGAATGGGTAAAAGCGACTTCACAGAGGAACCTGGCAAAAACTCCCTTACTCAGCCAAGTGCTCAAGTCACCCTCAACCATGGTAAGTCCTGTTGATAGCATGTACGTTTGACACGATGTGACAAGAATGGCACTCTACCTCTGTGGTCTTCCTCCCTCAAACCCATCACTCTAATCTAATTACGAGGGGGAGAATTCAGACAAATCCTACTGAAGGAACATTCTCCAGAACACCTGACCAGTACGCCTCAAAACTGTGAAGGTCATCAAAAGAAAAAAAGAAAAAACGAAAGTCTGAAACACTGTCACAGTTTAAGGAGACACAATGACTAAATGTAATGTGATGTCCTGGATGGGATCCTGGAACATAAGAACATTAGGTCAAACCGATAGAAATCTGAATAAAGGATGGGCTTTACTTCACAATAATGTGCCAACATTGGATCATGAATTCTAACAAATTACCCTGTTAATATAGGATATCGATGATAAGGAACCTGGGTGTGGGGTATATTTGAACTCTCTGTACTATCTGCAATTTTTCTGTAAATCTAAAACTTCCTTTAAAAATAAAGCTTATTGGGGCGCCTGGGTGGCTCAGTCGGTTGAGCGTCCGACTTCGGCTCAGGTCACGATCTCACAGTCCGTGAGTTCGAGCCCCGCGTCGGGCTCTGTGCGGACAGCTCAGAGCCTGGAGCCTTCTTCGGATTCTGTGTCTCCCCCTGTCTCTGAACCTCCCCCGTTCATGCTCTGTCTCTCTCTGTCTCAAAAATAAATAAACATAAAAAAAATTTTTTTTAAATAAAGCTTATTTAAAAATATCTCATCCTTATACAAAAACAACCACAAAATTGTATTAAGGAATATGAAAAGAAACTTGAATAAGTGGAAAGACTTATCATGCTCCTGGATGTAAAGAATAGTTTCTGTAAAGCTTTTCTTCCTGAATATTGATTTTAAAACTTAATTTCAGGAGCGCCTGGGTGGCTCAGTCGGTTAAGCGTCGGACTTCGGCTCAGGTCATGATCTCACAGTCTGCGGGTTCGAGCCCGGCATCGGGCTCTGTGCTGACAGCTCAGAGCCTGGAGCCTGCTTCCGATTCTGTGTCTCCCTCTCTCTGCCCCTCCCCTGCTCATGCTCTGTCTCTCTCTGCCACAAAAATAAATAAAAACATTTAAAAATTTAAAAAACTAAATTTCAATCAAAAGAGGAAGATTTTTTTTTTTTTTTGGAAATTGAAGAAATATTTTTAAAGTTCATCTGAAGAATTAAAAGGTAGGAAGAGCCAGAATATTTTTTAAATTTTTTTTAACGTTTTATTTATTTTTGAGACAGAGAGAGACAGAGCATGAATGGGGGAGGGGCAGAGAGAGAGGGAAACACAGAATCGGAAACAGGCTCCAGGCTCTGAGTCATCAGCCCAGAGCCCGACGCGGGGCTCGAAGTCACGGACCGCGAGATGGTGACCTGAGCTGAAGTCCGACACCCAACCGACTGAGCCACCCAGGCGCCCCCAGAATATTTTTTAAACCTAAATCAAAATGAGCAGATATTAAATCGAACATAAGTTTATAAACGTTACAACAGGGTGATACTGTTGCCAAAAGAGATAGTTCATTGAAACAGAAAATTCCAAAACACCTATCCTGGTATACATATACCAGTACGTGCATTTTGAATATAAAGATAGAATTTCAGGTCAGAGAGGAAATGAAAGATGATTTAATAAATGATATGAGAACAGCTAAGACATGTATAGGTATATGCAAAGCGCCCTGTATGTGCCAAACTGAATTCCAGATGGACTTAAAAATGAAACCCCAGAAGAACCTAAAGACAAAACAGGTGATGATGTACCTGATAGCTAACGAGAACAACCCTTTTAAGCACACAAAGATAAAAATAATAAAGGATCGGCAAATCTGTATAAGTATGAAAAAGTTTTGTGTTAAAAAGGGCAAAAAATAAGTAATGATCTTGAAACAAAATTCGGCAACATCCATAAGAAGGGATTAAGAGAGTTAATATATAATTCCTATATATCTGCAAAGGGAAAAAAAAAAATAACACCTCCGTAGGAAAAAGAATGTGAGAAGATAACTTACAAAACAAGGACTGCATACGCCTAATAAACTTAAAAATAGTTAGCCTCTGTTGGGACGCCTGCGTGGCTTAGTTGGTTAAGCATCGGGGCTTAGCTCAGGCCATAGTCTCGCAGTTATGAGTTTCAGCCCCGTGTAGGGCGCTGTGCTAACAGCTCAGAGCCTGGAGCCTGCTTCGGATTCTGTGTCTCCTTCTCTCTCTGTCCCTCTCCCACTAGTGCTCTGTTTCTCTCTCTCTCAAAAATAAATACACGTTAAAAAAAAAAAAGCCTCTATTAACTTTAAAAATAAAACTGCCACATATTTTATCAGTAAAAATTGGTCTATTCAGGAATAGCGGAGAATTACAATCCCTGACACAGAACCTATGGCAAAGCCATAGGCAAGCCTGGGGAACAAAGAAATAAGCTCTTTGGGTAATGGGTAAAAGGGAATGGGTAAGTTGGGAGGGCTGTTATATAAACAAAAAGTCCGTTGGAGTCAACTCGAAGTTCAAAGCAGACTGGCTCTTCATTGGCTCTGTTGTGTGGCTCTCTTTTTGGCTGGGCTGTTGCCAGAGTAGGCGGAAAACCTTCCTCCGCCTGGGGTAGTAAAGCAGTAACCAAAGTAGTATCTACTTGGAAAGTAGGTCTCTTCCGGTTGGGGGTCTGCAATTGACGAGGAGCGGTAGGGCGTGAGAGCTCCCCCTGCTGGCCTCGCAACTCCATTTTAGCGAGGTTTCCTTTTATTTTCGCACCTCATTAGTGGTAAAAGAAATGTAAATAAGTCACAATTTTCCACCTTTCACCGCAAATCTTTTCTTTTTTTTTTATTGACAAAGGTAACTGTTGGTGAGGAATAGGAAAAAAAATAGATCTTCTCACATACTTTTGAGAGATGGGTAAACTGACAATATTTTTGGAGAGCATCCTAACAATAAATATCAAGTTCCATAAGAAATGCATCGTGTCCGACCCAACAACTCTACCTGTAGGAACATATTATCAAAAAACTATTTGTGCATGGTGACCTAAGCACTTCCTGCCACTTATAAGAACTCATAAGCACTTATCAGCACTTATAAGAACAAAAATTGGAAAGAATTTAAACCCTTGGGGGGTGGGGGTGCTGATACATTGAACTACAGCACATTCACAGGATAGCTGTTTGATGATAAGTACAAAACACATACAAGTTCTAGAAAAGGCAAACGTGTAGGGACATAAAAACAGATGAGTGGTCGCCAGGGGCTGGGATCCAGCAAGGCTGACTACAAAGGAGCATGAGACAAGGTGTGGGGAGAGGGTGATGATGTTGAAAATGCTCCGGGGTGCCTGGGGTGGCTCAGTCAGTTAAGCACGACTCTTGACTTTGACTTCGGCTCAGGTCATGATCTCATAGTTGGTGAGTTCAAGCCCCGCATCAGGCACTGTGCTGACAGCCTGGGCCTGCTTGGGATTCTGTCTCCCTCTCTCTCTGCCCCTCTGCTACCTCTCTAGCTGTCTCTCAAAAAAAATAAATAAAAATAAACTTGAAAAAAAAAAAAAAGAAAGAAAATGCTCCACGTCTGAGCTGGTGGTTCCTCGACTTTAAAAGTTTGCCCAAACCCATAGATGTGTCCACTGAAAGGTTGAATTTTACCGTGTGTAAATTATATCTCAATAAACTTGACTTCAAAGAAAATCCTGTGGAAGAATATTAAGCAGCCTGGGGAAATTTAAATGACCCATTAAATGGGGAGCTTGCAAGGTAGTGTGCACATTGTTATCGGAACTTGGTAAGGGGGTTACGTTTTCCGAGTGTGACAGAAACTGGGCAAACTTGGTGAGGTAGACTGGAAGGAAATGTGCCAAAATGTGTCTCCCTCTGGAAATGAAATTAAATGTGGTTGACTCTTGAACATGGGGGAGGGAGGGTTGGGGCACCAACACCTTACACAGTGGGAAATCTGCCTATAACTTTGACTCCCTTAAAACTTAACTAGTAATAGCCTACTGTTGACCAGAAGCCTCCCCAACCACCTAAACAGTCGATTTGCAGCTATTTTGTGTTGTATGCATTATACACTGCGTTCTCACAATAAAGTAAGCTAGAGAAAAGAAACTCACAAGAGGGGCACCTAAGTGGCACCTAAGTGACACCTAAGTGGCACCTAAGTGGCACCTAAGTGGAGTCAGTCAGTTAAGCGTCCAACTTCGGCTCAGGTCATGAGCTCACTGTTGTTGAGTTCGAGCCACTAATCGGGTTCTGTGCTGACAGCTCAGAGCCTGGAGCCTGCTTTAGATTCTGTGTCTCCCTCACTCTTCCCCTCTCCTGCTCCTGCTCTCTCTCTCTAAAATAAATAAACATTTAAAAAAAATTTTTAAGAAAATCACAAGAAGATAAAATGTATTTACAGCACTGTACTATTAAAAATCCGCATATATGTGGATTTATGTTGTTCAAATCCATGTTTTTCAGGAGTCACCCGTATTTTTTCTTCACATTGTTATTTTATCTTTCTTTGTTTCTTTATTGCAGGAACCCATTTCTCTGTTGTTCAGATGCTTTAGGACGCTTTTCTCTTTGACGGGGCCACCAAGAAGGAGGGAAACCACCAGAGGGCAGAAGAGCCGGGGGAGGAGGGGGACGCTCAGCTGGAGGGACAGGCCAGCGGAGAAGCCGAGGAGTGGGGCTGCGGGGCGGGGCTTGGGGGCTGGGGCGGGGCGGGGCGGGGCGGAGGGCGGGGCAGGACTGGCTCTGGGTTTTGCTAGGGGCTGACCGCGCGGAAGGGCCTGCCCCGCGAGGGGCAGGCCGAGTTTCCATTGGAAATCATGAAATCACCCCCGCTGGTGCTTAGATGTTTGCAGAGCTCCGCGAGGACAAGGAAGGCGGCACCATGATGAGTGAGTCTAGCTTTGCAGGGAGCTGGCAGCCTGGGCTGTGGTGGGGGACAGGCCTCCCGGACCCCCAACCTAGGACGGGCCAGACGCCCCTCTGTTTTCCTTCGTTCCCTCCACCTATTAACTAGCTAACTCACTCTCCGTCTCTCTTCCCTTTTCGTGTCCCAAGAACGGGCGGCTGCCGCTGCAGTGGGAGGAGGTGAGTCGCCTGGATCCCCTGCGTCGCCGGGGAGGGGACTGCGGAGATGCGGGTTGGGAGGGCCGCCGGGGTGAATGTTAGGAGCGGAGAGCCGCGCTCACAGTGCTCCCGGGAAGAGGACGCCTGATCCGGGGCCTGGCTGCACCCTTAGGTCTTCTAAGGAGCGCGTAGAGATTTCCTTTGACTGGGGGTGTTGTTTATAAACTGCAGTGGTATATTTCACCTCCCACATTTACACACACACGCACACACAGTGACGGGCAATGACCTCCCCGGTAGGTCACTGCCACTTCCTGGGTGGGCCTCCCGTGACCTCTTTGTCCCCCACCTGACTCCACATCCCCCCCTTTCTCTTTGCTTTGGGACCCCCCCCCCCCCCCACCGAGCTGCCGTGTCCCATCGATGTTCAGAGCAGACAGGCCCCTGAAACTGCCAAGGAGTTCGGGAGGGGTCCCTTCCCCTGGCCCGCGCCCCGACCCAGCACCTGTTCCCCGCAGTCGTGGCCGTGGGGGCCGTGCCCGTGGTGCTGGGCGCCATGGGCTTCACCGGGGCGGGAATCGCCGCCTCGTCCCTAGCGGCCAAGATGATGTCCGCCGCCGCGGTCGCCAACGGGGGTGGAGTCGCCGCGGGCAGCCTGGTGGCGACGCTCCAGTCGGTGGGTAAGTGTTGGGTGGGCGGTGGACAGGTCGGGGGACGGGTGGGGGAGCGCAGGATAGTGGGGAGAGGAGCAGAGCGAGGAGGGCGTTCACCCCAGAGGCTAAGCCTGAGGGAGGGCTCAGCTCCCTCCAGTTCCGTGGTTCTCATCCTCCCGGATCCTTTGACTGTCCCTCACTGCCCTCTTTCTGGCTCCTTCTGAGTGAAGTTTGGTGAGAATGGAGGGGTAAGGGGCTCTGAGAGGGAGAAGAAGGGAAGGAGCCCAGGGCTCTGGGTACAGCCCAAATCTGACACGGGGGTGGCCTAGGTGGGTCCTTTCCCCTCCGGGCCTCAGTGGCCTCCTGTGTAAGGTGAGGGGACCGGTTGCTCACTGGATCTTTGGCTGACTGTCCTCTGTCTCTAACTTCCCATAGATTCACCCCCTCTCCTGTCTTTGCCACCTCCAGCGTCGTCTCCCCAAAGTGGAGCCCTGGGGGTTTCAGAACCTAGTGGAGGGATCCAGGTCTCTGGGCCTCAGACATCCAGAGGGGTCGGGGCCACTGGCCACTGCAGGTTCCAGGACTCACCCTCTGTCTATTCCTCAGGGGCAGCTGGACTCTCCACATCATCCAACATCCTCCTGGCCTCCATTGGGTCAGCTTTTGGAGCCTTGCTGGGAGGCTCAAAAAAGGAACCTTCTTCCTCTTCCCCAGCAGAACCCGGGTCTGAAGGGGAACAGCCAGGAGAAACTGAATCCCAAGTTCAACCTCCAAACCCCCCGCTCGGTTCAGAGAAACAGGAGAAATAAAAATCGTGTGTGGATGCACCTCCACGTCTTTGCTCCTTGCAGCCCTGTTGGGGGGGGGGGGGGGGACTGGAGTTTTCCAAATCACCCCACAGGCTAAGCACAGAATCAGTTGGCAGGAGGCTTTGATTCATCGTAGTCTCACAAGCGATGACCACATCCAGGCTGTATACACCCAGGACCATTCTTTGGCCTTCTGTGGGCCTCACTTTCCCCCCTCATTTAGTGATGGGGGTTGACAAAAGTTCCCATTGGGCAGCTGGGGTCAGGGGTAGCCAGGATACATATTGAGCCACTGACGACAGAGCACTTTGCCCTTCCTTATGTATGGACACTAGACATCCTGACTTTGAGGTCAGGCAGGGAAAGGCCAGTGTCTTGCTCATATCAGGATGTGAACAAGACACTGGCCTTTCCCTGCCTGACCTCAAAGTCCCGTGGGGAGGCTGGCAAGCAAATCACCAGGACAACTTAGTATGTTGAATGTCACAGTGGGGCTCTGGGCGCTTCCAGGCGAGGAGACTGAATCACGAATGGTCACTACGCCGTGTCTGGAAAAATCCTCCAATTCCTACCCTGGCAACAGGTGCGATTGGTATCCCCTGTTTCCACTCAAGTCCAAAGTGAGGGCTTACTTCCTGCCAGAAAGGTCTCTTCTCTGGAGTTGCTGTTTGTTTGTTTGTTTGTTTGTTTGTTTGTTTTTAAGAATGAGATATAACATAAATAGAAATAGAAATTCTAGAACTTCTGCTTACACCCCAGTAAATAGCCTGGGGGCCTCTAGGGGCACCCTCTGCATTTTGTAGACTCTCACTTGGGGACGTATCCAAAGGAGAGGCCACTTAGGATGTAGAAAGCTGGAGAGAGCGTCACTCCCAACCTACAACACGAAAAATCCAGACAACCCACTGTGGTAGACTCTGGGTCTGGAGTTCAAGAGAGCAGACGCAGGATTGCAATGTGAGAGAAGCTAATGTCCAGGAGGAGACAAGAGCCCCGAAGAAGGGTCTTTGCTCCGTTTTTATTAAGATCGGAAGGCTTACAAGCGTGATGGACGTGCAAAGAGAGACAACGAAACCATGAACATTAGCTCATGGGCATGAGGGAAAGGGGGTTTTGAAGATATGCAGTGTTAGGGGTTTGGGTCAATACAAAACAAAATCCTGGCACTGGGAGGAAGGTTGTTTACAGCAGGCATGGGGCGCCACCTCTGTTTACCTCAACTGGCCTAGGGGACAAGAAAGAGCATGCTACCTCAGGGTTAACAAGGCACCTTTCTTTTGCTGTTAGTTCCTTTCCGGGCAACTTCGGCTGCTGTGGTCTACAGTCCTGTTTTCCTGTTTTTGTCCTTCCTGTGAAAGCACCTTTCTGCCATTGTGCTAAGTTGGGGGGCATTTCCGCCCTGAATCCCTAATCTTGTTTACCTCATTTTTGATGCTTTCATCCCAAGGCTTTTCTATTCCTATACCTTTGTCCTATACTGGCTGGCCTTTGCCCTGTTGACCCAATCTTGTTTACCCAAACTTGGGTGCGTTCATCCTGTGGCTTTCTAATTCTTTACGCCTTGTTAACCCATCGGTGCAGGCTCAGGGAATTCTTAAGCTCGTTCCCCCACGACCTACAGAAAGCAATTTTATAAAATGTATATCAGCTTTAAAATAAAAGTAAATAACTTTTCTTGAACCCCTCAGAGCTGGCAGGTCTGCTGGTGCTCGCAAGAAAGACTTGTGGGCAGGCAGAAACCCACAGAACACTTCCCTCGCGGAGAGGAGGCTGGGGGTGGAGGGAGCTACCGCCTTACCTCCCTGCTCCCCTGGGGGACGAGAGCCTCATGCTGCTGGGGGTCGGGCAGTAAACCCCTAAGCTCCCAGAACACAGGTGAAAATCACCGTAGTTGGAGGGGGAGAAAAGAAGAATACCTCCACCCCCAAGGTCGGGGTGCTGAACCCTTCTGGGCGCAGAGCGAACCCACCCACAACCGGGGGAGGGACAGAGCTACTGAGAAAATCCCCTCCCCAGACTTGCCCAGACTGAAGCCCGATGGGACCGCAGAGAATGCCACTATCCCCGCCGCCAGCCTGGCAAGTAACAAGCAACAGACGTCTGCACGGTTGGGGGGAGCAGGTGTCCAGGGAGACCCTCGCTGAAATGCACACACCACACACCAAAAGGAAGCCTAAAGCTGAGAATGGAGCAGACGCTGAGAAACACCAGCTCCCAAGGGAAACACAAGGTGAAGATAGTCCCGTGGTAGCCATAGCAACACCTAAATCCACACCCTGCGCAACTTCCGGTAAGACGGAGCTCCCGGGTACTCCTAGGGGAAGAGGCGCACTTGTCTCCTGACATAAATACTGGTCACTTCCTGGTCTCCACTGAGCATGCGCAGCGGACGGTTGGAGCCTTGCCCCCGTACCCCCTGGCCTCACCCTCTAGCCCTTGCTGTCCCCTACTGCCAGCGCCGATGACCCCTTCCCAGGCCCCCAGACCTGGCTGACAAGACAGGCTGGAAGCAGGGTGTCGGCTCCCGCAGAAGAGACTTCAGCCAATGATGGGTTTTAGTTGGGGATGAACACCCTTCAGGTGGGACAACTCAGGCCTGCCCTAGACTCCCGGGGGTCTCCCAAGGGTCTCCGGAGAATCGAATCTCAGTTGCCCACAGTGCAGACTCACTCATGAATGGACCCTTTCATGGCCGCGGGTCTCTCTCCACCTCATCTTTCATCCCCTCTTGGTGCCCCCTAGGGTCACCTCCCAAACACACCGCTGGCACTTGAGTCCTCGTGGTGGAGCCTCAGCCCAAGACAACATCCCTCCCTCTCTTCAGGCCACTCGGGAGCCCCCAGGGCTGAACCCAAAACAGCCACAGTGCTCCATTAGACTGTTCCCGAAACTTGGCTGTGTTCAGGCCTTATTCATCTCCTTGCAGCAGAATGAGGCTCACACAAGAGCCACTACAGTCTGTCTCACAGTGACCTACCCCCCCCCCCCCCCCGGTCCGGACTGGACCGCAACCAGGTCCAGATCTGTCAGCTTTCCAGCAGACAACACAGCTCAGGCTCTGAGGCTGGTTAAGGATTGTAGGGTAGGTCACTCAAACGAGTGGACGGTCCCTCAGTCTTTGCAACTGTCAGGAAAAAAGCCTGGCACAATTTCAGTTTGAAAAATGTTCCTTCTCAGGGCACCTGGCTGGCTCCGTCTGTTACGTTGTCTGACTCCCAATTTTGGCTCCGGTCATGATCTCACAGTTCGTGACATTGAGCCCCGCATCGGGCTCGGTGCGCCTCTCTCTCTGCCCCTCCCGTGCTCATGCGCGCACGCACGCACTCTATCTCTCAAAATAAATAAACATCCGTTAAAATTTTTCAAAAAAAAAGACAAATGTTCCTTTGCAATTACCTTTTCCTCCAGAAAATCGCTGTTACCAAAGACACTCGAGAGAGTTGGGCTGGGGCTGGCCCAAAGATGGCTGAAACTGGTGAAGTCGTCCACCTCCCCCACCCTACCTTGAACTTCTTCAGCAATTTGAAACGGTTTGGTTCATCAGGTAAATAATTTTATCTCCCTGAATACAGGCTGGTTGCTGGAGGAGGCGGCTGGGAGAGAGCTGGTGGGCAAGAAGCCAGTTCAAGGCTCCCAATCTGGAAATAAGCCACAAAGCCAGCCGTTCTCAGCCTGTGGAAAGATGCCCATCTTCAACAGTAGCAAGAGTTAGGGACTCTGGATCATTTCTTCGCAAGATCTTTTAACAAGATGTATAAAATAGGGGCAGCAAAAATCTTGGGGTGCAGATTTTATGTGATGAGTCATGAGTAATGTCTTGACCGTAGTAGATCTGTTAATTTTTTTAAAGTGTATTTACTTATTTGGGGTGGGGGTGGGGGGACAGAGGGGGAGAGAGAGAATCCCAAGCAGGGGCTCCAACTCAAACTGAGAGATCATAACCTGAGCCAAAAACCAAAAGTCGGATGCTTAACCAACCGACTGAGCGACTCAAGCACCCCATAGTAGATCTGGGTTGTTGTTGTTTTTCCAATTTTTTTTTACATTTATTTATTTATTTTTGAGACAGAGAGAGAGACAGAGCACAAGTGGGAGAGGGGCAGAGAGAGGGAGACACGGAATCCAAAGCAGGTTCCAGGCTCTGAGCTGTCAGCACAGAGCCCAACGCGGGGCTCGAACCCACAAACTGTGAGATCATGACCTGAGCTGAAGTTGGACGCTCAACCGACAGAGCCACCCAGGTGCCCCTTTAATATTTTTTAATATTTATTTATTTTTGAGAGAGAATATGAGAGAAAGAGCAAGCAGGGGAAGGGCAGAGAGAGAGGGAGACACGGAATCTGAAGCAGACTCCAGGCTCTGAGCTGTTGGCACAGAGCCCGACGCGGGGCTCAAACCCACAAACTGTGAGATCATGACCTGAGCTGAAGTCGGATGCTCAACCAACTGAGCCACCCACGTGCCCCCCCCCCCCCATAGTAGATCTGTTTTTAATGTTATTTGTCTTGATCCTCCCGTTCCAGCCCTTTTAAGTTGCTTTGTGAGTATCCGGGGTGCCTTAGAGGTGTCTCCGAAGTCACTGTGGGGACTCAGGAGGACGGTGGCAGGGCTCCCCTTCTTCTCTCGCCCAGACTGGGTGCTAATGCAAGTCATAGCATCTCCACCCGCAACCTTCCTGGGCCAGCTGCATTCCCCTCACCTCGGGATCCCTCTCTGTGCCCAATGCTTTCCACACTCTCAGACCAGCCACTGTGGTCCCCCGTGGGTCCCTCTCCTCTCAGGTGGGGAAGCCGGTGATGAAGCTGCATTTCGGTCAGAAGGTGAGTGTCTCAGGGCTCGGGGCGAAAGGAGAGAGAGGGCCAGAAACACTGCTTCTCTTTCGTGTCTGAGCCTTCCTAGATGTCTGGTGTCAGACTCTCCTGCAGGGGTGTGCTGGAAGCCGAGCTACCCAGCCTGAGTGGCAGGGCCCGGGCTGTGGACGGACTGGTGACTGCAGGGCGGCCCGCCGACAGGGAAGCTTCTGGTACTCCCGCTTTTAGGTAATTTGGCCTTAAAACTACCTGGGGTATTGTCTGTTGGGGAATGGCCCTCGGCAGGCCCCCTGGAAGGAAAAAAAAAAAACCATTAGGGAAGAAAATAAGATTCCGCAAGAAATTGTGCGGCCTTACGTTTAGCCCTTGCCATTCCCCATGGAGACTCCTCTACTTGCAAGAAGGATCGCCTCATGCATTTGCCAGCAAAGGCGGCCAACAAAGGAGAGACATACGGATCCGAAAGCCCCACTCCGGTAACTAAGGAGTGTATCTATGGACACAGGTCACTCTGACCCCTAGGCCCACCTGGCCCCCCGGAGACATTCCAGATGGTGATTGAACCTAGTCGGTTAAAGTACAGAATGGTTCATTGGTTCCTAGGTGCATTGTCTCTCTGAGAATGTATAAGGCGTGGGTTTCTAAGGCCCTCTTGGCCCCCTCCTGGCACCTCGGACCCAGGCGAACACTTTTGTTCTTCAAAACCACGAAGGGTTCAGGGAAACAACTAAGAGGTCGTGTCCCTGTAACTGTTCCACTTGAGGTGTTGAGAGATAAATGGCCTTTCGTGAGAACAGCAAAGCAAATACTTTACACATTATAAACATAGATACATGATGAAAACAATAAAAGAAATTAATCAATAAGCAAAGGGCAGGAGGGAACGTTATGACAATACAATCATGTTATTCCTTATTGGGTGATTATACAAAGGGACAATTTTAGAATTGGGTAATGTTAGAAAAACATAGATGATGTATGTTACAAGGAAATCATTCGCATATATAATGCTGCGTTTACTGCAATAAATCGGCCAGTTCAACACACTGCTGTTGTGTGTCCATTTTTATTCAGTTTTTAGTTTAGTTTTTATTTTAGTTTTATTTTAGTTTTTATTTTATTATTTTAGTTTAGTTTAGTTTTTTATTTTAGCTTTTTATTTTAGTTTTTTGTTTTTATTTTTGTTTTGTTTTATTTTCACTTTTTTGCCGACGCTGTTCATCCTTCGGGAACCCCCGAACCTGCTGGAGCTGGACTCCGGCAGGGGTGGCTCTTATCTGCTCGGGGACCACACCTTAATCTGGCTGAGACTTTCAACGAGTGCCCCTCTCCCCACGTGTCAGAATGTGAGCATTTCTTTTCCTGGGCTGGTAAGACTCCCGAGAAGAATCTTCCTCCCTTTATTCTGAGCATTGTAACCTGGCCACCAGCATTCTGGGGACCTATCGATGAAGCTCGAGGGTCTCAATGCTTGTAGGAGAACTCAGTTCTAGTACGAAGGTCCTGCTCTCAGCAGTACCTGGTGCCCCTTGTCCCAGAGACCCAGCCTTGCCAAAAATCAAGTGCCAGTGGTCTGCTGGAGGGGATCTCTGGGGATCTGCCTCATTCCTGTAACAGACATCCAACAGACTTGTGCTGGCCCACCGCAACGCCACCTTCCAGAAGCTGAGCCCTGGGGGGTCATCCCGGGCAGAGCTGCCTCTTTCTCCCCTCCTCCACTGACAGCTTAAGATTCAGCTTTCTCGGGACTGCTAAGTGGGGAACCACATGGCTGTGTGATTTCCAGCTCCTAATGTAGTGTTACTGTCACCTTCCCGGTCCTCTTTGCCCTTGTGGTTCTAAGCATCTTTGGTCTGTTACCGTTTAGTGGCGTATGCAGAAGGAACAGGTAAATGCAACCCCTCTGTTGGACTGATTCCTCTATGCTCATCAAGATACCCAACTGTGTTCATTAGAATATATGTCTGCTTGGTGTGAAAGAGACCCTCTTGACTCGAACAAGGGAAGTTTCTTTCTGTTACTCAGTCATGAGTCTCGGCTGGGGTGTGGGGGAGAGGGTGGCTCTGCTCCTGGGGGCCCAGTCTCCTGCAGTCTTGTTCTGCCTTCCTTAAGGTGCTGCTGTCATCTGCTGGCTCATGATGGCCACTCCCCCGCCTGCAGCAGAAGTCACGGGAAGGGGACGAGGGGCAAAGGCGGGTCCACCGGCTCCCCTTTAACTGCTTATCCCCAGAGCATCGTATACTTCGTTCTACTCATCTTTCACCGGCCAGAAGAACCCAGCTGAGTGAGCACACCCAGCAGCAAGAGAGACTGAAAATGGCAGTCCTTCCCCTGGAGATCATGCACCTAGCCGGAAATCAGGCCCAGAAATCACGTGAGCCAGAAGGAAGGAGTAGACATTGAGCAACTCCCAGCAGCCTCTACGGTGTTGGTGAAGATGCCCATCTGGACAGGAGGCCATCCTAGACCCGCACAGTGAGAATGTGCCTCCCTATGCTCCTCCCTGCAGCATGCCGGCCATCGTGTGCCGGAAGATGGTGAGCTGTGGAGGGGCCTGGCTTCCCCTGATAGCGGGGGCGCCTGTGGGCAGGCAGGGGCCCCTGGAATCTCACAGGCGCAGGACCCAGAGTTGGGCACCAAGTGAAGCCAGGAATTTCAGGAATCCTGGGGTTGCCTGAGCGTGTTCATTCAGCTCCCGAGGGAACACCCCTTGGCCTGGTGAAGGGAAAAGCAATAGCAGGCCTCTGCTGCTTTCCTAACCCTGCCTCACAAACGACCACAAAGTCAGCGCTTAAAATAATGCCCAGTTCTTACATTTTAGCGCAGGTCAAAAGTCCAGGAGGGCCTGAGTTCTCTGTCTAGGTTTTACAAGACGAAAATCAAGTGTTCAGCCAGACTGGGCTCTCATTCGGAACCCATGGTAAGAAACTTCAAATCCCCCTCCAATCCAATCTCTGATTCCTCCTCTGTGAAGAGCAGAGAACATTCTCTGCCTTTAAAGGGTTCATGTGACTGGGCACCTGGGTGGCTCGGTCAGTTGGGCGTCCAACTTTGGCTCAGGTCATGATCTCATGGTTCGTGAGTTCGAGCTCTGTGTTGGGCTCTGTGCTGACAGCTCAGAGCCTGGAGCCTGCTTTGGATTCTGTGTCTCCGTTTCTCTCTGGCCCTCCCCCGCTTATTCTCTCTCTCTCTCTCTCAAAACTAAATACATATTTTAAAAAATTAAAATATTAAAAAATAAAGGGCTCATGTGAATAGACACATCCGCTTGGCCTCCCTTCTGTCATATAACTTAACATGATTATGGGAGTGGTATCTTACCATGTTCACATGACTCCCCCGCCCCCGCCCCCCTCCCCCCCCACGCCGGCACTCCAAAGGTGGGAGGAGTATAGAAGAGTGAGGGTCAGGGTGCCTAGGTGACTCAGTCAGTTGAGCATCTGACTTCGGATCAGGTCAAGATCTCACGGGTTCAAGCCCCGCATCAGGTTCTGTGCTGACAGCTCAGAGCCTGGAGCCTGCTTTGAGTTCTGTGTCTCCGTCTCTCTCTGCCCCTTCCCCACTCACGCTGTGTCCCTCTCTCTCTCTCAACCTCAAAAATAAATAAATATGAAAGCAAAATTTTTTTTAAAAAGGGTGAGGGTCACTGGGCACCATGCTGAGAAATCATCCTACTACAGAGGCCCCTTCATTTCTTGTTTCCAGTTCCTTGCTTCCTGCCCATCTCTACCAATCCACATGAGGCTGAGGCAAACCTGGGCCTGGACGAGGATGGTTGCTCCCCAAGTCCTTGGGGCTGGGGGGGCAGATAAGGACTTGAACCTCTTCCTTGCAGAGACTCACCTCCTCCCATCACAGCTGCGCCAACCTTGACTAGAAACCAAAAGAACATTTTGTGAGTGGATCCATACTGGCCTCCCCTTTGCTCCCTGAGCCTACAGCCCACCTATGGGGAGGGTGCTGCCCAGCTTGGGAGACAGGAGGAAATGACTGCACCTGTCCCCCTCCCTGCTTCACTCGGACAAGGGGGGTTTCTTGGGAAGGTGGCTCCCACAGCCCTGAACTTGGTGAGGATTGCTGGGGAGTCCGATTCCAGATGTAAATGACCTGCCCCGAAGGGATTTGCATGCCTCGACCTCAAGTTATCTGGAGACAGGCTTCAAAGTCCTTGTTTCAGAAAACCCAATTATCACATACAGTTTTTGCTTTGTTGGTTTTTGTTTGGTTTTGTTTTTTGTTGTTGTTGTTTTTGGTCTGTCTGTGAATTGATCGGTTGGCTGTTTGTGGAGAGATCAGAACTTTTTCTTTCTCTCTGCCTTCTAAGGCTGGTTTGTTTCAAACAAAACCAAACAAACCCCCGCAGATGTCTGCTGCAGCCGTAGGGGCTAGGACTGTAAAAGATAGAAAGATGTGCAGGAACGAATTCATCCAGCTCCCCAGGAAGAGAGACTTGGGGTGATGGTAAAAAAAAAGTTAAACCAGAGGGGCCACCTGGGGTGTATGGAGTCAGAGACTCAAGAATCAAAAGCCTGGATAGAGGGGCATCCGGTGGCTCAGTGGGCTAAGCATCTGACTCTTGATTTGGGCTCAGGTCACGATCTCCCGGTTTCGTGAGTTCAAGCCCCAAGTCGGGCTCTGGGCTGACCGCGTGGAGCCTTCTTGGGATTCTCCTTCTCTCTCTTCCTTTCCCCGCCACTCATGCTCTGTCTCTCTCAAAATAGATAAATAAACTTAAAAAAATTATTAAAAAATATTTACAAAAAAAAAAAGGCCAGTTAGAAGGTATTTACTATTCGACATTATTGTTTGGCAGGAAAGGTGACGCCAGGCTGGCCGGGAGCTTGGCCTATCTGGTCCCCTACGTACACAGAAGGCCCATGGGAAATGGGTGCTGTTCGCCTGGTTAGCCCGCTGCTGGGCGCCCCGACTCGTCATCCATGCAGAGGGTGGCCAGGTCCTTCCAGAAGCTGCCCCTCCCTGAGGCCTCCTCCCTAGACCAGGTTTGCATTTTGATTCTACTTCCTATCTCAGGCTTGAGAGCAACCCCACCTCCTGGTCCAGGGCTTTTGGCCAACGTTCCTTCATTCATACATGAGGGTCAGTGTTGTCTTCTGTCGCGGCCGGCGCGACAAACACCGAGGTCAGGGTCCTGAGGGTAGGGGAATGCAAGAAAAAAAGAGAGAAGAGAAAGTTTGGGAACAGGAGGGTCCCCTGGGCTGATGGCCCAAGTGACGGCTTTATTGTTGCTGTACACAATCTTTTATAAGCAGACTCTTATGGGTTAGGTCATTCTAAGAATAAACAGGTTTCACATAATTGCTGCCCACCAAAACATTTAGTTCTGTGTTTCTTGTGCATTTTCTAGACGGGTCACAAGACCTTGTTGATAAGATTGCTAGCAAAACACAATTCCCATATTTGTTTCTATCTGGCTCGGGGTAGAAAAAGGGAGGTAGCATTACTGCCAACACCTGCAGACCACAGTCTTCAGGAATTAACTTTATCAGCCTTGACAAGGCTTTCGTGTGCCCTTGAAAGTGGGGGAATGGGAGGGGGAACCACCAGGTTGGCTTGAGTCAACAGGGAACGTTGCTCGACCCGGTCTCAGCCTGGCACCGGTCTTAGCCTGGCACCGGGGGCCGGCCCCCCCACAGTCTTCCTCTGTGATTGTTATGGTAATTAAACCAATTGGTAAATGTTAAATGCTAAGCATAGAGAGTAGGAGGGCACAGTGTCTGATAACATCTAGCTTTCTTATTATTTTATGGATTGCTTATCACAAGCTCAGGAGTCCTTATGTTTCTAGCGAACAGGGAGGGCTGCTGGCTGTGCCCAGGCCCTATTCCTTGTCACACTTCCAAGCACTGAGTGGGGGGCCCCCTAAAAGGGGGGTTTGTTCTCCAGAGTCAGTTACCTCCAAGTGGGGAGATGGTCAAGGCGGCAGCAGGGGATTCCACCAGGGAGGAGCCACTCAGTGTCCCCAGCAGAGATCCCAGGGAAGCTGTGGCCTGGCTCAGGGCAGCTGTGGATGACAGGGTGACTCCCGCGGAAGAACAGAGGGTGAATGCACAGTGTCAGAGGTCGGCAGTGGTCAGGGGCCCGGTCCTCCCCATTCCATCCTGAGCTGCTGCTTGTGCTGGGGGAGGTGGGAGGGCCCCAGTGTCCCCCCAGGAGACAGAAAGGTAAGTGGCACACAGGAGCACTTTGCAAGAACTGGAAGCAAGTATTAGACACTCACCTACTGACACTGACAATTTCAAAAACGTGGTTCTCAGTGCAGAAAAAGCAACAGAATAAGGTCGGCAATGCACTATTCTGCATATAAATTAAACTTGCAAACAAAAGCCAACACCCATTCGCAAAAATAAATACGGTATGAAAAACGGAAACACATTAAGCATATAAGAAAGGTTGACTTTGGGGGGGGGGGGGAGTTATTGGCAGGGGAGGGGGGCTAAAAAGAAAACCACAGGCCCAAAATGGCATCACTTAGGTTAAAGCCCCAAGTGTAAACCAAGACTTCCCACCTAACCTGAAGGCAGTTTCAGCGCCCAGGAATAGAACCCTTAGCCGGTCAACATGGGAATTTCACAGAGAGCACTAGGAAATTTACTGATGGACCCCTTCCCTTCCCCTTAGGAGGGTGACCTTGCCTAAAACAATGGACTCTCTGCTAATAATTTTTTTTCTGCTCTCTCTCTCTCTCCGCCTTTGAGAACTTTTCGTGTTCCATAGACCTGCTAGTTGGGATGTTGCCAGATTCATGAACTGACTCATAATAAAGCCAACTAGACCTTTAAAATGTACTCAGTTGAGGGCGCCTGAGGGGCTCAGTGGTCAAGCAGTTAAGTGTTGGATCCTTGATTTCAGCTCAGGTCATCATCTCAGGAGTTTGTGAGATTGAGCCCAAGTCGGGATCTGCGCTGACAGCAAGAGCCTGCTTGGGATTCTCTCTCTCTCTGCCCCTCCCCCACATACGCGCGCGCGCGCGCACATGCGCGCTCTCGCTCGCGCTCTCTCTCAAAATAAATAGACTTTTAAAAATTCTGTTAAAATGTACTCGGTTGAGTTTTTGTTACAAAGCAGAGGCTAAAGGGAAAATAAACAGCAAGAATAAATAGCTAAGATGGGAGACAGAGCTCCCAGAAACTAATGAAGAAAACAGGCCCAAACTGAAGAATTTAGTTAAAATCAATGCTCTGGATCTGAGACCCTACAGGGGTCTCAAACTGCTATGAAAGCCTGGCTGGACACATAGGTAAAAACCTAAAGGAGGTAAAGCCAGAAATTGACTCTGTCCATCCCCGTCTACCTCCTCGCTCCACACCAGCTCCTCCCTGAACACTCACCTGCGGACGGAAGTCCGGCGAGGGCACTGCCACAGGCTGCTGAGGTGGCTTTGACCAGGCTCACTGCCATCACCTTGGATGCCACCATCTTAGAAGCCAGGGAAGAGGCTAAGGTGGCTATCTGGACGACTTCCATGGTGCAGAGAGTGACTGGCACCCACCAGATTCAAATCTGCTGAAAGGCTGTTAAACCACAAAATTCAACCCAAGTAAATTTGAAGATCTAATTGGCTTTATTAAGCAAATCATGTATCCGCCTGAAGGGACTTCAATTACCTCCATTCTGACCTCAGTTTTTCCTTTCTAATTGATTAGGTTCCTCCTTACAGCTTATCTTTTTTTTTTTTTAATTGTTTTTAATGTTTATTTTTGAGAGAGAGAGAGACAAAGCGCAAGCAGCAGGGGAGGGGCAGAGAGAGAGAGAGGGAGACACAGAACCTAAAGTAGGCTCCAGGCTCTGAGCTATCAGCACAGAGCCCAATGCGGGGCTCGAACTCACGAACCATGAGATCATGCGATCACGATCTGAGCTGAAGTTGGACACTTAACCCACGGAGCCACCCAGGTGCCCCAACAGCTTATCTTTCAACTCAGGCTGGAGACTGTGGGCCAAGCATCCTGCTGTGAGAACCGGAAACTATCCCCTCCAGCAATAAAGACCCCAAGACTGACCCCAAGACAGTGAGGACCTGACCTTTACTGTCCATCTGCAGTACTCACGGACTTTGTCCACATTTTCCATATCTAAACCTTGAAGTATTTTGGCACTTTAGAGATGGCCTTTGGGACAGTAGTCCACTGTCTTCCTGATGGTGGCCTCACTGAAATAAATCCCTTTCTTGTTTCTCCACTGCTCATCTCTCTCCTTTTGGATGTTGCCAGTGGTGAGTGGCCAAGCCAGATCTGTTTGGGCTCTGCCCCCACCCCCAGAGCCAGGTGCTCTTGAACCCCCGCGCCCCAGTTACAGGGCAACAGCCCATCTAGCAAGTAGAGAGATGCCCTGAGAAGCTGCACAAAAATGAAGGCTTTCCTGTAAGAAGGAGAGTGAGGCAAGACATCATTAGCAAAAGAAAAGAAAGGATTGTTTCAGGCCGGGACATCTTTTTCAGGAGAAGGGAACGTCAGGGTTTGTGTTATGCCCAGAATTCGTGATCCCCAAAGACCACTAGGGAGCTGAGTCCGATGCAAAAGCAAAGAGCCTTTATTCGAGCTAGCTCGAGCTCAATCCCCTACCTGCACCGACGCAGCGGTGAGATACCAGGGAAAGAGAGCGAGTTTCAAAAGGACAAAGGTTTTATTGGGGCCTGGGGGCAGTTGGTGAGGTAATGGCTATGGCCTCAGCCGATTGGCTGGGGAAGGGTCCTGGGGAAGCGTCCGAGTCCTGTTAGGCAGGTGAGGGAGGGTTTACTCAAGGGGAGGAGGTGTGGTCAAGGTGAAGGACACAGAACAAGAAGGAGTCGGCTGGCGTAGGCCGCCCTTTCATTTGTATCTGGCAGATGACTTCACTAGGGCTGATCAGGAAATGACAGATGGACTCTTAAAAGGTCACATTCGTGGGAGAGGTTGAAATTGTAATTAAGTCTTGGTGCGCTGTTGGAGGGGGAGGGGCAATGAATCCAATCTGGGTTTGTTTCTTTTTTAACAGGGTGGAGTTGGATGGGGGGGAGGGGAACACCAGAACTGGGGGTGTGCCTACAGCTTTGAAAACTCAAGGGGTTCAAGCGGTCCCGAGGGGCTGTTCTGAGCTTCTAACGACAGTGATAAGGGAGCATAAGGCAAGCTAACACCCCACAAACCGCTCTCAGGTGGGATCTGAGTGAAATATATTCCTCAGGCACTGCCAGCAGCCCAAGAACAAAGGACAGGACAGAAAACAAAAGGTTAAACTGATTAGAGTCTCCTTTAGTTTACAAATATCTTAGTAATACTTCAAGAAAGGGGCCATCTTATTATTGGCTAATCTCCAGGACCTCCCTCCTATCTTAATGCTAATGCCTTGCCAGAGGGAAAATCCACTTTAGTTTGACAATAGCTAGGCCTCCAGTCATCTGTGAGTCTTCTTTGGCATGAGGAAATCCCTTTAAGAAACTTCCTCTTGTGGGGTGCCTCGGTGGCTCAGTCCATTAAGCACGGACTTTGGCTCAGGTCATGACACCACCTTCAGTTTGAGCCCCAGGTCAGACTCTGGGCTGACAGCTCACCTGCTTCCGATTCTATGTCTCCCTCTCTCTCTGCCCCTCCCTTACTCTCTCTCTCTCTCAAAAATAAA
The DNA here is from genome assembly GCF_027475565.1 of Acinonyx jubatus. Taxonomy (NCBI): domain Eukaryota; kingdom Metazoa; phylum Chordata; class Mammalia; order Carnivora; family Felidae; genus Acinonyx; species Acinonyx jubatus. The sequence continues at coordinate 134,397,541 of NC_069386.1, read as the reverse complement.
TAAACATTAAAAAAAAGTTTTTTTAAAGAAACTTTATCTTGACTTTATCGGCCCCAACTCCATAGCATATAACCAGTTACCCTGCACAACCCCAGGGTAGTTCTCCTGCCCCCCCCCCCCCCCCGGTGCTTTCCTAAAATCACCCTTTCTGGACCAAAGACTTCTTCAAGGATTCTTTCTTGGCCGTCAGTTCTGGACCCCCCCATCACTTCAAAACTCCACCAGGCAGGAGCCTGGAAAGGGTTAAGGGAGGCTGGCGAGTGGACTTCATTTCTGCAACCAGGCTGCTTCCTTCCTCCCCAAAACCCCAGCACCAACTTCTCAGCTCTTCCCAGGACTTTCCTAAAGTTCCACAGAGCCGTTTAACAGATGCCAGAATTAGGAAATAAGAACCAATTACGCCTTAAAGGCATAGACTGTAGTCAAGTAGCTCTAGGTTTCTGTTCTTGCGTCATCTCCTCACTTAAGATGATGAGAAAAGAGAGCTTACGATCCCCATTTTATAGATGACGACACATCTCCGCCACAGAGCTGGTAGGTGATCTGCCCCAAGTCCAGCTGCTTCCGAAGCCTGGGCTTGGAATGGTTCCGATTTGGTTCCTCCCGACGCTCGTCTTTTTCCCCTACTTAGCCAATTGCCACCCAGGCTCAAACAAGGCTCATCGTGTCAGAGCCCCAGAGCCCAGGGGCGGTTGGGGCTGGAGTCCCTCCCCTCCCCACCCCAACTGCCGTGATGCTGAACAAAAGAACCTTCCCCAAATGGATCCACAAGAGCTTCCCTCCCACTCACAGAGCCCCCGCCCACCTCCCTCGGAGGTCAGGGGAAAGAGCCCCTGCCCACCCCTCCCTGTATTACCCAGAGAAGCAGATTTTCTCAAAACGGGCCTCGGACCCAGAAGTCTGAGCCTGAGACCTTGGATGTGTTTCCAGAAGATCTGACTCAGGATATTTATAACACGACTCCCTTCTGACTGAAGCACAGCCAATGAGGTAGGTTTTGTTTTTACTGGAAAACGAAACTGTAATAGAACTGTTAGGCTTTTGGGCTCGCCAGGCAATAGACATTGTGTGTTGGGGGGGGATGGGGAGGGGGCGCCAAACTGGATGTAGACAGCAAGACGCAGTAGTCATTCATGTTAGGCGGGGATGTGAGCAGTCAGCTGTGTTGTAGTGCAGACCAGGTGTCACCGAGACCGGCACCGGCTGATGACCCATCTAGAACTGAGAACCAGCGGGAGCCAGAGGTCTGCCAATGTTACAGGATGCTGGTCCTTGTCTCACGGAGTCCAAGAATGAATCTTGCAGACAACAGGGAGTGAGCAAAGCAACTGAATTTATTGAGAAAAAGCCCAACTCAAGAGTGAGAGGGCTCACGACTGGGTAGCCGCCGAGCATTTTTGTCCCTGACTTTTTTTTATTAATTTTTTTAAATGTTTATTTATTTTTGAGACAGAGACAGACAGAGCACGAGCTGGGGAGGGGCAGAGAGAGAGGGAGACACAGAATCCGAAGCAGGCTCCTGGCTCTGAGCTGTCCCTACTGAGTCACCCAGGCGCCCCAGGTTGCAGTTTAAATATCACAGGTTGGTCCACCCATCTAACTACTTTATCTGTTTCAGTAAATACTTTTACAAAGGCTTGGGAAGGTTTTACTTTCCTTCTGGGTACTTAGTTTCATTTTAGCTTAGGGGAGGAAGGTTAAAAAATTTTTTAACAGGCACACGTGGGTGGCTCAGTCTGTTGAGCATCCAACAGATGCTCAGGTCATGATCTCGCAGTTCACAGGTTCAAGCCCCGCATGGGGCTCTGTGCTGACAGCTCAGAGCCTGGAGCCTGCTTTGGATTCTGTGTCTCCTTCTCTCTCTGCCCCCCTCCCCACCTTGCTCACTCTCTCTCTCTCTCTCAAAAATAAATAAACATTGAAAAAATTTTTGTAGCATGTTTTGCAACTTGGCCAATTTCTGACCGCAGCACTACTGTGTAGGTTTTGTTTGTTTGTTTGTTTTTAAGCTGAGACAAACAGTAAACATTTCTGGCAGGATTTGATGCAAGCTGACTGGGTCCGGGGACCCAGAGAGGATCCCAAAGGATCAGCCAAGATGGTCCTTGGCATCACACAGGGTAGAAATCAAACACAGGCTGAGCAGAAGCGACAGCAGAGTTTATTAAATAGGGTAAGTGATAGAGTATAACAGATGGACTGTCTGGGAGACTCACAAGGGAAAGGAAAGAGAGAGAGAGGGAGATTCCCCTTTGCTTGGGGTCTAGGGTTTTTCCTGAGGATGTGGTCCAGCGTACATGTCTTCTCAGGCATCCAGGAACTGGTCAAAACAAGGATGAGTGCTCGGGTGTCCTCCATAAGTCACTTATGCCCTGGACCCAGGGGTCCTGGGGTCAAGGTGTCTGGAGTCAGAGGTCTTGGAAAATGTACATCCAAATGACTACCTGGCCCAGTCACTGCTTAGATGTTATCGATTGTGCTAGAAGACCCCAAAGAAATCATTAACTCCTTGACCTTTACAGGGAGGACATTCATGATCTGAACCATAAGGCGTGTGTAAGATGGGGGTGTAAGTAAAAACCAGTTCTTTCCATGAGATCCCTCTAGTTTCTCTGTCTTATAGTGAAAAAAAGCAAAAAACCCTTGGACTCCGGAGACACTCTCAGAGAAGGTGCAAAAGATACTTTGTGTTCTTTTTCTACAAGGTACTGCAGGCAGAGATCCAAGAGAGCTGACTCTGGTAACAATTTTCACCTTTAGCCCAATCTGCTGCTCTGATATTTACCAGAATTTGACAAGGTTTTTGTTTTTTTTTTTTTTTTCTTTTTTTTCTTAACGTTTACAAGGTTTTGTTGTTGTTGTTTTTTAACGTTTATTTATTTTGTTGAGAGACAGAGAACCAGCAGGGGAGGGGCAGAGAGAGAGGGAGACAGAATCCAAAGCAGGTTCCAGGCTCTGAGCTGTCAGCACAGAGCCTGATACTGGTCTCAAACCCCTGAGCCGTGAGATCAAGACCTGAACTGAAATCAAGAGTCAGATGTTTAACCAACTGAGCCACCCAGGCGCCCCTAATTTGGAGACTTTTTTTTTCTTTTTTAATTTAAGGACTTTTAAGTGCACTTCTTACATGATCTTATCTAATTGGAACGTTCCTTGTGGTGGCCATTGTAATTTTCCTCAAGGGCTAGCAGCAGTTTGATAGGACCCTAGCCGAAAAAGGGGTGCAATCCATGTTTCTATCTAGCCACAGTTTGGGGCGCCCAACCTGATGGTTACCAAGACAATTTCTCAGGACACAAAATAAGCTTAGTAAAGATTTTGCCATTTTGGCAGATCCTTCTAGCTTCCGGGACTACAGTTCTTAGACGTTAAAAAAAAAAGCAGGTGTGCCGGAAAATGGACCACGTGACTCTTTAGAGTTTAAGGATATTTTTGGCGAAGACTTTGGGCTTCCCAGGGCTGAACAAATCCCTGCAAGGGGTGTGCAGCTGGGTTGAGGACTGTACAGTGTTTTACAGTGTTCCTCGCCGCATGGAAATTTTCTTGAGGCTGGCCGGTGACCTAGTGTCAATTTAACCTGTGCCATGACCCACTTATCCTAGCGCAGGAGTCTTTGGGTTTGGGAGTGATTGCTCTAATAGCTCTTAGGTTCTTGACCCGTGCCCACCAATTTTTGTGGCTTTTTGGCTTTGGAGACGCCTGTTAGCAATAGCTTTTATCTACGTAAGGTGCACGAACGTGTGTGCCTAAGCCCACCAGTGGTAACCAAGAGGTGACGGGCCAAGAGAGGTAGTGCACCCCACCAGCAACTCCATTGTGGACGAAACCAGCAGACCAGGAAGTGGGGACTGCAGACTGGAACTCCGGAAAGGAATCCCAAAGAGCTGGGGAATTGCGACCTGGACCAAGGGCCAGAGACTCAAGTTCCAGATAGAATTGTCTGCCAGCTCTAGATGACCTGCCAGACCTGGGACTAGAAAGCCACTTAGATGGGGGAGCTCAATGCAAAGAGAACAGAGCTCAGAACTGAAAGGAACTCGGCCCTAATCCCATATGGAAGCATGGGTTGGTGGTTAACAGCATGATCTCTGAGCCAATGGCCTGGGTTGGAATCCTTGCTAGTTGTGACCTGGGAACAGTTCATTAGTCTTGATGTGCCTGAGTGTGGTGACACAGGGACACTCAGAAAATAGACCTATTATTCCATTTACTGTTTCTAGTGGAATAAGTTCCACGAAGTATAGATTTTCCGTCTTTTTCTCTTGGGTTAGTACTCAGGAGCTCTGTAAGTGGGTTTTGAATGGGCGCATGAATAAGGAGGAGAGAGAGGAAAGCGAGAGTCTCAGTGTGAGGTTGAGGAAGAAAGGAGGGGCAGGAAATGAAAGAAATGGCAGAATCGGGGGGCAGGACATCCTTGATTGTCCTAAGCAATGAGGCTTTGCCTCTTATGCAACACAAGGAAATGAGGTGGCCAGACCCAGGGCCCGGCCCAGCCCTCTTTAGCTTTGGAACAGCAACCCGAACAGTTTGGCAAAAACTGCTCCAGTCTCACTGAGATCCTGCGTAACCACCGTCCTTGGGACAAGCAGGGGAGAGGTTTGTAGAGCTAGCTTGCAGGAAAAGTCTCTGGATGGGTTGGTATTGGCTCTGCCTTCCTGGCGGCATTCATGACATCAAGGACATTCCCCATGGGGAGAAACAGGCAAAGTGGTTTCTCTGAATTTCCTGTCACTAGAAGACAACTAGAAAGACAACCTGTGGGACAGGAAAAAGTGGTTCCATCAGACGACATCTGCCATTAAAAGCACCATGAACAAGGATGAGAGCAAGTGACCTACCAAGGGGGAAAAAAAAAACCCAAACCTTTGCACTGTTACTCTCTGCATTGTCAAGCGTTTTTATGAATCAGTTTTTGAAAGGAACTATTTATTTTCTTTCTTCCTTATTCTTTTTTTAAGTTGGCGCCATGACCAGCATGGAGTCTGACATGAGGCTTGAACTCATGACCCTAAGATCAAGACCCAAGCTGAGATCAAGAGTCGGACACTTAACTGATGGAGCCCCCCAGGTGCCCTTGAAAAGAACTTTCTCCAAAAAGAAACCCGAAGACAAGAAGAGGTAGTCTCCAAGGAGAGAATTACATATGGCCAATAAATATATGAAAAGATGTGCAATCTCACTAATAGTAAAATTGCTTTTTAAAGCAGATAACTGTGTGTGTGTGTGCGTGTGTGTGTGTGTGTGTGTTGCATCTATTATTGGTTTATTAGTCAAGGTTTACCTACAGTAGCAGAAGTCACTCCAGCTCACTTAAGCACAATGGGTTTTAACACAGGGAATTAGGTGCCTTCAAATAGTTTCAAGATTGGAGGAGGAGGTTCAAGGTTGAAATTCCATCCTCAGAATGACGCTGAAGACCTGGACCACCAACGGTGCAGCAACCACTACCAGCATCAAGAAACTGAGACATCAAGGGGTGTCTGGGTGGCTCAGTCGGTTAAGCATCCAACTCTTGATTTGGGCTCAGGTCTTAAGCATCCTGCTGTTTCTGGAAACCAAGGTCCCACTACTGTGATTGGCAGCTAAAGCCCTGTCCCCCTCCCACTTTCCAGTTCTGGCACAGGGGGGACTATGTGGCACGATCCAGGTTATGCACAGAACTGGTGCTACACGGGAGTCTGGGGAACATGGACGTTAGCTCTCCGTCGTGGAGAATTTAGAACAGGGGATGAAAGAGAGATGATTGAGAACCTCTTCAATATCTGCTGCAGGTAGTAATTAACTGAAAACACGCAGTGTTTGCCTGGGCAAAGAGAGGCGAACCCTCTCCTGCTGTGCTGGGTGGTGTGTATTCTAAGGCATACTTTCCGGCTAGCAACACGAGACAGATAATAAAAGCTTCCATTCCATTTGACTCAGAAATTTGGCTTCTTGGAACTCATTTTAAGAAAAGAGTCAGACACATGCACAAAAATATCAGCCCGTGAATGGTCATCATGGTGTTACTGATGACAGCAAGCCAATTGTTTGAAACAATAGGGAATATGGAGTAAAAATTTCGTGCCTCCACAAAATAGAATTCTGTGCCACCACTGTTGATAGAAGCAAAGGCAGGTTTGCCACGGAGTGAAAAAAGAAATCTGAGCTCAGGGACCCTTGCTTGTGCTGGCTCCTTCTAAGACCCCGAGAGCGATTCTGGTCATGTGCTCACATCACTAGCCTCACTATTTGCAAAAGTATGATATTCTAAAAGTAATTGGTTAAGACAGTTGTCTCTTCCCAATCGGACTTCCCTCAGCCCTACTCCCCTGGTTTTGGATGACATTGTAATTATAATTTTTTTAAAAGAGCTCTCCCTCCCCAATTATGTAAGCTTCAGGCCTCTAAAACCTGGATCATTATGATAAGCGTGCCCTTTAATCTCCATCACCAGTTTTATGCATCTCCCATCCCGCCACCGTCTGGTAACCATGAGTTTGTTCCCTATAGTTAAAAGTCTGTTTCTTGGTTTGCCTCTCACGGTCTTGTTTGTTTTGCCTATTTATTCCTTAAATTCCACGTATGTGTGAAATCAGATGGTATTTGTCTTCCTCTGACGGATTTATTTTACTTAGCATAATACCCTCCAGATCCATCCATGTTGCTGCAAATGGCAAGATTTCAGTCTTTTTTATGGCTGAGTAATAGTCCATTGTGTGTACATATACCACATCGTCTTCGTCCATTCGTCTGTTGGACATTTAGGTTGCTTCTAAATTTTGGCTAATGTAAATAATGCTGCAATAAATATACGGCTGTGTGTACTCTTTGGATTCATGTTTTTGTATTTTTTGGGTAAACAGTAGTGTAATTAGTGCATCCTCAGGTAGTTCTATTTTTAACTTTTTGAGGCAGCTCCATACTGTTGTCTACTGTGCTTGCATCAGTTTGCCTTCCCACCAAGAGCGCATGAAGGTTCCTTTTTCGCCACATCCTCGCCCACACCTGTTGTTCATTGTGTTTTTGAGCTTAACCATTCTAACAGGTGTGAGGTGATAGCTCATTCTAATGATCTGTATTTTCCTGATGATGAGTGATACTGAGCATCTTTTCATGTGTTTGTTGGCCCTCTGGACGTCTTCCTTGGAGAAATGTCTGTTCACGTCTTCTGCCCGTTTTTTTTAATTGGATTATTTGTTTTTTGCGTGTTGAGTTGTATCAGTTCTTTTTGAGTTTTTTTTTTTTTAAGTTTATGTATTTTTTGAGAGAGAGAGCAGGGGAGGGGCAGAGAGAGAGGGAGATCGAGAATCTGAAGCAGGCTCTGTGCTGACAGCAGAGAGCCTTACGCAGGGCTTGAACTCATGAACCACCAGATCATGACCTGAGTCACCCGGTGCCCCGAGTTGTATCAGTTCTTCCTCTATTTTGGATCCTAACCCTTTATTGGATATGTCATTTGCAAACATATTCTCCCAGTCGGCAGGTTGCCTTTTAGTTTTGTGTCCTTTGCTGTACAGAAGCTTTCTATTTTGATGTAGTCCCGCCAGTTTATTTTTGCTTGTATTTCCCTGGCCCCGGGAGACATTTCTAGAAAGATACTACTACTGCCTATGTCAGAGAAATTACTGCCTGTGCACTCTTTTAGGATTTTTATGGGTTCAAGTTTCACATTTAGGTCCTTAATCTATTTTGAGTTTATTTTTGTGTACGGTGTAAGAAAGTGGTCCAGTTTTCATTCTTCTACATGTTGCTGTCCAGTTTTCCCAACTGGACAGCGCTCTCTTTGTTGAATTAGACTGTCTTTTTCCCATTGGATATTCTTTCCTCCTATGTTGAAGATTAATTGACCATATAATTGTATGTTTATTTCTGGGTTTTCTCATCTGTTCCATTGACCTATGTGTCTATTCTGGGGCCAGTACCATATTGTTTTGATTACTACAGTTTTGTCATATAACTTGAAGTCTGGAATTATGATACCTTCAGTCTTGTTTTTCTCTTCCGAGATGGCTTTGGCTACTTGGGGTCTTTTGTGGTTCCCTAAAAATTTTAGGATTACTTGTTCTAGTTCTGTAAAGAATGCTGTTGGTATTTTGATAGGGATTGCATTAAGTCTGTAGATTGCTTTGGGTAGTACAGACATTTTAACAATATTCACTCTTTCCAATCCATGAGCATGGGATGTCTTTCCGTTTCTTTGTGTTGTCTTTGATTTCTTCCATCAATGTTTATAGTTCTCAGAGCACAGGTCTTTCGCCTCTTTGGTTAAGTTTATTCCTAGGTATTTTATTATTTTTGGTGCAAAGTATAAATGAAATTATTTTCTTAATTTCTTTTTCTACTGCTTCATTATTAACCATGTAGAAATGTAACAGATTTCTGTATATTAATTTTGTATCCTGCAACTTTACTGAATTCATTGGTCAGTTCTGGTAGTTTTTTGGTGGTGTCTTTAGGGTTTTCTATAGACAGCATCATGTCATCTGCAAATACTAAAGTTTTACTTCTTCCCTACCAATTTGGATGCCTAGGACTTCCAGTACTATGCTGAATAAAAGTGGTACCCTAGATTTGTCTCGTTTTCCACGACTGTGTTGAAGAAGCCAGTTGTCTTATAGAATATTCCACAATCTAGATCTGCCTGACTGTGTCCTTGTGATTAGATTCAGGTTAAACAGGTTTTGGTAAGAATGCAATGTGAGCAATGTAGTTTTTTCAAAAACTTTTTAATTTTGAAGTAATTGTAGAATTACAGGGAGTTGCAAAGCTGGTACCAAGAGGTTCTACACCCCCTTCACCCAATTTCCTCCGGTGACTACATCATCTGTAGTGCTAATCCGAGATCAAAACTAGGAGATTTGCATTGGTAGAAGGTGTGTGTAGAGTTCCGTCATTTTATTACACGTGTAACCACAATTTCAATCAAGACACAGAACTATCCCGTCACCACAAAGATTTCCCTTGTGCTACTCCTTTTGAGTCACACTCGCCCTCTAACCATGTCCTCCTTCTTAATCTCTGGGAACTGCTAATCTGTTCTCCATCCTATAATTTTGTCTTTTCAAGACTGTTATATGCCCTTTATTTAATTTTTTGAAGTTTATTTATCTATTTTGAGAGAGAGAGGGAGAGCAAGGGAGGGGCAGAGAGAATCCCAAGCAGGCTCTGGACTGTCAGCACAGAGCCCCATGTGGGGCTCGAACTCATGAACCGTGAGTTCATGACCTGAGCTGAAACCAAGAGAGTCAGACGCTTAACCGACGGAGCCACCCAGGCACCCCTGCGATATGCCCTTTAGACGTGGGCTTTTTTCACTCGACATGATGCCCTTTAGATCCATCCAAGTTGTGTGTACCACCAGTTCATTCCTTTCTAATGTTGAATAGATGTACCATAGGTTCCTCCCCCCCAGCTTTATTGAGATATAATTGACACACAACATTGTATAAGTTTAAGGTGTACAACCTAACGGCTTAATATATGTACATATCACAAAATGATTACCACATACCACACTTTAACCATTCACCTATCTTAGGACATTTTGGTTGTTTCTAGTTTTTGTAACAAATAAAGCTGCTATGAACTATGAACAGATACTATCTGACGAGGTCAGTACTCATTGTCACTTTTGGTGCTGGGTTCAATGACAAAAGTGGATAGGGGGAACCTGTCTTCAAGCTAAGGTCAACTGTTTTCTCATTCATTCATCCACAAACAGCTATGACCCCCTAAGTCAGCCAGACACGGACTAGATATTTTAGGGGACACCAAGACAAAGCTGAGGGGAATTCCTTGGGGAACTTGTAATCTAAGAGAAGTAAGACAAGAAGGTAAATCTCCCAATCAAATACAGAGCTGAAAGTACTACACTCTATACAGAACACTCAGGGAATCCTAAAGAAGGAGATGCTTGTTGAACTAAATTATTGTAAGTCTGAATTATATTTCACTCAACCTTGGCCACAAGTTTTAAGCAATGTTCAGCAAAGACATTCTCTCTCCCAGCCTCTTCAATTTCGATCCTTTTGTACTTTGAAGCAGGCTTTGAGCTAAGTGTCATGAAACTGATGTTGAGACAATTTCCTTGCTAGGTCTAACACTCTCCAAGGAACCAAGCAAGGAAACTCTGCACTTACATTTTCTTCTCAGTATTTGTGCCTTCACTAAAATGGACTCAGACAGAATACCATTTTAATGTCTCATCCTTAATAATCAGGGGAACAACACCCCATTGTCTTGTGAAAAAAAGACACAAAAATGCGATCTAACATAATGTCAAAATTTCCACCTCACGTGCAAATTTATAACTTCTCTCTTTTCCCCGGCTTAGGTCTGATCCAGGCTCTGAAACAAAGAGCTGGGGAGAGGGGAAGTAATCTGCTCCTCACCTCTCTTTCTTTTACTTCCTCCCCATGCAGCTGCTTTTGGTGACTTCAGGGTCAACTGAGCAAAGCTGCAAGGAATAAAGGGGCAAAAGACTACCTTAACTTAGCTGGTGCTTGCAAATCTGTCTTGGCTGTCCCTCAGAGTTGTCTTCTCCACCATGGAAGACGTCCAAACAAAAACTACCCTTTTCTCTCCTGGAATTCTCTGATGGTTAATTTCCTGCCTCCACTGGGATGGGCCACTGTGCCTGGATATTTCGTCAGACATTATTCTAGATGTTTCTGTGAAGGTGTCTTTTTGGATTACATTAGCATTTAAATCTGTGGATTTTGAGGAACACAGATTACCTTCCACAGTGATGGTGGGCCCCATCTAACCAGTTGAAGGCTTTAATAAAACAAAGACTGCATCCCCTCAGTAAGAAAGGATTCTGCCCATTGGCCGCCTTTGGACTCTTTGGCTGGCCTACCTTATCTGAGTTTGGATATGTCAAACCTCCACAATCACTGTGAGCCACTCTCTTAAAATAAATTTCTCTCTGTATATACATATCCTGTTGCCTCTATTTCTCTGGAGAACCCTAATACAGATGCTTTTGTCAGTTTTTCAGAGGCCTCCATTGAGAATCTCCACCATGCCCCATTTTGACCCCTCGAAAGGTCCCCCAAGTCCCACCACAGGGGCTCTATTTCTAGCCTGTTTCTGTTGAGGACCCTTTTCCCACCACACAGCCCTGTTAGGCAAGGTTCTCTCAGGACAATGCTGCAATCCTCCAACGTGTGTAACTAGCTCAGAGGGGACAGGACCCTTTTTCCTGCCATGTAGTAGGGACATGCACCCTTCCTCGTCACAGTGTCATCTAGACAGCTTCAGTCTCTAGGCATCAGACTCCTTCAGACACCACTTGGGCACAGGCTTTATGCCATCCAGCCTCTTGGGGACCCTGGCAATTTTCCTCAAGAAATGAGTTAAGTTCTGTCCCATGGTGGTTCCAAGGTGGGGTGGGGAGGCTCACTTGACCTAAACTTTATGAATTCCTTTAGGACTTTCCAAGATCACCAGACAGGGACACCATATGGGAAATGTTTCCCAGGTGGTGTGGTGATGCCCACATTGAAAGGAACATCATCTACCGTGAAGCCGATTTCTCTGCATATAACAAAGGAGCCAATCTAGCTTGGTGATTAAAGCATGAGCTTTGGAGACAGGGCAACGTAGCCTGACCATCAGTGAGCAACAGGCGAGGCATGAAAAAACTTGACAAAACAGCCCCTCCGATACAGGCTGGTTGGGGCTGCAAATTAGATGCTAAAACGTTTGCAAAAGGCTCCAGGCACGCACTAGGTACTTCATTCGTGGAGAGCCAGTGCACCGAAGCTAGACCAAGAATACAAGAGGGGCGCCTGGGTGGCTCAGTCCGTTGAGTGTCCGACTTCGGCTCAGGTCATGATCTCGCAGTTCGGGAGTTCGAGTCCCGCGTCTGGCTCTGTGCTGACAGCTCGGAGCCTGGAGCCTGCTTCGGATTCTGTGTCTCCCTCTCTCTCTGACTCGCCCCCCCCCCCCCCCCCCCCCGTTCATGCTCTGTCTCTCTCTGTCTCAAAAATAAATAAACGTTAAAAAATAAATAAACGTTAAAAAATATTAAAAAAATATATAAGAAAACTTGCGCTCCGGCGAAGGAGCCGCCACTGAACCCTTTGGACGCAGAACGGCAGAGACGCTTACCCAGCGTGCGAGACGCAATCGCACCTCTCGGAGCGCCAGGCGCCCCGTGTCCCCGCCCCCTCCCCGCCCCCGCCCCGCCCCCGCCCTCGCCCTGCAGGAGTCCGCGATGCAGCCGTAGCGAATCACGTAGCGGCGCCTAGATGGGGGCGGGACTTCCTGCCGCAGAGCGCATGCGTCCGTGAGTGCAGGCCCCGCCCCGGAACTGCGGACGACGCTGCAGCTGAGGGAGAGCGGTGGAGGTGTGCGAGGCGGTCGGCCGGCGTGTGTGAAGGAGCCGCGGCGGCTTCTCCAGGCGGTCAGTACCGGGACTGGGGTCGGGCCCGGGGCTTCCGCTGCGGGTCTGTCTAAGCCTCTGGGTTCTCGGGCCCCGAGGGCGGCCGTCGGCCCCGCGCCGGGGGCCCCTGCAGTGGGCCTCCTGGCTCGGTGGTGGCCTCGGTCTGTCCGCTTCGTGCGCTTGTCGTGCCTGAGGCGGGGCCGAGCAGCTCGCCCCTCTGGGCCTGAGCACCCCCACCGCCGTCGTCGTGGAAGCCGGTGGTTTGCGGTCGTGGCGTCGCAGGTGGCGGTGGGGGAAGCCTCCTTGCGTGCTGACGTGCTGAGCGCTCAGCCGCCATGGCCAGCGGGTGCTGACGTGCGCCACCTGGTAATGGTGTACCGATCCCCTGAGACAGACCCCTTCGTCATCCCCATTTTACAGGCGAGGACACTGAGGCTCACAGGGAGTGAGACGTCCGCCACAGACCCAAATTTGAACCACGCTTCACCCTTATCCTTCCTTCCAGGATCTGTCCTTTTTCCTGGCCTTTCTGGAAAGGGAGGAGATGGATCGAGTTCCACTCAAGCGGCCTCCATTGAAATGTATTTTAAGTGACTTAAAACGTAATGCCAAAGCTGGGTGGGCAAAGGCCAGAATGGTGGAATAGGCGTTTTGCCTTCTTGGAGCGAGGTGTGAGGAGGAGGAAAGGTCTGTGCCCGGATCCTAAAGCTGGCCTCCTATCCCCTCCCTCCAAGCCTCCTCATTTCTTAATTCGGCCTTCAAAATGGCTTGGCTGTGGAAGGCTTTTTTCTCCCGGCTCTACGTAATTTTCTTTATTTGCGTAAAACATTTTTGTGACTTAGATATTAGCAGGCGCCTCTCCCTTTTTGCAAGATGAGAACACTGACGTTCCGAGAGGATTAGGCGGAAGTGTCCATGGCACACGGGCAGTTAAGTATTGGATCTGGAATCCAAACCAGATGCAGCGCGTGTCTGCCCATCTCCTGTGTCCCCTCTGTTCCAGGCCCAGCTGCCTAATCTGTCGCTGTGTTTCTTCTCTAATTTGATCTTCTCTATCTCTGTGTCCTCACTTCTTTGCAGGGCCTGATACACTTAGAAAATATTTGTTGCCTCAGAACCCTGTGCTTCTCAGTTGCCAACTTAATGGAACATTTCCTTCCTTTTCTTTTCAGTAGCCATGAAGTTGAAGGAGACAAAATCAAGGCCAAAGCCGCCAAGCTATGGCAAATTTCAGACGAAGGGAATCAAAGTTGTGGGGAAATGGAAGCAGGTGAAGATTGACCCAAATATGTTTGCAGACGGACAGATGGATGACTTGGTGTGCTTTGAGGAACTGACAGATTACCAGTTGGTCTCCCCTGCCAAGAACTCCTCCAGTCTTTTCTCAAAGGAGGGGCCCAAGAAGAGAAAGGCACAAGCTGTTTCAGGAGACGAGGAAGGAGAGTCTAGCTCCTCAAAGAAAAAGATGAAGTTGAAGAAGAATAAAGACATGGAGACTAGAGGGACCAGTGCCGAGAAAGAGTCTGAGGTCAGAGATGCTGCGCCAGAGCCCCAGGGACATGGCACAGTTTGTCCTGATCCAGAGGTAGAGGAGATGGTATCAGAAAGCTCAGCCCAGACTGTTCCAAAAAAGAAGAAAAAGAAAGGGAAAAAAAAGCTGGAGTCTTCCCAGAGTACTATTCCAAAGGTGCCCAAAAAGGCAAAGACATGGGTGCCTGAAATGCATGACCAGAAGGCAGATGTAACAGCCTGGAAAGATCTTTTTGTACCCAAGCCGGTTCTCCGAGCCCTCAGCTTCCTAGGCTTCTCTGCACCTACACCAATCCAAGCTCTGACCTTGGCACCTGCCATCCGTGACAAACTGGACATCCTTGGGGCTGCTGAGACAGGTAGGGGCATCCTTAGCTGGCCAGGGCAAGATTGCTTCTGGGTTGAACTTGTGGCTGCTAACAGGTTGGATGGAGGTGGGAGAGGGGAATTTGGGGATATAACCACAAAAGCAGTGTTGAATGAAGGTGTTTAGAAGTCAGCCAGCTCTGGGTTGAAATCTGCCACTTTTTTTAAATTTTTTTTTAAGTGTTTGTTTATTTTGGAGAGGGAGAGGGAGAGAGACAGAGCACGAGCAGGGGATGGGCAGAGAGAGGGGGAGACACAATCTGAAACAGGCTCCAGGCTCTGAGCTGTCAGCACAGAGCCCGACGTGAGACTCGAACTCACAAACCGCGAGATCATGACCTGAGCTGAAGTCGGACGCTCAACCGCCTGAGCCCCCCAGGGACCCCTGAAATCTGCTGCTTTGTAATTGGTACCTTGGACAGGTCACTTTATCTCTCTGACCCCTATAGCTCCCAGCAGTACCTACTTTTTTTGCTTTGTGGGTTAAATGTAACGTTACAGTAGTTTACACAGTGTATTGTGAGCGATCTGCACATGGTAGTTTCCCGTTCTTGAGCATTTCTAAATGGCTCAGAGGGGTAAAGTAGGGCTAAGTTCAGCCCTTCCGAGAGGTAGATCTTCATTAGTATAAGGAATAAGGGTCTGATTCACAGGAGTTGTCCAAGGGTACAAGGGCTGCTTTGGGAGATGGTGAGTTCACGTCCTTGGAAAGATTTGAGTGTGTGGTAGATAACCATTAGGTGGATTTTGTAGGTAGATGTTGGCATGAGGTACTGTTGGGTGTAGGCATTGTTTAAAGTTCCCTCATTCCCTGGGCCATCTAAGGCTTTGTGAAGCAATGGCAGGTTGACTTGCCCTCAATAGATGAAACTACCGACTGGAGGGCAGAGCTTGTACTACCTGGAGCTAAGTCCGGCTAGACCGGAGGTAACCAGAAGAAACGTACATGTAACGTGAGCCACGTCTGTAATTTTAAATTTCCTAGGAGCCATATTTTGAAAAGGTAAAAAGAAACAGGTAAAAATTAACTTTAAAATATATTTCAGTTGATGTAATTCATTGTAAAATTATGAGATGTTTTATATTCTTATTTCTATAGTAAGTTTTCAAAATCTGACATTTTGAGCTTGCAGCTCAAATGTAGAATGATCACGTTTTGGGGTGCCTGGGTGGCTCAGTTGGTTAAGATCTGACACTTGGTTTTGGCTCAGGTCATGATCTTGCTGTTCATGAGTTCAAGCCCCACATCGGGCTCTGCACTGACAGTGTGGAGCCTGCTTGGGATTGTCTCTCCCTTTCTCTCTCTACCCTTCCTCTGCTCATGCTGTGTCTCTCAAAATAAATCAATAAACTTAAAAAAAAAAAAAGTAAAATTCTTACAGAGTAACCGTATTTTAAGTGCTCGATAGCCATACATGGCTAGTGGCTATTCTTTTGCATAGGACTAGACCATCTGGACACTTTGTGCCTTGGATTTCTGTAAAGAGTGGTCAGGGTACTAAGGGTGAGGTCCTGTATAAGAGTCACATAGATGGAAGAGTAAGGAAGCCTCAGGGGAATGGAAGTAACAATAATGATTTAGAACATTTTCTTAGATAAAATCTATCAGGCACTGTGTTAAGTACGTTACATTGATGAATTCAGTTCTCACGACCACCCTGAGATAGGTTGCGTTATTCTCGTGTTACTGGTGAGGAAACTCAGCCTCACAGAGGACCATGTCCCTAAAACTGCACAGCTGAAAAGTGGTAGTGCCTGGATTCTAGATGAGGTCTGTGTGCTCTTGAGCATTCTGCTCTACTGCCTTGGTATGTGCGGAGGCCTGGAAGTGGGTTTCTGGAAGCAGAGGCAAGGTTGTGCAACACACTGTTGCCAGACCCTGACATTTGGATTCGTACCTCAGCTCCTATCAGCTTATCTCTGTGGCATGCTGGGATTCTGCAGGTCTCAGATTCACAAAGACTTACGGGGCTGTGAACAAACTGCTCCCCGCACAGATAATGAATGTTTCCGCCACCCCCACAAGATGCTTTGGGCCCTTTTTGTAATCTCTCTTTTCCTGGGTCCTGCTCCTTGTTCATTCCCAGACAACTTCTGATATGCTTTCTAGCACTGGAGATTAGTTTGTGTTTTCAAGACTTTTATATAATGGAATCATACAATATGGACTTTCGGGGGAGGTGGGTGTTTTGGCTCTTGCAGCATAGTTTGAGATTCAACCATGTTATTACAAGTACCAATAATTCATTCCTTTTTATTGATGAGTAGTATTCCAGGACATGGATAAAGCAGTTTGGTTATCCATTGATGGGTATTTTTGTTCTTTGTAGTTTTTGGCTATCACAAATAAAACTATTGTAGGGGCGCCCGGGTGGCTTAATCGGTTATGTATCCGACTCTTGATTTTGGCTTAGGTCATGATCTCACAGTTTGTGAGTTTGAACCTTGCATTGGGCTCTCTGCTGTCAGCACAGAGCCCACTTTGGATCCTCTGTCTCCTCCTCTCCCTGCCCTGCCCCTGCCCTTCTACATTTATTAAGACAACTTGTGTGTGCGCGCACGCGCGCTCTCTCTGTCTCTCTCAAAAATAAACAGTAAAAAAACACCTATCATAGATATTGGTGTATTAGTCCTTGTATGTGTATATGCTTTCATTTCTTTTGGGTAAATACCTGTGAAATGGCTAGGTCTTACGGTAAGTGTAACTTTTTAGGAGTTTTCCAAACTGATTATACCATTTTGCATACCCACCAAGTTATGAGAGTTTGAATTGGTCCATGTTTTTGCCAACACTTGGTATGTACAGTCTTTAACCCTGGCTAATCTTTGAGCATCTTTTCAAGTGCCTGTTTGTCATCCATATTCCTTGGTGATGCCTTGGTGGCGTCTTGTCAGTTCTCCTGCCCATTTAAAAAAAAATTTTTTTTAATGTTTATCTGAGAGAAAGAGAGTGCAAGCAGGGGAGGGGCAGAGGGGGAGGGAGCCACAGAATCTGAAGCAGGCTCCAGGCTCTGAGCTGTCTGCACAGAGCCCAACATGGGGCTCAAACCCATGACCCGTGAGATCATGACCTGAGCTGAAGTCGGACACTCAACCGACTGAGCCACCCCGGTGCCCCTGATGCCATTGTAAATGGCAACTTAAAAATTTTCTATTTCAGGTTGTTGCTAACAAATAGAAATATGATGTCTTTGTATATTGACTTACACCCTCCAGGTTGGTACCATCAAGTAGTTTCTTGAAGATCACAGCACATTTTCTACAAAGATGATGTTATCGTCCAGCCTAGATGCCTTTTATTTTTGTCTTATCGCACTGACTAAAATCTCCAGTACAATTTTGAATTGAAATGGTATAGTGAGCGCTATTGTTAAGTATCATCATTAAGTATGATATCAGGTTTTACTTGCCTTTTATCAGATTGAGAAAATTCTCCTCAGCTCCTACTTTGCTGAACTTTTTTTAATTTTTTTTTCATGTTTATTTATTTTTGACAGAGAAAGACAGAGCACAAGCAGGGGAGGGGGAGAGAGAGAGAGGGAGACACAGACTCCAAAGCAGCCTCCAGGCTCTGAGCTGTCAGCACAGAGCCCGACGCGGGGCTCGAACTCACAGACTGCGAGATCATGACCTGAGCTGAAGTCGGATGCCCAACCGACTGAGCCACCCAGGCACCCCTGCTGAACTTTTTTATTAGGAATGCTTGTTGGGTTTTTTGAAATTCTCTTTCTACATTTATTAAGACAACTGGTTTTTTGGGGCACCTGAGTGGTTCAATCAGTTGGGCGTCCAGCACTTGATTTCGGCTCAGGTCATGATCTCACAGGTTGTGGGATTGAGCGCTGAGCATGGAGCCTGCTTGAGACTTTCTCTCTCCCTCTGCCCTCCCCTGCTTGCACTCTACCTCAAAATAAATAAACATTAAAAAACAAAGATAAGTGGTTTTCATTTTGAGTCTGTTGATAATGGTGAAGTACACTGATTTTCAAATACTAATCCAAACTTACATACTTGGGATAACCCAAACTTGGTCACGGTGTGTTATTCCATTTATATATGGTTGGATTTGATTTGCTAAATTTTGTTGATAAGTTTTGAATTTCTTTTCATGAGATGTTAGCTTGTAGTTTTCTTATAATGTCTTTGGTTTTGGAGTCACAGAGTCATTCAGGCCTCAGAATGACTTGAGTATTCTCAATTTTCTGAAAGTTTGTATAGAATTGTTTTTTTTTTTTCCTACCTTATTTAGTAGAATTTATCTGTGCCTGCACTTTTAGTAGGATGGGTTTTAACTAGAAATTTAATTGCTTTAATATATTAGAATATTTGTGTTACTTATTTTTCCTTGAGTGATAATTTTCTTTGCAGTTCCATTAGTTTTTGTTTCCTGTGTTGTGAAGCTCTGTTTTACTTGTGTTTACATGTTTAGGACTGTTACATCTTTTAAATGACTTTATTCCTTCCATTATGAAATGGCCCTCTTTATCCCCAGTCTTCTTTTTTCTAAAATCTTCTCTCTCTCATATTAATGTACCTTTTCCAGCTTTATTTTGATTCACGTTAGCATGGTGTGGTTTTTTTCATACTTGTACTTTTTAAAAAAGATTTTATTTTAAAGTAATCTTTACACCCAATGTATGGCTTGAATTTGCAGCCCTGAGAATGAGTCACATGCTCTACCAACTGAGCCAGCCAGGCTTCCCTCATACTTGTACTTTTTTTTTTTTTAATGTTTTTATTTATTTTTGAGACAGAGAGAGAGCATGAACAGGGGAGGGGCAGAGAGAGAGGGAGACACAGAATCCGAAGCCGGCTCTAGGCTCTGAGCCATCAACACAGAGCCCGATGCGGGGCTCGAACTCACAGACTGTGAGATCATGACCTGAGCTGAAGTCAGACGCCCAACCGACTTAGCCACCCTGGCGCCCCCACACTTGTACTTTTAACCTACTTATGTCTTTGTATTTAAAGTGGGTTTCTTGAAGCTTCCAGGTTGATGAACATATCTGTGTGCTGGGAGGGTGGTGTGCCCCCATTCCACAGGGACAGAAGCCTTTGCACTTGGGACCCTTCCAGACCTTGCCCTATGTACCTCTTCACTGGCTTTTCATCTTTATAAAATATGCTTTATGTTAAACTGAGACTTGTAAGGAAAAAAATAAAACAATATGGCATCCTTGTAGACAGCGTATACTTGGGTCTTGCTCTTAAGTCTCACAGTCTTATTTGTTGAGGTCATTTATATTTAATTTGATTATTGGTAATGGTTAGGTTGTAATATGTTGTTTTGCTATTTGCTATTCTCTTTTTCCTCTTCTTTGGGATTGAATATTTTTTGTGATGACATTTTATATCTTTTAGTATTAGCTGTAACTCTGTTATTTCCTTTTAGTGGTTGCTTTTGGATTCATAGTATATATCTTTAATATGTTATGCTCTTCCTTCAAGTAGTAATATACTATTTTATATATAGTACAAGAACCCTACAAAAATATATTTCTATTTCTCCTCTCCTTTGTGCTTTTTGCTATATACTTTAGAAATCCAAAATACGTTTTTATGTATAGTAATTTTAAGTTTAAATAAGTTTAAACTTAAATAATATGTTTAAATAAGAAAAAGACATCTTTCGTGTTTACCCATGTTACCATCACCATTTTTGGTGCTCTTCCTTTGTACAGATCCAGAATCGCATCCAGTAGCATCTTTTGCACGGAAGATGCTCCCTTTAGTACTTCCTGTAGTCCAGGTCCTGCTGATGATAAACTATTCAGCTTCTGTGTGCCAAGATGTCTTTGTTTTACATTTGTTTTGAAAGGAATTTCTGCTAAGTGTAGAGTTCTGTGTTGTCAGATTTTTTTTTTCAGGTGTTCAAATAAAGATGTAGTTCTGTCTTCTAGCTTTGATGGTTTCTGATGAAAAGTGCCATTTTATCTGAAGTGTTAATGGGTCTGTTTTGCTCTCTTACAGTTCTTGCTCATAGTATACCTTGTTTTCTTGTGGGTTATTTTTTTTTTTAACTGAGAGCTGCTCATTTTCCTCTGAAAATTACTAGAGAGAATTCTTTGAGGCTTATGATAAAGGTTTCTTCCTCCAGAGATCATTTATTTGCTTTTGCTTGGGGCATTATAACTTTGGAACTACTTTAAATTCTCAATTTGCAGTGTCTTGTTGGTTTGTATTAACCACCTAGAGGATGTGAATTAGGGTGTCATATACATTCAAAGGTCAGTTTGACCATGTTCAAACAGAGAGAAAAGTTTGCTGATTTAAAGTTTTCTCAAAAACTAAAAAAATTGTCTTCTACTCCCACCTTCTCCATCTAAGGTCTTGGAAAACTATACACAGGTTTCCATTCCTCACACCCTAACGTGGTGTTGTTTCTTCACAACAGTGACAACAGGCACACACAAAACTTGTCTATCTGTTTAGAGTTTCAGTGCGTGGACTTTGTGTGTAGTTCACATTGGTGACCTTAGGCCTCAGGGCTAGTCTGCCAGACTTTTTTTCGGCTTTTAATTCCAGGTGCCTCTGGTTGCAGTGCTGTGGGGGAATCTGCTGGGTGGAGGAGCTTGGGGTTGGTCAGCCTGGCACTTGGCTATTTCAGGATCCCTTAGTCTGTGTAAAAGAAAGAGCCCCAGAGAAAAGGTATGTGCGTTTGTTGATTCACACCGTTTTTGTTTTTGTTTTACTTCTAAGGAAGTGGAAAAACCCTTGCCTTTGCCATTCCAATGATCCATGCAGTACTGCAGTGGCAGGTGAAAAAGAAGCCCACTCCAACTCTAGGGAACCCAGGAGCATTACCTAGCGAGGCCGGGACCGAGGCCGGAACTGAGTCTGGAGTTTTGCCTGATGAGATTGGAATTGAGGGAGAAGCCCTGCCCAGTGAAGCTGGAGTGAAGGCTAGAGCGCCACCCAGCAAGATCGAGACTGGAGCTGCCGTGTCGGACCGGGCGCTGCCCCTCTGTGATGATGATGCTGGTGAAGGACCTTCTTCCCTGATCAGGGAGAAGGCCATCCCCAAGCAGGATGAAGGCAAAGAGGAAAAGCTGGACGAAGAGCAGACTGGAGGGTTAAAGCAAGAGCTGGGTGGCAAAACCGCCACCTGTAAAGCACATCCGAAGCGCCCTTTACTTGGACTGGTTCTGACTCCTACCAGGGAGCTCGCTGTCCAGGTTAAGCAACATATTGATGCCGTGGCCAAGTTTACAGGTGAGGTTTGTTTAATTCCATTTAATAAATATTTCCGAGGATCCTAGAGGATCCTAGATGCCGGGGTGGCAAAGGTGAATGAACTGTGGCTCCTACCCTTTAGGGGAAATCTTTCTCTCCTGCCAGAGAATTAAGCCTTACAGAAATTGTTTGATGCTTTGTCTGTTCTCCTAAGAATGACACACAGCTAATGCCGTTCTAGATGCATGGGTAGGTAGTTATTTATTGCATATGGTGGATGCTTAGGGCAGCGATGGGCAAAGTGTAAAGAAAGTGCAGCCATACCCATTTGTTTACGTTGTGTCTGTGGCTGCTTTTGCACTATCAAGGCAGAATGAAGTAGGGGCCATTTAGCTCACTAGGCCAAAATGTTTACTATCGACCCTTTCAGAAAAAGTTTGCCAACCTCTGGCTTGGGGTGTTGAACTTACTCTTTGAGGGAATTCCTTTTGGGATGGGCTGCACAGTGTGAATTTTAACTTTATACTAAAAGCCAGCAGTACTTACCAAGCTCTTACTGTGTGCCAGGCATTTTGCTAAGCACTTGGCCTGTATGATCCTATGTGTTCTTTCCACATTGGATACCTTGAGAAGTCCTCCGCGAGAGAAGAGAACAGAACAGTAGGCTATTAGAGGAGGTTCAGAGTCATTCTAATTGAGGGGGATGGCAGGGTTCCTAGGGAGCTGTGTGATAGCTGCAGAGTGACATCTTTCCCAGCATTGTGCGCTGCTGCTCAGTTTTCCGGGAACTTTGGATGTAAATATGCCTGGGTTTGAATCCAGGTCTTCTGTTGTTGATGGGAGGGAGTAGAAAGAAATGAGGTTGGGGAAGCAGGCAAGGCCTAGATCATAGAAGACTTGATGTGCCTTCTAGGAGTGACACCAACGGTTAGGCCAGGCCCACTCTTTTAGCGCTATCCAAAAAGAGACGGGAGCTGTCCTGGTGGTTGATCGCCTCTGCTAATCTGGGAGCACCTATGTCAGCCATGGCAGAAAATAAGCAGCCAGACTGAATAACAGGGTCTCTCATATTTTGTGTACCATAGGAATTAAAACTGCTATTTTGGTTGGTGGAATGTCTACACAGAAACAGCAGAGGATGCTGAACCACCAGCCCGAGATTGTGATTGCCACTCCGGGCCGGCTGTGGGAGCTAATTAAAGAAAAGCACCCTCATTTGAGCAATCTTAAGCAGCTCAGGTAAGTGACAGTACCTCTCCTTTCCCTTTCCCTCCCTTTCTGAAGTGGACCTGGGGTGGCATGGTAGTATATGCAATACCTTCTCCTTATCACTGTGTGCCACAGTGTGGTGCCAGCCAGACTTGGGCCTTTAGAAAACCCAGTGTGCATGAGGAAGGTTAGTTGAGGCCCTGGAGGTGGTGGCATGTGTGTGTGTCTCTGTTGAGAGCTGCGATGGTAGTCGAGTGTGCTGTAAATGACTCCTGCTACTAACCAGGTTATGTGGATCTGTCTGGATCTGTAGGTGCCTTGTGGTCGATGAGGCTGATCGGATGGTTGAGAAAGGCCACTTTGCTGAGCTCTCACAGCTGCTAGAGATGCTCAGTGACTCCCAATACAATCCAAAGAGACAGACCCTTATTTTTTCTGCCACGCTGACCCTGGTACATCAAGCTCCTGCTCGAATCCTTCATAAGAAGCACACGAAGAAAATGGACAAAACTGCCAAACTTGATCTCCTCGTGCAGAAGATTGGTATGAGGGGCAAGCCCAAGGTCATTGATCTCACCAGAAATGAGGCCACAGTGGAGACACTGACAGAGACCAAGATTCACTGTGAGGCTGATGAGAAAGACTTCTATCTGTACTACTTCCTGATGCAGTATCCGGGCCGCACGTTAGTGTTTGCCAACAGCATCTCCTGCATCAAACGCCTCTCTGGGCTCCTCAAAGTCCTAGATATCATGCCACTGACCCTACATGCCTGCATGCACCAGAAGCAGAGGCTCAGAAACCTGGAGCAGTTTGCCCGTCTGGAAGAGTAAGTCAGGCCTGTACCCAGAACCCAGGCTCTAGCCGTTACATCAAGGTTGCCAGGACGGTGGGAGAGGGTGGGAAGCTACCTTCTGACATGGAGGTAGCCCTTTTTTGCACATCACGAAGCAGGCTTACTCTCACTAATGCATTTAGTTGCTAATAATGCCCAACAGAAACTTTCTTAACAATGAGTAATGGTAGGGGCTCCTGGGTGGCTCAGTCGGTTAAGCTCTTGATTTTGACTTAGGTAATCTCATAGTTGTAGGATCGAGCACAAGAGCTTGCTTACGATTTTCTCTCTGCTTCTCTCTCTGCTCTTCTGCTCCTGCTCTCTCTCAAAAAATAATGAGTAATGGTGACGATAATACCAACTGTTACTGAACACTTAATGATACAATAAGTATTATGCTGGCATTTTAAATACATGAGCACATTCATTGAATTCTAACATCCTTGAGAAGGAGCAGAATAGATTCATGGTTAAAAAGAGAGAATCAGATTGCTTGAGGTCAAGACCTTGGCTGTGCCACTTCTAGCTGACCAAATTACTTCAGTTGTGTTTCACTTCTCTCATAATTAGCATAACAGTATAATAATGGAAGCTAATTGAGAGGTTGTTGCATAGGGTAAATTAATTTATAC
This sequence comes from Acinonyx jubatus, assembly GCF_027475565.1. NCBI lineage: Eukaryota > Metazoa > Chordata > Mammalia > Carnivora > Felidae > Acinonyx > Acinonyx jubatus. The sequence goes on along the minus strand of NC_069386.1, from coordinate 134,373,429 downwards.
ATATAAAGCATTTAGAACAATGCTTGGCCCATAGTGTGCTCTTGCTAAACGTTAGCTTTAATACTTATTTCGTATCATTTATTATCATTATTCTCATTTTATAGATTGAAAACAGTAAGATCTAGGAAAGCTTGCCCAAGGTTTCTCATCCTGAAAGTGACAGAGCTGGGCCTCAGACAAGCGTGTCAGGCCCAGAGTGCATGCTGTGTCCTACTGTGTTGTCACTGTGCATCTCTTTTTGGGCCAGACTGATGCTCAGACAGCAGTGTGCATGTCGTCAGGATAAGGGCCTGTGAAGGTTGAGGTTGAGTCTTGATTGACTTCTGCACAGTGTTTTGTCCGGTTACAGAGTGATTAGTTTCCAGAACAAGTGTCTGGTTTACCTCCCTTGGAATGTTGCCAGATAGAAATTAGTGGTTTACTTGATCAGAGAGTAGGAAACGATGGCCCATGGACCAAATCTGGCTCACTGCTTGTTTTTATAAGTACAGTGTTATTGGAACACAGCAAGGCCCATTTATTTATTGTTTCTGGCTGCTTTGGCACAGAGAACAGCAAAAGTTGAGTAGTTTCAAAGCCCAAAGTGATTTACCATCTGGCACTTTACAGAAAAAGTTGCCGCCATTGACTTAGAGCTGCGGTTTAATGTTTCATAAATTTTAATTTGCATCACATTCTTGTGCCCTACATCAGAGCTACAGGAAGTGGGGATTCTGAAAAGCCCAGAATCTTATGTTTAGAAGACATACATACCTCAGGTGCTTTTGATTTTCTTTGAAGTACGCACACATTAAGAAACATTACCCAGTGAAATTATGTCATGCTTACTATCAACCGGGCACTGTTCTAGGTAATAGAACAGTGAATAGTGCAAAGTCCTTACTGTTATGAGGTTTATGTTCCAGTGGAGGGAGATGATAAATTGAAAAGCAAGTCTGTAGTTTGTAAGGTGTTGCTGAGTGCTGAGGAGCAGAGTTGTGCAGACTGTGGGGTATGGTCAGGGAGGTTTCTCTAAGAAGGAGGGATTGTAGCAGAGTGTGGACAAAGCAAGGAAACCGGAATGTCTGAGGAAGACCTTGTAAGGCCTAAGGTGTAGCAAGTTTAATGGCTTAGAGGCCAGAGCATGTTTCGCATGTTTGAAGGAAAGCGAGGAAAGTGTATGTGAGGGAAGTAAGTGGGACGGTGATAGAAGACGAGGTCCCTGACCTAGAATGGGCTTGACCTCATTTAAGTTACTGAAGGTAGCTTTTTATTGCAGGGTGTGGCTTGTCGATTGCGGTCAGCGAGACCCCACTTTGGATCCTGGCTTCACAAGTGAACAGCCGTGTTTATGCCTTGGGAGTTAATCTGTCTGAGCCTCAGTTTCTTTATCTAGTGTATTCAGCAGGTGGTAAGAATTTGATTAATGAGAGCTGTTAGTTGTTATTAATGAGCTTTGTCTCTCCACCACAGTTGTGTTCTCCTGGCAACAGATGTGGCAGCTCGGGGTCTGGATATCCCTAAAGTCCAGCATGTCATCCATTACCAGGTAGGGCAGTAGAGACTTTGTTGTGCTAACTGGGGAATTTTTTTTTTTTGTTAATTTTTTTTTCAACGTTTTTTATTTATTTTTGGGACAGAGAGAGACAGAGCATGAACGGGGGAGGGGCAGAGAGAGAGGGAGACACAGAATCGGAAGCAGGCTCCAGGCTCTGAGCCATCAGCCCAGAGCCCGACGCGGGGCTCGAACTCACGGACCGCGAGATTGTGACCTGGCTAAAGTCGGACGCTCAACCGACTGAGCCACCCAGGCGCCCCTGACTGGGGAATTTTTTAGGTGAAGGTTTGGGGAGGGAGCAGGAGGGAGGAGGAATTGTTGGTCCCAGGGCCTCATGCAGCAGAGTACCACTGGCGTCTAGTGACCGACTAACTGCTGTCACTTTCAGAATACTCGTGAGATTTCTTTTTTTTTTTTTAATATATAATTTATTGTCAAGTTGGCTAACATGCAGCGTATACAGTGTGCTCTTGGCTTTGGGGGTAGATTCTCGTGATTCATCGCTTACATACAATACCCAGTGCTCATCCCAACAAGGGCCCTCCTCAGTGCCCATCACCCCCCCCCCCCACCCCTGCCCGCCCAGTCAACTCTCCTGTTGTTCTCTGCATTCAAGAGTTTGTGAGATTTGTTCTTTCTTTTTTTTTTTTTTTTATTTTTTCTAATGTTTGCTTATTTTTAAGAGAGAGAGTACATGCACGCAGGAGTGGGGAAGGGGCAGAGAGCAAGGCACAGAATCCGAACCAGGCTCTAGGTTCCACGCTATCAACACAGAGCCCCACTCGGGGCTCGAACTCATGAACCATGAGATCATGACCTGAGCCGAAGTCGGACCCTTAACCGACTGAGCCACCCTGGCGCCCCTCATGAGATTTATTCTTAAAAAACCTCTTGGCATTTCTGATGTCACATCGTCCTTTTCTCTGATTTAGACAAACTAATTGATACTTACTGGCAGGTTAGAGTCTTGTTTTCTTTCATGGAATGGGCATAGTAGCATGTAAACTGGCTATCCTGGTATAGAGAAATAGAAGAGTGTGGTAGCTTAAGACCTTCCTGGGCTTAAATCCCAGCCATGTAACTTTACGCAAGCTATTTTAATCTCTTTAAACCGTATGTTTTTATTTGTTAAATGGAAGTTATTATAGTATCTACTTTTCTAAGTTTTTTTTTTTATTTTAATGTTTATTTTTGAGAGAGAGAGACAGAGCATGAGTAGGGGAGGGGCAGGCAGAGAGAGGGGACACAGAATCCGAAGCAGGCTCCAGACTCTGAGCAGTCAGCACAGAGCCCCACGTGGGGCTTGAACTCACAAACTGTGAGATTATGACCTGAGCTGAAGTCGGATGATTAACCGACGGAGCCACCCAGGCGCCCCTCTGAGTTCTTATTAAAGGGAACTAAGTTATCTTGTGTGAAGAGCTTAGAAAAACACAAGGCACATCCTAAGCACTTACTAAATGTCAGCTGCTATTGATACTGACATTAATTATGCATGCACCTGGTGAATATTAGCATAGCGTGGTGGTTAGGAATGTGGGCTCCAAAACCACACTTGGAGCGTTTGAATGCTTGTGGCCTGCTTCATAGTTGGTTAGCTTTGGGCACGTTACTTGGCATCTCTGGTTTTCAGTGTCATTGTTTGTAAACTGGGAGTCATAATGCTGCTGAAACCCTAGGGTGATGATGAGAATTAAATGGGCTCCTGCTGATGAACACCTCCCACAGTGCTAAGTACCCAGTAAATGGTAGCTATCTGGCATTATTATTTCTCCTTTCTAATTCCTCATGCTTTAAAAAGTCTTTCAGGCTGCCAATTCCGTTTAGCAAATCTTTCTTCATCCTTTTTTGGGCGAAAGAGGCTGAGTCAGTCTTTGTGGGAGATATCCAGATGAACAAAGCATAATCCTGGCCCCAGAGAAGTATCAAGTGCACTAGAGGAGATGAAACGACCATAGCCGTAATTTAAGGCAGAAGGTGTTAGAAAGTTGTAAAATACAATGGGAGAGAAAAGTAACTTCCAGTTTGGGAGGTCGGAAAGAATTTTGTAAAAGATGCTTTGCATTTAAGAATGGGGAGGATCTGGGTATGTAGAGGTGGAAGGAGGAAGGAACGTGTGGAAGTGGGCAGTTGGCCATGAGTTGGGGTGTATGTTGGGAGAACAAAGTGAAGAATGGCCAGTAGACCTCATTTCTAGCACCATTGTGAACAGTTCATAGCAGCGCTGAGAGCTGCATTGGAAATGATCGTGTTATCTGGACTCGGTGGAGAAGGCTGTTGTTGATCAGTGGTGTGTGCCACAGAGTGGGAAGGGATTGTCAGTGCCCATCCACACCTGTGGGTGACATGTCCGGTATATATTAGAGTGGAGGCAGTGGAGTCCAGAGGTCAGCATAGACTTTGAAGTTGGACTGCTGTGGTTCAAATTGTGGCTCCACTGTTTATTAGGGGGTATTGCTTAACATCTGTGTGTTTCAGTTTCCTGGTCTATAATACGGATAATCACGAAAGCATCTATTTTGTGTTGCTGTTTGTGAGGAGTAAGTGAGATAATACATGCAAATGCTTAAAATTGGCTGGCCCATTGTAACCACTCAGTAAATGTTGGTTCTGATTACCATGTTCAATCATTCACGTAGAGTTACTGAAGAACCCGCAGAGTTTCTTTAGAGTGGGAATTGTGGTCAGAGCTTTGGCTCAGGAAGATTACAATGGCAGTTTTGGGTTGGGTCAGGGAAAGTGGGGAGGACGAGAGAAGAAATAAGAAGTGACTGTCACTGTTCTTTTGGGTGGTCACGAGGGTCTGGAAGCAGGGGAGGGCAGAACAGGGGCCATGGGAAGGCAGACCCTGCACAGTGAATGGGCTGAAGAATTAGGACTAAGGGAGAAGGGCTGGATTGGTCCACATTGCTGGAGAGGTTTCTGCTGCCTGACTGGGAGGGAGGGAGGTCCAGCATTGGGCTGCTGGCCCTGAGGGGAAGAGCATGTTGGGTGACGGCCACACGTTGACTTCCCGGTTCCGCCTTTGGCAGGTTCCTCGAACCTCGGAGATCTATGTCCACCGAAGTGGTCGAACTGCTCGGGCCACCAATGAGGGCCTCAGCCTTATGCTGATTGGGCCTGAGGATGTGATCAACTTTAAGAAGATTTATAAAACCCTCAAGAAAGATGAGGACATCCCACTGTTTCCTGTGCAGACAAAGTACATGGATGCAGTCAAGGTAGAAATAAAAGTTACAAACCCAGTGCTAACGAGGGAAGGGATCACGCTGCAGCCTCACCTTGCTGGGAGGCTCTGGCAGTAGAAACCTTAGAAACTAAGTAATGATTCTGCCAACAGCTAACAGGCAGATTCGTTAAAAAAAGGAATGGGGACACTGGATGTGGTGGGAGAGAGAAATGGATGAGTGTGCAAAAACCTAGGGAATTTTCTTGAGCCCTTTCTTCACTGCCTGCCCCTGGAGCCTCTGCCACTCCCTGTCCACTGGACAAGGACCATGAGTGTGGCTGCCTGGACATTGCATCCGGTGGTTGTAGGGAAGTAAGGTCAGCTTGTCTCGCTGAGGCACATACTAAAGGTTTGTCACATTCCTGAAGCAAATGCCAGTAATTCCTACCTTTGGGGTTTTACTTTTTTTTTTTTTTTAACGTTTTATTTATTTTTGAGACAGAGAGAGACAGAGCATGAGCGGGGGAGGGGCAGAGAGAGGGGGAGACACAGAATGGAAGCAGGCTCCAGGCTCTGAGCCATCAGCCCAGAGCCCGACGCGGGGCTCGAACTTGCGGACCGCGAGATCGTGACCTGAGCTGAAGTCGGACACTCAACCTACTGAGCCACCCAGGCGCCCCGGGGTTTTACATTTTAACTCAGTATGCATTCAGCTGAGTAAGTGCTGCTAACTGTGGGCCATCGTGTGTCAGGTACCAAAGCGGGGTGGGTTTTCTTCCATAGAGATCCACTGGCTCATGAGGCAGGCTGAGCCCGTGCTGAAGTTTAGGTACAAATGGAACACCATGGCACTGGTGGGCATTATGGTTATATTGGTAGGAGAGGAGGTTTCCTCCAAGCTTCTCGCCCGTAGAGAGGTAGAGAGCAGACAGAATTCCAGGAATTGAGGGAGCAAAAGCATGGAACAGTTCAAGGACTGTTGGTTCCTCTGGCTCGAAAGGAGTGTTAGCCATGTGGGGAAATACAGTGGGAGGTGAGCTTGGAAGAATGGAGATGACAGAGGATTTCCCGTTAGGAAGGTTGGGAGCCACCCTGGCTTCCTGTGGCTCCTTTCCCCCCACACCACAAGGTCTCTTCCATTTTTCCCGTGTTTCCTGTCATTGCAGCCTGGCCCCAACACCCACAAGCAGGAGAGTTGAAATGTTTTTGGCAAAGGACGACATGGAAGAGAGAAGGCAGTTCTCTGACTTTGTCGACCCTGTGATCAGTCACAGTGGGGCCCTAACTCAGGACTATTGGGGTGGTTCAGGGTCCCAGCTCAGCTTGGGAGCTGTCGGTGGTGTCTGGGGAAAAGAGTTCCCTCTGGACACCTGGAGATTGGCAGTCCAACTGCCGTGAGCTTCCACCAGGTGGGGCTGTTCAGGTTTGTCATTTGGAAAACTGGCTCTTGTGATTTCATTTGTGCCCACTCGTGCGCTGATTGCCCTCTTTGCTTTTGTCAGGAACCAGAACAGATTCATTTTGATGGGAGCTGATCTCAGGGGCTTTTTTGAAAACCACAACTTCTATGAGCCTTTGCTTCCTAGAGGCTGAACCTTCTGTCAGATGAACACTCTCTACTCCTTTCCCCCAGGAACGAATACATTTAGCTCGGCAGATTGAGAAAGCTGAATATCGGAACTTCCAGGCGTGTTTGCACAACTCTTGGATCGAGCAGGCAGCAGCTGCCCTTGAGATTGAGCTGGAAGAAGAGATGTATAAGGGTGAGTGGGCTGGGTGGGATTTGAAGGATACATTCAGCATTTTCCCTTCAACTTTTGTCTGGTTGGAACCTCCTCACAACCATGGGTCCTTTTAAAATCAGCAAGATGCCTTTTCTTTCTTTGTAACAGGCTTCCGTCCCAGATGAGCCTATGGCCCTTGGCCTTTGTTCCCTCTGTCTCATTTGTCTGGAGCCTTCGGCTGCCTCCTTCATGTGGAAAGGCAGTGGAGTATAGCAACATTAGGGGTAGGCTCTGTGGCCTGGCAGCCAGTGCTGGTCCATTCCCTTAACTGGCTGTGTGACCAGGTTGAGTTCCTTAATCTCTCTTTTGTACCTAGGCTGTCATCATGTATAAGACGCAGGTCCTAAAGTTCCTACCTCCTGGGGTTATTGCAAAGATGGCTTGAGTTGATGAGTGTGAAGTGCCTGTCACAGTGCCTGGCAAATAGAAAGTATTTGGTACATTTTAAGGTATTTACGATCATTATTGTTACTGTTTATCATCTCCTCTGACCTTCATGGTCTCCGGACATAAACAGCAGGAATTACTGTCCTTTTACATACGGAAACTAGAGGCTCACGGAAAAGGAGCAGTTTGCACAGGGAAACAGCTCTACTATTGGGCCTTTCCTGAGCCCCTATTCTGAATGTGGGCAAGAGCCTGAGGATCCAGGGATGACTCTGTGTGGTCCCTGCTCTGGGAAAGCTCTTGAGTCTAAGCAGTGGTAGAACCAAATCTAGAACTGATGACACCAGAGTTAGATCCAGTGTTCTTTCCATCCCACAGGTGGGCAGCTCAGCTGAGGTTGGCTTTCTCGGTGCCAAAGCCAACAGATTGGGAGGCTGACTTAAGCTGTCTGCTCAGTATGGAAGCTGGGAACCAAACCAGCGGGCTTGGTGACAAGGAGCTGTTCCTTCTGTTAGCTCAAGCGTGGGCTGTTGACAGGTCAGGCCCTGGCTTCCCTTCCTGAGGACAGGCTGGTGTGGAGGCCTTGACTGTGCCGGCCTCCACAGGTGCAGTCAGTGCTGGTGGTGAGGTACAGGAGAGCTGGGCTGCGGACGGTGTTCACAGTCTGCTGGAGGCTTTGTACCTATTGAGTCACAATGGTCATAGGAAGAAAATTGGCTTCAAGTCAGGAAACCTGGGTTTTAAGCTCAGTTTGACAGCTAGCTAGCTAGCTCTGTGACCTTCAGCAAGTGACCTTGACTGTAAAATGGAGAGGATTCTGGTCTTAGAGACTTTTTTTTTGAGTGAAGACAACGGTGGCCCTGAGTATCCCCCTCCTAAATGGTGTTGGAAGTTAGCCAACACTAGCTTCCATAGAGAAGTTTTGAGCCTTGGTTCTCCAAGAGTTCTAAAACGTTTTTCTTAAAAAAAAAAAAAATTTTAACGTTTTATTTATTTTTGAGACAGAGATAGAGCATGAGCAGGGGAGGGGCAGAGAGAGAGGGAGACACAGAATCCGAACCAGGCCCCAGGCTCTTGAGTTGTCAGCACAGAGCCCGACGCAGGTCTCAAACCCACCAACCGTGAAGATCATGACCTGAGCCGAAGCTGGATGCATAACCAACTGAGCCACCCATGTACCCCTAAAACATTTTTCATCACAAGTATCCATCGAGGGAAACAAAATGCTGCTACAAATCACAATAAATATGATGTTTTGTATTGTGTTTTAAGGAAGAAAAACTGACCAGCAAGAAGAGCGTAGGAGACAAAAGCAGATGAAGGTCTTGAAGAAGGAGCTGCGCCATTTACTCTCCCAGCCGTTGTTCAAAGATGACCTGAAAACCAAGTATCCAACTCAGTCTGGCAAGCTGCCCACGCTCACATCTGCCCCAAGAGATGGTGGGTCTGCTTTGAGCTGCCTGGCCAAACAGAAGAAGAAGAAGAAGAAGAAGAAGCCGAAAGAGCAGCAGCAGGAACAGCCGCAGCCAAGTACAAGTGCAAATTAACCACGCTCCAGGTCAGAGTCTGTGGGTGATGGCACGTTGTTTCGGTGTTCTCTGGTTGTATGGAAAACCTGCCCACTTTGCATTCCACTCCACTGTCCACCCCGGTTATAGAAATCTCCCTCTTCCTTGCCAGCGCCCACTGCAGGCGAGACCTTGTGCACATTTGTGTTGTTTGGAGTAAGAATTCTATGCAGCAGCTTATATATTTCTGTATTCCAGTGTGTACAGGCTTCTTGTACGTTCAGCTTGGTTTTCTCAATTAAAAACAGTAGTCAGAACCAGCATGGTATCCTGAGTTTTTAGCTGGAACGTAGCCACGCTAATCCTTTGGCTGCAGGATGCATGTGGGGCGTGTGTCATCCCACTGGACGGTGTGGATGGAGCAGTACGCCTTCGCTTGTGTTGCTGCTTTTCTCCACAGCAGACCCCTAACGGCTCTTCAGCTCTCTACCACTCACTCACAGCTTTTGCCTTGTCTGAGCCACTCTGCAAGATGGGCAGGGAAGAGGCTGCCATCCTTGGGTTCCAAGAGAATACAGGCTTCCTTAACGTCAGAGCCACTTGTGGGGAGGCCAGTGACAGCGTGCTGAGTCTGGCATTGCGAGGCACTCGGGCTCTGGTGCTAGCTGGTTTCTCCCGCCTTTTCGCTCCCCTCCTCTGTGTGACTGAACGGATTGTTGCCCGTGGGTCCCACGTGCCACTTCCCTTATCCTGAGCCTTTTATACAAGCTTGTCCCTCCGCCTGCTTTCCTTTCCCATCCCTGAGCACTGCGGTGTGTACTTTGGGTCCCTGAGCCCCCAGGAGGACATGCTGTCCTGTGGCTCCCACAGTAGCCGTGCTCACCCTCTTCCTAGCACGTGGCACATTGTATTGTCTTTGCTAAGCTCCTTGACAGCATAGGCTGTTTTTATGATCCCTTGCAGCCCTGGGGCTTAGGTCAGGGCATCGTGTAAGTACCTGCTGAGGGAACTGGTGACCTTTTGGTGCCACCCGAGCTTTCTCTGGCCTAGTCTGGGTAAATAGCCACAATTGCCAGAGAAGCATAGATTTCTTCACAGCTAAGCCTGGGCTTCTAAACAGGTGTCTCCTCGGCTTCATGGTTGACAAGGATGGCAGGATGGTGGCGGTGTTCTCTCAGCCCCGCTGTGTAACTGCAGCGGGACAGCTGGCCTGAACTCAAAATCGGGGATCACTGAGTGTTGACCAAGTCCTAAACGCCGGTGGGCACTTTCATCTGTTTTATCATTTAACGTGACAAGGTCCTGACATACAAGTCCCAGTACCTTTTTGTAGTTGAGAAGGTGGATACTGAGCACTTAAGACGTGCTCAGGATCGCAGAGCAGCCAGGTGGCAGACCTGGGGTTAGAACTGTGAGTGTTAACTTATGGGCTCAGGGCAAGTTCAGAAAACTGCTTCAGTCTTAAAAGGACAGACAGCAGTGTTGCCAAGGAATGTCTCCCCAGGGTCACCAGTGACCTGGAGAGGAGATTGTAGTAGAAAACAGTCCTAGTCTGACAGATCAGTTCTTGAGTGACAGCTGTTGGAAGAGGCAGGGGACTCTCCATTATCTGAATAGTACAGGGGAGGTTTAAACAGGTTTAAGGAATCTTAGCAGCACCTGAGTCGTGAATGGATCACAGACAGATCCACTGATGTCTGTTGACATCCTGTTCTTGTCTCCTAACAGGGGTTTCTTTTCATTTTTTGGTGGGGTAATATGTTAAAGGGGTAGGTTTTTGTTTTTAATCTTTATCTTTGAGAGAGAGACAGCATGTGAGCAGGGGAGGAGCAGAGAGAGGCAGACACAGAATTGGAAGCAGGCTCCAGGCTCCGAGCTGTCAGCACAGAGCCCAACGAGGGGCTCGATCTCACAAACTGAGACCATGACCCGAGCTGAAATTGGACGCTCAACCGACTGAGCGCCCCTAAAGGGGTAGGTTTTAAAAGATAAGGTTAGCCTCCCAAGCAGTTCTGACTTGAGGTAAAGCTTTGGAGAGTCCTGTGGTTTCTTTGGCACCTCCAGTTCAAGGGCAGAACATCCTGAGTATCTGGACCTTCCACTAGAGGAGGAGCCCCTCTCCCCTGCTGATTTACTCATACACAGAAGCCCTGTGGGAGAGTTGATCTTCAGTGCATGCCAGGTACCAAATACTAAGAAACTAGGACAAAAGTTGTCACGGAAACCATTTTAATGCTAAGAAAACGTTTCCACCCAGTGCTGGAGAAGCTGTCGGGCCTGGCCAATACCCCACAGGACCTGGGCTCCCCCACCCAGGGTAACTACTCGGTCACAGCTCCTGCCCCCACTTTGCTCGGGGTGAGAATGTTTCTTAGCCTTGTCTACTGTTGCCTGACACTTCCCTTTTGGGAAGCCAGTTTCCATCCTAAGGTGGCATTTCTCCACATTGCAGCAAGAGTTCTGCTGCTCCCCTACTTGTAGAGCACTGTGTCAGGTCTCAAAGCTCTCCTCACAGTTTGTTCCACTTTAACCAGTGATCCTGTGATGTGTAGGTATTGTTTGTTTCACCAGTGTGAGAATTGGAGCTCAGAGAGGTGAAGTACTTGGCCGAGGTCAAATAGCTCGTAAGTGAAAAGGTGGGATTTGAACCCAGGCAGTCTGGGTACAGAGCCCCTTTGTGCTTAAAATAGGAACCTAGTTAAAAGCAAGGACAGTTTGTTCTTTTTGTTGTTAAACATTCCCATTTATAAAGTTCCCTTTGGAAAGAAAGTAATAAATGTGCAGTTGCAAGGACAGACTCTCAAAGCAACTTCCCTGCCTGATTTTAGTTTGGAAAGAGATGGCTTTGTGAGGTGGGGTGGAGAATTATCCAGAAAAGTTATGTCAGCATGACTGGCTGCTGCAGACAGGCCAAGTGATTTCCATGAATGACTGGATTTTAACAAGTTACTGAATTCTGCAACTTGCTTTCTACACTGGTGCTTTGCCTTCATAGAAGATCTGAGTGCAGACATGAAGGAAGAAAGCCATGGCTTGGCTTGGGCCAGTGGTTTTGGGAAAAAAGGGGAGAGCGCAGAGTAAGAGCATGAGCATCATTTGCCTTTCTCTAACGTTCTGATTCTAAACTAGTAGGATCTCTCCTGGGAAGAGGGTCCCATAGGAGCACTGGCGGACTCTCAGACCTGGAAGCACAGAATAGGAAGTCTGAGAGGGAATTTCTCCAGCCGGTCTGCCAAAGAGAAATCTGCTCTTGTGAAGACACCACACATCCTGAGAAGTGGCAGCCAGTGCTACTAATGCTGTGCCCGAGAGCCCAGCTGGAGGCCCGGGCCATCTCGCAGCCCCTCGGAGCAGGGCCATTCAGCTCAGTACTGTATTCATACCCTTCAGTTTGAATATGGTGATCCTGATCGTCACAAGTCCTGTAATGTCCTCCTTCCCATCCCCCTTCTTCCAGTGTATTGGTCATAGACCCTGGCAGGGTGGCACATAACCAATTCAGAGATCAAGGTCAGCTTTACATTCCTGTGGAAAGGTGACCTAATCACTGAGCGTGAGCCCTTGGGTTTAAACTCGAGCTAAGGGCTACAGGGGAACCAGGGTCCCTGCCTGGAATTAAAGCACCCTCACATCTGTCTTCACAAAGGCAGAAGTCTGTGTGCCCCACCTCGGAGCAGCCTGCTGCCTAGTTCTGTGCACGGTCTGGCTGGCAACAGACATGCACTGTAGCACCAGTGGATTCTAATGAATCCCTGCAGAATGGAACCTGTGAGCAAAGTCCTTGGGTCAGGGAAGTACCCCCTGTAAGAGCTCGCCACCTGTACCCCAAATCAACCAGGGCTCTTTGAGGTCCTGGGGCAGCAAGGTGACGAGGTGTTAAGGGGCAGGTCCAGGCGGATGAAGGAGGCAACTGCCAGCCAGGGCTCTAGGCTTCCAGGCAGTTTCCACAACAGAAATCTCCCCCACTCCCCATTTCCTTGTTTTGTCTCCGTTCTTTCCCACCTGATTTCCCGCCAGCCCACAAACCAAGAAGGGGGAAAAAGAAAAGCCACAGACAGCCTTGCAAAACTCGTCTGCCCTGCCCAGCTGGAGTCTGTGGCTGCGTGTGGGGTCTCCACCTGGAGGATTATCTGGGTTCTACTTCCAGGCTGTGATGGGGATGGTGAGACCACTTCCTGGTCCCAGACCCCAGTGTTCCTTGAGCCTGTGCTAAGGGGGGGCTGGCTGCAGAATCCTGAAGGGCCTGCCCAGGAGCAGGCAGTCCTGGACCTGAGAGAGGTAGAGGGGCCACAACAACTTGAGCTTCATGCTGAAGGCCCCTTTCTAGACTTTGGCATAAAGTCTTTTTTTTCCCCTCAAGTTAGGGGGAGGGAACAGGCCCATCGTGAATATCTGGAACCATGCTGAAGTCCTTACATTCAGGTTGGCCTCAACTGGCCAGTGCTTCAGTCGGCCATCCACCACAGTCCAGTCCAACAGCTGACTGGACTGGATTCTTTTTTGTGGAACTGGTAAGTCACCGAGGACGGCTGGCCGATCTTGAGCTTGTCCTCCCAACAGAGAGGTACTACCCCTGGTGAAAAGGACACCAGAGGGCCCTCTTTTTACACAACAGAATGTCAGCACTGGCAGCATCCTTGTCCAGATGAAGAAACAGGCCCAGAGAGGGGAGGTGACCTCCTCAGGGTCTCAGGGACCTGAGAGCAGAGCCAGGGATTCTGGCTTTGTAGCCCTGAGTTAGAAAGCATTTGATCCTCCATGAAAATAAATACTAAGAATATCACCAAGTTACCACAGTCCGTGACGGGTGGGCCACATTGCCGGCCACTTGGCCCAAAAGGCTGTACATTTTCTAACTGTAGTCTAAGTTGCTTTAAAGAAGTGAAAAGTCAGAATGTTCCATTTGGAATGTAGTCCCGTTAGGTGGCAGGCTCCACTGCGTGTCCTAAAAGTAATTCACATTTATCGGCTGCATAAAGGATGTTGTAGTGGGATGTTTTATAGAGCAGGTAAACGGAAGGGGTGGCAGCCTCGGGGAACACGTGGTGGTTCAGGGCCGTGTCCATCTCGTCCACATACTCCACCTGTAGGGCGATGTTCAGTGCCTGAGACAGGGCTGTGATCTGGATGTGGTCACACTCCATGGCCATGGGCTCCACTTCCTGCAAAAGCCAAGATGCAAAAACCCAGTTTAGGAAGGAGGACGAGGGAGAAACCCAGCCCTGGCTTTGGTGGCCCCGGGTCACAGCGTCTGTGCTGGGAGGTCATCTTAACGACAGCTCATCAGAGAGGAGGTAACAGCCAGGAATCTGCTAGGACTGCGAGGCCTGAACCCAGATCTGGATTCTGGGGTGTAGGTGTGTGTGGGAAGAGCATCCTATACTACCTAGAGGAATCGGGAAGGGGGCACAGGAATATTTAAGCTTGGCTTCTTAATGCACAGAACCAAAGAACGTCAGAGCAGAAGAGGACTGGCGTGAAGGGATTTAACAGAGGCCAGGTGAGTGAGTCCAGATGCTGAAGAGGCAACAGAGAGAGGCAGAGATGGTGGCAGGCTGGCGAGTGGGTCCCCCGTAACTGGGGCAGGTGCCTGCCCCTCAGCTCCTGCTGATCGTTGCCATGCAAGAACAAGGCCCTGAGAGCTGGATCTTGGAGAGGAATCCCCTTCGTCCTGAAAACTGCCCAATGTTTAAATGTTGGCTACGCTTTCAGATAAATGCATCACAGGCCAAACACATCTTAGGACAAATGTGACTCTGGGGCTGCTAATCCGCGGTTCTGTAAACGGTCCAATCCGAGGCCCTCATTTCTCAGATGGAGAACCTGAGGCCCAGGCAGGGACAGTACTGGCCCAGAGCCACACAGTTCAGGCAGCTCAAGTAGGGTCTGTTTCTGGCTTGCTCGTCTTGTTCTGCAATTACAAGTGCAGCGGTGACTTCAGGTCCCCTGCCTAGGGATGCTGGCGCTCAAGTCTCTTGAGGGCAGAGGGCCCTGCCCAGCACTTCCCTGCAGCCCATACACGGACTTGTCTGTCCTCCCCAGTGTGTACAATCCCAGGAGGTGGGTGTTGCACAGCAGAGCCCGGGCCTGGGGACTAAGTCCCCAAAGCCCGAGACCCTGAGGACCTACGTGAGTGCAGAAGTCCTCGATGTCCATCTCCTCATCGATGAAGTGTCGGAAGAAGTCTGCGCGGTTCTTGATGAAGGCCGAGGTGAGCAGGCGCAAGAACTGCACGATCTGGTCTGAGGTGCTCTGGTCATTGAACACCTTCAGCAGGCTGGACACCGAGCCGCCCTTCTCTACGAGTTCCACCACGCTGTAAAACTGCGCCACGGGCTATCGGTCAGGGGAGGCCCGGGCAAGACCTGCCCTCCTCCGAGGGGCCCTGTCCCCAGGATCCTCCCCTCCATGTGGATTTCTGTTCTTAAATCCTCAAGTTGAGGTACCAAACTAAATCGATCTGCGACCAAAGTAAGAAGGGTACTCTGCCATGAGCACCTCAGCCCAGAGCCATGTCTGGGGAACAGCAGTTGGGGTCTCCTTCCATCACTGTGGTGGTTGGGATTCTTATTTACAGAGTCAGAACTGAATCCTCCAACCCCGCCCCCTTGCCCCCCTTCACGAGGGGGTCAGGGGAGTAGGGTGGAGAGGGAGTGCGTGAAGGAGGCTGGGGGAAGTTTCCAGCTTGAGAGCTACCTCCCAAAGGAGGTACCTCCTCTCCAGGAGGGCAGGGCCCTGTCCCCCCACATCCCCACAAGCAGGAAGCAAGTGCCAGTCCCTCCCCAGCTGGGAGGAGCCAGACGGGCAGAGCCACAGAGCCGTGGGCCGTGACGGACTCTGGCCAATGCCAGCGGCTGTCTGCTCGGCCAGTGTGGGAGAACCTGGTCCCTCAGCCGTCCTGCCCAGGTTGACTCACAGCATTAAAGAAGTTTCGGAACTTGTGCTCTTCAAAACCGGCAGCCAGAAGGTCATTTGGGGTCTGCAGGACGCGCTCTTTGAACCTGAAGGGGGTGGATTGGGGCTCACGTGGAACGCTTCTGGAGCACAGCTGTGCTGGTCACTGCCTCCCGCTCTCACCCGCTGCCCCTCACACACCCGAGGAGGCGCGTGTCACTAATAGCTGAATGCCCACCTTTCACAGCACCTCCCCGTGGATCCCACACGGACTTTGCTGTCCTCCCCAGTGTGTACGATCCCAGGAAAGGGGGTATTACACCCATTTCACAGAATAGGAGATTGGGGTCATGACCATCCACTCCCAGTCATGTTGAACTCTGTCCCTCCTTCCCGTCCCCATGGTTCCTGCTGTATCCTTACCATCTGCAGCCTGGGCCACTCCCAGCCTTCCTGTCCTCCCGGTCCCCTCACAGGGACCTCTGGAGTCACCTAGCACAGCCCTCTCCCTCAGGACACAGCTCCTCAGCACAAATGTCTGGCGGGGTGGGCCCTGCCTAGCTCCCCAACCTCTCTTCCCTTTTCACTTTTCAGCCTCCCTCCCCCCACCCTCCCCAGCCACTCCCATTCGCATTTCACTCTGTAGCACCCAGTCCCCTCAACCAGTGGCCTGTACCTACTCACAATAGCTAACTGTTCAATTTTCAAGATTTGGCAGCCAGTTATTAAACAGCCGTTATTTAAAAATCAAGGTGGGGCACCTGGGTGGCTCAGTCAATTGGGTGGCCGACTTCGGCTCAGGTCATGATCTCGTAGTCCGTGAGTTGAAGCCCTGCATCAGGCTCTGTGCAGACAACTCAGAGCTTAGAGCCTGCTTTGGATTCTCTTTCTCTGCCCCACAGTCTCTAATTTGAATACACTTTAAATAAATAAATCAAGGTATGCAGGGGTTGCCTGGGTGGCTTAGTCATTAAGCATTTGACTTTGGCTCAGGTCATGATCTCACGGTTCAGGAGTTCCAGTTGGGCTCAAGCCCCGCTTCTGTCTCTCTCTGCCCCTCGCTCACTTGTGCCCTCTCTCAAAGAAAAAAAAAAAATCAAGGTCTGTAAACTTAACGATAAAATGAATTCTACTGAGACACACAGATAAACATCCAAACTCAGTTTCCTAACTATCTCTGCTTTCGAGGTTGTCTGTCTGTCGTGGACTGCACGACATATGCTGCAGCTTGTGTTTCTCCCCCTCCCCCCCCCCCCCCCCCCCAGCGACCCCATGACAGTAGCTTGAAAACTAGTCACAACAGGAGTATTTATACCACAAAATGGGCCTTCGTGCCCCGCGGCCATTAAACCTTTGCCGGCACTGACAATCCTTCAGACCCGTCCAAAGGCCCTTGATCCCCCCTCTCTGCTCCCACCGTGGGCCCCCAATGGCACAGCCCCCTTCTGAGATCAGTGCTGGTTCTCATGGGGGTGTGGTGAGGAGCCCAGCAGCTGCCACAACCCCCAGACACAGTTTAGCAGCGGAGATGATGAGTGACAAGTCACTGGGCTGGAGGGAGGGTAGTGGCCCACACAAGGGCGGGGGCGGGGAACCGGCTGGCACCGGCCAAACTGCAGCCCTGAGAAGGGAGGCCAGACTCTAGCGGGACATGGGGGACCCGGGTCGGGGGGGTGTCACGAGGGACTAATGGCATGAGGAGGTGGTTTAGGTGCCTCATTTTGGGAGAGGGGGTGGTGAGGAGAGAGGGATGGTGTGTGTGTGGAGCAGAGACATCTAGACCAGGAGGTGAAGGCCTGCTGTGGCCAGGGCAGGCGTGGGGAACACCCTGCTGGCAGTTGCTCTTAGGCTTTGGGCCCCCTTCCCTCCCTGGGTTCCCTGAACCTCGGCCGCCCTCCCACATTCATTCCTCGCCTTGACTGCTGAACACCCCCCACCCCCCGTACCAAGCACTGAGGAGCGGCACACGGGCCCAGCCAAGTGGGCAAACACCCCAGCCGGGGCTCCCACCCCTTGAGGTGAGTGTGGCAAGGAGGACAGCACTGGGACGTGGAACACAGGCTCTCTAGGCTGTAAGGCAGCTTTCGTGTGACCTTGGGCAAGTCTTGTAACCTTCCTGAGGCTCTGTGTACTCAGCTGTAAAACGGGGTAACACGAACCTCGTACATCCTACTGTCCCCTGGATACCCCCACTGGAAGGCTCACAGATATTTTGGACCCTGCATCACCAGAACAGAGCTCCCCATCTTCCCTTGTCCCCTTTGCGGCAAGCGGCTTTCCCATCCTGGGAACGCTCAGGCCGAACACCCGGCAGCCCTCCTGGGCTCCCCTCAGCTCCGGCACCACAGCCACCAGCCACCCCCACGGGAATCTGGAACCCGACCAATTCCTTCCACCTGCTCACAAAGCCAGCGTCCTCTCCTCTCCCTGAGCACGCTCCTTGCTGCAGCCTCCCAGTCTGTCCTGCTGGTAGCAGGCCAGGTGAGCCTCTGCTCAAACCCTCAGCGGCTCCACCTCATTCAAGCTGAGACTCAAGGTCTCTATAGAGGCCCACGAGCCCCCCCACCCCTTACCTCCAACCCCTACTTAAAACTGCAGCCCCCCAGCCCCAGACAACTGGGCCGCCTTCCCCGCCTAGTTTTTTTCTTACGACCCTGAGCAGCACCTGGCACCTCACATGTTCTCTGTTTTCTGCTGCCTGCCTGCTCCACAGGCAGGGAATTTTGTCTCTTCTCTGCTGCATCCCCAGGGCCTGCAACAGGGTCTCTGTGATGCCCTGCTGGGTGACGCCTGCAGGGAGGGAAGAGGGTGCCCTGGAAGGAGTGTAGGGTGAAGGTAAACAGCATGCTGGGCTGGTACAGACACGTAAGGGCCGGGCTTTGCCAGCATCACCGTGCTGGGTCCTCCCAACAACACCCTAAGTGTGCAAAATTATCCACCTTCCATAGATGGTGGAAACGGAGGCTCAGAGAGGCGGGGTAACTCGCCCAAAGTCACACAGCAAGTAAGCAAGAGAGTGCGGTCCGGCCTCAGGGCCCCGGGCCTCGGCATGGCACAACTCTGGGGGACACGGGTGGCGGGGGAATCCCCTGTACTGTACTGTCTCAACCCTCAGGGCTGTGGGGAGACGGCAAAGTGGGTCTGGCACCAGGGTCCATGGATCCAACCCAGGTGCTCTGTGACCTGTGTCTGCTCTGGTCCTGTGTGCGTCGCAGAGTGGCCATCAGACTCTCAGGGCAGTGAGAGCTCCAAGGTCAAGAAGCAGGTCTCTTAGCTCCTTGCTGCTCAAAGTGTGGTCTGAGACCCAGCAGCGGCCGTGCCTCCGGGAGCTCAAGGGAAACAGAACCGCGGGCCCTGCCCCAGACTGGATCAGAACCACACCCGACAGGATCCAGGCGGGTTGAACAAGTGGTGACGCTAGAGAAGCCCTGACGGAAGCCCAGGCAAAGGCCTAGAGGGTCGCTCTGGGGGCAGCTGCTGGACAGAGGCCTTCCTCGGCAGCCCATCAAGAACCAGGCCTGACGAGCTAGACGCCTGGTTCCGCGCACCCAGAAACGGGCGGCCAAACGGGCAGAGCTCCTTCGCTTTCTCCTGGAATCTTCAGGAAGGCAGCCGGCGCGACCCACCCAGGCGGACTCGGGCCAGAGGGCTGGCGGCACCCGGGAGCTCACTGGTTCCACCCCCGGCCGCCGGGCTGCCCCCACCTCCGCCACGGCTGCCCACTCCGGGGTGAGGCGGGCTGTGCCCGGGAAAGCCGCCCGGCGGGGGTGGGGTGGGGTTCGGGGCCCAGCGCTCCCTCGAGGCCACTCACCTGAGGACGTCCCTGCTCTTCCCCAGCAGAGACTCCAGGTAGGAATAGCCCAAGGCCCGGTAGAAGCAGTTGCCGTCCCCCTTGGTCTTGCGGATCTCAGCGAACCTCTTGCTGAGTTCCTGTGGGGCAGAGAAGGAAACGGGGACATCCGCAACACCGCTGACCCTCGCGTCACGTCCTGTGGGGACCCAGGCCCCCGAGTCCCCCGGTCCTCAGACCGGCCGCCCCTTCCCGGTCTCCTGGCTTCATCACAGAGGTTAAAAGATGCTGAGCACGTCCTTGTGGCGGGCGGGAGTCATGGCCCGCCCTCAGGCAGCCTACAGTCTGCGGGAGACGGACGGACGGACAGAACAGGGGAAGCATGGGGGCGTCTCAGAGCAGTGGCATCTACACCAGACTTCGGAAGTCTGGGAAGGCTTCCTGGAGGAGAAGTGGTGTGCGTGGCGGGGGCGGCATGGGTGAGCGGAGGCCTTAGGTGGGGTGTGACTGGAGGGCCAGGAGTCTGCAGAGCCGGTAGAAAAGGCCCCCGCAGACAGAACCAACCGTCCGCCCAGTCCTTCCAACATTTCTCAAAAGCTGCGGCCTCCCCACGCCACCCACCGCCGGCTCTGCTCCTGGCTGCCCATTTCCCTCTGAAATGGCCCGGAGGCCCCTTTGCTGCCTCGTGGGGCTACAGTCGGGGTTTTGACAGCAGGGCACGGCCTTCACGGTGCCCGGGAGTCCCTGCTCCCACCACAGCGACGAGGCGGCTTGGAGCTGACGGGGCCCATCCCAGGCAGGCCAGCAGGAAGACCATGCTCCTTGGGGAACCCCACCTCCTCTCCTGAGTGGGCGCCAGGGCACACGGGTCTGGGCCACCCAGCCCCTGCCCCTGCCCCCGGGGGTGCTCCCCACGGCCACAGGACAGAAGCAGAGTTCTGCCGCCCCCCCAGAGACGGACGGCACCCAGGCTCCCCCTACTGCCCTGGTTCTGTGAGCTGTCCCTGCATCCTTCCAGCAAACTCCCCATTTGCGTAGCCCAGCTGGAGTGGCCCTTCCCCGCCGAGAGATGCCCTAACACCGTGGTTACGGATGCAGCTGGCGAGAGAGACCAGGCTGCCTGGTCCGAACGCAGCTTGTCCACGCACTAGCTGCGGGACTGTGGACCTGCCATCTCATCTCTGGGCCTCGGTTTCCTCAGCCGTCAAACGTGGATGCCACAAGTACTGACCCTGCAATATCGTAACGAGGTCTCAGTGAGTACGTAAAGCACTTAGGACAGCACCTAGCTTTAAAATAAATCACTGTCTATGTTTTTTTGTGTGTGTTTGTTGTGGCAACTAAAAGATTTCTCATTAAGGCAAATGCCCAACATCGAAATATTCTGGGAGCCCTTTAATTTGCCTGGGAGCCCAGCCCCGGTGCTCAGCCTTTCTGCCTTCAAAGTGGCACCTTCACCTCCGGTCCCAGCTCCAGTCCCTTTGATCCAAGATCCTCTCCTCCTGAACCTCTGCCTCACCTGGATTTTCCTCTGGTAAATCCTGTTTTCAGGATGATCCCGAAGAATTGACAGAATGTCACATTTTTCTGATATTAGGTCGAAAGATGTTTCACTCTGAAAGAAAAAGCAGCAAAGCTGTGACCATTTCAAAGCAACTGATGGACTTCCACCAAGGAGGAAGCCTCCGAACTGCTAGTCACGTGACCTAGTGAACGTTACCGTCCCACAAAAGGCACGCGTGAGGACGCTCCCAGCATCCTGGATGCCCTGTTCCCTGGACCAGGGAGTCGGGGTCCGCCCCATCAAATAACTTCCGGCTGGGTTCATTTTAGAGCATCACCCCTCAAACCTAGTAAGCCTTCATGCTGGAGCACGAGGTGTCCCCTCGTCTCCTGTCCTTCCTGCCTCATTCATTCGTTCTTTTGTTTGCCAACAATTCCTGACCGTCCAGCTTGCCCCAGGGCTGTGCGACAAGCCAGAAACAAGTGAGAACCTCCGGCAGAGGCGCCACCTACCGGTCACAGTCCACACTGCAGCTCGGAAGGAGTCGGTCTGCTCCAACCCAGAGGCGGGGCTCTGCTGGGAAGAAATCTGCAGGGAGCGGTCAGGGCAGGAGACCTCTCCGTTTCAATAGCCAACTCCCTGCCAGCCTCCTCCCTGCCTCATGCTGTTCCTGCCCAGACAAGTGGGAAAGTGGGAGACGCACCCCTGCCTCCAGCCCACCCCTGGAACGGCTCTGATCTCAGCACGAAAATAACGGAAGAGGAACTGGTGTTAAAGCCAAGTGTTGTTGAATTTAAGATGAGCGGCCCCGGTACCTGCACACAAACAACCCAAGGAGACAAGTTACGCCACGGCACGCAGGTGAAAGGTTGGGGTTACTGGGGATTTCTGGGAATGGAAATCCAGTTTCCCATCCATTTGCTGCCGTCATTTTCGACAGAGTCGTCACCACTTTGACTTTACGCCTCCAACCGGGAGGCCCTTTCCCGGGCAGCCTCTCTGCCTCCCCATGGACTCGACAGTGACCTCAGCTCCGCACCACAGGGCTCACAGAGGAGCCTTGAGGTCACAAGCCCCTTTCCACCTGGAAAGTCGTCTGGGTTTCTGATGATTAGATTTCTCCAAAGCTCACCACCGGAAGCAGGGAGCTGGGCCACGAGATCATACGATGAGGTGGAAGGGACTCGCAGGGCTACCCGTCTCCACACTGGACGGACTCAAGCTTCTGTCTCACAGTGAGCTTCTTTGGCTCTGATTCCTGTACCCAGCAGCCAGGACAGAGAAGCGCTTTGGCTGGTTCGGGACATTTCTCGGGGCCCGGATTCTCCCTGCCATCCAGGTCTCCGAAGCCACATAGGCCTCCCTTGGTGTAGAACATCTACCTGATTCCCCAGGGCCCCTCACAGGGGCTGGAACAGAGCAGGGGATGAGAGGTTTGTTAAACGAATAAAAGCCCCCTCCTCCATGAAATCTCCCTGGCTGCCCCACCCCATCCAAGTCTGGCTTGGGCTCTCCCTTGAGCTCACACTATATTCCTTCTCTCCCTTTCTGGTGACCCCAAACATGCCTTCTCCTAGATTTGGGGGGGGGGGGGTGTCAGGCCAACCAGAGAAAAACTCAAGGGTGGAGAAGGAGGATTGTGTTGTCCCAAGAAGAACAGGAGAAACAGGGTTTCTAAAGGAGGGAACAGGCCCTGCAAATGCCTGGGTGGGGGTGGGAGGAAGAGATTCTAAGTTTTCCTTCTGGAAGCTTCCATTCCATATCCATCCTTCTTTGCAAAATTAACTTAGCTTCGGGCTCCTTCCTCACGTCGGCTCTGACATGACAGGGGCAGGGAAACCATCGTAAGTCCAATAACCATTTGGGGGCAGATGCTGCGGGGTTGCTTTTCCATCAGTCACCGCCCATTTCCTCCCTACTTAACAGGGTTCCTGTTTTACTCCAGGCAGAGTGGTAGAAAATGACTTTCAGTTTTAGATAAAAGGAACCAAGCTCACAGGTCCTACCCCTTCCTCTTCCTTCCCGCCTGCAGTGCAGATGCAACGTCTGTATTACAGCAGCCATCCTGTGGCTGTGAGGCTGAAAGCCAATACAGAGAGAATGGTTTGATGTTCTGCTGCTATGCTAAGCCCAAGATGTAGGAAAGAAGAGGCGCCATGATCGTATACCCGCTGCGTGCCATGGTCTGGGACAGAGCCTTACATATCCCCGTTAGCACATTTAACCCCCGAGAACAATTACCCTACCCGCTCTACTGACAAGGTCAGGTCCCTCGTGCCAGGAAGGGATTTAATGCAGATCTGACCGAGACCCATGGACGCTCTACCAAGCCAAAACTGCCGGGCAGACAGAGCTCCTGAGGGATCAAGGCTGCTAGACTGTGGCCCCAGCAGGCAGACAGCATAGCTCTCTACCAGCTCACGGTCTACAGCAGTATCCCCCAAGCCGAGGACACTCGTCACGGGGGGAACAAGAGACGGTTTACAGGTGTTGTCCGCACACGGGGTTAAAAGGCATTGAGGCATCTGGAGGGAAAGTTATTCTCTATTCAATTCCCTTCCAACCTAATCACGCCAAGGAGCAAGTTGGCTTCCAGTAAACCTTTAATGCCTTTAATGCTCTACTAGCCTCTTTTGACCAGCGAGCAGGGAGCCTAAACGTGTTCCATTTTCTTTTTCTTTTTAAGTAAGCTGGATGCCCAGTGTGGGACTCGAGCTCACGACCTGGAGATCAAGAGTCACAACTCTGCCAGCTGAGCCAGGCAAATGCCCCCAAGTATTCCATTTTTACTTGCGATCCTTTTTAGATGTAACACAAGCCAGCTTTGGGGGCACCTGGCTGGCCCAGTCCATGGAGCTGTGACTCTTGATGTGTGGGTCATGAATTCAAGTCCTACGTTGGGCACAGAGCTTACTTAAGAAACAAGCCAGCTTTATTAACTTCCTTGGTGTATCTTTAAAAGTTGACGTGATTTGATCTATTCTAAATCACGGAAGATTTCCGTTATTGGCATGACAACGGTTGCTGGCGAGCAGTTGATTTTGCATTCCTACTGTGCGCTAATGGAGCAAATACCCACGGGACCCCGTAAGCTTCAGAACAGGAAGTCACCTTTGCTGCTTGGAGGGAAGAGTAAGGTGGCACCCAGGTATGTTTAAGCACAGCAGGTGGCCCGACTCTGCAGCACCCTCTCGCCCACAGTCTTATTTTACTCCAGAGTCCCATTAACCGCCTCACTAACAGAAGTCCGGTTTTAACGGACAGCAGACTTAAAATGTTGGCTCAGGTGTTTCTAAACATGGATTAAAAAGCAGTACAACCAGTATTTGATGCCTACTTTGATGCCTGGCCTGCCCCAAACAAAACCCAACCAAATGGTGGGGTGGGGGAACATGGAGTTAGCGGGGGAGCGAAGGGTGTGTGGAAGGGAGTTTAAGGAATTAATCTGAACTACGTAAGGACAAGCACTTGAGGTAGAAAGCTGCCAACAAGTCAAAAATGAGAATATGAACACTAGGTCAAGGAAAGGGACATGCGTCTCGTACCAGGGAAGCCAATGCAGGGTTTCTACTTGCCCCAGGGTAAACTTGGCCTTTTGGGGGCAGCTGGGTGGCTCAGTCAGTTAAGCGTCTGACTTTGGATTTTGGCTCAGGTCATGATGTTACGGTTCGTGGGATCAAGCACCACACTGGGCTCTGCACTGACCGTGGGGAGCCTGATCGGGATTCTCCCTTTCCCTCAAAGATAAACATTTAAAAATAATAATAAAGTTGGCATTTGGGGGCAAATTTACGTAAGCTACTTAATTTAAAGGGAAACTGTCAAATAGCACTTTGGGGAGGGGTTGCTCTCGGCACTGAGAGCCAAGCTCATCACACTTGGGGTTAGAGAGACCCGCGAACACTGGCTTCCCCTTCATTCCCGTTGCCAAGCCCCATCTTCTATGGGTGGTCCCTGTGGTATGTCGGTCAATATGTACCCGTCTTTTTATGGCAGTAAAATATACCCAACATAAAATATACCCCCATAGCAACTTTTAAGCGTACAGTTTGGTGGCATTAAGTATGTTCACACTGTTGTGCGACCATCTCCACCATCCCTTTCCAGAACCTTCTATCCCCACCTGAAACTCTACCCATTAAACACCAACTCCTCATTCCCTGCACCCCACGCCCCCATCCCAGTCCCTGAACCCACCATTCTGTTCTTGGTCTCTGAATTTGCCCATCCTAGGGACCTCATGTAAGTGGAATGTATTGGTTTTCTTCAAACCACGGAGTTGTTTTCTGTTTGCATGCGTTTTATTTTGTAATTTACATCCAAGTTAGTTAGCATATAGTGTGATGATTTCAAGAGTAGATCTAGTGATTCATCCCCAATGTATAATGTGCTCATCCCGACAAGTGTCCTCCTTAGTGCCCCTTCCCCATTTAGCCCATCCCCCCCCCTCCAGCAACCCTGTTTGTTTTCTGTATTTAAGGGTCTGTTTTGTCCTCCTTCCTGTTTTTACATTATTTTATGTTTGCATGTGTTTTAAATGTGTATACATATTATTCTACAGATATTATGGCCTTTTTATTTTTCTTCACTCAGTGCTATTTAAGATTTAGCCCTCCTGACAAATGGTTGCCCAGTAGTCTTCCTCTTTCTACCTCGGGTTAGCTCCAGCGCCCCCTAGTGGCCACAGGTGTATTTATTGGGCTACGGGGCGGGGGAGGGGTGGGCAAGAGGGTTTCTACCTTGGCGCCTTCAAGTCCCAGCCTGGCAGGCATCCAGAAGGCCCAAGTCAGCTGGAGTCACCTCCCCACCAGCATGGCCCTGGTCACAGCTCTGGGGAAAAACTAGTCTCAAACTCCAGGGAGAACCCAGGCACAGCCTCAATTTACTGGCCCATAAATCAGGTAGAATGCTCTGGGTTTGACACTGGCTAACTCTCATTGATGCTTTTTTAAAATTTTATTTTAATCGTGGCTGAAAACTTCCAGGATGTTACAGAAAAAAGGACAGGCGTGCCTGACAATGTCCCGTCAGACCTAATCAGGCCACCTGCTATGGTTTTAGCCCTTAACTGCTGGTTTGCAAATAGATGGTAAATAAGTCAGGCTGTTGGCAACTCTGTTCGGAAATGGCATGTAGCAGGTTAAGTCGAGAAAAGGACATTTCTCCCATCGCTGGCTCTTACCCAGCAGCCCTGGGAACCAGCCCCGCTAGCATGTGAGTTTGGCATTCAGACAAGGTCTGAGTCCACACTGGGAGCCTGGACACGGACTCCCTGGCCTGGTGTTCACCTGCAGCCTCAGAGCCCAGGTGGAAATTAAACCACCTACCCGGGTGAGCAGATCCCGCCCCGAGTCTACACCCCCTCCAAACTCAGGGAAAGGCAGATTCCCCATTTTCCTCTGGTCTTCTCTCCAAAGCCTCTCTATAGACTGAAAACCCGGCCACGTAGCCCCAAGAGTTGCCTCCACCGGCCTCAGACCAGCCCTCCACCTATACCCCAATCCACGCATCCAGCCACTTTGGTTCGAAGCCCTGAAAGCTTCTGGAGAAGATGCCTTCAAGCGGGGATGGGGAGGTCTGATCCCACAGCTCTGCACCCCTGCCCATGGAGACCCCACGTGCCCAGTGCTGTTCGAGGATCTCCAGGTACCCCCGGGAGATGATGGGATGGGCTGACATGGGCTGCAGGACAGGGAGGGGCAGAGCCGAATGGAGGGGCTCTGGCAGCTCTGTCCGACCAGCCCTAAAGGCTCGTCTCATGACATGACGTGTGACCCCAAGCAAGACCCCTGCCCTCCCATGAGCTCTCAGTAGGCTCCTCCTGGAATAGGTGCAGCTCACGGTCTGAATCCAGACTCCCTGGGCTTTCAGGAGAAATGACACAGTAGGAGAATAAAACCCCAAAAGATCACGGTCTTTGGTCACTTTGGTTCACGAGTGTGTGGACCCCAAGTGCTTGGAACAGCCGCTGGTGCCCAGCAGGTGCTCAGTGACAGCTTGGGGAATGAATGAAGCCACCTCTGCTGGGCATTCACTATGGCAGGTGCTGTGGATTATCTCATTTAAGCCTCGCACTATCTGTTTTACAAACAGCAACGGAGGCACAGAGAGGTCAAGCCATTTGCCTGAGGTCACACAGCGCGGCGATCTCGGGTAGGGACTTGGACGCAGCTCACCCAGCACATCAAAAGTATTCAACAGACCCGGCTGCCTTTCTGCACCTTCTCACCCTCCCCGAACAGAAGCTACTTGGCCCTGACACGTGCCCTCTTGTCACATCCCGCCAGCTCCTCAACTGTCAGGCCTCGGGCTCACGCCTCTATCACCACCGCCCCATCAACGTACCCTTTAGAGCATCTGTGGACACCCCCTAGCCCAGGCTCTGAGGTGCCAGGAGGGCTCTCACAGGCCGACCCTGGGCCCCGGCGGCCAAGGCCGGCCCTCAGCCAGCCGGACCTCCCTCCACGGCTGCTGCACCAGCAAGGCTGACCGTGGGCTGACTCAGTCTCGTTAACCAGGCCCAGCACCCCAGAAGCCCCAACTCACCGCGTGGCCTGACCTCAAGCCACCAGCTCCTTCACAGTAGAGGCCAGAGCCTCCAGGGCCACCTGCCAACAGGGCTCAGAACCTGGCCCACCCCCCCCTCCTCTCAGAAGGTCCCCGTTGCTTCCAGAGGCACCCCGAGGGCTCCAGGCCTGGTCTTGACTGCCTGGGGCCGGGGTCTCCACCGTGGCTGCTGCCGGAGCTGGAAGGAATGCCCTTTGAACTGTCTACATTAGGGTATGACATATAATACATGAATGTACAGAATGATCAATTTTTTAACGGGTGAGTGATCAAAATGTTTGGAGGCCAAAGATTTAGGAAAGACTTAGTGCCCTGAACTGGTTTCCTGTCACCGCTGTGACAAGCTAGCACAAACTCAGTGATTAGAAACCACACAGATTTAGGGGCACCTGGGTGGCTCAGTCGGTTGGGCGTCCGACTTCAGCTCAGGTCACGATCTCGCGGTCCGTGAGTTCGAGCCCCGCGTCGGGCTCTGGGCTGATGGCTCAGAGCCTGGAGCCTGCTTCCGATTCTGTGTCTCCCTCTCTCTCTGCCCCTCCTCCGTTCATGCTCTGTCTCTCTCTGTCTCAAAAATAAACTTAAAAAAAAAACACACACAGATTTATTATCTTGTATTTCTGAAGGCTCTGGGGGAAAAGCCATTTCCTTACCTTTCTTCTCCTTTCTAGAAGCTACCTGCGTTCCTTGGCTTCGTGATCCCCTCCTTCCACTGTCACGACTCCTCACTCTGGCCCACCCGCCCGCCCGCCCGCCTTATAAGGACCCTTGTGATTACATCATTGGACCCACCTGGGTGATACAGGGCACTCACCCATCTCAATACCCGTAACCTCATCACACCTGTGATGCCCTTGTTGCCACGTGAAGGAGCCCGTCCCCAGGTTCTGGAGATTTGGTGTGGACATCTTCAGGGGGCCGCTACTCAGCCCAGCACCCGCATGCCCCTTCTCGGCTGTTCAGCTAAGGAAACGGGGAAGGCCCTGCATCTGGGCTCCCGCCCCTCTTGGCTCACAGTTGTTGGCTAACCTCGCGGAGACCCCGAACTCCGACCCCAGCCACCCCTCATTTGACACCGGCCCTCATACAACATCGCGTAAAGGACCCTCAGATCTTCATCTCTGGCCCTGACCTCTCTCTGAAGCTCCGGCTTCAAACGGCCACCAGCCACCAGGTTGTTTGGCCGGCATCCCCCGATGACCGAGCCCTAAGAGTTCTCTCGCTCCACACCTGCCTCCCCTCCAGGGGGCTCCAGCTCCCCAAAAGGCCCAGAGCTCACGTCAAACCCAGGACCCCTCTCTTCCCCGTTGGCTCTGCTTCTGGGTCCCTTCCGAGCTGCCACTATCCGCCCCGTTGACCTCCTAGCTTCTGCTCCGGCCCCCCTTCCCGACCATCCTCCGCAGCAGCCAGCACAGGCCGCTTAACGTGAAATCAGGCCGAGGGCACAGCTTCCCTCCCTCAATTCCCTCCAGGGGCTTCCCTCACTTCGGAAGAGACTCAACCCTCCGCCGACAACCTCCCGGGTCCTACAACATCCGGCCTCACTGACCTTATTCTCCCAGGTGGTCTCATCCGGCCTGGCTTCCTCCAACCCCGTGTCCTTTGCGTGGACCGAGACTCCTCCAAGTTAACCACCTTTTTCCTTGTCGGAAATACGCTACGGCTCTCGCTCCCTCTCCCACCGGCAGAATAAAACCCAGATCCCGCAGCATAGCCTGTGAAGCCTTTCTCAGTACGTTCTGACTCGACCTGCATGTCTAGACTCCTCTCTCTTCCTTCCTCTCAGCTCCCTGCATCCACACAGACCTTTCCCAGAATATTCCATTCTTAGCCAAGTTTCCAGGCCTTTAAGCAAGCTGTCCCACCCTGCCTGGAATGTACTCTTCCTCAAATCCTTCCTGAACACTCCTGTATATGCTTCAAAACCCCATGCAAAAGACCCCCTTGTGAAGCCTTCCCTGACATCCCCTGCACCCTCCGAGTGCACCAGCTTCCTGCCGTGCTCCCAAAGCCCTTGGTCAGGCCTCTTAGGCCATGACCAGTAGCTCAGGAATTGCTTGTGTCCAGCTCTGTCTTGACCAACAGGCAATGAGTTCCTACGAGAGGTCAGGGCCCTAACCCGACTCATCTCTGTCCATCACGGGGCCTGACTAGGGTGCCTGCCGGGGGGCTTATTTGACAAATAAAAGAACAAAGCATCGAAGGGCCCTGTGGTTTTACTGTTTGCCTCGGACCCTCACTCATTTATTCACCAAATGTTAAATGCGTTTTGAGTGAGCCCCCACTACCTACGGCCCCTGCCAGCGGCAGCCCCAGGCCTGGACTTCATCCGGGCCCCTGCCTTCCTAAGGGGCCCTGGGACCCTTCCTCAAGCTTAGCCCAGTGACTTTGAAACGGGAGAGGGAAGAAGACGCTTTATTTCCCAAGGGCATTCCTCTGCTCCCCACACATCCAGCACCATTCACACCACGTGGAAACATCACCACCACACAGCCCACATAGCACGGTGCATGGCTAACAGTAGGTGCTCAATAAATGCTGGGTAAGCAAAAGAGAACAGACCCTGCACAGCCCTCCCCCACCCCGTGATTCCCAGGCAGGCATCCTATTCGGTGCGTTAACCACTGTACCCCTCTCCGAGGCACCCAAGCCTTCCCCATCACGGGGTGAAAGGTTGGTGCTTTTTGACCCCATTGCCCTCCTACTTCCGGTCTTGGGAATCCAGTCAGGGGGAAAGTGGAGTCAGGGGCCTCCCCGTGTAGCACAAGGCCCAAAAGTTCAGGGCCCAGCCCCCACCCTCCCTGCCCTCTCAGCTTCCCAATGGCGGCCAGAAGGCATGCCAGCCTCCAGCTCCAGGGTGGCGTTTTAAACCCATCGTTACCCCAGCCCCTGCCACTCCCTAGTGGGCGATACAGAAGCATCTGGCCCCTTCCAGGCGCAGGCGGGCCAGGGCAACCCTTGGGCACCGGGTAGAAGCAGGAAGTGGATGCTTCTAGATGCCCCAGAGGCCCTCCACCACGCCCAGCAGCAGGCTGGTTTGTCAGGACAGCCCCGCCTTAGGTGACCTGGCTGCCCACGCCAGACGCAGAATGTGCCAGGCCATGACCAGGCTTTGACCCGTGCCCCGGCCCAGCAGCATCCTGAAGGGGTGACCATTTCCCTGAGCAGACATGGGAGGGAGGGAAGGAGGCCAAGAAGAACCAGACATCTGTGTACGTTCACTTCCAGGACTCTTGTCACAGAAACCGACAGCTAGTTAGCTGGGCCAAGCTCTCCACACACGGCGACTGGCAGGGTCCTCGGGGCGGCCCATTGTACAGATGTGCAAAACAGTGCTGGGCGTGGGGGTGGGGAGAGTGGTGGAAAGACCAATCAAAGCCTCCTGGCTTTCCAAGGGGCGGAGGTGGCATCTGAACTCAGGGCTGTGTGACCCCAAGCCACCTAAGAGCCCTTACGCTCTACAGGCTCCCTGGAGCAGGGGGCCCAAGACGGAAGGGGTTTCCGGCAGTCAGACACCTAGTCTCCCTTGCAGACTGTCTGACCCCTCACCGCCCCCACCCGCGACCGGGAAGGTGGACTAATGTAACACAAAGAGCACTGGACTGGGAGTCCAGAGGCTTGGGTTCAAGTCGCAGGTCTTCGACAATCAGTCCCAGCCCCCCTTCCTTCTCTGGGCCTCAGTCTCCCCACCTACCCAAGTTCCAGGTTTGGCCTGGCTCAGAGTGTCTCTGGGGCCATTTCTGCTCCAACAGTACTCTGCATCGGGGGTTCCTCCAGTCTTTCCTTTGCCTGGACCCCTAATTCACATGCCTCACAACTTGAGGCAACCTCTCCATGTGGGTCCTAACTGCAAACACCACCTGTTGATCCGTGGGATGCGGAGGATGTCCAGCGACCAGCTGCTCCGGCAGCACCTAGGTCACTTGTGGGGCTTGGAGGGGGAGGTCTCCGATGGCAGAGACCTTGGGTGAGGGGGGCCGTGAGCTGCCCACCGAGGGGCTACTTAACAAAGGGGGCGACCCTTAGCCCTGGAGCCTCCCAGTTCCTGGCTCCCGTGGAGGACGCCAACTTTGCGCCCTCAGGCCGCACCCGCGAGGACACCGGGGACGTGAGAGCCGGGGTCTGGGGGCCGTTGAGGCCGGGCTGGGTCCCCTTCCCTGGGCACCCACGGGGGACGGCGAGGCGCTTGCCGGTC
The DNA here is from genome assembly GCF_027475565.1 of Acinonyx jubatus. Classification (NCBI taxonomy): domain Eukaryota; kingdom Metazoa; phylum Chordata; class Mammalia; order Carnivora; family Felidae; genus Acinonyx; species Acinonyx jubatus. The sequence goes on along the minus strand of NC_069386.1, from coordinate 134,342,097 downwards.
CCTGCAAGGCCTTTCCAAGAAAGACGGGGGCCCCCAACATCCATCCCGACTCACTATTCCCAGAGGTCCGAACACTGCGGGACCCGCGCTGGGGGCCGAATCTGGCGCTGGTCCCCGGTCCCGCGAGCGCACCTGCGCCCGGGCGGCGAGCCTGCCTAACGCGCCCCGCTTCCCCTCCCCCCGCCACGATCACTGACCATAGCGACCGGAGCCGTCGGGACAGGTCCCGCCCCAGCGAGGAGCGATCCGGTGCGTGAGGGCGCCGCAGGAACCACTGGCGGGCTCCGCCCGTTGGTCGAGGCGGGGGCCTCGAGGGCGTGGGGGCGAACGGAGAATACACCCGACCGCTCCGCAAACCACAGGTTAGACCTTCACTGTGTCCCAGCAAGACACACGCTCCGTTATTGACGTCTGAGACGGGCAATCAGAAGTCGGAGCACAGGACGTCACAGAAAGTGGGTGGGACTTCACTCGCCTTCCGCCTATGCTTTAAGGTCCCTTTGACAGGGAACCGCCCCCTTTTAAAGACATCGAAGGCTTTTAACTAGCAAAGGAGTTCGCCCAACCCAGAAAGACAGGTTTTAGTTTGTAAAGGCTGAAGGGCTTTTGACCAAAACTGCAAATTGACGTCTTCTGAAAGATTAGTTGGCTCTCATTAATTCCTAAACAAGGCCACCTAAGTATAGTTTGCTCAAGATCAGAGAACAGGTGCTTAGGGAACACGTGCCCAATAACATTAAGTTACCTGCCTGCCCTTGTGTAGCTTCTAAATAATATTTTACCCACTCCCAACTCATGAATCAGTAGGTTACCAGGCACTCAATTAATGGTTGTTGAATGAATGAATTTCCAGGATCGTTGATTCTGTGCCTCTGGAATTGCATGGCTCTATATGTATATGGCATAGACGTGAATCAGGTTTGGTGACTCAGCCTGTATACAAGCTCATTATTACTGAACATCAAACACAGGAATATGTATCATTCAAAGATTCATTCACCAGCCCTCCACCCCTAGAGGAGATGCTGTGGGTGGGGGAGGGAGGGTTTCCGGGGAAGGGGGGTCCAGTGTATTGCATGTGCCCATTTTACAGGTGTTAATATTTCCAGGAGTGTATTAAGCCATCCCCATTCCCACGCTCACTCTCCTGCCCCAGGCACCAGGCTCGGCTATTGGATAAACATCTGTGTCTTACAAGTGCGTATCATTTAGTAGGTGGGGAATTTGGAGTTTAATCATGGCTCAAGGAGCAGTAACAGCAGAGGCTAATTTTTATTGAGCACTTACTGTATACTGGGCACTGTCCTCAACTCAACCCATATTATCCTACTTAATTTCCTCACAACTAGCGTATGGGGAAAGATCCTATTACTGTCATCTCTATGATCCCTGTTTTCCACATGAGGAAACTGAGGCACGGGGACAGTAAGGTACTTGCCCAAATCCACTCAGCACACAGTGGGATTCAGTCCCAGGCAGCCTGACTCTGGAGCTGGTTTTGAATTCATTCTGTTGAGGAACCATGCATGTGGTCGTGGGGATGTGCACTCCCACACCCCTATTTGCTTTTGGTCTTTGTTTTTTATGGCCCAGGGAGTCGGAGAGGTAACAGCAGCGCCCAGTACCGCTCAGCTACAAAGTGGCCCAGCAAGACTGGATTCCCCAGACGTTTGACTCCTCATCCAGTGCTCGCTCCAAGCTCTGTCAGGCTTCACTCAGGGCAGGAATCACCGAGCCAGGCGTGCTTCCACGGGGAGCAGGTGAGGAGTCTTTGCTGAGGAAGGGAGGGAAGGGCCCGCGGGGCATTGTCTGGGTCCCTGTGTCAGGCTTAGCCCTGGTCAAATTCGACAGCTGAGGCATTTAGGGCCTCAAGGAGGAGGATCCCGAGTGAGCTGAGGCTTCTAGGAGCTCTTGGCCCACCTTCTGCCTCTCTCCAGGCCATGGAAGGTCCAAACCAAGCTGGCACCCACGTATGAAAGGAGCATCTGGAGCTCACAAGGAACGCTGGGCCCCAGACTGTCTCTAGACTCCACCATTCACTGCTGTGTGGCCTTAGATGACTTCCAGGCCCTCTCTGGGCCTCTGATTCCTCACTTACTGAGAGCGTCGGACAATCTGAGTAGTTCAGAAAAACAAACAAACAAACAGATCCTTAAAAAATATTTTTAGTACTGAGCCTTTTAAACAACAACAAAAAAATCTCACCCAGCATCTCAGTACATGTGTAATGGATTCTTTGCTTAACAGCGGCTGGAAGGAGCGGGGGAAACAATGTAATCTCCTTAGTCCTAACTAATCAAGCCTGCTTCCTGAGCTCTCTAAGGGCCACTTGGAAGACATCAACAGTCCAGCTGGTTTTCGGGTCGGGTCTGAGTGGAAAATGTGAACCGTCCTTTTGGGGCCTGCCCACGTGACTCCCAGTTTGGCCTTCCTCAGGCCGCTCAGGCCCAGGGAGTGCTCCAGGCTGGGCCCCCCAGCTTCGCTATGTACAGTGTGGCCCCGGCACACCTTTCTCAGCCACTTGCTTCCTGTTTTGCCCACTTCCTCAAGATGTGAGCTTAAGAGGATGGCTTTCGGTGCCCAGAACCTTCCCTGTGCTGCTCTCTCACCTCTCTGCCTTCGCTCCTCCTGGAGGTCCGTTTCCCAGGCTCCGTGTGAAGTCCTCCCAGACTGCTGGGCTGGGCATGAATTCCTCTGAGTTTCCACCACGCTGTGCCTGTCCTTCTGTGGTGCTCATGCCTCATGGCTGTGACTTGGCGGGGGTGGTAGGACATGGTCATTACAAGTGTGGGCAGTGGCATGAATATTCGTGTCATAAAAAAAAAATGGAAAAATCCGGCGGTGGGGGCGTGCCTGGGTGGCTCGGTCGATTAAGTGTCTGACTCTCGATTTTGATTCAGGTCATGATCTCACAGTTGCGCGTCCGAGTTCCTCATGGCGCTCTGCACTACCAGCGTGGAGCCGGCTTGGGGGGGTGTCCTCTCTCTCTCTCTCTCTCTCTCTCTGCCCCTCCCCCCTCCAAAATGAATAAACTTAAAAAAAATATTCGTGTCCCGATTCCCATGTAATAGCTCTTGAGCAAGCCACACCTCCCTGGGCCTCAGTTTCCTTGTCCATAAAGTGGGGATATTTGTACCTGATCTCAAAGGTCAGTCGGGAAGACTAAATGAGATGGCCATGAAAAGCACTTGACACTCTGCTTGGCCCCCAAACTTTGTGGGCTTTGCATGGTAGTTACTGGGGCCTGAGTCTCGTCCGTCCTTGAAGCCTACGGGGGGACAAGGTAAGAGCTTGCGTTTGGCGGGGAGGAGCCCCAAGGGGGTTTGTGTCCGCGCACCTGAGAGGGGTGTGTCTGCCGTCTCCCTGATCAGTGAGACAAACTTGGGGCTCGGGTGGCGGGAGATGTGGTAGTGTAGGCCCATCTTCCTGGCACCCTTTCCCTGCCCTGTAAACCACAGGCCTGGCGCGGCAAGGGGATCTGGGCTTAAAGTGCTTGCCCTTCCACGCAGGAGGTCCGCGCTATCCTCCTCGCTGCCCCCGCCCCGTCGTGCACAGCCTGCTACTCCGAGCTGGAAAACTTGCTGGGATACCAACCTGTGTGTTGTTTCCCTGCTGGGGAAGATCAGGAGGAACCAGAGCCAGTTAGCCCCCTTCCCCTCCCCCAAGCCGCCCTCCTGGAGGCCGCGGGCTGCCCTGGCAGCCTATCGACCCCCAGGAGCAGGGTTGAGAAAGAGGCTTTCATTCTTGCGAAAAGGTATTTCCAGGAAAAAAGGTGGAAGTGGGAAGACTGGAGAATGGAGAGGCAGGTCTGGCTGAATAGGGAGAACATTCTGGAATCTGGGAAGGGGTGGAGGCGGGTGGCCCAGAGCAGGGGCACTGCTCCCTCTCACGTCGCCCAAGGGAACACAGGACCCTGACCTGGCTGGCGGAGATCCCTCGGTCCCTCCCGCCAAGGTGCTGTGTACGTTAGGTGCAGCTACAGGAAGGCCCTTCTTTCAACACTGGGCACAGATCTACCGCACATCCCACGGGCAGATGCGTGCCGGGCACGGACCATGCACATCTGTGCACAAAACTGACAAAAATCGCTGCCCTCACTCAGCTTCCATTTTCATGGGGACGTCACCGCCGGTTCCTCTGCGGTGGGTGATCCAGGACCACACAACCCGCACAGGGCTGGACAGAGGATGGGGAGGGACCCCCACAAATGTTTGAGATTCAATTTTCCACCAGCCCCGGGAGCTGGGACACACAGAGTTAACTTTAGTGCAGGGCCAACAAAAAGGAATGTGGTCTTTCTGGAAGAACCTTCAGAGAGGGCTCCAGGGAGCCAGTCCCACGACAGGCTTTCCAAAGGTGAGACAAGGAAATCGGGGAGAGAAATCACGTTATAAGGTTAGGTTACACCATGTCTCTGGCTCACTTTTCAGATGAAACATGACCTACAGCCCCAGGAGACGACCAGATAGGCCAGTTTTCCAGCCTATTGCCCACCTGCACCCCCCCACCCCCCCCCAACGCCTGGAGTTTGAAAGCTAACATAGGAAGTGTTGTATCCAGCAGCCTCCTGGGCTGGGCTGGAGGCACTCTCTGGCTTCCAAGGGAGGAGAAAGCACTGGGTGTGGTTTACAGAAGGCTGCAGCCAGTGCTGGGTGGGGGGGGCCTGGGCTTGGTGAGAGCTGCCAGTCCCAAGCCCTGTCCTGGCCATCCGGAGATGGGGCAGAGAGCCCAGCTCCTGAGGGGCCCTGGTTATGAGACCCGGGGCAGGGTGCGTGACCTCTGTGACAGGCAGCCTCTAACGGCCCCCAACAACCTGCCTCCTGTGCTCTCACCCTGCGTGACCCTCTCCCCTCCAGCGTGGGCTGGACTCAGTGACTGGCTTGTGAGGAAGACGACAACAAAAGTGACCGAATGTCACCTCTGGGATCAGGATACCCACAGACTGGCCTCTGTCTTGCTTGCTCCCCTGGTGAGCTGCCCTGTGGAAAGATCCACAGGGAAGGCGCTGAGGGAGACCCTCAGCTGACAGCCAGTGAGGAGCTGAGGCCCCCAGTCCCACAGCCCGTGGGGAGCTTCCTCTGCCAGCCAGCCGTGCGTGAGCCTGGATGCTGACTGTCCCCCGGTCAGGCCTTCAGGTGAAACCCCAGGCTGGACTGAAGCCTCGCGGTGAGACCCTGAGCCAGAGGACCCAGCCCTGCCCAGATGCCCGACCCCAGGAATAATGAGATAGATGTTCGTTATTTTCAGCTAAGTTTTGGGGTGACTTGTTACACAGCATCAGATGACTGATACAGCCTCTCTTGCTCTCAGCCACAGTCTGCTCCTCTATGAAACGGGTTTAATGAAACTTGTAACTCTGGGTAACTGTGGGGGTGACCCCCCCGTCACCTCCTCACGCCCCCACCTAGCATCGTGGGTGTTCCACCCCACTGTCCTCTCTACTGCTCTCGTCACACAAGCCAGTGTCTCATCACCAACTATGGCAAGTGCTTCTGGGAAGGGAGAGGACAGGGTGCGGTGCAAGGCAGTAACCCAGGCCTTCAGCCTTGTGTGGAAGGGAGGGGAGACCCCATAGCCTCAATGAGACTGAGCGGGGCTCGGTGCCTGGGTGAATCGTGTGAATACCATCTCCCAGGACATGATAAACAGAAGAGTTCAGGGCTCTGTGATCCCTGGAAACTCTCTAGGGCCCCAGAGAGCAAAGCTCAGGAAAGCTTGGCCCTGGAGAGCCTGTGTTTACAGATAATGGAGGTTTATGGGGTAAGTGTGGGCTCGTCCACCCAGGTCCCGGGGGGCCACCGAGCTCTGCCAGGCAGAACCTGAAGTACAGCATAAACTCTGCGGCATCCCAGATCATCTGCTGTCCTCGGAGATATTTGGCAGGGAGAAAACATCTTTTTTTTTTTTTTTTGTATAAGAACAATGTATTCTGAAACATAATGCAAATTGGCTTTTATAAAATTTTCAGATGAAATGCAAAAGCACAAAGATACTCAGTTCCCCTCGGGTCTGAGCACCAGGCCCCCCAAAATGGGTTCACTCTCCTCTGCCGCGAGAGGCATTTGGGGGAAAGTTCTGGAAACTTTAATTAGGAAAAGTGCCCTCACTTTGCCGTCAGTCAGACTTGGGCTCTGCCACCTGTTTGCTGTGCCTCCCGGAGGGACTTGCTGTACCTCTCTGAGTTGAAGTATCAGTTTCGGCTGCCTTAGAGAAACCCTGCCCCTCCCGGAAAGACTTTGAGCAGATGGTCCTCTCAGGCTGGCCGTGTGACTCACAATTCTCACCTTCTCACCCTTGCTGAAGGAGAATTAAAATTTGTTCATCTTCTAGGTGGCAGCCTTTTGCCCCAAATTATTTCTTAGCTGAGATCACAGGAAAGAGAAAAATGAAAAGCAGCCATTATAGGAATAAGAGTGGCCTGGCCCCCGCCCCCACCATATCCTATGCAGGACTCAATAGTAAAATTCAAATCATATAAAGGTCTTAGATCACCTTTTTGAAATCTTTTTTTTTTAGAGAGGGAGACCGAGAGAGAGAGAGAGAGAGAGAGAGAGAGAGGAGCAGAGGGAGAGAGAATCTTTTTTTTTTTTTTAAGTCAAATCAAAGACATCTCTCCAACTTTTTTTTTTTTTTTAATTTTTTTAAATGTTTATTTTTGAGAGAGAGACAGAGCTCGAGCACGGGAGGGGCAGAGAGACAGGGAGACACAGAACTCAAAGCAGGCTCCAGGCTCTGAGCTGTCAGCACAGAGCCCGATGCAGGGCTCGAACTCAGAGATCACGACCTGAGCCGAAGTCAGGTGCTTAACGGACTGAGCCAGCCGGGCGCCCCAGGAAGGGGGAATTTTAAGCAGGCTTCATGCCCAGCGTAGACCTGACACGGGGCTGATCCCATTTTTCTGTTGCCTTCTACCTCATCCATCCCAACTCCACGTGTGAAGGAGGCCTGAGAGGCTCAAGCAACAGCAAGGCTCTGCTGGCTCCCAAGAGGTGGGCGCCATCCCTGGCCTGGGATGGGGGTGGGGTGCTGGCTGTCCCAAGGTCCCCTTCCCCCTCATTCCGTGGCACCATCCCAGGGTGCCTGGCGGCAGCATTCCCATGATTTATGATGCTGTGGAGAGTGGGGAGAGGGAGGTCTTCCCCCCAAGTAATTCCCCTGGAGAACCCCAAAACTCTGGCCTGGTTTATTAGGGCTCGCCCTGGGAGGTGGCATGGCCCTGGGAATACGACACGGATAACCCTGAGGGCCAAGTGGAAGCCAAGATCCCTCTGCCCCTCGCACACCCCTCTCTTTTGTCTCCTACACGTTCCTTAAAAGTTTCACTTAGAGATTTATTCCTTTGCCTAAGACATCCGTTCATTCATTCATCATTTACCCCGAGCATATGAAGCATTCATCCAGCACATATTAGCTGAGGGCCTCTTCCGTGTCAGGCTTAAGTTGATTAAGATGAAGCCCTTCCCGGGACACCTGAAACTAACATAATGTTGTATGTCACATAGGCCTCAATGAAAAAGATGAGCCTTTTGTCTGGAGAACTTCTCCTTCCAGTGGGGGAGATGTAAGTGTAAACGACTAAGTGTCACCCCCGGGGGCGGGAGTGGGGGGCGCGGGCAGGTGCTCTCGAGATCCTTGTAGGAGAGGCTGGAAGCCCAGAGTTGGGCTCTGCTCACTCTGCCTGGGGCAGGGACGGCTGGGGAGGCTTCGTGGAAGAGGTGAGGCTGGAGGTGGCAGGGGCAGAGAGGGGCGGGGTAAGGACAGTGGGGGCAGAAGGAAGCCCCTCAGAAAATTCACTGGATGGCAGGCAGCTTACCCCCCGGGGTCCCGCAGCTTGAACCTGCGGCTGTCCGGTGGGGGCTCAGGCCGGAGGCGCTGCTTCTCTCAGTTCACGGCCCCTGCACAGAACCCCTGGATGCTGAGAGCTGGTGCCGCTTCGGAGTCACATCCCTGCATGGGGGTGGTGCCAGGCTCCCCTCCGAGCAAATTAGACCAGCACTTTACCGTGCATCGGGATCCCCTGGGTTCTTGTTAAAATGCAGATTCTGCCTTTCTCGCAAATCCCAGGTGATGCCACGATGACGCGGGGCCCGGACCCCACTGAGTGGCAGGGGTCTACGGTAGCACCCTGTCTCTTGATTCCACCTGGGGGCTGTTCCAGATTTGAACTTGGCCGCCTCCCGTTCTGCTACGTGATCCCCCCCGCGCCCCCCCCCCCATGCTCCCTTCAGCTCGGAGCACCAGCTCTGAAAGGAGACGGACGTGGGCCTTGTCCCCTGGGCTGTGCAACTTCAGACAAGCCTTTCGCCTCTCTGAGCCTGTTTCCTCACCTGGACAATGGGGACTGTCGCTCTCAGGGTTGGTAGGAAGCCTGCGCGAGCTACGACGAGCTTAGCAAGGTGCCTGGCGCACAGCAAGCATCTGGTGCGTGTTAGCTCTCGTTCTTCGTGTTCTTTGTGTTTCCAAAATGACAGTCGTTCCATCTGGAGCCGAAGGGCCAGAGCTAACGTCCCAGCTCCAACTGCTAAGCGCTGTGTGGACCTTGGGCGAGCCACATAACCACAGAGCTACAGCTCCCGAACTTTCTGTAAGATTGACCCAGAAAACCAATGCTTTCCAGCTCATGGGCTGTAGGGGTGACTCGGGTGAGGTACAGTGGCCTGTAAGTTCTGGGGCCACATCAGGAAGTTCTCACTGTGCAGAGACCATCAGGAGCCTCTCTGGATTCACACCCACCCCCTCCTGTGCAACACTGACCACCTGGTTTGCACCAGGCCTGGCTGGGCACGGAGGGGGAGGGGCCAAGGAGACGCAGCTCGGGCCCTCATATCCCCCCCCCTGCACAGTGCTGGAGAGCAGCTGGGGACCCAGGGCTCACACTGTCTGGACTCTGAATGCAGCGTCCCCCACAGCACTGAACCGTGCAGAGAACCCAAGCAGCCGGCAGCCAGGGACAAACGAGCCTCAGCACCAAGGGACATGGAAACAACACAGCGTCTTCTGGAGATGCCTAGTAATGACACTGGGGCACATGCTGGGGCCAGGTGGCTTGGCCGGCACTTACAGCCTTGGAGCACAAGCCTCGAAGTAGACCGGCTGTTTCCAGGCCAAGAGCGGGGCTGGGTAGGGCATGGCTCCTCGGGTGAGTGGCTGGGAGTGACGGCCGGAGTGCCCTGTGCCTTTGCAGCTGGGGCCACGGGAAGGCGGCCTCTTCCAGGTGTCTCCTGTCATCCCCGTCTGGCCAACTTCCTTAGCTGGACAACGGGACTCAGCTTAAGCTTTTGAGGCTAGAGGCCAATGGGGACCAATTCAGAGTGGAGCCAGAGTCACCGAAAACAATATTCAGAAGCCAAGAACCCTGTCCTCCGTCTTGAAGATGGTCCTGCAGGTGAATGAATGGACAGCGAGCCTTTTCCTCAGGGACACCGAAGGGAGGATTTGTGAGATGCCAAGAGGAGTTAGTTTCCAATTAATCTCTCCAATTCTTCAGCAAAGCTTTCTTATAAAAGTGAACCATGCTCTTTGCAGCAACTCCGGAAAATCTACAAAAGTATAAAGAAGAAAATGGAAGATTAGAGTCCTACGATCCAAAGCTAACCATGGTTACTGTGGCAGAGCAGAGCTCTAAGCCACCTCTGTACATCCCAGCATCCCTCAGGCGCCCAATTCACGGCCAGCAGGTGGACCGGCCACCCCCACACTGGGGATCCTTGGGTTAGAGCCAGTAGGGAATCTGAGGGAGTGTGTGGGTGTATCCAGCAGCCACCACTATAATACTGTGTAACCAACGACCTCAGCTTCACTGGCTTGCAATTATAAACATTTGTTTCTCAGTCAGGGTTGGCTGAGGATTGGACAATTTTCGTGGACCCAAACTGCATGTTGGGTCCATGTCTGCTCCACGTGGCTCTCGTCCCTCTGGAATCAAGGGGCTCCCAGAGGCACACCTCTCTCCATGGCAGAGCTTACCAGTGCTAAACCCCAAGCCCCACGGCACGATCATGTTTTAAGCCTCTGATTGTGTCACAGTTCACTAGTATCCTATTGGCCAAAGCAAGTCACGTGGCCAGCCCGGCCAAGAGGTGGAGAGGAGTGTTCTGCCCACCATGAGCCTCTGGCAAGCCCAAGGAAGTAGACACAACCCCGGGAGAGAGGACACTTTGGGACCCCTATCTATTTCACGACCCAATTCAATCTGCCGCACTAGGTGGAAATTAACACCCTGAGGGTCACGGGCCTCCCACTTAGAAGCACTAATGTAGTGTATACCCTTCCATTCTTTTGCATATATAAATTTTATCAAATGGGGCTTATATTCTATTTTTTGAATCCCTTTTTCCACTTAACTTTACATCCTATATTTTTCCTAACACTGTTTTTGAAAACATGTAATTTAATGGCTGCAGAATTATCAGATCCTAAAGTTGGGGCATTATTAAACTCTTCCTCCGAGATACTTAGGTTGTTTGAAGTTTGGCTACTCTAAATAACGATGTGGTGGCATCTTAAACACTCTGCTGGCATCTGTAACGGGCACTTCTGGGGTTTGCCGGAGCAGCATCAGGTCCCGCCTCCCTGCGATAACGGTAGCCTGGTTCCCCTTTGGGGGAACCACACGTCCCCTTCTTTCAGCCCACGTAGTTCATGTGGCATCCACCACTGGCTCCAGGGGAATGACTCTAGCCATCAAAGATATTCCACCTCTCCTAAACTCAAAAATTTGACCCAGGCTTGGCCAGTCAGGGATTGAAGAGAGGCATCTGACCCAAGGTGAGTCAATCAGAGTGAACCCTGAGACTTACCACAAAGGGACATTCTCTCTTTCTTGCTCTGACTTCAGCTTTGGAAGATGCAGGGCTGAGGTTGTTTACATGGAACTGGAGAATGAAGCCAAGATGCAGAAGAGCAAAGCCCAGAGAGAGAGACTGGGTTGACACTGAGCTCCTGATCAAGCTCTCCCCGAAGCAGTCCCTGACCTTCTAGTTTTTATAAGCCAATGCATTCTCTTTTTGGCTGAAGCCAAGTTGAGTTGGGCTGTCATTTTGGAACCAAATAGCTCTGGTTTTCTTCGCTTAAATTTCTCGGCTTGGAATTATTGAGCCAAAGGACGTAAACATTTTCTTAAGCCTCTTGAGACCTCTAATCAAATTGCTCTCTAGAAAATATATGCAAACAGTATCACACTGTTAGACAGCCTGTCTTACAAGCATTAGTGTATTATTAGTTTGCATCTTCTTATGGACAGAAATTACATTGTTTAATTCTATTTTTTGTAAGGTGAAATATTTTTCATGTTTATAGCCATTTTTATTTATTTTGTTTTTTTCTGAATATGAACAATTGTCTGTTCTACTTTGTGAGAGCTCTTTAAAACATTGATCCTTTTCCAAATTTGTCATCATTTCCCTCTAGTTTATTGTCTTTTGATATTTGGATGCGTTCTGAGGTAGATGCGTTTTAATTTTTTTTTTAACGTTCATTTATTATTGAGAGACAGAGAGACACAGAGCATGAGCAGGGGAGGGGCAGAGACAGAGGGAGACACAGAACTCAAAGCAGGCTCCAGGCCCCGAGCTGTCAGCACAGAGCCGGACGTGGGGCTCGAACTCACAGAGTGTGAGATCATGACCTGAGCCGAAGTCGGACGCTCAACCGACTGAGCCACTCAGCCGCCCCGCGTTTTTAATTTTTATGTGATCAAATTATTTTCAGGTATCGCTTCTGTGGCTTTCATGCTTCCCAACTGAAGAGCAGGTCAACACAGACCAGATTTCCTTCTTTTTGGCATTTAGATACCCAGTATTTCTCTCCCTATGATGGGAGAACCATCTCATCTGAACCACCCAGGAGCTTGTTAAAAATCCAGATTTCCGGGCCCCACGTCAGAACCAGCATCTTCAAGAACAATCTCTAGATGTCTCCGTGGTTAGCAAATGTCACGGTGGTTTTAATGAACACGAGAGTTGGAAAACAACCACTCAAAGGAACCGGTATACCTTGGTGTGTGTGGTCTAAAAAGAGGACATAATTTGATTTTCCCACCATTTTTTTCCCAGCACCAGCCACTTGCTAACAATCCAGCCCTCCCAGGATGGTCTGCGGGAAGAATCTTCTCACACTTGAAGTTACTTAAAGCTGGAATTCATTGACAGGTAATGAGCTCTCAGTCTCACAAAATGTCCAAGCCCCGGACCAACTGGTGTCTTGGGGTCTCGGGGTCTGAATGGGAGGTCAGATGAAGTGACATCTCCTAAGGTACCTGAACTACTGCTTTTTTTTTTTTCTCCAAATGCACTTGAAGGCCTTTCTCCAGCTGACAGGGAACCCAAGAAAACGTACCTTAAAGGGACAGGGTCTGGGCGGAGAGAGCTTCTGTCGGACATAAAAGCCCAGAAAGAACTGAACCCCAGCGTTCGTGTACATGCCCGCAGCAGCACGGCTAAGCCCAGGGCCCCATCTGTCTCTTTCATGAGCCAAGCCCCTCGCCGTGGAGGCTGGGAGCTCCTAAAAGACTCAGCTGCCCGTTGCAAATGTAGATTGATGGCCGGGCCACTGTCACCCCAGGCATCTGCTCTGATGGTCCTCCTCCCCAAGGCGTGTGACAAAACATCTGAACCAGACCTACACAGTCACAACCGGTGCACAGCATGCAGATGGCAGGGGACAGGAAGAAGGAAGCACTCCTCAGAGCCCTCACAGGCAAAGCCAGGAAGCCACAGGACCGTGCCCCAGGCCTAGAAGTGAGTGTATGTCCGGTACCTTCTGGGAGGTTAGACAGGGTGGGGACGGCCCTCCCAGGCTGCCAGGTCCAGGCCCATCACGCAGGCGGGACGCTGAGACCCAGGCATGGCGGGGGGGGGGGGGGGGGGGGGGGCGGGTGGTGGTGGTTGTGCTCAAGGAGGAGTAGAACCAGCTTAGGCAGTTAGGATTTGCCGTAATTCTAAAGCAGGGGTTCTCCAGGTGTGGTCCTGGGACCTCCAGCATCAGCACCTCGTGAGAACATGCTAGAACTGCAAATTCTAGGGGCGCCTGGGTGGCTCAGTCGGTTAAGCATCTGACTCTTGATTTCGGCTCAGGTCATGATCTCACAGTTGTGGGTTCAAGCCCCACGTCGGGCTCTGCACTGACAGTGCAGAGACTGCTTGGGATTCTCTCTCTCCCTCTCTCTCTCCAAATAAATAAACGTAAAAAAAAAAAAAGCAAATTCTAAGGCCTCTAAGACCCCAGATTGTTGAATCAGAAGCTCCGGGAGCGGGGATACACTCTGTGTGGTCACATGTCTTCCAGACAAACGTTCGCGTCCAAGAATCGTTGGCCCAGCATGTGCCCACGTTACAGGGAGATGGACGGGATACTCTAGGTGTCTTTGGAAAGCAGATGTTGCGGGGAGAGGGAGAACAGAGGAAGGCAGGAATGTGGGAGGCTCCCTTCAAGGGACTGAATGCTTGCGTCCCCTCACCCCAAATTCACATGGTCACATTCCAGTCTCCAGTGTGTTAGGAGGTGTTAGATCATGAGGGTGGCGCCCCCAGGAATGGGATTTGTGCCCTTATGAGAGAGACCCCCATAGAGCTGCTTTGCCCCTTTCACCCTGTGAGGACACAACGAGAAGACGGCCGTCTATGAAGCAGGACGCAGACCCCTGCCAGACTGCTATTCCACCAGTGCTTTGATCTGGGACCTCCGGTCTCCATAAGTACGAGAGATAAATGTCCGTTGTTTAAGCCCCCAGTCTGTGGTCTTCTGGTGTAGCGGCCCAAGACCAAGCCACCCCCATGTGTGGCCTCTGGACCGACGTCCAAACCTCGTAGCTGGGCCTGTGGACCCCACGATGGTTCCGCAGTCCACCTTCTCAGACCGCCCATCAGGGTCTTCCGGCTCCAGCCAGACTGGAAACCCCTCCCCTCGTGATCCCTTCACTTTCTGAGCCCCGCCCCCCACCATGACCTCCGCCTTCTGGAATCTGACTCCAGCCTACCTGAGATGTCCTCTTTGCTCCAAAGACCTGTGAGACCAGAACTTGAAACAACGGTCCCCCCTTGGCTCCCCTTCAAGCCGTTCAGAAGACCAGACCACACTCAGCCTCACTGTATGTAGCTCCTCTCGCTAATTCCGCAGCTAAGTCCTACTCCTGCTCCTACCGTCCCTCCCTCTGAGCCGCCTGTCCCCTCTCCCAACAGCACCTGGAAAATGACGACCCTCGGCGTTTGTGGACCGAATAGCAGCATCTTTTCTGAAACTCTTCTTTGAAAGTTAACTCGCTGGTTCGCAGCTGGTCAGTTGCTCTTAACTTGCGACTTTTATCCACACCAAAAAGCCGAGGCAGGCCGGCCTCCAGACGTGAATTCTTTCCAGGCGGCGGTCACCAGGAGGGTGTCGAACCAGTGCTTTCATCCAGACCAAGCTCTTCCACCCCCAGCCTAAGGACATCCGGCTGGGGAGGGGGAGGGGGACTCCCTTAGATGCCCTCTCAGCCAACTTTCCAGGCAGGCTGGAGAGGGTGGGGTTCTGCCTTGCCAAGCTCTCCCCGAGAGCAGCATCCACTCCGGGCAGCTCTGGGACCCTCGGGAAACGCAGAGGGCACTGACCCTGCTTCTGCTTCTGAGGAGACGCCCCCGATGAACAAATTCAGGACCCCCAGCCTGCCGTGCTCCCCGGTCCGCAGTGGGCAAGTCGAGCTCTCACGCCTCCCAGGCCCTGAGGGGCTCTTTGCGGGAGTTTCTGTGACGCGCATATTCCTAAAGCTAGCCACCTATCTAGAGCTCTTCTTAGACAAACCCACCGATGACCTTGACAGTGCGGCCCTGGCTCCCAGGTGCAAGTCCAGCCTGGCAGGTCCCCCCCTGACCTCCCGCTGCCTCCCACCCGGCGAACTCCCTCTCTCTCTTCCCCGGTCCGCAGCCTTGTTGCCTGCCAATCCCCCAGTGCGGGGGAACAGGCTGGCTCCCACCCACTTGGGGGCACTGTGGTGACAAAAGGAGGCCGAGGGGCTAAGGAGATGGTCCTGAGGCTGGCAGGGCTGGCTTGGTGGCCGGCCTGGTCCGTACGGGCTGGAGCGTGCTGAAGTCTGGGTGCTGGGAAAGGGCGTTTGGGGGATCGAATCTCGATCCCTTGGGCATTTCCTGAAGGACCTGGGGTATCTTCTGAGGCCCTCACTCTTGTCACTGTCCGCTGACCAGCACGCTCTGGGTTCCACGCGCAGTGATATAAATCTCACTGTCTCCATTTTGTCCAACATAAATTCCTGGGAGGAAAAAGAAATCTCCGTCGCCTGAAGGTGCTTTGACACCACTTCCCAGGGACCAAAGCACCATCAAAGGTTACCTACACTTCCTTTAACTCTCACAAGCGCCCTGCCAAGGATGTGCTATAGGTGATGGTTGGCAAATGACCAAACTGAGGCTCAGAGAGGTTAAGTGACTTGCCTGAAGCTGCACAGCCCAGTGGTAGCAAAGCTAGATGACTGAGTCCAAGTACTTGTGTGGCTTCCTGATGCGGCCGCTTGCCTCTTTTCACCGCTTCCTCCAAGAAGCCCACCCTGACTGCCCCCAGCCTCCTTCTCTTAGAGGCATTCGTTCCTGAAGGACCTTCTACCTCCCACTCTTAGCACAACGCTGAGCACATGTGGGCGACTCAATACGTCTCGGTTGAGTGATTGTTGCAGGAGACCCACGGGACCCCTTGACATCACCGTGTAATTTCTTCCTTTTGCTTCGGAAGAAGATGAAATTAATGTACTGTGAATATGTAGACAAATGTGCCCTTATTGAAAACGACATCGCTCATATCACAATGTGAATATGAATAACATGAGTTTTGCCCCAGGGGAAGCCAACGTGGTGAATGGTGTCCCTGGAGCTGGGCCGCTGAGCAGCCCTGATACGTGTGAAGTGCTTGTGAGGAGTCCTTCTCAACGGAGGCGCAGGCTTGCTGACTGTTGGCTGTTGCTATGGCAACCCTGGGGCGGGGCGGGGCGGGGCGGGCGTTCCGGGTTCCAGAGGAACCAAGCATCCTGTGTTTCGAACGTCTCTACTGAGCCTGCCTCAAGTACAGAGAGCGAGTTGTGACCTAGAATGAAGCCAGTATTGAAGAGGGCAGCCAGCAGTGTGTGGAAAGGACGAATCTTTGATGAGCCAGGGAGCCTCGGATCACACCATTCCTGAAACCCACCCGGCCACTGAGCTTCCACTCGTGACGCCACCATGCCCTGCTGGAAGAATTAAACCACCTCAGAAAAGGACAAAGTTGGAGGACTCAGAGCTCCCGATTTCAAGACTGACGACAAAGCTATAGTCATCAAGGTAGTGTGGTATTGGCATTGGGTAGACATCTAGACCAACGGAATAGAATTGAGAGTCCAGAAATTAACCTTCACGTTCACGGTCAGTAGAGTTTTGACAAGAGAGAGGAGAGGCCAATGCAACAGGGGAGGGTAGTTTTGTTTTTTTTTTTTCCAACAAATGTTATCAGGACAACTGAATATGTTTATGCAAAAGAGTGAAATCGGACTCTTATCTCATACCATATACAAACGTTTTAACTGAAAATGGATCATAAACCTACATATTAGAGCAAAAACTATAAGTTTCTTATAAGGAAATTTAGGTACAAATCTTCATGACTTTGGATTACAGTTTTTGTGATAGTTTCTTAGATGTGACGCCTAAAGGCAAGTAACCCAAGGGGGAAAAAGTAGCTCACTTGGATTTCATCAAAACTAAAAGCCTTTGTGCTTCACAGCACACCATCCAATGAAAAACACAACCCATAGAATGAGAGGAAATATTTGAAAATTGTATATTTGGTAAGGGACTTGTATCTAGAATATATCTTAGAATGCAATAATAAAAAAAAAAACAACAACACCCAAATAATCTGATTTAAAAATCGGCCAAGGATCTGAATAGACATTGCTTCAAAGAAGAGATGTGAATAGGCAATGAGCACCAAAGAGACGCTCAATGCTACTGTCACCAGGGAAACGCAGAGCAAAACCACGATGAGCTAGGACTTCACACCCACTGGGATGGCTGCATTACGAAAGACAGACAATTCCAGGTGTGGACAGGATGTGGAGAAAACGGATCCTCACACACACATCGGTCACAGGATTGTAAAATCACTGACACTTTGGGCAAACAGTTTGCAGCTGATGATAATATTTGCACAAGATTTAAATACAGAGTTGCCATATGGTTCAGCAACTCCAAACCTAGGTATGTCGCCAAGATAACCGAAAACGTATGTCCACCCAAACACGTGTACGTGAATGCCCACAGCGGCATTGGCCACAACGGCCAAACAGCGGAAACAACCCAAACGGCCATCACTGATGGATAAAGAAAATGTGGTGTGTGTGTCCACACGCAATGGGATATTATCCAGTCCTAAAAAGGAACGAAGTCTTGATTCACACTATATGACGTAGATCAACCTTGAAAACGTTAAGTGCGAGAAACCAGATGCAAAATGTATCTTGTGGGGGTGATGCAATGTTCTGGAGAGTAGTGATGGTTGCATAATTCTGGCTGAATTAGAAACACTGGAGGGTGCGCTTTAAAAGGGTAAATGTTATGGTATGTGAATCATATCCCAACGAAACTATTATTAAAAAGAAGAAAAAGACACGCTCTGTGGTCAGTAGAAGCCGGTCTGACATGTTCCCGGCTACTGCAACTTCAGCGAATGACAGGTGGTGGTGGGGGGGGGTCCTGGGGGGGCGGTGACAAGGGGAGGCTCAGTGGACTTGACCAAGAGTCCAAAGTGGAAACTGAAGACCCTGCACAGAGGCTCCCTCAGTCACTGAAATGTGCCCTCCCAGAGTGTACACGTGAGTGTAAATGTGTGGCCACACCTGTGTGCATCTTGGGTGTGTCTGTTTGCAGGTGTGTCTGTGTATATTTCACGTGTATTGTTAGGTGTGTAGAGAGCCAGTGTGAATGTGTGAGTGTGTACAGTGTGTGAGTATGTGTGTGTGTGTGTGTGTGTGTGTGTGCTGCTCTTGAGGCTCTGCGGTGGGAGGGGCTGGGTCACCTGGGTGCCGCAAACCCTCCTGGGGCATCTGCCCTGGGCCTGGTCCGGAGGAGCTCACTGCCCAGGGAGATCTGAGCCTGATGCGGGGAGGGAGGAAGGGGAAGTCCTGGGTGGTCTGGCTGTTCAAGGTACCAGGAAATGCCCAAAAGAGCACGTCCAGGCTGGCCGGGGCTTAACGCTCGCTTCCTCCCATAACCAGACCCAAGAGTCTGTGCCTTTCTGGGCTCTGAGGCTGCTAGCTGGGCACCGTGGAGCAAGGCCGGCGAAAGCTTCCTGAAGCCCAGCCTGCTCTGGTCGATGTAGTGCCGGCCACACCCCCCCGCAAGGCCCCATGGGATGCGGGCTCAGCCCTGGATCTACACAGGTGTCCTCACTTCTCTGAGTCTTCCTTTCCTCCTCTGGAAAGTGGGAAGAAAAACACACCTCGGTCTAAGTTGCAAAATTCAAGGTGGCATCGAAAAACTCAGCTTATGCTTAATTAATTAAGATAAATTACGGTGAAGAACATTTTAATTCACTTGTTGTTTAAAAATCAAAATTAAGGGGCGCCCGGGTGGCCCAGTCGGTTAAGTGTCCGACTTTGGCTCAGGTCATGACCTCACAGTCCGCCAGTTCGAGCCCCGCGTTGGGCTCTGCGCTGCCAGCTCGGAGCCTGGAGCCTGCTTCGGATTCTGTGTCTCCCTCTCTCTCTGCCCCTCCCCCCCAACAATAAATAAACATTAAAAAACATTTTTTTAATCCATGATGAAAAAAATATTAACATTTTAAAGAAAGATGAGATCCAACCTGGCACTTGAACGCTCAGCCTTACTCACCTCCCCTTGTCTCAGCGCTAGGAATGAAAGCACTTACCTCCAGGTGCTGGGGTGAGATTTAAATGAGATACAGCAGGTAAAGCGCCCTCATCCTGCCTGGCTGCCCATAAAGGGTCCGGTTCTCCGGAGGCGAAAAGGTGCCAAATGGTGTAGGTTTTCAGTGCTGCCACTAGGGGGCAGAGGCTCGCTGCAAACCAACCCACCCTCAGCCCTCCTCTCAGAGTCCCCTTCCCCTCCGGAGTCCCCAGGCCCCAGCTTCAGCATGCAAATTCATCATGCCACGCCTTTGCCTGGCGCAGTTTCCTCTGGAATGGCCGGCCCTCCTGGCAAAAGTTCTATTTATTATAAGATGAACCAGAAAGGAGAGACAGGTGACTTCTTGGGGCACGAACTTGGGCACCGTCTGTGTCCCGTGCCTCAGGACAACCTCCTAGCTAGTTTGCATTGCCATCTGACAGATAAAGAAACTGAGGCTCAGACAGGGTACACACTTACTCAGCTAGTCAAAGACTGAACTGGGATCCGCACCCAGTCTGTTTCAATCTAGAATTCATGGCTTTTCTACCCCCAAGAACACGTTTAAGCATAAGCACTGTCAGGGGTCAGCCTGGAGAAAGGGGACGGAAAGGGAGACAGAACAAGGCTCTGGAGTGACAGCCTCACCCAGACCCTCTCAGCAGCCCACCAATGCTCCGAGACTTCCTCGCAGGTGCAGAGGAGACCCCTGTGGCCCCGGTTTTATGGGCTAAAGGCAAAGGGCCAGGCTTCAGAAAGCTGTTACCGGGGTAAGAGCCCTATGACTCTCCTCTAGAGACCCCAGGCTCTGGTGGACGACCTGGTTCCTCTTGGAGAAGGCCTCCAGATGCTTCTGGATGTCCTGGTTGATGGTGAAGAGCTTCCCATAGTGCTCCACCACGGTCTCCACGAGGGCCTCCTCCGGCCCCTCCCCTTCACTGTGGCCTGTGGAGACAGTGCCTCGGAGGGATGGGTGGGCACAGAGAGCCCAGCCCCCACCTGCCCCCTGCAGTGGTGATGCTAATGAGGCAGATGGGACTTCTGCCGAGGTCCCGAAATCCCAGCTGGAGTCCCAAAGTTGACAGGTGCCAGACAATCCACGCAGGGCTTACTCCCAGATGGCAGGACTGGTCCAGCGACTGTCCGGCCTCATCGACAGCCTCCTGCCCCTTCAAGAGAAGCGGCAACATTAGAAGGACCACCTAGCGGCCAAGAACCCGGATTCCGGATCCAGACTGCCCGGTGAGACAGGAGACTGTCCCCCAGGAAAAAGTGCTGACTGGGGGAGCCCACAAGAAGGGGATAGGAATTGTTGCTGTCCTGAGTGATAGGGTCCCCGGCTTTGGTGGTAACCCATCCCGGATGGGGTGAGCAGGGTTGAGTTGCTGAGTTAGGAAGACTCCAAACCAGGAGGCTGCTTTAGAAGCAGCTCTGGGTGCTGGGTCTGGTCAAGCCCCATGCTGACCTGGAGCTCTCACCCCTCCTTGGCTTGGTGCTCGAAGCTCTTTGGTGCTGCTCAACTTTCTGGCGCCATCTCTCAGCAACTCCCCGAACCAGGTCCTGGTGCTCCAGCATACTGGGACTCACCATCCCCAAACCTGTCATGCAGGGCTGTGGCTGTTCCCCCTGCCTGCCATGCTCTTCCCCCTCGCTGAGCTCATTTGAGCCCAATGAGAGGCCACCTCCTCCGCGAAGCCTGCCCTGACCTCCGGGGCAGAGTTTGGGGGGGGGGGGGGCTCTCACAGCTCCACAGCGCTTAGTGCAGTGGCTCTGAAGTCAGACCAGAATCTGAGACCCGGCCCCAGTATTTCCTGGCTGGGCATTTGGGGCAAGTTCCTTAATGTCTCTGAGCCTGGGTAACAGAAGCTCACGCAGAGGGGTAAAAAAAGATTCACTAAAGGGCTTGGCACAGAGTAAGTAGTTAATAAACGGTAATAGTTATTTTTATTGGTGTAATGTTGAGATAATGACGATGAGAAAAATACCTGCTTGTGTCTCCTTCCCTTTCCTAACAAGCTTCTGGCCCGGATGGCAGTGGGCTCTGGGTTGAATCAGGATAAAACAAAACGCAAAGCCCATTTCCGGTGTCTGTGTCATTGTCGTCGGTCATAGCGACACATGAAACAAAACCAAAGACCCACGAAATAGTAGCGATAATAGCTAACATTTACCAGGTGTCAGCTGAATGCCGGGGCTTCTGAAGGGTGACTTCCTCCATTCGCGTGACCGGTGCGGCTCCCCTTGTACAGATAAAGAAACCAGGACCTCAAGAACTTGCCACAGGCCACAGTGGCCTCACTGGGGCTCACCAGGCAGGCTCGCTGGGCACCTGTGCCCTTTTGAACCCCTGTGGCCTCGACCTTTGCGGGTCTTCATGCTGCAGGTGGAGTTCAAGGCTCACAGTGTCCTGGCCCCAAGGCTGGGAGGCGGTCTTGGAGGGGAAGCTCCATACATACCCTTGGGGATCTTCTCAAGGACCTCAATCAGAGAGTCTTCAGAAGAGCTTCTCCACCTCGCTCTTCAGCTTCCTCTGCCTGCGAGGACATTTCAGTGACAGGAAGAGCCAGGCACCAGTGCCTTGTTTGGAGGCTCCCAGGTCATGACCTCTTGCAAGGCTTTCCCTGGATCTCCTGCTCGGACTTGCCCTGGCCAGTCCCCCCCCTACCCCTCATCTCCACCCCATTTCCTGATGAGCTAACTGAGCCACAACGGTTCAAAGAGCTGCCGTGGTCAGGCACGGGGGAGAGTGGAGTCCAGTCTGTCTGGTGGGGGGTGGGGGGTCTACAGAGCCTCTCCTAGAGGTAGCCTGAGCCCCCCCTACCAGCTGGTGACCTGGCCAGGAGCTTCACTTCTGTGCTTGGACAGCCCATCTGTAACGACAGTAGTGAGAGCCCCTCCCTGGGATTACGCATGGGGTGCCCAGCACATGGTGAGCGCTTAGTCCGAGGTCGGGGGCCCCAGCACCCCGAGAGGGGAGATGACCGCTTACTGCTGCCCAGCCACGCTTGTCTCTTAGGCGAGCCCCTGAGCAAGATAGGTCTCCAGTAGGGCTCCTGCTCTGTGCCCCGTCAAGGTCAGGGGTCAAGGGCACAGGCAGAGCGGGCCCCCTCCCCACTCCGGTCAGCTGGCTGAGCCTCCAGGGCCTGTGGTAGGATCTCTGAGTGATTGCTGAGTGACCCAAGGCAGGCCTCTCTGCCTCTCGTGCCCCATCTTGTCATCCATACAGTCCTGGAAAATGCAGGGAAACTGTCTTTCCCCACAAACACCATGTATGTGGGCCCTGCGCATCATGGGGCTAAACCATAGTGGGGTCGGGAAGCCATTCTAGAATCTGATGGAAGGGTTGGACCTTTTCTCCATAAAATTGCTCACGGACACAGCCTTTTGCATCTAATTCAGGCTTTTAAGGGCAAGCTGAAACCGGAGGGCTGCCTGAGGGGAGAGGACCCAGGGTCGCCTTGCAAGTTGACTTGGGTTGAGCTGATAGGTGCAGGGGACGGCCACCCACAGCCCTGCCTCTGACAGGAGACGAAGCC
The DNA here is from genome assembly GCF_027475565.1 of Acinonyx jubatus. Classification (NCBI taxonomy): domain Eukaryota; kingdom Metazoa; phylum Chordata; class Mammalia; order Carnivora; family Felidae; genus Acinonyx; species Acinonyx jubatus. The sequence goes on along the minus strand of NC_069386.1, from coordinate 134,319,701 downwards.
TGCCTCTGACGAAACCTGCAGAGGGCGTGGGATGGCCCAAGGTCCCCCACCGCCCTCACCGGGGCCGCCCCGCCCCATTTTCTTCCAGGTCCTTGTCCCTTCCCTGATGGCCCTTGCAATGTTCGCTCAGTCCTGGCCACTTAGCCCACCACGGGTGGCGCTGGGTCTGGGGCAGGGGTCCAGCGTGGCCTGGGTCAACTCGTACTTGGCCGGGGGCTGGCAGAGTTCCGTAACAGCACCTGCAGGGCCCTGTCCTTGTCGACAGTCACACTGGCCTGTGTCCCTGGCCACCAGCATTGCCCCTCGCTGCCCCGGCTGTGCTAGAGGACGAGGGCCACGTGGGCCAGGTGGGAAGAGGATGGACAGCAATGGCAGCAAGGAGGACAGCAGCTTTCTCTCCAACCTTCCCGACGGTCCTCAAAAGCCAGGGTACATTCCCGCTTCCTAGAAAAGGAGACAGAGGCTCCGAGGGGGCCTGTGACCTGCCCAGGAACACACGGCAGGACTGGATATGGACTTGAGCTCATTAAAGCCAATGTTTGGGGTCTTTGAGCTGCACCCCCAGCTCTGGAAGGGCCAGATTTGCCTTTCTATAGTGGCATTATTGGCCTTACCACCCCATAACTGGGATCGGTCCCATCATCGTCAAGTCCCAAATTCACCAAGATACCCGGGCCTTCCAACAGGTGCTGGTTCCCAACAAGAGAGTCCCAGGGTCAGGGCTGGGGGCTGGTTCAGAAAGCAGCCCGCATGGGGAGGGGACACCTTTGTCACCTACCCTACCCACCCACCCTCCACCCCTTTATGCATTCAGTGACATCACTGTGAGCGGATAGGAGCTTATCAAAGGACAGTGGGGGCTGGGACAGATCAGTGAGCCTGTAGTCAGGCTGGGGAGGTGGCCTAGGTAACAGGTAGTTTCCACACAGCCTTGCAAAGAGCTCCCGGACCATTTGCCTAAGCCCGGTTCCCAGTTATGACCCAAAGGAGAAGGAAGTCTCCCTAAGCCTGCCATTCATTGGCCATCTGCTGGACCAGCCACAGCACGTGCGTGGAGCAGGGAGAGAAGGTGAGGGGCTACATGGTCAGCCTTTCTAGCCCTGAGCATCAGACGTGAGCCTGGGGAAGGAGGAGGGGGTCCGGTTGACTCACTCACAGCTCCAAGGGCACAGAGCCACAGCGGGGCCGTGACATCATAACGTTGGCTTCTGTCCTTATGACATGTCCACTGCAGGATCCGGGCTGCATTCTCCGTGGCCTTACCCCTGCCTCCCTGGTTCAGGTCCCAAGGAGAAGGGGGAGAGGCATCAGTGACCCCAGGGAGACTTGGGCTGTTTTTGTCCTTTCAGGCTGGTCGACTATAGGCAAGGTAGAGGTCATTTTTAATGTCCCCACTCCGCGGGCTCCCCAGATCCCACTGGCGTGCCCCAGGACTCTCCCTGTTACCTCCTTCTACCTGACTTTGCATGGCTGCAGGCTGTGCAGTTCCCCAGCTGGGGCACTGAGCAACCCATAACGACTCAGCCCTGCCCCTGGCTCAGAACCACACCGGGCCCAGGATAGGGGAGGGGGCATGCTGGAGGGGGCCTCAGGTCCTCAACCTGGGACCAGCCCCTGCCTTATGGCTCGGCCCTGCTGCCTGCTGTTGAAGCTGCTGGGCCTGTGGCATTTGGGGGAGCTGGGCCTGGTGCCCTACTAACTGTCCAGGCCTCCCCAGCAAAGCCCCATTTGCTCAGAGCCAGGGTCTCATGGAGGGCAGCCTGGATAGCCCTGGCGAGAATGCTGGGGGGAGGGAGGGACAACAGTGAGGGGAAAGGTGGCTGGGGGAGCCCGGGCCAGGGGCTGGGGCCTCTGGTGAGGGGGCAGGGGCAGGAAGTGGGGCCTACGCAAGGGCCCACACTCAGAGGGCAGTGGATTGAGTCCCTGCTGGCCCAGGAGTCCCTGAGCAGGACTCAAGAGAGTTGTCTGTGTCTGACCTCCATGGTTCTAGAGCCCCTCAAACACCTGAGGAGCACAGGATGAGGAAGGATGGAGAGCGGGGCCTGGTGCTGGCCTTGGGTTCATGTGGTGCAGACGGTCAGAGGTCTGGGGTCTGGGGTCTGGGATCTGGGGTTGCCCAGAGAGTCAGAGCCGGCCTGAGGGTGGGGGTGGGGAGGAGGGCTGGAGGAGTCTTCCAGAGTCGACGATGTCTGAGGTGGTTCTTGAGGATAAGGACGAGCCAGGAAAAGTAAGGTGGGAACATATTCTTGGCAGAAGGAACAGCCGGGACGAAGGTTCAGAGGCAGGAAATAGCATCCAGGTCTGTGAGAACTAGAGGCAGATCCTTAAAAGCAGAAGGCGAAGGTCAGAGTGGGAGTGGTGTGGCTGTGGCCGGAGGAGCCATCAGCAGGAGCCAGAGTGTCCGTGCCAGGCTCTCTGTTGCCTGCGACATAAACCAGTAGTCTGCTCGGGCAAAGGGGGCATCAGTGGAAGGTGCGAGGGAGGCCGCAACATCAGCAGAAGAGCTAAAACCCAGGCTCGGAGAGTGTGGGGGCCCACGGCAACCCTGGAGATCCAGGCAGCAGGAGCTCAGGGGGGACATCCTCCCAAATGGACCCTCCCCTACCCCTCGATCCCCAGGATCCCCAAGAATCAAGGTCCTTAGAGAGGGCACCCAATTGGCCAAGCCTGGTCATGTGCCCGCCCCTTGGCTTGACTGACAGTCACATCGTAGGAACTGCACTGGGGGCTGGAAGTTTCCCAGAGCAAATCCCAGGCTTTTGGCGGGAGACCCGGAAATGGATGCTTAGCAGGTGCTCAGCACACGGAGGCTCAGGGGAGTCTGGCGAGTCTGGGCTTTATCCCGAAGACAACAGGCAGCTGGAGGGACCCAGCGGAAGGAGTGGCATGGTCAGACTGGCATTTTGGAGCATGCTCTCGGGCTCAGAGCGCAGGTGAGGCAGGGAGGCGGGCAGTTCTAGCGTCTAACATTTGTCAGGACACTTCTAAGCGCTTCCAAGCAGGGCGTAACATCACGTGGCGCGCCACGAGGTCAGAGCTGTCCTTTCGCTGGGGGGAAACTGAGGCACAGAGAGACACACGCCCAAGGCCTCACTGTTAGGAAATCGAGGAGCTGAGCTGTTAATCTAGAAAGCTGGGACTTCAGAAAGTCTCGGAGGTTGAGTTGCTGGGACTTGGGAACCGATCCAGTGGGGACGCCACAAGCTGGGTCATAGGGTGAGGGAGGGCCGCTCCCGGGGGAGACCCTGTTAGCGCCTGTGGGCGTGGGGCCTTCACACGTGCAGGGCAGACGACTGCCCCTCTCCTGGGCTTCAGCAGATCCGGGAGAAGGCCTCCCTAGACCTCATCGTTCTCCAGGCTCCCAAACCCTAGGATCCCATCTCCTGGTCATTTGGGGCCCTGAACCACTTGACCCAGTATGGCCGCAGGCAGGGACAGCAAAACAGCAAAAGGGACGGTCAGATTAGGCCTCCTGCCCAGATTTCCAGCCCTGCCTGCCCTGTAGCCCCAAATGTCCCCAAGCCCCACGGCCAGCCCTTCCCCAGCCACGGGGCGGTGTTCAGGAGGGCTACCACCTGTGTGACCTCAGGGAAAGTACATAACCTCTCTGAGCCTCAGGTTTGAAATGTAAAGTGGAGGTGATAACTGTGATGAGGGAGCTTGGGGCGAGCTGGGGACAAAGTGCAAGCAAGCGGCCCCCCCCCCACCCCCCCCACCCCCCTCAGGCGGGATGCGTGTGACATTCCTCAGGCACTTCTGGCTCCTCGAGGACGAAGGAAAGGAAAGGAAACAAATGGCCAGCGGATAGAGATCACAGTCCTACGGGACATGGGTCCCCCTCAGTTTGCAAATATCTTAGTGAATGACAAGAGAAGGGCAGTGTTACCCATCGCCGAATCCCCAGAAACCTAGAGACTCGCAGCATCACCCCTCCATGGTGATGTGGGGAACGAAGGCAGAAGGAAATGGCCAGTAAAATTAAATTTCCTCCTGACCTGCAGCTCATTGACAGATACTTGAGGCGAATCCAGAGTGTAACATTCTCCAGGAACCCTCTACCCTCCTAATGTGAATGCCTTACGAGAGGGAAAACTCCCTTAGCTTAACAATAGCAGATCCTGGTCGGTCAAGTATCTTGAGTATTTTTGGAGTCCTCTTTAGCACATCAAAGTCCCTCCAGGGGCCTCGCATTTGACTTTGCCTCCCCAACTCCATAGAGTATAAGGAGCCACTCTTTCAACCCCAGTGCAGCTCTTCCTGCCCACGGGGTCCTGTCCCCGTGCTTTAATAAAATCACCTTTTTGCACCAAAGACATCTTCAAGGATTCCTTCTTGGTCGTCGGCTCCGGACCCCCTGCCATCACCCGAAAACCTAGAACTAGATGCCATAATCCACACCAAGCATCATCTCATGTTTGTCAAAAAAAATCTGTGTGCGTGTATGTGTTTGTGTGTGTGCGCATAGGAGGGAGTCTAGGAGGATACCAATGATATTTTTAGGCCTTGCTTTAGGGGCAGAGATGCGGAGAAACTTCTACAATCATAACTCTGAGAGCAGCACGCAACGCAGTGCTTGGCACATAGTAGGTGTTCAGTCAGACTTAGTTTTTGTCTTGAAAGTTATCTATTTATTTTGAGAGAGAGAGAGAGAGAGAGAGAGAGAGAGAGAGAGAGAGAGTGTGTGTGATTCGGGGAGGGGCAGAGAGAAAGGAAGAGAGAGAGAATTCCAAGCAGGCTCCGCACCGTCAGCGCAGAGCCCGATACGGGGCTCGAACCCACGAACCGTGAGATCATGACCTGAGCCAAAGTTGGACGCTTAAGTGACTGAGCCACCCAGGCGCCCCAGTCAGCCTTAGTTCTGATTCCTGTCGCTCCCTTTCCACTCCCTCCAGGTGACAATGGTCGTGATCCCTGGCACAGGACCTTTTCCTAACAGCTAACAGCCTTGTTGCTGGGGCTCACTGCCAAAGGTGGCTTCGGGGAAGGGGTGGAGTGTTGTGAGGCCTGGGTGTGGGTGTAGGGGGTGGGCGGGTGCAAGGAAGGCAAGCATGGCAGCTAGGGACATCATTAACTAGTTCTTCTCGGTCCCCAGCAAGACTTCATGGCAACTCAGTGGAAAACACTGAAGGGTAGGGGACAGAATGGGTGTAGGGGCCCACAGACTTGGGCTCAGATCACACCTCCTCCATGTCCCTGGTGGGTGTGACATTGGCCACGTCATCTCCCTTGCTCTGAGCTTCAGTAATGATGGTCCCGTCAGCAAGGCTTCTTGGTCCCACCTCCAAAATCGCCCGATTCCATCCACGGGGCCACCCTGGTCCAAACCCAACACAACGGCCTTCCCCACTGGCCATCTCCACCCAGCAGAGGGCTCTCCTTCAAAAGCAAACCTCACCTCCCATCTCTCTGCCTAAAACTGGTGCTTAGGCAGGTAAATGTTTGACGGCCCGTCACCCAGGAGGCAAAGCCAGGGTTTGTGGCCTTTGCCAATCTCCATGGTGCGTATATTCTCACCGTGGCTGATTTCCAGCTACCAATGGTTTACTGTCCTGCTTGCAAAAGTCCTGAAGATCCCTTCAGGAATCAGGCCATTCCTTCCACATTGGTCTTATTCTCCCCCCTGACCTACCCCAGGGCCTTTGCACCTATAGTTCCCTCTGCTCAGAGCCTTGTTCTCCTAGATCTTCCTAATGCTTTCTCCTTTTTGCCTTTCAGGTCCAGCTCAGATGCCACCATCTCAGAGTGACCTTCCCTGACCATGTCGAACAGCCCAAACCCCGCTTACCTTTGGTCTCACCTCACTGTTGTTGAGCTCTATTTTACTGCTCTCATTACTCTGGACTATCTCCCTGGAGTGTGATCTCCAGGAAGGCCAGGACTGGTATGAAATTGTCCCTGCTAGAGTCTCAGTGTCCAGAAGAATAGAGCAGCAGGTGCTCAGGAGATGTGTGGGTACAAGCAGAGCTTTGGAGATACACAACTTTGGGTCTGAGTTACACCTCCCCACTAACCATCTGCAGAACCGTCAAGGAGTGTCTTAGTGTCTTTGACCCTCAGTTTCCTCATCTGCAAATGGGGACAGCAGTACCTACGTGATGCAGCTACTACGGTCTAAAGACGACTAAGTATAAGGCGCTCAGTGCAGTGTCTGTTATTAGCAGAGCCTGAGAGAATGAGAATGGCCTCTTCGCTTGCATGTATTCAACGACAGGCAGCTCATTCCCTCCCAAGGTGGGCCTGTCCACCTCTGAACCACGGCTGACATCTGCCCAAATATGTCTCCCATGGTGTCCTTCCTTTGGTCCTGGCTCAACCATGTCCCCCCCCCCCCCCCCCCCCGCCCCCGGAGTCTCTTGCTATTCCACCACGTTGATTGATTGAGCCTATTTCAGCACAGCAGGAACACTAAAGGCGGATGTGATGTCTGGCCTCAAATGAGTCCCTTAACTTCACTGAGCCTCAGTTTCTTCCTCTGTAAAATGGGGCCAGCAATAGTACTTACCTCATTAAGTACTCATGGGCTCACATAGACTTAGCACCTGGCACAGAGAAAAGTGCTCCTGAACCAGCCACTATGATTACTATTACCCTGCCTGGTGCCTGGCCACTCCCAGATCCAGCGTCTGCAACTTTCGGGTCCACAGCCATTTCTAGTGAAGCCCAGGCCCCTCTCTTGAACGCTCTCCAGCGGAGCTGGAAAAAGGGCCAGTCTGTTTGGGTCATCCACCCCATCTTTACACGCAGCCGTCAGAGCTGACTCTCCCCGTGGACTCAGCACTTTCCCAAGCACCTCTCTCCCCACCCCCCCGTCCCCCCCAGGGGACTACCTGACCCTGGGCAGTCACTCCATTTGCTGAGCTTGGAGGTCGAGGCCCTAAGCCTCTGGGACACAAACTGCCTTGTACTGGGGGGGGGGGGGGACTGAGTGTCCCCAGCTGGGGTGGCTTCTGCCAGCTCCCTGGGTGGCCTGGACCCAGCCCTCCTTTTAGTATTGTTTTTTAAAGGGAGTCTTGATGGTCATAAAAGTGGTGACAGTGGGGCGCTAACCGGGGAGTAGCAGCAAGGGAGGAGGAGGAGGACCAGAACAGTGCAGCGTTCTGAAAGCCAGGGGGAGAGGGGGCAGGGCTGGAGGGGGAACCAGATCTGCCCTGGCCCCACAGCCCACCGCCTGAGACTGTGACTAGGATGGGCAGGCCCTTCTGAGAATTTGCAAATGTAACTAAGGCTCTGATCAGTGGCCCTGAGACCCCTGGAGGGTCCTGTCTAATCACAGGAGCCCTGGAAAACAACTCTGGCCGGTCCAGCAGGTGCATCCCGGTCCGGAGAGATTTGGCGTGGGAGAGAGATTCAAAGTGAGGGAGGTTCTCACTGGCTGAGATGCAGGGATCATGGAGCAAAGACCTGGGAGACCAGAAGGGCCCCCGGCCAACAGGCCACGAGAAAGTGAGGACCTCAGTCCTGCGGCTGCAAGGAACTGACTCCACCAGCAACGTGAACAAGTCTGAAAACAGATTCTTCCTCAGAGGCTCCAGAGAAGATCCCGGGCCTTGATTTCAGCCTTCGGAGACTCAGAGAACCCAGACTTCTGAACTACGGAGCGTCTAGACTGGAACAGGAAACACCTTAAGAGACAGGCTAAGAATCTGGGGCTAGACTGTGGGGGTCTTAAGGACCTCCCAGGGATGAGGAGCAAGGTCAATGTGTGTTTCAATGCCATCATTTGACCTTGCCATTCTAAGTATCCCAAAGCCAGGAGAGTGTTTCCAGGTGAAATCATGAGGGCTTTCTAGGAGGGCCATCCGTGAACCCCGCTGAGCACGCTGGGGGCACCAATAGCTTCTGGATGCACAGGAGTGCCACACTCCGAGCAGCATTTTCCCTGAGCCGGGGCGGTGTGGAGCCGGGCAGCGGGTACCTAGGCCCAGACAGGCTTCCCCAGTCCCGGGTGTCCTTGTGTATCACCAAACGCAGCCTGCAATTCTCGGACAGTCTGTGCCTCCAGTCCTGCGTCCTGAGGCTGCCAACCCCTCTGACCTGGGAACAGGGTGGCTGGGCCTTGGCCAAGGTCAGAGGACCAGCTGGCCCTTTGTGAGGACGGATGCTCTGACTCAGTGTCTCTGGCCAGAGGATGGGGCTTGGACTCAGAGTGGGTGCCTTTTCCCCGTGTGATCATTCAGACTCCTGCTGTCCTCAGCTAATCACCACCTCTCCTACGGGCTTCACACTTTAGAAAATCTTTTGTTTGCAGCAAGATTTCACGGAGGTGCAGGCACATGGGGTCCCAGACTCAGAAATACTTAGTTTCATGCTCTGCCATTGCTGCCTTGAGACTCTTGACGATCTCTGAACAAGGGCGTTGCATTTTCATTTTGCACCAGACCCTGCAATATACACACACATTCTGCTATCTCCCCTCTCCAGAATGTCAGCAGAGGGGCAGTGAGCACACCCATTTTACAGGTGGACCCTGTGGGCGCCTCCAGCAGAGGGACCTGGCTGGAATGAACACCTTCCAGGAGCAGGCACAGGGTCTGGGGAGACGCTTCGTAAATACTGCTGCAAAAGAACAGAACTTGCCCTCCAAGAATGGATTGCGAGTACTCTGCTTTTCAGACCCTCACCCCGCCTGTTTTCCTGGAGGACGGCCACGGCACAGCGCTGCAAGCGCCTGTGAGTCCCGGAGGGCTGGGCTGCCTGTGTTCTTGGCTGTATCCTCAGGGCCCAGGACGGTCATGGCCACATGTTCAGTGGGCACCCAGTGAGTGTCGTTAAGTGAACAGAGAATGGACCGGGCTTAGAAGAGATGACATACTTGCCCAAAGTCTCGAGCCAGGAAGCGACAGACCTGGGCTCCAAACTGGGTCAGTGGACTCCGAGTCAAGTGCTCACCCCTTGGCCACACAGCTGCCTCCAGGCTCTCTGACCCCGCTTCTGGGAGCCATCGGACCAGGGCACAGGTGATGGACATTGACTGCAGGTTGGGAGCTGACCCCTGCCCTGTCGCTTCAAGGGGCCATTTGATAGGAAATCGAGTGTCCCTTGCAAACTTGCTGCGTGTAGCAGACACTGTGGATGCCCTGCCCGGGACCCCCCGCCCAGACCACCTGGTCCACGCCTTCAGGCTTCCAGCTGGTAGCACCTGCATATCTCACTCAAGCATCCTTTGCCACATTAGAGGCCACATAAGTGCCAGGGAATCATCAGCCTCCCAGGAGCAGCCCTCAACCACTGACTGACGTCCCCCTCCTGTAACAGGACGACTCCGAGGCTCGTCCCACACTGGCGTTCCAGTCCCCAGCCGGCTTTGAGCTTCGGCTGCCCACAGGGCTCACTGGCCCGAGAGCGCGCCCTCTCTTAGCTGACTTCCCTCTTCTGTTTCACTTCCCTACCCGCCCCTGCCACGTTTTGTGGGATCCCTTCCTGCATTCACCGTGTAAACTCAAATTCTTGCCTGTTCCCCAGGGGAACCCACACCAAGACTCACAGCCTCATTTCTTTGGAGCTACCTTCTCCTAGGGCCTCCTCGCAACCCCTCCCGGGTGTTGTCACTCAAGTCGTTTCCGGGGGCAAGGAAGTGTGGCCGGGGCTGCTGGCTGCCACAGGACCCGTTTCCCCTTCTTCCTGGGAACGGGGCCAGAAAACATTTCCCAGCCTGTGTGAAGGGACAAGCAGCCAGGGGACCAAGTGCTGGCCAATACAACGTGAGGAGCGTCTACCACTGGCAGGCCCGACTGGTAGAATGTTCCATGTGTCATCTTTCATGGTCTTTCTGCTTGCACCTCAGCGCACATGACGCCGGTGGCCCCGATGGCGATGGTGGAGCCACCCACAGATGCAGCCTGGGCCCCCGAATCACCTCTGGGCGGAGAGCCATTTGCCCAGGAAGAATGACAGCTGTGTGTGGATTTTCAAGAGTGAGGAATACACTATTGTGTTTGAGCCATTGTATGTTTTGGGATTTGTTAAGGCAGCAAATATTTACTAATTCAAAGGACAAGAGGCTGGGCCTCAGGAGGTGGGCAGGCCTCAAATGAGTGCTGATTGCTTACTGTCTGAGTGCCCTGAGCAGTCCTTAATCTCCCTGCAGCCTGTCCTATAGGAATCACTGTCCCATGCTATGGATGAGGAAACTGAGGCCCAGAATCACAGGGTTGGGTCGTGATAGAAAGGGCATTCAATCTGACCCCAAACCTGGTTTATAGTTCACGGAAGGACTCCAGATCTTTCTAATGCCCTCTCTCTCCAAATGTCCTTGTCCTGGTTGCCAACACCCTCAAGGCTCTGTGACCTCAAAGTTGCTGAGAATTTGGCCACGTCACTGCTAATGGCCAGGACCTGCTCATGGGAGAAAGGGGCCGGAATGCCTCTGTCCATCGTCCCGGGGGCATTTTAGGGGCCGCTGCCAGCAAGTGGGGTGATGTCTGGGCCAGTCTCATCTTTAGGCTCCATTCTGGTCCCCAGGGCAGCCTCCCACTGTCCCAACTTGAGAAGGAAGCAGCCCTTAGTCCCGTCTCTACGTGGCATGAAATGCCCCATGACCCGTTAGGGACATGTTAGTGTATTAGTCAGGGACCCTACAAGTACAATTGTCAGATTCGGAAAGAAAAAGAATGTATATATAGTTCAATATGAATTTCAGATAAACAAGCAAGGAATTGTTTAGGGTAAGTGTGTCCCATGCAATATTTAGGACATACTTACACTATGAGTATCGTTGCTTATCTGAAATTCAGATGGAACTAGGCCCCCTCTGTTTTATCTGACGACCCCAACTGCAAAACCCAGCAGCAGGCACACGCATAAAGTAAATAAAGAGAAGTAATGAATTGGTAGAGGTGTGGGCAGGGTCAAGGGCACCAAGACAGAGGGAGGCATCCGGAGTCTAGCCTGTCAACAGGCGCCGCAGCCTTGGAGGATGGAACCCTGTCAGAGCCCTGGTGGAAAGCAGAGGAGAAGCTGGAGAAATAAATAGCCTCCCTTTCCTCTTGTCCTGCCCACCTGACCTCCCATTGGTGGACCCAGTCAAAAGCCACAAGGCAAGGACGCTTGGACAATGCTCCGTCAGCCTGCCGGGCACAGAGCTGGGCACAGAAGGACAGAGCGGGGACCTGACAGCAAATGAGGAAGCCAGCTCTGTCCAGAAAAGGAAACTAGGGTTTCTTAATCTCCCTTGGGCTCTGTCCCCTTGGTGGTACTTAAAAGAGGACACTCCTTGCCAAGACGGACAGGGACAGTCACAGATACCACACCCGGGCCCCCAATCCTCCCTTAGGAAGCTCTGTTAAGAGCCCAGCAAGAGGCTCAGAGTGGAGGTCACGCACAGGTGGCCAGATGTCCACGGGGGTGGGGGTGCCTCTCATCCTCACGGCATGGCTGTGACTGACTCCAAGCTCATCAGGTTCTCTGGACTCTTGCATCCAAACCCTCCCCTAAGATTTCTACCGATTCCTGGGGCCCATGAGCCCCCTGCTGTCTCCACCCAGACCTGCCCCTCCCCCGGCAGACTTGGGGCCTATAGCAGCCACCATCCAGGATCCCGGCCTGTCCTCCACACCCCCTGCTCCCTCTGCCCTCCTCCCTGGCCCAAATTCATCACCCTGTCGCCCTGAGGAGGTGGGAGTCAAGTCCACCCCACACTTTCATCCAAGTATTTCCCAACAAAGACAGCTGTCTCCCCCTCCCCCACCCCCAGCTCTCTTTCTCTCTGTCTCCCTCCCCCTCTCTCCTTCCTCGTCACCCCCCCCCGCCCCCGCCCCATCCATCCTGATCCCTGTGTCTTGCACTAGGCTGTAGAAATGAAAGAAAAGATAGGAATTCTGAACTGCTTAAAAACCTCTCTACGCTGCTCTTGCCCCTGGAGGATAAAACTCAAAGCCAGCCATCCATCTACAAGGCAGGGGTGGGGGCCCCTCGCAGACACCGGGTCAGCCGACACTTTGATCTCGGTCTTCCTGGCCTCCAGAACTCTGGAGCCCGTGGCAACAAACACAAGGTGCAATGGCCACAGGCTTTAAGCAACACGGGGGGCACTGACTGAAAAGCAAGGCTACAACCTGGAAAGTTGGTCTCGGCCTGATAAATGGACTGGCACCTAAGGGCTGTTCTTTGTAAGCCAGTCCCCCCCAAACCACCACTCCCCCCCGTCTCACCCCCCCATACAGTCCAAGCCCTTAGCAGGCCTTACAAAGCTCTCCAGATCCAGCCCTGCACGTTTGCCCCTCCCCACAGCCTACTCTGACCACGCCCATCTCCTGGCCTTGCCAAGCTGGCCACAGCCCTCCGAGCCGCAAACTTTGGCTCGTGCCGGACCCTCCGCCGGGGGTGCCCTGCACCCACCTGTGCACCAGACAAGCTTCCTCTGCCAAGACTCAGGGTGGCAGGCATCTCCTTCGTTGGAAGACCTCCCCTACCCGCTCCTCCTGCCCTTCTCCTTGCCCCCACTCCTCCTCCCTGCCCCCATCCCTCCCCCACTCCTCCACCCTGACCCACCCCTCCTCCCTTTCTACCCCTCTCTGCCCCCCCTCTTTCCACCCTCCCTCTGCCCCACCCCACCTCCCTGCCCAGACCCTCCTCTTACCCCTCCTCCCTGTACCCACCCCTCTTTCTACCCCCTCATGCCCCACCCCTCCTTCCACCCCCACCCCCCGTCCCACCCCTCCTCTCACTCCTCCTCCCTGAACCCACCCCTCCTTCCTAACCCCATCCCTTCTTCCACCCCTCCTCCTGCACCCAACCCTCCTTCTATCCCCCTCTCTGCCCCACCCCTCCTCCCTGAATCTACCCCTCCCCCTTCCCTGCCCCCCCCCCCCCCCCCCCGCCCCGTCTCCCTCCTTCTCTTTGAGGCTGTGCCTCCTGACAGGTAGCTCTGGTATATCTCAGCAGCTGACAGTGCTTCTGGCTCTTAGTAGGGCTCCTGGCATTTAATTTGCGTCTTGAGGATAGAAATAGTAATAGTTACATTTATTGAACACTTGTCTCAGGCAGCACTGACTCAGACTGTCTTGGCATGTTACTCGGGTCACCCCAAGCCGCCCCACGAGGAAGGTGCCAGTTATGACTCCTGACCGACAGGTGAGAAGGACCTGCGCAGAGAGGGGGCACTCAGCAGGCCACCGGAGATCCAGCCACTCAGCCCCACACCACTGCTCCGCAGAACCCGCCTGACGGCAGGACGGAATGGGCATTCCAAGTGCAAGAGGGTCCAAGGGCACGCCTGTGCAGACAGGTGGAGCGAGGGTGGGGGCACCGAGGGAGAAGGGGGGTGAGGAAGGTGTGCGGGGCTGGTCTCAGAGGCCTCAGAGGCCCCGTCAAGACCACCGGGCCACACGGCCTCTTTACATTCTCCCAGGATCTGCCTTTCCCCCGTTTACCCCCCGCCCCGGGGGAGGCAGCAGCCCTCAGCCAGACAGGCACCGACTGCCCCGGGTCAGAAAGGCCGCTGGGCACTGTAGCCCACAGATGATCTTTAGGCCCCAAGCCTCTCTCTCCCGGGACGTGTAGCACAACAGACACCTGATCCTGTCGGCCAGGCGCTGCTGTTCAACATAGGCCCGGGGCCCCTGAGGGGAGGGCAAGGACTGAGGGACCAGCTGGCCGGCCAGAAGGGGCTACAAAACAGGCCCTGAGGCAACAGAAAAGTCGGCTCCCATCCCAGGAGCCCGGAGGCTGGCAGGACCTTGCAGCAGGCCGGCAGCCACCCCCTGAGCAGAACTCTGGCTATGGCAGGCGTGGGTGCGTGCCCGGGTCACATGCTCCTCGGGGACCAGGCCAGGAGCTATGACAGTGCAGTTTACAGCCGCTGCTGGCTGTCGGCTGTGGCCCCCGGAAAACTGGGAAGTAAGGGAGAAAGAGGAAGAACAGAGAAAGAGAAAGGAATCTTAAAAATCCGAACCCTGTACTAACTGAACTTGGACATGAATCTCAAAGTCTCTGATCTACTTCCTCAGCTGTGAAAAGGAGACGGTCACATCTTTCCCCCAGGACGGTGTGAGACATCACACGCCCTTCTTCCCCGTGTCAGGCTCGTGCCAGGGGTCCCCGGGGGCTTCCGGGGGGCCAGCCCCCGTGGGGCACGTACAAGACCGTGGGTGTGCACATGTGAGAGAGAGTGTCTTGTGCACATTAACTGAGTTCTGGCCAGCAGCCATTATTTTTGAAATTACGTGTGATGAGGGGCCCAATCCCACGATTCACAGACTCTTCCAAAATCATCCGTATCCCATTTTTTAATTTCTGTTTTGAAAATACGTAGGTAGGCTTGATTTGAATTCCAGTTCTACTGATTTATGCGTAGAATTCTTGATCTCAGAGAACAAAGACACACGAACGCACTGACTTATAACTGCCCGTTCTGGTTTCACACTCAGAGTTCGGAGGGCCCTGTATTCCGAACAGTGCCCTTTCTCCATTTAGGGCCCCAGAGAGGGGAACGATTTGTCTAGAGTCACATAGAACTTTCCAGAGGGGCCGAGACCCAGCACCCTGGTGGCTAGGTCCGAGCTCTTGTCAATGTGTCAGCCGCCTTTCACCCCACCTGTGCACGCACACACGCACCGAGAAAGACATGGAGAGCCGTATTTTTAGAAAACAAGAGACTTCAACACTGATTTAATATTTTTATAAGACTAGCCCATTCGCCAACTGTCGTGCCAGCTTGTGGATCAAATGCACCTCTTGTCTTCACTTGAAGAGTGTGAGCTCCGTGTGCATAGTGTGCTTGTGTGCACGTGTCCACATGCACCAGCCACCGGTAGGAGCCCGGCCGTGGCAGGGCTGCGACCCACCTAGGGTCCCCCCTTTCCTGCTAAATGGAGAAACCCCAAACTGCATAATGATCACCAAGGCCGTTCTTTTTTCCCTGCTCGAACCTGACGGCGTTTCCCTCTGCAGTGACCTTCAGGGCTGGTTTATGAGCACATTCAATGAGCCATGCCTATAATAGTCAAGGGCATTTGAAATCCAAACACCCGGCCCTCCTGATGGCAGCTATTCCTGAAATCCAAAGCTGCCCCCCAAGGAGCAAAGGAGAGACCCTTGCTCCTTCCCCTCATCCACTCAGTGCAGACCTCATTCTATTCACACTGGCCCTTTTCCCACGGCAAACCAGGCTTTTCTCCACCACAGCACTGTGGCCATTTGGACGGTGAATTCCATACTGGGGAGGCTGTTCTGTGCTTTGTAGGATGTTTAGAAGCATCCCTGCCCTCTACCCGCTAGATGCCAGTAGCAACCCCCCTTCAGTTGTGGCCACCAAAAATGTCTCCAGGAATTGTCAAACGTCCCCTGGGAGGAAATTGTCCTCAGTTAAGAGCCACTGTTTCCAGCCACCCCCCATCCCCTCCGTCTCTATCAGGAAGTTTAAGCTAATAAAAACCACCAACATTTATAAGGCTTTATTCTAAGGAAGATAAATACATTTTCTTATGAGCTACGGGTACTATCATTTTTCTTTCAATTTTATATAGCAGGAAGCCAAGGCTCAGAGAGGTCAAGTGAGCTGTCCAAGGTCACCCAGCTAGCAAGTGGCGGTGGAGCTGACCGGTGACTCCAGAGTCTGGACTTTTAGCCACTGGGCTCTGTAGGAAGTGGCCCCAACCTGACCTTCGGGAGGGGGAACAATGAGGCACAATGACATTGACATTGACACCCAAACTGCCTATACTTGAAGCCTCCGGCTGCTCAGTGGGTCTTGTGGTCTATTGTAAACCACATCCTCCCCACCGGAGCATCTCTGGGAGTCTGCAGGGGTAACAGGCATCGTAAATGTGCTCACGAGGAAGTCCAGCCCGTCTTCCTGTGTGGTGGGATTCCTGCCGCTTTGCCCAACAACTTGGGTGGTAGGGTCTGCAGCACGATGTGACGATCAACCGCTAAGATCACACCGTAAGCTTGGGAGGGAGCCGCAGAGAGGCAGGGAAGGAGTTTCTGGAAGCTGTGGCCTCTGCGAAGCCTTGACAACTCCTCTCGCTGTCCAGCTCGGTTTCCCTTCCCTCAGAAAAAGGGTGCTGGGGCGGATGAACTCCTAGGGCCTTCCAGTTCCAACATTCTTTTCTCTCAGTTCTGTGTGGGACACGGGCTAGTGGGAGGACGTGTCACCGTCGCGGAGTTCACCATGCAATGGGATGCCAGGTCTGCCCCCGGCCCTGCCCCATCACACCCAGAACCCAGGCCCTCCTCATCAGGGCAAGCCCGGGGCCGTCCCCAGAGCAGCGGGGCTGGCCGACACCTCTGTGATGTCACCTCACCGGCCACTTTGGATTCCCCAAGGAGCAAGGCCGAGGTGAAAGCCGAAGCCTGGGAGCGGTCCACTGCCCTTCGCCTGCCAAATTGGTAACAGCTGCACGCCTGGGGCAGCCACCGCACTCCCTGTGAGCTCCGAGTCCACACTGGCGGGACCAGGGAGTGCATGTGAGAGGTATCTGCCTTCTCCTTGTCACCGCAGTGATGGGGGGATGGGCCGCAACGTGGCCCTCGCTCTGCGTAGATGGTGAGGGGCCAGCCAGGAGCTGCTGCACCCCGCAGGCTGTCCAGCATCCGGCACAACCAGGGGCTCATCCCTGGGAAGGAAAGATGGGTGGGAGGGTCTACATGGTGGTCTTGTTGCGAGAGGCCTTTCTCTCCTGCCAAGAGGCAATAGAAAGCTCCCAGGCCTGCCATGGACACATTTATGTGCATGGAAAACATGTTCCCAGCAGCTAAGTTGGGTTTAGCTTTGTTTCTGAGTTTTAAAGGGTGACCCAGGCATGGTAAGTCAAGTGACCTGACCAGCTGATCGGGTCAGCAGCCTCCAGGATGGACCAGCCGAAGCCCCACCGGCCACCTGAGCTTGCCTGACCCCTGGGAGATGCCTTCCCCTCCTGCCACCTCCCTGCAGGTGGCAGGTGATCCCCTCCTTCCCTTTCTATAGATGCACCTTCCTCCCTCCCGGGTGGGGAGGAAGAAGTCCCAAGGATGAGTGTCTCCTGAGTGCTGAGCCCTGGGTGGGCTCTTTCAGCCCTGGGATCCCATCTAACCCCCTAGCAGCCCTGGGAAGATGGCTCATGTCTCAGAAGATGAGACAGAGTCAGTGAGGTGCGGGGTGACGGCCAGGGTCCCGCTGCAAGTGAGGAACAGGCCGGGATTATCAGACGCCGGAGCCCGTGCTGGAAATAAGACGACACGGTGCCAACTGGGATTGCATGTGGGTAGCATCTCCCAACAAGGAAGACACCATCTGCACAGGGCTAGCCAAGCATGTCCCAGCCAGGTCCCCACCAGGCCCAGGACACCCTCCGGGGGCAAGACGTTCCCTGGAGAAAGTCGGAACCCTCAGGCAGATGATCCTGGACACCAGGATCTCTCCCGCACATGGGTCTTTCCCCAACAGCTGAGAGCCAGGAGGGACGCCAGATGGCCTCACTCCGTACCCCTGGGCAGGGGTAGCTCACACTGCCAGCCGAGGACAGTCAGCAGTTTGTGGGGAGCGGTGAGGCTAGTGGCTCTGCCGTTTCTTTCTGTCTTATTGGTCTGCCCTGGCCGCTCTTGTCTGAAGGGTCAGTTACAGCTCTGGAAGGCCCCAACCGGCTTCAAGAGCATCACGTCCCACGATTGAGCTTGTACCTCAGTTTTGCTTATTTAAAAAAAAAAAATTTTTTTTTAATATTTTTTCTTTGAGAGAGAGAGGGAGAGAGAGCATGAACAGGGGAGGAGTGGAGAGAGGGAGACACAGAATCGGAAGCAGGCTCCAGGCTCTGAGCTGTCAGCACAGAGCCCGATGCGGGGCTGGAACTCATGAACCTTGAGATCATGACCTGAGCTAAAGTCGGACACTCAACCGATTGAGCCACCCGGGCGCCCCCAGATTTGCTCGTTTTGATGGAAACCCTTGTAAGAGCCCACGGTTCGTCCCCTTACGTACATGTGGTGGCATTGGAGAGAACAGGGCTGGACCAGACAGCCCCTCTCCCGTCCCTAGGGGCCCTCATCCTTGTGGGTGTCGCCCCCACATGTAGGGTATTGATAGAACATGAAGCCGTCCTGCCCCTTTGTCCCGTCTGAAGGGTGAGGGCTATACCCCGACTCTGTGCTCTAGAAATGAGAAGATTTTCTGTCTTCTCTCCCTGGAGTTTGCCATGCCCCCACCCCCAAACTGAGGGGTTCCGGATTGTTCCAGAGGAAAGTACTGTTGGCCACACGCCAGAGGACACAGTGCCCATTTTAAAGAAAGGAAGAGATTAGGGGATTTGGCTCTGTCTTCTCTTCAGTCCCCTCCTTCCCTTCCATGGATGCGTCTTCCTCCCTTTCAGGACTTGGCCACCTCAACCCCCTACCATGTGCCCTCTGTCCGCCCCCTACCTCCCATCCAGGGTAAGGATCAGACTCTTCTCTGTTCTTCATCTCTTGAAACCAAAATAAACTGCTATCAAGAGGCAGCCAGGGCCGGGGGCCAGGACACCAAGCCCGCAGGGGTGCTTATTTTAGAGGGTGATATTCCAGTGCTGGGTCAGAGCCTCTCAGGACTCGGCACTGACCCACATCCCAGCTCCCTCCTCTCCGCTTAGCTGGCTCTTCCTACCTCCACTCTCCCCCTCTTTCTCTCCTTCCTGGAAGAGGCATCGCTGTCCTAGGAAAATATGCTGCTCTTGGCATCCTCTCTGGGCCCTGCTAGGTGTGGGGCTCTATGAACTGCCCCTGCATCATATACGTGCATGCACACACACACACACACACATTTAATTATGGGAATTGAGACTAAAATAAACAAGAAGGGAAGTCTGGAAGGGAGAAGCCAGGTGTGGTGTGTGTGGGTGTGCGTATGAGGGTGGGCGGGTGGCCAAGGGTCAGGCTGAGGCTGACAGACAAGGCTATAGACCTCCCCAGTTCCGACCTGGGAGCTGTGTGGCTTGCCTGGTAGCACATACATTCAACAGTTACTTAGTGAGCACTTACTACGTCCCAGGCACTGTTGTAGGCACTGACATGCAGCAGGGAACAGAAAGACTGTTCTAGGTGGGAGAGGTAGGCAATAAACAAATGACATAAATACGTAATTGGTAAGGGGGGTGATAAGTGTTATAGAGAAAAATGAAGCGGGATGAGGGACTAGAGAGGGAGGGAGGGAAGGTTCTATTTAGGATCAGAAAATAGAACCTCCCTGGTGCCAAGTGTGAGCCTTGGGGCTTTTCCTTGGTGGTCACGTCCTTCCTCCTGCCTCCCTGCAGGTCGACCAGTTGTTCGCTTTCTGCCTCAGCATCTATCGGTCCCTCTGTTACCCATGTCTCCATGAAAATGCTCCCTGGAGGACTGTTGCACAGGACCACCTCTGGGGTCTTATACAAAGGTGGAGGCCTCAGAGATCACTGAGGCCAGGGATTCTCCGACACTCGATGTCGTTTGTCATCCGGGACATGCCAATTAAAACTGAAACAAGATACCGCTGAAACCTATCAGAATGGCTGATATGAGAAAAGCTAGCACACCTGGGATTCTTGTTTTTGAATTCCTTTTATTTTTGAGAGAGAGATAGAGTGTGGGTGGGGGAGGGGCAGAGAGAGAGGGAGACACGGAATCTGAAGCAGGCTCCAGGCTCCGAGCTGTCAGCACACAGCCCGACGCGGGGCTCGAACTCACAAACCGAGAGATCAAGACCCGAGCCGAAGTCGGACGCTTAACCGACTGAGCCACCCAGGTGCCCTGCAACTGGGATTCTTCTACATGGCTGACAGGAATGGGGATTTGTCACTGGTATGACAACTTGGGAAAACTGGTCGCTTTACTAGAGTTGAACACGTGCCCACCCTGGGGCCCAGTGACTCCCACCTGAGGTGCACGCCCAACAGAAATGCGGACACGCACGCACCAAAAGACGTGTGCTGGAATGTTCGAGCTATACTGTTCATCATTGTCCCAAACTCCCCAGAAGTCCGCCACCAGTGGAACAGAGAAGCCGGCAGCTCAGGATACCGCACGGCTGTGGGAAGGGACACCCGTCATGTGGACGAATCTCGCACCACACGGGAAGGAGACACAGGGATGAGGCCGTTCGGAGGACATTCAAAACAACCTTTACTGTTAGAGGTCAGGGGAGTGGTCACCCCTCCTTGGCAGGAGGAGGTGGGTGGTCGTGTAGAGACGGGGGCAAAGACGGGTGCAAAAGTGGGGGAGGGCTGCTAAGATCCTCCCTTCGATGCAGATGCTGAGTGTCCTCTGTTTGCAAAGTTCGGTGGAGCTGTGCACCTGTGTGCGCTTTTTGTGTGTGTGATACGTTAATAAAAAGTTTTAAAAAGTCAGTGCTGTTCGGCCCTCCGCTCACATGCCTTCAAGAAGAATCTCTGGGGGAAGAGTCAGGCACAGGTACGTTTCATAGGGTTCTACTGTGCGGCTTCAGGCAGGAACTGCTGACTTAGCCCGACCCGTTCATTCTGGACGTGACCAACCCGTGACGTCAACGGACAGGCCGGCCTGTCTTTGTCTTGGGCTTTGCGGACCTTTACTGCAGTGTTAATGCTCCCAGCTAGGATGAGTAAGGGCCAAGGTTAAAAAAAGCAAATGTCCACCAATTTACTTTCGTAGCCTTGTGGGTGGGGTTCTTTGTTTGGCCCCAACATTCGGATTCCCTGTTATATGGCAGGTGGAGCTGTGGCTAAAAGCACTGCCTTTTGGGTCAGAAAGTCCTGGTTCAGATGTAAACCACCACTTGTACATTGTCGGATTATGGACAAGTCCCCCAACCTCTCTGGGCCTCAGTTTCCTCATCTGCGACATAGCACCTGCTAGGAAGGTTGTGTGGGTACAGCAGGATGACGTCATTTGTTAGTGGAGGGGTGCCTGGCTGGCCCTTCGCCCCGCATGAAGAAATCATGCTACGGGGTCGGAAACCCAAAATCCTCCGAGGCGAAAGGGCCTTCGAAATTGAAATTCAGAAGAATATTCAGAATGGACCAAGTGACGTTTCCAGCCCCCTCCCCCACGCCAGCCTGTGGGGATGGAAGCGTCTGGCAACGTGCCAGGAGCATCCCGGACGCTCAGTGCACGTGGCTGTGGGTGTTGTCCTTGCCACCTGATGATGCTGACATCTTGTGCCATTGGGTCTATCCCAGAAACAGGGGCCCTCTTCCCTGGCCCTGGAGGAAGGCTTCCCTCCGCTGTGTGCCTGCTGGGGCTTGTCCACATGCTTGCTTGTTTGCTCCCCTACCCTCTGCAGCCCAGGTGCACCCCACGGCGTCCCGGCCCCCCGCAGCTGGATCCCTGAACCACCCTGCCCCTGTGGCATGCTCTGCCTCGTCTGCCCAGGCCCCTTACCCCAAACCCAAACCCCCTTCTGCCTCCCTCGTTTCCCTTGCTCTTGTTCCGTCCATCTTCTGCCTCCCTGCCTTCCCTCTATCCGCCCTTCTCCTCCCCCTCTTCCCAGCCGCCTGTCTCCCCCCCCTCCCCTCCCCCTCTCCTCCCCCTTCTGTCAAGTCCCTCCTGGCTCCATTCCATCCCCTGATTATCTCAGTGTCCCTCTCCCTTTGCTTCCCCGCTTTCCCCAATTATGTCTTCTTCTTTCTTTTCTTCTCTCACTTATGCCTTATCCTCTCCCCCCTTCACCTCTTCCTTCTTCTCCATCATCTCCACACTTGCCTCCCTTCTCACGCCCCCCAGTGTCCCCGGCTCTGTCTCTTTTATTCCGCCCCCCCCCCCCCCCGCTCGCTCCCGTTCCCCACCCTCTTTCCCCTTCTCTCTCTCTCTCTCTCTCTCTCTCTCTCTCTCTCCGTCCTGGGGAGTTCCAGAAACATACCCATATATGGCCTCCATGTCAAGGATCACAAACGACGACGTCACGTGAGGGCCAGCGCTCGGAGATGCTCTCTGCCGCGAGGTCCGTAATTGACGCGCCGCCGTGGAGGAACCGAAGGCGGCATGGCAGCCTCCCCCGGTGCAATCTTCAAACAGGAAATCCGAGATGCACAACATCTTATAGTTTGGCTTGCCATCACTGGTCATGCGGTGGGCCCGAAATAAACTCCCTGCTTCAAAGGAAAGTGCTTCAGAACTGCCTGGGCAGAGCGGCCAAAAGCTCAGGGCCAGGGCAGGAGGAAAACTCAGGGAGGATGTTCTGAATTAAGGCACTCTCAAGAAAACCCTTTTTAGTTCCCCCGAATTGGGCCCCTGTTTCAGAGCCTAACAGGTAATGCATGCTTTCAACGTTCTTACACAGACCTCAGGGAAGGTTGCTTGGCTGGGACTTAACCACTGCACTGCTTGGTCGTGATTCTTATCATCAGACCGCTTGCCTGCGTCCCTCTCTCTAGTCTCTTGTGTCACAAAGCATGCTGGTGACTTTCACTTTGGACCTGGGGGACGTGGAATCAGCTGTGTGCACACACGTACGCATTCTTCTGGGGGACGCTCACTCACAGTCTCACTCTGCGGTGCACTTCTGGACATGGAAATGAAATGGGGTTATCGGTGTTGCTATTGTGGGTTCCGTAGGCCTTGGGCAGTATCCGGGGGGGACAAGTGACTTTCAGAAAGGCTTTCAGGTCAGGTGAATAGATAGCTATTTTTATGCATGGGGGCATCAGTGTCACGTACGTCCATGGCGTGCCTCTGTGTGCACAGTTTTGTGGGGCGATAGCAGCCCGGTGCGGTGAGCTGTGTCTCCAAGCTGCTCGGGGCTTACGAGAGGAAATCCAGTCTGCAAACAGAGACTGACACCATGTAAAGAATGAGAAATGCTTTGTGAGATTTAACAGAGCGCTGAGGGAATGCAGAGATGCTAGAGTGCCTTGTGTGTGTGTGTGTGTGTGTGTGAGCACAAGGACATATGCAGGGAGGGGACAGCTTTTGAAAAGATGGCTGGATGGATGTCACCAGGCAGAAGGACAGGGCGAGGGACCTCCAGGTGGAGGGGCAGCTGGGGCAAAGGCAGACAAGTCAGGGTGGGTCTGGGGTGTCGGGAAGTGCCAAGCGGCTACAACAAAGGCTCATGAAGTGGGGCAACACTGGCGTGGTGGGGAGGGAAGCCAGAGGGAGATGCAGATACCCCCGGCCTGGTGGGAAGATGGCACGTTTGCTGACTGCCTTGGAGCAAAGGGGGTTCAGGTGCGATCTGACTTTAGCTAGCTCCTCGGGAAGCCAGGGGAATGGAGGGGAATGAGGAAGAAGAGGGGCGGCGCTCCTTAGGGAGGACAGGTAAATGACGGAGACAGCAGGCAGGGCAGGGGCCACCCCCCTGCAGAGGGTAGCAGGACTCTCCGCCCATAAGGGAAAGCTGGGGTGTAAGTAAGGCAGGGGTGGAGAGAGCTCCCGGGGCCCCGGGGCAGAGCCGGCTGGGGCCAGAAGAGCAGCCACGGCCCCTGCCCTCGGCATCCGAGGCCTGGGGTAGAGCAGGGGCGAGGCAGCCCCAGACAGATGCCCCAGTCACTTCCAAAACAGTTGGATGGGTCCCGACAGCTGGTGGCAGGCCTGTTTACAGCTCGGCCTCCTCCGGGAGCTGGCGGTGGCCCCCACCTGGCGCTGTTCTCGTTTGCATCATCCATTCTTGCACAAACAGGTCAGGCCCTGAGTGCCCCGGGTCCTCCACTGCCCCCCACTCCCGTGACCTTACGACGAATAACATGGCAATCAATATCCGCGAGCAACTCATCGGACACCTCCTGGGAGCCAGGCACTGGCCCAGTGCTTGAGGTGATTTCTCTTACTGATGTTTCTCAAGGGCATCCTGAGTTAGAGGTGATCATGACTCCCATTTTCTAGATGTGGAAACTGAGGTTCTGAGAGGTTAAGGGTCTTGCCTGGGGCCAGACAGCTAGGAGGTGTTAAGTTCGGGATCAAACCCTGGCCTCTTGGCCTCCAGGGTTCACATTCAAAGCCACGGCCTCCCTGGGGCCCAGCGCCGCGGTAAACGGACCCGCCCCTGGCACAGTCAAGGCATCATAAGGTCCCTGTATATTGTGGACAGGCTAGATCCAAGAGAGTTCTCCCAAAGGAGTCACAAAAATATCTCTGGACCCGCCCAATGTCCTTCCATTTCTGAGCTACAGAGGGTCAGGCTGCCCAGAGGAGGTGGCCGGTCTCAGGACTGGTTTGTATTTTTACCTTTATCCTTAGCACCTTCTTTCGGACTAATTAATGCCCAGGAATATAATTGGCTCCTAACTTGCCTGATTTTTTAAAGAAAGGGACACAAAGGAGAGGGGTAGAAAAAGAGGAAAAGCAGGCAAACAGAGAGAAGAAGAAAAAGATTTAAATAAAGGCAGTGGGGGTGGGGAGCGAAAAACAGAAAGGAGAAAGACTTTGGTGGGACCCTGATTCAAAGATTTCCAGGTAGTACTGCGGTTGGATCCAGGTGAGGAGGGGGTCTGGGAGGGCCCTCCTGCCCCTCTGAGCCTTCCCAATGTGCAGACTGGAGCTAGGGTTTCCAGAGCCCCCGGCCCCCCGGGGCCAAGGTGAGGGCTTATGTTCTCCTGCTGCCCAGGACCAGGCTGGGCAAGGCAGCACTTGGGTTGCAGAAGGGCAGGGGCGATGGCTGTTGGAGTCTCGGACCCTAGACCGGAAGGCCCCCTCCCCCACCCCCCAGGCTGCTGGCACAGATGGCAGGGCCTGGCATTTGCCGAATCCTGGGCAGAAACTGGGTTGGGGCCTGGAATCCAGCACCCAGACCTGTTTGCAGCTGAGCCCCACTGGTGGGTCTGGCTGCAGTAGGAGAGGGACAGGATGATGGGTCAGGAGGCGTGCGTGCGGAGGGGGCTAGGGCCAGCCCCCTGCAGGGCCAGCAGGTGAGGGAAGAGCCTTCCGTCTGGGAGACTGAGGCAAAGGTGACCGAAGGGCCCGGAGGTTCAAGCTTGGGGCCCAAAGAAATAAAAAGGAAACCTGGCCTTCGTTGATGCTCCTCTAAGCTGGTGCTCACGGCGCCGCCTCAGATTGTGGACCTTTGGGTCTGTCTGGAATTAATGCTTTTCCTTGGAAAACAGATGGTTTTCCACCCACAAACAACAAAAAAAATTTTTTTTCCATTGTTTTTCCTACTTCCCTCTCTCCTCACCCTCTTTCCTCCTGCTTTGGGTGGCTTCCTCAATGCACACCAATAAATAAATAAACCCCCAAGACTGGTTGTCGGAGATCCACGCAGAGTGAGGTCAGCAAAGGGCGCTCACCTCCAGACCAGACGGGGCCCTGGTCTCCCTGGCCCATCGGATGGGCAGAGCCGGGTGGCATGGCTGAGCGGGAACAGAGCCAGCTTTGGACGGGTTCAAATCTCCGGTCATCACCTCCTACCTGGGTGACCTTGGGCCAGTGCCCACCCCTATCTCAGCCTCAGCTTCCCCTCCATACAATGGGGAGAGAGCCTGTATGGTGGGGGTGGGGGAGACCTGCCCCCCCCCCCCCCCCCCCAGCAGTTCCCCTTGGTAACTTCCAGCAATCCTGGCCCAACCTTGGAAGCCTAAAAGTCCTGGCCTGAGGGAAGCCAGGGGCTTGTAAACTGCATCAAAGGCTCGGGGATTAGCAGAGCTGGAAGGGACTTCTTAGAATCTTTAAGAGTCTGGACAAAAGGCTCAGAGTCCCCAGCAGCTGTGAGGCCCGAGAGCCAACAGCCAGAGGCCTGTCAACACTGCCCCACTGCAGAAACCTGCCCTAGGGCTTTGACCTGAGCCCCTCCTGGGGCCCCAAGCGAAGTGGCCTGGATTCCACTCCCCATCTCCTCAGGGCTGGCTCACCCCGGCAGAAACTTGCAGAGTAAGTGACCCCTGGCCGCTGCCCTGAATACTCATTGTCAGAGGGTCCTATGAAAAAGAAGGGCAGGGAGGCCCGTTCTCAACCCACTGGGCCAATTGCGACCCAGGCCTCAGTCTTCCCTTCTGCACTATGGGAAGAGCGCTACCCCACCCCACCAGGTACTGGGAAGGTCAAATGGTACAGTGGACCACAAATACCAGCTCCCTTTATGATTTAGGTTTTCAAGCAGTAGGACCCAGAAAGGGGAGAGAACATTTGAATGATTTACAGCCATGAGCCCTCAAGCTAGAAGTGTGTGTGGATTTTCTAGAACCCTCTACAGCCTGACGGAATGGCAGATCGGAGAGAGAAGTTTTGACAGAAACTTACTGGGCTTTGCATGGAGTGGGGTCAAAGACCCTGGGGGCCAAGTCCCCCGCTTCCTCGCATGGCCCCGGGCCGTCAGGATTGCCTCGGGCCGAGGCTCATGTGATCTTTGCAAGAAACTGAAACTTTTGCAATTGGCAGATGGGTACGCTTGTAAGATAGATGTGCACGTATCCCCATGTACACATATACACTTAGACCTTCTGATTACACACATGGGGCCTTCAGTGTGACTCCGGCCTTTCCTCAAACCCACAGAACAGAGGGATGCTGCTGTTGGCTACATGGGGGAAGGACAACGGTCAAGTCCGATGCCGTAGGCTTTCGTCTCTTCCTTGTCAGTTTCTCCCTGATGTGCCTCTGTTTCCTCATCTGCAGAATGGGAACAACAATACTCTTATCACAGATTTATCAGGCGGCTCAAACTCACAACGTGTGTGAGACCATAAATTAATTGCAGGGGAAGGCATTAGGGGGTGGTTTCGCAAACACACATTGCGATCTGCAGTGACAGATGCACGCGACAGTGTGCTGTGTACAAGCTAAACCGAATGGTGAGCACGCCCCTCTTACACCTGAGAGACGCTTGTGGACACCGAGGAATACTTATGCCACACCTGTCATTTGTAGGCTGTCGCCTCGTATATAAATTCAAACCCGCGACTGAGAGGAGAGTGGAACAGGTTGTGACTCCTTCCCGAAGCTCCTAGGACAGCGGGTGACGTGAGCAGGAAGGGCGGAGGGGGCAGGAGGGACCCTGGGGAGCAGAGGATTTGCAATGAGGGGACAGAATCCAGCCTGGGTGCTGACCCCATCACTGACCCAGCCACCCGGTCGGCGGCCACAGCCACAGCCACAGCCACAGCTTTACCTCCCGACCACAGCTGTCAAGAGAAGGCTGGCTGGCTGTTGCTGTCGCTCTTTTTAAATGGAGGACGGTGTAGGAGAACCCAAGCCCCTCAGAAGGAGCCTCCTTGGAAACTGCCAACTGGGAACGAGGTCCAAGAGAACGTCGTCCCAGCAGGGATGAGTCAGAGCAGAGAATCACGGCATCTTGGGAGCCATTGAATGACATTAGACGATTTTTCTGGGCCACTGGCTGCGTGCCAAGTGCTATTCTCCGCATGTATACATGTTACCTCATTTCATCTGATGACGCTTCCAGGGGCTCTATGCTCTGATTATCTCCATTTTACAGATGGGCCAAGTGAGGTCCCCGGGGTGGGGGAAGTAACCTGCTCCCCATCGCACAGCCAATAGGTGGCAGGGCCAGGGCTGAACCCGGGCAGTGGGACACCCGTGGCTGCACCACCTGCCGGTGCAGTGATCTTGATAACAGCTCCGCTTCCAAGGTTTGACTCATTCATTCATTCATTCATTCATCCAGCATTTAATAAACATCTACTGTGCATCTGGCCTTGGGTTACGTCCTGGGGTCATGACACGAATGTGATAGAGTCATGCAATTTGGAAGTTTCTGGATTCTATGGGGAGATAGGCCCAGAGCAGGCCATTAGAGCAATGGAGGCAGCTCTGGATGCCTCAGACATCGAATCAGGGAGGCTTCCTGGTGGAAGAGATGCTTGAAGGCATCTGGAAGGACGACTGGCCATGTGACAGGCAGGGAAGGGCCGGGAAGGTGGATGAGCCGGGTTCTGTCTATGAACAGCCTCACGTCTGGAAGTGGCTTGTCCCGGCTCATACTCCTGACCCCGGTCCCTGGTTGAGAGGCAGCCTGGGGTGCTGGATGATGACTGCCAGTTCCCCTCCTTGGCCCATGCCCTCCCAACCATGCCCCCATCACCAGTTTTCCGATAAGACACCGACGGAGCCACTCCTCCCACCGCAGCTCCCAACAGCCCCGGGTCCCTACCCTCCGCTCCAGAGCCACTGCCCAGGCAGCCCCTGGTTGGCAGCAAGCTGGGATCTGTGGGAGGGAAGGGACTGAGGGCAAGAAGGACCACTTTGCAAATGCTATTGTTTCATCCTCAGCACATCCTCAGCCCCTGCAAGGGCCCATGTCTGTGTGCCCATTTCACAGATGGAGAAACTGAGGCCCAGCTTAGAGGAACACTGACTATGGATGGGCCGGGTGCTGCTCAGAGTGCTTTGCATGTGCTAAGTCAAGGAACCTTCAGAGTCGCTGTTGTCCCATTTTACAGATGCCTCCTGGAGAGAGAGCTCCACTGGAGCCAATGTTTGGGGGTGCTGCAAAGGGGGCAAGAGAGGGGCCCCCGGAGGCCCCAGGGGTGGCCCTGGTCTCTCCTTTCCAAGCTGGTCTTGGACTGGCTGCCCTTGAACTCCCCTCCCTCTGCAGGCCCCTCGCTTCCCCGGGTAAAACCACCTGCCTCCTGCTTTCTCTGGGAAAGGGCCATTTGTTATCCCAACCAGCCTCCCAAAAGGTCCCTAGGGACGGCTGGCCTCTCTCCAGGACTCAGGCCTAGAAGGTGGCCCAGCCCTGGGCAGAAGCCTCAGAAATCAAGCTAGGCAGCATGCAGAGAAAGGAATCTGAGGCCAAAAGAGGGACAGGGCATCTCCCAGGATCAGTGTCCCTCTCTCTGACATGACATAGGCACTCTTATTATGTCCGTTTTATAGACAGAGAGCTTGGGATTCTAAGGGATCACACAGCTAATCACTGGCAAGGCTGTGACTTGAATCTGGTCAAGCTGACCCCACAGGCTGCTTTATAACTGCCCCTGCCGCTGAGACCGAGCAGCGCCAGCCGCCTCCACCCCCCCACCCCCACCTCCTCCTCCAGGAGACAGACCCCAGTGTCCCTGGCGGGCATCCCGGGCCTGTAACTGCTTAGGCCCAGGGCTGCAGAGTCCCCTCCTGAAGCAGCCTGCTGTCACCTACTAATGGCCAGGCCCAGAGCTAAGCCTGTGCACCCCTGGGCCCTGATTCTACCACCAACCCCTTAATACTACTTACTCGTGTCTCCGTTTTGCACGTGAGGAAACTAAAGATACATGACTTTCCCAAGGCCCCTCGAAGGCTGAGGATCTCAGTGGGGAAAGCAAGAGCTATCTAGGCTCAGTGGGGTGTGGGGGAGTTTGCCCTCTCCGGGGCTGAGACCCTCTCCCTCGGGGTCCCTTCAAGGCCATTTTCTACCTCGCCTGTCTGTGTGCCCCTTCCTCTGGGTAGGTCAAGGGCCTGATGCGGGCTCCCTGCCCAGGTGTAGGTCAGGCATCCTGGCTGGCTGAAGATGGCAGTGTCACCCCTGCCTGCTCTGAGCCGATGCGTGTGCTGGTTACTTGGATGGCGTTCCTGGAACACGGGCGCTCCAAATCCCAGCTTTCCAGCTATCTGTCCTTCCTTGTGTGAACCTTTTCCTTCCCCTTCCTGCACCTCAACTGCCTCATCTGTAAAATGGGAGCAACCACACAGGGGTATCAAGTCCTTTCAGAAGGAGTGGAGGTATAGAAGAATTAACGTCAAGCCGAGGGAAGACGGGAAGACGTTCCTACTTCCTAGAGCTGTTGTTGGGACAATGCCATGAAATAACTGACAAGTCTCTGGATGCCACCAGACCTGTTGGGGAGGGTCTGGGCCAGACCTGTTGGGGAGGGAGTCTGGAATTGGCTGTAGGGGACTGACAGGTCCAGGTCATGGTTACCTGGCTCCTCCCACAGGCGTCTGGTCAGGAAAGGGGCCCAGGAGCTGGGTGCTGTCCTTACGCCTCTGATCAGCTCATGCTAGGCTGCAGGGCCAATGGCTGCGGGAGGGGGTCCTGTCGAATGCTTGCTGGGCCTCCTACCCAGACACTGCCCCCGCACAGGCATCGGCTTCTAGAACATGGTGAAGTGGGTGGTCTCATTCCCATTGTTACTGATAAAGGAACTAAGGCCCAGCAAGGGGAAGTGATTCAAATAAGGTCACACAGCTAGTAAGTTGCAAATTGAAACTAGACCTGGGGCTTCTGACATCCGGATCTGAGACCCTTCTGCTACCACCGGGTTCCTTATTTCCTCATGACTAATGTTAAGCTCTTTGCATATGGTAGACCTGTTAAGGTGGCCATAGGGGACCCTGGGGGACAGGGAGTTTGGGGTTTAATAGCACAAACACAAACCAAATGTCTCACTGAGTTGTAGAGGCTAAAGAACTAGAACAGCACTTGGAAACCCAAAACTCTCTTTTTGCAATGGGAAACTGAGGCCCAGAGAGGGGCAGGGACTTGGCCAAGGTCACACAGCACTCTAGTATCAACATGGATACTATAACCCAGGTCTCTGTCTCTCTCCAGTGTCTTCCCCCTTGTCAACCTGGCCTGGAGCAGATGCCCTCAGATGGGGGCACAACGATGCCAGGCCAGGCGCTGGGCACCAGCACTCCCGGTCAGTGTAGCACCACATGCGGGGATTCCTGCCTTGTGCCAGGTCGGGGTGGGTCGAAGCCTGACCCTGGCCCTGGGGCAGCCAAGGGGGTCACCTCTCACTGGGCAGAGCCCATTCCCCACCCTCCCGAAGGTGAGCTGGGCCCACCCAGACCTCAGGCACAGGGAAGCAGGGCGCCTGGGTCAGCTGGGCTGGGGACCCACCTGGTTGCCCAGCGCCCCTGTAGGGACCAAAGGATCAGAGGACGCGCTCTAGGCCATCCTGATATTTAACACGTGGAAAAATCGAAGGCCAGAGAGAGGAAGAGAGGTGCTCACAGTCAGTTGTTATGTGAACCTAAATCTCTTGATTCCCCGTCTTTGGCTATTTTTACGATACACAAAACTAATGTTGATGCTGCTACAAAAAATCAACATCCCACACATCAGGCACAAAATGATTCTGAGGTCACAATGCCCCTTCCCCTCCTCTAGTGTGGAAAACCAGCATGGCCACCTGACATGTTGATGTAGAAAAGGGTTCTCAACCCTGGCTACGCACTACAATCGTTAGGGAAGCCTTGAACATTGCAGTGCTTGGGCCCCAGCCCTGGAGGCTTTGAGTCCATCCATCTCGGGTGAGACCAGGGCCTTGGCATGTTTTCAAGACTCTTGGCCAGACCTGAGAACCATACTTTAAGATGATTTTGACTGCATAAAAAAAAAGCCCAACTAACATTTGCTTAAAGCAGAAGGATCTTCAGTCTCTACCTATCAAGCCAGAGAGGGCAGACCAGCATTGGTTCAGGAGGTCAACCATACCATGAAGGACCCAGAAGACCTAACAACATTCACTCTGTCAAACTCATGGTACCGGCACTTGTGACCCTCATGGTCACAAGATGGTTGCCACTGCTCCAAGCATCAAGTCCTCCAAACACAAAGCAGGGGTGTGGGTGAGGAGTTATTTTCTCCACTGCTCTCTCTTTTATTAGGAAGATGAAGTTCTTTCTAGGAGGCCCCAGCAGAATTTTCTTTATGTGTCTTTGGACAAAGCTAGGCTATAGATCCACCCTAAACGAGTCACTGGCCAAGGGGGTGAGATCATTCCAACTGGCTTGGAATAATCATGATTCATCCATGGGAAAGGGCACTCTGTTGTCTGAAGAGTTCTGCTCGGGCACTGCTCTGTTGTCTGTTGTTCTGCTGTCAGAGGAGATGGGGGAACTGGCTGTTGGGTAGGCGGTCATGAGGGTACAGTAAATTTTAACCAGGCATTCTCTTCCCATGGCCTCGGGAAGAGGACCCAAGGTCAGGTCCACACATGAACTGCTGACCACAGCCCAGAGGGAGAAGTTGTAGCAGCAGAATACTTCTTGGAAGAAACTAGGCAGGCATCCTGGAAGAAGAGGCACACTCGATCTGGGCCTTGAGGAGTGAGAAGGGATCCTGAGGAGTGCAGAAAGGAGGAAGATGAGTCGGCACAGCCCAAGCCAGGGCGCTGGGGTGGGAGCCGCAGGTGGGTTGGGGGAAAGGTGCGTCTTTGCCTTACCTGGAAGGTCAGGTGTGCTGGGGGAATGGGTGCAGGGAGAGTAAGAAATGGATTCAAAGGGCTGGAAGTCCCGGGCAACAGGTGCAGGTAGAGGAGGGACTTGGTGAGGTCTGGAGTGTGGGTCCTCAGAGGGGACGGTGGGTGGGTGGGGCTGGGACACCGCCGTGAAGGCCACTGCCGAGGCAGGCAGGAGGAGATCCAGGCCTGAGCCAGCCAGGATGGGTGGAGAGAGGCAGACAGAGGGGAGTGATAACCAGCGAGACTGAGGCAGGGCACAGAGTCATTGTTCCCAAATGCCTGTGTGCCGCTCGCTCGCTGATCTGCTGTCTTCAGACCTGCAGCCTCCTCTACTGTGCTTGAAAAGCCCAGACCTGCTTAATAATAACTTGGCTAGTGCCGGATGGAGCACTCGTTGTGACCCTCAGGGCTGTTACCAGAATTAGAAAGGTATCTATCAATATCAGGGTATTTTTTTTTTAACTTTTTTAATGTTTATTTATTTTTGAGACAGAGCACGAACGGGGGAGGGTCGGAGAGAAGGAGACACAGAATCCGAAACAGGCTCTAGGCTCTGAGCTGTCAGCACAGAGCCCGACACGGGGCTCGAACTCACGGACAATGAGATCATGACCTGAGCCGAAGTCGGCCGCTCAACCGACTGAGCCATCCAGGCGCCCCTCCTGCTTTATTCTTTATTCTTCAGTTTTTCTCCTAAGTGGTGGTTTCCAGTCACCAGTGGAGCTTTTCAATAGAGGTGTCATCCCTGGGCCACACTCCCAGAGATTCTGACTTCATTGGTCTGAGACAGGGGGTCCCAAGCACCAATACTCTTTAAAACCTAGTTTGTATACTTTTTAATGATTTTATTTTTTTATTCTTTTTTAAAATTGTTATTATCCCTTTCCAATAGGCTCCACGCCCAACATGGGGCTTGAACTCACGACCCCGAGATCAAGAGTCGCATGTTCTGGACCGACCCGAGCCAGTCAGGCACCCCTACTTTTTAAGTAGATGTGTTATTGCAGTATGATGCGCCCACAGAGGTGTGTAGATAAAGATCACGCTTGAACAGGTTCCTCGCAAAGAGAACCGACCAACCATGTTACCACTTAGCTCAAGAAATACCAGGGGTGCCTGGGTGGCTCAGTCGGTGGAGCGTCCGACTTTGGCTCAGGTCATGATCTCGCGGTCTGTGAGTTCGAGCCCCGCGTTGGGCTCTGTGCTGACAGCTCGGAGCCTGGAGCCTGCTTCGGATTCTGTGTCTCCCTCTCTCTCTGCCCCTCCCCCGCTTGCGCTCTGTCTCTGTCTCTCTTTCTGTCGCTCTGTCTCTCTGTCAAAAATAAATAAACATTAAAATAAAATTAAAAAAAAAGAAATACAGTGTGGTTGGCTCCCCAGAAGTCTGGCCCATATGTCTTCCCAGTTAGTAGCCACCAAAGGTCACCGTTGTGACTCCTGTCACCACAGTTTAGTCTTCCTGTGCTGGCCCTTTGTATAAACGAGTCATGGATAGATGCTCTTTATGATCCGACTTCTCTCGCTTGCTATGGTTTGTAAGAATCGTCCCATTGTGTGGAGTGGTGGTTTGTCTATCTTGTTGGTGTGTCACGCGAATACACCCCAACGCGGTCACCCATTCAACACTCAACCCATTCAAATGTTCAGAGACACTTAGGTAGTTTCCACTCGGTTTTCTTATGAGTGGCACTGCTGTGAATATTTTGGGGCTTGTTTTATGGTGAATACATGTACATGGTTCTTTTGACCCTAGAGCTGGGACTGGAATTTGGGGGTCACAGGATGCGTTTGTTCAGCTTTAGCAAATGCCATCAATTTTCCAAAGGGCTTTTTACCATCTGATACTCCTACCAATGGTGGTGGGTGATCTGGTTGCTTCACATGCCCCTCCCCCCACCCCCCAACCCTTGCTATTGCACATCTTTTCCATGTGGGCCATTCTGTTGGGTAGACAGTGGTGTTGTATTAGGATCTTAATTTGAACGGCCTCCCAGACACTTGGGAAGTCCGGCATCCTTACATCTGGTTCTTGGCCACTTGGATACCCTTGGGCATCGGTTAGCTAGAGCCGCAAGGATGCTGTGTAACGAAGCACCCCAACTAAGCACTTATTCTCATGCTGTGGGTCTGCGGGTCACTGCAGCTGGGCTGACGTAGACTTCCGGTTGCAGTCTTGGCTGGGAGGGGCTCCCCTGTGCGGGTTGGGCTCAGGCTGCCCCAGGTAGGTCCACTCTGGGGCCCAGCTAACGGGCAGCGGCTCCGGGGCGACACAGACCCACTGCACGTGCACATGTCAGTAGCTGCTTTACCAGGTCTACCAACGTTCATCGGCCAGAGGAAGTCACAGGGCCAAGCCCGATCTCAGCGGGAACAGGGATACCCTTGCCTCCGGGGAGTGGGGAGTGAATATTTGCTAAACAAACCAAATTATAGCACTGGTATTTGGGGTAGTTTTCAAACGGCCTCATGGGTTCTAATGTTCCGCCAGGGCTGAGAACTACTGACCTACAGTCACACTGCCTGTTCGCCGGTCAAAACAGAAAGCAGGCTTCGTTGATTTGACTTTATTTCCGAAAATGAGTTGATTCAACCAAAGTCCACTTCTCCCCGAGGCAATTTCTTTCAAGAAGAGAGTCCTTGGAATTCACACGGCAAATTGTTTTAATGATTGATTTTAACTAGATCCTGCGGACCCAAGGGGCAGGCCCATGTCTGATTGATCTCTAACATTCTCAGCCCCGGCCCAGCACAGAGACCAGGAGACGTGCTGGAATGGGAGGTTGTTGGAAGGAAGGAACATAGACATTGTTGTGTAATCTCGGTGACGGCAGGGATTTTTGTCCATTGGCATCATTGTTATATTGCCAGCGCTTAGAGGCGCACCTGACACGGAGTAGGTGCTCAATAAATACTCTGTCAGTTAGTGAAGCATGCATGCACGTGTAGATGAGCTGTCTGGGATGGAAAAATGAATGGTGGGCAAGCGGATGGTTGGTTGCATAGAGAGATGTAAGAGCGGGTGAATGGGAAGGTGGGTGGATACATGGACAGGTAGGTGGACAGATAGATCAGGGGACGGGTCACGATCAGTTGGATGGATGATTAGGCGGTTGGATAAATGGACAGATGTAGATGGGTAAATGAGTAGGTGGGTGGACAGATGGCTGCACGGGAGAATGAATCAAAGGGCAGATGGGCGAACGATCGGATGGATGACTAGACAGGTGGGTGTGTTGATGAGCAGACGAGTGGATGGAGAGATGGGGAGCTGAATGGATGTTTGAGTGGATCACGTGACAAAATGAATAGATAAACAATGATCGTGAGCTTGCCAGAGGAAAGCACAGCCTTCCCTGCTGGTAAACATAACTCTCTTGCCAAACTGTTAGTGACCAGGATGGTTTCGGTCTCGTCACAGGGCTTTCTGACTTACTGCTTTCTCCTCCCCTCGGAGTGCCTCTTCTGGAGGCCGGGGTGAGAGGCAGAAGAGAATGACCATGGAGATCAGCGCTCGGGGCGGACAGCGTACCATTGGGAATGAGGAATACAGCCTGTATAGCAGCCTGAGCGAGGACGAGCTGGTCCAGATGGCCATTGAGCAGAGCCTGGCTGACAAGACTCGGGGCCCAACCACGGCTGAGGCCACTGTGTCCACACGAGCCAACCGCCAACCTGCCCATTTCTACCCATGGACCAGGTGAGCGAGGAGAAGCCAACTAGGATACCCGTGAGGTGCAGATCCCAAACGCTGCTAACCCAAGACCAAAGCCTCGGTCTGTAGGGTACCTTTTTACAGCTTAAAGACTCACGGTTGTTATCGAAACTTACCGAGGTTTGACAGGCCAGGCACTCTAGTAGGCGCTATACTCGTT
This sequence comes from Acinonyx jubatus, assembly GCF_027475565.1. Lineage (NCBI taxonomy): Eukaryota > Metazoa > Chordata > Mammalia > Carnivora > Felidae > Acinonyx > Acinonyx jubatus. The sequence goes on along the minus strand of NC_069386.1, from coordinate 134,283,877 downwards.
TCGCCTCATTTAACCCTCTTAAAGACCTTCCAGGAGGCTTCTGCTATATTCCCATTTTATAAAGGAGGACACGGAAGCTCAGGGCTGGTAACTAGTCCCAGGTTGCACAGATAGTGGATGGTGTTGCAGAGACTGGAACGATCCGGTTCCAAAGATCATGGCTCGGTTTTGTACCACTGGCTTTATATTTGAATGCGGTGGGGTTGATGTTCTGAGTCCTGAGCAGAGCTCCCCACCTTACCGATGCAGTCTTCCTGGGAAAACACGTCTGAGAAGCAAGGGACATTTGCCCAGCAAAGTCACCCATTCCTCCTTGGCTCTGGCTCCCCTGAATCAGCAGGACCTCAATGGCAGGACCTCCTGGGGCAGCACCGTAGAAATATGATGGGAGCCACCCCCGAAGTTCCACACAGACAATTCTGAATCTCCTAACACACACAGAAAGACAAAGAGGTGAAATTAATTTAGGTGGAAAATATTATCATTGCCACGTGTCCTCAATAGGAAAATTACGAAGGAGACTTTTACGTTCTCTTTGTCCTACCAAGTCTTTGGAATCCAGTGTGCGCTTTGCCCTCACAGACCATCTCAGTTCAGGCTAGCCGCATCGCCACGGCTCACCAGCCACATGTGGACAGCACAGATCCAGAGGGTACCTTCTTTGCAGGAGGTGGGAACCAGAGAGGTAATCAAGCATTGGATCTTAAGATGCTTTTAGGAAGGAAAGCTGTGTTTAAAAATGCTCTGTTCCTCCCTGAATCCAGGTCAAGTCCGTATTTGGGGGGGTGGTGGTGGGTGGAACAGTTATATTCTGTGGCCTCAGGACACGGGCCTCAAATCTCATTGTCTCCAGGGGCGCCTGGATGGCTCAGTCAGTGGAATGTGCAGCTCTCAGGGTCGTGAGTTCGAGCCCCTGGTTGGGCATGGAGCCTACTTAAAAAAAAAAATCTCATCGTCTCCAGCAGCCAGCTGACTTTCTCTGTGGCCTTGGGCAAGTCCCGTAAGCTCTCTTAGCAACAGGGGACAGACCGTCTCTAATATCCAGTCTCAGTTGACAGGGTTGAAGGTGGGTGGTGGTACCTCCCAGCCCTGTCCTGATGATAGCCACCAGGCGCTCCCCAAAGTGACTTTGGCCCTTGTTGAGGCTGGACCTCCTCTGCCAGGCAGGTTGGGCAAAGACTCAGGCTGCCCTACACCGAGGAACCCCTTCTAAGGGGGAAGATGGGCAGCCTCCTTGGGCGGCGGGAAGGAGTAGGAGGCACCAGGTTACTGGGCTGCACCTTGAGGGTGTCCCATTCTGGAACCCAGCCTTAGAAACAGAAGTGACTTCATGGCCGGTGCTCTGGGAGGCCCTGGTTCCTGTTCCGGCTGGTTCATCCTAAGTCAGACCACAAGTTCCTCTTTCTCAAGAGGAGATCAGATAGAGAGAACGTCCCCTGGGGTATCTGCAGCCTTCTCCCCAGTGTGGGGGGGCCCCACCCCCCGGCCTCCTGGGGACACTTACAAACATTAGAACCGAGTGGGCTCATGGGGTCCGGACCCTGACCTCCTCTTTCCTCTGGTGGGCAAGGAAGGACAGACCCACCATGGCACACAAACCCTTATCCAGCCTCCTGAGACAAAAGCTCTCACAGAGGAAGGGAAATGACTTACCCAGGGTTGCACAGCCATAACCTAAGTTCCAGGCACAAGTAATACAGGGGAGGGGATTGACCCTGCACCTTCCTACTCCTGATGGGAGCTGAAATCTCCCAGATTCAGCTCTGCCCTTTCATCTCTGGAAGACGGGCAGGCTTGGGTCCTGCTGGGGAAGCCCATGCCTCCCGCACCCCCCGCCCCGCCCCAGATGCACACTGAGTGCTTTCCATGCGCCCAGCACACAGCCTTTCAGCTAATCCTTCCAAAAGCTGAGCAAGGTGGACATTTCTGGGCTCGATGTTATAAACGTGCGCACAGCAGGACCAGGAACAGAACCGACGTCTGTCCAGGTCTGCCGCTCGAACGCTTAACCAGCTCTGCCCATCCTGCAAAGGCCTCTTTCTGTGCCTCTCCTTCCTCCGCTTTGAAGTGGGGTTTGGGTCTCATTACAGCCACCTCATACCCACAGAGTTTCAGGGTCCCCAATGGCAGGAGACACACTGGTTTGTGCCCACGTTCCCAGACATGGCATTTCAAGAAGCACAGGACCCAGTAGAATCCTTTTATCCCCAAATAGCAGAGTCGCCATCCAAAGCCCAGAGCAGGTGTCGGGACAGGACATCATACGTGTCCCAGGGCTCCACATGGCTGGCTCCTTCTCAATGGAAGTTCACCTCCTCAGCAAATCCTGCCTGCTCACCCTTCCAGGTCAAACAGGTCTCCCCCTTACTCGCTCCCTTGGCTGTTTCCTTCATCGCCCCGACTATGACTTACAGTTTCTATGTACTTGTTTCGGCCACGAGGGCAGGGGCCTCACTCATCTTCCTTCCTGCGAAGCCTCTTGTCTAGCACACAGCTCTTGACCCATAGCAGCCACCAAATGGCTGTCTGTGAGCGACTATTGGGTGAATAAAGGAATGTATAGAAAGGTAGCAGAGTAGAGTGGAAAGGGAAGTGAGTTTGGAGGCTCAAATCCTTCTTCTGTTACATATTGGCTGTGTGACCTTAGGCAAGTTACTTAACCTTTCTGAGTCCCAACAATCCTACCCTTAAAATGGTAATAACAAAAACTTGCCTAGCCGACATGCAGTGTTCTTATGAAAAGCAAATAAAAATGGCACCTTCTTCACATCTCCCGGTTTGAGGTGACCTTCCCCCACCTCCTCTCTGAGCACCCAGAGCGCCCATGTCATGACCGCCTGTTTCATGGACAAGCTTTTGCGTCACTATAGGAAGGCATTATCTAGCCTCCTGAGAGTGTCCCCAACTATACTATACAACCTTTTTGGGGACAGGGAGCAGATATTGCCTACTTTGGTGTCCTCAGTGCCCGGCAAAGGGCCTAGATTGCTGTAGGTGCCCAAGAAATGTTTTGAGGCAAATAACTGCATTTCAAAACCAATAAAATGCTCTATAAATATAATTTATTGTTATCACCTTGTGACCAAAATGGCGACTGTGGACGCAAAGGTCAACTGAGACTTCGGGGTCCTAGAAATGAAAGCCAGATCCACATCCCAGAGAAAATGTAACGTCCCCTTCTAAAGCCATTTTTTTCCAATTTGCTTCTCTCCCACCACGATGTAAGGGATGAAGTCAGAAACATGCATAGGGATCATCTGCTGAACTCTGGCCCCCTGAGGGCTCCCTGAAAGGCAGACCCAACTTCCCATCCCATGGAGAAGTAGGGTTCATGCAGCCATGAACCAGAGAGCCCAAGGTTACGATGATGGACCAGCCCACAGTGGGCCCAGGAATCTGGGTCTTCCCAGTATTTAAACTTCTGCGCATTTTTAAGGTTACATTTCTAAGATGACAACGGAGGAAAGCATAAAGTAGAAATTTGTTTGGGTTGATGTGTGCACAGCTGCAGAGAATTCAAATCAAACCACCCACACCGACCGTGCTCTTAGGAGGTGCCAGGTGACTTCTTGGCACCTGGATGTGAATCAGGCCTCGTCCCTCTCCTCCCCAAGTTTGCAGTCTAACAAGGGTCCCAGATGTACACAATGGCCCAACAGGAAGGGCGCAGCAAAGAGGCTTGCCTCAGTTTCAGAAGGACACAGAGAGGGTCGATTCCCTTAGTCAATCAGGTGAGTTTTGCAGGATGAATAGGAGTTCGTGAAGTAGGCTGGAGGAAGCAAACCTCTTTGAACCTCTGGTTTGAGCCACCGGTGTTCAGCCGGGTCCAGCCGAATTTAATGCCCTCCCTGGGGTTGTCAGCTCTCGGAGAAGTTGGGGAGCCTTGTCATTGCAGCCCAGGTCTCCACTCTCCCTGAGCCTGACCCGTGTCTGGAGTAGGGGCCAGGACTTTTGGTGACAGTGCTGTACTCCTGACCCCCCGAGCTGCCGCCTACGTGAAGGACAGGGGCCCTACCTGAGCCTCTTCCAGGGCATGACCTGTGCCCACATCCTGCCAGGTTTCTTTTACCTCTGATGACTAACCCCGGTGGTTTTCTCTGCTGGGAACTCCCCCCCTGCCTTGGGGCTGAGGGGAAGTGGGGCCCGCAGCCTTGACCGGACCGGCTCCCCATGTAGCGTGAGGCTCAGCTCAGCACTCGGTTGCTGTGAGCGCTTGCCCTGCCCATCCCCCTAAAGCCGAGTTCACAACTGACCACAGGGTTCCAGGAGGAGTCCCTGCTCTCTTTCCCCCCTCCCCGGAGACTCTATGGTCTGCATCCCGGGCCCTGGCACAAGGCTTGGGACGGAGCAGGGAGTGGGAAACTCTTGTTGCACGGGACTCAGTCTGCCTGCTTCCTCCTCTGCGAAGCAGGAACAACATCCAGCTGGTGGGGAGGACAGAAGTGAGGCGAGGCCCTGCACGGTCGTGAGGGACATCCCTGTCACCACAGCTGTCACCCCCAGCCGCCTCGCCGTCCCTGTCTTGCTGTAGTTATTTTGCCATCAGAGATAGTCCTGGTCTTAGGGTGGTGTGATGGGTTTTTATTGGCGCTTATCGTCTTGCTAAAAACATCCTGACAGCAGTAACACACGGGCCAGTGATGAAGGTGGCTGGGACTCCAGGATCCTGCGCAGACTGAAACCCAGAGCTTTGTCAGGACTACACAGTGTGTGTGTGTGGGGGGGGTTCTGTGAGCTGGGCCCCAGGCCGCCTTCCACCCTGCCCAGCATGCTCCGCTTTCCGGGGGGTGGAGAGGGGCCTCGGCAGGGCCAGGCTTTGCACAACCGCCCCCTTCCCAGGATGTGGTCTCTTAGATCTGTTTGACACGCAAAGTTTCCACGTGAGTTCATTTCAGCAAAGGCTCCTCAGCTACAGAAGCAGTGGGGAAACCCCCCCGTCCGGTCGCGCCTCCACATCTAACAAATGAGGAAACTGAGGCACAAAGGGGGGCGGGGGCTTGCTCAAAGTCGCAGGGCCGGTCAGAGTAGAGCCCTTAGAGCCAGAGACAGGATGAAGAGGCAGGAGGCAGGGGCATCAGGACCTCTGCAGACAGACCTGAGTCGGCCTCTGCTCTGCTCAGCTGCGTGCGAGCCCGGGGCAGTGACCCACCTCCCGGAGCCTCAGTTTACCCGTCTGTCAAGGGTGAGGACGTTGGTACCCGCTCTAGAGGACTGATGGATGGGAGCACACAGGTGGTGGTCAGGAAAGGTGAGTAGTAACATTCAGAAGAGCACGGAGGAAGGCAGTGACAGTGAGGAGAATGAAGGTGGCCGGCCTGGCGGTCCCCCCCCGCGCGGAGATGGCCAAAGCAAAGCGGGCCGGCTTCCTTGCCTTGCCTCTGCCCCTCTCCACCATGACCTGGCCTTGCTGAGGGCACCCACAAAATCTGCAGGTTCTGGCCTATCTTGGAGGAGCGTGGGCCTCCTCAGGGTCACAGTTCTAGCACCTGCAAACACCACAGGGTGCTCGTCACACGTAGCAATGTCCTTAGTCCCACGGGACACCCCCGAGGGGTGCGGGGGAACCAGGCCAAGCCTCCTGGAGTGTCCATGGCACCTGGCACCCCAATCAATTCGATCTGTGGCGTGGCCACCACACCCCCTTTCACCCCTCTCATCCTCACCAAAGCCCAAGGGGGTGGGGAAACTGAGGCTCGGAGAAGTGAAATCATGATCAAGTTAGTGGCAGACGTGTGCCGAGCACCCCCGTGCCTGGACCCCAGCTGAGCTCACTCGCTCCAGCCTCACGGCTTCCGACACTGGGTTATGCAAAAAACTAAAACCCAGGAAAGCTCAACCGGTCTGAGGTCACAGGGCCGGAGAGTGCCAGAGCCTAGATTTGAACCTGTGTCCGTCTGACTCCAAGCCCTGCCCCCCCCCCCCCCGATGGCCTTTTGCTGTAACTTCTGTCCTGCGTGTTCCTGGGACAGCGGGACCCTCTAACGAGGACCCGGCGAGGCGGATGCGGGAGTCCAGACCTGGTTTGGCTTCCCAGCCACGCTCCCTTGTCCCCCCGACAACCTCCAAGAACCTCTTGCCCATCCCTGTTGGGACCCAGCCTGGTCAGCCCGAGACTGAGCCCCTTCCATCCAGGGACCTGCCGCTGACTCTTCTCACATCCTCTCTGGTGAAGAATGTCACCTTGCTTCGTATCTGCGTCCTGCGGGGTTGGCTGGGGAGGGGGCCGTGGGGGCGGGGATGAGGTTAACCTCATTGTTGTCTTATATGGTCATTTAAATCTCCCAGGGCTTCCTCCAAGGGCCAAAAATAATCCGGAGACACAGCAGCTGTGTCCAGCACACAGAGAGGACCCGGCCATCTGCTTTGGTTCAGAGCCCCGTGTCTGTCTGTCAGTCTTTCCCCTTGCGATCCCTCCATCCTGGATCCTGCCTCCGGCCATGACCCGCTTCTCTTATGCAGAGTATTTTTCCCTCTTTCACTCCTGCCCTGCACCCTCCAGGTCGACTGTGCCTCCTGAGAACTCGCCTGCCTCGGGCCCCATGGGCCTGTTCCAAGGGGTCATGCAGAAATACAGGAACTCCCAGCTGGCGTAAGTGACCCCCAGCCCCTGAGACCGTGCAAGTTCACTCTTCCACTTAGGGTTAGTGGGGGGTGGGGAGTGGGAAGCAGACCCCAGGAAGGGGGGCATCCTGGAGGGACCTCCCGGGCATACCACTCCCACGTGTGTCCCCCCTGAGACCCAGCTGAGCTGAGCTTAGCAGTCACAGACTCAGTTCAAGACTGTCAGCGGGGCTGTGCCTGTGACTGAGCCCGCAATGCCCCCCACGGGGGCCCCGGGGGACGGAGCAGCCCCGTGGGAGACGGCCCTAGGACCCCCCCCCCCCAAAAGCCCAGAGGAACTCTGAGCCGAAGCTGATGAGTCAGCCGCACCTTCTGTTTATCTCAGTTTACCCCCTGCGTCACCATGGGTGTATCTGAGCATATCTACAACGCTCACGCCCGTGGTCTTTGTTTTGCCTCGTTGCCTGTATTTGTTCAGTGCCAGGCGGTAAAGTCCAGAAATAATCTGGGCTGCAGGAGGGGTTCTGTGTGCCTGGCACCAGGGTGCTGGGCTAGGTGCGTCCTTGGAAAACAGATCCGTGCTGCCCCTTCTCCGCCCCCCTGTATTGACCCCAGAAGCAGCTAAAAGCAAAAGAGGGGCTCCCCGTCACGGGAACCCCTATCTCCTTGCTCCAGTTATGTTGCAGAGAGGGGAGGAGGCAATGGGCCAGTGTTTTGAGTCTCTTCCCAGCTCTTTTCAAACCCTGCCGCCCTGGCTTCCTTGGGGCTGTGGGTGGAATTCTGACGGTCTGGAAAAGGGGGCCCCAGACTCTGGTCTCGGCACTGCTGCCCCTTCCTGTGTGGCTGCCTGTGAGTCGCTGTCCCTCTCTGAATCTCCCTTCTCTGTGAGAGAAGGTTGGAGAGGACAGAGCGGCCTCCAGGGTCGTGTCTAGCTCCTCGGTCTCTGATGGTCTGACACCCCCAGCAGCCTCCCCCTACCTCAGGGCGGGGCTTTGGCTGAGCTCCTAGAGCAGCAGTCAGCATGTGCGCCCGAGAGTTTCAGGGTCCTTGCACCACAGCTGGACGAGAGCCAGGCTGGGCGGCAGGTCCTGGGAGTGTTCTCATGAGACTGCGCATCCCCCACCCCCACCCCCACCCCCCGCCCCGTCCACGAGAACAGCCAGCCCTCCTCTCTTCCACTTCAGCTGGGGTCCCACGGGAGACCAGCCAGGGGAGCCGGGATACATACCCAGCCGGGCTCTTCCTGACGCCAGCAGGGGCTGCTCTGGCCGCTCGTAAGAAGAACTCACCAAGGTGGTAGTGATGGCGTTGATGGGGACTTCGGGGCTTATCTGGTCAGTTGCCCAGTTTGCTCGTGGGTCTGTAACTTAACCGGCATCTGTGCTCTGAAGCTATTAATAACCGGAGGGGCTGAAAGTCAGGAGGAAGTGCCGCTCACGACGGAGGAAGCAGCTGGGAGGGTCAAGGGGCCGGCCCCGTGGACCCTCGGGGCCCATCCTGCCCCCTGACGCGGGTGAGCGCCCTGGGAACAAGGCCTGCCTCCGGTCTCACCTTCTCCATCTAGGAAATGGGAGCACTTATGCAGAACATTCCCCAGGAGTGGGTCTGGGACTCACAGCTGTCCTGGTCCTCACTGACGCAAGGGTGGAGGGAAGGGAGCTCAGTGAATGAATGAATGAATGAATGAATGCATGAGTGAAGTAGCAAAGAAGTTGTCCTTCATAGTAGCCCTGAAATCTCTCGGACATTCAGAAGTTTAAGACTGTGCAGACTTCACATGTATTAGTCCTTCAAGGATGGAAGTCTTTCAGCAGCTAAAGCTTCTAGGGGTGAGGGTAAAGGGTGAGGAACAAGGAAGGGAAGACCCCAGAGACATGCTCACTGGAAAGAGCCCCCCTCTGAGGGACTCTGGTCTCAGAGCTGCTTGATGTGCAAACTGGCCCCAAAGGTTCCCGGTAAGTGCTAGCATACTGCACTGAAACAGCTCCCACGGGGTCAGTTATCCATCCGTCTGGGGGCCGGCACTGTCTGCCCGAATCCTCTTGGTAGACATGGTCTCGGTGTAACATTAAATGCAGCCCTGCAAGGCGCAGGGACAGAGGGCTTCCTTCCCTAATTTTCTTTTGGCCACCAAGGAGCCTCGTCTAAAAGAGACCCTCGGTTTCCATCTGTGGAAGTGAACGAGCCTGCCATGTGTCGTAGACTTTCCCTACATGGTGCCCACTTGGAGATAAAGGCGTGGAAGGACCCCGGGTCCTGGGCTGCTCGCAGGGGGACCAAACACTGGCAAGGCTCAACCGGAGCCCCCACATTTACTTGTATAGGAGAGTTTGTCCTCCAAATGCACAAAGGAGGCCGTTGCAAGAATGTTTTGAACAAGATACAAATAAAATTCCCAAAGAAGCAAGCAAAATGCTAGTAGGGGAGAGGTCATCTTTTTGGAAATGGAAGGAAATAGAAGAGATGAAGGAGTGAAATAATCGTTTGGTTCTGGAAGTTTCCTTCCTTCCTTCCTTCCTTCCCTCCTTCCATCCTTCCTTCCTCTTCCTTCTTCCTTTCTCTCCTTCCTTTCCTCTCTGCTTCTTTCTTTCTTTCTTTCTTTCTTTCTTTCTTTCTTTCTTTCCTTTCTTTGAATATTTACTGAGTACCTATTATGGACCAGACACTGAGCTAGGCCCTGAGAATGAAATCATGAGAGATGGAAGAAATAAAGGTGCTGTCCCTGTCTTCCTGGGACTCATAGTCCAGCGGGGGACACAGATAGCATCAAATAACTGTTCAGAGACACGCAAAGGCCAGTGGTTACATGAGGGCTTATGACCTGAGGCAGGGAGAGGCTGACCTGGGCCTGCGGGCTGTGCTTGACAGGCCTGAGGAAGCTGTGATGGATAGCTGGTGGATGGATAAGCCAGAGAGGCAAGGTCAGGGCCAAGGTCGGGGCTGAGTTCCAGGGCACGCCCATGTGGTTTAGGAAGGATTATTCTCCTTATTGAGGAGGACACTGCCGGCAGGGGGCTGAGCACCTGTTCCAGACCAGCAGGGGCCAAGCAGGACCGAGTGGTCCCACAGCCAGCACTGCCCCCGGCCACCAGCAGCCCCGCGTTCCCTCTCCCTGTGGGGAGAAAAGCGGCCCGCCCCTCCTCTGCCGCCTGGATCCTGAGGAGTGCCCCGCCCCTTGCTGTCACAGGCCTGTGGACCCGGTGCTGAAGGCCATCAAGGAAGGTGACGAAGAGGCCTTGAAGGCTATGATCAAGGCAGGCAAGAACCTCGCAGAGCCCAACAAGGAGGGCTGGCTGCCGCTGCATGAGGCGGCCTACTACGGCCAGCTGAGCTGCCTCAAGGCCCTGCAGCAAGGTGAGGCCGCAGCTCCGGGTGCAGCCAGGGCTGGGAACAGGACTGGGGGTGGGGCTCCTTCTTTTCCAGAGTGTCAACTGTCTTGGGCAGGGGGAGGGTGAGAGGCAAGATTCTTACCCCCGTGGCAGAGTTAAAGTCACCACGCTGGGAGAGAAAAGTGGTTTGTCCCCACCCGCCCTGCTGCCACCGCTCTGGGCCTTTCAGGACAGCAGAGCCTAATTCCTAGAAAAGGAGTGGGGGAGGGCTGACTTTTGGGAGAGCCACTGCCAGCTTGTTCCAGAATGTTCCAGGGGCTGATGTGGTGTGGAAAATACTGCAGCTGTGCCTATGCCCCGCCAAGGCTGTCCCCCACAGCTGTGGGAACCTGGGCAAATCATGCCTCCTCTCGGAGCCTCGCCTTGCCCCCAAGCCTGATGTGGACTTGCGGACAGGACTTACCTCTGCCCTGAAGGAGCATGAGCCCCAGACAGCCCGCCATACGCTAGGGCAGAACCAGTTGTAGGAGACGGAGCTTCTGGCTGTGGCTGGTGGGAAAGGACAGGGTCATTCAGAGACGGAGAGGGGTTCAACCAGGGAAAGCTTCCCAGAGGAGGTGGCATCTAAGCTGAGATAATACAAGTGGGAAGCTGAAACAGCCCCGTGAGAGCAACGGAGTCCAGGGCCAAAGGATGGATGGTATATTTAGGTGGATGCCACACATGTCTGTCGTTGGAATTGGGCAGAAATCGGGGCCACCTTTGTGTTGGGAAGGTGGGAGCGTCTTCCCCCTTCACGAACTCCCTGTCTGTTCTCCCCAGCATACCCTGCAGTCATCGACCAGCGCACCCTGCAGGAGGAAACGGCCCTTTACCTGGCGACGTGCAGGGGACACCTGGACTGCCTCCAATTCCTCCTCCAGGCTGGCGCCGAGCCTGACATCTCCAACAAGTCCCGAGAGACCCCGCTCTACAAAGGTGAGCCCCCCCACAGTGGGCTTCCCTGGGGAAGGGTCCAGAGGGTAGGTGGGCAATTGGGAACATTGCTCCCAAAGTGCATAACTCCCTCCCTAGCCCCCCTTCTCCCCAGCCAGGGGTCTCCTGTGAAGGGCGGATGTCTACGGGCCACGCTACCCAAGTCTTCCTGTGGGCCCGGCACGCCGAGGAGCGCTGAGGGCCCAGAAACAAAAAGCTATGATCGGTGCCCCAGCGCTCTCCCCGCCCAGTGGGCAGCGACACACAGACAACATAACAGCCAGGCAACAAAGAGCTCGGCATGATGCACCCGGGAGCATTGGGGAGGGGGCTCTAGCGTTGGGGGTGAGCACCCACAAAAGGGGGCGTCGGAGCTGAGCTGGAACAGGAGGCTGTTTCCAGCTGGACAAGCAGAGGGAACAGCATAGGCAGAGGCAAAGAGGTATGAAAGAAAATCTGTACCTCTGGGACATTTAAAACAAACCAGAAACTTAGCCTGGCTCATTCAGTACATCACCCAAGGACACTGGCATCTCTAGCAAAATCTGAATCATCGTAATAGCTGGTATTTACTGAGTGTTTACTCTGTGCCACGCACTGTTCTTCAATTTAACCCTAATATCCATCTACATAGGAGACGGGCATTACATGGGAGGTATCTCCATGTTATAGATGAGGACCTAAGGCACAGAGACATGAAATGAGGCACCCAGGATTTCACATATGCTAGCAAGGGGCAGACCTGGGATTTAAACTCAGCAAGCTAGCTGCCTCACAGTTCATATGCTGAACTATGACATTATAAAGCGTCCAGTTCATGCCCACGGGCTTAAGCAATCAGGCTTGGGTCTTGCACATACAAATATGAGAGGGCCTTTACACTTTGAAAAACGACAGACATCCCTGCTTTCCCGTGTGACTGGTATCCAGTACCTGGAATATTCCACGGGAAGCAGGTGCCTGGCAGCTGGTAACTGGGTCCACTGTAGACCCAAGATGGAAGTGTTTCTCAGAAGTCGTGTCTGCCCAGGCACCAGAGCCATCACCTAGAGGCCGAGCTGCCCAAAGGGAGCTTCCCGAGCACTGGGCAATTCTCAGCCGAGGCTTGGGCCCTGGTGCTGAGTGCACTCTCCCACGTGCCAAGTACTGTGCTAGAGTGTTCCATGCACTCCGTCACCCAGTACTCTCACAAGGTCCTCTCAGGAAGGTTTTATTATCTCTGGTTGACAGGTGAGAAAACCAAGGCTTCGAGAGGTGGGGAGCTTTGCCTGGGGTGCTGTTTGAAACACTACCCAGGAAGCCCCCTTTCTCTTCTTGCCCTCACCCCTGCCTGATTCGAAGAAGTGGTAAATTTAGACAAGAGCCCAGCAGCCTCCCTGGTGATAACCCTGGACCAGAGCCAACAGTGCATCTAGGTTCTAGAAAGCAATGAGGCTTGGGGCGCCAGGGTGGCTCAGTCCGTTAAACATCCGACTTGGGCTCAGGTCATGATCTCACGGTCTATGAGTCTGAGCCCCGTGTCAGGCTCTGTGCTGACAGCTAGGAGCCTGGAGCCTGCTTCGGATTCTGCGTCTCCTTCTCTCTCTACCCCTCCCCCACTTGTGCTCTGTCTCTGTCTATCAAAAATAAATAACATTAAAAAAAATAAAAATAGAAAGCAATGAGGCTTAAGAGGGAGGTGTGAGCAGATCGAGAAGACTCCACAAGACTTTGTCTTGTACGCAGAAGACAGATTTTACCTCAGTTTAAGTGTGTAGCCTGAGGAAGGGCTTTGAGCAGGGCTTCTGGGACCCTCCACCTCTCCTGGCTCTGGTGATGTAGAGGACTGCAGCCTGTAGCACTGGAGAGGGAGAGGAGTCAGGGACACCCTGGAACATTCCAAGGGACAGAGACGCTGGGCCTGATTGCCTGAGTTTGAATCCCTGTTCTGCCACTATCTGAGTGACCTTGGGCAAGTCGCTTAACGTCTCTGTGCCTCATTTTCCTCCTCTGTTGGAAGGGGGGTGATAGCACTACATCCTTTATAGGTGACTGGGAGAATTATATTGGAGGGGCCCAGAAAGTGCTTTGAACAGAGTGCCTGCCACCTAATCTGTGCTACATACACCAGCAAATATTACTGCTATGAGTAGGACTGTTATTTTAGGTGTGCATCCTGGGTAAAGTGCAGGGACTGGAACTCAGGACAGACCTAGTGGATGTCTGTTGACGGAACGTCTGGCGGACGAACGGGTGAATGGACAAATAAATGAATGAAGTCTCGGCCGGCCGGGTCCGGCCAGGGCCCTGCTGACCACCTCGCTTCTTTGTGCCTGGGCTGCAGCCTGTGAGCGCAAGAACGCGGAGGCGGTGAGGATGCTGGTGCAGTACAACGCGGACACCAATCACCGCTGCAACCGAGGCTGGACCGCTTTGCACGAGTCTGTTTCTCGCAACGACCTGGAGGTCATGGAGATCCTGGTGAGCAGAGGCGCCAAGGTGGAATCCAAGAACGCCTATGGCATCACCCCCTTGTTCGTGGCCGCCCAGAGCGGGCAGCTGGAGGCCCTGAGGTTCCTGGCCAAGTACGGTGAGTGCTAAGGGTCCCCGGGTCACGTAGCCCCCGAGGGGCAGCGCCGGGGAGGACCTCAGACGTCTAAGGGGAGGCAAGCTTAGGTCATACTCTGACCTGGGAATAGCATCCTCTTGGAGCCCTGTGTTGAGAAGGGATCTGAGGCTGTGTGGAAGCTCAGTGGGAAGCGTGTTGAGATCCACCAGCGACGCCTGCAACGAGGCACAGGCCGGGGCGGGAGGAATGGTGTGAAACATGTGCCGTCGCTAATCTAGCCCAACATCCTCATTTTACGAATGCGGAATCGGAGGCCCAGGAAGGAGAAGTGACTTATTTGCAGTCACGTAGCAAACTGGTGGTGGAACAAGCCAGACCCCGGGTTTCCTGACACTTCAACTACTCTTTCCACCCACATCACACCTCAAGGCCAGGAGGAACCTCAGACAGCATTTAGGTCACCTCCTCAGTGTACATGGGATGAAACCAAGGACCAGGATGGGCAAGTGATTTGTCCAAGGTCTCGCCGCGAAGTAGTGGAGGAGTTGGGATTTGAACCCGGGTCTTGGCACTCTCTGCCCGTGGAAAATCTTAGTCACGTTATCGGGAGAAAATAAAACAATATTGCCCGCATCGTGAACAGAAGACCCCGGGACAATAGCAGGCATTGTTCTGGCTAAAGGGTGTTGTCATTCCGTTCTTCCCCGAGAGAACCCCTTGGATTTCTTTTCTCTCTCTGTGGGAGGTGAACCTCCCTCCCTCCCAACAGAGAGGCCAGGAGCAAGCCAGACCCTCGGGCTGAGCTGAAGTAATTGGTTGAGGACCTTCTGTGTTAAGCGCGAGCACAGGATAGGCTAATGGGATTTTCTCCATAGCCGTACGAGGTGGAGAGTGTCCTCATCCCATTCAGTAGATAAGGAGACTGAGGCTCAGAGAGGTGAAATGGTTGGTCACATCAGAGCCTGGGTTCCAACCACACGCATTTGACTCCAAACTGCACGCTTCTTCACTTGGCCATGCTACCCCAGGCCTCGAGAATTACCATCGTGGGACTTTTGCTTGGATAAACATCCACTTACTCAGCACGCGCCTGAACAGTTGAGAAAACAAACCCAGGGCCCTTCCTTGCAGCCAGGGACAAATCTGGACCGACCCGCATGAGAACAAAGGAGCACGGGCAGGGTCCTGGGAGCCCAGGCAAGGAGACTGGGCAAAGGGCAGGGTGCTCAGCCGGCAAGGGGAACCGGCCAACTCTGAACATCTGTCCAGCTCTCCTGCCGACAGTCTGAGTCAGGGTCTCGCTCCCTTTGTGGGCTGAGTCCATTTTTAAGGCCAAATATTTTTCTTGTGAGAGCGGGCGGCTTTGCTGGCGGGGTCCAGGCTTCCAGGGAGCCTGACTTCAAGAGCTTGGACCCGTTCACTGGCTTTCCCTCAGGGTGGGGGGGCAGAACCAGCCTCTGTGCCCCAGCCCTTCCGTGCTGAAGAACCGGCCTTTGCTGAGTACCTTCTCTGTGCCCAGCACTGTGCAGGGAGATTGTCTTAGTTTGTTTGGGCCACTGTAACAGAATACCATACGCCGAGGGGCTTACAGCCTCAGGTGCTTATTTATTTCTCACGGTCCCAGAGGCTGGGAAGTCCAAGATCAAGGTGCTGGCAGATTCCGTGTCTGGTGAGAGCCTGTTCCTAGTTCACAGACGGCCATCTTCTCCCTGGGTCTTCACGTGGTGGAAGGAGCAAGGCAGCTCTTTGGGGTCTCCTTTGTAAGGGGACTAGTCCCACTCATGACAACTCCACCCTCGTCACCTGGGCACCTCCCAAAGGCCCCACCTCTTAACACCATCGCGCTGGGGATCAAGTTTCCACCTGGGAATTTTGAGGGGACACAAACATCCAGTCCATAGCAGATAGTAACATGTTTTATCTTCTTAAAGCAACACTGACTGGTAGGCATTATTCTTCCTGGTCTACAGATGGGAAAAGTGTGGCCCCTAGGGGCTGCCCGAGGCCACAGGGCTTGCAAGCCCTGAAAAGAAATGGCAGCTAGTTCTCGTCTCTTTCCACTAGACCAGAAATCAGTTACCAAAATTGAAAATTACCAGAAAGCCTGATATAAGCAGAATGCCCAGGCAGAGCAGAGCTGTGGTTAACGGATGCTTTTGACTTCGGCCCTTACTGACACTTTCCTGCTGTCTCAGCTCTCTTTCCTTCCAGAATACAGAGGGACTGGTGAAGAGACTGTACCTCTTTTCTCAGAGAAACCCATGGGGCTCTGAGAAGGAGATGGGGAAGTTGTATATGAGGCTGATAGGGTCTGTCCCCGAGTCCTTACCTCTCAGCATGCTGTAGTGCCCTCTTCAGAGGGGACAGGAAGCAATCCCTCTCTTATTCCTTGCGGTGGAGGGTGGAGGAGGACAAATCCCAATTAAGGCGGTTCTTGGGGTCTTTCTTTATTAGGGGGTTCTGCACTCCTAGAGCTGGGTGGCTTCCTCAGAACAGGGTCTGGATGCTTTCACATGGAGCGAGGGGGAAGAGCATGGCCTCTGCCATCAGACCAGCTGCCGGGGCTTCCGCTGTCAGACCCCCTGGGGTTCAGGTTTGGGCTACGCACTTATGACCCCGGCGGCCTGGGGCAAGTTGCGTGGGTCCTCTGTGCTCAGTGTCCTCGTCTGCAACACACACGTAAGAGTTGTGACTGACTGCGTGGAGTGACGCTGTGGATGCAAAGAGAGAGAGCTCCCCTACGGCAGAGTGCCTGGCGCGTAGTAAGTGCTCAGGAAATGCCGGCAGCAGCGAGGCAGCTGTTCATTTCCGAGAGCGCCCCCCCCTCCAGTCTCAGGGTCGCAGAGTGGTTGTTACATGATCCAATGCGCCACGGCGGTTGGCACCGTGCTTGACAGTGACCGCCCTGGTCACTCCTTGATCCGCCTTCTCCTTGGCCAGGCGCCGACATCAACACGCAGGCCAGCGACTGCGCGTCCGCCCTCTACGAGGCTTGCAAGAACGAGCACGAGGATGTGGTGGAGTTTCTGCTGTCGCAGGGCGCCGATGCCAACAAGGCCAACAAGGACGGCATGCTCCCGCTGCACATCGCCTCCAAGAAGGGCAACTACAGGTCAGCCCGGGGCCCTGCCACCGATGCTCGCGGCTTCCCCGCCTCACCCACGCCGCTGGAGCGGGGGCCGCGAGCGTCCCGCCCACAGGACCAGGGGGGCTCAGGAGGGGTCAGGGTGGAGGGCGCCTTCCAGGTGGAAAGGAGGAGACTCCCCAGTAGTCGGCAAGCTCGAGCGCGTCGCCTGATTAACCTTCTTCACCCTCTGACTACTGTTAACAATCCTTTTAACACGTCTCCGGAGGTAGATGCCTTTACCTCCATTTCATCACACGAGGAAGCTAAGGCACAAAGAGGTCAAGTGACTTGCCCGAGGTCACACATCTTGCAGGCGGCGAGAACTGACCCGCTACAAAAGTCGCTTCTACGGGAATTGCACTCAGGGGGAAGGATAGGAGTCGGGGCCAAGGGATATTTCTGTTGGGGGTGCAAACGTAACCTCTGAGGGGGTGCCTGGCCAGCTCGTCAGTAGAGCATCCAGCTCTTGAAATTAGGGTCATGAGTTCAAGCCCCACGCCGGGCATGGAGCCTACTTAAAAAAATAAAAATGAAAAAGATAGCCTCTCAGGCCGTTAGCAAGCACGTAGGGGATACATCCAATAATCTGAATAGTGCCAATGATACAGTAACACAGACAGTGCCAATGATAGTAGCTAGGCTTTATTGAGCACTTACCATCTGCTGCACACTTGGATTAAGACGAGAGAAGCTTAAGTTCTCCGGGAGTGATCTCGGGGGAGGGAAGACACACACACACGAACTCATGACATAATGGAAGAGTGTGGAGAGCTGGGCTCCATAGCAGCCCTGGAGGAGAGGGACTCAGGGGGCCCGGAGGTAGAGGTGCGCTAGAGCCGACTCGAACCCGCTCACAGGAGCCGACTGTGCACACGGGCAGCCTGAAATTGGCCATGGTGGTAATGTTTACACCACGGAAATTGCTGGCTACAACATATCAGGGCCCCCCCCTTTGCTCCCCATAGAGCCAGTTGTTAAACGTGCACCACCCCCAGCTGGTGGGGTCACAGAAGACTCTCCAAGGAGGCAAGAGACCCCCAGCTGCATTTGAAGGACGCCGGGGCTCGGCAGTTGCCACTCAACTAGCATTTTCCAAACTTCGTTCACAGACTTCCTTCCTGATCTCAGGCGTCTCTACCCTCATTGCTGAGTATTTTCTTCTGAAGACATGTTTACCGAAAATCTGTTTTCAGAAGGAAACATCCATCACACTACTAAATTGCTAAAGTTGCCAATTTACAACTGATTTTAAAAAAAGCTTTGTACATAAAATTCCATCCCGTGTACCCCAGACGACACACTCTGGGAAACACAGCCTGCCATCAGACAGAGAGAAGAGGGGAAAACACAGACTGTGTGCGTTGGTGGGGGTGTTGGCTGTGTTTGCTGAGGCAGAGGGAGAAGGGGGTGAGAGTGACATCCCAGAGAATGAAGTGGAGACGGAGAGACGGACCCCCACAGCCCCAGGCCCTGCTGTGCAGGCCGTCTGTACCTAAGGCCACCCAAAGATGCCCTCTCCACCCAATCTGTCCCCACAGAGGAGACCCTGCCTTCTCTGGACTGCAGGGCAGGCTGCAAGTCACAGGGACCTGGGTTTGAATCCCTGCTGAAGCCATGGGGCATGTTTCTGAACCTCAGAAAGATTTTCCTCTTCTGTAAAATGGGCGATAGTTACAGCTGCCTCATGGGGTTGCTGTTAGGACTAGTGCAATGGATATATGTGGCTTATGGAATGGAAATAAAGTGCCCAGCAGAGTGCCAGGCACACAGCAGGGACCCAGTAGGTCTGTGCTCACTCTCTCCCAGGTTGGAGGAGCCTTCAGTTTTTAGTGAAGCCAAGAGACGGGAGAAAGCACCAAGTCAGGCAGTGGTGACAGGCAAGACACGTTATTTCCCTTCTGCCCCGGGAAACAAATGTGGTTTATCTTGGAGAGAGCGATCCCAAGAATGCAAGAGAAGGAAGGGGCTGGAATCTCCAGGCCCACGGGATCCCTGTACTGGCCTGTAGAGCACAGTCATTCTGGGCTATTTGTTAAATGACAAATCCCAGAACCACTAAACCAGAATCTTCGGGGGTGGGGGCGGGGGCGGGGGGGGGGGACTGCTAAGCCTCCATCTTTGAAAAGCTCCCTGAGCAGACCAGATACAGCCCATCTACACCTTTGAGGGAATCGCTGATCTCATACAACTCCTGATTTTGTAGAGGAGAGAGATGGGAAGTGGCTTGCCAGAGAGTGGCAGGGCGGGGACTGTCCCTTGGCATCCTTCGATCACACCCAGATGCCTCAAGTGGACCCCGATGTTGGCAGTCTGGCCCCAGCTGGAGGAGAGGTTGAAGGAGCACCTAAGGATGACTAGGGAGCAAGGCGGGTCCTCTCCGGAACCACCCATATAGACAGTTTGTGTTCCCCCCAAATCTGCTTCGGATTCATGACTCTCAGAGCGATTTCCCTGGTTACCCACCCTCCATTCCCAGGCCCCATTTCCCTCTGCTCCCCAAGACTGAGAGGAGCCAGGCCCTTTTTGAGGGCTGCCCAACAAAGGTTTAAAGCCGTGTTCCCAGCAGCTTCTGCCGCAGGGCCCATGGCCAGGCAAGTCCCGGGCACTTCACTCCTTGGGCATGTGGCATTAATGGCCCTCTCCGCGCTGACCTCCCATGAGCCGCTCAGGGATTTGATGTGACATTCCATGGGCATTCCGCTCTCAGCCACCTGCCAAAACGCCCTGCCCACCCATAGCATGGAAAGCAGAGCCCAGTAGCTGGTCTCTGTGCTCGCCAGATGATGCCATCTCTGTAGCACATTTAACCAGAGGCTTTATCTTCTATTTCATTTCCAGTTTAGCAAAGTCACCTTATGAGATTAAAGCTCAACACCAAAGATAGATTAAAAAAAATTTTTTTTATGTTTTTGTATTTGAGAGAGAGGGACAGACCACGAGCGGGAAAGGGAGACACAAGATCCGAAGCAGGCTCCAGGCCCTGAGCTGTCGGCACAGAGCCCGACGCGGGGCTCGAACTCAAGGACGGTGAGGTCATGACCTTAGCCAAAGACAGATCTATTAAGAAATGGTTTGTGTTGGACAAGACCAGTTGCCCCAGACATCTTTCAAACTGAATTTAGAATAGCACTAAGACCAGAGATTCTCAGTCTTGGCTACATACTGGAGCCCCACCCGCACCCCACTAAAGGGCTCTAAAAACCCTGATGTTTGGGCCTCACTCACCCCAGAGATTCTGATAGAAGCCGGCTGGGCTGGGCCTTCAGGGTCTCTAAAAGCTGCCCAGACGATTTCACCGCACAGTGTGGGACAGAACCATTCTTTTAGGGTGCATTTTGTCACTGGTATATAACTTGCCTTTTGGGTCTCGCTTCTGATGCCCTTGTCTTTAACTATTCTTTCTCTTTTACTTCTAATCTCTATCACATTTGCAAGCCGCTTAAAACTTTTTTTTTTCTTTTTGGAAAAAGGGAGGATAGAGAACATGAAATACATTAAATTAAAAGGCAGATTATAAGGCACATTCACAAGCAAGTTAGTATCCCTATTAATTAAAAGGGAACTCTGGGGCTCCTCCCTAGACCAGCTGAATCAGGCCCTGGATGGCAGGGCCCAGAAGTCTGCATCGTGGGGATCCACTGAGCTGTTCTGAGTCCTGATGGAGAGCTGGCGGTTTGCACCCCTGCTCCAGCTCCTAGTACCTCGGGACAAGAGGTACACATCCACCTAGAAGGGTCCCTCGTGGGCAAGAGTCCTGCTGTGCCCTTGGGAATGTCCACAGGCAGATTCCTCCACTGGTGGAGTCTTTTCTGGCTCAGCATGAGCATCACCTGGGCTCAGAGAAGAGGCAGTCTCTCCCCTCCAAAATACACACACACACACACACACACACACACACGGCCGGGTCACCACAGTGCAGCCCGGTGGTTTTGGCAGCCGAGCCATCTGTGGGTGACTGGCTCCCTTGCGAAGGTCTAGTCCGCAATCAAATTACACCCAACGCTGACAAAGGTCACTCCACCGTGATCTTGTGACCCAGAATGCCCGCGTGCTGCGTGTGCAGGGCAAGTGGGCTGCAGTCACCACGGTGGTCAAGACACCAACGGCCACCGTATATGGGGTCCCTACTACTCGAGTGATCTCATTTTATCCTGAAGACCAGCCTCAGGGAAAGGTATCAGCGAATTGTGTTTTGTAACCGGGGCAGAGGGATCCCACCTTGCTGGGTTGTTACGACGAGTGAATGCGATAAAGTCCTTAGCTCATACGGTCATTTCCAGGATAAATGAGGTCAGTGAGTAAAGTACCTTGAATGGTGCCTGGCACAGAGCAAATGCTCAGTAATATTATTTAGGAGGGTGGGGTGCTCCCAACAATTCACAGGGGCTCCCTAAAGGGCAGCTGTCATCGTCACCATCGTCATCATCACTCTTGTTGTGATTACCTCCCTGTTAAACACGTGGTTCAGAGAGGTTGAGTGACAGGCCTGAGATGGCCCAGCACTGACAGACGACACCGGTGGTGTAACCTAGGTCCACAGCCCCATGTGGGACCCCACACCGCCAGGGGCAGCTTGCTTTGACTCGAAGCTCTCTGCTCTGTTCCCTATCACTGGGCTAAAATTCAGGCAGGACACTGGAACCAGGGCAGCAGCCTTGAGGACACAGAATCCTGGGTGGGGACCCGGGGCCTGGAGAAAAGACAGTGAGGCTGTCTGGGACAGAGAAAGTTGGATCCGTTTACTGGTGGGTCCTAGAAACAAGGCGGTGGGGGGGCAGTTATTGTGACTGGGGTCCAAGGTCACCTGCCCAGCTGCTGCTCTAAGCCTCCTTGAAATAGCCCTGAGCTGGGTCTGGTCTGGTCTCAGGGCTTAAGCTGGTGGGTGTGGCTCTTGCCCCGGGGAAGGGAGAAGGGGGGGTGGGCACAGGGAACCTGGCCTCCCAGACACCAAAGGTTCTAGTGGGCGGTGGTCAGCTTTGTTCCTCTTCATGAGGTACACTTTGAGCCCTGTGGCCCCAGGACCTGCCTGTGCGAGAAGTAGAGAGACTCAGATCAATGGGGTCACCACCTCATCCTCCAGCCCTCTGTCCCACAACACGGGCTGGGGAAAAGGAGTGATGATTTGTGGCAGGGCCACCAAGGCGGCCACTCCCTGGGGCTGGGGGAGTGAGGCATCACGGAAAGGCCTGGCCTTGGGAATTCTGGACACCTACATCCTGCCCTGGCTTTGTCATCCGCCTCCAATCCAATCTCACCCTCTTCCTCACCCCATGCCCGGGGCCTCAGTTTCACCCCCTATAAAATGGGAGGGCTGGACAGGCTGATCTCCAGACCCCGTCCTGCAGGGCATATTAGTTACTCTGTGAAGTCCTACGGAAGTGTACATTAAGATGACTTTATTGTGTTATTAGGATGACGTTTCTGGGACTGTAGGCGACGCTAGTCATGTTCCCACATTCCTGCCGCTTTCCCCTGGTTGGGCAGGGCATTGCTGGAGGCCAGCTGTGACCTGCCGGGGATGCCAGCCCCATCTGGCCAGCGGCCCCAGGGCAGTCTCTTCTTGCTGTTCTTTCCCGGGCTTGGGCATGCCACGGCTGTTAGGGAGCATTTGTTGGCGATGGCTGTGGTCCAGGGCGAGGCCCCAGCCCTGCCTTTGACCAGCACCTCTACAGAGTGAGGTCAGGCCTCCTGCGCCTGCACAAATAGAAATTAGGAGGCAATTAGCCCCCCTGGGTGTGTGAATTTCCTTTTGAGGTTTTAGGGGCAGATTTTAGGCAAACACGGCGTCACTAACAATAATAATACTTTCCGCTGAGATCTTAGCAGGAGATCACTGGCATGAGATTTCCAGGAAGCCGCAAAGCCAGCATGCCAGGAGGCTGAGAGGCATGGGAACAGGCCTGGTGGCACCTGCTTGCCTCACCACGGCCACCTCCTTGGTGGCCACATGGGGCTGGGAAGTCACCTGTCAGCAAGGGTTGGATGGACTGGGGTCAGTGGCGGAAGCTCGTTCTTGCAGGTGGCAGTGGTCTAGGGGAAGAGGGTAATACAAGGGGTCAAGAGCCCCCGGAATTGCTTTACTACCTTTGATGAGTTGCCTCCTCTCTCTGAATCACATCTGTCAAAAGGAAGGTCACAGACCTCAGGCTATCCCACAGGGCTGCAGTGAAGGTAAACTGGGGCAGGCAAGTTAATTCGCGGTGACGCCAAACTCTGTGACCTATCAGCTGTCACCCTGCCTGCGACACAAGACGTACGGCAGGGGTCGAGAGTGTGGCCTGGGGAATCAGACTGCCTAGGTTCAAACCCTGGCTCCGTCACTGACTGGCTGTGTGTTCTTGTGCAAGTCACATACCCTCTCTGGGCTTCTGTTTCCTCATCTGTAAACTAAGATAGCACACGTACTAGCTCACAGGGCTACTGGGAAGATATAATAGATGAATGCAGATGAAATGTTAAGAGCAGTGTCTGATTCAGGAGAGAGCAAAGCCAGGGATCACAGGAATCTCCAGCCTCAGCAGTACCTGACCAACCCTCTCCAGGCCACAGGCAAGGCAGACAGCCTGGGAGAGACTCGAGTTAGGCTTCAGGGAAAGAGGTGTTGAGACTCACAGGAGAGGGGAAGGGACTTTGTGGTCACCAAGGGCTGACCGGGGCCGAGCGCAGGAGTGGTCCACGCCAAATACATTCATCCGCTCCTGTCCCCCTGGACTTGGCGGCTCCACAGAGATGCAGGACGGCGCAGCCCTGGGGCAGGAAGGGGGTACATTTCTTGGTTTGCCTTTCCCGATATACGGCCTGGACAAGTCCGTCAACCTCTCTGAGCCTCCAGCTTTCTCATCAGCACAATGGGAATGATGAGACGGACTTTATGGGTTGTGGAAAAGATTAAACCAAACTGTGTTTGTAAATCCTTTAGTTGTCTCCTGGGACGCTGTGAGCTCTGGGATAGGACTGTCACTGTCCCCCTACTCCCCCGCCCCACCCAGGCAGGCAGGTGCCAAACTTCTAGCTCCAAATTTCACTACGGGCTCCACTGCCTCTGCATCAGGTCTGTGGGCCTTCCGGTCCATTCCTTCAGGGAATGAGTTGGGAATGGGGAACACTCTTTAACCTGAAATAAGTCAGCAGGAAATTCTTGAAACCACAGGCCAGTCGGGCTGAGATCTTTCAGAGGTAGGACTTCGGAGGCCATGGGTTCTGAGAGTGAAGCCTAGCTCCACCCCTTCCTGGTTCTGTGACTTCGGGAAGATGGTCGAAGCTCTCGGAGCCTCAGTTTCCCTGATCTGCAAAGCGGGGATAGCCGCAGACCCGTCCTTCCCAAAGCGGTCAATGTGGGACCGGCTGGCTCTCCGGCGCCCCCCGCTGGTGGGCCACTGCCTCCTCACACGGTAGTCCCCAGCGGCCCTGCCTGGACCCTCGACGCCCCCTGCCGGCCGGGCCGCCCCGTGACCCCGGCTTGCCCGCCCCACCCGCAGGATCGTGCAGATGCTGCTGCCGGTGACCAGCCGCACGCGCGTGCGCCGGAGCGGCATCAGCCCGCTGCACCTGGCGGCCGAGCGCAACCACGACGCGGTGCTCGAGGCGCTGCTGGGCGCGCGCTTCGACGTGAACGCGCCGCTGGCGCCCGAGCGCGCGCGCCTCTACGAGGACCGCCGCAGCTCCGCGCTCTACTTCGCCGTGGTCAACAACAACGTGTACGCCACCGAGCTGCTGCTGCTCGCCGGCGCCGACCCCAACCGCGACGTCATCAGCCCCCTGCTCGTGGCCATCCGCCACGGCTGCCTGCGCACCATGCAGCTGCTGCTGGACCACGGCGCCAACATCGACGCCTACATCGCCACGCACCCCACCGCCTTCCCCGCCACCATCATGTTCGCCATGAAGTACCTGTCGCTGCTCAAGTTCCTCATGGACCTCGGCTGCGACGGCGAGCCCTGCTTCTCGTGCCTGTACGGCAACGGCCCGCACCCGCCCGTCCCGCCGCCCTCCAGCCGCTTCAGCGACGCGCCCGCCACGGATAAGGCGCCCGGCGTGGTTCAGGTAGGCAGGGGCGCGCTTCCCAGGCCCAGCACGCGCCAGGGTGGCCTGATGGCGGATGCCCTTCGGAGCCCGGGCGGGGGGGGGGGGGGGCATCGCGGTCCGCACACCCCGCAGGCCGTGGAACCCCGTGGCCGGCGTGCTTCAGAGGCAGCAGAGCTCAGTGGCTCCCGTGCACGGGTTGCGTCCTTTGTTTGCTCCCCGGTCTGGGGGGATTTAAGGAAACAACAGCGGAGCAGGGGAATGTGGGAGACTGAGGGGTTCATCACCCACAGCAAACCTGCGCCCGGAATATGATGTTGAATGACCCCGATGGGGATGGAGGTGAGAGCAGATTGGCTAAGAGCAGACGAGGTGCAAAGAGGGACCCAGAGGCAGGACGTGGCCGTGGTGGTGACTTAAAAAGTCCGAACTTGAAATGAAAAGGAGGTGAGAAACACCCTTCTCTTGGAGATCAATGTAGTGGTTAATCGGAATCATTGCAGGGCCACTTGCTGCGTGCAAAGAAGGTGATGTTCACATTACCTTAATTCTCGTAAAAAATAACCCTCCAGTTGTCGTAGTCCCATTTTCCAGACAAGGAAGTTGAGGCTTAGAGAGGTGATGTCCCAGCTGCCCGCCTTCCGCTTGTGGCAGCAGAGGCTGTGTTGAGGAGAGGGGCGAGGGCCGGTAGAACTGGATCCTGCCATGGGCGTGCCCAGTGTCCGTCCTCGCATACACCCCTGCTTTCCCCGGCCTCGGGTCCCCCGACCGATGTGCTCACAGAGGCGCTGCCTTTGGTCCCGGGTGCCCCGGCCACAGTGTGTGATGTCTTCCAGTTCTGCGAGATCCTGTCTGCCCCGGAGATGAGCCGCTGGGCGGGGCCCATCATCGACGTCCTCCTGGACTACGTAGGCAATGTGCATCTCTGCTCGCGGCTGAAGGAGCACATCGACAGCTTCGAGGACTGGGCTGTCATCAAGGAGAAGGCAGGTAGGGGCCGTTGCTGCTGCTGCTGCTGGCGGGGCACCCTGCCCGATTCAGGCCCAGGACTCGGGGCACGTGACTGTTACTGACATTTAACTAGCACCTACTATGTGGCAAGCTCTGTGCCGCGTGTCACATAGAGGGTCTCCAGGACTGTTCTGTGACTAGAAGACTGGCCCTCAGAGAGATGATGTCGTCATCTGAGCCAGGGTCTGCCCGCTAGTTGGTGGCATCTGGGATTCAAACCTAAGTTTGACCAACCCCGGGGTCTCTTTGCCAAATCGAGCACGTTTTCAATGGCTCCAGCTCACCGAGGGGTACCGGGACTTTCAGAGTAAGTTGCCCATGTTTGTGGGCCACTGAGGTAGTGTGGCGGGGTAGAGGAGGGAATAGTGGTCTCGGGCATTTCAAACGGTAAAGTGCATACAAAGCACCTGGGCATTTTGTTAAAAATGCAGATTCTGACTCAGCAGGTATGGGGCAGGGCTGCATTTCAGCGTGCTCCCAGGTCTGGTCCACAGACCGCACCGGGAGCAACACTGTGGCCTGTCCACTGACCGTCCAGGTGCCCCACCCCGCAGTGCCCCACCTCTCCCTTGCCACCTTCCTCCTTGATCCCCGTGCCCCGATGAACCCAAACGCACTGTAGGATTTTTCATTTGCACGAATGCCTGGGAAGCACTTGCATTGGACCCTTGATCGAGTTACTGGGGCAGCGACAGCGGAGGGTGGTGGTGACTTGCCCACTCACCCAGGGCACAGCTCTAGAGGCTCTCTAAACATTCACCGAGTTCGTGAATCATTGGCTGCTATCACGGTGATCCTCAGCCACTAGAGGACCGCGGAGCAGTCCCTGCTTAGATGTTGGCCCCACCCCTCCCAGTCCCCTTCTGCCCTCCCTAGAGAAGGGTAATCGCTCTCGAGACCTAGTCCCAGGGACAAATGGGCAGAACCCTTCGGTGTGCTATAAACATTTATTAGCAGGTAGTACAAATAGTTCTTAACCAACACCTGTTGTGGTAACTTTAAAGCCCACTCTCCATCTACAGAACACTCTCCACGTGCTTTTCCGTTTAATGCTGTGATGTTGACATTATTTTACCAGATGGAGGGTGGACAGAGGCTCTAAGAGGCGGCAGGTACCCCAGAGTCTCCGAAGCCAGCCAGGCCAGCGGCCCTGTCCTCTGCTCGCCAGTGGCCTTTTGCCTCCCTCCTCACAAACTCAGTCTTCACTCAGCTGAGAAAGGGACTGAGCTTCCCGGAGGGGAGGCTCTGTCCTAAGCGAGACCAAGCAGCCAGAAATGCATCTGGATGGCATTTGAGCCACCTGGCCCCTCTGCCGTTGTTTCCACATTCCCTCTGCATCCCGATCTTCCCGGGATGGCCACGGCCTCCTCGGCTTGGCGTTGCTGTTTCCCCTGCTTGGAATGTCCCTACCTCCCTTCTTCGCCTGGCAAATACCTGCCCACCCGCCAAGACCCTGCTCAGATGGCACCATCTGGTGTGGAAGCCTTCCCCACGGTCCTGGGTTGGTTCCTCTGCATCCCTGGCGGGAACACGGGGCCAGGCAGCCAAGGGGTCAGCATGTGTTTGTTGAGTGAATGGATGGCATTCTTTGATTCAACAAACCCCTCGCCTGTGCCAGACCCTGTGCCCAGGACTGAAATAAATTGCCCCATCACCAGACACATCAACCCCTGTTCCTACCTCACCCCTCCCCCTCAGCTGAGAAAACTCCGCTGTGTGAGATATCCCGGGAGGCCTCCCAGGAGGCGGCAGCCAAGTGGGATTTGGGGACGTGTGGGGAGATGCCCCATCCCTGCCCCCACGCTGGCCTGTCTGCACCGCCAGAGCTCAGAGCTTAATTCCATGCATGGGGGCACTTAAGAGGTCGAACTCCCCGACCCCTTCGCTAAGACTGTGTTGGGGGATCCGGGCTGTGTATATACAGGAAAGAGGACAAGACGAGGGGGCTGGCAGCTCCGGCTCCGGGTGTGCCCCCCACTACGTCCTCACCTGTGAAATGGGTTTGTACCTGCCCTAGCTGCCGCCTTGGGCCGTGCGGATCGATGAGGGGCGACGAGGCGGGAGCTGCCTCGCCAGATCTTTTCAGCTGACAGGGGCCGGGGTTTCGGAGCGTGGTGGGGTCCAGGCGCCCCCCTCTTATCCAGTCGTATCGATTGGGTGTCTCCTACCTGCCAGCAGTCACAGGCAAACTCTGCTGCTTGCAAACGACACGCTGGCACTTCTCTTTCTCCCCTTTCCCAGAACTCCCGAGGCCCCTGGCTCACCTGTGCCGGCTGCAAGTGAGGAAGGTGGTTGGAAAGCACCGCATAAAACTCCTGGATGCGTTGCCCCTCCCGGGCAGGCTGATTCGGTACCTGAAACACGAGAATACCCAGTAACCAAGGCCGCGTGGAGGAGTCGCTCCTCGGACTGTCACTAAGCCTCAGGACAGCCGTGTCCCCAAATCCCAGGGGGCCTGATGACAGAACGAGGCCGTGGGTTGGCCTCCGTGGCAGCTGGGGCAGCTGCCGTGACCTCACCAGGTCTCTGGGCCAGAGCTTTGCCCGGACCAGAGAACACAACATGTCAAGTGGGAGAAAAACCCGTGTTTGTTTTCAACCTGATGAGTAGAGCCCACTTTCTCTGCCGTTGGGAATGGCAGAGGCTCCAAGGGCAGAAGTTGTGGGGGGGCGGCAGGTGGGAGCCTGCAGGGCAGCCGCAGCCCTGCCCCCGACGCTTTCAGGGATGAGTCTGCCTTTCGGAGACAACCTGCCACCAGGCTGTCCCGGTCCCCTCCCACTTTGTCTGTAAAACTCTCCACTTGACTCCTGAGCTTTTTTCCTGGAGGTGTGATCCGGCGGGGGTGGGGGTGGGTACTTGTCAAGTACAATAAATGTTGCACAGATGACACCTTGCCCCGCGAGGTCCCTCTCGCCCGACCCCCTCCTTCCCACAGGGCCTGGGGTCTTCGGCGCTGCTCTTGGCGGGTGTAGGGGTGGGGCAGGTGCTGGGACAGGGTGCACGACACCTTTGGGCTTCTGAAAGCCACAGGAGAGCCGGCAGCTGGAGGAGAGGGGGCAGCTTCCTGCTCTGTGAGCTGAGCAGCCTGGGGTTGGTTTTTCTGTCCTGCTTCAATCACCGTGGAAACGGGAGCAGCATCGCAAACAGGGCTCCGTGTCTACAAGCCTCCTGACACCTGGGATTGCCTCGCACACACATGTTTCCTGGCAGCTTGTCCTCGCATCCTGCTCACCCGTTTGCCACAAAACTTGAGATACCAGAAAGGAAAAGAAATCTGAATACGGGCCACCGTGAGCGAAGGTGCTGGAGGGGTGGCCACTGTCAACCCCTGCAAAGGCACCGAACCGGAGGCACGAAGCCTTGTCCCCTCTGCTGCCCCCCGGGATCCTCACGTGGCTCTGTGGGGGAAGCCAGGCATTTTCGGGAGCCCCCAGCCCATTTTCAGGTGGGCATGGTTGTGACAGCTTCTTGGGATGCTGGGACGCACTGGGTTCTTAGAATACGAGTGCTCGTCAGTACTGGTTGGTCACAGGCACTGGTCAGGGCCCCTCCTCCCCAGGTGTCTCTCCCCAGCCTTGGCCTTCTCAGATCCCGGCCCCTATTCCCCCCCAACACCCCCTCCACCCCAACCCAGAAGCTTAAGGATTAAGGCCTGGGCTGGGGCCTGTTCCCAAGGGTCGGTTGTGATTGGCCGGTGCTCAGGTTTTGCTTGGTTGTTCTGTTTCTTGACCACTGCTGCTCCAGAGAACGACTTTGGAGCCACAGCCCTCTGCAGAGCCCTCCTCCCCCACCCCCATACTTGGGCCGCGGAGATGTCTCAACAGCATCACCAAACACTAAAAATCCTGCAAGTGGTTCCAGTTTGTGCGCACAGCACATGGGACATTAGTGCTGGAGATGTGAGGCTAGGAGGTGAGTTCCTGGGTTTCACTTGGAACCAGCACGACTTACTTTTTTGTTCAGGGAATCCTCTGCTGTGGCTGTATTTTTTTAACCACAGCTGTCCTACATGTGTTTGCCCCCAACTTGCTTCTGCCTGGGGAGTCACGGCGCCGTGTGCTTCTGTCCAGCTGCTTCTTAGTAAAGGTTTCTGCTTCCAGACAAGCCTCCTTGCGTTTGTATTCATGCATCACTAGGGTGTCCCCTGGGGAAAGGAGCCCAAGAGGGGCTGGGGCAGCTTTCTGAGAAAACACGCCTCCCTGGGCTCTGTTCCTCCCCCAGGGGGGGAGGACAGTTGGATGGCCCAGATGACTAGGGGAGGCGACTTTTGGCGGGTGCGGCTTTCTGTCAGGTCTGTGACACTCAAGAGTACCAGGTGCTCCCATCATCCCTACGACAATCTATTTTCGGTCATATTTTTCTGATAAGGAAGTTTTGGCCCAGAGAGGTTAAGTAACTTGCCCGAGGTCACAGAGCCAGTAGGTGGATCAGAGCTTCTAACACCTTGCTGTACTGTGTGGAGGGGCAGAGCAGACCGGAGCGGCCTGCGGCGAGCGTCCTGATGCCCTACCCTGTGTGTTAGATAACGACTCAGAACAAGTCTGCTGGCATCACATGGCTTCCGTGGCTCTCAAGTCCTCCCAGACCATCAGACAAACTACCAGAAACCCACTGGCTTCCCAGGGAGCAGGCCGCCCTCCCATAGAGATGCTCCACTCCAGGGGAATCCTAGAGCAAAACCAGGCAGAGTAGGAAGGGCCCTTCACAATCGCTAATCCTGGAGCCTTGTGTTAGAAAGGATTCCGAGGTCGTGACTGTGACTAGTTGAGGACACTTGCCTTGGGTGCAGAAATGGCAGGTACCTCAGTTTGCTATCACTGACCTAGTCCCCAGCTTTATAGAGTGGGGAAACCAAGGCACAGAGGGAGATGAACTTTCCGGCATCATGCTGCTAATTAGGGGACTGCAGTCCCCAGCCAGGGCTGGCCCTGCACCTGTCCCAGTGGTGAGAGCTGTGCTTTGATGAGGTCTGTGTGCTCTCAGCCACGGAGCAGGTTCACGCAGCAGAGCAGACCCTGGGCCGGTATGGAGGCGCCATGCCTCTCCAATGGCTTTGCCCTTTAGGCAGCATCAGGGCAAGACCCAGGGCCACTCCCTGCCACCAGCACCCTGCTCTGTGCCTTGTCACAGACAGGGCACCTGGTATGTGCCAGGCCCAGGAAGGGGGCCATCAGCAGATTACCCAGGAATCTGATTTAGCCAGAGATTTTTTTTTTTTTTTTTGGCTTGTCCACAGGGGGCCAAGCTCCAGTGTGTCCTGATTTTCTCTCTGGCCAGGGTCGGGCATGATTGCCTTGGCCCAGCCTCTGCTCTGAGGCCGTAATCAGAGTGGAAGGCATAGCAGAGGGGGACCACTCTCATCCCACCCCTCACGCTGCAGGTGGGGTAAGGAGGCCCCCGGA
The DNA here is from genome assembly GCF_027475565.1 of Acinonyx jubatus. Lineage (NCBI taxonomy): Eukaryota > Metazoa > Chordata > Mammalia > Carnivora > Felidae > Acinonyx > Acinonyx jubatus. The sequence goes on along the minus strand of NC_069386.1, from coordinate 134,252,902 downwards.
GGAAAGGTCCAGCACCACATCCCATTGCAGAGCCAGGACTCCAGCTCCATCTCCTCTGGTACCGGCCTCCTTATTCTCTAGAGCACTGTGGACTATCTGGAGATACGGGCCTCCCTCACCCTCTGTTCTTGGACCTGGCAAGCAGAGGTGACTGCCCGGTGACTCCTCTCCACCCTCCTTCCTTTGAGTGGAGCTGCTGGCCCGCAGTGTCCATTCTCAGACACCGTGGAGGTCTTTGGGTCATTCCCGGCCACCCCCACAGCCAGCCGCCTTCCCTAAGCTGCCCTCTCCCCGGGCCCAGCCAGCATTTCTTAACCTGGGGACCATTCAACCTCATGACATCAAGATGTGGAAACTGCAAAAGAAATGTCTTTATTCTTTTAACCTTCTTATTTACAAAAAAAAAAAAAAACCAAAAAAAAAACCACCTCGAAAAGAACAGAACTGAGATTGGCTTACATAGTGGGTGGCAGGTGAACAGACGTGTAACTCTGGCTTCTGGAGTGGCTGGCGGGCCGGGGCAAAGACTGGCACGAGGACAGTGGGATGCTCTGTCGGGCTCTGGTCTGGTTGGAGAGGGGCCGGCGGAGCCCGGCCCCACAGCTCCCAAGGCAAGGGCTGACTTGGCGCCTGCCGGAGAAGCCACTGCCCCAATCCTGTCCTCCCCTCCCATCCACACACACAAAGGGAAGGTTCCCGAGAGGCCACACCACTGCCCAGCTCGCTCCTGGCGCGGAGAGCTCCCCGGGCCCCCAACACCCCTACAGGCCAGAGGTCGGAGCCGAGGGCCTCCCAGCCCGGCTAGAGGTAGCCAAAGACATTGAAGATGGGTGGCGGTACAGCCGGCTTGGTGGGGATAGGCTTCAGGACCACGGGTCTGTACACTTTCTGCCCCGGCCCATCCACATCCTTGCAGAAGTGGGCCAGCTCCCCGGGGGAAGCCGGGCTTTTCCTCCATAGGCTCAGGCCGGGGACCGGGCTCTGGGGCAAGGCCCCTGGAGGACCTGGGTAGACCGGCTGTCCATGGTACTGGAAGGGGCAGCAGCTCCAGGCATTGACACGGCCCACCAGGGAGACCCCAGACATCTTGAGTGGCTCCTTTTCAGCCGGTGCCCTTGGGGATGCCGGCACTGGGGCCGTCTCAGGATCCAAGGGCTCCAAACCTTTGCAATGTTTCTTACCCTCATAGGGAGGTCCCTCCCTGGGGCCCGGCCCCCCCTCCAGCCCCAGCGGGTAGCTGTGGGTGGCCCGAGGCTCTTCCCAGAAGGAAGCGGGCAGCTGTCTTTTCCTCATGGGCACCTGGCCAGGCCTGGCAGCTTCTGGGTTCTGCCCCTGTAAGGTCTGCTCCTTAGAGAGACATTCCTCCCTGTACGGGTTCCCCAGAGCCTTCTCCTCGCAGCCCCCACCCCCGACGGGACTGGAATCATGGCCAGAATCGAGGGGCAGCCTCCCCGGCCGGTCCTCGGGTCCCCTTTTCAGGTGAGGCTCCGCCCCTCTGCCGGGGAGGCCCCGAGGAAGCCGGGAATACTTCTGGGAGAAGCGTTTGAGCTGCTTCTGCAGGTACTTGCGGTGGTCCACTGAGCGGCGGCAGGGTGCAGACTTGTCCAGGGCCGCCTTGATGTCACTGGACGCCAGGTTCACAAAGTTCAGCAGCATCTTTACGTCACTGTCGTTTGCCATCACCAGGAGGCCACTGCATGGGGCTTTCCATGAAGCGGGTGGGTTCTGCTCGTGGCTGGCAGCTCCAGGGGAGGGCACAGAGCTGACCTGGGGGGACACACAGGCCATTGGGAGTCTCTCCGGGCACCAGCACCCAGCCGCCGCCCCCCCTCTCCCCCGAGGCCGCAGGGCCAGCGCCCCTTAGCCTGAAACACAGTCCTGGGCACCGGGCTGCCCATTCAGGCCGCTGAGCATGCGTTTCCTCAGCATCTGGGAGGGAACACGCGGGCCCACTCAGTCCTCCCAAGTCTGGCCCTCCCCTGCAGCCGAGGCTCAGAGAGGCTGGGCGGCTTGCCCAGGGCGGCCCAGCCACAAGTGGCATCGCTGGGGCCGGAGCGCAAGTCTCCGCGTGCCCAGCGCACCGTGTCTCCCACACACCACGCTGCCAACGTGCGCAACTTGCCAGCGAGGTTTTTATTTTCTGAGCCGAGGCCACCGCTCCACTTTAGAGCAAGGCCAAGCCCCTTCTCTCCCCAGTGGTGATGCCCTCCCCCTCCCACCCCCGCCCCCAGGCCTGCTAGCTTCAGCCCCCCCTCTTCGGCGCCCACGCTCCACCCCCGGCGCTCACGCAGGACAGGCAGGACCCCCGTCTGGCACTCAAGCCTGGGCCTGCCTGGCGGGCTGATCTCAGACTGTGGGCAGCGGGGCTCCCCCGCAGAAGCATCTGCAGCAATTTCATGCCTCCTGGGCCACCACCCGAGGCCCGTCGCCCCTCCCCCAGGCCCCAGCCTGCCCCACGCCCCCACCCAGCCGGCGGGAGCCGCCTGAGCCTCCACACTGACCGAGGGTGCGGGCCGGCCCCGGGCCCCCCGCCGACGTGGCCTGGCAGGTTCCCCGCGGCAGACCTGGGCCAGGCCCGGCGTGGCCGGCGAGCTCCGTGCGTCCGGCTGGAAGCAGTCGTGCAGCCCTCGAGTGGGCTGGATGGAGGACGAGTCCCCGGCGCTGGGGGGCCCCTCAGGCCAATCAGGAGCGCCTCTCCAGATACAAAGCATCCCAATCAGGCGGCAGCGCCCCGTTCCCACATTCTTTGCCGTCACAAATTGTCACCATGGGGACCATCACAAAAAAGACAGCTCCCAAATGCAATCATTTCCCGGTAAATTTCTACCCTTCAGCCCCTCCTCCCCTTGACCTCGGTTCCCTGGTTTCTCGAGGGGGCAGTGCGTGTGTGTGTGCGTGTGTGTGTGCATGTGTGTGTGCGTGCGTGTGTTTAAAAAGTCCAGGATTGAGGAGGGGCTGGGCCCAGAAGAGATGGGCTTGCATACCTCCCCCAAAGACTCCAGGCCTACAGCTGCCATGCCCCAGTGCAGACAGACAATCGGACGGGGTAAGCCGGGCGGGCTCTTTCCCCTCTGTCCTTGAGTGTTGAGTGTCTCTCCCTCTCTCCCTCCCGCCGCGTTCCTCTCTCCCTCTCTGTCTCTGTCTGTCTCTGTCTCCCTCTTCCCAGCCCCCTCCCGGAGGCACCGGCCACTGGCCAGCCTGTGAGGGCAGGCGGCTCGCTGATGTCGGGAAAGGTAGCCGGGGAAGGACTCCCTAACGAGGTGCTGGGATATCCATGGGAAGGGAGCCGGAGCTCTCAGGAATCTTGTCTTTATGTTTGCTTCCTCAATTGAGCTGCACAAAGCCTGAATTGCCCATTCAGTGCGGCCGGACAAAAGGCTGGCGTTGCACGGTCCCCTTGCATTTGTAGTCAAACAGTTAGGGACTTAAATCGAGTCGTCATGATGGAGAAAGAGGTGGACAAAGCCCATAGAATTGCCATCAGCAAACATTTTCCTGTGTCATATTAGCCAGTCTCCATGGCTCCCCCTGGCCTGGGGACAATGGCACAAGTTTGCACACTTGGCTACTGTCACCGTGCCAACGCCGGCGGGGCCGCAAGCGGGCCGCTCTGAGCAAGCGAGGGAGCCCTGTGCTGGCTGCTGGCCCTGCCCACTGACTGGCCGGAGGGAAGGTGAGGCCGCGGGCGGAGGCAGGCTGATCGGTGCGGCCTCCGTGCCGGCCGACCTGGGCGGGCCCCGCGCCTCCTGCCTTTCTCTGCTCAGCCTCCTTTCCCTTCCACCTCTTCCCGTTCCCGTCCTTTCCCCCCTTCCTCTTCCAGGGTCTCCTCCGGTCCTCCGCTCAGCTGAACGGCCGGGCCGGCGGCCTACACCCCACCTCTGTAGCACGGTCTGTGATGCCAAGGACTCCTCTCTGAGGTCCCCTCGCCCGCATGGGAGCAGTTGCAGGGCAGGCCCAGGGGACTCACCCAGGAGGATGGTCCCACCCCCTCCTGCTGGCCAATAGACTACTGCCGCTGGCCACAGTGGCCTGGCTTCAAGCCGCCTCCCTCTCTGGCTGGAGGGTCCCTGCAGGCCAAATGAAGGGTTTGGAGGAGAGGGCCCTGTGTCCACAAGCCGGAACTTAATTTAGAGATCGGGGATTGGGCGTGGGATCCCCCGTGCTCCTCCCCCTGCTGAGGCAGCGGGGGGAAGCAGGGGCTGGCATGGAGGTGTCTCTGGACTGGAGTCTCCCAGTGCTCTCCACCGCAGCACGACGGCTAAGTCATCGTTGCTCTAAGCACTGAGAGCCGAGGGTTGTCTCTGCAGCAGAACCGAGCCCAGCCTGACCGGTACAGGTGGGAACATCGTTGCTCCTCCGAACTGGCCCTGCACAGGGCTGCCCTGAGGTCACCGGGGTGGGCCCCCTGCTTGGGGGCCAGGTCACATGGCTCGGCTAGTGTTCAAATCCCTCTGTAACCCAGCGCTGGCCCACTTAACTGCCTTCTGCATCATTCTCTACTGGGACGCTGGCTTCAAACCATCCCGGCCCATTCCCACTGTGGCCTCCTGCAGGCTCGGGGTCTGTTCCTGCTGCAGCCCACCGGGCTTTGCTCGCCGGTGACGTCGTCCCCTCACTGCTCTGCCAGTAGCAACCCCCCGAGGCCAGTGAACCTTGTGGGGTCTGAGTCCATAGCTTAAAAACTCATTCCATAGTGCTCTTATATGGGCTGTTTTTCCTGTGTGTTCTTCTTACTTATTGAGGAGAAAGAAAAGAAGGGAGGGAGGGAGGGATGGAGGGAGGACAGGAGGAAAGAAGGAAAGAAGGAAGGAAGGAAGGAAGGGAGGGAAGGAAGAAGGAAGGGAGGAAGGAAGGAAGGAAAGAAGGGAAGGAGGGATGGAGGGAGGAAGGGAGGAAAGAAGGAGGGAAGGAAGGGGGAGGAGGGAGGGTGGGAGGGAGAAAGGAAGGAAGGGGGAGGAGGGAGGGATGGAGGGGGGAAGGAAGGAAGGGGGAGGAGGGAAGGATGGAGGGGGGAAGGAAGGAAGGGGGAGGAGGGAGGAAGGGAGGGAAGAAGGGAGGAAAGGGGGAGGAGGGAGGAAGGAAGGAAGGAAGGGAAGAAGGAAGGGAAGAAGGAAGGGGGGAGGAGGGAGGAAGGAAGGGAGGGAGGAAGGAAGGAAGGGAAGAAGAAAGGGGGGGAGGGAGGGAGGAAGGAAGGAAAGAAGGAGGGAAGGAAGGAAGGGGGAGGAGGGAGGGAGGAAAGAAGGAAGGAAGGAAGGAAGGAAGGAAGGAAGGAAGGAAGGGGGAGGAGGGAGAAAGGGAGGGAAGAAGGGAGGAAAGTGGGAGGAGGGAGGAAGGAAGGAAGGGAGGAAGGAAGGAAGGGAAGAAGGAAGGGAAGAAGGAAGGGAAGAAGGAAGGGGGAGGAGGGAGGAAAGGGGGAGGAGGGAGGAAGGAAGGGAGGAAGGAAGGAAGGAAGGGAGGAAGGAAGGGGGCGGAGGGAGAGGGCGGAGGGAGGGAGGAGGAGGAGGGAAGAAACTGATACTTGGTCAGCACCTTATGTGTGCCAAGAGCTGCCATCAGTGATCACATGTAGAAGACCCCACCTGACCCCACGACAGCTCACTGAGGGGAGTACTGCTGTGAAGGATGTGAGACTGAGCCGCTTTCTCAAGGCCTCACAGCCAACAACTGGCAAAACTGAACTTGAAGCCAGGCCAGTCTCCGTGCACCCTCTCCCATCCCTATGTTCATAGATCCAAAATGAAGTCTAACCTCCTTGGCCTAACCCAGAAAGTCTTTGGTAATCTGACCCCTAACCGGGGCCTGGCGCAGGGTAGTTTCTCACTAAATGTTTCGTGAATCAAATATGTTGCCCACTCCACCGAATGGAGAAACTGCTGCCTCTATTTGTTTGTTTGTTTACTATTTGCCCCACCCACCCATCTACCTCCACCTGAGTGAGCTCCGTGAAAGCAGGGCACAACTGCTCATTCACCTCCGAATTTCTGTAGAACGGCCTCGGCACAGAGAAGACTTAGTGAAGGAGCCTGGTGACCGCTACGGTTGCACCTGACAACAAATCCTCGGTGTTCCTTCTGGACTGTGGGTGTGTGGAGAACAGGGAGCACCGTTTCATAATTGCATCTCTCCGCACCAGACGGGGCCACTGAAGCGCCTGTTAAAGGCACATGAGCGGGGCTGACTTGAACTTGAGACTTCCTTCCCCATCATCCGTCACGGATGCGGGTCTCTGACCTTCCAGCTGCGCTAACCCCTCCTCAAGATTATTTACATGGTTCAGTGTCAGGGACTTCCGGGTTCTAGTAACTCCACTCAGCACCTGCGTGCGGGGACCAGAGGGCACGGAGGAGGGGGGCTTCCTTTGCTCACTCCTCTGTCCCCAGTGCAACGTGCTGGAGGGGAGACCAACTCTGTTCTGACAACTTAACAGCCATCTTCTGTCCACCCAACACCCCAACTTTCCCTGGTTTCCCAAACTACCTGGAGCCACCCATCCAGAATTCCTGGACGTCATCTGACATAACCCACTTCTAGAATTCAGCCAACACAGCTGCAGATTGGAAACAAAAGTGAGAGGAGGCAGGTGACAATGCATGAACCACCCAGCCAGAGGGGGAACCTGGAAGGTCACCTGGAGCAGTGGACTTTCAAACTGTGTTTACACAAAGAAGCCCCTTAAACAGACTCCTGAGGGAGTCCAATATATGAAACAGTGACACGGACGTGCTAGGAGGGCAGATTTCTTTTACACACCCAAATGCGATAATTTCCACTTATTTTGAAAACAGATTCACACCAGGAGAGTGTTTTGATGACCTAGAACTTCAAAATCAGGAGTTGTGGATTACAGTCTAGTATCGGCCATATTTTGCTCTGGTTGCAGAACCTATAGAAATCTTGACATAAAGAGATAAGAGGCTAAAATGGTAAAATTTTAAAAGTCTGTCTTGCTATCTCAGGATAGTCATCAAATGAAAACGATTCCCCGAGAAGCTTTAGTATCTAGTCCCCTGGGGCATTAACCGGTTAACTGCCCAGGCTAACGGGTCTAGTGTGTTGGCTTGTGAGTTACAACTCGTTTGAGTGTGTGTTTGTTAGTACAGTTTTTAGCATGTAATATTTTCAATCGCCAAAAATAAATTTTAAAGACAATTTTACGTTTCCACACCTCTGTAGAAAGTTCCGTTCCAAGAGATGGGCCATCTTCCCATTTTAGAGGTGAAGAAGAGAGGCCGGGTAGGGGAGATGATTCACCCAAGGTCAGGCTGTTCTGCACCCTGACGTCTGCTCAGAGCTCGGCCCTAGCCAGCACTCACCACTGGATCAAGGTATATGACACATAGTGAGCCATTTGTTCAATGGATAAGGAAACCGAGGCACAAATTAGCATGGAAACTTGCCCAAGGTCGTCTGGTCAGTAAATGGCAGACCAGGGACTGAGATGCCGGCAGCCGGGTCCAGATGCTTGGTCGTGACCATTGTATGATGCTGCTCCCTGCTATTAACTAACTCGCAGGCCCCGACTCCCTCCTAGGGGCTTAGCTAACCCAGAGAGCCAGGCACGCCCCTCCCGACCTGGCGACTTGGGCCTGACCATCTCAACTCCGGAAATACACAAATGCCCCTTCAGAGGCACAGCGGCACGGCCAGCACCTCGCGGACGTGTGACAGACATCACAAGATGATTTATGTAACCCCCTTATATAATGGGAGTATTTCTATCAAAGACTGGCCTGAGGCAGGCTGTCAGCTGTAATCAGAACAGACAGGCCTTTCCACTTTTCTTGGAAAGAAAGGCATTGGGTTGAAATAAACCCCTTTGGCTGCCAGGCCGCCAGACTGGGGGCTTCCTGCCCTGGTGACCTCCTCTCACAGCCAAGGCTGAGCACCAGCATGGCGGTGCCCTCAGAGCAGCCGGAGACCTCGTGATGCCTCACAGCCCTGCTCCCCAGTCCCCGCGCCCCTGGCCGTGGCCCGACTGCAGCGGCAGAGACAAGTGTCAGTGTGACCGTCTTTAAGGTCGAGCTAATAGCAGCTCGCTGGCAGAGTGGACAATGAGGATTAAGAGAGATCATCTGGGGAGCGCTGGGGTGGCTCAGTCGGTTAAGCATCCGACTTCGGCTCAGGTCATGATCTCACAGTGTGTGAGTTTGGATCCCACCTTGGGCTCTCTGCTGTCAGCACAGAGCCCACTTCGGATCCTCTGTCCCCATCTCTCTGCCCCTTCCCTGCTCGTGCTCTCTCTCTCTTAAAAAGAAATAAACAGGGGCGCCTGGGTGGCTCGGTCGGTTAAGCGTCCGACTTCGGCTCAGGTCACGATCTCACGGTCCGTGGGTTCGAGCCCCGCGTCGGACTCTGTGCTGACAGCTCAGAGCCTGGAGCCTGTTTCCGATTCTGTGTCTCCCTCTCTCTCTGCCCCTCCCCTGTTCATGCTCTGTCTCTCTCTGTCTCAAAAATAAATAAACATTAAAAAAAAAAAAAAAAGAAATAAACACTGGGGCACCTGGGTGGCTCAGTCAGTTAAGCGTTCGACTTTGGCTCAGGTCATGATTTCACAGTTCATGAGTTCGAGCCCCACGTCGGGCTCTGTGCTGACAGCCCGGAGCCTGGAACCTGCCTCGGATTCTGTGTCTCCCCCTCTCTCTGTTCCTCCCCCACACGTGCTCTGTCTCTGTCTCAAAAACGAATAAATGTTAAAAATTTAAAATTTAAAAAAAACATTAAAAAAAAGAGAGAGATCATCTGTGACCAAGCTAGTACAGTGCCTGGCTCAGAGTCTGTGCCCTTCCCCCAGCTCTGCCCCTCTGGGCTGGGTCCACAGCTGCCCAGGGAAGCCCAGCCTGGGCACGGCTCACCCATAGAGAGGGGCTGATGTGGCCGGAATAACACAGCAGTCATGCCTTTACGCCCCTGTCGGGTGATCCCCATGGACCACTGCCTCCCACTGATCCCAGCTACTGTGCCACATGTCTGTCACCTTGCCTGTGACTCCGGGAGCCTTTCTGGTGCGTCTCTTCACCCAACGCAGGGCACAGCCAGGAATGAAAAGTCCGTTTAATCTCAACTGCCAACTCGGATTTGATTGGTGATGGCTGGCAGGTGCCCTGTGGAAAGATTCCGAGGGCCCCGCAGGCCCAGCAGTTAGAATGCCCTGATCAGCTAGTCATGCCTTCTGTGGGTGCGGATGGAGATGGGCTGGCTGGATGCCAGGTGTCCCTGCCTCCAGCTCCCAGTCACAGGCTGCAAAGCCAGGGTGTGCAAAGCTTGGCGTTCTGGTAACCCGACCCTTGGGATTTTAATCAAGGGAAGAGAGTCCCAGAGAAAGACTGATTTTCCAAGTCCTCAGGCGCTCCCACTTCCCAGACCAGAGCTCATTGACTCAGTGCAATACACAGAGACTAGAGTGGGTAGGCATTTTGGAGAATAGAGGCACCGAGACGTTTAGGACAATGGAGAGGGGAGGTCGCCATGGCAGGGCGTGGGGGCAGAGATAAAGTTAGGAAGAACGGTTGAATCCCCCATGTACTTCTGCATACAGTAGGCACATAATAAAGGTTTGCTGAACAAATCACAACATGGAGCAAAATGACTGGTTGGCTTCTGAGTCCTGTTGGGGGCTCCGGTAGCCAGTCATAAAACATCCTGGGAACAGCATATGCTCCGTGGCCCTCCCGGCCACAGCTGTCCCCCCGCAGTTCCGCATAAACAATGCACTCTCTCATCAGAGAGGAGCCCTTGCCTCCCCGAATTGGGATTTCCTAAGAGAAAGGTGACAGGGGAGGAGCCCCACTCCCCTTAAATACCATGATGCACCGAGAGCTTCATAGCTGCTATCTCAGATATAATGCAATCATCCGTAACAAACCAATGACTGAATAAATAAAACTTTCTGAGGGGGGCGTCATCCTTCCCATCTGATAGATTAGGAAACTGAGGCTGCAGGAGGTAGAAAAGCTCTCCTCTGACCTCTGAGCAAAGTGTCAGAGGACCCGGGGTTTGGATTCAGTTTGTGTCTACACCACAGCGCCCCTCAGAGGAGGCAGGGGATGTTGTCCCTCTTGGCTTGTCGCCTCTGACCTCACAGCCCAGCCCTCGGCCTACTCCCTGGGTCATCTGTCCCAGTGCCAACTCGTGATTTCCTGACCTCTGATCACAACTCTGTCTGTAGCCCAAATCTAGCCCAAACCACACACTGTAAAAATTCTCTGAATAAAGTCTTGTCGAGAGAGAGAGAGAGAGACACGTTTGCACAATCAGTAACTCCCAGGCTCCCCAGCATGGTCCTGCTCAGATAAGAAGAGTTACTACAGTGAGTTCAGGAGCCCCCTCACCTCCTCTGGGGTAACAAGGCTGACAGGGTTGCTCAGGACAAACACTGTCAAACTCAGGTGGCGTTCAGTGCCCTGCACATGGTAGGTGCTCCCGGGAGCACATTTCTCACCTGGAAGCAGAGATAATGCACGAACCTTAAGAGTCAGGCAATTACATTCCAGTCCTGCCTCTGCTAATCTGGGCAAATAATTTCGCCTCTCTGGACCTCACTTTTCTCGTCTGTAAGATGGGGGCCATTCTACTCACTCTGCTGGCTTGCTGGGACCCTGGAGAAAGACTTGGGTCCGACAGGTCTCTAAGACGCACCAAGGCGTGGTGGAGGGGGAGAGAGAACCCCGAATAGTGCCCAAGGGCTTGACCACATCTAGCTCCAGTTCAAAGACATCTGTGAGGGGCTGGCAATGACAGTTCCCATCAGACCTTGAATGGATGATAAGGGTGATGTAAACAGGACCCCAGCTCCACAGATCCCTTCCTGCAGGATAAAGGATGTGTTGGGTGGCTTTATCTCTGTCAGGATGCAGTGGAGGGGATTCTGGGAGGAGAGAGTGTGGGCAGAGGAGGGAGGTAAGAAGCATGAGACGCAGGCTGGACAATGCAGGCCACTCCCAGGGCCAGAGATGCGGATTTCCTGGCAGGTCCTGCCCAGAGTGGGAAGTGAGGCAGCAGATGTGCGCTCGGTATTCGCCCAGTGAAGCCTGGAGTTGCATCGTCGGCCACAGCTCCAGGAATAGTGTGCTCCTCTCCTCTGCACTCACAGCCCTGAGAACTCCGTGAGTCTCATGAGTTTTCAGCACCAGTCGTGAGCTGATCATTCCCCGCATCTGTCTCCAGCCTGGACCTCTCCCCTAACCTCCAGAGTCCTATCCAGCCTCTCTCTTGCTCTCTCCCCAAGGATCTTCCAGATCCTCCAGCTTTCTACACCCAAGACTGAGCTCCGGGTTTTCTCCCCAGGCTTCTCCTTCTCAAATAACCGAGGCTCTTTCCTTCCAGGTGCTCAGGCCAGACCTCAGAGTCATCCCTGACCCCGCAGTCATAGCCTTCCATCAGCTCGCCCCCTGGACTCTGCTCGCAAACTATATCGAGAATCCGACCCCTCATCACCAGTTCCTCTGCTCTACCCTGGACCCATCTCCCACCGTCTCTCACCTCACCCGGATGCTTCCAGAGCCTCCTAACTGGGCTCTCTGTCCCCCTCCCCACACGCAGAGAAGTTTTACCAAGCTTTGCCCTGGATATAATGTTAATTTAAATATTAATTAACAGTGCCCAGGAGGACACAAGTGAACATTGGAGAGTCACTCTTTCCTCTTCCCCCTTCAATTCTGCCAAACGGTCATCTCATGTGGAGGGAGTGTCGAAAGTCTGCTCCCCACCCCCCAAAAGAGCACAAGCCTTCAATGTGGGGCCGCCTTCTAACACCCACTGTGAGCATCCTGGGGGCAGTGCAGGGAAGGGTCTGCCACAGCATCGTCTTCTCTCCCTACACCCAGCCCCTAGAAGCTCTAGAAGCTTCTAGAGCCCCACACCAGGAGCTGATGCTCTCTGAGACCAGTAAGCCCTGGCCAGCGCTTTATATACTGGAAAGAGACACACAGGGGCTCATGCTCACGCTCCAGATCCTCCAGCCATACTCTAGGGCTCCTCTGAGTACCCCTGTTTCACAGAGGAGGAAACTGAGGCGCACAGTGATTTGTTCAGTTTCATTCAGCTAGGAACTGGCAGACCTGAGACCTGAACCCCAGGCCCTTCTGAGTCGGGAGGCTCCTTAGCGCTTTTCATTGGTTTCTTCCTGAGGCCAAGCCCTGTAGAGACGTGCCAGCCCAGGGAACAGAGGAGAGCATCGGTTGGTTGTGAACTTCTCAGACACGCCCAAATCACCCCACAAGGGACCAATCACCTCAGCCAGACCCCTGAAGGTAGGTGTGCCAGGTAAACTGAGGCAGCCTGGGCTCTGGATAAGAGCTGAGCTCCTGGTTGGGCAGTTGGCCCAGAGAACATCGTTTCGATGGCTAGTTGAGTGGTGGCCTAATTTCATCCTCTGCAAAGACTACGTTTTGTGTACAGGGTCACTCTCCACCTGTATGCCCTGTCAACTGACTCTTTCCTTCCTGCTGTGGTCCCCTGTGAGGACCCTAATGGCCCCTGTGGATCTCTTTCCTCCAGCAGGCACCCTGAACCACAGCAGAGGTGGTGGGGATCTTGGAGACCCTGAGAAGCACCAGGGAGTCAGACGAGGGGGCTTTGAAGTGACAGACCCGGCTTCACATCTTAGTTGTGACACAAACCAGCTGAGTGACCAAGGATAGGTCACTTAACCTCTCTGAGCTTCCGTTTCCTCCCGTGTCACTGGAGGGACTGCACTCCCAGGTCAGCACTGACCGCCAAATTCCTAGAGGAGGCCCAGTGAACAGGTGGGAGTGCTTCCCATCCGCCCCCCCCCCCCCGCCGCCCCCCACCACTCTAGCCTCACCTGTGGTCCCTCATTATCAAACAAAGAAACTGAAGCTGAGAGGTGCAGTGGCTGGCCCAAGCAAGCCAGCGAACTAGTGGTATGGTCAGGATTAAAATCCTGACTCTCCAGATCAGGGCTCCCACCCCCTCTTTCAATAATGCCCTTGGCTAAGAGGAAAAGGCAGGATTCTCCTCTGAGCACTCAGTCTTGGCCTCAAATGGCCACAAGAGGGCGCCGTGGGAATTCCTCGGGGTCTCTTGCGCTTCCCAGGGAAGGAGCCTTTCAGTTTCAACCTTCATGGCCTCCCTGGCTTGCAGCCCGAGGCTCCTGCCCCTCAAGAACTCTGACCAAAGCCCCCCTTCCACACCCCAGCACTTTGAAGATATTCCAGAGCCCCTGCTCATTCTTCTCCCCTGTCTCCACCCTCCACCCGCCCCCCCATCCCAGGATTATGTATCCCCCTTTTCCTGACTAGATGTGGGATCCTTGGAAACCCCATGTTGTTTTTGTCAAGCAGTTGGTTCACACTGGGCTTCAGGATCCACCCACGCTCCCATCTATCTATCCACAAACATCTGCTCAGCACCTGCCGGGTGGGAGGAGGGCGGAGGGGACCCATCAGAATCATCCTCTGACTCATGGGGGGTGTAGTCTAGTGGGGGGGGGACGGAGTTAGTTATAACATGTGATGACACGATGCGCCTTAGTATGTTAGCTGGAAAGCAAGCAGAAGGGCTGACGGTAGGAGCCTCAGGGTTGGCTTCGGGAGGGTGTAACCCCTGGGAAGCAAGGGACTTGGGCAACGAAGGCCTACATTTCCGAAGGAGGGACCCCCACCCCCAATGCTGGACACAGTCTTCTCATCTGTAAATGGGGACAATAATACCTGTTCTTCCATTCCCTCAAAGAATGAAAGAATAAGCTCTGGTGTGAATAAAAATGGAAGCAGGCTGGACACTGAAATACCATGTGGACATGCGGGGTGTATATTTCGGCACCAGCATTTTTGTCCCTCCCCAGCAAGCGCTGGTTGGCCGTTGGTTGTATCCAGTCAGCTCGCACTTCACATTATCCCACATGCACAGTCCCTCGCTTGACCCGCTCACAGATGCATTCGCCACTCGAGCTCCCGGGTGACTGATGAGAGTCCCCAGGGGGCTCCTGCTGCTGGCCCTGCCAGGGCCACCCTCCCCTCTTCCATACCTTGGTTTTTCGTGAGTCGTTTTCAGGTCCTTGCCTAAGGCTTGTTAAAATCAGAGCCAGAAGGAAGACAAGCCGGTGATGCTGGAGGCCATCTCGGAGCTCCTAGAAGATTGAAATCTGCAAAAGTGACCCCAGGCAGCTGTGGGCACGCTGCCCCCTGCTCCCACAGGGTGCTGGCCAGGAAGAGGCTGGGGTGAAGAACGCTGTTTGTATGTTGGCATTGCCTGGTCCCCCCCTTTCCATCTTGTCAGACAACACAAATGACAAGCTGTTTCCAAGTTTCCCTCTCCAAACAGGGTCCTCCGGGTCTGGGGTGACAGTGGGATGAGAGGTGAGCCCCTTGCACGCCCCAGCAGCCCCCCTCCACAGCCTCAGAGGACGGCTCTAGACATCACAGAAAGCACATTCACGTTCCAGGACCCGTGGTCCTTGCAGGACGTAACACTTGGTTTTGTCTTCCCTCCTTGCCTTGCCATGCCTAACCAGGTTTGTAATTCTCTGATTCTTCCGAACATACACTTCCTCCAGAGAGCATTCTCTGAGAGCAGCTGGAGTTGCTGCTTCCTAAAGACAAAGCCTCTGCGGGGAGGGGGGGTGGGGGGGGTGGGGTCTGGGTCCAGGATCAAACGCTCAGCAGGGTTTGGTGGAGGGGGGCAAGGACTTACCCTCCCTGGCCAAGGAGAACATGGGGCAGCTCAACAGTAGATTCATGTGTCTCCCATGCTCCCTTTCCAGACCCCTTTCCTCTGACCGTTGCCCTAAATACCCATTTTAGCCCGATTCCAGCTGGACTTGAAGGTTGAGACAATCGGAGGGGTGTCAGAATTGTCTAAAAACAGTGCTGTGAAGGATGGGCAGAGATAGATACACTTAAGCATTCTTGGTATGAGTGTGAGTTGCTATCGCCTTTTTGGAGGGTCTGTTGGCAGCGTCTCTTAAAACAGGAAATAGGTCTGCCCTTAGAGCTCCAAGAGTCAATTCTACAGGAATATGGGCACATGGGCGCAAAGAGTTGTGCCCGAGGATGTTTGCGGAACTGTGCCGGAGGGTGTGTGTTTACAACTGCAAGAAACACACAAAAGGAAAGACAAAAAGACAAAGACTTGAAATGTACACAGTACTGTAGCACAGAATGTTTTGTAGCCACTGACAGAATGTCCTGAGGCTACAGGTGCTGACTTAGCAAGAAGGACCTCAAGATGGATGGTTTCATGAAAAAAAAATAAATAAAGCTCAGAGTTAGGTGTATCGTATGACCCCATTTATGTTAAAAATAAAAAAAACAAAGAAAGAAGAAAAGGTAAAGTAAAAGGGGCTCCTTGGGGAAAGTGTGGGAGGGAGGCACCCCAAATTGATAACAGTGGTGATTTATGAAAGGTTGTAGGACGGGAGAGGCTTGAAGGGGGTTTCATTTTTTAGTTTATAAACTTCCATTTAAAATTTTTTTTCTCAATGAGCACATAGGTATGTATCATGATTTCGTCTTGAATATTTATATTTGACTTTGCTCAGCATAGTCCTGCTCAGAACCTCTGAAGTAGGTTGACAGTATAATCATTCAACAACAAACATTTCCCACGTGAGCCTCTGCTCCACACAGCTCGGAGCTGGGTCCCGAGGACAGGAGACACCGTCTCCACAGAGAAAGGTGCGTGAAGGGGAAAGGACCTTACAGCACAACAGAATCTACGACAGGGTTTTCACAGGAACAGGAAGCAGGTATGATCCATTTCCCTGGGTGAAAGTAAGGGAGGCTTCTTGGAGGAAGTGGTGCTTTGTAGTCTTGGGGATGATTGGGGTGTATCAGATGCATCAGTGGGAGAAGAGTGGGGGAGTCTTGTGGGGAAAAGCATTGCAGGAGAGGAGATGTGAATGTCTGGTACATTTCAGGGATCACAGTGGGAAGGTGATGAGATGAGAAGGGGCAGGACAAGGACAGAGACAGGGCTG
Organism: Acinonyx jubatus; assembly: GCF_027475565.1. Classification (NCBI taxonomy): domain Eukaryota; kingdom Metazoa; phylum Chordata; class Mammalia; order Carnivora; family Felidae; genus Acinonyx; species Acinonyx jubatus. Next base: position 134,236,965 of record NC_069386.1, on the reverse strand, counting down.
AGCTTTCCACCGATGCACTCTGATGTGCAGGGGTTCAGCCAGCTGCCAGCAGGGGGCGCTGAACCCCCTCAAACCGCAGAATCTGGAGCCCGCGGGGGGGGGGGGGGGGGGATTTGGTCACAGGGCTTCCTGTGGCCTGTGGTGCAGGACGCTGGGCTCTCAGGGCCCCAGGCGGGATGCTGAAGGCAGGCGGGTGGACAGAGACCTTGCCACAGACAGTGACCGCCTGCATGAGGACGGGGGGGGGGGGGGGGGGGGATGCGTTGGGAGGGCACCTGCCCTGTCCCACTGAGAGACCACCGGGCCACTGGCCGTGCCCTAGAAGGTCACTCCCGAGCTTCTGCAGCGCGGCCTAGGACTTGAGACAGGCTAACCCAGTGATTTCATGGATGATGTTGCTTTCCTTTCCCAATGCGTGTATTTGGGTTTAAAAGGAGAGTCCACTTCCAGAAGAGTGTGAGTACGCGGTGACACAGGAGGCTGTGACCACAGGAAATGAATGACTGGAGTCAAGGACAGCAGACACGGGGTGCCCTGAAGGCTGAGTCAGCGTGGAGTGTCTGTGGTGTGGCTGACTGCTGTCAGCCCATCCTGTCTGCCCCCCTGCCCCCCTTCTCTCTCTCTCTCTCTCTCTCTCTCTCTCAATCAGCTCTTCGCTCCGCCCCTCCCAAGCCCTCACTCCTGGGGCCTAGACTCCCAGTCCTGAGTCCTTCCCCTGACATCTGGCAGATCCACCTGGAGCACTGCCCTGTGCCCGGTCTTCTTGGGGACGCTGGGCCACGACGGGAGACAGACACTAAGCACAGCAGAGCTTCAGGCAGTGATGGCCCCACGCAGGAAACGAAACAGGGCCACGGGACAGATCGGCAAAGGGCTTTCTGGGGAGGGACGTCAAACTGAGATCTCAGTGTCCAGATGGAGCCAGACACGAGAGTAGGAATGTCCCAGAGAGAGAGTCCCTGAGGCAGGAATGAGTATGGGGCTTTCAAGAGAAAGGGAAAAATTGAAGGGGACCCCTAGACTTTTGGCTGAGCAACCAGTTTGAATGGCAAGGCTGATTCCCGAGAACGGGAAGGCAGCAGAAGACGTGAGGTGGTAGGACCCTGAGTGTCAGGGGTGCGGCTGGAATGTCACATGGGCAGTTGGGAATATGAGCTTGGATTCCCAGGGAGAGCTCAAGAGAGAGGCTCCGTGGTGGGCAGGTGTCCAAGGCCTGGAGGCAGGTGAGGTTGCTGCCTGGTCGTAACTTACAAAGGTGACTCAGTGGCAACACAGAAGCCAATGCCATTGAAAGAAAATTTTGGTGTTACTCCCTAGGAACAGGAGGCTGCAGGCGGCATGCAGGGAAGAAGTTCAAGATCGGAGACTTTGAATAATTCAGGCAGGCTTGGGATGCAAGGGTGGTCTCCAGCTGTCGGGGACCTGGCCCTGGGTGCTGAAGGCAGGGGAATATCAGCGTGGTGTGGGGGAAGGCTGGATTTTCGAGTGGCTGGGGTGTGGACCGGGGAGGCTTCGTGGGGTGTGGACCGGGGAGGCTTCCAGGAAAGCTGGACCACAGGAAGCCGTAGACAGCTTTGCTGTTAGTTTGGCCCTGTGATTGATTCATGTCCAACAGACAGAAACAGAATGCAAGAAAAGAGAGAACAGTTGTCCCGGGGACAAGGGACGAGTGAGGGGCCGGGCCCCAGCCCCAGGCGCACAGTACGAGTTAGAGGAGGGGGAAGGGAAGGAGAATGAGGACTGAATGCCAGGAGAGCCCCACGGTGCCTTAGCCTCAAGGGAGGAAGGCATTCAGTTCAAAGGAAGCCACCAGCTGTGGCCGATGCTGCTGACAGGTCAGGGAGAGCTGAGACCTTGCTTCTGGGAGCCGGGAGGCCCTGGGTGACCGGGACACGGGTGGTACCGGGATGTGCTTCCCAGTTCTGGCTCCTACTCCCCCCGGAGCATCCGGGTCGGTCCACACCCCCTCACCCCTGTGAGTACCTCAATTGTATCCCAAAGGTCATGTGGGGTCCTTGAGGGGCCGTCCACAAGTGAGGGACACCACTGGGGAGGTCAACTGGGGCTAGGTGGAGGGTGGGTTCAGAGAGGGCCCCGCTGGATCTGGGAGGTCTGGAATAAGGGACGGCAGAGCACTGGGTGGGGGCAGCAGCATGGGGACAATGTCAGGAGGCCTCAGTGCTGCTCCGTCAGGGAGGTGAGGGACAGATTCTTGAGCAGAGTGCGGCTTGGAGCTGGGGCCCGGGGGCAGGTGGGCCAGCCAAGCAGAAAGAAGAAGGAGGGTGTCCTTGCCCCCCCAGACTGCTCCCCCCTACACTGCCCCCCCAACTTGGTCCACATAGCACTTCTCTGAAGTCGTCCGGGGAGACACGGCCAGGGCCCTGGAGTCCACACGGTCCTTCGTTTTGCTGCTTTTGTACATGTCATGCCCTGTACCTTGAGCTGCATTACTTCTTCCTGGCAAACTCCTGCTCATCCTTCAAGACCCAGCCCAAGTATTGCCCCCTTCAAAAAGCCTTCCAGAACCACCCATTGTCCAGGATTGACCCCTCGGAGCACCCACAGCCTGGGCTCTGATCTGTCTGGGTCTTTGTTGTTCTATGTCACCCACACCCTCCCCTCTCTCCCTCAGAGGCCAGGGAAGGACTCTTCCTACGGCGGCCCCAACAAGATCACATGTCCTGCCCTGATGCCGTTTCTGTCCCCAGTCCATCCATGGCCTCAGGTCCCCTTGACAAGCAAGTGAAACAAAGAGCAAGTTCAGCTGACCCAGCCCTGCCTTGAACCTCAATGTTTTCAAGCATTTTAGGCAGAAAGAGGGGCTTGGTCACTACGGGGGAGGAACTTGACAAGTAGAAACACAGCCAGCACCTGATCCCCACTGGCATGGGGTGGGGGGTGAGGGAGCCTTTCCTCAGTAAAATCGCAGGTGCGCTCGGGTGTCTGGGATGTCAGTACCACGACGGTGACAAGAATGCCTTTTCTTGACTCAGCGTGTCTTAGAGAAGGTTCTTCCTGATCCCTCCTCCTATAGATATGGAGACTGAGGTGCAGAGAAGGTCCTGGCCCAGGGTCCCTAGGCAGTTGAGGGCAGAGCCCTTCCTCTGGGGAGCAGGTTGTGGGTTTGGCTCAGAGCTCAGAGCTGGCCTGTGTTGTGGCCCACGTAGGACACACAAGTGGGTGCCGAATCCGTATTAACCAGTGGTTTACTAACAGCAGCTCCAACTCGTGGAGCGTGTACTGTGCGCCCTGGCATTCACCGCTACGCGTGGAGGCTGGGCAGCTTCAGGGTCAGCCCAGCGCTCCTGATGCCCAGACAGGGCCAGGGCCGTGTGATGCCCTCAGGGTCTGGGCCAGCAGGAGCCGTTCTCCCAAGGCGCCCCCTGGTGGAGGAGAGTGGCATCCCCTCCCCCTTTCCTCCCAGATGGACAGCCGCCAGGGCAGTTTTCACTGCTACCTGCCTCTAGCTGGGCCTGTGTAGGGATTCCAAGTTCAAGGGTAGACGAGGGGTAGAGGTCATTCTGCAAGAGACGTCATTAGTCTGCAACATACTGGGGCCTCTAGCAGGGTGGTCAGCCCGCAAGGAGGAGAGAAGGGAGGCTTGACCCAGTGGGGGTTGAAAGGGTGGGCTCTAGGCGGGCAAGGGGGTAGCTAGCAGCCCCCTTGGGTGGGGAGGACCACTGGCAAGTGGGGTGACTCACCTGAGGGAGACCGGGCACCCAGGACAAGAGTACGGGAGGGGAGGCGAGGGCCCCGTGCTCCCTGCCTGAAAACCCTTCCCCCTGTAAAGCACCTGGCCTGGCGACATGGCTTCCCCCGGTGGCCCCATTGTGGTCTGTCAGGAACCCAGCACCTGGCTGCCAGCCTGAGCCTCTGGGTCTCCCAGTCCAGAAGCCGGGCTGCCTCAGCTCCAGAGCCCATCCCCGGCATGGACTGGAAGGAGCCCACCGCAGCTCAGGGTCCTGGAGATGCAGGACCGCAGCGCCCCCACCTCCCCTTAGAGACCTTGCAGGCACCTCTTTTACGGCAGCTTCAGACGCGATGCTGCCGCGACACCAGAGGTGAAAGCCAAGGGCAGCCCTTCCGCCTGCAGCCTGCTAGCCCTGCTCGGCCACCCAAGCAGGGGTCACTTGTGAGCTGGGACTCACACCACAGAGGCTGGGGCTGCAGGGCATGTCTGTCATGCGTTAGGAGTCGCAGCAGCTATTTTCAGCTTCTGTACCAAGGACGTTTGGCTTTCCTGAGTCATCTCTGATTTGGTGAGAAGCCTGACGCAGGCAGGGAGGACATCACCACGAGCGAAGATGCATGAGAAAGAGTGGTGGCACAAGGCCACCTCTGGGTGGGTCGTTCATGGCACACGCGGTCCGAAGGTGGAGCCTCAGATCCCAGACCTTGGGCCTGCCCCACCTCTGGAGCCCCATCGGCCCCCATGACCAAGGAGAGTCACACACACATTCTCCCCAGCTCCATTCCCCCCGCCCAGGATGCAAAAGAACAAAGAGTAAAAAGTGATTCTCACCCCCTCCCCTGCTCCAGCCTCCTGGGTCCCCTCCCTGGACGCAGCCTCTATCTCCGGTTCCTGGCGGGTCCTTCCAGAGACGGTCCAGGCAACTCCAGGCTGCTGGGTGTAGACCCAGTCTGCAACTCCTTCCAGCGTGTATACATTTGTCCACAGATGGTAGCACGCTCTGTCGGACCACCGGGCCACGGGATCAGTCCACGTCAGTGTGTAAATGAGCTCCTCATTCTTTTTATCAGTTGCATAAAGTCAGGCTCTTAACGGGTATCCCCAATTCTGGTCTCCCCCACCTGAAGCCAGAGTCCTGTTTCCAAGGCAGGTGCCCTGCCACGGTCTTTAACTGCCCCTAAACTCTACTCATTCATAATTGTGTCATCAGTTACTTAAAGCACCAGAGTTTGTGAAGGATTTCATTTTTTTTTTTTTTCCTGAAGGAATGACGGCAGTTGTAACGTTATTGCTGTAATAATACCAGAATAGGTTAGGAATCTTTCCGACGCATGGAATAGAAATAGTGCCCAACTCTTTTACACGAAAGGGGAAGTTTATTGGCTCTTGTAAGCTGGGAAGTGGAGAGTAGAGTCAGCTTAGATGGATGGCCGGCTCCAGAATCCAGACGCTGTCATCGGGACCAGGTTGGTCTTTAATTCTTCCGTATCCTCCCCTCTGGAGGCTTATGCTCCAGGATTGCCTGTGGCAGGCTGGGCACCAGTTCTGTCCCCACCTCGTCTCGACCTTCAGGTCTAGGAAGTACGAATAAGAATCTGTTTTCCAGAAGTCTAAGCGACAGCCTCCCTTCGTCTCTGTAACAGCTCGGCAAGGCTATGCTGCAATGACAAATAGACCCCAAAATTATGTTATATTGTGTTACCATATATATTACATTGTATCGTGTTGTATTATCTGTGTTATGGAATATGATTTTCTTATATAAACTATATAAGTACATTTCACTTTCATGTCATATCCATGACATATCCATGTCATATCCAGGTGGAGACTCCTGGTCTCTTCTCCATCGGTTGTTCAAGGATTCTGGCTCTTTCCATCCTGTGGTCCACCGTCCTCTAAGGCAGGAGTCTGTAGCTTTTTCTGTAAAGGGCCAGATGGTAAATATTTTAGGCTTTGAGGGTCTCTGTCACATAGACATTGTCTCCTCCTCCTCCTCCTCCTCCTCCCCCCCTCCTCCTCCTTTTTTATAACCCTTTAAAAATATAAAAAACATTCTGAGGCACCTGGGTGACTCAGTCAGTTAAGCATCTGACTCTCGGTTTTGTCTCAGGTCATGATCTCCTGGTTCATGGGATCGAGCCCTGCATCGGGCTCTGCACTGACAGCATGGAGCCTGCTAGAGATTCTGTCTCTCCCTCTCTCTTTGCCCCTCCCCCACTCATGCTGGCTCTCTCTCTAAAAAAAAAAAATAAACATTAAAAAGTTAAAAAAAATATATAAAAATCATTCTTAGCTGTGGGTCAGGCAAAAACAGTGTCCCACAGACCACACTTGGCCCACAGGCCTTAGCTGGCTGCCCCTGGCCCTAGAGCCTTGTCATCTGCCCCTAGGCAGTGGAAGGGCAAAGAAAAATCAGTAGCAGATACTCCTGCTTCTAAGCCTCCACTCAGCAGCCACGGGCATCTCTTCACCTCATGTTCCATCACGCAGCCCCAGTCACAGGGCCACACCAATCTTGGCATCTGCACAGGAAGAACAGGAGCTGGGTTCTAGTCTCACTGGCTTTCATAAGGTCGCATGATTATTATTTAATGAACTGGTGGGTGTATCGGTTAGTTTTTGCTGCGTAACAAAACTGTCTTAGTTTCCCTAGGGCCACTGTAACAAGGAACCGCCAACTGGCTGGTTTAAAAGCACAGAAATGTATTCTCTCACCATTCTGGAGGCCAGAAGTCTGACATCAAGGTGTCAGCAAGGCCACGCTCCCTGTGAAATTTCTGGGTGATAATCCTTCCCTGCCATCCCCTAGCTTCTGGGGGTTCCTTAGCTTGTGGCCACATCACGTGACCTTCTCCCTGTGCCTCCTCCCTGTTTCTGTCTCCAGAGCTCCCTCTCCTTTCTCTTAAGGACATCAGTCATCGGATCTAAAGCCCACCCCCATCTGGTATGACCTCATCTTAACTTGCTTACATCCTCAAAGACTATTTCTGAATAGGGTCACAGCCTCAGATACACGGGGTTAGAGCTTCAACATACCTTCCTGAGAGACACAACTTAACCCATTACACAGGCCATGCAGGCTTCCCACTCCAGGATTCCCACCCTCTCCACACCCCACGTTATGTGCACCACTCTGGCAATGCACTCTGACCCTGCTGCAGGAGCAAGGCACCAGGTAGGTTTCAGAGACGGAGTCCACTGGTTGTACCCGATCCCAGGTAATGAGCAGTCTGTCCCTGGAGGTGTGAAAGCCAGACTGAGTTTGAGAGTCACTCAATTGAAGGAACTTAACTCGCATGTGTTAACAGACTGAGGCTACTGGGCTGGGTGCTGAAAACTGAGATGATTACAGCCCTCCGGGGAGATAAACAAAAAAACAATTGCCTCAAAATGTGGTAGGTGCAATTGTAGGAGGGGAAAAGCACCAAAGGCTAAAGGAAGCCAGAGGTGGGAGAGAGAAAGGTTTTGGGAAGGCCTTCTGAGGGAGGGTAGACCAAAGGCATTAGATGGGGGAGCTCAGAGGCAGGTCTGGGCCACGGGGACACGGATGGATACGTTCATCACTGGGGGTCAGTAACAAAGGCCCAGGGAGTGGACAGGCCCTGAGAAGAGGGGGGGTGGGGGAAGGCAGGGACAGGAAGGGGAGGAAGAGCGAATGGAGGGAGCCACAGGAGGAGCTAAAGGAACGGAGTTCAGGACAGAGAACAAAGCAAGCGGAGAATGACAAGCACAGTAACAATAGAAATAAAGCACAAATGATCTTTGTGTTTCCAATGGATTCAGAAAGACATGTAAATACATTTGAAATGGACTCAGGGAACACATGACAAACTGCCCACAGTGGGTCGGGGGGGGGGGGTCACTGGAGTAAAGAGGGGTGGACGAGGGGGATTCTAACTGTACCTGGAATGTTCTGATTTTTTTGAAGGAAAGGGGGGCCTGGGTGGCTCAGTCAGTTGAGTGTCCGGTTTCGGCTCAGGTCGTGATCTCACTATTCATGAGTTCGAGCCCCGTGTTGGATTCTGTGCTGACAGCTGGGAGCCTGGAGTCTGCTTCGGTTTCTGTGTCTCCCTCTTTCTGCCCCTCCCCCACTCACACTCTGTCTCTCTCTCTCTCTCTCTCTCTAAAAAATAAATAAATATTAAAAAAAATTTTTAAGGAGAAATATATGTATATAGTATTTCTTTTGCTTCTTTGACATCCACAGAGCAAAAAGACAGAGCGGCTATGCCAAAATGGCAGCCGTGGCCAATTCTGGGGGGCGGGGAAAGGTGGTGGTGGTCGTTTAATCTTCATTCTTAAAACGAGCACATATTATTTTTCATAAACAAGAAGAGACTGGCTTTTCCTAAAAAAAAAAAAAAAAAAAAAAAAAAGACTGAAAGCAAAAATGCCGAAGGTCACCTACTAACAGCAGTTAATTCAGAGTATGGGCCGTGTCATATCGTTTTCCTGTTGGTCCAATTTTCCCAAATTAAAATAAGGCAAAGGATGGGGGCCAGAGTGGAGGACCCCAGCATCTGGGAGAAGGCCCAGACTGGACAGCCCTATCTCCCTTGCTTCTCCAGGGACTTGACCTTGCACGGTTTTGGTAAAAGGGGGGAGAAGGAGGAGGAGAAGTTGGAGGAAATGAGGAAACAGGAGAGGGACGGAGGGAGGGGGGAAGAGAAAGGGGTGCCCTGCCAGCGAGCCCCATCTCCAGGGCTGGGGAGGGGCAGGCTTGGGCTCAGCCCTTGGCACTGAGTCTTTTTTTTTTTTAATGTTTATTTTTGAGAGAGAGCCAGAGACAGAGAGACAGAGCTCGAGCAAAGGAGGGACAGAGAAAGGGGGAGGGAGACACAGAATCCAAAGCAGGCTCCAGGCTCCGAGCTGTCAGCACAGAGCCCGACGCAGGGCTCGAACTCACAAACTGTGAGATCATCCGAAGTTGGATGCTCAACCGACTGAGCCACCCAGGCGCCCCTGGGGCAGAGTCTTATTGAGAATAAACCATCTTCTTCTTCCCAGATTGTACAGAGTGCAGCGTTTTCCTGCTCGGGGCTTTTAGAAAGAAGAAGAAAAAGTCTATCTTCTTCTGTATGTTTATCTCACTCCAGGGAATTCTCTGGAATGGAGAAAGAACCTAAGTGGCATTTGTTCGCAGTGAAAAACAGAAGAAGAAGAAAAGCCCTGTCAGCTGGAAAGTGTCTGCGTCACCGTGAAGGGCCCTCTCCCGTGGCAGGGCGCCTATTATTAATACGGACGTAATAACATTAGGCCGCCTGATGAAGTCAGCAGCCCTGGGCCCCGCCACCCCTCATCCTGCATTTACAGCCTCATCTTTCAATTATGCTTTAATTTGAACATCTTCGACAAAGAGGCCAAGAGGAGAACCAAGCAGGTTTTAGCCTGTTTTTTTTTCCTTCCCCGTGAAGCAAACGAAGCACATTTCAAACTCAAGGAGTCTGGGATCGCTCCCCAAATCCTGACACTCAGTCTTGAAAAAGAATTATGTGAGCCCTGTGCACCTGTCACCAGCGGTCCCTAATAATAACACAGAAGACTTTCAGAGCTGAGAGGATTCCCCAGGGATCCAATCCAGCCTCTTCGCTGACAAGCCGGGAAACTGAGGCCCAAAGGAGCCCTAACTTGCTTGGAGCCAAGCCGGACCCAATTCACAGAGTCTAGATTTCTAAACCTGCATCAGAAGGAGAAAACACCTCCGATGGATGTCGGTGCTTCTGTGGAGCCATCCCGTCACCACAGTAAGTGGAGGGGCCTTCGCCGCTCAGATGGGGGCCTCCGGGGGCTGGTGCCCATCAGACTACTCTCCTCCTCCTCCTCCTCCTCCTCCTCCTCCTCCTCCTCCTCGGTACCCGCCTGCAGTTCCCAGCGCCGCCACCAGGTGGCCCCAGGCATCGCCGACCACAGCTTCCCCAGGCGAGCAGCCTGGCTCCACTCCCGGGGGCAGTAAGTGCAGAAGGCTCCGTGTTCCCCGCCCTCCTCCCTCATTGTCTATTTGATCAGCTGAACCCTGGAAAGGTCGTGAAGTCTTGGGAGGTGCAGGAGCACAGGGACTGGGGGCGGGGGCGGGGAGGAGGCCTGCAGGTCTCCGGAGCCTGTCACTTCCTATCTCTGAGCCTTGCCTCACTCACCTGTGAACAGGTGAGTACCTAGCCAGCTGCGTCCTAGAGTTACTATGATGATAATGGATGCAAAGCCCTGTGGGAATGGCTGTCCAGAAGTTTCCAAATGCCAGACAGTGAGTCAGAACCCCCCGGGGAGCTTGTTAACAAGATGCAGAAGGTTCAGAGCAGGTATGTCTACAGCGAGGCCCCTCCCTCCTCGCAGGCAAGCGGGTGACGCGATCCTGTCTGCCATCTCAACGCAGAATACTGGCGAGGGGAGAAGGTGTCCTGACCCTCCGCCCTGTCCCAGAGCTCTCCCCGGGGGCACCGCAGCTGTCTTCCCACCATGACACCTGCCCACACCGGGGATCACAATCTGGCAGGAGGCCGACATGGAGATTGCTAGCATCCTGCCTGGAAAGCCGTGACCTTGCAGTGGGACGCGGCTCACGCTGGGATGCTGTCACCCTCTGTGAGGTGCACAGCAAGACAGCAGTTACCAGCCGTCGCCAGGGCTTGGTGCTTGCCGGTGACTATTGCTACAGATGAAAGCTGATTTCAGGTCATTCCTATACAAACATCAGTCTCATCTAGGATTTTGAGAATGTCCCGGGGGTATGGCTAGCACAGCCATGCAGACAACCGGGTCCCACCCGTGGGCGTGTGTCCTGCTGAGGCGGCCATGGGACAGTGGAAAAGACAGATTCTTTGCGCTTCAGGGGTTTAGGGAATGGCTCTTGGAGGAGAGGGCATTTGAGCTGAGTCTTCGAAGAGGTGAAAGGGCCCTCCGGGAAGTGAGGGTGTGTGAGAAAAGGGACAGAGGCCCGCAAAAGGCTGGGGAGACTACAGATATTTGGGTAGGGCCAGAGAGAGCAGTGGGCGGTGGGTGACGGGGCGGGAGTTCTGCAGGGGCTGTTCTGGAAGGCTTGTGCCTTGGTGGCAGGAGCTGCCGGATGGCCTCTTGGGCAGGTGGGCCTGGAGCTGTGGCCCAGGGAAAGGGCTGGCAAGAGGAACCGGGGAAATAGTAAGTGTCAGCTCTCAGGGCCGTTCCCTCTGCAGAGGCAGGCAGGACGGATGGAAGAGGAGTGGGTGAGGAGGCGGCCACAGGTCCAGGGGTGCCGGGACCTGGTCTGGTGTGAGCGAAACCAGGGGCAGCTTCGCTGAAACTCCCAGGGGCCACAGAGGGATGAGCAGAGCAAGCAGCACAGCATAATTGGGACCAGCTCACTGTCTGACTTTGGACAAGTCCCTTCTTCTCTCTCAGCCTTAGTTTCTTTATTTATGTAGTGAAAAAAGGTGGATGAGGTGGTCTCAAAAGGCCCTCAAAAGGTGTGGACTCTCCAGAGTTGTCTAACTAGGGCATATCTTTGTTCCTTAAGGAAGGCATCAGCTAACAAGAATGATGGGGACCTCTATACTGCATATGGGTCACTTCTGGACATGCCCTTCACACTGTCTGGAGAGTCTATTCATGTGCTTCTGGCAAGGACTGCTGCATACAGTTGCACAGGCTGCGCACCACACAACTCCAGGCACTGCTATCTCTTTAGACTAGAGTATGATGGAGCCGTGCCGTCTGCTAAGAGCATCCTGGCCGTTCCATGGACGTGCCATATGCAGAGCACCTGGAAGGCCTCGTTCCGGGAGCCTGGAAACTGTCCCCTAACGTGACTGAAGACAATATAGGAGCCCTGAATCAGGAAACCGAGGGCCTGAGTTCTAGGCTGACCTGCTGTGTTACGTGGCAAAACTGTCCCCTCTCTGGGCCTCTGTCCCTTTCTCTGCGAAGTAACAGGGACAAGCGGCCTCTGAGGGCTTGTGCAGTGACTGTGTTCCCACCGCCAGAACCACTCACCTCTGAGGAACGTGCAACAGCTCCCCCATAGCGGATACAAAGATCATGACCACTGCCAAGGTCCTCGACAGACTCCAACATTGAAAGGGCCACACGGCCTCTCCTTGCCCATCTCTGCCAGTCCTGGGAGCCGAGACTTTTCCGTGGGCCTACGTGCTGCAGAACAGAGCCTCCCCTGGGCTCGGTCCAACCCACAGGCTCTCGGGAGTCCCGGGGGATCATTCCATGCGTCAGCGGCTTCCCCCTGGTCGTGGCCATGACCTAGGGCTTCATGACTGCCTCGGCTGCCAGGCCAGCATTAAATGTCCAGGCTGAGCGCTTGGTCACCACGGTACCTGACAGTTGGGTGGTTCTTCCTCAAACTGTCATTATGCCCTTTAAATCCTATGAGTGAGACAGCTGGATGTGCTGCTGAGGAAAGCAAACAGGGCATTCATCCTGGGGACTCTAGCCCACGGACAGGGTTGATGAGATTCATTGCTTTGCAGGAGCTTGGCCCCGTGACAGAGTGTAACGAACATAACGAACAGCATTCCCTCCACACCTCACAATCTATGAAGCTCTTTCCACGCTCATTAAGTCACTCAACAAACACGGAGGGCCTGCTCTGAGCCAGCTCACGGGGGCTGTCGACACGAACCAGCCCCGGTATTGCTCAGAACTGCTCACAGCCTGCCTGGCTCGTAGCTCGTTTGATTTTTATGATCACCATGTGAGACAGGAATTATGCTCACCCCTCCTTTTGCAGAGTGGAAAACAGGACAGGAAGATTAGGGGACTTATCCAAGATCCCATAGCGAAAGGCCAAGCTAAGCCCTGAATGCAGGCAACAGACTCCAAGCCTCAGGCTCTTTGTCCCCTCCCAGGTACTGTGGCCTGGAGTCAACACTTCCCCTTTCCTTCAGTTTCCTTGTCTGTACAGAGGGAGCCCTGGACGGGTGACCCAGCTCTGATGCGCACAGATCCTTTGATCCCCTGTCTAGAGCAGATTTGGCAAATAAGAGAGTCAGCTCCAAAAATCAAGTTGGCAGATCTAGATCTCTAAATCAGAGGAGACTCTGCCTGACAAGCCAATGGGGCCAGCAGGTGTTCGGGCCAAGTTTGAAATACGCACAACTCACCCTTATAAGCTATAAACACACGGCGATGCGAGTTCGTGCTGTCCGTCATCCGGCCTGTGAGTTGACGTCCGCAGTTTCTGAGCCAAGTTTCAGCCCAGAAGCAGACGTTCATTTCTCCCACAGAGTCCCACATTGTAAATCAGGTGCTGGGCAGGGAGAAGGGAGCGAGGGGGCTGGACCTGGCCACACTGAGGACGGGGTGGGGGGGTGGCCACAGATCGTGGAGGACCAGTGAGCCTCCACAACAGCCAGGGAGCTCAAGATGTCCCATCCACAGGGTCAGCTGCTCCTGCCCACGGGGCCTCGGTGTAGAGCGCTGCCTTAGAGCGGTGGGGGTTAGGGGGTAGGAGAGGCCCACTGGAATACCGACCCTGCTGTTAGGGTAACGCTGCTTGCCAACAGCTCCCCCTCCCAGAGCCACCCCCACTCTCCATGCTGTTCTGTGTCCCCGGGAGGGTGATCACGCTTCTCGGCGGTTTCTCACAAGGGCAGGCACATGCACAGAATGGGGGTACCAGAGAGTGAGGTTGGGTGTTTATTCCTCTGGCTCTTTCCCTTTCAAAGATGGCAGGGTCAGGCAGGCTGCTGTCCCCTGCAGCCTCTACCAAGTTTTGATAACCTCTCACACTCCTTGCCCTTCAGGCTGAGAGGTGACAACGGCTCCCAGGTGTCATCAGCCTTGTTGATTTCCCTTAGCCCTGCCTATGACTTTGTAAATGTCCCCATTCTCAAACTTGTGATTTCTCCCAGGAGGCTGACAAGCAGCCATTACTATATGTCATAGAATCTAGAAATATCAACCTTGAGATGCACTCTTATGTCTATTTCCCACTAAGAATAAATCTCTGCCTTGGAGTGCCTAGATGACTCAGTCTGTTGAACGTCTGACTCTTTGTTTTGGCTCAGGTCATGATCTCGAGATCCGTGAGTTCGAGCCCCACGTTGGGTTCTGCACTGACAGTGCAGAGCCTGCTTGGGACTCTCTTCCTCTCTCTCTGCCCCTCCCCCCCACTCGCACTCACACTCTCTCTCTCAAAATAAATAAACCTTTAAAGAAAAAATCTCTGCCATAACAGTGACATAAATGAGACCCTCCAATGGTGATACTTCCCTGTCACTTTAAACTTTTTCATTCCATATTTATCAAAAATGCTATTTTAGATCTGTTTAGACCTAGAGGTTTTTGGTGTGTTTTTTTTTTTTTAAATAATGCATCCCCCTTGTGTGTACATTGAAACAAAAACATAAGCAAAATAAGTCAATCAAGGTATTCCCAAAACTTCTTCACACACTCAGAGCCCCCTCTTGCCATGGAGCTATCACATCCACGTTTGTTCACACTGTACCAGCTCTGGGCCATCGAGGGCAATCGCGGTGCAGCATTCCTTAAAGAAGTGTCCCACTGTTGTCTCCGGGAGTTTTCCCCAAGCCACTGCCCACATTCTGCAAATGCTTGTGGGCCAGTATGGGCAACGCCAAGTCTACCGTGACTATCAGCCGTCAGCATCAACTGTAAAGTGCGCCTCCGCTCCAGAGAAGGTAAAATATTTGTGTCCGAATCAATGAAATATGAGTTTTAATTACATTGACCTTGGGTAAGTCAGTTTGCGTCGCTGGGCCTTCGTGGTTTCATTTGTAACAAGGTAACTTTGTCCAACTTGGATGCAATCGCAATCAAGATTGCAGCAAGTTATCTTGTGGATATCAACAAACTGGTTCTAAAGTTTATTTGGAAAGATTAAAGACCAAGAATAGCCCATGAAACACTGGAGAAGGACAAAGTCAGAGGACTGACACGACCCAACATCAAGACTTACTGTAAACCTGCAGCAGTCAAGACGACGTGGATTGGTGAAATAACAGACAAATAGATTGAAGGAACAGAATAAAGAGACCAGAAATAGATCCACACACATAGTCAACTGCTCTTCAAAGGAGAAAAAGCGATGCAGTGGAGAAAGATAAGCCTCTTTAACAGGCACACGAAAAAAAAGAAAAACAAAAACAAACCCAAGGTCTACACCCTGACCTTATAGCTTTCATAAAAACTAACTCAAAATGGGGTGCTTGGGTGGCTCAGTTGCTTAAGTGTCTGACTTTTGGTTTTCTGCTCAGGTCATGATCTCACAGTTTCTCACAGCCCCTGCATTGGGCTCTGCGCTAAGAGCATGGAGCCTGCTTGGGATTCTCTCTGCCCTCTCTCTGCCCCTCCCCTGCTCTCTCTCTCACTCTCTCTCAAAGGTAAATAAATAAACTAAAAAAAAAACTAACTCAAAATGGATCATGAACTTCATATAAAACACAAAACTATAAAACTTCTAGAAGGTAACACAAGTGACCTTGGGTTGGGCCATGGCTTTTTAAATCCAACACCAAAAGCGCAATCCATGAAAGAAAAACTGATACGTTGGGCTTCATCAAAATTAAAAACTGTTTTGTAAAAAAAACAGTTAAGAGAATGAAAACACAAGCTACAGACGGGCAGAAAATATTTGCAAAACACACATCTGATAAAGAACTTGTATACATAATATATAAAGAATGGTTAAAAGTCAACAGTAAAAAAACGAACCACCCAATTTAAAAATGGGCAAAAGTCTGAACAGGCATCTCTCCAGAGAAGATACACAGATGGCAAATCAGCACATGAAAAATGCTCCACTTCATATGTCATCAGGGAAATGCCAATTAAAACAACAACGAGACACCACTACACACCTGTTAGAATAGCCCAAACCTGGAACATCAAAATCTGACAACATCAAAGGCTGGCAAAGACGTGGGGCAACAAGAAATCCCATTCGCTGCTGGTAGGGATGCCACATGGTGCCGTCACTTTGGAAGACAGTTTGGTGGTTTCTTACAAAACGAAACAAAGGGGGGAGTTGGAGGGCAGTAAAACTTGTCCATCTGATACTCTAATGGTGGATACGTGGCATTATACACTGGTCAAACCCGTAGAATGTACCACAGTGAACCCCAACTACAGACTCTAGTTAATAGTGACGTATCAACACTGGCCCATCAATCTCAGCAAACATACCACACCAATGCAAGATGTTAGCAATGGGGGACATGGTGTGTGTGAGTGGGGCACGTAGGAGATCTCTGTAGTATCTCCTCAATTTTCTGTAAACCCAAAACTACTCTTAAAAATGAAGTCCATTTAAAAAACCAAGAAAGTGCATCTGTAGCTACCTCCTTGGGCTGCTGCGAAGTTTGAAAGAGATGACTGGGGACCAGCACGTGGTACAGGAGCTGACATGGAAAAGATAGTCAACGCCTGTCAACTGCTGGGAGTGTTGCAGTGGTTTTTGGCTGGGCTGGGCTGGATGGATTCTGTCCCACACGAAGGCCATGGCTAAGCACTCTGCGGCTTACAGAGTCTACATAGACAGGATCTGAATTTCAGACAGCACTCGGTGTTGTAAGATAGTAAGAGCCAGACACAACTTACATTAGGTGAAAGAGGCAGGTGTCCTAAGGGAACGGGCCAAGCACGAAGAAGCAGGAAATGGGGAACTGAACCAGGTCAGGGAGCGCTAGCTCCAACACTACAGACCTGGTCCTTGCTTCCATGGACATGGCATTGTAGAATGCATTCTAGAATGGCATTCTCCATGGATAGAATCTGATAGAAAGTGTGTGAGTTTTTTAATGGGAAAGATTAAAAAAATTTTTTTATGTGTTATTTTTTATATCTGAGAGAGAGAGAGCGCATGAGCAGGGGAGGGGCAGAGAGATGGAGACAGAATCTGAAGCAGGCTCCAGGCTCTGAGCTGTCAGCACAGAGCCTGACGTGGGGCTCGAACCCACGAGCAGTGAGATCATGACCCGAGCCGAAGTCGGATGCTCAAACGACTGAGCCCCCCAGGGGCCCCAGGAAAGATTTTTTTTTTTTAATAAAATGGAGGAATGGGCTATGCCAGGCACCTGGGATGAAGTGCCCTCCGTTGTACAGAAACTTTAGACCCGCCAGAGAAAGGCCCTGAAGTTCCTGCACTGGGTCCCCCTCCTCCATTTTTCCCCTCAGCAGCCAGTGGTAGAGGGTGATGTTCACCCTCTGTGGTTCTTCTCTGTTCCAGAATGCACTGCAGGCACTGGGTCCCTTCTGGGAGTTTTCTGCTCTGGGAGTTGCAGACCATAGCCTCCTGGATGTAAGCTCCTACCTTTCGTTCCTTCCTTCCGAGAAGGATTGAGGCCTCGCAGTAATTGGAAGGAAGCCGAGTAAGGAAGTGAGGAACCAGAATAAGCAGGACAATTGGCAGGAGGGAGGAAGATGAACATTAAGGTTCGTTGCCGGTGGCTGGTCAGTGGAGCAGGGACCTGAAAGTGCCAGTCCAGAAACAACAGTGCTCGGGGACTTCCGAGGCGGCCTCTGGTTCCGCAGGGGAGGGGGCACTGGTGTCTTTCCCTCTGAAGCAGCATTTTGGTGCCGCTGCCCTCTCTCTACCAACCCCACCTCGGCCATGTCCCAGGAGTGTGACTCTGTACTGTCCGTGTGACCTGCTTCCGAACACGCTGTGGTGAAAGTGACAGTGTCAGCTGTGACCCTAGACCTTGAGGTCTTGGGCACTTGGGCCCAGCGTCAGCACCCCCAGGCCTGCATGCCACACGTGGACAGGTGACCACATGAGGCAGAGGTGAGCCAGGTCCAGCCACCCCTCCAGAAATCAGCCAAGACTGGCTCACATCTACAGAGGGACCAACCAACATATACGTAGATGGGGGAGAAATAAAAACGGTTGTTTTAAGCTCCTAAAAATGGGTATTTTTTTACACCGCTATAGCTAACTAATTCAGGTATATTTTCTTTCTCTAATATTTGCCTATAGTACAACTCGGGGTTGGTAAACCAGGGCCCGAGGGGCAAATCCAGCCTACCACCAGTTTTTATTAATAAAGTTTTATTGGAACACAGCCTTGCTCGTTAATTTCCACATTGTCTCTGGCTGCTTTCAAGTACGTATGGCTTGTTTTGATTTGGATGTCTTGGATTACTAGGAAGCCCGAGCATTTTTCCCATGCTTTATTTCCTTCCTGGATCCTTTCTTTTGTGAATTCCTCGTTGCTCATTTATCTACCGGAGGATTGTTTTTTATGTGTTTGTTTACCAATGCATGTAAGCTCTTTATGTAATTAAAATAATAATTTAAAAAAGCCCAAAGACCAGGTATTAGCCAATAGACAAATAAATAAACAAACCAACAAACCAACAGATAAATAAAATATCGATCCACCTCTGTCCTGTGTGTCATAAATCCTGAAAACCTTTGCAGAGGCATTTCTGTCATTTAGTCGGGTGACTTTGTGCAATTCCCTCGGGCTCCTGAGTTTCCTCATCTACAAGACAAAAATAGAGAGATTTTGTTCATGAGGTTCTTCTGGAAAGTTAGTGAAAGCTGAAAACCACTAGAGAAGAGAGAGGTATTGTTGTCGTCCCTACCACCCACGCTCACAAACCAGCAGAAGTTAAAGCATCGAAAGTGTCCTGCCTGAGTTTAAGGGTGACACAGAGCCATGGTCTTAAATCACGTTCACGGACCCTGAGGTAGCAAGTCAGGATGCTCTCAGGTACAAGCGAGAGAGGGCCCACCTCAAACAGGCTTAAGCAAAGTAGGAAATCTGTTGGCTCAGGTGACTGTAAAGTTCAGGGTTGCAGGTACAGCCAGATCCAGGACACCAAACAATGTCACCAGGACTTGCTTCCTTGCTTTCCAACTCTTCAGTCAGCCATCCTCTTGATGCCCATAGATCCTGGCTTGCACTCAACCAGCCCGGCGACCCCAGCACAAAGAGCAGACTTCTTATTCAGTGCTTCTAGGAAGAGTTCCAAGGCCAGACTCCAGACCGGCCGGGGTCACGTGTCCTTCCCGAGCCAATCGCCGTGACCAGGGTGTGGCATCGGCTGATTGGCTAGGCCTGGCGGATGGACCGGCTGCCTAAGAATGGGTGAGGGTGGGTCCCCAGAGGAAAATGAGGGGCTGCTGCTAGTCAAAGCGGGCCTGAGCATGGACAGGCACAAACCAGACAGCTCTGCGGGTGCCTGCGGGCCCACACAGGGCGCCAGGGGGGCCAGGCGGGCAGGGACAAAGCTTCAGGCAGACTACCTTCCTGTGTATCTGGTTTGTAGATTCGGCCCGCTGTCAGATTGTGTTTGGGGAGCAGCTGCTGCTGCTAAGTGAGTTTGGACATTCTTGTTGTGGACAAAGGGAGGCATATCCAGAGACGAGGCTGAGGGTGTGTCCCCACTGCAAGGAGACTCAGGACATGAGCACTCCTAGAATGAGCATTTATTGGGCATCTCCTGTGGGCCGGACCTGGGATTACAGCAGGAACGAGACAAAGACCTCTCCCTGGGGCTCACGTTCAAATTAGGCAGATGGCAACACGAGAGTAAGTCCATACTGTGCTGGGTCATGTTGCAGTCACACAGGAAACGGCACAGGAAAATGTCATAGAGCAATAGGGGTTAGGGGACACTTGGATGGCCAGGGAGGGTCTCTGTGGGGAAGTGACATTTGAGCTGAGATCCTGGAGAAGGAAGCCCAGGAAAGGAGCACCCTGGCAGAGGGAATAGCACGTGTAAAGGCTCCAACACGGGACGGCGTTTTGTATATTTGAGAAACAGACGGCATCAGCTTCGGAGCCCAGTCAGGAAGGGGGAGAGCAGACGAGGGCGAGGAAGGGGTACGTGCCGCAGGCTGTACGGGCCCCATCAAGGAGGTCTGAGCACTGGTCCCACACAGAGAGGAGGTACCAAGAGGTGGCAAGCTGGCTGTATGAGGCCAGAGCGAGGCCTGGCTCAAGGGTGTAGCTGTGACCGCTATCGGAAGGGAGTTTCAATTCCAGCTCACTTCGAGAGAAGACTTTTCCATCAGTCAGTGGCATCCTACTGCGGAATGGATGGCCTGGAGGTGGTGAGCTCTCTGTCCCCAGAGGTATGCAACCAAGAAACAGTGGCAGAACAGGCTAGAAAGCTGGGAGTGGATGACTCTGTGAGATCAGCAGAGAAATACAGAACCAAACACGATAATAACGCTTAACAAAGTTTACGGTGGCAAAGGGCCACTTAGAACATTTTAGCGGCAGCCTGCTGTGATCAGAGCAATCTCTGGAAATGATTTATTTACATATAAAAATGAGACATTTCTCAACAACCTCGAGACAGCCCCTGGGGCGAGGCTCTCATTGGACAGCGCCTCCCCCGGGTCCGGGCTGCTCAGCCCCCGGTCGCCTCCAGCCTCGGCAGGGGGCTGATTGCCTCTCTGAGGGGAGGCGGGCGGCTGCAGCCCGCCCTGCCAGCATTCCGGAGAGTTCCTTCTCCAAAATAAACCTCGCCTAAGCATTTAAATGTGCGGCTGAGCATGAAGTACAGTCAACAATTTTATTCCAAGAATGCAAATGAATCCCTGAGGGGCCAGGAAGAGGCGGAATGCCCTGGCCCAGAAGCTTTTTTTTTTTTTAAGAGTGTGAGTAGGACACAGCAAATTCCACCGCCTCGAGCCAGAATTGGGGAAACTGAGGCTGGGGCATCAGCTCAAGGTCGCAGAGCCGGGAAAAGGCAGAGTGGGCTGGAACGTGGCTGCCAGATGCTTTCCACCCCGCATAGAACCACCCCACCAGGGTGCTATTCCTGTGCACAGAGCACGCTCCCCGATGTAGGCCAGTAGCCCCGGAAGGACAGGTAAGGCGATCATTCTGTGGAAGGGAACCACTCAGTGCACTTCCGCTGGGTCTGTTCTGGGCACCAGTGACCCGGGGGAAGAGGGCCAGTGCTCTCAGTGCCCTGGCAGCAGCATCTGCCGGGACCTCGTCTGGATGGTGCCGTCGGGCCTGGGTCCCTGGCGAGGCTCCTCCCGGACCCCCAGGAGACTGCCTAGGTCCTCGACCTGGTATTGATTAGCCTGGGAACACAACTGGGGCACAAGAGGTAGGGGTGGTCGGCTTCCCTCTCTCTGCTGAAGCAAACGCCTGGTTCCTCGTTCCCTGGAGAATTATAACTCACTTTAAACAAGAAGGCGGATGGCTTTGTGGCTGCCTCCCCCAGCCTCGCAGTTTAGCACCACCCGACTTCCAATTAGCATCATCAAGTCTCCCCTGACACCCGCCTCCTTCCAGGCGCAAAAAGTTTGCTCAAGGGCAAGGCACATTGTTGCACGTTCGTGAGCCCATTGATGGAATATACATTTATTACCACCTGTTTTGAGCCTGGTTCCTATAATGATCATAGTTACCACGGGGGGTGGGGGGCAGCCAATGTTGGGGGAGGGCAGGCATGGTGTCCCGACAGCAGACGAAGAGACCAGCCTCTGGGAGGCTCAGTAGCCAGTGCAAAGTCCACCTGCCCTGGGAGCCCTGGAGATGGGGTGTAACCCAAGACTGGTTTCAAAGCCTGAGCTATGAATGCTGAGAGGCTCACCACAGTGGCAGCAAGGGCATTGCTCTGGGGGTTGCAAGAGATGATCTGTGTGTGAAAAGCAGCTGGTGTCCTTGCACCCAACAAATGTCAGCTCCCCCTGTAATAGGAGGTGGGGGTGAGGGGGAGCTGAGCCACACCCGTGATGTCCCTCTAAGAGTGGCCTTAAAGACTGACCCAGAGACCATGTCGTGGCCCCGTGGACTCGAGCCATAAGAGAGGTATCATGCCTTGGGAATTGGAGGTAGGGCGGATCCTGCCAGCAGAAGGAATCCAGGAAGACTGCATGGAGAAGGGGGCTTAGGCTGGTCTGGAAGGCTGGGAGAATTTCAGAAGGAATAATTCCTAACTTGCAGAGGAAGAATTCCGGGCTGGCATTCTGTCTTCCAGCGTTTGCCCTTTCAGTGGGCAGAAGCTGCCACCCTGGTGGCCCTGGGATCAATCGCCCAGACGTTGCTGTTCCTTCCCCAGTTAGTACCAGAGTCCTCCAGCGGCCAGGCCTGGCTCTGTGGGCCTGAGGACGTGCAGGCCTATAGTGCCTGGTCTCTGCTCTTTCCTCGGGCGCCTTAGTTACTCGCCTCTTCTCTGCCTCTGTGCCATTGACTGTGAGCCTCCTGAGGGCAAGGACGGGTCTTGTCCAGTGGCATAGCTGGGCCTGGCACTTGTTCAGCACTGAGCAGGTGCCTGGTGGCCTTCGCACGGTCACTCCTCCTCCTTCCCCCTACCCACGCCCCACACCAAAACACCAAGACCCTGAATCCAAGCCCAAGGGTTCTGTAGGCGGAGCAAGTTCCCCTGCAGCTGGGAGCCTCAGCTGGCTCACCTGTAAGACGGAGACAAAGGATCCCTGTCTGGCTTCCCTCCGGAGCTCTGGCAGATGGCAGGCGAGGTGACTCACTCAGGTGGGAGCCCTTTTGAAAAGTAAGAGGCCCTCTCAGACCCTCTATACGTGCACACACAGGAAATGTTTTTTTTTTTTTTAACGAGCTTGAAAATATTAGACTCTTTTGCTTGCTTTTTGCCTGTCGAAAGTTTTATTTTGCCAAATCTTTTGGAACATGAACTCTGGAATGAACTACCTATTAGCTAAAAGCTGATAATTGATTATCAGTCAAATAGCCTTGATTAAGTATCATCTGCCTTGTGCGGGGGATGGCGGGGGGCTCAGGGAGTGCAGCCCTGCTTGGAGGAGCTCATAATCTCAAGGGGTAGGAGGCAGCTGACCTGGAGGGTCAGAGAAGAGGCTGTCACTCAGCCCGAGGGGGGAGAGAGAGAGAGAGAGCGAGCAGGAAGGGGCAGAGAGAGGGAGAGAGAATCCCAAGCAGGCTCTGGGCTGTCGCACAGAGCCTGATGCAGGGCTCGAACTCACGAACCGTGAGATCAAGACCTGAGCCGAAATCAAGAGTCAGACGCTTAACTGACTGAGCCACCCAGGCGCCCCCAGGCCAAGTCTCAGAGGATGAGTAGGAGACACCAGTGAGGACGAGAAGGCAGAAGGACAGTGCAGCCAAGGCCTGGAGGGGTGGGAGAGAGCGAGAGGGGCTCACAGGCACCTGGGCTTCGGTCCCTCACTTGCCGGGGGCCCCTTTCCATTGTAATATTTGTCAGTCAAATAAAAACATACACTCATATCGAATTTTCTATCCACGATTGTGTTTCCTTCCTTAAAGGAACTCCCCAGGCTATGCTTCCAGCCCCCGGCTTTCCTAGAAGCCTGTGTAGACCCGCCCTGTGTAGAAAACTTGTGTCACACCAGACACCTGGGCTTAGATGACAGGGGCTGGGGAGGTGGCGGTGAAGGAGTTTAAGCAAGGAAGAGCCCAGAAGTGTCAGGCGTCTGAAACTTGGAACGTCCAGAATGGAACCCTCCAGCCACTCTCCAGATCTCTAACCAGACCCTCCCCCCCCAGCTCTGAGCACTAAACGTGATCTTCCAGGTAGATGCTCAGGTCGGACCTCAGGGGCCATCCCTGTGCCTTCCTCCTCCCCACAGCCAACCACCAGAAAGTCTTGTCTATTCTGCATTCCAGAATTGCCCGGTCCGTCTGCCCTGGGTATCCCCCCAGCTCTGCTCCACACCGGAGCATCCCGCACTGCTTTCTCCGGCGGCGGGGGGGGGGGGGGGGGGGGGGGGGGGTAGCTACCTGCATTTTCCTCCTGAACCACAGCCATGGCCTCTGCGACCACCACCATTTCCCTTCCTGCCCCTGCCTGAGATTCTGTTGCGAATAAACCATTCGTCAAAAAGCCAACGAGCTGCCCAGCCAGCCACGTGGCTTCTTCCCCATTCTCACCTGCCTGTCACCCACACTGACCCCTGCCTCCAGGGCACACGGCTCCTGGCTTCTTCCCCCGGGGTCCTGCCGCCTGCCTTCAGACGGGGGACTTCTCTGCGGACTCCTCACGCTCATCTGTACCAGCGACAGAACCACCTCCTTCCCGCCCCGCCTGTTGTCCTCCCGTGGAACAAGATAATGGTTCTAACTTGTTTGTTCAAATTGTACAGATGTGTGAGATGGAGATCCAAAGACGCTTCGGAAGGCTGCTGAACACAAACACGCTCGCGTTGGCCCTCTGCTGGCAGCAGCTGGGTGCGCGGAGATGGTCAGATACGCTGCTTCTCCGTCCTTTTCAACATTTCTGAGCCCGCTATTCACCAGGCCAGGTGCCGGACCAGGTCCTGGGGACCCATGATGAGGGTGGAAGGAGCAGGGCTTCTGCAGGATGAACACCCCCCGCCCCCCCGCCCCCCCAGGAACATAAACTACTCATCATGGCCATCTGCACTTGCCGGCCACCTCTGTAAGTCACTTCCACCCCGGCTGTCCCGTAAGTAACTTGAGGACATGGGGAAGAAGTCCAGGACTGGGCATGGCAAGCCTACGTCCCCGCTCCCCACCCCCAAGTCCTCTGTTAGAGATCCCAAGAGGCCTCTGCACTCTGCCTTCTGGAACCCCTCCTCCCAGCTCCTCTGTCTGTGCCTGCTGGGACCGGCTGGTGGCTCCAGCTGGAATGACTTCTTCTTCACTGATCTCCGCCCCCCCCCCCCCCCCCCCCCCCGCCCACCAAGCTTCACCGCCTCAGGGAGGCCATCGCTGGTCTCCGAGTGGGCTGGCCTCCCTCTGTGCTCCCATGAACATTCTGTCATTAATGATAAATTCTGGGTTTACTTGTCAACTCATGCCCAGGACAAATATAGGGAAAAGACCTAACTCACCGTTGTGTCTCCGACCCCAAACCGAGCCTGGCACATAGTAGGTGTTCAGTGAACATTTCATGAATGGATGAATGGATGAATGAGGAAGCATCACTTTCAGCCAGCTCTGTGTGGGACTGTCCACATCCTATTACCACCACACCCATCTAAGCCTAGGAGCTAGGTTTTCCAGAATCCCGTCTGTCACAGGTTAAATGGCGTCTCCCTCAAATCCATATGCTGAAGTCCTAACCTCCAAGACCTCAGAAGGTGACCTTCTGTGGGAATCGGGTCCTTATGGATGTAATTAGTTAAGATGAGGTCATGCTGGACTAGGGTAGGTCCTTAATCCAATAAGACCAATGTCCTTATACAAAGGGGACACTTGGGCACAGACTCGCACACAGGGAGACGGCCCTGTGAGGACAAAGGCAGAGATCGGGGTGATGCTCCTACAGCCGAGGATGCCAGAGGTGGCCAGCAAACCCCCAGCAGCTCGGGGAGGAGCCTGGAGCGGGTTCTCCCTCCCAGCCTCGGAAGGAAGTGGTCTACTGCGACACCTTGATCTTGGACTTCCGGCCTCCAGGGCTGTGGGACAATACGTCTCTGTCATTTAAGCCGCCGGGTCTGGTGCTGTTCCTGCAGCCCAGGGAACTAATGCAGCTTCCGGCTGGGTCTCACCAGTGTGGCCAGCTCCTTTGAGACTGGAATGTACCATCATTCTCAGGAGGCCATGAAGATTGGGGCCAACCACTCCTTAAGATGGGGGGTTTCTCAGGCCACCTCATCTGTGAGTGCTGTCTGTGGGGACCCCGGGCACCTAGCCGCTCCCCTGCTCTAGGGGTCTCGTGCTGAGGTTTGGTGAGTTTCTCTGAGCCTCCGGGCCCCAGGCCCTCCCACATTCAGCAAACCTCCCCTCCTCCACTGCAGCCCTGTTCTCGTGTCACTTGCGGTGGCTGTGTCCCCGACCAAATGCAGACTGATCCAGACTTCAGAAACGTCATGATGTGGCCAAGTGCTGCCCTCACTCTTTAAGGTGACACGTTCTTCATCAAAAAGGCAATGAACGGGCCACCAGGAGTGTTCACTCACAGTGACAGTCATGGTGACAGGTGCTCTGATGGATGAGCTTTCATCTCTCCGCTGTTACGGCGACTCCCAGTCATGCCCACCCGAGAGAGAGCCTTCTCTCCGGGACGACCCCGTCACTCACCTGGCAGAAGCAGGTCCTGTGTCCTGCAATACCCGTGTGCTGCTTACAAAGCTGGAAGGGCTGAGAAATTCTTGCTGGGGATGTGTGGGGACCAGTCCCAGATGCCGTGTGGTCTCGAGGGCAGCATTCGAAACCACCTCCCATCAGAGCCAAAGCACATTTCACCACATGCTCCTATTAGGTGTCCTGGAAGAAGGTTCCAAGAACCAGATCATCAGGCACGTCTCCCAGTGAGGAAGGGACAGTGCTTAAGTTTCAACAGGTACTTTGAAGGCCTAGAAACCTTGAAGGAGCCTGATGAATCCAACACAAAGCCCACAAGGGATCGATCCTCAGGCTCCAAAAGTGTCCACTTTGCCCTTGACCTGTCCTCCAGCACACCTAGGGGCACTTCCCTCCACCTGCAGGGCATCTCCAGCACCTGGTACCCCAGCACTGGATCCTTCCCCTGCCTTCACACCTTTGCACTTGAGTTTCCACCGCCTTGTTTAGTCTCAGGCCAAGAGGCAAATATTACCATTCCCCACTTTCTAGAGGGGAAATGGAGTCCCAGAGGGGCTAAGCATTGTGCCTGACGTCACACAGGGAGTAGGTGGTGAAGTTGAGGGCGGGCCTCGACTTTCAACATTAGAGCAGTGGTTGTCAAGCTTTAAAGAGTGGGAGCTCATGTGCAAAATGCAGATTCCTGGGCCTCGTACCAGGTGGTTTTGATTCAGGGTCTCTGGGTGAGTCTCAGGGACAGATGAATCTGTTGCCGCTGGTTCATGGCCCGCATGTGGGGTGAGGGGCTGGGGGTGGGGGTGTAGTAAATGATCCCACCCATAAAGAAGATCTTTCCTTATCTGCCCACCTTCTCCCAGCAGCTTGCCTTCGGGAATCTCCCTCCGCACACTCCAAGGTGTGTTCCAGCTGACCCCCCCTTTGCTGTGATGGCTCAAATCCCAAGTCCTCCACTCACCAGCTCTAAGACACCGGATGAGACATTTAACCTCTTCTTGTCCTGATTTCCTCCTCTGTAAAATGGGGAGCACGCTGGGACCTGCTTCAGAGCGGTTACGAGTTTGAAATGAGTTCAGATACAGAAAACACTTGGAACAGCGCCTGCATGGTAAGCTCTTGATAGATATTAGCTGTCTTTATTATTACAACCATTCATGTGGTTGTTATTACCGTGGAGCTATTTCAAGGGTGTCTGTCTTGTCTACACAATAAGATTGTAAACTTCTGAAGTGTGCAGAGCTTAGCACAGGCTGGGCCATACGGTAGATGATAAATACTTAGTGAGTGTATAAATTAATCATTAAATGCATAATTAATCACATCTTGTAATTAATATATGAAGGAACAAATGACAATGACCAGGGTAACAACACTAAATAATAGTATTATTGATCCCTTGATGGTCACTTAATACAGACCAGGATTCCATTTCTCATCGCAGCGAGAAAACTGGGGCACAAACTGGGGCACAAAGAACGTAAGCAGTTTGTCCATGTTCTTGAGCTACTAAGTACTTGAGCTGTTGTTTCACTCCAAACTTTTCCGGGGCAAGAACTCGTCTCTTCTTAACCACAACACTGTGTTGGTTTTCTCTGATGAAACTGGAAAAAGTTTTTGGCGGGAGGTGAATAGCAAAGTTGCTACAAGTTGCTTGCTAGCCTCTCCAGGGGTGTAACTGAATCTTGTTTAATTTTGTTTCCTTAGCTCCAGGAAAGGAATTCACATAAAGTAGACACCTTAGGAAATGAGCATTGGGTGTGTTTGCATGGATGGGTGGGGTGCATGGACGGGTGGGTGATGGATGGGTGGGGTGCATGGACAGGTGGGTGCATGGAGGGTGGGTGCATGGACGGGTGGGGTGCATGGATGGGTGGTGCATGGATGGGTGAGTGTGTACATAGATACATGGGGAATGGATGGGTAGGGTGATGGGTGGATGGATGATGGAGTGGAGAGAGCAGGTGGGTGCATGAATGATGTTCAGTTGGAAGGGTGGCTGAGTGGATGCACATGTGGGCAGATAGGAGTATGATGAGTAGGTGGAAGGATGGGCATGTGGCTAAGTAGGTGGCGGAAGTGAGAGAGTGTCCTCTCCGTGTTATTCTGCAGAGTGACACTCAAAGAACCCCGAGACAGGGAGACGTGGAAAACAGATGTGCATTTGGAGGTGAAAGAAGCTGAAAAATCGTTGCTGGCAGTGCTGTTCCTGGAAGGGAGACGAAGGCGGGAAGACACATTTGGGTTACAGGAAGAGGCGGCCCCTCATGCAGCCTCTTTAGTCTATAAGGGCCCAGGGCTCTGCACTGAAAGCACTAATTGGATTCCATTAAAGCGAAATAGATTTCCTAGCACTGGAAGAGCCAGTTCATTAATTTCACACATGCTCTACTGGAGGAAGGCATGGGGAAGGGCAGCCAGCCCCAGTCTCCCCAGGCTAAGATCAGAGCTGGGAGCCCGCTGCAGTTTGGTGCAGAGCCTGGATTCTGAGCACCTGCTCCATGCCAGTGCCTGGGCTGGCCATCGGGGGTGCAGTGATGAACCAGATACAACCACCACCTCCGGTAACTCGGTCTTGGAGGAGGCAGCCACACAAGGCAGGGCGTGCACAGTGACAGGGTGCTGGACCAGGGTAAGCAACATAGAATGTCTGACCTGTGCTGCTGGGGGTCCTTGGGGTAGGGTGGAGGTAAAGAGCAGAGAAGGGAGAAGTTGGCCCAGCTGCCCTAAGGCTCACGGGGCCATGGTTTGCACGAAGGTTTTCATGCCCAGAGTGGGCAACACCAAGGGAGGAGACAAGCAGGGGTGCTGGGGTTCATCTAAAATTCTTCGAAAATATTCACTGAACACTCATGGTGTGTCAGATGTGTTCCAGGTACTGGACATCCTGTGGAGCAGACCGACCTGGTGCTGGAGCTGAGAAGAGTGGTCTGGGCTGGAATTTTAAATTGGGGACGTTTGAACATATAAAAGGTGGTCAATGCCCAGGTCCGGATGACGTCACCAGGGGAGAGAGTAGGAGGGGCGGGGTCATCTTAGTTCTTTCTTCCTCTCAGCAAGAATTCCTTCCACACCTTCCACTGACAGGTGGCTCCCCAGCCCCTGCTTGCACGCTCCAATGACAGGGAGCTCACTACCAGCCACGCCAGTCCTGCCTGCTTTTGGAAGTCCTGGCTGTTAGTTAAATTCTTTTGTATGCGGGCCAAAGTCTCCCTTCCCTTTTGATTTTACTCCTTTGTTCTGATTCCATCTTCTGGAGACCCGGCCCGTCCAGTCGGCTCCCTCTTTGCCATGATCTGCTAGAACCCACAGATGTGGTTCACCACACCTTCCTTCTTCTCCGATAGTGGGGCCCTGGGTTTCTTCTGAGGGTACCGCACCGTCCCCACTGCCGTCTCCCATCCCAGGAAGCGACAAAGTCTTGTTTTAACGTCTGAACCGTGGCCTTAGAGACCAGAAGGAGAGGGGACACTTAAAACTAAGAGACTTCCCTTCTGTGTCTTTATTAAACACACCCAGTTCCTTCTGCTACTCTTAGCTGCCTCAGTGGCTACCCCAGATATTTTTGTCTCTGGGTTGGGGTCTTCACGCTGGAGGTCATCACATGAAACCAGTGGCCGTACCAGGGACCCCCTCATCTTACACAAACTTTTCAAATTTATTTTAAAAAATGTGCTTATTTTTGAGAAGGAGAGGAGAGAGAGAATGAGTGAGGGAGGGACAAAGAGAGAGGGAGACACAGAATCCAAAGCAGGCCCCAGGCTCCGAGCTGTCGGCACAGAGCCCACACGGGGCTCGAACTCACAAACTGTGAGATCATGACCTGAGCCGAAGTCGGCCGCTTAACCCACTGAGCCACCCAGGCGCCCCTTACACAAACTCTTTATAACAACATTGGACCCAGCAGGACTTCCCTCTTTGAGCGGATGCTTTGGCAGTCTGAGTTGCTTGTCTGCTCTCAACCTTCCCTCAGTGTGATGTAGCAACTTACTCCTGCCAGCAGTGACCCTGAGGGCTTCAGGCCAGCCCAGCCAGCTTCTCTCCTGCCTCCTCTCCCCACACAGTCTTACCCAGCAGGGGAGAGGCTCAGGCTGTCCGAGTTCTCTATGAAATCTCGGGGGCAATAGAGGACTGTCCCAACAGGCCTGGGTTGTCCACACCTGGCACATTCCAAAGAGAGGTCCGGCCCTTGATAGGCTCCTGAGAGAAACCCTCTGAGTCCTTGGACTATTTATTCTTCCTGCCAGGAGTGTCTTTGGGCCATGCTGGACAGTCCCCACAAACAAGGGGACTTAGGATGGAGACTCTGGGCCATGTGCTATCAGTCTGACGTCTGGGAGACTGAGTAAGGTCAGCCATGTCTCCGTGAGGAGCTGGGCACCACGGCACCACGGTTCTCTGTCGCCCAATGTTGCCACACGCATCAGGCACCGTGTGTAAGACTCCATTGGCAGAGGCACAGGGAAGCTGGTGCCTCGTGTCTCCTGGACCCCACCCTGCGCACCTTAACCCCTTGCTGATTTCAGTCTGTGTCCAGTCGCTGTTACAAACCACAGCTGGGAGTACAATAGCTTTCTGAGTCCCGTGAGCCCTTCCGGCAAATCATCAAACCTAAGCATGGCCTCGGGGCCCTCGAACACACCTGCTATCACAGAATCTGTCCTGTTTCACGACATGTTTGTGCCCCCACCCCCACGCCCCCAGACCGTGAGCCAGGATCCCAGGGTCCAGGTTTCAGCCCCATTCCCCACCATGCCCACTGCTCCTGTTCTGTGAGCTGGATACAACAGGCAAGGCTCTGGGTTACCGCTGACTTCCCCTGGGCTGCCTTCTGAATTTGCTTGATGAATTGTGAACCTGGGTTTCTCAGGCCCGTGTTGTATATGAGGGGCAGGACTCTCAAACACGACCGTCCCCCTGCAGACCATTGTCGATTTTCTATCTGGGACAACAGTGCCGTTCACAGCTTTCAGGGACCGTCCCTTGCTCTTGGGTTCTGGACGGAAATCTACAATGAGTCAAGCTATGCAAAGCTCAGCGGAGCCTTGGAAGCCCCTGCCGCCATCCCCACGAGATACTGGTCTCATTTGCTCACGGCTGAAGGGGCTGCGGCCCTCGTCCTCACTGCTCTGATCCACTTGATCTGAAAGACAAGTGGACCCCTGGCGGCTTCCAAGGGCAGCTCTACTCACACCCCAGGCCACAGAGGGCCTGAGGTGACCATGGCCATGTCAGCACGGTGGCCCCTGGGTCCCTCCAAGAGAAACACCAGAACTGTCCTCTGCTGGTTTCTTTGGCAAGAGGTTAAGAAAATAGAAAACGGCCAAGTCTGAGAGCAAAGAAAATCCTATTTGGTGACTTCATTGCTGGGCCTGAGCCGGCCGGGCTCCACAGACCTGCTGGAAAGGACAAGTGTCCTCATGATCCATGGCTATGATGAGGCTATCTCCTCCCTCGTCCCACTCCCTGGCCCCCTCCCCTGTGTCCCTAACGAGTGGATGGCTGGCCTGAGAACGTCTTGTGTGCCCAGGGGATGAGGGAGGGCTGGGGATGAGGGAGGGGGAAATTCACATCCTTTTTAAAAATGTTTCTGGATAAGCGATTGGCTCAGACTCGAAAAAGCAAGACTAGAATTCACATATTTGTTTGATGCTTCTGGTTTATAAAGCACGTTTCTTTTTTTCTTTTAATTTTGTTTTAATGTTTATTTATTTTTGAGAAGGAGAGAGAACGTGAGCAGGGAAGGGGCAGAGAAAGAGGGAGACACAGGATCCAAAGCAGGCTCCAGGCTCTGAGCTGTCAGCACAGAGCCCGATGCGGGGCTCGAACTCATGGACCGCGAGATCATGACCGGAGCCGAAGTCGGATGCTTAACCGACTGAGCCACCCAGGCGCCCCTGTAGAACACTTTTCCAACCGTTACCCCACCTGAGCCTCATGATGATCCTGGAAACTTGGCAGGGCAGGGACTCTCCTCCCTGCCCCCAACCTTTTCCAGACAAGAAACAGGATCAGAGAGATTATATGGCTCAGAGGACTGAGTTGCTCTAGAATCTGGGGGTCTTCATGCAGGTGCCCTGGCAGACCAGGTCACCCACGTTGGCTCCAGGAGGAAGGGAGCTGGGTGGGAAGACTAGTCACGGTCCACCAGAGAGCGGCTCTGGGCTCCCCTGCCGTGTGGCATTTGCTCAGGCCATCCCCTCTGCCAGGAGCCTTCTTCCTAGCTACTGGTCAAGTTCTTCTAGCCCCTGCAGAGCCCCACCTAAACATCACCCTCTGGACGAAAATTTCAGGATATTTTCAGGCCAGCCAGATATTATGCGACTCCCTGGGCTGTCACAGCTCCTGGAATGACTTTATCACCCTGGTTGTTATTGCCACACACCTTCCTTATTGGATCCTAAGCTCCCTGGGGACACAGGCTCCGTCTGTCATCCCTGAAGCTCCAGTCCCCAGCACAGCGCCTGTCCCAGAGGACATTAAACTCTTTAATGTTTATTGGCTGAGTGAGTGAATGAATCGATCCATCAAATCCAGCTGCCACCCCATGTATTTATTATTCACAAAGCAGAGTGCCCTTTTCTTTTTCTTTTCTTACGCATTTATTTCTGCTCAAGAAGCACACGATTATATTTTTTGCTGTAAGCCATTCAAGCACTGCAGAGAAAGCCCAGCTTCCCCCACTCCCCATCCCCACCACCACCCATAGGCTATGTCTCCTTCACGCCAGTCTTCCCCTGAAGGGAGCCCAGCCCAGGGGTCAGTGTGGGGTGTCTCCTTCCGGACCTCTTGATGTACACTGAAAAGTACACGCGGAAACATACGACTTTGTATTTTGTGTTTCTTTTTTTTTTTAATTTTTTTTTTAACGTTTATTTATTTTTGAGACAGAGAGAGACAGAGCATGAACGGGGGAGGGGCAGAGAGAGAGGGAGACACAGAATCGGAAACAGGCTCCGGGCTCTGAGCTGTCAGCACAGAGCCCGACGCGGGGCTTGAACTCATTGACCGTGAGATCATGACCTGAGCCGAAGTCGGCCGCCTAACCGACTGAGCCACCCAGGTGCCCCCTATTTTGTGTATCTTTTAACATAAATGATTTCCTGTTGTGTATCTCACTCTGCCACTTGGTCTTACTGACTGATGTATCTTGGACCTCGCTCCTCGTCGTTCTCAGAGAGCTCCTTAGGTCGTTTTAGTTGCTGATCTATTGTTTGTTTATCCAGACTCTTTTTAAAAAAAAATTTTTTTTAATGTTTGTTTATTTTCGAAGGACAGATAGAATGTGGGTGGGGGAGGAGCAGAGAGAGAGAGGGAGACACAGAATCTGAAGCAGACTCCGGGCTCTGAGATGTCAGCACGGAGCCCGACGCGGGGCTCGAACTCACAAACCGAGAGATCACGACCTGAGCCGAAGTCAGACGCTCAACCGACTGAGCCACCCAGGTGCCCCTAGACTCTTTTTTTTTTTTAAGTTTATTTTGAGAGAGACAGAGGCAGTGTGAGTGGGGGAGGGGCAGAGAGAGAGGAGAGGGAATCTCAAGAGGCTCACGAGGCTCGAACTCATGAAACTGTGAGATCGTGACCTGAGCCAAAATCAAGGGTCTGACACTTTACCAACTGAGCCACCCAGGCGTCCCCTAGACTCTTCCCGATGGGCACTGAGGCTTTCCCCAATTCCTCCTCCCGACAAATGATGTTGCTGTCGGTACCAGTCAGATAATCTCCTTTCCCAGGTGAGCTCCTTCCAGATGCCTACTGGAGACCCAGGGAAACTCTGGTCTTCCTCTAGACAATGTGCACAGAGGTTGGTCAGAATCTTCAAGCGCCTGAGACCAAAGGCATTTAGTCCAACCCCTGCCTGAGGTTTGTTACCAATTATACAGCAACCAGGTCACTGCTTCAACAGCGCTCATCACCTCCCAGGGGAAACTCATTTCGCGGTACGGTGAACAAGGCTCGCGTTCCGACACTCCTGACTTGGGGACCTGGGGCTTTGGGGTCCAAGCCTCAGATTCCTCTTCTCTAGATCAGGAACGGTGGCCCTTGCCTCCAGGGCGTCTGTGATGGTTACATGAGACAGAGTGGGCCCTGGGCCTGGAGCAAGGCCAGCTCTTTGCAGGCTCTCAGCACCATGGCTACGGGCATCCACGCCGGCCTTTGGGGGCCGGCCACTGTCACGGCCGCCCCGAGCCCCCTCCCTGCTCAGCCCTGCTCCACCGCGTGTCCTCATGTCGCCCTTCTGATGGCGGGTCACCGCGGAGGAACGGTTTTCTCGTATGTTTGGAAACGTGAACTTGGTGTTTCCTTATGTAAGACAAGACTGGAAATTCACCTGCCGCCAAAGTCGCTGACGGTCAGTGTTCCGGAATCCAAAATAATTTGTATCAGCGCCAGCTCCCTCTTTGCAGCTCCTCCTGGTACCGTAGAGCCGAGGTTAGAAGAAAAGAAGACAGATCAGCAAAGGACCTGCCGGGGTCGGGGTGCAGACTCCCCACCCTGGGGCCCCAACCCCCCCCACCCAGTGTGGCTCAGGGTTCAGCAGGCCTGGGCGGGGTGAGCCCAGGAAGCCCGAGGGGTCTGGTGTCAGCCGGGGTGCTGTCCTGCCCCAAGCCGCACTGCGAAGAGGGCCAGAGCCAGCAGGAGGGTGAGGGAACTGGCTTGTTTCTGGGAAAGACCCAACCCCCTCCAGAGGAGTCCATGGGGGCCGTGGGGGTGGGGTGGTGGGGGAGGGGTCAAAAGGTGGACTTGCATTGGCTGACTTGAGCTTCGCTTCTTTGCTGTGTGATGCTGGGCAACTCACTCACCCTCTCTGGCCTCCTCATCCATGAAACGGGAACGGGGCTGCTCTCTCACTGGGTTGTTGCCCCAGCACGTGCAAAAGTTCTTGGTGACATCTCAGGTCCGAAGCATCCAACGCACATCAGGCCTTCCTCTCAGGACCCGCTCACGCAGCAGAAACAGGTAACAGCTTGCTCGAAAGGCCAACGGAGAGGAAGGAGGCCGCAGGCCCGAGCTAAGGAGCCGAGTCGCAGGGCAAGCAGAGAGAGGAGAACTGGGATCAGGAGGAAAGACCAGCAATGTGCTTCCTCAAGCCTCTTTTCACTCCTCTCCCCTCTGTATTTACTTCGTATTAGTCCTCGGCCCATGTGGCCCCGGGGTTAACTCAGGCAGGGGCAGTGGAAGTCTGTGGGGCTCAGGCACGTCCCCCCACCCCCCCACCCCCACCAGGCCTGCAGTAGGCTAGCCTGTGCCCCTCCACCCGCACCTGCCACCCGGGACTTGGAACACACTCAGGAGCCGTGGCATTGTGATCCCCTGGTTCCCTTCCTCCTGTGGTGGAAGAGGGCCCTCACTCAGCCTCACTCTGACCCACATTGCTCACCACTCGCCATCCCAGCACCCAGGCTCCTGAGAAAGGCCAAGGAACCCCCACCCATCCTGGACCTCAGGCCGAGGCTGTCCCGGGGCATAGCAGAAACAGGAGACACACACACACACACACACACACACACACACACACACAGAAATACAGAGAGCCAGTCAGCGAACAGAGGAAGAGGGGGAAAAAAAACCTGAGACCTACAGCCCGGGGCTGGCCAACCCAGAGAGAGAGCTACACAAAGGGGAGGGTGAGGACTCAGGAATGTAGGAGATAGAGACTCAGAGACGCAGAGAGAAAAGACAGAGAGGGAGCTGGAAAGACAAACAGGGAGCAGGGCCAAGAGCCCAGAGCAGAAAAAAGAGAGAACCGGGGCACCTGCGGGGGCTCAGTCGGTGAAGCTTCCGACTCTTGGTTTCGGCTCAGGTCATGATCTCACTGTGAGTTTGAGCCCCGCTTCGGGCTCTGTGCTCACAGTGCACAGCCTGCCTGGGATTCTCTCTCTCTCCCTCTCTCTCTGCCCCTCCGGCTCTCTCTCTCTCATTCAAGATAATTTAATAAACTTTAAAGAGAGAGAGAGAGAGAGAGTGGGTTGGCAGGGCCACCCTGAATCTAAAGCCAGAAAAGCTCTTGCTGGTCGTGAAGTGTAGAGCCCAGCGTTGTCCAAGTCCTCGGATGTCGGGGGACAGCCAGCCCCCCTTCCCCCCGCTCCAGGAACAGCCAAGTCTGCCTAACCCAGAGGACGCCCTCCCTGGGGACGGACCCTTAACCTGCAGCAACACAGAACCAGTAACCCCTCCGAGGAAGGCCCGCAAAGGACACCCAGCAGCAGCCAGAGGCCCCCGAGGGAGCACTGTTGCGCTCCTCTCTGCTTCCAGAAAACCCGGGCAATGCAGCACTGGTTGGCTCCGGAGGGTTCCGGAGGGCAGGGCTGACATTAATCTCCAAGAGTGAACTGAACTGGTTTTAAGTCATCTGCCATTAATCGTCCGGTGTTTCAGGAGCCTTCAGGTTAGGAGATCAGCGAGAGACCTCAGGGCCTGTCACAGGGGTTAATAATGCTCGCTTAACCCAGCTGGGCCACCGCTCCTTCTAATCCCTGGGATCCTGCCTGTTCTGACAAAGAGCGGGGCCTAGGGGACGTCTCTGGAAACACTCAGGTCCCCGCCGCGGCAGATCTGTTTGTCCCTTTGTCCCTGTGCTGCGGTCTGGATTTGTGCTCCAGGCAAGAGGTACCAGAAGGTTCAGAGTCCTTCATTTGCTGCCCTGGGGGAGGGGGCAGGGGAGGAGGGTGCTGGCTCATGGTGGTCACACGGCTGCTCGCTTCTCCTCACGAGATCTTCCCGAAGCACAGATATGAGTGACTTCTCCCCCTGCTCCTATGCCTTTCCTGGCTCCCGCTTGCCACACTGTCTACCTGGTCGTCCTCAGCCCCAGCCCTGGGGAGATGTTTAAGCAGAACTCTTCACGGCCCTGACTGCTCTCTGACATACTCTGAGGCCGGTCCCACAGGATCTTTCTTCTGCACTGGCTTCGAATTCTGTGTTACGGGATGACTTACGTACCCCCCACCCTCCAGAATTCACACGCTAAAGTCCTCAATCCCAGTACTTCAGAATGTGACCTTATTTGGAGAGGAAACTTTATAGCCCACTCAAGTTAAAATGAGGTCATTGGGGAAGGGGCCCTAACGCAATCTGGCCTTATGCAAAGGACAACTTCGGACACAAAGACACATACAGGGGGAAGACAGGTGTGAAGAGGCATAGGAAGGAGATGGCCTTCTACAAGCCGAGGGGAGGAGTATGGGACACACCCCTCCCTCGCAGCCCTTAGAAGGAACAGCCAGCTCTCCCAACACCTTGAGTTGGGACTTCTGGCCTCCAGCACTGTGAGTCAATAAATTCTCTCATTAAGGCCTCCAGTCTTTGTCACAACAGCCATAGGAAACTCGTACATTCTGCTTGGCCCGCCCTGACCTCGAACTCGCAGCTGAGTTGTACGCTATTCCACACCTCACCCCGTGACGTGCTCATGCTCAGTGTCTTACCCAACAGACTCTCGATGTAACCATCGCAGCCCCCACGCGATATTGAGAGGCATGTCTGGGAAGGGCCCGTTGCATTCTGGGGCTTTTTCTTTCCTTCTCTGAGGAAAGAAAAGTCGAACACAGGACTGATTCTCACCTACCCACTCCATGGGGGCAGCTCCCTAACTGACAAGGCACCACGGTGTGCTCCAGGAACTCGAATAACTTAGCAAACTCAAAGTCAAACTCGTCATCTCCTTGCCTTCTCCACTCTGTCCCCAGGCCCCCAATCTGGATTAGTGCATGAACAGACCCCCAGTTTCCAATTCGAAGAGCCAGAAGTCGTCCTCACTGCCCACACCCCACTGGTCATGAGTTCCAGTCTGTTCTATGTAAGAAATGTCTCTTATGCCTGGGCTCTTTCCACAGCCACTGGCTAGTACCTGATCTCAGTCTCATCACCTCATGCTGGGCTTGTTCCAGAAACTCCTAACTGACCTTCCTGCCTCTAATCTTTCCCCTCTCCAAACCATATCCCTGCCTCTGTAGAGCTAATCATGTCATTGTCTTGTTTGGAGATGTCAGTGGCTGATGAAATCCATACCTGTGACCACCACCCTAGATTCATGTCTCATTCCTTCCCCACCTTGTTGCCACATAGTTTCTCGGACGTGCCCCACCTTTTCTTGCCTTTAGGGCACTGCACGTGACATTGGCTCTGTCTGGGATGCCCTCCCAGCCTCTGACTTTGTGTCTGCCTCTCTTTGCTCATAACCTCTTATTAGCACTAATATTATATTGTTGTTTATTTATGCGTTTCCTCATCCATCAGCCTGGAAACCTCTTGAGATATCAGCCCAGAGCCCAGGTCTATAAACATTTGGTGAGTGATGCCTGAATGGATGCATGCATGCATGCATGGATGGATGGATGGACAAGTAATTATCGGTCACAGGTCATGTGTTGAGGCTTGCCGGCTGATCACCAGCCTGCAGATGCCGAGGAGTTTGGGGCGGGGGGCGGGGGGGGTATGTGTGTGTGGCTGGTGGTGGGGAGGAGAGCAGCTGGGCTGTAAAATCCAGCTCCTGGCTCAAGGGTTGAGCTCAGCTTCTTTCAACTACCAACAGAATAATAAATAGGAGTTCTTTTATTTCAAAAAAATTTTTAATGTTTATTTTTGAGAAAGAGAGAGAGTGTGTGAGCAAGGGAGGGGCAGGAAGAGAGAGACACACACAGAATCCGAAGCAGGTTCCAGGTTCCGAGCTGTCAGCACAGAGCCCAACGCGGGGCTTGAACCCATGAACCGCGAGATTGTGACCTGAGCCTAAGTCAGATGCTTCACTGACTGAGCCACCCAGGCGCCCCTAGGAGTTCTTAATCTGGGGTCTCTGGCCCCCCAAGTGATGTGTAGATAGAGTTTGGGGGAGTCCATGAACTTAGATGAGAAAAATGATATCATAGGCGACACGCCTCAGTTATATTAGTAGTACTTTGAAGCCAAGCAAAAGCGCAGATATTTTTTATATCATATTCTAGTTGTCACAGATCTTTTGAAATATCATTTATGCTCATCACTGCTTTGATGTTATGATCTTTATTAGACATGTATAGAAATAGATTACTCTTGCCCAGTCTTATTATCAAAGCATCGGAAAAGAACCACCTATGGAACTATGACACAAAATCGGTTTTTACAATATTCTTTTTTTTTTTTAATGTTTATTTATTTTTGAGACAGAGAGAGACAGAGCATGAACGGGGGAGGGGCAGAGAGAGAGGGAGACACAGAATGGGAAGCAGGCTCCAGGATCCGAGCCGTCAGCCCAGAGCCCGACGCGGGGCTCGAACTCACGGACCACGAGATCGTGACCTGAGCCGAAGTGGGACGCTTAACCGACCGAGCCACCCAGGCGCCCCAGTTTTTACAATATTCGGATAAGTTTATTCTAATATCATTGTCGTTTTTTAAATCCTCTGTATTTTATCATATGCACTTACCTTACCCTGAGAAGGGGTCCATTGGCTCCCCTCAGCGGTCCACGCACAGAGGTGGTTAAGAAGACCTCCATCGTAGCAGAAGTCAAGGGCAGCCTCAGCAGATGTGGGAAGCCCAGGAAGAAAGCAAAGCCTCTGGCTTAGCCTGCCCTGGCCCGACTGCCTCTCGCCCACACTCCTCCGAGCCCCGTGCACAGATGTCCACTCTCACTTGGGCAGACGTGGAAGCAGAGGTGAGTCCATCATGGAGGGCCGCCCAGCTGGGCCAGGCTCCCCGCCTAGCACCCCCGCCTGGGCCCGCAGCAGGTTTCAGACAGCAAGAATCCTCTGGGTGGAAATTTTGAGATCTGACATTCAAAAGCGAAAGCTTCCTCCCAGGCCCAAAAGCATAATCCCCAGGTGTTTACATGTCTCTTGGAGCTACAGGCTGCCAAGAGAGGGACACGTGGACGGAAGGGTGCATGGTCGAGGGGCCGCCAGGCCGGGAATTAGCACGTGCTGCAGGGTGCAGGCCCCAGGCCCCCATTCTCCCAGCTGTCAGAACTTTCTGCTGGTGGCTCCCAGCTGAGCCCCTCCCCTGGAAGGCAGGCCGGAAGGAAGGAAGGTGAGTACCCTGAGGCCACTCCTCATCTTCTTATCTCCAGGCAGCTGGTCTCCAATGGCAGTCCCCGTGGGGATGCAAAGACCCAACCCCCTTGCCTTAATCTGGAACCCTCGGAGGGCTATCCACCTCCGGAGCCCCTGTGGGACTGACTGGTTGGCGCCTCTACTGCCCCATTTTCTCTGCCCCTCCTGCTGGCACACACCGGAGGTGGAATTAGGAAGCTGCGTGTGCCACGACACTACAGACGGTGTCAGTAAGGCGCAAGCACGAGCCTGTGACCCGGGAAGTGCTCCAGGAGCCACGGACACCAGGCCATAATCTGCTGAGGACTACAGACCCCTTCTCAGTACCATGTTTGCAAATGCATAAAATCAAATGCAGAGAATGACCACGTTGGTTTTGGGTACATAGCCAACAGACATATTCTAGAGCCCACACATCACCAGGGCCTGGAGCCTGCTGGTCTGCTAGGTCAGACCCAGGAGGGAGACGTTGGTGGAGACTTAACTGCCCCCAGAATCTCTCCTTCCTTTCTCTTTTTTAGTAATAGGATCACCCGTCTCCCTGAAGTTGGGAACATGACCACCCGGCTACGGCCTGTATGAGTTTGTTTCGACTGCCATAACAAAAGTGTAGCAAAGTATTTAAATAACAAAAATTTATTTTCTCACTGTTCTGGAAGCTGGAAGTCCAAGACCAAGGTGCTCCCAGGGCTGATTTCCTCTGAGGCCTCTCTCCTTAGCTTGTAGAGAACTGTCTCCTCCCCTTGTCTTTACAAGGTCTTTCCCCTGTGCGTGTCTGTGTCTTAATCTTGGCAGTCACGTTGGATTAGGGGCCACCCACACGACCTCATTTTAACTTGATTACCTCTTTAAAGACCCTAACTCCAAACACAGCCACCTTCTGAGGTACTGGGGGTTAGGACTTCAGGGCATCAATTTAGAGGGACACAATTCAGCCCCAAACAAGCCTATATTCCCCAGCCTCCTTGCAGGCCCTGGGACTGAGCTCAGCCCCGTGAGCTACGTGCAGAAGTGTTGTGAACAGCTTCTGGGGCAGTTCCCTTAAGTGGAGCCATGCACCCTGCCCACCTTTGGGTTTCTCCCAGTGTCTGGAGCACCTGCCATGGACACAGATGGAGTCTCGTGTCAGGATAGCAGAGTTGGGCACCTGGGTGGCTCAGCTGGGTAAGCGTCTGACTCCTGATTTCGGCTCGGGCCATGATCTCATGACTGACTCATTGATCTCATGATTGGTCCATGAGTCACTTCACGAAGCACAGCTGTGTGCCCTTCCTGGACTGTCACTGTAATGGCCACAAAGCCTGGACAGCCTACAACCACGGGTACATAGTTCACTCACGTGTTTGCAGGCTCTGGCTGAGACCTGCCGGTGGTCGAGCTTCCGTTTGGGTCCGAGTGGGCTCCACATTCCTCTCATCTCCCCTGGTTAGCTGGGGATTGTTCCTTCAATGCCA
This sequence comes from Acinonyx jubatus, assembly GCF_027475565.1. Taxonomy (NCBI): domain Eukaryota; kingdom Metazoa; phylum Chordata; class Mammalia; order Carnivora; family Felidae; genus Acinonyx; species Acinonyx jubatus. Next base: position 134,195,876 of record NC_069386.1, on the reverse strand, counting down.
AAAAGCAAGAGAACAAGAGGGACAAACAGAAACATGGAAGCCTTCTTATAGCCTAGTTTTGCTGGAACATTTTCCCTTCTTCCCACTTCCTTTGACTTGGCTATGGCAAGTCAAATCCTTGAGCCTTACGCGACGGCACAGGGGAACGTCTGGTACTTCTAGAGAGGGGAGTATAAAGAAATGTGGCAAAGAATGCGAGTCTAGAAAGGGGTGATGAGAGGGGCCAATCATTTACCACATCCGCCCACATTTAGACATTTATGTGAGAAGGAAAGCAACCTCTATCTTTGTGAGTCACTGTCTTTTGGGATTCTTATTGCAGTGGCTCAGACTAACACAAGACCTAGGGTGTGTCCCACGAAGTGCAGCCAGCATGGGGAAGAGCTGAAGAGTGAGACTACAGAGATTTCGTCGCTGTTTCCAAGAGGCAAGCTGGGGCCAGAAACAGAGGGCTAGCCTGCGAGAGTCGGACACCAAGGAATGGGGGTCGAATCCAGTCAAGTGGGCTTGTTTGTACTCAGAGAGAGGTGAAGGGGAGTAGTTGGCCTGGTTATGGGACCACCAGGAGAAAGAAGAGAGGTGGGAGAGGGGTCGGCATTAATCTCCACATTTGACAAATACTGAAGGCACACCTACTGTGTGTCACGGAGCACCTACTATGTGTCAGGTGCTGCACTGGGTGCTCTCCCCGCCACCGAGGAGGTTAATATTGCCTCCAAAGCACAGCCACCCTTAAACACCTGTGCGCCTTACAGAGCAGCTGGGGGAGGGGTGATCTGGAGCGCACCTGAGACGGAGGCATCTATGGGAGGGACTGACGTCTCTCTCTCTGCCTGTAGGTACACGCCTTTCGTTTGGGAGACCCCCTAAAAGTCCCCTGGAACTTCATGAGGATATTCCCTGTGCTTATGTTTGTCTTCAAAATGCTGTTTCAAAGGGGACTACAGGTTGTGAGGACATCGTGGCCCCAGGAGGGCTCCTCTACTCTTCCCTTACGGACTGCACTGCTTGGGACGGGGTGGCGGGGCGGCTAAGAACATGGGCATGGGCTTTAGAGCCCAATTGTCTGGGTCCCAGTGCTGGCACCACCTTGCGCTAGCTGGGTCACCCGAAGCAAGTTAGTTAGCCCCTTTTATTGTTTCGTGTCCCCATTGCCCCATGGGGACGATGTGAGCATTTAGGGGCTAAATATATGTGATGTGCTTAGAAGAGTATCTAGTGCACAGGAGATGCTTTCGCTCTTACACCACCCAACCTGCGAGCCTTTGTCCAGGCTCCACCCACAAAGACTAAGACACCCCGGCAGGAAGCACACGCAGTGGCCATTGGCACCCGCACAGTCGCTGGAGAAGAGCTGACCCAACAGCAAATCCAAGACAGCGGAATCCTGAGTCCACAGCGGAGACAGCCGGCAAACACCCCAATTTGTATTCATGACCGCCCCCCCACCCACCCCCAACCAAGACTAAAACGCGGGCAGCCATGGATGCTTCAGGAAATGGAATGAAACGGGACCAAGACAAGGGCCTTTGCAGAAGTCTGGGGGTTTACTCTCCAAAGAGGATACAACAGAAGGCCAGTGGACTGGGGACACCAAGGACCGTCCAGGGATGGCTTAAGTACACTCTGCTTCAGGCAGGTGCACCCGCCTCCCAGTGCCCCTGCAACTAGCATTTCGTTTCCCGTAAGGGATGGAGCATTTGAGGAGGCCCGGAGAGAACGCCTGCAAGTGAAAGAAATTGACCAATCACAGTGAAGCCTGCCGTGGACAAGCTCCTCCCACCAACCCTAAGCTCCAATCAGCTTTCTAGTTCCCACCCCGAGGTAGGTGCGTCCAGCCAGTGGCCACCGGACATTTGACAGTGGCCAGAACAAACAGAAAGAAGGAAATTGGGGAAAGGAGAACCACGCAGGAGGAGAACTTTAAAAAAAAAACCACACAAATTATTATTAGCATCCTCAGAGTGATAAAAGCATGATAATAACAACCGTTATACCCAACACACAGTAATCTTTACAAAACCCTATGAGGCAGATGTAGTGGGTACACTTGTGTCCCCGCCAAAAGATACATTCAACCCCTAACTTCTTATTTGGAAATAGGGTCTTTGTAGATGGAATCACGTTAAGGTGGGGTCACATGAGAGGAGGGTGGGCCCTACTCCATGGACCGGTGTCTTTCTAAGATGAGGGAAATTTGGACTGGAAGACAGGAAGACAGGAAGGACTTCATGTGAGGGAAGTGTCTACAGGCTGAGGAATGCAGACAGCCATCAGGGGTCAGCAGGCGGCATGGAGCAGATTATCCCTTGGCCCTCTGGGATAATTTCAGACATCTGGCCTCCAGAAGTGAAATAATAAATTCCTGTTCATTTAAGTCATGCAGTGTGTAATACTTTGTTACGGCAGCCTTAGAAAACGAGCGTAGCAGGTACTATTGTTTTAATCCCCATTTGGTGGATAGAAAAACCAAGACCTCACGGTGCTAAGCACCTGCCCAGGGTTCTACAGCTGCTGAGTGGGAGCCCGGCTTTGTCATCCAGGCACTCTGGCTCCAGAGCCACTAAAAATCCTGAAACAAGAACAGGATGCCGTCTGTTTAAAAAAAAAAAAAAAAAAGGAACATCTGGGGATAAAGTCAGAATGCTTGGAAATAAACACATGACGGTCTTCGTGAGAATTCAACAGGAGGGTAGGAAGATTAACTGAAGGAGATGTGCCAGATTTTATTTTTTAAAAAGTGATCTCTGCACCCAGTGTGGAGCTTGAATCTACAACCCCAAGGTCAAGAGTCACACGCTGTACTGACTGAGCCAGCCAGGCACCAAGAAGATCTAGAAAGTGGAGGAAAAGGCAGAGAAATTAAAAATAAGAAGATTGAAGTTTCAATAGCCATATAATAGGAGAGGAGGAAGAGCCAGAGAAAGCAGAAGGACAGGGCAGTGGAAGAGGAGGAAGTGACAGACATTGGGTTCTGGACTGAAAGGGTCTGTTGAGTGCCCAGGACAGCGGGCAAGAATAAACCCACTCCGGGACCCCGCATGTGCTGGTGAAATTTCAGGATGCGGGGTGCAAAGAGAAGAGGTGACAAGAGAGAAAAGGATGGAAAATCCAAATGTTGGTGGAATTCTCAACAACAGCCATGAAGCCAGGACTAACGAAGGAATGCCTTCAAGATTCTGAAAAGTGTTCCCAGTGTGGAACTATGTAGCTAGTGGACTATCAACTCAGTGTATTGCCAGGGAGATGCTCCGAAATGCAAGGTCTCAGAGGGTTTACCTCCTGGGCTGGCCAGTCGCCAAGATGGTCCCATGATTCCTGTCTCCTGGTATTCCACCCCCTGCTTCCACGTTGCGTCAGATCTGTGCAAAATAGCAGCAAATCGATGGTACGTCTCTTCCAAGACCGAGTCATAGAAGACGCTGTGGCTTCTGCCCTGCTCTTTCTCTCCTGGTTCGCTAGCCCTGGGGAAAGCAAGCTGCTCCGTAGTAAGGACACTCAAGCAGCCCTGAGGAGAGGCTCACATGCCGAGGAACTGAGCCAACAAAGAACTAAGGTCTTCGGTCAACAGCCATGTGAGTGAGCTGTCTCGGCAATGATCCGCCACCCCCACGACAGGCCCGCAGCTGACTGCGGCTCTGGCTGACGGCTTTACTGCCACCTCCTGAGGGACTCTGATCCAGAACCACCCAGCTAAGCCAGTCCCAGGTTCCTGAAATGCAGAAGCAGCGTGACATCATGCATAGTTGCTTGAAGCTGCTACATTGAGGGGTAATTTGCTATCTGTATCGCCTTAGAGCCAATGAAATACAACGTTTGACTCTTTAGGTGCAAGGTATACGTTTGGTTGATACAAAAATGACAATGATGACAGAGAAGAAGAAGGAGAGAGAGGAGAAGTAGGAGAAGGAAGGAAGGAAGGGAAGGAGGGAGAAGGAAAAAGGGAGGGAGGAGACAAAGAGGGAGGAAAGAAGAGAGAAGAAAAAGAGACGCAATGAGGAAGTCTGTGTCCATAGGACAGTGGCCTCACTGCTGCATGGCCTGGACCCGCCTGGACCAGGATGGCGTAAAGACGAAACACAACCCCAGGGTAACGCGGAAGAAGCACAACTCTCTTCTTTACCACGAGCCTTTGTTCATGCTTCTGTCGTCGTTACGGGGGTCTCACAATTAGCAACGAAGCAAGGACACACTTGCGAGCAACAGCGGGCCACTGCGAATGACCAACTCCCGGATAGGCAGAAGACGGGACTGTCCAAAGCAACCCGCGACACGAATGTCCACTCATAGCGTCCATCACTCACTAACAGGCTTGTCTAGTTGCAGATCTGTCTCCCCGCCCTGTGAGCTGTTTGAAGGAGGGAACTGTGCCTTTCGTCTTTGAACTTTCTGGTGTCTCATACAGTGTTTGGTACGCAGTGGCGCTCAATAAATACTCATAGGAGGAAGAAAAAGACTGGGTTAATGAACTCCGGTTGAGGAATTAGTGGGGGACGGGGGCGCCTGGGTGGCTCAGTCAGGTAAGCATCTGACTCTTGATCTCAGCTCAGGTCTTCATCTCAAGGTTGTGAGTTCAAGCCCTGCATCGTGCTCTGCACTGGGCATGAAGCTACTTAAAAAAGAAAAAAAAAGAAAAAAAAAGAAAAAAAAAGGAATTTGTGGTCGACAATAGCTCTGACCTCACATCAGTTATGACTCATAACTTGCTACATGATCGTGTTCAAGTGAACTCTCTTGAAGCGTGTATAATGGGTACATTGGGTTCTTGTGAAAGTTCAGTTTTTCACAACTAACTCCCTGTGGGTCTCTTTTTCTTTTTTTTCTTTAAGTCCCTAATTAAAAAATTGCTCCCCTCCGTGGAAAAAAATACCTCCTGCAGTTGACAAACCCATTATCTAAGCTGTGAGCACATCCGGTTCTCGCAGCCGGAAGTTCAGAGGTGGCTGTTTCCAGGCTTAGTGAGTTCAGTAGCCCATCAACATTAAGAACCCCGACTCTTCCCACCCCTCCCCTGGGCCATGTTTGGGGCCCAACGTCGGGCCTCAAGCTGCCACCCCGGAGACACAGACGGGAAGGCCAGGTAACAAAGCTGAGGACAAATAAGCACATCACTGGCTCAGATCATTTTCCGTACTTGGCAGAAGCAGAAGTGGGAACACAGAGAGGTTAAGTAACATGCTCCATGTCACACAGCAGAGCCAGATCAGTCTTCTTTCCACTGAGTTATGATGTGTCCCGTCTCATACCTGTTCTCTCTCCAATAGCAGCGGTCTCACCCTACCCCTTGGCTGGGAAGGAGTAATGGAGATTTGGGAGATACCACCTTCTCGTATCACGTGACCGTCAGTTTAATGCTGGATGTTTGAAAGCCTCCCTACAGTAGCTACTTCCCCTGTGCTGAGAATGTGGCCCAAAAAAGGCCCTGGTAGACATTGACTATGAACCAAGTATCAGGCCCTATTAGTGAATTATGGTTCATGATGTTAGATGTGATAGTAATACTGAGGTTATGTAAGAAAACATCCCTCACACCCCTCTTTTTTGAGATGCAAATGGACGTATTTATGAGTGACGCGACATAAAGTCTGCAAATTCCTTTAAAATAGAAGGTGGGGGTGGGGTGGGATAAAACTAGGATGACAAAATTTTGACGGCTGTTACAGGTAAGGGCGGGGCACATGGTACGTCACCGTTCTCCATACTCCTAAGTGTTTGGAGATATCGTAATAAAAATTTAAAACAAGTGAAAAACAAATTTCCAAGTAAATGACAACATAGCCTCCTAGGGAAGCTGTCCAAGGTTCTGTAGAGTTAGTGATGGAAACAGAGGGTGCTAAAAATAGCTGAGAGTTATTTGGTTTCTCCACATGACATCTTTGATAATTTATCATCGAAGCTCACATTCACTCCGTTTGTTCTCTGGATGCCCTGGATGGAGCTTGGTTTCGAGGGGAGAAGGGAATGTCCCCCAGCCCTCCATGAATACGTCCTCTTTCAAGTCGTGATGTGGCCTGGGAAGGAAGGGCTTTCCCCTGCCCCACCCCCACCCCTACTGCGGCCTCAGTTTCCCCATAGAACATTACGCATGCGGCTCCCCGCTTGGACTCCCTTATAGGGTTCTTGCCAGGGTCAAATAAGGCCTTTATTTTCTTGTTCAAAAGTGAGACATGCTCGTTGTAGGATATTTAGAAACCAAGATAATCAAAATAAAGAAAATGAAAGCCACGCACAACACTGCCCCCTCCCAGCGTAGAGCTAATATTATTGTTTTAGTATATCGCCTTACAGATTGTTGTTCACCATACATACGTGTTTGTTGTTGCTGTTAATTTACAAAAACAGGCTCAAATTACATAGAATGTTGCGTTTTAACTTACCACGTCGGGAACACCTTTTCCTATCATCACAAATTCTTCCACAATGTGATCGTATAGTTTAATCATCGCACTGCTTTCCGCTCTGGGACTCTACTGTAACTTATTTCATCAGGGTCCTTGCGGGAGTTTCTTAGGGCCCCATAACAAAGTGCCACCATAGGTGGCTTAAAACAAAAGACACGTATTTTCTCATGGTTCTGGACACCAGAAGTCTGAAATCAAGGGTTGGGTCCTTCTCAAGGGGTTCAAAGGGAGACTCTGGGGGGTGGGGCACAAATCAACCCACAAAACCGTGCTAGGGGGGCTCAGACACCTGATCTCTGAGGGCTCACCATGTGCCTCATGTGCGGACTGCCAGCTGGTGCTACTCCGGAGGTCATTGCTGCTGCTGGACAGCAAAAGACAGCCCTGTGTCTTCTTGTTCTCGCGCCTTCGTTCTCCACCTTTGCCTCCCCCTGGCCAGCTACAAGCCAACAAGGTGTCCGGAAAACGTAGTTTGCATTACAGAGCAGAAATGGGCGGAGGGGAATGGAATCAACAGGCAATAAATAACTGTCTTAGAGGCTTTCGATACGTAGTATTCTATCATCTTCTAGAAAGTTTATACCAACTCACACTACAAGTTACTGCTAACAGAGAGAGCATGGAAACATCTAGTTCCAGAGTTTTGTACCACCGGATGTTATCACTCAGAGCTTTGACCTCAAAAAATTCTTCCCTGTCTTCTTTTGCGTTTCTTGATGCTGAATATAGTTCTTATGTTTTTGGCCATCATGTTTATTGCTTGTTTTATGAATCATTGAAATATAAAGCTAAAATAATTAAAACGTCACATTTTATGCCCTTTACCCATTTTTATGACAATATGCGCTTTTTTCTTACCAATTCTCAACACTGCTTTATGCATTAAGGATATTAATCCTTGCTCTACAATACATGCTGCAAATAATATTTTCTCATTATGGTTTGACATTTTGTTTTATTTATAGCATTTCTGATGTCAGGCTTTTCAATTTACACGTGGTCAAATCTATTAATCTTCGCCTTTGGTTTCATGCTTAGAAAGCTCTTCCCCAGGCCAAGATTACATAAATATTTCTATTTCCTTTATGGTTTCTACATTTGTAGCGTTAAAGTTTTGTTTTACATTTCAGGTTTTACAGGGGATTTATTTGCAGATACAGTATAAAATTAGAAATCATTGAATAATGGATTTTTCCCTCTAGAATTTGGGAATGTTATCTTTATCCTCTGTTAAATTCATATACAAACATACTTTTCCACATAGATATGAATATATAGAGGTAAATCTCCCTCTATTTCCGCACTGCCACTTTGACTCCATGAGTCTATCTGATCATGACACCGTATCACATTTTCACAAAAATGTAAACCAGGTGACGATTGCCTCTGTACCCCCGCCAGTGCCTAGAATGGTGCCTGGCACATAGTATATCCTCAAGAAATACATGTTGAATGACTGAATGGACTACTTCTGTGCCAGAACCATGTCTCGGTTTTGTTTTTAAGTCAGGCTTACTTAGGTATAACTCACATACGGTAAAATTCTCCCTGTTTAGTGTCCAGTGTAATGAGTTTAACACACACATACGGTCAGGGAATCACCATCATAGTCAAGATAAACAATAGCTCCCTCACCTTCAGAAAACCTCTATCACGCCTTTGTTTAAATTAGTTTTTTATTTGAAATTGTCTTAGCCATTTTTATTAAGTTTTTAATTTAATTTAATTTTAAGTCGATTTTTATTTATTTCGAGGAAAAGATACAGGGGCGCCTGGGGGGCTCAGTCGGTTAAGCGTCCGACTTTGGCTCAGGTCATGATCTCGCAGTTCATGAGTTCGAGTCCTGCATCGGGCTCTGTGCTGACAGCTCAGAGCCTGGAGGCTGCTTCGGATTCTGTGTCTCCCTCTCTGTCAGTCCCTCCCCCACTTACCCTGTCTGTGTCTGTGTCTCTCTCTCTCAAAAAATAAACATTAAAAAAGTTAAAAAAAAAAGAAAGAAAGAAAGAAAAAGAGAGAAAGCGGGGGGAGGGGAAGAGAGAGAGAGAGGGAGACAGAACCCCAAGCAGGCTCTGAGCTGCCAGCGCAGAGCCCAGTGTGGGTCTCGAACTCACAAACCACGAGATCATAACCTGAGCCAAAGAGTCAGATGCTTAAGCAACAAAGTCACCCAGGCACTCCAAGCTTTTTAATTTTAGGATAGTTAACATACACAGTTGTATTAGCTTCAGGTGCACAAAACCATGATTCAAAATCCCTTCCGTTACTCAGTGTTCATTATGGTAAGTGTGCTCTTTACATCTTAACCATTTTTAAATATAATGCTAAGTATATTCACATCGTTGTACAGTGGATCCCAGGGCTTTTACACTTTGCAAAAGTGAAACTCTGTACCCATAAAACAGCAACTCTTTCAAAAAAATTTTTTTTAATGCTTATTTATTTTTGACAGAGACAGAGCATGCATGGGGTAGAGGCAGAGAGAGAGACACACACACAGAATCTGAAGCAGCTTCCAGGCTCTCAGCTGTCAGCACAGAGCCTCATGCGGGGCTTGAACTCATGAACCGTGAGATCATGACCTGAGCTGAAGTCCGAGGCTTAACTGACTGAGCCACCCAGGCGCCCCGGACAGCAACTCTTTTAGCCAGACCCAGCCATCGGCCATCCCCATTCTATGTTCCGTTTCTAGGAATTTACTACTTCTGACCTCACACAAATGAGATTACTCAGCATTTCTCTCTTTGTGGCTGGCCTATCTCACTGAGTGTAACGTCCTTCAAGTGCATCCGTGTTGTAGCACGTGTCAGACTTCCTCCCTTTTCAAGGCCAAATAATATTCCACTGTATCTATCATGATCTATCATTGCCCTTTTGTGGTCAGCTCCTAGCCCTCCCCAGAGTCCTGATGGATCTTGTCTCTGCAGTTTTGCGTTTTTCAGAATGTCATATAAATGGAATCATATGGTATGTAGCCCTGTGAGTCTGGCTTCTCTCACTCAGTGCAACGCGTTTGAGGCTCATGCGTGTTGTTTTCAGTATTGGTAGGTCATCCATTCCTTCTTCTTGTTCCGTGATATTTCTTTGTATGGATGTATCACGGTTTACCCGTTTCCCAGCTGGAAATAAATTTGGGTTGTTCCCGATTTTTATTAAAAAGAAAAAAAGCTTCATAGAGCATTGTTATAGGGAAACCATCCAGGAAACTGCCACAGGTACACCAGTCGTGGCTGGAATGAGAGGAGCACTAGGTGTTCCTGGCACGTGGAGATAAGATTTCCCCCTGGGGGACGCCTGGGTGGCTCAGTCGGTTAAGCATCCGACTTTGGCTCAGGTCACGATTTCACTGTTCATGAGTTTGAGCCCCGCATCGGGCTCTCTGCACGGAGCCTGAGTCAGACCCTCTGTCGCCCTGTCTCTCTGCCCCTCCGCCCCCCTCAAAAATAAATAAATGTTAAAAAAAAAAAAAAAGATTTCCCTCTGGGAGTGAGGGCAGAAGGGACCCACACGCAGTAGATGTGGAGGCTGTGTGTGGTATCTGAAGGCTTGTGGGAAGCAGCCAGGTCCTGCCCACCCAACTGGGCCAGGTGGGCTCACAGGCAGGGTCGCGGGAGGTAGGGGCATTAAGGACATGGGCCCTGCAGACAAGGAACTCTGGGTGTGGATCTTACCTCTGAGGCTTCCTCCCTGGGTCACTGGGGCAACCTTGAGGCCTGTTGGAAGCCTTGGTTTCCCGTCTGTAAAATGGGGGCATGAGAGCGTAATTCCTCACCTGAAGCAGTTAGCGCCGTTGCTGGCCCAAAGTAAGTGCTCAATAATTGCTACTTTTTATTAACTATCATTTCGGAAAGTGAGGCCAGACCTTGAGAAAGAAAGTGACATATGGATGAATTCGGCTGTGTTTTTCTGAAGGAAGAGGATACAAACAGTGCAGGTGGTTATGGTAGCTCTGAAACATGCCTGCAAGTTGTCCAACATTCTTCTTTCCAAGAGATGGGCCTATATCCTCTCCCCTTGAATCTGGGTGCACTTGTAACCACTTCCACCGATAGAAGAGGGCAGAAGTGAGGCCACATGACTTCTGAGGCCAACTCTACCTCATACGCAGGACCTCCTGCTTTCCTAGCCCTGAACCATGATTTTAATGTATTTTTTAAAATGTTTTTATTATTTATTTTTGAGAGAGAGAGAGACAGAAGCAGAGTGGAGGAGGGGCAGAGAGAGAAGGAGACACAGAATCTGAAACAGACTCCAGGCTCTGAGCCGTCAGCACAGAGCCCGACACGGGGCTCAAACCCGTGAACTGCGAGATCGTGATCTGAACCGAAGTCAGACGCCTAACCGACTCGGCCCCCCAGGCACCCCCCTGAAACACTGTTCATTAGTAGTCTGACTATGTTGATGCTTGAAGTTCCAGTGGGGCTACCATGTGGTGAATCCCTGAGAACACACAGCAAGAAAGAGGTCCAAACAGGCATCTTGGCCAGGGTACCACAAGTATGAATAAAGAAGCTTCCAGATAATTCCAGCCCCCAGCCATGTGAGTCATCTGTAGCCTCTGGGTGTTCCTACTAACGTTCCCTACTGAGACATCATGGAGACAAGCCATCCCCTCTGTGCCCTGTCTAAATTCCTGACGCACAGTATTTGTGCACACACAAGTACACACACACACACGCAAAAGGTGGATATTTTATGTCACTAAGGTTGGGGTTGTTTTGTTACAAAGCAATAGATAACCAGGATGGCCATCTAGAAGGAATCAAGAGTGAGAAAGAAAAGGAAGCCAAATGGGGAAGATACATCTGTTTCTCTAGCAGCTGGAGGTAGCCACACCCACCTCCTCCACTCAAGAGCCATGAACAGTGTTGGGAGAAGCTACCGGACATTTCTGTAGCCTCAGTGAAATATCCCCCAAGAATGCATAAGTTTGCTTCCTCTGCTTTTGTGCCTACAGAAAACCAATGGATAACTAACACAGCCATGATGGCCAGAAATATTCCAGACACCAGAGAAGTTATATCAATGTTGTAAACAGATAACCCAACTTTCTGGCTGGTACATCAGTCTCTTATGACTTTGATATTTGTGACTCAAGCTCCACTGGACCTCCTTAGCGGTCCAGAGGAAAGATCTTGGGCTGAGTCTCAGTTCAGGCTCTAAGTCCCAGACACTGTAGGAACCCTGGCAAGGTATTTGGCCTCTATGAGCTCAGTTTTCCTGTCTATGAATTGGGTCAAGGATATATCCTTCACACATACTACTGTGGGGGGTTAAATGAGATAGTGTCTGTAAAGGGTCTAGCACAGTGTGTGACTCATAATAAACCCACTGCTGATAGTGTTTAATTCTCTCCCTTCCCCCAGCAACATGGGGAGCAGATTCTGGGCAGAGGGATCCCTTAACCCTCCCTCCCAGACCCCAGCACCACCTCAGAAAGCCTGGCCATGGGCGGCCAGCAGAGTTGCTCTCCGACTCCCGCCCCTCCCGCTGCAGTGATGCTCGCGCAAGTGGAAGCTAGCTGTTGGCCCAGCTGTCGACACCAGCTGGCTCCTGCATGGACCCATAGACATCTCTCCACTCTGCTCCTGCCCCCACAGGCTCCGAGGCTTGAGAGGCTGAAGAGCAAATCAAATGGAAGCCGACAGAGGACGGATCTCTGGGATGATGGAGTACAGTCTCCGAAGGTAAACAGCTCTGTCCCATCAATTTGCAGGACAGGAGAGAAGACAGAGCTTGGGAAATTACAGCCCCATCAGGCTATCATCATCTCCTGCAGCTCATGAAAGTGATCAACAGCCCTTCGGCCCTCATTTTAAAGATTAAATGGGAGGAAGCATGACTCCGTCGGATTTCAGCCCAAGCTGCTGGCGGCCCTGAATGCCAGAGAGTGTGATGGATTGAGTTCCTGAAACACAGAAAGACAACAGGAACCTCCATATTTCACTGGAAGAAGCCAGTCAGGCTTCTTCATCTCCCAGGCTTAGGGACAGACCCTTGTGCTCCCGTGGGGGCTCAGGCCCAGGCTCTGGAGCCTCGGTTTCAGAACAGCAAGGAAATCTGTTTTGGTTCAGCACACATTAGGCATCCAGTAAATGAAGGAATGAATCAGTGAATGAATGTATGAATCTTTGTTCTGTCTTTCTAGCCATGAAATCTTGGGGAGGTCACTTTGGACAGGTCAAATGACCTATCTTAGCCTCAGTTTCCTTATCTGTAAAATAGGACCAGGAATATCTACCTTGCCAGGGTTGCTGTGAACATGAAATGGCATCATACAAGGAAAACACAGTAGCTGGCGCCTGGTACAAGGGAGAGGTCAGGTGAGAGTGCCAGGTATGAGCCACGGCCCAGAGGGGTAGGATGAGAGCCAGGAGGGCAGGCAGGGTGAGGGATGGCTCTGTGGGGCACAGTCCTGAGGTGTTCGGGGCAGCCCAGGTTCACCATTTTCATTCTTTGCCCTGCTCACTTGTCTGTGTCCCGTGGGTCCCAGAGGAATCATATAGAAGGTTGTGACTTGTGCTTAGTGCGCCCTTTACTCTCAGTGGCATGTGAATGGTACTCACAAAGGATCCGGAAATGGCAAATCGCTTTGTCAGGAATGGTTCTGAAGGTGTCATGGAGGGAAGGGCATTTGTACCAAGACAGGATGGACAGGGCATGGCTGCTGGGGCAGGAGCCCAAGTGTGTTTATGGACATGGTACGCCTTCTACGGAGGCTCCAAAAGCCAGATGAGGACTTCACACTTAACACCAAGGCACTGGGGAGCTATGGAAGGTTCTGGAGCAGGAGAGTGACTACCCCCCCAAAAATAAAATCCTTAGCTTTGTTAAAGTGGTGTTTTGACTCTTCCACAGAAAAGGGTTAGCAGTTCAGCATTAGTCTCTAGAGCGGAAAGAGGGGAGAAAATATCAGGGACGTGGTAGGATGAGGACGAATCATGGGCTCTGGGTTCAAGCCCCCGCTTTCCTCCTCAGGGACACCAGGCCCAAGGTGAGTCACTTCACTGCTCCAAGCTTCGGCCTCCTCTGCCTGGCACCTGGAGGGCTGTGAAAGGGTCCCAGGGCAGCAATGCTAGAAGGGGCCCAGCATAGGCCCCAAAAAGCAAGTTTGAGCTGCATTCCATTCATATTTTGGGTTAAAATAGAGGAGTGGGAAACCTGGTGAAATAAGTTATTTTGAAGGGTGGGGGAGGGGAGGTGGCAGGACCGGGAAGTTCAGGCCTTTGGAGGTGGGTGTCCCCCGCCTGCCCTTGGGGAGTGTTCTGTGGGCGATGCCTCCTCATGGGGCCTAACTGGCCCTGGGTAGGCCCCAGGGTTCTTCTCTGCCCCTCCAACTTCTCCAAAGCCCCAGGGGCCTGTGGGCTGAAACAGGCTAAGTAAGGTTTTCTTCTTTCATTGGGAACAGCTTCTTCTGGGCCAAGGCTGCCTGGTTGCAGATCCAATCGGAGCCAGGGTTCCAGAGAGGCCCCCTCTGTGGCCCACGTGGCATCGGGATCGTAAAACTATTCTGTTTCCCCAAAGATGACAAGCGGACTGAGAGACAGGAGGTGAGGGTGACGCCCCAGCCTGGTGACCGGGATCTGGGATCGGGACTCGGTATGTTGGCATAAAATCCTCGATGCAGAAGCCACGCTCCGCAGCTTGGCAGCCACTGGCCTTGGCAGCTGTCCAACGTCCCCAGAGCCACGGCACTGACCGCCTTTCTGCTTAAATAGGCTGGGCCTTCCCAGAACAGGCAGAGTACTATGAGCCCAGGGTCCACCTGTCAACACAGCTCAGCGGGAGGTACTAAGTGAACAGGTCCCGGCAAGATCTGTTTTAAGAAAAACAGTGAGGGAAGCAAGCTCCCTCACCACTCACGGACTCTCCTTTGGACCCCCTGCGACAGCCCCCAGCTGTTTCTTCCACCTCCAGACTCCCCCTCTGCCCTGCCCAATTTAACCCTGAGCTTGCGGCCAGATTGGTCCTTCCAAACTGCAGCTCTGGCCGAGTGATTCCCCAGCTCAGAAAGTGTGCTGGGGCTGCAGGCACGGTCTCCCTGCCTAAGGCCCATCGCAAATGCCACCTCCCCCAGAAGCCTCTCCGGATTGTATTTTTCGGAACTATTGGTGACTGACCCCTTCATAACTCCTGTCATATACTGTGTCACATACCAGAACCCATCCCAAGGCCGGGGGTGTAACACACAGAGCCAAGGAAGAGAGGACACGAGGAAAAAGTGGTTCCTCCCAGGGAGAGCTGATGGCTTCCCAAGGAGCCCACACCCGCCCAGCCACGTGTCGAATAAAGGAACATAGTCTCGCGAAGGGTCACCCACCATAACTGAGAGGCCAGAGAGGCCACATGCTGGGCAGGTGGTGTGTGTGTGTGTGTGTGTGTGTGTGTGTGTGTGTGTGTAAGGGAAGCCCAAGGGATGGGAATATCCCAAGTTGGCAAATTTAAATCAAATCACAGAGTATTAGAACTGAAAGAGACCTCAGACCATCCAGTCGGACCCTTTAGACGGAAGGAGGCTCAGAAAGGGGTTGGATTGCCAGGTAGAGACGTGGGAATCATTATTTAATACATCTGATCATTTGGTCATTTATCCTTTCAGTGATCCGCCAGCCTTCCCAGGCCCCTGTTAGATTTCAGACTTCACGCCGGATTGTGGGCACCCAGGGTTGAAGAAGAAATGGCTTCAGATCCCGTGAGGCTGAGATTATGTGGGGAGTCAAAGGGCCAGGCTGGAGGTCAGCCTGAGTAGAGGAGGCGGGTAGAGGCCCTGCCAGGGGTGGCAAGGTAGGTGGACAAGAAGTGATCCTGGAAGGCTTCCCAGGGGAGGTGATGTCTGGTCTGGGTGTGGGAAATGTGTAGGCACTTTCTGGAGGGTCGAAGCAGAGTTAGCATGTCCCCTGCATGCGGACTTCCTGCCCAGTGCTCTTCCCAAACGCCTGTGCATGGCGGCATTTTACCATCTCAGCCCAGAGGTTAATTGGAAGACATGGGCCCTCTGTCACCCCGATTTGGTCCAGCCTTCACAGAGCCACAAGCCCAAGACCACTGAGGCCCTGTGAGGATTGCATGATTGGAAAGGCCCAGTCTGACTCAGGGAGAGGCCCTGTGGGGAGACAGAGACCAAGGGTGACTCTGGGACAGGCCTTGTGTTAAATGATTAGACCCACACGCAACTTGACTCTTGGAGTAAAGAAGACTTGAGGGTTCACTGGGCCATTTCACAGATGAGAAAGCTGAGGCCTAGGCCGGAAGAGCTTTCTGTTCAAGGCCACACAGCTATTCAGTGGCAGAACTGGGACCAGGCCAGTGTGCTCGCCTGGGCAGTAGTCAAAGAAAGCAAAGTTTATTCCCTCCAGAATCCCAGAGATATCACAACACGCGATTTTTTTTTCAATATATGAAATTTATTGTCAAATTGGTTTCCATACAACACCCAGTGCTCATCCCAAAAGGTGCCCTCCTCAATACCCATCACCCACCCTCCCCTCCCTCCCCCCCCCCCCATCAACCCTCAGTTTGTTCTCAGTTTTTAAGAGTCTCTTATGCTTTGGCTCTCTCCCACTCTAACCTCTTTTTTTTTTTCTTCCCCTCCCCCGTGGGTTTCTGTTAAGTTTCTCAGGATCCACATAAGAGTGAAAACATATAGTATCTGTCTTTCTCTGTATGGCTTATTTCACTTAGCATCACACTCTCCAGTTCCATCCATGTTGCTACAAAGGGCCATATTTTGTTCTTTCTCATTGCCATGTAGTACTCCACTGTGTATATAAGCCACAATTTCTTTATCCATTCATCAATTGATGGACATTTAGGCTCTTTCCATCATTTGGCTATTGTTGAGAGTGCTGCTATAAACATTGGGGTACAAGTGCCCCTATGCATCAGTACACCTGTATCCCTTGGGTAAATTCCTAGCGGTGCTACTGCTGGGTCATAGGGTAGGTCTATTTTTAATTTTCTGAGGAACCTCCACACTGTTTTGCAGAGTGGCTGCACCAGTTTGCATTCCCACCAACAGTGCAAGAGGGTTCCCGTTTCTCCACATCCTCGCCAGCATCTACAGTCTCCTGATTTGTTCATTTTGGCCACTCTGACTGGCGTATTTCCCTGATAAGGAGCGACGTTGAGCATCTTTTCATGTGCCTGTTGGCCATCTGGATGTCTTATTTAGAGATGTGTCTATTCATGTTTTCTGCCCATTTCTTCACTGGGTTATTTGTTTTTTGGGTGTGGAGTTTGGTGAGCTCTTTATAGATTTTGGATACTAGCCCTTTGTCCGATATGTCATTTGCAAATATCTTTTCCCATTCCGTTGGTTGCCTTTTAGTTTTGTTGGTTGTTTCCTTTGCTGTGCAGAAGCTTTTTATCTTCATAAGGTCCCAATAATTCATTTTTGCTTTTAATTCCCTTGCCTTTGGGGATGTGTCGAGTAAGAGATTGCTACGGCTGAGGTCAGAGAGGTCTTTTCCTGCTTTCTCCTCTAGGGTTTTGATGGTTTCCTGTCTCACATTCAGGTCCTTTATCCATTTTGAGTTTATTTTTGTGAATGGTGTGAGAAAGTGGTCTAGTTTCAACCTTCTGCATGTTGCTGTCCATTCTCCCAGCACCATTTGTTAAAGAGACTGTCTTTTTTCCATTGGATGTTCTTTCCTGCTTTGTCAAAGATGAGTTGGCCATACGTTTGTGGGTCTAGTTCTGGGGTTTCTATTCTATTCCATTGGTCTATGTGTCTGTGTTTGTGCCAACAACACACGATTTGAAAGGTCTTTTAAAACTCATAGAAACAAGCAAAAAAATATGAGAGCCTGATAAGACATATAATCAAGAAGAAATATAGAGGTGACAGCTTGTGAAGGTCTGCTGTTGAGCGTGTACGGCATGAGGTTCAGTTGATTCCCCTTCCTCCAGGATGGCGTCCCTGACTCCCCTCTGGCCGTCCTGGAGCCTCCGGTGAGCATCCTGGAGCTGTGTATCTTCATCTTATATCTTCATCTGTACTTGAACCTAACAGACTTCTTCTCCATGGGACTGGAAGCTCCTTGAAGGCAGATGGTGTCTCCTTTATTGCTGTGCTCCACTTACCCAGCACACGGTAGATACCCAAGAGACAGGTGACTGCACAATAAAAGAGTGAGGCCTCTTTCTGCAGATGCAGGCAAAGGAAAAGAAAGTCTCTTTTCCTCTTCTGTGAATTGAATCTCCCTCCACCCATCCCTCCATCCATCCCTCCACCCGTCCCTCCTCCCATCCATCATCCTTCCACCCATCAACTACCATCCATCCATCCCTCTTTCCGTCCATCATTCCCTCCCTCCCTCCCTCTCTCTATCGTCCATCTGTCTGTGCATCCGGTAGCATTTCTAGAGCACCACCACGGGCAAGCCTCTGATTTAAACAAAGGGGAGTGGAACCTGGTGTCTAAGTGAAGAGCCCTCTGTTGGCAGGGGCCTTCCCAGAAAATGATCATCAATGTTTTGGAGAAAACAGCGGAGTCATTTAGAGATGTGATTTAGTCAATATTTCCTGGTCCCTGAAATTCGTCTCTGTTAAATGACCAACAAAAGGCCGAGGTCAGGGAAGCACCCTGACAAGACTGGAGAAAACTCAGTGTGACATGTGATGGGGGAGAAATCCACCTGCTGGGGTGAAGCTGCCGGAACCACCAGGAACCTTTCTGTTATTAGCAATCACTGCACTGGGGCTTCTGACAGTCAGCGCACGGTCCCCCACTCCCCAAGCTCTGATGCAAGCAGGGACAACAGACCTCAGATAATGGCAGGACAAATCCCCGCTGCAGGAAGCCTTGGCCCCAGCTTGCCTCAGGTCAACTGCCACGTGGACCAATGCCCGAGGACCCTCCTGCCCCCGGGGAATCTGACCAAGGGCGGCAGTAAAGTCAGTAGCTACATATTCTCTGCAGAAAGACATGCCTTCAAGTTCATTGCTCCCTTGAAGATCCTGATTGCGAAGTATCATTCTTCCCCTTTCCCAGATAAGAAAACAGAGGCTCAGGAGGGTGACCCGATTTGACAAGGTGATAAAGTTTGCAACCATCAGCAGGAAGGCAGGCTCAGTTCCCTGACTGATCCCCTAACAAGGCCTTCTGGGGATGTGACTCAATATCAGGACATAATCAAAAATCCTAAATGGCATCTTCGAGTTTACTCCCAGAGTGAAAACAGCCCAGTGCTGCGCAAGGAATGAGGAACACACCAGGACCTAGAATGACCCCCCCGCCATGGTCTTCCATTACCCGAGCCAAGGATAGGGGCAATGCTCCCTTTTCGAGGTTTTTCGAGGCTGATCGAGCCTCGTCTTTGTTCAAGTTCTGTATCACGCAACTCAAAGCAAAAAGGCATTCCCGAGGACTGCCAGCTGTCATTTCTATAAGGAAATGAAATTCGCTTTCAGAGCCCGAGGCCATGCTGATGACAAAATAAAGCCAAGTGGGGTGAAGCAGGCTCAGGCAGGGCATGTGCGAGGGAAATGCCAGGAAACCTCACACGGGGGCGGCCCGGAGTCGTGACTGAGATGCCTACATGGTACACGCATGCCTGCAGGTGCACTCACACGCACGCACGGGAGGCTCTGGGAACCAGGGATGTCAGGGGAAGACATTCAACCTGGAACAGAGATTTGCGGGGGGCGGCGGGGGGCACTTGAGACCTGTAAATACTTCAAAGGGTGGTTACGAGGGAAAGAAATTAGAATTAATTTGAACAATAGTTACTGCTCACTGAGCACCTACTATGTGTCAAGCCCCACACTAGGGGAACTTCATCTTCATAATCAATCCTCACGGCAAACACAATGGGGGTCCAACTTATCCTCATTTTATTTCTTTTGTTTTTTTCTTTTTAATTTGTTTTTTCAACATTTATTTATTTTTGGGACAGAGAGAGACAGAGCATGAACGGGGGAGGGGCAGAGAGAGAGGGAGACACAGATTCGGAAGCAGGCTCCAGGCTCTGAGCCATCAGCCCAGAGCCCGACGCGGGGCTCAAACTCACAGACCTTGAGATCATGACCTGAGCTGAAGTCGGACGCTCAACCGACTGCACCACCCAGGCGCCCCTCTTTTTAATTTTTTTAATGTTTACTTATTTTTGAGAGAAAGAGACAGAGCATGAGCAGGGGAGGGGCAGAGAGAGAGAGAGAGAGAGAGAGAGAGGGAGACACCGAATCGGAAGCAGGCTCTAGGCTCTGTGCTGATAGGCTCTGGGCCCACTCGGGGCCCAAACTTGTGAACTGTGAGATCATGACCTGAGCCGAAGTCAGATGCTCAACCGACTGAGCCACCCAGGCGTCCCCAACTTATCCTCATTTTATAGATGATAAAGCAGAGGCCCAGACTTGGCATCCCTTGCCTGAAGTCAGAGTTCTGATAAGGAAGGGGGGTGGGATTTGAAGGCAGCTCTGTCCTAACCTCTATATTACTCCACCTCCCAGCAGTTAAAAAATAATAGAATAAAACAAAAGGCAGGTGGCTCCCCAGGGCAGAACTGAATCTGGTAGGGAGAAGTCACAGAGAGGAAGCCTCTGTCTGGATTCAAGAAAGAACTGAACGCTGCCCGGTTGACCCCAAGTGGATCCACTGGTGAGACTCCTGTCCCAGGAGGTATGCAAGAAACAGCAGAAGCCGCTCACTAGGGATGACCTGATGGTCGGCTGGCTCCTGTGTCTGAAGCCAACAGAGGACCCTCCCCCCCCCCACCACACTCACCAGGGGTGAGCTCCCAGGAGGGGACCTCGCCCACGCCTGTCTCAGCAGCGCTCCAGAAGCAGCCACGTAACAGCCCCACCCCCGCAGGCCCCTGACCCGTGGGTCGAGAAGCCCCCCGGGCGGGGGTGGGAGTGGTTCCCACGCAGGCTGCACAGTAGCTGAGTCAGGAGCTGCCTTGCTGTCACCACCGCCCCACAGCCCTGCCTGTGGCAGGTGCTGGAGGGAGACGGCTGCCCTGCCCACCGCCCCTGAGTGTCATTGTGTCACCCCCGCGTGCTCTTCTCCAGGCGCTGTCTTCCGCCTTCGCTGCTCTGGAGCACCTTCTGAGTGCCTACTGTGTACCAGGGCCGTGGTCAAGAAGCCGGTCTTGGAGTCCAACAGTGCTGGCTTCCCCACCCCTTTCCCGTGCCTCGGTTTCCCCATCGTCAAGACTGAGAGTACATGGCCCTGGCTGACGGGAGGACTACAGGAGCCGATGGACCTAAAGGGCATAGAAGGGTGCCTGGCACGCACCGGACAGCGGTCACTACTGCTCAATGAGATGGCAGAGGTGATCCCGCTTCAATAAGTGAGGAAACGGGCTCAGAGAGCCACTGGCTCACGATCACATGGCCGGCAAGTGGCAGAGCCTGGACTAGAACCCACGAAGTTCAGACACCAAGCCCAGGTGGCTCGCCTCCCTCCTCCGCTCTTGGGGGGGTGGGGCGCCGAACCTCTGGCCCGCCCCAAACCTGACCGTGCCTCAGCCCCAGCCAGCAGCGCCCCTCACCCATGCTGTGGCTCACACCTGGGGGGTGTCCCTTAACGGCCCTCCCTCCCTGCTGCCCCCACTGGGCCTTCCCAGCCAGCTGCGGGCGGGGCTCTCAAAGAAAAGACCGCAAGGTTATGATACAACCGGGCAAGGGTTGGTAATGGCAGAGAGAAGGTAACGGGGAGCCAGAGAGCCTGGGATTCTGACCTGACTAGGAGCCTGTAGCTTCTCGACGGAGCCACCTTGACCCTTTCCTGCTCTGTCGGACGGGGTCATGTCACGCCATCTATCTCGCTGGGTTACTGGAGGGATGAAATGAGATCACACGTAAGAAGTCACCCCAAGGGTTGGTAAGGACTGAGAGAAATAAGAACTCTGGTGTGTGAAATGGTGTAGCTGCTGAAAAGAACAGTTTTTGGCTCCTCAGAAGGTTAAACACAGGATTCCGTGTGACCCACTCTTAGGTACAACCCAAAAGGATTCAAAAGAGATTCAAACGAGTACAAATATGCACATGTTCGTAGCAGCACCGTTCACAACAGCTAAAGGGCGGACACAACCCAAATGCCCACCGAGGCATGAACGGGTCAAGAGACCGGTCTGTCCATATATAGAAAGTTATTCAGCCCCAAAAAGGAGTGAAGTTCAGATATGCTACCCCACGCAGGCACTTTGAAAACTAACTGGAGGAAGCTGGACACGATAAGTCACATATGGTAGGATCCCACTTCTATGAATGTCTGAAGTAGGTAAATCTGTGGAGGCAGAAAGCAAATTCGTGGCTGCCTGGAGAGGAGAGACTGGGGGGCGGCTGCTTAATGATTTGGGGTTTCATTTGGGGGTGATGAACATGCTTTGGATCTCGTAGAGGTGGTGATTGTGCAATGCTGTAAATCAGCTAAATACCGCCACATTTTTCTCTTGAAAGAGTTGATTTTAAGTTGTGTGAATCTCACCTCATTAAAAAACCAAAAAGGGGCTGAGGCTGCTGGGTGGCTCAGTCGGTTAAGTGCCGGACCCTTGGTTTCTGCTCAGGTCATGATCTCGAGGTTCATGAGTTCAAGCCCCCAGTCGGGCTCTGTGCTCACGGAGCCTGATGGGGATTCTCTCTCTCTGCCCGTCTCCCGACTCGTGCTCTACCTCTCTCTATCAAAATAAATAAATAAACTTAAAAAAAAAGGCAAAAAACAACAATAACAAAAAAAACAAAAAGGAGTTTGCACAAAGTGCCTGACATGACGGAGTCAGACAATTGACTTCAGGTCGCGGCTCAGCTGAGCTTTTCAGAATTTTCTGCCCTGAAGAGGAACAGAGAAATGGGTGCCCCCTGGAGGGGGTGTGGGGTCAGAGGAGGACATTTTAAATCTTGGAGATCCTCACAAAGTCCTTGACAGGAGAATGGGCAGAGAACCCAGCACAAGACAGGGACCCTTGCTTTGTTGTCCCTGGGGGGCAGGTGAAGCGTGTGGGCCCAAGGGCAAGACCACGAGGACAGCTGCGTCCACTTGATTCCTGGGTGAGGCAAGGCCGCCAGTTGAGAGGGGAAAGCCGGGAACACATTTGGGACCAAGGGCAAGTGTGACATTAACTCAGACAGCATAGGGAGTGTGGGAGGATTTGGGGGC
This sequence comes from Acinonyx jubatus, assembly GCF_027475565.1. Lineage (NCBI taxonomy): Eukaryota > Metazoa > Chordata > Mammalia > Carnivora > Felidae > Acinonyx > Acinonyx jubatus. The sequence goes on along the minus strand of NC_069386.1, from coordinate 134,173,379 downwards.
AGGGCAGAGGCACCCAGGGCACCTAGAGGCTTGGGCGAGTGGCCAGGCTGTGGATCACATGGTCAGGGTGCTTCTCCAATAAATAACGCAGTTGGGGAACATCTTCCTGCACAAAGCCATGTTTACGTTGCACGCACTAGCTTCTCAGAACCGAGTTTTCGGGGTGCATGTGGATTGAGGCATTAGGAACATTTTGAAGATCTGTGACCGACGCTGAAAGCGTATTGGTAACTTGCTTTCCCCAAACCGTTCAGCTCTTGCCGCCCCAGCAACCTAAAAGAGAGGCTTCTTTGCTGTTCCACCGCCAGAAGGCTGTCCTGTCATTAAAAACCAAATCCTTCCTAATTTGATAGGAAAGAGGAATATTTCACTATTGTGCTCGCAGCTGTTCCATTTCTTTGATTCATGTTGGAGTGAAACATGTTTTCATAAGCTTATTAGCTATTTGTCTTTTCTCTTAGTATAGATTGCCCTTTCGTGGCATATTTAAAGAGTCTCCAAGGCAAATCTCAGTGAAACAATGGCCACACAGCCCACGAGGAGCGAAGCTGGGAGCAAGCTTGTGGCTATTTATTTTTCCTGGCAGCTGTAATGGGCATGAATAAACAAAAAGCCAGTAAACTGAGTCAGGGCCACAAGCAGCATATTGGAAAGCTAATTTAAGATCAAAGGCTTTATTTAAACCGTCACCCCTCTCCTTATTACATACCCACCGACATACGCAAACATATGCCAACAACAGTGAGGAATTATTTACGGGGTTCTCTCTCAGCTGAGCTTTTTGTGACGACTTTTATTAATTATTGAATAATCCGATAAATAATTCATGATTTTCCTGCTGGGGAAGGCATGATCAAAAACTCATGAGTACAAGTCAAGTCAACCCACGGTCTTCCTGAAGCTGGGCTAAACCCGGATCGTATTTCCAGGCAGGGGTGAAGGAAGGCGTGAGCATGTGTATGTGTGTGCACATACATTTGAGAGTGTGCACACCCCTGCATGTTTGGCAACGAGTGTGGAAGCCTGTGTGTAAACAGGCGTGTGAGTGAGCGTGCATATGAATGCACGTAGAGCATACTGTGTGAGTGCATGAGTGGAGGGATACATCTGGGAAAGAGTGAGTGGAAAAGGGATTTCTCTGCTGACTTCTTATTCTGCACATTGTTCTAACAGCTTTGGTCTCCAGTGGTGAGACTGGCGCATGAGTCAACTATTCTCCTGACCCAGCTAGGGTCATTACCTGCACAGATGTCACTTAATGAAAACATCCAGATTTCAAGGTAAAATAAAAAATATGCATGCACTGGGGACCAGTAAGGAGCAGGGCAGGGGACAATGGGGAAAGATAAGGAACATGGCTTCCACCTTTTCCCCCTTGATCCCCCAAGCTGGGCTTCTCAGTGCCTGGTGCCTGATGTTACTGGGTCAAAAGGTTGGAAGAATACAAAAGATAAAGAGAAGCAGCAGCTCCTTTGAAAAGGAAGGCGAAGCAGGCAATCGACCCTGACCTCTGTGGCATCAGCATGGTTTCTTTCTGAGCCCTTTGGGGAGGGGCCTGGGGCTCAGCCTGAGGATGTGATGGCTCCTGCGGCCAATCTGAATACCCTGTGTCCCGCAGTTGTTCCTTATTTAGTGTTTCTGGGCTTCTACTTACCCCATCTTCATAGGGAATCCCTGCCTGACCATCACTGGGGGCCATCGCTAGAGCTTTGCAGAGAAGTGAGGGCTGCAGGCCTGGGGTCCCCAGGGCCTCTTGGGAGGTGGAATGAATAGGAAACAAGGGATAGATCTCAGTCCGTGTCTGGTCTCTACCACTCGCTGGCTGTGGGACGGGGCCAAGTTGCTCAGTTTCCTCAAGGGGAAGTGGGACACTATTAACTATGAGGTGGGAGGGGATGAACTAACAGGATTGTGTGGGGAACTAAGTGGGCTGAACCTGACACAGTGCCTGGCAGCTAGCCGGGTCAGGATAATAGTTTACTCATGCGCTGCTCATCCCAAGGGGAAGCACCTGGGCATCCTCCGGTCCCCCAGTGCCCCAGGTTGGTGTCTGGTTGTATTACTGATTACTGAGACACACGGGGTAAGAACTCCAGCTCTGGCTGTGGATACCACACTTCTCTGTCTAGTTCTGTCTTCTGGCTTCATGCATTTTGAAGCCCCCATGTGCCAGCACATTTATGTCGCTCTTTCTGTTGTAGACCCCCACTTTATTGTTATGAAACGTCCCTCTTTCTCCCACATAATGGGCTTTGCTCTGAAGTTCTCTCTCTCTAATATTAAGACAGTCACACAGCCGCTTTCCTTGGGTTACCATATGTGTGGTAACCCATCTCTTCCCATCCTTTAACTTTTAACCTATGTCTTTGCAGTTAAAGTGAATTTCTTATAGACAGCATGGAGTTGGGCCTTGCCATTTTTCCAGTCTGGCAATCTCTGCTTTTTAACTGATGTGTTCAATTCATTTACATTTAGTATAATTGTTGTTACGGTTGAGTCTAAGCTTATGACCTTGCTAATTTTTTTTCTACTTAGCTTTGTTTGCTTTGCTATTTCTCTTGTACTGCTTTCTTTTGCATTCATTTTATACTTTTGCCTTCTATTTTATTTCCTCTACTGCATTTTTAGCTCTACTTCTTGCCTTTATTTTTACTGGCTGCTCTGTGGATTCTAATATACAACCTTAACTTCCCACAGTCCACTAAGAATCAGTATTGTACCACTTCATATTTTTCTCTTCATATTTCTCAAATTTAAAAACATTACAAGAGTACAATTATATTTACTTTCTCATCCTTGATATTATTGTCACAGACTTGACTTCCACATGCATGATAAACCTGAGATTACAATGATATCTTTGCTTTCAACTGTGATGCATCTTTGAGAAAATTAAAAGAAGTAAAAGCTAGTATGTTATATTTGCCTACATCTCTACCATTTCTGATGCTGACATTTCTATCTTTAGATTTGAATTTCCCTCTAGATTCCATTCATTCTGAAGAACTTCTTTCAGTATTAACTGTAGCATAGGTCTGACAGTGACAAACTTTCATTTATCTGAAGCTACCTTCATTTTCCCCTCATTTTTAACAGATTGACTGAGATTCAATTCACATAGCACACAATTCATCCATTTAAAGTGTACCGTAGTTTGGGGTACATTGCATAACTGATTTTTCAAATTGTGATAAATAATTATAGAATTTTCCATTTGAACCATTTTTTTAATGTTTATTTTTGAGAGAGAGAGAGAGAGAGAGAGCGCTCCAGCAAGGAAGGGGCAGAGACAAAGGGAGACACAATCTGAGGCAGGCTCCAGGTTCTGAGCTGTCAGCACAGAGCCCGACGCGGGGCTCGAACTCACGCACCGTGAGATCATGACCTGAGCTGAAGTCGGACGCCGAACCGACTGAGCCACCCAGGCGCCCCTCCATTTTAACCATTTTTAATGTACAATTCAGTGGCATTAATTATGCCCACAATGCTGTGCAACCATCACCACCGTTTCCAGTACTTTTTCATCACCCCAAATAAGAAATATAAGCATTAAGCAATAACTCCCCATGTCTTCCCTTCTGGTTTACGTTCTGTCTCTATGAATTTGCCTAGTGTAGGTACCTCATATAAGTGGAAGCGGGCAATATTTGTCCTCTTGTGTATGCTTTATTTCACTTAGCATATCTTTTCAAAGATCATCCTTGTTGGAGCAGGTATCAACAGTACTTCATTCCTTTTTAAGGCTGAATAATATACTCCTTCGTCTGGCTATACCACATTATCCGCATCCATCCGTTCACAACGGACGCACGAGTTGTTTCCACCTTTCAGCTATTGTGAATACTGCTGCTGTGAGCATGAGTGCACGAACATGTTTGAGTCCTTGCTTTCAATTACTTTGAGTTCATCCATATTTTTGAAAGGTATAGAATTCTATGTTGACGGTTTTTTTTTTTTCTTTCTCTGCCTCAAAGCTCTCATTCCAGGGGCACGCGGGTGGCTCAGTCGGTTGAGGGTCCGACTACGGCTCAGGTCATGATCTCGCGGTTTGTGAGTTGGAGCCCCACATCCGGCTCACTGCTATCAGCACCGAGCCTGCCTGGGATCCTCTGTCCCCCTCTTTGCCCCTCCCCCACTCACACACACACACTCCCTCGCTCTCTCTCTAAAAAAAATAATAAATGTTAAAAAAAATAAAGATCTTATTCCATTTTCCTTTGGGTTTCCACTGTTTCTGATAAGATGTGAGCCCTGATTTTTGTTGTCCCTCCAAGTGTGATGTGCCGTTTTTGTCTGGCTGCTTTCAAGGTTTTGGTCTTTATATTTGATTTTCAAAAGTTTGACTAAATTGTTTTCTAGGTGTGGTTTTCAAAGGCTTGGTGAGCTTCTTGGATCTGCCAATTAACGTTTTTCATCAAATTTCATCAAATTTTCATCAACTTTTATTTCTCCAAATACTTTTCTGCCTTATTTTCTGTCTCCGTGCCTTCTAGAACTCTAATCCATGTGGGTTACACTGCTTGATATTGGCTCAGAGGTCACTGAGGTGCTGTTCATTTATTTTTAATCTTCTTTTTCTTTTCTCTGTTCTTCACATGGGATATTTTCTGTGGACTGTCTTCAAGTTCACTGACTCTCCAATCTGATGTTGGAGAGTGAATGTGGATGCATCATCTCATTTTTCTGGGCTAAAACATTCATATGGTTCCTTTGTTTCTGTTTCTGCTGTGATTCATCATCTGTTTACTCAATCAGATCATCTTTCCTTTCAAACCTTTGAAAATATTTATAATAGCTTCTTCAATGTACTTGTCTGCTAATTCTAACATCTGGGTGTCTCTGAGTTCCTACTCACTTCTTTCTTTCTTAATTATTGGACACACAGGGACTCAAATAAAATCTTCTCACTTTTTATCTGTGTGACCAGGAGTGGACCAGGCAGAGAAGGAGGCAGGAGAGAGATCTAGGCCTAGCGATAGGGAAGAAAAGGCCCATTGGGGAGATGCAAATTAATGAATTCCTCTGGGTCTCAGTTCTTTCATCTGTGAAATGGGAATAATAGTTATCCCACAGGATGGCTGTGAGGACTAAGGAAGACAATGTAGGTCAATTGCTCAGTGTGTGCTCTGGCTCCAACTGGTCCTCAACAAATGACATCTGTCGTTACAATTGTTGTGTGGATTGGCCCCTGCTCCCTCAAGGTACCCTGGGTTACCCCACCCACCCTATTCACTCACTCTACCAAAGAGAGTCATACCCCTTTTATAAACATCACTGTTCAGAGCTTCATGAACCATGAGCACCTTGATGTGACCGGTGGGGTGAGGCATGTGCCCCTGTCCATGGAGTCAGAGAGAACTAAGCACCATGAACAGTCAGCCGAAAGAAACACTGGCCGAAGAGTCTGCAGAACTGGGCTTTCATACGACCTTGGGCAAGTCCATTATCTCCCTGAGCCCCCCAAATCCTCTCTTGTTAAATGAGAATAGTGACACCTACCTCTTGGAGTGATAAGGATTAAGTGGAATAACATGCTTAGTGTCTAGAACATAGTAACCCTCAGTTCATTCGCGTTGGTCTTCCTCATTCTGTTTATCATCATCTTCACCATCACCAGTATCTGCCTCCCAAGTTCACTGAAAGAAACAGTGGGCCAGGAGTCATGCATTTGAGTTAAAGGGGCTGGGGAGGACTGGGAATGACTTCAGATAGGAGAGGGCCACATGGGGAGGAAAGCCTAATGCATGAACCAGGTACTTATGGTCTTAGGGCAGAAGCAATGAGTAATCATGAGACGTTGATGCCATGAAAACGAAATGTCAGTAGCACATTACAGGCAAAGTGTAACTGCAGCCTCCACGAGACCTGATACAATTCACGCTAAATGCAGTATGAGCTTCAATTACAGCCTTACAGCGCTGGACGCACAGGGGCCCCCAGGTTTCCTGGCCTATGGGGAGTTCCCAAAACATTGCAGCTTCCTCCCCATGTAACAAACTGTATGTAATAAGCTGTTCAGACTGTATAACTGCTCCTGGCTTCTCCAAGAAGGGCCACTTCTGTTGAGAGCAACAGGTGTGCACTGAGGACCTACTGTGAGTCAGGGACACAGTAATGAGCACACTTTGTCCCTACTTTGGAGACCTCACAGCCTAGTAGGAGACCCTGGGGTGAGCAGATAATACAAGAACGTGCGGTTGGGAGGTAAGCCCAAGATATTGAGGGCACAGGGAAGGGGCAACCAACTCCAGATGGAGTCATCAGAAAGAGCTTCTTGTAAGAGAGAGTTCTCATGAGCTTAATCTTGAAGGCCAATAATAGCCACCCTTCATTAAACACCTATTATGTGCCAGGCTCTTCACATACGTTATCTTACTTGATCCATAAGACAATCCTGCAAAGTAGCTGTTATCATTCTTTTTATATGGAAGGGGAAACAACTCCAAAAGATGTTAAGTTGCTTTACATGGGTAAATATCATTTTATATGACTAGGTCCGTATATTAGTTTAGGGACCAGGGCCTGGTCCTAGAAAACTGGTTCCTTTGGTGGAGGCCCTGAGATCCCCCACTCTAGATGCAGTATACATCACGGACAGGACACCTGGGATCTTATCCAATCTGCCTTTCAAACCTGAGGCTGCCAATTTCCCAGATCCATCCACCAAGCTGAATTTTCTTAGGCATGGACACTGGCCCAAACTGGGTCCAGGTGCATTCCAATACCTGGACACTGGGTGTGGCTCATGGGATCTGCCCTTAGGGCCAGTCCAGCAGGCCAAAACAGCCTTGTCATTTTCCCCTTCCCCAAGTTTATGCCCAAGTTCCCAGCCTGCTTCGTGGCCAAGAGAGGGTAACAGCATGAATTCCCCATTTGGCCCACCCACAGTGACAAAGTCTACCCAATAAGTGATTAATTACATACTTTAATTGGCTTGGTGACCACCACCATCCTGGGCTGCCTCCCCAATTCTTTTCCTCCCATCATCCTCTTTAGTTTTTATAAAAGGTGGGATTACATGGAAGCATCAAGGGTATGACTCTTATTGAGAAAGTCCACGTAGAGACATGGTTATTTTGTTAAGGCCATAAGAGGAAATCTATGCCCTTTAGAGCAAAGTTGAGGCTCCCCTATGGAGAGGATGGTGTTCCCATTACTATGGCGGCAAATCAAACATGGCGGCATAAGATAGCCCTTTGCTCATCGATTCTGTAGGTCAGGGATTTGGGAAGAGCTCGGCTGCAGTTCTTGCTTGGATCCCCTGATAGGTGCAGTCAGATGTCGGTGGCAGCTGCCATGTGAAGGCTTGATGGGGGCTGGAGGATCCTCTTCCAAAGTGGATCAGTCATGTGGTTGGCACGTTGGCACTGGCTGTTGGCCAAGAGTCTTGGTTTCTTCTCCATGAAGCTGCTTGAGTGTTGCTCTCCTGGCGTGGCAGTTGGCTTCCTCCAGAGTAAGATATCCAAGAGGCCAAGTTGGAAGCTGCAAGAAATAAGCTCCCTTTTATGGCCTAGTCTTAGAGGTCACACACTGTCACTTTCACCATATCGTAAGGGTGACCCAGGCCAGACATGATCCATTGCCATTTTGTGTGGGAAGAGGCCACACAAACTCATGACTACCAGAAGACAATACTCATCAGGGCCATCTTGGGTTCTGGCTTCCATAGATGTCATTCCCAAGAAGAAAGGAGGATCCCCCCCAGGTGGGAATGAAAACAATGGGACCCAAAAGGAGGTGCCACATCCCTCCCGAGGTTCTAGATTTAGAGGTGTCGAGATGTCCAGCCATGCTCTCCTAAACTGTGGGTGCCATATAGTGCTCACCGCATGAAATTAGACTGCGGTCTGATGCCAGCCGCAGCTTTGGTGAACAGTTCCTGGTCACGCTGCATAGTCCCACCTACAGTGCCAGCTACATTTTGCTCTCCTGCCTGGTGCTTGCTTGGCCCCCACACAGGGCAGCCCAGAAATACAGAAGGGTTAACCCCTACCAATGGGAGTCAATGGATCCAAGCCCTAGCCCCTCTTAATCCCCAGAAACAATTCTGAGGCTCACTCTACCCTGTTTCTTGAGGGCGCCCGGTGGACATGAGCCCCAGTTGCCCACAGCAGCCCAGTCATGCCCTCATAGCTGCCCTTGTTCTCCTTGTCTGTCTCTCCCTCCCTATTCTCTCCCTTTAAGAACCAATTCCATTCATCCAACTGCCCGACTCTACTTTCCGGAGAACCTAAACTAAGACAGCCAGCTTCCCCTCATTTCCTTGTGGGTCCCATTTTCTAAATTCATAATATTCTCAGCTGCTTCTCCTACTCAGCAGACACTTTTTAAACACTTGATCTGCACCAGGCACTGGGACTCAAAGGAAAACCAGACATGATGTCAGCCCCAAAAGACCTCAGCCTCACGCACGGCAGTCCTAGACAGGGGAGTCAAAGATTGGAGCGTGGACCCAGTGTCCCAGGCAAGGACCTCATGTCCCAGGATGTGACAGGAACCCAGAAGAGGGGTCTCAAAATCAGACAGGGGTCTGGGAAGTCTTAGATCATTTATATTTGAGCTGAGAGGTAGCGAGGATGAAAAGTCGTTAATGAAACAAAGCAAGGGGTGAGGTTCATTTGGGCCAAGGGAAATGCTCGAGAGAAACAAAAGGGAACAACATTGTCAAGAAACTACTGCTAAGGCTCGTGGCTGTTTGAACACTTCTGGAGAGCTTTTCTAAATGCCCAGTCCTCCATGGATTATTTTATGCAATCCTCATAACAGCTTTGTGTTATATGCATAATTATCCCCATTTATTTTTTTTTCAAAGTTTATTTATTTTGACAGGGGGAAAGGGGCAGAGAGAGAGAGAATCCCAAGGAGGCTCCGCAATTACACTGAGATTGCAACATGGACTCGAACCCACGAACCCGCGAGATCATGATCTGAGCCAAAATCAGGAGTCAGAGGCTTACCTGACTGAGCCACTCAGGCACCCTGATGATCCCCATTTTATAGATGGGAAAATGTTGGCAAGGGTTAAGTAGCTTGCCTGTGGTGACCCAGCTGGCAAATGGCAGACCTATAATTCAAACAAACACGGATCAATCTGACTCTACATCCCAAGGTCTTAAGCCCAGAGTGTGTCTGCCTCTCGGGTCAGTGGTGCGTGTGGAGAGGCGGGGGCGGGGTGGGGGGGCAGAGCTGGAAAACAGCAGACTCTGAGAGCTGAAATGAGGGGGTGACAAGACCACATTTGGGATTTTCCAAAGATAATTTTGGGCGTTTCTAGGACATTCCCTTCCCTGCTCCAGAGGATGCGAAAAAGGTCCTTGTCCATACCGGGCCTAGAGGGGTAAAAGGCACACAGCATCCCCAGAAGCTGGAGTGTGGGTGGCGGCCATTATCAACATGGTCCCCCTCCCGAGCCATGGTGACTTTGTCCCAGCGAGGTTCAGCAACACCTCCCCACTCAAGCAACTGCGCCCCCCCCCCCCCATACTAACCTTCCAGGGTCTAGGATTTTATTATGGACAGTGACATGCTCTTTCAGGTTTCTCCCTCTTGGAAAGCATAACAAGCGTCACCTAATGAGCAACGAGGGCCTCCAGGGTGCAATGATATACACTATGACTATTTTTGACTCACTCTGCTCTTTTCCAGAACAATCTTAATTAAGTGGAAGGTGCCAGCAGCTCTAAAAGAATTTACCAACTGCCTCTCAAAGTAACTCTGATTAATAGCAAAGGCACAAAAGTGTCACCATAACCAGGTCACATGACATAATACAAATGACTGTCTGTTGCTATTTTTAAGTGATGTTTATTAGAATCCCTCGGCGCATAATAAATTTAATTTACGGCCGCTTGCAGCCCAACTTACACATGGCCTCCTGTGGCTTAGCTCATTAACACACTCAGGGAAGAAATGAGTTTTCTCTTGAATTCTCTCGTTCTATTTCTCCTTTCTAATAAGGCCAGATTGTGAAACTCTTCGGGAGAGAATTTCTCCATCGTCCCCAGTAAAAATCGGCTTAAATGCTCAATCTCTTTAATTATCACAGAAGTACACAGCACAAATTCACGTTAGGTGGCTCAGGGCGGAGCTGGAGGAAGAGACAGTGAATCATCCGTGCCCACGTGAGGGAGTGTGAACCCTCAGAAGGGAGGGCCAGAGTGGGAGGCCTGTAGAGGCCTGTGGGGACCAAGAATATTCCAGCTGGAGAGGTGGAAGCCTGTCAACAAATGCAACTATTGTCATTGGCCCTTCTAGAGAGCAGCAGGTGAGCTCTGATCTAGGAGGCCAGGGACCCAGGGTCTAATTCTGTTTCTGAGGTTGGATTAGAAGTCCTCCGAGGGCCTCCCATGCTGTTAACAGTCTGATTCTTTCCATTTCTTTTTTTTTTTTTAAGTTTATTTATTGATTTTGACAGAGAGGATGTGTGAGCATGAGCAGGGGAGGGACAAAGAAAGGGGGAGGGAGAGAGAATCCCAAGCAGGTTCCTCACTGTCAGCACAGAGCCCGACGTGGGGTCACGACCTCAGCCGAGATCAAGAGTCAGACGCTTAACGAACAGAGCCACCCAGGCACCCTTGATTCTTTCCATTTCTTGGCCTGAGGACCAAATTCAAAGATCAACATCTCAACCGAACTATCCTACAAGAACAGGAGTCTAGAAGCTTGTTCTGTAAAGAGCCAGATAGCAGATATTTTGGTCTTCGCAGGCCAAGAGGCTACATCAAGGATACAACAGAGATACTTACATAGTAAGAGGGAAGACATTTTCACAAATTATTAATGATGAAATACAAAGTATAATATAGGAATTAAATATAATACTAATTAATTAATTATTAATTAATTAATTAAATTATAACAGCAGACTTAGGTCTACCAAGGAGAAGGATGGGATTCCTCTTATGGGACAGCATTTGTTTAATTGGGGTTCAAAGCTAATGTTTACTTACCTATCATCACCCTGATGGAAAATATTCATCTGTAATAACCGTTCTTAGCACACAAGGTGCATAAATCAGGTGGTGGGCTGGATTTGGCCTCCAGGCCATAGTTTGCCAACAACTAGCCTACAATAGTATCTAAGAGTATAAGATCGCAGTCGGACTACCTGGGCTCAACCCTGGCTGCTCCAGTGATTAGTTGGCAAGTTATGTAATCTCTCTTTCTTTTTTTTTAATGTTTATTTTGTTTTTGAGAAAGAGAGAGACAGATCGTGAGCAGGGGAGGGGCAGAGAGAGAGGGAGACTCCGAATCTGAAACGGGCTCCAGGCCCTGAGCTGTCAGCACAGAGCCCAACGTGGGGCTCGAACTCATGAACTGGAAAATCATGACCTGAGCTGAAGTCAGACGCTCAACCGACTGAGCCACCCAGCCACCCATCACTTGGTGCCCCAAGTTATGTAATCTCTTGTATCAGCAATGTACCATCTCAATCAGGCTGCTAGACTTCAGTGGTTGATACTGAGAAGTATTTGCTTGGCTCCTGAATCTGCCGGACCCCCTGATCTGGGCTGGGTTCTGCAGATCTAGGTGGGCTTGCTCATGCCCCCGCAGGCAGTGCCGAAGGACTAAGCAGCTTTGCTGATCTTGGCGGGGCTCGCCCACAGGCCGGAGGTTGTTGCTTTGGCTGAACTAGGGTGGCCTTGGCTGGGAGGCCTTGACAACTCAACTCTGTTCCATAGCTCTTTCCACCTTCTGACAGGCTAGGCAGGTGTGTTCCTACCTCTGGGACACAGCAAAGGCGGGCGTAAGAGGGAAGTATATAGCAGTCCAGGCCTTTCCACAGAAGGAAGAAAGGTCTCAGATACACAACCTAACCTTATACCTTAAAGAGCTGGAAAAAGAACAGCAAACAAAACCCCAAACCCGCAGAAGACAGGAAAGAATAAAGATTAGAGCAGAAATCAATGCTATCGAAATCAAAACAGATCGATGAAACCAGGAGCTGGTTCTTTGAAAGAATTAACAAAATTGATAAACCACCAGCCAGTTTGATCAAAAAGAAAAAGGAAAGGACCCTAATAAATAAAATCAAGAATGAACGAGGAGAGATCACAACCAACACAGCAGAAATAAAAACAACAACAAGAGAATATTATGAGCAATCATATGCCAATGAAATGGGCAATCTGGAAGAAATGGACAAATTCCTAGAAATATATAAACTACCAAAACCGAAACAGGAAGAAATAGGCCAGGCCCTGTTCTTCATGCGGCCCCGGAAAGAGAAGCGAAAAGAAGACAGAGACAAACCCAGTGACGGGGCGCCCTCCAGGCTTCCGCTTGCCTCACACTGTCCAGTGTCCCATGGGTCCAGAGCACGGCCCAGGGGTCCAGACTCGGAGTGGGAGGGCAGTACCAAAGTCACAGGGCAAAGGGGTGGATGCCACAAGGGGTAGAATCACTGATGCAGACTCACTGTTCTTTGCGTTTTTCCCTATCTATGAAATGGTCAGCAACAGTAGCTTCCTTAAAAGGTGCCGCAAGGGCTCTTTCCGCCATGTGAGGATATAATGAAGAGTCTGTAACCCCCAAGAGAGCTCTCAGGAGCTGACCATGCTGCTACTGTGATCCCAGACTGCCATCCAGCCTCCAGAACTTTTCTCAGATGACAAATGCCTCCTGATACGAGCCTTCCACCATACAAAGATTACTAGGTGATGTGCCCAGGATGATCCTCCCTGCATCAAAAACATGCTGAGAGGCGCCTGGGTGGCTCAGTCGGTTAAGCGTCTGACTTCAGCTCAGGTCATGATCTCGTGGTTTGCGAGTTCGAGCCCCGCATCAGTTCTGTGCTGACAGCTCAGAGCCTGGAGCCTGCTTCGGATTCTGTGTCTCCCTCTCTCTCTGCCCCTCCCCTGGCTCACACTCTGTCTCTCTCTCCCTCTCAAAAATAAATAAACATTAAAAAAAAAAACATGTTGAAATGTCAGAACTTCAAGAAAGCAACAGGTCTCTCACTTTTCAGCTTGTGAAAGGTTTCCTAGGAACGCTCTGTTTCCAGAACATCGGGAGGAACCCGTATGTGAGGTTTTGCTGAGCCTCCCTATGGAGAAAGCATACGTGAACATGAAGAAGACAGAGAGGAAAACAGAGCCAAGGAATGGAGAGAGACCAAGTCCTCATTTTAACCCAGGAGCCAGCCACACCTGGAGGTTGTTTTATTTGTATGAGCTCATAAATTCCCCTTTTTTTTTTTTTGGCTTAACGCAATACGTTAGTGTTTCTGAAATAATTCTAATTTTCAAAAGTTTCCAGAAGCAGAATTGCATTATCAAACTGCTTTCCCAGGAAGCTGTATAAGTATCTCACCACCACCAAAGGTGTTTGAGTGCTTCTTCCATTGCGTTTCCAGCATGAAATGTTGTTACTTTGGGGGAAAAGAAAAAGGTTGCCATGAGGATAGAGGGGGTTAATATTGTAATGCCTTTAGAACACAGTCTGCCACTTAGTAAATAGCCAAGATGTCATTTTTATTGCCTGGTTTACCTACGTTTGGTATTAGCATCTTAATTCTAATAGCCTGGTAGAATCCATGCATGCTAAGGATCTAAAAATAAAAGTGCTTGGAAGAATGATTTACCCTAGGGCTCTTTCAGAGTGTCGTCTATACTCAGGTAAGTGTGAACCATGGGGGCGCCTGGTGGCTCAGTCGGTGGAGCATCCAACTCTTGATTTCGGCTCAGGTTATGATCCCAGGGTCGTGGGATCAAGCCCTGCGTCAGGCTCTGCACTGAGTGTGGAGCCTGCTTAAGATTCTCTCTCTTCTTCTGTCCTTCCCTTACCGCCCCCCCCCACCGCCAACTCAACTAAAAAAAATTAAAAAAGAAAAATTCTTAAAAAAAAAATAAAGTATGAATCACGGATGCAAGAGGAGGTCTGGTAGTACCTCGTCTCGGTTCTCTGCTCCACCCATGAAGGAAGTACAGAGGGGCTGAGAGAGGATCTCGTCTTCCAGGGACACACTCTAGGTTGTCTGGCCCCACTCCATCTTGCATGGGCTGGCTGCTTCTTCCTAGACTCCTCTTTCCCTCTCCCCAAGGTCAGTGTCTCCGTTGGTTGGCTGTATGAAGGGTTTGCCTCCCTCCCAACTGTCCTCCTGGCCAGCTGCTGCCATGCGGAACTCGCCCCCTCGCCCTGCCTCCCTGACCTGAGGCTGTTGTCTCTTCTGTTCATCATGATTGTGTCGACGCGAGGGGCTTCTCAAGCCTCCCCTAAGGAGGTAGGTGTCTCCTTCTGCTTGGAGTCGGACCCAAAAAAGGGCCCACGTTATGGGAGGAAAAGGGAAATCTTTGAGTAAGTAAGTCCCTTGTAACATATGGAAGCGTCCTTCCCTCAACACTGCCTCTGGGGTTCCTGTTTCTTGTCCCATGTCCTGTGGGTGATATATCACTTTAAAGAAACCTAGCTTATGAAACTCTATAATGAAATCGTCAAAAAGCGGTGAGAGAAATTGCTAGTTGTCTAGTTGTTCCCCAGCATCAATATGTCTGTTAATTACTCATAATGGATTTTCTGATTTTCAGCTGGGCACGTGGCTACTCTAAATAGGAAATGTGTTTTCCAGCCTCCCTTGTACCTAGGCGTCGTCATGTGATTATGCCCAGGTCAGTAGGAGATAAGCAGAAGTGTCATTTGAAACTAGTGGAAAGTGACCCCAAAGGGAGGAACATAGCCTTCTTTCTCTCTTGCTTTTTCCTACTGGCTGGAATGTGAATCTGAGGGCTGGAGTTCAAGCAGCCATATTGGACCACGGGGTGAAAAGAAACCTACATGCTGAAAATGGCAGATCAACAAGCTAGAAAAAGCCTTCACCCTGCTCTGTGGAGCACCACGATAGCCCCAAACTCCCTTTTGCGAGAAATAAACTTCTGTCATGTTTAAGCCTCTTCTGATCACTTCTAGGATTTGCATGGCACTTTAGAATCGACAAAACCCATTCCCATTTATGTTCTCTTGCGATCTCCCCAGGCAAAGAAAGTAATAGTGTTCTTCCCATTTTACAGATGAAGAAACTGAGGTTCAGGGAGTTTTAGATGATTGCCCAAGATCATACAGCTAGGCAAAAGCTGCTATCCCAACGTAGACTGGGTAACTCTAGGTGGAGGCTCTCAATCAGCACTTGGCTCCCATCTGCCCACCCCGTACGCACGTCCCCCTCCCCGGTGTTGCCAGTGTGTGTACAATGCCGCTCTCTTGCTTAAAACCGTTCGGTGCTTCCCCACTGCCCCCAGAGTGAATTCCAAACTGTCTCAGCAGAGCTCAAGAGTCCCACCCTGGTGGAACCTTTCCCTTCTGCAGGCTCGTCTCTGTTCTCTCTACTCTCCCCCGAGCCAGGCCCGAGAACACAGGCAGGAAACAACAGTCCTAAGATTCAAACCCAGTCCTGTTTGACACCAGAGTCAGTACGTTTTCCTCCTAAATCATGAGTCTCCCCATTGCTCATTATTCGCCCAAGAGGGTAAAAGGACAGCTGGACAGGTCCCCCCTATAACGCAGACTTCAGACAGCACAGAGGATGAACGAGCTTGGCGGGGTGTGGACACAGGGGAGGGGGTTTCAGCTGGGATCTGAAGTGATGAGGACTTTGCCAGGAAGACGGAAGGAAAGCTTCCAGGCAGAGGAAATGGCTTGTGCAAAAGCAGGGAGGCATAACCAGCAATGTGTGCAGAAAACCGGTTTAGTGAGTCTAAAGCAGAAGGTGCAATGGTGCCGAGACACCGCTGCACAGATCCTTCCTGCAAGTTTGCATCCTGTGCCCCCTTCTCCCTCAGTCCTCCCCACACCGTGTCTGTCATCACCTCATCCCTTCTCTGCCTCTCTGCCAGCCCAGGAGCTCCTGGAGGGAGGACAAGGATCCTGTCTTGGGCAATTCTGATCCCCAGTGCCCAAGCCTGGGACACGACGTGCATTCTACACACGTTTGAGGAGTGCCTAAATAAGCACACATTCTCTCAACCACATTTCAGGGACGATCAGACCAAATTAATCCTCCTACATCACACTCTGAGATAGGCGCGCTCTTAGAAAAGTTATAATGAGTAGCTGAGTGTTGGGCCGGTCAACTCAGGGGTTCGTAGGAGCTCTTCCGGCTCCTGGATGGCTTCTGACATTTCTGACTAAAGTAAATGGCAAAATCCTCATTCCCTGAAATATGTACAAAGCTCACAGACAGACAGGTTTCCAGTCAGAAGCCATTCTCTGAAAATCCCAGTGTAAACACCAAGAAACAGAGCTCGGCAAGCTTGCCCCACGATGAAAATTCACCCAGACGGTCCATCATAAGACGCAAAATGTAAAACTTTGTAAATGGTTTTTCTTTTCATTCACTCGTCCATTCACTCATTCAGCAAATACGTACCAGGCCAGAGTAGGTCAATGCCATTCTATGGGGAGGTGAGGCAGCTTGGGCCTGCGGGTTTGAGAAGCAGGGAGGTGGCAGGAAGGGTAATAGAAGGCGAGGTCCCTAGGCGAGGGGACCCTTCCCCAGAGGTCCAGTGGCACATGCTTTGAGCTGTCGCTCTCCAAGATGTCCGGAGCTATTACACATGGGGCGTTGTCAGGAGCCTGAACTCAAAGATGAATAAAACAGGGGCGTCTGGGTGGCTCAGCTAATTGAGTGTCTGACTCTTGATTTCAGCTCAGGTCACGGTCTCAAGGTTTGCGGGTTCAAGTCCCACATCGAGCTCTGCGTAAGCATGGAGCCTACTTGGGATCTCTCTCTCTCTCTCTCTCTCTCTCTCTCTCTCTCTCTCTCTCTCTCACACACACACACACACACACACACACACACACAAAATAAATAAATAAGCTTTAACAACAACAACAACAAACATGAGTAAAACACAGTCCTGCCCCCCATGGTCCACACAATTAGGAGAGGAGGCAGCCTCAGTCAGATGGGGTTCCTATGAGGCCTGCCCCGCAAAGGCATGAGGATCAAAGCTTTACAAACTTTGTTTCTAGTATTCCCCGTTGTAGCCCAGCAAGGTGAACATCAGCATCCTTGTTTTAGAGTCAGGGAAACTGAGGCTCAGAGAGGTTAAGGGAGCTTTCCAGATTCCATTCAACTGACATCAAAACCGAGGTTCTTTCCACTAAGCCCATGCTCTGCACACCCCTGACTGCATATGTCCCAATAATTAGAGTCCAGTAGGAGGGGTACCGTGATGGAGGGGTGCGTAAGACTGAGAGAAGGGAGCCCCAGGCTATTCTGGGGAACTGCAGGGACAAAGCACAAAGGGGCGAATGAGTGGGGAGGGGCTGGAGGGTGGTTGGGTGCTAAGATAGGGAGCCTTCTGGGGAGTTTTAATCAGGGAGGAGGGATGCCCCTATTTGTAGTTAGAACACGTGTATATTTCTCCTCCCTCTAATACAATGTGAGATCTTGGAGAATAGGACTTATCTGCTTTACTCTGTCAGCTCCTGCTTGGTGTAGCATATGTTGGAGCTCCGTTGAGTTAGCTCTCCTGGCTGCGTTGGCATTTGGATTTCACTGGCCTGCCCGAAGGGGTGGTCACCAAGTCAGTCCAATCAAATGTCCTCTTAAGTTATATCTGTTCAGAGTCTCCGTTGACATAGGAAAATGGCACTGGTCCAGATAATTTTTTCCTGATAATTTTTTCCAAAATTTTAGTTTTTTCTTAGGGTTTAAGAAAAGATGACAAGGGAAAGAAGATGCAGGTAGTTTTAAAGTGAAGTTTAAAGTCTGGGCTTCTTTCTGACTCTCTTCCACATCCAAACATCTAAGTTCAAGGGATTTGGACCAAAATATTCTTGGGGAACAGAGTTAACTCAGAGTTTGGGACAAGGCAAATCTACCCACCTGGCCCCACATAATGAGTCCTGCTCAGCTTCTAGGTGACTGGCTAGGGCGTGGGACCAAGCCGGGAAGGCCAAGTGTGGCTGGCCAGGTCTCAGACAAAGCCTAGAGGAGATTGGGTTCCCCTTCCCCCACACCTGGTCAATCAGGAAAACGTCCTCTCTGGACAGACTCGCAGCTGACCCATAAAATGTGACACTGACAATTACATATTTAATTCAAGCTTAAGTGATGAACAATTTGGCCAATCCCAATGTCTTTTTCAATAATTGCATGTTTATCTGCAGCATTTCAAAACATAATTAGCCTGCATGATCTCATGGTTCAATAATGAGTACTCGTAACGCATTTCCTTTGTTTTTTTGTGTGTGTCTTACTCAAAAAAGATCCCTGATGTCAAGGAGTGCTCTTACAAAAGGGCAGCGTCTTTGCCCCTCTATCCTTCAAAATAATTAGTGATGGCCTTTTTTGAGCAGTTACTTTGTGCCAGACTCAGTGTTTATATGAATTATCTGTTAATTCTTCCAAGAACGCTGAAATCTAATTACAGTTGACTGTTGAACAACATGGGTTTGAACTGCCCGGGGCCACTTACACAGATATTTTTCGATAAACACAGTACAGTACCATAAATGTATTTTCTCTCCCTTATGGTTTCCTTTTATAAACTTTTTTTAAAAGTTTATTGATTCGTTTTGAGAGAGAGGGGGGGAGTGTGCATGAGTTGGGGAAGGGCAGAGAGACAGGAAGACAGAATCCCGAGCAGGCCCCTCACCGTCAGCAAAGAGCCGGATGTGGGGCGCGAACTCACGAACTGCGAGTTGAATTTAGGGGAACACACTCAGTTCGTACCACCAGGGGTGCTCCGCCCTGTGCCCACTTTGTGACCGTAAGCCTCGATCCTCCTGGTAATCAAGGATGATCGGCCTGCCAGTGCAACAACTCTTCTCTGACTGTTGTGTCCTTAGCACGAGGAGCCCAGGGAGCCCGGTAGTGTTACAGCTTCTGGTCCAGTGGAACTCTGTGTTCAGTGCAGGAACAGAAGCACGGAGTAGCACTTGGGCTCTGAGGGGCCAATCCTACTTCTACACCTAGATTTGTGTATTCTAGCTATTGGAGACACTTCTTAGTTTGTTGTTGATTTTTTTTTTTTTTTTTCAAGAGAGAGCACACGCATGAGTGGAGGAGGCAGAGAGAGAGAGAGAGTGAGAGAACAGAAGATCTGAACTGGGCTCTGTGCTGACAGCAGAGAGTCTGATGTGGGGCTCGAACTCACGAACTATGGAATCATGACCTAAGCCAAAGTCGCAGGCTTAACTGACTGAGCCGCCCAGGCGCCCCTGGAGGCATTTCTATCAACTCACGCCTCATTCGGGAGAACGTTGCCGCAAATGCCGTGAGCCTCCATCTCCGAGCTGATGCCATGGCTGTGCCTTCAGCAGACCATTCGGGAAACACAAGGCTGGCCAGAGAGAGAGGCTGGTTGACCTCCAGAGCATGGGTCATCCTATCCAACTAATTGCTGAGAGCTTCCTTGGCAACGATGTTCTCTGGTATTAATATGGGACAGAAATGTGCCGGAGCTCATACCTCTACAGTTTTCCTGACCTCTATGCCCCTGGGTTTCTAGTCTCATTCTCTCCATGCTCCTAAACACTTACCCCTGAACACAGGAGCCAGTGTATGTCTGCACTCAGGCCCCTCTCCTTCCGCCCCTGAACGCGGATGTGATGTAGCCGTGCCGTTCCCAACGGGCACCAACATATTGTGTTGATCCGTGTGTCAATGAGGCCCGGTGCCTTCTTGCTCCAACGGACTATTGTACAAAACTCCCCTTTGAGACTCCAGGTACGAGTTAAGGAAGAATCTCAGCAGAGTTGGGTGAGAGAAGAATCGGGGCCATCTGTCTGGGTAATGTAACTGTTCCTTCTGGACCTGTTAGAGCCTGGTCCTGAGTGGACCACGTCCATCGCATGTCAGGTGGCTGCTGGTCGTGACTGATCTCAGGACTCAGTGGCATTGCGTGTCCTTCAAAGGAACCCAGCCTCCCCTTCAAGCCATGGGCTTTGCGCCGTGAAAAAACTCAGAAAATTTTCCACTGCAGTAGCTGATGTCATCTTTTTGCTCTAACGTTCTTGATTATTTTAAAGAAAATTCATACAAGTTGAGCAATAACCTTGTTAACTCTCCATCGATCTCCTCCCTAGTGACACCGTGATCTTCGAGCCATGGACGTAGACACCTACCGCTCAAGGCACCCTAACTGCCACTCCGGCGTTGTTTTCCATGTGGTCATCACATCCCCTTTGCCTCTCATGACCTAGAAGGCCAGCTGGCCTTGGATGCCAGGGAGTCAGCTTCACCACCACTTCCGGTCATTGAACCCGGCCTTCCTTCCTTCGGAGGATCGACACCACTGAACTTCTCAAAGATGCTGCTGCTTCCCTGACTCCCACCTCGCACTGGGCTTTTCTCTCCAGCTCAGTGAAGAGAATGCCCTCAGGGCCACCCCAGGAAACTTAGCCACAGGGTAGATTCTCAGGTCTTGGGATTCTAATATTTGCAGCTCTCTGGGCCCTCTGTTGTTTTTTTCAACACTGTGCCAAACAAGTTCCGGCATCTCACCTTATTTCCTACAGGCCATTGTCATGAGAACCAGCACCGTGGTGCAAGGCACCTGCTGCCATTAGGTCATTGCTTGGTCTCCAGGCCAAGAGGAGCTGTTTTTTGTTTGTTTGTTTGTTTTCTGACAAAGGGAGAGAGAGATGCTTCTACCAGCCAGCAGACTTAGGGAGATCTGGGGCGGGGGGGGGGTCTAAGATTTTTCAGGGCTTGTCACCCAAATGTCTCTATTCCAGATCACAAGGTCCACCTCTCTCCCCATCAGAGCCCTGCCTTGGACACGGGACACGTGCGTGGTTGCACGCCAAGCCTCCTTGTCAGTTCTGCCAGCCCACACACCAGTTCTGGAGCCTGACCTTCACACAGTCTGTCTTGTGGATGTCAGTTGGCAAATGGCTTCCCTGAGCCTATCATTGGCTTTCCAGTGCTGTCAGAAGCCATCTGACCCCACAGTCCTTATGATTATCATTTCCCCCACGTCGATCACGCACAGCAGCCACGTGACCTTCCAAAGCCTGGCTTTCTACCTGCATCTCATTCCAAGTAGCCACGGGTGGAGCTTCAGAAATTGTAGGGTCGCTCTATGCCATATACGACCCTGCTTACCATCAGTAATGGGGCTCGTATTGCTTCCAGACAGATCGCAGTCCGGCTCCAACATTCTATCCTGAAGCTCGGCTTTCTAGGGTCACTTGTGGTACCAATTGTCTGTAGTTCCTGGGGAGACAGAGCATGAAGCAATGCTTGCTTGCTAATCCTTTATTGAGGGATATGACCCTCGGGCAACAGACGTGGGCAGGCAAGGGGAGTGGAACAAGCAAGGGAACACAAGGCTGTGTGCTACTGAGCTGGCCATCTCTTCAGAAGAACACACTGTCGGTTGCCCAGTCGTGCCTACTCGAATCTCCTGACAGGCCCAGTGAGACCACTACGATCCAAGCACCAGATCTTTCCTCCTTTCACTGGTCAAAATTTGCCCTGCAGTTCTGAGCAGTTGCCCGGTCCCCTGTAGGCAGATCCCAGGGACTGTGGTGTGCGGTTGCCATTTGAGTCCAGAAAGGGTGAGAGGAACCCGAGCCCCGCCTCAGCCCTGCTATGGGGGGAGGGGGCCCATACCAGAGGCTGCTCTTTGCCATAAGGCTGTGATGCTCCACAGTGTTAGGAAGGCCAGGAGGTTATGGGCCCAGAGGTACACAGAGAGGGCCGAGCACAGGAGTCCTGAAGACCAGAATGTATAATGCAGGCCTTCCAACACATAAAACCTGCCCAGGTCCTTCCAAAGAACGGGACGACTGCCTGGGGCTCAGTCCTTCTCAATCCCAGGTGAGTGGCTGTGTGAGCCCGGACAAGTTCCTCACGTCTCTGAACCTGTCGAATGGAGCAATTGCCTTCACCTCGAAGAGTTGTGAGAATGGCATTAAATGTGATACGAAGAACGTTTTTTAAGTGGTAAAGAGCTCCGTGTACAAACATGACAGGTTGCTGTCACATCTAAAGACTGGAATCACCAACAGCACAAAACACCCTGACTGGCTTAAGTAGAAAGGCATTAGCATAATCAATGTTGTTTTGACCTCAGCTGATGCATAGTGGCTCAATTTTGTGACTCATCCTTCTGCTTCAAACTATTAGTGAGAGAAAGTCACCTGGGAAGCCCCCTCTTTCAATATTTTCTTACCATCCCTCCTCCCTTCATGGTTGTCGCACAGGACAGCACCAATATCTCGCTTGTGCCCTGGTGTATACCCCTCCTCAAATGCTCCGTCTGACCTTAGTAGGCACTCAAAGACACTGTGTATGGAATGGATGAATGAGTGAGTGCATGAATGAATGAGTGAATGCACAAGTATCTCCACCGCTTTGCCCAAGGGATTCCCAACACTTGAAATACTCTCCCATTCCCAGAGGCCATTTTCCTCTGGAAGCCTCGACTGCCTTCTGCCTCATCCACATTCCTCTACCCCTGCTTACAGCAGACCCCCTCTTGCACCACAGCTGGAGGGCAGAATGGCTGATTTCATGATCTGTCTCCTTGACTGCACCCCGGGCTCGCGGGGGCGGGGGTGGGGGGGTGGGGGGGTGGGAAGGCACAGAGTCCCATTCACGTTTCTCCCCCCATGCCTCCTTGGTTCAGATGTGGCTCTAAAGAGTTTACCCGGAGAATAGTCTTGGGTGAGCACTCTGCATGCAAGAGGTCCCTAGAAAACTGGTCGGAAAACTGGTCTGCAGGGCACTTTATACTCGGAGTGGGTGTCTATATGGGGTGATGCAGGGTGCCCACAGAGACTGTGAGAAGGAACTGAGTGAATGTTTCTTCAGTGAGTCAACTACAGTGTCTGACTCTCCACTCTTAGTCCTGGGCTCTTGGTTCCCTCCTTCCCCCCACCTAAGAATAGGATTGTCCACGCTTTGGGGGACCTTCTGGAAGGCCATCCATCAAAGCGCTTCCCAAGCGCTTACACGGGATAAACAGAGCGGCTGCGCGTACCTGCGGTGCGGTCTGGGAGGCCGGGGGCAGCGGGTTTGAACGAAACGTGGCAGGCTACTTCGTGACCGACTTGTTGATAATCTTGCCTCCAACAGAGGAGTTGGAGACGGTTGAGGAAAAGCAGTGGTGGAGAGGTCCTCCCCAGGGCCGCAGGCAACTCCCTCCAAGACGCAGCGTGTGGTTGGAGAGGTCCCTGCACTGAGACTACAGAAGGGACAACAGGGCCCTTGGCCCCGGGAGGGCCGGCTTGCCCCTTCCAGCCACGACACCCAGGGGACACCGCCGTTCCGAATGGGGCGGGGGAGGGGAGACAGTCCGCAAGGACGGAGCGCAGGAAGGGGTCTCCGCGAGTCAGTCCTTGCCCCCTTCCCGCAGCCCCGGAGAAACTCGGGGGAAGGGCGGGCGTGGAGCCAGACCCCCTGGGGCCGGGAGTCCTCTTCCTCGCGGGTGAATAAATAAATTATTAAGCTCCCAATACACAATAGCCTCGCTAGATGGAGACGAGGAATCACTGCAGCGGCGCTGGCGGCGACGGCGGGGAGCGCGGGCGGGAGCGCAGCTCCGGGCGGGAGGCGGGCGAGGCTCTGGCGAGGCTCACGTCTGTTTTCCTTTTTCGTGCATTATTTATTTCGCCTCCGCCCGCGGCCCTGCTGCCCGAGCGGGCGCACCCGGGCAGCGCCTCCCGCGGGCCGGCGTGACGGACGAGGACGGCTCCGGCACCCCCGCGCCCCGGGCAGCCGCGCGGCGCCACCGGGAAGGGCGGGGATCCGGGGAGGCTCGCGCCGCCCGCTCCCGGCGGCTCGGAGGAGACTTTCCCCGCCCTCCCCTCCGCCTCGGCAGCCCGCCCCGGCCCCGGGCGCGGGGTGCCGCCCCTCCCGACCCGCGCGCGGCCGGGAGCAGCCCGGAGCCGCCGCGCCCTGCGCCCCGTGCGAGCGCGCCGCGCCCGGCCCCCGCTCGGCAGCCCGCGAGGCCCCAGCCGCGCGCAAACTTTTGCTCCAGTGCCCGGCGCTCCTCCCCGGCACGTGAAGCCCCCAGGCGCCCGCGCAGTCGCCAGGGTGAGGACCGAGGCCCCGCCTAGAGGGCGGGGGACCGGGGAGGCGGCTGGCTTTAAATGGGGGCCGTCCGGCGGCTCGGCGACAGTCTGCCGCGGGGGGAACGCGGACCTCCCTTCCCCGCGCCGAGGATCTGCTGGGGCCGCCGCCAGGCAAGGTGGCGTGAGGCACTGGAGGGGTGCGGGCGGAGAGGGAGGCCGGAGGGAGGCTCACGCCCGGAAGCGGGAGGCCCGGGCTGGGGAGAGCGCGCGAGGGCGAACGGGGTGCGCACGGAGGTGCCTATGTTGCAGTGTGCGCAGTGGGGGCCGGCGGGGCAGGGAGGGTGCACGCAGCGTGTGATTTCCCGGTGTTGTGCATGCAGGGTCAGCGAGTGTGCAGGCATGAGTCGGTGGGTGTGCACAGCCGTATCTGTGGGTGTGCAGGCAGGGTGAGCGGTGCCCGCGGGGTTTGAAGTGTGCTCACAGTGGGAGTGAGTTGTGCATGGCTGGGGAGGTTTCTGGGGAGATGCACTGGGCTAGGTTAAGTGTGCTTGGCTGTTTCTGGAGGTGTGCATGGAGCTAAAGTGTGCACGCAGGATTCTGGGGGTGTGCACGGGGCCAAGGTATACACAGAGGGTTCTGGGGGTGTGCGCCAGGACAGAGTGTTCTGGGATGCCGGCTTCTGTGAGTGTGCACGAAGGGTCAGCGAATGTGCCAGCTGGAGTGAAGGGGCAGGCTTGGTTTATGAGGGTGCCCGCCCAACCGGGACTGCTACGTGTGCGGGTGCGCGCGGGAGACGGTGCCCGCGCGGCCTCCGCCTGACCAGGGCTTTGCTCCCCTGACAGTTCGCCCCGAGTGCGCGGGTGCCGCGGGCCGAGATGCTCCTCCGGGACTTGGTGCTGCGCCGTGGCTGCTGCTGGCCTTCTTTGCTGCTGCACTGCGCGCTCCACCCGCTCTGGGGCTTCGTGCAGGTGAGCGGCGGCAGGGGGTTGTGGGCTCCTAGGCAGGGAGGTGCGGGCTCGGCGGGCTGGACCGGGGGTGGGGGTGGGGGGTGGCCCTGCTTCCAGCAGGCGCCCTCTGGTTGCCCCTGGGGAGAGTTTAGGAAAAGAAGAGGTGCAAGCCCTCCCGCTCTCCCCACCCCTCCATACTCCTGCCGTGAAAAGATGGGGCAAAACTCCAGGGGGAGGCCTCAGTCCTGGCGCGCTAAGGCCTGCAGGACAGGGCCTGGGAACAGAAAGGGCTTGGGAGTGCCTTCTTGATGACAACATTCTGTTGCAGAAATGCGGGAAAAGAAACCGTAGAGCGCTAGCACACTTACAAAGAAAATGGTCCCAACAATATACATTCTTTATTTCCCACCAGAATCACTAGTAAACTTCCACTCGGGCTTCTTACACTGGAATTGACACAGCAGAGGCTGTGCTACTTGTAGGCGGCGGAGTTGGACAAGTGCAGGGATGGTGCCCGGTGGCCACTGGTGGGGATGGAGGAAGGAGCTGTCTGTAAGGACTGCCTGGGGCTGGAGTCCTCACCCTGGGCCCCCTAGACCCCCAGGGCAGAGGCCAGGAGGCCAGCAGCTGGAGTTCTGTCAGTTGGGGTCAGGGAGAGGGTTAGATGGCATGGCCCCTAGTACCTCCCAGGATGCCCACGGTCAGTGGTACGGTGGAGTGGTGAAGTGGACTTTGGTGTCAGCGCTGAATTTGGAGCCCCGGCTCTGGCCCTCGCCGGCTCAGGACCTCAGGCAATGCCTCTCGGGGCCTCGGTTTCTTGTTCCTCTCTGTGCTGTTACAAGACTGGGATGAGATCAAGCGAGTAAAGATCGCTTAAAGCCGTGCCTGGACCATAATCAACACTAAACGGTAGCTGCTGCGAGTAATTGATACTAGTAATGGTAATGCTGCTCTTCTGTCTTCGTGGCCGGGCAGTCCGTTGATCATGACAGAGTCTGTTGGAGATTTTTGAATTCTCAGTGGCTCAGCAGGCGCTGGAGGGCATTTTTATTGTTTTGAGCATTGAACCGCCCAACCCTGGGGTCTTTGCGTCGTCATGTTCTTCTGGTGGCATTTTGGGGGTCGGGGATCGTTCGGATGGTTGCCCTGAACAGGGAGGGAGAAATCAAAGAAAAGAGGATAGGGGGAGACCCCTTGCCAGTCTGCTGCGGTCCGTGAGCTGTCCCAAGTGATGGGGCCCCCCTGGGAACCAGCTGTCGTCTGTCCCGCTCAGATGGTGGCCTGGGTGATTATTGGGGAGCACCAGGGGTTCTCATGCTGGAAGGAGTGTGCTGGTTGAGCGGGTGGGTCAACCAGAGTCTGCCCCCCACCCTCAGCACCAGGCTCATCTTCTCCGCTCTCTTGTCTGGCTTGCCTCTGTCTCCCTCACCATTGTTTTCCTTTTGGAATTGACAGCTTTGTTTAATGTGTGAAACAGCAGTTATTAAACTCAGCTGTGCCGCCTCGGGATTCAGGGTTTTGTCACTTGTAAACACTCGGGCGGTTTGGGACCAGCTTCCCTTGTTCAACTTTTAGTGGAACCTCAGATGTTAAGTTCACTGTGTTTTTATATTCGTTTGTTTACCGTTTTCCCTAACACTTTTTTCAGCTGATATGTATAGACAGCCGCATGATGATGTTGTCAGTCTCCAAGACTGGAATTCTGTGGTGTCGGCTAGCAAGACTGAGGCAGCAGACCCCCTGTCTCCCCACCATGACCACCAAAAGAAATAATTTTGTGACAGCAGCTCAGTTTTTTTAACCACCTCTTTCAGCCAGGCTGTACTTACCCAGGCGTGTGTGCGTGCGTGCGTGTGTGTGTGTGTGTGTGTGTGTGTGCGCTTCAGATGCTGTTACTTAATACAAATCAATTTTTGTGAAAATCAATTAGAAAAGGAGTCCTCCAGACAAGTAAAATGGGTAAAATCTTGGCAGGAGGCTCTGGAAAAATTAATCTACAAATGATAAGGACCGAGAAGCCAGGGGAAGAGGGGCTTTAGAATGGATGGATCTGGTTGTCAAGCGGAAGAGCTGAATCCACGGGAACAGAGGGGAGAAGAGAAAAATACAAGTGCGCAAAGCCATGTATTTTCCTTTAAGTGGAGAGGTTAAAATCTGTCACATCATAGGAGTTCCTTGAATATAGAGAAAGAACTCAGAGCTATCTGTGTTTTCATAAGCATTTTGCCAGAAGAGTCCCCCAAAGTTGTAAGCGTTTGCGAGACAGAGACCGACATATCAAAGTGCTGTAATTAATAGGGTAATTGGTGAAGCAAGAGACCTGTGGTCCCCCCAAAGCACCAGGTTCCCACCTTGCAATCCGCCTGACGCCTCTGGCTGCCGCCCAGATGATAAGGAACTTAATCATTAAAGTCAGATGACATTTAAATTGCCACAAGGTTGGTGGGGGCATTCCCTAGCCTTTCCCCTTTCTTCTTTAATGTGTCTGGAAGAGCGATTCTGAGCTTTTGTGATTTAGGGTTCTTCTAAGTTCACTTCCCGATGATTCCTTTTTTTTTGCAAGCAAAGAGGATGACAGGCTGGCAAATTTATTAGGTGTGACAGGAGTGTGTCTCATCAAGTTACTGTGGTGCTGGCCTGTCTCCATAAAAGATGCCAGAAGCCATCATCTTTGTGGGCGTCCTCCAGGGAGACAGGCTCTGATCCGGGCCAGTGGGTCTCTGTGCGCTAAAGAGGAGCCACCAGCAAGGCTGAGCTCATTTCATCAGTAGCATTTATTGGGCACCTACTGTTTGCCAGGCCCTTTGTGAAGTGCGGGGGGCAGTCCCTGCCCTCATGGCACTGACAGTCTGGCACTGGAGAGATAATTAAGTAATGATATGTAAGAGAACTCAGCAGGAGCAGACAGCTTGGAGATGAGACCCGATGGAGGGGTCAGAGAAGCCTGGCAGGTGGAGGGCTTCAGCTGAGGCATGAACAAGGACAAGATAGGAGCAGGATGCCGTGTGAAGGAAGCCTCCAGGCAGAGGGAATAACCCTGAGCCCAGAGGAGAGAATGGGGCACTGGAAGAACCTTGGGGAGGGGAGGGAAGTCCCAGGTAAGGCTACTATTATAAGCCACTAGCATAGTGTCTCACAGCTTGGACTTGATCCTGAGGGCCATGGGAGCTGTCGAAGGTTTTCAGCAAGAAATGACATAATCTCAGCCTGGCATTTTAGAAATCTTGGTCCAGCCCCACTGACAAGATAGATTTGGAGAGGTGGGGGTGAGGCAAGAGGCAAGGAGGCCGC
Organism: Acinonyx jubatus; assembly: GCF_027475565.1. Classification (NCBI taxonomy): domain Eukaryota; kingdom Metazoa; phylum Chordata; class Mammalia; order Carnivora; family Felidae; genus Acinonyx; species Acinonyx jubatus. Next base: position 134,145,177 of record NC_069386.1, on the reverse strand, counting down.
GGAGGGGAGCAGTTGCCAGATTTAGCAGGTAAAATTGCAGGACATCCAGTTAAACTTGAATTTCAAATCAACAGTGGCTCATGCTTTTAGTGTAAGTATATCCCATACGATATTTGGGACATACTTCTACTAAAAATTGCTGTTCGTCGAAAATTTCCCAAGGTGTCCTATATTTTATCTCACAATCCTAAGTCAGAGGCAGGTGCTGCCCTGGGAAGATACAATGGTGTCCTGGTTTAGGGCAGTAGTAGTGGGAGTGGGGAGACATTGATGGAGTTCAGGGCTATTCAGGAGGTAACATCCACCGACCCGAAAAGCTGCGCTGATTGGCCGGGAGTGAGCGGGAACCAGCAACCATGGAGCACCGTGGCCCCCAAACCACAGTGGCAGGTACCAAATCCAGGTGACTGTGGGACTTACCTGTCCCTCAGCCCACTGTCCATGACAGCAGCATTGACAAGATTCTGGCCCCAGGGGAATGCTGCAGAGCAGGGGCAGGAAGGCAGGAGACAGCAAAACGGGACCAGAAGTGGTCACAGGAAGTAATGGTGTCAGCTTTTGTTCGGCGGGCTTTAGGCAGGTCGTTGACCTCCCTGGGCCTCTGCCCATTTTTAGTCAAGTCCAGCCAAGAGCAGGTGACCTCAGGGGTAACTTTCTTCTCCTTGTGGGACTCCCCACGATTCAAAGCAAGCAAGCCAGGTGTTGAGACAAGCTCCCAGTGCTGAGATTTGTCTTCTCTACTGGTCTAAACACAACAACCACCAATCTGCAGAACCCCCGAGGGGACCCAGAGTTGGGGAACAGAAGAGATCTTGTGTTTCTCCACTGGTGGGCAGACCATCCCCCAACACATCTTTTCATTGTGCACCAACTGAATGCAGGGCCCTGTGAAATCTTAGTGCGTTACTTAGCCTTTCTGGGTCTGTCGTCCCTATCCGAGCCCCCGCCCCACCATAAGCACGGATGACAATACTTGCCTCTCTCCATGATCTTCATGAGAGTGAAACGAGAGCCTGTTTCCCATGGCTGACACACAGTAGGGCTCAGGAAGTCTCACTTGGTCAGGACTAATAAAGCACAGACCCACCCACCACCTGCCTGCCCCAAACGCTCAAGGCTCAGTGTGGGCAGCAGACGTTGCCAAACAGTGGGGAAAGTGCCCAGAGAGAAGGGTTTACGAGGTGAAGAAGCTACCCTGGGCAGATGGATCTATTTTCTGGGGTGGGGGTGGGGGACGTGGGGCTCAGGAAGTTGGCAAGTAACCAGTCAAGAGAGGCTCGGTAGCCACAGGCTTGCACTGGACCACACCCCAGTGAGGGGCCCCAAGTGGGGTCCACCCCCCAGGGAGAAGGACAGACAGCCAGACACCAAGGAACCATGGATTTTTTTTAAGTGCCATGCGTTCCTTTGTTCCCTCCCCCTTCAGCCTTGAAACTTGGCCCCGGCTCCCCCACTGATAATTTCATCGCATTAAACTCTCTTATACATCCGTACCCTTATATCCTCTCACAGAAAAATGGGTCATCGTGTTGGGCTGGGTTAAGCAGACGTGCTCCTCTTGAACTCTTGCATAAATTGCCCCTCAGAGAGAGGGAGAGTAATTGCTTTAGCAGTGGCATTGCTTGACGTTTGCACACTGGTGGAATCCAGCAGAGGAATGCCCTCGGAGGCCAGCATTGGCAGAATGGAGCCTTCGAGCAACCCCCGTGGTCTTAGAAGGTCTTAGAAGGTCGGAACCAAGAGGAGGGCAGCTCAATGGCCACAGGAGAGCTGACAGGCACACTGGTGAAGCTGCTATGCTACGGGTTAGGCATCTCCACGGACTGACTAGGAGAGGCCCACCATCTGACGATCTGCCCTTCCCGGCGGGTGATGAGATTGCCTTTGGAGTTTGAAACTCACTCCATGGCCCTCTGAAAGCATGCACCCTCTAAACAGTCGCAAGCAGCAGCTTCTTGGCCCGGTAGATATTAAGTTAGGGCTGTAAATCAGTCCACCTCCTGCTGCCATCCCCCAGTGGTCATTACCCAGCCTGTTCAAGGCCTCCAAGTGGGAAGGGAGCGTCGGAGCCCCGTGGGGTCTCTCTGCCGGGCCGGGGACACGCACAGAGGAGGAGGCTGCCTTGGGCCTCCAAAGGCCGTCTGCAAAATGCCTTTCCCGATGGCAGGCTGCATTGCAGGTGGCTGGTTGCAGAGAACCTGGGGTTTTGGGTTTTCTACTCCCCTGAGATGACAGCCAGAGAAGTTACGGTGGGCTTCGTTGAGGTGAGGGTGACCGCCAACTCTTCCCTCCAGGCCGTTGAAGCCACTTGTTCCCTGGGACGGGCACAGAGCCGGAGGCTTATGGGTTAGGGCCCTCTGCTGCAGGGAGGGACGCTGGCGGTGTGTCTAAGCCAGCAGTTCTCACGCGGGCTAAACAGTAGAAGTCTAGCCTGGGGACATTAAACAAAATAGTCATGCCCAGCTCCACCTGCAAAAATTTTGATTTAACTGGTCTTGGGAAAGGCTCCGGCACGAGTTTTTTTTTTTTTTTTTTTTAAGCTGCCCGGGAGGTTCTAATGTGCCATCAGGGTTTGGAACTACTGGTCAAGCACAGCCCCCGTCCTTGTTTACAAGTGACGTAATGAAGGCTGGTGTGGAAAGAGTACAGACCAGGAGTCAAGAGCTATGGATTCTGGTCCAGTTTTTAATACTCATCCATTCATCCATCCGTCCGTCCATCCATCCATTCACCAAGTATTTACTGAATGCCAGGCATTCCCTTAGTGGCAGAAAATCCAAGGCCCAGCCGCCACCCCCATAGAGCTTATAGTCCAGTGGTGAAAACAGGTGGGAACCAGGCAATCACCCAAATGTAGATTTTTGCCCCACAGAGTGGAACCTGGTACCAGGAGAGCCTATAAAAGGAGAGCTGACCTGGTCAGACATGCTTTCCTGAGGAGGTGATAGCCACTCTGAGTAATGGACAAAGCGAGAGAAAGGTGTTGGAGAACATTCCGGGACACTGGAGCAGCATATGCAAAGTGGAGGGGGGAGGGGCGATGCACGGCCAGGGTCCAGGGAGTAGAAGAAGGGCATTGAAGGCAGAGCGGGAGCTGAGAGCATGGGGTGCAGTGGGGCTGGAAACGTTGTCAGGGGCCTCCTGAGCACGGCCCTGTGGCCACATGATCTCCTGAGCTGTGGGCAAGCACTCGGGGATTGCTGGGAGGATGTGGATGGTTTGGTCCTGTGTTTCCCACAAGACCCCTCCGGCTCTCTTGCTCACATGGCCTGGGAAGGTAGGCTTCCTTCCTCAAGATGGGGGCACCTTGGCCTGAGTTGACGGAGGAAGGCTGTCAGGAGCTGTGGACAGAGAGAAGGCGAGGGCTTCTGGAGACTGGAAGAACGGTTGGCTAGGGTTACTGAGGAGGTACAATCAGTATCCTGTCACCACATGGTGTGGGAACCTTGGGCAGCCACTTCTCCTGCCTGGGTCTCAGTTTCCTCATGTGTACAGGAGGGAAATTCTGAGAGTTAACCATCAAATTCTTGTCGACCTCTCACTAATACCCAAGTTACTTGTCAGCGGGTCCCTGGCAGAGCTGGGAATAACACCTTGGTCTCTAAACCTGCCCTGCCAGCCTCCCACAACATCGTTCCCTTTGAGCCAAGCCCACGCCTTCATTCTTCCCCGCGGCGGTCTTCGGTCTTCGGGAAGGATCCCGGGTTCCACCCTGGCTGGGATCGGGTGGCGTGGGTCCATTTCCCTCCTGGTGGCCTCATTGTCTTCTCTCGGGCGCGTGTGCCCGTTTCTGCAGGTGACGCACGGTGAGCCCCAGAAGTCCTGCTCCAAGGTGACCGATAGCTGTCAACACATCTGCCAGTGCCGGCCCCCTCCCTTGCTGCCCCCACCGCCCCCGCCCCCACCGCCTCCCAGACTCCTCTCCGCCCCAGGTAAGTAAAGGTTTGTTTCTGGGGTTCTCTCTGTGTTTTCCGGGCCCAGAAAGGCCCCGGGAGCAGAGCAGAGGGCAGCCTTGCTTCCTTTGTAATTTTCCACTGGCCGAGCAGGAGGGAAGCCAAGGCCCAACTTTTCCCTGCAGTCTGCAGAACGCCTTTCCCACAGAATGTTCCTGCGGGATGGAGGAGGATGCCTCCATCGGTTAATCAGATAAAAGTCAATCTCCATTTGATGAGTAACTCGGCCTGGATTGTTCTGAAGGCCAGAGCTTGAGAGGGGTGCAGCCATCGGGCCAGTCTTAAATACCCTCCCCATGCGCATGCTTTCATGTCTGTATTTTAATTCGCGCTTGAGGAGGTGATTGGTTAGGAGCCCAAGCGGAGGCTCTGGGAGCGAACTTACACAGATGCCTGACAGCCATTTGCAGCGAGTTCTGCTAGAAACCTCCCTTTCAGCTAGAAACCTCCCTTTCACTTGTTTGCCTTGATTTCATCTACGAACAGGTTGATTGCCTGGTCATTCAAACAAAGGAGGGTTTTTCTTTAGCCGGAAATGGCCTCATCCTGATTCTCAGGGGTTAAGCCTCCTGCTTACAATTGCTGGTTGAGAAGGTCACTAAACAGAGATTCTGCATCTTGGATGGTACGGCCTCTAGACCACCTGTGATCGTGTGTGGCTGTCTCTCGCTGAACACATCTCCGTTGAGTTATTCGGGGCATATGTTAAATAACCTTGACGACGCTTATTCTCCGGTAGATGGTGTCTTCAGGCTCTCAGTGTCCAGACAGTGATGCAATGTTCTAGAGGATCTTTGCAGTTCAGATGCATTTCTGAGTTTGGTCTGCTAGGCCCTTACCTGTTCCCATTCTTCCGTGACACCTGTAGCCCGGTGCTTCTCTGAGTGTGGCCCTCAACGTCACCTGAAGCATTCCTTTTAAAGTGTAGCTCAGGACCCACTTCTAACCCACCCAGTCAGTCTTTGGGTGCGGCTTAGGAATTGGCATTATAACAAGTTCAGAGATGATCCAAATATAAGTTAAGGTTGAGAACCTTGGCCTACCGGGCTCTCTGCTCCAGGCCTCCGAAGGACCCTGTAGCCCAGCATGTTCACCTCCCTCTCTCTCCTGAGGGAACCCCTGGGTTGTACCGGGGGGGCCCAGCCTCAGGCACCTGCCTCTGCAGATCACTCCCTTCCCCCTTTGCTTCCTTTGGAAGCCCTCCTCTTTCCACTTTTTGGGCAACGAGCCTATGCCATCTCCTGTGCAAGCCTATGCTTGCATCTGATTGGTCCACGTCCCCCAGCAGGGGTCCCTTCCATCCGCCCTGCTCTAACTGAGCCTCTGTGCCAGACACAGAGGTGAAAGACCATTCTGGTCTTCGGGGGGTCTCTCAGCCTCAAAGAAGAGGCTCAAAAAGTGGCCTGAGAGAGCACAGGTAGCCTTCAAATCTTTGAGTAGTTGGGCCACAGTAGACAGTAACATTGACCTGAGTCTTAACATGGATAGGGTTGTTCTAAGTTGATAAGGAAGGTGTGGGGAAAGGACATCAGACAGAAGGAATAGCATGGGCAGAAGGTTGGAAGCATGGCTTTGTGAGACTCAATCATGGGAGTCCCAAGCCCTTCAGTGGGTTGGAAGGAGTTGTCAAGGGGCGGAACGTGAAGGGCCTTGTGTGCCTGGCTGAGGAGATCACATTTCATCCTGTGAATTGTTGTTTGCCAAACATCATTCACCATATCCAAATACATCCTGTTATTTGCCTTAGTTTTTATTTCGTTAATGTTTATTTACTCTTGAGAGAGAGAGAGAGAGACAGAGAGAGACAGAGCATGAGCAGAGGAGGGACAGAGAGAGAGGGAGACACTGAACCCGAAGCAGGCTTCAGGCTCTGAGCTGTCAGCACAGAGCCCGACATGGGGCTTGAACCCACGATCCATGAGATCGTGACCTGAGCCAAAGCCCGACACTTAACCGACTGAGCCACCCAGGCGCCCCTGCCTTAGTGTTTCTTTAAATAGATTCATTTTTTTTGTTTATATTAACCAATTTCCAAAAAAAAATCTTTATATAACTACTGAAATGAGTCAATGAAAAACCAGTATCATTGGCATAATTAGAGGGTGACCATAAAAATAAATGCAACGAACACAAAGCAGCGTTTCAGAGTTCTAGCTTGTTGTGGAAGGTTCCGAGCTCAAGGCTTTCCCTCTTCTTGTTAAAAAGGGAGAGGGTGCGCCTGGGTGGCTCAGTCAGTTAAGCATCAGACTCTTGGTTTCGGCTCAGCTCATGATCTCACAGTTTTGTGAGTTTGAGCCCCCCTTTGGGCTCAGTGCTGACAGCACAGAGCCTGCTTAGGATTCTCTGTCCCCTTCTCTCTCTCTGTCCTTCCCACTCTCACGCTGTCTCTGGCTCTTCCAAAATAAATAAATAAACTTTAAATACATTTAAAAAAATAAAAAGGGAGAGAAGCAAGTGGTAGAAAGATAGATGTCAGAGCTCGAGCAGGGACTGCGTGGAGATTTTTCTCTGTAAAGAAATCAGAAGGCTTGTGAGAGAACCCAAAGGGGCCTAAGTTTCTTGCTCCGTGTCTCAGTGTGTTGGTGTGCTGGGTCCACCTGCCACCTGCAGTCAGCTCACTTACCTGCAGGGACACGCACCCCACCCTTTAGAAAACTGCTGGCTGCGGGTAGCAGTGAGCCCACAGAGGTGTTAAGCGGGAAGGCGGCAGGATTCCGTATCGTCTTCTTCAGAAAGGTCAGCTTTCCCGACCATGTGGAGGGTGGCTTGGGGGGTGAGCTGCCGGACCGGAGTCGAGTGGGGAACTCGTCGGAGACTGCAAGCCCCAGACCACCCATCAGGGCCTGGAGCCAGGCTGGGAGCTGCAGAGAAGGGGAGGCAGGCAGAGAGTGCCTCGTGTGAGGCGAGAGAGGCCTTCTGGTGGGCTTTGGGCCTGAGGGCTTCTGGGGGCGAGGAAAGCAGACGCAGTCTGGTCCTGTGGCGGGGCTCTTTCAGTTACACATAGCTGTGATACCAAAACCGGGGAGAGAGATGTTAGTTTCTCAGTTCATGTGTCGGGACGTTCTAGAAGCAGGTCTTGTATGATGATAGCATTGGATCTCTGTCTCTGCCTCTCTGTCTTCTGAGTTCTCCTGGGTTGCCTCTTCTCTCAGGCTGGCCCAGTGTCTGTGGCTCCAGGCTCTGGGATTCCATCACCCTTACAGTTAGTAATCTTCCTACAAGGGGAGCTTCACTTTCTGAATCCTTCAACTGAAGTCCCGGGGCTGACTGTCATCGGACCAGCTTGGGTCACATGTCTGTCCTTGGACCAGTCGAGGTGGCCTCTGATGGGATGGAATAAGCTGATTGGTCAGGCCTGGGCCATGTGACCACCCTTGGCGTTGGCATGTAGGGACAGAGGTTAAAGGACAGATCGCTTTCCAAGGGAGGAGCTAGGTAGAGGGGCTGTATACAGCCCAAGGACGAGGATGTGGACCCTGGGCAGGTCAGACAGGGGAGGCACCCCACAGCCATGGCCTCCCTGAGGACGTGCGAGGCAGATTAGACCAGTGGCAGAGAAAATATTTTGCACAATTCGCTCTGTCCTTGTCGAGCCCAGCCTAGACCTTGCACACGGTGGTGCCCAGTAAATGTCAGGCACCTATAGAGCCACATTGCAACTTCAGCCTGTTCTGTAATCCCCAAGGGAGTCGCCTCTCCCAGCAGGCACGGGGCTTCAGAGCTATGAAGCTGCTGTTGTCATTTCGTTCAGTAGGCGTACATGGGGCTCAGCAGGGCTGGGCACTGTGCCAGCGGCTGGGGAGCCAGTGTAGAGCAAGAGAGGAGCCGTTCCTGCCCTCATGCAGCTCAGTTTGCAAGAGGTATTGGCAGGAGCGTCCTTTTCTGCTATCTTTCTGGAGACACTGCGTGTAGGCACGTGTCGCCTTTTGCCCATCGGATGTGCCTTTCATCCCTTGTGCTGACACGGGCCTCTCCTTCACTGGCCAGCATTTGCCAAGCGCCTGCGTTGGGCACACTGGAGGCACACAGAGGTGCACAGGGACTTGTGCACCCTTGCAGCAGGGGCTGGAAGGGAGCATCTGGGAAAGAATTCTCCAGTAGATGTTGGATGAGGTGGAGCAGAGGGAGGCCAGCCAGTCCGTGGAGGAGGGGGAGTGGCTGAAGCCCGGAGTTAGGAGCCCAAGGATCAGGCAGAGGACTCCCTGCTGAAGGCATGTTTGTCTGTAGGAGTGGGGGTCTGGGGTAGAGGGAGAAAGAGGGAAGGGAGAAACCTCTATGCGTCTTCAGGCAGACCTGTCCAGTCTCCCATGAAAGCGACTGCCAGAAATGCATATTGGAATTGTTGGATGTTCTGCATGCGGCCAGGCAGGCAGGCCTCCCTCTTCATCCAAACAGCACCCTGCTGCTCAAGGTGACCACCTTGTCATGTTTTGCCCAATCCTGTCCTGGTTTTACCCCTGAAAATCCTATATCCCGTGAAAGCCGCCAGTCCTGGGCTAACCGGGACAGCTGGTCTCCCTTTTGCTGAGCCACTCTTGTCTGGCAAAGGCAAGGTGGTGTGTTTGGGTGTTGATTTGTTTGGTTTTGGCATGTTTGTTTTGTTTTGTTTTATCACGAAACTTTCAAGGACGCTGCCTCCCCCCCATCTCCATCTGGAACTCATTGCTCATGGGGGCAGCTCAGCTGTGCGTTCCTCTGTTGGGGGCGGGGGGAACCCAACCCTGTGCCACCCCTCCCAGCAGCCCTGAGAAGTCTGTTGAGTCCCACCTGTCACTGGAAAGGAGCGTGGAAAAGCATCTCCACTGTCTGCCCTTTGTTCCTCCGACTCTGCCTACCACCCTTTGCACTTAAAAGGGGCAGCTGGACTTCGTAAACTTTTACAAGCTGTGGGCCAGAGGGAGAGGCTTGACCAGTGGTTCCCAAACATGAGTGTGGTCAGAATCCCCTGGAGGGCTTGTTTAATAAACCCAGGTTGCTGGAGCCGGTCCCCAGAATTCCTGATTAGGTGGGTCTGGGGTGGGGCCTGAGGATTTGCCTCATTCCCACATTCTCAGCTGTTTCTCCTGCTGGCCCGGGTGCACACTCTTGAGAACCAGTGTCGGAGAGAATGGCAATCAGGGCAGGGAACCTTAGAGTCAGACCCAGCCCTTCCACTCCTCGCTCTGTGACCCTGGGCACATCCCATCCCTCTCAGAGCCTCAGTTCCCGCATCTGTAAAGTGGGGCTAGTGATACCTCCTAGAGAAAGCATTGCTGTGAAGGCTGGAAATTATATAGGCTGCACTTGGCAGAAGGTATGTGCTTGAAAAGCACTGTTACAGCCCAATGACTCATAGCCTGGCTTTCCTGCCCTCCAGACCTGGTGGCAAATCCTTCTCATTAGCTAAGTGATTTGGGCAAGGTACCCTTTTTCTTTTTAATTTTTTAAAGTTTATTTACTTATTTTGAGAGAGAGAGAGAGAGAGAGAGAGAGCGCGCGTGCACAGGGAAGGGGCAGAGAGGGAGGGAGAGAGAATCCCAAGCAGGATCCCAAGAATCTGTCATCGCAGAACCCGATGTGGGGCTCGAACTCACGAACCATGAGATCATGACCTGATCCAAAATCAGGAGTCGGACGCTTAACCAACTGAGCCACCCAGGCACCCCTGAATAAGGTATCCTTAACTGCTTGGGACCTCAACTTCTGCATCTGCAAAATGGGGCTAATGACGCTACCTGGGGCATGTGCGTGGTCGTGAGGCTTCGGTGACATGTGGTAACCACCTTGCGGAACCCAAGTAACACTCCATAAATGGAAGCTAATAAATAATACTGGACATGCCTGGGTGGCTCAGTCGGTTACATGCCTGGCTCTTGGTTTCAGCTCAGGTCACAATCTCGAGGTTTTGTGAACTCGGGCCCCACGTCGGGGTCTGTGCTGGCAGCGTGGAGCCTGCTTGGGATTCTCTCTCTCCCTCTCTCTCTGCCCCTCTGCCACTCATGCTGTCTCTGTCTCTCTCTGTCTCTCAAAATAAATAAATAAACTTTAAAAAATAAAAAAAAAATAATACTAACAGTAACAGTCATGATAATGAAAGGTCACTGGCCTCCAGGCTGGGCTGGTGCCTCTCTGTTGTCCAAGGGGCATCAGGTTAGAAGCTTGAGGATGAAGTTGGCTCTTGAAGGGTGTGTAGGCTCCCCTAGGTATTCGACAGGAAGGAAAAGGTTTCCAGAGAGTTCCGCCCATGCCCCTTGCCAGGTTCACAGTCAACCAGAGTCCTGGGTGTTTCCGGAAGGCGTGGGCAGGGGTGAATCCTGGCAAAGGTGACGGCGTGCTGGGGGCCTGAGCAGAAAGCCCACACGGCAGCCGCCGGAGTTCAGGACCTGGACTCACTTGGTGGATGTCGGCGATGCCCACTCGTCCCTGCATGTGACTCAGACGGCGGAGGCCACGGAAGGAGACATGTACTAGCCCTCAAGGAAGAACACGGGCAGCCCTCCGTGCGACCTGCTTCTGAGGCTGATTGGGCCAAAAATAGCTGTGGCAGAACAGAGGCGGGCGCCTGCGTTTCCACAGTGCCTGTCTTCACGGAGTCGAGTCACCGATAGAGATTTTATTTTTGCATCTATTTTATTCTTAGAAAAACCAGAAGAGAGGTTAAGTGACTCCCCAGAGGTCACACAGCAGTGGTGGAGCTAGAATGGGGTCACCTGGTTCCCAGACCTGTGTGCCAAGGGCCAAGTTTTAACAAAGAGAAGCAAATGGGAGTGTGGGAGTTCTAGAATCCTTTTTTTTTTTTTTTTTTCCCCACTCACCCAGAACACTAGAAGGAAACCAGTGTTTGGTTCCCGGTGCTGAGGTGGAAGCTTGCTTTCCTCATCTCATTTACTCCTTAAACACTCTTTAGAGTAAGTGGTATCATCCCCAATTTCTGTGAGGAGCTTAGGGCTCAGAGAGGGTGAGTTACTTGTTCCAGGCTGCCCAGCTGGTAAGAAGGGGAGGTAATTCCTGCTTCCCGCTGCATCTTTTGCCCACCTCTGCCCCTCTGTGGCTGACCGTCAGGGTCAGGACCCCCTTTCCTTTCCTTGATCGGGCCTTCCTCCTTCCTGTCTCAGAGTCTTTGCATATGTGAGTCCTTCTGTTCCAGGCTCCCCCTCAAAGTGGTTGACCTTAACTCCCGCAGACCTCAGCCCAGGAAAATCCTCCCTGACCTCCACAGAGGTCACGCCATTCCCAGGTCCATCTATGGCCAAGGAACAAATCACCCCAACAGTTAGTGTTTAAAAGCACAACACGTGCATCATCCTTTCCTCTCACAGTGACGGGGTTGACGGGGCTCCACCAGGAGGCTCTCGCCTGAGGTCCTTCCTGTGATTTCAGTCCCTTGGCTGGGGCTGGATCCATCTTGACGGCCTCGCTGCTCACGTCTGGTGGTTGGTTCCGGCTGGTGGTTGGGTCCCCAGCTCACCGTGTCCACCTCCAGACAGTTTTGAGCAGAGGTGCGGTGTGGCCTCTGCAGAGACCAGTTCCCTAGTGAGGAGGCTGTCCTTGGGTCCAGGCCAGAACCGGTGGGGGGGGTGGGGAGCTGGATGTGGGGGCAATGGTGAGGTGGCAGTCTTAAGCCCCGGTCCAATTTAAGATGGTTTTGGAGGCCGGGGCGATAGGACTCGCCTGGTGGCTGTGGTTGTAGGGGAGGATTGGGGCCAGGGATTCTGCTGGGTTTTGTCGATGAAGGAGCAGAGAAGCCACAGGACGTCACCCACACTGCCCCCTCTCCTTGGTGCTCAGGACGTTGGTGATCTCACCAGTGGGGTCGTCGAGCAGACTCATACGGTGCCACGCAGGGGTCGGCAGAGGCTCCGATGTCCCGCAGTGTGTTTCAGCAGCTGCCGTTTTAAGGACACAACCTCTGGGGCTTTAGCACAAGTCCAGGGGTTAACGACACTTCATTGCTATAAAGAAGCCAACGAGAGTTTCTTCTTGGTTGTAAGGAGTTTGGGGCAAGCGGAGGAGGAGGCCCTCAGAGGCCTCTAAAGCCGAGGGTGGGTGTCCCAGGTGAGGCCGACCCCTGGGACCAGCCTTCTCCACAGGCTCCTTACGAGAGCATGGCTGCCATGGTGCTGTCCTTGCCAAGAGTGAGACCTGATGAGGGACCGGAGGTGTCATCTAGGACCCATGTCGCTTTGCACGTGTTTCGCTTCATGGCTGCATTGGCGAAGCTGGTCTTCACCGTCACATGCCTTTGGACCCGCATTCATCCAATTTGTGGGAGACGGTTTCCATCCTGTCACCTGTGAGGCACTTGCAGGCTTGCGCATAGGAGGACCGGGGGGCTGGGCCTGGCTCTGGCCCTTAACAGCCATGCACTGGTCACTCAGCACCTCTCTGAGCTTTATGCTTATCTCCCTCCAAAAGTGGCTGTGGAAGTGGAAATAATATGTGAGGGCCTTGCTTCGCATCTGGCACGTTCTCACTCTTAGTAGATAGGACCTCTTAGTCAACATAATCCTGGCTTGAGCAAATCTCGTATCCAGACTGGCCTTGGCTCCCCCATCCATGAAATGGGCTGGCTCCGTCTCGCATCCCACTCTGTGCTGAGCACAGTGCGTGCGTGAGCCTGATTTTTGTCTCTGGACGTGAGCGTCTGGTATCCGGAAGAGCTCTAATAGTTGCTGGCTCTTTCTTTTAAGTGATTTTATTTTTTTTTAAGTACTGAATTTTCTTCTCCCAATTCAATAAATGGAATTGTCTTCCATTTATTTGTTTGTATCCAGCAAATAAAATATTACACATTTATTTGGACTCTAATTTACTCAACCAACCTTTATTTGTTGATTTACTGAGCAAACCGAGTGCCAAGAGGTTGTGCCTTGGCAGGTCCTGGGGCTGCAGAGATGAATTATCCACAGCCCTGCGCCTCCAGTTGGATGCCGGAGCTTTGGCTGCTGGGAGGTGTTGGCATCACCTGGGAGTGTTAAAAATGACTGATGCTTGGGCCGAGCCTGGAGGGAGGTGGTTCTTGTCTGAATCGAGGTTGAGACCCTTGGCTGTAACCAGAGGCATGAGGCAGGAAGGGCTCTGTGCCAAAAGGAGAGGAACAGGTGTGTGCAATGGAGTTAGGGGCTGGAAGGCCGGTGAAACTTGCACACGAGTGAGTGACCTCCCAGCGCCACCATAGGCGCTGGGATGTCCCCAGAGTCAAGGCCAAACTGGACTCTGGGGACATCCAAGAATCCGGGATCTTAGGAGGGGTCGACTCGGCACAGGGGCGGAGATGGGGAAATATACATGTTGGCCAGTGCTCACTTCCAGCCCCGACGTGGACCTCCAGGGTGCTCTAGATTCATACAATATAAAGTTCACCATTTTACAACGTACAGTCAGTGCTGTTTTTAATATAGTCATGAGGCTGTGCAGCCATCACCCCCTATCTAATTGCAGAGCATTTTCATCACCCCACAAGGAAACCCCAAACCTCCTAAGAGAGTCCCCCTCCCAGTCCCTATTCTGGACATTTCACATAAACCTGGGTGCCTCGGTTTCCTCATCTCCTAGCAGGGATGAAGCCTCCTTCCTCAGGGTGGTTGTGAGGAGGAATCCAGACACTGTGTGCGGGCTCAGCCCCCTGCCTGGCGCAGGGCAGGTGTTCGGAGAGTGTGGCCTCCATAATGGAAAGGGATCCTGCAGGCGCACGATCCTGGCTGAAAGGCCCCGTCTGCTGCATTGGGATCAAAAGCTGGTTCTGGCTAATTCTGGCCTTGTGTGGACCTCGTGGGGCCCTTGAGTGGGTTGGCCAGGCTTGTATGCAACCATGGTTAAAACAGTGCCAGCCCCAGGTGATCACCCTGTCAATGTTAGCGACTTCATATTATGGCAGAATTCATATAGGATGTCTCACTTGTGTCCGGGACAAAGCAGCCATTCTGACCTATTAAGTTTCGGGTCCGACCCCTGAGAACCAGGACTATTGAATTCATCTTCATCCGCTGAGACAGCCCAGAGCCTGACGCAGGGAAGGTGCACACTGAGTATTTGAATAAATGAATGCGTGTGTGACTGGCGTGAAGACAGAAGATAAACTCTCCAGGAGCAAGAGGGTTGAGGGGGGACTAACAGTTTTGAGCGTGCCATTTGCCAGGGAGCATCTGGGACGGTGTCTTAGTTCGGGCTCCAGAAATAGATACTGAGACAAGAATTCGGGTACAGGTGGCTATTTGGGAGTTGAGCCCAGAAAACACCCATAAGGAGTGGGGGAGGGAGACAGGGCAAGGGGTGATGTCAAGACAGTTATCCCTGTGGGCAGCCCGAGGGAGCTCAGTCCTGCTGGGGAGCTCTGGGAAATGGTGTGGGACAGCACCTAAGAGGGACCCGACCTGAGGGCCGAGGTTAAGAGCTGATCCCGGAGGGAGTGGTTCCTCGGCAGTTGGAGCCGAGTCAGTGAGCCCTGGAAGGACACCAGTATCCGCTACAGGCTGTGACCTTATTCCCCTGTTCTTGCCATGGGTGACCTCGCCCCTGGCCAGACCCAGATGGGTCTATGCCTTCCAGGAGTCCGCACCCCGCTTTCCCACAGATGAAAGCACATCAGCGCTCATTGGGATACCTAATTTACATATTTAAAGAGCAGTAAATCATTCACTGCTCATTTACTCATTCAACAAAGACGTGTAGATGTCTCCATCGCGGTCAGAGCACGACTCAGTGGGTAGGGCAGGGAGAGCCCATAGGGAAGGTTCATGGGGGAAGATTGGGGTTCCGTTTTTTTCTCACGTGGAATGTGGGATGCGCGTGGAGGGCTCGAGGAGGCAGAATACGGGAATTGCGGACAAAACGGAGCACCAAGAATCCCCAAGCAGTCAAGCTGAGTGGAAAGTGTCCCACCCTGAGCAGGTGTCCTGCAGGAGGTGGTGGGAGCGGAGCTGAGGGGGAACGATTGGCCAGGTGAAGGCTGGGCGCAGAAGTGGGGAAGAGCAGCGCGCTCCTGGCAGAAAGTTTGGCAGGGCCAAAGGATTGGAGGCCACAGAGTCTGTCCATCCCAGGACTGCAGATGCGCACAGGGCTCGAGAGAGAAGCTAGAGGAACATGGGCAAGGCACCGCATGAACAAGTCCTGGACTTGAACCTCAGGCAGTGCAGAGCCCTGGACGGTGTGCGTGGAGAGTTACCAGCTGAGGAGCCTTCAGACAGCCCCGGTGAGGGGCTAAGTGGCAGGGACGGAAGACAGGAAGCAGGGAGGAGACGGTGGCCCAGGGGGAAGAGTGATGGTCTGGGTCAGGTGGTGGCTGTGAGCAAGGGGGTCCGGGGCTTGAGAAACTTCTGGACTAGCGACCCACATTTGTCCGGGATGAGCGGAAAGGAAGACTCCTGGATGACACTATCCGACCAGATGCCTCTCATGGAGACCGGACACAGAGGGGGGGTGTTCCAAGGGCTTAGCAGGTCCAGATTTTGTCACGTGGTGTTGGAGGTGACCTGTGATAGGAGGACGCAGTCGTCTGGTGGGTCTGGAGTTGAGGGCGAGGCCTGAGCTGGCCCTAAGGGGGAGGGGGTGGGGGCAGTGACACTGAAGCCACCAGAGGTCACCCAGAGAGAGAGTGGGGAGGACAGAGCCTGAGGTTCGGGAGGAAGAGGCTCCTGAGAAAGGGTAGCTAGAGAGAGGGGAAGAGAAAGACCAGAAGAGGTGACTCGAGAGGAGGGAAGGAGCCAGGTCTTGGAAGAGTTCACAGGATTAGTAACCAAACACTGTCTACCCTCCCCATCCACTTCTCTGTGCCTCCAGAGTAGAGAATGATGAAGTTTAAGGACTTAGAGCTCAAACAGGTGGGTGGCTCCCACTTGGGGGCCATGGGGAAGCAGGCGGGGATATAAAGCAGCATCCTTCAGGGGGCCCCCAGGAAGGCGTTGGAGCTCACTGTGGGCCTGGAAGGTGGGGAGAGGTCCGACTGGCCTCCCAGAGTGGGAAGGCCATGAAGAAGGTAAGGGAGCCAGCTGCACGTGACTGGGAGCAACCAAGGGCCCCCAGTGGAGGTGTGGGTTGTCTCAGGAGTGTGTGCCGAGGCAGGGCGGGGGGGGGGCAGGGGTCAGAGGCTGACTTTCCGAGACTCTGAGAGGGAAGCTGGGGGAGGTGATCACAGGGCAGGCAGACCTTTATTCATTCAAACATTTCTCGACCATTCCTACGTTCTAGGGGCTTGGGGTACGCCACAGAACAAAATAGATGCAGAGCAGAGCAAAGCGAATAGGATACACCTGTGAGTTGCATGGTGTGCTAGAAGCAGCAGGGGCTGGGGAGCTGGGGAGTGAAATGGAGCAAGTCGGGGCTGGGCCAGGGCAATCTGAACAGAGGGTGGCATTGGAGGAAAGCCTCACGGTCAGTGAGGGAATGGAGCTCGCTGGCCCCTGGGAGCCTGTCCAGGTGGAGAGCACAGCCAGCTGGGGCCTGGGTCAGGGACTCGCCCCGGAGAGGTTGAGAAGCAGCCAGGGGCCCGTGTGGCTGGAGCAGAGTCAAGGGAAGGGGCTAAGAAATGAAAGTGAGGAGAAGCAGAGTGGATCATGTACAGGCCCACCGCGAGGGTGTCATCGGCACTGGGAGTGAAATGCGGGGCCAAGCAGGGCGTAGGGGAGGGGCGTGATCGGACTAGTTCCTGATAGGATTGCTCTGGCTGCTGTGTAGACCAGACCACAGGGGTCGGGATGGAAGCAGGGGGAGCAGTTTGGAGTCCTGTTGCAGCCGTCCAGGTGAAAGGTGATGGCCACTGGGAACGGAGGGCACCAATAGGTGGTGAAAATGGTCACATTCCGGATGGGAGCCCACTGTGTTTCTGAATAAGCCAGGTTCCGAAGCGCTGCATTCTGGGGGCCCAGGACTTGCTCCAAAGCAAGTGCCACAGTGGACTCTTCTCTGGAGCGGCCCCAGCGATGGTAGGCTGGGGCTGTCCTCGAGTCAGGACTGAGCCATTTGGTTTCTGAGTGGCCTGGTGTTGGTCTAATTAAAAGGGGAAATGACTTCTGCACCTGCTGGTTTGGGGGGACTCTATCACCCAGTGCTTCCAAGAGGGAAGCCCAGAGTCCTTCATCGCTGTCATGGGTGCTGGGACCAGGCTCTGCAGCCTGGATCCACTCTGGGTCTGCCCTCACAGGGCCCCAGGACTGGTGTTTCGAAAACTGCCTCCATACTGGCACCCAGGCCTGGCCCAGGGCAGAGGTCCACCATGGAGGGACCGTCATGGGTGTTCTTCCTGTGGCTATGGGAAGAGAGTCGAAACATGGGGACAGTTTCTCTGAAGTAAGTCAATGCTGACAAATGACAGTAACAATGAAGAGGCTAACTATGGTCAGAAGCAAGAAGCCAGTCTTGGTTTCTGCTAAAAAAAAAAAAAAAAAAAAAGTTCACAACACCAAACTCTTCTAACTTTGTTAGTCGAGAAGCAAATGAAACTAGAATTTGGATGCCCAGAGGGAGACCACTGCAGGTGTTCAAGAGGACCATTCACTCACTCACACACTCATTCACTCAACAAATCACCTCCTGAACATTTACTGTGGGCCAGATACAGTGGTAGGCGCTGGGGATGTGAGCTGTAATGGTGGTTAAAGGCAGAAATGGAGGCTACAGGGAGGGCTCTGCCTTGGACAGAAGGCCAAGGCCAAAGAAGGCCCTTCAAGCTGCCTGAAACTTGAAGGAAGAGCCTTGTGTAGACTGGGGAGGGCATGCCAGGCAGCGGGTACAGCACATACAAAGGCCCTGTGGTGGGACAGCTCTGCTGGGCTTAGTGATCAAGGGCAAGAGTGGCATTATATGAGCATGGGGGCGGGGGATAGCACCGAATCTCGCAAGGCCTCATAAACCATGCTTTCCATAGCACAAAGCTGGATTTTATCCCCCAAAGTGCCATGGGAAGCCATTGAAGAGGCTTGGACCATGTAGGTGGCACTAATGGATTAAGTTTTTAAGGCAGTCATTGGTGGCTGAGAGGAGAACGGGTTGGAGGGGCAAGAGGACCATGGGGAAGACTCTTCAGGGAGCTACGGCAGCTGATAGAAGATGGGGGCCAGGCCTGGGGCAGTGGCTGAGGGGAACGTGATCCCAAGTGCAGTTTGGACACAGAGCCAGCAGGATGGGATGGAGGAGGATGAGGAAGGAAAGGAAGGAGTCGAAGGGAGGAGGTCCGGAGATGAGTTGGTGCCAGCCGGTGTCTGCGAAGAGTCTGGTGGCCCTGGGATCATCTGCTGATTTACCCAGCTAGTGTGAGATGAGTTTCTCCTGTGTCCTGGGCTCTGGGTCGTGTGACCCGGAGATGAGTAAGAATGGCTCCAGGCCCTGGCTGAGCTCCCTGGTCAGGGGACGGGGATGAGAAGTTGTCACCCAGCAGAGAGTACAGCGGGTACAAAGCACTGCAGAAGCCTGGAGGCCGCGGGCCCTGAGCCATCAGGGATGACTGCTTGGAGGAGGTGGCGTTGAGGTATCTCAGAGAGCAGTTGGGATTTTGAAAGGCAGATGCAGGGAAGGATATAAAGGTGCTTCTTCTGGTGGGAGGAACGGCCTGAGCAGAGGTGGGGAATCAAGAAGGTCCGAGGCCTTTTGGGAACCTGTGATTTTCCCTTTCAGGACTGTAGGATGCCAGGGAGGGTAATGGGAGTAGAAGTGCCTCAGGGCGGATGGCCCAAGGAGTTGGGATGTGATTCTAGAATAGCGGAAGGTTTTTGAGCAGCTGAGGTAAGCGACCGAGGTGGTGTTCGAAAACTATTAATCTTACAGAGATGGGAAGGAGGCAGGGTCCACCGCACATTTGTGTGTCTGTGCTCAGTCCCTGGCTGTGGCAGCCATCTTCTTCCAAGATGGCACCAAGACGTTGGCCTTCACAGATCAGTTTATGGGGATTGATTTAGGCTGCCTCTCTGTCCCATTTCTCTCTCTATGGTTAGGTTGCACGTGGGGATGGTGTCTTTTAGTCCTGCAGCATGGGCCTTCCACAGTGTATCAAGACTGGGCATGACCTGGCAGTGGCATCTAGCCTGCCCTTTGGCCTCGGGAGAAGGAACTCAGTGGAAGTTCAAGGTGTCTTGGACCAGACTGTCTGCGAAGCTTCCAGACCGTGTGTTCACACCAGGGCCTCTGCTGACCTCAGAGTGGGGTGGTGACACTTAGTCCCACATGGTTGGTTGCTCGCCTTTCAGGAAGGCCTCCTCTCCTTGACGTGTGATAGTTGAGATTATGAATGGCCCTCCAGTTGGCATGTGGGGCGGGGGGGGGGGGGCACAGCAGCCGCTTCCTTTCTTACTCCATCGGCTCTACCAGGAGAATTACCGGGTTTAAGAGATTCTAAACTGTGTGTTGGAAATTCAAGGCTACCTTGAGTACGCAAGGAGTGTTTTAATTCTTTCTCCTTCCCCTCCCTTTCAAGCCCTTTCCCTCTTATTCCAAGTTCATACTTTTCCAAGCTCAGATGAGTCTCCTGCACGCAGCGCACACACATGCACGCGCGCGCGCGCACACACACACACACACACACACACACACATTGGCAGGAAAACAAAAGGAAGGGATGGGGGGAGGACTGTGCTTAAGAAGACTTCAGGTCATGGGGCTGTTATCATGGCGCACTTGTCACATTTGTTCAAGATGGTGTCAATCTGGTTCACACACTCGTTCCCTCTCTCACCTTGAGTTGACTTTTATCCTACCAGTGGTTCCAAATCAGGGTTAAAACACCCCTTAGACTAAGTACATTTGGAAATGTGGGGATATTCATTTTTTGGTTGCTATAGTGACTGGAGGGGGGGAGACGAGTGTTACCTGCCTTTAGTGGGCAGGGGTCAGGGCTGATAAATGTCATGCAAGGGACAGTTTTACACAATGAAGTCCCTCCCCTTTATGCTGATAGAGACCCTGCTGAGAAAGTGCTTAGCCAATAAGCCTTCTTTTGAACCAGCCAGGTTTCACATCCTAACCTGATGTCCCAAGGAAAGCAGATTCTTTCCATGTTTTGGAAAACTCAGTGACCCGCCTTGCTACCGTGGAAGACAGTTCCTGTCTCTTTGGATGATTCTTTTTCACCCTCGTATGATGGCGTTGGGCTAGTCCACATTCATTTATGAAGTATTTACGAAACACCTTGCCAACAACAGAGAAGCAAGGTATCTAAGACCTGGTCCAGTCCTAGCAGTCTTTGAGGACCCACTAACTTGCAGGCCCCTGGAAGGCAGAGAATGGGTCCCACTTCATCCCTGCATCGACCCCATGGAGCCGACCGCGTGGTGCCTTGCTCACAGAGCACTAAGTAAATTTGTGTGTGTTGAATTGACCCAAGGACTCCCGCCATGGTTGTTGATATTCTGGTTGGCTGAAGGACACGGCTCTTTGGGTCCATCACCGGGGCTCTGCTCTACTCAATGCTTTTGAATGTTAACACGTGAGACTGAACTTTTACACATAGTCTTATGTGGTCAGCTACTTTATTAGGGTGCATCTTTATAGACTTCATGGCTTTCTTGATTTTCCTTAGCCGTCCAGTCTTAGATCAGGTGCCCTGGAAGCAGAGCCTGAGGCAGGGATTCAGGTATGCTGTTAGTGAAGGTGTGCTTTCAGGAAGAAGTGGCAGGGGTGTGAGGGAAACAGGGCAAGAAAGGGGAAGGAGTCCATTAAGGGTATGGCTTCAGCTAGAATCTAACTTCAGGAGAGCCTATAGGGAGTGCTGGCTTGTGAACAGCTCCAAAGAGGAGACCATGAAGCGAGGGATATGGTGTTTATGCCACCATATCAATGAGTCAGTGGCCATTGACTGTGCCAGTGATCTGGGGGGGGCCCAATAGCAAATACTACACTTCCCTCTTAGAAGTGAGGAGAGGGCTGCCTGGGTGACTTAGTCGGTTAAGCATCCAACTTCGGCTTAGGCCATGATCTCATGGTTCGTGAGTTCGAGCCCCACGTCGGGCTCTGTGCTGACAGCTCAGAGCCTGGAGACTGCTTTGGATTCTGTGTCTCCCTCTCCCTCTCTCTGTCTCTCTGCCCCTGTCCCTCTCATGCTGTGTCTGTCTCTCTTTCTCTTAAAAATAAATAAACATTCAAAACGAATTAAAAAGAAGTGAGGAGAGCCTCCATCCAGCTAGATACTACACCATGTGCGCTAAATTTCTTGGCCCCAATATGGCGCATCCTGCTGCTATAAAGATGGACCAAATTTCCTCCTCCTACTTTAAAAAAATGTATATATATATATATATATTTTTTTGTTTGTTTGTTTGAGAGAGTGCAATGGGGGAGGAGCAGACGGGGGTGGGGAGGGGGAGAGAGAGAGAGAGAGAGAGCGGGGGGGAGAGAGAATCTCAAGCAGGCTCCACACTCAGCATGGAGCTCAACATGGGGCTTGATCCCATGACCCTGGGATTATGACCTGAGCTGAAATCAAGAGTCAGATGCCCAACCCACTGAGCCATCCAGGCACCCCTACTCTTTCTGCTTTTGAGATGGACAGGTATCTCTCTCAGCTTCTCTCCCCTCTGGTTCCTTTCATTCCTTCCTTTCCCCACTTCTGCTGAACTTCGGCTCCCAGAAGGCCAGAGCCCAGCGCCCTGAAGCGCCTTGGGGAGCCTGAAGTGCATCCTGCGGCCTTGTGCCCTCCTGGGAACCCTGCATTCCTGCACAGTCAGAAACACACAAAAGGATTTTCGTTTCATCTCTGAGAACATTCTGGGCCTTATAGCCAGCAAAGCAGTTTATCTCCTTATTCAACTCTAAGATGCTTTCTGCCGGCCACTTAAAGCCCTGTGGGATTAGCCGGCTCTGCCATTTCCACCAAAGTGCTGCTCTTTCCCGGACAGTTCTCAGGAGGGTGGGCAGGAGGCGGCGGTGGCTGACGTTTATTAAGCGCTGCTGCCTCTGAGGGGCGGCCACTAAGTAATACGACTAATTCCTTTCTTGCTTTTTTTTTTTTTCTTTCTAACACACATCCCACAACTTATCCATCCTCCCTTTGGAAGTTATCCCACGAAGTGCCGGCTCTGGCAGTTTTGTCACTGCCTGGAAAGTTTCTAGATTCTTCCCTACAAGGGTTTGAACCGGCCAAAATGGGGAGCGAAGTTCAGCAAAGACCGTGGGGAAAAGATGGGATTTTATTCTACATTTGGTAAGAAACTGGTGAAGGGTATTGAGCAGGAGCGTGATACGATCTGATTTACATTTTATGGGGAATCTTCCAGCGGGCAGAGAATGGATTGGGGGAAGGGAGGACGTGTAGCTAGGAGGCTGTTGTAAAGGGTGGAGGAAAGGACTGGAGGGGGGGCCAAATCTGAAGGCAGAACTGATGAGAGGCATTTGTTCGAACGGAGGGGCCAGTGAGGGAGGTTGTCAGGAAGGACCCCCAAGTCTCTGAGTTGAGCCGCCGGGTAAGTGGGTGATTGGGAGGGAAGGAGGCTGAGGGGTGAAAAATGAAGTGTTCAGTCTGGGGCATATAAAATACGAGCTGGCCTGTGGACCGTCCAGGTGGAGATACTGAGTCATGGTTGGAGGTATGAATCAGCAGCTTGAGGAAGGTGCTGGAGCTGAAGCCATAAATATGGGAGCTGTCGGCACCTGACTGGTCTTTGAAGCCAGCGGCCTGGAGAGATCTTCTGGGGAAAGAGTACAGATAGAGACAGGGGCCAGGTGCCCGCAGCTGCAGGACCTTTGCCCCCCACCCCTTGGGTAGGAAGTCAAGGTCAGACAGGGCAAGGCCAACGGCAGCCTTAGGACCTAAGAACACTACATGAACTTTTCTTCCCATTTTTCTGGACGACAGCTTCCTTTTCCCCCTTTATTCCCCAAAGAGGTGGAGTAAAGCTGACCGTTACCCTAGTCGCTGCCTCCCAAGAGGTACGGGAATGGCAGCCATGGTGGATGCCACACCAGTGGGCCGTGGCCACGCCCAGTGTTTGAAAAGAAAAAGAGAGAAATGATATTTAACCATCAAAGATGTCTCACATTTTGCAGATCCTGATTTCTGTATTCTCTTCTAAAAATCAGCATCTTGAAATGCTTTTGAAAGGCAGTGCTTTGAAAGGAAAGGCAAGGTTCCTGGCAAAGGCCAGGAACTCAGAGTGGTGTTCCTCAAGGTGACAAGGGGGAGTTCGGGGCAGTGTTGGGTCAGGAAGGGGAAGAGCAGAGGAGGATGGCCTTTGGAGGCGGGGGAGGAGGGTAGGGTGCCTGCAGAACCAGAAAGTGTGTCTGTCCTGTGGTTTGCATGGTGGTCCCTTCCCTGCACTGGCCCCAGGACACCTTCAGCAAATGCCCGGCCCTCATCACTGCCTGAGAGTTGGCTCTGGAGGTGAGGGTAGGGGGTAGGAGGGACGCTGAGTTGGCCTCAGGGTGCATTTGGCCCTAAGAGCCCATCACCTCTGGTTGACCACACCTCCATCCAACACAAGTACTAGAAAAGCTCCACGTTGCCTGTCAGCTTGCAGCCGGGTGTATTTCCGAAATCTGAATACTTCAGATTTTAGATAAGCGGGATCGCGTATCTACTGTGGATTAAGGAGCACTACCAGAAGCCCAGCAGCATTGGTGGGTATCAGGGCATCTGGGTGGCTCAGTCAGTTAAGTGTCGGACTTCAGCTCAAGTCACGATCTCACGGTCCGTGGGTTCAAGCCCCGCATCGGGCTCTGTGCGGACAGCTCAGAGCCTGGAGCCTGCTTCCAATTCTGTGTCTCCCTCCCTCTCTCTCTCTGCCTCTGCCCTGCTCACATTCTGTCTCTGTCTCTCTGAAAAATAAATAAACATTAAAAAAATTTTTTTTAAGAAATAGGTGGGTACCACACTAAATGAGACCATATCCCATCAAGACCATAAAGGACCCCGCTTCTTGGAAGCTGAGGTTTTGCCACCACATTTGTTTGGGCAGCAAACTACCTTTTGGGTTTGGAAATGACAAATAAGGAGTTGAGGTCCTTGAAAAACAGTTTCTCCCAAACTGGTTATATAAAGCATGGCACAGCCAACAGTGACACTCCATTCAGCTCTTCAAGAAAAAAAAAAAAAAAAAAAAAGCAGTTTGGTTCGTACCAATGTGAAAGCATTGCCAAAGTATATTAAATGGAATATATATTTTGCGTCACCAATGATAGCAGCCCCGATGTGTATGGGTCTGTTAGAGCTGCTGTAGACTGGGGAGCTTATAAACAGCAGAAACTTAATTCCCATAGGTCTGGAGGCTGGGAAGTCCCAAGATCAAGGTACAGGCAGATTTGGTGTCTGGTGAGGGCCCCTTTCCTGGTTCACAGACGTCGCCGTCTTGCTGTGCCCTCTCATGGCAGGAGGGGCGAGAGCTCCCTGAGGTCCCTTTTATGAGGGCACTATCCATTCGTGGGGACCCCACCCGCATGGGCCTAATCACGTCTCAAAGACCCCACTTCCTAGTCACCTTAGGGATTAGGTTTCAATGAATGAATTCTGGGGGGGCAAAAGCGATCCGGCCCTTAGAGGGTCTCTCACACAGCCTGCTCTCTCAAAGGCTGCGTCAGGAATCGGTGACACTAGTGGTGACCTCTGGAGAGGGGAACTGCATGCCTGAACTGACCCCTGGGCCTCCTTTTCCTTCGCCGACCAGTTTCTGGGCATCTCGAGAACCTTCAGGGTTATTGATCCTATTTTAGGGTTCAGAAGATTCCCCAGAACTGGGGAATGTCGGCATCAGAAGAGCTCTTGAGACTTCCTCCTGTCTGGACGAGGCCGTCCTCACCTCCAAGGCCCCATCGATGTCCCTGTCAAAGGAAGATGATGGGACAGTCAGTTAGGGTGACCTGTCTGGCCAGCTGTCATGAGAAATAAAGAGCAGACGGCAGTGGTGGGGTCCTTGAGATGCTCCATGCCCGCTGGGGTTTAGAACAGTGTGTCCGGGGAGCCGGTGACTGTAAGGAATTCAAGTGAGGGCAGATTTCATCCTGTGTGTGATATAAAAAGTTACTCTCTAATTTCTCCCTCGTGGGGAGCGTTGCTTCTATGTCTCAACACTCCTGGGGTCCGAGGTGGGCATGAGGCAAACCTTGTGCTCCTAGGCCTTCCTCCTCCCAGACTCTTTTGCTGAGGATGTCCTGCCCTCAAGAGGATTAACTCAAGGGCTGGAGAAGCCTGGGGGCACGGCTAGGGACACCCTCACAGAGGCCACAGGTTCGAGGTCACAGCATCTCCAGGCAGTGTTAGAATCTGTTCCCCCAGTTGGGCCAAGGTGCTCTGCCAGTAAAATCTAGTTAACGGTGGTCTTTACCAGATTTGCAGTAGGACAGGGGACGAGGCGGATGGGCTTTGGCATCCGATTGCCCTGGAATGCTGGCTTCTCTGCTGACTTTTCCTCACAGAGTTTGTCCTCTCTTCTGTAAGTGGGGACAGTGACATCCACGTCTCCTGACGGAGCGGGAGACTTAAATCACGTAATACGTGTGCACGCAGTGTGGCTCGACAGGTACGTAGCAAAGGGGGCTGCTGTTATTACCATTATGTTCCTATGAAGCTCCTTGAAATATTTTGAAAATAGAAAGCTATTCCGCCATAAAGTTTTCTGGAACCTCGGGCATTTGCTTGTCTGCCCGTGGATGACAAATAACAAACACTAGTGAAGGCTCAGAAACAGCCTGGCAGGCCCGGGCCAGAGGTGTGGCGTTTTGCATGAACGTAGGTGATGGTGACGTGACCGTGTAGGTAGGTGGCGGTCCTGGCGTCTTTTTACCACGGCAAAGATGTTCCCGGTTCGCACGACGGGACTGAACGCGTTTGGCCTCCTGCCCTCGGATACGGAGCGGGTCAGAGAAGCCATGCTCCAAAGTGCTTTCCATTTATATCACGAGGGGAGAGGGCGGGACCATCCCTGCAGCCAGGCCAGGGTCGGTTCCAGGGGCCTGTGAGAAGGGCCCCTATTGTTGGGCTTCCCCCCAGGGAAAGATGATGCCGTTCTACCAGGCGGGTCAGAGGAGCGTCCTCCGAGCGCAGCCCCTTCTCCCACCAAGAAAACAGGGCAATATGAGCAGCGCCTGTTCCCTGCTCCCCAGTTCTGTGTCAGCCTTGCCAGCCACCCAGGCCAAAGGCCACCGTTTCCTGGAAGAGATGTTGGCCTGCCCCCTGCCCCTCCGGAGAGTAAAAGGGCTCCTTGTTCTCGGATGGAGAATGAACTGGCCTGTGGGTGGCAAAGGCACATTGTCTCCTGCTTTGGCAGAGAGAATTGTGGATGCCTGCGAAATAAGGCATTCGACTCTTCTTGGACCCTGTTCCAGGCAGTTCCGCCGTGGAAACTCTGAGCAGTTGGCGGGGTTGGCGGGGGTGGGGGTGGGGGGTCAGCGTGGAGGCAACTGGCCTGGAATCGTCGGTTCCAGCTGGAAGGCCGTCAAGCTTAACTCCTTGAGTCGCTGGCTGGGGTCGGTGAGGTGCACTCTGGGAGCTGAGTCAGGTCTGCACCACTGGCTGTGCGCGCGTGGGAGGCATCGTCTCTGCACCAAGTGTAGGAGCCAGGGAGGAGCACTGGAGACCTTCCAGGGCCCCGGTTTGCAAGTGGGAGGTTTTGCTCCCCGGGGAACATTTGGGCACCACGGTCGGGAGAGGGGAGCTGCTGGCATCTAGTGGGTAGAAGCCAGGAATGCTGCCCGCCAGCCCACAGGGCACAGGCCAGCTGCCCACAGCAAGAATGATCCAGCCCAAAATGTCAGCAGTGCCGAGGCTGAGGGACCCCGCTGCTCTAAGGTCATCACTTTCGTTTGGCAGATGGGCATTCGAGGTCCAGATTGATGAAGTGCTTGCAAAAGTTCAAAGGGTTTCCAAGACAACGCCGGAAGCCAGGTTGTGTGGCCCTTTGGAGCGAGCCGCTCGTCCAGAAAGAGAAGGAAATTCCCAGACAGGAGCTTGTTGCCAGGTCGGGACCTTCTGCCCAGTCCCAGCACGCCCCGTCCCTTGGACAGGCTTGTCCACGGGTAGCGTGGCTGCGGGGTCTCTGGGCCGCAGACTTGGCCCCATTTCGCCGCAGTGACACCCGCAGTCATCACAG
This sequence comes from Acinonyx jubatus, assembly GCF_027475565.1. Classification (NCBI taxonomy): domain Eukaryota; kingdom Metazoa; phylum Chordata; class Mammalia; order Carnivora; family Felidae; genus Acinonyx; species Acinonyx jubatus. The sequence continues at coordinate 134,118,245 of NC_069386.1, read as the reverse complement.
GGGGTGCAGCCGGGAGCGGTCTTCTGCTTGGTTATCAGTCGTCTCAGAGACACAGCGGCCACTTTTTGGATTGCAGCTGTCGGTCTACTCACCAAGCCTTGTGGCTATAAAAGGAGCGAGCCTTTGCACCGAGCGTGGCATTAGAACTCGCCTCTGCAAACTTACAGGGTGCCCTCGGCGTTAGAACAGAACGTGCCCTGCATACTCACGGGATGCCCTTGGTGTCATACCGTGCCCCAGCACCCTCCCGGCCGCCCCAGCAGCGGCCCCAGCAGCCTTATCACTCACAAGCTGTGACTCTGTCCCTTCTTGGGCAGCTCGGTGACTTGGCCTCTTTGGCTCTAGGAATCCTCAGTTTCATTACCTAGAAAATGGCGCTAATAGTCCCCGCCTTGCCCTTTTTGGTGGGAGGGGATATGAGCATAAAAGGACCTAAGAGGGAGGTGCTTTGGAAACATCTGTGTCAGCAGGTTTGTGGCTCTTGCTTCGCTTTCGGGGGGCGGGGGGGGGGCACCAAACTAGTCTTGCTGCCTTTTTAGAAAGGGAAGCAGAGCGTCTCCCCTCTCATCGCCTGGCCCAGCGCCATCCAAGCAACCTGCTGCGATGGTGGAAATGATCTATGTCCGTGCTGTCCCGTGTGGTAGCCGTCAGTGACATGTGGCTATTGGATTTTTAATTCAGTTTGTTTTAATTAATTTACATTTAAAGTAGTTGCATGTTTTATATATATCATAGTGCAGCCATGGACCGTTGGTATGGGTTTGTTTCCCTCTTTAATATATGGTTTTGTCCCGAAGCCACACACATTTCACATTCCTCTTCCTTCCTTCCTTCCTTCCTTCCTTCCTTCCTTCCTTCCTTCCTTCCTTCCTTTCTTTCTTTTTCTCCCTTCCCTTTCTTCCTCTCCTCTCCTCTCCTCTCCTCTCCTCTCCTCTCCTCTCCTCTCCTCTCCTCTCCTCTCCTCTCTTTCCTTCCTCCCTCCCTCCCTCCCTCCCTCTCTTTCTTTCTCTCTTTCTTTCTTAACAAAGATCAACTAAACAGTAGTGATTTTTCTCAGCTGTGTCCCCATCCCTTTTGGGTCACAACCTGGACAAAAATCATTCTTAGCTTAAGCCAGCAGGGACCTTTAAACAGGACTTAGGCTCTGTCTGGAGAGATCGCAAAAGGTGGTTCTGGGAAGGAATCTGGAACATAGAAAGCTCACAGGAACCTCATAGGGATGTAATTTCACCTATTCGATGCTTGAGAAAGCAGGGCAGGATCCTTTGCAACTTGGGGACCTGATGCCTACGGTTCTTGACGTGGAACCTGTCCTCAGAGCCAGCTATCCCAGAGGAAACTGGAAGGCAACGGAAGATATGGGACAGGGAAGGGCAGGAAGCCAAGTGAGAGTCCTGGAGGCCTGAGCGCGATCCTGGGTGGGGGGGTGGGGGGGAGTCTGGAGGACCGCTTACGCTCTACCATTGCTCCCAGCCAGCCTCAGGGAGCCAGACTGTCTCGTCTAGCCCCTGTTGGTCACTGGTCAGGGACTGTCCGAGGTATGGGGGAGTAAACTTCCAGGCTCCCCGCCTCGTGCCTATCCACTCCAGCAGCCCGGAGGCAGCCTTCCAAAGAAGGGCTCCAGGGGCCCGGGAAAGTCAAATGTAGCTGCACATTCCCTTGCAGCCCAGCACAGGTGGGAAGCACCCCACCTTACAGTGCGCACCTCCATGGCCAAGACAGAGTGGGGTAGCTGCCGAAGATGCTGTCTGAGTGCCAAACAAACAAAAAGCCCCCGGGCTGCCCCACAAGGGATCGGTGGGAGAGAGGAGGGGCCAGCGGCTCTCTCATGTGCCTGAAACCACCGCCCCAGGAATGGCGGGAGCTGCCTGTCCCACAGCTAAGCTTCTTATCAGATTGGGAGCCAGAAAGAGTCTTGGAGGCTGGCACCAAAGCGGCGGGCTCTACCTGCCTTAGAAACCAGCCTGTTCCACTGTTGGACAGTTGAAGAGTGTAGACAGTTCCCAGGGATATCAGTCCTAAATCTGCCCAGTGTCATTGCCTCTGCCATTGGGAGAAGGCGTTCTTGTAACCCCCGGGGTGATACTTGGCGCATGACTACGGCTGATCCTCTCCACCAATGTTCCAGGGAATGGATGGGGGGCTTGTGCAATTTCAGTGCTTTATCTACGGTCACTTGGCACGTGTGGTCTGCCCAAGTCGGGATCCAAACTCGGGTCTGTCTGTCCTCTGTGCTTCTGCTGTCTCCTCACGGTGCCATTGCTAAAATCTCAGACTGGACAGAACCTGAGGCACATGCCTCGAGACCTCCCAGCAAGCCATTGGTATGACGTTTGGAGTGAAGCGCCCTTCTGAAAAATAATAGAGAAGGAGTGAAATGTTTACTTGCAAGATGCAAATGGGGTATCCTTGCAGGATGCTCTCAGGTCACTCTCCTAAGCTTGTCTAGTAATCTCAGGTTAAGATCACCCCAAGTTAGGTAGAAATAAGACACTTTGTTTCTGTAAAAGGCCAGATGGTAAATAATTTAGGCTCTGCAGAGCCACCAGCCAGAAAGCAGCCATGACCACATATGCACACGTGGGCGTGTCTGTGTTCCAACAAAACTTTATTCCCAAAGCAGGTGGTGGGCCGGGTTTGGCCTGGGGCTCAGAGTTTGTGCTGCACCCCTCTTGAACATGAGGGACGGAGCTGTTTAGACGGAGAAGGCTCTACCTGACTAGGTACTCTTGAGGCCCCATCATGTATTAAGTGCCCTCAGGAAGGGAAGAAAGGAATTCACCATCTGATATACTGTATCAATTTAGTTGATACTCAGTATCAACGAGCTAAGGGGGCGCTGCTGAGCATTTAATACACGCCCTCGGGAGCTTTTTCCCATCCCAAGGTCATGAGCCTCTCACAAAGAAAGGCAAGCTCATTATTCTCCGTCAACCTGCGCCGTCTCTGTGTTTTGCTTTGTGGTGCCCTGCTCTTTGTACCTAAGGCACAGGCACAACGAAGAGCCTTGGGGAGATAGGAATCGCTGTAAGCATTTACCTAGTGATTACTGAATCCGTGTCCATCCTCCGGTAGACTGTAAGCATCGTGGGGGCAGGGTCCCTGTTCTGTTTCGCTGACCCTCTTGTCCCCAGTACCTAGGTCAGTGCAGGTGCCACACAGAGTAGGCTCTTCGCAGATATGAGTGAGCGAGTGGATGGGTCCGCGAGGGGTGAGGAGTCAGGGCCAGGGCAATGAGGGTGGGCTCCGGGGGTCACCCAGGGCTGTCCCGATGTGGCACCATCTCGTCACTTTCGCGGTGTTCCAAAGCTGGCGCGTGTGGACCGTCTGGACAGCGGTGCGTCCGCAGCCCTGGGTGGGAACAGGAGGCTCGGCAGATCTGGGGAGGGTCCCCCAGAGCAAGGAACAGAGAAAGGATGAATCGCAGCAACTAAAAACGAAGGGTGCTGTTGAGTAACAAGTCCTGGCCTGAAGGAGCCTCACGAAGAGGGCTGTTTGGCCAAGGAACAAGGGGAGGGGTGTTCTGCACTCGCCGCCAGAAGCATAATTAATGGCACCAGGCAGCGGCCTGCTGTTCTCGGCTCCTGCCCCGGCCTCTGCCCAGATCTCTCCCTCGCATCAGGAAAAGCCGTGGCCGCCCCCACCATGGAGACCGAAACCGATTCATAATTTTCCTTTCCTAATTAGGCACGGGAATGATGGAGACAATTATTAATAATGTATTGGGTTTTTTTTTTTTTTTTTAAATGCCCCCTCAGGAGTCGGGCCTGAGAACAGCGTCCTTGATGATAAGCAGCCACACTGCCACCACGCTGGGCTCCGTGCCCGGGATGTTAGGCAGAAACAAATAAAGCAGAGAAGTGAGTGTCCCGTGGAGCTCGGGCAACAGTCTGGGAGTCACAGATGGAAAGGCGCGGAGCCCCTCACCGGGGCTGCAGTGGTGGGGGGGGGGGGTGGGAGGTGGAGCAGGGAGGCTTGGGTGCCAACTGCCCGCACCCCCTTTCCTTCCCCGGCTGGCCTAGGCCAACCCGCGTAGGACCTTTCCGTAGGGCTGCCCCCGCTTGCCCACCCAGTAGGGCTCAGCCTAACAGAAGCTTCCCTGATGCCCAGGGTGACACCCATGATCCCTTTCTGTGCACGGCATCAATCCCTCCACGTGACCCTGTGTGTTTGTCCCAAGTGTGTCTTTCCACGGTCTGGAGCCCGGCGTGGATCTGCTTCCTTGTTTTTGTCTGTGTAGCAATTGTGTGTCGGCCCTGGGACCAGATGTCTGGGTTCAGATCCCAGCTTGACCGCCTGCCCGAGTGAAGTTGGGCACCTTCACGAATCATTTCCCCTTCTGGCCCGGCACTGCACACACCCCCTGGGCACACGGCAACCCCCTGCCCGGCCCCCGCGTCATCACACACCGTGGGGGAACCCGTCCTGCCCCCCTCGCCCGGTCCCCGGCAGCTGAAGGTGGCTGGGCTGAAAAGACTGGCCCTGGACTGGACTCACCTCAGGTTCACAGCCTCAAGCCCACTGCCCCCATGCACCTCCCTGCCCCAGTCCATTTGCTCGCCTGCCCTCTAGAACACCAGTTCACACCTTCCCTGCCCCACGGAGGCCCAACACCTCCCCCATTCTCGCTCAGCTGCTGACCTCGCTTCCTGCTTCGCTCAGACAGCTGACACTTGTTGGAAGGAAAGAAAGAAGCAGCCACCGACCCCACCCGGTCACCCACCCACACACTCTCCTCTCACCTTTCCTACACATCGGGGGCCCGTGTACGGGGACCCACCCTCTCCTGGGTCACACCCAGCATGCGCGCACACTCACGTGCACAGGTGCGTGCACACACACATTCCATCTCCCATCTTAAAATCCTTCCGTGGCCACCACCTGTCCCCTCAGCTGTGGCTCCCTGTTCTGCTCCCCTCGGCATCAAGGTTCCACCAACAAGCTGTGCGTAATTGCTGTTCTCTCTTAAATGGCCCCACTCAGACTTCCTCCACCGGTCCCCCAGCACCGCCTCTGCATGGGCAATGGTGCCGCCATGTTGCTCCGTCTAACAGTTGGCTCTCGGTCCTGCCGCATTTGCCCATCTGTCAGCTGCAGTGGACACAGCTGACCGCCCCCTCCTCCTCCTCCATGTTCTTCCCTGACCTGGCTGCAGGACTCCCCATCACCTTGGGCTCCCCCCCAACCCCGCCCGTCCTTGCTGGCCTCTCTTCCCAGCCTCCTCTGTCCTTGGCCTCTGCATGGAGGTGCCCCAGGGTTCAAGTCCGACCCTCTTCTCTGCTCCGTCTGTGCTCCCGCACTTGGTGATCTCAGGGCGGGGTGCCGACAGCTCCCAGGTTTATGCCTCCAGCTGAGGCTTGGTTCTGAGCTCAGAATCTGCTGCTTGCTCGCCGTCTCTCTCGGGGTGTGATGGGATTGTCAGTCCTCACTCCCGATCTGCACACCCAGCAGGCCTGCCCTGCCTTGGCCTTCCCCATCGTTGATGGCAGCTCCATCCTTCCACCTGCTCAGAGTCACCTTTAATTCTTCCCTGACTCTCACACACACACAGCCACATTTCCATGCACTCGACCTTCCGGAAGTATCCAGAATCCACCCTTTCTCCCCGCCTCCGCTGCTGACCCCCATCTGAGCCATCATCCTCTCTGTCCTGGGCTACTGGCAATGACCTCGCAGCTTCCCACACTGTGCCACCCTACCGCGTGCATGCGTGTGTCCACTCTAAACAGAGTGATTGAGCCGACATGCAAGTCAGACCTGACCGCCCCCCCTCCACACCCACAACTGGCACCTGGTTTCTCAGTGTAAAAGCCCAAACCCTTCTCGTCTCCTCCGTCCTTCCCTTGCCTGCTTCATCCCAGCCACACGGGCCTCCTTGCTGGTCTTCAGACATGCCAAGCCCCCACTGGCCTCAGGGCCTTTGCTTCGGCTCTTCCCCCAGGTAGCTGCGTGATGAACCCCCTTATCAAGTCCCAGTCTCTGCTCACGTGTTGCCCCTTGAAGCCACATGGCTGTCCTGGTTCACATTGCAACCCACCCACCCTGCACCCCAGCACCCTCAGCCCCCCAAAGCCACTCTGTTTAGGGGTAAAGAAGCACATGGCAGTGTCCAAGAGAACAAGAGGCCTTTCTCTTCCCGTGCTTCTCCCTTAACAGCAAGGAGACCGTTCAGGAAGCCCCTGCAGACTTTTCCTCTCGTGTCTTTGGCCAGATCTGATGATGTGCCCACCTCTGAAGCAGTTAGGGGCAGGAGGGCTGGAATGACTGAGCCCGGCTCACAGCATGGAAAACACACCTCTGGGCTGGACACGCCTCCCCGGAGCCTGAGCCCTGTGGAGGGTGGGGGACGTAGAGGAACCTCCGGCCTCGGGGGGGGGGGGGGGGGGGGATTGGGAAGACTGTACCGTACCCAAAGCCTGAACCAGATTCCGGCAAAGAAAGGGGGGAGGCCCCCCCGACCCCCTTCATTCTGAGGTGCACATGCTTGCTGTTTTCATCGGGAACAACTCCAGAGGAGACTTTTTTTCTCCAGAAATGGGGGTTTATTTCAGAGGTTTGCATAGGGTGCCAAGGTCCGATCTTGTATTTGTGGCTGTAAAGTCCGGCCAACACACTCTGGCACCTTCAGGGTGGGAGATGAGCGGCCCCACACCCAAGCTGGCCTGCATGGGAGTGTGGACGCCCCTGGCACAGGCCTCCCCGTGGATGCCCTGTGCCCATGAATGGATATGGCAGCGGGCTGAGTCGGCCCCTTGTGTTCTGGAGACAATGGGCTCTGTGTGGGGGTGGGGGGGTGGGGGAGGAGGCCGCGCCATACCCCCTCCTTCCACGGCAGGGCTGGGGACACTGAGGCAGAGGCAGGGAAAGGGCTTCCAGCCACGAAGGAACTTCTGAGAACCCGTGTCCTTCGTGGGCCCCGGGGGCAGGACCTAAGGCAGGGCTGAGGTGTGGGGACAGGTCTGCCCCTCTGTTCCTCCCCTCCTCTGAGCTCAGCACCCTCCTTTGGCCACATGAAATGGATTCTGCTGCCACATGAATGTTTCAGCAAAGCTCCTGGACCCCTCACCGTCCTCACGAGCCTCATAAACCAGCGGTGCTTTACGTGAGGAGGCTGAGGCAGGGGCAGAGAGTGAGCAGCTCAGAAGCACTCTCCAGAGCTTCCCGGTATGTGTATGTTCCCAGACGGCTGCACAGCGTCCTCAAGTTCCTTCCTGTGGGCAAGAGGGCATGGTACAGAAGGGACAGAAAGGGCCCCCCCCCCCCCAGCTGTGCCAGGAGGCTGTCCGTTGGAGCGGGGCTGTGTGAGCGAGGCCCGGGTCAGCGTCCGACCAGTTCCCCACGGTAGTGGCTGTACGTGTCCTCTGGTTGGGAAGCAAGTTCATGGACATCAGCCCCTCGGAGGAAGCGGGTCACAGCTCAGGGGACCCTTGACAAGCCTGTGCTCAGCGGTTGTGACCCACTGATGGGTTGATACCACGGCTGCCAGCACCAGGCAGCAGGAGGCCACCGTGGGCCCCATCTCCTCTGCGACCACAACCCAGGCCAGGTCAGGAGGCTGACATTTCAGCGCCGAGGGGTCGGTCAGGAAACTGCAGAGGCAGCCTGGGCAGAGGCCCAGTGTGTGCCCATGGTATCACCAGCTGTAGCGGGCACTCAGGCTGTACTCAAGAGACAAGGAGCCATGAGGGTGAGTGGCTGGACGCCCCAGGTGGCCACATTCAGGGTCAAGAGATCAAGCCGCGGATAAATCCACAGGCTCCATCTCACCATAGGTAAAGTGTCAAAACGGAGGACGTGACTGTATCTCCCTTCTTCTGGGAACCGTTGGAAAATATCTTGCAAAACTGAATTGTTGCCACGCTGCTTGCTGTCCCCTTGATTCATTCACGCCCCGCTCGGTACCCTCCGGTCCCTCAGGCATCTTCTGCGTACAGCCGGCAAGGAGACAGAAGCGGCAGGTTCCCCTTGGCACGGATGCGTTGAGTTGGCCGTGAGTGCCGGCCAAGGCACATCTGGGTTCACATCTTGATGGCTCCGCTGGCTGTGTGGCCTCGGTCTCCCCACTCCCCAAGGGGGGTATCAGTGGGCTCTGCCCTGTCGTCACTGATCGTGTACCTTGGAATCGGTGCTCAGCTGTACCCTCGGGAACCCTGCCTCCGCTGTCTCATCTGATGGTCACAAGAACCCGCAAGCAACGCAGGGAAGGCACTGGTCCCCGAGAGCGCCTGGGGGGCCCCCTGGCCTCACACAGCTCCTCTGTGGCGCGGGGCCACCAGCCCGCGGGAATCTCGTTGGTCTGCGCAGGCTCCCTGATACCGTTCGGACGGGCACGTTCTCAGTTCCCCCGTCCCCAGCCGCTTCTTCTCCAGACACTTGCACAAGGTGTGGGGGCATCGTGGCCTCTTTTTCATCTCTTTCCAAGCGCTTGCCACACGTGTAATTATGCACTCCCTGGTGGATTTCCTTACCTGCTATTAGCCTCCTCCCCTCCTCCGGAAGCTCCCTGCCGAGCCATCTCCCCTGTCCTGCTCACTCCCCGAACTCTCAGCTCTGTCTCCCCCACTTACCCAGTTGTCTGGGCCCTGCTGGCTTCTCCCTTCCGGTCCGCTCTTTGCAGACTCTCGGGCAGCCAGCGGGGGCAGCCACAACTCCCTTCTTTGTTTCTTGTTCTTCAGAGATCGCTGCCTTCTGTTGCCTTGATGTCCACTATTTTGAAAGCATTGCTGTATGTATTGGTATATTTTTGAGATGTTTGTGGTGTCTGTGTAGGGGTGGGGGGCAAATCTGGCCCCGTTACTGTGTCTTGCTAGAAAGCAGAGGTCCCGAATTTAAGTTCTTAATGATGCATCTCTTGACTGAAACGACAGCGGCTCCTTTGATAAAGCAAAACGGAGCCTGGGTGGTTCTCCACTGTCCTCTAGTTGCCACTTTTATCATCTTTACAGGCGTCAGGAGTGGTTAATGTATACAGCAGACAGAGCCTTACTGAGTCCCAGGAGAGAGGGTATTTCGACCCCGGAGAGGTCATGACAGCTGCCGCCTTTCTGTCAGTGTTTGCAGAGTCTTGGCCACGAGCAAGGGGACGTGTTGGAGGGGGCGGAGCTCCACAGCCTCAGGTCCTGCCTCAGCCTCCCGGGTCTGATCACCTGCCTCTCAGGAACATGGCCCTCCCCCTTAATCCTCAGCACCAAATGGCCTCCTCTCCTCAGCCACTGATCACCCTCACCTTGTGCACATTAGCAAATCTACGTGTCTGGTCCCCTCTTGGAGCCTGCGGGTGGCTTGAGCGAGGCGACCAGGTCTCAGCCAGCTCTGCAGTGATCCATGGGCGGCTCATACCAGACCTGGTAAGGGCACAGTTTCTGCTGAATCCATATTTGTGCTCCCAGCTCCTAGCATGGTGCCAGGCACAGAGGGTTGATAGCAGATGGTTGGTGGATGAACGAACGAACGAACGAACGAGCACCTTCATGATGCCATCTTCTCAAACATGCACCATCAGTCTGCTCGCGTGGTAAGCTGATCACATCTGCAAAGGAGTGCTGGCCACACCAATGGGAAGGACGTTTAGGCAGGAGCAGACCTGGACTGCAGCCCAGAGCCTGGTGTCCTGACCCCGGCCCCTGGGAAAGCTGCTTCTTGATCCCGAGGGTCAGTATTTCTCCCTTTGCGGAAATGATCCGGCTCTGAGAGTCCCTGATCCTTTCTAATGCAAAAAGAATGACTGGGGCAGGGATAAATAAGGATGCATTCTTTGAACACAAGAGCTGTTTTCTTGGCAAAATCCAAGATGTATGCTTTGGACTGGATTCACAAAATACTTCCCTCTTTTTCATATCTGTTAGCTTTTTGCCTTGAGTAGTTTCCCCACATGCCCTGCTGAAGGGGGCCCTCCCCATAAGGACCCTCTCGAGTCTCCCTGTTTTCTGTATCAGCTGTGTTTGAAAAACATAAGCAAGAAGGAAATCCCCACCTCATTACCAACAAATGTGAGGAGCATCAAAAGAGGTGCTCTGAAATTAACTCTCAAATTGCAAATGAGGTTTGGAATCAACTCTTCTGTTTCCAGTGGATGGATTTTTCTCAGCAAAGGCCCTGGTGGCATTTTTGGAGGGACAATTCTACCTTGTAGGAATTTCCAGGTCATTGTTGTTAACCTCTGTAGCTCTTTGGCTCAGTTATTGTGGCAATCATCGTCAGCCTCCCTCCCCATATTTCCAAGTGCCCTCTGGAGGGGGGCTGCCCCCAGCTGAGAACACATTCTGGGGATGTGTGCCCCAGCCACCTGTGGGCCATTGGTGGGCAGGTGTGAGCGTCCCCTTGGGCTGTAGGCATGGCCCTTGGGACTTGCCCGGAGGTGTTACAGCCTGAAGTGGAATTGGCAGAAACCAAAATTGCTTCTCTTTGCAGTGATAACAAGGAGGCAAGCCCTTTGGGGTTGGGACTCAATGTATCTGGCTGCATTTCTGAGTGTCCTGCAGTGACCATGTAGGGAAGACCCAGCCTTGATCTGTGCTGAGTCACCCTGGGGAAGACTCAGGGACACCCCAAAATGAGGAACTGAGTGGGGGGAAGGATTTTGTATTTGGTACCTCACCAAAAAAGAAAAGCACTGAAGGGATTCATCATGGGAAAACGAGAATTCCATTGGATTTCCTTTCCCCTATCTTAGAGTTTATTCCTATGTTGAGTTCCATATTGTATATCTTTTCAGTGTTGGGGTTTCTAAAGGCCAGATCTCACCCTGGCTGAGGGCAGCCATGTGACTCAGTGACATCCTGGTCCCGGGCATTTCTCAGGAAGCATTTCTGAACCTGCTTGGTTGTGTGATGATCTGAGCCCCACCTCTGGGGACCTTGCAATTTGTTAAAGGCTTTAGCACCTGCTCCCTGTGAAGCACATAACGGCTCTCTGCATCTCCCCACCCAGCGGCAGCAATGCCACAATCTGATAACAATTCAGGAACCTGTAACCCCTCCTCGCTTGTTCCTCTCTCCTGGTTCAAGAGTAAAAGCACTTTGGAAAACAAGAGTGGCAGCTCCTTATAAAGTTACTCGCACGCACCATAGGACCCAGCGAGCCCACTCCCAGATATTTATCCAAGGAAAACCCGAAAACATGTCTATATCATATATGCAAGTGATTATAGCAACTTTATTTTCCATCCCAAACCTGGAAAGAGCCTAGGAGTCCACAGCGGGTGAACAGATAAACAGATTGTGGTTTATTCCTACAGCAGACTATCCCTCAGCCATCAAAGAGAAGGGACTACTGAAATTTGCAACAACGTGGATGAATCTCAAAAAAATTTGCTAAATAAAGGGAGCAAACACACACACACACACACACACACATACACACACACACACACACACACACACACACACACACTGCAGGATCCATTTTGTGACTTTCAAGAACAAGCAAATCTAATCTATGATTTTAGAAAGCAGAATAGTGGTCGGGGCACCTGGGTGGCTTAGCCGGTTAAGTGTCTGACTTCGGCTCAGGTCATGATCTCACAGTTTGTGGGTTCGAGCACCGCATCGGGCTCTGACAGCTCAGAGCCTGGAGCCTGTTTCCAATTCTGTGTCTCCCTCTCTCTCTCTCTCTCTCTCTCTCTCTCTTTCAAAAATAAAGATTTTGGGACACCTGGGTGGAGCAGTCGGTTAAGCGTCCGACTTCAGCCAGGTCACGATCTCGCGGTCCGGGAGTTCGAGCCCCGCGTCAGGCTCTGGGCTGATGGCTCAGAGCCTGGAGCCTGTTTCCGATTCTGTGTCTCCCTCTCTCTCTGACCCTCCCCCGTTCATGCTCTGTCTCTCTCTGTCCCAAAAATAAATAAACGTTGAAAAAAAAATTCAAAAATAAAGATTAAAAAAAAATTTTAGAAAGCAGAATAGTGGTTGCCTGCAGGGCAGGGATTGACTAGAAGGAGGCACAGGGAAACTTTCTGGAGTGATGGGAAAATTCTGCGTCACAATAGAGGTGTGGCTTACGCTGGCTAACTCATTTGTCAAAGCCAATCAGACCACACGCATCAGATGGGTAAGAGTCACCGTATGTAAATTACACCTTGATGATTATGACAACATCAGTAATAATGGTGATGATGGTGACAAAGCCATCCATGGTATCCTTTGGGAAGTCATTCACTTTATTCCCCATGTAGTGTTGCACCCCTGAAGGTATCTGTTATTAAGTAGACACAGATCTAGGGCAGTGTCTTGATTCCCTTTACATTTAGTCACAGGTCTTGAAGACCTGCCCAAAGCTAGTAGTGTCCGTATATCTGTCCATCCATATGTCCCTCCCTCCCACCCTCACCAGCCCCCCTCTTTCCCTCCCTCTCTCCCTCTCCCTTCTCTTTTGCAATTTGGGGCACTTCTTTACAATCGTCTCTGAACCTGTCAGAGCCTCCAGGATGAGGCTGTGTGATGTCTCTGCTTTCCTCAGAAGAGCGAACCAGCTTTGCCGTGAGCCTCGTCTACACCAGTGCTGCGGTCCGCCGCACACAGCTGGTGCCGAGAGGGAGGACAGGATCACCCCCAAGGACCCCATGGATTGAGTAACGACAGAGGGGCCCCATGGCAGCCAGAGTCAGATGCTTTGTCAGTGACAGACTTTTCCAAATTTTGGCCGCCCGTGCAGATTGAGACAGCTGTAGGCGCTCACCTCATGGGCCAAATCCAAGAGGGGAGACAGCCTGCCTCTTAGAAGAAATCAGCTTACCAAACTGACATCGAGGGGCCTCCTCCCGCCATGTGCCCTGTGAGCCCTGCTCCCCACCCCCGCCCTCAGAGCAAGCGGATTTAATGCCTCAACTGAGAGAATGAGATGCTCTGTTATTTTTCATGGGAAATTAAACCTGACCCTGCCGTCAGTTAGCTCATGCCAGGGGAGGATGGATGGCCCGGGGCTCAGCGCTTAACCCCTGCTCGGAGCACCCGCCTGGCGGGGGGCCAGCCATGATGTCACCTGCCGCCGGGGTGGGGGCAGGGACGGCAGAACAGGTCATTCTGGTGAATGAAGGATGGTGAGGCCACCGTGGTGTCACCACCCCCGTCCGCCAGTGACACGGCCGGCACCCGCTCATCCAGAGGATACTCAGCCTGTGCCTGTGTTTTTCAGCCCCCAACTCTACCTCGTGCCCCGCTGAGGAAAGTTGGTGGTCAGGGCTGGTGATCGTCATCGCGGTATGCTGTGCCTCCCTGGTGTTTCTCACTGTGCTTGTCATCATTTGCTACAAAGCCATCAAAAGGTGAGTGTTTACCCAGCTCTGAGCCCCAAGGGGGCGCCACCTGGGCCGGGGGCTGCTCGGCCCAGCCCCATCATGCTTTTTTTTAAACTATAAGAATTGTCAAGCATTTAATAAGCAGAATATATGATGAATGCCCATCTTCCTTCAGCAAACACTGAATGAGTGCCCCTTGTCAGGCCTAGTGTAGCGTGTGTGTGTGTGTGTGTGTGTGTGTGTGTGTGTGTGTGTAGTGACCCTATCTGGAAGTCACAAGCCCTGCCGTTGGGAGCTCACTCAGGGCGCCTAGGAGTAGAGTTTGGAAATGATCCTTGCAGGGTGGCTGAGGGAGGCGCCATGCTTCTTTGGAGCAGGAACTGGGTTTCGGAGTCAGATCGAAATTCAGATACCAGTTCAAACGGTGTGACCAGGAAGAAATCACTTTAACCTCTTTGGCCCTCAGTTTCCCTATTTGTAAAATGGGGGGACAGCGTGCCAACCTAATACTGTTGTGAGGAATGGTGACGTGCTTCTCTAAACAGTACGCACGACACGTTTACTCTGCAGTGCGCGGCATATAGTAAGTGCTCACCGAGTACTGCCCCAGCGTCCCTTGTCCCGGTAATTCCAGACAGAGGAAGAAGGATGACAGAGGAGCCATGCTTCTCTGGGGGGAAGAGAGAGGTTGAGATGCCTCAGAGAAGGTTTTCAGCGAATGTGACACCGAAGCTGGGTTTTGGAGGATGAAGAGGAGTGTTCCCGGGGAGTCGTAAATGATCCAAACAGCAAACTCTCTTTCAGTAATACTCGCTGTCATTTCTGTGACTACCAACTCACTTTGCCCTTCCAAAGCGATTACCAGTCACCATCCCCTTGTCAAATTGGGGTCCTGCCGCAGAGTGTGGCTATTGTTGGGTCTGAGGAGTATTGAGGGTCCTAAGTATGGTAGAATAGGCCATTCTGTGGACGGTACCCCCTGGAGATACAGCACAGCAGCTCCAGCTAGAGCCTCCAGGCTCCAAACAAAATGCAACCCCCAGCCCCCAAGGACCTTGGGGGAAGATAGAGTTTAAAAGACAAACAAAAATGTTGCAAAATGCCCAAGTGTCCGAGGCATTGTACATAGATTTCTTTTTTTTTTTTTAAGTTTTAAAACTTATTTTGAGAGAGACAGAGACTGTGAGCGGGGGAGGGGCAGAGAGAAAGGGAGAGAGAGAGAGAATTCCAATCAGGCTCCAAACTGTCAGCACAGAGCCTAATATGGGGCTCGAACCCATGAAATTATGAGATCAAGACCAGAGCCAAAACCAAGAGTCGGGCCCTTAGCCCACTGAGCCACCCAGGTGCCCCATAGATTTTTAAAAAAGGTTTTGGAAATTCCCGAAGGCCCAAAGTTAGGGGATCTATATTAAGAACAATTGTAAAACCTGACATATTTCACCATAGCCTTTTAATCCGTTGTTCTATGTGATTTGCTTTAATACTTGAAAAGCAGAAAGAGTAAAATATCAAGTTCAAAGTCTTAAAATGAATGCATGGTCGGGCACGGAGGGTGAAGGGCTGTTTTCAGGCAACAGCCTGTGCGCGTCCCAGTGGCCTGGTGGGAGAGGCAGGACAGGGGGCCGGGTCCAGGAAGTCCACGTGGACAGGCCAAGCCCCAGGGATCTGCCTCCCAGCCAGGAGCCCCTTCTGCTCCCTGCTCTCATGTTGTGAGGTCCCGTCCAAAGCGATGACCAGTCACAAAGAGTAGCTGTCATCCAGTGTCTCTTCCACAGCCGGGGGCTCATGGCCTCACCAGCATTCCCTCAGTTCATCCTTGCCACACCTTTTTCCAATCTGCTGCGTTTTATAGGCGAGGAAACTGAGATTCAAAGGGGTAAAGGGAGCTGCCCCGGATGGCATAACCAGGGAGCAATGGACTCAGAATTGGAACCCAGAACCACAGGACTCCAAAGCCCAGCCCTGACCATGGCTGGTGGTGATGAGGCTGCTGGATGTTTGCGAGGACGAGCATGCCATCCACCAGTAGACTGCCTGGGGGTGGGCACTAGTCCCCTGGAGGACGTCCCTCCTCCGCTGCCCCAAACCTCTTCTCAAAAAACATGCTGTCTGCTCCAACGTCAGGAGGGCAAGAGGGCAGCATCAGGAGAACTAACTGACATTAAGAGCTGACTGTGGCAGTGTCGGCAGCTGTAGCTGCTAGGCTTTGTTTCAGTGGAGCTAGGGGTCTCCCAGGAAGGCGTGTGGGGGCGCCTCCTCACCTCCCCTCAGAGCAGCCTGAGGGGGCCTCGTGTCTGCCCTCTGTCCCCTCCCACAGGCTCTGAGTTCTTGGGAACAGCTAAGATCTGTTCTTAGCTGAATACTTGCACACTCACTACTGTGCCTGGAGAGACAAGGAACTCAAGCCACATGGCTCAGGGTATCCCTTCCGGGTGTGTGGGCGGGGCTCCTTCCAGGGGTTGTAGGCGGGGATTCCTCCAAGGTGTGGGCGGGTCTCCCCTCCAGGGGCGTAGGCTGGGCTTCCCTCCGGGAGTGTCTGCTGGGCTCCTTTCCAGGGAATGTGGACAGGGCTCCCTTCCAGGTGTGTGCGTGGGGCTCCTTCGTGGGTGTGGTGAGTTCAGGGAGCCAATGGTGCTGGTGAAGCACTCCAGGACTAGTAGCAGTGGGGGTGGTCAGCACCCCTAGGACCAGGACAAGGGGAGGAAATTGTGCCACAGGGACTAGGGAACTGGAGAGCCCAAGACTCAAAAGAGGGGCCGCTTACCAGGATCTATGCTTGGAACAGCGGGAGATGAGCCCCAAAACAGGAAAGGAAGAGGAGAAACACCCCAGATTTTCTCCACACTCCCTGGTCTCCTGAGCGTGCTCTCTCATTAGCCAAACCCAAGGAACAGGAGAGGCCAGGACCAGCACTGGTAGGCATCAGCCCCCAGGGCACAGAGCAGGGAGAGAGGAGGGAATGGGTGAGGGGGGGCAGTAAAGAGACCAGCACAGTCCCTGTCCCATGTGCATCCGCACCGTGATCTGCATCCATCCTCTTCTGGGCAAGCCCTGGGACTTGGGGTGAAGACCCAGCCCTCTGCCCCTCCAGACCTCGTAATCCATCTGGCACACAAGGATGGACAGTCAGTGACAGGAGGGGGCTCCGTTCACAGTCAAGTGGAGACAGAAATAGAGGCCAGCACTTCCAGAACTGGCCTGGAAGGACTCCGTGGGAGAGGCTTAACCCTGTGGGGGAGGGAGAAGGAGGCAGCCCATGTTACAGCCATGGAGGAGAGCAAACGGCCCCCACTGCTGACCGAGCTGACCTCTGCCGGGGGCCGTAAGAGATAGCATCGTGCAAGCCAGCTGTCTGTCTGCATTTTTCTCCAGAGTCAATGGAGGATTTCTTGCTCACGGCCAATTCCTTTTGGTTAATAATTCATTGGAAACATGCCTTTTCTCTCAGGAAACAAAAGCATTTCATGTCACTGTAAAACCATTAAAAGGAAAAACCAGTGATAAACCCGGCTCTTTTTTTAACGCTCACAGCCTGGAGTCCCTAGGGGAGGATTTCTGAGAGATCTTTGTGAATGGCCCAACACAGCCTTTGGGAGTCAGATTGCTGGGAGGATGGTTCTAGAATCAGCTGGGGTAGGAAGGTGGTTCTGGAGATGCCAGCTTGGCTTGGCATCTGGGGTGCAGGCCACAGGGTCCACAGGCCTCTGCAGGGATGGGAGGAGACAGGAGCAGGTGCAGAAGCAGCACCCTGAGGTGCCCCCACTGGGCGCGACCTTGGGGGGAAGTGGGAGGTCTAATCAGCACTTCCTACACATAGACTTAGTGAATCA
This sequence comes from Acinonyx jubatus, assembly GCF_027475565.1. Classification (NCBI taxonomy): domain Eukaryota; kingdom Metazoa; phylum Chordata; class Mammalia; order Carnivora; family Felidae; genus Acinonyx; species Acinonyx jubatus. Next base: position 134,101,181 of record NC_069386.1, on the reverse strand, counting down.
GACCTCGTCCTGTGACTCAACAGATGCACTTGAGGTCCGAACTCTGTGCTGGGTGAAATGGTGCTTGAGAGTGGGGTCTCCCAGACGAGTACCCTGAGGAGGGGCATCTCACCCAGACCTGGGGCCCTGAGAGGTTTCTTGGAAGTTGGGGGGGGGGGGGGGACGGGTGTTAACCAGACCAAGATGCTGAGAAGGGGAGTTGCTCACGGTGGGACCAGCACATGCAGTGCCCTCCAGGTCCCCTGCCAGTGACCCCAAACTCTGCGGGTCCCCAGCATGGGAGCCCACACAGCTTGCATTTCGGTGGCCTCACTGCCGTGAGCTGGCTGTGAGCAGCTTCTTTATGCATAGCTGCAGGATGATTGAGCCCCACACCCCTTGGGTGGTCTATACACTTGTGCCCCCCCCAGGCCTCCGCCCCACCACCCCGCCCTGGGCCTGGCGTGCACATGACATCAGACAGCCTGGGGTTGTTAAAAGAACCTGGGACTGGGAGTCCAGACCCCTGAGCCCCATTCCCAGCCTCAGCACAGCTCAGTGAGGTCGCTGTCTTCCCTGGGCCTGTCTCCCTTACCTGTAACATGAGGGTCCTCTAAGTCTCTGTCCAGCTCCTGAGCCTTTGTTTCCATCCCTAGATGACAAAGAGGATTGCCCCGAGGGCATTCCACATCTCAGAGGTATGAATGCTGATGGAAATGCTTGCCAAGGGCTAGGCCAGGCGGCAGGGCCATGCATGCTTGGCACAGGGGCTCCCGTCGTGGGGTGGGTGCTTCAGGCACAGTCCCTGCCCTCAATGCACACACCTCCTCCTGTGGGGAGGAGAGGGTATTGATCAGACCACCCTCGGAAGGACCACGTATTACAATCAGAGAAGAGTATCTGAAGGGAAGAGAGGAGTATCTGAGGGAAGAGAGGAGTATCTGAAGGGACTACTAAGGGGTGCCTGGGTGGCTCAGTTGGTTAAGCATGCGACTTCAGCTCAGGTCATGATGTCACGGCTCATGAGCTTGAGCCCCGCGTCTGGCTCTGTGCTGACAGCCCAGAGCCTGGAGCCTGCTTCGGAGTCTGTGTCTCCCTCTCTCTCTCTCTGCTCTCCCCTGCTCACGCTCAGTCTCTCTCTCTCAAAAATTAAAATTAAAATAATAATGATGATAATAAATGAAGGGACTACAAAGTGAAATAATGCTGTAAGCAGAAATAACAGAAGAAGCTGTCGGCCCAGGGTGGGGTAGGAACCTCAAACGAGCAGTGATCAGTGAGAGGCATCTAGACAAAGCTCCAGGGCACAACGTGCCCACAGCCCAGGTAGGAGGGCCAGGCCTCAGACCCCAGCCAGGCCAGGGCGAGGGAGTTCACAGGCCTGTGGACTCTTAAGAGTGACGCCACCCTCCTAGAGTGGCATTTGCAGCTTCTCTGGCAGCCACACCCTTCCTGCAGGGAACACCGTGTGTGGCAGAGAGATGACGCCCACCCTCTCCAAGCCCCTCGCCTGGAGCCACCCCCGTACCCCAGGTACATGCAGAGCACCTTTCCTCCTGGGGCCATCCGTGGCGCGGGTCCTTCACCTTCCCCCGCCGATTTGCTGTTAAGCCACTAGACAGCCGTTTCCTTCTAATTTACAAGGTATTGGCTGAAAGACCGATCAAGGGACTGCAGAACAGTTTGGCTCATCCTGCAGACCATTAATCGCAGACAACTAGGGCGCACACTGCTCGCTGGGAGTGAGCTCATGCGCGCATGGGCCGGAGTGAGCCTGAGCACACACGTTATTGTGGGACTCTGGTGCTCCTTGGCTTGGTCCACAAATATTGACTGAGTACCTACTATGTGTTGAGGACTCGACTAGGCTCCAGGGATGTAGAGGTCTACACCATGAGTCCAAGCCCCCTCACCAGTGGAGGAAATGGATTGAATACACACACACACCTACAAGTTAATACCTGAGGTGCTTTTAATGAGTGCTGTGAAGGAGGGGAGAAGCCTGAGAGTAATGGAGAGAGAGAGAAGGGGGTGGGAGAGGGGTTGCTCCCCTAACTCCGAGTCAGGAGCACTGTGCCCATTTCCCGATGGGGCTTTATGGTTAGGAAGTACCGTTAGGAGGGCGCCTGGGCAGCTCAGTTGGTTAAGCATCCGACTTCGGCTCAGGTTCGTGGGTTCGACACCCATGTCGGGCTCTGTGCTGACAGCTCGGAGCCTGGAGCCTGCTTCGATTCTGTGTCTCTCTCTGTCTCTGCCCCTCCTCTGCTCGTGCTCTGTCTCTGTCTCTATCTCTCAAAAATGAATAAACATTAAAAAAAAAAAAAGAAAGTAAAGTTAGGGCTTTGTAAATCCACTACCACATTTTAATTTTTATTTTTATCAAGGTAATGCGTGCACAAAGCTTAAAATATCAAATGTGGGGAGCACCTGGGTGGTTCAGTTGGTAAAGCATCCGACTTCGACTTAGGTCATGATCTCACAGTTTGTGAGTTCAAGCCCTGAGTCGGGCTCTGTGCTGACAGCTCGGAGCCTGGAGCCTGCTTTGATTCTGTGTCTCCCTCTCTCTCTGCCCCTCCCCTGCTCATGCTGTCTGTCTGTCTCTCTCTCTCAAAAGTGAATGAGCATTAAAAAAATTTTTTTAATGTCAAATGTGCCACAAGTCTGTTAAGAAAAACAGCGGTCCCTGACTGCCCCCCCCTGTTTTCTCCCCCAAGTCACATTCTTGAGAGGCAACCATTTCTGGGTGTCAGCTCTTCTTCTGGTATTTTCTCTCCATATTCTTCTCCTCCTCCTCCTCTTCTTCTTCTTCTTCTTCTTCTTCTTCTTCTTCTTCTTCTTCTTCTTCTTTTTCTTCTTCTTCTTGTTCTTCTTCTTCTTTTAAGTGTTTATTTATTGAGAGGAAGAGAGAGCAGGGGAGGGGCAGAGAGAGAGAGGGAGAGAGAGAGAATCCCAAGCAGGCTCCACCCTGTAGGGCAGAGCCCTATGTGGGGCTCAACCCCATGAACCATGAGGTCATGACCTGAGCCAAAATCAAGAGTCAGATGCTTAACTGGCTGAGCCACCCAGGCGCCCCTGTCCCCATATTCTAAGTGATAGTGTATACTGCTGTGAGAATTCTTGTTCAATTTCACACACTATCTGTTGACTTTCCAGTCTGGAAGATGCAAGTCTCAACCTCCCAACACAGCACCCACAGATGTACAAAACACTGCCCCTCTCCCTGTCCCCTGCCTACAGGTGTCTCCCAGGGGGGCGATCAGTGACAAGTGTCTGCCTTAGCACGATACATGTATTGTCTGCCGCTGACTCATTTCTTGTACTCTGATGTGTTTGCTGCCTTGCAGTGAGAGCTCCTCCTCTCAGTGTGGGCTAATACATCAGGTGATCTGTCCCTCAGTTCCATGTTCGCCTGGAGGCTCTGTCATCTCCAGGAGGATGGTTGCTCCCTGGGAACTTGGCTACACTCAGTTCTCTCCCTCTCCCATCCTCCGTTTCTCTCTCCAGCCTGACGCCACGGTGGAGTTTTTTCAGGACCTTTCCTGAATCATAGACTCCACAGCAAATCAGCCAGTGAAATTAATTTTCTTTTTAACATTGACATTCTCTTTGGAGCTTGGGGGGGTTGCCGAGAAGGGTTGGTTCTTACAGAACGTGTGGCAAGTAGAGCAGGCCTGGTGGCCTGGGGCTGTGGCATGCCACCGAGGGGTGGGAATGAGTTTCCTGTGGTGTCTGAGCCAGAGTGAGCCTCCAAGGTCAGGAGGAAACTGAGGCCTGGCTGGGGAAGAGAGCCGCTCAGGTCGCAGACGTTTCTAGCCCCTCCTCTCTGACGGCTGAGCCCCTCCAGCTCCTCACTCAGGCCCCAGCTCTAAAACCACCTCCTCTGACCAGCATCCTGGCCTGGCCTAGACCCTTCTTTCCTGCCCAAGCCCCGGAGTTGTAGCTCTCCTTGATTCATGTTTCTGCTTTCTGCTCTAGGTAGGTTAATGGTGGTGTCTTTTTTTAAATGTTTTGTTTCTTTTAACTTTGAGAGAGAAAGAGCGTGAGCAGGGAAGGGGCAGAGAGAGAAAAGGGAGTCACAGAATCCAAAGAGGCTCTAGGCTCTGAGCTGTCAGCACGGAGCCCGACGCGGGGCTCAAACTCACAGACGGAGAGATCATGACTTGAGCCGAAGTCAGACCCTTAACCGACTGAGCTACCCAGGCGCCCCATAATGTTGGTGTTTACACGTGCATGTGCCCCTGCGTGTGTGAGGGGCTGTGTGCACACACACGCCCACCCTTGCACACGCATCAGAGGTGGAAAGCGGTCACGTCTTCCTCATCCCTGTCCCCAGTGCACCTGGCATGTAGTAACTATTCCATGACTTTCTACGGCTTGAATGGAGGCTTGTTTACATAGACTTGCCAGATTCTACCTTTCAAATGAGCAAACTCTACTTAGAATTTCAGTAAACTCAGTTCTGTTTTGTTTTTTTCTCTGTCTCTGGGTAAGTGGAGGAGGAGCTGCTTTAGAGTACATAACATGCGCCCGATTTTAAGTGCCAGGCCCATCCCCTTCACTAGTTTGGGTGACCCTTTGCCAGCTGTGCTCCCCTTCCTCTGACCCTCGTGTCTTGAGCCCCTCGCTGTACTCAAGTACTCAAGCTGGAGTACATGTGCGGTGATTCAGCAGCCCCCTCCCCACGTCCAGAGTGGCCCAGCCTCCCCCACCCCACTCCCCCCCCCCCCCCCGGGCATAACACTCTCAGAGGAGCCCCCTCCCCTTCCTCCCCAGCACACACACCACCAGCCCAGCCCTCTCCCCCTGGCTTCTGCCGACCTGCAGAATCAAGGGCAGGGCTGGGCAGGAGGAAGACAAGATAGGTGGGGCCCAGGGACTGGGGACAGGAGTGGGACGTCTTTTTTTTTTTTTTTTTTTTTTTTTTAATGTTTATTTCTTTTTGAGAGAGACAGAGACAGAATGCAAGTGGGTTAGAGGCAGAGAGAGAGGGAGACACAGAAGCAGAAGCAGGCTCCAGGCTCCGAGCTGTCAGCACAGAGCCCGACGCAGGGCTGAACTCACCAGCTGTGAGATCATGACCTGAGCCGAAGTCAGACGCTCAACTGACTGAGCCACCCGGGCGCCCCAGGAGTGGGACGTCTTCATCCGGCCTCATCTCGCATGAACTTCTGGGAGTGAGATATTCACGTTGAGTGCACTTTGGATTCCTGGGGTCTCGAGACTGGGGCTACCTCGTGCGCCAAAACCTCTTGGGCCATGTAGGGCCCCGTGCCAATGATTGGGCACCTGAGACCCAGCCATTCCCATCTGTCACTTCTCCCTGCTGCCCCCGTATGTTCTTGTAGCAACACCACCCCCAGGGGCCAAATCCAGCCTCTCCGGCTGGGAATCAAGAGCAGCACGTCTGGCTATACCACGAGTCAAGTCAAAGCCAGTGCGCTCCGAGGAGGGACCGCCTTTGGCCGAGTGCTGAGCATGGGATACGTGACCTTTGCTGCTCCGAGACCATCTGACCTCCTTCGGGACCTCGGCTGGATTCAGGGAGCTGGTGCTTGTGCTTTGTTGCAGGCCCGAGACTCAATCCTCTCACTCCGGGGCCACTGCCATCCTCCAGGTGGTCCAGGGCTCGCTGTTCCCCACTGGTGGGGTCAACACACAGGCTTCTTCTGAGTCCCCTATGCCGCAGTATCTCATTATTGTCACCTCCACAACCCTTCCTCCAAAAGAAGATTGGGCCCAGAAAGGGTGGAGGCAATATGTGTCCCCACCTGCCTTGGGCTGAGACGTTTATTGGGCTCATTTCTTACCACCAGCCCCCCACGCCCCCAGAAGGGACCCACCTGCTGTGGTGGGTGATGAAATCCTGTCCTGGCGGGAGGAGGTGGGCAGCAGGGATGAGCTGCTTTTTGTAGCGGGGACCACATGGCGCTACCGGCCAGTCATTGACAGAAAGGCAGGCAGATTGTGGGCGCTCTCGGTGCCAGTGGGTAGGCCCCTGCTTCTCGGGGGCCCTTTTGTCACCAGGAAGCTGTATCCCTCTCTGAACTCATCTCTCTAGACATGCTGGTTGGAGGTCGCGAGGCAGGGTGAGGGGATAGACTGGGATCCCTGGCGTAAGGAGTCCTCCAATGGCTCCCCATGGCATGCAGAATGAGATCCAGATGCCTCGCCCTGCTGGCTGGGTCCCAGGGGCGAGCCGAAGCCTGGGAGACTCACAGACGCCAGCCTTCGACTTGCTCAGCCAGAGGTGGCTGAACAAGGAAGCCCTAGGGAGATGGTCAAACAGCGGGGCCAGCTGGAGCGTGAGGGTGCCGATGGGCTGCGTCCCTGACTCCCCTTCACCCAGGTGGTGGGGAAAAGTGTGCTGGGCTGGAAAGGAGGCCGCTGCTCCTCCTGGTCGACGACTTCCTTGGTGGCTCGGAAGGGCTCTTTTTGGCTTCTTCACCCAGGTTTGGAGAAGTCTGCAGGCCACAAAGGCATCTCATCGTGGAAGGGGGTGTGTGTTTGTGAAGGGGTATGTATGGACGTGCGTGTGTGTGTGTGTGTGTGTGCGCATGTATGGGTGTGGTGTGTGTGTATATGGGTGGGGTGGGCTGTGTTTGCGTATGGGTGTGTTTGTGTGTGTGTGTTTCGGGGACGATGCCTTCGGAAGAAGGGAGTCTGAAACTGCTACACTTGACTGAGAGCAGCCCCTTCCGCGGGGTGCACCCTGCGGAAGGGGGGTGCGTGAGACCAGAAGTGAGCCAGGCAGCCCTCCCTTCTTAGGGTGGGACCTGTCATAACATTGTCAGCAGGGCCCAAGAGGGGCAGCTGGGTCCTGGCCTTTCCTGTCCTGGCCCTTCCTGCCCGGCCCGGCGTGCGGGCGGAGGCGGCTCCCGTGGAGGCCATGGCTCGTGGCCCGAGCCCCCCGGAACTGTCAGCACAGCGCCCCGTGTAAAGAACAAGGAGTGCCTGCTGTTTGCCGGGATGGGGGCGAGGGGGGAAGGAGTCTCGGGGTGGAGAGCCCACCCTCCGACAAGCAGGAATCCCGGACATGGCCAAGGAAATCTCACCTCCCTTTCTCTTGGTTTTAGGAACCAGGCCTTGTAGGGAGTCGTCCGAGGCCATCTCTTCCCACACCAGGGTGCACATGCCTTACTTTGGTTTAGCGGGACCAGCCCTGGCTGGCTCACAGCGCTGCAGAGCCATGCTGGGTCCCGGCGAGCCTCTCTGGCCTTTCCTGAGCCCCACGGGCATCCATTAGGTAGGAAGTCTGTGCAGACTGGAGAGCGCTGGCCGTTGCCGGCCAACAGGACAGCTCCCCGCTGCCACCTTTCCAACAGCAGTGCTGAGAGCTAACAAACACTTATGGAGCACTTGCTGTATGCCAGATGCTCATCTAAGTGCTCGACCTGCATTAACATATCTAATCCTCCCAACAAGCCTATGAAATGGACACCGTTATTGTGCCCATTTTATAGACCAGGAAACTGAGGCACAGAGAGGTTAAGTGGCTTGCCCAAGGTCACATGGCTGGAAGTGGTGGGGCCTGGGTTCACTGAGGCATGACATCTCAGCACTCGGGCAGCATCACCCTGTAGTGCCCTTTAATGGAAGGATGGTGCGGGGAGGGGGGAGGTAGAGCCATCTCCTGTTGTAGGTAAAACTCCAGATTCCACTGGGCTCCTGTGACTCCCAGACAGGCTTTGGGAGGGGGCTGGGGCAGCAGTCCAGGGAGTAGAGCGGTTGGGAGCTTAGCTCTAGTAGAGGAGGGGAGCAGACCGAGCCCACTTCTCAGGAGAACCTTTGGGACACTAACCCCTCCCCTTGCCATGCCCAGGCTCCTGGAATGTTCCTGTAGGGGGCGCTGGGCCAGCCACCGGGTGCTACTTTGCTGGGTGGAGCCCCTATCCAGACGCCCTTTGTCCTGGGACAAAGCTGGTCTTTGGTGGGAAGCTGGCTGGGGCCATTGAGAAGGCCCTGGGGCTGTCTCCTGGCCTTGTCCTCAGTGTCCCTCTGGCCAGGCCTGCTTCCTGCCAGGCCCTCTGGGCCAACATTTCCCTCCAAGGCCCCAGGAACGCAAAGGGGTGTCCTAGCCAGCAGCCTGGCTTTAAGAAATTTCACCTCTTCTCCTGGCAGAAGAAGTCCTGCAGATTTCCTACCCTCACCCTGAAAAGGTGGGAACTCTGTGCCCTCCATGCTTTGCCCATTTCCATGGGAGTTCCAGACACATCTCTCCATTATCCACTCCTGAAGGCCCTTCATTCAGCCTCATCTCCCCTGACCTGGACCCATTCCAGTTGATTTTTCAGACTAGCCCAAGATTGAATATTTATTAGGGAGAAAAGCCGTGAAGCAGTGTGGGTTTGGGCTCAGAGATTTTTGCCTGTTAATATTTTCTGGAATCCCGATCCTGATGTCCCTCTCCCCCGTCCTCATATATTGATGATGAATGTAGGAATCTCACTTAAGTCCATCGGTGGCCTCATGGCGAGAGCAACACAGGATCTCACTGTAAGAAAATATACCCTCCACCCGAGTTTCCGGGCCATGCATGCTCAGAGTCAGAAATGACGCCCACCCAGCAGAGTCAGAGCCACTGGGAAGGAGTGGGCACAGGGGAGACATGAAGGAGACTGAGGGAGAAAAGGCCCAGGGGCAGAGGTTGGCTCAGAAACCATACTTCCACAAGCCCATCACAAACAAGGACACTCGTCTGACCCCTACACACCTGGGGGTTCCAGAAAGTGTCTGTAGCATCTAAATTAAGCGGGGCTCTTGGGATATGCTGGGTTAAAGCAAAACGAGACGGGCTTCTTGGAGAACTCTCGAGAACTTTTGGAACTCTCCAGGAGGAGGGAGGTGGGAGGCCTTTCCAAGCTGATGGGACCATAGAGCCTGTTTGCAGAGATAATGCCCTGCTGGGAATGCTGACTTAAGGGAAAGATGTCTGGACCAGGATATGGCGGAAGCAGATGGCGGTCCAGGCCGCAGCACCAACCAACTGGGAGCCCATGGGCAAGTCACAGCTATCCCTAAGCCTCAGTTTCCCCACGTAATGGATCTCTTAACCCCAGGCCTAGCTTCTTCAGGGGACCATCGTGAGAGGGGCCAGGAACATCTGTAGCTGAGAGTGCTTTGTCCAAAGCGTAATGCGCCACGGGAGGAAGTGCTGGTTTGCATCTCACACTTCTAGAAGCCACCGTGGCTGAGCCTGACACCCAGAGTCAGTGAACTTGGGTTTCTCTCTGTGGTTTGTGAGCTATTTTCTGCAGCAAGAAAAAAAGGGAAGGGAAGTTACTAGATTTGATCTCAGGGTGTTGTCTCTGAGCGGGCCTAATAATCCCACCCATGAAACTACCGATAACCACCTTGCAGACCCTGCCTCCCCTAAACTAATTCACCTCAGACTTTATTCCATAGGCAGCAGACTAGGCTCCAAGTACCAGTCCTCAGGCTGGGTTCCTAGAGGCTCCGGGGACGTTGGAGAAGGCAGAAGCAATCAATCACCAGGTTTTCAGAGATGGCCTTAGACATTCAACGGAGACAATACACAACAAAGGCCAGGTCAGGCTCAGCCCCAGAGTTCCTGGGGACAGAGGTGACTGAGCTACGGCCCCATGGGCCTCAGATTCACCCAAGAGAACAGCAGTATTGTGATATGGGACTGGGCTCCACAGCATGTGTGGCCTAGATCCAGAGGCTGTCGCCAGGGGCCTGGAGGCCTCCTGAACCAGCCAGGAGAGGAGGTCAGATTGGAGCCAGGCCAGAAAGTAGTGCTGCGAATTCAGAACCTCTGCGAGTGAGCAAGAGCCTTCTGAAAGCCTCCCAGCCAGCCTTCCTGAGCCTTGTATGTATGGGAGAAATGGCTCTTGGGGTCAAATAGCCTCTGGAATGGTCTTCAAATGGCCTGACATTAAGTGCTTGAGAACCACTAGTATGCACTTAGTTTGGACACTCGCCATTACATCACCGCTGCCATTGACACAACCATAACCATCAGCATCACCACCGCCATTACCATAACCGCCGCCGTTGACACAACCATAACCACCACCACCATCACTTCCACCGCCAACTCTACCACCATTTCCACCCCCATTACTCTTCCCACCGCCCCAAGCCACCATGGCCACCACCAGGTGTCACCATCACCGCCATCCTCTTTGTCACCTTTTCCATGTACCTCTGACCACACAGAGGCAAGGCTGCAAAATCCAACCTCTGGCGCCTCAACTCTGCACCCCCAGGTATTCATCTTCACAACTGCTTGCTCATAATCAGAGATCAACCAAAGCCTGACCGTACGTCTTACACAGGTTCTCCACTCTTGTTTGTCCCAGACAGTCCCAATTCATTATGAACAGCTGTTGTCCCTGCTTCATTATTAACAGCTCTCCTCTCTCACTCAATTGTGTCCTGGTGTGTACTACACACTGTGTGGTCCCCCTCATTAAGACCACCTCCAGCTCCTGATTGGCCCCCACAAGGACCAGCAGCCCAAGGATACTAACCCAGAACCGAGTCTGGTGGCCTGCCTGGAAGGACATGATGCACCTACCCCTGCCATTGGTCATTAACGGATGTCCCTGCCTCCCCTCCCAGGAAACCACTGAGAAAAGAGGAGAATGGCACCAGCGTTGCTGAGTATCCCATGACCTCCTCGCAGAGCAACAAAGGGGTGGACGTGAACAGCGCTGTGGTGTGAGTCTGCAGACCCCGGACTCGCTGGCCAGAGGGGCACATTGGTGGCATTAGTGGACACGGGAAAGCAGGAGGACACGAGCTGACTCTGGGCTTGTCCAGGATTTCCCAGGGAGAAACCATCCCGTTCCCAGCCTGCCCCTGGTCAGCTCGCGGGCCAGCTCACCGGCGTGCAGCAGCCGGGGCCGCACCGCCACACCCACTCTTCACGTCTCTTCTCCATCTTGGATTTGATTTACTGTCTCCCAGCTGCGCTCTGACAAAGGCAGGGAGTCCATCTGTCTGCTGGGGTAGGGGGGCATCCTACCTTAGCCAAGAGAAAGGTGATCCAGGAGTCACTTGCCTGCCAGAAAACCTCTCCTCCTCCCCAGGAAGACTGCTCTCCATTCACCATGCGTTCCAGCAGAAGCCATCAGCACAGCCATGAGATGTCCCCTTCCAAAGGTGCTTCCCACACATCTGTCTGTCACCCCATTGGCGACTTGTCTTTAGTCTTCAGGGCCTGCCTCCTTTCTTCCTGTTCCCTCCCACATCCCCGGCGCCTGGCTCTTGACTTCTGACCCCTGCCACGGCGGGCTGTGAGCCCAGCCTGCAAGGTCCCCTCCTGACTGAGCAGACAGAGGGGCTCTTTTACACCCAGAGCTAGTGTCTGACCTTCCAGGGGCAAAACAAGTCACTGAACGCCACACCAAGGACCCGGGAAGGACAGAGCCCCCTCTACCCACTTGCAGACTCATTTCCACCCCTGATCCTCGTAGGAACTGATGCCTCCATGTGAGCCACGCCCTGCCTTCATCCGGAGAGGCCACCGCTCATGCCAAGCCCAGCACTTTGGGTTAGGCTGACCCGGCCTGGCGCTGGGTCTCCCCGATGACCCCCTAAGGCCTTTCCCAGGTACTCAGACCCTCTCTGGAGAGTCACCAGCCTCTCTTCATCCGGAAGGAGGTGGTGGTCTCCCAGCGGCCCCCTTCGAATGTCTTGTGTTCTAAAAATGCTGAACCGTCCAGAGGGGTTGGTGGACGAAGGGAAGGAAGGGGAGGGAGGGAGGGAGAGAGGGAGGGAGAGGACCCTCCAGGCCTGGTAATCTTGGTCCCCTGGCCTGTTTCCCAGGTGGCCACCCGACCTGTGGGCACATCACTAGGCCCGTGGGGACAGAGGCCTGTGGTCTGGCATCGCCCGGATTGGGAGAACACTCCTGACCCCGTGGTTCCCTCACCTCCCATACACTTGCTCAGAAGGAAGTGGACACATTTAACGGTTCCGCTCTCTCTGTGTAGGAACTGAGCTAGGTGGACTCCGTCCACTTTCCAGACCACCAGTGTGGTTTTCCAGACCACCAGTGTGGTTCTCTGAAGGGTCTTTGGGCCACGGTGAGACTTTGCCATCCAGGTAAGCCTGACAAGACAGTAAACAAATCCCCGTTTGGGCTGAACCTTGGAAATCCACCTTGGGTTGGGAATCCCTTTGCCCATGGAGCTGTGTTCCATTGTGTTTCAGAGAGCAGAGGGGAGAAGGTGAATTTGCTGTGACCCTCACCCGGGTCCTCCCCGCAGGTCAGCAGGAACAGGCTGAGGACAGGCCCAGGCCCATACCCTCCCAGAAAGGGCTCTGTTCTTCCTTTCGGTTTTCCTTCTGCGTGAGGACCTGTGTTTGGTTTGGATTTGTGTTCTGCTTTCCCTGCCTACCTTGGCATGGCACGGTGCCACCAGTGGCCTTTGTCACTGCCTCGAGCTGGTGACAAAGGACCAGGGGATGTGGGTCTGCAGCAAGGCTCTTTCCCTTACTGCCTGTAGCCTGCCACCGAGTCCCCTGCGTGTTCCCTGAACAGACACTCGGGTGGGACCCCAGCTCTATGCACACGGCACCGTGGGCTCAGAAGTGATGGGAAGACACCTTCGGTCAGAGGGGAAGGCCCTGACTAAGGGGTCATGACGTGATGGGCATCCAGCCTGGGGAGACCTCAAGGGAGGCAGGGCACAGCCCAGCTTTGCACAACCCCACAACTCCCACCTTCCCTCACCCTGGCTGAAACCTAGGAGGTTTTACAGTTGGCCTAACCCTCCAGCTGCAGGCAGGGTTTCCCAACCGTCCACCCTTGGCATCCACCTCGCTCTAGGGACACGGCCAGGGCTCCACGAAAAGCTAACATTTGCGCATAAATTCCCCCCACATCGGGTTTGTAAAGTCTCCTCTCTTGGCTAGTGCAAGCCAAGAGAAGAACCCAGTTTTTAAAAACGAAGTCACACGAGAATTCAACCCCACAAACCTAGAACTGGCCATTTGGATACTGTCCTGTGTGCCGCAAGGAGGCCTCACTGGATTTTTCGCTTAAGTGACAAGAAGCATCTGTAAAACCACACCAACCTGGTCTTTGAAATCGGAACTTTTGTTTAAGGAACGTATCTGCAGCCCCTAAACGCAGACCAATCTTCAGGCTAGCCCAAACTTTGAGGTCGAGAAATGCACATTTCTTCTCTGCATTTTCTCAAATGGATATTTTTTAACTGTCTCCTAGTTGAGCCCGACTTAGAATGGCATATAGGATCTCCCAGAGTTTTTAGGTGTTATTTAGAAGCTTCTAAAGCAAGTTTTGGAAGAAAGACTAATAGCTATAAAAATATAGACATATATATTATATATAGTTATATATATATATTTAAAGAGATATCTATATCTATATAAAATTACTGTACTCTCTGAATCTGTACACAGTCTGACTTAAACAGCCCAGGTAGTATGGGATATCTAATGCATGAATGTAAATATCCTGAGATCTGCCTTCCTCGCAATGTGCCGTGTGCATACGGGGAGAGGGCTCTTGTCTCTCGTTCTGTCTCAATGGACAAATGTACAAGTGGTGCCGTCTTGTCCACCAGCGAGCCACTAATGTGGATTTTGTGCTGAGACCACGCAGGAAGCAGGACCGGTAGCACTGGGGGGGCAGACTGGATGCTACTTATGAGGAAGAAAGTACCATGCCTTTTTTATTTTCAATAAAAATACACTTATACAGATGATTATCAGCTGTCTTTTGTGGCAGGGGCCTGGTTCTGGGCAGTGGGGGGCATGGGAAGGAGAGAGTGGGCTGAGTGTGCGGTGTGACCCTTCTTTGAGGGCCCGGGGGGACCTGCTTCATTTCCATATGGTTTCATCATAATACCCAAGACTGGCATTGATGGGGACTCTAAGGTACCAACCTTGTCTCTCCTCCCCCGCACTCAGCCATCCTGATCCTTGACTCAGCTGAAAAGACCAACCCTCCCAGTTTGCCTGAGACTGGGAGGTTTCCCTAAAACATGGCACTTCCAGAAAAGTGCCTGGGTGGCTCAGTCAGTGAAGTGTCCCACTTCAGCTCAGGTCATGATCTCACGGTTCATGGGTTTGAGCCGTGCCATTGGGTTCTGTGCTGACAGCTCAGAGCCTGGAGCCTGCTTCAGATTCTGTGTCTCCCTCTCTCTCCCCTCCCCCATTTGTGCTCTCTCTCTCTCTCTCTCTCAAAAATAAATTTTTAAAAAGTTAAAAAATTTAAAAAGAAAAAAAACTAGAAGCAACTAGGAATTTTTCTGTGTTGCTCCTTCCATCCCCACCCTACACCTCCTAATTTAAAAACAAATGTCCTCCCTTCCAGACTCTGACACAGGGATAACAACATTCCGAAAAGGGATTCCTAGAAGGGCAATGCCCTGCTGCAAAGAGAGGGGCGCTCTGATGGCGACCTTACAGGCTGGCAGATATTCTGCTCACGTGGGCTCGCGGCCTGGAAGTGAGCCCAGCCCAGGGAAGTACAGTCCCTGCCCAGGAACACGGAAGGGTCCAAAGGGTATGAGGTCGTTCTGAAGCTGCCCTCAAAGAGCAGGGCGGAGGAAGATCTGGTGTCTGGGCACTTGTTCTGTGGAGTTCCAGGTGATGCTAGCTTCAGTGCCACTGACTTCTGCCTGGAGGGTTGCCCTTAACCTTTGAAACAGGATATAGTCTCAGGGGCTCGCATGTTCTTTATGAGAACTTGCGGTTTCATTTTTATGCCAGACTTCAAAAAACAAATGTAATAAGCATGCCTGGATCATGGGAATACACACAGAGATTTTCAGAGCCCGTATGTGTGTTCACAGCCCGACGGTGACAAACGTCGCGGTGGGGGATGAGAAAAGAAGCCAGCTGGGCGCCATGGCCAGCTTGCCTCCCCTCTGCCAGGCCTCGGCACCCATCGTGCCTGGACACTGCCTTGAGTGATCTCCCTTCTGTGTCCCCCCACGCTCCCCCAGCAAGCTCATCCAGGCCCGGGCGGCAAATCCCCTCATAGGCACCTGATTCCACGTGTGCACCTCCAGCCCCAGCTGTCCCTGTCATCTCCAGACTGGGGTTTGTCCAGCAGCTCACTTGCTGTGAACAGGCGGCTCATCTCAGCCCAGCAGGACTCCCAGATCCCCCTCCACTGCCATCTTCCTCAGCTCCACTCGTGGCCTCGTTGGCCACCACCGTGTCTCATGCAAACCCCGACAGGCATGCTTTATGCCCCTGTGCCTTGGGCCAGTGACCGATAAATCAGCAAGTCCTACCACCTCCCATCTCCACGTCTCTGAGATCCAGCCACTTAACACAGCTCCCCCTACCCGGGTCCAAGCCACCGCTGCTTCCTGCCCGGACTACAGTGAGATCCTGACCTCAGCTTCCTGCTTCCACCTCTGTTGTCCCCACCATCAGCTCCCACAAACGCTGGGGGAATCTTTACAAAACACAGGTCAAATCATACATGAATTAAAAACCTGCCCATGGGGGCGCGTGGGTGGCTCAGTTGGTTAAGCGTCCAACTCCTGGTTTTGGCTCAGGTCACCATCTTGCAGACTGTGGGGTTGAGCCCCACGTCTGACTCTGTGCTGACAGTGTGGAGCCTGCTTGGGATTCTCTCCCTCTCTCTTGGCCCCTCCCCTGCTCTCCCTTTCTCAAAATAAATAAACATAAAAATTAAAAAAAAAAAACAAAACTGCCCACAACTTCTACAATTATAATAAAAGCCACACTCCTTCCCCTGGCTCACGAGGCCCTTCCTGACCTGCCCCTTGTTTCTCCCTCACCCCCAACCCGACCCCTCCTCCTGTTCCCCTCCTCTCCCTTGGCCACCCTGGCCTTCCTGCTGCTCCTTATGTGCCAGCTGATGCGCTTACAGTCACTCTTTCCCCAGTGGTCACCTTGTGGCTTTCTTAGGCCACTTAGTCATTCTCCCTTCTATTGCCTTAGTTTATTTCCGTACAACGCTTCTCACCCCTAAGAACCCTTGCTGACACATGCATGCATTTACTGTCTTTTTCCTCCCACGAGAATAGAAGTTACCTGGGGTGCCTGGGTGGCTCAGGTGGTTAAGCATCTAACTCTTGATTTCGGCTCAGGTCATTACCTCATGGGCCGCGTTGGGCTCTGCATTGAGCGTGGAGCCTGCTTGGGAGTCTCTCTCTCTCTCTCTCTCTCTCTCTCTCTCTGTCTCTCAAGATAAATAAACCATTTACAAACAATAGAAGGTGCCTGAGAACAGGGACCCCACTCTGGTGTTTGGTCTTATTCATTGCTGAATCTCCAGCCCCTCAAACATTGCCTGGCACAAGAAATACTTGTAGAATTAATTGAGTAACTGTGGGTTGTGAATGTAACACCATACACACAGCATAGAGAAAAAAATACAGCATTTTATTGCATATAACTTTCGAGAGTCTCCACCTCATTGTGGATGGGGGTGTGAGAGGCAGAAAAACCTGGATTTGCAAAATCAATGGGATTCAGGCCTCTTCCTGTTTAGTGGGTCTCTTTGGGCTGTCTCTTGGGTGGACCGTCTTCCCAGGCCTGCTCCCTTCTAGAAGGCACCCAGGTGTACCCCTGAGCAGGTGCCGGGGTCTCTGGTGCAGAGGGAACCAAGCTCAGATGGAGTGGTTGAGGTCCTGGCAGGTGTTGGGGCCAGACCGGGCTGCCTCCCCTTCAGGTGACAGCAGGGCTGTGCCTGGGCCCTTCTAATCTCTGAGGGTGAGCAGTCTGCCCCCACTGCTCCAGATACAAATGTCTGGGTTGCAGCAATCTCTTCTCCTGACCGTGGCCTCTGCCCAGCTTCCTGCTCTCAGCCCCAGCCGCGGGGACCCTGGAATCTGCGCCCTGATGCAGGCTGGGAGAGGGTTGCCGGGGCTGGGGTGCAGACTCCTGTGTGCAGCCACCCCCTTCCTGTGTGCAGCCACCAAGGCTGCCCACGGCCACAGGCACTTCTGAGGATGGCATGCCACAATGTTGTGGGGCTCCCGGGTGCATATCCATCTGGGTATTTTTACGACCTCCTCACCCCCATGAGAGAGGATGCAGACATGCCCGCCTGGCCTCTCAGCCCTGCCCTACATTGGTCTCCCTTTTTCTTTTGTCAACGATCCACTAGGGTCTAGAAGAGCTGGGCTCTCTGCTTCCTCCTCCGATCTGAGCAGAACTTGCCCTACATCTGAACCTCATCCTGGCTCATGCCATCCATGAAGCTAGACTGGGGACTGTGGTTTCCTGGAGAAGAAGAAAGAACATATCCATTTATTATTTTCAAAATACTATTCCCATGACAAACACAAAGACATGTTCATACCATGTGAAGTCCAAATGATGACAGAACAAGCCATATGGAGGAGGATTTCCCCGTTGCTCATTCAAACAGAGGAACGTGGAGCCTTGAGTCACCACATGGAGCACCGCAGCGTGGGAACGCCCGCACTTGGAAGAATTGGAACCAAATTCCCATTGCAAGCTGTGATTTCATTTCAGCAAAACACCAGCTGTCACCTGGCATTACAGTCTGAAGAATAAATGGCTGCATGAACGTCGGGCGCTTAGCACAGAGCCCGGCATACCTAGGAGTCATGAGTGCTCCTTAAAGGCTAGCTGTCATTCTTGTTTATGATCCTCTCTCTGCTAAGTACCTGACAGATATCATCATGTTTACTCTTCACAGAAAGACTGGAAGAGAGGAATTACCACCTCCATTTTGTTACCGATGAAACCAAGGCTTAGCAAGATCAAGTGACTTGCCCGTGGTCAGAGAACAGGTCTGCGGCAAAGTCTCGAACCGATCTGGCTTCCCGGCCTGTGTGCACCTGACTCCCCCAGCCCTCGGCCCAGCGTTCAGCAGTCTGAGCTGCGGGCTCTGGGTACACCCTGCTGTCTGGAACTGGCCCGATCCCCCCCTCTGCAGAGCACCCCCACGCCCCCGCACCCCCAGCTCAGCGGGGGCCTGATTGTCCTCACCTGGAGTGTTTCTGTCCTTCATGCTTGATTACTTGCTGGTTCCTTTCTTTTCCAAGTGGCCACTTGAAGGAGCGGAAATCAGGGCGTCTGCCAGCCAGCCCCCGGGAGGCTCCCCTCTCCACCGCCCTCTCCACCGGGCTGCTGGTGGGGGCCTGTCTGGGCTGCATAATTAAAAAGCCAGCTCTTTGTTCAACCAAATCCGCGGCTTCTGCCAGCGTCCTGTGCACCCTGCAGGGAAGAGCTGGTGCCTGACATCACCCGCTGACCTCCAGTGCTCTGAGATGGGAGAAACCAGGATGGTGGTAGACTGGACAGACCAGCCCCAACCTGAAATGAGGTCAAATGGATGGATGGGTGGCTGTGGGGAGCACCAGGGGCTCCAGCCAGTGGCCATGCAGGTGGGGGCTGAGGAATGATGCTGGGGGAGCAAGGCTACTATGGGCTGAGAAAACAGCCCCAAATCCTGCTTTGCCACTGGCTTGCGGAGGGAGCCCATAAAATGCGAGGTTAGGCTAAACTGGGTGGCGAACGCACACGCCTGCAGGGTGGGACAGGTAAACGCGTGAAGCAAGCCAGGCCCTGTACATCAACCCAGATGCAACACGACTTTTGCTGAGAGGCTTTTGGATTAGGGTTAGGGTCTGCTTGCTTGGGAGGCAGAGGTCAGAGGTCAGTAATGGAGCCCGTGTGCTCCATCAAAGAGGTTTCAAACCAAAACGAGAAATGACAAATTGAAGCTCGTCAAACAGAACATGGGATGGATGGGCCAAGTTCAACCAGTTGTCTGCCAGGTGGTGACTTTTGGCCTACATTATTCTACCTTGTTGGTCAGGTGAGTAGCAAAGGACTCCACACATCATTGACTATCAGATTATGTATCAGAAAGAATCAGGGATTTAGGAGGCAGGCAGATCTGGCTCGAATTTTGTTCTACCTTCTACTGAGTGACTCCTACAAGCATTTGGTCTCTCTGTGCCTCAGTTTCCTCATCTGTAACATGGGGTTGATAATAGAAGTGCCTTTCTCCCATCATGGTTGTGGAGACTAAATGAGATGCTGTATCTGAAGTGCCTGACATGTAGTAAGCCTTTATATATGGCAGCTATGATTATAGTTAATTGGGGCCAGTGTCCGTAGGGCTGCGAGAACTCTCAACAGGCCTCCAATCTAAGAGTTCATCATCATGCTTTTAAATTCATACATTTTTATCCTTTTCCATAAAACTGTTATATTAAGTGGAAAACTATAAATGACATATTTTGCGAGCATAATTTTTTTCCCCAAATAAATGAATTCCCAAAGCAAAGGGGAAAATGCCCTTGTCAGAAGATGCGACGCTGGCTTGATGGAAATTTATGATGGATGATCAATAAACAGAAACACCAAGATTGAGCTGCTCCAAGAAGCCCTTAGATTTCTCTATCCCATGCTCTTAGCACATGTTAATCAAAAAAGCCCAGAAGCAGAAAAAGGTAAGAGAAATGAACATTTACGGAGTCTGACTTGGGAGTCAGACTCCGTCCAGTCCTAACGTTATTACAGCTGGCTGCATGACCTTGGATAAATTATATAATCTCTGGTCCTCAGCTGTCTCATCTGCAAAATGGGAATACTAGCGTGGGGGGTGCACTAAGAAGAGAGAAGGTAATATGTGTAACGTGTTCAGGACCTAGTACATCCCCAATAAATGATGGCTCTTGTGGTTTCTCTTGGATCCTATTCAAGAGGCTTACTGCTTGTTGCTCCTGCTGGTGGAATGAACCGGCCAACCTTTCATGCATAACATTTCAGTCCCCAGGGGGGTCAACTCTCATTAAAAACATGGCCTGGTACTATTCCATTGAGTTCCAACCACTCCCATTACTGTCAAAACACTCAACCCGCCTGATATACATATTTGCATGTTAATTGTATTAAAGAAGTATATGAAACAATCTGCATTGTCCAAATTATCACCGGAGGCCCTTCGACCCCAGCTCAGGGAAGAGTCTTGGTGGGTAACCCATCTTCTCCCATCCGATCCAATCTTAGCTGGCCTGTCGCAGCAAACGGCACAGTTGCTGCAACCGCTTGACTTCAGATGAGACTCTCTGGGAAGAGATTTGCTGAAAACACCCAGTGAGAGGCAGAATGACACGCTTGTAAAGGGAGGATACACGGTGGAGACTGGACACCTTTGGCTAATGACCACGTTTGGCTCTCATGGCCTGTAGGTCTTGCTTCTGAGGGACTAGCGGAAGGAAAAACCAGGTGACTCTGCAGCTGGGAGCTGTTCCCTTGAGTGGTCTTCACAAGGCGAAGGCGTCCCCAGTCTTCCTGGCGGTCCATATCTCCCAAGTGCCATGTGAGCTTTCCATCACCCCTGGGAGATGGGTAGATATCTCCATTTTATAGATAAGGAAAAACAGAGGTCCACAGAGGTTTAGTATCTTGTCCAAGGTCACCCAACTAGTAAGAGGCATGCTGATGGCAAACAATCATGGGATCTATGCGTTTGCAGATTTTGGTTCATTCTACCCTTGGGAATCTCAGAATGTTCTGTTCACACTCTAAGCCAGTAGGACTCCATGGGGGAAGGAACACTGACTGTATGCCTTGACCCTCTCCAAGCCAATAGTTAACACTGGCCAAATCTGGATCAGGAAAAGTGTGTTGGACTCCCTCTGCCTTCTGTGGCTGCCAGACTGTCACTGGGGGCTGGGGGGGTGGTATAGCCGGAGTCAACATGGGCAGTGATTGAGAGACCAGTCCTTGGCGTTAGCCAGCCTGTGGTCAGGTTCCAGCTTTGCCTCTTATTAGCCATGTGACCTTGGGCAAGCAGCTTTACTTCCCTAGGCTTTAACATGACAAAAAGAATAACTCATAACTTTTATTGAGTGCTTACCACGTGCCAGGCACTGCTCTCTTTGTTTGCGTCCTTGTATCACCTCAACAACCCTATGAATTAGAATGTGCCATTACCCCCATCATACAGATGAGGAAATATTAGTAATGACATTTCAAAAGCCCTGAGGTGGCAGGAAGCTACATCCATGCAAAGGTTCAACGCGGTTTCTCTCAGTGGCCTTCAGCTAGGCCAGGGGTCAGCAGACTTCTCTGCAAAGGGCCAGATGGTGAATGTTTTAGGCTCTCAGGGCTGCACGTCTCTGTCCTACCTCTTCAACTCTGCCCTTGTAGCACAAAAGCATCATAGACAGGATGTACATGGCGGGTGTGACTGTGTTCCGATAAAACCTTACAAAAACAGGCAGTGGGCCCACCCCTGATCTAGGTGAATGGCTTCTCCTCTTGTTAGGGCCAGTCCTGCTAAACTCCCATCTGTCCCCTCTTTTCTCCACTTTTTTCTTCTAAGAACCTGAGTCCGACTCACCCCGGGAGTGAAGGGGGGTGAGTGGCTAACATAAGGATATAAAAAGAAGATGAGGACACTGGGGAATGGGGGTGAGGGCAGTGTCGGTCAGAGAAGAGGCTTACTGGTCTCTCTAAACCAGTGACGTAGGCAGGGTCCCATCAAGGACAGTATTTGGGTCAGGTTGGCAGGAAGGTGGGTCACGGTTCTCAGGGGCAAGGAGGCAGACCTGGAGTAAAGGAAACATGTCTGGACAGTAGGAAGCTTTAGATGGGGGCCCAGTCAAGAGGGCTGAATTGAGGGTCCATCTCCGGCCCTTGGAGGGAGGGGAGGGGGGAAATGCAAATACAAAGGGACACTGAGCCCATTGAAAGAACTGGAGCTGGAGAAGAGCCTGTGGAGGACTCTGGACTTTGTTGGTAGGATGGGACTGCTAAGATCCCGGCTGTCTGCAGCAGGGTGGGCTCAGGACCAGCAAAGGGTTGGGCTACAGCTGAGCCGAGATGGGGAAGTCAGTTAAACCCCTCATGGGGAAAGCAGCGAAGGCCTCCCACTCTGGCCTGTGTCTGTTACCCGCTCCAGGAATCGCTGCTCAAAAAAAAGTCACAATTCAGCCCTTGCTGAGCCCACTGGGTGGCTCAAGAAAGACCTGTTGCTTAATCAAGTGCATTCAGTTCAACAGACATTAGTTAAACCCGTACTACGTGCCAGACCATGGGGATACAGAGACAGGACATAACCTCAAAGCTGTCACAGTTTACAAGTGAGAGAAATACACGCACAACTTCCTATACGAGACAGAACATTCACGGAGGCATAACCAAGCCCAACGGGGAGCCTTCTACCTGGGGATGGCCTTTCAGAAGAGCTCATTCGGAAAATATGAAGAATGATCATTGCTATGTTCTTAATCTAGGAACCGAGTGGCTCCCTGCAAATTTTCATAGGGACGAAGCTCTCCCACCTTGTCTTTCTAGAACTCACGTGAAACACTTAAACAATTGAGGACTTGTTTCCCCCTGAGAAGCATGAAGAGATCGGACTTCCCAGCAGAAAAGAGAAGCCTCCTAATAACCAACATAAATAAGTAAGTAAGTAAGTAAATAAATAAATAAATAAATAAATAAATAAATAAATAAAATGGCCTTGTGCCCTCAGGTCCTTCCTGGAGAACAGACTTCAAGTAAATTGTGTATTTCTCTTACCAAAATGACCCGAAAGAAAGCCTTTCCTCTCAATAGTTGTACTTAAGTGTTAAGGGAAGTTAGAGGAGTTTTCCAAGTTTACAAGAAACGTATAAACTGATTTTAAAAAACCCCAGGCTCACAGAGATAATAAAAAATGCATTTAATAGCATTTCAATATACAGCTTAAATGTATAGTAAGTCTTCTTGTCGTCAGTGCATTACAGGGATAGAGAAGAGAAAGATCATTTGTGAATGCACAGTCAAATGCTAAGTAGGAGTGCTGATAAATCTTGGTGTTCTTACACTATTAAAATTCTGTTTTATGAAACATAACTTCAGGTGCAGTGTTCTGTGCCAGCGTGGGGAGTCGTCTGGTCCAGTGTGCGATCTACAGTTTTAAATTGAATTGTATTACAAGTATTAACAAAAGAATAAAATTTATTATTCACAAAACTTAAGTGGTTGTCATAAAGCTTACAAGAAAGTACAGCCTAGAACGAATGAGTTGAAAAATTAGTTTTAAAAATAATAAAACTTACTGGACAGTTTTGGAAAATGAGATTATAAAACAAAGAAAAAAACAATTGGCACAGGTTAACCACCTAATTTCTAAGTGCACTTTGTAATGGTCCTTGCAAGCTGCCACTTTTCCCAGGATAATGACAAAAAGCTTCAGTCAAGTGTCACTGGCTTGTGGTGACGGGTTTTTTATTGCATTGCCAAGAGTGGATTTTAAGAAAAAACACTACAAAGGTTTCAAAAACCCTATTTATTCTCTATCATCAAAAATAGCAACAGGGGGACTTATACAACTTTTCTGTGAGTACCCACCAGTCTATTTTTTTTCTTAAAAAAAATAGAAGTTAGTTAAAGAAAAATGATTTGGTTTTTTAAAAAATAATGTAAGGAAACACTTAATCAGATAGCCCAAGGAGTCATCAGAAATATGTGTAGCAAGAAAGCTTCATTGTTGGCCCTCTCTGGCCTTTGCACGTCTTTTACTAGACTAGAAAGAGAATGGACAGTACCAGTATGTTCCCCAACCTGCTTGGATCAAATTGTTTTGTTTTGAAACCCATTATTGCTAAACCAGAGTGTTGACACTGAGAGCCGAGGAGTCCACTCATAGAGGATAAAATTGAGAGGCTGCTTCCGAGGACTGGATCTCCACCTGGGCCATTTTGAACTGGGTGCACTGCAGCCACTTGCGAAGGGCCACCAGGCCGGCACTGCTCTGGGTGGAGCCCGGCAGCGTCCGTAAGCTGTGGTGGTTCACGTGGTTCTGAATGGCCTGGAGGCGAAGCTGGAGTCCGGCGGATAAGTGCTGTTAAGAAAGGGCAAGACATCTAAGTTTAGTTTCTTTCCTCCAAGTGGGCACGGTCAACCCAGGGAGCGCCGGCTTGGGCATCTTCTGCAGGCAGAACTCCTACGTGGTTCAAGCGCTGTCTGGCCTGAACAGGAAGGCCAGCTCTCCAATTTGGCAGCGTGCAGGGCAGGGGATGTGGGCAGGCAGCATGATTCTAAAGTCACTCTGGCCCAGATCCATCCCAGTAATGCCAGTCCCAGCTTGACTCATCCATCGCAACGGGCACTGACAGCTGACACGTATTCTTGACCCCTGGGCGCTTATTCACCACGAGCGCCTGGGACAGCGGCGAAGGGCCTGGGCTCTGCAGCCAGCTCCCTGGGTTCAAATCCTAGCTCCTTTGTGGACAACCCTGGGAACAAGATTTTCCGGGCTGCGTTTGGATTTTCTCATGGACAGACTGGGGATAGTAACACCTCGTGGGTTTGTTTGTTTGTTTTTTAAGGATAAATGAGTTAACGGAGGGTTTAGAACGGAAGTTGGCGCGTAATATGTGCTCATTACATTTTAATCATGGTTACAGTCTCTCTGTTTTCGTGTTAGCGCACACAGAGAAGCTAGGTCCAAAGCTCTCTGGGCCTCCTCAGAGTTCCACAAAGCAGGGGCAGGGGCAATCCAATGCCTCAAGGAGGAAGTACAAGTGACTGTTTTCATAGTAAAAGCTAGCGGGAGATAGGACTTCGGCGGTGTCGGGGCCCCCACCTGTGGCCACAAACTGCACCAACACCACGAATAAGACCACGCCTGCAGTCACTGCAGATGGCTGCATTTCTCTCTCCGTGTCTGGGTACCTTGAGGTCACCCCCCCCTTATTGCAGCCAACATCCCTCCCCACCTCTGAGAAGAAATTCAGGCAGAAGGTTTCCATCTTCTGCCCCCTGCTTGTCCTGTAATCCTCACGCCATAGACGGAGCCCAGGTTTGGGTGGAGCAGGTGGCTAAGCTCTGCCATCATAATGTCAAGTAACTTTACTAGTCATGGAGTAGGTTTTGCCCAAGTGATGACAGTGTGTCACTCGAGGCGGGGTCTGGCAGCAGAAAAGTCACTGGGACAGGGTCTTTCCCTTCCTGACTGCACCCCCCCCCCCCCCCCCCCAGTTACCCTTCTTTCTGGTCCTATGTTTCCTCATATGTAAAACAAAGGATGGGGCCAGATCCTTGCCCTTCTAGCTCAAGTCCATCATTCATTCAATGTTATCCTTCCTTAATAGAATTCTTCTTGTCACAAAAAGTCCATTTTAGGGGCACTTGCGTGGCTCGGCTGGTTGAATGTCTGATTTCAACTCAGGTCATGATCTCACAGTTTGTGAGTTCAAGTCTCGCATGGGGCTCTCCGCTGTCAGTGCAGAGCCCACATCGCATCTTCTGTCTTCCTCTCTCGGTACCCGCCCCCTCCAACTTGCACTCTCTCAAGAATAAATAAGCATTTTTTTAAAGCCCATTTTATTTAAAAAAAAAAACAACAACAACCTTTTTAATGTTTATTTTTGAAAGAGAGAGAGAGAGAGAGAGCATGGGCGAGCAGGGGAGGGGCAGTGAGAGAGAGACACACAGAATCCGAACAGGCTCCAGGCTCTGAGCTGTCAGCACAGCTGACATGGGGCTCAAACTCACAAACTGTGAGATGATGACCTGAGCCAAAGTCAGACACTTAACTGACTAAGCCACCCAGGTGCCCCACAAGTCCATTTTATTTTTTACAGTTCATTTAGGTAATCTCTACACCCCACGTGGGGCTTGAAGTCACAACCCCGAGATCAAGGGTCATACGCTCTATTGTCTGTCTGAGCCAGCCAGGCGCCCCACAAAAAGTCCATTTTAGTGGCCAGGAGATAGCAATGAACACGCGCGGGCCCAGATCCCTACCTAAAGATAGGGTAGGCCTGTGTTCTGGTCAGGAACTGAGCCTCGTCCGGACTCTGGGATCCCCCCTCCACCCACATCCTCATAGAGAGCGAACAGGACGCGCGTGGCCCCTGCTATCATCTCGGCCTGCACGGCCCTTACCTGGCCCACAGTCTCCCACTTTATCAGCACTGGGCGGCCGAGAGCAGGGTGAATTCACCTTGCTCCATGGTAAGTGGAGCATCAGTGAGCCCTGGTAATGTCACGACCCTTCTCTGGAGGGGACTGGGCTTCCAGTCCACCAGGGATGACTTACCTTGGTATTTGACTGGATCATCGGCAACCACATAGGTATCAGCTGTGTGGAGAAACACAGAGGCCTTGTTATTAGCGGTCTCCATCCCCACCCCCATTCGCTTCCATTACTGCACAGGAGAGCAGAGCACACAGAACCCCTTTGACATCACAAAAGGGTGGGACCCTGCTGCGGAGTTATCCATTAACAGGAAAACATCTTTCTGAGGCCAGACCCTGCTGAGCTGGTGGCATTTGGAGGTTAATAAGTGCCCCATGAGTGCCTGAAACACACACTTTAGAGTAAATGACTGATTGTCTCTTGAAAGCGACCACACATGGGAAATTAAATGTGTATTTATTTAATTAAATCCTCACTTTCTTGAAACAGAATTTCCTCCACGGGATCTCTGAGACGGAGTCTCCGAGTAGGATGGCGACTCTATTTGCCCAGAGTCGTTAAGAAAATATCGCTGGGAATTGGTTGAAATGCTTCAGTGATGGAAAAAAAAAAAAATTAAGCCCCAAAGTAGCCTGGCTGTGATTTGGAAGGTGGGAATACAGCAAGAGTGACTTGGGGCGGAGGTTTGGACGGCACAGGTCACATGCAGGCGAGCAGCGGGGTCCCTGCTCCAACAGAGGGCGAGCCGCTCAAACTGCAGGCATCTAGGGAGCCCCGCCCTTCTGCTGCCTCTCTGGCCCACCCTGAGCCCCTCTGCTGTGCCTTTCCTAGGAAGCCACATGGTGTCTGGCCCAAGGGCCTCCAGGAGCAGCTCCCCTCTCCCTGCTTTGGTCTCTCAGCCACGTTTCAGCCCTCTGGAATATAAGGCTGCCTCGTAAATCCACAAGTTAGGGACAGAAGACAGTGTTTCCCAAAGTGTGTCCCATAGGACTCTAGTTTGGTGGGTTTAAATGGGGGAGCACTGGTATAGTAAGTCTGGAGATGCTAGGTTCCTTATTACAGCATTGCTCAGACCTTTACTGTACTAAATATGCATCATATCACTTCACTCTGTTCCTTCCAACCCTCTCTACTCCGAATTCAACAGAGAAGTACAGTGTCATGGGTTGAATTGTGCCCCCTCATGGTCCCTACCCACACTGCTTCAGAATGGGAATTTATTTGGAAGAGGGGTCAATGCAGATGTAATTGAGTTAAGGTGAGGTCCTTCTGTGGTAGGTAGCCCCTACCAGTATGACTGATGCTCTTAGAAAAAGGGGAAGATTTGGACACAAGCCAAAGAAAGCCAAAGACTGCCAACCAACCTCCCGAAGCTAGGGGGTCAGGATAGAGCAGATTCTCCCTCACAGCCCTCAGAAGGAACAGCCCTGCTGCCCCCTGACCTCGGACTTCTGGCTTCCGGACTGTGGGATAAGAAGTTTCCATGTTTCAGCTGCCGATTCTGTGGTGCTCTCACAGCAGTCCTAGCAAGCGAATTCCAGGGCACACTCCAGGAAGCACAGCCCACAGTTGGGAGTGTGCCAAGGGTGAGGAGGTGTTAGGGATTCAGTTGATGCTGAAGCGTGAGGTTCTCAGGAGGGGGGGGTCACGAGAAACATGTTTAGAAAAGCAGAGGTGAGGCCCCTCATCATCCGCCCATGATGCCTTGGGAGGCCACATCAAGGGATTTGGATTTGTTTCCAAATCCAATATAACTTTGAAGAGGGAAGCCCCATTCACCATGAGTGGAGCTGTGTTCCAGAAAAGTCACTGTGGCAGCAATCTGCAGACTAGGATGAGGAAGAGGATGGACCATGGAGGCCAGATGGAGGCTGCCTCGATGGTCCAGGTAAGACCAGGCATGGCTTCCAGGAGGGAGAAGGGTGGCTGCCTGCAGATACAACCTGAGAGGGTCTGAGGACAGGTCTGCTCTTTGGAGCAAGGAAAAGGTCAGAGCAGAAGGTGAGGTTTCTTTTTTTTATATATTTTTTTAATGTTTATTTATTTTTGACAGAGAGAGAGAGAGAAAGAGCATGAGCGGGGGAGGGGCAGAGAGAGAGGGAGACAGAATCCGAAGCAGGCTCCAGGCCCTGAGCTGTCAGCACAGAGCTCGACGCGGGGCTCAAACTGTGAGATCATGAGCTGAGCCGAAGTCAGATGTTCAGCCCCCCAGGCGCCCCGAAGGTGAGGTTTCAAAGTGTCGGCAAATGGGAGGGGAGCTGTGCCATGAACAAAATGAAAGAATTAGTGGGAGGACTGCTGGGATGCAGGATAATGACCTGTCTGTTTACTACTCATGGCCACGGGCTGCAAGGCTCATGTGATTCATCAACACACACACACACACACACACACACACAAACTTGGTGAAGTGACAAATTACATTTCTCTCTATGCTTTTGTTCCCAAGGCTCAATCTGGTTGCAGTTCTGCTTTGAGCATTTTGTTGAGATACACAATTTGCTAATTTGACTTCCACTGATGTTCACCCCTAAGCACATGGCTCATGTTGCAGCCATGTAATACTCCATCTCTAGCATAAATATTGTGTTTAGGAATGTGGTATGATATGTACCAGATGATATAATTGGACAAAAACTCAAAATATCAGAAAATGACATTTTCTCTCTGCCTCCTCCAACCACCAACCCTTATAAAAAACTTGTGGGATTACAAACGTCAGAGACAGATAAGGCTATGCTCTCTGGCCATTAGCAGGATTGGCTCATGTAAACATTCTGACTGGGAAAAAATAAACTAGTCTAACCACTTCCTCTCCAATGTCTGTACAGCAAAAAACAAGCTCTAAGGGTCCTAATGTCTACAAACTTGCATTGACTTTTGACCTATGTAATATGGAGCAAGCCTATATGCCTCTTGATATTTAGGAAATGCCCAAACTAACCTCCTGCTAAGATCCTGAGGGACCAAGGAGGGTAGAAGCCAGGAGGCACTGAGTACTCTGACCCTGGGTGGACACCTCTCCCAGTGCTGTTCTTGGGGCTAATGGCCTGTATGAGGCAATCAAGGGGAATAGTGAGGTTGGGTTTAGAAGGGTTTTTGCTATTAGCCCATTTACAAAACACGTGACCATATCATTCTAAAATATATCTGCAAAGGCCCTTCAGGTTTGTGACTTAAGAATCACATGACTGAAGTCTTCAAGTTAAATCTCATTATTATTGATAGCATTATATAAGCCAGCAGTCATCCTATTTCAGGAATGCTAATTTGACTTACTGAATAACAGTCATTTCAGTTCTCTTTTCCTAGTGGCTCCCACAAAGCTGTCAGTAGGAATTAGATGTAATTTATTCTGGGTTGTGTAATGTCATAATAAAGTTGGTTGGATTTTTTTTTTCCTCTGCAGAAACAATATCCAGAAAATGGAAGGACAATAAAAAAAAAAAATAGGTTGCTTTCCACCAAAATAAAAGTGATACATTTCCTTTTATCTCAGTTTATGCTACAGGATAAATGAAGACTTTCTGCTCAGTTAGACTGTATTCATTTCACTCCATGTTTGTTCTAGCCCTCAAAACTAAAATTAGTTGTAAAACTTTCTCTTTCAGCAAAGATGGACTAACAAAGACCAGATTTTACCCTCTTGCCTAGAACGAGTAAAATTCCAGATGGAGTGTATGAAACAATGATTTTCAGACACTGGGCATCAGCAATGCAGCACAGTGATCCCCGAGGGAGAGGAAACAAGGTAAGCCCTACAATATCTTAGCTAACTGCTAGAAAGCTTGCCAGCAGTAGCACAGGAGGAGGGACCTGGGAAGAGCCTAACTATCTTCCTGAGTTGAGATGGAGCTGGGAGTCCAGGGAGGTCAAGGTGTGTAGTCTGTCAGGCAGAATACTGCAGAGGAGAGAGCTTCACAGAAAGAGAGCACAAGAGAGAACTCTGAAGATGCATAAAGGGTCCCCCTTGAGTCTTCAGCTAAATACTGACCAGTGCACACATGTAAGAAAAACTACCCGAGGCTGAAGAAAAACAACCCCAGGAGATTAGAGAGATGATCACATGGCACCAGCAACAGTTTGTGTTCCCACAAACTGGTGACAGTAGACAATTCTTACATTTAATAGAACATCACGTAGAATACTTAGAAGGTTAGTCCCTTCATAGTGAAGAAACATTAGCTCTAGACAAAATGCAGCTCTGATCACCTGGCAAGGCTTACAAGCAAGTTTCAAAAGGAAAATAACTATTTCTAAATAATTTAACTATAACACAGAATACAGCTCAAAAATATTTATAGGGATACAAAAATATCCAGCACTCAAGAAAGTCAAATTCAAAATGTCAAGAATGTAATAAAAAATTACCAGGCATACAAAGAAGCAGGAAAAGGTGACCTATAATGAGAATAAAAATCAATCAACTGGAAAAGACCCCAAATGATACAGGTAACAGAATTAATAAAGAAGGACATTAGAACAGTTATTATAACTATATTCAATGGGGTCAAGAAACTAGAGGAAATATTGAGTGTGTCAAGTAGAGGCACAGAAGGAAATATTTGAAGAAACAATAGCTGATACTTTTCCAAATATAAAGAAAACTATAAATCCACGGATGCAAGAAGTTCAACAAACCCAAGCACAAGAAACACAAAGGAAACTACACTAAGGTGTTTCACCATCAAATTGCTTAACAATAATGGTAGAGACAAGATCTTAGAAGAGACCAAACAACAACAACAACAACAAAACCATATATTACATACAGGAGAAAAAAAGATTAGAATAATACAGATTTCTTGTTGGAAACAATGGAAGCAAGAAGACTGGAGGAGAAACATCTTTACAGCACTGAAAACAAACAAATCTTTGAACCTAAAATTCACTACCCAGTGAAAATATCTTCCAAAAATGAAGGCAAAATAAAAACATTCTCATACACAAAAGCTGAAGCAATCAGTCACCAGCAGACTTGTGTAAAAAATGGGTTTTTTTTTTTTAATGTTTATTTATTTTTGAGAGAGACAGAGACAGAATGCAAGTGGGTTAGGGGCAGAGAGAGAGGGAGACACAGAATCCGAAGCAGGCTCCAGGCTCTGAGCTGCCAGCACAGAGCCCAACGCGGGGCTTGAACTAACGAGCCATGAGATCATGACTTGAGCCAAAGTCAGATGCTCAACCAACTGAACCACCCAGGCGCTTCAGACCTGTGTAAGAAATAGTAAAGGAGGGGCGCCTGGGTGGCTCAGTTGGTTGAGCATCTGACTTTAGCTCAGATCGTGATCTCACAGTTCGTGAGTTCAAGCCCTGCATCAGGCTCGCTGCTGTCGGCTCAGAGCCTGCTTCAGATTCTCTATTCTCCTCCCTCTCTGCCCCTCCCCTGCTCTCAAAAACAAATAAAACATCAAAAAAAAAAAAATTAAAGAAAGAATAAGGAAGTCCTTTGAGCAGAAAAAAGATAGAAGTTTAGATCCATAAAAGGAAAGAAAAACACTGAAAATGGCAAATATAAATATGGCAATAATAGCAAATATAAGTTAATATTGAAAAAAAGTTTAAGTCTCTTTAAGAGATAATTATTTAAAGAACAAATAATAATAATGTATGGTTTGGTTTATTTCTACACATGTTTATAACATACACAAAGTGGTATAATATTACTTGAAGGTGGTAAGTCAAAAATGGATACTATAAACTCTAAATCAACCACAAAAAAAAACCCTAAGACAGGTAGCTAATAAGATAACTAAAAAACACACTTCTACTTCTAAATGACTTGTCGGAAAAGAAGAAATCAAAAGGGAAATGAGAAAGTATTTTGAACGGAATGGAAATGAGAACATATAAAAATTTGGAAGAACGCAGCTAAAGGAAGAAATTCAGTGCATTAAATATTGATGATAGAACAGAGGTTTCTCAAAATAACAACCTTAGCTTCGATCTTAAGAAACTAGAAAAAGAAGAGGAAATTATAGTCAGAGTTTAATCATTATAAATTCAATCCAAAAGAAGGCAAAAGAAAAAAAAAGAGGAACAAGAAACAAAGAACAGATGGGAATTACAGAAAACAAATGGCAAGGTGATAGATTTAGGCCCCAAAATGGCACAAAACACATTAAATGAAGATGGTTTAAAGACTCCTAATTAAAAGGAAGTGATTGTCAGATTGGATTTTTTAAAAAAACAAAACCCAGCTACATGCTGCCTATAAGAAATATACTTGAAAAATATAAAGACACAAATAGGGTAAAAAGTAAAAGAATGGAAAAAGATATACCATCCTAACACCAGCCAAAAGAAAACTGGACTACCTTTATTAATATCAAAGTATGGTTCACGGCAAAGAATATTAATAAAGATTAAGACAGCCATTTCAAAACTCATTTCATTAAGAAGACATAATAATCCTAAATATTTATGCACTTAATAACAGAGATTCACAACACATGAAGCAAAACTGATAAACCTGAAAAGACAAAGAAATCCATAATTACAGAGATATATCAATACCACTTTGTCAACAGTTGATAGAATAAGTAGACAGATATATGGAAGACTTGAACAACACTATCAATAAGCTTGAACCAACTGGCATAGGAAACTACCTGACAACAGCAGAGGACATATTCTTTTCTAGGGCACACTGAGCATTTACCAAGAACAACTATATTCTGGGACATAAACAAGTCTCAGTAAGTTTAAGATGACTGGAATTATATACAGTATGTTCTCTGAACACAAATGGAATTAAAAATCCGTGGGCACCTGGGTGGCCCAGCTGGTGAAGCATTCAACTTTGGCTCAGGTTATGACCTTGCTGTTAGTGAGTTCGAGCCCCACATTGGGCTCTGTGCTGACAGCTCAGAGCCTGGAGCCTGCTTTGAATTTTGTGTCTCCCTCTCTCTCTGACCCTCCCCCGCTTGTGCTCTGTCTCTGTCTCTGTCTCTGTCCCTCTCTCAAAAATAAACATCAAAAATTTTTTAAATTTGAACTGAATGTAAATGAGAACACAGAATATCGAATGGTGGGATACCGCTAAACCAGTGCTTACAAAGAAATTTATAAAAGACAAAAAAGATATTGTTTATAATAGACAAGAGTGAATTAAATCTAAAGTAATCAGAAGAAAGAAAATAATAAATAGAAATGAATAAATAGAAGAAAGAAAATAATAAATAAAAAAACAAAGAGAAAAATCAATGAAAACAACCCAAAAGCCTGGTTACTGTAGTTTGTTAGTCAAAAGCTCACTAAAATTGATATGTCTCTATACAGACTGACAAGAAAAAAGAAAAGAAAAGAAGTCACAAATCCCCAGTGTCAGGAATTAAAGAGGTAGCATAACTACTGATCCTACAGATATTAAAAGTATATTATAAACAATTTCATGCCAATAAAGCTGACTACTTTGATGAAATGGACAAATTCTTTGACACTACACCAAAGATGACTCAAGAATAAACAGGAAACTTAAATAGCACTATCTATTGAAAAAAATTGAATCCATAATTTAAAACTCTTCTGCAAAGAAAATTTCAAGACCAGGCAGTTCCAATGGTGAATTCTATCAAATATTTAAGTGAAAAATAATAATAAATCTACAAAAACTTTTCCAAGAAACAGAGGAGAGCCAGGAGTTAAGATGGCAGATAAGTAGGGGGACCAGAATTTCCCTTGTCCCTCAAACACAGCTGTACTGAAGTCAGACACTTGGAATACCCAAGGATACAGGCTGTGGAGTGACAGAGAAATCTCTACAGGTGGACAAAGCTTGGTGGGACAGAGGTGCCTATTCACGAATTGGAAGAGAGAAAACGGTGTCATAGGTACAAAGAGGGGGAACCCCTTCTATGGAGAGACAAAAGGAGGTAAAGAGTGGCTGTGGAAGTGTGGTTTTGTGTTTGGACAAGAGAAAAACCTCTCTGGACCATGGACTAAGGAACGAAGAATAGGGAGAGAGCCAGTTTCTACTTTGCAAACAGGCTTAAGAGCTAAAGACTGGAGTTTTCAGGGGTGCGTGACTTTCCCAGGACTAGAGTGTTGCCGTGTGCATTTGCCTGGCGGGGAGGGAGCCCTGGGGTACTGGAGCGATCTCGGGGGGCATGCTGGGAGAGAGCAATCCCCTCCCTTGATTACTGTGGGAAGAGGGTGTAGTGACCCCCAATGACAAAAGATCCTGCAGGCAACAGCCAGAGGCCCTTTGTTGGCTGCACAGCATGGAGCTACCCCAGAACGAGGTCCACGGGGTGTGGGATCCTTTAAGACATCAGGTTTTGAATCCCAGCCAAGTGCCTAGGAGGACACACCAGCTGCCTGAGCTACTCTGTGAGGGCTGCCTGAACAGGGTGGTTTGAGACACCTGGTCTGGGGAGGAGATATTCAGGTGTCACTATTTTTCTCCCCATAATCAACGTGGTGGGGCTTCAGGGAACAGCACAGTGGCCCCCAGTGGAGGTGGGACCCGCTTACACCAAACCCCACCTCTCCATGCCTGGTAACTATTTATCTACCAGAGTGAGATTGACACTGACCTAACCAGACGGCCTCTCCTCTAGACCATCACAGCCACCCATCCCAGGCACCAACAGACAACTGTCCTGTAGTTTTGAATGTTAGTCTGTTTAAAAAAAATTTTTTTTTAATTATTTTTTTCCCTCTTTTCTTTCCTTCTCTTCTCTTTTCCCTTCTTTTTCTTTCTACCCTCCTCTATTCTTTTTTCTTTCCTTTGGAATCAAGCTCATAGTTTCTGATTTGATTTTTGGTCAATTCTTATTTTCTTTCTTTCTTTTGTCTTTCTTTTTTTCTTTCTTTCTTCCTTTCTTTCTGTTGTTTTTTTAATGAGGAATGCTTATTCTTTTTATACCTTTTCTGTATCTCCTTCCTCTTTATTTTCCTCTCCCTCTCTCTGGATTAAGTCTTATAGTTTCTCTGATTCTCTGCCTATATTTCCCCCCCACCCCCTTTCATTTCTCTTCTTGTATGGGATAAGGCTCCCCCCACCCCCGCCCACCACCACTTTGCTTTCCTTTTTTCCAGGGATACTTCAATGAACAAATCAAAGCACACTTGGTAGAAGATCCAAACAATCCACCACTACAAGCAGTGGAAGTGAGCAGCCAAAGACAACAGAGTGCATACAACACACTCCAAAAACACTTACTGAAGTGCCTGGCCCTGGACAGTGTGTGACCCCTTCTTAAGATAGTAGTACTTGCAGGTGCAGGACATAAAACAAGCTATTACATCATGTAAATGACAGAAGGCTAGCCAAAATGATGAAGTGGAAGAATTCTCCTTGAAAGAAATTCCAGGAAGAAATGACAGCCAGAGAATCGCCCAAAACAGATACAAACAATATATCTGAACAACAATTTAGAAAAATAGTCATAAGACTAAGAGCTGGGCTTGAATAAAGCATAGAAGACAGCAGAGAATGTATATTGGTGCATAGATCAAGGACATAAGAAGTAGTCACGATCAATTAAGAAATTTTGTAAATGAGATGGAAAATAAACTAGATGCAGTGACAGCAAGGATGGAAGAAACAGAGGAGAGAATAGGTGAAATAGAAGACAAAATTATGAAAAATGATGAAGCTGAAAAAAAGAGGGAACAGAAATTACTAGACCATGAAGGGATAATTGAAGACTAAGTGATTCAATGAAATGAAATAATATTATCTGTATCATAGGAGTTCCAGAAGAAGAGAGAGAAAGGGGGAAAAGGTTTATTTGAACAAATTATAGTTGAGAACTTCCCTAATCTGGGGAAGGAAACAAACATCCAAGTCCAGGGGGACACAGAGAACTCCTTTCAAAATCAACTAAAACAGGTTAACACCATGACATATCATAGTGAAACTGGAAAAATACAAAGATAAAGAGAATTCTGAAAGCAGCTAGGGAAAAATGGGTCTTAACCTACAAGGGTAGACACATAAGGGTAGTAGCAGACCTGTCTATTGAAACTTGGCAGGCCAGAAAGGAGTGGCAGAAAATATTCAAAGTGCTGAACAGGAAAAATATGTAGCCAAGAATCCTTTATCCAGCAAGGCTGTCATGCAGAATAGAAAGAGAGATAAAGAGTTTCCCAGATGAACAAAAACTAAAGGAGTTCATGACCACCAAACCAGCCCTGCAGGAGATCCTAAGGGGGACTCTGTGAGTGAAAAGCAGCAAAGACTACAAAGACCAAAGACATCACCATAAACACAAAACCTACAGATAATGCAATGACACTAAATCCTTACCTTTCAATAATCACTCTGAATGTAAATGGACTAACTGCCTCAATCAAAAGACATAGCATACCAGAACGGATAAAATAACAAGATTCATCTATACGCTGCCTACAAGAGACTCATTTTAGACCCGAAGACACCTGCAGATTGAAAGCAAGGGGATGGAGGACCATCTATCATGCTACTGGATGTCAAAAGACAGTACAGCCATACTTATATCAGACAAACTAGATTTTAAAACAAAGACTGTAACAAGAGATGAAGAAGGGCACTATGTCATAATTAACAGGTCTATCCATCAAGAAGAGCTAACAATTGTAAATGTTTATGACCCCAACGTGAAGCAACCAAGTATATAAATCAATCACAAACATAAATAAATGTAGAGATAATAATACCATGATTGTAGGGGACTTTAATATTCCACTTACAACAATGGACAGATCATCTAGGCAGAAAATCAATAAGGAAACAACAGCTCTGAATGACATATTGGACGAGATGGACTTAACAGATATATTCAGAACTTTTCATCCAAAAGAATACACATTCTTCTTGAGGGCACATGGAACATTCTCCAAAATAGATCACACACTGGTTCACAAAACATCCCTCAACAAATACAAAAGGACTGAGATCATACCATACATATTTTCAGATCACAACACTATGAAACTTGAAATCAACCCCAAGAAAAAATTTGGAAAGCCCCCAAATACATGAAGGTTAAAGAATATCCTACTAAAGAATGAATGGGTCAACCAGGAAATTAAAGAAGACATTTAAAATATATGCAAACAAATGAAAATGAAAACACGGCAGTCCAAACCCTTTGGGATGCAGCAAAGGCAGTCCTAAGAGGAAAATACACTGCAATCCAGACCTATCTCAAGAAGCAAGAAAGGTCCCAAATACAGAACCTAACCTCACACCTAAAGGAACTAGAAAGACAGCAGCAAAGAAAGCCCAAAGCCAGCAGAAGAAGAGAAAATAATAAAGATTAGAGCACAAATAAACAGTATAGAATAAAATAAAAAGCAACCAGTAGAACAGATCAATGAATCTAAGAGCTAATTTTTTGAAAGAATAAGCAAAATTGATAATCCCCTAAGGAGACTTCTCAAAAAGAAAAGAGAGAAGACCCAAATAGATAAAATCATGAATGAAAGAGGAGAGATCACAACCAACACCACAGCAATACGAACAATTATTAGAGAATACTACGAAAAATTATATACCAACAAACTGGACAATTTGGAAGAAATGGACAAATCCCTAGATACTCACACACTACCAAAACTCAAAAGGGAAGAAATAGAAAATTTGAACAGACCCATAACCAGCAAAGAAATTGAATCAGTTATCAAAAATCTCCCAAGAAATAAGAGTCCTGGGCCAGAGGCTTCCCAGAGGAATTCTACCACACATTTAAAGCAAGTTAATACCTATTCTTCTCAAGCTGTTCCAAATAATAGAAACAGAAGGAAAGCTTCCAGATGCATCCTATGAAGCCAACATTATCTTGATTTCCAAACCAGAGACCCCACTAAAAAGGAGAGTTACAGGCCAATACCCCTGATGAAAAATGGGTGCAAAAATTCTCAACAAGATACTAGCAAATCGAATTAAACAGTATATTAAAGGAATTTTTCACCGTGATCAAGTGGGATTCATGCCTGAGCTGCAGGGCTGGTTCAATATCTGCAAATCAATCAACATGATACATCACATTAACAGGAGAAAGGATAAGAACCATATGATTCTGTCAATAGATGCAGAAAAGCATTTGACAAAATACAGCATCGTGTCTTAATATAAACCCTCAAGAAAGTCAGAATAGAAAGAACATACCTTAACGTCATAAAAGCCAGATATGAAAGGCCCACAGCTAATATCATCCTCAATGGGAAAAAACTGAGGGCTTTCCCCCTGAGATCAGAAACACAACAGGGACGTCCACTCTCACCACTGTTGTTTAACATAGTGTTGGAAGTCTTAGCCTTAGTAATCAGACAACAAAATGAAATGAAAGGCATCCAAATTGGCAAAGAATTCAAACTTTCACTTGTCACAAATGACATGATACTCTACATGGGAAACCTGAACGACTCCACCAAAAAGCTGCTAGAACTGATACATGAATTCAGCAAAGTCACAGGATATAAAATCGATGTACAGAAATTGGTTGTGTGATATACACCCATAATGAAGGAACAGAAAGAGATACCAAGGAACCAGTCTCATTTACAATTGCACCAAGAACCATAAAATACCTAGGAATAAACCTAAACAAAGAGGTAAAAGATCTGTATGCTGAAAATTACAGAAAGCTTATGAAAGCAATTAAAGAAGACACAAAGAAATGGAAAAATATTTCATGCTCATGGATTGGAAAAACAAATTACCCAAAGCAATGTACACATCCAATGCAATCCCAATCAAAATTGCACCAGCATTCTTTACAGAGCTAGAACAAACAATCCTAAAATTTTTATGGAACCACAAAGGACCCTGAAAAGCCAAAGTAATGTTGAAAAAGTAAACCAAAACTGGAGGCATCACAATCCCAGACTTTAGCCTGTATTACAATGCTGTAATCATCAAGACAGTATGATATTGGCACAAAAACAGACACATAGACCAATGCAATAGAATAGAGAACCCAGAAATGGACCCACAAACGTATGGCCAACCAATCTTTGACAAAGCAGGAAACAGTATCCAATGGAAAAAAGACAGTCTCTTTAGCAAACAGTGTTGGGAGAACTGGACAGCAACATGCAGAAGAATGAAACTGGACCACTTTCTTACACCATACGCAAAAATAAATTCAAAATGGATGAAATACCTAAATGTGAGACAGGAAACCATCAAAATCCTAGAAGAGAAAACAGGCAACAACCTCTTTGACCTCAGCCATAGCAACTTCTTATTTGACATGTCTCCAAAGGCAAGGGAAATAAAAGCAAAATTGAACTATTGGGACCTCATCAAGATAAAAAGCTCTGCACAGCAAAGGAAACAGTCAACAAAATTAAAAGGCAACTGACAGAATGGGGAAAGATATGTGCAAATGACACATTGGATAAAGGATTAGTATCAAAAATCTATAAAAATTTTACCAAACTCAACACCTAAAAAAACAAATAATCCAGTGAAGAAATGGGTAGAAGACATGAATAGACACTTTTCCAAAGAAGACATCCAGATGGCAAACAGACACATGAAAAGATGCTCAACACTACTCATCATCAGGGAAATACAAATCAAAACCACAATGAGATACCACCTCACACCTGTCAGAGTGGCTAAAATTAACAACCTAGGAAACAACAGATGTTGGCGAGGCTATGGAGAAAGGGTAACTCTTTTGCACTGTTGGTGGGAGTGCAAACTGGTGCAGCCATTCTGGAAAACAGTGTAGAGGTTCCTCAAAAAATTAAAAATAGAATTACCCTATGACCCAGCAATAGCACTACTAGGAATCTATCCAAAGATATAGGAGTGCTGATTCATAGCGGACATGTGCCCCAATCTTTATAGCAGTGCTATCAACAATAGCCAAAGTATGGAAAGAGCCCAAATGTCCATCAACTGATGAATGGATAAAGGAGGTGTGGTATATATACACAATGGAATACTACTCGGTGATGAAAAAGAATGAAAGCTTGACATTTGCAACAATGTGGATGGAAGTTGAGGGTATTATGCTAAGTTAAGTAAGTCAGTCAGAGAAAGACAGATATCACATGTTTTCCTTCACATGTGGAATTTGAGAAACTTAACAGAAGACCATCGGGGAAGAAAAGGAAAAATAAGCTACAAATAGAGAGGGAGGCAAACCAGAAGAGACTCTTAAATACAGCGAACAAACTTAGGGTTAATGGCGGTGGTGGAGGTTGCGGGGTGGGGGAGTGGGAAAATGGGTGATGGGCATTGAGGAAGGCACTTATTGGGATAAGTACCGGGTGTTGTATGTTAGTAATGAATTACGGGAATCTACTCCTGAAGCCAAGACTACACTGTATGTTAGCTAGCTTGACAATAAATTATTAAAGAAAAAAAAAAAACAGAAGAGGAAAGAATACTACCCAAATCATTATATAAGGCCATCATTACCCTGATACCAAAACCAAAAATAGTTATTACCAGAAAAGAAAATTACAATCCAACATCCCTCATGAACATCAATGCAAAAATTATTTTAAAATGTTAGCAAATAGAATTCAGCAAGATATAAAAAGGATAATACACATCACAACCACATATGGCTTGTCCCAGAAATACAAGATTTGTTTAACATTCAAAAATCAATCCATAAAAAAGAATACTCAAATGACCATCTCAATAAATGTAGAAGAAGTATTGGAAAGTCCTGCATTTATTTCTGACAAAATTCCTTAGCAAACCAGGAATAGAAGAGAACCTTACTCAACTTGACAAAGGGTATCTACGAAAAACTGACAGCTAACATTTATATTTAATGAGGAAATACAGATGCTTTCCTACTAGGAAAGCAAGGTTTTTCACTCTCATAACGTCTATTCGACTTGTACTAGAGGATCTAGCCAGAGCAATGTGACAAGGCAAAGAAATAGAAGGTAGAAAGACTGGAAAGGAAGAAATAAAACTGCCTTTATTTGCACATGACATAATTGTCTGTACAGAAAAGCTGATGAGATCCACAAAAAAGCTACTAGCACTAATAAATGAGTTTAACAGCTTATAGGTTATAAGGTCAATACAAAATCAGTTATATTTCTAGATACTAGCAATGAACAATCAGAAATTTAAATATAAAAACCCAAAACATTTATAATACCCTAGGATTATGATAATGTAGCGATAAATTTGACAAAATATGCTAATCTTGTATATGGAAACCTACAAAATATTGCTGGAAAAAGTATTTTTTTAAAAAATAGTAAGATAGGGGCGCCTGGGTGGCTCAGTCGGTTGAGCATCCGACCTTGGCTCAGGTCATGATCTCACAGTTTGTGGGTTCGAGCCCCGCTTCGGGCTCTGTGCTGACAGCTTGGAGCCTGGAGCCTGCTTCGGATTCTGTGTCTCCCTCCCTCTGCCTCTTCCCCACTCATGCTCTGTCTCTCTCTGTCTCTCAAAAATGAATAAATGTTGAAAAAATTTTTAAAAACTAAAAAAATAGAAAGATATACTGTGTTCGTGAATTGGAAGACTCAATATTGTTTAACATCTCAGTTCTCCTTGGGTTAGGCAAAGGTTTGTAAAAACACATTAAGGCATGATCCATAAAAGAAACATTTGATAAATGTTAGTTCTTCAAAATTAAGACCTTCTGCTCTTCACAGGACACTCTTAAGATAATGAAAAGACAACTGCAGGGAAAATCTTTGCAAATCACCTATCAGATAAAGGACTTTGCCTTAAAACTCAATTATAACAACAACAAAAAATCCAACCCAATATTAAATGCACAAATAATTTTAACAGATACTTCACCAAGCAGACATATGGATGGCAGATAAGCACATGAAAAGCTGTTTAACGTCATCTGTCAATAGGGAAATGCAATTTAAAACCATGATGAGATACCAATACACAATTCTTAGGGTGTCTAAAGTGAAAGATGGACTATACTAAGTATTGACAAAGATGTGCAGGAACTGAAATGCTCATACACTGCTGGTGTGAATGTAACAGGGCACAATCACTTGGAAACCTGTTTGTCAATTTCTTGAAAAATTATACACATATCATATGGCTTAGCCATTCTGCTCCTAGGTATTTATTCAATGTACATGACAGCATATCTTTACACAAAGACTTGTACATGAATATTCATAGCAGCTTTATTTGTAATAGCCCCAAACTGAAAACAGCCCAGATGTCCGTGAACTGATGAATGGAAAAACAAAAGGTGATATATCCATGGGGCGCCTGGGTGGCTCAGTCAGTTAAGCGTCTGACTCTTGATTTTGGCTCAGGTCATGATCTCACAGTTTCATGAGTTCGAGTCCCTGCAGAGCCTGCTTGGGACTCTCTCCCTCTCTCTCTCTGACCCTCCCTTGCTCACACTCTCCCCGTCTCTCTCAAAATAAATAAATAAACTTAAAAAAGTATTTTAAAAAGGTGATATATCCATACAATGGAATACTACTCAGAAAGAAAAAGAAATGATCTACTGATACATGCAACAAAATGGATTAATCTCAATGTTACTCTGAATGAGAGAAGGCAGGAAAAAAGTCTAACTATTGTATAAATCCATTTATATAAAATTCTAGAAAATGATAGGTAGCCTATGGTGAGGGAAAACAGACCAGTAGTTGGGGTGCCTGGGTGGCTCAGTCGGTTGGGTGTCCAACTTCAGCTCAGGTCATGATCTCACAGTTGGTGAGTTTGAGCCCCACATCAGGCTCTGAGCTCTCAGCCTGCTTCAGATTCTGTGTCTCCCTCTCTCTCTGCTCTTCCCCTGCTCACACACTGTCTCTCTCTCTCAAAAATGAATAAAGATAAAAAAAAAAAAAAGAAAGAAAACAGACCAGTAGCTGCCTGGGGACAGGGATGTAGGATACAGGAGTGGTGGAAAAGAGCAACTAGAAAGAATACGGGAAACCTTTA
The DNA here is from genome assembly GCF_027475565.1 of Acinonyx jubatus. Lineage (NCBI taxonomy): Eukaryota > Metazoa > Chordata > Mammalia > Carnivora > Felidae > Acinonyx > Acinonyx jubatus. The sequence continues at coordinate 134,058,474 of NC_069386.1, read as the reverse complement.
GGGGTATGAGGGACATGTTCATTAACTTGATTATGGTGGTGTTTTCATGGATATCATCTATGTGAAGACTTACCAAATTGTGCATTTTAAATATGTAGAGTTTATATAAATTATACTTCAATGAAGCTTTTGTAAAAAAGAAAATCAGGTATGATCATCTGAGTGTCAGTCAGATCGTTTCTCTCATGGTGTTGACTTTTGCTGTTGACTATCAAACTAGGGAAGCTCTCTCTACCCCATTTGAACCAGCTACCTTGCAGTGTTTGGACAACAGTTAAGTTTTCCCTGAAAATGGGTTGCTTTTCTCCAGCACTGTGTGAGTTAACTTGACAAGTGACCATAACTGAAGAATAGAGACAACCAAGGAGTGAAATTGCAAGTTATAAGGTCCCAAACTGACCCACTTTGTGTGGTGGGGGTGGGGGCGATGGCTGAGACACTGGAATCCAGACATGGCAGGTAAACAGGGAGTGCTGCAGGTAGAGGAAGGACAAATAAAAAGCAGGGAGTGAGAAACCCAGTTCTCCTTTACTCTCATTTTTTATCATACTAGTATGCTTCTGAGGTCCTTGGACAGATAACAAATACTTAAATTACACCCATAGACTAAACAGTGATTTAAGATAGTAATATTAGAAAGGAACTTAATTTATCTTAGAGAAAAGTGCTAGCTACCAAGTCAAACAATTAAAGACCATTTGCCTTGGTTTTCTGGCTATCTTGTAAGGTGAGGCATCACCAACCAATTTCTATGACCATCAGATCATTTTCAGATCGACGTTCCCCAGTAATATTTTAATGACTTGTGTTCACATGCAATATTGGGCCAACATATTTAACCCAGGTAGACTTGGTTACAATGGTAGAACGAGAGCAAAAATAAGATGATAACCATTTGGTGAAGGGTTGTCCCATGAGCCTGAGTCCTCCAGCCCCCAACTCTGTCAAAACTAAATCAGTTTCTTTTCCTCTTCAAAGTCACATTCAAAGTAAATCCACATTTGTTTTCAGCAGCAAGAATCAGTCTCATAAAAATCGTAAGATTTTCCTACCTTGACAAAAATTGTTGAATTGCACTCTTGCAATGCCTCCATTAAACTAATCACGTGGAGGCACACCATTTCCACCATCTGAAACAACAAGCATGAAAATCAGTTCCACTCCCAGTAGTGCAGAAACCTCGAAAGCTAGTCTGCAGCCACAGAGGATCCATGCCATGTGCCCGCGAGGCTTTTGGCACAATGACCAGAGGGGACCACAAGCAGTAGTGCTTATTCACCTCTAAAACTTCAACTAGAAAGTGACTTTAAAAAGCTCCAGAGGTTTTTCATTTGGCATGCCTTCCTTATCTAACTCGGGGCTGCCAGTGCAATGGGGTATTGATCTTGCTAATCTGCACTGAATTGTGATTCATACCAGAGGATAAATGCCTTCTGCTTCCCTCCTTCCAACTACAGAACTTGGGCTTATGTCCTTTTCTTCATCTTGACCCTTTTTCCACAGTTTCTTCACCTGGAGCAGCTGTTTAATTTATTACACACCTGTCTTTGTGGCTTTGTTCTCTAGGGAACAAGGTAGCCACGCTGATGACAGTTCAAAAGTCCCTGATCAGAAATTCCTAAGGCTGGATTTTAAACACTACAAGGGAATTTTACCAGACTAGCATACATAGTTTAACACATTTTTCAGAAAAAAGTTAACTCAAATCTGTTAGTAGCATTATTTGTACAAAACTCATTTGTAACATTCATTTCTAACATTTATATGTCAAAGAGATTTGGAGCAAAGATATTAATGGTGTCAAAAAACTAGTATCAACAGAAGGAAACCGAATCTCTATTTAAGGTCCCAGTTTCATTGCCTGTAAAGTAACAGAATGCTTGATCTCCAAGTTCTTCTTCAGTCTCAGACTCTATGATCCAATAAATGTTTCTCAGAACTGTTTGTGCACCCTAAAATTGCCACATAAATTTCCTCTAAATTGAACTAAAATACCTCTCTCCATACAGAATTGCCTCATAACATCTGCTTCTCTAAAGAAAAGAAAGTGCTTCACTAAAGGAAATATATAATCCCCTTTCCAATTAGAGCTGAAAGAAACTGTTTCTTAGAGTAGTATCAATCAATCAAAAGTCATTTCCGTTATGCCTTTTGTGGACGGTGCATTGTTGGGTTTCTGGGCACACTGGGATCATCGTTATGATGTTCTTCCAGATCCCCTGCCCCTCACAGAGGAGAATTAGCCTGATAAAGCCCCCCATAACCAAGATACTAACTGTTGCTTTCTCCACTGAGGATCCTCCTTCAAAGTAGCAAAGGACTTCCTTGTAAATTCCTTCCATACACCCTCCGAGCCTGACTTCACAGGACTAATCCAAGCTTGTTCGATGAAGTGGGCTCATGCTAACAATACCTCAGATATTTTCCAGTGAGGGTTAGAGCAGCCCCTCTCTTGGTGAGCCATCTGAGCTAAAACTGAACTGGATTTGAAGACTGGGGGAGCTCAGGTCCTCCTAGGGCAACTCAGAAGGGTGAGGCCCTTTTCAGGGTTTGAGCCCTGGGTAGAATGAACATGTGTGGTTGGTCTGCTCTTAAATACCACCAGAGGATGACCCAACTGGCTAGGGTTTTTCCAAATTGCCTTGGAATCCAAAAATAATATGAATCTCCTTTTGACTTTATAGCACAAAACAACCCTTAAAGGTAGATTTCATATAAAATAAATTTTTGGCACTAAGCAGAGCAAACAAAAGTTTCTACTAAATTTATTTGCTTGCTCTGTTTCTCATCAAACTTATTATACAAGCAGAACATCCAGCTTATAATGTAAAAACCCACTGATATAATATTACAACTGAGACCCTTAAAGAACAGACAATGTGAGGGCTGGGTGTAGGTTACACCTTTTATCCACGATGGGAAATTTATTCGTGGACTCACCACTTTGTTGTGAGCCATCAGCTGAAGGATGCTGGGTGTCACCCTGCTCCAAAACTCCAGTGCGGTCAGGATCGCCGTGAAGCTGAATTCATTCTGACTTTGGACATTTGTAGCTACGGCACTTTGTTCGCAATATACGGTCCAGAGCTGAGCAAAGATAAATGCGTGGAAGAGAGAACACATATGCAGCACGGAGGTCTGAAAAGGAGGAGACAGGAGCCGTTACATTTCAGTGGGCTACGGTGCTCCACAGGGCCCATCCCACACGGTCTCGGCCTTCTGAGGAGCACGGCCAAAGCACATCTACTTCCAGAGATCGGAGGCTGAAGGAGTTCTCTATGAGTTACGGATTCGTGATTCACCACCTTAAGACAATCTGCTTTTCGCTCTGTCAGTGGGAGTGTGCTGAGAGAACAAAGCATCTTTCCAAAGAGAAGGCACCTTAGCTTGCAGAACGCTACCCACCGCCTTGCCTGTTAATGACAATGACGTTCTCATGCCTAAACTAGATCAGGGAGAATAATCACTCTACCATCTTGAGGTGTTTCCTCGCCTGTAACATGGGGATGATAGTACCCTCCTCAAAGAGCTGGCGTTAGGAGGAATCAGGTGGCATGTCTGAACACATTGCCCAGCAATGTATTACTAATTATACTATTACCAGTAGTAGAAATGGCAGCAGCAAGCACTAGTGGTGAGCACGGACTGAGCATGCACCTACAATGTCCCAGACACCGTGCTAAAGACTTTCCAAAGACCGCTTCCATAATTCTCAAACCATCCCCTCGTCTCTTTTACAGATGAAGAGCTGGAGCTCAGAGAGGTCACAAGGTCAAGGTACCTTGACAAGGTACCTTGTACAAATGACCAAGTACCATCGTTAGGAATCAAACACAGCTCTGGCTTGAAATACTAGGAGCTGACTGCCTGGCCCCTTTTGCAAATATCATTCAGGCTGTTTGGACGGTGCTCTACTTTATCACAGAGTCAGCTTTCCCTGGCCCACATCCCAGCTGCTCCCAAACCCACCGTGACTTCCCGGAACTTGCCTAAGCTTGTGAAGGGCCCTTGGCTTCTCTTAGCTGATTAGTACCAGTGTGTCTGGTTTGCTTACACTGGCTCATGACTGATGCCTGCCTTGGGTTTACTTTATTCCCTTAAGCACATCATCTGTCTCTACAATTTACTAAGTTCCTCTGTGTCGGTGATTCCAGCGTGTGCTTTAGTGAGTTCCCAACTGGCCTTCTTATTTTCATTTTGTATCTTTATAGATCTATCTCTAGAGATGGGAGTTGAAAAGATAGCGCATGACAAATCAGAGCATAAATTTTCCTCCAATTCATATTCGGTTCCAAAAACTGATCATGGGATTTTTATTATATTTCTAGCCTTTTATTTCTCTTCATTATTTTGAGACAGAAATGCCTAGGAAGCTAACTCTTGCCTGCCTCCATAATTTATAAAAGTAAACAAAGACAATTTAAGGGGGAAGAAAAGATAGTGCGGGAATTTAAACAACTTTAAATAAGGCATTAGCACAAAGTCGCTTTCCTAACATCCACAGGAGGGCAAGTGATAAGATGCATTTTCTTCTCAGAAGAAACATAATAGGCTGATAACGTTTCCATTAGCAATTTCGATGCCTATGGTCTTAAGGTTGCAGAAATCGCTTACCTTTGATTGCTCTGGAAATCCAATCAGGATGACAATGAGATGGTCTGCAATATGAGAGCCGGCATCCAGAGGTATGGGCAGGCACGGAGAGGAGGCATTTGGACACACCGCGTTATGAGTGAGGGAGCCCAGGAGCAGCCAGGACAGCAGACGGATGCGGGAGATACACTCGATGAATTCTTTCGGCCTATCAAGTAGAAGGAAGTGTTAACGGCGATTTTTATGGTTTCCGTTTTGTTGGGCGCTCACCAACGGCTTATTGATGGCATTAAAAGTGTGGTTTTATAGGCGATTACCTACAATAAAACACCCAGGTGACAGTGCCAACAAAATGTATCTGTTTTTCTGCTCGCCCTCTCTAATCCCGGACCGTAGCTGCTTGAGCAACGAGCAGCTTCTGGTGACAACACGGGATTAAAAATCATTCTTCTACCAACCTTGCTGCCCTTCTGACTAGCTGCTTTTTCTAAACTCTTTCCTTTTTTCTTAGAAGGTCTCACATCCCCACTAGAGGGGAAGGAATAGAGGCGGGGATGTAACACACGCCACCCATTTTCCTGCCCTGCAGTCATTGTCTCCTGCTGCTCTCCTGCCCTCCTGCCCGCCTCGCCCCAGCTCCAAGCCTTTCCTCTAGCCAGGGAGCCGACCGTGCAAAATGGAGTGCTCACAGAAAGCAGCCCATGGGCCCCTCTCCTTTCTCCGCCTCCTCGCGCTCTACTTCATCTTTGCTATGGATTTTGTTCAAGCCACAATCTAACATGCTCCTTGAAGGCAGAAGCTATGTAAGTGCTCAATAAATACCTATTGATTTATTTAACGAGTTGAAATTAAGAGTTAAAATCGCACTTCGAAGCTCCAGGTTTTCGTCATCCATCAGGATATGGCTGAGGTTTTCGTAGGAGGGCAAGTTCCTGTTACTGTCAGCATAGCATGGAAGTGCTCGTGTTCAAAAATGCTGCTAGGTCAGCAGGTATGGAGATGCGGCTCACCTCCTACCTTCCCCACCATCACACTGCACTCCCATAAATCTTCAAGGCATTCATTTGCTCGGAGTCCCGGAAAACCCGGGGTGGTTCCCTGACTCACCGACCCCCACTGCTAAAATAATAAGGGCCTTACCCTTGTTGCATTGCAGAAGGGGGATGATAGAGCCAAGGCAGGTAGCGAATCACAGCCTTGTTATCTCTGTGGTTGCCCCGTGAGATTTCCATGGCTGTAATCTGAGCCAGCCCAACTTTGAGGTGTCCACCAAAAGTATCTTCATGCAGAGGCTGGGAACATGTCTTCATGTGGCTCTGCAAAAACAAATGGTATTTCATGGCTTTGGCAGAGTACCTGGAAAACTCCTGGTTGCTCTTTAAAAAGATCAGGTTGTCATTCCCTCACCTTCTATCACCACTCCCAAGCATACAACCCATTTAAACTTCTTCAATGGTTTCCCATTTTTCTTAGGATAAAGGGGGAGAGGGGAAATTCCTTAGCATGGCCTAAAAAGCCTGGAATGATCTAGTGACTGCAGACCTCTGCATCCTACCCCATCATCCCCTCTACACTGGCTCCCTCCCATGACCAGCCTTTGCTTGTGCTGGTCTCTCTGCCCGAAACACTGTTCCTGCCTCTCTTCACTTAATTGACTGCTATTCATTGTGCACGTTTTAGCTCAAGTGTCACGTCCTCCAGGAAGTCTTCCCTGACCTCCCTGGCTAGGCCATATCATCCTATTAGAAGCTCCTATACCACTGTGTACCCCTTCTTCAGAGCAATCATGAAAGTCACAATTTTACACTATGTTATATGAGATTTTCATTAAAATTGGCACCTCACTACCAGACTATAAATTAAATGAGCATGGCTACTGTGTCCTTTTGCTCATTATTGCATCCCTACATGCCTAGAACAACACCAGGCACATTATGGGTGCTTGGTACATATCTGTTGAATTAATGTAGAAAAGTTCCTTCTCTTGGTGTGGCTTAGTGGAAAGAGCACTGAAATGGAAACTGAGACCTAGGCTTCGGCCCCAGTTTAGGCCACTTGCCACTTGGCCTTTCTAATCTGTCTCCTAAATTGGAGGGTTGGATTATATCTCTAGTCCCCAACCTTTTGATCATCATGGATCCTTCTTACTGTTTTTCTCTGTATTTTGAAAGTGGTTATAAAGCTAGCTCAAGTGTTTAGGTAACAAGATCTCCTCTTCTTGACACTTGATGCCAAAGCCATCTGAGTGTGGGCCACCAGATTCGGGACTCGGTAACCAGCACGTGGTCAAGTACCAGGGGGGCTTACTTAGGAATGAGTGGGTTCAGATACTGTGAGAAGTCACCAGTTTAAATTCCGATTCTACTTTCCACCTAGCATTTGCAAATCCATCCCTATCCCAAGAAGCACCTGGATCATTGGAGCAGAGTCTAGAAACTGAGTTGGGCGATGGAGGAACCTCATTTGTAGCTGATGAGCTTCTGGGACGACTAGATCCTGTTTAACCAAAAGGATCATTTAGTGCCAGGTTGCCATCTGGCTGTTCCTTGGACCATGTTTGGATTCCCTTCTGCCCTCTGTCCAGGGCCTTCCCCAAATCTCTCAAGACTATATCAATCTTTTAGCTCCCTAGTCAACTCACGGCAAGGAAGTTGACTTACATCAGTGATTCATCCCACCCTGTGAGGCACTCAGTCAATAAGCTCGACAACTTTGCTGGGATCTTGTCCACATGCAAATCAGAGTTTGTCCCATCCCTTGTCTTTAATCATTTTCTTGAAGAAGAGAGCTTTGATGCAGATAACCATGAAAGGCTTATGTTTGCATAATGTGTTCCAGTTTACAAAAGTCTCTTTGCACGCACTGTGCCACATCAAACCTCCTAACAGTCAGTAAAGTTAGATATTAGGCTTGTGTCACAAATGAGGGAACTGAGGCTCAAAGGTAGTTAAATGACACCACATGGCATAGTGAAAAGAGAGTGATCTGGTGCCGCTACAGTCTTAGGCCAACCCTGACTCCACTGCTTATTGGTAGCGCCACCTTGAGCACAAATCACAGCACTAACCCAGGCCTCAGTTTCTACATCTGTAGAATGGAGACGCTTTAACAGGGGGCAGGGGGAGAACTGAATGAATGGCCAAAGTAGAGCCATGCACAGAACTCCTGCCATGCAAACAGCCTTTCCTTTCTCTTTTCCCTCTTGCGCAGGCTGAACTCAGTTCTCCAGGCTCCCAAGACAGGGACTGTTAGAGAGCACCACAGCTGCCGCCCCAGGTAACAATAAGTCCCGTCTGGTCTGCGTAAGTCCCTAAAACTGCTTCTGTCTTGCTCACCTGAGAAGTGAGCAGTGTAGGTAAGCCCTCTTACCTTCAGTTTGGTGAGAGTGTGCATGTCCGCCATGAAGTCCAGCACTTCGTTGATGTACTGCCTCACACACTCCATCGCGGCTGTCCCACACTGAAACACAAGGACACCGCTGGGTGGGCCGTCCGAGCCACCGCCTTCACTTTGGCCCTGACTGCGGTCACTGTCTTGTTGTGACTTCACGCTGTTTACTAACGAGTTGTTTCACATTCTGGAGTTCTGACTCACTCCATTACTCTCCACCATCTGTAACTGTCTGCCCGCAGTTTGGACAAAAATTGATAAAAGGTTTGTGGTGAAGAGGTAAGAAACGGGCGGCCTAGGGTAGACTGGGTTAACATGCTTTTCTCCCACTGGGTGATCTAAATGATTTTTGTTTGCTTGTTTTTGTTTTTGTTTGCTTTTAATATAATTTATTGTCAAATTGGCTAACATACAGTGTATACCACGTGCTCTTGGTTTCAGGGGTAGATTCCCGTGATTCATCGCTACATACAACACCCAGTGCTCATCCCAACAAGTGCCCTCCTCAAGGCCCATCTGTTTTTGTTTTGTTTTTATTTTGAGAGAGAAACAAGGAGAGCACAAGCAGGGGAGGGACAGAGAGAGAGAGAATCCCAAGCAGGCTCTGCACCATCAGCATGCCACCCAACATGGGGCTCAAACTCACAAACTGAGATCATGACCTGAGCCAAAACCAAGAGTAGGACACTCAACTGACTGAGCCACTCCTGTCTGCTTATTTTTAAACTGGTCTGGGGGCACCCAGATGGCCCAGTCAGTTAAATGTCCGACTTTGGCTCAGGTCATGATCTCACAGTTCGTGGGTTTGAGCCCCACATTAGGCTCTGTGGTGACAGCTCAGAGCCTGGATGGAGCCTGCTTTGGATTCTGTGTCTCCCCCTCTTTCTGCCCCTTCTCTCTCTCTCTCTCTCTCTCTCTCTCTCTCTCTCTCTCATAAATTAACATTAAAAAAACTTTAAACCAGTCTGTATACAAAAATTATCTTATGTAGAGCCATTATGCATCAGAGTCTTTATGACATGAATCACCCTAAAACTACAGTAACCCTTATCACTCTGGGGAGTCTTAGATACACATAAAATACGTGCCACCTAATTCTAACACCAGAATCTCGAATCTTTTTCCATCAAAAAAGAAAAGTATATAAACAAACCTCACATTTGCTGAAAGGGTCAAAAATTCTTATTTTCAAGTGACTTACAATCTAACTCCTTACACACAGCAGGCGTACTATTAAATAGATAAACGTGATTGCTGCGTTCTTGCTAGGGATAAAGCAAGAAAAAAAATGAAATGAAATGATCAGCTTCCCCACACGCACTGGTAGCATGTTTGGGAAATTTTAAAGGCAAAGAAAGCATACTTGTGTCTCTGGTTATTAAATGCCATAAACCTGCCCAGGGCAGTGCAGTGAATTTAGGATTATAAGCAAAGAAAAGGAAACCAAACAGGCGGGCTGCTACATCAAAGCTGTATGAGAAAACCCACACATCAGGCCGGGTGTAATGTGGATGAAAAGCAGCCCGTCTTTGAAGCCATCTGAATACTATGCTAAGGCCTTTCTTAGCTTTCTTTTGGAAAATCTGGAACATTATATACTTAACTAGCTCACCCAGTGGCTCTCATTTTCCCATATTCATGTAAATCTGCACAGCCCTGAACTGTATCACCTCCCATCTCTTCTACAATGTTACGCCTGTCAGTTCCTCTGACAGGATAACAAACAGTAAAATAAGGTCATTGGCGGTTCTGTCAGAGTGTTTTCCAAGCATTTCATATGTTCTAAGGTTTTCTTCTTTTAATTTAAATCAAGTGAAGGAATTATAAAAGGTTATTGTGTTCTTGCTTTTGGAATATTAATCCTTTGGTGCAAGAAAGGATTTCCCTCTGATTTATTCCATTTTCTCTGACCTTTCACATGTCATGCAAACAGGAGCATATACTCTGTTCTTTAATTTCTTGAAAGGGATTTGTTTCTCTCATAGGCAATATTTTATATCATTTCAGCTAGGCAAATGTCAAAGAAAATAATTACTAGGAGCATTATTCAATATTTGTCTTTTCACTTTGAATTTCAAAGAATGAGAGCAAAGAGTTTACTAATATGCAGTTACTTTTGCTCTAGAGACAGGATCTACATCTAATAAAAGCCTTAAAATACAGGATCATCTTAGGGAGCCTCTATACTTATAAAACAAAGCATGTAATTTCTAACCCCCCCCTTTTTTTCTACTTTGCAAAACATAAGCATAGCCTTGATGTGTTGTTTTAAAAAAAGAAAGTCAAGCTCCACTTGTTTTCAAAGGCTTATATTTATTTCAATGGGAAACTGATGATAAGGTGTTGAAAAAGTACTCTAAACTCAAAAACATGAACGCAAGTGAATCATATCCAATTCTTCCTTGAAACTTATGTCTGATTTTAAAGTTATGTTTCTTAGATTGTAAGGAACATATGCTCACTGTGGAAAACTTGGAAAAACAGAAATTAACAAAAATCACATAGTCCTAATTCTTGTCCTCCATCAGTGAAACCACTACCACCGGTATTTCCTTCCAACGTGTTTTGAACACATATAACATACACATATACATATAATTTTTATAAGCCTGAGATCATTTTTTTGTAATCTGCTTTTAAATTAAATCCATCATAAACATTTTCCAGTTATTTATTCTTTTAAAACTTGAGGCGGTAGCCACATAATAGTCTTTTTTATAGATGTATCTTACCTTTTTTTTGTATTACGAAATTTATTGTCAAATTGGTTTCCATACAACACCCAGTGCTCATCCCAACAGGTGGCCTCCTCAATACCCATCACCCATTGACCCCTCCCTCCCACCCCCCATAAACCCTCAGTTTGTTCTCAGTTTTTAGGAGTCTCTTATGTTTTGGCTCCCTCCCTCTCCAACCATTTTTTTCCCTTCTCCTCCCCCATGGTCTTCTGTTTGTACCTTACTTTATTTAAACAATACACTAATGCTGATCAACACCAAAAAAACCCCCAAAAAACCACAATCTGATTTAACAATGGGCAGAAGACACGAATAGACATGCTTCCAAAAAAGACACCCAGATGGCCAACAGACACATGAAAAGATGCTTAATATCACTCATTGTCAGGGAAATACAAATCAAAATCACAATGAGATATCACCTCACACCTGCCAGAATGGCTAAAATTAAAAAGGCAAGAAATAACAAGCATTGGTGAAGATGTGGGGAAAAAGGAACCCTTGTATAGTGTTGGTGGGAATGTAAGCTGGTATGGTCACTGTAGAAAACAGTGTGGAGGTTCCTCAAAAAACTGAAAATACAAACACTGTAGGATTCAAAATGTCTACTACTGGGTATTTACCCAAAGAAAACAAAAACACTAATTCAAAAAGACATGCACCCCTATGTTTACTGCAGCATTATTTATAATAGCCAAGATATGAAGGAAACGTAAATGTCCACCCATAGATAAATGGAGAAGGAAGATATGGAATGGAATATTATGCAGCCATAAAAAGGAGGAGATTGTGCCATTTGAGACATGGATGGACCTAGAGGTATCATGCTAAGTGAAATAAGGCAGACTGAGTAAGACAAATACCAAACGATTTCACTCATACATGGACTGTAAAATAATAAGGAAGTATAAACAAACAAATAAAAAGCAGAATCAGACCTATAAACACAGAGAACAAACTGATGGTAGCCAGAGCAGAGGGGTGAGGGTGGGCAAAATGAGTGAAGAGGAGTGGGAGACACAGTTTTACAGTTACGAAATGAAGAAGTCACAGAAATAAAAGGCACAGCATAAGGGATATAGTCAATGATACTGTAATAGTGTTCTATGGTGACCTAGCCTAGGGGTGAGCATGGCATAACAAAAACTTGTGGAATCATTACCTTGTACACCAGGAACTAATGTATCCTTGTGTGTCGGCCATACCCAAATTTAAACAATTTTTTAAAAAACAATATGCTAACATTAGATCTTAATTTTGCTTCCATATTTTTACTATTTTAAATGCTGCTTTAATAAATATATTTTAATAAATATACTCTTTATGTGTGTATTATTTTCTCAAATATATTACCAGAAGTAAATTGTCAAACTGTTTTTCAGCAAAGTTGCACCAATTTTCACTACCACCAGCAGTTCATAAGAATGCTTGTTTCACATCAATAACTTTAATCATTAAGAAAAACCTATTGAGTTGCTAGCTGATTTTAATTTTATATTTTAAAATATTTTAATACTTTATATCAATTTACACTTCACTGATTACTAGTGAGAGTAAGAAGTATATTTTGAATGGCTTATTGGTCACTGGAAAGGTTCCATAAATGGATCTTATTAACTTTTTTTAATGTTTTATTTTTTTGTTTTTGAGAGAGACAGAGAAATAGTGTGCACACACAAGCAGGGGAGAGCAGAGAGAGAGAGAGAGAGAGAGAGAGAGAGAGAGAGAGAGAATCCCAAGTAGGCTTTCCGCTGTCAATGCAGAGCCCCATAGGGGCTCAGTCTCACGAACTGTAAGATCATGACCTGAGGCGAAATCAAGAGTCAGTCACTCAACCGACTGAGCCACTCAGGCGCCCCTATAACTGTTTTTGTTTTTTCATTGCTATTGGAATGTTTGTCTTTTACTTGTTGATTTCAATAAAACTTTTATTTATTAGGGATATTATTTTTTAAGCCAGCACAGAGGTGGCAAATGCTGAGTTTTAAAGAACTAAACAACCAGGAAACTAGTGAGTGTGCAGCAGAGACTGGCTAAGTGCTCACAGTACCATTTCTCTTCCTCCCTAGCATGTGCCTAAACCAGATTTCCCATCATTGCTTGCAGTTGGGTGTGCCCATATGACAGTTCTAGCCAACAGGGTGGGAGTAGAAGTAATAGGCATCATTCAGACCTGGCCCATGAGAACCTTCCAAGGTACCATATTCCCTTCTCTTTCCCCAGCCACCAGCTGATTGCAGAGAGCTGCACGTAAACTTTCATTTGAAAGTCCTCCTCCTTCTTCTAATCAGGATACCCATTCAAATTTTACATGAGCAGGGCGCCTGGGTGGCTCAGTTGATTAAGCATCGGATTTCTGCTCAGGGCATGATCTCAGGTTTGTGAGTTCGAGCCACGCATCGGGCTCTGTGCTGACAGCTCAGAGCCTGGAGCCTGCTTTGGATTCTGTGTCTCCCTCTCTCTCTGCCCCTCCCCCACTCACACTCTGTCTCTCTCTCCTTCAAAAATAAATAAACATTAATTTATTTATTTAATTAATTAAACTTAATTTTATTAAACTAATTAATTAGTTTCATTAATTTTTAAACTTTATATGAGCAAACAATAAACATACTGTGTGTTAAGTGGCTGGGAATTCATCACATGGCATCCTTCATCACCCTAACTACTAAAAGCTCTTTAAAAACACATAGTCTAGGGGCACTTGGGTGGCTCAGTCAGTTAAGCATCCAACTCTTGATTTCAGCTCAGGTTATGATCTCACAATTTGTGGGATCAAGCGCCATGTCGGGCTCTGCACTGACAGCACGGAGCCTACTTGGGATTCTCTCTCTCCCTCTCTCTCTGCTCCTCCCCTGCTCATGCACACTTTCTCTCTAAATAAACTTTTTTTTTAATTTAAGAAGCATAGTCTAGTAATTCTACTCCCCAAAATCTATTATAAAAAAATAGTCTCAAATATGGACAAAGATTTAAACACAAAGATGTTTCTCATATATTAGAATATTGAAATTAATGAAAATATACAAAAATAAGTAATGTTGCTTAATATTCTCTTTAATAGGTTATGTTTATTTAGCATTTACTATATGTCTGGCATTATGCTAATATACTTTGCATACATTATCTCACTCAATCCTCAAACTAGACATTGGGCCCTATTATATCTCATTCTATAGATAATACAAATCAAGAATCGTAGGTTAAATAACTTTCCTGATCACACAGCTAGTAAATGGCAGACCTCAAACTCTGGTGTGAGTCTAACCCCCGTGCACTTAACCACTATTTTATGGTGCATTTGCATGAGGTAATAACTCTGCAGCCACCAAACTTTGGGGTAAATGCTTATAACATATGAAGCCAGAGCCACATTTATATGCTATGGTTTGAACTGTGTTTAAAAAAACATGCACAGAAAAAGTTAAAGTAAATACATTAATATGTTGGCAATAAAATTATCTCTGGGTTGAATTACTATTTTTCCTCTGTCATAGAATTTCTCTACATCAAAAAAATTAAATAAACAGCATTTTAAAAATATAATGTTTAGCACTGTGGGTAAAATTGGTATACTTATAAGTGTAAATAAATAAAACCCTTTTAGAAAACAATATGAGAATACATACCATCAAGATAGTCCTACTCTCTAAGGAATTTATGCCAAGGATAGAATTCAAAATAAACATAATGATGGTCTTTGTAGAAATATATGTGTGTGTGTGTGTGTGTGTGTGTGTGTGTGTGTGTGTGTGTACATACTAGCAATGAAACTGGAAAGTAAATAAACTTCTAACAATATGGAAATAAGCAAATTAGCATACTGAATAGATCAAAATATGAAAAAATTTTCCAAAACAATATTTCTGATTGGCAGAGGGATTACAGCTGATCCTTTTTCTTTTAAATTTTCTCTATTAAAAATTTAAATCATTTTTTTCAGTGAATAATTAATATCTCTAAAGTTTCTGAGTTTCATTGCAGTCAACTTGCTACCAATGTTATTGTGGTTTCGCATCCTTAGCCCTTCAGTGAGAATCTTAACCTATTTTGCCAAATAGTTCACTAATGGGAATTTTTTAATTTTCAGAGGAAATATTGTAAAGAAAAACAAAGTATCACAACGCTTATTTCTTTCTGGCAGTAGTCAAATCAAATTGGTTAACAGGTGCCAGTGTAATAAAAGTGATTCTGGAATAACTGAACTATAATCAAATCTATTTTTTATGTCTGGTAATTTCTCTCCTCCCCTTAACTGGCTGCTTCAATTTTACTCATGTTTCCTGGAATTAAAAGTTTCCAGGGGCTGGGGTTAATATAAATTTTCACTACCTCTCTTTTAAAAAAATGTTAACATGTTTTCAATTTTACAGTGTTTGTTCTATCAAAAATGAGCCAGGACACAGGCCAAAACTACTTCTTTACTAAATGGGGAAATGAGAAGAAATACAAAATGTAGAGATGATTAATTCAGTCAGGACTTACTCCAGGTACAGAGGCAATCATCTGCTTGCTCAGGATTGTTGACTCAGCTAGTTTGGTTCCAGCATCTGCACAAATAAACTAGTAAGAAATTGAAAGCATAATTACTTTTAAGAGCACTTGGACAGTAATAAGTTATTTATAGTTTTATTAACTTGGCCTACATTCATTAGTGTTTACTCCCGTGACAATCTGCCCTGGATATATAGGACTTGCTAATCATGACAGTTTGTTCCTATCAGAAATTGAGGATCATAGTACTGAGATTAACACATGGATTCTTACTTTACCCAGACAGCTCAGTGGCACTGAAATGGTGCATTCAATCAAGGGAGAAAGGAAAGACATCAACACTGTCAGATTTATTCTGAAGTTATTATATTTACTCCCTAGTGCTTCTCGAGAGTTCCTGACTTCTCATAGATTTTCCAGACTTCTATCATTATATATTTAAAATGAAAACAGAAATATAACCAACCTCATTGTGAGCAATCTGCCTGTGTCTTCTCTAACTTCACCCATGCCTATCCTCTGTGCTGATGATGACCCCACCCCCACTCCTGTCCTTGCCCCACGGGACACTTCACACACTTCCACTATAACAGTTGCGACTTTAGACTGCAGTGACCTATGAAGTCTGTTTCACAACCTGCTACAAGCTCTCCAAGGGCACAGACTCCATCCATGCATCTGACCTGCCTGACTAGCTTCCTGCCTGACATCATGGAGGGGCTCAGCAAAACTTGGTGAAATGAATCAATTAACCAATTATGACAAGCTCAGGATGAGGACGGATTGGCCAGGTTCCAATTTAATTTACTTCGTTACGGATTTTTATAGGTGTTTCCCACCTCATGCAACATCCAGCTATTTATTAATGGTTTCAAGACAAAGTTACACATGAAATCTGCAGACTTTGCTATGAGCTAGTAGGTCCTGGTTAATTTGTCCTCTCTGGCCTCTGGCCGGTGGTCCCAACAAATTTGGGGTCCAAAGCTGCTGCTGTGCATGGTTCAGTGGCTCTGAAAGCTTTCACACTGACAGCCCTACCTTCTAACCCATTCCACTCTCACTCTAGAAGAGCACAGAAAAGTTAGGAAGATCAAGATGAGGAGTTCAGCAAGGCAGGCTAGCTCCCTGGCAAACTGGGGAGAAATAATACGGGTTAGGGTGCTAGAGAAAAGCTCACGGGGGCCTAATGAAGACCAGAAACCAGCATGTTGTCAGGCTAATCAGGGGTCAGGATCAGAGCATAATAAATAGGTAACAGGCTTTGGCTAACAAGGCAGAGATTTAGGCCAAAGACCTTCTGAGGGCAAGTATCCCTGAGGCTTCTCATTCAAAGCTTTGTTCAAGAGCTGGTCATCAAGTGTGGCCCTGCAAGAGAGGTATTTCAACATGTAACTGAGCTGGGGGCCAGAGGACAACAGGCAGAGCCTTCTCTGAAAGCCACATTGCAGGAGCAGATACATACCACCACTCTACATTCATGTACAGTCATTTCCCTTTGCCTCAAATACAGTTCCAGAAGGCTGAGGAATCTATTTGGCCATTAACTCTGAATCTAGCAAAGAAAGTACCAGCAGGTACTATCCAGGGAATACCTGCAACTTTCCATTATTTTATTCAGGAATGCTGACGTCTTCTGTCAGCTGTCTAACTAGGACTTATTCCTAATATAAGAAAAAGTAGGGGCGCCTGGGTGGCTCAGTCGGTTAAGCGTCCGACTTCGGCTCAGGTCATGATCTCACAGCTCATGAGTTCGAGCCCCGCATCGGGCTCTGTGCTGATGGCTCAGAGCCTGGTGCCTGCTTCGGATTCTGTGTCTCCCTCTCTCTCTGCCCCTCCCCTGCTCATGCTCTGTCTCTCCCTGTCTCAAAAATAAATAAAAACATTAAGAAAAAAAAATTTTTTTTAAAAAGTAAATACATCAGAATTTTTTTTTTTAAAAGGAAAGCCTATAACTTTGGCCAGAACCTGTCAGTAAAAAAAAGTAAAATATCTGATAGAAGTACATGATCAAAAGAAGAAACAGTCCCAACCTCCTGGCAGATAACATATGTTTTCCCATAAAATGTATTTTCAAAAGCTATCAGAGTCTGCAATCTAAGACAAACTACTCATAACTAAGTTTCAAAACCTCTGTCAGGATACCAACATTTTAATTAATTTCTTTGCAACAGAAATGAGAGCCAAGAGAGGCCAGAAGGGAGAGGACAGAACTGCACGAAAGCGTGAGAGAAGGGAAGTCAGGGCAGTGGAGATGCTCTGTGGTAGGTTCATACCGGGGGCCCCCAAAAATGTGCTTGCCTGGCCTGGCTGTGCCCTTGAGAGCAAGAGAAGATTCGCAGAGAAGCAATACTTCAATGTCTCTAGCTCCCCTGAGCAGAAGCCTTTCTCACCTATGACACTCAGCCAAGCAGAATGAGTAGCATAATGGAAGCACGTCAGCCACGTAGCCCCAAGATACGAGGCCAAACTAAAATGTTTGGTAACTCTTAGAAGTCAGAATTAATCAGAAATCCCCCCCAAATTTATGGAAGTACCGTGGAGAGTCTGGTGTATTAACAGGTATAAAAGTGGATAAGCCTCTAAAATCATCTACTATTGGGGCGTCTGGGTGGCTCAGTCGTTTAAGTGTCCAACTTCGGCTCAGGTCATGATCTCATGGTTTGTAAGTTCAAGCCCTGCGTCAGGCTCTGTGCTGACAGCTCAGAGCCTGGAGCCTGCTTCAGATTCTGTGTCTCCCTCTCTCTTTGTCCCTCCCCAGCTTGTGCTCTGTCTCTCTCTCTCTCTCTCTCTCAAAAAATAAGCACTAAAAAAATAAAAATAAAAATAAAACCATCTAGTATTTATTTTTTATCAAGGCATTTAAATCCAGTGTAATTGCGAGGGGCGGGGGGCACCTCAATGGCTTAGTTGGTAGAGCATGCAACTCTTGATCTCGGGGTTGTGAGTTCGAGCCCCATGTGTGGTATGGGGCTTACTTATTAACATTTTTTAAAAGTTTTTTTTTATCAAAAATAAAAAATCCAGTGTAATTTTTACATAATATGTACAACTAAAACCTTAATAAACACTTCTTTTTACATAGCTGCGAACCATAAGCTGAAAAATCCCATTATAATTTTATAGAATTGCTCACAATATAAAGACATAACTAAAACTCAGAGAGGGGAAGGACGTCTGTTGCAGAAGGAAGAATTTCATACTTTGAGACAGAAATATGCTACTGAAACACACACTCCCACATGAATACAAAAGAATACAAAAGAAAGGCGATATCCATTATGTGTCTTACTAAATTCATTATCAAAATGAGACTCAAAATAGTATCTCCACCTCTCATCCAGAGAGTGATCAGATTATTACTAACTCAACTAATGTTAATACCCCACGTCAATAGTATCTGTGACTTAAAAAGAGGCGTCCCTCTGTCAGTTCTTTGTCCTCTAGCCCACCACTAGCCTGTCTTTAAAAGAGAAATCTTTCACCCACACGGTTTCTTACACTTGACTGTGCAGGTGTATCCCACACAGTGGGGGTGCTCCATGCAAATCAGCACAATGTCTACTCTTAACACATAGTAAGGGCTGAGGAAATTCATTTTGATTTGGGCTCATATAGCCTTTACAGAAGCTTTTAATGAGTTATCACCCTATTATGAAAATTCTGCTTTAATCTATCTAGATAACACTTATGATAACCTATTACACCCAAAACATCTCCAGCAGACCAGCAGCAAAGATGTCATAAGTGAAAAGTTAAAATGTTGACAGGTCTGAATTAAAACAAGATAGGGCATCTGTCCAATGTGCAGAAGAACTATATCCTGGTGGTTGACAACTTAGATTCTGAAGAATACATATATTTTTCTTATTTGGCAAATCCTTTCCTACCTCCAAGCCTCTTTTTCTTTAAAAAATAAAACATCCACTTGTGTGTTTACGGCCTTCAGACGTTATATGCAGGTAAAAACAAATAACAGGAGTCTATGGATAGACGACCACAAGAGAGCAGGTGGGAGATTTCCCATGATGCCGGGCCTCGAGAAAGAATTTCTAGGAATTAAAAAACAGATTGGTACCTATCATGACCCTGAAACATTTAAAACTTGGGTGGCCACACATCCCTTGGGCAAGTGTTTCGTTGTTCTTTAAGGGCAGAGTATTTGATAAACAACAAAGGTATCATCTATCTATGAGAAGAGTATAAATGGCTCAAGGCCTGTGAATTTATCTATCTAGGACATTATTAGAGGAGTAGTAATGGAAATACCCTGGTGGTCTCTGTGGGATGGAAGAATGAAGGGTAAATCCAAGGTCTGAGCAACTGACTATCTTGTCACTAATAGAGCTAGTGTCACTCATGATGGATCACCAGGGGAGTTTTTCCTTCCAATTGTTGCTTTCTTTTCTGTTTCCAAGTTCCATTTTCAGTTCAACAAAGCCACCCCCACTGCCATCAGATTATGTTTGCTGATATCTGTGGAAGAAGTCACTGTTGGCCCCAGACATATTATCTGTCCATACTGTGAGCCTGGTCCTCTAGGTGCCAGAAACTGATGCTCCATCAGTAAAGAGGAAAGCTTTTCTCTGACTGCAGACTACATTCACTGGCCTAAGAGAAGCCACCAGAGAAAGGCTATCACCTCCGCCATCCTCCAGAGAACACCTGCAGGAACCAGGTGGTCAAGGGCAAGAGAAAAGGAACTGGGAAACCCTACCAAAAGATGTCCTATTCTTGAAGAGAGACAAAAGATGCTTCTCCCTCAACCCATGAGGGGCCCCATGGAGGACCTCTCTCCATGGCTTAGCCAGGAACTACCAGGCAGAGATGGAAAGTACTTTGGTTTTTTAAAGCATGCCTCACTTTTGTTTCTCTCAGTAATGAAATGGACTGTATATAGAACAAAGACATAATACTTCAAAATAGCATAATGTTTAATATTTTTTGTTGGGAAGATTGAAACATTATTCATAAAGTTGTTTCTCTTTGGCATGACTTCAAATCTTCTCTGAAATACCTCTCCAACCCAAATAATTTTACAACTAGATTCTTAAAATGTAATGATTCCATGACAAATACATACTGGTTTTAAAAAGACGGAGATGGTATTTATTTGAAATGGTATATGAGAATCCAAAAAAAAAAAAAAAACCACATTCAGAACAATCTACTTTTTTGGCTTCTTTATTCCTAAAGCTAATTTGTTTTTGTTATTTATTCACCTAGCTGTGATACAATAATCACTGTTTTCATGGTTTCCTTAAACACTGGGGAATTTAAACTGCCAGTGTTCTTTTTCTGTCTTGTGACAAGTGCTTATTATGGTTGACTAATGTACTTCACAGAAAGCCAGGCCCCAGCAGCAGTCACTGAACGGCATGCTAGACCCCAAGAAGATCAGCCACATATATTAGCTCTGCTCAAGATTGAGGGCAACTGAGGAAACGTTCTCCCATGGAAGCAGGAAAGCACCTTCAGCATCTGGAAACCCAGGCTGTTTTGAGGCGGCAGGTTCCCATCCAGAACGCGATCAGAAGCAAGTGACTCCCAGACACTGTCAACCCGCTAGCTTAAATCCCTCACGGGCTTTTTCACTAAGGCCAGTTCACTTACCCTCTTCTCCAAACCAGTGTCGATCCCATCAATCCTTACGGTCAGTTTGGGTCAAAGTTGTTTGTACTCAAAAGCAGTGGTGCTGCCCAGGCATAAGTAGGAAGGGCTGGCCAGTGGCAATCCACTGGTAGAGATTCAAAGTCTGCCTCTCCTTAGGAAGGCCAGTAGCTCCTGGCTCTGATTTGTTTTTCTGTCTTCCTCTGGGGTTTTCTAGCATCCTGATACAATGGGAGCCATTTCATTCTGACTATATTCTACCTGACATTCACTGCTGCCACTCGCCAGCCATCACTGTTCTCAGCCAGCTCCAGTGTGCCCCGCAAAGCTAGGCCATGGCTCACTGAAAGTACACCAACTTCTTATTAAATCTCATGCCTTTGAGAAAAATTCAGTTCTGGTTCTAAGGATTAGTAGTATATGGCAGGGGAGGAAGGAGATCAGTAGTGAATGTTAGATAGTAAATGATGGGTATGGTTCCTCCTCTTCTCCCTGGTAAACTCCTGAACTTCGGCACATACTTTAAGGTCCATACGGTCCCTCTTCTACACCACACTTCCTTACTCAGTGCACACCTCTGCTACTGTACCCATCACCCTGTGTTGCAAATGCTTGCTTACATGTCAGCTTCACCTACTGGACAGCAAATTCCTGGAAGGACGGAGGCATGGCTTATTCATTATTTCCCCAGCACCTGGGCCAGGTCTGGGCTCCTAGTGGCTTAATGAGCCTTCTTCCATCTCCCAGGCTGAGCTGGCCACTCCCTCCTCTTCGGCACTCTACATACTGTGCAGACTTTCAGTATAGGCGTTAGCACATGATCAGGATAGGGTTTATGCCTTTTACATTGCTATACCCCTAGAATCTAGCCCCAGACAGATGGCCAGTAAACATCTGTAGATACTACTGAAGGGTCACATGGGGCCACAGGATGGAAGACAGCACAGTTCAGGTCAGTGCAGGTTATCAGTGCAGGGAGTGATTTGAGAAAAAGCAGAGTTTTAGCAGAATTCCTTTAGTTAGCCAGAGGCTGGAAGACCGGATTTGTGTGCAGAGAGAGGAAGGCACTGCAAACAGCTAGGAGCTCTTACGGTAAGAGGGGCAAGTGATGCAAGGAGCCCGACCGGGCTGTGAACAGACCCTGTGGTCAGATGCAGACACCACTTCTGCCAGCTGTGTGCTCTTGGGCAAGTCACTGTACCTCCCTGAGCCTGTCTCTCATCTGCGGTCCAGAACTAATACCTCACATGGCAGTAAGGATTAAGGGTAACATGTAAAGCACCCAGCATAGCCCATCACAGGTGCTTAGAATGTTTCCTTCTCCCTCATCTCTCCAAATGGCACCCAAGGTACCTAAGATTCAGGGAAACTTGCCTAGTTCCTTGATATCAAGCTCCCATTTTCCTCCAGTCATTTAACCTCAACTTTGTAGGCCAAGCCCCTAGGACGGGTCTTAATGCTCATCAGGAAGAATAAAACAGCTGTGACTCATTTAGTGCGCACTTTGCACAAAGGCAGTCTGAATGATACTCTGGTCCTAGCCCTGGCTCATGGCCAAGTTTTTTTAAGTCTAGCCTCAACCCTTGGGAGTATGAGGTGGGGTCCCATGTTACCTGATTTCCTCAGGTCATTATCCCTAAATTTGTCCCAACTTCCTCTTGAAGCCTCCCTCCCCACCCCCCACCCCCATTGCTTGAAGCCAGTCAGCCTCTCATGCTGAACTCCAACCTCATAGAAAGGCTTTTGCCTGCACCCAGCAGTCCTTTGTGGTCTAGCTCAAGTGCCACCTCCTTCATGAAGTCTTCCCTGATTTCACATCACATGGGATGGGATGCCTCCTGCTCTCAACTCCCCCCAGGACTTTGTTTATATCTCTTTCTCTCTCTCATGGCACTAGTCATAGCTGGTCTCATGTGATTAAAAACCTGCACGCTTGTCTAAGATGATGAGCTAAGGGAGCCAGGGATGGAGGGCTCCAGCCCCTCACAAGCAACCCTACAGCCAAAAGCACCAACTCTGTAAGTTCTCCAGAACCTGCCTTATATGCGTTCAAGCCCCTCTGCCTCAGGGCTCCCGTGGGTGCTGGTGCTTTTCACATCCACCTGCCACCATGCTTGAACTCTGTACATCCCACCACGGAGTGTACCTGGTCAGGCCTACCCTCACCCTCAGCTCTTCAAGGAGATTTGGTGACCCACCCACATGCATGGGACTCTGCAACCAGACCTCAGCCTGGTGCCCCACTAGTGGCTTCATTAGTCCTCCGTCAGCTCCATTAGCGGTCAATGAGCTGCCCTCCGACCTACCTGGCTGTAAATTTCTTGAGGACAGAAATTATTGTTTCATTATTCTCTTTGCCCCTTACAGAACTAGTTCCACAGTAGGGACAAAATAAATACTCCTTTTTTGTCTTGTTTAGCCAGTGGAGGTGTTAAGTGTGTAATATTGGTTCGATCATGGCTCAAGTAAGATAGATTATTTCTCAGTTCTGGGCAGAGATATTTGATTTTTGCATATGCCCCACACCTTCCTTAATTTTTCCAAACATAGTGGATCTCATGGAAAGTATTTCAAACAACGCATAAGCCCACCTGGACAAGCAGGAGGAGGTTTGTATCTGGTAAAGGAGATTTGAGCTTCAGGGCCTGCAGGAGTTCCAGAACAACACTACGAGACAAGTAGAATTTATCCCGCTCCTAAACAGAACAAAAGAGAAGAAGGTAAGCTATTTCTAAAAACTCAGAATAGATCTGTCAAAAGAGCTTCCAAAAGATTCACAGATCGGAAATGAAAAACAGTATTTGAATATGCATAATGAACTGTCCTTAAGAAATAAAATTAAAACTGAAAGGAAAAAATTAAAAAGGCATTTTTGTGTGTGTAATGAGTTTACTGAAGCACCCAGAGCACATAATTCAACGGGTAAGAAAAAGATAGGAGGTCTCTTCAATACTGAAATGGCCAAATTTGGTTTTTGCTTGCAGGAAATGATAGGTTCTAAGAAATGCAGAAATTAAATCCAAAAGCATTTTTTTTTCCAAAAGAAAATGATTTAGAGAGAAACATATACAGCTGTTTCCAGGGGCTCATATCCTCTCTGAGGAACTTACTTTTCAAATGGACTGCTTAAGCACACAGAAAAATAAATGGAACATACTAGGTACCACCACTCATCTTTGACACATTGTAACATTTTGCTTTATGTAATGTCACAGAAACAGTGGAAGCTTCCTGTATGGTGCTCTCTTTTCTTTCTCCCTTCCTTGAAGTAGCCACAATTTTGAATCTGGTGCTTACTAGTTCATGTATGTTTTTACTACATATGTATGCCTCCGTTACAAGGTATAATATTATTTTTCCATGCTTGTTTTTAACTTTCTCTGACAGTATCATACTGTGCATCTCTTTCTGCTTATAATTTCTCGCTACATTACATTTTTGAAGTTAGTTCCTATTGATACATGTAGTTGTAGTTCTTTTAACTAGGGTTTAACAATATTTTATTATAAGAACATACTGAAATTCATTGATCTGTTTTCCTGTTAATGGAACATGAGACTGTTTTCAATTTTGCAAGTTTTTTACTGTCAACTATAACACACATGCATAAAAGGACATAAAACACAAACGTGCAGATAAATGGGTTCATGTAGACTGAACACCCAGGTCAAACAGCAGCACGTCACAAGCACCTTGGAGCCCCTCATGTGTCCTTTCTTGATCACAACCAAGGAACTGGAGACCCAATGGGTCTGCATCCACTTTCTTTTCCTTTTCCTCATTTTCACTCATGGTATATATACTGCCACCTGTATGCCCAAATAGCCTTGCATGCTGAACACTTTTTTAAAAAATTATTTCTAGAAATCATTTGAGGCCTCTTCCTCCAAAGACCTTTCTGCCTGTTTTTTGCCAGGTCCCTGGAGGTACTAGCCTGGTCCGGGGTTACCTTAATAAACACACAAGCCTTGTAAGGTCTTATATTGGGCCACCAAAGGGCTTGACACTGAGCTCGATCTATGTGAGGACAAGTTCACCTCTGGGTTATCTTTATTTTGTCGTCCTGAGCAAACAGGGATGGGCTGCAGGGGTGCAGGATCATACCAAGTCCCTGCTCTTGGTAGGTCCTGGATTCTGACTCTTGTTCCCCGAGCCTCCTGGATCTTCTAGAACTGCAGCTCAGCGTCTCAGTCACATCCCTGCATTTCTGTGCTCTCCCGGATCTTAGTCTGGTGATTCATTTAAATCTGGTTAGCATTTTGATGCTTTTAAGAAGTTTTCAGAAAATATCTTGCTCATTTTTTTTAAGCTTTTAAGTAGGAAATGATCTAGTCCATAATTATCAGGAAAGAAGTCTAAACTTTTTATTGAAATTATACTAAATTTATAGGTTATTTTATGAGAATTAGCTGTCTTTATTATGCTGGGTCCTCATCCATGAACATGAGATCTGTCTCCATTTACTTAATGCTGTTTAATAAAACTTTCTGGTTATCTCCATTAAGTTCTTGCACATTTTTGTTAGATTTATTCTTTGTTGCCACAGGAAATGACATTTTAAAAGTATATTTTATAATCATTTGTAGCTGAATATTAAAGGTGGATGATTTCTGGGTATTCATTTGTAATCAGCATCCTTGCTGAACTCTTACAAAAGTTTTAAAAAGGCAGATTTTCCTTGGTTCATTTGTAATCATATCATCTATGGAAAGTGAGAGTTTTATTTTTCCTTTCAAATCCTTACACCTTTGATTTCTTCTTCCTATCTTACTGAATTGAGTAGGACCCCCTGGACCATAATGAATATAAACAGTGATAATGGGCATTCTTGTCTTATTTACAATTTTAAAGGGACTACTGTTGGCATTTCACCATTAAGTATAACATTTCCTAGAAGTTTCTGGTAGGCACAAGCTAAGGAATTTCCCTTCTATTCCTAGTTTGACAGGAATTATCACAAATGGGTGTTGAATTACATAGAATCCTTCTTTTGTATTTGCTCAGATAATGATATAAATTTTTCACCTTTCATCTGGTATCATGGTGACATAAATCAATGTTCTAATATATAAACCATTCTTATACTTCAAGAAAATCCTCACTGGGCCTTGAGGCTTTATGTTTAACACATTAATTTGCTATTATTCATTCAGAATTTGTATACCTCAGAAGTAGAACTGGCCCATAATTTTCCTTTCTCCCACTGCCCTTGTCCAGTTGGTGTCAAGAGTCCACTGGCCTCACAGAGGATGTTGAAAGTGTTCCCTGGTTTTGATTCTCTGCACAAAGTGGAACTCAGTCTGTTCCTTCAATGTTTAACAGAAGTCATCTTTAAAACTGGGACGTTTTATAGTTACCCATTCCAATTTTTAATCATTTAGGTCTAGCCATTGTTTTCCTTAGTTGTAGTGTGTTACATTCTTCTAGAAAATTGTCCCCTTGTCCAAGATTTCAAATTTACCCACACAGAGTTGTTCATTTCAAAATCTCTGCTATGTCTACAGTTATGGTCCCTTTTTCACTGCTGATAGTCTTTATCTGTGCCTGTTCTCTGCTTCTCTTGATCAGTCTCACCAAAGTTTTGTCAAAACCTCAAAGCCCCCTTCTGGTTGTACTGATCCTCCATTGTAGCTATGTTTTCTATTTCATTATTTCCTGATCTTATCTTTATTATTTCCTTCCTTTAAATCTTCGTATGGTTGCTCTGTTATGCCTATTAACTTGACTTGTTTACCTCATTTTGTTTCTCTTCTTTTCCAAGAGAAGTATTTAAGACTATGAATCTTCTTCTAAATATTTCTGTGGCTCCATATCTCAAACTTTAGAATATAGTATTTTCATATTTGTGTAGTTCTAAATATTTTTGTAAATTCTCCTATCTCCTCTGATCTATGAATTATTTAAAAGTATATTTCAAATTCCAAATATAGCAGGTCCCAGACACATTAATCCATTCAATACCTCTGTATGAATTCGAAAAAGGGACACACACATAATACAAATACACACACAGCCATGACAAAGAATGAAATCTTGCCATTTGCAACAATACAGATAGACCCAGAGGGTATTATACCAAGTGAAATCAGTCAGACAGAGAAAGACAAGTGTCCCATGATTTCACTTATAAGTGGAATCTAAAAAAACAAAACAAACAAACAAAAACCAGATTCTTAAATACAGAGAACAAAATGGTGGTTGCCAGACAGGAGGAAGGTGGGATGATAGATGAAGCAGATAAAGAGGATTAAAAGGTTGTAAATATAAACAATTCATGGAGATGAAAAGTACAGCATCGGGAATACAGTCAATAATATTGTGATAATGTTGTATGATGACAGAAGGTGACTATACTAATCACAGTGAGTATTAAGAAATGTATAGAATTATAGAATCAATATGGCGTGCACCTGAAACTAATATAACACTGTATTTAATTATACTTGAATTAAAAAACCAAATAAGCAAAATAAAATTAGATACATGCAAATCTAAAAAACAAACTTTGAGCCACTAAGCTCCCAAGACAAGCAACTCCCCCACCCAAGACTGCTACAATATCAGCTTATATGCTTCCCACTCTGGTTCTCAATCTCCTCTCCAATTTTGCCCCTTTCATTCTTATAAAATTACCAATACATTTAAAATCATATTCATTACATTTTACCCAGCACTTCTATTATTTTAAGCGGGAGAGTTTTCAGGTATTTAGGCTGCCAGATTGCCAGAAGGAGAAGTCTACAAAGCCCTTACCTTTCTATGCCTTTTCTTTTGATTTAACAAGGGAGAATGCTCAGTTAGATACTGCTCTTTCTGAAACCATTTCCAATAGTTTCCCATTATCTATGAAGAAGGTGGGAACACGCTAAGACTGAAGCTTTCTACAAGTAATAGTTATTTTGAGTTTGACCACTGGAGATGGGCAGATGACAACAGGAAGTAGAAGGCCACTAAAGCAATCATGGGGTAGGAGAGCATATAATGTATAAGGAATGTTCAAAACTAAGAATATCTTGACTTTAAAAAAGTGGAAGTTCCTTTGTGGTCAATCTCTATAGTGCACAACATAGAAAGTACAAATTCATTATGGTTCTTCCCCTTTAAAAAGTGCATAATTCAAACAAACCAAGCATAAAGAAAATGAAGAAATAAAATAACTTCTTTTCATTGTATATCTTTTCATTGCATCTGGTACTGTGTCCTATAGATCTACTGTTTTAAGTGACAAAAAAAAAAAAAAAAAGAAGTTATTTTTCAGGAAGGATTTGAAAGAAGAAAAAAAAAATGCTGATTATTTAGGTAGTTAGAAAACTCCAAGCAGAGTAATAAGTTTATAATCAGAAAGACTAAAGACAAGATTATCATGGAACACTTAACATGGCAGAATGGACACAAGATGGTAAGAAAAAAAAGACAAGAGTGTTTTAAATAGAATGAAAGACTTGATAGAAAATTAGATTTTTAATGAGGAAAACAAAAGGCTTATAGAAGTGGACAACATGAAAAATGGAATATTCTAGATGTTCAAGGGAGAACAACAGAAAGAGTCCCCACTGAAAAGAAACTTGGAAAATTTGGAAATTGGGTGAGTAACATTGTACACTGTTCTTGAGGGCAGAAACGCTCCCAATTGGCCTTGCTTTTCCTTTAGGACAGCATCTACCAGCTCCAACAAGGTTGCTACAGGCACTGGGCAAGCAGTACTTTTCCACTCCTCAGCAGTGGGCCAGGGGAGAAGAAAGATAATGCAATACAGAAACCATTATGAAGGCAAGATGACAAAAGATGAGATTACAATCTCAGAGGCCAAGAACCCAGAAGTGGAGAGACAAACAAGTGATGAGAATTAAGGAACTCTCCTCAGGATTTTACAAATGACAAGCTGATATTTTTCTACTTTGGGTATAAAAATGACACGGAGTTATGGCTTGCCCACTAATCATGGGATGGTGAACTTGAAAAGGACCTTAAGAGGTCATTTAGAACCACTATCTCGTTTTACTCAAAATCTCTCTTCTCTTCTAAACCATATGAGCCTCATTTCTCCAAGTTTGTATA
Source organism: Acinonyx jubatus (assembly GCF_027475565.1). Taxonomy (NCBI): domain Eukaryota; kingdom Metazoa; phylum Chordata; class Mammalia; order Carnivora; family Felidae; genus Acinonyx; species Acinonyx jubatus. The sequence continues at coordinate 134,029,594 of NC_069386.1, read as the reverse complement.
ATTAAGATACAGTTTATATAGATTTGCATAAGGTGTTTCCTTCCCGTGATATTTATTAGACCTCAGTAGAATTACTCATTTTTAACTACAGTGAAGCAATGAATGGAACAAGCATTGACACCGGTTAGAAAGAATGTTTCTGCCAGTTTTCAGTTTCCCCAGAACAAACGGATACGCAACCTTACCTTTGTGAAAGCTCGGTAACACAAACCACACACCTCCACCAGGTAGGCTAAAGTGAAGACGGCATTCTGAATCACAAAGCTGAGCAGTTTTGAAAATGGTTCCAACAGACTCTGCAATGAGATTGGGGCCAAATAAAACCAACTGCTGATTCTTTCATTTAAAAAAAAAGTATTAAAGTCTTCTGATACTTAAACTAATGGGATCATTCCTTTAGTTAAAATCTGTTGCCAGGTGGCTAGTGGAGTAACACTATTGGTCTAACAAGAACAGAACTGTACATTCAATCAGTACCTTTAAAGAGCATGATTTAATCATCTTGTTCCTCAAAAAAAAAAAAAAAATTCTTACTTTCCCAGGTGGCATCATTTATAAAGCTATTCAACTCCAATTTTGTCCCTATGTCCACCCCCAGCAATCAAGACTTTGTGAGGTTTGTTCTAAGATTTTCCACTGTATTTCTCAGAATCTGTAGGCATCTCTGGGCTCATCCATCCAGCTCCTTTAAAACCTCTCATCTCAGTTTTAAGTTGCACAAACCATCCAGCAAGTAAGTACAAGGCACTTTCACTCAGATAATGCTCATCATTAACCAGCTTCCTGCCTATGTGCATCAGGAAGGCACAGTTTTGGTTTCTCCATCTGAATCCCACCCCTAACTGGTCAGTTTTAGATCCATATGCTCTCTGAAGTCATTTAGAAACACCTTTTTTTTTGAGCACCTACTAAGTATCAGGCAGAGTTGGATGCTTGTATATGTTTTTCCCATTCAAATTTCTTACGACAATCCTGGAGAGACGGTATGTTATAATAGTGCCACAAGCCTTAGACTCTCACACAACTGTTCTCAAACTCTGGCTCTCTGTGACCTGGAGTAAGTGATTTAACCTCTCTAGACTTAGTTCTCCTCTCTGTAAAACAAGGATAACAATGGCCTCCACCTCATTAGCGTTGCTGCGAGAAATCAGGAGATAACCCAGGTAAAGCACCTGGCAACAGTGAGTCCTCCATCGCTGTTAGAACTCTGGAGCTTTGGTGCCCCTATTTTCCTCTGAGACTTAAGCAGGCAAGCAGCTTGCCTAAGGCCATACAGCTATAGAATGGAATTCAAATCCAAATTCCAGGGCAAGTTTCCCAAGGCAGAACCACTCTTTAGGGGAGACAGAATTTTAATTGGACTACGAAAGACTTCATGTGATTTCCACTACGCCTCAACCTCCATAGTCCTAATTGTCTGCATTATAAAAGTAAACACACTCAATGCACAAACGCAGGATCTGCAGGAATGTACATACGAGGAAATAAAAGTCCATAATCCCACCACCTCGAGATAACATTTTTACATACTTCCTTCTTTGCTGCATTCCAATTCACTCGACTAAAATCTTACACACATCCAATCCTACATTTTGTTAATTGCATTTTGTTAATAATATATAAGAAATTTGCAATGCTATTTCTTTATAATCATCATTTTAATGGCACAAAAGCCACATTTTATTATAAATAACATCCCACTATATACGTTTTTATGTGAAGTTTACATTTTCATTTTCTTCTTTAGAAGAGATTCCCAGAAAAGGAATGATTAAATCAAAAGACATGAGAATGTTTGTGATCTTTTTTCTTTATTGATACAAAAATGAATTTGTTACAGCTAGTTGCTGCTGAGGATAAGAATTATGTCCTTTGTTTATATTCCCCACAGAAAGCCATATAGAAAATCTTAGAGGAACCTCTTGACACAGTACTGTTGATTCAATATTCTTTGCTCTGTTTAATGTTGCCTTGAAATACTGATGATGGATGAATAAGGTCAGGAATGTATCTCCAGTTGATATATACTGCATCTTTACTCATCAAAAAAGGAAACCTGAATTCAAACCTATACAGAAACTTGTTATTTTATCCAGCAATCACATAGTGATGGGGCAATATAGTACAACAGAAAAATTAAGGAGGTTGGAATCAAAGGGTCTAGGTTCAAGTCTCAAATTTTCCACTAACCAGCTATGTAATCTTGGCCAAGACAATTTATCTCTCTGAGCCTGTTTCCTTATCTATAAATGAGCAGATGAGATCAAGTGATCTCTTTGTAACTTTCCTGCACAAAGTATTAGTTTATAAAAACACAGTCAAGGTATGAATTTACAGGGGGCGGGGCTTCTTGGTATATTAACTAGTAGCTCCAAGCCATTGCAATACAAACTATTGCACCATTGTGTGTAATGGAATACAAGCAGGAATACAAAGGTGAATGAGACACAGGGCTGGACTTCATGAAGCTCACAGTCTCACTGGGGAAACGTTTGTACCATGTAAGTGCTAATATAGAAAGCTCTATAGAGTATTGTGGGATCTGATATAGGAGGAATTTGCTACGGAGAGTTCATATCCATTTTTTGAAATTTAAATGGGATTCAGATTATCATCTTGAAGAATGAGAAGGAGTTCAACTCACCAGCAAAAGTATAAAGCATTTCAGGCAGAGGAAATGGCCTAAGCAAAGGCAAGGAAGTATGAAATTAAATAAGATTATAAATGTAAAGCAGTTAGCATAATGCCTGCCATATGGTAAGTGTTCAACAAAGAGTGCTTGTTGTTTTGATGATAATGATGATGATTCTGAAAGTAAACAGGAGGCATGGGGGATGGTACAAGTAGCCCAAGCTGAAATTAGAAAGGTAGGCTGGCAAATTAATGAAATACCTTCTTGTATGTCACATTAAGGAATCTGGATATTATCCTAAAAGAAATGAGATGTGATCAAAGACTTTTAAGCACGGAACCAAGGCATTAAGATCTGTGTTTAGAAGGATACCTAGATCATAATATGAAGGGCAGCCTGATGGCCCTGGCCCAGGATTAAGAGGACTAATTGCAAAAAAATGATATTGTGATGTATTAGAACTCTTCATACTAGAAACTGTCAAGGTGTGTGAAAGTGAAACATTCAGTATGCAGTAACCATTTCTCCAGTATTACTATATGCCTGTCTTTTTAGGTTAAAAAAATAACTAAATAACCAATGGGTTGTTTTTCTGAAACATACAATACATACCCTTGTGGCATTGGTAGAGGGTATCTTCAAGAGGCAAATCATAATTCTCAAACTGGAATCTAAAGAACACTGTGAACAAATATGAAAACAATAAAAGTCAGTACCCTTCTTAATGTATCTTTTACTTCATGTATTTTTTATAAGCATTTTTTTTAGGGGAAAAAATCTCAAGTATAGCTGCCTCTTTACAGTTTTCTATGCCATATATTCATGCTGAAAAAAATCCTCAGGTTTTAAAAAAACATAATTAAGCCATTAATTAAGCAATGTTAAACAACTAAATAATTAAACACAGCTCCTAAACCACTTTTCAAAGATATATTCTTAAAATTAAATTATATAGTTGGATAAAGAATTGAATGGATGGATGGATGGATGGATGGATGGATGGATATATGAATGGATGGACGGGTGGATGGATGGGTGGACAGACTGACAGAGAGGTGGATAGGTAAGTATTAAATGTGTCCAACTCTAAAGAGGTACACTAATTTGTGAAATTTTCCCATGTTGGGAAAAAAAACTACTCAAATCTATTTAAAATCATTAGGCTTATTAATCCAAATAAGAACCAGTTTCATCTGCCCTTTCTCTGTTGCTAAAGGATATGACAAAAACCTGGGAAAAAGCAGCAAAATTTCTAAAAGAAAAAAATCATGCCTCAAAAATCTATTAGAGTTGCATTTTGGCAAGATTCCATAATCAAAATATACTTTTAAAATTGATTTTACTGGTATGGGGAGGAAGGGGAGAAATGTTACAACAAAAATAAATCTTATTTAACACTGTAAGCCTATCACAATGGTAGGCTATAGTTAAATCCCTGCAGCTGTGTAGAATACTAGCCTTTTAAGATAGTACAAATTAAGCCAGTGGTTCCCCAAGAATAACCCCTGGACCAGCAGCACTTCTAATTACCCGGAAACTTGTCAGAAACTTGTCAGGTTGTACTCCCAGTGAATCAGAAACTCTTAGAACAACGCCCAGGAATCTGATTTTAGCCAGTCCTGCAGGAGCACCGGTGCACTCCGAAGTCTGAGATCCACATCTCTACACTGATGAGAACTACAGAAGGTTTTTCAACAGTTTAAGATTTTCCGAAGGTATTAAAAACAAAGCAGAAGATGACCAGAGACAGTGCCTGGATCTGATCTACCAGGGCAAGTTTTTGCTTTAATTCTGGAAGTATTTTACAGGTACCTTCTAAGGGAATTATTGGTCTATTTAGTCTGCTTAACACCCATCGGAGTTCATGTGACATTTACACTACTTTAAACCAGGGGCTGAAAACTGGCTGTTCATTAGCTCCCCACGGTGTTTTAAAAACCAGGAAATATCATCTTCAAAAACATGGGAAGACCAATGATACAAAACCTTAATTCCCACATGACAATTGGCTGGTGTATTGCAGCATATGGACTCATTAGAAGGGACTGGTTCTTTCCTGTTCTCAAGGGTCCCAGTTCTCTGTATAACCATATCCCATTCTACTCATTAACCTTGTAGTCAGGGTCCCTATGGGCAAGGCTGATTGTTACAAATTAGGCTTACCAGTTGTTTACTGCTGGCAATACTTCCAATTGGTCAGTGATCAAGTTAAATATTTTGATGATCATATCAACCTACAGGCATGTGAATTTGTCATGCCTGACTCACCCCCTTCTCTTCAAGTGTGTGGCTTTATGCAATGAACAGCCCTGAATGGCTCTTGGTCCTAGGGAGGCTCCATGTGGCCGTGTTAAAATGCATCACTTAATCTTCTACATGTATATGTACAGTATCTATATACTGTACATATGGTTTCAAAGTACAGTACTAACCCTCTTTGCTTGGATTTACTCAGCTACTCTATATTTGTGAGCAGATAGGATCGTAGGATGTGAGAGATGGTAAAGATTTCAGAATTTCCACTTGTCAGTAACTTCCGACTCAAAGAAAACAGCACACACCAAGCTAAGGGCCCCTGAATTATCCTTACAGACCCTATTTTGGGGTCACATATTCCAAATCTGCCAATTTGGAAAAAGGCATTATTAGGGGTGGTCCATCTTTTTTTTTTTTTTTAAGTTTATTTATTTATTTTTGAGAAAGAGGGAGAGAGAGAGAGGGAGAGAGAGAGGAAGGGGCAGAGAGAGAGGGAAAGAGAATTCCAGGCAGGCTCTTCACTGTCAGTGTGGAGCCCATGACCTGAGCCAAAACCAAGTGTCAAACACTTAACTGACTGAGCTACCCAGGTGCCCCGGGGGGGTGGTTCATCTTTATAAGACATTTTATATACATGTAATACTCATTTAAGAAACGGTGCTACCAACATGTAACTTCACTTGTCAGATCAACAAGTGATTGATTTTATTGTGAGTTGAATATTTCTGTGATCTGCATAAAGCTCAAAAAGCTCATGGAGCAAATGAGGTTCAAAGACATAGAAACGACCACTAACAGCCACCTCCTTTCTCCCTACTATAGAGACTAGATGCCTTCAATTCGCCCCTGCTGTAGAAGGACTCTAGGAGACTATTAGTGGAGAGGACACTGGGTCAGGAGTCAAGAGTCTTGAGTTCTAATCCTTACATAGCCACCACCTCTCTGATTTTGCAGTCCCCTATCTGGAAAATGGGGGGCATTGGAAAGGGATGGTTTTTATAGGTCTCTTCCAGCTTTAACAGTATAGAGTTCTGCTTCTGCATTTAATGGACTCATGTCAAAAATTCTCCTTAGGTCACAAGATTCACAGCTAGGTAATTGTGTGTGTATTCTTGGAAAGTGGTATGGTGGCCACAGGGAGGGGGCAATGGTGGTAGTGGTAAGGCAGCCAAACAGAAACATAATTATCACCTTGGCCTTGCAAGTAAGTACTTTACTCACAAACACGTAAACAATCACTTCCCTTTAGTTCTCTGAAATTTAGCTTTACATGGTATGTCTACTCTCCTTTTAGACAAAACTATGTACTTACTGACTTAGGCATTTATTGAAAAAAAATTTCTAGATAAACACCATCTACTACTATCTTCCTGATTTTTAAAAATCAACTGGAAACATGAAATCACTACGTCAAAATGCCTAACACATTTTGCTTTTTAAGTTTGTAACACTTGGAGACATCAAGCTACAGAATGCTCTGCACTCTGTGGCTAACAGAGATTCCTTACAGCCCTTTATGAAACATCAAATCTCTGTAAGCAGATGGTCTGCAAACTGTAAGATCACAATTGCAGATGAAATCCTGGACTCAGCTTACCTTTAGAGGCAAAACACAAGGCAGCTTGGCAAAAAACGTCTGAAACTGGTTGCTGATTGTGGTCCAGAGGCTGCTAGGAGAATCCATGGGCAAAGCTTCCATGAAGGTAGCAATGTTTTCCAAACAGCGTATCATAGCACCCCCTGCTGGTAAATTCTTTTTGTTATTTAGACCCTAAAAACACAAAAGCATAGGCAATCAACTGCTGAAACAGCTTGGGGATTCAGAGAGCTATTTGTCGAAGATCAGCTTTAAAAATCACACATTCACGGATTAAACATGTGTTGTGTGCCTACTATATAGGCTATTCATTGTAATTGGCAGGCGGTGAACAGAGAAGAATCAAAAAATTCGGACAAACGGGAAAAACTGTGACTTTTAATTCAGTGGGAGAAGGTGAAATGTGAGTAAGAAATAAGAAACACATTTTAAGGATCTGCAGTTGGTGTGGTTAGGTGCTAAGAAGACACAATGAACGATGCTTGCTGGAAACTCCACTGGCCAAAGCCTGAGAGTAATGACTACAGAAGCAGCGAAGTTTATAGGGCCATTGGCCAACCCTGCAAGCTAACTGAGAACGCTACAAAGCAGAGGACCTGACACGTGAACCCAAGCATCCGGATACGAACCGGCAATGGAACTGAGAACTGAAGTCGTCTCATGACTGAGCACAGAAGCAGGACCTGAATCCAAAACCTCACGCTAAATAAGCAGAATCCAAGTCTCGCAATACAGTGCACACAGCTCCACCCACTGCGCATTTGGAAAGCCTGAAAGCTCAGTGCAGGTGAGCGCTTAACAGCTGCCATCCACCCCTCAGTTGAGGGTGCCCAAGGAGCTTTAAATAAACAGTCAATCCACACACAACAGCAACGTCCAATTGGCACTCTTCCATGCGTTGGCAATTCTTATTTTTAATTAATTTTAAACATTTAAAGAATTTAAGATTAATTGGACATGTGTTAATACTTAGTTTAAATTTAATTTTTCAGTTAAATGACAGGCCTTCTTCCTCAGCTGCGATTTCGGCGGGGGCTTAGACAGTCATCAAAGCAAACCTACCTCCAAGAGCTGACTGAGAGCAGCGAGAGAGCTCAGCTCATTGAAGTCCATGAGAGACGTGGCTAAGGTCCGTAAGAAAGTCCCATCTGGAAAGTCAACAGTCAGATTTAGAAGCATGGGGGTTTCAGCGAGTAGCCACGTTTGTGGTGTTTGGATTCCCTGTGAAGGAATTACCTTTGATAGTGCTCTGGAACAGCTGTGGGAAGATGCCGTTGGGGGCCAGCTGATGGAAGATGCAGCGTAGGAACTGCTTGGCCACCCCCGCTGCGTTGCCGGGAACCATCATGCTGGGGGGTGAATGGGGAGAGAAAAGACAAGGACTCATGGGGCAACCAGCGTGAGCTTAGGTATTTCTGTATTTGTTTATTTTTTTTAATGTTTATTTTTGAGAGAGAGAAAGAGAGCGCATGAGTGGGGGAGGGGCAGAGAGAGTAGGGGACAAAGGATCCCAAAGTGGGCTTTGTGCTGACTACAGAGAGCCTGAGGCGGGGGATCCGGCTCACAAACAGTGAGATCACGACCTGAGCTGAAGTCTGATGCTCAACCCACGGAGCCACCCAGGCGCCCCTCTGTACTGGCTTATTTAGAGTTCAGGCATTTACACACCAGTCCTCTCATGGAATATCCCACTGTCTTTTTCATCAGTGAGATGAAATACTACAGTTGCACGGAATCCCTGTTAATAAGAAGCTTCTAGAAAGAGAGAACCAGGAAATGTCAGAGGGGTGCCAGACTAATTCTTCCAGCCACCCCAGAGTACAGATGAAGCTTCTGAGGCCCAGAGAGAAAATGTGACCCACGAAGGCTACACATCCAGAAAATGGCAGAGTCAGGATGAAAACCGGGATGAGATTATCAGCAAGATCCTCCCACGAAGGGTCATTAGCTAAAGAGAGCTGATCTGAGGGAAAATGCAGGGAGGGAGAAATGTTCATACCTAATGGGAGACAGGACAATTTTTCTTGGGGTGCCTTGAGCTGGTACTTACAGAAAGGAGAGGGCTTTGATCTGTGCAGTCGATCCCCACCCTCCACATCACTTATGCCCATGAAAACAGGGAGCCAAGAGGTGATATGTGGCCCCAGAGACCAAAGGATCAAGAAGGATGTTCCCAGAGGTGATTAGACAGTGAGTTACCAAAGGAAGAAAGAAGAAAAAAATCAAAGAGCCTGAATAGGTCGGTGGTAAAAAGTCCCTTTTACCTAAACTGTTATTATGCTACCCAGAAATGCTGATTCAAACTCACAGGTCAAAAACATTCTTCATTCAGAAATGACACCAAACTCACACAAACTCTTTCAAAAATTAGGGAAGGAGGGAACCCTTCCCACCTTATTTTATGAGGCTGGCATAGCCCTAGAAGTAACATCCGATAAAGTCATTACAAAACTAAAGTAAACTAAACTAAACCAACAGTCTTCATGGACATTGAATCCAACTATAAACAGGATGATGGTCCATGACCAAGTAGAGTTTATCCCAAGAATGTAAGAAGGTCTTAATATTCAAAATCCAATCAATGGAATTCAACATATTAAAGAATAAAAGGCTCAGTAGGTTACACATCTGACTCTTGATTTCAGCTCAGGTCATGATCCCAGGGTCATGAGATTGAGTTCTGTGCCAGGCTCTGTAGTAGGCATGGAGACTCCATAGGATTCCCTCTCTCCCTGTCTCTCTGTCCCTCCCCTGCTTGCACATATGTGCTCTCTATAAACAAACAAACAAATAAATAAATGAGTTACCATCTCACACCAGTCAGAATGGCTAAAATCAACAACTCAGTTAACAACAGATGTTGGTGAGGCGGTGGAGAAAGGGGAACTCTGTTGCACTATTGGCAGGAATGCAAACTGGTGCAGTCACTCTGGAAAACAGTGTGGAGTTTCCTCAAAAAATTAAAAATAGAACTACCCTATGACACAGCAATTGGACTTTTAGGAATATATCCAGAGGATACAAAAATGCTGATTCGAAGGGACACATGCATCCCAGTGTTTATAGCAGCACTATCAACAACAGCCAAATTATGGAAAGAGCCCAAATGTCCATCAACTGATGAATGGATCAAGAGAACACACACACACACACACACACACACACACACACACACACACACACACACACTGGAATACTACTCAGCAATGAAAAAGAATGAAATCTTGCCATTTGCAACAACACGGATGGAACTGAAAGGTTATGCTAAGCAAAATAAGCCAGTCAGAGAAAGGCAGATATGATTTCGCTCATATGTGGAATCTGGGAAACTTAACAGATAAACATAGGAGAAGGGAAGGAAAAATAAGATGAAAACATAGAGGGAGGCAAACCATAAGACACTCTTAAATACAGAGAACAAACTGAGGATTGATGAGGGCAGGGGGTTTGGGGGGGTGGGCTAAATGGGTGATGGGCATTAAGGAGGGCCCTTGTTGTGATGAGCACTGAGTATTATATGTAAATGATGAATCACTGGGTTCTACTCCTGAAGCCAAGACTATACTGTATGTTAACCAACTTGAGAATTAATGAATGAATGAATGAATGAATGAAATAAGATATAATTGAAAAAAATAAATAAAAATAAAGAATAAAGGGCAAAAGCCATACAGTTATTTCAATAGATACAGAAAATGCATCTGACAAATTTAACACCCATTCATGATAAAAACTCTCAGCAAATTAGAAATAAAAGCAAACATCATCAGTCTGGTGAAGAGCATTTATGAACACCTACAGCAAGCATAATTAATGGTGAGATACCAAAGGTTTTTCTGGTAGAGCAGGAACAAGGCAAGGAAACTCCCTAACATCTTTATTATTATTACTGGAGATCCTAGTCATTACAATAGGACAATAAGAAAATAAAAGGCATGAAAATCAGAGAGAAGTGAAACTGTCACTATTTGCAGATCTGACTTTTTTTTATATACAAATACTTTTAGATTCTATGAAATCTTAAAAAGCAATGACTACAACTAGTAAGTGAACCCAGATTATTACATTACAATGTTAACATAAAAATTCAATTGCATATTTATACACCAGCAGCAAAAAAAGTTGGAAAATTTTTAAAAATTCCATTTATGTTGGCTTTAAAACACTCAAAATTCTTGGGAATAAATTTAACAAAAGATGTGCAAAACCTCTACTCTGAAAACCACCAAACACTGCTGAGACAAACAAAAAAGACTGAATAAAATGAGAATATGCACCATATTCATGAATTGAAAGACTCAGTATTTTTGTGCAGTTATCCCCAAATTGATTTATAGTTTCAGTACAATCCCCACAGGCTTTTCTCCCCCAAATTGAGAAGCTTACTCTAAAATGCATATGGAAATTTGATAAATTGATAACATCCAAATCAATCTTCTTGAAAAAAATGAGCCAAGTTGGAAGATTCATACTATCAGACTTCAAGACCTATCGTATAGCTATAGTAATCAAGACAGTTTGATGCCAGCTTAAGAGTTAACATACAGATAAACGGAACAGGATAAAGTCTGGAAGTAGATCAACCCTAATGTGGCTGTTTGATTTCAACCAACACCAAAGTGATCCAGTGGGGAAGGAGAAAGTCATTTCTTTTAATGGTGCTAAAATAATTAGGTTTCTACATGGATAAAAAGGAACTTCAACCCCTACCCTCACACCATACATAAAAATTAATCTGAGGGGCACCTGGGTGGCTCAGTCAGTTAAACAACCGACTTCGGCTCAGGTCATGATCTCACGGTTCGTGAGTTCAAGCCCCACGTCGGGCTCTGTGCTGACAGCTTGGAGCCTGGAGCCTGCTTTGGATTCTGTCTCCTTCTCTCTCTGCCCCTCCCCCACTTGTGCTCTGTCTCTCTCTGTCTCTCAAAAATAAATAAATATTTTAAAAAATTTTTTAATTAATTTGAGACTGATCATATAAATGCTAAATATAAATGCTTACACCATAAAACTTTTAAAGGAAAATACTGGAGAATATCTTCTTGATTTGAAGACAGGCAAAGATAACAGGAAGAAATAGTCATAAATTGTTTAAAAATTTTAACACAGTAGTCTTCACCTGAATTAAAAACATCTCATCAAAAAAATATATTAACAAAAGGAACAGGTAAGCACCAGAGTGGGTGAAAATATTCTCAGGGCATATTTAATAAAGGACTGGTATTTAGGATATATAAAAAGGTCCTACAACTCAACCCAGTTGAACATGTACAAAAGATTCCAACAGACACTCACAAAAGAAGACTTACAGAGGGTCTTGAAGAGCACTTGATAATATACTCAACAGCATTAGTCACCAGAGAAATGCAAATTTAAAGTATAATAAGATACCCACAAGAATGGTTAAGATTAAAAAGACTAACACCACCAAATTTTGGTAAGGATGTCAAACAACCAGAAGTCTCATACATTACTGGTGGGAATACCAAAATGGCACAACCACTTTAAAGACACGATCTGCTAGTATCTTATAAAATAAAACATACACCCATCCAGGAACCCCACAATTCCATTCCTGGGTATTTATCTAAGAGAAATAAAAACATTTGTTTCCAAAGAGACTTGTATAATGGCCACAACAGCTTTATTTATAATAGCCCCAAACTGGGAACAATGCAAATGTCCATCAACAGGAGAATAAATAAATAAAGTATGGGATAGTATTTAGCTGTAAAAAAAAGAAACAAACTACTGATACAGGCAACAACATGGATGAATCTCAAAAACGTTATGCTAAGTAAAAAAGCTCAGACACAAAGAAGCACAAGCTGTATGATTCCATTTATATAAAGCTCTATGGTGGAAAAAAAAAAGTAAGGCTAGTATTTGCCTATGTGGGTGGGAATTGGGAAGATGCATGAAGGGACTTTCTGGGGGTGATGGTAATGTTCTATATCTTGACAGGGATTTAGGTTATGCAGGGGTATGTATGTGTCAAAAATCAGTGAAATGTACACGTAAGATATGCATACTCTCTAGTAGGTAAATTTTACATCAAAGGAAAAAAATCTTAATTTTTTTTTAACGTTTATTTATTTTTGAGACAGGGAGAGACAGAGCATGAACGGGGAGGGTCAGAGAGAGAGGGAGACACAGAATCTGAAACAGGCTCCAGGCTCTGAGCTGTCAGCACAGAGCCTGACGCGGGGCTCGAACCCACAAACCATGAAAGCATGACCTGAGTTGAAGTCGAGTGCTTAACTGATTGAGCCACCCAGGTGCCCCTAAGGAAAAAAATCTTAAAATCAAACTTCAGTCAGTGATAACTTTGCTGAAGGATGTATGGGGGAAGTATGCTAATATCTGAAATTGACTTTGAAATGCATCCAAAAATAAAATGGATTGATGACGGGTGGGTAGAAGGAGAGAGAGATGGTTGCATATATGATAAAGTGGGTAAAATGTTCATTGTAGAATCTAGGTGACATGTATGTATGAGTGTTCACTATTAAGTTCTTCCAACTTTGCAGTATATTTAAGTTTTTACAATAAAATGTTAGGGGGGAAAAGTTTTAAAAAAATCTATAAAGGAGCATAAAAAAGAGGAGCAAATATTCCTAAAACCAAGAGTTACAGAAGTACAGTAACAACAGCACCGTCTTATGGTTGTAGGGGTCAGTACAGTTATGCTAACACATATACTCTTTCACTGGGACCTCACAGCACATACCCCTGTGACCTAACAAGGCCATGCACTGGTATCCCTCTTTTATAGATGAGAAAACTAAAGCAGAGAGATTAAGTGTGTCCAGAGTCACACACAGTACCTACTCTTGCTCTCCTCTGGTTCTTCCTCCCCACTGCAGCCAAAGTAACCTTTCACACACACATCCCCTGCTGCATAAAAATCTTTCAGCAGCTTCCCACTGCGGCTAGTAGGAAGCCCAAGATATTTAATATGGTTTATAAGCCCGTATACACTGGCAAGCCAATCTCAGCAAGAGCTCACATGTCTGTGCTCTAGCCACACTGGACTTTCTGTGACTCTCCCTACACAATCTGTTCTTCACCACCTTCAGACCTGTGCACATGCTTTTTCCATAGCGATTTGCATGGTTAAACGCAACTCATTTTTTTCACATCTTAGTTTATTTTTTTTAATATAAAATTTATTGCCAAATTGGTTTCCATACAACACCCAGTGCTCCTCCCAACAGGTGCCCTCCTCAATGCCCATCCCCCACCCCCCATCAACCCTCAGTTTATTCTGGAGTCTCTTATGGTTTGGCTCTCTCTCCCTCTCTAACTTTTTTTTTCCCCTTCTCCTCCCCCATGGTCTTCTGTTAAGTTTCTCAGGATCCACACAAGAGTGAACACATATGGTATCTGTCTTTCTCTGTATGACTTATTTCACTTAGCATTACACTCTCCAGTTCTATCCACGTTGCTACAAAAGGCCATATTTCATTCTTTCTCATTGCCAAGTAGTATTCCATTGTGTATATAAACCACAATTTCTTTATCCATTCACCAGTTGATGGCCATTTAGGCTCTTTCCATAATTTGGCTATTGTTGAAAGTGCCGCTATAAACATTGGGGTCCAAGTGCCCCTATGCATCAGCACTCCTGGATCCCTTGGGTGAATTGCTAGCAGTGCTATTGCTGGGTCATAGGGTAGATCTATTTTTAATTTTTTGAGGAACCTCCACACTGTTTTCCAGAGCGGCTGCACCAGTTTGCATTCTCACCAACAGTGCAAGAAGGTTCACGTGTCTCCACATCCTCACCAGCGTCTATAGTCTCCGGATTTGTTCATTTTAACCACTCTGACTGGTGTGAGGTGGTATCTCAGTGTGGTTTTGATTTGTATTTCCCTTATGAGGAGTGATATTGAGCATCTTTTCATGTGCCTGTTGGCCATCCGGATGTCTTCTTTAGAGAAGTGTCTACTCATGTCTTCTGCCCATCTCTTTACTGGATTATTTGTTTTTCAGGTGTGGAGTTTGGTGAGTTCTTTATAGATTTTGGATACTAGCCCTTTGTCTGATATGTCATTTGCAAATATCTTTTCCCATTCCGTTCATTGCCTTTTAGTTTTGTTGATCAAATATTGTTAAAATGTCAATACTACCCAAAGCAATCTACACACTCAATGCAATCTCAATCAAAATTGCACCAGCATTCTTCTCGAAGCTAGAACAAGCAATTCTAAAATTTGTATGGAACCACAAAAGACCCTGAATAGCCAAAGTAATATTGCAGAAGACCAAAGCAGGAGGCATCACAATCCCAGACTTTAGCCTCTACTACAAAACTGTAGCCATCAAGACAGCATGGTTTTGGCACAAAAACAGACACAGACCAATGGAATAGAGTAGAGACTCCAGAATTGGACCCACAAAAAGTATGGCCAACTAATCTTTGACAAAGCAGGAAAGAATATCCAATGGAAAAAAGACAGTCTCTTTAACAAATGGTGGTGGGAGAACTGGGCAGCAACATGCAGAAGAATGAAACTAGACCACTTTCTTACACCATTCAGAAAAATAAACTCAAAATGGATAAAGGACCTGAATGTGAGACAGGAAACCATCAAAACCCTAGAGGAGAAAGCAGGAAAAAACCTCTCTGACCTCAGCTGCAGCAATTTCTTACTTGACATATCTCCAAAGGCAAGGGAATTAAAAGCAAAAATGAACTATTGGGACCTCATGAAGATAAAAAGCTTCTGCACTGCAAAGGAAACAATCAGATCTTAGTTTAAACATCGCTCCTTAAGGGAAGCCTGTCTCTCCTCCCTTCCTCCCATTACCTAGACTACCTCAACTCTGCCTCATATACACCCACCCATCTCCCATCTCAGTAAACGGCACAGACATCTACCCAACTGTTTGGACCAGAACCTGGGAGTCATTCTTGCCTTCTCTCTTTCTCTCACACCCAACATCCAGTCTATCAGTGAATTCTGTTGGCCTGACTTGAAGAACATTTCCTGAATATATCCTTAATGGGACCTCTTCTCACTTTATTAGCTTGCACCTGCACCACTGAAATGAGCTCCACACTGGCTCCTCTGTTTCCACCCCTGACCCGCTTTCCTGCATGACCTATTTTCTTTTTTTTTTTCTTTTTTTTTTTAACGTTTATTTATTTTTGAGACAGAGAGAGACAGAGCATGAACACGGGAGGGGCAGAGAGAGAGGGAGACACAGAATCTGAAACAGGCTCCAGGCTCTGAGCTGTCAGCCCAGAGCCCGATGCGGGGCTCGAACTCACGGACCGCGAGATGGTGACCTGAGCTGAAGTCGGACGCTCAACCGACCAAGCCACCCGGGCGCCCCATGCATGACCTATTTTCAACACAGAAGCTGGAGTGATCTTTTCAAAACACAAGTTAAGTCATGTCGTACCCGCGCCCTGCCCCGCCCCCCCCCTCCTGGTTTCTCCCAGTTAAAGTCCTAACTCCTTACAATGACCTCCTGGGCCCTACCCGGCCAGCCTCACCGTCACCTCGTCCATCTCCTCTCCTACCCCTTCTCCCCACTCACTCTGATCCAGCCTGCCTTAGTCCTGTTCCCCAAATATCCTGGGTACTTTCCTGACTTACACTTTTGCATTTGCTGTTTCCTCTGTCTGGAACATTCTTTCTATAAGTTGCCACCTGGATCACTCTCCCCCTTTTTCAGGTTTTGTTTGAATACCACTTCCTTAAAGAGGCTGTCCTTGACTGCTACTACATCCAAAATACCACCTCTGGTTGTTCTCTATCTCCTAGACTTAACGGATTATTTTTCATAGCGTTTAGCACTGAATGATACTAAGTTACATGATCAGTTTTCTTGTTTGTTAATTTGCTTATTGTCTGCCTCCTCAACTGGAGCAGAAGTTCCAGGAGAACCAGGCTTGCTGTTTAGTTAACTGGTACCCTCAATTCCTAGTGGTCACTCCATAAGTACTTACTGAATAACTGAATGTTATATGGTCTCCCTATACTTTTTGTTCATAGCACTAAGCACTGTTTACAATCATACATCTGCGCAAATATTTTCTTCTTGTTCACCTCCCAGGCAGACTGTAGGCCCCACAAGGAAAGGAATCATGTCACTTTTGCCCCAAGTTGAAACCTAAGTACCTGGCACAGTGCCTGCTACAGAGTGGACCTAAAATAAGTACTGTTGACTAAAATGAGTGCATGCATGAAAAAATAAATCAATAATAAAATTAAATGGGTGAATGCATGAGTGGGTGAATGAACGAATGAATGAATAAAGGCATGCACAGAAAATGAATGAATGCTCTCTGGGGCTAACAATATTCCCTCCGTGGTACACCCTCTGGTGTTTTAGAAACAGGATGAACATGCACAGAAGACAAAAAGAACGTGAGATTTGGGCTCACTTTGGCACCTTACCTTTCTGCTTGATTGGAAAAAGTAGTGCTGGATGCCAATCTAGGAAAAGCAAACAGAGTTACATGAATATCTTAAGTTTTCATGACGAAATGTATGAGTACTGCAGTAGGACCCATTGTGGCCCCAGTTCAGATGGGGAGACAAGAAAAACTGTTGGCAATTCCCCTGCTTATGGACAGAGCCACGTGGTGGTCAGTCTCCTGGGTTCAGCTTAGCCCAGTTCCTGAGACCTGCTTTCTGCACCAAATCAGATGTTTCCACGGAGATGCACAGAGTTAAATTTGGTTTAATATATCACCCGGCCAATCTACAAATTGGCCTTTACAGCCAGGTTAGACAGATAATCAGGACAGCATTTGACCCAGTCTGTCTCTTTACATATTAACTCAAAATTCATTTCTTTGTGTTCCACCTCTGAAACGTAACCACAAACTAACCACAAACTATAAAAGCCTCTCTAAGAGAGTAAAACAGGCAATAGGGGTCTCTGTCAACTAATCTGTCATTAATCAACTAAATGACATATTGAGAAGAGAAATGTATTAAGTAATCAATATATAACGTAATTTTTTGTCATTATATGGTTCATACACATGGAGATCTTCTATATGCATAGTAAGAAAGAGAATATCTAAGCCCACTAAATTGGTGGGTTTAGAAAAACGTGTCTTCATCAGTAAGACATTGAAGAAACAAATGAGGAGATGCTAAAGAGTTGATGTATTTAAGACCACAAGAGAGCGCCCAGGCAAGAATGCATCTGGAGAGGAGGGTCTAGCAACCCCTAACACAAGACACAGCTCCCCGTTGCTTTGCTTAATGACACCACAACGAATCAATAAGCGCTGGCAAATGAAATAAACAGTCATTAAGGGTGCGGCAAATGCAATCTTGATGGCTATATCTAAAAAAAGGGGGGTGGGTAAATTTTAAGGGGGAGCTAAGTAGAGAGCCAGCTACAGAATCACAGACAGCCTTGGGTGATAAATGCTGAGCTTACATACATACTCTTAGAACATCCTGGGAATAGTTCCTGTGGGACTAACACAAATAAACTAAGTGTTCGTAAATCCACATTACCTCATCTGGAATTAAGGCATGCAAGGAAGCCCTGAATCAGGTGATGACTGAATCCATTTCCTGGTAGGTTTGGAGATCAGGCTTAGGTTGCTAAGCACTGTGGCAGCTGCTTTAAGTGCTCCCCACCCACCCCCACTTCTCCTGCTAGTCTACCCAAAGGAGGTAGAGATTTAAATATATGTATATGTGAGCAGGTAAAAATATATCTGCTACTGTTTTTCCTTCACTTACCTTCAAAGCTCACATCTTTACATCCAGCAGCTGGCAATGCTTGAACATGGTTTATTCTCATTTATGTTAAACAAAAATGAAATAAAACCCCTCTATATATCAATTACAACTTAGACCAGCTATTTCAAGGAGATGGTAACAGATCAGACCAATAATGCTATCTGACCTACATCTGAAAAGTACTGATGGTAAGAACCATGACCTTGCATAAATAAAAACTCTCAATTCCACAGCTGGTACATTTGTTCCATAATTGCTATGATTAGGTTAAAATCAAGGACGTAAATGAGATTAACTCATCTTTTCTTATCTATCTATCACCCACTGTTCATCACTGCACACTGGCTATTTCTAGGTATCAGAGGCACAATAGTTATACCATTTCCTAAGGATGTACACTTCCTAAGGACACTACGGAAAAATCTGGGGAAGGAATGTTAAGGGTTGAGGTTTTTTTTTTTTTAATGCTTTCCTATTTGTCTTTCATTTGAAATCAGCATTTCTTCTTAAAGAGAAAAAAAAGACCAACTTTTAGCTCCATTACAATTTATGTTCTTTCCCTGCCTCGAATACCAGGAATTTGCAGAATCCTGGTTTTTCCCTACCTCCTCCATAGAGACCTTCCCTAAGAAATTGTTTCCATCCTGAACTTCTATAGCACTTACTACGTGCACCACTCGTTACAGCTCTTAATCACATCCTATCTTGTATGGCTCCTCAGTTATTCCGTACATCACTGAGCTCTTCAACAACTAAGCCATAAAGGGCTTCAGGGCAAGGGCTGGGTCTAATGCCCACAGCCTGAAGCACCTGGCTTTGTGCCAGCACACACCAGAAACTTAATACATTCGTGCAGAATTTAATCCGGTCCTCTCCGATAAGCTGTGCATGCTAGGACTACAATTTGTTACTGAATGTGAACTTCACTTATATCCATGAAGCACGTCACTTTTCTTCAAAAGTCCTATCCACTAAGTGGAGTTTTCTTAACATGAACATTCTCAAAGTAGATTAAGTTTAATCTCCCTTCAGTGAGGCTTTCAGCCCAAAATATGTGCATCCTTCCCTTTTCTGAGTCAGAAGTGTGAAACTACACTCCCAACTTCCCCTCATGTGACAATGCTCCAAGATTTCAAAGTGCCTTGAGAACTCATCTTAAAATAGGTAAAGAAAGATAATAATATCTAAATCTTACAAATAATAATATCTAAAGAATATCTAATAAGAATATCTCAAACTTGTAAACTGTTTAACCATGAACTGTGCACAATTCTGAGTACCATTCTGCACACCAGCCTATGCAGTCATTGAGGGCAAAAATATTAGACTTTTCTTAGTGCAGTTTCCTCTAGCTTTATCCTGACACAGTGACATTGTGACTCATGACCAACACAGCTAGGGCATTCAATCAAAAGTTTGGTCCATTCAGTTTTTAACATTAATCTGCATTGATCCCACAAATATCAAACACCTATAAGGTTACTGAATGTTTTGCTTCTGAATTGATCGTTTTTATTTCAAGCTGTAGACTGAATAAGGCCCCTTCCCCCCCACCGAAAACACAAGTGATGTTCACCTTCCCACAGACTGCATTATATCCAGCAACAGCGGGGCTGCCAAGTCTGGGCTTAGGTGAATGAATGTGGAAAGGACCACAATGGCCAGCCCAAGGGTTTCCTCGTCATATTCTTCAAGAATGGCCCCACAGTCATGGCATCTGCAAAGAAAACAGAGGAACGCTGTCCACAAAAGCCGGCAATGTTTCCAAGACATAACAAAGTATATACAGCCATTTCTGGTGAGTCTTGGAGAAGTCCCCAAAGTCCCCGAAAGTCTGCTATTTAATGCGGTCCCACTCTCATAATCAATAGTAGACTCCAACGCCACCCTCACCGTAGACACAGAAACAGCACACACGGCGGAAATCAGGAAGGTTCTTTAAATCACTGAAAAGATTCAACTCACAAGCATCTGGCCCACAGTGAGTGCCAATCAGAATAACAGTTTGGAGCTTCTGGTTGAGGGATTTCGTGCATGTAAAGTTATTGCTAGAGATAGTAACTAGATATTTTTTTCATTTGTTGAAAAGAAAAATGCCTTAGGCACAAATGGAAGCTTTCCTAAACCGTCAGCTTGAAAAATGTCCCATTTGTGGAGGCAAGATAGGGGGGTTAAGCCAAGAGAACACTCTAGAAAACGTGGGGAGTCTGGATCATAGTCTCTTCTCTACCACTCACTCAGATCAGCCTTACGAGCTCCCCACACCTACTCAGTGTAGTGTGTAAAAACACAATGGCCCCTGCTCCTACGTGCCTTCCAACTTATTGCTCTTTGTAGTGTCTAATGTAGGTTCAATTTAGTTCATCTCAACCAAAGCCACAGCCCTTCTATTCAGCCGCAGCTAGTCAGCTTTACAAAGTGAAGGGGAAAGCCTCCTGGGAAGAGCCAGTGAACTAGAGTGCAATCACTAGCACAAACTTATTTAGGAACTTCCTAAATGCAAACTATATATATGAAGTCCCTGGAGGCGCCTGGGTGGCTCAGTCAGTTTAGTGTCCAACTTTGGCTCAGGTCATGATCCCACGGTTTGTGAGTTCGAGCCCTGCGTCGGGCTCTGTGCTGACAGCTCAGAGCCTGGGGCCTGCTTCAGATTCTGTATCTCCTTCTCTCTCTGCCCCTCCTCCACCCACGCTCTGTCTCACTCTGTCTCTCAAAAATAAATAAATGTAAAAAAAAAAAAATTAAATCATGAAGTCCCTGGCAAACAGACCTTTTTAAAAATAGAGGATTCACATTTGGAAGTGAGAAAGAAGAGAAACGGAGTGCACACAAAGATTGGGACATGGAGGAGTACACAAATGGGGACATTGTACTGAAGGAGGAGCCAAGAAGAGCCCTCCTCACGCAGCGAGGTGCTCCCCACGTGGACATTCCAAGGCAGCTCTTCACGGTGGACACCTTCACTTCTTCAGTAATGAACGCTGGCTGTGGCCAGCTGCACGGATCTTCACGCCGGCCCCTGACAACACACACTCTTCCTCCCTTTATCCCAACCTACCTGACATGCCACCAAACTTGGAATCCTGCAAGTCTTATTCTTTACCATACTCACTGAACAGGCACCTGTGTGCCAGGCAAGGTATAGGGAGCTTAGAGTATAAAATACAGAAGAAAGAGTCCCAGGCCCCTAAGGGACTCCTACTCAATTAAAGAACCCATGTGTATAAGCAACTAAATAATCAAAATACAATGTGGTAAGCAGTAGAATAGAGAGATGTAGTAAATACTATGGAGATTAGGACAATGGTATGATGAATTCTGCCTTGTGCAGTCAGGGACACTTTGCCTTTAGCTGGGTCCTGAGGCATGAATGGTTGTTCACCAGGCACAGAAAGTCCAGAGAGAAGGGCACCTATGTAATCACAGACGGGAGAACACATCAGGCATGCTCTGGGGAGGGGGCTGGGGAAAGAGCTCCCGGTGAGGAGTGGTAAGGCCGTACCTTCACAATCTAAAGGGCCTTTATTATGATCAAAGGCATTTGCACTTTATCCCAGAAGAAATCTGGAGATATTGAAGGCCGACAAACCGTGAGGTGACCTTACTAGTTTGGGATTCAGAGAAAGGATACTGCTGGCAGGATGGGAATAAGAATCAAGTCTCAAACTGAGTCCGATCCTAACAATCTGAACCTTCTAATAATCAGTAAGTGGATATTATTTGCATTTTTGTCCAGACTGAAAAGGAACGTGCCCTGGCAGAAACAGATGCTGTCCGTGCAATGAGACTACGTTTCTAAAACAACAAGCGCATATGAACACTTGTGGCTATGGCCAGTTGAAGAACACGTTATGACTTAAAGCACTGCATGACTCCTCTGGTGCTTTCTCACAACCATGGTGAGAGAACTATCAGACTCTGTAAACACGGGGAGCGGAATGACTGTGTGAGCTTACTTGTCTGTCATCACCGTCGGCTGCTCGTCGGTGAATTCTTCGGGTGCCGGCACAAACATACTGACGATGCTGGGCGCTGACAGCAGGCTGGATTTCGTGGCGCCTGGGTGAGCAGCAATGAGACACCTGGTGAATAAAGGTCTGTTTCTGGGGGCCAGGAAAAGCCCCATCCTCCTCTTAGAAATCTTCCCAAGATCACACGGGATATGACGTGATCAGCAACACTGCATTGTGGTAAACCCTCAAAGGTAAAATGAATTCAAGAAAGACTGCGATTTGTTTCTGTTTGTAGGATTTCAAGAGCTAGACTCCTAGCTCCCCCTTTGCCTTCTGACTTGGAGAACATCAGAAAGAGCTCAGGTGTACCAACAGGGGACGAAGACAAAAGTGGAAAAAGGGGGAAATCTATTCAAGGGCACCCTCAAATGAGTTACAGCCCTTATTTTCTAGGCATAAAGGGAACATGTCCTTATGATCCTACATTTCCCGAATTACAAATGTGTACCAACCCTAAAATGCTGCCAATTTGAGAAGAGAATAAGATCCCAGAACTCTACTTAAGTAAGGGGAGGTGTTTGAGCTATCAAATATCAGAACAGCTTTCTACTTTGGAAATTAGTATCATAAGCCCTGAAGCAAAAGACTTCATTTTTCAAACTGAAATATTTATGAGTGAAATATCAAGTGTTTTGAAGGAATCATCCAGTGACTTCAGCTAATAAATACTGGAGTTTAAAACTTTGGGTTTTGATGCCTTCAAAGAAATCTAAGGCAGGAATCTTGGCAACATGCTCTAGTGATAAGTACATCTAAAGAGCCAGTTGACCATTCTCTATTAAGGAAACCACCAGTGCTGGACTGATTCTCCAGGAACAGTGGAAACGAGGCACTCCAAGAAGAATCTCAAAGGAACAATCCAGGATAACGTCACATTCTGCAGACTGATAACTGGGACTCAAGAGTTTTTCAGACAGCAAAGAATGCAGAAAATCTCAAGGGCCATTAAAGAATCTATTTCTCTTCTTTCCTGTCCTGTAAGATGGCGGATGCAAAAGCTGAGAAGCCAGATACCAAGAAGAAGAAACCTGAAGCAAGGAGGCTGATGCTGGTGGCAAGGTTAAGAAGGGCTAGGTGGCAAGACTAAAACGCCAAAGAAGGGGAAGCCCTGTCCTAGTCAGAGGAGTTGGAAGATATTCCTGATCAGCTATGTATTCCAGAAATACCACATACAAAAGGAAGTATTCAGCAACTAAGTCTAGGGTTGAAAAGGAAAAGAATGAGAAGGCTCTTGCTGTTGTTGCAAAACCAGTCAGTGGTGACAAGAATAGTGGTACCCGACTGGTTAAACCTCACAAAATGCCTAGGTATTATCCTACTGAAGGTGTGCCTCAAAAGCTGTCGAGCCACAGCAAAACCCCTTTCAGTCAGTACATGAGGAAACTGTGAGCTAGAATCACTCCTGAGACCTTCTTGATCATCCTCAGTGGACACCACAGAGGAAGAGGGTGGTTTTCCTGAAGCAACTGAGCAGTGACTTGGTATTTGTGACTGGACCTCTGGCCCTCCATCAAAGTTCCTCTGCATGCAACATACCAGAAATTTGTCATCACCACCTCCACCAAAATTGGTATCAGCAGTGTGAAAATCCCAAAACGTTTCATTGAAGCTTACTTCAAGAAGAAGCTGCATAAACCCAACACCAGGAAGGGGAGATCTTCGACACGGAGGAAGAGAAATACAAGGTTATAGGGCAGCGCAAGGTTGACCCAGAAAGCTGCGGACTCGCAAATTCTGCCAAAAACCAAAGCTGTTCCTCAGTTTTAGGGCTACCTCCAGTCTGTGTTTCTGTGTTTTCTTTCACAAATGGAGTTTATCCTCACAAATCAGTGTTCTAAATTTCTTACAAAGAACCTAATTAAATAACTGATCCATTTACAAAAATAAATAAACGGGTTCTCATCCAGAATTGGTAATTCAGTGCTGAAAAACAAAACAAAATTGTATGATCTTCCCATAAATAGGAGAAAAATAATGATTCAGGGAACTGGTTTTGAAAAGAAATAACGTAAAAATTTTAGAGACCTAGTGAAGTAGGCAATGTATTTCAATATGAGGGAGAAAAAGAAAAAGGGCATTGAAGCCTTTGAAGAATCAAGATGCTTCCACACTGTACAGACTCCCTTACCTGATCAAAGGCTACAAAGTATGTTTATGAGAAGCAGGAGGCCCTGTAGACCCAAACAGCAAAGGAAAGTATCTAAAAGCATCTTTATGTCACTTCCAAATGTCCCTCATGGGCATCTAATTTTACTATGATATTTAACAGATATTTCTGAGTAACATTCGTTCCTACCTGTACCCAAGTGTATCATTAAAAAGGATCTCCAGTTGTTCTCATCAAGATGGTGCTTTGAGTTGAAGCAACGGTATTTATGATTGTAGCATAACTATAAACTGATGGATAATAGAAAAGGCAAGAACTGGGCCAAGATAAAAGGTGGCATGATTGATCATTAAACACTAAGGTAAACAGCACAAAGTCACTTCAAGTAACCAAAACACAGAAGGTTGAAGTCCAATATTCCACATCTCTTAGACATTGACAGCCATGCCTACCAGATGCCAAAATGCCTGTGCTAAAAGTAGAAAAATTCAGCCCACAAGATGGTGATATAGACACAGTTTTACTAGGAATGAGAAATTGAACAGAAGACCATGGGGGAGGGGAAGAAAACAAAATGGTTAGAGAGGGAGGGAGCCAAAACATAAGAGACTCCTAAAAACTGAGAACAAACTGAGGGTTTATGGGGGGTGGGAGGGAGGGGTGGGTGGGTGATGGGTATTGAGGAGGGCACCTATTGGGATGAGCACTGGGTGTTGTATGGAAACCAACTTGACAATAAATTTCATAATAAAAGAAAAAGAAAGGAAAAAAAAAAACCTCTTGAGTCAAGGCTTTCAGAAGATTATTACCAATTACTATTAAATAGAAATCACAACTCAAATCAAGAAAAGGGATGGAATCAAAGTCATGTGGGTGGTTTCAAGCCAATTATTACCCAACACAAATGCCAAGACAATAGCATTTTTAGTGTTTTTGACAATAGCATTGTGAAGTTGCTTATTCACGTGACAACACAAAGTATGTCATGCAATATTTATGGCAGTCATCTATAAACGATATTGGGTGCTGGCTCCCATAAGGCAACATTAGCTGAATCAATGGATTTCTGAATATTGCTAATAATATGGGAGCAGACTAATGTATAAAAAGAAGGTGGGAACCATAAAAGGAAGCTATAAGACCTCAGTTACTTTTTGTTAGAGCTGAGTTACAACTAAGTGTGTAATATTAAAGGCAATCCCATTATCCCCCAGTTGTGGGCAATACTTCTGGATAGTACCACTATGGTTCCCTTATTGAATACCCAAAGTGCACTCTATATGGAACTGGGAACAGAACTAGAAGGTTCTCAGAGACTTGAATAAAGAGAAGACTTCCTCCAAAGACCAAACCCAAAGCTGGAGATTTTGACCAAAGCCCCTTTGGGAATCTTAGAGATAGGGATATTATAAAGGTGTTGGTTTGTCTCAAAGCACACATGTACCCATCAGTCCCTTAGCTACATCAATGGACTTCTTCAGTTTACTGTGAAAGAGACTCACTTTCTGTCTTTGTTCCCATGACCTCATTCCGTTTTTGCTGCTACTAACTTGGTCACTGGACCGTGGATAAGCACCAGAGTTGTTTGACCATCCTGACTTCTGTTCATAAAAGCTTTTCCTAGGCCCGTAAGTGAGAAGGGTCTCACCGCATACAGGGGCTAAAACTGCTACTCATTGCCCAATGAATATTAGCAAAAGCCAAAGATAAATGTCTCCTCGTTCCTAAGGAAAATTAGAAGAATGGTATGGTTCTGAGTGATATGGTCCTAAATAATAAGTCTGCTTGATTTAAGGAGCTAGCTAAGAGATGTGGTCATAGTTCATTTGTTTGTTTTTTTATTTTTATTTTTTTTACAAATGATGGTGAACCTTGCTTTATGAATTGAAAAAGAACGAAAGTAATGATTAACTAGCCATGAGATGAATTTTGAAAATACATATTCTGATGATCTTGGCACAGATTTATCTTCAGCTTCCTCCTATGAGCAGCATAAAGCCCAGTGTGTATTTGGTGCAATTTCCAATTTCAGATTTCAAAGAAGCTATTCATCTCTGATCTCAGCATTCTAGAATGAACACAGATAAGCTAGACCATGTTCAGAGAAGTTACACAACAATGCAGACACCTGACATGTATTAAGAGGAATACCAAAAGACCCAGGGACAGTGGTCTAGAGAAGATTGAGGGAATACGCAATGCATGGCTCTTTTCAAATGTCTGAAAAATCATGTGCGGGACTAGACTTGTTTTGTGTGGCCCCAACGGTTAGAAAGTCACCCTAAGGAAGAACTTTCTGTCGATAATGGTCAAAGATGAGGTGCCATGCATTCCCAGCCCCTGGAGGTATTTTAGCAAAGGGTGTATCCACTCTCTGGAGCTGCTGAAGAAGAGCTTTCAGCCCCCACTGGGGGACCGGGTGATTGACATACACAATGTCTTCCAGCTCATCCAGTCTGAGATTCCACAGCTCAACTAACCTCTCATTCTCAATGGTTGTCCCTCCAGGTCAGGGTTTAGGCACATCGGCACATTGCATTGGCGTTTCCCGGGCTGTATCTGTTCTGTGGATAAATAGAACATTTCAGTCTTCAGTGTGGTCAATTTATCACGACTCACAATACAGAGAATTTAACAAATAATTTCTTGGGGCCGTTTTTTTTTGGTCATTGTTATTGTTGATTATTGATATTTACAGGAAACATCCTAGATGTTAGGGGAGGGTTGTCTGGGCTTTCACTACAAACCTTTCATTCAGGTATATGAAGTGCAATTAAAAGCAGGAGAGCATCTAAAACTGCCCCCCAAAAAGTGCAGATTTTCTACCTCCTCACCAAGAAAGCTCAGATACTATCATCTCTTGATATGAAATGAAAAAAAAAAAAATAAAACCAACTGAAAGGCTAATGTCACAGCCATGAAATAAATGTATTATGCAACTCAGTAAATATTTAAGTGATCATTTGAGGCAATGGCCAGAAAAGTCATACAGAAAACATGTGGAACTGGTAGCAAGGACATGGCAGATGTTTCACTGAGGGCTGGGGAACAGGAAGAAGGGAACAGGGGAAGAAATGGAGGAGTGGTGCTTCTGGAACACTTGTTTCCTATGAAAGATGAGCCAAAGAAGCAACCATTGGATGTGCACGGATGGAGAAGAGGCAGGTATTCAACGAGCAAGCAGGTGCATGCTGAGGTGAATCGATCATGACCCAGGTTTTAGACTGCCTTTCGCAGTGTCTACGTGATTAGACTTGTTCCTCTGGGGACCAGTGAGTCACTGAGTCGACACGTGTAGTATAAAGTGGCACACCACCTAATACCGAACTCTACATTCATCGATTCTCCCGTGGTCTTAGATGCGGGGAAAACTTTTTGTGGCACTAATAAAAACAGGCGTATTGAGATGACGCTCCAGTGGGACTTGGTGGCTAGAGAACCAACTTGGAGAATGGAGAACAAGCCCAGGAAAACGGGTGAAAGAAATTCAGGCAGCATGTCAATGGTGAGTATTAAGTGAGAAGCCAGAGTGATGTGAACAAGGCTGAAGTTTGGCTGAATGTGAAACATTCAGTTAAGTGGGTTATTTGGCATCATGTAGATTTTCTAAAATTAAAATTTGGGTTTGACATTGAGATCTTTTTGCCTTTTTATAACTCTACTAAGTCAATCAAACTAGGTTGCAGTTGTAGTCTGAATCTGGAATGGTTAGCTTAGACTGAGGTACTTGCTACAGAAAACAGAAGCATGGTAAAATAATCTTCAGAGCCCCAGCTCAACCTACCAAAAGTGGGGGGTGGGGGAAGCATTAAATTATCAGAGAACTAACCAAACAAATGCTTCCATTCTCAGTTAATCACATAGTTTCATCTCAGTAGAGGGAGAAACAGAGGGGCACCTGGGAGGCTCAGTCAGTTAAGTGTCTGAGTCTGGATTTTGGCTCAGGTCATGATCTCATGGTTCATGAGTTCAAGCCCCACATTGGGCTCTGCACTGCGGGATTCCCTCGCTCTCTCCCTTTCTCTCCCTCTCTCTGCCCCTCCACCACCCCCACCTCACTCTCAAAGTTAATAAATAAAGAGAGAAACACAGTCCTCTCTGGTGTGGACAGAAAGACTCCACCTAGACCCAGTCAACTGTCAAGGCTGGTTATCCTATCTTTCTCCTTGTCTCTCTTGCCTGTTGGCTTTGGGCCATTACATTTTTCACTACCACTTACCACCAAAAAGAAGATAAAACAAGAAACCTTTAAAATGTTAAGAACCCTTATAAAGGCCAGGAGAGTTGAAACTATTGGTTAAATGTAGGCTTGGGTATGGTGTGGGGGCCTAATTTATCTAGCTCTCCTTTTCGGAAAAAAACAATGGATGGGGTGGGGGAGATAAGATAAAATGTATGTGATGATTATAGTTTTGAAAAAATGACAGTATGTCAATATTCTCATTTTGTAGACATGATAATTCTCGGCCATAAGGAAGGATATTGAAATAATAATCTCATATAACTATGGCCAGAAAGTACTAAACCAAGACACGAAAATAGTCTGGTACAGGTGTTGGTCCCCAGAGCATACCACTGTAATAAACTGTATCACTTTCATAGTGCATGCACGTTGCAAAGTGCTTTCACATATGTCATCTTGTAACTCAAATGGCCCCTGTGATTAGAAAAGAGAAACACGAAAGGCAGGCACTCAAAAGAGCAGGCTTGCAAGTAGTACGTGCTCGGAACGTGGTAACAAAGTTTAGAAAATGCAGAGTGATCATGTTTAAAATAGATATGTCATGGCAGCCAGTTCTTACTTTAAAATTGAGGTTAGATGCAACGCCACTATATAAGCATGAGGGTGTCCAACCTGGTGGCCCTGCCGACTGAAGTACAGAGCTCATATTCCCAAACCTACCGGCGGATCATGACATCGCTAAGCTATGTTGTTAGTATCAGTATTAGTGCTAATATTCCCTTATTTGGGGTACTTTACAACATAGAGAATATTGGTAAACTGGTGTTTCTGTTTGTTAATCTGCATTATAAAATCATAATTCCACTCCCTTCTATAGGCATTTACATCGTTTAACCCCCAGATAGGTAACCTAATATCCGGAATCTGGGTCTTAGAGGAGAAAGAGTTGGACCAGCCTAAACGGACAGACAGGTGGCTCTAGAGAACTGGGAAAGTTTAAATGGACTTATTTATTCATTACCGTAGGTTTAAAAGAAAAAAATTATTTGAACCACAAAACACAAGAGAAACATCTAATCCTTAACACGAGAGAGCAGAGGGGACACACAGAAAGTGGCATTAGCTGATCTGAGAGGTAAAACAAGAAGAAAAGGCTTGACCCACCAGTGTCCCAGTTGCTGATGTTATGGGGGGCGCTAGACTGATGCTCCAGCTGTCGCTTCATTAACTGGCTCATTGTTAGAGCTCCCAGGGATCCCCTTTTCATCTGCCTATACTGAGCTATATGGAGGAAATTAGGACATCATTACTAGGGGACATAAATTTCCACAGCACACAAAGGCTCTACAAATCCATATAGAATCTTAATTGAATCTTTATTGGCAACTTGTAATTGTTCAGCAAATTGTATGCTCTTGTCCGAGGCAAAAATTAAGGCACATTGCTATTCCCGGTGCCTTTCTTCCCTCAGTAAAGAAAGAAACAGTGCCTATGAGCATTTATCTGTAGTCTGTAGAATACCTACAGTTGCAACAATGTGGTTATTTTCATTTACTTTTTCATTTGTACACTCTGCCTTGTTCCAGAAAGGATTCAAGGCATATAATACTACTTTGAATTTAAAGCTTAACTTCTTTTAAAATGGAGCCTGTGCATCCATAGTTTAAGGCTCCATTATATCCCCGTAAGGTGCCCATATATATGTGTATACATGTATGTTTTGGACTAAAATGACACATATCAACCCCAATTTTTAGAGAGGGAAATTGAAGCAAATGAAATTATGTTACTTGGGAACCAAGTAGCAAATGGGGTGGTCATAAAATCAAAACATGTTGACTCCAAAGTCAATGCTGTTTCAATCTCTGTGTGAGCCTCTGCCTACTGTTTGGGAAATGTGAATCGAATCACATTCCACAGGTGTATTCCAGTACACATCTTTGTTTTAGAAAATAATGGTAATATTTTTATCCTGCGATTTAAGCATTGACAAATGCCCCACCAAAGAAATGTCAAGTTATGAGCATTTCCAAACCAGAAAAACAATGAAAAAACACTCCTTCCAGTAGACTGTTGAGTGAAAAAGCAACTTGCCTCCTACCCTCCTATTCCTCTGTCAGTGTCCCCATCGGTCTCTGCCACCAGCCCAGTGAGAAAAGCAGAGAATCAGTGATGTGCCTTTTCTACATGATCCCAAACTCCTGGACATTTGAGAGCATGTGGTTATTCACTCTCTTATGAGGACAATTTCAGAAACCAAAGTTCTGAACTGCAGGCCCTAGAAGGGGATGGTAGAAACCGGGATGAGTGGATGGCCCCTGGAAAGCTTTAAATGTTATACCCAGGCTTCACAATCACCATACCAAGACGGCAACTTGGTGAGATGTGAAATCAATTATAACATTTTGAATATAATTAGCATGCTGTTTGATTCATGGTAGTCACGGCATGGTTAGCTACAGAAGGATCATCTAGCAAACTGATCCAGAGAGAGGGGTGTGATGGGAATTCTTGTGTCTTGGAATCCATGTCAGCTAAATTCACCAACATGGGAAATCTCTGATTCTTGTTGACTGGCGGAATTTACAATGTTATGACTCACTGGAAATGGTGCAGCTTCAGGTAAAATACAAAAGCAGAAATCTTCTAGAAGGCTTAACCAATTTAAAAATTAGCATGCTCAAAAGAGGACTTAAAACCTCTAGTGATTTCATAATTTCTTCAATTCTCAGTTGTTCGTAAAGACATCAGAATTCCCTGAGAGTAAAAACCCTTAATGTTTAGCTCCGTGTGTGGGGTGCCTGGCATGACGCCTCCAAGAACACACCAGCAAGAGCCATCTAATACATGCTTTTAATGGAGAGGAGGAGGAAGGTGCAAGTGTAATGACGCACTATGCTAACTCCAAAGAAGCCAGATTCAGTCATGACGTTAGGATCATGAGACAGTGGATACACTTATTTTACGACACATTTAACTAGCACTCAAGTCAAGCTGACTTAGCCACCCTATCCCAATTTATACCCAACTTGGAATTCTAATTAGAATTTGCTATCTTCTTTTTTTTTAGATGACTCATGTAAATTAGGAGGAGAGAGAATACACTTGCATGATTTTAGTATGTGGGCTTAAAAATGGGCGTTTTATTATGTTATCAACAGACTTTCATGACAAAAGAGCAATTACATTCAGAACCAGCTGTCCTTCCCTGCTACCAAAAGGGCAAGTAACTGTCACTTGAAAACACTTTCTTAGAATTTCTATAACCTCTATTATAAGTGAATTTGAGTTATTCTAAGGCAGTGGGTTATACCAAAAAAGAGCACGGACTTGCAAATCAAACAGACCTAGCATCAATCCCTGTCTCTATCACTTAGTAGCCACCTGACTTTAGGTGAGTCACTTAGCCTCTGTAGCCTCTGTTTCCTGGTCTATAAAATGGGGTCAATAATACCTGCCATGCGAGGCTGATGTAAGGATTAAGTAAGATAACAATGTATATAACCATTTGGCACAGCGCCCAGCCAAAAGTACCAAATAAATGGTGGCTATTATTACTACTATGACTATAAAATCCTTGAACAAGGGGTGTCTCTTATTAATTCACCTTTGACCCTCAGTCGCAAGCACAGGGCCCGGCACCTGGCAGACAATACATAGTTGGTGAATGAACGAATGCATGAATGAATGAATAATGAAGATGACGAGGTTGTTCCATACTACCAGTCCAGCATTTAAGTTAGGATCTTTATTTGGTTTTCAGGATCATCCTCATTTAAAAGACAGAGAAAAATTAACCAGCTCCTCAGGCAGTGTTCACATGGAACACAAAATAGGCCAGCGCGTGAGATGAGGGCTGGCAGGAGCCTCCCATGCTAGAGTCCCTTCACTGGCCCCACTGAGCCAGGTGGGCACCTTACTGTCACTTCAACGGAACTCATGCTCTTCAAGGACCAGATCTAGGACCCGACCACAGAAGGCAGTTTCAAAACAGTTGCCTCCTACAGATCCTGTAGAATTTCATGCCATTTGTATTTTCAGATCCAAAAGGGCTAGATTCAATCATGACACCGGGATCATGGTATATCTGCTACATTTATTTTATGATAATTTAGATAACATTGTGTCAGTGATGGAAGTGATTCAAATTGAACACAGGTGTTCAATGTAAAATTCTGTCACAAACAGTGCTTTTCGTTTATCCCGAAACTAGTTCCGTGCCTTAGGTTTAGGCTACTCACACACAATTCTTATTTTATTTAATTATGAAATTTGGTGATTAATCCATAACAAATTAGGATTCTTGGCCAATCAGTAACCGTAGTGATTTAGCAAACACTTGAGATATTGATGAAACTGAGCCCACGTCTCAGGATCTCTGAGATCTTACAGCAGAGTGTCTGTCACCCAGGAAGCTAACACAACATGTATAAAGAAAAAACCCCGCCAATACCAGGAGTGTGAAAATTGAAAACAATGCAGTAGTTATTGCTCCAAAATCAATGTATACTTGAAGCGATCACCAAAGGGAATCTTACTTGATATTGAGGAATGGCTACTTGTTTCTGGCACCCCTGCTTCTAATGTTGGGGCAGATGAGGATTCTCGTGGCATTTCCAAAGTTGAAAGTCCTTTAGTAGAGGGATCTACAAACAGAAACATTATTTACAGCTCAGGATATCGAGTAAAAGCAAGGTCAAGAACCTTTTCCATATCTTTTCCCTCTTGCCTAATACACCCATTCAAATCATTCTGTATGTTCTGGCCCTGTTAATTACTTTAACAGAATTTTATATACACACTGGTTTCAAAATTCCGCGGAGAGTTGCTTCCACATTACCCTCTGCATCTGTGGATATGCCTCCCAGAGATTAACAACAGAGCAATTACAGAGTTAAAGCTCCAAGCATGCCCCTCCCGCATATCCTCAAGCAGGTTACTTAGCCTTTCCAGCACTGAATTTCTTTTCATCCATTACCTAAAGACGGTTACAGTTCATTCCACCATTCCACTTCATCCTGGCAGTATCCTACTCACTAACTATATCTCAATTATACAGACAATTCTTCCTCCAGAAGATCTTCGAGATACCCCCTTCCCCCCAAAAATACAAGCCAAAATATGGGTCATGTGATCCTCTTTCGTAATCCCTGCACACCCTGTCCTTAACCTTTCCCAAACTTAACACACTATAATGGAATTCTCTATATACTTGTCTATAACCTTTGCTAAGCTGTAAGTATTGCAGAGCAGAGATTGTATCTAACTTGGAATAAACAGTATTAACTCAGGTTTTCTATTTTATTCGTTGCGCAAGAAACAGACCGTATCATGTGCTCCTTCTGTTTGACAAACGTATCTAAGAGGAAATATCTTCTGCGTATAGTATTGTCTTCTCAATCTATCAGTAATGGGAAACAAGCTGTTCCACATTATTCTAGGTAAAGATGATCCTTTAAAACTTGATAGTTTATCATAACAAACCCCCTAAAATTCTTCACAAACATCTCTGCCACCTTAAAGCAACACTATATACTGAAGAGTGAGCAGCCTGGTGTTACCCTATAGGCTTCCATGAATGTTCCATGCTATCACCTGGGGGCGCCCCTCCTATATGGCTTCAAGTTCTCAAGCTTCACGGTGATTCGGTCCCATTCTTTTTATATTGTCAATTTTTCTCTTGTCCAGGGTAAGTCACCATACACTCATCCATATGTACATCTGAGGTATGCAGATGCGAGTCTATTATTAGATGATCACTAAACTTGTAGGGAATGAAAGTAAAATTGATCCTGGGTGAGATCCTGGGAGGAAAATTTTCAAGCACTGATGCTAGAACATCCGCTTTTTGACTCTCAGAGGTCTTTCTGAATAGATATGATTGCCAGATTAGTAATTTCTTGATTAAAAAAAAAATAAGTATAACTGTTACAGTGTTTCCTGCACCCTCTTGAGTAATTATGCACAAAATGACTACCTGTTTTAAATTACCTTAGTCACTAAGATATTAGAGATTAGGTTATTACTTTTCTCTTAGGTATTGTCCCCAAACCTCTAGTGAAAAACATGCACAATCAAAAAATAATAAATAAATTAAATAAATAAATAAATACACATACATACACAATCACCTCTCTTCACCCTCATCTGCCTCTGTTTTACGTATGCCTGCTACCACGGCACCATAATCCTACCAATAATATAGAACAAGAAAGCTTAAAGTTCATTTTCGAGAATTCTTTGAAAAGACCATTGAGACTTTTAGAGTTTTGCTGTGCTTATTGAAATCTTTGGTGTATCTCTAATTTTAAAGAAATGTAATTTCTTTACTGTAAGGTAGTTGTTAATAATTGCTAGTGTACAAAGATTTCATAAGCCAGGCAATTTTTGCTCAATCTTAAATCATTTTACAAAACCTTCCATTTGTATACAGTTTAAGACATACAACAAATATTTGAATAGACCTATACACTTAGCTTAAAATATTTTATTCAGTTTAAAAAAATTGTTTTAATGTTTATTTTTGAAGGAGAGAGGCACAGAGCATGAGCAGGGAGGGGCAGAGAGAGAGAGGGGGAGACACAGAATCCAAAGCAGGCTCCAGGCTTTGAGCTGTCAGCACAGAGCCTGACGCAGGGCTTGAACTCACAAGCTGCGAGATCATGATCTGAGCTAAAGTTGGACACTTAACCCAGTGAGCCACCCAGGTGCCCCTTTATATTTTTATTCAGTTTTTATAGTGATGTGTAGAAAATGGCATAACCATCCGTTCAATCATCAAAACATTTGCCAAAGCTGTTAGGCACTTGATATACAATCAGTAAACAAACCAGGCAAGAATCCTTGCCTTTGGGAACTTTCATTTTAGCGGGGAGAAACAGACAATAATTAATACACATAAAAGTAAATTTTAAGTTAGAAGAGTAATTCTCTGTAGAAGAGAACCAGAGAAGAAGGGATTCCAAGATGCCAGACAGGGGTGGAAAGGTGGGGTGTGGTCCAGGCCTCATCGGGAGCCTGGTGTTTGATCAAAGGATCAAAAGAAGTGAGAAAGTGAGCTGAGCAGACATGTGGGGAAGGCTGTTTCAGGCTGAGGGAACAGCCAGTTGTAAAGACCCTCAGGTGAAGCTATGTGGGGAGGGCTCAAGAAATGGCAGGAGGATTTGCAGAACATGGATGGAACTGGAGGGTGTTAGGCTAAGCAAAATAAGTCAGAGAAAGATACCATATGATTTCACTCATATGTGGAATTTGAGAAACTCAACAGATGAGCATAGGAGAAGCGAAGGAAAAATAAGATAAAAACAGAGGAGGAAAACCATAAGAGACTCTTACATACAGAGAACAAACTGAGGCTTCCTGTGGGGGGATGGGTTAAATGCGTGATGGGCATTAAGGAGGACACTCTTCAGGATGAGCACTGGGTGTCATATGTAAGACACGAATCACTGGGTTTTACTCCTGAAGCCAAGACTATACTGTATGTTAACAAACTTGAATATAAATTTTAAAAAAAGAAATGGCAGGCAGTCACTGCAGCTGGGTAGAAGCAATGTGGTGACAGAAGCACAAAATGAAGTCAGAGAGCTAATGAGAATCAAGACCACACAGCACTTCAGGAATATAAAGGACCTAAGCTTTTACTACGGAGGAAATGGGGAGCCACTGGAGGGTTATAATCAGAGGAATGGTATAATCTCATGTTTTAAAGGCTTGCTCCACCTGCTGTGTTGAGAAGATATGAAGACAATAAGGGTAGAAGGTAGGGGATCAGTTAGGAAGCTACCACCACTGACCCAGGTGAGAGGTGTTGGTGGCTCAGGGCCAAGTGGAAGAAGGGGAGATGATAAGAAGGGACCAAATTCTGGGTATGTTCTGAAGGTGGATTAAGGTGCCCAGACAAAATAGAGGATGCCCAGTTAAAATTTAATTTCAGATAACCAACAGATAATTTTTTATTATGAGTACATCCCGTGTAATACTTGATAGATATGGCTCCAATTCTTCACTCCTCCCTGAATCCATGTCCTTTGTCATGTGACTTACAAGTTCCTCCCTCATAAGAGGCAGGGTATATTTCCCTCCTGATTCGGGGTTTGGCCAGGTGATTTGTTTTGGCTAATGAAATGTTTGCAGGCATAGCATGACCAAAGGCTTGAAAAGCACCTGTGCAATTAGGCTTGCTGTCTTGTGCCTCTGCCATCATCATGAGAGGATACTCCTGAGCTCCAAGACTCCCAGGAGGAGGTTGGCCACCCAGCTCAGCTCAGCCTAGATTAGCCAATCCACAGTAACCAATAGACTGTCCAATTAAATAAGTACCCATTACTTATCGCTAGATATTGCAGAGATTTTATGCTTGTTACACAGCATTCTTCCAGCAACTGGCAACTGATGGAGTTGTCTCAGCATACAGACAATATGTAAAATCATAAAACTAGATGAGATCACCCAGAAGAGTGGGTGTAAACAGAGGACTGAGATTGTAGGGCACTCCCTTATTAGGGAGATAAGGAAGAATCAACAAAAGAGTTTGACAAGGACTGACCCCTGAATAAGCAGAAAATAAAGATAGTATGGTATCAGAGAAGCCAAGTAAAATGGGGAGAGGCGGGTAAGAGCTTAGAACTTACCACTGGTGACCTTGTCAAGTGATGTTTGGGTGAACCACTGGGGATGAAACTTCATAGGAATGATTAATTCTTTAGAAAAAAAAGAGTGAGGGGTATCTAGGTGGCTCAGTCAGTTAAGCGTCCAACTCTTGATTTCAGCTCAGGTCATGATCCCAGGGTCATGAGATTGAGCCCTACAT
The DNA here is from genome assembly GCF_027475565.1 of Acinonyx jubatus. Taxonomy (NCBI): domain Eukaryota; kingdom Metazoa; phylum Chordata; class Mammalia; order Carnivora; family Felidae; genus Acinonyx; species Acinonyx jubatus. The sequence continues at coordinate 133,992,271 of NC_069386.1, read as the reverse complement.
TGGGCTCTGTGCAGAGTGTGGAGCCTGCTTGGGATTCTCTCTCTCTACCCCTTTCCCACTGGTGCCCTCTCTCTCAAAAATAAATAAACCTCAAAAATAAAAGAGAAAAGAATGGGAGAAAACTGGAGATAATGATTATATAGGCAACTCTTTAAAACATTTTGCTAGGGGCGCCTGGGTGGCTCAGTCAGTTAAGCGTTCGACTTCAGCTCAGGTCATGATCTCACGGTCCGTGAGTTCGAGCCCCACGTTGGGCTCTGTGCTGACAGCTCGGAGCCTGGAGCCTGTTTCAGATTCCATGTCTCCCTCTTTCTCCCTCCTCCCCTGCTCATGCTCTGTCTCTCTCTTCTCAAAAATAAATAAACGTTAAAATTAAAAAAAAAAACATTTTGCTAAAAGGGGAGGAGCAAAATGAGATAATAATTGGGAGAACTGGGATCAAGAGCTTTTTTTGTATGAGAGAAAAATAAGATTATGTTCATATGCTCACGTGAAGAATACCTTAGGAAGAAAAGACTAAGGAGGGAGAAAGAAAGGAGAATTTCTAGGCCTATGTCCTTGAGTAGGTGAGAGAAGTGGAATCTTGTCCACATGTGGAAAGGCTGCCTTTAAACAGTAACCAGATAGTTCACCTATAGCCCAAGCCAGAAAGGCCAGGTGTACAAGTGCAGACATTGGAAGGCAGGCAGAGGAGGTAGCAGGAGGCTGTGGACATTTCTTCTGATTCTGTCAAACAGGAAGAGTAATCAAAAGTTTGGAAACACAAGTAGCCAGGACACAGTCGCGTAGGAGAATGGAAATGTGAGTGGGCCACAGAAATATGGTATGATTGCCAGGTAGTTTAAAGAGCCAGTTGAGGTCTGGAGTCATGAATCTGAAATGAGACCAGCCACTATTGGTATGTGTTTTTCTCCAGTCATACTCATCCAATACCTATCTGTGCCTACTGCACCTACAGATGCTGGTAGGTGGAAAGGTGGATCTGACAAGGTTGTGTTTAGCCAAGCAAGCCTGAAAAAGCAAAGGCCAGGGAGGATGCAGCACCAGGGAGGGTTACACTGATTGACCTGAGTAAGGAAGAGGAGAGGAGACGTGAAGTATGGGAGGGACATGAAAGACAGTAGGACTGACACAGCGTCGTCCAGAGGGAGGGAAAAAGAAATCAGAGAACAGGAGACATGAGAATGACATGGAAAGGCTGCACTTTTTGGCAAAAACAAGGTCTGTGATGTGACCATGGGAATGAATAGCTGAACTGGGGTGAAGGTTAAAAACCAGTCACTAGGGCAGACAAATTCAAGGAACTAAGAAGCCAGAGCCTCAGAAGAGTCATCTACTCTAATATTGGAATCACTAAGAATTAAGGCAGAAACAGTTTAGAAAAGAGTGAAAAAAGAACCAGGAGTGAAACTGTCACCAGATTAAAAAAAAAAAAATCAGGGGTCAGTAATATGAAGTTCAGAGCTGGGTGTTTTCAGAAGTAAGGTGGGAATGGTCTGAAAGGGGCAGTGATGAACAAGGAAGGTGCTTACCCCTGACCCAAGCCCAAGGGCACAAGGCAGTGAGGAAAACTGTGTCCTCAGGCAGAGCTGGGTTTCCTCTGGACTAGGGCATGAAGGGAGCCATCAGAGGAGAGAGCATATATGAGATTTTGCTCATGAAGGACAAGGGAAGGATTTCAGTAGTTAGCGTAAGTTGGGACAAAGGTTCAGAACAGGAGATGTGCAGAGCCTTCTGGAAATTAGAAGGGCAACCTGGGCCTTCCTGCAGGGACTCACATGCATGAGACAAAGTGCTCGATGCGGTTAGACCTGGTGGTTCAAGGCAATCAGCAGTGGTAAGGCTCTGAGTTTGGAAGGACTAGGAGCCTCCCTTTACTCCAGCTGACAGACGCAAGAAGGTCTGGGGAAGCCTGTGTCTTCCTCTGAGAACACAGGCCTCCTTCCAGCTTCCAGATCTGTGTGTCTGTGGGAGGTGGGATGCTATATAGATATAAAACTGTGACAGTACTGCATATCTTAGAAACATTTTAAAGACATATTACCATAATTGTCAGGTGCTTTCCTCTTGTTCTGATAACAAATGTATTAATATGAAACCAATCTCCCCCCAGGTAGCCTGGGGAACAGTCTGACATAGGATGAATAAAGGAGGCAACACACACACACACACGCACACTACAACCTATATATCATACACACCCACTCTGTGGACTTAGTTTCTTATATATCCCCCCTATAGACTTTATATGGCTTCTTATATACCTACCCTATAGAAGTCTATAGTCTCCAGGTCAATGTTTTCCTTCATCTATATGTAGCAATTTTCCTGGCTCCAAACAATCAAAAGGTTTACCAGTTTCCCTAGAAAACTTCTTAAACGTTCTTCTTATTACCAGGATCTTATTCTTCCTGCTACCTGGAAAGGGTCTTCCCATGACCCTTTCCAAATATACTCATGTTCATTCAACAGATTTTTACAGACCCCCTTCAAGGTACACAGCTCTGTCCTAGGAGGTAGAGAGCAGCTGGAAATCTCAGGAAATGACCGGGGTGAATAAAAGATCTGAACGCCTTGTCTTAGGAGCTGATTTTGTGTGGAGCAGTGGGAGAGGAAGGACTAGAATCAGGGCAATGGTTCTGGCACTGCTACTGCCTATCTGTAGGACTGGGCACATGACTTCCTCAGAGTGTCTCCTTGTACAGAAAAGGACAGGTTTTCCACTACAACTTTCCAAGATCTTTGCCAGTTCTCAGCGATCCACATGCTATGAATCTACTACAATAATCATCCCTGGCCAATTTCATTTTTTCTAACAAGCCACATTCTTTATTTTGTTTGTTTGTTTGTTTGTTTATTATCTGAGCTGAGACACAAAGTGTTGTGATCAGCATTCTGGTAACACTGCAGAAGACTGTGTTTTAGGATGAGGTGGACGATTGGCTGGCCACCTTTTCAAATTCTCTTTCTTAAAAACAGTGCATCCAAGGAAATGTGAGAAATGACACCTGAGGCAGGAAATCCAAGTGCTGTGATAACTTCACCATGAACTGGTGCCCATGAACTAGGGTCTGGGTTGTAAGCTGGGTTTTTCGGTTCCTGAGGACACACAATGCCCACCAGACTACTGATGTTTGGTTAGAAGATGCAACCCGCTCTGGACCCTACGTGATTACAGTCAAATTCTTAACCATTCCCAAACGCTCTTTGCTTTTCTGTAGCCCTTCATGTTTGCTCCTTCTTTGGACTACGTGTCAAAGCTGGCTGAAATATACGAAAACAAAGAGAGCAAACAGAGTTCAAATTAATGACTTTTTCTGTTTGGAAGGAAGGCTGCGATGATATTTGGGATATCTTGATATGAGTTAACTATTTATTGCCTCTTCTTGCCAAGGAGGCCAAGAATTGACTGTAAAGCTTTAGAAACAACAAACACAGAAACACTGATGGAGCCAACAGAACCACATCTGAATCCAACACGCTCTAGTAAGCAGGAGGCATTCGGAATGATTCTGAAGCAATTATAATGTCACTCCCTGACATTATAAGATTGAGACTTCGATGCCTAGTCAGTGAGAGACCCTAACAAGAAAGAGGCACAGACTCGATCGAACACAAGGCTGGGAGAAAAGAGAGAGAGGCGCTTACCTGGATCTTTCTGTTCTCCCAGCTTATCTAGAATGTTGAAGGAAATGTCCAGGTACTCTCTCTGGATGGCACTGACAGCGATCTTCCTCTGTTTTCTCTGCCTGGGAACAATCTGGATCTTGAATTCGGACTCCTCAGCACCCTCCTCTTCGGTCTTCCTCTCCGGATTCTGTTCTGTATCCGATTCGGCACTGGCTTCCCCCTTCTCACTTTCCACTGGGTTCTCAGCATCCTCGGGGACTTTGAGGAGGACGGTTTTTACCCCTGAACTTGGCATCGGCCCACTGGGCTTCTCCTCCTGGATGCTGGGCTCTGGGCTGTCGTCCAGTGACACCTCAGGGAGAGCATATGACTTCTGAAGGAGGTCTCGTTTCTGCTTCAGCGTCAGCGGGCTGCCACAGGGAAAGTCCTGTGGCACCCCCGGCTTTGATAATTCTGCGGAGTCCGCGGGGTCCTCCAGAGCTATGAGCGCCGAGTCCATGGCACCTGCTGACTGGTTGTTTCCTGAGTCCTTGGAAGAAAAGTCTTTGGAACAATCCTCCACGCTCACTTGCACGAGGGGAGGCGTGCTGAGGCTGGGGACAGAGCGGGGGCTGGGGACTGAGGGAGAGGAGGTGGCCTTCTTAGCAGAGGCCCCCTCATTTCCCGGGCTCGTGGTCTCCTCTTCTTCATCGCTCTCTACTATTCGGAGAGGCGGAAGGGGCTCAAACACAAGGGAGTCGCTGTCAGACGTTGAGAGCACCGAGCGTTTCTCAGGCCCAGATGTTGAATCGGAGGACAAATCTATCAGATCTAAATCCTCTTTAGGGGCAGGCTTTACAGGAGAATCAACCTTGACCTCAAACGTCTCCATGCAGTTTAACCGAACTTCGGGTATCACGGGCCTGCGAGCTTCCTGGAAACTTTCCATTGCTGGGTTCTCGGGTGGTTCGGGGTCGTCGGGCCGAGTAGCAGAATTCTGTCTGGGACGTCCGTGGTCATGTCTTTGCATGATGTAAGCGGCATGGACGGGAGGCTTATCTAGGTCACACCGGTCTATGCAGGACTTCCTCCGGTGCTCGTCTAATGTAAACAAGAGGGAGTCTGCATTCCCTATATCAAGAGATTTTTGTTTTAAAGAGCGCAGCTTTTTTTTCTGAATGCTTTCTTCTCTCACACAGTGCAGAATGCTGTCTTGTAATGCACCCGTTTCTCTATATTCGGCCAGTTCTATTTCACCTGATTAAAACAGAAAAAGCTAGTACTATTTTACTTGGAGACGTCACCATTTTTCCCCCTCATACTTGGGCACACAATTGGCATAAATCATAACCACAATCCCGGCTCCAATAGGAGGTAAAACTGACTTTCTGGCCAAGTTTTTATAAAGTTCAATTCTAATTTCGAAAACCAGAAAAACTCTGGAATGAAAGAACCCGAAATGGCAGTTTAAGATCTTATTTCCAAAATCAGGCTTCAGGATAATTCCTCAGCTCTATTCATTTGTGCACAGGAGAGGGGAATCGCTTTTGGCTGAGGCAGATCTAGGAAACTGTATTCAAATTGTGTGGAAGAGAAGCAAACATTTTGCAACAAATCAAATCAAGCAATGGCCCTCTAAGACGATCATGACGTTAATGATGTATCCATCCAGTCACGTATATATATAAGTGCATATATATATATACTGTTTGTGCATACATATATATAAAATCAACGGTATTAAAATGTGTAGTAACATAATAAAAGTAAGATTTCACCCCAAACAAACGGTAGAGTACAACATTTCTGCATAAAATTACTAAGAGGAAAAAATTCATACTTCTCTGAACATTCATCTCAACCGGCTGATATTTCACCATTTTGCTGCCGCCTATTCTTTTCAATCTTGCAAAAAAAGTTTGAGACTCTTTATTGCAGGGTCCAGTAGGTGTATCATGAATATCAGATTCATCAAAAACACTATCTTCTTCTAATTGGGGAGAGAAAGTCAAAATTACACTTAGGAGGTTATTCTCTCTTAGGCTGTGTCTACACAAGCATTTCAATGAAAGCATGAGGGAACAAAGTCTGAGGTGGTTTCTACACCAGCTCAAGTTCTGGCCACAGCTTGGTATTTCATCCAGATGTCAAATTATCCAAATGTTGACAGAGCAACCTGTTACAAGGTGGCTCTCATTTCCCATGTGACAACTGGCAGCACTTTCAAGAGAGGCATCTCAATATTCCAGTAGGGCCTTCGTGGGGACACTTTTCCAATGCTCTTAAAATCGGATAACGCATACATTTCGGGAATCTGTGACACTCCTTGAACATGCCTGCTTTGGGTGAATTTTCAGGCTAATTTGGCAAAAGAGAATTCAACACAATGAGTAAGTCTTGCCCTTTCCAAAAACATATGCCTTCCTGGGATTTGAGAACTGGCATAGACACAGCCTAACAGTACATGCACCTTATACTTTGTGAATGCAAAATACTGTACTCTACATTTGGTAATGAGACACACGACACACAGAAAAAGCTTAGAGAAGCCACTGGTCATTTCAAAAGCTCCACAAATGATTATGGACTGAAAGAGTAAACAAAGGAAAAAGAAAACAGAAAATAACATTCCCCCCTATTAAAGTAAGACCCTTCTCTGGGGAGTTTGCCATGTGTAACTGTTATGAATCCTAGAAAGCCTCTTTGACGCCGATGATCCTGAGGCTCCGTAAACAAACCTGTCACTTAGAGTGCCTACCAAGATTATTTCTGGTACTCTTTTATCCCTATTTAGCTACTTTTAAATCAAAGATAAACCCAAAAACATATTAATGAGGAAAGGGTTTCCATGTTGCAACCCACAAAGTTCAGTTGATAAATTTTCTTCTTTCATCCTTTGGAAAAGCCAAAGCCCTATACAAAGCAGCAAAACAAAACAAAACACTACAAAAATGCATTTAATACCACAATAAACATAATTAACCTACTAGTCAAGGTGAATATCACTGAAATCATAGTACTTGGCCTATTTTTATGTCTACCCATATGACAAAATAAGGCTCGGGTGTATTATAGCGATTTAAGATTTCTTGAGCATTCGGGGAGTTCAAGAGAGAGCCAAATTTTAAGGATTAATCCTGTCCTAAGACACAAGACTCTACCACTAAATGAAATTTGAAGCAGCAGATGATAGATAATCATACTAATCTCTTTGGGTCAAACAATAACTAAGTGTTAATGATCAAAATGATACAAAACGTCTGCAAAGAAGACAAAGCCTATCAGATCCCCACATTTCTGGGGAGATGCCACACAATGATCTGTTCTATTTCTTTACATCCTTTAAAAAATATATTCCCTTTCGAAAAATACAGTTTTCAAGGAAATAGTTATGTGACTTCCGTTAGATAATTTTGAAATAATTCTCAAAACATACTGAATGAGAGCTGGAAGGACTTCAAGATGGCTCCTCCCATTCAGAAAGGCTCATCTGAGACTGGCCCAAATGCTGAGCCCAGATTGAGGACCTCTGTAGTTTAATTGAGTCTATCCAATTTTCCAGAAACTAGGACCGAAGCTGGTAGACAAGATATTCTTCAGGAAGGATTGGAGTGCTACCAGAACTTAAAGAACTTCGGTCTCACAGTTCCCATCTACGGCCAACCTAGATTCTTGGACCTTTTAGCAATAAATGAACACTGGTCCAATCCATCCTAGTGAGGTATTTCCAGAGTAGTCCTAACAAGTCAGAATCTACACAAAGGGTCATGGGGTGCTTGGCCTTCTCCCAGGATTGGATTAGATGATGTCACCTTTTACCAGTCTAGACACCTTGTGACTTGCACTAAAGACATACACCTTGGTTCTTCATCTCTCATCTGAAAACACCCAGGCTGGGATTTTACTCTATCTAAAGTTTCATTCTACTGCCTTCTTTGCAGAAAAGCTATCAATATAAAAAGTGTTGATACTGGAAATAATTTAAACCCACGCAGCAAAAACTGCATTTCAGTTGCCGTAAATCAATTCTTACTGAACAAGGAGGCTAGGAAGAAGCAATTGAGCGAATTTAGATTCCATTCAAATCTGTGAGCACAAAGTTCAGGAGGAAACTAGAGATGACAAGATTATGGCTCATGGTTCCACGGAGTGCTGACCAAGATGTATTTCACAGCCCAAAACAAGATGCTTCCAACGCACAGGAAAAGGCTTACAAAGGCTACTTAACCAAACTGCCGACAATTTTTTTTTTTTACAACACATTTCTTATGAAATGGGCTTTAGAAGCATATCAGTTATTTCTCTGGAATGCTCGTTTAAAAAAAAAAATTAAAGCAGCAACATTCATAGGAAAGTTGGAACGTTAACGAAGCAGTAGGCGGTTTTTTGATTCCAGAATGATACCAGGGGGCGTTCCACTATCTCCTAAGAAAAACATTGTCCAGAAATGTATTACATATTCAAGCTAAGTTTGGGGTAGAATTGAGATAGGTAAAGTACCTTTTTCTTTTTCGCTGTATCTGCTTATGTTACTGTTGTCACTGTACAAAGGTCCTGCCGTGGCATGGGGCTTGCAGCTATGATACTGTGCATTGAGTGTATTGACTGTTATGTGAATCAGATGCAGCAGGACCTTGCTGATATCACAGTCTCGGTATGGATACTGCTCAATAAAATGGAGGGAGAAAAATATAAACAGTTATTTTGAAGGGTGAATTTTTCCACTTGATCTTGCTAGATGTTTTTCTCAGTATTTCTCGGGGTGATAAAAAGAAATATACAGGAAAGCAAAACCGTTAAGTTTTTATTATGGTCTTATTTTGACAAGGGATCACATTCCCTTCTACTTGTACCAAACCACAGATGGCAATGTGTGCCAGTTCAGTTACAATTCCTTTCAAGGAAATTCTCTGGCATGAACGCAATTTTAAATATTTTCTTTGTTTTCTGACATAATAATTAAAACAAAGATAAAATCTGAGATTCTGACCATAAACAGAGATTGTTGATCTCAGTAGCCTACAATTTGTTATTTTTTGTTTTTGACATTTGTAGCACCTCCACTGGCCTGGTCTCTATTTCTATTTCTATTCCAATGGATTTTGACTTCTCAACACTAATTGTACATCATGATTCTTTCTCTGAAGGTCAAATTACTCTCCTACAAAATTCTCAAATTAGATCTCTTCAGTGTTCTCCTCTCTAAGAGAATCATTGCACCCTAAAAAGGAGTGACAACAGCCACTCACCTTGTAAAGGATGACAAGCAAGGCCTTCAACCACATCTGCCGGATGTGAGGTTTTAGGGACCAGAGGGAACAACGAGGTGGCTGTTGGAAATAATGCCGTAGCTGAGGACAAGAGCAGTATTTGAGCACCTGAACCACCAAGGGGAGAAGGTGTTTGCCCAAGTTAATGTTATAGTCCATAACCTGAAAGAGGAAAAATACTAGTAACTGAAGGAAAGCTGTAAAGAACGTTCGCAAGCCTAAAGGAACATTTGAACCATCAGAACAATAGGCAAAATATTTAAAAGGCATTTCACAAAATATTAACAGTAATGGCCAATGAACAAAGAATGGGAAATGTTAAACCCCACAAGAAATAAAAAACTTGCAAATTAAAATCATTTGAATCCACTTAATTATCTAATTGTTTATCCACTAAATTATGAATTAAAAATAAAATTTTATCTATTAAAATGTCCTATTAAACTATTAACTAGAATTAAACTAGAATCAATTAAAACACCCACTATTGGTAATCACTGGGGAAAACAGGCATTCTCAGAAGTCACTGGCAAGAGTATTATTCAACACAGCCTTTCAGGAGAGCAAGTTAGCAACATCTATTCAGAAGTAAGAAAAAGTACTTACAGCCCCCAATACAGATTTAAATAAATCTTAAGGAAAAAATCAGACAACTGTTGCAAGATGTATACATAAAGATATCCAGCCTTATAGTCACTCCAAATTTGAAAATAACCTCCATAGTCAACAATACGAGATTAGTTAAGTGAAAGATTGTTTGTATGACAACACTATGTAGCCATTAAATGGGATATGATACAAATTTATTTACATGATATCGACTTCATAATAAAGTTTAAAAGAGGTTACATATATTTATCCACATGTATAATATGATCCCATTATTGTAGAAAATATGTGTGCACATACATATACATGTATATATGTATATACGAATGTATATAAATTTGGAGCCAGCAGTATACACCAAAATGTTAGTGACTTATTTTGTCATGGGTTTCCTGGAGATTTGTATTTAATCTTTTGCTTTATTAAAATAAATATGCATAATATAAATATAGAAAGAGAGTAGGGGGTGCCAGGGTGGCACAGTCCATTAAGTGTCCAACCCTTGATCTCAGCTGAGGTCATGATCTCAGGGTTCATGAGTTTGAGCCCCGTATCGGGCTCTGCACTGACAGTGCAGAGCCTGCTTGGGATTCTGCCTCTCCTTCTCTCTGCCCCTCCCCTGCTTGTGCTCTCTCACTTTCAAAATAAACTTAAACATTTTTTTTTTTTTTTAAAAGAGAGTAGTGAGGGAAGAAAAGAGGAAGGGAGGGGAGTCTGTGCCTGAAATGGAGGATCCCTTCATCATAAACAACTGAGTATTCGTGCTGATCCGTCTAGTTACCAGGATCAGCAAAAAACTACATACATATTGCTGCCAATTTGCTTATCTGTGTTCATTATATTACAATCTATTTGAACTAATTGATAAAAGCTACCATCACTGAACTCCTACCATGAGACAGGCACTGATTAAAGGCTTTGCAATATGGTGTCTCTAATCTTTCAAAAACAAAAATCTGTTACTAATGAGCAAAGAAGCAGGGGATGCCTAAGGCCATAACAGTTAATAACAGTGGCAGAGTTGAAATTCATATCAATTTCTCTCTAGCCCCATGCTCGACACCCAATGCAGATTGGTTCTGGAGAGTGAGATTTGTAGCACTGGTCAAATTAGGCATACATATACCCAATAATAACATTAATTCTGCCCTCTATCCGTATCTGAAAGGAATTCTCACAGTGGTGGATAAGATACGTGTGCAGGATGTTCACTGCTGAGCTGTATGGAGTGGTGAGTAGATGGGAGCAATATGAGTGTCCATCACTGGGGGAATGACTATCCATCACGGGGGGACTGTATAGTTAAAGCATGGTAAATGTACACCATGGTGTAAAATTCAGCAGTTAGCAGTAACAGACAACACGGAAAAAGCCAGTGATGATAATGTAACATGGAGTAAGTCGTATGATTAACTCAATTCTCCACTTGAAGCCAAAAAAGATACGAGATTTTTAAAAACCCATAAACAAAAATTCTACACTCCCTTACTGTTTAATGGGTAGAGTTTCAGTTTAGGATAATGAAAAAGTTCTAGAGATGGATAGTGGTTACATAACAATGCAAATACACTTAATGCCACTGAATTATATACCTAAAAGTGGCTAAAATGGTAAATTTTATGTTAGGTATGTTTCACTCCTGCCCCCACCCCAAAATTCTATACCCCCTGTAAGTCTTACTCATCTCATACTCCTTTCCACACACCCCCACCTGATAAAGTGACTTGTGTAAACCTTTACACAAAACCAATGTTGGCCAAATGGAACTTAATGACTTGCTTCTCCTAAAACCCCAACAACAGGGCTCCTGAAAGCTTACACTTACTTGGGCAATTCCTGCAATAAACGCATTAAAGCAAGTTGACAGGCGCATTTTTTGAGGTGCGATCATGAAGCAACCTTCCTGTTGGTCATAGCCGAGTAAGACGTACAGGTGCCGCTTGACTGTGTTGAAGGCCTTCGCACTGCTGATGTCTGACTCGGCACTGCTCTCGTCCTTGGCCATGAACTTCATGAGCACTGTGATCAGCTGGTGAACTGTCTGGTGGTCGATCCCAGCATCTTCGGGGAGCAAGTCCTTGATGGTGTTGTCATTCTCAGGAGACTGTTGTCCTGTCAGTGCAAGAAAGGCCATCAGTGAGTGGCTCCCTCACAGGGAAGTTCACACTAAAATCACACTAAATGGTGTCGATAAAGCACCATTCTAGCTGCTTCCACTAAATATTGAAAGGGTCTGTTCTGGACAAATTTAAAGGCAAACTATGGCTACCAAGCAAAGCATTAGTCCAGGGGTGGACGTTATTGTGTCCATCCACGACCAAGTAATTTGGGAGTAATAAGGGAATAGAAATAAAAATAAGGTACTAGAAAGCACGGTTATCTTTGAACAGCAATAAAAATACCTAAAGAAGCTTTGCATTTAGCAATTTTTTAAGTCTCTGGGCAAAGTTTTATCCTCAATGATAAAGATAAGTTTCTCTTCCAGCTTTGTAAAATAAGCACATAAAGATAACCACAAAAATAATATCCTAAAATCCACTGAGCACAAAAACATCCACTGAGTTATTCTGTTTAAACTATTATCTCAATTCAGATATGTTCATCAATCAGCTGGTTGGGGTGGCGGGGGGTGGGGTGGGGGAGTAAAGTTTTCTTTTCCAAATCCTGAGATATTAGCAGTGTGTGCTCTTTGAAGGATATAGTCAAAGTTATAAATAGTAAATTATAGTCCCTGCTATATGTAATGAGAAACATATAAGGGAGGGGACAGACAGAAAGAAAGAAGCATGAGCTTTTGAAAACAGAAAAGTATCACATGAAGGTGAGCTGAGAGTTTACATGGAAAGAAAAAATACCTCAGTCCTTGACTTACTCTTAACCTAACAAATAATTGTATCTGAGCAGCTCCCTGACACTGACTTTGTCTCTGTTATTTTTCAAAGTCAAAAATTATACCCTGTCTCCACTTGTTTTTCTGCCTCTTCTGATCTGGCTTGGTTTGGGACTTTTGGTGAAGGAAGAGTGAGATTAGCTCTTCTATATTTATGTTTGGGGCCTTATTCAAGGGTTATTTGGGGTTTGAATTCGTGCCCTTTCTTTGACAGGCAACATCAGAATTTCTCAGTTGAAAACAAGGTTTTTGCCTGGTGGCTTAGGTGACACACACCAGCACTCTCGTCTCTCATTCTGCCAGAAAAGTTCTGCTAAACAATGACAGGCTTTGGTTACAAACCATTATAAACCAGACCTTGATTATATCCGGTATAATTGTGGGATGAAGGCTACAAAGAGGAGGTAGGTAGCAATTTATATCCATTAACTCCTCAACTAATTTGGCCAAGTCTCAATCTTTCAGGACACACCCAAGAGAAATGAGAAAGAGGAAATACTACTTCTGGGGACTGACGAAACCAGCTGTCTCAAGGCCAAACACCTCCCTAGAGCAGTGGCATGAAAGTAATGTCAACTTGAGAATTTACTAGTTTAGAAGTACATGTGAGGTAACAAGCTTGGCTGTCTAGTTTTCCCCAGATACTCAGAATAATGTTTGTCTGTTCAAGAGTGATATACTGAGAAGGGGTCATTGGCAGTGGGTGAACAGCAACATTGTCAACTAAGTCTAAGAGCCTCTCATTTAGGAGAAACCACCCGACAAACTTCAATAGGACCCTAGGACATTAACATTTTCTATCTTATAGAGTCTGTGTATGAAGAGTAAATGTGTGCAATGTACTTTAGAGAAGGTTTCACCAAAAACTATTCCTATAAAACCTAAGGACTGTTTATTACAGTGTTCTATATGCATCAATGACAGTGATCAATAATTTGCTAACACCATTATTTATGAGGCACACATCAGCCATCAGGAAAAAATAAGTCATTTATGTGGAACACCCTATTTTACCAAGAGGCCAGAAATGTGAAACATTGCTGTATATTACAATTAAATTAAATGTCTGAAATAGAAGATCAGACCAAAAGCAATACCTATGTAAATCCTCATAAAACAAAATAGGAAAAGTTTAGAGAACCATCTTTCCGGCATTGAAAAATATTTGATCTTGATTTTTTTTTTTCTCTTCTCCAGACTATTACTTTACAACTAGAAGGAATTATTGCTTTGGGCAAGATCGGACCAAGAATGTCACAAGTGTGAGAATGTAGGCCCCCTGCAGGGTTCAATGTTACTGTAACAGCAAGTGATGGCTGTTACAATATAGCTCCATTCCTCAATTTATTTCAGCTGGGGGTGGGGGGTGGGGGCAAAATTTAAGGGACTTTGTATCACTGTCCTGTGCAGCCACCTCCAAGTTCGGACTGGCTAGACTCCAAAATCCCCCTGTTAAAAATGGAACAAAGGAGCGTTTGCGAAGGAGTCGCTCTTTGTTTATGGCCCTAAGTATCCAGGGACCTCAATACAGAAGTAAGGGGGTTCCAAACAAGGCTGAACTAAGACGCTGGCTCCTCATATCATTCCATCCTAGTTCAGGTCTAGAAAACAAATCATCAGACTTCATCTTTTAAATATTTCAAAATCCTTCCCATTGTAAGTAGACGTTGGTTCAAAAAGTATGTAACCTAACCTTTCTGGTCAAATCCTATTTTCCTAACGATTAAGTACCACTTCAGGAATGCCCTATTTTCATTTGAAATATATCTTCATTGATCTTCAGTGTTTTAGCTTTAAGTTTGCTGCTCTTTCTTTGCTTCCCCTGAATAAGCAATAACGAGTGATCTTTAACCATTAAATGTACTGAAAAAAAAAACAAAACAAGAAATAGTTGATGAAACCTTTTGCATAAAGTGGAAAAAAAAAAATCTTTCAATCCAAAATTCACTCCTCTAGTGTGGGCTTTGCAAGTCTATGCCGTGTCTATTATCTTTCTTTACAACAGCATAAGTTTGTCACTGGGACACTCTCCATTAAAAAAAAAAAAAAAAAGTTTCCTTAATCAAATCCCTAAGAAAAATGAGCTTAGAAAAACTGGAGTTTTCTTTATTGATAAGGACAGTATTACTGGCTCAGTTATCTAAAAAGGGCATGAAATTTCCTTTTTAAAACTGAAGGACTATGATATTTTCTCTAAGATGTGACAATTAAAACACTTTGGAATTCTAGTTTTGAATCATAGTCTATGAAATTCCTGTATCTGTTTTTAACTATGGAGATTTAACGTGTTGAATTTTTGCTTTTACCATTTCTCTAAAGAAAAATGTAAGTATCTTTATAATCATGAGGCAGAGTTACTCCTACCATAAATTTATCATGGACTGTTTCCATCATAATCTGTCCACAGAGTGGCACAACTGATTGAAACTCCAAAGTGTAATATAATTTTATTTATTTGATGATTTGAAACCAGGCAGGATCAGGATCTGCTTTTCCAGACTTATCTCCTATTACTCCACCCCAAATGGTCAACATTCTTACAAGCTGGGCTACACGTGGATCTCAGAACATAGCCAATACTTTCCCACCTTTGTATCTTTGCTCAGGGTGATATACTCTCCCAGCACCCCCAACCCCAGCCAATCTCATCCTATGAATCTCAGAAGCCATTCTTACTACATATCCCCACCCTCCTCTCAGCCTCTCAGAATTTAGGGTGTGATCCCTAAATTCTATAAATCCCCAAAGACAAGAGAAGAGGGAAGATGGGAGAGAAGAATGGGGGGAAATTTCCATTATCATTTCCTAACTCTCATGTGGCAAACTGCAAGGCAGAACTTTTTTTTTTTTTTTTTAATTTACATCCAAATTAGTTAGCATATAGTGCAACAATGATTTCAGGAGTAGATTCCTTAAATGCCCCTTACCCATTTAGCCCATCCCCTCTCCCACATCCTCTCCAGTAACCCTCTGTTTGTTCTATTTAAGAGTCTCTTATGTTTTGTCCCCCTCCCTGTTTATATATTATTTTTGCTTCCCTTCCCTTATGTTCATCTCTTCTGTGTCTTAAAGTTCTCATATGAGTGAAGTCATATGATATTTGTCTTTCTCTGACTAATTTCTCTTAGCATAATACCCCCTAGTTCCAGCCACATAGTTGCAAATGGCAAGATTTTATTCTTTTTGATAAGGCAGAACTTTTTATTTACTCATTTGCCTATTTCCCTTATGGGAACAAAGGCTCCTTGAAGGTGAGTGCTATGTCTTACCCATTTTTATACCGCTCACAGAATATGGGGCAGGTTCTGACATATACTAGATGCTTATTATTCCTAAGTGTCTAAGTACACTGAATTCAAATAAATATCTCTAATAAATACTTCTTCTATATAGGAAAAAAAACTGATGAGGTCCCCAAACAGCAAGGAAGTGGTTAGGGAAATAGGGAATATTCCTCTGTGTAAGTGGACTCACTGACCCCCTGTCAAGCCAACAAGTGACAATTAGGTAGAGGAAGGAAGCACACTTCCATGAGCTTGCTCTGCATTTGTTCAGAGAAACCAATGATCAAGCACTATAAATGAGTGTGTATTATGTTGATAGTTCTAATGACACCACCTCATCGATCTCCCTGGCCCATCAACCCAACTTAAAGCTTCATTCACAGTTCTGTTGTGTGTGTGCACAGCCACAAAAGGGCTGTAAAGCTGGGGCCAGTTACTAACTCCATATTGTCATGTGCTCCCCATCCTTGCCTTTGCCTCTTCCTATCTCACATCCATGCCTTCCCACCCTATCCACCAGTCAAGACCTGGCTGTTGCCCCCCAAGTCTCTTCCTGCTGTACCTCATGTGAACCAACCTGTAGCACTGTCACATTCACTCTGGAAGAGAGCTTACTTATGTTCATCCTTTATCTCCCTTACTTGACTATAAGCAAGTTGAGAATATAAAAATTTCTGATGTGTCTTTGCATTCTTCATATTTCCTAGTATTGCAGGTGGCCAATAAATGTTTGTTCAATAGAAACTATCATTTCCCAAAATCATTATTTCAAACAGGGCATTCCTATAAAAATAACTGTTCTCTTTGAGTTACTGGATCTTAATGATCAATAGGCATTTTGCAAGTTAGTGAAGATGTGAGTTATTAACCACCTCTAGAAAGAAAAGAGAGAGCCCTTCCCAATTACTTCCAAAGAAGTAATTTGGAGTTTTAGGCTGGGACACTAACGGGGGGGGGGGGGGCAGGAGAGGCCCATACAAGAGAGTTTTACCAATGCTACGTAGCATTGGACACCTCTTGTTGATACAAATTCAGACCAAGAGATCTCAAGATCTCTCTGCAGGCTGGAGTAGAAATGAGAGTACCCATGTTGCTTTAGGGATTAGGATACTTCTAGATCAATCTGGGGATCCTAAATGGGAAGTTCTTTTGGTGTGGACGCTCATGACCTTAAGGCACACTGTAGCAGAAATGAACGCCCAGGTTAGCTCCATAACCAGACTAGTCTTTATGTGGTACAGGGCAGGAACACCCTAACATCAATGCATCAAGAGGTAGTTATAGTGGAGAGAAAGCAAATCAAGTCTCTTGTACTCAAGCATTAGTCTCCAACTAGTTAGTTATATGTGATCTTGAGCAAATTATCTAAGCAGAATTACTTAATCTCTGAGGACCTCAGTTTTTGTATCTACATGTAAAGCAAAATTAATAATAATAATACTTTATACATATCCAGAATTGTGAAATCAAAATTAGATTATTCATATTAAAAACCCTCTTAGTAGATAAAGAGGTACTATACATATATGAAATGTCATTCTTATTATTATATACCTATCATTATTTAATTCTTTATTCTGGGGGATGAGGAACAGGTTATAATTAAGCTCCCCGTGACCACAAGGGTGGATACTAGCTTTTCACTGGTAGGCTGTTACAACCTATCAAACTGTTATATTATATTCAATTAATATTCAACAGGTATTCTGAATCACCAAAGGTAATTCCTGGTATTCACAGAATCAGTGAAAATATACCTTATAAATAATTACAATTATACCAATTTCAGATTAGCAGGTGAAACTGAATATTTCATCAATTAGGATTAAATAAAGGTGCTGAGCTCCAGTTGGCAGTTACCATGCATGCCTTGCACCAGAGACCAAGACGCCTGGGCTTGAGACCCAGATCTGTCACCAACAGCTTGTGAAACGTGTTCCTTTCTGGGAACTTCAGGTTCCTCTTCTGTAAAATGAGAATGTTAACATACCTCTAATTTTCCAGCTATAATTTCCTGGGAATTTCATTTATGAGCAAAGATCTTTGATTTGACTCACAAACGTCATAAAGGAATGCAGCTCTTCACTAGCCTTGTGAAGTACACCTTCTATACAAGTGTATTTCTGATGCAAAATTTGCCGTATGTAATATGTAAAAGCTAAGATAAAAAAGCCATTAGTTACAAATCCAATGCCAAAAAGCTCAGCCTAAACAGCAATTAAAATAAGTCTTGATGCATAATTAAAGGGCATATGCTATATTTCAGGCCCAGTCAAGAAGAGGTCTTGCACAGAGAAGCTCAAGACTTGGACGGAACAAAAGTATGTTCCGCAAGTAACAAGTTCTTCAGTTTCCATTTAATTACTATCTTAAACCATCCTGTATAATCGTATGATTATCCTGGCATGTCTTTGCTCCCAAGGTAAAAAATATACTGTCTAGTAAACAATAATGCAAAAATGAAAAACTAGTTTGAAATGGCCTCTTAAGCTAAGCCAGTTGTTTCCAAATCTAAACAAGTTTTTATTATGGTGGTGTTGTGTAAATTACCTTTCCAGGAGCTTTACCTTTATATTTAATATAAACAACGCTGTTATCTGCCCCATTTCTATCTGGTCACTTTTGGTGGGGCAATTAAAGGCCTGAAGGCTTTTTTTTTTTTTAATGTTTATTTATTTATTTTGAGAGAAAGAGAGGGGGAGGTGCAGAGAGAGAGGGAGAGAGAGAATCCCAAGTGGGCTCTGCACTATCAGTGCAGAGCCCGATGAGGAGCTCCATCTCACGAACCTTGAGGTCATGACCTGAGCCGAAATCAAGAGTGGGATGCCCAACCGAATGAGCCACCCAGGTGCCCCTGAAGGCTTTTTTTTTTAACTTCAAGAAACATATGTATACATTTCCCCAAAGAGAAGTGAGAGGAGTCTTTTGGTTGGATTGTGAAAATGGGTAATAATAATAATTAGAGACTTTAATTGAATAATTAATTCAACTAAGACTTATGACAAAAAGAAAAGATGGGGTAAAATAAAAGATAACTTATGAAATTGCATTAAGACTCATCTCAAAAAGACCTCACTGTAGAGAAACTGGGTGGATTCCACATTGGTAATGAAGCTAAGGGTCAGAGGTTGTTACTTTTATTCTTTTTTAAATCCCAGTACAGCTGAGGCATGAGCAATGCAAAAACCAAGGTAGGGGGCCTCAGCCAAGGGTTTGCTGATCCTTCTTTCTCATCAATTTTAAGAGAAAATACACTCCGGCCAACACCTGTCATTGGCATTCATAATCTTTGGGGCTCTCTCTTCCCCCCCACTCCACCCCTAGCTGCCTCTCCTTCTGGCATCATTTTTTATAACACTTAGCATACACGGTCTTGAAAAGCCTCCTTACTTGAAATTTTCCTTTTGAGGCCATTCTGAAGAGTTTATCTTAAAACTATTCTTAGATGAAAACCCAAATGTTCTATAGCATGATAAATGGGTGGTAATTACCAAGTTTGTTTTTGACAAAAAAGCAGGTATTCAGACCCTTCACAACCCTCCCAATGCACTGTGGCATTTGTACAGACAACATTCGATCTGTCCCAGCCTTGCCAGTGCCCCCTCAATCCTTAGGATCCTTCATGATGAACTGTAATCTCTCAAGGGACATCAAATGGTAGTTACACTGAACCAAGTTGAATATGATCCTATGGTCTTCCAAATAGTTGAAATCCTCCTTCCTCGGAGACACAGAAATGCGCGTAGAGTCGCAAATAATCAAGGATGGCTACGGGGGATGGATGAGTGATGGTGGCTCCAATGTATAACCTTTTAAAATGTAAATGAAATGTATGTTTTTTCCTATAGCAGGTATAGATGAACATAATATTTCTATGTGTAAATACACATACAAATATAAGTAGTATGTATACTTCTAGTCATAACGGCTCTCTGGGAAAAAAGTGCATATTCAGGTAATGTGATACCTCTTACTGGACCAAAAGTGAATGGGATCAAAAAGTCATCCACCCATATTAAGAGAGACAGAACTGCTATGTCAGGGGCTCAAATGCTTGAGCCTCTGGGGTAAGACCCTTCCAGTTTGCAAACCCTAAATCTAGCACTCTGGTCCAGTTACAGGCACTGCATTCTTTACCTTGTGCACCTGGGGTATGGACACTTGCACACAGCCCTTCCACAGCAGAAGTACCTACCTGGTGTCTGTTCGGGTGTCCCACCGAGAGCTGGAGCAGACTGCTCATGCCTGGTCAACCTCATAGCTTAAAAATCAACAACAACTCTATTTAAATAAGCATTAAAAACAACTTGAGCCTAGAAAATACACTCAGCGCTAACTCACTGGATAGGAGGGGCATGTTTAAGTTTCGTTGTCCCATTTGTAATTAATGTCGCACAAGAGATGTTTGAGTCACAAAAGCTTTGTGGTTTTATGTGAATCTCAAGAACATCCTTGAATGTTACTTCAACTCTTAATCTTCAAAATTGTTATGTGGAGTCAGTTAACAAGAAAGAACAATAAACGAACTTTATATCCCCAAAGTGACGAGTTAAGTTATAAGAGAACTGAGAAATTCATAGAAATTGTCATTTATTTAATCTAGATATCAGTTTCTAGGATCTGATTCAGTCTTCCCTGTAGCCTAGCACTAATACAGGTTATTCCTAAATGGCCACCTGCTACTATCTCTGCTCCCTGAAAAACTGAGCTATTGATGGCTTAAAGGGCTTTCATTGACTCCTTCCAAACTTCACAAAACCACATTTCTATAGCTTGTCATAAATTAGAGAAAAATGCAATAAATAAAATCAAATCATATTTATGATTCAAAATGATTATGCTATATAAGGCTGTTGTCTAATAAATGCCAATGAAAAAAGCAAACCTTTCCACTTCTGACAGGATAAGAAATATGTCTTATGGGGTTGTGTTATGGATATCACAGCAGTTGTTTAAAAATTAAATCATTTAATAAATTTTACAAGTTAGTAACGTATTTAAATGTGCCCATTCACTGGTATGGTGATTTAGTTATGAATTTTTAATTATTCGTCATTCACGAGCCATTGCTAATCATTAGTGGTCATTTAGTCATTTGGTAATTTAGGGAAATTTTTGTTCTCTTTCAAAGTGCAATATAAAGAAAGACCTTTAGAAAACAAGTATATGTGGTCTTTTTTGTAAGTTGGCGATGAAGCTTCTTTTTATGTATAAATTATCTGGTGAAGTTGTGCAGAAATTCAACTTCTCCTCAGCCTGGTTCTTCCTTTTCAAAAGCAACCCTTATTTTTGGTTTGTCTGGGAGCTTGTTTGACTGTCTCCATCATGCATGAAAAGCAAATGTACGCCAAATTTCCACTCTGCCTCCTCCGCTGCCAGGGTCTGACCTGTCTACGTCTTCTTAGGGAAGCTCTTTGGTTACAAGGTTGGTCATGCACACCTTCGTATCATAGGACTTAGGAGCGAATGGGGCTTCTGCGTTTCTGGCCAGGCCTCAGTGGATTTGTTGGCGTCTACATTTCAAAACAATCTACTGCTGGACCAGGGCTTTGCTTCATCCACAAACTGGAAAAAGCCCCCCATAGCACTGACATCCCTAGGGTGACCCTCTAGAAAATCTGAAGCCCAAAACTGCTGAAGGAGCTCAGTTTGCTAAATATGCTACTCTCTGTGAACATTCGACAAGACAAGGCAGCCTGAGAAAGACATTAAACAGATTTCAAGGAAGGATGGAAGAAGATACTCAACGGATTTTGGAGGTCAAGGTCTCAGGGAGGGAGAGGGCCCTCTTGGATTCCACAGGCCCCTTCACGCTGTCTCTCAGAGAACGCACACTCTTCTGGCGGTTCCTCGCAAAACGAGCCCTCTTGATCTTCCACAATGCCGCATCACTGAGATTAGCGACATTGGTCCTTACAGCAGTGATAGCTGTGCAAAAGGAATCAGATGTTATTTTCTTTAACAAGCTACATAGCACAACTAGTTTGAAACAATCTGTGGATATTTTCAAGATTAAAATACATCTTTCATGGATACATGAATAATTCATCTCTCTTTCTGTGGTGGGTCTTATATAAAAAGTCATCACTATAGGGGCACCTGGGTGGCTCAGTCGGTTAAGCATCCAACTCCTGATTTCTGCTCAGATCATGATCTCACGGTCATGACATGGAACCCTGCATCTGACTCTGCACTGGGCATGGAGTCTGCCTGGGATTCTCTCTCTCCCTCTTCCTCTGCCCCTTCCCAGCACTCTCGCTCTCAAAAAAAAAAGTCATCACTATTGCCTATCATGACTATTGCCTATGATTTTCCCTTTTTCTTATTTTTAATTTTTTAAAAATTTTATTTTAGGGAGAGAGTATGCAAGAGGGGCAGAGAGGCAGAAGGGAAGAGAGAAAGACTCTTAAGCAAGCTCCATGCTCAGTGCAGAGCTAGACACAGGGCTCAATCCCATGACCCTGGGATCATGACCTGAGCCAAAAATCAAAAGTCAGACATTCAATCGACTGAGCCACCCAAGCACCTCTCACCTATGATTTTTCTGTTTAGACTGTAAGATTGCATTGTCTAATTTTTATTATCACTGGATAAATGGTTGAGTGACCAACTTTTCCCATCTATTTAGAGCTGTAGGTAACTAACTGATTAATAAGCATTTATGAGTAAATTTGCAAAGTGTAAATATATCTCACAAAACTGTTCACAAACATTGCGTGATGACTGAATAATATTTAAGAAACATGCCATCAGAAATGGTTATCATAGGTCCTCAAGGAAATGAGAAGAGTTTTGAGGTTGGAATGCCAGAAAATGGTTAACCTATGGATTCCTAAAGAGTAACTCAATAAATATTTGATAAACTGAGTTCATGAAGTCAGGGTATCCTTCATAATGGGAAATTAAGTTACAGGCATAGTATTGTCTGCTTTTCTAGCAGGTACAAGAACAGTTACTGTGACTGTTTAAGGCAAGCTCTTCTTTTGCTTACTTGTAGGAAAAGGAAATTCTTTGTTACAATCCAAATGTAGCTGAGCTTCCAAAGAAAGTGTCTCAAATCTGTTGACAAAGAACTCCCAGCTCAAAGCAGGAATATCTTGCTTAAGAAAATGCAGGAGTAAAAGCTTGCTCAGTATTGTGGGTCGATCTTTAACCACAGTATCAAACTGGAAATCAAGACAAAGACACAGACCCTGGGGTAGAGAGGAGAGAAAAGGTAAGTCAGATGTAAACATCTAAGCTACTTCAAAGCAGCTACACTAAGCAAAGTCAGTAAAACGAGGTAACCTCCTCAATCCATACATATAATGTAATATAGGATAATATAATGTAGAATACTCCAACTAAAATCTTTTTTCATTGCAAGTCTGGTAGAAATAAAATACAGAAGAGGAACTTCTACTTGTAGAATCTCTCTTGAATTTTAGTTCAGAAATCTAAATTAAATGTATGTTATTAGTTTTTAGATGCATTCCCTAATAACCACTTGATCCAAATGCTCTCAAACCAATGTATCTTTTTTCAATGTCTGTAGTTTCTATCAAGAGAATCATACTGCCAAAGCTACATTGTAGAATACACAATACGGTTTTCTAATTCCCTTTCAATGCTATATTCTGTGGTTCTGAAAGGAAGTAAACTCATCTTGTCATCTTGGAATATGAGTGGAACACAGAATCTTAAAAAATCAAAGTTGGAATGGATTAAGCTTCCATTTCTCTAGTATATGAGCCTGCTTACCATTCCCCCCGCTCCTCTTTTAAAATTTATTTATTTAAATTCAAGTTAGTTAACATACAGTGTACTATTGGTTTCAAGAGTAGAACTCAGTGATTCATCACTCACATATAACACACAGTGCTCATCCCAACAAATGCCTTCCTTAATGCCCATCACCCATTTAGCCCATCCCCCCACCCATGAAACTTAAAAGCCATGCTTCACTCAACCATTCTATTAATTCATTCAACTCTCATCTGTTGAGTGCCTCCTACATTCCACACCCTGAGCAGGGATAGGACCAACAGAAAAGGACTATCCAGAAGACAACTGGGAATTTTTATCAGAGAAGATGTGAGTCCACACTTAGCAAAACCATCTCATTTCTCAGCTCCTGTGCTTTCTTCTTGGTCCCTTTTAGAGGAAGAACCTTTACTCTGGATTGGAAGCAGTGTATACACTCAATAGTTAAGAATGTGGACTTTATTATGACTCAGACCTGAGTTTGCTCTGCCACGTACTAGCCATGTGACTCTGAAAAAGTTACCTACCCCTTCTGACCCTCAGCTTCTCTATCTATAAAATGGGAACCCACAAGGTTATTGTGGGGATTAAATGAGACCATGGATGATGGGACACTTCTAATACACTGCCCTGGAAAGACAGGACCTATTTGACAAATTTTAACTTTTGCCATGATTATTAGTTTTAATTATAATGATATAATAATAAGCCAGGTGCCATTGTGGGGAAACAGGAGATCAGATCTTTGGAGGTTCTAGTCTCCATTCTACTACTAATTCACTCTGTGTCTTTTAAAAAGTCACATTCTGGGGCACCTGGGTGGCTTAGTCAGTTGAGTGTCCTACTTCAGCCTAGGTCATGATCTGGCGGTTCCTGAGTTCGAGCCCCACATCGGGCTCTGTGCTGACAGCTCAGAGCCTGGAGCCTATTTCAGATTCTGTGTCTCCCTCTCTCTCTCTGCCCCTCCCCCGCTCATGCTCTGTCTCCCTCAAAAAAAATAAAATAAAATAAAAAATAAAAAGTCACATCATCTCTCCGAGACTTGGCTTCTCCAATTATAAAATAAAGGTGCCAAACAAAATAAATGCACAACTCTCTCCAGGTCTCATATTTCATGTTCCTTTGACTTTAATTTGTGGTGTTTCATTTTGATAACATATTTGCCTTCTCATGTTTTGCTTTGATTTATACAATAATTCATCACGGAGATTTCTCTTAAAGTAACTAGCAATTAAAGACAAGATCTCCCAGCCCAGGAACCAACCAAATAGTATAAGATAAACCAGCTTAGTGTAAAAATCTGCCATAAAAAAAAAAAGTTATACCATAATTATATCTGTCAAAAGTGACATCGCCATATGGACAAAGAAAAGAAAGTATTGACAAATAAAAACAAAAGGTCTGTTAATAAGGTGTGGTTCTGGGATATTTTCCCATTTGAAAATTCTCACTGTTTTTGTCCTCCTTCTCCTCCTCCTCCTCCTCATCATCCTCATCATCACTACCGTATGTGTTTATACCACCACGATTTGGTTGACCAGAGCACCATCTGCAGAGCAGATAACACACATCTGAGGGCCGTCACCTGCAATGCCGGCCTCTTTATGGTGTCAAGCAGGAGACCGGCCCTGGTAGCCACGGCTGGGTTGACATCCTCCACAGCTGTCAGAAAGCAGCAGAAGGCATGTGCCAGGGAGTACTTCAGCAGGTGGTTTTTGGTGACTGAGTGAATATCCAAAAATCTACAAATTACAGCCACTTTCTCCACTGCAAAGTAAAAGGCAGAGGGGAAAAAAGGGGGGGGGGACATTTAATAAGCTAAGAACTGAACACATAAAGAAAAAGTTAACTCTGGGCCCCCACACACTATTTTGAAATACCAAAAGGAAATTTTAATGCCACCTTCTTGCATGTTCCATCTCATCTGGCAACAGAGACCATTTCTACCTAGTGCAGTACTTTCCTGTGGGTTTGCCTTTTTTTTTTTTTTTAATGGTCTTCCTCACTGTTTAATTCAAACTACATTTCAAACTATTCAAAATGTCTCCATGCTCATTTCTTTGTCCATTCCATAAGACCTTCTGTGGACCACACAGGGAGACAGGAGGTGTCCACCAGGCCTGGCTTTAGATTCTAGATCCCCTACTCCACCCTTAATATGTCATGATGTGAAATGACAACAAATGGACTTCCCAGGGCTATAGCAGCCACATATTTTTTATATGCAATATATGCTTTCTTACTTGATAGATTTTTTTAAATTAAGTTTCTTTATTTTAATTCTAGTACAGTTAACATACAGTGTTATATTAGTTTCAGATATGTAATACAGTGATTCAATAATTCCATACATTGCTCAGTGCTCATCATGGTAAGTGTACTCTTTAATCCCCATCACCTATTATCTCACCCATCCCCCCACCCTACTCCATAAGTCAGTCAGTCTAATTATTCTGAAACTCTATATTAAATGACTCCAGGGGCGCCTGGGTGGCTCAGTCGGTTAAACGTCCAACTTCAGCTCAAGTTGTGATCTCACAGTTCATGAGTTTGAGCCCCACATTGGGCTCTGTGCTGACAGCTTGGAGTCTGGAGTCTGCTTGGGATGCTGTGTCTCCCTCTCTCTCTGCCCCTTCCTTGCTCATGCTCTGTCTCTCTCTGTGTCTGAAAAATTAATAAACATTGAAAAAATTATATTAAATGACTCCAGGCACCCTTAAAACATGGCTTTATAAGAAGTTAAAGTAACTAGTTAAGTAATAGAGTGCCATGAAAATAAAACTTCCAGTACTTTGTTGAAAGCATTCCAGCAGCCTAGAATATTCTTCCTGTTCTTCTCTACTTATTGCTATTGCATCATCTTAAAGAATATGCTGCTGAGATTCTACTTGTTCTGTAAAGTCTACTCTGACCTAGAATGGCCTTTTGGTCCCATGAACTCCTACAAAAATACTACTCATTTACATCCTATTCATTTACATAAGACATTTGTGTGCTCATATATAGCTATACGACATGTCTTCTTTTGTGGTCTTGAGTTATATTTGTATCTTTACTTTCTTTTTAAAAAATTTTTTTTAACGTTTATTTACTTTTGAGAGACCGAGAAAGAGACAATGTAAGCAGGTGAGCAGTAGAGAGAGAGGGAGACACAGAATCTGAAACAGGCTCCAGGCTCTGAGCTGTCAGCCCAGAGCCCGACGCGGGGCTCAAACCCACAGACTGCAAGACCGTGACCTGAGCTGAAGTCGGACACTTAACCAACTGAGCCACCCAGGCGCCCCTGTATCTTTAGTTTCTTAACCTCCTACATGTTTATATTTGGCTTTATCAATTAAATTAGTAGTTTCTTGAGAGCAGGAATCTGCTCTTACATTTCTTTTTATTGGTCCCATAGTATCTAGTACATATAATATTTATCAGTAAATTCACCAATTCACTTATTTTAAAAACATATACTTAAAAATATATTTATATATTTAAAAATGTGTGTGTGTGTGTGTGTGTGTGTGTGTGTGTGTGTGTGTAACTAAGAAACTATCCCAGGTACTTGGAGGAAGATGGAAGTAAGTGGAAAATGAATTGTTACAGACTCAATGTTTGTGTTCCTCTCCCTCCACACCAAAATTTGTATGTTAAAGCCCTAACCCCAATGTGATGGCATTTGGAGGTGGGGCTTTTGGGAGATAATTAGGTTTAAATGAAATCATGAGGGCAGGGCCCCCATGATGGGATTTGTATCATTATAAGAAGAGGAAGGGAACCAGAGCTTTCTATCTTTCTCTCTACCATGTGGGACACAGAGAGGAGGCAGTCATCTACAAGACAGGGAGGGAGCCCTTCCCAAGGAACCATATGTGTCAGCACCTTGACCTTGGACTTCCCAGCCTCCAGAACTGTGAGAAATAAATGTCTGCTGTTTAAGTCCCCCAGTCTACGGTGTTCTGCTACTACATGAGCAACCTAAGCACACTAACATATGAGTCATTCACAAGTCTTGGTTTAAAAGTCAAGTCAACTAAAAGAAATAGGACAGGCACAGCTATAACTGAAATGTAATTTTTAAAGCTATAAATGCCACTAATGAGGTATAAATAAAATGCCAAGGAGACCAAGAGATAAAGAAATAACTTTCCACTGAGGGAACCAAGAAGGTGGAACTCACTAGTGGCATTTGAAAGAGGATCAAATAGAGGCAGCATTTGAATGGACCTTGAAGGAAAGAGGATTTCAGATGGACAGCAGAGGGGCCAAGGCAAGGGTGATGGGAAGCAGGAAGCGATGGGGAAACTGCAAGCGTATGTTAGAAGAGTTCGAAATGAGGCTGCAAACACTCACATTTAGACATCCAATGCGACAACATTGGATTTATCATATAAACCAGCCCCAGGGATTCACCTGGCACTAAAAAATAAGAACTCTTTGAGGTGGCTACAGATTACAGATGAACTCTTAACATATAACAGTCAACTCATCTAATGGAACTTCCATTTCTTGGAGGAATTTTGGACACACTAAAATACACAGAACCATTCAGTAAGGCACACCATGGCACGTGGGCCCTGCTTGGTGCTCCCTAAGAATAGGAGCCCTAGCAGACTGGGATGACAGTGAAGGCAGCAGATGCAAGGCTATAAGAACATGTCCAGGTTCCTTCCTTACCATGTTCCTCTGAGCACCTGCCATTCTAAGCACCAAGAAATTATACCCATCACTGCACCAGACTTGGTCCCTAATGTTTCAATGGCAAGGGCATAACAGCAGACTATCAAACTTCACTGAATTGCCTGCAGACTTTGTTAAAAATGTAGATTCCTGGCCTTACCAAAAATCTGCACTTTTAACATCCCCAGTTACTTTGTACCATGTTGTATTATATATTATGTTGACCACATAATATCATGTGTTATGTTGACTATATAACTTATCATTCAAGCCAGGATCTATTTGAGAGTAAACAATTGTACAATTAATAAATGTACCTAGAAAACAGTCATAAAATAGGACTATCCCAGGCAAACCTGAACAGGGTCTTCCTCCATAAGAACCACTTTGCAAAATACTATTATAGAGGAAGCTCGATTAAGTTGAACCACCAAAGAACACTAGCAAGGAAGACAGCACTCTTTAAAAAGAAAGGAGAAAAGGGAAAGCCAACAAGAGACATCATGACTGGACATCTGGTTTACCTTGTAACCCCAAGAGAATTTTTAAGCTAACACAGAGGTTACCTGCTTCAAACCTCATCTTCCAGTCTTTGCTGTTGAAATTGCCATTTATAATTGTCCAGAAGATGTCAGCACCATGAGGAAGTGACAAAGCATGGAGAAGCAGAGGAACTGCTAATGAAGACAGTTGGGAGAACTCAGATTTGACGACTCTCCACAGGCTGAGGAAGCAACAAGAAGCAAAGTGGTCAAAGTTATGATAATGTTTCTAGACAACAAATATGAGGGTGCCTGGGTGGCTCAGTCGGTTAAGCGTTCGACTTCGGCTCAGGTCATGATCTCACAGTTTGTGAGTTTGAGCCCCACATCGGGCTCTATGCTGACAGCGTGCAGCCTGCTTAGATCCTCTGTCTCCCTCTCTCTCTGCTTCTCCCCCAGTCACACACATGCTCTCTTTCTCTCTCTCTCTGTCTCAAAAATAAATAAACTTTTAAAAAAAGGAAACAAATACAATCATCTTAGTTTATGGGAAATGTCGTTAACAAGTGACTGGTAGGAATGTTTTTGGTGAAATTACAGTCATCCACAAGACTATAAACCTCTGGTAAACTTTTCCTATGCTCTGTTCTGTTCATTTTTTTAAAGAGATTCCTTTTATGTAACAACATAGGAAAACACCACTTAATATTACAAATTAACATAAAAATTAAAAATCGTATATTAGAAATCAGATATATAAATGAGCAATGAGTTAAACACTATACAAAACTGACATTAGTTCTGGGAGTGAAAGTGATTCTTTTTTTAAATTTTCTTATAATGAACATCTGGGGAATTTTGTTGGTTTTGCCTGCCCAGCAGCCTTTTCCTCTTTATTCTAGCAAAGAACAACTCTTTCTCTGTTAAGAACAGCCTCTCCACCCACTGGCAGGCCTGTCATTCAAGGTCTCCCCCTTCCTTAATCATTAAGAGTGAACACAAAACCAAGGTTTTTCAAAGTAGTTGAAGGAAGCAAACCATATACTAGAGCTGACAGAAAACCATCTCAGTGACACAAAAAAAACCCCTTGGATTTCACCAGTTCCATATGGCCTTCCCAATTCTCTAAGGCAGCCTTGTTTGAAATTAGGAAAATAATGTCCTTCCCCAGATCCCATCATTGTCCATCATGGCTTTGGTATCAGAGTGGTACTTTGAGGAAAAACCTTGGCTACGTAGCCCAAAGGCCAAGGTGGAGACCCCAGAGCACCAACAATTGATTTGGCCTGGGTCAATGGCCTGTAAGATGCTGCTTTAACAACAAAAGTCAGTCCACATAGGATTCCCACTCCCATGGAATGCACAGAGCTTCTGCCTAACTACTCCTGACCCTGCTCCTTCAATGGCTTTTGCCTGGATTTGCTCATCCTTCTGTCCAGATCAGTCCTAGTCTTCCCCATATCCAGCTCAGCCAGGTCTACCCTTCCACCAGCTCCTCCCATTACACCTGTAGAGTCGCCATTTTATCATGAGGAAAGTTCTGGAGACCCTCCACCTTTCCCATTGTATGCTTCTGTACTGGTTTGAACCGTATTCCTACCCAAAATATTCCTAATCCCAACTAAGACTTCTTTTCCTTCTCTTTCATATTTTTCTCCCAAATATCAATCCTCCTCTGATTTCATTTGCCTCCCATCTTAGCCTGGATCCCAGAGTCAACCATTTCCTTACTCTAAAATTCCTTGTCCCCCTGACTTCTACCAAAATCACAAATCCCCACTTCTGAATAAACCCACATTGCCCCCTTTTCTCATCCATTCTCAGACCCCCGGGACTAACTTGTCCTACTAATTCCTGCTAACTTGATCCACCACAAACTGGTGCTAACTAATTTCAGCTTGACCCTGAAGCTGGTCATTCTTAGATTACTTCTGGTGGACACCCTGCTGCTTTCTTCTATGAGTTATTCCATACTTTTTCCCGTGTTCCTTGAGCTCCCAACCTAATCTCTATCCTCCTCCCTCTCAGGAAAAGACATTAGCACTCATTATTCTTAAGGTTCAGTAATGAGCTCTCTTTGACACTTTATTTCTCTTTTCCTTAAAATATATTTCCTTACAAAGGAAAGAACATCCTTCCTCTCTTCCACCCACCCTTTGTTCTTGATCACATATTCTTGCCTTCCAGGACCTGGCTCTACCAACTACTCCCTTTCCTCTGAGCCATTCCACTGACAATAAATATTTTCAGATCTTTATCCTAAAAAATCTTTGACATCTACTCCTTTTCCCCTCTAAATATCTGATCTCTCTCTTCCTTCTCTAATAAACTTTTTAGAAGAAAGTTCTGTGTTATATCTTTACATTCCCAAAGCCCTTGCAATATGCTCTTTGCACTCCCTTAAATGTGGGTGGTCCCTAAGGATCCCTCTCTAAGGATCCATATTCATGCTATTAAAGTACAACTCTGACCCTGTTCACTGTTTTAAGATCTTCCATAGATCTCCAAACATCATAAAATGAAGTCCTTATCTTCAAGGCTATTCACACTTGCATCCCAACCTACTTCTCTAGCTTTATTTTCCATTACTCCCCTAAAGCCACACCATGCAGCAAAAAATAAAACCTTGGTACCACCTAAGTATGCACTACTCACTTCTTGTCCCTTCCTTCTAACCCTGCCATCTTTACTCTTGACATTCCAACTTTCCACAAAATGTCCTGCCCATCTCACATCTCTACCTGTTAAAATTTTATCATCCTCTCAATGTCCATCCAAATGGTATCTGTTCCTGAGCCCTTCTCTAGTCAACCAGAAATGACCACTCCCACCCTCAAACTATCCAAATAGTCCATCACACATCCCTTGGATTGACAGTGACTCACATATACACAGGGTGACCATGTGTCTCAGTTTAAACCAGATCTTAGTCTACTTAATACTTATTGTTTGAGGTCATTATGAACATCACCCCTTCTTCATTCTCAAAAGTAGACCAATGTGAAGAGCAAATTATGTGGTCACCTTCTGTAAAAATAGTATTCACCCCCTTCCAAACTAGATTGTGAATTCCCAAAGTGCCTAGAATAAAAACATGTATCATAAACCCCCAATAATATTTGTTGAATGAATGACTCAATAAATGAAAAAATGAGCGAAGACAGATAAAGCGTCAAGTCAGTTTTGTCACCAAAACTTTTCTTACCACTTCGTTCTCTTACATATAAATGAGGATAATATTTTTCTGACTTCCTTCCTGGAAGACAATAACAGTTACTTTAAGGTTCTCAGGAAGAAAAACTCTATATAAATCCAGGGCAATATTTTATTATTTTTCTTAAAATGCTTCAAAAGTCTCTAAAAATTACCTTATCAGACAATATGCAGAGAGATTTCTGATGTCTGTTAGCACTTCTATTTCAAGTAAGAAATTGAGTAAGTCTTTAGTAGTAATGTTATACTAGATAATACTATGTATAGAGTAACTTAGCACATGTTGACATTTTTCTAGGGGACACTATATTCTTAAGCCATCCAACAACTGATTACTAACTATTCCTTTTTTTGCCTTTTCTATTTCTAAAGAATCTAGCATTTTTCCCCTTCCCCTCCCCCACGGTCTTCTGTTAAATTTCTCAAGATCCACATGAGTGCAAATATATGGTATCTTTCTCTGACTTATTTCACTTAGCATAATACCCTCCAGTTCCATCCACATTGCTTGCTATAAATGGCCAGATTTCACTCTTTCTCATTGCCAAGTACTATTCCACAGAGAATAAACTGAGGGCTAATGGGAGGGTGGAGGAGAGGGGAAAGTGGTTGATGAGCATTGAGGAGGGCACTTGTTGGGATGAGCACTGGGTGTTGTATGGAAGCCAATTTGACAATAAGTTATATTTAAAAAATAATAAATAAATAAAGAATCTAGCAAACAAAATTACTATTCCTCATGTTTACATACTTAAAAATCAGACTCAAAGAAATAGAAGTTATACCTATGACAATAAAAACAAAGAATGTTCAGTCCCTATTAGCAGAAGACAGAAAATAAATTAAAGTGAAATGATATTGATCATTAACTATCCATGATTTATTGATTGTTCAATATTGATATGCCAATTAATTTTATTGATACAAAGGAATAGACAAAAATTTATCAGGCAAACATAAGACAGTGCCTACGATATGTTTTTAAAATTTTTTTTACAGTTTATTTATTTATTTTGAGAGAAAAAGAGACAGCACAAGTGAGGAAGGGGCAGAGAGAGAGGGGAAGAGGGAGGATCCCAAGCAGGCTCAGCACTGTGAGAGCACAGAGCACAACCTGGGGTTAAACCCATGAAACTGTGAGATCATGACCTGAACCAAAACAGAGTCAGATGCTCAACCAACTGAGCCACTCAGGCATTCCTACAATATGTTTTTAAAAGTTAATAAAAATGAACTGATTAAACTCATAAGGTAAGTAAAAATACAAAAACCAGGAGTTTCCTAAACTTGAGCTGTAATCAGAAAATATAATGAATGGAAAAAAGTAAGGTTTGTAATAACACTAAAATTTCTTTCTGGAAAAGAACAACAACAACAAAAAAGGCAGAATGAAAATAATGAAAAACATTTGAGGAAAATAAAAGAGGACTTGAATAGAGAAGTCTTATAATTTTTTAAAGGAAATGTTCTTAATTAATCTATACATTTATTTCAAATTTCATCAAAACCCAAATAAAATTTGAAATTAAAAAAATCTATATAAAGTCTTTTAAGAAAAATAGACATTGGAGAAAAGCAAAGATAATTATAAGATTAACGAGACTGCCCTAAAATATAATAAATGATATACTGAAGTTAAAAAAAAAAAAAAGTCATTCCTATTGGCGATTGGGCTGTCCAGGCTCCCAGAAATGACCCAAATGAGTTGGTAAGACTTGTCCTAACTTTGATTTTCATAGCTAAGGTCTAAAATAGAAACAAACAAACAGGAAGACATACCTTGCAATCAACATATGATCCTGAATGTAGGCTAAAAATTGAGGATGGTCTTTTCTAGCGATGTATAAACACTCTCCATGTAGACAGAGAATCTTCAGGCAATTGAGCATATTAAAAAGAATGTCTGGCTCTTCAAACTTAGCCATTTCCTATGCACAGAACCACATGGTTACTGAGTTACCCTAAACAGCAATGCCACCAAAGCAAACCCTTAAATATCTCAAAAAACATACCTGGAAAATGGTGTATATTAGTCTCAAAGTTACTGGAAGCTGTTGGTAGCAAAACTTTCTCTCAGTGTCATTCTTTATTGCTGTGAAGAAATTATTACACAAAGGTTAGCATACCTCTTCCTTTCCCACCACTCATGACCTGATAAAGACCATAAAACCAAGAGGAGTAGAAATAAATATATACTACATTAAAAGGCATGTTATGTAATGCTTTTATTGCCTTTCCAGGGTAGCATATATCCCTTCTATGATGCAATTTCAGGAAACCTTCTAGATTCAGGGTTCTCAGCTTCCCTTTTCCACTGTAGCCCACCATATATTCAGATGTCCTTGACTCCCTAAAGCCACTCCATCCCAGCCCTATGTTCCTGTGGTCAGAGAGTTTGGCTGCTACCTATAGGGGCCTGGTGTCTGACTAGGTATGCCTTCCTTATTGAAAAGGAGATAAGAAGGTATTAAAGAGAGGTATTCAGGTTGTATTAGCACCTAAGGAGGAATTTATCCCATGGACTCATGCCAAAGGGAATTTTTTTAAATGTTTTATTTATTTTTGAGAGATAAAGAGAGACTGAGCACGAGCAGGGTAGGGGCGGGGGTGGGGGGCGGGGGTGGGGAGACACAGAATCCAAAGCAGGCTCCAGGCTCTGAGCTGTTAGCACAAAGCCTGACATGGGGCTCAAACTCACAAGCAGTGAGATCATGACCTGAGCTGAAGTCAGTTGCTTAACCATCTGAGCCACTTAGGCACCCCTGAATATGCCTAACTTCTTTAAGACACCTAGAGGGGCGCCTAGGTGGCTCAGTCAGTTAAGTGACCCACTTCGGCTCTGGTCATGATCTCACAGTTTGTGAATTCGAGCCCTGCTCTGGGCTCTATGCTGACAGCTCGGAGCCTAGAGCCTGCTTTGGATTCTGTGTGTGTGTCTCTCTCTCCGCCCCTACCCTGCTCATGCTCTCTCTCAAAAATAAACATTAAAAAATATTTTCTTTAAAGAAGTTAGGCATATTGAAGTCAGAACAACTACTCATGATTTTATTTTCCTGTGAGTCTAATACCTTTGCTCCTACAGTGGGGATGGTGGTCTGTGGTACATGAGACATGCTAGAGAAAAGAATTCACAAGTTAGCCAGATGTAAAAACTAATCTAAAATGTTTTCAAATCACTATTCTAAGTTTTGGCAATTACTGGAACCAGAGACAACAGGAGTCAAACTCTCTTAGCATATACACTAAATAGTTCATTAGCAATCTTGCACTTGACTGTTATTTTAATATCTTTCTTTTTTTTTGAGAGAGAGAGAGAGAGAGAGAGAGAGAGAAGGAAAGAGGGGCAGAGGGAGACAGAGAGAACTTCAAGCAGGTGATTGGATCATAAGTGAAATCCTTGCTTCCTTTGGGGCCTGGGGCACAGAAGCTGCATGAGCTCAAGTTCCACTGGCTCTCTCCCAAAACCCTCTGCTTTGGCCAAATGCCCTATATGGCTGTTGAGAATGCCAGAACCCTCCTTTCCAGTAGTTCAGCCTTGGATCAGAGCTACTTCTCCAGTGAGAACATGATACGCCATAAGAAGGAAGGTGCTGCTAACGTGACAGGTTTTGTTGATAAGCACGTGCTGCCAGAAAGATGCTCAGTGACCGCAGCTCTACTAGGAGCACATCCTGGACCTGCTCACTTCATAATCTGAGGGGGAATGGTTCATTTGCACCAGTCTCCACTAGGGACACCAAGCCTGAACTTGCCCAAGTCGGCAGTAATCTAAAAAACCAGGGCTCTGAACGTTAGGCCTGTGCAAACTGGGATATATGCCAGAGTTCACCTACCAGCATGCTCTGTGGACTCGGCGCGACTGCCTGGGTTCTCCCCATGCTTGGTTGCTGGATTCTCCTCCTCCTCACCTTCAGGGCCTATAATAAACTCTGGTCTGGAAGAAAGGAGGCTGTCCTCAAGGCTGTCTGTGGGCTCCTGAAACAAATACGACAAGCAGCCAGGTGAGCAGCCTGTTGGGGAGGTAATGAATGGTTTCCCTAAGTTCAATAAAGATCGACTGAGTGCCAGCTGTGTCCCAGCCCTGTACTGAGCCCCAAAGGGCAAATGCACCTGCCTCAGAAGAAATTTGAGTTTCTTTCCATACTAATTAAAGGAGATTTGGGTCAGCTGTTACCAAAACATGTTAATTCCCTTGAAATAAATATGGAAAAATCTCAAAAACATTGCTAAATCGGCCTAGGTCGGCTTTCCCTATGAGCCTGTCTCACTCACCAAGTGATTCCAATCCATGCACATTTTGTTCAGTAATAGGACTTAATTAGCAGGGAATAATAAAGGGCTCATAGCAGTATATTAAGACACAAACACTGGTTGTCCAGAGAAACCAAATTTTTAGGAGCAAGAAATTGCTATAACATGTGAGTTAAACAGAGTTAGGTATGGCAACCCAAGTGTTCATCAACAGATGAACAGATAGACAAAATGTGTTATATACATACAGCGAAACATTAGCCTTAAAAAGGAAGGAAGTCTGACACACGCTACGACATGAATGAACCTTTAGGACACTGTGCTAGGTGAAATAAGCTAATCACAAAAAGGACAGTTATCGCATGGTTCTAGATATATGAGGTCTCTACAGTAAGTCAAATTCAGAGATACAGAAAAATACAATGGTGGTTTCCAGAGACTAAGAGGAAGGGGGACGACAGGGAACTACTGCTTAGGGGATATAGAAGTTCAGTCATGCGAGATGAAAAAGTTCTGGAGATTGGCTGTACAACTATGTGAATATCCTGAACACAATGTATTTATAGATAATACATGTCATATATAATATATATATATAAAACAAGCTACAAATACAGGTGAAATTGGAAAGATTAAGTGAGAGAGAGAGCACTCCTATGGCTGCCACTTAAAACATCCATCTCCAATTATCCTTCTACCAGCCTTCTTCTTTCCTTCAAGTCCCACTTCAAATATCCTCTTTTAAAATCATACTATTTTGGTAACACTTTAACCACCACACATTTTCTCAAGAATTATTTGACAGCCAGCTCAAAGTGAGGAGATCAAGACGGATGAAGTGCTAGGACACCCACAAGAAAATGAGCACAATGGCTGGGAGGGCCCTGAAGAATATCTCTGCCAACTTCACAATTTTGTTAAGGCTGAACCGGTCCCTAGGTCACCCATGAGCAAGGTACTAAATCAAACTATAAAGTGAGTTGCATGAAATTCGATATGGTAAAGAGTTTCCTGCTATTTACTGACTCCTCAACATTCACCCACGTGTCTGGAATCATCCTGCTAGGTGGCAGGGACTGGTGTTGTCCATCTTGCATACTAGCTTAAGCCTTCTGCTAGCCCCCATGTCACATCATCGCCCTTTTATCCCCTGCCTGTCCCAGGAAGAGAACTAAAGAGCGAAGGGGGCTGACATGCACAGTGAAGACCATGCATTCTAGGGCACAGCCCTCTTTTATTGATGGGCATCTCTCCCATAAAATTTGAGAGAGGAGAACAGAATCCTTTGGGCTCACTTCCAAATTTGTTACTTCCAGCACATGACAAATGTCAAAAGCATCATGCACATGGGAGATTATTTGGATGGCTCAGTTCCTCCACACTTCTGCTTATTCCTCGCTTCCTGGGATGGTGCTGGGAAAATGGACACAGTAGAGACAGCCTGCTGGGGACAGGGTAGGGCTCGGGACATCTGCCTCCATCACCTTCACCCTTTCATTCCCTCCCTGAAAGAGAAGTCTGTACTTCATGCAGCCACACCCTCAGCTGATTCTGTTCTTGAGCACACACTCCTGGAATCCATGGTTACTCCCATCCCCAAGGGCATAGAGGACCCTCAATCTCAAAATCCCCTGGGCACAGTCAATCCTTTATTTTTCCTCTTTTCTCTTCATGTGAGCGACTATTCCTTCTTTTCTGAAACTGCCTCCTACCTTGGTTTTGGAGTTCTTGTTCTCCCCTGGCTCTTCCCCTGTGTCTCTGGCACCTTCTCAAATTGTTTCTGGTCCTCAGTTCTCCTGTTTTCCCTCTTAACAGTTGGTACTTCCCAGAATGCTAGCGAGGCTCTTTTCTCATTCTATGCAACCCAACACAATATGCTGGCGGCTCCAAACTTTTATCTACTTCTGACCTTCTTCCTAAAACCAGATCCACATACCCGCTGGTCATGACAACCTCACCAGGATATCTGAAGGCATCCCAATCCACCATGTCTGAATGTGCCTGCGTCATGCCCACTCCTGTCAAAAAGATCACTTGTACACCAGTAAAAATCTTCTATAAATGGCAACATTATCAGTTCCCAAGCCAGAAAACATGGGTTTGTCCTCAACATTTGCATACCTCAATGCCAACTAAATCAGCACTGCTGATTCTCTTTCCTAAAAATCCACCAGGCCTGCCCCTTCTCTTATCCCCACCACCATTGCTTTAATTCAGACTTGCCCATTTCCTCCCTGAGTGACCACATTAACCTTCTGACTAGATGCCTGTCCCCAGGGCCCAAATCCTCCAATCCCTCTTCTCCAATGGCAGAATGAATTTCTCAGATTCATCACATTGTATCACCACCCTGATTAAATTCTTCAGCAGTCCCCCATTCACCAAGACAAAATTCAAACTTCTTAGTTTGGCAGGCAGAGCCCTTAATGAATGTGAAAATAAGACCGAGTCCATCTTGCCTGACTCAGCTTTCATTCACTACTTTCCCATTCTGCTCACTGCTCCAGCAACACTGAACTGCTTGCAGTTTCCTGAATGTATCATTCCCTGCTTTCTTCTGTATCACTAAAACAGAGAGTTTTCTGGGTCTCCAAAGTCCTTCTCTCCTACCACCTTCCTTTCATTAACTCCACTCCTTTTAGATATGAACCCAGGAGCTCTCTCCTTCCTACCATACCTCCAGGCTGGATATGCTGACCCTTGTCTGCCCCCACGGTCCCCTTGTTCAGACCTCACCCAGCACACTAATCACTGTGTCTAATGGTTTTTCATTTATTTAAACATCTCTTTGATTAGACTATAAGCTTCTTGATTTTAATTTGTTTTTTTTTTTTTTAAGTTTATTTATTTTTGAGAGAAAGAGAGAGAGAGAGAGCACAAGAAGGGGAGGGGCAGAGAGAAAAGGACTGTCAGCATTGGAGCCTGATGTGGGGCTTGAACTCATGAACCATGAGATCACGGCCTGAGCTGAAATCAAGAGTCAGACACTTAACCGACTGAGCCACCCAGATCCAATTTTAATTTGTTTTCACATCATCTAGAACTGTGACTTTTTTTTTTTTTGGTTAAGTACCCAATGACAATGTTGAAAGACCATACTACAGGGATGTTATTTTGCAACACATAGGACAAATGAGTTCAGTAGGTGGAAAGGTATTTAAAAACTGTAGAAAAAATTTACTGTATGTATGTTACACCTCAAATGGATTTTTTTAAGAAGTCCCTTTCTACT
Source organism: Acinonyx jubatus (assembly GCF_027475565.1). Lineage (NCBI taxonomy): Eukaryota > Metazoa > Chordata > Mammalia > Carnivora > Felidae > Acinonyx > Acinonyx jubatus. The sequence goes on along the minus strand of NC_069386.1, from coordinate 133,953,023 downwards.
TAGATAAATATTAGTGGAAAAGAAGAAAAAGAGAAGAAAGTAAACAAAGGCCCGAATAATACAGATCCATCTACCTTTGATGGTGTGAGGGTATTTGGGTGATGTGTGTGTCTTAAATGAAAACTGGCTAAACAGTAAGTAACTAATGTATGGAGTAGCTAATGAATGGCATATGTTAGTTGTTTCCTATTGAAACAGTTTTCTTGGAAAGCAGGAAATGAAGCAAAGTCTTTACCAGTTGTTGATGAAGTCAATGGGTTTTCCAAACCAGGGTTACCTAGGAATTCTCAATACCCATATCCAATCTATGTCCTCGATATTTGATACGTATATTTTATAGTTTTCACTGTTATCTGAACTTTGTAATAAAAGTTATTTCTGGAATACCAGTAATGCTTTGTATTTATGAAAATTGTATGAATGGATGCTCCACAACACTAACTCAAGACTCAAGAATTCTGTATGATATAGCTCCAGCTCATATCCCTTTCCACGAGCATAAGTTGATGGAAGGAACAGGAAAATTTCTCTTTTACCACAGTCTCACATATAACTCAGCATAGAGCATAATGTAATATTGGAAGAAGACACCATTATACATGCTTCTACAGGCATTATCACTATCAGACAAGGGCAACCTCATTTTTTTAACTTCTTACCACCAGCCGGCTTTCTTCTTTAGGAGCCAGTCTCTCCAAGAGTTCACAAGCAAGCTGATAGCAGAGAATACTAGACTGACATAAGTTACACTCAATTGCCTTTTCTTCCTTCTGGCAGGTGTGGGAGCCCCCCCAGGGAGCTTGGAAGACATTGTTTATAATGGAAATAATGTCCTTTGATAAACTGTGCTCTAAACCCATCGTAATCCCATCATCTTGTAACTCCATCTGAAAGACATCAAAATAAAGGCCAAAAAAAACCAAAAAACAAAAAAGAAAGAAAGAAAGAAAAAAAGGAAAGAAAGAAAGAATGAGAAAAAAGAAGAAGGAATTTGGTCCTTTTGTCCAATATTCCACTGGCATACTAAATGGGGATAAAATTTACTAACTAACAACAATATTAAGTTATTTAAAGATGATAAGAATTATAGACCATGAATATATATTGCTTTCCATGGATTCTTCTAAAAAGACTCTAAACACAAGACACACAATGGGAATTATTTTTAAAATCACGTAGGACATTTTAAAAAGTTGTTTTTTAAACTTATCACTTTATGAGATTTTACACATTAAAAAAAATGCTGCTCCTCACCTAACGTCCAGATCTTGGTTTCTAAATACCATTTATCCATTATCCACTAAGAGGAACCAGCGCTCCTTGGAGAAATGGCTGATTTCAAGGTTGGGGCGAGGAAAACATAAAATGAGCCTGGAACATCTTGTTATGCCAGAAATTGAGGAAGTGTTCAAGGAATGACTGGGATATGTCAATAGAACACAGGAGCCAGTCTAAAGGGACTCCCACTGGTCAAATACAGGACAATATGAACACCAAAATGAATAATCATAGTAACAGATTTTAACTTACTGAATGAAATAAGAATTCATGTGTACATGCAGATAAAAAAACAAATAAATATAGAAATGGGAGAGAAGAGAAACTGTTTCCTCAGTAGAATGTCAGCTAATAAATTAAAAGAAATGATAAAATTAGAAAATTATCATTTGGTAACTATAATAGTAATAATTGATCCAGGCATGAATCAGCCCTGGATGCTAAAACTATTAGGTAAAAGTCTGATGAGAAACAGGAAATCTCAGCCTGCAAGTTACTTGTTAATTACAAAGGGGGAAATAGTGGCTTTGGAGTAGAGAAATTTGGCAGAAATCACCTTCCCAAGTTATCACCATCAGGTAAGGCAACATTTTCATGTCACCTGCCTCCTGATATAATGCACTGAAAAGGATATAAAATCACACTAGTAGTCTTACTGCCAAAAAAATGCTTAACCCAAATAGATTCATAAAGAAACATCAGACAAGCTCAAATTGAGGAACATTCTACAAAATAACTGGACTGTACTCTTCAAAAATCAAGAAAATGGAAGATGAACAAAGACTGAAGAACTGCTCTGGATTAACAAAGACTAATGAGACAGGACAAATATTTGCAACGAAGTGATGCTGGGTTGTGTCCTACATCAAAAATATTTTCTTTTCTTTTGCTATAGAGATGTAGTCATTATATCAATTTAAAAAATGATTAGTTTCTGTGGGTCAGATAATAGATAATAGTATTATAACAATATTAATTTCCTAATTTTGATTGATTTCCTTATTTTGTACTTGGTTATATAAGAGAATGTCCTTATTTTTTAGGAAATACACTCAGAAGTATTTAAGGATAAAGGGGCACCATATTTGCAACTCACCCTCAAGTGGTTTATTTTAAAAATTCTACAATTCATACATACATATACAGATTAAGAGCAACAGAAATAAATGTGGTAAGTGTTAACATCTGGAGAATCTGGGGAAGGAGTATTTGGGAATTCTTTGTGCTATCCTTGCAACTTTTCTGCAAGCCTGAAATTATTTCAAAATAAAAAGTTACAAAGAAATGTTCTCCCGACCAGACTTTTAAACTTGTCTTTTAAAATTACCTTCAAAAATCAATTTCTAGAATATATTTAAATCAGCCCATCACTATAGAGTTGTACCTTGCTCTTTCTAACAATAGCATTACTCAGTTCCCCAAATTTGTTCAACAGATCTATGTTCAACAGATCTATGTTCAACAGCATCTAATGATGCTAGAGTGTTTCTAAAATTCATATGCATTCTCACATGTCAACATTATTGCAGATATTCATACAAGTATTTTTCAGACTCTAGGAAATCCCAAAAGGAGTTTGCAAAATGTCTTGAGTGATGTTGCATCATTTCAGCAAGTATGAAGATGTCAAACACATAGCAAGAATCACTATACAATGCTTTCCCTTATTCTTCACCTCTGAACTAAAGGAAGCTCATGCTTCAGCTACCTGCTTCAGGAGAAGATCAAACATGAGGATGAAACAATTTAGATTCATTTCATCATCTTCACAATCAAAGTCAATAGTCCTTCCTCCTGGGTGTCCAAAATTCTTGAAAGGGCTACGAAATGGACTACGCATAGGACTCCGAAATGGACTCTGAAAAGGACTATGAAATGGACTCAGCATATTGTGCTGAACTCGTCGGCCAGGATCAGAGGCAACACTCACCTAGAAGAAAGAACATCAACACACATAAGTGAACTCACAGAGGCTAAAATGGCTTATATAAAATATCTGGAGACTCATGGAAGGTATTTCCAGCTGTCACACTGATTTCCTTCCTTAGTCAATAGCATTAGTACTTTCAAATATTATGGATCTTCTCAAAATATAAAAACAAGAAATAAAATCATCTAAACTTTGTGACTGTCAGGTGAATGAAACATCAGCACCCTGAAGAATGAAGGCAGCTGTCTTTGCCATTATATTGTTCATCCCATCACACATTTCCAATTAAATTGTTTGCACCAACCTAAAACCATAACCAGATACTGCAAGATCAGTTTGAGAATCATGAGCACAAAATCTCAGTTTAACATGACTGACTAAAGAAGAATGGCATCTGGATAGTACAATTATCAAACTATTATGGGAAAACAATATATGTCAAATTGTTGTACTGGTTGTACTGATTATTCTCCATTTGCCTACCCAAGCCCCTCACTGCCCTCTTCTGCCCTGCCCTATGCCCAAGGATGCCAAGGATGGAGTCTTTCCCAGCTTTCTTGCAAGCTAGCTGCCAGTTGGGTTCAATCAGTGGGAGATACCAGCAGAAGCCCTGAAGCTGATGGAGAGAGAGGTAGACGTGTATCTCCCACCCTCTGCCTGCTTTGATGCTACATCTCTGGCTATCTCTCCACTACTCTTCCAGCCAGCCCTTCCTTAAAATTTCAGCACTCAATGGGCTCCGGGAACTCTTTTCCTTGTTCCTTCAGCCTTAGGGGTCTAATGGCTTCCTACTGAGCTGTTGCTGATGTCTAGGTGCCTCAACCAACCCTTATTGCTCCCTTAACTTTCCCCATAACTCTATAGGCAAAGTCTCCATGAAAGTCCCTTCATTTGAACCATCTAGGATAAATTCTGTACCAGGACCCTGACTGACATACCTGTATATCATTCTGAAATCATATTTTCTCTCTTAAAGATATAATAACCAGAGAGTTCCTTGAACACAATATTTAAACTAAAGAAAAAGAGTACCCCACCAAGAGTCAGAATATGTGGATATTGACAGTGTTGTCTACGGCAAATCACCTCAACTCACTGAACCTCAGGCTACGTATTTATAAAATGAGGACAATGAGCTCTTCTCCAACTGCCTCACACAGTTCTGTGCTATGGTTCACTGTGAATATATTGCACAGTATAAGGCACCAATTAAGTTATGTAATATTAAAGGTTACAGAAGAAAGAAACAACATAAAAATGTTTGCCAGCTGGTTCTTATGAGGCAGACAAGAAAAGTAATGATGATTAAAAATCAAAAGAGAGCACTGAATACAAACTATGATCCCATGATTCTGATATATTTTCTAGTCCCTAGATATCAGGTAGAATGACAGTAAGAAAAAATGGTATGGAGAGGCTGACAAGGGAAAGTTGCGAACAGTCCCTGCCTACCATCACATTGAGAGTGAACCTCTCCAGAACTGATCCTGGTCTAGGAATGTCAGCACACCAACAGAAGCTCTATCATGTCCTCCACAAAAATATTATCAGAAATTCCCAATAGTTTTCCTACACCTCGGACTAGACTATGCTGACTTTTCTCATTCACAGAAGTACAAAGGGGCCCCCCAAAATGGGCTCAGTTGGTCCACAGTGACAGCATCACTCACAGTAACCATCAGATGACCACATCTTCTCAAAACATGATAGAACAAAACACCCAAACTCCTCATCCCCAAAGTGAAGCACTGATCTGCCTAACAACTGGTAAAGAATTCTTATTCACCAGGAGACCAAAAGAAACAAACAAAAAAAAAAAGAATACCTCAAAGCTACTCTTTTTGCTTTCATCAAGGATGAGAGATAGCTAATAGGTATGTGCAGGAGAAAAACTCAAAGGAAAATGAAAACTCAATAATTTATTGACTGTAGATTATACAGAACATATCTTAGATCAATCTTTTCTATTATTTAATGTGCTTAAAAGATTAACAGAGTGAGATGGGATGAAAAAGCATTTTTAGAGAATTTTACTATGATGCTACTTTTAGACCTGGTATAATTGACAAAATCTTAACAAGTAAGACAAAAACAGTTGTGGCAATAATTACCCTTCGAGCTGCAAGGTTCCCTGCCAGTTCACTGACTCTTGATTTTCTTTGATTTGCCAGTTCTTTAACAGAATTAACTCCATCAGAAAACATACTTATCAATAGTTGAAGTGGAACCATGATGTCTAACTCCGATAATACCTGGGGAAAAAAGGCATATATCCCCCCAAAATATAAACTTTAAAACTCAAAAAAAAAAAACTGCATTTAACATTTTTTCCCAAAGTGAACTACTGAACATAAGGATACTTAGCCTTACGTATATTCTATCAGCACAGCCAACCTCAATTTTTCATAGTAAAAACTCAAAGTTATTATTGGACCTTCTATCTTCCCCACTCCCCACATCCCATAAACTGCCATGTTATTTCTATTAAAACTTCTAAGCATCTCTTGACATTGTCTCCTCTTTTCCATAGCACTGCTAGTGCCTTACTCATCATCTTCCTCCTGGACTAGTGTAACCTGTGTGCGATCTTCCTCCAGTCCATCCTCCCTCTGATCTGACTGCGCCATCTGACCTTGCTTTCTGATACAAGCTCAGGTACCCTCTGCCAAAGTCAAGTGACTTTATCTGTAATGAATTTTTGGAAATAGATGCATCTTTCCTTCAGACAGAATTAATTCATCCCTCTTCTCTGCTTCCTTAAAACTTTGTACATACATTTATTAGAGCAATGATTACTTTTCATTATATTTGACTATTTGATATTGTCTCTCCCGCTGTGAGCTCCCTGAAGAAAGGAAGTGTGAGGACAGGACCATCTCTTATCTCATTTTCATCCCAGTGCCAATTACGATGCCTGGCACAGAGGAACTCTATAAATGTTTCCACAATTAATTAATAAATGAGTCGGTTCCAATCACTATACTTTTCACTCTGTTCCCCAAATGTTAGACCAGAGGTTTAAAACCTCCTTCAGTTGCAGAACCCTGTCTTCAAACCAGAACTCTGGGAAAGCCCAGTCCTAAAACATGCAGCTGTAATTGCTCTAGCCATGCTGAGGACAGAGGTTTAGAGCCCTTTCTGCTCACCCCTACAGAACTCAGCCTAAAGGGCATGTAACTGAGTAACAACACCTAGCCATCTGTAGAAGGACTGGCTTTCCTAAAATGAGAGATAACCTTGCTGAGATCTGCTTGGGGATGAAATGTTACAATTCTGGGTCCAAAAGGTACTTTTTAAAAAATGGTCCCTTTACTCTTTCTCAGTTGTGAAAAATATTGTTCCTCAGTTTAGAACCCAGAAAGGCATCTTCATGACTTGAAAATTCATCTTTCTGTGATACAGCAACGTATCTGCACCCATAGCGAATCTAAACATTGACTCTGGCCTCCTTTTTTGAAACTAGCCAAACTTTCTGACAGACATTCAACTCAATTTAATGAATTTTTAAGAACATTCATCAAATAAATACAAGGCATGTGCTAGATGTTGAGAGGAAAGGATGAAGGGAGATATGATTTCGAAATGAAAAAAGCCCTGCCTGGTCCCTGCACTCCATGCATTTGCAATCAGGAGAAGAGACAAAAATGAACTAAATATTAGGCTGAATAAAATTTACACAAGGAGACTGTATGAGTACTGGGGGAAGGAATAGTGAATTCCAAAGAGAAAATGGGGGTGTGAAGAAAACTTCATAGATGAGATCATTTTTGAGTTGGGCTTTAAGGATAAGCTGGAGTTACAAATGCAGACTGAGGAGAAAGGCATTCCAGTAGCTCATGCTACTCCCTAAGGCAGCAGCTCTCAACCTTCCCAAGTAAAGCACCTATTTAATATCAAGAGATTTAAAAGAACCCCACAAGACAGCCTATTATACTTTTAGAATCTATTGATGGAAAAATACATAAGGACCAAAAGCTATTATGAATTCAGTAATAGTATTGCATAAATCTGTATTTTACTAACCATAATGATAGCCACATATATGTGACATATAGTTATTTATCTATGCAATGAGTTATTAGTCTATAGACTACCCTCAGCAAACATGCAAATTTATAGACTCTGCAATAACTCCCCGCTCCTCTACCCAGGGACCTAAAGTTCCCAGGCTAAGAACTATTGCCCCAAATGATTAAAAGTGCCATTTACTCACATGAAGCCACAGTAAAGCTTGTTCCTGCACAGAGGAAGGGTATCCTGTGAACCGACAACTAATAAAGCCAAACATTTCTTCCAATGAAAAAGGTAGAGGACAGAGCTCAATGTCAAACATTTTGCTGGAAAGCAGAGCAACAAAAGTAAATGACCAATGGGCATATATCAGGGTTGAGTTGCATTTTTTAACTGTATCTTATTGGGGGAGCCAAACACTTTAGATTGGGCTGTGTTCCAAATATTATTATCATGTTTCATTTTACTATAATAGTTTATTTCATTAGAATAAAGAATTCATACTGCTGTTAATAACATTAGTGTTTATACTCATATCAGGCTTAACAGAAAGAATTGCATTTCTAAGGAATTAGAGTTGCTCCCCAGCATCTAAAAACATTATCCCCTTGCATTCTCCCCACTTTATTCAAATCATAATTATATTTGAAAATAAACAAACAATATGGTGTATCTATTATTCCACCAGAACCAAATTTTTTCTCAACAATTCCAGGTCATCTTAGCACAGTTTATTGCAACTGCTTCATTTTGCACCTTCAGATTTCTCTATAGGGTTGTTAAAAAATAAACAAGATTATATAAAATACTTAACACAGTTCCTGGCACACATTACATGCTCAATAAATGTCAGACATCATTATAATTGTGGTGGCTTCATTAAACTACTTACCCACCTTAATACTTCCCTGAATTCTTTTAACTGGTTATCTGGGACTTCTGTTCTGATGGCTTCCAGCCACTCGGGCATAATACACTCCCACACAGACTGACTGATCACATTGTAGGGGATCAGGCAGAGGATTCGGTTGAGACCTTCCTTCAACTGAGTCACCGTGCTGCAGGATTTATCCCAGTAACCACCAACCTGATGGCATTTCCACAGCCATAGGGGAAAAGAACAAAATGCACCTGTTAAGGTTATACTCTAAGGACTTCCTAAAGGAGATGGATACAGAGGAAGACCGAAATCCATTACATCTGAATTGCGGGCCAAGTATCTTCCCAGTGAGATATGTAAGAATCTATAAACCATCAGGATACATTAATTACAAAAAAACCCCATACTTACAAATAGGTCTAAATATTAATAACAGACTGGAGTTCAACTATTCTACTGCAGTCCGAATCGCACACATGAATTAAAATTCCAAAGATTTATTCCTAACAGGATGAGCACACAATTGGAGCATTATTATTTCTAAAGTTTCACAAACCCATTACAAATACGTGCAGTTACACCTGTGCTTCAGAGGAATATAGATTTCTACTACTGTACACTTTGCATTTAATATTTTTCAGTATGGAAAATAAAGTGGCAGAGAGTGCTATTCTTCCCTATGCTATATTATGCCACAATTTTTCTCCTAAAAATGTTCTAAGGATGGATGAATTCATTAATTTAAAAAAAAAAAACGTGTTTTCTACTAAGATAGTATATTAATTTTCTAGTGCAAAAAAAATTATATCGAATTAAATTCGGGTTCTGTTTATAATTTCAATGTCATTTATTTATTTTTTAATGTTTACTTTTTTGAAAGAGAGAGAGAGACTGAGTGCAAATGGGGGAGGGGCAGAGAGACAGAGGAGGAGACACAGAATCTGAAGCAGGCTCCAGGCTCTGAGCTGTCAACACAGAGCCCCACACAGGACTCAAACCCATGAACTGTGAGATCGTGACCCGAGCCGAATTCAGACGCTTCACTGCCTAAGCCACCCAGGTGCTCTTATAATTCCAATTTTAGATAAAGACCTTATATTCTTATTATGTATGTCAAAGTAACAACAGCTCAACTGGTCCTGAATCTTTACCATATAATACAAGAATCGTTGGAAACTACCTTATTTTAAATGAATCCAATTTTAAACATTTAATTTTTATTCCTAGAATTCTAAATTATTGAAAACAATTAAATCAATTCTATTTAAAGCTCAACTATCTATTTGGTATCCTATTTCCAAAATCCTAGATGATTGATTAGAAATTTGCAGGAAGTGACTACATTTCTGGGACTGTCACTGTTGTTAGTTACATACACTCAGAGGCCTACGGGTTTTTTTCTTGTTGTTGTTGTTTTAAAGTTTATTTATTTTGGGGGTGGGTAGAGAGAGGAAGACAATTTCAAGCAGGCTCCAAGAGCTGAAGGCAGATCCCAACGCAGCACTCAAACTCACAAACCATGAGATCATGACATGAGCAAAATCAAGAGTCAGACGCTCAACCTACTAAGCCACCTAGGCGCCCCAAATGCCTACTGGCTTTGAGTCACATTTTGGAATAAGTATCTCTGGGGTGTTCCTAAATTGTCAATAGATAAACAATGGATCCTTTGATTCGGAAAAGTTGTTATATTTAAAAGGATTTTAGAGAGTTCTCACCTTAAACAAATGTCATATTACCAATATGGGAGGATCAAACTGGTAAGACACACACACACAAAAGATCACAGCTAGCCTAAAGACTCCCCTAGCAAAATTCTAGAACAGAGATCAGATTTAGAACAAAAATTAAAATCTGCCCCCACCATGAACTCCCCTCCACCACCTTCTCCTGCAAATGATCCAGTCAGAGGCCCATATTCAGAGCCTGATAGGAGCTATTATAGAGGCCTTCCCTCCAAAGTTTAATTGGGCTAAAGTGGAATGACATACTCCGAAGGAAGGAAAATATCCTAAAGTTTTCGCCAAACAATTTACAAAAATATTGCAAAGGCACACAGCTCTAAATCTACACATCTCAGAACATAGGAATCTTCTGTTTTCCCCTTAGTTGGAAAGCCTCTCATTGATATAAAGAATTCAAATTAATGCAGTCAAGGGGGTAGCCCAGCTCCTTAATTAAATATTATCAAGGCTGCCATCTTATTCTTTGAAGAATTAAAAATAACTGTCCTCGCCTTACTAATTGAATCTTTACAAAAAACGTAATTGTGGTTCTAGAAGTATCCCAAAGCCCACCCATGCTTCTTCCCAATCCCAGAGTTTCCCCTATTCATCTCAAGATGCCTGCAGATACTACAGAAAGTCAGGACATGGGAAAAGGGGACTATGCTGCACTGAATAAACACTTTATTAGTAATTGTCCCAGGCCTCAGCCTCCTCAGGCAGACCCCCCTGAACCCTCCTCTGTACTAAGGCCTCAACGTGGACCCACTCAAGACTTCAGACTCAGCACAAATAATGTTGCCCACCTCCCAAACCCCTCCTCCCTTAAAATGCCTGCTCCTAAAAGCTCCATGCTACCTAGAGAATTCATTATTTGTCCCAATCAAAACCCTCTTAGACCAGTGACTTTAAAAGTTTGCATCCTTTCTCTCCCTCTTTGAGATGTAAATCTTCTACCCCTCAGAACTATCTTCTCAAGGTCCTGAAAGCATCTCTCTAAGATGCAAACATCCAAGGAAATAGCTAGCTCTCAGGCCAAAGGGATGTCTTGCTTTTACTTGTACTATTGCCTCCTGTGGTTAAAAAAAAAATTAATTTTAAAAAAAGGAGAAATTTATTCTTCCTCCTGAGAAGCTCCAATTAACCCCCCCCCCCGCCTTAGCAAACCTCCAATGCCTTTTTCCTTAGCATATTCCAGCTTTTAAAAATGGATAAAGAAGATGTGGTTTATATACACAATGGAATACTACTTGACAATGAGAAAGAATGAAATTCTGCCCTTTGCAGCAACGGAACTGGAGGGTATTATGCTAAGTGAAATAAGTCAGTCAGAGAGAGACAGGTATCATATGTTTCCACTCATATGTGGAACTTGAGAAACTTAACAGAAGACCATAGGGAGAGGGAAGGGGGAAAAAAATGGTTACAGAGAGGGAGGAAGGCAAACCATAAGAGACTCTTAAACACAGAGAACAAACTGAGGGTTAATGGGGGCGGGGGGGAGGTGAGGGAGAGGGGAAAATGGTTGATGGGCATTGAGGAGGGCACTTGTTGGGATGAGCACTGGGTGTTGTATGTATGCAATGAATCATGGAAAACCAAGAGCACACTGTATACACTGTATGTTAGCCAACTTGACAATGAATTTTATTAAAAATAAATAAAGATTGTAGGCACCCCCCAAAAATAAAAAAATAAATAAAATAAAGTAAATACAAAAAAATAAAAAGTAACTTCTTAGTGGACTAAAATAACTAACTGCCTAAGGCTGAACCACAGCCTTCATTACACATCAGGGCAAATAAAAAGATCTTGAAGGTCTCTCTAAAAATATTGATAAAAAGCTTTAGTCCTTACATTGAATAGTTAACCACTTGTTCTATCTGCTAGAAACATAATTTGAATAAAAGTGATGATGAAAAGTGAATTTGAAAAACAACTCTTACATAAACTAGTGAGTTTTGTATTACTATGACAGTCTCTACTGTTAAGGTCTCTACAGATCTTTCTCAACTCAAAATTGCATTGTGTCCTAATAAGCCCATCATAAGTTGAAAATACCATAAATTAAAGATACACTTAACACTCCCAACTTACCAAATATCATTGCTTAGCCTGGCCCACCTTGCATGTGCTCAGGACACTCACATTGGCCTACAGCTGGGCAAAATCATCTAATACAAAGCCTATTTTATAATAAAGTGTTAAATAGCTCATGTAAGTTATTGAATACTGTACTGCAAGTGAAAAACAGAATGGCTGTGTGGGTGCGCAACGGTAGCTGGTATAGCAAAGGTTGACCCAGTGACCACGTGGCTGTCTGGGAGCTGAGGCTCGTGGCCCCTGCCCAGCATCATGAGTGAGGATCATACTGCATACCACTAGTCCAGGAAAAGATCGAAATTCACATGTTGAAGTACGGTTTCTACTGAATGTGTATCACTCTTGTACCATTGTAAAGTCGAAAAATCCTAAGTCAAACCATGGTAAACTGGGGACCATTTGTATGTGTGTCTGTCTATACTTTTGCATAGGTATATTATGTATATGTGATATTTTGTTACTTCTGAATGGTATTGACAATTTACAAAATCCATTGAAAGATCTATTCTAAATGAGTTTTAAAAACGTAACTTATATGAATTAAATATTCCCCAAACTCTCAGAAATATAGACAGTAACCCAAATGTTTTTCAAGTTCATGTGATTTGGGTAAATCTTTCATAAACAAGACGAGATTCATATAGTTGGTTTAATAAAAACAGTTGTGTCTTCTGAGTTATCAGCAGTGAGTATAATCTAATCATACATTTTTATTCTATGTCGGTTTTCTAGTCAAGTAAGTTAATATTATATTTACTAGATGTTTAAGATTATAAAACGTATAGATTTAATTTTAATTAAATTATTATTCTGACAAGCTTTATTTCAACAATAACTGTGTGTTATAATATGTCTACTTAGTAGTTTCCAAAATGTTTTTGATAGCTTGAAACGAAAGTTATACTAAGTTACATTAAATGATATATACCTGTTGAATATCTAGACCATTTCTAAATAAGACAAAACACTGAGGGGTGCCTGGGTGGCTCAGTCGGTTAAGTGTCCAACTTTGGCGCAGGTCACGATCTCACGGTTTGTGAGTTTGAGCCCCATGTCAGGCTCTGTGATGACAGCTCGGAGCCTGGAGCCTGCTTTGGAGTCTGTGTCTCCCTCTCTCTCCGCGCCTTCCCTGCTTGCGCTCTGTCTCTCCCTCTCAAGAATAAATAAACATTAAAAAGAAAAAAAGACAAAACACTGAAACATTAATTACTGAATACAAGTTTATATACTTTTAGATTCTTTTTTTTTTATGTTTATTTATTTTGAGACAGAGAGCACAAGTGCATGTGAGAGGGGGAGGGGCAGAGAGAGAGGGAAAGAGAGAAATTCCCAAGCAGGCTCTGCATGGACATGAGTCTCGACCTCACAAACCATGAGATCATGACCTGAGCCAAAACTAGGAGTCAATGCTTAACTAACTGAGCCACCAGGTGCACCTACTTTTGGATTCTTATTATGACAGAGAGACTAAAGATATTTTGATCTGTTAATAAATATGTTCTTTTTGCCATATTGAGAAATTATACCATGAAGTATAGCTCTTGAGGTTATAAAGTAGTATATTCATAAAATTTGCTAATATGCTACAAAACACTGGTAGGTGACAGGAAATTCACAAACTGTCTACCTCCTGGTTTTCTCTGAAAAATAGAGGTTATCAAGTGGTGAAAACTATGATCAATATATATAAGTGAAACTATTAGAAATAGTAAGAGTGATGGAAAAAACTCCGTATGCAGAATATTTAAGGAATATATGAGACAATTTTGTTAAGGACAAAAAGAGTAATTCTGTCCTAAAGTCATTCTGTAGAGGTGGTATGAAGGCTTCCTAGAATAAAAAAAGAGTAACGTGAAGGACAAAAACCTGAATAGAAATAAAAAGTTGTAAAGGATGGTGTGGAGGGTGGGGGTGGAGGACAGAGAGAGAATCTTACCTTGTGTGGTCAAACTGGCTAAGATTGATGGGGAAAGTTTTTTAAGTGAACTTTATTTTTTTTTATTTTATTTTATTTTATTTTATTTTATTTTATTTTATTTTATTTTATTTTATTATTTTTTTAAATATGAAATTTATTGTCAAAGTGGTTTCCATACAACACCAAGTGAACTTTAATATTAACAGTGTAGCAGTATAAAACCTGTGTTTGGGCTATTTTTTTTTTTTTGTCAATGTTTATTTATTTTTGAGAGACAGAGCACAAGCAGGGGAGGGGCACAGAGACAGGGAGACAGAATCCGAAGCAGGTTCCAGGCTCTGAGCTGCCATCACAGAGCCCGATGCGGGGCTCAAACCCATGAACCATGAGATCACGACCTGAGCCAAAGCTGGATGCTTAACCAATTGAGCCACCCAGGCGCCCCTGAGTTTGGTTTTCTTTCTCAAAAAAGGACAAAGTTTTTTGGGTTACTGGTGTCTTCTTAATAAGAAATTGCATGCAAAAAAAGCATTTGATAAAATATAGCATCATTTCTTAATAAAAACCATCAAGAAAAGGGATAGAAGGGATAAAAGGATCATACCTCAAGACCATAAAGGCCAAATATGAATGACCCACCACTAATATCATCCTCAAGGGGGAAAAATTGAGAGCTTTCCTCCTAAGGTCAGAAACATGACAAAGATGTCCACTCTCACCACTGTTACTCAATACACTGTTGGAAGTCCTAGCCTCAGCAATCAGACAACATAAAGAAATAAAAGGCATCCAAATCGACAGGGAGGAAGTCAAATTTTCACTCTTCGCAGATGACATGACACTCTGTGTGGAAAACCCCAAAGACTCTACCAATAAACTGCTAGAACTGATACATGAATTCAGCAAAGTCACAGGATATAAAATCAATGTACAGAAATCAGTTGCATTTCTATACACCAATAATAAAGCAGCAGAAAGAGAAATCAAGGAATCAATCCCATTTACAATTGCACCCAAAACCATAAAATACCTAAGAATAAACCTGATCAAAGAGGTGAAAAATCTATACACTGAAAACTATAGAAAGCTTATGAAAGAAATTGAAGAAGACACACACACAAATTCCATGCTCATGAATTGGAAGAACAAATATCGTTAAATGTAGATACTACCCAAAATAACACCAGCATGCTTCACAGAGCTAGAACAAAAAAAACACCCTAAAATTTGTGTGGAACCAGAAAAGACCCCGAATAGCCAAAGCAATCCTGAAAAAGAAAACCAAAGCTAGAGGCATCATAATCCTGGACTTCAAGCTGTACTATAAAACTGTAATCATCAAGACAGTATGGTACTGGCACAAAAACACTCAGATCAATGGAGGAGAATAGAGAACCCAGAGATGGACCCACAAATGTATGGCCAACTAATCTTTAACAAAGCAGGAAAGAACATCCAATGGAACAAAGACAGTCTCTTCAGCAAGTGGTGCTGGGAAAACTGGACAGCGACATGCAGAACAATGAACCTGGACCACTTTCTTACCCCATAAACAAAAATAAACTCAAAATGGATGAAAGGCCTAAATGTTAGACAGGAAGCCATCCCTAGAGGAGAAAACAGGCAACTACCTCTTTGACGTCAGCCGCAGCAACTTCTTACTCAACATGTCTCCAGAGGTAAGGGAAACAAAAGCAAAAAGAACTATTGAGACCTCATCAAGAAAAAAGGCTTCTGCACAGCAAAGAAAACAGTCAGCAAAAAAACTAAAAGGCAGCCGACAGAATGGGAGAAGATATTTGCAAATGACATATCAGATAAAGGGTTAGTATCCAAAATCTACAAAGAACTTGTCAAATTCCACACCCAAAAAACAAATAATCCAGTGAAGAAATGGGCAAAAGACATGAATAGACACTTCTCCAAAGAAGCCATCCAGATGGCCAACTGACACATGAAAAAATGCTCAACTTCACTCATCACCAGGGAAATGCAAATTAAAACCACAATGAGATGCCACCTCACCCCTGTCAGAATGGCTAACATTAACAAGTCAGGCAACAACAGATGTTGGCAAGGATGTGGAGAAAGAGGAATTCTTTCGCACTGCTGGTGGGAATGCAAACTGGTGCAGCCACTCTGGAAAACAGTGTGGAGTTTCCTCAAAAAATTAAAAATAGACCTACCCTATGACCCAGTAATTGCACTACTAGATATGTATCCAAAGGATACAGAAGTGCTGATTCAAAAGGGCATATGCACCCCAATGTTTATAGCAGCACTATCGACAAGAGCCAAAGTGTGGAAAGAGCCCAAATGTCCACTGACTGAAAAATGGATAAATAAAGAAGATGTGGTGTGTATGTATGTATGTATGTATATATATATATATATATATATATATATATATATATATATATATAAAATAGTAATATATATATTATATATATAATAGTAATAGTATTCCATTATATATATATGTATAATGGAATACTATTCAGCAATTAAAGAGAATGAAATCTTGCCATTTGCAACAATTTGGATGGAACCATAGTGTATTATGCTAAGTGAAATAAGTCACTCAGAAAAAGACAAATATCATATGATTTCACTCATATGAGGACTTTAAGATACAAAACAGATGAACATAAGGGAAGGGAAGGAAAAATAAGATAAAAGCAGAGTTGGAGACAAACTGTAAGAGACTCTTAAATATAGAGAACAAACTGAGGGTTGCTGGTGGGGTGTTGGGTGGGGGGATGGTCTAGATGGGTGAGAGGCATTAAGGAGGGCACTTGGGATGAGCACTGGGTGTTATATTACATGATGAATCACTAAATTCTATTCCTGAAATCATTATTATACTAATGTCAACTAACTTGGATTTAAATTTAAAAAAATAATAATAATAAAGTAAAAGGATAAAAAGAAAAGAAATTGAACAAGGTTTTTCTTTACCTTTTCAATAATGTGTCTAGGAAACAACTATTCTGTGTCTTACCATAATTTCCTGTGCCCCATGTCCTGAATTATTTAAGAGAACTAAGTCTTCTCAATTAAAACAAAAAAGCCTATTTTTTAATTAGCATGTTACATCCTATATTTACTTTTGAAATCTTTTTGTCCTTGTGGTTAAATGGATAATTAAGTATTGTTTCATAGTGACCCTGTGATCCTGGTGAATTAAGTGTTTAAACCTTTTGACATTTCTGACAACTTTCATATTTTTGCCTTCCCAAAATCAAGTCCTTAATAAAATCTTGATCTCAAACTGGCTTTGAGATTTCTCAGAGGGCCTCCAGAAAATCTCAAAGGATTTTTTTCTTTTTCTAGTAAAATAAGATATTGGGTTTCCAATAACCAATTAGGTTTACTTGATATGCTGAATTGCATGAAAAGCATCATCAAATACGAAGAGATGCTTAACCTTCCCTAGCTTATATTTGTATAGGTAAAATGTTATGAAATTTCTAGCAATTTTTCATTGCTTTTCCTGCTCATGACATAGCCTCCTGATGCTTTCCCTAATGTGATCATAATTCCAGTACTCTCAGAGGATCTGATTATAGCCATTTCTAAAGTCTTTTATCATTCACAGTTTGTTATTGTTTTTTTCCTAATGTTTTCCTGAAAGCTCTTGTGATCAACCACTAGATAGAAGGCTTTGGCTTTAGCAAAAAGAACTGTCTCTGAGACCCAGGAACAGTATGACAGGCAATACTGAGTACAAGCTTCTGGTAGTATTGCATGCTGCCGGCCTGAGAAAGGATTCCAGAACGCTGGTGGAGAAGCTGATGTGTTCCTAAAACTGCTACCCAAGATTAAAAGGAACAAAAGTTAATTAGATGGGGTTGGGGCACTTGGGTGGTTCCGTTGGTTAAGCATCTGGACTCTGTGTCAGCTCAGATCACAATCTCATGGTTTGTGAATTCGAGCCCCACATCGGGCTCCACGCTGATGGTGCAGAGCCTGCTTGAGATTCTCTTTCTCCCTCTCTCTCTCTGCCCCTCCCCACCCCTCTCAAAAATAAATAAACAAACTTAAAAAAATTTTTTTAATTAATTAGATTAGGTTGAATGAACTGATGAAGAAAGGTAATCTTTTTTTGTGGTTTTTTAGTTTGGAACTTTGCTGGCTCTTTAATGTTCTATTTTCTGGATATAAGGTTTTTCTTAAACTAGCTACAACTCACAAGAATTTAGTAGATTATTTTTGTAAACAACAACAAAACACTTGTCTTTTTCTCCCCCCACATCTGACCCTTCAGAGTTCAGAAACTCTTAGTGTTTTTATTTCCATGCACAAGTTTCTCAATCTGTTCTCCTTGTAAAAGAACATAATCAGAAAAACTGGTAAAAAACTTTGCCTAGACTGTCATAGTAGAGAAGGATGTGCATAGAATCAGATATGACCAGTTTTAAGGAACTAACGTTGACATGAAGGAGCCAGTGCTTACAAAGCCCTCTTGGAAAAAACAGGATAAGCAAATACGAAATGTTACTTTCTGAAAGGTCCAGGAAACTTAGAATATTTTGGTGACCTCAGAGATAAATTTACCCAAATCTAGAGGTACTGTAGATGAAGTATGATGACAAGTTACTGGCTTAGCATCCTAACCTCTAGCGGTTTCTAAAAGCCCAATCTGAGATTCTCCATAAACATTCCAGCACAGCCAACATTAAAGGTTTATTTTGGTCAATTACCATTGACTGTCGCTGCATCTACATAAATAATTAGGCCAAATTTAATGAGACTAGTCTTACTTTGTGAATAAGATTAATCTTATTTTGATTATCTATGATGAAAATGGGGGGTGACTATAGACAGAAATTTTATGTTTCAATGGAAAACTATAACCCACCCTTGTGAATTATCAGACTCTAGTCCTGCTCACGGTCTTTGAGCTATTTGTCACCTCCTCATAAACTGAATCCTGTTGTCTCGCACATTTTGTCAGTAACTGGTATTTCCAATTTTCCTCCCACCCTGCTTACTTGGTGTCACTGAAAACTAAAACCTGACGGCCTAGATCCTATTGAGACTCTAGGTTGTCTTGTCCCAAAGCCCTGCAAGCCAGAGCAAGACAATTTGATTTGAGGTTCAAAGGACTTGTGGCAATAGCCAGGGCCAGTCAGGAATCTCACCAAACACCAGCATCGCCCATGCACTGCTCATACCCAGGACAGAGACACTGACGACCTCACTCTATTGTCTAAAGACACTTTGAGCCCAACATCTGCAAATCCTGACTGGCTGCCCTCTGACCTTGGAAACTAGGTTTAGAGTCTACTGTCACCATTAATCTCAGGTTTTTTTGTGTTTGTTTCCTCGTCCTAATCTATGCCTGCTTCCTCCTTTGCAGATCTCTTACCTGGAAGCTCCTAACCCAAATCTACAGCAATCAACCTACCTTCCTTTTGGTGTGAAACTTCTCTCGAAGTTTCAGATGAGAGAAATGTGCGGAACCACTCAGACCCCCACACTTGTCATAAGGATCATTTTAATGAAAACGTTAGAACTAAAGAAGATGCAGAAACTTTATCCCAACTTCCCTTGTCCGACTAAAGCAGAGCTTTCAGAAATATCATTTCCATTAAAGGGAGTTACCTGTGAATTTTTGTGAAATTTATGTGAATTCAGCTGCTGTGGAGACAGACTGCCCAGTGCCACTAAGTAGCAAAAGGCTCAAGAGAACCTTCCATATCTTCCCATTCCAGCCCTAACTCCCTACCCTACACTGTTTATCTTTGGCTACTGAGGGAGATGCCCATCACTGATATGCAGCAATGTACTGAGTACTGACTATAAGTATAAATAAACTTTGTCTTTTCTCTCCCAAATGTGTCTTTTACAGGCCCTCAGCTACCATTTCCTCTTATCTTCGATAATCAGATTGGACCAATCCTTTACTATTCCAAAGGAAATAATAATAAAAAACATATCAACACAGTCAAATAATGCCACAAAATAGGGAATTTCTGTTATGCAAAACTCCAATTTTATATGTGAGTCAGTAGGTGGCACCAAAGAAGAAAAAAGTATATCTTGAATCACCCACAGAACTACTCTGTGTCCTGGAAACCTAACGAAAGCTATTTCTTTAGATGGTCTGTGTTCTATTTTATCCTTAAATGTCTTAACTAGACTGAAAAATGCCTCCCTATCTCATTGAAAACAAACCAAAATAATCACAAAATAAAATCCAGAAAATATCTTGAAAAAATGTCCTATATTTCTGCCAAAAACTGATTCTGGACATCTACCTTGCTAAGTTAGACACAAATTATATTATATTTTAAAAATATGGGGTCTTACCAGCTGTGTATCTGAAGCCTATAATCCACTAAGCAAAAGGATGAGCTCAGAGGAATTTGTCCTATAAGCTGGAGGAAAGGGAGCATTTTGGCACGTCCTATGCCTTTTGTGGCATTCCAAATGAGAGGGCAGGGATTTCTGCCGTTCACTTCTAGAAATTTATGTGAAACCACAGAAATTGCTCCTAATCAAATGTTAGCCTTTACACAGACAGTAGACCAGAGAAGGACTGAGACCTTGAAATCTCATAGAAAAACTTTTTTCTTCTGTTTCTTAATTTAAAAAAATACATTCAGCAAAGTCAGGGATGAATCCTCCCTTAAATTTTTTTTTTTTTTTTAATTTTGAGAAAGAGAGAGAGAGAGTGCACGAGCAGGAGAGAAGCAGAGAGAAAGGAAGAGAGAGAATCCCAAGCAGGCTCCAGTCTATCAGCTCAGAGCCTGACATGGGGCATGACCCCACAAACCACGTGATCGTGAGCTGAG
Organism: Acinonyx jubatus; assembly: GCF_027475565.1. Taxonomy (NCBI): domain Eukaryota; kingdom Metazoa; phylum Chordata; class Mammalia; order Carnivora; family Felidae; genus Acinonyx; species Acinonyx jubatus. The sequence goes on along the minus strand of NC_069386.1, from coordinate 133,932,379 downwards.
CCAAAATCAAGAGCCACCGAGGTGCCCCATTTTTTTATCTTCTTGTAAATTCTTAAAGATATCTCACATATTCGTTTTACCATTCTTCATCCCAAACCAACATCAAAGCAGCACATCACCTAAAATGTAGTTGCTCAACTAACCTCATTCAGCTGTATTGACTAAAATAAGGAGAGACGCTCTTCTATAGACAATGATAACATGCTAATGGCTAGGGAAGTGTTTCTCCCAATTCCTCTCCAACAAGGTCAGAGTGGGGGGCCTCCACTTACCCTGGCAAATTCCATTGGTTTGGGAAGAAGGCACATGACCATGACATCAAAGCGAACATCACAGACTGTCTTCAACCACTTGGTGACAAACTGAGGCTTCAGTTTTTCCACCAAACTTCCAACTTCATCGTCCATCATATATGCCGTGGAGTGGAACCACTGAAACACCATGGCCACCAGCCTGGCCAAGCTCTCTGTAGGTGTGTTCTCACTGGGCGTGCAAAGGCTCACCTGGAAATGGGCAGATTAGACTCTGCTTTAGCCTTCATCCATTTTACATCATTATTAAGATTCGTTTAACGGCAAAAAAAAAAAAAAAAAGGTTCCCAATAATCCATCTAAAGTAGGCAGTTTATAAATGACACAGGATCATTTAACCTAGAAACTGCATTCCTTACAGGGAGAGAAGGATTGCAACAATAATTTCCCCTCGAGATTGCACCTTTCGATAAGCCTTTTCTCCTAGAAGAAACCTATTTTGTAATCTACACTAGATCAATGCTTTTTTAAAAGTTAGGTCTACAAAGTGAAATTTCATAAATATCTTCAGTGAAAAAGTAATCTACCTATGTTTGCATTCTAAAATTATCAGATTTAGCTAAGGATTTTCTATCAGTAATAATTCTGAAAGCCTAGAGCCCCCTAATTCAGCACATTACAAATAGCCTTTTAAAAACAGCTCATCGTTTATTCATTATTCATTCTGCAATAATCTTTTATGAAACACAATAGTAGGAGTCAGGAATGTACAAATAAATAAAACAGTATCCTTGCCTTCAAAGAGTTCATAATAGCAGTCATTATGTCATTAGGTAGTAAGCTCTAGGAGCAAAATATGTGAAATCAGCAATTAAATACCAATTTGGTAAGACAAAACAAAACACAACTTTTTCAGATAACCATGTAAAAGCATAAAAGAGATATATTACTATGGAGACTCAATCTATGTCTCCGTTGGGCAAAAACAAAAGTCCGCTTCTCTAACAGAACTGCCATGTTCAGCTTGCATGGAATTTGGGATTGGGATGTTTGATCTTTACTGAATGAATGTTGCCTGTGAATCAGTCAAAAACAATCAAATTGCCTGTGTTAATACAGCTCTGATTTTTCTGGTTGTATGCAAACTTGCCCTAAATAAACAAAAAGTGCCACAGATACTGAACTTTCAAGAAAAATGTCATGTGTATAGATGATAGGATGCGAATGATCTGTAAATTATATTGACTCAGTTATTTCACAACATACCCTAGCAACATTCCCATCCATTTTCTGTCAAAGGTGCATTTCAAACAGTCAAGGGTCTGGCCAGTAGGCTTCAACACCTGGCTATTCATTAGAATCAACAAGGAAGCTTTTTTAAAAGTTCCCAAGATGCTAGGGTGGGATCTGGGCATTGCCATTCTTTGAAAGCTTTCCCAGGGAAATCCAATGTGCAGCCCAGGGTTGAGAGCCACTGTCCTACAATATAGACAATATAGAGTTCCACCGCTAAGGTTAACTTTTCACTATTCACTAACTTCTTTAAAAAGAACGGGAAATATTCCTCATTGGTGCAATGTTGTCATGAGAAATAAGAAAGCAGAGAATAGCTAACTTATTTTCTTACTAAAAACCATATTCCAAATTGACTGAGTAGTCGCTGGTCGTGTTTATCATCATCCTTGTTGTCAAAGTCAGTGTTATCCAGGGAATGGTGGGAAGAGGAAAGTCCCAGCTGCCGCCGGCGATTCAGCTCATATTCCCGCTGCTCAGCATGGAACTCGGCTTCTTTCAACAAGCTGCCAAAGATGAGAGATGTCAAGTTAGGTGATTGAAAAACACATTCTAGGTTATGACCTATTCAGAGCAACTACTTCATGAGTACTCAGGCATAACTGACTGCTATCCTTCCAATTGGTAGAAGTTGCTCCAACAGGCCTAATTTCAGTTCTTTACTATGTTGTACTCCATCCCCATTTCCAAAGTGAATAAACTGAGGGACAAAGAGGCTGCTTCCTCCAATCAATTAGAATCAGGCAGAACTGATGCCTTCTGGCTTCCAGTGTACCAACCATCCCGCTAGATGCCAATACTTCCCCTAGATCTAATCTGAAGTTATGTGGACCTCAAATGCATGGTACAAAGAGAGACTGAAGAATTTATACCCAAATGGAAAAACACTCAATATCTGATATTCAAAGATCTGTAAATGAGCAACAAAGACTCCTTTTTCAACCTGCTAAACAAGTCATAATTTTTTTTCAGTTTATTTATTTATTTTGAGAGAGAGAGAGAGAGAGAAAGTGCAAGCAGGGGAGGGGCAGAGAGAGAGGGTGAGAGAGAATCCCAGTCTCTGCCAGTCAGTGCGGAGCCTGATACAGGGCTCAAACTTGCCAACTATGAGATCATGATCCGGGCCGAAACCAAGAGGTGGATGCTTAACTGACTGAGTTACCAGGGCACCCCAACAAGTCATAATTTGTAAGAATAAGACCCAATGTTGGCAAGAGTGTAGCCAAAACTAGCAATTTCATACAATGCTTTTGGCATTATAAATTCATATGTACACTCTGAAAATCGGTTTGGTAATGCATCAATAGCCATTAAAGCATTCATACCCTTTGACCCAGCCAACCATATCTGGTCATCTACCCTAAAAAAATAAAAAATAGAAAAACAGCACTATTCACAACAATATTTATCACAGTAATATATAATAGTAAAAATGGAAGCAATCTAAAAATCTAAAGGTGGAGGGAAATAATCTAGATGAAAATTATGTTTCCACTAAAAATGGTAAATACAGAAACTATCTAACAACATGCAAAAGAGCTAATGGTATAATGTTATATCAAAAATTATGATATACTGTGATTGTAATTCTATAAATATGCATTTGAGTAAAACTAGAACATGTGCAACACTGATAATGATGACAGCAGTATAGTTGGTTTTTTCTTCTATTTCCAAACTTTCTGTAATGTTTCATTTGACATTTATTGCATTTCTACATGCATCAGCCACTGAAGTAAGAGACACAGAAAAGAGTCTCTATCCTTAAAACATACAGTCCAATATTATTTCTTTAATTTTTAAAAATCTTGCTTCAGTGACTATTATGCAAAAAGAGAACAAGTCTGGAAGTTATCATTTCCAAAGCTCCTTTTTCTGTCACGTGATAGGAGAGAAAGCCAACCGCGTGCACGACTGGGCTCCTGTCTCACTGGAGAGCCTGCAGCTTTACCCCAGTACCGAATTACCTAGAGCTCGCCCACACTTTACAGTGCACAGTCAGGCCTCAGGCACCCCCTTCCCACCCCTCACTCTGAGGGGTGCCTCTGCTTCACTTTCCTAAAACTCTGCTCTGCACTATCACTCTGCTTACCATACTGAACCGCAATCCTGTGCTTCTGTCTTTATACTCCCTACATGGGTAAGGTGAAGGTGGAGACTACATTTCATTCTCTCTTGTCTCCCAAGTGCCTAACACACGCTTGGCTGAATGAATGAATTAAAACATCGTCACTGGGGTGGCTGTGTAGCTCACGTGGTTAAGCATCTGACCTGGGCTCAGACCATGATCTCATGGTTTATGAGTTCCAGCCCCGCATAGGGCTCTGTGCTCTGCACTGACAGCGCGGAGTCTGTCTGGGATTCTCTCTCTCTCTCTCTCTCTCTCTCTCTCTCACCCTCTCTCTGCTGCTCCCCAACTTGCATACACACACACACACACACACACACACACACACACTCTCTCTCTCTCTCTCTCTCTCTCAAAATGAATAAATAAACTTAAAAAAAATCATCACTGCATTATGGAAGGTGAGAGGCTAGGCTGAGGGCACCTGAAGTTGAGTGAACTTTACCAATGTGCCAAGGGTGGCTCAAAACCAAGGTGGTGTTTCCGGTAGACCACTAACCAGCTGCCTGTTACCTGATCACAGCCTCCACGGCGCAGACCAGCTCCTCGGCACCGCATTCCCGAGTGTTGATGGGTGGAGGGGAGGTCTGATAGAGGTGGGTCTCCGACGCGGCCCCCACTTCATTGCTGTGATGATTCGAGTGGCATCTCTTGCAGTACCGAACGGGCCTGTTTCCGTGACGGCCACAGCAGCCCGCTGAAAAGCAGGTAACAACTGCTCTTCTTACATGGGAACTGCAGTTCTAGAAGCAAAAAATAGCGAAATCAACTAAAACTGGTCACTGAGGTAAATGGGGCTAAGAAGTGGAACAAACGGAATGTAAAGGGGCCGCTGAAAGTGGCTGCACATTTCTAAAGTTTCCAAAACACGGGTCACCCCTAACCAGTTAGATTTCAGGCAGAGCTAAAAATGAAGGTAAGATGTGGTTTCTATTGGTGTGAGTGGCAGAAAAGCTCTAAAGAGGGAGGAGTGGAACTGTGTTGAAAAGCTCTCTGTAAAGCTACCTCAGTCATGGGTTGGGGATGGGGCGCTTTCTGGATTATTTCCAGTTAGTGTTTCAAGAGTTTTCAGCAGAAATATGGAGGAAAAAACCTAAAACTGTGGTCCAGAGAGAGTGCATCACAGCACATCAGAATAGGAAGGGAATAATTTCCCCCAAATTACTTTCAAATTACTTATCCACCACTGAAGGAGCAGATTTCCAGGGCAGCTCTCCTGTCCTTGCTGTGTTCAAGGACAGGTAGGGGGCCCTAAGCAGGCCTCCCACCCACTCACGCCCTCCGCCAGCATTCTTTCCATTAAGACCTAAAGAATACATCAAATACGTCAACAGACACCACAGGAATATAGCAAAACACAGCAAGAACCATTCATAGAACCAGCTGCTGACATTAACTATAGGCAAGGAGTCAACAGATGAAGGGATGCCAATGAGAAAAGTAGGGGCACGTAAGACAGATTCCAGAGTCCAAGGGGGCTATGTCAGAGCTGCCCTGACAAGAGGCAGGGGAGAGAGGCACCATCTGAGGAGCTGTGAGGAAACGCTCCTGACTTCTGCAAAAATATGTGTCCCAAGTCTGTGAGAGATGCCACACCATGTGCTCAACATCTTGTGTCCTAAGAGCTTTGCAGACTTTCAATAGAGCTTATAAAGATGTGAACACCTTGCGGGGATGTTATACTGTAGGCCATTATGAACTCAGAGCCTGGTGAAGATTTGAGACCCTTCCATGACAGATCTTTTGAGGGCAGAATAAGGAAGGAGGCCAGCACAAAACCTACACCAAAACACTGACAATGTGTTGAACTGCCTATCAAAGCAACCATTTCAAAGTAGGGTTTGTTCCGCCTTGCTTTTTAGCACAAGGCTTTGGACACTGGTGTCAGCAAATCTCATTTTCTAAACAGGACTCAGGCCTACAAATCATAAAAGCCAAGTTTAACATTTTTGTAATTTTTTTTCTTTTCATTAATAAGGTTTTAAAAATTATTTGTTAAAATACAGTGTGTTTATTCTGCAACTGAGGCCCAAGTCTTGTGAGCATCCAACTCAGTCCTGACTCACCAAGTGGTGTATTTTTCCCGCGTGTCCTTCCTTTCTCACTCACACGCTAACTTTCATTCTGGAAGCACAAGAACCCTTATTGGCTTGGGGCTTCTGCTCGCCACCAAACCAATACCACACCACTAGCAGTGTGGTATATATCAGAGCATGTTCTTAGTGTTTAACTTCTTCCTCTTCGTTATAATTAGTCTTTGTTCCTCTGGCATTCCCACCATTCTATAAACAAGAGAATGTGGATATGGGTTTAGTGGGTAGTTATTCACTATAATAAAGCCCTGAAGTTTAAGGCCTGCAATTTACCATCCTATTTTCTGTTCACATATTATTTACATTCTTCCCACATGCAAATTCTTGGCTGGAGGTTCAAGGTCTTGTCATCTAAATCAAGTCCAGCTGTGTATGAGGCTCTTTGGGTTGGCTTCCTCAGGTATGCTTCCATTTGCCTTGAATCTAGATGGACTCATGGCTGCTTCAATCAAGAGAGTATGGCAGAAGTGATACCTATATGACTCCTGAGGCCAGATTTAAAAAGACATGCAGCTTTCACCTGGCCATCTTAAAATGTTCTCTCTTCAGATGTTTCCTCATTGGAATACTCAGAACTTTGTCCTGGCCAAGCCATGTAGAGAGGCAATGGGTAAGTCTCTTGTCAACAGCGCTGCATAAGCCCAGCCTTCAAGTCACCCCATCCGAGAGCCAAAACATATGATCTGGAAGCCTCTAGATAATCCCAGCCCCCAGTTATTCAAGTCTTCCCTGATGAGACCTCAAACATCATCAAGCAGAGACAGGCTATGGACTGTGCCCTGTCCCAATCTTTACCAACAAAATCTATGAGCATAATTAAATGGATTGTTGGTTTATGCTACTACATTTGAATGATTTAGTGATTTCTTATGCAGTTATCTGGATACACACCAACTAAGAGTCAACTGCTTTATCACCATGTGCTACCAATTCTAAATAATATCAGCAATAAAATACTTTGCCCCAAAATAACCTTTGGTTGACTTAAGTTCTAACCAATTCTTGTGGTTCCCACTAAGTTTTAATAAGCCACAGTCAGTCCTCAACCCATGTGGACTCAGTTATATGCATTCATTTCAAAAGTAAAGTAGAGAGATTTCCCAGAGATTCAAATTCAGATGGGCATAGTTTCTCCAGCTACTCTGTTTCACTGCTTTGAACTTTAAACATAAAAAAAAAAAAAAAAAAATCCCAACCTGTCTCACAGAATGACAGAATTGACATAAATCAAAGTCTTTCTCTTTACCTTTACAATCTTGATGTTTATTTCAAACCCACTGTTCAAATGTAGGAATATGTACTCCAGAAGAGGTAGACACAAACTGTACCCAAAGCAAGCTCAAATAGTTCTGAACTATCACGAACTTAATGAATGTTCTCTAAATTAACTTTCATATAAAACACATTTATTAAAGGATAAGTAATAAAAATCTGCTAATTTGAAACTTATTACTAAAAATAATTTTGTCATATAAAGTAGGGCAGTGTTAAAAAAATGATCCACTCTGGGTATCAAATATGTTAGGTATACCACCAGAGTCAGGACATACTAATTTGGAATATAAAACTGCTTCTCATTCTCGTCCCTCCAGCTTATAAAAGATTCTCAAAGTAGGATATAGCCTCAGGATAAAAAATCAAATCAAAAATATGCTGACTGGCTGCACAATCCTCTGTTAAAACTTCAGAAAGATAAAAGATGGTGATGCTCAATTGAGCCTTTCAGCTAGAAGAGGGCTTCTAATAATTTTAAGGGCAGACTGAAATGCCCCAAGTACAGAAAGGACCGTCCCCAAAAGAATTATAGAGGCGGTTTGGGGGGCACTGAACTCCAATGAGATTTATTGAAAATCCACAAGGTTTTACAGAAAGTCTTATTAGCAAAAGCGCCATCGACTTAGACTACAGGGGACAGACACAGTTCAACATGAAAGGAAGTCTATGGGACCCGACTTCTGCATCAGGGAGCAAGCTAAGGGAGCCCCTCAACTGCACCATGTGCCATTTCTTCTCGGAAAAGATGTTTCAGAGAGTAGAGCAAAGAATGCAGGAGAACAACAATGGATTAGGGAACTACTCCCTGGATGTAAAACCACATCCTAGTCAAGGCACACTCGCTATCCCTGGAGACAGAGGAGCCGTTGTCATGTTCGTGGCTGGAGCTGCTACAGTCCTCTAACAGCTATGTGCTTCCATTTCCTCTTCCAAATGGAGGCCTACTGCTGTCATCCTGTCCCTGTCTCACCATCTTGTGTAGGGGGTGGAGGGGGCAGGTAACTTGCCTTTTTAGTTCACAGGTCTCTGGATCAAGAGAATTTGTACCCAAGGAGTTTCATCAGTGACCAGACCATATGCAGATCACAAGATGATGAACTGAAGCCATAAATGGATTTAAGACTTTAGGAGGTCTCGTAAGGTGGTGAAAGTATTTTACATGTGGAAGAAATGTAAGTAATTATGTCCAGAGGGTGGATTATGGTAGATTAAATGTGACCACGGAATTCTTGTCGCTCCTTCTCTAAAGGGGAGAGGTCTATGTCCCCACTCCTTGAATCTGGGCTGGACTTGGGACTTGCTTTGACCAGTGGAATGCAGCAGAAGTGATGCTGTGTGACTTAGGAGCTTCAATCTCAAAAGGCCTTGCGACTTCCTCTCTCATTCGCTCAGAACACTGCTGCCTTGTGAACAAATCCAGCCTCGCCCCCTGGAGGATGAGACACCTAATGGAAAGAGGGAGAGCCAGACACCCCTGTCATCCAACCATTCCAGCTGTGCCAGATGAGGCCCCAGACGTGGGAGTGAGCTCATCTGGGGCCGGCCAATCCCTAGGCTACCCACCAATGGACTGCAGGCACATGAGTGAACCTAGGGGAGTTTATCAAAAGAACTGTCTCATTGACCACAGGCCAAATTGCCAATCCACAGAACTGTGATCAATAAATGTCTGTTGTTACAAGCCATGATATTTTAGATTATATGACAAAAGATCACTGAAATAGCCCTCCAAAGGTACCCACTCATGACCAATTCCTAAACATTTAAGTGACTTGTACATGGTCTCATAGGTAGGTGGGGATAGAGCTGGCCAGAAACCAAGGGTCTCAACCAACTAATCCAAAGTTCTTTGTATGATGCCTTACTACCTTCTCTTGTACTTTTCAACAACTAGAACAAGAAAAGAAGATGGAAATGGCTCAGGGAAACTGTTATGAAAAGTGGCTAAAGGCAATTTGAAGGTAGAATCTTTAACTAGAGATTTCATTCATCTTACATCTAAATGAATGTTTTCTATATAAATACAGTCAGTCTGGGTATGTTTTTGACACACATATATTGAACTATTTGCACTCCACTTCAAAGCAATAAAGATGTCTAGCACACAAGATACATCCTTTACCAAGGTTAAGGTAAAAGCTTTTTGTAACTAGAGTCACATATGCTTTTATTTCAGATTACATACCAAAAACACTGTGCGTAAGATGGGTGAGCAAAAGCAGAAATGGAAAGAGAGACCACTCGGACACAGTAATCTTGCATGCTCAATGATTTATTTTCCCCCTTCAGGAATACAGTGACATGTACATACTGGGAAACCGTGGTGCAGAAATGAGGCAGATGTCAATGAATGAATTTACATACAAACACAGCAAATCATGCCCCCACCACACAGATAGTTTGCTCTTACCTTTTTCTGACATATAGCAGATATTTCAGCTGTAAGGGGAAGGTACACAATATATTAACAAAGAAAGACAGCCCATTTTAAATGAGGGGAGCCACGAAGGTGAGTAAAAGCAAGCTTAGTAACACAACCTCTAGACCTGACCAAAACAGCTTCTCTCTTGTCTTATTGTCATCTCCCTGTGTTTGATGAGGTTAGGAACACCTGCATGCTGCAAATACTTCCCCTATTCTTAAAAGTAATTCAACCTCCTCAGACATGACTTAGAATTCAGATCACATTAGGGGCACCTGGGTGGCCCAGTTGGTTAAACGTCTGACTTTGACTCAGGTCATGATCTCACGGTTCGTAAGTTCAAGCCCTCATCAGGCTCTGAGCTGACAACTTGGAGCCTGGAGCCTGTTTCAGATTCTGTGTCTCCCTCTCTCTCTGACCCTCCCCCACTCACAGTCTGTCTCTCTCTCTCAAAAATAAACAAACATTTAAAATTTTTTAATAAATAAAATAAAATAAAATAAAATAAAATAAAATAAAATAAAATAAAATAAAATAAAACAAAAAGAATTCAGATCATGTTAAAGCCAAAGCAAAATAACATTCATCTCACCTCCTCATCTGACATAGAACAAAACTGAGGTTTGCATAACTTCTTCAGCATCACACAGGCTATCAATTGATAAAGGCAGATCTAGAGATAACATCTCTGGATTCCCTGTTTACTGTCTTCCATTATGCTACGACACCAAGTTGATGTGATATATTTAGAGCTTCACCATGGAGATGATTTGCTATTTCAAAACTGTAGAAAAACCTTACTAACTTGGATTACTCAGAGACGAATTATTGATTTATATCAGTCCTTAACTAGTGTAAAACCACCTACATGCTCATTTCAGAGAAAGCAATTGGCAAACTCATGGATTGGCCAGTTGGAGTAAGGCTGTCAAACTACTGTCTACTTCAGGATCGACAAACAGATACATATTCTTTTCAGTGGGCAGAGCAATTATTTTCGTGAAAATTGATGCTTGAGAATACTTGAAAATAATTTTTCCAGGAATATGTTAACATTCCCTGTGAAATAGTTAAGTGTTCAAAAAATGAAATGAAGCATTACTTACAGTATAGTCTATGTTAAAATTTATCAAAAAGGTCAAGATAAATGTCTCCCAAACTGTCTGGAAATTATGAATTAGTAGATGCTAAACTGATGAAATTTAAAACTCAGTTTTTAAAACTGGTTTTGAATAATTAATGGTTACTAACAGTTTGATATCTTAGAGCCTGTCTTAACCTGAAGTTAGTGTCACACCTCTAGATAAATAATTAAAAGTTATTACAAGTTTTCTTCCAAAGATGAATATCTTCTGGAGAAGGTGACCAGAATTCAGCAACACATCTGATATTTAAAAATATAGTTTTGCTCCTGACTATAGACTTCACCTTGGAGCACTGGCAGTTCACTAACAAGGTAGCCTAATTTAAGGAGGGAAAAATTTACCTTTACCCATAAAGCCCAAATCTTTTCACAGTTATTCTTATATAAATTTTCAAAATGTCTCTTTGAAGGATATAGAGGCTGACATTACTGACCCATTTTACAGACAAAGATCATTCACTAATTTACTTCTTAAGGGTGAGATGACCTAATATTAAAAGTTAGACTACAGGGCACCCGGGTGGCTCAATCGGTTAAGCGTCTGACTTCGGCTCAGGTCATGATCTCGTGGTTCGTGAGTCTGAGCCCTGCATCAAGCTCTGTGCTGACAGCTTGGAGCCTGGAGCCTGCTTCAGATTCTTTGTCTCCCTCTCTCTCTCTACCCCTTGCCTGCTTATACTCTGTCTGTCTGTCTCTCTCTCTCAAAAATAAACAAACATTAAAAAAAATGTTAGACTACAAAGAAATAGTGTAATTATCATCAAGAAAATGTCCTTAAAGTTTTTTTTTTTAATGTTCACAGAATTTAGTTAACATAAGGTTTTTACAGTTCTTCTTAAATACGGCCTTTCATAGAAAGTCTTCTATTATCTACCTCTGAAGTCATATATCAAGTTCCTCCTATGGCCCCCCAGCTTTTCCACCTTTCATCTTTCCTCTGCTTTCCTGAATAATTTTCCCTGGTCGTTTCAGCCTCCAATTAAGTGGCTGGGATACCTGCTTCCAGATGTGTGAAGGAAACCTCTGTCTGGGACCTGCCACCTTACAAGACATAGCTTTCAGAACTCTAACCAACTACAAACATCACAGTCCCGTCTTTTAACTGAGATGAGTCACCTATACTTTATCCCCACTTTACTAGGGAGACTGAGTCTCAGAGCAATTAAATGATGTTCCCTAAAAACACAGAGCTAGTAATAGCAGTAGGAAAAGCCCCATGATTCAATGTTCTTCCCACTGATGTTTCCTATTCCCTTTCTGACCTGGCACAGAAACATCATTGGCAATGCCTGTTATATGTACAGAAAATCTCTTAAGACATAATTCAGCAGGGCTTTTGTCACACAGAATCTTAATTCCAACATCTACCCTTAATTTCGGCAAAGGTGATACCTCTTCCTTCATTATTAAATGTGTGGGTATAAGGAAGACATTGATGTAATGCTTCATCTCAATGACTATTCACAGAATATAATACTTTGGTTACTGTCCTTGTAAAATAATACAGTACAAAAGGAGACAAACCAACCATGCCATTAGTCATGATTACTTATTATTCATCCTTTCTCATGTAAACCATACCTTGAGGCAGAAGCACATCAATGAGCCATTCACTGTGGTCCCTGTAAAGAAAAGCAAAATTCATTTTTGAGCTTCTTTGTAATGTTACCCTTCCACATGAATGTTTATAAGCTGCACGCTATTACTAAGAGGCTTTCAATAGAAAGGAAATGTCATTAAGAGCACTATCATAATCAACTTTTTAAAAGTCTAATGCATTGCAGCTAAATTATAAATTATTGGCATTTCATCATATTCACTTATCTTTAAATGATACTTTCCAGATGCTAGTGAAGCCAACCAAAGTACAGCATGATGTGTACAACCCTGAGTGTGATTCTGTGAAACTAACAAGCAGAGAGAACCCATTTGAACTACACGTCACGTTTGAAAGCCACGGTTTTCTTTTCTTTTTCTCTTGTGGCCTTTTTTATTTATTTATTTTTTTAATTTTTTTTTCAACGTTTATTTATTTTTTTTGGGACAGAGAGAGACAGAGCATGAACGGGGGAGGGGCAGAGAGAGAGGGAGACACAGAATCGGAAACAGGCTCCAGGCTCTGAGCCATCAGCCCAGAGCCTCATGCGGGGCTGGAACTCACGGACCGCGAGATCATGACCTGGCTGAAGTCGGACGCTTAACCGACTGCGCCACCCAGGCGCCCCTCTTGTGGCCTTTTTTAACCGGGTCACTTGAAAATTTGAGCTGTTTTATTAAGTGTCACTGCTTTCTCTTATCACATGGGGAGAAGTACTGCAATTTTTCAAAGCTGAAATCTCTCAAATGAAAATTTGCTATGTATCAAATATTTGACTAACCTTTAAAAAACAGAGAGGTTAGTGGGAAATGTGGGCAATGTAACCAATTTAATAAAACTGGTTGTTCTTATCTTCTCTGGTTACCCTACTTTCTCTTCCTGGAGGACTCTTATACCTACCCCGCAATCCTCTGGCTGCATTCTTCGCAGAGATACAATGGGGGTGGTTTATCCCCTAGAGCTACCGACAGGGAAGGGTCGATACACATCTGAAACACAGGAAAAGGCAGAATGAACTCTCCTGTCCTGTTTATCACAATCCCCACATCGTAAGCGCAATCGTGACAGATTTTCAAAAGCAAACTGGAATAAATATTGTTAGTAAAACCCATTTTAACCTATAGCTATTTTTGCTGCACTGGCTGAGGAGTCCACACTGGAGATGTAAATGTGGCTACTATGGTTTTCATTTCTCCTCTTGTCTGCAGTTTCAAGTGACAAATAGTGTCAAGAAATCCACCCTCACTCCACAAAGAGAAAAAATCTTGTTCAATAGTGGCTCGAATTGCCTCTGTATTACTCGTACAGTAATTCCTTCTCGAAAGTGGTAAACATAGCAATCTCTCTTTAGGAAAAGGAAAACATATCAAGATTTTAAAATCATAACTGCTACCAAAATTCTGGCAGTAGAGAATTTTGCTTCTTAAAAGAAACCTCATTCAAAAAATTTCCCATGAAATCTAACACTGAGCAATTTGTTTTTCTTACTCTGAAATCTAAGTTCTATATCAGTCATCCAATGTTACATTTTTAGATGTTTTTTCCTTACACACATGACCTGTGGTTTGCTTAGCTCTGTTCAATTTTGGATTATTTATGGCTGAGTTTTCATGAGCCTAAGCACAGAGATGAAAAGTGTTAATTTTGCTGTTGATCATCAGTGTATTTTCCAATATCTAGATATTTAAAATCAAGTGAATGCAACTAGCTAAGTTTTGTACTTTGCATCATGTTAAATGTCTATAACTTACTAAAGTCATTTCGAATTCTGTTTTCCTGTCCTTCAGGAAATAATGAATCCATGCTATAGCTGACTGTACAGATAATGTGCCTAGGTCACAAATTCCTCTGGAACTCCACTCTGACTTTTTTTTTTTTTTTAGCTGTTTTTACTGATTTGGGAGAAAAAATGAACTGAACTTATAACCCAAACAGGCTGACATTTAAAGTTAAAACCCTGAAGAGTTTTGTGTGTCATCCTTGCACAGGGACCATGCTAAACTTCTCTGTATCATTACAATTTTACTATATGTGCTGCCGAAGCAACTATATGTGCTACCTGAAGAGTTTCAACAATTGGGGGAACAAGAGTTAGAATTCCTAAATTTCAATCGTTATACCATCAAAATCTGTAAATTATATATTCCCTGATGTTCCAAGTCCAGTGTGAAAATTTTCCTTAGATAAGTTTCATGCTTCCTTTAATGCCATGAATAACTACTTTTTGGTGTGTTAATCCAGGATTAGCAAACTTCCTGGAAATGATCAGAGAGTAAATAGTTCAGGCTTTGTGGACCATACGTTCTCTGTCACAACTACTCAACTCTGCTGTTGCAGCATGAAAACAGCCATAGACAATAATACACAAGTAAATGAGCACAGCTATGTTCCAATTAAACTTTATTTACAAAACAGTCAGTAGCCCAGATTTGGCTATGGGCCATTGTTTGCTGACTCCTGTGTTAGATAATTATCTGGGCTCCAAAGTATTTCATAAAGTGATCTGCAAACAGAACCAAGGAAAACCAAAAGCAGAGTGTGATATAATGAACTCTAAGTTCCAACATATTTTCATTTTGAATCCTGTAGGAGCTTTTGGCTCTTGCCTAAAAAATACTTTTTTGCAATGTATTGCAACCAAAATAGATAATACTTTTCTATTTGGCTAATCATCACTGCCTAGTGATAAAGCTCACGAATATGGAGAGAGTATTTTTTGGACAGATAAATCCACTTTCCCTGAGTCTTTCCCATGTACCCCATGAAATCTGTTCTTCAAAATAGTTACTTTACTTTCATTTCTAGTGAATCATTGATACTCCTGTCAGGTAAACATATTTTTTCATTCCATTCAAAAGGAAAAACTCCTAGGCTGTTAGAACTATAATCACTAGTGATTAGCTAGGTGACCTCTGACATGTTCAATGAATTAGTTCATATGACCCATCACATTTGTGGATAGTAGGGTCAACTCTGTTTACTCTGAACAGGCCAGTTTACATCCATATTAATATGTTCATATCTGACTGCTGCATTAAAAATAGTTATTTTCCATTTATAAATACAATTATGCCCAACGTAGAGGCTTGAGAAAATGGAGAAAAGAAGAATATTTAAGTAACTCATTAACCCTCCATTTCGATGCAATCACTGATAACATTCTAATGAGTATTATTGGTTGTTTTTCACTATAAATATGAATATAAATGTATGTTTATGTGATTTTTAAATTAAATTGGCATCATACTATACAAATTCATGACTTCATTTTCATTTAACATTATTCTGTACCTATCTGGATGTTGCATACCCTCAACCTACATGTCATATGGTCATATCTATGTGAGTTTGAGGAGTGCTTATATCATAATGAAAAAAACAATACTGAGCCAGACCTGTTGTCGAGCAAAAACAGCCCCAGCACTGAAATCATTAACAAGAATGTTACCTTTCCAAGGAAGCAGAGTAAAAATACAAAAGAAAACTCTTCAGGAAAACTGGAGTTCAGAAAGTAAAATCTGGAGGGTGATAAAAATGTTTAGGCAGATAGAGATGGTAGTTACACAGCATTGTGAATGTGCTAAATGCCACTGAATCATTCACTCTAAAATGGTTAGTTTTATGCTATATGAATTTCACTTCAATAAAATGGGACTTGAGAAAGTAGGATGGTGTGGCCTGTCCTCCACAACTGGCTACAGGGACCAGCTCGTAAGAGAAAGAAAAGCAAAGCCAGACCAGGGTGGTGGACTAACCCATTTGCCTAGAAGGGAGGGAGAAAATCTAATTTGTGATGACTTCTGTGAGTAGAAAATCAAAAGTCACTACTAATCAGGAAGTCAGAAGACTCCTGAGAATGTAGGCTGACATAAGATCAGGAGGAAAGTAATCGGAAAAATCAAACAAAAAATACCTTTCTATCCATATCTGAGTAAACCAAAAGAGGGCATTGTAACATAGGCAGAAAGAGAAAAAGGGCAGCTATAGAAACTAAAGTAAGGGAGCTATGCAATTCTCACCACCGTGAAGAATTAAGCTGAATTCCATGGTTAAAATGAACTCACATGTGTTTAGCTCAAAATGTCATCACACCAAAGAAAAGTACCTTTGAACCCCAAATGTTTGTGGAATTTCAGAGGAGGGGCACACATAGTAGGATGGGTAAGAACTATGCTTCCATTAGTGAGTTACCCTCACACATGCTCTTTCTCAACATAAAGTCATTCAATGTGCCTTCTTTAATTAATTATTTTATTTTATTTTTTAATGTTTTATTTATTTAAGAGAGAGAGAGAGCACGCACCAGTGGAGGAGGGGCAGAGAGAGAGGGAGACAAAGGATCCAAAGCAAGCTCCACACTGACAGCAGAGAGCCTGACATGGGGCTAGAACTCATGAACCGTGAGATCATGACCTGAGCAGAGATTAAGAGTTGGAGGCTTAACCCATTGTGCCGTTCACATGCCCCTATTCATTTTTTATTTTAGAGAGAGAGAGCATGAGCAGGGGGGAGGAACAGAGGGGGAGAGAGACAAAGAGAAAGAGAAAGAGAGAGAGGGAGAATCTTAAGCAGACTCCATGCTCAATGCAGGGCTCTATCCCATAACCCCGAGGTCATGATCTGAGCTGAAATCAAGAGTTGGATGCTCAACTGACTGGGCCACCCAGGCACCCTTCAATTTGCCTTTATAAAAGCAGAGATCAAGCATAATAATACAACAATGTTCTTTGTTAGGTATATCCGGATGACAATGTTATTATTGGCACTCCTCTGACATTTTTGGTATATGAAACACATTTTGGGGTCCCTTTATATTTCTTTTTTGGTTCCGTGTATATTTATATTTCTTATGTCTCATTTTACCTCTTCTACTCTGTTTCTATAAGATGATACTATTATGTTTCTATTATTTGGTAATCTTTATTATTATATGGTAATCTATTATTTGGTAGTCTTCCTGTCTATAGAAGAGAGGCAAACTCCCACGACACTAGGTTCTAACAATTATCTGTGAATTCTAATGACTTGACCTAATTCCCACTCTTCATAATATAAAAATTAATCCTTGCAAATCCAGACACAGGTCTCTCCAGCCAAGTGTTGTATCCAACAAATATACCACAAATAATTTTGTTAAAAGGTGTGATTATTTTTCCTAACATTCAAATTCAACAATTTAGGGTTATAACAAAAGAACCAATTTGATGTGGCAGAAAAAGAATAAGGCTGAGAGTTAAAGTACCTGGTTCTGGCTTAGAAAAGTGTCTTGGCCTCTCTAAACCACCGTTCCTTACCTCTAAGGTACCTTTCCATGTGACTGCTGCCCAACTACCTCTTAGTCATTTTGATGAAGTCATATCTGTGATCTGAGCTAAGACTTACCAATTTTATCAAGTTTTTCTATGACACTTGAATTCATGTAGTCATACACTAGACACTCATAATTTGAAATGAGTGAAACAGGGGCAAAGTACATTTCCCTGAGTTTATTAGCTCAGACAGAAGCCAAATAAGGACTATATAAGTGTTTCACCAGGAGTATTCTGATAATTACTCATTGCTACACAGCAGTTGACCATGAAATCATACCAAACCTGCAGACACCACTATTCATTGCTCTGTCATGAACCAACCCACCCAAGTACAGTCAAATTGAACACAGAGATGCTTGAGATTACTACAGAGCACAGGCCTTTGCTTTACAGAGAAGGATGTGATCTACTCCATTTCATTCAGCAGTTTGCTCCTGATAATTTGACCACTGACAATACAATATGGCACCAGGTCTAATAAAACAGTACCTTCACAGCTGGCTTGTTAATTGCATTGTGGCATTCAATGTGCTGGCAGTGGATGGGATTCCAAGCTGTAAAGCAAAGCATAGCTGATGAATACTTCTCATTGACATTACTTGTGCCTTAGTAAAGGCATAGCAAATATTACACTAGTTTTCTTTTTCCTAAATAGAACCATCATAGGAAGGCTTCCTAAAATAATTATTTTTTTTTTATCTATGACAAATTTAACAATTGAACAAATATATCACAACTCCATACATTTTCCCACGGGGAAAGACAAGCTAATATAATGTGGCATACATGGTACAATAACATTACCTCACAGTGATATATACCATTAAGTTCTTGAAGGTTTTATATCTATGGTTTCACTTCATCCTGCCAACAAGTCTGTAGGATAGGTATAGCAGATTATTAACTTCATTTCACATACGAATAAGTAAAAGTTAAAAAGGTAAGTAGCTCAGGGGCGCCTGGGTGGTGCAGTCGGTTAAGCGTCCGACTTCAGCCAGGTCACGATCTCGCGGTCCGTGAGTTTGAGCCCCACGTCGGGCTCTGGGCTGATGGCTCAGAGCCTGGAGCCTGTTTCCGATTCTGTGTCTCCCTCTCTCTCTGCCCCTCCCCCATTCATGCTCTGTCTCTCTCTGTCCCAAAAATAAATAAACGTTGAAAAAAAAATTTTTTTAAAAAGGTAAGTAGCTCACTATAGTCACAGAGTTAGTACCTGACAAGCTGAGACTAGAACCTCTATGTCTTGGATCTCAACACCTGCTCTTTTCATTGTAGTGTATACTATGCTGAACATCCTAGATTTCTGGCACCAGGAAGTGTTTCAAACTGATAATAACTGAAATGAATGCTAAGGCAACTTCCACTATTCCATTTCCCACCCCATTCCCAGCAAATGTGGAGACTGAAAAGATGAGTTTCTTGCCCAGATGAAACACATCTCTCTCACACACCACAGATTGGGACCCACAGACTAATGTCTGCTAGTTTGTTAATACCCACTCCTTAACACAGTATGCATGCAGAATATAGATAAGAAACAAGTGATCTGGGATAGATTAGAATGAAAGTCACAACAAGTATTTATCATCATCTAGATGATTCTGTAAGTCAAAGCACTTAGCTAACAATATTCCATCATTACAAAATGCAATAAAAGTACATATTTGGAAGTAGGACATTTTTCTAAATCACCAAATTCTAATCTTATAGGACTATGATCAGCCTAATATACAAGAATTTGCAGATGAGAGGATATTCTTACTTACTTATAAATCCAATTGTAATTCAAAAACATGTATTGATAATATTCCAGACCTAATTTATGCTCCAAATATAAAGTTTTTTTTTCCAGGGGTGCTCCACCTTCAAATCTTCTAGCCTATGGTTAGACCAGGTATAAGATTATGTGTCTGATTTAAAATTTAGGAAAATATGGTCAACAGAGCCATTGACCTTGAAAAATACACAGTGGGTCAATTTATGTAGAAAGAAGATAAGAAATATAGACCAGAAACCACTACTCTAATAACACAGTATCATATTGCTTATATGTTCGAAAGAAAGAAAGAAGAAATGAGTAAGGAATGGATGAATGAAGAAATAATTTGAATATAGGCATTCCAAAACTATAAAATTTGTTTACTACATGTGGAAGTCAGGATGAAAATAGAGAGTAGCAAAAAAAGTTTTCTTGTGTAACTAGAGAAATCTAGAAAAAAAGAAAGAAAAAAGACTGCCTTTAACAAGTATAGGAGTTGCAAATACATGGGACAAGTATCTCATTCCTCCAATCCCAAACTCATGACAGATATCACTAATCCATAAGAGCCTTCCTTCCTGCTGAGTCCAGAACTGGCCTTAGGATCCTTCTCAACACTGAGCTTCAGAAAGTTGCCACTAATAAAACAGAGTTAGCACACAAGATAAAATATGCTAGCCATTTTTGAATCCCTATATTATGAGAATATTTGCAGATCACTTTACAAATATTAAGAATCTTGACACTTAGAAACAGCGGTAATATTCAAAATATATAGCAACTGCTATGGCAAAGGCACAGAGAAATAAGAATGTACAACAGCGATAGCACTTTATCAGGGCTCTAAAGACTCCTGCTTTTCAAGAAATTAATGCTTTATATGTGGGGATATCCAGGAGGTTCTACCCCTCTAATATTCTATTTCATTTTTACAGAGTGTCACTGAGTTAAGAAAAGATTGTAAGATACCTCACTTAGTTTACCAAAGTCACACTAGATTTAAACTTACTAAAATATGGATTCTTAGCCTTTCTTGTGTATCAAAAATCACTTGTCAAGATTTTAAAAAATATGATACCTGAAAATCATGTTAGATCTACTGAATCAAAATCTTTACTTTTTTTTTTTTTTTTTTTTTTTGAGAGAGAGAGAGAGAGAGAGCATGTGAGTTGGAGAGAGGGGCAGAGTAAGAGAGAGATAATCTTAGGCAGGCTCCAGCTTCAGCATGGAGCCTGATGCAGGGCTTGATCCTACGGGCCTGGGATCATGACCTGAGCCAAAATCAAGAGTTGAATGCTCAACCGACTGAGCCACCCAGGGATCCTAATTACAAGTATTTGTAATTAGGAAAAGCACTACAATTGATTCTGATATAGGATTGATCTACATACCTTACCATATGGGAAATATACTCATGATGGATCTCCCTTCATTTGAAAATAAAAACAAAAAAACATAATATAAAAACATGGTAGGTAATAAATCTGCTTCCAACTACGACGGAGCAAATGGTATTAAACATGCCTTTCTACCATAAACAACTAGAAAACTGGAAAATATATATGAAACAACTGTTTTCAGAAACTGGACTAGGTAGTGTAGGACAATGATCCTTGAGAAAAGAGAAACAATAAAGTCAGTCTTACAATCAACATGACTTTCATCCCAGAAGTAATTTCTAGACCTTGGACATAGAAGAAGAAAGGTAAGCATCCACAAAAACTTGAGTTTAAAGAGGCAAGGTGGCTTGTATTTGCTGGGTAGTGTGCCAAAGAAGAGGGAGCTACGTGAAGAAAGAGCTCCAGAAATCTGACTAAGAATCCTTTTGGGTCTTTGGCTTTATACTAAGAAGAACACGTGTAAGGCAAAACTCCATTAGGCTGCATAGAAAACAACTATGGAGGATCTGTAAGCAGAATAATTCCTACATCTCATACAGGACTGGGAGATATTCAAATTCCAACCAGTCAGAGTAAAGGGAACTCAGTGAAAACCTGGGACATTCAACAGAGATGACTCTAGCAGGTCATACCTTAGCAGTAGGGCTAAACCAACATTAGGGACAAGGCTATTCCAGGCTTACCCTAACAAAATATAGGAACAGGACTTAAAAGTGTAAAGTTGATCCACCAGTAACTTGATAGCCAAAACAAACCTCAAAACACTGTAATGAAAGACAACAAAATCCAGATACTCAATAATGCAATACTCATTAAGTCCAGAATCCAATTAAAAAATTACTGATATTTGGAAAGGAAGGAAAATGTTACCCATAATCAGGAAAAAAACTGACCAATAGAAATAAACCCAGAAACTATAGAGACAAGGTAGTTAGCAAACACGGACTTTAAAACTGCTACTTTAAAACATATTCAAAGGAAAATATGAACACAATGAGGATAGAGATGA
This sequence comes from Acinonyx jubatus, assembly GCF_027475565.1. Lineage (NCBI taxonomy): Eukaryota > Metazoa > Chordata > Mammalia > Carnivora > Felidae > Acinonyx > Acinonyx jubatus. The sequence continues at coordinate 133,910,699 of NC_069386.1, read as the reverse complement.
AAGATAATAAAAGAAAAATGAAATTTATAAAATTAAAAATATAACATAGAACATGGGAAATTCACTGAATGGGCTTAATAGCATATTAGACAATGCAGAAGGAAAGATCAGTGAATTAGAAGACATAACAACAAACTATCAAAACTGTAGTAGTGGAAGAAAAATAGAGCTTCAGTGAGCTGTGGGAAAATATTAGGCATTATAAAGCACATGTGGTTAAAAGTCCAAAAGGGGAAAAGGGGGGGGGAAGAGTGAAGACATTTGAAGAAACAATGGTCACAATTTTTCAAATCTAATAAACACTATAAGCCCACAGATCTAAGAAGCTCAGTGAATCTTAGGCAAAATTAAATCAAAGGAAATCACACCAAACTCATTATAATCAAACTGATTTAAAACCATGATAAAGAGAAAATCTTAAAAGCAGCCAGGAAAAAAAAGACACATTACTTACAGGGGAACAAAGATAAGAATGATCGCTGATTTCTCGCCAGAAACCATGCAAGCCAGAAGACAATGGAACGACATCTTTAATAGGCTGAAAGAAAAAAACTGTCACCTAGAATTCTATAGCCAGTGAAAATATCCTTCAAAAATGAATATGAAATAAAGGCTATTTGAAGACAAACACAAGATAAGAGAATTCATTGCCAGCTGGGCTCCACAACAAGAAATGTTAAAGGAAGGCTGATGGAAAATGATACCAGATGGAAGCTAGGACCTACACAAAGGCATAAAGAGTTCTGGACACAGCAAATATGGTGAATAACTGCAAAAGACCTTCTACTTATATTAGCATGTTGTTAAAAGATGATTCACTGTTTAAAACAAAAATAACAGCCATGTATTGTGAAACTAATAATATATATAGAAGTAAATATTTGAGGGGCGCCTGGGTGGGTCAGTCAGTTAAGCATCAAACTCTTGATTTCAGCTCAGGTCATGATCTTACAGTTTGTGAGTCCGACCCAGGCCTCAGGCTCTTCGCTGACAGCACGGAGCCTGATTGGAATTCTCTCTCCCTCTCTTTGCCCCTCACCCCCCCCCCACACACACACTCTCTCTCTCTCAAAATTAATAAATAAACTTTAAAAAAAGAAGTAAATATTTGATAACAAGAACAAAAAAAGGATGAGAGGGAGGACATGAAAGTACACGGGGTTCTTACACTACATGCAAACTAGTATAATATTATTTGAAGGTAGACTGTGAAGTTAAAGGTGCATATTGTAAACCCTAGAGCAATTCTTCTTAAAAGGAGGTATAGCTAATACAGAGATAAAATGGAATGCTAAAAATAATTAACCAAAAAGAAAACAAGATATTAAAAAGAAAAGAGACAAAGAATAGATGGGACAAACAGAAAATGAGTGTAAGATAATAGACTTAAGTTATTTGTAATTACATTAAATGTAAATGGCCTAAACAATAATTACATTATATGTAAATGGTCTAAAAGGCCGAGATTGTCAAATATCATTTAACTTTTTCAAAAAGCATGGCCTGAATAAATGCTGCCTGTGAGAAACACACTTGAAATATAAAGATAGATAAATTAAAAGTAAACAGAGGGGAATCTAGCTGGTTCAGTCAAAAGAGCATGTGACTCTTGATCTCAGGGTCATGAGTTCAAGCCCCATGTTGGGTGTAGAGATTACTTAAATAAATAATTTTTTTTTAAAAAAGTAATCAGAAAAGTTATACCACACTAATATAATGCTAATCACAGGAAAGCTGGAGTGTCTATATAAATATCAGACAAGTAGACCCCAGAACAAAGAATATTACCAGTAATAAAGAAGGATATTTGACAATGATGAGTCAATTCATCAAGATGACATAACAATTATAAATATGTTTGTATCTAATGATGGAGTTTCCAATTAAATGAAGCAAAACTGAGAGAACTAAAAGAGAAAGAAGTCCATAATTCGTGTTGTAAATTTCAACAATCCTCTCTCAGTATTGAGACAGTATTCTGGTCCATTACACAAAGCTCAAAAATTTAGATGGAGTGAAATCACAGTGTAAGTTTTCTGACCACATGGAATTAAACTAGAAATAAAAAGCAAAAAGATACCTGGAAAATCAGCAAAAACATGTACATTTAAACAAACACACTTCTAAACAATCCATAAATTAAAGAAAAAGTCATAAGGAATATTAGAAAATATTCTGTACTGAAATACAATGTAATCACACCATATCAAATTTGTGGGCTGAAACTAAAGCAATGCTTTTAGGTAAATTTATGGCTTTAGACTCTTAAATTAGAGAACATAAAAGGTCCAAATTAATGATTTATGCTTCTATTTTAGTAATATAGAAAAACAATTTATGCTTCTATCTTAAAGCAGAAAAAAGAAGAAGTTAAACTCAATATTAAAGAGGGAATCACAGAGATAGAAGGCAGAAATCAATGAAATTGGAAACAAAAAACCAATAGGGAAAATCATAAAACCAAATGATGGGTCTTTGGAAAGTTCAATAAAATTGATAAACCCTCAAGCTACCCTGATGAATAAAAAATAGAGAAAAAACAAATTACCAATATCAAGAATAAAAGGTAGAACATCACCACAGATTCTACAGATATGACAATAAATTTGGCAAGTTGGAAAAAATGTATATGCCATTTATTCCTCAAAATACAGACTACAAAATTATAAATATGACTGGACAGAAAGTAGAAAAGTAAAATGTGACATAATATTAAATTGAATTCATAATGTGAAACCTTCCTACAAAGAAAACCCCAAGTCTAGATAGATCCACAAGTGAATCCTCTTAACTATTTAAAGAATAAATAATACAAATTAATTTTCTTTCAGAAAACAGAACAGTAAGAAACTCTTCCCAACTCATTTTATGAGGCCAGCATTACTCTGGAAACAAAGCCAGATGACATTATAATAAAAGGAAACTAGATCAATGTCCCTCATAAATACAGGAGCAAAATATTTTAACAAAACTAGCAAATTGAGTCTGGCAATATAATATAGCTGACAATGTGGAGTTTATCCAAGGAAATACAAGGTTGCATTAACAATGCAAAGCAAATCAATGTAATTTACCATATTAACAAAATAAAGGGAAGAAGTCATGTGATCATCTCAATAGATGAAGATGTATTTGACCAAAATTGACATTCACTCATGATAAAAACTCTCAGTAAACTAAGAATAGACAGGAACTTCCTTACTCTGATAAAAAAGCATCTGTTAAAAGCCTACAGCTAACACCAGACGTAATGCTGCATACATGCCCCATAGAGACAGAGGGAGAAAACAAAATAGTCACTTGCAGTACTTCTATTTAACACTGAAGTGGAGATATGAGCCAGCACAATGAGGAAAAGAAAGAGAGAAAGGAAGGGGTGACAGGGGGAAAGAAGAAAAGAAGGAAGAAAGGACGGGAGAGAGGGAGGGAGGAAGGAAAGGAGGCATGGCAGGAAAAAGAAAAATTTTTAATTATATTAATTTGCCAGAGAGTATAACCATGTACATAGAAAATCTTAAGAACTTAAAAATAAGCTACGAAAACTAATAAGTGAATTTAGCAAGGTTGCTGGATATGAAGTCAAAATAGAAAAATCAATTACATTTCTATATAATGGCAATAAACAAGTAGAAATATTAAATTTTTAAATACATTTACAACAGTATCAAAACCCACAAAACATTTAGGAATACCTTTAACAAAATATCTGTAAGACCTATACACTGAAAACTAGAAAATACTGCTGACACAAATTAAACAAGGCCTAAATAAATGGTTAGATATGCCATGTTCGTCAATCAGAAGACTCAATTTTGAGTCTTTTCTCAAGATGTCAAATTCTCTCTTTCTCCATTTTAAATAGCTATACTGGGGTGCCTGGGTGACTCAGTTGGTTACGCATCTAACTCTTGGTTTCCACTCAGGTCATGATCTCATGGTTGTGAGATCGAGGCCTCTGTCAGTCTCTATGCTGGGCATGAAGCCTGCTTGAGACTCTCTCTCTCCCTCTGTTCCTCCCCTGCTAATGCTCACTTGCTCTTTCTCTCAAAAAAAAAAAAAAAAAAGTAGCTATACTGGACTTTCCTATGATATGTACCAATAAAGTTCCTTTTGTTGCTTAAGTCAGTTTCAACATTCTGTTATTTCCAACACAAAGGAATTCTAACTGATGCAAGTTCAGAAAAAAACAAAATTTCAGAATTCTTCTTGCCAAAGTAATTTTGATGATTTGAAGTTTGTATTGAATAATGATGTCTTAGTCTTTTGGGGCTGGTATAACAACCTACCACACACTGAACAGCATCCCACATTCATTACATTTATAGGATTTATTACCAGTATGCATTTTTTTCATGCCTATTAAAATAAGAACTATTACTGAAGGCATTTCCACATTCATAGAGTTTCTCTCTAGTTTGAATTATCTGGTATATAATGAGGTTTTTCTGCTAAAGGCTTTCTGGCTGAATTTGCATTCATAGTGTCTCTCACCTGCATGAGATCTCATGTGTCTAGTGAAGGATGATCAATCAGTAAAGACTTTCTCACACTTATTACATCCATAGGGTTTCTCTGCAGGATGGACTCTCTGGTGTCCAATCAGGTATGACTTCTGACCAAATACTTGCCCTCATTCATAAGGTTTTCTTACCTGTATCAGTTTTTTTCATGGGTAATTTGAAATTAATTATAGTTGAATAATTTCTCATCTCCATTAAATTCAGAAAGCTTCTTTCTTCTAAATTAAGTAAATCTAAGTTATCTTTCAAACTCCTTCCACCTAAGACATGTTCATGGAGTTTTTGTTTGGATGTGACAATGTTTACACTGAGATGAAATATGTTTGCAAAAGCTTCATATTCATAGACTTTCTGCTTAGTAGGTGCTTCATCATAAACGAAATTCACTTGATTCAAAAGTCTCCTTAAATTCTTGGTGCATTCCTATTTGATTACCAATTTCCTAGTCATCTCCTGGACAACCTGGAGGTGGTGTTCCTTCCCCTACTATCCACAGCTGTCCTCCTGACTCCAATGTGAAGATCATATCTGACATGGAAACTGAGCATCCCACTGATGTGAAGTTCCTATATTTCCCTAGCCTCACATCCCCAAAGGTAGTCCTTCAAGCAGGATCAAGCTGCTGCCACTTTTCCAGTGTTAAGTCAATGGCCATATCCTCACAGGTCACAGATCCAGCACAGAGAGTATGAGTAACTTGACAAGGTCATGAAGCGAGGTCATGCTGGAGTCAGGACTGCACCCACGCAGCCTGGCTTGCATCTTTGCACATATATGGAATGAACATAGCAATCAGGCCACATGACAATCTAGCTGACGCTTCAGGGGTGGCCAGTGGTCCAGTCGCCTGGCCACAGCCTCCTCATTCACACAAGTGGGGCTCCCTTAGGCAAAGATACATGTGCATCTGGCCCAAGAGACCCAACAGCCCTAGCCTGGCACAGGCCTCTGCACCCTTAGGGTGAAGAGATGGAAGCCATGCACAAGATGGTCCCCACTGGTGGGACTTAAGTCCTGGTTCAGGCCCACCTGGCTGCTGCATGGGCCAGGACAGCACCACCATGAGGCACAGTCCATACTCACCTGGCCACTAATGGGACCAGCAAAATTGATTTTAAAAAGAAAAAAAGTGAAGGACCAACCAAACATATACTTCAAAGGAAAGGAAATATTATGCAGACACTTGAGAGAAAACATGTCTGAAAATTATCTAGTCTATGAGTCAAAATATTTTAGGAAGATATTATAGCATCTGCAACTTGATGTAAGAACACATGGCCTCTATAAAAACAGAAGTAGAAAGTCACAGAAATTCATGGTGAGATGGGAAGCTAACAGAATGAGATAAAAAGGAATTTGGACAAGAGATATGATAAGTATAATTAAACTAAAAATGAAATAGCAGAATTAGAAATCCTAATTCAAAGCAATAAATAGAGCTGATGGGGGGGGGGGAGTCAAATAAGTTACACAGTAAACCAACCTGAGAAGCTAAGAATATAGAAGATAAATGTATGGGAAATAGTGGTTAGAATAGCTACACAGTACAGAAAATGAAATTTGACCTATGAATTATAGGTATTCCTGAGGGACATACCAACTTGAAAAAGCAATAATTTAAAATTTCATTAATGAGAAATTTCCTAAAAAAGATTGAAAAGGGATCTGAAAGCACTCTTAACGTTATTGGTGAAAGTCAATAAAAAGATACTCATACATAAAGATACTTAAGAAAAGCCTTTTTAATAAGTAAATCTCCAAGAATTAAGAACGACCAAAAGGATTTCTATAACAGACAAATCACACTTGTCTAAGATTTGTCTTCTATAATTCTAAATGCCAGAAAATAATGAAGCAATATTTACATATTTTTCACAGTGAAGCAGTCTTCTTTCATGTGTGAAGAAATAGAAAGACATTCTTAAATATGCCTGAACTCAAAAAATACATATGACCTACATTCCACTCTTGAAAATATTACAAGAAAAAAGTTTAGGTTCCATTTCCCCAAAAATGACAGACAAATTAATTTAAGCTGATTCTCCTACTGAGAACAATTACAAAACTGGACAAGATTAGAAGCAAAACCAACAACAACAAAAACAGAGAACTTTAGGGGGGTGTTAAGGGGCCATGATCCAAAAAAAGAAGGAATCATCAAAAGGTGGACCTGGCATTTGATGCCACACCTCCTTCTTTACCTATTTCTCTATATGCCAATCCCACAAGAGGAACAGATTTCAACAAACTATTTGAAGTAGGGGAACAAAAATTGAAAATGGGAGACCTAAAAATCCCCCTAGGACGTGGGCAGAGGTCTCAAAAGGCCACACCATAGAGTAAAGGGGAACCAGAATTAGACCAACCCTCAAAGGGACTGAGAACCAGCCTCAAATCATCTCAAGAATGGATCATAGGTCTTCTTTTTTTAAGCTGCACTAAAGTGACCTGGATTGCTAATGTCCATAGCCTCAAAATTTCCAGAAGCAAAAGCAAATCCTGTTTGAAGAAATATAATCTTCTAAACCTCAAATTAGCTCTACAGTTTTTCTATTGGCTTGCACACAATTTATAATATATACAAATATAAATATATATATGTATAAATAATGAATGAATAAATTTATACACACACACACAAGACAAGTAAACAAAAGAAACAACAATAAAATCAGAATTTTCAGAGATTCAAAAATTGAGTTATCAGAAGCCAACTAACTTTCAAATAACTATGCTTAATATGTTCTATAAAGTAAAAGACAAGTTTAAAAATATCAACAAGGAATTGGAATTTCTTTTTTAAAGTACCAAATGGAAATTCTAGAACTTAAAAATACAGTGAACAAAACTAAAAATACAATTGGGAGGCTAAAGGATTAGTGAACAGGAAGACAAGTCAGAAGCAAGATTCAGAGTGTAGCACAGAAAGATGAATATATATAACTTTTAAGAAATATTGGCCACAGAAGAAGAAAGCATTAGTAAACTTGAGGACAGATTAATATAAACCCAACTAAAGCACAGACAAACTTTCCCCCCTCCCCAAAAGCGAGGCAGTGGGGGATGGAATACCTGAGACCTCTGAAACAATAGAAAATATTTTTTTTTAATCCTAAGATGAGAGGTGACAAAGAAAGGGCACAATAAATACCTGTAGAGGATAACAACCAACATTTTTCCAACACTGAAGAAGAACATGAAACCACAGACTCAAGAAACCCAACAAATCTCAAATAGAATAAATAAAAAGGCCTTTACTCTTAAGCAGATCATAATGAAACTATATGAAATTTAGTATCATTACGAAGCACTGAAAATCAAGAAAAAATCTTTAAAAGAGGCAGAGAAAAAATATATTACATTTAGGGATACAATCATAAGAATGATGTCTAATTTCTGTCTGATAATTTGTTTCATTATCAGAAACAATGGAATGACATCTTTGAAGTTTTAAAAAAAATTCAGATTACAGTGCAATTACAGTGGAAATCAAAACAAAAAATTATTAGAACCCAAATATCTGAAAAGATTCTTCTAAATAACACAGGCAAAGAAATATCTAGCACTAGAAATTTTTAAATATTTTTAAATCAATGACTGTAAAAACACAACAAACCAAAATTTGTGGGATACAGCTAATGTAGAGCTTAGAGGGAAACTGGTAACCTTAAATGGAAAATTAGAAAAAAATTAATGTTGAAAGCCAACAATTTAAGCTTTCACTTCAAGAAGCTAGGGAAAAGAAAGAAGAGAAAATTAAATTCAAAAAAAGAAAAGGAAGAAAATAGTAAAGACAAGGGCAGAAAGCAATGAAATACATAACTATTATTGTTTTCTTTTCTGTTGTTCTTGTTTTAGTTCATCTAAGTATTTGTAAAAAAAAAAATAACACCTTTCCTGGATAAAGCTCTCAATCAACTGGAAATAAAACAAAATGTATTCAAACTGACCATAAAAGATATCTGCAAAACCCAAGAGCTAAACCCACACTTAATGGTGAAATATTCCCTAAAGTTAGGAGCAAAGCAATGGTGGCCATTCTTACCACCTCTATTCAACATTGTTCTGAAAGTGCTAGGCAATGAAACAAACAAACAACAATAAATGTTAACAAAATTAGAAAGTAGCAAATTTGTCTTTACAGATGACCACATTTATATAGAAAATCTGACTAACCAACAAATTACTAGAACTAATAACTGAATTTAGCAAAGTCATGGGATAAAGATGAATATGCAAAAATCGACTGAATTTCTGCATACTGTTAATAAACAAATGGAAATTAATATTTTAAATAATGCCATTTACAACAGCAACAAAAAAATCAAATATCTAGCAACTAATTTAACAAAAGAAATACAAAAATTCTACACTGAAAACTACAGAACACTGTTGAGAGACTTAAATAATGAAGACTTAAATAATGAAGAAATATATCATGTTCATGGATTAGAAAACATATTTTTGCAATGTCAATTTTTTCCTAATAGAATTACAGATTTAACACAATACAGATCAAAATCTCAGCAGAATCATTTTTGCAGAAATGAAAGCCGATACTAAAATTTATATGGAAATGCATTAGACATAAAATAAGGAAGATGATCAAAGAAGAAAAACAGACTTGCAGTATCTGACTTCAAGACTATAAAGCCAAATTATTTAACATAGTTTGTACTGGTATTCAGATCAATGAAACAAAATAGACTCCAGAAATATACTCACATATATATGACCAAGAGGCCAATATAAGCCAATATAAGAAAAAGGATAAACTTTTTAACAATGGGTGCTAGAACAAACCATAAGGAAATAAATGAATCATACCTACCACACACAAAAATTAAACTTAAATGGGGGAGCCTGGGTGGCTCAGTCGGTTAAGTGTCCGACTTCCGCTCAGGACATGATCTAGCGGTTTGTGGGTTCCAGTCCCGCATCAGGCTCTGTGCTGACACCTCAGAGCCTGGAGCCTGCTTCAGAGTCTGTGTCTCCCTCTCTCTCTGCCCCTCCCCTGCTCATGCTCTCTCAACAGTAAATAAATGTTAAAAAAAAAAAATTAAACTTAAATGAAGCATACACCTAAATGTGCAAGCTGAACTAAAAGCTTCCAAAAGAAAACAAGGGAAACTATCTTCATGACCTTGGAGAAGGTACATATTTCTTAGAACAAAAAGTCACTAACCATAAATGAAAAAATGATAAATTTTAGTTTATCAAAATTAAAAACTCATGCTCATCAAAAGACACTGTTAGGAGAGTAAAACAGCAATCCTAGATTGAAAGAAAATATTTGTAATATATAAATCTAACATATGACTCCTACCAAACGACATAAAAAGACAACTGTATAACAATAATAAAAAAGGCAAACAAGGGCGCCTGGGTGGCTCAGTCGATTGAGCGTCAGACTTCGGCTCAGGTCATGATCTCACAGGTTGTGAGTTCGAGCCCCGCGTCAGGCTCTGTGCTGACAGCTTGGAGCCTGGAGCATGCTTCGCATTCTGTGTCTCCCTCTCTCTCTCTGCTCCTCCCCTGCTCACACGCTGTCTCTCTCTCAAAAATAAATAAAGATTAAAAAAAAAAAAGGCAAACAATCCAATTAATGCCTATGCAAAAGATTTTAGCAGGTACTTCATAAAATAAAATATCTAAATGACCAATAAGCATATGAAAAAATACTCCACATCAGTCACCCAGGAAATGCAAATTAAAACCACAATGAGATACACACCCCCTAGAAGAGCTAAAATTTAAAACACTGCAAAGTGTCCGCAAGGGTGTATAGTATCTGAAACTCTCATACATTGTTGAGTGAAATATAAAATGGCATAAACACTTTACAGAGCTGTTTAGAATTTTCTTATAAACCCTATGACCCAGCAATTCCACTTTTAGAAGTATATACCCAAAAAAAATGAATGCATATGCCCACACAAGATTTGTATAAAACGTTCATAGCAGCTTCATGTATGTTGGCCATAAACTTAAACCAAATGTACATCAATATCAGAGTTGAAAACAAAACAAAACAAAATTGTGGTATGTTCATGCAGTGGAATACTTACTTTTAACAATAAAAAGAACTACTAATATCCTCAACAATACTAATTAATCTCAGTAACATTATGTTGAGCGAAGAAGTCAGAAATAAAAGAATACATACTTTGATCTCTACTTATATAAATCCCTGAATTATATGAATATAGGAATTATACATAAACAGGAGTAGTGACTACATCAGAGTGGAAGAAAGGGCATTAACTATTAAGAGTCATGCCATTACTTTCTGGGGTGATGGAAACATTCTATTATGTTTATGCGGGTAATGATTAAATGAGCATTATACATTTGTCAAAATTGATCCAGCCATGCACTTGATACTTGTGCACCTTGCTATATATGGAATATGCCTTTAAATAAAGTATTATACACACCAACAAGAGAGAGATAATGCCTGACAATTTCCCAAAACTGATAAGAGATATCAAGCCAAGAAGTCCTATGAACCTCCCAAAAAGACAAACATAAATAATATCACAACTAGATGTATCATAGTAAAGCTACTGAAAAAATAAAAAATAAAAAAAATAAAGAAAACCTACTCTCAGCAATGGATAGATCATCCAGACAGAATCAATAAAGAAGTGCATATTTGAGCACTAAAGACCAAATGAACATGACAGACATGTACAGAACATTCTATCCAACAACAGTACAATACACTTTCTTCCCAAGCACACATGGAACATTTTCCAAGCTAGACCATATAAACAAGCCACATATATAGAGAAACAGGCCACAAAACAAGTCTTGGCAAATTCAAGAAGATTGAAATCATACCACATACCTTCTCTGACCACAACAACATGAAACTAGAAATCAGTAACAAGAAGAAAAATGGAAAAATCATAAACACATGGAAATTAAACAACACTCTCTTGAACAACCAATGGGTTACAGAAGAAATTAAAGGGGAAATAAAAGTTTCCTGAGACACAAATGGAAACATACCTATGAGATGTGGTAAAAGCAGTTTGAAAAGGGAAGTTCACAGTAATAAATGCCTACATTAAGAAGCAAGAAAAATCACAAATAAAAAACCTAACCCCACTAGAAAAAGAAAAAAAACTGAGCCCCAAGTCAGCAGAAGAAAGGAAATAATTAAGAGTAGAGCAAAAATAAGTGAAATAAAGAACAGAAAAACAATAGAAAAGATTAACCAAACTAAGAGTTGGTTCTTTGAAAAGATAAACAAAACTGGCAAATCCTTAACTAGACTAACCAAGGAAAAAAGAGAGAAGACCCCAATCAACAAAATTTTAAATGAAAAAAGAGACATTATAACTGATACCCCAGAAATACATAGGATCGTGAGAGGCTACTGTGAACAACTGTATGTCAACAAACTGGACAACGTAGAAGAAATGGAAAATTTTTTAGAAACATACCACTTACCAAGACTGGATCAAAAAGAAATAAAAAATCTGAATAGACTATTAGTAAGGAGATTGAATTAGTAATCAAAAATCGCCCAATGAACAAAAGCCCAGAAACAAATGGCTTCACTGATGACTTTTCCCAAACATTTAAAGAAGAAAACACCAATCTTTCTCAAACACTTCCAAAAAATCAAAGAGGACAGAACATTCCCAAACTCATTTTATGAGGCCAGTATTATCCTGATACCAAAACCAGAAAAGACACTATTAGAAAAGAAAACTATAGGCCAATATTCCTGAATAATATAGAAGCAAAAATTGTCAGCAATACTAGCAAATACTAGCAAACCAAATTCAGTAGCTAATAAAAGTATCATTTACCATGATAAAGTAGGATTTATCCCTGGGATACAAGGATCACTCAACATATGCAAATCAATTAATGTGATACATCACTTAATAGAATGAAAGAAAAGAATCATATGATCATTTCAATAGACACATAAAAAGCCCTCGACAAAATTTAACATCTATTCATGATAAAAAGTCTTAAACTACATGCCAGAAACATCTCAATATACTAAAGGCCATATGTGACAAGCCCAACAGTTAACAACATACTCAGCAATCAGAGGTTGAAAACCTTTCCCCTAAGATCAGAACCAAGACAGGGTGCCCATTCTCACCACTCCTATTCAACAGAGTACTGGAAATCCTAGCTAGAGTAATCAGGCAAGAAAAGGAAATAAAAGGTATCAGAATTGGAAAGGAAGAAGTAAAATTATCCCTATTTGCAGGTGGCATGATTTTTATATAGAAAATCCTAAAGACTCAACCAAAAATCTGCTATATCTAACCAATGAATTCAATAAGGTTGCAGGATACAAAAATTAACATATAAAAATAAGTAACATTTCTATACGTTAACAATGAACTTTCTGAAAAAGAAATTTAAAAAACTGATCCCATTTACAATAGCATCAAAAACAATAACATTATTAGGAATAAATTTAACCAGAGAGGTGAAAAATCTCTAAACAGAAAACTATAAGACAATAATTAAAGAAACCAAAGACACAAATAGAAAGGTATTGCATGTCCATGGATTGGAGGAATAATTATTAAACTATCACTACTACCAAAAGCTATCTATAGATTCAATGCAACCCCTATCAAGATTCCAATGGCATTTTCTACAGAAGTAGAAAAAACACTCCCAAAATATATATGGAACCACAGAAGACCCCAAATAGACAAAGAAAGCCTAAGAAAGGAGAACAATATAGGAGGCAACACACTCCCTGATTTCAAACTATATTATAAAGCTATAGTAATCAAAACAGTATGGTACTGCATAGAAACAGACAAATAAACCAATGAAACTGAATCAAAAGCCAGGAGATAAACTGAAACGTATACAGCCAACTAATATTTGACAAGGGAGTCAAGAATACTTCAATGGACAAAGACAATTTCTTCAATAAAATGGTGCTGGTATAATTTGACATTCATATATAAAAGAATGAAACTGAACCACAATCTTATACTACTCACAAATGTTAACTCAAAATGGATTAAGGAGTTAAATGTAAGACCTGAAACCATGAAACTCCTAGAAGGAAACATAGGAATAAAGCTCCTTAACATGGGTCTTGGTAATGATTTTTTGGATATGACACCTAAAGTATAAGCAACAAAATCAAACTACCTCAAACTAAAAAGCTTCTGTACAGCAAAAGAAACAACAAAGTGAAAAGACAACCTCCGGAATGGAAAAAAATATTTGCAAACCATATATCTGATAAGGGATTAGAATCTAAAATACATAAAGAATCTATACAATAACCCAATTTAAAAAATGTACAAAGGACTTGAATAACTGAATAGACATTTTTTAAAAGCAGATATACAAAAGGCCAACAGGCACATGAAAGGATGCTCAACATCACTAGTCACTGGGGAAATGCAAATTCCACAGTGAGGTATCATCTCATGCCTGTTAGAATGGCCATGATCAAACAGACAAGAGATAATAAATGTTAACATGGATGTAGAGGAAAAGGATTCCTTGCACTGTTGGTCAAATTGTAAATTGGTACAACCACTAAGGAAAACAATATGGAGTATCCCCCCAAAATTAAAAATAAATCTATCATATGATCCAGCAAGTCTACCTCTGGGAATATATCCAAAGGAAATAAAAACACTAACTCAAAAAGATATCTGCATGAATGTAAAAGAGCAGCATTATTTACAATAGCCAAGACATGGAAATAACTTAAGTGCACACCAATAGATGAATAAGTAAAGTTGTGATATACACACACAATGGAATATTATTTAGCCCATTAAAAATGAGGAAATCCTATCATTTGCAATAACATGGATGGACTTTGAAGGCATTATGTTAAGTGAAATAGGTCAGAAAGAGAAAGACAAATACTGTATGATCTCACTTATATGTGGGATCATAGAAAAAGAGAAAAAGAGATCAGACATGGTTACCAGAGGTGGGGTGGGGAGGAGGAATTAGAGGAAGGTGGTCAAAAAGTACAAATTTTCAGTCATAAGACACATAAGTAGTAGGGATGTGATGTAAAACATGATGAATACAGTTAACACTGCCAGATGATATGTAGGAAAGTTGTTAAGAGAGTGAATCCTAAGAGTTCCCAATACAAGGAGAATATTTTTCTTTTTTTTCTCTTTTATTTTCTTTTCTTTTCCTTATATTATATCTATATGAGATGATGGAGGTTAGCTGAAGCTACTGTAATAATAGCAATATATGTAAATGAAACCATCATGCTGTATGCCTTGAACTCTTACATTGATGTATGTCAATTATTTCTCAATAAAACTGGGAAAAGATATTTTTTAAATTTCAACAAAATAGAAAAAAATGCAAAATACAAAAGGCAATTTACCTTCAAAAGAGCAACAATGACAGCTGACTTCTCAATAGAAACAATGAACATGAGAAGATCATGAAATATCTTCAAAGTATGAAAAGAAAATCACTGTTATAGAATTCTATATACTAAGAAAATAGCTTTAAAAAATAAAGGCAAAATAAAGATGTTTTCAAACAAACACTGAGAAAATTTATCCCCAGTAGAAGGGCACTAAAGGAAATATAAAAACGTATTATTAAGGAAAAATAAGTAAATCCCAGATGGGAGCTTAGAAATATCAAAAGGGGCGGGGGGAGCCAGAAAAAAGAAAATCAAATGAATATTGGCTGCAAGGACCAATAATAATTACATGTTGTAAAATTATAAAAAATAGAGAATATAGCATGGAAGTTTGGAAGGGCTAAAAAAAAAAAGTTAAAATCATCTGTCATTTTACAGGAAATGGTAAAAGTACTATTTTATACTAGACACTGATATGTCAAGAATGCATGGTATAATCTCTAGGGTAATAATTAAAAGACTACAGAAGATTGAATAATTCAATAAGACAAAGACAGAATACTTAAATATACTCAATCAGTGCAAAAGAGGCAAAAGGGAGAGAAAAAAAGGGAACACAGAAAAGGCAGGAGAAATGGAAAGCAAACAGAAAAATCATGAATTTAAAATGAAATATGCCAGTAATTATATTGTATATATATGGACTAGGTGCTCCAAACAAAGGCAAAAATCATGAAAATTGACTTTAAAATATAGAACTCTATGCTGCTCAGAAGACACACATGAAATATAAGAATGTAAAATGGTTGAAAATAAAAGGGTGGAAAGTTATAGTATGCAAACACTCATGAAAGCTGGTACAGCTATATTCCTGAAAGCTGGTATCGTTATATTAGTCTAAGACAAAGTAGATTTTAACACAAATAAGCATTGCTAGAGATAAGACATACATTTCATAATGATATAAGTTTTAATTCACTAGAAAATATTGCATTCTTGGGGAGTCTCAGTGGTTCAGTCAATTAAGCATCTGATTTCAGCTCAGGTCATGATCTTACAGTCTGTGAGTTCAAGCCCATGTCAGGCTCTGTGGTGACAGCTCAGAGCCTGGAGCCTGCTTTGGATTCTGTGTCTCCCTCTCTCTCTGCCCCTCCCCACTCACATTCTGTCTCTCTCAGTTTCTCAAGAATAAATAAACGTTGGAAAAAAATAAATATTGCATTCTAAATTTGTAAGCACCCAATAATGCACATATCGGCAGAACTACAAGGAGGAATACACAAATCCACAGTCATAGTAGGAGATTTTAAAATTCTACCCTTGGTAACCAATAGAAGAAAAGATGCAATAAGGATATAGAAATTTTAAACTACACAATTAACAAATTTTATTTATTTGACATATATAGAACACAGTAGCAAACAACTACCAAATACAAGAGATGTTTTTCAAGTATACAGAACATTACAAAATAACCATAGGCTCAACCCTAAAGAAAGTGTAAAAAGTGTTAAAGAAATGAAATAATACAAAGTATGCTGTCTGGCCACAGAGGAATCTAACTATAAATCAATACAAAATTTCGCAAGGAAAATCCCCATATGTTTAGAAATCAATCATCATCCTTCTATATGACCCATGGGTCAAAGAAGAAACCATGAACTTAAAACTCAGCATAGCAAAGGAGGTTTCAGCCAGTGCAATAAGTCAACAGACATAAAAGACTTAAGGATCGAAAAGGAGACATTAAATTGCTATTATTTAGCAGTAATATAATTGCACACACAGAATTTTTTTAACTGCAAATAAATTATTAGAATTAAAAAGTGATTTTGCAAGTTTTCTGGATACAAAATCAATATACAAGAATTACCTGCATGTCTACATACTAGCAACAAAGAGTTAGAAAGTTTAATTTTTCAAAGATGTATCACTGACAATAACATCAAAAAAAGAAATACCTAGGAACACACTACATGAGATATAGGTAAACCACCTACACAGAAAACTTTAAAACAGCATTGAAGGAAACTAAAGAAAGTCTAAATAAATGAGATATGCTATGCGCATGGATTGGAAGATTTAATACTATAAAGAAGTCAGTTCCCCATATTGATCGATAGATTCCAGGAAATGTCTGTCAAAATCCTAGTAGTTCAGGTGTGTTTGTGTGTGTTTAACTTAACTCTTTAACTTAGCAAATAGCTAGGAATAACTTTGAAGTAGGAAGAAGAAAATAAGGACCAGGAGAAAGAACAGGAAGAAGAGAAATCAGGGGGAGACAAGGAAGAGAAAAATAATAACAAGGTAGAAAGACTTGCACAGAAAGATATAAAGTTTTATTATTAAACTACATTAATTCAGTGTGGCTTTGGGGAAAAGAAAAATATACTAATTAAACTAAATAAAGACCCCAGAGAACCATCCTTAAATAAACACTTGATTTATGATAAAAATGTACCAAGCAGTAAGAAGAGGTCAATCTTTTCAATAAATGATGTTGAGTCCACTGACTATCCACAGAGGAAAAAATTGACCATTACCTCACACCATACAGAAAAATTAATTTCAGATACATCTAAATGTAAAAGGTAAAATTTTGGAAACAAATCAAGTATTGCCCCAAATGTGGAATATAGACAAAAATAACTCTCATATACTGGTACTAGGAATATAGTTTAGTACAACCCTTTTTGGAAAACTGTTTGCCTTCATCCATTAAAATTAGATATATGCTGGGGGGGGGGGAGATGTAAAAATTACATATGTGCACACCCTTTGATCCAGCAATCCCACCATGGGCATATATCTAACAGAAATGTGTGCATGCACACACCAAAAGATACATAGAAGAATGTTCAGAGCAGCATTACTTATAATAGCCAAAAAGTTGGAACAACCCAAATATCCATTAATAGTAAAATCAATACATACACTGTAGTACATTAATTTTGTAGAATATATGTAGCAATAAAAACGAACAAAACACAGTTATGCTCAACCCACAGACAAATCACATGCACATACACACAGACACACACACACAAATAATGTATGATTCCATTTATATACAATTCAGAAATAGGCAAAACTAATCTTGGATGTTGGAGGTCAAGTTAGTGGTTACCTTTGGGGTAGAAGGAGGAGGTAATCATGGTGGTAAACATGGTGGAAGATGTTCCCCATACACCTAAAATCTGTGTTTTTCCATATGAGTATAAAGTACAAATACAAAAGGTTTAAAATACTTTTTTAAATTTGTGGAGATAAAATAACAAAAAGATAAATAAGAAGTCAATAATGGAGAAATTATGACATAAAAGTACTGGTAGACTTTCTTCTACTTGTATACAACTCAAGAATCCAACTGTACTAAGGTAAGGTTAGATATCTGGTAGCCTAGCCCAAAGTCTAACCTTGCAGTACTTATTCTCAGTTCATTTTTATCACTTCGGCAACAAACTGTCTTGGAAATGTAGATCTTGTGCTACATCTTTTGTTCCATAGTTCAGAGGGAAACCACACAACAACCAGTGCTGACCTAAATTATTTACCAGTTGAGACACTGTCACACACATACAAAAACAAAAGACTCAATAATTTCTTTCTCCCCCACAGAAGCAGAGTGTTATAGGACAACAGAATGGCTATTTCCATTGCCAAGAAACTTCTTGTAATTTTTGCATCTTTAAGACTCATATTCGATGAGCAAACTAATTGAAGGAGTTTTTGTTGTTGATAAATAGTAATAAGCCCAAAAGAGGCAAACATTGCATCTTGCCAAATCCTCACTATTTGATTTTCACATCAGCTGTAATTATTCCTATGTTACTATGCTTAAAAAACAACAAATAATTTATATACACATATATAAAGTTAAAATAATGGCTAATTACTAACAATTATTAAATCTAGGTGGCTATAGATATGTTCATAGTGTTATTCTTTGAACTTTTCTGATCTTAAAAATGTCCTAAGGAAAGCTTGGGAGGGAAACCTTGTATAATTATATACAATATGAGGTCTATTTCGTTTTAAAATACATATCAAAAGGGGCGCCTGGGTGGCGCAGTCGGTTAAGCTTCCGACTTCAGCCAGGTCACGATCTCGCGGTCCGTGAGTTCGAGCCCCGCGTCAGGCTCTGGGCTGATGGCTCAGAGCCTGGAGCCTGTTTCCGATTCTGTGTCTCCCTCTCTCTCTGCCCCTCCCCCGTTCATGCTCTGTCTCTCTCTGTCCCCCCCAAAAAAATAAATAAATGTTGAAAAAAAAATTTTTTTTAAATAAAATAAAATACATATCAAAAAACTAGAGAGAAATACACGAAAATGTAACACTGGTCATCTCTGGGTAGTAGTATTCTTTTTTCTTTCTTATATAGTTCTATAATTTTTCTAAGAGCAATGTTTCCTTTTAAAAAATTAATTTTACTTTTTAAAAAAGAAATAAATCACTCAGAAAGCATACAAAAGCTTCTGGTCCCTAAGAAAGTTATTCATATTTGAGTTTCCAAGCCCATGAAATTCTGTATCCATAGAACTTTTATTATTAAGAATAATGTATATGTAGAGTCAGATAACAACTAAATACTGATGATACCCTTCAGTGCATCTTTCATTGTGACAGATGTTGTAGAAAATTTCTTTTTTTTATTTAAAATTTTTTTTTAATGTTTATTTATTATTGAGAGACAGAGAGAGACAGAGCATGAGCAGGGGGAGAGGGAGACACAGAATCCGAAGCAGGCTCCAGGCTCTGAGCTGTCAGCACACATGCGGGGCTCGAACTCACAAACCACGAGATCATGACCTGAGCTGAAGTAGGACGCTCAACCGACTGAGCCACCCAGGCGCCCCTGTTATAGAAAATTTCTAATGCTCCTGTTAAACTTTAATTGAAGAACTGAATTCAAAGAAGTGATGTCACACTGTTAGAACAGAAAAATGTGGGTTTTCAATGAACATAATGTAAGTCCAGATTCAAGCTGTGCTCCCTTATTCTCTGTGTGAATTTAGGGATGTTACTCAAACTCTGTGTCTCATTCGTCAACTATAATGTTTAAATAAGAAAACCTACATCCCAAGATTTTTGTGAGGATTAATTGAGAAAATGTCTGTAAAACCCAATATAATGCTGGTCCATAACTGTGTTCAGTCAGGATAAGGTGAAAGTATTAAGTGAGACAGAAGCAGCTAGAACAATGTCTGACAAACAGCCATTGCTAGATCAATAGTAATACATGGAGCAGAATGATTCATTTTTTCCCATGATCTCTTGTTTCCTGCATAGAATGCCATGGTCAACTAGGATGGGGGTTCCAAGAGAGTCACTACCCCAGGGCCTTGGACAGTGCCTGGCAGGTAGCAGGCACACAATGACACACTTGAAAGAATGAAGGTGGACGGAAGTTCAATCACAGCAATGGACTGAAGAATGGATGCCGGCAGACACAGGCATCTTGTTCAGATCGGCCAAGAAAAGATGAAAGAGTAGCTCTGATCTCAGCAGACACAGACTGAGCTATTCTGGGGAGACATGGTTGACTGGCTCTTCCTAGCAGGTAGGGTCACAGGGATAAACGGAAGCTGCTGTCAGCCTGCCAGGCTTCTGGGATGCTCTGAACAGGCGAATCTCATCATGCGGCTTCTCCGGTTAAAACCTGTCAGTGGTTTCCTTTTGCTGTTAGGATAAAATCCCAACTCCTTCACAGGCCCTGCCAGCCTTTCTGCTTATCTCTAGCTGCTCTCCTCCTGTCACTCCATTGTCTGGCTGCACATAACCCTTTCTGTTTCCTAAATAGGATCATGCTTTCTCTGGCCTCTAAGTCTGAACCCATGTGTTCCTCCTGCCTCAAATTTGCATTTTATCCACTCATGATCCCTTCTCCCTTTGACATCTAGAGTGTGCATATCTTTCAGGTGTCAGCTTACATGTGAGTGACACACGACACATGACAATTTAACCCTCCCCAAACTTGCCCACCCTCAGGGTGACGTCAGAGGCCCCTGCTGCATATTCCCATAGCTCTTTGTATTTGTTCTGCCTTAGCCCCTATTACACCGTAAAGCAGTTTCCTGGTCTTCCCCGGAAAACTGAAATGTCCACACACAGTGATTTTAGTCTGTTTTCATCACTTTACCACTTGGTGCCTAGAATAACACCTGTCGACACCCTACAAACATTTGTTGAAGAAATGAATCAGTTTCCATATCCAGACTGCATTAAGCTCCATGGGGTCTGGTTCTGAATCGGTTCTTACGGCATCAGCAAACAGTGCCTGGCACATAATAGTTACTCTTCAAATATTTATCAAATAAATTTCATTTGATACTGGTTCCCCATTCATACATCATGTCACGCTTATTGCAGGGATATATTGAGAAGTTGAATATTCCAGCCATTTCATGTATTTTATTAGCGCTTCCAAATTTTTTCCTTTTTTTATATTCAGATTATCCACTTACCAATATTTAAATATTCTCTACTATCCATGATTTAAAACACCAATGATACCAATTTCCATTTTTTAAAAAGGTACTCACTATTTACCTTCATTGCTTTAATTAATATTATTGCTACCACTAAAGCCAATATTATTTTTTCTGAATTCAGAATAAGCCCACCAGAGACCATCAAAGCCCAAAAAACAGGTGTTAACATCTCTTAACACTTGGCTTTCATCAGGAACATAAATCAGACACCTGAATTAAGTTAAATCCCCTTTGAATCACCTCAAATCATCATGGGAAAGACAAGTAATACCAAGAAAGAAGGAGATTCTCAGAGGATCAGTGTACAATCTCACAAGAACTTGAATAAAAGCTATCTTTGCCAAAATATCCACTTCTCCTATTTTCATGAAAATATGTAGACAACTAGGTGGGGGACAGAGCAGGCAGGGACATCAGAAACTCCATTAAGCATAGGTTCCTTCTTTGACTTTATAATATACAAACATAAACAATAGGACTCAAGGTGTTTTTTTGTTTGTTTGTTTGTTTGGTAAATATACATCTTTACATTTAAATTCAACGTTTACTTCTTGGTTATTACACAAATATTCACCAATTGTCGACTCTTCCTGTCCAACTAGGCTCTCACGGTCACTTAATTTTTATTTAGTGTGTGAACTGGTAATGTCAAACGTGCAAGTCTTCTCCAGGCAGAATTAGCCAGCTGAGGTTTTGCTAAATGGTGGGCAAACCAGCGGCAATACTCACTGCTCACACCTTTGATTCAGCTTAACGATAGTTAACACCCACGCCAGGTGTGCAGCGAATGAGACTAAGACTTAGGCTATTTGCTGCAATGTCATAAATGCTCTTGAAATTGATTTTCATTAATTGATTTTATAACACCTAGTTTCAGAAAGGGTTTATAACAATGTCTCAAGGCACATAAATATAATCCAGCAAGACTAAAAAAAAAAATAATAATAAGTAGGTGAGGCAAATGTGGCCGAAGAGAATTAAAATGGGGCATCCCAGGGCTTATTCTCATCTTACCTGTGTACTGCAAGCCCCTGTATTCGCTTATTGCCCCAGGAGGTTTTAAATTGGGCCAGTAATGGAACAACATTTGTACAGCCGGAGGTTTCACTTGTGAAGGCCCATAGGCAATCACGTACAAAAGATCCTAAAGGAAACAGGAAGCATATTTTCACTTAGCATCATCAAATAAAAATAAAAACAGCTCACTTAATATTACCAAAGCAGTGAAAATTCCAATAGAAGGGTTGGGTGGTTAATTTCCCTGACATCTCATTACCTACGTCTGTTTCTCAGACGAGATCACATTAAAACATTATTTTTTATTATTCATTTATTGGTTCTGTAAATAAGCCCTCCCTAATTCGCCCTCCAGGTAATGGGCAAAACTACACTGCCTTTTAACAAATTCTTCTCTATCCAGGATAACGTTAAAGAAAGATTTTAGAATAGCATAAACCAGTTTGCCAAACACTGCATTTTAAAAATAGTTTTCTAAAACATATTTCATAACAATTCACATCTCCTATTTGAAAGAAGACAGGTTCTTGAGCACCATTTCGAATTAGATAAAATTGTCACGTAATATAGTATTTGCTAAATTATAAGAATAAGAGATAATCAATTACTTTTTCTGTCAGGCTACTGTGTTAGTCAAGTAACATTTCTGCTTTAAATAGTAAGTTAACCAGGCAGGAAAGAACTCCAAGTTCTGCCACACCAAAATAATGAGACACCAATAAATTTGACCTTTGTTTTGCAAACAATTTTTACTATATTATATAAATTAAGTTTGTGGCAATGAGTTAAATTTGGCCCAAAACTTACTTTCCAGACTTCTTGCTTATATTTCATGAGGCATTCCAATAATTGACAATGATACACTGTGAGGAAGAAAATATAATTTGAGCATGAATTGTAAATACTAGATAAAATATCCTTTGAGATATAATAAAATATATTAGTATGACTTTACACTCTAATCATTAAATTAGAAGTTACTTATTTCCAAAAGAATAAAATTGGATTACTATCTTACAGATACATAAGAATAAACTCAAAATGGTGGAGCCTGGGTGACTCAGTTGGTTGAGCACCCAACTTTTGATTTCAGCTCAGGTCATGATCTCATGGTTCTTGGGATCGAGCCCCCCATCAGGAGCCTACTTAGGATTCTCTCTCCCTCTTTCTCTGCCCCTCCCCAACTCATACGTGTGTGTGTGTGTGTGTGTGTGTGTGTGTGTGTGTCTGTGTGTGTGCGCACGAGTGCACATGTGCACGCATGTGTGCCCGCTCTCTCTCTCTCAAAATATACAAATAAGTATTTTTTTAAAAAAGAATAAACTCAAAATGGGGCACCTGGGTGGCTCAGTTTGTTAAGCGCCAGACTCCGGCTCAGGTCACGACCTCACGGTTCGTGGGTTCGAGCCCTGCATCGGGCTCTGTGCTGACAGCTAGAGCCTGGAGCCTGCTTCGGATTCTGTGTCTCCCTCTCTCTCTCTGCCCCTTCTTGGCTCACAATGTCTCTCTCTCTCTCTCAAAAATAAATAAACATTAAAAATTTTTAAAAATTAAATAAGAATAAACTCAAAATGGATTAAAGACATAAATGTGAGACCTAAAACCATAAAACTCCTAAAAGAAAACATAGGCAGTAAACTCTTGGACATCAGCCTTAGCAACATATTTATGGATCTGTCTCCTTAGGCAAGGACAACAAAAGCAAAAATTAACAAATGGGCCTACACCAAAATAAAAAGCTTTTGCACATTAAAGGAAACCATCAACAAAACAAAAAGGCGACCTACTAAATGGGAGAAGATATTTGCAAGTAATATGTCTC
This sequence comes from Acinonyx jubatus, assembly GCF_027475565.1. Taxonomy (NCBI): domain Eukaryota; kingdom Metazoa; phylum Chordata; class Mammalia; order Carnivora; family Felidae; genus Acinonyx; species Acinonyx jubatus. The sequence continues at coordinate 133,886,495 of NC_069386.1, read as the reverse complement.
ATAAGGGGCTAATACTCAAAACATAAAAAGAATTCACACAATTCAACACCAAAAAAACAAATACTTTTATTAAAATATGGGCAGAGGACCTGAACAGACACACAGATAGCCAACAGACACATGGAAAGATGCTCAACATCACTCATTATCAGAGAAATGCAAATCAAAACCCCAAAGAGCTAACCCTCACACCTGTTAGAATTGCTAGCATCACTAAGACAAGTAATAACAAGTATTGGCAAGGACATGGAGGAAAGGGAACCTTTGTGCACCATTAATGGGAATGTAAATTGGTACAACTCTTGTGGAAAACAATATGGATGTTCTCAAAAAATTAAAAATAGAAAACACCACTGGAGGAGTTGTGGGAGGGGGGATGGGCTAAATGGGTAAGGGGCGCTAAGGAATCTACTCCTAAAATCCTTGTTGCACTATATGCTAAATAATTTGGATGTAAATTTTAAAAAATAAAAAATAAAATAAAATAAAACAGAAAAATACCATATGATTCAGTAATTCCACTACTGGGTATTTACCCAAAGAAAACAAATACACTAATTTGAAAAGATACATGTAACCCTATGTTTATTGCAACAGTATTTACAAAAGCCAAGATACGGCAGCAATCTAAATGTCCATCAATAGCTGAATGGATAAAGATGTGGATATAATATATACAATGGAATATTACTCAGCCATAAAAAAGAATGTAATCTTGTCATTTGTGAAAACATGGACAGAACCAGAGAATATTACACTAAGTGAAATAAGTCAGACAAGGAAAGACAAATACCATATGATTTCACTTATATGTGGAACCTAAAAATCAAAACAAACAAACAGAAACAGACTCATAAATACAGAGAACAAACTGATGGGTGCCAGAGGGAAGAAGAGTGAAGGATGGGCAAAATAGGTGAAGGGGATTAAGAGGCAGAATCTTTCAGTTATAAAATAAATAAGTCATAGAGATGAAAAGTACAGCAGAGGGAATACAGTCAACAATATTGTAATAATATTGTATGGTGACAGATGTTAACCACATTTATCACAGTGAACACTGAGTAATGTACAGAATTGTTGAATCACTATGTTGTACACCTGAAACTAATATAATTGTATGTCAGCTATACCTCCATAATAAATTTTTTAATAATAACAAAAAATTTTAATAAGATAAAAAATACTTATGTCCTTATAGTATTCATACATTTCAAAAATCATGTAAGCCCTTGACTTTATCAAGCTTTTTACTGAGATCCTTCCTCTTATTAACAAAAGAAATATTAAGGAAAATCCCTAGCAACAATAATTATATAATATAAACATATCAATGAGATCAAGAACTATTTAGGATAAAAAATTGCCCAATAGGATTGTAATAAAGCCTCATATTTATTGAGGGTTCATTATGTGCTGGGTATTGTTTTAGAAGTCTTATACATATTATCTCATAACCACCATGTTGCAGTTAGGAAACAGGCTTAGTTTCCTATCTTGCCCAAGGTTAAACAAATAGCAAGTAACAGAATGATAGATTAGAATGGTAGTCTTTTATCATTCAGTCACCAATTTCACCTTGTTGAGGAATTCTTAGAAGCTATGCAACAGCAAGCTTCTTTGATTTGCCTATGTTTACTTGCCTATGTTTACTTGTCACCTAGTTAGACACCTGTTTTGCATATTCCTGAAGCTGTCGTCCAACCCTATCACAGCACTGAACCAGGTTCCACTTTGGTCACCAGTGACCTCTGTGTCATTCAATTCAATGGACATACTTCAATCTGCCTCTTATTTGACCTTCAGAAGCACTCAGTAGTGCTGACCGCTGTCTCCTTTTCAAAATACTCTCTTCCCAGGGCACCTGGGAAGGTTGAGCCCAATCCATTGAGTATACGACTTCATCTCAGGTCATGATCTCACGATTAGTGAGTTCGAGCCCTGCATCAGGCTCTCTGCAGTCAGGGTAGAGCCCGCTTGAGATCCTCTGTCCCCCTCTCTCTCTGCCCCTCCCCTGTTCATGCTCTCTCTCAAAAATAAACATTTAAAAAAATAAAAAAAATAAAAACCTCTCTTCCCTTGATTTCATGACTAACCCTCTTTTATTACCTGTAGCTGACACTACTGTTGCTACTCAAACACTATCAACAACCCTTTCTTCCTCGTGTGTCTCCCAATGCACAGACTACAAAGCAAGACACATTCCCAGAGCCCCTGGCAGCTAGAGATGGCCATGTGACTCAGCCCTGACAAGTTAGACCTAAGAGAGAATCCACTGGGGGCTTCTGAAACATTTTTCCTCTGTGATAAAAGAGGGACAACAGGAGACCTTTCTGTAATTACCCTGACTGATCCTGTTACCTGTTTGTGGATGTGATTATTCAAGAATATAACAAGTCCCACTGTGACAGCCATCTTGCAAATATGAGAAGTCCAAGAGAAACACAAAAGACGCCATCTCAGTCCCCTGATACTGTGGCGCTGTCTGTAAGACTTCCTACTAAGTAAACAACAAACGTTCTTGTAGTTCAAAACACATCCTAACAGATACAGCCTCTCTGCCTCCTTGACAAGTTCACCCTCTTCTACTAGATCTTTATCTATTGGAGTCCTTGAAAGCCCAATCATAAGCCCACTCCACTTTTCATTCTATGCTCTCCTCTCCCCTAAGCAATCTCACACTCATATACAACTTCAGTTACCATCTATATGCAATTCAATAAAGGTCATTGAACATTTATGTGTAGGTTCAAGTTTCATTACCTCTAGCCTAGAGCTCTGTACTGAGTTCCAGACTCATAATTCAACTTCCTAATTACCACTGCCTCTTTTTTTTTTTGACATATTTGGAATATTTATTGACTTGTCAATATATTAGGACCTATAAAAGAGTTCTGCTCAAAGTATCTTAAAAATTCACATTTTAGGGGCACCTGGGTGGCTCAGTCGGTTGAGCGTCCGACTTCAGCTCGGGTCATGATCTCACAGTCTGTGAGTTCGAGCCCCGCGTCGGGCTCTGTGCTGACAGACCAGAGCCCGGGGCCTGTTTCAGATTCTGTGTCTCCCTCTCTCTCTGCCCCTCCCCCGTTCATGCTCTGTCTCTCTCTGTCTCAAAAATAAATAAATGTTAAAAAAAATTTAAAAACAATTCACATTTTAAATGGTAATTTATATATCCTTATACATTAAAACAATTGAAAATTTTGATCTTAATTTTATAATAATATATTCAATTTTTTTATCTTAATTATGTGATTACTAACTTTTTTTAAAAACTTGTTTTATTTTTTATTTTTTAAAATTTACATCCAAATTAGTTAGCATCTAGTGCAACAATGATTTCAGGAGTAGATTCCTTAGTGCCCTTTACCCATTTAGCCCATCCCCCTTCCCACCACCCCTCCAGCAACCCTCAGTTTGTTCTCCATCTTTATGAGTCTCTTCTGTTTTGTCCCCCTCCCTGTTTTTATATTATTTTTGTTTCCCTTCCCTTATGTTCATCTGTTTTGTCTCTTAAAGTCCTCATATGAGTGAAGTCATATGATTTTTGTCTTTCTCTGACTAATTTCACTTAGCATAATAGCCTCCAGTTCCATCCACGAGGTTGCTAATGGCAAGATTTCCTTCTTTTTGATTGCCAAGTAATACTCCATTGTATGGATATACCACATCTTCTTTATCCATTCATCCATCGATGGACATTTGGGCTCTTTCCATACTTTGACTATTGTTGATAGTACTGCTATAAACTTGGGGGTGCCTGTGTCCCTTCGAAACAGCACACCTGTGTCCCATGGATAAATGCCTAGTAGTGCAATTGCTGGGTCGTGGGGTAGTCCTGTTTTTAGTTTTTGAGGAACCTCCATACTGTTTTCCAGAGTGGTTGCACCAGTTTGCATTCCCATGCCTCTTTTTTTTTTTTTTTTGAGGAAGCTGATTTATTTGCAGTGTTGTGTTTGGGTCATATGGAATTATTACTGAGATTATGCATGGGGTTTTTTTCCAGTTTTATTGAGATATAATTGACATTTAACATTGTATTAGTCCAAGATATACCATCTCCTCTTCAACATCTCAAAGACACCTTGAACACAACATGTCCAAAACAGATCTCATGAGCTTCCCTCAGAAGCTTGGTTTTCATCTTCTAGTGTCTCCTTTCTCAATGAATAGAACCACCGTGCATTCAGTTATGCAAGCCAAAAATTCACTATATCTAATATGTCACCAACTCGTATCAATTTTACTTTTTAAATACTACTTTTCTTGGTCTCAACTGCCCCTGACTTTTACATGCCAAGACAAATGCAAGGGCTCCTCAAGAGTCAATCTACATCCACTCTGGTTCCTTTTTCTTTTATTTATTTATTTATTTATTTATTTATTTATTTATTTATTTATTTATTAATTATTGAGAGAGAGAGAGAGCACAACCTGGGGAGGGGCAGAGAGAGAGAGAGAGAGAGAGACACAGAATGCGAAGCAGGCTCCAGGGTCTGAGCTGTCAGTGCAGAGCTCGACACAGGGCTCAAACCCACAGAACTTGAGAGCATGACCTGAGCTGAGGTCAGACACTTAACTGACTGAGCCACCCTGATTCAGTTTAAAATCTACTCTCAACTGCAGTCAGGGTGACACAAGTACAACTACCCAAAGTCCTCCAGAGCCTTCATATTAGACTCAGGATAAACACAGGACTCCCAAGCAGAGCCCACATATGCTGCATGTTCTGGCTCATAGATGTCCACGATATTACCTTCCATAAGGCAGCCCTTACACTGAGCTCCAGCTGTACCAATCTCTCAGCCCACCTGCTTACCAGGCTTCCTTCTGACACACGAGACTCTTCTATTTGAATCCCTTACCCCTTGTAGGCCTTGTGAATCGTACGCATCCTTCAGTCCTCAGACCAAAGGTTACTTCCCCAGAGAAGCCCTCTCTGACATCTTCATGAAAACAGAAACCCCAGAGCGCCTGGGTGGGTGGCTCAGTCGGTTAAGCGTCTGACTTCGGCTCAGGTCATGATCTCATGGTTCTTGGGTTCGAGCCCCAGGTTGGGCTCTGTGCTGACAGCTCAGAGCCTGGAGCCTGTTTGGGATTCTGTGTCTCCCTCTCTCTCTGCCCCTCCCCCACTCATGCTCTGTCTCTCTCTCCCTATCTTTCTCAAGAATAAACATTAAAAAAAAGAAAAATCCCCTTTTATAGAGTCTCATAGCACAAAGTGCATCTTTCAAAGTGCTTATCACAGCTGAAACTTTATATTTGCTTTTAAAATTACTTAATTAATGTCTTCTCCCACCACTACCATATAAGTTCCATGAGGCAGGGGCAGAGGTCAGTTCTGTTTTGCTAACCATGGTGTCTCCAGTGTCTGGCACGGACTAGATATTCAGTGACTATTTACTGAAAATATAAATAGCCCTCTAGAATTGGAATTTTGTCATTAAGGCATCAATGAGTTCACAAGTACAGATGTTCCAGACCACTTTCTCTTTCTCCATATGGCTGTCACATGAACCCAGTTCACAGTAGTCCACTGACTGTCCCATGAACACACCTGGAGAGTCCCTGTGTTTAAACTGCTTGCCTTCCCAGATTGTCCCACTTACCCTCTCAATCAAAACTTTATCCATATTTTAAAACCCACACTTTGCTCAAGTGGCCCAAAGCCTTTCCTGATCATTCCAATCCATAGAGTTCACTCCCTCTGATGAATTAATACTATCTATAGTACACATTTTGTACTTTCTACATTCTACTTTACATTGTAAATTAATGATTTATGTGAATATGCCTAATATTTCCAATTAGACCTAAGGTCTACAGCAAGCACCATACCTTGTATTTCTGGGTGGTTTTCACAATGTCTAGCTCAGAGCAGTGAACAAAGGAATCAATCAGTTGAGCAGGTCTATGCTTCATCCTTGATATACAATGGGCTACAAGGACCAAGCTGCCACTTGCTGTCTTCCCCAATAAAAATTCAAATGACAAAATGACGCCCTACCACTTGGTCCCTGAGAGCCCCCTGGTGGATATCGCCTCACTCTTAACAGTTTCCCACAACATAAGACTAGTTTTGAGTCCCAAGTGTAATTTTTAGCATGGAAAAGCTGGCTATAAACATTCCCCATGAATAGATTAAGATACAGATTTGGGAATAACAGAAGTAACGCAGCCTGATCATAGTGGTTTTCCAGTGAAACGCTCAACTCCGGGAAGAAAATGGCAGATTGCAGCAACTTGCGTCACTCTTTATTGAGCATTTACAAGGTGTCTGTCACTATGCTACGTAAGCATTTTACATATACTTAACTCATTAAATGCTCACAACATTTTAAGGCATTGCAGAAATTACTATTCCTGTTTTAGAAATGAAGAAACTTGATCTTAGGGAGGTTAAAAAACTTGCTCAAGGTTAACACTAACCGGCAATTTGCTGGTGAGCTCAGATATGACCCGCAAACCTCTAACCTCATAATTTTAGGGCCCCTACTCTACTGTCTCCCAACTTAGAAATTAGGATGAAAGGCTCAGGATGAGATTTCAACTTACACCCTCCAAATGAAGGGTGTTTTCAAAAAATAATATATAATAAATATAAATGACATTTTGAGGGCCCTCCAAGCCAGAGTGAGATAGGAGACAGAACTTCCAAAAACTATACATTTTAATTACTCATATAATAATCACAAGCCATTTCGTATTTAAAGGGTAACACTCCAAATGAAGAAGCATTAAGGCTTCAAAATAAAACACTTTTGGGGCACCTGGGTGGCTCAGTTTGTTAAGCATCTGACTTCAGCTCAGGTCATAAGCTCACAGTTTGTGAGTTCTAGCCCAATGTCGGTCTCTGTGCTGACAGCTCAGAGCCTGGAGCCTGCTTCAGATTCAGTGTCTCCCTCTCTCTGCCCCGCCCACTTCTCTCTCTCTCTCTCTCTCAAAAGTAAATAAACATTAAAAAAAAACACACACACTTCTAGGGGCACCTGGGTGGCTCAGTCAGTTGAGCCTCCGACTTCGGCTCAGGTCATGATCTCACAGTTTGTGAGTTCGAGCCCCATGTCAGGCTCTGTGCTGACAGCTCAGAGTCTGGAGCCTGCTTCGAATTCTGTGTCTCCCTCTCTCTGCCCCTCCCTTGCTCATGCTCTCTTTCTCAAAAATAAATAAACATTAAAAAAGATTGTTTAAACAATTTTTAAAATAAACAACAATAAATTAAAAAATAAAATAAAACACTTTTCCCCCATCCTGCGTCAAAAATGTAATTATATTTATTATGTAATTAAGCAGAAGATTGAAAACAGTGCCACCAAATTTGTTCACTTTCTATATAAACAATACATGAAAATTAAAATTGAGTTCATATCATAGCATGTGATGCCAACAGTCAGCCCCTTTTTCAGGTCAGTTTCCCAAAGTTCATATGCAATTATACTGGTGAATGAAAAGCAAATTATACAGATGAATGGAAATGACACCAGTCCAACATGAGTCATAAGAGAGGAAATACAAGTCAAAACAACAAGATATTCTTCTTCATCTGTCTGACAGAATACAAACTTTGATAATACTCAATGACAGGTTACTGTACTCTCCTATGTAGTTAGTGAGACTACTAAAATTGTTCCAAGTCCCTTAACTTATTAATCCCTCTTTTATGAATTTGTTCTAAGGAAATAATTGGAAATGTAGTAAAAATTCATGTTCAAGGATACTCGTGTGGCACTGGAGTAGCAAATTCACAAAGTATTAACAGTAATTATCTTCAGTCATTAGAATTGCAGATGATTTTTTACATTTCTAATTTAACTTATTCCTATATACTTACATTCAACTTCTAGTCAGTGTTCTAAAATTGCCCCAAACATTCAAAAAATATGACCAGCCAGCAAGATTACTGCTAATAGCAACAGGCAAGGTGAATTTATTTCAACCCGAAAATCTGTCTTGTAACACATCCCCAGTTGTCTATCCACAAAGAAAATCTCTTCCCACATGAGAATTTCTAGCTTACTTATTTCATATCTTGTTTAACAACTGTTTCTGAAATTAGTCAAGCCATTCAAAAGGCCACTTACCTGGGTTGGATGTGTATTGCATTGCAATCATTAGCATGGATGATGCAGACAGATTAACATGGGCAGGAACGCCTTCTCTTCTTGAGGAACCCACTGAAACAAAAAATCTTTTGATTAGACACAATTAGTCTGTATGTATACTTCTTGTCATACAGCATGATAGCTGAGAGGAAACTTTGTTTAAAGTCTGAACCAATTCAGTGGATATTTTGCACAAATAAAAGCACAAATTCTGTCCTAGCATACAAATATTACATCTGTCATCATCAATAACACACATTTGGTAAGAATCTCCAAGGAGAAGAAAGAGTGCCAGAGCGTGATGTCATGGCTTTATCAGAAATATACTTAGATGCAATCTCTGCTCCCAAGATGTTTACATCTAGGTGGAAAAGAAAGAAAAAACAAGATCCTCATGTGCCCAAATATAAAGGCATGTTGAAGGTTATCTCAATAAAAGTAAAAATAAAAGATTTATTTATTTTGAACTCAACTTGAATGTATCACCTTTCAGAGATGCGAATGAAGTAATAGTCCACTTATAATGGGGACCTTATTAATTCAGTTACACAAATTTCAAATCACGTATTATTAAAAAAATTGTCTACTAATTTAAAAATTATTTTCAGCTCTCACATATCATTTAACAATTTTATTCAAACCTTTACATGTAACTCAGCAGCAGCATCTTCATCACCGTGAGAACCACTTTTTTACTTTTCCAGAGCTTACCGTCTTCATATCCAACTGAGTTGTTTGAAAGAATGCATTTTTCGAATCTGTGAATAACACTGTCACTGAACATTTTAACCTGTGCCACAAGTATTCAGTCACAAAGCAAGCTGGTTTCTTCAAAATTCATCTTGTAGCTGTGTATCCATGGTCTCCACATGATAATCACTTACATAATGCTTTTAAGACATCTTTAAGTGGCTTGTTTACGATGCATCCAACACTATATTACATTTCTCTCTCTCTCCTTTTTAGTGGTATGTCAGGGAACTCCAACAAGCATTCAAAACTAGCACTGATGGAGGTCATTCGGGGTAATACTCCACACAGCTGCTGTCTCCAAAGAGTACTTTATTATTCTAACCAGTAATTGAGAGAGGGCTCATATAGAAGAAACTTTAAAAGCGCTCAAACATAAAATGAATTCCTTTTCTCAGGGATAATTGCAGAAGTAGGTAGGAGGAATCTCTCCTTATAGTTAGGTTTGTGGCAGATCATCAAGAAAGCATGAGCAGAACGGTGTAGAATGAGTATGACACCCTCAGTCAACCCTCAGTTTCCTCCACACAATAGAGAAAACCACTAATGTGGGCAACCGCAAAAAAAATCAGTTGACCAACAAATCTGCTTTATTTTATTTTTATTATTATTTTACATTAAAGTGCAATACGTGGAAATAGTATCTCAACTCCATCCATTAAGAATAAGGCAACTTATAATCATACACATGGATAAAAGAACCATTAAAACACTACAAGATTTGTCATGTAATAGAGAAAACAGAAAATTTTAACATGATTCTATTCTTTTCTTTAAGTAAAAGAAAGACTTTGAGCACCACAATGGATGGTTTACAACAGCTTTACAGACATAAGCAAACAAATAAAGAAAAGGGATCTATCATTATGTTCTATTTACCCGAATTTGCTTTTATTAATCACTCACAGCTGGGATGCTGCTACTCCCACCAAGCCGGTGATATTCAGGTAGATGAACTAGTTTGGCTGTGCAACATAAATGGGTACTAATAATTATACAAAGTTATGCACATCATGTCAATGCTCTTAGATGGTAAAGTTGATTAATCAAATGAGATTAATCAAGGGAAGAGAACTTTGAGCCAAATACGAAAGAACAAGATGCATTTTCTCTCAGATTTATCCAGGGAGCTTGTTAAAATTCAGCTTTGGGGCCCGTATCTAGAGTTTAACTCCATCAGTTTGGAAGCAGAAAAGGTACAAGTTTAATAAGCACATCATGTGACTCTGATCAAGGGGGCCCTTGAGCCTTGTGGGAGAAGCATTACTAGAGGGACAGGAAATAAGGAAGCACTCAGTAAGGTGTCTAGATGTGGGAGCAAGAAGTGCATGCCCCAGTGCCCTTTGTTCAGGGCGGTGGCAGGAAAATCTAGTCTCTGACATACTCGGGGAAAAATAATTACATACGTTTAAATAATTATCTATATCTGTATCTATATCTATATATGTATACACATCTATATATGGTCCTCCTGGGACAAGTGTTTTCACCTTTGTTTAAATTCATCTGAAACTTTTTAATAATAAATGTTTCTAAAAAAAAAAAATAAAATGACTATTAAGGGAGTCTGAGAATCCCTGTGCCTGGAGGCCTTTAAAACTGGGAGAGATGCCCAAAATGTCTTGATGATTTAGGTGAAGTCTATTTGGAGACTAGCCCAAATGGCTCTGTGACCTTTGCATGTCCCTTTTACCCCTACAGAACCGTGCTCTCCGTCAAGTATGGTCAACCACAAAGCCAAAAGTGTTCCCCTGGTTCAAGCCCTAGGAAATTGGCTCCAGAACCTCTATAAACAGACAGGGCCTTGCAATTGCATAGCCTTCTGACAGACTGAATAAAATTACCACAATTCTAATTAATAAACATGCACAGGCACACATCATTTATTGAATCTTGGTAAAAAGACATGATGTAAACAGATGTGCAGCTTGTCCCCGTGCGGGTGTATAAAGCCAAAGCTACATACAGTGGAAGGAGGAAGAGAATTAATCCAAATAAGAAAATTTTATATGTAATATTGTGCTCAGGAAATACAATTAAAAGTTTTAAGACCTATTTCCTGATCCTCCAGCACCACCAGAACAACCATTTCTAACCTTTCCTCTATGAGCCATAACTCATAGGAGCTTAATCTGTTCCTGCATCTTATAGTTCCTAATGTACTATCCCATACAGCTTTCTTACATGATTCTCACCCAAAAAACAATGAAGTATATGGGGAAGGCCATTTTATAAAGAGAAATCAGATTATTTGCATGGGATCACCAACTTAATTATTAGGACGATAGCCCAGGTCACTTAACATCACAGCTAATGTTCTAGTGACTTATTCACTCAAAATTCATTTAAAAATTCAAAGAGTATTCTTCCCATAGCTCCCATGTCCCAGGCATTGTTCTTCCCCTGGAGACACAGTTGTAAACAAGACACGTAAGCCTTTGTCCTTATGGAGCTTAAATGGTCAAGTTCTGCCACCCAATACGGTAGCCACTAGCCACATGTGGCTATTTAATTAAACTTCAATTAAATTAAAAATTCAGTTCTTCAGTCTCACTAGATACATTTAAAGCACTCAGTTACCATATGTGGCTAGTGTACTAGACAGCATGGAGGTTTTTTAAACATTTCCATCATTGCAGAAAGTTCTATAGACAGAGCTGTTCTAGAGGAACAGGCAAACAAGTACCTGTGAAGAAATGTAAAGCAGGGCAAGGGAATAGGTAGAAAGTGATGAAGCATCCTGATTTAGCTTGAGGGTAAGGAAAGGCATGTTGAAAGATGAGACACTTGAGCTGAGACCTAAAGAGAGTGAGGAAGAATCATAAGACCATCTGGGAGAAGGGCTACTGAGACACAGGAAAGCTTAGTGCCTTTATGAAACTGCAGAATGGCCAATGTGGACAGCATGCAGTGAACATAGAAGAGACAGTAATAAAACAGTAAGGTCAGCAGTGGCCAGAGCACAGAGGGCCGTGTGGGCTAGGGAAGGACATTGAATTTGATTTGTCAGAGTAATGGAAAGTGATGAAGAAAGTGACATGGTCTGATTTACATGTTTGGAGGATGGCTCTGGCTATTTGGTAGAGAACAACTGTAGGATTGCCAGGAGTAGAAGCAGGGAGACGGGTTCAGAAACTACTGGACTGGTCCAGGTGAGAGATGGTGATAAGAAGTGGTCTGAATTGCAATATATTTAAATAAACCCCACTAGCCTTATTATTTTTTAAGGGGTAAAGGTAGGAGAGTCATCTGGGAAGAAGAAACACATTCTGGTGCCATCCGGCAGAACCGTTTCCTGTGCTTGGGCAGACTGCACTGCCTGAATTAACAAGCATCTCTGTGTAATCACAGGTATTTGTATTCCATGAGATAGGGTTTGAGCATAAGATACCTATGCCTTCAGAAGGGCCTATCAATTCAACATAATGGGAAGACTGCGACATCATGACCCAAAAGTCCATGCAGCATTGCAATATTTGTAGACTGCTATATTAATGAAAATCATAGAGACAAGAGTGCCCATCAACAATGCAGAGGTGAACTGCCTGACTGGCTCAGTCAGTAGAGCATGCAACTCTTGACCTCAGAGCTGTAAGTTCAAGCCCCATGATGGATGTAGAGATTACTTTAGAAAAACAAAATCTTTAAAAAAAAAAAATGCAGAGGTGTTCTGTCAGATTCTATGCGATCAAAACCTATTCTGGTCATTATTGTTACTATACAACAAACTCTAGCGGGGGAAAAATCCCAAGCCCCAGAGGCTGGCCCCTTTTCCCAAGCTATGTTTAAAATAATAAAACTTTAGGACAACATGTGAATTGGTACAGTATATTGGAATTAGTTGCAATGGGATTTGACATGTCCGTCACATGACTGTGGATTTGGTCTGTTATACATTTGTTTAACATGACACAATATTCAAAGGCCATTGCTGTACATTATCTTCTGGTCTTCACAACAAACATGGGCACAGGCAGGGGAGATCATGATAATTCACAATTTTACAGCTAAGGAAACTAAAGTTTGATGAGGTTAAGAGATTTGCCAATCGGCGAAAGACTACATAATTCAGCTCTTCTGGATTTCTATTCCAACATATTTCCACAATTGAACAATAAAGCTCTTACAAAATAGTAAGACCTATTTTATAAAAACAATCATTAGTTAATAAAACAAATTTTATATCTAGAAGAATATTTAAATGTCATCAATATGTGGTGTTGGGTTCTGTCTTTTTTTAAATATATATATTTATTAGTTTTTGGAGGATCATAGAAGCATCACAGGCATCCTCTGTAATAGTAGTAGAAGAAAAATGATCCAGGGCTAATGGCCTGGAACCAGATACTCACTTAACCCACACAATTGCTTTTAAGTGCAAAGATCTAAATGAACCTTTATTTTTCCTAAGGGTAAGTGATTTTTTGAGGAAATTTAAGTCTAGGCTACCAAGATACACTAGAAGGGTCTTTCACCGATATCATCGCTCAGTCTTACTATCATCTTTGAAATAACACAGCCTATATCAATTAATGTTCATTTGGGATCAGCTTTTCTCTTCTTTGCCAATATCCATATCATCTTCCCAACATCCATATTTCAAGTTGGTCCACAAATCACAGACCCTTTATTGCAAAAAAAGAGGTTTCCATGGTGAAATGCTAATGACTTTTTCAATTCTTAGTACTCCTTTAATATTTTTAAAAACAAAAAACAGAGCCTATTGCACACATTTGGAATAAAAAGAAGTATATCTTATTTGTGGAAGGAGTTAAAAAGAAAAGATTATGTCAGATGAAATTTTTATAATAAATTGCAGTTTTCTCTGCAGCATCTCAAAAGGAGTGATTTAAAATAAAGCCACAGTACTAGATTTATTGACAAAAATGATGGGAGGGCGTAACTGACAAACATGCACAGCCCTTCCATGGGAAGAACCGTAATACTTCATTAGATCCACTTCAGAGCTTGGCGCTTCATAGTCTACGTTCTTAACAACGCTAACATTTAACACCTGAAAAACTGTCCACATTTTACATCTTGACCTTGTGAACAGCACACCAAAGACATAAAAGCTGTCTTGTCTTGAAGATTTTATCAAATACTCAGAAAATGCAGCCTCCTTAATCCCCTAACATCTCCGTCCTGAAATGAAAACATTCTGGAAGAAGTTAAATGCTCCTCTCTCATTTCGGTCACAATTTCTAGACATCGAAACAACTTCCAAAGAGAGAAACGACATGGATGCAAGCAACAGACACATAATCTCACATCAATTCCTTTACACGTGATTAATCTGGAACCCGATTCCCTCATTCTTTGGGGCTGTGTCTTTGCAAAGAAACAAATACAAAAAAAAAAAAACAAAACACCTCAACGGGGCGCCTGTGTGGCTCAGTCGGTTAAGCGTTTGACTTTGGCTCAGGTCATGATCTCGCGGTTCATGAGTTCCAGCCCGGCATAGGACTCTGCGCTGACAGCTCAGAGCCTGGAGCCTGCTTCGGATTCTGTGTCTCCCTCTCTCTCTGCCCCTCCCCTGCTCATGCGCTGTCTCTCTCTGTCTCAAAAATAAATAAAACATTAAAAAAAAAAACAACACCTCAATCATTTAATAGAATGTGGTTTTAAAGGGTATTACTACTGGGATGCTTGGGTGGCTCAGTCAGTTAAGCAACCGACTCTTGACTTCAGCTCAGGTCATGATTTTGTGGTTCTTGAGTTCCAGCCCCACATCAGGCTCTGCACTGACAACAGAAGCCTGCTGAGGATTCTCTATCTCCTCTCTCTCTGCCCCTCCCCCACTCGTGCATGTGTTCTCTCTCTCTCAAAAAATAAACGTTTTTTGAAAAAGGGTATTACTACCATTTATTTTCAAAGATTTAAAGGCTCCTCAACCCACAGGGATGGTAACAATAAATGGAAGTCACAAGTAAGAAACTAAAACCAGAGCAACAGAGATAAATGAACTAGATCAACAACTGGGTTACAGGAAGACATGTGCCTCTTACATAAAATAAGATTGATGTTATTTAACCTAGAACTAGTAAGCCAGAAATAACCTTAGAGATGGAACATGTTTTCCAAAACTCCCCTTTACAGCTGAAAACACAATGGAGCCCCAGAGACATAAACAGCTTGTTCACAATTTAAATGAACACCAAGTTAATCTACCAATAAGTATTAAAATTCATACACATTTTGTAGACTCAACTTAATATTTTGTTCCCCTCAGTTGCCAAGGCTCACACATTTAAAGAAATAAGGATTCTAATGTGACTTTAAGACATGTTTTGGGGTCTGTGCTTCTAATTAAGTAGAAATTAATAACCAGGGATGAAGAAACAAATTGCCAGTCATCACAGTGCTTGATCAGAGTGAAGCATAACTTCAGAGGCCTGATATATTCAATGCCTCTCCCTAAATTATTAACTTATTCCTAAGAAGGAGGGTAGAGTGAATTTAGATTAATTATTACATGGCACAAAAACAGACACATAGACCAATGGAATAGAATAGAAACCCCAGAACTAGACCCACAAACGTATGGCCAACTCATCTTTGACAAAGCAGGAAAGAACATCCAATGGAAAAAAGACAGTCTCTTTAACAAATGGTGCTGGGAGAACTGGACAGCAACATGCAGAAGGTTGAAACTAGACCACTTTCTCACACCATTCACAAAAATAAACTCAAAATGGATAAAGGACCTGAATGTGAGACAGGAAACCATCAAAACCCTAGAGGAGAAAGCAGGAAAAGACCTCTCTGACCTCAGCCGTAGCAATCTCTTACTCGACACATCCCCAAAGGCAAGGGAATTAAAAGCAAAAATGAATTATTGGGACCTTATGAAGATAAAAAGCTTCTGCACAGCAAAGGAAACAACCAACAAAACTAAAAGGCAACCAACGGAATGGGAAAAGATATTTGCAAATGACATATCGGACAAAGGGCTAGTATCCAAAATCTATAAAGAGCTCACCAAACTCCACACCCAAAAAACAAATAACCCAGTGAAGAAATGGGCAGAAAACATGAATAGACACTTCTCTAAAGATGTCCAGATGGCCAACAGGCACATGAAAAGATGTTCAACGTCGCTCCTTATCAGGGAAATACAAATCAAAACCACACTCAGATATCACCTCACGCCAGTCAGAGTGGCCAAAATGAACAAATCAGGAGACTATAGATGCTGGAGAGGATGTGGAGAAACGGGAACCCTCTTGCACTGTTGGTGGGAATGCAAATTGGTGCAGCCGCTCTGGAAAGCAGTGTGGAGGTTCCTCAGAAAATTAAAAATAAACCTACCCTATGACCCAGCAATAGCACTGCTAGGAATTTACCCAAGGGATCCAGGAGTACTGATGCATAGGGGCACTTGTACCCCAATGTTTATAGCAGCACTCTCAACAATAGCCAAATGATGGAAAGAGCCTAAATGGCCATCAACTGATGAATGGATAAAGAAATTGTTGTTTATATACACAATGGAATACTACGTGGCAATGAGAAAAAATGAAATATGGCCTTTTGTAGCAACGTGGATGGAACTGGAGAGTGTGATGCTAAGTGAAAAAGCCATACAGAGAAAGACAGATACCATATGGTTTCACTCTTATGTGGATCCTGAGAAACTTAACAGAAACCCATGGGGAAGGGGAAGGAAAAAAAAAAAAAAAAGAGGTTAGAGTGGGAGAGAGCCAAAGCATAAGAGACTGTTAAAAACTGAGAACAAACTGAGGGTTGATGGGGGGTGGGAGGGAGGGGAGGGTGGGTGATGGGTATTGAGGAGGGAACCTTTTGGGATGAGCACTGGGTGTTGTATGGAAACCAATTTGACAATAAATTTCATATATTAAAAAAATAAAATAAAAATTAAAAAAAAAGACTTCTTAGGAAGGGGGAATAAAAACAACAACAACAATAACAATAATAATAAAAGAGGTTCAAAAATAAATAAATAAATAAATAAATAAATAAATAAATAAAAGATTAATTATTACAAAGATGCTCCTCCTCACCTGTAATTCTTTAAAAATAATAATAATAAATAAGAATTCCTATGCCTAAATTTCACAGTTAACATAACTATACAATTCTAAGACTGTATTGATAAGCAAGCGCTTGTCAGGTCACACAGAACAAAAAAAAGAGAGAGAAAATGATCAATAATCTATTGCTTGAACCATACCATCGGTCTGCTAATGTTTCTGAATCACCATAAAATTTAGGCAGAAGACAGACTCTTTGCTTAAAAGACATGAAACTACAGGGGCGCCTGGGTCCTTGGTCAGTTAAGTGTCCGACTTCGGCTCAGGTCATGATCTCACGGTCTGTGAGTTCGAGCCCCGCGTCGGGCTCTGTGCTGACTGCTCAGAGCCTGGAGCCTGTTTTGGATTCTGTGTCTCCCTCTCTCTCTGCCCCTCCCCTGTTCATACTCTGTCTCTCTCTGTCTCAAAAATAAATAAATGTTACAAAAAAAAAATTAAAAAAAAAAGACATGAAACTATAATTCCCTAGCTAAAATTAAGCTTAACTATAAAATAAGTAATGTAGCTTAAATGGTGAAAAATGGTCACTAGGAATCAAATGTGACCAATAAAGGTATTTTAATGGCACAAAAGTTTAGGGAAGGAGAGCAGTAAACTAACACTCAGTGAACACCTGGCATTGAGCCAGCCAGCACCTTACCAATTTCCAGGTGAATCATCTCTGTTATCACAACCACCCAGGCAACTATTATGATTATTCTTCTTACATAGGTAAGAAACAGAAAGGTTAGGTAACTTGCCTAGGGCCACACAACTAGTTTGGCAGAAGAGCTGTGATTTAAATCTACATCTGTTTGGCTCCTAAATCCACAATCTTTTCAGGTTATCCACTGAAGTATAGATTGATTCATAATCTAATTCTTTTTTTTTTTTTAAGAGAGAGAGAGTACGCAAGAGCAGGGGAGAGGGGCAGAGGGAGAGAGAGAGAGAGAGAGAGATTATCTTAAGTAGGTGCCACACTCAGCCCAGAGCCCAATGCAGGGCTCGATCCCACGACCCTGGGATCATGACCTGAGCCAAAATCAAGAGTAAGAAATTCAATCGACTGAGCCACCCAGGCACCCCTCGTAATCCATTTCTTTACAAAATACTTTAGAAGGATTTTGATCATAAAAACCAACCCAATTTGGCTTTTTCTCTCTGCTCTCATGTGTGGAAAGCCTATTAGAATTAATCTGCAACACTTCTCCAAGGAAGACATCCAGACGGCCAACTGACACACGAAAAAATGCTCAACATCACTCATCATCAGGGAAACACAAATCAAAACCACCATGAGATACCACCTTATACCTGTCAGAATGGCTAACATTAACAACTCGGGCAACAACAGATGTTGGTGAGGATGCAGAGAAAGAGGATCTCTTTTGCACTGTTGGTGGGAATGCAAGCTGGTGCAGCCACTCTGGAAAACAGTATGGAGGTTCCTCAAAAAACTAAAAATAGAACTACCTTACGACCCAGCAATTACACTACTACGCATTTATCCATGGGACACAGGTGTGCTGTTTCAAAGTGACACATGCACCACCAAGTTTATAGCAGCACTATCAACAATAGCCAAAGTATGGAAAGAGTCCAAATGTCCATCAATGGATGAATGGATAAAGAAGATGTGGTGTATCTATACAATGGAGTATTACTCGGCAATCAAAAAGAAGGAAATCTTGCCATTTGCAACCTCGTGGATGGAACTGGAGGCTATTATGCTAAGTGTAATTAGTCAGTCAGAGAAAGACAAAAATCATATGACTTCACTCATATGAGGACTTTAAGAGACAAAACAGATGAACATAAGGGAAGGGAAGCAAAAATAACATAAAAACAGGGAGGGGGACAAAACAGAAGAGACTCATAAAAATGGAGAACAAACTGAGGGTTGCTGGAGGGATTGTGGGAGGGGGGATGGGCTAAATGGGTAAAGGGAATTAAGGAATCTACTCCTGAAATCATTGTTGCACTAGATGCTAACTAATTTGGATGTAAATTTTAAAAAATTAAAAATAAAATTTAAAAAAAAGTCTGCAAAAGTGAAACAGAATTCAAATCAGCTCCACATTTATAACAAACTTGCACATGAGTTGCGAGCCTTTTTCCAAAGTGTTTTCATACGTATTGATTCACTTTATCATCACAACATCCCTGTGATGGGAAGTTAATGCTAGCATCATTCTGGAGATGAGGTATCAACCATGTGAGATGCCTAACACCACACAGCACATTTACAGGTGAAGCTGAAACTGGGATCTATATGTCCTGACACTGTCTACTGCTCTTCCCATCACAACCTTCTGCCTTCAGGTGCAAAAGATAAGAATTTCTATACCTGAGGCAGCACTCTCTCCATACTTTTTTCTTAAGTTACACAAAATACCATAGTTTCTATGTCAGTAATAGACTATGCCTTGATGTTTTCTTCCTACTCTATAAGATCAAATTATGCAAGTAAAACAATTCTAAGGTATAATCATCATTCATTTCTTTGATTCTCTCCGTAATCATCATGCTGAAATGACAATTTAAATCACAGCACATGTATATAGCAAGTGATTCCATTATAATCTTGAAAATCTACAGCCTAAAACAGTGCAAGCAAATTCCATTCGTACAATACGTTAAAAGAATCTAGTATTAGGCAAGATTGAACTTACATATAGCCATTGGTAGAAAAGATGTGCTAAGATATTCAATAATATCCTTGTGCAGAAATGGAGGAAAGGTAGCTAACGTTGATATCATCGTGTAGGGCAAAGTACTCAGAATATCATCATTGAGAAAGGGTAGCAAACATGTAGTTGTATAAAATATCGACTGTCCAAGATCTACAAAACAAAAGTGAGTAATCAGTCACTGAATATCTTGCCATTTAACAAAATATGCCAATTCTATATTTTTAGCTCTTATGAACTGGCTTAAATTGAAAACAGCTTTGCTCCCTTCTTATTAAGAGCTCTGAAACATAATGCTCAGTAGAGTGCATAGACAGTATATTTGTTCAATAAATGACTGGTGAATAACTGCATTAAGAAATATAAATATCGATTTCATGAGCTTTTCCTCAACCCTCTATCAATCTTCAGTAACACTGGGTATTCCTATTATTCCTTGATTTTAGAAACTAAAAGCACTTTCCACGTGATCATGAATCCTAAAATGTTGTCTAGCATTCTTACCATCATTACATTTTACACAAAGTAACTGTGGCACAAAGATGTTACATTATTTACCCAACGGAAGTTTTAGCAAAGTCAAGGGCAGGACCGGAAATAAAGCCAGGCTATCCCTGCCCCATCAACCAAAAAGCACAGTCTTCCTACATCTGGAGTGTTGAGCAATGAGGGAACATGCATCTTCCAGTACAGCAGCATATTCCGCAGGTGCCAAAGAAAGGAAGCTGTAAATTGATGTTGTGTGGCCCTGTGCATTCAGTTATCAATTATCACAGAAGGATGTACTACCTAGTGGTAATCTTCCTAACAACATCTTTAAATGGGGAGAGGAAGAGTACCTACCTCACTTCTAGAAGGACTGTTAAGAGGCTTAAATGAGATTAATATAGAGTGCTTAACACAGCACATAATGTGTGCTCCACAAGTATGGCCATTGTTAAATATATTAATAGTGTTACTATTATTACCTGCACAAGGAGCAAAAATAAAGGACATTCAAAAAAATCATAACTATTTAGCTTTAGAATGCATGTACACCAAATCCCAATATACTGAATATATCTTTCTGTTTTTAAGTAGGCTTCATGCCCAGCGCAGAGCCCAACACAGGGCTTGAACTCACACCCCTGAGATCAAGACCTGAGCTGAGACCAAGAGTTGGGTGTTAACCGACTGAGCCACTCAGACACCTCTACTGAATATATCTTTTGATACTTCTGGATCTCCCAATTTGTGTGTCATCAGTCAGGACTTGACAAGGAAGATGTGGATCACTTTCCTGTCCACTATAAAAGAAAATTATTGGGTTTGTTTGTTTCGCAGCAGATTTACCTTCTTAGTGCAATTTTGATGCCTAATGTTATTTCCAACTATCATGGAATTAACCTGCCATCTCAACAAGCACATCAACTGACAACAGAGAGGATGAGGCCACCTGCACGCTGGTGAGTGAGGGTCAGTCAACCTTGGCCTCAAGCTGATAAGACGTAAAAGTCATAGGTTGTTTTACTAAGAATTAAATGAGGCTGTGCATAAAGGACACCTTAGTTGCATTGTAACGTAGTTACAGAACATTAGTGTTGAAAGGGGCCTGAGAGCCAATCTGGAATATCTTTCAAGTAAGGAAACTGAGGCCCGGAGAAGGAAAATGAGGGTCCAAGATCGCCTGACAGCTGGTAGCTGAACTGTGTCAAGAATGCAGCTCTCACCAGTGCACAGCCCTTCCCCATGTGGAGACACCGCCTCGAGCCCTGGAACGGTAGTTCACATGCTCAGTACACAAAAGAGTCACCCAGAGAGCTCAGTAAAAATTTGGATCCCCAGGACACACCCCTCAGCGATTCTTATTCCTAAATCCCAGTGTGGGACCCAGAATTCCATATTCAAGCTCCCTCAGTGATTCCAGTGTTGTTAGGAAACACTGCTGAACTGCTTTTTTTACCTCTAAGGGAGAGTCTAGTTTTTTCCTCTCTTCTAAGAACAGAGAACACAGTCTACAGATAACAGTGAAGAGTAAAGTCGCAACATAGTTGTAGGTAAAAAGCAAATATATACATCATTCCCCCTGAAATTGTTGTAATTTAACACAGTTAAATTGCAGTTAAATGGATTGTGAGTTATCAAACTGAATGCTTTTTATCTTAATAAAGGGGCTCTAACACAGTGGCCCAGCCCAGGACCAGGCAGGTCTACAGTGACCTCAGGACAGGTTGTCACAAAGGAAAACTACTGATGAGCACCACCACAGTAAGCTCTGGCAGTCTTATGTTCAGAGAGTCATCTCTTTGAAATTCTGAGTGGGTACAGGGATCACAGTAAAAGTGACTGGGCTCAAAACAACTACAAAGTTACACAACAAGCAAATTTACAAATTTCTACATTTTTTTATATTCACTATAATACAGAACTGTAAATATAAGAAAAAAAACAAATTCAACAATCATTATTTCATCATTTTTAAGAAAGTAGGTTTTTTTAAATTTTTTAATTAGGAACACATCTTAATAAACCATTAAGCATTCTCTTAGGAGAGCTAGCTGCAAGTAAAGGGTGAAATAACTCCCACAACTCACTCATTTCCCAAATTCCAGTTTTTCTATACGGTGAAACTTGGGGTATCGTACTTCCAGAGACCAAATTATCAGTGTTTTCAAGTTAAAATGCTGTTCTAACCAATGTTTTAAACATTCATTCTCTGGAAAAATCCCTTTTCTTACTGCATGGTTTTCCATTTGATTCTCACAAATATAATACTGAATAGTTAAACAAGAGATATTGTACTCCTTTTTATGGGTTAGAAAATGGTAAGCAAGTGAGATCATGACATTGGCTAAAACACACTGTGGAAAGGGAAAGCATTAGGCAAAGAAGCATGCTCTCAGGTCACTCTCCTGAAGCACCCCTAATAGTGTGTAGTATATGCCACATACAGCTTGTAGCAGCACCATATATCATACCGACCGCCAACACTTTGTAATAATAACCAGTGATCGCTGGTTAAATTTGGAAGAGTTCTTAGAGATTTATTCTTATCGAACCTCCCAGATTTAAAAGACAGGAAAAGTAAGTCCCAGGGAGATTCTGTGATTTGCCGCGAAAAATCACAGGATTAGTCAGTGGATTTGACGTGCCCTTCAGGCTCCATCTCTTACATTTTATGGGGGGCAGCTTTCTAAATCTTAGCCCACAAATCATAATTCCAACAAGCACCTCCATGATAAGCAGGTAAATTCCCAATACAGCTCTACTCATCCTTCCAGCCCACTCCCCTCCAAATGTAGGCCGACCTGGGTAACATCCCTCTGGTCATAAATGAGCGAAAAATGACAGGATGGGAAAAGCCATAATTAAGTTTCCATATAAGAAGGGTTTTAGCCACACAAAGACCTTTTAAGCAATTTATTACAGTAACAACGGTCTCCAGCATCCATAAACATACACTACATTCTCAAAGATTTTGATTAAATGCTCACCGTGTTGGCCGTGCTGGAGTAAAGGAACTAGATCCAGAAGAGTCACCAAAGTCACGTAGAGGCCTTGATAGTCCAAAGAAGGGTAGTCTGACAAGTGAGCATCACGACTTTGCAGGCCGCGTTCAGAGGGAGCATCTCGCAGGACGCTGTAAAGGAGGGAGCGAGTAACAGTAGGGTTGATGGAACTGACCTGCGGTCTTAGAGATGGGGTGAGTGGGAATGGCACAGGAAAAAGACACATGGTCATGGGCACTGTCAAATTGGAGGCATCTTGGTTTTCCTTCTTCCCTGTGCGGGACAAAATGCTGTTGGGGGGACAAGGAAAAAAAAGAGACAACAAAGACACAAAGAACAGCACATTACATTGAAATGACACTCTAAAACAAATAATAAAACTCCAGATATATCCCACATAAGATGCAATTGCCACACCAGCAGTGTCTACACATCGAGTAGGGGTCACATAGCTTCGTGCTCAGAAATACCAATAACGCACGGTTTCTTTCGTGGAAATTGCATTGCATCTCATGTGTTATCTGGTTAGTAAGGAGCAAAAATATAAAAATGCATGTTTCAGTGCCAAACCCATGTTTTACAGTTTATCGGTTTGGTGAAGGAGAGGTTTCCTCGAAGGAAAAACAATGGTTTCATCTAATGAATTAGGGCTTTTATACTAATTAAAACAAGCTTTCAAGGCAAAAGAAGTTTTCAGCTAGACTGCCTTAATCGGGTAAACAAAAACCTGCAAAATATAGGTATGGCACTTGCAGAAACATGTTTTAGCAAAGAATAAACATGTGTGTTTATTAAGAAAGTCTTAAAAATCACATGTTTATTGCATCAAAATAATGTCTATATGTATATTATGATACTGTTTCATGACATTCTATCAGTATCATTTGAGATAATGAAGTTCAAACAGGCATATGAATTTAGAAATAATACATATTTCTAAAATGTTAGCTAAACTACATTGGAAAAGCTATAAAATAATATATAGTAGATGGTCCGTAGCATAGGTTTGTGAACTAATGATAATGGTTATTTATGTGTGTTTTTTTTAATTTTGCATGTTGGGGAGGAAACATTTTATTCTATGAATACAAACATTGGTTTATTAAATAGTTACCTTCAAAATTCTAAAGACTAGGCAAGCAGTATCTGCCATATAGCTGCACATCATACAATAGTATCTTATATATTACTGCTGCTACTTACGTTATTATTCAACAAAACTCACTAAAAACTAAAGGAAAGATAATTTAGAAAGTTAAAAAAAAAGTTTAATGGGAAGAAAAATAAACTCTAGAAATAAACTAGCTTTCTTTTAGCCTTCATTTTTAAATAAAAGCCTTTTAGTAAAAGCAATAAAGCAGAAAACTTGTTAATTTAAAAATAGAAGAAATAACTGCTTGGCCAGATGTTTTAAGTTTTTAAAATTAGGTTTACTATTTATCATCAAAGACAATAGTTATACATTATAATGATAATCTCTGCTGCGCTTACAAAGTGCTTTTATATAGTACACTTATATGTGAATCAAAATAGATAACAATTTATAAATGTTTCATTACATAAAAATAACCTTGTTTTACACTTACTCTATGTGCATCAAACATTACTAAGTTCTTAGTTAATGATATTACGTTTACAATTTTACAGTGGTGTGAAGAATTGGTTAGTGTCGAGCATGCTTGCTATTTCAAATTGACATTTATTTTTATTTACTCTTAGTGCAAAATATGTTACAATGTAAGAAAAATGACTACATGCTTTTTATTTTCCATGTGCCTAATTTACCTCGATTTCCTTTGTCTTCTGTTACCCAATGTCCAGGGAAAAACAATTAATAATAATAAAGATAATTTCAGAATAGTTATGTAATACTTCTTAGCAAGAAATAACTTAAGATTTAGTGTTTTTTTTTTACTTTTAAAGGGATTAAATTAACCTTTTTTGTGTGTGATGTATTTATCTTAAAGTAAGATACATATACTTTATACTTTACAATGGGATAATATCAACATTCCAGTACCATCAGATTTTCCATCAGATTTTATAGTTTCCTCATATAACTTGATTATTCCTAAATGTACCACCTTTAAATGTTATGTTCTTGATAAGCCCAGTCACCAAAAATCTATTTGAATCCTGGAGGATTCTATCCCACTGAAAATTCCTTTAGAATCATAATGGATATAAGTTAGAAATACTATTTCCCAAATTTCAGTCCTAACCAAATTTCAGTAGTTAACCCTACTACCTACATCTTTTCAAAATTACAAGATGTGGATCTTCTAGAAGTGATATAGAAAAACAACATTTTGCCTTAGAGAATAAAATTAGCTACATGTCATATATTAATGCTATCCTTTAAATTAAGTACCGTTCTGTCATCAACTGTTCCTTGGTGGGGGAAATATAGCACATTATTTTTTTCGAGTATACTTCAGTATTGTTCCAAAGTTGGATATAATTTAAGACACCAGTCAAATCAACTTTGGAGACTCCATTTTGGTATTTTTCCCTTCCTGTATATGTGGGGTTCCCAAATGATAGCAGCAACAAGTTCATACATGCAGGGAGGGAGAATGTCAGCATTGAAACAGTAAAACTTCTCTCTCACTGCCTCTAGATTTAATAAGTAGGTGAGGTTGAGGAAAAAAATGGCTGAAATGAATTATCCATGAAACCAGTTTTAAATTACCATTCATGTTTCAATGTAAGGAAATGTTTTCATTTGTGGTAAAACTTAAGAAGGGCTCATGAATCAATGTACAATGCATTGTGATTTTATGATGTTTTGCGAAGTTTATTCAGAAAAAAAAAAACTTATTTCCCCAACCAAACTGTCTAACTCGGGAATGATAAAACCATCTACCCCATCTAAAATTCTTTCCCAGAGGACTATACACCCAACCAAAAAGAACATTAAGAATGCCCTGCTCAGAAGAGTTTGACCCAGCAACCAACTTTTCACCTTTCCTTTTCCCTCCTGAGATCCTCTTTATCAAACGTTTACTTCCAACATCAAGAGGAACCAAGAGAAGACCCCTGTGGGTATGGAGAAAGATGAAAAGTTGCCCTGAGGTATTTATAGCACATAAAAATAATACATCAAATAAACTTTCTATAAGCTTATAAATTTTGACATCTTAGTTGAATCTATACACTAAATAAAATTTACTTTATCATGCAATACTCTAAAGCTACTCTGTGGACTTCAAATCAGTCATTGGAAGGTCTGTTTTCTTCCTAAGCAAGTAAAAATTACAATTCAACTAAGCTTATTGAACTGAGACTAGAATCCCTTTTAAAAAACATATCAAACATTTTCTAAAGAGTTAGCAGCAAGTAGTTTTCCCCAAAGATAATGATTGTTAAAAAGATTTTATGCACAAGCAGCTGGAATGGCACCAGAAGAGAGATCTGGGGGAAGGAATTCCAAAAGACTGCATGACATAGGAAGACTGGAAACCTTTAAATATTCTGCCAGGTAAGAGGCAAGATCCTTAAAGAAGAACTTAGATATTTTAAATATGGCCCCAGAATGCTTTCAATGTAAAATGGACAGACTCCTCTGTAGCAATGAGGGGGGGATTAAACTAGATGATCTTCATAGTTCCTTCTAATACTAAAAGCAAACAAAAAACTAAACTCTGAAGTTGTATGTAAATTGTGTGTCTGTTCCCATACTTAGGTCCCTACTAAATTAAAATGAGTACAAGTTAGCACTCAGACAAAATTTTACCCAGTACCCCAGGTCACTGCTAGATGAAATAATGCTCTAGAAGGGTTACTGCAATGGATAAAATCTGGACCAAAGTCAACTCAATTCAACAAGTATTTGTTGACCCTCTTCTAAGGACCAAACTCTGCTTTAGGCTCAAGGGTTAGTAAGCTGAATACCACGTAAGACTCATCTTCTACTAACCTAAAATTTAGGGAACCCCCATGAACTACAATGTGAGTCTAATTAAGAGCTAAGTGAACAGATGTGGACTATTCAACCACTGATATAGTTAATTACAGTAACACATAATCTCTCCTCTCCTGTGGATTAAATTAATTGAGGTTAAACACCTGGGCTAATCTCTGCCTTTGGGAATATGTACAAAGTCTACTGAAATCAGTAAGAGTCACATGCCACACATGAATACCAGAGGACTATTCCTCTAAAAATGCAATTCTGGCTCAAATGAAGCTGCTGGTACTTCAAGTTGCAGATTTTACTCAAAATAATAATAATTTTAACTTCCTTGAGAATATCCAAATAGACAGAGGGTTACTCTGAGAATTCATCTCTAATTCTTTCTTCTTGTTTCTTTCCAAGAATCTGCATTCTGAAAGCAAGAAGTGCTTCTGAATGTAAAAGTCGTCTAAAATGCAAAGGGAACCAACTTGTTAGTGAGTAGAAACTCTTACTGTCAATAATCTTGGACACCAAATACCTAGACCATCTTATCTGTCTTGAATTTTCTAATAGCATAAAGAAAATTAAGAAATATAAATATTATTATGGATATATATATATCAACAGTGAAAGTGGTCATAGTTTGGTCCAATGTAGGACAATAGTTGTAAGTTCTATATTTCCAATAAACAAAAGAAATTAAAGAATTTTGCGTTGGGTTTTGTGGGGTTGTTGTCGGGGGTTTTTTGGGGGTTTTTATTTATTTTTGCTTTTTGCTTTTTATTTTTTTAATGCTGAGGTAGGCAAAAAAGAAGAAAGAAATTGCATTGGGTTCAGCCCAAGAGTTGAAACCTCTAAGCACTGAAGTTCAGCCTGTGACATGTTATGCTTCTTACTGTTTTCTTTCTTCTTCCTACTTCATGTGAGTGTGTCCTATAGGCTATCAACTCTGCTCTGACTTACTATCCACAACAAATTGCTAAGTGAGAGATAGCTAAAGCATCTGGGAATTAAAACACTATCCAGATCACCTCAAGTACAGCTCAATTTAACTTCCAAAAAGTTGGCAAATCTTTGCACTAAGCACAGCCTTTCCTCCCTTAATCTCAAGGAAAACCAAAACTATGCCAAGAACTCATAATGGATGCTGGTATTCCCAAAGGCCAAACCCAAGTATTTACTAAAAGAAGTGTCTTTGCACCATGATAACTAGTAGTATGAGGGAGAAGCAATACAGTGTAATTATTGAGAATATGCTGTGGATTAAAACCACCAGGGTCAAATCCAGGTTCCAATGCTGACTAGATAGGTGACTGAGCAATTTCTTTAACTGCTTTACACTTTAGTTTCATTATCTGTAAAATAGGTATAATACTACATTTATTTCATATAATTATTATAAGGGATTAAATGAGATGACATGTATAGTTCTTAGAACAGTGTTTGACACATATAATTACTAGTATTATCATACAATATTGCTATGATAATGGTAGTTATTGTTAATACTACCATTAGAAGCAGCTGCTGATATTGTCTCCCTTGAAAATGGTGGAACTTAAGAAACACAACAGATGAACATAGGGTAAGAGAAGGAAAAATAAGATAAAAACAGAGAGTGAGGCAAACCTTAAGAGACTCTTAAATACAGAGAAAAACTGAGCACTGCTGGAGGGGAGGGGAATGGGGCATGGACGAAATGGATGTTGGGCATTAAGGAGGGCACTTGGATTCCACTCCTGAAACCAATACTACACTGCATGTTAACTAACTTGAATCTACATAAATAAATTTTAAAAAGAAAATGGATTCAGCTCAATGGCACAGAATCTTCTCCAACAGCTACTTGAACAAACTACCTTAACACCAGTTTTATCATTAAAATGCTATGAACCATGATCATATCCTAATAATCCATGGCTCAAGAAAATGGAAACTTCATGTCTTGCAAACATGACTTCAGTATCCTAAATTTCCAAACTTTCTGACACAATGACTAAGACTTAAGCAGTAGGCTTCAAAGTGCCAACAAATGTCACAGTTTCTTTGCAAAGTGAATTCAGAATCTGCTTGCTACTGAAAAAAAGCCTCCCACTTTGAGAACTTCCAGAATTTGTGATAAAGGACAATGTTTCCCGTTGAGAACCCTGACCTCAAAGACAAAAGGAGAATTCAAAAGAGCAGGATCAGATGCTTGTATATCAATATAAACAAACTGATTATTTCAATGAACACTGAGCAAATAATCCCACTGCAATTTGAAAAGAAGGGAAATCGCCTCTACTTACTAAGCAAGTATGAAATCTATGAATCTGATACACAGAATCCCTTTAATACAGAATAGGGACACCAAGTGTTCTAAAGAAGACAAGATACTCCAAAGAATAAGAAGAACAAAGAGCAGGGCTATATAAGACGAGCAGCTGACTTAAACGCGTGAAACTTCTTTCTACAAAGCATTCAGACTGCCAAAGGCTCGCCTTGCGCGAGCGGGGACTCCAGGGCAACTACACTCAGTAGGAATTGGTGTTCCCTCCCTAATACCTATCTCACAAAAATATTGCTGTTACACAGCAAAAAGAAATAGTAGCAAGTCAAGTTGTGTGTTTCCAATATCAGATTTGGAGTGAGAAGATCATGGTAATGGGGAGACCAAGCCTTAGAATGTAATGGAAAGTGAAGCGTTCCCCTTTATTCTTCAGTGTTATTTTCCAAACCACGGAGTCTTTACTGGAAAGGCTCCCCTTGTTTTTCCTAAAGAGAACTGTGAAGTAGATAGGTCCCTCCTGTCTCCGTCTTATAGCAAAAGCATCCAGGATTTGTTTTTCATTCCTCGTCCTCCTCAGAATTTCCACATCAATTGTAAAGCACGTTGAACGCTTGAAGTGTTGCACAGATTGTTATTACCATACATTATACTTCAAGAAACAGGAAATACTATTGATGAACCTAAAACACTACTTAATTCTGATTTTCTTTAAGACCATGTTTCTTATTAATTTTAGCAATGTAAATTCTCCTGTCAATCTCATTCTATATTAATGCCAGACATATAACCTTTATCACTGTATAAATCTCTTGAAAAGACGTAAAGTGGAGGAAAGCAGGCGGTAGCCATGCAACCCTTTTTTTTTTTTCAGTTAGGCCTGTGAGCTGACCTGCTATATACACCCAGAGAACTTGAGTCCAGACTCTTCTGGCAGAGCACTAGAAAACATAAGGCCCTTCAAAACTTTCAGTGCGATAAAAGTTTAGGTCCCAATCAATTCAGCAAAACTACCTAATAATTCTTTTGAAGTAGAGGATATTTTAAAGCTTACCTTAACAAGGTCTGAGAAAAGTATTTCAGGGTGTTTGCAATATCTGTTCCTGAAGGTACAGGATAAATGTTGTGAAGAACCCGGTTATGATATTCCTGTAAGTACCGGATCTTGGAAGCAACTAGATAAAAGCAAAAAAAAAAAAAAAAAAAAAAAAGAAAAATTATCTTGTAATATGTATTAGGTACACAGCTTGTTGGGTTTTCTTTTAATGATTAGATACAGGAATTTAATTAGTATTTTAAGGAAAATATGCTGAATTTTATTGGAATTCCATGATAGAAACAATTTAATTTCTTATAATTGTATCCAGCACACAATTTTTTTTTAAGTTATCTGGCTTAATATCCTATTCACAAATCTTCCATAACTTTTTTTATCACTAAGAAAGGCAATGCTCCAAATCATTGTATAATCACCCCCAAGTTAGCTTCTTATTATCAAAATAATAATAGATATAAGTCTCTGCCACCAGAGAATTATATTTAAGATTGCTTAACTAAAACTGAAGGAGAAAACTCAAAGGTCTTTCAACAATACTCCAAAAATCCTGAAATATAGGGAGTCCGTTGCACAATGGCATCAGTCAAAATCAGATTTTTAACTCAATGTGATCATAAAAGCACGTAGTGTGTTTACTGAATGTTTGAACTGTGAGAATACGTTAAGAGGAGAGTAACTTGGTGAGTGTTGAGTAAGAATATAATGACTGGATAGTAATAAAAATATGAAAAATAAACGTCACATTTTTCCTTCCAAGGAGTTTCATAAATTAGAAAACTTCCTAATAGCTTTTCTGAGCAGAGCTGCTCAGATCTTCTCAAGATGCAGGAGGGACTCAATGGGCTTGTTTACCCTCCTAGACCTACCTGGAGTCACCAGCATTGTCCACATTCCTGACCTGACCTTTGACCTGGCTGCAGTGAATGGCCCAGTGCTAGTCATTCCTCTTTGCAAATCCCAAGGGGCCATGGTGATCACCGTCTCTCAGGTCTCTTCTTCCACAGAGCTCTCAACACTGTCCATTTGTCCTTTCAATCTTTAAGGCTACCAAGGGAGCCTTTTAGGTGGTATGGCTCACTGTCAGCAGTTAACAGAAGACATATCAAGTCCTGGAGAAGCAAGGTCTTGCTGTTCCCAACAGCCCATGGAAACAAACTCCTGGATGCAATTCTAACTGAAATGCTGGCGTAAGCAACTTAAAAAAAGTCATATGCTTTTGACAGGCGAAGAATCACAGAATGATGAAATAGAACTGGAGGGACCTTAGCGACCTTTTCTCATAACCATTTCATTTTAAAGATAGGGAAAATGAGGCACATAGGTAGTCAATGGCAGAGGTAGACCAGAATTTATACCCTTAGTTCCCAACCTGTGTTCCTTCCACTAGGACATACTCTAGATTACGAATCTGAAATGAAGTCAATATGCAGATAGTGGGTGTTTGTTGCATGATATCAAAGCAATTTTTAGCTGCTATTTGGTTAACCATTGATTCTAAATCCCACACATACCATTGATCAAATATGCCTTTCCTCCCCCCTACTACCTGCACTAATCCCATAATATGGTTATCATTTCCCACAAAAAGAAGTCTATATTGCAGATAATAATACCTTGAGTTTGTATAGCATATCACCTCTGAAGAAAGCAACAAGTTTATAGCCGTTATCTCAATGAACCCCATAAATGTTTGGTTGTAAATAACTGTTTTCCTGAGATGAGGTAAAAAGAAGGGATACTTGAATGTTTCAATTACATAATAACCCACTTTCTTCTCAGTGTTTTTGATCTGCTGTTAACCACCTTTGAAAAAAAATCACATTACTGGGAACCTCCTCGCCCATTAATACATAGTTCCAAGTCCCAAATATTTGAGGTATGTTCTAGCTAGCATATGTTCTCAGCTCACCTACCACCACAGGAGTGCTCTGTTACTGTGATTTTTCACAAGCTTTAATATTCAGCAGGTTTCTGTCAAGTATTTCAGGGACACCATTAACCATCCTATCACCTAAAAAAAGGTGTTGATGGTGTCAACTGTGGACAATAAACTCATGGGAAGAGAAAAGCCATAGATCCCAAACTCGATGTTTGCTTGTAATTCAAGAGCTACAAAACCATCACTACACAACAAAAATAAGCATTTAGAACCACGGGTGAAATGAATGGATATTCTTTTTATAGTTCCTTTTGTTAAAATGCAGCAACGGCTCCTTTCAACAGGTATCCAAACATGCAAGGGAAAGCAGAGACAAGAATCACTCCCTTCTTTGAGAAGTGATTTTAATATTTTACAGATGTCACATTGCATTGTCTTTATTTACTTACCTGTTTATGTTTTGTATATCAGGTTGTAAGTTTCTTGAGGGCAGAAACTGTATCTTACTCCTGTCTCTATACCAAGCCTAACACACTGCCTGACACTCAGTAAAAACTCAATATATTTGCAGGATAAATGAACAAATGAATTATTACCTTAATAATACCCCTTACCAATTGGGGGCTTTTTTTTTTTTTTTGCATATATACATCTGTGACTCCCACACTAGATTGTTGACTCTTTTTACCCTAGTGCCGGACATCTAGTAGATACTCAATAAATAACTGATGAGTGAAGATGATAACAGGGAAGAAAGAAAGAGGGGGAGAGAAAGAAGCACAAAGAGAGTGGTGAGTAATCATGAAAGACAACTTGTAGAACCTGTTGGAAAATGTTCAAGCTAAATTCTGCATTGGTGAAATGCAACAAAATCTTAGCAATCATAGATTTATTTAACTTTCATGTTTTCAACTATTTGAGAATATCCAGAAAGGTCCCTGACATACAGTAATGTGTAATTATGCTGAGAATGTGAACAGAATGCATTTACATTTCAACTTTGTACACAAAAAAAATGGTCATGTAGCTGGTTAGTAAGCCTATGTGAGCAACCAGCAGCCTCGCTGCAGCACTGAGTTCTTACTCTTTCCTCCAATCATTTACCAGAATATTGCTATAGAACCTCAGATAATTGAGATATAAACAAACGATCTCCAAGCTCAACTGACTGTAAGACTGTAAGACTACCTTTTTTGTAGTAAGCTCCTATCCACCCTCTTCAATCACTGTTTCATCCCTCTCCACATTCTTCAAAGCTCCCCCACACCTACTCTTTTCCTTACAGTTTTAAGGAAACAGAAGTCATCTGTTACAGACTGCATTGTGCCCCCCCCCCCAAAACACATAGGTTGAAGGCTTGATGTCAAAATGTGACTATTTGGAAATAAGGCCTTTAAAGTGGTAAGTAAAAATTAGACCCTTGGAGTAGGCTTTGATCCAGTCTGACAAGTGCCCTTATAAAGAGAGGACATTAGGACACAGGAGAGACACCAGGGATACATGTGCACAGAGAAAAGGCCATGTGAGGACAGGGAGACAGTAGCCATCTGCAAGCCAAGGAGACGGGCCTCGGGAGAAACCAAACCTGCCGACACCTTGATCTTGGACTTCTGGCCCCCAGGACAGTGAGAAAATTAATTTCTGTTGTTTACACCACCTGGTTTGTGGGAATTTGTGATGGCAGCCCTAGGAAACCAACTAATACACCACCATAGAGGAAATCCTCCAATAGTATAAGCCAGAGCTAAGGGTCTAAGCTCTGAAATCAAACACTTCTGGATTAAGACTTTGGTTCTACTTCTACTTAACTCCTGTTTCCTCATCTGTAAAATAGGGATAATCATACCAACTTCATGGGGTTACTGTGAATATTAATCACTTACTGTGCCAACCACTTAGCATAGTACCTAGTACAAACTCAACACAGAGTAGACAGCAAAGCCTACTTGCATCTCCTTTCTTTTTCCAATCAAACATAATCAATCAGACCACTAGTACTCTCCCTCCCACTAAGTCATGGCCATAAGCATCCAAATAAACTCTAGAATCTCCCTTGTTAAAGGGAAACAAAAACCCTCTCCCTTGACCTGACATTCCCCTCCAGCACTGGCCTCTCTCTTCAGAGCCAAGATTATAAAGAGTTGTGTACACTCTCTCATTTCTCCATCACTTCCAATTCTTGGACTCACTCCTGTCAGGCTTCCACCACCACCACTGCCCTGAATCCCCCTTTCCCACCATCATCTGGAGCCCATTGCCACATCCAATGGGCACTTTACCATCATCATTTTCCTGGATGTTTTAGCCCATTCCATACAGCCAATCCCTTCCTCCTTGATACACCCCCATGGGCTTCCCAGCAACCCCACATTCTAGTCTTCCCCCTTACTGCTCCAGTGCAGCCCCTCACTGAGCTCCACTACTTCCTCCATTACTTGATGTTTAATGTGAGAATTCCCCAGGGCTCAGGCCTAGATTCTCTGTTCCTCTGTCTCCATATTCTATCCACAGGCAACCCCACCCATCCATAGAGCCTGCAGCACGATCTATGCCAACTACTCTTAAATTTGTATCTCCATCCCAGATGGGTAGCTCTTCTGAGTAACATACCTCATCAATTCAATTTCTCTACTTAGGAATCTTACAGATATCACAAAGGCAAACATGTTCCACACTGAACACTTATCTCACCCTTTACCCCCCCCCCCAAAAAACCTATTCCACCATCTATACAATCTACTAAGTCACTCCAACAAAGTATTCTGAGAATCATCCTGACAGCTCCTTTTCCCTCTCTCTCACACCCTTAATCCAACCTGTCACTAAATCCTGTCAATGGATAATATACCTCCAAAATATACCTCCAATCTGTCTTCTGTTCTTTATCTTCATGATCGTTACTGGGCACCATCACCTCCCCATCAATTGTGAAAGCCCCTTATTCATCTTCCTGGTTCTCTCTTGCCTCTCTCCAGCTCTTTCTCCTCAGAGCAGTCAAAGAGATTTTTCTAAAATATAAACTGTCTCAGGGGCACCTGGGTGGCTCAGTCAGCTAAGCATCTGACTCTTGATTTCAGCTCAAACACTTCAGCTCAGGTCATGATCTCGCAGTTTGTAAGTTTGAGCCCTTCATCAGGCTCTGTGCTGACAGTGCAGAGCCTGCTTGGGATTCTCTCTGCCCCACCCCCATGCACTCACGTGTATGTACACACACACACACACACACACACACTCTTTCTCTCTCAACATAAATAAACTTTAAATAAATAAATAAATAAATAAATAAATAAATAAATAAATAAATAAATAAAATATAAACTATTTCATGCAAATCCTTCAGTGGCTTCCCATTGCCCTCAGAACAAAATCTAAAATCCTTAACATATTATACCAGGTCCCTGCCTACCTTCCAACTTTGCATCATACCTTAACAGTCAGACATACTGGCTCTTGCTCCAGTTTTTTGAAATGGCAAAGCTACTTTTTGCCTAAAAACCTTTATATGTACTTGTCCCTCTTCCTACAATGCTTTTCTCTCCATGTTTGTCTGGCTAACTACTACTTCTACTTCAAGGCTGACTTAAAATATAACTTCCTAATGGAGGTCTTCTCTGACTTCCCTGTCTAAACTGATTCCCTTTCCTCCACCTTCATTTTGCTCTGTCATCATACCCTATGCTTTTTTTTCCCCATAGTCAACACAATTTTTAACACATATTTTGGTGATTTTTTTATTGTCTCTTCCAAGTGGACAATAGGCTCCAAAAACTAGGTCTTTTGTTCTCCATTATATATCCCTGAGTGCCCAAGGAATGCTGAATTTGCTGGGTCCCAGAAAAGGTGAAAGGAAAGAAGGGAGGGAGAGGGACAGTGGGTTTTCCCAGTGGTTAAACTCTATTTCTTTATGAAAATAGCCAAGAAAGCCAACTGTTAAAGCTGTGATAAAAATAAAGAAAACACAGAAAGGAATCTGAGAAAGTGATGAATTTTATCCAGGTGTATGCAAGTCTAATCTCTGCTCTGCTCCTAGCCCCACCATTTGCTAGAAGCTTTGCTACATGTGGAGAGAAACATCCACAAGGACAAAATTCAGGCATTCATTTTAGGCATATACAAATACTTCAACAAAATTAAGATCATATAGTACATAAGTTTTAAATCATTTTTTCTTTAAATCTTAAGTATTTTCCTATGTCACTAAGTATTTTTAATAACAACCCATTCTTATTTTTAAATTTGTATCAATCTATGCTTATTACCATAAAAGTAAAAAATTCATATTAAGTTCAATGAAGAAATAAAAATTAACTAAAGGCGCCCTATTCAGAGATAACTATACTTAACATTCTGGTGTATTATCCTTCCAGGAAATTTTCTTTGCATAAACTCAATTTATAAAATTGGGAGTATTCTGTAGCTTTAGAATCTGTTTTCCTCACTTTCTATATCAGAAATACATTCCTACATCATCACTTTAATGTAAGTACATTTTATTTATGTAAGTAAATTGTAATTTATGTCACCGATCATCTATCTGTGAGATTTGGGGTTATT
This sequence comes from Acinonyx jubatus, assembly GCF_027475565.1. NCBI lineage: Eukaryota > Metazoa > Chordata > Mammalia > Carnivora > Felidae > Acinonyx > Acinonyx jubatus. Next base: position 133,849,778 of record NC_069386.1, on the reverse strand, counting down.
TTTCATTATTCTATTCAATGCTGCAAAGAATATCCTTTCAAACATGTGCACACATCTTCAGCTATCTCCTTAGAATACATTTTTAGTCACAGAATTGCTGACTCAGACAAGAAATACTCATTTTAAAGCTTTTCATAGGAATTAAGACATCTTCCTTCAGAAGGACTATTTCTCTTTATATACCAGTCATGCACATATGAATAATAATGAACAATGTTTATTGAATGTCCACTATTTATCAGGTGCTCCATACACATTATTTTTTAATCTTCACAATAATATTATGGAGGGATTATTATCATTTCCATTTAATGTTGACTAAACCAGGGTGCTTGGATGCCTCAGTCAGTTAGGCATCCAATTCTTGATTTTGGCTAAGGTCATGATCTCACACTTTGTGAGTTTGAGCCCCAGGTCAGGCTCTGCACTGACAGTGTAGAGACTGCTTCAGATTCTCTGTCTCCCTGTCTGTCTGCCCCTCCCCTGCTCATGCTCTCTCTCTCTCTCTTAAAAATAAATAAACATTGAATAAACCAAAGCTCAAGCATAACTGACTCACCCAAAACACAAAACTAGTAAGTGGCAGATAGTTTCCTGGCTAGAAGCCAGACTTCTCCTTCAGGCCACACTGTTCTTTAATTATTCTTACGAGCTTAATAATATTTAATTTCATGATATGGAAGGAAATATTGATATTTCCCCTATTTCACTATTTGAGGATTGTGTTGTTTCCAGTATTTCATTGAGGAACACTGCAGTGAGCAGATGAAATATTAAAACTAAATGAGTTTTACTTTTGTTTTTAGAAAACACAAACTGATACTTGTTTACTTCATTGGTACCACAATTTTCTTCTTGAAAAATCAAATCCTGTTAATCCTTTAAGGCCCATCTTAAGAGTCACACCATTCATGACTGGTTGACTCTAGACATTCTGGTTGACTCTAGACATTATCACCATCTCCCTTTTCTGCCTGACTGCTCAGAGCACTCATTATCTGCCTCAAAAATTTTGTCACTTCATTATATAAATTTATCACTGATAATAAACTGGTCCAGATGGTTCTAAATTAGTTTCATGTTTGCAAATATAGTAACCCTAACAATACCTTAATACCTTTGAGGATATAACTGTCTTATATACCATTTGTAATTCCCTTAGAATTTGTCACAATGCTAGGTACATAAGAGATGGTTAAAATGTTTAACACATTTCATCTTTAAAATGTGATGTGATGTTTAACACAGCGGTTAAAATGAATTAAAGTTTAAATGTCACCTTTGTTATATCCTATTAATACTCTCTAAATAAATTCTTTAAAATGCTAATGACATTTATGCAAATAAATAATTTCTAGATAAAAATGTGTTAGTAGAAAATGTAAATAGTGGAGGTTTACTCAGTTTTCCTGTGTCTCTTGTGTGAACACAGAACATAAGAATGCAGCCCAGCTGATATCTTGATTGTAGCTGGTGAGACTGAAGCAGAGAACATAGCTTCACCACATGAAGACTCCTTAAAAACTCAAACTGTGAGCTTCCTTCAACAAGCAAACCAAAATGTACCTAGGATCTAGCTTCGTTTACTTTTTTGTTTTGTTTTTAATTTCTAATTCTTATTGTTTTATTTTATTCATTTTTTTCTTCCTCCAATATGACAAAATGAAGGAATTCACCCCAAAATAAAGAACAGGAAGAAATGACAGACAGGGCTTAATCAACACAGATATAAGCAAGATGTCTGAACTAGAATTTAGAACCACGATAATAAGAATACTAGCTAGGGTTGAAAAAAGCATAGAATCCCTTTCTGTGGAGGTAAAAGAAATAAAATCTGGTCAGGACGAAATTAAAAATGCTATAACCAAGAAGCAATCTCGAATGGATGTCGTGATGGCAAGGATGGACAAAGCAGAGCAGCGAATCAGCGATATAGAATATAAAATTATGGAGAATAATTAAGCAAAAAAAAGAGGGAAACAAAGGCAAAAGAACATGACACAAGACTTGGAGAACTCATGACTATTAAAAAGGAATAACATCCAAATCGTAGGAGGCCCAAAAGATGAAGAGAGGAAATGGAACAGAAGGTTTATGTGAGCAAATTATAACAGAAAACTGCCAATCTGGGGGAGGACACAGACATCAAAATCCAAGAGGCACAGAGAACTCCCATTAGACTGAACAAAAACCAACCATCAACAAGGCATATCATAGTCAAATTCACAAAACACACAGACAGGAAAGGAAAGAATTAGGAAAGCAGCAAGGAAAAAAAGTCCTTAACCTATAAGGACAACATATCAGGTTCGCAGCAGACCTATCCACAGAAACTTGGCAGGCCCAAAGGAGTGGCTGGATATATTCAATGTGCTGAATCAGAAAAACATGCAGCCAAGAATTCTTTATCCAGCAAGGCTGTCATTCAAAATAGAAGGAAAGATAAAGAATTTCCCAGATAAACAAAAACTAAAGGAGTTCATGAGCACTACACCAGTCCTGAAGAAATCTTCAGGGGGACTCTTTGAGTGGAGAAAAGACAAAAGAAAACAAAAAAGACCAAAAGCAACAAAGACTAGGAAGGACTGGAAAACATGACCAGAAACACCAACTCTACAGGCAACGCAATGGCACTAAATTCATATCTTTCAGAATTCACTCTAAATGTCAATGGACTAAATGCTCCAATCAAAAGACATAGGGTATCAGAATGGATAACAAAGTAAGACCCATCTGCATGCTCCTTACAAGAGACTCATTTTAGACCTAAAGACACCTGCAGATTGAAAGGGGATGGAGAACCATTTATCATGCTAATGGCTGTCAAAAGAAAGCTAGAGTAGCCATATTTATATCAGACCAACTAGATTTTAGAATAAAGACTGTAACAAGAGATGAATAAGGGCATTATATCATAATTAAGGGGTCTATCCATCAAGAAGATCTAACAACTGTAAATATTTATGCCCCCAACATGGACGCACAAATATATAAATAAAATAATTACAAACATAAAGAAACTCATTGATAATACTACCATAATAATAGGGGACTTCAACACCCCACTTACAACAATGGACAGATCATGTAAACAGAAAATCAACAAGGAAACAATGGCTTTGAATGACACATTGGACTGGGTGGACTTAACAGATATATTCAGAACATTTCATCCTAAAACAGCAGAATACACATTCTTCTCGAGTGCACATAGAACATTCTCCAGAATACATCACAGGCTGGGTCACAAACCAGCCCTCAACAAGTACAAAAAGATTGAGGTCATACCTTGCATATTTTCAGACCACAACACTTTGAAACTCAAAATCAACCACATGAAAGAATTTGGAAAGATCATGAATACTTGGAGATTAAAGAACATCCTACTAAAGAATGAATGGGTTAACCAAGAAATTAAAAAGGAAATCTAAAAGTACATGGAAGCCAATGAAAATGATAACACCACAGCACAAAACCTCTGGGACACACAGCAAAGGCAGTCATAAGAGGGAAGTATATAGCAATCCAGGCCTTACTAAAGAAGGAATAAATGTCTCAAATACACAACCTAACGCTGTACCTAAAAGAGCTGGGGAAAGGACAGCAAATAAAGCCCAAAACCAGCAGAAGAAGGGAAATAATAAAGATTAGAGAAGAAATCAATGATATCGAAATAAAAGAAAAATATCAATGAAACCAGGAGCTGCTTCTTTAAAAGAATTAACAAAATTGGTAAACTCTAGCCAGATCGATCAAAAAGAAAAAGGACCCAAATAAAAAAAATCAAGAATGAAAGAGGAGAGATTACAACCAACACTACAGAAATACAAACAATAATAAAGGAATATTATGAGCCATTATATGCCAACAAATTGGGCAATCTGGAGGAAATGGACAAATTCCTAGAAACATATAAACTACCAAAACTGAAACAGGAAGAAATAGAAAATTTGAACAGACCCATAACCAGTAAAGAATTGAATCACTAATCAAAATTGTCCCAACAAACAAGAATTCAGGGCTGGATGGCTTCCAGGGGAATTCTACCAAACATTTGAAGAAGAGTTAACACCTATTCTTTTGAAGCTGTTCCAAAAATAGAAATGGAAGGAAAACTTCCAAAGTTATTCTACAAGGCTAGCATTACCTTGATTCCAAAACCAGACAAAGACCTCACTAAAAAGGAGAACTACAGACTAATTTCCCTGATGAACATGGATGCAAAAATTCTCAACAAGATACTAGCAAACTGGATCCAACAATACACTAAATACGTTCACCACAAACAAGTGGGATTCATTCCTGGGCTTCAGGGCTAGTTTGATATATGAAAATCAATCAGTGTGATACATTACATTAATAAAAGAAAGGATAAGGGCCACATGATCCTCTCAATAGATGCAGAAAAAGGCATTTGACAAAATACAGCATCCTTTCTCAATAAAAACCCTCCGGAAAGTCGGGATAGAAGGATCAAACCTCAAGATCATAAAGGCCATATCTGAAAGACCCACAGCTAATAATAAGGAAGACACTTGTTGGGATGAGCACTGGGTGTTACTTGTAAGTGATGAATCACTAAATTCTATTCCTGAAATTATTATTATACTATATGTTAACTAACTTGGATTTAAATTTTAAAAAATAACAAAGGCTTAAAAAATGTAAATAGTGCAGAAATTTTTTCATAATTTATTTTCCTCCCATCTCTCATATTTTCCTCCCAACTCCAAATAATCATTTCCCTTGATATATTCCAAAATATTTATAGGTTCTTCATTATCATTTGCAAAATTTACTCATTTTTTCTTCAAGTGAACCACTCATTTTCCTTCTCATGACTTGAACCCTAAACATTCTGGGTAACTGTCTTGGAGTTGTCACAATGTCCTGCAGACAGCTCTGAGATGCAGTGTGAGTTCCCACCTACACCAACGTGTGACCTCAAGCAAGTCACTTAATATCTCTGAGCCTCAGGGGTTCTTGCTTGTCTGTTTTGATTTGTTCTGTTCTGGTTTTGCCAAATGAGAAATTAAAATAGTATTTCCCCCATATTCTTTATAAGCTGGTTATTAATGTTATAGACTTGAAAGCATATACCCTAATTCCATCTTAATTTTTATTGGTTTCTTCTGCTGCTACGTAAAGTCCAAGACTTTATGGATTTGCTGTCATTGTTCCCTTTTAAACTATTCATCTTCTTTTCAGCTAAGCTTTCACTGAGAAATGATAGACATAAATAAAGAGGCCTGGACATACTTTACAAATTTGGAGTACTATAAATATTTACCACAATGGTTGAAGTAAAAAAGTATGCCTCATACCTTTTTCATTTCTTCTCATAATTAGAGGATCAGTAAAGAATCAGACATCCTTCTTAATCACCTTGCATATCTTAAGAGATGACTTTTTTGTCTCCCACGTCCTTAAGATTCTACTTTTTTGTTTAATTTTTTAATTACATTTATTTATTTTTGAGAGACAGAGTGAGACACAGCACAAGCGGGGTAGGGGCAGAGAGAGAAGGAGACACAGAATCCAAAGCAGGCTCCAGGCTCTGAGCTGTCAGCACAGAGCCCAACGCAGGGCTCGAACCCACAACCGTGAGATCATGACCTGAGCTGAAGTCAGACACTTAACCAACAGAGCCACCCAGGCGCCCCATTAAGATTCTACTTGTTGGTCCAATTGGTTCTATCTAGAAATCAGCTCTAAAATCTACTCTCTTCTCTAACTGCACTGACATCACCTTAATTTAAGCCTGCAAAAGCTCTTTCCGAGATTATTGCTGTGATATCCAGACGGAAACCCTTAAGATCCCTTTTTCACAAGATCTTCCAGAGTGATGGTTCTAAAATGCAAATATTCCTCATTTCCTGCTGGTTGAAATCCAAGCAATTAGCTAGAAGAGTCCAACATGAACAGATCCCTGTTCATCTGTCAAGCTTCAACTGTCTCTTCCATATGTATCACAGTGTAGCCATAATGACTTGCAAAAATCCCAATTCATATTGCTTTTACCCTTCCATAGTTTTGTACACTATTGTCTCTGCAGGAATGCAATCCATACTTGTCTGCCTGGCCAACTCCTAATAATTCTTCAAAGCTCAGTTGTAACCACTTCCACTATAGATAACTAACCCACCCTACCACAAGATACATCTCTTTGGTGCTTTCATAGCACACAAGGCTTCCCTCTATCACAGCACTTACCACTATATTCTATAATCATTAACTCATTCACTGTCTCCTCACTAGGCTATCAGGTCCTTGAGATCAGAAACTGTCTCTTTCATTTTTGCATTCCCAGAATTTAGTAAGTATCTGGTTCTAAATAAACGTCTGATGAACAAGAATGAATGAATGAATTCATATATCACATGATTCTTGGTAGCAAAGCTGTTTCAAGTTTATATGCCTTTCATGGGCTGGTTTTGGATCTTGGATATGACACTAATTCTCTCTACCTCTTTTTCCTATTTCTTGTAGGAAGGACAATTTATATCACAAGAACTACTGTATCACCTTCTTCCACAGTCCCCAGTTCCACCACTAGCCATCTTGGGGATCTGGTTGAAAGTTGACTAAAGGGCTGAGGATGGACTTGTGTCTACACAGATGGAGAGAGAGAGCAAAAAATTACCTACTCCAAGAGTCAAGAGGAACAGACAGAAAGCCCCGCTCTAAAAATTTAACTGTGTGAGAAACCAGGCATGACCTTATAATCATAGGACAATATGTGCCCCATTCTCACCTGACCAGCTCAAGGAACAGAATCAGGGCAGAGGAATATAAATAGTCCTTATCCTCTGAGTCAGTCTCAACTGAAGACTAGAGCTATGTACCCCCAGGTTCAGGAAAGTGAGATACCCTCCATTGAAGCATACCCTTAGGAAGGATAATTGGCAAAAATAATTTCAGGAGAAGTAGAAAATATACAGGGCTTGGCACAGCTAAAATTGGTCCTAATCTATTCAGAATAAATTAGAGTCACTTCCTCCACTACATAAGGACCATAGAGAACTTCCGAGGGCAGAGGTGCCAGACTACCCCATTTGAAGGCACAACTTGAAGCTCTGATATTGGTAAAGAAGTCAAGCTGAGGGAACTTTGGTTGGGAATAAGGCTCTACCAACAGACCAGAATTTAGAGTCTTGTCTACTGCCCACTGAGCCTAAATTCAGCTCGTTGCACTTGAAAGTCCTCCTTGTATTTAATGTCTGTCTATCCTTTATTTTCATGTGGAGTTTGGGGTGATGGAGTTAGGTTTTGGTCTTTTTATTTGTTTACTTTTTACTATGGAAACTGTAAATACGTAATAGTAGAAAGAAAAGTAAAACAAAGCCTTGTACCCAACACTACACTATCACATTTGTTTTTTCATCAGACTATGCCACTTATAAATACTTTAATATAATCTCCAACTAATAAAGACACATATAATTGAATACTACTACCACACCCAATAAAATTCACAAATAAATCTCTTAATATCAGGGGTCAAACAAGATTTGCAAGGGGCATTTCACGAATTGCATCTGCATCCCTTCATCATTCCCTTCTGGTATCACAACTTCATTATGCACTCACCAGGCTCCTAAGGAGGCTCTAGAACACAGAGAGTTTGGGCCTGTGGTCTCATCTGCATCTCTGCCCCACATACCAGCTCCTCCAAGCCTCTCAGTATTTATTTCATTATATACCTGTAATTGTCTGCAGCTACAAGCCACATCTCAACCCTGTTCCTTACATCACCTCCAACAACTGGAGCTTTTCACACATAAAAAGTTCCATTTTATAGACAGAAAGATGGAGGAACCAAGAGTTAAAAGCAGAAAGACTGGGGTCAGCTAAACTGAAACCTAGCTCAGTTGAATTCAGGCTCTTCTACTTACTGACTATGAGAACTTGGGTAAAGTAATGAACTTCTATGAGCCTCAATTTCCTCACCTATAAAATGGGGATAATGATATCTGTCTCACAAGGTTGCCACAAGGGTTTTTAAATATTACATTAATAAACTACTTAGCACAATTACTGGCACATAGCAGACAATAAATTGCAACTATAATTAGCAGCCACACGTGGGATCTTTCTCCTTTCCCTTTCCCAGTCCAAAACTCTGAACCTTAAAAAGGAATAATCTGTGGAGTAAAGAAAACACAGCAGTGATATTTCATCAACAAAATTAAGCATAACCTCCTACACACACACACACACACACACACACACACACACACACACACACACAATCTACTACTGCATTTGGTACTAAAATCTAGTTTTATATTCAGAGACCTATCATTTTTAAAGAATAAAAAACAAATATAGCTAATAATAAAGACATTCCAAAGTGGAGATGTGAGGAGAACAATTGTTTGGGAGGTCTAGCAAGAAACCAAAGCTCTTTGCAAATCCTTGATCAAAGGATGATCCTTCTTTGAGGAAGGTCATCCTCTTCAAATGAAAGCAAAACCTCATAAAAAATACAAATGAAGAGTGATGGAAAAGGATACACCTATTTAGAGAGCTAAAAGAGTCAAATCTCCCTTCAAAAGCAAAAAAATTCAAATGTCACAAATTTCATTGTTAATTCATCCAAATATTCATGTACTTACATATATGTTCCTCAGTGGGTTTTAGTTCCAGGTGGCAAACATTACCTGGAACTTTCAGCAGACAGGGTAGATCAGCAAAGAACACTTCTGTTCTTTGGCAAGTGAGGCCAATACCATCAACATCATTACATTGTGTATCATTACATTCTCATCATCAATTACATTTGTATAGCCATTTACATTGTTTAAAGCACTTCCACATACATTATTCAGTTACATTTCTGTGCAGTTAACTTTTAAGAAACACTGTAAGTCAGGAGTTGAAGGGAATTTTAGATATCAAGTAAAAGTTAGGCAACAAAGGGAAAGGAAAAAATATCAATATTCTTATTCATTAGATATTGATTGAACACTCACTATGTGCGAGGAACTTTGAACTGTGAATAAATCAACAATAAGAAAGACATAATCATCGTCTTATGGGTCACAATAATCCCAATAATAATTCTAAATTCTGAGTATTTACTTTGTGTCATAAACACAAAAACAATAGTATTACTATTATTATTCCCATATTACCAATGAGAAAAACCAAAGCTCTGGAGGTTAACTTGCCAAAGGTCACATAGGAAGTAAATGATAGAGCCACTTTCTGACATGTCACCTATAAAGAGAAACAACTGAACTAGTTGTAGCCCACCATACATTTTTCAGCACTTTTTTAAAAAAACACATAGATACATAAAATCACCCAGTGCTTTCATGCATGAATTAGTGAGACCTAACCACTTGCCAAGTAGAAAAGGTCTTAACATGGAAATACTGCATTTGCCAGAGATGGGGCACTTGTAATAAAGAAAAGGGAAAAAGCAATGTATTCAAGTCAAAAGAGAAGACTACTGTTCGAGTTTTTATTGCACTACTGGTCAGGAGAGTTTGTTCTAGGAACTATGAAAGATTCCATGCTGTGATGGAGAAAATGATAAAGGCAGTGAATTTCTTCAAATTGAGTGTTGTGTTGGATATTAGCAATGATCTGACATGGAATATGGAGCTCCATTCTATTTTAATGCAATCAAGTCAGGTTATAGAAGTTTCTTTTAAAAGTTTATTGAGCAACCTCCTCAGATCAAGATTTTGAAATTGAAGAACCTAAGAGGCCAAATCTTAAGTAACTCCCACCCCACCCAAAGAGAGATTCACAAATTTGTATCTTCCTTCTGATGTGACATCTGAATACTGTACTTGAAACTACAAGGGTGAGGGTGGAGGGTGGGGAACAGGAACATCACTGATTTGTTCAAGGAAATATAAACCCAGATACAGATTTAGCAGATGAAAACTAGAGAATGTTTTAATCTATCACTACTAAACTGTACTGCACTCTCTATAATCACAGATTTTTGAGGAACTGAGGAACTATGTGGTGGAAATAATGTCAGAGATATACAGAGGCTGATGACTATGAATCATTTATGTTTCTACATCTAAGTACAACACTCAAGACGTATCTGAGTTATCAACCATCAATCCATCAATCAATCAATGTGGCTCCATTTTAAAAGGAAAGGATTGCGCCGAAAATAAATTCTACTACCTAAGGAAATATAGATATCCCAGAACTGCCCAAATAAGAAGATGAATTATAGACAGCACTGTCTGGAAATGTAAATGTCTGGCTACATAGACAAACTCTAGGAAATATCTGGGATCCTGCTTTTCTGTTAAAGTACACTGTCTTTCATGAAAGTCCAAGCTGAGATTCATGACCCATCAGGGGTTAAAAGTCAGATGTGCCATGACTCAGAATACACATGGTAATTCTCAAAAATAACTCAGTCCAGGGATGTCTGTGTGGCTCAGTCAGTTCAGCAGCTGACTCTTGATTTCAGCTCAGGTCATGATCCCAGGATGGTGAGATCAAGCCCCAGGTCAGACTCCATGCTGAGCATGGAATCTGCTTTCTCTCCCTCTCCCTCTGCCCCTCCCACACACATTCTCTCTCAAAATAAATAAGTAAACATTTTGAAAAAAAGAACAATTCAGCCCATCATACAATATTTTCTCTAACTTGATCAAAATAGAGCAATAAGTAAATATAAAAGCATAACTCTTTAGAAACTCTCTGAAACTCTTAAAATTATAACATGTCTTTAGTATTTACTATGTCCCAGGCATTGTTCTAAGCATTTTAGCCTTTTAACTCTTGTAAGCCTCACAACAAGCTTGTAAGATAGATGCTATTTTATTCCCCTGCCCTTCTTTTTTCTACATATGAAAAAAATGGGGAATTTACTATCAATTTTTTTATTTTTATTTTTTTTAATTTTTTTTTCAACATTTATTTATTTTTGGGACAGAGAGAAACAGAGCATGAACGGGGGAGGGGCAGAGAGAGAGGGAAACACAGAATCAGAAACAGGCTCCAGGCTCTGAGCCATCAGCCCAGAGCCTGACGCGGGGCTCGAACTCACAGACCACGAGATCGTGACCTGGCTGAAGTCAGACGCTTAACCGACTGCGCCACCCAGGCGCCCCTACTATCAATTTTTTTAAATCATGCAGTCCACATATAATTTGTTCTTTCACTCATGAATATCAGCAGATATTCACTGGGGGTCAACCACGTGCCAAACAGACAAGTAGGAACTGACTTGGCGGAATCCCAGGCCAGCAGCAAGGAAAGCTGAGAACCAATGATTTGTCTCAGACATAACAGTACATGAGACAGCTATAGCCCCTGATCTCATGATGCTATGGTGAAGTATAAAAGACCAACAAAGAGAACAAGAAATTGTTCTAAACATCTGTAAAGAAACATACAAGAAACAAGAAGAAACATACAAGCAGCTACAACAGAGAACAAAGAAAGCAACAGGGAATGCTTTCTTTACATAAGGTGGTTTAGGAAGGCTTCTAAGAAGAGATTGTATCTAAGTTAAGACATAAGAATGAGAAGGTGCTAGACATGAAAAAGTAGGAGAAAGTTTCTGGGTTAAGACCACAAAGTGAACACAGTCATCCAAATCATAGCATCTGGAATGCCACCAAACTACAGTAAAAAGACTTTTTTTTAAGACAAGAAGAAAGGGACAATAGGCCACAAGACACACAGCAACATGATATTGGAAGCTTGAAAGCCAGTAGACAAGTAACAACGGACTTGGCATAATCCCAGGCCAGCAGCAAGGAAAACTGAGAACCAATCATGTGCATCTCAGAATTCTCAAAAGACATGGAACTGGCAGTACCAGATAGCTCCAGAGCTAGAGATGCAGGGAAGGAATGGGAGCTATAAAAAGAGGGATTGGCTGAAAGCTATTTAAGAAGCAATTGGGTCCTTACATTTTCTCCCCTACCTCATCCCTGAGAGAGTACCTCTCCCCAACTCGCTGGATCTAAAGTTTTTGTCTAAAGAGAATATACAACAGAGGGTCTCTGGAATGGAAGAAACCAAACACAGTTGAAGACCAAAGTAACTGACCTAAACCAAGGAAATGTGGTGGCTATATGAAGTGTGAATACAGAATACAGAACCAAACCAAGCCCTGCCCTCTAATACCTAGCAGCCAGACCCTCACTCTCCATGCTGGAGAATGGAAGCTCCTTTGTAAATCCTTCCTTCTGTGAATCTGACCAATCAAAGAGGAAAGACCTGAAGATAGATTGTGATGTCAGGGGTTCCCAATAAATGGCTCATCAAACGCACAGGTTAGCTTCTTAGTCTGAACCCTTAACTGTGAGTAGATAGTAAAGAATGGCCAACCATCTAAAATAAAGCCTCTAACATGGAAGACAGGCAAGAAAGAACAGAAAATCAACTGTTTGGAGAAAAAAAGAATCTATGTAGAAGAAAATCTTCAAAAAAAAACTGTTATTACTGTCAGAAACATGAAAGATTCCACCTATGAATAAATGTTCAGGTGCTATAAAAAAATACACAGAATAAAAGAAAACAGAGTTCTAATAAATTAAAAGAACATAACTGAGGAAATTAATAATTAACAGAAGGGCTAGAAGATAGAGATGAGAAGATTTTCTCAAAGTACAGCAGGAACAGACAAAGTAAGAGAGAAATATGATCAATCCAGGAGGTCCAACATCAGAATAAAGGAGTTTCAGAAAAAGGCAATAGCAAAACGAGAGGAGTTAAAAACATTAACAAAATTAATTAAGAAAATTGTAGGGGCGCCTGGGTGTCTCAATGGTTAAGCAATCGACTTCAACTCAAGTCATGCTCTCATGGTTTGTGGGTTCGAGCCCCATGTCAGGCTCTGTGCTGACAGCTCCGAGCCTGAAGCCTGCTTCAGATTCTGTGTCTCCCTCTCTCTCTGCCCCTCCCCCATTCATTCTCTCTCTCTCTCTCTCTCTCTCTCTCTCTCTCTCTTTCTCTCTCTCTCTCTCTCTCAAAAATAAATAAACATTAAAAAAGAAAGAAAATTTTAGAAAATAGCAGATTAAAAAGACCCATCACAATAAATAAAAATAAACACATAATAAGGCATATCATAGTGAAACGTCAGAAACTGATGGCAGGGAAAATATTCCATAGGCTTTTAAAGACGTTTTTTAGGGCCACGTGGGTGGTTGAGGTTCAGTCACTTAGGCATCTGACTTCAGCTCAGTCATGATCTCATGGTTTGTGAATTCGAGCCCCACATTGGGCTCTCTGCTATCAGCACAGATCCTCTGTCCCCCCCACCTCTGTCCCTCCCCTGCTTACACTCTCTCTCTCAAAAATAAACATTAAAAAAAATTAAATAAAAACACAATAAAATAAAGACTTTTTAAATTTACATCAGAAATCAAAATGGCTTTGGGTTTCTCAAAAGCAATACAGGAAGCAAGATAAATAATGAACTCTGAAAAAAATTATTATGAAAGTAGAATTCTATATTCAGGCAAACTATAAATCAAGAATAAAGTCATACTTAGACATTCATGATTTCAAAAAATTTATTTCCCATGCGTCCTTTAGCCTGGAAGAGACCCAGTTGTACATCAGCATAGAGGGCCATCTGTCACTACGAAAGCACTGTGTGTAGCTCAAGAGACAGACTGTCAAAAGATGTCATCACCAAGAGCCCTACAGCCAATATACTGGATTTTTAACCCAAAGCAGAATATCTGAGAGACTGTGGCCCAGATTCTTAATTTGTTCTTGTATGAGTAAAGTTCCTATTCTCTTCCACAGTCTCCTGAAACAACTAAGGACACTTATTTTACTCCCAAAGAAGTGTTCTTCCTTGACCTACTTCTAAGATCTAGAGGTAGACCATGTGAGCTTAAGTAAAAAATACAGAGTAACCCACTCCCTAATCATATTTTTGCCAAAAGTCCAGGTCCTGAAACACAATGCCATATCTGCCAAAAGCCCCAACTGTGGTGAACCCTGCTTTCCTTGGACTGACTCCTGACCTTGCTCAGAGATGTCGCCCAGGAGGGGCTCTCAAGGACACCAAATTCAGACTGTGTCCCAGACACTATGTTTGGCTTATTTTCATAAAATGAAAGACAGCTCAGAATTATATATATAATTTCAAAAAAAAAAAAAAACAATAAATGCAACACATAAATACAACACATAAATACATAAGTACAAAACAATAAATACCCAAATCTGGGTACCTACCACCCAGATTAAAAGGCAGTACATTCCCTACCTTAACCTGTATCCAGCTATAATTTCATTCCCCTTGCTCATCATAGAGGTATTGACCCTTCTGTTAGTCAGTCTGTTGCTTTTCTTTATCATTTTATCCTGAACATGTGTATAGCATATATAAACACTACATTATTTAATTTTTACAAACTGAAGAGCAGGGGGCCTGGGTGGCTCGGTCAGTTAAGCATCCAACTTTTACTTTGGTTCAGGTCATGATCCCACGGTTTGTGAGTCTGAGCCCTACATCGGGCTCTGCGCTGACAGCACAAAGCCTGCTTGGGATTCTCTCTCTCCCTCTCTCTGTCCCTTCCCCACTCACACTCTCTCTATCTTTCCCTCAAAATAAATCAGTAAAAACTTTAATAAATAAGTAAATAAAATTTAAAAATAAAAAACTGAAGAGCAAGCACAAACCCAATGGTGAAAGGAAAACACAATATTGCCACTGATTTGGACACTCCCACATTTACATGTTTTGGTCCTCTCTGAATGGCAACAAGAAAAAAGATAGAATAAAGGGGCTTTCTAAACTTCACTTTGATACAAGCACAGCCTGTTTCTAAAAGCAGCAGCCACTTATTCAAGAAATGGATTTTAAATACCAAAACATAGGTTTTTTTTAAAAAAGTCAGGTTAAGTTGCTAAAAGAGGAGGATTCTGGGAAGAGGGCAATGACAGCAGCATTGTTTCTTAATCAAACCAAGCCTCTCCATTAAAAACAAATCAATGACAATGACAAACCCAAAGACCGGCTGACAGTATCTATAACAAAACTGGGTGGCAAGGTGCCCCATGAACCAAGTATGAGAGGAGGGAACAACTTCTGACAGCTACATGCCCATGTGATATCAGCACCCATGATAAAAGACCCAAAAGGAAAGCCTTTGAACTTCTGATGGTCCTCTGAACAAGAACTCCTAAATTGTCCACAGATACTCAGTAGAAACTGTGGTGGCCCAATCTGAAAGCCAAAGTCAAAGCAAGAAGGGTGTTCTTCAGATGATAAGACCTGATAGTGATGATGAAGCAGTCTCAGCTCTAAAAACTAACAAACCAAGGCAACCGTCAAGATAAAGCCCTGTGCTCAGAAGAAACTGCTGGAAGTAGAATCCCAACTGAACAGTGTAAGGATATGAAATGCAGGAGAGAAAGAAAATCTGAATAAGAGTGGGGATAGGAACCAAGGAAAGTAGTTGGCAGAAAGTATATGAGGATATTTTGTATCACTTTGCAAAAACAAAAACGAAAAAAAAGAAGAGAAGCCCTAAAGTTATCCAGACCTCCCCCCACTGAAATTATAGAAAAACCTATTTTGCTTAAAAAATGAGCAAAAGAAAATTCCATACGAATTTAGCATAGGAAAAAAGAATAGGGAGCAGAGACATGTGCACTAATCAGATGAAAACTGTTAACCTAATATTTCAAAACAAGCTGAAGGAAATTGAGCTGTGTTGCTGAACACACTGAAATTAGCTAACTAGAGAAAAGAGAAATTTTTTTTAAAAAAGGTGAAAGGACTCTGGAGAGAATTAGAAATAAAATAAAAGATATTTTAAAAAGGAAGACTCGGGGCGCCTGTGTGGCGCAGTCAGTTAAGCGTCTGACTTCAGCCAGGTCACAATCTCGCGGTCCGTGAGTTCGAGTCCCGCGTCAGGCTCTGGGCTGATGGCTCAGAGCCTGGAGCCTGTTTCCGATTCCGTGTCTCCCTGTCTCTCTGCCCCTCCGCCGTTCATGCTCTGTCTCTCTCTGTCCCAAAAAAAAAAAAAAAAAAAAAAGTTGAAAAAAAAAATGAAGACTAAACCAGCAGAAACACAGGAATAAATAAACACAATGGATAATGCTTAAGAAAAATAAACCATGGAAAAAGAGAAATTCTTAAAAATGAAAAGAAATTAAGGGCTTTGGGTTATGATAAAATAAAGCTCTACCAATAATCCCAATTCCTCTCACATAAAACAACTACAAAGCTTAGACGCAATGAAAAACTCCCTGAAGGTAAAGGAGAATGGATTTCCAGTCACCAAGGAGGACAGAAGACAGGCAGCTAAACCAGTTAAGTTCCCATCTCCAAGGCTTTTAGCCTGGGGCTAAGTGCAATCCAGGCAGCATGCACCCTGCTGAAGGCAGACATAGAAAACCCACAATCTTTTTGGCCTGGGGAACCAGATAAGGAATGTTGGCAAGCTGTGAATACTGGCTGGTGACAAAGCAAGAGGAGGAACCCCACCAAAAACAAAAAGAGCAGGACGGGGTACCTGCAAACTCCAAATATTCACCTCCCTCTCTAACACCTGAACCACACAAATACAAAGCAGACTCAAAGCAGCCTAGTTAAAGATGAAAGATCTAAGCAGAGTAAGAGGTTACTTCATAAGTAACAGAGTCTGCGGTTCAAGCCCAGCCAAGAAAATGACCTACTAATATAAAGAAAACATTCTTCATCAGTGGGAAATGACAGAATCCAAAGTATCCACAACTTCACATTTATAATGTCCAGGACAACAATCCAAAATTATCCAATACAAAGAGCCAAGAAAATGAAACACATTTCTTCTGAGAAGAAAAGAAAATCAGTCTAGTTCCATCATGAAATGAAACATATTGGAACTAACAGGCAAGGTATATGGCGACGGCTAGAATTATCTTCAATGAAGTAAAACAAAACATGCTTTCAGTGCATGAACCTCTAATCAGAGAAATAAGAAGTCTCCGCAGAAAAATAAGAATAATTAAAAAAGAACAAGATGGAAATTCTAGAACTGAAAAATATAATTTCTGATATTAAAAAATTCACTGGATAGGCTTAACAGCCAAATGGACATGACAAAGGAGAGTATATGAACTTGAAAATAGATCATCAGACAGTATCCAAGATTGAAGTACAGAGAAAATAAAAGACTGGGGGGAAAAAATGAACAGAGCTCCAGAGACCTATTAGATAATATTACACAGTAAAATTATGGGTGTGTAATTGGAAGGAGAGGAAAAAAAGAATGCAGCAGAAAAAATATATGAAGAAATAACAGCCAAAAATTTCCCATGCCAATAGAGACCCATATGATAGTCAAACTGTTAAAAGCCAAAGATAAACAACGTATCTTGAAAGCAGCTAGAGAAAAACAATATATTACATACATAATATGCATGTATTGCAATTGATGGCTAAATTCCCCTCTGAAACACAAAGGCCAGATAAAATATTATCTTTAAAGTACTGAAAGAAAGAAAAAAAACATCAAATCAGAATTCTATATTCAGCAAAATATTATTCAAGGATGAAGGCAAACTAAAGACAGTTTCAGATAAAAGAAATCTAAAAAATTTGGTCACAAGCAAAGTTGCACTACAGAAAAGGCTAAATGGAAGTTTTGGGGTAGAAGAGAAATGATACCAAACAGAAACCTGAATCTTCAGAAAACAATGAAGACCATCAGATATAACATATCTCTTGGAAAATACAAAAGACTGTATTTCCTTTTTCTTCTTAATTTATTAACCCTATAACTGAAACCATATAACATTAAAATCATAACATTGCCTTGTGGGGCATATAACATATGTAGATGTATTACATTTAATAACCATAAAATAGGGGCACCTGTGTGGCTCAGCCAGTTGGGCATCCGACTTTGGTTCAGGTCTGATCTCAGCATTTGTGAGTTCGAGCCCCGCGCCGGGGTCTGTGGGAGAGCTCAGAGCCTGGAGCCCACTTAAGATTCCATGTCTCCCTCTCTCTCTGACCCTCCCCCACTCGTACTCTCTCTCTCTCTCTCTCAAAAATAAACATTACAAAATTTAAAAAAAAACTATAAAATAAAGAATGATATGGGTATTAAGGGTACAAGATTTCTATATATTAGCTAATGTTGGACATGATTAATTGTATATTAGCTGTGAAAAATCAAGGATGTGCATTCTAAACTTTGTTTTAAAGATTTTTTCAGTAATCTCTATACCCAATGTGGGGCTCAAACTTACAACCTCGAGATCAAGCGTCACGTGCTCTAATGACTGAGCCCGCCAGACACCCCCAGGATATACATTCTAATTGCTATGGCAAACTTTACTTAAAAATGCAAAAGACAATATCTTAGAAGCCATAGGAAATTGGGGGTGGCTGGGTGGCTCAGATGGTTAAGTGTCTGACTCTTGATTTCGGCTTAGGTCATGATCTCATGGTTGGTGGTTCAAGCCCCATATTGGGCTCTGAGCTGACCACACAAAGCCTGCTTGGAATTCCCTCTCTCCCTCTCTCTCTGCCCCTCCCTTGCTCACATGCTCTCTCTCCCTCTCAAATAAACATTTTTAAAAAACTTTTTAGTATTTATTTATTTTTGAGAGAGAGCACAAGCTGGGGAGGGGCAGAGAGAGAGGGAGACACAGAATCCAAAGCAGGCTCCAGGCTCCGAGCTGTCAGCACAGAGCCTGGCATGGGGCTTAAAACCACAAAGCACGAGATCATGACCTGAGCCAAAGTCAGACGCTTAACCAACTGAGCCACCCAGGTGCCCCTAAATAAACACTTTTTAAAAACAGATTTTAGAAAAGAAGCCAATAGGAAATGTTTAAAGACTATAAGGCAATTAATGGAAAATATATGCCACAAAAATAGTAAATAAAAGTAGCCTGGAGTAGCATTATTAATATCAGACAAGGAGATTTCAAAGCAAAATATATTAACAAGAATAAAGAAGATACTTCAAAATGATAAAATAGAAGATTCAACAGGAAAACATAACAATCATAAATAAGTATGAGCCCAATAACAGAGCTGCAGAACACATGAAGTAAAAATTGGAAAAATAGTTTCATAATCATAGTTAAAAACTTTAATATGCTTTTATCAACTGATAAAAAAACTAGACAAAAAATAGCAAGGACATAGATTTAAACACATCACTCTACAACTACAGAATACTCATTCTTTTCAATTATACAGGGAATATTTACAGTATAAACCACATTCTGGACCATAAAACAAGTCTCAATTAATGCCAAAAGATTGAAATCATATAGATTATGTTCTCTGACAAAAATGGAATTAAGTTAGAAATCAAAAACAATAAATAAGATGACCAGGAAACATTCCAATTATTTGTAAATTAACACAATACTAAAGAAACTTGAGGTCAAAGAAAAATTATGCTATAAATTAGAGAATATTTTGAACTGAACAATTATGAAAATACAGTCCATCATAATTTGTGGAACGTGGTTAAAGTAGAGTTTACAAGGAAATCTGTGGCTTTAAGTGCCCGTATTAGAATAGCAGAAAGGTCTCAATTCAAAAATATAAGCTTCTAATGGAGTACTATGTGGCAATGAGAAAGAATGAAATATGGCCCTTTGTAGCAACGTGGACAGAACTGGAGAGTGTTATGCTAAGTGAAATAAGCCTTACAGAGAAAGACAGATACCATATGTTTTCACTCTTATGTGGATCCTGAGAAACTTAACAGGAACCCATGGGGGAAGGGAAGAAAAAAAAAAAAAGAGAGAGAGAGAGAGAGATTAGAGTGGGAGAGAGCCAAAGCATAAGAGACTCTTAAAAAATAAGAACAAACTGAGGGCTGATGGGGGGTGGGAGGGAGGGAAGGGTAGGTGATAGGTGTTGAAGAGGGCATCTTTTGGGCTAAGCACTGGGTGTTGTATGGAAACCAATTTGACAATAAATTTCATATATTTAAAATATATATATATATACATATATATGTGTGTGTGTGTGTGTGTGTGTGTGTGTGTATATATATATATATATATATATATACATATATATATATATATATATAAAAGCTTCTACTCTAAGAAACCAGAAAAAGAAGAGCAAATTAAATCCAAAGTAAATCAAAGAAAGGAAATTGTATAGATAAGTGCAGAAATCAATAAAACAGAAAAACAGGCAAACGTTAGAGAAAATAAGCCAAATGCTCACTATTTGAAAAGATCAATAAAACTGATAAACCTCTAACTAGATAAGTCAAGAAAAAAGAAAGAAATGTAAATTGCCAATATCAGAAATGAAAGAAAGATATAGCAACAGTTTCTCCAGATATAAAAAGGATAAAGGGATAAGAGGGATTGTTACAAATAACTTTGTGCCAATAAATGGACACCTGGACAAATCTAACAAATGGACAAAACAGACATATTCCTTGAAAGACACAAAAAACAGAGGCTCATGGGTGACTCAGTCAGTTAAGCATCCGACTCTTGATCTCAGCTCAGGTCATGATTTCACAGTCATGGTATTGAGGTACATGTCAGGCTCCATGCTGACAGCAAAGAGCCTGCTTGGGATTCTCCCCCCTCTCTCTGCCCCTCCCCTGCTTGCATGCGCACACATATGCATGCACTCTCTCTCTCTCTCTAAGTAAATAAAATAAACATATTTCTAAAAACACACAAAGAACAAAACTGACAAAGAAGAAATTAAAACAATAATAACAAAAAACTTGAACACCTCCAAATCTATTAAATTCAACATAAAATTTAAAATTTTCTCACAAAAAAGGGAAAAAAAGGCTCCAGTGGCTTCAGTCATGGATTTTATCAAAACTTTAAGGAAAAATAGGGGCACCTGGATGGCTCAGTCGGTTAAGCATCTGACTTCAGCTCAGGTCATGATCTCAGGGTCTGTGAGTTCAAGCCCTGTGTCAAGCTCTGTGCTGACAGCTCAGAGTGTGGAGCCTGCTTCGGATTCTGTGTCTCCCTTATTAGCTGCCCATCCTCCCTACCACACTTTGTTTCTCTCTGTCTCTGAAAAATGAATAAACCTTTAAAAAAATTTTTTTTAATTTAAGGAAAAATGAAGATCAATTCTATACAAACTCCTTCAGAAAATACAGAAAAGGAGAAGACTTCCCAACCTATTTTATGAGGACAATTTTATTTTACTCTGATTCCAAAACCAGGTAAAGATACCACAAAAAAAGAAAACTATAGACCAGTATCTCTCAAGAACATAGATAGAAAAACTCTTAATAAAATATTAGCAAATAGAATACACCACCATTTTTAAAAGATATACATAATGACCAGATGCAATTTATTTCAGGAATGCAACATTGGTACAATATTGTGAAAGGCTCAAAGCATTCTATGTAAAACCAATAACTAAGCAAAGATGTCTGTTCAAATAACTTTCATTTACACTGTTCTGTAGGTCCTAGCCAGTGCAATAAGGCCATAAGAAAAAATAAAAGGCATAAATATTAGGGGTGCACAGGTGGCTTAGCCAGTTAAGTGTCCGACTCTTGATTTTGGCTCACATCATGATCTCATAGTTCACGAGTTTGAGCCCCACATTGGGCTCTGTACTGACATCATGGAGCCTTCTTGGGAGTCTCTGTCTCTCTCTCTGCCCCTCTCCCACTCATGCTCTCTCACTCTCTCAAAAATAAATAAGCATTTTTTAAAAATTGTAATGTTTATTTATTTTTTGAGAGAAAAAGAGACAGAGCATGAGCATGGGAGGGGCCGAGACAGAGAAAGACACAGAATCTGAAGCAGTCTCCAGGCTCCAGCTGTCAGCACAGAGCCCCACGTGGGGCTCGAACTCATCAACCATGAGATCATGACCTGAGCCAAATTTGGACATTTAGCCAATTGAGCAACCCAGGTGCCCCAAAACATATTTTTTAAAGGCATAAAGATTAGAAAGGTAGATGTAAAAACATTCTTTATTCACAGGTGACAGGATGGTATGTGTTGAAACCTTAAGTAATACCCCCCAAAAAGCTACTAGACTAATAAGTAATTAGCATTGCAGCAGTGCAGGATATAAGATCAAAATAGAAAAACTAACTGTATTTCTCTATACTAACACCAAGTAACTAGAAAATGAAATTTGGAAAACAACTCCACAAAAATACTTAGGAATAAATTTAATGAATGATGTAACGATTGCAAGACATTACAAAGAGAAATCAAACAAGACCTAAATAAGTACACATATGTCTCATTCCAAGAATTAGAAAACTCAGTGTTCCTAAAAAACTCAGTGTTCCTCAGTAATCCTCCTCAAACTGATGTATTGGCCAAAATCCAAATAAATTTCTTTTGAAAAACAATGACATGTTGGTTTTTAAATTTACATTGATAGAAAAGGACCTACAATAGTTAAAATAATTTGTAAAAAAAAAAAAAAAAAAAGAACAAAGTTGGAAGATTTATACTACTTGATTTCAAGCCTTGCTATAAACTTACAGTAATAAAGAGAGTATGTCACTGGCCTAAGGATAGACATATAAATGAATAAACAGAATAAAGTCTAGAGAGAGACCCAGATATATGATAGGCTGATTTTCAACAAAGGTACCAAGATAATTCAAAGGAGACAAGATATTTTTTTATAACAAATGGTGCTGGAACAACTGGATACTGTATATGGAAATAATGAACCTCAAACCTTACCTCTTGCCAAACATAAAGATTGACTCAAAGTATTCATAGACCTAAATGTTAGAAATTAAACTATTATATTTCTAGAAGAAAACAATGGAGAAAATCTTTGTGTCATTAGGTGAGGCAAACATTTCTTAAACAGGACACCAAAAGCACAAATTATAAAAGAAAAAAAATGTTGGTGAATTGGACTTCATGATTTGAAAGTTCCACTTCTCAAAAGTCAGTTATGAAAACACAAAGGTAAGCCACAGACTAGAAGCAAAATTTTTCACAACAAAGAGCTTGTATTCAGAATCAACAACTTTTACAACTCAACAAAAAGGCCAAAAATCTAACAAAAGATTGAAAGAGACATGTCCCATAAAAAGATATACAAATAGCCAAGAAGCACATAAAAAGCATCACTAGTCCTAAGATAAATGCTAATTAAGACCGCAGTGAGATACCACTATACACACCTACTAGAACAACTTACGTTAATACCAAGTCAATGCCCAGTGCTGGTGAAGATGTGGGACAACTGGAACTCCCTCCTCCAGTACTGGTGGGAATGCAAAATGTTACAGCCACTTTGATAAACAATATGGCACTATCTTATAAAGTTAAATATTCATTTACCATAATACCAAGCATTTCTACTCCTAGATGTTCACCCTAGAGAAATAAAAAATATGGCCCCATGAAAATATGTATGCAGATACCTTTAGCATCATTATTTGTAATAGCCAAAAACTGAAAACAGCCCAAATATTGTATGCATACCATGGAATACTGCAGAACAATAAAAAGGAGAAAAATATTAATATATACAACAATAATTTGCCTCAAAGACATTATGCTAAATAAAAGAAGTCAACAGAAGACTATGTTCTCAATTGTTCTATTTATATAAAGTCTAGAAAACACAACACAATAGCAACAGAAAGCAGATCAGTGTTTGCCTGAGACCAGCAGTAGAGGAAAAAGATCAAGAGCAAAGGTGCAGATAAATTGGTGCAGCCACCATGGAAAACAGTACTGGAAGTTCCTCAAAAAATTAAAAATAGAAATATCATATGATCCAGTAATTCCACTACTGAGTATTTACCCAAAGGAAACAAAAACACTAATTATAAAAGATATATTGACACCTACGTTTACTGCAACATTATTTACAATAGCCAAGATACGGAAGCAGCCCCAGTGTCCATCAATAGAAGAGTGGATAAAAAAAATGTGGTATATATAAGCAATGGAATATTACTCAGCCATATAAAAGGATGAGATCTTGCCATCTGTGACAACATAGATGGACCTAGTGGGTATTACACTACGTGAAATAAGTCAGACTGAGAAAGAAAAATACCATATGATTTCCCTTATATACAGAATTTAAAAATCAAAACAAACAAACAAAAAGAAGAAACGGACCCACTGCTGCAGAGAACAAACTGATGGCTGCCAGAGGGGAGGGGAATAGAGGGATGGGCAAAATGAGTGAAGAGAAGTAGGAGATATAGGCTTTCATTTATGGAATGAGTAAAGTCAGGGGAATAAAAGGTACAGCAAGGGGAATACAGTCAATGGCACTGTAATACCATCATATGGTGACAGATGGTAGCTACACTTGTGGTGAGCAGAGCATAACGTACAAACTCATCAAACCACTATGCTGTACAACTGAAACAAATGTAATATTGTAAGTCAACTACACTTCAATTTAAAAAAGAGCAAAGGCACACAAGGACTCTTTTTAAGATAAGGGGATTATTCGTTATACTGGTTAGGGTGGTAGTTACACTATTATATATACTTAGCAAAATTAATTAAACTCTGCCTTGAAAATGGGTGAATTTTTTATATATATTATTTCCAGAAAAAAAAGAGGGAAGAAAATAACATGTATTCCAATACGTAGGTACTTGGGCATGTTTACACTAGAAGACATAATGACATAGTCAGATGCTTGTACTTACTTATACTGAATAAGTTTGAATTTGTGAGAAATAAGATAATATTCAACAGAACGGTTTCATTGTTTTATTTATATGTGACATTTCAAATTAAGGATTAAATAAATATATTTCTACATATATGTGGAATCACCATGAATAAGCTGATTCACATATAGAGAAATAAAAGTACATTGTGTGGGTGACTCTTAAAAAAACTCAAAAGAAATGAAGAAAGATTTTAAAAACATTCAACAGAAAGTGATCCATACGGAAGATAAGCAAAAAAAAAAATTACATATGATAGGGATCACAAAGAATGTCAAATAATAGAACAAAATAAATACTAAAACTATTCCAGAACATGTTCCTAAAAATTTTTTTTTTAATCTTGAAATTAGGGCATCTGGGTGGCTCAGTCAGTTAAGCATCTGACTTCAGCTCAGGTTATGATCTCACAGTTCTTGAGTTCAAGCCCTGCATCAGGCTCTGCGCTGACAGCACAGAGCGTGCAACCTGCTTCGGATTCTGTCTCCCTCTCTCTGCCCCTCCCCCACTTGCACTTTCTCTCTCTCTCTCTCTCTTTCTCAAAAATAGATAAATATTAAAAAAAAATCTTGAAATTACATATTGAAAAGACACACCACAATCATTTCAGCATGGCCAACACAGAATCATATTATAGTTAAAACTACTTTAAAGAAAAATTAAAAAAACCTTGGGCAATCAGGCAAAAAGGCTAAGTCACTCATAAGGGAAAGAAAACAAGACTGCACCAGACTTCTCAACAATTCTTAATGCCCACCCCACCCTCAAAAAAAATAGTGTAACATATGTAAAATACTCAAGGTAAAGAAATATGAGTCAAGGGTTTTATATCTCACCAAACTGATGTCTGAATACAAACTGCAAACTACTATAAACTTGCCAAATTTGGGATACATTGGTCCTGTGAGTCCTTCCTAAAGAATCAATTAGAAAAGAACATTCAGACAATCAAAAAGATTGAGAAACAGTAATATAAGAATCCGTGATGGTCATTAGATATAAATATACCTGTAGAACAAAGCTAAACTGTGGTTATAAAGGAAACAATATAGTAAATACAGTATAATTATCAATAGTTGGAGTGAGGAAATAAGGAGTACATATGGATATGATTGTCTAATAGACACTAATTGGAAATAAAAGGATATTACTTTAGATCAGATAGTGGAGTAGAAGGAGTAAGGGAGAAGAGGTTACCAGATAATTTCAGTGTTGTTTAATGTAGGCAACCAATAAGTATGCCCCCCAAAAATGGACTAATGGTATATAAAGGTATCAGTAAAAAGTTAACCAATGAAACACACAAGCAGATAAAACCCACTGTATGATGAAAAAGCACAGATACAAAAGATATAAAAATAAAACAATTTGATAGAACTGAGGCCAAACATATTAATGATATCAATAGATGTAAATGGACTTAACTCACCTATTGAAAGAAAAGGATTTTCAGATTGTCTAATAAAGCAAAATCCAACACTATGCAGAATACAAGAGACATACCTAAAACAAAGAGATTCAAAAGAGTTAAAAATAAAAGGATGGAGAAAGATATATCAGGCAAACACAAATAAAAGAAAATAGGGTTCATAATCTTGATATCCAACAGGGTGGAATTGAGACCCAAAAGCATTAAAATGTATAAAGAAGAACACTTCATAATGCTTAAGTCTACAATTCACAATGAAGATATTATAATTATTAACATTTATGCACCCAATAACACAGCAATAGCCTTCATTAAGCAGCAACCTACAGGAGATGAAAGGAGAAATAGACAAAAACACATTAATAATAGACTTTAACATACCTCTCACAATCCAAGATCAAGCAGATGAAAAATTAATAAAGGTACAGAAGACCTAAACAACATAAATAAGATAGATCTTATAGATCTACATCAAACTCTGAGCCCCAGTAATAGAGATTACAACTTCTTTTCAAGTACACCCAGAATACTCACAAAAACTGACTAAATCTTAGGCCACAGAGAAAACCACAGTAAGGTCCAAAGAATAGAAATAATGCAAATATCATCCTCAGATTATAATGCAAAAATAGAAATAAATAACAAAATTTTAAAAAACTAAAATATCCTTCCACTTTTAAGCAACTCTTGGATCAAAGGCAAAATACAAAATTAAACTGTAGAATTTCTTGAAAATGATAATTAAAGCCTGACATTATCAGAATCTGTAGGCTACAGAGAAAGGAGGGATCAAAGAAAAATACATAGCATGAAATGCCTATATAGAAAATATTAAAATAAATAAATTAGCACCCGACTCAAAAAGCCTTCTAGGGAACACCAAAATAAAACAAAGAAATCAAGGAAAAGGAGAATTAATAATAAATGGCACAAGTTAATTTAGAAACCAAAAAAAAAAACCAGTAGAATCAATACATAAATCCAAAAACTAGTTCCCTAGAAAAGAAAGCAACAATGGACAAACCACTAATTCCATCATGACAAAAGGAGGGAGGGGGTAGTCAAGAGAAAACATAAGTATATAGCATTAAAAGCACAACAATTGAAATGACAAGGAAGTCAAAATAAAGAAAATTTTTAGAAAAGTTCTAAGAGACTCTTTTGCAAAATTTTATGCAAACAAATTTGAAAACTTGGATGACATGAATAATGTTTTAAAGAAATAAAACCTACCAAAATAGACCCCAGTAGAAACAGAAATTCTAAACAGAATAAGAGTCATAGAGGACATAGAGAAAGAAGTTAGAGTTCCACTACAAAAGAGCACCAAGCCAGATGGTTTCACAAGGGAACTCTAACAAACTTAAAGATCAGGTAACCCCAATGTTACTTTAATCATTCCAGAGCATAAAAAGAAGGAAAACTTCCAAACTCATTTTCCATAGCGAATACAACAATGTTCTCAGATCCTGACTAGAACTGCTCCCAACCTCCACCCCTACAAAAATAAATGAATGAATGAATGAATGAATGAATGAATACATAAATTTTTTTTTAAGTTTAAATTTATTTATTTTGAAAGGGAGAGAGACAGCACACAAGTAGGGTAAAGGCACAGAGACAGCGAGAGACAGAATCCCAAGCAGGCTCTCAGCACAAAGCCCGATGCGGAGCTCCAGCTCACAGTTGGTGAGATTGTGACCTGGGCCAAAATCAAGAGTCAGGGGCTTCACCAACTGAGCTACCCAGACACGTCTATAAATAATTGTTTTAAAAACCTGTGGACCAATATAACTCATGAATATCAATGCAAAAATTATTAAATAAAATATGACAAAATCTAACCCAGCATATTCATAAAGTTAAGAGAGGTCATATGGCTTCCAAAAATATAGAAAACTCAGCACCAGTCAAGTTTTTGTAAAAAGCTCAATAACATAGAAATTGATGGATACTTCGTTAGTAAATTATCTCAGCCCCAAATAATAGCTTATTTAAAAGAGAAATACTAGAAGCTTTCCTACGAAAATTAAAAACAAGGCAAAAATACCCACTATCTACACCATATTTAACATTGTGTTGGAGATATTCACCAATGCAATTAGAAAAGAGAAAGCAATTCAAGATATAAGAATTGGATAGAAAAGAAAGGATAAAATTATTTCCTGTTGTTCACAGACCGTATAATTATATATACATTGAAAACTCCCCCAAAAATAAATGGCAAACTGCTACACAAAGATCATTTAGTAAAGTAGGATTATAAAATTTGCATACAAAGATCAATAGCCTTCATGTAAAAAATCAGAGATGGAAGATAGACCCCAATTATGATAGAAAAAAAAGAAAATACTAAACATAAGGTTAACAAAAAGTTCCAAAGCATCCCTAAAAAGGCATGAAAAGACTTGAACAAACGGAAAAACATATCATGTTGTTAGATAAGATTCAATATCCTGGGGCACCTGGGTGGCTCAGTCAGATCATGATCTTGATTTCAGCTCAGATCATGATCTCACGGTTGGTGAGTTCGAGCCCCATATGGGGCTCTACTCTGACAGCACAGAGCCTGCTTGGGATTCTCTCTCTCATCTCTCTCTGCCCCTTCCCTGCTCGCGCACACACACTCTCTCTCTCACTCTCTCTTTCTCTAAATAAATAAATATTTTTAAAAGTAAGATTCAGTATCCTAAAGATATTAGTTCTCCCTACATAAGTTATTTTCTAATTTTAATGTGATAGTCATAAAAATGCTATCAGGCTTTTTTCTGGAGATATATAACTTTATTATAAAATTAATTTGGCAGATTGAGAAAGAATAACCAGAAAAGTCCAGAAAATGAGAACAATGCTGAGTGGCAGCCAGGGATTCTAACAAGATTCTCTACAAAAATTTTAGCCTCCAGTAAGAACAACAACAACAATAACAACAAAAGCAATAATGGTCACAAGGAGCAAGCATTGTCTCTCTATGAATAAGTCATGACAAGTTCATCAATTTCCTATTATTTTTAGGGACCTAGACAGCGTATCAAAGGAAAGCTGAAAATAGAGTATATACACCTCAGCAAAGTGGGATGCCCCTGAGTACTCAACTGTAATCTCCTCTAAAACCTAGTACAGAGTCTGACACATTGTAAACACTCAATAAATATTTGCTAAGTAAGTGAATGGACAAGTTGATGAAAAATGGATTGCTTGGTACCACAAAAGAAGAGAAAAACAAGACAAAAATATAACATATGAATTGAAAAAAACTAAAAATTCTAAATAAAATGGTTGAGCTTTCCATACTGGTTGGCTTGAGTCAACGGGGAACATTGCTCGACCCGGTCTCAGCCTGACCTCGGTGTTTGTCGCGCCGGTCGCGACACATACTATAGAAAGCAAGCTTATTGATAAAAATACATTTTGCTTAATGTACTTCTTGATGCAATAAACATTTCAGTTCTAAGCCAATATATGTGCTCATCTATGAATAGCTACTCCTATCTTTTCAGAATATAAGCAATAAGTGTGAGTTTACAACACAACAATACTATAAAATGAAAATCCCAATGTAAAGCCTACTTATAGGTTGAGTAATCAATACATAAAACTTGAACAGATGTATTATCAAAGGATCCACATTAAATTACAGCATCACAAGTCCCCAACTTCAAATGTATTGTCACTTTATCATAAGAAAAACAGTTGGCTATGTACTAAGATTGTCTACCAATTAGGAATCATAACTATTATGCTGAATATAGTAACAGAAAATTTTAGCTAATGAGAAAGAAGCAAAAACACAATTAACATTCAGAAAAAGTATAACTTGTTATATAAATACTATAAAATTTGATTTAGCAAATATGTTTTACATACTTTTAAAGTGTATTTTTATTTACTTGTAAATCCAATTGAAAAGCATGCATTCTGTATAGTTTATATTCACATTGTACTGAGTGCAAAACTTCACATTAACAAAAATATGAAATCTTCAAATTAATGTATCCAAAAATTGGATTATGTAATCCTTCTTTATAAAAAGACATTTAATGCACTCTCAATCATTTTTACTTTGAAGAAACAGCTTTTGTGCATACACTGTGCCCTAGACAATGGTGTTTGCACACTGGAGACACAAAAATGAACATAATACAGTCTATACATAAAGTAAATGAGGTCACCTAACAAGAAAACAAATTATTCCATACAGTGTGAGTACACGAGAGGGGCGTACAAGGGGAGACTGGCAATCAGGCAGGGCTTCCAAGCTAAGTACTGGACAAAAGAAAGGCAAAGAAGAGGGCATGGAGAAAAAGAAAGCATTTGAGGCAAAAAGAAAACAGTACATTGGAGGAACTGGAAAAAAAAATCCAAAATAAGTAGATCAAAGAGTTGGGCAGCAATTTAGTTGCATGGGCTAGAATCAACAGGGGTTGGTGATTTGTTGTATCTCTGTAATAACAGAGAGTAGGAGAAGTTTAAGAAGACTCCCCAGTTTTTTCACTTGGGTGAATGGGTAGATGGTAGTGCTATTCATTAAAATGAGTAATACCCAAAGAAGTACAAGCATGAGGGAGAAGACAAAGAGTTTGGGTTTGAGATGACTATAGGATGCCTGGATAGAGATAGAGGCTTTTGTTCAAGAGACATGTTTAGACTTTAAACTTGTATTTGGGTGCCATCCACATAGAGGTGATAACTGATGAAAGTGAATGAAACCAAGAACCTGTGCAATTTAAAAAAGGAGGGGGGAACCTAATGACAAAATGCTGTTCATAAAAAATAGGGAGAAGAAAATAGCCCTAAGGGAAATAATCTGAGTAGGAACAGCCAGAAAAGAAAGAAGAAGAGTTCAAATTTAAAATGTGGCAACTACTGTCAAATGATGCAGAGAAACCATGTAAGACAAGAGCTAAAAACCATGTGCTCTTTTTGCTACCACAAACACGGCTAATAACCATATTCCAATTTTTGTATGTGTGAATAAAACTAGTTTTCTCTATGAGGTTAGCAATGTTGTTGTGCCAAGATTTCTAAATGACTACAAGTTGCAGTACTATTCAAAGAGGTGTTTTTCTATTATAATAATATTAGTAATACAGCAATATTCTATTTACAGTAATATAATGTACATAAAATAATTTTTTAACTATCAATTTCTCTTTTTTTTTAGTTTTTTTAACGTTTATTTATTTTTGAGACAGAGAGAGACAGAGCAAGAACAGGGGAGGGGCAGAGAGAGAGGGAGACACAGAATCCGAAACAGGCTCCAGGCTCTGAGCGGTCAGCACAGAGCCCGACGCGGGGCTCGAACTCACGGACCGTGAGATCATGACCTGAGCCGAAGTCGGACGCTTAACCGAACAAGCCACCCAGGCGCCCCTCAATTTCTCTAAATATGACCCTTAAAGATGCATGGGACAGGGCCAAGTTCAACTTCAATTCATAGTGCTAATTACCTCTACTCTTAAAAGTGTTTTTCATATAATCAAAAAGACTTTTAGTTACTAAGATAAAGATGTTGAGTAGGACTGGGGCACCTGGATGGCTCAGTCGGTTAAGCATCTGACTTCAGCTCAGGTCATGATCTCACAGTTCATGAATTTGAGCCCTACATCAGGCTCTCTGCTATCAGCACAGAGGCCCCTTTGGATCCTCTGTTCCCCTCTCTCTCTGCCCCTTCACAGCTCATGCTCTCTCTCTCTCAAAAATAAACATTCAAAAAAAATTTTTTAAGATGAGTAGGATAAGCACATTAAAAATAGCATATATTCACATTTCTATAATTAGCTTTTTTGAATTTATACTCAGCAGGCTAATTTCCAAAATTGACAAACATTTTGATGGATATTTATATAAGTGATTTGTGTTTATCAGCTACTACACCATCATTATAATACAAAAAGTGATGGATAGGGATTTCATGCTTTAGAAATCCTCTGTTTAGATGATTAGCCAGTGCCTTGCTAGATATACCAAGTCAAGGAATTGCCATGCAGAAATCTCCTCCCACTTAAAATGGGTTAGGCTGACTGCTGTAGAGGAGACCCAGAGACAAGGAAAGGAGAATAAAAAATAGTCCAATAGACCATGTCCCATTTAAATAATATCATGGTTACTTTTTTTTTCTGCTACACTCTGGGGGGGTGAGTAGATCCAAATTTATAATTATCCTCATTTTAGCAGCAAGCATAAGATTTTATACTTGATGATGATGATAATAATAGCTAACATTTATTAACCCCTCATTACGTGCCAAGATTCTGTGCTAAGCACTTTTCCATGGATCACCTCATTTTAATCTTCACAACAACTATGACTATCCCCATTTTATAGATAATACAGTCAAGGCTTAGAAAGGTTGAGTTAACTTGTCTAAGGTCACAGAGATTCCAAGAAGCAGGGCCAGAATTTATACTTAGGCAGCAGTCTGATTCTAGAACCCCAACTCAACTTCTGCTGTTACTGAAAGATGCTTCTTTTGAAAGAGCACATCCAAAGTACTCCAGATTATTCCATTTTAACTCTTAGAAGACAGAGAAAGGGAGAGGAGGTGGATTCCTTAGAACCCCAAATAAAAGAATCATTTCAGATTCTACAGAAACTACAAAAACATTTTCACTACAGTGAATGTTGTAAGAAAAAGAAGCATTTGGAGGAATAAAGTTTTAGCTCTGTGCAGTCGCCTTAAGAAATTGCTAGGAAGCTTTCATCTTCTGTTATGATGTTCTGTACATTATACAGGAAACAGAGTGAATGTATAAAAACAGCTCCAAACTATATCCTAGCTAATACTAGTCTCTCTTTCATCATTATTACTTATTTCACACAAGAAAATATCACTACATAAAAATAAAATCATTTTTCACATATCTGTGATACATTACATCTCAAAGGTAAATCACGTAATCTGTTTGGGTTGAAATGCAAGTGCTTCCTCTTGCTGGTTCAACCAAACTATCTCCACTTCCTGCACCAGTGAAACCTCTACCTACATCAAGACGCCTCAGGAAGAAGAGCAATAGAAATAATATTGTGACATTATATTAAACCTCATTCTTCCTCTTGGTCCTTAGACAAGTGGTACTGTGCATAATCCTGAATTCAGAGGATAAATAAACTCTCTAGTTCTCTCCTGTTCTGGTGGTCTTCGCATCCAGTAGGAGAGAAAAATATCGTAGCCTTCCCTTCTTTCTCCTTCCTTCTAGCCATATTCCTACTAAGTCCAAGCATAAAATACCACAAATCTGCAACTTCTCTTTATTAAAAAGTATTCACCCTTCATGAACATCAACCATGCAGATTTTCATGTGTTTGCTCTATTTTCAGGTATACAATGTGCACTCAAGTGACAATACATTCATGTTAGTGCATGTAAAACAGAAAAAAAAGAAATTTTTAACTTCCCTTCACTATAAATAAAGATACCTCAAAACACCCAAAACATCTTTATCCTTTTCACAGCCTATTCCCATTTACCTTCTTTGCCTTCCAGAACAGAACACTTAGGACAAATAAAGCTGCTACTATTATCCCGTAATTCATAGATGGAAACTCTGAGGCACTAAAGTATTAAGTTAATTGCCCCGTGTCTCACAGTTAATCAGAAGGGCATGAAAAACTCAAATCCACATGTTCTAACTTCAAATATGGTGTCCTTTCCATTATCTACAGAGGGAAAAAAAATCTGTTTTACAAACACTTCTAAAATAGCTTCTTAACTACACACTACCTGCACTACACAACCAAATCCACCAGTAGATTTTATTCATCCTGGCATTAACTGCCCAGGAAAGAGACAAGACAATGCATCCAGTGCATCTCAAATATAACAAGGAAACGAAAACACAGAAAAAAGACAGTAATACTCACTGGTTTTAACTTGAAGTTACATAATATGTAACTATAAAATCAAATGACAGGTGGTGGTTTTTTTAACAACATACTATAATAAAACCTTCAAGGGTGTGATATTCTTAAGTGGAAAGTTCACACTGATTCCAACTATGTTACCATTACTCAAAACATAATGCATTCAATTTGTTTGAAATCCTATGTGGAAGCAAAATTTTTCTTTGAGGTTTAGATTTAACTTTTAAAAACAGGCCAAAAAATTCACAAAAGAACTTTCTGTTTAGAAGAGATGGAATATTAAGAGGGAAGAGCTATCATTTCTTGAGTTCTTTTATGTGCTAGGCTCACTACTCAATCTTCCATGTGTATTCCCTCATTTATAATCACAACGCCATCAGCATAATTACCCCAGGTTTACAGATGAGGAAATAAAGTTTAGAGACATCAATTATCTTGCCCAAGGTCACACAGTAAATGGCAGAACTAGGATTCAAACCAGATGTTCCAGATTCCAAAAATAACATTGTTAAGAGGTACAAGCACTGGATGGTAGGTGGGCATAGAGAATCTCTAATGAACCATCAATCTGGGAATTCTGTGAGCCTTCAGTTCATTTCATCTATCTGGTGAATAAGTGGCACACTGCATATGCATATCATATACAACATACTGCCCCACAATAATGAGACTACTGTGTCGGGTGTCTCACAAAATGGTTTTTATAGCCATTCCAAAAAAAGAAATACAAAGACTTAAGTAGTGACGGGACAGCATTATCAACTTAACTGTGTACTTCTTTGAGAGAAACAAGAGTCAATTAGATGAACCAGTTCTGGCATATTTGTTAAAAATTCAAACTCATTGCTTAATAAAAATATCTTTTACTTACAAAAACTAAGTTCCTGAATCCCTCAAGTGCACTCGGGAAAAGATTTCACATTAATCAACCTACGAAGTACATACCACCGGCCTACAAATGCGCACTGCAATAAGAGAGGCTATAGGAAGCATATTAGAAACTTCCTCTGTCCACAAGGAGTTAGCAGGTTGTTTCCAACCAAACACACTGAGACAACTAAAATCCTCTTGCTATTTGTTGTAGTTTGTGTGAGCTTCCCTACAAAGGAAACCTCTTTGGAAAAATAATTAGATCATTTTCTCAGAGCCCCTTTCACCTTCATGCAAAGCACCAACTCTTGCTTTAACCTGTGGTTGGGGTTAGTTTTTGCATTAGTGTAGGTATTCAGGAGTTGATTTTCCTCACACTGGTCCAGAATTCTGCCTGACTCCCGGCTCCCTCTCCCTTCTCTCCTTTCCTGCCTCTCCAACCCGAAGTGGAAACTGCAGACTCAAACTCCCCGATGGCTCCAGCACCTAGAACTGGGCATGCTCAGAAGGCCAGGCAGGCTTTGGTTGCACTGACAGTTCCCCGCCCCTGATTTGCCGCTGCCCCCCCTTCCCCCACTCCAACAAGAGATACTGAAATGTTTATTTGAAAGATATGAGGCCTCTTTTTCCCGAGAATGACCCCATTTCAATTTCATTTCGCAGGGTCTTTCAGTCTTGCGAAACCCCACCACAAGCCCGAGAAGACAGCATTATTTTTCAGCACCGGGGACAGCGCCGCGTTGCCATCCACGTCCACCCTCCCCCACTTTCTCTTCCGCCCCCCACCCCCCACCCGCCCCAACCTCAGCCCCCACCCCCGCACCAGCACGATGCCAAGGTCTCCCGGCAGCCGCAAACGCCGCAACTGCAATAGCTCCCAGCCGGAGGCCGGGCCGGAACGCCGGGCCGGCTGCTACTTACACTGCTCCGCTTTGGTGGACATGGTGCTGTCCAGATGGAAAGGCTTTGCCCCAAAATCTGTGTCGTGTGAGCTCCCTCGCTCCGCCAGCGATGTTGCGAGGAAAAGAGCGCATACCCCCCACCCCCCACCCCCTCGCTTTCCCCCTCCCTTAGGCCCGTGTCGCTACCATTCGGACAAAACGCACATCAAATTGCAGAATTCGGTCCCGGAAGGTTAGGAAATCGCCCCCGGAGAAATGGGTGGGATTTAATAGGCGGCCAAAGGCTTCCTGTCCGTCCCCTCCTGGAGCTGCCCGCGTTGATGTGGGCGGGGAGACCGAAAGGAGAGAGCAACCCGCGGCTCCTGGTGAAATGGGAAAATGGGCTCGACCGGGGGAGGAGTATTTCCATTCATAAGGCGCTCGGAGGGGACGGGTGTTTCCCAGAGAAAAGCCTCTTAAAGTGCCGGAGTCCCCGACCATTTGGATCTCCCATTGGCGTTCTCCGGGCCTGTAAATCCTGCTCCGGGAGCAGCCCCGGTGCCTCAACGAGGTGACCGGAGAGGGACACAAGTGCGTCCCACGCTTGGTCTCAACCTCCCGGAGGAAGGAGGGGGAGGCGGATCCGGGGCGGGCTGGAGACAGCCGGGGCCGGAGGGCGGCGAGGACGCTCCAGAGGACCGCGAAGAAGGAAATGCACAAGTAACCCTCAGCATGGCTTCCCGGCGTGCTGCGGTCCGTGCCCTCTGCCTCCCCTCTCTGATGGGCTCTCCTGCTGATGATTAGTATGGGAGGTCCCACTGCCCGGGAGCTGGGAGACGACTTAAAAAGTTGGGGCAAAGGAAGGAGGAGAATTCCACGGAAGGTGAAGCTGGAGGGCCACAGAAAAGAAAAATGAAAGATTAGAGACAAGGAACCCAGGTGTGTTCCCTTGCAACCCCCCAGAATGTAAATTGGCACGTGAGGAAATTGGCACGTGGCACTGCTGAAAAACCAAATGAAGCCAATGGAAAGGGGCATCATACATGTTAATAGAAGATACTTAAAGAATCAACTGCGGAGTGGAGGGACGTTCTGAGCCTGGACTTAGAGTCAGGCAGAACCAGATTCAAGACTTACTCATTTTAGGACCAATCTTTTAATGTCCTTGAGTCTCAGGTTCTGCATCTGTAAAATGAGAATAAAACCTGCTTGGTCGCTGAAAGACTTATTGGGCAGATCAAATGATCATGGATGTGAAAGTCCTTCTAAATTAAAGTCCTTTTAGTTGAAGTCTTTTTAAAACTAATGTACTGTACATTTGCCAACCGCTGTGACCACTCTTTAATTCAAATAACCTAAATAATTTGTGAAAGCTAAGAAGCAATGATCAAAGCACGTTGATTTAGCAAAAGCTATGGAAACAATACTGTAAGAGTTGAGCAATTGTTTTCAGTGCTAATAACTGTGGTGACTAAATCAATATCAATATTTTTCCATCTCACCAAAAAAGAATAATCCTTGGGGCGCCTGGCAGAGTCAGTTGGAAGAGCATGCGACTCGATCTCTGAGCTGTGAGTTCAAGCCCCACGTTAGGTACAGAGATTATTTAAATAAATAAAATGTTTAAATAAAAATAATTTAACAATTAGAAAATAAAAAACTTAAAAAGCATAATCCTTATTTTAGGGAAAAGGATGTTAAATTGAATATGATACATACAACACATTCAAAATAAATCTTTGACAATTAAGAAAAAAATATGTGACCACATATAATAGCCTGAAAAAGTCTTCTGACAGCAAGGAAACTGCCCATTATGATGGCACACACAGTGGCAAAGCTCTATAATAGTGGCAAAAATGTTAACAATTTAGCTCTTTGGGGTGTATACACAACTAAGACTAAATCACATCACTGATTGACAGGTTGGTCTTCCTAACCAGGCTGATCACCCTACACCATTGTTCATTCCTAAAATTACATCCCAGAGAAGTTCCATTTTTCAGTCAAAGATAAATGATGGTGTAAAGAATAATGCTGACGAGTTAATTTGGGGTAAAAATAAGCTAGAACCATTCTGAAAGAAAATATGAATATAATATAAATCTTTGAAGATATCAAATATTTTGTGTGATTAAAAGAAGGCTCAATGATTTACTCAGAAATTTCTGGAAGGCTTGAGGCTTTGATAAAGAAAACAATTGGAAAAAAATTTAATGGTGTCCTATGGGTAACCCAGAAAGAAAGCAACAATGTGTTGGAAAATACTCTTCCATGGCCTGCTTACTAATCTTGCTGTTTGTCATGAATTAAAACCTCCTACTACCCCACTGAGAGTGTAACATTGTTAAGGGGTACAGACTCAGGAGTTAGATAGCCTGAGTTTGACTTCCAGCTCTGCTTCAGTGTGACCTTAAACAAGTTTCTTCTCTGTCTCAATTTTTCTCACCTGCAAAATACTCATAATAATATAGCTACCTCAAAGGTTGTTGTCAGGATTAAATGAGTATACACAAAGAATCTAGAATAATCCTTGACACATTTTAATGACATGAGAATCTAGAATAATCCTTGACACATGTGTTTGCTTTTGTTAGCATTACTGTTCAAGCCATTGAAATGTACCCATTCCATTAAGGCTAGTTCTGACTGTTTCAAACCCTTCAAAGCCTGAAATCATCTGTATAATTGATACCCTAATTAACAACCTAGGCTCTTACAACCTCAACCTTCTAACATGCCTATTGAGCTAATTCACTAACCTGGATCATATCCATTATCCACTTTCTCCACTCCAACAGAGGGCGTAAATTACTACTTCAAACAAAGATGAACCTCTACTTCCCTTTGTCTCCACCTACCTGTGTCAACCTTTGTTTCTTTTATTCTACTGCAAAAGGAGTGCCTCTCCTCATTGCCAGGTGAAATGCCCTTTTCTAAAACTATACCTCTAATTAAAAATGCTCCCATGAATTGTCCTGTCTTTCCAACATTTTAAGTCTCTATCTTTTCAATGGATTGTCCCATTCTGGTCACAAACATGAATCCTGGAAAAGCTGTACCTATCATAATAGCGAATAAGTGATCTCCATTTCTCCACCTACTGTCTCCATTTCTTCAGCATCGCACCTATTAGCAACTTTTGCTGAAACAGTTTCTTTCAATAGTCACTAATAATTTCCTAATACTCTATTACAATTATCTTATCTCTTGATGACTAATTCCAGCATTTCAAATATCTCCCTATTCATTTTTAAAACCACCTCTTCCCTTAAGTTCTATACTACCATGTTCTGAAAAATCTTCCCCAAACCTTTTGGTGTCCTTTTGTTTAATGAAGTTATTTCCCACATAAAAATATAAAAAACAATATAACCACAACTTTTGCCACTACCCAGTGCCATTAGATCTTAATATAGTCATATTTTCATTAGATACTTTATTTAAAAGAAATAAAACATTTTATTTTTTTAAGATTTTAAAAAAATTTTTTAACGTTTATTTCTGAGAGACAGAGAGAGACAGAGCATGAGCAGGAGAGACGCAGAAAGAGAGGGAGACACAGAATCCGAAGCAGGCTCCAGGCTCTGAGCTGTCAGCACAGAGCCGGATGAGGGACTCAAACCCACAAAGTGCAAGATCATGACCTGAGCTGAAGTCAGACACTTAACCGACTGAGCCACCCAGGCACCCCTAGATTTTTTTTAAGTAATATCTACAACCAGTGTAGGGCTCAAACTCACAACCCCAAGATCAAGAGTCACATGCTCTACAAACTTGAGGCAGCCAAGTGCCCCAAGAAATGAAACATTTTAGATTCATGAGAAGCCCCCATAAAACTTTTCTAACTTTGTAGTTAATCAAACCTTCATATATCTATACTATTCAATTATTCATTCAGCAAATACTTATTGAATACCATATATATATATATATATATATATATATATATATATATATATATCCCTGGAGATACTATAGAGAACAAAGAAAACACCAATCTCTGCCTTCATGGAGCTAATAGTCTAGTGTAGAAGAAAAAAAAAAATTAAATGAGGTAAACATATAGAACACTAAAAACTGATAATTGCATAAAAGAAAAAATGCTACCCCAGGTAAACAAGATAGGAAATGTTTAAAGAGATTGGAATTCTGGGTAGGGTAAAATTTCAGATAGGGTAGCTACAGACATACTATATATATATCTGCAGCCCAAACTATATGAATTGTTTCACATATTTTTTAAATTTATATAATTAATACTATACCATACATATCTTTCTGAGAGTTAACACTTTTCAGTCAACATCGAATTTGACTTAATCACATTGGCACATATAGCACTAGTTTATTCATCTTTAATATTGTATAGGATTTCATTTTATAAATATCCCACAATTTATTTACCTCCTGTCTTATTGATGAACATATGGGTTATTTTGCCATTTTTTCCTATTACCAAAAAAAAATGCAATGATCATTCTTACATATGTATATATGTGCAAAAATTTGTTTTAGGATATTCTAAACTTCAACTTTTGCTAGCTATTGCCAAATTTCTCACTAAAACTATTGTATCAACCTGTACTCCCCTCCAGGTTCCACTTGCAGTATGGCCAAATAAATGATTCCTGGACCTACCCTTTCAAAGATAACAGCTACAAACTGAATAAAATACAAAAACAAAACAAAACATAACTTACCTGAAGCAATTGAAGACCAACCAAAAGCAGGTAGATTCTAGAGAGATGATAACACTTGCAAGAAGTAAATGGCACAGGAATATGGGTTTCCATTCTCTATTGCTTTTAGACTGGATGATGGCTTCAGTTTGTGCCACACAGGGTGGCTAAAATTCCAATAGCTTGCTCACAGATATTTTTGGTCTGAATTACCAAAGCACAGAGTTTAAAACAACCATATCTACTGGAAATGGAAAGGGGAACTGCAAAAAAGTGAGAGCCAGAGAGAAGGAAATGTAAATTATGTGTCTCTGTCCAAATCTCTAGCTGATCCCTGAACCATACACATGCAGAACTGTGTGCAAACAATGACAATGCAGATAGGAATAAAAGAACTAAACTCAGACTTAAGCTGCCACCAAAAAGTTAGTTTGTAGTTTTACTCTATTTAAATTATCTACTAAAAAAAAAAAAAATCAACACCTTTTAGAGGAAAATAACAAAATACAGAATCTTCACAGCATAACATTCACAATGTCCAGAATACAATTCAAACTTATTTGACACATAAAGAATAGGATCTTTTCTCAAGAAAAAAAAGAAAAAAGAAAAAACAAGATCCAGAGTTGGAATTAGCAGACAAGGATTTGAAAACCTAATTCTGCTTAGTGAGGCAAAAGAAAATATGCACATAATGAGTGAAAAGATATGAATGCCAGCAGAGAAATAGAAAGGTTTTTTAAAAATTTTTTTAATGTTTATTTATTTCTGAGACAGAGAGAGACAGAGCATGAGTGAGGGAGGGGCAGAGAGAGAGGGAGACACAGAATCAGAAGCAGGATCCAGGCACTGAGCTGTCACCACAGAGGCTCGAACTCACAAACCATGAGATCACGACCTGAGCCGAAGTCGGTCTCTCAACCAACTGAGCCACCCAGGAGCCCCGAAAGTTTTTTTTTTTTCAACGTTTATTTATTTTTGGGACAGAGAGAGACAGAACATGAATGGGGGAGGGGCAGAGAGAGAGGGAGACACAGAATCGGAAACAGGCTCCAGGCTCTGAGCCATCAGCCCAGAGCCTGACACGGGGCTCGAACTCACGGACCGCGAGATCGTGACCTGGCTGAAGTCGGACACTTAACCGACTGTGCCACCCAGGCGCCCCCCGAAAGTTTTTTTAATAAAAGAGCCAACTGGAAACTTTAGAACATAAAAATACAGCATTTCTAATTAAAATTTTACTTGGGTGGGCTTATGACATAAAATAGATGAAATAGTAAACCTGAATATAAATTTATGGAAATTGCCTAATATGAAGAAGAGAGAGGGGAAAGATGGTACAAAATGAACATACCCTTGGGACCTTTGGGTCATTAGCAAAATGTCTAACACATGTGTAGTATTAGTCATAGAAGGAAAAGATAGAACAGGCAGAAAAAAAAACACTTAAAGAAATACTGGCTGAAAAAAATAACCCAATTTGGTGAAATAAAATTTACAGATTGAAGAAGCCCTGAAAACATCTAAGCAGGAGAAATACAAAGAAAATCATGTCCAGCTCCCATTAGATTCAACAAAAACTGACCATCAACAAGGCATATCATAGTCAAATTCACAAAATACTCAGGCAAGGAGAGAATCATGAAAGCAGCAAGGGGAAAAAAAGTCCTTAACCTATAAGGAAGACAGATCAGGTTTGCAGCAGACCGATCCACAGAAACTTGGCGGGCCAGAAAGGAGTGGCAGGATGTATTCAATGTGCTGAATCAGAAAAATATGCAGCCACGAATTCTTTATCCAGCAAGGCTGTCATTCAAAATAGAAAGAGAGATAAAAAGTTTCTCAAACAAACAAA
The DNA here is from genome assembly GCF_027475565.1 of Acinonyx jubatus. NCBI lineage: Eukaryota > Metazoa > Chordata > Mammalia > Carnivora > Felidae > Acinonyx > Acinonyx jubatus. Next base: position 133,807,590 of record NC_069386.1, on the reverse strand, counting down.
AATTAAAGGAGTTTGTGACCACTAAACCAGCCCTGCAAGAAATTTTAAGGGGGACTCTCTGAGAGGAGAAAAGATGAAAATATAAAAAATAAATAAATAAAGACCAAAAGCAACAAAGATTAGAAAGGACCAGAGAACACCACCAGAAACTCCAACTCTACAAGCAACATAATGGCAATAAATTCATATCTTTCAGTACTCACTCTAAACGTCAATGGACTCAATGCTTCAATCAAAAGACATAGGGTAACAGCATGGATAAGAAAACAAGATCCATCCATATGCTGTTTACGAGAGACCCACTTTAGACCTAAAGACACCTTCAGATTGAAAGTAAGGGGATGGGGAACCACCTATCATGCTAATGGTCAACAAAAGCTGGAGCAGCCATACTTATATCACACAATCTAGACTTTAAAATATAGACTGTATCAAGAGATGCAGAAGGACATTATATCATAATCAAGGGGTCTATCCACCAAAAAGACCTAACAATTGTAAACATTTATGTAGCAAATGTGGGAGAACCCAAATATATAAATCAATTAATAACAAACATAAAGAAACTCATCCATAGTAATACCCCACTGACAACAATGGACAGATCACCTAATCAAAAACTCAACAAGGGAACAATGGCTTTGAATGACACACTAGACTGGATGGACTTAACAGATATATTCAGAACATTTCATCCTAAAGCAGCAGAATATACATTCTTCTCCAGTGCACATGGAATGTTCTCCAGAATAGACCATATACTGGGACACAAATCAGCCCTAATCAAGTACAAAAAGATCAAGATCATACCGTGCATATTTTCAGACCACAATGCTATGAAACTCGAAATCAACCACAAAAAAATTTGTAAAGGTAACAAATACTTGAAGACTGAAGAACATCCTACTAAAGAATGAATGGGCTAACCAAGAAGTTAAAGAGGAAATTAAAAAGTATATGGAAGCCAATGAATATGATAACACCACAACACAAAACCTCTTATGACCGCCTTTACTGTGTCTGGGACGCAGTAAAGGCGGTCATAAGAAGAAAGTATATAGCAATCCAGGCCTTCCTAAAGAAGGAAGAAAGATCTCAGATACACAACCTAACCTTACGCCTTAAAGAGCTGGAAAAAGAACAGCAAATAAAACCCAAAACCAGCAGAAGACAGGAAATAATAAAGATTAGAGCAGAAATTAATGCCATCGAAACCATAAAAACAGTAGAACAGATCAATGAAATGAGAAGCTGGTTCTTTGAAAGAATTAACAAATTGATAAACCACTAGCCAGTTTGATCAAAAAGAAAAAGGAAAGGACCCAAATAAATAAAATCAAGAATGAAAGAGGAGAGACCACAACCAACACAGCAGAAATAAAAACAATAATAAGAGACTATTATGAGCCATTATATGCCAATAAAATGGGCAATCTGGAAGAAATGTACAAATTCCTAGACACATATACACTACCAAAACTGAAACAGGAAGAAATAGAAAATGTGAACAGACCCATAACCAATAAGGAAATCAAATTAGTAATCAAAAATTTCCCAAAAAAACAAGAGTCCAGGGCCAGATGGCTTTCCAGGGGAATTCTACCAAACATCTAAGGAAGAATTAACACCTATTCTCTTGAAGCTGTTCCAAAAAATGGAAATGGAAGAAAAACTTCTGAACTCATTCTATGAAGCCAGCATTACCTTGCTTCCAAAACCAGACACCCCACTAAAAAGGAGAACTATAGACCAATTTCCCTGATGAACATGGATGCAAAAATCCTCAACAAGGTATTAGCCAACCGGATCCAGTAATACATTAAAAAAATTATTCACCAGGTAAGTGGAATTTATACCTGGGATGCAGGCTGGTTCAATATCTGCAAAACAATTAATGTGATTCATCACATCAATAAAAGAAAGGACAAGAATCATATGATCCTGTCAATAGATGCAGAGAAAGCATTTGAGAAAATATAGCATCCTTTCTTGATAAAAACCCTCAAGAAAGTAGGGATAGAAGGATAATACCTAGAGATCATAAAAGCCATATATGAACAACCCAACGTTAATATCATCCTCAATGGGGAAAAACTGAGAGCTTTCCCCCTAAGGTCAGGAACAAGATAGGGATGTCCACTCTTGCCACTGTTATTCAACATAGTATTGGAAGTCTTAGTCTCTGCAATCACACAACACAAAGAAATAAAAGGCATCCAAATCGGCCAGGATGAGTTCAAACTTTCACTCTTCGCAGATGACATGATACTCAATATGGAAAACCCTAAAGATTCCAGCAAAAAACTGCTAGAACTGATTCATGAATTCAGCAAAGTTGCAGGATATAAAATCAATGCACAGAAATTGGTTGCATTCCTATACACCAACAATGAAGCAACAGAAAGAGAAATCAAGGAATAGATCCCATTTACAATTGCACCAAAAACCATAAAATACCTAGGAATAAATCTAACCAAAGAGGTGAAAAATCTACACACTGAAAATTATAGAAAGCTTATGAAAGAAATTGAAGAAGACACAAAAAGTGGAAAAAGATTCCATGCTCCTGGATAGGAAGAACAAATATTGTTAAAATGTTGATACTACCCAAAGCAATCTACACATTCAATGCAATTCCTATCAAAATAACACCACCATTCTTCACAGAGCTAGAACAAATAATCCTAAAATTTGTATGGAACCAGAAAAGACCCCGAATAGCCAAAGAAATCTTGAGAAAGAAAACCAAAGCAGGAGGCATCACAATCCTAGACTTCAAGCTATACTACAAAGCTGTAATCATCGAGACAGTACGGTACTGGCACAAGAACAGACACTCAGATCAATGGAACAGAATAGAGAACCCAGAAATGGACCCACAAACGTATGGCCAAGTAATCTTTGACAAAGCAGGAAAGAATATCAAATGGAATAAAGACAGTCTCTTCACCAAGTGGTGCTGGGAAAACTGGACAGCAACACACAGAAAAATGAACCTGGACCACCTTCTTACCCTATACACAAATATAAACTCAAAATGGATGAAAAACCTCAATGTAAGACAGGAAGCCATCAAAATCCTCAAGGAGAAAGCAGGCAAAAACCTCTCTGATCTTGGCCGCAGCAACTTCTTACTCAACACATCTCCAGAGGCAAGGGAAACAAAAGAAAAATGAACTACTGGGACCTCATCAAAATAAAAAGCTTCTGCACAGCGAAGGAAACAATCAGAAAAACTAAAAGGCAACCGACAGAATGGGAGAAGATATTTGCAAATGACATATCAGATAAAGGATTAGTATCCAAAATCTATAAAGAACTTATCAAACTCGACACCCAAAAAACAAATAATCCAGTGAAGAAATGGGCAAAAGACATGAATAGACACTTCTCCAAAGAAGACATCCAGATGGCCGACACATGATAAAAAAAGGCTAAAAATCACTTATCCTCAGGGAAATACAAATCAAAACCACAACGAGATGCCACCTCACCCCTGTCAGAATGGCTAACATTAACAAGTCAGGCAACAACAGATGTTGGCAAGGATGCGTAGAAAGAAGATCTCTTTTGCATTGTTGGGAATGCAAACCGGTACAGCCACTCTGGAAAACAGTATGGAGATTCCTCAAAAAGCTAAAAATAGAACTACCCTATGACCCAGCAATTGCACTACTAGGCATTTATCCACGGGATACAGGTGTGCTGCTTCGAAGGGACACATGCACCCCCATGTTTATAGCAGCACTATCAACAATAGCCAAAGTATGAAAAAAGCCCAAATGTCCATCGATGGGTGAATGGATAAAGAAGATGTGGTATATCTATACAATGAGTATTACTCGGCAATCAAAAAGAGTGAAATCTTGCCATTTGCAACTATGTGGATGGAACTGGAGGCTATTATGCTAAGTGAAATTAGTCAGAGAAAGACAAAAATCACATGACTTCACTCATATGAGGACTTTAAGAGACAAAACCGATGAACATGAGGGAAGGGAAACAAAAATAATATAAAAACAGGGAGGGGGACGAAACAGAAGAGACTCATAAATATGAAGAACAAACTGAGGGTTATGGGAGGGTTTGTGGGAGGGGTGATGGGCTAAATGGTAAGGGGCACTAAGGAATCTACTCCTGAAACCATTGTTGCACTATATGCTAACTAATTTGGATGTAAATTTTTTTTAAATAATAAAATTAAAAATTAAAGAAAGAAAGAAAATCACGTCCAGGCACATCAGATTCCAAATGACAAAAACCGAAGATAAAAAGGAAATATTGGAAGCAACCAGAGAAAAATGACAATTGCATACAAGAAAATATCAATTCTACTAGCCATTGATTTCTAATCAGAAATCATGGAAATCTGGGGCGGGGGGGGGGGTGGCTCCTGGGTGGCTCAGTCGGTTAAGCGTCTGACTTTGGCTCAGGTCATGATCTCATGGTTTGTGAGTTCAAGCCCCATGTTGGGCTCTGTACTGACAGTTCAGAGCTTGGAGCTTGTTTTGGATTCTGTGTCTCCCCCTCTCTCTGCCCCTCCCCTGCTTGCTCTCTTTCTCTCTCTCTCAAAATAAATAAATAAATAAACATTAAAAATATTTTTAAAAGAAATAATGGAAATCAGAAGATAATGAATCACATCTTTAAAGTGCTGAAAGGAAAAAGGAAGCTGTCAGTGCAGTATTCTATATCCAGCAGAAATATACTTCAAAATGAAGACAAAATAAAAACATTTCAGATCAAAGAAAACCAAAAGAATTTATCATCAACAAATTAGCACTCTAGGAAATGGTAAAAGATACTCTTCAGTCTGATGAAAAATGATACCAGATGAAAACTCAGATCTTCTCCCAGACTCTGGCTTGTTTTTCATTTGTTTGTTTACAGTCTTTATTGAACACAAGTTTTAAAATGTAAATGTAGCCAAATTTATCAATGTTTTTCTTTATAATTTGTGCTTTTTGTATTTCAAGAAATGTCTTTCCTATCTCCAAGGTTGTAAGATATCCCTATATTTCATTCTAAAAGTTTTAAAGTTTTACTTTTACATTTAAGTGTTAATTACAAATTAAATTTACCTTTGTGTATACTGTGAGGTAGGGCTTACTTTTTCCCATATGGATAAGTATCATGCTTAAACATTTGCTAAATTCTTCCCTAATAATTTCTTTTTTTTTAATGTTTATTTATTTTTGAGAGAGAGAGAGAGAGAGAGAGACTGTGAGTGAGGGAGGGGTAGAGAGAGGGAGACACAGAATCTGAAAGCAGGCTCCAGGCTCCGAGCTGTCAGCACAGAGCCCAATGCAGGGCTTCAACTCATGAACCATGAGATCATGACCTGAGCCCAAGTTGGACACCCAACCAACTAAGCCACCCAGGCACCCCTTCCCTATTAATTTCTAATCCCATGCCAACTTTGTCATAAATCAACTTTTCATATATGCATGAAACTGTTGCCTACAGTTTTCTCCTTTTCTTCCATACTATTTTAAATATTAAAAAATTTCTTTTTGGGTGCCTGGGTGGCTCAGTTGGTTAAGCATCTGACTCTTGATTTTGGCTCAGGTCATGATCTCACATTTCTTGGGTTCTAGCCCCATGTCGGGCTCTGCACTGACAGTGTGGGACCTGCTTGGGATTCTCTCTCTCTCCCTCTTTCTCTGTCCCTCCCCCCACCACACTCTAAATAAATAAACTTTTAAAAGTTTTATTTTTTCCTCTGCTCATAGACTGTGTTTCTAGTCTTTTACTGATTACTTATTTTAAAATAAAATGCTGAACTATAAATTTTTCTAAGAAACTCAAACTATCAGTATTTCTATCATCTTTGAAATTGAACATGATTCCCCATTTTGTTATTGTCTAAAGTTTGTTTGCCTTTTAAAACAAAACTTCTCATTCATTTCACCAACATATTTTGCAACATATTTTATTAATTTCTGTGCTCACAATTATTTCTTATATACCATACCTTACTTCTGAGTTCACTTTTCTTTCGTACTGAAGTACATTCTTTATTTTTTTTAAATATATAGCTCGAGAATTTCCATATACTGAAATGTTTCTCTTTTGGTCCACACTTTCAAATATATTTAGCTGGGTATAAGATTCTAGCTCAAAATCATTTTCCTCTCAACATTTTGAAGATGTTATTTCATTTCTTTCTGGAATCCTCTATTGATGAAAAGTTTATTGTCACTCTAATTGCCTTTTATTAAATAATCCATTTCTCCCTCTCAGTAGCATTTAAGATATTATTTTGATCATCAATGTTCTGCAGATCCACTATGATGTGTCTACATGTAAATTTATTTTATATTGTTTGGTATTAAGAGTACGCTTTCTATCTGAAAAGTCATGACATTTTTTAATTCTGGAAAACATCTACCATTTTCTCTTAAATATTTGTTCTCTACTGCTTCTTCCCTTTTCTTGTTGTGGGATTTCTGTATGATATTTCATAACCTCTCATTCTATCCATATCTCCCAACTCCTTGCTTATATTTCTTATCTTTTTACCTCTCATGGAGCATTCTGAGTAAATTCTTCCGAATTATCTTTTAATTCACTGATTCTCTTTGTCTCCAATCTGATGTGTGTCCCAACTATTGAGGTTTTCATTTCAATGATGTGAATTTTTCATTTTTATATATTTAGTTGTATTATTCATATCTACTTGTTCTCATTTCATGTACATTTGATATTTGTTCACAATTTTTTCTCTCTACGAATTTTAGTCCTTTAATCTAAAACATACTTGTTTTAAAGTCTTTGATAGCTTGTTCCATTAAAAATAAATTTATTTGTATTGAATTCATCTTACGATTTTTCTCTTGGCCATGTTTCTTGCCATTAGACTTATTTGTGTAGTCTTTGTTTTAATGTATCTTATTTAAGAGGATTTTGTTCTTATTTTTCTTTTTCTCTCTCTTTTCCTCTGTTTTCAACCTTTCCGTACCAGCTCTCATGCCAGCAGATAAGATTATTAAATAGAAACATCACAAATCAGCAACAAGTGATTGCGCAGTTTTGATTCAGTCCAAATCTCAAGGCTATCTCAATACCTTCCTGAATCTCTGTTTACAGTGTGCTCTAAGCTGTATGTATCCCAAGCAGGAGCCAACAGTTTTGGGTTTTTTTTCAGACTCTTCTTAAGGTGGAGTAGGGCTGGGGAAAGCAGAAGACTTCAAGCAGTAAGTGTAGTTCCAGTTACTGTCTTACATGAAACACTTTAATCCCCATTACCTTGGAAGAGCTAAATCCAAAATACCATTGCCTACTTTTAGCCTGGAGTCCAGTAGGCTTGTGACATTAACTCTACTCAAAATTTCTATTTCAGTTGTTTCCAGTATAAATTGGTATTTATCTTGTTTTGAGCTCAGCCATATTTTATCTATCATTACTGTAAGTTTAGGCCCAATGCGTAAATATACTACCATCTTGGCCAAGTAGAATCTGACTACTTCTCCACTGACTCCTCCTTCATCTTTTGCATTCTAGTCCCCCCAAATGGGAGTCATTTCTCAAAGCATCAGCCTTGGAATTCTTTTCTTTTCTCTAAATATCTCCCTCCTTCAGATATATCACCCATTCCCCTGCTTCAACTACAACTTACATGTTGAAAATTCTCAATTCTCTTTATTTTTCCCCAGCCAGTCTGCCAAGATTCAAGCTCAAATTCTTAACTATTTGATAGACGTTTATATCTGGATGTCCCATTAGTACCTTAAATTCAATATACATAAACCATGCATTATTTTCTTATCCCCCATCAACACCTTTTCCTGATGTTACTTATTTGTTTTTAAATGTTTATTTATTTTTGAGAGAGAGAGAGAGAGAAAGAGAGCGAGCATGAGCGGGGTAGGGGCAGAGAAAGAGGGAAACACAGAATCTGAAGCAGCCTCCAGGCTACAAGCTGTCAGCACAGAGCCCAAAGCGGGGCTCAAACCCACAAGCTGTGAGATCACGACCCGAGCTGAAGTCGGACACTCAACCGACTGAGCCAACCAGGCGCCCCCTGATTTTTATTTATCATAATGGAGCCATTATTCTCAGTGTTACCTAGACTTGAAATCTCAACGTTGTCTTATTCTCCACTATACTTCATCCATATACACTAATCAGGCTTTGCTATGGACTGAATGATGTCTCCCCCATCAAATTTATATATTAAGCCCTAACCCCCAGTGTGATGATATTGGAAGGTGAGGCCTCTGAGAGAATTGGGATTAGACAAAGCCACGAGAGTGGGGTTCTCATGATAGATTAGTGTTCTTATAAGAACAAGAGGAGACAGAGCAGAGCTTCCACTCTTTCACTCTCTCTCTCTCTCTCTCTCTCTCTCTCTCTCACATGTGAGGACACAGTGAGAAGGTGGCCATCTTCAGCCACCCTCACCAGAGAACTAAATTGCCCAGCACCTTGATCTTGGATTTCCCAGCCTCCAGAACTGTAAAAAACAAATTTCTGTTGCTTACGCCATCAAGTCTATGATAGCTTATAGTATTAGCAGACTAATAAAGACTAAGTCACATCATTTCCGTTTCAGAATCATCCTTGAGTTCAATTCTTTCTTGCCATGTTTTTTTACTATAACACTAATCCATTTCTTCTTGATTTCACATATGAATCATGGAAACTTCTTCCTTGGTAGTTTCCCTAATGTTACTCTCACTCCACTCTAATCCATTCTTCATGCTGCTCCAAGATTAATCATCCTAAAGTAGTATGTACCATAGATCCCAGTACCCTATCCTATAGTCAAATTGATCCTTGTGATTTCTCATCATTAAGCCTTTATTCGTGTCATTCCCCTTGCCTAGAATTCCTTTCTGTACATTTCCACATATTAAGTCTACCTCTATGTTCAATTGCTTATTTTAGCCATAAAAATCCTCAGCATTCACTCAGAAAAAATTTCTCCTTCACTGAACTCCCACAATGCTCCGCCTGTGCTATTCATATGGCTCTTATTTGTTCACTTATACCACATACTTATGGCATCTATTTACTGTTAGTTCCTTGGGAATGGGGTCATTTACATACCTACATCAAACCTAAGAAAAGGCTTACCCACAAGTACAGTAAAAAGAATATAACCTTTGAGATAAATTGTTATTCAAATGTTGGCTCTGCCAGTGCTTAACATTGGGCGTATTAAATTTCTCTAAATACCAAATCTGTCAAATACCATGCCTGATACCCCTGCAGCTTCTTAGGTATATTGACCCAAAACAGCCTCTACTGAAAGAGTATAAGAAGTTCCTTCCAAAAAGATTCCCCCTCACAGAAAGGTAAACAAAACTGTTTTCAAAATGAGCAAGTTAATCATGGTAAGTGAAGAGCACAGATATATAAATAGGCAAGTAGGGATCCCTGAGATAGGTCAATGGTAGACCACTCACAAAGACCCACAGACTGAGCTTCTAAGGTTCCTAAAACTCCCAAGAATTATGAATGACCATCTCATTCCAGGCTCTATCTCAGCTTGTCATGGTTCCCAGTCTTCCTGAGGCCTAGTAATTTAGCTTTTCCCAGACAACTATTAACTAAGATTCCTGTTTCCTATATTCATGAGCATGCACACACACACACACACACACACACACACACACACACTTCCTTTATTTGATATAATAATATTTGCATATCTTCTTATAGGTGTGCAAATATTACTATATTATTATACTAAACTATTAACATCATGAAATAATATGTTACTATATTTTATATTAAAAAGTAGAGCCACAATTCCTCTTAGGAGGTCAACTGTATTACTCTAGTCTAAATACTCTGACAAGTGCTTGGGAAAAGAAAGTCTTACAGATTTGGGTGTGGAAAGAGCTATTCTGCCATGGGTAAAAGGTATTTTCCTATTATTCATGATAAAGTGAGAGAAAAGAGAAGGAGAAAGTAGAGACAGAAAAATGATAGAAGTCTGTCCAGTGCTTGATCTGACTCCTTTCTGTTCTCCCCTGAATATTCAACAAAGTTAGCTAAATAGTAAAAAGTCTTGGTGCAAAGGGATATTTTGTGGAAAGAAGAGTCTGGGCTTTATGGTCAAGACAATATGAGACAAAACTTACATAATCTCAGAAATGCAGGGATAGAGGGTGACAGAAGCATGATAAAACATGACAAAGGAACAAGTAAGTACCAAAGAAAGGCCAATTTAACCAGACGTCTACTGCAAAGAAAGATCCCAACTAATCTAGGATTGCCCCCACAATAAAACTTCCACTACTTGTGGTAAGTTTTGGTTCCATAGAAAGAAAGGGGCCACAGCTAACATGCCAAATTCCTTGTATCTGTAAAATGGGTAACAACGACTACCTTTAAAGGTCAGATGTGAGGATTAAATGAAATATACATGTAAATTGTTTAGCATGGTGCTTGGCACATATTAAATGTGTAATAAAATTAGGCCTCTTTTTTTCCTCAAAAATTCTAAGAGATGAACAGGGAAAAAATAGCAAAAAAAATGACTGTACAGAATAGACTACTATTGATTCATGTTGTCTAATTTGAATAGGGCCTAGCAATCATTTCACATATTTCTTTTTGATTCCCTAGTAGCCATTCATCATTCTGTTGTGGACGATTTCTTCTTTTAAAATTTCTTATTCCCCAGTATTTTACCAAGAAAGTTTACATAACCCAAAGTGAGTTCCCCTGTTTACCCCAACATATACCTTCCATTTCATATTCATTTCTACTTCATGTCTGTGGGTACATGAAGCAATTCTTTAGGTTCTTACCTATCCAAACCCTATCTATTATTCAAAGAGCAGCTTTCCCTCCTACATGAAGACCCTCCTAACAACTGCAGCTGTTACTGATTTCCCTCTCCTCTAAAACCCTTCAACATTTATAGACTAAAACATTCAGGAAATCCTAAACTATCTTGGATACTCAACACTTCATTATGGTTTTGTCTTGACAATCAAACTACAAGTGATTTACCAGGTGCAACTCCTGTGAGCCACAATACCTCTACCACACTGCCCCAGGAACATGCAACAGACATCAGATACATAGAACTCTCTAGTCTGCTACTCAAAATTTCCATCTTAAATGAATCACTGGGCCTGCTTATGTGATTAGGCTCTACCAATCACTGTAGACATTTCCTATTTCTGCCCACATTTCCAAGTTTATGTGTAAAACTTATGCACCCTTCCAAATTTATGTGCAATATTATAATCCAGGCCCCAACTCTGTCTCTTCGACATAATGTTGTTGCTTCACTACCTTGGATGCCCTACCTCAAATTCCCTTGGCATACAGTCCTCCTGGTTACACTCAATCTTGTGCCTGGGGCAAAATCCCACCTAACTGGTCTATCCCAATCTGATAGATAGGACTAAATCACAAGATTCTCATGGCATGCAAAAATATATATCTTATGCTTCTGTATATCCACATCATGTAAAACAGAGCAGCTAAGTTCTTCACAGGTACAGAGAAGATGTCAGTAAAAAGAGGGAGTAAGAACTTCTGAAAATTCTTTTCCATAAAAGCAAAAGGAAAACTAGCAAAAATGGTCGGAATCGGTTTCTGAACTCTGGAAATTAACTAAAGGTTTCCAGCAATCCAAGCAGCATTTTAAAAACAAACAAACAAACAACAACAAAAACCCTGAGTCTCAGTAAGAAGAGAGAGCTTTGTGGCATTTTAACTTGCCCTAGTCCAATCCCCCACTCTCCTGCTCTGAGGCAGCCTTGAAAACTAACAGACTGCAATGGCAGTGAAAACTAGCATCTGGCAGCCACTGATTGGGATAGAATCAGCTGGGGGCTTCTTCAAAGCCCAATTCAAAGAAGATTCTCATTATCTGGCCTGCCTAATGGCTTCCTGGAAGATTGCACTTACAAAGTTGTCTGTGTTTAACCTGACTTGGAGTTTGCCCAAATGCAAATACAAAAAGACTTTTCTTGAGGCATTTGTCAAAAACAATCTCTGGCAATTTTTTAACTTCACAGCTGCCTGAGGGGGTGTATAATATTTGGGGTAAACAACAGGGCAACCAAAAAGCTTAAAAGGAAAAGATGGAGAATGAGATGTTGTAGGGGCTTTGAAAAGCTCCAACATATTCCTAAAAATCTAGAAGACCATCCACACATAAAGGGCTGTGTATATGCCCAAAGGTGTGCAATGCTCAGGAAATACCTGAGAAGACCCTAAGCTCTCACCTCTGGCTGATCATAAGATATTATACATGAAGTGAAGGCTAAGATAGAGTTGCCAATTGCCTGGCTGAGAGTTGAAAGTTTACCCCCAACACACACACACGCACACAGGCACACACGCATGCACGCACACGCACACGCACACACACACACCTTCAGCAAAGACTGGAAGGCTTGTTGGTTATAAACAGTTAAATCTCCATCCAAAAATTAGCTAACTGCTAAGCTAACTAGAGACTTCAGTGGCGACACACAACAAAGAATACAGACTTTACATAATTAATTAAGAAAACTCACTAGCTAAACAAGCTATAACAAAACAATAACAATAACAAGTCCTGGGAAAAAAGAAGAAAAACCAGATTCCTAGAGTTACTACATTACGTGATTTTAAATGTCCAGTTTTTGACAACAAAAAAACTGAGAGGCCAAGAAACAAGAATGTATGACCAGCATACAAGAAAAAAAAAAGCAACCAATAGAAACCGGCCCTGAGAAAGCCCAATGTCTGGACAAAGACTTAAGTCAGCTATTTTAAATATGTTCAAAGAACTAAAAAACAAAAACAAAAAAAACCACACATATAAAGGACTAAAGGAAAGTATGAGAACAATGTCTCACTAATTAGAAAATAGCAACAAAAAGGAAAACTTTTAAAGAGCCAAGGAGAAATTCTGGAGTTGAAAATGTCAGTGACTGAAATGAAAAATTCACTAGACAATCTCAGGAAAAGATTTAAACAGAAAAAGAACATCGGGGAGCTTGAAGACAAGCCAATTGACAGTGTTCTGTATGGGAAACAACAAAAAAAAAGTAATTTTAAAAACTGAACACTGCCTCAGAGACATGTGGGACATGATCGAGCATACTAACATATGTGTAATGGAAGTCCCAAAAAGAAAAGAAAGATACAGACACATTTGAAAAAATAATGGCCGAAAACTTCGCAAATAGGATGTAAATATTAATTTACACATCCAAAAAGCTCAACAAATGCCTAGTGGGATAAATGCAGAAAGATCCACACCTAGACACATACATCACAGTCAAAAGTCAAAGACAAACAGAATCTTGGAAGCAGTAAACAAAAAGCAACCCAACACTTAACACATGAGCCTCAGCAACATTAACAGCTGATTTCCCGTCAGAAACCATGTACACTAGCGGCGCCTAAGTGGCTCAATTGATTAGGTGACAAACTCCTCATTTTGGCTCAGGTCATGATCTTGCCATTTGTGAGATTCAACGCTGCATCCAGCTCTGTGCTGACAGGGCAGAACCTGCTTGGGATTCTCACGCGCTCTTTTCTCCTCCCCTACTCATGTGAGCACTCTCTCTCAAAATAAATAAATACACTTAAAAAAAAGAAACCATGTATACTAGAAATGGTGGGTGATATATTCAGGGTACCAAAAGAAAAAAAGTTATCAACCAAAAACTTTATCTCCAAAAATGAAGGTGAAATTAAGATACTCACAAATAAAAACCTAGAAAATTCATTACTAACAGATCATCCTGAAAAGAAGCATTAAAGAGAGTCCTTGAAAAGGAAATGAAAGTACTCAAATCCACAAGAAGAAATAGAGCACTGTAAAGGTAATTACATAGATAAATATAAAAGGCAGTAAAAATGCATTTCTTGTAACTCTTTTTTCTCCTATATGATTTAAAATGCAGCTGAATAAAGCAATAATCATCAATCTATGTTGACATGAGGATAAAATGAGTTAATACAAGTAACACTCTTAAAAAAGTACCTGGCACCTAGTGAGTACTTAATGATGAAGTATCATTATTATTATCAGTTATTATTCCTGTGTGTGAAACTTCAGTGGAGATAACCACATAGCTAGAGAAGGCTAACCAAACCTGATGATCAATGAGATCATAGATTTCACAGTCAAATAGCCTTCACTTCTGTCTTGAGAATAGTAGAACTATTTATTGGTGGAAGCTGGCAGTTTGAAAGAAGTCATGGGTTCTAGGAATTCTATTTAGAAGACATTTAGCTTGAAGTGATGGTGGAATGGAACATTCAAACATCCCAAAGAAACCTAAAATAATTGGACTGGAGTTTGAATAGGAAGTAAAAGCCTAGAAATTATCATCATAAAAGTGATGGTTGAAGTAAAGGGATAACAGTAGCTTCCTAAGTGAAATAGTATGTACACAGAATAGCAGAGGGCCAAGGATTGAGACTTCAAAGAAAACTGAAGAATGGGGGTGGGGGGGTGGGGGAACTGGGCAAAGTATAAATATTTTCTAGGAGGAAACTAGTCAATCATACAACAAAAAGAAAAACGATTCTTGAATTTCTAAGAATGATGTGGCTTTTAAAAATTGGTTCAATTTAATTGTTTCTATAAGAAGATTCTAAAGAAAATGCTAAAATAAAAGATCCTCTACAGTATACCTAAGAGGTTTTTTCAAAGATTTTATTTTTAAGTAAGCTCTACACCCAACATGGGGCTCAAACTTATAACCCCAAGATCAAGAGTTGCATGCTCTACTGACTGAGCCAGCCAAGTGTCCCTACCTAGAAGAGTTTATACATGCATACTTCACATGACTGTGCTCCTGAAATGTAATTTCACCAAGAAAAATAGCAAGCATACTTAAGTAATGCTTTAATGTCTTTATCTCAAAATTATTCTTGACAGGTAAAAATTTTGGAAATAAGCCTGTGTCATTTGGCTCACTTTGATAAAGAAAGGAATCTTATTTCCTATGTTAATTATGAAGAACTCTAACCTTTATTCTCAATAAAATATTAACTGAAGTCATCAAATGTAAGGACCAGTTTCTGAAAAGAGCCCTATTTAATGACTGAATGCTAGGTTATTCCAAGAAACATTTAATGAATCCTATTATGTGACATAGATTCTGTTCCTCATTCTCTGGAATATCAAAGTCTCTCTCTGCTACCTGATGCAAAAGACCATAACTAAGAAGCTAATAGGAAATTTTGGGGTGCCTGGGTGGCTCAGTCGGTTAAGCGTCCAACTCTTGATTTTGTCTCAGGTCATGATCCCATGGTTCGTGGGTTCAAGCCCCACATTGGGCTGTGCACTGATGGGTGGGTGCAGAGCCTTCTGGGGATTCTCTTTCTGCCCCTCTCCTGCTTGCGCACACACTTTCACTCTCTCAAAATAAATAAATGAACTTAAAAAAGAAAAAAGGAACAGTATCCTTAAAAAAAAAGAGAATGTATACTTTTCTGTGTAAAGATATTGTACATCTTTTCATTGATCTATTCCCAGGGTATTCTTTTTTATACTACTGTAAATGATTGGATTTTTTATTTCATCTTATAACTGTTTCTGGCTGATATACAGAACTATAATTGATTTTTGCTTAGTGACCTTCTATCCTACATCTTGCTAAGCTTATTTATTAATCCTAATAATTTACTTGCACATGTTTTTGTTGTTGCTGTTGTTGTTGTTGTTGTTTTCTAGAGAGAAAGAGACAGTGTGCAAGTGAGAACAAGAGGAAGAGGGAAAGAGAGAATCTTAAGTAGGCTTCATGCCCAGTGTGGAGCCTGGGTGCAGGGCTCAGTATCAATACCCTGAGATCATGACCTGACCTGAAATCAAGAGTTGGATGCTTAACCAACTGAGCCACCCAGGAGCCCCAACTTGTACATGTTTTTGGATATTCTTGTACACAGTTATCTGCAAATAGTGACAGTTTATTTCTTCATTTTAACATATATTCTTTTTCTTATTGCACTAACTAGCACTTCTAGTACAATGCTATAGAAAAGTACAGTAGGCATCCTTGTCTTTCACATAAAAATAATCCCTTTACTTTCAATTTTTAGGATTGTGTCTCTAGTAATATAGGTGGATTTTTTAAACCAGTATGAATATTCTAGTAGATAATTTTGATTCATTAAATTTTTGATTGGTAGTAAAATTAAACAAAAAGTCTCAGCATACCAGAAATACCTTTCCTCAAGCCAAACCCAAATACAAATAAAAGCTAATCAAAGAAAAATACAGGGGCACCTGGGTGGCTCAGTCAGTTAAGCATCCGACTTCAGTTCAGGTCATGATTTCACAGTCTGTGAGTTCAAGCCCCGCATTGGGCTTTGTGCTGACAGCGCAGAGCCTGGAGCCTGCTTCAGATTCTGTCTCCCTCTCTCTCTGCCCCTCCCCTGCTGATGCTCTGTCTCTCTCTCTCTCTCTCAAAAATAAATAAACATTTTTTTTAAGTTTAAAAAAAAAAAGAAAAATGCAGATATAAAGCAAAAGCAATTCCTAACTCATTTGTGACTGCAAAATGAACAAAACTGGAAAATGGGCTTAACATGGGCTTAAAGGTTCACGGCATGTGGTATAGTAGAATCACTCTGAGAAAGTATTAGACAGGAAGAAAGGACAAAAAGGGTTTTGGATTTTACAGAAATATGTAAATCCAAGCCTGATTCACAAGAATGCTGTGTCCCATTGCTTCTCACATTGACTCTGATCAGGACACTGTAGTTACTATGTTCATATTGATTTCTCTATTTTCATTATTCCCATCCCTAGGAGAAATCATGGCCTAGAGAAAGACAAATGGTCACTCTCCTGTTGGCCCAAATTAGAGGTGACTGGGACAAATTGTGCAGCCTGTTGCTTAGATTGTGTGCCTGCCATTACCACTACCCAGGATAGCTGGGCTTGCCCAGACAAGGAAGTAACACAGGGAGTCAACACACTTGTAATTACTAACATTTTAAAATTATTCCTGCCCTCTTATGTCAATTTTCTAACTTATACTTCTTTATTGTTATTTTCTCTTTCTGCCTTTATTCAGATTCATTTCCTTCTCCATTTTTCCCTCTAGCAATTTGGAACATATATAGTCTATTTTTATTCTCCTTATAACTACACTTAAATTTTGAAGGAACACATTTTAATTCAAATACTAGCTCCATGGCCAACATAATTCCATCAATATCAGTATCTATAGTCTTCCCTGCTGGTCACCATCTACCATTATCCCAATACATATGCTACCATCTGAGGGGATCATCTGAGAGCCCAGTTCCAGATTACTAAATTGTTTATCTTTACAAATCCAACTATTACTTAGACTTAACTATTTCATTTGATCTTTTTCAACACTGTTTCATCTACCCATCTCTCACTGCTCCTTGGTTCGATTGCAGGAGAAAGGTAGACAAATGGATTTATGGTAGTCTTCAAAATCAGTATGAAAGCCACCCAGATAAGAGTCAGAGGACACAGCTGTGAAAAAAAAAAAGATTCCTATGAAATAAGACGCTCAGGAACACGGGACACCACTGCTATCTCTTCACAAAGGAGGAAATGTTGTGGTAATGCTGTCTTTTGTTTAAGAATCAAGAGAGCCAAGTATTGGCTCCCACTAACGGAAGCACATACATTATTTCTGATTGGTGATCTCAACCTCAAGAATAAATGGGCAAATACAGGAAGGCTTGAGTTTTTCCAGATCCAACAGAACTTTTCTCTGCCTGGATATCCTCTCCAGCAGCTGCACATCCCATTAAGAACCTGAGGGCCATGAAAAGATGAACTAAGATAGATATACTCCATCTCATCTGCTCTGTGCAACCATTTCATTGGTAACATCATGTGTATCCATAATTAATTAAATCATAAACTTAAAAAAAAGATTTTTGCATGAGCAAGAAAGAAAAGGATCCTTTTCTACAATCCACAAACCAACTGAAACACCCAAGTGGCAAACTTTGAGGCCTTACACATCTAAAAATTACCTTTATTTTTCCCCTCCCTCTTAAATGCTTTTGGGGCTAGGGATAGTACTCTGATCAGTTATAAACTCATTTTCCCTATCTTTGAAAGTGTTGTTTCACTGTCTTCAAACATTGTTACAATAAGATCTGATTATTTCTTTGTAGATACCTCTTTTTTTTTTCTGTTTGAAAGCTTTTTGGAAACTTCTCTTTATCCTTTGTCTTCTCAGATTTCACCATAATGTATTTAGGTGTGGGCCTTTCATAATTTATCCTACTTGCACTTGATGTATTGTTGGAATGCGAAGATTTTGTCCTTTCAGGCTCTGGGAAAACTTGCTTCTTTGATTCCTTCATTTCCTCCCTTCCGTTTTCTCTATTCTATCTGGAATTCCTATCAGACAGATACTGAATTCCTGAATCTATATTCCATGTGCTTTTTTTCTCACCGTTTCCAATCCCTTGACTTTTCCTCTACGAATTTCCTCCAAGAATTTCACAGCTTACTCTTGCAGCTATTTTGTGCTTTGTGTCACTCTGTTATTTAGGTCAGAGATTGCTCTTCATCTTCACAATCACATGTTTAATATCCAAGATCTGTTTGATAGTCAAGGATGCAACATTCTCAAATCTATGAGAATATAGTTGTTGTAAAATCTTTCTCTGCTTGCTGTATTAACTGATTTTTCAGTATTATTTTTTCTATTTCTTTTTTTTTTTTTTAATGTTTATTTTTGAGAGAGACAGAGACAGAGACAAAGCATCGGGGGGAGGGGCAGAAACAGAGAGACACAGAATCCGAAGCAGGCTCCAGGCTCTGAGCTGTCAGCACAGAGCTCGACATGGGCTTGAACCCACGAGCCATGAGATCATGACCTGAGCTGAAGTCAGACACGCAACCAACTAACCCACCCAAGCGCCCCTAGTTTTTCTATTTCTTAAAGTTAGTATTTCTTTCTCATGGCATTGATTTTTCTCAAGTATTTGGTGAAACTTGGTAGCCTAATTACTTCTGTACTTGAAAATTTTTATGCTTTTATTTATTTTTACTGTGACCGGACTCTGGTAAAGAAAGGGGGAAAGACAGGGTATGTCTCATGTAGGGCCTGACAGTGATTGTAGAAGCTTTTCATCCTCTCTACAAGTCAGTAGCTACCTGCAGAAAATTCCAGTCTCTTTGGGCCCAGTGACCATGTTTACAATGTAGCAAGAAGTCAATGCCAGTCAATTGTATATATGTGAATTATATATCAACAAAGCCAATTTTTTAAGTCAATGACACAAATTGGTAGGGGAGGGGGCTGACATACTAAGCATCTAAGTGGAATTCCTCCCAAATGACCCCTGAAGATTTTCCCAGACTCCTTTCCCACTCCTTATGTATGTTGAAACTGGGAATGGAATTCTCTACTACCAAAACATCCATCTATTGTGGTGTGTTTTTCTCCAGATTTATTTGCAGTTGGAACATATGTGCCCAGACCACCTTCTTTATCTAATCTTCTTCCACCTACAATAAATTTATTAAGAGAAAACTTAAATTATAATATGGATAACTCTCACATAACATTTAACTAATGAAGACAGAGGTAATATAGTGTGTTCTGTCTTATTCCATTTATATAAAGTTGAAATAGGCAAAACTAATTTATGCTGTTAGACACTGGCATAAGAGTTACCTCTAGGAACCTAATGACTGGAAGGAGTACAAAAAGGGCTTCTTGGATCTTGGTAATCTGTTTCTCAGTCAGAGTGCTGTTACATGGCTGTATTAACCTTGCAAAATCTATTGAGGCAGAGGAGGAGTCAACATGGTGAAGCGAGGGGAGGGGGCGCGAAGATCCCTCTCCCTCAAACACAGCAGTATTGAGGCCAGAAGACTTGGAATTCTAGGAACCTGGGCTACAGACTGACAGAAACATCTCCAGGGGCCCGCAGGGACAGCTTGGCCAGCCATAGGTGCATGAATGCAAATTGGTAGAGATAAAATGGGTCTCATAGGCACAGAGGGGAAGGATCCTCTTCTGTGGAGAGACAAAAGTAAGAGAAAGAGAAGCCATGGAAGTGTAGGATTGTATTTGGACAAGAGAAAAACATCTCTGGACCATGGACAGGGAACAGACAAAATGGAGAGAGAGCCAGTCTCTAACTTACAAATAGCCTTAGGAGTGACGATGCAGGGTTGCAGGACTCCCTCCAGACTGGGGCCTGCCACCCTGTACACAGGCCTGGAGGGGAGAAGGATCCAGCATCAGGCTTGGTAGCTAGCTCAGAGGTTTGTTGGGAGAGCAGTCCCCTCCCTCAAGTGCTGTGGGAAGGTATATTGCCACTTCAAAGACAAAAGATCCTGCAGGGGCCCACCAGCCAGAGGCCCTTTGTCAGCTGGGCAGAGTGGCACTACCCTAGAACCAAGGCACACAAGCAGGATCCTTTGACAGCAGGGTCTGAACCCCAGCTGAGCACCCAAGAGGCCCATGACACTGTGGAACGAGACAAACTGGCCCGCTCCCACCCTCATGGTACTGTGAGGACTGCTTGAACAGTGTGGCTTGAGACATCTGGTCAGGGGAGGAGAGACTGGGGTGTCACCATTTTTCTCCCCATCACCAAAAAGGTGGGGCTTCAGGGAAGAGGGCAGTGGGCCCACAGTGGAGGCAAGTCTGCTTACACCAAACCCCACCCCTCCATGCCTGGTAACTCCTCTGCCAGACCGAGATTGACACTGACCAAACCAGAGGGCCCCTCCTCCAGAACCAGCACAGCCACTGGTTCTGTCATCAGACATCCGTCCAGCAGTTTTGCATTTTCTGATATGATTCTTGGTGAATTCTTATTTTATATTTATACATATTTTTTCTTTTCTTTCTCTTATTTCTTCCCTTCTCTATTCTGATTGTTGGTTTGTTTAAGCATTTTTAATCTATTCTTTTTACACCTCTTCTGTATCTCCTTCTTCCTTATTTTCCTCTCTCTCTCTCTCTCTCTCTCTCTCTCTGGATTAAGCTGTATAGTTTCTCTGATTCTCTGCCTGGTCAATTTCTTTTCCTTCTTCTTACCCCTGTCATTTCTCTCTTTGTATGGGATAAGGCTTCTTCCACCACCAGCCCCCTTTTAAATTTTTTCCAGAGTTACTTCAACAAACAAATCAAAGCACACCTGGTGGAAGGTCCAAACCACCATTACAAGTAGGGAGATAAAGCAACCAGAATCACAACAAGAGACAGCACGCAACACACTCCCTTCCTCTGGAAAGGCCAGGCCATAGACAGTGTATGACCCCTTTTTAATATAGTAGTGTTCACAGGTGCAGAACACATAACAAGCTATTAAAACACATAAAGGACAGAAAACTAGCCAAAATGATGAAACCAAAAAATTCTCCTCAAAAGAAACTCCAGGAAGAAATGACAGCCAGAGAATTGCTCAAAACATATATAAACAATATATCTGATCAAGAATTTAGAATAATAGTCATAAGACTAATAGCTGGGCTTGAAAAAAGCATAGAAGATAGCAGAGAATCTATTGCTACAGAGATCAAAGAACTAAGAGATACTCATGACAAATTAAGAAATGCCATAAATGGGGGCCGTCTGGGTGGCTCAGTCAGTTAAGCATCTGACTTCGGCTTAGGTCATGATCTTCACAGTTCACGAGTTCAAGCCCCACATCGGGCTCTGTGCTGACAGCTCAGAACCTACAGCCTGCTTCAGATTCTGTGTATAGGTGTCTCTCTCTCTGCCCCTCCCACACTCATGCTCTGTCTCTCTCTCAAAAATAAATAAACATTTAAAAAAATTCTTTTAGGGGCGCCTGGGTGGCACAATCGGTTGAGCATCCGACATCAGCCAGGTCACGATCTCGCGGTCCGTGAGTTCGAGCCCCGCGTCAGGCTCTGGGCTGATGGCTCGGAGCCTGGAGCCTGTTTCCGATTCTGTGTCTCCCTCTCTCTCTGCCCCTCCCCCGTTCATGCTCTGTCTCTCTCTGTCCCAAAAATAAAATAAAAAACATGGAAAAAAAAATTTTTTTTAAATTCTTTTAGGGGCACCTGGGTGGCTCAGTCAGTTAAGCATCCAACTCTTGGTTTCAGCTCAGGTCATGATCTCACAGTTCATGAGAATTCTCTCTCTTTCTCTCTCTCTGACCCTCCTCCACTCTGTCTCTCAAAATAAAATAAACTTTAAGAAGAATTTTTTTTTAATTTTTTTAAAAAGAAATGCTATAAATGAGATGCAAAATAAACTAGATGCAGTGACAGAAAGGATGGAGGAAGCAGAGGGGACAATAAGTGAAAGAGAAGATAAAATTATGGAAAATGATGAAGCCAAGAAAAAAAGAGATAAGAAAATGCTACACCATGAAGGGTAAATTAGAGACCTAAGTGATTCAATGAAATGTAATAACACTTGTATCATAGAAGTTCCAGAAGAAGAAAGAAAGAAAGTTTATTTGAACAAATTATAGTTGAGAACTTCCCTATCTGGGGAAGGAAGCAGATATCCAAATCCAGGAGGCACAGAGAAGTCCCTTTAGAAAAAACAAGAACAGGTCATCACTACAGCATATCATAGTGAAACTGGCAAAATACAAAGATAAAGATAGAATTCTGAAAGCAGCTAGGAACAAATAGCCTTTAACCTACAAGGGTAAACACATAAGGGCAGTAGCAGACCTGTCTACTGAAACTTGGCAGGCCAGAAGGGAGTGGCAGGAAATATTCAATGTGCTGAATAGGAAAAATATGCAGCCAAGAATCCTTTATCCAGCAAGGCTATCATTCAGAATAGACAGAGAGATAAAGGCTTTCCCAGACAAACAAAAACTAAAGGAATTCATGATCACTAAACCAGTCCAGGAGGAGATCCTAAGGGGGACTCTGTGAGTGGAAGGCTACAAAGACTACAAAGGACCAGAGACATCACCACAAGCATGAAACCTACAGATAACACAGTGAAACTAAACCCATATCTTTCAATAATCACTCTGAATGTAAATGAACTAAATGCCCCAATCAAAAGACATGGAGTATCAGAATGGATAAAAAACCAAGATCCATCTATATGCTGCCTACAAGAGATTCATTTTACACCTGAGGATACCTGCAAATTTAAAGTGAGGAGATGGAGAACCATCTAGCATGCTACTGGAAGTCAAAAGAAAGCTGGAGTAGCCATACTTATATTAAGACAAACTAGATTATAAACTAAAGATTGTAACAAGAGATGAATGAGGGCACTATATCATAATTCAGGGGTCCATTCATCAAGAAGAGCTAACAATTGTAAATGTTTATGCCCCCAAGTTGGAAGAGCCCAGACATATATATCAATTAATCACAAACATAAGCAATCTTATTGATAATAATATGGTAATTGTAAGCAACTTTAATACTCCACTTACAACAATGGACAGATCATATCAGCAGAAAATCAACAAAGAAACAATGGCTTTGAATGATACACTGGACCAGATGGACTTGAGAGATATATTCAGACTTTTCATCCAAAAGTAGAATACACAGTCTTCTGGATTGTATGGAACATTCTCCAAAATAGAGATCACATACTGGGTCACAAAATGGCCCTCAATAAATATAAAAGAACGGAGATCGTACCATGCATATTTTCAGGTCATAATGCTATGAAACTTGAAATCAACCACAAGAAAATATTTGGAAAGCCTCCAAATACATGGAGATTAAAGAACATCCTACTAAAGAATGAATGGGTCAACCAGGCAATTAAAGGAGAAATTTTAAAATATATAGAAGCAAATGAAAATGAAACACGACGGTCTAAAACAGCAAAGGCACTCCTAACAGGGAAAATACATTGCAATCCAGCCTATCTCAAGAAATAAGAAAAATTCCAAATACAAAACCTAACCTCACACCTAAAGGAACTAGAAGCAGAGCAACAACAACAACAACAAAAAACAAACAAACAAGCCTCAAAACCAGAAGAGAAATAATAAAGGTTAGAGCAGAAATAAACAATATAGAATTAAAAAGAAAAAAAAAAACAGAACAGATCAATGAATCTAACAGCTGGTTTTTTGAAAAAATATACAAAACTGATAAACCCCTGGCCAGACTTCTCCAAAAAGAGAGAGAGAGAAGACCCAAATAGATAAAATCATGAATTAAAGAGGAGAGATTACAACCAACACCCCAGAAATAAAAACAATGATTAGAGAATATGACAAAAAATTATATACCAACAAACTGGACAACCTGGAAGAAATGGACAAATTCCTAGACACCCACACACTACCAAAACTCAAACAGGAAGAAATAGAAAATTTGAACATACCCATAATCAGTAAGGAAATTGAATCAGTTATCAAAAATCTCCCAACAAATAAGAGTCCTGGGCCAGATGCCTTTGTAGGGGAATTCGACCAGACATTTAAAGCAGAGTTAATACCTATACTTCTCACATTGTTCCAAAGAATAGAAATGGAAGGAAAGCTTCCAGGCTCATTCTATGAAGCCAGCATTACCTTGATTCCCAAACCAGACAGACACCCCACTAAAAAGGAGAATTACAGGCCAATATCCCTGACGAATATTGATGCAAAAATTCTCAACAAGATACTAGCAAATCAAATTCAACAGTATATTAAGACAATTACTCACCATGATCAAGTGGGATTCATTCCTGGGTTACAGAGCTGATTCAGTATTTGCAAATCAATCAATGTGATACATCACATTAATAGAAGAAAGGATAAGAACATATGACCCTGTCAATAGATACAGAAAAAGCATTTGACAAAATACAGCATCCTTTGTTAATAAAAACTCTCAAGAAACCTGGGATAAAAGGAACATACCTTAACATCATAAAAGCCATATTTGAAAGGCCCACAGATAACATAATCCTCAACAGGGAAAAACTGAGAGCTTTCCCCCCGAGATCAGGAACATTGCAGGTTGTCCACTCTCACCACTGTTGTTTAACACAGTGTTGGAAGTCCTAGCCTCAGCAACCAGACAACAAAACGAAATAAAAAGCATCCAAATTGGCAAAGAAGAAGTCAAACTTTCACTCTTCACACATGACATGATACTCTACATGGAAAACCAAAACGCTCCACCAAAAAGCTGCTAGAACTGATAGATAAGTTCAGCAAAGTCACAGGATATAAAATCAATGTACAGAAATCGGTTGCATTTATGTACACCAATAATAAAGCAATAGAAGGAGAAATCAAGGAATTGATCCCAATTACAATTGCACCAAGAACCATAAAATACGTAGGAACAAACCTAACCAAAGATTATAAAAGATCTGTATGCTGAAAACTATAGAAAATTTATGAAAGAAATTGAAGACACCAAAAAAATGGGAAAACATCCCTGCTCATGGATTGGAAGAACAAATATTGTTAAAATGTCAATACTATCCAAAGCAATCTACACATTCAATGCAATCCAAATCAAAATTGCACCAGCATTCTTCACAGAGCTAAAACAAACGATCCTAAAATTTGTATGGAACCACAAAAGACCCCAAATAGCCAAAATAATGTTGAAAAAGAAAACGAGAGCAGGAGGCATCACAATGCCAGACTTTAGCCTGTATTACAAAGCTGTAATCATCAAGACAGCATGGTATTGGCACAAAAACAGACACATAGACCAATGGACCCATAAATGTATGGCCCCATAAATTGGACCCATAAATGTATGGCCAACTAATCTTTGACAAAGCAGGAAAGAATATCCAATGGAAAAAAGACAGTCTCTTTAGCATATGTTGCTAGAAGAACTGGACAGCAATATGCAGAAGAATGAACTTGGACCACTTTCTTACATCATACACAAAAATAAATTCAAAATGGATGAAAGACTTAAATGTGAAACAGGAAATCATCAAAACCCTAGAGTAGAAAACAGGCAACAATTTCTTTGGCCTCAGACGCAGCAACTTCTTACTTGACATGTCTCCGAAGGCAAGGGAAATAAATGCAAAAATGAACTATTGGGACCTCATCAAGATAAAAATCTTCTGCACAGCAAAGGAAACAATCAACAAAACTAAAAAGCAATCTATTGAATGGAAGAAGATATTTGAAAATGACATATTGGATAAAGGGTTAGTATCCAAAATCTATAAAGAATTTATCGAACTCAACACCTGAAAAACAAATAACCAGTGAAGCAACGGGCAGAATATATGAATACACACTTTTCCAAAGAAGACATCCAGATGACAAACAGATGCCTGAAAAGATGCTTAAAGTCGCTCATCATGAGGGAAATAAATCAAAACCACATTAAGATACCACCTCACACCTGTCAGAGTAGCTAAAATTAACAACACAGGAAACAATAGATGTTCCAAGGATGTGGAGAAATGGGAACCCTCTTGCACTGTTGGCAGGAACGCAAACTGATGCAGCTGCTCTAGGAAACAATGTGGAGCTTCCTCAAAAAATTAAACATAGAATTACCCTACGACCCAGAAATTGTACTACTAGGAATTTATCCAAAGGACACAAAAATGCTGAATCAAAGGGGCACATGCACCCCAGTGTTTATAGCAGCACTATCAACAATAGCCAAATAACAATAGCCCAAATGTCCATGAACTGATGAATGGATAAAGGAGATATGGTACACACACACACACGCACGCGCGTGTGTGCATGCACACACCACACACACAATATTACTCAGTGATCAAAAAGATGAAATCTTGCCATTTGCAACAACATGGCTGGAACTAGAATGTACTATGCTAAGCTAAATAAGTCAGTCAGAGAAAGACAAATATCATATGATTTCACTCATATGTGGAATTTAAGAAACAAAACAGATGTACATAAAGGAAAGGAAGGAAAAATAAGATAAAAACAGAAAGGGAGGCAAACCATAAGAGACTCTTAAATACAGAGAATAATCTGAGGATTGCTGGAGGGGGTAAGTGGGGGGAATGGGCTAAATGGGTGATGGGCATTAAGGAGGGCACTTGTTGGGATGAGCATTGGGTGTTATATGTAAGTGATGAATCACTAAATTCTTCTGAAACCAATACTACATATATGTTAACTAACTTGAATTTAAATAAATACATATTTTTATATATGTTATTGAGAGTGTGTGTGTGTGCGTGTGTGCGTGGAAACGAAACAAAAATACATCAAGAATGGTTCCTATGTTTATTTCTGGTATAAGCAGCTGAAATAGAAACCATGGCATCTTAGTTTTGAGATTCAAGTATGATTCACCTCTAATCACATATCACTTTGATTCACTTATCACTTTGATAAGCTTAAATTACTTGTGTTATATTCCTAAAACTAGATCCTATCGCCTCCATGTTCAAAACCCTTAAATAGCTCTCTTGTACATATAATAAAAAATGTTAAAATCTGTAACATGAGGGGCGCCTGGGTGGCTCAGTCGGTTAAGCGTCCAACTTCGCCTCAGGTCGTGATCTCGCGGTCCGTGAGTTCGAGCCCCGCGTCGGGCTCTGTGCTGACAGCTCAGAGCCTGGAGCCTGTTTCAGATTCTGTGTCTCCCTCTCTCTCTGACCCTCCCCCATTCATGCTCTGTCTTTCTCTCTGTCTCAAAAATAAATAAACGTTAAAAAAAAAATCTATAACATGATCTATAGGCCATCTATGATTTGGCTCCCACCTATCCTGTATCATTTTCTCACAACACTTTGCCTCCTACCAACAACACATACAGTTATAAAGTTTTCTTTAATTCTATAAAATGTCAAGATCTTAGCCACAAAGGGTCTCCTGCATGATGTTCCTTCTGTATAAAATTTTAATTTCCTTCCCCACTCTCCACCTCTTTTTTTAGTACTCAAATTATATATCATTGTAACAAACATATCTTCAATGACTCCCCATCCCCAACTTCCATTAGGTCCCCTGGTTAGTCTTCATATCTTACCTGTGATAATATATTTAAGTTTACATGTTTGTCTCTCTCCCACTCTAGACTGAGTTAGTCTAGATTAACTAGACTAACAGTAATGTCATTTATTTAATTCCTAAGATATATCCAGTACCTAGTACAATGTATAGTGTACTCAAATACTGAATGAATGAATGCATACAGGAAGAAGAGCAGACGTGAGGGGAGAGAGATTTCAGGTTGGATATTTTTTTATGTTTATTTACATATTTTGATGGGGGGCCGGCCAGAGAGACAGGGAGATAAAGAATCTTAGGCAGGCTCCATGCTGTCAGTGCAGAGCCTCATGCAGGGCTCGATCTCACAACCCTGAGATCACGACCTAAGCCAAAATCAAGAGTTGGACACTCAACCAACTGAGCCACCCAGGAGCCCCAGGTTGGATATTTCTAATGTGAAATATCTATGCAATAGCCAAGGGGAAATGCTAGGCCAACAGATAGAACTATCTGGATTTCAGAAGAAAGATCTAGGATAGAAAGATTGATTTGGGAGTAATCAACAAGTCTATGGTAACTTAAGTCACCCAAAGGTATGAGAATATATAGACAATGAATTTTAAACATTTTTTAATGTTTATTCATTTTTGAGAGACAGAGAGAGAGAGAGAGAGAGAGACAGAGATTGCATGCGTGCGTGCGTGTGTGTGTGTGTGTGTGCCGCAGGGGCAGAGAGAGAGGGAGACACAGGACCAAAGCAGGCTCCAGGTTCTGAGCTTAGAAGAAATTTTAAACAGAAGGGGAAGGGAGGCTAAAACTAAAAGGACAATCAAACTTTTATTCAACATAGTACTGGAAGTCCTTACCAGACCAATTAGGCAGGAAAAAAAAAATAAAAGCCATTCCAAATTGGGAAGGAAAAAATAAAACTGCTGCTATTTGCAGACAAATGATTTCATGTATAGAAAACCCTAAAGACACCATACACAAAAAACTATTAGAACGAATAAATGAATTCAGTAAAGTTACAGGGTATGAAACTAACATAAAAATCTGTTTCACTTTTATATACTAACAATAAACTATCAGAAAGAGAAATTAAGGATAATCCCATTTATAACTGCATCAAAAAGAATACTTAGGAATAAAATTAACAAAGCAGATGAAAGACCTGTACACTGAAAACTGTAAGATACTGATAAAAGAAACTGAAGATATAACTAAATGGAAAGATATTCCTTTCCCATGCACTGGAAGAATTAATACTGTTAAAATGCCCTATGTTACCAAAGCAATGTACAATTTCTTTTTTTTTTTAATGTTTATTTATTTTTGAGACAGAGAGACAGAGCATGAACGGGGGAGGGGCAGAAAGAGAGGGAGACACAGAATCAGAAGCAGGCTCCAGGCTCTGAGCCATCAGCCCAGAGCCCGACACGGGGCTCGAACTCACGGACCATGAGATTGTGACCTGAGCCGAAGTCGGACGCTCAACCGACTGAGCCACCCAGGCGCCCCGCAATCTACAATTTCAATGCAGTTTCTATCAAAACTCCAATGGCACTTTCCGCAGAAAAAGAACAATCCTAAAATTTGGATGGAAGCACAAAAGATCTCAAATACTCAAAGCAATCTTGAGAATTGATAACAAAATTAGAGGTATCATGCTCCCTGATTTCAAACTTTATTACAAAGCTACAGTAATCAAAACACTGTGTTATTGGCATAAGAACAAACACATAGATCAATGGAACAGAATAGAGAGCCAAAAAATAAATCCATGCATATATGATCAATTAATTAAAGACAAAGGAGGCAAGAATATACAAAAGAGAAAGGACAGTTTTTTCCATAAATGGCATTGAGAAAACTGAACTGTTATACACAAAAGAACTTATACACCACTACCTTACAGTATACACAAAATTTAACTCAAAATGGATTAAAGACTTGAATGTAAGATCTGAACCCATAAAACTAGAAGAAAACATAGGCAGTAAACTCCCTAGTATTGATTTTGGTGATGACTTTTTGGACCTGACTCCAAAGGCAAGGTAAACAAAAGCAAACAAATGGAACTACATCAAACTAAACAGCTTCTGCACAAAGCAAACCATCAAGAAAATGAAAAGCAAACCTACCTAATGGGAGAAGATAATTATAAACAATACTTCAAATTAGGGGTTAATATCCAAAATATATAAAGAATTCATCCAACTCAATAACAATAACAACAAACAATCCAATTAAAAACCTATGGAGGATCTGAATGAACATTTTTTCGAAGAAGACATACAGATGGCCAACACTTACATGAAAAGATGCCCAATATCTAATCAGGTAAAAAAGCAAATCAACACGACAATGAGATATTAGCTCATACCTGTCAGAATGGCTATTATCAAAACAAAACAAAACAAAAAATAACAAGCATTGGCCAGGATGTGAAGAAAAGGAACCCTTGTGCACTACTGATGGGAATGTAAATTGGTGCGGCCACTATGGAAAACAGCATGGCAGTTCCTCAAAAAATTACAAATAAAACTACCATATGATCCAGCAATTCCACTTCTAAGCATTTATCTGAGGAAAATGAAAACACTATGTCAAGAAATAAAGGAGTAAACATGAATTCCCATGTTTATTGCAGCATTATTTACAATAGCCAAGATAGGGAAACAACCTAAGTGTCCACTGATGAATGAATGAAGAAGATATGGTATATATACTTATGAGATGTGGTTATAATATAATACATAGTGTGTGTGTATATATATATATATATATATATATATATATATATAATGAAATACTACTCACCCATTAAAAAAAAACGTGAAATCTTGCTATTTGCATGTGACAACATAGATGGACTTTAAGGGTTGAAGGTATTATGCTAAGTTAAATAAGTCAGACAAAAACAAATACTGATTGATTTCACTTCTATGTGAAATATAAAAACTCATAGACACAGAGAACGGATTGGCGGTTGCAGGGATGTGCAAAGAGGATCAGAGTACAAAATTCCAGCTGTA
Organism: Acinonyx jubatus; assembly: GCF_027475565.1. Classification (NCBI taxonomy): domain Eukaryota; kingdom Metazoa; phylum Chordata; class Mammalia; order Carnivora; family Felidae; genus Acinonyx; species Acinonyx jubatus. The sequence continues at coordinate 133,776,757 of NC_069386.1, read as the reverse complement.
AGTAAGTCTTGAGGATATTATGTATAGCATGGTGACCATAGTCAACAATATTGTATTGCATATTTGAAAGTTGCTAAGAAAGTAGACCTTCAAACTTCTCATCATAAGAAAAAAAATGTATGACTCTTATGGTGATAAATGGTACCTATATTTACTGTGGTATCATTTCACAAAGTATACAATATTAAATCATTATGTTGTACAACTAAAACTAATATGTTATATGTCAATTATATTTCAATTAAAAAAGGAAGGAACATCAAATTGATAGGAGATAAATAAAAAGTGTGTGATACTATAACTGTGTGATACCATTGAGGAGATTATAGGCACATCTCATTTTACTGTGCTTCAAGTTATTTTGCTTTCTCAGATACTGCATTTTTTTATAAACTGAAGGTTTGTGGCAACCCTGCATCAAGCAAGTCTATCAGCACCATTTTTCCAAAAGCATTTGCTCACTTCGTGTTTCTGTGCCATATTTTGGTAATCCTCACAACATTTGAAAGTTTTTCATTATTATCACATCTGTTATGGTCATCTATGATCAGTGATCTTTGATGTTACTATTGTAATTGTTTTGGGGTGCCATGAACCATATCCATATAAGATGGAAAAGTTAATCGATAAATGTTGTGTGCTCCACTGATTAGCTTTTCCCCCATTTCTCTTCCCCATTCTCTTGGTCCTCCCTATTTTCTGACACACAACAGTATTTAAATCAGGCCAGTTAATAACCCTAAAATGGGTTGTAAGTGTTCAAGTGAAAGGAAGAGTTGCACATCTCTCACTTCATATCAAAAGCTAGAAATGATTTAACTTAGTGAGGAAGGCATATTGAAAGCTGAGATAGGCCAAAAGCTATGCTTCTTGCACCAGGTAGCCAAGTTACAAATGCAAAGGAAAAGTTTTTTGAAGAAAATTAACAGTGCTACTTCAGTAAACACACGAATGATGAGAAAGCAAAACAGCCTTATTGCTGATACAGAGAAAGGTTTTTTGTTTTGTTTTGTTTGGGGCTTTTTTTTCTTTCCTAATTTTTATTTAAATTCTAGTTAGTTAACATATAGTATAATATTATTTGCAAGAGTAGAATTTAGTGATTCATCACTTACATATTACACCCTGTACTCAACACAAGTGCCCTCCTTAATACCCATCACCCATTTAGCCCATCCCACACCCAACTCCCTCCATCAACCCTCATTTTGTTCTCCATCATAAAAAGTCTCTTATGGGTTAATTTCCTCTCTCTTTTCTCTCCTTCCTGTATGTTCATCAGTTTTATTTCTTAAAACTCCACATATAAGTGAAATCATATGGTATTTGTCTTTCTCTGCCTGCCTTAATTTGCTCAGTATAATACTATCTAGCTCCATCCACATCATTGCAAATGGTAAGATTTCATTCCTTTTGATGGCTGAGTAATATCCCATTGTATATACATACGACATCTTCTTTATCTATTCATCAGTTGATGGGCATTTGGGCTCTTCCCATAGTTTGGCTATAGCTGATAATGCTACTATAAACATCAGAGAACATGTGACCCCTTCAAATCTATATTTTTGTATCTGTTGGGTAAATACCTAATAGTGCAATTGTTGGATGGTAGGGTAGTTCTCTTTTTAACTTTTTTAAGAACCTCCATACTGTTCTCCAGAGTGGCTGCACCAGTTTGCATTCCCACCACCAGTACAAGAGGGCTTCCCTTTCTCCACATCCTCACCAACAGTTGTTTCTTGCATTGTTAATTGTAGCCATTCTAACAGGTGTGAGGTAATAGCTCATCATGGTTTTGATTTGTATTTCCCTGATGATGAATGATGTTGAGCATCTGTTCATGTGTTTGTTAGCCATCTGGATGTTTTCCAAAAAATGTCTATTCATGTCTTCTGCCCATTTCTTCACTAGATTATTTGTTTTTTAGGTGTTGAGTTTGATAAGTTCTTTATAGATTTTGGATACTAACGTTTTATCAGATATGTCATTTGCAAATATATTCTCCCAATCCATAGGCTGCCTTTTAGTTTTGTTGATTGTTCCTTTCATTATGCAGAAACTTGATAAAGTCCCAATAGTTCATTTTTCCTTTTGTTTCCCTTGCCTCCAGAAATGTGTATAGTAAGAAGTTGCTATGGCCAAGGTCAGAAATTGCTGCCAATGTTCTCTTGATGGTTTTCTGTCTCACATTTAGGTATTTCATCTATTTTGAGGTTATTTTTGTGTATGGTGTAAGGAAGTGGTCCAGTTTCATTCTTCTGCATGTTGCCATCCAGTTTTCCCAACACCATTTGTTAAAGAGACTGCCTTTTGTCCATTGGATTTTTTCCCATGTTTTGTGAAAGACTAATTGACCATATAGTTGAAGCTCCATTTCTGGGTTTTCTACTCCATTACATTGATCTGTATGTCTGTTTTTCTGTCGCCAGTACTATACTGTCTTGATGACTACAGCTTTGTAATATAGCTTGAAGTGTGGAATTGTGATGCCTCTAGCTTTGCTTTTCTTTTTCAAGACTGCTTTGGCTACTTGGGGACTTTTGTGGTTCCTTACAAATTTTAGGATTGTTTGAGCTCTGTGAAAAACGCTGGTGGTGTTTTAATAGAGATTGCATTAAATGTGTAGATTGCTTTTGTAGTATAGACATTTTTAAAATGTTTGTTCTTCCAATCCATGAGCATGGAATGTTTTTCCATTTCTTTGTGCCATCTTCAATTTCATTCATAAGTGTTTTATAGTTTTCAAAGTACAGATCTTTTATCTCTTTGGTTATGTTTATCCTTGATATCTTATGGGTTTTGGTGCAATTGTAAATGGAATTGATTCCTTGATTTCACTTTCTGCTACTTCATTATTGGTGTATAGAGATGCAACAGATTTCTGCATGTTGATTTTGTACCTATTTGCTGAACTCATGTATCATTTCCAGAAATTTTTGGTGGAGTCTTTTGGGTTTTCTATATAGAATATCATGTCATCTGAGAATACTGAAAATCTGACTTCTTCCTTGCCAATTTGGATGCCTTTTGTTTCTTTTTGTTGTCTGATTGCTGAGGCTAAGACTTCCAGTTCTGTTAAATAGTAATGGTGAGAATGGACATCCCTGTCTTGTTCGTGACTATGGAGGAAAAGCTCTTAGTTTTTTTCCTTTGAGGATATTAGCTGTGCGTCTTTCATATATGGCCTTTATGATGTTGAGGTATGCCTCTATGCATTCTTTGTTGAGGGTTTTTATCAAGAATGGATGCTGTATTTTGTAAAATGATTTTTCTGCATCTATTGAGAGGATCATATAGTTATTTTCCTTTCTTTTATTGATGTGGTGTATCACATTGACTGATTTGTGAATATTGAACCACACTTGCAGCTCAGGAATAAATACCACTTGATTGTGGTGAATGATTCTTTTGTACTGTTGGATTTGATTTGCTAGTATCTTGGTGAGAATTGTTGCATCCATGTTCATCAGGGATATTGGCCTGTAATTCTCCTTTTTATAGTGGGGTCTTTGTCTGGTTTTGGAATCAAGGTAATGCTGGTCTCATAGAATGAATTTTGAAGTTTTCCTTCCATTTCTATTTTTTGGAACAGTTTGAGAAGAATCAGTGTTATCTCTTCTTCTTTAAATGTCTGGGAGAATTCCCCTCGGAAGCCATCTAACCCTGGACTTTTGTTTGTTGGGAGATGTTTGATGATTGAGTCAATCTCTTTGCTGGTTATGTGTCTGTTCAAATTATCTATTTCTTCCTGTTTGTTTTGGTAGTTTGTGAGTTTGCAGGAATTCATCCATTTCTTCCTGATTTCCCTTTTTTTGGCATATAATTTTTCACAATATTCACTTGTAATTGTTTGTATTTCTTTGGTGTTGGTTGTGATCTTTCTTTCATTCATGATTTTACTTTGGGGGTCCTTTCTCTTTTCTTTTTGATAAGTCTGGCGAGGGGGTTATCAAATTTATTAATTCTTTTAAAAAAATCTCTTAGTCTCATTGATCTTAATATGGTTTGTTTGTTTCTGTATTACTTCTGGTGTTATCTTTATTATTTCCCTTCTTCTCTTGGCTTCAGGTTTTATTTGCTGTTCCTTTTCTAGCTCTACTAGGTATAAGGTTGAGTTGTATATTTGAGACTTTTCTTATTTCTTCATGTAGACTTGTATTGCAATATACTTGCCTCTTAGGACTGCCTTTGCTGCATCTGAAAGGTTTTGGACTATTGTTTTCATTTGCTTCCATGTATTTTTTTTTTAATTTCTTCTTTAATTTCCTGGTTAACCCATTCATTTTTTAGATGTTCTTTAACCTCCATGTATTTATGGTCTTTGCTAATCTTTTCTTGTGGTTGTCTTCAAGTTTTATAGTGTTGTAGTTCTGAAAATAAACATGGTATGATCCCAATCTTTTTGTATTTGTTGAGGCTGATTTGTGACCCAGTATGTAATCTATTCTGGAAAATGTTCCATGTGCACTTGAGAAGAATGTGTATTCTGCTGCTTTAGGATGAAATGTTCTGAATAGATCTGTTAAATCCATCCAGTCTAGCGTGTCATTCAAAGCCATTGTTTCCTTGTTGATTTCCTGTGTCAATGATCTGTCCAATGCTGTAAGTGGGGTGTTAAAGTCCCAAACTATTATTGTATTATTATCAATGAGTTTCTTTATGTTTGTGATTAATTGGTTTATATATTTGCATGCTCTTGTATTGGGGGCATAAATATTTACAATTGTTAGCTCTTCTTGATGGATAGACCCCTTAATTGTGATGTAATGCCCTTTTTCAACTCTTGTTACAGTCTTTGGTTTAAAAATCTAGTTTGTCTGATGTAAGTATGGCTTCTTTGACTTTCTTTTGACGTCCTGGCATGATAGATGGTTCACCATTCCTTCACTTTCAATATGCAGGTGTCTTTAGCTCTAAAATGAATCTCTTGTAGGAGCATATAGATAGGTCTTGTTTTTTTATCCATTCTGATAGCCTATAACTTTGGATTGGAGCATTCAGTCCATTCACATTCAGTGTGATTATTGATTGATAGATATTAATTTAGTGCCTTTGTGTTACCTACAAAATTGGTGTTTCTGGTGATGTTCTCTGTTCCTTTCTAGTCTTTGCTGGTTTTGGTCCTTTTTTCCCCAAAAAGTATCCTTTAATATTTCTTGCAGAGCTAGTATAGTGGTCATGAACTGCTTTAATTTTTGTTTGTCTGGGAAACTCTTTATCTTTCCTTCTATTCTGAATGATAGATCCCAAAGATCTAGCTAACATAATTTATGAAGGTGACTACACTAAACAAGATTCTCAAGGTAGACTAAATAGCCTTCTATTGGAGAACATGCCATCTGGAATTTTCACAGCTTTCAAAGCTTCAAAGGATAGGCTGACTCTTCCCTTGTTAGGGACTAATAGACCTGGTGACTTTAAATTGAAGCCAATGCTCATTTACCATTCTCAAAATCCTAGGGCACTTAAGAATTATGATAAATCCACTCTGTCCATGCTCTATTCTATAAATGAAACAAAACCTGTATGACAGTACATTTGTTTACAAGATGGTTTACTAAATATTTTAAGCCCACTGTTGAGCTCTACCACTCAGTAATATTTCAAAATATTACTACTCATTGCATGCTACAGAGAAATCACTTGTGAAAGAGTCAATCAGTGAGGCAAACTTCACTGTTGTCTTATTTTAAGAAATTGCCACAGCCACCCTAACCTTCATCAATCAGTACTCTGATCATTCAGCAGCCATTGATATTGAAGCAAGACCCTCCACAAACAAAAGATTATGACTCACTGAAAGCTTAAATGATGGTTAGTATTTTTTAACAATCACGTATCTTTTAATTAAGGCTTATACACTATATTTTTAGACATAATGCTATAGCACACTTAACAGACTACAGTGTAATGTTAACATAACTTTTACATGCACTAGGAAACCAAAAAAAATGACTCTCTTTATTGTAGTGGTCTGGAACCAAAACCCACAATATCTCCAAGGTATGCTTATACACTTAGCTATAATCAAAACACATTGTGTCCATGAATCAAAATTTGGCAGCAGATGTAGAAGCCATCAAGGGGAACCAGTGAACGGCGAGTAAGTTGAGAACTACTTGTCTCTGAGAGTTAGACTCACCTCAGAGCATACCATATTCTTCTGATTCCCTCTTAATTCATAATTAATGGAGAGTTAACCACATTTTGGCTTTCTATCTCAGGCCTACTCTGCCTATGCTCAACAAAGCCTGCATGATAGCATGGTTTACTGAGTATTTTAAGCCCACTGTTAAGAATTATTGCTCAGAAAAAAATTCCTTTCAAAATATTACAGCTCATTGACAATGCCCCTGGTCACCCACAGCTTGGATGGAGATGTACAAGGAGATTACTGCTTTTATGCCTGCTAACAGAATATCCCATCCATACTGCAGCCCATGGATCAAGGAGTAATTCTGACTTTCAAGTCATTATTTAATAAATACACAACACAAGGCTACAGTTGCCATAGATAGTGATTCCTCTGATGAATCTGGGCAAAGTAAATGAAAACCTTCTGGAAGGTATTCACTATTCTAGATGCCATTAACATTCATGATTCACAGGAAGAGGTCAAATATCAACATTCACAGGAGTTGTGAAGTTGATTCCAACCCTAATGGATGACTTTGAGGGGTGCAAGACTTCAGTGGAGCAAGAAACTGAAGATGTGGTGGAAATAGCAAGAGAACTAGCACTAAAAGTGGAACCTGAAGATGTGACTGAATTGCTACAACTCTTGATGACGTTTTAACAGATGAGGAGTTGTTTCTTACGGAGAGGCAAAGAAAGTAGTTTCTTGAGATGGAATCTACTGCGGGTGAAGATGCTGTGAAAACTGTTAAAAAGACAACAACAAGACTATTACATAAACTTCATTGATAAAGCAGTGGCAGGGTTAGAGAAGAATGACTCCAATTTTGAAAGAAGTTCCACTGTGAGCAAAATGCTGTCAAACAGCATCACATACTACAGAGAAATCATGAAAGGAAGCGCCAATCATTGGGGCAAACTGCAGTGTTGTCTTTTTAGAAATTGCTCCTGCCACTGTAAACTTCAGCAACCAGCACCCTGGTCAGCAGCCATTCAATACCTGAGGCAAGATCCTCCTCGCCAACAGATTTTGACTTGCTGAGAGTTGAGATGATAGTTAGCTTTTTTTTTCTGCAGTATTTTTTAAATTATGTACACTGTTTTTTAAGATGTAATACTATTGAACACTTAATAAACTACAGTGAAGTGTAAACATAAATTTTATATGAGCCAGGAAATCAGAAAATTCATTTGACTCACTTTATTGTGATGGTCTGGAACCAAACCCCTAGTATCTATCTCTGATGTATGCCTGTATTTCAAAAGCAGACTAAATAATATCAAATACTGCAAAAAGATAAGGACTAAAAACTGTCTACGAGATTTAGTGACAAAACCACTGACTTACGATAGCAGTATCAATGGAATGATAGGAACAGAAATAGATTTTCAATTACAGGCTAACATTAGTATATTTTGGCTTTAATTCCAGACCACCACGATAAAGCAAGTATCACAATAAAGCTACCAAAAACTTGGACACTTATGTTAAAAGAGGGATCTCAGGGCCTTTTCTTCTTTTTTAAAGGCTGGAAGCTGAGCATATTTAAATTATCTGAGATAGAATCAATAGAGTAAGAAATCAAATTTAGACAACTTCTAGAGCTTTATATCCCAGAGGAAGGATGTAGGACCCAAAGCACAGGCAAAGGGATTCAGCCTTAGAATGGTAATTCCCCTTCTCTGCACTAAGAGGAAAGATGGGGAGAATTCTGTTACATTTGTAGATGGAGGGGGGCAACAATTAAGGAACAGTTTCAACTTTCTCTGTGAATTAGAAAATGAGGTAGTCTGCTAAAATTGGGTAGAGAGCTAACAGAATAAAAAGTTCACATATGCGAGATTTAAATTAGTCACTACCCTGAAAAGTAAAGGAAAAGAGAAAAAAATTTTAGGCAGCATTGTGGGATTATGAGTATGGAAACAATGAATTTCTAATAGCACTAACTGTGTGATTCTATGATTTCCTCTGCAGCACTTGCCCAAGCCAAAATTGAGGGACTATGACTGATCCATGGTTTGTATTTGGAAGAGTACAATGAACAAAAATAAAATAAAATAAAATAAAATAAAATAAATAAAATAAAATAAAATGGCAAGTAAGTTAAAGGTATTGGCAATAGAACACTTAAATGAAAGTAGACAAGGTGGAAAGGCTGCGTAAGTAAAAAAGAAAAAAATTGCAAGGTCCTAATGGAGAAGAATCGAGTGGAAATCTAACTAATGCCAAGTAAAGGTGTGGTGGGAACAATGTAGTGATAAAGCTGAGTAGAGTGAAGGCTGACATAACGTAGATGACATTTGAGAAGTGATTTTCCCCACTGAAAGGCCTACCCAAACATCATATTGTATGCACTTGTTTATGGATAAATTATAAATAGGATCGATTTTATATACTTATTATTAAATCTTAAATACTTTTAAATAATATTTGATTTATAAAATGTAATTCTTACTAGCTCAGGTTACCATTAAAAAAAAACCAAATGCCCTGTTCACATGGTAAGCCACAAAATACTTCAATAATTATGTATTGATCTGAGTAAAGCAAAAAGCTAAAAATTCCTGGTCTAGGTCAACCTGTTAATTTTACAGAAAAGGAAACAGGATTCTAGAAGTCAAGTGATTTACCCAAATTCAGCAACTTGCCATAGCAACAGAACTTTAAAAATAAATGGAACTTTTCAGAAAAATGTTTCCTGTATTGAAAAATAACTCACTCCTTACCCTTCTAAATAGAAATATTTCATAATTATCAACCTTTCTTCTAAGAATCTCAGAATATTTGTCACAAATATTTTATCATGCTTAAAAATTACTGTGTTCATCATGCTTATAAATTAAAATATTACACAATTCATAAGCCCTTGCCTAATGTACAATTTCTATGAATTTCTTTGCCAAAAATTATCAAGGAAAAATTGATCTGCTCAGTCAACATAGATGATACATTTTATTTACACCACTGATTGAAGTTATTTCATTTCTTTTATAATCTTCCTCAACATAGCACTACAGCCATTACTAGAAAAGATGAATTTGGCAAGTGAGATGAACCTATTTGTCTTACCAGCAGTTTAACCACTCAACTGGTATACAAAAAACAAACAAACAAACAAACAAAAAGCTCAGAATATGTGCCAGGCATTGAGTTATGCACTGGAAAAAACAAGATAGGAACTATCTTCCATACATAATAGAGGCTCACTAAGTACCTGGTTATAGGAAGGAGCAATTTCAGTCTTCTGATTAAATATTTTGACTTATCCACTATGCTACACCTAAAGATTAAAAATATTATACGTCACTCTACCTCAAGGAATTTTAAATCTGGTGGTGGAGATGAGACAGACAGGCATTATACATACCCACTAATGAGTTAACTGTATCAGATGCCAGAATTTTATATCCAACTGGATGTTGGCCAATAGAGTACTCATCTGGGAAATGGACAGTGAAAGTTCTAATCCACCAATGATATCACTATCAAAATATTTTATAATTTTTACAGTTTTTCCTGTCAGTTTCACTAAGATCATTACTTTATTATCAAATCTCATTTTAAGTGAAGAAGTGCACTACTTCATTTATTCCAAGTCAAACCCACATTTTTTAAGCTATTCCTCAAAAATCCAACCTCAAGGGATGGTTTCTCCAGCCTTACTTCTTCCCAAAAGAACATCCTGCAAATTCTTAAAATTTCAAAATAAGAATTTCCAAAATGATTCATAAATGAGAGCAAGACCTCCTCTTAAGAATAACACTTAATCCCCATTATTTGTAGATTCCATGTCTGCAAATTCTCCTACTCACTAAAATTATTTTCAAACTCAAAATCAATGCAACACTTTCACATCATTCACAGAGAGAGTGGCAAGAAATTTGAATCATGCAGTGCTGAGGTCAAACAATGACAAGTTCTGCCTTCTTGTTCCAGCTCTCATTCTGGAATACTGTAAATTAATGTCCTTCCCATAGCCTATTTGGTCTCACTTTTTTGTAATTTTGTCCTTTTTTGTAGATGAATTCCCTGTTTAAAATGGACCCCATACATAGTGTTTAAATGTTGTGACAAGGCTCACAGGAACCTAATGTGTTATTTCTCCTAGGAGCATTGGTTCCAGATTCACTAATTCAGTTTTCATGGTGACTATTATAGAGTATAACTACCCCAAATAACAAATGTGACACTTTCATGCACTGAAAGTTAAATAACGTGACAGGGCAATAGAGTTCACTCATCAAAATGACCTACCACTTCCCAATACTGAGCATTATTCCATGAGAATAATGTCAAATAAATGGTTCAGAAAATAGGTGCTAGGGTTCTAGAGAAGAGACTCCTTTTTTTTTTTTTAAATGAAGTTTATTTTGAGAGAGAGAGCGAGAAAGCACACGTGGGGGAAGGGCAGAGAGAGAAAAAGAGAATCCTAAGCAGGCGCCGCAATGTAAGCACAGAGCCAGATGCAGAGCTCAAACTCACGAACCACGAGATCATGACCTGAGCTGAAGCTGGATGCTTAACCAACTAAGCCACCCCAGTGCCCCTAGGGAAAAGACTGTTATTCCTATAGTTCAATAGTTTCCCCAGCCAGGACAAAGGTAGACCAGTCTTCTGTCATTAGCTGTAACGTATACAGGCAGGTATCAGAAGCTTAAGCACAAAATCATCAGAGTCAGAAAAGAAAAAAGTAAGTTCAAAATGGGCAGTAAGTTCAAACATGGTCTTGGTGAATACAAGAAACCGAAACAAAGCCTGTGTCCTGATGGGCCAGAGTTCTTTAAAGGGCCTAAGAGTGGGTTTGACACGAGTGAAGAGAGAATGTAAACTTAAGTGGGTAAGATTTCAATAAGCCACTGTACTCATACCTTTAAATTTTAAAAGTATCACACCCTTTTCATGGTTTCCCTCTGAAAAATTATTTTACCCAATTGTGACAGTTTAATTTTGTGTTAGCTAGGCCACAGTACCCAGATATTTGGCCAAATGCTATTCTCGATGTTTCTGTGAAGGTAATTTTTGGACAGGATTAACATGTAGCTCAGCAGACGTTGACTAAAGCAGATTGCCCTCTATAATGTGCGTAAGCCACATCCAAGCAATTGAAGGCCTTAAGACAAATACTGACTTTTCCTGAGAGTTCAATTTCACCAGCGACTGACTGCAGACTCAAACTGCAACTCTTTCCTGAGTCTCCAGCTGGCCAGAGACTCTCTACCTTGCAGATTTTGGACTTGCTAGCTTCCACAGCTGTGAACCAATTCCTTCAAATCAATTAATCAATCTCTCACCCTCTCCCTATGTATATATATATACACACACACACACACATACACATACACATACACACACAAATTGTCGCAGTTTCTCTGGAGAAATCTAACACACCAATGTAAATTTCAAAATGCAAGTACAATATTGAAGTAATTAGAATGCAAGTCCTCCATGTCCTACAAAGGCAGAGATCTATTTTCGGTTCATTGACCTTGAACAATACCTGGCACATCAACAAATGCAATACTTGCTGAATGAATATTAGTAAACATATATTCTCTTAATAACTTCTATCTATTGATTACTCTGTTTCAGGCACTATGCTAGAAAGTGTCTTATCTTTGTTCAGCGTTTTATTCCCCCACAATATCCCTTCAAGAGACCAATTTTAAGTTCCCATTACATACATAGACAAGGAAACAGTCTCAGAGTTTAGGTCTGTTGCCCACAGTCACAATAATTGGCAGAGTGAGCTAAAATTCAAACAAATGTATATATGATTCTTCAAACCTGACTTACAGAAAATAACAAAATCCATAAATAAGGAGAGACACAAATAAAGTACAAAGATAATTACTAAATCCCAGGCTGTAGAGGCAAACTTAAGACAAATTAATAAAAACTTGTATTTATCCCAGTGGAAAGTAAAGTCTGGATCTCACTACTAAAAGGGCAGTACCAGGGCTGGGTGGCTCAGTGGGTTGAGTATCCAACAGTTGATTTTGGTTCATGTCAGGATCCCACGGCTGTGGGATCCAGCCCCATGTCAAACTCCATGCTGAGCATGGAGCCTGCCTAAGATTCTCTCTCTCTTCCTCTGCTCCTTTCCCCCTGCTCATGCCGTCTAAATAAAAATAAAATCAGGGTGCATGGCTCAGTCAGTTGAGCATCCGACTCTTAATTTCACTCAGGTCATGATCTCACGGTTCACAAGATGATACTCCATGAGGAGCCTGGAGCCTGCTCAGGATCCTCTCTCTCCCTCTCTCTGCCCCTCCCCCACTCTCTCTCTTTAAAAACATTTTAAAAATAAATAAAAATTAAAATAAATAAATGAAGGGGGAAGTACCAATGGAACATTAAAAACAGTAAGAAGAATCATTTAACTTACATTACTTACTGCTACATATCTAATCTTTTAACGTTGATGCCGCTAGATACGTGCATTCACTCCCATAAAATACATTTGATGGCGTGACCGCCGCCATCCCTGACCTTCTGTTGCCGTTCTTCTTATTCTATTTTTCATCATGAAATTCTCATCAGCTTTCACTGTCAAGAAAATAATCTGAGATCACATACCGTGCATGAATGCTTCAACTTTATTCAACCTTTGGAAATGAGTCTACAAACTCATCTGCATGTTACGCACAGTACTAAAAAACTGCAAAATATTTACCAAAAACACACGGTTGTGAACTGAATACCCACAATGGCTGCAGCGTCAGCCCAGCTAAACGCTTTTCCTCCTTTAAGCAAGCCACCGCTTTTTCTGAAAGCTCCTCGGGTGTTAACGCAGCTCCACAGCTTCTTCCACCTACGCTCTTCTGAGGTCGCTCAGATTGCTCAGCACATACCCGCTCGGTGCTAAGAAGGTCGCAAAAACCATCACGAGCGCAACGGCGCTGTCCTGGGAGAGAAGACGAAAAGCGAAAAGCGCGGTTAATGCCTGCGGCTCCCCGGGCCAGTCCCTCGCGGCCGAGCAAGATCCGCGTCCACCTGCCGACGAGTGTGGCTGTTCTGTGACGCGGGCCTGACGAGGCCTGAAACAGGACTTCCTTTCCTAGATGACCCAGCTTCAACCTGAGAAGCAAACACCTCTTTCTTCTTCCGCCCCCCCCTCGCCCCCCCACCCCCCCCCCACTTCCCCACCTTTCCGACCGCTGCACCCTGGATCGCAGGTGCTGCCCAGGATTCCCCGCGTTGGCGGGCAAGCAGCCGGCGAGACGACGTTCGACGGCGACGGACACCGCGCGGCGCAACGACGGCTCTGCCCGTGCCCTCTGCGCACTCCCCGAGGCCTCCCCCGACCGCCAACGGCCGCCCGTCACCGACGTCCCCCGCTCATCCCCGTCCGTCGCAGCGCTCCCGCCCCGGCTGCGCGCCCCTCGCCCGCCCCCGCCGCCGTGAGGCGTGGGCCGCCACTCACCACAGACGACTTGGGGTGCTGGCGGCGGCGGGACTCCGAGCGGGCCAGGCGGCGGCCGGGTTGGAGCCCCAAATGGATCACACGGCGGCGGGGAAGTAGGCGAAGAACGAGCAGGCGGGGCATGGCGTCCGGTGAAGCGAAGCGACTGAAGGCTGAGGAGACAGCAAGCGCGAGAAGACGTGAAGCGCGGCCCGACGTCTGGAGCTTCCAGAGGGCTGATTTGCGCAGGCGCCCGGGGCCACAGGGGAGACCTCCCCACCGGCTCCGCCCCGCCCCTGCCCCGCCCCTTCCGCGCAGTACTCTACTAGTACTCTACTAGGCTCCGCCCATACGCCCACTCTTTACGCTCAGCCGGTTCTGCTCAACCCCCACCCCCACACACGTTCGCTTCAGTCCCCAACCGTTTTCCCGGGCGTTCCACCCGGATTACCCCTCATCCCTGTGCCCGTGGGCTCAATGTCTCTCACCTGTTCGCCCTGCTCAGCCCCTCCAGCCCCACGTTCAGTGTTTCTCAGTGTTCTTCTGGGTAAGGCGAGACACTCAACCCCCTTCACTTACTTTCCGTTGTGTTTCTGCCCTCTCAATGGGCATTACTTCTCATTGGCAGAGGTTATACCATATTCTGTTCTCTAATGTTAGTTATGTTTTCCATTTATTGTCTGTAAATTAATTCTCAAGAATTATGTCCCTTGTGCTGATAATATAACAAATATTCATGGTAGGCTCAAATAGAGCCATCCCAGTAGCAAAAGTGATGTCGTCACTAAACTTGTAGCTCTTGAAGGAAAAATGGAACTTTTTTTTTAATGTAATGCTGTAATAAACCTTTACCCATTCTAAAATGATGCAGTTTCTTCACATATTTTAAGCCTATTACACAACTAGCGTTCAAGGATTTCCTTTAATTGCCCAATTCCTGCAAACTGATTATCTTCCTATTTCTTAGATTCCTATTTCATTTTGCTGTAACACCTCCTTAGGCAGTTGTTTTAGGAGTGGTCTGTAGGTGATAAATTTCTTAAGTCCTTGGACATAAAAAAAAAAAATCTTTGCTTTGCTCCCCACTTACATGTTAATTTGGCTGGCTATAAAACTCTAAGCTCAAAATCATTGTCCCTCAGAATTTTTAAAGCATTATTCCTTGTGTTCTAGTATAAAGCATAACTGATGAGAAGTGTGATGCCAGTACATTTCTCAACTCTTCATTTTTTTTTTCCTTTGAAATCTTTTTAAGAGTCTTGTCTTTGGGCTTGTGAAGTTTCTCCAAGATATGACTAGATACAGGTCGCTCTTCATTCATATGGATTAGTACTGGGTGAAGACATGGATCTTTGGCTCTGGGAGATCTACTTTTTCTTTACTTTTAATCTGAAACACCTATTAGATGTATGTTGGCTCTTCTTTATGGGTCATCTCTGTCTCAACTTTTCTCTTTTGTTCTCTTGTTTTACATTCTGGGAGAGTCCTTTGATGTTTTTCCTCTAGCCTTTCTGTTGAGATTTTCATTTTAGAGTTACATTTCTAACACTTATTAAATATTTGGGGTTGTTAGAGTCATCTATTAATATTTTATAGATGCACTGTCTCCTCAAATTTCTCTGAGAATATTAATTTCAACTTTTTTTAAAGTTCACTGCTATCCCATGAACAATTTCTGTTTCTTCTAGGGTGAATTCTTATTCATTTTGGTCCTGAGATTTTGCACAACTCTCTTCTGGCTCATGGTTGTCCTTTTGTGTTGACGAATATGAGGAGCCAGATGAATTACTTGGGTTGTTTTCTATCACCAGTCCCTTTCCAAAATGAAAATGCTCATTACATGATCTATGTGTGCAAGCTGACTGTCAACTGGTGGGAAGGAAGACTTCCTCTCTCACCCCCATGCCAAAGTAAGGTTCTGCTCTAGGCTTTCCAACTGCTCCTATCCAAGGACATAACATGATTTCTTTAGAAGAATTTCTCTATAGCCACTACTTAGGACACTGCCAAAATATGCACAAAGTTGGGGGAGAAGAAGAGGAACAACAAACCCACACATCCTTTCCACTCACTGTTTTCCATCAGTTCCCTTGAACTTGTGCCTTTCCTCCCACTCCGGGTCTTTGTAGCTCATCATTTAAGTAGCTGAGATGCTATGGAAAGCATCTCTGTTGTTCCCTGCAGCCTCTTGTGTGCTAAGAGCTATGGCTCCTTCTTCTCTGCTTTACCAATCGATAAGATCACATTTACCTTCAATCTTAGGGAAATTCACCAAAACTACATTGCTGATACAGCCCTGCTCCTCCACCTCTTATTTCACTCATGGATTCATTTCCTCTTGTACTTCTTTACTGTCATTGTAATGGGATTTCAAGAAGAAGGATTGATAAATACAGAAGCTCTTCATCTGCCTCAAAGTGGATGCCCCACTTGAGTCATTGGGATTTACTAAATGTCATAGGAAGCCACTAGAGTTTCTAAGCAGGGACAATGTGAACTGATTTCCATTTTTCAGTGATCACTCTGGCTGCTCTGTGGAGAAATATGGAGTGAGAGGTCATTGCAGTCATTGATGCCCGCTAACCACATGTGTTATCCAATATGACATCTATCAGGCTTATGTGGCTTCTGAGCCCTTGGAATGTGGCAAACACTGCTGAAGAACTGAATTTTTGGTATTATTTAATTTTAATTTGAAAACTTGATGACTGATTCAGTTATTGAAGAACTTCTATATTGGGAAAAACTTGGATATTTCAATCTACTTTTTCAGCTATACTTTTTATGAAGTCTAAATATAGATGAAGTGCTTTGGATGAAAACTTAGCATCCAAATTGAATTGTGACTGTAACTGCTAAATACAAAAATTTAGTGCCTTAGTCTGTTCAGGCTGCTATAGCAAAGTACCACAGACTGGGGGGCTTAAGTAATAAACATTTCTTCCTCATAGTTCTGGAGGCTGGGAAGTCCAGTATCAAGGTATAGGCAGATTTGGTGTCTGGTGAAAAGTCACTTCCTGGTTCAAAGACAGCTGTTTTAACGTGTCCACACATGGTAGAAGGGGCATGGGAGCTCTCTGAGACCTCTTTTAGAAGGGCACTAATCCCAAGGAGCTGGGGTGGCTCATTGGTTAAGCATCCAACTCTTGGTTTCAGCTCAGGTCACAATCTCACAGTGGTGAGATGGAGCTCTGCATCAGGCTAAGCACTGGACGTGGACCCTGCTGAAGATTCTCCCTCTCCCTTTACCCCTCCCCCGCCCATATGCCTGTGTGTGCCCTCACATGTGCTCTCTGTCTCTCTCTCTCAAAAATAATAAATAAATTAAAATAGGAGCACTAGTCCCATTGGTGAGGGCTCCATCCTTATAAGCTAATCACCTCCCAGAGGCCCCACCCCACATACCATCTCGTTAAGAGTCAGAATTTCAACATATGAATTTGGGGGAGGGGAATACAAGCACTGAGTCCATTGCATTTAGTAAGAAAAAAGAATGCAGAATATCTCGGGGCACTTTCGGTGGCTCAGTTGGCTAAGCATCCAACTCTTGATTTAGGCTCAGGTCAAGATCTTATAGTTTTGTGAGTCTGAGCCCCATGTATGTAGGCTGACCATTCAGAGCCTGCTTGGGATCCCCCCCCACCCCTCCCCTGTTCAAGCTTTCTCTGTCTCTCTCTAAATAAATAAATAAACTTAAAAAAGAACGCATAATATCTCAGTAATATAGTTTTTATATTGATTACATATTTTATATGATTTAATTTTAGGTATATTTGGTTTAGAAATACACTATAATTAATTACACCCATTTCTTTTTATTTCTTTTAACATGGCTATTAGAAAGCTTAAAATTACACATATAGTTCACACATGTCTTGGACAGCTCTGCTCTAGAATTTTATCCTGATCAATTCAGGAAATGAAATTCAGGATACTGAATGAAAGTGCCTGGCCACTTCCCTAGCCTCATCTCCCTATCTCCACTCTCCCTTTTGCTGATAGTGCCCAAGTCACCCTAGCCTCTTGTATCCACCTAGCTTTTTCTACCTCGCTTGCTTGTCCCTGCCCAGAAAATCTCCCCCACACATTCTCACAGCTCACTCCCTTACATCATTCAGTCCTTGGACTGCCCTGCAAAAAACAGCTCTGACCCTGCTGCCAACTGCTCTCTTTCCCCTTCTCTGCTTGATTTTCTTCATGGCCCATAAGGATCATCTGAACGTATACGTTTTGTTTGTTAATTGTGTGTCTCTTTTGCTAGGAGGTGAGTATCACAAGGGCAGGCGTCTTGTCTGACTTGCTTACCAGAACACACTCCAAAGAGCACCTCACACATAGTAGGTACTCAGTAAATCTTTGTTGAATGAATGAATGAATGCTCATACCTCTGTGCTCTCTTTTCCTTTCCCTACTAAAGACACTGTCTGGAGAGAGTGGAGGATTAAATGCTGAGGGGAATTATACCCTCTCCCACACAGCAGAGGCTGACAAAATAGGCAAGGAAGGGACTGGATTGTGAAAAGAGAGAATGAACGCACGTGGGAAATTTAGATAGTGGCCATCTCTTTGTAGCCATGAGACTAACCATGGGAGAGCACGACTAGACAAAATATATTGATGTATGACTGTTCCCAGATGTTTCTTTCCTTCTACGGACCAAAGAGGACTCTGGTTTTGCCCACTCAATTTCATCCTCTACTTTACCCTCCAAGAAAGGTGTCAGAAATACCTTTTGAAGATACCTTTTGAAGATACTTTTAGGAACAATCTTCCGAAGAGTCGAAAAGAAAGAAGTGTGAAGAGTCCTACTTTGTGAGTAAAGTAGAAAGAAAAATGAAGGAAAATTTTGAGAAGGATTGCTGTAGTCTGTGTGTCCCCCTTAGGATAGCTGAAAAAATTGAAATGGAAACTTGTAATTTTGAAATTGTTTCTGGGTCACAAATTCTAGGTCTCAACTGACATATCTGAACCTGGACCACATGGTTGATAACTATAAAAGTTACATACATTTAGATCATTTATATTAAACATAAATAAATATAATTGATAAAAAGCAAAAGTCAGATTGGATTTTTTTAAAAAGATCCAACTATATACTGTCTAAAAGAAAACCATTTTATTTTTTTATTTTATTTATTTCGAAGGAGAAAGCGAGCACAAGGGGGGAGAGGCAGAGAGAGAGAGAGAGAGAGAGAGAGAGAGAGAGAGATTATCCCAAGCAGGCTCCACGTTGTCAGTGAGGAGCCCGACGTGGGGCTCAATCTCACAAACCGTGAGATCATGACCTGAGCTGAAATCAAGAGCCACACTCTTAACCAACTGAGCCACCAGAAACCCATTTTAAAGATGGGCACCTCAGAAACCCATTTTAAAGATGAAGATAGAGAGAGACTAAAAGTACAATGGTGGAAAGAGATATTGCATGCAAATAGTGCTTACAGAAAACTGGAGTGGCTATACTGTCAAAGTAAATATCAGAGCAGGGAATATTAGCACAGATGAAGGGAGAACAATTCATGAACCCCACATTGGATGCAGAAATTACTTAAAAATAAAATCTTTAAAAAGGAACAATGAGCTATCTCCTTACACCTGTTAAAATGGCTATCATTAAGCACCTATGCAGCTCGGTCAGTTAAACGTTTGACTCTTGATTTTGGCTTAGGTCATGATATCCAGGTCATAGGATCAATCTCTGAGCTGGGTGTGGAACCTGCTTAGGATTTTCTCTCTCCCTTTCCCTCTGCCACCACAGCTCACATGTGTATGCTCTCTCTCCCTCTTTCTCTCAAAAAATAATAATAATTTTAAAAATGGCTACCATCAAAAAGACAAAAGAAAATAAGCATTGGTGATGTGAAGAAAAGAGAGCCCTTGTGCACTGGTGGTGGGAATGTGAACTGTTGCAGCCACCATGGAAAACAGTATGGAGGTTCCTGAAAAAAATTAAAACTACAACTACCACATGATCCAGCAATTCTGGGTATTTACCCAAAGGAAATGAGAACAGCAATTTGTAAACGTATTTATCTGCACTTCCATTTATTGAAGCATTATTTATAGCAGGCAAAATATGGAAACAACCTAAGTGACTATCAAAGAATGAATGGATAAAGAAGATGTGATACACACACACACACACACACGTACACATGTACACAATGGAACATTATTCAGCCAATAGAAAGGAGGAAATCCTGCCATTCAGAACAACATGGATTGAGCTGGAGGACATTATGCTTAGTGAGATAAACCAGACAAAGGAAGACAGATACTGTATGATATCACTTACACCTGGAACCTAAAAAAGCTGAACTGGTAGAAACGTAGAATAAAATGGGGGTTACCAGGGGATGGGAGGTAGGGGGGAAAAATTATCCACCACAGGCAAGTGGGATTCATCCCTGGGCTGCATGGCTGGTTCAATATCTGCAAATCAATGTGATACATCCCATTAATAAAAGAAAGGATAAGGACTACATGATCCTCACAATAGATGCAGAAAAAGACATTTGACAAAATACAACATACTCTCTGGATAAAAACCCTCCAGAAAGTAGGGATAGAAGGATCATACCTCAAGATTATAAAGGCCATATTCGAAAGACCCACGTATAATATCATCCTCAATGGAAAAAACCTGAATTCTTTCTCCCTAAGGTCAGGAACACAAGGATGTCCACTCTCACCACTGTTATTCAACATTCTGTTGGAAGTCCTAGCCTCAACAATCAGACAACACAAAGGAATAAGAGGCATCCAATCAGTAAGGGTGAAGTCAAACTTTCACTCTTTGCAGACATGATACTCTGTGGAAACCCCAAAAGACTCCACCAAAAACTGAGCTAGAACTGATCCATGAATTCAGCCACATCGCAAGACATAAAATCAGTGTATATAAATCAGTTGCATTTCTACACACCAATAATGAAGGAACAGAAAGAGAAATCAAGGAATCAATCCTATTTACAACTGCACGAAAACCATAAGGTACCTAGGAATAAACCTAATCAAAGAGGTGAAAAATCTATATACTGAAAACTATGGAAAGTTTATGAAAGAAATTGAAGAAGACACAAAGAAATAGAAAAACATTCCATGCTCATGGATTGGAAGAACAAATATTGTTAAAATGCCAATACTATCCAAAGCAATCTACACATTCAATATAATCCCAATCAAAATTGTACCAGTATTCTTCCCAGAGTTAGAACAACTCTAAAATTTGTATGGAACCAGAAAAGACCCCAAATAGCCAAAGCAATCCTGAAAAAGAAAACCAAAGCTGGAGGCATCACAATCCCAGACTTTAGCCTGTATTACAAAGCTGTGGTCATCAAGACAGTATGTTATTGACATAAAAATAGACACATAGATCAATGGAACAGAATAGAGAACCCAGAAGTGGACCCGCAAATGAATTGTCAACTAGTCTTTGACAAAGCAAAAAGAATATTGATAGTCTCTTTAGCATATGGTGATGGGAGAACTGGACAGTAACATCCAGAAGAATAAACCTGGACCACTTTCTTACCCCATACACAAAAATAAACTCAAAATGGATGAAAGACCTAAATGTAAGACAAGAAGCCATCAAAATCCTACAGGAGAAAACAGGCAACAACCTTTCTGACCTTGGCTGCAGCAACTTCTTACTTGACATGTCTCCAGTGGCAAAGGAAACAAAAGCAAAAATGAACTATTGGGACCTCATCAAGATAAAAAGCTTCTGCACAGCAAAAGAAACAATCAGCAAAACTAAAAGGCAACTGACAGAATGGGAGAAGAAATTTGTAAATGATATTTCAGATAAAGGGTTAGTATCCAAATCTATAAAGAACTTATAAAATTCAACACCCAAAAAAACAAATAATTCAGTGAAGAAATGGGCAGAAGACACGAACATATACTTTTCCAAAGAAGACTTACAGATGGCTAACAGACACATGAAAAAATGCTCGACATCACTCCTCATCAGGGAAATACAAATCAAAACCACGATGAGATATCACCTCACGTCTGTAAGAATGGCTAAAATTAACAACTCAGGCAACAACAGATGTTGGCGAGGAAAGAGGAACCCTCTGGCACTGTTGGTGGGAATGCAAACTAGTGCAGCCAGTCTGGAAAAAAGTATCGAAGTTCCTCAAAAAATTAAAAATAGAACTATCCTACGACTTAGCAATTGCACTACTAGGCAATTGCTAGTAGTATCCAAAGGATACAGGAATGCTGATTCGAAGGGGCACATGCACCCCAAAATTTACAGCAGCACCATCAACAATAGCCAAGTATGGAAAGAGCCTAAATGTCCATCAACTGATGAATGGATAAAGAAGATGTGATATATATACATACAATGGAATATTTCTTGGAGATGAAAAAGAATGAAATATTGCCATTTGCAACAAAGTGGATGGAACGGGAGTGTATTATACTAAGCAAAATAAGTCAGAGAAAGACAGATATCATATGATTTCACTCATATGTGGAATTTAAAAAACAAAACAGATGAACATAAGGGAAGGGAAGCAAAAGTAATATAAAAACAGAGAGGGAGACAAACCATGAGACCCTTTTTTTTTAATGTTTTTTTTTTTTTGAGAGACACAGAGACAGAGCACAAGTGGGGGAGGAGCAGAGAGAGAAGGAGACAAAGAATCCGAAGCAGGCTCCAGGCTCTGAGTTGTCAGCACAGAGCCTGATGCGGGGCTCAAACTCACAAGCCATGAGATCAAGATCTGAGCTGAAGTTGGACGCTTAACCAACTGAGCCACTCAGGTGCTTCAAGAGACTCTTAAATACAGAGAACAAACAGGGTTTCTGGCAGGGTATTGGGTGGGGGGATGGGCTAAATGGGTGAGGGGCATTAAGGACACTTGTTGGGATGAGCACTGGGTGCTATATGCAAGTGATGAGTCACTAAATTTTATTCCTGAAATCATTATTACACTTTACGTTACTAACTTGGATTTAAATCAAAAAACTAAAATAAAATAAAATAAAATAAATGTTTAAATATTTATTCACTTAAAAATAACAGTAATAAAAAAAATAAATAACAGTAACAGTTGCCTGACTGGCTTAGTTGGAAGAGCAGGCAACTCTTGATCTCGGGCTCCTGAGTTCAAGCCCCATGTTGGGTGTTGCAATTACTTAAATAAATAAAACTTAAAAACAGCAACAACAACAACAGTAGGGGCACCCAGGTGGCTCAGTCGGTTAAGCGGCCGACTTTGGCTCAGGTCATGATCTCACAGCTCGTGGGTTTGAGCCCCATGTTGGGCTCTGTGCTGACAGGTCAGAGCCTGGAGCCTGCTTTGGATTCTGCGCCTGCCTCTCCCTCTGCCACTCCCCTGCTCGCTCACAATCTCTCTCTCTCTCTCTCTCTCTCTCTCTCTCTCTCTCTCAAAAATGAATAAACATTAAAAAAATTTAAAAACAGGGGTGCCTGGGTGGCTCAGTTGGTTAAGCATCCAACTTTGGCTCAGGTCATGATCTCGCGGTTTGTGGGTTCGAGCCCCACTTCGGGCTCTGTGCTGACAGCTTGCTCAGAGCCTGGAGCCTGTTCTGTATTCTGTCTCCCTTTCTCTCTGCCCTTGCCCCGCTCGCACTCTGTCTCTGTCTCTCTTAAAAATAAATAAACATTAAAAAAAATAATAATAAACAAACAACAAAAAAAAAACAGTAACAGCGGCGCCTGCCTGGCTGGCTTATTCAATACGGCATGAGACTCTTGATCTAGGGCTTGTAAATTTGAGCTGCACACTGGCGTAGAGATCACTTAAAAATGAAATATTAAAAAAAACAGCAACATTGGGGCGCCTGGGTGGCTCAGTCGGTTAAGCGTCCGACTTCGGCTCAGGTCATGATCTCGCAGTTTGTGGGTTCGAGCCCCGCGTCGGGCTCTGTGCTGCTAGCTCAGAGCCGGAGCCTGCTTCAGACTCTGTCTTCCTCTCTCTCTGCCCTTCCCATGCTCATGTTCTGTCTCTGTCTCTCAATAATAAATAAATGTTAAAAAATTAAAAAAAAAAAACCAGCAACAAACCCAGCACATACTAACATAAATAACATTATGAAATACAATTTTTTTAATAATGGTAAAGGAAATGTTCTTTAAAAAAAATTTTTAATGTTTATTTTTGAGAGGGTGAGAGAGAGAGAGAGAGAGAGAGCATCAGCAGGGTAGAGGCAGAAAGAGAGGGGGACACAGAATGTGCAGCATGCTCCAGGCTCTGAGCTGTCAGCACAGAGCCCAACGCTGGGCTCAAACCCACAAACCGCAAGATCATGACTTGAGCCGAAATCAGACACTTAACCGACTGAGTCACCAGGCACCCTGGAAATTATCAATTTTTAATGTTTGCGGGCCCTTCTCCTGGGCCCCCAGGGAAACTATAGTTTAACTTTTACTACAGTCAGAATGACTTCAAAGCTTGAGCTCTGCTTCTGCCCCAAGCACACATTGTACATCTGCTTTGTTAGCAAATAACCTAAAAGAAACATTTCAAACTAAAGATAAGAGTAAAAAATCCCCCTAAGTTCCATTCCCATACCTCCGAAGCCTGTAACCTTGCACAAACTAAAAGCATAAGATAAAGCCTGTAATTTTCTGGAATGTCCTTCATCATGATGATTTGTAACTCTTGATGTAACAAAAAACATATACAACCCTGTATTAAACATCCCTTCTCTGGAACACTCTCTTCCTTGTGAAGATTGTATATCCTGGGCAGCTGTCCTTACTCCACTCTAAGAAAACTCTCCTCCTCTTGGCACCTGGATGGCTCAGTCGCTTAAGCATCCGACTTCAGCTCAGATCATGATCTCATGGGTTCGTGGGTTTGAGCCCCGCATTGGGTTCTATGCTGACAGCTCAGAGCCTGCAACCTGTTTCAGAATTCTGTCTTTGGCTCTCTGACCCTCCCCTGCTTGTGCTCTGTCTCTCTGTCTCTAAATAAATAAACATTTAAAAAAAGGAAAACTCTCTTCTTTTTTTTTTTTAAAGAAATTCTAAAAGGTTTGTTCATCTTGCATCAACGATAGTGACAGAAGAGTGGCATTCTTTTACTTTTCAAAATTTCTTTAAAGTATGACCTAATAGAAGATTTGGCCACATGAATTTTCACATCTGCTTTTGCATTCAGTCTATGCTGATATCCCATGTCACGCAGCCTCTGGAAAATTCCACCATACCCTCTGCAGAGAATGAGTGAAAAGGTCAAATATCTTAGCTTTATTACAAAAATAATTTTTGTTTAATTGGTTTTCATGAAAATTAATTTTGACATCGCAAGACCCCTAAAATGATCCAGGGGACTTCTAAATCCCCATAGTTTGAACACCTGGTTACATAATGAATCCCGTGAGAGCTGATGTAATACAGCCTTGCCCCATTTCCTGGTCCCAGTTGATTAGTTTAAAGTTGGGTTCCTGACAAATACCAGGCCAAAGAGCCCTTCTGTAGGGATGTTATGCTTGGGACCAGCATCCTGGAACTCAGACTGCTTTATGCGATGAACAGTCTAAGGAGCCATATTTTGTTTTGTTTTTTTCTACCTACAGAAAAAGCCCTTCCATGGTGAGTTAATAATGAAAGGCCACTGAAAAAGCAGAGAAAAGGGACAGAAGGAACATCCAGACCATATTCAAATTCCTGTTTCTTATTGTTCTTAAAGCTTGGGTGAATGTCTTGTCCTTGAGTTTGGGGCCACTTTATTATTTTTTTTAATGATAAATCCTGTTTTTTTTTTAAAGTTATCTCTTCACCCCATGTGGGACTTGAACTCACAACCCCAAGATCAAGAGTCATATGGTCTACCGAGTCAGCCAAGGCTGAATGCTGCTTTTTGGTTCAGATTAGTGGTAGCTGGATTTCTATCACTTGCAACCAAAAGAGTCTTAATGAAGGCAATATTACTCAAGTTTTGTCTTCTTGAGGTTCCCCCACGCCCCGCCTTTTTTTTTTTATTAAAACAGAGTAACAAAAAATGCTGAAGTAAGTTAAAAACGATCTCAGTGAACGACAACCCTGACTGAACTAATCCCAATCTTAAAAGTTTAGGCTACAGACAGTGCTGTTGATGTGAGAATCAAGCATTTTAGGTCTTCCTCTGTGACAAAAACTTTAAATTACTTCTGACCTTGTCAGTAAATCTGACTCCAAATTCAGCCACGACACAATTAAGCTCCCCGCCGCCTACCCCTACCCCAGGAGGTGGCACTTTTAGCTTCTCAAATTACAGGTACAAACAACCTTCCTCCGTTTAAATTCTCCAAGTCACAAAAGACTAGCTCTGTTAACTCAAACCTCTACAATTTTCAGGAAAGGCCTTAGCGGGCCCTGGATTCAATATATTCTCGGTGACCTACAATATGGGACATTCCTGCTGCAGTTGTATAAAAGGGCATAATTAGAGCCATAGCCTAGAGATCAGGTTTTTTGATTTGTGAGCTCTACATACAATGAACAAGTAATGCACACTCGCCCACTGGCTTCTTTTTAATGTGATTTTTATAAATGTTCATGCTCTAAACAAACTGGTGTTAGGGTTCTAGAAAATTATATAATGAATGAAGGCTGCACCACCTCTGGCCCAAACACCCTGACTTCTTCTCCTTTCTAGAAAAACACATTTAATTGCTATTCAAGGACCAAAGGTCTTCGCAGAATGCAGGGCATCTCTCTGGATCTATTTGTGACTGTCTTTACAATTGCATGACCTCAAAGA
Organism: Acinonyx jubatus; assembly: GCF_027475565.1. NCBI lineage: Eukaryota > Metazoa > Chordata > Mammalia > Carnivora > Felidae > Acinonyx > Acinonyx jubatus. Next base: position 133,750,485 of record NC_069386.1, on the reverse strand, counting down.
CAGAGAAACTCAAATAAGCAAGAAGCAAAAGCAGAAGAGTTACAGAGGTGGGAAAAACATGCCAGAGTGATGCAATTGGTAACATTAGTAACATACTTTTGAATTGCCAGCACAACTGTAATGAGAGATCCAGTAAAAGCCTTGGTCCATTATTATAAAGAGCCCCGAGAAAGAACTGCTGGATTCTTTTTTCAAAAAAATTACATGTGATGAAAACTATTTTAGTTTTCTTCTCCCACCTTTTAGTTCTTAAATTTGACATTCCTCTTCCTCTCCTGAACCACATCCAGAAATTCTTCAATGGATTTCTGTTATGCTAGAATGGAAAGGCATTGGTAATTGAAGCCAAAATATCAAAGGTCAGACCTTCATACTATCATTTACTAGCCACAAAGCCCCAAAGTTGATATAATAATATCTCCCTTAAAATGCTGATGTGGAGATTCAATGAGGTCATATATGTATTAAGACTACTTTGAATGAGGGGCACCTGGATAGCATCCAACCCTTGATTTCAGCCCAGGTCCTTGTTCATGGGATTGAGCCCCATGTCAGGTTCTGTGCTGACCGTGTGGAGCCTGCTCTGGCATTCTCTCTCCCTCTCTCTCTGCCCCTCCCCACTCACACTCTCTGCTTCTCTCTCAAAATAAATAAAAATTTTAAAAAAGACTACTTTGAATGAATGTTACAGAAAACCTAATAATAAAATGGATTGGCTCACATAAGTGGAAAGGCCAGAAGAAGGACTAGTTTCAAATAAAGCCTGATTAAGTGTGTCTGATGATGTCACCAGGGTGTCAGCTTTTCTTAAGGAACAAGTTAATATTACCTTAAGGCAGATTTCCCTCAGTTAGCAACATGGTTGTGAACAAATACTGGGACTACATCGTCTTTCAGTCATATTCAATGGAAGAGGGAAAGACCCTTCCAGCATCTTCTGTGGAAGAAGAGATTTTTCTCTTCCAGAAGTCCTAGCGAACATTTCACCACATCCTGGTTCTTGATGGGGTTCCATATCCTCCCTGAACTAATCTTTAAAGTCAGGGGAATAGGGGCGCCTGGGTGGCGCAGTCGGTTAAGCGTCCGACTTCAGCCAGGTCACGATCTCGCGGTCCGTGAGTTCGAGCCCCACGTCAGGCTCTGGGCTGATGGCTCAGAGCCTGGAGCCTGTTTCCAATTCTGTGTCTCCCTCTCTCTCTGCCCCTCCCCCGTTCATGCTCTGTCTCTCTCTGTCCCAAAAATAAATAAACGTTGAAAAAAAAAAATTAAAGTCAGGGGAATAGCATTTGCTAAAAAAATTTAAATCAGGCAACCAGGTACAAAACATGGGATCGATCCAACTCAAACCACTTAATTGGGAAAAATGAGGAATTATGAAGAAGGAGAGTGGGAAATGGATGCAGGGCCGTGACAATGTGGGAGGATGATCCTGGAAGTAGGATGCTGAAGAAACTGAGGCAAATTACATCTCTAGGTTTCATGGGGGAAACATATCCTTCCAAAGGATTAAGAACTGGCTGGCATCCTTGCCAATTAGACCTCCAGAATGTTCCATAGCATCTTAAATACTTGAGATTGTATCACCATTACTCATCCTTGCCTTTCCCTAGAGTTTAGGGTTTCTGTATCTATAAACCAAATGGTTTAGCTTTGCCCCCCCCCTTTTTTAACACAATGTTAAGTCCCATTTAAAAAAATGTTTTAGATTTATTTATTTATTCATCTTGAACTATACCCAACATGGGGCTCAAACTCATGACCCTGAAATCAAGAGTTGCCTGCTCTTCCATTTCAGCCAGCCAGGAACCCCAAGATTTGCCTGTTTTTTAATTTTATAAAATTTAAGATGCCATTATTTAATGTCTCACTAAGAAAAATATATACATTGAACTAAATCATGAGCCAGTGCTAAGAAGTTATACATTGTAAGATGGGGTGCCTGGCTGGCTTGGTCAGTAGAGCATACAACTCTTGATCTCAGGATTGTGAGTTCAAGCCCTGTTGGGTATAGAAATTACTTAAAAACAAAATCTTTAAAAAAAAATGTAGGGGCACCTGGGTGGCTCAGCCGGTTAAGTGTCCAACTTCAGGTCAGGTCATGATTTCATGGTTTGTGTGTTCAAGCCCCACATTGGGCTCTGTCCTGACAGCTTGGAGCCTGCTTCAGATTCCGTGTCTCCCTCTCTCTGCTCCTCCCCTGCTCACACTCTGTCTCTCTCTCAAAAATAAACATTTAAAAAAATGTAAGACGGGATGCCTGGGTGGCTCAGTCGGTAAAGCATCCGACTTCAGCTCAGGTTATGATCTCACGGTTTGTAGGTTCAGACCCCATGTCAGGCTCTGCACTGTCAGTGTAGAGCCTCCTTGGGATTCTCTCTCTCTCTCTCTCTCTCTCTCTCTCTCTCTCTCTCTCTCCCTCTCTCCATTTCCATCTCTCACCTCTTTCAAAATTAATAAATAACCTTTCTTAAAAAATTGTAAGACAACAAATTTCAGCATTGTTAAAAAATGTAAAAAAAAAAGGGGGGGCATCTTAGAAAGGATACAATATATGGTATTATCTTGTATGGTTACTTCTGTCTCACTTCTTTTCCCCTAATCTTTAAGTCTCTGATTCTCTATTTCTGGTGATAAGAATTTTTTTTTTCCTTCCTGGGATCGGGAAGACATCTTTCACATCTTTCAAAGTACCAGTCATTCTCCTGGGCACTTTGACACTTGTGTTTTCATTTCACTTAATATTTTAGACTCTAAGAGATCCAGAAAAACATTTGGAAACAGAATCATTATGAGCAAAGCATAAGAAGAAATAGAATTTTCCTTTTTTTCATTTCAAAAACCTGGCTTCCATACTGTATTCCAGAATGGAGCCTAGGAAGGGTCTTCAATGAATGGTTATGTATGGTAGAAAAACGAAGGAACAGACTGGAGTAGCAGAAAATAGAAGACAAAGTTTTCAGCATAGGTGTCCAGGTGGATGGGGTTCCCTCCATTTGCTGATGGAGGGAACAGGAAGAGGAACAGAACATAAATTCAGGACTCTTGATTCCAAGTGACAGAAACCCACTGTTCTTACCCACACCCAACAAGTTTAAGATGTTTAAAAAGAAAAGTAAGGGGCGCCTGGTTGGCTCAGTTGTCAGAGCATGGGACCCTTGATCTCAGGGTTGTGAGTTGGAGCCCCAGTTGGGTGTAGAAATTACTTAAAAACAAAATTCCAAGACTTCAAATGATGTCATGACTCCCCTTTCTGTTAAGTTCTCTGTTTCTTTCTGCATGTGATCTTCCTTCTCTCCTATTCCTCATGGCTTTCTCCTCACAGGTAAAAAAGAAAATCGACATTGTCCTTTAAGGTCATAATCCCAGAGAAACAGATTAAGAGGAAACATATCCTAGGATAGCCTGGCAGAAATTTCCAGAAAGGATTTTGATTGTCCTGGCTTGTAGTCACATACCCACTCAGATCTGTATAAGTCTAGGACTTGTGCTGTTCACCACTACTGAATTATCTCAGCACTAGCCTTCCCCCCTCCAGTCTGTCTTCCTGTTTAGACTCTAAGCTTCTCAAGGGCAAAGAATGATTTATTTTTTTTAGCCTGAGCATTGGCACTGTGCTTGGCACATGGTATTGAATGCTTTAAAAAAAAAAAACCTGTTGGACTAAATTGAACTAGACACATCTAGACACAACTAGACACATACAAGGTAGATGAATTATAGGGTGGAGAAAATCGTGGAACACCAATGCTTAGTTTCTGTGAAAGCAAATCATACCCAACTCTAGTCTACTAGAGTTCTCTGAATATGCAGATGGACCAAAGGACAAGGTAGAACCAGCAGACCTTATCTGGTATTTCCAAAAGCCTTTGATAGATTTCCACATCAAAGGCTTTTAGGAAAACTACATTACCCTGGAATTTTAGAGTTCTATTGTTGTTGGTTTTATTTTCATTTGTTTTCAAAATTGTGTCTAGGAAACAGAACCAAAGTCAAAAAAGGACGGTTGGGAATAAGTGAGAAAGTGTAAATGACAGGGACTTAATTTTTTTTAAAAAATGTTTAATGTTTATTTATTTTTGAGAGAGAAAGAGAGACAGAGAGAGAGCTGGGGAGGGGCAGAGAGAGAGGGAGACACAGAATCCGAGGCAGGCTCCAGGTTCTGAGCTGTCAGCACAGAGCCCCACACAGGGATCGAACTCATGAACAGCACGGTCATGACCTGAGCTGAAGTCGGAGGCTTAACTGACTGAACCACGGGGCCTGTGATGGGGACTTATCTTATTTAATATTTTAATAAATTATCAAGAAGTGGTATGGACAATGCAATTTTTAGTACAATATTAATATTTTAATATTAATGCAATATTTAGCTGATTAAGACAAAAATAAACTAATGGAAAATACCTTGCAGCACAGCCACTGGCCTTAGCAGTCTTGAGTCAGAAGAACTCAGCCAGGTGGGGTGTTTTGGAGGTCTGAAGGTCTGCAGGCCCCCCCATTCCTTTTTTTCTTCAGTGATGAGCACTCTAGCCATCCCAACTCTTTCACCTCCAAGGTTAAAGAAAAGGATAATGTGGAGCACGCATGGACTTTGACCATGCTTTGCCTCACTGAGGGGGCCAAAGATAAGTGTAATGTGGTAGAAATCGTGGCCTGGTGGGGGTGGGGGAGAGGGGAAAGTGGGTGATGGGCATTGAGGAGGGCACCTGTTGGGATGAGCACTGGGTGTTGTATGGAAACCAATTTGACAATAAATTATATGTAATTAAAAAATAAATAAAACAAAACACATTACTGTATTTACTTCACCACAAAAAAGAAATAAATATTTGAATCCAAAAAAAAAAAAAAAAAAATGGTGGCCTGGAACCATGACCACCAGGAGACTGCAGTCCTTGTGACCAACCTCAAATTGTCCTGCCAACTCAGTTGGCTGACATCCGGCTCCAATTACCTGTAACTTTCGGCCTGAAGTCAGGTTCTGGTCCTGTCCGGATCACCTGGTGGTACCAGATTATTTTTGTGAGCCATGACATTTCTGAGAAAGAGAGAGAAGAGAGGAGTGAGGAGGTGGAAGCTGAGTTGTGCCCAATTTTACCTGCCAAGAAGCAGGGGGCGGGCCCTAAGCCCTTTTTGGTCAGCTAGCTGCCCGCCACATATGCTATGGACCAGATTCCTGTACAAGTGTCAAGAATTTTAAATGGGTCTTCACTGTTGAAGAGGAGGGTTGCAGGTAGGGGAGGTCTTAGGAGAGAAAGGGTCTCATTTTCCAAAGGACCCTAGTGTTCTTCTAATCCTATACCATGCTTGTGGCTTCCCTTTTCTCCAGGAGTGGAGAACTTCTATCCAGTGAACTTCTTAATTCTTTTTAAAGTTTATTTTTGAGAGAGAGAGAGAGAGAGAGAGAGAAAACAAGTGGGGGAGGCGCAGAGAGAGGGAGACACAGGATCCAAAGCTGACTTCAGGCTCCAAGCTGTCAGCACAGAGCCCGATGAGGGGCTTGAACCTACGAACTGTGAGATCATGACCTGAGCCAAAGTTGGACACTCAACTGACGAACCATCGAGGTGCCCCTATCCAGTGAACTTCTACCCTGACCCTCTCTTCCCATTTGCTATGAGGTTGGAGGTCAGCATCTGAAGCTCATTTTCAACACTTCTCACATTTTTGGATAAAGGTTGGAATAAAGTGGTATGGGGGTATTTTGTTTTGTGGGACTTTTTTATTTTTGCAAAAAAAAAAAAAAAAAGAAAGAAAAAGGAAGGAAAAATAATGGTAGGTGGCTTGAATTTAGATAAGGTTCAATTATGCCTTTAGGGTTAAGTATTATAACAGTGTAGGTAATAGGAAGTGGCTGTCAGAGTCTTTGCTTCAATTGGATAGGCCTATTTCCTCTGTATTTTCTCACTTTTCTATGTACTTCTTGTGCATTGCCCACACTTGTATGCTCAGTTGAAGAGAACTTTACCAGCTAAAGGAGAATCTGTTTCAGACGAGGGAATACTACAATCTCCAAACCTTCAAGGATTGGGGTAGGAGAGATGTACAGAGTGAGTGGGGGGAAAATGAAGTAATACAGACTGGAAAGAAATATCTTTTCAAGGAAGTAAAGAGGGGATCAATGAGCACAAGAAAGATATAACAAATCTGAAGAAAGTTCAGAGAAAAGCAACTATAATATTCACAGAGATAAAGTCCTTCCATTGAAGGATGTCAAAAAAACTTAAATCCTACAATCACATATGAAATGTTTGGATAAAATAATAAAGGACCAAGAGACGATTTAAAACACCACAAAATTCAAAACTGCTCTTACTTAGCTTAGAGGTGGTTTGAGAACAAAAAGACTGGATGTGACTTAAATAACTTGTTTTTCAAAGCGTGTGTAGAGATTGAAAATGCAAATACTTTGGGGAGCCTGGGTGGCTCAGTCAGTTTAGCATCCTAGTTGGGCTCAAGTCACAATCACGGTTGGTGGGTTTGAACCCCACATCGAGCTCTATGGTATGGACTTGGAGGCCACTTCAGATCCTCTGTTGCCCCCCCTCCTGCTGATACTCCCACCCCACCAAAGTAAATCAATAAACTATAAAAAATTATAATAAACTTTAGGGGCACCTGGGTGGCTCAGTCCATTAAGCGACCAACTTGGGCTCAGGTCATGAACTCAGGTGAGTTCTGGAGTTTGAGCCCCACAGGTGGCTCTGTGCTGACAGCTCAGAGCCTGGAGCCTGCTTCAGATTCTATGTCTCCCTCTCTCCCTGCCCTTCTGACACACTCTGTCTCTCTCAAAAATAAATAAATATTTTAAAAAAAATTTTTAAAGAAAAATGCAAATACTTTAAGAGGGTTTTAAATAAATTCCCAGAGGACAAATACATCAGGTATTGCTAAGCTCTACTTGGGAACTGTGAGGAGTGATATACCTGGCGACCAGGGTCAAAGTGTCTGGACTTCTAGTCTGGGCTTGCCCACGTCTACTTATTAATGCTGTCTACTTACTAATGTTGCACGTGTGCCTGGGGGCAAACGACTGAGTATTGCTGAGCCTATTTCTTAGCTATAAAACGGCTATAACCTAATACCTGTCCCGACTACTTCAAAGGGTGGATCGGTGTTCAAACGAAGCCACGTATTTAACGGTGTTTTAAGTACTATAAGATGGTGCAGAAACATAAGGTGTGGTTTTTTGTTTTTGTTTTTTCTTTGTTTGTTTTTTTGTTACTGCATCGTTGGAACTATTGCAAACTCCCAGACAAGGGGCATCTAGGAAAGGGCGATTTGGCTCATCCACGTAGCGATCGTGCGTTTTCATCAATTCTCGTCCCTCATTCACGGAGGTATTTTGTTGAGGAAAACTTTTTTTTTTTTAACCTGATACAGCAAGTATCAAAGTGCTGTCTGTAAAAGTACCATGCAGCAGTAGTTAAGATAAAGTGCCAAGAAGCCACCGAAACGCCAAGACTGTCAGAAAGGAGTTTTCCGCGGAAGCGCTGTCTTCTCTTGGACGCGCCTGCAAGATGCGCGATCCGTGGATGCCGGCCACCGAATAGCAACAGGAATTGGTAGACCTGGTCGTCCAGTAACGTAGTTATTATAATTCCATTCTGATACATTTAATGATTTGTCACAATTCCCCAGGGTAAGCAGGATGCTGCAACGAGCTTCAAACTCCGAGCGTCCCGCTCTGTGCTCCGAGGCGCGGAGCGGGAATAATGCGCGCGCACTCGGCTTCGACCGCTCCCGGGGCTCGCGAACGCGCCTCCCTTGCCCGGCCCGGCCTGGCGCTCGCGCGCGCCCGCCGCCGGCCCACGTGACTCTAGGCGCGGCGACGGCGGGGGCGGGTGGGGGCTCGGGCCGGCTCCGCAGCGCCGCGCAGGCGCCCCAGGGCCGCGCCGAGCCGAGCCCCTCCTGCTCCCTCTAGGAGTCAAAATGGCGGCGAGGGAAACCTGGAGCAGCCCCGGAGCCTGAGCCACTGACAGGAGCGGAGAGGGCGGCGGCGGCGGCAGGAGGAGAATGGCCGGGGGTGCTGGCGCCGGTGCGGACGGCGGTGCTGGTGGCGGCGGCGGGGGCGACGGCCGCGGTCCCAGCGGCGGCAGCAGCAGCGGCGGGAGGAGCCTCCGGGGTGAGTGTCCCTTGGTGTCTCCGAGACTGGGAGCCGAGGCTGTGCCCGGCGCAGCGCGGGGCGTCCCGGCAAGGAAGGGGCTGTGTCTAAGAGGTGGGGGCGCCGGGCTGGGGCCCGGCCGCCGCGGGAGGCGCCGCCGGCGGGGAGAGGAGAGGGCAGTCGTCCGTCTGGAGCTGAGGCGGCGGCGGCGGCGGACTGGCCGGTCCCCGTGCGCTCCCAGGGGCTGACTGGGCTGTGCGCCGTCGTCCCGGGGACAGAGGCGCGAGGTGTGGCACTCGGGACGGAGAAAGCGACCCGAGGTGGCCGCGACGACGGCCCGACCAGCTCCGGGCTCCAAGGGGCGGGACCCGCCGCTCCCAGGACGCCGGGAAACCGCTCCCGATACTCGGGCGCGTGTTTACCCGACTGCGGGGCTGCGACCGCCCCGGGGTGGGCGTGAGAGCGGCCGGCCGGAATTGGGGAAGGAGCAGGCCTGCGGACGGCTGCCCCAGGGGGGAGAGAAGTTAGATTGCCCGGGTAAGTTACTGTTCCGGGCTCCAACTGGAATCGTGTTTTGACAGGTTGGGAGGGAGACAATACCGACTGTTTGATAAAGGAGTCTGTGCTTGGAGTACTTGAATGGCCCAAAGCGTGCATTTTCAGTGCCTTATCATTTGCACAGCTGTTCACTAGCCTTACCCCGAGGATGAGAACTTTCTCGCCGTCTTTTTGGAGAAGCTCTGAGGAGTGTTGCTTCCGCTTTGAACCATGATAGCACCTCTTTACATACCAGCACGGATAATGAGTACTCTGGATTAGGCCTGATGCACAGCAGTCTTGGTTATCTTTACCAGAGAACTGTTCCCTCTGCCAAAACATCTTACTGTAATGAGGAAATAGGCATTTTTACAGAATTACTTAGTTTTTTCCAACGGACAGAATCTTTGGTCTCTGAATAGCATCCATTTCTTTCAGGTTGCTGAAATACTTGACTTTCTTCTGGAAATGTGGAAGAAGGAGTTGAAATAGCAAGAATTATACATGTTAATGGAATCTGTGATTAAACTTGTCCTGGAATTTTTGGAGTCAGAAAAACCTTTAGAGCTCTGGTGTGACTTGTTTTAGAGCGGAGAATCTAGGCCCAGGGAGATGACTGACTTGCCCTGGGTCTTACAGCTGGCCAGAGCTTGGGCCACAACTGGGATCTGAGCCTCGCCGCGCCCCCATTTAGAGAGCTCTTTTCGCTGCACTCCTGAGCCTCTTATTCTTCATTGAGAAATGCATTCTTAACCACCAATACTGGTGCCCATGTCTAGGTCCTCGTGCAATAAAGTTGAAAGCAGAAATGAGAGAGAGTGCCTCACTCTGATCTGACATTTCATTTAGAGTTTTCATAGGCCTGTAACTATATTTTCACCCAGTTACAGGCATGGTCCATTCTTGCATGCAGTCAGTAAAACCCATAGGTCAATATTCTGTCCCACAAAGCCAAACTAGTGTTCTGTGCCCCAACACCAGCATTTAAACAAGTTCTTTATATCAGACTCTCATTTTAAGATTTAAAACACCGGTGTTGCATTTGCTAGATTAATACTGCCTAGTTTCCGTCTATTTTCTTGTTGAATTACAAGAGTCTTCTTTGTTGTGTGTCATGGGGTAACCTTCTGAAATGCAACCTCAAATGATTCTGATCACATTCTAGTCAGTGAAACTCAACATATCAAAGTTGTACCTTGTGTTCAATGAATTACACTGTAATTAATTGTAATTATTGAAAGTCTGCTTTGCATTTTGCATTATATAAGTTGCTATAGTAGAAAAGAAAGAAGTGTAGTATATAAACTTTGCCCTCAGGAAAGATAAGGTGTACCCTTATGACTCTAGAAGACAATCTAGTACATTCTGTGAATACAGAGAATGCTGTAGGTGTTCTGGTTAGAGGGAGACGAGTGAGACTTAGGAGTCTAAAGAACTTCCTGGAACACTTGGGACTTGAGCTAGCCTGCGAGGGTTTAGATTTACAGAGATACTGGAGCAGTTACTCTGTGAGAGAAAAGCGAGAATATGATGTGGAGATTAGCTTTGGGGGAGGGGAATAGAGGGAAACTAGGATGAGCTGACAACTGAATTTGGGAGGCTAAAAGGAAGAAAAATCACGCAGTTGGAAGGATATGTGTAGAAGGGTTTGAGTACTAGTTTGAGGAGATTTTTATCCTCTTGGGCAAGATATGGGGAGCCTTTGAAAGGTTGGAAGCCCCATATTAATGCGATAAACCAGCAAGATGAACCTGCCTGTGATCTACAGGTTGAGCTTGAATGAGGACAGAATGGAATGAGCCAGCAATGACAGTAGCTGTTGCAGTTACCTAAATATGAAGAGATGAGACCCCAGACGAGGATAGAGTCAATAGGAAGGATGTGTGGCAGGTGTTTTTGTTTTTATTGTGGTAAAATATACATAAACATAAAATCTGACATTTTAACCGGTTTTAAGTATACAGTTCTGTGGCATTCAGTACATCCACATTGTTGTGGAGCCATCACCACCATCCATCTCCAGAACCTTTTCATCATCCGCTACTGAAACCTTTCACCTATTAAACACTAACTCCTATTTCATTTCCCTTTACTCCCAACCCCCTGGCAACCATCATTCTACTTTTTGTCTCTATGAATTTGATTACTCTATGTACCTCATTTTAGTGTAATCTTATAAAATTTGTCCTTTTGTGACTGGCTTATTTCATTTACATTTTTAAAAATTTTTTTTTTTAACGTTTATTTATTTTTGAGACAGAGAGAGACAGAGCATGAATGAGGGAGGGTCAGAGAGAGGGAGACACAGAATCTGAAACAGGCTCCAGGCTCTGAGCTGTCAGCACAGAGCCCGACACGGGGCTCAAACCCACGAACTGCGAGATCGTGACCTGAGCCGAAGTCAGACGCTTAACCAAATGAGCCACCCAGGCGCCCCTCATTTAGCATGTTTTTAAGATTCGTTCGTGTTGGGGAATTTTTCAGAATTTCCTTCCTTTTTAAGGCTGAATACTATTTCATTGTATGTATGTACAGTATCTGTTTGAGTCCACGCTTTCATTTCTTTGGGGTATAACCCAGAAAATTTCACATTCCCACCAGCAGTGCACAAGGGCTCCAATTTCTCCACTTCTCACCAACACTTGTTGTTTTCTGTTATTTTGATACTAGTCATCCTAATGGGTATGAAGTGATTTGTAATTTTAGGCTTTTTAATTATTATTATTTTTATTTCTTTATTTTTAAGTAATCTCTACACCCATCATGGGGCTTGAACTCACAACTCGGAGACCCAGAGTCACATGCTCTACTAACTGAGCCAGTTTGGTGCCCCTATTGTGGTTTTGATTCCTATTTCTCTAATAATGATTTCTTCTTGTGCTTCTTAGTCTTTTGTATATCTTCTTTGGAGAAACATCTAGTAAATTCTTTTACCATTTTTTAATCTAGTTGTTTGATTTTTTTGTTGTTGAGTTGTAGGAGTTCTTTATATATTCCAGATACCAATTCCTTATCAGACATATGATTTGAAAATATCATCTGCTATTCCGTGGATTACCTTTTCACTCTGTTGAGTGTTCTTTGATGCTCAAAAGTTAAAAAAAATTTTTTTTAACGTTTTATTTGTTTTTGAGAGAGCAAGAGAGCATGAGCGGGGGAGGGGCAGAGAGCAAGGGAGACACAGAATTTGAAGCAGGCTCCAGGCTGTCAGCACAGAGCCTGACGCTGGGCTCAAACCCACAAACTGTGAGGTCATGACCTGAGCCAAAGTTGGACGCTTAACCTACTGAGCCACCCAGGTGCCCCGACACACAAAAGTTTTTAATTTTGATGAAACCCAGTTTATATATTTTTTCTTTCTTGCTTATGCTTTTGGTCTTATATGCAAGAAATCATTGTCAGATCCAAAGTTATGAAGCTTTCCCCCTGGAAAAGTCATACATTTAGATCTTTGCATGTGGGTATCCAGTTTTTCTCAACACCATTTGTTGAAAAGACTGTCTTTTTTCCACTGAATGATTTTGGCACCCTTACTGAAAATGACTTGATTATACTGTGCTTGGCTTTATTTCTGAACTCTCTATTCTGTTGGTCTGTGAGTCTGTCTGTATGCCAATACCACATTGTTTTGATTACCGTAGCTTTATAGTAATTTTGAAATCAGGAAGTGTGAGACCTCCAACATTGTTCTAATTCAAGATTGTTTTGGCTGTTTGTGGTCCCTTGAGATTCCATATGAATTCTAGGATGGGTTTTTTTATTTCTCCAAAATTAAAAAAAAATATGCCATTGAGATTTTTTTTTGATAGGGACTGCACTGAATCTATAGATTGGAGCAATATTGACATATTGATATTAAATCTTACAGTCCATAAACTCCAGATGTCTTTCAGTTTATATGTATCTTTAATTTCTTCCCACAACACTTTGTAGTTTTAAGTGTAAAACTTTTAAGTGTAAAAGTCTTTCATCTCCTTGGTTAAGGTTATTCCTTAGTATTTTATTCTTTTTGAAACTATCATAAATAGGATTGATATTTTAATTTCCTCTTTGGATTGTTCATTATTGATGTTTAGAACACAGCTCATTTTTGTATGTTAATCTTTGCATCCTGCAGCTATATTGAAAGCATTCATTAGTTCTAACAGGCTTGTGTGTGTGTGTGTAATCTAGTTTTCTACACGTAAGATAGTGCCTTCAACAAAGGTAATTTTATTTCTTCCTTCCAATTTGAATGCCTATTATTTCTTTTTCTTGTCTAATTGTTCTGGCTAGGACTTCCAGCACTATGTATATTGAATAGAAGTGGTGAAAATGTACATCCTTGTCCTGATCTTAGAGAAAAAATGTTCAGTGACCATTGAGTATGATGTTAGCTGTGGGTTTTCCTTTATTATGACCTTTATTATGTTGAAATGGTTTCCTTATGTTCCTGGTTTGCTAGAGTGTTTTAGCAGGTATGTTTTAATGAAAAAAAAGATTCAGTTATAGGTGCTGAGAGCATCTCTAGCCTGGTGAAAGGGAAAATTCTGCTGTCATTGGCAAAGTAACATATTAATGCCCAGTTGGTGTTTTAGGCATTGTCTCTCTACATTTGCAGTCATGTTTTGGCTTAATTCAGTAGGGAGAAGTGACATCAAATAATCATACAAATATATTCCTGAATATAACTATAGTATAATTTTGCTCACAGCTGTATTCCCAGCATCTAGCATAGTGCCAGGACATAGGTGCTCATTGAAGTTATTAATTGATATAAGCAGAAGACTTAAAATTTAACCACATAAGCTAAAAACTATATGCTTATAATTTTTAATGACAAAGTATTTTTATTTTATTTTATTTTATCTTATTTTATTTTATTTTATTTTAAGCCATCTTCCCTGAACCCAGTCTTGGTACAATGGTAACAAAACAAAATCAGACTTCTCTGCCATGAAAAGAAATAGGCAAGTGACTTTTTCTAAAACAAGTGTCTTTAAGAGTGAGGCCAGGGGTGCCTGGTTGGCTCAGTTGGTTAAGCGTTCGACTTCAGCTCAGGTCATGATCTCATGGTCTGTGAGTTCGAGCCCTGAGTCGGGCTCTATGCTGACAGCTCAGAGCCTGGAGCCTGCTTTGGATTCTGTGTCTCCCTCTTTCTGCCCCTCCTCTGCTCACACCTTTGCCTCTCTCTCTCTTTCTCTCAAAAGTACATGAACACTTAAAAAAAAAAAAAAGGCAACATTTTTCTTTTTAAGTTGATGATAGTGGAAATCGCTTATCAGAATCCAAAGTTTCAAAGGGATGCATAACTTAGAAGAAACTTTTCAGGTGCGTGTTGACTCCAGATTTATAATGAAATTCAAATACTCAGTACCTAGTTTATTTGCAAAACAAGTTCAAAATTCTTTTAATGCAAGCTTCAGTGGTTTTTAGTATCCTTTATTTTTTAATTTTTAAAAATTAATTTAAATTTTAAAATTTGACAGTTTTGGGGCACCTGGGTGGCTCAGTAGGTTAAGTGTCCTACTTTGGCTCAGGTCATGATCTCGCGGTTTGTGAGTTTGAGCCCCACGTTGGACTCTGTGCTGACAGCTCAGAGCCTGGAGCCTGCTTTGGATTCTGTGTCTCCCTCTCTCTCTGACCCTCCCCCGCTTGTGCTCTTTCTCTGTCTTTCAAAAATGAATAAACATTAAAATAATTTTTTATAAAAGATTTTATAATTTTTTATAAAAAATTTATGAAAAAAATATTTCTTAATATAGAAATTTCAAAAATATATAATGTACTAAGTTATGTAAATTGATACTGAATATGTGTAGTGAACCTTATGTTAAGGTTGGAATAAATAGGAATCACTTTAATGCAGAACATAGAGCATCCTTTACATCACAGGATTCAAAAAAGTCTTTTGAGCATTGTTGGAGTTTTTAGATATAGTTGTTATGTAAAAGAACATTGGACTAGGAATCAAACCTCCAGTCCGATTCTGACTACTGTTTATAGGTTTGTGATCTTAAGCAAGCCCTTTAACCTGTCTGAGGCTTCATTTTCCTCAAGAGTCTGTGTGTGTGTATACATTCACACACGTGCACACATGTACGTCACAGTGTTTTACAAAGCAGCTTTGCCACCTTATGTTTGCTCTTCAGTTGTTTCCCTCCCTGTTACTAGTCTGAACTATTTATTGAATATCTACCAACCAAGTCTCTGCCATTTGTTTTCCCACTGTCCCCCTAATTCTCTATTCTCTATATTGCTACCACACTTAATGTTTCTAAAAAACCCAATTGGGGCATGTTACTTCCCTACTTAAAAAACCTGTGTTAACCTCCCATTGCTTATAGGATAAAGTCCAAACTCACAGAGTTTGTGGACTGTGTCCAACCTTCCGTTTCCCATCACTCCAGCCTTACCAAGCTGTTTCTTGTTCCTGTGCTTCTGTATCTCATATGTTTATCCCAGTGCTTGGAGTTGTTTTTCTTTGTCATCCAGGAAACTCTGAGAAGGTGATTCATCATCCACTGCAGGGGTAGATTTTGATTACTCCAAGCCAGGTCATTTCCCTGTAAACTGTTGATTGAAAGGAAGGAGACACATTCTTTTTCTGGGGGACAGGACTTTTTCTCCTGTTGTGTATGAACAAGAGAACATGTGACTCCAGTTGCCACTGGCAGCTGTCTTACAACCCCAAGGGATGATGAAGCGTGCCTGGAAGATGATAGAGCAGAGAGAATGAATGTAGGTCCAAGATAACATAATTTTAGACACATACTGTACTGGGGGTCTGGGCCTTTCCCTGCCATGGGACTTCTCCACCTAACAGATTAATTCCTTATTGTTGAAGCCATTTCTTTGGAGTTATTTGCCATCAAAAATCTCTTGATCGATACAGTTGTGTTTATTCTCAAGACCCAGTTCAAATAGGACCTTGACCAGTAGTCATACACTCATTCCCTGAGTACTTTGGCCCACTCTTCCAGCCCTGTTGCAACTGTACTATAATCATTTGCTTGTATGTCTGACTCCTTCATGTAACTCTGTGTACTTTGAGCCTTGGCTTACAGGATGCAGCACAGTGTCTGCTACGTTATAGATATTCAGCAATGCATTGTCAGGATGAAAAAGGGTTTTGTAAACAGTTTTTAAATAAACATGAGGTATGTTATTATCTTTAAAGTGAAATGGAGAAATCAATTAGACATGCAAAATGTTCTTTGCTTGCCTTTAAATATTTTCTAAAAATGTTCACTTAAATAAAAAATTTGACAGCCTCTCTGGCCACAGTGCCTTGAATTTTATGAAAAATCTAACTTAAAGTAGGAGTCCTGGAAGGAGCAATAATGAATTGTGTTTTTACCCTGCAACTAACTAACTTCCTTCCTTCCTTGCTTCCTTCCTTCCTTCCTCCCTTCCTTCCTTCCTTCCTTCTTTAGGAGGAGACTTGAATGCCAGAACTAACTTCAAGCATAATATGTGTATTTGTTCCCTATATTTTGAAATTATATTCAGGTCTGTTTTTTCTGGGATTTATTTGTGAATTGTTCTTTAGAGAAAAATTCCATAATATACCTCATAAGAAGACCTAATTATTCTTGCCTTCAGACTTTCCCAAAATATTTCTTGCTTGCTTGAGTATACACAGAACTTTTCTGGTACGAAGAAAAAAAAAAGCTTTGTGGCAGAACTAGATGAGTTATAGCAAATTTTAGTAATGTCTTATGACAGAGAAATTTCATTATAACCTTAATTACAGAGTCATAGTTCTGTCACATGCTTCAACAATAAAGTCTGACAGAAGAGGAAGGGTGGAAAAGGAGAGTTAAAATTCCTGATTTAGTATACTTCACCATTTGTTGGCTTGAGTCAAATAAATGATAGTTCAACATAGTAAATTGTAGTCACAGTAGCCCTCCTCCCTTATCCATGGGGGATATGTTCCCAGACTCTTAGTGGATTCCTGAAAGTGCAGATAGTACTGAACCCTATATATACTAAGATCTTTCCTATATGTACATACCTGGGATGAAGTTTAATTTATAGATTAGGTGCACTAAGAGATTAACAACAATAATAACAAAATAGAAGAATTGTTAACAATATACTGTACTAAAAGTTATGTGAATGTGGTCTCTCCCTCTCTCAAAATATCTTACTGTGCTGTAAAGTACTTACTGATATACTGCCTATGTGATGAGGTGAAGTGAAGTCAGTGACCATAGGCGCTGTAACACAGCATTAGGCTGCTGTTGACCTTCTGACTGACAATACGCTACAGAAAGTGAACCCATGGATAAGGGCGACTACTATAACTATGCTTAAAAATTGTCTCTAATAATTGAATATCTCTTTTAATTATTCTTTTATTGGTTTTGATTTTCTTAACTTATTTAGAATGGTGATCTACAAAATATCCGTAGTGACTGTTCCTAGGTTGTTCAAGACTCCTTAGAGATTATCCTTTTAAAATCATTTAAATAGCTAAAAGATAACAAATTTCAGACCATGTGAAATATACATTTTTAAAAATGTTTATTTCTGAGAGAGAGAGGGTGAGAAAGACAGAGTGTGAGTGGGGGAGGGGCCCAGAGACAGTGAAGAAGACACACAATCTGAAGCAGGCTCCAGGCTCTGAGCTGTCAGCCCAGAGCCCAACACAGAGCTTGAACTCGGGAACAGAGAGATCATGACCTAGGCCGAAGTCAGACGCTCAACCAACTGAGCCACCCAGGCTCCCCAAGATGTACATTTATAAAGTGGTCATTTTATTTAAGAAGTATTTTTCATAACTAGAAATGTTAAGAGAACACTAAGAATATAATAAATTTGGGGTGCCTGGGTGGCAGAGTCTGTTAAGTGGCTGACTCTTGATCTCTGCTCAGATCATGATCTCACAGTTTGTGAGTTTGAGCCCCACATCAGGCTCTGCCCTGGGATTCTGTCTCTCCTTCTCTCTGCCCCTTCCCCACTTGTGTTTCTCTCTCTCTCTCTCTCTCTCTCTCTCTCTCTCTCTCTCTCTCCCTCCCTCCCCCCCTCCCCCTCTCCCTCTCCCTCTCTCCCCCTCTCCCTCTCCCTCTCTCTCTCCCTCTCTCTCTCTTCCTCTCTCCCTCTCTCCCCCCCATAAACTTAAAAAAAATTTTATATAATTTTAATTTTATTATCAAAAACTCAGATACCTCCCATCCTGAAATTAAGCTATGACTCTCTGTGGTAGAGCCAGAGTTGTAAGAGCCAGGCTCATCTCTCTGCATTCTTTCCCTCAATTTCTAATTTTAAAAATTCTAATGGTTACACTTAAAAGGATGTTGTATAGATTAGTGGAATGTGATGTACTTTTATATTCTTTTAAGAATGCATTTTTAATAGGAAATAAAAGTATCAGCAGGGGACTGACAGCTGCTTTGAATTACAATAGGTTATATTAGAAAAAACCCACATGGGCTTAATAAGATTCTCCTAAGCAAAACTCTAACAAGTAATCTCTATTTTTGGTAATGCAATGGAATTTTATAGAAAAATGGCATTTTAAAAGATATCTTCATGGTAGCTACACTTATCATGGTGAACATTGGGTAATGAATGTGTAGAAATGTTGACTCACTATGTTGTGCACCTGAAATTTATATTACATTGTATGTCAACCATACAAAAAAAGATACCTCCATTTAACATAAATAAAGATGTTTTCTGACTTGACTTTTTTGGTTGGATTGGGGAAATACTGTTTTTATTTACTTATTTTAAAGTTTGTTGGGGTGCCTGGGTGGCTCAGTTGGTTGAGCATCTGACTTCAGCTCAGGTCATGATCTCACAGATTGTGGGTTCGAGCCCTGCATCAGCTCTCTACGTCAGCAAGAGCCTGCTTCAGATCCTCTGTCTCCCTCTCTCTCTGCCCCTCCCCCTCTCTCAAAAATAAATAAACATGAAAAAAATTAATAAAGTTTGTTTTGAGAGACAGAGAGAGCATGCATGCGCGCGCGCGCGCGCGCACACACACACACACACACACACACACACACACACACACACACACAGGGTAGTGGGGAGGAGGGGCAGAGAGAGAGATAGAGAGAGAATCCCAAACAGGCTCCATGTTGTCAGTGCAGAACCCAACACAGGGCTTGATCTCATGAACCATGAGATCATGACCTGAGCTGAAACCAAGAGTTGGACACTTAACTGACTGAGCCACCCAAGCGCCCTGGGAAATACTATTTTTAATATATGATCTTAAGCTACTAACTACACAGGTCGATACTCTGTTATTTATAATTTGAATTTCCAGAAGTTATGAAAACCATTTCTTAGGGAGACTCCTTTGATGGCAAACAGCGATATGACATGGATTCATTTCATGACAAAACCTGATCTAAACTAACATAGCTTAGTTTAAATATTTAATATACTTTACTATAAAATACTAATTTGATTATGGGGTGCTATGTTAAATATAACTGAGGTATTTACATAATATACAGTAAATAATCCACATACTCTGTTATCTTCTTCAAAAAGAAAGAAAGAAAAAAGGCTGAATTTTAGAACATATCTAGCTCTAGAGGTTTCTGTCTGATAAGGGATTGTGGACCTGTATTCGGAATAACACTTTTAAACTGGTAATGGACATTAAATACATTTTTTAATGGTGGAACTAAGATCGAAAAGACAGTATAGTATGTAACACGCAATAGTTTAATTCTGTAGATAAAGTTTATCAAAAATGTGGGGAGAATCTATAAAAAGTAGAGTAAGTTCACTGAGTACCTCTTAGGTATTAACTGTAAATAAAAATATATTATTAGGGGCACCTGGGTGGCTTAGTCGGTTGAGCCTCTGACTTTGGTTCAGGTTGTGATCTCACGGTTTGTGGGTTTGAGCCCTGCGTCAGGCTCTGTGCTGACAGCTCAGAGCCTGGAGCCTGCTTCCAATTCTGTGTTTCCCTCTCTCTGCCCCTCCCCTGCTCATGATCTGTCTGTCTCTGTCACTCAAAAATAAATAAACGTTAAAAAAATTTTTTTAATATATTATTTAAAATTAGATGCCAGAGTAAAGAGAAGAAAGAACTTACTAGCTAATTTCATTATTGCTTGTAGGAGGGAGGTAGAACACAGTAACCAAAAAAGAGGGAATTTGAGGTATTAAATAGAAGTATTAGTAAAGGTGACTTTTTATATGCCCTTTTGGTCCCAAGATTATGGCCAGAGGGATGTCAAGGTCACCAAGAATAACTTGGAAGTTGCCATGGACTTGTTTTAAAGTGTTTTCAAGTCTGACCGAGAACTCTGACATGTGGGGTAGAAAAAAAGAATAAAGTTACCTATGGGGCAGGGAGGAATGAAATTAGAGTAGACAGGGAGAGCAACTGGTGGTTTTTGAACATATCTTGTTGTGTGGCTTTGACTTTAAACCCATCTAAATATTTTATGTAGCAGCGAAATTAAAAACTCAATGCCTAAAAATCAAAAGTAACATAAAATTTACAAAGTGTCTTACTGTTAGTGATATAATCACACAGTAAACTATTCTAAGTGACTCATATACACAGTAATTTGTAGGATATCTTGAGTTAGGTAATATCCTAAGGGTAGAAAGAATTGTAATAAATAAATATAAAGTGATTTTCATTTATCATATTGTTGGTGGTAGATAGTATTGATGTATATATATTTTTAATGTTTATTATTTTGAGAGAGAGAACGAGCTTGAGCGGAGGAGGGCCAGAGACCAAGGTAGTAGGAGAATCCCAAGCAGGCCCCGTGCTCAGTGTGGAGTCCTGAGCCAGTATCAAGAGTCAGACACTAACCAACTGAGCCACTCAGATGCCCCAGTACTGACATTTTAATTCTCAGCTGTTTCATGTATACTGTAGGATGAAGTAAAGGAATAGTTATGTAGGCAGCATTGGGAATAGGGTTTTGGCACGTAAGAAGGGAGAAAAAAATGAAAGATTCATGAGATTAAGTAAAAACCCTATAAATCTGTATTTGAGTTGGAAGCATCAGTATAAACTCATGATATATGTGTGTCTGTATCTGTGTACGTGCTTATGTAGATATGTGTGTATAAAATTACCTATCTGTATACTTAACAGGCACTTAGCTCCCCTAGCACCCAGATTGTGGTTTCTAAATACCATTTCCCACCGAAAGAAATGAGAACTTCTTTAAAGAAATGACTGATTCCAGGTTTAAGGATAGAAAAATACAAGATATGTCTGGAATAAGATGTAATCCCAGAAAACAAAGAAGTTATCAGAGACAAGTAGTATTGTGTTATAAGATCTCAAGAGCCAATTTAAGTAAGCTTCCACTATCTAAATATGGGGCAATTTGAGCATCAGTAAGGATAACTACAGAGGATTGAAATACATTAAATATATTTAAATTTACAAATACATAAAAATCTTTTAAACTTGCTGATCATCTTTAGAGAATTCTGGAAAGTTCATTGTTTTTGAAAATTAGTAAATACAGGTAAGGAATCATTTATTTTTTCTGCCTTTTTTGTGTAAACCGTAGATCAGACAACTGAATAATGAATTTCTCCTGCAGAAGTATTCCAGCTAATGAATAAAGAAAGAGATGATAGAACATCACCATGTTGCAACTCCTAATTAATTAATAATTCTAGTTGGTGATCATTGATAATTTTTAATATCATAGACTGAGAAGTAGACCCTTTGTACCTATTATTGGAATTACACATCACCACCTGTGAAGCAGTCTTGGCAAAATAAACTTTAAAAGTACAAAAATGATCCTGAATGTGATCAAATCACTAGTTCTATCAATTACAGTAAATACTGTATTTGCCAGAGAAATACATTAAACTACATCCTGGTGATGCATTTGGCAAAATCTATACTGTGGGAAACTACCAGATAATCTGATATTTTTAACAACAACAACAAAAAATTGCAAGGGGGAAAAAGAGCGAGGGGGGAAGGAACATATTTAAGAGACATGGTCACGGAGTCACAGTATGTAGACCTTATTTGGATCCACAGTCACACTAAGAAAAAATAAAGCCGTTGTGGAAATATGAACACTACCTGGGAAATTCATATTAAGGAATTATTGTTCATTGCTTTAGATGTAATAATAGTACTGTAGTTGTTCTTTTACATCCTTCTCTTAGAGACGTATAAAGAAATATTTATAGATGAAATAATATATGCTGTCTGGAATTTGTTTCAAATAATACAGAGGGGTTGGGTAGAGAATGGATTGGGATATAATGATACAAGACTGTTCACAGATTGATAATTATTGATGGGCAGAGATTGTTTTACTATTTTCTCTATTTTTGTACATTTTTTCTCATTACAGAAATTGCAAAGGTACCTTCTGCAAAGGATGAAAAAAGTAATAGGAAGGAATGAAAATAGAGAAGTGTAGTCACTAGGGAGGGTTGATATTTATAGAGTATAACCTACAATCTGGAAACTTTTTTTTTGTTTACCAACAAGGTACAACACTAGAGATTAAGATTTATCCCTTAACCGTAATTGAGTGATTAAGTAGAAACTAGCAATTTGAGACTTGAATAACAAGAACAGCAGTCAGTAGACATAGAGAAGCATAAAGAAGACTTTGCTCTTCTGTTCAGAAAGATTGGTATAGGACTGAAGACTTGAGGTGCTTTCTTGTTCAGGAGACAAAACACTAGATTAGAGATCAGAATGCCTGGGATCTAGTTTTGGCTTTGCCATTTTACAATATATTTACTTTGGATAAGTCACTTTTTGCATTCCTTGCCTTATTCAGGGATTAGAGAATGAAGCTTGTCTACATGGAAGACTTGATGTGAGAATAAAATGAATTACTGTGTGAAAAGCACTTTGTAAACTCTGAGTCCCTCTTATAAGATACTCTCACTGTATTCACAAAAAGAATATTGAAAAGGGAAAGACATTGTTTTTCTGTTTTAATGGAGATTTTTTCCATTTACTTTTTAAATTATGGTTAAAAATATATATAACATAGCATTTATCATTTTAACCAGCTTTAAGTGTACAGTCTGTGGCTTTAAGTACATTCACATTTTATTCAACCATCACCACCATCCGTCTTTGGAACTTTTTTCTTTCCCACTGAAACTATAGCCATTAAACGCTAACTTCCCAGCCCCTGGTAACCACCATTCTACCTTCTGTCTCTATGATTTTGACTACCCTGAGTACCTCATGTAAAATAGGATCATACAATATTTGTCCTCCATTGACTGAAATATCACTTAACATAATGTCCTCAAGGTTTACCCATGATGTAGCATGTTGTCAGAATTTCCTTCCTTTTAAAGGCTGAATAATACTCCATTATATGTTATATACCATTTTGTTCATTCATCTGCCGATGGATACTTAATTTGCTTCCACCGTTTGGCTATTGTGAATAATGTTGCTATGAACATGGGTGGACAAATAGCTGCTCGAGTGGCTGTTTTCATTTTGTTCTCATTTTTTCAATACCCAGAAGTATAATTGCTGGATCATATGGTAATTCCATGTTTAATTTCTTGAGGAACCAGTATGGGTTTTTTAGCTAATAATTTCATTGTGCATTTTGCAACATCCCAACAGAGTGCCCTATTTAAGGCTGTATGTACCCTGGGATTCAGGGGTCTTTTTTCTAGGAAGTTTTTTTTTCTCCCCTTCCCAAATACTAGTGCAGTTTTTAAATCACAGTCTTCTAAAGGCTTCGACTATATCCAGTGGATCTTCAGAAACAATTTTTGGATTGAAAAGCTTAAAGAGTAATTATAAACAGGTCTTTCCTTTTGTAATGTTTATTTTTAAAAAATTACTTTCATTCAGCAGTTTTCAACTCAGTACCTCATATCTGCCAGGCACTGTTATATTTGCTAAGGATTTAATGTTGAATACATGAAGTTCTGGCTCTCATGAAGCTTACATTGTAGTGTGAGACTGTTAACAAGAAACAAGTATATAATTTCAAGTGCTGAAAAGTGCTGTAGAGAAAAATAAACTGAAGAATGGGGATAGAGAATGATGGGATAAGATGGCATGTTGTTTTCTAGAGGATAATTAGGGAAAGCCGCTTTGAGGGCATGGCACTTGAGCAAAGATCTGACTAAAACGAGAGAGTGATCCATGTGAGGACTTTGTGGAAAAGCGTCCCAGGCAAAGGTAATAACAGGCCTGAGGTAGGGGCAGGCAGTGCTTTTAATGAGATGACTTAGGAGTCAAATGAAGACCTGTCTATCTCAATCAGTACCCAGTATCCATATAAAGGAATGAATTGGTTTAAGATAGCTCATTAGAAAGAAAGTAAGGGAAAACTTAAGATGGAAAAAACGTGAAGGAAATTTATTGGTATATTCTGTTAATGATTCTAGAAAATATCATACATCTATTCACTTGTGGAGTGGAAGATGCTGGCAAAATATTTCTGCTGACAAGACATTCCAATAATGATTACCACATGGAAGACATATCTTCTTCCTCTAAGGTATAATTTTCTTGGCACAGTGAACCCAGAGGGTATTATCTTCTGTTCAGAGAAGACATAAATGAGACAACTGATAAAGAGAATCTGTTTCAAGAAGCCTAAAAGTCTTAGTTAATAAAATGCTTTAATATCCAGCATATCTTACTGATAGTATATATGACAGTACTACAGATACTGTTAGAGCACATGGACTCAAACATGTTAAGGATTGGAGGAAAGCTTCAATATCACCTTTGTTTCACCGGGCACTATGCAGTAATGAAGTTATGCCAGAGATGGCTTTAGGCCTCAAAAAATGAACAGTGTCAGGGAGCTTGTCTGGCTCAGTCAGTAGAATATGTGACTCTTGATCTCGGGGTTATGGGTTCAAGCCCCACATGGGCATAGAGCTTACTTTAAAAAAAAAAAAAAAGAAAAGGAACATTGTCACTTCTTAAACTCTCTATCTTTTGCAAACATTGATAGGACATTTAGAAATCATTTTCTCAAAAGTAAATGATCATATTGAAAGAATGCTGTATTGTAATAAATATCTGAGGGTTCCCTCTAGAATCGAAAGCTAGGAATATCTTGTTTTTAGACTTCTTCCTTTATGTATGGTGTTTGTATTATTTCTTCCTTAGTATGTCTCTTTGTGTCACAGACTGTGAGTCTGGAATTCTCTTTTGTCCAGCAAGAGAGCAGATGCAGAATTGAATACGAGAGAGGCTAATGTTCTAGAGGAGACAAGAGCCCCGAACCGGAGTTTCATCTCCATATTTATTGAGCACTCAACATCTTACACACATGGTGAATGTGAAGAAAACAATCAGATAGTAATCATTAACTTCTGTGAGTAAGAAGCAAAGGGTCAGCGGGTGAGTGGTATTTGTGATCAACGTACATTGGTACCAATGGAAAGTAATTTCCTGCAGGTGATATAACAAGTTTCTCATTATCCCATTACAATATCTCACTAATCTTGGGCACTTTCACCCCATGATGGTGGCTTTCCACCCTAAGCTTTTTTTTTCTAAACCATTTATGTAAGTATAAGGAATTCTTGAACCTATTTCCCCACATTTTTGGAATGTGTAGCCGCATCGGTCCTTTATCCATCTCTTTCTGGGAATTGGCCTCAGCTTTAAATGTCTAAACCCATTTTCCTTGTTACTCCTAGTTTACCGACATATTGTATGCCCTGTGTTTCTTCTAGGTTCATAGCATTGCTGACCAACCGGTCATGCAAGGTAGAGACATCATCATTATTCCCTTCTTCCTTTCATCATCCCCTCACTGATTTGAGATGTTCTGTGGTAAGGACTTCATAGGGATTATCTCAATTTTTTATTACTAGATATCCTAAACAAATGCAAAATAGTGTTTTAAGATGCAGACTTACATTGCATAAACAGGGCCTAGAATATCTGTTTCAGTCTTATATATCTGGACTGTAATATCCTCTTCCTGTGTTTCTTCTGCAGCAAGTGGGTAGCACAGGATGAGCAGTGGAGTCAAGGGAGGGGAGAGGAAAAAAATTTACCATAGTTCCAAGAAAGGCCTCAAATAATCATTATGAGGGTAAGAGTTTTGTCTGATTTTCTACTTCTTGTTTTACCGAAGAGTCCTTGTTGGGCCTCTGCTAGAGGTCTTTCTTTTCTAGCTGACGTTTCTCAAAACTTGTTCATCATCAAACCAGTTTACTAGCACCTCTGTATACAAAATTCTTTCTAACTACAGACTTCAGAAGAAAATTAGGAGGAACACTCTTCATTTGATATGTCAACAAAAATTCTACAAGTTTCAGAATGAGTGGCCCTTATTAAGGCTAATGCCCCATTATAGGTAGCTTGCCATCCCTTTTCACTGAAAATTTAAAGTAATGGGGTTTTCTCCCGTATCTATTTGGACTCTTCTAGTCTGATGGATGTGAGGAAAAATAAAATTTTAGTACAGAATTCTTTCTAACTTCTAAATTGTTATTATTTTCCCATTTATAACAACTTAAATAATTCATGGAACCATTCACATGACTATTCCCTTGATGTTCCAGTAGTTTGGAATTTGATGTCCTTAAGAAGACTGCCTTGGATGAGGATACCTTTGAGTGTTTGTACTCATGTTTCTGTTTTGTTCTATTTTCTGCTCTTCTCCACGCGCAGCCATTGTCTCAGGCTTACTATCAGGCTCACCCAGCATGTTTATTGTTGTTGTTGTTGTTGTTTTTTATCTCTCCATCTCTACCACTAGAGTCCACAGAAACTCATCAACAAGAAATATGTCCTTGTATTTTTTTTAACATTTTCATAAGTTGTTTTCGAAAATGTGAGGTTTTTTTTTAGCTTTGAATGGAGTTTATGAGAAATTCCATGTTTTTTCTTTTAAATTCAGTTGCTTCGAGTATATTGTCTGGTTTCAGCTCTCTTTCTCTCTGTAAATCATTTATAAACTCATATCTAGACTGAGATTTCTTATTGCCTTCTCTGAATCATTCAGAGCTGCTTTTTTATATACCACTAAGCCAACAGTAAAAACAGTTGTCCCTGATTAGAACAGCAATTTTATTTATTCACTCAAATATTGTGCGCTTGGCTCAAAACTCGTCTTCCTATCATGAACACAAAAGCACTAAATGACACCATTATCTTATAAGACAGTTGATTGGGCAGTTCTATAATCTGTCTTGGAGGGCCTCATAATCATTTCCACCCTTGGCTTACAGGCTCTTTTTCCTAGCTATTGGAGAACATTTTCCCCATTCCTGAAGAGCTACCTCAGCTTGGGGGATATAGCTGCTAGAAGACAGCAAAGACTTGGGGGTCGGGGATGGCTGGGCCAAGCAGCTCCTGCTCTGGTTGCTGTTCATGTCACTGTTCTGGCCCCAGCAGCCTCACCAGATCTGTTACCACTGCCAGAGGCCCAGACAAGGGGGATAGATAAGAGCCCCCAGGAGCTGAGAGTCAGACTTCCAAACCTTTTCAACCCTGTATTCCCATTTTCCACCAGTTACTTTGGGAGTATCTTATTCTGAGGTTCTAGGTCTGCGTGAAACATTTTGAATGTGAGCTCTGAGATAAAGGTTGCAGAGTAGGGGGCTTATTCACATCTTCACTGTGTAGCCGCATCGGTCCTTTATCCACCTCTTTCTGGGAATTGGCCTCAGCTTTAAATGTCTAGAAACCGAGGGACAGCTATTTCGGAATACCTCAACATCTCTAAGATATCTCTCATTCAGGCCAGGTCAGACCTGGCACAAGACCAGGCCCTTTATGAAAACCCTTATCGTGGGCTGTTTCTGCTTTTCACAGTCAGTCCATATTACTTTACTTTTAACATTGTGAAGTAGGCGATAGTGTCCTCATTTGGGGGATTAGGAAAGCCAGGTCCTTATTAACGGTTTCTTGGAGTATAGCAAGAACCCTCCAATAAGTCTTCTTGCATCGAGTATCTTCTGCATTCAGACCATCTAGTGGTCTTTTAAAACAAATGTAAGGGTGCTTCCCTCGCACTGTTCTGTGCTTTGCATCAGTGGTTCCCCTGTTGTGTTCTGAGTAAAGGCTCAACACTTTAGTGTGGGATTTGAGGCTTTTTGACCCAGCCCCTGCCCATACACTTAAACACAGGTACTCCTTAGGCCCTAGGCATGTTATTTATCAATGTTGATAGATAATCGCTAACATTTATTCACTCGAATGTTGTGTCTACTTTCTGTTCTGGGGTAGTCGGTAACAAAGTTGAGCTCAGTGCATACCCTTAGGAAGTGTACAGTTTGGTAGAAATACAATCACACTGCGGTGTTAGTGGATAAGAGAGGTACAGGGTTGTGAGAACTGGGACAGGGACGCTGACTGGGACCGGACTTTTTCCCATCTATTCCTCTTGTTTCTTCTAACGTGAATGACCTTTCCTTTTTTGCTTGATGCACTCCTATTAATTCTTGAAGGTCTGGCTCTAAACTACGAAGGTCTGGCTTCTAAACTACGAAGCCAGAAGCCAAAAGTAGCCTTTTTTAAAATTTAATGAGAAATCCTGTTCAGGGTATAATCACCCCTGTATTCCTAGGGCCTGTCAGAATACCTTGCACATGGCACGTGCTCAGAGTTGGGTGGGTGGGTGGGTGTATATGGATGATCAGACATAAACAAGTGTCGTCCTGCCATCAAGGAGCATATATTGATTTTTGAGAGAGAGGGAGAGAACACAAGCGGGGTAGGGGCAGAGAGAGAGGGAGAGACACAGAATCTGAAGCGGGTTCCAGGCTCTGAGCAGAGCCAGACATGGGGCTCAAACTCACAAGCTGTGAGATCATGACCTGAGCTGAAGTTGGCCACTTAACCAACTGAGCCACACAGGTGCTGCCAGAAAGGTGCTTTTGCTTTGATTTCATAAGCTACCCTTCCAGTTAAGTCATTTTTTGCTTTATATGAGAGAGCCTTTTAAGCACCAGAAGTAACACTGTCAGGTGTGTGCTCATTTCCCACTTCTGGAATGGAACTATGTTTGTCTGCTCTGGAAACTTTGCCTTCAAACATTTTGGGGAAAAAACTACAAAGATAATATTGTCCATAGATAACAAGAGCCTTAAGGCCAAGCCTGGTTCTGCAACTTACCAGCTCTGTGATGTTGGGTAAGTAACTAAACCTTCCATGCCTCATTTTCCTAACCTCCCTGTCTTTTTCTTGTGCAAAGTGGGGATAGCAGTAGACCTGATTAAAAAAAATTAAAGGAATTAATTCATGTTCAATGATTAAGAATGGCTGGCTCATGGCTATTGATCAGTATTATAATTATAATATGCATATATTTCTTCGGGTTTTTTTTTTTTTAATGTAAGAAGCTAATAACATTTAAATTCTAGCCATAAGCTTTATACATCAAATTTAAACATTTAAATATAAGCCAAAACTGGGGCACCTGGGTGGCGCAGTCGGTTAAGCGTCCGACTTCAGCCAGGTCACGATCTCGCGGTCCGGGAGTTCGAGCCCCGCGTTGGGCTCTGGGCTGATGGCTCAGAGCCTGGAGCCTGTTTCCGATTCTGTGTCTCCCTCTTTCTCTGCCCCTCCCCCGTTCATGCTCTGTCTCTCTCTGTCCCAAAAATAAATAAACGTTGAAAAAAAATTAAAAAAAAAATAAATATAAGCCAAAACAATTTTGACAGTTCTGAGATCTGGATGATACCGGCTTGAAGGCTCAGTATACTACCTTTTGTGTATTTTTGAAATTTTTCATTATACAATTTAAAATGAGAAATGTATAAATATAAAAGTTTGCAAATAACATTTTTTTCTAAATATAAAAATTAGTTTAAAGTGTACTACATTATTTCTGGCAAATATTATAATTTTATGAAATACTCTTTATTTAATTGACATTGAAATCTTTGTATATATTTTATTAATGGTTGATACAATGAGACTTTTCTGAAATGGAAAGATTTTGCCCGTCTAGATTTTTTTCAGATGAAGTCTCTGATGCTTAAAGAGAAATCCAATAATAACTATTTTACTTTACCTGGAAAAGAAATTTCCTTAGATAAGTCAATTTTGAACCTTAGCCATAAAGCTTCAAAAATGTATGTTTCTTGATGACAATAGTTTTTTGATAGCAATGTTTATAATTCTTTTTTTTTAATTGTGGTACAATATATATAACACACAATTTACCATCTTGACCATTTTTAACTGTACAGTTTAGTGGTATTACGTGTATTCATATTCTTGTATAACTGTCACCACCATCTGTCTCCAGAACTCTTTCATCTTCCTCAAGTGAAACTCTATACCCATTAAACAATAACTCCTCATACTCTCCCTTTTCCCCGCTCCTGACAACTACCATTCTACTTAGATCTCTACAATTTTGACTATTCTGTGTGCCTCATATAAAGGGAATCATACAATACTTGTCTATTTGTAACTGGCTTATTTCACTTAGCATAATGTCTTCAAGATTCCTATGTGCTGTAGTGTGTATCAGAATCTTTGTCCTTTTTAATTTAAGTCTGAATAATATTCCATTGTATATACATACCACTCATGCTTATTCATCCATTCGTTGATAGATACTTGGGTTGCTTCTGCATTTTAGCTACTGGGAATAGTGCTGCTATGAACATGGGAGCACATGTCTTAAAACCCTGCTGTCAGTTCTTTTGGGTGTATAGCCAGAAGTGAAATTGCTGTATCACATGGTGAATCTGATTTTAATTTTTTGAGGAACCTCCATGCTATTTCTCACAGTAGCCATTTCCACAACATACCATTTTATGTTCCCACCAACAGTAACAGAAGTTTCAATTTCTCCATCCTTGCCAACACTTATTTTCTGTTTTATTGATAATAGCAATCCTAATAGGAGTGAAGTGGTATCTCATTGTGGTTTTGATTTGCATTTCCCTATTGATTAGTGATGGTGTTTTTCATGTGCCTAATTAGGTATCCATATACCTTCTTTGGAGAAATGTGTTTAAGACCTTTTCCCATTTTTTAATCAATTTGTTTGTTTGTTTGTCTGTTTGTTTTGGTTGTTGAGTCATAGGAGTTCTCTATGTATTTTGGATATTAATCCCTTATCAGATATATGATAGGCAAATATTTTTTCCCATTCCATGAGGTTATAATTGACTTCAAAAACAAGGTTGACCAAAAGAAAATTGAAGGCCCTTTCCAGCTCCATCACTGTGGCTTCCCTGCCTTAATAAATGTTTAATGGAACAGAATTTTGTCTTTCTTTAATAAGCTGCTACTATCATAAACGCTGTTATGTGTCATTGGAATGAGTGGGGTTTGCGGTGCTGGGTGGAGGTCCTCTGCCTCTGTATTAGATGGCCCCAGAGGAGACATATGAGCCTAGTTGGTGGCTTTCTGAACTCCCTTCCAATCTGGTCTCACGTTTTTGAAGAGATCTTCTAACAGCAAGGGTCTACTGCTGACTCTTGCTTCTGACTTAACTGTTCACAGCCTCTCTTTGTTTTGTTGCTTTTAGAATGTATCCAAGGATAGAATTGAAGGTTACAAAGTAATCCTGGCTTTTTCACTTAGTATCTCTGAAACTTAGGCAAGTTGCTAACCTCTCAGCCTCATCAGTAGAAGTTACTGGGAAAATCAAGTGGGTTAATTCATGTGAAGTTCTAAGAACAGAGTCTGGCATTTTGTAAAACCTCAATAAATGTGAGTTGTTATGTTAAAACATGCTTGGGGAATGAGATGGATGTAGGAAGTCTTATTCCTCTAACTTGGGTTTCAGGAAGATTTTTCTTTTCTTTTTCTTTTTTAAGTTTATTTTTTTTTTTTGAGAGAGAGCACGTGTGCACAAGTGAGGGGCAGAGAGAGAGGGAGACCAAGAATCCTAAGCAGGCTCCAAGCTGTCAGCACAGCCTAATGCAGGGCTCAAACCTACAGACTGTGAGATCATGACCTGAGCTGAAACCAAGAGTTGGATGCTTAACCAACTGGAGCCACCCAGGCACCCCAGCAGAGGTTTTTTGGTTTTTTGTTTGTTTGTTTGTTTGTTTAAACTTTGTCTTATTTCTAGCTCTGGAAGTGTGAGATTTAGCTGTAGGGGGTTGGCCTTCTTCCCACTTGGCCCCATTAGACCTGGGCTGTACATATTCTGGCATCTCGTCTGGTTTGTACCCCTTTTCACTCTCAAGTATACTGGTGTGATGGTACATTATATGGTTACCTTAAATTTGACAGGAGTGTGGGATTATCATAGTTTAGCATTTCTCTTTTATTAATTGCTTTTCATGAATATTCACAGGTGCCCCACATTCCTATCCTTCTATATCCTTCTATAGTTCTATAACTATAGCTAATAATCAGAGTAAGGAGAAAACATGTGTTTAAAAAACTTTTTTTTAATGTTTCTTTGTTTTTGAGAGAAAGAGAGAGCACGAGCAGGGGAAGAGCAGTGAGAGAGGGAGACACGGAATCTAAAGCAGGCTCCGGGCCCGGGGCTCAAACCCACGAACTGTGAGATCATAACCTGAGCCAAAGTTGGATACTTAACCGACTGAACCACCCAGACGACCCAAGAAAACATGTTTTTGTTTATTTATTTTTTTTTAATTTTTTTTAACGTTTATTTATTTTTGAGACAGAGAGAGACAGAGCATGAATGGGGGAGGGTCAGAGAGAGTGAGACACAGAATCTGAAACAGGCTCGGCTCCAGCTGTCAGCACAGAGCCCGACGCGGGGCTCGAACTCATGGATCGTGAGATCATGACCTGAGCTAAAGTCAGCTGCTTAACCGACTGAGCCATCCAGGCGCCCCAAGAAAACATGTTTTTAAAACCCAAAATCCACTTGCCTTTTTCCCCCCTTCGTACACTAACATTTAGTATAAAAATAACCCCCTGCTCCATCCTCATTTTTCAAGCCAGTGTCATACAACTTCACTGGATTTTGGGAACCCTGTATCAGCTTTTTTATTTTACAGATGCTGAGACTCATACATCTCAGTTTCAGTTTATAAAAATTGAGATTCATAGAAGTTAAACATGATTTATCCCATGTAAGTGGTAAGTTAGTGACGACAATACTCTATCCCAGGTAACTTGATGCCCATTGTTCCCTCTACTGTGTAAAGCAGTAAAAAGTGTTTTTATGGCAAAGGTCAAGGTTTTCTGAAGTGTATCATCCAAGTGCATTATGCTCTATGGGGGCAAAGGCTCCTTTGGATCGTGCGGAATATCTCTTCTTGGAGGGTCACAGTGCACCTTCGCACTTTAAAAATGCTGAATCCTGAGAAACTTAACAGAAACCCATGGGGGAGGGGAAGGAAAAAGAAAGAGGTTAGAGTGGGAGAGAGCTAAAGCATATAAGAGACTCTTAAAAACTGAGAACAAACTGAGGGTTGATGGAGGGTGGAAGGGAGGGGAGGGTAGGTGATGGGTATTGAAGAGGGCATCTTTTGGGATGAGCACTGGGTGTTGTATGGAAACCAATTTGACAATAAATCTCATAAATAAAATAAATAAATAAGCTGGAGATTTCTGAAGTAAAGAAATCTATCAGTTTTGTTTAGTCCTGTATTTTCCAAGCTTTGGAAAAACTCGTTGGAAATGCTGGTCTAGGTTTTTTTGGAAGGCAGAGAGGTTGATTTTTTTTTTCCTGAAAATATTCTCCCAAGATTAATTCTGTTGCCCTCAGTATCATTTTTCCCCTCAGTTGGGTCAGCTACAATCCCTGAAGCTTGTTGTAAGCCAGTTTGATTTTGATTGAGATTGGTCATATTGACTGTTAACAGAGGGAGCTCTCCCAGAATGGTGATTCTAGAAAAAGGATTTATCAGCTTTCTAGGGCCATTTGCATCCTGTGGGCCTCTCCCAGTCCCGTAAGCCTTCTCTTTTGCTTTCCTTTCCTTTCCTGCTGTATCATTCAAACGTTGGATTTCATCCTGTTTTATGTAGGAGACAGACGAAGCTTGCCTAGAGTGAAAATAACCCTGGAGAGATTAAATTGTGACTTATTCTCATTCCCAACATCTAAAGACAGTGGATTAGATTAAG
Organism: Acinonyx jubatus; assembly: GCF_027475565.1. Lineage (NCBI taxonomy): Eukaryota > Metazoa > Chordata > Mammalia > Carnivora > Felidae > Acinonyx > Acinonyx jubatus. The sequence continues at coordinate 133,716,904 of NC_069386.1, read as the reverse complement.
AACTAAATAACATACTACCCTGTTCCATATGGCATAGGCTTTTGGTTACGTACTTACTAAATAAATAAATAGATTAAAAATAAACAAAATTGTTCTCTGAGAATTTTGAGAAATATGGCTTTAGTACTATAATTGCACAGTCAGGGTTACCCACAGGATTTGGAATTGGGGGCACAAGATAGACTTAAGGTTTATATCTGATCCAGAAAAATCTCTCCCACTAAATCTTTCCAAGACCCTATGTTTATTTTAGTATTAGAGCTCCAGTAGGAAGTATGAATGTTGCCCCAAATCAGTTCATCTTGAAGGAGATCCCTATTGACTAGGAACTACGAGGAAGAAAGATTCTGTCCCTAAGTCCCAACGAGACTTTTATTTCAAGTCACCTCTCCAGGGTTAGACCCCAGCTGTCCCTGTGGTGCTAATTACAGTGGCAATTGGCCAAGCATCCTTATCTCAGCTTGTGACTTCCCTAGTGCTTGCTGGGTGGTCTTATGTCTCCAGTGGGGTGGATGATGTCTTGCAACCTTTGGACGGTTGCTCTAGAATATCTAATTACATTCATTGTAAAATTAACCTTTAAAAAAAAAGGAAAAAGAAAAAAGACATTTTTGACATGGTTTAAATTTCAGACAGGCCAATGCAAGAGTATTTTGTGTCCCCACAAACCTTACAGAATTCTCATTGGAAATAATTCTCCTGTGTGTATTTGCACACTTTGTTACAGTGTGACAAAGTGAGAGTAGGAACTGTCCACTACTATGGACACGCTGATTTTTCTTCATCTAGAAGCATGGTGCCATTCTTCCTTGTTTTGTTTCAGCAGCATACTTTGTGCCATGTTTGCAAGTTTGCTCTGTAGTCATTAAAAATGAAAAACCAGGGGCTCCTGGATGGCTCAGTTGATTTTGGCTCAGGTCATGATTTCACGGTTCATGAGGTAGAGCCCCACATTGGGCTTGGAACCTGCTTCGGATCCTCTGTCTCCCTCTCTCTGCCCCTACCCCACTTGTGCACATGCGCTCACTATCACTCTCTCTCTCTCAAAAATAAATAAATGTTAAAAAAAAATTTTTAAGCAGACAAAAAACAAAAACAAAAACAAACGAAGCAATATGTAACTTCAAGAATGAGTGAAGAAGGAAGTGAGAAGAGACCTACTGGAGTAGGGACACTTTACCAGCACTTTTTACCATCTGTTACTTCCACATTCAAAGCTTATCTTTTTGGTAAAGCTCTCTCATTTTGCTAAGGCTTTTATTTTGCGTAATGTTTTTATTCTAGATTTTTTTTTAAGATTTTATTTTGGGGGTGCCAGGGTGCCTCTGTCAGTTGAGCATCCAGCTTAGGTCATGATTCCAGGGTTATGGGATCAAGCCTGTGTTAGTCTCCATGCTGAGCGTGGAGCCTGCTTGGGATTCTGTCTCTCCCTCTCCCCTGCTCACATGTGCGTGCGCTCGCTCTCTCTCTCTCTCTCTGTCTCTCTCTCTCAAGACAAAACAAAACAAAGATTTTATTTTTAAGTAATCACTACACCTAATGTGGGGCTTGAGCTCAACCCCGAGATCAAGAGCCACAGGCTCTTTCTGTTGAACCAGCCAAGTGACCCTGGATTTTTCTTAATATATTATTTCAAATTTGAGAAAGAATTCTCTGTGCTATTTTTGTGGGTTTTTAAAAATATTTATCTTGAGAGAGGGTGGGGGGGGGGGGGAGCGGGAGAGAGAAGAGAAAAGAGAATCCCAAGCAGGCTCCACACTGTCATTGCAGAGCCCCATGCAGGGCTGGATCTCACCAACAATGAGATCATGACCAGAGAGGAAATCAGGAGTCTGATGCTTAAAGGCCTGAGCCACCCAGGCACCCCTATTTTTGTGTTTTAACTAGAAATCTTCAGTGAGAAAAGGACTTAGCCTGTAAATGAGGACACAAACTTGGCTTCTAGGACCCTAATTTCTTTTAATGAATTGCTAAAAGTACCTAATAGAAACTTGAAGCTTTTGAGGAGCTCAATTTGAAAACTAAGATTTATTAACTTAACTGTTTCTGAAGTTTAAACTAAAATTAACACAGGCAGATTTAATTTCTGTTTTATAAGAATTGACAACATTTAATGTCAACTGTACTTCAATGATAAAAAAGATTTTTAATTGACAGTGTTAAAAATTACCTAAAACAGCCCCTTCTATAACATTGCTAATATTTAAGAATAGAAAACCGTGAATTTAACTTACACTAAGCATCAGACTTTAAGAAAACAGACTTTGCTGGAAGAAATAGTTTTCTGTACCATTTAGTGTTTACAAAATAGTGTGTGAAACTCTGGATTCTTTGCTAGGTAGTTCTTCTTACAGAATGCACTGTCACGTCTCTGGCTACCCATAGCATCTGACTTCAGTAGCATGCACCAGAGTAAAAAGTCTAACATACTGTGTTTTCCTTGGTAGGTAGGTGAATTTCAAATAGTAATTTGCTTGTGTGAGTGTATGATTTGATTGAAGTTACTGCCACTTTGCATAATATCTACTTTGTAGAAGGATTCCCAGTCTTGAACACTATAGGTAGATCATTCTATGCTTAAATTCTCATATATACACATGTATATATATACAGATAAATATATACATGTATATATATATACATATATATATAGTGGGAAAAGATTGAAGGAAGCACAGATGTTAACAGTGATTTTCTTAACCTTGTTTTCCTAAGGTTATGCTGTGTCAGTAGCAGAGATGAAAATAAATTCTAGGAATCTTGACAAAGTTCTTTTTCTAGCAGGTTTTTTGTGATTTTCATGTGTGTATTTAACTGTATTTGTTAAAACTTCATCCTTCATTATGAGGCTAGATTAACTATTTCCTGGTTGGCTTCCTAATAATTCCAATAATAGGTGTTAAATTGTGTGTTCTCTTAAACCATTATCCCTTTCAGTCAGATAAATTTAATATATCCAGATGCTATACAGATATAGTATTCCTATTAACCCTATTCTCTAATATTAGAGCTTTATATCTTAGTGCATGTATCTTCTGCTGGCAGCTCTGAGAGTTAAGCTTCCATAGTATGGAATTTACTCTGTAATTGTTAAAATTACCTCTTACTGGTACCGCCTCAGTTAAGTCATCATATCAGGTAATAGCAAGCAATGTATTTAAGTTTATTTATTTTGAGAGAGAGCGTGCACGGGAGAGAGGCAGAAAGAGAAAAAGAGAGATTCCCAAGCAGGCTCTGCCTTGTCAGCACAGACCCTGATGTGAGGCTTGATCCCACAAACCGTGCATAAGATCATGACTTAAGCCAAAATCAAGAGTCGGATGCTTAACTGACTAAGCCACTTAGCCGCCCCCAAAGTAGTATTTTTATTTCAGGACTTCACAAGGAGGATCAACTTCTGGTATCAACCTCTTCAATGTTTATAAATTGCTTAAAATGTTAGATTATAATAACTGGTGCTTGCCTCTAAAGAGTAAAAAAAAATAAATAATTTTTTTCAATTTTTTAGTCTCTACTTTTCCCTATGATTTGAAATACTCTTTCCATAATTATATATTTAAATTAGTCTGATTTGTTACTTTTCATTGCCTTAGAAAGTACATAATTGGTACATTTTATGGCTCAAAATTGCAGCTAACACTGATTCATAATTCAAGTTTAACTATTTGTTTACATTTTCTGAAATTTTTACATGTGAATTTGACAGCATGTCATTTGCAAATAAAAGCAGTTTTCAGTAGCTTGCTTTTTTTTTTAAACTGTGCAATTTGAGATACATTTGAAAAATGAATAAAATTATTTTTGTTTCATATAAAGAAATGGATGAAAAGAGGCTGCTGGATCCAGGGTTGAAAGTTCGTAAAGGCCTCTGGGATTACACTCTGAAGAACCAGCAGATGGAATGCCTGAGTGACTGAAGAAAATGGGTGCTAATGCATCTAACTATCCTCATTCATGTTCCCCGAGGGTAGGGGGAAATCCTCAAGCCCAACAGACTTTTATAGGTAATGGTTTCAGTTTTTCTGATTTCATTTTCTTTTGTGAATATAAATAGAATTGTGTCTTCAGTGGTCTTTTTGGATGAAAAGAGAATTGAATTGTGAAGAAGTTATTATAGATAATGATTCTGTAGCATCCAGATTTTTCCCCCAACAAATGTGAATCTGGCTTGTATGATTTTTATCCTAACCAAGCTGCTGTAGCACCATTGATCTTTTCTTTGGTGTCTTAACCATAATTGCCATCTGCCTCCAGAAAGCTAGCAATCTCCACTGTTGTGAAAATAATGAAATACATGCTTCTTGTGTCCTGGTCCATTTATTTTCCCCAGTGCAAAGCAGCCTTGGTGTAGTTAAGGAAAAAAAAAAAAAAGACATTTCACAATTATATGTAAGTAGTATTCTGAATTTACAAATCCAGTTAACTCTCATTTCCTAAAATTCCATCATTAAAATCTATGATATTTGGGTTTTGATAGCCAGAGAACCAAAAGCATGTTTTCAAGTAAAGAATAATCTGCTCTGTTAGTCTCTGTTCCTTATTTAATATGAAAATGAATGATTTGATCTTTTAAATTTCTTTATAGAAACAAAAGTCAACTTCATTTGAATGGTTCAGGAATGTCTTCTCTAAAAATTTCTAGCGTGAAATATGTGTTAAAATGAATATTGAAAATGAACGTTAAGAACAAAGAAATACATTTTCATTTGTTTGATTTCCTTTTTAGGAACATCATCCTATTCTCAGCAAGGCTATGGTTGTGAATCGAAATTATATAGCCTTGACCATGGCCATGAGAAACCACAAGACAAAAAAAAGAGAACCTCTGGCCTTGCCACCCTCAAAAAGAAGTTTATTAAGCGTCGAAAATCTAATAGGTCTGCCGATCATGCCAAGCAGATGCGAGAACTCCTCTCTGGGTGGGATGTTAGAGATGTTAATGCTTTAGTGGAGGAATATGAGGGAACTTCAGCCTTAAAGGAGCTTTCTCTACAAGCCAGTTTGGCTAGACCAGAAGCTCGGACATTACAGAAAGATATGGCCGATCTTTATGAGTACAAGTATTGTACTGATGTAGACTTAATATTTCAAGAAACTTGTTTTCCTGTTCATCGTGCCATTTTGGCAGCAAGGTGTCCATTTTTTAAAACGCTGCTTTCTTCTTCACCGGAGTATGGGGCAGAGATCATTATGGACATCAGTACGGCTGGTATAGATATGCCCATGTTTTCTGCTTTGCTACACTACCTTTATACAGGAGAGTTTGGAATGGAGGACTCAAGGTTTCAAAATGTTGATATTCTCGTCCAGCTTAGTGAAGAATTTGGAACACCAAATTCCCTTGATGTAGATATGCGTGGACTTTTTGATTACATGTGTTATTATGATGTCGTCCTTAGTTTTTCTTCAGACTCTGAACTGGTTGAAGCTTTTGGTGGAAATCAGAGCTGTTTAGATGAAGAGCTCAAAGCTCACAAGGCTATTATTTCAGCACGGTCCCCATTTTTTCGGAATTTATTACAAAGGAGGATACGGACTGGTGAAGAAATCACAGACCGAACTTTGAGGACTCCCACAAGAATTATATTAGACGAGTCCATTATACCCAAAAAGTATGCGAAAGTTATATTACACTGTATGTATACTGATGTGGTGGACCTCTCCGGTTTGCACTGTAGCCCCTCTGTGGGGAGTCTCAGTGAAGTTCAGGCTCTCGTCGCAGGGAAGCCAAACATGACCAGGGCAGAAGAAGCCATGGAACTTTACCACATAGCACTGTTCTTGGAATTTAACATGCTTGCACAAGGTAAGAAATTCTAATTTTTAATTTTGATTTCTAGAATTAACATATTTGTCTTCCACATTGAAAACACAGCCAGTATGTTCTATGATTTCACTGTTTGGGATATGAGGGGGTCAGTTTTTTCAAATGTATTGTTATGAAATTTGAGAAAGAATCGAAGGTTAGTATTAATGTGGCTGTTCATTTAGTGTTAAAACCAAGCATTCACAACTAGTGACTAAGAGCAATAGATGAGACGTGAGGCTCTTTTTCCCTAATGTAAGACAATAGGTGTGGGAACGTATAATAACCACCTGCACTCCATCCACACCCAAGCTTTGAACTAGCCTCGTTTCCCAGATTTCATGGTTATTCTTGATCTAGGACTTCTTGGGTAACTTAGATTCTCATATTTATACTCAGTAAGTTATTGATGCCTAAATGTTTAGAAGAATGAATATTTATTCCAAAAATGAAGATACTCACATTTGGATACAATGTGTTTGAATCAAAGAATTAGGCAGGGTTGTTTTTTTTTTAATTTTTAAATATTCTGTATCTTCTTTTCAAGCTCAACTTGTACATCAAGCAACAGCCTACAGTGTGTAAGGTCAGTGCTAGACTCCTGTGCCTTCTTCATTTAATTTAAACCTTTTAGGTTAGGATGGCACATTTTTTTGTTATAGGCAAATGAATACATGAAAGTAACATTAAAGAATTATAGATCCATCGGTAAACATTAGAATCTTAAAATTTCAGAGCTAGAAATCAGCCTTCCACACACAGCAAAGAGAATTTGCTGTCTTGAAAAGATGCATTCTTTGCTTTCTGTGACCATATATTAAAACAAGTTATATGACATGAAATTACTTGAGAAATTCAGCTAATGAGTATTTGCTAAAAGAACATTAGAAGTTACCAATTAGACGAAAATGTTAATGGCTGGGGTAAAACACAGGAATTTAATGAAATAAGGAATAATGAAAGCTATGCACATTTTTCTAACTTGAAAATAAAATGTGTGTTGTGTGGCTCAATCAACAAATTAATGGGACTTAGAGAAATGAGATAAAAGCCTCAGTTAAACAACAGCAACAAATTAGTTAATACAATGAGAGGAATTATACAGAAGAAAGCATTGATAAACCTGAGTGAAAAAAGTTGAGATTTCTGCTACATAAAGAATCTTTTAAATTATCTTTTTAGCAATAGTACTAATTTAGTCTTATTACCACAATCAAAATCGTTAAAATATTTTGTTAATTTAAAATAATCATTAAGTTAATAATAGTAGGCTATTTTGATGTCAGGCTAGGAAAGTGTGTTCTCAAAAATAACCTAGCAGCTTGACCTACCACTATTTTATTCTGTAAAACCAAATTTGTCAGAAAATGCGTCTACAGAAAAATTTGAAGGTTGAAACATTATTCAAAAGATATAATAACCTTTATTTTCTCAAATTGGTTTTATTTTTTGACATGTTTAAATAATAAGAAACTGAAGTGTATTATATACGCTTTGCTGTTTTTAAAAAACAGGAAAGCTGGGCTCCTGGGTGGCTCAGTCCATTGAGCATCTGACTCTTGATTTCCACTCAGGTCATAATCTCATGGTTCATGAGATTGAGCCCCATGGCAGGTCAGCAAGGAGCCTGCTTGGGATTTTCTCTCTCCCTCTCTCTTTCTCTTTCTCTCTCTCTCTCCCCCCCCCCCCCCCGCCCCACCTCTGCCCCTACCCTGCTCACTGTCTCTCTCTCAAAATAAGTGCGCTTTAAAAAATTTTTTTGTAAATGGGAAAGCATCCCTTAATACAGGTTTTTTGGGGGGGGTAGTTAAGTTTTAAATGAAAAGTAAAATTATGAGCCAGCTCTTAGATCTTAGGTAGTACTTCATCTAAGGTTCTTTTATGTTAAGTGAGTTTAATTTTTTTTTAATCATTTAGCTAGAAATTGTATTTTTTAGTACACTTAAAGATATAAAACAACACTCCTTGTGCATGTCTTGGTTACTGTAAGAAAAAAAAAAATATATATATATGTATATGTATATATTCCCTTAAACCTGGGTGTCAGGTTTCCTGTTTCCTTTTGTTATGCATGATACAGAGTTGAGGTTATTTGGTGTTTTGGTTTTTGCACTCCTTGTAGGCATTATTTTTCTCCCATGCCCATGGTATTCAACCAATCCTATTAGTGCTTATAACAGACTATACCTTTAACACAGTTTTTACCTCATTTTTGTGGGAAGGAGAATATTTGGTTGCTTGAAGAGGAATTTTATACCATGAAGTTTAAGAGCTCAAGCTCTGGGACCAAACTGGATTTGAATCCTTCTCTATCATGTTTTAACTTGCTTGACCTCAGGGCAAGTCACCTGTCTAAGCCCCTATTTTCTCATTTATAAAATCAGAATAGTAACGTGTAAAGTAGCATTATAAGGATTAAAAATATATAATATTAAGTGATTTGACTGGCACCTGATACATAGTTAGCATTCAGTAAATATTAGCTGCTAAATACTATTCATCAGAACATATTTCATTCATTACCATGTTCTTTTCTAAAGCTTTATGTTTAAAAATAATTTTATAATTATATTAAACCTAATACTAATACTTTATAGATTTTTATTAGGTTATTACTGATTATAAGTTTTTCTTATAATTTTATCACTGGTGAGATGGGACATGCCACTTATCAAACTATTGTAAATGTCTGGCTGTTTGTCATTTTACAATTGGTTTTTCTCAGCAGGAGTTCTACAAGCAGATTAAGCCTGTGATACTCTGAGGCATCTATGGTATCTAATGAATTAGCATCTCTCAGATGCATCCAGCATGATTATATGATAGTTATGTACCATTTTGGAGAAAATTAAGAAAATAGTCACCCAAATCATCATCTGTGATCTGTGATTAAGACGAGGGCTTAACTTCCAGTTAAAAAACACTGTGAGACTAGCCTGTTGGGCAACTTGAGGGTTGGAGTGTACTGTTCTCATCCTTGTGTCCCCTATGCCTGGGACATGGTGGGCATTCAGTAAATGACTTTAAATTAATGACGGTTACTTTTTATTCCAAATTAGATTTAACTTCAAAAGTTAAAGCCCAGTTTTAAAAGGAAACAAATTCTGTCAGGGGAGGCTAGGACCTTGAGACTAAATATGTCCTTCAAGATGGAGAGGTGATTTAATGGTTTCAAGAGCATCATAAAAAGAGGCAGTATAGGCAGACAGCCAGAGTGGTGTGGATAAAAGAGTAGGTTCCTGGCCTATACTGAGAATGTGTTTTATTCAGACAAATAGGCAGTCACTATTAGGGAGGTGGATTAACAGGTAATGGGGCCTCAAATTGCTGGCCTGGCATTTTAGGATTAGATTTAATTTCACCTGATATCCTACGTAGCAGATTAAACATAACTTTATCTCTGTCTCCTCCAAAGCCCTAATAGTAAAGAAGTAACACAAATATAAACCCTCAGGACAAAGATACCTGAGAGGAAAACAACAGAGGAAAAAGGATATTGAAAATTTTGGAAGCTGGAAAGCAGATCATGAGTGATTATTGGCTTACCAGAGAGGAGAGGTCTGTAACTCTAGATCCTATAGAGGAGTCTACTGAGGATAAGGGAGGCATTTCACAGGGGCTACTTAGTACTCTAGAAAGAAGGGATAAGCGTGGTGAACTAAAAAGAGATTTGATTTTAAGTCTGAATACTGAATGGATGAACCCTTTCCCCCCCACCATGGAATTCACCTTTATAGGTGGCGTGTGTCAGAAAGGAATGGGGTTTTTGTTTTACTTCATAAAGTGAGCTGGTTTTCTGAGTATGCTGTATTAAATAATCCATATTCTCTTCTGATTTGTGCAATCTTTTATTAAGTTCCCACATAAATATGGGTCAGTGCTTTCCATTTTGTCTCCATAGCCCATTTGTCTGTTTTTGCATCAGTATCACTTGTGCCAGGTGACAAATCCTAACCTGCCCTTCAGTTCTCTTCTCTATCCCCACCCCTCCCCCCCACCAAACACAATAAACCTGAGATTTATTTTTTGAAGAAATTGAACTAGAGAGATCTCAGATCTGGAAATAGCTATGAAAGGAAGGGTGGGGGTGTGGGGTAAAGCACAAAGTTGAAATCTGAATTTATGTAAAAGCCTACAAACTAAATGTCAAAATCACTCCTCTTCCCTGCTCTAGTCCAAGCCAGGCAGATAAAAGATTAAAAAAACTGGAGCTCTGGCACAAAAACAGACACTCAGATCAATGGAACAGAATAGAGAACCCAGAAACGGACCCACAAACGTATGGCCAACGAATCTTTGACAAAGCAGGAAAGAATATCCAATGGAATAAAGACAGTCTCTTCAGCAAGTGGTGCTGGGAAAACTGGACAGCAACATGCAGAAGAATGAACCTGGACCACTTTCTTACCCCATACACAAAAATAAACTCAAAGTGGATGAAAGACCTAAATGTAAGACAGGAAGCCATCAAAATCCTTGAGGAGAAAGCAGGCAAAAACCTCTTTGATCTTGGCCACAGAAACTTCTTACTCAACACATCTCCGGAGGCAAGGGAAACAAAAGCAAAAATGAACTACTGGGACCTCATCAAAATAAAAAGCTTCTGCACAGCGAAGGAAACAATCAGAAAAACTAAAAGGCAACCGACAGAGTGGGAGAAGATATTTGCAAACGACATATCAGATAAAAGGTTAGTATCCAAAATCTATAAAGAACTTATCAAAAAACAAAGAGTCCAGTGAAGAAATGGGCAAAAGACATGAATAGACACTTCTCCAAGGAAGACATCCAGATGGCCAACTGACACATGAAAAAATGCTCAACATCACTCATCATCAGGGAAATACAAATCAAAACCATACTGAGATACCACCTCACACCTGTCAGAATGGCTAAAATTAACAACTTTGGCAACAACAGATGTTGGTGAGGATGTGGAGAAAGAGGATCTCTTTTGCACTGCTGGTGGGAGTGCAAACCGGTGCAGCCACTCTGGAAAACAGTATGGAGGCTCCTCAAAAAATTGAAAATAGAACTACCCTATGACCCAGCAATTACACTACCTAGGTATTTATCCAGGGGATACAGGTGTGCTGTTTCAAAGGGACACATGCACCCCAATGTTTATAGCAGTACTATCAACAATAGCCAAAGTATGGGAAGAACCCAAATGTCCATCGATGGATGAATGGATAAAGACGATGTGGTACACACACACACACAATGGAGTATTACTCAACAATCAAAAAGAATGAAATCTTGCCATTTGCAACTACGTGGATGGAACTGGAGGGTATTATGCTAAGTGAAATTAGAGAAAGACAAAAATCATATGAGAACTTTAAGAGACAAAACAGATGAACATAAAGGAAGGCAAGCAAAAATAATATAAAAACAGGGAGGGGGACAAAAACAAAAGAGACTCTTAAGTATGGAGAACAAACAGGGTTAGTGGAAGGGTTGTGGGAGGGGGAATGGGCTAAATGGGTAAGGGGTATTAAGGAATCTACTGAAATCATCGTTGCACTATATGCTAACTAACTTGGATGTAAATTTAAAAAACAAAAATTAAAAAATAAAAATACAAAAATACAAAAACCACAAAAATAAAAAAACAAACCTTGGAGCTCTAGAAATAGTGAACAGCCCAAGAGCATATAGACTGGTGTGGGGACTGATGCGGGGAGTGCCATGATGAAGTTATGCTCAGGAATTACATGGTAAAAAACCAGTTTGCCTTCCAATTCTGCAAAGAAGAATAAGTCAGCAAGCCTGCTTTTGCAACAGAGTTTCCACACAGCTCTGTAGTGCTTCATTCTTAAATATGAAAACCCATTAAAGTTGAGGAAAACTTCCAAATTGACACACAGATGAGAACGAAGTATTAGAAGAAACCGTTGAAGAAAGCAGAAGAAAACTTCAACAGAAGCAAAATGCCCTTATATAGGGGTCCCTGGGTGGCTCAGTCAGTTAAGCGTCCAACTTTTGATCTCAGCTAGGTCTTAATCTCAGGATCAGGAGTTCAAGCCCTGTGTTGGGCTCTGTGCTGGGCGTGAAGCCTATTTTAAAAAAAAGGAAAAAAAAGCCCTTTTATAAAAGCGTTCTGTTGAATCAATGAGACATAAATAGGATTCTGTAAGAGTAAAGACAGGAGCTGTTGGAAATAAGGTAGCAGAAATGAAAAACACATAAAAAGATTGAAAGGTAAAATTGAAGAAATCTAGAAAGTAGAACAACAAAGATGGACGAATAGAACTATAGTATTGGTCCAGGTGTAACAATTTAACAAGCAGTGATTTTAGAAACATACGAGAGAAAATGGAAGAGAAGCCAGTGGTAATATAAGAAGTACTGCTAAAGCTAAAGGAAATTCTGTATTAAAAAGTTTTATCCCTTTCTCTAGGGAACTCTAGAGAAAAAGAGAAGATTCTACAGTGTTGCAGAGAGAGAAAAATTAGGTTCCATACAAAGAAATAGGACTCTGAATACTGTTGAACTTTTCAATAGCAGCAGCTGAATGCTGCAATCCAGTGGCATAGTGCCTTTAAAAAGCTGATGGAAAATTATTTTCTACACAAAATTCTATATTTAGCCAAACTGTCAATCAAGTGAAAGGCTAGATGAAGGCATTTTTTTCAGTCTTGCTTCAGAAAATTTTTCTCCCCTGCAACCCTACTGAGGGAAGTTACTAAGGATGCATTCCACTAAATCATGAAGTGAACCAAGAACAAGTGTGGGACCCAGAAAATGGGGTCAAACACAGAAAATAAGAAAGGGAAATCCTAAGTACTAGCTGTATAGTAAGTCTAGTGGGCATCAAGTCTAGACTGGACTAGGAGGGTGAAAGTCTCCAGGAACATTAAATGACAAGTGGCATTAAAAGATTTCATGGGGGCAGGAGGGATTCCTGGGTGGCTGTCGGTTAAGCATCCGACTCCTGATTTCAGGTCAGGTCATGATCTCGTGGTTTGTGTGATCGAGCCCCACATCAGGCTCTGAGCTGACAGCACAGAGCCTGCTTGGGATTCTCTCCTTCCCTCTCTGCCCCTCCTCAACTCATGCATGAGGGTGTTCTCTCTCTCTCTCTCTCTCTCTCTCTCTCTCTCTCTCAAAATAAATCTTAAAAATTTTTCACGGAACTTTTGGTGCTTTTATGAAGAATTAACAATAGGTTTATAGAAAATGAAGCAAGTGGGAAAAGTAGAAAATAATACCTCCAAGAAAAATTTAAAATTGCATATGGAAGAAAATATAATTCTAGTTGCACAGCTTGGCTCAGCAGTAAGCAGTATTTAAATAGTCTTAATATGAACACTGAATATTGATTTAATAAAAATTATAACATAGAGGTAAATATCAGAAGAAACAACTTAAGAATTGACAGTAGTTAGTTGCCTCTGAGGAGCAGGACTGGGAGTGGAAAAGAGATAGGGCAGGGGGGTTTGTTTTTAGAGGAAGCTTTTTATTACCACTAGCTACAAGACTTTTTAAATTATGAGCATATGCTGCTTTGATTACAAAATTAATTTTTTTATGATATGACATCAGTGCTCAAAAGAACCAGAGAGACCTAGATAGGATAGGCCATAATCCTAAGGAACTGGGGGATTTGTCATACAAATAAGTAATGTTAACTAAAAAGATCGTGCTTATCATTTTAGGTTACAAAGGGTTTTTACTTTCTCTCATTTGGTTGTCCTGACAACCTGTCAGTATGGTGGGGCTCAGAGTTGAATAACTAGCCTTTTCTCCAGGTTGTCAGTGATAAGGTTGTGACTCATACCAGCTCTTCTGACCCTAAGCCCAGAAACCAGTTTCCAGGGATGAAAGTGGGAGGCCACTGTAGGCCTGTTTGTAGGAATGAAATAGCAGACTAGTGATTGAAGCATCAACTCAGAGGAGTCTCAGCCATGAACCTGATTTGTGCTGAACCTCTTGGGTAAATGAGGGAAATGTGGGCCCAGCTAGGAGGTTTAAAAACTGAGCAGGGACCTGGGTAGGTCACCTCTCAACTTTGCTTCAGAGCACTTAGCTAAAGAACAGAGGGCTTTGTACTGAGTAGGCTGCTCTTTCCTGAATAATGTTTCTGTACCAATTATTTGACTTTTGGCTGCCAGCATAAAGACCTTCTTCCTAGTTTTGAGAAATTCCTCATTATACAGGTCTTGATAGAAGGCAGAGCACACCTCCCAGTGTAAAAACCTAAAAGGTTAAATGCTTGCTTTCTCAGCCTTCTCACTGGTTAATGTTTAAGCACATTACCTGCGCTTTTTGAATAGGAGCTCATAGCACAAAGAAGCAAGGACTATAGAAGGGTGCCTGGCTGGCTCAGTTGGTAGAGCATGCAATGTCTTGATGTCAGGGTTGTGAGTTCGAGCCCTTCACTGGGTGTGGAGATTACTTTAATTAATTTAATTAGTGGCACCTGCGTGGCTCAGTCAGCCATGATTTTGGCTAAAGTCATGATTTCAGGGTCATGATCTTAGGTATTGAGGCTGCTTAAGATTCTCTCTCTCCCTCTCTCTTTGTCCCTCCCCCATTCACACATGCGTATACTCTCTCTCTCTCAAATAAAATTAATAAATACATTTAAAAACATTATTTAAAGGCAAGGGCTATAGAGAATTCTTTCTGTAAGCAGGGTGAGAGCCGCAACATCCAATGGAAAAGAGAGAGGTCAGTGGCAGTGATGCCGATGATGGCATCCACTGTCTCTACACAGAGCAGGAGCTGTAGTGGCCTGGGGCCCAGAGCGACACGGGCTACTCACTGGCTCTTTCCCTGATGTAGTCCTCAGTGCACAGCCTTTGTTCTTGTTTGTTTTCCGTGTCTGGTCTTCAACTTTCCCAGAAACTATGGGCTAAAGTATCCTTTCAAATAAAGTCCTTTTCTGTTGAAGCCAACTAGAGTTGTTTTCTGTGGTTATAACTTGGAAGCCTGGTTGATAACAGTACATATATTAAAAAGACCAGTGTATAAAATTCCAAAACAGGTGGCTAGATTAGAAGAGCCTCAAAAAAGGATCAGGTGTTCGATCACTGCTTTCACAATGATTTTAGCATGCACTGTGTAAACACCTCTGAAAACATGAGCACCTTGGTGAGAATATATATTGATTTATAATTTTCTGAAAAAAATTAGAAAATTCACTCTTTAGAGGAACTATAGGTTTTCTCATGAATTTTAACAACCCATGGCCTACCATAAGAAGGGGGTATATGATGTTTCCTTATTATAAAGACTCTTGACCTCAGAACAAAATAGCCCAGATTATCACCAACATGTACATGCATGCATATTCCAGTTCAGGATATTTTACAGTAGTGTACTTTCAATTGCAGATTTTATTTTTTTAGCTTGATCAAAACTGTATTTTTCAGTCTTTGGAATATGAAATTTACTTATAACAACTCCAAAGTGGACCCTGTAATGCATTGCCCATATTTTTAGTTACAATGTATGTGATTATATTTTTTTTTGAATTAAAAATCTAACAGAGAAACAGCTGAAAGCAATGACCTAATTTTTCCCTTAGCAACTTGGTCAGATTTCAAGAGTGTGTGACTTGAAACAAATGCAAAGCAGTAAAGACTGTCTCCATTCACTGAGCCATTCCTCCCTCTTCCTGTCCTCTCCATTGTCCCCATGTTAACACTCTTCTTGTGTCTCAGTTCAGTTGAACTGGCAGTTCATTTTACTTCTGTCTATAATTATTTCCTCTTCAGCAAGTTAGTCTGAATCTACTTCCTAGAGAATGGAGCTAAGTTAAAGACCATTATCAACAGATCAGAATAGTAAATGGAGATTTCAGTTAACTATGCAATATAGATGAAGAATTAATCTCAGTTTCAGGAATGCAGTTCAGGTGACTCTCAAGTTCTGTATCTGTAATCATAAGGACACTTAGCACTTAAATTCTTTACTCAAAATTATGAGTAGAGTTCTAAGGCATAATATTTTATTGCATTTTTTTATTTAAAACTTAAACCATTTTTCATGTAGACTACAAACTCTCCACCTCTGCCCGTCTGCTCACACTTTTCTTTGTCTTAGAATACCTTTGCCTTTGACCACTAAATGTCCACGTTCTACCCCACTCTTTAAGACCAAATTCACATGCTACTTCCTTTGTTTCCTCTCAGGCATTCCAAATTAAAAGTATTTTCTACTTCCTGCAAACTTCCAAAACACTTTCTTTATGTTTCTTTTAGGTTTTTACATCTTCTAACTTATTTTGGAATTGTCTTTGTACATGTGTCATTTCCTCTATCAACTAGTGTATTATATACCCCCTAAAGACGGGCAAAATCTTAGTCCTCTTGAATCACCCAAAGAACCTAGCACAGTGCTTTTTTGCTGTTAGTGGACTCTGAGTTACATATTTTGAATTGTCTTTTTTTTTTTAAGTTTATTTATTTATTTTGAGAGAGAGCGTGTGTGCATGCGCACATGTAGGGAAGGGGCAGAGAAAGAGGGAGAAAGGGTCTCAGGCAGGCTTGGCAATGTCATCACAGAGCCTGGTGTGGGGCTCAGACTCACAAACCGTGAGATCGTGACCTGTGCCAAAGTCGGATGCTCAACCCCCTGATCCACTCAGGTGTGCCAAATTATCTTTAATACCTATGAAAAGTGAGTAACTTTTTCTTTTTAAAAGGGGGGGAGGGTATGTAATAAATGTTTGACTGTAGAAGTTACAAATAAAATTAAAACACTCTAGGAGATAAATATGAAGCAGTATTTATTTTTATTTTTTTAAGTTTATTTATTTTGAAGAGAGCGAGTGAGCAGGGGAAGGGCAGAGAGAGAGGGAGAGAGAGGATCCCAAACAGGCTCCGCACTGCCACAGCCCTACATGGAGCTCAAACTCATGAACCGGGAGATCGTGACCTGAGCTGTAATCAACAGTCAGATGCTTAACCAACTGAGCCACAGGTGCCCTTGAAGCATTATTTTTAAAATTAAGTTTAAAGTTGGTCTAAATACTGTATAATTCTGTACCATTAAACTCAGTTTTAAGTTAAATTTCAAATAAAGTTGTCTTATCAACTTTTTATTTTGTTGTCCACTGTTATGTAAATAAGATGTCAGTTGAATTTAAAATATTCTTGGAGGGCTCCTGGGTGGCTCAGTCAGGTAAGCGTCCAACTTCGGCTCAAGCCATGATCGCACTGTTCAGGAGTTCAAGCCCTACATTGGGCTCTGTGCTGACAGCTCACCCTGGAGCCTGCTTTGAATTCTGTCTGTCTGTCTCTCTCTCTCTCTGCCCCTCCCCCACTCATACTTGGTCCCTCTCTCAAAAATAAACAAACATTAAAAATTTTTGGTTTTAATATTCTTGGAAGCCATTCAAGGCTATTAATCTTTTGAAGCCAGAAAATTTAATCTGAGGACAGTTAGAAGCCTTTTCTCAACAATAAACAAAACTTTTCTATGCATACTAAAATCCCAAGGATGCCACAGTCAAGGGAAACGGTGAAACAGAGGAAGACTTGCTTGTTTTGGTTTGGTTTGTTTTTCTTCCCCAACACAAAATTTTTTATTATAGTCAAGATCTGAGAGATTTAATTTGAACTTTACAGACATTAATATAATCAGACAAAAGATGAAATGCTGTACTCAGGTCATTATGGATATGAATACAAAACTTTGAACAACATGGGGACAAGGAAGAACTACGCATTTATTATTTAAAGTGTATATTGAACTCTAGACACCACGAGAATAGCGGAAAGCATCTGCAATGATGCCACCCAGTACAGTGTATTCTGAAGTAGAGACTTGATTTCAAGTTAGCATTTTTTGAACAACATTGCTATGCAAGGTGCAATACCAACGAGAAGAGAATTAAAAGGAGCCGTGTTTGAATGTCACTATGTACCTAGTGTCACGATGGGCACTTATATCTTTTCGTCTTCACAACAATCCTGTGAAGCTCAGAGAATGGGTCTCTCATTTGCTCAGGTTCAGAGATAAATAACAGTACCCAAATTAAATGGTATTTTATAAATATGAAGTCTGGGGTTAGATCTGTGCTCCAGTCCTGGCTCTGTCACATGCTAACCATATAAATTCTTCCCGGTTTCTCAACTCGAGCTTGTCTCTTTCTCTCCATTGAAGTGTGGGCATCAAGCACTATGCCTGACAGTAGGGAGGGTCTTAACAAATGTTTTTAAAACTGACTTACATTAACTCTTTGGTAGATAATTTCTAAAGATAGAGCTGAGTTGTTTTCCTTATGCATCATTCGACAGCGTGGTTCCAAGTTTCCAAAGTCTAAAAAAAAATTTACCAGATTCAGACTTTTTTTCAACACTGATACATAGGATTACAATTGTAGGGAACATTCAACATTAGATGGCAAAACAAGGCCATAAAAAAATGGTCCACAGAGCTTTCCCATGGTGGTAGACTGCTTGGTGTAAAGTGGCCTTTTCTGAAAGCCCCAACTTATTTTTATTTTTCTGATTCTGCAGTAGTCAAATTTTGGCCACTCCTCTTCTGTTGCCAAGGAATACAAAAATGTAATGCAACCCAAGATGCAGGTTATTTGGGGGAAGACATTAGTGATTGAGGAAAGAAAATGATAGAAGGAAGAACCTCAGCATTGTACAAATATCCTGGCTTTTCAAATTCAGTATTGAGGTACAGAGTTGAAGTTTCTGCCTTAAAAACAAATATTATACTTACCTCCTAAAATATCTAGAGTAGAAGGACTTTGACCAGACACAGGCATTTTAGAAATGGTGGGAAGAAACTATTCCAAGAATTAAGATGGATTAGTAATGACATTATTTAGCTATTACTGTGTGGAATACTTCACTTAATCTTTATGGTAACCTGTATGGTAGCTACATCGCTGTTCCCATTGTAGAGATGCAGGAACAATTGTGTTGTTTCTTCCCCAAGGCCACTTCTGCTGATCAAATCTGCTTTATAGATACATGAATGTGTGTTTCTATTTCACATGCATATTTTGTTCTGTAGTGTAAATAAATAGTAGCACACTATACATATTATTGTCTTGCCTTTTTCACACTTAAGCTTTGGAAAAACGGTGTCAATACATGTAGACATTATGTTATATGTATTTGTTTTGTTTCTAAAAATATAAGAATGGGGCACCTGGATGGCTCAGGCGGTTGAGTGTCCAACTCTTGATTTCGGCTCAGGTCATGATCTCAGTTTGTGGGATTGAGCCCTGCGTAGGACTCTGCACTTACAGAGCCTGCTTGGGATTCTCTCCCTTTCTCTCAAATAATTAAAAAAAAAAAAAAAAAAAAAAGATTCACTCTCTCCCTCAGCCATGCACACACATGCATGTGCTTTCTCTCAAAAAAATTTAAAAAAAATATGTGATGTACTGACGTTTGGATATTCAGATAATACAAATAATACAAAAGTGTTTAAGAACCGTTCAGTCTCACTTCCCAGTGAAAAACACTGCTAACAAATAGCGCCTTTTTATAAATATCTTGTAAAGACTGAATCTTACTTTGGAGTATGTATAACTGACCAGAAAGTTCTTGCCTTCAACTATTTTTTCATATATTTAGATGAAACGAAATACCAGTTTCTATTACAAGTTAACATGGGGTGGCCGCACTATGTCTCCACGAAGGGAATGACTTTGATTTATAGAAAGACTTTGAGTTCAACATAAGAGACTCTTAAAAACTGAGAACAAACTGAGGGTTGATGGGGGTGGGAGGGAGGGGAGGGTGGGTGATGGCTATTGAGGAGGGCACCTTTTGGGATGAGCACTGGGTGTTGTATGGAAACCAATTTGACAATAAACTTCATATATTGGGAAAAAAAAAAGACTTTGAGCTCTGTTTTGGTTATCTTCGCTATAACATTTTCGTATACCTCATACGTAGCATTGATACGTCTGTAAAACTTCTGATACGTGCTTTACATGTCATGGCATTTGACAGTGAAATATCCACACATCAGAAAGTTGTGCCAAAACCCCCAAAACACAGTTGGCACACCTGTACATCTTTGTTTCTAACCATATTCCTCTTCAATCATAGTAGAGTTAGGCCTTTTCCAGAATGGGTTGGTTTTAATACCGTTTCCACTGTCAGTGTGTTTCTTCCTGATGGAAGCTTACATTAAAGAACAATACTGAATTTTGACACTGATTCACTAAAATACTTCTAGAAGATCCATAGGTATCACATTGGTTCTCTAAACCTGTTGATGTCTGAGCTGTATCTAATTATGAGAGGTTCAGAAATTTTTCTAAGCTAAACTGAGATTAGTTTTTGTTATTCTAATGCATCATCTTAACTTCTAGATTGATAGTTTTTCTTTATAAGTGTAAGCAGTAAATACAAATATAAAGTATCTAAAGTCTTCAGTGTCGTGAGCCCTACTTCTAAACTACATTTTGATGTCAGATTTTTAGAGATACTAAGTTAAATAGAAGTGGATGCATACAATGTTGTAAATCTGATCGTTGTAATATGTCTGTAATCCTGAGAAAATAGCAGCGGCCTGAGTCTGCAGCAGATATAGATGAAAATGGTACATTATGGAGGAGAAGGAAGAAAATAACCTGTCAATTCAAACAGACCTTGGTATAGAATTAGCACTGTGACTCCTATACTTTATTTATTTATTTAGCAGACTCACTGTATGCCGGACCCCAAGATTGAAGTAGTGAGTCTTGTAATAAGTACCCAAACTGTGTAAGTGCTCAAGTAGAGCAAAGCACTGTATGAGAGGGGAACACACAGGAAGAAGAGCCCCAGACCTCAGTATAGGAAGTCAGGGAAGGGAGGTCTGGAGAATGAATGGGAGTTAAATAAATAAAGATTGGAGATAAAGGTTAGGCAGAAGGAAAGCAGGTGGAAAGGCCCAGAGATAAATGAGAGCAAGGCACTTTGGGTTGGCATAGGGGGTGCAGAGACGAGTGGTGTGGTGAGAAATGAGGCTACAGAGACAAGTAGGGCTCTATAATAAAGAACCTGGTCTACCATGCCGAGACATTTGGCTTTATCCTGAACATAGCAAGTAATATGACCTGATTACATATGCGTTTTCCGAAAGATCTCTTTGGCTGAGATCATAAGCAGCATGCAGACACCATAAGAAATGTCCCAGAAATAGTGTGTGTGTAGGGGGGCAGGGGAGTAATACATAAACAGATATAGTCTATAAATTACACATCAAAAATTGATAATTCTTTTTAAAAGTTTCCTACGATGTGTATTCATTTGTTTAGTAGAATTTTTGAGCACCTATTTTTTGCCAGGCACTGTGCTAAGCTCTTAACTTACATTATCTTCTATGGTAGGTATTATCTCCATTTACAGGTAAACTGACACTTGAAAATATTGTAAACTGGGTCTATAGCTAGGAAATGTTATGGCCAAAATTTGAATCCTGGTCTTTCCAACTGCAGAGCTACTCTTTCCCATCACTGGGGAAGAGGGAACATGGTCTCCATGAGAAGAAGTCATCTGTTAGGTACATAGTTTTGAAGGGAGTGCACAATTGTGTTAAGAGATAATTAATCAGTAAATATCACAAAGTTTTCTGAAAATCATAATATGGCTGTACCCCAGAAGCTTTGGATCTTTTTTTTATTATTAAAACAGAATTGAAGATACTAACTTACTGTTTTGGCACAGTGGGAAATGGTTTAAGGATAGTAACGTATAGACATAAATGGGTATTTTTTGTTTTTAGTTGAAAGGATGTGAACCTCTGAGTTTTTCACTTACTGAGACTATTAGAATTGTTTTTGTTTAACATTTTAACAAATGACATGTGAGTGGAAAGTGCATGGTACATTTGGGTTGTCAGCATTTCTGTTCCCTTTATGACCTTTGACTTGCTCTGCCCCCTCCAGACTCTGCTCTCCTATCCTTACCCACCCCCCACAGATCCCATGCTTGCTTCTGAATTAGAATGCACCAGGATAATAATGTATAAGGAAACTTAATTATAGTAAGAGTTGCATCTTATTTAATCCTGAAAATAATCCAATGAGGTAGATTTTGAGAATTAGGGAACATTTTTCAGATGAGGAAACAGGCAGAACTTCTTGTATCACACAGTTAAAGGGAATTGGGATTGGGTCTTTGGTCAGACTGACTTGAACGGTGTATCTTGCGTCTCTCTTCTAGTAAGATGCCTGTACATTAGGATATGTGTTCAATTTCAAGATCGGGCAACCTGTAGGTTCCAGAATTAGATCTCCCTGCATTGTAATATAGTGGAGGTTTACATATTATGCAGGGTGTCTATATTTACAGAACTGACATCCCTGTGAATGCTTTTCCCTTTCCTCGTGCTGTTTTCACCTACCCCCAAAACTCTTAAGCCTATTAAAAATAGCATATTAAACATTAAGTTATAAAGAAAACATTGAAGCAATATAAAGAATATACATATGTATCCAAGTGAGTATCTTAAGGGTTCTTAGTCTTGTCTTTTTCCTTTCATGTCTTAGAGAAATCTTTAATCTTTTATAATTGTCTGTGTGCTTTAGCCTCCTCCCTTCTTTACCAAGTTAACTTCTTTCCTATCTTCCTCTGTCTATTCTTTCTTTTCACTCAACTTGGGAAAAGCTATCTGAATAAAGAATACAAGCACTCAGGGTACATCTTCACACACAAGCAGCATGAATCTCAGTGATTGCCTCTTTCTCATCAGAAGGGAGTAATGTTCTCAAAGCAGAGAACCTTCTCATTTCCTTTCCAATATTTGCTTGGATTTTGTGGTCAGTGATTGATTTTATGTTGGCACTGAGGGAAGGAACTCCTGGCAACTTCCATAGCCTGATGGTTTTTGTTTGTTTTTGCTTTGATTTTTTTGAATAGATATAATATATTCAGATAGGACAAAAGTCAAAATGTATGAAGAGTACTCAGCAAAAGGTCTCCTGTTCCCCCAACTTTTTGTCCCCCACCGCTGAGTTCCCCTTCTTGTTACCAGTGTTACCAGTTTCTTATGCATTTATCTGCTGAGGTAGACAATCCAGAGATAGTCTCAGTACATATGTTTTAAAATATATTGAAAGGAAACATAAAAAGATATTTGGAATAGATCTACAGTATTACTAATGCCCTCTGACATTTAGGTATTGCAAGGAACTTGTGAGACTATTAAAAGGGGCAGAAACTTGAAAGATAGTCTTCCATGTAGAATATATCTACACTTTATATATGGTACACTTTAAGAGTTTGCTTCTATATTATGTATAGAGGGTAATTTTTTTTTTTTTTTTTTTAAAGAGAAAGAGCAGGGGAGGGGCAGGGAGAGAGGGAGAGAGAGAATCCCAAGCAGGCCCCAAGCTCAGTACAGAGCCTGATACAGGGCTTGAGATCATGACCTGAGCTGAAATCAAGAGTTGGACTCTCAACCGACAGAGCAACCCAGGAGCCCCAAGGGTATTTTTAATATCTACCCAACAGGAACAACCAAATTCTGAACATTAGCCAAAAGGGTATGAGAAATAAAACCCAGAAAAACTCAACTTGCTTTTCGTCTTTTTTTTGTAGTGAAAATAGATTTTAATTTAAATTTCTTTTTCTTTTTTCTCCCTAGCTTTGAGATATAATTGACATATAGCATTGTGTTAAGTTTAAGGTACACAGTGTAATGATTTGATACATGTATGTGTTGTGAAATGTTTGCCACAGTAATATTGGTTTATGCATCCTTTACCTCACATAGTTAACATTTTGTTGTTATGGTCACGTCTCAAAACAACTTTCAAGTATACAATACAATATTAACTGTAGTCACCATGCTGCACATTAGATCTCTGGACCTTATTCATCTTGTAACTAAAAGTTTCTACCCTTTGATCAACATCTCCTTGTTTCCTCCACTCCTCAGCCTTTGGAAACCACCATTCTCTTTATTTCTGTGAGTTTGATGTTTTTAGATTCCACATATAAGTGAGGTCATACAGTATTTGTCTCTCTCTATCTGACTTATTTCACTTAGCATGATGCTCTCAGGGTTCATCCATGTTGTTGGTATATGGTGGGACTTGCTTTTTTATAGCTGAATAATATTCCTATATATACTCTCACACACACACACACACACACCCCACATTTTCTTTATCCATTTGTTTCCATATCTTGACTGCTGTGAATAATGCTATAGTGAACATGGGAATGCAGGTATATCTTCACGATAGTGATTTCATCATCCTCAGATATGTACCTAGAAGTGGATTGCTGACTCATATGGTAGTTCTGTTTTTATTTTTAAGGAACCTTCATCCTGTTCTTGGTAGTGGCTATGCCAACTTATATTTCCACCAACAAAGCACCAGAGTCTCCACATCCTTACCAGTACTTGTTATTTCCTTTTTGATAATAGCCATTCTGACAGGTGTGAGGTGATATCCTATGGTTTTGATGTGCATTTCCCTGATGAGTGATGTTGGGCACCTTTTCATGTACTTTTTGGCCATTCGTATGTCTTTGGAAAAATGTCTATTCAAGTCCTCTGCCCAATATTTTAATCAGATTGTTTGCTGTTGAGGTATAGGAGTTCCTTATACATTTTGGATATTAACCCCCTATCATATATGGTTTGTAAATATTTTCTCTCATTCTGTAAGTTGCCTTTTGATTTTGTTGATTGTTTCCTTTGCTGTGCAGAAACTTTTTACTTTATGTAGTCCCACTTGTTTATTTTTTGTTGTTTGTGTTTTAGGTCTTATTTCTAAAAAATCATTATGAAGACCCATGTCAAAAAGCTTTATTCCTATGCTTTCTTCTATGAGCTTCATTGTTTCAGGTCTTACATTGAAGTCCTTAATCCATTTGAGTTAGTTTTTGTGAGTGGTGTAAGATAGGGTCCAATTTCATTCTTTTGCATGTGAAGTTCGGTTTTTCCAGTAGCATTTTTTGAAGAAACAAACCTTTCCCCCTTGAGTGTTCTTGGCTCCCTTGTCAGTTAGCCTTTTTTTTTTTTTTTTTTTTTTTTTTTTTTTGCCAAATTATAATGCAACTTTACCTAAAATATTGATTGCAGTTTTTCCTACCCTTCCTCAGGGAAGTGGAAAGTTAGACATGTTCTGAGAAAAGACAACTGCAGTAGATCAAAGAAAGGAGCGCTCAGGGCAGACTAAAATGATGAGGACTGTCCAGTATGTCAGAAACTGTGTTACTAAAATGGTCGTAAACTT
This sequence comes from Acinonyx jubatus, assembly GCF_027475565.1. NCBI lineage: Eukaryota > Metazoa > Chordata > Mammalia > Carnivora > Felidae > Acinonyx > Acinonyx jubatus. The sequence continues at coordinate 133,691,936 of NC_069386.1, read as the reverse complement.
ACTGTGACAAGTAGACCCTAAGGTGACCCCTAATGATCTTAATCTTCTGGTATTTATACCCTTCATGCAGCCCCTCCTCTTAAGTGTGAGCACAGCATACATCTTGTTTCTAGCCAGTACAGTGTGGCAAAGATGAGATGTCATTCCCATGATTACATCACATTTGAGAAGACTGTCGCTAACAGTAGACTTACACTGGAGACTTTTCCCTTGCTGGCTGTGAAGAAGTAAGCTACTATGTTGTAAGATGGCCTGTTGAGCAGACCTCATGGCAAGAACTTCAGGAAGCTGGGCCTTTTTTAGTCATATGGCCACAAGGAAATGATTTCTGTCAACAACCTGAATGGGCTTGGAAGCCAGTTCTTCCCCAGAACTTCCCCAGTTCCTCAGATGAGAATGCAAGCCCAGCTGACACCTGATTGTAGCCTTCCAAAACCCTAAGCGCCCAGGTGACCTGTGCCCAGATTCCTGACCCACAGAAGATACGAGATGATTTGTTGTTTTAACCTGCTAAGTTTGTGGTAATTTGTTACACAGTAATAGAAAACTAATACATTATTTAATCTTATGTTATTTTCACATGTCAAAATGGTTTCATATCAATAATTTGATGTGATTTAACTTAACGAGGAGAAAAACAGTAATTTAGATCCAATTCATCACAGAGTCTTCAAGGTGATAATCAGCCACACCTCTACAAAAGACTCAATTCAGGAACGATGGCGCAATTAGCCACAGTCCCAGCTGCTGCAACTGGCTGGAGGCTATAATTGATATTCTCCTCAAAACTATATCACTCAGAGTTCAGTTAGGGAAGCTGAGCAGCTCTTAGGGGATAAGGGAATTCTAGGAATTGAGCCTCACACAGCCACAGGGGAACCCTGGGGAAGGGAAGGGAAGGGAAGATGGGAACAGGAGGGAAGTAGAATGCGGAGGAGCTAACAGCCCGTCAACCTGAGAGGCCCAGCACTCTAAGCCACTGCCCTGAGGCTGCACAAGGGAGGGGAGCATGTGCAGAGTGGCTGTTTTGTCTGGGGCTATTCCGTCAAGCATCTGGTGGTGACCTGGGGCTGGTGTAGTCACCTGGGATGCAGCTGGGAGGGAGAACTGGGCTTGGAGCAGACGAGAGCGAGGAAAAGCTAGAACCCACGGGCACCTCTGTGTTTGCCCGTCACCACACCCAGTTATGGTGACTTTTAGAGAGGGAGGACTGCTGCTTTTGCCTTCCAGATCTCACACATTTCTCTTGTGACCAACTTCGCCTGGAACCATATAGGAATGGAGATTGTGGGAAACAGTTTAGTGTTAAGCAAGTTGCAACAGTACAAATTAGCACAGTCTCCCTTTTCTATCACCCAGCCTAGATTTTCATTATCCTTTGCTAATATTTCAGCAGGTCTGGGTGACTAGCCAGGTGTTTTGACCCAGACTTTCATCCCAGAGGTCTCTGGGTTGCTTTATCCACGGTTGCTACAGTTTCCCAGTCTCTGTTGTCACTGTGCAGAGAAACAACAAAGGATGTCCTGGTGAATGCCTTGAATTTCAGACAGACACCTTCCTGCACCTGTTGTATTTCCCCAGACCTAGCATCCTGGTCCAGCATTCTCAAGATCTCCCATGAGCGATCCTCTAAACACTGCCGGTCCATATTGCCAGGTCTTGTAATTCTTGGGAGAAAGAATACACTCCTCCCAGAACAGAAACTGTTTTCTCACTCAGACTGTGATCATGAGTGATCAGATCCTGATTCTTGGTTTGGAGCTAGTGAGAGGAGGCATAGGCAGACCTTGAAGAGGACAAGGCACCTGAAGGGTCTCCTGGCAGTTGGAGGCTGCTGTCCTCTACAAGGAGTTAGGAGAGCTGTTTCTCCCACCCAGAAAGTACAGACAAATCTTGGGGTTTGAGATTCCTCACTCATTCACCCAAATATACCCATTCCAGATTTCTGTCACCAACTTTTTCTTTAGGACCCAGATTTTATCTCAGATTTGTTAAGATTTTGCATTCAAGTCTCTGTGAGTCTGATATTTTTAAAATTAAATCTGGAGCCTGAGTTTTGGCATCTGTTCTGCAGCTGCAGGAAATAAGGGTTTTTTAAAACACTGACCTAGAAGTCTTCTGACTTTGACAGAATGCCTAGATTGAGGGGTGGCTAACCTGAGCCAATTGTTTCCTTTCTTCATGTCTTTGAAACCACTTAGCGAAAGCCGGCCAATTTCAGGTCCTCATAGTTCCTAATGTTCCCATTAAGTGTCACCACTCCTACTGAACTGACACCTCACTTAATGAAGAACCATAGTGTTGTCATAAGTATCACTTACCACTAGGAATGGGGGTCCTTCTTACCAGTTGTTCAGTGACTGATCTAGTTCCAGAGTCTCATTCAGGAATCTTGTTTTGTAGGGCCACTTCTGTTCCTTTCATATGCGGGTGTCTCTTCCCATTCCCCCACAACCCCTACTGAAATAGCCTAAAACACAGTCTTGTGTGCCTGTGTTATTTGGTAAATAATCCCCCGAATAGGAGAGTGACCCAGTGAGAGTGAGATCAGGGAGGAGGTAAAGTAGTAGAAGAGTGGCCTTGGGGTGGTTGCCACTGGAGGTGCCAGGGTTTCAGCCCCGCCAGGACCCTCTAAGGCGCTCTGTAAAATCTTCAGCATGGTCCTTCTACGGAGTGGGAGAGGAGTATTCATCCAGCCAGCTTTCACAAATGGCAGAGTCCAAGGACTGGCAGGTTAAAACCACTGCAGCACAGATCGACTTTCTTCTAATCCCTGTATGTCTCACTCTCATTTTCTGCCTTGGCTCTAGAATTCCGGTTGCCTTTTTAAAATGGAGAAGATGCAGGGTTGATGTGATGGTGGTACACCTTTCAGCCGTGTGCTCAATATGGATTGGAATACTGAGGGAAGGAGACAGTAGGAAGCTTTTCAGTATTTGATGTGTGAGGTACTGAGGATTTAGAAAATAAAGAGGCTAATCAAAGTGCATCTTGAAGGAAGAATTGGTAGGACACATTGACCAGGTCTGTATGTCAAGAGAGGTAGAGTCGGCACCGCTGATTTAAGACTTCTAGCCTAGAAAAGGGGGAGTGTTAATGGACATACTGGCCCACTGATGTTATTTAACATAATCCTCAGAACTCTGATGGGATTGTTTCATCCTCTGAATGAGCAAATGAGACCCATGGAGGGTGTACTTTGATTCGCACAGGGTGCTAAGGGAGAGAATCAAGAGTTAGTGATGAAACTGCCTGAATTCAAACCTATATGCTCTTTTGACTGCCCTCACTTGCCTCTCTTTTCATGATTCCTTTCCTTGGGAACTGAAATCAGTCCCATGCAGGTTACTTGGAAAGAATTGAAGCAACTTTTTTCTCAACCCTATTTGCAGTTGAAGTCTTATTTCTATTTCTGACTGATGCCACTGAAGAGCCACCATGCCTGCTGTAAGGCCAGACTTCCTCTAAATTTAATATACTGTCTGTACAGTAGAGCTATACAGGAGCATGGCAAGCTGTAGGCTCCCTCCACCATTCCATTCCCTTCATTCCTTTCTCCTTGCCTGTTTTCTTCCTTTTCCCCCCTCAAGCCCACTATGAAACTCTGAATCTAGAAGCTGCTCGTGGACATGAGCCGATGAAAAGGTTTCCTACCGGTGCTGGTGAAACAAGTATGAGAGTGTACTTAGGAATAATGAAGAGCATGAGAGTGGCAACAAAGACAGATCCTGATAGTGTATTCAGGAAATCTGACAACATTGAAGCTTATCTTAGTTATCAGAGGAACATGAAGAGGGAGGGAAAATGTTGATAGTAAAAACAGAAAGTGATGCTATTTTACATGCAGCAGTAACAGTCATTTGTATTACTAAATGTCAGATTGATTTGTTTATTTCTTTATATCTCTGCCTTGGTCATTCATGGTATGTAGCTCAAATTTTTGAAAAGAGGCATTTTTGCCAACATCAAGTTTTAGAAGGAAAATATCCTGGTAAAAGAGAATAGAAGAAATGATTAAACAAGTAGGCAATGGATCTGTAAAATGAAGTTTTCACACAAGCCAAAAAAGAAAAATCACGAGAAGTTGACTTCATATTTCATCTGCTAACCTTACAACTATATCATTGAAAATCTGCTACCTGAGCAGAATAAATACGTGGGCACCTTTGAGCCATTATATATCTTGGCTACAGATGACTTTTTCTGTTACAAGGAAATTGGTAAAGACTTGTAAGTTCATCCAAAAAGGTATATGGTATATTGGTCAACCATTGCTGTGTAACAACCGACTGGGGAATCTCAGTGGTATGGGACATGAACATATATTTCTCACAAATTTCCAGGTCAGCTAAAATTACGAATTTAAGTTTGCAGTGGCTGATTGCCACTGTGATTTACCAGGGCTGGGTGACTCTGTTCCCACTGCTGCTCATTCTCCTAGGATCAATAAGCTAGCCACAGTATGTTCTTACCGTGGCAGTGGCAGAAGGCAAGAGGGCAAGCCCAGTTCCTAAAAGTACTTCTGAAACTTTTTGTCACATCATATCCACTAACCTTCGATTGGTCAAAAGAAGATCTCATGGCCAATTCCAAGTCTTGGGGTCAGAATGTATACTCTGCGCATGGGTGGGGTGGGATCAGAGGGCTTAGTGGTGGTGATTATGAACGGTAAGCTGCCATCTCTGGATAATAGTCTTAAGATTTAGGCATCTAGTTTAAAAAAGATAAAATAGTTGTTCTGATTGTGTATTTAGTTATCTTCAAAGAAACACAAATACCAGGGCGCCTGAATGGCTCACTTAAGCTTCCGACTTCAGCTCAGGTCATGATCTCATGGTTTGTGAGTTCAAGCCCTGCTTTGGGCTGTGTTGCTGACAGCTCAGACCCTGGAGCCTGCTTCAGATTCTGTGTCTCCCTCTCTCTCTGCTCCTCCCCTGCTCACGCATGCATGCGCTCACTCTCTCAAAAATAAATATTTTTTTAAAAATTTTTAAAGAAATATAGATACAGTTTTATCTCTAGTTAGGAAATGGAGTTAGCAAATTCTGTAGAGAAACAAAAAAGGAAGAAAAAGTTGCCTCTGAGGGTTAATTATTACTAAATGGCAGGAAACAAATCTGACTTTTATATATTGTGAAACTGACATGGGGAAAGCATTCTGGACAGAGTGGTGCTCCTCAAAGTGGATCTGTAGTAAGTACAGTTATTGAGAGTAAGCATTTAGAAATTCTTTGGCAGTTTGACATTGCCACCATTTTCAAGCAGTGTTTTTACTAAACTATTGGTCCATGACAGATTAGAAATTTAAAAAGAAGCAAAAATAACTTTCTTGACCCAAGATAGTTTGAGAAGAGCTGAGATAGACTATGGCATTCTGCTCACTAGGAATGAATACCAGCACTGTACATAAGTGAACCTTCTGATTTATACATTGGTCTTACAGGGTTTGGTTAGTATCACTTTGTCAACAAGAATCCAATCATCTTTGAGAGTGTGCTGCTCATGTTTTTGGACCAATAAGACTGGTCAGAAATTTACCAAAGAAATGGCATTGTGTGAAGCCTTTTAACATCTTGCTTGCTGGCCTTTCCCTGCGAGCGTCCTTTCTGCCTTGCTGCTTGCTGTATATACATTTTCATTCCATTATCGATAACCTTGAGAAAATGCAAATTACTGCTAGCTGAAATCCTTTACTGTAATATGGAAATATTACATTTGACAATATTAGATAAATCTCTTCTTAAAATATGTCTTTTAGCATTCTAGTTTTTTGCCTAATTGTCTTCCTTTCACATTTGTGAGTTAATATCACCGTGTTCGGTATATTTATAATGTGCTTTCGTGTCCATAAGAGGAGTGGTTCAAAGTGAAGAGGTTCTGGGACGCCTGGGTGGCTCAGTCGGTTGAGCGACTGACTTTGGCTCAGGTCATGCATGATCTAGCGGTCCGTGAGTTCGAGCCCCACATCAGGCTCTGTGCTGACCACTCAGAGCCTGGAGCCTGTTTCAGATTCTGTGTCTCCCTCTCTCTCTGACCCTCCCCCATTCATGCTCTGTCTCTCTCTGTCTCAAAAATAAATAAACGTTAAAAAAAAAACCCTTTAAAAAAAAAACAACACAAAGTGAAGAGGTTCTGATGAGCATTGATTCATATAAGACCTAAGTTTAGAGGCATAAAAAGGGGGAGAAATTTTTAGGCGGGGGGGGGGGGGAGGGTGGGAAGGCTGTGTTTAGTTAAGTACAACTTTTCTTCCTAGTTGTATTACTTTAAGCAAGTGTATTAATCTTTGTGAATCTTAGTTTTCTCATCTGTAAAGTGGGAATAATAATACCACCCTCTTTGAGAAAGAGTGCTAAAATCAAATAATTGTAAGTAAGTTAAGTACAGACTTGGCACATAAGTTTCAAAAAGATTAGATATTTTTGTTTTTAATTGATTAGCTCCTAGATGTCAGGCATTGTAGAATCACTAAAGTGGGCCCTCTTCCCCAAAGGAGTTCTCAGTCTGGTAGAGAATTCTGACAAATATTTCAGAAATATAAAATAATTTAATGCTATTATATAGAGGGAAATAGGTCAGCCTGGACACTTACGTAAGAGGAACATGTGACCTAGGCTTTGGGGAACAAGATCAAGATAGGCTTTTGAAAAGAGGCAACATTTAAGCTAAGTCTAAAAAACGTGGATGAGTTAAGGAGAATTAAGAGCATTACAGGGGTGCCTGGGTGGCTTAGTTGATTTAAGCCTCTGACTCTTGATTTCGGCTCAGGTCATGATCTTGTGTTTTGTGGGATCAAGCCCCACATCAGGCTTTGCGCTGGCAGCATGGAGCTTGCTTGGGATTCTCTCTCTCTCTCTCTCTCTCTCTCTCTCTCTCTCTCTCTCTCTCCCTCCTCCCTCCCTCCCTCCCTCCCCTCCCTCCCCCCCTCCCCCCCCCCCCCCCCCCGCCTCTCTCCCTCTCCTCTCTGCCCTTTCCCCCTTGTGCTTGCTTGCTCTCTCAAAATAAATAAACAGTTTTTAAAAAAACAACATAAAAAAGAGCATTTCAGAAAAATGGAACAACATATGCAAAGGCCTGGAGGTGAGAGTTTGGTGGAACTCTAGGAAATGGCAAGTAATGAATGCAGTATGACTGGAATGTAGAATATGAGCAGGAATGGAACTGGAGAAGTTGGCAGGGGCCAGACCATCAAGAATATGTAGTTTGGATTTTATCTTGAAGTTATTTGCAAGCTATTGAATAATTTGTTACATATATAATCTAATTTACATTTTAAAAGATCATCTGGCAACAGTATGGAGAACAGATTGGAAGGGAGAAAGATAGGAACTTTTTGAGGCTATTTCAGTAATGCGGGGAGAAAGTATCAGATTCTGAAATGGGGAGGTGGTAGAGATTCAGCGGAGGGGATGGATTTAAAATAAGAATAGAATGAACAGCATTTGATGGTGAGTGCATGTGGGCTTCAGAAGGAATCAGTAATAGTACTTAAGATTTCTGGCTTTGGTGACTGGGAGGAAGAGGTATCTTTCTCTAAAGCAGGGGTGAAGAAGGGGGGGGGGGGTACTAGGCGTACCTGGGTGGCTCAGACAGTTAAGTGACTTCAGCTCAGCTCATGATATCATGGTTTGTGGGTTTAAGCCCCGCATTGGGCTCTGTGCTGACAGTTCAGAGCCTGGAGCCTGCTTAGGATTCTGTGTCTCCCTCTCTCTCTGCCCCTCCCCTGCTCATGCTGTCTCTCTGTCTCTCAAAAATAAATAACAACATTTAAAAATTTGTTCTAATAAAAAAAGATGGGGGGGTTCTAGATTTCCCAGAGGAAACGAATTGACTTGCATTTAAGAGGTCTGCAGAAGAGCCCCAGAACGCCCCGGTGGGAAGTTGAAGGGGTGAGTCTGGGAGTCAGGAAGGAGCTCTGGGTTGGAACTATATGTAGATTTGAAAATCACGAGGATGCTTTGGGAGTTAAGGCCACGGGGGACAGATGTGCGGTGAAAAGAGCAGTGTATTCACAGTGCTTGGCAAGTAGGTACTGCCAGATGAACAAATGAAGAGTGTCAAGAGTACAGTCTCGTTTAAATCTCATAACAATCTTGAGTCAGGAGTATAATCCCAGTTTTACAAATGAGGATATTTCAGGCTCACAGAGGTTAAGGATTTATCCAAAATGACTTTGCTTCTAGGTGGCCAAGGTGCGATTTCAAGTCCAGTATGTTTTGATTTCAAAGGCCACTTTTTCCTGTCATGTCTCACTTCTTTGAAAACCTCAGAAGTTTAAATATATGATGTTATTGTTAATTCTCTTTCTTTTCCTCTGCCAATATCCTGGTTTCATAGGATTGTGATACATCCTTTTCAGTAACCACTTTCTCTCTAGCTTCACTTGCTTCATTCCCAAGCACATCTCTCAGATTGACCCATTCTCCCCAACCCTAGTCCAGTGCCTGTTCACAACAAGTCTTCCTCTAGCTACTGGAGGAGGCCTGTCCTCCTCAGCTGGGCATTTGGCTCATAAAATCATGAGAGCTGTCTAGAACTTCTCCGTATTTCTCACTCCTCATTACCACATATACACATTGTTGGGTGTTGTTTACATGCATGTTTCATTGTGGTGGTCTCAGTGTTCCTTCTCAGGATCTCATGTTAAATAAATCTTTAATCTTTAGATGAAATTACTCTTATGTTGATGCTCTGTTACCACTTTTCTCAAAATGATTTTATCTTTGTGATGGAAGCGTCTCGGGTACTATCTGACCTTAGCTCCATATCCAGCATAGGGGTTCTTTGTACTCTGTCCCTTATGTGATGAGCCAGCCTTTGCTCCTGCATTTTTCTAGAAGGATCCTGTTATGTTTTTGAAGGGAACAAATCTAATTGTTAGAAATTTCTTAGTATTGAGGCAAAGTCCCCTTCTTTTAACATCCACATGTTGGACCTGCCCTTGGAACAACAGGGAAGTCGGTTATTTCTCCTCTGCCTCATCGAGGTCTATCAGACATTTAAAGATCACTTCCTGTGTCTCTCCTCAGGTTTCTCTTACATAAGCCAAGTAATCTTGGTTGCTTGGAGCTTTTCTTCTGTGACAGGGCTCAAACTCTCTACTATTCCTTTGCTCTCCTCTGAGAATTCTGGTGTTTTGTCAGTGCTTCATCTAAAACACAGGGCCCAGAGTAGAACACAACACTCCATACACAGTAGAGCAGTGCAACATTATTCCATTGATTAGGACTCTGTGCTTGAATCTTAAAAGCCTGAGATCGCTTCAGCTCTACAGCAGCGATGTCCCATCTTGCATACGTTCCCCTAAGGTACCCAGGTAGTATTTTTACATAGGTTGTGGTTAAACTAGCTCTCTCCTGTCATCTGCTGTGCAGTTGATTTTCTTTCACTGAAATATAGAACTTTCTAATTTTCCTGGTTCTGTTTCACCCTCATTTTGACCCATCTGTCTAGCCACTTATGATCATGTCATCCAGTGTGTCTTTGTGTTTCCCAGTTTTCGGTCACCTGGAGATTTTGAAGCATATTTTCCACATCTTCATTCAAGTTCTTGAATAACATCAAGAAAACAGAACCCGCACTCCATCCCCCACGTTAATCAGTGCCACTTCCAAGTGGTTCCCTTAACCACCATTCTGTCATCCATCTCCAGCCCTTCATCTTATCTGCAAAGATCTCGTTTGCACACTCAACAAATTTTTATTTAGCACCTGCCATGGCAAGAAGGTGCTAGACATACAGTGAAGACAGCAGTCTCTGTCTTCTAGAAACATCAAGAAGTATATTGTTAAATGCTTTGCAGAAATCAGGTTACACGATTCTCTATGATGTTCTCCTTATCTGGTACCATATCAGAAAAGGGAATGAAGCCTTATTTTTTGCACTCTGTATTGGCTGTTAATGATCTTATATCACCTGGAAAGGGTGACCATAGTCATTACCTTTCTGTCTTTGCCTTTCATGGTTTCACAGTAATGTTGAGCTTTGCAAGTCTCTGGAGTTCATCGATTCCTTTTCTTTTGGCTGTATCTTTCAAAGCCTTGGGCTCATTAGAGAGCAGCCTCTCTAGCCTCATTTTTGTTGTTGGTAGTGGTAAACGCTTCTTTTTTCCTCCCAAATTATCAGGATTCCTTTTGATTTTACAGTAAACTTAGTTATAAAGAATTTCCGTCCAACTTCAGCAATTTTCCCTTCCATAAGCTTTGTCACTCAGATTTTACTTTTATCTTGTATCAGTATTTTGAAATGCTCTTTCCTAAGGAAAATAGTTGACTATCCTCAGGTTATCTTCACTTCTTTGAGCCCATAGAGTGTCGTAGTCACTTTTTCCAGAAGTCTGGTCCTTTTCACTTAAACTACTTCTTTCTTTTGGGGTGCCTGGATGGCTCAGTCGGTTAAGGGACCGACTTCAGCTCAGGTCATGCTCTCGTGGTTTGTGAGTTCAAACCCTGCATCGGGCTCTGTGCTTAGAGCCTGAAACCTGCTTCAGATTCTGTGTCTCCCTCTCTCTCTGCCCTCGCCCACTCACACTCTGTCTCTCCTTCCTTCAAAAATAAATAAATATTTTTTTTAAAAAACCTACTTCTTTCATTTTAATTCATCAGAATTAATCTCAGATGAGCGTGAAGTTGCATTATGTTGTCTCTATGCTGAGGGATTAAACTATCAATAATAAGTTTGTTTTGTTTTGTTTTCGTTTTTAGAATGATGCAAAGAACAGATGTCCTACTAGTTCATGGAAGATAGCCCACCTGTCTTCCCAGGTGTGGATTCTCTTAGCAGTCAAGTGTCATCTGTACCCTTCCTTTGACTGGCTATTTCCCACAATTGTATCATTTCTACCTTCTTTTCTTTCCCCTTTGGTCCAGTGCTCTCCACTAGAGTGTCTCACTCAAAGTGTTGGATTTGCACAGAGATACTTATTTTTTAAAACAATTGTGAAGATTCTCTGCCTTTTTCTGTGGATCTGTCTCTATTGAAAAGCAGATTTCCTAAAGATGTTATAGTCTATTGTTACCTATTGTTATCCCATTCCACCAAGTCTTGGTGATTTCCATGAAATTTTATTTATTTCCTTGTTCTTTTTTACTATTGCTACTTTTAAGTATAGTGTCTAACACACTAATGTTCAATCAACAATATTTATGATTAATCTTAAGAAGTATTTGCCTTCTCTTTTAGGCTGTGAGGATATCATTGCTGAGAGCATCTCATTAGATACCTTAATTGCCATCCTCAAGTGGAGCTCTCATCCATATGGCTCTAAATGGGTGCACCGACAAGCTTTACATTTCCTCTGTGAGGAATTTTCCCAGGTCATGACTTCGGATGTTTTTTATGAACTCAGCAAAGATCATCTGCTTACTGCTATCCAGTCTGACTACCTACAGGTAATCATTTATACACCTCTCAAATTCATTGTCATCCATATGTGCACCAGAAAACCCATCTATATTCTATTCTCCCGTCTAGGGAGATTGGCCCACCCAGGGATGCCCTCTTTAGATGTGTACAGGAAAAGCCTTCTGGCTCTCTGGCCCTTTGTGCCCCTGCTGCTATGACTCAGCATTGTGAATAAGCCCAGGTCCCAACCACCTACACCAAAGGGGTGGAGGCAGTAGGCAAGGTCAGAAGCATATCCCAACAGTGATTTTCTTGGCTTCCATTAATTCACTATAACAATTTATTGGTTTTCATGGAGTATCAGATACTTAGACTGTAGACAGTAGCTTAAGCACACAGTAAGAGTAGTATTCAATTTCTGATCCACTCAAATGCTTATAAAAACTCAGTGTGTGTGCCTTTCCCAAATACAATAATGTTTTCAACTATTTATTTTTAATCAGAAGTAGTTTTTAGCAAATTCTTGTGTCATTGACTCATATATGTCAATCTAATTTGGTAATTTAAACCAACAATAGGTTTAAAATATTGCAAAAAATACTTTCAAGTAACATATGTTCAAGTTTAATTTTTTTTGGCATTGGTTGTATGAATTTTATGCCGGAAACTATACAACAGTTTTAATGTTATAAAAACATAAACCCATTGAGCCATTTCCTCTTTCTTTATATTTGTGCTAGGAAAATTATAAAACTGCTTCCATCCCAGTCAGAAACTAAGCGCAGAGGTAAATAATCCACTGAGCACCTGTGATTTGATTGCAGTACAAATGTCGTAATTGGATTTGATTTATTTAGGATCTGTGTTCATTAACCTTGTTTCATTGTCCTGATCCAGACTGCGTACATTATGGGAGTTAGTTTGTCAGGTCTTTCAGATTATTGTCTTTAGAAAGCTTTGCATTTCTGCTTATAAGGTAAAAACCTTTGAGAGCAGCCTAGATTTGCTCTAAGATTTTCAGTAAAGTGCAAAAAATGACAGGCGCCTTGCCATTTCGCAGATTGTGCTTGAAGGGTCCTTCACCAGCCAGTAGCATACCGTGTGCAGATGGTAGTCTCTCTGCCAGAGCAGGTTGCCATTCCGGTTTTTTCTGTTCTTGCAGGAGATAGTAATCACTTGGTATCTGTACACTTTTAGTTTCATCTATTTATCTTCACCTTGTCCCAAAAAGAATTTAAGGCAGCTGTGTAGACACCATACAGAAGAAACAGTAAGTTTAAAATAGGTGAAGAGAATAGGATAAAGACGAACACAAGAATAAAAGATTTAGTTGGAGCCAAGAGGTAGGTTACTGGACAGAACCCGTGCAGAGTGGTCTTGTGTGTTTGGTGTTGGTAGACCACAGCTTTAATGGAACATTTCAAACAGCCAGTGTATAGTGAAATGTGGCTAAGTTGTGCACCGTGTACATTATCACCTAGGTGCAGTCATTATGAAATTTGCCATTTATCTAATTTCGCTAAAATAAATCGAAACCATTTTTTTTGTTATAGGCAAGTGAACAAGATATCCTTAAATATCTGATTAAATGGGGTGAGCATCAGTTGATGAAAAGAATAGCTGACAGAGGTAAGCTCAGAAAATTAGCTTATACTATAAGTTTTTTTTACCCAGAAGTATACTGTGTATCAGTCTTGACAGTAGCCACTATTGCCTGGTGAAAATAGAAATTTTTAGTGGAGAAGAGTACACTTTGTTAGAAATAAATATACCAGAGGGGCGCCTGGGTGGCTCAGTCGGTTAAGCGTCCGACTTCGGCTCAGGTCATGATCTCACAGTTCATGAGTTCGAGCCCCACATCGGGCTCTGTGTTGGCAGCTCAAAGCCTGGATCCTGCTTCAGATTCTGTGACTCCCTCTTTCTCTGCCCCTTCCCTGCTTGTGCTCTGTCTCTTTCTCTCTCAAAAATAAACATTAAAAAATTTAAAAAGAAAGAAAGAAAGAAAGAGAAAGAAATATACCAGAAAATTTCGTTTTACAACTTTAAAGCGTACTTTTAATATTACCTCTCTATGTGCTTAATAATACATGGAGTATTATATACCAATTTATAGAAGTATTAGAATGAAATTTTTATTTAATGATTAAAATATTACCAAAGCATATTGTTGGTGGAAATGTTCAGGAATTAGATAGCAGTGGTGTGTGTGTAACATTGTCTACACTGGGGACACCTGGGTGGCTCAGTTAGTTAAGCCTCTGACTCATGATTTCAACTCAGGTCATGATCTCAATGGTTCATGAGTTGGAGCCCCACATCAGGCTCTGTGCTAACAACGCAGAGTCTGCTTGGGATTCTCTCTCTCTCTCTCTCTCTCTCTCTCCCCCCCTCTCTCCCTCTCTCCCTCTCTCCCTCTCTCCCCTTCTCTCTCCCTCTCTTCCTCTCTCCCCTTCTCTTTCCCTCTCTTCCTCTCTCCCTCTCCCCCTCTCTCCCCCTCTCCCCCTCTCCCTCTCTCTCTCTCCCTCCCCCTTCCTTCCCACCGCCTCCCTGCTCATGTGTATGCTCTCTCTCAAAATAAATAAACATACATTTATTTATTTTTTTATTTTTTTAATGTTTATTTATTTTTGAGAGGGAAAGAGACAAAGTGCAAGCAGAGGAGAAGCAGAGAGACAGGGAGACACAGAATCCGAAGCAGGCTCCAGGCTCTGAGCTGTCAACACAGAGCCCAACGTAGGGCTCGAACTCACAAACTGTGAGATCATGACCTAAGCTGAAGTTGGATGCTTAACTAAGCCACCCAGGCGCCCCTAAATAAACATACATTTAAAAAAATTTCTTGTTTTTTTAGAAAAACTTTGTATATACTAAAAGCCACTGAATTATACACTTTACATGGTTAAAATGGTGGGGCACCTACATGGCTCAGTTCAGTGTCCGACTCTTGGTTTAGGCTCAAGTCATGATCTCATGGCTTCATGGGTTCAAGCCCCTGCATCAGCGCAAAGCCTGCTTGGGATTCTCTCTTTCTCTCTCTCTCTCCCTCCCTCCCTCCCTCCCTCCCTCCCTCTCCCTCCTCTCCTCTCTCTCTGCCCCTGCCCCCACCACTCATGCTGTGTCTTTCTCAAAATAATCTTTAAAAAAAAAAAAAAAAAGGTTAAAATGGTTAGTTTTATGTTATGTGAATTTTACCTCAACAAAAAAAGATAGGACTACCTCCCAAAAAAGCCTAATGTGTTGTTTGTTTTTAAATTTTGTAGAAGGTAAAGGAAAAATAATGCTTTTGAATGGTTTCCATCTAGGGATACTGCAGAAGAGATGGAAACATCATACGCATGCTCCTTCCCTCAAAGAGTGTTGTGTTCCTCTATATAGCAAACCCAAATCAAAACATTTTTTTCAAAACATTTTAATTTAGAAAAATACAGATTTCCCTTTCCTGTCATTTTTTGATGGCTGTATCTAATTAGATATACTTTACATATCATGAAGTTCACTTATTTAAAGTGTTCAAGTCATGATTTTTAGTGCACTTACAGAGTTGTTCTGTCACGTTTTAAGGCAAGCTAAGCCTGCCTTTCACAACCTCTTATTTTTCCTAATTTATTTTTCTGTGGCCTACTTGAGCCATTAGCAATTCTCAGATGTTATTGTTTTTAAGTTTTTATCTGTTTTGGGAGAGAATCCCACGCTGAGAAGGGAGAGAGAGAATCTCTGCACTAACAGTGCAGAGCCCAATGTAAGACTTGAACCCATGAACCATGAGATCATGACCTGAGCCGAAGTCATGTGCCTAATCGACTGAGCCACCCAGGTGCCCCATCAGATGTGAATGGTTTTTTATATTAAAGCCACTACTATTAATGTGGGACTTTTTGAAATGCCAGTATACCATCTGTCCTTCTTATTTGCAGGTTCTATATTTGCAAATTCACCTATCTGCTAAAATTTATTTACAGCCTCAAAATCAGTACCTACAGCACTTTCACGGTCATTTGCAGACATGCTCAGAATGACAAAAATTTTGAGTTCTCTGTTGCACATGTTCCCAGCTTAAGGTGGAACCGAATGACACTGTGCCTTCTTATTGAAGTTCTCACACTGCAAACAAGGTTCTTTTCACAGTCTGTTAAGGGCCATGTTTTTCATATTTTATGGGGGTGTGATCTCACTGATCACAATGGCTTCCAAGTGTAACTTTTAGTGCTGTGTAGTGTCCCTAAGCAAAGGAAGGCTGTGATGTGCCTTACAGAGAAACTATGAGTTAAACAAGCTTCATTCAGGTATGAGTGACAGTGCTCTCAGCTATGATTCAATGTTAATAAATCAGCGATATATATTAATAAAGTGTCTTTAAACAGAAACATACATTTAAAAAAAGGTTATGTCTTGATCGGTTGACAAAATTGTTGGGACCACAGGCTCACAGGAACCTAACCATGTGTTTTCCCTTAGGAGCAGTGGTTCAATATTTACAAAGTGTTTACAATGACTCTATAGAATATGACTACTACAAATAATAAGAATAGATTGTATATAATTCTTCATAATCATTGTAGGCCATGGGTTTGTTCACTGATGCAATGTTGGTAATGATGAAATGTCATATTTATTTTGGGCAGATAATGAGCATCCTTGATAAAATTTCCCTTAATTTTTTTTTTTTTTTTTTTTTTTTTTGAGAGAGAGAGCACGTGAGCAGGGGAGGGGCAGAGAGGGAAGGAGATACAGAATCCAAAGCAGGCTCCAGGCTCTAAGCTGTCAGCACAGAGCCCAACATGGGGCTTGAACTTGTGAACCATGAGATCATGACCTGGGCTGAGGTCAGACACTCAACCAACTGAGCCAGCCAGGCACCCTGATAAAATTTCCCTTAAAATAGTAGTTTTCAGACCAGGTTAGAACGGAAGACTCTTTCACAGGGATGAGAATGAGAAGGAACCTAAGCAAACCAGGCTGCACCTTTTAGTCACCTTTATATATAATGGTTCTGCCCTTAGCTGTGATGTATTTGGGAGTCTTCTCTAAGATTTCATGCCACGACTTTAAGGGGAAATTTTCTTTTTGAAAAGCAATGCTTTGTGTAAGTATGAAGCCAAATCATAGCAAGGCAAGGAAAAAAAAACCTTTTTTCCACATGCTTGCAACAGTTTTATTGAATGATGCCAGAAAAAGCTTAGCTTTTCAAAAATAATTATTTCTTTATCTCTCTATCCATCTGCCTATCACATGATTTAAAGGAAATGCCTGTTTGCCTATAGAGTATTTGCAAAAAGGCAGCATTTATATTTGTGAATGATAAAGATCTTGTTTTTTAAGAAAAATACAGTCCCTAGATTATAGACATGATTACATATTCCCAAAATTTAATTTTTCTTTTTACCTCAGTATCATGAGGTTATGTGTACTCCAGATCTTCCCCTTTCACTGATACCTAATGAAGAAAACCTTGACTCTCTGCTCTGGACGGTGGAAATATATTGCATGTCAGAGATCAAAGGGTCACTTTTTGCAGTAACATTCCCACAGTAAGAAACTTAGGAGACTATCATAGAAATCAGAGTTAAATACAGTGTACATTAGGTTCTGCTGCTTTAGATACCAGGTAATTAATATCTTGTTAAGTTGCTGGTAAACATATGGTAGCCTAATGAGTACACTGATAACCTACAGTGACCAGAAATACCACTTGCCCTGTAGTGCCCTTAATTGTACTAAAAACTGGTCACAGCAATGAGAAAGCTTTAAAAAAAGCCCTTGGTCAAACTAGATTTTAATAGATTGTCCTCTTTTCTCCTTTGAATTAGTATATGGAAAATAATTCTTTATTCCTTAGTGCAAAACAATCAAAAAAAGTTATCCTAAAAGTTGACATCATGCTTTTGCTTTGCCGAAGAACATCTCTGTTAAAGGTATTAAGACAAAAAAAAAATTTATAATCCTTTTTAAAGCAGATGCACCTAAGTATAAAGAGTGTTACTGAAAGCGTACTAGAGAGAAAAGTTTGAATATTTGGATTTGGTTGGAGACTTCTCATTTTCTGTCTCATAGAGCCAAACTTACTGAGTGGCACTGCCCACAGTGTGAACAGAAGAGGCGTAAAAAGACGAGACCTGGACATCGAAGAGCTTAGAGAGATCCTTTCTTCTCTCTTACCTTTTGTGCGAATTGAACACATCTTACCTATAAACAGTGAAGTCCTCAGTGATGCAGTAAGTGTCTTTCTTCATTCATCCCTTTCATGAAAAGAAAATGTACCAAAATGTACAGGCTTATCTTTTTTTTTAATCATCATACATAATTTCTACTAATAAGAGTACCGTGAAACTGTGAAGTCCACGAGGACAGAGACAGACGTGTTTTGTACCATGTCATGTCCCCAGTGTTGGCCACTGGCACAGTTAAAGGTTGGGTGAATGAGAGTTAAGTGGGGATAGCAGTCTCACTTTTTCAAGAGGATAGTCTCCAGGGGAGGTTACTTCAGCCATTTGTCAGCGTAGATCAAGTAGATCCTTATTCACAAAGGAAAGGGTAGAAATTACCTTTGGAGACTTTTCAAACACAGCAATATATCAGGGAGCAGGAAGGAAGGAGATTGGTTCAGTGTGAAAAGGATGATAGAATCTTCTGATTGTACTTTAAAGATTAATGGAGCTGATCATGTTACTTTCATAATTTTTTCAAAGTGAATTTTTTAAACCAGTAATTGCTTGAATTAATGGATGTGAAAAATAAATATTATAAATATTGTATACAAATTGGCTTGTAACGTTAGTGCATTGTTTATAGACATAGTTTTTTCAACTGCTCAGAAACATAAAAGTCATCTGGAAAAAACCTGATAAGAATTTTTTTCCATTATATACAAATGTTTTATTTTTTTAATTTTTTTTCTTTCCAAGTCTTTATTTAAATTCCAGTTAGTTAACATACAGTGTAATGTTAGTTTCAGGTAACTAAATTCAGGTAGAATTTAGTGATTCATCACTTACTACCAACACCCAGTGCTCCTCACAATCAGTGCCTTCCTTAATTCCCATCACCTATTTCACCCCCACTCACATCCCCTCCAGTAACCGTCCGTTTGTTCTCTGTAGTTAAGTCTGTTTCTTGGTTTTCCTCCCTTTTTCCCCCCCTGCTGTTTGTTTGTTTGGTAAGAATTTTTTTTTTTAAGCTCTCTCAAAAGAACATAATGAAGAAAGGATAACTCTTCCAGAATTTAAAATACATTATAAAACTCAAGGGGCGCCTGGCTGGCTCAGTTGGTAGAGCATGCGACTCTTGATCTCAGGGTCCTGAGTTAAAGCCCCATATTGGGCCTAGAGCTTACTTTAAAACAAAATAAAACAAAACAAAACAATTTAGATATTTAATCTGTGATGATAGAAAAACAGACGAGACAAAATAGCTGGGAAAAAGATCCTGATTAATACATAAGAGCTAAACATAGGTGAGCCTAGGTGGCTCAGTTGGTTAAGCGTCAAACTCTTGATTTCGACTCAGGTCATGATCTCACAGTTTCGTGAATTTGAGCCCTGTGTTCGGCTCTGCACTAACAGAGCGGAGCCTCTTTGGGATTCCCTCTCTCCCTGTCTCCCTCTCGCCTTCTCTCCTTCTCTCCTTCTCTCCCTCTCTCCCTCCTTCCCTCCCTCCCCCCCTCTCCTGCTCATTCTCTCTCTGTCTCTTTCAAAATAAATAAATTTTAAGTTAGAATTAAACATATAATAATCTATCAGAAATCAGTGAATCATTGTGGTGCTAGACTAGCTGATGAGCTGGGGGAAATTTGTTTAAAGTTAAACCCTCATTTCACTTGCACACAAAATTAATCCCTGTTAGATTGAAGAATTAAATATTAAATCGAAATATGGAAAAACTAGAAGGAAATGATTAAATATTTATGGTATTTCTGATTAGAAAAAATGGTCAGTCTCACTAGTAATCACACACACCAAAGAAAGCAAAATAAAGCCATAAGTTACCATTTTTTTCACCTATTAAGTCAATAATTTTTGAAATAACATTACCATCCCGTAGGGGAAGCATAGCTGGTACATTAGTAACATTGTCCTTAAATATTTGGAAATAGCTTAAATGTCTAATAACAGAAAAAAATAAAAGTAAACTATAGTATGACTACTCAAAAGAGTATTTTGCTGCCCTGAACAATAGTCATAAAGACTAATACAGCAACATGAAAAATGTTAATGGAATATAATTTTAGAAGTATACAAAATAATGCATTTTTATGTATTCTAGAATTCAATTCTGTAAACATCCATTTGAAAAATACTGGCAGGAAATATATCAGCATTATTATGGTTGAAATAGGGTTACGAGTTTTTGCCTGTTTCCTAAATACTATCTAATGCTATATTTTATTAGTTAAAAATAATTTTAACTAATGCAGCAATTAGACATTTATTATATTTAATGAGATTAATATTGGAGAAACGATGTTTGGTTTTGTTTAAAACCTAGGACACAAACCAAATTGAACTCTGAATTTGGTTTAGAAAAATACTTTAGAACTTTGGTTTAGTAGAGTGAGAAAATACCTATCTCTGGGATGCCTGGGTGGCTCAGTCAGTTAAGTGTCTGACTTCAGCTCAGGTCATGATCTTGCGGTTCATGAGTTCAAGCCCCGCATCGGGCTCTGTGCTGACAGTTCAGAGCCTTGGAGCCTGCTTCGGATTCTGTGTCTCCCTCTCTCTGCCCCTCTCCCCATTCGCACTCTGTCTCTCTCTCCCTCAAAATAAATAAACATTAAAAAAAAATTTTAGAAAATACCTATCCCTGTTCTTAATTCCATGCTTCATGCCTAAGTCCCCAGTGAAAGTTTGCTAGTCATGCTGTTAAAACCTTAAAACACTCCTAGTGTGTGTGGAGTGCTTTTACCTCATGACCGCCTCACAACCACCTTAGGAGCTATAGGTACGTGACTTATTTTCTCCCAGCATAGACATGGAAACAACAGGGCTACCACATATAGATGTGCAGTGTTCCATCTCCAGGGCCATCTAGAAGCCCTTAAAGTGAAGCTCAGATAAAAGGACATGTCTGCGGGGGCACCTGGGTGGCTCAGTCAGTTGGGCATCCGACTTCGGCTCAGGTTCCTGAGTTCAAGCCCCATGTGGGGCTCACTGCTATCAGTGCTGTCAGTGGTGTTAGCCGGCTTCAGATCCTCTGTCCCCCTCTCTCTGCCCCCCCCCCCCCCGCTTGTGCTCTCTCAAAAATAAAACATTCAAAAAACAAAAAGGGACATGTCTGTGGTCATGCAGCTGTTAAATGGGGAGTTAGGGTTTTGTGTCAAGTCTTCCTTCCCCTAGAGCTCCCGCCCCTAACCACCATGCAGACTGCCTGTCTCCTTGTACTGTAGATCTAGGCCCAAGATGTTCCTTTGTCCTTTGGGGGGAGGGGGGAGGATGGAATCCATGTCTAATGAGTAAGGAAAAAAATAGAATTTGGTTTTCATTAAAAGTTCTGAAAACTAGTCCAGCTCATTATATTTGTAATTATTATAGCTCTTCTTTTAAAAACATCTTTCCTCTGTAGAGAGAAAAGTGGTAAATTGTAGTACCTTTTTATTGCTGAATTTTTGACATATTGTTAAACATTAGGAGTATTTTGAAATTTAACATCTATTCCTAAATTTTTGTGATTTATAGGTATAATTATTTATCTTAGTAATATTCTAGTTCACTCAAATCTCTAGTTCATCTAAAAAAAATTTTTTTTTCCAAGATGAAAAGAGGCTTGATTAGTACTCCTCCATCAGATATGCTTCCTACAACAGAGGGTGGAAAGTCAAATGCCTGGTTACGGCAAAAAAATGCTGGAATATATGTTCGTCCTCGGCTGTTCTCTCCATATGTGGAGGAAGCAAAGGTAATGAAAATCATTTTAAGTTATTAGAGTGCCTTTTATGAACTATAATTTGTGCTTGTAAGCACAAAGATATTCATTGTGGCATTGTAAAAAATATTTAGAGATAGCCTAAATATTTGATAATAGGGAAAGTGAAAGTAAACTCTAGTTTACTCACCAGAATAGTTTTCTGAAATGTTTAATTATCAAGCATGTCTTTATAACTTAGTTTATATTAAATTGCATTTTACATTTTTCTTACCTTAGTTGTGTTGCAAATTGTTAATTTGGAAAAAAATTAATTTTACGGAGATGATTGTCAGATATGTGATCTTCAAGATGGGAATAATGTTCTGAAAAGATTGCACACATTTTGTCTTTCTTAAACTAAAGAAATGACACAATTTCTTGCAAAATGCTTCTGTAATGGCTTCTGGAAATTATATTTTAGTTTCAGAATATGTACATAAAACTAAGACAGTTTCAGGCTTTCTAAGTAAATTATGTATTATAATATGAAGAACTCCAAGAAAATATGGTAATGTGAAAATGGAATACTGTGATTTTTATTAGCTGTATTTAGCCATGAGAACTTTGAGACAGCCTTTTGAGGAACTGGCACTCTTTGATAGTCAGAAATCACCATTAAGCTTTCTGAAACAAATTAACAGGGAAAGCATTGTTTGGGTATAGAATTAAGTTATCTTAAATTTTTTCTTTTTTTGATTGTCGGAGTTCCTAACTTAAGATATGTGAAAGGATTGTGAGAAGTTAATTTTATTGACTAGATCGATAATCTATCTCTTACTGAGTAGTTGACACTTAAATAGTCTAAAATCGGGAAAAAAGCATAATGGTTGGGTCTCGTCTTTCAGAAGTAAGTTCAGTCCTTAACAGCACACAAGTATCACAGCCTTTACCAGGGTTGCAGCTGATGATAAAAGGTCTGTAATAAACTACTTCGTACTCGGCTCTGTCTCAGAATGGGGCAGCAGGGAGCTGATCAGATAG
Source organism: Acinonyx jubatus (assembly GCF_027475565.1). Classification (NCBI taxonomy): domain Eukaryota; kingdom Metazoa; phylum Chordata; class Mammalia; order Carnivora; family Felidae; genus Acinonyx; species Acinonyx jubatus. The sequence goes on along the minus strand of NC_069386.1, from coordinate 133,669,715 downwards.
TCCTCCTGGGACTTCCCTGTTCCCAGATGGCTGTACCCACACTTGATAGATAATTGCCCTCAGTAAATGTGGAAAAGGTTTATACATTACTTCATTTTGGACATTCTGCAGTTGAAATTCATCTGAAACTAACTTAACAATTGGGTTTATATATAGATCTGTTGAATTTAAAGTTGATCTTCAGTATTTTATATTTTGAACATTTCTTGTTGGATCTGATATTTAGCCCATGTATACCTTGTTTTCTTTATAGTAACTTTAGATATAAATTACTTCTGATTGATTTTATACCTTCCTTCAAATTTCAAATACTTCAATTAAAAGCAAATTTTTCAGAAGGTGATTATTTCAAAGATGCTGCAGAAATATTTTTTAAAAATTAAAGAGGTTGGGACGCCTAGGTGGCTCAGTTGGTTAAATGTCCAACTCTTGGTTTCCGCTCAGGTCATGATCTCACGGTTGTGAGTTCAAGCCCCGCATTGGGTTCTGTGCTGACAGTGTGGAGCCTTCTTGGGATTCTCTCTCTCTCCCTCTCTCTCTGCCCTCCCCACTCGTTCTATCTCTCAAATAAACTTCAAAAAAAATTTTTTTTAAGAGCTTTTAAAAAAAATTAAAGAGGTAAAGGGGCTCCTGGGTGGCTCAGTCAGTTAAGTGTCCGATTCTCGATCTCAGCTCAGGTCTTGATCTCAGGGTCGTGAGTTCAAGCCCCATGTTGGGCTCCACACTGGATGTGACGCCTACCTAAAACAAACAAACAACAAAATTAAAGAGATAGGAGTTCTTTCTCCTTTCATTATTTTTTTTTTTAATTTTCTTTTAACGTGGTTTTTTTTTTTATTTATTTTTGAGACAGAGAGAGACAGAGCATGAACGGGGGAGGAGCAGAGAGAGAGGGAGACACAGAATCGGAAGCAGGCTCCAGGCTCTGGGCCATCAGCCCAGAGCCCGACGCGGGGCTCGAACTCACGGACCGTGAGATCGTGACCTGAGCTGAAGTCGGACGCTTAACCGACTGAGCCACCCAGGCGCCCCTCTCCTTTCATTATTTTAAAGCTTCATACACTGGAAACAATAAATTACTTCCCGTTTTATATGCTGAAGGTAATAATCTTTCTCCGGATGTGATATACAGAGATGGTTGACTGATACTCTTCATATTGAATTGTTCTTTCAGTCAGTGCTGGACGAGATGATGGTGGAACAAACAGATCTTGTGCGTTTGCGAATGGTTAGGATGTCCAATGTGCCAGACACGCTTTACATGGTTAGTACCGCCGTGCCACAGTGCTGTCACATGATGAGCCACCAGCAGATCAGCAGTCACCAGTCAAGCCCTCCTTCAGTCGTAGCCAATGAAATTCCAGGTGAGGCAGTAGCCTTCTGTCAGGCATTTATATTTAAATGAATAATCTGATCATTTTTGTAGCCTTTTTTATATGTGTTCATTCTCTCAGCTTTCCAAAATTCATTACTCATTGTTTTCATAATAAGCTCGGTTTTTTGTTTCATATTTTATTTTCCAGTAACAGGTGTATACAGGTTTTCCGGTTAGTACAGAGTTTCTCAACCTAAGCTGTCTTGACATATGCTTTGTTGAGGAGGCTATCCTGTGCACTGTGGGGTGTTCAGCAGCATCCCTGATCTGCACTCACTAAATGCCAGTAGCATGCACACACACACACACACACACACACACACACACACACACCCCTTTGTGACAACCCTTTGAAAACATTTTTGTTTCTAGACATTGCTAAATGTGCCCTGTGAGGCAAAATCGCTTCCTGTTGAGAACCACTAGTTCAAAGGAATTCAGATTTTTCATCACCATAAAGCATTTCTCACAGAAGACTCTTTGAGTTATAAACTTGTATCTTTTGAGTCTAGACATGTCCCCTGAAATGTTATCACTGTTGGTTTCCTAGAGATCCATCCAGCTTCCCAGGATCTGCTCTGTGAATTCTGTTGGTAGTGCAGGCTTATGTGATGACTTTGAGGAAATCGACCATAGATTGAGATATAACTGTTATATCCAAAATTTTCTGAGCATCAGGTGATGTTGACTTTAACCAAAGGGCTCTAGTGTCCATCTTTAAGGTAAGAAAATGCACAGTGATCTGGGGGGTCAGAGATTTACAGCTCTTGCCAGTTACTACTGCAAAATTCAAACACATTGCAAACTGTATAGCGTTATTAGAAATAGCCCCATTCAGGGGCCTGGGCATCTGACTTTGGCTCAGGTCATGATCTCACGGTTTGTAAGTTTGAGTCCCGCATCCAGTTCTGTGCTGATAGCTTGGATCCTGGAGCCTGCTTTGGATTCTGTGTCTCTCTCTGTCTCTCTGCTCCTCCCCTGCTCACTCTCTGCCTCTCTCTCCTTCAAAAATAAATAAACATTTAAATAAATAAATAAATAAATAAATAAATAAATAAATAAATAAATAAAAAGGAAAAGAACTAGCCCCATTCATTTTCTGCTTATATTGTTTTAATTAAGGATAAATTTAAAAAAAATAACTTTTAATTGAGCACATTTTATTCTGGGACTAATGTCTGATCAGTTGTTGGCCTTATCAGATTTGGCCACTAGTGACAAAATACTGACTGTCATTTATTTAAAGTATACATTAGACAACAGTATGAAGAGAAATGTTTCTGTAGCTGATTTATGCAGATATTGAAGCTACAGTAATTAGCCGGTTTTTATCAGCTCAAATTAATACAATTAAATAGCATAATTTAATCTTAGAACTGAGTCTAAAAAGCCCAAAGACATTCACAATTAAGTACATTCAGAAGAGTAGGACTTGCCTTTCTTGTCTTGCTTTAACAAGACCTGGTCCTGTTCTGGTGTTATCTGATACTTCCCTCTTCCTTGCCCACCACACTCTAAGGAAGGCCATGTAGCTTATTGGAGAAGACTCATGGGCTCATATCCTGGCTCTGCCACTTTTATGTGACTTTGGGTAAGGTTACTTACTTAGCATTAATTTCTTCATCTGAAAAATGGATATAATGTCTCCTTTCTAGTGTTGTTAATGAAGATTCAAGGAAGTCCCATGAGTAAGATGCTTAGGAGTGTGCCTGGAACAAAGTAAGCACTCAGTAAATGGTCGCTCCCTTTCCCCAGAAATAATAACCAGTGGCTACTCTAGTCAGTTTGTCTCTTAGATATAGAAGACTCCATCTTCGACTTCCCACCCTCTCCTATAGCCTTAGTCTAGGTTCCCAATTGGTGTTCCTGCCTCTAACCTTACTCCCATTCTGGCCTTTACACCAGGACTCGGCAAACATTTTCTGGAAAGGCCATTTGGTAGATACTTTAAGTTTTGTGGGCCATGCAGTCTCCATCACAACTACTCGACTCTGTTGTCAAAAGCAACCACAGACAATACGTAAACAAATAGGTGTAGCTGTGTGCCAGTACAACTTTATTGACAAAACAGGCAGCAGGCTTGATTCAGCCTACAGGCCGTAGTCTGCCAACCCCTGCTTTACACTGTTCTCAGAGCACGCTTTCTGTCACTGCCCTGATCCTGTCCTTCCTTCCCCTGCACAAGGGAGTACCTGTTGTTCACAACATAGAATTTAAATTCCTTATCGTAATATGCAGGCTCATTCGTGATCTGTTCCTACCCATCTTTCTCGCCTTCTCTCTTAACACTACTCCTGCTTGTACCTATGAACCCTGAGTTCGCTAATGCTGCCAGCTGCTTGTGCCATACTGTCACCTGCGTGTTTGACACATGCCTTGTCCTTCTGCTCGAGACACATACCTTCACTCTGCTTTCTTTACCTGCCTGGTTTTTCTCTCATTCTTCAAGACTCCACTCAGGATTCCCCTCCTCCAGGAAACCTCTCTTGCCTGCCTCCATCTGAGGTGGGCCCTTCCTCCACGTCCCGTTAGCATCCTTCACATGTTTGCCTTTGTGACCACTTAGGGCCTGTGCTCTACTGCTTTACTCAGTTTACTTCACTAAAACTAGAGCTCTTCGAGGACAGGGATCATATCTTTGATTCTGAGCACCCCAGTACCCAAGCCCAATACCTAGCACATAACCAGGACTCAGAAACTTATTTGAATAAAAGAATGAATATATTTAAAAGATTTCTGAAATACCCTGAGATGTAGAAAAGAATATATGCAAGTAAAATTTTAGTTAGGTTGTGAACTAAGAAGACAGTTCAATAACTGTTTCGTATTATCAGCAGCGTTTTGAGCACAGTGAAATTTTATTAAAACTTTAAAAAATAATTAGAAGCACATAAATTAGTATTTTCCAGGAAATTAAAATTCTAATGCAGAACAACACAGGCCTTCTTCTTGTGCTCAGTGGGGGACCTTTGATGCAACTCAGATACTTTGCCTACAGAGTGTTTTTCTTTTTTCAGTTCCTCGTCTCCTCATTATGAAAGACATGGTTAGACGTCTGCAGGAACTACGGCACACTGAGCAGGTGCAGAGAGCCTATGCACTCAACTGTGGGGAAGGCGCCACGGTCAGCTATGAAATTCAAATTCGAGTGTTAAGAGAGTTCGGTCTTGCAGACGCGGCTGCAGAGCTCTTGCAGGTGGGGATGGCATTCGACTGTGTGAAATAGGGAGCCTGTGCAGATGGTATTTCAGACATTCCAGGAGCCCTCCCAGCACGCATCTGCTTCTTAGTGCATGCCCTTTCACTGCCTCATGGGTCTGGGATAGCCTGGAAGTCCCCCCTGGGTAGAGGCGGGGTGTGGAGTGGATGGAGCACATGGGCTCTGGTGGGAGAGCTGAAGTTATAGCTTGGCTCTGCTGCTCACCAGTTAACTTGGGCCACTTAACCACTCCCAAGTATCAGTTTCCTTACCAATAAAGTGGATGTTGTGAAGACAAGAGGTGCTGTATGTAAGCAGCTATGTCTCTTAATACCTAGTAGGCCTGCTAAAAGTTAATGGTGTGCATGCCCATCAAAGGTGAAAAAGGAAGCAGAAAATTCTGACCTTCCACTGCTCTCTGCCCCTCGTTGGGTCTCTAGATTTCGGGTTGTGGCCTACTACCAGACTTAACAGGTCTTCCAGATGCCCCTCTTATTCCTCTCCCCTCCTCTTCCGTATAATAAGAAATTTTTTGCATGATGTTGCAAATCCTATAAGCACGAGAATCAAAAACTGAATGTGGGGTTTTTTTTTGTTTTTTTTGTTTGGTAACCAGCATGGGGAAAAAAACTCCCTTGTTACCAAGTACAGGAGCAGGAGCAGGAGCGTTGGTTTTGCAGTGAAGGAAGAATGTGTAAAGTAGTCTGCTCACAGCCACTAAATCAGAACCTAAAGTAAAATTTAATTTTGTCTGGCCAAGTGATTGAATTTTTTTTGCCACTGACTCTAGACTTGTTTAGCTGGAGTCTTCAAAAGGGAATGTGGTGTGATGTTCTTAGGCAAGGGAGCAGGCCACTTATAGGTTCTTGATTTTCTTTTTTTTGCTGTGGATTCCATCCATGAAATAGTCTTGTATACTATACATTTCTTTCCCCCTTGACATTCTAAACTGTATCTTAATTTGGTATCTTAAATTGCATTCAAGTTTTACAGATTAAGTATTCTTACATAATGTTTACCAAAATGCTCATAAAACTGAGTTATATGTAATAGGTAAGGATTAGTATTTTATAGTTTTTATTTCAGACAGAGTGCAGATGTTTTGTAAGAAAGTTCTAGGAGGATCTTTACTTGTATGCCTTTTTGTCCTTTGGTATTTAATTTTATTTTCTCAGCAGAGACTCATTTGAATTAGGTTTTACTTCCTGCTTTTGCATTATCACATAATCTTGCAGGAGATTACCAACCTGCTTGCTGGAATATTTAGTTAAGCTGTTCTCCTTGATAGCTGTATCTTAGGCTATAGAGACTCCACTCTATCCTTTTGTGCTGTTATTAAGGTAAATTTTTCTTGGGCTTCTGGCCTAGAGAAATAATGTTGTGCCTTTTACTCTTGCTGAATGTGGTTTTCTTAGGATCTCACTTAATGCTCTCAGCCTGTAAATTTCTATCTAGAAAATTTGCTGATAAATGTCTTGTTTGTTTAAATCTTTCAGAATCCTCACAAGTTCTTTCCGGATGAACGTTTTGGGGATGAAAGTCCGCTCTTGACAATGAGACAGTCTGGGAGATGTCGAGTTAACAGTACCCCCACTGCAGAAACCATGTTTACAGATCTGGACTCTTTTGTGGCCTTCCATCCACCCTTGCCCCCACCGCCACCTCCGTACCACCCCCCAGCGACCCCAATCCATAACCAACTCAAAGCAGGCTGGAAACAAAGACCTCCCAGCCAGCATCCTTCGCGTTCATTCTCTTATCCCTGTAATCATTCACTGTTTCACTCCAGAACGGCCCCTAAAGCCGGCCCCCCTCCCGTCTACTTGCCAGGTGTTAAAGCAGCAGCACCTGATTGCACCAACACCACAGGACTGGGGAGACAGACTGTGGCCACCGCCGCCACCGCCACCACCTCAGCAGCAGTAACTTCTGAGAAACAAGTGGTAAGTTAACATCTCACTAATTTAGGGCAAATAAAATGTTCATGGAATATGAGAGGCAGTTTCCAAGAGCCCTAGTGGGACTCAGCAGTGCCCAGAAGTATTGCCACCAAGCCGAAAGCGTGGACTCCAGGACTATGGAGAGAGGGAGGTAAGGCCAAGTGAGAAGACAGGAAGAGAGGGTGTGTGGGGAGGGTGGTTGGCACCTTCCTTGTCTTTGTGTTCATTGTAGGTACTTAGAAGGGATGATGTTACTGGGCAGTGCCACTGGATGCTCTCGGTTTCACGATGCTCCATTCAAACACATGTCTAGAATCTGCCCTAGCTTCTCTTCTATAGAATCTGCTCTTCTACCAAATGCTTTGATGGGGTAGGAAAGGGAAGTTATTTATAGCTAAGTGTACTGTCAGGAGCAATGTGGCAGAAGACTCCCCATTCAGAAAGTAGATGGATGATCGGTCCTCATGCCTGTGTCAGCCTCTGGCAAGCTCTTCCGTCAGGAGGCTCATTTGACTAGGAACCATAGTAGCTAGCGTTAGTAGCTAGTAAATTAAGCGAGGACCTTGCTCAGTTTTGCACTGAATGAAAGGTTGAATTTCTGTTTATATAATACCTTTGAAACAAAATAGTGATTTTTAAGTCCTTCTGCTCAGTCACACATTATCAGTGGCCTTCAATAGAAAAACAAAAGAGGGGTGCCTGAGTAGCTCAGTCGGTTGGGTGTCCGACTTTGGCTCAGGTCATGACTTCATGGTTTGTGAGTTCGAGCCCTGCGTCAGGCTCTGTGCTGACAGCTGAGAGCCTGAAGCCTGCTTTGGATTCTGTGTCTCCCTCTCTCTCCTCCCCCACATGCACTCTGTCTCTGTGTCTCTCAAAAATGAACAAACGTTAAAGAAAAAAACTAAAAAAAAAAAAAAGAAAAACAAAATATACATATATTAATTCAGGGAATCTTTATTAAAATATGGCTTTTGGAGGTGCGCCTGGGTGGCTCTGTCGGTTGAGCGTCCAACTTCGGCTCAGGTCGTGATCTTGCAGTTCGTGAGTTCAAGCCCCGCGTCGGGCTCTGTGCTGACAACTCAGAGCCTGGAGCCTGTTTCGGATTCTGCGTCTCCCTCTCTCTCTGGCCCTCCCCCGCTTGCACTCTCTCTCAAAAATGAATCAACATTAAAGAAAAAAAATTTAAAAAAAAAAAAGAAAAAGGATACATATATTAATTCAGGGAATCTTTATTAAAATATGGCTTTTGGAGGGGTGCCTGGGTGGCTCAGTCAGTTGAGCGTCCAACTTCGGCTCAGGTCATGATCTCAAAGTTCGTGGGTTCGAGCCCCGCGTCGGGCTCTGTGCTGACAACTCAGAGCCTGGAGCCTGCTTTGGATTCTGTGTCTCCCTCTCTCTGCCCCTTCCCTGCTCATTCTCTGTCTCTCAAAGATGAATAAACATTTAAAAAAATTTTTTTAATACAGCTTTTGGAATCTGTGGACTAGTGTACACCTTGGGTCAAATTATATTCTTTCCTCACTTTATACCCTGCTACCTACTCTCCCACCTGTCCTCCCAAGCCCCTAAAAAAAGAAGAAGCAACAGAGGTCGATAACATTTGATAAGGCAAATTCCCATCCTATTGGCCCGGCCCTCGGTTTTACAATTACAAAGTTCTATTTTTTTTCAATTTTATTTTATTTTTAAGTTTCTTTTCAGAGAGGACAGACGTGCACACGATCAAGGAAGGGGCAGAGAGAGTGAGGGAGAGAGAATCCTAAGCAGACTCTGCGCTGTGATCACAGAGCCTGACTTGGGGCTTGATCCCACGAACCGCAAGATCATGGTTTGAGCCAAGATCAAGAGTCAGACCCTTAACTGACTGAGCCACCCTAGTCCCCTTACTTTTTATTTTAAATAAAATTCCTTTTAAAGGTAATTTATTTGTATGTTTGTCGCAGTCTCTTTTCTTAAGCTTTTGTTTTTAAGTAGTCTCTACACCCAATGTGGGGCTCAGACTCACAAACCCCAAGATCAAGAGTCACATGCTCCACCAACCCAGCCAGGTACCCCCATTACAGTCTTGATTATGATAATGAGAAATAGGAAACAACCTTCATATCAGCAGTGGGAGAATGGTTAAGTAAGCCATGGCTCATCAGTACAGTGGAATAATAATCTCAAAATTTAGCCACAGATTTATATATGCACTACATTTTGTGAAAATTAATATATGTGCAGAGAAAAAAAAAGTGAGAAATACCTTAAATTGTTAATGGTGATTATCTCAGGGAAGGTTAATGGTTTTGTTTTTGGGTTTTTTTGGCTTCTATGGTTTTCTAAATTTTTATCATTCTTAAAACTAAGCCTGTATTACTTTTATAATGAGGAAGCAAAATCAGTGAACATCAGTTTTACAAAGAGGGTGTCATGGGCCTTTTTCTTTTAATCTCTCTTCCTTTATCTCTGTTTGCAGTGTACCCAACCTGTGCTAAACGATCTAATGCCGGACATCGCCATGGGTGTGTCCACACTGTCACTCAAGGACAGGAGGCTTCCAGAACTGGCTGTTGACACAGAATTAAGCCAATCAGTTTCTGAAGTAGGACCAGGGCCTCCCCAGCATCTGTCGTGTATTCCACAGAGGCACACACACACGTCTCGAAAGAAACACACGCTAGAGCAAAAAGCAGATGCTCGAGAAAATCAGCAGGAATATCCGGATTTCTATGACTTCTCAAATGCTGCTTGCAGACCTTCTACGCCTGCTCCTGGCAGACGCACCCCCTCCCCTTCGCAAGGTGGATATTTTGGTCCCGATTTGTATAGCCACAATAAGGCATCACCAAGTGGCTTAAAGTCAGCCTACCTACCTAGCCAGACCTCTCCTAAAAAGCAGGAAGAAGCTAGGAGGGAATATCCACTTTCCCCTGACGGGCATCTACACAGACAAAAGAATGAGCCAATACACCTTGATGTCGTTGAGCAACCTCCCCAGCGGTCAGACTTTCCTTTGGCAGCCCCAGAAAATGTTGGCAATGGTCCAGCCCATGTCAGGGGACGAACAGCAGTAGAAACTGACTTGACTTTTGGGCTGACTCCCAACAGACCCTCACATTCTGCATGCAGCTCTGAAGCTCCGGAAGAGAGACCCAGTAGGAGACTGGCCGACAGCGAGTCCCTGGGCCATGGAGCTCCGCGAAATTCCGATTTAGAAAGGGAAGATTCAATAAGCAGGGGAAGGAGGTCACCAAGCAAGCCAGACTTCCTCTATAAAAAGTCTGCCCTCTGAGAGCAACCTCCAAGTCGTCTGTGCCTGAGATGTGAAACATCCCATTTTATGATGTAACCCAACAACTTAGAGACCAGTTTATTGATGCCAGCGAACTCAGTTTCACATTAGTTTATTCTCGTTTTTGTATATACATGTTTATTAGACATGGCATGCTAAGAGGGTTATTTTGAATGCTGCATCTGTCTATTTTGTGTTTGAACAATTATGTGGGGAAGCATTTTTAAGAGCAAGCAAGCTGGCACTTTTTTTTCTCTTTACAAATGATGGGATTTTTTTTTGCACTTGTACATTTATTTTATCTGTGTTGATTTTATATCAGTATGTTACACTTTATTGCCACATTTAAAGGAACTGTATTTTCATACTTTTTTGCATTTTACCTTTCATCTACCAGTTTCCACGTGCATTGGATTGCACACTAAGATGTATTTTCTTATGAAATAGTTCTGTGTTTATTTTTTAATTATAGAAATTCCAAAGAACAGCACATCAAAATGCTCCTCTCTTTTCGGTAATCGTTTGAGTTCAGAAATCTTCCTGCTCAGTCTCCATAAACCTAGTGTCATTCTTTCTTACTTAGTAAGTCTTTGGGAGCTGGTCTTCATTCCTCCAGCGGGAGTCCAATCAGGATCCTGAAGTTTTCTGGTTCAATAAAGAACAGAAAGGAGCAAAGCCTTTTGTGCCCAGGCTTAAAGCTCTTGCTTTGTTCCCAGTGTGGACACTGTCAGAATTCCTGCAAATGCTGGTAGTATGGATCAGCGTATCACTAGATGAGGTTCTAAAGACATCAGATTTTCTGGAATCCTAAGGCAGTGGAAATAACGAAGTGACTTAAAGCTTGCACTACGGGATTTCTGGTTCTGAGCTTCGACTCTCCAGCTGAGGACTGCTTGCTGCCTTCAGTTGTCTTGCTCTCTGTGGGAAAAAAAAAAACAAAAGGGCTTCAGTCTTATGGATGTCATTTGGTGTTTGTAAGCCTATGTTTTCTTTTAAATGTTTTTCAAGTGTGTCTGAATTTTGGTGTCCTAAAAAAGTTGTTGTAGAACGCATAATGCTTTGTCACCAAAAAAAGAAAAAGAAACCTTTTTTTTTTTCTTTTCCCAGTGAAACACTACATGTCCTACTTGAACTCCATTGGGGGGCGCTGGTTTGGGATTTTACTGAACCACTGAGCACATGGGATCTTTTAAGATCCTCTCCCTTGGAAGGGCAATGTGTGAGCTAAGGACTGTTTTTTTTTCTTACTCTCCAGTGTAAATATATTAGTATTTGAGTTTTTAAATCACTTTAACATTATTTGAGCATTCACTTTGTATTTTTACAAACACATACACACACAGCCGTAGCACTTAGAAGAAGAGAGACTTGCTGAACATCCCCTCATATGAAGGATGTCTGGGAGCCTCTTTTCTGTGTATGTATATATATATAAAACTATGAATCACTCACACTCACTCTAAAACTATGCAGGGCTAGGGAGCCTTTACAAGCTACCATATAAATGAATTACATGCACTTTTAAGTAAATAGGTTTCTATTGGGTGTCAACAACTCTGATTTCTCCCGAAGCTGTAGTTTCTCTTACAGTCTTTCCTAGTTCACCCTGTGGATATACACTCAGGAATAATCTGACATTTTAAAAAATCCTAACAGTCGGTAGTCTCAAAGATGAGGAACTCGTCAGTCTATCCGCATACAGCCAACCGTTGCCCCGCGTTGTGCTGCCCGCCGAGTTGGCTGCTGCTGGCGTGCTCATCGATGCCGGCGGTGGTGCGCACTGAGCTCGATGCCTCCCGGAGCGAACACTCAGCCCCTGGGAGGTTGGCTAGCTTCGCCTTTGAGGCTCCTTTTTTTTTAGAGCTAGAAAAACATAGGACTCTGTTCTCATTTTGAGGAGGTTTGACTCTTTATAATAGATGATGGTGTCTTTTGAAGCCGATCTCATTCTGTCTCCAGAAACAAAACTGTTAATTCCATCATATTCCTTAACGTGTATTTATATACATGTCTTGACATGAATTACTTTGATGTAGTTTTAGATTTCTATTCTGAATTCAGACCATACCACGCTAGTACCGCAAATAAGAGTGAGTAGAGCTAATCTGGGTGGGAAAAAGCTTTCTCATCTCTGACCTGTATTTTTCAAAATGTTAGATAAGAGCTATTTGACGTCACACGTTCATTTTTTTCTGAAAATGTATCAAATATTCCTTCATATTCCCCAAACATAAAAACAAGTGGCCACTGTTCCTACTTTAATTTATGAAGTTTGCTTTTACTAATTTAATAGCTGCTCTGACTAAACTGTGTGTAGAGAGGAACTGACTCTAACCCGTGGGATTGTGGATTGGTGAGACTTTGCAGAAGGTAAGCAGATGTGGCTTGTGTGTGTTCAGGTGGGCGACAGTGGACTTCTGATGTACCTTGTGAGGCGTGGTGGCCGGGGTAGGTGAACAGCTGTGTGCCTCTGGCTTTGGAACCCACCTCTTCAATCCTTTGTAATGCGAACCTGGCACTAAAATCTTCTAATGCTGTTGTTGTACTAAGATAAATGTGAAGCCTGAGTAAGATGGCTCTTAGGGAAAAAAAGCGTATGTAGAATATAAAATTTGGGACCTGGCATGTCACTCAGTTTAGAAATTTCATGAGAACCAAATCTCAGAAAGAATACCAGATCTCCTCTTGAGACCGTGGACAATCAGGCCATCAGACAATCACCTCCCTCGGTTGCCCACTGTGTGACAGTTTAGAGAACTACCGTTTAGCCCCTGGAGCAGAAAGAGAAGATCCATGTTTCTTCAAGATGCTGTTGGTCTTTTTCTTATATTTTTGTCTTAGTTTTGTGATTTTGATGGATAATTTACAAAGTCACCTGTGACTCGAAAAGAAATAGCATGAAAGGCAAAAACGATCACTGAAAAGCAGCCATTTGAGTTTTCCACATACCACGGCCTTTGTCCCATGCCCCTTAGCCTTCTCCAGGCACACATCCTAGACCTAAGCTCTCCTGGCATTTCCAGAACCAGTTGGATCTTGAGGATTTTTAACAAGTTCTTTGTATTTGAGTCTTTTTGTCGAACTGTCTGTGAAACTTTACCTATTCTTGGTTTTGCGTCCTCAACTCTTTTTATTACAAGATTGCCATCCTTTATTGGATTTTCTTTTGGTTGTTTGTTCACATTCTGGCATTGGACCGTCCTTGTCCATTTGAATGAGGGTGATGATGCAGAGTGTGAAGGGTGCAGTGTGGGGGCGGCAGGGGCTCCCAGCCGACCCCGCACCAGTCTCTGAAGGGGAAGGGTTAACATTTCTCAGTAACTACTCCGCAAAATAGGTATTTTCGTGATGTGTCATCCTCCTTTTAGGGGGAAACGCGTTTCATGAAACACTTCTAAGACACTTGTTTTGCAATTCTAAGGCATTCATGTTTTTAGCTTAGGAATGAACTCAAAGGGAAATGACTTTTTTTTTTTTTTTAATTATTATTTGGTTGACTTTCAACTTTTCAGTTGAAAGTTACTATTACAGCAGCAGTGATGGGTGCTATTCCCGGTTCTGCAATGGTTTACTTTGTCTACTAAGTGGTTTACTTTCAAACCTCATTACACATAACCTTGCTAAAAGAGTTGCCGTCGCACACTAAAAGGTATTTGACTTTTCCACGGACACTGTCGTATGAACAATGTTTTATGAACTGTTAAGTTGTCTTTTTGTCCTGGAGATTGCAATAGCGGTTGCACAATTGTTTTATTGGCAAGTCTTTGGGGTTTTTTTTTTTTCCTTCTAGAAAACCCTCAGACCATGTGTCAGCCTTCCACATTCTGAATATCATAACGCTGTGGCCGTTTCTAGAAAGATGACTTACAAGTGTGTGTCTTGAAAACAGCCTCTCGTGTTGGTGTGTTTACGTGGGTTCTAAGAGACGAGGTAAGCTCTGGAAGCTTCTTTGTGTACTACACGTGACCGTGTATCCGGGTTCCGTGGGCAGGTGGTGTGGGATCCTGCTCTTAGATGGGGTGGCTCAAAGATACAGATTCCTGAATTCCACTTGCCGTCTGTGTACCACATCTATACTTCAGAGAGGTGGCATCTTCTACAACACTGCATTTCCTGTGGTTGTGCTGTTACTGCTATGAAGTCAAGTGCCTTCAATGCTAAAGGCTCAGAAATTTTTCTTAAACGGATTTCATGTCCTATGCAAGTGTTTTCTACAACCTGCATAACCAGTACTTTGTAAAACTTGTTTACGCTTCAATTGTACATAGTGTTTTTTAAAGAAATATATAGTATTTTTATTTAGGTACCTCCAAACTTGAATTCGTCTGTGTGAAGCATTGTAAAACGATACATTTCTCTTTTGAGTATCATTACGGTTGTACAAAGGTTTCCACTGGTTCTATTTTTCTACTGTTACTAATAAGCATGTAGCACTGACTTTATCCTACATATAGTTGGCATTTCAAATAAACGGCTTGTATAGAACCTGCTGACTTGGATAGTCTGTTTCAGCCCTGTAGCACGCAGTCCTCAACTTAGGGGTGGGGTGATGGTACCACCCCAAGGGTAGAATTGGGAAGAAAGGTGAATGTCCCCTGTGTTTCCAGGGTTTCAGTCCATCAGGGGCTTTTAAAAATTATTACGGTTTTCTTGGAATACCACATTTTCATCGGAGTCAGATTCATTCTTTTACTTCACTGGGAAATTTCTGAGAGATTTCAGCTTACAAATTGTAGCAAAGTTACTTGCACAGGGGTCTCCAAAGGAAGTTCTGCATCCTGACCGCATGAACCCCCGCCCAGAGTGTGCCAACCACGGTGGTCGGTCACTGAGAGACCCAGATGTGTCCCAAGACTCATAGGTGTCCAAGCGTCTGCACTTTTTTCTTTCAAACTAGGGCTCCTTCGTATTTTTCAATTTGAAAGGGTAATGGAGTCATGATCTTGATGATCTTGTCTAGTTTTCTGAAAAACCATATGTGAAACAAAGTTTTCTAATTCCCATTTTCTCAATTGCTATAAAATACCATTTTTTAATCCTTTTACCAATAAACTCATTCTAACCTTTCCACCTTCATGCCTTACTAAGGCGATTCTCCATCTTAGGTTTAACTGTGGACTTTCAAGATAAAATATAAGGTGTTTTGGTTTTTTTTATGTGAGCTTCTTAAAAATCTAAAAATGAAAAATTGAATAAGTCCACTTCATTCCTGTGCTTGCAGATGGCCCTGGGACAGCGGGTTCAGGCAGCTCCTTAGCCACATCAGGCCTCGCCTTAGGGCACTGAGGAATAGTTCTTGGGTCCAGCCTCCACAGCAGACAGCCAACAGGACACCTATTCTCAGAAACTTTGGACTCTTGCTGGAAATAACTTTTGTCCCAGAAACAAAGCAGGACAGAGTAGTAAGAGGTTATCATGGCTGAGGGGAAGACCGGCTCGACATGGCCCAGGAATGAATGGGAGGCGAGACATGCCAGATTCAATGTGAGGCACTTTATTTTTTCTCTTTAATCAATGAATTAGATACTTCCTTTAATACATGCTATCATTAGTGCTATTTTATTACAGATGAGAAAACCAAGGCACAGAGATATCAAGTAACTTGTCCAAGGTCACACACCTAGTAAGTTAGTAAAGGCCTCAGGCTCAAACCCAGACAGTGTGGCTCCAGAGCCCAAGTTCTGAACCATGGAATTGTATGGCGCACCAGGAGGTGTGGTGGCCCAGGCAGGGAAGCATAATGTGCTGGGGGTGGAGGTAGGCATGTGTGAGGCGTGCATTTGTTCCGCAAACATTTATTTGTTCAATAAATAAGTGACTTCTAACTGCCAGACAGCTGCTAAGTCCTGAGATGACAGTGATGAACAAGACACAGCCATGCCCATAACAATTTTTGGGTCTTGAGAAACAAAAGACACTGGATTATTACAGAAGTTAAGGCTGGGGGTCTAACTAGTCCCGGGATTGGGAAGACTTAGTGCGGAAGGAAGTGAGCTGCAGAGTGCAATCAAGGGAAAGCCTGGACCACAGCGTAAGGAGGCGAGGGATTCGGGGGGAGGGTTTCCAGGAAGATGCAGAACCTGAGGCAGGAGGAGTCGGGTCGGCAGAAAGTTGGGAGTCTAATGTCAGTCATCTGCACTTGGCCATTCTGTGCAAGCTTAGACGCTCAGAGGAAAGGGTCTAAGCTGGAGGTGCTAGGTGGGAGTTGTCTACATATGTGGGCACATGGAAAGCCTTGGGAGTAGATTGGTGACTACGGGGGAAAGGTTTAAGATGAAAAGAGGGCCTGGGGTGCCTGGGTGGCTCAGCCGGTTAAGCGTCCGACTTCGGCTCAGGTCGTGATCTTGCGGTTTGTGAGTCCCAGCCCCACATTGGGCTCTGTGCTGACAGCTCGGAACCTGGAGCCTGCTTCAGATTCTGTGTCTCCCTCTCTCTCTGCCCCTACCCTGCTCATGCACACGCGTTCTCTCTCCCTCCCTCTCTCTCTCTGTCTCAAAAATAAACACTGAAAACAAAAAAGATGAAAAGAGGGCCCAGGAATCAACTTGAAGGAACTCTGACCTTCACAGTTCAGCTAGGGGGAGCTGGCTAAGGCCGCCTACCAGGTAGAAAGGAAACCAGCATGTGTGTCATTCCAAAGGCCAGGCAGGGCCTGACTACAAACCAAGGACTATGAGGGGCCTGGGTGGCTCAGCTCAGTTGGTTAAGACTTCGGTTCAGGTCATGATCTCATAGTTCCGTCAAGTTCGAGCTCCGCACTGGGCTCTGTGACGACACTGCAGAACCCACTTGGGACTCTCTCCCTGGCCATCTCAAAAAAAAAAAATAGTTAAAAAAAAAAAGCAGGGACTATGATCTTCAGAATGTAGCAAGTAAAAGAAGTGAAAATCCAAAGTAATGCACACCATGCTCCTACTTGTGGGAAAACAAGACAAAGGAGGTCTGTAATACACCCACATAGATGAAAAGATGTCCAAGGGGTCTGTACAAATGTTCCCAGGACAGCCTTAAGGGGCGTTGTCAGCGGGTGGGGGCTTAACTGCACACATTTTGTCCTGGTTGAATTTTCAAGTTACATGCATGTATTACCTTTTCAAGCTAATTAAAAGAAGTTAGAGACCAATTCCACCCTTCTTGCTGCTCAGAGATTTGGGGAGATAAGGCCCAAAAGATGCTTTGGGCTAGCAGCCCATGGAGGAGAGTGAGGCTGGCAAGGCTGCAGGCTGGGGAAGGAGAGAGTAGGAGGTGAGACGCAGAGATGAGCCCGAGTGGCTCTGGGGTGGGGGCGGGAGAGAGGAGCTACAACACCCCACTCCTAATCCAGCTGCTTTCTGCAGGTGTTCAGAGATCATTCAGCAATAGCTGAATGTTCATCTTAGAATCCTCAAGGGAACACCAGGGAAGGTTTCCCGCCCCACCCCTCCCCCCACCCCCCGCCACGATGCCAGTTACCAGAACTTACCATCCCCCACTTGATGGCACCAGGGGGGCAGATGAACCGAGACATCTGGTCATTCCTGGTGTTTGGTCATCCTGTACAGAAGGACACTGGCATGCCGCCCACAGGAAGCGAGCCTCAGGATCCCCAGATCCCCCCTGTCACGTTCTCTCTGCTTGTCTGGGTTTGAAGTGCGTTCCCTTTGACAGAAAGGACCGAAGTCAGGTGCAAGGTTCTGCCCTCCGTCACCTGCTAACTTTGCACTGTCCCTGCTCCAAATGCAGCTTTACACATGGCACTGATAATGACACTGGGATTTTTCATGGGCTTCACTTCAGTGACCCCCTGACATGTCCCCCCATCTGCATATTTCTGGCTCACGGACCCCTTTTTATTCAGTCTCTGAAACCTCCCCGCCTGCCCGCCCCGGAGCTGCCCATGCACATTTCCTCAGATGCCCGCCTGAGCTTTGCATTGGCACCAGGGTGACGTCCTCCTCTGAAGTCTCCCCGGGGTGGGAGCCTCACTTCCTCACAGAGCCTCAGATTTGGAGGCCAGCATCACTGGTCTCTAAACTTTGGGGAATCTGCTGGATGGCGGCTGGACTTCGGAGGGAGTGAAAAGCTGAGGACAGGAAACCCGAGGGAGGAAGGGCTCAGTGAGGACAGTCACGGGGGTGCCAACCACGGCACATCCGGGCCTTGGGGACCTGGGGTCAAGCAGCTAACCCTCAGGGGCCTCATCCTTAAATGGGGTGACAGCAGTTTACTCGCTGAGCTCTGATGGTGGACTTTGTGTGTTTTGCCTCATAATCCTCAAGGCACCCTGAACCCATTCTCAGAGCAAGAAACTCCTGCCTCGCAGGGCTGCCGTGAGGTGCTGCGGGCAGCTGCTGCCTTCTGCGCCCTCCTCCTGAAACCCTTCAGCCTTACACTACTCAGCTACGTAAGTATCCTCTGTATCCAGAGTCTTCTCTGGGATGTACCTTAAGTTCCTCCCCACCCTCCGTGCCTGAACTAAATGCAGTTGCTTTTCCCCTTTCTGTATATTCCAGAAGGTGCGCCAAACCCCTGAGAGACCAGAGTGTCCCCACTTCCCACTGGCCCCCCCCCGCCGCCCCCCGCTGTGCTTCCTGCCCTGCTGGGGCCTTACCCAGCCCTCCGCCCTCTCCAGCTCCCATGGAGGTCCCTGACCCCTGCCCGTCGCCCAGCCCTGCCCGGGGCGTCCCGCCCCCGCAACACCTTCCTCCTCCTCTTCCACCTCAGCTCGGTCCCAGCTCTCCTGACACCCTGCAGCCTGCTCCCAAGCGTGGGCTCCTTCCAGCACTTTCCATGCACCGAGGGTCAGGACGACGAGTGGTGCACGGCTGCCTCCCTCAGTAGCACCTCGAAGCTCCTACCATCTGCCTGCCTTGCTTCCCTTCACCTCGCCCCCACACTGGCTCTCCTTTCACACCCTGAGTCAGCCTGGCTGTTGTCCTCTCCATCCACGTCTTCACCATCTCCAGCCACCTGCTCTTCCATTTCTGCTGCCCACTCCGTGGCACACCTTCCCCTTGTCCCCAGAAGGGCTCTCCTCACTTCCTGCTCTCAGGCCCCCATCTTCCCTGTCCAGGTCCTCCTGATACCTCTCCTGTGCCTTTTCTAGAACTCTGGCCTCTGACCTCCCGACTCCCCACTCCAGGTGTCTGCCCCTTTCCCTTGTGCACTTTCTCAGCCGTCCTCCTGGCCAAACTCAACACATAAACAACGGACGTGTCCATATCCTGCGCCTGGACCCAACCTTTGGAGGACTATTGAAGACAGTCACATGGTCCCCAGCCCACACCTGCTCTCCCCACCTTCCCAAAGGGCCACCCTCCCGCTTGCCGCTTGCTCCTTGGCCTTGTGGGCCAGATGCCTTCAGATGGACACTCACTCAGCAGTGACCTCAAACCAACACCCCACCTACATCGCCCACCCCTGGTGCGGGGAGGCGGCCTGGCCCCCTGCCCCCTTGGCTCTGGAGCCCACCCTGTCTCCTAAGGTCCTCACTTGGTCAGTGAAGCTCTCTCACCCGCAGCCCCTGCTCTGGGTGTTGCCTCCTCACACAGCACTTAGCTGCCCTAGTGTCTCTGACCTTTCAGCCACACCTCCCAGGCCCACGTCCTCCCTCTCTGTCCTGCCCTCCTCCCTGTGCTTCCAGCTGTTTGCTCCCCTCCCTCCCAGCCATCACACCTGGCCTGGTCCCCAACCACCTTCACGTGACAAATTAGGGCGGGCACTGCCCACCTCGTGCCCCCACGTGGAGGGCACTCGGGAGTGCTCTTGACTGTCGCGAGCTGACGTTAGGGAACAGGCTGGCAAGGCTCTGCCTCGGGCCGGCCTCTTCTCTCCTTCCTCTGTCTTGGGAACCAGCTACCCACAGATGGCAGAAACTCCCCAACGTCCTCGGTCAACGGGGAAGCCAGCCCGGCCGTAGAGACCCTGCTTGTCTGTCCCACAGCTGGTGCCTGCCATTGTCTGCCCAATCCCAGAGTTCAGGGTCAGGAGCCCATGACCCCATAGAGAAAGTCATGTTACCCAAATCAGCTTTATGAGGAATGAAGGGGGGTAGGGGAGAAACCCACCTATCTTACCTTTGTCTCTTCGCTCAGTTGGCTTAGAGCTTGTCTAGATCTCAACAGACGCTTTTCGTCTTATGGGACTTGGCAACAGTGACCCCACGAAACCCCTAACTTCTGTGCCGTGGCTCCTGGGTCCCGTCCCGCCGCTCTGGCTGCCTCTTGGCTTCCTGTTTCTTGGCTCATCTTTTCAACCTTGTTGCCGGGCATCCTACCTCCTCACTCTTCACATTCCTCCCTGTGACGAGCTCATTCATTCCCACAGCTTCCATCACTCAGCCTGCTGATGACTCACAGCTCCACCCCTGCCTTGACCCCTGAGCGTCAGGCCCGTTGATGACACCCCCTCTCCGATGCCCACCCCCCCAGCACCTCCCCGTTCCTCCCAAACCTACCTGGTGCCACCACAGAACCCATGGTCTCTCCCTCGCTCTTGTCCACTCGGGAGCCCCAGCCACAGGGTGAGGTGGAGACCCCGTGTCCACAGACCCCAAGTCACTAGTGGACACTGCAGTCTTCCTTGGACACCCTGGAATCCTACATCCCTGAGACTCCCACACCGTAAGCTCCAGCGGCCTCCCACTTTTTTTTTTTTTTTAATGTTTATTTTTGAGACAGAGAGAGCATGAGCGGGGGAGGGGCAGAGAGAGAGGGAGACACGGAATCCGAAGCAGGGTCCAGGTTCCGAGCTGTCAGCACAGAGCCCGACGCAGGGCTGGAACCACAAACTGTGAGATCATGACCCGAGCCGAAGTCGACCGACTGAGCCACCCAGGCGTCTACAGTGGCCTCCCACTTAATCATGGCGCCACCTTGTGGACTCGCGCTCCCAGCGCACTGACCCTCGCTTCAGCCTTGTCTTCCAGGAGTCCCTTCCCCTGCCCCAACCGGGCAGACACGGGGCACTGTCGCCGTGAACGCACGCAGGATACAGAGTGACAAGGTTGCGTAAACGTGATCCTCTAGGTCCGGTCGGGCCGTGGACCGCGAAGGTTCAAATGGCAAATATGACAAAAACTGCCGCGCGCAGAGGGACCGAGCTCACTCCGCAAACATGCTTGCGGGGGTGGGGGGATGAGACACAACAGATGGGTTGGTTGTTGTGATGGTTAATTTTATGTGTCCACCTGACTCGGCCATGGGGCACCCAGATGTCTGGCTAACATGATGTCTGGGTGTCCGTCTGTGAGGGTGTTTCCAGATGAGGTTAGCATTAGAAGGCAGGGGGGCGCGGGGTGTGGGTACCCTCCGATCTGTTGAGGATCTGAATAGAAGAAAAAGGCGGAGGAAAGAAAAATGTCCGCTCGGCCTGAGTCGGAACATTGATCTTCTGAACTGGGAGAGTCCGTCAGCTCTCAGCTGCTGGTTACCTCATCAGCTCCCCTTGGGTCTTGGGTTTTCAGTCTTGGACTGGAACCTCACCACCAGCTTTCCCGAGTCTGCAGCTGACAGCAGATCGCGGGACTTCTTGGCCTCCATAATTGTGTGAGCCAATTCCTCATGATATATACAGATAATATATATCGTATATATGTAAGTGTGTGTGTGTATACACACACACACACACAAACACCCAACAGGATATGTTTCTATATCCTATTGGTTCTGTTTCTCCAGAGAGCCCTAATTCAGTTATAAAACTTTTTGATCCAACTATAGTAGAGATGCACTGAGGAGTCTTCAGGCCTGAGGCGGAGGCAAGAGAGAGAAGCCAGGAGACTGGGATGTGGGTGGGAGGAAAGGGGAGCACGAGCCACGGGCCCCACAGGAGGAGAGGTGGCTGAGGAGAAGCCCAGGTGGGAGTCTCCAGGTGGGCAGTCAGGGCAGAACTGCTAAGGCAGGTGCCCGAGAGCCTCATGAACCACCCTCCCACTCCAGCCAGAGGCATCGCTGGGAGAAGACCAAAGATTTGGATGGGAGGTCGATGGACAAGTCCAGAAACCACAACTAACCTTTTTGCTTGGGAAAATACACCAAGGACTAAGAGAACAGGGGATGAGTACCATGCGAGACAGCGAGCACTCTGTCACTGCAGGTGAACCACAGTAAAGTTCTCTGCTACAGAGAAGTCTACTAGTTGCACAAGCTTCAGGTAAGGCTTGATCCAGGGGCTCGATGCCTGAATCACCGAACCTCTCTCTCCTCTTTGCCTTCCATGGTGTCGACTCCCTCCAAAGGCTGACCCCTCCAGTGCTTAGAAGATTGATGCCGGCAGCTGGGAGAGGTGTGATCAATGAACCTCAAACCACATAGCAGGGGCGGGGGAGCAGAGAGCGAACTGAAAACTGGGGCACTGTCACCAACAGCATGGAGACAAGGGAGCCGAGTGGCCGAGGCCAGCATAGGTTGCCAGTGAGGCTCATCCGTGCGGGAGGCCCTCCTGTCCTGACAGGTGAGGCTGGGTGACTTCTCAGGTCCCTTCTAACCGAGGGGTCCAGTGACTGTAAGCAGGAGACTATCTAACACCCAGTGGTTCAGGGGGGCAAGTGAGGCACGTTTGGCTTTGGCCCAGTGCCAAATGCCAGGTGCCTCCTCAGACCAAGGCTCGTATCCAGCAGCCACTTCAAGGTGACCTGACTGGGCGACAGTGTCACTGGCTGCTGGGAACTGGGTTGGTTTCCTGAACGTCCCATGTTCCCCAGACCACACTCGTCTCCCCTGGGGAGCTGAACTAGGTCACCGCCAAGGTCCTGCAGTACTTGGACTGCTCTCAATTTCCTTCTGCTTCACCAGAGTCCTTTAGGGGAGCTGCGAGAACTGTGGCTTTCCTGGCACCGAGGGGAATCTAATCCCGAGCTGTCAGATAGGTGGGCGGTTCCGGGGCCACACACAGCCCTTCATTCGCGAGCTTAACTCACCACGGGTGATGACCACAGTCTGAATAATTTCCACAGAAGCAAGATCTGGGATGAGGCCAAAGATGGGCCTCTACATTGGCTTTTTGGTCTGTTTTCATGTTTACTTTTGAAATAAGAGCTACCGTGACGGTGGACCTCATCTTTTCCCCAGACTGTGGGCGCCTGGCCTTTCCACACACAGCAGTGCCATTGGTCGCAACCCAAGCGCCTTGCTCGGTTCTCCCGTTCCCTGGGGCCCCAGCGGGAGTCCTGAAACCTCCCTCGAGGAGGGGTTATAAAGCCAGGGCAGTGCAGGAGCCCTGCTGGCAAACCTCAGATCAGGCCACATCTTCTAGAACAGCAGGGGAGAAATTAACCGGTCCCTCTGCTGGAGCAGGACGCCAGGGCAGGAATAGCTGCTGTAATACTCACATCATATTCATGTTTCTTATTACCTGCAGAGGGAGGCTATGCACATTTAAATATGACTAGAAACGATCTGAAAAGCCACATTTTGTTGGAACTGATTTTATTTAAATTTTACAGAAACCTGATTGAAGTATGTAACTGTAAGTCCAGTAACAAGTCTACAAAAATGCACGTACGATGCCAGAATTCCTTAAAAGCAACTAATATCGTATTCTCGTTCGGCATAAAACATGCATTGATATCAACTGCCACATGTTGGCCAAAATCAGTCTCTATAAGAAGAGACAGTCCATTACGGTCAATAAGAAAACTAGTTGTGAACACAGATTAAAAAAAAAAGAGGTTTTCTGGTTAATGTAAAAGGAGGAGCAGTACCTTTCTAAACGAGCCCCTCAGCCCCGGGTGATGCGTATTATCGTGCTGCGCAGTAACGCGTCACCTCCGAGACCTGGTCCTGACCTGTCATCGGAGCAAGGAACTCCCTGGCAGTTAAAGCAAACGTTTGAGAAGATAGAAGCTCTCGGACCACAGCAAGCACACTAGCGCAACCTTGCAGAGGGCGCTCAGAAATCCTCAGACTTGGAAAAGGGTTCCCAGGCTGGGGATCATAACCAGCCTCAAAGATGCCCCGAGCTTTTCAACCCAGCCCTTCTGCAAGGCCGGCTCAGGGCACACGAGCACCTCCTGTGGCCGGAAGGCCTTCTAGCTCCACACATCACTCTTCATGGGGATCTGTACTTAGGAGGCTTGATGCAGAAAACCACGGTTGGACCATTTCTTTGAGGCCCTGATGTCCTGTAGGCCGGGTTCATCTCACCCCAGGACGGGTACATGCGATTGCTGGACACACGAAGGAAAATCAACGTACACTCGTGGCCCCAAAGGCTCCGACGCTTAGGGTCACATACCTTGAAGCAGGTCCTCTATTGTCCGGAGAGACCGTGTTGCTCCAGAGGGACAGCAACTGAGGACTCTGCATTTATCAGAGGTGTTTTCCCCATAGACTGAGGGCTGTAAAGAGACTTCATACCAACTGAAAGGACTTCCCCTTAAAATACAACATTCCACAAGGTTCTTCAAAAGCGGGTCTCATGGTCATCAGAGAACCAGCCGTGGACATTAACATTTATTTACATAAAGCTCATCATTCATGCAGCCTGGGGCCTTGTTTGGAGTCTCTCACATACCCTCTGCCTCTTCCAAAACAGGGCACTCCCTGCCCTGCTCGCTAGAAGTAAGCTAAACCAGTATTTTTTTTCTTTCAGCACAGATTTAAGGGGGAAATTAATAATTTATTGGGGTTCTCATAACATTTTCATAACAGAACAATATCAAAATAGGTCTGTTTTTAATATATGCTTATGAATATCCCTGATAAGATAAAGAAATCCAGAGGACTTTGTAAACCACTAAGATTTCACAGGGTAGTACCCGGTCTATGTTCTAGGCAGCAGAAGAGGGACTAGTACACTGGCGAATTTTCTCCAGGAAGCCCTGTGAGCACTACAGTACTGAAATTCGAATATCTGGTGCCAGTGGAATTGTGAATGAAGTTTTCACTTTATTAGTAAAAATCATAACAAAGGTTGGCTTCCTCAGTCCTGCCATCGGCCAATCTCCCCGCCCGTGACAGACGTCCAGCCCAGAAAACCATCAGCCCTGACTCCGCTGGAGGTCGGGCCCAGAGGAGGCGAGTTTTGAGACACCCTCTAAGCCGTGACCACGCTTGCGAAAGCAGGGATGTGGGAGAAGAGGCAGACCGGGCCTGAGGAAGCACTGACCCAAGGCACCACGATCGGAGGGGTGAGGGACCTAGAGGGGTTGTGGCAGACAGGAAGGACGCTCCCGCCATGCCCCCCCACCGCGAGGGTCCCGGGAGACAACAGCTCTGTGGCAGAGTAGACACGTTCAGGAGTTAAAGAACAAATCATTGGGAAAAAAAAAAAAAAAACTAGTTTACTGTCTCAAAACCAAATCGAACTTCTTAAAACTTCTAAGCGAATAACCTGGGGGTTATCTGGTAGTCAGGCGGCGGGCCGGCAGTCTGGAATGAGCTGCATTTAGCGGAGTCAGAGGGCGCTGGTTGTGAAATCGGCATACACACTGTGGCGACCGTGGTTAAGGAGGAAAGGAAGCTCAAGGCCGGAGGGGAGGCCTCTCCAAGGAGAGGCCGGAACAGGACCAGATGCGAGAAACGCCTCTTTTATTCCGGCCACAGTAAGTGGCCTTGGCGGTGGCCTGGCTGAGCAGGTGCCATCGTCCAATCTAGCTGCAGTAGTACTGCATCCCGTCCACTCTCCTCCTCTTTTTTGACTGAAATTCTTCAAAGAACTGCTGGATGTCCTCTCTCTTAACCACCTGTGCAGGAAACAGCAAAGACCAGGAAAGGGAAATGCATTACAGAGCGGCAATAACCAGGCATGCTATTCACAAACAGGTTGAACAACACTGCTGGTAATAATTATCTTAGGGGCGCCTGGGTGGCTCAGTTGGTTGCGCATCTCACTGTTGATCTCGGCTCAACACGATCTCACCGTTTTGTGAGTTCAAGACCTGCATCAGGCTCTGCGCTGACAGCATGGAGCCTGCTTGGGATTCTCTCTCCCTCCCTCCCTCTCCCTCTCTCTCTCTCTCTCTCCCCCTCCCTCCTTGTCTCTCTCCCCCTCCCCCCTTGTCTCTCTCCCCCTCCCTCCTTGTCTCTCTCCTGCTTACGTTCTCTCTCCAAATAAATAAGTAGACTTTAAAAAAGAACGACCTGAATGTGTAACTAATCATATATCTCCATCCTATAGAGGGCTCATTCATCCAGGTGCACAGACACGGGCTGGGCCAGAGCCATACAGCAAGGAGGGCAGAACAGTGCCGAGAGTGGGTTCCATCACTCACCTCGCTTTCCTCACACGAAATGAGATAAAAGCAGCACCTATCTAACAGGATGGGAGATCAGATTGGATTTAATGCCTGTGAAACACTGCCTGGCACATAATAAGTTCTTTTTAAATTTTTTTTTAATGTTTATTTATTTTGAAAGAGAGGGAGACGAAGTGTGAGCAGGGGAGGAGCAGAGAGAGGGAGACACAGAATCTGAAGCAGGCTCTGAGCTGTCAGGACAGAGCCTGATGTGGGGCTCACACTCACAAACTGTGAGATCATGACCTGAGCCGAAGTCAGACGCTTAACCAACCGAGCCACCCAGGCGCCCCTAAATTTTTTTTTAAAGTTTTATTTATTTTTGAGAGAGACAGATCATGAGTAGGGTAGGGACAGAGAGAGAGAGAGGGAGACACAGAATCCGAAGCAGGCTTCAGGCTCTGAGCTGTCAGCACGGAGCCCGACATGCGGCTCGAACTCATGAGCTGTGAGATCATGACCTGAGCCGCAGCTGGAAGCATAACCGACTAAGCCACCCAGGCGCCCCAGGTAGTAAGTTCTTAACTGAGTGCCTGAAGGTCTCCCAAGCCCACTGCCCTCGCCCAGGACCACAGCTGTCTCTTGGGAACATCCTTCAGCTCCACGTGAGTACCCACAGGAAACAAAGTCTGTTTTGCTTTGAGATTTGTGTTTTCTTCTTTAATGAAAAAAAAGAGCCAAAACACTTTTCCTCTTCAGGAGGCCAAAATTAGAGGTGTTTGCCACATAAAAAGAGTAACTGGCAAAAAATAAAGTAGCAACTACTCTTAGTAAATGGAATATCCACTTTATGCAATGAGAAATTTGTCTTCTGTTTCACTGGAAAAAGATTAGAGCATCATACAAAGGTGTTCAAGATATTAGCAAAATAAAACACTAGAAATAAGAAAATAAGACAAAGGGACAATATGGATGAAAGAGTAAATTGGGAAAACCTGACAGGAGCCCCGGCTCACCCAGGAGTGCTCGGCCAGCTGATCTGACCCAATAGCTGCCTCCAGTCTATCACAGGAAACAGGTGTTAATTTACTTTTTAATTACAAAGGTAACACATTCTTATTGTTCTGAAAGAATGCAGGAGGGGCAGGGAGAGGGAGGGAAAGAGAAAGAAGCCCAGAAAATGCAGGTGAGCAAGAGTGAGAGAGAGAAAAAGAAAGGAGGTGGTAAATACTTGGCTATAAAGCGAAACACTCCCTCGCTCCCCAAGAGTAAGTGCCGCTAACATGCACAAACAGCAATGTCAACTCGAGTAACTTCCTTGGGGGAAGACCCTCGTTAATCCTCTAAATGGAAGAACGGCACAGACTGATACATCAATTTCACAAGCACCAAGGCTGAGACAGCTGGTCAACAAGTGAGGACTCAGAACCCCTAACAAAGTCAGGATCTAGACACTGAAGATACTCGCGATACCACAAAGCTCTAATGTATTTGCTAAATGGCGTGGAAACTCACACTTATGAAATGCTAATATATAGGACACTCGGAAATTCCAGTTCGAAGGATCTGTCCCTACTTCGGATCACCAACACTAAACACTGAAAGGCAAAAAAAGAATTTTTCCCGCAAGGATGTTGGGAGAGGGGACCTAAAAGCACGCAAATCAGAGCGTTCAATTTTTAGCTTCTAGACCCTCAAATGGTCACAGCCAACATGCAGAGTAGAATGTTAAGGAATAAATACTGGGGTTCAGTAATAAATCATTTTATTGGTTTCTTTCAGAAGATTTGTAGTTTCTAAGTGGTTTTTTAATTTTATTCATTTTTCATATTTATTTTTGAGAGAGAGCATGAGTGGGGGAGGGGGGAAGAAAGAAGGGGACAGAGGATCCAAAACGGGCCTTAGGCCGACAGTAGTGAGCCCGATGTGGGGCTCGACCTCATGAACTGCAGAACGATGACCTGAGCTGAAGTGGGACACTCAACTGACTGAGCCACCCAGGCGCCCCTAAGTGTTCTTTTTTTATAGTCAGACACAAACATAAAAGGCAGTCCGTTATCTAAGAACATCTAGAACTTATAATCTTATGTGGACAAATACAACCAAAGTAGATTAACCTTATTGCAACTTAAGGTTCTTATTTGTTTTTATAAGGATCTAATTAGTAATGTCATGGAACAATAAACAAATATATTTTTCTGTCTTTTTAACTCATCGTATCAGATAAAAAGCGGCCCTAGTGATGACAGAGATCCCTATGTTGAAGACTGAAGAAAATTGCTAGTTTCAGGGGCACGTGGGAGGCTCAGTTAAGTGTTGGACTCTTGATTTCAGCTCAGATCAGGATCTCACAATTCATGGGATTGAGCCCTGTGTTGGGCTCTGCACTGGGAAAAGGAAGCCTGCTTGGGATTCTCTCTCTCCCTCTCTCTCTGCCTCTTCCCTGCTTGCGCACTCTCTCCCTCAGAATAAATGAATAAACTTTTTAAAAAATAGCTTGTTTCAAATGTGATTGGAAAGATATCGGGGCGTCTGGGTGGCGCAGTCGGTTGAGCGTCCGACTTCAGCCAGGTCACGATCTCGCGGTCCGGGGGTTCGAGCCCCGTGTTGGGCTCTGGGCTGATGGCTCAGAGCCTGGAACCTGTTTCCCATTCTGTGTCTCCCTCTCTCTCTGCCCCTCCCCCGTTCATGCTCTGTCTCTCTCTGTCCCAAAAAATAAATAAACGTTGAAAAAAAAAATTAAAAAAAAAAAAAAAGGAAATATATCTTTTACATGATTTTAACTGTGTAATCAAATCAATAAAGAGCCTTGTGATCACAAACAGCACAAGAGCAGAGGTCCTAGAGTCAGGAACACACATGCTTTGACACATTTGAAAGACTTCAAATGTCCATCAATAATGCAGAGATTAGTGTACACCAGAAACTAATGTAACACTATAATTAAAAACAAAAGTGCCAAGGGGCACCTGGTGGCTCAGTCGGTTAAACATCTGACTTCGGCTCAGGTCATGCATGATCTCACAGACCATGGGTTCGAGCCCCACGTCGGGCTCTGTGCTAACCAGCTGGGAGCCTGGAGTCTGCTTCAGATTCTGTGTCTCCTTCTCTCTGCGCCTCCCCTGCTCACACTCTCTCTCTTTCTAAAATAAATAAACATTAAAAAACAAAAACAATAATGCCAAGGGGTGCCTGGGTGGTTTAGTCAGTTGAGAGTCCAACTTTAGCTCAGGTCACGATCTCATGGTTCATGAGTTTGAACCCCATATCAGGCTCTCTGCTGTTAGCGCAGAGCCTGCTTGGGATTCTCTGTCCCCCTCTCTCTGCCCCTCCCACTCTCCCCCCACTCGTGCTCTCTCTCAAAAATGAATGAAATTAAAAAAGAAAAAAAAAACCACAAAAAAACAGTGCCAAGGTTAAAAACAGTTACACCTATGAACATTCTTAGTTCTAGCAAGAAGAAACAGAAGTCTGCAGTAACCAGAGGGACAGGAATAACTGTAGTTTAAGAACTGCTGAGAGGCAGGAGGAGGTTCACAGTGACTGTGAAGAACATCCTCTAAACAATGAGAGAAATCTACTAAAGACAAAACTCTTAACTTCTGACTTTACAACTCATTTTGCAAAAAGGCAGCACTGTGACCCTGTCCACCCAGGCAGTTTCAAGTTCTTCCCACATTCACGAGCAAGGAGAAAGTGGCCTTAAGCAACATGGCAGAGACTCCTTCCAAGAAAACAAGTCTTGGGGCACCTGGGTGTCTCAGTCGGTTAACTCTTGGTTTTGGTTCAGGTCATGATCTCACGGTTATGATATCGAGCCCTGCATCGGGCTCTGTGCTGACAGCGTGACATCTGCTTGGGATTTTCTCTCTCTCCCTCTCTCAAAATAAATACATAAACATAGGAAGGAAGGAAGGAAGGAAGGAAGGAAGGAAGGAAGGAAGGCAGGCAGGCAGGCAGGCAGGCAGGGAGGGAAGAAGGAAGGAAAAGAAAGAAAGAGAAAAAGAAAAAAAGAAAAAAAAAGAAAAAGAAAGTCTCAGCATACTTCCTTGGCACCCACCACACCCACATCTAACTTGATTTCTGTGTCTGGACATAGCAGAACAAAGCATCAACTGTCCATAAGGACAGCCTTAGACCAAGAAAAGTTAAATTTTGTTTTATATCTGCCTTTGGAAGGCAGAAAAGTATTTCATGAAAAAATTCTGTCACAAATATGTGAATCATAAAGAGCAAGTATTTATAAATTCATCTGGAAGACTATTTAAAAAATTTTTTCTTAATGTTTACTCTTTTTTTTTTGAGAGAGAGAGTGTGAGCTGGGGAGGGGCAGAGACAGAGGGAGACACAGAATCCGAAACAGGCTCCAGGCTCTGAGCTGTCAGCACAGAGACTGACATGGGGTTCAAACCCATGAACCGTGGGATCATGACCTGAGCCGAAGTCAGATGCTTAACTGACTGAGCCACACAGGCACCCCAAGACTATTTTAAATATTATACATTTTAGAATCAGTGTCACCCTTAAAAGTAGATAGACTCTCTTACTAGCCAGAAAAATGTTTTAGTCTCAAATTCTGAAGTTCTTTTATTCTAAACTATAGAATCCAAAGTCCAAAATAAGGGGCCTGGAATTAATTTTTCCCTGCCTGATCATTTGTTCTTCCTCCTCCAAGGATCTCTGCCAATGTCCTGGCCTTCCCCTCAGCCACAAGCACACTCTGCAGACCCTGTGTGGCTGCTCCACCTCTCACCCCCTCGAGCCCAGGGCTGGAAGGACTCCCAGTGAGGCCAGGTCCTTGTTTCACCACCTGCTCCTGATTCCCCTCCACTCTGCCCGCAGTCACCTCTTAAGGATCCAGGTTAAGACATATGGTCATTTTTTCATCCAAGAAACTAAACAGTTTATTCAAAACATACAGAGCTATGATTAAAATTCTGTAATGCAACATACATACCGTGCCTTCATCAGCAAATCTCTTGAGATAGTCTTTAAGTTCAGTCTTCAAGTCATTGTATTCTAAATCAAAACAACAAAAAAGGTACATAGACTTTAGGCAAGTCATTTGCTTTTAGAAACAAAGTGCATCTTTTCCACTGATAGTTGAGTAGGTTAATACTTTAAATTTTCTCTAAGCGAAACATGCATGGAAACTTGCTTCCAATTTCTCACAAGTTCTTTCATTTTGATATTGCGGACCCTACTTCTTAAAACAAATAAACAAACAGAACTCAAAAAAATTGCCACTCCAAAAATATTAGCTAAGAATTTTTGTAAGAGGTTTCCTATCTCTCTGGAATTCTAGTAATGGAAATAATCTTGGACTCATCAAACTTTATAAGCTTCAAAACTGATTCACTCACTTAACAGTTCATATTACATATGAGGTACCCTGAGGGCTACAAAAATCCTTCAAATGCAGCCTTCATCCTCAAAAAGCTTTCAGTCTAATAAAGGCAAAAGAAATTAATCAGATAGTTAAAAATAAAAGACAGGGGGCGCCTGGGTGGCTCAGTCGGTTAAGCGGCCGACTTCGGCTCAGGTCACGATCTCGTGGTCCATGAGTTCGAGCCCTGCGTCGGGCTCTGTGCTGACAGCTCGGAGCCTGGAGCCTGTTTCAGATTCTGTGTCTCCCTCTCTCTGACCCTCCCCCATTTGTGCTCTGTCTCTCTCCGTCTCAAAAATAAAAAATAAACGTTAAAAAAAACAAAAAACAAAAAACAGAAACAATCAATGCCACAGAGGTGGTGGCATCTGAGTAGTCAGGGTGGAAATTACTAAAATCAGTTGGGCATGCTGGGGGGAAAAATGTAAAAGCCTGCAATTAAGGGCTCAGGGATATTTTCCCCTCTGGTGGTTTCCTGTGAACTACTAAAGCAACCTCAAGAACCATCCAAAAGATAACATGCTTCGCTCAAAAAGAGGACACATGATGCTCCATGAAAACTATTTAAATCGATGGACAAAGAAATTGATTTTCTATTATTCCATATTCATACATCTACCCTGAATCAAAACAGCATGTTAAGGTTTCTCAAGCACGTAATTATTCTAGCACCTAACTCTGATTCAGTGGTAATCACAGCTAAATACCCAGCAACGCTACAATTCAGCAAGCATAATAAGCGTAATTGAAGCCTATTCTATAATTCCAATTTTAAGCTTTTTTTGTATTAAATTAAAACCGTAGGTGTTAGTAGCCCTCCTTACACATATTTTAACAGTGAAAGAAACTTTATGAACTTCACGACTTTTTGTTCAAACAGCATTTACCACAAATAAGTTCCACTTGCTGGACTCTGTCCATGCTGTTAAGGGTGTCCATTAAAGGGTCTCTCCTGTCAGCTGCCTGGTCAACCTTGCCCTTGTTTTCATAAGCCAGAACTGTGTCGTATTCATCTGTCAGGAACAGGACATCTAGCTCGCCATACATTTTCTTCAAAAAATAAAACCAGTTTCCCATTAGAACATATGTATATCATTCTCAGAAAGTCAATTCTCAAGAGCTGAGAATCACTAAAAATTTATTTAATTTTTTTTTTTACATTAATTGCCAGAAAAATCTGAGCCTTTTAGTACAGAATTGCTTGAATGATTTATTCTTTTTGCCCAAATCTGTTTTAGGAATCTCCCAACTTCCCAATAGGTGTTGTATGGTCTAAAAGATCTTTATTTAAAAATCTTTAAAAAAAATGTTTTTTAATTAAAAAATGAAAACTACTGATTTACTGGAACTTTCAAGTAATTTTTATTCCCAAGCAAATTCTATGATATGAAAAAGATAAAAATTTATGTTTTCCACTAAAATGAAGATAATAAAAAGTACTGCATGATTCTTAATTTCTCCCACAAGCATTCAGACTGCAAAGAGCATTTCATAAATTTGCTTAATATGAAACATTTTAAAGTTCTCTACAGAGCTAACATCAATTTCATAAATATATTTTTCAGAAAGTCTTATTCTAGGCATCAGTCCGTAAAACACAGTGACATTGACCTTGATCAGTCACTCACCATACAGTCTTTGCAGGTACATAACTTGCTACGCCAGTTCAGGGGCCAATAGGTGGCAGTGTCTTTCTTTATCAACTGCTTAGCATTAAGATCCTGAAGTCTGCAGCCAGACTGTGATTCTGTGTTGAGATGTTGATTCTTAAGTGCCGTCTGAAATAAAATTAAGTTTTGAAGTATGCTTTTTACACTCTGACAGTTTAGACTGTACAAAGGAATTTCTTTGGGCAAAGGGTACAATTGAGATCCAAAGCTACAGAGCTTACAGAAGTAATTTTGCTTAAGCTTTAGTTCTTTGATGGCTTATACTTCATATGTTACCTGGGGATCAGACTCAGAACTAGAGCTGGTACATGGTTCGTTAGTCTGCTCTGCTTTAATTTCCGTGACAGCATCCTTTCCGTGTTCTGGAACATCCTCTTTGAGGGTACTATCTTGATGATCTCCATTTTCAGGTTTGATGACTTCCTGATCACCTATTCCATCAACATTCAGCACCAACCCATCATCCTCCACAGATACTTTGGTTACTGTGGGTTCAATGAAAGCAAACACACACACATATCCATAGACAGTGAAATCACTTAGTCTGATTAAAAAAGATTTCAGAATCTGGAAAAAGAGAAAGTCAACCTTAATCTCTGGAATAATGAGAAAGAAATTATCAACTCTTCCTTTGGCTATGCCTGCCTAATCCAGAGTTCAAATAATTGAACAGTTCATTTAAAAATGTCAATCACAGGGCACCTGATTGGCTCAGTTGGAAGAGCATGTGACTCTTGATCTCAGGGTCATGAGTTCAAGCCCCACATTCAGTGTAGAGATTACTTAAATAAATCTTTAAAAACAAATAAATAAAAATTGAAAATGAAAGAAAAACAGGGCCGCCTGGGTGGCTCAATCAGTTAAGCCTCTGACCTCGGCTCAGGTCATGATCTCATGGTTTGTGGGTTCAAGCCCCACATCGGGCCCTGTGGTGACAGCTGGGAGCCTGGAGCCTGCTTTGGATTCTGTGTCTCCCTCCCTCTCTGCCCCTCCCCCACTTGCACTGTCTCTCTCTTAAAAATAAATACATATTAAAAACATAAAAAATAAAAATGCCAATCACTACTTAAGCATTTTCTATGTAAAGGAAAAAGAAAAATACTGCAGACAGTAAAAAGAGGTAGGATACCTCAAGAAGCAAGAAGCAGGAAGAGGTTTAACTATAAACACAGGTGGAAGGGTAGTTTTGAAAAAACAACCAGCTTTTCTCGATGAGAGGAAGGAATAAAAAAGGATGGATATAGACCCAGAAATATTGTCAAAAAGAAAAGAGCAATGATAGGGAAGTTCATGTTGAATGATGGCACTTCGATTTAATGGGAAATGAGGCCATCTGTTGACAGACAAGGAAATGAAAGTACAGGGGGAAGACTGATTAAGAAAACCCAACAAATGAGATATAGATACAGGTCCAGTGGAAAGTGGGAGATGTAACTGAAAAGGGTAGGAACACAAGGAGGACGCACCAAGTTTAAGAACTTTGAGACAGGGGGGTTAAGTGGCTCAGTTGATTAAGTGTCCGACTCTTGATCTTGCCTCAGGTCATGATCTCACGTTTTGTGAGATGGAGACCTGCGTCAGGCTCTGCGAGGACAACATGGAGCCTGCTTGGGGTTCTCTCCCCTCTCTGTCTGCCCCTCCCCCACTCGCGTGCTCTCTCTTGAAAAACAAACAAAAAACCAAAACTTAAATGCTTAAAAAAAAAAAAAAAAAAAAAAAAGAACTTTGAGACAAATCAAAAGTGTAGGGTGAGATTTTAGGTACGGCTGTGCTGTTTGCAGTTTGTGTGGTAAAATGTTCCCTGAAGGTGAGAGGGGCAAGAAATTATGAGGTCAGAGCAGCAGATACTATGAGTAACTGCCACTCTAAAAATAAATTAAGTAACACATTTGCATTACCAGTAAAATTAAATAATGCCTCAAGACCATTGCTGATCAGTTGTTTTGGGCCAATTTCTTTGGGTACAATAAAAGTACTAGGTAACAAACTATACCCCACATCTCCCAACCAATAGCATATCTTATACTTAAGAACAATTTATGGGGCGCCTGAGTGGCTCAGTTGGTTGAGCGACCGACTTTGGCTCAGGTCATGATCTCATGGTTTGTGAGTTCGAGCCCCGCATCGGGCTCTGTGCTGACAGCTCAGAGCCTGGAGCCTGCTTCAGATTCTGTGTCTCCCTCCCTCTCTGCCCCCCACCCCCACTCTCTCTCTCCTTCAAAAATAAATAAACATTAAAAAAAAATTTTTTTTTTTTTTAAAGAACAATTTATTCTGGGGGAGCCTGGATAGCTCAGTCGGTTAAGCATCTGACCTCGCCTCAGGTCATGATGTTGCTGTTCCTAAGTTCGAGCCCCGCATCAGGCTCTGTGCTGACAGCTCAGAGCCTGGACCCTGTTTCATATTCTGTGTCTCCCTCTCTCTTTCTGACCCTCCCCTGCTTGTGCTCTGTCTCTCTCTCTCAAAAACAAACAAACATTAAAAAAAGAACAACTTATTCTGGTTTTATTTATCTTTCAAAGTCCCATTCAAAAACTGCCTCCATTTTCCCTAACTCTGGTCTCATCCAGCCTCTGCCTCATGTTATTTAAGCACAGATTTGTTCTTGGTAGTCTCCCAACCATTCTATAAGCACCGTGTGGAGAAGGTATGTTATCTTACACTTTTTCTACACCTTGAAGTCCAGTCAAAAACAGTTGCTAAAAATTCTGGACTGAACAGAGAAATTTCACAAGTACGAGACTGTGGCACACCAACTCCACAAGACACCCACCTGCCAATTGTGCAGCATAAGCCCACAAGAAGGGGCAGCGCTTCATACAAGCCGGGCACACCATCTCCTGGAAATCCCCGCTCTCGGGGGGGATGGCACCAAGATGCTGTGAATACAGAAAACCCACTATTTTCCTTGTAGTCTCCAAGTTGTCCAAAATGCTATTTAATAAACAAATATTGCAACAGAACACTGATCGTATCTTTACAATTTCTTTTTAGAAGAGTAATTATAATGTAAAATATAA
Organism: Acinonyx jubatus; assembly: GCF_027475565.1. NCBI lineage: Eukaryota > Metazoa > Chordata > Mammalia > Carnivora > Felidae > Acinonyx > Acinonyx jubatus. Next base: position 133,633,695 of record NC_069386.1, on the reverse strand, counting down.
CACAATTCAAAAAGAAGCAAGAAGAGATCTTTTTTCTTTCTGTACAGACAATACCTTTTAAAAGGTAAAAGCTGGGGCGCCTGGGTAGCTCACTCAGTTAAATGTCCAACTCGATATAGATCACGATCTTATAGGTCATGATCTTTCGGTCATGAGATTGAGCCCTGAGTCGGACTCAGTGCTGAGCATGCAGCCTGCTTGGGATTCTCTCTCTCCCTCTGTCTCTGCCCTTCCTTCCTCCATGCATGTGTATGTGCGTGCATGCCTTCTCTCTCTCAAAAAACCAAGCATTTTTAAAAATTAAAAAAAACAACAATGTAAAAAGCTTTCCTTACCCTTCCATGGAACCAGTCTTCACAGACTACACACTGGATCATCTCATCCGGAATCTAACACGGAAAAGCAGTTTGTATGTTAATGATTACAATGAATTCTGGGACACGGAAGTAAATCCAGCAAACAGAAGAACTATATATTAAATTCTCTATACCGATTCTGTGAGACGGCTATGCACATGCCAACAGTCAAGGGGCCAGGGAGAAATAGCGGGTCACAGGACCAAAGAAGTTCACTCAACACGAACTGATGTTGCCGAAAGGTTACACTGAGATGAGCACTTTGGAAACAACCGTCAAAGCTGGTCCACTTTGGTTACTTGGCACCTGACTCTCGCAAGACTTTATAAGTAACATCTCATTTTACGTGAAAACCAAGACCCAGGAAGGTGAGATGGATTGACCAATGTAGAATGTGGCAACCCCACATTCTTCAAGCCCTTCACTTTACTTAAACTGAAAAGTAAATATTATAAACAGTCTCTTGCTAATATGGACAGCAACAACTTCCCTAATTTGAATTAGTTAAGAAATTAGATTCTGGCCCTAGGAAAATGACATACCATAGGGCACAGACTGTTTTTGGAATGATTTTCCTTTCATTCCCAGACTTTCATACCTACTGATTAATATCCCAATGTTGTTCTGTCCTTTCCCTATTATAACTTCTCAAAGGGGGAAAAAAGCATATATGCCTATATATATGTCAATACAGATAAACACACACACATATCAAATATACATATATATAAAGCAGTTTTATTCTTTCTTCTACCTTGATCAATTTATTTGGCATCTTATTTTTTGTCTTTTGATTTAACAGTGTTATAACACTTTACCCCATACCTTAAAATATCCAGTTTTAAGGTTTTATCTTTGTTAACTCAAAGATATCTTCAACTTGTTCCTCTATATAATTTGGTTCAATAATTACAGTTCCAAGACAACTAGAAAGCAAGGAAGAAGGCAGAAGGCTAATTTTTCTAAACATAAAGCACTCCTTCAAATCAGTAAATACACAACAAAATCCAACCCAGTCAAAATATGGGCCAAGGATATGAAAGGACAATTCAGATAGGTTATTACAAATGTTCAATAAACTCATGAAAGATGCATACTCTCATTCATGATCAGGGAAAAGAAAAAAGATACACCTCTTCATCTATCAAGATGGCAAAACTTAAAAAGACTGGTAGTATGTAGGGCTGACAGAGTATTGGGGAAAAAAACCACTATCACCTACTGTTGGTGACTGAACTCTTTTGACAGAGGTGATCACAATTTTATTTTTTTTAAGCATTTTCTTTTTAATGTTTATTTATTTTTGAGAAAGAGAGACAAAGTATGAGTGGGGGAGGGACAGAGAGAGGGGCGAGACACAGAATCTGAAACAGGCTCCAGGCTCTGAGCTGTCAGCACAGAGCCCAAGGTGGGGCTCAAACTCATGAACTATGAGATCACGACCTGAGCCAGAGTCGGATGCTCAACCGACTGAGCCACCCAGGTGCCCCAACACAATCTTAAATATAAATATCCTATGTCTCATCAGTTCTACCTCTAAGTATCCATAAATTCTTGCAGGAATATTACTGAATCAAATTACTGTATAAGGATGTCCACTGTAGCTTTCTTTAGAATACTGAAAAAAGAGATCGGACCAGTCTGCTACAGAACATTTAGGTAACTAACTTATAGCATGTCAAATTATGAGTACTTGGCTGTGATCAGAACAAGGTGGATGTGTGCTATGTAGCATGGAAAGAAGTCTATGATATACTGAGAAGTGAGAAAAGCAAGTTGCAAAAGTGAACATACGGAATTTTCACTTTTGTCAAAAGGAAACTACAAATTGAAACACACATCACTTATGTTGGGACCGAAACAGGTCTAAAAACATATACACCAAAAAGTGTTAACAGTGGTTATATCTGGGAAGTACAATGGAATGAGGAAGAAAAATTCTTTTTAAATTCTGTGTATACTTTTTTTTTTTTAATTTTGTGTATACTTCTAATTGAGGATCCAGTCTGTACACCCCGTTTCTTTTCTTCCATGGAGGCAAGAAGTTGAAAGTCATTGTTTGGAGAGTGCTTGGCAGTGGAGCAGGCAGGCAACGAGAGAGAGAGGAAGGACGAAAGCACTGGCCTTGAGAATGTCCTGCCCAATATTTCATTCTTGTAATGTAGAATGAGAAGAACACTCAAGATCTGTACCAGTTACAGCTCCAGCCCACACTCCTAAGAAAGGATAAACCTAGAATCCTCTCGCAATCCCCAAATCCCTTCTGAACAGCTATAAAGGCCCAGATTGGACAACAGGCTAAGGAGTGAAGGCTAGAGGTATTAACCTCCAATTAACCTCCAATTGCCTTACCTCATCTTCAGGATCAGGATAAGGTCTCTTGCAAATGCAGTACAATCCAAAAAAGTTGTCATTGTATTTATTGCCAGAATTTATCTTTGCTTTGTCCTGAAAGATATTCATTTCAATATGTAATATGGTCTAATTTTAACTATAATTTCAGGCATCATGAAAGTATAAATTATAAGTAACATATAAATATCACATATGGCATATATTATATTTATAACACCAATATACTATAAGAACATATATTACATATATTTATAACACAGCATCAATATATTGTAGTAAAATATAAAAAATACCATGACACAATAATAAAATATCATGTATTTCATGTTGTATGACATTAATACATTCAATAAATTTCTGCATTAAATATCTTCCTCCCCAGAAGCTGGTTTTTAACTTTCAAAGTACAAAGAAAAAGAATTCACTCCTATCAAAAGGATATTTTTTCCAGGATACAGAGAAATTTGATTTTTTGTACCTTCTTTGTAGTAATTGGGGAAACCAAATACATCCATTAACAAAATGCTGATAAAATTATATCATCAACCTCTATAACCCAGAATTTCAAAGTACTTTTTTATTTTTTTTTATGTATTTATTTCTTAGAACTTGCGAGTGGGGGAAAGGGGCAGAGGGAAAGAGAGAGAATCTCAAGCAGGGCTCCACATTCTGTGTGGAGCCCAACCTGGGGCTCGATCCCACGTCCCTGGGATCACAACCCAAGCTGAAATTAAAAGTTAGACACTCAACCGACTGAGCCACCCAGGAACCCCAAAGTACTTCTTAATGCCCAGCTGTGATAGCCAAAGCTCCCAGGTTACTAGACGGTAAAAAGTAAGCAAGGAAATTGTCTAAAAATAACCTTCAAAGGAGGGAAAAAGCATGAGAGTTTTAGCAATTATGACTGAACAATGTAAAATCCCTGACATTCTAGTTTCTGTTACTTCAGTAAATGTTATTGCGTTAAGTATAAAGCAGAAAAATCCCTGTGCACCTAGCTCACATTCATTATTACCAAGTTTTATTAATTCAGTTTTTACAGTTATACCCTTTGTTGGGGTGCCTGGGTGGCTCAGTCAGTTAAGCATCTAACTTCGGATCAGGTCATGATCTCACAGCTCATGAGTTCAAGCCCCGTGTTGGGCTCTGTGCTGACAGCTAAGAGCCTGGAGCCTGCTTTGGATTCTGTCTCTCTCTCTCAAAAATAAAATAAACCTTAAAAAATTTTTTTATACCCTTTGCTTTAAAAGCCTTAAAGGATGAACACAACCAACATAATTAAACCTCAGTTACATTAAAGAACATTCCCACCAAAATCCTTCATACTACAGTCTGTAATGCAGACTCTGAACAGGTTAGTTTTCCAATAAAATAAAAAATAGAATACAGTCTTTTTTTTTTTTAAACGGAATACAGTCTAATACCAATTTGTCTACTTGAAAGAATAAGCATAAGAACTTCCTTTTTGGAAAATGCATGGTTTTTATCCCCTCTGGCAAATATCCATCTCAGCTACTTTCAATGTATTTTTACACTGCTCACTTACAGGAAATAATTTGCATTCCAAATTTTTAAACTTGCTGTTTCCGCAATCACAACGAAAGTTTCTGAAAAAAATGAGGGAGAGCCAAATTTTAGTTTTTCTTTTAAATCTAATGAATTACTCTTTAAATTTATTGCACAGCCCCTGCCCTTTCAACTCATTTCTAGGGTCTAAAAAGTGACCTTGATTGCTGTTCATATGTCCAATTTGAAATTTCTCCAAGCACAGAATAAAAGATTTAACAGTTTGGGAAATTAACATGCACAGAAATAAATATTTATATCACACATACATATACGCACAAGTAAAATAATGACAAAGAAGGATGACTAGTTTGAGTTTGTGCAATAATTATATTTGATTTTTTTTAAGTTTTTATTTAAATTCTAGTTAACATATATGGTAAAACTAGTTTCAGGTGTAATAATTATATTAAAAGGCCCTCCAGAAAAACTATTCTAATTATATAAAACAATTATATTAAATTTTACCAGTACACAACTACTTTAAATGGAAAAACAAGAAAAAAGCGCAGGTGGAAAAGAATCTAAACATTTAAAAAGCATCCAGCACCAATCTCTGTTTTTACCTTTTTGTGTATAGCTCAAATAGTTTATGACTTCCATGACATTCGTAACTGCAAGCGAGGCAAATTCCTGCTGGTTCTTCTCCCTCTGGGGTGCAAGTACTACAGGCATAGAGTGCTTGTCTCTTTACTGAGCCCTAAAAGCCACAAAATGGAAGGAGAATAATCACACAAGAGAGTGCCAAAACACTGTCACATGTTTTATGTCATTATATATGCACTATGGTAGTGCTCATTTCATACAATTTTTTCTTACAATGATAGTTTAAAATTCTCAGGCAGCTGAAAAGAAGAATCAGCTGGCCTGCACCAACATCTTAACACATGAAAATGTAAGAGAACGTGTACAGGCTTATGTTAGCAATATCACACTTACAATTAAGATCAATGCACTTTATGCAAGAATCCTTTTGATTTTAGGAGATGCATGCTGAAGTATTTAGAGTGTCATGATGTCTGCAATTTATTTTCAAATGGTTCGGGGAGGGGGTCTGGGGAGGTGGGGGGTAGGGGAGATGGGGGGGTCGGAGTGTATTACATAGAGAAGAGAGATAAAAGCAAATGTGGCAAAAAGTGAATATGTGGAAGAGGTACACAGGTGTTCATAAAAGTATTCTTTCAACTTATCTGTAGATTTAAATTTTTTCACAATTAAAAGTTGAAGGAAAAGATCAGCAAAGGTTTTGGAAATCTTGACAATCGTTACCCTCCTCCAGGAAGGAGGGAGGCAGCGAAGCTTCTGGGATGCCAGTAATGATCTGGGGGCTACATGCATGCATATGTTCACTTTTTTCCACAAACCATACAAATGATTTGTGCATTTTCCATATATTTTACTAAAGTAAAAAGAAAAAATTTACAAAGTCCAATTTATAAAGCTAACCACATTTCAAAAATAGCTTACATACATTTTAAGGAAAGCAGAAAAAAAGTTGTTTTAGTGGTGACCAAAGGTTTTAAAATACCAGCCAACATCTGGGTCTGTCTGTGGATACCAGGTTTTTTCAAAAATCTAACCACTGGGCAGGGTTAAACTCAACTGGTCAAGATGACAACTGGTATTATGAGCTCAGTCCACACCACATAATGACCCCAAGTCTCTCACCTCATCCCCCAATGTTGCCATCCCACCCACCCCCAGCCCTGGGGCTAGGCAACCTCCTTCTTCCTACCAATTCTCATCCCGTGTAAAGTTTTCTTCTACCCACCTTTCTCCATTTTTGTACCTAGAAACATAGGATGAGTCACCAAACACTACAACACACCCTCTCAAATCCTGATTCATAACGTCTTCCAAATGCCAAATATACCCTTCAAGCAAATCCTCTCCCCTCCTCCCTCCTTTACCAGTGCCACCTGCTGTCGTGGTTCCGGTCTATTTCCATGGGGGGCGGACTGCAGATAGACACCATACTTGCTTCGCCTCGCAAAAACAACAACAACAACAACAACAAAAAACCTACCAGCTTGTACTTGTCAAACTAAATTGCAGAGGATTAGCTGTCAAGGGGCCCAGCTCGGGGAGATTTTCAAATCCAGAGCTCTCTCCTTTAACTCTGCTTCGACTCTCCCATTCGGTTCCAAATAAACACTCTTAGGATGGGAAAAGTAAGGACAAAGATGTCGGGATTTGAGCGGTCAAGGGGATAGTTTCTGAAAAGCAGCCAAGGCGCGGAGAAGAGAAGGAGAGGAAGGAAAGAGCAGGGGTCCCAGAGCCAAAGCCTGGAGAATCCTGAGGGACTAGACGGAGGAAGACCGAGGGAGGAGGGGAGCCCTGCTGGAAACAAGCTGAGAAAGGGAACCAGGAGACTGAGGTTTAAGGGCAGCTGGGCCTGGGATGGGGAAGTCTACGACGAACGGTGGCCTGGGACCACCCCAGGGGAGCCGGGCCGCGACACGCGGGAATGGGGCAAGTCTGGTCGGGAACAGGAGGTTCAGCGGGAGCCCGGGGAAGGCGAGGCCAGGGCCGCGCGCCCACCTGCGAGTAGGAGCACTTCTCGGAGTCGCTGCCGCCCAATACGGCGCACGCTTCATTCTCCAGCTCCTCGTCCTCCTCTAGTACGTCGACCAACGATACCACAGGCTCCAGCTCCGACTGCCGCCCAGCAGACCCCTCCGCCCCAGCCATCCTCAACTGTCAGCGGGTCCGCCGCTCGGCCCGGCGGAGGCGGGAAAAGCGGCTGCGAGAGGCGTGGCCGGAGGAGGAGGGGCCCAGTGCTAAGAACCAATCTCAAGGAAGGGAAGCTAAGGAAGGGGGAGGAGCAACTTCCGACAAACGGAAGTCACTCCTCTCCCTTCTCCCGCCTGCGCCAGGCTGCGCCCACGGCGAGTTGACTTCCGCTTCCGGGTGGCGCCTGCAAGTCGGTGGCTGTTGAAGCTCAGTCATCGCCATGGAGTTGTTGGGCGAGTATGTCGGGCTGGATGGGCAACAGCAGCGGCTGCGGGTGCCCTGTGAGGTGCCGGCCGACGCCGATCCTTACGAGACCCTGTTGTCTGGCGTGGCCCAGATGAGAGACCTGGTGACAGAACTCTTCGGCCCCCTGGTACAGCAGGAAGCGCAAGACCGGGTGGCGGCTCCAGAAGAGGCCTTGGACGGTGAGCCCTGAGAAGGTGCTGGAGCGACAGGAGGGCGGGGCAGGGGAGCCCGGGTATAGTGGCCGTCTTGGAGCAAGTGAGCCTCGGGGGAAGAAGAATCCCAACTAAAAATTGTCAGTCCTTACCGCCATATTATCTGCGCTCCTTCTGCTTAAGCGTTTGACGACTCTCTTTCCATATGTATCACAAAAAGCGTGGTGAGTGCCGACTGCTCTGTGCCAGGCACTGGGCTGTGCTCTTGAGAAGGAATGAGGTGAATGCCACTCAGTTCCTGGCTTTCTGAAACTCTCAGGCTGGTGGGGGTTAGACAAACAAATACTTATTAACAGATTGGAAGTGTGACCCCAGGGCCCTCTGTAACTATTGCAAGCTGAGAGGACCCAAGAAGGCTTCAGAGAGCATGGCTTTTGAGCTGGGTGTTGAAGGATGAAAAGGAGTATTACCTTCTTAACGTATTTGTAATTTAACGAAATTACACGAATTTACAGAATTTCATGAAGTTACAAACACGTTAAGAAGACTGTCCTCTGCGATCCAAAAGAATGAAATCTTGCCATTTGCAACAATGTGGATAGAGCTAGAGTGTATTATGCTAAGCAAAATAAGTTAGAGAAAGACAAATATGATTTCACTCATGTAGAATTTAAGAGACAAAACAGATGAACATAAGGAAAGGGAAGCAAAAATAATATAAAAACAGAGAGGGAGATAAACCATAAGAGACTCTTAAATACAGAGAACAAACAAGGTTGCCGGAGGGATGTTAGGTGGGGGGTGGGCTAAATGGGCAAGGGGCACTTGTTGGGATGACCGCTGAATGTTACAAGTAAGTGATGAGTCACTAAATTCTATTCGTTAATACACTGTATGTTAACTAACTTGGATTTAAATTTTTTAAAAATAAGTAATTTTAGAATTAATTTCAGAGTAAGTTCTGAAGATTTCAGTTTAAGGAGTCTTAACTCCCAGGGACTCCTTTCCATATGCCAACTTAGAAGGTGCAGTTTGAAAGGAGAAATGTGAAATTTAAGTCTTGTCTTGAATACGAAAAGAGGTAGGTACCTTTTTTGCCTGGAGCTGAGGGGCCAAAGAATTAAATATTGGAGTCAGGACTTAACTCCTCTCTAAAGGGACTTACACTGTACTGTACTTTCCATCTTTTGTATTATGTGAAGGAGCCAGTTCAGAACATTACACTGAGTTCAGACAATAGACTGGTTCCATGGATATATTAATTGGGAGTACCAATGTATTGAGAATGAAGTCCTGTTTCTTGGCTCCAGAAGTACTTCTGTAATCTGTTGAAAACGTTATCATTGGCGTAAGGATGAGTATAGCTGGAGCCATTTCTTAAAATATCATTACTTGTTGAGAAAATAACTGCCACCTATTAATGGAAGGTCAGTAGTATATTTGTATCAGAGGACATGTTTTTTGTTTATTTAATGAAGAGCCCATAAAGCTTAGGTTTTATTTTGTTAAAAGTAATTGAGATTAACATGGCACATATTGTGTTCTGTGAATTTGATCTCAACAAATATACAAAACTTTAAAATTGTACCAGTTACTAAAGAAAAGTGATAGAACTCAGTACTAAAAAGTACTCAGTACTAAAATTGGCTTACAAACAATCCAGTTACCAGATGTGAAAGGATTTGAATAGGCAGTTCTTTAAATAAGATATATAAATGGCCAATAAGCTCGTGAAAAGATGTTTAGCATCATTGGCCATCAGGGAAATCCTAGTGAACCCCAAGGAAATACCACTTTGCGCTCACTAGGACGACTGTAATCAAAAAGAACAATAACAGGTGTTGGCTAGGATGTGAAGAAATTGGAGTCCTCAGACATTGCGGGTGGAAATATGAAAGGATACACCTTCTTTGGAAAATGGTTTGGCAGTTCCTCAGGAAGTTAAAGTTACCTTATAACCCAGTAATTCCACTCCTAGGAACTCCTAGTTCCACTCCTACTTCTCCAAAGAGAACTGGAAACCTACGCTCACATAAAAACTTATATATGAATATTCATAGCAGCATTATTATAATAACGAGAAAGTGGAAACAACACCATGTCCGTCAGCTGATGAGGCGATAAACAAAATGTGGTGTCTCCATCGATGGAGTAGTACTCAACACTAAAAAGGAATGAAGCACCGGTAAATGGCTATAGCGTGAATGAACCTCAAAAACATGTGAAGTGAAAGCAGGCAGACAGAAAAGGTCGCATATTTTAGGATTCCATTTATATGAAATGTCCAGAACAGACAAATCTATGGAGATAGAAAGTAGATTAGTGGTTGCCAAGGGCTAAGGGGAGTGAGAAATGGTTGTTGGTGTGCGATTTCTCAGATGATGAATGTGTTCTAGAATTAAATGTCAGTGACAGTTGCTCAACCTAGGGAGTATACTACAAATCAATAAATTGTACACTTTAGAAGAGTGAATGTTATGTGGTGTATAGATTATATCTCCAAAAAAAGTGGCAGATAAGAAAAATTTTAAACACCAAAATTCCTGAAATCTTTTTAACCATACATACTTTGAATCCAACGTATGCATAACTTAATTAATCCTTCAAGTGAAATGGTCTCAGTATCAACCATTTTAGCAATCTCTTTCTTTGAACCACTGAACATATTGTCACACAACAAATATTTATTTTAAAAGGTGATGATGAAGATGATGTAGAAGATGAAAATAACACTGATAACAGAACTAACTCAGATGGACCATCTGCAAAACGGCCCAAACCACCATCTTAAGAATAGCTTTTATGAAATTTAAAAGACTGCTACTATATCTGAATTATCACACGCTGACATTTAGGAAAGACTGGTGCTCTAATTTGGAAAAGCATTTGTTTTATTCCCCTAGGACAATTTTGTCAAAGAAAAAAATGTACCTTGTTTCCACCAAAGAAAGATATAATAAATGTTTAGAAATGAATCTGTTTTCTTGAGTGAGAAATAAATTTGATACTGTGGAAATAACTAGAACACTCAATGCTATATAAAATCCTCTAAGTTGGCAACTGAATATTTGTTCAGTTTTCTACTTTTTAAATAACCATTGAATTAAGTTGTGTGATGTCTACATCTTGTGGCTTCTGCTTGTTATAAAAAGTACACATCATAGTCCTGCACAATAACATTTCAAAGAAGATGTAAGTGGAGAAAATCGGATATTAGATTTAAGAATGGCAGATCTGTGTAAGAAGAAGGAAAATGGGAATAGAAATACTGAAGAGGGAGATGAGCCCGGAGAGAGACCCAAGGAAACCTGGAGTCCATACTTACACCCAGTATATAGACATCCAGAGATGATACCACTCAATGAATATATACATTTAACTTGTAACTTAAGAGAACGAAGTTGGGCGGACTTTTATGCTGTAGCATGTTATATATATAAACACAAATGTAAGTCTTAAACAATCTATGTTGACTTTAACTTAAGGTATTTCTCATCCTGTATCCATGCTTTGATTTTGCTTACCCCAAAGGCCTGTTGAATCCTTGAAAATACATATATATTCCTAAAATATGTGTGTGTATTCCTTTTCGGCTTGTTGATGGGACCAAGGCATTTTTTATTTCCTGTGCATCTTTCCTGATTCATTTAGATAGCTAAAATGCAAAGAAATCAAGTAGCATGTATCTAAGGAAATGCAAATAGTTATAGAATTTTAGAGTTGGAAGTAACCTTACAGATTATATATGACTTATTCCCAAGATGAATTGAACCTTAGAAGAAGTGTTGCCCTGAATTTGAGCTAAATATTGGCAGAGATGGGTTGTACACATAGCCTTTAACAGATTACCAAAAAACCCCAAAAGCAGATTATCATAGTACTTTCCCAGTTACATATTCTGAAATCTATAGTTTGCAAAGTACATACAATTAAGGAAACTGAATTTAGATACCTTTTCATGTCTTTTTTTTTTTTATGTTTATTTTGAGAGAGAGACAGACCACACATGCAAGTGGAGGAGGGCTAGAGGGAAAGGGAGAGAGAATCCTAAGTAGTGCCATACTGTCAGCATGAGCCCATCGTGGGGCTTGATCTCAACACCTGTGAGATCATGACCTGAGCTGAAATCAAGAGTTGGATGCTTAACCGACCGAGCCACGAGGTGCCTGATACCTTTTCACATCTTTGAAGTATTGTTTTACTTGGAACATCAGCCTTCCACTAAGTGCTCTTATGTAATCAAAACAATACCAACTAGGAAAAAAAAATACTAACTGGGAAAAGTTCTATGAATGGTCAGAAATTTCCTTGTTTAGTTTGTGATAATGTCTCTAGTATTGGGACTTCTACTCAGTTATTGACTTCTGATAATCTTTTTCTTCATACAATCCTTTAAAAAACTTACCAGCACAGTTAAAATAGTTCATATGTTTTTTAAGTTTTTCTTTTTTAAAGTTTATTATTATTTTTTTTAGTAATCTCTACAGTCAACGTGGCGCTCAAACTCATGACCCAAGGATCAAGAATCACATGCTCTCCCAGCCAAGCCAGCCAGGTGCCCCAAAATAGTTCATATTTTTTAAGTAATAGCTGGATTTTGCTCCTGACTATTTTGCTTTCTTTACTTTTTTTATTTTTTTTCCTTCTTTGTTTAGTAAATATGTTTATAAAGAAGAAATTTCAAGATATTTGTGCTTGTGGCCCAGTGTTTTGAGGTCTGGGTTATAGGTCTAATTGATCTTTTCCTTAATTTTAATACTGATTTTTTTTTTTAATTTTAATGTTTATTTTTGACAGAGACAGAGCATGATTGGCGGAGGGGCAGAGAGAGAGGGAGACACAGAATCCAAAGCAGGCTCCAGGCTCTGAGCTGTCAGCACAGAGCCCAACGCGGGGCTTGAACTCACAGACTGCTAGATCATGATCTGAGCTGAAGTCAGACGCTCAACCGACTGAGCCACCCAGGCGCCACAATACTGATTTTAATACTGCCTGCTTCATAAGTGAGCTACATGTGTGACAAAAAAGATCAGTGTGAAGGCCCAGTATCGAAGTGCCTTGCCTGGTTTTCTAATCTTCTGACTCCTAAGAGTACAAACATTGCCATAGGCAAGCAGGACACAGTTAATCTCTGAATTTCTTTCGAGTTTATTTTTGTACAGGAAAGTCAACCTCACAATCCTAGCTAAAAGTAAGCTTAACACCCGACTTGGATAAGTAATCTTTTAAAATGTGAGACATGGAGTTTAAAATATGAAATATATGGACATTTGCAACATAATGGTTTTTCTAAAAGTGCATTTGTGTCACAAGAAATACTTGTTTTAATAGCATTCTGTGGAACCTATTATAATAGGTGCTGTTTGTAAGAAAGTTGGAAGATTTTTTTAAAATCACTTGAGAAGAGGGATGCTTGGTTGGCTCAGTTGGTAGAGCATGCGACTTTTTTTTTTTTTTTAATGTTTATTTTTGAAAGAGAGAGTGTGAGCAGGGGATGGGCAGAGAGAGACGGAGACACAGAATAGGAAGCAGGCTCCAGGCTCTGAGCTGTCAGCATACAGCCTGACGTGGGGCTTAAACCCACGAACTATAAGATCACCAGCTGAGCCAAAGTCTGCTGCTTAACTGACTGAGCCCCTCAGGTGCCCCTAGTGCATGTGACTCGTTCTCAGAGTCATGAGTTCAAGCCCTGTGTTGGGTGTAGAGCTTACTTTCTAAAAAATTTGGGGGCACCTGGGTGGCTCAGTTGGTTAAGCGTCCAACTCTTGGTTTCGGCTCAGGTCATGATCTCATGGTTTTGTGGTCTGGAACCCCTCCTTGGGTTCTGCGCTGACGGTGCAGAGCCTGCTCGGGATTCTCTCTCTTCCCCTCTTGCTCTGCCCCTCTCCCACTAATGCTGTCTCTCTCTCAAAATAGATAAAAAATAAAAATTAATTTGGGGAGAAGGAAAACTTACTTTGAAAAAATTATGGGAAGTTTTGTCCCCCCAGTTTAGAGATAGTGTTCATACTCCGAGGATTTACGCTTCTGCAACTGGCTGCCTTTCAAGTCCTCAACCAAGTGACGTCCTTTACCTGTCTAGTTCTTCCTTCAACTTAAACATTTCCTCCAGGAGACTTTCCTGGCTTCCTAGGTGATGTTAGGTCCTCATGCTGTGTGTTTCCTGGTACCTAGCCCCCTGTACTTCCCCCCACCTTGTATTACAAAATGTACTTTAGGGGTGCCTGGGTGGCTCAGTCAGTTAAGCATCCAACTTTGGTTCAGGTCATGATCTCAGGGTTCTCTGAGTTTGAACCCCACATCAGGCTCTCTGCTATCAGTTTGGAGCCCACTTTGGATCCTCTGTCTCCCTCTCACTGCCCTTCCCCTGCTCGTGTGTGCACACACGAGCTCTCAAAAACAAACATTAAAAAAATTTTTTTAATAAAAAAATGAAATATACTTTATTAGAATTATTCCTTCAGGGGAAGGAAAAAATTATGCCTTCAGCTGCTTAGAATTTTTTTTTTAATTTTTACTAAAAGAAAATTCAATTGATAGTAAAAAAAATTTTTTTTTTATTGAGAAGACTTGTACTTTAAAAGGAAATAAAGTTTAGGTTTTCTTCCAAATGACAAAATCAGTTGGAGACACTTGTGGCCCTCAGTTTATTGTACTTTTGTTTAGTTCCTATTTAGCCTATTAAAGATACATCTATTTCTCAGTGGGATTGTCCAGTCTGAACAAATAGAGAATATCTTCTATACTCCTAGGTTTCGTACATAAGAGATTCTGAAAACCTAGGCTTTTTAAACTCAATTGTCAATCAGTGTGTTGTGCTGAAATGTTTACAAGAAATGCCTGTTTGGACTTACTGTGGGGTAGCTGAGCACTGCAAAATTCAAAACTGCATTGCCATAAAATTAGCATGTGATGGTTACAAATAAAATTTACATGTTTGAGGAAATTGATTACAATCATTTTGTGATAATTATTTCCTGGATATTTAATGTAAAATCCTCACCTAATGGAGAATGTTTGTAAAATGACACTTCCAGTCTTAACAAATGAAAAACAAATTGACTAGTTTTTGTGAGAGTTTAAATCTCTCATGAGTTAGAACATAATAAATTTCAGGGAGAATCAAGATTTGTAATGTAAAACAAAACCACAGAAGTACTAAAAAAATGGAGTAGGGGCACCTGAGTGGCTCAGTTTGTTCAGCGTCCAACTCTTGGTTTCTGCTCAGGTCATGATCTTGCGGTCATGAACACATGGTCATGGGATCAAGCCCTGCATCTGGCTCCAAGCTCAAAGCCAGGAGCCTGCTCGGGATTCTCTCTCTGTCCTTCCCATACAGGTGTGTTTTCTCTCTCTGTCTCTCTCTCTCAAAAAAAAAAAAAATTAAATAATAACTCTTTTTAAAAGAGAAAGAATATAAAGTAATAGTTTTTATAGTCTCAGAGTGAGGAAGGTGTCCTTCCTAAGCAAGATTTTTTAAAATCCGGAAACCATAATAGAAGAGATTAGTAAATGTGATTACATAATAATGAAAAATTTGGAATATTCTATAAATAAGATTAAAAGACAAAGAGGGAAAAAGTATTTGGCATTTTCAGCACATAATGACTAAGAACTATTTCCTTTTATAGATCTCACGTATACCAGTCAAACCATAGAAGTGGGCAAAGGAAAGAAATAGCAAAATCACAAGAAGAGAAATACACATGGTTTTTAAATGGAAAAAAAAGTAATACTTCAAAGAAATGAAAATTAAAGCCACAATGTGATACCATTTTTTACTTTACAGACTGAAAGATCAAAAGTTTTGATGTAATGTTGAGCTGGAAAGGATGTGAGGGCTATACGGTACTGATGATGAGAGTGTAACTTGGTATAAGCTCTTTGAAAGTCAAGTTGAGGGGCACCTGGGTGGCTCAGTTGGTTAAACATCTGACTTCGGCTCAGGTCATGATCTCACGGGGCTCAATGGGCCCCGTGCTGACAGCCTGGAGCCTCCTTGGGATTCTGCATCTCCCTCTCTCTCTGTCCTCCCCCACTTGTGCTTTCTCTCTCTCTCTCAAAAATAAACATTAAAAAAAAAAAAGGGGGGCACCTGGGTGGCTCAGTCAGTTGAGCGACCGACTTCGGCTCAGGTCATGATCTCACAGTTTGTGAGTTCGAGCCCCGTGTCGGGCTCTGTGCTGACAGCTCAGAGCCTGGAGCCTGTTTCGGATTCTGTGTCTCCCTCTCTCTCTGCCCCTCCCCCTTGACAGGCTCTGTGCTGACGGTGTGGACCCTGCTTGGGTTTCTCTCTCTCCCTCTACCCCTCCCCTGCTTGTGCTTTTACTCTCTTTCTCTCAAAATAAATAAATGTTAAAAAAAAATGTTAGATGTACTTGTTCTTTGACCCAGCAGTTTCATTTATAGAAACTTTTCCAGTGATAACGGTACACAGGTGCACAGATTTATTTACAATACTATTCATTGCAGCATTATTCTTAGTAAGAAGAGTGTAAAGAACCTAAATGTCCTTTGGCAGAAGACCCTGGTTAATTAAATAAGAATATTCATACAATAATTTGGGGCAGCCATTAAAAAAGGCCAACGTGTAGCTCTGTGTTAAAGATCAATCTCTAGGATACGATGTTAAATGAAAACCAGCAAGATACAGAATAGCGTGTAGAATGGTGCCATTGGAAAATATTGGTGAGATACACATGTAGTACCTAAAAGGATAGCCAGACTGCTTCTGGGCAGAGAGGGAGTTGGGCTAGGAATAAGAGGGAGAGTTTTCACAGAACACTCTTAACTCTTTGCATTTTTTTAAATGTATTTTGTAGTTTTCTACACACAAGTTACTCTTTCTGAAATGTTGCTGAAACTGTTGAGTTTTTTTTTAAGTAAGCTCTGCACCCAACGTGGGGCTTGAACTCATGATCCTAAGATCAAGAGTTGCATGCTGTACTGACTAAGCCAGCCAGGTGCATAAGTAATTCAGGGCAAAAATTAACCAATCTAGACTTAAAAACCAAAAAAAATCCACATTTTCCATCTGATTATTACTTTGTCAGAAAAGGGAGCAGAATGTGACCTCTAAAGAGGTTAGGAAACTGAGCTAATGTGAGGTAAGATACTGTAAAAAAAAAAAAAAAAAAAAGGCAGTGTTGGTAAAACTGATGTACGTAGCATTAACCTTGAAAAAATGCCCTCTAGATAGTGCATTATTCTTAAAGTATAAAATGAATTTCACAGTGTTGCTGTAACTATTCCAGTTCTCAGGTGACTTTTGGGATCAGAATTGCTCTATTTAAAGACATGGCCCAGGGAACAGTGAACGCTAGAATATAAGCTTCTATTTAAATCTTTTAAAAAGCAGTAGCTCACATTGGGGCAGCAACAAGGCCATTGGGGTACAGTTTTAAATAGAAATTTACTCCACAGCGCCTGGGTGGCTCAGTTGGTTAAGCATCTGACTTTGGCTTGGGTCATGATCTTGAGGTTTGTGAGTTGGAGCCCCATGTTGGGCTCTGTGCTGACAGCTCAGAGCCTGGAGCCTGCTTCGGATTCTGTGTCTCCCTCTCTCTCTGCCCCTCCCCCACGCATACCCTGTCTCTCAAAAATAAGCATTAAAAAAAAAATTTTTACTCCAATGCAAAAAATTCTGCTGGAGATGGAACTAACTTCTAAAAATACATTACAGAGCTCCTGGGTGGCTCAGTCGGTTGAGCACTCCAGCTCAGGTCATGGTCTCACAATTCATGAGTTCGAGCCCCACATCAGGCCCACTGCTATCAGCACGGAGCCTGCTTCAGATCCCCTGTCCGCCTCTCACTCCCCTTCCCCCACTTGCACTCTCTTAAAAATAAATAAAACAAATAAATAAAGAAATGAAAATTAAAACACATTTTGGGGCACCTGGGTGGCTCAGTTGATTAAGTGTCAGACTTAATAACAGGGGCACCTGGGTGGCTCAGTCCATTCAGCCTCTGACTTCGGCTCAGGTTATGATCTCACGGTTACTGGGTTCGAGTCCCACATTGGGCTTTGTGCTGATAACACAAAGCCTGTTTCAGATCTTCTGTCCCCATCTCCCTGCCCTTCCCCCGCTTGTGCTCGCTTTCTCAAAAACAATCATTTAAAATAATAATAATAATAATAATAATAACACATTACTACTTTAAATGAGTAATTTACGGGCCAAGGTATTGGCTTAAACACCAGAATACTGAAAAATTGTGTGCTGTAACCCTAAGAGTTTGGCAGGACACTTGATGCATATGTTAGGTGGTTTAGGAAACTGTTATCTTCATGATTGTACCTTGAGAATTACTCAAGGCTCTAACCACCACTTAAAACCTTGTTTGTGAATGGGGTATTTTTTTTTCCTGCTTGAATAAGGAGAATCCCGAGACAACCAACATCATTGTTGGCAAAAGTAAATGGACTCATTATAAATCTTGGCCTCGGAAAGAACATACCACTACTGAAACCTGAAAAAAGCTTAGCCACTGAATTTATCCAGAACATGTGACAGGGTAGGCTACACACTTAGTAGAAAGTGTTAACTTTAACCTTTATTTTCTCTGGAGAGCAAACTAGATTGTTTTGCAGTCTAATGAAAGAGGTATTCAGTGGCAGTAAGAATCGTTCACACAGTAAATAATTAATGAGCACCTACTATGTGCTGTTCTAGGCACAGGGTATACAACAATGAACAGACAAAACCCCTGCCCTCATGGAGTTTAGATTCTGACAAAATACGTAACATGTCATGGGAAGGTAAGTGCTGTGGAGAAAAACATGGGAAAAGGATGCTTAATTTTATTTAAATAGACTGGTCAGAGGAAGCCTCACTAAGCTGACAATTCAGCAAAGGTCTGAAGACAGGAATAGAGCAGGCCAGGGCTGAGCATCCAGACAGAAGGTACACTGAGTGCATACGCCCTGAGACCAGTTTTTCTGGCATGTTCTAGAATCAGCAGATCAGAATGGCTAGAGTGGGGTGAGGAGTGGAGAGAGTAGCAGAAGAAATGGCAGAAAATGGTCAAAGGCCTCTTATTTAGGACTTTGTAAGCCACGTTAAGGGCTTGGATGTTTGTTCTCAGAAGGAAAGCCATGGGAGGGATTTTGAGAGGCATAACATTTTATGTTGCCATTTGTTTGATAGACTTCTAGGGGCCTTCAGCAGATTTTGGTAGGTGGAGATAAGATGAGGAGCTTGATGTTGAATAGGTCAAATCTCAGATGCCTCGTATGACATCTTAGTAAATGTCAAATAGGCAGCTGAATACCCAAGTCTGGAGCTCAGGAGAGATGCAAGGTAGCAATATAAATTTGGGCACTTAAAGCCATGAGCCTGGATGGGATGACCAAGGGAGTAAGTATAGAAATGAGAACTGGGGCATGTCTGCATTCAGAAACTGGGCGGATCCCCAGGGAGGAACCAACAAAAGAGACAGGAGAAGCTGGTGAAGAAGAAGGCAAAGCAGGCAAGTGTCTGGAACTGGGGTAATACCCAGTAGCTACTAGCCACATGTGGCTATTTGAACTAATTAAAAAAACTTTTTTTAACGTTTATTCATTTTTGAGACAGAGCGCAAGTGGGGGTGGGGCAGAGAGAAAGGGAGACACAGAATCCAAAGCGGGCTCCAGGCTCCGAGCTGTCAGCACAGAGCCTGACTCGGGGTTGAATTCACAAACCCTGAGATCATGACTTGAGCCAAAGTTGGATGTTTAACCGACTGGGCTACCCAGGCACCCCTGAATTAAAATTTTAAATTCAGTTCCTCAGCCACACTAGCCACATCTCAGGGGCTCACTTCATATGGCTAGTGGCTACTGATTGGACAACACAGATAGACATAAAACGTTTCCACTATCACTAAAGTTCTACTGGCAGTACCAGTAGAAACCAACTGAAGAAGGTATCTTCAAGAAACCAATTGAACCAAATCCAGAAACCAATTGAAGAAGGTATCTCAAGGACAGGGAGTGTGTCAAAAACTGCCAAGGGATAATTTAAGGGCTGAGACTTGACCATCTGGTGTAGTTAAGAGTAAGTGACCAGTGACCTCTTGACAACAGAGCAATTTGGGTAGAGTGGGAGGCTAAGCCTGATAGAAGTATATTCAGGATAACCTGGAGAGGAACTAGAACCAGAAAAGATGCTTCATTCTTGACCCTGGGCTCCAGCAGGCCGCTGTTTGCAGTATACTCTATAGGCCATGTCCATGCTAACACTGCTATTGTGGAGGGCCTGACAAGCCTGGTATGGGGCTCCTGGGGCTACAGACCCGGATCCATTCCAATCTGCTACAGAAACAACTCAGGACCATGGACATCACCATTGGACTCACCTCCTGCTTTGTTTTCTCCTGTCATGGGCTGGGTCTTGTCACATTTGGAGAGCTACACGAAGCAGGAGTGAGGGGGACTGTCCTCTCCTTCATCTTGTGACGTGACCATCCCTGGTCTGGTCTGTCCTTATCATGTCTGCTGAATTCCTAGCTGGCCTCCCTTGGATCATGGCCTTCAGTTACAATGACCTCTTCTATAATCATGACCTGTTGATTTTCCATAGTGACATCCTGGGACCACATGTATCAGTTTATAAGGCCCTGCTCTGTAATCCCCCCCTCCCCCCTTGTAACAATGTCTACTTAAACCTTGAAAAAATATATAGACATCTGTTTAAAGATTTGCAGTTCAAATAGCTCAGGTGAACTTACCACAAAATATTTGTTGAAGCTGTGCCAAAGACCAATACAGCTGTCATGACTAACAGTTGAATCTTTGTGGTGCATAAGAACCCATGGCCCAGGGGTGCCTGAGTGGCTCAGTCGGTTTAAGCATCTGACTTCAGCTCAGGTCATGATTTCATGGCTTGTAGTTCAAGCCCCTCATCAGGCTCTCTGCGGTCAGCAGAGCCTGCTTCAGATCCTGTCTCCCTCGCTCTCTGCCCCTCCCCCATTCACACTCTCTCCCTCTCTCAAAAATAAACATACGCACACAAACCATAGCCCAATGGTTCCAGTACAATCATTTGAAGAGCTCTAAAAACACAGTTGTCTGTTCTCCTCCCCCAGAGACTGAGAAAACTGGGAAGGGATCTTGGCATTGTTCATATGAAGAGTTTTGCTTTCTTTTTTTATTTCTTTGGATGACTCTAATATACAACTCCTGTTCAAGACATATTCACTGTCTGAGACCAAAACAAAAATACTAATGCATGATTCCCAATCATGGTCCAGAATTCTATGGAACTTAAAAATATATTGGAGGATTTATAAAGTGATGGCGCACACTTGATGCAAAGAGTCATGCGGTATTGTGGTAAGCTTTTCTACCAGTGTTTTGGAGACTGAGAATGTTAAATCCATCAAGAAGGAAATCAACACTAGATAATCTTAATAAGACTAGAACACTCACTACCCATGGTGAACAAACATACCAGTTTGATTATTTTATGGGTGCAGTTACTCTTGTAGGAGTACTTTATCTCATGATTCCACCTCCCCAAAGAAAAGCTTTTTTTTATTTTGTTACTTTATAAAGTTTTTTTAATATGAAATTTATTGTCAAATTGGTTTCCATTCAACACCCAGTGCTCATCCCAACAGATGCCCTCCTCAATGCCCATCTCCCACCCCTCATCAACCCTCAGTTTATTCTCAGTTTTTTAAGAGTTTCTTATGGTTTGCCTCCTTCCCTCTCTGTAATTTTTTTTTCCCTCCCCCTCCCCCATGGTCTTCTGTTAAAGAAAAGCTTTTTAATCAATTATAAAAGCTTTGAAATAGAATCATATTCTAAACTTAGGAAATCACTTTTACTTTAAAACTGGTAGCACCTTTAAAACAAGAAAGGTCACGTGGTGACTCCATGAATTAGATGTTGTTTCTGCAGTTCAGTTTATTCTCTATCCTGGCACTTTCAAAAAAAATAAAATATCTGGCATATTTCCATGAAAAGCACTCAACAGGTTTTACTTCATTTCAGGTGTGGTTGCAAATAAAGGGACTTAGTAAGCCACTACGGGATAGAACTCTGTTTTTCTCACTTCTGGAAGCAGATATCATTGGCTAGTTATGGATCCTAGGATGCTTGCTCTTTCCCTAAAATCCCTGAAGCACTTTCTATATTTGCCATTTATCTAATCCCGTATTTACTGCTTATTGTATCGTGATGTGAATATGAAACAAATGACTCAATGTAACACACAGGTCTTCTATCCATCAGTTTTAACCTCCCCCTCGATCTAATACAGTTAGGTTAATTTCACCTTTCCCTTTATAAAGAGCGCTTTGAACTATTAAATAGCCATAGACAAAACAGGAATGATTCACAACTTGGATACTTCATTCCTAAATAATCAAAAAACATGAACCTTACAATCTGAAACTTAGTAATTATTTTTTGGAAGTACTCAATTACTCCTACTCTATTTTAATATTTCTACTACCAAGGCAATCTGGTCTTGAAAGATAGAGATGGACTGAGCATTTACTTACCAAATCCCCAAACACTACAATTTGAAGTATAAGAGATAAAATCTACTTCAATAAAAGCAATTACTATTTAATAAGACAAATGATAAGCTCACAAACCTTGCATTACGTCAAGCATTTATAAAGTGAAAAAAATTGAAATCGTTTTCTTAAATCGTTTTCAAACTACCACTGCCTCAAGAGTAATCAAATAAAGAAACTGCTCAATGATTTTCCCCAAATTACCCTCTTTTTTTCTGAGAAGCAGTATAATGGAACGATAGAGCTGGAGATCTGAAGCCAGACATCCTGGATTCATATCCTGGCTCTTCCACGTGCTTGCTGTGGAACCACGGGCAAGTTCTTAACTCCTGTGCTTAATTCGGGTCTCCTCACATTCACTCAGAATCGCTCAGAAAGGGGTAAATCGCTCAGAAAGCGGTATCTGCAGTATGCACACTACCAGTTAAGTGCTCAAGAGATGCCAAGTGATTGGGTTACCTGACCCTCACAGAACAAGGCATTTCAAATTGCTGCCTACTGGGAAGATTTCGGTGTACTGTAGCCAAGATGCATCATTGCAGTCACTAGAGCTTTGGAAGAAGTAAAGGGAAAGTGAGACTGCCTGCCTGGAGAAGGATCTGACCTTGCCGCTTTTGAGGTAGCAAACATACCCGCTCTATCTTTCAAGGAAAGCTTGCTGTGGAACGTTCAGCCCTCCATTCGAATCAAATCAGACTTCAATGCTGAGGCTGGTAGAACACGTTTAGATTTTCGGTAGCTCATACAAACTGATAAAAACCTTCCAATAATGCCATTTCCATTCCTTGGCCTAGCTAGACAGAGAATACCGTGAAACGTGTCATTTGTGAGAAGCAAATGACGGCGGTCAGGAACAAAGGAAGCAGATGCCTGGTTACCCCTGGCTCGGCTGCTTACCAGGTGTGTGACCTTAACAGGCAAGTTACTTTTCACTTCTCTACCTCAGTGTCCTTATCTGTAAAGCCTGGATAATTGTTTTCTTAGGGCTGTTTAGAGGATTCAATGAGTCAATTCGTGTAAAGCTCTTAGAAGAAGGCCCAATAGAATAAGCACCAAAAGAGGTTATGGTTATTATTAAAATCTATTCGTGTAAAATATTTCCTTGGTATTAATGCCATTACTGTATAAAAATACGTCTTGATCCCACCCAGAAAAAAAAAGAAAAAGAAAAAAATCCTAAAATCTGAGATTTCCATGTTTTAGTTATTTGTATTGGTACCAGACATGAGGTAGGAAGTACAAATGCAAAGGAGGAAGTACAAGGATCACATCTTCATGCAATTAACCTGTTGCCTGAAGACTGGACCTTAGGCCAGAAAAGAAACTCACAAGGCTGATGACCCGGTAGGATGTTAGAGTGGTGTCACACATCGACAGAGACTGGACGAAATATTTTCACTGAACACCTCGTTTCCATCTTCCGTGTGTGAGATTTCTCACCTTCCAAACATTGAGTTTCTTCCCAAGTAATTTTTAAAAAACCAAAGGCATTAATAATGCTGATAATGCCAGTAGCCTTACCAAAAGGAAGCACAAACTTTGTTGATCAAGACAGCCATCACCTCAATAATTGTATGCCAATTTCTCACAAACTGATAGCAAGCAAGCATAGTTGGCTTAGTTTACAAGGTTGAACTGGTGTTTTAGTTTGAAGAATTTTAAAGCAAGCCAGGTAACTGTATAAAATTTAAATTTTATGACCATGTTTGGACCTTTTTACATTAAGCACAATGGAAATTTTCATATTTATTTTCTTCCCCAAAGGAAAAATTTCTGAATCATCACTATGTTGCACAGTAGAATAAAAATAGGAGTTCAGGTACTTATTCAAGTTTCTAAAGAATGCGAATAACAGACACGATTTTACTTCCAAAAGCTGAAGTCATCAACATGATTCTGTAGTACTGTATCTCAGGCTTCATTTAAAAAGTCATTATTATTCCGATAAAGAGAGCCCCCTGGTCACACTTTTTAGAAAGCCTCTGCCCCACCACAACTTCCTGAGATCTGTGAAGAAACTGCAGTCTTGTGATCAGGTTCCATATAGCACTGGCAGTTTTGTATTGTAAGGAAAAATGGTGACCGATTTGATTTTACTTGATTTTACGTGTCAATCAGTTGTAGTCTGCTGATCTGATTAGAAGCCTTGACAAATGCCTGGTGGCGATTGCAAATAACTGCCAAGCATATGGGGATAATACAATAGCCCACCGTTTTGGGGTCAGCTCTTGTACAAGAATAGAGGAACAAAAACATCTGTAAATAAGGGATCAGAAAAATAATTGTCCAAAACCAAAACGGCAGGGAGAGTAACCGAGCTTTCAAGGAGTGTGTCCATGTGGTTCCTTCAAGGGGCTCTTCCGGGTGCTGCTGAATGTGTTCCAAGGCCAGCCTGTTGTAAGTCTCATTGATTTCAAAAACATAGTAAAATGCTGCTGCACTTGCTAACAAATACAATCCCACTCCAATCC
Organism: Acinonyx jubatus; assembly: GCF_027475565.1. NCBI lineage: Eukaryota > Metazoa > Chordata > Mammalia > Carnivora > Felidae > Acinonyx > Acinonyx jubatus. Next base: position 133,609,309 of record NC_069386.1, on the reverse strand, counting down.
ATCCCATCCTCTGACGGAAGTTCATCATTCTCCATGCTCTGTGCCTTCAAATTTAAAAAAAAATTACAAATTAGGGTCTAGTAACGCGGTCATGGCAACTATTCCATTAATGCATTTAAAGTTCAAAATCAGGGGTGCCTGGGTGGCTCCGTCGGTTAAGCGGCCGACTTCGGTTCAGGTCATGATCTCACGGTCCGTGAGTTCGAGCCCCGTGAGTTCGAGCCCCGCGTCGGGCTCTGTGCTGACAGCTCAGAGCCTGGAGCCTGTTTCAGATTCTGTGTCTCCTTCTCTCTGACCCTCCCCCGTTCATGCTCTGTCTCTCTCTGTCTCAAAAATAAATAAACGTTAAAAAATTTTAAATAAATAAATGCATTAAAAAAAATAAAGTTCAAAATCATTAGATTTACATTTTCTAAGAAAAGTAAACAACTCACAGCTTCTTTTATGTAATAATTACGAAGAAGTAAGGTTTCACTGCATATTGAGAGTGCTTTTTATGTGACTCCCACAGAAAAAAATCAAATCACTATATTCCGGCTGAAATGGGTCCAGCACAACTTCCCTTGAGAAAGTGGAATTAAACTGGTTTCCTACGGAATACTTCACTTTTATAGTTCAAATACTTTCTGGCTTACACAGCACTGTTTCAGTAATGTTTTACGTGAACATTCGATTTTCCAAGTCAAACCAATGTCGGAGCCCCCAAGTTAAGACAGTAACTCTTAAACACTTACAATGGTCCCGAAAATCTTCCTGTTCCCACGGCAAGCGTTAAAGAGTCACTCAGTTCTGAATAATCGGGTGGTTTTGGCATTTCAGAGAAAGCCACCATAAGAGAAATCCCCGGGGTCACCGGCTGGGAGAAATGGGAGCGCGGCCAGCCCGGAGCACAAGCTAATTGTGATTAAGCACAGCGTGACTGCGGCCAGTCACGCGGCGGCCGGGCCACTGTGGCTGCGGCCGGAGCCCCAGCCCGTGTCACCCGGCCGGGCCGGGAGGCTCCCCAGCCCCCCGGGCCTCCCCGGCAGCCGGCCCCGCCCCCCGCCGCGGTGCAGCCCCGGCGGCCGCGACCAAGGGCTGCGCGGGCGGCGCCGGGCCCGGGCCTCTCCGCCTCGCCGCGCCGGGAACCCAGTGCCGGACAGCGGCCACCGGCCACCGGCCGAGCCTGCAGGAACGAGCAGCTCCCGGATCTCACCTTCCTGTCCCGTTTGGCCCGCCCGCCCGCCGTCCCGGATGCTACCACAGTCGGGACTTCCGGCTCGGGCCGGAAGGGCGCGCGCTCCTCCCCGTCGTGACGCGGCGCCGCCTCCCCGCGCGCCGGGTACTGCTCCCACTTGCCCCGGTGGGGCCCGGGACCGGGGACCGCAGCTGCGACCCCGGGGGTCGGAGCGCATCCCTTTCCGGGGGCGGCCGTCTGGGCCGGGCGACTCCGGAGCTCCTCGGCCCGGTCCCCGGTGGCTCGCCGCGGACAGCAGCGCGGCTACGGGGCGGACCGCTGTACCCCGGTCGCGCCTGGCGGAGGATAGCGGCGAGGGGCGCCCGCGGCCGCAGAGAGGGTGAGACGGCCGCCTGTTGCAGTGGGACCGGTGCGGGGCCTCTCGGGGCCGGGGTCACTGACACCTGCAGCTAACCTGACTGCTTTGTCCTCGCAGGCCGCCGGTCGGGACGTTGACGGCACTTACCTGGGGTGCCGCAGAGAAACGCCGTGAATTGCGGGGGCATCAGTACCCCGGCCAAATTAGAATTTAAATCCGTTGTTTTGAGCACCATGACGCTGAGACTTTTAGAAGACTGGTGCAGGGGGATGGATGTGAACCCTCGGAAAGCGCTGTTGATTGCCGGCATCCCCCCGACCTGCACTGTGGCGGAAATCGAGGAGGCTCTGCGGGCTGGTTTAGCGCCCTTGGGCGAGTACTCACTGCTGGGGAGGATGTTCCGGCGGGTGGAGAACTGGAATGTAGCCTTAGTAGGGCTAACCGAGGAGACTAGGCATGCTCTGGTCCCTAAGGAGATCCCTGGAAAAGGGGGTGTCTGGAGAGTGATCTTTAAGCCTCCGGACCCGGATAATGAATTTTTAAGCAGATTAAACGAATTCTTAGAGGGAGAGGGTACAACACTGGGTGAGTTGACCAGCGCTCTTGGATATGGAAACGACCGTTCCGACCTAGACCAGGACAGGATCCCAGAAATACAGGCCCCTATATTGGCACAGGCATTAGATGAGGCTCTTCAGCCTGCCCTGCAATACCTGAAATACAAAAAGCTGAGAGTGTTCTCAGGCAGCGATCCTCCAGAACCAGGAGAAGAAGAATTTGAATCTTGGCTGTTTCATACCACTCAGATGATGAAGACATGGCAGGTGTCAGATGCAGAGAAAAGAAGGCGATTGCTAGAGAGCCTTAGAGGCCCAGCATTTGATGTTATTCGAGTCCTTAAGATAAACAATCCTTCCATTACAGTCGCTGAATGCCTGCGGGCCCTTGAGCAGGTTTTTGGGGTTATCGACAATCCTAGGGAATTGCAGGTCAGGTATCTGACCACTTATCAGAAGGATGAAGAAAAACTGTCTGCTTACGTGTTAAGGTTGGAGCCTTTATTACAGAAGCTGGTAGAGAGAGGAGCAATCGAGAAAGATGTTGTGAATCAGGCCCGCCTAGACCAAATCTTTGCCGGAGCAATCCACAGAACGCTTCGCAGGAAGCTTCCCGTGCCAAAGGACGGCCCCGCCCCTGGCTTTTTGGAATTACTGGCACTGATAAAGGATGAAGAGGCAGCTGAGGAGGAGGAGGCCCTTCTCCAGGCAGGGTTAAAAGGGCATTTCTCCTGAATCTTAGGAAACCAGGAAGAGACAGCCGGCCGCAAGCATGAAGCATGAAGGTAGAACAGTCATTGGACCCCGTGATGGACGTTAATCAATCCCTTCCTCTCGCTGCCAAGTAACTCATTGTGTTCTTCTCGGTCTAAATCCTTTGTCATTCCTGTGCCTCGTTAATGTTTCCTAAGTGTGTCATAGACTAGGAAGGATGTAGTTCTGCACTAGCATTTATGTATTTAAATTTACCCCTGTGGATTTGCCATATAAAATTGTACAGAGGGTCTGGCACCACATACGTATGGTGCTCCGAGAGGACCAGGCAAGGCTCAGTTGCATGTGCTGACCGTTGAGATGTCAGCTTCTGTGGTAACAGGTGCAAAGATAGCATGTTGGATGTGATTATTATAGATCTTAGATGTGTGTTGTCTATATTTATTATGGAGATACGAGCAGTGGTTAAGATGCTAAGGTATTTTCTGTTTGAATCACAATTTTACTGATTCTGTGCAATCAGAACAAGAAGCAGAATCAACTGCTGAGGTTGATAAGTTTGTCAGCTGTTCCCTCGAACCCCAGATTTCTGATATGTGTCGTCAGAACATCCGTGCTGAATGCCATTTTAATAGGTGTTATAAGATGACCTATGTGAACTTCTAAAATAAAGGAATGCTGATAAAATGACCTTTTTTAAAAAAATCTGTTTTATTTATATCAAGATTCCAAGAGAGATTTCATCTGAACATACGGTTCCAGCAGCGCCTGGGTGGCTCCATCCGATAAGCATCCATCTTCGGCTCCGGTGATGATCTCACAGCTCTCCTGAGTTCAAGCCCTGCTTCAGGCTCTGTGCTGACAGCTCGGAGCCTGGAGCCTGCTTCAGATTCTGTGTCTCCTCTCTCTGCCCATCCCCCCCTTGTGCTCTGTCTCTCTCTGTCTCTAAATGAATGAATGAATGAATGAATGAATGTATCTTGGGCGCCTGGGTGGCTCAGTAGATTGAGTGTCCAACTTCAGCTTAGGTCATGTTCTCACAGTTCGTGAGTTTGGGCCCCACCGTGGGCTCTGTGCTGACAGCTCAGAGCCTGGAGCCTGCTTCGGATTCTGTCTCCCTCTCTCCCTCTGCCCCTCCCCTGCTTGTGCTCTGTCTCTCTTTCTCTCTTAAAAATAAACAAACATTAAAAAAAAAAAGAAGAAGTAGGAGATACACGGGACGCCTGGGTGGCTCAGTCGGTTAAGCGTCTGACTTCGACTCAGGTGAGTTCAAGCCCCACGTCGGGCTCTGTGCTGACAGCTCAGAGCCTGGAGCCTGTTTCAGATTCCATGTCTCCCTCTCTCTCTGCCCCTCTCCCGCTCGTGTTCTGTCTCTGTCTCTGTCTCTCTCTCAAAAATAAACAAAAAAAGGGTTCCAAAAGCATAAATCTGAAAAACACCAGGGTTAACACAATCTTACTCCCTTGGATATTTTCCTCTTAGTGCCAAGGGGTAGGGAGTAGTTTTCTAAGTGAGATTGCCAAAGGGACCTTGTATTGATGCACAGTGGAATGAACAAGATCATACACAAATTAGTGCATCAGTGGAAATCAGTGCATCCGTATGTCGAATTTGGGGAGTGAAAGGAAAGAGATGAAGGTTGTGTGCTTGTCCATGACAGACTGGATGAAATTAAAGCTTTCCCATATGCTTTCTCATGTAATCTTAAAAATCCTGCAATATAGGAAAACAGCTTCTCGCTTGTAGAAATGGGCACAGAAAGGTTAAAAAATGCTTGCCCAAGGCGAAACAACTAGTAAGTGGTGGGGCCAGAATTCTATCCTCTGCCCTACCACACAGCCCATATTCTTTCTGTTGCCAGAAAGAGAAGCAATCGTAAGGGTGTCTGCACCCAACAGCCTCAAAGGGAAACACGGCAGATGTTAACCACATTTCATAAATGTCTTCTATGCATTAGTGTAGAGTACGTTGTTCCGCATCATTACTGCAAATGAGACATTATTAGAAGTAGGGAGTATGAGAACCTGTAAGTCCTAGGGGCAGCCAGGTGGGTGGGCATGGGTTAGTGATTTGGTTCCTAAAAAAACAAACAAAAAAATCACAGCATGAAGAAAGTTTGAAAAGTAGGAGAAAAGTCTTCCTCTTTAAGGGGTAGCTGGGTGGCTCAGTCAGTTGAGTGTCTGACTCTGATCTCTGCTCAGGTCTGGATCTCAGGATCGTGAGTTCTAGCTCTATGCTGAGTGTGGAGCCTACTTTAAAGAAAAAAAAAGTCTTCCTCTTTAGTAAAAATAGCCCAAGAATTTTGGGATTTACATCATTGGTTTAGATTCAAGGGCGTAGTAAAATGTTTGTGTTAATGTCATCATGGGACACCTGGGTGGCTGTTGATTTCGGCTCAGGTCGTGATCGCACAGTTGGTGAGATCAAGCCCTGTGTCAGGCTCCGAGCTGACAACGTGGAGCCTACTTGGTGGGATTCTCTCTTTCCCTCTCTCTTCCCCTCCCTCACTTGCATGTTTATGCATCCTCTCTCTCAAAATAAATAAATAAACATAAAAAAAAAAAAGACTCAATGTCCTGGTTTCATTCTTTATCAAGTCCTCCCACCATGGGAAGCTAAATACAGATCAAACCATCACAGTATACACCATATATATATATATATATATATATATATATATATATATATATAATTTTTACTTGTCAATTAAGGTGAGAAACAAGAAGCTAAATGCTAGATGGCATAGACTAGATAACTTCAAAGGTACAATTCTGATCTTGTTTGTAACGTGCTTTGTTACCTTAGTCCTGGGGAGTGGCACCTGCAATTTGCTGATAAACAGACACTGTGCTCACACACAGGTGTTAGTTAGTATTCACTGTACCCCTCCTGTATATAAGGGACTGAGCTGGGGCGGTTGGACTATATAGTTAAATTTAGGTTATAATGCCTGCCATGGAGGTCTACCCAGGATTAATAATAACAGCTGACATCAAACACTTGCCGTGGGCACCGCCGCACACATTTAGTCCAACAACACTGAGAGGCAAGGCTGTTTGCTTTCCCCATTTTACAGATGAAACCGAGGCACAGAGAGGCTAGGTAACTTGCCCAGGTTTTCCCAGCTAATAAGTGGCAGAGTCAGGCTTTACACTCAGGCCATCTATTTCCAGAGTCCTGGTCTATGACGCCTGGTTAAAATCTCACAGAAATCTGTACAACAGACCATCATTTCCCTGTTTTATAAATGAGAGGCTTCAGGCTCAGATTCAGTGCCAGGAGCAAGGGCACATAGTCTGACTCCAGAGAACTTTTCTTAAGGTATTCTGACTTCTGCATCTGGTAAACACTACATAATTATCAAAAATGGCAGGTATGTTTATGAAATCATGTGAAGTAGTAAAAATATATTCTTTAAAAGCTGTTTCTGGGCCCCTGGGTGGTTCAGTCAGTTGAGCATCTAACTCAGTTTCAGCTCAGGTCATGATCTCACAGTTTCATGAGTTCAAGCCCCACATCTGGCTCTACACTGGAAGCACAGAGACTGCTTGGGATTCTCTCCCTCTCCCTCTCTCTCTGCCCCTCCCCTGCTCACGCTGTATCTGTCTCTCTCAAAGTAAATAAACTTTTTAAAAAAGTTTTTTAGGGGCGCCTGGGTGGCGCAGTCGGTTAAGCGTCCGACTTCAGCCAGGTCACGATCTCGCGGTCCGGGAGTTCGAGCCTGGCGTCAGGCTCTGGGCTGATGGCTCAGAGCCTGGAGCCTGTTTCCGATTCTGTGTCTCCCTCTCTCTCTGCCCCTCCCCCGTTCATGCTCTGTCTCTCTCTGTCCCAAAAATAAATAAACGTTGAAAAAAAAAATTAAAAAAAAGTTTTTTAAAGCTATGTTTCAAAAACGTGAACAACAAAAAAAAACACTAAAAAACTAACTAGTTGTATTGGGATGATGGAATTGTAAAGGTAATTTCATTTTCTTTTGCTTCCTAAAAATGTTTTTTCTTAATGTTTATTTACTTATTTTTAAGAGAGCACAAGTAGGGGAAGGACAGAAAGAGAGAGGGAGACACGGGATCTGAAGCAGATTCCAGCCTCTGAGCTGTCAGCATGGAGCCCAATGCAGGGCTCGAACTCATGACCTGAGCCAAAGTGGGATGCTCAACCGACTGAGCCACCCAGGGACCCCGAAAAGTGTTTTTTTAAAGTAATTTCTACGCCCAGTGTGAGGCTTGAACTCATGACCCCAATATCGAGAGTCAACGGAGCTAGCCAGGTGCCCCTAAAAGTGTTTTTTTTTTTAATTTTTTTTTAACGTTTATTTATTTTTGAGACAGAGAGAGACAGAGCATGAACGGGGGAGGGGCAGAGAGAGAGGGAGACACAGAACTGGAAGCAGGCTCCAGGCTCTGAGCCATCAGCCCAGAGCCCGACACAGGCTCGAACTCACGGACCGTGAGATCGTGACCTGAACTGAAGTCGGACGCCCAACCGATTGAGCCACCCAGGCGCCCCAAAAGTGTTTTTTAAATGAAAAATAAATATGCAAAGGAAGTGCTCAAAAAAAAGGAAGGCAGAATGTCAGAAAGACAACAGGAACCAGCCTGAAAGAGCTCCCACTGGTGAAAGCTACAATTTGAACAAAACGAATAGCACAGCATTGGGTTATTACCCAAAGTATAAAATAAATATCCACAAGTTCATGCTGATATAAATACATGACTGAATAAGTACATGCGGGAGAAGAGTCAAATTTTCCTTCATTCAATTTCAAATCATTTATGTGGATACTCCCCCTTCAGGAGGTGGAGTTTATTCCCTTCTCCCCCTTAAGTGTGGCCTGAATTTAGGAATGGGGTATGGAAAGGGAGAAATAGTAACTTTTCAGTGGAGAAAACTGTCAAGTACTAGTTAACATTTAATTAACTAATTAACTAACAGCTAATTAACATCAAGGTTAACATCAGAGAATGCACAATTTGGTCTAATGAGAAAAATACCAACAAACTAAAATTGAAGGGTATTCTACACTCTTCAAAACTGTCAAGATCATGAAAAACAAAGAGAAATTGTCACAGACCAGAGGAGACTAAGGAACCTTGGTAGCTAAATGGAACATGGTATACCGGAAGGGCTTTTGGAACAGATAAAAAGGACTTTAGTGGAAAAGTAAAATCTGAAATAATCTGGAGTTTAGTTAATAGTAATATATCAATGTCGGTTTCTTGGAGGTGACAAATGTACCATGGTAAGATAAGGTGTTAACGATAAGGGAAAACTAGGTGTGTATGTGTATAGGAACTCTCCGTACTATCTTTGTAAGTTTTCTGTAAATCTAAACTATTCTAAAATAAAATGTTCATCGAGGGGTGCCCAGCTGGCTCAGAGCACGCGACTCTTGATCTCTAGGTCGTGAGCTCGAGCTCCATGATGGGTGTAGAGATTATGTAAATAACATGCGACTCTTGATCTCTAGGTCGTGAGTTCAAGCTCCATGATGGGTGTAGAGATTATGTAAATAAGTGAACAAACAAAAATAAATAAAATATTCACTGAAATACATACACAGATACTTGCATACATACATGCACAAGTAAATAACAAACGACCTGGCATGCCAACCAGTGAAATAAGTCACTAAGGAGTGAATAACTGGAGTGCCCACCCTGCCTAAAGATGGTTATTCATCTAAACACCACCAGGTGGCAGCAAGTACTAAGAGTAGTGTGCGTCCAGGCCAAGCAGAAAGGGATTATGTCTTATGTAAGTGGTGTCATACTTGCCCCCGTCAAAGACTGGAAAATTTCTCAAGCCCTTATGTGGAAAAATATTTAAATGCTCAGTCTGGGCCAGTGACTTCCTCTCTAGTCCCTGACACTTCTAGAATCTTCTAATTAGCTTGTCAGAGAGGCCTGGCCTAAGCAAATGGACTAATCTATGTAAGTGAGAACATCCTTAATGATTGCATTTCACTTCCAGCCAGAACATTTCATAAAATTGGAAACTAGATGGTTTTAGAATTCAGCTTCAGAAATTCTCTTATTTTAAGGAGTATGACATGTAGGTCTAAGGTACTCTTTAGCTGTGGTGGGTTTCCCAAATACTATCCTGCTTATGCTACCAACGAGCCTAACTCTGCTTTTAGAGATGTTAATTTTCTAATGTACACATGGATTACCATATAAACTGGACCGATATATTAAATAATTCAGTGTCCAGTAGGGTTGTAAGGCTCTCAGTCATCATTCTGAGAGTGGGTCAGAAGGTGGGGTTCTAAGCAGCACCTGGCTGGCTCAGTTGGTGGAGCTTGCGACTCTTGATCTCAGGGTTGTGAGTTTGAGTCTCACGTTGGATATAAAGATTACTTAAAACTAAAATCTTGAGGGAGGAGGAAGAGGAGGAGGGGGAGGAGGAGAAGGCTGGCATCTAAAATGATAGAATTTGCCCATGAAGTGAGTGAGGCCAGAGATAAGTGGCTTGCTCAAGAACGTACAGCTAGTTAGTGGCAGAGCCTCAACTTGAACCCAATCTGAGCCTCCTTCTGGCTTGCTCTATAACCTGCAAGGAAAGGCATTAAATTCCTCTTGGAATTTAAATTAAATTCCTCTTGGTTTACTAACCTCCAAAATCTATGGTCTCTTTTAGCTCTAAAACTGTATGACTCAAAAGATATCCTAGTTACCTTTATTTGGATATCCTTAATTTAAAAACTGACTCTAGGGGCGCCTGGGTGGCGCAGTCAGTTAAGCGTCCGACTTCAGCCAGGTCACGATCTCGCGGTCCGTGAGTTCGAGCCCCGCGTCAGGCTCTGGGCTGATGGCTCAGAGCCTGGAGCCTGTTTCCGATTCTGTGTCTCCCTCTCTCTCTGCCCCTCCCCCGTTCATGCTCTGTCTCTCTCTGTCCCAAAAAGAAATAAAAACGTTGAAAAAAAGATTAAAAAAAAAACACAACTGACTCTAAATTCTTAATATGCCTAATATATGTCACTTAACATGTGTTCCCAAATATTATCAGAATATCTTTGGATGAGTGTGCTTTCTAGCTCTGCAACTAAATTCTATGTTCCTCTTGATATCAAGGTATGTTATATCCCATATAAGCCCAGCATGGTGTCTCATACTTGGAAGGTAATATTTCACAACTAACTAGTAAGGCCCTGATGTGCCTTATTATATATAAAAATAATCATGGCAATCTTGTTAAGCTCTTCCTCTGTGCCAAGCATGGTGCTAAATGCTTTACATGTTACCTCATTTAGTTCTGACCACAGTCCTTGTGGGTTTATTATGATCCCTAATTTCAAACGAGGAAACAGACCTTTGGATGGGTAAAGTGGTTTGTCTGGAGTCACACAGCTGAAAACTACTAAGATCTCTGGTTCCAGAGCCAGTACCACTATGCTAGACAGCCTCCAAGAGTATCTTGGCTCTGAACCAAACTACCACCTTGTCAAGAGTGGTACATGAATATAATCACTGGTGAGCCGGTTTTGGGGCATACAAGCCGAATCTTATCCATCACCACTTCCTGCTGTTTCCCTCCAAAAATTAATAATAATAATAATAAATACAACCCAATGTATACTGCAGAAGAGACAGCACTATTAGCCACTGCTCAGCAACCATTAGTCCTTTTCCTCCTTTGTGTCTAAGCCAGATTGTTCACCCATTTCACGGAACCATAATTTCAGGGGAAACCCAGCTGTTCCATAGCCCCCGCAGAAAGCAGGGGTGGTAAATTTTGATTAAAGATGAGCCCATCCCCTTTGCCAGACTTCTTGTTTTAGGCGTGGGCAACTAATGCGATGATAGCCAGTGGAATATGAGCAGCTGTTTTTAAACCTTTATGTGAGCAGGGCTCTGACTCAAGAACGCCTCAGTTCGCATGCCAGCTTCACTATTTCCTAGCCCTGTGACTCTGGGTGGGTTTATTTACCCTTCGGGGGCCTCAGTTTGTCCAAATGAAAACGAGGGTAAGAATGGCACTTACAGCGTCACTGTGCAGACCAGATGAAATAATCATATAAAGTGCCAGGGACTGTATCTGCTACGTGGCAAGTACAGGGAAGCGGCCACCGTAAGTGCTCCCTACTGCTGCACAAAACCTACCCCGAAACCCTGTGCCTGAGAACAGTTGTTATTTGGAAGTATCTGTGGATCAAGAGCAACTGAACAGGGAGGGCCCGGCTCCCTCACAGACTGCAACAGAGGTGTTGGCCAAGGCCGTGGCCATCTCTTGGAAGAACTCCCCAGCCCACCCGTGGGGGCCTCTCCACAGAGCTGCCTCATGACACAGCAGCTGATTTCTGCCTGAAGCAAGCCGTGCAAGAGGGAGTGAGAGAATATCCCAAGATGGAAGCCACAGTCTTTTTATAATCTCATCTCCAAAGTGACACCCCATCACTTCCGGCCTATTCTATCCACTAGAAGCAAACTCGCAATCCCAGCGCTACTCAAGGGGAGGAAATGACACAAGGGTGTGAATTCCAGGAGGTGAGAACCCTGGGGGTCAACCTAAAGGCTGCCTCTGGCAGCTATTGTTACTTTTCTTTACAAATGCAGAGAATGAGCTTGTGCTTTTGTTACTTCTACTTTATATTTTCCATTTAAATGAGAGAATTCCTCTACAGAGATCCAGGCTGAAAGAAAAAAAAGCCTCCGTTACCTTCCCTGTCACTAACGCGCTCATGTATCACAGCAACAAACACAGGAGGCTTCTTTGTCCATTCCAAGGCCGCCATGGGCCCTCTTGGGTTTTACAACCAGCGCGTATGTTCAGCTTTTTAGAGCACAGGCATAACTACCCCTGCAAACTCTACACCAAGCAGTAAAGGTCCGGCTGCATCTCAGTTTCCAATTCCCTTCTGATCTCGCCTCTCTCCCTTTTGAGTGGCCTTTTAGAAGCAATAAACTGCAGGGCACCTGACACTCCCATCCTCCAGGCAGCGGGGAGATTTACCTCTTACCAAGCAGCTTCTGGCTTCTCAGAAACTATACCTCTAATAGACAAGAGAAGCTTTTTAAAAAATTTTTAATGTTTATTTTGAGAGAGAGACAGAGACAGAGCTCGAGTGGGGGAGGGGGAGAGAGAAAGAGAGAGAGAGAGAGAGAGAGAGAGAGAGAGAGAGAGAGAGGAAGACACAGAATCCGAAGTAGAGTCCAGGCTCTGTGCTGACAGCTCGGCACAGGGAGTATGGGGCTCGAACCCACAAGCAGATTCTGACCTGAGCCAAAGTCGGACCTTTAACCAACTGAGCCACTCAGGTGCCCCTGCAATAGAAGCTTTTAAAATGTTCCTTTTATCTAATTTATAGAAATGGCCCCTAAGAAACTAAGACAGGATGTCCACAAAGAGTGGGCTGAGTTTTCCCTTGTAATTTTTTTTGTATCATTGTGAAAAGCTAGAAATTATATAAATGCCCAAAACAAGTGACAGGTTGAGTAAACTATCCCATGTCCAAAGGGTAGTATATTCTCTGCAGCCATTAAAACAAAATTGTGTTGGATGGAACATGATGGCTGTTTTCGTGGGTCAAAACTGGTTAAATTGTGGTAATTTCATATGGTTCAGCCTAATAGAAGGATATTTCTTGGTATGCAAATGCAAAACAGTAGTTCTCTTTGGGGGACTGAATTATGGGAAATTTTACCCTTTAAAAAAATGGGGTTCCTGCTTTTCTCCAGTGAATACTTCCCATCAGTGTAATGTGTACAGATTATTAACTAAAAAAAAAAAAAAATCATGAGATAAATTTCAAGAGGCAAACACTATTCTCTTATTTTGTGTTAGTGATTTATAATGATTAGGCAAAGCAGGGGGGAGGCAGCTTCACCGGAGGGAGCAGATGTACCAGTTCTAGCCGGCTGGAGGGCATTCATCTCAATCCTGCAGAATGACCTCGTCTGGGTCACTCAGAAGACAAGTTTTGTCTCTAAGTGCCTGATCCCGTTTGGGTTTAACTGAGACCAGCACAACTAAAGAAATGTGCTTATTTGGAGGGCCTGGCTGGCTCAGTCGGAAGAGCTAGTGACTCTTGCTCTCGGGGTCGTGAGTTCAAGCCCCATGTTGGGTGTAGGAGATCACTTAAATAAGTAAATGAGTAAGTAAGTGAGTGAGTGAGTAAATAAATAAATAAATAAATAGGGGCGCCTGAGTGGCTCAGTCGGTGAAGCTTCTGACTTTGGCTCAGGTCACGATCTCACGGCTCTTGGGTTCAAGCACCGTCGTATCAGGCTCTCTGCTGTCAGCATACAACACGCTTTGAATCCTCTGCCCCTTCCCTGCTCATGCTCTCCCTCTCTCTCTCTTTCTCTCTCGAAAATAAATAAATAAGTAGACTTAAAAAAACAAAAAACAAAATAGTTTTGGAAAATGTGCACATGCCGAGAATGTCTGAATTAAACACCTGCTCTTCTCTCCGGTGCCCGCTCTGCCTTCTTCAGGATCTAGTGTGGGTTTTGCTTGCAGATTCCCTCTCCCATGACTCAGCCACAGTTTAGGGCATGGATGGATGGCCTAGACCCAGGCTAATCAGTGAATCACACTTGCACAAGGTGAGCATGAGATGGGATCAAAGCCAGAGCAAGAAGTCCATGGCCCCAGCAACCTCGTCCAGGCTTTGTGGTGCATTTTCTTTTCTTTTTCTTTTTTTTAAGTAGGCTCCATGCCCAACATGGAGCCCAGCGTGGAGCCCAACATGGGGCTCATACTCAGGACCCTGAGATTGAGACCTGAGCTGAAATCAAGAGTCAGACGCTTAAGCCACCGATCCACCCAGGCACCCCTGTGGTGAATTTTCCATTCACTTACAGCACTACTTTCCTCACGTTCGTTCATACTGTGTGATCATTCCATGTTTATTCACTTAATTGCTTATTATCTCTCATGGTTTCTTTGGGTCAGGAATTCAGACAGGGCTTAGTGGGGCTATTGCATGATATCTGGAGCCTTAGCTAGAAGACCCTAAGGCAGGGGCTAGAAGCCTCTGAAGTCTTGGCACTCATTTGGCCACAGACGGTGGTGTCAGCCCAGGGCCTACCTGGGGATGCTGTCTGCCAGGCCTTTCCTTGTAGCCTAGGCTTCCTTGCCACATGGTGGTTGGGTTCGTGGGCAAATGTCCCAAGAGTCAGGCAGGAGCTGTATCCCTTTTATGACCTAGCCCCAGAAGCCATACAGCATCATTTGTGCTGGATTCCCTGGGTTACTGGTTGGGCAGTCGCATGGCCTCTCCCAACCCAGATTTAATAAGAGTAGAGATTCCAGGTCAGTGCCACCGTGAGAAGGACATGTAAAATGGGATAGACAGATCATTGGAAAATGCATTCCGTCTCAGGGGCTGATTGCCCTTTATTACCGCTCTTGGCACATTTATTCCAGTTTGGTGGTTGCTGTTGTTGGCTTTTTAGTTTATTTTTTTAGTTTTCTAGTCTTCCCTACCGTGTTATTGTTTCCTCAGGTAGATCCATCCCTTGGGTAAGGCAAATGGAACAGCTGTCCTGAGCCTCTCACTTGGTAGCAACCCTCAGGGGGCTGCATCTTATGACATTTATGTCCCGTCTATGGGTAGCCCTGCATCCAAGTTTCTTTTTTCTATTTTCTTCTCCCTTCCGTGTTGGAAGCTTTTTTCTAATGAGTCTGAGAGAATGTGTGTTGTATTCTCAAATGCATCGTGCTCCTCAGCTGTCGGTCAATTCTCCTCTAAATAGCTGATCGTAAGTGCTGTTTTCGTAGATGCGACTGGTGGTGGGACAGCAGGTCAGCTTTTTGGCTGGGGGACCCCCGAATGTCAGTAGCCGACGGTCTTCTCTCTCAGGCTGTTCGGTTTCTCCAGGGAACAATCGTTTCTCTCTTGCCCAAAGGGGTATAGCCTGACTACTTACTTTCGGGGGCCAGGTGGGAAACAGAGGCCCTGGGTCTCCCTGTTGGGAATGCAGACCCTTGTCACTCTCCTGGTTTTCAGTCAGGATCCTCCCCTGCACCCCACACTGTGTCTGGCGTCCCTGGGTCAGGAGCATCTCAGGTTCAAATTCAACTCATCCAGAGAATAAATCTCCCATCTCCTGCCAAGGGAGCAGCACAGGGTAGAATGGGGCTGCAGGTGTCTCACAGCACCTTCTATCTGACGCATTCCTTATATCTGGCAAACTCTGAGTAGCTCCCTGTGGCCACTATGGCAACTTACCACAAACTTCATGACTTAAAACAACAGAAATTTATTCTCCCGCAAGTCTGGAGGCCAGAAGTCCACGGTCAGTTACACTGGTCCAAAATCAGAGTGTCAGCAAGACAATGCTCCCTCCACAGCTCTCGGGAAGAATCCACACCTCGCCTCCGCAGCCTTGCTGGCTGCTGGCATGCCTTGGCTTGTGGTCATATCGGTCCAGTCTTTACGGCCACCATCTTTATTACTATTATTTTTTTGGAGAGAGAGAGAAGGTGCACCTGAGAGGGGGAGAGGGGCACAAGGACAGAGAGAGAGAGAGAGAGAGAGAAAGCGAGAGTCTCAAGCAGGCTCCATGCTAAGTGCGGAGCCTGATGTGAGTCTCAATCCCACAACCCTGGGATAATGACCTGAGCCAAAATCAAGAGTCAGATGCTCAACCAACTCAACCACCCAGGAGCCCCAAGGCCACCATCTTTAAATTCCTCTCTGCCCCATCTTCATGTGGCCTTCTCTTCCATGTCTATGTCAAATCCCCTCTGCTTCTTTTAATAAGGAGTACATTTTGGAAGGTCCATGAAGGGTGAATATTTGCTTTCTTTTTTTTTTTTAATGTTTATTTATTTGAGAGAGAGAGAGAGAACAAGCATCTCAAGCAGACTCCACACTCAGTGCAGAGCCCAATTCCACAACCCTGGGATCATGACCTGAGCTGAAATTAGAAGTCAATCACTCAACCAACTGAGCCACCCTAGGCCTTTTGCTTGCTTGCTTTCTTTCTTTCTTTCTTTCTTTCTTTCTTTTGTGCTTGTTTTTGAGAGACAGAGAGAGAGAGAGCAAGAGAGAACATGAGCAGGGGAGGAACAGAGAGAGGGAGACAGAGGATCCAAAGCAAGTTCTGTGCTGACAGCACAGAGCCCAATTCAGGGCTCAAACCCATGAACCACAAGATCATGATCTGACCTAGAGTCAGACACTTAACTGACTGAACCACCCAGGTACCCCAGAATTTGCTCTCACTTGGTCCCCTCTGCAGGACCTTATGGTGTAGCTTCCTCTGCTCTACTAGGTCAGTACTATTCCCTCAATACAGGCATAGTCAGAGATATTGTGGGTTCAGTTCCAGACCACTGCAATAAAGTGAAAATTGTACTAAAGTGAGCCAAATGAACTTTTTGGTTTCCCAGTGCCTATAACAGTTACGTTTACAGGGTGCCTGGGTGGCTCACTTGGTTAAGTGCCCGACTCTTGATCTCAGCTCAGGTCACAATCTCACGGTTTGTGGGATGGAGTCTTACCTCGGGCTCTGCACTGGCATCATGGAGCTTGCTTGGGATTCTCTCTCTCCCTCTCTGTCTGCCCCTCCCTCACTTGCTGTGCTCTCCCTCTCAAAATAAACAAATAAACATTTTTTTTAAAGTTGCGTTTACATGATACTGTAGTCTATTAAGCGTGCAATTGCATTGTGACTAAAAAAAAGTATATCCTTTAACTTAAAAGTACTTTATTGCTACAAAATGCTAACCATCATCTAAACTTTCAGTGAATCATAATCACCGATCACAGACCACCAAAACAAATATGATAATAATGAAAACGTTAGAAATATTGTGAGATGGGGTGCCTGGGTGGCTCAGTAGGTTGAGTCTGACTCTTGGTCTACAACCCAACAATTGCACTACTAGGTATTTATCCAAGGGATACAGGTGTGCTGTTTCAAAGGGACACAGGCACCCCAATGTTTATAGCAGAGCTATCAACAATAGCCAAAGTGTGGAAAGAGCCCAAATGTCCATCGATGGATGAATGGATAAAGAAGATGTGGTGTATATATATATATATATATATATATATATATATATATATATAAAATGGAGTATTACTCAGCAATCAAAAAGAATGAAATCTTGCCATTTGCAACTACATGGATGGAACTAGAGTGTATTACGCTGAGTGACATTAGTCAGAGAAAGACAAATATCATATGACTTCACTCATGTGAGGAATTTAAGATACAAAACACATGAACAGAGGAGGACAAAATGTAAGAGATTCTTAAATACAGAGAACAAACTGAGGGTTGCTGAAGGGGTGTGTGGGAGGCGGGATGGGCTAAATGGGCAAGGGGCATTAAGGAAGACACTTCTTGGAATGAGTACTGGGTGTTATACGTAGGGAATGAATCACTGGAATAATGAAATCATTATTGCACTATACACTAACTAAATTGGATGTAAATTTAAAAATTAATTAATTAATTAACTAATTAATTTTTAAAAAAGGAGTCTGGCTCTTGGTTTCAGCTCCGGTAATGATCTCACGGTTTGTGAATTTGAGCCCCGTGTGAGCACGATAAAACCAGGAACGCCCGGACTTCTCCACGTTCCAAAAATGTGTTGACATCTTGCTATGGTCTGAATGTGTGTGGCTCCCAAAGTGTTATGTGTTGACATCCTAACCCCCAGAGGTGATGGTATTAGGAGGTGGGACTTTGGGGAGATGCCTGGGTCACGAGGGTGGAGTCTCGTGAATGGGCTTAGTCCCCTGGAAAAGAGACCCCGAGACCTTCTGCCCTGTGAGGACAAGGAGAGAATTCTGCGATGCAGAAGCCCTCACCCAACCATGCTGGCTCTCTGATCTTGGACTTTGAGCTTCCACACTGTAAGGAATAAAGGTCTGCTGTTTATAAGCGCCCAGTCTTCCTGAGTGGACTGAGCATACTTCTTGGCAGTGGATGTAACCCGCCTCCTTGTTCTGGGAGGCTTACACTTGTTTTGGTCCTTGACTGTCATTTTGGATGAGTTTCAAGTGGAAATAAATATTAACATATGTGTTTAATATACAGTGTGTAACCACATGTCTCTCCACTGGTTTTAAATATTTTTACAAATAGCTTTATTACTTCTTCCATTTGTTACAATATTTATTTGCTTGTTTTCAAAAATAGTCTCATACTAAGGATAGGACAACGAAACGCTAGAAATCACGCCTCTTACCTAAATGCAATGGTTGAAATTCAAGTCCACTGTTAACCACGTTTTTTAAAGCATATCCCAAACGTTATGGCATTTTTGCCTTTACATACTTTGTACCTCTCTTAAAAATCTCCCTTTTCTTATAATGCCAATATCACATCTGATAAAATTGTCAGTAATGATCATCTAATATCCAGTTCATTTTCAATTTTCTCTGATTACCTCAAAAATATCTTCTCATGGTTGATGGGAACCGGGATCGGATCCAAACAAGGACCACACGTGACTCTTGGTGTCTCTAGAGTCTCTTTGCTAAAGCGGCCCCCTCCCTTTTCCTCATGCCATTGCCTAGTTGAATCTCCAACTTTAAGAAGACACTAACGTTGGGTGGCTCAGTTGGTTGAGCGACTGACTCTTAATTTTGGCTCACATCATGATCCCAGGGGCGTGGGATCAAGCCCTATGTCTGGCTCCGTGCTGAGTGTGGAGCCTGCTTAAGATTCTCTCTCTGTCTCTGTCTCTGTGTGTCTCTCTCTCAAAAAAATTTTTTTTATATTCCCTACAGTGCTCCAAAATGGCTTTGAGAGTCTAACGGAGCGCACTGTTCCTCGATAGAAAGACATGTGAGGGCAACTAACAAGTCTAACGGAATCAGC
This sequence comes from Acinonyx jubatus, assembly GCF_027475565.1. Lineage (NCBI taxonomy): Eukaryota > Metazoa > Chordata > Mammalia > Carnivora > Felidae > Acinonyx > Acinonyx jubatus. The sequence goes on along the minus strand of NC_069386.1, from coordinate 133,590,721 downwards.
TCGGTCTTGCTCCGATACCAAACTCCACCCCAGACATTTTGTCCCCACACAGCCCTTTTACTCTGAAATTCAGACTTTTTGAAAAGGCATCTGTTTTTCACCCACAGATCTTAAGTAGCCCTATCCAGGCAGTTATTTTTGGATCAAATACAATCCAGGAGAAGGCGGAGACCCCAGATAACAAATTCTTTCTGCAGGGCACGCTCGCTGCCCTTGGTGAATTTCCTCACAGTCGCGTACAAACCGCTGTTACAGAAGAAAGTCTAAGGATCTGCCTCTTGAATTGCTTCAGAATATCACTAAAACAAGTATGAGAAAAGGAAGTTTCTCTTTTTTGCTGGAGGAAGAGAGGTGGCTCCCATACCTTCCTCTTATATTTGAGGGTCTGCCCACTGTATTAGTTTCCTCGAGCCACTGTCACACAGTTCCACAAACGGGGGGCTGAAAACAACAGCAATGTATTCTCACAATTCTGGAAGCTCAAAGTGCAAAATTGGGGTGCCTGGGCTGCTCAGCTGGTAAAGCATTGTACTTGAAGCATCAGGTCATGATCGCACAGTCTGGGAGTTTGAGCCCCGCATGGGGCTCTGCGCTGACAGCTCAGAGCCTGGAGGCTTCTTCAGATTTTGTGTCTCCCTCTGTCTCTGCCCCTCCCCCGCTCACACTCTGTCTCTCTCTCTCTCAAAACTAAATAAAACATTAAAAAATTAATAAATAAAAAATGAAAATAAATAAAAGTGCAAAATCAAGGTGTCAGCAGGGCCATGCCCTCTCAGAAGTCTCTAGGGAAGGATCAGTTTCATGCTTCTCTTCCAGCTTCTGGTATTGCCGGCAAGGTGTTCCAGCTCCTTGGGGTTCCTGGGCTTATAGACGTTATCACTCCAATCTCTGCCTCCAGCATCATGTGGCCTTCTGCCTTATGTGTCTCTTTCTTGGTTTTCTCTTCTTCTTTTTTTTTTTTTAATTTTTTTTTTAACGTTTATTTTTGAGACAGAGAGAGACAGCGTGAACGGGGGAGGGTCAGAGAGAGGGAGACACAGAATCTGAAACAGGCTCCAGGCTCTGAGCTGTCAGCACAGAGCCCCACGCGGGGCTCAAACTCACGGACCGCGAGATCATGACCGGAGCCGAAGTCGGCCGCTTAACCGACTGAGCCACCCAGGCGCCCCCCTTGGTTTTCTCCTCTTATGAGAACACCAGTCTTGGGTGCCTGGGTGGCCAGTCAGTTAAGGATCTGACTCTCGGTTTCGGATTGCGTCACAGTCTCGTGGTTCGTGGGTTTGGTCCCCATGTCAGGCTCTGTGCTGACCATCGGGAGCCTGCTTGGGATTCTCTCTTTCTTCATCTCTCTCTGCTGCTCCCCCGCTCACTCTCTCACTCTCTAAAAATAAATAAATAAACTTGAAGAAAATTTAAAAACACCAGTGTCTGGGTTAAGGCCCACCCTGATCCAATATGACTTCATCCTAATGACCTACATTACAAAGGTCCTATTCCAAATAAGGCTACGTTCTGAGTTTCTAGGGGGCCATGAATTCGTGGAGAACACTATTCAACCTGGTGTGCAGTTGAGATACAGAAGCTATGGAGCCAACCTTCTTTTGTAGAAAATGAAAACTCCTGGTGAACATTTTCCTCGTTTCCCTGTCAGGTACCACACAGATGTGAGACCTGGGTTTGGCCAGTAAAACACCCCTGCATAGGATTCTGTATCTGGACCTAGAGTTTTTCATAAAAAAGCAGGAGAGGAGAAGGGGTACTTGGGTGGCTCAGACGGTTAAGCGTCTGACTCTTGGTTTTCGGCTCAGGTCTTGACCTCACGGTTTCATGAGTTCCAACCCTGCCATCAGGCTCCACGCTGACAGTACGGAGCCTGCTTGGGATTCTCTGTCTTCCTCTCTCTCTGCCCCTCCCCTATGCGCACTGTCTCTGTCTCTTTAGAAAATAAACTTTAAAAAAAAGGGGGGGCGCCTGGGTGGCTCAGTTGGCTGGGCATCTGACTTCGGCTCAGGTCATGATCTTGCAGTCCATGAGTTCAAGCCCCGCATCGGGCTCTGCTCTGACAGTTCAGAGCCTGGAGCCTGCTTCGGATTCTGTGTCTCCCTTTCTCTCTCTGCCTCTCCTCTGCTCACACACTCTCTCTCTCTCAAAAATAAGTAAACATTGAAAACAAGTTAAAGAAAAAAAAAGAAGTTGGCCCATTAAAAAGAAATGGGGGGGCGCCTGGGTGGCTCAGTTGGTTAAGTGTCTGACTTCAGCTCAGGTCATGATCTCACGGTTTATGAGTTTGAGCCCCGTGTCAGGTTCTGTGCTGACAGCTCAGAGCCTGGAGCCTGCTTCAGATTCTGTGTCTCCCTCCCTCTCTCTCTGCTCCTCCCCCACTCATACTCTGTCTCTCTCTCTCTCTCTCAAAAATAATACACACTAAAAAAAAAAAAAAAAAAAAAGCAGGAGAGGAGAGATTCTTCTAGGTGGTCATGTGCACTTGTCAGCTTCTATCATGGTAAAAAAAAAAATACACCCCCAAATCTCAGTGATTTCCACCAGCAAATGTGTTCCTCACTCACAGTTCTGTGGACAGGATGTTGGTGACCTGTGGCTGGGCTGGTTTCTATTGGACTTCCAGAGGCTGGGCTCCAGGCTGCAAGTTAGGTTCAAGTGTGCTTCATGTCTTTGCAGGGCTGTGGCTGGAGGAGCCGCAGCTCCAGGGAGTATGTTCTCCTCATGCAAGAGGGCAGGAGAGTGGGGCAGGAACACTGCTCAGAAAGGGCACAGCTTCATTTCAGCCATATTCCATGGGCAGGGCAGATCCCATGGCCACGCCCAAAGCCAGCGGGTCAGGGAGGCTTGGGGTGGAAGCAGAGAGAAGGAATCCCTCCTGGAAAGTAACAGAATCTAGCACGCCACGGCAGCATCAGATGCCGTATGGCAGCAGTGTCCTTCTGGTCTGGTTCTGAGCCAATTTCTAATCTCGTTTCTCAAGCCAGTTCTGTGCGATACCCAAAAGCCTTTGGTAAATTCCTTTGCAGCTTCAACTGGCCAAAGTCAGCTTCTCTAGCTTGCAACTAAGAGTCTTGAATGAGATGCAGGATATTAACTCCTCTTTGGTTTTAAGCACGCCTTGGTGGTCACTGGACCAGTGTCTCTCAGCTCCCAGCCCACCTGTCTACCTGCTCTGTTGCTGGGACTCTGAAAACTATACTCCAGAATCCTTGGCCAGCTGACTTTCCAATGGATCCAGCTCCTGTAAAGAAAGACTGGCAGGGAGAAAGACTTTCCCGTTGCTTGACCCTCCTGTCTGCGTTGTCTTGGCAACAGTGGTCAGTTCCCAGCCTCTGTGTTCCTTCAGCACCTCTGAACCTACTCCATGGTGCCCTCACAATGCACCAACAGTGGCTGGACAGTGCCCCCTTTCCAGGTGTGTTTTCCCAATAGGGCCAGTTGGTGACTGGGTCACCTCCCAGGTTAGGGGCCTCCAGGTTGAGTACGTTCTCCCGTGAGTGCAGCTTTGAGGCCTCCTCTCTTCCCTGTTGTGGGATGGACTTTGGGCTCTCAGGGGTCCCGGAGCGTTTCAAGAAGGCGTCTACACTGCATGGTCACACCAGGACAGAACACAGTCTTGTGGCATCACTGGGTGCCATCCCCACTGGGCAGTCCCCGGTGAGAACCTGACCCTGTCCTGCATGCAGATCACAGAGGTGTCTGTATCCAGAGTTTCCCTACGGAAATCTGGGAAAATTCCAACACAGTCCCTGGACTCTCAATAGAGCTTCACATGCAGCCCTTCCCTCTCAGTCCCCTCGCACAATAGCCCCACTCTCTTTTCTTTCCTGGTAGACCCTGATGGGCCAATAAAACCGGACACTAAATCATTACCCTTTGATAAACTGGCTTTGCTTGCCCAGAGGGCTGGAAGAATTCATTCTGCATTTACCACTGGAAAGAGAAGGGAAATATTTGGAAATATTTGCACTGGGGTGAATGCTTGGAGGTGAGTGGGAGTCCCCCTTCTTAAATTGTATTGAACCCTTCCAAAGCAGGGATGAAAATGAGGAAAAGCAAAACTTAAATTTCCGTATTTAAAAAGTTCATATGCTGCCTCAGCTTTAAACCAAAAAAAAAACAACTTAAAAATACACACAAAAAGTCATAGACGTTAAATGAACAATATTAAATCAAAGTGACGGGTGATGTTTTACTGAAACTGAATCACTGTGAATCACTGGTGTGTGGTTTAATGGGGGAAAGGTGTACTTTTAACTTGAGTTTTGCTTTGTTTTGGATAATGGGCCATTATTCGAATCACTGACATTATTATTGTTTATTCTTTTTATGAATAATAAACTCCTTTTTAACCACCTAGTCATAATTTTAATGAGCCAATCCATTTAATCATGTACCCCAAAATTATAACATAGAGGGGCACCTGGCTGGCTCAGTTGGTAGAGCATGAAACTCTTGATCTTGGGGTTGTGAGCTCAAGCCCACGTTGGGTGGAGAACCCACTTAAAAACAAAACAGGGGCGCCTGGGTGGCTCAGTCGGTTGAGCGTCTGACTTCAGCTTATGTCATTATCTGTCGGTTCCATGAGTTCAAGCCCCACATTGGGCTCTGTGTTGACGGTTCAGAGTCTGGAGCCTGCTTCGGATTCTGTGTTTCCCTCTCTTTCTGTCCTTCCCCTGCTTAGGCTCTGTCTCACTCTCAAAAATAAATAAACATAAAAAACCCACAAAATATAATAAGGAAAATATTTAAATAGTATTTCGTGGAACCTCTTTATGGTTTATTTTTAAACCTTACTGTTAGTACCTACTGTCACATTGGATGGGAAGACGATTAGAGCTGCAAAACCCTTCGTTTCATAGGACCATCTTTCTCTTGCCATCTTTCTCTATTTGAACTTCAGTGAGACATTTGCCTTTGATGATACTGCATGCTGATTTATCCGCCATGAACATGACCCTAGTCCAAATGGAAAACCAGGTTTTAAAATCATGAGGTGGCCCTTGGTTCTGGGGTGGGCATCCAGATGACCCAAAAATGAAAACACAACATTTGAAACTTTTGGTAGAATTCAGAGACCACCGCCCCCTCCCCGGCCCCGCCGCAGAATATACCTACAGACCCTAGTTTGAAAAGTACCACCCTGAGTTATGAAGGGAGAAGGTTAGGATGAAAAGAGGTTGCTCAGGGGCTGCAGGCATGGGTCCTGGAGGTATCCACTGCCACCCTGCCAAAACAGGCTAGGAAGACTCCAATAGAGGAAGGAAGTGGGAGTGAATTTCCAAGGATAAGAACAGATAACTCCTATCCATGCAGGGAAGAAGTGGCTTCCTCCAGGCAGCCTGGTGCAATCCTACCCAGAGTGGGGCTCCTTCTGGAAGTAAATAACATAAGATATATGATTGCAGGGGTGCCTGGCTGGCTCGGTCAGTAGATCATGTGACTCTTGATCTCGAAGTTATGAGTTTGAGCCCCACGATGGGTATAGAGATAGCTTAAAAATAAAAAAAATCTTTTAAAAAATGTTCAAAGGGTGATGTCAACTATACTTCAAAAATAAAAATAAAAATAAAAAAACAAGGGGCACCTGGGTGGCTCAGTTGGTTGAGTGTCCAACTCTTGATTTTGGCTCAGGTCATGATCCCAGGGTCATGGGGTTGAGCCCTGGGTCAGGCTCCGCATTGTGTGTGGAGCCTGCTTCAGATTCTCTCTCTCCCTCTGCCCCTCTCCCCTGCTCACACATGCTCTCTCTCTCTCTAAAAAAGAAAAAAAAATCTTAAAAACAAAACGATATATAATTGCCTTTCCACTGTGCTTTCCTGAAACTCAAGCTGCAAACTTCTCAAAATCTCAAAAATGGTGGAGTTAAAAGATTTAAGTAAATCCAGTATAGTGTAATTACATTTTATGTGAATTTTAATTATGCAATCTGAATTACAGTAATGTAAAAATATGAGTAAGGCCTCATGTTATGTCCCATCATTGAAATACAAAATGCACCAATTAAAAAATTAATAAATACTGGAGCCTGAGTGGGTCAGTTGGTTGAACAGTGGACTCTTGATTTCTACTGGGGTCATGATCCCAGGCTTGCGACATGGAGCCCTGCCCTTGGCTGTGTGCTGACTGTGAAGCTTGCTTAAGATTCTCCCCCTCCTTCAGGGTCCCTGGGTGGCTCAGTTAAGCCTCTGACTTCAGCTCTGGTCATGATCTCGAGGTTTGTGAGTTTGAGCCCCACATCAGGCTCTGTGCTGATGGCTTGGAGCCTGGAGCTTGCTTTGGATTCTGTGTTTTCTTCTCTCTCTGCCCCCCCCCCCCCCCCCCCCCGCTCAAGCTCTGTCTCTTTCTGTCCCTCAAAAGTAAATAAAACGTTAAAAAAAAAAAAGATTTTCTCTCCCTCTGCCAAGCCCCTGCTTGCGTGCACTCTCCCTCCACTTCTCTTGAGAAATAAAAATAAATCTAAAATTAAAAAAATTAATATTTATTTATTTTTGAGAGAGAGAGAGAAAGAGAGAGAGAAGGAGAATGCAAGTGGGGGAGGGGCAGAGAGAGAGGGAGACACAGGATCCAAAGTAGGCTCCAGGCTCTGAGCTGTCAGTACAGAGCCTGACATGGGGCTCCAACCCACAGACTGCAAGATCATGACCTGAGCCGAAGTTGGATGCTTAACCATCTGACACCCAGACGCCCCTAAAAAGTTAAAAAAATATATTCAAGAATCCCTTAATTGCACAGCTGGAGGGACAGGGGATTGTACACTATTCATGAAGTTGCCACAGGGTGGCGCCACTTTAGTGGATAAACAGAGGTACACCTCCTGAGTCAGCCTCAGGGCTGTTTGGGTGTACTGGGACTTCTGAGTTCAAGTGGTCTTGGAAGTGCTGAAGCTGAAAGATGCATCATTGTTGTAATCACTTCCATGGAAAGGTCAGCTGAGATAAAGTGCTATGAAGGACAGTCACTGTGATAGCTCTTGCTTGCTATTCCTGTATGTGTGAGCATTTTGCAAAATACCAGAGACGGCACAGAGAGCAAATTGTTCAGGGGCACCTGGCTGGATCAGTCAGTAGAGCACGTGACTCTTGATCTCCAGGTTGTAAGTTTGAGCTTCGTGTGGGGTGTAGAGATTACCTAAAAAAAAAAAAAATCTTAAAAAAAAAGTTCAAAGGATGATGTCAACTCTACTTCGATAATAAAGGTTAAAAAAACAAGGGGCTCCTGGGTGGCTCAGTTGGTTAAGTGTGCAACTCTTGATTTTAGCTCAGGTTGTAATTTCACAGTTCATGAGTTTGAGTTTGAGCCTTGAATCCTCTGTGCACTGACCGTGTGGAGCCTGCTTGGGATTTTCTCTCTCCCTCTCTCTCTGCCACTCCCACACTTACACACGTGTGTGTGTGTGCGTGTGTGTGCTCTTTCTCTCAAAATAAAATAAACTTAAAAAAATTTAAAATAAGACACATTTTTAAAAAGTTCAGTGGGAGCACAATACTACAATGGTTGTAGAATTTGTGCTCTGAGGCTCAAGCCCCCAACATTACAGTTATTCTTACAGGAAAATTATTCTTGACTTACTGGGTTTTAAATGGTACAAGTCTCCTTGTCATTAAATGTGATGAATCAGATTCTGATTCTTAGCAGTAGATCAGCTCTGCTGGAAAGGGAGCCCTCCCAGCCTGTCCCAGAAAACCCAATTCACTCCAGGATACACTAAAAGAAACAGGCAGGATTTTTTTTTTAAGTTTATTTATTTATTTGAGCAATCTCTACACCCAACAAGGGGCTCAAACTCCTGACTCTAAGACCAAGAGTTTCATGCGCTTCCAAATGAGCCAGGCAGGCACCCCAAAACAAGCAGTTTCTCAGCTCCATTTCCTAGTATGTTATTTTTATCCACCTCCTTTCATTGAATCCTTCGAGTCCTACCTGGTACTGTTCTACACCTGTCCACCCTACAGGTGATCTCTTGTCCATTTCTTTCCTTCCTGCAACAGACAAGGAGGCTGAGGCTCAGAGAGGTTGGTTAATTTGCCCAAGACCCCACAGCTGGCTACTTGTGGAGCTGGGATTTGAACTTACATCAAGTTGACACCCAAGCCTGCTTTATTCCTCCACATCAGCGTGCCATTAAGCTATGCTCGGTGCTGTTATCTCTGCCATCAGAAATTCAGCAGAAATAAACAGGTGTCTGTGTGTGATAGGGTGGAGAGAAGGCATTTCTCAACAAGATATCATTGCTCTTTCATAAACCATTAGAACATTCGAAGAGTCCTTGGACAAGATGATTTTAAAGATTATTTCAGCAGAAGTCACACCTCTCCAGACATAATGTCACCATGTGTGGTTAACAGCAATGGCATGTCCATCAGCAAACTTCCCAATCAGTGATTCACTTGCAAGGTTTCAGTCTAGTTGAGTCAGCAGCCTGGTAATTTCATGGAGTCAAGGAGAGGTTGATGGAGGCAGGACAGAAAGGGTAGAGAATTGTGATAAAGCAGGAAGACCACAAACCACAAATGCTTCCCAATTCTTTGGGACACTCTAATGTTATTTATCCATCCACTAACCAAACACAAAAGAGGAAGTAAAAGCATGAGATCCTGGATCACTTACTCATTGCCAGATTAACACCAGCCAGCTGCCGTGTAAAACAGCATCGTTCTGGTTGTGTTCTTGATTAAACTAAAAATAGAAATGAAGTTGAATCCCCTAAGTATGATTATAGGGGACATACATACTACGTTTTTCTTTTCAAAACGTTTTTACACCTGTTGTTTTATCTCTGCACAACCTCCCTGCCTTGACGAAATTTTTATTACAGCACCATTGCCCTGTAGTTAATGTTTAGTGCGTATGTCCGTCTCTCCCAGTGGTTTATGGCTTTCTTCAGGGCAGAGACCTTGCCATATTTATGCATTTATAAAGCCCTAGCATTTGGCAAGCTATTGGCTGGGGCTTGTTTCGTTGAGAAAGATAGAAACCCACTGGATGCAATTTAAGCAAAAAGGGGCTTTGTTTCAAGGAGCCCCAGGGCAGGGGTGCAGCCACATCCCAGGAGAACAGGCACCAGGCTCTCTCACTGTTCCTCATCTGCCTCATTCACACCTCCTCCGTGCAGAAGTGTCTTTCCCTGCTTCGTGGACCCCTCGACTAAACCCCGGGCTGCCAGCATAGCTCCTGAGTCAAGGAGCGACTAGTCCAGCCGGGAGCCCGGAGCCTCATCACCCCCGCCAACTCCCTAGTCCCCAGGGGTTGAGACTCTGATTGGCCCAACCTCGGTGAGGTGTTCACCTCCAGTCCAATCAACTGTGGCCAGAGGGGTGTGGTCCAATCGCAGGAGCAAGTTTGTTCCTATGGTAACCACTTGGCACGGGCAGGAAGGAAGAAGGCACAATTCCCTGAAAAAAAGGGGAAGGGGCGGGGTAGTCGAACAATAGGGGGCCATATCCCGTATATACTTGGTGCTCCATAAATGCTTAGCGATCTGCCTGGCTCTAAAGGCTGCAGGGTGTTGGCCTTCTTTTAGCTCCCCAAGTACAGTGGGGACTCTTTCTGGTCTCAGGGCCCCCGGACTCTTTTCCCCTTGGCTCTTCTGCACCTGCACCCCCTCGGCCTGGCTAATTCCTGCTCCTCAGTCTGGGTTCAACACCTCTTCAGATGGCCTCTCCTGACCCCCTTCCAGAATATCCTGCTCTAGGGGCGCCTGGGTGGCTCAGTCAGTTAAGCGTCCATCTTTGGCTCAGGTCATGATCTCATGGCGTGAGTTCGAGCCCCGCGTTAGGCTCTGTGCTGACAGCTCAGAGCCTGGAGCCTGCTTCAGATTCTGTGTCTCCCTTTCTCTCTGCCCCTACCCCCCGTCCCCCTTCATGCTCTCTCTCTCTCTCTCTCTCTCAAAAATAAACGCTTTTTAAAAATTTAAAAAAAGAAAAGAATAGCCTTCTCTATTTCTTCAAAACATTTATGACCGGGTGGTTCCTTGCTCATCTCTAGCCTTCCCCCCAAGATTCTTCCAGCCTGGGCAGAAGCTCCAATAACTCCTCCCACAAAGGAATAACCCTTGTACCTTTGGGATGGGGGATAGCAGGGAAGTTCAGTCCCCAGTAGTCAAACTTTGACCAATAGGAGGTGGGAGAAGCAGCTAAATTCTTACCCTTTTCCCCTCAATGGACTGTTCTGAAGTGAAATTTATGTGGCTTTTGAGAAGCAGGTCCTGCATGATGGAGCCCCCTCGTATTGATGACGGCCCCTCCCTCACTTCTCTGTCCCTCATTCCAGCTCTCTGGGATTGCAGGGCCTTAGAAACTAGTAGCAAATGAGCCTTTGCCTCAGGCTTTCCCTCTTTCTCTCTTTCTCCTTCTCTTTCTTTCTTTCTTTCTTAAAGTTTATTTTATTTATTGGGGAGGGAGGGGCGGAGAGAGAGAGGGAGAGAATCCCAAGCTCTCAGCACAGTGCCCCACTCAGGCTCCATCCCATGAACCGTGAGATCATGACCTGAGCTGAAATCAGGAGTCTGCCACTCAACCAACGGAGCCACCCAGGCGCCCCCTCAAGCTTTTCTGGGGAACTCAGGCCAAGTTACAAACTCTAGCTGGCGTAAATAAGAAATTGGCTTTTGTTTAAGCGCGGAGCTTAAACAGCGTATCAGAAATCCCCCTGGCTCCATCCTGGGCTCTGCTTTCCTCCACTTTGGTTTTATTCGTATTCAGGGAAAGCCTGGGAGAAGGGGCAAGGTGAGGCCCAGGAAATGCCAAATTGGGTGTGGTGTGGGGGCAGGAGAGCACCACATTTGCACATGGTAGGGAGTTTATGGTCTCCCCCTCTTCCCATCCAGGACAGACCCTCAGAGGGGAGAAGGGGGGACCTGCCCCCAACTCTCGCCTCCCACACCGACTACTTAGAGAACCAATTCTGTGGCAACTGGTGTAGGAGACCAGAGCTGGGGCCGGCCAGTCTTACTTCAATGATGGCCTGTCCCCGAAGCAAAGTTCAGGCCCTTCGAACCCGATGTCCAAGCCGACGCTGGCCCTCTCTACTCCACAGCACCATGGAGGCCTGTCTGCCCCAAAGCTCTCAGACGCAGAGCCTTCCCAGGGGTCCAAATGGCCTCCATATCTGAGTCGACCAAGTGCTGAGTCTACCCAGCAGTCAGGGACCTCAGGTTCGAAGCAGCCGGGAGGGTCCTCCTTCACTACAAGCTTTCTGCCAGGTCGACCCTCCCCCTTCCCCTGGGGAAACTGTCCTGAGGAATTTGCCTCTAGAGGAGAGTCAGGACTTACCCAGAGACCCAGGCCAGAGGCTCTGTCATAGGGTCACCCCCCACCCCCGCCCCATGTGGGTTTTCTGGGCCTCAATCCTTCTTCTCTTCCCTGCCTTAGCAATCGCGCTGTGACCCATCCTTAACTCTGTGCGTCCTGGGCCTAGTGGAGTTCGTTCTCAACCATCCCTAAAGCCTAGTAAGAGAAGCCACCACACATTCCACACTCGCCACACCAGGGAAGGAGTCTAAGTGCTTGATGGTTATTGATTCATTTCATCCTCAGAGCAAACACCGTCTGAGAGCAATGGATTGACCTTGCCTAGAACACAATTTGAAAAAAGTCATGGTGGGGCGCCTGGGTGGCGCAGTCAGTTAAGCGTCCGACTTCAGCCAGGTCACGATCTCGTGGTCCGTGAGTTCGAGCCCCGCGTCAGGCTCTGGGCTGATGGCTCGGAGCCTGGAGCCTGTTTCCCATTCTGTGTCTCCCTCTCTCTCTGCCCCTCCCCCATTCATGCTCTGTCTCTCTCTGTCCCAAAAATAAATAAAAACGTGGAAAAAAAAATTAAAAAAAAAAAAAAGAAAAAAGTCATGGTAAAAGACATTTTGGAGATCTTTAGGCAAATCTGAATGTGGACTGGGGATTCGATGACAAAAAGGAATTGTTTTCACTTCTGTGAGGTGTGAAAATAATATTGTGGTTACTGTAGGGGGAAATGTTATTTTGAAGCACAATCAGTCATCAAAAAAAATTTTTTTTAACATTTATTCATTTTTTGAGAGACAGAGAGAGACAGAGCATGAGTGGGGGAGGGGCAGAGAGCCAGGGAGACAGAATCTGAAGCAGGCTCCGAGCTGTCAGCACAGAGCCCAACGTGGGGCTCAATCTCACAAACCATGAGACTGTGACCTGAGCCCAAGTCGGACGCTTAACCAACTGAGCCACCCAGGTGCCCCAGCATAATCAATCATTTAGAGGTGAAGTTTAATGATGCCTCTACTTGTATTATTAAAAAAATTTTTTTAATGTTTTTTTTGTGTGTGTGAGAATGGAGGAGGGACAGAGAGAGGGAGACATAGGATCTGAAGTGGGCCCTGTGCTGATGGCAGAGAGCCTGATGCAAGGCTCGAGCTCAAAAACTGTGTGAAATCATGACCTGAGCCAAAGTTGGATGCTCAACCAACCGAGCCACCCAGGTGCCCTGATGTCTCCGCTTTTGAATAATTCAATAACAATGACAACTAAATGAAACAAATATGGCAAAATGCTAAAAACTGTTAAACGTAGGTCATGGTATATGGGTGTTCATTATAATATTGTTTCTACTTTGGTGTACATTTGAACCTTTTATAATAAAGGGCAAAAAAAAATTAATGAGACATAAGTAATATTGGTAATCCCATTTTACAGGTGAGAAAGCTGAGGCTTGAAGAGGTCAGATAGCCTCCCCAAGGTCACAGAGCCTGAGTGGCAGAGCCAGGATGGAGTCCCAATGCCTGCAGTACCTACCGTCTTGTTCTATACCCGGTGCATGCTCATGGTTTCTGGATTGATTCGGCCCCTGCCTCGCCCCTAGTGTCCTAAGGTTTCCCTGGAGGGCAGCCAGAGGGACCTTTCTGCAGTGTGGTTCTGACCCTGGAGCTGACCTACTTAAAAACCTTCCTGCGTTTTCCACCTAAGATTGTGTTGCCATTGTTGCTGTTGCTTTATCTTGAAAAAAATTTTTTTTACTTCTCTTTTACTTCTCTGAATAAGTAATAACGAACACAACTTTAAAATTCAAAAAACGCAGGGGCCCCTGGGTGGCTCAGTTGGTTAAGCGTCTCACTCCTGATTTCGGCTCAGTTTGTGATCTCACGGTTGTGGGAACCGGTGCTGAGTCAGGCTCCATGCTGGGCATGGAACCTGCTTGGGATTCTCTCTCTCCCTTTCCCTCTGCCCTTCCCCCACTCATGGGCAAGCTCTCTCTCAAGAAAATTATTTAATTTATTTTAATGTTTATTTATTTATGAGAGAGAGACAGACAGAGCGCAAGCAGGGGAGGAACGGAGAGAGAGGAAGACGCAGACTCCAAAGCAGGCTCCAGCCTCTGACCTATCAGCACAGAGTCCAATGCAGGGCTCGAATCTATGAACCACGGGATCATGACCTGAGCCGAAGTTGGATGCTTAACCGTTTGAGCCACCCAGGTGCCCCTCAAAAATGGTTTTTAAATAATATTTAAAAAATGCAAAAGAAAATCTAGTAAAAACTGATTCCCCCCCATCCATTCAGCCACCTGGTCCCTCTGCCTAGAGGCTACTGCTCTACCCAGTGTCCCATGTATCTTTCCAGAGCTGGTCCACATGTATGGAAGCAAATAGGGAGGGGGAGAAGGAGCAGGACCTTCTTTTGTTCCAACTCTCACCCTACCTACCAAGGAGCTCCATTTTGTCTTTTTATAGCTTGTCCTCTTGTGTGACATTTAAAACAATTTTTTTAATTCTTTTTTTTAAAGTTTATTATTTTTGAGAGAAAGAGAGAGAGCGCATGAGCTGGGGAGGGGCAGAGAGAGAGAGGGGAACAGAGGTTCTGAAGCTGGCTATGTGCTGACAGCAGTGAGCCCGATGTGGAGCTTGAACTCACAAATGGGGAGCTCGTGACCTGAGCTGAAGTCAGATGCTCAACCGACTGAGCCACCGAGGCGCCCGCGACATTTCATTTGAACACATTCCTAGTGCTAAGAAAGGTTTGAAGCCACTGACTACATGGATGATGGCATCCACAGCCTTTCTCCTGCCTGGTCCATCCGGACAGCTGTGTACCGTCCCCTTCCAGCCAGCTTGAGCTCTGGCCACACCAAACTGCTGTTGCCACTTATATCCTGCACTTTCCTGCCTACAGCTTTGCATCTGGTACTGCTAGAATGACCCGCTCTGTTAGCCTTTCTTTGTTTCTGCTCGGTTAGTTCGTTCTTGAACATCTGCCTCAAGTATCACCTCCTGTGTCAGCCACCGATTGCTCTCTTGCTCCGTAACAAAGTGCCTGGAAACTCTGCACTTAAAACAACAAATGTTTATTACCTCCCCCTCCACGCCTCCTTTTCAAGGGTCAGGAATCTGAGATTGGCTCAGCTGGGTGGTTTGGGCTCCCGGTGTCTCATGAGGTTGCAGTCAAGCAGGGCTGCAGTCTTCTCTGAAGGACTCACTGGGGCGGGAGGATCCACATGTGAGCCCACTGGCATGGCTGTTGGCAGAAGGCTTCAGTTCTTGGCTGAATGGACCTTTTCTATGCTTATCATGTGGCGGATAGCTTCCTCCAGAGCAAGTGACCCAAGAGAGCAAGGCAGAGCATACTCAAGGTGGAAGCCACAGTCTTGCATCACCTGTATCGTCTCTTCTACACACACGTGCACACACACACACACACACACACACACACACGAGAGCAGTGTGGGAAGGAACTACACCAGGTTGTGAACAGCAGGAGGCAGGGACCACTCAGCTGCCTGTCGCAGTCCTCAGGGGATCCACCCTTTACACATACTTCTTGCCAAGCTTTTGTCCCACTTTGTTATGGGTGCTCTGCCTCACTTCCGTACTGCAAACTTTTTTTTTTTTTTTTGAGAGCAGTGATTAAATTTTATCCATTCTTCCCCTTATTTTTAGCCCCATGTATGGCCTAATATAGAGTATATATTAAATAAATGCCAAATTAATGTTGAAACCATGGATGAGTAAGTGAATTAGTGGCTATCTGGATGGGCAGTTCAATAGACTAGGTAGCATGAACTATTATTATGTGACGAATTTCCCCCGGTTTCTGCGGGCCAAGACATCTAAGGAGTCGGTTGCTCAGAGTTGGCTTCCTTTTACTCTGGTTACTTCTCCTTCCCCGATACCCAGAGGCAACAGCATCAGGGGCCTGGTCGCCATCTTGGTGTAAGGCCATCCTCACAGCTGATTGGACCGGAGCTGAGCACCTGATCTAAGCTCGACCAATGGACTCCTTCCCCAGGGAATTTGAAACTGGGACTGGGAGGCCAAGCTTGTCTGGCTGCTTACTGTTGAGAGGGTCCTGAAAACCTGGAAACTGTTGGTGATAGCGATTCTTTGCTGCAAGGATTCGGGGGCAGAGAAAGCCAGTCTGCCACAAAGGAAGGAGAGAAGAGCAAGAGGAAGGATAGCCCATGTTGCAAAAGCACACCAGGTCCTGCTCCCAGTCCGATCGGAGACCCAGCTACAACTCCAGTTTGGTCCCCGCAACATAGGCTTGTATTCTTATTATAAATGGGGCTTGAGCGATGCTGCAGCTGGCTCATACTGGAAGTTTACCTGTACATATTTCTTCGATGGCATCACAATGGCAGCTTAAAATAGGTCACCGCGGCCGTGTTTACACCACAGAAAATGACAAATACTAGGGATCCCTCGCTAAAAGCTGGTTATTAAACATTTGCGAGCATGCCACTGGGCTTAAGACAGTTCCAAGGGGCTTCTGTAACTTACAGCCCAAAGAGTTTTTCCGACTAAAACATCTGGGCAAACTCCTACGCAGACTTCAAGACCCAGTGCATCTCCTGTGAGAAGCCTCCCCTGGTGTTTGTGAGAAGCTAGTTCTGTATGTACTCAGTGCCTAGGAGACAATCCAGAACTCAGTTGCATGATATAGGACATGAGTAAAACAGACACCCCACCTAGGCAATAAATGCCTATTGCCTTTGAGTGAAGTCCATGCTCCTTAACATGGCAGGCTGGCCCTCAGTCGGTGGCCCTTGCCCTCCCTACCTCTCTCCAGGCTCTTTCCTGCCAGCTCCTTCCCTGCCCGCCCCATCCCCACCCCATCTCCACCACCCAGGCTTCCTCTGCCTTCTCAGCCTGTAGCCCAGAGTCTCTGCCCCACCGGTTGTCAATCATCTGGGGAATCTGATAAAGATCACGGACCTTCACCCCAGAGGAGACACACGGACATGCACACATCCATTTGCGTATAGTTTCAGGAGATTTGTGGACAAATATCCTTTTTCCTCTGAAGACTGTCTTGATTCCCACATCCTGTGTGCCCTCGCCACCAACCACAATCTCATCACCTTCAGTGCTTCCACATTTTAGTTATTTTTTTTTATGTTTATTTATTTATTTTGAGAGAGAGAGCACACAAGCAGGGTAGGGGCAGAGAGAGAGGGAGAGAAAATCCCAAGCAGGCTCCTTGCTGCCAGTGCGGAGCCCCATGTGCGGCTCAAACTCACAAACCATGAGATCATAACCCGAGCCAAAGTCAAGAGTTGGTCACTTAACCGACTGAGCCACCCAGGTGCCCCCACATTTGGTTATTTTCTAATCTTTTGCTACACTGGGAGTTTCCCTGTGGAAGCACTGACTATCGTCTTATTAATGACTACATAGGTGACTGAGCGATGACAGGTGTGTCCTGACACCCAAGTTCTAACCTTGAAATTGGGGCGCAGCTTCAGACACGGCCTGCTGTCTAAGCACAAAGGTGCGTCATTGAGGATGGCACCACCATTGCTAAAGGGAGAAAATGCCAACCAAAGACAGGCCGTGACACACACAGAGAATGAGGAGCAGGGATCGCTATGGCCAGTATATTCAGGGTGTGGGGGGTGCCTTGGGCAAAGGAGGAGGAGCACTGTGGGAAGAACCTGAACTTTGGGGTCCCAGATTCTGACTCTGTCACTAAGGCTTGTGACCATGAGCAAGTCACTTTGTCTCTGAACCTCCGTTTTCTCTTTAGTGAGTCACTGTTAAGATTAAAAGAGACGATGTATACGAAGTGCCTGGGATACAGGAGATGGTCAATAAAAGCCAATTTCTCCTTTTCCTGTGTTCCTGTCTTGTTAGTCCTACCCCCCAAAAGCAACTCTGTTAAACTAAAGCAACACAAGAAATTTATTTGTAGGAGAGGCAGAGGCTGCTGACTGTCCCTCAATTTCTGTCATTCCTTTCTTACATGATAAAATAATTTTTTACCTGGAGGCATAGCTGCTCAGCTAAACACTACATTTCTTTCCCCACCCCCCGACCCCACTGGCCTCCCTTACAGATTGACACGACTTGGTTGGTGACTGTGTCCTGGAGGTGAGATGTGACTGGAAGTGATATATACAACTTCTAGGTCAAGTCCTAAAAGGGAAGGTACATACTTACCTCTTCCTTCTTTTCTCTCATCCTTCTGGCTGGAACAGAGATGTGCTGGCAGAGGTGGAGCAGCCATACTAGCCCATGAGGTAGAAGATGAGTATTGAGGAAAAACTAGACAGAGGGAGCCCCGTGTCCCCAATGACTTAGCAAAGGAGAAACACCACACTAGCTTAAAAACTCAGACTGCCAAGTGCAAGAGAATTAAAATTCTATTTGTTTAATTAGAACACTTCTATTCTCAACCTTTGGGTTTTGTTACAGCAACCAAACCTATATTCTGCCTAAAACTCAATGCTGTAGACTAAATGTTTGTGTTCTTCGAAAATTCATATATTAGGGGCGCCTGGGTGGCTCAGTCGGCTGAGCGTCTGACTTTGGCTCAGGTCATGATCTCATGGCTTGTGAGTTCAAGCTCTGCGTCGGGATCCGTGCTGAAAGCTCAGAGCCTGGAGCCTGCTTTGGATTCTGTGTCTCCTTCTTTCTCTGCCCCTCCCCTGCTTGCACTCTGTCTCTCTTTCTCTCTCTCTGAAAAAATAAATAACCATAAATAAATAAATAAATAAATAAATAAATAAATCTCATATGTTAGATCCAAACTCCAGTATGATGGCATTTGGAGGTGGGGAGTTTGAGAGGTGATTAGGTCATGAGGGCAGAGCCCCCATGATGGGATTAGTGCCCTAATTGAGACCCCAGAGAGCTCCCTTGCCCTTTCTACCAAGTGAGGATACAGTGAAAGATGGCAGGTGGGCTCTCACCAGAAATGGCATCTGCCAGCACCTTGATCTCGGACTTCCCAACCTCCAGAACTCTAAGCAACAGATTCCAGTTGCCATCCAGTCTATGGTATTATGGTATAGCAGCCGAGCAGACTAAGACACTCAGTGAACCATTAAGGAGCTCACAGCACCCAAAAAAGAGCCAGACAGATATTTCTGTTGTTTCGGCTTGGACTATCGGGAGCTCGTTCTGGTGGCTCTTGTGTTATTTTGGTATATATGCACCATTTTGTTTTTTGAATATTTCCTTACATTTGGCCCAAGGTGTTCCAGGCTCATCTTGTAGTTTCCATGCCTCAGCCTTGGAATTAGCCATTTCGGTGATGAGTTTGAGTTGTGCTAGTGGGGAACGGTAATCAGAAAGCAGAGTCTGGGTATGCTAATTGTTACTGAGCTGCCACTGCCACTAGGCTGTCCAGCAGACAGAACTGGGAAATGTGTGTGTGTGTGTGTGTGTGTGTGTGTGTGTAGACAACACATATATCTAATATCAACTTCTGTATCTCTGTGTATATTTAAAAACCGTGAGTTTTACGCCAATATCTCCAATTCTAACTCAATACACAGGTTTACCCTAGTCTTCCCCTTTTCCCTTGGAAGTTCCTCTCTTCTCTGACAGTTAGAAGTAGGGTCCCATCATCTTCACTCTATTTCCGGATTTACTCAGTCCCATGTGCGAACCAGTCCCTTGATCGCTCAGGTCCTTCCTCTGGCCTGGCCCTGTCATGTCCTCAGTCTGACTAAGGAAAAGGGGAAGTTTCCAGATGCATATTTGAATAGCAATCCCTTTCCTTTCCCCCTGCTCATCAAACGGCTTCCTTGTTACAATGTGGCCACCCATTTAGCTTGCTTATAGGTACAGAAAAAACTGACCTTCCGGAGAAGTCACTTCCTCCTCATCCCTGTGCTACAGGAAGCTGGGATTGGATTTGCCTTCTGTTTGAAGACAGAAAGGTGCTAATTAAAAGGACGCTTTTGCAGGAGGACGCCAGAGGCACAAAACCTGGATGCTTCTCCAGCACTAGCCCCTGGCTGGGGTTCCTTTCCTTACTAGGGAGCCCAATTGTTCAGGGAGCTGTTCTTTGAGAGAGCGTCCAGCCAACCCCGTTCTCATCCTCTGAGCCTGTCCTCAAGTACAAGTACAAGAACAGAAGAAGTATCTGTGCCAGGTGGCGTGCTGGAGGCTTTGTATATATTATCTCTTTTATTTTAATTGTTTTAAGGCTTATTTTATTTTAACATTTATTTATTATTTTTGAGAGACAGAGCATGAGCAGGGAAGGGGCAGAGAGAGAGGGAGACACAGAGTCCAAAGCAGGCTTCAGGCTCTGAGCTGTCAGCACAGAGACCAACCTGGGGCTTGAACTCACAAACTGAGAGATCATGACCTGAGCCGAAGTCGGATACTTAACTGACTGAGCCACCCAGGCGCCCCTTGATTTATTTTATTTTTTAGAGAGAGAGTGTGTGTGCGGGCTGGAAAGAGAGGCAGAGGGAGAAAGAGAGAGAAAGAGGGAGAGAATTTCAATCAAGCTGCATGCCCAGCACAGACCCTGACATGGGGCTCGATCCCGTGACCCTGGGATCATGACCTGAGCTGAAATCAAGAGTCAGATGCTCAAACAACTGGGCCACTCAGGCGCCCCTGCATATATTATCTCTTTTTGTCTTCACAGCAATATTAGGGGGTGGCACTGTTTTGGTCCCCATTTCACAGATGAGAATACTGAGTCTTAGAGAAGTGACTGAACCTATCCAAGGCCACATAACAAACATCAAGGTCAGAACTTGAACCCTGGCCTAGCAGCTCTACTGTCTTACTTTGGCCCTTGACTCTTCACGTCACTTCATCTGTTGGCCTGAAGCTGCCTGTGATCTGGCTAGTTCTGGCTTGGTCCTGGGCTCACTGAAGATTTCAGTGCCAAGCTTTTTTTTAAAAGTGCTATTGGGGAGCCTGGGTGGCTCAGTCGGTTAAGCGTCCGACTTCAGCTCAGGTCACGATCTCGCGGTCCGTGAGTTCGAGCCCCGCGTCGGGCTCTGGGCTGATGGCTCAGAGCCTGGAGCCTGCTTCTGATTCTGTGTCTCCCTCTCTCTCTCTGCCCCTCCCCCGTTCATGCTCTGTCTCTCTCTGTCTCAAAAATAAATAAAAAAACGTTAAAAAAAATAAAAAAAAATAAAAGTGCTATTATGTGATATTTAACACAGGGGGAAAAGGTATCATACATATGTAAGTTATAAATCATCATAATAAAACAACCCCTACGTCCCCATCCCTACCTCCTAACTTAAAAATACACTAACAAGTTTAAAACAAATAAGCTTCATCCTTTCTATTTTTAGAGATCTGCTGTGTTTCCAAAATGTAAAACCTTTTCCAGTTTAATCTCCTAACTGGAAACCTGAATACCCCCCGTGGGTTAATCAGCTGCCTCCCTCTGTCATTCTTTCTCTGAGGAGAAAGCCCTGGACTACTGTGTGTGTGTGTGTGTGTGTGTGTGTGTGTGTGTGTGTTTACATCACACTTTCATCAACAAATCCTGTGGGTTTTACTGTCAAAATGCATCACAAATCTGACCACCTCTTGCTCCCCCATCCAAAGTACTGTCATGGCTGGACCACGGCAGTAATTTCCTACCTTCTCTCCATTGGCCACCACAGTGAGCTTTAAAAAAACAGCGGGGGAGGGGGACCCCTGGATGGCTCAGTTGGTTAAACGTCTGACTCTTAATTTCAACTCAGGTCATGATTTCACGGTTCGTTGGATCAAGCCCCGTGTCAGGCTCTGCAATGATAGCACAGAGCCTGCCTGAGACTCTCTCTCCCTCTCTCAAAATGAATAAACATTGAAAAAAGGGAGGGGGACGGGAATCAGATTATATCTCTCCCCTGTGCCATCCTGGGGACATGCCTGTCACCTCAATCCTGAATCCTTGGTGCTGACCAATGGGCAGGGCCAGATTCCCTGGTCTCTGCCATGGTTGACAAGGCCCTTTCCACAGATGTTCCTCTCTCTTTTGACTCAGGTGTTTTCACACTCACCGTTCCTTCTGCCTAGAACGCTGTTTCCCAGATAAGCTCGTGGGTCCTTTCTTCCTCTGCAGGACCTCTGCTCATTTGCACATTTGCCCAAATGTTCCTTTTATAAATTTCACAGCATGAAATATATTCACAGATAATGAAATCTACCTAAGCACATACTTTAAAAAAATCAATAGGGTACATTGTAATTTAAAAGACAGATGAAAGAAAGAAAGAAAGAAAGAAAGATTATTAATATTTAATAATTTGATATGTATCTTAATATATGAATGTTCTGACAGCAACCTGTTTTTATACCTGGAGGTATTATAAGTGTGACAGTGACAAAGATATGATATATATATTTTTTAATGTTTATTTTTGAGAGAGAGAGTGTGTGAGCATGAGCAGGGGAAGGGGTGGGAAAGAGAGAAGGAGGACAGAGGATCTGAAGCAGGGTCTTTGCTGACAGCAGAGAACCTAATGCAAGGCTTGAACTCATGAACCATGAACTCATGACCTGAGCCGAAGGCTTAACCGACTGATGTGATATGTTGACTCAAATTCCACACGGATGGGATTTCCTAAAACAGTGACCAACTCTTAGTGGAGTCCCAAACAAAACAAAGTATAACTTTCCCTCTGTATATGTAGTTCTTGAATGCCTGGAGATGCAGTGAATGTGCAGTTTGTGCACAAAATACTTTGCGCTTAATTATAAAACCAAGTTAGGGGGTGCTTGGGTGGCTTAGTTGGTTAAGCGTCTGACTGCAGCTCAGGTCAGCCCAGGTCATGAGCTCACGGTTTGTTGGTTCGAGCCCCACGTCAGGTTCTGTGCTGACAGCTCAGAGCCTGGAGGCTGCTTCTGATTCTGTGTGTGTGTGTGTGTGTGTGTCTCTCTCTCTCTCTCTCTGCCCCTCCCCCACTCACACTCTGTCTCTCTCTGTCTCTCAAAAATAAATAAATGTAAAAATAAAAATAAATAAATAAATAAATTTGTTATAAAACCAAGTTAGGTTCCAGGCTTGTATTATAGGTATATTATAAGCAGATTTTTCACCCACATGGATGTCTGTTGGAACATTCTAGAATTGCATGAAGGGGGTTGGTCCTCAGCACTTCATCCTTTCATCTGTCTTGTGTGTCCTAGAATGTCTGGTGTCCACGACACAGGTCAGCTAAACTAGTGTGTTCCCCACAATGTGACAACCCCGGGCATTTCCAGAATATCCGCTAGGTGTCGCTATTGTCCAGAAAGAACCATAGCTGGGCCTTCGTTTTATTTTTCTTAGCAGCCACCATTCCCCTGATCTTGGAGACTACATTTTTTAATATGTGTAGTGCCTGTTTCCAATACTAAAATGTGAGCTGGGAGGGGTGGGGGGTGGCGGCAGGGCTTTGTTTCTGTCGCTAATGCATACCCGAGGCCTAGAAAGCACCTTGCTCATGTGGGCACTCCGAAGTAGTGGGTAAAGGAGTTGTGTCCGGGGTCACCCTAATTTCAATCTCTGCCTTACAGTGCGGTCACAATCGTCTCAAAGAGGATACAAGATTTGAAAGTCAAAGTAGGTCAAAGTAGGCTTACGTCCAACTCCCAACTTTGTACAACTTCGAGATTTTTTTTTTTTAAGTAGGCTTCACGTCCAGCACGGAACCCAATGTGGGGCTTGAACTCACACCCTGAGATCAAGACCTGAGCTGAGATCAAGAGTTGGATGCATAACCAACCGAGCCACCCAGGCACCCCCAACACTGAGATTTGTAACAACAGAGTGACCACCCCCATCCCTTTCTTTGCTCAAATCACATTTTAAGCAGATCTTAGAACAATAACAATAGTTCGCGGTAGTCACTAAACGCTGATCATGTGACCAGCACTAGTCAAGTACAGCATAAGGATCATCTCTTTGATCTTCTGGGAAATCCCTTAAGGGAGGTGCTAGCGTTACCTCCATTTTACAGGTGGGGAAACTGAGACCCAGTAGAGAGGCTGGGAAACATTCTCAATGTCACGCACCCAACCCAAAACCTAGGTTTTTGAACACCAGGCACTCAACCGTCCACATGTGGAGCCACGAGGCTATACGCCCCTCTTGAAACACCCTGAGCGGCACAGAGTAAAAAGAAGTCTAGCTTAGGAACCAGAGTCCTGGGTTCAAGGTGTTGTTTTACCACCAACTTGCCATGTGACATTGGGCAGGCCACTGAGCCTCAGCCTCCTTATCCAGGAAGTGAAGGGGTCGAGCCAGTCATAAAAGCTACTGACCAGGGGCGCCTGGGTGGCTCAGTCGGTTAAGCGTCCGACTTTGGCTCAGGTCATGATCTCACGGTCTGTGAGTTCGAGCCCTGCGTCGGGCTCTGTGCTGACAGCTCAGAGCCTGGAGCCTGTTTCAGATTCTGTGTCTCCCTCTCTCTCTGCCCCTCCCCTGTTCATGCTCTGTCTCTCTCTGTCTCAAAAAAAAAAAAGCTACTGACCAGAGGCCGCAGACATAGGCACATTGCTCTCTACTTTAAGAGAATTCAACTCCGCCTGGAGGCAGCCAGGGGAGCTTAGGGGGGCCTCGGAAGTGGCTCAGAAGGCAGCACCAGCTAGAGGAAATGGGGCCATTCTGGCCTGGGGACCGAAGACCGGAGGGGAGGTGGGGTAAGGGTGGGGTGACTGTCTTCTTCTCTCTGTAGGGCAGCCCAGAGGGCAGAGTTGACTGGGTTTCCATAAATCCCAGTAGTACCTGGTGCTCCTGACCCATGGTCAGGGTCCAGCAGAGAGGTCAAGGTTCACACGGCAGAAGTCAGAGAGGAGGCTCCGCAGAATATCCTCGGTCTAAGGTTAGAAGATAAGATCTCCTGAGTCCACCTGAGGCAGCTGGAGGTGAGGCGCTAAAAGACAGAAGTGCTTTCTGGAAGTCCGGGTGTGGATGCCAAGTGGGCTGCCCTGGGGGAGAAGAGCACTCTGGGTGAGGAGAGGTGTTCAGAGAGCTTCTAACAGGTCTTTGGGGTCCTTCCACACCACAGCGCTGGGGAGATGGTCCCTGACATCTCTTTCAGACTGGCCTCCCTGCGTGGGCCCCCCATGGTCTGCATCTCAAGGCTGAGTGCTGTTTTTCTCTCCCCACCCGCACGGCCTTGAAAATCCTTGAGGGGCTTTCCTCAGGGATGACATGAAACAAGCCACTTCTGACTTATTCCACCAGCTCATTTGGGCCCAGGGCTAGCTGGGTATTTCTGGCTCTCCCAAAAGAAAACAAATCTTTACCCACTAATGTAAGCGGGCAAAATCTTTACCCAACAAAACAAACAAACTAGCTCTTCTAGGCCTGGCCCAGCTTCCGGAATATGACATCAGGGATTATATCCTTGGAAGCCAATCAACATGGATAGTCCCACTCCCAGAAGAAGAGGGACTAACCCCAGGTGGCCCACAAAGGTCACATTCACACTGAGGTGGCTTCAAAGATTGGATGGGGCTTTTCAGGGGTAAGGTTGTCAGATAAAATACTGGCGGCCCAGTTAAATTGGAATATCCTATGAAAACCGAATTTTAAAACAGTGTAAGTATATCCCACAACCCATTTGGGACATACTTATACTAAAAAATTATTCACTGTGTATTAGAGATTCAAATTTAACCGGGCTTCCTGTATTTTTATTTATCCAATCTCTCAACTTTGGGGGCTACATGTAAATAAACATGGTAAGCAATCAGGGGCTAAAACCAGTGTCTTTAAAGCAAGTGAGCGAGCACCTGTCAAAGAAGGACGTCCCTGGTAACGCTGGTAATTCGAGGCTACAGCACATTTGCGTATGAAAACTCGGCGCCATTTGCACTAGAAATAGCGGACGCAGACGCGGATATGGCCGCTCTGAGAGTGGGAATCACCAACTTAAAAGCCTTTGCAGGAAGCTCAAGTCCGTGCTAGCCTTTGGGAAATTCCTTCGACTTTTTGCCATTGAAGCAGTTTGACCCCGTTGCTCCCCTCCGAAGAGTCATTTCCAAGGACAACATCACAAGTGAGCTTTAGGGATGAAGACAGCCAGCACGATCTATAATCATTGCTAATATGTCCATGGCAGTGCTGTGCTTAAGCGAATTGCTTACTCCTCACAGTAAGACTGAAACACAGAGAATAACTCTGGTGTTCAATATCAGGGGACTAGTTAAGTGAGGTGGTGGCCTAATCACTAGGCAGAATAGTAGGTCATTAAAACTAATGATTATTGAGGCTGTTCCAACATAGAGGATACTTAATGAGTGGGGAGAACACAGGAAAAACAATTAAAATAAAACTCGTTACCAATTTACAGAGAAGACACTGGAAGGGAAGGAAGTCCATGCTAACTGGGATCGTTAGATAGTTTTTGCTTCCACGGTCTCTATTTTCCGGAAATCCTTTAATGAGTGTATATTAATTTGATCATCAACAAACAAAACAAAACGGAAGAGTCCTCTCGTAGGTAGAAGGTAGACGTGCAGAATCCAGAATCTACCCATGGTTATGCCACAGAGGCCTACACTATAATTCTCTCACCTTCCCTCCCATCCTCCATTAAATTCAAAATAACATTTAATAGATGCCTCCTCGGTAAGAGGCACGGGCCTACAACAGAGCAGTTGAAAAATGGAGTTGAAAAACACACAAGCCTGCCCTAGACGGTGCTAATTACAGCAAAATGTGTTTATGTAGCACCTGCTACTTAGCCTGCTAGACTCGCCTCTTCCAGGATGCCTTCCAGGATACCCTATCCTTGTGTTCCCGTAAAGCTCCCTACATACTTACCTAATTTTCCCATTAGATCATGAGCTTCTGGAGGCCAACCAAGGCTGTGCCTCTTTCCACTGACTCCCCAGGGAATGTATTTTTGCTAAGTGAATGCTTCATATATCCTACGAACGCACAGAGTTTGTGGAGGGTACCTCTCTCTTTTTAGTTTGTCATTTTACTTTTCTTAGTCAGCTGCTTGCTTCAGGCCCGGCCTAGCCTAGCCTCCAGAGGACTGTTGCCAGATAGACATACGCGAGAAAGGTGAATCTTCCTGTTGCTCTGTTTTTGTGGCCTCACACATTAGTGCATTCACGTTCATTCGCCGCTTGAAGTGATCCACCAGAAATCTTGGACAAGCAATCAGCTGATTTACCGTTAAATGACTCTATAAAAGCAACTTTATACATGTTCCCATTTAGCATAGCGTGGGTGTGTGTGTGTGTGTGTGGAAACAGTAGTCAGTTAAAGTGTATAAAAAAGAAAAGTGGAGAATTTACAAACTGCGTGACCATTCAGAGCAGGGGTCAGCTAACCTTTTCTGGAAAGGCCCAGAAGTAAACATTTGAAGCGCTGCAGGCCGTCCGGTCCCCGTGGCGATTATTCAGCTCTGTAATTACAGCGGGAGCCTCGGCCATGGACAAGACAGAGAACGAGCGGCTGTGTGCCAATAAAACTTGATTTGTGGACACGGAAATCCGAATTTTGAATAATTTTCACATGTCATAAATTCTTCTTTGGATTTTTTCCCTTAACCATTTAAGAATGGAAGAACCATTCGTAGCTGATGGGCCGTATAAAAACCAGATGCAGGTAAGGTTTGGCCAGGCTCTAGTTTGTTGGTCCCAGTTTATAGTGTGGACTCAGGGGCCAGCTCCAGATTCACCAGCCACTTATTCTCACTCCTTTAGCCTCTTAGTCCCTCAGTGTCCTTGGATGTCAAATGGGAGGAATTAGCTGTGGCCCCCGCGAAGTGTCCTCATGAGGACTGAAGGCTGCATCTACACAGTCAGAATCTTATAAATATCTGCATGTGTGCCTGGGAGCTATTTTTTTTTTCCTTTCAGCATTTTATTATTTAA
The DNA here is from genome assembly GCF_027475565.1 of Acinonyx jubatus. Lineage (NCBI taxonomy): Eukaryota > Metazoa > Chordata > Mammalia > Carnivora > Felidae > Acinonyx > Acinonyx jubatus. The sequence continues at coordinate 133,563,690 of NC_069386.1, read as the reverse complement.
AGGTTTTTCATTCAGTTTTTTTTTAAATTTTTTTTTATTTAAAAAAAATTTTTTTTTCAACGTTTATTTATTTTTGAGACAGAGAGAGACAGAGCATGAACAGGGGAGGGGCAGAGAGAGAAGGAGACACAGAATCTGAAACAGGCTCCAGGCTCTGAGCGGTCAGCACAGAGCCCGACGCGGGGCTTGAACTCACGGGCAGTGAGATCATGACCTGAGCCGAAGTCGGACGCTTAACCTACCGAGCCACCCAGGCGCCCCTTCAGTTTTTTTTTCAATGCTTATTTATTTATGAGCGAGAGAGAGAACGTGAGCCAGGGAGGGGCAGAGAGAGAGGGAGACAAAAGAATCCCAAGCAGGCTCCACGCACTCAGTGCAGAGCCCAATGCGAGGCTCGAACCCGTGAATCGTGAGATCATGACCTGAATGGAAATCAAGAGTTGGATGCTTAACCTACTGAGCCAGCCAGGCTCCCCTAATAAGCTTTTTATTTTAATTCCAGTATAGTTTACATATAGTGTTTAATAGTGTTTACTGTAATAGTTTCAGGTATACAAGATAGGGATTTAACAATTCTATACTTATTCAGTGTACTTCATGATAACTGTATTTATTTCTTATTTTGGAGAGAATCTCAAGCAGTCTCCTTGCTCTGCGTGGAGCTGGATGTGGGGACACAATCATGACCTGAGCCGAAACCAAGAGTCACAGGTTTAACTGACTGAGCCACCCAGATGCCCCTGTACTTTTTTAAAAAAAAAAACGTTTACTTATTTTTGAGAGAGAAAGAGACAGAGCATGAGTGAGGGAGGGGCAGAGAGAGGGAGAGGGAGACACAGCATCCAACCGGGCTCCAGGCTCTGAGCTGTCAGCACAGAGCCCAACACGGGGCTCGAACTCACGAACTGTGGGATCGTGACCTGAGCTGAAGTCAGACGCTTAACTGACTGAGCCAGCCAGGCATCCCTTTTTTTTTTTTTAACTGTAAAGAATATTGGGTACCTGATTATAGATGATGATGATGATGGTGGTGGTGGTGGTGGTAATTAAAAAAATTTTTTTTAATATTTATTTATTTTTCAGAGAGACAGAGACAGAATGCTAGTGAGTTAGGGGCAGAGAGAGAGGGAGACACAGAAGCAGAAGCAGGCTCCAGGCTCCGAGCTGTCAGCACAGAGCCAACGCGGGGCTCGAACTCACGAGCTGTGAGATCATGACCTGAGCCGAAGTCGGACACTGAACCGACTGAGCCACCCAGGCGCCCCGCGGTGGTGATTTTATGACTCATTTCCCCCCTGGACCAGTATAGTGCAATAGTTCTCTATCCCATGTGCCTCCAAGTATCTTGGGGAAGACTGTTTCGTTTCTTGCATTTCTTAATGTTGATCTTAGGAGCAGACGATTTTAAGAATTGTTGCCTTCGTTGCACTTCGTCATTGCTGGTACGTGCAGAATGCTGTTCTCATTTATTTTTTGATTTTGAATCTCCCTCCACACAAGAATTCTGATCCATTGGTCTGGGTGGGGCGCAGACAGAGATATTTGTTTTTAAAAGATCTTCAGGAGCGTGTGGGTGGCTCAGTCAGTTAAGCAGTGGACATCAGATCAGGTCATGATCTCACAGTTCAGTTCATGAGTTCGAGCCCTGCCTTGGGCTGTCAGCATGGAGCTTGCTTCAGACCCTCTGTCCCCCTCTTTCTCTGCTCCTCCTCTGTTCATTCTCTCTCTCTCTCTCTCTGTCTCAAATAAATAAATAAACCTAAAAAAAAAGTCATCGGATTAAAAAATAATAAAATAAAACTCTTCGGTGATTCTAATGTGCAGTCAGGGAACCAGTGAATTGGTGTTTTATTATAGTTGTTAGTATGTTGCTGGTTAAAGTCACCCATGTACCGGTAGCAGCCTCTCTTGCTAGAAATGCAGGGTCCCGGCCCCCACCCCTGGGCCCAGTGAGTCAAAACCTGTACCTTACCAAGATTCCAAGGGATTGTTGTGCTCTTTGAAGCTGAAGAAGCACACAGCTCTTGGACCGTGTGTGGGTTATGCTTCCCTTTCTGCAATCGACGTGTGCTTGAAAGTGGTGTTTGAGAGACCGTGCTGTAGATGGAATCACGTTTCAGACCCAAGTGGGGCAGGTGCGGCTGGTAAAGCACCGGCCATTGAGGTCCATGTGCTGTGAACTTGTTTTGTTTTTCCTTTTTTAATTTAGGTTTCTGGTAAAGCAAGGTCTCTCTGCAGTTCTCTGGCACAGCCCAGAGGGCCGGACTGTGCCAGGAAAAGCAATTTAGGACTCAAGAGGCCACCAGGGGCCTCTTTCCCCATGACCCCAGAGAATGGACGTCACTGGGGCTCAAGGGGCTGATGGGGGTGGGCTGTGGATGGCATTTCTTAATATAGTTAGTCAATAGCTATGTTTTCTAAGTGCCACAGAGGATTAAAAGAATGTCACTAAATGTTTGGCGTGGAGGAAACTGATGGTTTTGAGAGGGACATTTCCCAGGCCTTGGAAGGAGAACAGATATCATAGAAGGGGGCTTTCATGGAGACAAATCCCCACGCATGGGCCTGATCACTGCTTTTGAACACTTTGGCTCAGGGTTTGAATAGAATGGCGTGGGCAGAGAACTAGCATTTCTTGAGGAAGCTCTCTGCGCCTGCAGTCCTTGGAGCCTGGCTTTGCTCAGTTTGCAGGAGAGCTGGAGGCTGCGGCCTTCCTCCCTGTGCCGTGGTGTATTGGCCCGGATCAAGGGCGCGTTGCCCCAGCTAGCAGCGTTTCGAAATTGGATTGCACTGTTTCGTTTCTGTATTTCCTTCCTTCTTTCCTCTGGAGGTCTTGAGAAGAAGGTTCCTGCCCTCAACTCCTCTTTGCCACTTCCCACAGTAACGGGAAAGAGGGAGGAAAAGCCCAGCATGGGGTCCAGGCCCCACTCTGCCATCGAGGTGTGACCTTCACCTGGGCGTTTCACCCCGGAGGTCCTCATTGGCTACAATGGGAGACACACTCCCTTCTCTGCGACGTCCTTAAACCAAGTATCGAAGGGTTCTTTGCCCACCAGGCTCAGGGGCTCATTAGCTGTGTATCGTCTACATGAACATCTCTTGAATCGAATCAGCTCCCTCCCGCTGCACCTGCAAGGTCACACTAAGTCTCTCTTACCTCACTTTTTCTGGGGATGACAGCTGACTTAAGAGTTTGGTCAGTTGTGCAACTCTTGAGGCAATCATGGGTTCGGGCAAAATTACCAATTTTTTTTGGTGTTCAAACCATAGGAGGTGTATCAGCAAGGGAAAGGATGACAAAACTGTGACATATTCACTCAATGAAATAAGACAATAACGGGGAAAACTCTTGATACACGCAACAATATGTATGCATCTCGCAGACAATACTGAGTGAAGGAGTTTATACTATAAAATTCCATTTATATGAAATATAGAAGCAGGCCATCATCTGGGAAGGGGCAGGAGGGGAAACCAGCCGCTGAGCTAGGAACAGCCTCTATCTCGATTTGGGCTATGGTAACGTGGGTGGATACACGTGTAAAAATCCTAGCACAAGCAGACCTAATGTATTATTTTTTTAAATGTTTATTTATTTTTGAGAGAGAGAGACAGAGCATGAGCAGGTGAAGGACAGAGAGGGAGACAGAACTGGAAGTGGGCTCCAGGATCTGTGCTGTCAGCACAGAGCCTGGAGTGGGGCTCAAACCCACAAACTGCGACATCATTACTTTAGCCAAAGTCAGAGTCTTAACCGACTATTGAACCACCCAGGTGCCCCAGACTTTATGTATTTTCTAGTGCACATATACCATCTATAATTTTTTTTCAGCCTAAAGCTTTTTTTTTTTTAAGTTTATTTATTTATTTTGAGAGAGCAAGTGATCAGGGGAGGGGCAGAGAGAGAGGGAGAGAGAGAATCCCAAGCAGGCTCCTCACTGACGGCATGGAGCCTGACGTGGGGCTTGAACTCATGAGCCATGAGACTGTGACCTGAGCTGAACCAGAGTCGGATGCTTAACTGACTGAGCCACCCAGGTGCCTCTAAAGCTTTTTATCTTTTTAAAGTTTATTTATTTATTTTGAGAGACAGATTGAGAGAGAGAGAGCATATGCTCGAGAGAGCAGGGGAGGAGCAGAGAGAGGGAGAGACAGAATCCCAAGCAGGCTCCTCACTGCCAGCACAGAGCCCAATGCAGGGTCTGATGTGGGAGCTCAACCTGGAGCTTGAGCTCACCAACTGTGAGATCATGACCTGAGCCGAGGGCAAGAGTCAAACGCTTAACTGACTGAGCCACTCAGGTGCTCCTCAGCCAAAAGCTTTCAATTTGATTCTAATCAAGTCTTTAGGTCTAACTTCCAGTTTCCAGGAAGTGCAGGGATAGATTGGCCGGCTAAATGCACCACGATGATGCAGACAAATCCAGAAGGTTGGTCCTTCTGCAGGACGACCAACCTAGTCTCTTTCACAAGGTGAACTGGTCAAGATCAGAAGACATCAGGAGACATCCCAACCAAGGGCAATTTGAGGTCTCAGTCTGAGTCCGGTTTGGCCAAACCAGGCATAAAGGCAGATTTTAGAGGCAATTAGGGGTATTTAAATACGGATCAAGTTTTAGATGACAGTAAAGAATTATTTTTCATGTTTTAAAGTATGATATTGCTAATTTGGTTCAATTAGAAAATGTTTATATATCGTTTTTAAGTTTATTTGTTTATTTATTTTGAGAGAAAGAGAGACAGAGAGCACAGAAGGGGCAGAGACAGGAAGGGAGAGAGAATCCCAAGCAGGCTCAGCACCATCAGCTCAGCCTAGTACATGGCTCAAGCTCACGAACTGTGAGATCATGACCTGAGCCGAAGTCAGTGGCCTGAGTCACCTAGGCACCCCAGAAAATGTTATTTTAGAAAGGTGCATACCAGAAAACAATTCTGATCATTTCCTGCTGGAAGGTCAAGCCAACCCACAGGAGTGCCTTTCTTTACTTTTTTAATTTTAATTTTTATTTATTTTTGAGAGAGAGAGAGGGCAGGGGAGAGGCAGAGAGGGGGACAGAGGATCCAAAGCAGGCCCCACACTGACAGCAGTGAGCCCGATGCTGGGCTCGAACTCACGAGCCTCGAGATCATAACCTGAGCCGAAGTCGGACATTCAACCCACCGAGCCACTCAAGGTGCCACTCACTCTGTTGAGTGTGTTTCAACAGAAAATGTACGTTTATTGGAAATTGCTGTGTGCCCGTGCTTCTATACTTTCTCACTTCATTCATTATAATGATATGTTTTTCCCTTTTGTAACTATTTTTAATTGAAAAAGTAATACATGTTTGATAAAAAATACTTTAATTGCCAAACAAATATGCAACGAAATATGAGCCCCCTCTCACAGTGGGGGCCGTTCTCTCCCCCCCCCCCCCCCCGCTTCCTCTCCCCAAAGGCAACCACTGTTAATGGTTTCTTGTGTAATCTTTTCAGAAACACACAACATATATATGGGTATGTGGCCCTCGACTTTTTTGCTTGGTGGCAGCCTATCGTGGGTACTGAATTACATTTGTGGGGTTTTTTGTGAGTGTTTTTGTTTTTGTTTTTTTACTTAACATATTTGAGAGACTCTTCAATACTCAGTCTTAGGAAGGACACCAGTGATCTCCCACTGCCAGGTCCAAGGTCACCTGTCTATCTTTCCATCGTTCCACTAGCTGATTGCTCCTTCCTCCTGGAGTACTTCCCTCATGTGGCTCCCAGGGCTAGAACTCTCCTGGGTTTCCTCCTGTCTCTTCAGCTCTTTTTCCGGTTCTTCTGCTCCTCCCTGACCTCTGTACATGGTCATGCCCCTGAGGCCCATCCTTGAACTTTTCTCCACCTACACTCACACCCTTAGTGATCTCACCCAAGTTCACAGCTTTCAGTACCATCTGGGTGCTGACAACTCCTGATTTTATATCTCTTGCTTGAGTCATGCCCCCGAACTCCAGATTCCTTATCGAAATGGCCTACTTGATATCCCTCAGACAGATATCTCAAACCTAACCATTCAAAACAGAACTGATGTAATCCCCAAACCCTCACCTACTTCTGTCTTCCCCCATTTCAACTGTTGGCAGCTCTGTTTTTCCAGCCGCCAGGCCCCAGACCTCAGACTTCCATAATTTCTCTCTTGCGCTCAACCCCATTTCCCATGTCCCAGCAAATCCCACTGACCCTTCCTTCAAGGTACATCTGTAATGTGACCGCGTCTCACCGCCTACACTGCTATGGCCTGGGTCTGGGCCACCATCGCTCCCGGGCTAGATTATTGCAAATGAATCTTAACCATCTCTTTCCCCCATCCTTGCTGCCTCACTGGGTCTCCCCTGCACACAGGAGTGGAGTCCCAGTAAAACCAGAGGCGGTCCTGTGCTCCTTCAAGGAATCCCTTCTTGCTGGGCAGAAAAGGCCTTCACGGTGGCCTGTGAGCCCTGCGTGATCTGGCCGTTCTCTCTCTGGCTCTTCCTCTTCCTCCCTCTTCTGTTCATTTTGCTCCTGCCAGACTGGCTTCCTTGTCAACACTCAGGCCTGAGCCTGTTTTAGGGCATTTGCTGTTCTTCTACCTGAGAGCTCTTACCCAAGATATCTTTACGACTTGCTTGCTCACCTTCGTCACATGTTTGCTCAAATGTCACCTTCCAGTGGGATTTACTCTGATCACACAATTGAGATCACAGTCCGCTATTTGCTGTCTCCCTTAGTGTGGCTTGTTGTCTGTAGTATGTATCACATGGGTAACATACTACACAATTTATTTACTTATTTTGTATATTCTTTGCCCACTCCAGAATATAAGTTCCATGAGGGCCCAGATTCGGTTTTTGTCACTGTGGTATCCCTAATGCCTAGAATATAGAATATATTGTGCCTAGAATATACCCCTATGGCCTGGCACATAGTAAGTGCTTAGACAATATTTAGCGAACGAATGAATGAACCGATATAATTCTATTTGATTATTTTAATCGCTGCAGAGGCCCACACTATGGATGACGTAGTATAGCAGCACAGCAGTGGCTAACACTTATAAGACATGTCTGATACAGTCCTTCATGAATTTACCTCCTTTACAAATTTATAGTCCTTTACACATCTACACCCATTTAAACTTCTCGACGATCTTATGAACTGGGTTTGATCGTTACTCCCATTTATTTTTATTTTATTTTCAAAGTACCTAATTTTGGTTGTTCCCATTTAATAGATTACAAAACTGAGGCTCAGACAGATTTATTAATTTGCCCACAGTCACACAGAGAATAAATGGTCAGGCCAGGCTGGCTGCGTCTTGAACCAGCGCATTTAATTCCTTGGGCCAAACCATTGCAGAATGGGTATACCACGACTAACTTTTTTTTAAAATGTTTATTTACTTTTGAGAGAGATCCCCGTCCCGTGTGCATGCACGCGTGCGCAGGTGAGCGGGTACTAGTGGGGGAGGGGTGGAGAAAGGGAGACAGAGGATCCTAAGTGAAGCTGGCTCTGCACTGACAGTACTGAGTCCAACTGGGGGCTCGAAGTCAGCGACAGTGAGATCGTGACCTGAGTCGAAGTCTGACCCTCAACCGACTGAGCCTCCCAGGCGCCCTACCGTGACTTTCTTAACCAGTCTCCTTGTAATAGATACCATCTCAAGGGTCTCAGATGAGGTGAGCAAGGCTCAGAGAGGTTAGGTAGATTGTTCAATGTCCATCAGCCACATCCTAGGTCGGAATTCTCAATTACTTCATTGTCTTACTTTCCAAAGCCCTAGTTTCCCCCGGGGAGAAAGGTTGGGGTTAGGAGAGCTTCCCAGGTGAACAACTTCTACCCCTTGGCAGTGCTCTTCCGCCCCAAGGCCCTCCCTCTACTATGGCTCCACTTCCAACTCTGGAATAAGCCTTTCCCAGATGGCCCCAGGCCATGGACACACAATAGCTCATTTAATCCCTTAATGGTCCATCTGCTTTCCAGAGGGAATGTAGATGTCTCCAGGTTCCTGTTCTGGAGTTTTCCTAGTTTTGCCTCTCTTACCTCAGGTGAGGTCGGGGACTGCCTGGGGGGACTAACCTGACATTCATTTATTCAGTCACTTTTATGGAGCAGTTTGGCTTCCGGTGCATCCAGACAGAACCCAGACTCTCAGCCAGTGTCCTCTACTATTGTGCTATCCGCTGGATACTGTGGTGGGAAGAGGAAAACACAGTTCCTGCCCTCGAGGGGCTCACAGTTAGTGGTGGGACAAACATTAGTAAAATACTCAGCTCCAGTAAGGGTCCAAGTCTGATTACCATCCGGGTCATTGAACTAGACTGGTTGAGATGACAGGAAGGGACCCCTGGGCTGGGAGCCGGTGGATGAGTTAATAAGTAAAAAGAGGGAAGAACGTACCAGAACAATGAACTGAATGGCTAAGGGCCCTAGGGACAGCAGGGATCACGGAGGCCAGGTTGGTAGGGGCAAGGTGAAGAGATGAGGCTGGGAAGCAAGGAGTTTTGGCTTTTATTCCAAGTACAGTGGATTTGTATTCTGAATACTGTTCTGGCTGGAGTGGAGAACAGAGCAGCTGGGGCTACAGGGGACAGACAAGTAGGGAAGGGTTGACAGGCTTTGTGGCACTCAAAGAAGTGGAGGAAGTCGTGAACTGAGCAATACTTGGCCCGAGGTTTTGCCTCTCCCCAGGGGTCAGCTCGCGCCCAAAGACCGATGGATTGGGCTGGAATGAGGCCGGCAAAATGGTTCACTCCTTTAGTCCAAGTGGGACAGCTCTGCAGCATGGTTTTACCCCCAGAGCCCCCTGTGGGATGACCAGGATCTTAAAACAGAGATAAAACCCATAGAAGTTCCCATTCTCTGTGGAGAGGAGGCTTGAGGCCAGCACCTGCCCAGGGCTCCAGGGAAATGTAGGTGGGTCCCTGGTCCCAGCGGTGCGTATGGAGCATCCCGCTATACCCCGGGCGGCCGTCTGCTTCTCAGAACCTGTCCCTTCTCTCTCTCATCCCTCCTACCTCCAGAAGGATGGTGGCCTGGGGTTGCTGGTCCTGGCTTTCCCACTTACTTGCTCGGTGGCCTTGGGCAAATCCCCTTCCTTCTCTGGGCCTATTTCTTCCTGATAAGAAAGTAAGCTGGAGGGGCACCTGGGTGGCTCAGTCGGTTAAACGTCCGACTCTTGATTTCAACTCTCGATCTCATGATTTGTGAGTTTGAGCCCCGAGTTGGACTCTGTGCTGACAGTGCGGAGCCTGCTTGGGATTCTCTCTCTCCCTCTCTCTCTCTGCCCCTCCCCCGCTCACGCGCACCCTTTCTCTCTCAAAATAAATAAGTAAACTTAAAAAGAAAGCAAATTGGAGTAATTAGTGACTCTAGGGCTTGCTTGGGCAGCACATATGCTAAAATTGGAGTAACTATAATGATTTTTTTTACTTTTTAAATGTTTATTCATTTTTGAGGCAGAGAGACAGAGACAGAGACAGAGACAGAGACAGAGTGTGAGTGGGGGAAAGGGCAGAGAGAGAAGGAGACACAAAATCTGAAGCAGGCTCCAGGCTCTGAGCTATCAGCACAGAGCCTGATGAGGGGCTCGAATCCGTGAACAGTGAGATCATGACCTGAGCTGAAGTTGGACGCTCAACCAACTGAGCCACCCGGGTGTCCCTGGAGTCATTAGTGAGTCTTAACTTCTGGGGCAAATCACAGAGTCACAGAGTTTGTAAAAAGCTATGACCATTATGTACATAATTTCTGGCAGCTGCAGGAGTTCCTGAAGCCCTGGGCGTGGGGGTGTGGGGGCTCTCAACTGGGCCTCAAGTGAAGAATCCTTAGGTTCTTGGATCCTGGGATAAGTCAGTAACGAGCAGCATTTTTGAAGGCCTGCTGAGGACCAGTCCATGGCCTTGTTCTAATCCGTGCTGCAATCCTTGACGCTCCGAGGGCTAGACTGACTTGCCCAGGTGCTGAACTAGGGCCCCCAAGTCTGGTCTTCCAGAAGCCAAAGACAGTTCTTCCCATTTCGTGAGAGACATCTCTACCTTCATCTTCTTTCCATCCCCTCACGCCCCACAACATCATACCTTTTAGACCCCACAGCCACTGCTCTTTTGCAGTCTGAAGTGCTCTCACCGCTTATCTCTTGAGGTAAAGATGGAGGACCCGAGGCTCAGACAGGCTGAGTGGACTGCAAGGTCACACAGCGAGCACAAGGTGAGGTGAGTGGTGGAGAGCAAGCGGAGAGGTGGAGTTAGTGATGTGTGATCACTCCTGAAGTCCCAGAGTGGGCCATCCTCTCCTAGTTGCAACTTGGAAGGCCAGCCAGAAGAAGGGTGGGGAGGTTGTAATGAGGGGAAGAAGGCAGACCCCCTAGGACTGGGCCTTAAAGAATGAGCCCAAGTTTGGTCAAGGAGAGTCTGTCAGCCCTAACAACTTGGTTCTTTCTCCCTGTCTCCATTGCAGCTATTTTCCTTTCTAGGGCCTGCCAAAATCTTCCTTATTTTCCGAGGCCACCTTAAATTCTCCCCTGAAACTTTGAGCCCCACCCCCTCACTCATTTTTCCTGCCCTTTTTCTCCTCCTACACCGGGGGCTCTTTGAAGGCTGGATGCTCCCCTACGGTCCCACAGGGCTGGAGCAGGGCTGAGTGGGGTTCAGTGAATCAAGGACCCGGAGGCTGCTGCTGGCTCGCGCTCCAAAGGGAAAGGGGCTCCTGGGAGTGTTCCACCCCCATTTTAGATGTTTCTAGTTCCTGCCTTGTCCCCACTCAGTGGGAAGGGACCAGAGAGGCAGTCAACACCCTACGTGTGAGAAGGCCCTGGGTGCTCAGGTCACCACCCCAGAGGGCCCCGTCCTGGGCCTGGGTCTGTCTCCTCAAGAGAAGAGAGATGATCTCATTAAATGTCCGTATCCCCCCCCCCCCCCCCACCCGCTGCTGTTCCAGTGAATTACCCAGCGTGTGGGGGGGGGGGCGCTGAATACTGCTGGGGGTACAGAGATGCTTTTGATTTAAGAAACTCGCAACGGACAGGCCGCAAATGCCCACAGCACGACTCCTCTCGCCCCTTTAAAAAGCAAAAACCACTTGGCAATGGCCGCCCCAAACCCAGTCCCGCGCCCTCCGTCCCGAAGCTCCTAAGCCTGAGCCCCGACGCAAACAACCCCAAACGGCCAGCCGGGAGGGCGCGGCGCCTTTAAGAGGCGGCGAGCGGTGCTGCCCCCTAGCGGCCGTCGCTGCGGCGCTTCCTCCGCCGCGGCGGGGTCCAGCGGGCCGCCCGGCCGGGTCAGCGCGGCGGCGGCGGCGGCGGCGGCCGGGTTCGGCGGGGGCGCGGGCTGCGCGCGGGGGCGAAGACGAGGACCGGGAGGCGGCGGCGGCGGCGGCGGCGGGTGAGGACGGTGGGCCGGGGCGGGGCGGCGCGGGGGACGCGGGCGGCCGCGTGCGCCCCGCGGGGTCCGAGCGCGCCGGGAAGGGCACGCGCCCGGCTCGCAGCGGCCGATCGCACCGCCCCGGGCTCGGAGTCCCGGGCCGCCGGCGCGGGCGGGAGGGGGGGAGGAGGGGCCTCGAGGGGCGCGGGGGCCGGGCCTGCGCCGCCAGGGCCGCCGTGGGGGGCGTGGGGGGGGCGCGTGCGGCGCGGCCCCCGGGCTCCCGGCCCCCGGCCCGGCCCGGCGCTGGCGATCTGGCGCGCCGGCTAGCCCCGCAGGCGGCGGGGGCGTGGGCGGCGGCGGCAGCGGCAGCCAGTGGCACGCCGCGCTGAGCGCCGCTCCCTCCGCCCGGGCGCCCGCCCCGGCCCGCCCCTCCCGGCAGGACTGCGCGCCCCGAGTCCCGTTCCGCGTCCCCGCCGCCGGAGGAGGTGCCCGCACGCTCGCGGCGCGCGCCGGGCCGCCACACTCGGCCTGTGGGCGATTTCCTCCGGACCCGAGCTCCCCGCCCGAGGAGGAAGATGCAGACCTTTCTGAAAGGGAAGAGAGTTGGCTACTGGCTGAGCGAGAAGAAAATCAAGAAGCTGAATTTCCAGGCCTTCGCCGAGCTGTGCAGGTAAGGAGGGACGGGGCCCCGCCGCCCGGGGACCCCCGGCCCGAGCCCGGTTCAGCCTCAGCCGCTGTTTTGGGAGGCCGGAGCGTTCGGGAAGGAGCGGTGCTCGGGGACATCGAGTCCCAGCGACCAGGTGGTTGTGGTGGCCGCCGGCGGTGCTCGAGGGGAGCGGCGGCCAGGATGGGTGTTGTGGCACGGACCGGGGCTTCCAGGTGCACCGTGACCCTCGGTGGGGAAGCCCCCAGCTGCCTAGAGCGCGTTCGGAACGCTGCTAAAGGTGGCAGAGGGACCTGGGAAATCGGGGGATCCACGCTGTCTGCCTGTGGCTGGAGGTTACTTTTGGACTGGAGTGTTTTTCCTCCTTCCTTCCCTTCCCTTCGTGGAGAAGGGCAGCACTGTTTATATGTTTGCAGACCACCTACTGTGTGCCCCTCGTGTGCAGCCCTTGAAGCTGCCATTGCATGTCACTGGGTTAAGCCTCTGTGCAGCGAGTAGCAATATTTGGCATGTATGTGATGATTTGCTGTCTCATTAGAGCGTCGCACCAGCTTTGAGAATTGACCGGGGTGGTGATTCTGGGCCATGTGTCTGAGAAGGGGGAGCTATCTGCAGAGAGGTAGGGTACCCTGCCCCGGGTCCCACAGCTAGGGAGTGTCTGGTGCAGAGGAGGTGGGGTAAATGCATGTGGTGTAGAATGGCCTTCCTCCCTCCGACAAGCTTCGCCCCCCCCCCCCCGCCCCCCCACCCCCAAGCTGGTGCTCAGTGGTGGAGATTCATGGTGTTTTAATAAGATTACGTTCCTAGTCTATTATGGAAGCATCCACTCTTGGGTCAGGTATACCTCACCCTGTTCTACAACTGTGGCTTTGCCTCTGGGAAGCTGTTAGTGAAATCCTGTTCTTATCGAAAGCCTAAGAGAATCTGGTTCCCCAAGCCTTTTGCAAAGTCTTGATGGAATCCTTTTGTTATGCAGTGTCTCCACTTGGTAGATTTGATTCTGGGAAATGTGTTCCACTTACATTTTTGTCCCTGTTGGGTCCCCAAACATGTTGCAGAATTGAACAATTGGGCTTCCTTATCTCCTGGTGCTCGGAACAAGTGGTGAGTCTGAGCTGGCCTTCACATGCTGGCCTGGCTTGTGCACTTCTGTGCCCCTGATGCCTGTCCCAAGGCTTGTTGCTCCTTTGCCTTGGCAAGCCCTGCAGCCACTCTTGTCCCTGCAGCCAGAGGGGCGCACCTTGTGTAAAACAGCTCCTGGCTCAGCATTTTTTGGCCTAGGGATGGAGTTGGCTGCCATTTCTCAGGCTGGTCTCTTAAGGAGAAAGCAAGCTTTTCATGGTCGGTAGGGCATGCCAAGCAGCCCGGGAATTCACAAGGAAATCAGGAAATCAGGAGGAGCTTGCAGCCAGAACTTTGAAAATGGGTCCGAGGACTTTTGGAACGTTAAAAAAGGACACTTGAACTTTGCGCCACAGATACATACAGGGAAAAAGTGCCCTAGACACAGGAGAAATGTGAAGCCCCTTTGACATGTTTTGCAAGCCCCTTTCTGCTCTTAGACTCCAGAGTCATCTCAGACTTGGTAGATCCCAGTTAATACCTTGCACCCTTTTTTCCCCAAGGTCTGTCTGTATTTGTGTCATCCTGTGTCTGCAGCTAAAGCATGAGGCTTGTCATCTGGCTGGTATGTTTTGCTCGTTAATTAGGAGGCTCTCGCAAAAACAGTTCCAGCCCAGACTCGGGGCTGGGTCCTGCTGCTGGACTTGCAGATTGCCTTCCCTTCCCACAGACACCCCCTGCCTTTAAGCAGGGCTGGAGGGCAAGCCCTGAGATGTTAACCATTCTGGGGGAAGTCCAGCATGGAGGGTTAATTTCTCTGAAAAGGTTGTTGCCTTCAAAGTCTGGATGCCTACTTCTGGCCAGAATATTGGCTTCAAAGAGAAGACAGAGAGCGTCTGGGTCATTCTAGAACCTCAGGAAGCCCACTTGTGTTTTCATTAGGGAAGCTCTAGATATAGTGTCTTTTAAGCTAAAGAAGGAAAAGAAAACAGCAAGAAAGAGTTTTTCTTTTTTTCCTCTTCTTTATTACTTTCAGGGCAGCGCCCCCTTGTGGCCACGTTTCTATACTTGATGCAGAAAGCTCCCATTCTTGACCCGGTGGCCAGAGCCCTTGGAGGTTGCTGTGCTCTTGGTAGGGAAAGCTGCTTCGATTTCAGTGACCCGAGAGGTGATGTGGATGGACATGTTATGTTTTTGACATTCACAGTCTGGAGGTGCAATGCTCCTGCTTTGATGGATGATGAATTGCCTGTGACTTTCTCTGATGAGAAAGTCCAGGAATGTTTGAAAATGATCTGAAGCTCTGCTCCGAATGTTTAGGGCAGTGTCAGCACCGGAGAGCATGACCCGAATGGACCAGATGAGTTGTTTAGTTGGATGTCAGGCCTTGTAAAAACCTTCGAGCAGGAAGGGATGTTGGGGATCATCTCCTCCAGCCCATTTGTTTTACAGATGGGGAAGCAGGCATGAGAAGGGGTAGGTTCCGTACTTTTGTTCTTTTTCGTTTAACTTCTAGAATGTGCCCAACTTGATGACCTGGAGACCCCCACAGAAAGCCCTTTCTACTTGGGCACCTCCCAACAGTAAGGCGGACCCCGTCTTCCCTTCACAAGGGTCCAGCTGCTGCCCTGTTATCCCGGAGACACTTCCTTGCCTTGTTCCGCCAGGGGGGCATCGCGTGTGGATGGTGGCCGTAGGGGGCTGGTACCTGGGCCTGGATACGGCAGGTGGGCATAAAGGCCCACCCTTCACGCCCTTGGGGCACCTCGATAGGACAGCCCTCTGACTAGTCAACAGATGGGCCTTTGACTCCGCTTGTTTTTAGTGGTACTGTTTGTTCCTGTCACTGTCCTCGGTTTCGTCTCCCCTCAGGGACGGGGACATGGATGAGGCTCTGGTTTGTGTTCTCTTTTTTTCTCTGCCATCCTCCTTGCCCTTCTGCTCATAGTGGAACAGCCTCACAGTTTCTTCACATCCTCTCCTGTGCCTTTTTCTTTCGTTTTCTTCTTTTTTAATGTTTATTCATTTTTGAGGGTGGGGAGGGGCAGAGAGAGAGGGAGACACAGAATCCGAAGCAGGCTCCAGGCTCTGAGCTGTCAGCACAGAGCCCGATACGGGGCTCAAACCCATGAACCGTGAGATCATGACCTGAGCTGAAGTTGGACGCTTAACCGACTGAGCCACCAAGGTGCCCCTTAAAAAAATTTTTTTTTTTTAAATCTTTTCCTTGTACCCTTTTCAAGATGCCCAGAAGGGACTCCCAAGGGGAAGCCAAGAAATGAAGCTGGTAGTTGGAAATGTTGGGGGGTTTTTGATTTTTGATTTTTGAACTTCTCCGATGTCTCGTTTGGAAATGCTGGCTGGCCCCCACCTCTCTGTTCCCTTTGTTTTCTGTGTCTCTCCTCCATTTCCTCACCCTCCTACCCTTTTCTGTCCTGTGCTTGAACCTGTACTGGGGGAGGTAGTGAAAAGTCACAGGATGTCACAAAGCATTTTGGTGTAAGATGTGGGCGGCCCGCTGTCTGTCTTTACTGTTCTGTCAGCTGCCTTTTTAATGCAGTCCTTCCTGGTACCTCATGTCACTTCATGCTCCCAGCAGCCCGGGACGACAGCATGGGGACACCGAGGCCTGGGGAGTAGAAGGAAGAGGCTCCCACAGCCCGTTCAGCTTTTCTGTGCCCGGTCCTGAGGCCCCTTCACCGGGGGACATGGCTTCCGTGTTAAGTCTCTTCTGTGCCCAGGTTAGGCCGGGGCTTCCTGGAGGCTCCAAAAGTAGAAGAATGTCTGTGAGGTTCTCTTCCTTGAGAACCTTAGAGGCCAGCACGGCCCACTGGGCCCACAGGAAACGTGTTTATGGAGCAATCTCAGGCCACGTTATCATCGCAGACCATCCCACCAGGGAACCTTTATTCAGTTCCCTCAGAGGGAATGGGGCCTGGGGTCCACTGAGGCTCAGGTTGACTGAGCACCTTCTGGGGGTGGGGCAGCAGGTTGGGGAGCAGCAGGGCAGAGCCCCTGTCCTCGTGGAGCTGGGAGTGTGGTGTTAACAGCAGCCTGGGCTAGGGAAGCGTGCCAGGGAGGGCGTGAGGGTGCCATCAGGCCTTCCCCTCCCCTCCTCGTCCTACATTCCTTCCTTGAAAAGGGGGCATCTCAAAGGTCCCTTTCTGCTGGGATGGCTGAGAATTCTGGGCTGGAGTTCTTTCAGGAGATTCTTAGGGGGAAGAAGGAGCATCTTTTCCAGGATTAAGTGATGCTGGTCTGTGGGTAGGTGTTGCTCTCTTTGTCTCAATGTCTGGATGTGCACCATTTTGGGGGTGTGGGGGTGGGAGGAGGTACTGACCAGGTTCCTTTGCACCAGTGCCCCGAGACCGTCCATAACTCAGCCATGCAAAGAAACGCTTCCTTCCTGCCTCCAAGGGAGAGAACTGGACTTACCGGTGGCAGAAGACGTCCATCTGGACAGTGTTGGTCCCCAGCCTGCTCCACAACAGACCATCCGTGTGACCCTGGGCCCTCTGTGCCTCAGTTTCCCCACCTGCAAAGTGAGGGTGTTAGCACTGCATAGCGCAGGGTGGTTGTGTACGTGAAAGGAGTCAGGACTCCGGGCATGTGAAGTGCCTGCAAACTGTAGATGGTGCCTGCTGCTTGTTTTTAGAGCTGTCCCTGGGGAGTAGGGGAGTGGGCTTCCACCCAGGGATGCCTCTCTGTTCCAAGATCTTTGGCACGTGTGGGTCTAGCATTCTTGGCCTGGGCCACTTGCGAGGGACTCTGAAGCCCATGATGGGTGCTGCCCGATCACCCTGCTGGGTGTGGGCTTTGTGGGGCCATCAGAGGCCGCCAAGGCGGTGCCCATCCGGTGGGGTGTTCTCCTTTAACACAGGCTCCCCCCCACCGGGAGGCAGGGGTGCCGTCCTCCCCTCATTTACGGATGAGGAACCTGAGAAAATCATACACTAATGCAAGATGGCACTTCCATTTTTTATTAAAGTTTGGAGATTCAGGGCGCCTGGGTGGTTCAGTCGGTTAAGCATCTGACTTGGGCCCAGGTCATGATCTCACGGCAGGTGGGTTCCGGCCCTGCATTGGAAAATTGTGCTGGACTTCCAGAAGATGCTGAGTCTTGATGAACAATCGTGTTACTATTAATGGTAACTCTTATCGTTTTCTTTATCTTTGTGAACACTTAATACGTGCATACGTCAAAAAAAGTATCAAGAGTACTCAGAGGACAACAAAAAGTCAGTGACTCCCTTGTTCCCGGGTTCCTGTCACTCAGGGACAGCTGCTGTCGGCAGCCTCTCTCTGTAGATGTTCTGTGCAGACGGGCACACGCGTGTTCTCGTCTCTGCATATGCCCGCGTTTCATTTCACGGAACACCGTGTCTTAGAGAAATAGCACATTTCTGCTCCTTTGGGAGGTAGATCCATATCGTTACCCTCCTTTATTTACTGGCCGAGTGGTCCAGCTCCTAACATGATGGACTAGATTTCGCCCCCCCTGGTTGGCCTCTGCCGGTGTAGACAGTGGGGCAGCGAGCGCCCTGCCCCATCGCCTGGGCACTCCCTGCCAGATGAGTGAATGCTGGGTCCGAGGGCACAGGTGGCTCACTTTTCCAGGGGAGTCGTAAAGCTGCTCACAGAGAGATAGCACTGCCCACAAGCGTTAGCAAATGGGAGAGCCTGTTAACCACACCCTCCCCGGAGCAGCCCCTGGCAAATGTTTTTGATCTTGGCCATGTGCAGGGGTGAGGTGGTACTTTTGATTTGCATGTCTCTTTTGACAGTGAGATTGATTCATGCTGTCTAGGCAGGGTGGGGGGGGGGTGGCGACTGCATGAGGCAGGCGCCAGCAGGCACGGCGGCCTGGGACCTCCATTCCTAACCACCAGGCCATCCTGCCTCCACTGGTTATGTCTCCCGCATGGTTTCACAGGCTCGGGGCATTCAGTAAATGCTTAGTGAAGTGCCTCATGAGTGCAGTTCCCTAACAGTTGGAAGTAAATAGGGTTTCTGTTCCCACTCGTATTGTGAATTCAGCTGGTAAGCTAGCTTTTTAAGGGAATGTTCTGGTACCTCCTTTTTTAAAAAGTAAGATTCAGTTTAGAAAGCCAGGCATCATTGGGGAGCTGTGCACCCACTCCTTCGCTCTTCCTGCATGAATCGGGCCGACCTCAGCCTTTCACCCTCCACCGGCCCTGGGGAAGCTGGCCTGGGCTTGTGTGGCCTTGCGTGGGGAGAGTGTTGGTTGGGTTCCCAAGGGGGAGACCCAGGCCTGGCGGGGTGGGGCGGCTTGTTCCAGGTCACACGGTGAGATGTGTGTGTTGGGGGGGCTTACCTGCTCCAAGACCACCGTGCCCTCCCCACTGTCCGCCAATGCCTCTTAAACAGTACTTCCTCCGGAGTTACGGACCGGGGTGCCTGGGGAGCAGCCAGGCCCTTCCCGTTGGGCCGTTCGAATTCCGCCTGGTGCTTTGTCTTGCCTGCTGCAGGCCTCCCTCAGAAAGCAGTCGCCCTGTGGCCCGCACGTCCCCAGCTGGGCCTCACGGGCTGGTTTGTGTAGGCCCGTCATGTGCCAGGCTGAGGATTGTGACAGCTCCTGGGGGTGGCTCTGGCACTGCCTGTGGAGATTGGAAAATCACTCCCATGAGGAAGTCCCAGGCTGACCCTGTCGACCGCTCTCCGTGCTCCAGGCCGGCCCTCCAGCCCCTGCAGGGAGAGTCAGGACACGCAGTCAGGCTGCGGTCCCTCCGAAAGGCAGCTTCTGAGAGGTACCTTTAATTTCCCTTTCTCTTGGAATCTTCAGCCCCTAGTGGGTTTGTTCTTTCTCTCCGGATTTGCGTGTTGTCTTTGAAGGTGCTTCCATAAAGGTGGAGACCGACCGGCAGTTGTGTTCGGGCAGAGACCCAGGGCCTCCGGTAGCGCCCGTGGTAGGAGCACCAGAGGGTATCTCTTTGTGGATGAGGGAACTGACTGGTGGGTTTCGGAAGCCTTTTGCACGTCTGTGTGGCTCAGCCAGGAGCCACTTGTGGCTCTGGAGTGCTCTGGGCCCAGATGGAAACCCTGGGGTGAGAGGAGAAGGGGGAGCCCAGGCCAGGGAGGAGCCCCTGAGCTCCGTTCCTTCGTTCTTTTATCCACAGAGCAAGTCTCGAGCACGCACCCAGCCAGCGGTGTGCTGGGTGCCGGTCCCCGCCCTCAGGCACCTGCATACCCGGTAAGGAGATGAAGGTGAGGGCAGCACACAGACCACTTCAGTGCTGCGCCGTGTAGCTCGTGCCGGGAAGCCCGCAAACAGGAGAGAGCCGTGGCCAGGGGCGGCCGAGGCCACCGGAGCGCTGTGTGGTCACAGGAGGCCTCTCTGAGGAGGTGACGTTTGACCAAAGAGGCCGAGAGCCCCGTTCTTCTAGGAGCTGAAGAGCTACAGTGTGGGCTCTGTCTGCTGCCTAGAGGCCACACGCCCCGGCCCGCCTCTGTTGTAGCCCTGGCTTCTGTGTGGACTGTGGGCAGCTGTCTTGGGAAGGGCGGGCTGGTTTCCACTTCAGACAGGTGGCCAAAGGAGGCAGTAAGTAGAGTGTCCTTGGTGTCCTTGTTCCCGGACGGTGTGATGGGGGGCCAGGTGGGTGGCCCAGGGACCTTCTTTCCACCTGAGGCTGTAGCTGTAGCTGTAGCTGATCTGGGGGCCGGGATAGGAGGCCACATGCTCCCCTAGGGTCAGGCCCAGTCCAGCCTCTGGGTTCAGGAAGGAGCAGTGAGCCGGGAGCCTTGGGGATCCCCTGGCCCTTATTGGTAGTCCCTAGGCCAGCTGACCTTTCCCCTTTCCCAAAGCTCAGGTTTGGCCTCAAGGCGGAGTCTAGGGGTGGCGGATGGAGGTCACCGAAGCTTGCTGTCTTTAGTTTACCTTCCTCCAGGCCAGTGTTGGCGAACCTGCCCCGCAGAAGTGGCACCTGGAGGCCCTGCTGAAACATACACATCCTTCAGTCTTCCCTCTCTGGAGAAGGGGCCTGGCGGCTTTCTCTTAACATCAGTGCCCTGGTGATTCTTCGGGGAAACCCAGAGTACGTTACTAGGCCTCACCCCCAAACTGTTAGCCACATTTGTGTGGAGTTAAACAGGTGAAAAGTGGTCTCTCGGGGACAGGTCCTCTCCAGGAGGGCATCTGGATGTAAAGGTTCCCCGGCTGGTCCATCTTGGGGGTCCCCACGGGGCACCTGTGTTCCTCGGAGCACACACGCCCAGCTCTGCTTGCTGGTTGCTGCCCTTTGGACAGTCTTCTCTCCTCTTTTAAACATTTCTGACCTCTGGCTGCCAGTCCGTGCTGGAATTATTTAAAGGTGGATCCCGAGGGACTGGCCTGGCCAGACGTCACACCGGTCAGTGGCCCAGGGCCCGGAGCAGAGGCAGTGGCGCAGCCCGTGGTATTTCCCTTCGCGGTTTGCTCTGCACCCCCATTGGCTTCCCATCAGAGGTCTGTGTGCTTGGGTCTTGGAGCCCGAGCCATGACTTGGAGCCCGGCACTTGGGGCTCGCCCACGCGGCCCTCCAGGCTTCAGCAGGACTGTGGTGATATTCCGCCCCATCCCCAAATCGGTGGCTCACATCAGAGCCCCGCGAGAACCCACCACGGGTCGGGCACTGTTGCAGGTCGGAAGTCTGCCCTCCCAGGTGGCTGGCGTGTGTCCACGTGCCAGATGACAGTGGCAGGGCTGGGATTTGCCCCAGGGGCTAGCTGACCCCTGAAACCACGCCATTTCTACCCGGTTCGGTGGCCTTCGCCTCCACCTTGAACGTAACATCTGAGTACCATTGGCTTGATAACCACTTCAGAAGAAAAGCAAGGCGTTCTTTTCTGAGCACTCTCTGTGTACAGTTATGGGGCCCAGAGGGGTGGCGGGTGGTGGGGACGGCAGTGAACTCGGAACACAAGTCTTGCCCATCTGTTTGTAGATGACTAGACAAGCCACTCTGCCTCCCCTGAGCCTCTGCTCCTCTGCCTGTAAAGTGGGCATAATTCAGCCACCTCTAGGGCTAACAAGCATGGCAGATGCTTAATAACTGATAGCATTCCCCCTGTGCCCCAGGAGGCCACCTCCCCAACCTTCCTACCTGTCCAAGCTGGGGCCTGGGGCCTCTGACATATCTCTGGTGGGAGCCCTCGGCCCAGGGCAGACAGGTGGCCTCCCTGCCTCCCTCCTGATCCTTTCCTGGTGTGGGGGTCCTCCAGTGTCAGTGACCAGGACATGCCTCTGGCCTCCCAGCTCACTGCTTCCTGGGAGGGCCTGGGGGTGGTAGGTGGGTGCTGAGAGTTTTGCTTTCATTTCTGCCTCTCACCATATTTCCATCCAACATTGGAGGGCTGGGGTGTGGAGGTGAGGAAACATCTGGGCCCCCACCCTGGGGTGCTTGTCCTAGCGAAGGTTCAATTATTGAGTGCTTACTACATGCTGGCCAGTCTTGGGTTCTAGGGACCCATACAGCAGTGAGCACCCTCTGCCCCCAGGGGCAGCCCCAGCCCTTCTAGGGAATGTTTGCTGCACTGGACCCTGACGAGCGGCGGGTGCTACAGGGAGGTGCGGGTTGTATGGAGTTCTGTTCTCCCAGGGGCCTGGGGGACCCTCGGAGAGGAGAGAAGGGACATGTTGGTGTGTGTGGGGCGGTGTTTGTGAGACCCCAGGTGCCCATCCTGGAAGGGGTGGCTCCTGCCCTTGTAGGATCCTGGACATCTTTATGAGTAACATTCAGTGCTGTGGGATTGTTGGTTTCTCTCTAGGCTCTTTACTTTTAATTTAACAAATTTTTTATTTTATTAATTGATTAATTAATTAATTAAAAGTAATCTCTGTGCCCAGTGTGGGCTTGAACTCACAACCCCAAGATCAGGAGTCATCTGCTCTACTGACTGAGCAAGGAGTAAGCCAGGCGCCCCTCTCTTGGTTTCTCTCTGGAATTTCCTCTTTGCACCCACCCATCTTACAGATGGGGAAATGAAGGCCCAGCAAGGAGATGTAGCCCCAGAGTTGTAGAGCTGGTGGGAGGGGCAGCTTGGAATTGAACCTGGCCTTGCTGACACTAAAGTTTATTTTCTTTAATATTGGATTCTTTTTCTATGTTTGTTTGGTTGTTTAAGGTTTATTCATTTTTCAGAGACTGAGAGACAGAGAGTGAGCAGGGGAGGGGCAGAGAGAGAGAGGGAGACACAGAATCTGAAGCAGGCTCCAGGCTCTGAGCTGTCCTCAGACAGGGCTCGAACTCACCGACCGTGAGATCATGACCTGAGCTGAAGTCGGACGCTTAACTGACTGAGCCACCCAGGTGCCCCAGTGTTTATTTATTTTTGAGAGGGTGGGGTGGAGGGGCAGAGAGAGAGGGGGACAGAGGATGTGAAGCAAGCTCTGTGCTGGTATAGAGCCTGATACAGGGCTCAAACTCTCATGAACCTTGAGATCGTGACCTGAGCCGAAGTCGGAGGCCCAACTGACTGAGCCACCCAGGTGCCCCAATATTTTATTCTTAAAATTAAAAAAAAAATTTTTTTTTAATGTTTTTATTTATTTTTGAGACAGAGAGAGACAGAGTATGAGCAGGGGAGGGGCAGAGGGAGAGGGGGACACAGAATCTGAAGCAGACTTCGGGCTCTGAGCTGTCAGCACAGAGCCCGACGCGGAGCTCAGACTCATGGACTGTGAGATCATGACCTGAGGTGAAGTCGGACGCTTAACCGACTGAGCCACCCAGGCGCCCCTTAAATCTTTATCTTAAAATTCATTGCAGGATTCTTGAAAAGGAACTCTGACCATTCCCTCAGAGGCCTGTTCCTGCCTCTCTGTGAGCAGGTATGGGCAGGGCTTTGGGGTCCTGTTGGGAAGGAGTTCTGCTTCCTGAGGAATCAGCCTCCAGACCTCTTGGCCCTCACCTTGACTTGGGCGCAGCCAAGCGGTGGACTTTGCTCAGGGCGCTTTGGGTCCCTGGTTCCTCACTGCTCTGGGGAGGAAGGTCCAGGCTTGAGCCTTTGGGCCTCATGGAGGCCTTTGTCTGTAAATTGGGAAGTGTCCCTGCAGTGAGGAGGGTGCTTCCTCCGTCCCCTGGGGTCGCCAATGTGCCTGCCTCTGGTGTGGAGGGGCGCTGTGGGGTCCTCCTCCAGAAGCACAGCCAGCCTCTGCCAGAGACAGCAGAATGTCCCTGTGGCATTATTTTCAGCAAAATAAGAACAGTTCAGCCCCAAAGAAACAGCGCTCTGGGCCTGTCACTGTGCTCTGAGCCTTTCAGTCCATATTTTGAAACTGAGGCTTCAGGAGGGTAAGCGACCTTCCCGGCTTTCATGGCTGCTGTCTCCTGGGGGTAGGACTTGAACAGCGGTCTGCATGAATCCGAAGCTGTCCCCTTGACCGCGATGGAGGTGCGTTGTTTGTGGTAGGTGGATGCAGAGGATGACAGGATGGCTTTCCTTTTGTTTGTGCTCTTTTCCAGCGCCTCATCCTCAGCGCCCGTAGGTTATTAGCTATTTCCCATGTCCCTCTCGGTTCCATTTGGATGTCCTCCTTGCCCAGAGTCAGGAAATTTAGGTGCTGACCCTGTTGATCTCTGCTCAGCTGGGGAGGCCGGCCATGGATTCCGAGTGATGTCCTGGGGACAGTTGTGATCTGCTTGGTGGTGGGGTTTGAACCCTGGTTTGGCCTCTTACTGGATGGGTGGCCCTGGGTGCGTTGCAGCCCCTCGCTGGGCCTTGATTTCTTCCTTGTTACAAGTCGGCCTTGTGCCCGTGCACAGGAGGTGCTCCGTGTGCAGACCTCCTCCTTTCTTGAAGGGGCCAGAGACCATCCTTGAAGGAAAAGGGGGGCTGTCCCTCACTTCCCTCACCTGTCATCAGACCCTCCGTGTCTACAGGTGACAGCAGAGAAAACGTCCTCTGCTGAAGTGCAGAGGTTTGCGATCTTGGAGGAGTAACTTTCCAGAACCTTTGAGCTACAAGAGGTCTTTGCAGATGAGGATTTACAGCTCGGGGCGCAGGACTTGCAGCTTGGTGCCCATGGCTGTGTGGCGGGCCAGGCTGGGCCTCTGCTCCGGAGCCCACACGTGCCCCCACTTTGGCCTCCAGGGAACCGAGTGTGAGGGTGAAGCAGGGTCTGTTCTGTTCCGGGCTGTCGTTGGCAGACCCCACCCCTGGTCAGGATGAATTGTTTCGGTCCCGGGGCCCAGAAGGTTGGGGTCCCTCCACCACCACTCACCCCTGCAGTCTTTCCCATCTTTCCTCCAGCCTTGCTGGGAGTGCTGAAGGGCCAGCTCTTTGGATTCCAGAAACTTCCCTGGGAAGGGTAGGGGAGTGGGCAGCCGTGTGGGACGCGGGCAGTTCTGTGGGTGTTTCTGCACCGTCAGCGGACGGGGGCTCCCCTAAGAGCGAAACCTGTGGACCTGGCCATGTGCCCGCAAATCTGTCCCCATTGCTGAGGACACCGTGGCAGCTGTGTCATCTAGTCCTCTTCCTCTCTCAATCAGTGTCGACGATGTCAGAATGAAGTTAATGACCTGAGCAGAAAGTCAACTGTATGATTGATTCCTACAAGTCACAGAGATGATGGGTTCCTGCGTAAACCTCAGTGCCAACTAGGTTCAGTAATGGTGGGGCTCTCTGTAAGTGTTCTCTCCATGGAGAGTTCTGGCTTCAGGCATAGGTGGAATCAGGTGCTCAAACGATGTCTCAGGACCTGGCCTCTCATGTTGGCTTTGTTCCCAGGCTGGACGGTTCCAGGTGAGTCCTCACTCTGACCTTTATCCTGAACCAGGCAGTGTGCCGAGTCCCTCGTGTACTCTCATGTGATCTGCCCTAAAGCCTGTGAGGGTGTGGGCTTGTACCCCTGTCTTCTAATAGGAGAAATGGAGGTACAGAGAGGTTGGATAACTTGCCAAGATCACACAGCTAGCAGGTGGCAGAGCTGGGATTCAGGCCTGGGTAGGTTGGCCCCAGGGCCGCCCTCCAGCCTGGGTGCAGGTCCCAAGGGACCCAGGATTCATTCTGAGTGGCCCCGATGGATCAGCCTGAGCCACATGCCTGTCCCTGAGCCAGCTGCTGGGGCCAGGGAGTGCCTCTTTCCCGGCCACATGGTCTGGGTGTGGGCAGGGCGGACCCCACACAGGAAGTTGGGGACTGCTTGCTGAGTAGATTGTGATGGCTGTTGGGCAGTCGGGGTGGCAGGGGCGCTTCCTGGTTCTGGGTTCTCCGGCCGGCTGGGGTGAGGGTGGGGGCTGCTTTCTGCCAGCCTGAGGGGCCACACACGTGGTCTCCTGGGCTAGGGTGGTGCTCCGGAGAGGGGAGTGAAGAGAAACCCCACAAGTCAGAGCCAAAGGCCGGGCCCCTGGCTCCATCTTCGTCCTCAGATAAACCCACAGCCAGCTGGACACAGGTAGATTCCGAGGGCCCTGGGCCCAGGGGTCTGGCGCTGGGCCTCCTGGAGAAAGAGCTTATGTAATTCTGCCTGTAGGGATGGAGTTTGATGGGACCTTGGGGAAAGGCCAAGGCTGCCAGGAGTCCAGCGTGAAGGCTGATGATGTCCTCCCTGCCCCACTGTGCTGTGTGGAACCTTGTTGTTGGACAGTGTTTTGGGGTAAACCAGTCCCGTGTTATGTAAACTATTACTGATGGCCTTGTCCCGTGCACAAGGAACGTTTAGAAAGTGTCTTTCTTTCCCAGACCAGGAGCCTGGAGAATATCGCAGCTACAAACTGTCCGATTGGGGCTGTGGAACTGGAGGGGGGCTCAGTGCACCCTGAGGTGGGGAGTGTGGGTGCAGGGCACGTAGCTGGCCTGTCCTGTCCTGTCCCTTCCACCCTGAACAGGCCCGGTGGGAGCTGCGGGGAGGACACACTGGGAGTGGTTACACCTGGAAGGGGGAGGAAGTGAACGGTGAGTGTCCACACCCAGGCTTGCACACTTCTCAGGGGCCCAGTCCTGCAGGCCCTGGGTGAAGGGGCTAGGCTGAGGCTGGGAGAAGGCTCAGTGTGGTGGGGCCCGGTTAGGGCTTAAGGTCCCTTTGTGGTTCCTTTCTGGAACTGGTGAGGAAGTGAGGACCATTGAGGAGCCAGTGGCTGCCCAGCCCAGAGCCCTTGTCCTGCGTGGCAGGTTCCTCCACCCGGGTGTTCCAGAATTCTCACAGGCCAGTGGCCCTTCTTAGTGGCATGGCCTTCTGAGGCAGATAGATAGAGGTGGTACTTGTGGGACAGGAGTGGAAGTGAGGGCGATCCTGGGCTCTCCCTTTTGCTGTGCCCACTACAGACAGCAGGCAAAGCTGGCCTGATCTTTGTGAGCCCCAGAG
This sequence comes from Acinonyx jubatus, assembly GCF_027475565.1. NCBI lineage: Eukaryota > Metazoa > Chordata > Mammalia > Carnivora > Felidae > Acinonyx > Acinonyx jubatus. The sequence continues at coordinate 133,537,304 of NC_069386.1, read as the reverse complement.
GACCTCCTTGGTGCTGTACAAGGTGGCAGGAGCCCGGGTCAGGGAGCTGAAGTCCTGCTGTTTAGTCGTGGGGCCCTCATAGGAGTTCTTATTTGAGGACCCTCTCTCAGAGTCCTGGGAAATGAATTTGTGACCCGCTGCTTTCGGTGTAGCTGGTGAGACTGCTGTTTGGACCTGAGCGGTCACGCCGGACAGGAAGAACTGAGGGAAGTACTTCGTGTCTGTTACGTGAGGCTGCGAGGAGGGGTCATTTCAGTTTATTGACTGATAAAAATAGAGCCCTTGAAACCAAGTTCAGGGAGTTCGCGGACTTGTCTGCATGAAATTCCAGAGTTTCTCTTGAGTAGATTCATATCTGACTTGTGAATACTTAAAAAAACAAAAACAAAAAAACCCTTTCTTCTTCTTCTTCTTCTTCTGCTTTTTTTTTTTAATTTGAGAGAAAGAGAGGAAGGAAGAGAGAGGCAGAGGGAGAGAGAGAGAGAATCTTAAGCAGGTTTCATGCTCAATGCAGAGCCTGATGCAGGGCTTGATCCCGTGACCCTGGGATCAAGACCTGAGCTGAAATCAAGAGTTGGACACTCAACCAACTGAGCCATCCAGTGCCCCTAAAAAAACAAAACAAAATACCTTTTCTTAAAAAGTAACATTTCAGGGCTGCCTGGGTGGCTTAGTCGGTTAAGCATCCGACTCCTGATTTGGCTCAGGTCATGATCTCACGGTTCATAAGGTTGAGCCCTGTTTTGGGCTCTTGCGCTGAGAGCCTGCTTGGGATTCTCTGTCTCCCTGTCTCTGCCCCTCTCCCATGTACTCGCGCTCGGGCTGTCTCTTTCTTTCTCAAAATAAATAAATAAAAGAAAAAAGAACAGAGCCTTGAGCGGGGAATGGCAAATTTCTGTGAAGGACCAAATGGTAAATATTTAGAAAACAACAACAACAACAACATTTCAAAGTGAAATTCTGCCAAGGGCACAGAATAAAAAAGTATTCTTCCTCACATTTGACCCTCATCCCTGGAGGCAACCCTCATTCCACATTCTTGCCTCCTCTTGGACGTGTGCTGAGTCTGTCTCACAAGCCAGCGTGTATGCACACACACACACAGCCCTCCACTTTCGTTTCCACACCAGTGGTGGCCCATTACCTGTGCTCTCCCACCTTTAACTTTTTATTCATTTAATACAGCATAGAGACGACTCTGGACCTACACTGTATCTACACTACACAGGGCCCCTTGTCAGCCTCTGTGTGGGGTTCTAGGCTTGCCCCCAGGGCTTACACTTTACCTTCTTCCTTAAAATAAGCTCGGGCTATTATGACAAATACCACAGACTGGGTAGCTTGAACAACAGGCGTGTATTCCTCATGGTTCCGGAGGTTGAAAGTCCAGTTCTTGGGGAGAGCTTTCTTCCTAGTTTCTAGACAGCTGCCTTTTTCCTGTGACCTCACACGGAGGGGGGCGGCACTTATAGTGCCTTTCATATAAGGGTACTAACCCCATTATGGGGCTCTGCCCTTCTGAGCTCATCTAACCCGAATCTCCTCCCGAAGGCCCCACCTCCAGATACCATCACATTAGAGGTTAGGGCTTTCGTATGAATTTTGAGAGGACTCAAATATTTAGTCCATAGCATCTCTCCTGGTGGGGGTTATACAGCACCAGCTGCTATCTGTCTAAGTGTGGGAGGGGCCTCAGCCTGGTTTGGTCCCTCTACCTCCTCCCCATCCTGCATGTGGCCCCAGTGCAGGTGCTGCCTGGGGAAGGAGGCTGAACAGGTGTGCTGGCCGGTGACTTCTGACCCCAGCCCCAGTGCCCAGGGCATGGCTGACTTTGGGCAGGTGAGGGGGCTCCCTTTCCTCCTCTGTAAAATGGGGACATCAACACTCAAGTGCAGGGCAGATTGGGCGATCAGAGAGATGATGGCTGAATTGCTGGAGGTGGGTTCTAGCACATAGCGGGGGATCTGATTGTCATTTATCCCCCCCCCCTTTTTTTCTGTCTGAAGATAAATTTTAGAGAGCTGAGTGTCATTTCTGATCTTAAAACTGGCCAAAGGAAGGGGCTGCTGGTGTGATCCCTTAAACTTGGGAAGGACAGATCTTGGTTGATAGCCCCCCACCACCCCACACTCTTCCCTGCCTTCTGGCCAGCCAGGGTGGGAGACACTGGCCCTTGAGGGGGCCTGAGGGTCCCCTCCACAGCCCGCCTGTGGCTTCCCAGCCCCACACACTGCTGGGAGGCCCCCCCCCCCCCCACCAGCTAGTGCCTCCTTCATGCTGAGCCCCAGCTGAAGGAAGTGAAAGAATGTCTCATCCTTTTTCCTGAATTTTTTTTTTTGTCCTCTGTGAAGACAGTTTAACATTATGAGAGCAGAATTTGAAGAGACAAATCATCCCTCTCGCCACCCCCTCCACATCTTTCCCTCTTTCTGTTTTGTGTGTAAGAGTCACAGGGTTGAAATCATTATGTGCACAGCATTTTGACTTTTGTTTTCTGCACGTACCGTAGCATTTTGTTTTTGCTTTCTGTACATAGCATTGTGGTGTAAACAAATTCTGTGTTTCTACACAGTTTTCAGAATGATCGTCCTAAAATGTAGTTTTTATGAACCTTTAATATGAAAATTTCCAACATATACAAAAGAAAGAATAAAAAATGAACACAGCTCCCCCACCACCTCAATAGTATGTGTTAACCATTATTGACTTATGGCTAATCTTGTTTTTTATCTGCCCCATGTGATTTTGAAGCAAATTGCAGACATAGAATTTCATACGTAAATATTTCAGCATGGCCTTTAAAACATAAACGTAGTGCTGTTACCACACCTGAAAATAAAGTACGACAGAACATGATCCTTTAAAATTTTTTTTTATTTAGAGAGGGTGGGGGGATGGGCAGAAGGAAAGAGAGAGAAAATCTCAAGCAGGCTCCACGCTTAGTGCGCTTAGTGCGGAGCCCAGCGGGGAGCCTGATAAGGGCTTGGTCCATGACCTTGGGATCATGACCCGACCGAATGAGCCACGTAGGAACCCCAGAGCATAATCCTTTAATCACTGTGGAGTAGTTCTTTTTATTGGACATCTGTACTCTGATACAGTAAGCTGTAATCTTATTACTGAATATTTAGATTATTTCTGCTTTTCTTGCTGGTGTAGATAATGCTGCCTCGGACATCTCTGTGTGAATGTAAATGTCTTCCTTCCCTTTCCGATCCATTTTGTGTAAGGAAGAGTTTGATTAGTTAACGTAGAGTAACAAACCATCTGAGTGTTGCGGCTTGAAGCAGTAACCATTGGTTTGACTCACCATTCAGTGGGGTGACAGTTCAGACCAGACTCCCTGGTGGATCTGCCATCAGCTATAGGTCAGGGTTGCCCTGGGCACTGGGAATGACTGGCCACGTGTGTTCATCCTCCCGCATGTGGCCTCAGTGTGTTCTTATCCAGGAGGCAAGGATTCGAGACACAGTGGGCATGTCCGAGGCTTCTGGAGGCCTGATGGCTCGACCACGTCTGTTGGCCAAAACAAGGCACAGGGCCAGCCTAGATTCAAGGAGTCAAAATGAATTTCACCTCTTTTTTTGTTTTTTTTTTAAAGCAATAAATGGAATTTATTGGAGGAAATAGAGTCTTTCACATAAATCACCTGTTTCTGTAGAACAGAACTTCTTAGCCTTTCTTGGGAGTTATTGATACCTTTGAGATTCAGATGAAAGCTATGGAACCTACTTCTAGAGGGGCTCCTGGGTGGCTCTGTCAGTCAAGCGTCCGACTTCGGCTTAGATCATGATCTCGCAGTTCGTGAGATCAAGACCCGCATCGGGCTCTGTGCTCACAGCTCGGAGCCTAGAGCCTGCTTCGGATTCTCTGTCTCCCTCTTTCTCTGCCTCTCCCCTGCTTGTGTTCTCTCTCAAAAAATAAACTTAAAAAAAAAACCTAATTCCTCGAAAAACACTTGTAGTGATACCAAAATATAAATAACGCCACAGATTCTCTGAAGTAAAGGTTCTAGGGATCCGAGAGAAACTTTTCTTGTTTGACACTTGTGATTTAGATTTTTGGGAAAGACAATATACAAGCATTCTTCACAACAGGATTTCTTGCAAGATAACTCGCTAAAGAATTTCTGTGGTCACATAAGTTTGGGGAGCAATGTATCCCGTGAGATTGAAAACACATTTTATCTTTGTTTAACTTAGTGTTTTGCATTTGACGTATTAGCGTCTCAAAGAAGACATTTGGGGAGATGTGGGCAAATACAACTTGGTCCGCTACCTGCCTGTTCTGCAGTTTACTAGCTTTGCGACCTTTGTCAAAGCACTTAGTTCTGTGAACCTCGGTTTTGTAATCTGTGACATTTGGACGGTGACACTAATACGATGCCACAGTGCTTAGCTTGCACAGTGAACAGCACCTCTTGAGCAGAGCATAAAGTCATTGCAAAGGGCACAGACCCTGAACGGGGTCAAGAATTGAGGTCATTTCTGTACACAAGGGTGTGGGATCTGGCCGTGTGTGCCAGCCGGGCACTTCACAGACCCCTCCTTCTTTGGTACCTGGCAGGTGCTCAGAGGATGCTGTGCTGGGCACGGAGGGGGTGGAAAAGACGTACCACCTTGGGAGACCCCAGGGTGCTCGTTCTTGAGCAGACTCATGAGGGATGGATGCTTGTATATTGTTCAGGAGACATTTCTGGAAACACACTCTGTGCCCAGCTCCAGCCAGGTGCTCTGTGGCCTGGTCCTCTGGGAACTTGGTGTCAGCTTACGGAGAGGACGCTCGCATTGGTGACTGATGAGGGGGGACCTTGGCAGGCATGGTTGCCCTGTGTGCGGTGCTGGGTTTTGGTCCTGGTTTGTAGCCTGGGGTTACCTGTGTGGCAGCCCCTCTTGCTGAACCTCATTTTATTTAGCTGAAAGAAGAGAAAGAACACAGGAGCACCCGAGTGCTATACTGTTCCAACTGGGCGAGCCCCTGGGGTGTTCGGTGGGGAAACTAGCGGGAATCCGGCCACCACTGCCTCCTGCACTGGCGGGTGCCGTCATACTTCTGCACTGCTTCCAGGCCTGGTGTCTCGTTGTTGGTCTGCTTCTGTGTGCTTCCAATGGGACACCTCCTGCATCCCCCCCCCGTTCGAGTGTCTGTTCGCAGACATCTGTTGGCATCCCTCCGTGCCAGGCCTCGTGAGCCACCGTGGACGTATGTGAGAGACCGGTGGCAGCGAGGTGGACAAGTCCTTTCGCAACTTCAGTCTGTGGGGACAAATTGGAGGAGAGGTGGTGACAGGTATGTCAGCCAGCAAGTTAAAGGGGGTCATTTCAGCAGGGATGCGAAGAGGATGGGTGACTGTCCTCAGGGTGGACACAGAAGGCCTTTTTAAAGGAGAGAGACCTGGGGCTGTGGCCTGACTGGTTAGAAAGGAGTTATCTGAAAGGCTGGGGCCAGAGCCTCTCAGGTAGGGACAACAGCAAATGCAAAGGTCCTGCGGTGCTTTTGAGCAAGGGCTTTGGTGTATTTGTGGAGCAGCAGGGAGGAGGGCATGGCTGGAGATGTGAGGGAGGGAACAGTAGAGAGGCAGGTGGGGGCCAGATTGTTCAGGGCTTTCCGGGCCATGGTGTGTGGTGTAAGTTTTACTTAAGGGCGGGGGGGGGGGGGGGCTGTGCAAAGGCTCGCATCCAATTACTACACAAAACAGTCTGTGGACCTTGATGACCTTTTAAAAAGCTTTGGGCAGAGGGCCATGTGGGTGGCTCAGTCAGTTTGAGCGTCTGATTTCAGCTCAGGTCCTGATCTCATGGTTCATGAGTTCAAGCCTCGCACTGGGCTCAGAGTCAGAGTCTGGTGCCTGCTTCGGATCCTCTGTCCCCCTCTCTCTCATTGCCCCTCCCCTGCTCTCTCTCGCTGTCTTTGTCTCTCCCTCTGTCTGAAAAGTAAATACATAATTAAAAAAAAAATAAAAAAGCTTTGGGCAGTGTTCACTAACAATGAGGCGGTTTTCCAGAGTCCATGCTCAGGTGCACAGGCTGTGCATATTAGGGTGTTAAATGTCACCTGCAAGAGCAGTGCTCCCACCATCCCTGGGGCTGTGCTCAGCCCTCAGATGGGTGACTGTGCCCTGGAGCAGGCAGTTCTGGGCTGGGCGGACTCCTCTGTCCACACGGGGCAGCCTGGGCTGTCTTCCCTCCAGCTGCCAGCCAGGGTGCCCAGGCCGGCCTCGGAAGGAGGGCCCTTGCTGCTGTCACTGTGGTTTTGGGCCAGTTCTTGAGCTGCTTTGTGCCTCTGTTTCTACGTCTGTAGGATAAGCATGCACTGAACCTTAACAGTTGGTGTGTCAGTTGAAATAACAAGCGTAAGGCCCTGCAGTTCACTGCCTGCCACATTATTTATTTATAACTTTTAGAAACACCCTGCTGGAGCTCCTCGGTAAATGGTAGGTGGATGGTATTATCACTGCGATGGGGGTGTCACTCAGTGCTGTGGGTCTGTGTTAAGACGCGGCGCTAGGTGCTGGGGATGCAGACATTCCTACGCCCTGGGAGCTCAGGTGGGAGGGCGCCTTGAAGACTTGCTCAAGGAACGGCGGAGGTGGGGGGGGGGGGCACTTTCTCTGTCTGGGAAGGTTGAGGAAGGCTTCGTGCAGGCGGTGACCCTCAGCTGGGTCTTTGAGGGTCAGGAGGAGCTCGCTGGGCCGACAAGTGTGGGTGCAAAGTACTCCCAGTGGTGAGCCAGCACAGGTGAAGGTGTGATGCTGTGAGGTCAGGGGGCCCCAAGCAGGGACTCTGGGCATGTCGGGTTGGGGGACAGATGCGGGCTGAGGGGGCCACTGGAAGCCTGGGCTGAGAACGTCTGGAAAGCAGCAAAATAGAGCGTAGGGGGAGGAGTGTGCCTAGGACCGTGGCAGGTCTTATCCACTTTGTGAGTGGCAGGCGTGGACTACACCCACACCGAGTAGTTAGGAGCCTGGAGCCCAGAGGTGGCCCCCTGGCTTGGATCCTGGCTGCCCTACCGGGAGGTCACTGCAGGTCTGTAAGCTTCAGCGGGGGATGATGACAGGGCCCACCTCCCTCGGCTGCTTTCGGGGGACGGGAGGTCCATGCAGAGCACTGAGCACGAGGCAAGCACTTGATGATAAAATGGTGGCTCTTAAACCGGCTCCTGGAGGGTGAGTCTGGCTGACAGCCTCTCGTTGATGCAGCCGCAGGGGTGGCGTGCGGGGGTGGGGGGAGGTCCCCTCTCGGCCTCCTCCGAGCTGTGGGCACAGATGAGTTTCCAGAGCAGACTGACAGAGGGGCGGCCCTGCTTCTTGTTTCCTTTCCTTCTCGTTCTGAAGCGGTCCGCAGAGCAGCTACCTTCCTGTGTCTGCCCCAAGCCCCCTGCCCTGGCAGTCTCTCCCCACCACAGGAATGTTCCTGGCTGGGAGCAGGCAGGAGGGGACCCCCACATCGTCAGGCATGGTCGTCCTGGCATTGAACGGATGAGGAGGCCAGAAGTTGAATATCTTCCACTGGGGGGACCCCCTGGCCCCTCCCTCCTGGGGTAGGTGGAGCTGAGGCCGCAGGCGCCGGTAGGAGCCTCCGGGAGCCTCGGCATGAGGGGTGAGGCCCGGGCAAGGCCAGGTGGCACAGGGTCCCGTAAGCCATCATTGTGCGCCTGGCCTTTGTCTCGGAGGCTGTGGGAGCCCTAGCAGGCCAGTCGGCAGGGCGGGCCGAGGCCCCTGTGGGCTCTGCCAGCTCCTCGGAGGACAGACCGGAGATGACGAGACTGGGGCTCTGGGCTGCAGGGTGGGAGGCTGCTGTGGTTGACCAGGCAGCGGGGAGGGGCCGGACTGCTGGCCAGATGTGAACACTCACTAGGACCTCGCCACTCGGGGTGTGGTCCAGCGTGGGCTCGTGAGAACTGCAGCATCTCCTCGCACCCAGACCCGCTGATCAGGATCCGAATTTTAGCAGAGCCCCCAGGAGGTCATGTGCCTGTTGTACACTCATCTCTAAGGAGCACTGGTTTAGAAAACCTGCTGCCCCTTGGGTGCGGGCCTGGGAGAGGGAAGGAGGGGTGAGGCCGACCGGTGCCCGGTGGGGAAGTGGGCTGCGCAGGTTAGGGGGCCGGCGGGAGGAGACCGCGTAGGATTTGGGATGTTCAGTGTACTCAGGTTCCCATCGCAACCCCCTCCCCCCCCCCCAGGGGAGTGTGAGGACCACAGGGGTCACTGAGGAGGCCTAAAAGGGTTGGGCTCTGCGAGGCTGCCCACTGTACCCAGTTCTGCCCTTGGGGCTCTGGAACCTGGAGGCCCGTCCCCTGTGAAGCTTCTCTTTAAACCTGGGATGTGTCTACCCCCTGCAGAGTTAGGCGTTTATCTCCTTACTGGGCCAGGAAATGGGCCTTGAGTCCATAAGTGCATGGGTAGTGGGTCATAGGAAAGAACAAAGTCCTGCTTTTATGAGTGGTCATTCCAGGAGGGTGGGGCAGAGGGTGCAGAGTGCGCAGGGGCGAAGGCTGGGGGAGGAGGGGGGAGGGTCAACCTGAGGACCAAAGGAAGCACCTTCCAGAAAGGCTGGCTGGGTGTCCGCCAGGCCTTGGTGAAGTATGTTTCTTTGGGGGACGTGGTTAGCATGATGGGGGGCGGATCTGGGGAGGCAGGTGCCCCCGGCAAGAGGACTGGGTGACTTTAGTGCCTGGCGCCCGGGAGTGTAGCTGAGGCAGGGTGAGCACGCCCTTCCAGCCCGCCTTCTGGATTCCTGGCTCCTTGCCCCTCTGGAGTCCGCTGGTGCTGAGGCCCAGTGGGGCTCAGGCCAGTGAGTGCACGCTGCCTTCCGCTGAGGCTGGTTGTAACGGGATGGAAATTTGGCTGGCCTGGTTGGCATCAGCCAGGACTGTAGCGTGGCCAGCTTGGGCTGGGTCACCCCACAGGCTCTGCCATCAGCCGTACCCTGATTGGGGCTGCCAGAGGCCCAGCTTTGTGCGTGTAGGTGGGGTGGGCATGTTGGGGGGACGCGTGGAAACTCTCTGTGCCTCTTTGCACATCTGACTCGAGGCTCTAGTTCGTTCTCAGTAAGGTGTTTTGGGGTGGTTGACCTTGGGTTATTGTGCTCAAGAGGCTTTCAAAATGTGGAGGTTGGGGAGTTGAGGGAGACTGTGCACATGCACAGGAAGTGTTATTTTTGAGAGAATGCGTGTGCATTGAAATAGACAATACAGTCCCATGATTCAAATCAAAAGGTAAGAAAGGACTTACAGTGAAAAGGGTCTTGTTCTAGCTGTGCCCCCTTCACCCCTAGCTGCCCCCTCAGAATCGCTTCTTGGTTTTTTTTTTATCCTTCCAGGGTATTCTAGTACATGCAAACCACACGTGCATGCATACATCCACATTTACATAAATGCGTATGTACGTACACACATACATATTTATTTAGTTGAAAGTTCTGGTTTTTTGAACCAACTGCAGGTCTCGGCAGATCCGTGTGCGTGTTCACAGACGAATGTAGCTCAGGGCTCCTCAGCTTGGGCACTGTTTGCATTTTGGGGCTGGATCCTTCCATCTTGTTAGGGCTGTCCTGGGGCATTGAAGGATATTCAGCAGCATGCCTGGTCTCCACGCTCAGGGTGCCATTCCCTGCCCTCCCCCCTCCCCCCGAGTTGTGACAACCAGAAATGGCTCCAGACATTGCCAGATGTCCCCTGGGGGGCTGTCCCTCTCAGTAAGAACCAGTGCTAGCTGTAGCCCCTGCCCCCCCCCCCCCCCCCACGGCTCCTGTCTGGCTCCCAGCCTGGCTTTGTTGCTACCCAGTCACAGGTCTGGCCTGCTTTGTTTGCCGCTCACTGTTCTCATACACCTGTCGAGGCCCTCATGGCTGTGTGCTCATGGCTACTCAGGGTGGCCGGGTCTCTGGCCTGCAAGAAGGGAGGCCTGGATGGAAAATCATGGCCCTCCCTTGTTGGGGACCCTGAACCTGTCCTGTTAGGCTTCTCCAAACCTCGGTGTTCTCATCTTTCTGTCTTTGGGTGCTGGTGCGGATTGTGGATGCTGGTGTGTGGTCCTCCCCATCCCCCAGTAGTCGGCTGTCATGGGTGCCTGATGCCAGTTAGTTGATCTCCTGACTCTCCCATGACCTTAAGTCCCTCTCAGTCTTGGCCTTGGTTCTCTTGTGTGTGAAATGGGGGGACCCAGTGCGGTGCAGGCCCCCGAATTAGGGGGCACCTTCTGGTGAGAGAGGGGAGTAATGGAGGCCGGCCACCCAGCCGGAGCCTGTGATGTGTCAGAACCCAGACCCCTGAAGAGGGTCGTGTGCTAAAGCTGGGGAGGGCCAAGCTGCCACCCGCCATACGAATGCACACTGAGAAGCTCAGAGGGACACCTTTTCCACCGTCCCCTGAGCCTAGCAAGGACGCAGCGTGACACAGGTGTGGAGCTTGGACTCAGGTAGAGCTGTGTTTGCATGCCTGCTCTTCACCCACTACGTCGGTGGCTCCTGTACGCTTTCTGAGCCCCAGGTCCACATTTGTAGAGCCAGCCAGTGTTCTTCGAGGGTTCAGTGGGAGGAGGGGGAGGGGGACACGCACTGTGTGCCAGGCATCATTCTCTCATGTGATGAGTTCCACGCCATCAACACGCCCATTTACAGATGGGAAAACTGAGGCGCGGAGTGCAGCACTTGGCCATAGGAGGCATCCAGTAAGTGAAGCTACCCTTGTTATTAACTGGCTGCTCTTGGGATCTGAGTCTGAATATCAAGGACTCTGAGGATCCAGAAAGGGAGAAGAAAGAAGAAAGGTGTGCCTCGTGCCTTCCTGGGGAGGGCCCTGTGCTGGCGGTGGAGGGAGTGAGGCCAGTTCCCAACGTGCTGGGGTTCCTGGGCTGGTGCTTCCCCTGGGCAGCTGGGAGCGCTTCTCCGGGAGCGGGAGCTGTCTGTCTGGCTCCAGCGCCTCTGTTGGCTTCGTTATTTTTTGCCTGCAGGGGCCTGAATGATCTGAGCTGACGATAAAACATTTGTCGGGCTGACGCTGTAATCACACTGCAAGGGACACTTGAAATTATATCCACATTTGGGAAGCTAATTTTAAAGAGCGTTTTCCTTCATAATTATATGCAATCAACCAGCCAGTGTTATTGGGGGTTCTCTTTTCCCCTCAGCCCAGAGGCCATCTGTTTTTCCTCTTCCTGCTTCTCCTTCCAGCATGCGTAGGCCACCTCCCTGGGGGAGGGACCCCCAGGCCTTGGCTGCCTAGAGGCCCAAATGAAAGCTTTCTGTGGTGACTGATGCGGTGGGGGATGAGGGAGAGGAGAGGTGGGGGGTGATGCCGGGCTTCAGCTGGGCTGCTGGATGGGTGCTGGTGTTGCCATCAAGTTTGAGGCACAGGTTGTTGGCGAGGGTGGTAGAATGTGATGCTTTGGTTTGGATGTTGTGAAAGCCAGGATTCTTGTGGATGTGAATGACAGAACACCCAGTTCAGATGAGTTTAAGCAAAAAGGGAATTTCTTTCCCAGGTTACCAAATGGCACAGGAACAGCCCCTGAGGGCCCCAAGATGTGCCTCTTGCCTCTCTCTCCCTGCACTGTGATCTTTTCTCAGTTCTTCAGCTGCTCGAAACTCTTTCCTAGCTCAGGACCTTTGCACATGATGCTGTTCCTGCTTCTCGCAGGCACCCCCCCTCCCCCCACACTATTGGCCTCTTAGCCTTTAGACCTCAGCACAGTCCCACCGTCTCTGTCTCAGCCCCTTGAGTGGTCTTTTCAGAACATGTCACACGTTGTATTTATTTCAGGCGTTTGCTTGTTCACCCTTCCCTTTATGCTCTAAGTTCCTTCAGGATAGGAATCCTTTCTACTGTCTTTACTGTCGTATCCCCGGTAGCGAAACCATGCAGGGCACATAGTAGGTGCTCAGGAAGTATGCATGAAATACGTGCGTGAATGAATAAAAGAATGCTCTGGACAGAAAGGCAGTTTGTGAGAAAGCAAGTTATCAGGAGGAATTTAGTTTAAGACAACCCTGGCCAAAAAAAAAAAAAAGCCCCCTCTGTCTCCCCCTGCTAACTGGGCCCATTCCTCTCTGTCTGGAGTTCTTATCCTGGCAATGACCATCATTCCTGGAGAGCTGTCCAGCAGAGTAGCATCCTGAGTCAGGAAAGTGGGCTGGGATGTTTAGAGGTCCCCCGTACTCTAGGATGGGCGTGGGCTGTGGGTCTTACCTTTGGTAAGGAGTCTGGTTCTGGTTGTGCTCTGACTCCCTGGGCTCCTCATGGGCCTTCCCCTTGGGCCGCCCCCTGGGTTCTGTTGCAGATGAGGGTGGCACGGGGAGCGGGGGTGTTCCAGATGGGGGGCTGCCTGCGTGGGCAGGGAGTCGGAAGTGTGAGAGCAGTGGCCTGTGGGGGAGGGCGTGGAGCCAGGTATGCTGGGGACAGAGCTGCCAGCAGGGGTGAGGTTCCCTGGACCAGGAGGGAGGCACCTGTCACAGAGGCCTTGGTGCCAGTGGGGGTTGGGGGAAGCCGCAGCCAATTTGGGGGTGTGGTGAGGTGATGAGTCATGTCTTCAGTGTAGACATCACAGGCTGGGGGAGTGGGGCTTGTGGAGACAGCAGGCTGGTGGCCTCCGGGGTAGGGAGGCTGCCCTTTGCCCAGACTCAGGCTTCTCCCTTCTGAGGAATCAGGGCCTTCTCTTTTTGGCGTTTTTCACTTCTGCGTGGGGCCCAGGCTCTTGGCTTTAGGTTGCGGCTGTAACACCCTGTGTGGGGCTCTCTGAGGGATTTGTCGAGACGTTTGGGGCCCGTTGCCATGGCTTGCAGCTGCACAGCCCGGCAGGGTGGGAGCCCGAACGTGAAGGAGGTGGGGGGGGGGGGGTGTGCCTGTCACCGGGAGCAGACACTGGGTCCCCCGAGGCCTGACCGGCCTGTGCTTTTGGGTGCCTTTGTGGTCTCCTTGAGTCCAGTGACCTGGCCAGCTGCTCTCTCTCTCGATGGTGGATTCAGAACCTTCCTAAGACATTGGCCCCGCCACCTTCCCTGTGTACCAGGGTCCCCACCCTGATGGCGGGCGTTCAGCCCCTGCAGTCGGGCCAGTCACCATCTGCCTTCCTTGGGGAGCCGCAACCCTTCCTGCGACAGAGCTGAGCTCTGCTTCCGTGGTCCTTCTGCTTGGAGCACGTGGATTCCAAGTGACACCGTACTCAGCCAGCCTTGTGGAGAAGGGAGAGACAGGTGTCCTGTGGCGTGTCCAGTCCCCACTCCACGTGGTCTCGGCACATCTGAGGCCGGTCACAGCCCCTGGAAGTGCCTTCTGGCTCTTCACCCACAGGGCTCCCCCAACCTCCCCAGGGTCAAGTGTGGAGGAGGGGTTTCAGCCCAGGGTTGGGGCAGTTGGCGGCGTGGGGGTTGGGGGGCAGCTGTGTCCAGAACTGTTGCGCCTCCAGAAACCCCAGAAGCCTCACCCCCAAGACCTGGCTGGACCCCTGCCCTCCCAGGCCACGGAGTGAGGATGGTCTTTGCTGACAGACGCAGCTTTAGATTGTGGTTCTGCTGTGACTTACTTGCTTTGAGCTTTTGGACGAGTTTCTTTTTATTTTTTTAAATACGTGTATATTCTTTCCAGCTTTATTGAGGTATAACTGAAAAATAAAACTGTAACGTATTTAAAGTGTACGATGTGGAGGGCGCCTTGGTGGCTCAGTTGGTTACGCGCCCGACTTCAGCTCGGGTCATGATCTCACACTTCATGGTGTTCGAGCCCCGTGTTGGGCTCTGCTGACAGCTCAGAGCCTGGAGCCTGCTTCGGATTCTGTGTCTCCCTCTCTCCCTCTGCCCCTCCTCCACTTGTGCTCTGTCTCTCTCCATCTCAAAAGTAAATAAAACATTAAAAAAAAAAAGTGTACGATGTGATTTGTTGTATGCATAAATTGCGAGATGATTGTCACAACTGAGTTAATTAACACATCCATTGCCTCACGTATTTGTTTGTTTCTGTTGGAGCTGGTGAGGACAGTTAAGTCCCACTCTCGGTAAACTTCAGTAGTCACCATGTCCTATACTGGATCCTCAGATCTTATTCATCTTGGAACGGAAAGCTTGTCCCTTTCACCAGCCTCCCCCCATTTCTTTTCTGGTCTCTGTTCCTATGAGCTGCATTTTTTTTTTTTTTTTAGATTTCACATGTAAGTAACACCATGCAGTCTGTGTCTTTCTCTGTCCAGCTTCTTCCATTTAGCATAACATTTGGGTGAGTTTCTTGACCTCTCTGAATTCCCTCACTTGAAAAAAAAATAGGACCGTCATACCCCTTAATGGAACCTGTGAAGTGAGTGCCCTTTCTGGCCCCTGTCTCCTCCCTTGTCCCCTCTCCCGGGCTCGGGGAGACCAGGCCTGAATGGGGAGTGAGGGGACTCAGGCATTAACTGCCTTTGCCAATCATTTGTTCGGGTTGTGCCAGGGCTTCGGAACCTCCCCTAAATGTGAGGGCTCCAGGAGCGCCAGATGAAGCCATTGCCTGTTTCTAGAGTTGATTGCGTCTGGGAAGGTGGCTGAGGCCAGGGCCTAGCACCCCTGGGCCTGTCAGTGGGGGACCCAGCAGGCCCCTGTTGGCTTTGGCATGCCTCGTGCTGGGCTCAGGTTCCAAACACCTCTCTTTGGGAGGTGTCTGTCACTGCTCAGAGTCACTTGGCAGGGTCTGAGGGACTTGGCCTTCAGTGAAGCCAGGTGGCCTTGAAGTGAGCAGTGGGAAGGCCTGTCTGGTCTGGGCATCTCTCATGGGCTTTACGGTGGGCCCAGGGGTCAGGAATATTACCCCTCCCCACAACTTAGGACCGAGGCTTCCGGGTCTGGGGCCTTAGGTCTCTATCACCCAGGCCCAGGGCTCTTCTCCCCATCAGGGATCCCTGTGTCGGTGTTTGGTTTTGCTCGGTGTCTCTTTATGTGTCTTATTTCTTTATTTTATTTTTTTAAAGTTTATGTATTTACTTTGAGACAGATGAGAGAGAGCGAGAGAGCAGGAGCAGGGGAGGGAGGGAGGGGGAGAGAGAGAGAGAGAGAGAGAGAGAGAGAGAGAGAGAGAGAGAATCCTTAGCAGGCTCTGCACTGACAGTGCAGAGCCTGACATGGGGCTTGAACTCACAAACCTCGAGATCATGACCTGGGCCAAAATCAAGATTTGGATGCTTAACTGAAGTGTCCAGGCACCCTGCCCATTGTCTCTTTAGAATCCTGTGGGCATGTGGGGCCTGAGTTCCCATATCCTCCTTGGTGACTGTTGAAGCTCCTAACGAAACTCTGGATGAATCCTGATCTGCACCCGGCCTGCCTCTGAACACTTCAGGGGAGTGTCCGAGATTCGTGGGATGGCTGAGAGCTGCAAGAGCCTTGTGTTGGGCTAGACAGAATAAAGTCCCCCCAACAGGTGTCCTCAGAACCTGTGAATATGGTCCCCGACATGCAGAGGAGCTTTGCGGATGTGACTAAGGTCAAGGATCTTGAGGTCGGAGAGCATCCTGCATCACCTGAGTGGGCCCAGTGTAACCGCACCAGTCCTTGTAAGAGGGAGACAGGAGGGGCGGAAGGAGATGAGACAACGAAGCAGAGGTCAAAGCAATGTGGCCACAAGCTGAGGGATACAGGTGGCCTCAGAAACTGGGAACGGTAAAGGCATGATGTCTCTGGAGAGCCTCCAGAAGGAAAACGCAGCCCTGCTGACCGGTTCCTGACCTCCAGAACCGAAGAGAAGTTTGTGTTGTGCTCAGCCACTGCATTTGTGGTGGTTTGTCACAACAGCAATAGGAAGTGAATACCGTGTTCCTACACACTGCCTTTCTCTTCCCCCCGGCTGGGGGCTGGTCTGTAGGAGGGACTTGGGTCAAGCAAAGTCAGAGTCAGGCTCTGACTCCCTGTCCTTCGTCACAGACCGAAGGATAAGGCTGTGGCTTGACTGACTTCTTGGACCTGGACACCACTGCCATCATGTAAATAGCTGAGGGGTTGGGGAAATTTTGAATAAGGCACTTCGTGGTTTAAGTTTTCTGAGATCGGGGCGGGGGTAACCTCACCTTTCCTTTGATGGGACTGTCACCCTGGTGCCTATGGCAGAGGGACCCAGGGAACCTCAGTGTCCAGAAGGCCTGGCTTTGCCCCGGATGTGTCTGGTACTTGGCACACCCAGGCAGCCTCCTTCCCGGTCACCCTCAGGGCTCAGCTCCAACAGCAATCTTAAGTAACCTTCCTGTGCCCCCTGCCATCCCCCAGATGTTTGCTGTATTCAGGGGCCTTGTGGCCACCAACATCTCTAGGCGGGGACTGGTGGTTTGGGGTCCCCTCTTTGACTAGGCCAGCCCAGCAAATGTTTGACGGCAGTCATATGGGGAGCTCTGCGCTTCTGTGGTGGGAGGCCGGGCAGCAGGGCAGACCCCCCCCCCGCCCCAACCGCAAGGGCTCAAAGAACCCTTCTCATGCTCTTGGAATCCAGCCGTCTGGCCGGAAGGGAGATTTCAAATGCAAGGGAGTGTTAGCAGCAGGGGCTGGGCGGATGGAGATGTGTAATGTAATGTATGCTGGAACGCAGCCTTTGAGAGTGTCACCATCCCAGATGTAGGCCCAGGACACACACTTGTGCAGTTATTTTAAGGGTGTGTGGTGCCTTGAGGATAGGTGCTACAAAAATCAGACATTCTTGGGCAGGCTTCTCTCTCCCCCGGTGGCTCCAAAGGAGGGAAATGTCAGCGCTGGGACTCCTGTTTCTCTTCCTGCTCTAGCTTAAAATGACTTTGCATTCTTGGGAATGAGAAACTGCTGGGGAGAGAACAGGTTGAGTCATTAGCCCCCAGGCAGGCCAACTGACAACTGGGTGGAAGGTGGTAGGTAGGGTTGGTTTTGCTGGAACCAACCCTTCCTGCAGCCCCTGTGGGTCTCCGCTTCTAGAAACACCCTCCCCACCCCCCACCCCCCACCTCCTGCAATTTAGGGCTCCTCCCTAATTAGAAGAAAGAAAAATTATAGCACCTGTAAAGGGGTAGTAAAAGACTCAAAAAGAATTTGTTAGAGAATTTTTATATTAAAAAGTGGGGGGATGCCTGGGGGGCTCAGTCGGTTGAGTGTCCGACTTCAGCTCAGGTCTGACATTGGGCTCTGTGCTGACAGCTCAGAGCCTGGAGCCTGCTTCAGATTCTGTCTCCTTCTCTCTCTGCCCCTCCCCCACTCACACTCTGTCTCTGTCTCTCTTGCTGTAAAAGAATAAACATAAAAAAATTAAATAATAAAAAGTGGGAGCGTGGCTGGCTCAGTCAGAAGAGTATGTGACTCTTGATCTTGGGGTCGTGAGTTTGAGCGCCACTTTGGGTGTAAAGATGACATAAATAAATGAAGTTAAAAAAAAAAAAAAAAAAGCCAGAATGTGTTGAGTGCCGTTAAGGGGTCTCAACATTTGTTTTCAGATGAAAAGTTGGAGTGATCCGAAATGGTGACACTTTAAAAAAAATTTTTTTTTTAAATTTGTTTTGAGAGAGAGAGAAACCACGAGCACGGGAGAGGCAGAGAGAGAGAGAGAGAAAGAGGGAGAATCCCAAGCTAGCTCCACACTGTTCGCACAGAGCCCGACGTGGGGCTCCATCCCACGAACTGTGAGATCATGCCCTGAGCCGAAATCAAGAGTCCGATGCTTAACCGACTGAGCCGTCCAGCTGCCCCTGAAATGATGACACTTTGGATGCACTTCCTTGGGGGATATCTAGCCCCCCACCCCCCGCCTCAGTTTCCCTATCCTGAAAGTTAGGGGTGGGATTTGTGCTGTCATGTGCCAGTTAGCCCTGGCGGTTCTGCTTTCCTCCAGGAGGAGCTGGGGAGGTGAGTCACTAGCCCTGCCTCTCGCCCACCTCCTGGGTTCCTGAGGGAAAGCTGCTTCCAGGGACCCCTTGGGTTTGTCCTAGGTCTGAAAGAACACGCTGACTCACGCTACGGTGTCTGCACTGTGAGGAACCTGTGGCCTGCCTGTCTCCTCCAGGTGGGGCACCTAGTATGGGGGCAGGTCTTCAGTTAGGAGGGCTGGTGGCTGTCCAGTCAGGGGAATGGCTCTCCCTTCTCCTCCCCCCCTCCTCCCCCCCCCCCCCCCAGGAGAAAAAAAAAAAAAAAAAGGCATATGGCAGCTTCCAGTTTATCTGGTTCTTTGCTGGAGCTGTCCAAACAATTCAAATGTTTGTACTGGCTTTGAAATCCTGTTCGTATGTTGCCTTTATATCGGGCCATTTCAGTTTCTGGCATTGTAATAGGAGGGAAATCCAAGTTACAAGACCATCAGCAAGTGAACCAGACTGCCGCAGAAGCAGATGGGCAGGGATGGCTCAGGGTCAGAGCCTTGGCACCGGGAGGCTGGGACATCCATTCAGGAAGAGCTTGCAGGGCTCCTGCCAGGTTGAGGGTCCACGGTGGGCAGGGTGCCGAAATAAATAACACAGTCCCTGCCCTTGGGGGTGGAGGCTCCTGGTCTGAAACGGAGCAGAGAGCAGTTCTAAGTATCAGATGGCTGTATGGCTAAGGAGCCGTCATTTCTGCCCCTGGGAAGGGGCAGGGGAACAGCCTTCAGCAGGAGTGATGTTTGAGCTGTTTTTGATGGCTGAGCAAGAGTTTGCCAGGGGAGGAAGGGCATGGCAGGCAGAGAGAACAGTTCGTGCAAAGGCACAGAGTTTTGTCAGGCTCAGGCGGGTTTAGAAAATGGGGTCCCTCCTGGGAGGGTTTCATGAGAAGGACTCGTGCTGCTTTCCCCCCAGTGCCTTTATGCTGCACCTCCAAATGCTACGTGTCAGGTGTTGTGCTCAGAATTTGGGGTGTAGACAGAGGCCACAAGCCCTGTTTCTTCAAGGGGCGTTTATTGGTCAGGATAGGCTGCAAAAACAACCCCAAGAAGTTTGCGACAATAGATTTATTTCTAGCTCGTTCATAGTCCGGTGGCTCCGTGCTGGTCTCCACACCCCGGCATTTCTCAGCCTTGGCACCGTGGACAGTTAAGGCTGGAGGGTCCTTGTTCTAGGGGGCTGTGCATTGTAGGGCCTCTACCCTCTGGATGGCAGTAGGCCTTCCCCTCATGTGACCATCAGAAATGTCTCCAGGTGTTGCTAAACGTCTCCTGGAAGTAGAACAGCCGCTAGCTGAAGGTCCTCTTAACAGTTTCCTTCTGGTTCCCAGCCTGGCTTTGTTGCCACTCGGTCAGGTTTTCTTTTCAGGAGTGGGTCTGGGCCAGCTCTGGGGGCCATCTGCGTCCTCGTGCTCCCACGAGGACGTCCTGGAGGACTGGCTGCGGAGTTGGGCACTGGCCGTTGAAAGTGTCTGCTTGGAAACGACATGGGTCGCTTCTGTGCGCATTTCATTGGCCAAAGTGAGCCGCGTGGCCATGCCTAATTTGGTGGGGGCCGTGGGGCCAAGGGAGCGCCCAGCAGAACCGCCAGCAGTGGTGGCCACCATTAACGTCCACCGCAGTGCCCTTAGCCTGGTAGGAGTCAGCGACACGGAGCCAGGCAGCCTCTAAGGTCTGCGCTCAGTGCTGGGGTTCCGGGGACTCTGAGGAGTTTGGGAGCCAAGGAAGGAAGGTTCCTAAGGAACTGACCTCAAGTGGGGTTAGCTGGCTGACCTTGGGGCTGCACTTGAGGCAGTGGGAGGCATGTCCCTCTGCGCACACTGGTGAGGGAAGAGGCCCCGCTGCCTATTCAGGGAACCCCAAGTCCTCCGGAGGCACTCCGGGGCCTACCCTCTGGGGGGAGGAAGGAGGCAGGCAGCGGGGAGGTTGCCTGCCTGCCTCGTGGGTGTTAAAGGGCGTTATTATTCGGGGCTCCTAAAATCTGGCAGTTACCAAACTGTGCTACAAATGGCTTGGATGAGCGTGTGCCTGGCTTTCCACTTGAATAATTACACACTTCCCGTCTCTAAGTGGTTTTCAGCTCTGGGTGCAGGTGCAGCGTCTTTCTCCTCCCCTGTCGGTGGGAGGGAGCCTGCGTTTCCGGGTTGATTCCCTCTGCTGTGAAATTGCTCCAAGGAGGCCTGGCCTCCCTCCGCAGCTGGGTTATCCTGTAGGGCTCCTTTCAGTAGCAGCTTGCCCCCTGTGGCCAGTCCTCAGCTGTGTCTAGGTAGGAGGCAAGTGACTGTGCCCTGGCAGATTGCAAGAAACCAGTTCTTTTTTTTTTTTTAATGTTTATTTTTGAGAGAGAGAGAGAGAGAGAGAGAGAGAGAGAGAACAAACGGGGAGGGACAGAGAGAGGGACAGAAGATCCGAAGCAGGCTCCATGCTGACAGCAGAGAACCATGAGATCATGGCCTGAGCTGAAGTTGGACCCTCAACAGACTGAGCCACCCAGGTGCCCCGAAAGCAGTTCTTGATGAGCCCAAGCGTCCCCTTTTTTGACAGACTGAATTATTTGATTGCCACTCTGCTCTCTCTGAGTGCCTGCAGTTCTGGCTGTCACCACCAGGCTTTTCTCTCCTTACTAGTCAGAGGGCACGTCTGTGTCTCAGCATCACCCTCTCTCTCTCCCTTGCTGATTCACCATCTCATGTGCTTTACACACATGTCTGCAGTCGCCAGGTCTTACACCTGCCCTAGAAGGTTCTGTTGGGCCAGAAGGATCACACCCATTTACCAGATAGGAAAGCTGAGACCCAGGTCCGTGTCTGCTGCTGGTTTCTACAGGGCCCTGCTCTGCAGTGAGGCAGGCCTGCCGCTTGATGGGAGTCGTCGTCCCAAGATATCCTGTGTTACCCTTCCTAGTGCCATATGCAGTGGCCAAGGCCCAGGCCTTATGTGGCCTCCTTGTGGTGGCCGCCTTGTGGTGTGGGTTCGTGGACGCTTCTCCGTCTAGGTGTTCTGCCTCCCTGGCTTCTGGGACCGTCTGTTTCTCCTGCTTTTGACCCTCTTCATTGGGCCCCTTTGTTGTCTCCTTTCCTCCCACGCTGGGTCATCCGGGTAGTTTTGTCATCTTCAGGAAGTGGTAGCTGTTGTCACTTACTGAGCACCTGCTGTAGTAAGCAAGACAGTGACCAGTGACAGAGACTCAGGGTAAACTGGCTTAAGCAGATAATGTGCAAGTGCAAGTCTGGAGAGGACAGGCTCCGGGCCGGCTGGATCGGGTGTGGAGCTCCAGCAAGAGGGTTATGGCTTTTTCTTCTGGTGCGGGCTCCTCCTTGTGAGTCTGGCCACAGAGAGGTGACGGCGTGCCAATGCTCCTGGCCATGTTCTTTGTGCTGTGGACAGTCCCCCAGGACCTGTCCTGGCAGGGACCAGGACTGGCCTGGCTCAGGTCCTGTTCCTGTCCTTCATCTTACCGAGGTGCCAGGCCACGTGCCACCCCTGGAGAGGGTGCGGCCCTCCCCTGCGTGGTTTGCTTGCTTATCAGAATCACGTGAGATCAAGGAGGGATAGTTCTGGAAGGCTGGAGGGTAGTACAGAGCAAAGTAACCGAAGCCCACATTCCTAGTGTGGGCCCCAATAGCCCTGTGAGGTGAGTTGCAGGATTCTTCTCACCTGACAGATGGGGAAACTGAGGCACAGGTACAGTGAGGTCTGGTTCCATGGTCTCCTCTTAGGGACGCACCCCACCTCTTACCTTTCACCTGCCTCCCTGATTGCATTTTCTGAGCCCTGAGCTGTCACTCAGCTCAGTTCTGGGTTTCTGATCACCTGCTGGCACGACCATGGTCGGGAAAATGGAAGAGTTGACCATCGTCATGCAGTGTGCTCTCCGTCCTCTGCTGGCGCTGGCACGTGACCTTGGCCTGCTGTGCCCAGACTATGAGTGTCACAGCTATTGTAGTTCTTGCATGTCCTTTAGTCCTGTCCCGAGACCTGGAAGGGCTGCACCTGAATGAACACCTCCCCGCCTCCCCTCCCCCAGTCTGGTCCTGCTACTCCTCAAGCACAAGCTGTTGCTGCTTCTCACACCTGGCTGCCCCTTGAGCAACAACAGCTGGGGCTTGAACAAACCCCGAATCCCTCCCTGGCCTTAGACCTTAGACCTCCGGAATCAGAGTCTGCAGGACTAGACCTTGAATAGGTATTTTTGACAAACCCCAGTGGTGATTCTTAGTCATCCACCCTGGTATTTGGGACCCACAGGGTAAAGGCCAGGCTGCGCTGTGGTATTCTGGGCCTCTAGGCCTTGCTCACATCTTCTGTCCACTTCTCATTGCCCCTGCCCACTCCTCGTAGTGGATCTTATGCTCCCACACTCCCTTTTGGGAAGGGGGGCAGTCCTCATGTTATTCCTCTTTAATCTCTCCTCCCTAGTGTTGGTCTGTAGTTTCCCTTCAGTTGTCTTCCAAATGGCCAATGCCGCCTCCTCCCGGAAGTTTTCCCTGATTGCTCTCCCTCCTGTCCTGAAAGGCTAGTTTGTTTTGTAAGTGAGCATTTAAAATTCCTCCAGGCTGTGTTCTCCTTAGGCTCCTGGTGAGCAAGGGTCTTTTTACAAAATAGAGCCTCCCTTCACAGCTATCCAGTTTTTGGAAAAACATTTGGAAAAATTTATGAGTTGTGGGGGTAGATCTCTGTCCAAAACTTATCAATGTAATAGGTACTGAGAAAGTGACAGTTTTAGAGCCTGTAGAAGTTTTCTCCAGGTGCAGGTTTTTTAATAAACTCCTTTGATTATTTAACTTTAACTTTTAGTGTTACTTTTTCTGTCGTTTTGGGAGTAATATCTATCCTTATTGTAGGAAACTAGAAAATACAAGGAAATGTAAAGGAAAAAAAGCCACCTGTCACTTTTCTGCTGTGTCCACAGTTTACAGGCTTTGTGCTCCCTCCTGGTCTGTTTTTCAGATACTCGAATATTGAAATGCCCTTAGAATCCAGACTGAATGCTCCTTCTAGGGCAGTCTGGTGATTCCAGAATGGGCATTGTTTCAGCTCCTCTTTGAGCACAACTTGGAAGCTTTTCTAGATGAATCCTGAACTCCTCTGCTTCACTTTACTGATTGATTGATTGATTGATGCTTTATCAGGCATTTACCTTATGCCAAGTACTGAGAATGCTGGCAGCTGGAGCTTTACCTTTATTTATTTATTTATTTATTCATTCATTCATTCATTCATTCATTCACCTATCTACCTACCTATTTATTTAAAATATTTGTTTTGAGGGAGAGAGAAAATGAGTGAGTGGGGGAGGCCAGAGAGAGAGGGAGAGAGAATCCTAAGCCCGATGTGAGGCTTGAACTCATGAACCACGAGATCGTGATCTGAGCCAAAATCAAGAGTCAGATGCTTAACCGACCGAGCCACCCAGGCGCCACTGGAGTTTTACCTATTATTTACAAGACAATTCAAAAAACACACTCCTCTAGTTTTTGAGAACATGTTGTTGGATGCACGTGGCGCAAAGCTCAAGCATGAGAGAGCACGGTGAAAAAGAAGTCTTCTCACCCCACCCCCCGGCTGCCCTTGCCCTTGACCAGACGCCATCCCACTACTGTTTTCTGGTGGTACTTTCAGATTCATTCTGTGTATATGCAAGCCCTCCTTCTTGTGCTGCATGCTGTTCTGAACCCAGGTAATTGCACACCGCACACGGGGTTTTGCACCTTGTATTTTCACATAGCAGTGTCTTAGCGAGAAAGCCTTGAGGGTGCATGGAGGACTCCTGCATTCTTTTTACTCACTGCCTAGTATTTCTCTGACCACGTGTGGTTTGTTAAAGGTCTCTTAGGGTGTGTAAGTTGCTACTGGTCTTTTGCTGTCACAGCGTGGCAATTAACAGCCACAGCCTGGAACACTGCACATTTGAGGACGTCTGTGGGGTGCGATGATGCACTGGAGTTTTCAGGGGGAGCAGTTAATCACTTGACAACGAGTTCTCTGGTTTATCTTCCCCTCCGTCTTCCCCTTGGGTGTCCTGAACCAAATTCTGAACGTTTGGGATTTCAGGAGCCTGCTGTTTGGAAAATGAGGGTTGTTGGTCCTTTTGTTCCGCAGAAATTTCAGGAGAAGAAGTGAGCCCCAGTGGGTTTACGTTCTCCTTTCCCAAGTGGGCCACAGTGGTGTGCCTAGGGTCCTGCCACCATGGGCCTTGTGGTTTTCTGCCGACCTCCTCGCCTCCCCTCTTACACCGAGGCCCTGCAGCACGGAGACCAGGCTGGTCCATCTCAGTGTCTCCTGTGCCGGCTCTGCTGGGCCTGTCAGTTGCCACCCGGCTGTGGGCGAGCCTGGCTGCAGAGCCACTGCGCGCACTTCCTGAGGTCACCCAGCCTCCGCTTGCTCATCCGAGTAATGGGCCATCCCTGCCCCTCCCTAGTTGGGCTGCGGAAGCCGTCAGTGAGCAGAGAGCATCCGTCACACCATAGCTGCCCTCGCCCTGAGGGTGTCTTGCGTACTTGTGTGGCCTGATGTGGGCTGAAAGGGGAGCTGCGCCCCCTCCTTTCCGCCAGAGTCACAATTTATCCTGTTCTTGGAGCTCTGAGCCGCAGAGGAACTGGTCTGGCCCCTGACAGCTCAGCCACACTTAAGATTTTCAGCCTGCCTGTTCTCAAGATTACTGTTTTGTTTTCTTTTATGTTATGGGTCTCTTGTGTTTTCAGAGTTAGCTCAAAGTTAGCATCCTGTTTGTTTTTTAGGACCGGGGGAGGGAGAGCTGACTGGGATGATGTCAGATGTAGACGGATTGGAAGTGACCCGCAGTTGGCTTCATAAGGAGATGAGAGCCACACGCCGGGATAATCGGGATGCCGTGAGGATTAACAAAGAGGGAAAACCCAGGTCTGGGCTGCAGCCCAGCAGAAGCCCTTTTCTACCTGGTGCGGGTCACGTCCACTTGCGCCCTCTGTCTCCTTCAGTGCTGTCCATTTTTCCTGAGGTGTGGCTCCAAGTCCTTTGGGACTGGCTGAGGGGGGCTGCTCCCTTAGCTGTTTGAAATTTCTGTCCTGGGGCAGGGACAAAGTGCGGAGTCACACTGAAACTTACCTGGCTGGTCGCAGTCCTGAGCCAAGTGCCCTAGGACCGGTTCCTATCACCCATGCTCACATGGGGCGGGACAATCTGGGAATGAGGCCAATGCATTGAGGTGTCCACAGGGCTCAGAGATGATGTGGGTTGTGAGCTGGCGCAGATTTCTCAGGGCGCCGTCTGCCCCCCTGCTGTGGGTGCTGGTGGCCCAGGGCTGTGCTCTTGTGCCCAGTCTCCCCTCCATGAAGTCATGGCAGTACATCGGTATTGGCTGTCATCCCTTCTGGAACTCTAGAGAAGCTGAGTGATGGTGGAGACCCCAGAGAGCATCAACCACTGTGGTTTTCCCACTGGGTTCCTTGGGGCCCGAGGTTGTGTTGAGGTTGTTGGGGGTTAAGGGGAGGGCCGGTTTGGCGTATCCTGCAGTGCGAGCCGGTCTGCCTTCTTGGACTGACCTCGTGGCTTCCTTCGGAGGTTCCACTTGGTGCCCGGCTCTCAGAAGGTAACGTAAGATTGGTAGCTGTCACCTCAGCTGTGTTGTGTGAGGGAATGGTGTCGGTGCCCACTCACTGGTGCCCAGAGACTTCCCGGGGGCTTTGTGCCCACCTCCTCCCCTAGACCGTGAGCCCCTCCAGGGCCCGAGCGATGGCTGTCGCATTTATTGTGCCCCTGAGTGCTGGGCCAGGCTGGGCACGGGAACCTGAGCGAGGTGTTTATGTACTTACATTTAGGGAGTGTCTGTATGCCGGGCGGGCCCCATAAGTAGGCACAGGGTACACACAGCCATTGAATCTGCCATAGTCCCTGCTCTAATTTCTGACCTTTTCTGGTCACAGGTCCTTTGAGCGTCCGTGGGCGGCCCAGCCTTTCTTCTCAGGAAAACACTTGTGGGCATGGCCATTGGCAAGCCATCTGCATTCCATGCATCCTGCGCCTTCCCTAGCATCCTGCCCCAGGCGACAGCCCACTGGGGCTCTGGAACGAAGGGCTGGGATATAGTGGTAGCCTCAAGTTCTCGGGAATATTCTGGCTCTGGGTGGGTCAGTGGGGCGAGGGTGTCGTGGGTCAGGGAAGGCTTCCTGGGAGAACTTCTGTCTGAGCCACATCCTGAAAGCTGGGCTGGAAAGTGTGGACCAAGACTTGGAGAAGGGGCACGGCCCTGTGCCCAAAGGCTTGCAGTAAGGAATGTAGGGCAGGGGAGGTAAAGGTGGGTGCGTGGCAGGGGGCCTTTGTGCACTGCTCAGAGCCCCTGATCCTGTCTGTAATGGGGTGGGGTCATTAGGGCATGTGTGTTGGTGAATATTGGCCACGGGATTGTGGGTGAGAGATGGAAGAGGCAGGGCCCAGGCTTGCAGGAATATTGGCGAGGCCCGTGATGGTTGAGTCAGGGTCGAAGGATGCATAGGGGGTCAGTGGGGGCTAAAGATGGCCAGGATTGCACTGAGCTGAGCAGGGCTGAAGGGTTTGGGGGAACTCCTGCAATGTGGGAGAGCAGATGGGCTGAGGTAGACCTGGGAGGCCAGGCCGAGGTAGTAGACCTGATATGGGAAGAAATGGGGAGCCATGGGAGGTGGTTGAGTCCAGGAGGGAAGGTCAGGCCATTGGGGGTAAATAAGGTGGAGGGAAGGGTACAGGGGCGAGCCAGGCTGGAGCTGTGCCCATGAAGGGCTGGCCCTGAGATTGGAGAGCGGGATGCCTATGAGGAAAACCAGCAAACTTGGGGTCCTTGTAGAACTACAGCCAGGTCCCTCTCAGGAAACAACTCTCTCTCTCTCTCTCTCTGCCTGAAGGTGCCCTTGAGGACTGGCTAGGAGTTTGCAGACTTTCCCTTTGCAAATGAGGCTGTTCTGGGGATCGTGTTTGAGAGGGGCAGCTGCAGGCTGTCCTGCCATCAGCTGGCTGTAGTGAATGTTCTGGAAGGATGCTTCCTGGCTGCCTGAGTAACCTTTCTTTTCTTTGTTTCTCTCCACAGGAAGCGAGGGATAGAAGTCGTGCAGGTGAGTTACAGACCATACCTTCACTGTTGTTCGTGTGGGTGGGCCTTTTAGGGCCCCCTTTCCCCTTCTCCCTCGAGAGTCTGGGTGCTTTTTTTTTTTTAATTTTTTTTTTTTACATTTATTTATTTTTGATAGACAGATACAGAGCACAAATGGGGGAGGTGCAGAGAGAGAAGGAGACACAGAATCTGAAGCCGGCTCCGGGCTCTGAGCTGTCAGCACAGAGCCCAACGCAGGGCTCGAACTCACAAACTGTGAAATCATGACTTGAGCCGAAGTCGGATGCTTAACTGACTGAGCTGCCCAGGCGCCCCAAGAGTCTGGGTGCTTAGCTTCTTCACTTGCATGTCATTTTTAACTTCTCCCCCTGTGGAATCTCTGTGGTTTCTGCCCTGGCAGAACGTGGGTCATGCTTGGTGGTCTCTGGGTCTTGTGGAGTTGCAGTGGGGTCATCGGTGGAAGGAGCTGGCTTGGGGGAGAAGTGGGGCTCTGGGTGGGAGTGGGGGTACAGGGTGTGGGAGCTTAGCCACCCCGCGAGACATCCGTGGTCCTGATGCCCCCACGGTTGGCCCATGCCTGCTCTCTGTCTTTGCTGAGGGAGCACGAGTCCCCCTGGGCCCCTGCCTTGGCTGTTCAGCCCTCTGAGGGTGAGTCTTCTCCTATCTTGGACCATTCTTGTGAGTGGTATCATCTCCAAGAGTACTCTTTCCCCTCTCCTTTCCCCCTCCCCCTCCCCAGGTCAGGTGCATCCCCATCCTGCTATCAGTTGGTGACACCCAATCTTCTCTGTGGGCCACTGGCTCCTGGAAGGTGGACCAAGTCAGTGTGGGGGGCTCCTGACCCTTGGGCTGCCTCACTCTGGGGCAGACTTAAGTCAGGTGCTCATTGGCTGGAGAAGGAGGGAGGGATGGATGGAGAGAGAATCCCTCCCAGGGCCTGGGGCGGGCTCTGTGGCCCCAAAATAGATGTACCTGCTCTGACAGTGGCCATTGGGGGTGGTTGGTGGGGTGGGGCTGGGTGGCTCTGTCTGGAAGCCTTGGTCTCCCTCTGGTCTCCCTCCTTGTAGCAGGTTGAACTTGTCACCTGGAGGCTGAGGTTGGTTTTGAGGGAGAAGGCAGTTTCTGGAAGTCCCTCATCAACTGTAGAGTTTTCAACCAGGCTCATTTTGGCTCTGCAAAGTTGTGTGATCTGCACTGAGTTTTTCTGTGGACCTTAATTTCTTACACATTAAAAGAGGGAAGTCAGAATTCAGGAATGGCTGAGAAGTATGCTTTTGGGGCCGCTTCTGATTGATTGGTAGTGGCTGCCTGGAGGAATCTAAATCTGTGAGTGGCTGAGAGCAGGGGTTGATTGATAATGCCTGTCAGGGGTCCAGCAGTGGGCAGAGGAAGTGCAGTTGTACCTTGGTCATTCTGGGGCCAGGTGTCTCAGATTGGTCCTGCTCCAGGATGCTTTGGCTTATTTTGGTCTCTTAGTCCTTACCTACGGTTACTTTGGATGTCACCAGATCCTTTGCAGATGCTGCTGTACCCACCATCAAGTCCTGGCCTTAAAGTTGGAGCTGTAGCTGGAGGTTGCTAAGAGAAGGTCCAGGTGCTTCCCTGAGGTTAACTATAGCGCTTGTCCAGGTTCACGAAGAAATTTCTGCGGGGGAACAATATTTAGAGGAAGTGAATTCACGTGCTCACCAATAAACACTTTACTTAAAAGGGGAAAAAAATGTGCCCTTCCCCTAATACCTGATTCCTGTCCTGGAAAATCTTTTTTTTTTTTTTTTTTTTTTCAACGTTTATTTATTTTTGGGACAGAGAGAGACAGAGCATGAACGGGGGAGGGGCAGAGAGAGAGGGAGACACAGAATCGGAAACAGGCTCCGGGCTCTGAGCCATCAGCCCAGAGCCTGACGCGGGGCTCGAACTCATGGACCCTGCGAGATCGTGACCTGGCTGAAGTCGGACGCTTAACCGACTGCGCCACCCAGGCGCCCCTGTCCTGGAAAATCTTAGACTAACACAGTAGGGTGCCACTACCCCTACCAAAAGAGGGAGGGGGGGAGGGGAGAAGAGGGGAGAGGGACTTGGAATTTCAGGATGTGAGGAATAACCTGGGGGTTCAGTGTGCTTGCTTTACATGGCTTCCTGGGAAGGTTTAGATGGAAACCTCTAGTTATTTATTTATTTAAATTTTTTTTTAAGTTTTTTTTTTTTTTTTTAATTTGAGAGAGAGAGAGTGCATGTGTGAGCGTGAGTGGGGGAGGGGCAGAGAGAGGGTGAGAGAGAGAGAGAGAAAGAGAGAGACAGAGACAGAGAGAGACAGAGAGAGAGAGAGCATCCTAAGCAGGCTCCATGCAGTCAGCACAGAGCCCAACGCGGGGCTGGGACCTCACAAACTGTGAGATCACGACCTGAGCCAAAATCAAGAGTCAGATGCTTAACTGAGCCACTAGGGCGCCCGGGACTAAAGCCTTGGAGCCATTGTTACGGAGTGTACCGGGCAGAAGAGTTACGAAATGCTTCCTTGATGTGTCTGCTGTTCCTTTTGGTGATGACTTCGGGGAGGAAGTGGTGACCGGGCACCAGAGGGAGGCCAAACTGGACGCTTTCCACGCCAGTATCTAAAAATAAAACCCACCGCGACGCCTCCCTGTTCACCTCCTCCTGGCAGCCCCGAGTGTTTGGAGAACTTGAAATTTCAAGATGTAGAGAAAGACTCTTTGCAAAATCTGGAAGCCAAGGCACTTGGCTGGGTTTTCAAAATTAGCCAGGCCTCTGTGCGCCAGATCCCTGGGCTGGTGGGCCGCTGGGTGCTGGAGATGGTGGGTGCTCGCCAGATACGAGGTGTCAGTGACTGAAGGGGCGGAGAGGAAGCGTGCCGTCTGCCAACACCCAGTATCCCTTGTGTCTGGTCCCCCAGTGGCAATGTCCCTTTTTGTGCAGCCGTCCAGTGACATGAGTAGTGTTTTCATGCCCATTTTAGAGACGAGCCTCCACTGAGGCTCAGGATGTTGTGACTTCCCCTGGGGGAACTCAGCTGGTAAGTGGTAGAGTTGGGTTTTGACTGTGGGTCAGTTTGTCTCCAGAGCCCATGGTTTTTCTGCTCCATTTATTGACTGTTTCCAGGCCTGTTGTCACCTGGGCTTTGGCTTCTATTTAAAAAAAGGATATTGGGGCGCCTGGGTGGCTCAGTCGGTTAAGCGTCCGACTTCAGCCAGGTCACAATCTCGCGGTCCGTGAGTTCGAGCCCCACGTCGGGCTCTGGGCTGATGGCTCAGAGCCTGGAGCCTGTTTCCGATTCTGTGTCTCCCTCTCTCTCTGCCCCTCCCCCATTCATGCTCTGTCTCTCTCTGTCCCCCAAAAAATAAATAAACGTTGAAAAAAAAATTTAAAAAAAAATAAAATAAAAAAAGGATATTGGGGTCCAGGGTCAGGAACCGAGACTGTAGAGTGCTGGTAAGATCCCAAGGTACCCTCCCATCAGGGAAGTTATTTCTCTGCCTGGGATTTAAAGGCAGTAGTAACAACGTGAGTGTTGACATTTATCGGGGACTGTGGTGTACCAGGCACTGATACCGTTTACTTGATAGAAACATCTGTGGGTAACCTCTCCAAGGTAGGATGGGAGCACATTCAAGAAAGCAAAATTTGGAGCGCCTGGGTGGCTCAGTCTGTTAAGCGTCTGACTTCGGCTCAGGTCTATATCTCTCGGTTCATGAGTTCGAGCCTCACATTGGGCTCTCTGCTGTCAGCACAGAGCCTGGAGCCTGCTTCAGATTCTGTGTCTCCCTCTCTTCTCTGCCCTTCCCCCGCTCGCACGCTCTCTTTCCCTGTCTCAAAAATAAATAATATTAAAATTAACAAAAACAAAAGAAAGCAAAATTTGCAGGTCCTCAGCTTCCTCATGTGCTCATTTCCTCACCACATCTGCTTGGGAAGGAGCCTGTAAACCCTCCTTCCTGGCACCCTTTCCACATTGGCCTCCTCCCGCTTCTGCGGAGGCAGTGCATGCAGCAGTGAGGGTTAGGATCACCTGAGCCCAGGTTTCTGGCTGTGTGACCTTGCGCTAGATGCCTAACCACTCGGAGCCTCAGTCTCCCTGTCTGTAAAATGGGGACAATACTTGTGCCTGTCCCCCGGGATCACCTGAGACCTAATTGAGTCAATTTGGGTAAGGCAGCTGGCACCATGCTTAGCACACAGCAAGCTTGTTATTTACGTTGTCAAGGCAGATACGACCCTGGGGCATAAAACCCACCTAGGCCTTGTCACCCATGGTCCCCCTGGGGCAGGTCAGGTTTCTCCAGTTCTTCCCTTGCAACAAAATTGAAAGAGGACCTGAATGAGTTGTCAGCTGATGGAGCATTAGAAATGATTTTTGATAACAAATGACCATAATTCTTAGCATATAATTTTAAAGGAATTCAGAGAATTTGCTATGTAAATCTCTTCCCATTCCATCCTTCTGCTTGAAGAAGGGGTTTTAAAACTTGCATCTATAAACATTGAAAAATACAACTGACAGTGAGCTCTGCCTTCATCTGTGGGTACTTGAAATACTTTTGAAAAATTCCCATTCATCTCTTCCGAGATGTGTTCCTCATAAGCTGTAATGTTTTTCCTTGTACAGTCAGTGATGTTTCGGTCATGTGCATCCGTTATGTACTGATAGTAATTGTAATAATAATTCAAGCCAGAAGAAAATTTCTGACACTTAGAGCTTAATGGTCACACAAAATTAAAAAATTAAAACCTTTATATACATATAGTTCTTTTTTGCCTAGTAGTGTAATAGACTACTCAGTAAAAGGCCTTTAAACATAGAATTCACTGAAGGATGCGGGTTGGGTATTGGGCTTGGAGGAGGCAAAAGGAACTTTTCTAAATCTCCCAGTGTTTAAGAGGCACTGGATTCTGTAATTTTAGGATGGATGATGGTGGACCTCAAATCGCTACGGTATTTAGATTCCACTGGATCCATTTAAAAGAGAAACAGGAACAGTTTTATTTTGAAATGTTAATATTTACAATATGTTGGAAATTACATCCTTTCCAAGTATTTAAACTTACGATGAGAAATTTTAGATGTCAACTTGAAAATGCACAAAAAGATATGTAATTGTAAACATTTATTCTGGGGGCTTTGGTTGGAAGGCCACTGCTTTAGGATGTTACCCCATTGACTTCTCAGAACTGGGCTCAGAGGCAGGTGCCATCTCCGAGGGGGCAGTGGCTTGGCTCCTAGGCCATCCAGACGCTGGGGCCTGTGTGGCCACTGAGGCCCAGAAAAGCCTTGGCAACGGGCCTGTCTGCGGGCCAACTGGTGTCCCCTAACCTGGGTCTGTTAGGCCAGGTGGTGCTGTAATTAGGAAAACCTGCTGTTCTCTGCTCATGTAGCACGAGAAGCCCCCAGTCCAGGAGGAGTGCTGCCTTGTGTTTAATGTCGGGGCTCAGGCAAGAAGACGAGGGGAGAGTGAGGCGCACTGTGAGATGGGGTGCCCTCTGCTCCTTTGTCCGGAGGGGCTGCCTGTCATGACAGTGATGGTCGCAGGCACCTGTTTGCCTTGGCTTCTTCCTCGGTATTATTGTAATGAGGATGCTGGACACGCCCTGACTCCTCCATTGCAGGCCTTGCTTAGCCACTGAGGCCCCTCACGGCCAGCAGGTGTGGGTTGGGAAGACTGGGCTCTCCCTGTAGCGGCATTCAGCGCATCTTTCTTGGGTGCCTGCGGTGCGCCAGGCCGCGGGTGTGGGGGACTCACCGTGCCAAAGCCTGGTTCCTTCCTTCTGAAGTCTGCAGTCTGCCGTCGGCATCCAGAGCCAGAGTTGGTGGGGGTCACTTGCACAGGCGTGCAAGAGATGAAGTCAGGAAGGCGTCCCAGAGAAAGGCAGGGTAAGCCTTGCTCATGGCTATAGGCCTTGTCCACCTGACAGAGCCTAGCTGAGAGCCAGGTTCAAACCCATGGTCCCGACAGGTGCTTCACCTATGTCCCAGGCTGTTCTGCTCCTGCTCCTGCAACACACAGGTTGCAGAAATGACCAAATGCAAGCCGTGGCACAGCCATCAGTGTCCCTCCACCCACTGAGCCTTCATTTGGAGAAAACATTTCTTGACCTCCTGGGTCATCTGTGGCCTAGGGGGCCTGGGGCGTGAGCTTAGGGCTCTGCCGAAGGCCAAGCAGGAAGTTTGCGTCAGCCTTGAAGGATGGTGTTACCTTGGGAGCATTTTCCACTCTGACCTGATCTGTGGGGAAGGCTTGGGAGGGAAGCCTGGGAGGTTCTTTGTCCCTGGACCCCATTGCCCCTTTCTAGGGCAGCCCTGAACTTAAGGGAAGGAGATCTGGAAAGAACAACTCATCTGTTGTCCTGCCACCTCCAGCCTCAGCATCCTCGGGAAGGTGTGTTTTGCATCCCTGCCTCGCACATTATGGGGGCTTTCACCAGTTTGCAAAGCCCGAGGGGAGAAGGAGAGGGCTGTTTGCAGGAGAGGGGGCCGGAGTTGTATTTTAAAATGCAAACGAACAAGCTGTAAGTGTGGGAAGTACAGCCACCCGTCATAGATTCACTGTCTTCCTTCCAAATTCTTTGAGAATCCAGACATTACGAAACCCAGTCCCCGGAGCAGCCGCTGTTTCTCAAGTGGGCAAGGACGTAAAGAAGTTTCCCCAGCTTGCCGGGCAGGCAGCAGGCCTTTGCTCCGGGTTTCTCCAGAATTGTTGCTTGCTTGAGATGTTGGAGTGCTTTGTATACATGTTTGCACTGTTCCTGTGTGAACCATTCGGGAAAGGAGGTTGGGTGGTGGACCCTCAAGCAGAAAGGGAAAGACGGGCTGAGAGCTGGAGGGGGCGTGCCAGGCGGTCTAGGGCTCGTCTGTGCTGTGGTGGGGGCCTGTGAGGACACAGGGGTGGACAGTTAGGGGAGGGTGGGCAGAGGATGAGGAAAGCCTTGTAGGGAAGTTGATGCTTCTTGATACAGGATATACCCAGCTTAGGTTGGGGGGCGGGTAAGGTATTTGAATGTCGTTACAGGCAGAGAGCACATGTGAACAAGGATCCAGAAGCTGGGCAAGGGGGTCTTTTGTCTGTGAGAGGCTTGGAAACACTGGATCCTTGGCCCCGATGGAGTTGGCAAGTAGCCAGGCCGGAGAGGGCGGCAGGGCCGGACCTAGAAAGGGCTGGTGATCTGTTCACGGGCGTGGGTTCAGTGGGCATTAAAGGGTTTTTGTGTGGGAGAGGTGTGTGCTCCAGTGAGAAGGCATGACAGGAGATCCCACTGCAGGGCATATGGAGGACGGTTAGATAAAGACTGGGCTAGAAGGCAGAGAACTGGGTCTTCTGGAAGGAGCCCGGGACCATGGCCTGGAGTGGTGGTGGTCATGGTGATGGGGTCTGACTGGGATTAATTCAGTAGCGGAAGGCAGGGGGAGACAGATGATGGGACGTGGGTGGATGTGGCGGGTGAGTGAGATTGAGGGTCACTTCCCAGACTTCTCGCTTGTTTCTGGACATGCATGGGGGTGCAAGGAGAGGACCAGTGAGGGGGGAGGGCTGGTTCAGATAGGCGCGTTGAATCCAGTAACTGGCTTATTGAAAGCCAGAGGGAGAGTCTGTTGGCTGAGCAGGGTGCTTCTTTCCAAGGTTTATAGATGTTGAGTTCTCTGGCCAGCTGTAAGAAATATATTTGTTATTTGGGTAATATTTTCAGTGGTTCAGAAATTGCTTTAAAAGGTATGTACTTAGAGACGCCTGGGTGGCTCAGTCAGTTCAGCATCTGACTTCAGCTCAGGTCATGATCTTACGGTTTGTGAGTTGGAACCCTTGTGTCGGGCTCTGTGCTGGCAGCTCAGAGCCTGGAGCCTGCTTCGGATTCTGTGTCTCCCTCTCTCGCTCTGCCTCTCCCCTGCTCATGCTCTCTCTCTCTCTCTCTCTCTCTCTCTCTCAAAAATAAAAACATTAAAAAAAAAAAGGTACGTACTTAAAAGTGTCAGATGATTTAATCCTCGCCTGGGTTCACTCTGCCACCAACACCGTCTGCACGGTGCTTTTGCTGCCTGGCCTCGTGCCCTCACTAGATTTTATTTCCAGGTGGTTGGGGCCCACGAGGGGTGGACATTCTGCCTTTTGTCCGTCCCCTTTGCCGGGTGTATGGGAGCCAAATACAGGGGCTGCGAGAATATAGGTTGTCTTGGTGTTTACTGGGGGCCTGACGTCCTCGTAGCTGGAAGAGCTCATGGCAGTTATCCAGCTGTCTCCTCATGGGCAGGGGCTTTTCTCAAGGCTACCAGAATGTGACTCTGACCCTGACCTCTGATAGCAGACAGCAGCACCTCTAGGGAGCATGGCCATGAGATTGGGAAGTCGACTCTATGCAGAACGTTTCCATGGTTGTTTGGGTCTGTTATTGGGATACAGATTACTCTTTTTTTTTTTTTTCAATTAAAAAAATTTTTTTAATGTTTATTTATTTTAGAGAGAGAGGGAAAGAGAGAGAGCGAGTGAGCGAGCCAGTAGGGGAGGGGCAGAGGGAGAGGGAGACATAAGAATCTGAAGCAGGCTCCAGGCTCCAAGCTGTCAGCACAGAGCCTGATGTGGGGCTTGAACTCATGAACCGCGAGATCGTGACCTGAGCTGAAGTTGGATGCTTAACCAACAGAGCCACCCAGGTGCCCCCAGGGATACAGATTGTTCTTGTCTGTGCTTGACCTTCCCGAGGAGCCCAGAGACCTGGGTTTGAGTTTCCATTAGTTTGTCTTCTGAGTATGTGATCCTACCTTAATCATCTTTAAAATGGGAGGACATTTACTACACAGGACCTAAGACACCTGATGGAAGCTTAAGGAGTACGGGTTTATTGTCCCCTCATCCTTTGTTACGAACCATGTGGCTTAAGGGTGGAGGGGCACAGCCGTGAGTGAGGCAGTGCTTAGAAAAATACGTTGTCTGCTGGTCTCTTTGCTTTGCCCTCCCCACCTTCCATCATCCAAGTAACACTTTTTGGTTTCTAGCTGTGTGAATTTAGCTTAACTCCTTTTTTATTTATACTTTATTTTTTTATTTTTGAGAGAGAGAGAGAGTGGGAGAGGGGCAGAGAGAGAGGGAGACACAGGATCCAAAGTGGTCTCTGTGCTGTCCACCCGATGCAGGGCTCGAACTCAGAAACTGGGAGATCATGACCCGAGTTGAAATCAGATGCTTAACCGACTGAGCCACCCAGGCACCCCTGAATTCCTTTTTTAAAGATACATGTTATTTCTTACCATTTGAAATGCAGGCATTTGTATTTCTTTTTTTCAAAACATTGAAAATTATTTTCATTCTCCGTCATTTACTTAGCATATATGTGTGACAGAGTCAGACAAGTTTATGTGAAAACTTCAGGGTATTTTTTACAATAATGGTGCATGGGGCGGTGGGAATGTTCTTTAAATCAGGGTCTGCTCTTATCAGATGTTTTTAGGAGCTGTTAAGAGACGCATCTTGGAGGACAACATGGGAAAATGCTCATGAGCTGCTACGTGCTGCCCATGTACGCTGAATGGTTTCAGTTCTGTCAGTTTTATTTTTATTCTTGAGCTTTTTAGGCTTGCTGTTGCAAATAGAAACTGTCTCTGGCGTCGGGGCAGTCCTGTGTGGCTTCGGAGGCCTGTGATTCTCAGTTCTGGGGTGTTCTTTCCCCAGCCTTTGACTCGGTGAGTCAACTTGAACTTATCCTTAAAACAGAAAGCGGCCCTGCCAGGGAAGCCGGGCACCGGTGCTCCACGGTGCCAGGGTGTGCCCTGTCAGGACCCAGGCTTCTCCATACCATTCCACACGGAGTCGGGGCCCTGGGTCCCTGGTCCCCTTCTGCGCAGTGAACATACAAGCGAAGAGATGAAAAGAGGCGCGTGGGGGAAATAGGAAGGGAGGAAAAGGACAACCGAAAGCCGCTGCCTGTTTTGAGGTTGCTTGGAGGTGGCGTTGTCCAGGGCGTCGCTCCTCAAAATTGGTCCTCCAGCCGTCAGCATCGCCATCGCCCTTGGCACGGCCCAGAGCTGGTTGGAGTGGCCAGCCCAGAGCTGCTCAGTCCCGATCCTCGGTGCAGTTGCAGGAGTGCCAGTGCAGCTGGGAGGGGGGGCCCTCTGGGGGCTGAGACTGGGCGAGGCGGGGCATTGACCGGAGGGCCCTGGGCGCACGGCCTGCGCTGTGAGAAGCAGGCATTGCCTCCGGCTCAGGCTCGCGGACCACCAAGCGGCTTGAGTCTTTCGTTGGCCAAGAAGCTGGCATCACCCTCCCCACTGTCATGTTGTTATTTGTGCTGTTAGACGTGCTCAGGTGTCACCTCGGCCGTGCCACCTTCCTGGCTCTCTCAGCGGACCCCCCCACCCCCGGCTTCCCATGCCTAGCTGGAGCTACAAGTTGATGTCTTCTCCTGGGCCAGAACTTCCTTGTCTCTGGGGAGTGCAGGGCCTGGCCCTGGTGTGTGCTCCATTCACTGGGTGATGTGGGTGATTGAAACCCTTGATTATTCTTTCTTCATGAAGTACTATGTGTTCGTTTCTGAAATTTGGGGAGAGAAAGACAGGCTTAAAGATGAAAGCCCAGAGATAATCTTTGAAACACTTATTTCGGTCTTTTCTCGTACCTTTACCTAAAATACGTTGTTAAGTATTGTGTGAATCCAGGTTGGGCTTTTCTTATCTGTAGGTTTTCTGACCTGCGTTTGGAGGATGGACACACATTGATTTGCTTGTGCTGTTTACTCCCCTTGGAAATGATCCTTGCGAGGGCGGCACCAGTTTTCTGCCACCCCGCTGTCCCAGCATCAGGAACCTTTTCTCTGCTATGGAACCTTGGGTTCTAGTGGTTTCTGGTTTGCTGTTCCGAACAGTGCTGCCGTTCTCTCTTTGGTTCTCTGTTTGGATTGCCCTCTAGAAGTGACGTTACTGAGTCTAAGGCACCGGGATCTTACAGTGTGTGGAGCCCTGTGGCCTGTAGACCGTTTGTGGCCCTGAGCCGCTGCCCACGGTGTGGACTCAGTGGTGGTTTATCACAGTGTCCCCTTGCCCGGCTCTGTGCCAGCAGTGTGTGTGTGTGTGTGTGGTGGGGGGGGGGGGGGTTAGGGGACCCAGGGACGGACAGGCAGCCTTGGCAGTGGCTGATGCCTCTGAAAGGCTGTGTGTGGCTGCCACTCGGCCACCCTGCCTGAAGATTGCAGTGGCTGCCCCTGCACTGTGCTAGTCTCTGGCCTCTGGGAGGTGAGGGAGGACAGTGCTGGGGCAGGTCTTTGAGGCCCCTGGGCCTGGAGGGAGGGGGAGACCGTTAGAAGCCCAGGCTGTGGGAGAATTGATTGGGTCCTGAGGAACCCAGTCAGATGGGCACCTCCTTAGGGAGGGGTCACTATAACGGGTGGGGGAGGTGATCAAAGCAGATGTGCACACAGCCTCGTGTGGTCTGGGAACTTCCGTAAACACTTTACTATGGTAACTAATTTAATCCCCACGACAATCCAGTCCAGAGAAGGACGGTTAGTACTCTTATAGGTGCTGTTTAGTGGACAAACTTCGGTTATCCCCACTTTACAGATGAGGCAACTGAGTCCGAGAGAGCTCTCCCCAGTCCGTGAGCTAGCACGAGGCAGAGAAAACCCAGCACGCTGGCTCCCTGGTCCATCTGTGACCCTCCGCGCCCCACTGCTGGTTTTGCACCATTCTGAGAGCAGCGCTTCCTTGCAATTCCTTTGCCTGCGGTGTCTTGAACCCTCTCCTGGACCGGGCCCATCTGTCTGCTGGCCAGCTGCTCAAGTGCTCTTTCTCACACAAGCCCCATCTTGACCCAGCGAGGCCGCAGCACCAGGGGGACAGGGTGATGTCCCACCCCTTGGAGGGGTTCATGAAGCCCTTGACAGTTGGTTCCCACTCCAGGGAACCGAGCCCGGGCCGCTTCCTCAGGTGCACCCCAAAGCACCCCGTGCAGAGGCCCAGCAGCCTGTGGCGAGGCCGGGTCCTCCGCATACTCTCTCCTGGCAGCCCGCTATGCCTCCCCTTGTCCATCTGGCTGACACTTAGTAATCTGTCTGGACGAGCTCCCGGCCGCCAGCTCCTTAAGCCTTCCTGGATACCCTAGGCCGAGAGAGCCCCTCCCTCTTGTGGGCCCCAACATACCCTGTGCGCCCCACCTCCCAGACACAGAAGCTTCCATTGCATGGTGTAATCACGGACTGTGGGGGCTTTTCCCACTTCTCCGGAGCCTCTGTAGGGCCGTGACCATGCCTTGTTTTTCTGGAGACTGTGCAGGCCTAGCATTCTGGCTCATAGATGCACCTTATCAAGAACTCTTTGGAAATCAATGGAAACTAATTAAATATTACAGAAATACATGAATTGGCAAAGTTCCCCATCATCTTATTCTCTAGAGGTAATCACTACGAACCTCTCCATTGGTTTTCTCTGGCTATAGTAACATACCTTTTTTTATTCTTTTGGTTCCTTAAAACCTACTTAAAACCCTTTTTTTTTAAAAAAATAATTTATTGTCAAATTGGCTTCCATACAACACCCAGTGCTCAGCCCAACAAGTGCTCTCCTCAATGCCCATCACCCACTTTCCCCTCCCCCCCTCCCCCCCATCCACCCTCAGTTTGTTCTCTGTATTTAAGAGTCTCTTATGTTTTGCCTTTAAAAACCTTTTAATGAGTGTGTAACGTGATGGTTCTGACTGACAGTGCCTTTGAACTGACGAAATACGGTAATAGCATATTTGTATATTGTGGAAATTTCTTAATCTGTGTCTGCTAATGTGTAAAGGCAGGGCCCGGCTGAGAGATCTTGGCATGTCTTTTTCAGCAACAGGTTGATGTGTCATGTGGCACCGTTTTGAAAGGTCAGAAAGTATACATGAGTTAGAGAATCTTCCTCGTTCTTACAAAGTGCTAACTTAGGAGATAATTTGCCATTTTAGCTACTCAAAGAAGAATGAGTAGCTTTCATGAATTTGATAGTCTAGGAGATTCCTCCCTTTTAGCGTTCTGTATGCTTTACGCTCTCTTGCTTTCCCCAAAGGAAAGGTTAGTAACACAGAAGAAGTAAATCGAGGTGAGGAACAGAGGAGATGTAATATTGGCTGTCGGGCCTGGTGCTGTGAGGAGACACTAGAGTGGTGCTGAGCTTCCTGGTAGCCAGTGCGTGCAGAGAAATGAGATTAGAACTCTTAAGTCGTCAGGAGAGAGAGAGAGAGTAAAATCTATGGAGAGGCTTGAACCATCCTTCCTAAACTGTTGAAGAACATAGCATCACAAATAGGACATTGTTGTCTTGATCTGGATGAAAACAGAAAATCGTAAGACAAGCAGAAATGTGTGGCCTGAGCACATTCTCCATGACTCTCTCATGCCAAGGATATTGTGTTTTGGGGGGATCTCTGCCTGGCCGGCTTTCATCCTCCCAACACCCCTCCACCTGCAGCTTCACTGTGGAGCCGTCAGGATTGATATTCGGCTGCCAGTAGCAGATTGGGAATAACAGTGGCTTAAATAAAATCTTACATTTATTTCTCTCTATGCCAAAGAAGCCGGATGCAGGCTAACCTGGGGCTGGTGCAGGGGCTCCATAAAGTTTTAAAGAACCCCCTTTTCTCTGTTTGTGCCGCACTATCTTCTAGGCCCAAGATCACCTCCTTGTAAAAGTGGCTGCTGAGGCTCCAGCCGTTGTGTATACATCCCAGGTCATGGGAAAGCAGTATGGGAGTAGGGCATCCCTGCCACACACCTGAATCTATTCTCATTAGGTGATCTCCTTAGAGATCCCGTGTTATACTGCTGCCCATGCTGGCCTTGGTCAGAGTCGAACGTTCTAATACCCGGAGGCCAGCAGGGTGGGAAGTGCCGTCTTTCTGCTGGGCATGCTGTCACCTCACAGGAGCTTGGGGTTTTGTTACTGAAGAAGAGGAGAATCGGGAATGGGTGTTGGGCTGCAGCTAGCCGTGCCCAGTGCCCTTGGGCCCAGTGACCCTCGGTTTCCTCATTTACAAAATGGCAATAAATATTGGAGCCAGCCTCAGTTGGGACGTGGACGTGATACGGCTGAGGAGCAGCCCAGAGCCTGGCACACGGCACGTTCTCAGCAGGAGCTGCTCCTTTTTATTCGCTGGTGCCACCATTGTTGATGTCATCCTTAGGGGCCCATGGAAATCAGTAGGAGTCTAAATGAGGTGTATTATTGAGGGATTGGATGGGTAGATGAGCGAAAATAAAAGGACCCTTGTTGTTTGATTTGTTGTCACAAGTAAAGAAGCTGGAAATGTTATCGTGTGAGTTATATCCATCTGGTTTGCTTAGGGAGGGGCTGACAGGGGTAATGTTCCTGCTGTGGGCCAGCGGGGTCCCAGCTCAGGGTGTTCCCTCCTGACTGTGGAAGCCTTCTACTCGATGCGGGGGCGAGTGCAGCCTGCTTTGTGGTGCCCCCCAGGATCAGAGAAGAGTCTGCCCTGGCTGGGGTGCATTCGAGGGCATAGGCTGATATATTTACTTCCTCCCTCTGCATCTCCAGTTCCAGCCACGGTGGGGTAAAGGCATCATCATCTCTGAGAGTATGACTTCCCGACCCTGGACACATAAGACCCCCGCCCCCCATGCTGTCTGGGGGCAGGTCCTGGGAGTCCTGTGCGCAGCTGACATTTCACTGCTTTCCCCAAATTTTGCAAATCCAGAGCCATAACTTGGCTTTCTCCCCACCCCCCCCCACACCTACCTACCTACCTACCTTCCTTCCTTCCTTCCTTCCTTCCTTCCTTCCTTCCTTCCTTCCCCCTTCCTTCTTTCTTTTCTTTTCTTTTCTTTTCTTTTCTTTTCTTTTCTTTTCTTTTCTTTTCTTTTCTTTTCTTTTCTTTTCTTTTCTTTTCCCTGCCCTTCTTTCCTTTCCTTTCCTTTCCTTTCCTTTCCTTTCCTTTCCTTTCCTTTCCTTTCCTTTTCCCTGCCTTTCTTTTCTTTTCTTTTCTTTTCTTTTCTTTTCTTTTCTTTTCTTTTCTTTTCTTTTTTTCTTTTCTTTTCCCTGCCCTTCTTTCCTTTCCTTTCCTTTTCCCTGCCCTTCTTTTCTTTTCTTTTCTTTTCTTTTCTTTTCTTTTCTTTTCTTTTCTTTTCTTTTCTTTTCCCTGCCTTTCTTTTCTTTTCTTTTTTTTTACTTTCCTTTTCCCTGCCCTTCTTTCCTTTCCTTTCCTTTCCTTTTCCCTGCCTTTCTTTTCTTTTCTTTTCTTTTCTTTTCTTTTCTTTTTTCTTTTCTTTTCTTTTCCCTGCCCTCCTTTCCTTTCCTTTCCTTTCCTTTCCTTTCCTTTCCTTTCCTTTCCTTTCCTTTTCCCTGCCTTTCTTTTCTTTTCTTTTCCCTGCCTTTCTTTTCTTTTCTTTTCTTTTCTTTTCTTTTCTTTTCTTTTCTTTTCTTTTCCCTGCCTTTCTTTTCTTTTCTTTTCTTTTCTTTTCTTTTCTTTTCTTTTCTTTTCTTTTCTTTTCCCTGCCCTTCTTTTCTTTTCCCTTCCCTTCCCTTCCCTTCCCTTCCCTTCCCTTCCCTTCCCTTCCCTTCCCTTCCCTTCCCTTCCCTTCCCTTCCCTTCCCTTCCCTTCCCTTTTTTCTTTCTCCCATTCAGCCACCCCTGCCTGGAGAACTCCCCCGGGAAGCACCGCAGCCCCATCCTACCCCTGAGTTCTCTGATGTCCTATACAAGTGGCTGGCAGGATAGCCCTTTCAGAGACCTGCTTGTTCTGGGTCCCTTGTTCCCTGTCTGCACAGGGCAGGACTGTCAGTATTTCTCTCTCTGAACTTTCTATGATGGCCTTAGAGCAACCACCCTATAAGGAGATCCTGGCTCGCGCTGTGTCTGTGACTTGGCGGTGCAGCAGGGCACGGTCATCGCTCGCAGAAGTCACTTGGGAGGCGCTCCGGGGTTAGATGGGGGTTGGGTGGTGTTTGATCAGGGGTCCTGGGGGAACATGTAGGGCGGGGCTCCCAGACATCCGGGCAGTAATCACCTAGTAAGATCGCTTCGGAGGTCTGAGATGCCCTCAGAATAATTTCAAAATGCTTTGGTGTCTTTCCAGCCCGGATAGCAACAGTGACAACTCCTGTTTGTGCCTTGCTTGCCGGGTGCCACTGTTAGTGTCCCCGCTTGCCAAGTGAGAGCGCTGAGATTCAGACACCTGGAGTGCCTTTGCCTTGCACCACCCAGCAAGTGAGCAGCAGAGTGGGTGGGTGACGGCAAAGCCAATGCCTTCAGGCTGCCTGTCTGGACTGAGAGTCTGCTGATGTGTAGCCCTGGGAAGTGGCAAAACCCCTCGGAGGCCCACCTCCCAGATAGTGACAAGATGGACGAATGAGATAGGGCAGGGTTAGGTGAGCAGGCGACCTCCTTAGGGGGTGCATGAGTACCTGAAGTCAGGTATGGGGTGTAGGTTGGTATGTAGGGTTGTGGGGTAGTAAGGACCTCTCAGCAGCTCACTGGTTTTCTTGTTCCTGAAATGACTTGAGGGGTCTTATAAAGCCCACCCCCTGTCTAATTGGGCAGAAGTTTGGCTTTGACACTGAGCCTTTCCCATCTTTGGTAGGTGGGGGCCTGGGGGGGGGGGTCTCTGGGCAGGACGAGTGTGGGTTTCCTGGCGTGGAGAGGCAGCCCCTGCCTGGATGATATTTTTGCTGCAGGCCCTGCCAAGTGGAAATAAGTTATTTACAGTGTTTTGACAGGATCATCAAAAGCCTGGATAGGAAAGGATGCCTTTGGGACTGAGCTAATGGCCTAGGAGTGTGGCCTCGGGGGTGGGGAGCCTGGCATGGGAGAGAGAGGAGAGACACTTAGTGGGGGCTAGGGGCATG
Source organism: Acinonyx jubatus (assembly GCF_027475565.1). Taxonomy (NCBI): domain Eukaryota; kingdom Metazoa; phylum Chordata; class Mammalia; order Carnivora; family Felidae; genus Acinonyx; species Acinonyx jubatus. The sequence continues at coordinate 133,493,602 of NC_069386.1, read as the reverse complement.
CTTGATTGAGCTTCGTAAATGTGAAGGCCTCCCCTCCCCTAAGCCGAGGGCCTGATAAAGTTGTGTGCTGATTGGCTATTCTGGGCTGACCATTTTGGGCACACATGTTCATTAGACCTGGGTGTCCCCAAGCCAGCTCTGGGCCTCAGCCTCCTAATTTTGCTGTGTGAGGTCTTGGTGCTGTCATTTGTCTAATGGGGACAAGGGCCTCTGCCCAGCCAGCGTGTCCTGGGGAGAAGGGGAAACAAAGACAAAACAGGAGTCTTTGATCCTCCAGAAGGGGTTTGAAAGGGGTTTGAAAATGTGTTTCAAGGGGCACCTGGGTGGCTCAGTTGGTTAAGCATCCAACTTCAGCTCAGGTCACGATCTCATGGGTTCGAGCCCCGCATCAGGCTCTGTGCTGACAGCTCACAGCCTGGAGGCTGCTTTGGATTCTGTGTCCCCCCTCCTCCCCCCGCCCCTCCCCCACTTGTGCGCGCGCGAGCTCTCTCTCTCTCTCTCTCTCTCTTTCTCTTTCTCGAAAAACAAAAAATAAGCATTAAAATAAGAAAGAGAGAAAATGTCTTTCAAGGAGGTCCAGAAGCCCCTCTGGGGTAGCTGGTAGTCCAGAGATAACCAGCAGTCAGACTTCAGGAACGCCCTTGAGTTTTTTCTCTGCATGTAGGAATGGAAGACATATTTATATACTTTAAACAAAATTGTTATCCTTTTGTAATCTGCTCCCCACAAACACGCTTAGCATATTGTTAGTGTTTCCCCTTTTGTTAAATGTTCGATTTAGGCTTGTGTTCTTAGTCGCCACATAATCTATCCCCTCTGTAACCAGAGTTACTGCGTTCCCTCTGTGGATGTTGGTGGGGGTTCTGGCTTGTCGCTGTGATGCTGCTGTCATGACCATCTGGTTCTGATAGCATTTGGGCAAGTCTGTGATTATTTCTTGGGCTATATAAGTAATAAGTCGTATTTATTGTTTTTGCAGTTTATAAAAGGAGTATGTACTTCTTGGGGAAAAACCCTGAACATTATAGAGAATTGAGGAAAGACACCATTGTTTTAGAGTTTGCCCTTCTGGATTTTTGAATGCACCCAGATCTTAGGCAGAGTCTGTTTCTCTCCCTTTTACCTTCTATCTCCCCCTGTTCTTTTTCATCCACGCCCCAGACCCTCCTCTCTGCCCATTGTGGCTTTGGGCCTGGGCCAGGCTGCAGCCCTGCCCCTGGGCATTTTGCCTGACCCAGGGAAAGGGACAGAGTGTGTGTGCTGGTGGGGAGGTGGCTGGTCCCTGGGTAGTCCCCAGTCCTGCTTCTTTCCAGCACAGCAGGCTGCTCCCCACGCCTGGCCTGTCTGCACTGTGGTCCTACCCACCCCCCTCCCCCTCCCCTCCCCCCCCCCCCCCCCAGGGGCTTTACTCTGGTTTACATGTATATGCAGGTTGCTAGCCTAGGGGAAATTCTGACTGGACCAGGTAAGTGAGCTGAGGGAGCTACCACCCCTGCTAACTCCCCCTCCCCCTGAGCAAGCATTGTGCTCCAGGGACCAGCCTTTACCACACAATTGTTGGTGGCCATGGGCTAGTTCTTTAGCCCTGGGCCTCAGCCTCCTTGCCTAGAGGGGGTTGTCAATCACCTACCCCCTAAGGTTGAGAAGACTAATTGAGATAGAGTGTCAGAGCACTTACTACAAAGCCTGGCCCAAAATCTATGTTCAGTGATCCGTGACCGGCTGCCGGTTTGTATTCAGGGAACTGAGGACTGGGAAAGGAGCTTTTGAAAAGGAATATCAAACACCAACTGCATGCCTGCTTCCCTCTGGGCTGGGGGAGTTGGATGTAGCCGTGAGTTAATCTACTGCTTCCCTGATGGGGTAGGTCCAGCCCAGACTTGGGAGGAGAATTTCCAGTATGGATATGGGTCACTGGCCCCCAGTGAATTCTGACCACATGGCTTTGAGCTAATTCCTGGTCTTTGCTGAGCCTGGGTCCACATCTTTCTTGGACAGTTTTACTTTATCAGACAGACTGTCTCTGTGAGGTGGGATCTCTTTATTATTCAGATGAAGAAACTGAGGCTCAGATATGTCACTTGCTTAAGGATGAATCTGAGGTCACGGAGCCAGCAAGGACTGGCTGCTGTGGTCTTTGAACCCAGACAGGCTTGATCCCAATGGCCTGGGCTCTCTGTTCCAGTCACCCTCCCTACCCCAGCCCTCGTGCTAATCTGACCTTGCTGGTTTCCCGTAAAAACCTGTTGTGCCCTTCCTGAATTTTCCAAGGCTGCCGTGAACCCAGCCCTCAATATCTTTTTTTTTTTTTTTTAATGTTTATTCATTTTTGAGAGAGTGTGATTGGGGGAGGGACAGAGGCGGGGGGACAGAGGATCCAAAGTGGGCTCTGTGCTCGAACTCACGAACCGTGAGATTATGATCTGAGCCGAAGTTGGACACTGAACCAACTGAGCCACCCAGGTGCCCCTGCAGCCCTTAGTATCTTGCGTGGGCCTTTGCAACAGAGCTGGGCCACTCCCATTCCTGAGCTCTGTCCACTGTCCCCCATGCTGATGCTCACCTGTTCCAGCCTTCAGCCACTCAACCTGCCCTCACTGCAGGTGAGAAGGTTCACACCCTGTCTGCTCTGAACAGCGGTTTTATACTCCTCTTTCTGACTCATTTGTTCCCATTGTTCTGATCCTAATACTGTTCGAGGACTTGGACCCATCCCTGCTGAACCTCCTCTACGTGGCTCTGGTGATGTGACTTTAATGTGGGGACTACATGCAGAGGCGTGGGCAGGGTGAAGGGACCAGAGCGGGCTGGAGAGGCTCCAGGAGCCTAGCTGTGGGAACTGTTACTGTTCCCAGGGCCGGCGAGGCAGCCGTAGTTGTGCTGGGCTGAAGCCCCCGCCCAAGGCATGTTGTTGAAGTGGGGAGAGGAGGGATAAATACCCCAGCCTCACTTTCTCCCTGCCCTCTGATCTTCTGGTACCTTCTGTTGGGCAGATGTAGCTGGAAGTCCAAAGGTCCTCAGAGGTAAGCCTCCAGGAATGGAGCAAGGTGGAGGGTGGGGGGGGGGGCGGTCAGCAAGGAGTGACCTGCACCCCTCTCTCCCCTGCTTTGTGATTCGGTGGACCGCAGGGCAGAGCAGCATTGTGTCCTGTGGCCCAGAGGTACCATCCCTGGTCTCTTGGGAGGGCGACTCAGGGTCCTCTGTCCCTAGGCTCTGGCATGACCCCCCAGCTCTGACTTTCCTGTCTGACCCTCCCAGATGTCCCTGTGGCTGTTATCCTACAGGCCCATTTTGTGGTTGTGATTGAGAGAGTTGACATTTGCAGGACTAAGGCCTGGGGCTGGTCCCTTGATTCTTTGCATCACAGGGTGCTTGCTTGGGCCCCTGCCAGTCGGCCCTCTGTTGTCCTCTGGGAACACCGACATAACCCAGTCTCCCAGGGTTCAGCCACCTTGATGCCTGTGCCTCTGGGAGGCAGACAACCCTAGGGCTGCATCAGAAGAGCAGGAGAAGGGTAGGCCCTTGCCTTGACCTGGGAGCTGGGGAGCTCTCCCGTCAGCACAGCATGCCCAGAGCTGGTGAGTCTTCCCCCACCCACCTGTTTGTGGCCTCTTGAGATGATTAGTCTATGGCTGAACTGGAAACTCGGGTCGCGGAGCCAGCAAGCCTGGAGAGAGTGACCAGGAGAGCACTTGCAGGTGCTTCCGAGATATATGATGCTTGTGGGAAGAAAGGACGTTATTAGGTCAAGGTGGCTGGCTCTGGGGGTCCCTGGCCTGGGCAGCAGGAGCTCCAGGCTCGCTGTCTGCCTGTCGTGCAGCTGGGCTGGGTTCTGGTTCCTTCTCTGTGAAACAGGCTAATGCCCCTGATGGGATCTCTGGCGTTTTATCTCACTCTCCCCTCTTGTGAATCTCCGAAATCTTCAGAAAGCAGGGGTAGGAAGCCTCCCCCATGCTCTCTCCATCTCTGTCTGCTTATTTCTTAGTCTTTCATCTTGAAGACAGCCTGGTGGAGTTGCCTCAGGGATCTGAGCCTGCCTGCCCCCTGGGTGAATTTGTTGATCTGTTTGAAGCAATCCCCTTTGATGCTATTTAAATAGGACAGATTTCTAGAGAATACAGCCAACTCCCCACATCAGACTCACTTGGGTGCAATTCGTGTGTTGTAGGCAAATGCACATGTGGCTGCCTGTGTGTGCACAGTGTTTTTGGAGTTGGGCTGGTCCGAGTTTGCATCCTGTCTCTGACCTTGACCAGTTCTGTGTAACCTTGAGCAAGTCGCTGTGCTGCAGGCTCTTCGTCGATTTCAAGGCTCATCCTCATTATGGTGTTATTCCTACTTTCCCCAGTGTCTCACAGGCAGCAGGTGGGTCAACGCAGGTGCTTTGTAAACTGTAAAGTGCTCTCTGAGGTCAGCATATGTGAGGACTTGCTCTCCACAGCAACACCAGCTTTGGAGTCTCAGGGAGCATTCCTGGCAAGGCCCAGTTTTTAGTCTCGAAACATCATGCTCAAAAAATGCTCGCATGCGGTTTATTTAACTTTAAGTGGGGCAAATTCTGAAATGGGTTGTTTATTGTCCAAGCTGAATTTTTAATTTCTCATAAATTCCCCACAAATTGCTGTAGTACATCTATATTTATTGAATCTGTCAGGGATGTTTATGGCACAGAGGCCTGGGCTCCTGTGTTTGCGGTTGTTGCCGTGGTGACGCTGGGGTCTGAGGCTCTAGAGGAGAGGCCCAGTTCTGAAGCAGCATGGAAGGTTCTGGAGCAGGCTGGCCGTGTGAAGTAGAGCAGTGGCTGCCACACTGAGGGCCAGCCTTGGGTCAGGCGAGGTGTTTAAGACTCTGCATTCCATGCCACCTTTACCTATCTGCATTGGTCCCTCTTCCCTTGGGGTGCGGGGGTGGGGGATATACGGCTTCAGTCTCCATTTCTGTGCCACACCCTTGCTACCCCAACTGTGTCTGGCAACCAGTGGCAGCTGCACCACAGGGAGATGTACACGTTCCCCCAGTTCTGCTGGGTCGGGGTCTGCAGTTCAATAAGATGGCAGGTGCCTTCTTGCCTGTGCCTGGCCCATTGTCATCAGGTGACCTCTCTGCGACACCCCCAGGGTTCCATTACCCTTAGGACAGAGCCCAGAGGTCTTGGCCTGGCAGTTCTTTGTCCCCGCCACCGTCCTACCCCGTGATCTTTCTAATTCATCTCCCTCGTTTCCTTCTGTCCTGCCAGGAGTGGACATTTCCCCTCAACCCCTCCATATCCAGCCCAGCCCTCTGTCTCGCACACGTCAGTCTCTGCCTGTGCTGCCCGCCCCAGCCTTATGTCTCTGGGGAATAACAGGCATCCCAGAAGAGGCAGGCCCTGAGACCTCCATCTTTCTGCGAGGCCCTCTCTGCTTTGCCTGGACCGGGTCAGGGCCAGCTTTGCTCCAGCTCCCCCGCGCCCAAAGGCCTCACCTGCCCCTGCCTTATGGGGCTGTTTGACCCACTTCCCCAGCTCACTCCCCTGACCTTGAGCTTGCTGGTGCTCTGACTGCTGTCTGCCTGTCTCCTGGGGACGTGGCCTGCAGCCTGCACTCAAGAATGCCACTCCAGTCAGCCGGCTTTCACAGAGCCAAGACTTGAGCCTGGACTTTTCCCAGGAGCCTTTACGGTCCATCCTGGGGAAGGGACTCTGTGCAGCAGCAATGGTGGGGATTGGTGGGGGGCCCAGTCTTTGCTCAAGGCCTAATTGTAAGCTATGGCTAGAGACTGGAAGAGGGTGTGAGGAGGTCTTCCTGGGCTTTGGGAAGGCACCCACGGGAGGAGGGGACCAAGGGGACAGCTGAGAGGTCCCCTGAGCTCCTGTGTGCAGGAGAGAATGCAGAAGCTCAGTTGCCCTACAGGTGTTTTTCCAGCACCTGCTCTGGGCTGGGCAGAGTCAGGGCTCAGGGGGCCCTGTGGTGCCCAGACCTGCTCTCAACGCGCACCCACATCTAGAAGGATGAGAGACCAAACACAGGCAAATGAGGATGTGAAGTGAGGATGATGGTCGACATGGATAGGAAAGGAAATGAAGCAGGGCAAGGGGCTGGAGGTTGATAGGGGTTTTGGAACATGCTTTCCTTAAAGCTGAGCATGTGCTGCCTTTGGACTCGGCCATTGCACCCTCGAGAGAGTGCTTATGTCCACCAAGAGGCAGACATAGAGTGTTCCAAGCAGCAGTTGGCCTAATAGCCTCAAAGTGGAAACCACCCAAGTGTCCATCAGCTGTAAAATGGGTACATATAATGTGTTATATTTGCATGTTGTAATTCTGTTAAAAAGCTTTTTTTAAAGTTTTGTTTATTTGCTTTGAGAGAGAGAAAGAGAGAGAGTGAGGTGGGGAGGGGCAGAGAGAGAGAGAGAGAGAGAGAGAATCCTAAGCAGACCTCCAGCGTGGAGCCCAATGGCAGGGCTTGAACTCACAAACTGCGAGATTATGACCTGAGCCTAAATCTCGAGTCGAATGCTTAACCAACTGAGCCACCCAGGTGCCCCTTAAAAATTTTTTTTTAATGTTTATTTATTTTTTTTAAATTTTTTAAAAAATTTTTTTAACTTTTTTTTTTTTTTTTTTTGAGACAGAGAGAGACAGAGCATGAACGGGGAGGGGCAGAGAGAGAGGGAGACACAGAATCGGAAGCAGGCTCCAGGCTGTGAGCCATCAGCCCAGAGCCCGACGCGGGGCTCGAACTCACAGACCGCGAGATCGTGACCTGAGCTGAAGTCGGTCGCTTAACCAACTGAGCCACCCAGGCGCCCCTAATGTTTATTTATTTTGAGAGAGAGAGGTAGAATGTGTGTGTGAGCAAGGGAGGGGCAGAGAGAGGGAGAGAGAGAATCCCAGGCAGGCTCCTCACTGTCAGTTCAGAGCCCGACACGGGGCTCCATCTCAAGAGCTGTGAGATCATGACTTGAGCCAAAATCAAGAGTGAAATGCTTAACCGACTGAGCCACCCAGGCGTCCCGCCTGTGTGGTGTAATTCTATATAGCAGTGAGAATGAGCCAATGGCCGCTCCATGGAAACCATGGATGAGTCCCATAGACATAGTGTTCAGTCAGAGAAGCTGACCCAGAGGAGTGCTTGACGTATGATTCCATTTAAGTGAGGTTCTCGAAAAGGCAGAACTGCTCTGTGGGAAAGAAGACAGGTTTGTGGTTACCTTTGGGGATAGGGTAGGTAGGCGGGAACATGACAAATCTGCTGGGTCCTGCAGGGATCTCTTCTCAGTCTTGATCTCGGGTGTCAGTTTGAATATTCAAGCTGCTCGCTCATGATACACGCTTTCTCATTTATCATTCGTTAGACAGTAAAACGCTTATAAAACAAAAGGCAAAAAAAAGCCACAGGAGGCAGGGGTGTGCAGTTTTCTGTAATATGTACTCTTGGGTTCTCTCTAGAACATTGGTTCTCAAGCAGCAGTGCCTGTCAGGACTGAGTGTCCCTCTTCTTGAGGCTCCCCTCTAGGAAAGATGCTCCCCTTGCCACTGACGGTACAGGGTCCAGAGGAGATCGCCCTGGAGGAGATCTTGCCCTTTACGGGCCTGGAGCCTCCCACCAATCGAAGGAATGCAAGTTCTGCGCTCTCCCCACCTCTGGCCCGGAACAGGTGCTCTGTGAACATTTATGGGATGAGGGGTGTTTCTGTCCCAGTGCGTCCGGCCTGTCTTTGGTAACGTAGACATGGAAGGAGAGGATTCCCTCTTTTTTTTCAAAAAAATTTTTTAATGTTTATTTATTTTTGAGAGACAGAGAGACAGAGCACAAGTGGGGGAGGGGCAGAGAGAGAGGTAGACACAGAGTCTGAGGCAGGCTCCAGGCTCTGAGCTGTCAGCACAGAGCCCGACGCAGGCTCGAACTCACAGACCGAGCCGTCAGATTGTGACCTGAACCAAAGTCGGACACTTAACCGACTGAGCCATCCAGGCACCCAGAGAGGATTCCCTCTTGTGTTCTGCTCTTTAACTCTGGCTTCCAAGCCAGAGAGGTGGTGTTGGCAGGAGATGAGAACGCTCATTGTCTGGATGCCGTTTTCTGTGGAGCAGACATGGGCTCCAGTTTGCAGCGGCCAGTTGAGGGCAACCTGTGTTTATTGTGTGTTTACTCTGTGCTAGGCACTGTATTCCCATTCCAGCGTCTTAATACCTTCTGTTTCCAGATGAGGAGACAGGTGAAAGCAGGCACACGCTGGGGACATGCTCAGGTTCACGTACTAGCTAAGTGGGGACTGTGGTTGACCCCAGGTGGGTAGAGTGATGCTCAGGCCAGCGTTTGCTGCACTGACTACACTAGAGGGGGAGGAGTTAAGGCAGATGCTGGGAAGGAAGAGGTTAAAAGCAGAGTTGGAATGAATGAGTCCTTCCCCACTTCCTCCCCCACTCTGTCTCTCCCTCCTTCAGTCACGAGTATGACTTCTCTCCTTCCGTCATCTTCTTTGACTGCTTCCGACCTGTGTGGTCTTACCTGCTGACTCTGAAGCCTGGCTGTCCTGCCTCCGGTTCCACAGACTACAGGATTACAGTCACCCGGGAACTTCTAGGGCTGTATATTCCCAGCACCCCTACCCCACAGCCTTCCCCCAATCAACAACCCCCACCAGGGGAATGAACCTGACACATCATAGTCACCCAAAGCCCCTAGTTTGCCTTGGGGTTCACTCTTGGTGTTGTCCGTTCCTATGGGCTCTAACAAATGTGTGATGACACGTACCCCTTGTAGTATCGTATCCTGATATCATACACCGTATGGTATTGCCCAGCTTCACTGCCCTAAAAATCCTCTGTGTTTCTCATATTTCTTAATACTTAAAACAAACAAACCAACAAACCCCCACCACTGGGGCGTCATCAGGTATCTGGGGTGGGTCCTGAGCATTGGCTTGTGTGAAAGCTCCAGGGTGACTCTGATACACAGCCGGGTGTGGCTCGTTGGATGCCAGCTGTGGTTCTCAAACTTGAGTGTCACCGGAATCCTTGGGAGGGTCTTCAACTAGGTGGTGGCCTCATGCAAGTCTCTGAACCAGTATGTGTTTCCTGGTGATGTCTTGATGCTGCTGGTCTGGGGACCCTCATCTTAGAGCCCCTGGCTTTTTTTTTTTTTTTTTTTAAATTTTTTTTTTCTTAACGTTTTATTTATTTTTGAGACAGGGAGAGACAGAGCATGAACAGGGGATGGTCAGAGAGAGGGAGACACAGAACCTGAAACAGGCTCCAGGCTCTGAGCTGTCAGCACAGAGCCCGATGCGGGGCTCGAACTCATGGACCGGGCTCGAACTCATGGACCGGGCTCGAACTCATGGACCGCGAGATCATGACCTGAGCCGAAGTCGTCTGCTCAATCGACTGAGCCACCCAGCCTCCGCTAGAGCCCCTGGCTTTAAACGGTGGAGGTGGAAGATGTCCTGGGGCTAGATGTGCCTCATGCAGAAAGCCACTGGAGCTCTTTCTGAGTCTTTTGGGGGCATCTGGGGGTTCTGCCTGGGCGCTTTTCATAGATGCACTGCCTGCTGTCAGACTAGGGACTGAATCTGGGATGGCAGGTAGAGTGCATCTTGTCTGTGTCTGAGCCCATGCACTTCAGCCACCGGCCCCTTGGGGATCCTGAGTTTGGGGGAAGGGGGGTGGTGCCGGTGGGTATTACACCGAATGCAGGGTGGGCCCGGGGAGCAGAGGGGGTTGGAGGCCAGGTGAGCTTCCAGCTTGCTGAATATCACTCAGGCAGTTTCTGGGGTTTCTTTAGTATTCCCACCGGGACACATGTGCCCCCAAGGGTAAGGGCAACCCAGACCAGCCTCCCTGGATGGGGATGTCCGTCAGGTCTGATATCAAGACATGGAGCCTGTACAGAGCCCAGGATCAGGTATAGAAGACCTTTAGCAGAAACTGGTCTGCTCTGCTCTGCTTGAACTTCTAACAGCCCGATAGTAAAATCATGTAAAATACAGCTAACATTTGGGAGTGCTTTATAAAGTACTTGAAAAAAATCCCTCGTATAAACCCGACAGTCCCATGAGCTGTAGGGATGAGTAATGGTCCTGCCTCTTAGATGTGGAATCTGTAGGGTCACCGAGCTGCTAATTGGCAGAGCTGGGATTTGAGCCCAGATCGCCTTCTGCTGTCTCAGCCCTCCCCTTGCCCCCAGGTGGAACCCCCCCCCCACCCCCGCAAAGAGACGAAGGCTCTTCCCAGGCAACCTCTGGCTACAAAAGTGAAGTTGCTGGTGCTTCCAGGGGTGGAATGTGCTAGAATTTCTTAGAACAGAGTTGTTCTTGAAACGGGTGATAATTCTTGCCCTCCTCCCAAAAGGTGTGGAAACGAGCACCCCGTGTCGGTAACAGTGGCAGGGATTGGTGAGTTGCTCAGCTTTCAGATCGGAAGGTTCCTGCTATGTCAGCTGTTAACTTCTCCCACGCTAGAGAGTTGTGAGGCATGGGGGTTTTCAAGCTCATTGGATTTGGGTTAGCAAGGGGATAGCACAGCAGTTTCCAAACTGGGCTCTTTGAGGAACCTAGGGGGTTCCTTGAAGGGGGCGTGCCTGCTTTTCCAAGGGGCACGCTGATCCCCAAACACAACAGCCTCCCTTCAAGTAACAGCAACTTTGATCTGTTTTTGATTTGGGAGTCAGATTTCATTTCAGGCACGACACTGGAGTTCAGGGTGTTTGAAAACCACTTTTCTGGGGGACAGAGCCAGGAGGCGGGAGCCAGGGTCCTGGAAGCAGGGCTTTGGTCCCTGAGGTGAGGTGTATGTGGAGCGCAGTGGGGCTGCTGGGTGAGCAGGACGGCCTGGGCTGGGAGGCCTTGGGAGTGGAGGCTGGCCACCCCTGGCTCGGTGGGTTCCTGGACTGTTTGTCACCTTTGTTTGCCTGCTGGATCTGGTGGGCCCTGTGCTGAGCATGGGGGGAGGGTGGGGGTGGGGGGGCTGGGGATGCAGTTGAGAACAGAATTGTCCTAGTCATGGAGCATCCAGTCACTGGGAAGACAGATGCTGGCTTTGGTAGACCTTCAGTCTCTTTCAGCACCTCTGGGCACTATTATCAAAGAGGGTAGCATTTTAATCTGCACAGATACCGCTGCTGCTCTCATTTCTGCTGACAAGTCAGCGTGACTGGTCAGCATCACTCACTTCCTCTCCAGACCTCGAGGGTGCGCCACCTACTGGACACTGCCGGTCATAGCGGCTCTATGGTCTGGTTGGCTGGGGCTCCCTGGGTCTCTAAACCACCCTCTTCGGACTCCATCTTTCCAAGAGTAATGCTTGCCAAACCTCTCACCACCCAGGACTTTGATTTGCCACCTTTCTGAGTGGGTGATGGGGGAGGAAATGTTACTCATGCGAAGAGAAGCGGAGGCCAGGTAGGACCTTGCAGCATGGGGATGGGGTGCTTTCAAAGGCCAGCTGCAGGAGATGCCCACTTGGCCACTCCTGACCCCTGGTATCAGCCTTTGTTCCTTTGACTCTCGTGGTGGCCAGGGCCGAAGTTGCATTTTGGGACTCTCGGAGAACCATCTGGAATGCATGGTACCCTAGAGTGAAGGGCCTCCTTGTACAGGACAGGGACCTGGTGGTTTATAGGGCAAGCGGAGTGGAAGAGCCAGCCTCCCACCCCTGCTGCACGGATGTGGTCGAGATAAGAGGTGGTATCCTGCCCACTCAAGGCTCTTGGAAGACAAGACTTTTACAAATGCAAGCTCAGTTCCAATTTTACAGGCTGGCAGCACGCACGGGACAACCAGCATGACCACTGGGCTTTCTTTAAAACATGCCTTGTGGGGGCCCGGAGCGCCACCCAGCCCTCCTTGTGTAAACCCTTGCACACCAGCCAGAGCGGCTTGCTTCTATTTAAGGCAGTCAGAAGATCTTCCTCAGCTTGCTGCCCCCTGGCCCTGCTCTGCCCCAGGAAGGCTGTTCCTCACACAGTCATTTGCAATTGGGCGAAACTGGGCGGAGGGTGCACTTCCCAGAAGGGAGGTCCATTCAGTCTTCCAGCCCCCCAGTCCCCACCAGCAGGCCTACGATGTTTGGGAAGCACCTCGGTCTGGAGGCATCATTTTCTGTAACTTGACTCACTCTTTTCCTTTCCAAACCTGCATCCTCTCCTGTTTTCTTGGGTCATGATGAAGGTCCTGTCTCCCACCCAGGCAGCCTGCCCAGACGCCGCTGGCCCTCCACATCATCCACAGTCTCATCGGTTTCCGGGGCCTGTTGGTTCTCCCTCCGGACTCTTCCTTGCCTGTTCCCACCTACATCCTCTTGTCCTACGTCCCCCGTCCCGCCTTACCCAGTATTGCCAGCCCTGGCGGGTGTCCCTGCCTCCTGGCCCACCCCTTGCCTTGCAGAGTGCTCTTTCCTGAAGAACACCTGCATCTCTCCCCTGCTTTCCGTTGTCTTTAGGTGAAAGTCTAGGCCTTGAGCATGGTTTATGGAGCTCTTCCAGTTTTGCGCTGCCAGCCTGGCCACCTCGCCTGCCACTCCCAAGTCAAACACCCGCAACCCCCCACTGTCGCCGTCTCTACACCGCTGCACACACGCCCTTTATGGCCCATCTCGGCACACCCAGTCAGGTGTCCTTGCTGGCAGAAGCATTCCCAGACTCCCCCTTTGTCTCCTGCTTCCTCCGGCTGCCTCTGCCGGTGCCCAGGCTCCTCGTGCTCTCTCCAGACTCTCCGCTGTTTTGGGGGGATGGCTCTCTTTTACTCTTCCCTGTGAGGTACCTCGAGGGCAAGGAAGGGTACTCAGCAAGGAACTTGGCACATGGGGAGCCCTTGATAAATGATTCTTAGGTATTTGTTGAATTTACCCCAAGGTCAAATTGAAAGCCACAGGTTTTTTGTTTGTTTTTTTAGGACTTTCAGGGGCACAGGGACTCCATACTTTATTATCTTTACTATCTGGGGAGTTGCCCTCCCAGTACATCGTCTCTCTCCATCTTGTACACAGTCCCTGTTTTGTTCCAGGTAGCATTGGTGATTGACATAGGCCTGTCATGAAAACACAGTTCCCATTGTCAGAGACTCGCATCCCAAGCCTTCCTTGCGCCCAGGGGCACCCATGTCTTGCAGTTCTGACCAGTAAGATATAAGGAGAAAGAGTATTTCCTCTCGAGAAGGGCAGCTCCTTGGCTTTCATCCCCTTTTCACTGCCTTCCAGATACCCTCTGGGGATAGAGTACCTGGAGCTTTGGCAGCTGTTTTGTGACCATGAGGTAAGAGGAATGAGGACAGAAATCTACCATAGTAAGCATGGCAGAATAAAAACTTGAAAAGAGCCTGGGGTTCTTGCTGACATCGAGCCGTTGAAACACCAGAGACCCTCCAAACTTTCTGTCCTTATGTTGTAAGCCATTCTTAGGCAGGATTTCTTTTTCTTTTTCTTTTTTTTTAATGTTTATTTATTTTTGAGACAGAGAGAGACAGAGCATGAATGGGGGAGGGTCAGAGAGAGAGGGGGAGACATAGAATCCGAAGCAGGCTCTGGGCTCTGAGCCATCAGCACAGAGCCCGATGCGGGGCTTGAACACACGGACCATGAGATCATGACCTGAGCCGAAGTCAGACGCTTAACCGACTGAGCCACCCAGGCGCCCCTGGCAGCATTTCTTAAAATCAAACATATCTTCTCTGATTCTTTAGAGCTTGGCTGATTGTTTTTTGTTGTTGTTCTCAACAATCAAGTGCACCTTTGGGATAAGGACTGACCATCACAAAACTTTGAAGGCTGAAGGTGTGTGCCAAAGAGAAGGACACTGATGCTTGAGTGTTGTTAGCATTTGTGTTGTAAGTGTAGGTGCCTGAGGTGACTGTTGGGGACCCCTGTTCATTTGGACATATGTTGTGTTAAAAAACTAAATTGTATGCGATGAAACTTAAAAGGCTCTTTAGGTTGTAAGCAACAGATTTCCATTATGGAAGGAAAGACTTCAGGAACTATGGGTAAATAGAGTTAGTTAGCAGGGATGTCTCATAAAGTCCAGAGGGGAAGTGTGACCAGTTGCAGGCCCTTGGGGACTCGAATTTATGTCATCAGGCATAGTTTTACTTACCAGCCTCCTCGTGTGGGGCACATGGGGGGAGGTTGGCCAAGTCCCGTGGAAATGATGGCTAGAGGCTCCAGCCCATCAGCATGACACGACCTCGCGGGATACAAGCCTCTCCCCCTGCCCCGAGTTCCCAGGAAAGTGGCTGGTGCTTGCCGGTTCTGACTGCTCTGGCTCAAGTTACCTGCCTCTCCTATTAGTTTCCTGCCTAACAAATTGAAACAATGGAAATGTATTCTCCGTCCTGGAGGCTAGGAGTTGGAACTCAAGGCTTGGCAGGGCCACTTTCCACCTGATCCTTCTTTGCCTCTTCCGGCTTCTGGTGGCTCCAGGAGTTCCTTTACTCGTGACAGCATCACTCTGGTCATTGCCCCCATCTTCACGTGGCCTTGCTCTCCCTGTGTGTCTGTGTCTTCACCAGGCGGTTTCCAGTTCTTCTAAGGACACCAGTTGTGTTGGTTCCGGGCCCTCCGTAATGGCCCCATCTCAACTTGATCACATCTGCCAAGACGCTGTTTCCACATAAGGTCACAATCGCAGGTGTGGGGGTAGGGACTTCAGCCTGTCTCGGTGGGGGGAACACAGTTCAACCCATAGCACCTGTTCTCAGACCATTTGCTTAGGTCTGGATGATGTGATGTTCTCATTGCCCTGTCCTGAGTTGCATGCTCACGCCGGAAGTGAGTAGGGGGGTCAACTCTCTGGAGTTGCGTGGCTTGAAAGTGGGAGAAGCGAGTTCTCCAAGGGGACTAGATGAGGGCAGGCCACGGATGCAAGGCTGGCAGGAACAGTTCTGGTGGTTTGCTGGCCGCTGGCTGTGGGGGCCCTGGTGCTTCAGGTTATGTGTGGTGGGTCTGTCAGTCTGATTCTTCTCCCCCTCTTCTGGCACCTTCCATCCTTGGCCTCCAGGGAGGGGGCGGTTCATTCCCTTGGGAGGTGGATGGAGCGAGCACGCAGAGCAGTAGCCCGGAGGCCTCTGGTTTGCTTCCTCCCCGCTCACCTGGGGCAGAGGCTTACAGTGGGCGGGCAGCCGGGCACACAGCACCCTTGCTGTTCATCCCTCAGGTGGTTCTGCTGACAAGAGCTACCGTTGTGGGGATGCAGACCCGGTCGGCTAGTTAGAAGTTGAGCTTTGCCGATAATGAACAGTGCCGTTTTTGTTTATTGGAGGCTCTCGGCTGCCGTGGAGGCCGGAGTAATATCCTGGGGCAGGACGAGGGCTGCTGAGTGTTCAAGCCCATGGAGAAATGGAAAAATACTGATTCCCCGATGCCATCCCTTGCTTTCCAGTTGACCACTCATTCGGAGATATTTTTGTTTGCACTGTTTTCCCCCTGTCGTTGGGCCGTCCCTCCCTCCTCGGCCCTCCCCTGAGGGTCCCAAAGCCCCAGAGCACCCGGAGCCTCTGGACACCAAATTGCGTCCAGCCGTTTCCCCACTTCCTGTATGCTGGCCTTATCTCTTTTATGACAGGGACACGGTTCATAGTTTTCTTTTATCTAGAGCACATGAGGGGGCACATGGTAGAGGAAACTTGAGCCAGGCCGACCGGGCGCGGGTCCCGGTGCCACCACCGCGCGGCCCTTGGGGCCCTGGGTGAGCGCTATTTCTGAGTCTCCGTTTCCTCCTCTACGAAATAGAAAATGATACTAGCCCCTGGCCTGCTTACTGGTTGTGGCTTTTCCTGTAAGCAGTTTCCTGTAAGCAAGTTTGTGCGTGTCTGAGACCCTGAGTGAGCACAGGCCACAAAAAAGTCTTAGGTGGAGCCTATGGTTGGCCGGGGAGGTGAGATCAAGATGCTCAGAGAGTTAAGACAGAGGTGTGTGGCTTGCTTTAAACCACACATGGGTGTTCACAGAAGAGATGGTGAGGAGGGGTCCGAGAGGGCTCTGTGTGTGTGTAGGCTGAGGGCTTGGGTCAGGTTCAGAGACCAGGGGTGGACCAGTCCAACCAGAGCAGTGAGCTGTGAGTGTGGTTCCTGGTCTCGTGGCAGTGGGGAGCCACTGAATGTTTTTGACTGTGTGAGAAGAGCAGTTTCAGGATGGGTACCCTGGCAGTTCTGACCCAGGGTAGGATTAGGTTTTGCCCAGGCTGTAGATGAGGCTCTGATATCAGTTCTGAAGCAGTAAAAGGTCTGAATTAGAAACTTTAAATAGTAAGAAGATTGTGTAATTTTAATGACTCGTCCTTGTTAATCACTTCTCTGGTTTACGTGTAAACTGGGGTCTCTAACTGGCTTTTGAGAGCTGGAGGACCTTTTAGCTAGGCACCCTGCCTCCTTCCCTCTGCCTTTCCCCCCATGCTATTGAAGGGGGAGGCCCAACATATGCTTCAGGCCTCTGGGCTGTAGTGGTGTTCTCTGGGGTCCTCGAGGAACTGAGTTAAAATAGAAGGCAGCACCAGCCTGGCCCCCGCCATTTCCCGCTGGCCGAGTGGCCCAGCACCTCGAGGGGCTGTGTGGCAGGTGGGTCCCAACAGGCAAGGGGAGAGGATCCTGAAGTTCTGTCCAGAGAGGAACCTGGCCTCCCTGCTTGTTTCTGAGAGGCAAAGCGTGAAGGTTTGATCTGGTCTAGGAACACTGTGCATATGAGGGTGAGGACAGTAGTGCCTGGTGAGTCACCAAACCCTGGAAACGCAGATGCAGACTTTAATCTTAGTCTGAAAGGCCATATGGCCTGGGCTGTGAAGTCAGGGTTCTGGTTTTTTAGGGTACATCTTAGGGTGGGAGCTGTTAGATGCCCCTTCCTTCCACCTCCCTGGCTCCATAGCCAGACTGGTCCAGGCCCTGGAGCCCAGGCCTTGGAGGGTCCGGCCGGGGTTCCTGGAATTGGAGCTGGTGGGTCACGTGGTCATTGCTTCTTTCTCCTCACCCAGCCTGGGTGCTTGAGGTGACCCGTCACACGGGGCTGGGATGCAGACCACACCCTCTTAACCACCCTGCAGTGCCAGTGTCCCCTTGGCTACCGTCCCTCCCTCCTGCCGGATCTGAGATCCCCATGGGGTTGGGGGATGGTCAGCATTGGTTACTTATTGCATACAGATCTATCCCAGCCGTCAGTCCTGTATCTGGAAGGCCCTGTGGATCATCCCAGTCTGAGTTCCCATCTGCCCTGTCCCTCCCCAGGGCCACAGCTGAGCAGGTGGGGGAGGTGGTTAATTAGCATTGGTCTAGGCTTTGGGCTGAATTCTGTTCTGGACTTTCTTAGTAATTACCGATGTGACCTTTGTCATGTTCCCCTTCCTTGTGGCTGGGCCTCAGCTTCCCCATCTGTGCAGAGCTGGGTGGACCAGGTCACAAACTGGTGACTTGGATGGTATCTGGCCTGCAGGTGACTCACTTGGCCCACACAGGACTCTTACATCCTTTCCTTTGAATTACTTGCCAGTTTTTTTTTTAAGGTTTATTTTATTTTGAGAGAGAGAGAGAGAGAGAGAGAGAGAGAGAGAATGCAAGCAGGGGAGAGGGGCAGCGGGAGAAAGAAGAGAATGTTAAGCAGGCTCCATACTCAGCATGGAGCCCAACACAGGGCTCGATCCCATGACGCTGGGATCATGACCTGAGCCAAAATCAATGTCACATGCTCAACTGACTGAGCCGCCCAGGCGCCCCAAGTTGCCAGTGTTTAAACCACTTGCCCACAGTCCCTGCCACTGCCTGCTGTCCCACACCAGCTGCCATATTTACATTTCTTCTCTCTTCCATTTACTTCTAGGCCCCTCCTGTCCGGAATTTCCCTGCTGCCTCTGGCTCTGGCCTCCCTGGGTAATGGGGCAGAGGTGAGAGGCTGGCCATTTACTAGCCCTAGCCACATTCCAGAATGGTGGGAGTTGAGGGCTCTGGGGGGCAAAGAGAGAAGGTTCTCCATGTGCTCAGAAGTCAGGGTGGGGATGCTGCTTGAATAGTGGACTTTGAGGCAGCAGACATCTCAGGGACAAAGTGGAAACCGGGACTGCAGGCAGGTGTGCACGGGGCTCTCAGGTGGAAGGGGGGGTGTGGTGTGGGAAGGGCCAGCGGGCAGCTCCCTGTAGGGGTCTGGGCAGGATGCCAGGCCTGCCCTGACAAGTCCAGAAGAGATTGTGGTTTAGGCATGCCCCCCCAGAGCCCTGATGTGCTGCAGTAACATATACCTGATTACAGCATCCCCAGCCCCAGGGCTTAAAGATCTTGGTAATCAAGTCTGGCTTTAATCAGGCCACAGATAAGAGCCTCCTCCCAGCCAGGCTGGGGCTGGCCGAGGCCGGGTGCACATTCCTGCCTGGTGCACTTTGTTCTTCCAGGGAAGGTAGGGCTGTGTGGGGTGGGGCTGCCCTGCTACTGGGGCTCCAGGATGGCATTTTCCCTGCTTGGCAGGGCCCTGTGGAATTTCCTGCTGGGAATGGCCCCAAAGGAAAGCATGGTCAGTGGGTTGACTCATGCGTATTCATTTCTCGCAGTGACCCCAAAGAGCGTGGGGCTTTTGCCGCCTTCCGCCGGTGCTCCTGCCTGTAGAAATCCACCTGGCCTGCCTGGTTATATGCCTCCCTCGGGCCTGCACACACAAGGACGGCTTTAATCCTGGCCTCCCTAGCTGTGTGATCTCGGGCAAGTCATTTCACCTCGCCGAGACCCAGCTTCACAGCTGTGTGTGCCGCGAACCCACCTGGGGCCCCGGTGGCCAAGCCGGGTCAGCGTTTATGTGCAAGTGCCAAGGAGTTTCTAAGGCTTGGCTCAGAGTGTGGGCCTTGGTGGATGACCTGGTTTTCTTATCCTGGCAGTAGCTATGTGAGAAAGGGTTTGGACTTCGAGTCAGTTTGTAGGGATGGGGTTGGAACTTCTAATTTTCTTCTCCTTGTCTGAGGCCCCTCTTCCTTTCTCTGTCTATTAGCACTCCCTCTGTTCCTGAGCACCCCCCCCCCCCCCGCATTGTGCAGCCAGTACCCGGCTCACCTCACAAGCCCCAGGTCCCCTGGAAAGGCAGGCAGCACACAGGTCGAGTTTCAGAACTTTTCTCCAAAGCCCTGTTAGGACCCAGTTCTACTCTGGCCCAGTTCCCAGCCCTGTCCCTGGTGAGGGTGTTCGACCCACACCCTCAAAACGGGGGAGATCACAGCCCCAAGCAACTCCTTTTGCCAAACGGCTACGCGTCAGAGGGGTGTTTGGTGACCTGAAAAAAGTACCAGGCGTTTTCCCACCCCCCCCCCCGCCCCCCCCAGCACCAAGGCCCACCCAAGCACTGGGATCAAAGCTGCCTGGCTGAGGAGAAGGGGACCGACTCATTTTTGTTCTTAGCGACACATTCTCTTCATCCATGTCTATCATTCATGCAGTGAACATTCAGTATAACACAAAGACAGGCGGGTTCTGTGAGCACAGAATTGACCAGGGGGCTGACATGAGCAGAGAAAAGGGCCACGCTGAAAGGTCACTGTGCAGCTCAAGGACCGCCAAAAGCGCCACGCCCAGAAACAGCAAGAGAAGCTGCACCCAGAAGCACAAGGCAAGTGGGCTCCACAGTGTCTGATGGAGGACCCGCCACCCAGCCCAAAGCCACGCACACAGCAGGCGCCGTCCCAGCTGGCACTGACCTCTGCAGCTGAGCCCTCGTGACGAAGGCTCCCTGTCCCTGCCTCCCAAACGCTAAATTCTCATTCTAAATTTGTATATTTTATTCTAAATTTTTAAAAATGTTCATTTATTTATTTTGAGAGAGAGAGAGAGAGAGAGAGTGTGTGTGTGTGTGTGTGTGTGTGTGTGTGTGTGTGTGTGTGTGCGCGCGCGCGCGCACGCGCACCAGCAGGGGAGGGGCAGAGACGGAGAGAATCCCCAGCAGGCTCCATGCTGCCCTTCACAGAGCTGGACGAGCGGCTTGAATTCGTGAACCAAGAGATCATGACCTGAGCTGAAACCAAGAGTCGGTCACTTAACCGACTAAGCCACCCAGCCGCCCCTGCAATATAATATTCTAATATGAGGCAGTGGAGTAGGAAGAAACCCATGTTTCAAGTTTGTTAGACCTGTGTTTGAACCTTGGATCTGTTACTGTGAGATCCAGGGTATTTCATTCATCTCTACTCTAGAAGGTTAATTTCCTTAACCTAAAATAATGATTTTAGTCGCACCCACTGCAGTGGGTGTGCCAAAGATTGAGATACGAAGGTGCCTGCTGGTGGCTGGTGTGTAATAGGCAGTCACTGCTGCTGTTGTCATTTTGTAAGGTGGCCTGTGGCTATTGGAGGCCGCGGGCCACAGGCTGGGTGAGGTGAAGTCTTTGCTACCAAGAGCTCATGATCAGAGAGGGTCAGCGTGAGGCCACTGTAGAGGTTTGCTGTGTTTGGGGGGCTCCCAGCATCTGAACCTCCTCCCAGTTGACATCTGAGGAATTCTCTTCCATATGGGTCATTGGAAGCCAGGCCAGAAGGGCCTTCCTGGCTCTCGCCCGTCCTGCATATGGACATGGGCACATGCTGGGTGTGGGCACCTGCCTGGGAACCTGCCAGCCCCATGTGCCACCTGGCTTTAGTGTTCGGGAGGCAGGGACAGGGAGCAGCACACTCCCGCTAGGGGACCAGGGTCATGATCCCTGCTCTGTATTGATTAGTGGGGATGGGGGGAGTTGGGGGAGAGGTGTGTTTATGGCTTCTGCCCTGAGCTCAGTGAGGCACCCGTCTGGTTTAATCTCCATGACACCCTGTGGAGGACATAAGATCTCAAGAGACAGCCTCGGTTAAGTAACTCACCCTGTTCCCAAGGCCATCCAGCCAGTGGGACAGGACTTTCTGTCCAGCCTCCCTGCCTCCCAAGCCTGGCAGTTTCCAAGTCCCCACATGACCATGCTTGGGGGAAAGAGAAGGGCAGTGTGCCAGGGTGGGCTGGGATGCACAGGGATGCTTCCCGAGGAGGGAGCGTATGAATGGCCCCTTTGGAGGATGCTGGGAGCTCACCAGGCAGGTGAGGATGAAGGAGAGGAAGCCCCAGAGGCCCAAGCCAGCGTTGGCCTTTGGGGGGAGCTGGGTTTGGGGTGACTGGCCTATGCTGTGTTTGTGGGGGTGCCCAGGCAGGAGTGGTGGGCAGAGCGGCGTGACAGAGGACCCTTTGTGCTCTGGTCGGGGACTTGGGCCTCATCCTGTCGTCGGTAGGAGCTGGTGCAGGTGAGGGTTGGCGTTGGTGGCCGAAGACCTGTGTGCCCCCAGCCCTCATCCTTATACCTCAGGGCCATGGCCAAGAGCCCTGCACACAGGCCCCACTTTCCTAGCAGGGGTAACCGTCTTGGGGTGGGTCTGGGGCCACTCCTCTCGAGCCTTGCACACACCCTCCGAGTCTCCCGTTCTGTGGTCTGTAGAATGGCTGTGGAATCGCCTTTCTTCTCCCAGGGAGATAATGAGGGTGAAGAGCCTGTGTATGTGTGAATATGTAGTTTTTAAAACGAAGTGTCTCTTACTCAAGAGGAACAAAACGTGTGAATATAGAAAAGGCACTGTGTGGGAGCGCCTGGGTGGCTCAGTCGGTTAAGCGTCTGACTTCGGCTTGGGTCATGATCTCACAGTCTGTGAGTTCGAGCCCTGCGTCGTGCCCTGTGCTGACAGCTCGGGGCCTGGAGCCTGCTTTGGATTCAGTGTCTCCCTCTCTCTCGGCCCCTCCCCCACTCATGCTCTATCTCTCTCTGTCTCTCTCTCTCTCTCTCTCTCTCTCTCTGTCAAAATAAATAAACAGTAAAAAAATTTTTTTTTTTTTTTTTTTAAAGAAAAGGCACTGTGTGTTCTTCCATTGGCCTGCCCTGGAGGTGAAGCACCTCCCAGTGTGGTTGGGCATGGGGGACACCAGTGTGTACTGTGACCTCATCCAGGGAGTCCGGTGGAGAGCATGTAGGTCTGCAGAGCCGGGACCCTCCCCCCACCCCTGGGAAGAGTCCCTGCAGGGTGGGGCCGGCAGGGCAGAGGAGGTCCTAGAGGGGGAAGTGAAAGTGCCCCTGTTTGCCTCTGCACTCCTAGACTTTGTGTCCTGCCACCGCATAAGCCTGGGAGAAGTGTGGTTCGCTCGTCACATCCCTGGCCCGTCGCACCACCAGCTGGTGGGGGTACTGAGCTGGGAGGGCATGGCGGGTGCTCAGGAGGCTGACATCTGTCAGGAGTGACTTGACAGTGACCCTTGTGGGGTTGGTGCCTCCTCTGGCCCATAGCAGAGTTAAGTTGACCACCTGGGGGGGCGGTCTGTGGGCCCGACGCCAAGCTCCTTAGGTTTACAAAGACGCAGGCCCGGAGTGGAGGTGTGGGATTCCCGTAGAAGTCGATCCGGGAAAGCCTGTTTGAGACAAGGAGGTGGCGGGGTGGTGCAGGGCGTTTCTGGGAAGCAGTGAGCAATAGTCTTGCTTGGATGGCAGGTGCATGGGGTGAAGTGGGGGGAAGGGAGCCCGTGGCAGGTTGGGGCCAGATCCGGCCGAGAGGCCAGGCACCCAGGAACTGCAGGCTTCATTTGTAGGACGAGGGGAGTTGGTGGTGGGCTTTGGTACAGCAGTGCCCCCACGAGAGCTGGCCGCGGGAAGATGCCACAGTGGCTGGTGGTGTCCACAGATCAGTGGCAGTAGTAGTCAGCTCGCTCCAGAACTTGGGGTATGTCTTGTTTTGGGGCTCAGTTCAGAGAAAAAGAGAGTGAGAAAAAGGTCACAGGTTTCAGGAATTATTATTGAACATTTTCTTTTCTGGCATGACAAGGAAATGCGGTTTTCCACTAAATGCGCTTCAAAAAAATTTTTTTGATGTTTTATTTATGTTTGAGAGGGAGAGAGTATGCACAAGCGGGAGAGGGGTGGGGTGGGGGGTGGGGACACAGAATCCGAAGCAGGCTCCAGGCTCTGAGCTATCAGCACAGAGCCCGACGCAGGGCTTGAACCCACGGACCGTGAGATCAGGACCTGAGCCCCAGTCGGACACTTAACCTACTGAGCCACCCATGCGCCCGCGGATCCTACTTTTTAATTAAACATGCTATCATGTCCGACTTCGACTCAGGTCTTGATCTCACGGTCCGTGGGTTCGAGCCCCAGGTCGGGCTCTGTGCTGATAGCTCAGAGCCTGGAGCCTGCTTCGGCTTCTGTGTCTCTCTCTCCTTCTCTGTCTCTGCCCCTCCTCTGCTAGTGCTCTCTCTCTGTCTGTCTCTCTCCCCCTCAAAAATAAATAAACTTTAAAAAAAAAAAAAAAAAAGAAAAGCTAGGATCCAAATCTGTTTATGTGGTTATGGTCCCAATTGGGGGGGGGGGGAAATATTTCCAAAATTGGAGGGATGTATGCAAAATACCATTGGTTGATCAAGGAAGAGTTGTCTGGTGTGAATAAGTTAACTTGGAATTCAAACACCTCTTCCAGTGAGCCTTTGTTAATTTGACCGGGATTTTTTTTTTTTTTTAAGCTGCATTACATTATAGCCACATCTGGTGTCTGTCCACACTGCCCGAATTTCACCGTCTCCACACGGGGACACTCTAGATTCTGAGTTCCCAGGTGAGCTCCATCTCCCCTTTGGGGTCTTACGGGGGCCAAGGGGCATTGCTCTGGGGCTTTCGGACCACACCTTGCAGAAGCCAGGTATGTGTTCGGCCCTGCGACCTCTAGTGGGTGTTCTGGAGTCCTAGGCCCTTTGTGAAGTGGGGACAGAGCCTGCAGGTGGCTCAGTGGTTCAGGCTGTTCCATCCTGGGGTCGGAGCCTGGAGCCTGGAGCCTGGAGCCTGGCCGGGCCTTCAGCTGCAGTTACCATTTCATTCTGACAGTGACACCCAACCTTCACGTTTCTTGAAATACCTTTAATCCAATCCTTACTAAAATTTGAATTTTTGTTAGATGTTGGTATGAATTTGACCCTTGGTCACATCTTGGGAAGGAAGGTAGGACCCCGGTCGCATGCCCCCATCCCCTGCCCTTGTAACAACAGCAGGTGGGATCTGACCTCAGAGGTGAGGTCATTGCTGCCCTGCTAATAACCATGCAGGGGACACAGAGGTGGCTTTGCCTTGGGGTCAGGGGTTCCGCTCTGGTTAAGGGGTTCCCGTGTGGCCCCCGGGGACTGAGACTGACTTTGCCCAGCTATGCCCCAGAGCAGGGAGCCACCCAGGGAGCAGGAGAACAGCCCTCAGAGGTGGCCTTGTTAGAGAACAGAGCCCTGGCAAGTGGGGTCGCTGCCCAAGAACAAAGGAAGTGTTGAGAGGGTGGGGGTGGGGAGAACAGCGGGGTCATCCCTGGCAGGAGGGCAGGAGGTCGAGTTCCCTGACCCAGCTCCCAGGCAGTACACATTGCACTCTCTGGCAGGTAGGTCCTTTTTCTTCCTCCAAGGTTGCCTTTGCTGTGTTAGCTGCGCCCCTCCCAGATCCTCCTGTCTCTGTGCTGGGGAGAGTTTTTCTTAGCATTTCCCAGTTCTTGGAGCCGTGTCCTCCCCCTGCTCCCGGTATTGAGATGACAGCTCATGTTTTTGGTCGTGATCCCAGAGCCTAGAGAATAGGGTCAGTGTTCCCAGGGCAAGTAATTATCGGAGCTGGCGGGGCGAGCCCTGTAGTCCCCTGATGAGCCCTGCTCCTCCCTCTCCAGGAAGGTGGCTATTCAGAAAGCTGGCCAGGCTTGCGGGGGAGCAGTGGGGAGGTGCCGCCCGCAAACAGCAAGGGCCCGTGGGTCGGATGGGCCACCTGCCCCGCCAGTGTCTCGGAGGCAGTCATGCATATTGAGACACATGTCACATTTCTGTTCGTTCTCTTGGTGCCTCTGACTTTATCTTAAACCCCAGTGAGACATTTGTGGTTTTTCTCCTGTCACAGAGAAGCTGACCACTGTGGCCTTGACCAGGTGCCCTTCGGATGTTTCCGTCCCTTGTACCTGGGCATCGGCAGTGCCCCGTAGACCAGCTTCCCATTCCCACCCCTGTCTCCTGACAGCCCTGCTCTCTATTTTATTTTTATTTATTTTTTTTAATGTTTATTGTTTATTTTTGAGAGAGAAAGAGACAGACAGAGCATGAGCAGGGGAGGGGCAGAGACAGAGGGAGACACAGAATCCGAAGCAGGCTCCAGGCTCCAAGCTGTCAGCACAGAGCCCGATGCGGGGCTCGAACTCACGAGCCATGTGACTGAGCCGAAGTTGGACGCTCAACTGACTGAGCCACCCAGGTGCCCCCCGCCCCACACTTTTTAAAGCTCTTTATATGTTTATTAATTTATTTTTGAGAGAGAGAGAGAGAGAAGCTCTGCTCTCTAAACCTCATTTCCAAGGCAGTGCTGCCCGCTTGGCCGTCTGCTGACCCCACATCTCCCCCTGGACTTGAGGTACAGAATTTCTGTAGCACTGCAGTCTGCAGTGTTGGCTTGGGCCTACTTGGCATGTGTTGGCAGATGGCACATGAGGGCACTGGGCCCACCATCTCCTCAGCTCTGCTCTCCAGCCACCTCCTCTGGGTTGACGTCCTGACCCCCACTTGAGTAACCTCACCTTCCTTTGTGCCCTCACTGTATTCTTTCCGGTCATTCAGGAAGAGCCCCAGCCTCTTTCGCCTCACGGCCGTGATGGCGGCTGTGTCTCCTCCTGCGTGGGGTTAGGTACACGGTGAGTGCTTGGCTTTCATATGTTGAGTGAATGACAGTGAAGTGGTGTGACGAAGGTCCCAGAGGCCCTCGGCGGCGGGGTGGCAGTGTTTGTTTCAAAGGAGATGGTGGGCGGGGGAGAGCAGGGCCCTGTCCTGGGAGACAGGCGCCCAGAGAGGTGTGTGCCAGCCATGGCATGGGTGCCCGGGGAACGTCAGTGCCACCTGTGGTGGGGCGGGGAAGGGGGGAGGCCTGCAGAGGTGCTGCGGCCCGAGAGGTGAGGGGGATGACAGGAGGGCCCGCGCATCAAGGTGGAGGGAACCGCGGAAGCCTGGGCCCCTGGGCCACTGCCCACCGTCTGTGTGTGGAGCCATGGCACCTTCTTGACCGTAGGCATGACTTATCCACTCCACCCTCGGTGAGTTCGCGCTCGTGGTTCTCCCCTCAGAATCTTGGTGGGTCATCGGGCGTCCATTCAACCAGCCACACACGTTTGCCAGACCCCCCACCTCCTACGGGTTCCGGGTCTCAGGGGTACCCAGGTGATTAGGATGCATCCCTGCCCTGTGAGGGGGGTTGCATAGCAGACAGATGATCCCAACCCAGGACCGTCACAGCTGTGGCAGAGGCCACCTCCTAGTTCCTTTCCTGGTGGAAGGTTCTGGAAAAGCACACAAATGAGTAAAGGCATAGCTGGGTAGAGGGACTGGAGTCACCATCTGAGGAGCCCTGGGGGATCCCCACGGGGAACAAGCGTTATCTGCGCCTGAAGCAAGGAACTTAAGGGCCTCTTTGCGTTCAAGTAAACCCAGTGGCTTTGCTCTTGGTTGGTATGGGTTTTCCCAGGATTTCCTGTGTCTTCCTCTTCTGCAGAGAGGGAGGGGTGGTTGCCATGGGAACCACCGGTTGCTGTAGGTGCCTGTATGCCCAGGGGGAAGCCACTTCCTAAGTCAGTTAGCCCTTGGGGGGCCCGCTGGGGTGGGATGCTGAGGGAGGGCACCTGGGGGAAAGGTGTTGGGTCATGGGCTAGGCGGGACCTGCCGGGAAAATACTAGACTGCTTTAGCAGGCTCACGCTTCAGTTTGGGGGCTGGGATCCCAGTAGCAGAACCCACTCTTTTCTCCCCATTCTTGGCTTTGGGGAAAGGCTGCTGGCCAGCACTCTCCTACCCCACCTCTTGGTGGGAATCTGTCCTCTGTGTGCACCCACCCCATCCTTGGTCCTGGCCACTCAGCCACTGTCTCTGCCTCTCTCTCCCCCCACCATTACTGCCCTGGTTCTAGATACTTCTGTTCACCCCTGTGCTCTGTCCAGGAGCCCTCCTGTGCCCGGGACTTAACCCTGCCACCCACACATAGGCCATTCTCTCCCATTACGAATCGTCCCTGGCTCCCGAGGCCCTGGGAATCTGTATGACCCTCTTTTGAGCCACTGTCCTCTGTCCTGGCAGGCCCCACCGCTTGTCTGACCTGAGCCTCTTCACTCAAGGGCCCAGTGCTCCACACTCAGGAGCCAGTTCTGACATCGCCTCTTCCCTGACAAAGCTTCCTGTCTTTTGGTTTCACCAGCAGGAGGGACTCCCCTGCCCGTGGCTCCCTAATGCCTCACACATCTTGCACTCCTGTCCCGGCCACCCCGGTGGTCACTGTCTCTGGATTCACTGCTCTGCTTCCTCTCTGTGCTGGCCCTGGTTCTTGTGTCTGGACCCAGCATGGGGTCTGGCCCAGGGAAGGTGCTGGGGGGTGTGGGAGGGGGCAGAGCAAGTCTGTGGCTCCTGGGAAGATGAGAAGCAGCAGTGACGTTACGGGAGGCAACGCTGCCGGTTGATGCAATGGCTGTTTCTTCGAGCTGCTGGAGGTGCACCCGTGCTAACGCACAGTGAGTTTAAACTTGAAAGCAACCGCTCTAGGAAACCTTCCTTGACCCTGTCCCCCACCCCCCAGACGTGGCTCAGATGACCCTGGGGTCTTCCTCTCATCGGTAGGACTGTAGGAACTTAGGCCTTGGGGCAGAATCTGTGACACAACAAGTCCAAATTTGCTGATCTAATTTGTAGACTCTGGGAAAGCCCGATGCCTGATTTCGTTCCACCACTCTGCTCTAGAAAACCATGCCTTTCACGTGACCTGAAGGCCTTTTCACATCTCTGCTTTCATTCTGAGTCCCTTGTGGGCATCTCTGTGTCTCGGCCTCCTGAGCGGCTCCCGAGCAGCTGCTGCCACAGTGAGAGGCCACCCATCAGGCCCTTTGCAGAGGCCCAGGCTCACCCTGCAGAGAAGGACCAGCTTTGCCGGGTACATGAGCCGTCCTGGCTGTGCTCACCCATTGAGCTTAAAACCTGAGTTTAGGGGCGCCTGGATGGCTCAGTTGGTTGGACGTCCGACTTTGACTCAGGTCACGATCTCACAGTTCATGAGTTCGAGCCCTGCGTCAGGCTCTGTGCTGACAGTTCAGAGCCTGGAGCCCCTTGCTTCGGATTCTGTGTCTCCCTCTCTCTCTGCCCCTCCCCCACGTGTACTCTGCCTCTTTCTCTTTCAAAAGTAAATAAGACATTAAAAATAAATAAATAAAAGCTGAGCTGAGAAGCAGCTGCTCAGAGCCACGGTCTGTAGAATACAGTCTCCCCATCCGTGAGTCCTAGCAACTCACTGAGGTCACCACAGGCCACTGCAGTACATCATTAAGCAGGAGCTAGTCAAGGGCCTCGAGCTGCCCCCTTGCTGCTGGTATGTACACGATCCATGGGGATTTCCTCTCATTGCAGAGCTGGGGTGGGTCACATGCATTTTCTAGGCTCCCCCATGATGATCCAGTCATGTTTCTAAATTTCTGCGACCTGGCATTATTCTCTGGAATTTTCCCAAGTGAGTTTGGGGTCCCCCCGTGTCAATCTCCAGTGAACACGTGCATTTTAAAGTACCCAAGAAGTCCTGTGCCAAAGACACCTGTTTAACTTGACCCAAGCTAGCACCATTTCAAGTGATTTTGAGTACTGAACTTCTCTTTATCATGGAATGTGTTTAAGTTTTTTAAAAGGCCCTTTCATTAATATTACATCAAATGCCAGCTTGGAAAGTGCCTGAAGGAATGGTCTTTTTGGACTGGAAATAAGTGAATAT
Source organism: Acinonyx jubatus (assembly GCF_027475565.1). Classification (NCBI taxonomy): domain Eukaryota; kingdom Metazoa; phylum Chordata; class Mammalia; order Carnivora; family Felidae; genus Acinonyx; species Acinonyx jubatus. Next base: position 133,464,886 of record NC_069386.1, on the reverse strand, counting down.
AGAAAGAGTACTGCTTTGGGGCTTAAAAATAATCTATGCAGGCTTTGTAGCAGTTTGACTCAGAGTTTTCCTGCCTTATTGTTAAAGGGGTGCCCAGAATGTATATATTTTTGGCTTGGAGAATGCTTGGCCTTCGTGGCCTGGGCTGCCAGTTGCCGTCCTGGGAGGAACGTGGAGATAAAGGACACATTGAGATGTGTTTTCCGTTGTCAGCAGAGAAGAACATCCTGGGCTGTGAGCCAAAGTTGGGTGGGGAAGAAGGGAGCATGGTTTGGGACATGAAGTGGAGTTCCTGGCTGGGAGCGGGTGGCTATTCTCATACCAGGAGCTCCTAGAGCCAGACCCCGGGGCCTCAGTGGGGTCTGGGACCCTCATGGTAAAGACTGGGCCCCCGGGATACAGAGGACTCAGTGCCAGGCCTCTGACCCACGACTCCTTGCTCTCTTCAAAGCATCCTAGAGTTTGAAATTCTTACCTAAGCCCCTTGTTTTGTGGGGGCCACAAAAATGACAAGCTGCCGGCGTGCCTGGGTGGTTCAGTCAGTTAAGTGTCTGACTTCAGCTCAGGTCGTGATCTCAGGGTTCATGAGTTTGAGCCCTGAGTTGGACTCTGCTTTCAGCACGGAACCCGCTTTGGATCCTCTGTCCCCCTCTCTCTTTGCCTGTCTCTCTCTCTCTCTCTTTCTCTCTGTCAAAAATAAATAAACTTAAAAAAAAAAAAAAAAAGACAGCTGCCAAGTATTAAGTACTTACAATACATATGAGGCAGGGTGTTGACGCCTGACATGTGTTAACTTCCAGAGTGGTCTCTCCAAAGGGAACTGAGAGCATAACTCCCTGCCCGACGCCCTTCAGTGGCTTCCCCTCCCCCTGGGAACACGTTCTGCACAACCTGCCCCCTGTCCTTGTCCCCCTCGCCTTCAGACCCACGAAACAGAACCTCTGCTCCGGGTTCTGCACTGACTTTCCCAGCTCCTTGTAGCTCTCGTCCCTCAGATCTTTCCTGGGCCCTTCTCCTCATTCTGGTTTCTAATCAGGTGGTGCTTCCTTAGGGAGCCTTGCATGATTTCCCTGAGCTGATGTAACAAATTTCCACAGCCTGGGGCCTGAACAACAAACCAGTTGTCCCGTAGTTCTGGAGGCTGGATGCCGAGACCAGATGTGGGTAGAGCTGGTTCCTTCTCAGGCTGTGAGGTAGAGTGGGTCCATGCCTGTCCTTCAGCGTCTGGTTTTGCTGGCAGCCTCTGGTATTCCTTGGGTTGTGAGTGCATCCCGGTGATCTCCAGCTTCATGCTCGTGTAACATTTTCTGTGAGTGCGTGTCTGGGCCGGAATTTCCCCTTTTTGTAAGGACACCAGTCCTATCGGATTAGGGGCCCTCCCTACTCCAGTATGCCCTCATCCTAACTAATGTAGCGTCTGCAATGACCCGTTCCCAAATAGGTTACATCCTGAGATACTGGGGGTTAAGACTTCAATATAACATTTTGAGGGAACACAGCTGAACCCATAACAGGCCCCCTACCCTTCCCACCTTGCTGTTCACACTGATTTTATTGCTGTAATGCTTGGTGGTCATCTGGAACAATTTTCCGTGTGTTCGTTGTCCATCTCCCCGCCCCCCAACTAGAGTAAGAGCCTAGAAGCATGGACCTCGGCCATCTTGTCTACTGCTGTCTTCAGTGCCTGGGCAATGCCAGGCACAAAGTGTTCACTTACAGGAATGAACGAATGAATGAATGGGGGAGTGAATGAATGGATGGATGAAAACATAGCCGTGTGAAGCAGATACTCTTGTCCCCGTTTACCACCCACACAAACCGAGATTTCAAGAAAACAACAGACTAAAGGACAGTCCTTTACATATGATTCGTGAACTGGTAGCGGTTTCTCTTTTATTTAAATCTGAAAGAGCAGAAGCAAGGATCGCTGTTACAAATTCTTGATGTTCTGAGACTTTGTCAAGGGGCGCGTCTCCCCTCGTTTTATTTTTGCGTTTTCCCACCAGTTTCTGCTGAAAACACACGTTCACCCTGGTAGCCTGCAGGGTGCTGCTTCTCTCGCGCCTCAGTCACCACGTATCTGAGCATGCCGTTCGTGTGAGGCTTTGGTGGGTCAGGAGGAGGGTGCACATGCGTTGGGCACCAACTTCAAGTTTACTATCTGGGACGGAGGTTGGGATCCAGGTCAGGCAGTAGGGCTCGGTCTGAAATCCCCCGTAGGAAGTGACAGGACAGCGCAGTTGGGGGGGCCTGGCAGGGGGGTGGGAGCCTTTGACTTCGTCTGGCTGGGAGCTCAGACGGAGACCCGTACCTCACGGGAGCTCAGGCTTTTAGCTTTGGGAGATGGTCAGACGAGGAGTGCCGAAGCTTGTGTATGGGCCTCCTTTCTTTGTCCACCTTCTTTATTTTTTATTTATTTATCCGTTTATAATGTATTTTTATTAAACAATTTTTTTTAACGTTTATTCATTTTTGAGACAGAGAGAGACAGCATGAACGGGGGAAGGTCAGAGAGAGGGAGACACAGAAACTGAAACAGGCTCCAGGCTCCGAGCTGTCAGCACGGAGCCCGACGCGGGGCTCGAACCCACGGACCGCGAGATCATGACCTGAGCCGAAGTTGGCCGCCCAACCGAGTGAGCCACCCAGGCGCCCCATATTTTTAATGTTTGTTTATTTTTGAGACAGAGACACAGCATGAGCGGGGGAGGGGCAGAGAGGGCGACACAGAATCCAAAGCAGGCACCAGGCTCTGAGCTGTCAACACAAAGCCCGATGCGAGGCTTGAACTCATCAGTCATGAGATCATGCCCTGAGCTGAAGTTGGATGTTTAACTGACTGAGCCACCCAGGCACCCCGAAGTTTATTTACTTTTGAGAGAGAGAGTGGGAGGGGCAGAGAGAGAGGAAGACCGAGAATCCCAAGCAGGCTTTGCACTGTCAGCACAGAGCCGGACACGGGGCTTGAACTCACCAGCTCTGAGATCATGACCTGAGTCGAAATCAAGAGCCAGTCACTGAACCGACTGAGCCACCCACGTGCCCCTTTTTATCCACCTTCTTGGGTCTCTGAGACTCAGTCTCAGAGAGGCTGGTGACTCTTCCGTCCTGCATTATGCTCAGCTTAGACACCTAGAGTCAGGGGCTCTCGAGATGCACATTTTGTCTGCTTGGGAGGACAAGACTCAGGCCTAGGAAGCCGTGCGAGCAACTGAGGTGTGGCAGCTCTTCCCTGTGCCCCTTTGTGTTGTGCTTGGAGCCCTGACGTCTCTGGCACCCAGAGGTTGGGGCCTATTGGTTTGGCTAAAGACACGGTTGCTGTATAGCCCTTAGGCCTCTCGGACTCCATGGAAGCCCCATCTCTTTCTGCAAGGTGTATGTCCTGGGGCTGGAACCAGGTGTCCATGTCCTCTCATCCATCCCTGGGCTTGTATGTCCTTGATTGCTCCATCACCCGGAGGCTCCCTTGACTGTCCAAACCACCCCCTCACCCCCCGCCCCCGCCCCCACCTCAGAGTGTCTGCAGCTTGTTCCGGGGGCCACACAGGACTTGAGGAGTCTCTGAAGAAATGCCGTGGAGCACTTCCCCTCCCCCAGCCCAACACAGGCTTACTCAGCTTGGAGGCCCTGGGGGTCCAGGCCCTCGGTGGATCGGTCTGCTCAAGACAGAATGAGGTGTGATGGCCATGGGGAAAGGGGTGGGTAAGAGTTTGTGGTCAGAAATCCCTTGGGCCTGCCCCCTATTGGCAGTGATCTAGGCCAAGTGAATCTCTCTATGTCTTGTTTTCTTTCTTTTTTTTTTTTTTTTTTAAGCTTATTTATTTTGAGAGAGAGAGTGCATGCAAGAGTGCACTTGCACGGGAGCAGGGGAGGGGCAGAGAGGGGGAGAGAATCCCACGCAGGCTTGTGCTGTCCACGTGGAGCCTGATGCAGGGCTTGATCCCACGAACCTATGAAATCATGACCTGAGCTGAAACCGAGTCAGATGCTTAACTGACTGAGCCACTCAGATGCCCCTTTCTGTCTCATTTTTTTTTTTTTTTAATGGAGAATGTGGATAACATGTACATGGAGGGGTGGTTTTATAAGTGCTCAATAAACATGGTGTGCATGGATGGTGGGTGAATGGATGCTATGAGTCTTCAGCCTCGGGGATTCATGTTTGCTGACCCCTGGCATAGCCAGGCACTGTGCCAAGGCCATGCGGAGTCACAGGGAGGAGTACGACACAGTTCCTGACCTTGGCAAGGATGGACAGGCCACAGAGAAGTCTTTTTCTGCAACTCATCAGTCGTGTAAGCACCACGCTTGGGAACCAGAGTGTTTGGAAGGTCCGTTCTGCACCTGAATGGCAGTTACTGGTTGGCATCAGGAGCTAGCAAAAACTGTGACTGATGAGGGTCTGGTGGCACTGAGAGCAGAAAAATCTCCAGGAAGGGAGAGCTGGTGGCCTGCTCCTTGGGATCCTGCTTTCTAGAAAGCCTGCTGTGGGCCCGGCATGGTCTGGGCTTCACCACCCCTGTCTCGTCGAATGCGGAGGCAGGTGTCATTGGCTCCATTTTATAGATGAGGAAACGGAGGCTGGAAGGGATTGGAGGTCACTGACTGAAGGCCCAGGCTCTGCCCACAACTGCCTGCCTTCCTCCGTTTGTCCCCAGCACCAGAGACTTGGCATTTGGCACACAGTGACAGATGTCCTGGGCAGAGATTTTCCTGGCTGGGTGTGTTTGTCAACAGAGGCCAAGCTAAGCCACTGTAACAAACCCGATATCTCAGAGGTTTAACACAGCGAAGGTTCTATCTCTTGCTTTTGTCACGTTCTGACGGAGTCTCGTGGTCTCTCTGGAAAGTAACTCCAGGCTGTGGGTTGCCTCTATCGTGTGACTCTCATCCTGGAGTCCTTCTCTCTAGTGACATGGATGAAGTCAGGGGAAGCCGCACCGGTCTTCAGAGATCTGAGCTCCCCTAGCCTGGGCACATGGTGCTGCAGGTTCCCACTGACGTCCTCTAATTGTGGAAAACCAAGAACCAGCTCCTCCTTCTCCGCGGCTCCGTGGGTGACAATGCACTGACACCAGTGTGTGAGGAGAAGAGGGCGGGGATTCCTTCCGGCTTTGACACCCCACACAGTGAGTGGGGGGAATTTTCCAGTGGACCCCTTGCTGCTCTTGACCAAACCAGGCTGGTTGGATGGACACGGCTGAGAATGAGCAGTTACCATGTCTGAGTTGGGGGTGGGGCCAGGTGGCAATGGAGGCCACTGCCCTTTGCAGTTGGCGGTCCCATTGCTGACTGGGTGTGTGTGTGTGTTCCAGGACCTGGGTGATGAGTAATGAGAGGGCGTGTGTGTGCGGTTGTCCACGTGCACGTTGTTGAATTGTCTGTGTCGTGGGCATTCGGAGCCGTAGTCTCTGGACTCTGCGTCTCCAGCTGTCTGGCTCCTCTGTCTCCCTGGTGGCATATCCTGGTTCCTCCCTGATTAGCTGTGTGAACGGGGCCGGTTGTTCACCTTCTCCAAACCTTGGGGTCTTCATCTGTGTAACGGGAATAATAATCGTCTTGCCTCACAGGTGGTTGTGAGGCTAATTCATGTAAAGTGCTTATTACAGCAGTCTGGCACACAGCAGGTGCTCAGTGTATGTTAGATATTGGCTGGATTTGGATTCAGGTCCGACTGCGAACACGTGCTCGTTATACATGCTGCTTACCTGGTAATTTAAAAATTTACGTAAAGATACCTGTCACTGGTTGGAAATGAAAAAGCTCACAACTGCTCCCTGTAAAGGCTCCTGGTTCTTCTCTCTGGAGAGTGGCACTCTGACCAGTTTCTTGTGAACTTTGTAAGATACGCTCCCCATTGTAGCACTCTGTACTTGGTGATCTGTACCTTCTTGGAGGTCTCTCCTTCTCAGTACGGAAGACACTCCCCGTTCCTTTTTTTGATGGCTGTGTAGTGTTCCACGTTCAGGGTTACCATTGGTGCCTCAAGCAGCCCCTCTTGGTGGACTTGTGTCTCCGTCTCCCTCCTCCTTCCTCCTTTCTTCTTCTTGTCCTCCTCCTCCTCTGCTGTGCAGCCATGCATAGCAAATGCAACAGCAATGCCTAACCTTGCACTTCACCTGGGATTAGTTTCTCGAGTTGGACCTGCTGAGCAGAGGGTGACTTAAAATCGAGACAAGATACTCCCAACTTGCCTCCTGTTGAGATGATTCGAATTTGCACTCCCCACTGCCGTGGGTTTCAGCGCTTGTTTCCCCGTACCCCAAGAGCGTTTTATCAGTTTCTCAGACTTTAGCCAATATGGTGCACAAAATACAAAAAGTGGTATCTTACGGTAGCTGTAATTCCCTTTTGTCTTCTGTGTGACGTTTAGCATTTTCAACATTTATACATTTGGAGCCGTTTTTCTTTTCTTTTCTTTACTTATGTCTGAACGTATCTTTTGTTCATTGTAATTTCTATAGCGTTGTCTCTTTCTTAGCAGTTTGTTGGAGCTTATTATATGTGAAAAAAATAGACGTTGGTGACGTGAGCTGCAAATACAGCATACCGTGTTCTCGGTAGGACAAGTCAACATCAAACCATGAGTTTTCTCTAAATCGTCTGTAAATGTAACTCACCCCCAGTCCCAGTCCTATTCTAGAAGGCATGTAGACAAAAAGAAATGAGCGTGACTCTCAGGGACATTCCAAAAAAAGAAGAGTGAGGGGGAACTAGCTTTTCTAGGTATTAAACCATATCCTACAGATACTGTAATTAAAATAGTGTGGGCGGGGAAACGAAACAAAGCCAAACCACTGTGGTATTGGTGCCAGACTATACAAATTAATGGAGAATCCAAAAAGGGCAAAAAAAAAAAAAAAAAATACACACAGGGATTTTTTAAAAATATATATGGGAATTAACATATGAAAATAGTGGAGGCATTTTTGAGTGTGTCAAGGGCCTGGATTCTAGATTTTTCCATCCTGCCTGCTGCCCACGTAGTATGCCACGGTCCGCTCCACAGAAGCTCCCCAGCCAAGTGGGCTGACACTGGCACCTCCACCAGGTAGGAGCAAAGGCACCCATGGCACGGTGATGACACCTGTGTAACATCCTCACTTTGTGACCCTTTTCACCTGACTCGAGGTGATTTTGCTACCAAGCAGGCTCTGCATTGTCAGCACAGAGCCCGATGCGGGGCTCGAAGCCAGGAACCATGAGATCATGACCTGAGCCAGAATCAAGAGTAGGATGACTGAGCCACCCAGGTACCCCTGATGTTTTCATTTTTTGATTCTTAATGCCCAAAAGCATTTCTTTTCTTTTCTGTTTTTAATTTTATTTTTTAAAATTTACATCCAAATTAGTTAGCATCTAGTGCAACAATGATTTCAGGAGTAGATTCCTTAGTGCCCCTTACCCGTTTAGCCCATCTCCCCTCCCACAACCCCTCCTGCAACCTTGTTTGTTCTCCATATTTAAGAGTCTCTTCTGTTTTGTCCCCCTCCCTGTTTTTATATTATTTTTGTTTCCCTTACCTTATGTTCATCTGTTTTGTCTCTTAAAGTTCTCATATGAGTGAAGTCATATAATTTTTGTCTTTCTCTGACTAATTTCACTTAGCATAATACCCTCCAGTTCCATCCACTTAGTTGCAGATGGCAATATTTCATCTTTTTTGATTGGTGAGTAATACTCCATTTTGTGTGTGTGTTTGTGTGTGTGTGTGTGTATCTATATGTCTATGTCTATATCTATGTCTGTCTATCTATCTATATATCTATATATATACACACACATACATACATGCATACATACATACATACCACATCTTCTTTATCCATTCATCCATCGATGGACATTTGGGCTGTTTCCATATTTTGGCTATTGTTGATAGTGCTGCTATAAACATTGGGATGCATGTGTCCCTTCGAAACAGCACACCTCTATCCCTTGGATAAATGCCTAGTAGTGCAATTGCTGGGTCGTAGGGTAGTTCTATTTTTAGTTTTTTGAGGAACCTCCATACTGTTTTCCAGAGTGGCTGCACCAGCTTGCATTCCCACCAACAATGCAAAAGAGATCCTCTTTCTCCGCATCCTCGCCAACGTCTGTTGTTGCCCGAGTTGTTAATGTTAGCCATTCTGACAGGTGTAAGGTGGTATCTCATGATGGTTTTGATTTGTGTTTCCCTGATGATGAGTGATGTTGAGCATTTTTTCAAGTGTCGGTTGGCCATCTGGATGTCTTCTTTGGAGAAGTGTCTATTCGTGTCTTCTGCCCATTTCTTCACTGGATTGTTTGTTTTTTGGGTGTTGAGTTTGATAAGTTCCTTATAGATGTTGGATACTAACCCTTTATCTGATATGTCATTTGCAAATATCTCCTCCCATTCTGTTGGTTGCCTTTTAGTTTTGCTGATTGTTTCCTTCGCTGGGCAGAAGCTTTTTATTTTGAGGAGGTCCCAGTAGTTCACTTTGGCTTTTGTTTCCCTTGTCTCTGGAGACGTGTTGAGTAAGAAGTTGCTGCGGCCAAGATCAAAGAGGTTTTTGCCTGCTTTCTCCTCAAGGATTTTGATGGCTTCCTGTCTTACATTTAGGTCTTTCATCCACTTTGAGTTTATTTTTGTGTATGGTGTAAGAAAGTGGTCCAGGTTCATTCTTCTGCACGTCGCTGTCCAGTTTTCCCAGCACTGCTTGCTGAAGAGACTGTCTTTATTCCATTGGATATTCTTTCCTGCTTTGTCAAAGATTAGCTGGCCATACGCTTGTGGGTCCATTTCTGGGTTCTCTGTTCTGTTCCATTGATCTGAGTGTCTGTTCTTGTGCCAGCCCCAAAGTATTTCTTAAATTTTCTCGTGGTTTCTCCAGGTATTTCTGTTTTCAGCTTTTTTTTTTTTTTATCATTAAATCTTTGCTTGCTTAAATTCTTTGCACTTAGAATTTATTTATGTGGAAGATAGGAGGTGTGCATCTCTATGTATTCTTTTTTCCAGATGGATATTGAATTACCCCAGGACGTTTATTAATAGTCCATCTTTTATCCCCTATTTTCAAATGCCACTATTTTCATATATTAACTCCCACATTTATTTTGCTCTTTTTGGAGCTGTGGGCAAGACCAGGTACCTGTCTGTGGTGACCCCAGGCAGACACAGTCCTGCCTCCAGTCCCGGTGGGTGGGAGTGGCCTGCAGACTGTGTCTTAGATCACATTGCAGCCACCGCAGCCCATTGCTGTCACCTTGAGGAAAGATGTCTCTCTGGCCACTCCATTTCCTAAGGAAAGCAGAGGGCTTAGGAACACCTGTCCTGGAGCCATAGGGACTGGGGGGAGGGAGGTGGAGACCTATGTCCCCCACTTGCTTACTGCTTATATAACCTTTGACAGCTGCCTTTGCATCCTGGAACCTTCCTTGCCGCATCTGCCTGGTGGTGACAGCTACCCCTGCTTCCTAGTGACATTGTGAGGATGAGATGGAATGGGTTGTGAGGTGCTTAGCACAGCGCCTGGGATGTCCTACGCGTCCTGGTGGTGGTGATTATTAGGATTGAGCTGGCAGAGAGGCAAACAAGGCAGGAGAGGCTTAACTTGAACCTAGAGAAAATTCAGCCTCCCGTAAGGAGGAACATCCTAATGACTACATCTGTGCACTGTGTACAGGTCCGTTCACACAGGGAGCCCGTGCCTGTCCCCTCGTGGCGTGCTGGTGATGATTTTAGGAAGGATGTCTCTTTACCTCTTTCCTCACTCTGCAGGTGGGGAAGCACGCTGAGGGAGGTGAGGGAAGTACCCTCCCTGGGCTGGAAACCTTTGCGTCCTTCTGCCTGGGGTGGGTGCGGGATGCCTCTGAGCTTTGGCGGCTAAGGAAGAGAATTGGCCTGCAGGAAAGCAGGGTGTGCTAAGGACAAGGGGACTCTGGGTTTCCTCCTCTGGACTGGGGACAGGGGATTGAGTGGGGGACCCCCCCCCCCCCATCCTGACTCTCTCTCTCTCTCTGCAGTCAGCCGTTGTTAACATGGCCTTTGACTCTTCTTCCCCTGGGCCCAGATCTGCCAGCCCTTTTCATGCTGTCTTCTTTCTTTTTTGCCAGTCTTGGTTCGAGCTTTTTCCTCAGGACAGGACCAGGCTGGTGCCTAGCACCAAATGGTAGGGTCTCGTTTCCACTGCCCTGACTCCTGCCAGCAGCCACCACTGTGAACCGTAGCGAGTTGGAAGCAGCCCGTTTAGCTGAGCCACAGAGGGTCGAGGGACTCCTTGGGCAGTTTAGGGGCCTGTTGGTGGACTTTTCTGGGGTGCTGGAGAGCAGCCACTTCATGGTGTGGCTCCATTCAAGATTTCTCCCTTCCAATCCTAGAGGATTGGACATTGAATCTTTCCCCCTTACAGGAGAAATTCCCATTGTCATATTGCATCCAAATACTGAATTATTACTTTAAAAAAAAAAAAAAAAGCCCAGTCTCAACCTGATAGGTTACCTGTAAGTTATTATTTGCTTTCATTTACTTTTCTCCCCCTTTCCCCTTCCCTTCCACCACTGCTGTTTGAACAAATGGAAAAAGAGAAAATTTAGGACTAGGGTGTGCTGTGTTAACAAATAACCCCAAGTCTTAGCAGCCTAAAACAGGGGGGTTGTTATGTCTCACTCATGGGGAGGCAGCTGGGGCCTCTGTTCATAATTGCTCAGAGATCAAAGCTCCCCCTTGAACATCGCTATTGCTGTGCCAGCGGGAAAGAGAGGGTCCTGGAGGCTCTGGCCCTTGCAGGTAAATGTTCTGCCAGGAGGCGACGGTTCGCCACCTCACAGGTCATTGGCCAGAACAGTCACGTGATTGGGCCCAGTTGCAAGGGAATCAGGAAGTACATCCTGCCCTGTTCCCAGATGGGCTTTAGACCCACAATGACTCCTCTATGCCCAGGATCCTCTCGTGTTCGGGTTTCCTTTCCAGCTTTGTCCACAGCAAGTGTGGGTTCACGTGGTTGGGACACACCTTCACACTTGTCTCCCCGAGGCCTTGTCCATCTAGTAATTCTTCAGTGTCTTCTGGTGTGGGGGTGCCTGTTGTTACCGATCCAGTCCCCCGTTTGGGGACATGTATTCTGTGTCCTGTGCCTTTTGTCAGTGTGGCCTCAGTGAATGTTCCTGGGCCAGGAGTGATTTTCCACCTGTTGATTTTTTTCTTAGGCCAGCTTCCCAGGAGTTGGCTTACTGGGTCAAAGGGCATGGGTGTGTTTATCTTTTTAATCTACTCTTGAACCTGGCTCCCTGGCATTGGGTCAGGGCCAGGGTTTTCTTAGCTCCTGAGAACCTGGGGTCAGCCTTGTTCTTAAGGAATCACGCTTGCTGAGTGGGTATAAGCTTTTTGGCTCTTTGAAATAAAGTCAGCTTGCAAATGGCCAGAACTTTGGAACTGTAAGGTACAGTTTGTCATGGTTCCATTTAGTCAACTTTGGCTCCTCATTCATCTCCTAGGGGGGAAAGATTATTCACTCTTCTGCCTTAACCAGATCGCTGTTTCTTATTACCCAGTAACTGGAAACCAGTTACTAAGAAACTGGGGAATCGGGTCAGGGAGTGTTGGTGACAGTTCCTCTCCCCCTCCTGGGACAGGAGCTACTGGGGTGACCAGCCCTGTCCTTGGCCCTGCCTGCTGGTCTTGGTGGTCAGCCCCACGTGCCCTCCAGCTCCTGACCTCTCTGAGGGCCACTTTGAGCTCCTTTGGGAGTGAGAGCTGCCCTTGCTGGGGAAGAGCCTTCAGTCTTCTCTCCCCGAGAAAAGGCTTGGGGAATCCAAACTTGTCTTTTGGGACCAATCCTGCTGAAGAAACGCACGACCCGCGCTGCATCCTCCGAGGCCAGGTTCCCATTTGAAGTCTGACCCGACTTTTCCTTCCGCGGAGACCTGCCCCTGCGTGGCGAGGCTTTAAGTGTTGGAGATGGCAGCTCTATCCCAGATGCCCAGACCCATGGAGAGTGCAGAGGAGTAAAACAGACTGGCGCCCCCTCGCCTTTCATCCGGGCTGTTTCGTCTGGACCTTGATTGAGACAAAACTTTTCATCTAGTGACTTCGATCGGAAGTCACTGCTGAAACCATACCACTCTGCAGGGGTGGATTAAGGGAAAACGGGATGGAAGGAAAGCCCCAGGCACCCAGGACACCCTTTGGTTTAGAGGTTAATTGTCTGGCTTTGGCAGGAGAGAGACGCGAGTCTCATGCAGCTGTAACCATGACCCTGAGCACGTTACTTGACCTCTGTGTGACTCGGTGTCCTCAACTGTACCTCACGCGGTGGGCTCTTGTTAGCGTAGTATGTGGCCCAAAGTCAGAACTTTGTAAATGTTCATCATCATCAACAATGGCAATAAATTTTACTGTGGGAGCAAGCACTTTGAAGTCTAATGTGAGTCAGTACAAGTGACCTAGCTTTGCAAAATTCAAATTCTGACTTGTATTTGAGTCCTTCTTGATAGAAAAGTCAGGGAAATTTCCACTGGTCAGCAGTCATGTGAAGAATGAGAATAGGGAAATGTAATAGCTGGTATTTATGGATTGTGCTATCGAGTAGGGAAAACGCACCTCCCGTGTTTTTCGTTTGCTGTCATCACACTTCTTCACAATCAAAATGCTTCTAACACTAGGTGTGCGGGAATGTTTTCCCACACCAAGCAGTGCCGTGACCCCCGTTGGGTGTCTCGCAATGTAACCCAGTTCTGACGCCCTCTACCGGGAGGTGGTGTTGGATCCCACAGGCAAAGGGCTCAGTCCCACAAGACTGTCCTCTGGCTCCCACCCTTCAGATGCTACTCTCCAGTCCAGCTTGTCATCCGTGTTCCTAACCAGCCGGCTCTCAGTTGGAAGGACCCCCTTGTCAGGTTTGATTAATTTGATGAATTTGCTAGAGTGGCTCACAGAACTCAGGAACAATTCACTTCCTGTTTGCTGGCTTTATTATAAAGGGATATGATGAAGGACCTACTTGAGCATCCAGGTGGAAGAGACGTGCAGGGCAAGGTGTGTGGGGAAGGATGTGGATTCTCCCTGTCCTCTCGGAGCCCCTTAGCACCTCCGTGTGTTCACCGACGCTCCCCGAGCCCCGTACCTTTGGGCTTTTTATGGAGTGTTCATCACGTTGGCATGATCGGTCATCAGCTCAGTTTTCAGCCCCTCTCCTCTTGCCAGAGGACAGGAGATGGGGCTGAAAGTTCCAGACTTCTAATCATAGCTTGGTCTTTCTGGTGACCAGCTCCCATCTGGAGGCCCCCAAGCTGTGCGTCATTAGAACAAAAGACCGTGCTAACACCCAGTGAGTCCCATGGGGTTGTTTCACCACCGTGCTGTTGGCTGGGAATGGTTAAGAGTCTGTGTGCACTGTGAGTCCTTGGTGTGTTATTCAATCTCTGTGCCTATAGTGGGTCCCCATCTCAGGCTGTTGCAAGAACTATATGAGAAGCTATATGTGTAAAGTGCTTAGAACAGGGCGCAGCTCAGAGCAAGTGGGCGAGAGCTGCGTCCTGGCCACAGGACAATGGGTCTTTGTGCCGTGAAGCTGAGGTTCCGGGAGGATGGTCCTTAAGCCTGTCCGACTCCCACGTGGGCTGCACTTGCAGCCCGTCTGGCCGTTCAGAGAGGTGTAGATTGTTTTCAGCAGCCCAGGCTTCTGCGGTCATAGGACACCCTGCATCTTGTATCCAGAGAGGATGAGCGGCCCCAGCATGGGTTGGGAGCCAGTTTTCCCCGGGTCCCCAGCCTCCCTGATGAGCCCCAGAGATGGTTTTACATTTTTGTCATATCTGGCTGCTTATTGATCCTGTCAGGGAAGCACGTGTGGAAGTTTAGGTGAGAAGGAAGAGCTGGAGCCCCCTGCCCTGTTCTCATCTTGGGGGGCCCTTCTCCTCACTCCACACACACACTGTCCTTGGGGACTATATTCGGGGAGGCAAACTTTCAGCCTACAACCCCCAGAGTTTGCCTTAACACACTCGAGATTTATTAGGTGTTCACCCCATAGCACAACTGTGGTCGTGGGAGGTGCCTGGCTCCCTAGGATCCCCTGTTTCCAGCCTGCAGATGCAGCATGAGAGAGGGGTGGTCATGGGCCACCCCTGCCAGGGTGGCATTCAGGGGTCAGTGCCGTAGGACAAGCTCCTTCTGCAGAGGGTAGCCTGTGGCACGTGATGCATTTGGACTTGACAAGTGTCAGTAGGCCTGCGTCACACCTATCTTCCTCCAGCCACCTCTGGAGGTCCCGTTTTGCTCTCTCCCTCCTCCTCCAGGAGGCCATTTGTAACCCCCTGAGGAGGAGAGCGTCGCCCTGCTTCACGGGATGCCCCTTCCGGTAGGCCTGCATTGTTCACTGTTTCTTCAGAACTTCTGGTTATGTTTAGCACACGTTAGCAAGCTCTTCCCTGGGGATGCCAGGCCCAGTCCTGGTGTTTGGGGATCTCAGGATCTGGTGGACGAGGCAGGATTAGAGGAAGGACTTTATTTTGTTTTGTTTTATTTTATTTTAATATTTTTTAACGTTTGTTTATCTTTGAGAGACAGAGAGTGAGACAGAGTATGAGCGGGGGAGGGCCAGAGAGAGGGAGACACAGAATCCGAAGCAGGCTCCAGGCTCTGAGCCGTCAGCCCAGAGCCCGACACGGGGCTCGAACTCACGGACCTCGAATTCATGGACTGCGAGGTCATGACCTGAGCCGAAGTCGGACGCCCAACCGACTGAGCCACCCAGGCGCCCCAGGGAGGACTTTATATTTAGAAGTTAGGTAGCAGTCCCTGAAGGATACGCAGGGGGTCCCAGGGATATGGGCGAGACCAGGGAGCCATTAAATCTTCCTGTTTGGGGTAGAACAAGTTGAGAAGTCTGGAAAAGGATTGAGCTTTGGAGCTGGGACTTGTCACTGTGGGGACAAGGGGACGTGGGGCCAGGGGATATTCTGGGCAGAGGGGCGGCTCAGACACAGGAGCTCGTCTCCCATGTGGGGCCTGGAGTGACATGTAGCTGTTATCACTTGGGCCAGCTTCCAGAGTGAGCTGGGACACTCACTGGGTTACTGACAGAGAGCCTCGAGAGGGGAGCACAGGGACTCTGCATCTGGTGCCCAGGAGGTGCCCAGGGGATACTTGTCAAATGAGTAGGCAGAGGCGGGTGCTTAGTTGTCTAAGCACCCAGAGCAGTATTAATGCACCTGCTAGACATCTACCCTGTGCCCCATCCATAAATGGGATGTTCTAATCCCAAAATAGCCCAGTAAGGTAACATCCTCATTTTGTGGAAACTGAGGTGCAGAGCAGTTAAATCCCCTGCCCAGCCCAGGAGCAGCTGAGCTGTGATGGGGTTTCCAGGCTTCTGCCATGCACATCTTCCTCCCAGACCAGGTGGTGGGAGACGTGGGGATAGTCAGAGTCTAGCTCACCTTGGATCCTAGGCTGGGCATGATTGGGTTGCTTGCTTTGGGAGTCAGAGGTAACTTTCCGGCCATTGGGGTTTGCAGGCCTTTGTCCCAACTGCTCCTGGCGCCCCCTGCCCCCCATCTCCAGTCAGCCTCCTGCCTTCGTAGCCGAGGGAAACAGTGGGTCCTTGTTTCATCCGAATCCTGAGCTCTGAGCTCTGTGCAGAACAGCGTCCGGCATTGGCCTCACAGGATGGCGTGACTTGGAAGCATGGCACCCACAGACCTCCTCTGGCCACAGCGGGCAGCCCTTTCATTGAGACATCCTTGTTCCTGGCTGAGGGACAGATCAGACCCTTTCCGCAGAAGAGAACAAGTTCCTGGGAAAGTTCCCTTTTCTGGAGGCAGAGTGTGGTCAGAAAAACAAAATGACAGTTGAACGAGTCCCTTCTGCCTGAGTCCCCCCTCCCCACCCCATCTTGAGAAATGAAACCTGGCCCACCAGGGTCCCCTCTTCTGCTGTGTCCTGGCTTCTTGGGAGCCAGCCACTCTCCCAGCATGACCCTGCCTGAGTGCCCACCTCCTCCTTCCCAGCCAGCAGTGAGAGACCAGAGTCCCCTTGAGGCATTTGTAGGAGGATAGACCCCTCAGGGCGATCATGGCTTATCTGGCTACTTGAGGAGAAGATGTGCTGGGGAACCTTCTGGAACCAGTGACAGCTCCACTCAGGCCTCAGCAGAGATGCTGCCGTGAGAGAGAACGGCCGAGCCAGGACCAGACCAGGCCTGATGTGTGTCCCAAGTTGCCGTTCTCGTGAAAGGGTTTTACTGGCATAAAAATGCTTGGAAAGTATACAAAGGAAGGTGGCTGGCTTCCAGAACTCAACTGTTTACCTTCAGTGGAGCGGCCGGGAACGCGGAGAGCTTGTTTTCCAAACAGCCCATGCCTGTCAGGTCTGCAGGCTGCAGGCTGATGTCAGGCAGGGACGAGCCAGGGGTATCTCCCTTGTCCACCTCCTTCCCCAAAACCACAGGGACACATTTGTGTCCCCTCATACTGCACAGGAGACCTGGAAGCTTCTCTTTGGAGGAGTGGGGATGGAGCTTCCGACAGCCCAGCATCTCCCATGTGACCCAGTTCTCTTCTATTTCTAGCTGCCTTGGTCTGAAAATATCGGTCTCCTGTTTGTGGCACCTGTCATGGTGGAGCCACGGGTTACGGCAAAAATGGGTTGGGGCCTATGGCATCTCTTGCGAATTTGCTGTTCTTTGCCCAGGTTACCACCTCCCACCGGCTTTGGTCTCTTCCTTCAAGTTCTGTTTCTTGTTTTTTGGTTTCCTGGGAAGTGGAGTTGGATGGGAATGTAATACCGAATCCACAGACAGAACCAGAAGGGTCCTTGCAAGTTCCTCTGTTTGTCGAAGGGGAAACTGAGGCCTGGGGGGATGATGAGCCGGGCTCGTGCATTGGTCCAGGACACTGGGCAGCTCGGCTGCAGGCTGAGCCCACAGGGGCTACTGTTTGGCCTCCATCCAGGCCCCAGCTGGGCTTCTTCCCAGTCGCATTGCCTTGCCTGGTCACTTAGTGGGTGCCTTGGGCTCTTGGTGTCCTGGTCTGTGATGGTGACAATGTCACCTTTAGCTCTGGGGCTTGATGTGAGGATAGCAAGTGCTGCTTCCCTTCCCACCCAGGAGCCCTAGAAGGGAAGGTCGGCTTCTCAGCTAGTCTGACTTTTTGTTCTGTGTACAGGCTAGTCACCATGGGGTGGGAAGAGTCTCTTTCAGTATTATTGTGAGATCCATGGGATTAAAAAAAATGTTCATTTATTTTTGAGGAAGAGAAAGAGGGAGAACACACGCAGGGGAGGGGCAGAGAGGGAGGGAGAGAGAGAGAATCCCAAGCAGGCTCCACACTGTCAGCGCAGATCCCGATGTGGGGCTCAGTCTCACTAGCCGTGGGATCATGACTTGACCTGAAATCAAGAGTTGGACACTTAACCAACTGAGCCAGCCAGGTGCCCTGGGATTTTTTTTTTTTTTTTTTTTTTTTTTTAATAGGAGAAGTCCCTTAACATCTTTTCTGGCAGATATTAAAAACAACAACAACAACAACAACAACAAGGAGTTAAGGATACCATGAGGAAAGAGCTGGTACTTTCTGAAGGTTTAATTAGATAAGAGTTTAAATAAGAGAGGATGACAGGTGTGGGCTGGGTCAAAGCAGCCAGCAGGATGTGGTGAGGCACCCCAAGAGTGGCAAGCTGTCACCACCCCAGGCCGGAGGGGACAAGGGGAGGGAAGGTGGTGTACGGGGGCCCAGAGGCAGCGGAGGGACTGTCTGCTTGGCAGGGATGGTGGCTATTGGCAGAAATACGGCGGGGACGTGAGGACAGTGGGAACAGACAGCCAGACTTTTCCCTCTCCCTTCTCACGTGCCTCCAGTTGGCCACTCGGCCAGAGGACAGGGCCGCTAGGTGGTTGTGGCACTAGAGGACAGCCTCCCAAGGCTCACAGAGGGTCAGGGATGGGGCCGGGGGCACTGAGTGACAAGCCCAGCCTCGCATGTGCCTGTGAGCACCACCACTTTCCCGCTGGCAGATCCTAGTGAGGTTTCCAAAGCCCATATTCCCCACTCTCCTCATTTGTAAAGTCACCTCTTATCCCCATGGTTGGAGCATGAAAACGTAGTTTTTATCACCCAGAGTGAACGTGTGCAGCCGTCATTGTGATTTCTCTACTCGCAACTTTGAAACAGTCAGCCTTGACTCCTGGAGGGAGCCCCACTTGTGCGGGGATGGGTGTAGGGGTGGGGCCGGTGGCTTTCTCTGGCCTCTCCTGAGGCCATCCAGGGGGTCAGCCAGGTGCCGGGCTGGCGCCGCTGCCTCCGAGGGACCGGCCTTGCAGGTGGCGGTGGCCGTGTGCCGGGCGGCAGACATCTGGCAGGTCAGGAAGCGCGGTGTCAGGCCGTCCTGGCTGTTGGCAGGTGCTCCTGTCTTGGGGTCAGGTGATGCCGACTGTCTGTCAGCTGGGCGGCTCTGGCTCCCTGGGGATGTGATCTTCCTAACCCCGCATTCTTGAAAAAATAAACACAGCCCCCAGCGGAGCGGGGCCAGCTGCGCCTCACGGGCTCCAGGCAGCCCCGCACTCCCTCACCGTGTCTGTGATGAGCCCTGATTTCTGTGTGAAGTACAAGCTGCTGGCCTGTGAAAGCCGCCTCTTTGGTTCGTGAAGATCACAGCTTTGCTGAGACTGTAGTTTCATGGGAAGCGTGTCTCCTTAGATGTCAGTTTAGACCCAGCTGTGTGGCTTCAGAGCCCTCGTTTCCCTACCTGAAAAATCCAGGTCATTGACCCAGATGGGACACGTTCAGTATACGTTTTCTCTATAAAACGATTTCGTGGTGATGCCTGCTTAACCAGTAGATGCCTCGATTTCATGTGTGTGTCTTCTAGAAGCGGGGTAGCATGGGGCTCGGGCCCTGCTGTGGAGGAGTCTGGGATCTTCGTGGGTGTGTGCTGTCCCGTCCGTGTTTCCCCAGTGCGTCAGGGACGGGCAGAAGGGTGGGGAGTATGGTGGGGACAGTTGGCCCAGGTGCTGACGTTCTTCTTTTTCTCGGTGTCCTTCTGTCTCCCCTGGCAGCTGAACCTTAGCCGGCCAATTGAGGAACAAGGCCCCCTGGACGTCATCATCCACAAGCTGACGGATGTCATCCTTGAAGCCGACCAGAATGACAGCCAGTCCCTGGAGCTGGTACACAGGTTCCAGGTGAGCAAGGATGGTAAGGAGGGAAGGCCTGAGAAGGGCTCTGTGCATCTCTAAAGCCATAGCAGCTGTCTTGCTGAGTAGTCCGTGGTAATGGTTTTGTTGCTGCCCCAGCACATGGCCTGGGGTCAGGTGCTTCCCTGCCAGGGCCTCGGTCTCTTTGGGTGTAAAATGGGGTCCATCCAGGGCATGGTTGGCACCTCCTGTGCTCTCTACCTGTGTAGATCAGGACACTGTGGAGTCCAGATGTGACCCCCACACCCTCAGCACATACAGTCACAGTCAGTGGTTCTGAGTTGGCATGAGGGGTGGGACCCTCTTGCCAGGCTTTGAGAAAGGGAATCCTAGGGGCCTTTGAAGTAGAACACCCTTGGGGCGCCTGGGTAGCTCAGTCAGTTAAGCATCTGATTCTTGGTTTCTGCTCAGGTCATGATCTCATAGTTGTGAGATTGAGCCCTGCATCAGGCTCTGAACTGACAGTGCAGAGCCTGTTTGGGGTTTTCTCTCTCCCTCTGTCTCTCTGCCCCCCCCCCCCAAAATAAGTAAATAAATAAACTTTAAAAAAATAATAATAGCCTTACTAGCTCCCTGAGTCCTGCCTTGGTGGGAAGCTCCCTCGCTGTGCCGACTGCTTTGACCCCTGCGTGCCTGTCTCTGAGCGTGGACTGGATCCTCTTGGCTGGTCCCTCCTCCCGGTCCCATTTCCTCCCACAGCCTCCCAGATCTTGACCCCGTGATGACCCACCCGCCACCTCGGGAGGTGCTGCCTTTGCCCCCGCTGACTTGCCCTGGGTTTTCTCTGTCGTGGACAAGACCGTGATTCATTCCTCTGGAAAGCAGCTCGAGGGTTACGAAAAACAAAGTCATATTATCAGTGAAAATGCGGCCAGAATGGAGGGCCTTCCTAGCGGGAGGGGATGCTTGAGCGAGCACTTGTCAGTGTGTGATAATTGGAGATGTGACATCCTGTCTTTCTCTGTCAGGACAAAGGGGACTCTCCTTAGTCTCCTCACCACACGGTAGCCCTCCTGCTGAGGGCTGCTGCTCCATGTGTCCAGGGCCCTACTTGCCTCCCTGTGACTCTCACCCCCTCCTTGGCCAGCTTGGCCACAGATCCCCACATCCTGTGTGCAAGCAGCCCAGAAGCAGGTGTGGCCTGCTGGTGGCCCCTATGCTGGGGGGAGGGGGTGCTGCCCCCATGTCGTGTCCTTCAGGGCCTTTGCCTTGCCTACCACCTGAAGTCCCTCTTGCGTTCATAGGGCTGGAGGCCATGGGAAAGGCGCATTCGGGCTCCTCCGTGACCTTGCTGAGACTCTGTGTTCTTATCTATACAATGGTTTTAGGATCAGGAAAACTTTGTATGATGTTGGCTGGAGTACCTGACACTGCTCGGGCCCCAGCAGGTGCTTAGTAGGTCAACTGCCATTTTGATGACGTGACTTCCCTGAGCCTTAGTTTCCTCTTCTGTAAAATGGGGATGCTGCTAGTTCCTGCTCCTTAGGATGGACAGATTGCTGTGAGAAGTAAACGTCCGTGTGCATAAAGGAGCTGCTTCTGCCTCTCAGACTTGAGTACGACCACCACTGTTACATTCCTGCTGTCCTCCTAGATCAAGGGTGTAGCCCCCAGCCTGCCTCAGTGCCCTGACCAACCTCCCATAGGGGGATCCCCATCCCTCACTTCCCATAAACACATGCACAGCCCACAATCCCGGGCAGGGGATGGCTAAACCATGAAGGAGAACTGGGTCCCCTGTGTTGTTCTTGGTAGAAGAGAAAGTTCCGCAGGGCTGGGGGAGGGGGTGGGATGTGGGGACGTGTGGCTTCGAGGTTTCAGCCACCGGGTGCATTTCCCAGGGAAGTCTTGACTGGATTCCCTGGAGCCTGTCCCAGCCAGGGCACACACACTCGGCCAGCCCTCAGATGACTGAGGTGACCTCAGTATAACCTTCCAGCCTTGGTATTTTTGGGATAAATTTTCCCTGTGCTCTGTGCTCGAGCATGAAGCCGGATATCTGATAAGGCCAGGACGTTTCCTCCTTTGTGAAGAGAACAATCCTTTAGGGAAAAGGGTGACAGGCTGGGCTTTCCAGAGGCCCCAGGAAGAGAGGGGACAGGCAGGGGCTGGTGAAGAGAAGGACCAAGGGACGCCGGGTGAGGGCCAGGGGAGAGGCCCAGTCGGCCATACTCCAGCCTCCCTCCTGCCATCAAGTCACTGTCAGCGCTGACCTGGTCACCCGCTTCTGCTATGAGATTCAGAGCCAGACCCGATAAACTGGCGCTTGACCTTGGTCACGTCCCTTGTTTTCAGATTCTTGTTTTAATATATATGCTGGACTTTAACAAGGAGATGTTGGCTTGGGTGGGTAAGGGCCATAGGGTCAGTAGCGGGGAAGCAGAACCCAGGGCTTGGGTTTGCAAAGCTGGCCTTTCTGCGGTTTGTCGTGAATAAGAAAACAGAGTATAATGGTTTGCCCCAGAAGGGGCTTGTCTTGAAGGGCCTTCTCCAGATGCAATACTTGAGGGCAGGAGAAGTGAGTCGAGGAAGAGGAGGGTCTGAGGTGTTCTGCCCAGCCCTGTAGCATTCTGCTCCCGGGATGCTGCCATGAGGCCTTTAGCCTGGGATAGAAAGGCATTCTCAGAGCTGAGAGGTTATGCTTTTTTCCTGGCTGCCTTTGAGGACAGGTTGGAGGGTGTGGGCCTGGGGTTCACTGCGGATCACTAAAGCTGGTTGCCATAGAAACTACTACTTAAGTCTTTTTTTTTTTTTTTTTTAAATATTGGCCCCAAGAGAGCTTTGCTTGGAGAATTATCAGGATGATTCAGTTGTTTTTCTGCACCAGGGTTCATGTGGAGCCAGCAGCCTGGTGCTGCTGTCTCTCTGCCCGAGATTCATGTATCAGTGCACAGACCTTGAGGGCCCTGCCCATTTTGGCAAGTGGGGCTGCGGTGGTGGGAGGGTCCCTGTCCCCATGCTCAGGGGAGCCCTGGCCTCTGAAGCTATTTCCTCAGGGATGCTTGGAGAACCTTCTTCTCACTGTGGCATCCAGGGCAACCTGGCGGGACAGGGGCTGGGGGCAGACCTTCTGCTGCCCCTTCCAGCCCCAGAATTGCCCAGAAGGGTTACAGTGATTGTGTTCTGTGGGGCATGTGGAGCTTTCTAGGAGGATCATCCTGGGGCTTTCCCTGAATGAGCTTGGAAAAACGAGGTTTGAGTTTAAACTGACACCTCTTCTCCTGTCTTGATTAGGCTGGGAGATTGTGAAGTGTTCCACAGATAGTCCCAGAACCCCTAGTCTGAATACCGGAGCTGTTCTTTGTGCGACACGCTGTTTGCCGAGCGCCTTCCACGCGAGGCCGAGCCCCGTGGGGAGGCCGAGCAGGAACCCAGGAGCTGTCCTCACAGCTGCCAGAGTGATGAGTTAGGGCAAAGCCAGATCTGATCACGTCCTGGTGTCTAACCATGTACCGTCTCTTTGCAGCCGTAACAAAGACTTCAGTTTTTAACAAGGCCCACGAGGCCTGTGTGATCTGGCCGTTGCCTCTCTCCACATCTTCATCTTGTCCCACCTGCCCCTCAAGCTCTGAGCTCTTGGCCACCTCAGTGCCTTTGCACAAGCTGTTCTTGTGCTTGAAATTCCTTCTTCGCTCCCAGCTCTCAGCTCAGGTGCCCCTTCCTTAGGGATACCTCCCTGATTATCTCATCAAGGACATATCCGCCATCCCAGGCCCTCATAGTTTTATGCTTTTCCTTCCCTCACTTTGGAAGCACATCATGCTTTATCAGTCCCTACTGTCTGTCCCTCTGGGGGTTATTAGCTGCAGGGGCGGGGATTGCATCTGCTCCGAGCTCACCGGGTAGGAATTGTGCCTGTGTGTTTGTGCTGTGAAGGAGCTTTGTGGGGCTGGCTTTGTGGTGCTGGCTTCGTGCAGGGCATCCTGGTGGGTCAGAGAAAGGAGCAAATGGCTCCAGGGGGCAGCTGGGAATGGGACACAGGGAGGGCTCATGAGGCAGATCGTGCTGCCTGGTGGCTGCGCCTGGGGAAGCCTTGGAGTGTGGGGAGCTGCAGGAGGAACAGGCTGGGGAGCTTGGACTTTATCCTGCAGGCCGGGGGGGGGGGGGCGGGGGGGGGTTAGAGTGAGAAGATCAGATTTCACTGGAATGAGAGAGGGCCTGCTTAGGAGGGGGAAATTGCCAAGGCAAGATGAACTCTGAGTAGTGAGGACACCATAGTCGTTGGAGCCTGGCAGTTTCTGCAGTGAAGAAGAGAGAGCTCATGCCCCTGGGGGCTCATCACTGCCCCGTCCTCATCCCAGGGCCCCTGTGATCCTCTGAGCACCCCTACCACAGGCCCACGACAGGCCCATGAGGGGCAATGCCCCACTCCCCTCTCAGGTCCCCGGCAGCCCTTTGATTGTATGAAATGGATCTGGGAAGGGAGCTCTTTCCTCACCTCCTGGTTGCAGGCAGAGAAGGCATGCTTTGCACAGTTGGTTTTTTTTAAATGATTGTTTTACCTGAAAGGAACCAGCTTTTTGAATCAACTTTCAGTAGCTCGGCTCCCCACCCCCCACCCCTCATCTTGAAAAACCGGTTTATTGAGATAGAACTCACATGCCATTCCATTCACTCACTTAAAGTGTATCATCGATGGGTTTTAGTGTATTCATAGATCTGTGCAGTCCATTTTAGGACATTTTCCTCACCCTGGAAAGAAACCCCAAATCTTTAACCGTCACCTCCCCTCCCGGCCCTGAGTAGCCACCACTTTCTGTCTTTGTAGATTTCCCTATTCTGGACTTTCATAGGAACGGAATCACAGAGCACTGGACCGCATGTGACTGCTTCTTTCATTTAGCATGACGTTTTCGAGGTTCATCCCTGTCGTGGTGCGAAATGGTGCTTCCTTCCTTTTGATGGCTGCAAGCTTCCATTTGGATACACCACGTTGTGTATCCAGGTATCAGGTGACGGGTTTCCATCTTCTGGCTATTAAGAATACCACTGCCGTAAGCTTGTATGTACACATTCTCATTCCTTCTGGTAATATACGCCCAGGAGGGGGATGGCTGGGCCACGTGGCAACTGTTTACTGGATCCAGGAGCCACCAGACTGTTTTTCCTAGAGCCGCACTGTTTTACATGCCCACCAGCAGCGCAGAAGGGTTTTGCTTTCTCTACATCCTCACCAGCACTTACCCAGCTCTGACTTTAGCCATCCTAGCGGGGGTGAAATGGTTTTGATTTAAATTTGACTTAAATATCTTGTGGTTTTGATTTAAATCTCCCTGATGATGGCCGATGCTGTCAGGCATCTTTCCGTGTGCTCGTTGGTCATTTGTATACCTTTCCTGGAGCCCTTCGTACACTTTGTGCATAGATGTCTGGAGCCCACAGATTTGCCTTTTTCTTCCTCTGGCCTGTTATTATCCCCCAGAGCAGAACGGTTCGGAACACCGACACAGGAGTCCATTGCCTGGGTTCAGAGCTCTCCCCACCGCTTCCTGCTGGTTGGCCTTGGGAATGTCTTTTAAGTTCCCCTGTGCTTCAGTTCCCTTATCTGTAAAATAGGGGCAGTCCTAGTCCCTGCCTCCCGGGGCTGCGGGAGGACCGAGTGTGTTGACCGTGGCCAGCGCTCAGAGCACTGGCCACGTGGGCTTGACGGCCTCGGAGGCCAGGCAGGGGCCTCTGCTGGGGCCCATGTATGATCTGCCACTGCCTCCCAGTCTAGCTGCAGAGTCCGGTTTTCTCGGACGTCAGAGGAGATGGCTTCCAAGGCCCTTCCTGCTCCGGTCTGTCCAGACAGGCTCGGCCGCACCGCAGTAACAGGCGGGTCCTGCAACTCAGCGCAGGCTTGTTCCTACCCTGGGGCCCACGTCGTCAGAGGGCCGGCTGAGCTCTGCACGCCTGAGAGCTGGGGTGACAGAGCGGCAGCAGACCGCTCCTCACGGCAGAAGGAAGAGAAATCCGCGAAGCGCGCTCTGGCTCATAGTTTCTGCCCCAGGGTGACGCGTGCCGTGGTCTCATTGATTCTCGTGGCCATGACTGACCGCAGGGAGTCAGGCACTTATGATCTGCTTGCGGGCCAGGGGGCCGTCTGCGGTGACAGTAAACCAGCAGCCCCACCGTGCGCTTTCCTTCTGAGGCTTAAACGTGGCAGTTGCTGTGAGGCTTGAGCAACTGACAGGCACAGTGCCCTTGGAGCGGCACCTGCTCCGAGCGTGTGCACGTGTGTACACGTGGTCCCCCGCTCTTCCTTACCAGTGGTGCCTGGGGCGTGATGACAGGTGTAGCACTGAGTGACCCTTCCGTCATGCCAGCCTGTTATTATTATTATTATTATTATTGCTGCCACCACAACCACCACCATATGGACAGTAGCTACGCGTCACAGCTGACCTAGGAGTCCTCAGTCACGATTGTAGTCAGTGAGGCAGTGATTATGAAAATGTCCCCAGATTGGAGGTGTTCTCTGTGAAATGAGCACTGACTTCAACTAAAGGCAGGGCCCGGTGGTGGTCAGGGGACATGCCCGGCTCCACCCCTCCCCGGTCGCCCCACCTGCCGTCCAGGGAACGTGCTGGGATGGCACCATAGGGTGGGGACAGTGAAAGCTGCGGCGGCCACTTCCAAAGGTGGCTGCCGTGAGCAGCTGTGATCACCTCCGAGACCAGAGCTCCGTGCTGCCCCTGACCCCTAGGGCTCAGAAATGATTTCCCAGCCGCGCTGGATCAAACCCTTCCAACCTCAGATGTTTACTGGGTGGGCCGCCAGCCTGGGGCTCTGTGCCGCAAGCTGGAGGGATGGAGGGGAAGCAGAAGAAACCAGATTCTGTTGTTCCAGGCCTTCTAACCTGATTAGGGAGATGATACCTAAACCTGACGTAAATTAAGTGAGTTTCTGTCAGTTTGGAAGCAGCGCTTAGTGGCCTGTGGCCTCCTGGCTGGTGGTGTCAGAATCGGAACCCTGGGCGCCAGCAAAGGATCTGGGCGGCCACCGTGGAGCCCTGTGAGGGGCTACCGCTTCCCGAGCAGGTCCCAGCTGGCCTTCGGTGCCCGGGGCGCTCCACATCTCTTATCTCACTTTGTGCTTCTGTCAGTGCCTTGGGAGAATGGAATTACTTCCCCGTTTTCCAGGTAAGGATACAGGCCCGAGGAAGTTAAGGTACTCGCCCCGGGTTGCTTAGTCCAAACACGAGGGAGCCAGGATCATAGCTCGTGCTCTTTCAGATAGGCCTCAGAATGGCTTTGGGGTGTGAGGGCCAGTGATGCAGGGGCACCTGAAGGAAGAGGTCACCACCGTCTGGGATTGCCTCTGACCCAGCTGGTGCTGCACAGTGATAAACGTTAACCAGCAGATGCCAGGGGAGGCAGAACTGGGCATAGTTGGTGACCCTGGCCTCAGAGGACAGATCCTGTCCTGAGGTGGCCATGAAGTCAGTCTCGTCATGACTTCTGCCCTGGGTTACAAGGCCACCCTCCCCACCCCCCGCCATGGTGGAGATGGCCACACAATCTGCCCATTGTGTGCCCAGATCAGGCGGTGACGGTGAATCATTCTTTCTCCCCAGGGGAGGTTGGTGCCATTTAGTGCCGTTAGCTGTGTGCAGGGCCTTTCCTCTGTGGAAAGACCGGTCCCCCAGGCAGACCCACGACTTTATGACCCTGTTACCAGCCCCAAGCAGAGCAGGACTTTGTACAGCACCAGGCGGTACGGTGGGAGGGGCCGGCTGCCCTGGGAGCCTGAGCTCTGACCCAGCACACTGGCCGTGGGGGGGGGGGGGGGGGGAGGCGGGGGAGGGAGGCAGGGGAGGGAGGCAGTCAGGGTTTGAGGTGCATTGGGTTTCAGAAATACTAACGTTTATTAATAATAAATTTTTCCAGGGTTGACGAAGGAACTTTTATGCACGTAGTTTCAGGGTTCCTTAGCCTTGGCACTGTTGACTTGTTAGGCTGGATGATTCTGTACTGTGGGGCCATCCTGTGCACCGTGGGATGTCCAGCAGCATCCCTGGGCCCCACCCACTAAGTGCCAGGAGCGCCACCCTCAATTGTGACAGCCAAAACTGTCTCCGGACACTGCTGCATGTCTCCTGGGGGCAGGCTCGCCCCCGGGTCGAGACCCCTGCCTTTCTGGGAGCTCGGCAGCTGTGAGAGTTCCGGTGGGTAAGTGAAGCCCTTCTGATTTAAAAGCGTGGATACTGAGCCCTCATTGGATACAGTATCTGAGTTTTGGAGATTGGGCTCTTCAGGCCAGGAGGTCTGAAGTCTTCGTGGATTTTTCCTTTGGTAACACCTGTAGCAGAAAGCTCGCCTTCTTCCATTCTCCTCCTGGCCTGTTTTGGGGCCATGACTTCCTGACTTGGCTTCCACGTTCCCCGTATGCTCTTAGGGTTAGGGTTAGGGTTAGGGTATGCTGTATGCTCACGGTTAAGCCGTTGTGGTTTCCTTCACCTTTGGTAAATCACAAAGCTTCTCACCAGCCAAGCCGGCCTCTGCTGACCTCGGTCCTCCGAGGCATGAGGACCCTCCTTCTCTGAGCCCCTCCCTGCACAACTCATGCTGGTGGGGTCCATGCCCACTGTCTCAGGCCTCCACCGCCCACAGCCCCTTGCTACTAGCCCCTGACCCGGCCTGCGCCTCTCAGCCTGTTCATTGATCTCTAAGATCAGTCATTTAAAATCTGTTAATGTCATTCATTCAACGAGTCTTAATTGAGCACTTCCTGTGTGCCAGAAATCCTCAAAGAAGCTGCAGGTACCGTGATCAATAAAACAGATGAGGTGGACTGGGCCCCTGCCCCCACAGAGGTGTATCTGTGTGTGTGTATGCAGGGTGTGGGGACGGGGAATGCAAACAAAACACAAGCAAACAGGAAAAAGGAACACAATCTCCAATTATGGGAAGTTCTAGGAAGAAGGAAACTCAAGGCTTGTCTAACAGGGAAGTTCTTGCCACTTCATCCTGCAGCCTCTCTGAGGAGTTGACAACTGGGACTGAGGTCGAAATTTAAGGCCTTTTGACTGAGGGGTGATCGTGGAGCAGGCCGGGGGGGCGCGTCTACCAGGCTCTTTGGCAGGACAGGCACAGAGGACACTGAATAAGCCGGTGAGGCTGAAGCACTTGCCCAGGGGAAGAGCATACAAAGCGAGCATACCCATTGCCTGCTGGTTAGAGCAGGGCCGAAAAGGACACTGGGAAGTCAGTGGTCTGCGGCCCCAGGGTCACTGCCACGGGGTGTGGTGTGGCAGCAGTGGCTCCCTGTCCTGTGCGGCTGGGGCCTGTACTGGAGGCGGGGAGGCTGAGGCAGCTGAGCATAGAGGTGGGGGCCCAGGCACTTCTGGCTAGAGTGGCCCTTGGCGTTCCCAGAGTTCAGCAGCGTGCTGCAAACCCTGCACTGGTTCCACACGACTCCTCTACCCCCACCAACAGCAGTGTGGGCACCCCGAGTTCTGTGACTAACGCTGGCACCCCCCAGCAAAGCGCAGGGGAGCCCGTGGGCATCGGGGAGGCCTTGGCTTGTTCTGGGAACTGAGAGTTCAGCTCTGGCTGCAGGGCTGGGGGAGGGTGGGTGTGTAGGGCAGGCCAAGCAGCCCTGTGGCCTGGATCGTGGGAAGTGGCCCGAGGGCAGGGTGGCTCCATAGCCTCACCTGAGCATTGTGGGGACGGGCGTGGGTGGGTGTGTGGGGATGCGCGTGGGGAGCAGGTGGGCATGTGGGCCTGCGTGCGTGGAGGGGGCGCACAGGGCTTAAGACAGGTGCTTCACGAGTGCGGCAGCTGCTGCGTGACCCGGGACCGGGCAGCCCCTTCTGGTCCTCACTTTGCTCAGCTGCCAGCTCTGACCGTGGGGTCAGGTGACTGCTGGGACCCCCCTGTGGCCCCCACAGCGATCCCTTAGTGGAAATGCTAGTCTCTCCTGGTTTAGCGTCAGCCTGGGAGGGGTGCCTTCTGACCAGCACCCAGCCCTGCAGGCCCCTTTCCCAAGTCGTAGGCGCTGTGACAGAACATGTGACATTCATCAGGGTGAACAGCCTGGCCAGGCACTGTGCCAGCCTCTGCTGACAGAAGATGGAGAACATGTATAAGTTTGGTGCTGAAGTCTGGGGATAGAAAGGGAGGGATTGTTTTCCATGGGGGCCTGGTAACGGCGGGGAGAAGGCATTTGCCGTCTCAAATAATAGCCTTCTGTCTACTTCCAGCCCTTTCTTCCTCAGCATTTGGGGTGATGTTTTGGCGGGAGCTAATTTCTCCATAGGCTTTTCTGTCAGCACTGCGAACAACAGTTTCTCACCCGTGGGGACCACACTGTCGTGCTCACGCTGCTCGCCAGGTGGCCGAGTGAGGCACATGACATTAGATTGTCTGGGAAGATGACCCAGATGGACAGACAGTCGTGGGGGACATCTGGCTTTGGGGGGCACGTGACTTGGAGGCCACAGGCGGGGACACCGAGGCTAGCGTGCAGAGCCACACGCCCAGGAGAACCCGTGGTCTGTGGGGCGCTCAGGCCCTCTCACAGCACCTCCCCTCCCGTCATCTGGAAAGGGTCTGATGTCCCATCAGCGGTATGAGTCTATACAGCTCACTGTGGGGACAGGGTCCTGGCTGCTCCGACCTCTCCTTGTCCCTCCTGAACCCCTTGTGCTGTTCGTCAGCAGGGACGGGTGCGGGGGTGGCCCTTGCTGGCCCTCTGCTCCATGGGAGCTTTGTCTGCCCCTCCCGAATGCCCCAGTGTTTCTCCCACCTCGTGCCCAGCCTGGGCCAGTGAACCTTTCCAGTCATCTCATGGACTGTGATTCTGGTGGATTCCTTAGGTGTGGCTCTCAGTGGTCCTGACCGTCTCCTCCCACCTCTGCTGCCCAGTCGGCCCCTTCCCATCTTAGGCGCAGCCACAGTCGGCTCCCCACAGCCTTGTACCTTTTCAGGGGCTCCCGTGTGTCTGAACAAAGATGGTCTTCCCTTCCCCACACAAAGCCATTGTTCTGACACTAGATCTTGGAAATGACTTCACATCAGCCCTTCAGGCTGCCTCGTTCTGTTTAATGGCTGCATGGTATTGCTTTAAATCCTTTTCTTAACCAGCTCCCCACTGATGTTTCAGGAACAAGCCATAGTGATGAAATAATCTGTACACAAATCTGCGTGCACACGTGGGGAGTTCCGTGGGGTGAATACCTGGGAATGGAAATGCCAAGGTTGTGTGTTCTCAATTTCGGCTGGTGCCCAGTGTCTTCCCATAAGGTTGTACCAGTTTACATTCCCACCAACCTAGAGCTGGTCTGTGTCCTGCCCACCCCCTCCCCCCACTTTTGGAAATGCTTCTCATTGGTTTAATTTGGCATAGAGTTCTGGAATATCAGGGGGTGCCAGACCCTCACCGTACCCCCATCCCGTTGTGTCTGCCACTGGCACTCAGGGCCCTGGCAAGGGCAGTGTCTGTGCCAGGCTCACGCAGCCTGTCTGGACCTTGACCCCAGGCCACCTCGCTTCTGTCTGGTGCTCCTGTGTTCATACCTCGCCTTTCTCTCCAGAACTCCCTGTGCCGTGAGGGCCTGAACACCCCAGCCTGAGCTCACGGGTTTAAATAACGGGTCTGGAGAGCAAGTACACTAAGGGGCAGAGGGCATCATTTTCCTCTCACCGGCTCTGTCAAATCATGCCAGAGGTCAGGCAGTAGCTCCGTCCTTCCTGCACGGCTGAGTCTGGCACACATGTCCCTAATGCCGGCTGTGTTGGACACACTGCTCAGGCCCATCCCTTCCAAGTTCAGCCCCTGGGCCTCACGTGCCGATAGACTGGTCACTGCAGAACTCAAAGCTGGCCCCACCACTCCCCGGCACAGGACCCTGTTGCTTTAGGATCACATCCAGACTCCCTGGCTGGTGTATCTCCAGCTGTCTGTCCTGCTCTCTGCCTTACATAACCTCCCCTTTGAGACCTATGTCTGCCCAGCCATGCTGGCCTCCCTCACCCCGTGCCTTTGCGTTTGCTGTCCCCTCTGCCTGGAATGCCTTTTCTCCTTGTGGCCCATGCCGGTGACCCTTATGCCTCCAGCAGCACTGGCCTCCGGAAACCCTGTCTATTCCCTCCACCCCTCCCCCCACCCCACCGCCAGATGAGTGCCGTGACCCGCATCCCTGCATATTCCCATATGGCAGTGCTTCCCTACTCTGTCCTCACCAGTCACCTTTACATCTCTCCGCACTTAGGGGAGCCCCCAGTGAGGGTGGGCGGAATGCGACTGCCCTGTAGCTGCAGAGGTGCCCCCCACCCCGATGTGCGCGCGAGCTCGCTCTCTCTCTCTCTCTCTCTCTCTCTCTCTCTCTCCCTCTCCCTCTCCTCAGGAGCTCCGTCTCTTCCTGGCCTCGTGTTCTCTGGGAGGCCTCAGGCTGAGTTCTCAGACACTGGCGAGCTCCCCAGAATACAAATGAGGGCTGATTAAGACCAAGGTGTCTGTGGGCGTGGAAGGCCAGCTCTCCCCAAGGAGCCATTTTAGAAAAGTCAGAGACGTAGCGGGTGAGGAGGTGCCCTCTACATACCAGGGCTGGGTCTGTAAGGAATGGAGAGTTATCTTAGTCACTGCACAGAAAGGCAGTCCCGGTACGTGTGGTCTCGCTCAAGCTAGCGAACTGATGTCTGTCCCTGACGTGGAGCCATTGGCTATCCGCCATTCGTGTTCCTGTCCTTCCCTCTACTGTTGTGGGAATGTGTGTCACTGTCCTAACAAGACTGGGTTCTGTGTAGTTCTTACACTGTGTACTTGCTTGAGGGCAGCAGGCCCTGGACTCTAGGACCCAAAGAGCTTTTTTTGTTCACTTATCACTTCAAAGTATCAAAGAATCCTAGGACTGGAAAGTCAGAAAGGATATAAATGCATCATTGCAGCCTACTGGTTTTGTAGATGGGAAAACTAAGATACAAGTGACTTAGGTGGCTTTCAGAACTATGCATAAAGTTAATGGCAGTCTTAGGACTTGAAGCCAATTTCTTTTTTTTTATTTAAAAAAAATTTTTTTTAACGTTTATTTTATTTTTGAGACAGAGAGAGACAGAGCATGAACGGGGGAGGGTCAGAGAGAGAGGGAGACACAGAATCTGAAACAGGCTCCAGGCTCCGAGCAGTCAGCACAGAGCCCGACGCGGGGCTCGAACTCACGGAGAGTGAGATCATGACCTGAGCCGAAGTCAGACGCTCAACCAACTGAGCCACCCAGGCGCCCTGAAGCCAATTTCTTAATTCTGCCTCTACCTTAATTTTCACAGTGTCTTAGGGTCCTTTGTGTTCGAATCGGGATCACCCAGGTGCAGCTGGGCTGAAAGAGATGGTCAGCCAGTGACTGGAAGGCAAAAAAGCCTCGACTGATGGTCAGGGACTGTTACATGGTGTGTGTACTGCACAGCTCAGTGGTAGACTGTGAATGGCACCGTGTGTGGCAGGACTTGGCAGTTCTGTCCCTGGTATGGACCAGGTGCTGCCATAACCTTCTCTTGGCCTCTGGGAGCCTACTCCCAAGGTTCAGCTGCACGAATCTCCAGCCCCATGCCAGCCCTGGCTACCTCTTCAGACCCCTGGCTTGTGATTCTTGAACAGCCGTGGGCGCTTTGGTCTGGCTAGGGCCATGGTTGGCTGCCTGGCACAGTCTGATGCATCCAGGCACTTGGGTCTAGCGTGGATTCCTCAGGACTGTCTGTGGTATGTGATTTTCTGTAAGGTGTAATGAACAGGCATGTATTCTGGGTGGTGCCGGGAAGGCTTCGCCTGGGGGACATTTGACCCTGGCTTCAGATGATTTCACGTCCGTGAACAGCGGTTGATTTCATGGCTTCAGTAGTCTGCGCAGAGGATTCGTTAGCTGTCCTCCCCAGAAAGCTTTGCTCAGCACGGCTCATGACCTCATCCTCCTGTGGAGCTAGTCTCCCGGGAATGGGGTTCACTTTCTGCAGAAGCGTACTGTGCCTTTGATGGTGTGATTGCTCATGACACTGTTGTATCTGTTTGTCCTCCCTCCGGGGGTCCCCCGCCTTCACCGCAGGCATCCTGTGCGTCCGGAGGCGCACGTGCTAGCCCTGAGAATCCTGCACGTGTCCTTCCCTTGGTGCTGCATGGATCTTCATCCCAGAGGCCTTTGTGGACTCCGGCATCTGGCCCGATCATTTGCTTATTCTCCTGAGAGGTGGCTGTCTTGTGGCTGTTGTTAGTTTGTCTTGATCCAGGCTCAGGAATAGAAGCAGAGACTCTGGCCCAACGTATTGGCCCCTTGGGGCCTTTGGGAGCAGAGTGAACCAGGGTGGACCCTGGGGTGCCAGGAGGAGCACATGGGGTTGTGGGCTCATCTCTGCCGCTTCGCTGTGTGCCCTTGGGCTTGTTTCTACTTCCTTTCTCCTTTCTGGAAATACGGGCTGACTAAGGGGCCCTTAGGTCTTGCGAGGTCTGACCGTCTGTGACTCTTCCTCTGGCAAAGGAACTTGCAAACTCTATTGCCATTTTTTCTTGGGTGCTTTACCTTGTCCTCGCACCAGAGGCCGCGTGCTTGATCTCACAGGCTGTGCCACCAGGCTCACAGCCGAGGCTTGGGTTGACAACACACGAGAAAGACATACTTTTCTTTTTTTAACATAAATTTTATAAGAACACACATGAGAAATCCTGGCCATGGCTAAAATTTAGATGCTTTTCCTTTGGCCAGGCCTCCCCGAGCCAACTAGAGGGCTCTGGAACCAGATGGCCTGGATTCAGATGCCATCGTGGCTGCTTCCTTACTCGGAGAGCCTGGGCCAGGTACTGAGGTGCTCTGAGTCTTTGTTTCTGTCTGTCCAATGGGGCTGTTAATAGGACCTAGTGTGTAGGCTGGTTGTAAGGAATAAATGTGTCGGATCCTGAAAGTGTGTAGAACGCTATCCACTACTTGGTGGGCATGCAGGAAAAGTTAGCTGCTATCATCACTATCATTACCGTAGTTATTAATAATAACTCATTCTAACATCTTGCCGGGACCTCCATCTTGGTGTTAAGACTTTAGGAACTGGAGGGGCGCCTGGGTGGCGCAGTCGGTTAAGCGTCCGACTTCAGCCAGGTCACGATCTCGCGGTCCGGGAGTTCGAGCCCCGCGTCGGGCTCTGGGCTGATGGCTCAGAGCCTGGAGCCTGTTTCCGATTCTGTGTCTCCCTCTCTCTCTGCCCCTCCCCCGTTCATGCTCTGTCTCTCTCTGTCCCAAAAATAAATAAACGTTGAAAAAAAAAATTTTTAAAAAAGACTTAAGGAACTGGAAGCTTCCTCGCTTTCATCCAGCACTTGGTGTGGAAGGAGCTAGTTCAAAGGGCAGCCTTTGTGGTCATCAGCTGGAAGGTCTGGGCGTGGGTTGTGCTATCAGGAAGAGTCAGAAGGAGTGAGATTATGTTGAGTAAGCCCAGGGTTACCTCTTTCCCATAAAAACCCCTGTGAGTAATTTCCATCGGCCGCAGGTCTTCCCCAGCATTCGTTTGGTGACTAAGCACTAATTAAAACATGCCAACCCTGACTCACGGAATCAGCCTGGAGAGCTTGTTCTGTGCATGGCACGTGGGATTCGCCCTGAGTGCCCGTGCTTATCTAACTTCTGGAACCAAGTGATGATCAGGATTCTGAATCCCACGTGCTGTGATCCCTAGCTGATCGCTGCCGTGATCCGTGGTGATGGCTGCCGTGGCCCTGGGGAGGTGTGGTGGAATTGTGCCCCATTTCCCATCCTTGATCTGCTCCACGTAGAAGGCTGGAGTCCCAGAGAAGGTGAAGACAAGGCAGGCTATACTGAGAGCAGGGAGCAGGTCCTTGCTTCCCTGCTTAGTTCAGTGCTTTCGTTCCCCCCCCCCTTTTTTTTAATAAGGTGAAGTATAATACATACACAGAAAACCGTAGGTATAAGTGAGTAGCATGATGGATTTTGCAAACCAGATACACCTTGTATCCACCACCAGATCAAACTGTAGAGCAGGACTGCTCCCTAGAGCCACTCGTGGGCTCCCCGCTCCTTCCCTGCCTGTGCCCAACCTGTCCTGCCCCTTCTTTCTCTTTCCACTCTCAGTGAGGACTTCTGTCCTCCCGTGTGACATCTTCCTGGGGGAGGGGAACAGGGACCCTGGAAGGAAGGAGGCTGGTTACCAAACTAGAAGATGAACTTTCTCCGACGTGTTGGATGCCCTCAACTCCCTGTTCCGTGAATGGCTTCCAGTCCAGTCTTCCCACACCATTCCTGGCCAGCAGGATTTTTCTGAAAACTGACTTCAATCCTAAAATTCTCCTCTTAGAAAGCATCGCTGCCTCTCCCTCCGGCCTTCAGGTTAACATGCAGAATGCTTGGCAGGGGAACCTGGCACTTAGCTTGCCCGGCCCTGCATGTGACTCCTTCTTAGCATTCACCATGCTGCTT
This sequence comes from Acinonyx jubatus, assembly GCF_027475565.1. Taxonomy (NCBI): domain Eukaryota; kingdom Metazoa; phylum Chordata; class Mammalia; order Carnivora; family Felidae; genus Acinonyx; species Acinonyx jubatus. Next base: position 133,429,342 of record NC_069386.1, on the reverse strand, counting down.
CCTGTCCCACCTCTCTGGAGATTGAGAGTTCTGGACATTTAGAGTCCCGAAGAACAGGCAGGGCTTGCTGTCCCCACAGTGCTTGCTTAAGGTTTCCTCTGTAAGTGCTTAGATAGGACTACTCAGGAAGCCAGCGTTCAAATAGACGGCCTCCCAGAGACCCAGACTGCTCGGTCCACGGGGGGGTGGGGGTGGGTGGTCTGGGCAGTTCTAAGGCTCTTCGTCTTGTCCTCCCACTGCTGGCCCCAGGCTTCAGCTCTCTCTTTTCCTGTTCTAGGCCTGCTTGACTGAGGTGTGCACAGGTTCTCCAGCACTTAGATTCGAAATGGGTCCTTAGACTTTCTGGGAATTAAAGCACTTCAGCCACATAACTTGTGTTTGGGGAGGTGACAGGGTGCACTGCAGGGGCCTTGGGTTTGACACTGTAATGGCTGGTTTTGAATCCTGACAAAGCCGCAGCTGATTGCGTGGCCTTGGGCCAGTCACTTGGCCTCTCAGATGCTCAGTGTTTTCATCTATAAAATGGGAATAAAAATACAGATGTTTACTCTATAGACCACAGAGATTTCTTTGTGAGTCAAATCTAGCGTTTTGTGTGATTGTAGCTTTTAGAAACCAGAAAAATGGTTTATTAGTATACCATGGTGGGCTTAAAAAAAATATTTATTTATTTAGTTAGTTAGTTAGTTAGTTAGTTAGTTAGTTAGAGAATCCCAAGCAGGCTCTGCACTGTCAGCACAGAGCCTGACGCAGGGCTCAAACTCACGAACTGTGAGATCATGACTTGAGCTAAAATCAAGAGTCGAATGCTTAACTGACTGAGCCACCCAGGTGTCCCTGTGTGCCATGGCAGATTGTTATGATTACTACCTAAAATACCCATGCTTGAGGAACTGAGAAGTTTTGCAATCTTTTGTATTCTTAACCCAAGAATATATGGTATATAATCCAACAGACATGAAAATGTTCATCTACACAAAAACCTGTGTACAGATGTTCACAGGAGCTTAATTCATAGTAGCCACAAGATGAAAATAAACCAGATACCCGTTAGCTGATGAACAGATCAACAGAGGCGGTATATCCACACAGTGGAATATTGCTCAGCCATCAAACACAATGAAGCAGTGACACGTGCTACAGCATGAGTGAACCCTAAAAACGTTATGCTAAGTGAAAGAAGCCAGTCACAAAAGACTGCATTGATTCCATTTATAAGAAATGTCCAGGGGCACCTGGGTGGCTCAGTCGGTTCAGCGTCCAACTTCGGCTCGGGTCGTGATCTCATGGTCTGTAAGTTCGAGCCCCACGTCGGGTTCTGTGCTAACAGCTCAGAGCCTGGAGCCTGCTTCAGATCTGTGTTTCTCTCTCTCTCTCTCTCTCTCTCCCCCCCTCCCCTGCTCGTGCTCTGTCTTTAAACAAATTAAAAAAAAAAGAAGAAGAAGAAATATCCAGAATAGGCAAGTCTCTAGAGGCAAAAAGTGGTTTCCAGGGGCTGGAGGGAATGGGTGAATTGAAGCTGATAGCTAAAAGGTATGGGATTTTTTTTTTTTTTGAAGTGATGAAAATATCTTATAACTATGCTTTTGGTTGCACAACTCTGTCACATATTGGAAGCCATTGGATTGTAAACTTTAAGTGGGCAAACTGCATGGTATGCGGTCAATAAACCTGTTTTAAAAAAAAACATCCCAGGAGGTAGGGGCTATGACCCTCGCCCTTTCACAGATGAGGACTGAGGCTTATGGAGGCCCAGAGTCGCAAGTAGGGAAGGCAGGATTCTACCCCAGGTCCAGCAGCCCCCCGCTCCCATGCATGGAACCTCTTCACAGGATTGGTTTCACCTTATAGAGGAGGAAGAGGCCTAGAGAGGAGAATGGGCTCCCAGTGCTCTGTGTGGTGCTCCTTCCTCCATCCTAGCTCCCCACCGCTACAGGGGAGATTTCTAGAACCATCCACTGCGCTTGAATCTCCCACTCCTGCCATGGAGGCCAGAGGTTAGGAAGTGCCCGGCTGGGCTCTCAGGCACACACATGGTCCAGCAGGAGGCCTTTCAGTGGCTGGGTCACAGGTGTGATGAGATGAGGCCTGTGTGCCAGGTCTGAGGTGGGTGGTGTCCTTGACTCACAATAGCTCCTAATGTCGATGACGTCCAGTTTATTTTTCTTTTCTTGATTGATTGTACTTTTAGATTTTTTTTTAATGTTTACTTATTTTTGAGACAGACATCCACACACACACACACACACACACACACACACACACACACACACAGAGCGAGAACAGGGGAGGGGCAGAGAGGAGAGGGAGACACAGAATCCGAAACAGGCCCTAAGCTCTGAGCTGTCAGCACAGAGCCCGATGCAGGGCTTGAACTCACGAACCTGAGCCGAGGTTGGACACTTAACTGACTGAGCCACCCAGGCGTCCCTGATTGTATTTTTAGTATCATACCTAAGAAACTGTTGTCTGATTCAAGGCCAGGAAGATGCACACCAGTGTAATCTTCTGAGAGTTTTATAGTTTCAGCTCTGACCTCACAGGAAATTTTTTTTGTTGTTTTTTTGAGAGATAGAGCGCACGTACATACAAGCCAAGGAGGGGCAGAGGGAGAGAGAGAATCCAGGATTCATACCCAGTGGGGAGTCCGACGCGGGGCTCAATCCCATGACCGTGAGATCATGACCTGAGCCGAAATCAAGAGTCGGACACTCAACCAACTGTGCCACCCAGGGGTCCCACCTCGTAGGATTTTTATATTAAAGGACATGGTGTTTGAAAACCATATTTCCCGGCAGTGTGTGTGTAGCTGGTCCTGGGTGTGTGGTGGCTGCTATTATTTAAAAGTTATGGGGCGCCTGGGTGGCTCAGTCAGTTAAGCAGCCGACTTCGGCTCGGGTCACGATCTCACAGTCCGTGGGTTCGAGCCCCGCGTCGGGCTCTGTGCTGACAGCTCAGAGCCTGGAGCCTGTTTCAGATCCTGTGTCTCCCTCTCTCTCTGACCCTCCCCCGTTCATGCTCTGTCTCTCTCTGTCTCAAAAATAAATAAATGTTAAAAAAAAAATCACTTTTACTTAAAAAAAAAAAAAAAGAAAAAAAATAAAAGTTATGATGATGATGATTTTTATTTATTATCATCTTTTCCATAATTAATCTCTCACTGTGTTTCCCATCTGGCTCGCTGCCTCTTGCTCCTTCTGGAAAGACAGTGTTGCTGTTTGAACGTGTCTCTGGCACGAGAGGTGTGTGGGATTGAAGAAAAGGTACATCTGGTTACTTAGCCCCCTCCCTCCATGCCCCCCCCCCCCAATTTTCTGTTATTGCAGAGAATTTAAAAATACTTGGTGGACTCCTTAACACACTGCTGGGTCTCAGGACCCAGCCTCGAGTTAACTGCTTACGACCGCTCTTGTCTTGCCTCTGCCTTACCTCACCGTCCCCTGTGCCTGCTTGCTTTGAAGCAAATTCCACACATCATATTTAATCATAAGTCACTTCGGCATGCATCTCTACAGAATGAATCACCCCTTTCTAAAAGGGGGCCTGCAGTGTTTCAGGGGAGTGGGCCAGAGTGCCCACTGCCTCTGAGAATTGAGGGGGCAGGAATTGTGCTGGGTGCCTCTCTCACTCCCCTGTAAGGAGGCAGCTGGCGTCGTGGGCTCGGCCAGGACCCAAGCGGTCCACGGCGGGGTGCACCCTGGAGCCTGGGCTGCCACAGGGCAGGGGATTGTGTGGTGCTCCGGGCGTCAGCAGAAGGACTGACCCCAGGGGCAGGGCTGGCATGCCCCTCAGTCTGCTGGAGGGGGCAGGGCAGGATGAGCTCAGAGACCTTGGGTCAGGTCTGCTGCCGAGAAGCCACACGTTGTCCAGTCACGAGAATCCTGTTTGTTTTTCTACCTACCAACTCCTTTCCCGTCCGGGTCTTAACTGCCCTCAGCCGCTCCCTGACATAGGTTTTATTCAGAACGTGCATTTTGCGCATCAGGAAACAGAATCTCAGAGATTAACTGCGGTTTCTTTTTCACAGACCTCGGGTGAGTGGTAGACGTAGGATTTGAACTTGGGACTTGTGCCTGCGTTTTCTGTTAGATAAGAGCAGGCGCTTGCGTCTCCCTGCTCATTTCCTGTCCATAAATGGAACTGCAGAGGAAATGGTATCTGTGATGTTCACCCCGGTCCTCTCATCTGGCTCACATTCTCAGTGGGGAAGTGTTGACTTCCCCCAGCCCAGCAGACAGCGCTCGGTTTCCCTCTTGGCATCATCATCCTATGGGCCTTGGGTCGGGGGGCACCTGGCTGGCCTCTGCCCCTTCGTCCCCTCAACGGACAGCATTCTCTGGCCCCCTGACCAGGGCCGTCTGTGTCTGCTCTCCCCTCTTTTCAGGCTCCCCCCTAATGTCCAGGCTCCCTTTGTAGGTGCTCGGTGGCAGGCGTGCTGAAGGAACATGTGTTTACCATTTGCCATGGAGACCGTTTGGGCCTTTCTTCTTCTGAGTGGCGATAAAACGGTACAGGGCGCTCACCCTTCCAGCAATTTGTTTGGTAATTCTAAGAGACTTGTGAAAAATGCATGAGGCCTGTGGTACAATAGATAAGCTGAAAGGCTTGGAAGGAAATCCACTTGTGGATAGTGGGGCGATTGGAAAAACTCTTTCTTTGCCCTCTCTGTCCTTGTCCCAAAAGAGATTGTGTTTAGGAATAAGTCTTCTGTTAATACTGATGCTTTCATCCTGGGTCAAAAGCTTGTTGGCGCCTGCTTGTCAGATATTTTCCCCTTTGGTTTCTTCTAATTTCTTTCCCTCGTGAGTTTGGCTTAAATTCATGTCTTAATGATTCTGAGTTCTCTCTTTAAAGGTCACTGCCCTAATGCGTAAAAGTGGAACAAGGTCCAGCAACCACTCGGATACTCCTCTTGGGGCTTGGCTGGGGTGGAGGGGGTGATTTTTGAGGGGGAGGAAGGAGCGTGTCCGGACTTCATGGGACTCAGTTGCTGGGAGAGAATTGGGCTAGCCCATCAAAGTGAGCATCTCTGATACTGTACTGCCTTCTCTTTGAAGGAAGGCAGCAAGCATGTGCGCGGGTCCCCACCTTTACCTGCAATGCCTCTAGCAGGTGGCTATCTGTCCACTTCTAAAACAGGCCCCATGTGTGACCCTGAAGTCTGCCTCCATACATACCACTCTGCAGTTTCCTCCAATTTAGGCTTTTAAGTCACAGATGAGGGAACTGAGACCCAGAGAAGCCAGATGACCTGCGCAAGGTGACCTTGGGAGGTGATAACAGTGGGGGCATAGGTTTCTTGAGTCCTGGGCCCTTACTCTTCCCTCTGCACTAGGCTGCTTCCCGGAGTGTTGGGATAGGGGAGCGGGGGTGGGGGGGTGTTGGGGTAGTTCAGTGCCTTCAGGTCATAACCCAGAACGTGAATTCAGTGGCCAGGGTTATAGATCCAGCAGGGCAAAGCATAAAAGGCTTTCATTCATCCATGTGTCTCTAGTACTCTGCATGATGATCTGAGCGCTGTGAATGATGTGCAGTTGGTTGAATGAATGACCTTTTACGTGAAGACAGTAATATGACTTCATGTGTGTGTGGGAATCTTGGTGTCTCCTGAATGGCATGCTCTTGTGGCAGTGTAGACCTGGTTCAAAAGAGTGGTGCTGGCACGGATAGTTGCTGTTGCGGAGTCTGCAAGCCCTTCGGCGAGGCCGAGGCTGTAGGAGAGCGGATCTGGGCACGGTCCCTGGCCTGTAGGCATCTCTGGATACACCTTCCTTAAGGACACTTCCCAGGGGCGCCTGGGTGGCTCAGTCGGTTGAGTGTCCACCTCGTGATATTGGCACAGGTCCTTATCCCAAGGTCATGGGACTGAGCTCTGTGCTGAGCATGGAGGCTGCTTGAGATTTTCTCTCTCTCTCCCTCTTCCCCTCTCTCCTGCTCACACACACTCTCTCTTAAATTAAAAAAAAAAAAAAAAAAAAAAAAAAGACCCTTCTCAGCCTGCCTTCATGGTCCCTGTGGGTGTCAGATGTGGGCTTGCCGTCATCAGCTTGGTGGCTTGTTCTGTATAAGCCGGGAGGTGGGCTAGCCACTGAGCTGAATGCTGACAGTCGCCTCCTGCAGGGAGAAGAGGAAGGTGGCTTCTCTTCTGTGTTTACATCTGTGGGATGGGTGTGCAGGGAGGAGGGGATGAGAGCGTGTCCGCCCCAGGAAGTTCGTGGATGTGAGGATGGGAAGAAGGGCTCCTCACAAGCATGTACTGGCCACCCCTTAGGGACAGAAAAAATTTTTAGACATTCAAAGAAAAAGACACAAATGAGCCCATAACCAGATACTTTGGTGAGAAACACAAGGGAGGGAGCCGATTTCAGAGGAGAAGGAGATATAAATCTCTGGCTTTGTGTTGAGAGCTCTTAAAAATGATTACTAGGAACCAAAATAGGTTCACTGAAAAAAAAAGTGGTGGGGGGGGGAGTAATTCCAAATGGAGCTTTCTTTTTTGTTGATAAGGCTTACTTGAAAAGAAGCATTGTGGCTTTGTTTCTTGGCCTTTGCTGACCTCGCAGACGGATCTGGTAGACTGGGCGGGCAGGGGGATGAATTAAGCTGGTGTATTCATTCCCTGGGGTGGCCTTGACAAAGTACCACAAACTGGGTGGCTTAAAACACGGGAGTTTGTTTTTTTCCCTCTCACAGTTAAGGAGGCTAGAAGTCTGAAGTCAAGGTGTCTGCGGGGTTGGTTCCTTCTGGAGGCACCAAGAGAGAATCTGCACCCTGCGTTTCTCCTACTTTCTGGCAGTGGCCAGTAGTCCTTGGCCAGCCTTGCCTTGTAGCTGCACGACTTCAGTCACTGTCTCTCTTGTCTGATGGTCTTCTCCCTGTGTGCCTTTCTGTCCAAATTGTCCTCATCTTAAAGACACCAGTCAATGGATTAGGGGCCATCCTAATCCCGTATGGTCTCATTTTAGCTTGATTCCATCTGTAAAGACGCTATTTCCAAATAAGGTCACACTCCCAAGCACCAGGGCTTAGTAGGACTTGAACAGATCTGTGGAGGAGAACACAATGCAGCTGACAATAACAACAGCTGGTGAGTGGCCTCCCTTACACCCAGTCTTTTCTCGGAGCCCCTCTCTCGTTACTCCAGCACTCCATGTTTTTATCCTTAGAAACGCAGTGTTTTGGGGCCAGAGGGATGGTCTCATTTACTGTGTCTGTGTGCTGCTCTGGCCCACTGCTATGGCATGGCTTGTGTAGTCATGGAGGTGACAAGGGGCAGGGCCGGGATCCTTGTTTCCCTTTCCTGGAAATATTTTGCTCAGTTTCGTGTTGAATTCTGTCAGAGTTTCTTGTTCCCCATGTGCATTAGCGTCATTTCTCTCAAGGAGACCGTAACTTCCTTAAAGGCCGGTTTGGCCGTAGTTTGCTTGCATGCCCAGAGTCTAACCCTCAAGCTAGTAGGTACTGAAGAAGCATGTTGTCGGGAGCACTTGAGGCAAGGTGGCTGCCCTGTGGTGTGTTGGTCAACAAGCCTTCACGCAGACCTTCTACTGAATGCGTTCATTCCTTCTACTGAGACCTTCTACTGAGAGCGTTCCGCTCTCGCTGGCCCTGCCTCAGAATCCTTATCAGAGCAGGGTGCTGGGCCACTCTCCTTGAGTGCAGTCCACACACGGAGCAGATCTAGTTTCGGGTGAGGCTTTATCCAGGGGCCAGACGAGCTGATCAGGACCTGATTGTGCTCCTTTTTCTCAGCTCTGTTTTTCTCCCTTTGGGCTCCATTTCTGAGCTTTGGCTTTGTCCGGCCTTGCCTTCGCATCTCAGGGTGACTGCTCCCAGCTGCACAGTCTCTGTGCTTCCTCTTCTCCCCAGTGTAGAAGACGATGGTCTTGTCCCAGCATTCCTAGTGAGAACTCCAAGCCTGCCTCTGATTGGATCGACTCTGGTCACATGTTCTCTCCTGAACCAGTGGCCAGGGCGGAATATGCTGATTGGTCTGACCAATGTCATGTGATCTCGGTGTGGCTGAGTGCATGGGGGCAGCTTCCCCAGACTGTGTGGGCCCCCAGACGGAAGGCAGGGCTGGTGGAGGGAGGGGGAAGGGAGGGATGGATGAGGGAAGGGCACGTGGGATGGCATCTTGCGGAAGCCTCATGTCAGCGTCAGTCCCCCACCTCCAACCAGAAGAGATGTGTTTTCCTTTCAGGAATACATCGATGCGCACCCTGAGACCATTGTCCTGGACCCCCTTCCTGCCATCAGGACCCTGCTTGACCGCTCCAAGTCCTATGAACTCATCCGGAAGATCGAGGCCTACATGAAAGGTACGGACACATGTGGCTTGGTGCCTGTGGCAGGTGGCCGTCACAGGGAGGCCACTGCATGGGGTGGGAGGCGGGCGGGGGAGTGTCTGATCTTTTTAGGCCCTTTGGGACAGGTAGCAGTTGAATTCCGTGGGGGCGCACATTCTTGGGAGGGCCCTTTTCTCTCCTGTGACCGGCAGAGTTAGGAAAGAAAAGCCCCAGGGTGCTCATTGGGAGAGAGAGTGGCTGCAACCACTTCAAGACGGTTTTGTTTTGTTGTCTTAAACCCACAGAGTGGCGATGAAGTGTCCCGATAACACAGTGGTTAGAGAGCAGGAGTGTGTGTAGAATAGCTGAGCAGCGGGCGGGGAAGGGGAGTTATGTAACCGGGCAAAGGAGACAAACAGAAATTGAAGGGCCTTTAATCAAACACATGGAGATGTGTAATGTGGCGGCTGGACCTCGTGGGGTACGCTCTGTTCTGGAGGGCAGGCGCCTCCCGCTTAGCTGCGGGAGCTTTTCCTGCCAGCCACATCCTCTTGTCCTTGAGGACTCATTCTCCCCACCTCCCTGGGCTGGGCAGCCCCAGAGAAGTGGGACTGCCTTCCTGAGGTGTTTATTCATGTGAGAAGGGCTTTTTTGGAAAGATTCGTGTTAACAGTGACTTAGTTCTCTTTGCCTGGTCCCAGCATTCCCTGCTGAGAGTTCTGGTTTAATTTTAAGGAAAAGTGCTTTGCCTGTGTCCTGGGCCTGTATGAAGATTCATCGTATAGCCCCCGTTCCTGCCATCCAGATCATGAGTGTGGCCTGTCTGGGCTGCCTTGAACCCGGAACCCTAGTGACTTGGTCCGTCGTTGTTTTGTGTGATGGTGGAACCGGTGGGGACTTGGGCTTTGCCGGACCAGAGGCAGCCTGTCTGCAAGGTTATGCCTTCTTACATTCCTTCTTCCAGTGCTCATGAAGGTGGCTTTGGTCATTCTGTTTTGCAGACAGTAGTGGAGACTGAGAGCTTAGCAGATGGACTGACATCACACAGCCTGTGGGTCGCAGAGCCAGCATCCAGTCCGGTCTCTCCAACTCGGGCTCCTAGCTCCTCGCCCTTAAGCTTAACTTACATGTTCATGGCCAGAGGGCCCTGGATCTGACAAGCACCTTGTATGGAGCAGTCATGGACCTTGCCCAGGAGAGTTGGAACGTGCCCTGTGGAAGAGCTGGGTGTTGGACGTGGCTGTCCTGGAGGGGGTCTCGAGGCCTGTTTCCCTGGGTGTCTGGCATTTAGCAGGTGGCATAGAGCATGGGCTTCCTGGGTGGCCCCCAAATGCCAGGCTCTCTCAGCATGCCAGCATCCGTTTTCCCTTGGGCCTGGAATGGCCAGTGATGATGTTAATTTCCCTTCCCTTTGCATCGTTTCCCTGGGTCCCACTAGAACCCTCCGATGAGAAGGAAGATCCATAGGGACATTGTGGCTAAACTTTGCTTCTGGAAATCCTCCTCTTCTCAGGAGTTGTGGGCATTGGATATCAACTGTGTGAAGGGACAGGAGATGACTCCAGTCCTGATGAGAAGGCCCAATTAGCGGGAGGAGTTGAGGTCAGCAGCCATGTCTTGTGTCAAGTCCATGAGAAGAGTGAGGTGTTCTAACGGGGTCAGGGAGGTCACCACTGAGACGGCTTTTTCAGAGCAAAGAACACAGGCTTTGGGGGGAGACAGACTGAGGTTGTATCTGAATCTGGGCTCTTGTTGCCATGTGGCCTTGACCAAGTCCCTTGACCTAGCTCTGCTTGTTTTCTGTAAGATGTTGGTAATAAGTGGTTTATCCACAGGGTCTGGGGTTGAGCTAATTGGGATGACATCTGATGAGCACTTAGCATGGGTCCTGGCTCATGGTGTCACCGGGAATGGCAGCTGTTGGCACAGCTCCCGTTACCCTAGCAGGGGCTGGAGCGTCTGGACTGGATCTTGGAGTCTCTCTCAGTGTTCATGCCTAGAGAATCAGGGCTGGGGTCAAGGGTGAGCCTGGGCCTGGACTGTGAGTGTGCACAAGAAGCAGGGCTGTCCTTGGTGGGCGAGACTGAGGGGGACAGCCTGGGCCTCCCAGATCAGGCTGTTGTGTGAGCAGAGTGGGAGAGGGCCGCAGCGTGGGGGGCTTGTGTGTGGCCTGCAGACCGCTGGGTCGGTGTGGGGGACTTGGAATGCCTTGTGCAGTTGGGGACCTCGCTCATGAGCAGCCATGGAAAGGGTGTGAGCTGGTGAGTGAAGGGTTCGAATATACCTGCGATCAGTGTAGGTGTGGCCCGGGGACAGGTTCTGATGGGCATTACCTATATGCTGTTGTAAGGGTGCCCCACACCGAGCCATAGGTGCGAGGGCCCGGTGACCGACCCCCAGTGGGGAGGGAATCAGACCCCATGCTGCCGGGTCCGAGAAACCTCAAACTCAGGTGTCATCAGCTCGGGAGCTGCCTGCAGGGTTGGGGGGTGGGGAAGCCCCCTCCATGGCCAGCAAGAACGTGTTGACCAAACCCTCCAGGCAGGCTTGGTCCTAGGCCAGCAGGAATTGTTTTGTGGGTGGGCCATGACCGCTGCGCCCTGGATTTTCCTTATCGTGCACACCGAGCTGGGCTGGCATTCTTCCAGGAGGGTGGGCAGAAGCTGGGATTTCCTGGAGCCTTTTCCTGCCCCCATCCCCCCACGGCTGTTCTTGTGGAAGCACTGCGGGCTCCCACCTTCCATCCTCCCGGAGTGGGGGCTCCTCCTCCCTGCAGATGCAGAGAACCTTCTCTGGGAGGCACATTCCCGGCACTCCTCCGCCCCACTCCTGCTATTCCTGGAGGCAGCCTGTTAAGCGTACTGTAAATGGCCGTGATTACCCTGTAAGCTCCTCAGGCAATTAGAGCAGTCCAAGTGACACTTTCTGCGTGGGAAGAAGGGGCTGGGTGGAGACCTCCTTGAGGTGTCCTGTCCTTCAGCTGAGGTGGCTCTCTCTCTGCCTCGGAGAGCCTGGACTGCTGCAGGGACAGACCCGGGGAGGCTGCTAGGGGAGGTGACCAGGGCTGCCTGCTCAGTGAGGGTGGGTGTGGCACAGGGGGGGGGGCGGGGAGTGGAGGGGTCCACGCCCAGGCAGGCCTTCTGTCTCAACGTGCAGCGTTCAGTGTCAGCTGTGCAGACAGGGGAGGCCTGCTGTCTGGAGCCCCTGGCTCCCCGTCAGACTACCTGGGTGCCATCTCGGTTCCATGCTCCCAGACCTCACCCTCTTCTAATCCAGAGCCTGGAGGGGAGGCGGGGTCCTTTCTCTGCCTCGGACCTGCTAACATTTGCCCATTTGGTTAGTGCTAGGGTTGCCGTAGCAACAGAGACCGGAAGTAACGGTGGCTTAAATCAGATGGGACTTCGTTTCCATGTCATGGAAAACCCAGAGGGAGAACCCAGACTTCTTCCAGCTGATTGTTCTGTGATGTGGGCCTCCTGGTCCACAGTGGTGCTGCTGAGACTCCAGCCGTCACATCCAAGATCTAGACATAAGGGTGGGGAGGCGCTAAGGAAAAGGAAGCAAGGGGAAACAGCCTTAGTTATCTTTAAGGAAAGGCCCTGGAAGCCACACCACGATGCTCTGTCCACGGCCAGGACTGAGTCCCAAACTGAGCTGCAAGGGAGTCGGGGAATGTGCTTTCTGTTCTGGGCAGCTACAATGTGCAAGCTTTGTCACTGTGGAAGAAGAGGGAGAACAGATTTGAGGAACAGTTAGTCCATCTGAGACTCCTTCCTTCCTTCCTTCCTTCCTTCCTTCCTTCCTTCCTTCCTTCCTTCCATCCTTCGGGGAAGTGGGTTGCTACATGGGGAATCCATGGGTGAATGATTCTTGGAATGACAATTTCTCCTCCAGGTAGCCAGAGGCTATGGCCTCAGCCTGTGACCTTAGCAGTAAGCTCCTTCCACACAGCAGCTCAAAGCAGTGTCAGGTCACTAGGCTTGCAGAGTGAGCCACCCCAGAGCGTTTGGGCCACAGGTTTCTCTAATAGATGACTGTTTCTGGGCAGGGTCACACCCACACCCCTTAGCCAGAGGCAACAGATGGCACTAACCTGGATCCAATTCAGACCAAGTGCAGGAACCTCCCAGAAATGAAACATTGCCTGGTGCAGGCTTGGGGACGGGGAGGGAGTGAGGGGAGGGAGGCTGGGGCAGTAAGTCGTGATTGCCCAGCACGTGTCTGCAGGCCTTTTCTCTCCCTGCCACCTGCTTTGCCGCCCAGGGCCAAGATTTTGAGATGGAAACCCCAAGGCCCAGGCCTGGCTCTGCCACCCCAACTGAGCAATTCTGGGCAAGGCTCTGGCTGGCTCCTGAACTGGCCAACGCGATACGAGAGCAAGCTGGGCTGTGATTGGATGACACAGGCTTGTCTTCTTGACCCTGGGAGTCAGGGGTGGGGTGGGGGCAGTGGCTGATGGAGCGTGTCGGGACAGAGGGCTCAGGAGACCCTTCAGAGCTGATGACAGCTGTGGGTGATGGGTGACGTGCTCTGGAGGTGACAGATGGCCATCGGGACGCCAGGCCTCCCTGGAGAGGGAGGTGCACACCACTGATGGAGCAATTCTGCCTGTGGTTTTATGGGAAATTAATCAGGGCTCCTCTTGGAGGCCATTGGGAAGCTGGATTGAAAATGGAGTCATCTAGATGGCAAGTGAAGAGAAAGGAACATTCCTCAGAGCCTGGAGGAATAATTCCCCACAGAGCCTCGGTTGGGTGAGGGTGGCCAGTGGGGGAGGGGTGTGGTGGAGCTGGGGGGCGCACAGGCCTGTGGGTGTGAAAGAAGAGGCCAGGGAAGGGGCTTGGGGTCAAGGCTTGGGGCTCTGATCTGCCTGTGCTCCCTGCCTTGTGACCTGAGGAGGTCGCTTTCCTCTCTGAGCTTCCTCTGTCGGGGCTTGGGTGGGCACTGAGGCAGCACTTCCTGCACACCAGGCACTGTCCGAAGCACTTTAGCTAATTTAACCCTCGCAGTGACCCTATGAGAAAGGTTCGACACTGAAGTGCGTGGGCTTGTCAGTTCAGGCCACGGAACTACTTTGGGGGGCAGAGCTGGGATCTGAACCGAGCGCCATCCGTCTGTGCTCTCAGCTGCTGGTCCCTGAAACCCTGGGTGCACTGCTTGCTCCTCCCACGCCATCCCTGACACGGACCGGACCGACACCCCGTCCCGGACCGACACCCCGTCCCTGACACGGACTGACTGAGGCAGAGGCCTGGATGGACACAGAGAGGGGCTCTGCTGGGACTACCAGCTGGTGGCACTCTTGGGTGCCCTCTGCTGTTCAGGAGGTGACACCGACCCCAGAAGGTCCCTGGGGTCCACTCCACCGAGAAATGAGCAGCTCTGCTTGAAACGGTCACTGAGGCTCTGTGCCCCAGAGTTCCGGAGGAAACAGGAGTCCTGTCTGTTCGGTTTGAGAGCAGCCACATACGGTGATGGAAGAGAACAGACTTTGGTCCTGACAGACTGGGCTCAGCTCCCCTCGTTGGGCCTGCGCAGTCACTGGTTCCCTCTGAGTCGTTTGCTCATCTGTACCGAGGGGTTGCTTTCACCTCCCTGGGGGCCAGTGTGCAGCGGGTCGGGCCCTGTTCGTTGCAGCGAGTGCCGGTGGCCCAGAGTTGGGTGTCCCATCCCGTCGGCTCCCTCTCCTTGGTCCTGCTGGGCGCCCAGGTTCTAGGCGGGAGGCATGTGGCAGAAACTGGTAGTGGGTGGCGGGGCTTGGAGTCGAGGACAAGGAGGACAGGAGTGAGCGCACCCCAAGGACTGTCAGTCCCGAGTCAGCCAGCTTCCAGCCTGATTTTGTGCAGGAGGCTGGGGTTTTGAAACAGCCTGCCAAATAAACACTCCATACGCATTGAGTGGGCTTCACAGGAGGCCTTACGGTGCCTGCCTGCCTGTGTCTCCCTTGAGTGTCAGCCAGCCTGACCGACAGCGCTGAGGCCAAGGGGACAGAGCACCAGGCTGGGCCCGGGCAAACTCCTGGAGCAGGTGGCTGTGCAAATGGGCCTCTACAAGCTTGGGTGGGGGTGGGGGCTTTGGATGGGTGCTTGGCTCCTGGTTTCCCTCCTGGACTTGGGGGCATGTGGGAGAAACACTGTCCTCATTTTTCATGTCGGCTGCTTCCCATGACCCAGGTAGAGACCCCGTGTTCAGATCGAGGCAGAGGGTCGCCAGAGCAGGATGGTGGGTAGATCACCTTCTGTGGGCCCGGCCGAGGGAGGCACCTTCCCAGCATTAGGTGGCGCCTGGGCCTGAACCTAGTGGCATTTTGGTGGTGCCCTGGTGAGCCTCCCTTTGTTACCTGCCAAGAGGAGGTAGATGCTGAGGATAGTACTGAGGACCATGCCTGGCCCTGGGCGGGCAGCTCCTCCTCTCCTCGTGGTGAATCCTCTCAGCAACGAGAAAGTGGAGGCTGAGAGAGGGGAGGGTTTCAGAAGTCTTCACATCGAGCCCTGTGCCGACTCCAAAACCAAGCCTCCTTCCTACACCAGATGCATTTTGCAGCTGATTCTCTGAACCCCACCCATCTCCGTGCCCTCTGCTCGCCCTGGGTGGGGTCTGCTCCTGTCCTTGGCTCCGGGTCAGAGGCCACACCTGCCATGCGGGCCTGGGGCCAGGGTTCACCTCTGCTGCTGTCTGGGCATCGGGCCCTGCAGGGACTCTGTGTCTCTCTCCTCTCCACCCACCTGCCTGCCGGCTCATCCTCAGCCCTCAGAGGTCCCCTTCTGAAGTGAGGCCCTGTATCACCCACAGGAATCCTGAGGGTGTTGACCCTGCCAGACGGGCTCACAGTGGAGACCGCAGAGCCCAGAGCACGGGAGGACCTCCCACAGGCTCACGTCTGCTCACTGCTTGTCCCCGCCTGCCCCCCACAGGCCTAGGCCTGCTCATTCTCCTCCCGCCTGAGAGCTGTTTCCTTTGTGTCTCCCCACCCTGGCCTACCTGCAGCGGGGGGATGACAGGTGCCTTGGGGAATGCACAGACCCCAGCCTGCTCTTCAGCAGCCTCCATCTTGACACATTCTGCGTTCCAGAAGGCTGAGGGCTGTGCCCGGAGGGCAGCGGCCCTTGTTCCTTGGGGAAACAGACTCAGCTTCTGCCTCAAAGCTCTCAAGGTCCAGGCCTCCTAGTGCCGGGGCCCAGGGGCTGGTCTTACTGGGTCAGGGACGTGGAGATGCAGTGACTCCCTTTGGGGGGAGGGTGCAGGTGTCTCCTCACTTCTTGTTTTCTGCAGTTATACTGGAAGCCAGAGTCCCAGAGCTGGTATGGTCTGACCGAATGACAGCAGACCAGCACCCAGCTCCTCACCTTGCCTTCCCGCTGCCATGGCGGCCTGATAGGGGTGCCCCCTCCATGCTGGCGCTGACGTTCTCTCTTTGGCAGTCCTTTGCCAAATTCCTCACTCCCTCTGCCATAGTCTAGGACACAGGACTGGAGGTTACAAGGAGAGATTCCGGGAGTGGAGTGGGCTCTCATGGTGGCTGGTTTGCAGCCTCCCAAGGAGACTCAGGTCCGTTCTTGGAAAGAACTTTCCTGTTTGTGCCCTCAGAGCTTCTCACTGGACCTTCCAAGCCTTTGGGACTATAGCAGCCAGGCAGGGGCAGCCCCTTCCCCCACGGGTGCCTCCCTCCAGCTCCGTCTAGCCCAGTATCTCTGGATGAGATACCAGGCTTCTTGCTCGTGTGCTGGCACACAGACCCCACTGTCTCCTCCTGACCCTGTCTCCTCCTGACCCCGAGACACACCCCTCCACCCCTCCTGACTGACCCCACCAGGCTCTGATGGCTCCTCCAGGCCGGTCCTTTCTTCCCTGAATATGCAGGGCTTCCCCCCAGGGCCAGTTGGTGAGCCAGATGCTGTTTGTCTTTGAGACCCTGGCTCCCTTTTCTGGAGTTTCTTTCCCCTTGTTGTGATGACCAACCCCTGCAGACTTGAGACTCCCAGGAACCTGCCCCACATCCCCCATCACACTCAAGAGTCTCCCAGCACCCACAATAAGAAATCTCAACGTCTTTTCCCTGGGACATAGTAGGACAGACCGATACTCAAAACATACTTGTTGGTCACGTTGATCAGAAAGTATCAGATACTAGTCATTTACACTGTAGTGTGAATTTAAGGTCCACTTTGTGTCTTCCCAGTTGAAAGAGATCTTGAGTTCTCAGTGCCTCCAAAGCTGCTCTTCTCTATATCTTTAAGATGAGGAAAGGGGCCCAGAGAAGTTGTAGGACTGAGCCAGCACCACTCGGTGCTCTTTCCATGGGCCTCACACCTCTGTAGCAGTCTCCTCAGAAGCATCACGAGTCAGACTGCCTGGGTTCGGATGCTGTCTTTACATTAGCTGTGTGCATTTAGGCAAGTTATTTAACTGTCCCGAGCCTGAGTTTTCCTATCTGTAAAATGGGGATAATCATAGTAGCACCTTCCTCATAGGGTGGTTGTGAGAATGAAACATGATTATGCATTTAAGGCTTACTCAATAGACAGTAATTCTGGGTGACACTGCATTGTGGTTTCAGACCACACCATGTGTGTTGTGACCCTGCCAATCTTGAGTTCTTTCTCTTCTGTTTAGCACTAGATTTGTGCTGGTGAGCTGGATTGTGGGCCTTCCGACCCCCACGAGACCAGGCCCCTCCAGGGCAGTGCTCCCCTCTGCTTCCATCCTCCCCGAACACCCAGTCCCATGTTTGTCAATGCATCGCCTGGGTTTATTTCCCCCAAACAAGAATTTTCAGGGTGACCCCTCATGTAGCACACTCAAGGCTTTTGTCCTGTTTCCATTGCCTTTTTTTTTTATCAGTTATTATAGTTTTATGGTTAAGTTCACATTATACAGTTTTTAGTGTAATTTTTTTATTTTTAAGTAATTTTAGATTTACCAAAAAAGTTGCGAAACATGGTACACTAAGTTTCCTTATGCCCTTCCACAGCTGTGGCTTGTGTCAACATTCATGTGACTGTGAATTCACATCAGTAGCAATGCCATTGATTACCAGTTTCACCAGCTTTCTCACCACTGCCCTTCTCCTGGTCGTTCTTGTCTGTGGTCTCCTCCCGTCTGGGGCAGGGCTTCAGGCTGCTTGTCTTTCGTGACCCGGGCAGTTTGGAAGAGCCCTGCCCATTTATTTTGCCAGCCTCACTTTGGGTTTATCAGATGTTTTCCAGTGTTAACGGGATTCGGTTGACATTCTGCATTTTGGGCAGGAACGCCACACCAGCAATGCCGTGCCCTCCTTTGCACATCCTGTCTATCAGGAGGCCATGACGTTCTGTGTGTTCTATCTGGTTAACTGATCATTTGGTCGGAGTGCTGTGTGTCACGTTTCTCTACTGTTCGTTTCTATTTTTCTCTGTAATTAGCAGTTATCTTATAACTTTGCAGACCTTATAACCTTTGCAGACACCCTGTTTCTCGTCATACTTTTCCTGCTATTTTAGAACCATTGATGGTTCTTGATGACAAGTGTTGCTACTGTGGTACTTGCCAAATGGTCATCATATCGAATTTTTAAAAATAAGCATGCCCCTCTTCAAACCAGGGCCTTTGCAGACATCCATAAGAGGGCACTTCGTGGAGCCCTAGCATATTCTCATTTGTAAGTAAAGAGAAAGGTGAAGATGAGAATTAAGGAGGAAGAAAGGGGATTGCGTTGGAGAAAGTTCTTTGCCACAGGACTTCTCAGAGCCTTTAATGTGTCAGTTTGACTCTCGAGTCTTCTGGAGGGTGGTGTGATGAATTTCACCACTGATGGTAAGATATAGTGGTAGTTTATATCCCACAAATAGGGGGAAAGTGCTAATTAAATTGTGATACAGCATCAATGATGAGACACATCTCAACCTCCGAGATGGAAAATGAAAAAACATATGTCTTAGGGGCGTCTGGGTGGCTCAGTCAGTTAAGTGTCTGCCTCTTGATTTCAGCTAAGGTCATGATCTCATGGTTTGTGGGTTCAAGCCCTGTGTTGGCTCTGCACTGATGGTGTGGGTCCTGCTTGGACCTCTCTCTCTCTCTCTCTCTCTCTCTCTCTCTCTCTCTCTCTGCCTTTCCCCTGCTCGCTCTCCTCCTCTCTCAAAATGGATAAACACTTGAAAAAATTTAAGAAAAAGAAAAAAGAAAAAACACATGTCTTAGAATCAATGGAATATGGCAGTATTCGGCTTTCCCCCCCTAATCGGTTGTAGGCCCCCCTCCTCCTCTCTGTAGGGCTTCTGGTGAAAGGCTTGCCCCGCCCACCACACTTTAAGAATCCCCAGACTGGGCGCCGCTCACCTCCAACTCTGCACAAACCTGACCTTGAATTCCCTCCATATCAACAGGCAGGGCCCTGATTGTTGGTGACTCACTTCCCAGAGGCAGCTGCTTTTAATGGTGTGGAATCCACCCTTCTAGACCCTTCTCATACACGTACAAATATATGTACGTACTTTAAAAAAGAAAAGAAGCAGAAGCAGACTACACGTGTTCTCATAAAGCTTGTTTTTTTCCCTACTTAGTATGTATCTTGGCTTCTTTCCATGGCCCATGAAAGAGGAGGGAGATAGGTCTGCTTGGCTCTTTTTTGGTGGCAACATAATATTTCAGCACATGATTGATAGACTCATAATTTGCTTGATTATATTAAGCTCATAAGGACATTCCAGTTTAATTTTTTTTTATTCAACCGGGCTGTAGTAAACATAGATTTTTGCATATTTCTCTAACATTAATTCCTAGAAGTAGAATTCCTCAGAGAGAGATTTTTGTAAACATTGCTCACATTGGCAGGTACCGCTGGATTGTTCTTCAAAAAGTTTGAGTAAATGTCACTCTCCTATGCCCATCGTCCAGGGAAATGATACCTATCTTAAGGGGCATTTCTTCCGTCATTGACAAGATAGAGCATCTCTCTTTTTTTTTTTTTTTTTAATGTTAATGTATTTTTAAGAGAGAGGGAGAGAGAGGAAGGGGCAGAGAGAGAGGGAGACACAGAATCTGAAGCAGGCTCCAGGCTCTAAGCTGTCAGCACAGAGCCCAACGCGGGGCTCGAACTCACGAGCCGTGAGATCATGACCTGAGCCGAAGTCGGACGCTTAACCGACCGAGCCACCCAGGCATCCCTGATAGAGCATCTCTTTATATGCTTATTGGCCCTTTGCATTTCTTCTATGTGTGAGTCTCTTCATTTGCCCACTTCTCTGTTGGGTTGGTGGTCTTCTTCTTCCTGATTGGTTACCATCCTTTCTGGATTAAGGAAGTTGTCTCCTTGTTTAAAATATAGACTGTTTCATCGATGGAAGCTTCATCTTTGCACTGGGGCCAAGCTAACATTTTCTGTTCTGCTTTTAGAATATGAGCTGCCAGAGAGAGCACTTTAAACATTATTTTTGAAACGTCTTGAAAACAAAAAAAGGCTGCTGCATTTTGGGAGCTGGAGCTGAGTGGGGGCAGCGGGTGTCTGCCTCGGTCCGGAAGGGGCCATAAATCACTGGAAACAGCTGCCATGGAGTTAATCCACATTTTGCCAGCAGCCGTTTCCATCAGCTGGAGTAGGGCTCAGGAATGTCCGTGTCTCTGCCTGGGCCCGTGTCTGGCTCCTCTGTTCCGGGGCTTTGTGAACGTCCCAGTGCAAACAGCACTCTGGGCCCTGGAGATGAAGCAGGTCATTAGCTAAGTCAGATGGGAGGAAACTGCTCATCCAGCTGACCAGGGCCGTGTCAGACCGGGAGATGTCCGAGCTGTGGCATTTCTTTCTCTCTGTCCCTGCCCACAAGCAACCCCCCTCCCTCAGTTTCGGGCTGATTCCACATCTTCCAGTGTCTGCCCCCTCCTCCCGCCACCACCCCGACAACTCACCTGTAGCCAGAGAGCCCGAGGCTCAAGCTGCGGGCAGGGAGGCAGCAGCTGCGGCAAGGCCTTTGGGGCCCTCAGAGCCTCCAGGGAGCAGGGTAGGGGCTGCAGCCGCTGGTGAAGAGTGCCCTCCACCCCCCGGCCCCAAACGACAGTCAAGTCAAGGACCCATGTCAGCGAGGCCACCTTTGGAGAAGACTGCCAGGGGGTTTTCACTCCGCTGCCTCAGAAAGCTCTGGCCGTGGCTGAGAACACTGTCAGGCCTGCGAACGTGTCGTCTGTCTCATGTTCTCTCGGCCCGTTGCTGACGTCGCTGTTTTTCTGATCCTGCGCTGGGGACTGACAGCTCACATCTGACCTTGTCTTCTGAGCCTGAGGATGCTGCTCGAAGCCGAGCGCTCTGCGAGGGGAGAGTGGTGGCCCTCTGGGAGATGGCCCGCATGTTGGCTGCCGGTCCGCTTTAAGAGTCCCAGTTCCGTCTCGGTGGACAGATGGACGAGGAGGCTCCATCTCCCTTAATGCTCGGCGTCAACGGCACTGTCTCCAGGCAGGAAAACGCAGGCGCGATGTTCTTCCACGTCCACTCCCTGTTTTTCCCTCTCCCCAGGGGCCTTGTCGGGCCATGCAGAGCAGTGCTGGGCTCACTGAGGTGATCTTAGACTTTTTAAAATGGCAGCCCTTCGAGTAACCGCACCAGTACTCAAGGTGGAGGGATGGCGGAATCTGTCACTCCGTGTGCCAGTTTTTGTTTGACGTGTCTGTAGGTCAGTTCGTTCGATCCCGGCAGCAGGCCCACGGACAGGACTGAGGACTGTTCTTACCCCCATTTTACAGACCAGGAAACCAAGGCATGGGGGGGTGAGGAACTTCCTCAAGGTCGCACACACTCAGGCAGCCTGGGATATCCAGTCACACAGTGTTGGGGACGCGTACCCGGCGTGACGCCTCTCTGACTCCCTCTAGGCCCAGAGACCTTCAGTGGGACTGAGGAGAGGAGGGCAGTGAGGTTCCACTCAGGCTGCCGCGCTGAGGGCATGGCTGTGGGGCCAGGCTGCCTGCGTGGAAGCTGGCTCTGCCACATCCTGGCTTTCGGCCCCGAGGACAGAACGTGCCCTCCCGGGGCCTCCGTGGCCTTCCGTGCACAGTGGAGGTGACGGTCGTGATCTGTGCGTAGCGCTGCCAGGGGAATCCCGTGAGTGGAGACCTGGCACTGGGCTGTGTGCGCCTGCCTGGGTCCACCTCTCGGGAGCCGCGTGGCAGGCCCGCGCAGCTTTCCGCAGAGCATAGCCAGGGCGGCCTGCAGCGTTCTCGGCTCTCGGACAGGCCCCACGCGTACTGAGGTGAGCAGGGCGGTCCCCCAGTCCTGTCAGGGGTGGCTGGGTACCAGGACTGGGAGGCACGTGCTGGGCCGTGAGCCCAGAGGGGGGAGCTTGTGTGAGAGACTGAGCGAAACCTGTTTTGTCCAGAGCTCAGGGGTGGGTGTGGCGGGAGGTACAGGCAAGGCTTCCACCCGTCGCTCCTGCCGGGCCTGCCTCACCCCAGCTTCCGCCTCACGGCACAAGGCCCCCCCTTCTCAGGAGGTGCCACTTCTCCCCTCACTTCCCCTGCTGCTCCCCTCGGGCGTCCTGGGGGGGAATGCCGCCCGGGCCCGACCCTGTGCCCGTTGGCCTCCCGGCCCCGGCCTGGTCTGTGTGGTCGGTGACCTGGGCAGAAGGAGCCCTGGCGGGCCTTCCCTCACACCCGCTGTCCTCCCAGGCCCTTTGAGGTGTCACGCCCTTCCTTCCCTCCGCTGCGCGGGATAAACTGGACTGACGAGCGGCCCCCAGTCCCGCCTGCCTTTCAGGGACGCGGTTCCCTGTGGGCCGCTCTCCCTGTCAGCTTCGATTGCCCTCTGGCCCCATCTGAGCTCCTCAGTGCCCGGGCAGTGTGAGCAGGGCCCTCTTTCCTCTCTTGTCCCACAGCAGGTGCTGGAAGAGGGCACCCCTGCCCTATGCCTCGTAGTCCTGAGACAGTGCTAGCTCCTGAGGAGCCCTCAGCTCTGTCGTAGGTTCGGCCTGGACCCTGGGGTGTTGGCTGGACCTCGGGGAGGAAGGAGGGCAGACCCAGCTGTGACTAGTAACAGCAGTGAAGCCATGTCTCCTGCTGCTTATTGCTTACTACCTGCGGTCCCGGCACGGTAACTCACGGTGTCTTATTTAGTCCTCCCAGTGGTCCTTGGTGTGGTAGCTGCCGCTGTTATCCCCATCTTGCAGATGTGGAAACTGAGGCACGGAGAAGCAGCTCAGGGTGAGCCAGGGGCCCTAGGATCGGAACCCAGGCACTTGGCCCACTAGTGCGTATGCCCGTAGGCTACGAGGGGCCGGCTAGGAGGGTGAGGAACCGCTTCTCCTGGGACTGACCCGGAGTCCCGGCAGATTTCCAGGTGGTTTCCATGAGTCAGGCTGCCCAGTCCCCACATCCCCAGGGCATGCCGGCTTTGAGGGCTGCACTGGTCTTAAACCAAACAAAACCTATTATTTCGGTTTCATCTCATCCGAGGCTGTGAATGGTCTGAAGATACGCACGATGATGTCACTGCCGTCCAATTGTTTCCACCCTTTTGAAGCGCAACTCAAATCCCCCCCAGCAAATCCAAGGGGCCCTCAGGGTACAGGGAGAGGTGAGTCACCTGCCATAAACAGTGCAGAATGAACTGGGGAAGTAGGTGTTCGGGGACAGAGAGGACAGCTCAAGGGACCATTCGTAGGCATAACTGGCGGGAATCGGCCACAAGGAAGAACAGACTCTGACTTAGCTGATGGAGGGGTGGCAGGTGGTTGGAGACATGTGCAGTGAGGACGTCCTAGGAGAGGACTCGCCCAGGAGAGCGGAGAGGTGAGGACGGAGTGCTGTCTGGGGAAGGGCAAACGGTTGCTCAGATAGTGCCGGAGCCCTTCCTGGCCAGGCCAGGTGGACAGGACACTGTGCTCTGGGCAGTGACAGCAGGAAGTCGTGCCAAGGACGGGGATGCCCTCTGCAGGCCCAGGCTCAGCTCCAGATCAGAGACCGGTTCCCACATCCACTTCCTCTCAGCCATGGGCCTGTCGCAGCTCTCCCACCCCCACATGCCTGTGACTCGACTGTTCCAAGTTACAGGGGGGCTGCCATCACCATGAGCCGAAGAGCCCTTCGGGTTATCTTCAGAGCTGCTGTCAGGCTGAAATTTGGTTTACCCAGAATGCTCGGCTCGGAGCATCTTTCCCTGCCTAGAACTCCAGAGCATGTGGCTTCTGGCCCCTAACAGCTTACCGGCAGAGGGAAAGTGACTTTGGACAGTCAAGCACTAAATGAGTCATGGACAGTGGCGCCTGCAGGTTGGCAGGCCAGGCTCTCAGGGCTTTACCCCTTCCAGCCCAATGCCAGTCATCAGGGCTGTCCCAGACCAGCGGCGCCACATAGTGGCCGCTTGGGGAGTTGCAGGCCACCCCCTTTGTGCTGGCTCCCAGCTTCCCCTTCTGTGTTGTTTCCAGTGCTCATAGCTCACTTCTATTCTGTCTCCCGGTTCATCTCACACATGCGCACTTGCCAGAGAGATGTTTCTTGCTGCCACCTCAGAGGAGTGCTGGAGGGGGGGAAGGCTGGATCCTGACCCCAAGGAACGTACTGCCTGGTTCCTGAGTCAAACCCCAAACTTGTGGAAATACAACAGGGTCCGAGACATGAGCAGTCAGACAAGATAGCAGGGCAGGAGAGCGGTGGTGCTGGAACACGCGAGGCTGCTGGTGGAAGGTTCTGGGTGAGGCACTGCCAGGAGGTGGTATCAGTGGGAGACCACTTGTTCTCGAGGGCACAGGGGAACTGGATGAGTGGGTCGTCGCCAAGTGGTGGGAGGAGGGGCATCCCAGAGGTGAGTGTGGGGAACAGTGAGAGCTCCGCCAGGAGCCAGGGTTTAGCTGGCAAGGATCTTGGGTTCTGTGTTGCGGGAGGACTTGGGAAGTGCATTAGTTGGCTAGAGCTGCCCCAGCTAAGCACCACAGACCTGCAGCCTCAACAGCAGAACTTTATGGTTCTGGAAGCTGGAAGGCCAGGATCGAGGTGTCATAGGGCTGGTTCCTTCAGAGGCCTGGCTCCTTGGCTTGTAGGTGGCCGCCTTCTCCCTGTGTCCTCGCATGGTCATCCCCCTGTGCGTGTCTGTGTCTTAATCTCCTCTCATAAGGACACCAGTCAGATTGGATTAGGGCCCGCCCAGATGACCTTGTTTCAACGTCATCACTTCTCTAAAGGCCCCGTCTCCAAATATAGTCATGTTCGGAGGAACGGGGGGTTGGGACGTCAGCATATGGATTGTGGGGGAGCACAGTCCAACCCGTAACAGGAAGGTAAGCAGGGGCAAGTTGCAGAAGCCTGGAAGGGCTTTGGACTTCCACTTGAGTCAGCCATGGACAATTCTTGAGCTGAGAATAGCCTCAGTATACACGTGGGAGCTTTAGAAAGATGACCCAGGATCTGATAGCGAGGTGTGGTTTGGGTTAGACGGTGAATAAGGCGGGCGAGGTGCCAGAAGTCCAGCGGTTTGTGGGTAGAGCAGAAGCTGTGGGAAGAAGATGGTAATGGGGGTGAAGGTACCAAGAAGGGGGTTCCCTGATTCACAGACTCCAGGATCATGGAGTCAGGCAGCTGGGAAGGAGCCCCAGTGCTCGTCCACAGCACCTGTTTGGTCAGTGTCCCAGGAGGACTGGCTGAGGCCACTGTAGCTGCCCGACCCTGGGGTGGTGCCTCCCCTCCCAGAGGGAAAGCGCCTGCAGAGATGCCCTGAGGAGGGTGGTATGTCAAGAGAAACAGGGCTAACTCTGGTTCTCACGTGTTTTCAGATGCCCGTCGTGCATATGGCCTCACCAAGTGTCTGTAACAGCTTGGAGGTGGGCAGTGTTACTTTCCCATTTTACGGATGAGGGAAAGGATCAGAGAGGGTCACTGGCCTGGCCTGGGTGGCACAGGTTGCAGGGACTGGGCTGGCTCTCAGCTGCAGAATCGATGCTCATCATCGCTGTCACGTTTTGCTTTCTGGGCCCCCATGTGTGGTAACCGTCTCCTCCAGGCAGTCTTCCATGACTGCCCTGGCCCTGAGCGTCATGGTGGACATGTCGGGGTATGTATTTGGCATATGATCTGCCTTCCCTTCCCCAACACACCTCACTTCTGCCACTCACGCTTGGTAATCTGTAATTTAGCTGGATCAGTCACAGTTCATTTCTTGTCAAATAAAAAAGGTTTGTTGCAACTATGGCGAGGTATGGACATATAGTCTGTACTTACGGACCATTTCATGGGGGGTGGGGGACAGCCCTGTGAAGTAGGTACTGTTGCCCTCATCTTCTAGCGAGGAAACTGAGGCAGAGAGATAAAGTTGCTTGGCCAGAGTCACAAAGCTCCCATGAGGTGGAGCTGGGATTCAAACCCAGGTAGCCTGTGTCTCCGGCGGACCGTCCAGGGGCGCCCAGTCTGTGCCAAGTGCGGCACATCATTAGTCACCAAGAGATGAGCCAGCAGAAGGGCCCTTTTCCTAGATGCACAGAAGGTGGCCTGACCAGGCTAGGAGGACAGGCAGGAGTTCATCAGGCCGAGAAAGGGCTAGGAAAAAGGATTTGGTGGGCTGGGGGACCAGCATGTGCAAGGCTCCGGGCCTGGGACATCAGGGCACTGTTTTTTCCTCAGCTCTGAGAAGATGGAGTGGGAACCCGACCCTTCTGCCCCTGAACCTTTTCCTGTGCCTGCTCTGCCAGTGACAGTGCTGCATAAGACCATGTCCCACCCTGGGACCTGGGCCCCTGGGCATGGGGAGTGGCTCAGGGAGGCAGGACAGAGCCCGGCTCTGAGAGGCAGCATCTGGGGGTGGTGTGCAGGCCCCCGGGACGAGATGCTGCTGGTCCTGTGGGAACCGAGTTTTGATAGGGGCTGCTTCTCTTGGGCTGGGAGAGGTGGGAGCCCAGGCCAGTGTCTGCTTGGTTCACTCATCCGCCCCTTCACTGGGGTCAGGCCGTGAACGCGATGGAGGAAGCCCCTGCCCTCCCAGAGCCAACGTTCTGCCCGCAAGGTGGACCTGAGTCGGTGCGGCAGCTCTGGCTGAGGCAAGAGGGTTTGTCCAGATGGAAACTTCTTCCCGCCTTGGCTAGGGCCCACGGGCGTGGCCTCCTCCTGTGGAGCCCTCCCTGTCTCTCCAGGACGCAGTTACAGGTCTGCCTCCTGAGCCACGTGCTTCCTAGCGCCCGGCCTGGGGGCGCTGCCCCGTCGGCACCCCAGCTCTCCCATGGGTTGGGGAGCCCCGGTCGGCTGGCTGGAACTCCGAGTCACGCACTTTCTCCTGGCCTTGCCTCCTGCACGCCACGGGGTTGGGGTGCTTCTGTTGCCTCTGCTTCTGTCCCTGTCTGGAGCAGGGGGCGGCCAAGGGCCCTTGCCACCACCCGGCTCACGGTGGCACCTGGGCCCGGAGCTGTGCGAGGAAGGTGTGAACAGATGGCAGGACGGGGCCCTTGGAACGGCCGGCTCCTTTGCCTGGCCTTGTGCGGGCTCCACGGCACTTTTTCCGTGTCCTCGGTTCTCACCGCGGCGCCAGCGTGTGGACAGGGCCGGCTCGTTATGACTCCTATTCTGCCGGTCCGGAGCCCGGGGCCCAGGGAAGCCGCTGGGATTGCACACTGGTCTCCAGGCCTCAGTTCAGAGCTTTTGCTCTAGTGACTCCCCACGCCAGCCTCACTGTCTCCGTGCCCTCCTCACTGTTCCAGGCGGCCCGCTGGCCCCCGAGTGACCATATGTGCAGCGATGGCATTGTTGCCCACGTCACCCACTGTCCTCCTTCCTAAAGGCACTTCCCAGATTTCTGAAAGTAGGGCTACCCAGGGCTGAGAGGGCACGGTTGAGACCATTCACTGCCGGTGGTGCCACAGCGAAGACCTGCAGTCCTCTTGGGAAACGGCTCAGTGTTGCACAACAGCTACTGCAGAAACGACGATTCCGTGGACCCCGAAAGTGACTTCTGGGAATTTGGCCAATGGAAGTGGCTTACCACAAGCACAAATCCTTATGTGAGACACGTTCATCGAAGCCACGTCTGGTGGAGAAACATTGGCACAAATGTAAATGACTTCAGGGGAAACGTCACCAGTCAGGTAACCAGGGTACGCGAAGTCACGGGAAGACAGCGGCAGCAACAGTGTTTGGGAAAATCAGAATTAAGAAGGCAAGTCCGATCACAGTCGTAGCAAAGTAGGTAAAGAGGATGCTTGTGCACGGGATGTCCTTCAGAGGGCGCAAGGCCAGGCTGAGCAGGGATGTATGTGACTGCTTTCTTGTTTCCAAGTGGAACAAGCCCGGAGGTAGAGGGGTGTGACGACATGATGGCATGAGGCCTGTGCACGGGCTAGGTACAGAACATGGGTCAGGTGGTACCCTGACACGCCGACCGCATGCCCTGTGTCTGTCCAGATGTGCCCCGGATGCCCGAGGAGCCAGCCTTGTGCCTTAGGCAACAGTGACCCCTTCACGCCACAGGTCAGATCACTCACTCGGCAAGTGTTTGTTGAGCAGCTACTATGTGCCAGGCAGTGTTCTAGGCACTGGGCTATGGCTGTGAACAAAACCTAGAAGCTCCTGCCTGCCCTTGTGGAACTGACCTTCTAGAGAGGGAGACAAGAGCTGGCAAAGATAGGTATTTCCTCTGGCACACTTTCCTGATGTCGTCCCACTGCTCCGGGCCACACAGCAGGCTCCTGGCCCCCTGGGTCCCCTCCCTTGGCTGTCTGCCACCTGTCTCCCCTCTGCCCAGCCCTAACTCCTGGGCGTTGTTCACTCGTGGGGCCCTGCCCGCCACAGAAGCTTCAGAGGCTTCCAGCCCTGCATGTCCTCGGAGACTGTCCCTGCGCCTGGGTGGTCTTTGCATCAGATACTGCCTGGGTGAAGAAATGACACCTGTCCAAGAGAAGGGAACCAGGACAGGGTCCCATTACAGCTGTGTCCAGTCTCCCCACCACCACCAGGGTCCTGCCAAGATGTCTTTTGCAGCCACGGGAGGACAGACTGCTCTGCCAGCACCACGCTGGGTGCACGAGAGAGCAAGTGAGGTCGGGGCCCGGCACCCGACACGCCCCAGGAGGCCGGACATGGACCAGTGGCCACGTGCAGCATCGGCCTGCTCCCCTTTGGGTGTCTCCAGCTGGCCTTGCCACTGTGGGGTACCTGTTACGTACCAGGGCTCCCGACAACCCTCCAGGGAGACAGTGCTCCCATTTTACAGATGAGGAGAGTAGGGCCCAGCAGAGTTTAGTCGACTTGCCAAAGGTTACAGGTGATGAGCAATTTACCCCAGGTTCAAAGTCAGGCTTCAGAGTGCTGTCTTACCCCTAGCTGTCCTCTTATAGCCACCTGTTTGTCATTGGCCTTTTACCTTCTTGGTAGTTCTGTAGCAGCTGCCTGTAGTCAGATAAAGAGCGTGGCCACCTGGCAGAGTGAGGCCGGGTGTGACTCAAGACGCCTGGGCTCTCACCCTTGGGCTGCCGGTAACTTGTGTGTGGCCTTGAACTGTTCTCTTTCCTCTTCGGACGTGTGGACACATGGCTGGGACTCGCTCATCTCTGAGGGCCTCCAGCTTCACATTCTGTGATGAGGGTGGCAGACGAGGGAGGACGGCGCTGTTGCAGTTTCCCAGGGGCTAACGTTTCGGCTCTGAACAGAACACAACCCACCATCCGACTAAAAAAAGCCTCTTTCCCGCTCCCATCCAGAAATAAAGATGATAGATAAATAAGCAACAGTAGCCTTTTTCTGGGAACCAGAAATAGCCTCCTGGGCCCCCGGGGCTGACTTCTAGAAAGTCTTCAGTCTCTCTTTGGGGAGGAGAGCTGCTTTCGATGTTGCGAGTTTCCCACGGGAGAACTGGCGGAACCCTCTGCTGTTGCCATGCCCCGTGAGGCGGGGCCGCCGTGCCAGCTGCCATCAGGGCGCTGGCTCTGATGCTGTCGCGGCCTGCTCCCCCTCCCCGCCCCCCCCCCCCCCAGGAGCACGCTGACCCCAGATGCATCGCCTTTGCCACCTGCTCACCTTCCCTTGTCTCTGTTCAGCGAGACCTTGCTCCCTGACCTCGCCCCTGCTCTGCTGGCACCCCTTTGCGGCACCCCGCCAGCACCATCTAGGGGTGCGTCTCGCTTACCAGCCTGCTTTACTGTCTGGGAATGTAAGCTCCGTGCGGGTGGGCACGTCTGTTTGTTAAGTCCTGTATTTCTGGCTCCTATGATTTAGCAGAGCCCCAACACAACACCTATCTTGCCACTGGTGACGAATGGTTGTTGACCCCAAAATAGGAACCGTAGTCGTTTCTAATTCAGTGTGATTTCCCGGACACGCAGGATGATCCTGGTTCAAGCAGTAAAGACATCGTCGTCTCCTGTACTCGAGTCCAGAGAGGAACAGGCCTGGGGCGTGGAGCAGCCATGGCCTGGTGTGGACAGTTGTCCCTTCCAGCCTCTGCCCTGCAGGCTCAAGACTGCCTTCACCTGGTGCTGCCTCTTGCTGGTGACTGAGCTCTGATTATGGGTCCTTCTTGGCAGTGTGATTGGCCAGTCTCAGTCCCAGACCTACCCCTGGAGCGAGAGCAGGGTGGGCACCCCGTGGTGCCTACTGCTCAGAGTGCGGTCAGCAGGCTCCAAGTTGGGAGAAGGGGGGAAGACCGTGACGGTGTGCGTGTGCCCCTCCTTCCTGGTGCCACCTCTCTTGGGCCCCGCTTCACATCACAGCCTGAGATTTCAGAAAACTGGGGCTGTCTGGCCTAATGCTAGATGTGGCCCATTCACTGGAAATGTCTCGTCTCTGCTTTTCCTCTGGACCCCAAACATCTCTGGGGGAAGCACTTGCCTTGGCCTTGTCTGACTTCACCCGGGACCTGACGACGGGAGGTGAGGCAGGGGGAGCTGCAGGTTTAAAAGAGACGCTGTACGTGGAGTATGCACTTGAGAGATGGCAGCTGCTGCTGCTGGGGAATTTTTCTTGTTGTTTCCTTTTAGTTGATACAGTACACATGCCATAAAATCCACCTTTTAATTTATTAAAAAATTTTTTTAATGTTCATTTTTGAGAGAGAGAGAGAGAGCAAGCAGGGGAGGAACAGAGAGAGAGAGAGAGAGAGAGAGAGAGAGAGAGAAAGACATAGAATCTGAAGTAGGCTCCAGGCTCTGAGCTGTCAGCACAGAGCCCAACATGGGGCTCGAACTCACAAACCATGGGATCATGACCTGAGCCGAAGTCGGACACTTAACCGACTGAGCCACCCAGGTGCCCCTGAAATCCACCTTTTTAAAGTACACATGCAGTTCAATAGTTTTGAATATCTTCCCCAAATTGTGCAACCATCACCGTTATCTAAGGCCAGGACATTTTCCTCATCCCAGAAAGAAATGTACCCATTTGTAGTCAGTCCCCATCCCTGCCAGCCCTTGGCAACCACCGTAGACAGATTTGCCTATTCTGGACATTTCATATGAATGAAGTCACACAATATGGGATTTTTGTGACCAGCTTCCTTCGCTCAGCATACAGTTTTCAAGGTCATGTTGTAGCCCGTGTTGACACTTCTTTCCTTTTTCTGGCTGAATGATACCCCATTGAATGGGCACATCATATCTTGTTTACCCACTTGTCAGTTGAGGGGCATTTCGGTTGTTGCCACTTTTTGCCAATGCTGCTGTGAACATTCCTGGGCAGGTTTTTGTGTGGACATAGGTTTCCATTCCCTTGGTTGCGTATCTGGGAATCACACTGTGACTCTGTGTTTAACTGTTTGTGGGATTGCCAGACTGTTTCCCAAAGCAGCTGTATCATTGTACATTCCCACTGGCAATGTTAGCACTTGTTATTTCCTGTCTTTTTGATTATAGCCATTAGTAGATGTGAAATAGGATCTCCTTGTAGTTTTGATGTGTATTTCCTTGACGGCTAATGATGTTGAGCATCTTTTCACGTGCACACCAGCCATCTGTATGTCTTATGTTGAGAACTTTCTATTCAAATCCTTTGCCCATTTTAAATTTGGGTCATCTTTTTATTGTTTATTTCTTAATAGTTCTTTATAGGTTTTGGATATTAGGCCATTATCAGATACATGATTTGCAAATATTTTTCTCCATTCTGTGGGTTGTCTTTTTTACTTTCTTGACAGTGTTCTTTGAAGCACAAAAGTTTTGAATTTCGATGATGTCAGATTTGTCTTTTTTTTTTACTTTCATTGCTTATGCTTTTAGTGTCTTAAGAAACCATTACCTGATCCAAGGTCATGAAGATTTACACTCACGTTTTCTTCTAAGAGTTTTATTGTTTTAGATCTTCAGTTTAGATCATGATCCATTTTGAATCAATTCTTGTGTATGGTGTGAGGTAGGGTTCCAGATTCATTCTCTTACACATGGATATCCGGTTTTTGGATTGGTTGAAAAGACTGTTGTTCTCCCTATTGAATTGTATTGGCTCCCTGGTGGAAAATCAGGTGACTCTCTTTCTGGTGTCTCAATTCTAGTCCATTGATGTGTATGTCGGATCTTGTACCACTACCATACTGCATGATTACTGTAGTTTTATTGTAAGTTTTTAAATTGGGAAGTGTGAGTCTTCCAACTTCATTCTTTTTCAGGATTTCAATACTGGCTGTTCTGGGTCCCTTGCATTTTTACATGAATTTAAAGATTAACTTGTCACTTCCTGCTAAAAGGAAGCTGGGATTTTAATGGGGATTGTGCTGAATCTGTAGATCAGTGTGAGAGTGTTGTCAGCTTAATATATTTAACCTCTTATCCATGAACATGGGACGTCTTTCCATCTATTGAGATCTTCCTGAATGTCTTTCAATAATATTTTGTCTTTTCCAGCATTTAAGTCTTTGTTAGATTTATTTCTTAAGTGCTGTTATTTTTTGATGCTAGTATAAGTAGAATTATTTTCTTAATTTCACATTCAGATTGTTCATTGCTAGTAGGTAGAAATATAATTGTTTTTTGTGTGTTGATCTTTTATTCTGCAGTCTTGCTGAACTGACTTATCTTCATAGTTTTTGGGGTTTGTGTGTGTGGATTCCTTGGGATTTCCTATAGAGAAGATCATATCACCTGCATGTAGAGGTAGTTTTACTTCTTCTTTCCAGTCTGGATGCTTTTTATTTCACTCTCTCCTAATTGCCCTGGCGAGAACACCCAGTATGGTATTGAATGAATAGAAGTGGCGAGAACAGACATTCTTGTCTTGTTCCTGATCTTAGGCGGAAAGCATCCAGTCTTTCACCCCAAAGTAGGATGTTTCTGTGGTTTTTATAAATGCTCTTTAATCAGTGAAGAAATTCCCCTCTATTCCTAGTTTGCTCAGTGTTTTTATCTTGAAGGCTGTTGGATTTTGTCAAGTGCTTTCTCTGAGTCTGTTGAGATGATCATCTCAATAAAAGCTTTGTCCTTTCTCCTGCTAATATGGAATGGACACTTTTTCTACTAGGGAGCCAACTGCCCAGGTCTGAGCACCGCCCCCCCCCCCCCCCCCCCCGCCCCGCCCCAGCTACACCACATACTCACTCTGTAACTCTGGGCAGGGAGCTTCGCCTCTCCGTGCCCCATTTTCCTCTTCTGTAAAATGGGAGTGACAGTACTTTCTCGTGGGGTTCTTGTGAAGGGGCTTGAGTTGCTGTGTAGACTGTGTTGTTTGGCACATATCAAGTGCAGTTTATTGAGAAGTTGGCTGTTGTCAGTGACATGTAGAAGTTTGGGTGGGCTGGGGTGGGAGGGGACGTTGACAGGGATATTGCAAGGCAAATCTAAAGGCCAGGCAGAGGCATCTGCTCTGAAAAATCTGGTGATGGGGAGTCTGGAAGCTCTTACAGGAGGTGGCCTTTTGGGCTCCAGGGATCTCTGAATCTTCCTGTGGGAGGGGGTGGGCCAGGGGGGCTCCGGGCTCCAGTCAAACCAGGTGAGCCCCTGTCTACTGCAGATTGAGGCCTTGAGTGTCGCATTCTGTTCGGGTTGGGCTGCAGGGGCTGTGCTTTTGCAGCAACAAGCTTTCCCACCCCGGCTCTGAGTCTAGGCTGGGGGTGCAGAAATGGGGCCTTATTTAGGTAGTGGCTTACAGCTGAGAGCCAGGACGCAGCCCCAGTACGTCCCCACCCTGATTTTCCTGACTTCTCTTTTCCTGGCCTGCCCTTTGAACCTCTGTCATTGACCATCATGTCACTTGGGGCAGGCTGCCTGTTTTGGCCTCTGCCCATGGAGACACCACCACAGCAATTTGAGGATTAAAGGAGTTCTGTGTTTGGAAGGCCTGCAGCACTGTCTGCCAGGGCTCAGCAGACGCTGCCCCCAGACCACCCTCCCGTGGTCCCCAAGAAGTCCTGCAACCCCTGAAATCTGCCAACACCCGACAATTTTGCGCCAGTTTGGAGCCTGGGCTTGGGGCGGGGGTGGGGAAGGAGGGGCGGGTAGAAACATTTTTAACATGCCCTGTGTAATTCTTGGCATTCATTTTTATGAGCTCTATGAGGCTGGATCTTAAACCTTGGTTTAATGTACGGACCTTAGGCAGCCAAGTAGCTAGAAGCTCCTGGAGACAAGCCACTTTGCTTGTTTACTTTTGGTTTGGTTTCCAAGTTGGGGGGGGGGGGGCACCACCCCCTCACTAACGCTTGGCCTTTCCTGGCCTCTGTGCCCAGAAGTACAGGGTGGTCCCACCACCTCCTGAGGAGCTGCTGGCCTGGTCTGAGAAGGGGAGTAGACAAGAAGCAGTAATAACAAACCGGTAATGTAATTTAGCAATCAGTAGAGAGCGTCAGAGCACCTTTGGTTATCCCACAAATAATCTGTCTTGGCCTAACTCAGTGCCTGGCACCAGGAGCGTCCGGACAAGCAGAGCAGACCCAGCATCCAGAGCTTTTCAGAGAAACCAAACATGCCGAGAACCCACTGGATGGGCGCCCCTCTGAGCCCGGGGACTCAGGAAAGGCAGGGTGTGAGAAGCTGTTGGCAGGGGGGCAAGGCCGGGGCTGGAGTGTGTCTGCAGGAGGCTGGAGAAGGGTGGGGAGTGTGCTTGAGAAAGGGAGAGAGGGAGTGAGAGAGTCAGGAGGCCAGACCTGGCAGGCAGGTGGCTGATGAGATGTGTCCTTTAGGTAGCGAGAGGGTGAGAGCCCTTGTGTCCCCAGGCACAGGAACGCTTGTGTAGCCTTGGGCATGCACTTTAATCTCCCTGACGTCAGCTTCCTTCTCAAAGGATTATTTTGCAGACTTCAGAGGTGATGCATGCAAAGTCCTTTGCACGGTGCTAGACATGTGCCAGGAGCTAAGCACGTGGCACCACTCCTGCAGTCATTGTTAAGCCGATGAGGCACACGGTGGGAGAAGCCTCTATTGAACCAGAAGAATGCTCATAGTTTGTTGAGAGAAAATCTGGGCCGCAAAACAGGATCCTCTTGTAAAGTTCTGCGTGCATAAAATATGTATACGCCTCAGGCTGAGAAGTTTGTTGTCATAGTCTTATCTGTGAACGCCTGTGGTTCTTACTTTTTTTTTGAGTCAAGTTTTATACTCCTCACATACTGGTTTTGTAATTATGGAAACGTTAGGAAATGTAATTAAAGGGGCGCCTGGGAGGCCCAGTCGGTTGAGTGTCGGACTCTTGATTTAGGCTCAGGTCGTGATCCCAGGGTCATGGGATGGAGTCCTGAGTCCGGCTCTGTACTGGGGTGGAGCCTGCTTGGGATTCTCTCTCTCGCCCTCTGCCCCTCTCCCCTGCTCACAAGCACAGATGCATACATACTCCCTCTCAAATAAAAATTAAAAAAGAAAAAAGAAATGTAATTGAAGAATATGCTGCCGTTACTGTCAGTGTGTGTGTGCGCGCGCGTGCACGCGCACTTGCTGTGAACTTGGGGGTGTCTGCTCAGGAGAGCAGGGCTGTCGAGCGTGGCCCCGGGGAGGTGGCTCTGTCACAGGAAGTGGGCCCGGGGGCTAGTAGGCAGGCGTGCTGACGTGGGCTTCTTCACCGTCCCCAGATGACAGGATCTGCTCGCCACCCTTCATGGAGCTCACCAGCCTGTGCGGAGACGACACCATGAGGCTCCTGGAGAAGAACGGCCTGGCATTCCCCTTCAGTGCGTACCACGCTCAGGCCCCGCTGGGCAGGCTGGCTGGGCCGCGGGCCGGGTGGGGATGGGGGGCTGTCTGTGCTCCCTGGGGTGCGTGAAGGCCTTGGCCGCCAGGGAGGGCTTTGCAGCACTCAGCGGTCACGGGTCATCAGGTGGTGTGGGCGGCGGGTGCTCTTTTGCCGGCCTGGCACTGTCTGTCCAGACGCCTGAGTGCAGATGCTGGCCGTTGTTGAGTCCGCGTGTCTGCTACCTGCCCCTCATCCCCACGGGCTGCTGGAGGGTCAAGAATTTCTCCCTGTGCCGCGAGTCAGGCTTTGTGGAGAATAACCTCACTGATTTCTCTCTGCTTTTCTCTCCCTGCTCCATAGTTTGCAAAACCAGAGTGGCTCATGGCACCAACTCTCATGAGGTGAGTGGAAGCTTTGACTGCCCTGTGTCCCCATCTCCCCCTATGCCCCCACCTTTCCAGCTCACAGTGTCTCTCTGGGAGCCCGCAGGGGTTTGTGTGCCAGATCTCACACCTGCTGCTCCAGCTCGCTGTCCTGCTCCTGGTTGTGGCTTTGTGCATGGTCTCCAGCTTCTCCCCGTGCCTGTCCTGTCCCCAGGGGCGAGATGGGTGTGCCAGGGGTCTGCCTGCCCGCTGCGAGCCCCAGCAAGTCATATCACGTCCCAGTTTGACCTGTCCGACTTTCCAACCTTTGGCTCATCAGTGTCGATCGTTCCCTGGGGCACCTGCTCTGTGCCAGCCACTGCCCCAGGCCCCTCTGAGTGCTGCTCACTGGAGATGTGGTGTCCCTGCCAGCTGCTCACAGACCGGCTAGTCCTGCTGAATTTAGAAGGGAGTGGGGGAGGCAGCGGCACTCTACTTGCCAGTGTGTGGGGATTCCTCCACCCTCTCTGTCATTCCTTTATTCCCCCGTGGGCATTCCCAGCCCCACTCAGTGCCCGGGGAAGAACGCACAGGATGTGCACCCTGCCCCGGGGGGTAGAGACCGAGTCCCAGAGACATAGCACCGGTGAGATATGGTGCAGGACCATAAGCAGAGGAGGCCTTCCGGGGGTAAGGGGAGCAGGTGGCCAGGCAGGGACTCCATTGGGTTGCCCTTGCTGTCTTTGGAACCACACTGGGACATTGTCCTCAAGGCTTCCCTCCACCCCCACCCCATTGTCTGCATTTCATTCCCTTACAGGCACGGCCCGGCCTGGGGGCCTTCCTGTTAGGCACCGGGGAGGGTGCACTGGGCCGTAGACTCAGCGCCCATCCTGAGGGCCCCGTGGGGAGAGTCTGACCCAGTCAGAAGTGCTCCCCGAGACCTTAGGATGAAACCTGGACAGCCCCCCAGCAGTGCCCGGAAGCAGAGTTCCGTGGTGGTCTTTCTCCCCGGCATATGTTTGTGGCGACACTTATATGCCTATAAATAGAAAGTGTCAGTGTGATATATGGTACATGGTGTGACGGAAGCTGCTGGGCCCAGGGTGTGCCTCTGCTCGTGGGAAGGAATGTGGGGGCAGCCCCTGGAAATCGCGGCCTGCTGCAGAGGTCAGCCGCCTCGTAAGGCTGGTTGCCCTTGGGGAGCCATCCCTGCCTGGGCCTGCCTGGGCTCTGGGCCAGGGATGTGCTCCATGCCAGGCGCTGGGAGGGAGCCGGAATGCTTCAGAGCATCCAGAGTCATGTCACCAGAGCCCACATTCCCCTCGGCACCTGCCTGCCAGCCTTCCACCTGCCCCTTCTCACTAGGACCTGGTTCCTCTGTTGGTCAGTGCCTTGCAGTTTTCTGGATGGAAGGATGACTCTAATCATCATTAGTGTGATTAGACCATCCTGATGCAGAAAAGGTCAGCCTGCAGGGAAGAAACCACTTCTGTCTTCACAAGAGAACTCAAATCTTGTGGACCTGGGAGCGGGTCTGGCTCTGGGCGCTGCCAGCGGTGGGACTTGGGGCAGATTACCCAGCCTCTCCGAGTGTCTGTCTGCACGTGGGGATGGCATAGCGGTCACGGGGGAATGAGGGAGTTGCCATACGTGCTGCTCTGCACCTGTCGGGTGAGCTATTAGGGAACCAGCTGCTATTAGGGAACCTGCTGGGGGTTCCAGGTCCAAGTGAGTTCCCTCCTGCCAACGTATGGGGTCAGTGCCTTTGGGGGCAGCTTTCATCCCTCAGTCTTGCTGTCTGAGTCTGGCTCCAAAATGTACACATGGGTACCTCTCTGTCTCCCCCCCCCCCCCACTTCTCCCAACCCACAGTGTGCTGTTTCAGGGAGGGGCTCCCCCAGATCGGGAACGGAGGAGCATCCAACATTGGGATCTGGAGACTCCCAGGGAGTCTGTGTGTGCTCTGGGCTGCCTGCCTCCTGGCAGGCTTCAACATCAGAGGGATGCCCCTTTGAGTGGGGTGCCCTCCATGGCATGAGCCTGGGCGTTGGGGAGCAAGGCTCTTCCTCTGTTTCACGGGGGCCTGGGGATGTTGGTTGCAGCAAGGATGGAGGACAGGTCTGTGGACGTAATTTGCTTTAAACAGAAAAGTGAGGCTTTCTTTTTTTTTTTTTTTTAATTTAAAAAAAATGTTTATTTTTTTATTTTTGAGAGAGAGCACAGTGGGGGAGAGTTAGAGAGAAAGAGACAGGGAGACACAGAATCCAAAGCAAGGCTGGAGGCTCTGAGCTGTCAGCACAGAGCCCAATGCGAGGCCCAGACTCACAAACTACGAGATCATGACCTGGGCCCAAGTCGGATGCTCAACCGTCTGAACCACCCAGGCGCCCCAAAAGTGAGGCTTTCTGATTAGGGTCCGTCCTTACCTGTACTGAGGTCTACCTGAGCCCTCCCTCAGAATCCCAAGCTCAACTAAAGTCAACTAGTTTTGGCAAACCACTCTCTTTTTATTTCCTGTTCATAGAGCTGTTTGTTTTTTGTTTTGTTTTGTTTTTAAGCCAGTGCATGCACACTGATTTGCTTGGCAGTGAAATCATCATCCTCCCCCCCTCCCCCCACCTCTTTGTTAAACCACTAAGCCAGAAGCTCAAAGTGCCCCTGCAGCATCTATCCCATGGTAGTTATTGTTGCTGTTCTACAAGTGAGGAAAACGAGCTTAGGGCGAGTCCCCTGTCAGCCCTCATGCAGCCAGGTGCTGGAGCTAGGACTTAACCCCGTGTCTGGCTCGCCTGGCTCCCAGGCCGCCTGTGGGCTTTCTCTTCCTTGTCAGAAGTCTAAGGAGACGGTCGCTGCGGCACACGCATGCACTCACATGTGCACACATATGCACACAGATGCACACATTTTTTGTTTCTGCATGTGGCCTGCCTCTCCACTCCTGCCCTGCCCGGCCGAGCACCAGGAACGTTGGGGTGGTGCTCTGTGACAGTTGACGTCAGGGGTGGCTGCCAGTGCAGGCAGCCAGCTGTCCAGGCTCCGTCATTCCTGCCCATAGTCCTGGGCATCTGGTGGCTCCTTCCTGGGGCCTTTGGGCTGCAAGGGATTAGTCACGGTCCCGGCTCTGGCATCTGAGCCAAAGCAGAGATTTTCTCCAGCTGTGCCTCTGCCCTCCCTACCTTCGTGGCCCTACCAGATCCTCTCAGTGGGGACCTTTGTCCCCACAGGCATCGGAGTCAGAGCAGCACGTTCCCATTTCTCAAGCATCCATGTGGTTCACTGAATGTGTGAGAGGCCAAGACTTCGTGCTGGGCAGACCCAGTCCCAGCCTGGGCTC
This sequence comes from Acinonyx jubatus, assembly GCF_027475565.1. Taxonomy (NCBI): domain Eukaryota; kingdom Metazoa; phylum Chordata; class Mammalia; order Carnivora; family Felidae; genus Acinonyx; species Acinonyx jubatus. Next base: position 133,390,346 of record NC_069386.1, on the reverse strand, counting down.
CATCACTTTCCAACCAGCCACTGAGCTGCTCAGGGCCTCAGTTTCCCCATCTGTAAAAGGTGCATGATAACATGCCTTACACTCCCTGCCTCTCCTGGATCTTTGTGGAAGAATCTCTAAGGATGTCGTAAGGATTGAATAGTATACAACCGGGGGTCCCGTTCCCAGGATTACGGTGTGGAGTTGGGCAGTGCACAGCCAGCTCAACCCTACGTGGACAGCCTGACGGTACAGGATTTCCTAATCCCCACAGCAGGAGTGAATTGACCCCCAGGTGTTCATTCTCGAGTCTCACTCCCCTCATCCTGGCTTGAGATTCTTTCTGGGGAGTCCTCAGTTCACAGGGATGGTGGTTCTTGGTGCATCTGGGCAGGTGATGTGCCCCTGGGTAAGGCTGAGTAGGTGGTGGATTCTGACAGAGCTCTTGGCTCCCTGTTTCTATAGATGGCCATCGTGTTCAACCAGGAGGGCCTGAGTGCCATCCAGCCACCCTGTGTGGTCCAGAACTTCATCAACCACAACGCTGTTTTGTACAAGGTGTTTGTGGTGGGCGAGTCCTACACCGTGGTCCAGAGGCCCTCGCTGAAGAACTTCTCTGCCGGCACGTCAGGTAACCAGGCTTCCCGCTGTCGCAGGGGCCCGGCTGGGACAGGGCGTCGGCCGTCTGTCCTGCCGCACTTACCCTGCTACCCTGTGTTATTTTGGAGGGGGCAGGGATGATGTGATCTGAAGGGTGGAGGAGGTCTGCTCAGTAGTGAGAAGTCTTGGAGAACGAGGTAAAACCCCACTCCACCGGGTCATTGTAGGGGCTTCATCCTCCCGGACCACTGTAAGCTCCGGGACTCCTCCGAAAGCTCTCCGCGCCCAGGGCACTTCCTGGGGGCCCCACAGAGATGACACGCATGAGGAACATGCTGGAATGGGTGATTGGCCCTTGAGGGAAGTGAGGGTTTGGGAAAGGGCCCCTCTTATTTTTTGAAGGCCAGAGTGCTGACTGTTTTATCATGTCTTTTTTTTTTCCAAATGGGGAGGCCCAGTGTTACTTGCTGCTTCTGCAGCCACTGAGTGGATGTGTGCTCCGTTAGAGGTCACACAGGGTCCAGCACTTCCTAGTTGTGGGACCTCAGGCAGGTCCATGTGGGCACAGTCACCCCACCGCGTCCCCCCTTACAGGGGTGAGGACTGAATGAGCATGTTTTGGATCCCAAGTGTCCCTCAGATGGTCACAGGGTGGTGGTGTTTTTAGGATGCTGCCATTATTTGGGGCATTTGAGGGGATCCTGTAAGGAGACTGAGGGGCTCCACAAGCTCAGTTTTATTAATTAATTAATTATTTAGGGAGAGCGAGTGCATGAGCAGGGGAGGGGCAGAGAGAGAGAGAGAGAGAGAGAGAGAGAGAGAGAGAGAGAGAGAATCCCAAGAGGCTCTGCACTGTCAGCACGGAGTCTGACACAGGGCTCGAACCCACAAACCACAAGATCATGACCTGAGCCGAAACCCAAGAACCTGACCCTTAATCGACTGAGCCACCCAGGCGCCCTGCTCAGCTTTTTTTTTTTTTTTAGCTACTCTCCTGACACCAGCTGATCCTTGGCCCTTTCAGAAACTGACACTAAGATACGGATTTGCTGGTGTTGGGGCTGCTCAAAAGAATGTTCTAGTGGTTCTGAAGGCATCTCTAAGGCAAGTTGCAGAAACCTTTGGAGCAGAGTAACCGTGTCTTTGAAATAAGCACAGCTTTCTAAGGGATCCCTTGCAGGATATTTGATTGTCCTCATGTGCTGTGCTCAGACATGCCGTGCATTTATCTCTGCAAGGGAAACCCGCCATCACCAGATGCAGTGAAATACCGGGCCGTTCTGTCTCCATCTGAGTCAACAGATGTGTCTTCTTAAAGTCCCTCCTGCTGGGATTGCCTGTCACCATCCGTTCCTGGTGGCTTTAAGCCACTCCTCTTGAATAAAGTTCAGCTGTTCATCCCCAGGACAGCTTTTTTCTTCCCATTAACGCAACACAGAGAGCAGACACTTTGAAAATGTGTGCCCGTTTTCACTTCCTTTCTGGGTGCAAGCAGCCTTCCCAGCCAGGCGGGGGGCTCCAGGACTCAAGGCTGCATTGTCAGGGTTTGGGACATCCCCATAATCCCCCCGGTCCCAGCTCTCGCACACTGGGATGATGTAATGATCTGGGGGTGAGGGGACTAAGATCTGGAGGGGTCTTTTTGCATATGACTATATAGCAGCAGGAGGCATTCTTATAAATTGTGGGCTGGAAGAGACTATTTTTTTTTAATTATGTATTTTCTCTGATTTTTAAAAAGTACGTGCTTTAAGTCTGTGGAAAATATATTAAGAGTAGCATACCTTACATAGCCTCCTTTCTTTTTTTATTAAAAGAATTTTTTTTTTAACATTTATTCACCTTTGAGGGACAGAGCACAAGCCGGGGAGAGAGAGGGGGACACAGAATCGGGAGCAGGCTCCAGGCTCTGAGCTGTCAGCACAGGACCCGATGTGGGGCTCGAACCCACTAACTGCAATATCATGACCTGAGCCAAAGTCGGACACTTAACTGACTGAGCCACCCAGGCGCCCCTCTTTTTTTTTATTTTTACCCAAATCCCCTCTACCTGTAAGAAATTTACTGCCACGTTTCCTTCCTTTCCAGACGAAGGAAAGGAAGTTTTCTCCTTTTCCTCCCTGTTACAAAGTGCTGGGCCAGTTTCTGTCTCAGCCCTGGGAGCTGTCTGCAGCCAGGCACAGGCTCTGTGTCCTGTGTCTTGAGGATGAGGCTCCATGTTTCTGTGTCTTCTCATGACTGTGTTTCTTCTCATGACAGGTTGCCAGTTTTCCATAAAATGTAGGCTGGGGAGTAGGTAAACTCATAGAGCCAATGCAGGAATGTTTATTATGCTCAGGCAAGTTGAATAACTTTCAGCATGTCCGTCCATCCGTCCCAAAGCCGATTTCATGTCTGCGGTCTTCAGGGCATCGTGCCAGGGAGCCGGCGCGGGCTTTGTTCTCTTTATGTGCGTGTTCTTTCCAGATGAGAAGCATAACTCGACAGGGGTCCTTTAAGCTGGACCAGTTGAGCAGCAGGCTCTGGGGCTCTGGCCTCTTTCCAGCCCCCACACTGGCTTTCCGGTTTCCCTTGTCCAGTGTGGCCTACAGCTTCCCCATCCACGCAAGGAGCTGTGGGGTTCTTCAGGACCTGGGGGGCGGGGAGCCAGGGACACTAGCCTTCCCTCCATAACGACCATGCTCTGTTGATTTTCAGGTGCACTTGTGGTTTTCCCTGTTAACGTCTCTGAAGTCAGGTGATTTTTAGAGCCAGGCATCTTCTAGTTGCTTCTGCTGGAGTGAAAGTCAGGTTCTTACTGAGAGGGTTGGTGTTGGCTTGTGTCAGCCACTAGGAACACGTATCCTATGCCTGTCGTTCACAGTTGGGGAGATTGCTCCCCTGTCTCTACCCAGTGCCAGGACCGAGATAGGCACGTCTCTGTGTTCCCCTTTTGTGCAGTGGATTTACTTTCGTTTCCTGTACTGTGTGGACTAGTGCCTTTATTTTACCCTTCTCCCTGGGCCTTTTTTCCCTTAGGGGTACATCAAAGAATGATATCACTTGCCACGTAGAGCTGGGGTCAGCAGACTTTTTCTGCAAAAGCCTAGATAGTAAATATTTCCAACTCTGTCATAATTATTTAATGCTGCCCTTGCGGCATGAAAGCAGCTGTAGACAATATGTCAGCACCTGGGCCTGGCTGTGTTCCAATAAAACTTTATTTACAAACGGCAGGTGACAGGCTAGCTTTGGCTTTCAGTCTCTGGTTTGCCGATCTGTCATCTAGAGCCTCTCTAGTGTAATGGATGCCGTATTTCCTTGAGCCTGCCATGTGCCCAGCCCTGTGCCTGGTAACTGATCCAGTAGGTGACTAGATAGTCAGCCAAGTATCCTGCCCTCATGTGTTTCTATTCTAGTGGGAGAACCCCCACATGCGGAAAGAAAGAATAAAAAGATGCATCGTGGCATAGATGAAGGGCTCCAGAGGAAACAGTGGGTCCTGGGACACCGCTGGGTGAGGGAGCCAGAGCTGGCCTCTCTGTGGAGCTGATACTTGTATGGGATCTAGAAGAAGATCTGGGCCTCCGTCTGCAGCACTGTGACGTGCCCCCCTCCCCAGAGACACACATGAAGAGTAAGCAAATAAAGCTGAAGAAAGTGTGGTCCGTGCTCATAACTGCTCAGTTACTGCAATATTTGGGGATTAAACCTGTCATTTACTCTGTTTTGAACCTGTTCTTCTTGTCTATACATCAAGGGCCGAAAGCACCCATATTCCCCTCATTGCCTTCCCACCCCCGTGGGGCGCTGGTAGTGGTTCGTTACTCAGACTGTGTGTCTCAGGACTGTTCCAGACACTGGGAGTGAGTGGATGGGGTCCCAAATCCAGAGTGGTCCTGTGATCGGAGTGTCAGGGCCCAGCCAGGTCCATCTTTAGAGGAAGTGGGTATCTTAAAGCTCCCCAAGGGACTGGCATCGGAGGACACGTGACCCACTCTGACCTGTCTCAGCTTCCCAGTGTCCTGGGCCAGGGAGTGTCTGGAAGTTGCCCACACCCCCTCTGGCTGCTGTTCAGGCCACACACAGGTGGTACTTGAGCAGAGCCCCCCCCCCCCCCCCCCCACTGCCACTGTCATTGCTGAATAGTCCCCTGGCCTGAGCCTCCAGGTCAGAGTTAGCCCAGGAGGAGAAACAATCTCCTTGGAAAACGGTCCACGTTTTTTATTGGTGTCCCTTCCACAAGAAACTGTTGGGTGATGTGGTCTGTCCGGTCCAGTGAGTGCTGGGTGTGCCTTTCTGAGTGCCCAGCTTCTTCCCTTCCTGGCAGAGTTAAGCACCGTGGTGTTTCCTTGTGGCTCCTGCAGGCTTCCCAGCCTCCCTGAACTTGGCTGTGTCTACCTGCTCTGTGTGGCCCCCCTCCCCAGGCTTGCTCTGCTACCCTTGGGGACCCTCGGGGCGGGTGGGAGGCACCCTGAGCTTGGTGGGGTTGGGCCAGGCCGGGCTACAGGGCAGAAAGGTAGGCAGTGCCCGCAGAAGGCCAGAACACCTGTTGCAGCTGCTCGAGGCCCACTCTGTCCTCCGGCCCCCAGGGCTTGCCACCCCTGAAGGCCCCCTCTTCTTGGCTCTCGGAGCCCAGGAGTAGAGATTGGTGGGGCTGCTTGGCACCAGTCCTGCAGGGTGTTTATTTTCCCCAGGCTCCTCCCCAGGACCGTCTCTCGTGCCCCCCGTCTGGACTGGCTCTGGTCGGAGCGGCGGGAGGACTGTCGGGCACACCGGGGCGGCAAGGGGCCTGTGTGCCCCACTAGCGGGAAGGATGCCAGGTACCTCTCAGCGCCTGCCTGCTTGGCCTCCGCCCGAATCACTTCCTCATGCATGATTGTTGCGGCGCCGTAATCCTGGAGCTGGTGGGGGTCGTTGGCAATCAGAGCGGGTGCCCCGCTGTGGCCTGGCCCCTGCACGCCGTGGTGCTTCCACCAAGGCCCTTCCTGTCCTGTGCTTAGGGGCCCAGGTCCCAGGGATGAGCAGTATGTCCTGAGGACGGGAGCCACAATGGCCCACTCTGGAAAGACTGAAGCAGAGGCTGCTGGGGCCACATAGCCCAGGACATCCCCATGCCATTCTTGGTGGGGGGCACGGGGCGGTGGAGCTCGTGGTTTTGTGATTCTTGCATTTGTGTGCCCATGCTTCCAAGTGCTCGAGAGAACGTGTGACCGACCGACCTCACTCCAGGGGGTGGACAGACAAACCAGCTGCTTGTTGCTCTCATTATTCTTGGGATCAGCCTGCCCCTCTGGGTGCCCCAATGGGGCTGAGGGTGTGATGGGCGATGGCCATGGGTCAGGGAAGTATGGGGTGGGGGGAGGTGAAGCGCATTTCGGGCGGGCTGTGCCGGCTTCCAAAGCCAAACAGATGACTCTGTATGCTTTCTTGGATGGATCCTGTAGCAGCCCGTGTTCTGATTTCCTGTTTTTTCCCCCTAAATAGTTGGGGTACAGCAGAACCCTTTATATGTGAAACTCTCACGTGCCAAGTAGCAGCTTGGGCATTTCCCACGTGCTACCCTGAAAAGGAGTTCTCTGAGCAGATACCGGGAGGGGCTGGGAATACTGGATTCGATGGCATTTACTGGTCCTCCGACCTCGATTTTACTTGCCATTGACTTTGGGCCTTTGGTATTCTGGCACACTGCATTTCCCGCTCACTCGGCCACCACTCCATCCCCTTTCTAGTGCCGTGTCCGTAAGACACATTAGACACGCTTTGGGAATGGGGCCTTGGATGTGGGGGAAAACCAGACCTAAGATACCATAAGGTCGTAGCAGAGGTAGGCTCATTAAGGTCATTATTTTTGTATGGGAGGAAGGCTTGAAGCGGGAGCCCTGATCAGGCGTGTTTCCGTCCACGGGGCAGTGTCTTCTTGTCGTGGGGGCGCCCGGCTCACTGGGGCCCCGGGTTGGCTGCTGTTGGACGCTGAACCCTACGGCCACCGTGGCCGTGGCTGGGGTGGTGCTGCCCCCTGGTGTCAGGTGGTGGAGTCACCATCACTGCTTTAAGCTCACTCCGGCTCCGTCTTGTCTTTGCTTTTCAGACCGCGAGTCCATCTTCTTCAACAGCCACAACGTGTCAAAGCCGGAGTCTTCATCGGTCCTGACCGCGGTATGTTCCTTCTGCCGTGTTGGCCGTGTTCCCTCCCGAGCCTGGGTGTGCACAGCGTGCTGTCGGTGGTGAGGCCCAGGCCTGAGCTCCAGCAGAGCAGGGTGGAAGGACCTTCGTCTCCCTGCCAGGGGCCGGAGACCCCTTTGCTTTGCTTGCTTCATTCGGGCTTTCGTGCCCACACCCGTTTACCACTAGTTTCCTCCCAGTGGAAGCTTTTCTAACTCTTCTCCCAGAATGAGGACTCCCTCCCCTCACACATCCCCGCCCCATGTCACGGATATTGTGGAGACCTGCTGCCTTTTTCCTGATTTAAGAAAAGGGGTGGGAGGCGACACCATCTCGGCTTCCTTTTTCTTTCCTTGTCCACGTGAATCCAGTAAGCGTTGTCAAGGGCCTGCTGCTACTTCTGTGGGGGCAGGAGGCTCGCTCGGGGCGACCGTTCCGTGAACGTCACCGTGTGTCAGGAGCCATCCTAGATGCCGCAGGGCATCACAGCCAGGCCTGGACACAGCCTTGCGGGAGCAGGGCGGACAGCTCCATTTTCCTGAGCGGGGAGGCTAATGTTCGGCGAGGTTGAGGAACTTCTCCAAACTCACAGGACTGTTCACTCAGGGGCCAAGCTAGGGTATGACCCCGGATTGGTCTGATTCCAAAGCTGGGTCTTTGGGGAATTTAGGGCTTCTTATCACACTGGTATGTGCAAAGCAGTCTTTACCCAGAGCAGAGAGTTAGAAATTGCCATGGGGCAGCTTCTTAATGTTTATTTATTTTTGAGAGGGAGAGAGGGGGGGAAGGAGGGAGGGAAGGAGGGGGGGAGGGAGGGAGGGAGGAAGGGCAGAGGGAGAGGGAGCCACAGAATGTGAAGCAGGCTCCAGGCTCCGAGCTGTCAGCACAGAGCCGGCTGTGGGGCTCGAACCCACAAACCGTGAGATCATGACCTGAGCTGAAGTCGGCCATGGGGCAGCTTCTGCCATCCCTCCCAAGTCCAGCAAGCCAGCGGCCTCTGCTGTCGCTTCCTCTGACCTTGAAGCCCTGTGCCTTATCTCCTGCTCCTGAGTCATGGCCGTCCCGGCTAATCCGGGAGGATCTGCCTGTGTCCTGGGATGTTCTCACCGACCACATCCACGGTAGGCCCCTGCCCCTGGGCCTCACACCCCCGCTTCCTGTGTTGGGGACATGCACTTGCCTACTACCTCCTGCCCCCCTGCTCCAGGCCGCCGATTCGTTTCTTGTTTGTGTCTGGTTCCTCTGAGGAGCCGGCAGCGTGCAGAGGGTTTTACAGAGCATGGGTGTGGACAGGGACCTGGAGGGAGCACCAGTGTCCCTCCAGATGCTGATAGGCGTTCCCCAGGAACAAGTTCCATGTTCTCCAAGGAAGCTTAGAGAACAACGAGATTTTAAACAGAACCCCACAGCGCCTCTCTGTGCACTGTAAAAAGATGGAAAAAACTGTTTTGTGCAAGAAAAGATTTTCAGCCCTCGGAGACTTTGGGCTGGTGCAGTTCCTCGGGGCTCGTTCCTGAAAGGCTCTCAGACCTTGTTTGGCTGGTGGCTCTGGGCGGGGGTGGCATTCCACGGACTTGTGGGAAGCTGTCCCTGCCAGTCCCAGTGTGGCTCTCGTGGCCCCTGGGGCTGTTAATTGAGGCCAGAGGGTCCCAGGTAACCTTGAGTAATCATCTGTCTGTTGCTCGGTGTGTGTCTTCATCTGTGGGCTGGGAAAGCTTAGAGACACTTCTGAGCCTCCTCTCACCTGTGCTCCACCATCACCTCCTTCCCCTCAGCTCGTGACTGCTCTTCAGGAAGCCCCCAGAAGTGACACCATGTGAAACTAGACAGGGGAATGGCACTCAGCCATACCCTTCCTGTTCAAGACGCAAGCCCCTCCTGCACACCCACAGGCCAGCCTGACATAGTTCGACTCCAGACTCGCCTCCTAGCTTCCTCCCTCCCACCATCAGGGCCTCATGCAGGAAGCCTTGTCCTGGCCTTGAAGCCCTACCTCCTTCCCTGGCTGGAGGCCCCTGAGGGTGAACCCGACTCCCACACCCAACTTACAGGCCCCCAGACACTGCTACATAAGAGTGTGGACACTGACAAGATTGGCTGGCGTCACACCCAAGCTCCACAACATTTCGGCCGTGTGGCCTGGGAATCGCATTGCCGTCTCTCTGAGCCTGTTTCCCCATCCTGCCGCACAGGGCGGTCATGGGATTCGGGGAGTTACTGGATGCAGAGCGCCCAGACGTGCGCCGGCGTGTGCCGGAAGCACTCAGCCCACCATGCTGTGGGAGGAGGGTGATCGTGGTGATCCGGAGGACTACCCCTCACCTCCTCTGTTCCCTCCCCATTCCCCAGAACATCACTGTAGCCTTCGCACTTACAACCCAGGGGCAGGATTTCCGTGCCTTTATCTTGTCCTGGGATGGCTAGTTTAATGTAATCAAACAGCTTCGGGAGGATTTCTGAGATGCCTTGCTGAGCTGAGAAAGTGCTTTTGTAAACAGTGTGTTAATACGGCAGCCATACCCCACCCCCCTTGCTGGTGGACCTGTGCTGCAAGCCTTAAACCTTAGCTTCTCGGATCCTACGTCCCGTGGTGCAGGTGTTTTTATTACCTCATTTATTGGAGTGAGAAAACAAGACCCAGAAGCGTACATTACGGCTCAGGGCGTGCGGGAGGGAATGGGCTGTGCCATGGTGTCTGCCTGGCTCCCTCTGACCTGGGGAGGACCTGGGGCCACAGATCCCGTGGCTGAGCTGCCTCGATGCGCTGAGCCTCTGACTGGCGAAAGGGAGCACAAAATGGGGGATACCTGCCCAGGCTTGGGCGGGTGCTAAGTGACAAGGGCTTGTCACAGGCAGTCTGCCACTGGCCCCTTAGAAAGTATTTCCTCTGATAGCACACCAAGGCAGCAGGGTCATGGGTTTGAGGGGCCCCGCCGGTTGTGCAGAGCCCGCGGGCGTGGCTTCACAGGGGACCGCTGATGGTGCCCGCCCTGGGCTCCTCACTCGGGGCATGTGTGCAAGCTCCCCATCGGCCGTTGTAGCTACCTGTGCCGGGGTAAGGGCCATCTGTCCTTGGTGCCCAGGGCTCTGTCCCCAGCCCTCCTGACTCAGCTTCACTTTTTTTTTTTTTTTTTAAGTGGGGTGAAATTCACATAACATACACCATAGCCATTTTAAGGTAATAATTCAGTAACGTTTTCTGCATTCGCCATGTTGTGCCTATCACCACCTCTGCCAAGTTCCGAGACATTTTCGTCACCTCAGAGGAAAACTCTGTACCTATGAAGCATTTCTGCCACCTTCCCTCTTCTTCCCAACCCCCACCACCACTAGTCTGCTTTTCATCTCCACGGACTTGCCTGTTCTGGACCTTTCGTGTTAACCTGTAAATATTAATGTGTAACCCATCGTGTTTGGCTTCTCACACTTTGCCTGACGTCTTCAGGGTTCACCCACGCCACACCATTGTATGGCTGAATAATGTTCCATCGTGTGGGTAACACAGTTTGTTGATCCCACGTTTTGATGGGCACTTCGGTTGGTTTCCTTCCACCTTTGGCCGGTGCTCTGAACATTGGGTTACAACTACCTGTTTTCAGTCTTCTGGTTACATATACCCAGGAGTGGAAGTGCTGGTCACGTGGTAATTCTGTGTTAAAAGTTTTTGATCCAGCATCAACTTTATTTCTGACAGATCACTCACCCTTCTTCCTCTTTGGCTTCTGAGCCCTGTAGCCCCCAGGACTCCAGTATTTATTGAGCACCTCCTGTAACCTTCTCCTGACTCAGAGGTCACACAGTGCTATCCCTGCTCTAGAATGCAAGGGTAGCACCTCTTCCCAGTGGGGCAGACACTGTTCCCACCTCATCAGGGACCTCCCCATGCAGAGGATAGGGACCTCGTTGGTCCTGTTTGAGCAAACTGAGGCACAGTGAGGCCGAGTACTTCACCCTAGGACCACAGAGCTAGAAAGTCACTGTCAGGATTCAAATCCATGTTCCCTCGATCCCACACACTTCTCAAGGTTCCCCTTCCTCTGTGGCCCTTCTAGGGGCCGAGCTTGAGCCCGTGAAAATCTGTGTGGCTGTCCCAGGCTGGCTGGGACGAGAGCAGAGGACGATTGGGGTGGGGCAGTCCTCCCAGCTTGTCACAGGGACTAGAGGGGTCACGCACACTGTATACTTCGTTCCTGCCCAACTGGTGGGACGTGGGAAGTGGCCGTGTGAGTGCAACTCACCAGGGGTCTGTCCTGCCTCCTTGCCTGACGGTAATGCTAAGCTTGGGGCACCTGAGGCAGGGTCTCTGTGTCTGGTGTGGCATTGCACCTCCCCACCGTGGCCTGATTTGACTTGCATGTGTGTATATGTTGGCAGCTGGACAAGATTGAGGGCGTGTTTGAGCGGCCGAGTGACGAGGTCATCCGGGAGCTGTCCCGGGCCCTTCGGCAGGCGCTGGGTGTGTCGCTGTTTGGGATCGACATCATCATCAATAACCAGACGGGGCAGCACGCTGTTATCGACATCAACGCCTTCCCAGGTGAGCGGTGGGGCCACCTTTATCCGTCCGTACACTGGTGTCCTTGGGTAATGGGGCGGGTGGGCCCGGCTGATCAGCTTCCTCCCTCCCTGCTGGTAGGGCCTGGGATAAATGTGGTCCCGCTAAGCCTCAGCCCCACCTGCGAAATGGGTTTATGGTATGTGGTGAAGTTGGCAAACAAGGTCGGTGCATCCAGCCAGGGTGAACCTGGGCGCTTAGTGGGCCCGCACTAAACCCATTCTTTTACCTTCCTCACTGACCCTGCGCCATCGGTGTTAGCCTTTGTTGGCGGAACCTCAGCTACTCTGTTGGGCTTGTAGATTTCGAGACCTGAAAGGACCCCAGAGAGAGTACGTCCTCCACAGTTTATGTGCAGGGAGTCGACTTTCCCAGGGAGGGAGAAATTACCGCACGTTACAGTGCTGGTTGGTGGCGGGCCGTGCCCCTGCCCCCACCCTGAACTGTAGTGCTGGGGACGGGCCTTGGAGCCGGCCAGCTCCCCGTGGCAATGGCGCCTGCTCCCTGCCGTCTGCCAGAGCCCTGAGGCAGGCAGCATGTGCTGGGGCCCTCAGGGCTGGCTGGCACAGCCTGGCTCCCCCGTGCTCCTCTCTTCTTGGTGGGACATAGCACCCGGAGAACCTTCAGTGGGCTGTTAGCCTACAAGGATGATGGCCGTGACGTCCCCAGCTGACTTTCCCCGGAATGAGCCCACTCTGCCTGGGGGCACCCTGAGGCTGACTCGTCCACCCTCCCAGCTGGCTTTGATTCTCACCTTTATTAAGTAACAGTGGTGGAGGTAAAGTCACTCACTGCTCAGTGGGTATAAAAACATTCAGGAAATGATTCGTACCTTAGGGAGGTTAGCATCTCCAGGGAGAGCCCATGCGTGGCATGCAGGGACTGCTCAGGGGTGTCTGCAAGGTGTGAGACAAGACCTCATGTGCGGGGTGCAGAGCGTGACTTCAGGCTGTGCGGCTCCTGGGCGTCAGGCTGGGGGCCTGACATGTGTCCCTTTGCACTCCTCAGTCCCCACCACCATTACAAGTCATAGCCAGGGAAACCGAGGCTGGGAGGACACCACTGGCTCCTTAAGTCATTCAGTTGACTTTTATCGAGGGCCTACTGTGTGTCCCAGCTGGTCATCTAGTAACACATGCAGGTACAGCGTGACCATGATGGCCAGAGCCCTTCCTTCAGAGGACAGGAGGTGCCCAGGGGCTCCTTCTTGAGGTGGTGGCATTGGAGCAGAGCCCAGCAAGGAGGGAAGGAGCTACCCCCCAAGGGCTCTGGAAGGGACTGTGACAAGGAGGGCCAGAGGTGAGCCCGCCATATGCCATGGTGAGAATGCGGGCTTTCGCTCTGAGCTGGACCAGAGCGGCTGACTGAGGCCAGCATTCCTTTATAGAAACTCAGGCCTGTTGGGACAATGGCCTGTGTTCCTCCTGTCACCCTGGGCGCAGCCTGAATGGAGACTTGGGTGTTGCTGGAGGTGGGGTTTTCACGAGGAAGTGACGGAATGAGTGAGAGAGATCAAGGGAATACAGGGCGTGTCAAGGGAACAATTACAATGAATCAGAGGATCTAAACCCGGGAGGACACGGGGGGGCTGGCAAAGAGGTAGCCGAGTCAGCGGGTTGGTGGGACGAGGAGGGAGCAGTGCCGGGCTGTTGGGGCAGAAGTTCCAGAAGGATGGAGATGGGAGGTGGTGAGAGCATGAAGCTCTGCCCTTGAGCTTCGGCTTTGTGCAAGGTCCTGAGTCGGCCCCCTCTCGACATGGGCAGTTTGGACTGGGTGTCACGAGGGCGTCCTCTATGCTCAGGAGGGACCGTGATTGTGGGCCCAGGTGGCCGGGAGGCTTCTGTCCGAGAGAAGGGCCGCCCAGATGGAGCCAGGCATGGAGGTGGGGGCTGAGGCAGCCGGAACGATGGGCCGAGTCCAGCACACGCTGCCTGAGGGAGCCTGACACTGGGGGAAAGCCAGGGGAGCCCAGGGCAGGCCGTGTCCAGGAGACAGCTGCTCCCCGGCCTCTCCCGGCTTGTTTTGCAAGCCTGGGTCTGGAGCACTCGTGGGCCCGACCCAAAGAGTATGTTCCTGGGGAGGCTGCCTTGGGGCCCTGGGTGTTCAGTAGCCCCCTGTCAAAGGGGCCGCGTGCTGGGCTCTGGGAACTAGTAACAGCAGTAGCCGCGGGTGCTGTTGACACGCTTACACAGCAGGCCTGCTCGGAGAGCTTTACTCCCATTTTGTCCACGCAATAGCACGGCGTGCAGTGAGCTGCCAAGATCTCCCTTTACCCCGTGGAGACATGGAGGTAGGGGCTGGGTGTCTTGTCCGAGCCACATGGCTACCAAGTGCTGGAGCTGAGACTGGAGCCCTCCCCTCCTGACCTGTCAGCCGAAGCCTTGGGTTCCGATCTTGGCCCCGCCCTTCCAGGCTGCGATGGGACAGGTCATCCGGGGGCGGGGGTTGTTCTCAGCGTTCCCTTCTGCGCAGCGGGAGCAGTGATTCCCCCCACACAGAGACAGAGGAGATGATGTTGGCACGGTGCCCAGCCCTGAGCTGGCGCCCCGCGGTGCTGGCTCAGCTCAGTTTGTTCTCCCCAGGCATCGGGAGCTGGCTGCCTGGCTGCCGGCCAGTTCGGGCCGACCCGAGGGGCCTCCCCGGCCTCCAGTTCAGCTTCGGGCCTCCACACCACCCCAGGAAGCCTCAGGAAGCACGTATGTCCTGCCCTGGGCCTTGTCTGGGGGCCTCAGAACAGGACTGCGTCTGTTCCCTGGTGTGGGCCTGACTCGGTTCTCAGCTCTGCTCCCTCTGCTCGTATCCCTACCCTGGAAGCCCGGCAGCCCGCCTGCTGGTTGTCCCTTAGGGGCCTGGCCTGGCCTGGCCTGCCTTTCGGCCCTGTGGCTGGAAGAAGCCCCCCCTGTCCTCAGTGGACCGCCAGGACCACATGATATTCAAGGCACAGATGGCACCAAAGGGCCTGGTTGAGGTCCTGGCACTGCCACTTGGGAGCTTTGTATCCCCTGTAAAATGAGGGTGGCCCTGAGCCCCACTCCCCAGGGACTGCGAGGGACATGCAGCATGCGGCCTGGGGGCCAGCACTTCCTGAGCCTGGGTGAACACCAGCCGTGGGCCCCATCACTGTCTCCACCCGCACCGTGAACAGCCATGTGTCTGTCCGCCTGTGGAAGGGCTCAGTCACTTAACTCTCCGTGCCTCTGTCTCCTCATCTGTAAAACGGGAACACGTTGTGAGGAGGGAGTAAGGGCATATGAACGCACCGTGCATGCCAGCCATTGTACGTGTTTTTAGTTTTGCCGTGGGCATCTCTGCTTCCCCTTCTCGGCCTCGGGCCCGCGATCGTCGACGAATGCCTCCGCCGCCCGGCCCCGGATGGGCTCTTTTGTGACAGGTAGTGCGCCTGCCCTCCTCGCCCAGCCTGTGCCCACGTGGCGAGGCCCATCCTGGAGGATGTGCGAGGGTCCCGGTGACCTCTGAGTGGTGGAGGAGGTCGTCCTGGTGGAGGGAGAAGCCGTATAGGGTGTGAGCAGTGCCTGGAGCCCCTCGCAGAGTGGGCACCTGTTTCTGTCCTGTACCTGGAGCTGTGTGCCCAGTTCTCATGCCTCCACACTGGATCGGGGAGGTGGGGGTGGGGGGCACCTACTCATGTTGAATTTCTTTCAATGCAGTTTTTGGGGCAGTTAGCAAAATCCTTGCCCTAGATGGGAAACCTGCTTGGTGGGTGGCGCCCAAGGATTTGTTTGCCGACATTTGCCTTCGTGTCTGTGTTGGGAAACGTGGGCCGTGGGCAGGCCCTGGCAGTTTCTGTTCGGGAACCCCAGGCCCTGCTTTGTTAGAGGCACAGGTGTAGGTGGGCAGTGGCCCTGCTGGGGGCACCCAGTCTCCACCCCTTGGCTTTGACGCTCAGAGCACATGGCACAGAGGACCGCCCTGCAGGTATTTTGGGGGTGAGAAGGCAACAGACTCTGTTCCAGGGGTAGCCGCTCTGGATCAGGGGTCTCCCCGGGCATGCCCGCAACGGCCTCCTCCCCCCGCCCCTGAGACCTCTCAGTTGACACAGGAGGAAGCTGAGGCTGGGCCATGTGGAGTGGATGGCTGTTTATGATTTAGGATGGGAGGAGTGGGCCTTCGGTATTGCCATGTCCCTCCATGCCACATCCCGCCACAGGCATCTTGGCACATTTGGGGCGGTGATTAAACGAGACCCTGAAACTGTACCCGAGAGGGACAGGGTATGGGGCGTTTGCCTGTCTGCTGGAGCGCCAAGCGTCTCACACCCTGGGGACAGCCGAATTCAAGGGCTAGCCCGCCCACACCCAGCTTTGAGTCTAGGCTTGATGGCTTCCATCTGTCCCGTTACTTAACTGAGCCTCGGTTTTCTCTACGTCTTGAGAGCGCCCACCTTGAGTCCAGGAGCCCCATAGTCCACCTGTGCCCCGCTCTCCCTGCTGCCCATCTCCACCCCAGCCTGGCTCAACGTCCTGTGCTGTCTCTTTCCTGCCTACAGGCTATGAGGGCGTCAGCGAGTTCTTCACAGACCTCCTGAACCACGTGGCCACCGTCCTGCAGGGCCAGAGTGCAGCCGCGGCAGCCGCGGGGGACGTGGCCCCACTGAGGCACAGCAGGCTCCTGGCAGAGCAGGCGGGCAGCCTGGCGGGCGAGCGGACGTGCAGCGCCAGCCCGGGCTGCTGCAGCAGCATGATGGGCCAGGACCCACCCTGGGCGTCGGAGGCTGATGCGGGCGGCGTGGGCACGGGCAGCACCGCCAAGCTGCCCCACCAGAGACTCGGTTGCACCGTGGCGGTATCTCCCAGCTTCCAGCAGCACTGCGTGGCCTCACTGGCCACTAAGGCCTCCTCCCAGTAGCCACGGAGCCCAGGACCTGGAGGGCGGCACGGGCCGCAGAGTGCACCTGCTGGGCAAGCAGCTCCCAGCAGTGACGCTCCTACTAAGAATTCCCAGTGATCTGATTCTTTTTTTTGTTTTTTAATTTTTAACCCGATTTTCTGATGTCATGATCTAAACGAGGGGTGGTGGGGCGGGGGAGATGGAAGAGAACCCCAAGTGGCCCAGCCTCGGGGAAGATGCCTGATACCTGCTGTGCAGATGTCTTCACTGGGTTTACACTTGCTGTGTCTTCAACACTAGGTCTGAATGTGAGGTGGGGTGTGCGTGTGCACGTGTGGCTGCTGTGCGTGTGCACATCCACGTCTGTTCGTCTCGATGGCTGCTGTGGGCCAGGCCTTGGGGACCCTGGAGGGGGGCCGTCCCGGGTCAGGCTTTTGGCCACTGAACAGAGTGAGTGAGAGGTTCCTCATCTCGCTTTCCTCCAAGCCCCTCGCACCCAGGCCCGGCCCCCTCACTGTTCCCCTCCTGCTGGTGGCCTCCACAGCTTTGTGAGGTGTACAGGTGTCCCTCTGAAGAGCCAGAGGAAGCCAGAGGCACACCTACTGTTTCCTTGTGGGGGCTTCGTGCAGGGGGTCTGGGCTGTGGTCTGCCTGTTGCCCACTCACAGAAAGGAAGAAGGAAGCTTCCTGGGGGCGGCTAAGGTCCTGAGTTGGCCTCTACTCTCCACATCCAGCTCCCTGGAGTCCGCCAGGCCCTTCAACTTGTGTCCCATGCAGCCCTGCAAGGGGGCCTCCCACCCTGGCCAAGCGCTGCTCCCCAGGACCCCGGAGGAGGCTGCCTGGTCGGGAGCCCTCGGGCTGATCTTGCCTGTGCCAAGGATTTGTGCCGTGACTGTGGACAGATCATCCCAGGAGTTGCTGGGCCTCCGTGTCCTTGTCTCTGATGAGCCGTTGAGACCAGAGACCTCTGAAGGGCAGGCTTGGTGCCCTACACCCTGCGGTGCAGTCTGCCTCTCTGAGAAATCAGCCCGATGAGCCTCCCCTCGGCATCGAGGTGATTTGGGGCCTCTTCCCCCGGCCAGGTGGGTGGGGGGGGGGGGGTGCTGCCTGTACGCTTCACATCTTTTCGCACCGCCCAGCAGGCCCGCCCCACCCTTCCTGCACTCACTGCAAGCCCCAAGCACAGAGCCAGCCAAGTGTGAGGGGAGCTGCAGCCCCAGAGGTGAGGAAGCAGTTACCCCTCCTCCGTGAGAGTCCCCCCAGCCCCTGATGGCAGCTTACACCACCGGCTGACCACTCCGCTCCCGCGGTGCAGGCGGGCAGACCGCCCCGCCCCTGTGCAAAGAAGGGGGCCGGTGAGGGGCTTTGCCAGTCCTGGGACAACGTGAACCTGGGCAAAATGCATAGGACCCCCTGAGCATGATCTTGTGTCCTGAGACATCCATTCACGTTGAGAAAGTGGGAAAGGCGTCCAGGCTGTCGTGCACGGGCCGATGAGGATGGCCCGAGAGAGGCTGCTGAACTGGGCACTCAGAGGTACCTTCAGGCCTGGCTCAGCAGGGGCGTGGGGGTCACCCACCTTTGGGAAAGGAAGGACTGGGTGGGGGCCGCCCTCAAGCTGCATTGGGCCTAGGGCGAGGACAGGTGCTGTTGGGACTGCCCGGCTGCCCTGGAAAGGAGGGCCCACCGACTAACTGCGTTTACACGACTTGAGTGTTGAACCCCGATTATAATGTCTGTACAGCGCCTTTCCTAGTCCATCCCTGAGCCCCGGGGAAGCAGGAAAGCGTGGCTGGCCTCTTGCACTGCTTTGTTTCCAAAATAAACTACTGAAATTGAACTGCATTTCACATGTGTTTACAAATGCTGTTGAAAGTTCATGCCATTCTCCTGGTCTCTTAATAAAACAGCTTTACCTTCTTAAATGAAATTCCAATCCCGATCTGTCTCAGGAACAGGTGAGGGGGGGGGTGCAGTGTGACCCCCGATGCCGGGCTGGAGCCTCTGGCCATATCGTGTTCCTGGGTAACTTACGTCATCCCCCAGGGTCACACGTGCTCAGGTCCAGAGCCCAGATATCAAGTAACTGTTCCCCACTGGCCTCGATGCGGGTGGCAGGCAAGGTGACCGCTTTTTCTGGAAGCAGAAGCCGAGGGGTGGAGTCTCACTTCGTAAGGACCTGGAAGCATCAGGTGGTGGGAGAGGGAAAGGCCCTGCCTGGCAGCAGGCATCTTCCTTGCATCGCCCCTGTTCAGCGAACACTGGCCACCCCTGATGTAGGGGTTTCAGGAGCACAGACAAGGAGAGGGGCCATCACCCCCTCATCAGTGGTGATGAGGCACCAACCAGCGACCTCCACTCCTAGGGTCACTTGGGTGCACACTGACTTTTTTGGGTGCCAGGACACACTCTCCGTAGAGTTGATTTCCCCTCAGGCCTTGTGGTTTCCACATCAGGGAAAGATCCACTAAAATGCCGCGTCTTCCTTGGCCCTTTAGCAGTATCTCCCCCCGAAGGCTTGGTGGTACTCCCTCTGGGTCAGAGGCTCTGGAACCTTGCAGGGCTCCTGGGAAGGGTCTGCTGTGGTGTGTGCATGTGTAACCCCTGGAGTTGGCCCTGCCAGGATCATGGGGGCAGTTAGGACTCTGATTCCCAAGCCTCTGTTTGCCAGTTGGTGGGCATGTTGGGGTCTGTGGCCCTCAGCACCTGTCTTGGTGGTGTTCAGTGGCCGGGGCTCCCGGAGGCACTCCTGATTTCAAGGGCTCCAGGAGCAAGTACCAGGGCCATATTTTGGCTAGGGCCATGGGTAAGTACAGAGGGTCAGTTGCAAGGTCTCTGCCCTGGACAGCCTGTAACAGAGACCTTGGGCCAGGTTCTGCTTGCGGATGCTTTGTCCAACGATGTGATTCCACAGACATTAGGCCCCACTTGAGTGCAGGCCCTTGATGTCTGTCGTCTTCAAGAGGGCCCAGCAGAGTCTCCTGGTGTAGCATCCTTGCCATTGGCATTCATGGAAGCGTCTAGGTTTGCGGCCCACAGTGGCTTGGGCTGGGCCTGAAGACACCCGGCACGGCCTGGACGCCTCGAACACCCAGGGAGTTGTATGGTGTATCCTTCAAGTAGGCCTTCATTAATGATGGAGAGAACAACTTGGAAAAAAGAGTTTCTCTCTAACCCAGAGGACTGTCAGGTGGGCCTTGCCCGGTGGAAGGGCCATGGCAAGAAACTAGCTTTCCAGCCAGCTGCGATAAGCAGCTGTTGTCACATGGCCACTCCCAAGACCAAGGGAGACTACACGTTCTTGTCCTAGTCTGGGAGATCGGTCCTCTGCTCGGGCACTCACACTGGCCACTGGCCACACAGCCGGTGAATGGCTTGACTGCTGTCCCTGGCGTCTGCATCTTCCTCTCTGTGCCCTAGAAAATTATTCGCCCGGCAGGCGCCCCGACAGCCCCTCGCCCTCCACGGGCCCTTGCCCCGGGCTAGCGATCTTGAGCTGGGTGCTGGCTGTCCTGAAGGCGCATAGCCAGCCCCTCCACCGAGGCTTACCGCGAGGCAGAGAAGTTTCCAGGCTTCTCCCTCTTCTATCTGCCTGGCCCCACCCTGATGCCCCACACATCTGTCTGCCCTGCCCACGCCTGAGCCTGAGCCTGAAGTGATGTGGCTGAGGCTTCAGGCCAACCACACTCCCATTGTTTCTGCCTTTCACGAGGAAGGGCCTGTGCTTTGCCCATTCTCTCTGCACAGCGTTGCCAATGTGATCTTGGAGTGACACTGCGCACCCCCGACACTGTTCAGAGGAGAGCTGTTCCTTGGTCCCACCTGGGCGCTCTCCCTTCTGGTTCTGACCACCCGGGGGCCTTTTCCACGAATGGTTGCATTTTCCCTTCCCGATTTACCCTGACCCGACGGCTTAGAGGGGCTGTTCCTTTCCCGTAGCCTGCCTGACGTCTTCCTCCAGGGCTGCATGTGGGAGCACACCTCTTCGACACCTGTTGCCTCACAAAAAGCTGTTCCCATAGTGATTTCACCGAGACGTTGGTGGTTCTTAGTTCTAGTGACACCTGTGCTTTGCGACAAATGCTCAGGCCTCCGTCCTGTTCACAGGCAACAGGCAACACTTCCCAGAATCCCAGGCTGCCTTGTACTCGATCTGTGCACGTCCGTCCGTACGGTGTTTCTACGAATACACGTACCATATATAAAATCACGGCTTTTGTAAAAGCCAGGAGACTTTGTCCCTGGGCTCTTTGGATTTGTCTTTACAGTTGTTCTGCGTCGTTATGATAACACAGGTGGCCATCTTTGGGATGGGTTTTTTTTTTTCAGGGACAAGGTGATCCCGTGTTCCCTTTGTTAACTTGTCTCGGGAGTGGATGTTTTGATAGCTGACCGCCTAGTGGGATACAGTTTGCTGTTGTGTTTGTTCTTTCTGTAATGGTTGGGGGGTAGAGTGCACCCTTGAAAACGTGTGAAGAAATAAACAATGACTCCAGCTCTTTGGAAGTTGTCCCTCTGTGTATCAGGGGCTGGTTAGCAGCAACAGTGGGCAGCTCCCTCCCCAGCCTCATGGGAAAAGCCTAGCCTTGGCAAGACTGTTCATGTGACTTGTATCATCATCATGGTTTTCTGGTCCAGGCTGCCTGGGCCCTTTGAACCCTCATCACAATCAGATGAGGAAGTAGTATCATCCCCATTTTGCAGATGAAGAAACTGATGTTGAGAGGTGCAAAGTTGCTTGCCTGTAGCCCCATGGCTAAAAAGTAGCTCCAGGGAGCAACTTGAGCTCCCCTTGTCCCTTTGCCCAAATCTAGTCCCTCCCATCCAGCTCTGAGTCAAGAGGGGGAGAAGTTCAAAGAAACCAGAAAGAGCCCAGAGCAGTTTTATTTCTTCTTAGATAAATTTTGTACAGAATATATTACAGTCAGGAGTTCTCAGCTTTCACCAAAAGGTCAGAAGTTATTGCAATTGTGCCCAATGGCTCTGACGATGGAAAGGAAACTTCTAGAAAGCTGCCTGTGTCCAGAGAGAAGATAACCATTTAAAGTCGGGGGGTGTGCCCCGCAGAGGGGCGCACTGGGGCTGGAATCGAGAGCAGAAGGGAGGGAGCGAGGGGGCAACAGGGCGGCCTGGGCTTGGGCGGGCTGGAGTGGCCCCTCTACCAGAAGCAGTGCCCAGGCCGTCTGGCCAGGACCTGCAAAGGGGACAGGAGAGCCAGGACTGCTGGGTGCCTCGGGGCCCTGGCTGGGGGGGCCGGCTGGCGTGTCAGCCCCGGCGCAGTGCCTGCAGCTGGTGGGCCACCTTCTCCAGCTCTGCCTCGATGGCCAACAGGCTTTCCAGCTCCTGGTCCTAGGAGAGAACATCAAGGGTCATTCACATGGAGGGTGCAGTCTGCCAGACTGGTTGTGCCACTGGCTAGCTGTGTGGCCTCAGGTGGCTTTGCCTCTCCCAGCTTTAGGGCTTTCATCCAGATCATGGGGACAGAGATGCCACCCTGCTGGGCCGCTCTGAGGATTACTGTGCACAAGAAATGGGCATAGGGGCCTTGACCCCACACCACCCCGGTAGCCTCATCCAGACCTGCCTTCCCCTGAATGGCTCTGGGCAGGCACGTGGAAAATGAAGCCTTCGGTGCTCTTCAGTGTTCCTTAGCTCCTCACCCCAAGGCCTAGACTGTGACAATGGCCCTGACCGTGAGTCCAGGCTTCCCTGCTTGAGGAGCCATGGGCCTTTGGCACAGGCTTGAGGACATGAGGGTTTCCCTGCTTCTACCTGCCTAGGGTTGGGCCTGGATCCTCGGTCCCAATCATAGGGGGACCCAGCTCTGACTGCCAGGGTGGTTCAGGGCAGCAGGGGACCCTTCTGTGACCTCTGCTCTGTGCCCCAGCCTCAGGAAGCTTTCAGGGTCCCCCGAACTGGGGCTGATGCCCACAAGCAGATGCCCTTGGACTTGGAGCAGGAGTCGGGGAAGGCCACGCCCTCACCCTCGGTCTTGACATGGGAAGGGTAGTCTTGCTGGGGTCCCTGCCAGATGCCAGGCTGTGGAGGGCACCCATTGGGGCCACTTGGAACAGACAGACAGTGGTTGTCATGGAAATAGGGACCTTAAAGCCTTCTGTCTTGGAGTGAAATTCTGTGATGCCGGAACATTTCTAAGAAGACCCTGGAGCTGGGTGGAAGAGGCCTCTGCCCTGTCCTGTCCACAGGACTCTGTGGTCCCCATTTCTGTGCTCTGCAGTCCAGGGCTTTCTCTGCCCGTGGAGAAGGGAGCTGGCAGGCATCTCAGGGTAACTTGCTTGCTTTTTCCAGCTTCTGTGGGTTGGGGAGGGGCAAGCAAAGGTGCCCAGGCTTGTCCTGGTCCAAAGCTAGGGATGGAGGGCAGTCTCCTGGGTACATAGAGAGATGACCTCTCCTAGCTCCTGCTGCCAAGGAATCTTCTCCCTCGAAGGCTGCCAAGACTGGTCCCAGCCCAGAGAAAGGTTGGGACCCAAGGAAGGGGCCACATCCTTTTCTGGGTGGGCAGAGAGAACTGGGGTCATGGGTAGATTCCAGTCCCCAGCAGGGCCCTGACTTCGACCTGGACACTGAGGCCTGAACCACGGACCCCTAAGGCCTCCTCTAGCTCTAAGATGGTACTGCCAGCCTGGCAGGGACCCCAACTCCCACTCCTCACCTCTGGGGCTACATCCCAGCATCCCATTGAGCTAACCAGGTATCCCTGAACATGGCCAGGTTTTGAAAGCTCATGTGTGTTCTGACCATAATAATGAGGTGAGCAGAAAGGACTCCTTACCGCCATTTGAGAAATGGGGGAACCAGTGAGGCTCAGAGAAGGGGAGTAACCTGCCCAAGGTCACACAGCTAGGAAGAGGCAGAACCCAGGTCTCCTGGCACATCCATGCCTCCCTCACCCACTCACCACCAGGCCCCGTGGTCCCACTGGCCTTGCCCTTGCCCCACCGGAGGGAGGCAGGGTCTGAACCTCGGAGGAGGGTGTGCCTGGGCTGCCTGGGGGCCAGGAGAGGACATTGCTGGACCAACCACAGGGATTTCCCAGGAAATCGCCCTCCCAGCTCTTGGGGCCATGGTGCCCTCCTCGGGCCAGTCCCTGCCAGGTCCTTTCCTTTCCAAGTTCCCTCCGTCCAAAGCTCCAGCTTCACCCCTCACTCCTGCTTCACACCCAAACCTGCAGGGGCCCCCTATCACCTCCGGGACAGAGACCCACGAAGTGCCTTCAGGCATTGGCTGAACCACCTCTCCTACCTCCACGACCCGATCCAGACAGCCCTCTCTTGCCTGCCTGTCCGCCAACTTTACCGGGTGCCCGGTGTGAGCCAGGGTTCACTCGCCTCCCTGCCTGACCCGTCCTCACCCCTGCCCCAGCTCTGCCCCTCTCCCGAGAGCCCCCCCGTCCAAGTGCCTCTCCAGCCTCAGACCCGAGGGGACGGTGCGTGTCCCCTCAGGGGGGCAGGGCCCACACTCTGGAGGCCTGGCCTGGGGCTGGCACCCGCCCCCATACCAACCTCCGGTCTGCGGTTGGCACTGCCCTCCTCCTCCTTCTTCTCCTCCGGGTAGCTGCGCACCTGGAGGGGCAGGCCCGCCTCGACGCTGTCCTCCCGGGAGGACGGCCTCCAGCCTCGTCGCAGCTGCAGCCCAGGGCCCCTGAAGTCGTAGGCCCGGGCCCGGAAGGAGAGCTTCATGGAGCTGTCGGGGTCCTCCTCCTCGCCCTCCCCCTCCAGCCGCTTCTCGGCCGTCAGCTCCTTGGCCAGCTGGTCCATCCTGCTCCATCGCTTGGCATCTTCCCACTCGTTGGACAGCTGCTCCTCCTCCTGCTCCTGCTCCAGCTCCCTGCTCTTCCCGCCCCGGAAGAGGCCTCGAGGGGCCTCTGCCATCTCCTCCTCCTCCTCCTGCCGAGAGTGCTCCCGCGCCCCCTTCCCCTCGGGGGGCTGAGCCTCCTCAGCCCCGGTCTTCCTGGCTCCATCCACAGCCAGAGCCTTGGGCCATCCTGGAGCTGGTGGTGGACAAGAGCAGGAGAATGAAGGAGGGCCCGCTGCTTTCCCTGGTCCCTGCCACTCCCCAGGGCCTCTCTGTGGCCATCGCTGGGGCCACAGACCATGCTCAGGGTCCAGCCCAGCCTCTCCACAATAACTGCACTTGGAGGAAGAAGCCATCTTGACACTGTGCTTTGCAAGACCCTCTCAAAGCTCGGAGGGGTGGGCTGGCCAGAGCTTGCCTCTTCTGCGAGCCTTCTCCTCTGAGGAGCCCCCGATCCGGGAGCCACCCAGCTGGGGAGGGAGGAAGGACCCTTACAAGGCCTCATGGGGGGCCAGGGGCCTCTCCTAAACCCTGGGTGAAGCTGACACTGTCCCTAGACCAGCCTGCTGTCGCCTATCAGGCTGTCCCTCTGTTCCCGAAGCCCACCCACCCTGCAAAGCCCCTCTGGCCTCCTTGGTTGGAGGGGAGGGGCTGTGTGGACTAGTGGGAGATGCAGGGTTTTGGAGTCAGCCAAACCTGGGTGGTTGGAATCAGCTTTTACTACAAATTAGCTGTGTGACCTTGGGCAAATTACTTAACCTCTCTGAGTCTCAGTTTTCCATCTGGAAAATGGAGATGACCTACTTTTCAGGGTTGCTGTGAAGGTGCAACGAAATTATGAATGAGGTCCTCCCTCCCACCCTCTGCCTGACACATTTGTTGAGGGGTCTCAGACGTCATACATACTCTCGTCCCTCTGGGTCTCCTTGTAGCCAAGGCTTGGGTGGGGGTTAAATGCTGCGGTGGGGCCTTCTTCTTCGGGGACAGCCTTCTCTCCAGCCTCTGTGTCCTCCTCCTCTTCCTCCTCCTCTTCTCGCTTTGCCTGCTCCTCTTGCTCTACACCCAGGCCCTTCTCTCTGTCCACCGGACCCTGGGAGAGGCTCCCTCTGTCCCCCTGGGCCTGTGGGCCTGAGTGTTTCTGGCTGGGAAGGCTGGCTGGGGGGTGGGTGTTGGAGGCTTCCTGCTCCCCTGGGGCCTGGTTGTCTTCCTCGACCTTGGACCCTTGTTCAGGCTCCGGGGAGGCCTGGGGCCTGGCTCCATCTGTGTCTCCATCATTCTCCTCTGTCTCTTCAGAGTCCCCTCTTTTCTCCGAAGCATCCTTGGAGGATGCCTCTTGTGTCACCTCTGCAGAAACAACAAAGTCAGGCCCTGAGGGCCAGGCCACACACGGAGTCTCCCCTGCAGAACTTAGTCATTGTATCTTTTTTTTTTTTTTTTTCCTGAACAGCAAGCGAAAGTTTATTAGAGTATAAAATTAGAAATTAAGAATAGTAGGAAAGCTCTCTCTACAGAGAGGGGACATTCGAAAGTGAATGCCCTAGTCATTGTATCTTTTGGCTTCTAGAAAGTCCAGCCCAAGACTGATGACACAATTAGCATTACTTGCTCTGTGTCTGGGTCCGACCTGAGTACAACTGGCATATCTTTCTTCCTTTATAATTCTACTTTCTTTAAAAAAAAATTTTAATGTTTGTTTTTGAGAGAGAGAGAGGAGACAGACAGAGTGCAAGCGGGAAAGGGGCAGAGAGAGTGGGAGTCACAGAATCTGAAGCGGGCTCCAGGCTCCGAGCTGTCAGCACAGAGCCTGATGTGGGGCTTGAACCCACGGACCATGAGATCATAACCTGAGCCAAAGTCCCACACTGGACCGACTGAGCCACCCAGGCGCCTCTGTAATTCTACCTCTTAAAGCAGGAAGTGATTAAAAAAAAAAAAAAAAGACCTTGAAAGGTCTTAACCTCTGTATGAGAGGCATCATCACTACACGTTCCTTCTCCTCTCCGTGTGAGGCTTCTCTGTCTTGATGTCCTGTGAAAGTGCTCAACTATTTGTAGGGTTTCATTAAAAGGCATTTTAGGGCAGCCTGGGTGGCTCAGTCTTTTCAGCGCCTGATTCTGGATTTTGGCTCAGGTCATGATCTCATGGTTCACGAGTTCAAGCCCCGCGTCGGGCTCTTGCACTGACAGTGCAGAGCCTGCTTGGGATTCTCTATCCCTGTCTCTCTCTCTGCCCCTCCTCTACTCTCTCTCTCAGTCTCTCTCTCAAAATAAATAAGCTTTAAAAAAAAAAAAGAAAGCATTTTCGGCTGGCTGCCTTGAAGATAGGCTTTTACCCAGTAAAAATCCCTCCCTGCACCAGAGTGATTACTATTGAACAAAGCCTCGCCAAGTACGTGCCGCCATTTGACTCCAGGACTCCAGGTGAAAGTGCTCCCATCCCGTTTACAGAAAGTCCGCCCGATCCTCAGAGAGGGTGACCTGTCCATGCTCACAGTCCGTGGGCAAGTCTCCAGATGCTAAGTACAGGGTGCTCTTTGCCCTGACACATAACTGCCTCCCCCATTAAAGCCTCCAGGTGCCCCAGATGGAAGTCCATGGAGATCCTTGGTCCCAGAAACTGGCCTGCCCACCCACCTATGTGCAAAGAGCAGGCCTTGCAGGGATACCTTGTAGCTGTTTCCGGGCAGGAGGATGAGTACTAGGGCATCACCTTGACCTCAGCCATGATCTCTTTGGACCTTAGAAGCTCTTGCGGCTTCAAGAAAGATGATCCAGGTTCATTCAGTGTTTGAGACCTCCTCTCCTGGGACCCTCCTATGACAGGACTATGCCGAAGCACCACCAAATCCCAGGAGGACAGGTGTCAGGGGCAGGGGTTCTTCTGCAAGGGCTTCTGGGAAGATCCAGAGTTGAGGCTGCCCTCCCACCAGACCAGAGACTTCCTGCCCTGAGCATGAGCCCCTGTGGTGGGCAGGCTTTGCAGTGACATAGACCCGGATTCGCATCTCGTTATGCTGCTTACCTTGGGCAAGGTACTTAACCCCTCTGGGCCTCAGTTTCCCCATTTGTAAAGGGAAGACTGAAATGATAGCTCCTTTACAAGGCCTAAAGGAGGGGCTCCTGACTCCAGGGAGCCCTTGATCTTATAACTACTGTTATGATCTCCTCCATCCCCAGCCTCCAGCTAGACTGGCCAGCACTGACCTTTCAGCTCTGCCTGGTCATTCTGCTTCTCAAGAGCCTCTGAGAGTCCATCCTCAAGACCGCTGTGTTTCTTCTGATGTGCCCTCTCCTTGGCACCTGGTATGAGAAAAGGAGGGGGGGAAAAAAAAGGAGAAAAAAGTCCCATTTTGCCAAGCCCAGCCCTGGGATATTTGTCTGTGAGAACGAAGGCTTCCGTTTCCTTATCTGTAAACTGGACATGTCATGTTCCAAGTCTGCTTAATGAGAGACTGAGGGGGCAAGACCCAGGCGGGGGTGCCCCCCGCCGCCCCTTCTCAGCTGGGGCTCATCAGGCAGCCACAGCACCTGTCCACACTCAAGTTTCCCACCTGAGATAAGAACAAGCCCTGCTTGCTGCCTCTTAGAGCAATAAAGACTCAGATGGAACACAGGGTCCCAGGGGTGGGAGCAGAGAGGAGGCTAGGGGACTCTGCAACAGGAGACAGCAGTGACTGCTTGCCCCCTAATGGGGGATCTTGAATCAGGTGAGCCCTGTTCCCCCAGGTCCCGGGGAGAAGGCCAAGCACGTGCTTGACTCCCAGTTCTGCTGCCGTGATCCACACACCCCTCTCCCTGCATGGACCCCGGGCTGCTGCTATTTTCCCCATGCTGGGAATCTCTGGAGTGGCCAGAGGCACCGACACAGCGGTTGTGGGCCAGGGAAGGATGCCCAGATTTGACCCCGGGAAGGCCTTGGTTCACACCTCCTGGCGATTCTTTGCTCTGTGACCTTGGGTAACTTGGTCTATCCAAGACTTGGTTGCTCATCTACAAAACAGGGCTGCTTGGTACACAGTTGTTCTGAGTGCAGAAGAGGGAGTGGATGGATGGACGGTTGGATGGATGGAAGGACAGGTGGACATATAGCTATGTCCCATGCTCTTTCAGTAGAAAACAGCAATATATATGTGTATTGGAAACTGTTCATAATGGATACACGCACATAGGTGTGTATACAGGTGTTTCAGGACACATTCCCCCATAACAGTCTGTGTTGACACTATATTTAATTATTTAAATGTAGTATCTTAGTCATTCAATATTTAATTTTTAAATTATCATATTGCAATAAAACATTTAATGTTCAGCTAAAAAAAAAAAAAATCCACCAGGGTCAATGATGATGAAATTAATAAGACAGGCAGTAACTGCTACGGCTCCGTTTGGCACCCGCTCTGTCCCGGGCACTCACTTCAGACTCCCAGCAACTATGCGAGACAGGTGCTTGCCTTCCATTCTCTCACACATGGCCTGGTCCTCTCCAAAGGCCTCAGAATGGGGGTCTCCCCAGAGCTGGAGAAGTCTTCATGCCTCCGATCCCACCCCCCCACCTGAGACAGAAGCCCAGCCCTCAAGACAGACCCTCACTTCCTTTGGAAGCAGATGCAAGGTTCTCGACTGAGGTCCCATTCCCAGAGAGAGGCACAATGCCAGCAGTCCTGCCCCCAAATAAATAGCCACTTCCCACAGGATGTCAGCTTGGGGCAGATGCAAGGCCAGAACGCATTTTGTCTAACTTTCCAGGTTCCTATGAACGCAGGAAGGAACCTGGGGCTGGGCATCTGTGGGATGACATCAGTCTAACCCTCCATCCCAGCATCCTGTCCCGGCTCTGCTTGAATATCCTCAATGACAAGGGGCTCACTCCCTCACAAAGTCACTCCATTCTCAAGAGTATCCGTGGATTTTCTTAATCTCTAAAGCATGCTGAAAGTCTGGTCTGTGTTTTGGGGGTGAGCAAGACCTTGCTTCCCCCATCAACCCCTTGAGCAGACGCTCACAAGAGGAAAGGGGCCTGTCCTCTCTTCTGGACACCAATTTTCTTTTAACAGAGGAGAGGGATTCTCTCTGTAACCTAGTCTTAAAAGTGCCCCCACTGAAATGACTGAACTGCAGAGATGGGGTATTTGGAGAGCTGCGTCTAGTCTTGGCATGTCCTTAACTTAGTGTGTGACCTTGGACAAGTCGCTCAACCTCTTGGGCCTTACTCTCCTTAACTGTATCAATGACAAATTGGACCAGGGCATGAAGGACCCCATCTTCCTACTCTGTAACTGGAAGAATCAGAGAGAAATAGGGCATTGCTCAAACTCACACCCTGGTTTTCTCTCAATTGCTGGAATTTACCCAGTAAATTCATATGCAGTGACTGGAAAATACCTTGGAGAGCAAGATCTTGGAGCTCTTTCAGCAAATTCTGATGTCGCAGGATTGAGAGGATCCGTTCATCTGCAATGAAGAGAGTCGTTATGGGTGGTTTCCAGAGAACAGCCGAGAAAGAGATGACTATCGATATTTTCAGCTGAACACAAGGAATTTATTTTGGACACTCAAAACCTGGGCAGCAGCCTTAAGATTGGGTCTTGAGAAGACACTTTTGAAATGGCCTCCTCTCCAAGGTGCCAATTCTTCCTACTACATCAGCAAGGTCAGCCACTGGCCCAGCACCCAGACCTCAGCCAAGAGGTGGCAGGCCCCCAGGTGAGGTAGGTGTCTCTACCCACATCATGTCTTCCAATATTCATCTCCATGCCTGCTCCACCTGGGCTATCCTTTCCTATCTACTGATTTCCAACCTTTCTCTGAAAGTCCAACCCAATGCTGGACCCATCCAACAGCTGATCAGAACTTGACTGCTTGGTTGGAAAGACTTTGTCCTTCTCAGGCCAACCCCCACACTTCTTTACTCATCACATACCTATAGATTGTCTAGCAGGTGTTAGAGGCTGCTCTTGGCTCTGGGGGTCGGGTACACAAAATCTCTGTTCACAGGGTGGACGGCCTTGCTTTCATTCTGCCCAGAATTCTAGTTAATTGGGTTCCTATCTGTTCCATCTGCCAGTCTGTAAGTTCCAGAAGCACAGGGGCTGTGACCCCCCTCATCTCTCCAGACCACTCAGACCCTAGCACAGGCCTGCCCAGGGCAGGCACTCGATCAGTGACTATTGAATTAAGTCACTGAATTCTGCTCAAAGCCACACACCCGGATCCTCACCCCCAGCCTTGCCCGTACCTCCTCGGAGGGTCTCGAAACACTCCTGGCTGACAGGCATGGGGCTGGGCTTGGATAGTGTGTCAGAGATGACCTCAACGATGCACTTCATCACCTGGAAAGAGAGTGGGTGGGGGGAGGGCTGGGGCTGGTTTGTGTATGGGGTTCAGCCCCAGAGGCTCCACAGCAAATTTCTAATGAGAATATAAGGACATTTGCTTTTGTCTTCAGGAGTCAATGGATGCCCGTCTCAGGGGCACAGCTTTGTGTTCTTAGCCAGACAATAACCACAATAAAAGAAAACCCTTATATGGTGTTTGCCATGTGCCCGGTGATCTAATCACATAGCCAGCAGGTGCCCCTGTAAGGTACCAAGCGTGTCTCCAAAGAAGGGGAAACTGCTCCTGGGCATGGAGGTATGGCTTGCAGAAGTCCTTGAACCTTGCAGATGCCTCAAAGGGCAACTATCTCCAGGAAGTATTTCTGGACTGCCCAGAGGAGAACAAAGACCTCCCCTGGCTTTACTCTGTCTGGAAACAGGATGTGGATCACTGTCTCCTAACATTCGTGGTGTTGTCACCTGCAAGGAGTGACAGCCTCACAGTCTGGCTCTACATTGGGCCAGGGGATGAATCCTGTGGCCGGATGTGGGCACACATCAGCTACATCGATGCGCCTGCCTGTTCCAGGCCCACGGCAGCCATATCTCCGAAGGTTTTGTCTCAGGCCCAGAAAGGTGCTGTGGATAATCAGGCACCTGGTAAGTGGATATTGGAAGGTAGTGCCAACTGGAGTGCAGTATCCTAGCTGTGTGATCTTGGACATGTGACTTGACCTCTCTGAGCCTCAATTTTCCCACTTGTAAAATGAGAGTGAGAAGACTTTCCCGCTCCCCTCCCAGGGTGATCAGACACAGATGGAAAAACACTCTATAAAGCATGAAGTGCCCCACACACCAAGAGAGGGATTCACAACTTTCAACCTGCTTCAGCTGCCTAGAGCAGGGCAGAAAACCAGAAGGTGCCAGACATGCATCAGGCAATGCTGGTGGGGAGTGAGGGGGTGGCAGGCTGTGTCTATGGGCTGCCAAAGCAAGCCATCCAAAAATTCAGGATGGCAAACTGGCAAAGAGGCTCTACGGTAGTCACAGCATCATAGGATGGAATATTTAGGTCTTAAGCAGCTGTTATGGTGCTCCTGCCCCAGGCTGCTAGGTGGAGTATGGTGACCACTGTCTCCCATAGAAATCTGGTAGGAAGAGCCCTGAAGTGTGTACCCTGCATCCCCCTGCAGCCCCAGACCTCACACTGGGAATGGCAGATAGTCACCAGTCCATGAGGACAGGTTCTGGGACAGAGGAACTGGGCATGGGCCCCAAGAATAATAAAGAGCCTCAAAAGGGAAGCCCTAGGAATAATGGTGCCCATTTACTGAGGACCTGCCATTTGCCAGGCACCTGACATCTATGATTCCCTACTCTCACGACTTCCCTCAAGGGAAATACTACAGATGAGAAAAGTGGAAGCTCAGAGAAGCTCAGGAACTCTACCAAGACCACACAGCTGTAAGGGTGCAAGTAAATTAAATCACTGAATTCTGCCAAGTGAAATACAGGAAATATAATTGAGCAAATAGAGGCTGAAATTGCTTTGCTGTTTTGGGTTTAACCATAGCCTCTCTGGAATGGAAGAAAACAGCTCCTGAAAAGGTGAGGAGTAGAAATTTCCCTGATCTGTGAGCATCAGAAACTGGAAAAATAGCCCCAGCCTAGACATGAATGGGTTCCAAATATATACCCAACAGAGTGTCTCGCTGGCTACAGAACTCCCCATTGGTATCTCCTAAGGCCCTTTCCGGGGGGACATGCACCATAGGCCCTAAATGGCCAGCACCCTGGGCACAGAAGCCATGATCAAGAGTCTTCTCATTCTGGCCCTTTGGGAGAGCCAGGGCTTGAGTGCCTGGGGGGTGGGGGTGGGAGGGCAGCTAGCAGAACCTTGGGAGGAGGGGAAGACCAAAGCGGGAGGCCAGAGCCAGAGAAATGAAGACCATCCTTGCAGGTCTGTGGACAACCACAGCCACAGAGAAGTCCCCCCACCTAACCCAGCAGCTCGTGGTAGGCCTGCCAGATGTGGGGTGTTCAAGGCAGTAGGCCTGGCACCTTGGCCCCGCAGCTAAGACACAGGCCCCATCGGCAGCATACCCAGCTCAGATGAAGCTGGGGAAGTCCCCACAGCAGGATGGCAGGGAAATCTAGCAGTCTTTGATATCTTCTTTTGCAAGCTGTCCCCAGGCTCAGCAGCCGCAGTGCTGGCTCTTGGCTTTATGCCAAACTCACTCCTGCAGCTGCCTAAAAACTGGCTGTGAGGCGTCCACTGGGCTTCCTACCCGCCATCCCGGGGGCATCCCCATTCCCCTTCTTACCTCGGTGTCCCCTTTATTCATAGGGCTGTTCACAGGGAGGGCAATGACTGGGGAAAAAAATAGAGAACTGGGGTCACTCCTCTGCTCCAAGGGGAGAGCCCAGTCCTTCCTGACCCAGTTTACAGGGGGCCCATTCATCCCAGTGCTCCCCTCAAAACTGCCCCCACCCAGTGGTTCTGTTTCCTTTCCCTGGCTGCTGCTCCCATGGGTATGGCCCCCAGAGGCTACACTGAGCTCCTTAACCCTGCCTTTTGGGAAAGTTCCTGCTCTGGGCGGGGGGGTGGGGGGGTGGGGGGTGGGGGGGCGGGGGAGAGGACTGGAAGCTAATGCTAGGAAAACAAGGGCAGCGGCTGAGTGGGATTGGGGTGGAGAAGGAAGCGAGGAGAGGAAGACAGACCCCAGAGGTGTGGGAAAAGAGACGGAGGAGGAGGATTGTGAGAGATGATGCGGAGGGGTAGAAGCCAAGGGCAGAAAGATAGAGCAGGAGGGGGGAAGAGAAAGAGAGACGAGAGCGGGAGCCAGCAACGGTTCTCCCATCTCCCCCAATGACCTTGGCCAGCCACGGCACGGAGCCAGAACTGGCCCAGATGCAGTCGAGACGTCGAGCCCAGACAAGGGGTAGGGGGCGCCGGGGTGAGGGGGAAGGGTGGGTCCTGCCCCGCGGGGTCAGGAGTCCGGCCCACCAAAGAGTCCGTCCGGTCTACGGGTTTGGGGCCGAGACCGCTGCGGGGTCAGCAGGGAGGCGGTGGCGCTGTCCGCGGTGCTGAAAACTCGCCGGGCCGGAGGGGAGGCACGAGGGGCGCGCGGCGCTGCGCGGAGCCTCGACCTCGGGGCAGGCGGGGGCGCCCAGGACCCTCTCCCACGAGACCCCGCGCTCGCTCACCTTGCCCGGCGCAGAACAGAAGCGCCAGGACAGCGGCGGAGCGCATGGCGAACCCGAGGCGCAGAGCAGTTGGCGGTCTGGGCCCCGGCACCGCAGGCACCCTGGCGAGGGCTGGCTGGACGGGCGGCCTGGGAGCGGGTTGTGGCGGCGCTGGCGCGGATTGGGGGCGGGGGGCGCGGCTTCCCTCTCGGCGTCCGTCTGTCGGCCCACCCACCAGCCTCTGTGCACTGGGCTCTGGGACTGCAAGAATTTATATACCCCCGACCCCGGAAATGACGTCATCGGGACCGCCTCTGCCCCCTTTCCCCACCCCTCCGGGGGGTCCGGCAGCAGCTTGCTCCGCCCTCAGCTTCACGCCTCTGGCTTCTGCTGTCCGCCGCTGGGCTCTCTTGGGTCGAGCTGTGAGACAGTTCTCTGGCTTCCAGGAGGATGGCAAGGGACCTCAGCTGATCCTCCACCCCTCGACGGTTCCACCGACTTGCTGTGGGTCCGTGGGCAAGTCACTCCCAGTCTCTGGGCCGCGTGTTCCTTCAGTGTGTGCTGAGGTCCCTGCCAGCACTAGCGCGCCACTTCATGCTCCTGAGATTCCCACGGCGGGGGCGCGCTTCCCCTGACGCCAGAGTCTGGAGGCTTGCTCCACACTCAGGGCTCCCTCAACTATCTAGCAAGTCCTACAGAGGCCTCCCGACCCTCTTTTTGAGTAAGGCACTCCCCCCCGCCCCCCGACACACCCGTTTTGTGCCTTCACAATTTGTAATTGTATTATGTATTTATGTATTTGAAAACGTTTGGTCGCCATTGCTTTCTGAGGGCAGCACCTGGCACAGAGTAAACGCATTTAATAGATACCTGTTGAATGTACTGATTGAAAGTTCAAGCCAGGAAAGAATGAGTGAATCCTGGGCCCTGGCCATTGTTGAACAGCTCTCCTGGGGGGTGGTGAGGGAAGAGTGGGGGGGGTAGTTCTAGATATTAAACCAAAACAGGAGCTCTTGTAACTTCTACTCATTAGCCCTAGTTCAGCCCCCTTAGGATCTGCTTCTTGCTGCTGCTAACCCACTGTATATTTGAGAACAGCTCTCACAGTCTCTTTGAGTGTCCTCAAAATCTGGGCGTTTGGGGGCACCTGGGTGGCTCAGCTGGTTAAGCCTCCGACCTCTGCGCAGGTCATGATCTCACGGTTTATGGGTTCCAGCCCCAGGCCGGGCTCTGTGCTGACAGCTCAGAGCCTGGAGCCTGCTTGAGAGTCTGTGTCTCCCTCTCTCTCTGCCCCTCCTCTGCTTGCTTTCTCTCTCTCTCTCTCTCTCAAAAATAAATATTAAAAACTTTTTTTTAATCTGGGCATTTTGTGTGTCAGATTGGTTTCTTGGTTTGTGTCCCTCTGCCCTGGGGCCACATTGCTGCTCTCAACCTGGATGTCACATTGGAAGCCCTTTGCCACCTGACCCCAATGTCATAGTGAACCTGGTATCTGGGCTACAGTTTGGCATCAGTTGACATTGTCGAGAGCCTCCTTCCTGCGACTCTGCCCACATCTGCTGCTGCTATTTCCTACTTCCTGCCCCACCCCATGCCCACTCCTGCCCCTAAAGGAAAACCTGGCAGGAGCTCAGAGGAGACCGAAATGATCCTTTTCATGTGTTTATTCTTTCATTCAGCCACTATTTGTTTAACACCTACTATGTGCTTAGAACAGCACTCAGCTATTCTCGGTGCTGAGGATACAGCAGTGAACATAACAGACAAAGGGCTGATTCTTATGGAGTTTACATTCTAAAGGGTGAAGACAGACAATGAATAAGTAAAGAAGTGAAATGCACAGTTGTCAGGTGGAGACAAGTACTACAGACAAAAATGAAGCAGGGAGGGGGATGGGTGTGTTGGGGAGGGGTGGGGATATGTTTTAGACAGGGCGGGTCTGAGAAGTCTTCACCAAGGAAGTGACGTTTCAGCAAAGATCTGAAGGTGATGAGGGAGTGGGGTGCAGGTGTCCAGGGGAAGGGGGCCCCAGGTAGAGGCAATGGCAAGAACAAATGTCTGGTGGAAAGAATGTGCCTGGAATGTTCAAGGATTTGCAAGGAGATAGGGTGAAAGGGACTTTGAGAATATAGCTGAATAGTAACACATAGTCCATCCCCCAAACTTGGAAAATGCACAGAAATGCAGGAAAGCACCTGTACTCACACTACCCAGAGATAAGCATCAATAATTTAAAAGTATGTACAGTATTCTATAGTCTTTGTTGAAGCAGCTCCCTTTGTAAAGGGCAGTTCCCAGAAAAAGACTTCAGCTGAGCACAAACAGAATAAGTGCATCAGGCCCTTCTGATGTGGGATCATCCTGAGTGTGTTACAAAGGACTGCAACATGCTTCATCTCCAGAGTCCTATCACACAGACTTACCCAGTCATGAGTATAGCGGTCTACCACAGTTTATTGTGTGCCACAATTTGTTTGACAAATAGACAAATAGATTTCCTAGGGCCCCCTGAGTGGCTCAGTCAGTTAAGCATCTCACTCTTGATCTCAACTCATGAGTTCAAGCCCCATGTTGAGCTCTGTGCTAGGCATGAAGCCTACATAAAAATAAAATAAAATAAAATAAAATAAAATAAAATATGAATAGATTTTTTTTGCTGTTATATATTTCTAAATGTTTATTTGTTTATTTTGGGGGGGGAGGGACAGAGAGAGAGGGAGAGAGAGAGAATCTCAAGCAGGCTCTGTGCTGTCAGCTTAGAGCTTGACACAGGGCTCAATCTCACAAATGGTGAGATCAAGACCTGAACTGATATGAAGAGTTGGACACTTAACCAACTGAGCCACCCGGGCACCCCTTGTTTTTGCTATTATAAAGAACAATCTTATAGACAAACCTCTGTGGCATTTGCAATAATTTCGTGTAATGGTAGGTGAATTCCTCAAAGGAAATGGATGTTTTTAAGACACTTGGTATGCATTGCCCAACTGCCGGGAAAGTTGAACCACTTCCCAAGCTGAGTGGATTTTTCTCAAGGGAAATTTCAGAGCTCCTGCCACCCTTCTAAAGCCCCCAGTTCTCCAGGAGCCTGATCCTGCTTACCCCATGAAGTTGAGCATAACCAACTAGCAAAAATGTCCCAATCTAGGCTTCTAAAATGACAATGCCAATAATTGACATTTGCATCATGCTTTATAGCTCTTCAAAATGTTCATTATTGAGCCCTTAAGGTGCCCCTAAGCCTAAGGTAGAGTGGAAGTTTTTTGTTTGGGGGGGTTTTTTTAGAGGCTGCTTTTATTTTGTTTTTCAATTTTCAATTTTTCTATTTTTAATTTGTTTATTGTTTAATTTACATCCAAGGTAGTTAGCATATGGTGCGACAATGATTTCAGGAGTAGATTCCTTAGTGCCCCTTTACCCATTTAGCCCATCCCCCCTCCCCCAACCCCTCCAGTAACCCTCCGTTTGTTCTCCATATTTAAGAGTCTTTTCTGTTTTGTCCCCCTCCCTGCTTTTATATTATTTTTGTTTCCCTTCCCTTATGTTCATCTGTTTTGTCTCTTAAAGTTCTCATATGAGTGAAATCATATGATATTTGTCTTTCTCTGACTAATTTCGCTTAGCATAATGCCCTCCAGTTCCATCCACATAGTTGCATATGGCAAGATTTCATCCTTTTTGATTGCTGAGTAATACTCCATTGTGTGTGTGTGTATGTGTGTGTGTATATATATATATCCATTTCTTCACTGGATTATTTGTTTTTGGGGTGTTGATTTTGATAAGCCCTTTATAGATTTTTGGATCCTAACCCTTTATCTGATATGTTGTTTGCAAATATCTTCTCCCATTCTGTCAGTTGCCCTTTAGTTTTGCTGATTGTTTCCTTCGCTGGACTGAAGCTTTTTATTTTGATGAGGTCCCAACAGTTAATTTTTGCTTTTGTCTCCCTTGCCTCTGGAGATGTGTTGCGTAAGAGGTTGCTATGGCAGTAGAGTGGAAGTTTTGACCTTACCTTGTGGATTTGGAAACTGAGACCCAGGCTGTTAAAGTGAGCCTCCAAGGGACCGCATGGAAGGTGAATGGTAAAGTTGGACCTAGAGCTTGTTTTGCCCAAATACCCATGATTCCCCCATCTTATAATTTCTCACATACTGTTACTTCTCCCTGGGATGCCACTATGGCCTGATGAACCCCTCCATGCCTCTCAGGACCTGAGGCAATTGCTTCCTCCTCTGTACCTCACAGCACTTGCCTGAGCATTTATCACAAAGGCTGAAGGTTTTGTCTTCGGATCCTTCTATCGCATTATACTTTGAGCTCCTTGGTGCTTGGTCTATATCCTGCTCATCTTGTGACTTCAGTTCCTAATATAATGCTGGGCACGTGGTAGGCACAAGGGAAAAATTAAAGAAGGAAAAACAACTCACATCCCTTGGTCTTATCTTTGGGCTTGGGGCTGGATTAATTAGAGCAGGATAAGCTGATGGAAAAAAAAAAAAGACTCTGAAATATAGTGGAGTATAATGGGATCTTGTTTCTCTCACATGCAACAGCCCAGAAGTAAACAGTGGTGTGGCTATGCCATTCTCAATACGAGATTTCCATCTTTGATACTAAGGGAGCTACTTCAGTTTCTGATATTTCTCCACCACTGAAAAGGGGATAAACAGCTTCTTTGTAAGGCTATGATAAAGAACTTGCATGATCACTTCTCACAACCCATTGGCTAGAACTTGGGCATACGGACACACCTCGTTGAAAGGTAGGCTGGGCACCCATTGAGGGGTGATTCCAATTACTAAAGGAAGAGGGACTAGTGGAAGACAATTACTATTCTATACCACACAACCCAGGGGGATGATGATAAAAACTAACCCTCACAGAAAACTTGCCAAGAGCCAGGCACTGTTCTAAGAGTTTCGCATTAACAGCCCTATGAGGTAGGCGCATTATTATACTTGCTTACAGATGGAGTTCTGTAAGAGAATTAAGCCCCAATGTCCTAAGGCATTTAATATGCAATAAAATAAGGTCTCTTGTGTGCACCTGAAATGGTACTAATTGTGCACCATCATTGGGAAAATTGAGAAAATAGTTGTTAAGATAATTTCTGTGTTTCACGGTTCTGATAAGGAACCTTGTATAGTGTAGTTGATAGGTACCTTTCAAGGAGTCACGTACTGGGTTTGATTTCTGTCTTTGTTTGGGTTCCCCCAAAAGCAGACCCTAAGACAAGGATTTGGTACAAAGAGTTCATTTGGAAATTATCCCAAGAAACACAATGAGGGAGCAAGGAGGTGAGACAAGGAAAGGAGAAAAGCCAACGAAGGGTGTGGTGATGAGTTGAGTCACCACTGAGGACAGTGGAGACTCAATCTTGCTGGGACCTGTTGAGAGACTGCGCAGAATACATCTCAGAATTGTTCCACTGGGGTGAGAAAGCTGGAGTCCTTACTTGTGGATTCCTTACCCTCATTGAGGGTCTCTCCTGGAGGCATTGATTTCCCAGCACTTCTGGTCTGTTCTGAGAAAGGGCCAAGCAAACTCTCACTGCCTGAGAACACCTTCCAGCAGAGAATACTTGCAGCCTTTGGTAGGTATAGGAGCTATCTACAGGTAACCTCCAAGGTGGCCCAGACGGAGGTAGGTGGGACACTGACATCTGCTACAGGGCTTTATACATGGTATTTCATTTCATCTTTACAATAAACCTGTGGCTAAGTTATCAGTATCCCTGCTTCTCATATGCAGAAACCCAAGCTCAGAGAGATGGAGTGATTCTACCAAGGTCACACAGCTAGGAAATGGTAGAGTCTAGGGGCCACCCATCTGCCTTGTGTCACTCCCTGCTCCCCTTCCTCGGCCCCAAGCCCTCTACTAGCCTGTTTTAACAGGTCCCCATCAACAACTCCCACCAAAAAATTTTACCTTCAGGCTTTCTTGGGCTTCTCATTGCTTGAGAAAGACAATTGGTATTTTTGTAACCTTAAGTGGATGAAGCTTGAAGAAAGGCTATTTTTATTGCTGTGAGTATATACATACAATCCCCATCAAAGTCATGTCCTTGCTTTGTATATTCAGCTTTGGACAAGTTCCCTAGCCCCCATTTCTAATCAGGTCACTGCCCCTGAATTCCTCTTATCTTGTCGTTCTGGAGCTGCCTCTGGTAATAACAAGTACCTCTCATCCGGTACTCATGGTCAGGACCTTTCTTCTTTTTTCCCACAGACAAATGTTCTTACTGTGAATCACTCCTACTAAAATGCAAAGGCCTGGGACATAAAGCCAAGATGTGGTTAATTGTCCATTAATTACGCAGTAAGAGGGAATCAGAAGAATATGATATGCTTCGAAGGTGGGCCTAGCAGCCCATCTTGGAATCATGTTAGAGCTCCAAGGGGCTGGTAGTTCTCAGTGTACTCGCTGCTCACTGGTTCCCCTTGACAGTTTTCCAGATCTGCTGCCAAATCTTGATTCATGCATAAAATGTGTTTTTGTTAAAGCTAAGTATATACAGGCATACCTTGGAGATATTGTGGGTTCAGTTCCAGAGCACCGCAATAAAGTGAGTCAATGCATTTTTTTGTTTTCCAGTGCATATAAAAGTTATGTTTGTATTATACTGTAGTCTATTAAGCGTTCAATAGCATTATGTCCAGAAAAAAACCCCATGTATATACCTTAATGAAAACATATTTTATTGCTGGGGCGCCCGGGTGGCTCAGTCAGTTAAGTCCGACTTTGGCTCAGGTCATAATCTTGAGGTTTGTGGGTTGGAGTCCCGTGTCAGGCTCTGTGCTGACAGCTCAGAGCCTGGAGCCTGCTTCCAATTCTGTCTCCCTATCTCTCTGCCCCTCCCCCACTCTCACTCTGTCTCTCTCTCTCTCTCTTTCAAAAATAAATAAACATTAAAAAAATTTTAAATACTTTATTTAAAAACATGCTAACCATCATCTGAGCTTTCAGCAAGTAACAGAAGGTCTTGCCTCGATGTTGATGGCTGCTGGCTGATCAGGGTGGTGGTTGCTGGGGGTTGGAGGGACTGTGGCAATTTCTTAAAATAAGAGTGAAGTTTGCCTCGTTGATTGACTCTTCCTTTCATGAATGACTTCTCTGTAGTATGTGATGCTGTTTGATAGCATTTTGAACTTCTTTCAAAATTGGAGTCAATCTTTTCAAAACCTGCCGCTGCTTTATCAACTAAGTTTTTGTAATACTTTATTGTTGCCATCCCAACAATCTTCACAGCCTCTTCACCAGGAGATCATTCCACTGCAAATAATCACTGTCCTGGGATCCCCGGCTGGCTCAGCTGGAGGGACATGTAACTCTTGATCTCAGGGTCATGAGCTCAAGTTGGGTGTAGAGATTGCGAAAAAATAAATACATAAGTAAACTTTTTTAAAGAATCACTTTCTTTGCTCATCCATAAGAATCAACTCCTCATATGTTAAAGTTTTATCTCATTCTCTTGCTATTTCTACCACACCTGTGGCCTCTTCCTCCACTGAAATCTTGAACCTCTCAAAGTCATCTTTGAGGGTTGGAATCAGCTTCTTCCAAACTCCTATTAATGTTAGTATTTTGACCTCTTCCCATGAATCATGAATGTCCTTAATGACATCTCAAATGGTGAATCTTTTCCAGAAGGTTTTAAATTTACTTTGCCCAGATCCATCAGAGGAATCACTACCGATAACAACTATAGCCTTATGTCATGCATATTTCTTAAAGAATAATACTTGACATTCAAAATGACCCCTTGATTCATGAGCTGCAGAATGGATGTTGTGTTAGCAGGCATGAAAACAACATTAATTTCATTGTACATCTCTCCACCAGAGCTCTTGGGCCACCAGTTGCATTGTCAATGAGCAGTCAAAATTTGAAAAAGAAGGTTTTTTTCTGAGAAGTAAGTCTTAAAATATTCAGTGAAACTATATTGTAAACAGATGTGCTGTCTCATAGGCTTTGTTGTTCCATTTATAAAGAATAGGCAGAGCAGATTTAGCATAATTCTTGAGGGCTCTGGGATTTTTGGAATGGAAAGTAAGCATTGACTTCAAATTAAAGTCTCCGTTGCATTAGCCTCTAACAAGAATCAGCCTATCTTTTGAAGCTTTGAAGCTAGCCATTGACTCCTCTTATCTAGCTATAAAGGTCCTAGATGGCATTTTATTCCAATAAAGTCGGTTCCATATGATTGAAAATCTGTTGTTTAGTGTAGCCACCTTCATTAATCATCTTAGCCAGATCTTCTGGATAACTTGGTGCAATTTCTATGTTAGCACTTGCTGCTTCACCTTGTATTTTATGTTATAGAGAAAAGTTCTTTCCTTAAACCTCATGAACCAACCTCTGCTACCTTCCAACTTTTCTTCTGCAGCTTCCTCACCTCTCTGAGCCTTCATAGGAAAGAAGAGAGTGAGGGCTTTGCTCTGGATGAGGCTTTGGCTTAAGGGAATGTTGCGTCTGGTTTGATGTTCTACCCAGACCTCTAAAACTTTCTACATGTCAGCAATAGACTGATTTTGCTTTCTCATCACTCATGTGTTCACTGAAGTAGCACTTTTAATTTCCTTCAATAACTTTTCCTTTGCATTCATAACTTGGCTAACTGTTCGGCACACGGAACCTAGCTTTGGTCTATCACAGCTTTCAACAGGACTTCCTCACTGAGCTTAATCATTTCTAGCTTTTGATACAAGTGAGAGACATTCAACTCTTCCTTTCACTTGAACACTAGGAGGCCATTGTAAAGTTAGTAACTGGCCTAATTTCAATATTGTTGTATCTCAGGGAATAGGGAGGCTTGAGGAGAGGGAGAGAGCTGGGGGAATGGCCAGTCAGTGGAGGAGTCACAATACAGCATTTGTATATTACGTTTGCCATCTTAAATGGGTGTGGTTCATGGTGCCCCAAAACGATTACTAGAGTAACATCAAAGATCTGTGATCATGGATGACCGAAACAAATATAATAATGATGGGAAAACTTGGAATATTGCAAGAATTACCAAAATGTGACACAAATGGGACACAGAGTGAGCAAATGCTGTTGGGAAAGACGGCACCAAAAGACTTGCTTCGCACTGTAGGATTGCTACAAAGCTTCAATTTGTAAAAACAAAACAAAACAAAAAAACCCCCACAATATATGCAGAAGTACAAATAAAGCAAAACACAATAAAACAAGTTATGTCTGTATAGTGCCTTGGCTTTGAATGTCAGATGAAGCATTGAGCTGAAGTGGGTGATGGGAGCTATAGCTCACTGAGAGGAGGAAGTGAGGGGCAAAGCAGAGTGAGGAAGTCTTTGCCTTGTGAGGACACCATGGATTAGATTGTTCAACGCCCATCCCAACCCTCTTTCTGGTGGGCAGAAGTAGGAAAGCTAAAAACTACATTTCCCAGACTGCCTTGCAGCCAAGGACCTGGATGTGATTTAGGTTCCACCAGTCAGAAGTACTTGCACAGGAACTGGAGTTGGAGTCATGTGTGGAGAGAGAGAAGCTGCAGAACAATCATGTTGCCAGTGCGGACCTGGCAGAGGTGGGTGGCTCTGGTGACAGCTTCCCTACTTGGCAGCCAGTCTCCTGATCCTGGCAGGGGCTGCAGCACCCATGGCAGCTCAGTTCTGATGTGTGGCTTTGCAAGCTGTTCCTGGGAACAACTGACAAAAGTTGACACTCTACACTCAACTTCTTCAGCCCTCCCACCAACTGTGTAAGCCACTTAAGATTCTGTTTTCCGCAGTGGAACCCCGGCTGAAACAAGGAAATACTCTGTGAGGGCAGTGAGGGGCTCTGACGACAAATAGCAACCATGGCCAGGTGAATAGGGTGTATGTGTACAGACATTGTCACTCTGTCAAGAGAAAGGGACTGGTCAATGTCAGGCGCTATTTATTTTCATATCCCAGACAACACTGTTCAAGTCCAGTCAAACTACGGCTTTATAAGGGATGCCAGCACTTTAGGGTTTCATCATGGGGATAAAAACCTCTTGGTTATCGGGCAGTTGTCTGAATGAATGCCTTAGAATGACCAATTTCCCAGTCTGTACGAAACTCAGCGAATGGCATTGGTGTTGCCAAGATTCTGGGCTCGTTCCTGAGCTTCAGAGATGGCAAGGGACTTACCCAGGGTCACACAGCAAGTTGTAAGAGCCAGAACCGGTT
Organism: Acinonyx jubatus; assembly: GCF_027475565.1. Lineage (NCBI taxonomy): Eukaryota > Metazoa > Chordata > Mammalia > Carnivora > Felidae > Acinonyx > Acinonyx jubatus. The sequence goes on along the minus strand of NC_069386.1, from coordinate 133,346,726 downwards.
CTCTGATTCTAACCGAATCTTTCCATTGCTCCAGTGAATGCAAAAAGAATGAAGAAATGGATGAGAGAGGTATGGGACTGGCCCTGACTCCAGAGTCCAAGGGCCAACCTGGGGTTGGGGCAGAGAAGGAGGAGAAGAGAGGGCAGATTTGGACAGTGAGAACCACATTAGAATGCTTTTTAAAAAACCACTCTCTAGTCAAATTCATAGAGACAGAAAACAGAATGGTGGTTTCCAGGGACAGTGGGGAGGGGTGAATGGGGAGTTGTCGCTTAATGGGACCAGCATTTCTTCTGGGGAAGATGAAAAGTTTATGGGAATGGATGGCGGGGATGGTTGCACAACAGTGTAAATGCACTCAATGCCACTGAACTTTACACTTAAAGATGGTTAAAATGGTAAATTTTTGTTATGTATATTTTACCACATTTTTTTTTAAAAAGCACCCTCTGCCCACTACTGTGTGATGGTGTAGGCTGCAGGAAGGTGGCTGCCTCCTAGCCTGAAGGGTGCAGGGCAGGGGACAGAATGGTGTCCTAGTCTCTCCATGGGGCAGAAGCGGTCCATCCAGCTGGTATATCTGGGAGCACCCCAGGCACTAAGCCGGGAGAATAGGGATCCCGCTGGGGGTATACACCAGGGAGGGGCACCAGACCTCCTGCAGAGCTGATCTCCCAGGACACTGACAGTGGTTCTCACAGACACGCGGCTCCCCAGAACGCTGATACCCAGAGAGACACCAGAGGAGGCCCCATCTGTGCCGATGGGGAGCTGCAGACTCAAGGCTGGCAGGAGCCCCTGCCCGCTTCCCAAGCCAGCTGTGTCAAACCATTAGGTGCAGCCTGAGTTCTGCCTGTGTCTCTGGGACCCTTCAGAGCCCTGGCCCGCCTCCCCCTGCCAGGATCTACCCCTCAGTGCCCAAAGCCTTTTAACAGAAACTCAGAAGGCTTCTGGGCTCACATTCACCAGAAGCTGAAAGCCTGTCCTCCACCAGTGCGTCTCAGATGTCCATTTAGAAATACCCCAGGGCACCTGGGTGGCTCGGTCTAAGTGTCCAACTCTTGGTTTGGGCTCAGATCACGATCTCACCGTTCATGGGTTCGAGCCCCACATCGGGTTCTGTGCTGATGATGTGAAGCCCACTTGGGATTCTCTCTCTCTCCCGCCCTCTCTGCCCCATGTTCTCTCTCTCTGAAAATAAATAAACTTAAAATAAAAAAAGAAATACCCCAACTTCCTCATCCCTGGGTGGGATAATTCTGAGGAGAGGTTTCTGGCATCCCTTTTCCTGTGGCTCCCTGAGGAAGTAAGCTCTGTTTCTCACAGTGGTGTCTAGGTTAATAACACACACTTTGTTGAGTTTATCTTTCCTCCTCCTCCCTCCTCCCCCCACGCCGTCCTCCTTCCCCACTCCTCTACCGGGGATTCCCGGTATTCCATGTGCGCTCACATCCTTGGCTCAGGGAACCCAGGCACGACGCTGGCCCCCGCCGGCTCTGTCTGGAGTGTGAGTGGTCTGCCAGTGTCCAAATCTCTCTATGGTCCTCGGTCCTGAGCCACATGGGGCTCAGCCCCTTCCGAGCCCAGCCCCTTCTTGGGCCTTGATAGATCTTTTTTCACGTCTGGTTCCGGGGCTTGAGCGTTCCTTGCATTAATTTGCAGGGTGGCTCTTTAGACTCCTGTCCTACTTGGGAAGCGTCTTGGCAATGCTAGGCCACTTCAGGGCCTCTGACCCGTTGAGGCCCAAATGGTGAGGACGCGCCAAGGCCAGAATCCACTGGGTTGGGGAAATGAGCGGGCCTTGAATCAGCCAAGCTGCAGCAGTGAAATGCAAAAGTGGGGCAAACCCGAGGCTCCAGGGTTAGTCGGACAGGAAGTCCACCCTGGAGCTATCATTGACTTGCTGAGTGACCCTCGCTGGTCACTTTCCCACTCTGTGGCCTAGTGTCCCCACCGGACACATGGCTGTGAGGACCCAGGGCACAGCCATGTTCAAAGAGTATAAATGAAATCTGAACCATAGTAGCTGACCCTTTGGCGTGGATTGACTGCTTTACTCTTCACACACCTGTGACACAGTTGCTATCATTATCATTAATAGGTTAGGAAGCAGAGGTTCAGAGAGGTTGCTTAAACTGCCTGACACCACACAGACTAATAAGTGGCAGAGTCAGAATCTGATCTCTGGCTATGGTGTGAAAAGCCATCATGTGGAAGTTTGTTGATTTTAGGGGGTGGGAAGGTGTGGCCTCAGCAAACAGGTGGTCAGGGTCAGCCTCATTGAGATGGTGGCTTGAGTAAGGATGTGAAGGAGTTGAGGGAGACAGTCATTGGCTATCTGGGAGAACATTCAAGGCAAATGAATAGTCAGTGCAAAGGCCCTGGGGCAGGAGTATACCTGACAGGTTTGAGGCAGATTGAAAAGGCCAAGGTGACTGAGAGAGAGTGAGTAAACAGAGAGTAGTTGGGAATGAGACAATATTGGGCCAGATGATACAGGGCCTTGTGGGCCTTGATGAAGACTTTGGCCTTTACTTTGAGAAAAACCGGAGTCACTGGGAGAAGATAGGAGCTGGTGGGACACTCAAGGGCACTGTATGGTTGTGTGCCTCGGACCCAGCTAGCTCCCAGCAGCCCCAACACCCCACTCCATCCCAGGGGCCCTGCAGAGATGCTTCTGAGCCAGGGATCAGGAAGAGGAGAAGAGAAAGGCATTGTCATCATTTGCCATGGTGGTTAGGTATGTCCCTGTTGATGAGTGCCAGGTCCCCAGGAGGGACGGGCTGCTCCTCTGGCTAGGGTTCAGGACATCTCCTGCCAGGGGGTCCTTGGGAGCAGCTTTCTGCCTGTGCCCCAGGGAAAGTGGCAGCTGCTTATCTGATGGGGAAGCCCAGACGGCAGAGTCAACACACCCTTGACCCCGCTTACAAAACCATATTTTCCAAACACACTGTTCCTCCAAGCCCCTTATCAGGCCTGCAGGTGGCAAAGCCCTGTTGCTGGGCAATGTTGTTTTATCTGCAAGGTCTGCACAGAGGCCAGTATGAGGTGATTTCATTAGATCCTCTCCCATCTGTCTCTGCAAACATCCCCAGGGGCCTCCAATTAAGGTTTTGCTTTTCTTCTTTGGCAGATGTTTGTTTTAATCCAATAAAGCAGTTTACAGGCCTCAATGTGTGGACGAAAGCCTCGGCAGGCCCCAGCCCGGGAGGTGGTGGGGGAGGTGGGGTGCGGGTGTGTGGGCACCAAGCCGTGGACGCTGAGGCTTGCTCACCCAGAGCAAGCACGAGGCACAAGAGGATGCAAGGAAGGACCTGGCCTGGCCAAACTCAGATGGAAAAGGTCTTCCCCGTGCTCCGCCTCCTTCCCAGGGCTACATTGCCACAGGGGGTGGGGGGGACCTCACTCAAGAGCAGGTTGTCTTCTAAGGAGACACCCTGAGGTCTGTAGCCAAGGGGGAGACACCTGGGAGATGGTCTACAGAGGCTCCCCAGAGAAGGTGCTGTGGAAGAATTGCTTAGCAATGTGCAAGCTCCGAGGTCATGCCAAGTAGACCAGAACATTGGAAACCAAAGGCTTTGAGGGGAGAGGATGGTGAGGGTAAGATCCAGGGCAGAGGAGAGTGCAGGGGTTGGTCTGACTTGGCCAAGGCATTGTGGAAGAGAGGGAGGTGGGAGCACCCCTGCACTAAGAACAGGGTCAAAGCAACACGCTGGGGCTTCTAGGATGGGGCCAGGTAGCCAGGACTCTGAGGGAGAGAGGATCCCTTGCCCAGACCCAACCTCCTATCCCCAAAAGCATGACTTTTAGGGATTTCCAGAGAAGTCTTCAGGTCATTTCAGGGTGGTCCTTGTCCCCAGAGCCCCTCGCCAGCTGGGAGAAGCAGCTTAGGATGGTGGAAGGAGCTGCACTTTGGAGCCAAGGAGACCTCGGCTTGGGTCCTGACTCTGTCTAGTACCAGGTCACCTTGCAGCAGTCACTTAACCTCTCTGAGCTTGTTTCTTATTTTGTTAAATGGCCAAATTAATTCCTGTGATTTCTATGAACTTAACTGAGAGAGTTCAGTCACAACGATTGTCCGTGCTTGCTATGTCTCGGGCAGCTCAGGGGTGCTGATGACAGGACAGGAAGCCCCAGCACAGTTCCTGGGTGCTCAGCATGCGTGACTGTCCCTCCCATGTCCCAGGTGGCCGTCTCCCTCCCTCTCTCCCTCAGGCTCTGTCCTCTAGTGAAGCACTTAGTTTGTGAGGTTCCGTTTTGTAGCCTACTGACTAAAGGAGCCACATCCTTCAAGCTTCACATCAGCAGGGCTGGGAAGATCAACATCTGGGGGAGCCTCAGTTTGCCCATCTGTAAAATGGCGATATTGATAATACCTACTTCCTAGCACCCTTGTGAGGGGTTCACAGAGTTATGTTGTCAGGTGTTCTCACACAGGGCCTGGACTAAAGTGAGTGCCAAGTCAATGTCAGCACCCCCCTGTTATCATAGAAACTTCAGGGTGATTGAGTGTCTCTGATATCCAGGGCAGTTGAGCTCCCCACAGCTGTGTCTAGTGCCCTACAAAGTTGAACCCTGCCTGGAAAAGGGGTTATTGTGTGTGTGGGTGCCCTGGAGACCCGAGGATGTGCTGATTCTGCTTCCACAGGGGGGCAGGCAGTGAGCTGATTCCCCAGGCTTCAGACCCTGCACCTCTCCAGCTATCCCGGTGAGGGTCAGAGGCGCAGGCCAAGGGGTCTTTGGGGAGCTCTGGCCTGGAGGGATGTGCAGGGAGCCCCCCCACCACCACACGTGGGGCTGCAAGGCAGTGCATGAGCTTCTTACCTTCTCTGAGTGACATTTCAGAGCCAGTTAGCTGGGAAGCCTTCTCCCCTAGAGAATGGGCTGTTCTCTCACCCAGCTCAGAGGCTGAGCAGCCCCGTTTTTCCTCGTGCTTTCCACCTTGCAGGAGCTGGCAGAGAATCCTGGGCCATGTAGGGTTTAATCATGGACCTTCCTCTTTACCAAGACCTAAGTTGGTCCAGGTGCTGACCGGCGTCCTCTCCTTCATCTGCCTGGGCAAGGAGACTTCTCTTCCTTCTCCATCTGAACTCCATTATTGGTGCTCCATCCTTGTGGTCAAAGCTCTGCTCCCCGCCCCCACCTTCCCCCCAAACAGCAGGTGCCACACATTGGGCTTTCTCAGTCATTTACTCTGCAGTATGGGGGATCCATGCCAATGGGGTGACAGTTACCAAGCACACTCAGAGTTGAGGAGGTATTACTTGGGGAACAGGATCTAAGGGAAAAAAAATATGAGCTTCTGCCAGAGTTTTACCTTTCAGGAAATTGAGGAATTCAGGCTCTCAGAATGGTCCCCTCGTATTTCTTTGGTTTTCTCTCTTATTCCACTCGCCCATCAGTGACTGCTTCAGCCACATCAAATTACCGTCCTGACACTTGCCCACCTCCCCTGTGTCATATGTAGGTATCATACACACTACTGCCCACATACCTTTTTTATACATCCCCTTGCCAAGACTGCCTCTTCTTGCCTCTTTGTCTTCTGCAAACTTTAAGGCTCAGATCAACTCCACTCAATGCCTTTCACCCCAGGAAGTACTTTTGACTAGCCCAACCCACCCAGATCCCTATCCATAGAGATATTTTTTTTCCTTTTTTTTCCATAGAGCTCTTTTAGCCTCTACTATCAGCATCACTATTTGACCATCATCAAATATTATCATGGGCATTAACCTTGATGCAAATATTCTATCTGCTCAGCTAGCTTTCAAGCCTTTTGAGTAGAAGAGAACATTGCTTCAAACCATCTCCAACCCTGAATTCACAGAAATATGACCTATGTTTTTTCATGGAAGTGAAAATAGCTTAACCTAAATATGAAGAAGACGACAGAATTTCTGACATGGTGGGAAGTCTGGTCAGGAAGATGTTTGGGGAGCTAGGAGCTTTCTGGAACTCATATATGTGTATGTCACACTGTGAATAGTACTCACCCTGGATCCTCACATAGAGGCAGGTAAATTCAAATGATATTCTGTTTTACTTGGCGGCTGTGAATGAGACGCAGCGCCAAGCTCAGAGGCACAGATAACAAGCTCGAGTACCGCTGTCCATGGTACTCAACCATCACCTCCACCAGAAAACACAGGACACTGGTTAGAGACTCTTGTCCAAACATATCCTAGGGGTCATAGCTGTAACATCTTATTTTTTTTTAAGCTTGTTTAAACTTTTTATATCATTAGAAGATAATTATGATTGTGGCTGTGTTTATCAGTCAACAAAGTTGATTTATTTCATGGCATTTTACCTTATTTCCAACGGATGCTTTCTACCTCTGATTAGTTGAAGGGTGGAGGCATCATGTGATTGCTCTATCAAGTCCCTCAAAATTACATTTTTAAGATTAAGGACCCTCATTACTTCATGGGAACTAATGCACCCCTGCCTTTTTGCATCATTTTGGAGACATTGTTTCAGCTCTGCCTCATACTGACTGACCTTGGGGAGGTCAATTCACCTATATGGGCCTCAATGTTTTCCTTTACAAATAGTTGAAGGGATGGGGGGGGGGGTTGGAATTGATTATATGAGAGATGTCTTTCTTTGTTGAAATGATGGTTCCTGAATTACTTGCCCTGTTCTCCACATCTCCATGAGTCCTTCTTCTCAAACCCTTTAAAATAAACAAGAAGATCTAGGACATTTCCTACATCAAACCCAGAAGACAGATTTTCATGGGTGGCCTCACTGCCCATTGCTAAGAATAATGTGAAAGCTCTACCTGTGATGTTGCCATCTTAGAAGGACATCCTAAACTCCCAGTCTTCTTATATTGAGGTGACTTGAACGATATCTCAGCTTCCTCTGGTGGAAGTCACATGGTGACTGATGTAAACAATGGCTTTTGTTCCATGCATGCCAGCTCTTCCAGAGAAGATCTGTGCCTACCCAGGAGGCTTTAGAGACAACAAAGCCTACTGACTTGGCTTCAGAACTAGAGAACCTCCTAGCGTGGAGCAAGGGTCTCAGAAGACTTCGGCTGCCTTTGTACCCCTGATAAGGGCACTCTGAAGAAGCCACCACACTCCTGCTCCCAGTCCTCTTGGCTCCCAGCTCCTGGAGAGATGGTTCAGGGCAGTGGTTACGTGATGTGGTCTTAGGCCTGGACCACTTCTAGGCTACTCAACCACCCCATCCCAGGATCCCAGTAAGAGATCTTATTCTTAAGGCATTGAATGCTAATAAATAATAAATGCCAAAGTGGACACAGGACAATGATACAGAGAAGCTGGAGAATTTTTACCAAAGATGATAGCTGAGTCTCAAATGCATTTGTCCCAGATTTACAGGCCGTAAATGTCCTTGGGGGATCACCTTGTATCGCCCACAGTCTCCCTGATAGCAGAAAGGAAGAACCAAAGATGCACACAGAGAATTCCAGGGGTCTCCATGCCCGGCCTCACCTCTTAAGAAAGACAACCTGGCCCTGGGCGGGGGGCCTGAGAACCCAGTGCTTCTCTGAGCAGAGTTCACTATGCAATGAGATATCACCACACACCTACTAGAATATAATGTCTAAAATTAGAAAGATTAATTGTACTTGGGGCACCTGGGTGGCTCAGTCAGTTAAGTCTCTGATTTCAGCTCAGGTCATGATCTCACAGTTCGTGAGTTCGAGCCCCGTGTTGGGCTCTGTGCTGACAGCTCAGAGCCTGGAGCCTGCTTCGGATTCGGCATATCCCTCTCTCTCTGCCCCTCCCCTGCTCATTCTCTCTCTCTCTTTCTCTCTCAAAAATAAATAAACATTAAAAAAATACTTAGAAAGGTTATTTGTACCAAGTGTTTATGATGATGTGGAGGAACTTGAACTCATGTATTGCTGGTGGGAATGTAAAATAAAACAATTACTTTTGGAAACAATTTGTCAGTCTCTTCAAAACTTAAACATATACCTACCATATGATCCAGCCAGTCCACTTCCAGGTGTTACCCAAGAAAAATGAAAGCATTCAACACTTGTACATGAATATTCATAGCAGCTTTATTTGGAATAGTCCCAACCTGGAAACAACTCAAATATCTAAATATATAAATAAATAGGAAAGTTGTGTATCCATATAATGGGCTATGACTTAGCAATAAAAAAGAAATCTAAACTATTGTCATACCAACAATATGGATGGATGAATCTCAAAATAGAAGCGAGACAAAAAGAGTACATGTTGTATAATTTCATTTATATAAAATTCTAGGGCATGCAAATGAATCTATAGTGGCAGAAGGCAGATTAGTGGTTGCCTGGGACGGGGAGGAGGGACTCTGAAGGAGATGAGGGGGAGGGCAGATCACAAAGGGTCAAGAGGAAATTTTGGGAGGTGATGGATGTGGTCACTGCCTCGATTGTGGTAATGGCTTCACGGGTGTATGCCTATGTCAAAACTCACCAGATTGTATACTCTAAATATGTACAAATGTATGTCAATAAAGCTATTTTTAAAAAAAGAAGCTGCCACAAGAATACAGAACACATGGAGGGATACAGGGGGCTATAGACGTCTTCCAGCCCCAAGCTGGCTTTGATTGTCATGGGGGAAAGAGTGATTGTCCCCATCTGACATGAAGAGCCCAGTGAAGAGCCTGGGACCCAGAGAGGTTAAGTGCTGGGACTGAGGTCATGCGGCAAGTCCAGGGCAGAGACCATGGCAAGATCCACACTTCCTCCTCCAGATCCAGCGCTTTTTCTGTGGGGCACTGGCTGTGCTCCCGGCTTAGCAAGCCCTGGACTGAGGGACAGGGTGTCCCTACCACCTGAAGATATCATCTCTCTTCCACACCACACTCCTCCCCCTGATAGTCATCCCTGGGTTTGGCTTGTGCTTGCAGCCAGGAGACTGGCTTAATTTGCAGAGAGAGGCCATGGTTACAGCATCTCCCCAGGGAAGTAATAAAGAGAAGGGTGAGATAAGGGACAAATGCAATTACCTAATAACGCTGTTATCGGTGGCAAAGGACACAAGCCAAGCCGGTGATTCCTGACCCTGTCCCAGCATCCTGGAGAGGCTGACAGGGCCACCCAGCCCAGGAGAGCACCTGGGGCCAAGGGGCCATAGTCAGGGGTGGAGGGGGTGGGGTGCCAGGGTGGGCCAAGCACCCATTTGGCTTCTGTCCCTGTGTTCTCCCCTGGCCATGGGGACCCACACAGTGCTTGGGGGCAGAGCCGGAGAAGGATCCTGGAAGAGGTGAAATAGCGTCAGCTTTGTGAATGGACGGACCGGGATGTAAGGCCTGGTGGCTGCTGGGCCTCAGTGATCCCAAACCAAGGAAACAGTGGTCCCTGCCTCATGCATAATGGCTTGTCCCGTAAGGCTGGTTCACCCTGCTTCCCCCTCCCTTGCCGTCCTTCTGGTTTCTTTTCTCCTCATTCTGTGCACGCCAAAGACAGGACGGCTGAGGACGAAGGAGCCGCTGGCCTTCAGAGCGGGAGCCGGAAATGCAGAGAAATTCGGGCAGACACATTTGCTGAGTGCTTACTGTGTCCCAGACACTGGACTGAGCACCTCACAGGCTTGATCCCATTTAATCCCCACAACGAACCACATCACCAACAAAGACACTGAGGCCTCTCTAGACTGTCACTTGCCCAAGGTCACAGAAAGCGTAAAGAGGCAGAGGCGGGCCTTGAACAGTCTGACTCCCAAGTTTACGGCCTTGTGGATGAAGTTCCCTACTGGGTTTCCGGGGTCTTTCTTTTTCTGACTTCTGCCCCCAACCCGGGATAGGAGGCTGGGAGGGTGGCCCTGGCTGGGCTCCAGGTTCAGGTGCTCTCTTGCCACCCAAGCCGTCCTCATGACCTCACAGATGTGCACAGCACCCTACAGTCTACAAAGAACTCTCCCATCACTTACACCATTGGGTGGTTCTGACTCCCTTGGGAGAGGAGAGGGCTGCTATTATCCCGACTCCATAGAATCTGTGATGAAAATGGCATGGCTCCTTTCCCAGGGGCAAACGGCTCTATACGCATTGGGCCAGGTTTTCTGCCCAACAACCCTGAGAAATAAATATCATCAGGTTCAATTTATAAATGCTGAAACTGAGTTCCAGAGAAGTTAATAACTTGCCTAAGTTTATAAAGCTAGAGAGCATCTGAGCCAGTATTTCCTCCAGGTTGGCTGGACCTCCAAACGCAAACTCTGTATCACCTTGAAACTGAATTTGAACAGCGTTGATCATTCTAACACCTAATCTAATCTCTCTCTCTCTTTTTTTTTAAGTTTATTTAATTATTGTGTGTGTGTGAGAGAGGGAAAGAGTGATCAGGGGAGGGGGAGAGAGAGAGGGAGAGGGAGAGAGAGAATCCCAAGCAGGCTCCGTGTGGACAGCATGGAGCCTGACGCAGGACTCGAACCCACAAACCGTGAGATCATGACCTGAGCCAAAATCACGAGTTGGACGCTTAGCCGACTGAGCCACCCAGGAACCCTCCCTCGCCCCCTCCCCCCCCAAACACCTAATCTAATCTAATCTAATCTTCCTCAGTCCCTCCCAGGGGAAGACTCTGAGGTCCTTGACGGAAGGGTCAGTCCTGACATTTTCTGAGCCAATCAGACAACATTCATTCATTCCTTTGACAAAATGCATGAGTGCTTGCGCCCCAGCAACCATGCGGACGCTGGTTTCTGAGTGCCCACACGTCATGGGCCCTGCTTGGAAAAGACCACTGCCTGATGAAGAGGGAGAGGAACAGTGGGTATAAGGGACAAAACCCACATGGACCTTGGTGTCCTCAGATTACCTCATGTAATCTGGTGTCCTCAGATTACCTGCAGAGGTAGTCTGCCCTATTCTGAGCCTCGCCATTCAGCAGTTTCCATGGATATCAAGTCACAATAACCAACTAGACGAAATCAAGTACAAATCAAGTGTCTGTTTCAATCTTTGATATCATCCCCTTCTAAGCTTTTATACGCTTGCACTGATTTCGATCATTCATTCAACACTGACTGAACACCTATAAGGCTCTATGCCTGGATAAGTGAGTTACTAATAATTATAACAACCACCCACCAAAAGTCATCAACATTGGGTGCTTGGGTGGCTCAGTTAAGTGTCTGACTTCAGCTTAGGTTGTGATCTTGCAGTTTGTGGGTTCAAATCCCACATTGGGCTCTGCGCTGACAGTGCAGAGCCTGCTTGGGATTCTGTCTCTCTCCCTCTGTCTCTCTCCCTCTGTCTCTCTGCCCCTTCCTCACTTGCACACTCTTTCTCTCAAAATAAATAAATGAACTTTGAAATATATATATATTTTTTCAACATTTATTTATTTTTGGGACAGAGAGAGACAGAGCATGAACGGGGGAGGGGCAGAGAGAGAGGGAGACACAGAATCGGAAACAGGCTCCAGGCTCTGAGCCATCAGCCCAGAACCCGACACGGGGCTCGAACTCACGGACCGCGAGATTGTGACCTGGCTGAAGTCGGACGCTTAACCGACTGCGCCACCCAGGCGCCCCTGAAATATATTTTTTAAATCACTAACATTCCCTGAGAATTTATCATGCACTAGCCACTCTTCTAAGTACTTCACATGTATTTTTTTTTCCATTAGAGATGAGAACGGGATAACGTCTTTCATTTCAGTTTTAACACAGTTAACCTACAATGCTGTATTAATTTCAGCACTTCGCATGTATTGATTCGTTTATCCCACAACAGCCTGGTGACGAAGGTACTGTTACTATTCCCTGTACAGGAGGAGGAAACAGAAAAGATAAGGATTTTGCCCACGAAAAATGGTATTGGACAGATATGTCATCGTGGGATTTCTGGGTGATCTGAATATACCCAGATCTGAGAGTTAAGACCGTCCGCCAGGGCAGGCCATGTCTTTTTACCAGTCCCTGATTCTAGCATCAGCCTTCACATCCTTGTGGCTTTTATATACAGCTCCACGAAAATAAGCATGGGCCCCCGGGTTACCTCTGAGGCACAGACCTAGCTGCACTAAACACTCAGAATCGAGGTGTGTGGGCCCTGCCCCTTGGCTCTGAAGCTAGGAGGAGGTCTCTGAGAAACGCTGGGGGTGGGTACATGACTCCTTTCCCAGCTCTGGCCTCTTCCCGCTGCCCAACACACTCCTTCCCTCATTTGGAAGGTAGGAGCTGGACCACATGGGAATGTCATGGGACTTGAGCAGGACAGGGTGCCACGAGAGACCACTTTTCACCCACATGGAGTTAGGGGATGGAGCAGGAAGGTCCTCACTGCTGAAGTAAGGGTCAGCTACATCCATTTGTTATAGTTTAACTAGTTTAACTGTTATAGTTTAACTAGTACCTGGGGGCAAGGAGGTCTTCCCCCACCACCTGTCCAACTTAAGGGTCAGCTCCTTTCGGGAGCCTTCCCTGACTCTCCGGCCTTCACTGTTCTCTCAGACCTTATTGACCATAATATCACAGACTCTGAAGGAACCCTATGGATCACCTTGATGGGAAAACAAAGACCAGCCCAAGAGCCCGTCAGCCCTGACCTTCACTCTGGCCCCTTCTGATACCCTACGAGCCTTTTGCACTTTTCCAGGACTATGGCCTGGTCGTGTGGTCACTCCACCTGCCTGCCTTTGTCCTGTCACCTCATATCCTCGTGGGGTCCTACTGAGGCTGCAGGAGTCTTTCTGTGGGTGTTCCCACCTGCAGAGCTGCCTTTGGGTTTCTTCCAGAAATGTGGGACCAGTGGAGCTTTGAACTCAGAGGAGCCTGGGGTCTGGTGCTTTGCAGGACAAGACTGAGTGAAAACACACCTCTGCTTTTAGGAACAGTGGCCACTGAGCTCAGCCCTCTGAGGTAAGGACCACTAACCACCCCCACTGCTGCTCTGAATGGGGCACGGCACCAACAGTAGCCCTGGAAGACGTGCAGTTAATGGTGACGTCAAGACTCGAACCCAGGGCATCTGCTTCCAAGGCGGGGACTCTTCCATCGGCACCGCGTTGCCTCTCGCCACGGAAGGTCCTTGGAGAGACTGGAGGCTTTGAAGACAGGGGTGGTGTCTTCCGTCTCCTGAAAGTCCTGGACAGGCTGACCGTGGGAGCCGCTCTCCCAGACCTGTTTGTGGATCACATGTTCCCCACTTCCAGTGCGAGCAAGAAGCCCACCTGCTGGGCACCTGCGGCTGCCTGCCCTCCTGGTGCCTGAGGCAGTTGGCACCACGGGGCCGCTGTTTTCCCTCCTTGTTTTCCTGTGGAGGAGTTACCTCCTTCCAGATCGGGAAAGGAGGTTAGAAGAAAATAGCTCAGCAGCTGTCCCGAGACACGCTCGCCTCCGTTGTTTGGCCAATGCAGGGCTGTTTGTGTTGGGTCTCCGTATGGTCTCCGCACATCATCCCCTCTGCCCCCGCTCTCAGACATCAGCTGCCGTGCTGTCCCCGGTGAACGGTGCGGAGTTCACTTCTCCAGGGACGACCCTCCATCAGTGGGGAACAAGCTCTGGCCTCCCTCACACGGGACGGTTCTGAAGTGCATTTTATACCATTCCTCAGGGGTCCCTGGCGGGATGGACCCCAGCTGCCCATGCTGGTGACTGACTCACTAGAGCACATATCGTTGGCATTGCCTGCTTCCTTGTCTTACTCTCTTGCTCCCTCACTGTGGCCTCTTGGGCCCACCTCCAAGTAAACCTCCTGCACCTGAGTCCTTGTCTCAGGCTCTGCATTAGGGAGAAGCCAAACTAAGACCAAAATGTGAGGCCAGGCTGGCACAGAGCATGAGATGGAGGGCAAACCCTTGTCTTAGGAACCAGGAGACCTGAGTTCTGATCCTACATCGCTGCTAGTGGGTTGGATACATAAATGAATGAATGAGTGAAGGAATGATGTGGCTGTTAGTCAGCCCACTTTGCCGATTTGGAGACATGGGTGGCATTTTTAGGGCACAGCAATTTCTGGCTATACATTGTCATCCTCTGATGATGCCCCCCCCCCACTTGGATTAAATGTGACCATGCGACTTTCTTTGGTCAATAAAATGTGAGCAGAATATGTCTGACCTCTGGATGAGAGCAGTTTGGAGACAAATATTCCTGTTTCCCTGCTCTGGCCAGCCGTGAAGCCATGTGCTGAGAAGAAAGTGCCAGGAGATTAAAGCAGCCTGAGTGCCAAGTCATCTCATAGGGGACAGGGACCCTGGAGGAGCCCAGGCTGAGAATGGAGTGTGTGTGTGTGTGTGTGTGTGTGTGTGTGTGTGTGTGAAATAAGCTTTTGTTATTTTGAGCCAGAGATTTTGAGGATACTTGTTACTGAAGCATAACCTAGCTCACCCGGACTGACACACAAACCAAGCCCTGAGGACATTGATGGCAGAGCTGGGGGCCTGGAACCCAGGCATTTCCTCCCAGCCCAGATAACCCTTGTCCCTGCTAGAGACCTGTACTCATCTCCCCACGTCTGGAAGCAAGGCACTGTGGCCAAAGAGCTGGCATTTCCGTTCTATTCCAGTTGGCCAATCTCAAGGGAGCCCCTTAAAGGTTCTGTCCCTAATCCACCAGCTGACCTGGGGTCACCCATTTATACTAAGAAGAGGTAGGATGACATCAGCGGTTCCTGAACTACCCTGTGGAGCCCCTGCTCCCTCAGGAGTCCTGGGAGCTGGGGCTGGTGGGTGATTGCAGTGTTCTCTCTCTTCCTCCTTAGAACAGAACAGCTCTTGGCATGTCTGTTTTGCGTTTGGGGGTTTTCACGTTGGAGAAGATCCATTGACAACAGCTTGATAAACGCCGGGCTGGATGATCTGTGGCTTGAAGATGAGGACATTTTACCGCAGATGCCTGAATTTGTCGATTCCCACCCAACTCTCCAAATGAGAAATTCCAGGGCCCTCATCCCTGACCCCCAGACATCCCATAAATGCCTAGATCTCCGGTGCAAACAGAACCAAGGAGACACTTTCCGTGGTCCCGGCCTGTGCGTCCGGGGCATGTGAGCCGCTGGATCCCCGCGTGGCTCCCGATGGGTCAACCAAACACAGAGCTTCACGTGGGGTTGTCGGTCTCACGCCCTCCCCTCCTGCAGTGTCCAAAGCGCTGCGACTGGGGTCTGGAGATCTGGTTTCTAGGCAGAGCTCCATCACCCTCTTACTGAGCGACTCCTTTCCCTTTCCTGCAAGAGAAAATAGCAAACAGCGGAGAGCCAGGCCAGCAGGGTGCTAAGCAGTTGGCATGTCGTAATAAAGAATGTGCCAGGTGAGGGTGGAAGAGGGAAGAAAGGGGGCTTTTGTCTGCAGGAGAAAAGTCAGAGGGGAGGTGAGAGCTGGCTTTAAAACTCTGCGAGACTTTAAAACTCTCACAGGGAGGATGGGTGAGACCTCTTCCATCACGGCGATTATCAGTAAGTTCAGTACGATGTTTTCTAGTTGTTTATCTAGACTGGCAGCCCCATGAAGACAGGCGGGTACCTTGTCTGTGTTGTTCACTGCCACGTGGAGAACACAAGTGGTACGTTCAATGTTTTTTGAATGAATAAACTTGTGCTGTGTGGCTTGCAAGGGCTGAAAGTTCCAGGGAGGCCACTGATTCCTCTCTGCCTCCCCATGGCCAACAGCTCTGGTCAGCCCTCCCTCCTGTGCCCTGTTCTCCCTGCACCTCCCTGAATCAGCCACTTCCTGTCTTAATTGGAGTCCGAATCAGACTTCCTGCTGCTCAGGGTGCCGGCTGGGATGAATCTAATCAGGGCTGACGGAAAGTGGGTGATTAATTAGCTGAGGAGGCTGGAGGCAGGTGGCTGCTGAGCTGGGCTGAGCAGAGAAACAAAAGGAATTTATCCCCAGAAAAGGAACAACACCCCCAGCCCATTCCAAAACCTTCATCCAGCACCAAGAGCTCTGAGCTGCTGGCTGCAGCAAAATCCTTATGCTGACACCAGCAGGAGGTGGGGGTGAATTAGAACTCACCGCAAAATTCTAAGATAAATTCAAGGCATGATATGGAGGGTCTCAGGCTGGGGGAAGGTTTCCTGTTAAAACCTAGAGGTGAGTAATATCGGGCTGATGCCACAACTGGGAAGGGGAAACTCCAAAGCCATACCCGTCTGCCGTTATGTTAGAAATCTATCACCCAGCACAAGGGAGGGGATAGTCCATGACGGGTCAGGCTGACCCAGCCCTTGCTTTACTCCCCTCGCGGGGACTGGGGACCTGGTCCCAAGCCCAAGACCTTCTGGCTGGATCTGCACAGAATCAGCGTGCCAGAGCTGAAGGGCTTTGCAGTCTGGCAGGCACGGCGTTCAGATCCCACCTCCGTCCCTGGTAGCTGGATGACACTTCCTGAACTTTACTTTCTAAATGCGCAAAAATGTTGCCAATAATACTTACCTCTTGTTGCAAAGATTAAGCGGGATAATACAGATCAAGAATCTAGCCGGTGCCTGGCATTTGCTCCACACATGTCAGTTACCTCCTCCAACCCCTCTGCTCTGCCAGCCTCGCTGCCCACCCACAGGCTGCCTGCACTTCTCTCTCTCTGTTGCCTGAAGTGGGGCCCTCTGGTTTCTTCCGTTGTGAGGGCTTTTCGTGACTGCTGGCCCCACCTCTGGCCCCTGCTCAGGCTGTCCTCCTCTGAATGGCCTTGAAGGGCCCATCCATAACGTGGATCCTGAGTCAGGATGGAATTCATCACGTCCACAGACTTAATCTCATTTACCCCTCCCACCAGCACCGAGGTAGGAATTATCTACATTACCGTAGATGCACAGAGCAAGGTTCTGCTTTGCCTAAGATCCTACAGCTGGTGAGTGGTGGGGCTGGGATCCCATTTCTGACTCAGGAGACTGTATTTATAGCTGTTCTGTAAACCAGTATGTGGAAGGTTCAGCAAAGCACCAAGGAGGGAATCATTAGCTCTGGAGCACCCAGGAGGACTTCATGGACGAGGTGACATGTGAGCAGAGAGATCTAAAGAATAAAGGGGACTCCCGCTGGCAGATGAGAGCAGGAAATTACATTTCAGTTGGCTGGAGAGATGGAGAGAGGTAGGAACACATGGAATGTTGGGTTCCAGGAAGAGGGGAGAGGAAGAGGAGGGAAGGCAGATCACTTACTTGGGAACCCATTACTGTCATCTGGAGAGAAGGTATGATGGCTTGAAGCAGGGTGGAGGAAGGGACAGTTGTAGACGGATGGGGCTTGTGGGGGGCAGGGTGTGGATGAGATTGTGGGGGAGGCAGGACTGGGGGATGAAGTGAGGACTCAGACTCGGGTGACCGAGCGGGTGGCACTGCCTGTTGCTGCAACCCAGAAGGCTCGGGGTAGACGAGGCCGGTGCTGCCCCTGGCGAGGTGAGGACCAGTGGAGATGTCCAGAGGTGCTGGATGGGTACTCACGAGGTACTCGTGCTGAAGGTGGAAGCGATGGGGTGAGGCAAGTGGGGGGTGGAGGTGGAAGACTGAGGACAAAGATGAGGGACAGGTGGGGGCCAAGCCCACAGGTGTGTTGGGACCCTCTGCTCTCTTGACCCTGCAGGTGCATTTCTGACACCAACATTCCTTCCTATTCAGAGTCCAGAGGATGCTGGAGACTCTGGGTCTCCAGCCCACCCCACCCCCTGGCTCATGACCTTGCACTTTTTGGAGTCTGGGATTATGTAAGCCCAACTCCTATCTTGCTAACAGTCGGTTCTGCCCCACCCTTCCCGGTCACACGACCTAATTATAGGCTAAGTCTTCCCTTAGATTTTGTTTGTTTGTTTAAGCTCCTGAGTTACGCGTTAAGTTTCTGTCTTTCGCGGCAGAATTCTCACCGATACTTTCCCTAAGGTTAATGTCTCTTGGGTGTCATTCTTGAGTCATAATGCAGAAGCTTTGTTTGTTTTAAAGATGTTTCCAGACTCACTCAGGCACTTACAGCCCTCAAGCTATACGTTTTCCTGGGTGTATTCTATCCGTATTAGCTGTTTATAACCGTGGAACTAATTACCTCAAAATGGAGAGGCTTAAAGCAATCATAAACATTCATTATCTCACTGAGTCTGAGGCTAAGGGATTCTGAACGGCTCCGCTGCACGATTCTGGCTCAGGCTGTCCTGAGAGGTGGCAGGCAAGGTGTGGCCCAGGGCCACAGCCTCATCCAAAGGCTCAAATGGGCCGGAGGGTCCCTTCCAAGGCGGTTCACTCACATGAATGGAAAATTGATGCTGGCTGTTGGCAAGAGGCCTGGGTTCCTTTCTCCATGGGCTTCTCCAAAGGCCTGTTTGAATGTTCTCATGAGACAGCAGCTAGCTTCCACCAGAGAGAATGAGCCAACACACTGCCAGGTGAACACATCTTTTATGACCTGACCTCAGAACTCACGTCACTTCTGCAATATCCTACTGGCCACTGACGTCAGCCTTATTTAGCGTAGGGAGGGCTACACAGGGGTGTGAATGCTGGGAGGCAAGGACTTAGGGGGGCTGTCTTGAAGGGTGCAGAACCAGGCCACTTGTGGCTGTGCCTAGGGCACCTTCCTAGCACCCCTGCTATCTGGGAGAAAAAGGCACATCCACCCTGCTCTGTGGGAGTCAGTCGCATCCAGAGGAAAGTGGTACCATCGCTCCCATTGCTGTGGAGGGCTGCCTCAACTCCTCCCCCAGAGCTAAGGGGCCAGCAGAACCCCGAAGAGAGACAACTTCAGGCCCACCAGCCCAAGCCACACCATGGCAATGAGCTCATCTGCTTCTTTTCTGCATGAGTGCAGGAGGCTCGGTGATGGCCGCGGTGGGGGTATTACTACGGTGGGTTCTTTGATCTTCTTCTCGGGTAGAGGTGTCATGAGTGATGACAGGTGTTAGACCAGAGAGGCGGGGTTGAAGTCACATGTGATGGGGCATGGGCCAAAGCTACTTTTTTTTTTTTAAGAAAAAATTTTAAACATTTTTCTTAACATTTATTTTTGAGAGACAGAGTGAGAGCTGGGGAAGGGCAGAGAGAGAGAGAGAGAGAGACAGAATCTAAAGCAGGCTGGAGACTCCGAGCTGTCAGCACAGATCCTGATGCAGGGCTTAAACCCACCAACCATGAGATCATGACATGAACTGAAGTTGGACGCTTAAGTGAATGAGCCACCCAGGCACCCCTACACCACTTTTAAAAAGGAGATTGTTAAAACAGCCCTGCTTCCTGCACCTTTGCTGTTAGGAGTAGTTTTGTGTTAGAGCAGCTTTGGGGATTCCTGGGTGGCTCAGTTAAGTCTTCGACTCTTGATTTCAGCTCAGGTCATGATCTCATGGTTCATGAGTTCGAGTTCCACATCGGGCTCTGCGCTGACAGTGTGGAGCCTGCTTGGGATTCTCTCTCTCTCCCTCTCTGTTCCTCCCCCATTTGTGCTCTCTCTCAAAATAAATAAAGAAACTCTAGGAGCACCTGGGTGGCTCAGTCAGTTAGGCATCCGACTTCGGCTCAGGTCACGATCTCCCAGTTTGTGAGTTTGAGCCCTGCGTGGGGCTCTGTGTTGACAGCTCAGAGCCTGGAGCCTGCTTTGGATTCTGTGTGTGTCTCTGTCTCTGTCTCTCTCTCTGTCTCTCTCAAAGTGGTGTAGGAGGGAACAGGGGTTATGGAGCAGACAGGTTCAAATCTTGGCTTTGACACTGGTGAACAGATGACCTTGGTCAGGAGAAATGCATATTATGATCCTCAGTTTCTGCATCTGTAAAATGGGGATAGTAATAGTGCCTAATTCCAGTGTCAAATGAGAAAATAGGTGTGAAAGTCCCAGCACACATGTGACACTGAAGGTGACTTCTTTCTACAGATGGTTGTTAAGCTTATGTCCGTGAAAGGCAGGACAGGGACTTCAAATTCTACCTAGTAGGGAGGCAGGGTTGGAACTCAGTTCTATCGGGTTCTGCTGACCGGCTTCCTTCCCTCTTGTGCACATGCTCAGGGGCTGCAGGGGGGTCCTTGTGTCTTCCCTCAATGTCCCCCATCCCATGGTGTGCTGTCCACTCCATCC
The DNA here is from genome assembly GCF_027475565.1 of Acinonyx jubatus. Taxonomy (NCBI): domain Eukaryota; kingdom Metazoa; phylum Chordata; class Mammalia; order Carnivora; family Felidae; genus Acinonyx; species Acinonyx jubatus. Next base: position 133,326,748 of record NC_069386.1, on the reverse strand, counting down.
CTGCAGGCCCCTGGCCCTCTGTGCTCTTTCCCACGCCCCTCCGGAGTCCATGCAGGCCCTGGGGTCCCCCTTCCTGATGGGGGCCGGGGCTCCTGGCCTGCCAACACTCCTCCTACTTTGTGGAGGGAGGGGTGCTAAATTATAGATTTTGTTTTCTGTTTTTCTCCGGCTCAAAACCCTTCTGTGGCTCTTCCTGGAAGGCATGCCCCTCCCCCAAGAAGCTCTACCAGATTCCCAGGCTGCGGGGTGGCCTTTTGCAAACTCCACCGCCCCTCAGAGGTTCTGATGTTCCACAGACGTGCCCTCTGGATAACCTCACACTAGCTGGAGCAGGTCTTACCCACCATATCGTCTGCAGCAGGAAATGACAAAATAAATACATTGAAAACCAACCTGTATACACTATAGATAAATTCTACGGGGTAACAGTCCCAAATTCCTAAGCCTCTTCGTCCAGAATATGTGAGATTCACCTGTTACCGCCTGGCACAGGGGACCTGCCTAGCAAACGCTTGTTGACCGCCGGGACTAGCTTTGGAAGGGAATCCTAGAAGGCCTGAGTCCTTGGTTTCCATTTCCCTGGGCGGCTGGGGCAGGAGGCTGGGCTGGAGGAAGCCAGGGTGGCTCTGTCCCCAGCACAGCTTGGGGTGGGGGGTGTTGCTTGGCCTCCACTCTGATTCCCTGGCTCTCGGGTTGCCTGGCAACCATTGTTCATTTCATCGCCATTGACTTTGAAAATGAAAATCAATTTCCTTCATGACGTGAGCCGGAGGGCATATTAACCCACAAGTTCAAACAGCCCAATGTTATTGCTCAAAGATTTATGAGTACGGATGTGCACAGAGCATCATTTATAATCAGAAAAGTGTTTTGGAGGGGCTGATCCTAAACGTCTGTCACACGGGTGTGATGAAATCAAGGCCGTTTCTCCCCACAGAATATTCCTCAGCTAATGAAAAACAATGACGGAGATCTTGGTGTGCCGACGGGGCAACGCTCTCACGAGGTAAGTGGAAAATAGCGGCTGCTTCAGAACAGTGTATACAGCATGTTGCCGTTTTTATTTAACAAAGCAAGTGTGTGGAGTTCGCGCACATGTGCCCATCAATGGAAACATTCTGGAAGGATGCACAGCAAAATGTAAGCAACTATTCCCTCTGAGGCATGGGATTGTAAGTCATTTTAATCTTCTTTCTACCTTGCTGTATCATTTCATTTAAAAAACAGAAGAAGCAGGAGCACCCGGGTGGCTCAGTCGGTTGAGTGTCCGACTCTTGATTTCGACTCAGGTCAGGATTTCAATGGTTTGCGAGTTTGAGTCAGGCTCTGCATGGACAGTGTGGAGCCTCCTTGGGATTCTCTCTCTCCCTCTCTCTTTGCCCCTGTCCTGCTCACGTGCTCTCTCTTTCTCTCTCTCTCTCAAAATAAATAAATAAACTTTAAAAACCAAAAACTTAAAAAAAAAAAAAAAGCACATGTTACTTTTTCAGTTTGCAAACACACGGATTATCGTTTCTTTCCCAAATGGAGAATTCCAACTCTGGATGCCAGGGGTCAGGCTGGAGCCCAGCAGGGGAGCAGGAGGAAGGAGGGAGACAGACACTTTCCCAGGGGCAAGGAGAGTCCTGCCAAGTAGTGAGCTCCCCTCTCTGGTGTCCGGGGGTGTCCAGGCTGAAGCCAGATGCTGAGGAGAGAAGCCCCTGTGGTGGGAGTGGCTGGCCGGGTGTCTTCCAGGTTCTAGGATGTGAGGAAGATAGACCCAGCTCACTAGATGGAGGGAGAGGCAGGGCACAGACATCAGGCTGAGACCAGCTGGACCAGGGGCGGGGGCAGCAGAGGGGTCTTCTCCTTGGACCGTTCCTCTTCCTCACCCTCTCTCCAGGCTGGCGTCCCCTCAGAGCCCCCCTGAGTTTCGCACTCTACATCCTTGATGTTCTCTTTCACGCGCATGGCTCCGACCACCTCCTGGACACAGACCATGCCCTCCTCTCCACACCTGAGCCCACCCTCCAGGCCGCCCCTCTTCCTAAAAGCTCTGATTTGGGGATTGCGTCACCCTCTTGCCAACAGCTTTCACTGGCTTCCTCCTGTCTGCAAAGAAGGGCTGCAAGGCCCTTTAAACCTGGCTCCCATCCACGCTCTCCCCGCTTCCATGCATCTTTGGCTTTGCCTAAGAGTCCTCTCTCTTGCCACACGCCACCCTTCCTTTGTCTACAAGACAAACTTGCATTTTTCCTTGAAGGCCCAGCCCAAATATCAACCTCCCCTAGGAAGCCTTCCTAAATTCTGTAGGCATTGCATATTTTTTGCTCCCATAATCCTTTGTACATTCCTGGTCACAGCACTTGGTTGCACTCCACCATTACTGACATTGACTTGTCTGCGTCCCATGATTAGCTTGTGAGCCCTTCAGGTCAGATGGCTTTTCTGTCCCAGCTGCCAGCTCGGGGTCAGCACATGGGGACACTCAGGAAGTGCTGGTGTGATGGATGGGTATGTGGGGTGGAAGGAGGACGAATGGATGGATGGATAGATGGATGGATGGATGGGTGGGTGGATGGGTGGGTGGGTGGGTATGTGAGTCAGAAATTCTAGATGTGGTTTTCAAAGGACTCATCCACAGGTAAGTAGATGAGTAAGTCAATGGATGAAGAGTGTTCCTTTCAACATATAAACATGTAATTTCTTCCATCTTAAAAACGAAACCTCAAAAAAGAAAAAGAAAAACCTCCTCAATCCCACACCCCCTCCTTCTCATTATAGTTCCTTAGAAGAGTCGGTCACTATACCAGTCTGCATTTCCTCTCCTCCTGTGCTGTCTTGTGCCCTCTCCAATCAGGCTTTCACCGCTCTACTGAAACTATGTTAGACCAAGCTGGTCACTGGTCACCGACGATCTCCACATTGCTAAATCAACAGTCGATTCCCAGTCATCAGCTTATGGACTTTTCACGGCATTTGACACACCCCTTGTCTTTGAAAGGGGTTATTGTCTCAGCAAAGTTCCTGGTGTGCATCGCCACTTGGGGCCTGGAGCTCAGTCTATGAATAAGTCTCTTGCCGGAGGCCCCTCACTAGTAAGTGGGGCCCCTGCACCCAACCTTCGAGTGGGTGTTGTTTTCACCACCCCCACGCTGTCTCAGACTAGCCTGTGGGGACGGAATGCCAAGGGGGGAAATGCCAGGGGACTTCACACAGTAGGGACACCATGCTGGCCATCTCCATGGTGATCCCTGACACCGGTGACCTCCATGCAGGGAAGAGTCAGGGGGCAGGACAGCAGGTGGGAGGCTACACCGTGGGGAGGGAACAGTTAATTTATTAGTCATACAGGCCAGGCAAGCTTTTCACTTAAGCCCCTTTGTCTCCTTGCAATTGCCTCCGATCAAGCAATAGAAAGCAATTTGGTTAAGTGGGGGATTGAATCACGCTGCAGCCATTCAGAAACCACTTAACGCCTTAGACTGCAATGGTGCTCTGGTTACTTGGAAAGCGCATTTCTTCAAATGCAGGGCTCTCACGCTCTCTGCCCTGGGTTTGTACGATGATACAGACTAAAGAACATCAGCGCTGATAAAGGCAGCTCCAGAAACGTCTTTCTGGGTCAGTCGTTTCACCTTGAAGGGACAAGAGAGGGGGACCGTGGTGAAGTCTTGTCCGTCTCTTCCTCCCAAGGATCCCCTAAGCGCAGGCACGTCTCATCTCACAGACGGGGAAACTGCCTCTCAGAGAGGTGAACTCGCTCACTTGGGTTCAAATCCCGAGCTTGAATCAGCTCTTTCTCTTTTCTTTTGATTTTGAATCATTTCTTCATAACCGTATCTTCGCGTATTACCTTTATTTATTTTGAGAGACAGAGCAAGCGGGGAAGGGGGGGGGGGAGAGAGAGAGAGAGAGAGAGAGAGAATTCCAAGCAGGGTCTGCATTGATGCGGGGCTTGAACTCACACACCATGAGATCATAACCTGAGCAGAAACCAAGGGTCATGCTTAACGGACTCAACCACCCAGGCGCCCCTTACTTCTAATTAAAAAATTTTTTCCATTACAATACTCAGCCTCCTGAGTTTTCCCCATTTTATCTCCTAATCTCTGCAACTGCAGCCACTGAGTTCAGGCCCACATAACTTTGTGCCAGGGTCACGGCCACCCAGCCCCACCCCTATGATCGCTCAGTCCCCGATCTTGATGTCCTCTGCTTCTCTGCTACACCGCTGATTGAGAGGCCTTTCTAAAGAGCGGATCTGGCCCAATCTCTCCTCTGCTGAAAACCCTGGTGGCTCCCATCACCCACCACAGCCCCGGAGCCTCAAATGGTGGAGAAGGGACGGTGACCAGGAAGGCACCAGGTCTGCCTTTCTGTCAGATTTACTCTAAAGCTCAGCTCCTCAGTTCACAGCATAGTACACAGTCCTCATCCTGCCTCTCCTCTGTGCAAAACCCTTCCTCGCTGCCCACTCCCCGCAAGATACAATCTAAGGACATTTGTCCAACATTCAAAACCCTTCACTATTCAATCCTGCCTTGGCCCTCCCACCCAAGGGACCCACTCACCATTTCCCAAACAAAATAAGCGCTTTCAAACTTAACGAGCCTCTTTCTACCTCAGGGCCTTTGCGTATGCTCTTCTTCCCTACCCCCCCCCCCCCCCCCCGATCCAGCCCCTCGTGCTCACCCCTCTCCTGCTCTTCCCCAAACTGGCTGCTTCTCACATTTTAGGTGTCAGCTTCAGGATCATTGCCTCAGAGAGGTTGTCCTAGGTCAAGGTCACGTAAAGCCAAACCCTGAGTGGGGAGACATGGGTGAGTGATTGACTGAGGAAGTGCTGGAGTGGGGAAGGGAGACTGAAGAGGGTCAAGGAGACAGGACAGGCAAAGGGGATGTGCCAAGCAAGTGTGTGATCTCTGCTCTGACCCCCTCACCCCCCACCTGGGAACCTTGGAGAGTAAATTACAGCTTGGAGTTTTCTCTGACTCCAAGCAAGGGCTCTGGGCTTTTGTACTTCTGCACATGGTCAGTGGCAGGAGCCCCCAGCCCCTGGGGGGCGGAGGGGGGATAACCCCAGGCACTTCCTGTTTTTCTGGGCAGTTTCTCTGAAGAACCCGAAGAAGGTTCTCTGTGAGAAGCCTAAGAAGCAGAGCCAAGGTGGAGAATGGGCCACGGAACCAGCTGGTGGGATCTGAGGGCTGTGGGCACAATGTCTGCCCCAGAAGCCACCCTCGGAGCGCCTGGGTGGCTCAGTCGGTTGAACATCTGGCTCTTGATTCTGTCATGATCTCAGGGTTGTGGGCTCAAGCCCTGCATCAGGCTCTGTGCTGACAGCATGGAAACTGCTTGGGATCCTGTCTCCCTCTCTCTCTGTGCCCCTCTCCCGCCTGCTTTCTGTGTCTTCCTCAAAATAAATAAAAACTTAAAAAAAAAAAAAAGGCAACTTATCTCTCTTCCCGTTAAAAAAAAAAAAAAAAGAAGCCATTGTCAACTACCCGCCCAGAGAGTCTTTCTCCATATCCATAGTCTCAGCCCTTTATTTCTGTCTTACAAAACACCCTTGTCGGTTTTTTTTGTTTTTGTTTTTTGTTTTTGTTGTTTTGTTTTGTTTTGTTTTTGTTTTGCCTGTTTGTGGTCTCTCTCCTCCTGGAGAACATGAGGGCTTTGAAGGCAGGGACCCTGTCTGTCTTGTCCACCATTTTATCTCCAGTGCTCAGGGAAGTACTTGGCATTAGTTGGTGTTCATGGGCAGCTATGGAGTGAATGAATGAGTGAATGACCAGACACAGCTAGTAAATGATAAAGCCCTAATTTAGGGCTCCAAGCCCAACTCTTTCTACTTCAGAAATCGAAAACCTGTGAACCAATGCAAAGAAAGAAACGGGCAAAGTTATAACAAAAACGTCTTCATCTCAGATGTTTTAATGGATGAATTCTTTCAAACTGCCAAAGGACAAATAATTCCAGGGAACATACACACTTTGGGGGGACATAGAAAAAGACAGACAGCTACCTAATTTATTTTACAAAGCCAACAAAATCCCTAGATAACATCTGATGTAGACAGAGCAAAAACTATAGACAGGTCATGAATACAGACAAAATTATATTCATTTGCCCCTCTTCCCTTAATAATAGAGGCCTGAGTTTTAGCCGAGTACATTGATGTCTGCAATAAACGTCTACATTTCTCAGTAGTTAGGATTCAATTGTATATTAAGAGGCTAATACGACATAACCAAGTGGGATTTATCCCAACGATGGAAATCTACAATCATGCAAGAAAAAGCACACTTTGCTTTTCTCAAAAGTTTTTTTTTTTTTTATGTTTGTTTATTTTTGAGAGAGAGAGGGAGAGAGCACAAGCAGGGGAGGGGCAGAGAGAGAGGGAGGCAGAGGATCTGAAGTGGGCTCTATGCAGAGTGGAGAGTCAGCACAGGGTTCAAACTCATGAACTGTGAGATCAGGACCTGAGCCGAAGTCGGATACTTAACCGACTGAGCCGCCTGGTACCCCAGCACAGTTATCTCAGTAGATACTTGAAGCGCATTCGATGAAATTTAGGTCTTCATTTTAGAAACTCTGAAAGTTAAAAATACAAGGAGATTGCCTTAACGCGATAAAGAATAAGTATCCCAACTTCTATGCTTAGATCACGTTTTATGATGGAATACTAGAGGGATTCCCATGAAAATCGGGATTAAAATGAAGTGACCTCTGTCACTGTATCAAGTGTGAAGCTTATGAATGAAAGTGACCAGAAAAAAAAATGGTTTACATGAGATAGAAATTTTCCTCTCTGCCAATAGAAATCTGGACGTAGGAAATTCAGGGCCACTCCCTTGTTATTAGGGCACAAAATGTCTTGTTTTCCCACCATCCTAGCGTTTTCCTTCCATTCTAGGTCTGTATTCGTTTCCTGTTGCTGCTGTAACAAGTCGCCACAAACTTCCTGGCTTAACGCAAAATGTCTTATGGGAGCAGTCCGGGGGGGGTGGAAATACTCGGGAGTCTCCCGGGCGAAAATCAAGATGTGGGCAGGGCTGCTGCCGCGCCTGGAGCAGGCGGGCTCAAGGGGAACATCCATTTCCTTTCCTTTCTCAGCTTCCACAGGCTGCCCGCATACCTTGGCTTTTGGCCGTGTCATTCCAACTGGTGTTTTCGTGTCATCTTCGTCTTCCCCCTGTGAGGACCCTTCTGATTACGGTGGGTGCCTCCCGATAACCCAAGGGGATCTCCCCATCTCAAGATCTTCTGCTTAATCACGTGTGCAAAATCCTCTTTGCCATAAAGCCAGTACACTCACAAGTCATCTCCCAACGCGAGTATTTGTTTACAGGTATCCATGTTTACCAATATATTTGATGAGGCTTTCTCTCTTTTTTTTTTATTTAAAAGAAATTTTTTTAACATTTATTTATTTTTGAGACAGGGCATGAACAGGGGAGGGGCAGAGAGAGAGGGAGACACAGAATCTGAAACAGGCTCCAGGCTCTGAGCTGTCAGCACAGAGCCCGACACAGGGCTCGAACTCACGGACCGTGAGATCATGACCTGAGCAGAAGTCGGACGCTTAACCAACCGAGCCACCCAGGTGCCCCCTCTCTTTTTTTTAATGTCCATTTATTTTTGAGAGAGAAAGAGAGCACGAGTGGGGTGGGGGTGGGGGGTGGTGCAGAGAGAGAGGGAGAGAGGGAATCCCAAGCAGGCTCTGCACTGATGCGGGGCTCAAACTCAAGAACCGTGAAATCATGACCTGAGCCAAAGTCGGACGCTTAACCGACTGAGCCACCCAGGCAGCCCAATGAAGATTTCTTCTTAAATCTCTCAGACCGGAGAGGAAAAGCAGTTACCTGGGCCAACCTTATCTTTATAAATAATAACACTACTGAGTGTCTCATATGCACTGGCCTCTGTGCATATGCTAAGAGCACTGTCTTATTTAATCCTGTGGCACAGCGACTGTCTTCTTTTGCTGGTGACGTAAGCTCAGAGAGGGAGGACCTTAGGACAAGGGTAGGGATTTAGGACCACACGCCTCACCCCTGGAGGCCGGAGAGAAGGAGCACAGCTGGAGGCGGCAGAGCAGCACTTGAACCCAGAGCTCCTGGCCCCTCATCTGTGTTCTGGGGGTAATGAGGCCTTGCTTATTTATGCAGCTGTGGTAACCCAGCCCTTCCCCAGGGGCCTGAGGGCGGTTGTTCCTTGTGCTGAAGGTCCCTGTGGGTTCTGTTAAATAGCAGCTCCCTCTAGTGCACTGAAAAATGACTAGGTTGATTATTAAAGAGGAGGGGGAGGAACAGAGAGAGAAGAGAGGAGGTAGGCAGAGAGAAGAAAGGAAGAAAAAAGCCCTTTATAACTACGTCTAGGAGCTGGGGACAGCGCAGGAGGAGGTCTGCGAGAGCCAGCTCTGGAGTTATTGAAGAAAGAAGCTAGCATCCCCTGGGGGCCTTGGGAACAAACATTCTGGTAGACGAGGAGCCAGGTGGAGGAGCCAGGAAGATCTAAACACAATCGGGAAATCTGCGAACCGGGCTGGCTTCCCAGCCCCCGCCCCTGGGTGTCACAGGAGCGCGATCTCCTGGTACTGGGAGAACCTGCGGCCTTCAGTTCCCAGAGTAGAGAAAGAGCCGAGCTCACTGCCACCCAGAGGCGCCTCCTGTGCCCCCTGGAGGCCTTGTTACCTGATTCCAGAATGTCAGCACCATGGAGGAGGCCTGAGGCCGCAGGTCTGGCTGCCCTGCTTCTCCCAGAGGGCCCGTGTCCCACTCGGGGTGGGGGGGCAGGCCAGGAACAGAGTTGGGTCTGTAATGTCCAAATCTCTTTAATCATCTCTAAACCTTTCCAAAATCATCTCTAACTTCCCTTAAAGAGTTCATAGTGATTGAGAGAGGCATCTGGAGACAGCCTGTCTTCGATTGTCAAAACACCTCCCAGTCTAACTACCAGTTTGCGGGAAATGTAGGGGGCAGAGAAGCACGAGAAGACAGGACAAAAATGCAATCAGATAAACACAAAACACAAAACCCCTGCAGGACAAGTGACCCAGTTTCTTCCACAAGTGAATTGCAAGGGGAAAAAAGAGGGAGGCCTAATACAGAGACTTAAAGACACATCAACCCAATGCAAAGTGGCAGCTTCCTTTGGGTCTTGATTTGGACAAACCGACGATAGAAAAAAAGAGCCTTGAAACATTGGCATTCATGATACTTAGAAATCATTGCTATATTTTAGGTGGGATGTTAGGATGATGTTAAAAATAAAGGAACCTCGTCTTTTGCAGACACGAACTGACGTATTTACAGAGGAAATTATACCATGTCTGAAGTCTATTCTCTACTGATCCGGGAGGGGTGTGTGGAGACCAGACATGATGATAACTGCTGGGGATTCATTATCTTATTTCCTCTAAGTTTTGTATTGAATTTTCCCTCATTAGGAAAAATTGAGACCTGAGAGAAGGAAAAAATACAGGTGATTCAGAAATAGACCCTGAATATTGAAGAAGTTCCTTTTTCTTACAGTCTCCTTTTTATGAGTGCAGAAAAGAGGGAGAACTCATGGATAAAATGACACTTATCAGTGGTACGTGTCACCGTGGCACTGGCTGTGGTTTCCCTGTTGGTGTCTCAGAGTCTGTGAGATTCAGCATTTGCTGGCTTTCCATGGTGGAAGCTGTCTTGGCTGCATTAAGGGGCTGGTCAGGTCAGGCAGGTGAAGCCGGGTTGGGGTCCAGCCCCGGCAGTACTCAGACGTCCTGGGGCTTTTCCACTGTGCCCACACCCTTCTCCCGGGACACAAACTGGCCTCGGATGCCAGGAACCTGCTGGAGTGGACAGTGACCCATAGCCTCCGTGGGGGCCACTGACACTCAGCAGGTGGCCTCCCAGAAACAGAACCAGGGCTGGCGGGGGGGTCACATCCCCCAGGAAATGTCAAATCCAAACCCAAACAGGAATCATGTTCGTCCTCACCAGAGTTTGAAAGGATGGATGGGGAGCGGACAGCTGTGCTATTTCAAAAGCCCCGTCCGAGAGGCTGATCGGGGATGGGGCCTCGAGGAGGGTCCAGGGGACTGCGTGTCAGCTCTGTTGCCAGGCCAGGGTCTGCTTGCGAAAGGCCGTGTCTGTTCCCTAAGCTGCTGCTCTAAGTCCATGACAGAGGGAGGCCCCATCAGGCACAAGAGACAGGGGCCGGTGGCAGATGGTGTGGAAGAGGAGTTCTACACGTGAACAATCCACACAAGAAGAAACAGGCAGTGAAGACAACACCAGGCTATCACCTGGGCCCGTCAAGCCAGCAAAACACATCCCACATTTGGACCCTGGAGTGGGAGTTTGGGCGGCACCCACGACTACAGAGGACATTGTTGAAATTATCGGTAAATTTTGAATAGGAGTCGGAAAAGAGCAGTATTGGGCGCCTGGGTGGCTCCGTCGGGTAAGCGTCCGACTTCGGCTCAGGTCATGATCTCACGGTTCGTGGGCTCGAACCTCGCGTCGGGCTCTGGGCTGACAGCTCGGAGCCTGGAGCCTGCTTCCGATTCTGTGTCTCCTTAGCTCTCTGCCCCTTCCCCGCTTGTGCTGTCTCTCTCAAAAATAAATAAAGCGTTAAAAAAAAAGTTACAAATAAATTTTAAAAACCAGCAGTATTGTATCAAGGCTGAATTACTGATTTTTCATACTTGTACAGCAGTTATGCAGATGTTGTTAGGAAACACAGTGAAATATTTTGAGGTAAAGGGTCGTGAAACCTGCAACTTACTCAAATTGTTCAGGAAAAGGGGTGGGGGGAGGGAAAGAGGAGGAGGAGGGGGAGGAGAAGAGGAGCAAATGGAGGAAATGTTAGCTTTTGGTAAATCTGGGCAAAGGCGGGGTTCTTTGTACTATTCTTGCAATCTCTGTAAATGTGAAATTATAGGTACGCCTTTGCTTTTGAAAGTTCTCATTCCGCCTCTACACTTTTACGAAAGACCTACGTTAGTACCTGTTTTTGCTAACGGAAAGAAATCTGAAAAGGATTTGCACTTTCACGAGAAATGGCGAAAAGCCAGAATAGCGCTTAGCCTTTGTTTTACTACAAGCTGATCTGCTCTAGGGGCAGCGGAGAGGAGGGGCCCCCCGCCAAGCTCCTTCCTAGGAGCTACAGTCAGCATCTCAGCATCAGGCTGCCAGCTTTGACCCGTGTCTGGGAGCATCTGGGCTTCGTCTCGATTTATTTTGTTGCTTCCGTTAGCAAGATGCCTAAGAGCCTAAGAAAGATTATGTTCTGGGTCTGGAAAGGCTAAAAAATTTTTTCATCTATATTAATGGTAATTGCTTCTCTGCTTGATGCCATTTCTGCGAAAGTTTGCATAGCACCCCCCCCCCTTGCTTTCAGATTGCAGGATTGGGGGGCAGGGGAACCGATACATCAGAAAGTTTTTTTTTTTAAGTGGAAAAAAAAAAAAAAGCTGATACCGCTCAGTGCTGCAGGGAAGCCGGGGACATGAAATGCCTTGTCCTGCCAAAGGGAGAGAAAGCCGGCATATGTAATCGGGAGGATTAAGCAATAAACATCACAACTTTTGACCCAGAAACTCTGCTTCCGGTTAGCCTAAAGAAATAGCCATAGATGTGTACGGAGATCAAACCACAAAGATTTTCACTGAAGCCCTAAATGTTCAACAATAGATTGGTTAAATAAACAATGGGCATTCACAGGATGGACCACTGTAGTCGTTTAGATGGTTCTGTGAAATAATACTTAATCACAAGGATAAGTGTTCATAATACATTGGGGGGGGGGGGAAGGTTCCAGGACATTATGTTCAGTGTAATCATTATGGTGAGTAACAGTGAAAACCAAACTGAGTGTGTGTAACTGTGTGTGAGTGTATGGGTGTGTCTTCACATACAGCTTCTTGAGGTCAAGTATCAAGTCTTATTCATTATTGTATTCCCTGTGCCCAGGACCATGCCTGACACGCAGTAAGTTGTAGTAAGTGTTTAGTGAATGGGGGCACCTGGGTGGCTCAGTCGGTTAAGCTTCTGTCTCTTGATCTCACAGTCCTGAGATCGAGCCCCGTGTCGGGTTTCATGCTGAGCATGGAACCCACTTAAGATTCTCTCTCTCTCTCTTTGCCTCTGCCCCCTCCCCTGCCTGTGCATTCTCTCTCTCTCTCTCAAAAAAAATTTTTTTAAAAAAATTAGTCAATGAATTAAGAGCCATAGTAAAAAAAGCCAGATGATGTACTTTAAAATGTCCATAACAGTATTTCTAGGTGGTGTGAATATAGGTGATCTTCACTGCCATTTTTCTATCTGTATGGTCTAAATGTTCTGCGTAGAACATTGATCAGCTTTCCAATAAATTATTTAAAACAATAAATGCAACTATTCAAAAACGATTGTAAATTCTTTCAAACAGTAAACGCAATTCTTTAAAAACAATCGTGGGGGCCCCTGGGTAGCTCATTCGGTTATGTGTCTGACTCTTGATCTCAGCTCAGGTCAGGATCTCACGGTTCATGGGATCGAGCCCCGAGTCTCGGCACTGACAGTGAGGAGCCTGCTTGGGATTCTCTCTCTGTCCCTCTTTCTCTCTACCCCTCTCCTGCTTGCGCTTTGTGTGTCTCTCTCAAAATAAATAAATAAACATTAAAAATAATAATAATAAGGGGCGCCTGGGTGGCTCAGTCGGTTAAGCGTCCGACTTCGGCTCAGGTCATGATCTCGCAGTTCGTGAGTTCAAGCCCCGCGTCCAGCTCTGTGCTGACAGCTCAGAGCCTGGAGCCTGTTTCAGATTCTGTGCCTCCCTCTCTCTCTCTGACCCTCCCCCATTCATGCTCTGTCTCTCTCTGTCTCAAAAATAAATAAACGTTAAAAAAAATTTTTTTAAATAATAAATTAAAAAAACCTGAAAATTATTTCAAACAATATACAATTCTTTAAAACAGTAATGCAAATAGGAAAAAAGTAGCCTTAATCTCAAGGCCCTTGGATACAGGATCTCTCTGGGAAAAGGGTGAAGGTTGAGGAAGTTACTCCAGCCAATCCTCACAGGGCACGAGTGTTCCCAAAACCCAGTCACGCAGAGGTGGGAGGGGCCTGTGACCTGAAGTAAGTCATTGGACCCCTCGGTGGCCCTTGGTCTCTCCCTTGTGGAGCCAGCAAGGGTGCCTGTAGCATTCAGTGCTCAGCTATGTGGTCAGCACCCCCTCCAAGCATGCCACAGACCCAGAGAGCTTTGGCAGGGGTGGGGAGCAGAGAAATATTTTTGTCTCATTGAAGACGAGAAGACTGAGGCCCAGAGCCTGGAATCCGAGGCCCAGAGGTGCTGGCTTTCATTGCATCTGCACCTACACCCCGGTGCCTGATAGCCAGGACCCCTTCTGGAGCCCTGCTCTCACCCTGCCCAATGGGACCTGCCCCAGACACTCACAAGTGCCCTGTCCTGTTTGTGCATGTCCCTGGAGAGGGCAGAGTGTCCCAGTGGAATGACAAATGGCGGCTCTAAATTGGCTGAGACTTGTCACCTCTCTGACCCAGAAATGAGTCATCGCTGACCCTTCCTCCGGCACAAGAGCCTGCCCAGATCTGTTGGGAAGACACACAGCCTGAGGTTTGCTCCTTGCAAGATGGTGGATGGCAGGCTTTGTTTTCACGAAAAGCAAGTGAGGCTTTTTAAAAACGAACACTTCTTTTTTTTTTATCTATTTTTTAAAACTTTGTTAGTGTTTATTTTTGAGACAGAGAGAGACAGAATGTGAGCGGGGGAGGGGCAGAGAGAGAGGGAGACACAGAATCCAAAGCAGACTCCAGGCTCTGAGCCATCAGCACAGACCCCGACGCAGGGCTTGAACTCACGAACCGTGAGATCATGACCTGAGCTGAAGTCCGATGCTTAACCGACTGAGCCACCCAGGCACCCTGGAAGACTTCATTTTTTAGAGCGATTTTAACTTACAGAGAATTGAGCAGGAAGTGCAGAGAGTTCCTGCAGAGCACCCGCCTCCACCCTCTCCCAGAGCCTCCCCTCTGAACATCAGTGTGGCTTATTTGGTACAGCCTATGAGCCAGTTCTGTGACATTATTTTCACAGAAGCCCACAGTTTACAAAGCTCCTTCTTTCTTGTAGTTGTGATAAAATACATATCACATAGAATTTACCACTTTAACCAGTTAAAAAAAATTTTTTTTAAATGTTTATTTATTTTTGACAGAGAGAGAGACAGAGCATGAACAGGGGAGGGGCAGAGAGAGAGAAAGAGAGAGACAGAACTTGAAACAGGCTCCAGGCTCTGAGCTGTCAGCAGAGCCCGACGCAGGACTCGAACCCATGAACCACAAGATCATGAGCTGAGCCAAAGTTGGATGCTTAACTGACTGAGCCACCCAGGAGCCCCTGGATGTCACAGTTTCTTAACCATGCCTCTATTTCTCGACTCTGGGATTGTTCTCAATTTAATGCTAATGTTAATAGGTCTATCGAATTATAGGTGCTTACATAATCGTATAGTTTTTTTCCCCCACTTGCAAAGAATGGAATAGCTAAGCCAGAGGGCACAAACGTCTTAAAAATATCCTAGAGATTTCTTTTTTTTTTTAAATGCATTTTTAATTGTGATTTTAAAACACAAAATTTGGGGTGCCTGGCTGGCTCAGTGGATAGAGCATGTGGCTCTTGATCTCGGGGCTGTAAGTTTGAGCCCCACGTTGGGTATAGGGATTACTTTTAAAAAATCTTTAAAAAAAAACCACATGAAATTTACCGTCTTAACAATTTTTAAGTGTACAGATCAATAGCATTAAGTATAGGTTTACTGTTGTGAGAAAATCTCTAGAACCTTTCATCTTGCAAATCTAAAACCCTATGCACTGAACAACAGCTCCCCAATCCTCCCTCCCTCAGCGACCACTCACCATTCTGCTGTTTCTATGAATTTGATTACTTTACACACCTCACATAAGTGGAATCATGCACTCACTATGCGTCTTTTTGTGACTGACTTATTTCACTTAGCATAATGTCTTCAAGATTCATTTATGTGGTTCTTTTTTTCTAATATTTATTTATTTATTTATTTTGAGGGAGACAGAGAAAGAAAGAACAAAAGAGTGCACAGGGGATGGGCAGAGAGAGAGGGAGAGAGAGAATACCAAGAATCAGTGCTTGATCTCATGAACCATGAGATCATGACCTGGGCCTAAATCAAGAGTCGGATGCGTAACCAACTGAACCACCCAGGTGCCCCCATGTTGTTCCTTTTAAAGGCTGAATAATATTCCCCTGTATGGACACACTGCATTTTGTTTAAGGCATTCATTTGTTGGTGGATATTTGGGTTGATTACACCTGTTAGCTATTATGAACACGCTGCTATGAATATGTAGCAATGAACACATGAACAATATCTGTGTTTGAGTCCCTGCTTTCAGTTATTTGGGGATATACCTAGAAGTGGGATTGCTGAGCCATATTTTTAATTTTGGAGGACCCTCCATACTGTTTGCCATCCTGGTCACACCGTTTTACATTCCCACCAACAGCGTACAAGCATTACGATTTCTTCACGTCCTCGTCAACACTTGCTCTTTTCTGTTTTTGTTTTAAATTTAAGAGCCCAGAGGGGTCAACTGGTGAGTGGGTCCCAAATGTCACGACTTTCATTTGAGTTCACGCTTCAAGAGTCGTTTGTCTCTCAAACACATTTACCAAGAATTCATTACTTTCCTGTCTGTACCCTTTGGTCCAGCATGTCCAGGTCTGGGGATTTCCTGGGAACTGACCACTAGCTATCGTCCCAGGTCTGTGCCCTCTTCTTCCTGGATCTGCTTCCAGCTGGATACTCTTCCCCACAGCCAGCTGTGGCCATGACGGTGTTCTCACCCATTGCAAGGGGTGCAGAACTGACCCACCCAACTTCTGCTCTTGGCTTGTTAAAGGCCTTGTCCACCCTGAGCTTTCTTTCTCCTTCCTGCAAACACAGCACAGGACAGTGGCCAAAGGGAGGGCAGAGCATTCTGTCTTGCCATCCAAGGTCTCCAAGCATTTGACCTGGTCCCCAACTCCTACAACCCTACAGGCACACCACCTGGGACGTCTATTGTCCCCTTAGTGTCATTCATGGGGGCATTGTTTGTAACAGCAGAAAATTGGAAGTGAGCTCAATGTCCACCAGCAGGTGACTGGCTAAAGAAATGAGACACATCTGTCCAGTGGGACTCCATTCAGTTGTTTAAAAAATGAAGTTAAAAAAAATTAATAGACAATTTTTAGAGCATCTGTAGGTTCAGAGCAAAATTGAACCAAAGACACGGAGATTTCCCACATGCCCCCCTTCCCCCACATGCACAGCTGACCCCACTATCAACACCTCCCCAGAGTGGTACACGTGTTAACAATTCATGAACCTACGTCGGCACATTATCACCCAAAGCCCATAGTTTACGTTACGGTTCACTCTTGGCATTGTACATTCTGTGGTTTAGACAAATTTAGACGCACATTCATCATTATAGTATCATACAGGATAGTTTCACTGCTCTAAAGACATGCTCTCTTATTTAAAAAAGAAAAGGCAAGAATTAAAACAACGCAGTTGACCCCCTAACACGGGGGTGGGGGGCACCAATCCTTCATGCAGGTCAAAAATCCAGTATGACTTTGACTCCGCAAAAACCTAACTGCTAAAAGCCTATTGTTCGCCAGAAGCCTTACTGATAACAGTTGATTGACGCGTATTTTGGATGTTATGTGTATTATGTACTCTATTCTTACACTAAAGGAAGCCAAAGTTATTAAGAAAATCATAAGGAAGAGAAAACACATATGCAGTACTGTATTTATTGAGAAAGTCCATGTGTAAACGCACCCACAGTTCAAACCTGTGTTGTTCATGTATATGCTAATATTTGGTTTTTGTTTTTTTTAAGTGGGAGACAGAGTGCATATTTGGATTTGCTTGTATGTGGATAACACAATTTCTGAAAAGGACCCAAGTTGCCTGTTTCACCCTTAGGTGGGGACAGGTGGGCGTACAGGGCAGATGGGAGTCAGGGTTGGGAGGTCAGTTTGTTTTTTCGTGCCTTTTTTAAAGTTTATTTATTTATTTTGAGAGAGAGAGAGAGGGGGAAGGATGGAAGCAGGGAGCAGGGGATAGGCAGAGAGGCAGAGAGAGAGAGAGAGAGAGAGAATCCCAAGCAGGCTCTGCACTATCAGAGCAGAGCCCGATTTGGAGCTCGATCCCACAAACCATGAGGTCATGACCTGAGACAAAATCAAGAGTTGGAGGCTTAACCAACTGAGCCACCCAGGTGCCCCTTCTCACGCATTTTGACAGTAGAACCATGTGAATGTATTACCAGTTTAGAATTTAAATAAATACAAGGTAAAATTTTTAATAATCTGCTTTTCCATTTTATTGTAATTCAAAGTTCAAACACACTCCATCCAGGCTCCTGATAACGACTCCCTGAGCTGAAAGGTGCCGGCTGAAGGCAGAGCTGCTCGGGGTTCGAGCTGCCGGGCAGCCTCCACGCACCAAGGGCAGCTGGGCCACAACCTCTCCCAGGACTCCTGTCCCCGTCTGTCCTACATCCGGCCCGCTATGCCCAGCTGAGCCCCAGCCCTCCATCTGCTGCCCAAACACCCAAGCTGCTCCCCCACTTCCTGCCAACTGAGCATCCTAATTACACGTTAATAGTAATTGCCCGTGACTAGAATCTTCCACAGTCATAGACGTTAACCAAAGTCACGCCTAATGAGCCTCACCGTTAATTATCTGTGCTCGCTGCTCCAGGATTTAATTAAGCCTTGGCAGGAAATAGCAATCCACTAGGAGGAGCGGGGAGAGCTGGCACAGATGCCCTCTTCCCGTCAGTGGTCTGGTCCCGGGGTTTCCCGGTGAGCAGGAGGGGACGCTGGGGGAGGGGGGCTGCATTCACCCAGTGCTGGCTATTTGCCAGGCAGACCCAGCCTGCATACTCTGCTCGTCCAACCCGTGCAGTCACCGTGGAAGCTGGGTCTCCATTGCGCAGATGAGGAGACAGAAGCTCAGAGAGGCCCAATGACCTGCCTAGCAATAGAGCCAGGGTTGAGTTGCACACTCCTACATTTCCACTCCTCGCTGGAGGAATGATCGTGAGGCTGGTTTTCACTCTAACCTTGAACTTGTGCAGTGGTGTTTCCTTTCTCCAAAGTGTTCCCAAGCATTATTTCATCTCAGTTCCACGTTTGTTTATTAAGAAAATAAAAAGTGGGGCGCTTGGGTGGTTCCATCGGTTAAGTGTCTGACTTCGGCTCAGGTCATGATCTCAAGGTCCGTGAGTTCGAGCCCCGTGTCAGGCACTGTGCTGACAGCTCGGAGCCTGGAGCCTGCTTTGGATTCTGTGTCTCCCTCTCTCTCTCTGCCCCTCCCCTGCTCATGCTCTGTCTCTCTCTGTCCCAAAAATAAACGTTAAAAAAAATTAAAAAAAAGAAAACAAAGAGCTAAAGTAGCTGAAACTGAGACAGAATGTACTGCACACACAACCACATGCCAGGGCCTCGCGCTCTCAGTGTCACGGCCAGGAAGGCAATGGAGTGTATAGGTGAGAGCGGCCCTGAGCCCCAACTGCCTGGTTCCAGTCCCGGCTCTGTTACTAGTGGCCGAGCGACCTCAGTCAGATTACTTGTCCTCTCCACCAGTGGTGCCTAACTGGGCGGTTAAAAAGACCAAATGACAGACACACATACCCCTTAGCACAGGGCGTGGCGCCTGGACTCTGTTTCTCGCGTGTCACTTTTCTTTCAAAGTCACTTTGGAAAAACTGGGCTCAGCGATTCACAATTCCCTGCCCTGCCTTTTGCAACGTGACAAGAACATCAAGAGTGTGCATTTAGTTCCTCTTTTGATGCGTCTTCCTGCTAACATGACCTGATTTTATAAAACATATTCAAATAGTAAATATGAAAAATGTTCTTCCTGACTATACTCAACCTGACTAGTAATCAAAGAAACGAATGTTCAGCCAACGAGACACCACGTTCTCTGTTGGACTTCTAGAAATGTTCTCTCTCTTTTTAGTTCTAACGCCTACTGCTGGTGAGAGTGCACCAGGAATTGGATTCACTTCTGGGGGGTTAGGGGGTAAGCTGGTACTCTCTCTCTCTCTCTGGAGGGAAATCAGGCAATTTGCAGAGAGAGTTTGAAAAGTGTCTCTGCCCTTTTACCTACTAGGTCCACCCTAGGATATATCCTCAGCCACTCATTCTCAATTAAAAAAAAAAAAAAATATATATATATATATATATATATAGAGAGAGAGAGAGAGAGAGAGAGACAGAGGCAGAGAGACACACACACAGAGAAAGACACAGAGAGGGACAGAGTTGCACACAGCTTTCCATCACTGTGTTATTTTGAATGGTGAAAATGTTCTTTCCCTCCAAAATATCCAGCATTAATAGAATAGTGACGTTATAGTCCAACCACCCAGTGGACATATTATGAAACAATTTAAAATGGTGTTTAGCAATTTTTAAAGCTTATTACAGAAGAGTCCCATGTTGAGATCTTTGTTTCTAAATATATCATTCTCCACTGAAAGGAACCAGGGGGCTTTTTGCAGAAATGGTTGATTCCAGATCCAAGGCAGGGAAAGTTCCAGGTTAGACTGGAATGTCTTGGTGTTCCAGAAAGCAAAGAAGTGCTTCAAAATGCATGGAGACAGGTGGACAGGATGTGGGAGCTGGCTTAAAGGGGCTCCCACTAAGCCAAATCTGGGATAATTTAAACATCAAGAGGTTTAATGACGAGAGTGGATTTTATTTTGGTTTTGATTTTTAAGTGTTTATTTACCTGTTTTGAGGCAGAGAGAGAGTGAGCAGGGGAAGGGCAGAGAGAGAGGGAGAGACAATCCCAAGCAGGCTCTGCACTGACAGCACAGATCTCACGAACCGTGAGATCATGACACGAGCCAAAATCAAGAGTCGGACGCTTGACTGAGCCACCCAAGTGCCTGAAGACTGGATTTTAATACACTGAATTAAAAAGAAGCCATGAGTACAGAGTGAGCAAATAAAAAAAAGAGGAACAGAGGGAAAGAAAAAGGCCAGCTAACAATGGTAGAAAAACAACGACAGATTTAGAAAATCACCATTTTGCAATTACCGATATAAAAATTCAGGCCAGGATTGTCAGTGCATTTTAAAACCACTGTTGGGAAATAGGACATTTCCATGGTCTCAAGGTATCACCCCACAAGACACTTATTCACAAAAAAGGGGGAAAATATGCCTCTATGATGGCGAGGTCTGGCAGGAACCATTGTAACCAAGTGGTCAAATACAGCATCACTGACACCGTGTGCCTCCTGAATTGATGTAATGACCAACATCACCCGCATAGTATTCTTCCCCAAAACAGTAAGCCTGAATCTAATCATGAGGAAACAGACAAACCCACAAAGGACAAATGAAGGGAAAGGAGAGTTGTTTAGGATTAAAGGGATTGAAGAGGTAGGATAATCCAGTGCAACCTTGGATTGGATCCTGGATAAGGAAAAAAAAAAAAAAACACAAAACAGCTCACAAAGAACATTTTTTTTGGACTCTAAGAAAAATGTGAACAGGAACTGGACATTAGGGAATATCCGTGCACAATGTTAGGTTTCTTGGGATACGTCAGTGATATTATTAAATAGGAGACTTTATTCTTAGATCCCAGCTGAAACATCCTTGGACGAAGTGTCATGAGGTCTGCAATTTACTTTGTCATTCAGAACAAAAAGAGAAAACAGGTGGGGCAACATGTTAACAATGAGGACATCTTGATGAAGGGTCTATAGATATCTATTGTGTTATTTCTTCAATTTACCCGTGAGTTAAAAATTTTTGGAGCCTATTTTCATCAACATTGGCAAAACTTGTGTGGGGGGTATTTATGACAATATTGTCAGATGCTTGTGTCATCAGAGAGTATATAAACTTGCATATACATGTGGATATACAAATATGCACACACCTGTGGTGGTTGGCTGTGATTTTTATCACTCGGCTTCCATTCCACCTTCGTCAGCTAGCAGCACC
Organism: Acinonyx jubatus; assembly: GCF_027475565.1. NCBI lineage: Eukaryota > Metazoa > Chordata > Mammalia > Carnivora > Felidae > Acinonyx > Acinonyx jubatus. Next base: position 133,305,710 of record NC_069386.1, on the reverse strand, counting down.
CTTATTTCCTTCTGGAACTCATCCCTTCCTCTCTTGGTTCATGAAGTTTGGATGGGGGCGTAGGAACCACACTCATCCGTCCCCAGGGATTGGTGGGCACATGTTTTCAGTTAAGTCCAACCAGACTCGCAGAACAGTGGACATCAACCCCGGCGCTTTTGCGGGACCTATGGGGAAAAAGCAGTCCTCTTTTCCGCTGAGGTTTTCCTGTCCACCTGATGGGATGTAAACAGAAGCAGGGAAGTCATCTTTTGTGAGGAACAGCTGCCGACATTGAAGGAAACCTAAGAAGGAAGGAAAAGGTACCAGTTTACAGTATCTGATACTTATGGGAATGCAAGCTGGTGCAGCCACTCTGGAAAACAGTATGGAAGTTCCTCAAAAAGCTAAAAATAGAACTACCCTACGACCCAGCAATTGCACTACGAGGCATTTCTCCACAGGACACAGGTGTGCTGTTTCAAAGGGACACACGCACCTCCATGTTTAGAGCAGCACCATCAACAATAGCCCAAATGTCCATCGATGGATGAATGGATAAAGAAGATGTGGTATATCTGTACAATGGAGTATTACTCAGCAATCAAAAAGAATGAAATCTGGCCATTTGCAACTACATGGACCGAAATGAAGGGTATTATGCTAAGCGAAATTAGTCAGAGAAAGACAAAAATCATATGAGGACTTTAAGAGACAAAACAGATGAACATAAGGGAAGGGAAGCAAAAATAATATAAAAACAGGAAGGGGGACAAAACAGAAGAGACTCATAAATATGGAGAACAAACTGAGGGTTACGGGAGGGGTGGTGGGAGGGGGGATGGGCTAAATGGGGAAGGGGCATTACAGAATCTACTCCTGAAATCATTGTTGCACTATATGCTAATTTGGATGTAAATTTTAAAAAATAAAAAAAAAATACAGTATCTGAGAACTTGGATTTAAATGTGAAGTTAGGTGAACCTGTAGATCTCCTTTTTGCTTAAACCAGTTTGAGCTGGTATCTGCTGCTTACACCCAGGGAGTCCCGACCACTATGAAGTGCTTAGAAAAGTGTATCAGCTTTCTCTCACCATATAACAAATTACCACAAGTCTAGGGGCTTAAAACAATACATACCATTATTATCTCACGATTTCTGTGGGTTAGGAGTCTCGGCACGGTTTAGCTGGGTGCTCTGTTCTGGGTCTTACAAAGCTACAATTAAGATGTTGGCCAGGGCTCCTGGGTGGCTCAGTTGCTACGCATCTGATTTCGGCTCAGGTCATGATCTCATGGTTTGTGAGTTCAAGTCCCACATCGGGTGAGCTCGAGACTCGCTTCGGGTAAGCATGAGCCCTGCTTCGGTTGAGTCCTGCTTCTCTCTCTCTCTCTCTCTCTCTCTCCCTTCCCCCTCTCTGCCCCTCACTCACTTGTACTCTCTCTCTCTCTCTCTCTGTCTCAAAAAAAAAAAAAAAGAGATGTTGGCTGGGGCAGTGGTCTCCTCTGGAGGCTTGCCTGGAGGAAGAATTTACTTCCAATATCATTCACCTTGTTAGCAGAATTCATTTCCTTGTGCTTGTAGGACTGAGGGCCCTGGGTTTTTGCTGGCTGGAGGCTGGAGGCTGCCCTCAAGTCCTGGGTGCTGCCCGCAGTGGGCTTGACACATGGGCTTCCTCTAAATGCCACTCATTTCATCGTCAACAAGGAGAATCCAGTTCGCTAAGATAGGATCTAATGTAATGTAATGTAATGCAATGTAATGTAATCACAGGGCTGACACCCTATCCCCTTTGCCATGTAATGTAACCAAATCAAGAGGGTGACATCCCATCACATTTGCCGTATTCTATTGGTTAGAGGCAAGTTGTCGATCCCAGCTACACTCATGAGGAGGGAATTACCCAAAGGCATAGATGCCAGGAGGTGAGAAATCACTGGGGGTCAGCTTAGGGTTTGTCTGCCACAAAGGGGGTGAGGAGAATCTACTTAACAAATGCCACACCTCCACCTACCCACCACTAAACATTTATTTGCTCTTTATGAGCAGTAAAGCACCACGTGTATTATCCCATTTCTTCCTAATTTCACTGTGGTTGCTACTGCAAAGAGTCTGGATGGGGAGGTGTTGAAAGGACACGAGAATGTTCTATATACCTTGTTGCTTGGAATTTTTTTTTTTCAATGAGCATGGAGTCATTTGAAACTATGACTTCAACTATACCTGCTCTGTCTCCACTTCTGGATCTTCCTGCACATACGCAAGTGGAGGGAAGAAAAGACTGGAAGGAAATAGGCCAAAATGTGGAGGCTCATTCGTTTGGAGTGGTGGGCCTATGGATGAATGATATTTTCTTCTTCACACTTTTCTGTGTTTTTTACAATTAAAGAATGTTATTCTAATAATCGGGGGGGGGGGGCGGGGAAAGTCCAAGTGATCTGAATGTTTTTCAGGTCCAATTTTACAGTTAAAAATAACGCCAACCCTCTTTGTTTACCTTCTGCAGAAAGGCAATTTCCTGCTTGGGTGGCTGATGGAGTGTCTGTTCCTAGAGTTTGGAGAAATAAATCAGATGACAGCAGGGAACACACACCTGCTTCCTCTCACACTGATAAAGAACAATTAACTCTCATCAGAACATATCTGGCTTTGCCCCAGGACTAAGTGCTATTTGAAAAAATATGGCTGGTTTTCTCCAATGACTAAAAGCTCCTGGAAGGTTCTAGCCAAGATGGGAAATAGAAGACTTGGTACCAGACAGATTTGGTAAGCTGACATGTTCCATAACCAAATAGTTTAACCCCATGACTATACGAAAACAAACAAGCAAAAGATATATTTGCTGTCATGTTTGTAACTAGCGGGAGAACCTTTATGGGTCTCTGAACTCGTTTGCTTGTGTGCAGAAGTAGAGAATTTAATACGGAGGGTCTTATATCAGAGTCAATTGACCAGACCATATCTGTGGTCAAAACAAATAAAACACAAACACTCAAAGTTGAAGCTAAGCTTGCTGCAGCAAGGGAGAATGTGTCTCAGGAGCACCTCCACAGGGGAGATGAAAGGGACTTCTTAAGGGTTGAGGCTTGTGTTGAATGATGGTGAGGGCATTAAAGATTTGGAGCAGTTCTGGGGGGGATACCATCATGGAGCAGGCGCGATCTGGTGACTGAGTATCACAGTGATAGTTGTCTAGAAGGAGAGCTAAAACGGGGTTTGAATTAATATCGGTGATAGAGCAGCAGATGCTCAGAGAGGAGCAGTGCTGGTTGGAAGAGGGGGTGTTTAGTAATTTTTGTGCTCACAAGAGTGGCCTTGTCATTATCTTGCTCTAGGTACTGTTTATGTTCTGCTGGGAACACGATCAACTGATTGTCAGCAGGATTGGTCTCCACTTTCTTGGTCCATTTCAACTTTAAAACAAACATACCACAAGGGACGCCTGGGTGGCTCACTCGATTAAGTGCCCGACTTTGGCTCAGGTCATGATCTCATGGTTTGTGAGTTCAAGCCCCGCTTGGGCTTTCTGCAGTCAGCACAGAGCCCACTTTGGATCCTCTGTCCCTCTCTCTATCTGTCCCTCCCTTGCTCTTGTGCTCTCTCTCTCTAAAATAAATAAACATTTTTTAAAAATCTTACAAAATAATAAACACGCCACCAAATAAAAAACTAATATTTGAATACATTTTCACCTTAGAAACTGCTGTTTCTTTTTTTTTCTTTTCTTTTTTTTTTTTTTTTTACCTATGGGGAACTTCTTTGTGAGTCTTTCTAGTTTCCCCATTCTTAAAAATGAGGAAATGGAGGGTCAGAGATGTTTAGTGACTTTGCCACAGCTAGTTAAGCAAGTCAGAAAGTAGTAGCATCCAATTTTTGGTTAGTATTTCTTCAAGGTCACACATCACTGTTCCTCCTTAGTCCTAGTTTCTAAAATTGCATCCGTTCCAGAAATCTGTATTGAATACTCAACTGCCATGCACCCTTCCAGGCTCTGAAGATATAACTGAGACAAGATGGGGTGGCAAGCTTGGAGTCTGGTTGGGGTGATAGAAAGTAGTGAGGCAGCTCCATTCAGCATGAGTATTAAGAGTAGAGATTTCTGTGTGCTATGGGAGCTCATAACCAGGGAAGGACACTATTGGTCATCTACTGTCACTGTAGCAAATTACCACAAACTTAGTGGCTTCAAACAATTTAAATTACTTTCTATAGTTCTGGAGGTCAGAAGTCTGCAGTGGGTCTCACTGAGCTAATATCAAGAACTTGGTAGGGCTGCATTCTTCTGCGGAGACTCTAGGGGAGAATGTTTCCTTTCCTTTCCCAGCTTTGAGAGGCTGCTTGCATTCCTTGGCTCGTGGCCCCTTCCCCATCTGCAAAGCCACCAGTTGAACCACTCTGACTCCTGCCCTCACATCTCCTTCCGACTCTTCTGCCTTCTTCCATCTTTTAAGGGCCGATGTAGGATTACTGGGTAATTCAGGATAATCTCCTTGTGTCATGATCCTTAATTTACCGGTGATTTGTAGTGTCCCTTTGGCTATAAAATGTTCACAGGTTCCAGGGATTAGGACACGGACATCTTTGGGGGGCCATTATCCTGCCCACTATAGATACCCAGCTTAGTATTTCTTTTCTTTTTTGGAGGGAGGGAAGGGAGCTGTTTGCCCTTCATAGAGAAAGTGGCATTTAAGCTGGAGGAGTGTGAGTGGAGGAGATACATGCCATCCTCAAGCAGGAGGGGACAGGAGGTTAGAAGGGAAGTGTCCTAAGCAGAGGGGAGGTCCGGAGGCTGAAAGGAGGCATGGTGCATGGGTGGACACTTAGTTAGCTATCGCTGGGTTACGTTGCACTAACAAGCAACCTCCCAAGTCTCAGGGTCCCACAGAAGCAAAGATTTACTATTCATTTAAGCCACATGTCCACCTTGGATACACTCCATGTTTGACTCTGCTCCATGCCTTCACCCCATAGGACCTAGGCTGCAGGAGCAGCCACTGTCTGGAACATGCTAGGCTCATGGCGGAGGAACAAGCAGGGCCCAAACCACAAGATGATACTTAACATTCCTGCTTGGGATGGCACATCCCTCCTCCACTCACATTCCACCAGCCAAAGAAGTCAGTCTGTAAGGCTAAGGCAGACGTCAGCAGGACAGGAAGTAAAATCATCCCACAGGAAGAGGAAGTGAGTCATTGGGGAAGATCGGACTGGAACGGTACAAGAGACTGGAGTGCAGAATATGATGTGCAGAGCGGCTTGAAGCTTGGAGGTGGTGAGGACCAGACCATGCAAGGCTGCGATCTGCATCATTTCCCCTTGTTGGAGTGCAGGCTCCACGGGGGCAGAGCCGGGTCTCTGCTCCATCATCCAGCTCGGTGTTGCCCAGCCTCTTCCATTATCACCACTCCCCTCCATGAAACCTCAACGTCAGATCGCCTGGTGCACATTAGATGCAAACCTGGCTTTACATATGAAAACAGTAAGATATTTCTGCCCTCCTAGGAACCAATTCTTACCCTGTGGGTGGCGATATCGGCCCGTGAGGAAGCATGTTCTAGCTGCAATTACATTTAAGGTTTGAATTAATTCTTGAATTCCATTGATTTACACCGAATATGTGAGTTAAAGCAAACTGTCAGTAGCTGAAAAATTTGCATGCATAAACCTTACTACTTTAGGTAAACTTACCTTAACTAGCACTCCTCGAGAGGAGAGTGGTACAGTGAGCTACAGAGGAAAACATGATATGAGGAAAGAGCCTGACTATATGTGGGTGTCGCTTGGCAGAACTTCCAGAAATTGAACCTAAGCCTCTTTCTGCTTCCAGAAATCTTCTCCACTATCTTTTGGGAAAATCCATGAAGCACGACTGAACTTCCTCTGATGATTAAAGCTCTTCACTATGTACGCCTCGGGTCAGCAGTGTCCTCGGGTCACCTTTTGTTTCTATATATTATTTATTTATTTTTGTATTAAAACTTCTGTAATGTCTATTTAGTTTTGAAAGAGAGAGACAGAGTGCGAGGTGGAGAGGGGCAGAGAGGGAGAGGGAGACACAGAATCCGAAGCCGGCTCCAGGCTCCGAGCTATCAGCACAGAGTCCATTGCGGGGCTCGAACCCACCCACTATGCGATCATGACCTGAGCCAAAGTCGGACGCTTAACTGACTGAGCCACCCAGGCGCCCCCTGTTTCTGTATTTTACATACTTATGGCCTGTCCCTTTTTGGGAAATCCTGGCGAGTTGCCTTATCGGAGTCCTCACTATTGTCAGTGTACCTGGCCAGCGAGTTTCTCTTCTTTGCTGTGGTTTTAGGAACTAGATGCGTTGCATGAACAGGAGAGATGCTGAGTGAAGGTCTAAGGCGCACTGGAAGGGAGGACCAGAGCTTAGGGCTTTGCCGGATAACAGTGAATGAAGCTCAGCGAACATCAACAGAAGGCCAGTTACGGGCCAGGCATGGGTCTAGGCACTGAGGATACAACAGTGGATAAAAAAAGTACTGTCTCTGCCCTCTGGGGATGACAAACGTCCGAAGACATTTGAGTCTATGAGTCTGACAGCGTGACAGCCGTAACACCGCGCAGTGAGTCATGCTACGCTTGGTTAGTCAAACATGGGATACGTTTGTCTGCAGCTGTACTCTTGGATTTCATTTCAGTTTTGTTTGTTCTTGAACAAACATGAAGAGTTAACTGTGAATGTGGAGGATGAACAGTTATGGGGGAAATGAAAAATTCGTCGATCTGGTATTCCTTTTTTTTTTTTTTTAATGTTTATTCATTCTTGAGAGAGACAGAGCAAGCAGGGAAGGGGCAGAGAGAGGGGAAGGCACAGAATCCGAAGCAGGCTCCAGGCTCTGAGCTGTCAGCACAGAGCCCGATGCGAGGCTACAACTCACCAACCGGAAGATCCTGACCTGAGCCGAAGCGGGACACTTACCCGACTGAGCCACCCTGGCGCCCCCATCTGGCATTCTTTGTAACTACATAGGAAAATGTACTTCCTGCCTCGGGTTCAGCCTGCCGTCACCTCAACTAAACGAAATCTATACTATTCATCATTTGTATGTAGAGCAATGGTAGTCTGTGGATTTCTAAAATACAGATTTTTAAACTTTTTCCCTGGTTAAAGACATTGGTGATTCAGGGTCGGAGGCGCTTACTAAGGAGAAACAAGAAGGGATTTCAAATTCTAAGTCCTTCCCTTGGACTACGGGGCCCTGCCACACCGGCCCCTGCGGCTCTCCCTTCCCGCATTCTGCTCCAGCCACGCTGGCCTCCAGGGGCTCACCAAGCACTCTCCCCGTTCTGGAGGCTTTGGCCTTGTGTAAGGCCCACCCACCCCTGCACTCGGACCCCGTACCAGCCAGTGGTCACTTCTGCGGAGGATTCCCCCCGCCCCTCCCGCACTTCGTGGGACCTTCACGTTGTTCTTCCCAGCATTTAACACCAAGTGTCACGTGAAGAATGTGTTGACAGCCTGCCTTCCCACTTAAATGTGAGCCCCACCCGGCTACTCCCAGTTCCTAGAAGGGACCAAGAATACCGGGCACTCAAAATGTGAATTACTTTGTAGACTTATAGCTTAAAATACAACCTTCTGTGAATAAGGCTTCTGCACGTAACACACTTGACCCTCCAATGTTCTGACAAAAGAAAAAAATCTTACCTATTTTGGGGTGTCTGTGTCTGGAAGCAGGTCACCCATTAGAAGTGTGATGTTCATAGGGCACCCCGGTGGCTCAGTCAGTTAAGCATCTTTCGGCTCGGGTCATGATCTTGCGGTTCGTTGAGTTCGAGCCCCACGTCGGGCTCTCTGCTGACAGCTCAGAGCCTGGAGCCTGTTTCGGATTCTGTGTCTCCCTCTCTCTCTCTCTGCCCCTACCCTGCTCATGCTCTGTCTCCCTCTCTCAAAATAAATAAAAACATTAAAAAAGAAAATTAAAAAAAAAATAAATAAAAACAAGTGTGATGTTCATTTAGTCCGTATTCTTCTCATTCAGGAGTCAATGTCATTCAGGAGTCAATGGGAATACTAGTCAAACGTGTTCAGAATGACCTTGAAGACGTTTTTCTCAGTAATTTCTTTCTTCTGACCAATCACAGCCCGAAGTGCCTGCCTTAGGCCATCGGTCCTGACTATGCTCTTCGGCTTTTCCAGTTCTTTCCTTCTACTTCCACCTCCCAAGGTGCCCATGTGGGCCTTTTTCCAACACAGCTGGCCTCTTGCAACAGCTAGCGGGAGCCCAAGGAGGCGAATTCGAGTGGTTTGGGTTTTTGCCCCCACAGGGTGAGTTCGATGTAAGCCTTCTCAAACTAAGGCTGGACCGCCCAGCCTGGCAGCCTCCCCCCTCCTCCACAGACCAGGCTGTTTAATACGTGTTAACAAAACCCCTGCTTTCCTTTGAAGGTTTTATTCTACAGAATAAACTTCAACAGAAGTGGTAGCTTTTGGTAAGCACAAAGTCTAGAGAAAGAGAAATATTCCTATAATAATAAAACAATCTTATTTTCCAATTGATGGCTGTAAATATAAAGCAATGCAAGCGTTCTGATAATATATGTATATTTGCATGTATATAATGTATATATAATAATATACCCTATATATGTATTACGCACACAAAATGTCTTTAAATGAGTACACTGGATTGAGAAGGAAAAAGATCGACTCTCATGCAATCATTATTTTTTTATTACTTTTTTAATGTTTCTTTATTTTGAGAGAGAGAGACAGAGCGTGAGCAGGGGAGGGGCAGAGAGAGACACACACACAGAATCCGAAGCAGGCTCTAGGCTCTGAGCTGTCAGCACAGAGCCCGATGTGGGGCTTAACCCTATGAATCGCAAGACCATGACATGAGTCAAAGTCAGATGCTTAACTGAGCCATCCAGGTGCCCCTCATGCAATCCTTTTAGTCAAGGTTTCATGCTATCTGAGCATAAATGAAAGGAAACACTGTTTAGAACTCCCTAGTTTGTTAGTGGCTAAGGATGGTGAAACTGAAACTCAAATTAAAAAGTAACCGCAGAAAAATAGTCTTGGAAACACTTTGTCAAACTATTTCCAAAGCCAAGAAGGTACAAAGCCTTAAAAAAGATGTCAAGGCATCCCAACAAAAGCCAGGAAGACACGCAGAGACGGGAAGTCTGGCAATACACGATGATGAAGCATGTGCTGTTTTCCATTTTAAGTATGTAACCTGGTTTTAATCATTTTCCAGAAAAATTTCCAAATTAGAAGAGAGGGAAAACCACCTTTAAAAGATATTAACAAGATTAAACCTTTACTTTATTCTGGTTGAGCTCAGACCTGACCTCACAGCTCATGCTCCAACACGCTATTACACCCGGGTAAGAGCTATGACATAAAACCTACAGGTTTAATAATGTGTCTCCACCCCAGTGTCTCATATCCACCTTTAGATGATGTGCCATTTCGGCCTTTTTCGTTCATGCTAATTTGAGAAAAAGCTCAAACACACATAAGATAACCTTTAAAACTTCCTTTTCTGATGAAAAATAAGAAACATATACATCTGCTAGGGTATTCATTTTGAAGAATTTATAGGTCAATTAAAGTCATAGTACAGATGTCATTAAGAACGGAAACTCTGCTCAGGTGTTTGGTTAAGCACCAGCAGACTGCTTCAGAAACATTCCTGATGGAACTGTACCCCTGCCCAAGATCTACATGAATTAATCACATGTGAAGAGAGACCACCAGTAACCAGGGGACAAAATAAGAATTCAGGCATGTGGGGGAAAAGGAGTGCCAAAAGAGACATTATATTGAACTTCAAGCAAAGAAAATGTCTCTTTTCAAAGAATAACTCCATAATGTCTTTGCAGTGGAGTGTTTTAAAAATGCAAAGGTTGAAAAAACAGATTTGATTCCTAAACACTACACGCAGGGGCTATGGATGTCCTGAGCTGACTGACCCAAGGTCCAGGCTAGAGGAAAGGAAAAGAGGACGGTGACCGAGTGCCCAAGAACCCGAGGGAGCTGGCACACTGGGACAGGAGGGAGTGGGGTATCCCGGAGAGGGGGCAAAGCACCAAGAATCAGTGACCGGTGACGTCACTGCTCATTTCTGCTTTTCTCACTAAAGCCTGTTCGGAAAGGTCCTATTTAATAGGGGGTGAGAAAATATTATTTTACAAAAGGAAAATGCACAGCAAATTTTATGTATCTATACAAAGCCTCAGACCAATCAGGCCTTTAACATGTAAGAAGCAAATCCATATTTGCAAAGCTAAATATATGAAAATACGAAAGCAGACTGAATTATCAAAAAGAAAACGTTTTATTTGTATCAGTAAATACAATTAGTTTCCCTGATTATAACCCATAATGCGTGTCACCTAAAACATAGGCTGGCCTGTACAGGGGTGAACGAGCCCAGCACGTCTGTGTGCGTGCGTGCGTGCGCATGCACGCGCGCGCATACACACACACACACACACACACACACTGAATCTTGGACTTCAGAGAAAGCAGAGCTGAGCTTGTTATGTTACTGTCGGTTTCAGAAACTCTTACCATTTGAAAGAAATGGGGGGAGGACTTAGGCAGCAGAGCACTTGTATAATAAGTGAACGAGTTCAAAGCTTGTAGTGATGAGATGAACTTGTACCCCGTTCTCCGCAATTTTAGGCCACTGGTCCTTCTGCAGATCCCAAGTCTGCAAACAGATGACCAGTCACCAAAACAACTGGGTTCAGTTCATTTGCCATGCGGCTGGTCATGGTGCATTTCTGGTGTGTACGTCAACAGAACGATCATGACCCAGAGGTGAAGCAAAGCCTAAAGAAAAAGAAAACAGTTTCTAGATTAGCCAAGAGATCAATCTGCACCAAAGGCCTACTGTGTAGTGCACTGAGGGCAGGAAGCATGTCGTATTTGTGTCCGTATTCCTGGGGCTGGCACCGTGTGTGCAACACCACAGGCGCTTGGTACGTGTTTACTGGGTAGATGACGAAGAAAGAAACGTGCAAGCAACTAAACTAGCTAAATGTAATGGACAGTAATAGTTGTGATGCCTGAAGAATTCTCAGTTGAGAGTTATCAATGTCCTTAACACATTCGTAATATGCACAGGTACACATAAATAACCAGTCGGGTGATTATAACGCAGAGTAGATGGCATAATGAAAATTGCAAGATATATATGAAGTTGGTTGGAAAGGCTTTATTTTTTTAAAGTAGGCTTCAGGCCCAATGCGGGGCTTGAATTCACATCCCTGAGATCAAAAGTCTCACACTCTACCAACTGAGCCACCCAAGTGCTCCCGGTTGGAAAGCCTTTCTGGAACAGAGTTACGGCTGGTGTTTTGAAAAGGGTGTAGCCATCATCTGGTGAAGGGGAGATGGGAAGACATTCCTGCAGGAATAACGTGTTGAGCTTCAGGAACTGATTTAGGGTCTAGCACGGGACCTACAGTGATGAATTCCCACTAGTTCCCTCGTGGCAGCACTAAGGTTACGTGAGGCTCCCTTGCTACGTGCCTCGCCATTCTGTCGTGTGCCATCACACCTCGTACTGACGGTCTTCGTACAGCGCTCTTCCACCAGCGCTCTTCAGTCTCTGACACCAGGAATCGACTCAGTGTAGGCCTGTTCTAAGCCTCTGTGATGCCATCAATTTTTTTCTCTTGTTCGCTCCATCCCTCACTTAAAAACCTTTTTGGTTAGTTAGAGACAGAGAGACGGAGAGAGAGAGAACCAGCGGAGGAGGGGCAGAAGGACACAGAGGGAATCTCAAGTGGTTTCCACCACCGGCACAGAGCCTGACCCTGCGCCTCAAGACCCTGAGATGATGAGCTGAGCTGAAATCGAGTCAGACACTCAACTGACTGAGCCACCCAGGTTCCACTCCTTAAAAACTTTTTATTTAAAGGAATAACTCTTCCCTCTAGTGGATCACAGAGAAATTTCTTTACTAAGTAAGCTTTTTTTCTTTTTCAGGAAAACTGCGTGTCTTAATTACTCTTAGCCGCCCTCACTCAGAACAGTTAGAGGGCTTTTTAGGGTCACAAGACACATGAAACAGTATCCCAAACTATGGTGACCATTTTATTAGAGCTAAGAAATCTGAAAGAAATCAACCTTACGAGCCTTTCAGAAAATAAAGCAAAACACATGAAAACAATCAAAGAAACTTTACATAAAATGAAATCGATTGTTTTGCATTGCATTTTTATCATCAGAAGGGCTTAGAAATGGAGGTAACTATAAGGGGCGCCTGGGTGGCTCAGTGGGTTGAACGTCTGACTTCTGCTCAGGTCATGATCTCGCGGTTCTTGAGTTCAAGCCTGGCGTTGGGTTCTGTACTGACACAGTGGAGCCTGGAGTCTGCTTCAGATTCTATGTCCCCCTCTCTCTCCGCCCCACCCCTGCTTGTGCTCTCTGTCTTTCAAAAATGAATAAACATAAAAAAAAATTTTTAAAGAAATTGAGGTAACTATCAAACCTCACTACAATTTTATTGTAGGAAAAGCCTTTGAGCAATTTATATTTTAGATGTAATGAACTGTAAGTATACTGGCATACCTGAAGAAAAAAATCTTAATTTCCAAAAATGAGTTCTATTCTCTTTCAAAACTGATTGCTAGATTTTTGGTCAAAATGATCAGCAGCTGGAAAAAACTCATTAAAAATCAAGTGCAGCATTATTTTTTCAAATAGGTTTACTTACCATATATATAATTACAAAAACTCGTGCTATGGGGTATCTTCGGAGAAAAATTCCCAGGCGGATGCTGTGCAAATGGAGGGTGGGGACGAGAGGAGAGAGTTAACACTCAAAGCACATCTTCCTGTGGTAAGGGCTAATGAGGCTTTTTAGGAGTCCTCTCATTTTAAACTATTTATATGGCCACCATAACAGAAAAACCATTTTACAGTAGATTGTTAAATGATTACTTGGAATAACCATAGAAACATCACAGTAAACAAATATTTGCTTTATTGATTGTGGCTTGACTGTTAAATATATAGCACAATAGTTTCCCTTAAATCTCCAGCTACAACTACAGGAGGCAAGTTGGTCCCTCTCTAAATAATTTTTCTTTCAGAGACCAAAGAAGTTACAAAAGATAAGCCAAGTGTCAACACGTGAATAGGGAAAGAGTCTGGTTGGTTAATACCTGCAAAGAGCCAATCTGGAAGCTTCTGCACAGACGCATGCGTCTAAAAGGCAAAGAACTACAGAAACTCAAGCAAACACTTAACCACAGTAAACGCGGGAGCAGCGTGACGTTAGACCTTGTTAGGCCTCTTTGAAACACTTTTTCCCCATCAAGATGGTACATATACAAGCACATACACCCTTCTTCTAGGCCTTTCTGTGTCTTTCACTGCCATCAGCATAACGCCTCGCATATAGTTTCTCTAAAAATTATTATGTACATTGAATAAATGAGTAGCTGAAATAAATGTGCTTAACAGCCTGGAGATAACAACTATGGCATGTTTGGCCTGTGGCCTCAGCAACCTTAGCAAATCATCCTCCTGATTTTTAACACCATAGTTCTGACACAAAAGGTAAGAAAAGATTGCTCTATTTTGCAACGACTCATTATAATTGCGTTTAATTATAAACACTAAGAGGCAAAAGACTTTAGGGGGTTACTGAAACATGAACTTTAACAAGGCATACATAAACTGTTAAAACATTTTCTTTGTAGGGTGGATGTATGCTAGTATAAAGAAGTTATTAATATGTAATAACATGCACATAAATGATATATTACTTATGCAGTATATATAAATATACGTTAAAATGCATACTGTTCATTCATATATAGTAGCATCTTTTATTCTCATCACACGATAAAATGAAATAAAGCATTCCAGTGGATGCATTTACATAAGACAGAAGTTTTTTCAATGGAATTTAATAAGAGTTTTTAATAGGATTTATTATAAGAAGAGAGATGATCAGAGTTAATAATCTTCAATAAAATACAGGCACTGGCAGAGCACATAAAGCAATTTCATGAGACTGAATGAACTATCATGAGAGGAAGTAGGGAAATGTCACTTTAAATATCAGCTCTGCCTGATGGGACTTACTGTGACTGAAACCACCAGAAAATGGTACAAAAATAGCTGAAGATCCATCATTCGTCATTACTGTCCTTGCTTACCTAAACTGGTCAATTGAACTAGCAGCTTTTCGGACTTTTCCATACATTCCTGCCAGATTAGTTTCTGTATCATTAAAAAGAACAGGAACGTTTCGCAGTCGTGTGCCTGTTTAAACAAGAAAAGAATGAATTAAGGTACAAACGCCAAAATCAATGTCCTAACATTTATAGTTGAACATATATTGTATTAAAAACAGATTTCAAGGCTAACTTTCAAATAAGCATTACATCCAAAGAAGGCGAGTCCATAAAGAAAGGACATAAATTTGATTATATAAAATGCTTAAACTTCTATATCCACAAAAATAAAAATTAAAACCTAAGACAATTACTTCCCCATAAAACTAGCAAAAAAATTGAAGTTTACAAATACTATGTTGCTGAGAATCAGCATTAATGAGTAGGTTCTTCCTGTGCGGGCAAGAGAGAGGCCAGACACACCCTTTCTACAAAGCTGATGACTCCCAGCTCTGTATCTCCAGCCCAGACCACCAACTCCAGACCCATCCAATCGTCTTTGTTTTGTTTCCATCTGGATATCTAACAGTCATGTCAGGCCTAGCATGCCCAAAACCATGATTCTGACGTCTTGCCCTCCCTGCCAACCTACTCACCCTGCTGTTTTCCCCATTTCAGTACACGGGAGCATCGTTCCATCAGCTCAGGCCAAAACTCCTTTCTTTCTCTCAAACTCCACAGCCGATCTGCCCACTCACCTTTAAAATAACCCTCCGAACCCCATTCAGGTCCTCACCACCACCATCTCTCACACACGTTAATACGATGGTTCCTCCCTGGTCCCCCACCTCCACTCTCAGCTCTCTACAGTCTATTCTGGATACAGCAGCCAGAGGCATCTCACTAAAGCACAGTCAGAGGACTTATCCCCTCAGGGCCCTTCAATGGCTTCCGACTTCATTCAGGCCAAAACAGTCTCCTCCAAGTTACCTGAATTCCCCTTAGACTACTCTCCCCCCCACTCAGTCTTCTTGGCACCTTGTCTCTCCCTTCTCTGCTTGAGTTTCTTCTGTAGCACCTATCACCATCTCACATAATTTACTGTCTAGCTCCCCCCACAGCACCAGAATGTAAGATCCACAGGGCAGAGATTTGACCTCTTTTGTCAAACACTATATCTCCAATGCCTAGAACAGTAGCTGGTACTGAGTAGGTGCTTAATAATTACTTGATTTTGGCAACAAAAATCAAAAGCCTTTAAATGTGTATACCTAGGACTCAGCAAACTCCATTTCTAATAGCTTATGTTAAGAAAAATAAAAGATATTTACAGAGAATAGTTTCCTCAGAACTGCTTATATTAGTGACAAAATTGGCAACCTAAATCTCCAACCATGAGGAATTTATTAAACAAATTATGCCATTTCCACAATGGATGTATATAAAGCAATAGACATAAACTACTGTAAGAAAATACATAATAAAAACTGATTTATATGAAAAAGTTAATAACCAATAAAACAGATACTACAAACACATATAGGAAAAAAGTCTGAAAGGAGATACTCCAAAATGTTATCTGAGAGTAAGATTACTGGGTGATTTAATTTCCTTTTTTTGATATTTTTAACAGTAACCATGCTATTAAAAAACATACACACACACACACATATATATATACATACAACAATGTGTTATTTTTTAAAAACTTAAAAAAACTTTTAATAAAACCAAAGAACTGTGAGGTTTGCTGAATGACTACTTTGTAGACTTTATGAAGCTCTGAGATTAAAAACCTGATGTGTTGAAGTTATACTAAAGTCTTTAACATTCTTCTTAGTTATGTATTTTGGGAATCTACAGATTTCTTCATTAAAATTATAGAGCATGGATATACTTACATGACTAAGTATTAGCTTTAATATTCATAATTACAGATAAGATTAAATTTTTTTTAATGTTTATTCATTTTTGAGAAACAGACAGAGCGCGAGTGGTTAAGGGGCAGAATTTAGAAAGAGAGACACAGAAACCGAAGCAGGCTCCAGTCTCTGAGCTGTCGGCACAGAGTCCGACGCGGGGCTAGAACTCATGAACCACAAGATTGTGACCTGAGCCGAAGTCAGATGCTTAACTGACTGAGCCACCCAGGCACCCCCAGATTAGATTATTAAACTAAATCTTTAAGTCTTCATGAAAGCCCTTCTCTGCCAAATTATCTGCCTTGTCATCAACATCTTGATGAATGTCCTACATATTTCAATATAATCATCGGTCTTTGGGCCTCCCTTCTCTAAGACCCAGACTAGCGAGGGATATATATAACCAGCCCATTGTCCTGTTTGCTAAGATCACGTCAAACAGATGGCTCAGGCCTCGCATCAGAAGAAAAGTGGGTGCTTTGCTGGATCAAGGTTCTTTTCTTTCTTTTTTCAAAGTTTATTTATTTAAAAAATGTTTTTAATGTTTATTTTTGAGAGAGAGAGAGAGAGAGAGACAGAGCATGAGCAGGGAAGGGGCAGAGAGAGAGGGAGACACAGAATCTGAAGCAGGCACCAGGCTCCAGGCTCTGAGCTGTCAGCACAGAGCCTGATGTGGGGCTCAAACTCACGAACCGCGAGATCATGACCTGCGCTGAAGTTGGATGCTCAACTGACTGAGCCAGCCAGGTGCCCCTCAAAGTTTGTTTATTTTTGAGAGAGAGAATGTGCACATGCGTGAGTGTGTGCACACACAAGCAAGGAAGGGATAGAGAGAAAAGAAGAGAGAGAATCCCAAGCAGGTTCTGTCAGCACAGAGTCTGATGTGGGGCTCGATCCCATGAAATGTTGAGATCATGACCTGAGCTGAAACCAAGAGTGGGACACTTAACTGAGCCACCCACGCGCTCCGAAGCTTCTTTACAAATAAAAATGGTCTTTCTGTAACTTTTCAAAGTCATGTCTGAATTAGCAAGGTTGGAATTAAGGCAACGAAAAGCTCTTTCGAAATTCCTGTTTTTGTTACCTTCGCCATTGTCAACTCCAGACATATTAATGGAAGACCCGTTATTGCTACTTCCGCTGGCAGAGTTCACCTGCTGCTCAAGGCGCTCCAGCTGAAAGACCAGAGAGTTCTTCTCTGTGCTGAGACTCTCCAGCATGGTCTGCTTCTGGATGAGAGTCTCTGTTAGCTGATGGAGCCGGTTTTCTAACTCGGACTGACTGCTGTTGCTCAAAGTTTTATTAGTAAGCTGAAAGGCAAAGTGTTCACAAATTACATAAAACTAAAGTTATACAACATAGAATCCACATTCCCACAGGTAAAGTGTGGCATTAATCAACATCTCAAACCTCTGTGATCCTACTTTCACTGCTACAGAAGAGATTTTCAAACTGTATTAATGGGCCACAAAATCAACTTGGTGGGTCATAATCCACATTTTATGGGACAGAGTATGCAGCACATAGTATGTGAGAGGACTGTTTTGTGAAACTTCTGTTTTAGTTTTGTACTTCTAAGTACATGTGAACACTGGGAAACAACGTGTTCTTTGCTTCTTGCTGTGGCCTCGTGGTCAGAAATATTCGAAAGCACTGATCCACGATCCATGACAGTTTGAACTTCTCCACCTGGATTCAAAACCCCCCATAACTCAGCAGTTGTGGTACAGCGCAAAGACCACAGCCTGAGGTTTTCACCTCTGCTCTGCAATCCCGTGGCCAGTCCGACTTCGGACGACTCACTACACTGCTCTGTAGGCGGTATGTAGGGGTACGATCGCTGATCACCGTTCTGATGGTGTAGTCACAGGTGTATCCCACTGAGGTTTTCGTTTGCATTCCCTTGATGACTGATGGTTTTGAGCACCAACTTATGTGTTTATGTGGCTGCTCATTTAAGGGTGGTTGTTTTGGGGCAAGATATGAAGATGCTGATTTCTTTTTAAAGTGTATATTAATTGACTTTCTTTTATGAGACAAAGGTTTTCCTCTGCTCCACTTAGATGAAAAATCTTTAAGAGATGTCCTCCTACAGTTAATTTTTAATTAAAATAGCTCAATTATCTTAGGCTTAGTAGGCACTCAATAAACATTTAATAAATATAGGAATCTCTATCTAAGGATTAAACCAATTGGTGGTTTCTGCTCCTCTCTTTTCTTTGACTTTCTGCTAGCAAAGTCACGTTACCATTTAGGCACTTCACAAAGGCAGGCGAGGGAAGAATAGAACACTGAAATCAGTTAGCTGTTTCCAACTTTTTTTTTTAATTTTTAAAAATTATTTTCATGTTTATTTATTTTGAGAGAGAGAGAAAGCAAAGCAGGGGAGGGGCAGAAAGAGGGGGAGACACAGAATCTGAAGCAGGCTCTGCACTGTCAGTGTGGAGCCTGATGCAGGCTCGATCTCACGAACCTTGAGTTCATGACCTGAGCTGAAATCGAATCAGATGCTTAACTGACTGAGCCATCCAGGCGCTCCTATTTTCAACTCATAAACACTAAAATATTCTAAAATATCTTACGTTACAGACTACTATGAAGTCTGAGAACTTAAAAACCAAAATTATTTGACTTTTTATGTTCAAACTAAGTCATTAACCAGCTAAATCTTTATATAAATTATTTAAATGTTCAATGGGTTCATTGCTTATTAAGTCAATAAATATAAGGGAGAAAAGGATAATGTAGTTACAGGATAAGTGAATGCATGATTCTATCACAGTTAATGATAAATATGGGTAAATCTGGGTGGGGGGCACACGTTATTTCCCATGTTTTACATTTTCAGGGTTGAACATAAGTCTTGGTGGCTTTATGAAAAACATATCAATTGTTAATAAGATTTATCATTGGATTTTTCTCAGGAAAGAAACCGTAATTATGAAACTGGCAACTGGCACAACCATCACTGAAGTTAGAAGACATGAAATTTGAGGTAAATCACGTGTCCTCGGATGGCTTTGGCTGCAAGACACTTGTAGGAGAAGCCACAGAACACAGCAAATGCAGCCTCAAATGGCATTAGAGGAATTTCTGTATCAGACTGAAAGTAACACCTCACTACTGCAACAGCAGAACTCAGGTGAAAATATGGGAAAAGAAGGTCATTCTGTAGCCTCTACAAAAAAATTAGCTTTGCAATGGTATCTCTTCCCAAGTTGTGAGCACTCATTCATACCTGATTCCTAAGTTTTTGAATTTCTTCTTCCCGATCCTTAATCCTGCTTTGCAATGTGTTCTTTGTTCGATACAGATCTTCTTCTATGTAGTGGAATTCCTATAAAGTGAAACATGAATAAACAGAAGCTCTATCAGTGTCCCCCATTTCATCCCCAGTACCTAAAACAGTGCCTGACACACAGGAGGCCCTCAGCCAACATGCGCTGTGTCTATCCTGAATGAACAAATGAACAGACTTGGACGGGTCTGATGAACGGTACTCCACCGTGCTGTATCAATTCGTACATGATGAATAACCAAGCACGATTCTGTAAGTGATCGTGTGTCTTCATTCTTCTTGGGTAGATGCGTAGGAAGAGATCTACTTGATCACGTAAGTGTTGTCTAACTTAGAGGAACAAAACCTGCCAAATTATCTTGTGAATTGTTTTCAAAACACCTGCACCAGTCTGGATTCCCACGCAATATGACAGAGTTCTAGTTCTTCCACATCCTTCCCAACATTTGGTACCGTTAGTTTTGGTAAGTGTAGCTATTCTATGGGTACGTACTGGCATCTCAGTGTGGTTTCTATTTGCATTTCTGTACTGATTAATGATGCTGAGCAGCTCTTCGTGGACTTATTTGGACCAGGCAATATCGTGCACCTGTTTTGCTCTATCATCGCTAAAAGGGAAAAAAAGAAATACATCCAGGGGCACCTGGGTGGCTCGGTCGGCTAAGCATCCAACTTGGGCCCAGGTCATGATCTCACAGCTTGTGGGTTTGAGCCTCACGTTGGGCTCTGTGCTGACAGCTCACAGCCTAGAGCCTGCTTCTGATTCTGTGTCTCCCCCTCTCTCTGCCCCTCCCCTGCTCACACTCTGTCTCTCTCAAAAATAAATAAATTTAAGAAAAAAAATTAAAAGAAAGAAATACCTCCAGATTCATTAACAACTGCACGAATGTGCTGCTGGTTTGTATAATGCATATGATGAGTTGGTGTCAGTTGCAATTTAAGACAAAGCACATGCCAGGGAAGACAGAGTATAATTAACTAAAAACCTTCAAAAGCATTATGCTTAACCGTGCAGATGAAATAAAGGGAGCTACGTGAAGAAGTAAACGTGAGACAGGATCAAGCTGCTAGACTATGTTAAAACATTTAGTTCAGCCTGCTTATTTTACTGATTAAAAAAAACTGAGATAAGTGAGAATAAAGAAAATGAGGCAGTAATTAGGGTAGGAGAATCTCAATTTACAAGAAGGTCTGATTTCTTTTAAGCTCTTAGGCTAGCAAAAATTTAAGGCTGAAATTACTTAAATTAATAAGGACCACCATAGGACTATTTAATCCCAAGATTAAGCACTTACACCCAGAACATCTCATGACTAAATAAACAGCCTAGAGCTACATTCAGCTGCACTTGCCTCTACTTAATTATATCATTTTAAAGACAGGCACTGGCAGCGGATGCGGTAAAACCATCTGCCATAATAAAATGAAAATTATCTAACCATCAAGGCCATCAAATTTTTGCCTTTCACTATATAATAATAGCCCCTTGAATAAATTAAAATGCAATTTCTGAAAGGGTGGCCAATTTTATAACTAAATTATCTAAGACGGACTATGATGTATCTGCAGGCTGCTACTTGGTGAATGTTTTTCCTTCCTTACTACTCAGGAAACAGCTCTGAGTGGTACGTTCATAATAAAAACAAATATTTCTCTGAGAATAGAACAAGTTTCAGAAATGATAAATCCTAATAAAAAAGATCTAAGAATATAAATGCACAAGGCTGGAAATGTTATAAGTGATGCACAGATAATTCTAAGAATAGTTTTCTGTAAAGTAAATACAGATTTTATTGTAAGGATAAAATAAGATAATGTGTACTAGGTGCTTACAACAATGTCATTATTCAGTAAATTACAGATGTTATTAACATTAGATACAGCATCTTGTTCTGAAAATGTGGCTGTAAGCATGTTTAACTGTTTTAATAATGAAACTATTACGTAAGTCTATTAAAGTAAAATAATTTGGCTTGGGGAGCAAACAACTGCCGAGTAAACAAAGAAATACAATTATAAATATGACTTATAAGAACACTGTATAAATATTTCTTCTCAAACAGAAAGAACAGCTTAATATGGCAATAATGTATTTTGTATTTCTAGTAAATAATATTACTGTTGTTCCTAGAAAGTACAAATGTAATAAAACGTGAGAATCAACTGATGTTTTTTAAGCCTTCTGTACATACACACTGTGACGAGGAGATATACCGAAATACAGGTGAGGTAGTAGAAAGAACTCTGGGATGGGAATTCTGGGTTCTATTCTATTCTCTAGTTAGCTGTGTGCTAAGAGGCAAGTCCCATAACCGTTTTGTGGTTCTATTTTTCATCTGTCAAATAAACAGTGAAGGGGTGGGTAGTGACAAAGCAGGAGGGACCCAGAAGGTCGCATTTACCATCACTACTCCAAACCCATCTTACAAGAGTGTCAGTGAGGTCCTTTACTAGAAGAGTAGCCTCACGGGACCGCCAGCAAAGCTCCTTCCTTGGTAATCGCCCATCTAAAATCTTTACCTGCTTCTGTCGCTCCAATTCTGCCTCCAGTTCTTGTTTAGATGCTTTTTGTCCAGCTATTTGGTCCTGCAGATCTTGTAACTGTTCTCTTGCTGATTCTGCTTCACTAACCTGCTGAGCCTCCATATCCTAAAACGATGAGCCTTATATGTGAAAGCAATAATTACCCGTTCATTTCAACATTTATTGAGTTATCACTGTGCACCATGCCCTGGGCTCAGCGGGCACTAGAGGGATACAGATGAGAGGACATGGTCTCAGCCCAAAAGGAGTAGATAAACGGACGCTTCACTGTATAATACGGCCAATGGTGAGAGACACGAAGAGGTTACCATAGCTGCCGCAGCACATGAACCATGTGATTTAATGAGCATGCGTAAACAGTGGCTCCCTGGGAGACTTATAGCTCTAATCAAAAGCTAACAATTTCAAAAGGAACAGAAACATAACATCAAAAAGGACTTTGCTGCACTGGTCCCGTGGGAATGCAGGTTATAGTTAGTTTTTGCATGTGTGCTAAGTACTCAACAGAAACTAAGAAATAACTGTTCTCTCTTACCCTCAGGTTAGTCTATTATTTCATTTTTTTTAGCTTTATTACCATTATGTTTTTAGATCTTTCTCTATTTCTCACTCCTTCACTTAGCGTCATTATTCTCACTTCTTCAAACTCAAAAACCACCTTCTAGATTTCCTATCAAATCTGCTAGTGGCAAAGAAGAGAACTCTAGGTTTCTCTATTTCCCCTGTATGGGTTAAGCATGCGTCCATTCATACAGGCCCACAAGAGACGAAAATCAGCATCTCAATCTGCTTTTGATCTTTTGGTACACTCTGTCTTGAACTCCTCTCCACAACTCCGCACTTCACATACTGTTTGGAAGAACGGACAGATTAATGCTACTTCCAGATAATAACAGATATTCCCAGATAACACAACTTTGTGGATTTAGAGGAAAACAGCAATAAGTACAATTCTTTTTCCCTACCCCTGAGTTTTCGGGGTGAGTAGTAGGTAAATTAATCTTGCCATCAATTTGACTTAATCAAATGAATTCTTGAGCAGCAGGTGGGATGGGCAGTGGTTAAGAACGTGTTCTGGAATCGGACAGACTAAGGTTCTAACCCTGAATCTGCTACTTTCCTAGTCACAGGGAAGCTGCTCTCCTTCTCTATGACTAGATTTCTTCAAACTACAGAAAGAGAATGCACCATACCTCCCTTCCAGGTTTATGGTGAGGAACAAATGGAAGGATGTACGCTCAGAGCTCAGCGCGATGCCTGGCACAGAAGTGCTGAGTGAAGGATAGCTATTGTAGGCCAGTAACAATTCTCTCATTCTGATGGATATACTTTAATCCTTACTATAGATTTCATCAACTTCTTGAGAATAGTCAACGTCATCAGTGATGCTGGGGTAAGGATGAGATATTAAATACAACAAGTCCTATTTTTCATAATCTCATCCAAAATACATGTATAAATAAGACAAGGTGTGAATAGAATTAGATTCCAGTCCATTTCTAAATTCATGGGACTGAATTTTTGGAATTCAAAATTACACGAAAAAAAAGTCCTACTTTACAGACTATGAGGGCAACAGTCTTTATCAGCTCTTCTACTTGGCCAATATGAAAAAATCCAGAAGTAACATCAGCTAACAGTTGCTGAGGGCCTAATCCATGTTGGGAACAATGCTAGGCCCTTTTACACATATCCCTTATCCTCAAGAGCAGCTCTGTTTGCCTTCAGTTTACAGATGAGAAAACTCAGGCTCAGTGAGACCAAGTGTTTGGCACGGGTAACACATCTGCTAAGTCTGATATCCAAGCCACACGCCAGACAAGAAACCCTACCCTCACGACTTCCACACCTTCCTTTGTAGGTCATCTCACAAACCAATCACTTGCTGAGTTCGCGCACGGATGGATATTCTTTGCAAAATGTTTTTTTTTTTCTTTTTTCTTTTAAAGAAGGCTTGTTAGCCAGCACTTTATGTTCTCTCGTTCTCAGAGACTCCGCCTAGGATATTTACATCAAAGACTCCATGTTGAATCTAAATGAAAGGCCCCATTTACTTGTGGATTAAAAACAGCAATTCACATAAGCCATAAATTATTAAGATTATGCCTGTAACTCTAATGAAGAGACCGTCCTGTGTCCATTCCAGTATCAGAAAACATCCCAGTTTTATAGACAAGCCCAAATCTCATGTGTGTTTTAACCACTAGATTGTAAATTCCATAAATACGAAGGTTCTGTGTGGTGCCTTGCTGTTACTCTGAGCCTACAGGATGCCCAGCACATGGGGGACGCAGGGTAAGAATTTGTTTAACGAACGAATCTAGTTACCTATGTTTGTTATTCCCAGAACTTCAGAGTCAGTGGACAAGAAACCTATCGCTTTAGATTCACTTCTACATGGTCACTGCTGGTCCCACACAAGTTCCACTCTCTGTCTCCCTCTGTCTTCCCTCAAACCACAGACGCCCCCTCTTCTCGCCTGCCGACAGCTGGGGGTGGGTGGTTGTCTGTGCAGCCGACCCGCAGTGAATCTTACCTGTAGTTCAGACCTCAGCTGATGGATGTGGCCCATCAGCTTCTGTATCTCCTCCTTTTGCAGCTCCTTTTCATGGCGAAGTTCTTCCAGCTCCACGCTGTGGGCAGTACTGCTATCAAGGCCTTCAAAGCCAGAGCCTTCCTTCAAGCTGTTAATCAATTTCTCTTTAGACTATTACAAAAAAAAGGAACCTCTTTAAGCAAAACTGAGATTAGCTTGTATACCGAACACCATCAATCTTGCACTACCTAAGCCACTGTGCAAACAGCCCAATTACATTCTCCGCCAAAGAAAGTCCACATTGGGATGAAAATGCACTAGAGCCTTGTCACAGACCGTCCTTGGGTTTTGGTCCCCAGGCCCATGTTATTGTTGAGAACTTGTTATTAACAAGATTCTTCTCGTATGTTCTCCTCCCTCATGCTTTTTTCCTCCATCACATGCTACTCAACAAATATTTACGGAATGCCTACAGAGGGTTTGGCACTGTGCTAAGTGTCTGTGTCATGAAGATGTCCCCCGTTGGGATGGTACCCTCAGCCTTATAAACCAGAAGGGAAGTTACAAGTATCCAGGAAAAGGCAATAAGCAAGTTGAGAGAGGCATCTGCCAAGACTACCTGCAGAGTTCCAAGAAGGAAAAACCACTTCTGGGGAAGAGAAGGCTTTACCAGAAAGCAGCAGTTATGCTGATCCTGAAAAATGGCTAGGATTTGGACAGGTATAGAGAAGACAGGGCAAAGCATAAAAATGCAACAGCATCAGGGTGAACAAGGGTATACAAGAAACAGCATCAGGGTATTGAGAGATGTGCTGAGGTACTATGTTAGGCCCAATCTGTGGGGGCTTCAGATGCCAGGCTGAAATGTTTGACTTATTTGGCGGGCCAAAACAAATGATCAAAAAGTAGACTGGGAAGTGAGATGACCAGAGCTGTATTTTAGGAGGGCTAATCTGGCAGGGGTATAAAGTAGGCATTCACAGATTATGGCTGACGGGCCAGATCTGGCCTGTGGCCTGTCGGTGGACAGCCCATAAGCTAAGGAGGGTTTCTACACGGTTATAGGATCATAAAAAAATAAAGAGTATGTGATGGTGACCACAGAGAGCCTGCGAAGCCTGCAATATGTACTATCTGGCCCTTTACAGAAAAGGTTTACCAACCCCTGGTAGAAAAGAGGAGTTGGAAAAAGCGATTTAATGTGGGAAGACTAGTTTAAAAAAATTTTTTTTTAACATTTATTTATTTTTGAGACAGAGAGAGACAAAGCATGAATGGGGGAGGGGCAGAGAGAGAGGGAGACACAGAATCGGAAGCAGCCTCCAGGCTCCGAGCCGTCAGCCCACAGCCCGACGTGGGGCTCAAACTCACGGACCGCGAGATCGTGACCTGAGCTGAAGTCGGACACTTAACCGACTGAGCCACCCAGGCGCCCCATGGGAAGACTAGTTTAAAAAGTGCTATTGTTCTAGGCCAGCAGTAATGACCATCACTCTCTTCCATCAAAAATAGTCTTTCCTTTTTATGTGGTGGAACTCTGGGCGACTTCTTCAAACTTCTCTGTATTTTTTTCAATTTTCTATAATAAACATAATTCTCCCTCTCTCTCTGGGCTAAGGCCCAGACCTCTGTGCTGAGCTCCAGGCCTGTATTTCTGATCACCTTCCAAAAACTTTCACCCCAATGTCACATCAGTTTTGCAAACTCGTCAGCGCCTGTCCTACCCTCCAGTGCTAGCCCACCGGCTTCCCTGTTTCTCTGCCACACGGCGGGGGAGTATCTCTTGTGCACTCAAACCAGAAAACCGGAGTCCTCCTTCCTTGCGCTTCCATTCCCCCCTCCTCCAGTTAGATCTCTCCATCTCGCACACCCCACCTCCTCCAAGTCTGTCCCGTCTGCCACCCTCACTACCACAAATTAGACCGGTCCTCACTATTCCTCACCATCCGTTCTGGTACCCTCCTCTTTGCCGTCTCCATCTCGCCATCCCGTCCTCACCCCTCAACATCCATGGCAATTCACTGAGCACCTCCTAAGAGCCGGGTCCCGTGCCAACTCTCCCCTCGCATCCTCATCACGGCCAGTCCTTCTGCTCCTTCTCTTTCTCGCCTCTTCATCCCTAACCGTCACGGTCAAGGCAACTAGCTGCCGTCCACCACATATGCCATGCCATGCTCCCTCAGGCCCCCTTTGCAAGGGCACAGGCTGTCCTATCAGAAATCTCCTCCCAAGTCTTCCTACTCCTCCTCCAATTCCTCCTTATACGGCATCTCCAGTTGCCCCTGACTCCCCCTGGCAGATTTTAGGGGCTTAATGCATCGATAACTTCATCCCGCCAATT
This sequence comes from Acinonyx jubatus, assembly GCF_027475565.1. NCBI lineage: Eukaryota > Metazoa > Chordata > Mammalia > Carnivora > Felidae > Acinonyx > Acinonyx jubatus. Next base: position 133,278,977 of record NC_069386.1, on the reverse strand, counting down.
ACCTCAGGTTTTTTTTTTTTTACTAACTTAACTGCTCTTTTCAGAAAGAAGACATACCCTCAGCACCTACCATAATGCCTCGTGAATAGTTAAATACTCAATAAGGACCCTTTTAAATGAATTAGAGTGACATAGCAAAAATAATTGGAATGGTTTGGAGGAGACAGACATGCTGTCTCATGAAAGAGGAATCAAAAAGGTGCTCATACCCAACAGGAGGCAGGAGCTAAAGGAAAAAGGTGGAGTCAAAATGTCATTGTGGTTCAAGCTCTATTGCCTGGGAAGAAGGCATGATATTTACCGAAATAAGAGAATGAAGGAGAAGCTGGTTTGGGGGATGGGACATCCCATGTAGAGAAACACGGCAGGCACTTAGAAACAGGTCAGGAAGTTAGGCTTGGAGACAAGCTGAAGTCACATCAAGGTGGCGGGCACAGGCAGAGGGGATATATACATGATAACGCGAAGAAAGGAGTTAGAGAGGGCTTAGGATGGAATTTGGGAGGACTCTCCTCTTTGGAGACTGGGAAGAGGGCCCAACAGAGACAGAAAGAGCAGTGAGAGAGGACAGAGAGAGAGAAGGCAGTGCGAGTGGCACCAGAAGGCAGGAGTTTCAAGAAGGGAGGGGGGCTGACAGTGTCCAATACTCCACCAAATCAAAGTGGGTGGAAACTAAGAAAGGAAGAAAGTACATATTCAGGTCATTAAAGGCCTCTGGGAAGACAATTTCAGAAATGTAGCAGGGACAGAAATTACATGAAGGAGTTAAAGTTACCAGGTCTAAAATAGAGACAGCATATTTACAAAAATTCTGGTAAGTCTGACATTGAGAGAAAGGACAAGGAAATGGATCGAAGTGGTCAAAAAAGCCAAAAGTATGGTTTTTTTCCTTAGGCAGGAGTTCGAAGACCTTGTCTGTTCTTCCACTAAGCGACCATGTGCTCTTGAGTATGCTGAGCCAGAAGAAGGCAGCAGAGAGGGGAAAAACAGGGAGAGGACAGACTCAGGAGGAGGAGCTTAAATGAGGTGGAGCGGGAACCAACGCACAGGCTGAAAATGCCTCCTGACGAAAGCAGACGTTTCCCTCCGATAGGAGGCAAAGGAAGGAGAAGCTGAAGACTACATTAGCTGGAGACTGACACAGTGTTTTTCAGCGGAGTGGAAGGGAAGGTCGGCTGAGATACCAGGCGGGGGAAGCTGCCTGAAAAACCTGACGGAGGATCAGCAAGGAAGAAGGAAGTGACTGCTTAACAACGATCATCGATATAGCCGTGGTTAAGATGACAGGTGGCGGGCCTGGCCTGGGCAGTGGCAGAATGAATTTTAAGCAAAAAGAAAGAAAGGTGGTTGGAACAAGCGACATTTTAGCCTTTTACAGAACCCCTGAGTAAGGCACCTGACGTGAGCCAACCCAGCCAAACACGAACAAATCCTCTCACAGATCAACGTGGAGTCAAAAAGTGTCTCCCAACTGGCGAATCCCAACATCCACAGTGTACATCTCAAGCTTACTTGGAGTATTCTAGTAGCTTTTTGCTTGTAGTCGATGAGTTCCTGCTTAGAGGACTCCAAGCTGGACTTAAACACTTTGACTTGTTGCTGCAGCTCGTCAACTCTCTTCTTCTCGTCCGAGTATTTTCGTTCGGCCAGAGTAACCGCTTCTGCCAAATTCTGCCGTTCTGCTTCCATGTCATTAAGGCGTGCAGCAAACTCGTTCTGTGACAAATTTTTATATCTGCTTACATCATTTCCTTTGAGATATATTTTACAACCACCTAATCAGATATCTTACGGGATTTTTTTTAGCTCAGTCCAACAACCTAACAGGGAGGTTTAAAAACAAAACAAAACAAAACATACCACCTCATTTGTTAAGAACTAAAGAATAGAGAATTTAAGGTTGCTGGCTCCCAAACGTGGCAATGCATCAGAATCAATTAGGGAGTTTTAAAAAAAATGCAGCCACCGAAGGCCTTCCCCAGGCTTACTGAATTGGAACTTCTAAGACTAGGCTTGGAAATCTGTTTTTTGGTTTTTTTTTAAAATTTTTTTTAAATGTTTTTATTTATTTTTGAGACAGAGAGAGACAGAGCATGAGCAGGGGAAGGGCAGAGAGAGAGAGGGAGACAGAATCTGAAGCAGGCTTCAGGCTCCGGGCTGTCAGCCCAGAGCCTGGTGCAGGGCTCAAACTCACAGACTGTGAGATCATGACCTGAGCTGAAGTCGGACGCCCAACCGACTGAGCTGCCCAGGCGCCCCTTGGAAATCTGTTGGGTTTTTTTTGTTTTTTTTTTTTTTTTGAGACAGAGAGAGACAGAGCATGAATGGGGGAGGGGCAGAGGCAGAGAGAGAGGGAGACACAGAATCGGAAGCAGCCTCCAGGCTCTGAGCCATCAGCCCAGAGCCCGACGCGGGGCTCGAACTCACGGACCACAAGATAATGACCTGAGCTGAAGTTGGACACTTAACTGACTGAGCCACCCAGGCACCCCAAGAAATTTGTTTTTTAAGAAACTTCCAAGGTAAATCTGGTCACTTGGATACAGGTGAATCTGGTCAGCCTGATACTAAGCTGATCAATGAATAAAAGGCCTACAGAAAACAGAAAAGTCTATCAGAAAGCAAATGAAAGACGTAAGTAAATAGCTACATCTTTTCTAGCAGTATGGCTAATGTTTTCCTTTTATTTCACATTTTTCTAATCAACTGCTCAATGTAATTTTTTAGCTTAAGAAACTTTTAAAGCCACTGAATGACTGAATTAAGTATAAAATATACCATATTTTGAAAATTAAGTATACAAAAAAGAATGTAAAATATCTCATTAATGATATTTATTGTTAACTGTATGTTGAAATGATAGTACTTTGGATATACTGTATTAAATAAAATACACTCATAAGATTTTCAAAAAGCCCACACTAGCTGATAGTTACTTTCAGGACTGAACTATTTTCACCTGTTGAAAAGACAGCCTGGCCCAGTGGTTCTCAACCTCACTGCCCAATGGACACACCTGTGAATCTTATAAAACTCAAATACCACTGCTTATGCCTACCTCACACAATGTTATCAGGCTCCCTCGAAGTGGAGACCTGGCATCAGAAAGTAGTAAAAGCTACATGATCCTAATGTATAGACAGGGTTGAGAACTACAGAACTGGATGCAAAAATTAATTTAAGAGTAAAATTTGGGGCACCTGGGTGGTAGTTGGTTAAGCATCTTTTTATTTTTTAATGACTTCAAATTGAAGTCATACTATTCTTTTTTTTTAATGTTTATTTATTTTTGAGACAGAGCATGGGGAAGGGGTAGAGTAAGAGGGGGAGAATCGGAAGCCAGATCCGGAGCCAGAATCCAAAGCAGGCTCCAGGCTCTGAGCTGTCAGCACAGAGCCTGACGTGGGGCTGGAACCCACAAACCTTGAGATCATGACCTGAGCTAAAGTTGGACACTTAATCAACTGAGCCACCTAAGCGCCCCTAAGCATCTGACTCTTGATCTCAGCTCAGGTCTTGAACGCAGCCCTGCGCTGGGCTCCGCACTGGGCATGAAGCCTACTTAAAAAATATTTTTTAGGGGCACCTAGGTGGCTCGGTCGGTTAAGCGTCCCAACTGCACCTCAGGTCATGATCTGGCGGCTCATGAGTTTGAGCCCCATGTCAGGCTCTGTGCTGACAGCTCAGAGCCTGGAGCTTGCTTCGGATTCAGCATCTCCCTCTCTCTCTGCCCCTCCCCTGCTTGCACTCTCTCTCTTTCAAAATAAATAAACATTAAATTCAAAAAAAAAATTTTAAGAAAAGGTTTTTTTAAAGAGTAAAAGTATATATTAGGTACATTTCTCTAGAAATAAATGAAATCAGATAAAATGGAATCAGAAAAAGCTTAAATAAAAACATAAACAAGATGCCCCACATCAGCAACTTTTTTCTAAGTGTTTTATTCAAAAGCTTCTCAGCACCATCTAGTTGTAAGAAAGAAGCCCCAGATCAGCTTTTAATCAGATAATGGTAATGTTGGTTGCACAACAAAATTAAGTGAAAAAATGTCTGTCTCTAATGAACATTAACTATTTTAATTGTATTTCTTTTTTTAAGGGGTGCTGAGGGGCTGCTCCCCTTTCATTATCTGACAGAGCTTTCTCTCAAGAGAGTGTAACACCCCTCCCCTCTGGGACCCTTGTCCGACCTGTGCGTCGTCCCTTCAAATACCCTCTCAGAAGAAGAGCCCCCACGTCCCCCTGCCGATGCCTTGTCAATCATAAAGGATACTGAACTTCATTTTAAATGTATTTCAATACATAGGATTAAATTTAGCGAGGATCAAGCTAAATTTCCAAATACTTGGATTTTGTCACAGAAAGAGAATTTTCTGAAACGCACTGCAGAATTTTATTTGGCAGAGAATGTGTTAGGAAAGCCATGCCTCCTCTCGAACCTGCATCTGTTTATAGCTCTCCTGCTCTCTCTTCCGGGCGGCGTCCGCTTCATGCAGTCTCTCCTGAAGGGTTTGCAGAGCTTGGTTCTGTAGGCTACTACCTTCGCTGTGATCCTGCATTATTCTAAAAGACAAGACATCACTCGAAGAGGCTCGTTTCCACAGTGTACAAGTGGTCAGGTAGAATAATTTTTAGAGCATTGGCTTATACGCACAAAAAAGATGGCTTGACTAAAATATTCTTAAAGAAATCTTTCTGCCTTTTAATGGAACGTAACCTATATTTTTAGGCATCCAAATATAAGCACACAGCACATATCATCATATGTCAAAAGATTAATGACCCGACGTTCTTCAAATATTTTTAAATGCAGACTCTGCTAACAATGCATCTCAAGATTCAACTAGTAAGTCGACTTTTAATCACACACATTTCACATTAAAAAAAACATAAATTTCCCCTCTGTAAATTTCAAAAGCTAAGTTTCCACAAAGTGGGATATACTACAGTGTTTATAATTACTTGTATTGGAAAGAAACGTCCCAGCCCCCTTGTTCATGACTTCTAGAGTGAGCTACCTCGATTTTTCGCTCTGTAAGGCTTCCAGGGCTTCTGTGCGGGAGCTCAGTAGCTGGTCGGCTTCCTGCAGCCTCACTTTCAGCACACCCAGCTGCGAGTCCTTTGCGGCCACTGCTTCAGTCAGATCGTCGACCTGGGCTCGAAGTTCTCGAGTTATTCGATCACTCTTTGAGTGGTCAACATTCCACTTTTCAACTCTTGCTCTTGCTTTGTTTAATTCTAAAAAAGACAGAGAGAAATGTCTCTATTCAAGCAGACACGCCTTTCTCACAGCACACACAGATTCTCCTCTGCGCCTTTAGGACTGACTGCCAAAATTGGGGGCTTAGACGTATCTTCAGATTATTTGCTCCAAATGGGATACCCACTTCTCAAGGCCAACACTCACATCTACATTATAGTTAACAGGCTGGAACGGGGCATGATAATAGCTGCTCTTCTACAAAAAAAAAATTTTTTGAGACATAGCATAAAGTATTTGGGAGCCAAAACCAGTATAGAGCAGAATTCACAACACTAAAATGGTCGGTGGATTCGTAGAGTTCTGAGAATGCAAATTCGTAGAGACAGGACGAATGCAAATCCAAACCAAGGGCATACACTCCAGTAAGACCAAACAAACAAAACCAAAACCTGAAGATAAACACAGGAAAGAATCTGTTTCTCTCAATCATCGTAGCAAAAAGATGCTATTTTTTTAATGTTTTATTTTTTGAGAGAGTGCAAGTGGGGGAGGGGCAGAGAGAGAGGGAGACAGAGGATCCGAACTGAGTTCTGTGCCGACTAGAGAAAGCCCGATGCAGGGCTCGAACCCACAAACCATGAGATCATGACCTGAGCCAAAGTCGGACGCTCAACCAACTGAGCCACCTGGGCACCCCAAAAGGATGTTTTTCAAAAAATTTTTTTTCATCCTTATTTATTTTTGAGAGAGAGAGAAAGAGAGAGACAGAGTGTGAGTGGAGGAGATACAGAGAGATGGAGACACAGATTCCAAAGCAGGTTCCAGGCTCTGAGCTGTCAGCACAGTGCCCAACACGGGGCTTGAACTCACAGACCATAAGATCATGACCCAAGCTGAAGTCGGACGCCTAACCGACTGAGCCACGCAGGTGCCCCCTATTGTTTAAATCTAGAAAGAACAGTGCAGTAAAGATTTCCACATCCTTACATATGATCTGTAACAACAGTCTGCTGGCAAAACAGAATTAACATCAAAGCAAACTCTACATGGTCTCAGGAAAGGCTCTATTTCCATGTCCACGTTAGTCTGGTAAAGTGAAGTTTTTTCTAAAGTCAGCCCAACAAGTCTTAAACTTCCTTTCTCTTGTACTCTTCTGGGCCTCCATCCACGTCTTGGCCAAACTTTCCCACTGTCCCTACACTCCTTTCTAATCACTGCCAGGATCCAGGGCAGAGACTTCTCTTATCTTCCCTTGGCCACACTTGCATTAACATTTACATACTCCCCACCACTACCTCACTTGTGGGATTTTTTTACTTTTAAATTACCTATTTCTGAGGAATCCAAGGGTTTTCTACTCTAGGGCCACTTCACTGCACATTTCGAGACAGTACTTTTCAAACTGAATTCCATGTTTGCTTTATAGCCCCAGGAGCAGTGCAATACCGTGACCTCGCCCACTGGTGCCCACTACTTTGTTTAATCACACCTTTGGCTCGTGAGCAGCTCCCCCTGAATGCTCAGAATAAATCGATCAAATGAGTCAGATGATCACTGATGTTCCGTTCTCAGTCCCTAAATTTCATGATTCCTAAAGAATGACCAAACAAGCCAATGTTCTGGTTCAGGTCAGTGGGAGGATGACTGGTCTCACTTCTAAATCTGGGCCCTGTTTCTATGAAAATGCTATTTTATAAGTCTCATCTGAAATATTTCTAAGTTTTGATGTAATCAAATCTTCGTTTATTTTTGAAATGTTAAATTCCTAACCCTGCACAATTGAAATAAGGCTCTACCTTCTTGAGTTTCCTTGGATCTTTGAAGTAATGAGGCCATTTCTTGATTTAAAGACTGAACCTCATTCCTCAACAGTTGGTTCTCCAACCGAAGATTAGACAGTTCATGTGATTTGCCGTCAGGAGTAGGTGCTGGGTTGTGGTCAGTACAGGCAGCACTTGATGATACATTTTCCTTTGAAGAATCCTCTTGAACTTCATGGCCAGAATCTGAATTATTAGAGGTTTCTGTAAAAAAAAAAAAAAAAAAAAAAAAAAAATACACTTTTGTTACACCAGAACAGGCACTGCATACACATTAGTAGCTTACTTTGGTAGAATGCCTTTTGGCTCAAGTTGACTGCTACAGCTAAAATGACAGCTTAAATTTAAATAAAATACAGGTTAAATTTTCAATAGACTTCCTTCTGATGAAATTTCATGCTCCTACTTGGAGGCTACAGACCTCTAAGGATCTCAAAGTCTGGATATACTGAATGAATGGTGATGCAGAAGGGAAGGAGAAAACCAGAGAGAATTTAAGTGGCTGGGTTTAGGTAAAAAGGGTTTCAGTCTCCCTTTGGGCTTTAAAGTATTTTCTTAAAAAAAGAGACAAGTCCCAACAGTGAAAATACTGGAAAGGCACGAAAGAACAGCTGTGGGTTTCAAGGCAAGGAGAGTATTAATATGTCGGAGCAATTTGTTACATACCAAACTTGAGTCTAAAAGGTCTTACTCAAGGAGCTAGAGATTCATAAATTCAGATTCATCCTGCTTTTGTTACAAAATGTGATGCAGATGCATTTTTAACTTGCTCTAAAAAAACTAGGTACAGTTATATAGCTAAATGATAAAATGGACTAAAATAGTAACAGTACAGGCAAAAGAGCTGACACTTCAGAAAGGAAGAGAAACTAATGACCAATAATCGTATAAAAAAGTTCTCAACATCATCAGTGATCAAGGAAAAATGCAGATTGAAACCACGAGAACCAATACACACCCACTAAAATCGCTACAATTAAGAGGATGATGCCAAATGCTGACAAAGACATGGAGCAGCCAGAGCTCTCCTAGATTTTACTGGTGGGAGCACAAAATGGTATAACCACTGTGGGAAAAGGTTTCGGTTTCTCATGAAATTAAATATGCAGCTACCATTTCGCCTAGTAATTCCCTTCCTAGCTTTCCACTTCCTAGAGACATGAAAACATTTTCCCGCAAACAGACAAGAACAAAAATGTTCATAGCAGCTTTATTTACAATAACCCAAAACTGGAAACAATCCATTGTCCATAAAAGAGACTAAAGTGTGGTATACTCAGAACAAATTACTGATATATCCATGGATCTTACTAATGTGGTGAGGAAAAAGATAAGAGAGTGGACATACTATATGATTCCATTTATATGGAAGTTTTAGGAGAAAAACTAAGGTGAAAAAAATCAGAACAGTGGTAGTTGGGGAAATGGGGTAGAAAGACGAACTGGAAAGAGACAAGAGGCAAAGGGACAAAGGAAATGTTCTTTATCATAATAAAAGTGTGGGTTACATAGGCATAGCCATTTATCTGTATAGCTAAGATTTGTGCACTTCAATATACAGAAAAAAATTATGAGAAATCGAAATCTGAACAATGATTAGGTATTAGGTGATACTGAGGAATTATTAAAATTTTAGGGTGATTATGGTGTGGATGTTTGTTTTTAAAGCTTGCATTTCTTTAGGGTCATCAAATGAAATATTTCTAGAAGAAATGATAGGAGGTCTGTGATTTGTTTCAAAATAATTCTGTGGCGGGTAGAGGAAGGGATGGAAAATGGGAGGGTATAAAAGAAAGAAGAACGGCTGTAAAACTGTTTAGATAATGGAGTCAGATAATACGTATTACTGGAGGGAGTCACCAAAATCTACTTTGATGTATCTGAAATTTCCAAAATCAAAATTTTTAAAAATTTTTTAATGTTTATTTATTTTTGAGACAGAGAAAGACAGAGCATGAGCAGGGAAGGGGCAGAGAGAGAGGGAGACACAGAATGTGTCAGCTGTGCCGACAGCTCAGAGCCCGATGCAGGGCTCGAACTCATGAACTGTGAGATCATGACCTGAGCCGAAGTCGGTCGCTTAACTGACTGAGCCACCCAGGCGCCCCAAAATCAAATTTTTTTTAAAGAAATAAAGTATATATCCAAAATTGTGGGATATACATAAAGTAGTATTTAAAAAGACATTTATAGGGGCACCTGGGTGGTTCAGTTGGTTGAGCATCCGATTCTTGATTTCGGCTCAGGTCATGAACCCAGGGTTGTAGGATTAAGCCCTTCATTAGGCTCTGAGTGGACAGCACAGAGCCTGCTTGGGATTTTCTCTCTCCCCATTTCTCTGCCCCTTCCCTGCTTGCTCTCTCTCAAAATAAATAAATAAATACACATTTTAAAAAAATAAATAAAAAGACATTTTTTGTATTTAATATATACATCAAAAATGAAAGGAAGAAAATGAGTTAAAGGCTATAAAAACAGAATAAACCCTGGGGCTCCTGGGTGGCTCAGTTGGTTAAGCGTCTGACTTCAGCTCAGGTCATGATCTCACGGTTCATGGGTTTGAGCCGTGCCATTGGGTTCTGTGCTGACAGCTCAGAGCCTGGAGCCTGCTTCAGATTCTGTCTCCCTCTCTCTTTGCTCCTCCCCTACTTACACTCGGTCTCTCTCTCTCTCAAAAATAAACACACACACACACACACACACAATTTTAAAACAGAATAAACCCCAAAGCAAAAATTAACAATAAAGACCAGAAATTAACAAAATAGAAATCTGCTAGAGAGAATTAAAATGGTCTTTTGAGGGACATATCACAAACATTATGCCAATAAATTTTTAAATGTATATGATGTTGAAACCTATCAAATTGTATACTTAAGTATGTGTAGTTTATTATATGTCAGTTATACTTCATTAACACTGTTTAAAAAAATAGGCATTTATCACAGTGCCAGATACTGATATTCTTCTAGTAGTATCTGTGATCAAGCTTTGGTTTCTGCAGGGTTAGTATGAATGATTAGGTTGGTGTCCAACTGGGTTAAGGTTTCAGCTATGACCCTTTTACTATTTTCCTAAAATTAAGTAAAATAAATACAATCCCCAAAGTACATATGAAATAGACAAACTCTTAGGAAAAAAAATGTAACTCACCAAAAACAGAGGAAATAGAAAACCAACAGAATCAATAGTTAAAACTCCAGACCTGATGGTTTTACCAGTGAGTTCCAGCAAAATTCAGGGAATAAATAATCTCGGTTTTACATCAAATAATTAAGACAACAGAAAAAGAGGGAACACTTTCAAATTCATTTTATAAGGCTAACATAGCTGTAATACTAAAACCTACAGTATTACAGGTCACTCTCACTTATGAAATAAATGCAAAAATCCTAACTGGAATATTAGCAAACTGAAAGCCAAGTCTGGTTTTAGGTTTTAAAAAAGTCAATTGATTTGTATCCCATATTAATATTAAGGAACAAAAAGCATATTAAAAAAATCATATGATATACATACAGGAAAAAACACTGTAAAAATTCAACATAAAAACTCAAATTAGAGGGATGGCTGGGTGATTCAGTAGGTTAACGGGTTTCACCAGCTGTGGGTTTGACCCCTATGTTGTGCTAACAGCTCGGAGCCTGCTTGGGATTCTCACTCTCTCCCTCTCTCTGTCCCCCTCCCCCGCTCGCTCTCACTCTCAAAATAAATAAACTTAAGAAAACACAACTCAAACTAGATACACATAGAAACAGTCTTCACCTGATAAAAAGTACCTATAAAAAAACTAACACAGACATTATATTTGGTTAAACTGTAAACCATGGTTAAGACAAAGAACAAGATACTGGTTCTCAGCCCAAGCCAATGCAGTGAGGCAAGAAAAAGATTCTTTTTAAAGATTAAAGGGTTAAGAAGGAACCAAACTGTCACTATCCACAAATACTGTGTTGTTGAAAATCTAAATGAATGTACAGAAAAATAAAAGATGAAGAGCTATGTAGGCTGCTGTGTGTCAAAAGCCAATACATCAGGAACAGAAAGTAAAACTTTAAAAAGGATGCCATCTACAAGTTTCAAAAAATATAAACTACCAGGAATAAATCTGACAAAAAATATGCAAGACTTTCATGAAGAAAATGATAAAATCTTAAACAAAGACACTTAAAAACTAAGTTGAAATTGCACCATGTTATTATGGGTGAGAAACCTCAGTTTTGTAAAGATGCTGATTCTCACCCAAACGGAAGCAAGAGACTCCCAATAAAAAGGCCAAAAGAATTTTTGTGAAACTTGGAAAGCAAATTCTAAAATGAATATGGATGTACAAAAAAGTCCAAGAATAGCCAAAACATTCTTGAAAGACCAGATGGGAGAAATTGCTCTAGGAGATATCAAAACACTATAAAACTACATGAATTAAGACAGCGTGGCATTGGCACAAAATGCCAGGGGGTGATATTGCAGATTGACAGGGAAAGGAAATATTTTCAATGACTAATGCTGAGATAACAGTATGGGGGAAAAAAATGGAACTAGATAGGCATCTACCTTACACCGTTTATCTAAAAAACCCCCAAATTTTAAATAAACATAAAAATATGAAAGCCAAAACTATAAAACCTTTAGAATACAGGAAAATATCCTTAGGACAGGAAAAATGTCCTTAGGACAGGAAAAAATTTTCTAAGGTACAAAAAAAATACCACAAAGAAAAGAACGCTAAATTCATGTACATTAAGAACTCTACTGAGATACCACAGAGAGGTGTAGAAAGAATCACCATCTGGAATATATAAAGAATATCTATGAATCAATAAGGAAAAAGAACCAGACTGGAAATAAGGAAATAAGGAAATAAGGAAATAAGGAAATAAGGAAAAAGCACTTCCCAGACTGAAAAGATGCTCAACTTCATTAGTAAGGAGAAAAATAACACACCTGATTAGCAAAACACAAACAATCACTGAAAATATCCAATGTTGGTGAAAATGCAGAGCAGAAGCAATATTAACCATAGTTGTTCAAGTATAAATTGGTACACCTCTTGAGAAAACAATTCTGGTATACTACCGTACCTGGAACCCTGTCACACCCTACAACCCATCAATTCCATTTATAGACGTTTCTAGGCAGCCTAGGGCACTGCTTCTCAACCTAGGGTGATTTTGCTCCCAAGGGACGTTTGGCTAGATAGACATAGATAGACAGACAGACAGACATAGAGAGGGGGGCGGGGAAGAGAGAGACATTTTTGGTTATCACAATTGGGGATGCTACTGGCATCAAATGGATTAAGAGGCCAGGGATGGTGCCTCCTACAACAAAGATTTATTCCACCCAATAGTCCCAAGATTGAGACCCTGCCCTAGAGAAACAAAACTTCATCTTTATAACTCCCATGTATTAACTGGTTCTAACTCATTTCCCTGTCAACAGGTTTCCTTTGACTCATCCTTTACAATCAAATGTAAGTGGTTTTCCTTAAGAGTAGAAAAATATCATCAACTTTCTTTGAAAGACCTCTATTAGCATCCCATTGCTATGGCACTTACAATTTATCTGGCCCTAGTAATCACCTGGAGAACAACAACAAAAATATCACATGCCCTACCTCCAGCCCCGGAAAATCCGATTCAAGAAGTCTGGGGAGGCACACAATAATTCACTTTTATTAATCACACAAGTGCTTCTAACGCATGTTGTCCAGGGACCACTCTTTAAAAGAGAATGATGTATACGAATAATGGGTTTAAACATGTAAACGGAGGCAAACAAGGGCCTTCACAAACAGCTCCCAACCTTCTTTGCTACCTTCATTTTCTTTTGCTGTCTCCTACACACTGTGCCCACAACAACTACTCTACCAAACGTGTACAGAATCTCTGCATTGAATGCTGTCTCCAACCCCTCTTCTTTTTCACCTGGAAACTTCTACTCATTCTTTGAGACTCAACTCAAATCACAGAGCCCCTGTGAATCCTTACCTGAATACCTTAGTTACTTTCTCCTTAATGGCTCCACAATACTCTAGCCATATTTCAATTTCTGTATTTACTATACTATATACTAATATACTATAGTTTTGTTGTCGTTGTTGTTGTTGAGAAAGGGGGGGAGGGGCAGAGGGAGAAGGGGACAGAGGATCCAAGTGGGCCCTGCACTGAGAGCAGTGAGCCTGATGCAGGGGCTCAAACTCATGAACTGTAAGATCATGGCCTGAGCTGAAGACAGACCCTCAACCGACTGAGCCACCCAGGTGCCCCATAAATTATGTTTACATGTCTCTCTCGCCCTCTTAACCCTGTTAAGAAGAAATTTAGGAGTGTGTGTACATAGTCAGCTGTTACTGCATGATCCTGTCTTGAAAGCCCCAAACACTTGCCTCTTTACCACTTTATCTTGACAGATTTTATTCACCAACAGCCAGGACTACGGGAGAAGCTTTAATATTTAAGAAAATAACAAGCTTCCATTAACCATCAACTTTATAAAGAATCTCTGCAAGAACCTACCATGTTTGCTATTTTAAAATGGTTAGTAGGTACCTGAATTAAGCCATATTACCACGTTAACCTCATTTTTGCAGGTGAGAAGATCTATATATACAGGTAATTTCACAGCAATGAAAACCAGAATTCTAAACTGTTACTTCACTACCAGGTCAATGCCTTCAACCCTTCAACTCGGATCGAAGTTCAGTCTCTCAGCTTTATTTCTGAGGGATGCAAGGGGTAAACACACACACACGCACGCACACACACAGAGAAAAAGCCCTCACAATCCAGAATAAATGTGAAGTACAGCCTCCTATTTTATCATCCCCAAAAGAAATGAATTGAGATAGTTCCAAGTCCAAAATTATGTTTTCTTTCAGATTTCAAAATTGTCTTTTTTTTTTTTTTGTAGTTTAAAATACCTTAGAGAATCATCTGGGCAGAATTTCTTAGATGCTAGGCTGGGTAAAGGTACCCAACAGACAACATTCAAAGGTCCCTATTATAACTGTACGCTGACTAATGGCTTCCGTGTCGCCTACCACGTTCATTCCACATTTTAGAAGCTGCCTTTACACCAGTGGGGAAAGGTAACATAACAGAGGATGAGAAACACTGCCAGAACATTTCAGGTTATGACACGTCCCATTTGCTTAACTCTAAAAGAAACCAGAGGGCTGATTAATTACCATCGCCTTGGCTCCTAGAAGGATTTTCCTCAACGGTTTTGACGGTGGTCACACTGGTGCTGACAGAACCGACACTTGCTGTCCGAGAACTCTGAAGGACAGGTGTCTTGCTCCTTTCTTTTTTGATTTCCACCCTCCCGGTAGGCTCCTTCTGTGAACTATTAAGAAAGTCAAACAGCAGCTCATCATCAGGTTCTGACTTTTTTCTTCGAACAAACTGGGATGAAGGCCTAGGAACAGACGTGTTTTCAACAGAATGAGAGGTCTCCACTGATGTCCTCGATCCTACTTTCACATTTGCTGTGCCAGCTAAGAGAGTGGCTTTCTGATTTCTAATGTTATCAGCTGCTGAGGAAATATAAGCAGCTTTAGATCCAGTCTGATAAGTCAAATCTGTATTTTGCTGAAGTTCAGGATAGTCAGCATTTTTGTTATATGTGATACTGCCGGTGTTCTCTTTTCTACTGAGAGCTGTTGCAGCCCCTTGATCAACTCGATTTAAAAGATCTTCTGCCTTCCCAGCAAGATCAGCAAACCAGGACATGATGGTAGCAGAATAATCCTATTGGTGAACCTGTAAAAAGGACATAAAGTGGTCAGTATGGCATAACAGCAGAGCACAGCAGTGAAGACCAGGCTCCGGAGTCAGACAGTCCCGGACTGAAAGCCTAGCGCTGCCCCTTACTAGCTATGTAACCTTGTGCAAACGACTTCACTGAAACTGAGAACCTTTACCTGGAAAATGAGGAAAATAAGTGCATTCACATTATAGGACGGCTTTAAGATGAAGTAATCTATAAAAAAAACTCTGCAAAAGGCCTGACACACAGTAGACACTCATTTTAGTAGTTGCTATTACCATAATAATTACAGCTATCTCTACTGTTATAACTCCTATTTCAACAATAGGCAAATGTTACTGTAGCAAACGTAAGTGGCAAATAATCAATATAGTAAAATTCCAGCTCAACCAAATAAAAAGAATTCCCTGAAGTTTGTTTTAAGGTGCTAAAACTTGAAGAAACTTCTGATTGATACTAAATCTCCATGTTTAAATGCAGCAGTATTATGGATAATTTAGATGTGCACATATATAATCGGTCTGAAGTACACTTACAATAATATACATTCTCAGTACCCACTATGTGCACACTGGCTAAGTTCAGAATAAAAAAAAATGACTGCACAGCCATTTATTTGATAAATAGATCTGAGTACCTTTTGGTGTCCCAGAATGAATTGGAATGATGAAGTAATTAGTCCTTACAGATACAGAAGTGTACTAAAAAAGTCAACAACCATTTCTTGAATGTGCACATTGTGGTGCCTGGCATGCTCTTTCGTCATTAACTCTTTCTTGTTCTTAAGCTTCACCTGAATGTCATGAGCTCCAAAACACAGTTCTCTTTCTCTCCATCTAGATTAGGTTCTATCATTCTCTGTTCGCATGCTAGGCTTTATTCTCACAACCTTCCATGTTTTATATGATTTTTTTTCTGTCTCTTCCTATTGGAAAGAGGAGGAGGGAGGTGGCTGGATGAAGGCCAGGTCTGTTTTGCTTACCACTGAATTCTCAGCACACAGCAGGCATCCGTAAATACTGCTGAATGTAG
The DNA here is from genome assembly GCF_027475565.1 of Acinonyx jubatus. NCBI lineage: Eukaryota > Metazoa > Chordata > Mammalia > Carnivora > Felidae > Acinonyx > Acinonyx jubatus. The sequence continues at coordinate 133,263,153 of NC_069386.1, read as the reverse complement.
TTTGTATGTCAAATGCCATACAATCATTACCTTTATCACACATAATTTTCACAACCACATTACGTAGTAAGTAGCAATATTCTTTTTTCACAAACGGGGAAAAGACTTAGAAAGATCCCAGAGTTTCGATGGCAGCTTAGCAACTCAAATCTAAGTCGGCCAAACCCAGTTTTTTTTTTTTAACCGCTGCCTTTCCCATCTAGCCTCTCAGTAACTGAATAACCTCAAGAAGAAACTCACCCTCTAAACCTGTTCCTTACAAAATGGGACTATTATATACCTGTATATTTCACAGTTTATGTGACCTCAAATGAAAATGGAGGTGCAATGCTCTGTAACATATAAAACTCTTCACAGATGTCAAGTACTATTCTCAAGCAGACATTGGTGGCGATTGGGCGGCAAATGATCCTTACTAATTAAAGGAGTCAAAGCACACTTATTAACCCCCTATATCTCGCCTCCTATTTTAAAGTTAATGGGGCTTTAAAACAAAACCCTATGCCTTAATGTTGATTATCCAATTAAATACAAACAGCGGCACTTGCCCCACTGACAACTCCAGCGGACTTCAGAGGTGCAGTGCCCCCAAGTAATTAACTTCTCAGGCATTGCCCCAGGAAATGGCCACAGGGACGGAGATGAAGAGAGGGTGACAGTGCGTGGGCTGGGGATGGGTCCGCAGACAGCAGTGGCAGGGTCTGCTTCGAAGGCCAGGTGTCAACACAGAGGAAGGGAGGCTGGGGGTCAGTCGGTCGGTCCCAGGGACTTTGTCGTCAACAGATCTCAGGTAGGCGAGTACAGACCCCCGCTTCGCTCCCCACCCGCCAGGCTGAACCTCTGGAGAGGGTGGAGCTGCCACACCAGGCTGGGGGCGGGGAGGGAGGAGAGGGCAGGGCACTAAACAATGCCGGCTGAGGCCCGAGGGGAGCTCTCCTGCCCTCTCCTTCAGCCCCCCAAAAGCGCAGAGACCAGAGTCTCCGCTTAGGGGACGCCAACCCCGCGCCTACGGCCGTTAACGCCCTAGGTGGACCCGTCCGGCCCACTGGGCTCACGCTGCCGCCTCACCTGAGGACTCTGGAGCGGCTGCACCGCGGCCTCGTCGCCCGCCAGGGCCGCCCCCCACCTCGGCAGCCGGCGGCGAGAGGGCCAGGCAGACGAAACCTGGTCCCGGCCCGGCCGCGGCCCCGCGACTCTTCCGGGAGACGTGGAAGGGCGGCAAGGACCCCAAAACAGAGTGGCTTCCGAGCTGCCTGAGCGGCCCGGGACCGGCAACAGCCACCTGGAGGCGACTCAGGCGGTGGCGCCGGCGGCTGCGGGGTCCTCGCTCTTGGCCACGCCCTTCTCCCTCCTGGTGCGTGCGACGTAGTTCTCCTCCCTTGGAGGACGACGGTCTGCACGCGGCCGGCATAACATTGTAGGCCACGCCCCCCAGGGGGCGGGACCCTGGGCGGCACCGCGGGGTGACTCAGGCGGTACCCCGCCTGGAAGGAATCTGAGGCCTGAGTTGGGCGGGGCGTGAGACCTAGGTGGACCCGCAGCCTTCACCTTTCCCTCTTCCCCTGCCAGTTTTTAGGGTAAGGATGCTGAGACCCAGGGCAGGAGATGGGAATACAGAAAACAAGACCCCTGAGTTCCTGGAGATTCCTTTCTAGTGGCAGAGACGGATTTTAAATAAACCCATGACTGAACAAGACGATTTTAAGAACGCTATCAAAGTTGTACAGACAAAAAGGGAGAAGTGACTGGAGGTGGAGGAAACACTTTAAATGGTGTGATCTCTCTGAAGAGGTGACCTTCAAGCCGAGACCCAAACGATGGAAAAGACCCATAATGGGTCTTTCCATACAGCAATATTGTAGTTATGTTATGCATACAGTTCCTAGAACACTTGAAAATAGTCTAAAATCCACACTCAATGATTACTCAGCTCCTGCTATGGTGCACAGGATTGGGCTAATCTGGCTCTAACTGTTGACAAGCCTACAACAATAGTCCCATACATCCCCATTTTCAGGTTGAGGAAACTAAGGCTCAAAGAGGTTAAGTAGCTTGTCTAAAATCATCTGTCTTAATGAGGAGTCCACAGTTCTCAAAAGCTTGTGCCCTTAGACTCAGTGTTTTATATTCTCCAATTGAATATTGGGAGTGATTACAATTACTGTTTCTCTTCTTCCCAAGTCAGGTTCAGCCCAGGCTAGTGAATGGAAACACTTTCAGCAGCAGCTGGAAGTACTAATAACAATATCTAACAGTTTCTGAGCCCTTATTAAGTGCAGAATATGGTTATGCATCGGATGTGCCTCACCTCATTTAATTCTTGGAAGGCAGCTATGCTCACCACTATACCACCAACGCTCACCTCATTTAATTCTTACAACAACTGTAAGGAAGGTGCTGTTGTTATCCTGTGATAGGTGGTCTTGTTCTCAGGTTTTATGTAGCTTTTCCTGGTAAGGATTATACATCACTACCTGTTGCCAGGTGGTTGCAATGTTTTCTGTAGGAGGAGTGTCCTTTCTAGCCTCCCTGAGGTCAAGCCCGATCCTGTGACTTGCTTTGGCCAATGAAATGTGAACAGAAGGCTTTTCGCCACATCTGTGCAAAAGTGTTAAGACCCATTATATTTCTATCAGCTCTCTTGATCCTTTTCCTCTCTCGTGAGAATGGCTAGTCCAGTTAGAGCTGCTCCCCCACCCTGGGACCTGGAAAGAAAAAGATGCGAAGCAGCCCACATCTAACACATTACAGGAGTGAAAAATAAACCTTCACTTTTATTTATTTATTTAAATTGTTTAAATGTTTGTTTATTTTTGAGAGAGAGAGACACACACAGCATGAGCATGGGAGAGGCAGAGAGAGAGAGTGGGAGACATAGAATCCGAAGCAGGCTCCAGGCTCTGAGCTGTCAGCACACAGACCGACACAGGGCTCAAACTCATGAACCGTAAGGTCATGACCTGAGCTGAAGTCAGAGACTTAACCGACTGAACCAGCCAGGTGCCCCATCCTTTGCTTTTAGGTGGCACTGAGATTTGGCACTGTATCTTACACAGCCTTAACTAATGAGATTAAGAGAGAGATTAAGACAGAGAGCCTTAACTAATACATAACCCCCTCTTATAGATGAAGACACTGAGATTCAGAGAGATTTAGTTACTTTCCCAGGGTCACTGTATGGTACCTGCTGGATAGCTTGTTTGTGCAAGCATACCCTGCATGCCCCTGTTAATCACTATCTTGAAAATGTAGAAATCTTTTCCTCTGTCCATATTCCTATCAAGCAGAATGTGCAACAGAATGTGTTGTTCAGTGTTCAAGGTCAGGGGCATTGGGGGTGGCCAACCCAGAGTGTCTCCCTTATAACAAAGATTGTCCAGAACGACCCAACACTAATATCATCCTCAATGGGGAAAAACTGAGAGCTTTCCCCCTAAGGTCAGGAACAAGACAGGGATGTCCACTCTAGCCACTGTTATTCAACATAGTATTGGAAGTCTTAGCCTCTGCAATCAGACAACACAAAGAAATAAAAGGCATCCAAATTGGCCAGGAGGAGGTCAAACTTTTCCTCTTCGCAGATGATATGATATTCTATATGGAAAACCCAAAAGATTCCACCAAAAAACTGTTAGAACTGATTCTTGAATTCAGCAAAGTTGCAGGATATAAAATCGATGCACAGAAATCGGTTGCATTCCTATACACCAACAATGAAGCAACAGAAAGAGAAATCAAGGAATTGATCCCATTTACAATTGCACCAAAAACCATAAAATACCTAGGAATAAATCTAACTAAAGAGGTGAAAAATCTATACATGGAAAACTATAGAAAGCTTATGAAAGAAATTGAAGAAGACACAAAAAAAAAAAATGGAAAAAAGATTCCATGCTCCTGGATAGGAAGAACAAATCTTGTTAAAATGTCAATACTTCCCAAAGCAATCTACATCAAATCCCTATCAAATCTACAATCCCTATCAAAATAACACCAGCATTCTTCACAGAGCTAGAACAAATAATCCTAAAATTTGTATGGAACCATAAAAGACCCCAAACAGCCAAAGAAATCTTAAACAAGAAAACCAAATCAGGAGGCATCACGATCCCGGACTTCAAGCTATACTACGAAGTTGTAATCATCAAGACAGTATGGTACTGGCACAAGAACAGACACTCAGATCAATGGAACAGAATAGAGAACCCAGAAATGGACCCACAAGCATATGGCCAGCTAATCTTTGACAAAGCAGGAAAGAATATCCAATGGAATAAAGACAGACTCTTTAACAAGTGGTGCTGGGAAAACTGGACAGCGACATTCAGAAGAATGAACCTGGACCACTTTCTTACCCCATACACAAAAATAAACTCAAAATGGATGAAAGACCTCAGTGTAAGACAGGAAGCCATCAAAATCCTTGAGGAGAAAACAGGCAAAAACTTCTTGGATCTTGGCCGCAGCAACTTCTTACTCAACACGTCTCCGGAGGCAAGGGAAACAAAAGCCAAAATGAACTACTGGGACCTCCTCAAAATAAAAAGCTTCTGCACAGCGAAGGAAACACTCAGCAAAACTAAAGGGCAACTGACAGAATGAGAGACATATTAGATAAAGTTAGGATCCAAAATCTATAAAGAATTTATCAAACTCAACATCGAAAAGACAAATAATCCAGTGAAGAAATGGGCAAAAGACATGGATAGACACTTCTCCAAAGAAGGCATCCAGATGGCCAATCGACACATGAAAAAAAAGGCTAAAAATCACTTATCCTCAGGGAAATACAAATCAAAACCACAATGAGATACCACCTCACCCCTGTCAGAATGGCTAACATTAACAAGTCAGGCAACAACAGATGTTGGCGAGGATGCGGAGAAAGTGGATCTCTTTTGCATTGTTGGTGGGAATGCAAGCTGGTGCAGTCACTCTGGAAAACAGTATGGAGGTTCCTCAAAAAATTAAAAATAGAACTACCCTATGACCCAGCAATTGCACTACTAGGCATTTATCCACGGGATACAGGTGTGCTGTTTCGAAGGGATACATGCACCCCCATGTTTATAGCAGCACTATCAACAATAGCCAAAGTATGGAGAGAGCCCAAATGTCCTTCGATGGATGAATGGATAAGAAGATGTGGTATATATATACAATGGAGTATTACTTGGCAATCAAAAACAATGAAATCTTGCCATTTGCAACTACGTGGATGGAACTGGAGGGTATTATGCTAAGTGAAGTTAGTCAGAGAAAGACAAAAATCATATGAATTCACTCATATGAGGACTTTAAGAGACAAAACAGATGAACATAAGGGAAGGGAAACAAAAATAATATAAGAACAGGGAGGGGGATAAAACATAAGAGACTCTTAAATATGGAGAACAAACAGGGTGGCTGGAGGGGTTGTGGGAGGAGGGGATGGGCTAAATGGGTAAGAGGCACTAAGGAATCTACTCCTGAAATCATTGTTGCACTAGATGCTAACTAATTTCAATGTAAATTAAAAAAAAAGTAACAATCTTTACACACACACACACACACACACACACACACACACACACACAGAAAGATTGTCCAGGTGGCAGGCCTTGCTTGATCTCTTTGAAACTCTGGCCATCCAAGGAGGGGAAGGGCCACTGAAAATTGCTAAGGTGCTGTGATGTAAAAACTTGTTGCATGTAGATCCCAGCAGCGGATGCTTTGTCCAGTCGGCTGCTCCTGGGCTCCCTATATGTAAATTACCCCAGTAAACCTGTGTCCCAATCGCTGTATCCAGGTCTCTCCTCTGACCTCACCAGACCATCACCTACCCTAAGCTTAGAGTCTGCTGGGGTGCAGCTGCACAGTCACACAGGGAGTGAGTAGTATGTCTGGGACTCAAGCCAGGTTAGTGCTTTTAAACATTGAAGGGGGTGAGGATTAAAGAAGTTGAAGCAGAGCCAATCTCCATGTCAAATATATTAGCAGCAGGCAGGCCCCCAGAAGAATGTTTCAAGAATTTTTACATATACTCCCTGAGAGAGTCAGCATATAGAGACCTGCCACCCAGAAGTCCTTGAAACCAGGCTGGATTAGCCAGAGAAACAGCACAACCAAGAGAGAGAGGTCACAGCCTTGTCCAGTAGGTAAGAAAATGTGCTCTTTTCTTTTCCCTTCCTCCCTGTCCTCATGCCACCAGAGGAGCTAACTCCTCAAAACAGAAGGGAGAGAAGGCATGTGAGGACCGGACGGAGACCTCAGCCTCCACTCTAAGCCAACCAAGCTAGTCTGCTCTAGGGGGAGCAGGAAGGGTGCTCCTCCAGGGAGGAGAACTTGGAATCGAGTTTAAGAATAAAGTTTTAAATGGCCAGAGCTGTATTGTGACTTGGGAAATGGTAGAGTGAGGAACTCAGCAAATCCCGTCCCCAGCATTGGCAATGATGAGATTATACAAAACTGTGACAAAAATCATTTCAATTCCCTGGAAATCAATCAAAGGCATAGCACAAATTAAGAAGTATTTATTCAAGAAAAGTCACTAAACTTTTGGTAGGAAGAGTGAGGGTGTATGACATTTTAGCCCAGAGAGATGCCCAAACTCCCACCAAAGGTCCATGGAGATTGTTCTACCACGGCTGGGAAAGCTGGGAAACCAGCAGCTTTGTGCAGGAGAGGGCAACTTGGTTTGGAGTGGAGCCAGAAAAGCCTCATGACCCAGGGGAAGCCTCCGTTTGGAACTCCAACATTGCAGCTGCCCAAGGTTGCAATATTGATTGAGCCAACAACTGACAAGAAAGCCTCCTAGAAGTTTAGCAGGGAGATCCAGGTAACGAGGCAGCCATAACGGACTTTGATAAGCTCCCACATACTCTGGGGGTCTGGGAGGAGGCTGTTTGCAAGGCTGTGTGAGCTCAGGAGAATCTTGAGAGAGCCTGGCTCTCTTATCCTGGCTCAATACAAAGCCTTGCACAGATACAGAGGAGACACTAGAAAGCCCAGTAGAATAAAAGATGGGGCAGGCAGACTTGTACACTGCCTGACTTTTGAGGGACTCATCACATACAGGGGATAAGAATAAAGGTTGATGCCACATCAGGAACAATAAAGGACAGAAGGCAGTGGGGTGGCGTATTTGATGGGCCAAAGGAGAAAAAAAACTGTCAAACAAGAATTCTTTAACAAAACTACCCTTCAAAAATGAAGTCAAATGAGGACATTCCCAGATAAACACTGAGAGAATTTGTGGCTAGTAGATCTGCCTTAGAGAAATAAATACTACATAATAATATATAATATATACTAAATATTAAAGGAAATCCTGCAACCCAAAGGGAATGATACCAGGTGATAACTCGAATCTAAGTGAAGAAATTAAACAGAGCTGAATGCTAAATACTAGGACAACTCTGTCTTAATAAGTTCTAGAATCAGGCAAGATCGTCTCAAAGAAACTATCATTCAGAAGAAAAAGTGGGATCTCCTACAAATCAAAAGTGTAGTTGAAGAGAATGAATGGAAGAAATTGAATTTATTTCCTTGCGGTGCCCCAAGTGAGTTAAGATTTCCTAATAAACTGGATACGCTAACATCTCAGAGTGTTTGCCTCCCCCACATGTAAAAATATCAGCTCCTTGTGGGGAGTGACTCCTCTTCTGTGTCTCCCACCTGACTAGCATCACACAGCTGTTTCTTCCACCCTATTCTTCTGCTTCGTAGCATTTACACAAGAGTGGTTACGTGAAGGAGGGCAGGGAGTGTCTGTCTTGTCTGTGGCTGTATCGTCAAAGCATGGTGGATGGTCTGACATATTGAGTAACGAATGAATAGTAATGTACGAGTTGAGACAGCATGGGAAAGAGGCAGAAATGGGATGATCTGGATTCTTACGTGGCTATCGATTAGTTTCAAGTGTCTTAATCTCTGGCTCTCAATTTTATCAGAAAATAATTGTATCAGACTATAATGAACTAGAATATATTTAGGCTGAATGTAAGAAGACCTTTGTTCTGATCATAGTTTTATTCCTAGCTGTGTGAGCTTCAGCAGACTGTCCCACTTCCCAGGCTTCATTTTTGAGATGAATAATTGAACCGGGATTGGTGGTCCTAAGTTTGCAACCTCAATTAATTGCTTTTGTTTTGTTTGTTTTGTTTGGGCCATAAGCCAAAGGTTTAATTTAAAATCCCACAAACATACACTCATGTTGTGTTAACGAGAGTGTGGAGAAATAGATATTCTTACATATTATTAACAGAAATGTAAATTGATACAACTTCTATGGGGGGAGGCAATGTGGAAATGCATGTCAAAATTGAAAATGCATGAACCACTTACAGAGTTTGATATCCACCTGGGAAAAAAATGAATCTGGGGGCACCTGGGTGGCTCAGTTGGTTGAGCATCGACTCTTGATATCGATTCAGGTCATGATCCCAGGGTGGTGGGATGGAGCTCCACATCAAGCTCTGTGCTGAGCATGAACCTGCTTAAGATTCTCTCTCTTTCTCTCTCTCTCCCTCTGCCCCTCCCCTGCTCATGCTTGCGGGGGCACATGAGTGCACACATGCATGCATGTACACTCTCTTCCAAAAAAAAAAAAATAATGAATCTTATCCCCTTTCTTTTTTTATTTAAAAAAATTTTTTTAATGTTTATTTATTTTTGAGAGAGACAGAGACAGAGTGTGAGCAGGGGAGGGGCAGAGAGAGAGGGAGACACAGAATCCAAAGCAGGCTCCAGGCTCTGAACTGCCAGCACAGAGCCCGACGCAGGGCTCAAACTCACAAACTGAACTGTGAGATCATAACCTGAGCTGAAGTTGGATGCTTAACTGACTGAGCCACCCAGGCGCCCCATTTTTTAAAAAATTTTTAATGTTTATTTTTGAAGGAAAGAGAAATAGACACAGTGTGAGTGGGAGAGGGGCAGACAGAGAGGGAGACACAGAATCTGAAGCAGGCTCTGAGCTATCAGCACAGAGCCTGATGAACTCACAAGCTGTGAGATCATGACCTGAGCCCAAGTCAGACGCTTAACTAACTGAGCCACCCACGCGCTCCTCTTATCCCCTTTCTATAGACCGAATGTTTGTGTACCCCCCAAATTCATATATTGAACTTATTTTTTTTAATGTTTATTTTGAGAGATAGAGCACAGCAGGGGGAGGGACAGAGAGAGAGAGAGAGAGAGAGAGAGAGAGAGAGAGAGAGGGAGAGACTGAGCTGTCACCACAGAGCCTGATGCAGGGATTGAACTCAAACTGTGAGATCATGACCTGAGCAGAAATCAGAAGCTCAACGGACTGAGCCACCCAGGCCCCCATATATTGAAATTCTAATCCCTAATGTGATGGTATTTGGAGGTGGGGCCTTTAGGAGGTGATTAGGTGATGAGAGCAGAGCCCTCATGAATGGGATTATTGACCTTATAAAACAGTCCCCTTGCCCCTTCCACCATGTAAGATTATAGTAAGAAGATAGCCACCTATGAACCGAGAGCAGATTCTCACCAGACACTGAATCTACTAGTGCCTGGACCTTAGACTTCCCAGCCTTCAAAACTGTCAAGAGTAAATTTCTGTTTTTTATAAGCCACCTAATCTTAGTTTCTTTGTTATAGCAGCCCAAATGGACTAAGACACTCCTACTTTTAAAATCAGTTCCAAAAGGGGCACCTGGGTGGCTCAGTTGGTTAAGCATCTGACTTTGGCTGAGGTCATGATCTTGCAGTTTGTGGTTTGGAGCCCTGCATCGGGTTCTGGTTCAGATTCTGTGTCTCCCTCTCTCTCTACCCTCCCCTGCTCGTGCTCTATCTCTCACTCTCTCTAAAAAATAAACATAAATAAATAAATAAATAAATAAATAAATAAATAAATATAAAATCAGTTACAAAACAGATCAAACTGTGAAATGGAAAATAATAAAGCTTCTACAAGAAAACAGAACATCTCTATGATCTTGAGGCAGACAAAAAAAACCCTTTATAAGACACACACACAAAATACTAACTATGAAAGAAAATACTGATAACTTGGGCTTTGTTAAAATTAAGAATTTCTTTTCATCAAAAATTAAGAGGGCAAAAAGATAGCCAAAGATTAGGAGGAGATATTTACAACACATACATTTGAAAAGGATTTGTATCCCACAATACGTAAAGCTGTCTTACAAACCAATAAAAAGGAGCAATCGACCTAACAAAAACGGACTAATCTCTTAAATAAGCACTTCACAAGAGAAAATATATAATTGGCCAAAAGCACATGAAAAAGCTATTAGTCATCAGACAAATCACAGTGAAATATCTTTATACAGCCGCTAGAATGGTTAAAGTGTAAAAAGATGGGCAATATCAAGTACTGATGAATTAATGGAGTTGCTAGAACACGCAGGCATTTCTGACAGGAGCGTAAGTGATAGAAGCAGTTTGGAAAACTTGGCCTCTGTTTATTAAAGTTAAACATAGGTCTGTCACCAGCTAGACCGCAAGACTTGACCTTTACTGCCCACCTGCTGGTACTGACCTTTGTCTTACACTTTTCCGTAAACTTCTTTCTGGCTTACTTCTAAACTCAGGCAAATGAAAGCTGAAACCACCCCTCAGGTGGTAGTGACCGCCGTGATAAGACCTCCCTGCTGGCCAAGACCACCCAGGCCTTTTGAGCTAAACCCCCGACTCATGCCTACTGAGAGGGACCACGGAGTGACCCCTGGAATGATTGGCAATTACTTTTACCTTATTAGAATACTAAAATCTCCACCCAAGGAGGAAGCCTCAGTCTCATTTACATAACATGCAATGTGTGTGTTGGCATGTTTCCTTAAGTCACGTGCGTGACCTTATGCCTACCTCTACATACAATGACAAGTCTTCCCTACCTAAATATTCATCCCAACCCTAAATAAAAGGCACCCATTCACTTTCTGTCAGGGAGTCAGTTACGGCTTTGGAAACTATTCCCTATGACCCCCTTCTTTGCTGCAAATAAAGTTTACTTTGTGCGCCAACCCCACCTGGTGTATCTGTGACTCACCAAGGAGCAAACGCACGTTGGTTCGGTTACAGGTCTAGTCTATAATCTGGTGAAAAACACGTACAATGAAAACCGAGAAACTATAACTACGTGCCACAACATGGATGAATCAGACAGAGTTGTGTTAAAGACGTGGTGTTGAGTTAAAAGAAGCCAGTCCAAAGACTACATATTTATAATTCCATTTCTATGAAGATCAAGGAGAGGCAAAGCTAGCCTCTGATTACAGAAGTTATAATAATAGTTACCTTGGGCGAGGGGGCCAGATATTGACTAGGAGTGGTGGGGATGGAGGCTCCCAGGATGCTGATAATGTCTGCATCCGGAGTTTGGCGTTGAGAATACGTGTGGATACACATGTAAACAGTCTTCATTAAACACTGTGCACTTGTTAATTTTTCTTGCATATATGTTATATCTCAATTAAAACAATTAAAAAAAATACACATACTTGGGGCACCTGGGTGGCTCAGTTGGTTGAGCATCCGACTTCGGCTCAGGTCATGATCTCACAGTCTATGAGTTCGAACTCCGCATGGGCTCTGTGCTGAGAGCTCAGAGCCTGGAGCCTGCTTCGGATTCTGTGTCTCCCTCTCTCTCTGCCCCTCCCCCACTCATGCTCTGTCTCTCTCTGTCTCTCAAAAATAAAGATTAAAAAAAGTTTAAAAAAAGATTACTACCTCGGACCACACATAAAGATGTCAGGGGCACCTGGGTGGCTCAGTCAGTTGAGCATCCAAATTCGACTGAGGTCATGATCTCAAGGCTCACAAGTTTGAGCCCCACATCGGGCTCTGTGCTGACAGCCCAGGGCCTGGAGCCTACTTCAGATTCTGTCTCTCTCTCTCTCTCTGCTCCTCCCCTGCTCACACTCTGTCTCTCTCTCAAAAATAAATAAAGATTAAAAAAAATTTTTAAAAACACATACTCTTTAGGAAGGTAATTCCACTTTTAGGAAATTATACCACAGATATGCTTACACACATGCAAAATGACATATACAGAGTTATTAATTACAATATTGCTTATATAATAGCAAATACTGGAAATAAGTTAAATGTCCGTTGATTTAAAAATCTTGGTACACTCATCTGACAGAATGTTACACACCTGTTTTGAAGAACTGCTCACACGAGACTCCTGGGTGGCTCAGTCAGTTAAGCGTCCAACTTCAGCTCAGGTCATGATCTCACAGTTTGTGGGTTTGAGCCCCGCATTGGGCTTTGTGTTGACAGCTCAGAGCCTGGAGCCTGCTTTGGGTTCTGTCTCATTCTCTCTCTGCCCCTCCCCTACTCACGCTGTGTGTGTGTGTGTGTGTGTGTGTGTGTGTGTGTGTGTCTTTATGTCTCTCAAAAATAAATAAATGTAAAAAAAAAAAAAGAAAAAAAAAAAAGAAAAACCACACACACATACAGAAGCTCTTAAGGAGCTGTGAGAGCTGAACAATGTATAAAAAATCTGAAAGGAAAAAAGTGTGTTCATATATGCTATCATTTGTATAAAATATCCTTTTGTGTGTGTGTGTGTGTGTGTGTATAAAATATCTTTTAAGGGTAGAATCTATCTCTTGAAGGTCACTTTCTTTGCCTCCCGGGAGGAACTTGCCTGGGCATCAGGGGTGAAAGGGTGGTTTATTCTTTGATGAATCCTCTTTTTTTTTATTTAAAAATAATTTTTTAATGCTTATTTTTGAGACAGAGAGAGACAGAGCATGAATGGAGGAGGGTCAGAGAGAGAGGGAGACACAGAATTCGAAGCAGGCTCTGAGCTGTCAGCACAGAGCCAGACGTGGGGCTCGAACTCACGGACCATGAGATCATGACCTGAGCCAAAGTCAGATACTTAACTGACTGAGCCACCCAGGGCCCCCTCAATGAATCCTCTTTTGTATGTACCCTTTGTCCTCTGTGCCGTGAGAAACCATTATTTTGTGAAAATAAATAACATTAGAAAAAAGAAAATAAATAACATTAATTTTTTTAAACTTTGAGTACTGTAGGAGGCTGCATGCACTCCCCACGTCTTTGTGGTCCTGCCTCTTGGCATCACATGATATTCTTCATTTCCATCACCTGCCCAGCACCTAGGAATTTTGTGACCCTCACTTGAAAGGTCCTGTGTTCTTCAGCTCCTGGGTTCTGTGGTTCCACGTCCTTGTCAAAAAGATCTGAAGGATAAAATCTGTGCATTTTCATCTTCCAGCAGCAGGAGGCACTGCGTACTTAAAATATACATATGTCTATTTGTACATATGTATATTCTGTCTGGATTGACAAGTAAAAGGAGGATTGCTGTGTTCTTTTGTTTATGGAGCACAGAATGTAATTTTTCTATGAACTGACCCTGAATGATGCACAGGAACTTCATGTTCCCATACTTTTTTGGAAGTTCCTTCAGATGTGACAGGCCAATTCTATTTTCCATGCCATCTGGAATGCTAAGCTGCTCTGAGCCCCTAATGAAACTTCCTAGGCCCCCATCTGTGCCCCTCCTTAACCTGTCTCTGTCCCTGCTAAGAGGCCCCCAAACCCCATATGACTCTATGTCGGCAGCTGGGCTGGGTAGAGAAAAGGCTATAAGTTGCCCTGGAAACAGCACACGCCTGGGCATCAACAAACAGCATTTTGTGCTTTACTTTGGCATCATGGACAACTCTATCACTCAGGGCCTCAGGTTCCTTAGATGTAAAATGGGTCATTAGTGGTTTTTAAGGTATATGGGAGTGATCATTATACATAGAATTCTTTCTTTAAGGGGAATCCTATGTCTACAACCCATATATAAGATACATCAAAGTGGAGTAGTTCTGATTAAGGAGTGTGGATGAAGAGCATCGGCATGGGAAAGAGGGTACCCAGAGCCCCACCCAGTCATTCCCTGCACTCCATCAAGAATCTGCTGAGATAACCCAGAGGAGCCCTGAGGGAGTTAAATGTGTTTGCACTCAGCACCAAGCAATCTCCAAGTGCCTTCCAGCTCTGAGATGCTGCGATTCTGCGGACTCAGGAGAAACTTCCCCCTCCCTTAGCTAAATAGAAGAATTTCAATTGAAGGCCTTTCCAAGAATAAAGATTATTACCAGAGATAAATTTTATGTGAGTGTCCTATGTATATGGCAGGGCAAACATCTAGTTACCTAACATCTGTGTTTTTTATTGCCTCATGAAGCACATTCCTTCCCTTGAAGTCCCGGGAACCCTGCCCTCCTCTCCTTACTTAGGATGGAAATCCACACCTCATTTTGCCTGACTGTCTTTGGAATTCCCTTGTCTGCGTGGATTCCCCATACATATGCAATGAAACTTAATTTTCTCCTGTTAATTTCTCATGTCAAGTTGAATCTTAGCCCAGCCAGAAGGACCTTGTAAGGGACAGGAATTGCGTGCCTTCCCGACAGAACTGAATTGTGAGTCTCTCTGAGTTCACATGTTGACGCCTGACCCCACTGTGACTGTACTTGGAGACAGAGCCTAGGAGAAGGTAGTGGAGGTCAAATGAAGCCATGAGTGGGGCCTGTTAAGTAGGATTAGTGGGCTTTGGGGAGATACCAGAAGGCTTTCCCCTCCCCGCTAAGTAAGAACACAGTGAGAAGACCCTATCCTGTTTCTCGTCCATTTACCTGCTGGGTTTAGCATCCGTCCATGTTTCTTGACTGAATTAATTACTGCCAGGTGATGATTTGATGATTCTCTCACTCCTCCCACATTTACCAGGTACCATTCCACCACAGGAAGTGCTTTTCTCTCTTCTCACTCGCTGGATTCCTGTTTCAGGTGATGGAATGCAATCTGTTACTCTAATTGCTTTCCAAATTGCCCTAGAATCTGGCTTCTTTGTCCCTTTGAGATGTCACCCTCAGTAGAGCACGTCCTTGCTTTCTGACACCACAGCATGTTTCAGGCTCAGTATATACCTCCTGTACCTCACTCCTAGAGCAAGTAACTTCTCCAAGGGTCCCTTGTTTCATGTTGCCAGGGGGGAAAGAAGGCATTTAGAAACGAAGATCTGAGTGCTGAGTTTGTTCATTGTTACTTGCTGTCTATTTCTATATCCATCTTTCGTTTTGCAAACCATGAGTTTAGCAATGCCCCCAACTCCAATCCAACACCACATGGTTCATTCTAGATTGATCCCTTTTAAGACTGGTTAACTCTCTTTCCTGATAATGAGAAGCCCGCTTCCCATTACCCATTACCCTCAACGTATTTATGTATTTGCTCAATCCCACTTCACGTACCTGATCTCCCAGTTCTGCTTTGCCACTGGCCAACTTAGCCACCTTCCCTTCTGAGGCCCCAACTGCCAGGCCACTGACCTGCTGGGCCTCTTCCCTTCTTTGAGCCCTGACTATTGCTGGGGCACCTCCAGACCTGGCTGTCTTCCTCACCTGACACTGCCCAATCACTTTTCAGTGGGATTCTTAGGGAACGGAGCAAAGAAGGAACATGGGGAGCCCATATGAATATTTCACATAAATATAAAACAAAATTAAATTAAAAATAGAAATCTCTCAAATCAGAAGCGAAAATGAAATAAAATGTGTGTATTGAGTTGTGGCATTACCACACAGACAGAAGCTATTTCAAGTGACTTTAAAACAAAATAATTTGGGGGCGCCTGGGTGGCTCAGTCGGTTAAGCGTCCGACTTTGGCTCAGGTTATGATCTCGTGGTTTGTGAGTTCTAGCCCCGCGTCGGGATCTGTGCTGACAGCTCGGAGCCTGGAGCCTGCTTTGGATGCAGTGTCTCGCTCTCTCTCTGCCCCTCCCCTGCTCACGCTCTGTCTCTCTCTGTCTTAAAAATAAATAAAACATTAAAAAAAATAATTTGACTGCACATTCTCATAGGTACATATCCTAAGAACAAAAAAGAACTGCAAGAAAACTTAAACAGGTTTTAGTAATGATCCAGAAATTCTACTCCTTAGTGTACCAGGAGTCACAAAAACATGTCCACACAAAACCTGTGCACGCCTGTTTATAGCAGCACTATTCCTCATAGACGAATGGAAACAACACAAATATTCACCAACTGTTGAATGGATTAAAAATGTGGCATATCCATACAATGCAATATTATTCAGCCATAACAAGTATTGATACATGCTACAATGCAGATGAACTTGAAAACATTCTGCTAAGTGCTTAACAAAATCTAGACACAAAAGAACACATACTGCCTGGAGCACCTGGGCGGCTCAGTCAGTTGAGCATCCGACTTCAGCTCAGGTCATGATCCCGTGGTTTGTGGGTTTGAGCCCTGTGTCGGGCTCTGTGCTGGCAGCTCAGAGCCTGGAGCCTGCTTCAGATTCTGTGTCTCCCTCTCTCTCTGCCACTTCCTCACTGGCACTCTGTCTTTCTCTATCAAAAATAAACAAACATTAAAAAGAACACACACACACATACTTTCTGATTCCATTACAGCTGACCCTCGATCAACACAGGTTTGAACTGTGCAGGGCCACTTCTACACAGATATTTTTTTTATGAACAGTACAATACCATAAATTTATTTTCTCTTATGATTTTCTTAATAACATTTTTTTCTCTAGAGTACTTTATTATAAGAATACAGTATACAATACATATAACAATAAAATACATGTTAAGCAACTCTTTACGTTATCAGTAAGGATGCCAGTCAACAGTAGACTATTAGTAGTTGCGTTTTGCGGGAGTCAAAGCTTATACATGGAGTTTCAACTGCATGGGGGGGGGGGGTCAGTGCTCCTAACCCCTGCCTTGTTTCTTCAAGGGTCAAGTGTAAATGAAATGTACAGAATAGGAAAACATAGTAACAGGAAGCAGATTAGTGTTTGCAGGGCGTTGAGGTGGAGAATGGGGAGTGACTGCCAATGGGTATGGGGTTTCTTTCCCGGATGATGGAATTCTATCTAATTTTGGAATTAAATAATGGTGTTGGTTGTACAACTTTGTGAATATGGTGAAAACCATAGAATTATATACTTTAAAAGAGTAAATTTTATGGGATGTGAATTGTACATCAATAACGCTGTTACTTAAAAAAGAGAGAGAGGTAACCAGGCATGGAGTGCTTCCTGAAGAAACATTCTCATCAAAAATGAGAATCTGAATCTTATTAAGCCTCCGGGGTGGAACATGTTAACACCATAGAGATATAATCAGCAAAATCCAAAATGAGAGACATTCTATAAGACAAATTGATTTCCTCAAAACAAACACATTTAAAAAATTTTTTTAATGTTTATTTTTGATAGAGAAAGTGCGAGTGGCGGAGGGGCTCGAACACACGAACATTGAGATAATGACCTGAGCCAAAGTGAGATGCTGAAGCAACTGAGCCACCCAGGCATCCCCCTCAACAAACACATTTCAAAATAAAAAAACAAAACTATAACAGAAATGAGAGACACAGAGAGAGACCTATAGATTCCCATGTATCTATGTAGGGCTGTTACTTGGATATTGATTGAAACAAACAAAACCAAGAAACTGAAAGAGAGAAAACAAGCAAGCAGGCGAGTGGGGAAATTTGAATAATGACTGGATTTTGGTGATATTGAGGAATTATTTACTTAGGGTGGTAATAGTGTTAAGATTATGTTTATTTTATGTTGGTGAAATAGGTCTGTATCTTGACATTTTTTATATATGAATCTATGCATGTGATAAGGTTACCCCTTCCCTGAAAAGAGGAAGGTAAGAGGCCCTGGGAGTTTATTCACATTAAGTATTCCTAAGAGAATGGATGTTGAATGTGTTCATATACTCTGCATAACTTTTCATTGAGTCAAGTTCTGTCTACTCATTTCTGAAAGCATGAAGGTTATCTAAGAGTCTTCTTTTCGAATATAGTGCTTTGTTAGCCATTTATCACTTCCTGTTTTGATTTTTTATTTCTTCAGTCAGCAGTCTCACATTTAATCAAGTGCTTTGTTGTACAGGAAGAAAGAAAAAGAGGAACTCTGGCCTCCTACTAACTCTTTTCATTTTTGAGTTCATGTTAATTATTGTCTCTGTGTTTTGCTGAACATCACAAGCCAGTCTTACTATTTGTGCAATTCAGGCCGGGTTTGGGGAAGTCATGGGTCCCAGGATACCGGCCAAAGATAATAGTGGCTTTTGCCAATGTCTTTTCACGCTCATTGGGAGCTGAAGATAGATGATATGAAAAGAGATAGTACTGAAAGCATTTCCTTGATTTACTGAACCCTAAAATTAAAAAAAAAAAGCTTTATAGGGGTGCCTGGGTGGCTCAGTCGGTTGAGCATCCGACTTCGTCTCAGGTCATGATCTCGTGGTTTGTGAGTTTAGTCCCTGCATCGGGCTCTGTGCTGACAGCTCGGAGCCTGGAGTCTGCTTCGGATTCTGTGTCTCCCTCTCTCTGCCCCTTCCCTGCTCATGCTCTGTGTCTCTTTCTCTCAGAAAAGGGATAAACATCAAAAAATTAAAAAATTAAAAATAATAAGCCTTATTTGGGAGAAGAAGTATAAGAAAATGAAACAAGGTGATACCAGGAACTTGATTCAACAAGTGATTCTGAGGGCATGACCTGAGATCACCCCATTTAGTCCAAAGTCTTAGCCCTTTCATCGGTAGCAACATCTTGAGACGCATCTGGGCCAGAGAACAGAAGAGCTGTGTTCAAGTCCTGCTTTGTGGCCAACTTGCTGGATACTGTTAGGAGGCATGTTTCCTTCAGTCTCTCAATTTTTTTATTTGCAAAACTAGGGTCCTGTGCCATATCACCCCCAAAGTTATTCAAGTTCCCCATTTTTTATATCCATAAGTCATAAAAGGGTCTTCATCTGTTCTGGAAAGAAGATCACTAGAAGTTTGAACTAGAGGGCTCTTCTGCTCAACTCCCTTTCATTTATTTATTTGGTATTCAGCCAACACTTGTGAGGTGCTTACAATGTTTTGAGGGACTGGATAAAAACATACACCAGATTGTTGTTCATGGACTAAGCGGTGATTTCTGAGCAAGATGTCTTGGACGGGACCAGAACTGCCAAGAGCATTTTGGGGCTCTGATGTCTTCTACGGCTAGGAGCTTAGGGAAAAGCATTCTTCTCAAAGATAATTCTCTAAGGAGGAGACTTTCTTGAAACCTTTAGCTTGAGTTCTAGGGTAAACTTGGTTTTAAGAACTTGGAAATTTTAATAAGATTGTTGGGAGGAAGAAAACATCTTTTTGAAAGGTTTGACTAGACTTTTGGTTTCATTTCTGGGACAGGCTATTACTCTTTGTTTGGGGAAGATCATGTGAATAATGATAAGGGTAAACGACTCTGTGTAGTGCTTCTCATCTAGTAGGGGTTATACGAAGTCCGATTCAACGTGTTCATTTAATCCTCATAACAGAATGCAAGAAACATACTTTTATTTACCCAATTTTATAGATGGGGAAGCTGAGGAATGCACAACTTTTATTTATTTTTAAATGTTTATTTATTTATTTTTAAAGAGATAGAGAGCAAGGGAGGGGCAGAGAGAGAAAGGGAGAGAGAGAATGCCAAGCAGGGTCCACACTGTCAGCGCAGAGCCCGACGCGGGGCTTGATCCCACAAACTGTGAGATTGTGACCTGACCTGAAATCAAGAGTTGGATGCTCAACCGACTAAGCCACCCAGGTGCTCCAGAAATGTACAACTTCTAAAAAACCTACTCGGGATGACATACAATAAATGGTAGAGCTGGATTTGAACCCATACACCTGGCAAATCGTGCTCTTAATTCCATCCACTGATGACTCCCTCAATGGGTCTGTTAGTAACGTGAAAGTAAAGCTGGGATTACCTTATAGCCCAGTGTATTTGTTTCCTGCAGCTGCTGTAACAAAGTACCACAGTCTTGACAGTTTAAAATAACAAAAATGTATTCTCCGATAGTTCTGGAGGTCAGAAGTCCAAAATGGGTCTCACTGGCTTAAAATCAAGGTGTTGGCAGAGCTGTGTTCCTTCCGGAGGCCCTGGGAAGGAATTCCTTGCCTTTTCCAGAGGCTACCTGCATTCCTTGACTCATAGCCTCTCTCCGTCTCCACACTCAGCGACAGCCAGAGTCTATCTCATGCTGCACCACCTGACACTTTCTGGCTTTTGTCTCCCCTTCCTTTATAATGATTACATTAGCCCCACTTTGATAATCCAAAATAATTTCCTTATCTCAAAATCTTTAAAAAAGTTTATTTATTTTGAGAGAAAGAGAGTGAGGGCGGGGAAGGGGCAGAGAGAGAAGGAGAGAGAGAGAGAGAGAGAGAGAGAGAGAGAGAGAGAGAGAGAGAGAATCCCAAGCAGGCTCCGCACTGTCAGCACAGAGCCCCATGTGAGGCTCAAACTCATGAACCGTGAGATCATGACCTGAGCCAAAATCGGATGCTTAACTGACAAGGCCAGCCAGGTGCCCCTCATCTCAAGATCCTTAATCCTACCCGCAAAGTTTCTTGCCACACAAGGACATGTATGCACAGGTTCTGGGGCTTGGGACGAAGACATGGTTAGGGGGCCATTATTATGCCTGCTACATCGAGCAATGCTGCTTGTAGGTATATTCGCAAGAGAATTAAAAACAATAAGAAAAAAAAACTTGTATATGAACATTCCATACAAAAACTTGTTGACAGATATGTTCCTAGCAGCATTATTTATAATAGCCAACAAATGGAAATGACATTAAACAAAATGTGGTATGTCCGTACAGTAAAGTATCATTGAGCCAGGAAAACAAATCAAGTACTCATACATGCTACAACATGGATAGACCTTGATAATATTATGCTAAGTGAAAGAAGCCAGACAGAGGAGGCCGTATATGATTCCATCATATTAAATGTCCAGGAAAGGCAAATCTACAAAGGGAGAAAGTAGAATGACAGTTGCCCAGCCCTGGGGTGGGGGGTGGGAATGGGGAGTGACTGCAAATGGGCAAAAGGTATCTTTTGGGGGTGATGGCAATGTTCTAAAATTAGGTCGTGAGATGGTTGCTGAGCAAGCTCTATGCGTTTACTGTAAATATTGAATTGTGCGCTTAAAAGGAATGAATTGTATGATATGTAGATTATATCTTGATAAAGCTGTTTTTAAAAATGAGGAAGACAGAACCAGTACACGGCGTTGATGTTGCCAACCCTGTTCTTAACAAGAACTTTCATTCTGAGATTATGTCCTTCCTAGTTTTTTTAATCTATCTTTCCTTTCTGAAAATGATGTGATAGAAAACTGGCAGTAATAATAGTTGTTTTTTCATTGCCCTTCCATGTAAAGCAAAAAGAAATCACCCCGTGTCCTCCCTCTCTCTCTGCCTCTCCCATGCTCATGCTCTGTCTCTCCCTGTCTCTCAATAATAAATAAATGTTAAAAAAAAAAATTAAAAAAAAAAAACAAAAAGAAAACACCCTGTGTCAACTCTTGAATATTTGTAAAAACTGTACTGATCTGAGAAATCCAAGAGTTTGGGAAGCCCTAGGCCAGGTGATCTGTTCAAGTGGGAAGAGGTCTGAGGGATCATTGAATTCAAATTTCTCATTTTCAAGATGAGAAAGGGGAGAAGGCCCCTGGTGGTGGAGCCCCTGGTGCAAGGTTGCCCAGCCAGCTTCTGGGTCGTTCATTTGTTTCCATTCTCACTGCTCATTCTCTCTTCTCATTTTGATTCCGGGAGTCTAAGAATTCTTTGCCAGTCCTCCCATCAGTACACACTAAGGTAGGACATTCTAGGCAGATCAACAGGTGGAGAGGCTTCGCCAGGGACACAGCTCAAAGGAAATGCTTGGCTCCACTGAGGGGAAATCATCTGGGTCAGTCACCTGACCCAGACCAGTCCACATCATCACATGACAGTCAAAGGTTCTGAAGTGCTTCTGCCAAATGACTAAGAAGCGTTTACTGGCCCAAGGGAGAAGATGTTGACTGTTTGTGTGGGTAACTAAGAGTACTTCCCCAAGACTCGGCAGAGTGGGACACGTGACCCCTGGGCATGGACCCCAACGTGACAGTCTCGGTTTCACTCCTGCTTCTGAAAATATACTACAAAGGCACCTATGACAATGTCTAAACCCCCAAAGGTCAAGACACTTGGGGAATGCAAAGACGAATCAGGTATTTCTGTCTTCATCTTTTTTGTTTACTCTCAGTCTTGTTCCAGAAAGGATTGAAGGCAGTTTTGAAGGATGAAGTTATGTAAATATGGACGTCATTTTCTGACCTGAAACTCAACTTTTCATTAAAAATGTCTAGAGGGGAACATGAATGGCTCAGCCGGTTAAGTGTCCAACTCTTGGTTTTGGCTCAAGTCATGATCTCATGGTTTGGTGATTTCAAGTCCCAATTCGAGTTCTGCATTGCTTGGGATTCTCTTTCTCTCTCTGCCCCTTCCCCACATGCACTGTCTCTGTCTCTCTCAAAATAAATTTAAAAACTTAAAAAAAATAAATTGGGGGCGCCTGTGTGGCTCAGTCAGTTAAGCGTCCGGCTTTGGCTCAGGCCATGATCTCGCGGTTCATGGGTTCGAGCCCTGCGTCGGGCTCTGTGCTGACAGTTTGGAGCCTGGAGCCTGCTTCACATTCTGTGTCTTCCTCTCTCTCTGCCCCTCCCCTGTTTGTGCTATGTCTCTCTCTGTCTCTCAAAAATAAATAAACGTAAGAAAACTAAAAAAATAAATTGTTACAAATGTCCAGAGAAAATATTCAACTAAAATTTTTTTCCGAGACTTTATTTTTAAGTAATCTCCACACCCGATGTGGGGCTCGAATTGACAACCCCGAGACTAACAGTCGCATGCTCCAGCCGGATGCCACATAAATATTCAGCTAAAATTTTTATACCTCTTAGCTCTATAGTACAAACTTTTAAAAGTAACAATTATATTGTGATGTAATTCACATACCACAAAAATCACTCATCGAAAGTGCAAAGTGGCAGTTAGCATATTCTCAGTTGTTGCATCCATCACCAATGTCTATTTTAGAACATTTTCATCACCCCTAAATACAACTGTACCTGTTAGCAGTCACTCCCCATTTTCTCCCAGCCCCTGGCAACCACTATTTTGTGACTGTGGATTTGCCTAGTGGACGTTTCATATAAATGGAACGAGGCAATATGGCCTTTCTTTTTTTTAATGTTTATTTATTATTTTAAGAGAAAGAGAGACAGAGCACGAGCAGGGGAGGGGCAGAGAGAGGGAGACACAGAATCCGAAGCAGGTTCCAGGCCCTGAGCTGTCAGCACAGAGCCCGATGCAGGCTCAAACCCACGGACAGCAGACGGCGAGATCATGACCTGAGCCGAAGTCGGATGCTCAACTGACTGAGCCACCTAGGTGCCCCGAGATTACTTCAAAAAAAAAAAAGAAAAAAAAAAAAGAAGTCAATCTGAGAGGGCTAAATACTGTAGGATTCCAACTATATGACATTCTGGAAAAGGCAAAAACCATAGAAACAGTAAAAAGATCAGTGGTTGCCAGGGGTTGGCAGAAAGGGATGAACAGGCAGAGAACAGGATTTTTAGGGCAGTGAGACTAATCTGTTTGATACTATAATGGTGGCTACATCATACATTTGTCAAAATCCATAGAACGAACAACCCCGGAAGTGAACCCTAATGTAAACTGTGGACGTTGGGTGACAATGATGCGTCAGCATAGGTTCTCTGATTGTCGTAAATGGACCAAGATGTTGATGGTTGGGGAGGCTCTGTGCACGTGGGTGATAGGGGACATATATGAAAACTCCCTGTACTTTCTGTTCAATTTTGCTGTGAATCTAAAACTGCTCTAAAAGGGGCGCCTGGGTGCCTCAGTCGTTTGAGCATCCGGCTCTTGATTTTGGCTCAGGACTTGATCCCAGGGTCGTGGGATCAAGCCCTCTGTTGGGCTCCATGCTGAGCATGGAGCCTGCTTGGGATTCTCTCTCTCTCCCTCTGCCCCTCTACCTGGCTCACACTCTCCCTCTCTAAAATAAAACAAAGCAAAATAAAAACCTGCTCTAAAAAAAAGAAAGTCTATCAAAAACAAATAACCAGAAAACTATCATATACACCTGACTTGAGCGTCACATGTAAGTTGTGATGGTTTCAGTATAAGGGATGTTCTTGGTGCCCTGCTCAGTTCCCACCCTGCCAATGGGCTAAAGGAAGCTGTCCCCTGCCAGGAGATGCCTGGGAAGTAACACTCTCTCTTCATGGCCAGTGACTGGCTGATGTGGGAATTGACAGCTCAGCCCTCTGGCCTCTGGGTAGAAACATCTCTATGGTAAAACTGTACTTCAGAGTCTTCATGGGATCAGCATGAGGCCCAATTCTTCCTGACCCTTTTCCCCTGCCCTGTCCCCTTCCAACACTCCCCTCCAGGTCTGTACCACGAGCGAGCCCTCTGCAGCTCAGTAGCGCTAGAATCATCTCTCAGGCTTTGCTTCTAGGGACCTGATCTATGATAATTCCTAGAGGACATCTGGCACTGTCTGGAGACATTTGAAGTGTCACAGCTGGGGGAGGGGAGGCTGCTAAACATCCTGTAATACACACATGCAACAGTCTCCTACACAAAGAATTATCCAGCCGAAGATGTCAATAGTGCTGAGGCTACGTAGCCTGGCTTAGCCTTCATCGAGGAAGCACTCTAAGGCAATATGATTTGCAGGGAATGAGAACTA
The DNA here is from genome assembly GCF_027475565.1 of Acinonyx jubatus. NCBI lineage: Eukaryota > Metazoa > Chordata > Mammalia > Carnivora > Felidae > Acinonyx > Acinonyx jubatus. The sequence goes on along the minus strand of NC_069386.1, from coordinate 133,238,506 downwards.
GATTTAATCATCTCTCCACTACAATTCTTTTTTTTTTTAATTTTTTAATGTTTACTTATTTATTTTTATTAACTTTTGAAAAATGTTTATTTATTTTCGAGAGACAGAGAGACAGAGCATGAGCGGGAGAGGAGCAGAGTGAGAGAGAGACAGAGAATCCAAAGCAGGCTCCAGGCTCCCAGCTGTCAGCACAGAGCCTGACGTGGGGCTCGAACTCATGGACTGCAAGATCACGGCCCAAGCTGAAGTCGGATGCCTAACTGACTGAGCCACCCAGCCGCCCCTAAATGTTTATTTATTTTTGAGAGAGAGAGAGAGAGAGAGAGAGGGAGGGAGGGAGACAGAACGTGAGCGGGGGAGGGGCAGAGAGAGACAGGGAGGCACAGAATCTGAATGAAGCAGGATCCAGACTCCGGGCTGTCAGCACAGAGCCTGATGCGGGGCTCAAACCCACAAGCTGTGAGATCACGACCTGAGCTGAAGTCAGCCTCCACTACAATTCTGAAGATCAATCTCAGATACCACATCCAGCTCTTAAAAAGAACTTAGAGCAGGGCTTTTCCAAGGCTAGTCAACAAGCACATATTGAGCACTTCCTATTTACCAGGCATTATCTGAGCACCAGTGGTACTAAGATAAGCAAAACGTGCACAGCTTTTATCTTTCTGGAGCTCACATTCTAGTGGAGAACCATACAAAAACCAGGGAACCCCTGCATTATTGCCTGGCTCTGCCACTTATCGCTGTGTGACCTTCGGCATGTTAGTTAATCTCTCCAGCCTCAGTCTCTTCATCTATAGAATGGGCTAATAATAGTATCTGCCATATAGGACTGCTCCTCATGGGATTATTGTAAGGATTAAAAGAATATATGCAAAAAAAAAAATGCATGCAAAGCCTTTAGACCACAGCTGGTATCTGTTAAGAAGAGAAATATCACTCAACCAAATAAATATAACATACAGTGTCAGAAGAAAAATAAATACAGAATACAATGTTGGAAGTTAAGAAAAAGAAAACTAGGGGCACCTAGGTGGCTCAGTCAGTTAAGCGTCCAACCTCGGCTCAGGTCATGATCTCACAGTTTGTGAGTTCAAGCCCCACATCGGGCTCTGTGCTGACAGCTCAGAGCCTGGAGCCTGCTTCAGATTCTGTGTCTCCCTCTCTCTCTGCCCCTCCCCTGCTCATGCTCTGTTTCTCTCTGTCTCTCAAAAACAAAAAACATTAAAATAAAAAAACAAAGAAAAGAAAACCAGGGGCTCCTGGGTGGCCCAGTTGGTTAAAGCATCTGACTTTGGCTCCAGTTATGATCTCATGGTTTGTGGTTCAAGCCCCCTTTGGGCTCTCTGCTGTCAGCGTGGAGCCTGCTTTGGATCCTCTCTCTCCCTCTCTCTCTGCCCCTCCCCTGTGCTAGCTCTCTCTCAAAAATAAATAAGCATTAAAATACATACATACATACATAAAATCTTAAAAAAAAATAAAAAAGAAAAAGAAAACCAGGTAAGAGGATGGTGAGTGATAGATGGAAGGGACCCTAGAGGGAGGGTGTGGGGTAGGGGTAAGGATGTCTATGTTATTTAATATTTGGGAAGGCCTTTCTGAGAAAATGACATTTGAAACTGAATTAAGTGAGGAAATACCTCGATCAATATACAAAAATCAGTTCCAAGTGGATTAAAGATCCCAAACGAAGTGCCATCATAAACCTACGAGATTGGTAAAAAGTCTGACAGTACTAAGTGTGGGTGGGGTTGTGGAGGAAATGAGAATTGCATACATGGCTAGTGGGAATGTGAAGTGGGACAACCCACTTGGAAACAGGTTTGGGTTTGTGAAGAAAAGTTGAAATGTCACTTATCCCGCGTACTCCTAAGAGAAACTCATGCATAGTGTGCACCAGGACACGGAAATAATAATATTCATGTCAGCATCGCTCCGACTTGGAAACAGCCCAGATGTTCACTGACAGCAGAAAGATGATTCCTCGTGAAATGATACTAGGTAAGATGCTGCGATGAGAACGAACGGGCTACTTCTATAAGCGGCCGCAGGGAAGACTGTCCTCCACGTAACATTTACCAAAAGAAGTAAGTCATGCAAAAGTGAAATAAGTCAGACAGAGGGAGACAAGTACCATATGATTTTGCTTATGTGTAGAACCTAAAAAACAAAACAAATGAACAATGAAACAAAAACAACAAAAAACCCAAAGAGACTCTTAAAATATGAGGGATGGTTCCCAGAAGGCAGGGGAGTGGAGGGCTGGGCCCGATAGATACAGGGGATTCAGAGGTATAAACTTTCAGTTATAAAATAAATAAATCACAGAGACGAAAAGTACGGCATAGGGAATATGGTCACTATTATTGTAATAACGTACGGTGATGACATTTATCGTGGTGAGCACTGAATAATGTAGAGAATTGTTGATTCAATGTGCTGTATACCTGAAACTAACATAAAATTGTATGTTAATTATACTTCAATAAAAAAAGTTAGAGCATTATGTACCGTACAGAATTGTCGAACCTCTGTGTTGTATACCTTAAGCTAATATAACATTTTATTTCAACTGTACTTCAACAATAAACATTAAAAAAATGTTTTTAATGTTTATTTTTGAGAGAGAGACAGAGACAGAGTGTGAGTGGGGGAGGAGCATAGAGGGAGGGAGATAGAGAATCCGAAGTAGGCTCCAGGACCTGAGCTGTCTGCACAGAGCCTGACGTGGGGCTTGAACTCATGAAATGCGAGATCATGACTTGAGCTGAAGTTGGATGTTTAACCGACTGAGCCACCCAGGTGCCCCAGTAATAAAAATTTTTAAATAAAGGGGCGCCTGGGTGGCTCAGTCGGTTAAGCGTCTGACTCTTGGTTTTGGCTTAGGTCATGATCTCACGGTTCATGAGATTGAGCCCCGCATTGGGCTCTGTGCTGGCAGTGCAGGGCCTGCTTTGGATTCTCTCTCTCCCTCTCTCTCTCCTCAAATAAACATTAAAAAGTATTTTTAAATAAAGAAACAAGGCATAAAAGAACAGTATGATCACAATTGTGTGAATTCAATGACTCACCTCTGTTGGTGGGCAAGGAGGTGAAATCAAATTATATTGTTTAAAGTTACAAACTTAGATGTTAACTGTACAAAGAAATGCAAAGAAATAATGGTCATCACTGATGAGAGAGCATAAGGCAAGCTGACACCCCAGAAATGTGCCCTCCTCCCCGCAGGTGGGAAATGTATAAAATTCTTCAGGCTCTCCCAGCTGCCCAAGAACAAAGAAAAGGACAGAAAACAAATGGTTAAACTGATCGAGTCTCCATCAGTTTACAAATATCTTAGTAATATTAGGAGAAAAGGGCAATCTTATTAATAGCCTAATCTCCAGGACCTCCCTACTGTCTTAATGCTAATGCTTTGCTAGAGAGAAAAACAACCTTAGCTTGACAATAGCTAAGCCTCCAGTAATCTGTGAGTCTTCTTTCGCATATGGAAATCACTTTAAGAAATTTCCTCTTGACTTTACCTCCCCCCAACTCCACACTATATAACCAGTCACTCTTTGCAACCCCAGTGCAGCTCTTTCTGCCCACGGGTCCTGTCCCTGTGCCTTAATAAAATCATCTTTTTGCACCAAAGATGTCTTCAAGAATTCTTTCTTGGCTGTCAGCTCTGAGCCCCATCACTCCAAAACCCCATCCATAATGACAGGATCAGTCTCTGGAGGGTGGGGAAGGAATTTTGGCCAGGTTGGGGCATATGGTGGCGGGGGGGGGGGGTGGCTACTGAGGTGCTGGTGACATTTTATTTCTTGACCTGGGTGGTGCATGGGTGATTTTGTTTTACAACTATTCATTCAACTACATTTTATGCACTTTTCTGTGCACTTGCTATACTTCACAATACAAATAAAAAAATAAATAAGTCTTGGAAATTCAGTGGGAAGAGCCTTTCAGGCAGAGGAAAAAGCCAATGGAAGAGTCTGTGGTAGGAATGAAATGGGCATGTCTCAGTGTCACCAAGAGGCCAATGTGGCTGGCAAGGAGGGAGGGAGGGGGCAGGTGGTAAGATGAGGTCAGAGAGGGAGCAGGGGAGCCAGGTCACGGAGGGCCTTGTAGGCCACAGTAAGGTTTGGTTAGGACAGAGAAGAGATCTTCTTTCTAGAAGTGTAAGATCTAAAAGTGTCAGTTGCCAGGCTGCTCTGTAGGGGGCAGGTTGCAAGATGGTTGTAAGACTCAGCTAGAAAGTGCAGTGGGGATGAATGAAGATGAAAATGAACAACTATTGAGTAATTACTATGATGTGCCTTCATCTCTATCAGCAATGAATCTCTACCACCAACCGGAGGCAATTGCTTTTGAAGGGCTCTCATGATTAGAGTAGGCTCACCTGCCCAGATAATCTCCCTTTGCCACATAACATAATCATGGGAGCGATATGTAATCTGTTAAAAAGGCAAAAATTCAACTGTATAAATTTGAAGATCAAATTGGCTTTATTCAATGATTCACGAATCAGACAGCACCCTGCTAGCAAGTAGAAAGAGGCTCAGAAGAGCTGTATAAAATGGAAGACTTACAGGCAGAAATGGGTGGGACAAGGAAGTTATCGGTAAAAGAAAAGACAGGACTGTTTCAGGCAAGGTCACTTTTCCTGGAGGGCAGGAGGCCATGGGGGTGGGAAGGGTAGGCATCTATCATGCAGATTATCTCCTTAGTGTCGATCAGGAAATTCCAGGCTGATTGATTTAAAATTCCACTCTTGGGAAAGGCTGAAACTACAATTAGGTTAGGCACGAAGTCTTGGTTTGGTACGTGGGACTTAGCATAAGCGACTCCATTTTGGATCTGCCATTTCTTTTTTAACACATCATATTGAGAGGTTTCACCCACCCTGAAGGAGGAGGAGATTATACCTGAGTAAGGGTTACTTGGGCAGGCCATTCTAAGAACACTGTCTACCACAGAGTTAAATAAATGTTTACTGATTGCTTGGAAATCTTTCAAAAACAACCAGGAATAGACGGCACCCCCCACCCCCATGTGTTCAGGACCACAGCAACCTGAATGTGCCTTTATCTTGCCATTTAATTCAACTGATATTTATTGACTGACATGGCAGCTACTATTTGGGGCACTGGGGTATAGAAATAAATAAGAGGGACTCAGCCTCTGCTCTTCAATTTTATTGGGGTGCTAGGGTAGGAAATTAAGAAATGTATAAAGAGAGATGGTAAAGCAGGGTGAAAGGCTATAGAGTAAACGGGCTTTTCTGTGCTATCTTAGGTCAGCTGGCCCAGGATGGCATCTCTCAGGAGCAGGAGCCAGCTGTGTGACTGGAAGGGGAAGGGCATTCCAGGAAGAGGGAACTGCATAGGCAAAGACAAGAAGACCACAGGAGCTGGAGTGGAGTGAGTCTGGTGGCAAGAAACGAGGTCATGGGAATAAGCAGGAGTCAGATGATATTAGCCAGGTAGGATTTTATTCAAGGAAGAGGGGGACAGTTTTTAAGCTGATGAAAAGTTTCAGAAGTGGATAGGCCACACGGCCATGTGAATGTGAGTAATGCCACTGAACTGTACGTGTAAGAATGGTTTAAATGGCAAATTTTATGTTATACACATTTTACTAGGTCAGGGAGCAAGAATTCTGGTCCCCTCAAAGGTCGTTCTAGCTGGACTAAGAATCAAATTGACATAAGACAGGTTGACAGGAGAAAATCAAGTTTCATGGTGTATGATGTACTGGGAATCCACACGGACATGGAAATTCTAAACACAAGCAAAACGTAAGTCATGCTGAACTAAGGAAAGGGGATAGGGGTCTGGAATTCAGAGAAACCTATGCACTTCACGTAATAAGAGGAGCAGGGGCGCCTGGGTGGCTCAGTTGGTTGAGTGTCCGACTTTGGCTCAGGTCATGATCTCACTGTTTGTGAGTCTGAGCCCTGGGTCGAGCTCTGTGCTGACAGCTCAGAGCCTGGAGCCTACTTCAGATTCTGTGTCTCCCTCTCTCTCTCTTTCCATCTCCCACTCCTACTCTGTCTCTCTCTCTCTCTCTCTCTCTCTCTCTCAAAAATAAGTAAACGTTTAAAAAAAAAAAGTGGCACATTCTGGGAGGGTGGGGGCTGTCCTGAACCCCTTCATTTTCAAAACTGGTCTCCATTTGAGTTTGATTCTAATTAACCTCTAGCTGAACTTTCCCCTGCCCCCAAATACAACCTACCCCAAACCCTCAATGGACTCCCCTGTAGCTTGGGACAGTTTGCTTGTCTCAAATTGCAATTCCTCTGCTATTCCCAAATAAACTCATCTTTTTTGTACTTGCCTCCGTTTACCCCTTTATTTAGATCAACAATATTACATACTTCAGTTGAAATAGTTACATTCAAAAAAAGGTTGGTCTCTCTGCGGTGGGGACAATTGACTGTAGGAATCCTCAGGGCTCAGGCTAATGCCTGACACTTTATCATGCACTCAATAAATAGCTGGCACTTGGCTAGACTCTGTTCTGAGTTTTTTTTCACTTTGTGTTTCAAGTCACTTGAACTTAGCAACAACCCTACGAAACACAGAGAAGTGAAGGGATGGTCCAGGACCCCCCCGGCCAGGAGAAACCCAGGAAGTCCGGATCCAGAGTCCATGCCTTTAACCTTCACATCGAACAGAATGACTGACTGACTGAGTGACTGACTGACTGAATGGTATGTTGAGCCCTCTCTCTCTCTGAACCAGTGGTTCTCAAGGTGGAGGGAGGTGTGTGTGCACAGATTTTGCCCCTCCCCTCCCCGTCCCCTCCCCGGGGAGACTTTAGGCAACCTCTGGAGATGTTTTTGGTTGTCACAACTTGAAGGGATGGTGCTCCGGATCGCCTCCAGGGATGCCGATGCTGCTGAACATCATTCAAGGCGCGGGACAGCCCCCCAACCTCCCCCACAGGGCAGAGAATTACCCAGCCCCAATGTCAGTCGTGCTCAGGTGAAGGAACCTTCCTCTAAACTTAACCAATTTCTTTCATGCTCTCTCCAACTCTTATTGCTTTATAATCTTAATCTTGCACATAGTCTCCCACTATTAGATAAAAAAAAAAAAAAAAAAAAAGGACCGAATGTGAAATGGCTCCTCAGTGCTCTTATCTCTGGTGACTGGGTTATCTGCCGCATTCTTGCGGTATCACATATTTATATCTGGTTTGAGCCTTGCTAAGCCCTGAGTTTCACACTGTGACTTTCCTTGTGAGAATTCTTCTGGGGACATTTGAGGGGGTGTCCCCATGCCTATATGTTTACAGGAAGCCTGCCACCCTCCTGCCACCCTGGAATTGTTTTGTGCCTCCCTCTTCCCTCCTGGTGCATCCCACTGGTGCTGCCCTTCCCACACCATCCGCTAATGCACATACAGGTATCAGAGCACACGCGGTGCCCAAGGTCAGAGATTCCCATCTTGTTCTCATCATGCTCTTCACCCGGGGGGGGGGGGGAGCTAATATTCGTGGGGCATGTAATTTACAAAGAGACCTTACAAAGTAGGTGCTGTTCTTTCATTTTACAGTTGAGGAAACCCAGGCACTGAGAAGCTAAGTAACTTTAGCTCATGTCACACGGCTCGTAAGTGCTGGAGTTGGGATTGGAATCCAGGTAGCTGGACGGCAGAGCGTGAACCCGGTTCTCACTCCAGGCCCCTCTCCTCTCAGCCTCTTCATTGCAACTGGGCTAAGCTGGCCGCCTTGCAGTCTCTTCTGAGGTTCGCCCGGCCATTACCATGGCAAACCCCAGCAGCTCATCAGTCCTCCCTCAACTTTCAGCCATCTTCTCTTGTCCCACACTCTGAGCTCAGAGTTGCTGAGGGAGACGGAAGGGACTCTCCCTGGCCCCTCATTTGCCTAAACATGTCTGGCACCAGGCCACCACTTCTTTTCCCTTTCACCTGTGAAAACCTAACCAGCCAAATGTCACCATTTATTCTGGGTGACTTGAGGGAGTGGTTGAGGACACGCTCTTCCTCTTTTACTAGACAGTGAATTTCCAAGGGGGAAGGAACAGACTCCCATTTCTCTCAAGGCTCAGCTACACTTGGCACATAAGGGAAATCCACTAAATGTGCCCTTGAATAAATGATTGAATGACCTCCCAACACTCCCCTCGGAGGAAGACCGTGAAAGCATAGCGGTCATGAGAATTGGTTTTGGACTTGGACAGAGCTGGGCTTAAAGATCATGGTCACTTTGAAGCTATGAGTGTGGAGGAGTACTTAACTCAGGGTTGGCAAGCTTTTTCTGTAAATGATCAGACAGCAAATATTTTTGATTTTGTGGGGCACATGGTCTCTTGTGTAACTACTCAACTCTGCAGTGTTTGCAAAACCAGCCAGAGATAATACCTAAGCCAGTAGGAGTGGCTCTGTTCTCACAGACCTTTATTTACAAAAATAGGGAGCAGGCCCAGGGCCTGCTGACACGGGACTTACAGTAAGAAAAGATTAAAAAATAAGATCAAATGAGGCAACCCATGAGTGTGGCCCTAGATCTTACACTTGATGTCCTTGGGTAGGATTGCACTTATTCCCTCACATCAGTTCCATTCAGTTCAATTTACTGTGCCACATGGCACTGGCATGCATAGTATTTCTTCTTTTTCCCATTTCCTTGTGAGATAATACCAAACATTTGAGAAACAGCATTGCATAGGGATTAAGAGGATAGGATTCTGGAACTTAGACTGCCTGGGTGTGAGTTCTGGCCCCACCACTTCACAGCTATGTGATCACAAGATTAACTTACCTTCCGTGAGTGAACGAACCTCCCTCAGTCGTCCTACCTGCAAAGCCAGGGCCACAATAACAGTGCCTATCGCTCATAGGGTTGTCTCGAGGATTAAACGGATCTGCATATCCGAATCTCCGGGGGATCTTTAAAGATTCCAAAACCCAGGACAAGTGCAGACCACGAACTCACAACATGTCTGGGGTGACACAGGGCCATTCAGTACTTTTGAAACTTCCCTAGATGATTCCAAAGTGCGACGAGTTTGGAAGCCACTGGGTTAAAGTGCTCCGCGCGCTGGTTTTGATCCTTTGGTGGACACTTCTGGAATTACTGCATCACCGGGAGGTCCCGCGCACCCCGGGACCCCCCAACCCTACTTCGTTGCTAACCCTGTTCCCCAGGCTTAGCGAGACCCTGGCTTGGAAGCCCCGGCCGGTGCATGCTGGGACTTGTAGTCCCTTTGGTTTGCCGGCCCCGCCTCGCCCCGCCTTCCATTGGCTTTCTCAGACGCCCACCCCGAAGTTCCACCAATCACCGCAGCGCGGCTGGCCATTAAAGTCTGGAGCCGGACGTTGCTCCGCAATCACTGCAGGGCGGACATCACGAGGTGGCTCGTCTGGGGCTGCGCGCCGCGAGGAGTTCCCACGGTCCTGCCGCCCGCCGCTGCCGCCGCCTCCGCGGTCGGTCTGCCGCAGGTAATTACAAGCCCCATCCGGGGACCCGGGCTAGGCCGCACGTCCCGGGCCAGGGTTGCTTCTCTGCTCACGTCCCGGGTTAGGGCTGCTTCTCTGCCGCGGCTCTGGGTCTCACGGCCGCGATTTTCAATTTCCCCGACCCTTTTTGAGTAATCCTTTTCTCACCCCGGGAAAGAGGATTTCGGGAAGCGGTGAATCCCAAGGGAAATGCGGCGACCTCTCAGCCCGCCCTCCCGGAGGGTGGTCATGGGCTGATGGGGGTCCTCTGTTGCGCGAGCTCTGGCTGGAAGCCCAGGCTCTTCCCAGGCGCAGGGAGAAGCGGGCGCGCGGAGAGAGTATTTTGCTCTGGTCCCACAGGCAGGGCGTGCCGGGCAGGGTCTAGGGCTTGGTTCCGACCTTCAGGATCTGGGAGCAGTTCAGCTTCTTGGTGCCTTTTTTTTTTTTTTTTTTAAATGTTTATTTTTTGAGAGAGAGATTGAGCGAGCGCGCACGAGCTGGGGAGGGGCCGTGAGAGAGGGAGACGCAGGATCCCCAGCAGACTCCGGGCTCTGAGCTGTCAGCACCCAGCCGGAGGGCGGCTGGAACTCACCAACGGTGAGATCGTGACCTGAGCCGAAGTCGGACACTGAACCGACTGGGCCACCCAGGCGCCCCAGCTTCTTGGTGTTTTTAATGCGGAGGGTTGCTTTCCACCCACTTAACTACCACAACAGAAATACCCGAACGTATAAAAACATCCCTTCCCAGAAGTTAGAGGTGCCCTAGTTCCCAGAGGCTTGAGCTGGTGGGACTCATAGGATGATTCACTTCAAGCATGAAAGTGAAAGCTTGGTTTGGTCCCCTGCCCCTAACTATTAGAGGTGAGGTTGTACCGACATGGGTCATTCCAGGCCAAGAATTGTAGGATCCGGGAGTTGGAAAAAGGAACTTTTACCACGTGCTTCGTTTTATAGATGCAAATAAATGCCTGGGGTTTGAGACTTGCACTGTGTACGTGGTGAGTGGCGTAGCTCAGCTCTTTTACTGTAGGGTTCCATTAGTTAGCAAACGTTTATTGAGCCTTACTAAGCTCTTTGAGCAGGGGGCATTTGTAAAGGGGAGAGGCAGCCTATAGAGAACCAGTCCGGTGTTAAAAGGGTTTGCCCAGGGGCAGCCCATTGGCAAATCTAGCCCAAATCTAGATTTGTGGGAAGAGGTAGAACTTAGTTTGAGGGATGCGCAAGAGCTAGTGTGATGGAGAAGAACGTTTCACCTGGAAAACAGTGGGTGAAGGCATAGAGAGAGCAAGGATTTTGGACTCGAATCTTGAAACCTGGTTGGAACAAGGGATTTCATGCGGGTGGTGGATTTCATGAGCTCTGTTTCATGAGAAGATAGCGGTATATCTTGCAAGGCGTCCTGTGCTGCTCTAAGAGGTTTAGATCTTGTCCTGGAAGCTTGGGAAGCTGAATTCAGTAGATGTGTACGTTAGGTAGTCTGTAGTGTGGAAAAATATTGGAGAGAGGTCACAGCAGGGAGCACAGGCAGTAATTCCCAGGAGAATTGGTGAGGCTTTTTTGAAAAACAGTTGCAGTTGGGAAGGAGAAGAAAAGAGAAAAAGTTCTGAACTGTTAAGGAGGTGAAATACACCATACCCAATATTGTTCAGTAAAAGTATATTGAAGTGAATGCTGTTTCTTGAGTTGTCCAACCTATACACTATCTCGAGAAGAACCACCCAGCACTTCTTTTTTTAACTGCAGAAGTTGCTTTGTAGACCATAATTCACATCCCAGTTAATGATGGGGAAATTGTCACATGTATCAAAGATGTTGAAATCTGAAAGGGTAAGCTGATGATAACACTTAAATTTTCTTGTAATCCAGAAAATGCAAATTATACCTATAATGAGATCACTTTATGTCCATCAGATTAGGAATTATAAAGTTCAGTGCAGTTAAGAAATGATAGGTATTTAAAAAAAAAAGAAATGATAGGTATTTGAGGGAAAGATTCACTACTGATAGAAGGGTATCTTAGAACAGTATAGCTACTAGCGAAATGAGTATACCTGAAGACCTAGTGGTTCCACTTCTAGAAAGTAGCCTAAAGAAATATACATTTGTATGCAGGGAGAGGAGTATTAGGATGTTTGTTGCAACTTTGTTTATAGTGATAATGTTTTGAAACTGCCTAAAAGTCCTTTAGAAGGGAATGTTTATAAAGCGCACATATGTGTTTTTAAAGGTATAATAAAGTGAATGAAAAGAAATGCTAACTTACGATTGTGGTTATCTTGTGGTGTGGGGAGAATAGAACAGGATATGGAAACAAATTTCATCTGTAACATTTTATTGGTTTTATGGGGAAAGACTCTTCACAGATTTGCAAAATATTAACAGTTCATGGGCTTAATGATAAGTTAACAGTTGTTTTACATTATACTTTGTACATTTCTGTAATTTAATGTTTACCCTTCAGTTTCTTTTTTTACAGTTTATTTATTTGAGAGAGAGAAAGAGAAAGAGAGAGAGCAAGCAAGGGAGGGGGAAGATGGAAAGAGAGAATCCCAAGCAGCCTCCCCACTGCCAGTGCAGAACGCAATGCGGGGCTTGAACTCATGAACCGAAAGATCATGACCTGAGCCGAAACTAAGAGTCAGACACTTAACTGAATGAACCAGCCAGGTGCCCCTACCCTTCAATTTCTTGAAGTATAAATTAACAAAATTTAAGTTAAGAATTAACATCTAACTGTAAAGGTCTTTCAGTCATTTTGGTAAAATTCTACAAACTAAACTGATATCAGGTTTCAAAAATAGTAATTTTGGTAAAAGGAATTCAAGTGTCAGATAGCTGTGAAAATAAAAATTTTGGATAAACTTAACCATTGGGCAAATTTTACTTTGCTAAATTCCAAAATTATTCTAACCGTTAGGAGATTTTAAAAGTGTTGTTTATCGACTGTCCATTTTGAAATGTGTTTCAATTGCTCAGACTTTATGTAATGTTAAAAAATAATTTTTAAAAAGGTAAAGTTGTCACTCTATAGATACAAGGGTGAACAGGTAGTAAAGATTACATTTAACTTATATTGAGGAAACTTAGTGCGGTGGTTACAACCAGTTCAAAGGCGACTCCATGGTATGGATATATTTGTAGATCAGAAATAATGAAATAAATATGCAAATGGCAGGCAAAACTGGCTTCTTTCTACAACCAGAAATCAACTGAATCTCAGCTTGATAGAATTCATTTGTATATCTTTAGATAAAAGTTGTTTGGGGTGCCTGGGTGGCTCAGTCAGTTAAGGGGCTGACTTTGGCTCAGGTCGTGATCTCACGGCTCATGAGTTGGAGCCCTGCATCAGGCTCTGTACTAACAGCTCAGAGCCTGGATCCTGCTTCAGATTCTGTGTCTTCCTCTCTCTCTGCCCCTTCCCCGCTTGTGCTCTCTCTCTCTCTCTCTCTCTCTCAAAAATAAAGTAAACATTAAAAAAAAGAATTGTTTGCATTGCTGTTAATCCAGTTTAGAGATGTGAAGAAAAAGTTCCATAGAGTCAGAATTAGGTAACCTTGAAGGACGTACTCTAATCTAGAATCCAGTTTGCCATGGACTCAGAAATTTTCCCTATAGGAAAAATATTGATTACCCTGAATAAGATACAGTTTTCAATTGAGATTTAAGATACGATCCAGTTGGATTTGTTTCAATCTCACTCTTCAGACAGGAAGTTTAAAGGTTTGAGAGCTGAATCTGCCCTAAATAATTTAGTTCTACTATCATTGTACGGATAGACAATTCCCTAGAGACGGAAGCTTCTCCTGTGAGTTAGTAGCTGTGTGTCCTATGTTAGAACTTGGCACTACACGCTTGTTAAAAACAGCAAGACAGGTTTTATTCCAGCAGTTTTATTAGGGACAAGTGCTTGAGTGTAGATCTGAGCTCAACTCAGAATACAGCAAGGATAGCTAGGATTTATAGGTGGGCGGGGTCAGTGGACGGAAAATTACTAAGTCGAACTTGATTAGATATCAAAGGGGGGCTTTGATTCTTGCTGAACTGAGCTCACCAGGCCAAGACCTAGTGAGAAGGGGGCTCAGAGGGACTTGACTCCAGTTCGGTCAAGGATGGGTCCTTATCATCTCTCCCTGTGTCTTGCATACTGTCAGTCAGGGTCCACTAATGTTGATCTTATTGTAAGCCCCAGGAGAGTAGAGAGCAGGATCAAAGACCTTCAGGATTGGAAGGTTCTTTTCAGATGTCCTTGACTAGCTAGCTGCTTTGCTTGGCTTTGATGGTTCCCTGTTTCTAAAGAGTCAGTAGCAAAATGGGGACTGGCATTGAGGTCACACCCAGTGGTGGTTAAGGTGTGGGCTTTGGTGTCAGACGTTGGTTTGAACTTGACTGTGCTACTTAGGGTAGTCCTGTGATTGGGGCCTCATTACTTGTATTGCTGGTGACAGTTTATCTAGAATGGGCACTCTGTCCCACATCTAGCAAATGAATGGAACTTTACTTGCCAGTATACTTCAAGTCAAGTGGAGTCCTTTGATGGAATTACTGACCTTGTGTAACCCTGTAGCCTGAGAGAGACGCAGGGCTAGTGGGAACAGCAGAGGACTTGTCATCGGAGGCGGGTAAAATTCATTCGTAAAGGTTTGACCGATGGTCTTGACTTTGTGTGGTTCAGGTTCTCCTTTGGTAGGTTCTTTTAAGAGAAGAGCTCCTTGTACAGATGGCCCACAAGTGCCTTAAAATAGTAAGGTGGTGAGGAGCACCGGGGACGACCTGCTGGTGGAGGGGTTGGGCCCTGGGTAGGGGGTGCTGTGCACCCACCTGTGGTTACCCGGTTTTGCAGACATCCACATAAACAGCTCTTTTTTTGTGACGAGCAAGGTGACACAGCGAAAAAAGCAGTCTCTGGACCAGATCTGTGTGTCAGCCCCAGGCTTGCCGCTTACCAGCGCATTTGTCTCCCTGTCCGGCCTCGCTTTTCTCAGCTCTGAATAGAGCGATGAGACTGGCTCACAGGCTTTCGCGAGGATTGGGTGGAGTGAACATGGCATGGCTCATTGCAGAAACCCGCAAGCATCCCACTCTGCCGCCCTGTGCAGCATATGAACACGTGTCTCTGTAGGGGAGACCTTCTCTCCTCTGGTAGGGGTAACACGCGTCTGTGTCATTTTCTCCCCACAGATGGTTAGCAGACTAAACACATCCCTGCTACAGTCCCCTTGGAGATCTTTCCACTGTTTTAAAACAGGTTAAAACAGTGCCCCATCGCAAGCGTGTGCCGTGGCTGATTTAACTCGACAGCCCTCTGTAGAAGACACATTTTGCCATTAGAATGGGTGGGCTTCCTCACTTCCTTAAAGTCTTTCCCCTTTGACGAGATCGGGTGCGTTTAGGGTGGTGTGGCCGTAGACAAGTCTTTCCCTTTTGAAAAATAATGCCTCCCACTTCTACTGGACTCTGCCTCCTGCCTTTATTTGCTCCTGATGGTCATCCCCCCTGACAACGTGTGGATTTCAGTCGTGTGTCTTCCCACTAGAATGTCAGCTCAGTGAAGGATTCTGTCATTTGGTTCGCTGTTCTGTGCTGTGTTTGTTGGATAGATGGGTGGGTGGGTCGGACTGTAAAAATAGCCATCATGGGGGTGCCTGGGCAGCTCAGTCACTTAAGTGTCTGACTCTTGGTATCGGCTCAGGTCATCATCTCACGGTTCATGAGTTCAAGCCCTGCATTGGGCCCCGTGCTGGCAGTGTGGAGCCTGCTCGGGATTCTCTCTCTCTCTCTCTCTCTCTCTCTCTCTGCCCCTCCCCAACTCACTTTCTATCTCTTTCTCAAAATAAATAAATAAGCTAAAAAAATATAGCCATCCTGAAGAGCTAGTTCAGTAGGGATCATTTACTTTGGCTTCGTGAGCTTTTCTCTTTGACAGAACAAGAATCACAGGCATGTCGCGAGATTATTTGTGACTTTTGCCTGATGCTTGGACTTTGTCAAGAGTATTGCTGATCAGGAAATGGCCGGGTGAGGCTGGCTGCTTTGAGACGTGTTCTTGCTGAGGGCAGTGGAAAGCTTATGTTACTCATCTTCATTCTAGACCCCAATATGTTTCCCCAAATGGTATTAACACGTGTTTTTTTAAGTGACACTTTCCATCAGTGTCATACTGTGAGGCCTTTAACTTGCCATTCTGTTCAAGGAACCGTACTGCGTGTTTATAAGACACAGCAACAACAAAAAATCGCAGACAGGAACCGTTGCCAAATGTTAGCTATGAAAATGTCACTTGCATATTAATAAAGCACTTTTCCCCACCGAGGGGTAGCGTGCTAGTGTATTAGTAGAAGAATGAGAAATGAATTTGAATTTGTAAAAATAACCTGGGGGTGCTTTTTCGGTACCTGCTGTGTTGTTTGCCAATATAGGCAGTTAAGCTGGTGGTGTCCCTTCTAGGGTTCACAGTCAGGCCAACTTCTTGATTCTGGGTTTTTTTTTGTTTTTCGATTTTTTAAATGTATTTTGAGAGAGAGAGAGAGGGAGGGGCAGAGAGGGAGCGAGAGAGAGAACCCCAAGCAGGCTCCATGCTGTCCTCGTAGTGCCCGACACAGGGGCTCCGTCTCACAAACCGTGAGATCATGGCCTAAGCCAAGATCAAGAGTCGGATGCTTAACCTACTGAGCCATCCAGGCGTCCCTTTATATATTCTTTTTGTCCCTAAACGTGAAGGGAAAAAGTCACATGGCAGGGCCTCCAGAGGAATGAGCCTCCTTGTGATTAAGTCACGTGAACCAAACTTGGAAGAGACTGGTGTGCCCACCAGGGAGCCCGCTTAATGACTGCCGATGGAAGATGATAAGAACCGGCCGCTGTGCCCGTCACGTCATGTGGGCTGGCTGGGAGTATATTCTCGCTCCCTGGGGCGGATCAGAGAGACCTGGCCCTGGTTTTATTGGAACATCACCACGCCCACTGGTTTATGTATGGTTTCTGGCTGTGCGCACAGGACAGCGACAGAGCCGGACAGTTTTGAGGGAGATGGTGCGATCTGCAAGGTAAAATAGTTCTGTCCAGCTTTTTAGAGAAGAAAGGTGCCAGCTGCTGGCCCGGGGGAAGGCTTCCCAGGGAGGCTTAACTGCAGTGAGGAGGCCGCCTGGCAAGCTTGGGGTCAAAGAGCTCCTGGGGGAGTCATCTCCGTCGTCACTGTCACCTCTGCCGTTACCTCCCAGCCCTGTGGCGAGCCCCCATCAGGTCCAGAGGACTTGGGAGAGTGTCCTCATGTGCACATTAATACATTAATAGGCCAGCTGGTTTGGGTACCAGGATGGCCGCCTGGGCAGTCTACTGCCCTCATTTGTTCTCTGACTTCATCTGTCATATACCATCCTAAAAAACAGACCAACTATGGCATCTGGGTGGCTCGGTCAGTTGAACATCCGACTCTTGATTTCAGCTCAGGTCATGATCCCAGGGTCGTGGGATTGAGCCCTACATTAGGCTCTACAGTGAGCGTGGAACCTGCTTGAGATTCTCTCTCCCTCCCTCTCCCTCTCTCTCTCTCTCCCTCCCCCCGCCGTCCCCCTCCTCTGCTCCTGCCCTCTCTCACTCTAAAACAAGCACAACCAAAAAGCATGGCCATTTCTGAATAAGCTTAAACACAAATCTGGGGCACCTTATCGTGGTTCCCCGTTCATCTGTGGAAGACCTTGTGTGGTGCTAAAGAAATGTGGATCTAGCACCAACTCGGGTTACACGTTAAGAATTGAGTTCCTGGAGGGGCTATCACCCTGGAGGGGGTGGTGGGAAAAGAGTAGCCTCAGGTCATGAGACTTTGGGCCAGAGGTGAACTAGAGCCCGCCAAGGTTAATGAAGAACGCTGTTGCATCAAAATATAGTCCTAGACGTCACCTGTAGCTCGTTAGAAATGCAGAGACTCAGGTCCAGCCCAGGCCTCCTGAATCAGAATTTGCATCCTAACAAGATCTCCAGAGGATGTGGGTCACGGTCAGGTTGGAGAAGCACTGGACTAAGACACTGTTAGGTTTTTAAACTTTTATTGGATTCAGGGCTTCCTGTTTCCTCACTTTCGGGGGGGAAATCCACTACTCAATCCATTTTTGAGTTTTAACAGTGTTAGGTACAGAATACTATGGATGGTTTCTTAGGCTTTTAGGTGGTTCATCCCTTAGCCGGCAGCATGCTCACCAAGGATAGAGGCTTTGTCCTGTCCTGCTGCGTTCAGAGCATCCAGCATGTTTTTTGCCAGAGTGGGTGTCCAGGAGACTCTGGCCAACTGGGTGAATGAATGAATGAGTAAGTGAATGGGTGAGTCAGCCCTATTTGACAAATGGCATAAGTGTTAGAGGTCAGCTTTGCAGACTGTTCTGCCGAATCCCTACATCTCGGAGACTGGTTTTCCTCTTCTCTCAGTGTGACAGGCCTGGTATCTGTCACAGGAAGGCTGTTATTTTAGAATAACATTCAGGACACAGGGCAGTGTCTGATCTGAGTAAGGCAAAGTGGCCGGGACTCGGCCTGGGTACTGCCTCTTATGCGTTAAAACTTTAAGTTTTGGCCGTGCAGTATAAAATTGGGCATGTACTTCATTAAGAATAAAGTCTCAGGGCACCTGGGTGGCTCAGTTGGTTAAGTATCCGACTTCAGCTCAGGTCATGATCTCACAGTTCGTGAGTTCGAGCCCCGCATTGGGCTCTGTGCTGGCAGCTCAGAGTCTGGAGCCTGCTTCAGATTCTGTGTCTCCCCTGCTCTCTGCTCCTCTCATGCTCATGCTCTATCTCTGTCTCTCAATAATAAATAAACGTTAAAAATTAAAAAAAAAAAAAAAGAATAAAGTCTCAATGTAGAACTGTGTGGCAGAAAGCCTGAACCAGGAATTCAGAAGGCGTGGGTTCTGGTCTCTGGCCAGAGCTGGCTGACTGGATATTGGACAAGTCACTTCTCTTGCTTTAATCTCCCCTTTCCTATAACAAGGAATAAAATATTTGCTCTGCCTGCTTTACTGAATTCGTGTATGGTTGTAAATATTGTACAAAGGCATTGAGCTGAGCTGCCAATGTTTGACTATAGCTTATCCAGGTAACTCAAACTTATAAATTGCACCTCAGTGTTTGAATTTTTACGAACTTTATTGCATAATAATATCTGTTAATTGTAGTAAAAAGAGAGCTAGGAGGAAATCATCCTGAATTCTACCTCCCGCCAATCACTATCTACTGTTAAATTTCTATGTCTGCCCTCCACATTTTTCTACGCACACATTACATATGTATTCTTTCCTTGCAAACATTTCATACAGTGTGGTAGACATTCTTCTAATACAGTGAGTTTGGTGGTGGTGGTGAGTTTTATCTGCTGTATTCCAAGTTGTGATAAAAACTTTTTAAGTTTTTTTAATGTTTATTTATTTTTGAGAGAGAGAGAGAGAGACAGAGCGAGAGCAGGGGAAGAGCAGAGAGAGAGGGAGACACAGAATCCGAAGCAGGCTCCAGGCTCTGAGCTGTCAGCACAGAGCCCGACACGGGGCTCGAACTCATGAACCGCGAGATCATGACCTGAGCTGAAGTCAAATGCCTAACCGACTGAGCCACCCAGGCGCCCATGACAAAAACTTTTTAAAGAGTTTTCACAGTATTCTTTGGTTTATACCCATAACTTCAACCTGTAGTGAGGGAGATATGAATAGACCTTTTTGCCCTTAGGGAAAGGGGCCACAGAGCTAAAGATAAAATTCTGCTCAGTCATCATTTTTGTCCTTAGCCTGTTCTATCTGATGACTAACTGGTCTTATCTTTTTGACCCGTTTGCTGTGATATTTCCTCAGGGGCCAACAGTATTCTGTTTTTGTCATTCCTTTTTTGCTTGACTCTCTGCTTTTTTCTCCCCAGGTTCCTGCCGTTGAACTCTGAGGCACAGAATGATTTGGGAAGGAGCTGTGTTGCTCAGCGTGGTCCTGGGAATCGGTGCTGTTCCCATGGATGATCCCGAGGACGGGGGCAAGCACTGGGTGGTGATTGTCGCAGGTTCAAATGGCTGGTATAATTATAGGCACCAGGTAAGACCATGACTAATGCTTTTCTTTATGACCCTGGCATTCTGTAAACAATCCTGCACATTGTCAGTAGAACAGACTTTTTAAAAAGTCATTCACACTCCCAAAGGCTGGCTAAAGGGTGTGTGTTGGCCAAGGATGTGGAGAAATGGGGGGCTCGTAAAATGGTGCAGCCATTTTGGATCACTGGCAGTTCCCCAAAAGGTGGGACATCGAGTCGCCACATGACACAGCACTTCCATTCCTAGGTGTGCATCCAGAGAAACGAACACATATGTCCACACAGATGCTTGTACATGAATGTTCATGGCAGTATTGTTCATGCTGGTGAAAAAGTGGGAACAGTCCAAATGTCCATCAGCTGACGAGTGGATAAACAAATGTGGTACGTCCATACAAGGGGTATTATTTGGCCACAAAAAGGAATGAAGTACTGAAGCAGGCTTCAGCGTGGATGAACCGTAAAAACATGCTGAGTGAAAGAAGCCAGTCACAAAGGACCACATAGGATCCCACTGATATGAAAGGCCAGCATAGGGAAATCTGTAGAGATGGAAGGTTGACTGGTGGTTGCCAAGGTCTGGGTGGAGGGGGGAATGGGGAGTGACTCTGGGGTAATAAGAATGTTCTGGAATTCGAGAGGGTGCTGGTTATACAACTTTGTGAATATCCTGGATACCACTGGGTTGTATATTTTGTTTTGTTTTGTTTTTTTTAATGTTTATTTATTTTTAAGAGGGAGAGAGAGAACATGATCAGGGGAGGGGCAGAGAGAGAGGGAGACACAGAATCCGAAGCAGGCTCCAGGCTCTGAACTGTGAGCACAGAGCCCAACAGCGGGGCTTGAACCGGTGAACCAGGAGATCATGACCTGAGCCCAAGTCAGATGCTTAACCGACTGTGGCTCACCATGGGTTGTATACTTTATAAAGCTGACTTTTATGTGAATTAGAGTTCGGTAAAGTTGTTGCTTAAACCATCAGTTAATCTGTCAATTCTCAGAAACAGGATGCAGGGTGTGCTGGCTTCTCGTCTAAGAGAGCTTCCACAAGTGAACTCATCTCACCCCGTCGTCGTGGAGCAATGCATAGTAGGCCCAGTTCTTGTTTCCTCTTTGTGAATGAGAGGACTGAGGCATAGAAACTCAGTCCTCTACCCAGTGAGGCACTGATGGCAGGTGGTTGAGCCTGGATCAAACCTGGGCTGCCTAGCTCTGAACAGCGCTGTCTAGTAGGAGGGCCACATGTGTTGTGGTAAAATTTCTAGTAGCCACATTTTTTTTTTTAACGTTTATTTTTGAGAGAGAGAGAGAGCATGTGCATGCTGGAGGGCTAGAGAGACAGGGGGACAGAGGCTTGGACACGGGCCCTACACAGACAGCAGAGAGCCGATGTGGGGCTCGAACTCACGAACCGTGAGATCATGACCTGAGCCGAAGTCAGATGCTTAACCGACTGAGCCACCCGAGTGCCCCAACCACATTTTTGAGAAATAAAAAGAAACAGATGAAAGTAACTTTGCTACATCTTATTTATCCCAATATATGCAAACTATCATTTCACTGTAATCAATATAAAAAGTTAATGATGAGATATTTTACCTTTTTTTTTTTTTTTTACGCTATATCATCAAAATCTGGTATGCATTTACATTCACGATCTATGCAGTTTGGACGGGCCGTACTTGAAGTGTTCGGTTGCCCCAGGAGTTGCTGTACAGGACAGCGCAGGCCTGGAGTCTGTGCACCCACGGCCTGGGCAGCGCTGCTCGCGCGTTACCCTCCAGGGCTGTCTGTTTTCGTATCTGTTAGGCAGGGCATTGGTTTAGAAGACCTCCCTACCAGCTCCGGAACGTGATGATTATTGAATGACCTGTTTCGTGAATGTTTTTGTGTGTTTGCCGAACAAGAAATTTGGCTTGACTGAAACGTTGTTGTCATGGCAAGATGATCCCTTTTAACATCTTAGTACTTAACCACAGACCTGACCCATTTACGGAGGAGCAACCTGAGTACATGCCTGATCCATCTCTCAATTTTCTCCTCCCTCTCCCAGGCAGGAGAAAGATACGGTGTTAAATACAGGTCACCGATGGTGAACAGGCTGATTCATCAGTCAGCCTTTTTTTTTTTTTTTTTTTTAGTTTATTTATTTTGAGAGAGAGAGAGCACGCACACATGTGGGGAAGGAACAGAGAGAGAGAGGGGGAGAGAGAATCCCAGGCTCGAACTCATGCACCTTGAGATCATGACCAGAGCCGAAGTCAGACACTTAACCGACTGAGCCACCCAGGCGCCCCTTAAATGTTACTTATTTAATTTTGAGATAGAGAAAGACAGAGACAGAGGGAGAGGGAAATCAGAGGGAATCCCAAGCAGGCTGCATGCTATGGAGCCTGATGAGGGCCTTGAACTCCTGAACCATGAGATCATAACCTGAATCAAAATCAAGAGTCAGATGTTTAAAACCGACGGAGCCACCCAAGCACCCCTTGCCACGCTGGTTTTTGTACAACCCACTTAGAAAGAATATTATTGGTTAAACATTATTAAGTATAGGGTTCCAATGACCCTTTCCTCTGAGAAAACCCTTTCTGCTTTTTGTTGTTGTTGTTGTTGAAGGGTGCTAGTTTCCCCTGGTAAAATAATATCGAAACAGAATGAAGGGAAGCACTCGCTTCCCAAAAGAAAGAGTGAAAAACACTCATCCTTGAGTAAAGAGGACAGATGCCGAGCGGAGGAAACGCGAGCGCTGAGTCATCGCTGAACTCAGCACTTAGCACTACTGGCCTGGTTCTGTCCTCAGCCGCTGCCAACATTGGCCTTCTTGGCTTTGGAGACTAATCATTAAAAGAGCATTTGAAAGAACTTTCCTCCTAGAACCCACACAGACTTTTCAACCTATGTTTTGATGGAGGTTTACCTTCTTGGATTGACACAGCGCTTGTTCCCGCAAATTCCTTTTGTTGCGGAAGGACGGGGACACCAGGCACAATTTAAATAACTGCTGAGTGCTTTGCTGTGTGCGTGATGATGGTTATTTAAATCATATTTTATCTTGACAAACTGGGTTTCTCTGGTTTCCATTTTGGGGTGGGATTACTGGATGGCCTCGAGGGGGTTGGTCTGAGGCGAGGTGGGTGGAAGGTCTGCATCTGGTGCCCTCAGCCGGTTGTGGGGGAGAGGGGGGAGGTAAGGCCTCGCCAGGGCAAGTGCCTGCAGTGTCCGGGCGGAGGAGAGAGGGAGAGGTCCGGAAGTGCAAACAGCACTCGGGGACAGGCTTGTCAAGGGGAATGGAATGGGCCACTACAGGAGGAACTGGGGTTGGAGGAGGGTTTCTTTCAGGACAGGTCTGAGCATGTGGAGGAGGAAGACCTCAGGTGGAACTGTGGGGGCGGCTGTTGAAATAGATTGCTGGCGAAATTCACAGCCCCTTGGGGACTTTGGGGGTGACAGGAATTGAGAGGCACATGTGACCAGGTGTCACTCAAAGGATGGGGGTTGGGAGGGTTTGAGGCCATTGCTGGCAGTGGGGCTCCAAGGTTTGCCATGTGTTGGCAGACGCCCCCCCACTCTGCTGGTCTGGTCTGGATTTGGGTGGCGGCGGAGAGAAAGGGGGCCGCCACCTCCTCCTGGAAGCTTTAAGAGCATCTGTCCCAGGAGCTGGGAGGCAGATAGGCGGGTTTCAGTTGAGGCAGAGAGGGAGAAGGAGAAGCCTAGAACTCACTCTTCTTGTTGGAACTGGGAGAAAGACGTGTGATAGAGGGCCAAGTGACAGAGTCATCACGTTTCTAAAAGACCACCTTTAGGGGCACCTGGGTAGCCCAGTTGGTTAAGCATCGACTTCGGCTCAGATCATGATTTTGCGGTTTGTGAGTTCGAGCCCCACATTGGGCTCGGTGCTGACAGCTCAGAGATTGGAGCCTGCTTCAGATTCTGTGTCTCCTCTCTCTGCCCTTCCCCTGCTCATGCTCTGGCTCTCAAAAATAAATAAACATTAAAAAGTTAAAAAAAAAAACCACCAGTTTTCATTTTATAGATTTTAAAAAATGTTTTTATTACTTTTGAGAGAGAGAGCAAGCTCCACACTGTCAGCACAGAGCCCGACACAGGGCTCAAACCCACGAGCCATAAGATCATGACCTGAGCCGAAATCAGTTGGATGCTTAACTGACTGAACCATGCAGGAGCACTTGATTTTATAGATTTTAAAAAATGGGTGCAATCACCACTTTTTAAAACAGCTCTATGGAGGCATACCTTTACATGTCCTACAGTTCATCTGTTATAATTGTATACTTTCTGTGAGTTTCAGCAAATTTATACAGCCCTGCGAGCATGGCCACAGTCCATTTTTAGGATACTTTCATTATTCTAGAAAGTTCCCTCATGCCGGTTTGCTGTCAGTCCCTGCTCCCATCCCAGCCCCATGCAACCACTGCTCTCTGTCTCTATTTTCTTTTCTTTTCTTTTTTTTTTTCAACTTTACCACCCACTCCCCTGCCATCTCATTTTAAACCTCTGATTCTCCTCTGGAAAGTTCGAGTTGGTGGTGGGCTCAGTGAGGCAACTCTGCAGAGTCCCTGACCCAGGGACTGCCTCACCCAGGCAGCACACAGTATGTACCAGGAAGTGATAATATGCATACATCCGGCAATGAGCAGACCAGGAGGCGCCTCTCTCAGATCCTTACCTGGCTCGCAAGTGGACCCCTTTACACTGACCATGACCGGAATGTGCCAATTGAGTTTAACCTTTGTTCTAAAGCGGTGGTTCTCATTTGGCTCACAGCTGGCCTGAGGTGGCAGCATCACAGGCAGGCATTGTCGGACAGTGGCTTGCATCAGGGAATCACGGGATGCTTTACAGGCCTGTCGTCAGAACTCCTAACACAAGCTGTGAACCAAGCTGAGTCATGGCAGTGTCTGCTCAGTAGCCCAGAGGGCCTTGCCTTCTTTAGAGACTCTTGCTCAATACCGTCCTCACATACTGCTTTGTAGACTTTTCTGGTTTTCAGGGGAAAATAACATATGGGCCAGATAGTGCAAAGGAAGTAATTCAAGTGGCTTTTAGCACCATTTCTCAAGTATTTGACTTGGTTTAACCCTACTCTTACTTGTTTTGAGCAGCAGTCAATACTGAGTCTAACAAGGAGCCCCTTTAGGTTAACAAAGTTAGAGGCAACCAAGTACCTCTGGACCTCGGAGAGACCCATGACCTGACTGTGGGACTGCTTCTTGTGGAAGAAGGGCACAAGGCATGGTCGGGGTCAGGAGACCTGTGTTTGAATTGCCGAGTCTGTGCTGAGTCTGTCCCCATTTGCAAAATAGGGATGAAAGCATGTGCCTGCCAAGGTGGTGGTGAGGAGTCCAAATCGTGTAGGAGAGGTGTCAAAACAGGACACGCTGAACCTGCCCTTTCTAAAATACGTGGCTTTATTGAGGCATGTTGTACATATCACATGTGATTCACCCATTTCAAGTATATAATTCAATGATTTTTTTACAGTAAATTTACCAAGTTGTGCACACATCACCATAAATCAGTTTTAGAACATTTCCATCTACCCAGTTACATTCCCTCCAGCCCATTTGCAGCCCCAGCCCCCAGCCTCAGGCAATCACTGAAAATATACCTTCTGTCTCTATAAATTTGCCATTTCTGGACGTTTCATATCAGTGGAGCCATTTGACATGTAGTCTTCTGTTTCTGTGAACATAATGTTTTTGAGATGTATCTGTGTTGTAGCATGTGAGTACTTTGTTCCTTTTTATTGGCAAGGAATATTAAATAGTATGTATAGACCACGTTTTATCTGTCGTCTTACCAGTTGGTGGACATTTGAGTTGTTCCCATTTTTTGCCTATTATGTGCAGTGTTGCTAAGAACATTGGTCTGTAAATCTTGGCTGGATAAATGTTTTTGTTTCTCTTGGGCAGAAAGAATTGCTCGGTCATGTGGTAACTTTAAGTTCAACCTTTGAGAAACTGTTGAATCACTTTCCAAAATGGCGGCACCATTTTACATTCCCACAAGCAGTGAATGGAGGAGGTTCCTGGTTCCCACATCCTCACCAACACTTGTTATTGTCTGTTTAGCTGTGAATTGGTGTCTTGTGCTTTCAATTTACATTTCCCTAATAATTAATGATATTGAGCATCTTTTTATGTGCATTTTAGCCATTTGTGTATCTTAGGTGAAATGTTAATTCAAATCCTTTATCCACTTTTGATTGGGTTGATTGTCTTATCAATGTTCTTTGCATATTCTAGATGCAAATTCTCTATCAGATACCTGTTTTGTATATATTTTCTTTTACCCTGTTGCTTATCTTTTCATTTTCTTAATGGTGTCTTTTGAAGCATTCAAGTATTTAATTTTGCCGATGTCTAGCGTATTAATTTTTTTGGCTTATGGACCTTACTTTAGGTGTCATATCTACAACATCTTTGCAGTTTTAACTCAAGGTCCTGAAGATTTTGTCCTAAGTTATCTTCCAAAAGTCTTATTGTTGTAGCCCTTACATTTAAGCCTATGACCCATTTTGAGTTAATTTTTGTGAGTGGTGTGAAATGAAGGCCCAAGTTCATCTTCTTGTGTGGATTTCCATATGGTCCCAGCACCATTTGTTGAAAAGACTGTTCTGTCCCTGATGTACATTTGATCCTTGGAACAAATGCACAGATCCATTTATATGCAGATCTTTTTCAATAAATATGATACAGTACTATACAGGCATTTTCTCTTCCTTATGATTTGCTCAGTAACATTTTCTTTTCTGTAGCTTACTTTCTTGTAGGAATACAGTACATAATACATATAGTATGCGAAAGGAAGTAAAAGTCCTTCAACTTTTTCAAAATTGTTTTGGCTGTTCTTGGGTTTTTGCAATTTCCTATAAATTTTAGGATCATCTTGTTCACTTCTGCAAAAAAGCCTGCTGGTCATTTAAAAACATTTTTTAAATAGAATTAACTAAGTCTTCTCATCCATGAACATGAGGTGTTTCTCTGTTTATTTTGATCTTCTTTAATTTCCCTCAACATTTTCAGATTTTCAGTGTACCAGCCTGACACTTTTGTTAGAGTTATTCTTAAGTGTTTTTATTTTTATTTTTTTTTAATGAACGTGGCTTCTGACAAAAGGAATAAATAATAGGATGGTTGTCACCAAGGGGAGTGGGTGGGTATACCTGGTCACTTTCACTTTCATCATAAGAATAAGTTAAATCTGACATAATATTGGTTTGATTTTTTTTTAATGAAAAGGAAAGCAAAGAACTATCTATATGACCTGTGTGTGCAATTTAAAGAATAATAATAATAATAATAATAATAATAATAATAATGAATACCTGTATCAGACTAAAAAAACCAAAAAACAAAAAACATTACTAAGACCCTATGCCCTGTCTGATTCAGTCCCCCTCCCTTCCTGCCTGATGGCAAGCTCCTGAATTTTTTGTCAATCATTCCTTCACTTTGCTTTCTGGTTTTACCATATGTGTATTTAACGATAAACAACAAAATGTTTACTTTCGCCTATTTTGGCCTTTATATAACTGTAATCATAGTGAATGCATTTTTGTGTGACTTATTCTTGTTTGCATTATGTTCCTGAGATTCATCTGTTTGAAACATGGGTTGTATTCCTTCCTTCCATCCACCCATCCATCCATCCATCCATCCATCCATCGGAGCTTTATGGTATTCCATTATATGAGCATATGACAGTTTATTTTTTCCAGCTACTGATGGTCCTTTGGGTTATTTCTTTTTCCCTTTCTTTCTTTCTTCCTTTTTTTTTTCTTTTGCTATAAATAATCCTCTACTGCACAGGTTAGAGTTTTTTTAGGGTCTCGCTAGGAGCAGAATCCCTGGGTTGGAGGGAATGTGCTTCAGGTTGATTGGGTAATGGCAAGATATTCTCCGAAGTAGAATGCCAATCACACTAAACTTCCACCATCAGTGGATTAGTTTTCTAATGTTGCTATAACAAATCACTACGAGCTTAGTGGCTTAAAACAATGCACATTTATTATGTTACAGTTCTGGAGGTGAGAAACTTGAACGGGGGGTCTTACTACATTAAATCAAGATGTCAAAAGGTCTGTGTTCCTCTCTGGTGACTCTGAAGGAGGTGCCATGTTCTTACCTTTTCCAGCTTTTACGGGCTGTCCTCATTCTTTGGCTCATGGCCCCTTCCTCCATGTTCAAAGCCAGCAATGGCGCAATTGAGTCTTTTCTGACATTGTATCCCTGCAACACTGATTCACTGCCTCCTTCTTCTACACACAAGGACCCCTGTGACCACACTGGGCCCGCTGGAATAATTCAGGATAACCTCCCTATTTTAAGGTCAGCTGATGAGCCATCTTAAATCCGTCTGTTTTAATTCCCCTTTCTTAGGTAGTGCAACATGGTCACCAGTTCTGGGGATTAGGAGGTGGACATCTGTGGGGGCTATTTTCTTTCCTACGACTGTTAGTATTGAAGGTCTTCCTTGTTCCACAGAAACGGGGATTTAAACATTTTAGCAATTTGTATATGTATAAAATACTTATCTTAGTAACTATCTTAAAACAACCTGTTCAGATTTTCAGCTCCTCCCCCTCTCTGGGCTTCTCTAATTTTTCTGATTTCTCTGTTGTCCCTGCATGAAGCACCGTCAAGTTCTGGAGGCAGAGTGCCTGGGATATCTCGCTATGAGCTGGGTGACTTGAGTAGGTCACCTTACCTCCTTAAGCTCCAGATTCCTCTCCTATAAAGTAGGGATCATTACCTTAGTCACGTAGCATTGCTATGAGAGTCACATGAGGTGGCACCTAGAAAGTCTCAGCACGGTGCCTGACACGTACTAGAAAGTCAGTAAATGTATGAGCTTTTGTTATGTATTGATTCAGTCACCCATTCATGCAACAGCTCCGGAGTGCCAGACCCTGGACTCACTCGCCCCACATTCAGAACTGTGTATTTAACACCCATCGCTAGCTGTGAAGTCCATTTGTTGTGAGGCATCTACACCGCCGGGTTTTAATGCTCGATAAGCTTTATTGCCGTGCTACATACTGTGTAGAATGTGATGTGTACTGAAGGTCCAGTTCCTAGAGCTCCCTTCCTCAGAGGGGCAGAGAGCTGGGCTCACTATGCTCTTCATGTGTGTCTATTTGTTCGTGAAAGACACACAGGAGCAGAAAGTGAGAGAAGTTTTTCCTCACTGACCTCAAATGATTCCCAGGTTCCGGAGTGGACCACGTGTCATCTGAAAAAGGAAGCAAAGAATGTCTTCACCCTTTTATGGACAAGGAATCACGTTAACAGAGTTTTTCTTTAAGCCCTAATGTTGTCACTCTTGCTATTTTTTTTTTTTTTTTTTAACTAAAGAGTACATTTCCTCCTTTCAATACCTGAGCTGACCTTCTGAGTTTTCAATTCCCTGAACAGCGACGATGGCAGCCAAAATTACTTGAATTGGAAGAATCCTGTCTGATCCAAAACTAAGTTTTTAATCTGTGGTTCATCATTCTGTTTTTCAGACCTAATTCTTTGCTTTTGGGAGACTTTTATGTGGTGTGGAAAAATGAAAGTAAATTCTTCAAGACTTTTTAAGGCCCTTGTTATCCATAGTGGTGGTGCTGTGCGTGTGTGTGTGTGTAACCCACATATATGCCAGCTACCAGGTGAATGAGAGTTTGGATAATGGGTGTGAGGTAGGGAGTTAAAGAAAAATTTTTTTTAATGTTTATTTATTTTTGGGAGAGAGACAGAGACAGAGCACGGGCAGGGGAGGGGCAGAAAGAGAGGGATCACAGAATCTGAGGCAGGCTCCAGGCTCTGAGCTGTGAGCACAGAGCCCAATGCAGGGCTTGAACCCACAGACCGCAAGATCATGACCTGAGCCGAAGTTGGACGCTTAATGGATTGAGCCACCCAGGTGTCACCTCCCTTAAAAAAAAGTTTTTTTTTTTTAATGTTGGAGGTGGGGAGTTTTAAAAATTGAGTTAAGGGGTGCCTGGGTGGCTCAATCGGTTAAGCATCCGACTTCAGCTCAGGTCATGATCTCATGGTTTGTGGGTTCAAGTCCCACAGTGGGCTCTGTGCTGACAGCTGGGAGCCTGGAGCCTGCTTCAGATTCTGTGTCTCCCTCTCTCTCTTGCCCCTCCCCTGCTCACGCTCTGTCTCTCTCAAAAATAAATGAAAACATTTCAAAAAATTAAAAATTGAATTGAAAAAAGACTAATGTATATGGTTTAAAATAATTGATTTTTAATTTTTTTGATTTTATTTATTTTTTGAAAGAGACAGAGTGTGCGAGCAGGGAAGGGGCAGAGAGAGAGGGAGAGAACCCCAAGCAGGCTCTGTACTGTCAGCGCAGAGCCTGACCTGGGGCTCTAACTCATGAACCATAAGATCCTGGCCTGAACCAAAACCAAGAGTCAGATACTTAACCGACTGAGCTACCCAGGCTCCCCTAAAATAAGTTAAATACTCGAACAATAAGGAGTGATTTATAACATGTGTTCCATGAGAAAGAACCGTGTTGCTCCTTAGAACTCCAAAATTGACCTCCTTCTGGGCAGAATCTAAAACTTGACAAAATCCTTTCTCCCAGGCGGATGCATGCCACGCCTACCAGATTGTTCACAGAAACGGGATTCCTGATGAACAGATCATTGTGATGATGTATGATGACATTGCCAACTCTGAAGAGTAAGTAGGGAGTGTTTTTGAACTTGGTGATGAATTCGGGATATTTTTTTTAAAAAATGCATACCCGCTCAAAGGAATCTTTAGAATTAATATTAGAATATAAACGTTAGAACGTGCACAGACTGGCAGATGGAATCCCACAGGGCTGCTTCATGTAGAGCTTTGAACACAACTGTGGGTGGGGGGGCACCCCGGCAGTGTCAGTTGGCATAGGAGCTGCTGAAGGGTGTTTGGGGCTGGTGGCTTTGGGAGAGTTTAAAGTGTAAGTTCCTTCTTGGGACACCTGGGTGGCTCTGTCGATTAAGCATCTGACTTCAGCCCAGGTCATGATCTCACAGTTTGTGGGTTCGAGCCCCATGTCGGGCGCTGTGCTGACAGCTTGGAGTCCGGAGCCTGCTTTGGATTCTGTGTCTCCCTCTCTCTCTGCCCCTCCCCCGCTTGCACTTTTCTCTCTCTCTCTCTTTCTCTCTCAAATAAAACATCAAGAAAAGAATTAAAAAAAAAAAGTGTAGGTTCCTTCTCAGCTTGGAGAACTCACCATTGGGCTCTGCAGTGCTCATTCCCGACCTCCGAGCAGGGGCAGGCAGCACAGAGGGGTTGCCTCGGTGGCCCTGTGCGCAGGAGACTCTTATTTGTAGGCTGGATCCTACTGCCCTTCTTTCCGTGCTAATTTGCTTTTATTGTTTGTTGAATTCAGCTTTACAAATAGTCGTCTCATGCCTGCTTATCTGCCGTCTTGAGATCAGGAGCAGCATTATGGCTACTAAACTGCACTGGTGCTAGTCTCCCCCACTCCTTGTTTTCCCTGCTGTGGCCAAGGACGGCTGATCACACGACAGCACAGAATCCATTCTGAGCTTTCTCGCCTGAGCTCTTGTATTAAAGTCTTGTCTTCCGTCCCATCTGTTTCTGTAAAGAGTTTTGCTCTGAGACATCTCTCGCTCGGGTCTTGCCCCCAGAAGGCTGTACGGTTCCCGCAGGAGGCCAGCCACACCTGTCATTTTCAGGACAGCCCTTCACTGCTCCCACCAAGAACCGGAGAACTGTGGGCTGCCTGAGATCCCCAGGCTCTAAAGTCACTAGCACGTTGGCGGGCGGCTGTGCGGGTGATGAGAAATGTCTCTGACAAACGTGGTCACTCACTGTTTTTGTGCGTAACGGGGGCATAATTTTGAAGACAGATTTCAGAGCCATATCACACCACGTGCTTCAAATGTGTCCCTCGGTTTCTTTGTTTTCTTCAGCAACCCCACGCCAGGAATCGTGATCAACAGACCCAATGGCTCGGACGTGTACGCAGGGGTCCTGAAGGACTACACTGGCGAGGTGAGCGGTGCGAGGTTGGAGCCAGCAGGGCTTGTGTTCATTTCAGTGACAGTATGCCCCTCGTTCTCGCATTTCCGGGATCAGAACCTCACGACACTGATTTCTGGGCGGTGCTTCGTGTTGGTATTAAGATTTGCACTTGAGTAATTTCTGAGAGTTTTGAAAGAAAGCTGAGGAAAGAAAAGGAAAAAAGCTAGAAGTAAGTTGTAGTCTACTGATCTTTAGTTTCTAGTCTTTTTTTTGGTAAGTTATTTATTTTGAGAGAGAAAGAGAGCGTGCGTGCGTGAGTGGGGGAGGGGCCGAGAGAGAGGGAGAGAGAGAGAGAATCGCAAAGCAGACTCCACGCTGTCAGCACAGAGCCTGATGTGGGGTTTGAACTTACAAACCTTGAGATCGTGACCTGAGCCGAAATCAAGAATCAGGCGTTTAACCAACTGAGCCACCGAGGTGCCCCATCTAGTCTTCTACTTTAAGCCTGATAATGGATTTCCTTCAACAATACCTGATTTTCTTGAGATCTTAGCAGAGATCCTTGCTGCTAATCTGATTATAGAGCTGTGCTCTTTTCTGAAAATGGATTTTCTCAGCACCAGCCCTGGTGCAAAGAAAGCATGACTGGATTTTGCTGAGATAGTTTTTCATTGTAATTGTGTATCACTTATGAATTATATCACTCCCGATTGAATTCTGTCCCTCCCAATTGATTGAGGCTTTATCAATTGACACATTTTTGAAGATACCATAATGACTGCCACCGCATGGTTTTCCGGATTGTAGAGGGATCTCTTAGGAACTAATATTCCTGGTAATAAAGGAGCATCTATCTGAAATTCAGCAATTCTTTCAATTTTTTTTTTAAATTCCAGCACAGTTGAATTGAACACATCATGCTTGTAACATAGATGGTCTCATTTTTATGAAATTGTTTTTATATAGTGTGATAAACAAATACCTGGAATCTTAGTGGTAGGGGGTAGGATTTTTGGTGATTTTTTTTTCCCCCTTTGTACTTTTCTGTATTCTTTATTTTTATTTTTATCTTTTATTTTAGAGAGAGCATGTACAGGAGAGGGGGGCAGAGGGAGAGAGAAAGAATCTTGAGCAGGCTCCACACTCAGCACAGAGCCCGACTTGGGGCTTGATCCCATGATCGTGACCTGAGCTGAAATCAGGAGGCAGATGCTTAACCGACTGAGCCACCCAGGTGCCCCTGTATTGCTTTTTTAAACGATCAGGCATCAGCATTATAAAATCTTTAAGGACATCAAGTGTCCTTGGGATTTGACCTCCTAGGCAGCAAGCTGGATGCAAAGGGAGGCCCAGTGCTGGTGCTTCTCCTCCCTTTCTGCTGTGCCTCTGAGGTGCTTTGCTCTTCCCTGGCTGTGTGTCCCTACCTACCAGCATCTTTGGGTTTCCGCACATGGACTCTGGGATGTTTAGGAAGGAAAGGCGGGCTTGCTGAGTTGCCATCAGCCAAAGGCAAGATGATATTTGAGAAGAGGTCATGCACAGGCCCCAGAAACACTGGCCTTGCTTTGGGTCTACCTTGGTTCCAAAGTGTTTGCTCTTAAACCTTGAGCCTCAGAGATCTGTGGACCACTGGCTCAGGTCTGCTACAGACTCAGCAAATGCTCTGATTGAGAATGACACCTATGTCTGATTTTGACTTCCAAATTCTTTGTAGGATGTGACCCCAGAAAATTTCCTTGCTGTGTTAAGAGGTGATGAAGAAGCAGTGAAGGGCAAAGGATCTGGAAAGGTCTTGAAGAGGTAATGTCTGTTTTATAAAGGCTCCCACACTTTCCTAATGACTTGGCCCCCAAATAGGTGTTGTTCTTTGCTCCCGTCCTGTTTACTCATGAGAAGTAACAGAGCGGGAGCTTTGTCCTGACTTACGACAGGCCGCACGGAAGTGATGGCTTCACTGGGGAGTGTATTTCTCTACTGAATTAACCCTAGGAGCCAGGGTCCTTCATTATCATTAATGAAATGTTCTCTGTCACTTGAAGTGACTGCTTTTTGTTGTCCACGATCCTAGGGCTGGTATTTTTCACTGCCAGCACAAAACACTGAGACAGGCGGGAAGCCCTGCAGCTGTTCAGGTTGTAGGGTCTGGCCTTCCAGTTCTGTGCTGTGTTCGAGGTCAGCCCAGTGGGGGAGAGGCGTACATGCGTATACACAGCTCTCACCTTCGTCCTGGGGAAAACCACCCCACTGCTTGCTGCCGGCCCTGGGTGACCGTGACCGATGGCTTGTTAGCATCTCTTGATGTAGCACTTTAAGTGATGTCAGGGACTTCAGTAACATGCCCTCAGACTCTCTCAGATCCTTGGCAAATGGTGCTGTTCCTTTCATGCCAGAAGGGAACAGTGGGCACAAGGATGGGCAGGTGGGTCGGGCACACAGTGGGCAGACTGTGTGCAGGCTGAGGGGCCTGGAAGGGAAGAAGTCTGAGCTGAAGGACTGTGTTCAGCTGTGTGTGCTGACCTCCTTCCCTCATCTTAGGGCAATCTGGTTGGAGAGTATGGCCGCTGGCATGAGGCCCGATTGCCAAAGGACTTCAATGTTTGAAAAAAAAAATTTTTTTTTCAATATTTATTCATTTTTGAGAGAGACACACACACACACACTGAGTATGAGCGGGAAAGGCACAGAGAAAGAGGGAGACACAGAATCCTAAGCAGGCTCCAGGCTCTGAGCTGTCAGCACAGAGCCTGACGTGGGGCTTGAACCCACAAACCTTGAGATCATGACTTGAGCCAAAGTCAGATGCTCAACTGACTGAGCCGCCAGGCGCCCCAAGGACCTCACTGTTTGAATCATACCTGATCCATAAGCCAAGCCACCCGGCAGATGTCTCCTCCCGGACTGTAACTCACAGCTCTGAGGCTCTGGGATGTGCCTTGTGGTTCAGGATCACCCTCAGCAGGAGCAGAGGGCACCACCCAACAGTAGACCGTAGTCCTGGAGTATCTTCTTACTTTTTTGATGGAGCAACTTTTCAGAGAAGTCAAAGTGAAATAGTGGAAATTTTGACCTTGTGTGTCCCGCTCTCTCGGCAGCGGCCCCCGGGATCATGTGTTCGTTTACTTCACCGATCATGGAGCTACTGGAATACTGGTGTTTCCTAATGACGACGTGAGTTTTCCTTAAAATTATAAATACAAAGTAGGAGACTAGCAAACAAAACCTTGGCATTGACATGAAACCTGGGATGTGTGTTTCTCATGTCCTGCCAGGGTTGGTTTCTGTGTGTGGCAGGTGAGTGTGGGGGACATGCGTAGCGGCTTGAAATCTGTCTGGCAAGTTTTGCCTACATTTGTCTTCGTATCTGAGCCTTAGTAAAAGGTCTCCAGACCTGGGTGCATTGCAGTAGAGGCGGTAATAGAACACGGTCTCTGAACGCTTCAGACAAAGTGATGGGAGAGAGAGCACATTCTTGTCCCCTTTTTATTTTTTTTCTTTTAATATTTATTTATTTTTGAGAGAGACAGAGAGACAGCATTAGCGGGGGAGGGGCAGAGACAGAGGGAGACAGAATCCGAAGCAGGCTCCAGGCTCCGAGCTGTCAGCACAGCCCGACGCAGGGCTCGAACCCACGAAGTGTGAGATCATGACCTGAGCTGAAGTCGGATGCTTAACCGACTGAGCCACCCAGGCGCCCCTCTCTTCCCCTTTTTAAATATTTGAATAAAACACATGAGATGCCACTTTGGGATAGTGCTGTTCACCGTGATTCTTTCTAAGGACCGGTAAATAACAATTTACAAAGCATCATTAGGACTTTTTTAGGGGGGTTCTCTGGAGATGTTGGTCTGAATGTCCGTATTCTTACGTTTCAGCTTCACGTAAAGGATCTGAATAAGACCATCCAGTACATGTACAAACACAAAATGTACCAAAAGGTAACGTCAGCGCTTGGGGCAGCCTGCGGGGAGGAGTACGAGGAAGGCAGTAGACACAGAACCTGCCGTATACTGTGACTGCCCCAGCCCCAAATGGCTGTTATCTGGGGAGTCTCCTTGGGATCGGTCTTGACCGCTGGTTTCCCGGGATTAAACTGTTGTAATTCTAGGGCTTTAGCTGTTAGATCAGGATCACTGGAGCTCTTGTTAAAACAAAGTGTGGACCCCACCTCCAGAGTCTGACTTGGAGGCCTGGGGAGAGGCTTGAGAACTTGCCTTTCTGAATTGACATGGATACTGATGGTCCAGGGACCACTTTGAAGACCACTGTTCTAGCAGCGACCTCAACTGGGAGCAGCCGGGGAGGAAAACGCCATCGTCTTATTTTCACGTTGGCCGTCGCTCGCCCTTGTAGCACCCTTTATAGAAACTGACCAGCTCAAGCGTGCACGTGATAGAAATGTGGAAAGGGCCTGCCGCACCGTCTCCCTGAACTGGACGGTGGAACAGTTTTCCTTAGCATTATCTATGGCACCATTTGCTCTGCACCATTTCATCTAATGGATCATTTTTGTCTGTTAGCGATGAATAGGTTTGAGTCCTTCCGGTTTGTATGACAGCAGGTTCTGTAGCCTCCAGCAGCAGCCTCTCACGGCAGAGATCTCTCCCAGAAGCAAGAGTTAAAAGACCCTTAAGGATGGGACAGGAATGTGAGCAGAGCCCACATTTGTGAGAGGTCCGTGCCTGGCCAGGGTGTGAGGTCATGTGTCTCTTTCACCTCACAGATGGTGTTCTACATCGAAGCCTGTGAGTCTGGGTCCATGATGCGCCACCTGCCCTCCGACATCAATGGTACGTGGTGGTCGTGCTGGCCTCTGAGCCAGGCTGGGTGGGCAGGTTGCTCAGTGGCGCAGTTGGTCATTGATTCTGCTGACGTGAAGAACCTGGCGATGTGTATGAGCAGGGGCTTAGGGCAGCCTGGTGCACAGAAGCGGGGGTGAGGGGTTTACTGTGGGCAGGAATAAAGAATAAATAAAGAATGTGATGTGAGCTTCATGGTGCTCTTCCAGGTTCTAGTAAAGCTACTTAAGTCCAAGATCACATAGCCTTTGGACCAGCTTCGGTCCCTTTGTGATGCACTGCTTGCCGGCCATCTGATCTTGGGCAGTTGACTTACCCTCTTTGGCCCTCAGTTACCCCCGTCTGTGAAATGGGGATGAAGATGCTGTCTGTTGGGAGAGTTGCATTTTAAGTGATACCACTTGCCCAGCACGATTTTGAGCCCATAGCAGCTGGGTAGTAAACGGTAGCTATTGTGTATATTCAAAGTGTTCGTTTGTTTGGTAAATGTTAGCTTTCTCCAGAAATGAAATTAGGTACATGTTCAAGTTTCCAGAGCTATTGAAATGGTTCAGATTATTCTAGAATCGCTTAACATCCTAACAAGCACGTGGGTGCTTATTACCGCCGGCTGCGTCCGTCAGCCAGCTTCTCTGTCTTCCCCATTTCATCTTAGGCAGTTGCTGTAAACAAGTGAGCAGGGCTGGGTACGGCCGTGTCTCTCTGTCCTGCCCGTGCTGTTGGCAGGTGACGAGCTCTGATCACACCGGGCGGGAGGAAGAGGCTCACGCATCGGGTGGGAGCCACGGCAGAGAGGAGAACATAATCAAAAGATGTCTTTAACTCCTACTAGTTTACGCGACCACGGCTGCCAACCCCACCGAGTCGTCCTATGCCTGTTACTATGATGAGAAGAGGTCCACGTACCTGGGGGACTGGTACAGCGTCAACTGGATGGAGGACTCGGATGTGGTGAGTCCCGAGGGTCCGGCCGTCCAGCTGAGGCTGAGCCGTCAGCTCTGACTTGTCAGAGGACTTCAACGTTTGCATCTTTGCAGGAGGACTTGACCAAAGAGACCCTCCACAAGCAGTACCAGCTGGTGAAATCCCACACCAACACCAGCCACGTCATGCAGTATGGAAACAAGGTGAGAAGGGCAGCCTGGCCCCCGTGGATTCCCGAGCCTCAGGCTGACTCGCCTGGAACGTCGATCTCTTGGCGAAGAGAGATGGGGACCCAGGGGAGAAATGGCCAAGGTGGCGATGTCCCTGCCTCTCAGAGCCAACTGCATCCTGGGCCCCGGGCCCGGGCTCTGGAGTCGGACCTTACCAGGCTCAAACTCGCAGAGTTGTGAGATTCAGGGTGAGCTCCTTAGCTTCACTGAATCTCCCTTTCCTCCTTGGTCAGAGCCTCAGTGTACAATTAAAGAAGGTCGTGCACCCAAAGCACTGAACAGGGCTGGCACACACTAAGAGGTCCCTGGATTGAAAGCTTCTGCCTCCTAGGACCCCACATCCTGCATGTTGCACCTGTTACTTTCACCCTTTGGCTAGAACTTAGGGACTTCCGCTCCCCCCTCCCCCTCCCCGCCACTGCCCAGAAGGGACCTAGGTGGTTAAATGGGTAAGATGATCAGGGCTGCCTAGACAGAGGTCACAGCAGCTGTCTGCTGAAGGCTTGGGCCTTACGTGCCACCACGGGCAGGCGTGGGGGGGGGGGCAGCCCTTGGGATGCGCAGAGGAGGAGGGGGTCTGTGTACCTCTCCATGTGACCAGACACCACTCCCCAAGCGGCCTGCCGCCATCTGAGTGCTCGCCAGCTGAGACCCGTTCCTCTGATCCAAGCATGGGCCTTCTAGAAAAACTTGTGAGCTGGTCAGGCCAGCTGCCTTCAGCTCGTCCCGCACAGAGAGTGGACTGGGGCCTGGAGGCCACGAGACAGGCCTTCAGGATGCCACGGGCCTGGCCGGGCTTCTGAGTGGGGGTTCCGGAGCGGGGAGCAGAGAGAAGGCAAGGGGGGAGGTGACTTGGACGAGGCAGGGTCAGACGTGGCACCGCCCTGGCCGTGTGGGGGGTTCACGGGGGAGAGGGCACCCAGCCACAGCTCCTTGTCCCTGGCTTCCTGTTCACTTTGTGATTTCCTCGGCGCTGGCCCTTCCTGGTCTTGGTCGAAGAGGTATGATGGATCTTTGCCAAATGTTACATGTTTCTGCATATTTATTTTTTTGTCTTAGAACTTTTTTAGAGTATTGTTGCTTGGTTTAGGAACAAGAATACTTGTAGCATTTCTCTCCCTCTGATTGGGATCCAGTCTGGAGTGACCTGTGCAGGCAAACAGAGTCTGGCCATCGTGCTTGTTTGGCCCCGACTGTCAGCCGGACCCTCTGTGGCTTTAGCTCTGTCCATCTCAGTGGACCCAGGCCTCAGCTGCAACCTGAATGGACGCTTCGCACTTTCCTATTCCTGGTCTCTAGGAACAGGCAGGTTAACATGGATAGGGGAGCACAACCCAAGTCGTCACTGGTTGAAACGACTCTGGCCCCAGCTCTGCATGACTGTGGAGTAAGGATCGTCTATATATGAAATAATTAGCAATTCTCTTCCAAAGGATGCTGGATTTTTATTTTATTTTATTTTATTTTATTTTATTTTATTATTATTTTTTTTTAATGTTTATTTTTGAGAGAGAGAGTGAAAATGGGGGAGGGGCAGAGACAGAGAGGGAGACACAGAATCCAAAGCAGGCTCTAGGCTCTGAGCTGTCAGCACAGAGCCCGACGCGGGGCTCAAACCCACAAGGCATGAGATCATGACCGGAGCCAAAGTCGGACGCTTAACTGACTGAGCCACTCAGGTGCCCCTAGATGCTGGGTATTTTTGAAGTTCATCATCGGTGGATTTCAGGAGCTCAAATGTGTTGCGTTGCTCACTGCTGAAGGCCAAGCCTCTGTTTTCCGGCTGCGACTGTGGCTGTTCGGTGGTCCTGAAACCACGTGGTGTGAACTGTGAGCCTCCCACGGAGAGGCGGGACCCAGGGTATGTGTGGCACCTCCACTCTTCCCACTCAGACTGGTTCTCTCCCTCTCTCCTCAGTCGATCTCTTCCATGAAGGTGATGCAGTTTCAGGGTATGAAACACAAAGCCAGTTCTTCCATCTCCCTGCCTCCGGTCAAGAACCTTGACCTCACCCCAAGCCCTGAGGTGCCCCTCACCATCATGAAAAGGAAGCTGATGAGCACCAATGATCTTCAGGAGTCCAGGAAGCTCGTGGAGAAGATCCACAGGCATCTGGACGTAAGTAGTGGTTAAAGGAACCATCTCCGGATACTGCTCCCAGCCTCACCGGGCAGCATGTATGAACTTGGTCTCTGCCTCCTGACAGTTATCCAGCATTGTTGGAGCCAGGTGACAGCACTCTGGGGCCACTCCGCCTGGCACATGGGGGTATGTGGGAAAGGAGACTAGTCTGTGCTCTGTGTAACAGAGGAGTGAGCAGCGGCTGTCCTCATCTTCATTGTTCATTAGTAAGCTGACCTTGACCTCTTTTTCTGTCCTGTATCCTGCCAAGAAGTCACGGCATGTGAGTGTTTCCCTTTTATACCTAGTTGCTTAGAAGACATTTTTATTTTGCTACTTGAACACTAGATTAAAAAAATTTTTTTAATGTTTATTTATTTTTGAGAGAGAGAGACAGAGTGTGAGCAGGGGAGGGGCAGAGAGAGAGGCAGACACAGAATCCAAAGCAGGCTCCAGGCTCCGAGCTGTCAGCACAGAGCCTGATGTGGGACTTGAACCCCCAGACCATGAGATCATGACCTGAGCCAAAGTCGGATGCTCAACCCACTGAGCCACCCAGGAGCCCCTGAACACTGAGATTTTAAAAATATTAACTGATTTAGAAATAGCAGTAATAAACTCATTTTGTGCGAAGGTATTTTTTTTTATTCATCATTTGGGAAGGAAACGATGCCCTGCTTTGTGCCCCTCTATCTGTCTGGTGGTTTCTGGAAGAGGCAAAGTGCCTGTGAACACACTGCACCGTTTGTGGGACAACAGTCTACTTTGACACAATTTCTACGTCCCCCTCCTCTTCTCAGAGTGGGCCATGCCTGCTCTTCAGGTATTTAGATTTAAATGTTAACGTTGTGCGAGAAGACATCGGAAAGGTAGGGTATTTCTAAAGGCTTCTAGCTGTTCCAGAAGCCTTGCGTGCACAACCTCTTGCCTTCTGTAGGATGCCTCTGTTGGCATCTCTTTCGACATCCTGGGTTAGAAGTTGCACGAAGAGAAGCCTTTAAATGGGCTCCTAACCTGATCCAGGGTTCCAGGAGAGACTGCGTTAAGTAAGGTACATTTTGAAAAGATGTGTTTCTTCACAGGCTAGGCATGTCATCGAGAAGTCAGTGCAAAAGATCGTCTCCTTGATTGCGAGGTCCGGTGCTGAGGCGGAGGGGCTGCTGTCTGAGAGAGCCGAGCTCACGGCGCACGACTGCTACCGGGCAGCCGTGTCTCACTTCCGCACACACTGCTTCAACTGGCACTCACCCACGGTAAGCCCGGACCCCCGCTGGCTGCTACACCCTGCCTCCCCTGGGTCAACTTAGCCTTTCCCTGTGTCTTCAACCCCTAAAGCTAAATTAAGGTTGTCCACTAGAAATCACGTGGGATGCATTGCCTTGTAGAAGGTTCCATCCAGGCTGAGGAAACAATGGACTCATTCAGAGGCCTTTGATGGGGACAAGAGGAGGAAGTTCAGCCAAATTCACTGACCATAAATCCTGGCCCCAGACACACTCAGTTGTTTTGTGGGTAGGAGCTTACCAGTCATGACTCAACTCCCATTTATATTTGACTGAAGGCGCATTCCTTCTCTGTACACTTGTGCTGTCCCGGCCAAACACCGGTCACATAGGCTTTCTCCCTTTCGGGTCTGTTCTGACCCCTCCCCAAGCCTTATTGTTGGAGTCAGGTGCTGGCCCGTGGAGGACAAGGTAACAAGCTTCTGCAGATTGTAGAACGTCAGGTGGGAAGCTGCCTGTGGTCAGCGCTACGTGATGCTGGGATCCTCCTACGGAAGGGGGGCAGCAGACCGGCCCACGGGCCAGATCCTACCCGCAGCCCGTTTTTATAAATGGTTATATTGGAACACAGCCCTGCTCTGATTGTGGCATCGTGTCTATGGCTGCATTCACACTGCAGCAGAATCGAGTAGTTCATACAGCCCACAAAGCCTGAAATATTTCCAATCCGGCCCTTTACAGAAAAAGTTCGCCGACTTCTGCTTTAGAGCTGTGCTCTTTGGTACAGTAATTGCCAGCCTCGTATGGCTACTTACATTTCAACTTAAATGAATTAAATTAATTCAACCGCAGTGAGATGTAACGCTTAGTTTCTCAGTGGGATCGGCCACATTTCAGTTGTACAGTTGCCACAGGCGGCCAGCGGCTGCTGAACTGGAGAATTTTGTAGAACATTTCAGTCCTCGTAGAAAGCTTTGTCAGGCCGTGACGGGCACACCTGGTCATGCTTGAATGCTTCCAGCGATAGAGTCCTTGGCATTTCGGATGTAGCTCTCCATTACTTGGAAGCTCTCGATTTTATTTTTTCATTTATTTACCTTTGTAAAGGAAGTATTTTTCTTACCTATTAAATGATTAAAAATGTCCCCCTCATTTAATAAATGCACTGTCTCCTGGTGGTGTCACTCTTTTTAAAAAATTTTTTTTTATATACGTATTTTTAATGCTGATGAATTTTTATGAAAGACACAAACACAGCCAGGTGAGAAATGAGCAAAGGAGCTAAATAAAAACTTCACAAAGAAAGATACCCAAATAGCCACACACACGACAAAACAGGCGCAGTCCCTCATTATTCATCAGGGAAATGCAAACAAACAAACAAAACAAAACATGAAAAAGGCAAATCTAACAGAATGGCTAAAATGAAAAAGACAGAAAACGATGACTCCCGGTCATGACGAGGTGCGAATGGAAGTCTCATTCATTGCTGTTGGGAGTGGAAATTGGTCACCGTCTGTGGAAAACTGGTACCATTTATGGTAGATTTGCAGTTAGGCCTGCTCTATAACCCAGCAATCCCACTCCTGAGTATATGCTGAACAGAAGTGTCCACACTTCTGTACTACGAGTCAAGTACAAGTATATTCCTAATAGCACTATTCGAAATAGCCAAATACTAGAACAGACATGTCCCTCAATTGTAGCACTGATTAAAAAAAAAAAACAAACAAAAAAAAACAGCACTGACAAATGTGGTATATTCGTATAATGAAATACTGTACAACCGTGAAAATGAACAAGCTCCTGCAACATACCACATGGATGAACCTCACAAATACAATACTGAGCAAAAGACACGGACCCAAAAATGTATATACAGCATCACTCCATTTACATAAAATTCAAAAACAGGCAAAATGAATCTTTGGTGTTGGTAATTACTGCTTACCTTTGGGGAAGAGTACAATTAATGACTGGGAAGGACCTTCTAGGAGGTTCTCGGGTTCCTAGGATGATGGACCATCTGTGGTGGTTATACACATATATTCACTTTTTCAAATTTCACTGAGCTATGCCCTTGATTTGTACACCTTCCTGCTTATATGTAATACTTTTTAACTTTACTAAAAATAAATGTATTACAAGTTTGTAGAAATTTTACTTCTCAAGATCCATTCTTAATTTTTTTTTTTTAAACGTTTATTCACTATCGAGAGACAGAGAGAGACAGAGTGTGAGCAGGGGAGGGGCAGAGAGAGAGGGAGACATAGAATCTGAAACAGGCTCCAGGCTCCCAGCTGTCAGCACAGCTGTTCAGCGGGGCCTGAACCCACGAACTGTGAGATCATGACCTGAGCCGAAGTCGGACGCTTAACCAACTGAGCCCTGGTGGTGTTACTCTTTTGTGCTCTGGAATCACACCAAATGAGTCTGCTCCTTCTTCCCCATGAGAGTTCTCAGATTCTCCTGAAGGTTTTTCAAGATAAACATCCCGGTTATTTCAGTCTTACCTGTTGCGTGCCATCCAGTTTGGTATCCACTCCCCATCCATCTCTCATCAGTGCGTCCCTCCCAGAATGAGGTTCCCAGAACCAAAAGCCAGGTGGGCGGGGTGGTAATAGAAGGGAGCAGGGCCATGTGGACTCTTCAGTCAGGAGGCCTGGCGTGGCACCGAGAACGCTCCGGGAGGCTCGCCAGCCCTCAGGCAGGGCTGCATTTTTCACAGGAGAGGGAGCCCATGAATCTTCTCCAGATTACCGAAAAGTGGAGGGGGGCATCCATGAGCTGAAGAAGCTCAAGAGGCACAGATCGAGGTGCTTTACCCCCAAAACCACAACAGTGGGATATTCCCAGGTTAGAAGTTGCTTGTGTGGTGGTGATGGTGTTTGACGATGTCTTTTTTGGTGTTTTCCTCTAGTATGAGTATGCTTTGAGACATCTGTACGTGCTGGTCAACCTTTGTGAAAAACCTTATCCGATTGACAGGTGAGCCAGCCCTGGGCCTTGCGGGGTCAGTGTCAGTCCAAAAGCAGAAGCAAGCAGCATTGCTAAACCTTTTCTGCAAGTGGACACTTTGACTTCTGCCAGCCACCCCCTCTCACGGGAGAGGAATCCAAAACTGATGCATCCTCCGTGAGATAATTGTTGGGTGGGTCCATCATAAAGGATGACCTGTTCCAGGTTGGCTTAGGTTTGTGTTAATTTTCTTCAGAGTTGACATGGGTCACCAACTTCTTCTTCCTGTTTTGCACAGAATAAAATTGTCCATGGACAAGGTGTGCCTTCATTACTACTGAAACACTGCCTTCCTGACGGGTTTCCACGTGGGAACACTGCCGCTCAGAACGCGTGCTAATCCGGGCAGAAGAGGTAGAACAAGAGGGAGGCCAGCCTCCCAGGCCCTCCTGGGGAGCACGGACATTCCCCGGGCCACCCTCTAGGCCTTGCACAGAGACCTGCTCACCGCTGCCTACTTCCCCAGCCTCCTGCAGGTCCCGTGTGATGCTCCGATAAAACCACAGATTGGTGTGGGGAAAGCTCTGTTGAGTATAATTGCTTCTTGGGAGGTGTTTGTGCTCATTGGTTTGAAGGAGCAGGAAGTTCACTGGGGCCTCTGTAGCCAGTGAAAGTCTGTTCTGCGGAATTTGAAGCAGGTAGGGTGATTTTATCGAAGAGGGATGTATGCCCCAAATGGAAAACTATTTTTAGGAAATCTCATGATTTTTGATTGCTTTTGTATCTTATTTATCAATAATGGGCAAATCTCAAAAAATAAAATTTTATAATGGAATCTGAGTATTAATTTCAGGCCCCTGACTTGGTTAGTGTATGCTCTGGGCCTCAGCTCCCTCACCCCTTCCCATGGCTCTGCCCTTCCTGCCCCTCTGTACTTCTCGGATTTCTCAGCCTCCTGTGCCTTTGCTACTTACTGGTCCTCTTGCCCC
Organism: Acinonyx jubatus; assembly: GCF_027475565.1. NCBI lineage: Eukaryota > Metazoa > Chordata > Mammalia > Carnivora > Felidae > Acinonyx > Acinonyx jubatus. The sequence continues at coordinate 133,193,750 of NC_069386.1, read as the reverse complement.
AGAGTGCCTTTTCCTGCGTGTGCTAGGTTCTCTAGGTGTATCTGAAGTGCCATGTCTCCCTTGAACCTTCTTCCACTTCCTCCTGGCCCCCTGACTCCCTCATCGAAGGTCCTCTCCCCTTTCTGTGTTGATTTGTATCTCTTACAGCACCTATCAAGATCTGCCTTTACTGGGGAGGGGGTGTCTCAGCTCCTGGAGGGCAGAGACTGCCCAAGTTACTGTTGTTTTCTTGGCCCAGTGCCCCACACTGGGAGGTACTCAACGTCGGGCTCGCTAAAGACACGTAAGTAACACTAACCATATCCACGCCGCGGAATATCACAGAGCATTAAAACGGAACGAAGCTCTTTATGTGGGAACGTTAAGCCAAGTTATCAGTCACCAAAGACCATGTGCTACACGATTCCGTTCGTATCTATTTGTCCAGAATAAGCAAGTCTATAGAAGCAGAAAGTGGGTGAATGGCGCCAGGCAGTGGGGCGAGCAGAGAACGGGGAAGGAGCTGTAGCTGATTGCTATGCAGATTTCTTTTTAGCGGTGACTAAAAATGTTTTATATTCGCACAACTCTGAAAATACAAAAAAGCCCCATAATTGTACACGTTCAGTGGAATTATGCAGTTTACTCGTTACATTTCAGTGATGCTGTTTTTAAAAACAAGCCATATAGCCAGATGCTGTGTAGCTAGCTAGCTAGAGAGAAAGCAAATGCGAAACACTAAGTAAACCCCGATATTCATGACCACCTGTCTTTGTGAAGTGAGACCTGTCTTACTTAACAGTGATTGATGCCCTTAAAAAATTTTTTTAATGTTTATTTTTGAGAGAGAGAGACAGAACGTGATCAGGGCAGGGGCAGAGAGAGAGGGAGACACAGAATCTGAAGCAGGTTCCAGGCTCTGAGCTGTCAGCATAGAGCCCAACGTGGGGTTTGAACCCACGAGCCATGAGACCTGAACCAAAGTCAGACGCTTAACTGACTGAGCCACCCGGGCACCCCTGATGGATGCCTTTAAAGTTTGGAGTTATGGATCGGACGTTGGGACACTGGCCAGAAGGGTTATGCCTGTGACAAATTCCAGGTGTTAACTTTTGTCTGTAATGGGCCCACTTTCTATCAGCACAGATTACCCTTTCTCAGTGAGGTTGTCCTCCGGCTATCAAAGGACCTCAGGATAAAGAACTCTTACCATCCTACAGATTTGGGGGAGCCCTAGGGTGTTAGGTAACAAGTACACGAAGCATAGTGTGTGTGTCGTCACGAATGGTCAGTGATGGGGGAAACGGAGGGCTGGCTGATGTTCAAAGAAACGTGAGCACTGAAAAGGAGAACTTTTAAAAGGAGTACTTTAAAAAGGTCTCAAGATACAGGTGGTAAGAAGCTCTGTTCTTCTATTTCCACGAACTGTGATACTCTTGTTCTCCATTTGTCCTCTGGAGAATGAAAATATGTTTTATCTACTGAATAAATACAGAAACTCCCAACAGCATTCATGGTCCTAAGGGTTAAGAACAGCTATATTTTGTTTCTGAAATAAACGGCAATTGCATACTTCACAGTGCTTTGGTTTCTTTTTTCTCCGTTCCTCTTGTGGTTCCACAGGCCCCCAGTAGAAATGGGCTCTCTGTGCCTCATATTGTAATTTTCTGTTCAATTTCTAATGAGGTTGAACTTTCCATGTGTGTCACAACTAAGATCAGCCTTTTTTTTTTTGTAATTATATCCAAAACGTAGAGACATGTTCTGGCATAAGAGTCATATAACACAAAAATATTCAGAGCAAATTGTGGCCATCTCTTTTCCTCCCCATAAATCCCAAAGAGCAGTTTGGTATTCATCAAGAATCCCCTTCCTCTCTATTAACATACCTATATGCAAATTAGACTCTTTTTTTTAACCTTTTCATTATAAAAATGTATAGGAGACCATGCAAAACAAATATGTTGCTTAGTGAATTATAAGGTGAACATCCTTGTAACTATCACCGAAGTCAAGAAACTGAACTTTACCAGCTGTAGTAGTCAAGGTCGTCTGCAGAAACAGAACCAATAGCAGACTGGAGACCCGGGGTGGGGGTGGGGGGGGGGGGGTTGCAGCGTAAGTACAAAAGCTGTCTGCAGGTAGATTCCTTCTTGCTCCAGACTTCGCTCCAGGCAGGCCTTCCACTGATTGGATGGGACCCACCCACATTACAGAGGACTATCCCCTTTGCTCAAAGTCTTACCAATTTCCCTGTTGGTCATTACATCCAAAGGGCACCTTGGCAACAAACATCCAGAATCACATTTGACCAGATATCTGGGCGCCGTGGCTCACTCCACGTCGACGCATAAACCACACCAGCCATCCAGAAGCCCCTCCTGTTCCATCCCGGTCACGGCATTGTCCCCCCGCCCCCCCCCCCCACCCCCACCATGACCACTCTCCTGTGTTCTTTGTGGCGTTCACACATGTGCATCCCCAGACACTGTTCGCTCTTGCCCACTTAACAAAAACGGTAAATGTCTTTTCAGCTCCTTTAACCTACAGATTTCCTCCCCATCTCTTTCCAGCTTCTGTTGAACCCAGGCTATTGAGTGGTAGAGTTTCTCAGCCTGGGTTTTGATGACTGCATGCTATGGTGTTAAGCATGCTCCCGGCTCACTCCTCTGTGTCCCCTACAAATCAGCAGCTCAAGCATGCTCAGGTTGGCTCCTTTTGGCAAAGGATGAAAGCAGGCTGTGCTCTTTGCTCAGGAGGCACACCGGCTGAGGTTTGTTCCTTTAAAAAAAAAAAAGTTTATTTACAGAGAGCAAGCAGGGGAGGGGCAGAGAGAAAGGGAGAGAGAGAATCCCAAGCAGACTCCTCACTGCCAGCATGGAGCCCGATGCGGGGCTCGAACCCACAAACTGAGATCATGACCTGAGCCGAAACCAAGAGTCGAACACAACCGACTGAGCCACCCAGGCGCCCCTACTCCTTTCTGATGGTAGTTGACGCTCAGTGCCTGTATCCATTAATTCATCAGAGGATTGCAAACTGGTAAAATTCTATCATTTTCTTCTCCTTTATTAGCTGCAATAACTTCTCTGCTATGTATTTGTGTTTGAACTGGTTCCCTCTCCCCCTCAAAAGGTGACCCAGTAAACTTTCTAAATATTTTGAACTCATGGATGTAAACACATCTAATGGGTTTCAATCCGCTGTACTCTGTTGAAGCTGGGGCAGTCGGGTCCCCCCTCAAGCCTCCGTGCCCCTCGAGCTCAGTGGAGAGCACATCCCTCCACCGCTGCGTGCAAGCCGGGAATCCAGAGGCCCACCTAGGACCCTTCCTCTCCCTCACACTGTCCAGTGCATCCTGCTTGCCGCTGCCTCCTCAATGCTTCTCAGGTTTAACCTGCCCTTCCCCAACCCCCTCCCAGTCCAGACCTCACCTCTGCCCTAGGTTCCTGCGGCCGGCTTCTGTAGACCCCCTGCCTCCTGCCTGGCCCCCTTCCAGTGCCGCTACAGGAGAGTGGAAACTTCCCACACTCCTTGTGGTGCCAACCAGGATTACTCAGGGCTGGGCCCCGCTCCATCTCGCACTTCCCCTGGCCTCAGGCCACCTTGAAATGACCGGTTACCCTGCATACAGCATTCTTCAGTTTCGTTTTTTTCTGAGGTTTTTAATTTTCTTATCTTTGTCAAGAACTGTCTGGGTTGGGTCACCTCGGTCTGACTTCAGCTCAGGTAATGATCTCACAGTTGGTAGGTTCGAGCCCCACATCAGGCTCTCTGGTGTTAGCACAGAGCCTGCTTCAGATCTTCTATCCCCCTCTCTCTCTGCTCCTGCCCTGCTCACGTTCTCTCTCGCTCTCAAAAATAAATAAAATACAGGGGCGCCTGGGTGGCTCAGTCAGTTAAGCGTCCGACTCCAGCTCAGGTCACGATCTCGCGGTCCGTGAGTTTGAGCCCTGCATCGGGCTCTGGGCTGATGGCTCAGAGCCTGGAGCCTGCTTCCGATTCTGTGTCTCCCTCTCTCTCTGCCCCTCCCCCGTTCATGCTCTGTCTCTCTCTGTCTCAAAAATAAATAAAACGTTAAAAAATTTTTAAAAATAAATAAATAAATAAATAAAATACATTAAAAGGAAAAAGAACTGTGGGTCTGAGAATTTACCCCACTTGCAAGCTAACAAGGTCACTTGCCGCAGTTTCATAGGTGCTGGCAGAAGATAGGAGACCCCTGGGGCAGAGACAAAGGACTTTATGTTACTCCCCACACTCAGGTTGCATGAGCTTCACATTTGCTTCCATCCTCCCTTCCCACCATGTGTACGGAGGCCAAGGTGGGCCCAGGCGGATGCTGTGTACGCAGTGGGGTCTGGGTCATGGCTGAGAAATCTTGAGCTTAGGAAAACTCCCTGATCTTTTCAAAAATGCTGCTAGCAAACCTGTGCAACTCTTGCCCTGGAGGGAGACACTGTCTTCCAAGGTGAGAGAGAGTATTTCGTTTTCCTGGTCAGGAAAAAAAAAAAAAAAAAAAAATCTGCCTTCTTCCCTAGAGGGAGAAACTATATAATTCAAGGCTATTCAAATACTCTTAAAAAGATGACTAGAATAAAAGCTGTCAATGACCCGTCACTAGACATGTGGAGATGCAAGGGACAGACGGACTGTCTCCTGGTGATGTTGCAGTTCTAGTCCCTCCTGCCCTCGGCCAGCTCCTTATCCTTCAAGACCCAGCTCAAATATCCCTGTCTCCAGGGAGCCCTCTTTGCTTCATCCAAGTGGGTTACCCTCCACTCCCTCAGGCCCCAGAGCATCCTGTGCTTACTGCTGTCATCAAACTGGTCACACTAAGCTGAAAATCAGTGCATGGCTCAGCAACCCCCAGATTTGAGCTCACCTCTACCCTATAGACCATAGAGTGCCTTCGTATAGATTTGGAAAAGGCATCTCTTCTTCTGAGCGGACATGGTGCTGTTCCAAGGAGTAGCCAATCTTGGAGTCCAGATTGAATTTCAGTCCACTTAATCACCTCAGCTGTGCAACCTTGGCCGTGAATGGCCTCCCGGCCCATATATGCAAGCCCTCAATTTATTTACCTTTTCAAAAAGATCTGAGGCTTCCCTTGCTTGTTCCCCCCCCCCCCCCCCCCCCGGCAGGAGTTTGTGTGGTCCCTGCAACAAGCCTGGGAAATCGGGATATAAACGCTCATTTTAAGAGCAGGGAAGGGTGCCTGGATGGCTCAGTCGGTTAAGCATCAGACTTCAGCTCAGGTCATGATCTCGCGGTTCGTGAGTTCAAGCCCCGTGTCCGGCTCTGTGCTGACAGCTCGGAGCCTGGAGCCTGCTTCAGATTCTGTGTCTCCCTCTCTCTCTGCCCCTCCCCCGCTTGTGCCCTGTCTCTATCTCTCAAAAGTAAATAAACATTAAAAAAAAAAAAAAAAAAAAGAGGGAGCTGGAGATGTTCCGTGACTTGCTGAGGGCTCCCAGCTGGGCTGGAGCCCAGGTCTCCTGGCTGCTGCCGAGGTTCTTCCCACCCTTACTGCTCAGCAGGTTCTTCTGACTTTGAAAGCAAACAGATGTTGGAGTTTCCTTTTGGCTTAGGGTTGCCTGGGCTGAAAGGATTCCTGGAGAGCCTTCCCCAGAAAAGAATGTTTCCCGGCAAATCGCGTGATGCCTGGGGAAGAGGGGAAGCCACCGCTGTGAGCTGGCACTTTCGTCCCCAGAGCCCAGCTCTATATAGCCTTCCTGCGAAGGAAGGGCCTGGTTCCTGCCACAGCTGCTGCCCACTTCCTCCCAGATGACACTGCCCAGCAGGAGGCAGCTCCAGTCCCGGAATCCAGGCCAACTGAGGGCATACACAGCAATCACGTCTGCAAATGTGTGCCAAGACTTCTGGACACAGCCTCGGCCTGCCAAGTGGGAAGATGGGTGTGTCTGTAGTAGGGGACCCGGGAGGGGGGTGTCTGCTGCAGCCAGACGGCTCTCTCCCCCTCTCTCTGCCCCTCTTCCCTCTCAGGGCCTCTGTTCTCTGCGCATCTCTCCTGTAGGCCCGCCCCTCGTCCCTCCAGCTCATAGTTGGGCAAATCGGATACGCCACCTTAAGGTGTTGTGAGGCCATCACGGGCCAGGCATCTTCAGGGCCTGTTTGAGATTTTTTCTCGATGGGCAGGACTTTGTACCCAGCTGTCACTGGGAGGCCTGGGAGAAGCAGGAGTAGCAGGGCCCGGGCGTGACTCAGTCTCTCTGCAGAAAGCTGGTGGCTGCTTTCTCCAAGGCTGGCCCCAGCTCCAGCCTCAGGCTGAAGGCTAGTAAAAGCAGAAGAGGGAGCCAGCCTGCCAAGGGGAGAGGGGACACATGCCAGAGAGGAGACAGATGAGCCCCTGTCACATTCTTTGTCCCTGTCACCCTTGGACACACACACACACACACACACTGATGCACAGCTCTGGACTCCTGACCGCTTGCTCGGGGCCACCCTGTGACACTCACAATGGCTGGCTGCCTGAGGCAAGTTCACCCAGAGCTGGGACCTAACAGGCAAGGTTTGATGACTGGTTTTCTACCAACAAGTCACTTGTGATGCTGTGTGGGTCAGGAAGAAGAGCCTTAGATTTTGGGGTAGGTCAGCCCTGAGTTCAAACCTCTGACTGCACAAGCTTGGGTACAACACCCTGTTATCAGCTGAATTGTGTCCCCCCAAAGTTCCTATGTGGAAGCCCTAACCCCGAGTATCTCAGAAAGTGACTGTATTTGGACACAGGGCCTTTAAGGAGGGGAGTAAGGTTGGGGCGCCTGGATGGCTCTGTCGGTTGAGCGTCCAACTTTGGCTCAGATCCTGATCTCACGGTTTGTGAGTTCGAGCCCCGCATCGGACTCACTGCTGTCAGCCTGTCGGCACAGAGCCCACTTCGGATCCTCTGTCCCCATCTCCCTGCCCCTCCCTGCTTGTGCTCTCCCAAAATATAAATATATATATACAAAAAGAGGGCTTTAATGTAAATTAGGTCAGAAGGGTGGGGCCCTAATCTAATAGGACTGGTGTCCTTAGAGGAAGAGACAGAGGGGGGCTCATGCAAGAGAACAAAGGCCACATGAGGACACGGCGAGACGCAGCCATCTGTGAGCCAAGAACTCAATCCTGCTGACCCCTTGGTCTCAGACTTACGGCCCCCAGAACTGTGAGAAAACAAATGTGTTGTTTATGCCCCCCAGTCTGTGGTATTTTGCTATGCAGCCCAAGCGGACTCATATGCCCCCTTCTTCGAGCCTCGATGTCCTCATCTGCAAATACCTCCCTGCAGGGGTTGTTTGCAGATTAAATAAAAGAATGCTGGGGAATCACTAACCAGTGCCAGGCTTCCCCTGAGGGCTCAGCGTGTGTGACGCCCTGGATGAGGCCTGCACCCCTGTCCGTGTCCCATCACACCTCCCTGTGGGCAGAGACATCTAGACAACAGGGAGTCCGGGCAGCCCCACCCCTCCTGCCTTCTGGCCTCTCCTGGGTGAATCCCGGCATTGGCCTGAGGATGCTGGGCCCTGCACACACCCACACACACACACTCGCACTGATCTTACAGGGGCCCCGTCAGCCCAGCTCTCTGGCTGCTTCTGCCCTTCCTGGGAGCTGGACATAAGACCCCAGGGCTGCGCTAGGACCCAATCCACCCTCTGAATCCCAAACCCACCCCATGTTGAGGCCCCGCCTTGGGCAAAAGGCTCCCTCTACTTTCCCCAACTGCCTCGGGCCTTGTCGGAGGCGGTGGGCACTTACCTTACAGCTGGGGGTACAAGGCCGCATCGCAAGCTCAGCTCAGGGCTGTGGGGACTGGAACCCCAGGAAGGGGACAGTGTCTGCATCCTGTAGCGGGGGGAGGAGGAGAGGGAAGGGCAACCTGGGACCGTGCCTGGCTACCCTCGGTTTCTGTACATTTGCCCATCTACGCTCACCCCCAGCCTGGAAAGTCCTCCCGGCCAGCAGCGTCCTGAAGCAATCCTGTATCTCACACCGGGCTGGCCTGGAGCCAGAGCCCAGAGCCAGAGCCCAGAGCCCAACAGCTGTTTGTTGACTGGCTAAACGAGCTGTCTGATGCCCAGGGGTTTAATTCGGGCGAGTCCAGCCATCCTTCCCTGGGCACACTGCTCATTGCCGTTCATGCTGGGGCTCCGTTCGAACTTTGTCTGTTTTATTCTCTGTTTCCCAAGGCCTAGAAGAGTGCTGACAGTTAACAGGCACTCAACAGATACATATTTTTAATCAGCGTGGATGACACAGATGTGAATGGTTGGAATCTGGAGGACAGAGCAGAAGTATCAACAGACAAGAGCAGTTTGCTATCTCTCGTGAGGAGATGAGCCTGGGGGGCTGTGGAAACGTGTATAAGGACTCTCTTGCCAGCCTAGGAAGTCAGAGGAGTCTTCCTAGAGGAGATGGGCTTTGAAGGATGAATAGGAGTTTGACCAGTGACTCCAGGAAATGGTATTCCAGGGATAAGAAGCAGAAGCAGGAAGGTGTGAGATCATTTTTGAAATGATACAGAGGTGGGAATGACGGGAACCAAGGGTGGGGTGGGGGAGGCAACAGATGACCAGGCCGAGGGGCAGACAGGGGCCACGGCCATGGGAGCTGAGGATGGTTGATAGCACACTGCAGATTCTGTCAAAAGACAGGGCCTTCGGGAGAAAGGAGGGGGAGGTCTTCCGAACCCCATCTGGGAAGGGAGTTAGGCATTCATGGGGGGGGGGGGGGTCTGGCCGGCTGAGCAGGGCTCAAGCCTCTTGAGGAAAAAAGATGCCATTTTTAAAAGGGCTTTTATTAAATTCTCCCCACACGGCGTCTCTGGCCACATTGCCACAGCCCTGGGGCGTGCCCACCAGGGAAAGGGCTCTGTCAGTGTTCTCCTGTGGCCGAAGCTGAACTTGTCCTTGTAGACGCTGAGCCGGCCTTTACTTGGTGGACCTGGTGTTTGTCTGGCTGCTTCCGGAGGGACTCAGAACCTGGGGGGCGGGAGGGCCACTGCGGCACTGGTAGCTGAGGGCAGTCTCCGGTCGGTGTAGGGGGTGTAGGGATGGGGGGGCTTGTCTCAACGCACACCCTGAGAAATGCTCCTGAGATGCTGGGAGGGGCCAAAACGTCCAGCTCCGTCCTGGGGGCGCGGTGGGCAGCTGTGGCCAGGCCGCTCCTCCTAAGGACAGTCCTGGGGAAGTCAGCCCTTCCCACAAAAGACAGGACTGGGCGGGCCGGGGCTGGAGCAGAAGGACCGGCCTGAAGGGCTGTGAGTGAACAGGGGGCCAGGCTTGGGCTCTGTTTGCCGCAGCTGGCTGGAGAGTCCCTTCTCTCTCTGAGCCTCAGTCTCCCCTTGTGTCTAACGAAGAACTTGGCCCCTCGAGCACTCCTCACAGGATCTTCACAGCTGTTCTGCTGTGTTGGCCTACGCATGCTCGGTATGTTGCAAATGAGTGTGCCAGGTGGGCATCCCATCCACGTTGGGAGTGTGCGCGTGTTCAGATGGGGGGCTCCTGCATGCACGTGTTGGGGGCTTGGTGAGCGAGCCGGAGCCCAGTCTGCCCGCTTCCGCGCCAGCCAGGCTTTGAACGCTGCCACTGGAGGGGCGAGGGGAGCCCCGGCCTCAAAGGAAGTTGGGCTCCCGCACCACGAGGCAGGGCGGGCCCCCACCGCCCCCGCCGCCATCCAGGGGTCGGTACACGAAGTGGAAGTCGCGCTTGGGCTCGCTGCGCAGCAGGTAGCCCTTGATGCGGTGGGGCAGCGCCTCGTCCGCCAGCTGGAAGCAGCGCCCGTCGACCAGCACGAAGAGCCGGTAGTCCTGGGGCTGCAGCACCTCGAATTTCTCCGCGCACTGAGCGCACAGCGCCTCGGCCAGCGTGTCGGTCCGCGACGCCAGCGTCCGCGACTGCCGCTCGGGCTCCAGGTACGACACGCAGATGAAGTCCTGCGGGAGGGAGACGGAGGGGTCTTGCGTCACCGGGGGTGGGGGGCATCCCGTCTCACCCCCACCCCGACGCTGGGAGCTTGCAAGGCGCCGAGGGGCTGAGTGGCCTCGGACAAGTCCAATGCCCTCTCTGGGCCCCCGGCTCCTCTCTACACAGAGAGGGGACTGCAGGGGCGGGTTGGAAGTCGGGGGGTTGGAAGTAGGAGCATCTGCGGCTGACCCTGCCGTGTGACCTCCGCAAGGCAAGGTCCTTCTCTCTCTGAGCCTCGCCTCCCAACGGGCTGACCATTCTGGGGGAGTCAGACGGGGCGGGTCTCGGCCATGAGGAGTGAGCACGCCCCCTGGTGGCCAGTCCGCGGGCTCATCTGTCACTCAGTTCCTCAACAATTCCTCCCGAGGCTCCCCCTGCATTCCCACCCCAGGCCCGACGCTGGGGCACCGAGGCTGGCATAAATAAAATAGAATGTGCAGACCGCAGGACCAGCAGCTCACGGTGCAGCTGGAGCTACTAAGGCTGGCGAAACAGTTCAGTCCTTAAGGCTGGAAACAGTTCAGCCTGGGGGGTGGAGGTTCCTCGTTGCAGGGGCAGGAGGGGGGCTTAGTGAAAGGGTAGGGGAGCTCGGCCTGAAGGCGGGTTTAGGACGGAGGGAGAGGGGCACCGCCCGAGCTAGGCGGGCAAGGGTGAGGCGATGCCTGTGGGGCTGGGTATAGGAACACACGCACAAACCTGAACAGCATCTACACCTTCCAAGAGCCCCAGAGGAGGAACCAGGTGGTGGAAGGATGGGCCCTTGAGTTCCTGCCTGGCTTTGAATCTGCTCCCATGCACTGTGTGACCTTGACCTCTCTGAGCCTCCATTTCCTCAACTCTAAACTGGGATGACACCATTCCCTTACAACCTTGGCTGGGAGGAAGCAGACAAACTAACTCAGCTCCTGGAAGAGTCCCCTTTCCCCCCAGCACTTTGAGGGCAGGTAGGAAGCGGTGTGTGAGGGGCTGCCCCCTTGTGGAAGGCTGGTCGCAGTACAGCTGTCTGACCATAGGGAAGATGATGAGCAGGAACAAGGCGACCGCGACTTAAGAGTGATGATAACTATGGTTACAGGGTGGTGAGTGCAGACGAGGCGCTGAGAGGAAGCAGGGAGTGGTGCCCTCCCTGGACCCCGGAAATAGTGCTGGGGGGCTTCCTCATCCCCCATCCAAGCCTCTCAAGCTTTACCTCCCCAGTGAGAGGCACTGATGCTCTGCCTGCTTTAGCACTGGGAACCTACAAAGTAGAAGCAAGAAGTGAGCAATGCCATGGTCAGACATGGGCCAGCAGAGCCCCTGTTGCCAGAGTTGGTGGAGAGACGGGCGTTCCAGGAGGGAATGGGGAGCAGTGATGTGCTGGAGGCCGCCTGTACCAACTTATGCTGGCTCATATCCAGCTTGAGAAAGCCAATTGCATACATCTCTTTCCAATTCCAAGTTCGGCAATCCCAAGTTAGTAGATTGAAATTGGCCATGATGGGAGTATTTGCACCATGGAAATTGACAGCAGCTAAAATCAGAGCTGCCTTTTTTCTCCCCAGAAGCCAGTTGGTAAATATTATCAAGACACCATTGATAAGTGGTGGGGGGATATCATCTTGGCAGCCTAGAACATGTACTTGGGAGGCAGAGCTCATCTGATCCACTGCGTCCCGAAGAGGGGCAGGGACTGCTCCTGGCCACATAGCAAGCTAGTACAGAGCTGGGTCCAGACCTCCAGGCTTTTGCCTCCCAGGCCTGGGCTCTATCTGTTACAGTGGGGCCATCTTGAAAGCCGGGGTGGGGTTCAGGTCTAGTGTGCTCCAGGTGCCAAGGGAGTGAGACGGTAGAGTGTTTACAGCTCTGGATTGCTGCCTGGCCTGATGTCTTAATGTCTTCATTCTGCACACACCCCTATCCCAATCTGTCCCAGGCCCTGGGCTTGGGGCCCCTCAGACATGTGAGTCACGGGCCCTCCCTTCCAGGGCAATGGCTTCATACACAGATGGTCACAACATGGTGTGATATATGCCATGGGGATATAATGGGGGAAGTAGCAGCAAGAAACACAGAGGAGGGCATCTAACCTGGGCCATAGGGAGTGGGAGACGGGTGGGGAGGTCGTTCAAAGAAGACTTCTCAGTGAAACTGAGGACAGGCTGTGGCAGCAGTGTGGGGCCAGAGGCTGAGTGCCAGGGAGTGGAGCTCTGCACGTTCAGGGTATCGGGGGCAGCTTGACTGGACGCAGCGTGGGGGTGTGTGGGTGATGAGAGTGTAGGAGGCAGGATTCCCGCCGTCCATGGCTTGAATACTGAGTGTGTCTAGAGAGAGGTGGGGAGGGATGGTGGCTGGATTGGAGGGGCAGGCTAGGTGCAGAGGCACCTTGGCAGCATTTGTCCAGAAACAAAAGGGGCAAGGCCGTGGATCAGGCCGTGGGCTTCCCAAAGTGGGACTGGCAAGACTATGTCCATATCTCCAGGCCCAGCTGGGAACTAGGACATTAGGACACTGCAGACACTAAGGAGTGTTGGACAAAAGTCTCATTTCTCCCATCCTGTCTTGCCTGCTCAACTAAAACACTGATGCTGCCTGGAGAGACTTTTCTAAAGTATCCCGTCGATGTTGGGCTCCTGAGCTGGGGGGCCATGGGATTGGCGTCCGCGGGACGGTCCCGCCGGCCCCCACCCACCCTGAGTCCCACGCATCACCTGCACGGAGGAGCGCGAGGCCCGGGCCTTGTTGAGCGTGCGCCGGCGCTCCCAGCGGTGGATGGAGTCCTGCACCTCCATGCTCAGCTGCCGGGTCACCGTGATCTTGTCGTAGTTCTTGATGTGCTCCAGGGCCCCGTACGTGGTGGTCAGGTAGTAGGAACCTGCGGAGACCAGGGTGTGGAGGCTGAGCTGGGACCCCTCGCCCCGCTTCTCCAAGCTCCGCCCACCGCCGCCGCCTGGGGCGCACCTGCAGCACCCTCCCCTGCGGAGCTGCAGCCCTGCGCTCACCCCTGCAAATGCACACGCTCCCTGAAGTCCAGCGTTCCCCCTCCCCAACCCCGTCCCAGCTGTCAGGCTCTGCTCAAAGATTGTCTTTGGCTTCCCTTTCAGACGGAACTTATTTATCTTTTTAATGTTTATTTACTTTTGAGAGAGAGAAAGAGAGAGAGCGCGAGAGCGAGAGCGCACGTGCCGGAGGGGGCGTGAGTGGGGAGGGGCAGAGAGAGAGAGAGGCAGAGGACCGGAAGCGGGCTTTGCCCTGGCAGCGGCGATGGGATGCAGGGCTGGAACTCAGGAACTGAGATCATGACCTGAGCTGAAGTCTGTAGCTCAACCCACAGAGCCGCCCAGGAGGCCCTCCCAGGACTTCTTGATTGAAGAGAGGAACCAGCCCCTTCCTCTGATTCACACCATTATTATTACACCGTGAGTCACCTGCAGCCCCAAGCATGCCTGTTGCATTGGATGAAGCTGCCAACACGTGTCTACAAATTCCACACCAATATGGAAGAAGTCCACACCCTGGCTGGGGAGGTTGTGAGCTAATGTCACGGCGAACACAGAACTTGGGCTGGCATCACGTATCAGAGAAGAGCCAATAAACCACGCATGCACATCCCTTTGTAGTTGAGCTTAAAGCCAACTGTGCCGGGCACCCTTCCCTGGGGCCCCAGCCCTCGCTGCCCTGAGAGCCCATCTCCTCTAGCTGGCATGCCTCCAAGGCACTGTCCCCACCAGTGATCATGTCTCCCTGGCTAGTAACGGAGGAGCTGAGTGCAGTGCACTGACTGGGAGCGTTCAGGTTTGGAGTCAGAGAGCACAGTCCAGGTCTGTGCCCTTCAGCAGCCAGCCCTGTGATCTCGGGGGAATTACTGTCCTCTCTATGCCTCAGTTTCCTCATTTACTTTTCCCAGAATGTTGTAAAAAGTAAATGAGATGAATACTGTCGAGTGCAGGGCTTAATCGAATGTGAGTAATGCAGGTAGTTAGGTGACCTAAGGGAGATGCTCTAGAGGCTTCTCACCTTCTCCCAGACAACTTCCCCTTGACTTGGGGCCATGCCATGCAGTGCCTGCCAGGACCACTAGGTGGCAGGCAACCCCTCCCACCGTGAGTTTGGGAGCTGGTTGTTCCCTTTGGGGAGAGTGTTGTCCTTTGATGGAGAAAACTCACTACCCCTTTTAAGATATTTAAACAGGGGCACCTTGGTGGCTCAGTTGATTAAGCGTCCAGCTTCACCTCAGGTCATGATCTCATGGTCTGTGAGATCAAGCCCTGTGCTGACGGCTCAGAGCATAGAGCCTGCTTAGGATTCTGTCTCCCTCTCTCTCTGTCCCTCCCCCACTCACACTCTGTCTCTCAAAAATGAATAAATGTTAAAAATTTTTTTAAATTAAAAAAAAATGTTAAAATATTAAATGTTAAAAAAATTAAAAAAAAAAAATTTTTAATTTATTTTTGAGACAGAGAGAGACAGAGCATGAGTAGGGGAGGGTCAGAGAGAGAGGGAGACACAGAATCCGAAACAGGCTCCAGGCTCTGAGCTGTCAGCCCAGAGCCCGATGCGGGGCTCGAACTCATGGACCGCGAGATCATGACCTGAGCCGAAGTCAGATGCCCAACTGACTGAGCCACCCAGGCGCCCCCCCAAAAAATTTTTTTAATAAAAAAAAAGATATTTGCACAGCATGGCCAGATGTCAATCAGTGCAGAGGGGATGTGGGCAAAGGTGACCATGGGGGTGCTTCTAGAAGAGGTTTGGATTTTGAGCTGGCTCCAGCCAGGTGCACAGCAGCTGCCAGGGTCTCCCGTCTGCCCGTATTTGCCCAGATTTGTGGGAGCTGCAGAGAGAGAGGTTAGAAGGAGGCTGGGATCCGATCAGCCCAATGTTCAGGCGCTCTCTACTTCTTATAGGAAGTCCCTGATCTCTCATGCCTGATAAGCCTGCTTCAACGAAAGCAGGACCCAATCACTGGTCTTTTTACCAAATTAGCAGCACTCAGAACCAGCTGAAAGAACATGAGGGTGTCAAAGAATGCAGTCAGACTCGCAAGGCCTTTGGTTGAATGCAGGATGCTGGAGCACCCAGACAGTGTGAAAACCCCACATCTAGCCCAGCACATGTGCTTTCCCAAGCCGGAGACGTTACGGGACTTGTCCAAGGTCTCCAGCCAATCAGAGGCAGAACCGGGGCCGAAATCCAGCCTGCAAACTGCTCTTTTTACTACACTGGTATTAGTTCTCCTCTTAAGATGGAGGAACTGACGTTCTCTAGAGTGGGGGCTCCCTGAGAGCCTGCCCCGTCCCAGGCATCTCTGAGCTCCTCAGAGCACCCACCCCCCTGTAAGGCAGGCTCTTCTTTGTATCTGAGCCTCAGGGGCTTTGGGAACGGAGCACCCTGTGTGCCCTACCAGCCAGTTAGGACAGGCTGCAAAGCTGGGGAAACGCAGGAACGCTGTCCCCCTCGTGCTCTGTCCCTCTGCCCCTCGGCCCAGTTACTTCTAGATGAAGGTCTGCTGGCTATCAGACTTGAAGGGTGGATGCCCCGGCCCAAGCTGAAGACACCCACATCATCTCACTACCGGAGGCCTCGCCTATGAGGCTGGGCCTGTCCTGGGTGCTGGGACTTCCCACCTTGACTATCAGAGTAGGAACAGAGAGAGGTACGGGGAGGCCTCTTGGTGTATGCAGCATGATGTAAAGTTGGTCCTCTGGGCCTCAGAGCTGCCATGGGCAGGCTCTGTCACCAATGTTGGTGGGGGCCGGGAAGGGATGCTGGGAGGGGCCGTATACAGTGCATGGCAAGGCTGTGTGTGCCCTGCCCGCCTCTTTACTTCCAGCAAACACCTCAAGGATTCCTTAGAAATCTTCCCACGTGGGGGTGCCTGGGTGGCTCCACTGGGTAAGCATCTGACTTCAGCTCAGGGTTCGTGGGTTCGAGCCCCGCGTTGGGCTCTGTGCTGATAGCTCAGAGCCTGGAGCCTGCCTCAGATTCTGTGTCTCCCTCTCCCTCTCTGTCTCTCCCCAGTTTGTGCTCGCTCTCTCTCAAAAATAAAAAAATAAACCTTAAAAAAAAAAGGATCTAGGTTCTAAAAAAAAAAAAAAAAAAAAAAAGAAATCTTCCCATGGAGCCAGAGACTGACTACTTCAGTTTGAAAGAGGGCAGGGTACAGGGTATTCAGGCAGCCTTGGGTCAGAAACTGTAAACTAAGACCTTTATGTATTTACTGGTACTTGCCTGGTCTCAAAAGCACTTAACATAGCCCAGAATAGACCAGCATTCCCGCCTGAAGGACCTTTGCTTTCCTACCCAAACCCCGGGTAGCCTCAGGAATAGAAAGAAGGATCCTAGGAGGCCATGGCAGGATTGTGGTGGGGATCGCAGGCCCATTAGGAGAGGGTAGCTGGGCCAAGGACGTCCCTGCCCTCTCCCTGTTCAGCTGCTATGCCTGGCCTGGAGCCTCCTTTGGCCATAAAGATTCAGGCTGAGAAGGGAGTAGGAGTCATAGTGGCCAAGGCTTGGCTGACCACTGCTAGAGAGCAAGCCAGGACTCAGACCATGGCAGAGCCCCATGGTCTAGCTCCATTATTCCACCCCTCAAGTGTTTTTCTCCAACACTGTCTCTAAGACACTAAAAAAACCTATGGGGTTGGGACTAGTTCTTTAATAGGATTTATAAGTGATTTTTTCCCATGTACATCAGCAGCAGTGCCCTTGGTGGAAAATTTGAAAGATGGATAGGTGGGTTGGTGGATGGATGGATGGATAGATGAAAGAAAGGGTGGGTGGATGGGTAGGTTCATAGGTATATGGGTAGATGAATGAATGGGTGGGTGGGTAGGTATATGGGTAGATGGATGGGTGAATGGATGGATGGATGGATGGATGGATGGATGGATAGATAGATAGAATAGATGGGTGGATGGATGATGGATGGATGGATAGACAGATGGGTGGGTGGATGATGGATGGATGGGTGGATGGGTGAGTGGATGGATAGGTGGATGGTGGATAGATGGATGGAACGATGGATGGATAGATTGGATAGATGGGTGGGTGGATGATGGAGGGATGGATGGATGTACTGGACAGCAGATAAGCACTGCCTAAGGAAGCCTGGCTTCCACTGAATTCCTACACCCTCTGGAAGACAGGTTGTTACAACTGCAGAATTTTTTTTGAGAGGAGGGAGAGAGAGAGAGAGGGAGAGAGAGAGAACCCATGCAAGTGCACACACACACGAGTGGGGGAGGGGCAGAGGGAAAGGGAGAGAGAGAATCTTAAGCAGCCTCCATGCCCAGAGTGGAGCCCGACACAGGGTTAACTGCAGAACATTTTTAACTGAAGAGGAGAAAAAATAGTTCCGGAGGTCCCAGGGCCCTAGTCAAAGTTATACGGGACAGCAAACTTCAAGGCTTTACACGCCCCCCTGAGTTTCCAAGAACTCACAGAACCACCCATGTCACACTGTCACCCCAGAGGCCAACACACGCTAAAAATGCAAACAGATGTAAAGTGGGCCAGCTTATCTCAAGAACCACAAGGCCCAAAGGGGACACTTGGGCCCCGAGAGTCTCACTTCGTCCTTTGTGGCTGACGTGTCAGAGCTGATATCTGGGCTGTCTGCACCTCAAGGATTGTTGGTGGAGGAGTGGCCAAGGCAAAGTGGGTGGGGGGGAAGTGGTGGGAAGGAGGAAAGGGGAAGGGAAACTGAGCATGGGGTGAGCAAACACACCTCTGCCATCATCCTATTCGGGAGTGCAGGTTCCATATCCCAGCATCAACCTTCTCTCATGGACACAGGACCTGGCCACGGCTGAATGAGGAGGGGGCCAACAGTTCCCAGGGCCACCCCTGGGATCAGTCTAAGAACTGATCATTATTCCCTACTCAGACTCCTTCCCTTCATGGGCCCACCCACTGATTCAGCCTTATCTTTTATGCTACCAGCAAATGCTGTTCCCTCTGTGAAGAATGGCTCTCCCACTTCTTTCATGGTCTGGCTCCTCTCCAGCCTTCAACACTCAGCTCAGGTATCACCTCCTCCTGGAAGCCCTCCCTGACTGCACAGCCTGGGCACCACGCGCCTATACACTGTGGACTTCCCATCATTCCAGCATCCGTCAAGCAGTGGTGACAGGGTCTCTTTACTGGCCCAGCTCCCCTGCTGGTCTGTGAGCTCCCGCAGGACAGGGCCCGTGTCCAGGCCCTGTGTCTTGTCCTCGGGGCTCAGTGGAATCTGGCATCCGGGAAGTTGCTTGTTGGGCTGTGCAGCGGACCCTGGCGGCCTGGAGAGGGGCCTGGGGTGGGGACTCACCCTCGCCCAGCTGCAGGGCAGGGTCCATGAGCTCCATCATGTACTCCACGTTGAGGAGCATCTCCGTGAGGTTGCTGCGGGCCAGGACGTACATGAGCACGGGCAGGAAGTCGTCTGCACCATAGGGCTTCCCTGGGAGGAGAAAGGATGCAGAAAGTAGTGAGTGTGAGGTTCTCCTTGTGAGCCATTCTCTGCCCTCGGGAAGAGGACAGCGGCTCGCTGGGTGGGGGCTGGTCTCCCCTGGAAGAGGAACCTTGCAGCCTTCTCATGACTCAGGACAGGGGCAACCTGGGACCAGCCTTCTCAGGGATGTCTGAGACACAGCCCAGGGTTAGGAAGAAGGAACTGAGAGAGCCACCCTCCACTGGAGTGGTCAAGTCCCAACCACTCCCTCTTCCCCAGCTCTTCCCCCTCAATGCCCCTGGCTGCTAACTTTTTTTTTTTTTTTTTTTTTTTTTAAGATTTTTATCCCTAAAGTAATCTCTATACCCAACGTGGGGCTCAAACTCACAACCCTGAGAACGAGTTGCACCCTCCACCGACAGAGCCAGCCAGGTGCCTCCCACCCTCGCTGCTTGCTTGACAGTCAAGTTCATATCACACTTATTCAGGAAGCCATCCAGAAGCAGCTAACAGTGATGTATTCGGGAGGGTCCCCTGTCCCTTTTAACCACACCTCCCTCTGCATCTGCAAAACAGAAAGCCCTCCCTCAATCAGTACTACGTGGTTGGAAATCCCACCATTCAACCTTCACTGTATTGGGTTAAGCAGGGCCCTGTCCTGAGGGGTTCTTTTAACACGTAAATACCTCTGAAAGGAATAACTCATCACTTCTGCTTTTGTGGGAGATGTTCTTATGGCTCAGAGGATCTTGACAATAATAGATGCTTTGGGGCAGAGACAAGGGTGGACAGTGGGCCTATGAGATGCCTCCCCTGTTGGGCTCCGGGATGGCTCTGGTGACTGACTGGCAATACAAAGGCACGGGCTGGATGTGGGGGGAAGAATTCCTACAAGGACAGAATCCCCTGGAGTCCCTCAGTTGGCACATTGGCATTCCCCCCCCCTCTTTTTTTTTAATGTTTATATATTTTTGAAGGGAGAGAGAGAGCATGAGTGGGGGAGGGAGAGAGAGAGGGAGACACAGAATCGGAAGCAGGCTCCAGGCTCCGAGCTGTCAGCACAGAGCCCCACGCGGGGCTCGAACCCACGAGCTGTAAGATCATGACCTGAGCCGATGTCGGATGCTTAACTGACTGAGCCCCTCAGGCGCCCCAGGAGGAGTCTTGCTCGTAAGAGCCCACCCACTCGCTCATTCATTCATTCATTCATTCATTCACTTAAGCCCTCGTACTAACCACCCTATTCCTTGGGTGTCACCTGCCCAGGTAATAAGATCTGATTTTTTCTGGATTCCAGGAGGGACCAGAAAGATGTGAGTACAGGAGATGGTGTGACAGAGGTTTGAGAAGAGTGGAAACTCAGTGTTGAGTTTAGCAGCCCCTCCGGAGGCCCTGTGTCCCGCTGCCCATGCCTGCACAGGCCGCCCACCCCTGGGTGCCGGGAGGCACGATCGAGCCGCGCTTCCGTGGGCTCCGTGTGTCCACGCCTCTCCAGCACAGGCCAGCGCGCTCCTCCTATGTCCTCCACGCTCCCCACAGTACAGTGCTGGCACCGCGGGGGCCTCTGACGATGTCTCTCCCGTGGGGGCCCCTTCTGCTTACAACCCATCCTTGGTCGGTTTCCCAGAAAACAGTGTGCCCTGTGGCCGGCTTCCTGGCCACACTCAGTTCCTACATCTGCAAAATGGGGCCAGCAGCACGAGCCCTGATGGCCTTTTGGGATTTTTGAGAGAATAAGGTGAGCAAAACAGCAAAGTGTTTGGTACCTGTAAAGTGCTACGGAGAAGTGAGCTATTATGACGTCTCTATTCTGCTGTCTCAAGGGGCCTCCGTTTTCCCACCTGTGAAATAAACAGGCTGAAGGGGTTGGTAACACACAGCACTGAAAAGCAGAGTCGGACCCAGAGCGTGAGCCTCAATGCACTTCTTACCAGCTGTGTGACCTGGGCTGACTGCTTGACCTCTCTGAGCCTGTATTTCTAGTCATGCATGATGTGCCACAGATTACACGACATCCCATAGGATTTTGGTGAGAATTCTATACAAGGATTTAAGGATTTACCCATAGCACTCCCACATGCTCCCATGGAAATGCCTTCTTCCCATTCCAGTTCTGTGTGTGTGTGTGCGCGCACAGGTGTGTGTTTAATGTTTATTTACTTATTTTGAGGGGGGGAGAGGTAGAGAGAGAGGGAAAGCAAGAATCCCAAGCAGGCTCTGCACTGTCAGCACAGAGCCTGGTGCAGGGCTCAAACCCACGAACCATGAGATCATGACCTGACCCGAAATCAAGAATTGGACACTTAACTGTCTGAGCCAACCCAGGCACCCCTGCAGCTCTGTGTTCCGAGGCTCTCTGGTTATTTGTTTCAAAATTCCTGTCCCGTCCCTACACAAAATTAGTCCGTTTTGGAGAAAGCTCTCCCCTAAACCTTTATAAGCCAGAGACACAACCAACGAGTTCCTGGGGAAAGATTTTGTGCCGGGAGATGTTTTTCATGCTGATAATTTAATTATTAGAATCCTGGCCTACAGGAGATTCTTTTCTTGTTTGAGTTACGAGTTAGGAACTGATGTGAAACAGTCCTGTGCCTTTTGGAATGCACCTATAACTCACGCACCGGCTTAGAGCTGATTGAATTTTTACTGTGCCTCCTAGAACACTGATTTCGTCCTGGTATTGTGTTAATAGCTCACCAAGGGATACAATCAGGCAAGCAAATTTGCTTTTGAGCAGTGGCTCTCCGCCAGGGTGGTTCTGCCCTTCAGGGGTCACTTGGCAGTATCTGGAGTCCTTTTGGGTTGTCACATCAGAGTGGGGGTGCTACTGGCACCTGCGATGCCCAGGACAACCCTCTATCATAAAGATTTACTCAGCCCCAAATGTCTATAGTTCTAAGGGCCAGAAGCTCTGCTTCCGGGGGCAGTGACTTTCAGCAAGGATGGTCCAGCTCTGGCCCTAAGTTTAGGATTCAGAGGCCCTCCGGACTGCGGCTCTGTGCCTTGTGGGGGATAGAATGTGGTTCATGTGTTTCTTTGTCTCCCCATGCTCTCCCTGAGAAGCCTGGCCAATGCTCAGGAAGGGCTTTGGGGCCCACTTCCTCAGTCCCCAGCACATTCTGCTTAGCCACCTACTGCAAGGGCTCCCGTGATCCCACGACTGTCCCTCCAGCTACCCGTAAACATCCCCTTTCTGTCTCCCCGGGACACAGAGCAGGGCACAGCAGCGGTGAGCAGGAAGGGGTGCGTCCCCAAGTTCCCCAGGCTCCGGTGGACCTTTACAGACACCCCACGAGTCCTTCCCCTCACCAGGGGCCAAACCAAGTGTTTTGTCATTTCCTGGAAACCAGCCCTGGCTGCAAACTTTCCCATTTCTGTCAAGGAGCCCACGGCTCCCTGCCCCCCCGTCCCAGGGTGCAAGGCCTGGGAGTCCCCTTCTTCCTCTGGGGTTCTCTGTTCCCTGTGGCCAGGCAGGTCAGAGCCCCAGACGAATCTTCCTTCTAACTGCTCCCTGCACTCACATTTTGCTTTCTCCGGCCCTACTTCCCTACGCCTGCCCTCCCAGCAGGGTCTCTGTCCTTTGATCCACTCTGTCCACTAACCCATCTCCTGCGAGTATAGCTCTGATCATGCTATTTCTCTTCTCAAGAACCATCAATGGCTCCCCCCTGCTTAGAGAATCAGGTCTGGATCTCTTACCCTGACATTCAAGGCCTTCCACAACTGGGCCCATAAACACCTGTCCAGTATGATCACTCCCTTCCAGCCACACTGTCTAGTTGATGGCCTGAGAACAAGTCACCTGCATTCTGGCCCCTTGGTATTTGCCACAGTCACCTATCAGGCATGGCTTGTCCTTACCTTCCCCCTCCCACACAGCACCAACATTTGTGGGCCATTCTAAAAGCAAAGCATATTTTATAAATATTATACCAACGGATTCCTAAAACAACTCTGTGAGGTGGGTTAGATCCATTGTGCCCACTTTATAGATGAGGAAAGTGAGCCCCAGTGAAGTTAAGCTACTTGCCTAAGGTTGCATGGCTAGGATGTGGTGAACCAGGACTTGAACCCAACTTTTTCTTACCCACAATCCCAGGTACCTGGTACTTCAACATTCTTCCTTCAAGTTCCACCTCCTCCACGAAGCCCTCCTAGACTGCCCCCAGCCACCACTGCTTATTCTATATTCCAACTTCCAGCTCAGAACGACATGCTGCCTTCATCACCTTCTCACACAAATTCCTCCGTGCTGAGTCATGGGCCATTCCCCGAACTCCATTCCTCGTGCCTTTGCACACCCATTTCCCTCTCCCGGGGACACCTTCCCTAGCTCTCCCGAACAAACTTCTCCTTCTTTGCCCTCTCCCACATCCTCAGGCACAGGTGAGCACTTCCTGCTCCAGCTCCCAAACACCTCGACTTCAGAGCCTGCCCTTTTCCTTGGACTATGAGCTCCTCGAGGGCCAGGACGGAGGCTGGGTGAGCTTGGGCAAGTCTCTTAACCTTTCTGAGCCTCTGCCCCATCACTGCCTTTCCAGTCCCCAGCACAGGGCTTGGGATGTTGGACATTGACAACGGACTGAATGGAGCCACATGTGTGCTCCCACTGGCCTCCGCTCTGTCCTGTCCAGGGCTGGGGCCATGGTCAAGGATACTAGGATCCTCTGTGGGTCTTAGACAGTGGTGAGCTGGGAAATGGCCAACAACTGCCTCTCCGAAGGGAAAAATAAGCTCTGATTTGCAGGGTTTGCCAATTTCTGTGGTATAAATATTTCCACAGCGGCCCATTTCAAGCTACCGACATGAACGTGGAACGGGAGAGAGGCACATGATTAGCTCTCATGGCATGACCAGCTGACTCAGGACACCAGCGGCCCTGGATTCATCAAGCCCAATCTCACTGTGAGGAGGCCGAGGTTCAGAGACCAGAGAAATTTGCTCAAAGCCCCACAGCCGGTTAGTGATGGATCTATGACTAGAATCTGGGTCTCTCTTCGCTGATGTAGGTGGGAAAGGCCCACACAGACTCTCTGACTTGATAGCTACTTGCAGACAAACATAAGCCGCAAGCATTGTTTGAATGCTCCAGCTCTCTGATATTCCAGGGCTAGGTAGGGCTGTGGTCTCCTTCCTGTGAAGCCAGGGGCCCAAGGCATGAGCTCAGCCTGTGCACAGGGGGCCTCAGCCAGCAGCACTGGGATACAGAGGCACAGCTCCAAAGTAATTCTCCGTGATCAGAACATCTGGCTTGCACGGGTCAGAGACCACGTCCATCAGGCTGTGCCTCCCAGAGCCCTGCTGGGCCACAGCCTGCAGTGCCTGGTGATTTCTGCTTTCTTTTCATGCCAAAGTCACATCTGTTCTCCATCAGTAGGTATGGGGGGTGGGGGGCGGTGGGCAATCACACATTAAAGGGCGGGCTCGGTGCCTCGTGCATATTTCATCGGCGGGCAGGTTTTCGAGGAGAGTTCTGATAAAAAGGCGCCGAATGCGCTTCCCTCGTGCAGACCGTGTGAGTACTGCATCAGGAAGCCCCCAACTCTGTCCCTTCACTGTGTGATCTGGGGCCGCTCACTCTGAGCCTCAGTCTTCTCATGTGAAAACGGGCTGATGATAAAACTCACTCAGACTTCAGACTGGGGGCGCCTGGGTGGCTCAGTCGGTTGGGCGTCCGACTTCAGCTCAGGTCATGATCTCACAGCTCGTAGTTCAAGCCCCGCGTCGTGCTCTGTGTTGACAGCACGGAGCCTGGTACCTGCTCTCTGCTCCTCCTGGAGCCTTCTCTCTGCCCCGCCTCTGCCCCTACTCACACTCTGTGTCTCTTGCTCTCTCTCAAAAATAAATAAACACTAAAAAAAAAAATTAATTCCGATTGTCATGCCAGGTTGCTGTGAACCTCAAGTGAGTGGTTGGGTTAAAAATTAGGTTTTAGATCATTTGTCAATGATCTAAATGAGCAGTTGGCCTATCTTTCTGTAAAGGGCCAGGTAGTAGTTATTTTTAGTTTCGAGGGCTATGTGGTCTCTATGCCAACTACTGGATTCAGCAGTTGTAACAAACGCAGCCACAGATACTGTATATGAATGGGTGTGGCTGTTTCTATGAGCTTATTTACAAAATCAAGTAGGGTGCCAGAGTTGGCCTGCAGGCCATAGTTTGCAGACTCCTGATCTAGATAGAGGAAGGGTGTATCATCTTACTATAACTGTCCCTCCAAATTTGTTGACCGGGCTCTTACTGAAAGTGGTGGCTGATGCAATAGTCCTGGGGCAGACAAGGTACAGGACTGTGATGTACTTTGACTCTTACTTTCCACCATGATTCCCACTTCAAGTCACTTCCTTCCTCCAGGAAGTATTAACTGAAGACCCCCACTTCCCACAAACTAGGTTAATGCCCTTATGATGGGTTTCCCCTGCCCTGTCCCTGCAGAATGGGAAAACGGACACTGTACATTAACTCAGAGAGGCCTCCCCTGACCACCCAACGCAGAGCGGCAAACACCTCTGACATTCCCCAGACCCTTCTCCGTGTTTGATTCAGCCTGTTGGCACGTTTCAGCATCTAATGACGTAGTTTGTGCTTCTGGTTTCTTATTTATTACCTGCCTCGCCTCATAGAATGAAAGCTTTGTGAAGGCAAGGGTTTCATCGTGCTCACTGTTCATATCCAGTATTTCCACTGTGCCTGACCTGCACTAGGTTCTTTTTTTTTTAATGTTTATTTACTTTTGAGAGAGAGAGAGACAGAGACAGAGACAGAGTGTGAGCAGGGGAGGGGCAGAGAGAGAGGGAGACACAGAATCAGAAGCACGTTCCAGGCTCTGAGCTGTCAGCACAGAGCCTGATGCAGGGCTCAAACCCATGAACCTCGAGATCGTGACCTGAGCCAAAGTCGGACGCTTAACTGACTGAGCCACCCAGAGGCCCCACGCACTAGGTTCTTAATAAATATATCTGCTAAATGAATGAATGGATACCATTTGTCACACGGTATGACTGTCACTTGTTTAATGCTCCGTCATCCCACTTGAATTGTGACCGTCTTAAAAACAGGGACTGGGCTTTCCTGTTAACATCCATATTGTCATTTCTTGTTAGTCCCACTGTTGAATGAATGAACTTATTTGATAAACACACGGGATGGTAGGAAGTAGAGAGCAGCACCTGTAACAGGAGGTTTTCAGTTTTTTATAGTGGAAGCCTTTCATTTTTTTAATGTTTATTTATTTTTGGGGGGGGGGAGCACGTGTGTGCTGGGGAGGGGCAGAGAGAGGGGGAGAGAGAATCCCAAGCAGGCTCCCGACTGTCAGCACAGAGGCTGGCTCAGGCCTGGATCCCACCGAACCGTGAGATCACGACCTGAGTCAAAATCAAGAGTCTGACGCTTAACTGACTGAGCCACCCAGGCGCCCAGGGAAGCCTTTCATTAAGGGGTATTTTAGGAAGAACTTGGCTTCTCTGGTTGATTCACAGTGGGGGCTGGCCTGCTCTTCTCTCCCTCCACTGTCCCCTGCAAATGGCCCTCAGCCATGTCTGTGGCCTCTGGGGAGCTCTCGGCTGCCAGTTTGAAAGCCACTGGTCTAGTCTGAACTACTCCCAGCTGCACGGCTGAAAGAGTGGGAGCCCAGGGAGGAGGGAAGAGGGGTGGAGGGCTCCCCGCAGTCTGTGGCTGACGTGGGATGAGAAGCCAGCCCTCCGCCCGCTGAACCCCCCTCCAAAGCTGCCCCGTTGGGTCATGTGGGCTTTCTGCAGACGCCGCTTCAGCCTCAGTTCCGCTTTGAGCCACACCGCATCCCCGAGGAAATTACTCCAGCTCACCAGGTTCCTCTTCGGAGAGCTCAGCCCGCGAGCCAGTCCAGCCACACAGGCCGCGGGCGCGGAGCCCTGCGGCCCGAAGTCCCAGCCTGGCTGGAAAGGGCGCGAGGCCTCCTCTGACCCGGGCCTGACTTCTCTGAGGCCCTCGCTGACTCCAGGACACCCCAGAGAGGGAGGACAGCGCACGGTTGGGCGCGGGACCCAGCTCCACTCGCCTGCTCGGGGATGACGCTGAGTGTGCTGCCCAGCTTCGCTGAGCCTCAGTCTCCTCGGCTCTAAAGTGGGGGCAACAATAGTGTCTACACCTCAAGAAGTGGTTCTGAGGATTCGGTGGCAAGACAGGTGGGCAGTGATGAACACGGTGCCCGTGGGGCTACCGGCATGTGAGAAATGCCAGCCAGGAGGGCAACGTGTCTTCTAATGCTCAGAGCACGACATCTTAGAGGGCCCGAGCGCCATGTCTGTTGTGCGGTAGGGGGCGTAAAAGCAAGGTTGTGCTTTGCTTCCAGGCCTGGCCCTTGTGTTCTCTCTCTCTCTCTCTGTCACCTGGATGTCAATGCCCAGAAGGATTCAGACAGTCTCCCTCGGCCTGGATCCCTGAATGACTCCATGCAGCAGAGCCCCGCCCCCCCCTTCTCCATCCGCTTGGACTTACATGAGTGAGAAATGCACTTTTATTGGGTAAGAGATTGCGGGGATTAGCAACATAGCTATAATACATAGCAATATATATATAATATATATCAATATGTTAGCAAATATAGCAGCAAGTATTTTCCTTAACTAATGACCTATTTATCTACCTATCTATATCTCTTTCAAGAAGACCAGAAAGAAATCCAACAAGATACTCATCATCTTTTTGCAACAACAAACATTATTAGTGACTTCTGTATCAGAAATCGGAGGAGACTTTTTTTTTTTTTAACATAGATTAAAAAAAAAAGCCAAGAGCCTGACCTCCCTCTGTGTCCCCCTGACCCCTGGTCAATGTCACAGGCTCCCCGGGGTCTGCCCTCGCAGCCTCTGCCCCCACCTGAACCAGCTATAGATTCCCAGCTGGCTCTGCGATGTCTGCGAGTGGGGTGAACGGTGAGGGGCTAGAGGGGCTCCAGGACCCTCAGACCACCACCCCTTTGGCCCTTACATCCAAACACCTGGCTGCTCGACACCCCTCCCCCAGGGTCAGGGGCCAGGTTCCATCTCGTGCGGCATGGCATCTGGGTGTTTACACGGACTACTGAAGGCACAGAAAAAAGGCAACCTCTTGGCCGTCATTGCCCCCCTCCTGTTGCCTGCTCTCCATCAAAAGAAGGTTCTTTCTGTTCTTTTAGAAAGCGCCCCGCATACGTACACACCACACTCCTCCCTCCTTCCTCCCTCTTGCATTTTGGGGCGGGGCTCTCAGGCTTGAATCTATTTCTCCTCAATGGCGGGGCCAACCCTGTTCTTCGACACCGAGAAGGTTCTTAGACTTTGAGAAGGTGGGAAGAGCTTGTTTGTGGAAGCAACAGGAGAAATGATTCTAGAAGTTCTGGCTGCTCTCCCCAAGCCTCATGAAGTCCATGAGCAACCCAGTCTGCTCCTTGCTGCAGGATGGAGGGCCAAGCTTACCCAAAGCCATTTGTCTCCACGAACACCTGCTCTGCCTGACTCGGGCCCCTAAACTTGCTACCGTAGAGGAAGCACGTGACTGGGATTCAGGAACCTTGGGATCTGTCTCTAGGCTGGCTGTTGCCTATAGTCACAAAAGCACAGGCTTTGGAGTGAGGAACTGTTGGCTTCAAATCCTGGTCCTTTTGAACCCTGGGCATAAAGAACAATACCCTTCTGGGAAAGACGGCCCGGCCAGTTAACTCAGACGTCTCCAAGTTCAGTCCTTCTCTTTGTGCGCCAGCGGGCCTTGCCAGCATCCAGGCCACAGGGACACCACAGGCTACTGCCAGTGTCATGTCAGAGGTAGGCAGGTGGAGCTTCTTCCCTGGAGATGAGGGGACTGGTGTGAGGGTGGGAGTGGGAGGGAAGGGCTGTTTTCGGCTTTGAGTGGGTCAGTGGTAGAGGCAGGCGGGACCCAAGCTGGAGTGTGCCTTTTCACGGGGTCACCGATAGCTCCCAGAGCTTCCATGCAGGGCTGCTGGTCTGCGGACCACGCTTTCGAGCAGCAAGCCTCTGGAAGCATCTGGCAGGAGGGAGGTGTCGGCTGAGTGTCTGGGGATAGGGGGCCGGGTCCCAAGATCGCAGAATGTCGAAGTCAGAAGAGAATTTAAGAGTCAGTCGGGATCTGGCTGCAAGTGCATAACCTCAATCTAATCATGAGGAAACATCTGACAAACACAAAATGAGGAACTTTCATCAAAAAGAACCAACGGTGAGGGGGTGGGGTGGTGGGAGGGAAACCCGTATTCCTGCAAAACATCAATGTCATAAAAAAGCAAAGAGAGAAAGGCTGTGGAAATGTTGCAGGTTAAAGGAGGTAAGAGACACATGACAGCTAATTGTGATACCTGACTCCTGACCAGATCCCGAACGGGAGGAGGAAAAGCCAGCAAGGACCTTATTAGCTCCAGTGACAACCCGGAATACAGAGGGTGGCCGAGGTAAAAATATTGTATCAGCGTGAATTTACAAAGCGGACAACTTTACTGTCGTTATGCAAGGGAATGTCCCTGTTCTTAGAAAAGTATCTAGGGGTAAAGGGCCAAGATGTAAGTAACTTAAGCTCAGATGATTCAGGAAGAACATTATGTATGCACAGAGAGAGTGTTTAAGTGATAAAGCCAATGAAACAAGATGTTAACAATCCACAAAGGGTATGTGGATGTTCCTATTAAAAAATGTTTATCTATTTTTGAGAGAGAGAGAGAGGGAGGGAGAGAGAGCCAGAGCGAGAGCAGGGGAGGGGCAGAGAGAGAGGGGGACATAGAATTGGAAGCAGGCTCCAGGCTCTGAGCTGACAGCACAGAGCCAGACGAGGGGCTTGAATCCACAAACTGGGAGATCATGACCTGAACCAAATTGGGACGCTTAACTGACTGAACCACCCAGGCACCCCTGGATGTTCTTATTTTAATGTAGTATTCTCAAGCTTTGTGAAGTCTGAACCCATTTCCAAATGGAAGTTTTAAAAGCTAAAATATTTAGCAGCAGAACTGGTTATTGCAAACAAAATCCCATGTGGGACTCCATGTGTAAAACAGGGACAAACAAGGTCGTGGCCCAGCTTGTGTTGTGTCCCCTTGGTGGCCCCTGGGGTGCCTCCTGGAACCCAGCATGGAGACCACTGAGTGGTGGGGAGGCAGCAGCCATTCCCGCATCCTAACATGTCAGACACTCACACAAGTATTTGGTTGCATCTGGTCCTCGAAACAGCCCTGAGAGGCATTCCCAGACCCATTTTATGAGTGAGAAAACCAAGGTTCTAGGAGATGATTAGTCCCTAGGAGATTAGTCCCTCCTGGATGGAAAACATCCAGATGCCTTCTAGGTGTTCTCCCCGCTCCTGCATGGCAACCTGATTAGCAGGTCTTATCATCCTTGTTTCACATGCATGCAGAGGCCCCATGAGATTCATGTCCAAGGCTACAGCACTGAAGCTACAGTTCAAACCCAGGTCTATGAGCGAGGCCAAAGCCCCCGCTCTTCTTGGCAGAAGCTGCTTCCTCCCAGGTGAAGAAGCCGGGGCTCGGAGCGGGGCAGCCCCAGCCTGCTAATGGCAGAGGTGAGATTGGAAGCCCGCGGGCTCACAGCCCAGGGCTCCCCCAGCAGCGGGAGGGGAACACACTGCTCCTTGACGAGAGACTCATTTGTTCCCAGCGGGGAAATCTTCCCACGGAGCCCCGGCCCTGGCCTGAATTTCTGGGCTCAGAGTTTCCCTGCCTGGAGCTGGCTTCTGAGTCAGCAGAGAAGAGTCCAGCCTCCCTCCCGCGAGGACGGGGAAACTCTGAGCGTCCTCGTTCCCCTCTGTTCGTTCATGTGCCTCGCCTGGGCGCATCCTCTCCAGCGACTGCCTTTCTTTCCTTTCCTTCTCCCTCGACATTAGCTATTCCTTCCCCCATTCCCTGGTCTCTGGTAAGGTCTGAGTGAGTAAATTCACCGTCAGCAAGAATCATGGTGTTTGAAGTCACTGGCAAGAAATAGGGTGTTTAAAACAACTGCAGAAAGCCCAAGGCTTCTGAGTAAACCAGGACTTGCTGGGAATGGAACTGTCCCGTTCAGGCCCCAGACCGTCTCCCTGATAACGTCTCAGGGTCTGCAGAGTCCTTAGCTCGGATTTTACCCCGAGCCTCGGCGCGGCCCCGGGAGAAATGATTCCCCAAATGAGGAGTTCAGACAGGGAAGGTAATTGCCCTGATTAAGTGACAGCCGCTGGGCTAGATGCAACTTTACAGACTTAATTACATCTCGTGATGGCCCCATAAGGTGGGTATGGCTGTGCCCGTTTAACACAGGGGTAAACTAAGGCTGCAAGCACCTATGTAGCCAGGATACAGTCACATAGCTGGGAAGGAAACCTGGATCTTTCCCGACCACATGCCTCTGAGGTCCCAGGCCAGCCTCTCTGTTCCCTCTCTGAGGCTGCTCCCAGCAAAGGGTCCTGCGGGGCTCTGGCTCCTCTCTGGTTCGATCCGGTTGTACTGTTGCTCCCTGCCCACACTGGGCAGGACACCCCGAGCTCCCCTCCCCAGCTGCTGCACATCTGGGGTAGCCTGGCTCTGGGAAGGACTGAGAAGGTCCTGGCCAGCCCCTTGCCACCTGACAACAGGGTCTTAACCCTCTGTTCCACATTGCTGCCGTGAGCCACACCGGATACTTTCCCAGGGCCCCACACCCTCGGGACCAAGCACGTCGAACTCTGATTGAGAGCTCGGGGTTCTGAAGGCTGCTTGCTGCCCTCACCTTATTTCCTTGGGGATTTTTAAGGAGTTTACTTGGTTGTGGAGTTCACATGCTGGACTGCTCTCTGGGGTCCGGACTGCACAGGACGCTGGGTCTCAAAGTCTGACATCCGCCCCACGATAAGAAAGCCTCCACTTTGCCATACCGTCCCCACTACCAGAGTCTCTTTTCCAGTCACATTTCCAACGTTACGCTAAATGGTGAAGGCGCGGCTCTAACGGCTCTAACTGAACATGGTATCTGCTTAGAGGGAACAGTGTTCGTTCTAATGACAGCAATGGGACACAAGTCAATTTAACCCCAAAGAGTGACTCCAACCTGGAATGGGGGCCAGTACCAGGCCTATGAGGGAGCTTTCCTAGGGGAAGGGGACCTTGCACCATCCCTCAATTGCTTTTTGCTGGCCTATGGCCAAACGGGCCTGCTCTTCTCCAAGGTAGATGGAGAGAATCCCTCCCCTAAAACAGCCACCATTTGTTGGGTCTGTTAGGTCCTGCGCATTGAGGTTGACATTTTACATGTCATTTTATATGTTGCTTCTAATATTCATAAGTGACTGAGTATGGCTTTTGAACTATTAGGGGTCTGAGTTTCCCCTTTGTAAAACAGCTTCCTTGGGTGAAGAAACTGAGCTTTAAGGGGTGAAGTTAATTATTCGAGGTCACAAAGAAAGTAAGCAACAGATCAGAAATTTAAACCCACGTCTGTGTGACAACAAAGGTAACAATCCTTTTGCTCTGCATTACCACGGCTGTCATGTACGGGCACACAGGTTGCTCACTGCAAAAGGGCATCCAGCTGAAGAGGTGATCAGGGGATAAAATCCAGCCATCGTTCTGTTCACCAAGGCATACACCATGGTGCAATAATGCCTGTTCTTGTCTGCTAGAGGAGTGCTGTGGTAAACGGATTGTAAATGGTCCCAATATTCCCTTCCCTACATCTGTACCCCCTTGCAATGTTACTTTGAAGCTCTTCCTATCAAATGAGTTTAGTCCTTTGCCCCTTGAATCTGAGCCAGTCTTGTGACTAAATAGGTCAGTGAAATGTCAGAATTGTGTTGTGCCAGTCCAACCCAGATCCTAAGAGGCCCTGCAGGCTTCAATTGCTCTCTTGGACCCCAGTGACAGTGATGGGTACAGGCCCAGATTCACCTGCTGGAGAAAGAGAAACATGGCCCAGTAACCTGCATTCCAGACCAGTGAACAGCCACTCAGCCCCCCAACATATGAGCAAGGCCGCCCTAGCCCAGCCAGCCTCCAAACAACCCCACTGACCACAGACCCATGAGCCAGCCCAGACAAGCTCAGGCACGCCTGACCAGATCAGCATAACTGCCAAACCTCCTCGTGAGCAAACAATAAATGCTAACTGCTTGAGGTGGCTGTTGTGGGTTGAACTGAGTCCCTCCAAAATTCGTACGTTGGAGCCCTAACCCTCAGTATCTAGGAGTGTGACCTTATTTGGAAATAGGGCCGTTGCAGATGTCATCAGTTAAGATGAGGTCATACCAGAGTAGGGAGGACCCCTAATCCAATGTGACTGATGCCCTTGCAAAATGGGGAAGTTTGGACGCACACGCACGCACGCACACACAGGGAGAATGTCGTGTGAAGACTGGAGTGTGTTGCCACAAGCCAAGAACTACCAGAAGCTACCAGAAGAGAGGTCTGGAACACACTCTTCTCCAGAGCCTTCAGAGGCAGCATGACCCTGCCCACAGCTTGATCTTGAACTTCCAGCCTCCAGAACCATGAGACCATCAATTGGTGCTGTTTCAGCCACCTCGTGTATGGCCCTTTGTGACGGCAGCCATAGGACACGAATATAGCACCTTCTCCTGATCAACACACACACTGAGCATGGCCTGTGTGCCGTTCTCTATCGTGGCAGCTAATCCTGGCCCCCTCCTGACCCCCAGGTAATGCTGGAGAGGTGCCCGGGGTTCCACTCCGCCATGCCTCGTCCTGCCCCAACAGGGCTCTGAACCTGGAAAGGCCTCCCCGGCGCCTGCTAAGGGCTCCGGAGTCCTTGACGGGGACGGGGTCAGAGACCGAACAATAGTGCTGTTCCTAGAGAGAGCCCCTAGCCCGGGCTCCTCTGCCTGCCCACCTACCTGGGTTGCCAAGGGCCATGGAGTCATAGATGAGCTTACAGGTCTTGAGCAGGATGGAGATCTTCTTCTCCGGCGAGTAGGCCTTGTACATGCTGGTGAATTTCTGCAGGATCTTCTCCATGATGGGCACCTCCGGCACACTGGTGGTCACGCCCAGGTCGGTGGTGGTGGTGGCCAGGATCACCAGCTGGTTCTCCCTGAGCTGCTGCAGCGAGCCGTCCTTGCTGTGGATCTCACGCAGACACGAGTTGATGGCTTCTTTCAATGGCTTTAAGACGCACTTGTACAAGGCAGACTCCACAATCGCTTCTGTTGGGGGGGGGGGGGGGCAAGAGCGGGCCGGTGAGGAACCCAGCGGCCGGGATCCTACCAGCAGGCTTTAGTGTTCAACAGTGTGGTGTCCCCATCTCCTTGTCCCTGGAAGGACACACTCGATGCCCCAGAAGTTATGCCCTGCAGTTCTGACACATGGGACAGTGTAGTACCTTCAACAGACAGCCACACTGCCAAGACACTGGCGCAGTGTCTGGGACTGAAACCTTATATCCTGACACTTTTCATAGGGCGTGGTACTTATTAAACTCTCACAGGGTTGCCTACCAATGTACAACTTCAAAGGGCACTGTTTACATGGGAGTTGTGCAGTATACAACCTGTGCAGTTGTACGCGGAGGGCCTGGGTGCCCAGTAAATGTTTGGTAGCAATCTTCTTTTTTTTTTTTTTTTAAATGTTTATTTTTGAGAGAGAGAGACAGAGAGGAAGGGAGAGAGAGAATGGCAGTGGGAGAGGGGCAGAAAGAGAGGGAGACACAGAATCCGAAGCAGGCTCCAGGCTCTAAGCTGTCAGCACAGAGCCTGAAGCAGGGCTTGAACCCACGAACCTTGAGATCATGACCTGAGCCAAAGCTGGATGCTTAACCGACTGAGTCACCCAGGTGCCCCTGGTAGAATTATTTTTGATGTCTCTCTTTGAATTCTCAAATCCACTTGACTCTAGTTTCAAGAATACAGTATATCCAGAATCTAACTTCTTACCACTCCCATGGCTACCACCTCAACCTGGGCTATCTTTTGCTTGAGTTATGTGAGTAGCCTCTTGCCCTGGCCCCTTTTTATCCATTCTCGGCACAGCAACCAGCATAATACTGCTAAGGCATGTTTGATCATGATATTCCCATGCTCAGAACTCTCCAATGGCTCCCATCTCATGCACAGTAGAAGCCAAAGTCTTCCCCGTGGCTTAGAAGTCTCCCCCATGATCTGTTCTCACTCATCACCTTGCTAGGTCCCCTGTGCTTTTGCTGCTCCAGCCCCCCCGGCCTCCCTGCTTTTCTGCCAACCTGCCAGGCTTGCTCCTGCCTCAGGGCCTTAGCACCTGCGACTTCCTTTGCCTGGAGAAGTCACTCCACAGCTATCTACATGACCTATTCGTTGTTCAAATGTCATCTTATGCAAGAGGCATCCTGATCAGCTACTGGAATGGGAGTTAGTCAGCTTTGCTCTCACAGCAACTCTGCAGCTTACACGTCATGACCACTCCCCTCTGCAGATGGACCAGCTCGGGCTCTGATGGTGTGGGTCACAGCTAGGTGGGGCTGAGCAAGGATCTGAACCCATGGCTACTTGCCACCGTGGCTGCTTCGGGTGACAGTAGGGAAACGTTCTTGGGAAGTCTTTTTAGCTCCACCCCATCCCCGGGGAGTGGGGAGGGTCTCAACTATTGCCTAGTAAGGGGAGGCCCCCAGGTCCTGTCTATCTAAGAACACACCTGAGCTGCCCTATCCCTGGGGGATAAGGGAGGGACCCACGCTCTCGTGGTTGAGTCTCAGGAGAGATCCAGATAACGCCTTCCTTCCATGCAGGCCTGGGCCTGGCCCATGTCTGGGTTTGGTGCTGGTCCTAGCTATCGGCCCTCCTCATCACACCTCCTTCTTCCCCTTTGCTTCTCCAGCCTGTGCGACAGGACGCGCGGCCGCCCCGGTCGACCTCAGCCCACTGCTGCCCGTCCTTCCAGGCCCGCATCACGACCCCACTGCCCCAGAGCAGAGCAGCTAGAGAAGCGGTGACCCGAAGGCAGGGACTTGGCGGTTAGCTTCCCCCAAAGCCTCTGGCTCCCGTGGGAGCTGGGCCGAGTCCTTTCTTCATCTACATCCACAAAACGAGAGAGGGCTGTGGCCCGTGCCCTCTGGGGGCCCGGCATCTCTGAGAGCCACCAGACCTGCGGAGACTGCTCTGGCCCTCCGCAGCCACGTTTGTTTGTACCCCTTTTGCCTCCAACTGCTCCTCATGACTCGTCTCCCTAAGAAAATCAGGAGCACCTGGGCGGGCAGGGGGTGCGGGGAGGTCCCGCCGGCCTCGTATGTGGCTGGGGTTCTCCCACCGTCTACCTGGCCCAAGGGCAGAAGTTGGAACGGCAGAGGGGTTCGTTCACGGAAAGGGTGGATTGTCTGGAATCGGCCCTCCCTGCTGCCCGCGCCCGGCCCCCCTGCCCGGGACTGACCGAGCTCCTCCTCGGAGTGCAGGGTGGGGTCCACCAGGGCCTTGAGCTCGGTGCTCTGCAACAGGTAGCTCTTGAGCTGGGTCATCATGGTGCGGATCTCCTGCAGCATCTCCGTGCTGGAGGTCTGGCGTGCCATCATCTCCAGGCTGTAAACTTTGTAGTCCTGCACCAGGTTTCCGAAGTACGAGGCCTTGTCCTGGGCCAGCTCCACCACCTTCTTGTACAGCTTGCGGTTGTTGGAGAGGAAGGCGTGGAAGACATTGGTGAAGCTCGCGAAGCTGAGGCGGTGGCGTGCCTTGCCCAGGACGGCCGAGGGCTTCTTCTTCCCGCCGGAGCTGCCGAAGTGTTCTAGCTCCTCCTCCGTGCTGCTGGTGGAGTAGGAGTCCTGGTCTGTGGCCGAGGCGGGCACTCCCAAACTGTCCGCGAGCGAGGCCAGGGAGCCCTTGAACTCTGGAGAGCTCTGGGGTCGGGCACCGGTCTGGGCGTGCGGGCTCTGAGTCCTGGTCTGGGGGTCGGGGCTTTGGCCTCCTCTGGACGGACCGGGTGTGGGTTTCTCACGGGCTTCCTCCTTCGTGGGAGGCTCCGTGCTCTCCGAGGGGCTCGCGAGGCCCGAGGCCAGCTGCTGGGAGATCCGTCTCCTCCTGGGGGGCGGGACTGGGGGTTGCCGGATCTTCCTCGGCGGCTCTGGCATGCTGCCCGGATCACTGGCCTTGGCCACCGCTTCCTGACCTTGCTCTTTGGTCCTCGGAGGCCGCTCCCCAGGACTGTCTGAAGTCCCCCGGGGAGGCAGGCTGAGTGTGGATGCCCTACAAAGACCCAGCTGGTCCCCCTCTGCTGCCATCCCCCTGTCCGCCTTCCCTGCACTCTGGTCCTCCAGGGAGACCTTCTCAGAGATGCGGCGTCTGGGAGGAGCCGCCGGGAGGTTCTTCTTCACGGGTGTCGGAGGGGCAGGGGTCTGCGGCAAGGGGCTAGGGGGCGGCCCTGGCTTCACCTCTTCCTCCCTGAGGGGGCCCAGGCCTGTGGGAGGGCGTGGAGACCTCTCACAGGCTGCCATGGGTGGCTGGCTTGGAGGGTCTGGGGGGCCTGGGGCATGGGGCGCAGGGTGGGGGGCAGAGGCTGGGGGCGTGGGAGGAAGGGGCTCTGGAGGCGGGTGAGCAGCCAGTGGGGGGGAAGCGGGCAAAGGACAGGCCAGAGCAGGAGCAGGAGCAGGGGCTGGAGGAGGCCGGAGGGGGCCGGAGGGATGGAGAGGGGGTGCCGGGGGAGGGGGTGCTGGGCGGCGAGGGGCCCACTTGGAGGTGGGAGGCAACGGGCGTGAGGGACAGCTCTCAGGGGGTGGCTGGTCGGCAGGCAGGGCACCGCCACCGCAGTCCTCGATGAAAATAGGATTCACAAACCACAGGCGGTCATTTCCTACGGATAGCTCGATTTCACATGAGCAGTGTTCGTAATGGGCGCTGGACTTGAGGCTGGAGGCTGGCGGTGCTCCGGGGGCTGGGTCTCTCGGGGGCTCCGATGGGCTCCCACCTCCTCGCCGGGGGTTCAGCGAGGAGTCCCAGAAGCCTGCAGAAACGAGAGAGGGAGAGGCTGGTCAGTCCCAAGGCCGGGCCCCCTACCTGCCCGATGGCGTCAGTGGGCGGGGTGGGGGGGGCAGGGCCGGTCACAGCATTTGCTTCACTGCTCCGATGGCTGTTTCCCCGCCTGGGCTGTTTTAAACCTCTCCCACCACTTCCTGCCTCGAGAGGGGAAGCCCGGCTTGATCCTCCCAGGCGCTGCTGGGGTGGGGCCGGGACACGGCGGTGGCAGGCAGGGCTCCAGTTCTGCCCCTTGGAGTGAGACAGCCCCCCACGGAGGGCACCAATGGATCGGGGTGCAGGCATGGGTGGGGGGACAGAAGGCAAGGAGGTCTGCAGCCGACCAGCTGGGTGCCCCGGGGCAGGTGACATGACCTTACCAGGCCTCTGCCTGGTCATCTTTAGAACGGAGGTCCCCACAGGGAAGGGGCTTTGGGCCTGTCCCGGCCACCGCGGTTGGTTGTGCGCAGGGAGAACGAAGGACACACCGTGGCCTGTGAACTCAGACCTGACCATCCAAATGGGGGACACCGGCCCACTGCAGAATGCTTCTGTCAATCTCCGTGTTAAAATAGGAAAATGGCCCACGCCCTGCATTTGTGTATCTGTGTGTGTGTGTGTGTGTGTGTGTGTGTGTGTGTGGTGAAGGGGGTGGGTCAGAAAGCAGGGGATCCTCCACTGCTGGCTGGCTTCCAGCACATGCCTCTCTCCTGACCCACCCCTCACGGACAGCCCACAGTGACCACCAACGCAGGCCCGGCCCGATCTAGATGTGGTTGGTCCACACCAGGCTTGTTCTGGGTAATGGGCTTGGAACGTCCCAGCTGAAAGGGCACGGGGGGTTGGCTAGCTCAGGAGTCCTTGGGTACCAAGCCCTGTGGAGAATCTGAGAGAAGCTTGGGGTCCTTCAAAAAAGGGCACAGGGGCACAATGTTTTGAGCACAATTTCAGATGGTCTGCAGGCCACGCTAGACTCACTCCAGCTGCTCCTCCTGGATAACAGTGGGGACTCTAGTCTGTTTATTTTTGAGAGAGAGAGAAAGCAGACGAGGGGGAGAGAGAGAGGGGGACAGGATCCGAAGCAGCCTCTGTGCTGACAGCAGGGAGCCTGATGTGGGGCTCGAACTCACACACGGCGAGATCCTGACCTGAGCTGAAGTCGGATGCTCAACTGACTGAGCCACCCAGGCACCCCCTCTTTTCAAAAAAAATTTTTTTTTCCAGCCTGTTAATGTTAGACACTGATAGTGCACCGTCCCTTGTTAACGATGGGGCCAGGCCTCCAGCCTCCCGTCCTAGATCTCTTACCTCCTGGGAGGGATTCATCGGTAAGAAAAGTACCAAAAATAACATCAAGAACAATAACAGGTGCAAACACGTCTTGGGTTCTGGCTGTGTGGGCCACTTGCTTTACACGGACCATCCCACTGACGCCTGACCACAGGCCTCCGGTGTGAGTCCTAATATTGTCCCTATATCACACGAAGATGAGAGACCCAGAGAGATTCAACAACTGCCCAAGGTCACAGGTTGGTGAGTGGAGGAACTGGGATTTGAACCAGGTCAGGCTAGTTCTGAAGCCTGTGTGCTCACCCCCCGTGGTATGTGCCTTCCTTCGTAGGAACTTGCGACACTTCCCGGGGTCAGAGTGATAGGGTGGTGTGCACCCCAGAACTGGCGATGTGGTAAGAACACAACAGCCTCTTGAGGGTGAAAGAAAGAGGCCACCACAAGATGGCTGGCAGGACGATGGGGCTGCTGGGACACTGACTGAAAGCGAGTGTGTGCATCAGGAAGGAGAGCGGGGCTCCCGGTTCAGCCCCGTCCTGGGCAGAGACCCCGTGTCGGGCATCCTGAGTGTCGCGGCCAGCTGTCTCCACAGTAACAAGGGCGACAGACTTTCACATGACTGTTCCCCATTTGCCAAGCCCTGCGTACATCACAGTCACTGCCTGAGGACATGGGGTGCCCGGGGTGGACGGGAGCCTCTGGGCTCTCTCACGTCCGGGGTGGGATGGGATGCTCCTCACGACCGTCTGGGCCCTGCACTTGGCTCTCTTGGGCAGCTACTGACCTCGCCGTGACTGATCCGCTCCCCCGGGGTGCTTCATACCAAGCACACAGATGTTCTGGCCCCGAGAGGCGAGCATCGGAAGCGCCGAGCCCTGACTACACAGGACCAGTAGAGAGTCATCTCTTCTGGAAGAATTCCCAGCAAAGAGAAGCCAGTCTGGCTCAAGGGTGAACTGGCAGCCGCCCCACATGTGAGCTGAGGTCCCTGATGCTCACCACCAAGTTCTCTGAAGACCTTCCTTTGGGTGAAGATGGTGGTCATAGGCTAGATGGTGAACACAACTGTCACCGATGCCTGGACGTTCTCATCATTGCTATCTTAGATCGTGGCCATAGCCTGCCCACAGCGCCATCCAGTTTCCTCCTTGGGACACCATGCTGGGCTTGGTTGCTCTTTGTTCAGAATCACTGCCGACCCTTTACTTTTTTTTTTAATGTTGGTTTATTTTGAAAGAGAGAGCGAGAGAGCGAGAGCGAGAGCGTGTGAATGGGCAAGGAGGGGAGGGGCAGAGAAAGAGGGAGAGAGAGAATCCCAAGCAGGCTCTGTGCTGTCAGTGCAGAGCCCAATGTGGGACTCCATCCCCCTAACCGGGAGATCATGACCTGAGCAGAAATCAAGAGTCAGACATTAACCGAGTTCTCTGAAGAACTCACTGCCAGCCCTTCAGGCTGGCATTCGAGGCCTATGGGATCTGGCACTGTGCATCTTTTCCAACTTCACCCACTCGCTTCTTCCTGAATGTGTCACGGGCTGCCCCACCTTAAGGTCTTGGCTAATGCTGTGCCCTCTGCTTGGAATTCTTTTCCTAACCTCCCGCCTGGCAAACTCATACTATCTGTCACTACTCAGGTCGACAGCCTGCCTCAGCATAGCAAGGTGGGTCCATCATGCACAGAAGAAAAAAAAAAAAAAGGACACATTTTCCACCACTCAGATGTAGATTCTGGCAGGAACAGACATTGGGGTTCAGAATGACGGGCCCCGGGCCTGGGTGACTAAGGACTGCTCCCCTGCCCCTAAGCTAGGCCTAGTGGCTACTCTCTGGCAGAGCAGAGGCCTCAGAGCCAAGGCCACTCTGGGGGTGGGGGGAAGCTGGGACCTGAGGATCTGTATATTAGGGTCTGGGGGCCTGTTAGGGAACCACAGCAGCAGCACAGGCCTCTATGCTGGAAAAAAAAAGGGAAGTAGGTAACTTTCTCTGTAGCCTGCAGAATGCCAAGGCCAGAGGAGAACCGGAACACTGTCGTGCAATGCCAGTGGTTGGCAAAGCTAGGGGCGCTTGTGCCCACTGGCATCCTGCCAAGCCCTGGCTCAGCGGCCGGAGATCCCCTGAGCACCCGTATCTTCACGGCCTCTGGGCTGCTGCAGACTGAGGCAGGTGCTTTGCCGGCCCTGTAGCATCCTACAGCTCGGCCGGGGACGCCTCTCACCAGGTGCCCACTCCTACGATCCTCAGAGGGGCTGGGCCAGGCCAGGCCGGGTCCTGGGCTGTAGGGTCTGAGGGCAAAGATGGTGAAGGTTTCACCCTTGGGCGGGGGGCGGGGGGCGGACCCATGGCAGGGCAGAGAGGAGATGAGTAAATGCAGCAAAGCAGTCCAGATGTCATGGAAACAGCCTGAAAGTCCTCCGAGTTTAGCGAATCACTGTTTTTGGGGCATCCCCAAGATAGGCTGTTGGACAGTCATTCACACATGACTTTTCACTGAATTTTTAATAACTAGGAAATTTCACATTGTATAATGTAAAGGAAAAAGCAAATTACATGCAAATTTGGGAGAGCTATAGAACATGTGCTTTCCCTAAACATATTTTAAAAATATTAAGCATAGCGGGTTCCTGGGTGGCTCAGTCGGTTAAGCATCAGACTTCAGCTCAGGTCATGATCTTGCAGTTCGTGAGTTTGAGCCCCGTGTCGGGCTCTGCACTGGCAGCTCGGAGCCTGCTTGGGATTCTCTCTCTCCTCCACTGTCTCTCTCTGCCCCTCCCCAACTTGTGCTCTCTCTCTCTCTCTCAAAATAAATAAATACACTTAAAAAAAATATTTTAAGCATATATAGATTGCAAGAGTGTCTGAGAACCTCTACAAATCTGACCCCTGGTTGCCATTAAGTACTTGCTTCAGGTTCCCCTTGTGCTAAGAATCAAATGCATGCAGTTTAATCCCCATGTCAGCTTTGCGGCCCCAAGACAACCCCTCTGCAGCCTGGCTTCCTATTAAACGCCAGCCTTTCCAAGGCCAAACCTGGACTCTCTTACATCAGTTCATGAGCTACAAGCACCCGCTCTGGGCCACCACGTGGTGCTGACCCTGCAAATAAATATCTCTGTCTTGGCAACATCACCCCTGCCTGAGCACCAGGGCTTTGCTGGGAATTGGATTTTTATCACATTCTACTCACTGTGTAAAAAGTGAGTGGAATGCCAAAAAAATTACATTGCAGACACTTGGTGATAGGAGCCTCACAACTTCTTCCAACTGCAAGGTCAGCGGGTGGCATGAGGCTGGCACCAGGGCCTGGCCCGGGGGAGGCAGGGGGTGTTGTCGGGGAGCAGGGACCCGCGGTTAGGGAGGAAGCCAGCGAGGCAGCTGCTGCTGCCCGCAAAGCCTGGCTGGCCTTTTGCTCTGTCTCTTGGAGACTCCTCAGTGTCCCTTCACGAAGTCACCTTTCATCTCTGCCAGTTTGAGGGGGCTTCAGGTCTTTGTCATGAGAATGCCTTGCCTGGAACAATGAGATGCTTGGGGCACAGTGCCCGGCGCATCCGGGCTCTTGGCAAAGCTGCTCCCTGCATATTTGGTATCATCGTCACGGGCGAAGGTCGGGAGGCCTACAGCTGCCCATCTCAGAGGCACCTCTGGCCTATGAAGGCATGTGCACTTTGGGCTCTGGGTCTCTGTCCATTCTGGGCATGGCCTGAAAAGTTAACCCTTCCTTGGCCACAGGGAAAAGTGATTC
Organism: Acinonyx jubatus; assembly: GCF_027475565.1. NCBI lineage: Eukaryota > Metazoa > Chordata > Mammalia > Carnivora > Felidae > Acinonyx > Acinonyx jubatus. Next base: position 133,151,465 of record NC_069386.1, on the reverse strand, counting down.
TGGAGGCCTTGCTTTGCATTACAGCCTCTAGGGGGCGCCAGGTCTGACCAGAACCCTCCAGTTCCCAGGCTGCCGCGCACCCGGGTTCCATTTCAATCCACTTCTCAGGGAAGCAGGTGCTGACAGACGAATCTGAAATGCCACTGTCCTCCCAGACGGCAACCTCTCTTCTCCACTTCCTTAAGGTGCCTGAGATCGAGTACTCCCAGGACAGAAGGACTTGTGTCTTCCGGAAAGGAATGTGCCTCTACCCAGGGGAGAAGATTCTCTCAAACACAGTGTGTGTCTAGGGTTTAGCGGGGGCAGCCATGTTCCTCCAGGTGAGCAAAACCTTTGGGGAGCCCCTGGACACCTGCCTGTTGTGTAATCCCTACCAGTTTTTTTTTTTTTTCTTTTCTTTTCACAATCTAAGTGCCTGACTTAAGCTTTAATTGCTGAGGTATCCATTCCAAAGAGGCATCCTTCAACGGTATTTTGAATAAACACGTCGCCAGTCACAAGACTAGATAACAGCCAGGCTGCCTTCCTCCACTGAGGCTCCTTTGTTCTAGAGATCTTGGTTGATTTAGACAGCTGACCATTTGGGCCACTTTTATTTTCTCTCTTCTTGCACATTAAATTTCCCTCTCATAGTTTGTTTGAAAGAGAGAGAGAGAGAGAGCGAGAGCTCACACACCCATGCATGCATAAGCAGGTAAGGGGCAGGGGGAGAGACAGGATCTCAAGCAGGCTCCACACCCAGAGTGGGAGTGGGGCTCCATCCCGTGACCCTGGGATCATGACCTGAGCTGAAATCAAGAGTCTGAAGCTTAACCGACTGAATCACCCAGGCGCCCCATCCCCCCTCATGTTTTAAATTCACCAATTAAGAGTGAGCCTGTGAAACCCTAGGTTTCCACTGTCAACCTCCAAAAAAGCAGAACCCCCGGCCCACATGTGCTTTCTCCCCATGACCTCACTGTGGGGCCCCAGGGGTGCTATGTAGTTTCTAGGTCTTGTAAGCAATAAACCTTTCTTTTTCTTCTTTTCAAATTTTTATTTAAATTCTAGCTAGTTACTGTACAGAGCAATATTGGTTTCAGGAGTAGAATTCAGTGATTCATCACTTCCATACAACATCCAGCGTTCATCCCAACAAGGGCTGTCCTTAGTACCCATCACCCATCTAGCCCATCCCCGCCCCCTCCTTCCATCAAACCCTCAATTTGTTCTCTATCTTTAAGAGAGTCTCTTAATAAACCTTTATTTTTTTTCAAAGTCTCCTGATGGTTGTTGTTGAAGGGTGTCTTGCAAACGTAATAAGAACCACAAGGGCCGGTCCAGCCACAACACTGGTCACTTGTAGGCCGAGACCCGCACACGGCACGGCCTGAACCCCACTGTGGGGCCGAGGGCTGGAGCAGGCAGACCCCTCCCGTCAGAAGGAAACCTCTCCAGATGCAGCCCGTGCGTCTCACTTTCCCTGCTGACTTGGCCTCGGACTGGCCCCTGACTGCTTGCTGCAAACCTACTGTGAAGGCCATGGGGTGCAGGTGAGGGGCAGTGGAGAGGTCGTGCTTGGAGTCAGAAAGCCCTCGGCACATACCCCAGCTTTGTTCCTTCTGCCTGGGCCACCTTGGACAAGCTTCTCAGCTGTGCTCAGTCAGACTTGATTTTGTATTTTTTTTTTTTTTTTTAATTTGAGAGAGAGAGAGAGAGCGTGCGCATGAGCAGGAGAGGGCAGAGAGACGGAGACAGAAGAATCTGAAGCAGGCGCCAGGCTCTGTGCTGACAGCTCAGCTCGACGCGGGGCTTGAAGTCACGAACAGTGAGACCACGACCTGAGCCGAAAACAAGAGTCACATGCTTAAATGACTGAGCCACCCAGGCGCCCCGATTTTGTGTCTTTGAAATGGGGACACAAGGATTACACGAGACAATGCCAAGCAAGTATGGAGCACCGAAGAGTGTCATTATGCCACTTTAGACCTCAGAGGAGACGTCACTTGGGATGTGTGAGTTACAAACCTGTTACCCATCCCGCATTCAGCTCACAGTCATGTTCATGATGCTCTTCTTTCTGGCGAAGCGGGGGAGGCCAGGGGGGCGGCAGGGCTGGTGCCCAGCTCTGGTCAGCGGACAAAGGCCTGGGAGTTTGGCTCGGCCTTTCCCAGAGCCACGTCCTGACTGCGGGTCAGCTTGTGCTGGTCCTGACTGGCCCCGGCTCCCCCAGACCCAATAAGGCTGCGCATCAGACCTTCTGGGTAGCTGTAAAAGGTGCCACTTTGGAAACTTGGAAAGTCTCCAGGCTACGGGGGCTCAGCAGCCAGGGGAGGGGTGGTCCCACGGGAGCTGGGTGGGACTCAGCATCCAGCTTGGCCTCAGCTGAAGGGGCTCCCCCGTGCATAGGTGAGCAGCAGTCCTGAGGCCCCATTTCCAAACGCCCTGCCACCTGGCCTGAACCTCGGCCGGGACTTACCCAGGCCCAGGTTGGAGATGGTCTCGAGGTCTGTGAAGCTGTGGGCCTCAAGGATGGCCTGGGGCAGCCTCAGCGTGAAGGGCAGCAAATCTCTGTGGAGACAGGAAAGGTCGGAGGTCATGTCGGGGAGAGGGACCCATGTGTCCATTCCCTGGCCCCACAGCCCATAAAGGAAGCAACCCTGATGGCCGATGGGTCTCCATGAAGACTGGAAGCTTCCCTGGGGGCCCAGGAGCTGAGCCCTGTGGCCGAGAGAGCAACTAGTCGGCTCTGGTCCTGTGCCAGCACTGAGGGACCCGGAGAAATGGGAGACTGTGCTTGGGAGTTGGGGGGGGGGGGTGGGTCACGGCTTCTCCCTGGTTTTCCTGGCCTGTGGGAAGCCCAGGAAGTTTCCTCTACTGGTGCTATTCTGGGTAGTGACTCACCCCTTCCTGCCTGGTAACCATTGTGGGTCCACGCTGAGATGGGCAGTGAGCACACAGTCGGGCTTCCCCTGTGAAGGTTACCAGTCGGCCCCTCCGGGCAGGCCGGGCCTAGACCCAGACTGCACCCTCAGTGCTCATTCCCAACTGAGGCCACCACTATCCCAATCTCTAACTTTGAAGGATGGCGCAATTCATCCCTGTGTTGCCTCAGTTTACCCGGTTGGCTCTCTGGCCTGCCAGCAGGGTTTCCAGCGGCTCCTCGGTCACTGTGTATGTCGTAATGGCCTGCAGAGTCCCTCAGCTCATTTGGTGCCCACCCCTGACCACCAGGACAATCTCACCCCCTCCTTCTCTGTGTGCTGCTCAAGATGCCATTGTGGTGGCTGCAGACCACCCCCAGCCTGGGACCCCTGCGTCCACGGCCTTCCCTGGCCTTGGCTCTGCCCCCTGCCTCTCCCGCCAGCTCCTCGCTTCTGCACCACAGACCCTTCTCTTGCACTCAGGGGCCTCCTGGCTGCCTCCCAAAAGGGCATGCTCATTTTCCTGTAGGGAGTATGCTTTGCTATGCCGCACCTCTAAGTTTTGCATAGAGGGAAGGCCCCCTCTTCCCCCCGACCATGTCTACTTAGATTCTACACATCCTTTGAGGCTGTACCATGGAACCCCTCCTTCTCCATGACCCAGTGTTGTTCAAGGACTTCATCTGTCCCCACTCCCTGACACTTCATCCAATTCAACACTTCACCCAGGGGCTGCCTCTTCTGATCCAAGGCAAAGCACCCACAGGATAGAGTGTTTGTTGAGTGACTATTATGTGCCAGGTACTGAGCTGGGTGTTTGCAGGCTTTGTGTCACTGATATTATTACTATTACGACGACGACGACGACAATGATGATGATGATGATGATGATGACTGTATCACAGCATGTGGGTGGGTATTAATACCTTTGTATTACTTAACTCTGGATCAGAATCCCATGGGAGGGCTGCTAAAAATGCAGATCCTCAGATCTACGTGCATGGGCTCCCAGGGTCAGGTCTGGGGGTGGGCTATGAATCCATACACACACACACACACACACACACAAGAGACAGAGTGAGAGAGAGTGTGTGCAGGGTCATGAGCAGGGGAGGGGCAGAGAGAGAGAGAGAGAGAGAGAGAGAGAGAGAGAGAGAGGGACAGAGCGAATCCCAAGCAGACTCTGTGCTGTCAGTGCAGAGCCCAGTGTGGGGTTCATCCCAGTCACCCTGAGATCATGACCTGAGCTGAAGTCAAGAGTCAGATGCTTAACCAACTGAGCCACCCGGAAGCCCCAAGAATCCATATTTTTCACCAGCTCTCAAGGGGATCCTGATGGACACAGCCTGGGATGGGAATCACAGCCCCCAAAACAAAAGCTATCCATACAAATAAAAATTGAGCGCCTCTCCAGTTGTGTGTATGTGTACGTGTGTACCATTAAGTCCCTTAAAAAGCATTCACAAAAACAGAAATTTGCAAAATGGAATAATGCTCCAATGGAATAAGCATGAATGTTCCAACATGCCCCCCACACGTGGGTGGGTCAGCCTGTGTACCTCCCAGGGTAGGAGATGCCCGTCCCTAAAGGCCTCTATTCTACTCAGTGGTTTTTGAACGTTTTGACCATGACCGCCAGTAAGAAACACATTTGGCATCTCGACGCAGTGTATATTCCCATGCACACGCCCTCTCCCTCACACACACTCATACACACACATAACTAAAGCAAGAGTTTAGCAAACATGACTTATTCTAACTTATGTGAGACACATTCTGATATTTCCCAGTTTCATTTAAGTTTTCCTTTATTTTTTTTTTTAATGTTTATTTATTTCTGAGACAGAGAGAGACAGAGCATGAGTAGGGGAGGGGCAGAGAGAGAGGGAGACACAGAATCTGAAGCAGGCTCCAGGCTCCGAGCTGTTAGCACAGAGCCCGACGCGGGGCTCGAACTCACAAACCGTGAGATCATGACCTGAGCCGAAGTCGGACACTTAACCGATGGAACCACCCAGGTGCCCCTAAATTTTCCTTTAAAAGGAGAGCAGTCCTGATCCACTAGATTCATTTTATGATCCCCTCCAGGGTGTTTTCTAACACTAACCACCAATTTTGCAATTTTCCACACACCAACAGGGTGTCCCACGAGTTAATTCCATTCTGGTGCTAATTACTTAGAAGTAGTGTAGCCCCCACAGATGAGGGACTCCGCCCCACCTTCAGAAGCCTGTTGCAAGTCCTGGACCACCTGCACTTCCCGACTGACTGGCTATAACTTGCAGGTTCCCACAGCCCCTTCCTCAGGTTTGACCATTTGCCAGAATGGTGCACAGAACTCAGGGAAACGCTTTCCTTACATTTACCAGTTTATTATAAAGGATACAACTCAGGAACAGCCCAAAGAGGTGCATAGGCAAGGTATGGAGGAAGGGGCACTGAACTTGGATGCCTCTCTGGGCGTGCCACCCTCCTGGCACCTCAGTGTGTTCAGCAAGTGGGAGGTGGGTGGGTGGGGCTGCAAGTCCCAGCCCTCTGAACACTCGGTCTTCCTGGTGACCAGCCCATCCTGAGGCTCCCTGGAGGTCCTGCCTATGTCAGCTCTTGGCACAAACTCAGGTATCACTAAAAGGGGCTCATGATGACTAACAAAAGACACCCTGTCACTCAGGAAATCCCAAGGGTTTTAGGAGCTTTGTGTTGGGAACGGGGACAAAAACCAAAGCAAATATATTTTCGTGTTCTACTATACTCCCATTATAATGGGAGTATAAACAGGATTGAAATAAAAACAGGGAGGGAGACAAAATAGAAGAGACTCATAAATATGGAGAACAAACTGAGGGTGGCTGGAGGGCTTGTGGGAGGCGGGATGGGCTAAACAGGTAAGGGGCATTAAGGAATCTACTCCTGAAATCATTGTTTCACTATATGCTAATTTGGATGTAAATTTAAAAAAATAAAAAATAAAATAAAAAAAAATAAACAGGATGGAAAAACACCACATACCAAGTCTACTATCTCATTAATGCTAATTTTCTCTTCCTCTGAGGGCTGGGCAACCCTGCCCAGTTCCTGTAAAGCCTTGGGGTAACCTGGGGAATGCTTATTTCCATGGAATGTCCTGGCTTGTGGGAACAATATGTGTCCCCTCAATGCCCCCATGGCACCCCCAGCTCCATCCCCTGAGAGCCCTTGGGTGACTTTTGTGGTTTTGAAAGTTCATCACTGTAGAGAGAAAAACATGATCTTATTTTGGTAAATTTTTTATTAAAAAAATTTTTGTTTTAATTTTTTTAATGTTTTATTTATTTTTGAGAGAGAGCACATGCAAGTGGGAGAGGGGCAGAGAGAGAGAGGGAGACACAGAATCCAAAGCAGGCTCCAGGCTCTGAGCTGTCAGCACAGAGCCCGACGCGGGGCTCGAACTCACAAACCGCGAGATTCATGACCTAAGCTGAAGTCGGACGCTTAACCGACTGAGCCACCCAGGCACCCCAAAGCATTTTTGTTTGTTTATTTATTTATTTGACAGAGAGAGAGAGAGAAAGTGCAAGTTGGGGAAAGGGAGAGAGAGAGAGAGAGAGAGACAGACAGAGAGAGAATCCTAAGCAGGCTCTGCACTGTCAGCACGGAGCCCAACACGGGGCTCGATGGTCTCATGAGCCACAAGATCATGACCTGAGCCAAAATCAAGAGTCAGACGCTTAACTGACCGAGCCACCCAGGCACCCTACTTTGGTAAACTTTCCAAGTGAGAGAGAGGGAGAAGGTGAAAACCAGCATGAACTTCGACAGACCCAGCGAAACCCCTAGCTCTGCCAGTCCTGGCTGGGTGTCATTTCCTTCTCAGCTTCCCGGTCTGACGGAGGGGACACGATGCCCTCCCACGGGCTTGTTTTGAGAATTCAATGAGCCGGGGCATAGAAAATGCCGGCAGCGCATGCCAGCACCTAGTGGGGGCTTGTGTGTTTCATTCCTCCTCCTAAAAGCACAGGTCGTGGGTGCTTCCCAGCGTGGTCGGGCTCCTTCCCTCTCCGCCGCTCACCGGCACCACCCCCAGGTAAGACCACGGCTCCTGAGGAAGCTGGGAAGGCAACGGCAGAAACAGCTTTCTTCAGAGGCAAAGAGGACCGGCCTACCACCCCGTCCCCCTGGGAAAGGAGGGTGGTAGCTTAGTCACAACATTGTGTAGTCAGGCCCGAGGGTCTCCACCCTTCCTTCCTCATTTCAGCTAACGGCACCCACTTCACGAGGCTAGACGCCTGGCCCCGGGGTGCGCTAAGGATTTGTCCTCGCGGTCCTTGTAAGGGGCTTGGTAGAGTGCCTGGAGCACAGTCAGTGCTCCAGAAAAGATCCAGTGTGTTCACGGCCCTGTTGCCCAGGAGAGCAGCCCCAGCGCCCCCCTGGCTCCTCTGTTCCCTGACTCCCTTCTGCAGTGGCTGTCCCCCCCCCACCCCTCTCAGTTCCTCCAGCCGGGCGCTGGGGCAGGGGCCTCCCCGCAGGCACTGCGTGGCTGCTGTGGCCCTGGGCTGGTCTCCCCTCTCCCCTCCTCCCCTCTGCCGTCTGCTGCGGCCATGCAGGTGTGCTAGAGTGCGGCCCGACTGGGAGCAGCAGTGGGGCTCACAGCGGCCGAGGGAGGATGTCCCCACAGCTCCCGGGCTTGGCGTTCGAGGCCTGCCATCTCATCCCCACCCACGTGTCCAGCTGTCCCACACAGCCATTCCCAAGCTTCGCACCGCCAGCCTTCCCCGCCGTGCGGTGTGCTCTACCTAGAACTCTCTCCCTGCTCTTCCTTGCTTGGTCTCCAGTGTCACCTGTTCCACAGGAAGGCCTGGACCCTCCCACCCGTGGAAGGAGAGGGCTGCAGGGGAACAGCACATGCACTCTCTAGGCCCCAGGCCCTGCATCGTGTGCCGGGAAGAAGCAGCTGGGGTTCAGGGGTCCAGATAAGCTTGGGTTCAAATCGGCTTAGGACTGAGCTGTGTGATCTGAGCGGGCGACGGCCCCAGCCTCAGTTTCCTTGTCTGTAACAGCTGTAAGAACACCCGTGATGGCCCCTGGAGTGTTTACTTCACGCCAGGCCCTCTGGCAGGCCCCATACAAGGAACTTTGTGTCTGATTCTTAGCACAACTTGGGGGCAGGGGGCATCAGCCTCTGAAGTGGGTCCGTAGATGAGAACACCTCCCCACAAGCCAGCTGTAGGGGTTAGAAAGAACTCTGTGGGCAGAGTGCAGACCAAGCCTGACTCTAAGAAGATGCCTGGTCAATCAATGGGAGCCAGTTTGCACAGTCTGCTGCTGCCCCAGCCTGACCCACGGATGCCTCTTACCAGCCCTGCCCACCCATCGCCCAGCCTCAGCGGGGTCTGCTCCCGGGGACTGGCACCTGTGACCCTCAGAGGGTTGTCCTGAATGCTGGGGCCTCACTGCCTGCCCCACTGACCCCGCGGAGAGCCACAAATGCCTCTGTCATGGGGGCTGGTCGGGTGGCTTGGTGGGTACGAAAGCCTAGCCCCGCTGGCTTTAAGGTGGACAATGCTGAGGTCTCTCTTCTGCTCCAGAGCCGCCCTTGGGATCCTGCTGAGGCTGGGATGGCCCCTGCAATCGCACCTCTGCTGGACTCCTCTCCCTCCGGCATCCTAGCTCCCCCTCCCCCTGCTGCTCTCTCCTTGGGGGCAAGTCCTTTAGCACCACTTGTATACGTGCCTCTAGAAGAGCCCTGGCTAAGCTATGACTGCACCCCACCCCAGACCTGCTGGGTCAGAATCTCTGGGGTAGACTCCAGGAGTCGGTATTGTTTTAAAAATTTTTGTCCTGTTTATTTGAGAGACAGAGAGAGAGAGGCAGGGGGAGGGGCAGCGGGAGAGGGAGACACAGAATCCAAAGCAGGCTCCAGGTTCCCAGCTGTCAGCACAGAGCCCGACGTGGGGCTCGAACTCACGAACTGTGAGATCATGACCTGAGCTGAAGTGGGATGCTTAACTGACTGAGCCACCCAGGTGCCCTCAGGTGTCTGTATTTTTAACCAGCTTCCTGGGCGACTGCAAAACCCAGGCAGGTCTGGGAAGGCTCTCTAGAGCCCTCACACCAGACGACCATCCAGCCCGGAACGTTAGGGTGAGCACTCTGAAGCGGGGCCCGTGTCTTCCCGCACGGGGACAGGGAGGGGGGAGCGTGTGCTCCCAAGGAAAGTGCTGGCTCTATGCTGTGCCACCTTGGCTACCATCCCCTTGAGAGATAAGGCATCCACAGCTAGGAGAGGCCGGGTGACAGCGAGGTAACGGGTCTCCAGCTCCTGGCCTGGGGCTCTTCCTCCCACAGCATCTCACTCCTCACAGACGGCCTTGGTGCTGACACCAAATACAGTAATGTTGACTTCGAGACATTCGGGCTCTGTGCCCTGTGATCTCGTGGGTTCCCTGAGCAGCTGAGGGTGGGCAAACAGGCACCTGTTTTTCTGGAACGCAGAGAAACAGCAGCCAGAGGCGGAAAGGTCGGCAGGTGACAGCGTGACCTTGGTGTCTTGGTGACTATGGCTCCAGATCTCTCTGGACACAAAGTCACTACTCCAGCACACCCTCCCAGGGCCCAACCCACGGAAACAGAACCAGAACGCCTACTAGCTGCTGGGTGGCTCCTTTATCCGCTTTCTTTCTCTGGCATGTGTCAGCGGGTATGAGCATTCCCATTTTACAGAAGAGGAAGTTGAGCCTCAGAGAGACGAAGAGACGAGTGCAAGTCCTGGGCTCTGCAATTATGTCATTGTTCATTTATTCATTCCAAGCACCAAACGCCATGCTGGGCACTCTCTCCTAAGACAGGAACTTCTCAGAACAACAAAGCTCCCTGAGAACTCGGCAGGTCATAACATATGGAGGGCCAGGGGGCCTCTGCCGCTCTGCCTCGGAAAGAACATGCCAGATCATTGAAATTATTGTGAGAGGCACACAGTGTGGGAGGCGGGGGCGGTTGTAGCAAAGATCATAGACCTTGGAGATTTACCTACTTTCAATCTCCATCCCGCCGTTTACCACCTATGTGACCTGAACAAGTTACTTCTCTCAGCCTCAGCTTCCACATCTGTGAAATGGGAACTTCCCTCAGGGTACTGTTCGCAAGACTTACAAAGGTAATGGGTATAACTCTTAGCACAGTGCTGGGTACCGGAGAGCCCTCAACAGGTGCTGGCTGTTAGCGGCTGCTATCACCCAGCATCACATTTTTCTGCCCATCGCAGCCCAGGAGGGTTCCGGCAGGTGGGAAGGGAGTACTGGGTTGAGCATGGTTTTCACAGGAGGCAGCAACAATGGTCTCTCGGACGCATGGAGAAGCGAGCCTGGAGCCCTGGAGCCCGAGGCATCCTGTCCAGCCCTTGTCGAGGGCCTGGAGCTTAAGCCATTATGACACCAAAATACCTTTTTACATCCCTATTGGCCTGCAGCCAGTTCTGAGGAAACAGAGCAGCTCTGAGGGTGGTGATCAGTCACTCACCCCACCCAGCAGCTACTTAATAATCACAGGCTCTGTCCCACTGAGGGGTATCAGCCCTTCCTGTTGTCCCCACAGGAAGTGCCATCTATAACCCCTGCAACAGGGCGGGTCAGGTCCTCATGGGACTCCAGGCTGTCCTGGAAGCTGGAGCACAGGAAGTTGGAGTAAGGGGCTGTGAGCCAGGGGGCAGGTGGTGACGAGGGAGGGGTCCTTACCGGCCAGACTAAGATAGCATCAGAGCCAACACCTCCCTCATGGTTACCAGGGCAAAACCAGGGACTGTCCCCTCTCTGTGCCTCCTCTGGGCCGAACCTTTCCTTCCCTCTGGGGGCTCCCCTGTGACCCTCACCCCCACCCAAGGGTGCATGAATGTCAGTTGCAACCAGATGCCCTTCTGTGGGGCCAGATCTACTCACCTACTGACACAGTAGAACGCGATCAGTCTGAAGATGTCCTCAAACACAAGAACCGAGCCTTCCAGGTACAGTACTGAGGAGAGATGACAAAAGCTCTGGATGAGTGTCCCTGCCAGGCGGAAGAAGACTCCCTGAGGGTTGGGGCCATATCTGCCGCCTTCACAGGGGGTCCCAGTGCCAACCACAGTGCCTGGCATCCTGCAGCCTCATACACATCAGCTCTTAACCAGACTGTAGGCAAGTGGGGACTGAACTTCTGTGGTGTGAATCCACTGAGATTTCAGGGGACTATTACAGAAGCTGGTTATCTTTGCTATACAGTCATCATTTGGGGCAAAATGACACAGGAGACTCTAGATCGTAAAAGCAGAATTAAACATTGAATTGATGAGGGTCATCTCAATCTGACAAGGAACTGGGAGGGGCCAGCAGGGGGCAAGTTGCCCAGTTCTGTCTGGGTCTCCAGGAGGTGCAGGAGGGCAGGACCAGGGCCACTGGCCTTTCACCCAAGAACCCTTGGGCCTGTTAGAACCTTACTCGATTTGGCTACATGGGTAATCCAAGAGTGAGGGTGACCCTGGTATTTCCCAGCTCTGAGAACAAAAACGGATCAAAGCACTTGCCCAAGATGTCATCCCAAGGTGGATATGGCTCCTTGGAGGGGCACGGTGCTGGGATGTGCCTGAAGGTAAGTGGGGGTGGACCGACCAAAGGGGAATGTGGCACCCTGCTTTGGGTCCTCAGGACAAGGGGCCCAGAGAAGCTAAGCCATTTGGTCGAAGTCCACTGCCCATCTTGGCTGTCATGCAAGTTCACGACCCCTGACTGTCATCCCAGGGCTCCATATGCCCAACAGGTGATGCTCCCTGTGTTGGGGATCCCCCACAGTGAACTTTCTCAGGCACCAGAGATACCAAGAAGCAGAGGGCCACACTTCAGTTCCAATTTCCTAAGGTTCTTCTCCCATCTGTGTGGTGGAGGGGAAGTCAGGACCTGGGTCCCAGGCCTGGCTCCAACCATGGGTCAGGGCCACCACCTGCAAAAGGAAGGAGCCCTTCCAACCATACATCTAGATGACAGGAGGCTGTTCTGTTTTCAAAGCCTAGGACAGCATTTCACTGCATTGTGCTCTGCGACACGGGCACACACGAACCAACATGTTTTGTTCCAATAGCTTGGTATCATTTTATTTTATTTTTTATTTTTTTCACACTTATTTATTTTTGATAGACAGAGAGAGACAGAGCACAAGTGGGGGAGGGGCAGAGAGAGAAGGAGACACAGAATCCGAAGCAGGCTCCAGGCTCCGAGCTGTCAGCACAGAGCCCGACGCGGGGCTCAAACCCGCAAACTGCGAGATCATGACCTGAGCCAAAGCTGGATGCTTAACCAACTGAGCCACCCAGGCGCCTCTGAATAGCTTTATTTTTATATTTGCCTTCTTTCAACGTACTAGACACTGTTCTAAACAGTTAGCAGGATTTTTAAAAAGACGTTACACTCATCATCTATTTACGGCAAAGAAGTAATGGTTTCCCACAGACACTTTAAAAGGGAGTTTAAAGAAAAACGCTAAGTAAATTTTTTTTAAATGTTTATGTATTTCTGAGAAAGAGAGACAGAGAGAGACAGAAACACAAAATCCAAAGCAGGCTTTGGGCTCTGAGCTATTAGCACAGAGCCCGACACAGGGCTCAAACTCACTAGCCATGAGATCATGGTCTGAGTCCAACTGACTCAGCCGCCCAGGCGCCCCAAGAAAAAATACTAAGTAGATTAAAGTACCAGTGGTACTTGGAAGGTGCATACAAACGACTTAGTCAGAAACTTCCATCCCTGGAACTGCCACCCTTTGTGAATCAGTAGCAGTTGTGGCGGGCCACAGCGCCACCTAGTGCTGGCATTTGGGGCATCACCGACTCTCTCAAGAAGCGACAGGCCAAGGGAGCGGGGGGGGGGGGGGGGGGGGGGTGCAAAAAAGACATCCTGTAGCCTCAAGAGGTAGAGAGAGCTCCATCTATCAAGCGGGGAAGTAAATAAAGACTTCCTTGCGAATCCCTCAAGGGGAGGCTAGTAGCGATGCATGCAGAAAGCCTAGCATACCTGGTGCGCGTACTCAACAGTTAGTAGCTGTCCCTAGTCACGGGGACACGGGGACACGGGGACATGTCTGACCTTTGCAGGACACACTTGAAACTTTTAAGATAAAGTCAGCCACTCCCTCTTCTGCGGGGACAGCATCCCTTCCTTCACACCACGGACACCCCTGGGGGAGCTCCTGCATGCCAGGGCCAGGGTGTGGCCCAAATCTGAGTCTCCCCTCCCCCAGCACCCAGCACAGTGTGTGGCACGCAATTTGGGAGATCACTATGTGTATTACGTGTCTATCTGGGAGGGAGACCCCGGAGGAATAGAGGCCTGGGGACACTTTGGATGGCTCATCGCTCTCCCCCGCAGGAGTCCAAAGGGACACCTCAGACCTGAGGGAGTCCCGACAGACAGCTTCACATCATCCTGGAGCACGGGCTAATGCAAATGGGTAAGCGTTCGACGATCCTAATGTTGGCTGGGCTTAGCTTCCAGGACCGTCCAGAGTTCTGTGCTGTACCGGCCTGGTGCCTCGTGTGTGGGTGCCCGGGCCCAACAGCCCAAATGTGAACATGCCTCTGTCACTCTGTTGCTTACCCTCTCTGTGCCTTGGTTTCTTCAGCTATAAAACAGGGATAATAAAGTATCCGCCTGTTATGGGTTGAATTGTGTCCCCCAAAAAGATACGTTGAGGCCCTAACCCTGATTTGGAAATAGGGTCTATGTAGGTATAATCAAGTTAACATGCAGTCAGACTGGATTGGGGTGAACCCTAAATCCCATGAATGGTGTCCTTACAAAAATGCGTAAGGACGTGGGACACAAATGCAGAGAGGAGAAGGCCACATAACGATGCAGGCAGAGATTGGAGCAAGGCCTCTATGAGTCAAGCAACACCAGAGAGTGCTAGTTTTCACCAGAAGCTAGAAGAGGGGCGTGGAACAGATTCTCCCTGATCTGCAGAAACAACGAACACGTTGATTGTTGATTTCTGACCTCCAGAACTGCGAGAAAATAAACCTGTGTTGTTTTAGGACCACAAGTAGCACAGCGGTCCTAGGACACTAATGAACCCACTCATAAGCAATGCTCATTCCCAGAAGCCGCTAGAATGGTGCACAGCACGCTCAGTCAGTGACAATACAGGATTACTAAACCGTAACTTTAAACCAGTAAGCCAATCATGGAGGTAGAAGGGTTTCTGTGGCTCTGCTTGGCATTATTTCGTATGGCTCCTCAAAAGAAAACCTGTTCCTTGGGGGGCCCATTTTCCTCACTTTATCCTGTCAACACAGTCCATATTCCTACCACTGGGCCTTTGCTCGTGCTGTTGCTCTATGCATGAGAATCCATCTTTTTAAAAAATTATTATTATAATTTATTGTCAAGTTAGCTAACATACAGTATATACAGTGTGCTCTTGGCTTCAGGATTAGATTCCCATGATTCATCACTTACATAAAACACCCAGTGCTCATCCCAACAATGCCCTCCCCAATGCCCTTCACCCATTTTCCCTGCTCCCCTCCCCCCCGCCCCTCCACTCCCTTCCACCCTCAGTTTTTTCTCTGTATTTAAAAGTCTCTTACGGTTTGCAATCTTTGCCCTTCGCCACTTTCAGGATTCAGCTCTACGTCTACCTTCCGGCCCCAAACCTTTCCTGAGTGTTCCGACCTCCCCCAGGGAAAGCTGCACACAGGAGGAACTATGCAAACCACACATTTTCCCATCAGGGAAACGTCCTACATATGCTCACATTGTGATGTGAGGTCATGAGACTGTGGACCCCCTGAGAGTAGGAACAGGTCTTAACTTTCCTTATCACCTGCCCTGCACCTGACACCGTGTTGGGCACACAGGAGGACTCTGAAAGGGACAGCCGGGCTGACCAGGCCCTCCGGGGCTGGAATCGAGAGTGGACCAAATTTATAGAGACAAAAAGTAGGTTCGTGGCTGCTTAGGGCTTGGGGGTGGGGGAGGGAGGAGAGGTAGGGAGATGATATGGTTTTCATTTTTTTAAAAATCATGTTGAGCTACAAAAACACACAATTTAGCATTTTAACTGTTTTAGGGGTGCAGTTCAGTAGCATTAAGTACAAACACATTGGGCAACACGGGGCCTCTTTTTTGAGGTGATAAAATGTCCTCACACTCACTAGGGTGGGGATACACTACTCTGAACCAAAAGCCGCTAAAGGAGCCCCCTAAGTGGGTGAATTGTGTGAACTAAATATATTATATGGCTATCTTTCAATAAAGCCACTACATAAAAAAAAGGAGTGGACTGAATTTCACTGCCTAGATTGTGTTTTCCTAGGAGTTTTAGAATGAGCATATATGATCTCAGTAAGCAGAGAAACTGTAAAGAGCCTACATTTTTCTCTAGCCTTTAAAAAAAAAAATGTTTATTTTTGAGAAAGAGAGAGAGACAGAGTGTGAGCAGGGGAGGGGCAGAGAGAGGGGGAGACCCAGAATCCGAAGCAGGCTCCAGGCTCCGAGCTGTCAGCACAGAGCCTGACGTGGGGCTTGAACTCACGAACTGTGAGATCATGACCTGAGCTGAAGTCCGATGCTTGACCGACTGAGCCACCCAGGCACCCCTCTTTGCTCATTCTGTACTCAAGTTGTTTGCTGTTTTGTTTTGAAGGGCTCAGAGTTCCTCTTTAGCTAGGACATTTTCATAACGTATTCATTTCTCCACAAATATTTATTGTGCTCATCATCTTGATAAAAAGGGTAGGTGGATATAGAAATTGAGAGGCAGCCTCACAGGTAGAAGGATGACAGGGAATTTGCCAATGGTCTGGCCATAGGACATCGCTCAAGCTGGGTCCCCGACAGGAAAGGCCACAGGTGCAGAACCTGAGAATAAAAAGCCACTGTGACGACAGGCTGGGGAATGGTTCGCAACTGGGGAGCAGGAGGGACAGACGTCGGCAGGACGGGCAGGTGCAGCCAGGCCCGCTGATCCTCATGCCTCCCACCCCTCGAGGCTCCTTCCCCGCTTGGAAGGCCACAGTTACCTTCTGACGGCCCAGCAGCACGGTTGCCATGGGAACCGCCACCTGGGCAGTTTGTGGCTCAGGTGGGAAAAGGCCTCTTTGCTACTCTCATCAGGCCTGTCCAAAGGCTCGATTTTCTGCAGTAGATGAAAACTACTGCCCCTGCTCCCAGGGGTGAAAGTGGGGAGAGTAGCAGTTTCTCCGGAGTCTGGGGGACGCTGTGGGTCCAGGCCCAGCTCCGGTGCCTACTTGTTTCCAGAAGCTCCCGCCGCAGCTGCCTGACCTGTGAAATGGGAGAACAGCCATCTCCCTGCCCGAAGGAAGGGTGCTGCCAGACTAAGGCTTGTGGGATCGCTGGTCCCAGCGGAAGGAGAAGCGGCCAGGAGGGAGCACAGAGAGTCCCACGCTGGGCAGCAGGTCGGCTGTGCTCTCTGGACAGGCACAGGTCCGAGCATGAGTGGTGGACACCCTCGTTCCCGCTCCAGGCAAAGCCCACGCGGGAACGGTACCGACCAGGCATGGGCTCCCGGTTCCATCGGCCACGTGCCCAGAGACCAAAGCCCTTACTCTCAGAGACTTGCTTCCTGAAACCGCCACGTGATGATAAGAGTAACCGAGGCCCTCCTTGGCCCTCTGGCTCCTCGTGCAGAGGTCAGAGTGGTACCCTGCAGAGGTGCTGAGCGAGAGCTAGCAGCGGCCCCTACACCAGAGGGAACACAGAGGTCCGAAGGGCTGGGGAGGGAGCCCAGGAGGGGCAAGTTAGGGCTCAGGGACCTGGAGAGGATGACAATTTGAAAATGTGCTGGAGACAGTTTCCTCTCTCTCTCCTTGCCTGGTACTGACGGTCCAGGTAGACACCTTGGCCTCTGGCTCACTGGCTGGCCCTGGAGCCCCTTGATTGTCTATTTACAAGCTCGCCTGAGCCTCCCTCTGTGAAACTTCCATCCCCTCTGAGCCCCGAAGCTTCTCAGTGTAAGATCATCCTTCCTTAGCTCCCCTCCCAACCCCCACCACATCTCCTCCATCAACCACGGGTCCCTGAGAGGAAGGGCATGAGCTGCAGGGAGGCTGACAGGGAAAGGAACAGGGAGGAACTGCCAGTCATGGGCAGGGGTCCAAACAGGGGGCTGCTTCCAAATGCCCCTAATGCTCTGTTATAGGATCTGGCAAGGGAGCAGAAAGGTGCCTTCTCTTCCAGGTGGCTGTAGCCCTGCCCTAAACTGTACTTGACAAGCAGAACACCAGCTGGAGTTCATCTCCCACCAATGAGGCACTTTTGGACAGTGCACAAGCTGTGCAACTGTCTATGGCAGCCCTGGATGTGAGTCATGGCCATCTTTGCTGGTTGCAGTAGGCATAAGGAGCAATTTCCTAGTAATTTCATCTTAAGAATTTTAAGATGAAAAAGTACTGCAATGTCTTTTTACTGAGTTCTATCCCACATCCCAAATTTGCTCAGACTGGGGACTCCACCACACCCAAATGCCCCTCCCACTGGACTGAGAACCATTGAAAGCCAGAAAGGAAGGGCCCTTAGAGACACGTCTAGTCCAAACTCTCTCACTGCATAGATGAGGAAACTGAGGTCCAGGGAAGGTACATCATTGTGCTGTGAGCCAGTATTAATTTGGGTGCTCCCCAGAGTTTGACTATGGTGCTCTCTGGAATCTGATTGCTATTCTGATTGTTCTGCCCCCTTCTCCCAAATTCCTGGCTTTAGGAACCATGGGCTTTAAGCCTCCTAATTAATAATGGAGGGGTACAGTTTTCAAGGTTTCAGAATAATAATAACAATAGCAATAATAATATCGACCACTTATTAAGTGCCTACTGTGTGCCAGTCTCTATTTTTAATCATCATGGCAACTCCATTATCCTCATTTTGCAGGCCAGGAAGCTGAGGCTCAGGGAGGTTAAACACATGGCCCAAAGGCCACAGTCATGATTAAGTGCCACCAGCCTGGGAGCCTGGTATATCAGGTGCCTTTTTTTTTTTGTCCAGAGAGGTGGCCTGGGGTGGAGGGAGGGCGTCCCAGTACTTCATGCTGGAATGCACTCATTGGGTCCCTGCTTCAAGTGAATAGGTCAGCTAGCAGAGACGCCTGCCCACGGGCCACGCATTTCCTCCCCTGTCACCAGGCAAGCCCCATGTCCTCTGGGTGACACCCTCCCAGGAAGACCCGTGGCCTCCCTCCCTCCGGCCCTGGCGCTGGGTACACACTCGGCTTTAGAGCAGGATTACACCGCGTCATGCTGTGTTCCAGCTCTCGGGAGAGCTGGAGTCAGGCCTTCCTCCTTTTCCTTGTCCCAGAGTCAGGACCTTGCCGGGATGATACCGCAGCCCGGGCGGCATTTGCTGTCGCTAAAAGCATCGCCCCCGAGCCTCACGCTGGCAGCCACATCAGCCAACAGCTGCGGCTACACGGTTCGAGCTGTAACGAAAGATTCCTTTTCTTGGATGGCGCTCTTCCATAGTTAGCGACTGTGCAGACGAGGCCGTAAGTCGGGGAAAAGGAATACAGAGCAAATTGTCACGATGCAGATGGGGACTTTGCCTGGGAACTATTTATGGGTTCAGAGGCCAAAACAGAAGGGGCGACGTTAGACAGATGAGTGAACTGCCAAGTGTCAGGGAAGACTAAATCACGTGTAAGCAGACGGGGAGGAGTTTGGGGAGAAGGGGCAGGGAGGGGTGGAGGACAGCAAAGCAGAGACATGCCGCCTGCCATCTGGGGGTCTAACTACCCTCAGGGAATGAGCTGCCAGTCTGGGAAAGCCATCCACCTGCGCCTCCGCTCACATTCAGCGATCAGCAGGTGTCTTTGTCTCCATCAAGAAGAAACACTTTGCTCTGTTGGGCCAAAGGAAGAAAAGGAGGTGGCCCGAGGCACCACCCTATTGGCGAGAACACCCCCAAGTCCCACAGAAGGACCCATCAGGCACAACCTAGCTCAGGAAACAACCCGGCCTCAGGGTCTTACCCCAGAGTTTGCAAACTTTAATCTGAGGTCTAGAAGAAAAGCGACGACCACTTACAAAAACCGGGAGGCCCAGAGAGGTTCAGTGGCTCGGCAGAGGTCACAGAGAGCTGGGAAGTGATCCCGGGACGTGACTCTACAGCCCGCGCTCTCACAAAGCACACGCTCTTGGTTCTCCAGACCCCGCCGTCCAGGAGAAACAACATGCAAGCTATGCGTGCAATTTTAACGTTTCCTATAGCCACGTTGGAAATGGTAAACAGAATCAGGTCAAGTGAATCCTAATCATATATTCTATTTAACCCCAAATATTGAAAATATTATCAGTCCCATAAATCATAAAGATAAAAAATTACTAGTGGGATATTTTAGATATTTAAAAAAAATTTTTTAACATTTATTTATTATTGAGAGACAAAGACAGACAGAGCATGAGCGTGGGAGGGGCAGAGAGAGGGGGAGACACAGAATCCGAAGCAGGCTCCTGGCTCCGGGCTGTCAGCACAGAGCCCGACGTGGGGCTTGAACTCACGGACCGTGAGATCGTGACCTGAGCCGAAGTTGGACGCTTAAAGTATGCTGAGTTTCAGAAATCCTGCTGCGGAGGGAGAGCCGGTCTGTGCTCCCAGGACAACTGGCAGGAGCCCATGGGCGCTGCGGATGCCCACACCTAGCCTGCCGTTGGGTGCCCAACATCGGTGCTTAGAGTGGAACTGGATGGAAGACAGGAGAGCCCACCAGGACTCTGAATCACAGGGATCTCGTTCCCATCCTCCTCCCCATCAGTGCCATGCACGGAGTCATGGAATCAAGAACTAGGGACCGGCCTCGGGGCAAATGACCTTTCACTTGCTTCCAGATGCTGCTGGAACACCAGCTTGGCAACATCCAGCCCAGGGCTCAGGACGCAGCTTGCTTCTCTGCAAGCATCCCGGGGCAGGCTCAGCCCTCGCCAAAGGGGAGGCCTATGGTTCTGGGGAGCAAATTCAGCAGGGGCAATAGGGCACTGCATTGCGGCTGTAGGGTCAAACGGCACTCCCCAAATCAGCCCATCAGTGGGTGAGCTTTTATCTAGCTCTTCACTGGTTCTGAATATGGGGGTGGACACAAGGGGTGTTATTTATAGACACCCCCCCCCCATGTCCCCATAGGCATAGGGCCGGGTGCTCTCTTGAATCACCATAAATACCCCTGGTCAGGAAAGGACACACTGTTGCTGCACAGAGAAGAGACTCTGCTCACAAAGGGAAGTTCCTGTGGCCGCCCAGGGGTCAGGGCCCCACATCCTCAAGCATTTCCTCCCACCCCAGGTTCCTCCAGCCCGTCACCTAATCCAAATTCCCCTTTAGCTACCAGATGGCAACTCGGTGGTGCAGCAAGAACAGAGATGGAAACGGGTATCTTGACCCCAAAGGGCGTGACCACCATGGAGGGTCACTGCAGAGTTAGCATCTCATGCCCCGGAGACTCTCAAATCTCCGTCCTGAGCCCTGGACCCATGGGTTTCTTCAAATATTTGCTGAGCACCTACTATGTGTCAGGCACTGCTCCAAGCACTGGGGTGATGGTGGTGGCTTCTTTCTCCTGGGCACGGTGGTTCCCCGTGTCCCTTGCTGTCACCCCCACCCACCATTCTTCCCCTGGACCTAGGGTGACACTGCCACAGGTCCCTGACACCCGGTGCTTACAGGCCCCTCTTCCTTCTTCAGCCATTTCTGCCCACCTATGCTGCCCAAGTGACTCCTCTTCCTAAGTGTCTCCTCCGTCCACACCCGCTGTAGGAGCCGGTGCGGGCCCCACCATGCTCCCCTCTGGTCTCCATCCTGGGTTGTCCCCTGCCCACCCCCGCAGTGGGGGGCTTCTGTGTGAAAGGCACATCAGACCACGTCCCCCATCTTTTTTTTTTTTATTAAAAAAATTTTTTTTAATCTTTATTTATTTTTGAGAGAGACTGTGTGAGCAGGGGGAGGGGCAGAGAGAGAGAGGAAGACACGGAATCGGAAGCAGGCTCCGGGCTCTGAGCTGTCAGCACAGAGCCCCACGCGGTGCTCGAACTCATGAACTGTGAGATCATGACCCGAGCCGAAGTCGGACAGTTAACCGATGGAGCCACCCAGGCGTCCCACGTCCCCCCATCTTTAATGCCCTTCTGCCGGGGGTTCTTCCCCAGGTCTTTTAGATAAAGGCCAAGCATCAAGACCTGGGAGCACCCTGCCCTGGGATCGACCCGGGCAACGGTCCCCGTCTCTGCCTGTCCCTTCCTTCCACACACCCCGTACTCCAGGCAACTAAGCTTCCCTTGCACACACCCCAGCATCCTGTGACTCCATGGCCTTTTTTGGACTGGCTGGCAGCCTTCCATGCTCCTCCTCACTCCTCCCCCTGGGGTCTCACTCACCCTCCAGCGTTGGAGCTCTTCCCGCTAATTGCAGTAAAATCCTAACACTTTCTTAATATCTTAATATCTGTGTATCCCTATGGCCTAGTGTCCTTAAACTGGGTAGATGAATAAGTGCACGCTTTATACAATTCTCCAGTTATGTAGTGTGCGTGATCCTTGCACCCCAAAGCAGGTAGAAGTCTCCTCGAGAGCATAACCATGTTTTGCACTCAAGAGCAGTACAGCAAAGTGTTAAGCATACATGTTGGGGAGGCAGGCTGCTGGGTCTAAACCCTGGACCCACCCCTTACTCGCTGTGACCTCGAGCAAGCCACTTAGGCTCTGTGTGCCCCAGTTTCTTCACCTGTAAAACGAGGATCATACTTGTCCTGGTTATCTATTGCTGAGTAACAAACCACTTGAAAAATTTGGCAACATAAAACAGCCATCTTTTTGCAGCTCATGGTTTAGTGGGTCAGGAATTTGGGCAGGACTCAGCTGGGAGATTCTTCTGCTCATGGCACTGACTAGGTCACTTGGTGGCATTCAGCTGGGGACTGTCCTGGTCCAGAGGATCCAGAAACCTTCACTCATGCCTGGCGCCTTGGCAGGAAAGGCTGGAAGGCTAGGCTCAGCCGGGCCCTCTGGGGCTTTTCTCCCTCTCTGCACGGTCTCCAGGTGGTCTTTCCGGTATGGTGGTCTCAGTCATCAGATTTCTTACATGGCAACTCAGGACTCCCAGAGCCCAAGCAGAAGCTGCCAGTTCTCTTAAAAGCTACACAGGGAACTGGCATACTGCCCCTTCTGCTTTCCTCTGTTGGCCAAAGCAGCCCCATGCCAGCCCAGATTCAAGGGGAGGGGTTGTAGCCCCTTGATGGGAACAGGGTCAAAGGAAGGACCGCCATCTTGAATCTGCCACACGACAGTGTTTATATCTTAGGGCTGATGTGCAGATTAAATGGGTTAATTCATACAAAGCGCTCCGCAGATGATTGCTATCAGTATCCTACATCCTTAGTCTCTCACTGTACCTAGGAAAGGCCCGGGCACGCAGCAAGTTCTCAGTAAATATTCTGTGTCATAACTCAGTAGAGGAAGAGGCATATGGAGAGCATTCTAGGTTGGGCTGTGTAGAGGGAGCTTCCTGTACCAAGCCCTGAGCCACATTCTCCACACTCGGGGTCACCTGGAGTCCTAAGACAGTGCAGTGAAAATGGGGAGAGCCCAAGAGAGCAGAATTGACACCAACCCAGCACACAGCTACGTGTGCCAAGACCCCACAGGCCCCTCTCCCAAGCATCCCCCCAAACCCGTATGTTATAGCCGAGGAAACTGAGCTCAGATGGGCTCAGGCTCAGGCTCTTGTCCACATTCAACCAGGGGCTGAGTGACGGGCTTCAAATCCAGGTCTGCCTGGATCTGTTGGTTCCTTCTACTACAGCCAAGGAAACCACGGAAAATGCCCTCTTCTCAAAGACTGACAGGGCTTTGGTCCTTGGGACTCAGACACCAATAAGAAGGAGGCTCTCAGCCTCCCACTAGAAAGTACCTCATGGTCTCGAATGTGACCTTGTCTGTGACCAGCTTGCCGTGTCACGTGATCCACGTGGTGTCTCTGGGAATCTGTGTCACACCTGCTGGGCCACCCCGACTCTGACGTAGTTCCTATTTCTACACACAACCAACACACACGCACCTGCCTGTTTTAGAAAAAAGATACAGCTGGGGCATCCAGGTGGCTCAGTTGGTTGAGTGTCCAACTCTTGATTTTGGCTCAGGTCATGATCTCACGGTTCGTGAGTTCAAGCCCCACAGGGGGCTCTGTGCAGAAAGTGTGGAACCTGCTTGGGGTGCTCTCTCTCTCGCTCTCTCTCTCTGCCCCTCCCCCACTCATGCTGTCTGTGTCTCTCTCTCAAAATAAGGAAATAAACTTAAAAAACATAAATAGAGATGCAGTTTTTCATATAAGAATTGTTAATAGATTGCATGTAAATGCACTTCATATCTACATGTACACACTCCAGGCTTCAGTTTGGAAAGCATGCACATAGACATCAGCTCCCAATGGTTCTAGAAGGTGGGCACCCATTTTACAGATGAGGAAACCGAGCGGCAGCCTGCTGGCAAATGTGTAATGACCAGCTCTCTCGGGAAAGAAACCTCAATTTTGTAGCAGTGGCCAGCTCCCAGCACGTAAGCACGCCTAGTATCAAGCCCAGAGTCGGGGAGCAATGTGCCTGCTCATATCGCACAAGCCGGAGCGAGCTGTCTCCCGTGTGCCACCAAAACCACAGCTCTGAGCCAAATCCACTTTCAGATGGTTGTTATGAGGCAGAACCATCAAAAGGCCTGGCACTCAGGTGACCCACTGACTCGAGGGACTCGTCCTCCGCACGGCTGTCCTTGTTGAAACCACCTAGTCCCCTTCTGCTGCCCTGTGGTCCAGCTCTGGTTCTGTGCCATGAACACAAAGGACTTGGATATAATTTTAGCTTAGGCCTCAGATTCGGAGGGTGATTCCAAAGTCCTTAGACATGCTCGATGATCGCCCGCACTGCCTCCTTCTCCTCCACCTCCTCCTGACTTGGAGAGCCTCCTGTGTAAGGACCACGGGAGATAAGACAAGAAACAACCTGGCTCGGGGGAGGCATGTTGAACGTGGAGGTGACAGCCTGGGTTCAACCCCAGCTCCGTTCATGGGCACGATTTCCTCAGTGGCAAAATGAGGGTCCTAGCATCTGCTTCCTAGGGCTGTGGTGAAGACAAGAGGAACGGCTTCTATACAAGCCCATCCAGTGCCTGGCACACAGTGAGTCTAGTACAGTCCCTGGCACACAGTGAGTGCGTTACAGTGGCTCGCCCACAGCAAGTCCCCAGTAACTGGGGCTAGAGCTACATAAGATTTCATGGTGGGACCTAGTTATTGAGGAACTGGGTCTCACCTGGGGGCTGCTCAGGGCCGTCTTAGACTGAGAACAATGCCTACATTAAAGAACATTCCAGCAGGGGAAGTCCTACTGGGGCAAGTTCCTTAAAAGTTTCCACTATGAAAACCAAAACGAAGACAAACAAACAATAAGCACAACACAGCGTATGTGATAAGATCGGGACTGCTGAAAAAGCAGTGGAAACTATTCACTGAGTCTCCACAGACAAAAGGAGATGGACACAAAGAGCCACGGAAGACACCAGTCCTTTTCTACAGAACTTTCCGGAAGGTCTCACCTCTGACTTCTTCCTTAAATAGTTTGGGCAGAAAGAAGAAGTTGGCGGAACAGGCATCATAACGTGGCTTCCCAAGAGGCCAGCCCAGCTGCCTAGACACAGAGAGGCAGGTGTCTTCCTCAGCCACGGCAAGGCTTTAGAAAAATCCAAGTGCTTGGGATGTCTGGGGTCAGGCAAACAATGAATAGCACCTTCTCTCTGTGTGGGGCTTTGTCCTTCCAAGGCACTTTGCATCCATCTCTTGCCAGGTGAGGTCAGGGATCCCTCCCCCCAGGAATCCCAGAAACATCAAGTGACTTGCTGAAGGTCACGCAGCAAGTGACTGGGAGAGCCAGATTAAAACCCAGTTCAATGACACCGACCCATGGCTTTGCCCAAGCTCCCACCAGCCCTAACACTGCTCACTCTTCCTAGTGGTAAGCCGTCTCGAAACTCCCAGAGCAAAGTACATCTGGGAGGTGCTCCAGAGGTGCTCAGAGGTAGCAACTGGATTTCTCTTTCAGGAGAAAACCTAAAACTTGTAAGAACATCTCTTCACACGTCCTGAACCTGGGGAAATCCTCCTAGAGCAAGCCGAGCCTCCACACAGGGTCGCCAGGAGAGCCACAAAGCACTTGGCTTTGTTTCTTCCACTCTTGTCCCAACCCACTCAACTTCCCCAGCGATCTTTTTAAGAGCAGCATCTGGTCTTATCATGGTCCTCAATAGATCCTAGCTACATACACATGCGAATGAATGAATGAATGAATGAATGCAGTGTCACTCTTGCATTTCTGCCTGGTTTTAGGTGTATTCACATATGTCTTCTTGTCTGTTCCTCATAACAATTTCCTTACAGGCATCATTCACTCCATTTGTGGTTGAAAGTGAGGCCCAAGAGGGGTGCCTGGGTGGCTCAGTTGGTTAAGGATCTGACTCTTGACTTCAGCTCAGGTCATGATCTCATGGTTCGTGAGTTGGAGCCCCGCACCAGGCTCTGTGCTGACAGTGAAGAACCTGCTTAGGATTCTCTCTCTGCCCCTTCCCGACTCGCTCTCTCTCAAAATAAATACATAAACTTACAAAAGGGGGGGGGGGGGCGCCTGGCTGGCTCAGTCAGTTAAGCGTCCGACTTCGGCTCAGGTCGTGATCTCGCAGTTTGTGAGTTTGAGCCTCACGTTGGGCTCTGTGCTGACAGCTCAGAGCCTGGAGCCTGCTTTGGATTCTGTGTCTCCTCCTCTCTCTGCTCCTCCCATGCTCATGCTCTGTCTCTCTCTGTCTCTTAATAATAAATAAACGTTTAACAAAAAAAGGAGAGTGAGTCCCAGAAGTCAAACCTCTTGCTATAGTTCACAGAGCTAGTTTAGTGGGAGAAGTAAACGTAAATCTAGATTTTCTAACCCTAAGACCCAGGCCAAAGGGAAAGGCGGGAAGTCAGGGAAGGGGGAGGGCAATTCACCTTTTGTGAACACCTCCCGTGTGTAGTGTGAGTTTGCCATCACTAGGAGTCCATTTCACAGTTGAGAAAACCAAGACTTAGTGAGGCAGAGTACTGACCAACATTGCCAAGACGTCACAGCCAATGAAAACAAAGGGATTTGAATCTGGGTCCACTGGGCATGAAAGCCCACCCTCTCAGGCCTTCTGGACCAGGCCATCTCTCTGTTCGAGTGTGAGGTGTTATAAAGCAGCTGATCAATGGCCTGGTGTTTGCTGAACACTTGCTACAGCTCTACTCTATGAGGGCTGTGGGGACCACATCTATTGTAACACACAAACCCTCGGAAGCTTCCAGCCAGTGGGGGCAGAGGAGATAGGAAAATGTGGAACAGACAACGAAGGCCGAAGGGATTCGGGAGAGCATCCAAGCACAGGTGGAGGGGGCTGAACCTGGTGAGTACAAGGGAGGGGAAAGAAAGGGGCAGGGTGGTTCCAGATGAGGGCATAGGCATTATTACTCTCCCAGGGGGGGCTTTACACTGGGGGGGAAACTGCCCTGAACAGGCAAGAACAGGAGAGCACATTAGGAAACTTCACTGTCCACCCAAGGAGAGGGCCCGGGTGAGCGGTGGGCCTCAGGAGGATTTTGACAGTCAGAATGAGCCTTTTCTAGAACAGGTAGGTTCCCCCTCCTCTGCTATTTCAGGACAGCCAGGACAAACCAACTCCCACTCCTTGCAGGCTGAGGCCTGACATTTCACCACTGTAACATCACTACTATAACTTTTATTCCTATTGAGAACTGAGACGCACACCCTCACGGCTGTGAGCACAACTTTATGGTGATGTTAGTCTTTCACATGTTAGTATAAATCTGTTTATTGGCTAGAGAATTTCCAGAGAGCAGGTTTTCCCAGGAGGTGGCAGAGGGAGGCAGAAACAGCTAGGAAGGAAGGTGAGAGTCCCAGATGCAAACGTTGAGCTAAGATAATCCACATTCCCCCGCTCTCCAGTGACAGAAAGCCCAGGACCCCTGACACTTCTGTAGTCACCCCCAAAAGAGGGGTGGCTGCACAGAGAACCCTGGCTCTCTGAAACAGTTGGGTTGGACTGTTTTCCCTTGGACAGATTTTCAGAAGCTGCAAAGCCCCTGAAGGTGGTGGCCACTGTGCACACGGGCCACCCACTCGGGCCTGGTGCTGGCATGAAACCTTCACTCCCACAAGCCCATTTCCCTCTCTTCCCCTTCTCTTGCCTCCAAGGCCCTGTGTTCTAGAAGTTTCTCTCATCTCTGTCAAAACTTCTTCCTGTGTCCCACTTCTTCAGGGCGAAGTGAACTCCCAGCAGTCCCTGTGTTGCTGTGCCCCAGAGAGGCGGTGCAGTACCCCACCTTCTTAGGAGGCTTCATCCACCTAAAGGGACTCCCCTCCCACCCCCCTGCAATGGCCACTCCAGGCCCCACCCCTTTTCTTGGCCCTGCTGCCCTGCCCGGTTCCCACCACTGCCACCGCCATCACCGAGGCCCTTAACTCGGGCAGGTCTCTCAAACCCTCACTCCTCCTGCTCCTACTGCTCTTGGCAGGGAGGGCCGTCCCATCCCCCACCCACACAGCCCAGCTCTCTTCAGAAGCACCGATTTCATCTGGGCACTTCCTGCTCCAAGTGTGTCCATGCCTTCCCAAGATGCTGCAGAGCTAGACCCTGACACCTGGGGGTGGTTGTCAAGGCCCATGGTGACCCGGCCCAATCCCACCTTCCCAGCCTCATCGTCGATTTGGCTCCCCTCATCACCTTACCCCCAACACCGCCCACCCTTCCCTGAATCTCTTTCCTGCATCTGAGCCCTGCAGGGTGTGGTCTCAGTTTCTCCTCCTCACAGTGATTTCCCAACCTCACGGCCCAAGGAGTCCTAGATGATATCTCCCTCAGCCAAAAGTAGTCTGTTTGGGGGCACGTGGGTGGCTCAGTTGGCTAAGTGATGGGCTCTTGGTTTCAGCTCAGGCCATGATCTCACAGTTTGTGTATTCGAGCCCTGTGTCAGGCTCCATGATGACAGTGTGGAGCCTGCTTGGAATTCTCTCTCTCCCTCTCTCTCTGCCTCCCCCCCAACTCAATCTCTCTCTCTCTCTCTCTCTTAAAATAAATGAAAAAACTTAAAAAAAAAGTAATCAATTTTGATACCTCCAAAGTACCCATTCACATTCTGGCACTTACCACAGAGCTAGCCTGCACTTTTGGTTAAGTGTGTGTGTGTGTGTGTGTGTGTATGTGTGTGTGTGTGAGTGTGTGTGTGTGTCTGCCCTATGGATCCGATGTCAGGAGCCATGTCTTACAGAGCCCATCGTAAGTGTCCTCCTTCCGAAGCCATCTAGAACATATTCAATTGGTTGTGTCGTGAGCAAAGGGAGGCGAAAACCTATATGCACCACCATGATTCAAAACACATTCACGGCGGGTGGCAGGGGGGAGGGAAACAGGCAAAGGGGGTGAAGAGAACACTTATTGTGAGGAGCAGTGAGTGATGTACAGAAGGGGTCAATCACTCTATTGTACAACCAAAACTAATGTGACCCTGTCTGCTACCCATACTGGAATGAAACAAAAATTTGAACGCATTAAAAAAAAAAAAAGAAATTCATCAAAGTTTTACAATAAAGTTCTTGGAGTTAAATGATCCAGTGGTGTGGTTTTTTTTCCCTGGACCAACCCCAATTTTGGAGGCTGAGAAGGGAATTGCTGAAACCAGAAAGAAACAAACTGTGGTTAGCTTTTAGCCCAAACCTCCCTGGGTAACAACCGCTGTGCGATAAAAAGAATGAATCAGCCTCTTAGAGGAGTTCTCTGGAAACAAGGCATTGCAGGAAACAATGGTTTTGAGGTGTAAGTTGATGTTTTTCAATCCCCACAGCAAATGATGACTGGTCGTGTTTACTGAGAGTGCTTACTCCATGCGGACGCTGGGACAGCTCTTCCTCAGAAACATCCCCATGCCGTCCAGGGGACAACACGGTGATGTTGGGAAAGTTACTCCAATTCTGATGTCAGTTCCAACGGGTCTCTTTCCCCACCGCACCAACCGATTCTCCTCCACCAGCCGGGTGTCCTACGATTCAGCTCAATTCTGATGCTGTCCCCCTGGAGGTGGCGTCAGACCCCACAGGTTAAAGGCTCAGTCCCAGGAGATGGGCCCCTGCCCCACCCCTTCAGATGCTAATTACAAGTCCAGGTGCCTGTGGCCAAACAGTAACAGATGGGATGTTCCAATGACTCCCTTCTTGGGTTCAATTAATTTGCTAGAGCGGCTCACAGAATCCAGAGAAACATCTTACATATTAGATCACCAGTTTCTTATAAAATGATATAAATGACAAATAGCCAGATGGAAGAGGTTCACAGGGCAAAGTATGTTGCCCCAATCCAAAAGCTCTTTGAACCCCATCCTTTTGAGGTTTTGTGGAGGCTTCACTACATGGGGATGCATTGGCCATGCATTAAATGATTAAATTGTTGGCCGTTGGCCATTGGTGACTGATTCAACCTCCAGCCCCTCTCCCCTCCTTGGAGGTCAGGGTGTGGAACAGAAAGTTCCCACCCTCCAATCATGCAATTGGTTTCCCTGGCAACCAACACCTCACGCTCCCCAGCCCTCACTGAGGTCTTTGTACAAACTCTGGTGTGGTTGAAAGGGACTTGTCATGAATATCAAGACACCTTTATGGCTCCTAACACTCAGGAAATTCCAAGGGTTTGGGGAGCTCCGTGCCAGGAACTGGAATGGAGACCAAACATATATTACTTATTAGAAATCATGATAACATGGCTACGATGCTGTTGAGTGCTTTCCTCCCACCAGGCGATACTGTCCCCCATCCCTACATGTATTCACTCATCAACCCTCCAACAGTTGGTTCTGTTGCAGGTGCTCCCATTTTGTACGTGAGGAAACTGAAGCACAGATAAGTAGCTTGTCTGATGTCCCAAGGTGACAGAGACAGAATAAAGATGTAGAACCATCTGCCTTTCCAGAGCGCATGCTCTCAAAAGAGCTCTGCTTTGACTAGAGTGTAACTCACTACTATGGGAGTACTGCCTCCCCGATAAAATATCACGAGCTTGCCTTGTCCTTCCCAACCCCGACGTTAACGATGATCGTTCCTTCCCTTTTTATGGACTTAACATGCTGTGGTCCAACTATGGGTTAAATCTCATTCTAGGATGGTGGGTCAGTTGGTGAAGGGCTCAAACCCAAGAGCAGCAGTGCAAATCTCCTGTGTGGACCTCAAAGGCATTCTGGTCCACACAGGGCCATCTGGATGACGCTCTGACCTGCCCATACATACAGATCTCTACTGCCCAGGAACACTTATCTAGGATTTCTCTCTTCCTTGGTTTAAAGGTTCCCCCAGTCCAGTGGCGATAACACATCAGTGCCAATCAGCACGACATTCACCAAATTTCCCAGTGAGGTGGGCTTTGTTCCTAAGCACAGGTGGATCTATCAGCTTCAACTACTTGGCCCCAAACCACAGACCTCAGAGTGGGAGATCTGTTCAGGGTAGAAGAAACCCTGCCTGAGCTCAACACGCCAGCTTTTCTAAAGCCAGGGGGTCAGCCTGGGTAGCAGGGAATATGCAGGGAGTACCGTGGGGCTGCCCCCGAAACAGGGCCTGTGGCTCAGACTGAGTGCCAGGCAGTGGCTTTCTGTAGGGGTCAGACCACATCATCCGTCCCTGTCTGATGGTTCCTCTTCTGGAGACAGGGCCAACTCATTTTCTTTTTCTTCCTTCTCCTTCTTTTGTTTTTGTTTTTGTTTGGCAGCCAGCAGAAAAAATGCCATCCCATGAATGTGTCAGTGTCACCATCTTCAAGGGTGCGGATGAATGAAAAGGGGCTAGCTTTTCATTAATTTCAGCCATTTCAGCTGGCCTAGCCTCCGTCTATCCTGTAGCCTGCTCCTGTGTTCCCTGCGTCCCCGGCCCTAGTGCCTTCTTCTGCTGGTTCTCTGCCCCCACCTGCCACGCACACACAGCTGGCCTCTGAGGGTCCCTGTGAAGCTAAGTGGTAGCTTAGCTACCCAGACACGGCAAAGCCTTCT
Organism: Acinonyx jubatus; assembly: GCF_027475565.1. Taxonomy (NCBI): domain Eukaryota; kingdom Metazoa; phylum Chordata; class Mammalia; order Carnivora; family Felidae; genus Acinonyx; species Acinonyx jubatus. The sequence continues at coordinate 133,120,465 of NC_069386.1, read as the reverse complement.
TTTCACCTCGGAGCGGAACAGAGGTAGACTGGGGGTGCAGGAGATGGTGATGCCTGCTCGGAGTGGTCACCGCCCCTCCCTGCGTAGAGCGCAGACAGCAGCCGCTATTGCTCAGGGCTGTTCGTCCCCACAGCATCACTAGCCTGAGCGACTGGGTCAGTGTTTTGCAAAGAACCTCTTTTTTTTTTTTTTTTTAATTTTAAGCATTTATTCATTTTTGAAAGGCAGAGAAAGACAGAGCATGAATGGGGGAGGGGCAGAGAGAGAGGGAGACTCAGAATCTGAAGCAGACCCCAGGCTCTGAGCTGCCAGCACAGAGCCTGACGCGGGGCTCGAACTCACAGACTGCGAGACCATGACCTGAGCCGAAGTCAGCCACCCAACCGACTGAGCCACCCAGGCGCCCCGCAAAGAAACTCTTAACAAGGAAGGAGAGGGGGATCCAAGCACACAGAACCACAGAGGTGGTCCAAGTGAGCCTTCCTCGTGGGGCCACGGGTGAGGCTGACCTCCTGTGTTCGGGGGATCCCCTCGTCTCCCTCCTTTGCCTGAGTTGCGTGGGAAATCCCAACAAAAGGCCCCAGTCCCAGGCCTGGGCCTTCCCCTTGCCCACTTCCTCCTCAGGCTGTCCCCCGCTGCGGCCACCACGGCCACAGGGGTACTCAAAAGCTTGGTGGCTCCCTCCTCCCACGAGGGACTACGAGGCGGGCGCACACGTTGGATGGGATTTACCCAGAGCCTGGAAACCTCTGTGTAGGCTCATTCCACTCTTCCTTTTAGCTTAATCTTGCAGGAGAATTAGTAATAATAATAATGATAATAAGGCCCAACAAATATGATTCTAATCTTCTATTGTGCTCTCGGTACTGTCCTAAGTTATTTATTTATTTATTTTTAAAGTTTGTTTATTTATTTGGAGAGAGAGAATCCCAAGCAGGGTCCACGCTGTCAGCACAGAGCCTGACTCAGGGCTCGATCCCACTAATCATGAGATCATGACCGGAACGGATACCAAGAGTCGGATGCTTAACTGACTAAGCCACCCAGGTGCCTCTGTCCTAAGTAATTTAGACACACTAATTCCTGCAAGCACCCCTATGAGGGAGACACCATTATCCTTCCCATCGTAGAAGCCTGGAGAGGCTAAGTAAGGCCTGGAGAGGTCACACAGGTAGTGAAAGACAGAACTGGGATTCAAACACAGGCGGTGGCTTCTGTAGTCTGTGCTCGATCACCATGTTAAGGAGACAGGTACTGAATGAGGAAAGAGACCAAAAAGATCAGAACGGTGAATCAAGGAAGCACAGAAACACATCACCTGGTACATTCTTGATGTTGTCTGGGTTCAGGAGTGTGAGGTTTGGCGGAGCGCCAGAGTAATATACAGAAAGAGCCAAAGAAAAACACATGCAAACTTATAGATGACATCTGTGCGGTCACAGTGAATGGACACAAATCATGATTGGAAGAGTTATGTCACAGGAAGGATTTGGGGTTTGGGTTTTGATGGTCTTTTCGGCAAAGTTGAGCACTGAGTGTTTCAGAGTGGGAAGTGAGATTCTACCACACGGTCCTGGGAGGAAGATATGAATCTGGAAAAGGGAGCTAAGTGCCTTGGTTTGTGGCTTGGGCTCCCGATTGGAAATGAGACATTTGCAGCCAGACATGACATCCTGGTTCCATTGGGTAGGACTTGTGCATGCTTTCTGACCAAGTCCCCAAAGGCCAGGAAGTGTAACTGGGTTGGAAAGACTTAGAAGTGATTACCCTGGAGCTAGGGCGGGGAAGTGGGAAGGAAGCGAGGGGCAAAGGAGAAAAGCAGATCTTCCAGTCTGTCAGTCCAGCCCGGTTCCCCTCTCCTCTGAGAAGCCTTCCTTATCAGCCTGCCCTTGAGCAAAGCTCCCTCCTTGCACTTCTAGAGCACATGCCCACCTTCAGCTACTTTCTCCATGCTGGTGTTGAAATTCAAGAGCACAACTGGCTATCAGGTTTCTAAAGGACTGCAGGTAACTAGTGCCTGGGCAGGCGAGTCTTTGAACTCGGCTGATGGTCAAACACGCACCCGGGGTCTGTGCACCCCCAGGCACCTGCTGAGAACATCCATGAAAGGGCCCGGGTTCTTGGAGAACAGTAGGAGCCCCAAACAACCTCCCCCTTCTGCAGTCATTAGAAGGTGCTATATACCCTGGCTTGGGAAAACTATGACCCTCCTTCCTCTTTGAGATCCCTACACTTTCTTCCTTGCTGGACACTGCAGGACAGAGGTCACTGGTTTGCCATCTAAAGTAACAACCCCACATACTCTACCCCCTCACAGACTCTCAGCCTTTCACCAAAATCCAAGTCCTCTGCTTCTGCCTGGGCACAAGCCAGGACCACATTTCCCAGTCTCCCTTGCAGTTGGGTGTGGTCATATGACCGCACTCTAGCCAATGGAATGCAAGCACAAGTGACAGACCCATTTCCTGCACAAGACTCTGAACTGGGAGGCTGCCTGCTCCTGCTGCAGAGCCCCCCGCCCCCCAAAGAGCTTTCCCCGCTGCTGCTGAGGAATCTTGCACAGGAGCAGACACTAGCCTCTTCTGGGCTTAAGCCCTTACACTTTTTGTTGATATTGAGGCAGCTGGCTGATCTTCCCATTTCCACATTCTACACAGCAGGGACTCTTCAGCTCAAGGTCACCCTGTATTGTTACTTGTTTACCGTCTCCTCCCTTCACCCGAACATCAGCCCGGAGAGGCTGAGGCTGTGTTTTGTCTCATGTTGTGGTCCCAGTGGTAGAACAGCTCCTGACACAGGGGAGATACTCAATAACCATGTGCTGAACATACAGTGAGTCAGGGTCTCTGTGGAAAGGCCCCCTTGAGCAACCTGCTTCTGCTTTCTCATCCACATCCACCTCTGGAGCTAGATTAGCTTCTAAGCGCATGGATACCCACTGGTCTCCCTTTGGGACCCAGCCTGTGTTCTCTCCTTGTTCCTGCTCTCCTGGAATCCTTCCCACCTTCTGCAGTCACCCCTGTCACACTGCACAGCAAGTGTGTGTCTGTGTCCCTCCCACCCCCACCAAGCCCCCCCCCCCAACTAGACTGGGAGACCCTTGAGGCCAAGAGCCTATTCATCTGTGTATCTGCTCAGTGTTGGGCACAAGTGTTTCCTGAGAACTACTCCAGAATATTTAATAAATATCTCAAAATATTTATTATATTTACATGTTATATAAATATATATTTACGAAATATACTTCATACATATTTTATTGTCTTCTTTAACTCTTTTCACTCTGTTTCTAACTAAGGGTAAAAAGCTTTCCACACCCTCCGGATTTTTAAGAGGACCTAAGCTGGATGCCTGGAATTTTCTATAGATTTTTCTAACTTCTAGGCTTTTTGGCTAGACCTGGCATGGTCTGCGAGAGGCCCGGACCCTTTCACTGTGTATCAGTACAAACCGCCCTTGATCAGAGGCCCCAAAACATTTTCCCATGGGCCCCAGGCCTGCTCCCCACAGCCCTGTGCACACACAGGATTTCTGTCTTCCAAACTGCCTGCCCATTTGACCCTCACAAAGGCCCTGTGACTCCGGCAGGACAGTGACTGTTATGTGCATCTGACAGACGAGAAAATGGACTCAGGGAGGTTAAGTGACTTGTCCAAGATCAAGGTTGGGGTGTGTGCCGAGCTATCACTGGGACCAGGGATCCAGACAGTTCCTCTCCTTTTATTCAGTTTCTCCAGCCTGAGCTAACCAGAAGAAGCTTCATGGCGGCCAAGAGGAAGCAAAGCCAACAGGCTGTGATAGGAGTGAGCGGAAATACATCGACTGTGAGTGATAAACTGAGTTCACAACAAACCCGGCCAGATAACTCTGGGGGGCTGAAAGTCCTCCCAGCCTTCCTATTTTAAACCCTTCTGACCAGATGGGAGTGTCTGTGGTAGTGTGGTGTAGCATCTTCTGCTGCTGTGTGGTCAGGGGCCAGCACAGGAAGGTACTTACTCGATTTTTCTTCTTTAATGGTGTATTCGAGCACCTCGGACGAGCTGTCGTTCAGGGAAGGGAAGTGGACACAGAGCACCAGGTGCTTCAAGCTGCTGTCCCGGCAGACCAGGAACGTCTACAATGGAAGGAGGGGGCAGCTCCATGAGTCAAAGATTTGGGTGAAGGTTAGAAGGACAGCAGTGAGCTGGAAGTCATCCAGAATGTTCCAGAAACAAGGAGGCAAGCATCCCTCAGGGGAACTGGGGATTCTGCCCCAAGAGCCACGTGTCACCTGGCCCACGTCCCCTGCTCCTGAGTCTCCATTTCTCATAGGCCCACGGGGGGGGGGGGGGCGGTCAACTAAATCAATGTTTCCTAAAGAATTCTGTATTGTAGACACAGAGTTTGATGGGGGTGTTTAAAATGCGGATTCCTGTGCCCCACCCCGGGGATGCTGGTTGGGTGGGAAGGGTTCAGAATGGGCTGATTCTGATATGGGTAGGGGTCCGGCATACACACACAGAAAAGCTCTAAGGTAGGGGCAGTCATGTTGATTTTCAAGTCACACCCCAACATGTATGCTCACCTCCACCCGTCCCCACCCTGAGGTCTAAAGCCTCCCCCACTCAGGTCCCAAGCTCCTGGGCTAGAGCGTGGAAGACCAGGAGTCTGGCCAGAGATGCTGAGGGAAGGCTGGGGAACAGGGCCACCAGGGCATCCCCAAGAATGCGGCCCCAGGGATGTGGCCCCAGGCACGAGACGCTCTGGAGAAGCATGAAAATGGCACGTTTTCCCTTTCCCCACCAAGGCACACTGTCCTCTCTCCCATTTCATGATACTCCAGATTCTCTGCTTTCGTTATTATAACTGTTAAGAAAACATTATACTAATATTGATTAATAGCAGCCCACACCTACTGCCTCCCTAGTCTGCCTCAGGCTTTAACCCCAGGTGATTAGATTCCATGATCTCGCTTAGTTCCCTTATTAAAGCTGGGGGGGGGGGGGTTGCTATTATTATTACTATTATTTTAAAATATTTATTTATTTTTGAGGAGGGGAGGGGCAGAGAGAGAGAGAGAGGGAGACAGAGAACCTGAAGCAGGCTCGGAGCTGTGAGCACAGAGCCCGATGTGGGGCTTGAACTCACAAACCGTGAGATCATGACCGAAGCCAAAGTCAGACGCTTAACTGACTAAACCACTCAGGTGCCCCTGGAAGGTGTTACCATTATCCCCATTTTAGAGAGGAGGAAGCTGAGGTAGAGAGAGACAAGTAATGCCCTTCGACTTGGATCCTGGGCACTCAGTCACCCCCGTACCCCCTGCACCCGGCCCAGAGAAGCTGGGCTCCTTTGGGAGCAGTGACACAATGAGCCCATGAGTCACTCAACTGTGGTTGGAAGTTTACCAGCCCCTCTCCTGGAGCAAGGCAGAGTGGAGAGAGCATGAGAGCCTGGAGTGGATGGGAGAGGACAGACGAGGACAGGAGGGAGGCTTCTGGGGGTGGAAATGCAGGTGACATGCTGCCTACAAATGTGCCCCAGCCTGGAAGCTGGCCTTCCCTAGGGGACCCAGCAGAGGCTGGCTTACCTCTAGAAGCCTTCTGCAGCCCCCACCCTGCACGCAGAGAGGACGCCTGAGCCCCCTGCACGGCCTCGCCTCATGCAGAGCTGTGGCATCGCTGAACCGATGTGTTCACCTGAACCTGATCTGGCCTCAGGAACACACGGTCTTGCAGAGAAAAGGGTTTATCTGGCCTTTGCTTCAGAGGCCCAAGGTCAAGCTGTCTTCCGCCTGGGCTGGATGGGAACCAGCAGTGTGTGTGGGAATGTGAGGGTGAGTCTGTGGGGGTGTGGGGGTGTGGGGGTGGGGGAGTGTAGTATAATGAAAAGGGGATCTGGTCTTTGTCTCAGGTTCCTGGCACAGAGCTACAAAAACCCTTGGAATTTCCTGAGTGATAAGTGTCCTTTATTATTCATAATGAGCCGTTTTGACTGTACCTGAATTCACACTAACAGGTGACTCATGGCAGCCCTTGGTGTCAAAGGAGGGGCTGGCCACAGAAAAAACAGCGGGGGTGGGGGGTGGGGGGTGGGGAATGGAGGGTTGGAACTTTCAGCCCCACCTCTGCCTCTCCGGGGAGCTGCAGACTGGATGGCCAACATGTTAGTCGGCCCAGTCATGCCCAGGAGATAAAACTCCGTGGAGATTTCTGGTTGGTGAACACATAGATGTGTCAGGGGTGCTGTGCCTGGATTCCACCAGGGGGAGGGAACGGGAGCTCTGTGCGCCCCTCCCCACCCCAGACCTCACCCCTATCCGTCTCTGTCCCTAGCTGCTCTTGAGTTGTGTCCTTCAGAATAAAAGGGTCAGCAGAAATAGAGTCACTGCAGTGAGTTCTCAGAGTCATTCAGTGAATGATCAACTCTGAAGGGGGGCCGTCAGGTTTAAAGCCAAGTCAGAAGTCTGGGTAGCCTGGGGACCCCACTTGTGTCTGGCATCTGAAGTAAGGGCAGTCTCGTTGGGGACCCTGCTCTTTAACCTACGGGGTCTGCACTCACTCCAGGTACTTCGTGTCAGAACCGGGCTGAATTGTAGGACCCCCGCGGGCGCTGCAGAATTGTTGCCAAAGCAGTGAGTGAGTGAGTGAGTATGTACGTGGGGGGGTGGTGAGTGTGGAATGAGTGGACTCCGGGCTGCCCCAGGGCCTCTTGCCTGGAGCTCTGGGGAACAGGGCACGGGAAGGAAGGCCAGTGTTTTCCAAACTGTGGCTCATGACCCGTGAGTGCAAATGCCACCAACTATTTTTATTTTTTCAAGTAAAAGAGAAGAGAAGACAATCAGGATGCCTATAAGAAGGATGAACGCGGTCAGAGAGTGAGAGAGAGAGAGCGAGAGACCTACAAAGGGCCAGGGCCGTAGCCCCAACATATATTTCTCCCTCTACTGGCATCGCCTTCTTCTTGGACTATTGTGACCCCACGCTGAGCTCTCTCTTGGTTGACTGCCATGACAAAGCACGGGTGCCAGCCTCAAATGGGACCTCCTCGTGCCCTGCAAGCTCCCTGGCTCTTTCACACCCAGCAAGGACTTATTTCTAGATTTCTCCACTCTGCTCACACATCAGCCCTGTGCTCCACCCCCATGTTTACGGAAAGGAAGAAGATAACTTCTCCAGCTGGGAGGAGAGTCAGTCTGTCACAATCTGTATTTTTCTTGGGCCCCCGGAAGGCCCTGAGCAGCCAGACATGAGCTCGGTGGCCCTGGGTGATTCTGTGGCTCCCCTGAGCCTCAGTGTTCTGATCTGATCTGTAAATGCGGAGAATAACACCAGACTACCCAGCAGAAACAAAAAAAGAGCCAAAGCCCCGCCCCTCCGTATTGGAAGCCGCGGAGATATTGCACAGGGAAGCACCCAGTGGGACAGTCGGGTCTCCACAGATGCTCACTAAGGATTCATTCTCCGTTTGCAACCCCCCCCCTCCCCCCCCAGCAGGGTTTTGGTCTTCTGTCTCCCGGTCTCGGGCTCCACCTAGAACTGAGGATAAGTCTGCCACACGTGTTTACTGTGCAAAGGAACCAGGAGGTGCTTCCCTGAGAGCGTGGTTCAGTCGACGGTGAGGAGCCAGAAGCTGAAACCGCGGCTGACGTCTGTGCTCTGTGCCACGTTCGTCCCTTACATTTGGCCTCACTCGTTCTCCCCACAGCCCTGTGGAGTAGGTACTGTTGCCATCCTCTTTGACGGGTGAAGACTCAGGCTACAGAGAGGAAAAACAAACCCGAGGCCACGCAGATGCGAAGGGCAGGAGGAAGACGCAGACCAAGGTGTCGCCAGGAGCGGCTCACTTATTTATAGCCCTCCTGCCTGTGTCATCTGCTTTTTGAGGGGCAGGGGCGTGGGCAGGGGTGGAAAGTCCCCCAGGCTGGACTCTGACAAGTCCCCAGTTCTGAATGCCCAACACCCACCGTTTCTGCATGGCCACAAAGCCTCACATGGCACTTCCCTCTACCATGGCCAAGTCCTGGGGCTCTTATCTGAAAAGCCAAGGTAAGGCACTGGGGAAAGTTTGGAGGGGGGGGGGGGGCGGTGCACAGAGAGGCTGCGGGCTAGTGGGGCCATGAGGGAGGGGGGCCACTGACAGGGGTCTGCCTGGGCCACTGTCCTTTGGACAGTGTTCTGTGTTCCCCTTTGGGAGGGTTTAGCTGCTCAGCTAGTCACAGGGTCCCTCCTGGGAAATAGCCACAGACCGCACTCCAGACACAGTGTCGCTGTGCAGCCAAGTGAGGATAGGTACGATGATGCATATTATAATATTCTAAATAACCATAGTGACTCCTGCAAGCATTCTAGGTTATGGTGAGTCTCCTATGCTTAGACTCGGCAGAGTCCGGCCAAAGTCAGCGTCGGGAGGAAGACCATCGGTGCGAGCTGTCTGTGAACCCCTCACCCCCAGCCTCACGACTGGTGACCACGACTTCTACTCTAAGGAGGTATTGCCCACAATGGTTGCTGCAGGTGAGTACGTAGGAGGCCGCAGTGCTGGATGGGCCCCTCAGAGCTCGTTCTCCCACACCTTTGGGGGGTCCTGTGTGCAAATTCTCCAAGCCCCCTTCACTTCTCGTTCTGCCCCCGCTGCAGCTAGCTTTTTAGAGCTACAGTGGGACCCAGATCCCAGCTCTGCTACTCACTAGCTATTGGATCCACGGGCAAGTTCCTTTCCTCTTCTGAGCATGAGAATGATAACATCCACCTTTCGGGGCTGCCGTTGAGAATTGCTGATGACGTACATAAAACACCTGACACCCGGTATGCACTTAATAAGTAAATAGTGCTAATAATCTTTATTATTATAGTAGACTGCTACCATTTACTGAGCACTAAACCACATGCTAAGATTGTTACAGGCATAATCTCATTTGATAAATAAATAAATATTTGAGGGGTGCCTGGGTGGCTCAGTCAGTTAAGCATCTGACTCTTAATCTTGGCTCACATCGTGATCTCTTGGTTCATGAGATCCAGTCCTGCATCAGGCTCTGCACTGACAGTGAGGAGCCTGCTTGGGATTCTCTCCCTCCCCACCTCTCTCTCTGCCCCTCCCCTGCTCGTGCACTGCCCCCCCCCCCAAAATAAATAAATAAACTTTAAAAGACACGAGTTATTAGTAAGATGACTATTATGTACCTTTTTCCAAAGGGAGATATAGGAATAAGGACGAAAAGACTGTTCCCCTGCATGGGGGATTAAAAGTGGCCACAAATTCTTTGCAGCTTCTCTCATCAACTCCCCCACACCTGGAAGGGTAGCCTTGGGGCTTGCTTGGACCAAAGGAACGCAGCAGATGGGAACTCTGGAGTTCTGAGCCTAGGCTTTGAAGAGGCAGGTCAGTTTCTGTGTTGACCCTTTTGGACCATAGGTGTCACGTGAGGACATCTGAGTGAGTCCGCTGGAGTCACGCGGCCCAGCCAGCAGCCCACCCCCAGGGGCCAGACAGGTGAGTGAGCCCGTGTCAGGCCAGCCAGCCCCAGCCCAGCTGCCAGCTGACTGTGGCTGCGTGGCCGAGCCCGGGTGAGCACCAGCCGCGGTGCTCAGCAGAACCCAGCCTGGATCGCTAACCCACAGAACTGTGAGCAAATCAAACGGTGACTATTTTAGGCCACCGAAATTTCAAGTGATTTGTCATGCAACAGTAGGTAATGATACAGCCATCCGGGGTATGGACTTGGGCCTCATCCTTTGGGAACCCCCTCCTCTCTTCTTTCTGTGAGGAGCCATGCAGGGGCCCCCAAGCTCTCTGGAGGCAGGGGTGGGGGGATATTTGAAGGCCAGGAGCATGCCCAGATCCCCACTCTCCAGCCAAAGAAACGAAGACCCAGCAATGCAAAAAGACCTCCTGAGATCACATCAGTCGTCAGTGGCAGAGCCAGGACGAGAATGCGAGGCCAGTGACCTTCAGGCCACAGTTGTGACCACTACAGGACACGTCCTCCAACGCCACCAACCCACGTTGTCAACCGAGCATGCGTCCTATGCTAGGCGCCAGGCTAGAGGTTTTAGGTACCTTGCAGCAACTCCCTCCCTAGGGTCTGGAGTATTTTACCCATTGTGCAGATGGGAAAAGTATGGGGGCAGGACCAGCAGAAAGAGAGAGAGAAAGGGGAACGTTCAGAGCGTTGGGCTTTGGGGCCCTTCCACATAGAACTTCAGCCTGCAGCTCTAGAGCGAGATAACTCTGAGTTCCATTCTTAGCTCAGCCACTCCGAGCTGTGTGGTCCCTCTGGGGCTGCCTCTTCCTCTGGAAAATGGGATCATGATAGTTCCTGCTGGTGACAGTCGCTAGGAGTTAGCTCCCCAAGAACTAATGTCTTCCCTTTCTTGCTAACCAACCCCAATTCTGACCTGGCTGCAACGGATCCTGCCTCAGGAGATGAATCATGTTTGGTCAAAGCCAATCATGGTTCTTCTGCTCCTTTCTACCATTCATCCCCTTTCCCAACCTCCCTTGCAGTTAGGGGTGACCAAAAAGGCATCTAAAAAATATGCGTTCCCTGGCAAAAAGACTGAGTCTAGGAGAAGAAAGCCGTTTGCCTGTGACCACCTGCCTTTGAATGGGTGAGATGGCTGGAGCTGCAGCTGCCCTTTTGTAACTATGAGGTGACAAATCTGAGGACACAAAGCCAACACCTTGAAGATGGGGGAACAGAAAGGTGGAAAGACCCTGGGTTCTAAGGACATCGGTTAGCTGCTAAACTAACCCTGGGCCCCAACTTCCACATTCCTCATTACACAAACAGTCATAGCTTTATGGCTCAAGTTACCACAGGCTGGGTTTGCTGTTACTTGAAGCCAAAAGCATGCCCGGCTGACGCAGTGCCTCAAGTGATTATCAGAAGAACTGCACAGGTGCCTTCCGGATGCCTGCTACATAATAAGCTCTCAGTATTTGGTGCCTCCCTTCCCCAGAGACCCTCTACCGGCCTCCGAGCCCTGAGGGCAAATGGCACAGAAACCCCTGCTGTACAGAGGTAGCATTCCTATCCTCCACTGTTTGTGGATGGCTCCATGAGTCAGAAAGGAAGCATGTGAGGCCCCAGGCACTTGCAGTGAGGCCGGGTCCAGATGTCAGGCCTCGGCCCAGAGACAAGGATAAGCTCAAGGTGGGCAGTGAGGGAACAGGAGGTGACAAGTCCAGCCTTCTTTGTCCACCTGCAGGAAACCTGTGCCTGTGGGCTTCCCGGGGTCATAACGAGTGCAACAGTTCACAGTCTTGCCCTCTGTACCATCCACCGCCACTCCTGAGTCTTCCCCTGTTAACCAGGCCACCAACAAACCTTGCTGTGCCCCAGCGTCCTCACTCAACCTCTCTCCTCTGTGGGAACAAGTACAGTTTGGTGCCCCGTTGGGCCGACATCTGAATCAGCCCACTCCTTCTGTGCCCTCTTCCCACCCCCCCACCCCTGTCTTGAAAAGTTTGTTTATTTATTTAGAGAACCAGCGGGGGGTGGGGGCAGAGAGCGATGGGGACAGAGGATCTGAAGCAGGCTCTGAGCTGTCAGCACAGAGCCCGACACGGGGCTCGAACCCATGAAGTGTGAGATCATGACCTGAGCCGAAGTCCGAGGCTCAACTGACGGAGCCACCTAGGCATCCCAGGGGGTCCGATTTTCTCTAAAGAGCTAGGGTCCTCCCGTCCCCACGCCCAAAACAACAGTGGGGTAGTGGTCAGAGCACTGGGCTGCAAGGCAGGACACTGGGTGTCCCTCCTAGTTCCGACCCTGGTTTGCTGTGTCCTCTGGCAAGTCACTTCCCCCCTCTGAGCTGGCTTTTCCAGTCTAGGGAGGGCAAGGGGGTGGGAGGGTCCCACAACTCCTTCCTTCCAGAAGATTCTCTCCCAGCATCAGTGCCCTGGGGGCTTGCCCAGATCCTGACGGGCTTGCACAGGGCGTTTCACGGGTAAATGCCTGCAGTCCACGAGGCCGCCACAGACGGCTGTAGGAGCCTCTTCCTGTCTACCCTTCGCCAGTGTGGGTTTTTGGAAAGCCCAACTGATTTCAGTAACAGCTGGACAGAATATGCTTCGGGAGAGAACTATGCAGTCACTACGGGCCCTTCCTCCTCTCCAAATAAATATATACAAACCCAAAGCCCAAGACACAATAATGATTTTATTTTTATGATCCATTTTTGGCCTGGACAATCCAGAGCTGTCTGCTTTTCTACTTCTGTTATTTTAGGACTATTTTCCCATTGCTTGGGGAAATTTTCCAATCATGCCCATCCGAGCAGCAACAGAAGTGGCTGGTCCTTCCCAGAGGCCACAAACTCAGGGGCTGCCATGGCTCTAGAGGCCACTCTGGACACATGACCCACGTTTCCCGTTACTGATAATGAAGTGGTGGCAAGGCATGGAGTGGATGGAGTTTCTCAATCCTGGCTGCACATCAGAATCACCTAGGAGCTGTTAAAACACGTTGGTGCCTGAGCCCTTACTCCAGACCAAAAAAAAAAAAAAAAAAAAAAAAAAATCCGCATTTCTGGGAATGAGGCCGAGACATTGCATTTTTTTTTAAGTATATTCATTTTTGAGAGAGAGAGAGAGACAGAGCATGAGCCGGGGAGGGGTAGAGAGAGAGGGAGACACAGAATTGGAAGCAGGCTCCAGGCTCCAAGCTGTCAGCACAGAGCCCGACGCGGGGCTCGAACTCACAAACCGTGAGATCATGACCTGAGCTGAAGGACGCTCAACTGACTGCACCACCCAGGCGCCCCGAGACATTGTATTTTTTTAAAGCCTTTGAAGGCAGTCAGTTGGTGGCTTCCAATCGCACTTGACCATTTAGCAGCTATTACTCAGGGCAGGCTCCTTACCATGGGCGTTGGGTTTCCTCAGGGGTAAAATAGAAAGCCCGCTCCCTGTTCTGCAGGGCTGTTGGAAAGATGACAGATGGTGTGTGGCACACAGTAGGTCTGCCCTAAGTGTTGACTGTGCCTTCCTTCCTGGCCCCAGCACCCCGAAGGGGCAAGAGAGGGGCTTCCCTGATGCTTTTGCCAAACTAATCTTTTGAAGTTTTTTAATTTATTTTGAGAGAGTGCGTGAGCAGGGGAGGGGCAGAGGGAGAGGGAGAAAGACAATCCCAAGCAGGCTCCACGCTATCAGCACCAAGCTGGACACAGGGAATGATCTCACAGTTCATGAGATTATGACCTGAGCTGAAGTCAAGAGTCAGATGCTTAACCGGCTGAGCCACCAGGCACCCAACCCCTTTCCAAACTCACCTTGAACGGAATCGGTATTCCTTGACTCACACCTGGGGAAGGTGCCTTGAACCACCTGTGTGGCTGGTCTGTATCACAACTAGGCTGCTGCAACTATTGAGCTAAACCCCCACCACAAAAGCAATCTTACAAGAGATTTCTTTCATTAAAAGCTATCTTCTGTCCCCCAAGCAATGATACTCCAGTAGCAATAAACAAACATAACACCCCAATCTTGCTTTCTAATATTATTTTCTAATGAAAGGAACCAGGGCATCTTGGAGAAATGGCTGATTCCAGGACTGGGGCAAGCAATATACACGTGCGCCTGGGTGGCTCAGTTGGTTAAGTGTCCGACTTCAGCTCAGGTCATGATTTCACCGCTGATGAGTTCGAGCCCCACATCGGGCTCTGTGCTGACAGCTCAGAGCCTGGAACCTGCTTCAGATTCTGTGTCTCCAGCTCTCTCTGCCCTGCCCCTGTTCATGCTGTCTCTCAAAAATAAATAAACATTTAAAAAATTAAAAAAAAAAAAGAAATATACAAGAAGCATGCAGTCAGAAAGTAAGGAAGTGCTCCAAAGACCAAACACACACGCGCGCAGGTGATGATGGGCGTATGTCAAAGGGACTCAGGAGGCAACTGAAAGAGCTCCCGATGGCCAAAGTTGGAACAATTTGAGCAACAAAATAATTAAAATAGTATTGGATTATAACCCAAAGCATTGAAATCAATATCCATGAATCGATATTGATACAACTAAATGATTGAATAAACAAATAAATGGAGGGGTGCCTGGGTGGCTCGGTTGGTTAAGCATCTGACTTCGGCTCAGGTTACGATCTCACAGCCTGTGGGTTCGGGCCCCTCATCGAGCTCTGTGCTGACAGCTCAGAGCCTGGAGCCTGTTTCAGATTCTGTGTGTGTGTGTCTCTCTCTCTGCCTCTACCCCGCTCATGCTCTGTCTCTGTCAAAAATAAATAAACATTAAAAAATAAATAAATAAATGAATAAATAAATGGAGAGGACACAAAAAAGATCTTGTGCAGAAGAGCTCCAAATAATTGACGTAGGTAGTAAGGATTCCCCACTCCCTGAGGGTGGGCCGTATGCACAGTGGCTTCCTGCCAAAGAGGGCAGTACAGAAGGGGGAAACAGTTAACTTTGCCAAGGGGAAACCTGAGCACAACCTCAGCCAGGTGAGCAAGGTCAATATTAACAGTGAGTGGTAAGTCATGTTGATAGTAGGTGCCTTTGACATGATGTGATGAGAACAGCCCCATAACGCTAGTCTAACCATCAGATAAATCCCAACCGAGGGCCCTCCTACAAAATACCTTAAAATACCTGTATCCCTCAACACTGTCAAGGCCATCGAACAACAAAGAAGGCCTGAGAAACTGTCACAGTCAAGACAAGCCTGAGAAGACACTGCGACTAAATGTAATGTGGTGCCCTGGAGGAGATGCTGGGACAGAAAATGGACACTGGGTACAAGCTGTGGGCTTTAGTTAACATGAATGTATCGATATTGTTTCATTAATTGTGACAAATGTATCCTACTAACGTTAGATGTTAACTATAGCAGAAACTGGGTGAGGAGTATTTGGGAGCTCCCTATACTATCTTTGCAACTGTTCTGCAAATCTCAAATTTCCAAAATAAGTGTGTTTTTTTTTTGTTTTTGTTTTTGTTTTTGTTTTTTAAACACAACAATGTTTGGGTGCAGATGGAATAAAGGTGGCTTTTCGATTGCCTGGTTTCTGGATACACACAAATAAAAAATGGGCCAGTATGTTCCCAACACCTTATCAGAGAAGCAGGCTGCAGGGAGGAGAGACAGGGAGAGGTGGAGGGGGTGGGTCGTGGTCAAGGTCACAGAGATACTGGTGTGGGGGCAAGGGGGAAGGATGCCCAGTCTCTTGACCATTCGCATGGACAGGAAGAAGTACCCTCCACATCAGGAAGGGTGGGTCCAGGCCATCTCTGGAGACCCTTCTCTCTCTCACAGCCTGGAAGTCACCTGCAGTGGCTGCAGCTTTAAAAGCAAAGAAAGCAACACTCTAGCTGAGTTTCAGGCCATCGTGTGGGATGAAGGTACCCAGCAAAGGGCCTTCGATGAATCACACCATGCAGATTCTGTGCTCACCAGTCGTGTGGCCTCAGGCAAGTGAGTGAACCTCTCGTGCCTTTGTTTCCTCATCTGGAAATGGGGAGACTAGTAACACTTACTACCTGACAGAAATCGCCGTGAGAATGGATCAGGTTGTGCAAAGAGCAACTCTGGGGAAAACTCTGGGTAAAAGTTGGCCCATCGTTGTTATCAGAGTGTGAGCTTAGGGCTTGGCTTCTGCTTGAAAATATAGAAGAGGAGGAGTCCGGGGTAAAGGCAGAGGGCAGGGAAGCCGACAGAAGGTGCATCTGCTCTAATTCTGTTGTTCTCAGGGCTGGCCCTGCTCCTGCGGCCTCCGAGGGGCAGCGAGCGGGAACCGAGCGAGGGCCTGTCTGACCTCCTTTAGGGCAGTTGCCTTCTGTCTCAATGTTAGCTATGGTCTTACTCCCAGGATCTGATTCAGGCCTCTGGGCGTGGGGTCACTTTAGGACCTAGCCCTGGAGAAGCTTTCTATTTGCTAGACTCAGCCCCCGGATCATAGGTCCATCGCCGTGTGCCCCGGCCCAGCTCATGCCGACCTCTGGGGCTCAGCCTGTACGGTTCTCACACCCACCAACTCTCCAATGAACCTCTCAGCTCCCCCCATCTCAGTCCTGCCCATCCGTGCCACATGACCCAGCTCAGCATCTGCCTCCTCCAGGAAGTCTGCCCACATCACTCCAGAGCTCAGCACCGCTTTCTGGCCAGGGTCAGGTCTTCTCATACTCAGGGCAGACAGGAGGTGCTGGAACATGAATCCTCACCTCCACAGCCTTGAACCAACGGTTCTCAGGGGTTGGCAGACAACAACTGCTTTCTCGTCCCTTGAGAGTGGGGGGATGACCTTGAGATGTGGGATGACCTTGAGATGCGTGTTCTACACTGGCTCCTAGAGTGCTCCAGCAAGATTCACTCCTCTTTGCCCAGAGGTAACTTGCATGATCACATACATACCTTTTATCAGCTGCCTCCCTTCCCTTCCCTTCCCTGTCTTACTTCCCCTGCTGGTGCTCCCTGGGGTCACCTTCCAAATAAACCTCTTGAACTCAAATCCTCATCTCGGGGTCTGCTTCGAGGGAAGCCCAAACTAGAAATGTTCCTGTTAGCCTCAGTTTCATCATCTGTAAACTGGGGATAAAAGCAGAGTCAGTCCCACAGAATTATCCCGAGGATTCAATGAGACGACATCATATAGTACTTGACGTTAATGCCAATACAGGGCCTGGCATCAGTAAGCATTCTTCACATAGAACCACTGTTGTTGTTGTGAGTTGGGGTTATCTTAAAGTTTTTGAAGCGAGGGCTGAACCCTTCGGGCGCAGAGCAGTCAAGACCTCGGCCCAGCCCAGCTAGCCCTGGAGACGCATCTGCCTTCTCCTGGGAAGGGTCCTTACTGTGCTATCCACCCACATCTACACCCACGCCCGGGGCACACCTCTCCCAGTGACTAAGAAAGCTCCAGAAAATGGCCATCCCTCAGCATCAAAACATTGCACTTGGGGCTGTTTTTGAGCTGCATCGCCTCTGGGAAGGGTGGGAAGCTAATCCGCTCAGAACCTAATAGAGAAGAGTCGGGGCTCCTGGGTGGCTCAGTTGGTTAAAGTGTGCCATGATCTCACAGTGGCATGAGTTTGAGCCCCGCGTTGGGCTCTGTCCTGACAGCTCAGAGCCTGGAGCCTGCTTCAGTTTCTGTGTCTCCCTCTCTCTCTGCCCCTCCCCAGCTCTCTCTCTCTCTCTCTCTCAAAAATAAACACTAAAAAAACAAAAAAAAAAAAAAAAAAAAAAAAGAACCTAATAGGGAAGAGGATGTTTCTCAGGGCCTGGGGCCTGGGAACATTGACTGGGACACTCACTGGCCTGAGCCCCCGACTCCGTTTTTCCAAACGGTTTTATCATCCGCTCTGAAGTCGTCAGTTATTTCCAAACAGAAAACTTTATGGCGGGGAAGGACGAAACAACAGACCTTGTTTTCTCGAGCACGATAGTCTCACAGCCTGCCCTTCGAGCTCCCTCCCTGCTCATCCCTCCAGAGGGATCTACAGACTCCCAGGCTGCCCCTGGTGCTGTGGTGGGACTCGCCTGGCCCGCGGGGCACCTGCCACCATACCCAGAGGAGGCCTCCCTTGAGCTGGGAAGGATCCTGCTGGGCTGTCCGGCCTCACTCCCTAAGAGTGAGGGTCCCCACTCCCTAGGGCAGGGGCACCTGTGACAAAGGGAAGTTGGGACGTGGCTGGAAGCCCCTAAGTTCCGGTAATCCTGGAACTGCGGACTTGATGGATTCTATCTAGTCCAAGGTGAATGAGTCCACTAATCAGCCGAGCCCCGTGTATTCGGGAGCTTGGACCATTCCCTGGACACAGCGCACGTAGACTGCATACTGCATCGACGCTGAACCCCGGAGGAGTGCTCAGCGGCCGAAAGGCATGATTCCACCTGCACGTGCGTGTATCAGACAGCACAGCAGCAGCCAGACTGCCTGGGTTCAGCTCGGGCCCTTGCTCACTGAGTCATCTGGGGGAGGTCACTCAACTTCTTTGCCTGCCGGTTGCCTCCTCTGTGAAATGGGCATAATTGTAATGCTTACCTCAGAGGGCTGCTGTGAGCCCAAAGAGTGATGATTCACAGACAGACCTGAGACTAGTGCCTGGGACTCAGTAAGTACCTAATGAATCCTGGCCGCTATCAACATGGGGCTCTGTGTACAGGATGCCTGGAGGGACACACCATGCACTTAGAGCAAAAGAGGCTTCGGCAGCAGACCGGAGGTTGCCGGGGGCAGGGGCGGAGGTGGGGGTGGGGGGACTGGATGCAGGGCTTCACGTTGGGGCCAGGAAATGGCTGGCAGATGTCTGACAGGACCGGTGCTGGGACAACACTGTGAACGTACTAAATGGTGCACTTGACAATGGTTAATTTTCTGTTATGGGAATTTCGCCTCGATAAAAAGGAAAACCGAAAAAAAGACTCCTGGGGAGTGGAGTAGAGGCTACAAGAGAATAGATGGCAAAAACTTTGAGGAGACTCTACTCCTTAATTTGTCATGTCTGTCCAGTTTGATTTTTTTTTTTTACAGTGAATACATATGCCTATCGCTTTTATAATTAAACAAATTTTTTTTTTTAAAGGAAGTGGCATGGAACAGAAAATGTGTGGGGTGGTGGTCGGCGGCATTTGATGAGCTCTGATTCACTATCTACGGATCTTTCTTCCCCTGCAATGCCCCTATCACCTAGAGCAAAGCACTTTAATTAATGGCCCCATTTCAAAGTGAGAGAAAGGGAGGCTCACTCAACTCACAGAGCCTGACTCAAGAGCTTTTGCCTCCATCACACACAGCCCCCTAATCCTCATATGTCAAATAAAGGGGTGTAAAATGATTTCTCAGGTCCCTCCAGCTCTGATATCCTCTGGTACCCTCTGGTCCCAGATGCCTGGTCCTGTCCACAATCCAGTCTCCTAATATTGAAGGCATTCCCTTTCTTCTCCAAGTGTCAACGCAGGTGCACGAATGCCCAGAACAGCCCATGCCAGCCACACAGTTCCCTGCTCTCCAGCAGGGACACCAGACCTCCCGCCAGTCTCTCGCTCCTGAGTTTGGGGAAAAGACACCCCAGTCGAAAAGCTGATAAACCCAAGAAAGGAATGTAGATGGGCGGTTGTGCAGAGGCCAGCTGCTTGGGTGGGAGCCCAGGCAGCTCCTTGTGGCTGTGCCTGCCCACCCGTCACAAGGTGAAGAGACCCCAACTCACCCCAGCCGCCTCCTGCTGCAGGATCCTGGCTGCCTCCACCCGGCCCAGACCCAGCTGCAGCCACACCGGGCACGTTTTGATGAGCTTCTCCAGGACGCTGATACCCCGCCGTGGAAGGCAGTTCTTTGGGGTGACCGGCAGACAGGGCCCCATGCCACCTTCCTCCTCTTCTTCCTCTCCTTGTTTGCCAACATCTGGAACAGGACTGAGAACAGAATCAAATGATCAGCCCATCCTGCAGCCAGCCCAGAGACTGGTATGTAACAAACGGGGATTTGGTTCAATGGGTCAGTTATTCATCTAGCATCTGTGAAGCCAGGAGTCCTTTGGGAATTAAAAAATAATGGGGCGCCTGGGTGGCGCAGTCGGTTAAGCGTCCGACTTCAGCTCAGGTCACGATCTTGCGGTCCGTGAGTTCGAGCCCCGCGTCAGGCTCTGGGCTGATGGCTCAGAGCCTGGAGCCTGTTTCTGATTCTGTGTCTCCCTCTCTCTCTGCCCCTGCCCCGTTCATGCTCTGTCTCTCTCTGTCCCAAAAATAAATAAACATTGAAAAAAAATTGAAAAAAAAAATAAAAAAATAAGCCATGATCTTCCCCTTAGGGTGCTTACAATAAAATGGGTTGGATACGCACAGAAACAAGCAGCGGAAGCATTGGGATAAACATAACAGAAGCACAGTGTAACAGAAGTAGCTAATTCCAACACAGGATGGCTTCAGGGAAACACAGCGGGCATTGGAACAGAGCTCTGAAGATAATTTTTAAAACTTTTATTGTTTTTATTATTATCATTTTTTGTACCTCTCTCTAGAGGGTGCAAGTGAGCCAGGGGCAGAGAGAGAGAGAGAGAGAGAGAGAGAATCCCACAAGGGTCAGAGAGAGAGAGGGAGGGAGGGAGGGAAGGAGGGAGGGAGAGAGAGAGAGAGAGAGAAGCGGCGGTCTCTCACAAAGCGGGGCTGGTGTTTTACCTGAAGCCGGTCTTGTGCTCACCTGAAGCGCAGCTCAAGCTCACCTGATGTAGGACTTGAACGCACGAACTGTGAGATCATGACCTGACTCGGTCAGATGCTTAAGGGCTGAGCCACCCAGGTGCCCCTTTTATTATTTTTTAGTTTGTTTATTTTGAGAGAGAGAGAGAGAGAGAAGAGAGGGAGAGAGAGAATCCCAAGCAGGCTCTGCACTGTGGGTGTGGAGTTTGATGTGGGGTTCAAACTCACAAACCAAACTCACAAGCCAAAACCAAGAGTTGGATCCTTAACTGACTGAGCCACCCAGGAGCCCCTTAAAAACTTTTAAATTGAAGTGTAACTTACAGTGAAACATACAAATCTTCAGTATACATCTAGACAGAATTATGTATGTATATATATATGTTATATATATATATACCCGTGTTAATTATGTATATATGTATGTATACGTATATATACATACATACATATACCCATGTTAACTACCACCCAGATAGAGACCAGTGCTATTGAGCTCTTAAAAGTGGGTTGACTGAATTGAGACCTGCTAGGAGTATCAAACACACACAGGAGCTGAAGTCTTGATATGAAAAAAAAAAAAAAAGACTGTAAAATTGCTCATTAATAATATTTTATGTTGACGACACGTTGAAATAATAGTTTGAGTGTATTTGGTTAAAGAAAACATTAAAATTAATTTCACCTGTTTCTTTCTACTTTTTTAAAAGTTTATTTATTTATTTTGGTGGGGGTGGAGGGGTGGAGACAGGGAGACAGAGAATTCCAAGCAGATTCCACACTGTCAGTGCACGGCCCGATGCGGGGCTCAAACCCATGAACCACAAGATCATGACCTGAGCCAAACTCGGATGCTTAACTGAGGTAAGCCACCCAGGTGTCCGTCCTTCTATTTTCTTAATGTGGCTATGAGAAAATTTAAAACTTCATTTGTGGCTTGCATTATAGTTCTATTGCTCTGATACAGACATTTCCAGAAGGCTCCCTTACATCCCTCCCAGTCAACACTCTCTGCTCCCCCAGGGTGAGGATGTGATAGGTCAGGGAGGGGGAAGGAGGCCTATCACAGACCTAAGAAAGAGCAAAACCAAAGTAGAGGTCCAGTTTAAGAGACCTCAGACCCTCCCCCAAATGCTCACTCCACCGGAACCCCTGCACACACAGAGTTTTGATTCTGAGGAACTAAATCTCTCAGTGTATCTGCAGGGATGGGAACCCTTATTACCTAGGAAGCTGTGGCTGGTGCCCCCCTTTTGCCTGTGTCCCTGACTAGCGGGTGCTAGTAAGGAGACGCCCTGTGGAGGGACCAGGCCAGGATGAACCCCGTTACAGGCACAGAAAAGTGGAACCAGGTGGTGGGGGAGAGGGGGTCAGAGGGCAGCAAGACCCAAAAGTCCTGATGAGGGAACGGCATCTCCTAAAGGGAAGGGCAGGGTCCTGGCAGGTCTTAGGCTGGAGGGAGGCTGGGAAGTGCTGGACCAAACAGGTCCGGCAGCGCTGTGTTGTTTAAGCAGCTGGCTTTTGCAGAGACCCGGCTAGGCGGGTGTGCGGTCAGCCAATGTGGGTGTGTGCTAAAATTCCCTCCTGACGCTCCCACTCCCAAATCCCTGGAGCAGCCCTCCGTCTCAGGGATGCTGGATGTGCAGGCATGGATACTTGTGGATTTCCCCTCCGGGTCCACGCAGAGAAGTGTGCCTGGTCACCAGGGCAACAGGAGTGGGCTGGGAGGGGCTGTAGGGCCGCGCTATGGATGTCCACAGGCCGTGGGGCTGGGGCCCAGTGGGCCTCATTTGGAGTTCAAGTCCAGGGAGGCCCAGCCGATACTGATGTAACCTCTTCCCAGGCCCTGAAGGATGAGGGTGGTCACAGCATCTCCTCTGGGACAGAAGTGAGAAGGGTGGAGGCCAGAATTACCCAGAAAAGGGCCTGTTCGTTTGCTCTAACCCCTCCCCCCACTTGGAAACACAAAACTATCTTCTGGAACCAAAAGTCTTCCTAATCATCTTTAAACCTCCTTACTTGGCCTGGGGCCTCCCCCAGGGGCAGGTTAGGGTTCTAATGGCAGCTGGGGGCGAGAGCTCCAACTTCCTCTCTGCCCCCAGTTAGGCTTAGGCCTTGAAACGTCCTTTCCCTCAGAGTCTGTTTTCTTATCTGTGCAATGGGCAGGGGGTGGCCCGGAATATTCCTCCACTTACTGGGTGGCCTGAGGCGGGGCCTGGGCTTTGGGGACAAAGGTCCTCATTTTGTCCTATGGAACCAAAGCCATGATCAAACAAACAGGCTCTGTGAGAAAGGAGGGGGTCTGTCTTGTATTCACTTGTACTGTGAACAGTCTCTGAGGGTCTGCAAGCTCCAGATGTTGTTCCAGGCACTGGGTTAGAGCAGAGAAAACAAAACCAAACGAAAACAACAAACCTCTTGTCTAGGAGAGGGGCCAGGTGACAGACAAGGTGAACGAGTGACCTAGAGTAGTACGTCAGGTCGTGCTGAGCTGTACCGAGGACGCAGATGTCTGGGGAAGGGCGAAGGCCTTTGAGCAATCTTACCCGGAAGCCTGGGGGCTGGCAGGTGCAGGGGTGGGGATGTGGGGGGAGGAGGAGGGGAGGTCGGAGGGGACAGGGTGGGGGTCCCTGTAAGATTCTGGAGCCACTGGCAGAGGTGGCTCTAAATCCATATATATGAACACCTTCCCTGGGCTTCTGATTAGCAACTAGCCCACTACCACGCAAGCTTCCTCAGCAAGAAATGGGCCGTCCATGACCTCATGGGGCCCACGGGGCCTCATGGGGTGGCTTCTGGGCCCATGGAGAGTCTTCAAGGATCCACAGAGATGAAGCGGTTCCTTGCCCCCAGCTCCCTGGGAGTCCCACCTGCATCCCGAGGACAGGGTGACCAAGGAGAAACTGCCCAGCCTCCAATGTCATGGGCACTGTGCCACCCTTGTGATCACATCCCTTCCAGCTCTAAAACCTTCAATGGCTCCCACCGCCTGAAGGATCCAATCCAGTCCCCTAATATTGAAGGCATTCTCTTTCTGAGCCCTGCCCCCTGCAAACTCCCCTACAAAGGGCTGCCCTCCATCAGCTCAGCAGAACCTGAGCTTCCCCACCCTGCTCTGTCCACCTGCAATTCCTTCGGGTTCCCTGTTACTCCCTCCCAACATTTTCTCCAACGGGCAGCCAAAAGTTTAGTGGATTGGACCAGAAAGCAAGAATCACACGAGGAAAGATGGATAAATTACACATACCAAAATTTACACACGTGTCATCAAAACACCTCGTGAAGAAAACGAATACTCAAACCATAGGCTCAAAGAAGATATCCGCAAAGCATACACCTAACAGAGAACAACCAAGCTGATGTTAAAAACGGACACAAGATTTGAAAATACCTCAAAGAAGAAGGCATACGAATGGCTAGTAAGCAGGTGAAAGACTGCCCAACATCATTAGTCATTAGGGAAATGCAAATCAAAACCACAATGAGATGCCGCGACACAACCACCAGAATGGCTAAAATTAAAAAGACTGTCGTCACAAATTGGTGAAGATGGGAAGTAATCAGAACCGTTGCATGTTATTGGAGGGAATGTGAGTTGGTACAACCACTTTGGAAAAACGCCGGTTTTCTGTTTTTTTTTAATTTTTCATTTTAAGAGAGCATGAGTGGGGGAGAAGGGCAGAGGGAGAGAAAGAGAGAATCTTAAGTAGGCTCCATGCCCAACACAGAGCTCGACAAAGGCTTGATCCCATGACCCCGGGATCATGACCTGAGCCTAAATCAAGAGTCGGATGCTCAACTGACTGAGTCACCCAGGCGCCCCAAAAAAGGCAGGTTTTTTGTGTGGTTTTAATAAGTCTAAACAGACACCTACCATCTGGCCAGCCATCCCACCCAAGAGAAATAAAATATGTCCACACAAAGACCTGGACATGAATCTTCATGGCAGCTTTCCTCATAATAGCCTGACACTGGTCCAGGGGTCCATCAATGGCAGAATGAACGACAGACAGTGGTATCTCACTGTCTATCTCACAACAGACTAGGAAGTGCTGATCCATACAACCACGTGGATGAATCTCAAAAACATACGGAGTGAAAGAAACCAAATGCAGAAAAATATACATACTGTCTGAACCCATCTGTATGAAGTCCAAGTGGTATACTAAGATATGTGTATTTACGTTGCATCGTATGTAAATTTGACACCAAAACAATACAAAAGCACCACCAATGAATACTGAACTCGAGCTAATGATATGTATGCTAATATATCCAGGGGTGCCCGAAACTTTCTTTGAAATGGTTTAAAAAGTAAGGTTTAAAAATTCACAGGAGGATAGAGGGATAGATGGGGGTGTAATAAAGTAAATATACAAAAACATTAAGGGTATGTGGCAGGTATATGGGTGTTAACTGAAAAATTCTTTCAACTCTTCTGCAAGTTTAAAATCTTTTAGGGGCACCTGGGTGGCTCAGCCAGTAAGCGTCCGGCTCTCGGTTTTGGCTCAGGTCATGATCTCATGGTTCTTGAGTTTGAGCCCTACGTTGGGCTCTGCACTCACAGTGGGGAGCCTGCTTGGGATTCTCTCTCTCTCCCTCTGTCTGACCCTCCCTCACTTTCTCTCTCTCTCTCTCAAAATAAATAAACTTAAAATAAAACAAAATATTTTACAGTAAACTACTGGGGATAAAGTTCTCCCCATCCCTTGAGACCCATTGAGAAGAAGCCTTTCTGTTATACTAGAAGCCCTGGGTTTGAATCCAGGCTGTGTGACCTCTGGCCAGTTACGTTACTTCTCCGGGCTTCGGTTTAAGCATCTATAAAAAGGTAGTAATAACCCTTACATAAAAGGGTTATTACGAAAACTCGGCGAGACAGAGGTCGGCCGGGTGCTTAGCACAACTCAGCAGATGTTAACTATTGTTTTTCCATCACTCCAACCCTCCAGCTGGGTTCTTGTCACTACAATTCTTCCCCTTTGTAGTCTTGATTTTAGGATTTAGCACATTTGATTAGAGTGACTGAGGTAGACATCTGTGTGCTGCACTTGGCTTGTAACCCAGACAACACCTGGCCCCAGGGGTAACCCACAAGTTCCAGCACCTTGTGGCTCAGCGACGGCCCCTGGCAGTAGGAGCTGATGTGGCCAGGCTGCTCAACACCAGTCATCACAGCAGTGAAACCAAATCCGACACGGTCTCCGCTCTGGGTATTTCCACCTTCGCTCTTGTGCTTGAGCCCCACAGCCCAGCCCCAAGCTCCATCACTGGCGCTGGCATTCTGCGGTCGCAAGTGGGCGCTCAGAGCGCCCAAATGACCCCAAACCCAAAGTCAGCAGGGATTCGAGGATCAGAGGGTCTGGCCCCGCTGGCCTTCTTTGGCCTGGTCAGAGCAGACGCCCTTGTGAGCTCGTTCCTTCGGGGCTCTGGTGCTTTCGTGACTCGGAGCAAGGCCCAAAGCTCCCAGCCTTGGCTCGCTCCTTCTCTGCTGGCAGAGCAGGTGACCCCGACACCCACGTCCTCCCCCTCAGCGGCCAAACTCCAGCAGAAGGCCCTGCAAAGGCAGCCAGAGGAACCTTTGGGTAACGAGCGGCACTGTTAGCGAAAAGTAAGGAGCCTCAGAAACTTTAATGTTTTAATTTATATTTGAAAAAGAGACAGAGCTTGAGCAGGGGAAGGGCAGAGAGAGAGAGGGAGACACAGAATCTGAGGCAGGCTCCAGGCCCCGAGCTGTCAGCACAGAGCCCGATGTGGGGCTCGAACCCATGAGCAGTGGGACATGACCTGAGCTGAAGTTAGACGCTTAACCGACTGAGTCACCCAGGCGCCCCGAGGCTCAGAAACTTGAGAGCAACTCCACCGGAATGAGCAATTGTTCACGACCTGTTTCCTTCGGCTCACTGGTGGGGGGCTCCGGTCAGGGCCTGCTGTCCAAGGACACCAGGCTGCCAGCCCAGAGGCAGTCTGGCCTGACACCCGAGGAGACCCTCACCCTGCACAGCATGGACACAGCAACCTGGTGTATTTGGGGGACTTTCTCACCAGCTTCCCTGACGGAGGGGTGAACTGGCATGTCCTCGTCTCCCTGGTCTGGTTTCTATGTCCCTGTCACGGGCCTATGAACCTGGCTTTGGCGAGCAAAGCTCTGCTCGGGGTGGACAGGCTGCCCCAGTGTGGGGTCAGGGCAGTGAGGGTGACGGCTTGGGGTGTGGGGCCTGGCTCGATGCTGCCTGTTTGGAAGGAAGAAATGGAAGGTGCCCAGCTCATGAGTGCCCCAGGCCCAGGGAGGCAGTTCAGAAAGTTCAGCAATGCCTCACTGTGCAGAGAACTGAGGCTCCCTTGTGCAGACTCAGCCAGCACTCAAGTGGAATGGGGGGTCGAAGGAGAGGTTCCACCCACGATCCCAACCCCAAGAAGCTTCCAGATCAAGGGGGTCTATTGGGATGCAGAAGCCTGGTCCCTGCCCTCACAGGCTCTCAGGTCTGTGGGTGTGCTCCAGTGACGGATATTATGGGATGGCCAGATAACTGTACAAGGTGCACGGGCACGCAGATGGCATGGGGAGCTGCCACGGTCCTGGGAAATCAATACTCGACACCTAACAGTCCCAAGTCAAGATGAGGACGCTAAGGCACAGAGAGGTTAAATAGCTTACCCAAGGGCACACAGCCAATACGCGGCAGAGCTGGGATTCAAACCCAGGCAATGTGGCTCTAGAGTTTGTACTTAAAAGCACTACACTATTCTAGCTCTGGAAGGAATTTAAAAAATTTCCCATGTATTTGCGTCTTTGTCATACACGGCAAAGAGGTTAGATAATGTTGTTCTATCATCTGGCATGTATACAAACATACACAGAGACATGTAAAAATGTACACAGAAATAACTTCCAGAAGGCTACGTAAGACATCATTGAAGACCGTTATTTCTGAGAAGTGCAGGGGATTTGTTTCAATTTTTATACTGATTAGCATTACTTACATGATTAAAACGTATCTTAATTAAATAAATGTGGGAAAATATACCTGTTTGTCACATAAACGAATGCAGGGTGGAGAGCTGTTGGCTTTGGGGTCTCCCGAGCCTGGCTCGTAACCCAGTTTTGCACAGACTCTGGTGGGGCTTGGATGCCTTATCCAACCACTATGACCTCCAGTTTCCTCTTCTGCAAAGGGAGTAAGTACAACCAGCTGAGAGAATTTCTCTTGGGAGCAAAGGAGATGCGGCAGGCAGGCACGTGGCATGAAAAGGGCACTCCGTGTGTGACGATTATCATGGGGTCACTAAGAGCACGCCTCTAAAAGCCACAATTGAATTGCCAAATGGATGGCAGCAACCACCCTAAGCTTCAGAAGTCCAAAGTCCCCTGCTTTCCTTTTGAGGTGGCACCTGTTTCTCCAGCTGGGACAGGATTGTCTAGAGGTCCTGGAGGGGAGTGTCCCTGTCTGTGACTCTGGTGGCCGTGAGATGCAGCCATGCCTCAACACTCCCAGGGTGAGACAGGACAGTTGCCCAGGACAGTTCCTTGTCCTCCATGCCGACTGCTCCTCAATGAAATGACTCCTTCTGCACAGAGCGGGAGGGACCAGAAACACAAGGACCGGCGTGTGGGAGGTGTGAGACCTGGTAGGAAGGGACATCAACCTCTCAGCTGGTGCCATCTCTCTACAAACTCACCACTCGAGGGTTGGTGGACATTTCACACACTCTGCCCAGCACAAGGGCGAAGACCTGGGGCTCATTAGTCTCTGTCCCAGCCCCTGCCGCGCCCTGGCCAAGTGACAAGGGCAAGGTATTTAACGTCTACAGGGCTCAGTTTTCTCATCTGTACAATGGAGCTGGTAACACCTGCCACATGCAACGCACACCAAGCAGCACCTGGTACGTGATAACACTTCAAACAGGTCTTTCTTCTGGCTGGGGCAGCCACATACACAGTCATGTTCTGTTTCTCCCAGGAACACCTGTTGCTACAGTGGCAACATACGAGATGGCCCAAGATAAGCACGAATCCACGGCTCGGCCCTCTAGGAGCCGCTGGGGCACCAAGAGGGTTAAGCACCACCGAGAATGAAGACAGGTGCACCTCTTCTGAAAATGATTGTCAAAATCTAAGAGAGACGGGATGGTGTGGCCCAGGCCCAGCGGCCCCTCCCAGGATGCACACGGGCACAAGGAGACGATGAGGATGGCTGGCTGCAGGGGCGTTTGCAATGACCAGACAATGGGAACGACCAAAGTCCATCCCTAAGAGAATGGGTCCATAATTTGTGATTCTATCCACCCGGGACCATCACGCAGCTGCTAAAAGGCAGGAACCAATGCAACACAGTTAAATCTCAAAATCCTGTTAATGTCCTGATTTTAGTCCTTGTGCTGAGGGTAGGTAAGAGAATGTCCTTCTGTTTGAGAAACACCCACTCAGATACATTGGGGTAAAGAGGCACCGTGTCTGCAACTTAGAACGAGCAGAGGTGACAAAATGTTCACTGGTGGGTCTGGGTGAAGAATGTACATACAGGAGTTCTCTGTACTATTCTCATAACTTCCCTGGGAGTCTGAAGTTACATTAAAAGAACAAATTTCAGGGGCGCCTGGGTGGCTCAGTTGGTTAAGCGTCCGACTTCAGCTCAGGTCATGATCTCACGGTCCGTGAGTTAGAGCCCCACGTCGGGCTCTGGGCTGATGGCTCAGAGCCTGGAGCCTGCTTCCGATTCTGTGTCTCCCTCTCTCTCTGCCCCTCCCCCGTTCATGCTCTGTCTCTCTCTGTCTCAAAAATAAATAAACGTTAAAAAAAAAAAAAGAACAAATTTCAGGGGCGCCTGGGTGGCTCAGTCGGTTAAGTGTCCGACTTCGGCTCAGGTCACGATCTTGCCGTTTGTGAGTTTGAGCCCCGTGTCGGGCTCTGTGCTGACAGCTCAAAGCCTGGAACCTGCTACGGATTCTGTGTCTCCCTCTCTCTCTGCCCCTCCCCTGCTCACACTCTGTCTCTCTCTGCCTAAAAAAAAAAAAAAAAAAAAAAAAAAAATTTAAAAACATTTAAAAAATTAAAAAAAGAACAAATTTCAAAATCACTCAAACCTAATGTTGAGTGGAATAAGCACATTACAGAAGGAAGGAACATAAGCAGGTGTAAAAACACACATGCCACAGCTCCGTGTCTTGTTTGTGGATACGGACACACCCAGTTCAGGATGCTGGTTCCTGCCGAGGGGAGAGGAAGAAAATGGGATCGGGGAGGAGTCTGCAGAAGGCTTCGGCCAGCTCTGTGACCCCTGATTTATTTTTTAGGGGATCTGGAGCAATAAGCCAAAATGACAAGGATTTAACAAAACTGAGTTATGGGTACTCAGGGCATCGTTATGTTTTCCCCTGGACTTCTGTGTGCTTGAAATACTTAATTAAAAAGCAAACAAAACACCCACACACCTTCCCCCAAGATCTCAGCGTGTGTCACAGGCTGAGGAGATACAGGGTGGGAGTTCCCCAGGCAGCCAAGCTTATTATTCCCTCTGCCAGCTCAATTTCTACAGTACACTCCAGCTTTTGTTTGTTTGTTTGTTTCGTGTCGTGAAGTCAGTTCTGGAGCGTGAGGGCTGTGCCGAAAGGCAATGAAGATAAGCCCAGCCTGGGGGTGGTTCATCAGTTCATCCAGAGAATCAAGCCCCAGGGGACTTGTGAGGAAATCCTCGGAAAACTGCCACAAGGTCACTAGAGAAGAAGCCAGAGGTCACTGGGGCCATTTTTCTGGAAGCCACAGGACTCGGGCCAGGAGCAGCAGCTGATGCCAGCTGGAAAGGCACCGTAGAGGCCCTAAGGTAATGACCAAAGCCAAGCCACTCCACCTGGCTGAGCTCCAGTGCCCCCCACCGTGATCAGGGAGACCAGGCCACCTCCCGGAAGGTTGTCTGAGGATCACGTGGGACGGCATACGGAAAGAACCCAGCCACGGCTGACGCATAACAGGTGGTAAGCACTAGAGGGGATGGGGCATTTGGGACAGTTCACAGAGATGTCCAGATGTGCAGCGACTGCTGATTTCCACAGTGTAAACACTACTGGCCTTGCTGACAATGAGCCATCAACGGTTTAACCAGCAGCTCGCAACGTTCCTGAATAGCTACCCACAGGCCTTTGTGAGCCTCCAAGCCGCTGGCCTCTGCCTCAGATGTTCCCCTAATGCTGAGGTTCTCTCTGTAGCATCCCAATATGTACTCATTGTATCTGTTTGACGACTTCTAGTGACAGGCCGGCTGGCTCACTACCTCACTGGGCAACCCATTGTGAGAAGCAATTTTCCATGTCTATGGAGACGAAATGTGTTTCTCTCAAGCTTTCCCTCTTGTTGCTTTCTCTATACGTTATAGGGCCTTGGGGACCACTCACCCGCCCCCGCAGAGCCCTTCAGCTATATGAAGATGGCTGGCACACCCCCTCCCGCACCCCAGGTCTTCTCTCCTCTTGGATGAACAGCCCTACTCTTCGACAAGGCTTCCCAGAGCTCACGTTTATCAGCTGTTTCCCTGTTGGCGGGCCTTGAGCTTGGTGTTTTACATACAGTGTCTCTATGAATTTGCAAATGAAGTGATTTTTTCTTTTTAAATAACATTTTAACATACACAACTCAACCATTTTTGGTATAGTCACAGAATTATGCAGCTATCAGTATAATTTTAAGACATTTCCATCACCCCAGAAGGAATCCCATACCCATAGGCAGCCATGATTTCCTCCCAACACCCCAGGCAGTGGCAACCACTAATCTACTTTCTATTTCTGTCTTTATAGATTGGCCTCTAGATATTTCATATAAGGAATCAGATAATATGTGGTCTTTTATGTTTGGTTTCTTTCACTTGCATATATATATATATATGCAAGTGAAATATATATATATATACATATGCACATATACATATGTACATATATGTACACATGTATATGTACATATCTATGTACACATACATACATATGTATATACATATACATATATATATGTATTTTTTTTAATTTTTTAAGTTTATTTTTGAGAAAGAGAGAAAGAGAGAGAGAGAGAGACAAAGCATGAGTGGGGGAGGGGCAGAGAGAGAGGGAGATACAGAATCCAAAGCAGGCTTTAGGCTCTGAGCTGTCAGCACAGAGCCCGATGCGGGGCTCCAACCCAGGAACCATGAGATCATGACCTGAGCCGAAGTCAAACGCTTCACGGAGCCACCCATATATAGGCGCCCCGCATATATATATTTAATTCCAGTGTAGTTAACATAGCATGATATTAGTTTCAGGCATACAAAACAGCGATTCAACAATTCCATACATCACTCAGTGCTCATCAAGATACATGCACTCCTTGTTGATTGATAGGGGCACATGTACCCCAATGCTTATAGCTGTGCTTTCAACAATAGCCAAATTATGGAAAGAGCCTAAATGTCCATCAACTGACAAATGGATAAAGAAGATGTGGTTTATATATACAGCAGAATACTACTTGGCAATGAGAAACAATGAAATCTGGCCATTTGCAGCAACATGGATGGAACTGGAGGGTATTATGCTAAGTGAAACAAGTCAGGCAGAGAAAGATACCATATGTTTTTACTCACAGGTGGATCCTGAGAAACTTAACAGAAGACCAATGGGGGAGGGAAAGGGGAAAAAAATAGTTATAAACAGAGAGGAGGGAGGCAAACCATAAGAGGTTCTTAAATAGAGAGAACAAGCTGAGGGTTGATGGGGGTGGAGGGGCGGGGGCTGGTGGGGAAAATGGGGGATGGGCATGGAGGAGGACACTTGTTGGGAAGAGCCCTGGGCATTGTATGTAAGCGATGAATCACGAGAACATACCCCCAAACCAAGAGCACACTGTATACCTGAGCCGAAGTCCGACGCTTAACCGAATGAGCCACCAGGCACCCCCACGGCACCCTTACTGAAAACCAATTGAATGTAAGTTACAGCGGGGTTTGGAGCTCCCTAATCATACTGTTTCACCATCCTTCTGAGCATGCTGAGTATCCTCTTTGTATTTTCGAAACGCAGAGTCTCAAACAGGGACTCTTTTGAGTTCCCCAGATGTGCCCTGAACAGTGAAGAAAGACACATTACCATCACTTCCCTCATCTAGATATCCTACCCCTATTAACGTGACACGACACGGCACCAGCTTTTCCCCAGCTACATACGCAAGCAACACTCTGATAAACGGTGGGAAACTGTTGCATTCTGAGGTCGGGATTCCTACTGTCGAAATGAAGGGAAATAACAGACCTACGAGATGAGCAGCGGTTGTGACAAACGCCGTATTCATCAGGAGAACAGGTAGGATATAAAGGCGGTGGCACTGAGCTCAGACTCAGGAGACCACGGTCTCATTCTGTTGTTCACTATGTGACCGTGGGGCACTCACTCCTGCTCTCTAGGTTCCGCGACCTCTTGAGAAAAATGAGCAGGCTGAACTGGACCTGGGACGGCAAGTAGGTTGAACGTGCACGCGGTCGGTAGAAGCTGCTTAGACTGATGTTGAAGTCTCCGCAGGAAAAGAAGGCTAGGACACAGCGTGCTGTCTGCCACGGGCTCCGTCCTGGCTCTGCCATGCACCGACATGGACCCGACCAGGGACTAAGGCTCTTTCCAGCACTATGAATTCCACGATTCTGGACTCAACTGACCCGTGGCTGGATGCCACCTAAAGGCTTCTCTCCCTAGCTGGGCTGGCTCGGCCCCAGCAGACAGCCTGCGAGAAGGCAGGCGGCCAGCCCAGCTTCTCTGTGGCCTCCTTCCTGCCAGATGCTTTTCCTCGACGTGTAGAAGCTGAGCCACAGCTGCTGCCGGATTCTACCTCTGGCCCAGTGTTTGGTGCACACGGGACCAAAAACGCGGCTCCGGGCTGACCACGGGGATGGAAGAGACGGGGCCAGTTTCAGAGTCAGAATGTCTTAAGCCTGTAACGTGCACAACCCACGGCCCGGTTTCACAGGCTAAATAAATGCCTGAGGCCCTGGTGGGTTCCCACCAACGCCTGGGGGCTCCGAGGACGGTGTTTGGAAAATCGTGTTGTGAGAAAGTTCCCTGGCTTTCTCTCCACCCAGAAACCGAAAGGCCTTCTGCGAGGCGGTGGGACACAGGGTGCAGCTTAAGCCGTGCCCCCACCCCCCCCACCCTCTCCCCCACCCTCCCCCCTCCCCCCCACCCAACACTTGGTGGGTTAGCCTCAGGAACCTGGGATGCGGTGCTGTGGGCCCCTGCCCACAGCTTCTCAGAGGGGAAGTCAGCTTAAGCAGGTCTTCCGGACCCCGGAAGTGCTGAGAACGGGTCAGGCTGTCTCAGTTTGCACGTCACAGCCCACATCAAGGGGTCTAGCAGGTCAAAGGCCTTCAAACTTTCCACACCTGTGTGTGCTGCCGACCTCTGTTGCTTGGCACATGCCAGGCACTGCCCGGCTCCCAGCCCTGCCTTCCAGACTGTCTGCCGGGTCATCCGCTGACCCCAAGGGTTCCACCTGCTTAGACTGAGCCACTCCGGAGCCCCGGTGGAGCCTAGTGGAGCCAGGCTCCAGTGCTGAGCCCTCTGGTGGCTGCTCCCACTATGCCGGGCCTGCCCCCAGACCCCATGTCTCAGGTTTGACTGCTGGCTCATAGCTTCTCTCTGCATGGCCCTTGGCCCTGGCCAATCTGTGCTCCTGAGAGCCTTGGACACCACAGCCTCCTGGGAACCTGGGTCAAGTTCCTCCACCCTCCTGATGGGTAGTAACTTCCTCTGGCTCACAGGTCACAGCCTCTGTCCCTATCCCAGCCAGCCCCTTGAACCCAGCCTTACTTGACTCAGCCTGCTGGCCCTGCCCACACACCAGTCCTAGGCTAAGAATACCCACTCCCATCAAGACCCAGCTCATAGATGATAATACCAATTCTTTCCCCAGTGCTGTGTGCAATTGGGCTCTGAGCGATGGCAAGGGCTGGGCTGATTAGTGGTTTGAGCACGGGCTCGGGAACCAGACAGCCTGGACTAGAATCCCAGCTTGGTGACCTTGACAAGTGACTAGAGCTCTCTCTGCCTCACTTTCTTTACACTTAAGATGGGAGGTATGAAAGGCACCTGGGTGGCTCAGTTGGTTAAGCGTCCGACTTTGGCTCAGGGCACGATCTCACGGTTCATGGGTTTGAGCCCCATGTCGGGCTCTGTGCTGATAGTTCAGAGCCTGAAGCCTGCTTCAGATTCTGTGTCTCCTTCTCTCTCTCTCTCTGCCCCTCCCCAGCTCGTGCTCTGTCTCTCTCAGTCTCTCAAAAATAAAATTAAATAAATAAATTTTCAAAAAAAAAAAAAAGATGGGAGATATGAGCATTACTACCTTATGGGATTCTGTAAAGAGTTCAGGATAGTGCCCGGCATACAGCAAGCATCAAGGATGTTACTCTCAACCATTCATTCATCCAATGAGTATTTATTGAGCATCTACTATGGACCAGACAAAATTCTAGTCTTGCCACGATAATAATTACAAAAATAATCATACATAGTGAAAAAGCAGCTGACATTTCCCTCCTTCCTCACCTCCCCCGCCTCTGCCCAAATCCTTAGAAACTTCACTGAACATGAAGATGGTTACTGGAAAAGAGAGCATTTGGGGGACAGATTTCCTGCCTGGGACTGAAGCTGGATGCAGTGGGGACACAAGAACCCAGGTCACCAAGGGCATTGGGCAGGCCCGTGGGCAGCTG
Source organism: Acinonyx jubatus (assembly GCF_027475565.1). Taxonomy (NCBI): domain Eukaryota; kingdom Metazoa; phylum Chordata; class Mammalia; order Carnivora; family Felidae; genus Acinonyx; species Acinonyx jubatus. The sequence goes on along the minus strand of NC_069386.1, from coordinate 133,085,618 downwards.
TGACACCTGTATGTTGACATGGGCTGCGGCCACCTCTGCAAAGACACACAGGAGAGGGACCAAGTGTTGCCCTCAGTGGGGGACGGGGAGGCTGGGGCACAGGGGTGGGAGGAAGGCGTTTCACTGTATACCTTCTTTTGCACCTTTTGAATTCAACTCATGTGACTCTACCACCTGTTCCCAAAATAATTAAAACAATTTGTAACTTTGAAAAAGAAAAGTTCTCATCAAGGGGATTTCAGATGTGGAACCGAGCTGGGTTCTGCACAAGCACATCTAGAGAACGCTGCTTTCTTGTTTTGGCTAAGATGGCACGTGCAGGTCATTTCCCTTCTAGAACTTATCTCAGAGAGATATTTCAGAGGTGAGATAAGGCTCCACGGACAAAGATGTTTACTGCAACGTGACTTACAGACGTCAAGAAGGAGAATCAAATGGTGAACAACGTGTCTTGTCACGGCCCGTCTGCTCCCGGCGCTCTGTGTCAGTCATGTCTACCACTGTGCGCCCAGGCTCAGCACAGAATAGGTGCTCAATGAAATTTTTTTAAATGCTTGAATGACTGGGGAAGGATTAGTACGATACGAAATTGGCAACAGCCAATTATTTTTGATCTACAAAGAAAGCAATTTTAGATATTCAATCTAATACAAACCCTGGAATCACATATCTGTAAAGATACAGCTGCACATGTGCAAAATGATAAACAGACAAAGATACTTGCTGGGTTCACTGCAGCATTGTCTGCAATGGGGAAGAGACTGGAAACCATCTAAACGTCCATCGGAAAGGGGCTGGGTGAATGAATGGATACCAGGCAACTGCTACAAGAAGAATGAAGAAGCCCTCTGTACACTGACATGGAAAGGCTTCCGGGACATGTGGTTACATGACAAAAACAAATTACAGAACAGTATGTATACTGTGAAAAAAAAGATCATTTGCATTTGGAAAAAAGGCACTGGAAGAAGATGCAAGAAACTAATCACTAGCTGAGCAAGTATAGGAACAGACACACAGGAGACAAGGTGGGAAGAATTTTTCACTATACATCTTTGAAAAATATATATATATGTATATTTAAAAATATATAAAAATATATAAAATATATTAAAAATATATAAAAATATATGTATATATTTTTTAATGTGTATTTATTTTGAGAGAGAGAGAGAGAGCAGGACAGGGGCAGAGAGAGAGGGAGAGAGAGAATCCCAAGCAGGCTCCAAACTGTCAGTGAAGGAGAGCTCGATCTCATGAACTGTGACATCATGACCTGAGCCGAAACCAAGAGTCAGATGCTTAACTGACTGAGCCGCCCAGGCACCCCTAAAAATATATTTTTATTTTGAACCCTGTGAATGTATTACATACTCAAAAATAAATTAATACTGTTTCCAGAGATTTCTGTGCACCAGGCATTGCTCTCTATTAACCACATGAATCCATTAAAACAACCCTGTACCATAACTCTGGTTATCATTCCCATTTTATAGAGGGGGAAACTGAGGTACAGACGTTAAGCAACTCACTAAGGCTATGGAATCGGTAAGGGCAGAGCTGGGATTTGAACTCTGAGTATACAGTCCATGTTCTCAACCACTCTGCCACGTCTCTCCAGGTTCCTGCTCATGATATAAAATGAAACGTTGCAGAGTATAAACATATGAGAAGAGAATAAAGAGATGGAAAGACAGATCTGGTATCAAGGTATGATTTCTACACAAACCGATTTGAAGAACCCATACAATCCCAGCTGGATTCCCAAAGGTGTTCCATGAAAAGGCACGCAGAGGTGACAAGGGTCAAGGGCACCCTGACACACTTGAAGAACGGGGGTAGGACTTGGTTTTCTGGGTACCAAGACCTGTTATAAAACTACAGTGATTGGGGTGCCTGGTGGCTTAGTTGGTTGACTTTGGCTCAGGTCATGATCTCGCAGCCGCGCCTCGGGCTCTGTGCTGACAGCTCGCAGCCTGGAGCCCGCTTCCGATCCTGTGTCTCCCTCTCTTTCTGCCACACTCTGCCTCTCTCAAAAATAAACAAACATTTAAAAAATTAAAAATAAAAAGTAAATCACTGTACAGTGATTAAGATGTTGTGGTACTGGCACAGGGACAGACAAGTCAGTGGACTAGAACAGTCCAGAAACAGACGGACACATACACAGGTCCTTGACTTAGGCAGGGCCACAGCAGGACATTGAGGAAAAGAGCAGTCTCTGCAACAGAACGTGCTGAGACAACTGGGTATCCACGTGGGAAGAAGAAAGAAACGTGACCTTTCTTCACAGCATATACAAAAATCAGTTCCAGGGAGACTCTGTCCTGACCTAAATGCGGAAAGCAAAACAAAGAGCTTCTGGAAAACAATAAAGAATATCTTCATAATCTGGTGGAAGAGAGAGATTTCTAAGCAGCGCCCATGCGCGCGCACACACACACACCAACCTTAAATAAACCGATACATTTGACTGCATTAAAATGAAGACTTTCTGGGGCGCCTGGGTGGCTCAGTCGGTTAAGCATCCGACTTCGGCTCAGGTCATGATCTCGCGGTCCATGAGTTCGAGCCCCGCGTTGGGCTCTGTGCTGACAGCTCAGAGCCTGGAGCCTGTTTCGGATTCTGTGTCTCCCTCTCTCTCTCTGACCCTCCCCCACTCATGCTGTCTCTCCCTGTCTCAAAGATAAATAAACGTTAAAAAAAAAATATGAAGACTTTCTGTTCATCAAAACACTGTTAACAGAGTAAAGGCAAGCCCTCAGGGGGGAGAAGATCCCTGTAACTCACGTAAGCAACAACGGGCTGATTACTGGATTATGTACAGAACCTCCGCACATCAGTAAGGAAAAGACAAGACGTATATAAGCAAATAGAAATATGGGCAGGAGGCTTGAACTTCACACTGAGGACATCTCAGTGGCCAACAAGCGTATGAAAAGATTCTCGACAGCATGAGGAATCCAGGAGCCTGGAATTACAACTCCAAGAACGGCCAGCATGAAGAAGACCGGCTTTGGCAAGGACCAGAAAAGAGTGGGAGCATCGGGGCCTTCCTGTTCCATCGGCGCAAATATAAACTGTTCCAGCAGTGATTGTTAATACTGAAACGAAGGGATTGCTTTCTCCTTCTTTCACCCTTTTCTGTATATTGCAAATGTTTGCACCGAGTGTGCGTTATTCTGAAAATCAAAAAATAATAGATGAGCATTACAGGGGAAACCATAAAAGTGGAAGAACGGACGGATGCCTACGAGCACGTCTCCCCCGGAGACCAGTCTGCTCCTCTGGGTCTCCCCATCGCATAAAATGCCACATGTGGGATTCGGAGAGATCACCGTGGCCCCCGCCTAGCTGTGCCTCAGCCACCCTGGACAAACCAAGGGAAGGGCTCCTGTCCCTAGGGATCCAACCTGAGCCAACCCTCCCCTGACCTATGGCCCCTCGTCCTTTTCAGTCTCCTCATCTGGAGAAAAAATGGGAGACATCACGCTGACACCCACAGGGCCAAGGAGCTGGGCGGATGAGATGGAATTATGTACGTGGAAAGGTGGACACCCAGATATATGTAACACAAAACAGGTCCAAAAAACCCAAACCGATTCCAAAAGTTATTTTTCAGCCAGTAGAGATTTCCCAGCTTATGGTCTGGTCGGTGCTGTCCAAAGGACCGGGTGTGATAGTGGAAACGTCCTATGTCTGCTCTATCCAGTGTGGTCACCGTTAGCTGCCTATGGCTATGGGGCACTTGAATTACGGCCAGTGTGACCGTCACTTTGTTTTAATTAACTTAATTTGTAAAACAGGTATAGGTGGCCGGAGGCTAATGTAATGTATTGGGTCTAGACTTTTGCACTGTTTAAATCTCCATGCGTGCGAACTCACGTACTACGTGGGGGATTTGTTTTAATTAGAAAGAAGAAATAAGATAGAAAGCAAAATTCCACGCACGTTGAGGGTTATTACCATTAGCCGTTACTCTGTTCAGAAAGCTTTTCAAGGGGGAGATTCTGCTCTTGGCCACCTGTTCCGCTGTGTAAGGGACCCTTCTCTTAGGAGGCTGGCTGCGGGTCTGGCTTTGCACACGGATCCCGGCCCACCCCTTCCTGAGCTTCTACAAAGTTCCCAGAGTCCATGTCCACCCTTCTGCTGCCTTGTCCTTCCCAGGGGTGGACCTGGTTAGGAAAATAGGGCTCAGATGGCTCTGGGGAGGCGTGTCCCTTGCCCCTGCCGGCCCCCTTTCCTTCAGGAGCACCCACAACACGTGGTAGCCCACATGTCCCCCAGTGACCCTGGCCTCTGGCCCCGCCTGCCGCTTACTCAGTGGTTCCCCATCATCTGGGGGAAAAAGGAAGGGGAGCAAAGTGCTCCCTTCCCCCACCTGCCACTGGGGCTGAGGAAGGAGAGGAGGCAAGGGGGGTGGGGAGAGCAGCAGCCCATGGTGGACATGACTCACTCAAGAGAGACAAGGGGCCTCTGTGCCCTTACTCAGGCCCCTCCTGCTGGATCTCTGCTGGGATTTCTTTTTTCCTTGCCCTTAGCCTCTGGGGGCCTGCCCAAATTCCACTCTGGGCCTGGCCTTTCAAGGTCTGTAGAATGAGACCGAGAACAGCACCAACCCTTCGGCGCACTGTGAGGACAAGACAGACCACTGTGTGCGGAGCTTAACGGTGGGTCATTGATACATGGTCACTACAGACATTACTCATTCTGGACAGCGGAGTGGGGCCGAAAATGGTTTGCCCTTGAAAGAGAGCCGGGGTCTATCCTAGCCGTTCACTGCCGTCATGTCCTGGGACAAGTCTCCCTCCATCTCTGGACCTCAGATCTCCCAACAGTGAAGTAAGAGGAAGAATGCTTCCCCCTCCCCGCCACAACTACCTCAGGGGGTTGCTGGAAGGGTGAAACGTGACCATAGGGTGTGGGGATGTGCTTTGACAAGGTGAACCCCCGTTTCTAAACCGGGGGCGAGGTCAGGCACAGAGCCGTCCTGGGGCTGATTCCCGACGGCTGCCTGCCCGCGGGCACTGCCACGGGCGTGGGTATGCAGGCTGCGGACCACCCGCCTGGCAGCACCTTGCAGGAAACTGCCTCAGCGTCACATTCCTCCTGGTGACACTGAGTCACCCTGCCACCCACCCAACACTTGTTGTGACCACATTTCCTCTGCCGGGGGATAAGCGAATCATGTGAACGACCCAGCCTAACCAGTCCCGGTGTTTCTTGGCACCTGCCACGTCCTGGGCCCGGGCCCGTCTAGAAAAGCAAAAGGGATGCCCCTCTCCCTGCCTGAAATCCCACCCTTCGGGGCTGCATCTCTTGTAGGATTTGTTCCCGGCTACCAGCCACGCACCTCTGCCCTCCTCAGACCATACAGTCTGCATGGTCCCCAACGACTCAGCATGAGGGAAGTCACTAGTGGTGACTTTGCAAGAGTGGGAGGAAGCCGAGGACACTGGCTCGCAAACTTCGGGGGCTGCTGGGAGGCAGGGGGGTGGACAGAGTCGGGAGCTGTGAGGAGCAGTCCGGAGGCATGGCAGGCACGCTCCAACCCCCCCGGGTTGAAGCGTCTCCCAGTGACTCCGGGGCCCGGGTCGCAAGGTGGGACTCTGCCAGAGGATGAAGGGGGGCGCTGGCAGGTGGGACCAGGTGTATTTTTCCGCATGTCTCAGGTTCTTCACCTGGCCCATCCGTCCAGGGCTAAATTGGGGAGGGGGGCTAGGAGGTCACCCCACCCTGCCGGAGGGGCTCAGAAGGCTGGGGAGGGTCCAGCGGCCCTCTCGCGGGGTGCGGGCTCACCCGGCAGCAGGCTCCCAGACCCTTGGGGTGCAGGGTGTTCAGGGGCTCAGGACAGTGGCTCTGGACTCAGACAAAGCTGGGTCCAGGTCCAGGCTCTGCCACTGACGGCTGGGAGCTCCGATCAGGTCACTTGTCGGGCCTTGTTTCTTTGCCTGTTAGCCGGGCACTGAAACCCCAGCCTCACGGGGCTGTGACAATTAACTGAGAACAAGCTCTCAGCAAAGGGGCCTGAAGTAAACCCTCGAGACCTAACTGCTGCCATTATAGCGACACACCTATGAGTGCCAAGAATCCTCGTTTTAAAAGAAACTTTTTTTTCAAACATCTATTTATTTTTGAAAGAGAGAGACAGAGCACAAGCAGGGCAGGAGCAGAGAGAGAGGGAGACACAGAATCCGCAGCAGCAGGCTCCAGGCTCTGAGTTGTCAGCACAGGACCCGACGCGGGGCTGGAACCCACCAACCGTGAAATCGTGACCTGAGCCGAAGCGGGACACTTAACCGACTGAGCCACCCAGGCGCTCTGAGAATCCTCGCCTTTGATCTGCCTTGACTGATATGTGGCTCCCTGTAAAGATTCTTCTATTAGAATCACAGAATATGAAATAGTAGCACTGACCACTCCCCTTCTTGGAAACTTTCCAAGTCTCAAATTTCACTGGAAGGGAGAGGACCACAGGACAGTGCCTATCCCAAGGATTTGTGCATTTTAAAGACAGACTGTACATAAAACGGGCACTTGTTAATTCAGAGGAACAAAGTGCCTAGTAGCAGGAGAGCAGACGGTGCAGAGACTTGGGGCCCACATACCTACACGATGTAGATACAATCGTTTCTCATTTTTTTGTGGTTGTTACGTTCTGTAAAGTCACCGTGAACACTGAATTAGCGAATACTGAACCACCGTGTCCAGGGGGAACACAGGGTGACGTTCCTGTGAGCTGCTGGTCACATTTTCATCACCCAATAATATATAACCTTCCCTACGTGCATTTTAAAAAAATGTTTATTTATTCCTTTTGAGGGGGGGTGGGGGAGAGAGAGAGAGAGAGAGAGAGAGAGAGAGAGAGAGAGAGAGAATCCCAAGCAGGCTCCGAGCTGTCAGTGCAGAATCCTACGTGCAGCTCAATCCCACAAACCATAAGATCATGACCTGAGCCAAGATCAAGAGTTGTACACTTAACCGACTGAGCCACCCAGGCGCCCCATGTGTATTTATTTTTAAAGACACTCTACTTAATATATATTCTTGATGCATGAATATCAAATTCACAGCCGACAGCACGTCTAACTTGCCTAAATAAAGCTTCTTTAACACACACATTTTCTTGCAAGGCCATCACAGTGCTCTTGCATTTCGAAATGCAAGAATGGGCTTCAGTTCTGTGGTTGGGGGACATTTTAAATGGTGAAATCACCAACAAAATGCATACAAATGCAAAAAAAAAAAAAAAACACGGCACTAAACAGACCCCGGCAAGGACCCTTGTTTGAAGGGTAAGAACTCAAACAGGAAGGTAGAGTGCCTCACCTCAACTGGCCTCAGGTGGGAATGTGTGTGTCAGAAGATTCCAATTTTTCCACCGCTCTGAGCATGTCTGCAAATGACGTCTGAAGGACTATGATTTGGGGGTTACGAATACTTTTAGCAAGTAGGACAATGTGTTGGGGAATGTGTGCGTAATAAGACAAGTGTCCCTCCGTTAGGCTGGCACCAGTCATGACCTGGACGTGAACCCTGGCCTCAGAGCAGAGCCCTGCAACAGACCTCGGGGCTGTGGTGGCATCTGAAAAAGGACACAGCCCACCTCTCCCTGTGGAGCCCAAGCCGGGCGCCTGCTCACCTCCAGCTGAGGCTGCTGGGGGGCCGCCTCGGTCAGTTCCCGTCAGAGGTGGAGGAGGTATCTGGGAGGAAAACAGGAGGACGATATTTGTGGCAACTACAGGAGGGGCCTCTGCCAGCGCCCCCCAAACCTGGAGGCACCCCAAAAGTCACTCACCTCCCTACAGACTGCCGCGAGCAGGTCGCCTGCGTGTCTTGATGAAGTTCCCACTGTGTGTGGCCGCCATGCGTCACGTGCTGTCCTGCACAGAGCCTGGCGCACAGTAGGGCTTTGTACCTCCACGCGGTGTGATCAGAGAGGTAAGGACGCCAGCTCAAGTTCTCACAGCAGGTCAGGACAGACCCGGGACAGCGCCCAGATGAGGGTGTCGTCCACGGCACCGGGGAGCCACAAGAGGGACCACAAACTGGCTTATTGCCAAAGGGATGAGTGGAGTAGATGAGACGGCGTGGGGCTAGGGCCCTTCAGGAGACCACTGACCGTGGTTCAGGGTTATTTTTTTTTTCACTTATTTTCCAAAGTTTATTTTATTTGTTTGATTAGGCTCCACACCCAACGTGGGGCCCGAACTCACAAGCCTGAGATCGAGAGTCACACGCTCTGCTGACTGAGCCGGCCAGGCGTCCCTGGTTCTGGCTTCCTGAACACCTACTACGTGTCAGACTCTGTTCAAGCTCCTCGCGCGTGTTAACTCCTATGATACGGTAAGAGCTCTGCGAATTCAGAACCATTAGTATCCCTGTGTTACAGAGGAGGAAACTGAGGCAGAGGGTAGACTGTCAACCCTGACAGTTGGCTCCAGGGCTCACGACACCCGTAACCATTACACCGTGATGTTCTGCTCATCAGCTCCACGCATCCAGCCACGCTGAGCTGCGAGGGCTACCCTCCCCTGGGGAGGCGGGGGCCGGGCCCCCACGCTGCCATGGCACAGACCCAGTCCGCCACCAGGCTCCGTCCACTCTACCTCCTAGATATGCTCCAGCGGGCCCACTTCTCCCCTGCCGAGACCCTTGTCCAGGCCAGCATCACTGCTCGCCTGGAACCCTGAGGGTGCTTCCTTTTGGTCTCCCCACACACTGCTGCCCCCACCCCGCGTCCTTCTTCACACAGAAGCCCGAATGCGAGCCAGCCCTCGTCGTTCCCTACCCAAAACCTATACCCTTTGTGCAACTGTTTGTGTGACTGTATTTGCCACTGCCCGAAACTGGAAACGACCCAAATGTGCTGCCGTGGGTGAGTGGACGATACGATGAAATATTCTCAGCCGTGAAAACGAACACCATCCTGAGACACAGCCACGGCCAGATCTCCCATGCACTCAGCTAAGTGAAAGGAGCCAGGCTCACAAGGCAGCGTGCATATGGCGTTCTCAAAAAGGCAGAACTCGAGGACCTAAGAAATGAGTGACTGCCAGGATTGGGGTGCGGGGGGCGGGGAATTCTGCACAGGGGCAGGCTATTCCATATCTCGGTTGTGGTGGCAGTTACACAACCGTCTACGTTTGCCAAAGTGTGTAGAAATGAACACACAAGAAGGTGAATTTTACTCTATGTAAATTTTAGCTTGTTATGGGTTGGACCATGTCCCCCAAAAAGATACGCTGAAGTCTTAACTGCCAGCCCCTCAGAATGTGACCTTATTTGGAAGGAGGGTTGTTGCGGATGCGACGAGTTGAGATGAGGTCATACTGGAGCAGGGTGGGCCCGGATCCAGTATGACCGGTGTCCTTATAAGAAGAGAACAGACAGACACACACACACAGGCAGCTGACGGTCACGTAACGAACAAGGCAGAGGCTGGGGTGATGCTGCTGCAAGCCGAGGGCCCCCACGGACGGCCTGGGGCCCCCAGAAGCTGGGAAGAGGAAGGGCGAGTCTGCCCAGTCTCACAGGCCCCGATGCCATCTTGATTTCGGACCCCTGGCCTCCAGAACTGTGAGAGAATAAATTTCTCTTGCTTTAACCCCCCCTAGTCTGTGTTACGTCGTTAGAGCAGCCCTGGGAAATGGATACACAGCCGAGATTTTTAAATGCGGAACAAACCTGTCTCACTCTCCGTGGCCTTCGGGGGACTGCTGTCTGGTCCCCTCTCCGGCACAGGCCATCCTCCATCCATGCAGGGTGCTAATGTCTGGCCCGCTGAGCCTGCAGCACCCCCCACACGGCCAAGCTGGCTCACCCCACATTCATGCAGGAAACTTCCAGGCGTTGCTCAGCCTGGCTCTCGCCCCCAAGAGAGCTGTCCCAGATGCACCCGCATCTGAGCAAGATACCCTCAGCCAGCTGGCACCCCGGCACTCCAGGTGACTATCCTGCACCCTGTAGGCACAGCACTGCACGTCGCTCCTATGTCCCCACAAGACGGAGGGTCCTTGCGGCCAGGGTGAGTCGTCAGGTCATTGCTGGACGAGCGCCGTGCTCCCGGACACTGAGCTGGCTGGGAGTCTAAGGCCTGGGGAAGAGCTTGGGGCTTCGGCAGTTACCCCGCATCGTGCCCAGCTCAGCCCCAGCCCCGCAGAGGTGGCGCCAGGAGTCGCACCAGGGGTGCCTGCTTTCCCCAGCCACAGCCTCTGCGCTTAGGGCCTCCCGCCCAGAGTCGGCCTCGACAGCTTGTCCAGGACCCCCACCCCTGGTCTACTGGTCCCCCCACAAGATGCAGGCCTCCCAGGCCCCTTTCCTTCTCCCACATGCCCTCTGTCCTGTCAACCTCTCCTGACCTCTCTCCTCAGCATTAACCTGTCATATATTCACTCAACAAACATTTTCCAAGCCTTGTGCTGGACACTCCTCCCCAGCCCTCACACCTCTCGCTCAGCACGACTGTTCTGGGAGTTGAACACCGCCTAGCACGGTGCTCAGTTGGCGATGACACCCTGCCAAGAGGAGCCACTTTCTGCCCTCGGGAGCTTACAGTCTACTGGGCCAGAGAGTACACTGCGAGGGCATGAGGAGCAAGGCTCTGAGGGTGCTGCGGGGTCTTCTACTGTCCGGGCTTCCAGCTCGCCTGTTTGACGCCTCTGCACACGTTAGAAAAAGACACTCCTTCCTCCCCATGAATCCAGGCAATCTCCTCACCACCCTCTCACCACTTGACATCGTGCGTGGCTTGGCAGGAGAATGAATTTTCAGCCCCCACGTGTTTCTCTCTCAGCCAGGTGCCTCTGTGCAGTGAACAACCTGCACAACTGTATGCAACAGCCCTGGAGGCCTGACAGTCTCCTAGGCTTTTTACAGGAGGTGTAAGTGGGGTGCGTGTGCTCAGTCTCCGAGGCAGGAAAGAGCTCACCTTTCCAGAGGCTGGAGGGAGAGGCAGTCGGTGAAGACTGATGTGCCAGTACCCCTCCCCCTGCCCCCATCTCCAATGCCTCATGCAAAGGAATGGCCTAGGCACCTTCACAGAGCCTTGGAAAGAGCCTGGGTCCAGCTGTTGAGACATCAGGATGATCACTTCCCCTCTCTGTGCCACAGACTCATCTGTAAGCAGGGGCTGGATTAGGGAGTCCCCAGAGAAAAACTGAGCTCTGGACATCTGATGATGCTAGAAGCAGGGATGGGGGCTGCTTTGGCCTATAAAAAGAAGACGACTGTCTTTCAAGCCCTTTCCAGGGACACTTGCTCAGCCTGTCAAGACAGCCCACCCCACTCAATCCCAGGCCACACATGGGACCTCTGAGACACAGGCAGCCCGGAGGGCCTCTGCATGCCCAGGGGGCAATCCTGGGCTGTGCAGGACCACTCCAAGCAGGCTCTGATAGGCTCCAAATAAGTCTGTGCTATCCTCGGAAGGGGATGTCAAGCCCTGGCTATTTCTGGACAAATCTTTCCCAAGGCCAGGCAGAGAGGTCATTCAAGACCTCCAGCGGCTGGTGTTCAGCACAAACCCACCCTGGCACCCAGCAAGCGCTCAATAAAGAGGCAATGAATGAATGAATGAATGAATGAATGAATGAACGAACGGGCAAATGGTGCCAGCCAGCAGGGACGCAGGCGCTGCTGAGACTGGGCCCGGCCTTTCTCATGCTTGTGTGACAGGAGACTCGATCTCAGAAGGAGCTGCAGAGGTCAGCACAGGGGGGGTTAACCTATGAGCGTTCTCCATCTAGAGCAGAGATGGGGAAACTGAGGCTGAGAGAAGAGACACAGTTGCTCAGCAGTATTTAGCCCTGTCAAGGCACAGAACTGGGGAGTCAGAACTCAAGCCAGAATAACTAGTCTGCAACTTCTGGTGAAATCTAAAACTCACAGACACCCAGTATGAAGAAAATGTTTGCAATCTAGTCTTTGAAATAAGAGCCCTAGTCGACCCAAAACTGCCTTTTCTCTCTCTCCTCCTCTTCTTCCTTCCAACCTCCACTAGGAAATGAAGACTCGCAGGCAGCCCTGCAAAGCAGCTTTATTATTTCTGACACAATCTGCTGCTGTGTGACGAGAGAGAAAAGTTTTTATGTTAGTTAGGATCAAGTTTGTCTGTGAGTATCAGAAAATCTAAAATAACAGTGACTTAATTCATATAGAGATGTATTCTTCTGTTATAGAAAAGCCCGAGGAAGTGGTCCAGAATCGGGATGATGCTCCAACATGTCTAGGACCCTTACTATATTGTTGCTGCCCCCTATATAGCTTCCATTCTCAATTGACTTCAAAGTCCAAGATGGATGCTTCGACTCCCACCATCACATCTGCATTCCAGCCAACAGGGAAGAGGAAAGGAGAGAAAGCCACGCCCCTTCTCTTTAAGGACATGTCCAAGCAAACTGCACTCCTCACTTATATTTCACCATCCTGAACTTAATCACATGGCCACACCTAGCAGTGTTCAGCTAAAATTTACACCCAATTAAAATTCAGGGACCAATCAACAGGCTCTACTTCACCCTTGAGTTCAAATACTCTAGGGTGGTGATCTATCTCAAAGAATTGGGCCTCAAACCCTAGCCCCACATAAGTTTCCACCTAAGTTTTCAGGAGCTTCATTTAAAACAGAAAGGACTAGAAAGTAGACCAGTGTCTGTGCCAACTGCAATCATTAATCATATGAGGCCACCAAAGATGATACATGGGTAACATATGTCCACAGCACAGCATATAAAAATGCATATAGGAAACAATGAAAAAAAAGGAACACAAATTAACATATACATGCAGATCAAAACTGCATGCAAAGACTGAAATTAACAGGCACTCAGACTGGGTGTAGCCTCAAAGAGATTAAAATGTTTGATGCTTTAAATGCCACTACTTTTGTGTGACCTTTTTCAGGTATGTAATAAATTTTGGGGAGAAAACCAATAGTGTATGAATTTGTGTGCACACACACCCCCTATACACATAGAGGAAAGAGCTCCCAACCCCTTGTAATGGCAACAACCCTGTAAAGCAGGGATCCTCCTTGCTCCATGTGGCAGAGAAAAAAAAGAAAGGTGTCCTGGCGGGTAAAGGTGCAGGGACTTGCCTAGGGTTGCCCAGTTCTGAAACAGACCTGTGGTCTTCGCCACCACGGTAAAATCCAAACTCTTCCACCTGTTACCAAGGGGGCCCCAACTCCCTTTCTAGGTTCACCCCACACAGAACTCTCCCTTCCTGTCCCCAAACCAGGCTCTTGAGGGCTTCCACACGCAACTTGTCCTTTCTCACCTTCCTGCTCTGTGCTTTTCTCCTATGAGGATGCCCTTCTCTGCATACACCTGATTTCAGCTGTTAAAAGCTTACTTGTCCTTCAAAACCCAGTCCAGATGCCACCTCTACCAGAATGTCATTCCTGCTTACCATAGCATAGGCATGTTTGTATGTTTTTATGTAGTGCCCTGTGAGTTAGTTATGTGCATATTTCTCTTATTTTCCCTAATAGATAAACTGGAAACTCCTCGATGTTCAGTAAATGGACAGATAGATAGATGAATGAATGGGTGGGTGAATGCATGGATGGGAGGATGGGAGGATATATGGATGGGTGAATAGATGGAAGGATGGATGGATGGATGGATGGATGGATGGAAGATGGACGGACGGACAGACGGAAAGAAGGGTGGGTGGGTGGGTGGATGGATGGATGGAAGGAAGGAAGGAAGGATGGATGGATGGATGGAAGGAAGGATGGATGGATGGAAGGATGGATGAATGGATGGATGGATGGATGGATGGAAGCAAGGAAGGATGGACGGATGGAAGGATGGATGAATGAATGGATGGATGGATGGATGGATGGAAGGAAGGATGGATGGATGGAAGGGAGGATGGATGGATGGAAGGGAGGATGGATGGATGAATGGGTGGATGGATGGATGGATGGATGGAAGGATGGAAGGATGGATGGATGGATGGAAGATGGACAGATGGACAGACGGAAAGAAGGGTGGGTGGGTGGAGGGATGGATGGATGGAAGGAAGGAAGGAAGGAAGGATGGATGGATGGAAGGATGGATGGATGGATGGATGGAAGCAAGGAAGGATGGATGGATGGAAGGATGGATGGATGGATGGATGGATGGATAGGTGGATGGATGGGAGGATGGGAAGCTAGATGGATGGATAGATGGATAAAAAAGATACTAGTTGAGAAAAGAATCCCTGAATGTATTTTAGATGGATGCTCTCTCAAAAATGACAAGAACAGAAAGAAGTAAGCATAATAAATGCCATCATCAGAGGCACCTGGGTGGCTTAGTCGGTTAGGTGTCTGACTTTGGCTCAGGTCATGGTCTTGCGGTTTGTGAGTTCAAGCCCCACGTTGGGCTCTGTGCTGACAGCTCAGAGCCTGGAACCTGCTTTGGATTCTGTGTCTCCCTCTCTCTCTGCCCCTCCCCCCCTTACGCTCTGTCTCTCTCTCGCTCAAGAATAAATAAACATTTTTTAAAAATTTTTTAAAAAATAAATAAATGCCGTCATCAGATGCCATTGGTAGAAAGCTAAGTCCTTGCTTCGAACTGCAATATCCCTAGAGAAACTTAGAGTAGCCATCTCTGACGGTGATTGAGATTAAGGAAGCTGGAGACATGGAAGCTGGGGAGAAAGGTCCTTGGTGAATTCCTCCTTGATAGCTTGCTCCTTTAGCCAAAGATCATCAGACTGAGAATTTCAGATGCAGAGTCCTTTATTTCTTTGGTTTCCAGGGGTGGGTGAAAAAGCACACTTACTGACCCCAGGAATAATTTCGTTCTGGGAAAACCTGTGCCCAAGAAGAAGTCTCCTCTGCGACTGTCGTGGCCCCCTTTCCTCCTTCCGGGCTGTCCCTCTCCACATCCGTCTCTCCTCTTTCTATCTTCAGAAAACAGGCTTTTTCATCAGCCCTGATATCTCCTATCAAATGTGAGTCAAGGAGCTGGGGTGGTGTTGACATCTGAAGTCCCATCTCTTAACTAGGGGATAAAAAGTTCTTGGCTTTGACTAAGATCCCAGAGTCAGTGGTGAAGCGGGGGCCACCTTCATGGGGGAAGGATCGCACAGGATGGTCCCTCTAAGGCAGATCTTACCATCAGGATCCAAAGGTCCCCAACCCTGGCCTCCCCCGCCTAGAATCCTTATGTCCCCCCACCCCAGGCTCCAGGCTTGTGGGTGGAGCCAGGTTCGGGGTAGGGCGGGGGCGGGGCAGGGGGGGGAACCGTCACTCTGCCTGGTCCTAGGACAGAGCGTGCAGGGGGGGCCTGGCCCTGAGGCTGGTGCCATGAGCCCATAGGATGTGGCCTGAGTGTGCACTGTTACCACAGTGCACACGACACAACAGGCCTTGACCACAACCGCTCTCTAGCCCGTTTCTTTTAAAAAGGAACAAACATTTTTCATAGCAGGCTTGTTCGTTCTCTCAAACGAGTACAAATTAGAGTGGGAACACTCCCAGGAATTCCCAGAAATTACTGGCGAGATGGGGGCAAGGCACTCTGATGACCCCCCAGAGTTGTTTCTGACCCCCAGAAGTTTTGACCCCCAGAATGATTTTAGCCACAGGGGCGGCCTCCTCAAGCTCCACCCCCCTGGGCAGAAGAGCTGCCTGGGGCAGCAGAGGACTTACTGGCAGGTGGAGAGAGCCTGAGGTGGCGGCCATGATGGTGGCTTCCAGATGCTTCTATCAAAGGCCAAGGCTGACAGCCACATAGGTATGGAGTCCGTAAGGCCCTCCCCACCGCCCTGTGGACACCGAGTCAGAGGGAAGGATTCCTCTGTACCCACCCATCGCTTTTCTCTCTTTCCAAGCCACACGGGCAGGAGGGAAGGTTCTGGGTTCACTGGATAGCTCTGTGGGGGGTGGGCAGGGGAGGCACGAGGTGCCATCTGTGGCCTGTAGGCACAGGGACAGCTGTCTACTTCAGGATGGTACCGGGTGTGCTGTGGGGAGGCCCCAGGGGTTACCCGGCAGAGAGCCCCCTCCCTCGGATGTCATCCCTCTCAAGCCCTGATGGGACAGCCTTCCCACCAGAAACTCCGCGACGTGAGGCTGCCTGTGATCTCCTCGGTGTCTCCTCAGCAACCACCCAAAATGGCCAGCGCGGGAATCCAGTCACACTCAGAGACGCCACTCCAATGCCGTCCAGTCGGCACATCCTAGCAGGACAGCAGAGGCCTGTCCCCAGAGTGGGCTTCCACAACCCATGCACTTTTTCTTTAAAAACGGTTCTTCAAAAATAAACCCACAGCAGTGAGAAAACATTTCCTTCCAGGTACTCGGTCAGGGTGATGACCCAGAAGTCTCCCTTCTGAGTCTTTGTTTCATATGAAAGTGTACCCGTATATTCTAGACTGTTCCACAGGCTGCCCTTCCAGCCATCAGAAGGAAGAAAGGCTAGGTCATCTCCAGCTGGCACATCAATCCCCTGAGCTCTGATATTACTCCAGGACACCAGCTTCTGCTGCCCGTTGGCCAGTATTCGGGGAATCACTGAATGTCAGACCAAGGGGGAACCTAGAGATCACTGAGTTCGTTGAAAAATGAGGCCCAGCGACAGACACTTGCTTCCTAGTATTCTCCCAAATCACCACAGGGACGGGACTCTGGAGACATCCTACATCCTCAGCAAGCCCCTAGCATCTTCCAGATGAGCAAAGGATGATACAATTAGGGGGACTCCGACCCCCAAGTGTAGCTGGCTCTGGCATGGGCATGAAGGGGGTGCAGGACGGACGAATCCTCCTGAAGCAACTATAGCAGCATTTCTCAGACTTTCCTTCAGCATTTTTTATTTTGCAAAAAAAGACACCAAAAACTAACAACCACCATCAATTTACCCAATCGTTTCATAGAAAAAAGGAGGCTTAACATGCCAAACAAAACAAAACTCCCATCTCAGAATAAAAGACAGTTCTGCCCTGGGGGCGCCTGGGTGGCTCAGTCGGTTGAGCGACTTCAGCTCAGATCATGATCTCGCGGTTCTTGAGTTCGAGCCCTGCCTCCGGCTCTGTGCTGACAGCTGGGAGCCTGGAGCCTGCTTCGGATGCTGTGTCTCCCTCTCTCTCTGCCCCTCCCCTGCTCCCACTCTGTCTCTTGCTCTCTCAAAAATAAATAAACAGTTAAAAAAAAAAAGACAGTTCTGCCCAGGAAAAGAGGTTGGCAGCCTTGGCTGATACACATCACTCACACACACACACACACACACACACACACACACACACGCACGCACGCACACATATCTTCCTAGTTTTTCAGTGGACCACAGACCTGCCCTTGGGACACAATGACCCAGGCTGGGCTCACCCAGAACCTGTACAGCCAGCTAACTCTGCTCTCTCAGCTGAGGACGAAGTATCTATTGGTAATCCAGAGCTGGCTTCACCGTCTCCCACCCTCTCTCTCAGAGAAGTGAGGGAGCACAGCTAGAATTAGGGGACCCCGCTGAGGAGGATAAAACGAAGTGACTGGTGCCTATACAGGGTCCCTACCCAATTTCCTGGGTGGCCAGCCGCCTTGTTGTCCCACAAGGGAAGGCTGCGAGGCAATTTTTAGAATCCTGTTCAGTATGTCATTGTTCTCAAGCGTTTATTGAGTGCCAGCTGTGTGCAGGACAAAAAGATATGGATGTAAAGATCTGATCCCTTTTATTTGGAAGTTCATAATCTAAACAGGAAGACATGATATTAATGGGGTTTTGGTTTCTTGCTAGGTAAATAAGTAGCTCGTGCGTAAAGTTTTTTGAGGATTCAAAAAGAGCTGGTGTGGATGGAAGGCTTCATGGAGGAGGTGACGGCATTCCAGTTGGAAGGAACTTTGTGGGCAAAGACAGGGGAGGCTATGGCAGCTGTGCGTGCCAAGGGGAACAGAAAAAGTAAGGCTGTACATTGGCTTCGTGAAGGACTGGAATGGGGTATGGAAGACAGGGAGTCCTTAAGGGGTTTTTAAATAGGAGATCATGGCACCTAAGGGTGACCAGGGGTTATGGGAGTCATGCTGTTTTCTCCACCCCTCCAGGGGGACCTCGATGTGGCTGGCTGTCTGTCTTCTGTCTCTAGCAGCAAGAACCATTTCACCAGAAGGGCTTATTTTGGGGTGGGTGGGGGGAGCGGGTGGTGGTAGGATGAGAGAGATCAAGGGGAGATCTACGGTTTAGAAAAGTCATTCACGTCGTGATTTTCGTCTTTAGTTCCAGTGTTGAAGAAAACATCCATGTTTTGGCCGCCCCTGGGGCATGGGATAAACGGCAGGTTCAGGGTAACAGTTACGCAGCCAAAACTTCTAGAGCTGGCTGCCAGAGCAGCACTCACTGTCTCCAAGCCAACTTGCCAAGAACAAGATGACTCCTGGGCCCTCACTCCCTTCTGAAGGTGACTCCCGGATGGGGGGGGCGGGGGGGGAGGGTGGGCAGAGAGCCACGGGGGCAGACAGGAAGTCTGGGACTTTTCTGAGGCACTTCCCCCCGGTTGGGGCTCTTTCTGGGCACCCAGACGCTGAGGATGGGCCCTCTTCCTACGCCAGGCCTTTCTGTTAGTGTCTCCAACCAAGATGTGCCTCTCTCGTTCTGATAAGGGAGGGGTAGACCCTCTACTTTCCCCCTTCCAAGTTTGCTCAGACACTTCTCCCCTCCAAACCTGCCCTCCCTCCTCATTGCTCCCTACCCAGTTCTGCTCATTTGTCATGGCCTGCATAGGCATGAACTGGCGACAACCCTCACTCAAGGGCCAGATGGACTCTGGGATGTGATGTAAGGGACCGAGTGTGTGGTTGCCAATCAGCATTCCTTCCTCCCCTCTGCTCTGGCCCCTTCCTGAGAGGCACCGCAGGCCAGCTCAGATTCCTGTCTATAAAGTGGAGCTCCAGGAAGGCCTGAGAGGGCAGTGAGGGGCCTGGGTGGGGTGGGTCCCCCCCCCCTTCAACCATCATACCTATTTTTGGTTGGGTTCCCTCTTTTATTTCCCGATCCCCTGGATTAAAATGCAGGTGCCTTTATAGGATGTGTAGTTTTTAATGCTTTCAGTCTCAGTAAAGATCACTAAACAGGGATCCAGGCCCAGGACAGGTTCTATCAAGTGGTAGCGGAGATTGGGAAGAGGTCCTCAGGGACAAATGTGCTGAGACTCCCCGGTCCCAAGCAGACCCTGAGCCTCCACCCCCTAGTGCTTCCCAGGGGAGGCACGGGGGCTTCTCAGGGCTCAGAAGTGCAGGCCTGAGCTGGTTAGGTAACCCTTTGCTGCCTGTGGGCCACAGCCTCTCTTCTGGTCTGGAAGGGGGTGGGTCTCCCAGCTGAGTGCCAGCCAGGACCACCCAGAGGCATTAGCCCCTGCAAGCAAGGAGGCCCAGGTCGGCGGGCAGAGCTGGAGTTGGTATCTGGGACCCTGAATTCATCACTGCTCTGGGTGGGCCCCACCCCAGAGGAGTCCCCTGTCTTAGAGCTGGGAGTGAAAGAGGGACTTCTCTCAAGGAGTTCAGCGGGATCCCCGCATTTTGTTAGGCACAAGGCAGAAAGCCAGGGGTCTCCCAAACCCTGGGGCTTTGCCCAGGCAGCCCCTTCAAGGCCCAAGGCTCAGGAGACCCAATTTCTAGGCCCAGCCCCACCTCCAGCTCCTAAGACCTTGGGTAAATCACTTCCTCTTTCTGGGTCTCCTTTCTCTTGTCGTTAAATTAGGGGATTGGAGGGGCGCCTGGGTGGCAGTCGGTTGGGCGTCCGACTTCAGCTCAGGTCACGATCTTGCGGTCCGTGAGTTCGAGCCCCGTGTCGGGCTCTGGGCTGATGGCTCAGAGCCTGGAGCCTGCTTCCCATTCTGTGTCTCCCTCTCTCTCTGCCCCTCCCCCGTTCATGCTCTGTCTCTCTCTGTCTCAAAAATAAGTAAACGTTAAAAAAAAAAAATTAAAAAAAAATTAGGGGATTGGATTAGATCCAAGAGTGGAATCCTTTTTCAAATAAAATCTTAAGCAGACTCTCAATTCATCAAACATAAAAGTGTGGGCTTTGAGTATACGCGTCCTCAGTGACCCCTGCACACAGGTTGGCGTCTGGCCCCTCCACAGGTCACAGCTTCACCGGGGTCATCTCTGCGCCTCCCCACTCCCTCCTCACCTCCAGTTCATCCCTTCAGAGGCCAGCGCCTCTCCCTCTCCTGTCTCCCTAGTCACTACCCGCCCTCCTGCCCACTGAAGAACTTCCTTCCCAGCAGATTTCTCTGCTTCTGCTTTCTCTGCTACAGTCCGTCTGCGATATAGCCCCAATCCGAATCAGATCACCTCTGTGTGCGAACCCCATCTGTAGCCCCCAGCATCCCCCAAGCCTTTACCCCACCAGACCACCTTCTGTCATTGTCTCCCACATCAGCTGCAAGTGGGAAGGGGCTTGGTTTAATGCTGGGCACCCGCCCCCACCTAATGTAAACACTATTTGTTGAACCGAAGGAGAAAAAGTGTCTACACCTAGGATACTGGGCAGTCTGCCTTTTCTTTCTCCCCAGCCGACATCTGCACCAAGGCGGAGACAGACCTTGCTTGCCAAGGTCCTCACACTCCTATTCCAGGGGGCTCTCTGAGCTCTGGGGGGTCAGAGTAGGAGACATTCTCCCAGCTGTCTGAACATCACAGCGAGAAGGAGAGGACTTTTGGAAGCCCAGTGGAAAGAGGAGTCCTCCTCTGAGGACTCAGAACCCAGCCCCAAGTGGTCGGTAGGGTCTGGGGGTGGCATGGGGGTGAGGAATCACAGATGATTGCTCCTCCTCATCTTTGGACTGTAACACAGGTGGACACATGGCCCGGGGAACAGGGGGTGCCTGGGGTGCACCCGAAAACTGCCTTGTAGTACTTGACAGTCAAGGTCTGGGCTCCCCAGGGCAGAACAGGATCTGATATGGTAAGAAGTTAGAGGGAGGCACCTGCAACTCAAGTTCAGGAATTCCTGTCTTAGGACTGCCACAGTGGTGGCAAGTTCTCAGTCCCTGGAGGTATGCAAGTACCTACCAGGTATGAGTTTCGGTGAGATACTATTTAGGAACCTTCCAGCACAAAAGGTCCTCTTAAATAAAGTGATGTTTTTAGCAGCAAACCAATATTCCTTAGAATGTGCCAGGCACATGTAAGCAGGCCTGAGCTGGTGTGTTAACCCACGGCTGCCTGTAGGCAGCTGCTTGAATATTAACTCATCCAAACCTCATAACAATCCTATGAAGTTGGTGTTATTATTACCCCCAATTTACAGAGGAGGCAAGACCAGGTCTCTTGTCCGAGGTTAAATATCTGGTACTATTATTAACAAGTGGGAATAATAATAATAATTATTATTATTAAGAGTTTACCCTATAGGCCAATGTGCAAAACTCTTTATGCATTATCTCATTTAACCCTCAAAACAACCCTGTGAGGATAGTTACTACTACTTATCTTCATTTTATAGATAGGTAAACCCAGGCACAGAGAGGTTAAGTAACTGGTCCAGTAATGAACAAAGAAAAGCAAGAGGAAGTAGGTGAGGGGGGGTCACTCCTGGGGAGGGGTGGGGAAAGGGAAGCTGGACAGGTCAGGACCCTGGCCCCTCACCACCCCTTCTTCCATGGGAAACTCCTCCTAGCTCCACCCTGTAATATTGGGTGTGGCAGAGACTTGCCACTGAGGGGCCCCCTCCCCAACATAATTTCCAATTCTTCCCACCGGATGGCATTTGTCTTTCCAGAGGTTACTTCCAAGAGAAAGCATACAGGCAGAACTTCTGGGGAAGGGCGGCGATGGGGCAAAAGGGAGGAGGAAAGCATTCAGATCCAGAAGAGTTTAAGCCCCCAGCCCGCCAGAGTGGGAACCAGTCACCTCCAGCTGTCCCCCAGTCCAGAACTGCACAAGATCGGCCCATCCCTCTTGTTTTACAGAGCAGAGAACTGAGGCCCTGGGAGCTGGAGCTAGGGGTCATGGAGCTCCTGGGGTCATGGAGCTAGGCCAGGCAGCAGCTGGGTGTCCATCACAGAAACAGGCCCGGGAGTTTTAAACCAAAAAGCCAGGAATGGCAGCCTCGGGGCAGGGGTGGGGGTGGGCGCCCGTCAACCTTGACACCCCGAAAGGTTCTAAGAGGCCTTCCCAAGAATCCACCACTGGAACTGAAGCCTCTGCAACCCCCTGAAGCTTCGCGAGACGCCCGCTGGGCTGGGCGGGGGGGGGGGGGGGTAGGAACCTTCTCCCCGGAGCGCAGCCCTGAGCAACGTCCAAAAGCAACTTCGGTGGGGGTGGGGGACATAAGACGAGGCACACGAGACCCCTCTCGAAAGTCAGTTCCCAAACAAGTTCGGCTTCACGCATGCCCAGCTGTGCCTTCTCCCCGGGACCCCCCAGACCCCAGCGCAACCCTTGCGCCCCGGACCCTCCCCAGGGCTTGATAAGGCAGGTCCAAAGGTCACCGTCCCCGGACCCGCCTGAGGGACGGGGGAAGGGGATCTCGGTGGGTCCGCGGTCTAGGCGGACTCGTCAGCTGTCGGGGCCGCTGGCGTCCGAACTTACGGGGACCCCGGCCCCCATCCCACGCCCGCCTGGTCGTCAGCGTCCCAGGACGCGCGCGGGGACGCAGGCGGAGCGGCGGGTGCAGGAGGCTGGCGCGACCCGGACCCCGCGTGATTGCTTCTGAAGTTCAGGCGAGACAGGAGCCGGGGGAAGGGGCCGCATCCACGCAGCCCCTCCGCCCCGGCTCTGACAGGTAGAGACGCTTTTCTCGCACCCGGCCGCTTAGCTGGTTTTCCAGCGAGCGGTGACGTCTGAGCTTCGAACTTTGGCCAAGTCCCCGGGTCCTGCAGCCACCAGCGCGGCCCCCTTCCGCGCAGAAGCGGAGTCCGGCCCCGGCCGTGGCCGCGGGGCTCGGACTCACCCGACGCCCCGAGGCCGGACGGCTGGGGCTCCCTCGCGAGCTCCGAGCACTCCCGGGGGGGGTTGGGGAGGCAAGACTTACCCCGCGGGGTCCCCGCGCTCGGGCGCCCCGGCCCGTCGGATCATGCCGCCGGCAGCTCCGGGACCGCGGACGGAGGGGCTCAGGCGCCGGGCGGCGCGGACCGCCGTGCCCTGGGCGCCCGCATGGCCCTGGCGCTGGCCCTCGGGAAGGGCCCGGCCGGGCGCCGCCGCCAGCCCCGCGCGGAGTGGGAAGCCGCCGCCGCCGCCGCCGCCGCCGCGCTCTGGGGCGCTCGCTGGCTTCCACTTCCTGTATCCGAGCGCGCGGGGCTTTCAGGAAGAGGCTGGCCTTGGTGGTCAAGGGGTTTTTGTCAAAAGCCTCTCGCCGGCGGCGGGCGGCCCGGAGCCCCCCTGGGGCACGCGGAAGCCCGGCGGCCGCGCCCCTCCCCCCTCCCCCCCCCCCCCCCCGCCCCCCGGGGCCGGGCCTGGCGGCGGGCGGCTGGGGGACCGCGGCTCCGGGCGCGGACGTCCAGCCGCCGGGAGCTGCCTCCGCGGGCAGGGGCTGCGGCCCGGGCGGCTCCCGAGAGCGCCGCGAGGGAAACTTACAGCAAAGTCTCCCACATGGCGAAGAGTCGCGTGGGAAGAAGGAAGGCGCTCCCGGCTCCTGCGGACCGGCAGGTGGGGAACTCGGGCCGGGCTCGCCAGACAGGGAGACGCAGCCTTGCCTCCCGCCCCAAGGAGCCCGAGACTCGCCCAGGGGCAGCCCCGGACCAGAGGCAGGTGGCCTCTTGGATGCCTCCGCTAACGGTGAGCTCACTACTTCACAAGGTGGTCTGTTCATCCACGGGTACGTGATTCACTTATCCTGGGTACCACCCCTAGGTGGGATCGGAGTGGGAAAGCCAGTGAACTCACACAAATACCACAGCCACAGCAACTCCCGTGGGACCAGGAGGCCTCTCTTCTCTAAGCGCCGGCAGCACTCAACACTGCCTCCTGAGCCCAAACTGCCTTCAGAGCATTTCACGTGACTGGGCACGACTGGACCTTGCAAGGCCACCTCAGTCTAACGCAGGGTTTCTCGGCCTTGGCACCACTGACATTTGGGACCAGGTAATTCTTTGTCGTGGGGGCGGCCCTGCATATCGTAGGATGTCTGGCAAGCATCTCTGACCTCTATGCACTAGATACCTGGAGCATTGCCCATCCCCTGTAACAACCCCAAACGTCTCCAGCCTTTGCCAGATAGATGTCCCCCCGTTGAGACCCATTGGTCTAATGCCTTCATTTTATAGATAAGGAAACTGAGACATAAAGAGAGGAGGAGACTCACCTGAGGCCACCCAGCAAGTTGGGCGCAGGCAGGACTGAGACCCAGGGCTCTGGTACAAGCATCACGAGGCGTCTTTGCCCTCCATGCCTCTGCCCTGCCCCTCCCCTCACACCCTCCTCTCCACCTTTCATGACATTTCCACCATATCAGCCTGGCAGAAACTAGAGAGGAAAGAATCCCCATCCCTAAATAGAAGTACATGCAGCCTCCTGGTGGGGACGTAATGTGGTGCAGCCACTTGGGAAAACGGTCTGACAGTTCCTCCAAAGGTGAGACCTGGAGTTACCACATGACCCTGCAGTGCCACCCCCCACGTGGGTATCCAGAGAAATGAACACACGTGTTCACACAGATGCTTGTACATGAATGTTCATCGCAGTATTGGCCATATCAGTGAAAAAGTGGAAACAGTCCAAACGTCTATCAACTGATGAGTGGATAAACAAAATGTGGTACGTCCATACGACGGCATAATGTGAGGCCATAACAAGGAATGGCGTACTGATACAGGCTTCAACATGAACTTGGCAAAGAGCTCAACGGAAGAAAGCCAGTTACAGAGGATCACATACTGTAGGATCCCATTTACATAAAATGTCCGGAATGGGCAAATCCATATAGAAAGAGAGTAAATTGGTGGTTGCTAGAGGCTGGGGGGAAGGGAGCATAGGGAATGACTGCTCGTGGCTCCGGGATCTTTTTTTAGGGGGGGTGGATGGTGAAGAAAATGGTCTGATATTGATTGTGAGGATGTTGCACAACTTTGTGGTCGAACTAAAAACCTTTGAACTACACTTTACGTGGGTGAATTGTATGATACGTGAATTCTATCTAAATTAAACTGTTATTTTGTTGTAAAACTGCAGTGTCCAAGAGGCTACGCTGACTCCTCCAGCCATATCACTTCCTCCTCTGTCTGCATCCCTCCAGTCTCCCTCGTTAGATCATAGCCAAGCTCCCACTCACCTTTCCTCTCCTCCGGAGGCTCAACCGTCTGCTCCCTGGACCAGAATCTTTTCTACATCTCCCTGGATAGGACTGTAGCTCCTGTTTGAACGCATGAGCTTTGAGGATAGACTTGTGTTCACGTCCAACCCCAGGACCTTCCAGCAGGGGTAGCCCCAGGAACATCACTTCCTGGTGCCTCAACTTGCTGGGCTGTAATAGTGATGAGTGTAAGTGGGCACCTGCCCCAGGTGGCATTATTAGTCTCTTGTTGCTGGAACCAGCCTGTTGGCCTCCCTGGCCCCCAGGGAAGAGGTCTATCCGACTGTCATATCTACAACGATCCCTCAGGCCCTACCATGCTGATGTCGACTGTGACTAACCCCCCTCTTCCCCCGCCCCCGCCCCAAATAAAGGTTTCCTTCAGCTTCCTAGGCTGCCGCTGAGAAACAGGACAAGCCCCTCGAAGCCTGGGTTCCATGGGACCAGCCCCAAGGTTCTCACCACATCCCGACAGAAGCCTCCACGAGTCCTGTTGCTCACCTGGCTCTGTGAAGACCGAATTCCTCAGGTAGACACCAGATGAGGTCCACCCTGCCCCTGTTGCTGGTAACTGACCGAAAAGGAAGTTGCTGAGATTCCAGAAATCCAAGCAGCTTCTCTTAGTGGTGGCCTCTGACAAGTTGGCCCTGAGTGTCCTTCCTGGGTCCCTGTTTGACTCACTCAAGCCCTCACACACCCCACACCTCTCCCCGGACGGATCTCAGGACGCCTGCTGGGGGGGTGAGCATCTGCTGCTGTTTGGGCCCGTAGGTTCCTTCCCCCTGCCCCTAGCCTCTGTTTCTTTGTTAATACTGGTACCGGGGTACCTGGTTTCCCTTTAAGGAGCTACTCCTCCCAGCCGGGTTCAGGTGGAGATGACAACTACCCCCAACTGACCTGGAACACATATTCTAATCTAGCCAATCAGAGCCCTACACTTAACTGGGCACAGTGATTGGCTGGTTCACGGATCAACACGTGACCCAATTGGGCCAATACGATCCTTCCCTGGGACTTTTCGTTGGCACTGTTCAGGAAAGCCAGCAGTCTTCCCCCGACCTCAAGCTGGCTAAGCTGGGAAAGTATGAACTTGGGGTAGCACAATAGCTCTCTGAGCCACCATGTAGTGAAATGTACTCAGGAAAAAGCCAAGATGGAAGAAAGCAGTGCAAGGAGAGATGGGGCCCTGGTGTCACCTGTGAGGTCTAGATTCTGATGTGTCTACAGCCAGCTGCACCATTCAACATCTCCGTTACAAGAATGAATACGGTCCTTTTTCTTTTCCTTTTTAAAAAACTCAAATACAATTGGAGTCGGGCTTCTGTTAGTCGTCACCAGGGAGTCCAGGCTCGCCATGATTGCAGCCCCTTCTCTGTCTTCACTTCTTGCTGCGCCTGGAGGATGTCCAGTTGTGGCGGGGCTATGGGAACAAACAGATAAACACTTCACCTTATTACCCCAAAATATAAGAGGCTGGTTTGCATCTCTGGGGTCCTCATGGGCAGCTCTCACCTCCACCAGCTCCTCAGCCTCCTCCTCCCTCCACACAGCTGAGGGCAAACAGACTCAGTCCTGAGGAGCACCCTGGGATTTTTCAGGAAAAGGTCACCCCCAGGAGGTCAACTTTAAGCCTTGCTGGAGTTTCTAGGGACGATTAGCCAAGAAAAAAAGTCTCACGGCACAGTCTTGCTTTTTAAAACTTCCCCAAACCTTTCTCTGAGTTGGATAAGAGACTTTAAGGAAACAGAGCGTGTTCTTTCCCCAGATATTTTCCTTCTATCTAGAGTAGTCAATGAGAGCAGGGGCTTGAGTCAGGCTGCCAGGGTTCAAATCCCAGCTTTGTCACTTGGTGGCTGTGTAACCTCAGGCAAACGACTTTGCCTCTCTGTGCTTCAGCTTCCTCATCTGTGAGATGGGATAATAACAGTGCCTACCTCACAGGGTTGCTGCGAGTGTTGCATGAGCTCATGTAGGTAAGGGGCTTAGAACAGAGCCTGGCATGTAGTAAGTACTCAGTAAGTGTTAGCTATTATTTGTACCATGACTAAGGTCTTTAATGTATCAGATCTCACAGGAAACAAATGGCACATCTGATTAGGATAATTTGAAGAGGGTTTTGGTTTTATTTTTATTTTTGAGAGAGAGAGAGAGAGAGAGCGAGAGAGCCGGGGAGGGACAGAGAGAGAGGGGGACAGGATCCGAAGCAGTCTCTGCACTGACAGCAGAGAACCCGACGTGGGGCTCGAACTCACGAAGCGTGAGATCATGACCTGAGCCAAAGTCGGATGCTTAACCGACTGAGCCACCCAGGCACCCCTTGAGGAGGGTTTAATAAATTTGTAGGTGGGGAAATGCAAGAGAGAGTGCTGTCAGCCTCAGATCTGTTACCTTCCTCAGCCCAAAGATGGGGAGAAGGGGTAGTGTCCAGACCCAGAAGCAGAG
The DNA here is from genome assembly GCF_027475565.1 of Acinonyx jubatus. NCBI lineage: Eukaryota > Metazoa > Chordata > Mammalia > Carnivora > Felidae > Acinonyx > Acinonyx jubatus. The sequence continues at coordinate 133,057,953 of NC_069386.1, read as the reverse complement.
AGTCCTGTCCTCCCCTGGCCAGGGGAGTGGAGCAGGGTCCCTCAGCCTAGGAACACAGCCAGCTCACAGTGACCCTGAGGGAGGCAGCCAGGAAAAGAAACGCTCCGAGTCTTTTCCCTCCCGCCAATCTCCTGCAGCGAGGGTATCCCCAAGTTGCCCAAGGCTGCTGGAAGCCAGAGGGCTTGGGAGCCCCTCGGTCAGTCCCTGTGGGTGAGGAGTCCCTATGGATCAGCCTGCTGGAGTGCGGAGAAGGGCTGGGGGCAGGGGCGGGGGCGGGAGGGCAAAGCTGGGGAATCAGACACACTGGCTCAAATCCCCCTCAGTCTCTGGCCCGGAAGCCGGGCAAATCAGTCAAGGCAGCAGACATGTGAGCGAGGCCGTTTGGATTCTCCAGACCAGCCCATCTGCCAGCGAAATCCACGCAGTGACCTCTGTCGCTGTTCCGTGGAACAGGAGGATCACTAGGCCAGACCTGCCTGAACTCCCGGCTGGTAAATTGGTGACATACAATAAAATGGTTGCTATTCGGGATGTTTTATTTTGCAAAAATAGATACAGAAAACAGCCCTTTCTGTGGCTTTTTCCATTGTTGGGCCCCCAATAAACCCCCTCATCTGCATTCCCTGTTACTTTAGAGAAATCTTAAAAGACCTGGCGGGCGGTGGGGCACCTGGGAGGCTCAGCTGGTTAAGCCTCTGACTCTCGATTTCGGCTCAGGTCATGATCTCACGGTTGGCGAGATCGAGCCCCACATCGGGTTCTGTGCTGGCAGCGTGGAGCCTACTTGGGATTCTCTTTCTCCCTTGCCCTCTGCCCTCCCTCCGCCCCTGCAAAATAAATAAACTTTGAAAAAATAAAAAAATAAAAGTGGGAGGAAAACCACTTTATTATTGCAAAATCAATCTGTATCCTCAGGGGTCAGCCAGGAAAAGAATGCACCTGCTGCATAGGGGCTGAGGTGGCCTGGGAACTAGACTCTGGGGAAAGCAACAGCATCTTCTCAGTTCTTGTGACGTCTGCTCAGCAGCAATGAGGGCTGGGCATACAAAGGCCTTACAACTAAAAAAAACAAGTCCTGGAAATCTGGAATTTGATAGGACCGTTTCAGATTTCTAGAGTACTGTACTGGCTAAAGAAACACTTCCGAGGGCCCAGGCACCCTCGGGGGCTAGTGTGAGATCTTACTTCTGTCTTCTCTGAGGCTCTATCTGTCCGCAAGGTGCATCTGACACTGGCGTGGGTGTGCCTTGTGAAACCCAGGGGGCACTTGGGGATTCCCCAGGTTCTGGAAAGGACAGAGCCCTGACAGACCTATTCTGCGTGTCTCATCGGAGACCATGCAGGCTGTCTCCGGCACTGGTCTCTGCAGAGAGAGGATGTTCACGAGACACCCCCAAAAGTTTTTAAAGCAGCCCTCGGCCTGGATTATTGAGGCAGCAGATTCTTGTCTGCTCTCCCACTCCCACTTGGCCAACACCATTCATCCCTGAGGCAGGAACTAGAGGCTCTGAAGATCTGCCTCAGGGAACTCCTCTCCCCGCCAAGACGACTAGCTGCATTTGTTCATCTGACTCCAAGATCTGTCCCTGAAGCCTGTCTGTTCCCAACCAAGGTGCCCTCTTAACCTGCACTTGTTACATATTTCCAGACACACTAATATTCTCATGCTTCAATTATCTTTAGTGTGAGTACAGGCTCCTTAGGAGCGGGGAATACACCTCCTTTTAAATTCTTTTCTACACCCCACCCAGCAATAACCAGTGGAGAACTCTGTAAACAGTAAACACTTAAGAAGCTCTTATTGGCTAAATAAAAACAATTTGTTACCAAGGAGGAAAGCTGCTCCATTTCTGAGTTCTGTGCCATTGTGAGGATTATCTCTGCTTTGTGCTGTCCGAAGATGAGCTAAAACTGGGGCCAGGAATATCCTCAGTTCATACAGTGACACCAGTGAGGTACTGGGAGCTCATGGAAGTCCTGTGCTGAGGACTTTTTAGGTTAGTGAATGAGCCAAGCCACAGGAAGATGCTCTTGGGTTTAAGTGACAGAAAGCTCTGAATCTAAGTGGATTGAGTACAAAGGAAATGGATTGTCTCTTACAACTTGAAGCCCAGAGACAGGAAGTGCATCAGGTATCTATTGCTGTGTAACAAATTACCCCCAAGGTTAGTGGCTTAAAACAACACAAATTTGCTATCTCACAGACTCTGTGAGTGGGGGGGGGGGGTCTTGGCAAAATTTTGATGGTTGCCTCTGCTTCAGGGTCCCTCACAAGGCTGCACTCAAGTTGTTGGGCTGGGCTGGGGTCTCATCTGAAGGCTCAACTAGGGAAGGGTCTGCTTCCAAACTCAGATGGCTGTTGGCAGGATTTAGTTCCTTCAGGGGACCCAGTTTCTTGCTGGCTGTTGGCTGGAGGCCATCTTCAGTGCCCTGTGGCATTGAACATGGCCTTTGATTCATCAAAGTGTGAAGCTGAGAAGGCAACAGAGAGAGTATGATGGAAATCACAGCTTTACAGAGCCTAATCGTGGAACTGACATCCCAACATTCTGATCCTATTCTTTTTTTTTTTTTAAGTTTTAAAATTTATTTTGAGAGAGAGAGAGAGAGAGAGAGAGAGTGAGAGCAGGGGAGGGGCAGAGAGAGAGGGAGAGAGAGAGAATCCCAAGCAGGCTCTGTGCTGTCAGGAGGATCCCAGAGCTTGATCTCACAAACTATGAGATCATGACCTGAGCCAAAGTCAAGAGTCAGGAGCTTAACCGACTGAGCCACTTAGGTGCCCCTGGACCTATTCTATTAGAAAGTCACAGGTCCTGTCTACACTCAAAGGCAGGGGATTAAATAAAGGTGTGGAGACCAGACGGCAGGGATCATCAAGGCCATTTTAGAAGATAAGTAGTACAGGCAGCTCCATGTGCAAAAGAGTCAGGGGCTCGATGCTGCCATCAGTCACTCTTTTGGTCCCTTTCTCTGCTTTGCCCTCCTTGGCACTGACTCCATCCTTGGGCTAGTTCTCGTAAGCTTCCAAGAGAGCTGTCCATGGCAGTGAGGGTCATGCTCTCTAGGTCCGTCCTGCAGGAAAGGGGAAAAGCCTCTCTCCGAAGCCTAGGACAGAAGTCCTTGTAGTGCGATTGGCCATATTAAGCCACACACCTGCCCCCGTCACCCGGAGAATGTCATGCCATGGTGGCTTATGTTACTTAGGACCCATACTTGGTCCTGGGCTTGGAAGTGATCTTCCCCCAGATCATGGTGGGGTGGGGTTGAGACCCAATCAAAGCTAAGGTTCTGCTGGGAAGGAAGGAGAGAATAGGTATTGGGTAGATAATCAACCTTGTCCACTACATTTGTATGGAAATGACCAGAAAAACAAGACCATGCATGAGAAAACATTTGGAGTTGATTGATATATTCATTATTTTGACTGCGGTGGTTATTTCATGGATATTTACATATATATAAGCATTGGGGCGCCTGGGTGGCTCAGTCGGTTAAGCATCCGACCTCGCCTCAGGTCATGATCTCACGGTTCATGGGTTTGAGCCCCGCGTTGGGCTCTGTGCTGACAGCTCAGAGCCTGGACCCTGCTTCAGATTATATGTCTCCCTCTCTCTCTGCCCCTCCCCAACTCTCATTCTGTCTCTCTCGTCAAAAATAAATAAACATTAAAAAAAATTAAACATCAAATTGTATACTTTAATATGCACAACTCTTGTATGTCCATTATACTTCAAAAAAGGCTGTTTTAAAAAGCATGTCATATCTTTAGTCATTATGTTATGAAAAACACAAAAAAATCAAGCAAATATTCTTCCAGTTTTCAAAAACTACTGTTTGATTCTGCAGAGAATTTATTCATGTCATTGATGAAGGAGTAAATTCTGAGGTATGCCTTTGTTGATTTGCTTCGGTTGTACACGTTAGTGTAAACAAAAATGTGATAATCTATAGCATTCCTATAGTTCACCGGTTGCAACCATAGGTGTGTTAGAGGTACAAGAGTTTGGCAGCCCTTCGTGAAAACATTTGGTGAGAATCAATTGCATGTGTGGAATTTATAGTAGAGCATTATATAGTTTATTATGTAAGGAAACAAGGCCACAAGTTATAGGTATAGTTCAAGTTGCTCTAACAATATGGTTTCTAAAGATTCGGCACGAGGGAGTCATTTTTCAGGATCATCTTCTTTGCCCCCTTCTCCCCCCAGTGAAGGATGGCCAGGGAGGCATAGAGGAGGAGGTGGCCCTTGGCGGGCCTGAAAGGACTCAGCCCTTCACATGGGTGCAGGCAGTGGGGGGGCAGCTGGCTCGGGAGAGACTCACTTGCCTTGTTAACATGGCCCTCTCGGCAGCACCTGGAGTGAGGGACTGGAAAGCCTTTGAAACAGTGACTTCTGGGGCGCCTGGGTGGCGCAGTCGGTTAAGCGTCCGACTTCAGCCAGGTCACGATCTCGCGGTCCGTGAGTTTGAGCCCCGCGTCGGGCTCTGGGCTGATGGCTCAGAGCCTGGAACCTGTTTCCGATTCTGTGTCTCCCTCTCTCTCTGCCCCTCCCCCGTTCATGCTCTGTCTCTCTCTGTCCCAAAAATAAATAAAAAACGTTGAAAAAAAAATTAAAAAAAAAAAGAAACAGTGACTTCTGGGAAACAAATCCATTTTTGACAAGAGGCCAGATGACTGAACATTAGCAGCTCATCAGATCTGAGTTGGCTCATCCAACCAGAAGGCAAGCTGGGAGGCCCGAGGCTCTTCTCTGGGACGCGAACTCCTACTGTGTGCCAGGTACTGTGACCCTACGTGTCAAGGTGGGGAGACAGCTCCGAGGGCGAGGACACTTATAATTTCTGCCCCCCTCCCCTGGGAATTCTTCGTATTCTGGTACGCAGTCTTTAACCATGTGTGATTCATTCATGTGTGCCCAGATTAGGGGTTCAGGATGGTTAAATAAATGAGATAAAACCTGTGTACAGAGTATATTACCTACCCACTAATGTATAAAATATTACCCCAAATGTAACAGCTTTAAGCACAGTAAACACTTTTTTTTTTTTTTTTTTTTTTTAATAATCTTACCATTTCCATGGCTCAGGAATCCTGGAGCGGCTTAACTAGTTGGGTCTGACTCAGAATCTCTCATGAGGTTGCAGTCAAGATGAAGGTTGGCAGCCATTTTGTACTATGAGGCTATATGCCTCACGTGGGAAGATAGGGCAAAAACGGAGAAGGAGGCTGGGTCGCCGCCACCATGGAGTGCGACACCAGTCTGGACTGAACACCTTTGTCTTTTTCTATGTGACAGAGAATAAAATCCTATCCTGTTCAAGCCACTGTTCTTTGGCATTCTTCTGGAGTAGGATTTCAACAGGCAGAAATAAGGGAAGGGCACCTTTGGGGAGGAACGTGACTGTGTGAGTAAAGGGTTGGAGGCAGGACCCTATTTACCTCTCAAGACAGGGATGAGGGAAAAATTAATTACCGCCTAAGAAAGCGTAAGTGCCCATCTTTGAGGGGTGCCATATTGATAACGACTAATCCTCCTTGTTTGTTTTTGTCTCGAGGGTAAGGACTGTATCTAACATTCTTTGTATAGCAGGCTTGGCAAAAAAGATGTTCCTTAACTAGTTGGTGGTCATGCCGTGATTTATTTCTATCTCACTTCTCCCTTTAGGGGATACTCACTTCCTCTGAAAATCAAGCGTGGTGTCCTCAAACCTTCCTGGCGAGAAAAGCCAGGGTGGTTTGTTTAAAATCATGGGGTGGCAACAGGCTGGTCAGTTTGATCCCAAGGAATCTGCAGATCCCGAGGCTCTGCAATGCCTTCCACCTTGTGCCCTGCCCCTGACAGGGGTGCCAAGAGGTGTGTTTGGGGAAGTTTGGGGTTCAGTTCAGGTGCTACTAATTAATGCTGCCTCGGGCAAGGCGATGTTGGGGAAAGGAAGGAGCAGCACCCACGCTTCCCAGGGGTCTCGTCTGCAGATGTCTCAGATCCTGAAACTGTGGGCTGTGGTCCTCACAGGGATCCTGGTCTAGGGCAGGGCAGGCTACGTGGTTCGTGGGACCCACTGCCGCATGAAAATGTGTGACCCCGTGCTCAAAAAGTATTGCAGATTCCAAGGCAGCAACAGCAGAACATGAAACCAGGCACGAGAGCCTTCTACGGGTGGGCTTTCTAAGCATGGGCTCCGTGACTGCACGGGTGACCTGGGGTGACCAATATCTCAGTTTGTCGCAGCCCGATGGGTTTCCCAGGACACGGGACTTTCAGGGCTACCCTGGACAGTCCCCACTTGGTCCCAGCACTCTACCTGGCTCAGCATCACAGGGAGCCTCCCCGGATCTCCTCAGCCGAATCCCTAGCCCAGAGGCCCGGGTCAGTCCCGCTTGGAGCCCCGCAGGAATGCTCTGGGTCCTGCACCCAGGAGCAGCCTCTCTGCCTGCCTGACAGTGCAGCCCACCCTGGACTCTGCTGGCTGGCCCCACTAGCTCCTCCCAGAGGCCCCAAGGGCGGAGTGTGGCAAGCTTTTTTATCTGGCAAGCTTTAAAGAAAAACTTATTCGTGACCATCGCTAAAGAAGGAGACTAAAGAACAAGGAAGGTTATCGCCTCGGGGACAGGGACCCCTGCAGTGGGAGAGAGAGATTGGGCTGGAATCCTCAGACAGCAAGGAAACAGTGGGGGTTTCTATCCAAGGAGCAGGGTGGGGTCTGTGGATGGAAAATTACTGAGAGGAAACATCAGGGGTACAGGGATTCTGGCTAAATGTCAGGGGTACGACGGATTGTGGGTTCTTGCCGAAGGAGGGCCAGGGTGGTCAGCGTCCCCTGGGGTTAGTGGGGGACAAGGAGCCAGATGGCAAGTCGAGGGTGACCAGTGTGGAGGATTGGGGCTTCTGGCTAGACCCACTTAGCAGGATTGCTTCTGAAAGTTGACAGGGTGGGGACAAACATGGAGGCCCAGAGGTCATGGGCCTCGTGGAGAAGAGAGATCAGAGGAGCCTGACCAAAGCTTGGCCAGAGAGGGGCTGTCTCAAACGCCCTTGGCCCTCTTTGTTCGCCATGGCTCTTTTTTTTTTTTTTTTAAATGTTTATTTATTTGTTTTGGGGAAGATAGAAAGGGAGTGGGGGAGGGCAGAGAGAGAAGGAGACAGAGAGAGAATCCCAAGCAAGCTCCTCACCATCTGCACAGAGTCCGATGCGGGGCTTAAATTCACAAACTATGAGATCGTGACCTGAACCGAAACCAAGAGTTGGATGCTTAACCGACCGAGCCACCCAGGCGTCCCTGTTGCCCACAGCTTTTATCTTGGGTGCTCTCCCTCCCAGCGCAGAGATCCCCAAGAAGGCAGCCTGAGACCCGCCCACCACACCCCCCTCTCCATCTCCTTCTTTTCCTGCTGCTCCTGGGTCCCAGGGCTGAGTCTCAAGACAGACAGGTGGTCTCCTCTCTGTGGGAGAAACTGTCATTCCTGCCCCGCAGGCTTGGTTCTTGATGTCCTACCTGAACCCCCCCAAATCCTCACCACTCCTAAGCCCATGTTCCCCCTTCAAGCGGTCAAGTGCGTGCTCTCCCTCGCCCTGCTGGAGAGAGAGCAGTGGGGAGGAGCTGTGGACGAGCAAGGTGTCTGTTTCGCCCGCACCAGTGCTGCCTGTCTCGGGTGTTCGCCAGACTGGAGGCCCTGGGTGTGGGGCCGGATCCGTTATCTCACACAATGGGCCGCATAGCCCTGTGTGATAGGCTTTACGACCCTCGTTTTGCAGAGGAGGGAGTGTTCTCTGAGAGGCTAAGTCAATCAGCCAATGTGGGTCCCACAGGCTTACTGGACTCCAACCTGCTCCTCCCCAGGGCTTCCTGTGGGGAAGCTGGTAGCCCTCCTCTCCGGACCTTCTCCTTTATCTCGATAATCAGTTCCTGGGTCCTGTGGGCGACGGCACCAAACAGAAGCCCACCGGTCACTCGGTGAGCATCGAGCACCTGCGCTTAGCCAGCCTCCCCTCTCCGCCAGGGTCTTCACTTCTTTTCTGGGTTTTGGACTCCTGGCCAATCGCTCCGTTCTAGCCCGGCCACCGTGCCCGGGGCCCAGTGCTTCTCCATCTGCAGTCCGAGAGATCATGCGGACACTGGAAGGCAAAGCGGGCACTGTCCTGTTTGGCAGCCTTCAGTGGCTCCCCACTGCCTGACCCCCAGGGGCCCTGGCAGCCTCGGCCTCCGTCCATGTCCCCCTCCTCGTCCCACTCATAATCTCTGCACGAGCGTCCCGTGGCCACTGTAACGAATTACCCAACGTTAGTGGCTTCAAACACCTCGGTTGTATTAACCTGCAGTCCCGGAGGTCAGAAATCCAAAATGGGTCTCAGTGGACTAAAATCAAGGTACCAGCAGCCCGTTTTCCTTCTGGGAACCCCAGGGGAGAATGTTTCCTGCCTTTCTAGCTTCTGGAGGCTGCTGAAAATCCCTGGATCGTGGCCCCACATCCCCCTGGCCTCTGCTTCTATCATCACATCCCCGCTTCCCTCTGATACCTGGCATCCTTCTGATGAGGATCCTTGTGAATAAATACATCAGGGCGACTGGGACAATCCAGGAGAGTCTCCCATCTCAGAACCCTTAACTTCACCCCATCTGCAAAGTCCGCTTTGTCCCATAAGGTGCCACATTCACAGCTTCCGGGCATTTGGGACATGCGCTTCTTTCGGGGGCCATTGTTCTGCCTCCCACAGGCCCCATAAGTTTCCCAGCTGGAATCCCTTGGGGATATCTGAATATCCCCATGTCATATTTTTCCTTTACGCGTTGCCTCTTTTTAAATCTGAACGATTTGACTTCTGCATGGCTCCTGTCTTGTGCGTCAGCTACTTGCCATCACCCCTCCTCACTCCCCTTGTCCACTGAGCTTCAGCTGGGGTCAGTGTCTGCCCTGTCAGTACGACTGGGTGCCCTTTCTCCGGGCTCCTGCCTCTGAGCGCACTCCTCCCGAGAACTTGGGGACTCCCTGAACCGGTTGGAAGTGGGCCTTCCATCTCTGCAACCAGCAGTTGGCTTGACGGTTGGCACAGAGCAGGCCTATCGAATAAATCAGGGGGTGACAAAATGTGCTCTTTTTTAGCTTCAAGGGCCCATCTGAGAGAGGTAGTTTAGACATCCCCAAATTGGTGCCCTTCTATAGTTGGCGGGGGCCATGGGTGAGTATATATCAAGTTGAAACTCTTCTAGAAAATTCCAGATGCATACTTGCTAAAGAATAATCAAAGCAGTCTCACCAGCAACAGATAATAAGAAACCAGAGGCAGGTGATTCGTTCTGGGCTAGAGGTCTAGGAAGCCCTGAAGGCAGAAGGGCAGGTTCGTGCAGGACAAGGGGTGGGGGACCTCTTTCAAGCAGAGGAAACAGCATGAGGACAGGCAAAGAGGGAGGTGACGATGGTTGATGGTCGTGGAGGGTCTAATGTGGCCCGTTGAGGCAACTGGGAGTCGCTCAATGTTTCCAAGCAGGAGAAGAACAAATCGATTCCTGCTTTAGAAGATCCCTCTTTGCACTCTTTCGAGTGTTTGGCTGTGTTGACTAAAGCTGCTGTGAACACTTGCCCACGTTAAAAAATTGGATTACTTTTGGTCACCCTGACTTTGAGGCACTTGGGAGGCTGAAGAGTCCAACAGGAGGTTAGACGTGCAGGTAAGGGGGCACCTGGGGCGCTCAGTCAGTTAAGTGTCCGACTCTTGATTTTGGCTCAGGTCAGGACCTCCCGGTTTGTGAGTTGAAGCCCTGTGTTGGGTTCCGTGCTCACAGTGTGGAGCCTGCTTAGGATTCTCTCTCACTCTCTCTCTGCCCCTCCCTTGCTCATGCACTCTCTCAAAATAAATAAACTTAAAAAACAGGAAGTGCAGGGGCCCCAGAGGGACTAAGCCTCTTGGGGCGGGTGCTTTGGGGGACAGTTGTGAAGGTTCCTATCATTGCTGCATCTAGAGAGGCTGAGCCGGACCAGTGGTTCTTGATGTTGGTTGCACATTAGAATCACCCCTGAGGTGGCTCAGCTGGTGAGCGTCCGACTTTGGCTCAGGTCATGGTCTCACAGTTAGTGAGTTTGAGCCCTGTATTGGGCTCTGTGCTGACAGCTCAGAGCCCGGAGCCTGCTTCCGATTCTGTGTCTCCCTCTCTCTCTGCCCCTCCCCTGCTCACACTCTGTCTCATTCTCTCCCTCAAAAATAAACATTAAAAAAAAGAAAAGAAAGAAAACCATGGTGCCCAGGCCAACCTGGTCACCTCTGGGGTGGGGTTCAGGGAAGCTGTGTGTGTCAAAGCTCCCAAGATAACTCCAATGGGCAGCCAGGATTGAGAACCATCGGACAGAAGAAAGACGCTCCAGGATAGTATGCAGACGAACACTTTCATTTAAGGGGCAGGTAGAAGGGAAGCCAGGAGACGGAATAAAGCCAGGCAGGAATAAAGAAGTGGAGGCCCAGAGGAGTGAGTTTGCTTATTAGAGAGGATAAAAATCCACAGTATTAAAACCTGCAGAAAGATTAGGAGAATGACAGGCCAGGGGTATCGTGGTCTGATGACACATGCAGGGCAGAGGGTGGGACACGAGACCTCAGAGGCAGCGAGTGTAAGCAGAGTCTCAGAAGACAGTGCCTTTCGTGGGGACAGAGGGAGGCCAGAATCCACTCCTCCCCTCTGCGCTGCCTGGTGGACTCCAGCTAGCACAGGCCCATTCAGTGGACTATCAGACCACCTGTACCAGGACCATGGTGAACTTGGAATCGCCTGGAGCAACTTCTAGCAACATCAAAAGCAAGTTGACAGAGCCTGAGGTGTGAAATCAACTAGGAGGTGAGCCCCCGGGAGGGGATAGATTCAGCCAAACGCCTGCTACCTTTTCTTGTGTGGGCAGCTGTGGGCAGTGGAACGAAACAGCTTCTCAGCCAGCTCAGTGAGGAGCGGAGTTCCCGTGCACAGCAAGCTTGCTCTCTCTACCCCATTTCCCCATCTGTGGCATGGAGACCATACCTGCCCTGTGTTTCACTGGCTTTGTAAGTCACAAAGCACCAGACGGACTGAGGGATGCTGAGATGCTCAGAACCAAGAGCATGTGGCTTGGGCTCTGGTCGTTAACTTGCGGTTTGTGAGTTCAAGCCCCACATCGGACTCTGGGCGGACAGTGTAGAGAGCCTGCTTGGGATCCGCGCTCTCTCTCTCTCTCTCTGTCCCTCCCCTGTTCGTGTGTGTGCACATGCTCTCTCTCTCCCCGCACCCCCCCCCCCCGCAAAAAAAAAAAAAAAAAAAAAAAAAAAGAGCACAGGGCTGCAGGACCCACAGAGATTACTGGACTGGAATTACCAAAACTATCATGGATTGACTTTCAACAGGAAAGAGTTCAAACAAAAGGGGTTTCTGTCTGTCTTTGAAAGTAGAATTTCTACCTGTGGAAAGATTTTTAAAATATATGTTTAGATTTTAACTCATTGTGGGTGCATATTTTAATAAAATACAGTAAATTACTATAGGGGCATCTGAGTGGCTCTGTCGGTTAAGCGTCCGACTCTTGGCTTCGGCTCAGGTCATGATCTCAGGTTGGTGAGTTGGAGCCCCACACTGGGCTCTGTGCTGACAGTGCAGAGTCTGCTTGGGGTCTCTCTCTCCCCTCTCTCCCTGCCCCTACCCCACTTGCACTCTCTCTCTCAAAATAACTAAAAGAAAATTTTTAAATAAATTACTAGAAAATGCAATGAAAAAAAAAAAACAGATTCAGACATAACATTACCCATCATAGTGCCATAGATGTTTATATTCTGTTTCTCTCCTCGTCTTGTTGCAGATTGGGAACAGCCTGTGAGTCCGCAGAGGTGCCCCCGTCGTGCTCCGAGTAGGACTGATCTAGCTTCTCACTACTCAAAGTAGACCAGCAGCACTGGCACCACCTGAGAACTTGCTAGAAATGTAGCATCTTTGTCTCCATCCCATTCCTGCTGAACCAGGATCTGCTTTTTAACAAGCTGCCCGGGTGATTCACGAGCCTGTTAAAGTTTGTGGTGGCGGCTGAGGCAGGTGGGTCTCAGGACACTTGCAGAATGAAGGAATTAACTAGAAGCTCTCCTCCTAATCTCAGTGTCGCCTAACACCACAGCTGATGGCCTAACCTGTTCCAGATGAACAGAACCAGACATCACTGGAAGGGCCCAGTGCCAAAGTGAGAATGTGGGCCCCCTTTTCAAAAAATCATGAATTCTAGAATGGCGACAACTAAGATTGGGGCCCTTCTGAGTGTGAGGCCCTTGGTGACTACGTGCGTCGTCCCCTGCTCATCAAGCTGGCCTTGCTGACGAGGTAGCAAATGGTTGGCTCATTCCGAACTCACACGTGCTGGTCAAGATAGGTTACAAAATTTCTGCTTTGTTTTTTTCATTACTAATCATCGTCAGTAAAAAGCTCCAAGCCTCAACCTTTTTGAATTTTCTCAATATGCAACTAGAATGGTTTTACATGGCCGTTATTCCAATGCAAATGATTCTTTCACAACGTACAGAGATGTAGGTCTGTTAAAACGTGAATGGGAGCTCTGTATAGGGAAAGACAACTTGTGCTCATTTATTTTATTGACAGTGTACAGATTTTGATATATTGCATTACAATACTGACTGCTAGGTTTCTCATAAAGATTTAGTTCATATTTACTCTAGATTTTTCTTCACAACAAAAATAAACTCATGCCAGTGTTTAGTAACCAATGATATCAATTCATTCAAATTTAATGACAGTTTTATTAAACTAAGAATCTCATATCACAGAGCATTCACAGTGCAGGAGGTCACAGTTATTGAAAAAATAAATAGTGAGATAAATATATTTATTATTTACAAGTTTTCAACTCATTGCTCCTGCTTTGCCTGTTAGAATGAACAAGGATGGCGGGCACTGAGCCCCGCATGCCAGAAAGGTCTTGTGGGGGACTCAAGTGATGTGGAACAGCCCCAGAAGTTCTTGGGTTTGGTCGTTTTAAGCGAGTTCTGTCTGGACACGAGAGCCCCCTGATTCTCTCTACCTGCTGCTTGGTAAGTCATGGCTAGCCTCCAGGAAAATCCCATGGCCCTGCAGAAACCGTGCCCAGCCTACTTCCTGGGCATCTGCAATGTGCCCGGCCTCTCCTTGCTTGGCCTTTCTCTTGGCAGCTCGTGCCTCTGCCCACAGGCCTGGCCCCATCTGGCCGGCAGCCCTCTTTCCTCTCTAGGTAATCAAGGCTCTTTTTGTCTTCACCCAGCAACTACTCCGGCTTGGCGGCTGCTGGCCAGGAGACACACGCAGAAGGCACTTTGCTCCGAACTGGACATCCAGCCTCCCAGACTAACAGCCCCCTTAAGACGTTCCCCAAGGTCCGGCCACAGAAGCTCAGCCACAGCCTCTGTCCGCTGGGTCCCCAAATATCCTTGATCTAAGCCACGTGGAGGAAGCTTCAGGAAGTCTTTAACAGCTCCAAAGGGCACCTCTGGAGGGGAGGGCAGGGATGCCCCAGTGGACAGAAAAAAAACAAACAAACCCAAAACCCACTGGAACATTTGATTTGGAAAAACACAGCTGCCTTGCCCACACCCTAGTCATTTCTGGTGTAAGGGAAAGCCTTGCTCCTTCTTTTGAAAGGAGACTGTCCGTCTGGATAACTGGGAATTCCTATCTTGGGAATTCCGGAGCGGGAGCAGGGAGGGAGCTGTTGTCTGAGACCTTCCCTTTACGCACAAAGGCTGATCATACCAGACCACGCCACTAGAAACCCAACTGCACGTACTTTTTCTTGATAGCTTTAAAAAAATTGTGTTTTCCAGTGGTGGGGTAGGCAGAGCACATACTTTCTCCAGGATTAAGGGTTTTATTGGCCTTGACCATGGAAAAGTCCCAACCAACATGTTACATAAAAAGCAACTGTTTAAATTCTGGCAACAGTGGGAATAGGTGTGGATTGTGTCCCTGTTTGTCATCAGGCTTTTAACCAAGGAGTGGCCGATCCCAGGCCCAGAAATCGAAGACACGGATAAGCTACACGAAATAGGGCTGGACTTTCAAGGGGTCCAGGGGGCATTTTCAGCTCTCAGAGCTGCCTCCCCTCGCCCCCAGTTCCATCTCGGGGTATTCGGGCCTCAGATGTTTCCGCAGACTGGAAGCATGTTCTTGGCCCCTGGTGCAAAGTGGAGGGCACCTGACCCCGACAAATGGGCACCGATGCCTGTAAGAGGCGAGGAAAAACCTTGAACACACGAAGATAAAAGGTGACAGAAAGCAGGCCTACTGGCCCCTGTTCCTGTGTGTAGGTTTCACAGAGACAAATGGAACCAGGGTGCCATTTGTCATTGAAAAATGAGAATAAAAAAAAAATCTCCATAAAATATCAAAGCTCTAATACCAGCCAGCTGGCTTCCTTGTTGCGATGGAAAAAACAGCCCCACCTGGGGGGGGGGGGGGCGGAATGGGAGAACAGTGCTTTTTGTCCCAATTTTACGCAGATGCCCACTTCCTCGAGGTTGGGCAGCATGGTGACAGGGCGGATAGTCTCCCGTTGGCTACCAGGCTTGAGTGACAGCCTGACCACAAAACCAGTTTGCTTTCCTTATTGAGGAGCAAATACAATTACCTAAAGGTCTTTAAAAAAACATCTGTATCCCCGTGGTCTGTGCCCTTTGGGAAACGTTTTCAACAGCACGGCAACCCCGATGAGTCAGGTTGGCAAGAGGCTGGGCTCGAAGTGAGGAACCAAACAAAATCTGTGTCCCACCCGTGGTCTCTGCCTCGTGGGAGGGGTCCATGGGAAGAATCTCTTGTTCTGCCGCTCACATGACTGATGCAGTGGGGAAGGTTCACCCAGTGAGGGAAGAGTCCCCTTCCTCTGCGCTTTGAGAAGGCCCGGAAGGAGCCTTCATGCTTGAGGGGCTCACGTGATCAGCTAGAGAGACCAGAAAAGCCCAAGTAGGTGTCCACACCCGGTGGGGGTGTCCAGACACTTGGGCGAATCCACCAAGAGGACAGGGGTCAGCGAGACAGCATTTGGGTGTGTATTCGGGGTGGGGTGGGGAGACGACAGATTTCCTGCCACCCAACAGCTGCCCAGAGAGTTTTCAGAAACTTCTGGAAGTTTCTTTGGGCATGATGTGGCAACAAGGCTGCCAGGACACGAACCATCTCGGGTGCCCCGGACGCATCTGCTAACTGTCCCAAGGGGAGAAAGACCTACAGAATTGTGTTCAGAGGGCATTAGAGAGACCCAGCAATATTTAAATCACGGCACAGGGGAAGAACATCCTGAAGATTTTCACCCTAACACGCAAGTTCCTTGTTTATTGAAGTAACAAGCACTTGCTGAGAGCCTGTCACATACGCAGCACAACCATCTTTTCCAGGCAGGGAGGAACATGGTCTGCAGGGGGAAGGAGAGAGGGGGGTGGGAGCAAATGGGCCACCCCCTCCCTAAGTGCCCACTCAGTGTCAGGGTCACAGCCCCATCAGAACATCAAGGCCACTGAGGAGCACCGGCCCAAGCTGCTTCCCTCCTGCTGGCCCCCAGGGGAAAGTCCCCAAACACGGCAGGTCCCCAAACACTGTTCCAGTGCCTGAACCCCACTGGCCCATCTCATGCCTGGGCAGGGAGGGCAGGGCATGGAAGCAGCTTCAGCCGCTGGTGCTGGGATTCTCCCCCACTTTTCCGCGGAGTGGGGGCTCAGAACTGACCCTCTCCCAGCCTATCACGCCTCTGTCCACCCCTACCTTAAGGAGAGGGAGGACCCTAGGACTCAGGTAGGAGAAACGCCAGGGGGACGGAAGGGGGTCGGCAAGGAGCCACCCTCACTCTTCCCGGATTCCCAGCACTTGTGTGGAGTCCGGCATTCCCTGAGTACCTGGCTCCTGCTGCAGTGGTCAGGCTTGCAGTTCCTCGTCTAAAGGGAAAGAGTGACAGTTTCTTTCTTGAGGACCTAGACCCCTGGGCAGCCCAGGAGGGGGGTCTTTGGTTGGGGACTGCAGGACTGCCCTAGAGTCATGTGCATTCCCCACCTGGTTTAATCTGGCTCTGGGAGGGTTCTGCCTTATCAACCGCTTGGGTCTGTAAAAGGAGGGGATGGACAGAAGCAAGAAACAGCCCTAACAGGTGCGGGGAGAGGTGGCGATGGGCAGGTGAAAACTCACAAGGGCGGCGAGGTCTGCGCACAGGGGCGAGAATCACAGAGACCGGCACACTGCAGGTCATGGGAAGGATAACGACTAACCTGTCTATAGCGCCCTTAACCATTAGTCTCTCCCTGCAGCTGACCCAGAACCTTCCTCCGGGGCCAGGTTTTCACCCACCTGTTCACGCCTGAGCCGGTAAGGGGAAATTCCAAACCAGAAATTGACAGGAGTCCCCTGCTCCCGATTCTACAGACATTTTCAGTCTCAGTTGCAACGGTTCGTTTTTCTTTTCTGCTCCCAATGAGAAGAGCTAAATTTAATTTTTTTATTGCCTATTTGTGACGCAGAGTAATTACCCCATGCTAATTAGCTTCGGGAATAAAATAAAAGGAAGTAATCCTGCGGAGTGATGAAAACATTATTTTAAGATGAAGTCCTAATTAATCAAGCAATTCTTTAAACCTGTGATGGAAAAATATTTAAATAAGAGACTTTTTCACTTACAGCACATGGCTTCCTAGTTACAATAAATGCACAGATCCTTTAAGGAAGCTACATTGGCACATTAGAGTCCAAAGAGAATTAGCCAGCAGGAGTGCTCTACGCACTAAAAACACTATTTTAGCCTCAAACTGCCAACAGCAGTATACTTTATCATCTCAGATGGACTCCGCTGAGGAAGAGGCAGGTCATTGGGATGTATTCTCTAAAAGCTACACAAGGATTCAGAGAAGTGAACACCAGCAGGGACACCCTCGGGGGCCATGTGGCCTGTGCCTTGTAGGGAAAAAGATCTTTTGGTCTTTACCAGGGGAAAAAAACGTACACTGGATAGAGATAGATATTAGGATACGAGCTGGGGCACCAGGAGTCAATTAAATATTTGCTGAAGTCTTAACTTCAACAATAAGAACCAACCACAAGGGCAAAGACATGCCTCCGCCCACCCCCTCCCCCCCTCCCCAACCGAGGATGGCTGACCCACTGGCTGACCAGGGAAGGGTAATGACCGGGAGCCTGGCTCTGCTCTACTTACTGACAACAGACCTCGAGTCACCTGATCGCTCCGAGGCTAGATTTTCTGTTAAATGGAGAGACCAAATCCTACTTACATCAACAGGGCAATTTTGAGAGTCAAGTTGGAGACAGACCCACTCTGAAACCCAGAGGAGTCTGTAAGACCAAAGGGACCAGGTGGGCTTCCCTAAGAGGTCACAGAGGGCTTGGAAACCCTGCGTATCTGAAGTTGATACGAATGATCCTCCCGGCTCCCACCTAGCTAATTTCTTAGGAAAATCACCTTTGCCCTCCATGGAAAGACCACTGAGCCCAATCCAGGTAAAGAAACTTAAAGAGGAACCTTAATGTGGTGTAGTTACTAACACTGATGCGGATCCAGAACAGAAGCCCGGCGACGACGGTGTTCCCTCCCACCTTAGGCTTAGGCTCACTTAAAGGACACCAACTCGAACGCTCCCTCCTTCTGAAAATCAGGAGGCCCTAACAAATACAGCCACACATTCAACCTCGAGTCACAACCTTTGTGTTTCAGGAAGGAATGAGCTGTTGGTTTAGGCTCATCCCCGACGACTGATTACAGGTGAATGGCTAAAAACCTGTCCTCACACTATCACGGGCAGTTGCCATACAGTCTTCCGTGCAAAATATCCCAATATTAAAAGTGCATCAAATCCAGTAGACTTTTGCAATAGAAACGTTACAAAAATAAAAAAAAAAACACACCTCTATATAAAATTAATTGTGCTTTCTTTTTAGAAACCACGGATGGTTTGTGTTCATAAATCTTTTTTAATATATATTTGAGAGCTACGAAGCAGGTGAAAATTATTTCCTATTTTTCTATTTTTGACTCAGCCTCCCGTCCTTGGCCCTTCACGTGGAGCCCACTGTAAGGCTCTAAAAATTCCAAGTTACGTTTTTCATACTCGCCTCCAGGTAACCAGACAGCAATTTTCAGGAAATCTCCCATCTTGTCATTAACTGTTACTGGTGATACACTCGTTCCAGCAGGCTATGGAATTTGCTGGGCATACAGACGACTGGGTCTTTCGACCGGGTGGTTTTGAGAGCAGCGCATTAACAAAGAAATGACAAACCCAAACCGACAGGGGTCCGCATCACACGGAACGTCTGGAATGTATGGCTGTGAGCTTCCATCTCCACTGTGTCTCTGAATTAGCACCTAGGTAGATGTTAGTCTTTCACTCTCTTCTGTGTTCCAAACCAAAAGTCTTAGTGTCAGTGCGACATGATTGATACACATAGGATTCATTTTCCACGGGGTGTTACCTGTTCTTGGTCCCCGGCATGGCCTTTTTGTACGGAATGAGATTTTTCAAGTATGATGATCGACATGACATTTTATTTTTAATATTTCACTGCTCATTCTCCGAACGCGTCAATGAAAGTGGTAAGGAAATTCTCTTTTCTGCGGCGAGAAGCAGTTTCTGTTCTTCCAGCTTTTCCAGAGAAAGGGGCAGAATGTTTGCCCTCGTGGCCCCAAACCCTCAGCAGATGGAGGCCTTGCCCCCTCCAAGGTGTGAGTGTTTCCAGCAGAAATGGGAGGGACTGAGTGTAGCACAGGCTGCCTCAGGGACTCACACCCTCTGGCCCAGAGGGGACACCGGAGAACGACATTCCTATTTTGCACTTGCCCCAGGGGACCTCACATTCGCCGGCCACCTCACTTCTGAGGCTGCCCTACGACAGAAAGACAAACTGCACACAGATGTCCTCACTAAAGTGTCCGAGACAGATGAGACACAAGTACATCCCTGCGGCTGCCAGCTCGGGGGTCTGCGAAGCCACTCCCATGGCGGCCCCCGAATCTTGCCTTGTGTGGGGAGGGCAGCACTCCGAGGAGGAGGAGGATGCCCAGCAGCCTGGCCCGTGACCAGACAAAGACCACGATGGCTCTTCCTTCCAGTGTGTGAAGGAACAGACGGTGGCCACCGAGGCAGGAGAGACTCGTGGTGGGGGAGGGAGGGAGAGAGGAGGCTGGCATCAGAGTCCAGAACAGCCCCCCGTGGGGGGTGGGCAGCAGCTCGGCTTTAATCGTCTTCTCGGCACATCGGCAGGTTGACGAAGGTGAAGACGTTAAACTCTATCATTATCGAGAAGCACAAGAAGACGGCATAGAGGGCCAGCACACAGACCCCCAGCTTCCGGTCAAGTCTCCATTTGTTTAGATGGATGCCGAGGACCTGGAGGGACAGAGGACAAGCAGTGGCCTTGGGGACAGAGGAATACAGGGAGGCATTTTACCAGGGCCACTATACACAAACTAGGAACTGCAGAACTTTCTCCAAAGTGTGGACAAGGGCAGAGCGGTACCACAAGGCACATCCTGGGTCTGGTCAGACTGAGTCCCTGAGGGCTTTGAGACCTGTCTGATGGAAGGGCGAGTCTTGCCCTTGACCCAGGCCTGCTGGCTCCAGGGACACAGGCAGCCGCCCCCTCTGGGCTGGCCCTCCCCGAACAGACACACCACTTTGCTCAGGACCCATGTTCGGCACCGAGGGCCGCCCTGCCTGGACTTCCTCTAGCAACAACCAGGGACTTTCTCTGGGTCTTCCCTTTGCTGCAGAACTTGGCATCCTCAGCCCCTCTCTGGGAAAACTTCTGATGCATCTACTGGCTCACGGCTTGGCAAACTTCAGCTTGGACCACCTTTTGGTGTGTGTGTGTGTGTGTAGACGGGCTTGGGGGCATATCCTCATTCTACATTCTTTCTAGACTCTCCCACACTTCACTGCCTTTCCTTCTCATCTCTGATTTGAGACTTCCTAAGGACTGGATCACAGTTACCCCATCAGAGCAACATGATGTGTTCTACAGAGACAGACCAATCTGGGTTCAAATCCCAGCTTTGCCACCTCCTATCCCTGGGATTCTGGGCACACTTTCTCGAACCCGAGCCTCGATTTCTTCCGCACAACGGGAATGGTATCATCAGGTGGCTGTAAGGACTGACTAGCATAAGCAGAGGTAAAGTGTATGGGACAGACGTGTGGGTACGTGGGGTGAGGAGGCCTCAGTATGAGGGTGTCCTGGTCCCGAGGCCTGACAGCCATGCTCCCCACCTGTCAGCTTGGATGGACAGGGGTGAATTTCTCTCTTACTGGCACTAGTGAGGGGAGACAGACTGGGCCGTGGGGATACAGGGAGGTGGGTCACTTGCTCTGGTGACTTCTGGGTCACTCAGGCAAAAATGTGGTGGTGGGGGCCAACATTCTTGGCACCAACTGTGTCTGGAGGGACCTGTGAATTTGTGTTTGCTCATTTTTATGCCTCACTGCCAAGGGGAGGAGGGAGGGCTTTCAGAGACTCTGCAAGTGACTGTGGATCCCATGGAACGACACGTAATTCTGGAACCGGAAAGACTCACGGTGAGAGCGACGGAGCCCAGCAACAACACCACGGAATAGACCAGACCCCGGCTGTTGATCTTCACCTGGAAAAACAAACACGGGTGCCCTGAATCTCTGGGCTGCCGGGGCCCCCATTCTGAGAGCCTGGCGTACCCCGGTGTATTCCTTCCCCTTCTGGAAAGCACAGGCGGGTGTTCGCAGTGAGCACATGGCGTGGAGGGTCAGCCAAATGTGGGTTTAGGCCTCGGCCCTGCCTGTGAGGGAAAGGACTCGGAGGGGACGTGCACGCCCACAGGCTGCAGTGTGGGGTGGCCGTCCCGATGTGTGCTCAGCACATGGGGGCTACACATGGGCTTCTCCCCAACAGCTGCTCCTCCGGCTGTCCCGGAGGCCTTCAAGGAAAGGGGGTGCCAGGGTGCCAAGGGGAAGGGGGCAGCGTGTCCCCTGGAGCTCTCGGCTGGAACAGGGCCAAGGCCACTGTCATTCCCCGTAAAGTGCTCGTGTCTGGCGTCCATCTGGCTTATGGGGCAGTGAGAGGAACTTACCGTGGACCCATAGTTAATAACCATGGTCTGCAGGCCCCAGGGTATGCCGAGTCCCACTAGGATGTCAAACACATTGCTTCCTATGGTGTTTGAGACCGCCATGTCACCAAGGCCTAGAGGACAAGGGACATGAGTCATTCACTGAGGTGGCTGGAAACCCCTATTAGCGTCCTAGGAATCCCTTCTTCACAGACTCCGAATTTCAGAAACTTTTTATGAAGTCTAAATCCACTCTATGAAGTCTAAGGGGTCTCTTAGGGACCGAATTGTGACCCTTAAGATTCATATGTTGGAGTCCTGACCCCTGATTCCTGGGAATGTGGCATTATTTAGAGATAGGATCTTACAGGGATAAACCACTTAAAATAAGTCATTAGAGTCAACCCTAATCCAATATGATTGGTGGGGTTTGTTTTTGTTTTTTTAAGTAGGCTTCATGCCCTGCATGGAGCCTAAGCAGGGCTTGAACTCACAACCTTGAGATCAAGACCTGAGCGGAGATGGAGAGTCGGATGCTTAACCGAGCCACCCACATGCCCCCCAAGACGACCGGTGTTTGCTGATGTTCTCCAGGGGCTCACTGCATGCTTCACCCTTGTTGAATCCTCCCAGTTACCCTGGGAGGGAGAGGGCACTGTCCGCTGTCTCACATGGCAAATAATGGAACTGAGGCTTGGGACATGCCCAAGATCACACAGTTTGTGGGCGGTCCAGCATCCTTCACCCCGAGCCATGATGTGTACTTGTGGCCCAGGTGATGGTGCCATGACCTGGGCTCAGAGGATAAGCTGTCAGGTCCTCCGCCCTCATGGCTTCTGCAGAGTGAATTCTTTTCTCCCCACTAGACTAGAAGCATCTTCGAGGCTAGGGGGCCATGCCGTCATCCCCTGCTTCCTGCCCAACCAGCCAGTGTCATGCTGGCCACACAACCTAAGGACTTAATGATCGTGAGGGGTAGGAAAAGTGAGAAAACAAACGTTCACAACTAACACTCATGCTGGCTCACACCTGTTCTAGCCCGGCTTCTGAGCTCTCATTCAACGTGAGTGTCAGAACCTGGCACACGTACAAATGTGTGTGCAATGAACACACCCGAAACACAAATGGCCACAAGCACACAACTGCTCTTGTCACCGAGAAGCCTGCAGCCACCCAGGCCGGCACCTGGATGGTCGGCTCACCCGTTTGACCACCGGTGCCGCTGCTGGAAGCCAGGTCCCGCCCCGCCTCCTGCCCTGTCGCTGTCCTTTGCAGACCTCCGGGATACAAGGCCTCCCTCGACACTGACACTGTCTTCAGTGACTTGAAAATCGTGGCAGCTTGGTGCCGCTGGGGGTGGAAGCTCTGGGAAATCAGCCTTCCCGCGAATGCAGCTGCTGTTTTGAGCCAGCTACTCGCCCCCATCGTTCGATGGGTCGATGACTGAGTTTGAGGGGCACCTGGGTGGCTCAGTCTGGTGAGCATCTGACTTCGACTCAGGTCACGATCTCACCGTCTGTGAGTTCGAGCCCTGCGTCGGGCTCTGTGCTGACGGCTCAGAGCCTGGATGGAGCCTGCTTCGGATTCTGTGTCTTCCCCCCTCTCTCTGCCCCTCCCCCACTCGTGCTCTGTCTCTCTCAAAAATAAACATTAGAAAATAAAAAATAAAAAAAAAGATGCCCGAGTTTGAGAGGACGAGGGTCTCTCTGACGCGGTGGCCTTCCTGCCCCACACAGGTGCTGCGTATAGAGGAATCATACGGCAACACTTCTCAGCCTTTAAGAGCACAGGACTCGCTTGGGGGCCTCACTGAAATGCAGATTCTGAGTGGGTCCGGGGTGGGCCTGAGACTCTGCATGTCCCACAAGCTCCACACACAGAGCCGGGAGCCTTCAGGGAGCCGAGGGCGCCCTATCCCTGCGTGCTGCGGGATCTGCTTGTGGGTGGACAAGCAGGAGTTTCAGTGCCCTCTCATGAAGAACCCTGATGTTCTCATCAGTGGGGGAGGGGCGGAGGGAGCCGGAGAGAGAATCTCAAGCAGGACCCGTGCTCAGCGTGGAGCCCAACACGGGGCTCGATCCCACGACCGTTAGATCATGACCTGAGCCGAAATCAAGAGTCGGACGCGCTCGAACGACTGAGCCACCCAGGCGCCCTTACGATGATACACTCCACCCCTGCCTTGCCTTTCCTCGGTTTCTGTGCCCCCACACTCCACAGGGCTCACTCTGAGATGACGTCCTACCTCAGAGCCTCACTCAGCCCCAGCTCCCAGAGCCCCCTTTCTGACCTCACTGGGGCCGCCCCCTCCCCAGGCCTTAACCTTCTAGCATCAAGACCCCTGCCCCCAGACAGCCCGGACTCTGCGGGCAGTTTCTTCAACTGCATTCTCTTGCCCCCTTGACCTCCCATTGTATCAACCCAACAACCCCAGGGCCAGGGAACTTGCCCTCTCTCATCCTCTCTCATCTGTTACTGGCGCTGGTGTGACTGAGTCCCACCCAACTTTGTGCCACAGAACACCAGCCAGGCCCTTGGGGCTCACTGCCTTTCCTATTCCTCCCTGTACTGGCTTGAACAGTGCCCGGCCCCGCAACTCACGTCTGCCCAGCACCTGTGAATTGGGCCTTACTTGCAAGGAGGATCAGAGGAAGGTGAAGTCATAACTGAATTAGGACGGGCCCTTATGCAGGGACCGGTGTCCTCGTGAGGACAGAGAAGTCTGGACACAGACGCACACAAGGGGAAGACCACCACGTGCCCACGGAGGCAAAGACCATAGAGACACAGCCTCAAGCCATTCGGTCATCATTACAAGCCAGGAGAGAGCCCTGGGACAGACCCTTCAGCCTTTGGAGGGAGCACGGGCCTGCTAACACCTTGATTTTGGACTTCAAAGTCTCCAGACCCGTGCGACAATCAATCTCTTGTTTCAAGCCACCAAGTTGTGGTATTTTCGCTATGGCAGCCCTAGGAAATGAATGCACTCACCTCAAAGGTCACTCGATCACACCCCGTTCGCCTCAGCTGCTGTCCCCACTGTCCCCATTCTCCTCAAGCCTCCAGCCTACGCCAACCACGTTCCCACACTCCTCTCCCCTCAGCTCTTATCTTCTCAGGACCAACCGACCCCTCAACCAACCCTTTCTCCTAACTCGGAGGAATGAAAGGTCCTTGGCCGATTTTCCAGAGCCGACTTTCTCGTTGGGGACTTCTGTCCCCTCTGAGGTGTCATTCTGTGATTGGCCCCCACCTCCCGCCCCCCCTCCCCAAACTTTCACACTTTCGTTGGTGGATGAAGATCTATGGAAGTGCATGCTGGGTTGCTACCTCACCAGTGGAAACAGCCTTTATTCACTGCCCTTTACGGCTCTTTTGTTCTGCCATTAAACAGCATACAGGTTGACCCATGCCACATAGTGAGCCCTGACTTTAAGAATAGGAAAACAGAGGCACGTGGGTGGCTCAGTGGGTTAAGCATATGACTATTGATTTTAGTTCAGGTCATGATCTTGTGGTTTGTAAGATTGAGCCCTGCATCAGGCTCTGTGCTGACCACACGGAGCCTGCTTGGGACTCTCCCTCTTTCTCACTGCCCCTTTCCCACTCTGTGTGCCCCCCCCCCCCCGCCTCTCTTAAATAAATAGATAACCTTAGGGATGCCTGGGTGGCTCAGCTGGTTACACGTCCGACTTCGGCTCAGGTCATGATCTCACGGCTCATGGGTTTGAGCCCCGCGTCAGGTTCTATGCGGGCAGCTCAGAGCCTGGAGCCTGCTTCAGATTCTGTCTTCCTCTCTCTCTGCCCCTCCCCACTCGTACTCTGTCTCTCTCTCTCAAAAATAAACATTAAATAATTCTTTAAATAAACTAAAAAAAAAAAAATAGGAACCAGATATAGGATATCCCTGCTTTGCCGTCCCGGGACCTGAACACTCCTTGTTACTGTTATATTTGGTATAAGAAGTTGGAGCTTCAGCTCTGTTCAATGTCGCACTGGTGACTTTAGAGCAAGTTCATTTTTATCCAAGTTTGCACAAGCAAATGCTTCCCAAGGGCTGGAGGCGTTATATCTTGGTAGTATTCTCTCCACGGATGGAATCTGCTGCATGATGCTTTCCCACCATCAGCTGGCTCTGTAGCAGGACTTATCAACTACCAGGCAGAAGAGCCATGAACTAGAACTCCGGTGGGGGACGGGAGCCTGCATGGCGATGCTCACAGCTGTGGGGGCCGAGGCACCGTCCTTACCTTGTCTCGCCACGATTAAGCTGGCCATGCAGTCCGGAACACTCGTGCCTGCCGCCAGGAAAGTGATACCCATGATGACATCCGGGATCCCAAGCGTGTATCCAATAATGGTCACCTGCAGAAGACGGGGGACAGGAACTCACGGAGGAACACCCAGACCTTTGCTTACTCTGAGTGTTTTCCACTTGAACCACAGCACTGCTGTTTTATTTACTGTTTTCAAAAGTCTAGCAAACGCAGTCAGATGAAAACAAAAGTCACCTACCGTTTCTCAAGACCCACAGACAACCACTATTAACACTTTTCATGAGCCCGCGGCTCTCAAACTCCAGCATGTGGAAAATCTTCTGGGGAGGGGGAGGCTGGTTACAGTGCAGACTTCTAGGCCCCACCCCAAGTTTCTGATTCAGGAGGTCTGTGGTGAAGCCCAGAGTTTATATTCCTCACAAGTTCCCAGGTGGCCGGGACCCTCAGGCTACTTGTCTGGGAACCCGCTTGAAAACCGCTGCTTTACAAAACATCCTTGACTTTCTCTTCGGGGTGTGAGAAAAAAAACAGAATCAGATGACACTATCGACACAGATTTTGCAGCTACCTGTTTCATGTAATAATTGACTGTGAACACCTGTCCACCACACATTCTCAACCACGACACTGTCTTAAACTGATGCACAGATTTCATTGCACGGCTCTGGAGTTTCAGCGCATCCCTCACCGGTGGATATCGAGGTGGTCTCTTTCCCACTGTGTATAAGTGACATTTATTGAGCACTTGCTGTGTACCAGGTGTGTCACATGCACAATCTCAGGCTCTCTATTATCCCCACCCACTGGGGAGGGGCCACTCTCGGCGTGCTCATTTTACGCCCCGGGAAACAGAGGCTCAGAGAGGTTAAGCGGCATTGCCTGTGGGCACGAGGCTGGTGAGCCGTGGAGCAGGGATTCTGGGCCAGGTCTTTCCGACTCTAAAGGCCATGCGCCAACCTCAACACCACGCACCTTGTGCGTACAGCTTTGAGTTCTTACTGCCTCCTTAGGATAAGCTCCAAGAAACAGAACTGCCGGAGGGAAGGACATGTGAGCTTTGAAGGATCTTGACTCTCGGTCACACAACTCCCCTGATAAATGCCTGACACTTGAGAGATGGCTGGGGCCCTGAGTAGCAGCCAGATGGAAAGCCCTAGAAGCATCTGGATAACCCCATTCAAAATACTCATTAGCTCTGGCTTGCTTCCCCATCTAAAAACTGGGAACACTGGCATCTCTTAGGGTAGTTCACATCTTGATGGATGGCTCCAATCCCAGTGAACAGTTGTTTGATTTAGACAAGCTGGTTTGCTTCTCTGAGCCTCAGTCCCCTCATCTGTAAAACAAGCTTGTTGATAAAGATTAAATGAGAAAGTGTGAGGTGACCATGCCTGGCCGGTGCAAGATGTCCGTAGGTGTATGTTTCCCTTCTCTTTCAGTCATTCACCTTACAATCCATAGGGGCAGAGAGAATGAGGGTGATCAGATTCACAGAGCTCAGAGAGCCCCAGATGAAGTAGGCTAAGTGCAAAGCTCAGCCCTGGAATGTAGTCAGAGCATGTGGACTGCAACAACATACCTCCCGGGACAAAGCTTTGCAGGGGGGTTTGAAGATGCCCCACCTGCTGAAAGACGGTACCCAGCTCAGCATCACCAGGTACAGGGCAGAGCACACACTGACAGGCCCGCCCTGGTCTCTGCAGGAAGAGACACCGAGGAGGCCAACATGGTCTGCTGATCCATCAATCAATGTTCAGTCTACCTTGGCCATGATGGAGATCTCCCTAAGTACAACCAGGCCATGGCCGACTTGCTTTCAGTGAGGGATGCCAGACATCATAAACACAGGAGCCTGGGTTATTCTGACGTTATTGGATGCCTCCATTTTTTTTTTTCTAAAATCACTGAACTGTGTGGCTAAGAAGCCAAAGGATGGAAGAACAGAAGGAAGGCCTCGTGTGTGCGTGCGCCATCCAGGGTGCTTAGGACCGGAGAGGCCACCTGAGTGTTGCTTTGCCCTGGACTCCGGCCCTGGGCTCTCGGAGCCCACCTGATACTCAGGCTTCAGAAAGGGAAGCAGAGCTGAGTCCAGACTCTGGGGCTATCTGTTGTGACCTAGTGGAAGTCACGGCTCCCCTCCGGTCCTCAGTCTCCCCAACTGTGCAAGGGAGCTGGACACGGCAATCCCTTTCGAAGGACCCTCCGTTTTGACACTGGCATTCAAGAATCATTTCCCCTGAAGGCTTAGGGGTGAGGGATGCAAAAGCTGGTGGGAGTAAGGGGTGGGCAGGTGACCCTTCACTGCTCCCTGACACACCGGTCAGGGCATAAGGAAAGTAAGCTCGTGTCCCTCTGGCCAGCACTTCTTGCTTCCGTAGAAATGAAGGCTAACGTGGGGTGCTGTGACCTATACAATTTCTACTATCAGGCTCATTCCATTCCCTCCAAACTAAGGCGGGTTGACGTTCAAAACCGTAGGTAAGGGGGCCCCAGCAAAGCGGCTCCTGTGACCCCGGCCAAGCCGCTGCCATGACTCTGCTTTAAGAAGTGTGGGTGGGGTCTGTAAGTCCAGGTGGTGTGGATGAGGGTGCTGTTAAATGTCCTGCCTCACTGCCAACTAATAGAGCGGATTTCAGAATACTACTGTTTTCAGTAGAGAAGAAAAAGTCTCATTCATTCATGAATTTGATCTTATGTAATTCTCATAACCCACCTGAACGTCATGGAATACTTTTTTTTTTTTTTTTTTACTTGCAGTTGTTAGTTTGGGAACGCACTTTAATAAGAGAAACCACTGGATCCTTTTTATCGAATATAAAGATAGGCTGGCGTTAACCCTATTCAGAAAAATGTCAATTTACAAGTGCAATTCATTTAAGGAATAGTTTTCATGATCTTTGTCCTCCTTTTCTGGGGGTGGGGAGGGTTGGAGAGTAGCTATTTTCAACTCCTCCCACCCCAACACACACACACACACACACACACACACACACACACACACACACACACACCCCCAGCATCTATAAGGACTTTAGCCTTTATCTGAACAAAGCATGGAAGCAGCATTGGCTGCACCTTGTGGTGCGAACAGCCGTTAGCTTCGGCGGTGACCGATCTGTCATGCTCAGACCACGATGCCCGAACAGACACTTCCACTCTCCCAATGACCCTGTGAGGCAGGGATGATCGTCCCCCTTTCGTAGAGGAGACTTGTGGCTCTGGAAGCTGAGTCACCTGAGTTCGTGGCTTGTGAGTGGGAGATCTACGATTCAAATTCATTTCCATGTGATCCCACAGCCCTTTTCTCCCTGCCACACTGCTCCTCTGGGGTTACGGGAAAGGCGGCCCCTGTGCCTCTCAAACCAAGACTCTCTGCCCTCTGCAGCTGGCGTCAGGCATCAGGCTCTCTGCCTGAAATGTCTACACTGCAGTGCGAGCTGCTGACAGGTGAGCTTTCACAGCAACAGAAACAGCTGTCTGTCACTGCTCCTCTCCTGCTCCTGAGCTCCCTACGTGGAGCGGAAGGGGGGAACCCCATGGGGTGGCACACGGAGCAAGGGGGAAGGGGCTCCTGCTTGGCCCGCCCCAGGGGGCTGTCCCACGTGGCCCAGAGGAGCTTACAAGGAACTGTGCCAATGCCTCTCTGCCTGCAAAACGTCTGTCCCCATGGCATCAGAAAGCTCCAGTAGGAGACTGATAGGCAGCTCGGGGTCACAACTGAGATCATGGACTCAGGGCCCAACGCTGGGGACTAACCCCAACTCTAGACCTTACTGATTATGTAACTAATTGTGCCCTAGTTGGTAGTCGTGCAAGGGGGCCGATGACTCCATCTGGATGCCTCAGTTTCCTCCTCTGTAAAATGGGCAAAATAAAAAACACCTACCCCATCGGGTTGCCATGAGGGCAGGGGTTCCGGAAAGGGCTGCCTTGTGTTGTCTCCCTCACGTTCCCCCCAGGGACCCTGGAGAGGAAAGGGGCCTAGTGACTAGCCCCCCAGAGATCCTTATACAGCAGCCACGCCACCCCCGCCGTATTCCTCTTTGCACGGCACCCGGGCAGCATGTCTCACAATCTCCGTGTGAAGGTCTGTCTCCCTCAACGCGCCCCAACTTCTGCCTGGAAGGCAAGCGCCACGCGGTGTCTATCTGGGCGCCCCCGGTGCACGGCACTGCCCCGCGCTCCTCTGCTGAACCTTTCTACCCAGCGACATGCCAACAGCTGCGAAGGGAGGGACTTGCACAGCAGTGCCTGAGGCCACTCTTTGAACCCAGCTCTCCCAGCCTCCAGCAGGTGCCGGGCAGGGGCTGTGCCTACAGTCCGCCCTCGCTTCCTCCACTCACCAGCCACACCATCAGGTAGGAGAAGACAGCAATCCACAGCGTGGCGGTGATGAAGGTGACCATGAAGTACTTCTCCCAGCGGGGCTTGCTGCAGTTGGGGATGGTCACGCACAGGAGGAAGATGAGCGGCCAGGTGAACACCCACTTGGCTTTGTCCCCTCTTGCCTCTGCAGGGGGGCGGAGCCGGGGGCGGGGCGGGGAGAGAAACACATGCCGGTTATACACCTGCCAGTCTACCTGTCCGTTTCGTTTCTCAAGCCGAACAAGACAACGCCCCCAGTGTGAGCCCCTGAACTCAGAAGTACACGCCTCCATAATGGCACCCTGGAGGCGATCTCAATAAGACAAGCCGGTAAGTGTTTGCTGACCGAATAACTTCCGTCAGTCCAGATCTTTCGTTCGTCAGAGTAAAGGAAAGCGAGACCCAGAGCCGGAACGGATTTGCCCAGGAGAGCTGGAGGGGGGGGCTGTGGGATACGGTGGGCTCTGCAATCAGACAGACCCGGGTCGGTGTTCAGACGACCTTGAGCAATCCCATAACTCCCCCACCCCCCCCCCCCCCAACGGCAAGAGTTGTAGTAACAACAGTGCTATAATCAGTAGACGGAGTCTTTGCTGTGTGGAGCAGGCATAGGGCTAACTAAGCGCTTTGCCTTTTAGTGCTTTCTTCATCTGTTGAACGGGAATGTTTTCTCTTTCTTGGGTGTTCCAAGAACGACATGATGTACACAAAACACACGCTGCGGCATACAGTAGGTACTTTGGAAACCTCAGCTCCTTTGTTCCAAGATCATATGCTCGGCTCGTTGCAAACGCGAGACTAAAGTGTGGGTGTCCTGGCTGGCAGGTAAGACCTCACTGGCCCCTACCGACAGAATTGACAAACAATTCATCCATGAAGAAGTGGCTTCAATAAGCCTGTGTGCAAGCCTGGTGTTCTTAATTAGCCACTGAGTATGGGTGCACATGCAGACTCACAGTCAGCTTGTTGCCAATGAAACAGTGGAGGACGGACTTCTGAGGAGTCTCTCCTCCATAAAAACAATGAGAACATTGGCAAAAATGGTCAGATCCAGCCTTTTTCAGAACTCTGGAAATGGACCAAAGGCTTGTAGTAATCCAGGCAGAGTTCACTTAAGAAAACTGGCTGCATATCAGTGAGAACAGTGAGCTTTGTGGAGTGTTAACTTGCTCTTTTTCCATTCCTTCCCACTAGTTCTGGAGTAGCCTTGAAAACCATCATCCCCGGCATCCGCCGCAGGGGGCGGGACAAGGCTGGAGCCCCTTCAAGTCCATTCTGGGAGAACTGGCATCTTCTGACTTGTCTGGTGGTTTCCTGGAAGATCCCACTTCCAAGGCTGTCTTTATTTTTCCTGCATCAGAGCTCAGCCAGTGTGAACAGCTTTTTCCTTGGAGGCATTTGTTGAAAAGAATCAGAGGCAACTGCTGAACATCACAGTGTCCACGGGGGTGGATAACAGTTGGGACAGACAATAAGCTGACCAAACAGCTTAAAAAAACAAATTGGGGAATGGGATGCCTAGCGAGGGCTTTGAAAAGCTCCTACATATCTTGGTATCTAAAGACCAAAACCATATGCCCGTGGTTATTCACATGCTCGGTGAAGATTTGAGAATGCCCTAAGCTGTCACTTCTGCCTCAGGGTGAGCCTCTGAGCAAGCAAGGAAGTAAAGACTAAGGTACATTTGTAAACTTCCTGCCTCAGTGTTGAAGGTACGCCTCCAAACACACACAGAACTCATCAGCAAAGCCTGGAAGATTTGTTTTGATCCAGGCATCTAGAGAAATCTCTGTGCAATCATTAGATGACCCTCAAAGAACCTGGAAGCTATCTCAGGGGCTACAGTGAAGAAGAATACAGATTTTACAGAATTAGCTGAGAAAATTCACTGAACAAACATCACCAATAAGCAGTGGCAACAAGCAGCCCTGGGAAGGGAGAAGAATCTGATGTCTAGCATCATCAAATTATTATTTTAAATGCCCAGTCTTCAACAAGAAGAAATCATGAGACATGCAAAGAAACAAGAAAGTATGGTCCATACATAGGAAAAAAATCAGTCTATAGAAACTATCTCTGAGGAATTCCAGACACTGGATTTACTAGACAAAGACTTTATTTTCTTATTAATTTTTAAAAATGTTTATGTATTTTTGAGAGGCAGAAAGAGACAGAGTGTGAGTGGGGGAGGGGAGACAGAGAGGGAGACACAGACTCCAAAGCAGGCTCCAGGCTCTGAGCTGTCAGCTCAGAGCCCGACGTGGGGCTCGAACCCACGAACCGTGAGATCATGACCTGAGCCAAAGTCGGACACTCAACCGACTGAACCACCCCGGTGCCTCTATTTTTTTATTATTATTTTAAAGTTTACTTATTCATTTTAGTAACTTCTACAGCCAACGTGGGGCTTGAACTCACCACCCCGAGACCAAGAGTCGCTGCTCTACTGACTGAACCTGCCGGGCACCCCTAGACTAGGTGGTTCTATAACCACTCCACAACGGAAAGAAATCAGAAATCAACAACAGAAGGAAAACTAGAAGTTCACAAATATGTGGAAATTAAACAACATGCTCCTAAATAACCAATAGGTCAAAAAATAAATCAAAAGGGAAATCAGAAAATTCTTTGAAATGAATGAAAATGAAAATACAATATAACAAAACTTATGGGATAATAGGAAAGGCAGTGCTTAGAAACTGGTAGCTATAAATGACTATATTAAAAAAGAGGAAAGATCTTAAATCAATGACCTAACATTTCTCCTTAAGAAACAAAAAAAAAAGGGCACCTGGATGGCCCAGTCAGTTAAGCATCTGGCTCTTGATTTTGGCTCAGGTCATGATCTTGTGATTCATGGGTTCGAGCCCCATGCTGGGCTCTGCACTGATAGTGTAGAGCCTTCTTGGGATTCTATCTCTCTCTGCCCCTACCTGCTCGTGTTTTCTCTCTCTCCCAAAATAAATAAACATTAAAAAAAAGAAAAAAAAAGAGCAAATTAAGTCTAAAGAAAGCAGAAGAAAGGAAATCATCGAGATTACAGTAGAAATAAAAAAAATTGAAGAAAGAGAATAAAACTAAAAGTTGGTTCTTTAAAAAGATCAATGAAATTGACAAACTGTTAGCTAGGCTGACCATGAAAAAAAAAAAGGGAGAAAACTCAAGTTACTAAAATCAGGAATGGAAGAAAGTGATTGTTAACGAGCCTCACGCAAATAAAAAGAATTATTAAAGAAATATTATGAACAATAGTGTGGCAACAACTCACATAGCTTAGGTGAAACAGATAAAATCCTACCAAGACAGAAACAGCAAAGCTGGCTGAAAATGAAAAAAAATAATCCAAGAAGATTTAACAAGAAACTGACATAGTAACAACAACAACAACAACAACCCTTATAAGTTTACGGCCTTAAAGTACAACCAGGACCAGATGACTTCATGGTGATTTCTACCAAATGTTTAAAAAAGAATTAGCATGAATCCTTCACAATTCTTCCAAAAGGTAGAAGAGCAGGGAACGGTTCCCAATTTGCTCTATGAAGCCAGTATTATCCTGGTAACAAAGCCAGACATCAAGAGAAAAGAAGCAGACCAATATCCTTATGAACACAGATGCAAAACTCTTCAGCAAAATTCTGCCAAACCGAATCAAGCAAACATATAAAAAGGATCATAATCCCATGATGAAGTGGGATTTATCCCAGGAATGCAGGCTTGATTCAAATATGAACTTCAATCAATTCAGCATACCATGTTAATAGAATAAAGGAAAAAAAAAAGCTGCACAATCATGTCCACTGAGGCAAAGGAAAAAAAAAAAGGTATTTGACAAAATCCAACACCTTTTCATGATAAAACACTCAACAAACTAGGAAGAGATGAGAATTCCCTCATCCTGATAAAGGGTATCTACAAAAACCCCCATAGCTAACACAGTTAATGGTGGAAGACTGAAAGCTTTCAACAACATGAGGATGTCTGCTCTGATCATTTCGATTCAACACAGTACTGCAAGTGTTAGCCAGGAACGCTAGGCAAGAAAAAGAAGTCAGTCATTCAGCTTGGAAAGAGAAAGTAAAACTATTCTTATTTGTACATAGCATGATCTTGTAGAGAGAACATTCTAAGAAGTCTACACACACACACACACACACACACACACAATTACAATAAACATATTTAGCCAAGTTGCAAGATATAAGATCAATATACAAAATTAAATTGTATTTCTACACACTGACCATGAACAATCCAAAAATGAAATTAAGAAAACCAGTTCCATTTACGATAGCGGCCAAAAAAACCCCAAAAACAAAACAACAACAACAAAAAACTTAGGAATACATGTAACAAAAATCCGAGATTTATATGCTGAAAACTACCAAACAACATTG
Source organism: Acinonyx jubatus (assembly GCF_027475565.1). Lineage (NCBI taxonomy): Eukaryota > Metazoa > Chordata > Mammalia > Carnivora > Felidae > Acinonyx > Acinonyx jubatus. Next base: position 133,023,862 of record NC_069386.1, on the reverse strand, counting down.
AAGGAAATTTAAAAAGCCTTAAATAAATGGAAAGACAGCCGTACCTTAAATCAGAAGATTTAATATAAAGATGGAAATGTTCCTCACAAACTGATCTATAGGTTCAGTGCAATCCCTGTTAAAATTCTAGCTGACCTTTTTTGTAAAAATTGACAAGCTGTTGCTAATATTTATATGGAAATGCAAGGGACTCAGAACAGCCCAATCAATCTTGAAAGAAGAACAAAGTTGGAGGACTTACATGCCCTGATTTTATAATTTACTGGAAAGCTACAAGCACTCAGCAAAATGTGCTACTGACATAAGGATTTATCTATCAAAGGAATAGAATTTTGAGTCCAGAAATAAACGAACTCATCTATTTAAGGTGAATTCATATTTAAAAAGGGTGCTAAGGCTATTCAATAGGGAAAGGACAGTCTTTTAAACAAATGGTGCTGGGACACCAGTATATCCACCTGCAAAAGAATGAAATTAGATCCCTCCCTCAAACCACATACAGAAATCAACTCAAAATGGATCAAAGGTCTAAATATGAGGTGAAACTATCAAACTTTCAGATGAAAACAAGGGCATAACTCATGCCATTGGATTAGGCAACGGTTTCTTAAAAGACACACACACACACACACACACACACACAAAAGAAGAAATAAATTAGATTTTACCAAAATTTAAAAATTCTGCCTTCAAAAGATACTATCTAGGAAGTGAAAGACAATCTACGAGATGGAAGAAAATATTTGGAAATCATATAAAGTTCTAGTTGGCAGAATATACAAAGAATTCATCACTTAACAATAAAAAAATCTCAATTTGGAAAGTAGTCATAGGATTTGAATAGACAGTTCTCCAAAGAAAAAACAAAAATAGTCAAGAAGTATGTGAAAAGATGCTCAACATATTTTGTCATTAGGAAATGGTAAATAAAATGGCTTGGTGCCCACAAGTATGGCTATGCCAAAAAGGATAGATAATAATATTGGCAAAGATGTGGGAAAATGGGGACCCTCCTACGCTGCTGGAGGGAATGTAAAATGGAGCCACCTCCTGGAAAATAGATTGGTAGTTCCTCACTATGCTGCACACAAAAAACTTCTATTCAAATGCTCATCGCAGCATCACACATAATTGCCAAAAGGTAGGAACGACCCAAGTATCCATTAAGCAGTGAGCAAACAAAATGAAGAATAAAAACCCAATGGAATATTATTCATCCATAAAAAGGAATGAGGTACTGACCCACACTGCCATAGCTAAATCTAGAAAACATTGTGCAAAATGAACGAAGGCGGACACAAAAGGCCACATGTCATGTGAGTCCATTGATATGAAATGTCTAGAACAGGCCAATCCAACAGAGACAGAAAGATTAATGGTTGTCAGGGGATGGGAGGAACCAGAGTGTTCAAGGGTGTGGGGTTTTTTCCGGGGGGGGGGAATTTTCTGGAAATCTATAGTGATGATGGCCAAACAACTTTGCAAATACACTAAAAACCACTGGGCTGTCCACTTCATAAGGGTGAATTTTGTGATACACGAATTATGTCTCAGTAAGAAAAGAAACTGCAAAGTAGGCTGGCAGAAACTCTACTAGCTTTGCATGTCTGTGCTTGAATCTTCCTAAATCATTAAAAGCATATTTGCTAAGAAACCCTCCCCCCAGCCTGCTCATAATAATGAACAGAATATGGTTAGCTCAAAAATCAGCAAATCCATTCACGTATTCAACCTAGAGACTTCATCAGAGAAACATTCGTCTTCGCAGATCTTCCTCTACATACATGCATACATACATACACCTTTCTGTGCCTTGTGGTCTTTGTGCAAAGGGCAGAAAGGTTTCCTGCCTGATTGGTTTGTCCACAATTCCTGGCTCTTCCCTCATCAGCCCCCGCCCCAAGTCATCGAGGCTGCTGGGGAACGCCTAGGGCATCTCCAGAACTGAACCAAAACTCCGTACCTAGGGGAAGAATTCACTTCAGGGAACTGTTAACTCGGAACACTTAAATTCTCGGGCGCATCTTTGGAGATCTATACAAATGCCACAGCAGAAAGATGGTTTTCTTATTTTCACAGACACAACATTGTGTTGTGTTTCTGCCTGGCATGGGTTTCACATCTGGTTTGGACATCTACCCTGAGCTGGCCCCACCCAGCTGGCAAGCTCACGACCCACCATTGTTTTCTATAAAACAATGCTCCATCAGACCTGCTCTGTGCTTTTTCAACTGTTGGATGAGACCCATTGGTGGATTGTGAAATCAACTTAAGCGGGTGGCAACCAGCATTTTCTTTAAAAGAAGTAAACATTAAGAGTTCTGATCTATAGTTAAGAATGAACTATTATCCTATGAGATTTGCTTCCTTTTTATAGATATCTGTATATAAAATACTTATTGCTGAGGATCATGGTCAAAATATGGAAAACTGTGGAGTGCTCATGCTATGCCCCCCTCGCCCCCACTATCCTACATACACACCTTCCACCTGTCTGCAGACTCCCCATTGTTCGGACTCTTCTGGAAAACCTTTCCTCATTAACTCAGTCCCTCATGATCTCTTTCTACAGTAACTGCTTTGAATTTTAAGAACACATAGATGTTTGTGAGTTACTGAAACTACCCAAGCTGACCTATGGCCTTACTGCCCAAATCCACCATCCACACCTTTCCAGGATAGGGTGCAAACACGGCTGGTAGCAGCTTCTGGTGCCTTCTGCAGTAGCCTGGAGCATACGATTAGCAGGAGGTGATGCACTGTCCTACTTTCTAATAGCTGGCACTGCATAATTCAGCACTTTATGTACCGTTTTGTTCCCAGATTGCTGTGTATGCTGAAGTGCAATAGTTAAAGGCCAGGGACAAGACAGGCAGTGGGCAAAAGGCCTGGCATCTGACACGGGTTCAAATCCAGCTGGGTAACTCATCAGCTATGGGTCATAGGGCAAGCAGTCCCCCCAAACCCCTTTTCCTGACCTCAGATGGGGGTGATGATAGCGAACTGGGGGCTTGGGAACAAGACAGTACTTGTCAGTGCACTGGGGCTGTGAAATACTGACCCAGCTTCAGATATTGTAGGGAGCTATCACCATGGCTCTCGGTGTCGGCTCGGATGTCACGGTCACTTGCATGAGTTCTGAAGCCAGAGCGCAAGCTGCTCACAGGCAAAGACTTTCTGGATTTTTACATGCTTGTGTCCTTGGCAGAGTCCAAAACATGAGAAATGATTGGGAAACCAAGGTCCAGCCAGGATATAGGGACGAGAAGAGGAAGAGACCATCTGACATAAAAACTAAAAAAAATCTCACAGATGGGGCGCCTGGGTGGCGCAGTCGGTTAAGCGTCCGACTTCAGCCAGGTCACGATCTTGCGGTCCGTGAGTTTGAGCCCCGCGTCAGGCTCTGGGCTGATGGCTTGGAGCCTGGAGCCTGTTTCCGATTCTGTGTCTCCCTCTCTCTCTGCCCCTCCCCCATTCATGCTCTGTCTCTCTCTGTCCCAAAAATAAATAAAAAACGTTGAAAAAAAAATTAAAAAAAAAAAATCTCACAGAGCAGATGTAAGAATTCTCATTTGAAAGAATCCTCTCTTCCCAGGAGAGGATTTCTATAGATCACGCTGATGAAATGGGATTTCCTCAACTTCTCTGAGAGAACAGGACATGTCACGGGGATGTATCACCAGAATAGAGACAGAGAACCCTCTGGGGAAAGGAGGTGCAAATGTCCTGGAAATGCCCAGGCCTTGCTGGGTGGCTGGGCATGGGAATTCGGATTCACCGAGATTCCTAGGACAACTGTGACAGCGATCCTGATGGGGGGAGGCATTTTCTCCCAGTCACATTTGTGCTCTTGCCTGCCACTGGCCCAGGGGTGGTTTCTATCAGACTGAGTTAATCAGAGTCTGCTTCCCAGGATGAACTTGAGACCAATGGCAGCGTGTGGGCAAAACTGTGAAGTGAGGGTAGGAGAGGCAGAAAAGGGGGATAGGTAGAAAGGGGCCTGCCTGATCATGTTTCCTGGCCCTGCTTGGTCCCGAGACCCGCCTGCACCAGCCCCGGAAAACACATATGTACCTTTCTCAGAAATTTCCCTTTCCTGTTTGGGGGGGCTCTAGCTGGTTTTTGTTTCTGGTAGCCAAAGGGTCCTAAGCAGCAGTGAAGACAGAAACAGCCCTGCTGTAGGAGGGGTTTTTCATCCTGCTACCCTGGCCGGAAGCTTCTCACTCCTTGTTTTAATTCTGTGCTCACCACGCAGCCTCCTGCCCCAGGATGTGGTCTCCTGACATGTCCACCAGGCTGGGCCCCAGCTCGCTCATCTGCAAAGTGAGGACGAGGCTACATCATTCGTTCTCAGGACTTGCTGAACAACTGTATCACCTGGGGTGGAGGGTGTGCTTAACAGAGTTTCCCGAACCCTACTGAGGTCCTACAGACTCTTTCTGCTTTGATGCCTTCAAGGCTGTGCTCAAATACACGTTATCTTGCCAAACCCAGATCTGGTGTGTTTTAAAATGCACCTAGCATTGGTTTTAATCAGGTATGGTAAGATGCACAAAAATGATGGTTTTTTTTATATATGAAAGTTTTTATATTCACAGATCCCTAGCAACAGGAGGTGAGGCATGCCACGCTGGGGAAGGACCAGGGTTGGTCAGCAGACAGAAGGAACAGGCGGAAAGCACTGGGCAGGAGCCTTTATTGGGATTTCCATGGGAAAGAGCGGGTACAGTGGGAAGGCTTAGGATTGGCTAGTTTGAATAATGTCCGCAGGCTCTGGGTGTCAAGGCCATCTCTAATTATCTGGTATTTGACCCTGGGGTGGTCAGGGCAGAGGAAAACTGCCTCATGGGGTGGCAGAGGCAGACAGAGGTGGGGCTTCAGAGTACTGGGATCTGGATTGGTTAGTTTGCGTATAAAAGGTGTGCTCCTGGATAAGTTAGTAGTATGCAATCTCTAAAAATCAGCAAGTTCGAGTGCTTCTGGGTTGTACTGGCCAGCACCCATTCCTTTACTGGTAGCAGCACGCTACTGTTCCTTTGGAGAGCCAACCCCCCATTACCACATCAGCCCATGTGGCTTGGAGGGCTGACTCCACCTCCTACCTCTATGGGTGGGTGTGTGATTCAAGCTTGGCTGATCATGTGTCCCATAAATACTTGGTGTGTGCATTCTCTGTGCTAGGCACCATTCTCGGTAGTGGGAATCCAACAGTGAACAAGACAGCAACCCTTTCCACAGAGGGGTTTACACAGGTTTGGGGCTGGGCGCACGACTAGAGTGTCAACCCCGGGGATTTTGCTGGGAATCGCTGCCTCTAATATCCACCGTCCCCTCCTTCTTATTAAAGGAATCCTATTACGTGTGCAACATTTTCCAGCTAGAAAGCTTAAGTTCCTAGGCTTTCCTGCGGGTAGGAGGGGTCACAGACGGTGCTGGCAACGAGACGGAAGTGCAAGTCCACACGATGGAGCTTCTAGAAAGGTGAATATTTTCCTGAGGAGACAAGACTAGTGACATGTGTCTTCTGCCCTTCGTCCTTCCTCCTTGTTCCTGGCTGAAACACGGGCACACCAGAGTTGCAGGAGCAACTGGCAACCCTGAAGACAAAAGCCACCCACTAAGGATGGAGGAACAGAAAGGGGACACTGATGATATGCTAGAGCTACAAGACTAACTTCGAGTCCCTAACTTCAGGGCTTCTTTCTTGTTAGGTAACAAGAACCCCTTGAGGCGAAGGTTCGGTCACTTGAATTTTCTGTTACATGCAGCTGAATGCAATGTTTAACTCAGACAGGGGCACAGCCTGTGCAGTGAATTAACCCAATGGGATGGGAGCCTGGACGGCTGGAAGCCATCTCTGTAAGATGCCCAAGGATGAAGCCACCCCAGGGAAAGCACCGCCCGGAGACGGACAGTGTCTTGTAACCATCTGAGCCCAACGTTGAGCTTTGCCTGAATGTAGATTCTCCCAGAGAACTTGCCACTATGGGCTTTTTGGCTCAAACCAGCCTGAACTGGGTTTCTCTAACAGTAAAAGAGTCTGGACTGATTCCTGGGTGAAATGAGTTTTTGGGGGGCGGGGAGCTGCAAGGGTAATGCAGCAGTGTCTATGCCTCGGGACATCTCCCCCAACGCCACCACCAGCAGCCCCTGCTGGCTCCCACTGCCTTTCCTTCAAGTTCAATGTCGGGGACATCTGAGATGCTCTGCACAGACTCCAACTGACGTGCAAACACAAGAGAAAGAAGGACTGCAGCTGTTTGTGTCACTAAACTCTCAGGTTTTTCTTCTGAAGTAGAAAATTACGATATAATTATGTGGCAAAAATCCTTAAAATGAACTGTAACAAAACAGATGGCTAATCATACTGGAGGCAAAAATTGAGAACGGATACAATTGCTGATGAAAATTTCAAACACATTCATTTGGACAGTTCTCTAGACACGCCAACTAAGGGAGTGGTTAACTTGTGGCACGTGGGGCTGTGTGTCCCTGCACGATAGAGGTCCACGAACCCTGGGGCTGGGAGCGTCTGCACGACCTAGGGAGTGTAGCCATAGACCAGGGGTCCTCAAACTTGAGGTTAAGTCTGAATCCTCTGGAGAGCTCCTTAGATGCTCCCCAGAGCTAATGGCTTGGCAGGTCTGGAATGGGGGACCCAAGAATTTCCATTTCTAACAAGATCCTAGGTGCCTTGCTTGTACTGGGACCACACTTTGGGAACCACCATTTCTGATGAACTCCGTATTGAAAAACAGCATGTAATTAACAAACTAAAAATTCACCCATTTAAATGTACAATTAGTATTTGTATATTACGAAGCTGTGTAGCCATCACCACTATATAATTCCACATGGTTTTCATCACTCCCAAAAGAAACCCTGTACCCATCAGCAATCGTGCCCCATTCTCCCTCCTCTCTTCAAACTCTGGCAACCACTGACCTGCCTCTACAGATTTGCCTATTTTGGACATTCCATATAAATGGAATCACAATATTTATCTGTGTCTGCCTTTCACTTACATGTGTTTCCAAAGTTCATCCATGTTGTAGCAGGTATCGGTATTTCCTTCCCTTGTATGGACGAATAATATTCCATTGTATGACTACACCATATGCTTACCTGTCATCACTTGATGGGATATTTGGATTGTTTCTACTTCTTGGCTACCATGATTGAGGCTATGAACATTCATGAACAAGTTTTTGTGTGGACACAGGTTTTCATTTCTCTTGGGCATACAGCTAGGGGTGGAATTGCGTCATATAGTAACTTTGTGTTTAACTCTTTGAGGAACTGACAGAGTACTTCCCAAGAGGCTGAACCATTAGGCATTTCTAACAGCGGCGTGTGAGGGTTCCAATAGGTCCGCATCCTTGCCAACACACTTTCTCTTTTGAACCTTGCCATTCTAGCGAAGGGGTATTTCACTGCAGTTTTGATCTACATTTCCCCGATGACTAATAATGTTCAGCATCTTCTCGTGGACTTACTATTCGTACATCCTCTTTGGAGAACTATTCAACTCCTCTGCCCATTTTTAAAATTAGGTTGTCTTTCTGGTGGTGAGTTCCAAGAGTTCTGTATATATTCAAGATACTAGATCCTTATCAGAAATACGATTTACAAATGTTTTATCCCATTTTATGAGTTGTCTTCTCATGTTCAGTGTCCTATAAATCACAAAAGTTTTACGTTTTGATGAAGTGCAGTTTATGCTTTTCTTTGGCTACTTATGGTTTAAGAATCCATGGTCCAATCCAAAGTCATGAATGTGGACACATGTTTTCTTCTAAGACTTCCATATTTTTCGCTATTACATTTAGGTCTCTATTTCGTATTGAATTATTTCGACGTGAGTTTGGGATACAACTTCACTTTTTTTTTTTTTTTATTGTGGTTATTTTCCTAGCACCATTTGAAGACTCTTCTTTCCCCATCGATCTTGGCACTCTTATCAAAAATTACTTGACTTTAAAAGCATTGGGTGTATTTCAATACTCTCAATTCTATTCCATTGATCTACACTTCTGCCCTTATTTTAGTACTAGTCTTGGTTACATCTTCGTAGTAAATTTTTTTAAGTTTTTTAATTTTGAGGCAGTAAGAGTGCACAAATGGGAGAGGAGCAGAGAGAGAGAGGGAGAGAGAGAGAATCCCAAGCAGGCAATGCAGGGCTCGAACCCATGAACTGCAAGATCATGACCTGAGCTGAAACCAAGAGTCGGACACTTAACTGACTAAGTACCTAGGCACCCCTGTGGTAAATTTTAAAATCAGGAAGTGTGAGTCCTTTAACTTTGATCTTTTTCAAGATTGTTTTGGCTATTCAGGGTCTCCTGCATTCCCATATGAATTTTAGGATTAGCCCACCAATTTCTTGCAAACAACAACAAAAAAAGCGAGATGGGATTTTGATTGTTCAGGATCTGAAGATCAATTTGGGGACTGATGTCATTTAAAATATTTTTTTTTAATTATTAAATGTTTATTTTTGAGAGAGCAGGGAAGGGACAGAGAGAGAGGGAGACACAGAATCCGAAGCAGGCTCCAGGCTCCAAGCTGTCAGCACAGAGCCCAATGTGGGGCTTGACCCCATGAACCATGAGATCATGACCTGAGCCAAAGTCAGATGCTCAACCGACTGAGCCACCCAGGCGCCCCTCATTTAAAAGATTTTAAATCTTCCTATCCAGAACATGGAATCTAGATCGTTGAGGTCTTTCAATGATATTTTGTAGTTTTTAGTATGCACTTCTTATGCTACCTTTGTTAAAGTTATTCCTAAGTATTTTATTCTGTTTGATGCGATTACAAATGAAATTGTTTTAATTTCACTTTCAGGTTAACGGTTACTGGACAGAAATACAACTAAAATTTGTACATTGCTCTTGCATCCTGCAAATTTACTGTTTTTTGGTGGATTCCTCAGGATTTTCTGTATGCAAGATGTTATCTCTGAATTGTTTTACATTTCCTTTCTCATCTGGAGGCCTTTTATTTTTTCTTGCCTGTTTACCCTGAATAAAGGCTCCAGCACAATGTCGGACAGAAGTAGTGAGAGTGACATCTTGGTTTTTGGTCCTGATCTGAAGGGGAAAGCTTTCAGTCTTTTCACCGTTAAGCACGATATTAGCCATGGGGTTTTTGTAGACGTCCTTTATCAGGTTAAGTTTTCTTCTATTCCCAAGTTTGTCACGTGTGTTTTTTTTTTTTTTTCCATCAAGAAAGGGTGTTGGGGGGCGCCTGGATGGCTCAGTCGGTTGAGCGTCTGACTTCAGCTCAGGTCACGATCTCGCGGTCTGTGAGTTTGAGCCCCACGTCGGGCTCTGGGCTGATGGCTCGGAGCCTGGAGCCTGCTTCTGATTCTGTGTCTCCCTCTCTCTCTGTCCCTCCCCCGTTCATGCTCTGTCTCTCTCTGTCTCAAAAATAAATAAACGTAAAAAAAAAAAAATTAAAAAAATAAAAAGGGTGTTGAATTTTCTCAAATGCTTTTTCTCTATGGAGATGATCCTATGTTTTTCCTCTTCAACAATGTGGTGTCTTGTTTTTCATACGTTGAGCCAATCCTGCATTCCCAGCGTAAATTTCATTTTAACTCCATTTCATAAAGAGGAAAGCAAAGTTCCATGAAGGCTACTAGACTGCCCCCAATCTCACAGAAAACTAGAGGCGGAGCCCCAGACTCTGCCTCCCCAGCCAGCGACCTCCAGGCTGGCCTTTGTGGGGAGGCAGGGGGTGAAGGTGAAGCACGGTCAAGGCTAGATCAATGACTGACCTCACCGTCACCCCAAATTTGTGTTGTGTCTTCACATCTTGGAGGTGGTTTGCACGCACACTCTCTCTGTTCTTCACATCAACTTTTTGGGGGACATTCTCCCTACTTCACAGGTTAAGTATATTGAGGTTTGGTGAAATTCAGTGATGTAAACATCTCAGAAAGTGAGAGGTAGAGCCAGGACTTGAAAGCAGATCTTCAAAGTTTAGATCCTCAGTCCTACTATATTGCTCGCCTGCCCTGAGTTCCCTGCTCTCAAGGCCTGGGGACATCCTTTTGCTACCCACCAGCTGTCCATCTAGAGCCTTCAACTCTTAGCTCATGGCTGTGATCTAAACAGAAAAGTCCTCTGGAGAGGAAACCATTAAAGTTTTCTTATTCCTTGGGGCAAATGAACTTTAGAATCAATTTTTAGCTTTCAATACATTTTTATCCTTAGACTTAGATATCGTCCATATTTAGACTTAGCATTAAATGAACTGCTTTCTGGGGCACCTGGGTGGCTCAGTCAGTTGAATATCTGACTCTTGATTTTGGCTCAGGTCATGATCTCACGGTTCCTGAAATCGAGCCTCGCACAGGGCTCTGTGCTGACAGCGTAGAGCCTGCTTAGGATTCTCCCCCCACCCCACCTTTCAAAATAAACAAACGTTAGAAATAAATGAATTGCTTGCTTTCTGAGGGGCACAGAAGCTCCATAATTAACTGAGGCTAGACTGCCAGGTTCAAATCCCAGCTATGGTATATGCTGTGCGAACTTGGAAAGTATTAAGCCTCTCTGTGTCTTCAGTTTCCTCATCTGTAAAATGGGGAGAACCATGGTTCCTACCTCACAGCACTATGGAAAACTAAAAATGAGCCAACACAAGTGAGGTATTTAGAATAACACCCAGTGCTGGGGGGGCGTCTGGGAGGCTCAGTCAGTTAAGCATCTGACTTCAGCTCAGGTCATGATCTCACGATTCACAAGTTTGAGCCCCGAGACAGGCTGGAGCCTGGAGCCTCGTTCTGATTCTGCCCCTCCCCCACTCACGTTCTCACTCTCTCAAAAAAAAAAATACAAAAATAATAACACTCGTTGCCAAGTGAACACTAAACTTAGCTAGCTATTGTTGATATTAACAATTGTATTAACTTCCACTTAATTGCATACGGCTGCCAAGCACCGGGCTGGGTGTTTTTACAGAAAACAGGCTCAGAGAGCTACGGCAGCGTGCCAGAGGTCACACAGCTAAGAACTGACAGACCCAGGATTCCGACACCGAAGCCTCTTATGACCCCGTCCTGACTTCTGGAGGGTGGGTTTTGATCTTGAGGGCACTAGAGGGTCGAGGAGAGGCCGCATGGGAAGCAAACGAGGTCAGGACCACAAGCAAGCTGATCTGCCACACTGAGGCTTGGGAGGGAGGGGAAAAATGAAAGCGAGGATGAGGAAGTAAACATCAGGCTTCAGCAAAGTCAGAGGCAGGCCCTGTTGAGGGCTGACACAACGATGCAGGCAGGCTGGGCACATGGGGACCCAAAGCCCAGGAAGGATGTACCTGGCAGCCCAGGGTGGAGGCCTTCCCCAAGGGAGCCACCTTGGCCTGGTCTCCATCCCCCCCACCCCCCATCACCGGCACAGCCAGGGGACAGACGTGGTAACGGAGAAGTGGGGTTGAGTTCCCTCGGCTGGTACAGACCCCCGGGCCCCCACCCCGGCCCTGTGGAGGCTCCACATCCAGCTCTGCGACTGGATGTAAAGGGGTCCCAGAGCCAGAAGGTCTGGGGTTGGTGTGCCAACGTCCTCATTCTGAAGACCCCAAGTGAGGGCCAGCTCTGGACCCCACTTCAGGGATCTCAAGGCTTCCAGCAGAGAGGGTGGTTCTGTTCCCAGTCTCTGCTATGTGGCAGTGGGTGGATCCCCAGCCTCCCCGAGCCTCCACGTCCCCCTCCGGGAGATGGTGGTAAGTCCTTGGCCTCACCCCCCTCAAGGAAGCGTGGGGAGACCAAAGAAAAGCAGAACGTACGGAGCTCACTGCCCAGTCTCTGAGGGCCTCGTCTGAACTTGGAGGCCCCAGGAGCACGAAACAGAGGCCGCGCTAATCCCAGAAACACCAAGAGAGTCCAGAACACTCGCTGGCCTGCCACCCCCCACCAGCACACCCTCTGGCCTTGAGCGTTGTGCACACTCTACAAGGACAGGGCAGGGCTGGTGGTTCCCAGTGTTTGAAAACCACACAGACCCAGCAGCCAGCCTCCTCCCTCCCCTTCCTTCCTGCTGCCCCTTACAGCTCAGGGCCGACATGCCACCTTAGCAGAAGGCCCTCTTGGCCCAAGTCAACAGTGGCACCAAAGGACGGCACTTTGGAGTCGGGCAGGCCTGGGTGCCGGCTCACCTATGGCACCCCCTCTTCCGTGTGCAGCTTCCTGAGCCCCAGTCCGCTCATTTGGCAAATAGGGACGAACACCAACCACCAGCAGGGCTGCTGGGCAGTTCCCTAAGTACTTAACATAAGGTGCTGAGCCCAGTGCTGGGGCCAGAGCAGCTGCCTGATGAAGGTAGAGGCTGGGGCCCTGCCCCTCCTCGGTCTCCCGTAGACAGAGCCATGCGTGTTCCTTGGCAGGTCCGGTCTGAGTCATCAGTAAACGCTGGGTTTACTGCTTTCCTCCCTGCTGCACTTTGGCTCTCGTGAAAGTGGACGTCCTGAGCCGGCCCTCCGCTCCCGTTCTAACCTCCCTCCGGTGTCTGCAGAGGTAGCTCCCTGACTCCCTTGAAGCTCCAGTCCCAGACTCAAGAGAGCATCCATCATGTGAGAAGAGTGGAGGCGGGGCCAGGCGGCCTTCCTACTGCTTTAGAGGCACTCTGGTCAAGCAGGGCTTGGGGGATTACTGGGATTTGCTACAGGGCGTCCGTGCCCAGGCACTAGCTGAGTGGACATCAGAGACAGTCCGGAGGTCTGGCCATCGTCCCAGTGTCCAGTTCGTGTTGCTGTGGGAGCTCAGGCACAGCTGTGGCAGCAGCCTCCCGGTCCCTGGATCCCAGCTCTGATGGGAAGATCTTGAACTCAGCAGCTCTGTCACACCTTGGCTCCCCACCGCCCTGATTCTGGTGTGGCGGCGGTGGGAGCTGGCTCAGTGGGTGGGCTCCATCGTCACGGCCGGTGTCCAGACTAGAGTGCCCTTCCCATGATCACGTAGGGCACCTACATCTCCTCTGTATTAACTTCTAGTTTTCCTGCGTCTAGAAGGGCTACAGCCGCCATCTCCTGATAGCGCTAGAGGCGGCCGTCATGGGTCCAACGAGGGATGCCGGCGTGCATGTGCCCAGACCCTCCTGCTCAGGGCCACCCTTCTTAGGGGCCACCAAAGCCATGGTGGCTAGCACAGTAGACTGACCAGGGGTGGACATCTGACCTCTGGACCAATGGCATTCTCTCAGGACTGTGGAATTCAGATACAGCACCAGTGAGCTAAGTTAGGGAGGCTGGAACTGTCACGGGTCGGTCTGGGGTCTATGGGAGGCCACAGTCTGCCACGTGGGCAGTGAATTTGAGAAGGCCGGTCTGCAGGCAAGGAAAAGAGAGGCGCATGTGAAGTAATGAAGACAAGGGCCAGGAAGAATCCTGATATCCATTGAGGCCCCGAGTCCAGACCCGACATGTCTCCAACGGTTTCTGTGCTCTTGGGATCCACAACGTATCTCTAAGTCCTTACTTTAAAAAAAAAAAAAAAAAAAAAAAGGTTCCCTTTTTAGCGCAAGGGAGCCTGGTGGGCTTCATGTTGCTGGCATCTGCAGAGGCTTGGGGACCCCAGCAGCTGATGGGTCCTGGACCCCTTCACCTCCTACCTCCCAACTTGCTCTGTCCTGGCCTGGAGGCAGGGACATCACGGAGCAGATTCCTGGGCAGGTGCCTGGATGTTTGGTTCCTTCTGCTCAAGACTGCCCCTTGGGGAAGCCCCTGCCCCTCTTTGGGACTCAGTTTCCCATTTTGTAGGAGGAGATAGGTCTTAAACTCCTAAGATCCCTTTCAATCCCAGTATTCAGACACCATCTGTCACTAATCACAGAGACCTGGAGGGAAATTACTTTCATTAGATTAAAAAAAAACAAAAACAAAAACCATTGAGACTCTTTCTCCAGTATGCTCTGTTATCTGTTTTTATAAACCACCCACAAGCCAGAAGCTGAAAACATCCAAATGACTAGCAACTGGCAGATAAATGTGGTAAATCCATACAATGGATCGTTCAGCCACTCAAAAGAACAAAGTGCTAGCACTCACAGCAACATGGATAAACCTTGAAACCACACTGAGTAGTAAAAGCAGCCGGTCACAAAAGGCCACATGCTACATGATTCCATTCATATGAAAGGTCCAGAATAAATTCCAAAGGGACAGAGGAGTGGTTGCCAGGAGATGGGGGGATGGGGCATGATTGCTAATGGGGAAAGGGGCTTCTTTTGGAGGTGGTACAGATATTCCGAAACGGATGGCAGTGATGGCTGCACAACTTTGTGAATATACTAAAAAACGCTCAGCTGTATACTTTAAAGGTGTGAACCCTATGGTAAGTGACCGCTGTATCCATACGGCTGTTCTAGGGGGTGAAGGACACACTTCATCATGAGGAGCACGGAGCAATGGATAGAAGTGCTGAATCACTAGCTTATACACCTGAAACTAATATCACACTGTGCTAATTACACCGGAGATAGGATTTAAAAAGGATGAAGTTGTTACACTAAAAAGTAAAAGTGCTCCACCAGCGTTTGTTCTCATTGGGCTGTGAGGAGACCACCTCAGGGCTTCGCGGTGAAGGACACGGACGCTCCTTTGAAATCCTGACTCTGACTTACGAGACCATTTCTCTGGTGGCTCCTGAGACAGAGGCAAGAACAAGAGACTTTCCACCGTACAGAGACGTGTCTCTGGGGGCCTGGAACAGACGGGAACCGTGCGCGGAATTTCACATGTAAATGAGCGCACGGCACCCGGGTTTCTCTACCGCTTTCACGGATGTGCCAAGGGGCTCAGCAGCAAGAACGTGCCCATGGGTTTCTAGAGCTCCATTTCTGCAGCACGCCCCCCTCCCCCCCAAACAGGGTTTTCAAAGACTAAATAGACTGCTCTCCTCCCAGCCGGGACAGCTTGCTCCAGTGCCACCTAGAAGTGAGAAAGATGGGGTGGGTTGGGGAAGAGTAAGCCCTAAAAGCGTCCCGAAACCTCCAGGTCGCCTGTGCTGAGTTCTACTATATTGAAGGAAGAGAAGGTGCAGCCGTGCCATCCAAGGCCTGATGAGAGCATGTGAGGTCCCCAAAAGGCCCATCATTCAGCTCGTTTCAACAGTTTCCTTGCCACAGATTATTTGGCAATTCGCTGGTTGGGCTACCGTGCCGCCCCCCCCCCCCCCGCCCCGAGTGCGTCTGGGGTCCAAATACCAGTGTGCAAATCCTGGCTCTGCCCCCTCCTCCTGAAGACCTTGAGCAACACAGCCTCTCTGCGCCTCAGTGTCTTCACATGGGAAATGGCGATGATAGCACGCACCTTCCCGGTTGTCGTGTGGACTCAACGGGCTAATACGTCAAGTGCCCTGCCTGGCCCACTGGAGCGCTCAGTGAGTTTTACCTCCTGTTACTGTTCCAGCCCCAATCAAGGCCCTGGACTTCAGAAAGGCACACCTGCGTCCTAGTCTCTCTACTGACAGGCGCTCAACTGCCTCATAGGTCCTGGATACATACGCACCCGAGGCCATTTACTTGCTCTATGACAGCTCTGGGGCTCATGGTCTGGGACTCTGCTGCCCAGGGGACCAGCCTGTGATGGCATCCACAGCTCGGGAGGCAGAGGCTGGAAGAGGGCTCCCCACTTAATGGCTGTGTGGCTTGGGAAGTCGCACAGCCTCTTGGGGCCAGTCGCTTCACTTCTCTGTGCCTCTCGTTGCTTTGCAAAATGGAGAGAACTGTCCCCACCTCATGTGTTGTGAAGATTAAATCAAAGAAAACACACAGAAAGTTCTTAGAACAGGGCAGGGGACACAGAAGCCCCTTAAGAGCCTGGTTCCTTGAATTTTTACTCCATGCCTGACATCCAGCAAGTCCCCAGCGCTGTGAGAACAGTGGCCAGCGTCCTGGTATACACGATGGGACTCCCTTCCCCTTTCGGGGGCAGAAGAAAGGCGTCCCGTTGGTCCACAGAGCGGGGGCCTCACAGACCACAAGTCAACCACAAACGGCCTGCACGATGGGCTTTCCCCGGCCAGGCTGGGACTCACGGTCACCAGCTGGCAATTTCAGAGCAGTTCCCAGGCTGCAGGCCAGTTTCCATGGGAGAAAAAGCTTCTCTCCCCTTCCTCTTCCCCCAGCCAACAGCTGGCCTGGGAAGCTTGTTAACCAGCCTCCGCAGCCCGGAGTAGGAAGAACAAGGCTACATTTGATGTCAATATAACACTAGCAGCAGCTCAGGTGGGCATGAAGGCCGCCAGGTGGGCACCAGGGACAGGCGGCTGCTGCCTGTCTCCAGCTCCAGCCCACAAGCCCAGTGATCCCTCATGCGGGCGGCAGAGCCTGGGGGCCACAGGCTGGGGCCCCTCCTCCACCTGTCAGCGGTGCGTTAAGGAATGCTTCCCGTAGTTAATTGCTTGGACTTACCCCACACAGCTATAAGCTCCTAAAGAACAGAGACCGTGGCTGTCCTGTTCCCACCTGCATCCCCAAAGCCCACAACCGTCTTGTACGCAAATATCTACTGAAAAGAAACACTGTCTTATCTGCAAAGTGCCCAGAGCTGGGTTCCTGGCACACAGCAGGTGCCCCCTGACGCTCAGGATGACCGCAGCTCCCGGCCTCCAGGGATCCTGGCACCTGTGACCTTTCCAGAACATGGCTTGTAGTCCAAACAGGGAAAGATGTGAAAAGCTGGATATAACTCAGTTATAACTCAGTTAATGTAACTGAGGGACAGAGGTTTAGGGAGGCGAAACAGCTTCCCCAGGGCTACCTGCTGGTGAGTGGTAGAACCAGAACTTGAACCCAGGACATCTGGATTCCAGAGCCTGCCTCCCAGGCTGCCCCTGACGACACAGAAGAGCTGTGAACAGAACCAGTGGGCCTCGATTTATTCCTGACACCGCAGCTAGGCTGGTTTCGAGCTGACCAGAGGAATGGCTTCTCCCTTCCTCCCATCCACACCCCTGCTCGCCCATGACCCCTTCCTGGGCCCAGTTTAGGAGCCCACTAGCTCCCTCTGCCCTTGGGGCCAGCTCTTGGGGCTGGCCCTCAGCCCCAGATCATTGTGAAGCGACCACCAGAGATGAACTGAAAACAAGGTGAGCGAGAGTGGGTGGCCAAAGGGCCTGGAGCCAGACGTGGGCTTTCCCAGAGGCTCTGGGCCCCACCAAGTTCCTACAAACCTCTGCCCCACACGAGCCTCGTTTCTCCTTGCCCGCTGTACACACCTGGATGGGCAAAAGCCACACAGCTCCCCTTCTACGCCCCACTCCTCAGAGGAGGCAGAGGTGAGGGCAAGAGGAGGAGCAGGAAGTACCTTGTGGTTTCCAAGGCAACACCCGGAAACACATCCATCCCTGGGGAAACAAAGGGGGAGAGAGCTTTCTGCAGGGACACAGGAAGCCAGGCCTGTTCCTGAGGGCTAGGACAGGCAAGCCCTGGCAGGAAGCTCCCTGCACTTGGCTCTGTCCCAAGCTGGGCCCTGGGGAATGTCCTGGAGCCTCTGGCTTGAGGAAGAAGGTGGAGCAACAGGAAGCCCTGGGCCACCAGGAAGGGCAGAGGTCCCTGCGGGAGGACTCACTGGGGCACAGAGCCCGGGAGCTCCCTGGTCCCCAGCCCCGGCAAGATAGCAGCATCAGAGGCCCCCTCCCCATGTCGCCCAGGACGTGACCTGCCCAGAGTCCTGCACAGGGAGCTAGATCCCATTCCCCGCAGTCACTTCTCTGAGAAGCGCCAGGTCCCAGTACAAAAACAAGGAAGGGACAGCAGGCCTTGGGGTTCACCCCACCCAATCCTGCCAAACTCAAGGTTTTGAGGAAATGGAGAGGTGAGTGGTCCTTACATGTGGCTGCCTCAACGGCAGCTGTCAAGAAGGACATATCCTTCTTTGGTTTCCTGCAGAGTCCTGGACGGCGGGCAACGTCCAGACAAGGATCCCCATGAAGTGGCCCATGAAGGGTGGTGGCTGTGGCCCCTCAGGCCCCATATCTGCAAAACGGGGACTCTGTCACCCACCTCCTGGGACTGGAGAAGACGACTCATGGAACGGTAGCTCCTCCCCGGAAAGGCTGGCTGGACCTCGGCTGCCTCTCCCTCCGTGTGACCACATCCCAGCCCCCAGTGCATCTGGTCCTCAGCCCCTGAAGAACTGAAACCCTGGGGTGCCTGCAGCCCCGAGGCCCTGTGCTTGCCCTGTGTGGATGTGGGAGAGGAAGTGGGCTGGTAGTGTTATGATGCAGGGCTGTGTGGGAGTAGCTGGGGTTCCAGACTCCGGGCCTATGCCTGGACCTCTTATGAACACAGAAGTGAAAAATTCTAGGTGGGGCAGGGCCCTGTCCCGCTTCATTGGACCTGGAGCAGATTCTGCTCCGGGTGGACACACTGCCCTCCCGGGATCCTGCCCCATGAGATCTTCTCTCCTGCAGTGTGTCCGAACAGGTAATCGGATACAGGTTCCCAGGATCTGGAGAAGACGACATATTCTTTCAGCACCCCCACACCCAGCCCCAGGGGCCAAGCTCCCGCCCAAGCACAGCGTGACCCACAGGCCACAAGACAAGCCGCTTGAGTACAGCCCTTGCTCCCCCAGAGTCTTCCAGCAGGTGGGTGGATGTGTCAGGGACGTGTGAGACCCGGTTCCCCTCAGCCTTCTGGTCGGCAGAGGAACACCTGGGGAGGCCTGAACCCCAGGGATGGGCCCCTCTGCAACCTCAGTGACGGAAAAACATTTCACTTTCCCGGTCTGCCCTTAATGTGAAAGAAGGCTGGAAGGTACTGACCAAGAGCATCAATTTCTAATCTGGCCAGGTCCCACGAATCCCCCAGAGAAGGCGTGAAAATGCTGATTCCCAGGTCCCGTGCCAGGCTTTGAAATGTCTGTGTTTTAGAACCAGACCCTGAATTTTGGGAAGAGACCCTGAGAAGCTGTGATCGGCATACCCTGGAGACACTCATCGAGTAACTCCGAGGCAGCCCTGTGATCCCAGAGGGCTCTATTTTCAAGATAAACGAGGGGGCATCCGGGGGGCTCAGCTGGTTAAGCATCTGACTTTGGCCCAGGTCATGATCTCACGGTTCGTGAGCTGGAGCCCCACGTCGGGCTCTGTGCTGACAGCTCAGAGCCTAGAGCCCTGCTCCGGATTCTGTGTCTCTCTCCCTCTGCCCTTTCCCTGCTCACACTGTCTGTCTGTCTGTCTGTCTGTCTCTCTCTCAAAAAAGAGAAAAGATAAACCACAGTGGCAGAGTATTGCAGCTGGGTAGGCCCAAGCCATCTACCTGGGGGCAAGAGTCATCCCAGAAAATGGGGATGAGGGACTGGACAGCCTCTCTCTCCACAGAGCCACCTCCCAAATTAGGTGCTCTGTGAGCCTGATGTTAAACACAGAATTCTTTTCAGAAAAACATCAAGTTCTGGACAAAAAAAAAAAAAAAAAAGGAATTCTTCTGCCTTTCAGAATGACCAGATGCCAAGATAAAAACTCCAAGGTGGGGAGGGGGGGGCTTTGTCTCCTATTTAGGACTTGAAGAAACTTGGTTAAAGATGAAGGTACCCTGGGCGTGTTTGGGGCTCCTCTTGTATGTGAACTCACTGGAGAGACACCTGCTAATCACCTACCATGTGTCAGGCATGAGCAAAACAGCCAAAGATCCCTGCCTTTGTGGAGGGGACATTTAAACAGAGACCCGAAGAAGGTGAGGGAGCAAGCCCTACGGACCACGAGGGAAAGTGCATTCTGGCGACGGGCAAGTGCAAAGGTCCTGAGGTAGGGCGTATGTAGTATGTTCTAAGAAGGATGGTGAGGAGGCCGGTGTGGCTGGAGCAGAGGGCACACGAAGAAGAGCAGGACGTGAGGTCAGCAAGGAGCTGACAGTCAGAGGACACTAACTTCAGAGGTCACACCTCAGTGAGGTGAAAAATGCTGAGGGCTTAAGGCAGAGCGGTGGCCTGATCTGACCTATTTACGAACAGGAGACGTCAGATGTATAAGGTTTAACTGTATAAGGTGTAATTTGTGGCCTTAGAATGTCCCGTCCCAGCAAATGTAGGGTTGGAGAGTCTGAGCAGGTCCATAAAAACAACAGTGCTGGCTGCTTTTTCTTACTGCAAAGGCAAGACCAGTTGCCCTGGGCATTTAAGTGCAGTCACTGGGGGTTCCTGGTACCCCTCCCCGCTCCGTGTCTCCAGCCGACGTGCTCTGTGGCACACAGGCTCCCCTACACCGGGCATGCCTGCGTCTCACTGCAGCGCTAATCCATCAATACTTAGGACATATTTATTTATCAAGTGTCTCCAAAGAATCCCGGTGACCTAATGTCGACCCTTCACACCAGCCCCGCCCCCACTGCTCCTCATGGGTCCGGGCCTCCCTCCTGAAGACCACAGCTTAGCCCGAGGGCCCTGCACCCCAGGACTCACCAGGCACGGAGAAGGGGGACAGGAAGGCAGCCTCAACGGGCTCGGGCTCTGGGGGTGGCGGTGGGGGTGGGGGTTGCTGCTCCTGTTGCCGCTGAGGGTCCTCAGGGTTTTCCACGGGAACATTCCCATTCTCGATATTTTCGTGTCTCCCGTTCTGAAGCGGCTTGCTGCTCACACCGTTTGCCGAGTTGATCAGTCTCTGCCGCTGTGTGGACAGGAGGCAAGTCAGTCGCCAAGACATGTTACAGAGTATCGCACAATGGCTTTGCTCCTTACAAGCACACAGCCCTTCCAGGTTTCTGGAACACACCCCTGGAGGCCAGTTTGCCTGGGAACTGGCCCAAGAACCTTGGAATCCACCTAAGTTTGCTCATTTCCATTTGCGGTGCTCATTCCAGCTCCTCCGGTGGGCATTTACAAGCTGCCTGAAGACGGTCACAGGGAAAGCCTGCATCGTTGTTTTTAATTTTTAAAATGTATATTGTGCAAAAAGTACATTTCTATGAAGCGTAGAGCTCGATGATGTGCTACATCAAGATGCAGAACATTTCCAGCCCCTCAGAAGACTCCCTCAGGCACCTCCCTGGTTCATATGCCCCTTTATATGTAACCACTCTGCTGACTTTTTACAAACATCGGTTAGCTGTTCCTGAACTTCGTATAAATGGATTCAAATAATATGTATTATGCTGTGTCTGGCTTCTCTCACTCAATATCTGTGAAATCCATCCACGGCGTCGCACGACTCGGCAACTTAACTATTTTTCACGGCTGTAGAGTAATACGTTGCATAACCCGCAATGCATCCTTTGCCTACTGAAGGGCACTGGGCTGTTTCCCTTCTTTGGTTATTATGAACAATGCTCCCGTGAACATTTGTGCACTTCTGGACACACGCACTCATTTCCCTTGGGTATTGAGGAGTGGCAATTCGAGGCCACGTAGCAGGTGCGTGGTGAACCATTTCGCACTCGAATCAGCAACGGATTGGAATTTCAGTGGCTTCCCATCCTTGTTAACACCTGACACTGGCAGTCCTTTTATTTAGTTTTTTTTTTAATTTTTTTATTAACGTTTATTTATTATTTTTGAGACAGAGAGAGACAGAGCATGAACAGGGGAGGGGCAGAGAGAGAGGGAGACACAGAATCTGAAACGGGCTCCAGGCTCTGAGCCGTCAGCACAGAGCCCGACGCGGGGCTTGAACTCACGGACTGTGAGATCATGACCTGAGCCGAAGTCGGACGCTCAACCGATTGAGCGACCCAGGCCCCCCTTATTTAGTTTTTTAAGTTTATTATTTTGAGAAAGTGTGTGTGCGCAGGTTGGGGAGGGGGAGAGAGAGGAAGAGAAAGAGAATCCCACCCACCTGTCCCTTTCCCTGCCCCATCTCGTAGTGACTGGCAAAGCCCGCCTCCTTTCCACCCAAGCAGAAGCCTGGCTTCCTCACCAAGTCCATGGGCTTCTATAAGCCAGGGAAAGGCAGAAGCCACATTTCAAGACATCAATAGGTTTCACTTTCCAAGGAATCTGCCTTCCTGTGCACACTTCCCCTTTGTCCGGCTCTGATTACAAACACCAGTGGGTCCGTCTGAATGAGGCCTTGGGGGTAAGGACTGTCACACAGTGGACACTTATATACCTCTCCCAATTCTTCACCAGGAAACAAAGAGTCAGTGAATGTGTCCCCCAAGGCACTATTCTCTTCCTGTGTGTCCAACGCCTATCCTCATGGTTACCAGAAGTAAAGATATCATTATGAAAATACACACATGTTATTTCTCTTAAAAAAAAAAAAAGGAATTGGACCATTTATCTGTCTTCATGTTGGTTTTAGGCAGGGACTCCTAAATCATGATGTCTAGGGTGGGGTGAAGATTTTAAAATTCTTTTCTTACAAGTGTATCCATAACACTTAACATACTGAAAAGAGCAAAGAGATCTATGCCTGTGACTTAAGCCCACATATGCAGGCACAGTGTTTTGCTACCTGTGTAACAAACCCAAGTAGCGTTAGAAGACCGGTCATCCCTGTAGTTAAAAATAAAAACCTACCTGTGAAAGGACAGAACTGTAAAGAGGGAGGGAGGCACGACTTAATGGCAACATGAATGGCAGAAATGTGAAGAGGTCATGGTTCTAGCTTAATAGGAACCAACAGAGAATTGTACCTGGAGAACTATCTAAAGCTACCTAAGGTTGTATTAAAAGAGGCATAGATTGTAACACAAAGGAGGTGATGGATCCCCACGCTGCAAGAGACAAACTGGAAGATGGTGAGGACTGGAACCCTGTTACATCAGGGAGGGTGTGAAGTTCCAAGGATGTTTAGATTCAAGGAGAAAATCGGGGGGTGGCAACTACTTCCTGATGTTCCAGGAGCTGCCACGTGGAAGAGGCCATTAAAAGCAACCCAAGCAGGCACTATTATAGAGGGAATAAAGATATAGAAAGAAGGGGCAGAGGAGGTGCCCCTAATGATCTATGCAGTCCCACTTACATA
Organism: Acinonyx jubatus; assembly: GCF_027475565.1. Taxonomy (NCBI): domain Eukaryota; kingdom Metazoa; phylum Chordata; class Mammalia; order Carnivora; family Felidae; genus Acinonyx; species Acinonyx jubatus. Next base: position 133,000,953 of record NC_069386.1, on the reverse strand, counting down.
GTCTAGACTCAGGTTTGGGTGGGAATTCCCGTTCTACCCTCATGTTAGTGGTGTGGCTTTCGGCAAATTAGTTTGCCTCTCTGATAAATTGCAAGTAGCATCTTCGGATGGTAAGAGGATTAATGCTGAAACGCAGGTAAAACATCCTGCACCTGCCTGGCACTCAGCAGGTGCTCAGGAAATGACAGCTAGATGCACCAGCTCAAAGAGACCGGTACCCAGGTGGGAGACGGATTCATGAGGCAGGGGAAACTGAGGATGGGTGAAATTCTGTGCCCCTCGGCAACTCACTTCAGTGGCCACAGGGGAGGACAGTCAGGTGTAGCCTTGGAGTAAAGGAAAGCCATACCTCTCACACGTTCCCCCAAACACCCCCACCCACCCCGTGCAAGAACCCTCTCAGCTGCTCTGCCCTCTCTTGATGAACAAATGAGGGCATCTGTCCCACAAGTACTAGAATCTACCACGGATTAACTGCAGCTTTACAAACAGCTCTAACACTCTGGAATTAAAATAACTGAACATTTGAATGAGACCAAGGGTCTTAAGAAACAACTTTGAATCTGGGCATTTGGGTTTCCCACTCCCATTGCCCGAGGCACTGACCCCAAGATACTGGTTAGCCTCCAGGCAGAGTTGTGTGTCACTGAAATTTTTAGTGCTGTAAGCCTCCTGCCAAACATCCTCAGTTAGAGAAACTGAGGCCCAGGAAGATTAAGCCAGTTAGTGGCTAATGTGAGATTGAAACTCAATTTCCAGGGGCGCCTGGGTGGCTCAGTTGGCTGTGTCCGACTTTGGCTCAGGTCGTGATCGATCTCACAGTTCATGAGTTCAAGCCCCACATCTGCTGCTGTCAGCGCAGAGCCTGCTTCGATCCTGTTTCCCCCCCACCCCCACCCCCCTCTGCCCCTCCCCCAATTGCACTCTCTCAAAAATAAACATTAAAAATAAAACAAAATTATCTCAATTTCCTCTACTAGCCTGGCCTCTCTGGCTCCCAGTGCTGCCTTCCAGGGAAGTCAATCCCAACCCAGGGGGGTGGGGGGGGGGGGGAAGCAAGATTTTCCCAGCAGCCTGAAGAAACATCTGGGGGCAGGACAGTATTTTCCCAGCTCATCAAAACCCCCATTAATTCCCTGGTGTTTATCCCATGAAAAAGATACTATATACCCAAATCCTTCAGAGTGGTCCCTATCCCCACTCAATGGGTACAATTATCATGCTCATGAAAAACAGCCAGAGTTCAGTAAAATTTCATTGATTCATATTTTACTGATTTGAATCAAAAAAATGATTCAGAATGATCCAAAATCTGCAATGTTTCTTTTTTATTTTATTTAAGTTTACTTATTTATTTAGTTTGAGAAAGAGAGCAGGAGCTAGGGAGGGGCATAGCAAGAGGGAGAGAGAATCCCACACAGGCTCCACACTGTCAGCGCAGAGCCCGACATGGGGCTCGAACCCACAAACTCAGAGATCATGACCCGAGCTAAAGAGTCAAGTGCTTCACTGCTTGAGCCGCCTGGCGCCCCCGCACTCTCTTTCTTAATACACCTTCCACACGGGGGACATACGAATCCAGACGTGTTCAAAGTACACATCCTTTAAGTCCTGTGTGATATCATTCCTGCATACACCTGACGTGCTAACTACCGATTATTAGCTATCAAAGTTTCAAGCTCTCTGATAACTACCTGGGTCTGAGGGTTAAGGACTCACAACTCCAATATGCACACGCACGTATGTGGCAAAGACTGAACAAGCTGGTGAGCAATTAGAACCCCGCATCTTTGCTACACTGTGTGTATATTATATGGCATTAAAGCTTTTTTGTTTTTCCAAATGAAAAAGAGGGCACAAAATTCAAGCGGCCCATCAGGGTGTAGAGGGAAAAAGGCAGTTTCCAGAGGTAACTGCCATCCACCTCTGTTCTTGGTTTCCTTCTAGAGTTGTAGCATCTGTAGAGAACAGGTATGTGTTCACGTTTTTTTTTTTTTTTGTTCTAAGTGACACTTTAAAGACACAATCCATACTTCTGTCTGGCCTTTCTCCAATTAGCTTTACTGGAGCGCGTCACAAAATACTCCGCGGACATCGTGGAAATGGTACTCGATTGCGGCCTGCCTTAACACACCTCTGGATCCGATCGTTTGCTGCCCGTAGGGAATGTTTGCGCCTCCTTCCTTCAACAGGTGCAGTAATAAAGGACATCCTGGTGGCCCTAACAGCAGGAAGCGCCCTGATAAGCCAGGGCCTCCTCAAAGCGCAACGCATCACCCCAGGCTACTCACTCTCAACGCCCTTTACGCAAACGTACCTCATTAATTATGATCCTACTGGCCATCCGTAGTCGCGTCCTGGGCCCAAACTTATTGGTGATCATGATGCGTAAGCCCGCCTCCGGGAAGCTGAACTTGGGAGGGCTGGAACTCATGACCTCATCCACCATCACCACCGCGTTTTTGCTGTACTGTGGCTCCTCCTTCACTATATTGAGCACAATGCCACAATTAGTGCTGACAACTCCCTAAAGACAACACCCCAGCACTGAGCTCATGACTTCCCCTCACGCTGCAGACCTCCTTGGGCTCTGAGCCCCGCACCCGCTGGGGAGGCTGACTTAGTCCTAGTGGACCACCTGCCGACATGGGCTATTCGCCGGGCCCCGTGGTCCCTTGCTACAGGACTCCTTATGAGCAGACACTCCACATCCAGCCCCGCTGCCAGATGATGCCCCCCTCTCTCTGGGGCCCCTCTTGGCCAAGTGCGGGGTCTTCTGGCTCCTCGTCTAAGCCTCCCTGGGAAGCCCATCTATAATTCAGACAGGGTCCCTCCCACCCTGTGACTGTGAGGGGACCTTTCTTACCCTCTGTTGACAGAGGTTCAGAGGAAACTTTAGAGACTGACAAGGGCCCTCTAGGATGGAAAATGCTAGAAAGCATCACACGGCACTGGCTCTAAACTTCCCACAAGGCCACCTGCTGTTCCAACAACCATCCCCACCTGGTAGAGAAGGATACATCTAACTTTGCTCTCCCCGAGGCCGGCAATGAGGACAAAGATATGGCTCACAGGCCCTGAATGAGGCAAAGGAGACCCAAGAGGACAGCCCACTTGCTGAAGGCTCACAGTGAACTGCTAGCCAAATCCAGGGTCTCCAGTAAAACGGACACCCTCCAGCAGGGAGGCAGCTCTCTCTGACCCTTTGCTCCCCCCTCATAAGGCTGAAGAATAAATCTCTCCAGGCCTCAGGCTTTTTCCTTGCCACCTTCACAGACACGCTCAGGGCTGGAATCCTGAGGGATTGGACCTCTAACTCCTGAGCCCTGGAGGAGGCAGTCATGAGACCACTCTGGAACACAGCACACAGAAGCAGGTGGAGTTTTCCCCTCTGCACCGGTCACCAGCTCCCGGTGAGGGTCCCCTTCTGGGCAGGAGTCGTCAAGAGCAAATCCTCGCCAGAGTTAATGGCACAGACACGAACAAGTGCACACCAGACATGCACACTCTCCCCAAACAGGCAGCAAGGCTCAGCAGACAGGAGGCGTGTGGGTTAGAAACAAAGCCAGGGAGGACCATGCATTTGTCGGAGACAGACACTAACCTCCAGTGAGGCTTGCGCTGAGGTCACGGTTGGTTGGTTGGTTTTTGTAATGCACGTGTTATCACTTGGATGAAAGCAGATTACTTACAATTTAGAAGAAGAGAGTTAAGGAGACAAAGGCCAAGAGAGATTGCCAGAGGTGATTAGCTTGCGGTGGATGCCAAGAGCTGGGGGGCAGCATTCTTGATGGTGGCCAGGGGGTTATTTGAAGGAGTTAGTAGAAGGGTTCCTGCTACAGGGGGCTTCAATGCTCAGGGTCCCCGGCTTTGGGGATGGCCCCTCTCCCAGCCGATTTCCCTGGCTCTGTCCCACTCTGAGGAGCAGGAGCCTCTGAGCCCATCACCCCTCGCAGCTGTAGGAAAGCCTGAATCCCTCCCTCCTTGGGAGACTGCAGGCTCCAGGCTCCGTCCAGGTCCATTCTAGAACGAGCCCTGACACAGGCATCCCCGGGCAGGGGCAGGGGGCACTGGGCTCAGAAGGAGGGAGCCTGTGGAGTTTTAGAAAAACCCAAACATCCGAACAAAAAATGAAGCTGGAGAATGTTATCCCCCTCCCCCCCCACCCCCCCCCCCCGCCCCCGCTCCTCACCGCCCCTGCCCCGCCCACCGCCCCTCCCCCCCTGCAAAAAAGAGAAAGCTGGCCCGAGATGATCTGGTGAACTGAACCATATGACCTTTAAGAACATCTAAGTATATAAAGGCATTTTGCAAGAGTGGTAGTAACAAGGTCAAAAACCTGTCAAGAAGTTGGGTTAAAAATGTTGATTTGATACAGGAAGTGCCGAAACCGGTAACAGGAAAGCTAGAGCCGTGTGCGCATGCGTGGGCTCTAGACAAAGTCTACCGGCCAGCAATCTTGGACTTCCTTGGGAGGGTGGGTAGAGGGGGACCTGCCTGCAGGCGGAGGACCAGGGAGGCGAGTGCTCTCCGCATTGGGAAGATTCCCAGCAACACTGGCTGAAAAGGCCAACTCCTGAAGCCCCTTTCTCAGCCCCTGCAGGGTTCCTGGGGACTCCTTGCTCCTGCCTCAGTCTATTTGAGGGGGCATTGCCCTGCAGTGACTCACACACAGAGTCCTCCGCCAGCCGGGCTACGAAATCCCTAAGGCTGCATCTCTGGGACCCCTTCTCTCCAATTCCAGGCCTGCACCTTTTTCTCCTTGGTCTTTATCTAAACACCTTCCCCACCCCCCCCCACCCCCACCCCCCGATCAAAGTTGGAAGGAGGCCTATCTTCTTCCTTGCCCTGTGTTTTGGGGGTGGGGTGGGGGAGCAGTCCTGTGTCTAATCTTACAATTTTCTAGAAATTATCTTGGACTCAGATATTTGGGGGGAAATAATAAACTTGTGGGGAAGGTCCTACTGCCCTGGGTACAAAAGGAACGGAGACAGAGCCATGACAGAGGTCCAGAAAAGGCCCCAGGAGGGCCGCGGCCTCACAGCAGTCCCCACTGCCCTGAACAGGGAAGTGGCTGAGGCACCCGCTATATTGCATGTGACATGTTTCCCATAGGACACTGGTGAGAGGTGTCCTACCTCCCCCACACAGGTGGAAGGTAGCTCTGGGGACTGGCACCTGAAGAACTGGGCTTCTTCCGCGGACCTGAATGACCCACCACCTGGAATCTCTCTTCTTTGCCATGAAGGTGCAGAGGACCGGGGAGCACTAAATCTCTGTGTGCAGGACCCGGCAGAAATCAACCTCTGTCCTGAGACGCTGTGTGTGTGTGTGTGTGTGTGTGTGTGTGTGTGTGTGTGGCGGGGGGTGGGGGGGGATCTGTAACAGGGACCTCAGAGCCACTGTATCTGCAGAGCTAAAATGCAAACCAGCAGCCACATCCGTCCCTCCCCTCTGAGAAGGTTGTCCTGGAAACGGGATCCCCCCTCTGGTAGGCTGCTCCACATTTATGCAACAGGAAACACAGACACAGCCCCGGGCTCCACAGGCTGGACACTGGTACCTTCTCCCCAGGGGCTTTCTTTAGAAAGCCTTCTCCTGTATGGAGAGATTCATTCCTGCCTCAAGCACCTGCAACAGGTGTCTTCCCCAGGGGGTCCCCTGAGACGGGACAGAACAAATTTGCCTGAAGTCCAGGGGAAGGGGCACTACCCGGATCCACCCGGGAGTAAGGACTAGCAAGGGGGCCAACGAGTACAGACTTCAGCCCCCACATGTCCCAGACACGAGCAAACAGGTCCCCGGGACCACCTGGCCCGTCACAGACACCACGCAGGAGTTAAAGTGGCCTGAAAGAGGACATGACTTGCCCAGGGGCATGGGAGAGAGACCCTCAGGTGGCCAGTCCACCTGGCATGCTGGTTAAGAAGGACTGGAGATGCCAGCCCAATCTGTTTTCCCACGTCCTCATTACCAGGGTCCATTCAGGCCCCAACGCTCACTGGGCTTGCAGAATGGAGATGCTCCAGTCTTGCTGGCAGGTGGCCCCACAGACGGATCCCTTAGTAAGCGGTGGATGAAGATGTGGCTTCCAAAGTGGGAGCCAGGTGGGCCTAGAGGACCAGGGGAGCTCGGCAGGGACCACATGGGCTGGCTCCCGAGGCCCAGAACCCCAGACAGCGGGGCCAAAGAGCAGCTGAGGAGGCAAGGCTGCCGCGCCCCGGGGCAGGGCTCCCAGGCAGGGCTCCGTGGGGCCCACTCTGGGCATTCCCGCTCTGCTCCGCGGCTGCCCTCCATAGCCTCGCTGTTGCTCTGGGCGACGAGCCAGAGGTCCCTCCAGAGCAGAGTCCTCCCCCTGAACTGGGCCTGGCGTGTGGGAAATCACAGGGAGGCCTGAGTCTGCTCTGTCACCCCAAGTCATCAGCCTCCTGCCACCACCTTTCCCAGGGATCGGGGAGGTAATTCACCGCATTTCAAAAAAGCCCAGCAGGCCTGGAGCCTCCTTCAGGCTCCAAACGTCCCCAGGGTGTGAGGGTTTGACTTTGTCCGTCCTTCTCCCTTCTGTGCAAATGTAAATCTGAGCCACACCTCATTGAGGGCCCTGGGACCCAAAGTAAGAGAGTGACAATTTAGAGGGAAGGTGTGTGTGTGTGTGTGCAGGAAAGACCATGGGAGAGAGGCTTTGGTCACACTTTTGGCCACTCCTGTCTGCTCAGCCTTACCTTGCCCCAGCAATGGCAGGGAGGGGTCATCAGAGCTAGTATCACAGTAATCATTACCATCCTCCAGCTCACTGCTGACCGTGTTGCCATTTGCAATGGTCTTTTGTTTGATGGTGAAAAAGGCCTGCATTTTCACATTGTACCTGGAAGCGAAGGCAGGAGGTCAGAGTCGCGGGAGACACCTGGCAGGAGTGTGGGGCGGGGGGGGGGGGGGGGGGGGCCGCCTCCCGCCGCCCTGTGCACACACAGTCACACCCGGCCCCGGGAGTGTCCCAGGGGCAAGGGGGAGCCGAAGGCTTTCATCTGAGCTGACAGTCCCAACAGGACCCCTAGAATAACACGTGGTCGGAGGGCTTGCTCCACGGAGCCGTCAGTGGCCTCCTGGGGGCGTAAGGAATCTTCAGTTCCAAGAACATGACTGACGCCTACTTAGACACGTCCAAAGCTTGTCCTCATAAGAGAAGTTCAGGTCAGCCTGAAGGACAGGCTCCAAGGAGCTGTCACCAGGCTGTCCTCCCAACAGCCTTGAGTCCCACTCCTATGGGCTGCCCGGCGGGCCATCCCTGAATCACTCACAGCCAGGCCCAGAGAAGACACTGTCTCCGTCTCAGACCTCAGGCTTCCCCGCCTCACTGGAAGGTGCTCAGAGAGGAGTTCACCTGAGGACAAGCCTCCTGCACTTGACAGTTTATCACCCGTTTTCACAACACATTATACATGTTTGATATAAATGTGGAGATTCATAATGTCGTAAAGCTCAGTGTTGTTTTTAATTATTTCTGGAGGTGTGAACAAGAAGGTAAAACCTGAAGATGATGATTCAGCTCCTGGGTAGTTTTTCCTTTTTTTTTTTTTTTTTTTTAATGTGGCAAAACATAGGCAACATCAAATTTGCTACTTTAACTTTTTCTATTTTTAAGCATACAATTCACTGCCATTCATTACACTCACAATGTTGGGTAACCATCACATCACCATTATTTACTTCCCAAAATGGTTTCAGCATCTCCAACAATTCTGTGCCTGTTCATCAATTAGTAATCACTCCCTCCCCCACACCCCTGGTAATCTCGAATTTACTCTCTCTCTGAATTGGGACTCTCCTAGGGTATCTCGCAGAAGTCGAATCATCCAGTATTTGTCCTCCTGTGGCTGGCTCCTCTCACTTAGCATGTTTTTAAGGCTCATCCACGTTGTCGCATGTGACACCATTTCCTCCCTTTTTTATGGCTGAATAATATTCCTCACGGGCAGTTCTGAGAGCACTCTGACCCAGGCAGCTTCAAAGGGCCGCAAAAGCATCGCACGACCTGGGACCCGGTGTCTGCATTTTCGTTGCTGTGAGTGGTGTCCCCAGAAGTTGTGCAAGGCAGCAGCCGTGACAGATGGCACTGGATAAAGCCTGGAGCAGAAGTGAGGCCGCCTGGCTCTTCAAAAAAGAGCGGTGTGAAACTATCAGGAGATTTACAGTGACAGCGGAAAAGAGCGGCCACTTGGGCACAGAGAAATCAGCACGGAGCAGGAAGAGGGCTTGCTTGCTACTTGTTTGCCAGCAGCCTCATCTGCAACCCACCAGCCGCGCCTCCCCCGGCCCGGGTTTGCACAGCACCCCAAAACAGTATCTGAACACCTCACCCCAGAGGGGCATCCTCCAGAGAACCGGGGCCGGCTGGAAGTCACGGGGAGGTCTATCAGTTAGTTTTGTCCGGGCTCTAACGAAAGGCCAGAGCAGGAAATGGAGGAAGGCGTCAGACTGCCCCGGAGAAGGAGACAGAAGGTACTTACTTCATGATCAGAATGTAAAACACGTACAAGATGATGAGCACCAGGCCTTCCCACCTCAAAGAGAGAAAGGAGACTGGTTAGGGCTGGGGAGGCCCGCAGCACTGAGGCCTGGGGGTGACTGGCAGAGAGGGCGGGGAGGGGGCAGGGCCGGAAGTCCTATGATCCTGCCTGGCCCCGGAGCCCGGCCCAGAACTCCGGCATCCAGGGGTGTCTTCCCCAGCCTGTCCTACAATCTGAAGCCCTCTTGGGGACACAGAAGGCTGACGGTGGGCTCTTCTCAACTACAGGGGGCCTGCAGGGCTCAGGCAGAGTCCCATCAGCTACGGAGAAAAAGGAGGGACCAGGGCCACCACATCGCAGGACTCACAGAGGAGAGTGACCATAGTCATGCTGACTTGATGCTTAAGAGACCCTATGCTCACCAGAGATTCCGACCAGGGACCAGAAAGGCTGTCGGTACAGAAGGGGCCCTAAGAACTGCCCGAAAAGAGGGGCTGGTACAGGAGCCTCCTGGGCTGAACACAGGGGCGGGGCAGGAGTCTTCGGGTATATACACCACTACCGTCTAGCTGATGCAGCGCTCAACCCCACGCGTGGCGGGGATCTGTAGCTCAGACCACAAGCCTCTCGGGAGCCACACACCTTAATCTGTTTGGTAATCCGACAGCTGCATGCTGAAGACCTACTATGTGCTAGGTATAAGGTACGATTGGTTTGGGAGCTCTTCCTCTACTGTCAGAGCCCACAGACCAGCAGAGCCACAGAGAGATTTGTAGATGACCCCACTGCCACCACCCTCGACCCCATCAAGGAAAAGGAGAGCCCAGATGAGGCGTGGCTTCCTGGCTCACATAGTGGGTTAGGGGCTGGGTGGGGGCCAAAAGCAGGCTTCTGTGGGCCCAGAGCACATGGCTGCTCACGTCAGCCAGCTGACTGTCCTCAGCCAGGCCTCCTGAGTACAGCCCCACAAATAAACACAGAGGATGTGGACTCTGAATCACTGTCATAAAGAGATCATGTCTATGGCTTATGAACGTATGATACACTCATGCCCTATAGGGCGAATACGCCAATCTTTTCTTTAAAGTTGCTGCTTTATGGATCTGAATTAAGGAGTCATTTCCTATCTCAAGGTCATAATGGTGAGTCCCTATATTTTATTCTATTTTGTTTAATTTTCCTTTTTACAGTGAGATCCTTAATTCATCTGGAATCTATTCCTGTATAAGGTGTGAGGGAGGGATCCGATGTGATTCTGTTCTGTAATAGGGTTCCCAGTTTTGCCAGCAGCGTCTGAGACCCTCTCCCTAACTCACTGTCTGTCGTGACAGCTGTCATATTTCCCCAGCCAAGAAATGGGCCCATTACTAGGTTCTTGGTTCCATATTCCATATTGGCCTACGTTTACCCCGGTGTAAAACACCACACTGTTTTCGTTACTTTAGCTTTAAATATATTTTGTTATTTGGCAGTGCAGGAACACTGAGGGATTCTTTGTCACTCTGAAAGAATAAAGGTGTGATTGCTTCAAACGACGCCCTTTTTGCAAGTTCAAAAGCTCATGTTTGTAAAAATAATTTCAAAAAGATTCAATGAACCCAATGAGGAAGAATACTACCAAAAAAGGAACAAGAAACAGACTTAAAACTTACCACACGATTTCTTCATCATATATGAACTGGAAGGCAAAAGAAACAAAGGGTGGGGGACTTATTTATTCCAAAAGAACACACACAGGTCCCTACACACTCCGAGCTCACATATCATTGCCTTGTTATTTCTACACAAAGCTGGGCTCCTCTCTCCATTTCTGGGTTTCTCAACGGGAGGAGGTGACCTTAGACCTTAGTCGAAACCTAGACCAGAAGATGCCAGACTATGCGGCTCAGCTCAGCCTCCCAAGAGAAACGGCCTGTGCTTCATGACAGTCCGAGTAGCTGTTGGGGCCAACCTGCCATCACTAAGGGCACAGCCTTGCTGGAATCAACACTCTTAAAAACTAAAAGGACACCTGCCTGTCTACCTACAAACCTATGTACCTACCTATCCAGGGGACTCGTGTGTATGGGAGGGAAGGGATATCATTTTCTTAAAATAGAAAAGTGACCCCTTTGGAAATTCTGAGGGCAAAGGACCCACTTGTGCTATTTGAAGGGAGGCCAGGGGTGATGGTGCTGTCATGATGATTTCTGAAGAGGCCACTGACATTGCCCAACAACTCCACCAAGCATCTCTGGCACAGACCCAGATGAATGACACTTCTGTGGTCCAGGGGAGGGATCCTGTGACCACCTTGGCCAGGCCCAGTGTGGACAGGCAGGTGGAAGGACTGTGCCCACCAACTGATCTTGGAGACATAGGGTCCCCACACCAGATACCAGAAGAAGCCAGGGGGCTGCTGTCTGGACTTGGGCCCGTTGTGACCCTCTTCTGGTTGTCATGGCAGGCGTCACACACAGAAGCTGCTGTAGGGGCCACTTCTGAGAGAGTCATTCCTGGCCAGGCATCGCTGTGAGGCTCCCCAAACACAAGGCTCCGAGGCAAGGGCACCCAACAGAGGAGTGCCCAGTGCCCTCCCCCGCCAGAACGTGAGAACACTTGTGGGGGATATTTTTAGTTTTTTACAACCCCATGAAAGGTTACTGGCATTTAGCCCAGGGTGCTGACCAGTCTAGAACCTGTGAGCTATTTCTCTCAGAAGGGGTTTTCCACATTTGGCACACGTCCTATTTAAAAGGTCTTGCTAAACATTCAGGCAAACGGGGAAAACAAAACCAAACAAATCTGAGCCCAGAACTGAACGCTATTTTATAAATCAAAGTACTTATACTTTTTTAAATTACGTATTTAATAAATATTCAATTTTCTAGTGAGGTAGCTATCATGTAAATGGAGGGATGATTGTACTTGGGCTCCGCCCACGATTTCATCAGGAGTCATTCCTAATTTTGGAAAATCACGTCGTCAATGTCAGGAATGCTCGTGGGGTCTAAGGCTCCAGCCCAGCACGGCCTCAGTCTGTGCTGGTGGTTTCTGGGCTCAGAGATTTTTTCCTTTATGGGACAACGGATTCCACCATTCAGTGCTGTAGTGTCTTTGTGCCCAGACATTTACACACTGAAGGATGTTTTCGTCTTTTATACTTTGAACATCACGTTGATTCTTTTCTACAACTGTGTATGTACAGGTCAATGATTTTTACCTGTAACTTTCATTTTGGGGGGTGTAGGAGGCTGGGGTCCCAGTAACCCCCTGCCTGACATTCACGCCACCCCTGGATATGTGGCCTGGACCCAGGGACTGGCTCCTCATAAAGAGAATATGGCAAAAGTGAGGAGCTGTCACCTCCAAGATTAGGTTATGGGCAGAACGGGCTTCCGCCCTGGTACCTTCTCACCCTCCCTCTGAAGGAAGCCAGTTACCCTGTTGTGAACTGTGCTGCGGAACAGCCAGCCAAGCGGGATTGGAGGCCTATCCACAGCCACGTGAGTGACCCCGAAAGTGGATCCTCGTACCAGGGCCAACACCCGTGAGAAACCCTGAACCAGAGGGCTCGGTAAGCCACTCCCAGACTCTGATCCACAGACAACAAGAGTGATCAATACTTGCTATTTCAAGCTATTGACCTGGGGGGAGATTGGGTACCCAGCCACAGACAGTACGAGGGATGTGACTGTCCTTTCCAGGTGGCTCTAGGTGGTGTAAGGTTGAGAACTGTGTCTGGGGGGAGCACATTCCAGTCAATCTGGGCACACCACGTGCACCTGCCCTCATGCCACCACTTGGATTGAAATCGCTCCCTTGTTGGATGGTGCACTTCTCAGCAGTAGCCGGTGTCCTGTGCCATGAAGGCACCCTGGCCCTCGGGGGACTGCAGGGATATCGCCCCTCGCTTTCCACGCTACCAGACTCTAGAAATCACTGTTCCAGCTCTTCCGGCTTTTCTCCCTGGTGCCCCGGCTTCCCACTCTGCCTGCCCCCAGCCTGCTTCTCTCCCTCCTGCTCTGCAGTGAGCTGTGAACCCAGAAACTCTGATTCTCAGGAAACCCGGCGCTGCGTGAGGATCTGAGGGCCCGATGAGCGAAGGGCTTGAACTTAACTGCGTGGACCGTGTGACCACGCTCTGACTTTTCCAAGGCCTTTTCGAATCCAAGGTGGGCCCGGGATGTGCTCCATCACTAAGGTGTCAGGTAGGAGGCTTTCAGGCAAGGGAGGCACAGCGGGGAGGGGACTGGTCAGTTTGACTACAGTGAGCGGTCAGCACAGCCCATGGTTGGGGTGCCCTGGGTCCTCTGGTTATAGTGCCAGGGACAGAGATGGGCAGGGGTCATGTGCCTGCACAGGGGCAGGAAGGAAACTCACGGCAATGAGCACGATGACAGAGAGGGTGTAGTACACGGAGTCTCGGCACACGGCCCACCATGTCAGACGGACCACCTGCCAAGCAAAGGGCCGTCAGCGGCTAGTGGCTGGAGAGATGGGGGCGGTGGTGTGAGGGTGGCTTTCTCACCACCCCCAGACCCCCACGGGTGCAGGGACATGCCCAGGGAGCAACTCCTAACTGTGCCACCTGAAACCCATCTTTCCTGGCTGCTCAAGGCCACCCTGTGTTTTTCATTATACGTGGGGAACAGAACAGAAAGCACGGAATGTTTATAAGTGACGGCAAAGCTTCCCTCTGTTCCTCCAAGGTAACAGACATCTCAGGCTTCACAGCGGAAGCCCAGGGTCAAGGCAGAGGCCAGAGGCACTTGCTTCCCCTGTGATTCTGGAACCTCCTGGTAGTAACTAGCTGCCCATCTCTACCTCCATTGGCCAGGCAGGGCCTAATCATGAGCCCAAGTCTCTGGGGTTGAGTCTAACGCCCACGTGACCCTGAGGACCAGGGAGATGCTGATGGGGTACCAACCGCAGGCCAACGTCATGCTCCTTGCCAAGGAGGCCAAAGCAGGCTTCAGATATTTCCAGAATCTAGCTCAGGGTCAGGGTTACAGGAGGCGCCTCTCAAAGATGTCCTGCTGTTGAATGAATGCTCACCCTTGGGCTGGCCAAGGGAGCAGACCCCGTCCCTGCTCTCAGATCCACTGAGGCTGGATGTGCAAGGAACATCAGAGGCCACTTGTACACATGAGGACCTGGGCTCGGAGGGGGAAGCCAACTTGCCTGCAGCCTCGAGCAATTGAGGGCACAACTAAGGTGAGGCCTCGGGTCCCCTCACTGCTGTCCCTTATGTCACTCTACAAAGGGAGAAAAACACCGACCTGCCCCGCAAATAATCCACAGACTCCAATGATACACAGGATGTTAAACACCGCAGAGCCCACAATGGTCCCAACCCCAACGTCTCCGTGGGTGATGAACACTCCTGGAAGGGAAAGGCAGAAATCCTCTTGTGCGTACAATTCCTCAGACCCAGGCTGCTGCAAGGCCCTTGTCCCCAACCCCATGGACTGAGGAACTGGTTCTAGGACGCCCATGATGCTGACAACGGCCAAACCAGAGAGGAGGAAGTATCCCGAGGGACCACCTACTCCACTCTTCCCCGCCTCCCCCCCCCCCCCGCCTTTTTTCCCCTTTTAACAGCTTTATTGAGAAATAATTCACATGCCATAAAACCCACCCATTCAAAGCGTAAGACCCAGCGTTTTGGTAGAGTTCCAGAATGGTGCAGCCAGCACACAATCTGATTTTAGAACACCTTCGTCACCCCCCAAAAGAAACCTTGTACCCATCAGCCCTTTGCTCCACCACATGCCCCGGGGAACCACGAGTTTACTTTCTGTCTCCCTGGCTCTCCCGTTTTACAGATGAGAAAACAGAGGCTCGGAGCTGACGAATGCCCTCACTGGTCACGGCCCCAGACCGGGGCTCTCTCTAAGATCCCACGTCCCCAGCTGGTGGGATTTCTTACCAATAACAGAGGCAAACAGCTCGGGCGTCGAGCTTCCCGCAGCCATGAAGGTGGCTCCGGCCACATCTTCACTCAGATGGAGTTTCTGAAACAGAAGCAACTGCGGACATTCAGGCTGTGAGGCGGGGAGAGCAGACACAGTCCCCGGATACTCTGGCAGCCGCAGAAAGCGTGGGAAAGCTGTGCTGTTGCCAGAGTCGAGCACCCTGCACCCTGAGCACACACGTCTCCTGCTACTCTGCTGGCCGCTCAACCCAGAGGCCCCCGTCCCCTTCTTCTGTCAGTTTCCGCTCATTCCCCAAAGCCCCTGAACGAGGTCTCCTTGATGAAGCCTTTCCAGGTACAACACCCAGGACAGGTGGGAGGGTCCGGTCCTCCCATTAATGAAACACAAATCACACAGTGAGGGTCTGAGGTCTGTGAGCTTCCCTGCCCCACTGGCCGATGAGGGCACGGTCGGTCTTTTTCACCCACGGATCGCCAGTGCCTAAGAGAGAGGCTGGTACACAGCGGTGCTCAATGGGGAGCCACCTCCGATGCCCACACAGACCTTGGGTACCATGCGGACTGCGACGCATCGGGGCCGTGGAACCCGGAGGCCCCAGACACACAGCTTGGCTCTTGCATTCCAGAAGGCCTTCGCCGTGGCAGGCCCGATGCCCGGCTGGCCGCTGAGACAAACACCCAGGTACCCTACTCCCAGGGATAAGGGAGAATGAGGCAGGGCTGGAGCTCTGTTGAGACTCACTTTGCTTGGCAAGGCCGTGCTCCGGCCACAGAAGCCCATCCTCTGATTGGGAATGTGGTGACGGGGACTTTTGGTGCCAGGAGAAACCACCGAGATCCTGGGTCTCCCTGAACAGCACCTTTTTTTTTTTTTTTAAAGTTTATTTTTACTTATCTGGGTGAGAGAGAGCAAGCAGGGGAGGGGCAGAGAGGGAGAGACAGAATCCCAAGCAGGCTCCATACTGTTAGCACGGAGCCCGATTCAGGGCTCGAATTTACAAACTGTGAGATCGTGGCCTGAGCCTGAATCAAGAGCCAGATGCTTAAATGACTGAGCCGTCGGGGCGCCCCTGCCTGAACACCACCTTGAAGGTGCCCACCCTGTGGTATTCAGAAGGCCTCTGGGCAGGGCTGGGTCTCCTCTGGCATCCACCTTCCAAAGCACCCTGGTCAGCCCGGGGCTCTGGAGTCCCTGAGGAACACAGAGTCTGGCACAACCTCCCTGCTGACCTTGCTGACCTTCTATAGAAGGGGTCCCTCAGAGGGGTCAGAGCTCTGGGCTTGACAGAAGCTGGAGCATGGCACAATACTGACCTACCAGGGTGGAAACCCGGCCACCCTAACCTTGTCAGACAGGAAGGTTCCACAGAAGATGTTCTGCCATCAGAGCATCTCCAGTATCTTCTAGCAGAATACAAACTGTTCTGCCTTTGTCTCCTGGAACACCCTTCCCTGCCCTCTCTGCTTGGAGAAATCCTTCCCACTTCGGAAGTCTGGACCAAATACCACTTCCTCCACGAAGCCCTCCTAGGCTTCTCCCCGAAAGAGACATTCCCTCCCTCCTTTTGGCTCTTCAGTCCTTTGATGGCTCTTACTAGCCCCTTCCGTTGGTTTTTGCCTATAGGGCCAAGGCCATCCCGCTCATCCACCTCTGTGTCCTTACAGAGACAGGCAACCTTGAGGGGCACCTCCACGGCACATGGTCCTGTGCTATTGGTCACCCATCTTCCACAGGCTTCTGCCACCCCCAGAATGGCAGGGGACCCACCCCCCTTTGCTGGGGTCCCCAAGCTCTCGCATTAGTGAGTGCCCAGAGTGCACACTCTGTAAGGCCCAGCTGACTGGCTTTCCCGAGGGCCTCCTCCGAGGAAGCAGCAGGTGGCTTACCCCCAGCACACTGCTCCAGGGGCCCTGAGGCGAGGCCTCCCACCCCGACACCCCCGGCGGCCATTTCCAGATTCTCTCCTTATGCTCCTTCTCTGGCTCAATTCGCTTACTGACCTGTGGCTCGTTCTGAGTGAGGTGAGAAGTGGAGTGGTGAGCAAGGGGGGGCGGGGGGAGGGGAGGCCTTTGCACACCCCTGCCAGGCCACTCCCTCTTCAGGAGGCCCAAGTCAAAAAGTCCCTGTTCTGTGCCGAGCAGCAGGGAAGCACCTGTCCTAACAAGCTGTGTCCCCCGGCTGCCAATGTCACAACAACAAGGCGGCCTCAAGTAGCTGGCAGATCTCACACGGACGAAGTGAGCCAAAGCCCAGAGTCACCTGCACATAGTAGCTGCTGCAAACAGAGGTGATTCTCCTTCCCTGGCTGGAAGCCAAGAGTAAGGCAGAGCTGAGAGACACAGGAGACTTAAAAACAAATTTCTTTGTAAGATTTTATTTTTAAGCAATAACTACACCCAACATGGGGCTTGAACCCACAGCCCCGAGATCAAGAGTCACATGCTCTCCCGACTGAGCCAGCCAGGCGCACCAGCACTGGAGTTTTTACGTGTGAGGCAAGAGACAAGAAAACCAAACCTTCACAAATACTTAAAGGGAAAAACGTCAGCCTGTGAACTTGGAACAAAGGGCCTTCCTCGCTCCACCTCTGCATCTTCCCCAAAGACACAGATCCCTACCTGGTGCCTGCCACCCGCAGCTTGGTATGAGAAATGCTCCCTAACCAGACAGGCTTGGCTTCACGGCCAACAGCTCGCCATGAAGCCAGAGGCTCTGGGTGATGACCGCACGCCTCTTCTTCTGCCAAATCTGGGAGAAGACGCCCCCCCGCCCACCGACTCTCCTCTGGGGGTTCCAAAGCCAGGCTTTGCTGGGGCCACACTAAGCGTTTGGCCTGACCATCTTCACCACCAGAGTGCTCCCCACTCAGTCTGGCCCTGACACGTCCCGTGTCCTTGGTCGCCCCAGCCCTCCACCCGCACCCCGGCTTTGCTGAGGGATCCCAAGTCCCTCCTGCGTACCTCGCAGATCTTCTCTAGAGACGGAACGAAGAAGTCATCACACACTATGGCCAAGGCGTAGAACATGTACAGAGCCTGAGAAGGAAATGGGGGATCGTCAGCGAAGGCACCTACCGCCAAGGAGGCATGGCTGGGCATCCGTCATGCCCAGAGCCAGCCTGCCAAGGCGGAGGCACACACAGAGGAAGATTCTAGCACCACAGAGGCTGGCTCCCTCAATCCTCTCACGAGCAGATGGGGAAACTGAACCCAAGGAGGGGAAATAATATGCTGGGCGGCAAAGGGGCCAAAAGCTCAGGCCACACGGCCTTGGGCTCTTTCCTCTGCTCTTAAAGCACCAGCTATCTCCCTGGCACGAGAGTATGGTCTCGAAATGCAAGATCTCACCCTTAGGGCCAAGGAGAGCATTTAGAATCACCCTTTTAAGAGTTTAAAATAATACTTATCCCAATTTTCCCCCTTCATTTTTGCTGAAGGCACCATTTTCTTCTTACCAGCTGGCCACCCCCTGCCGAAACAAGTGGCACTTTGAGAGCCAGCGGTACCTGGGATGCTACCTAATGTTGGCAGAGGTTCAAAGACACAAGCCACTCACACTGGGGGGTTCAAGGCACAAAAAGTCCAGATTCTAATGCTGATTCTGGGACTTAGCTGCCATGTGACTTTGGAAAAGTCACATCTCCAGGTCTCCATTTCTTCATCTGTTTAATGGCAGAGTGAGAACAGATTGACAGTTTTCTCACGGTTTTATATACAGAACCCCTCCCTGCCCTGCCCATCCAACATGGTTTCCCCGAGCCTATCCTATGGGCCAGGCACTATTCCAGGCATCAGGGATACATGGTGAATCTGCCAGGAAATGCCTCTGCCTCCTGTAACTTACCTTAGCGGGGAACAAAGAGATAAAGTCTAACTGTTGGGGAAAGGCAAGTGCAAAGGTCCTGGGGCAGGAGTATGCTTGGTGCACCTGAGGAACAGCAAGGTCACTGATGCAGGTAGAACACAGTGAGACGGTGATGGAAAACGAGGATGTGAGGTTGGAGGGAAAGGCAAGGACCAGAGAGTCCATGGACAGGTGGGACTTTATGCTAAATGCTAAGGGAAGCATTTCTTTCTTCAAAGACAAAGTGATATGGATGCTCTATTCACAAAAATGGGAAAGGCCGGGCTGCTTCAGCAAAAACAATTGTGAAGTTGCTGAAGTAGCACACTGATTAATGGTGATTAAATCAACTGGAAGATCGGCTGTGGCCAAGGCCTCCAAGGCCTTATCTCCTGGAGCCCAGGTATGCTGTCCCTGGATCTAATTATCTTTGGGGGGAAAGCAAAAAGAAACAAATACCGGGGGTATGGGTAAAGGAGAGAGACTCTTCTATAAAAATCTCAGGATACGGACTTGAATTCACCGCCCCCCCACCATAAATTCTCCCCAACATCATCTCCCAGGCAAAGGGTGATCCCAGCTCTCTTGATTCCCTCAGCAATACTCAAGAGAAAAGGAGGCCAAGAAGGCACCATACGGCCCAGGCCAGGAAATTCTGAGAAGCTTCCTAGTGTCGCAGACGACAACTGGCTCCAAAGTTTGAGCCTTTTCTTGCTCTAAAGAAGGGGTCAGCAAAGTTTTTCTTAAACGGCAAATATTTTAGTATTGACAGGCCACGCAGTCTCCATCGCAATGACTCTGCTGCATTAGAAGAGAACACGGAGTGGGTATGGCTGAGTTCCAATAAAACTTGATTCACAAAAACAGGAGGTGGGCTGGATTTGGCCCTCCAGCCACAGTTTGGGAATGTCTGCTCTCCAGGGTTTCTGCAAAATTCCTGAGGTGTTCTCAGGTTCAGGAGAAAAGGCTTTGGGTCAGCAAATGCCAAGACCTTCATGGGGCAGAGCACCAGAACTACGGGACTAATTCGCCAAACCCACACCCTCTCAGTGAAAGGGGAGGGCACGGGAGAGCCAGGGGAAGTGGGAAGATAATATCTGTCACAGAAATACCCAGGACTGTCATTCAATATACTGGGTGGGGTTTAGCAGCCACAGATAATCCAGAAATGACCGGAATGGCTGTGTCCTGAGAAAACTTTATTTACAAACACGGGCAGCGCCTACTCCCGTCACAGGAGAGCTGACTTTGACCTGTGGCTTAGGTTTGGACCCGCTGTTCCTCTTGGAATTGTTGTTTGAACTCCACCACTTGTCACCAAGGCGCATCTAAATCCAATTCTCCAGGAATTGAGGAAGTGCACCAAAGTTTTCAATTATAGATTTATGGCAGGGTGGTGAAATTGGCGGGGGGGGGGGGGCGGGGGGGCGGGGAATCCCGGCAATCATGTATAGGGCGCTTTTTTTTTTTTTAATTTAGTGACTTTATTTTTTTATTATATGAAATTTATTATCAAATTAGTTTCCATACAACAGCCAGTGCTCATCCCAAAAGACGCCTATAGGGTGCTTCTTGACTCACATGCACGCGTGCTCACATGTCTGGGAAAGAGGCTGTCAGTCCCTTTTTAAATTTTTTTTTTTTTCAACGTTTATTTCTTTTTGGGACAGAGAGAGACAGAGCATGAACGGGGGAGGGGCCGAGAGAGAGGGAGACACAGAATCGGAAACAGGCTCCAGGCTCTGAGCCATCAGCCCAGAGCCCGATGCGGGGCTCGAACTCACGGACCGCGAGATCGTGACCTGGCTGAGGTCGGACGCTTAACCGACTGCGCCACCCAGGCGTCCCTGTCACTCTCTTTTTCTAAAAGCAGAAGATGGGGCACAGGAAGACGGGACTTCGGGGTCACTTGCTGTGCAACCCCGAGCAAGCCACCTGACATCTTTAAGATTTCTTTTCATCTTCCTTTCTTTTTTCTGGCGGGGAGGGTTAAAATGGGTCCAGGATCCGTTCTCCTCGCGGGGCGCTTCCAAGGGTGGGACATCTTTGGCACGCCAGGGCTCTGCTGTGCTCTGCACACAGGCGTCACCTGCCGGAGGTTTAGGGACATCCCAGCCCCTCCCCCCCACGCGGCCACTTACTCCGAGGATGTGCAGCAGGACGGCTCCGTGCTGTCGCTCCTTATTGGAGAACAGGTCTGTGGGGAACTCATGAATCGCTGCAAGACAAGGGGACAGAGTGTTAGTCTCCGTGGGCCTCCTGATGGGACGGCCGCCCTTGCAGTCTGAGTCTGGAACTGCAGAGTCTGTTGTGCCGGGAACCGCCCCGGGAAGGGGCCAGCCGGCTGCTTCTCCTTAGGCCACGGCAGACCTGTGCTCTCCAGTAAACGTTGCTGAACGTGAATTATCCACAGACATCCTAGGAACTCGAGGTGATCAAGCTTACCACACCCCTCGCAGTTTTCTGACGTAGGAAACACTTCCCGCCCACGAGAATGGCAAAGACAAATAACGACAAATGCTGGCAAGGACGTGGGGATACCGGAGCCCTCGTAACTGCTGGTGGGAGAGTAAAATGGGACAGCGCTGTGGGGAAACAGTCTGGCAGGTCCTCAAAACGTTAGACTGAAGAGTTGCCACAGGGCCCAGGGAGTCGACTCCCAAGTATCTGCCCAAAGGAAAACACGTCCACACAAAACTTGCACACGAGTGCTCATGGCAGTGTGATTTCATGATCGCCTCGAAGTGGAAACACCCCAAAGAGCCACCAGTGAATGAACGGATAAATAAAGCGTGGTCCATCCAATGGAATAGTATTTGGCACTAAAAAGGAAGGAAGCAAAGGGGCGCCTAGGTGGCTCCGTCGGTTAAGCGTCCGACTTCGGCTCAAGTCATGATCTCACGGTTTGTGGGTTCAAGCCCCGCGCCGGGCCCTGTGCTGACATCTCGGAGCCTGGGGCCTGCTTGTCATTCTGTGTCTCCCTCTCTCTCTGCCCCTCCCCACTTGTGCTGTCTCTCTCTCTCAAAAATAAATAATAAACAATAAAAAATTTTAAAAAGAAAGGAAGTACTCATAGATGATGGAAGAACCATCCAGGAAGAACCTGGAAGAACCCTGAAAATGGTATGCTACGTGAAAGAAGCCAGTTACACAAGACCACATGTTGTAAGATTCCCTTAATATAAAATGGCTGGAATAGGTAAATCTATTTGGTAGATTTGTGGTTGATTAGGACTGGGAGGTATGAGGGCTTGGGGGGTAACAGGTAAGGTGGGCAGGGTTTCTATCTGGGTTAATGAAAGTGTTCTAAAATTGTGGTGATGCTTGCATAATTATGAATATGCTTAAGAACCACTAAAGTGTGTAACTTTAAATAGATGGATTGTATGGTATGTGAATTAAATAAATTAAATAAAGCTGTTACCGTGGCAAACTTCAAACTTGCTGTCCCAGGATTCTGGGAGATCACCCGTTGCCACAGTCAGATCAGAATTGAGAAGCAGGCTTATTCCCTCACTCTGGAGTCATTTCTGGTCCCCTGCCTGCCCCCCAGAGTTCAGGGACACGTGTTCTCCTGCAAAGCCCTTTCAGCTTGTCCAAAGCTCACTGGTCCCTCTTCTCTACCTCTCCGACCACCCATGACGGATCTGTCACTCCAAATGGGGAAGCCAAGATCCCAAAGAGGTCAGGTGACATCGGCTGGGTTGGGGATGGCAGTGCTGGCAGGACAAACCCCTGTCCCCACCCGCCCCACTCCCCCATGCTGTGGACTCTCTCTGTGGAGCCACACACACAGGGAAAATCATCCGTGGGAGTGAGGCTCCAGGTAAGTCTTGGGGCATGACCCCAGGCTGAGGTGTAGCAAGGTAGGGATGAGGTCTGAGAGCATTGGCCCCTGTCCCCTCATCCCCTGGACCCCTCAGCCACCAGGTGCTTCCACTGGCGTACCGCCATCTTGGATCATTGGGTACCAGGTCATAGCCCCTCCTTTGTCCCCAAGAATACCCTGCTGGGGTGGGTACCACCACTCCTGTTACAGGCTCTCATCATCCTTGGATGCTGGTAGGTGGCCCTGTGATGTGCAGAGCCTTCTGCATCAGAAACCAAGCACTTGGCTTTGGGGTATCACCCTTGACATTCCCAAAGGATCTGGGCCACTCGTTTGCTTCTTGGGCCTCAGAAAGTTCACAGATAATTAAGGAATAATTCCTTCTCACCCCACCTGCCCATTCAAGATGACCAATGGATAACTACATTGTGAATGTCATTTCTACAAGTCTTCTGTCAGACACTCCCACACCCCCACGTCTCCATCACATCCAGCTAGACTGGAAGCTCCAGGAAGGCAGGGCTCCACACTGCCCCGTATTACATTCTCAGGGCCTTAGCCAGGCCTGGCACACAGCAAATTCCCAAAACACTTTAACAGTCAACTGAATAAAGGTGCTGGGGGTGGGGGGTGCGGCTCAGTTGGTTAAGCATCCAACTTGGGCTCAGCTCAAGACCTCGCGGTCCGTGAGTTCACGCTCTGTGTCCAGCTCAGAGCCTGGAGCCTATTTCGGATTCTCTCTCTGCCCTTCCCCACTCGTGCTCGGTCTCTGTCTCTCTCAAAAATAAACATTAGGGGAGCCTGGGTGGCTCAGTCAGTTAAGCATCTGACTTCGGCTCAGGTCATGATCTCACGGTCCGTGAGTTCGAGCCCCGCATTGGGCTCTGTGCTGACAGCTCAGAGCCTGGAGCCTGCTTCACATTCTGTGTCTCCTTCTCTCTCTGACCCTCCCCTGTTCATGCTCTGTCTCTCTCTGTCTCAAAAATAAATAAACACTTAAAAAAATTTAAAAAATAAACATTAAAAAAATTAAAGTCAACTGAATAAAAAATAGTAAACTACTAACAACCCATATTCTCTTATCCTATTAGAATGCTTTCATTACCCTTACAGACTCCTTGAACACTTAGAATGACACCTGGTTCATAGCGGGTGCTCAATAAATGCTTGTAAATATACTCTCTAGGACAAAAATCTCTTCTCTGGAAATATAATTTGGCCCTAAGCTCTGAAAATGATGACTTCTCCCTTATATGGAAAATCTTCTGTTTTTTAAGATCAGATTCTCCCACAAGACATGGAAAACATCAGCTCCCCAGACACCCAGAAAATGTTCCCACTTTAAAACAAGCAGCATTTAATGAAAGATGGATTCTTTCTCTTCTCTGGGGTATTTTTCCTTCTGTAATCTAAATTC
Organism: Acinonyx jubatus; assembly: GCF_027475565.1. Lineage (NCBI taxonomy): Eukaryota > Metazoa > Chordata > Mammalia > Carnivora > Felidae > Acinonyx > Acinonyx jubatus. Next base: position 132,977,439 of record NC_069386.1, on the reverse strand, counting down.
TTTAATAAAACTGCTGCTGTCATTTCAAGGGCAGGGGTCTGCTTCAAGGTCTGTCGGCTCAGAGATGATAATTATAAAGGAAGGGGCTCAGCATTCCTGCGGCCAGGGCCTTGTTTCCAGGAGAAACGTAACAGCCCAGGATATTTTGGTGCAGATCAATGGACATTTCTGCACCGAACATTCGACACTGTTCCTGATTCTCCAAATCTGTGTTCAGAGAGCTGGTGATTTATTCAATCCTGGGCATTCTTTGAAAATTAGAATAAAGTAATGCGCCTTTCTGCCGTGAGGATGTATCAGCTGGGCTCCGGGAGGGGGGAGGTATGGATTATAAATGGCTTTGTCCTTGGTAGGAACAGGCTTCTATTGGTTCAGCCACAGCCTCTTGCTCTGCGACCCCCTGCGTAGGCTGGAGGGCTGCAGGGGGAGGACATGCCATCCATGCCTTAATTTTGCCAGCAAAGATGGAGTAACCAGCACACCTACCAGCTGCTAATGACCCATTGCCCTCTGCACCCACCCAAGTCTTCTGGACACACAATGAACTCATGAGGCAGGCCCTGTAGCCATGAATGTCCCTGTTTTCCAGATGAGGCTCAGAGGGGGCAGTGAGCAGCTTGGGGACCCCAGCCACATAAGCCAGGATGCACAGCGGGACCCTGAGCTCCTTGTCTAGGATTAAGGGCTGCCTCTAACCCAGACGGAGATCCCACTGTAAAGGGGGTTGGAAGACCTGAATGGGAGTTCTGATGCAACTGCCCACAAGCTTATGGGGCCCCGACTGCGTCCGTCCCTCTATGTCTTCAGGAGCCATCTGCTGCCACGCAAAGTGGTGGAACACTCACTGCTACTATGTGGTTAGGAGCGGGCAGATGGCCACCCTGTCCTCTCCAGTCGGCAGCTGGTAGCTGGGACCAGTCCACTTCTCAGTTCAGGAATCGAAGCTTCTAGAAACTGGCGTCTGGGCAGCAGACCACGGAGCAGGCACAGCAGGTACCTGTCCGTCCCACCTCCATCGCGAACAGCAGGAACTTTAAACCACAGACAGCCTATGCACCTGCTCAGGGCACTGTCTTTAGAAGCAGATGACAGGTTTCAGGAAAGGCCTCTGTCCCTTTCCTATTACTCTCATGACCTTGGCAAGTTGCTTAACACCTCAGGGATTGTCCCCTCACCTGTAAATGGTGATCGCCATGCCCACCAGGCTGCGGTAAGGGTTAAGGGATCCAGACAACTCTGCACGGCACTCCGTGTCATTCAGAACGGTTACCTTACAGACTCCACACTTGATACAAGTCTGCCCCCACCCCCGTTCCAGACAACGAGCCTTGGGTTTGTGAAAGCAAAAGGGAAGACAAAACCAGCTTAGTGGGGAAGAGCAAGAGACCGTGGAGATCAGACCCGGCCACATCAGGGTCTGGATGCTGCTGCTACTTAATCCTGGCTTCCTGAGAAAAACTCCTCTCCTGGCCTTGCTGGGATCAGGAGCCCCTGGGCCACGTTCAAGGGTGCGGCGATGCTTGCAATGTCTGCAAGGGGCCGAGCCGCCCCGTCTGCTCAAATCCCTACCAGGGAGGACGGAGGAATCAAGAGGGCAGGTGCACGCAGCTTTTGAGGCCATGCCTAAGCCTTTAAGCTGCAGAAATCCGGCAGCGGTGGGTGTGGGGGAAAAGATATGCCTTCAGGTGGAGCTGAGCTCAGGAAACCAGGGATGATCCCAGCACCCTGACACCTGCGGACGGGGGTTGGGGGAGCCCGGGGCGAGAGGAAGGGAGGGAAAGCTGCCGGAGACCCAGCAACCACTGCCCACCTCCCTTTTAGGATTCTTTCCTTTGAACTTGGGTGCCCAGAGCCGGCTTCTCCATCACTCTAGGTTCTGAACACACCCCTCTCCTTACATTGCACCTTGGGCGTGAACCTTCTAGTCCACCCACACTCCGCTGGGTCCAGGGCGGGTGGGAGCTGGGGAGAGGTCTTTCCTGCCCTGTGCCTTCCTGAACATCGGAGGGAAAACTTTAAGACCCCTGGGGACAAAAGCCTCTGCAACCCTCCCCTCCACCACCAGCGACCTAACACCTTATAAATGAGACCCCTAGGCACACGACCTTCTCTGTGGACAAGCTCACACGGATAATGCCATTCTATTTCAGGAACCCTGAGTTCATGTTACCCCTTCAAGGCTCCGTACTTTTGCCAACAGTGCTGCTAGTTTTCAAAATGTATTAATTCGTTCAAGCATTTGCTGAGCACCCTCGGTAGATGTCAGGCCTTCTGGGCATGGGCAGACGGGATCCTGATGCATCTGTGAGCATCCGCAGGCCTGGCATTTTTTTCATCCTGGAGCGTGATTGGACTTTCAGAGAAAGGCAAAGTTATCCAGAAAGCGGTAGGTTATCAAGATGGCAGACGCCCTGCTCCTGAAAGAGTCCAATATGAATTTCTTGAGCATTGACTGTGTGCGGGACACAAGCATTTACTACGAGCATCCCAGACGTGCCCTTGAGGGGCTGGCGCAAGTTAGACAAGTAGACAAAAGACTGAGAGATGACGAGAAGCTTGCAAGAATGACAGGGAGCGAACCAAGCCAGGGTTGGGGAGGGGGTTACTGACGCGAGGGGGGAGGGGGAACACAAGCCCATGGAGAGAGTGGCGCCCACATCAAGTTTCGAAGGCTGCATTACAAACTTCTCAAAGCCCTCTCATCTGTCACATCAGTCCTGAGAAGACCGTCATCCCCATTTTCTTGATGACAAAATAGAGGTTCTGAAAAGCTAAACGAGGCGCCTGTGGTCATGCAACCAAGGTTTGGCACAAGCGAGGACAGGGGGACACAGGCTGGGAGCCCAACCGACACCAGTCTCTCCATCAGAGCATTCTGCCCGCAACAGGTGCACATCTCAGAACTCGAGTCTCCTATACCCAAGGACAGGCTCCGTACCCCTGCAAGCTCTGAGGACCACAGCCAGAAGTCACATTCCTAAAAACAGGACCACACACATGTTACAGGTCCATTCCGCTGACAGTCCGCGAGCCGCCCATGCAGAGGTCTTGTCCGTCACTCCATGGATCTACGGAAACCCGTCACTCATCTTTCTCAACATACTTGAAACGTTTAATAAAACTTACCACGCCCTACTTATGATGTATGAACATATGAATGATCTATCCACCCACCCACATTACATACAGAATTCATTCTTCGGGGCGTGCATTTCTACGGGTCTTGGGACATCCACCACCACGCCCCGAGACAGCAGAGTTCCATCATCCCCCAAATTCCCTCGTGCTGCCTTTTTGTAGTCAAACCCTCCTCTGCACCCCAACTCCTGGCAGCTACTGGTGTCTCCTTTTCCCATAGACTGCCTTTCCTAGAATGTTCTGTCAGTGGAATCATACAACATGCAGCCTTTCTTTTGGCTTCTTTCACCCCTTCTGGTCTTGCTTCTTTTACTTGGCAAAATGTACCAGGATCCACCCACATTGCTGTGTGATCCCACCTTCACACGATGCTCTCACTTCGTTTCTTTGACACCCCCCCCCGCTTGCACAGTGTCCTTCAGAAGCCCCTCCTTTGTGGGACCCCAAATACTGTGGTTCTCAGGGCTCTGCCCAAGCCCTCTTCTCCATCTATGCACTCTCCCCAGGTGGCCTTGGCCTTGAATTCCTAATCTCTGCAGATATCTCCCAAATCCCAACCTTTGCTGAGCTCGAGACCCAACATACCCAGGTACCAACCGGTCATCACACCTTAGCCGTCCTATAAGTACCTTAAACCGTCCCCGGTGAGTGGCCCACCATCCATGTTGCTCTGCACGGAAGAAATCCCGGCGCTGTCCCTGATGACCTCCTCCTCCCCCACGCCCTGTGATGGGTGGACAGGGCCAAGGGCACCCAGCTTCCATTTCAACTTCCTTCCACGCACCTTCCCGTCAGGGACGCTAGACAGCGCACAGGCTGTGCACTGCATAGTCACACGTTCACACGTCCTGGCCCTATTTCCTGTCCTGTGGAGTCTGGACGACCTTGAAGCTAAGCGTTCGGAAGGAGAAGCAGGTTCTGCCAAGCCAGGGGGCTCAGAGGGAAGAAAAGATGCAGAGGGGTTCTTCCTCCGGCGACCAAGTTTATAAAGCCCATGTGTTGAGAGGCTCTCCTGGCAACAGCACCCACTTCCGTATTCCTGCACAGGATGTCTTTGAACTTGATCATCCCACTTCCAACTCCTGTTCCTTTAGCCTTTCTTGCAACTTTGTAAACACATAATTCCCTGAATTCCTTTCTGTTTAAAAATATGGAGAATGGCTTCTATTTCCTGTACTGAACACTGACTGACACTCTGTCCTACTATTTTTTTCAAGTTTATTTATTTCGACAGAGAGAGAGAGAGAATGAATGGATGAATGAATGAATGAATCCCAAGCAGGCTGTGCAATGTCAACGCAGAGCCTGACACAGGGCTCCATCTCATGACCCTGGGACCATGACCTGAGTTGAGATCCAGAGTTGGATACCTAACCGACTGAGCCATCCAGGTGCTCCACACTCTGCCCTCTTTTAGCCAATGCTCCTTAGGGTCCTGGCCATCTTACTTCCTAACCAACTTGAGTTCATCCACCTCTCCATCTCCACCAACCTCTCCCAATGTGCCCCTTTCTGTGTTCCACACAGAGCCAGACCAGTTCCTCCACATGCGCATATGGCCTGAAACCCTTCCGTGGTTTCCAATTGCTCTTAGGATAAATGCCCAAACCTGCATGGTGTGGCCCGGACAATCTCTCGTCTTCTCAAGCCACCTGCCCTCCCACACGGGCTCTGCTCCGGCTTCACCGCTCAAGCCTGTGAGCTGTTGGATCCTGGCACGAGGTGGGTGTTCAGGACACGTCCACGGAGTGAATACGTGTCTGGCTTTCCACCTCCCTTCGGACACAAACCCGAGAGCTGCTAGAACGAGCTCTGCCCCAAGGATATCTAGGAGACAGGCTGGCTGGCCCTGCTTTCTCGGCTCTGGGCTTCCAAAGTGCTGCTTAGATGCTGAACCATGACCTTGCCCAGAAGGAAAGTGCTGGACGGAGATGTGCGTCCATTAGATGCTGATCCTTCCCCGACCTTACAATTAGTCGATTCTCTTTAGGGAATATAAACTGTGAATTGAATTTTTCAAAACAGAAAAAAATTGCCTCAAAACACGCCATTCTCTCTCTGCTTTCTACCTTAGTTAAAAATAGCCCCACGTTCTAAGCCCTGACGTTTATTCTGAAACTATGCAAGTGAGACCGTAAGGCTGGAGAGTAATTTAAATAGCTTCAAACTTCCATCATTTCAACTTGTGTGTTTTAGAAACCACCCAAGTGCCAGAAACCAAAAGCAAAAAGAAAAAAAAAATCGTGATTTTCCCCCAATTCTATGGTTTAAAATAACTTCGCTAAGAATTTTATACCTTTCATGGGCAATAGTTGGAATGTCTAGGTTTTATCATCACCCTCATGTCTCAAACAGGAGCAAAAATAATTAAATCATTGGCCTAACCAGCTTGAAAAGGAGTTTAAAATCCTATCTTTTTTTTTTTTCCAGCACATTCCAAAAGAGATTAAGCACCACCAAAAATAAAAATTTGATTGGAAGATCCAGCAGCAGGATCGCACTCTCCAGGAGCAACCGCCACGGAATTTTAGGGCTGGAAGAGGTTCCAGATGCTACGTGGCCCAGTTGTCCTTCACCCAGGACAGGGCATTGGGCTTATCAAAATTGGGGGCGGGGGGATATTTTCTAAGCCAACACCGCCATCCCCAACTCTGTCCCTAGCCTGATGCTGAATTTCCTTATCCTGTCCGTGAGAACCACTTAACTTCCCATTTTAAGGGGGAGAAAAGCACACTGACGTCCAGAGAGGTCAAGGGCTTTCTTTACCCAGCATCCCAGCTGGTTAGCAACAGAACTCCAAGAGCCCAGAGAGACAAGTAGACAATGGCCACGGCACACAGGACCACAAAACTCGGACTCTTGTGTCTGCAGGAAGCCCAACGAACCATGACTGGCCCAGACGGTCAGGGCTCGGTCAGCAAGCCTCCTGCTCGTCGCCACTACCAACTCAAGACCAGCCAGAGAAAGCTAATATGCTCCCTGTAACAGACTCAATAAAACTCATGCCCAGCAGGCACCTTATTTACAAATTAGGTGTGTTAGCCCGGGAGGGCTGCTATAACAAAATACCACCGGCTGGAGGGCTTCAACAACAGAAATTCGTTTCCTTGCACTTCTGGAGGCTGGACATCCAAGATCGGGTTGCCCCCCGGGGTTGGTTTCTGGTGAGGCTCCTCTTCCTGACTTGGGGACTGTGGTCTTCCTGCTGTGTCCTCACGTGGCCTCCTCTGTGTGCGTGCAGAGACTGTGAGCTCTGGAATCTCTCCCTCTTCCCAGGACTGGTCCTACTGGATTAGGGCCCCAGCCTTATAACCTCATGTTACCTTAATTACCTACCAAGGTGCTCTCTCCAAATACGGTCACATGGAGGTTAGGGCTTCAACATACAGACTGGGGAGGTGGGGAGACATAATTTTGTCTATAACATAGGGTCTTTGCCGATGCAATTATTTAAATAAAAAATGAAGTCATACTGGATTAGGGTGGTCCCTAAATCCACTGACTGGTGTCCTCATAAGAGGAAAGGACACACGAAGACACAGAGAAGGCAGGTGGCGACGAACTCAGAGACCGTAGTGACGTGTCCAGCAGCCAAGGAACACCAAGGATGGGTGTAGCCACCAGAAACCAGAGCAGAGACAGCAGACAGATTCCCCCCAGAGCCTTCAGGAGGAACCAACCCTACGGATACCTTGATCTCAGACTTCTGGCCTCTAGAACAGGGACACAATACGTTGATTGTTTTAAGTCACCCAGTTTGCGGTAATGTTACATCAGCCCTAGGAAACAGACATACTCCCCAAACCAATGGCATGAGATGTCCTGCTTCTAGTTCACCCTCCGCCAGCCTCCCGTGCCAATGACCTCCCACCAGGGCACACCTAGGCCTCTCCTGTTTTCACGATAAAGCTTTTCTACCCCCCTACCTGCCTGAGTCTCTGCCAAGGGCAAGCGGTAGTAGTGGACCCCCTTGCTACAGTACACGGAGCAAACAGCAGGGATGTGTTCTCGTCTGGGTGGACTTTGTTCATCTGCATAATTCCACGGGCCACTGGCTGTGTCTGGCTGTATTTCTCCCACAGTAGGTTGGGCGGTCTCATAGTGCCAAGGGGACAATTCGTTCACCCCTCTTCTGCCCCCACCCCTCTGCTACAGGATCTGATAAAGAATGCACACAACGTATCTCAAGTTCATCAGCAACCGAGATTCTTATCCACATTACAACCACCAAACTCTGAGCCACTCACCAGCCACCACACAGAGGTACTGAGTATATCAAGAGGACGGTGATTATTAGGGTGAACTGTTTCTACTTGGGGGACACAGATGTCATTTTTTGTTAGCATGATATGATGTTTTATGTATAAACCACAAACAGCAAATAGGTGTGTATATGGGGCTTACTGTGTACCACGCCCTCTAAGTACCTGACACATAGTATTCCTTTTAATCCTTACAACAAGGGGCACCAGGGTAGCTCGGTTGGTCAGGTGTCCGACTCTTGATTTCGGCTCAGGTCATGATCTCGTCGTAAGATCGGGTCCCTCATTGGGCTCTGCGCTTGCTCACTCTCTCTCAAAATAAATAAATAAACATTAAAAGTAATCCTTGTAACAAGCCTGTGAAATATTATCATCACCTCCATTTTACAGATGGGCAAACTAGGGCACAGAAAGGTTAAGGAATTTACCCAAGGACACACAGCATCAGAGCCAAGAGTGATATCTGGGTAATTCAGCTCTAAAATAGCACTTGATTGTCTATGAAGAACCAGAAAGTGTTTCTTCTCTTTGACCCAACTCATCACTGGCTTGTATTCTGTTATTCAAAATATAAGGGAAAGACCACACATGTGAAGATGCTCATTACCTCTAAAGATAAAACACTGAAGTCCCTAATCATCCAGTAGTAGGGAAATGGTTATGTAGTTGTGACACATTTCTCCGATCCCTCCACGAACATTTACTGGCATCTACCCCACCCCAGCATGGCTCTGTATCCTGGGAATGCATCCATGAACAAGAGAGGCAGAGCCCTTGCCCTCATGACAAATTTAGACAAAGTGTTACTGACAAGACATTGGATGTGGAAATAAAACTAATTATAAATGAAAAAACACACACGATCGCATGTGGTTTGCGTGCAGCTATGCACAAATAAGCGAATGAAAACAACCGGAAAGAAATATACCAAAACCAATCTAGCGGCTATAGCAGGTGGAAGAATTCTAAACGGCTTCCTCTTGCATGCCCCTCCCCACTCTGCATGCCCCCCCCACATACGCCCCCCCACTCCACATGCCCCCCTCTGCATGCCCCCCCTCCGCATGTGCCCCCCCACCTGCCCCCCTCTGCATGCACCCCCCTCCACATGCGCCCCCCTCTCTGCATGCACCCCCCACATTCCACATGCCCCCCTCTCCGCATGCACCCCCCCACTCCACATGCCCCCCCACTCCGCATGTCCCCCCCACATGACCTCATCCTGACTAATTATGTGAAGACCCCATTTCCAAATAAAGTCACATTCAGAAATATCAGGACTTCAACATCTCTTTTTGGGGGATGCAGTTCAACCCACAACGGTGCTCGTATTGTTGACTTGATTAACTCGATCTGTGGAACACAGGCATAGAAAATAACTCCCCATAAAAGAGCTCTTAAGAAAACATAGCAATGGCCATCAGTAAGTCTTTCATATGCTCTAATTTTCTCAAGACAATCCTGATTCACATCTGCTGTCCAGAATGCTTAACAGTGCCCCTTCCCTCTCAAAAGTGTCTCAGTTTGGATGATACATTTCATGGTCACTCTGCTCATTAGGAGTTCAGTTACCTGGAGCAAATATTAATACCAATTAGCTAACAAGAGTTCAAATTAATCTGTGTCGATATGCCAGGAAAGACCTTCATCATTTCTAACACAGACACTCAATATACCCTTATCCTGGCCGGCCTCAAGTTCAACAAGGTAAGTGAATACTTGCTGGGGAAAGGCAAGTGCAGAGCACGACCCCCAAGGACACTCAGACCGAGGCAAGGATGGATGAGTTAAGAGTGAGCAGGGGTCCCGGCCCCCTGCTAACCAGTAAGGGACCTGGGGGAGGTTGGAACGGCCCTTCCCTTTACCTGGTGCAGAGGTCAGGGCCAAGCTCTGTGCTGGAAGGGATGGTTAACATGTGGCCACCCGGCTCAGCTACAGCACCCAATCATTTAATCAAACACAAATCTAGGTGTTTCCATGAAGGTGTTTTGTGAATGTGGTTAACATCTACCATCCAGCGTCTAACTGACTTTAAGTAAAGGAGATTGCCCCTGATAACATGGCTGGGCTTCATCTCATCAGATGAAGGCCTTTAGAGCAAAAATTCTGCCTCAAGACTGAAACGTCAGCTCTTGCTTTGAGAGTTTCTAGCCTGCCTGCCCATCCTACAGATTTCAGACTTGCCAGTCTCTGTAATGACATAAACCAATTTCCTGGACATAAATCTTGTTATGAGTGTGCGTATGGATATGCCTCTTACTGGTTCTTCTTCTCTGGAGAATTCTGACTGATACACTGGACCTTGGCAAACTGGGCCTGGGAAGTGGAGAATGAGGAGCTGTTCCTCCTGTCCCCTGGATGAGGCAGAAGCCAGAGGCCAGGAGACAGAGGGACAAGCACATAGAGTTCGCAGAGGGACCTGCCAGGCTACTCTCACCATTTGATAACCCACAGCTGTAGGTCAGGGTCACCCCCTCAGCATCCTTAGGTCACTCCCTGTCTCCCCACTCCACCCCCTGGGGGTTTCCCATTTGGCCATCTTTCTCTTTGGCACAACCCTGCCTCTCCCCCAGGGGACCTCAAAACAAGAAGCATCCAGCCAGGATTCAGCACAGACAGGGGCTGAGTTCATCAGTCCTGTTTGGGAAGGCACAGTGAGATCCTCCTGGAAACAGATTGGTTTCTCCCCTCCTACAGTTGCTTGTACATCAGGCAGTCCCTCAGTGAGCACTGGCCAAGGAATTATGTGGTCCTTATAGACATTTACACATTTAATAAGCCCAACTAGTCGCTATAGTTCAAACAACAGGGTAAAGCAGGGGCGCCTGGGTGGGTGGCTCAGTTGGTTAAACCTCCGAGTCCTGATTTCAGCTCAGGTCATGATCTCACAGTTCACGGGATCGAGCCCCACATCAGGCTCTGTACTGACAGCACGGAGCCTGCTTGGGATTCTCTCTCTCCCTTCTCTCTCTCTCTCTGCCCAACTCCCATGTGCATGCACTGTCTCAAAATAAATAAATAAGGATTTAAAAATAGGGTTAAACAAAATTGCAGGTAGAAAGGAAGGAACTGGAAGCTTAATGTATTTTCCAGATGTCTCACATAGTAGGTGCTTAACTAAACATCTGTTGAATGATTGGCAGCTATGCTTTGGACATACAACCCCTCTTTCCTAAGATCTCAGAACAAAAAAAGTCTGCCTAATTCCTTCTAGGCTCTGGGCTTATTCTTGTCCTTGGCTCTGTCAAAACATTTCCAATGAAGAGTCGCTAGGGTCTGAATTTTATTCTTGGCTTTCCTTTGTGAGCTTATGGAAAATTACTTAGCTCCTTAAGTTTCCACCAAACACTGTGAGGTTTGAGGAAGTTCTTAGCCTGTCATAAATGGGAGATTCATCTGAACCACAGAACAAAATCTAAGATAAAGCACACCAGCTCGTTGGAACTTTACCTGTGGCCATTTCTCTCCCTAGATGTTATCCCAGGCCCATCCCCTCCCCTTCAAAAAACATCAACCAAAATCAAGGTTCATGAGGCAGTAAAGAATCAGACAACATGCTGTATCAGGAGTCCAGAAAGTTCAATTCTGGCCTCAGTTGAGCCACTAACTCTGACAGACCTGACCTCAGTTTCCTCCCCAGTAAGAGGAGGGCTGAGGTAATCAGAGACATGGGACCACAACCGTTTCTCGGCTCAGTTCCACTCATGTCGAGTCCTCTTGCTGGAGAACGCCCAACACAAGGCAGGAAGGAAGCAAATCATTAAGCCACGGAAACAATTCTTGGCTTTCCTGCCAGCCCCCTCTCTTCCTCCACATACCTGCTCAACGCAGCCGACTTTTACCAGGGACGCCCCACTTTGTGTTTGGGTTAAAAAGTTAGAAATGGGGTGACACCCCCAAAGTCACTGACTTCTCTGACTTCTCACCTGCCATGCCCTGCCACCCACCCCCCCCCCACCCCTGAAGTATTTCCACTTCACAGAAAGGATGGTAGGATTTCTCTACACCTCCGTAGAGTTCAAGGCCTTCAAATTTAAAATCCGTGCAGCCCTCAATTCCATCTCCCACCATTTACGAGCCTATTCTGGGCCACAGGATGAAAGGCAAGAGCCTTGACCTTCCAGGCTGACCACCCAACATGGGGAGGAAGCCATCCCAGACCCGGGGCCAGAACTGGGAAGGTAACCGGCCCGCTGGCAGGGAGAGCCTGGCAGAGGAGCGTGTCAGCACGGGCTCTGGCTTTGGAGGGCGGTCAGGGGGTAGAACAGCTTCCAGAAAGTGGAACAGTAGGACTCCAGGCCTTCCTCCGGAGAATTCTGAGCGACGCCATCTCTGAGGAGGTGGGTCACCCAGGAGGCAGCCAATGCACTCCTTCCAACACGAGGTGAACGTCACCTTTCAAGGGTGAGTCTGCTTTTCAGAGGAAAGGTCAGTGTACAAGATGACGAGGAAACATTCTAACAAGGGCCTAAGAGTGACAAAATCCCAGCACACGCTGACATCTACACGAGTGGAGAATGTTCTCTAACATTTTTCTGTGATGGAATGTTGTCTGGGAACCTCTGTTTATCCATCCGTGAAAGGGGCAGAAAAGAGAAAAGGAATAAGCATTTAAACACGTTTCAACAATTTGACCTTGTGACGATCAAGTATGTGGTCATTTTTCTACTGACTTCTTTTTCTAGTATTTTATAAAGAAACAAGGGTTTTTCGTTTTGTTTTTTGTTTTGTTTTTTTTGCTACAGAAAGTTTGAGAAGCAGTCATCTGGGGATGTGGTTACCAACTGAGGGTAATTCTGTCTCCTCACCCCCACACCCAGCCTAGGTGACCTCTAGAAACATTTTTGGTTGGCAAAACTTAGGGCAGGGGTACTACTGGCATCTAGCGAATAAATGCCAGGGATGCTGACCACCTTACAAGGCATGAGACGGTGCCCCAAAGAATTATATAGCCCCAAATGCCAATAGGGTCCAGGTTGAGAAACACTAGTCCAGGGAATAAAATCAGTTAAAATGGTGGCTGCTGCCATTTTTCTAGATAGGTCTCCTGAGGCATGGGGAAACAAAAGCAAAAATAAACTACTGGGACTACATCAAAAAAAAAAAAAAAAAAGCTTCTGCACAGCATAGGAAACCATCAATAAAATAAAAACGCCACCTACTGAATGGGAGAAGTTATTTGCAAATGACATATCCGATAAAGGGTTAGTATCCAACATATATAAAGAACTGATACAGTTCAACATCAGAAAACCATAAATAATCCAAATAAAAATGGTCAGACAACCCGAATAGACATTTTTCCAAAGATATACAGATGTCAGATGTATAAAAAGATACCCAACACCACTCATTATCAGGTAAACACAAATCAAACCCACAACGAGATCACTTCACACCAGTCAGCATGGTGTGAAGGTAGGAAATGACAAGAGCTGGTAAGGATGTGGAGAAAAGGGAATTCTCGTGCACTGTTGGTGGGGATGTAAACTGGTGCAGCCACTGTGGAAAACAGTATGGAGGTTTCTTGAAAAACTGAAAATAGAATTCCCACATGATCTAATAATTCCAATATTGGGTAACTACTCCACAGGACCTTTGCACTAATTTGAAAAGAGACAGAAACAACCCCAGTGTCCACAAATAGGTGAATGGATAAAGAAGACACGCATATATACACATATACACACAGTGGAATTTACAGAGCCATAAAAAAAAAACAAAAAGAATGACATCATACCATTTGCAACAACATGGATGGACCTAGAAGGTATTATGCTGAGTGAAATAAGTCAGAGAAAGGCAAATACTACATGATTTCGCTTAGAAGTGGAATCTAAAAAGAAAACAAATGAACACACCAACAAAAAAGCAGAAACAGACCCAAAGGTACAGAAAGCTGACGGGTGCCCTCAGAGGGGATGGGAGTGGGGGGGGGGGATGGGCAAAATGGGTGAAGGGTGGTGGGAGATACAGGCTTCCAGTTATGGAATGAATAAGTCACAGGGATGAAAGGTACAGCCTAGAGAATAGAGCCCAAGGTATTTTAACAGCACCATATGGGGACAGATGGCAGTTACGCTTGTGGTGAGCACAGCCAGACCCAGGGTCACGTACAGAGCTGCTGAATCACTATGTCGTACACCTGAAACTAACAACATTGCGTTACAAAAAAATGGCAGCTTCTACTTTCGTCCACTGAACGCTGATGCCTACATTCACTCTGCCTCCTTGTAATTACGACCTGCCCACTCCCTGCCTCTCACACATGGTGTATCTATACCAGTCCACACGCTGTCCCCGCTCACAAAACTCTCTCTCCACCCAAACTGAGTGGCTAGGAACAGGCCAGAAAATTCTGACTCCCGCCCCCTCCCCCTCTTCCCCACCCTCTCCTGAAAGTCTCATGAAATCCACTCAAATCCACACCGTTCAATAATGGCACATCTCTTGCCTATTTCCACCAACTTCCCTGTGCATCCCACCACAGCGGAAGATTTTTATTCTGCCAGCTGTGGCTCTGTGTGTGTGTGTGTAGGTTCCTATACGATGAGCAGGTCTGTCCCTGCAACTGAAACTGCCCCCGGTCCTGATTTTGAATTTCACTCCTTTGGATAAGCGCAGTGCGTGTGCAATCTATCAGGAGGATGTATGCTAGGGGCTGCAAGGGAATAAGGGTAAGTTAGCAGGCAATGTTCACAGTCTCCCACAGAGGGGGAAGCAGGTGGGGAGCGGAGGGTGGCTGGAACAAGACAAATGCCACGGGAGAGGTTTGAACAGCTTCAGTGGAACACAGAAGAGGGAACAATGAACTCTAACTCAGAAAAGGTGACTCAGAGAAGATGGGCAGTCAGGAGAGCTGAGCTCTGGAGGATTTCCAGAGTCATGTCAGGAAGGGGGTGAGAGGCTTTCTAGGCAAAGGAATGAACTGGATGCTGCGGCAGGAAGGGGGAGGGAGCCCAGGAGGCCGGGAATGCTGCACCATCAGGACCCAAGCGTTCTGGAAGGTAGGGGAACATGACAATGGGAAGACATACTGGGACGTGGGACTGAACCAGATCACAGGACCTTGAGTACCAGGATAGGAACCTAGTGTCTCAATGACACCAGGGAGCCCTGGAAGACTTCTGAGCTCAGGCATGACAGGATTCGAGTATTTTAAACCAAAAATTGGCAAACTTATTTCTGTAAAGGGCCAGATAGTAAGTATTTTAGGCTTTGTAGGCCATATGGTCTGTGTCGCAACTACTCAACTCCGCCGAGCAGCAGCCGTATAGGATACATAAACAAATGAGCATGGCCATGTTCCAATAAAACTTTATTTATGTTCACTGAAATCTAAATATCACGTAATTTTCACGTCCCGCAAACTATTCTTCTTTTCATTCCTTCTCCCCACCCCCCAGCCATTAAAAATAAAGAAACCATTTTAAGCTTGTGGGCCATCTACAAACAGATGATGATCTGGATTTGGCCTGTAGTTTGCTGATGCCAGTTTTAGAAACACATTCGGGGTGGGGGGGGGGGGGACCGTGAGGGACAGGGGCCTCAACAGAAGCTTCCGGGGCTGGAGAGGAAGGGACAGATGCACAAATGCTGGGGCAACCTGGGCTGCCAGCTGGAAGACTGAGGGGGGCCAGAAGAATGCATCTATGGCCTGGCTGGAGTGATGGGTGGGCACCACGATGCCATGAATCTAGAGGGGTGACAACGTGGGGTCGGCAGGGGTCAGAGAGGCTCGTGGCTGGGGCCACACATCCAGGGCCAAGAGGACAGAGTGCCTGGCCCACACGCAGATCAGCCTGTTTCAAAGAGAGCCCGATCATACCAGAGTCGGCTACTCAGAGTCCTTGGGGTAGGTGATCGAGTGGACATCTGTTGCCTGCCTCCCAGCATCCTATAACCCTGGGTCGCCCTGTGGGAACGTGCCCTCTCCTGTTGTTGCCCGGAAGACTGGAGTGGGGCTGGTTCCACCTTAGGGTTGGTTCAGAGACAAGTGAACGGTCCCATGGGAGTCAATCTCAGGAGCAGCTTTTTTTCCTGCTAAACCTCAAAGTGGTCAAAATGCACACCAGGGCTTCCGAGGGCCTCTGTGCAGAGACGTGCTGTGAAGGAAGCCACGAGGGAAGGATCGATGCTGTTGCCACCCACTGACCCCTAGATCCAGCCATACTGAAAGCTAGCCCTGACCTCCCAGTTCAGGAGCCCATCATTTCCCATCGCCCGCTCAAGCCAGTCCAGGCTGGGTTCTGGTCACTTATAACCAAAGCCCTAAAACATCTAGCTGCGGCTAGAATGAAACCCGGGAGGGCAGGGGCCTGGATCCTAGAATCATGTGTGACAAGGCGCCTGAGAAGATTCTTTGACAGACAATCTTATCCAAAGCATTCACACCTGTCTTATTTCTCTTAGTGCATCTTATACACAGCAGGTACTCAATAGTTGCTGGTCCAAGAATGAAGGCACATAATCCCAGGGCAGGAAACACACTGAGCTAGTGGAAACTTTGAAAAGAAACATCGGCAGGAAGTATGGATTCCTTTTCCTTCTCCACTGACTGAGGGTTCAGGGAACCCATGAGCTTCAGGGACCTGGTTCTGCCTCATTCAAACCACCAAGACAGGCCCCAGCCAGGAGAGGAGAGACTCATGGGGTGCCGGCTCTAAATGCATGCTGGGTAAGAGCCTACATGGAAGAAGGGAATCAAGGGGCAAGGCTCCACCTGGGCAGGGAAAATGTTGGCTATGAGCAGCACTCACTGGGCAAAGAGGGAAAATGGGCACCTGAGCTCTATTAAGTGTCTCAACGTTGATTCCAAGGCTGGAGGTGGAGACACAGGCAGGCAGCTGGGGGTCCCAGGCCTGTGCCCCGACACAGGCTCCAAAATATCCAGTTCAACTGTGACTTTCCATGAAATAGGTGTATAGAGAAGCTGGTTAACGGGGCACTACACGACAGGAAGGAAAGAGCACTGTGCAGTGAGTCTGCCCTGAGTCTCAGCCCTGATATTCATTGAACGCCTGACCTTCGGTAAGTCAGTTCCACTCTCTGGGACCCGATTTCCTCATCTATGATGAATGAGAGAGCTGGACCAGAGAAGTGATTCTCAAACAGAGGGGAGAACTCCGAGTTTGTCTAAGAGGTGTTCAAACCCGTGAGTGAACACAGAATAAACATGCCTCCCATATGCACAAGCATCAGTGTGGATACTTGCTGTCGATGCCTTAGATTTTCTTCAATTACTAAACCCACAATCACTTTTGGTCCTTCCGCCGTCTCCGCGTCCAACACACCACCTCCAGATGGCCAGTGCCCTCTGCCTCCCCCGAGGGGCACACGGCAAGGTGGACCTTCATTGCTTTCAACTTCTTGTTCCGTCACCTAACTGTGGGGTGGCCTTGACAAACAAGCTTCTTAACCTTGCCGTGTCTTCATTTCCTGTTTATGAATCAGGCCTAATATCAGCCCCCACCTCTCAGACTTGTTCAGAGGACAGAGTGACAGGATGCGTGTAAAAGTGTGCAAGAGGCTCAGCATGCAGCGAGGACTCAGGACATGTCCGCTATTCCGTGTAACCAATGACGCCAGAATGATGCCACTCTCTTGTGCACATGCACGGAATTTTACCTTAAAAGAGCTGCCCTTGGGGCGCCCGGGGGGCTCAGTCAGTTAGGCATTGGCTCTTGATTTCGGTCGGCTCAGGTCATGATCTCACGGTCCTCAAGCCCAGCATGGAGACTGAGCCCAGCATTGTGCTCTGCACTGACAGTGGGGAGCCTGCTTGGGTTTTTCTTTCTCTCCCCCTCTCGGCCTCTTGCCCACCCTCGCTCCTCTCTCTAACATAAAAAAAAATTTTTTTTTAAAGATGCCCTTACAAAGATGCTGTTACAAGTCAGGAGGGGGGGGTCCCCCATTGGGGGTGGAGGTGGGGGGTGGGCGGACTACAAGGGGACCGGGAGGGCCTTCTGGGGCTAGTAACAGTGTCTTCATCGAGGGTGCTGGTGACATGCGTATGTTCTGTTTGTGAAAATCTATGAAGCGTGCTTTCCTATACGTATGTTAGCCTTCAATAAAAAGTTCTAAACTGCATTTAATGCATGTGCATTTTCTCTCCCTTGTTCCTTTCCATCCTTTGCAACTCCATTATTTTCTGTGCTTCACAGCCTCGAACGGCTTCCAGCTTTCTCTGGCTCTGTAGGAAACTGAGTTGTGGGCAGACAGCACCAGCAACGCCCACCCCCCCATCCTACCCCCCCCATTCCTCCATCCAGCTGTGCAGCATCGCCTCCCCTTGTTGCTAAGGTCAGCTTGCTGGACCTCTCTGTGTCTTAATGACCCAGAGCAATTGAACCACTGGGATGGGAAGAGCCCAGGAGACTGACCTTAACTCAGCATCGGCCAAGAAGCTATTTTCCACCAGTCGCCCTGACCCAGCCCCACCGCTGTCTGCAGAAACCCGAGCCAAAGCCCCACTCACCTCCCCCCCCTTCACCCCAAGACTCAGTGAGCCGGTCCTAGGGCCAGATTTCCTTTATCTGTAGCTTCTTATCTCTCAGAAAACTCCAGCCCCTTATCTATTTAGTCCCCCAAACAGTGACTTGTAATTCACAGATACTGGAATCAAAGTTCCCCACTTTCTCACACTGAGGGAAAGACATGCATACATCTGCACTAACCGAATTTTCCCAGCAGGAGGGCTTCCTGTTGGGAGAACAGGCAGAGTTTAACCTGCTTCAGGACAAGGAAAGAATAAATAGTCGCGATTAACACCAGTAGGGAGATAAAGGAAGCAATCTTTGTTAGTCATTCTCTTACTTCATCCCAATTACCACCTGATGGGGAGGTTTCATTATCCCCATCTGGCAGATGAGAAAACTGAGGCCCAGAAAGGCTAAGGGACTTGTGTGAAGCCTTCCGGCCCATAAGCAGGAGAGCCAGAACTCAACACGAGCCAGATGGGCGTGGCTCCACAGCCTGGGGTTTCTCCACCTTGGCTCACTTCTCGCAGCCATCTTAAAACAGTCAGCCCACCTAGGAGGCTTCCAAGGTAACACAAACTCACACCCTTGCAGAGATCCACAGAGCATTCGCCCGGTCCCAGGCCCTGGCTCCCCTGACCCTCCCCACCCGCCCGCGAACGGTCCGCTCCTATGTTTCCAATAACACACTTACTGCTTGCCATTCTGGGATCACCAAGTAAATAACGAAGCAAGTTACTTCCTTACACAAATAAACCCAGAAGACTCCATTTAACCACCACAAATACAGTCAGAGATTCAAATGCCAGGTCCATTTACTCACCCCCCCCCCCCTTTTTTCCTTCCATCCTGACTCATTCCCTCTGGTGGATGAGAACAACAAGCATACATAACCCATATGAGCATCCCGTGACGATTCAGCACTTTGGTTCACATGAAATCATTTCTGTCTGAATCTACGCTGGGAGTAAGCCTGCCATCTCAACACACACACACACACACACACACACACACACACACACACACACACAGTTCTGCTGCCTCCGCTGTATCGGATTGCCTGCAAACTAGTTCTATAGTTTGCTGTAGTCAATCCTGTAGTCAGTCCTGAATGCTGGACCCCACCGGAGTGAGGTCTGTGCTAAACAACCCCAGGCTCTCCATCCTGACCACTCAGGAGCTGGTGGAGAAGCTTCCACCGAATGTTCATGCTTACCTCCTCCCTGTTGTAAACACAGTTCCTAAGCCCTATTCTCAAATCTCTGGAGGAGATCTGACTTGCAGCTGAAGGACCGATCGATCTGGTGCCTGGGTGGACACATACCGCTCCCAGGTATTGCGGAAACGTCTGCAACAGCTGATTTGAGGGCAGAGAGAGGTTATGTAACTTGCCCGCAGTCACACAGCAAGGGGCAAAGTAGGGGTTTGTACTCAGTTGACCCTTCATCACTGTACTGTGTTCCTCTCTCCTCAGGGAGGACATGCACAGGACCCCCAGCACTAAAGAGAGTACTGAGCATATATGTATGTGTGTGTGTGTGTGTGTGTATATATATATATATATATATATTTTTAATGTAATTCACTTTCCAGAGAAAAAGAGCTGTCAGTCAACTACATACTAGTATAAATTAGCCCCATCAGCTTTACCTCTTAATACTGAGCATTAACAGCACTCAAAGAATGAGTAGTGTGGCTGACAGAGAAGCTACGTACATAATGTAGGAACAGAGCATATGGGGAGGGGGTGGGGGTGCGGCGCCCAAATGGAAATTTCTAGCAGAGTCTTCTGAGAAGAGTGTTAGAAGGATGTAGAAGAAAGGAGGAATAGATGAGAGAAGACGCCTCCTTGGAAATTTGGCTAAAAGCTGGCCCTAATTGCATCCAGAACACTCGGGGGCAATTCTCTAACTTAGGAGGTCCCATTTCTAGAACCTCAAACTCCAGCCAGTACTCTTGGAGCTTCAGACAGTCTGCTATTTTGAACTAACTCGGGAAGGTGGGGTGTGTTGGGGGAGGAGGAGGGCTCACTGCTCACACCCGCCTGCTGGCCGTGACAGTGGGGGGCTTGCCACAGACCCGGGCTCCCCTTCCGTGGCACAGCAGCCACGGCCGCAGAGAAACAGCTGCCCACCAGAGGACCTCATCAGCCAGGCCACAAGTGCCATGGGTCCCTTTTGCCCCCAAAGAGCTTCAGAAAACAGGCATGTCTTCTCCACCCTCTCTCACCTTTCACAGGGGCCCTGGAGGCCACCTGTTGATGATGGCAAAGCAGAAAGGAGCCCGGGTCCCTGGGTCACCGCTCAGGAAGCTTCCCTGCTGCACACACACGGCGGCTTTTTGTGGGATGGAAAGTGAACTCGTACTGGTGAAGCTACTGAGACTTGGGAGTTTCTCTGTTACTTTGGTGATCATTTTCCCAGCTAACCTCCAAAAGAATCACATTTTCAAATTTCTCAAACATCCACCTTCGTGATCTGGCTGGGGGTTTGGATCGCAGTACGTGGACCCTGATAGGAGACGTGAAGGGTCTGGACCTCTCTCTGGGGCTGTCACTAAGGAGGCACACCCAGGCAAGGAAAACGTTGAGACTGTGGATATAAAACTCAGTATATTTCAGGACCATGACAATCAGGAAGTGAGTGGCCATACTCAATTATGATTACACTTAGCGCTCAGTAATTCTGCCTGCCTCATAGAGGTATTTTTAGAAGCCAGGGTAACCAATTTTATGTCCTGCTTTTGACATATGGTTTACTTATTCCAGCGGACATTTATCTTGTTCAGCTTTGCCCTTGTCCCTTGGAACAAGAGTATAAGTTGATAAATGTTATCTGTGGACCACAATCAGCAAACTATAAAGTGCCTAAATGTTATGGAGCCATATATCCCATGACTTTTATTAGCCCATCATGAAAGAGACCAGGCAATGGACCTGGAGGAATTTGAATATATTTGTCCATATTTCTCTTTTACTTTTAAGCATTGCTGTTTAAAGGAAAACACAATACATTTTGTTATTAGTAGGTGTATTTGGCCTTTGTGTGGTCTGCACCCTAGGAAAAGGCTGGACAATTTGGGGAGGTAGAATGAATTCATCAGTCCACACGAGCAGGGCTGAGATGACTCCCTGCCCCCACACTTCATTCCTACTAAACCACCTGCCTGGCTGGATACACATCCTGGGGTATTGCAGAATTAGCAGCAACTCAGGTAGGGCACAGAGAGGTTTAAGTAACTTGTCCAAGGTCACACAGTAAGGGGGACATTTGGGATGTGAACCCAAGCAGTCTGAATGTTGAACACAATCTCTATGCTGCTACAAAACATGGTCTCTCTGCTCAGGGGGATGGTCTTCCAAAGGACTGCTCTTTGCACACCCTTCCCGGACTCCCTCAGGCACACAGAGGGCTCCTTTTACACACATGTCCACTCTGGCCACTGTCAGATATACTGAAATTGTTTTCTCATTCAGGCTTATATTAGCCCAAAGAATAAGGTGCCCCCTTCCTGAAGACATTTTGCTTCTATCTACTGGAATATTGTCATAACAATGAGACAAATCCACCATATCTAAGATTTGAATGGAGCCTTTAGGGTTGTGCAGTGCACAACCTGCACAGCTGTAAACAGCGACCTATCACTAGACCTTGAGCACCAGTTCCTTGAAGACACTGTGTTCTTCCATTTGGTGCTGCCAGCTCCTAGCATAGCACCAGGCACGCAATAAGGTCAAAGCGACGTTTGTTGATTTAATTCGCCAAGTGTTGCTGGGTAACTCAACTGTGAGACGCAGGTAATTTCTGTGCCTTCCTTATGAGACCGAGGGATGAGGCCACAGAATTTTCTGTTCACTATACCCCCTGCACCGCTGGTGAAGCAAGGACTGCTAGTTACTAGATACCTTGTAGGACGTCCTCCCTGTCTTGTGAAATGGAGATACTTCCAAGACAATCATTTCCACTTGAGGCTTTCACCCCCGTTTCCCAGGTTTGCCTCCAGGTGGGGAACTGGCAGATGTACCAATGAGATTGGAGATTCGTTCCCTCCCTTTCACGAACTCCTCAAACATGCTTGTTTACATCAGGTATCAAGAGTACTTACAAAAGCAAAAAGTATTTGCAAAGTAGGAATCCCGCACTAAACACCAATGCCCAGAGAAATAAACAGGAAAAGACAGATAACAGGGGACCCACGTTCTCAGGTTGCTTTTAGGTCTGTCAGGAGGCAAGAGTTAGCTTCGTATCATCGCAATGAATTATGACAGTGGATTGTGTGCTCAGTTACATACTGGTCAGTACTTGCCCAGAGAGGGAGGGATGCCCCTAATGAACCAGGATTCACAGCCCAGAGTACAAGGACCTGCAATCCTACGTGGCCCAGAGGAGGCAACTATGGTCAGAGCTTCCTTGTCAAGCTCCATGAAATCTTCCCTCCCCTGGTTTGCCTGCACTTTGGCGGTAGATGGGTAGGGTGTGTTTTCCCCAACTGTAAGCCAACATCCTCTTTTTTTTTAAATGTTTATTTTTGGGGGGAGGGGGGCGGCAGAGGGAGACACAGAATTCAAAGCAGGCTCTAAGCCCTGAGCTGTCAGCACGGAGCCCGACACGGGGCTTGAACCCACAAACCGCGAGATCAGGACCTGAGCCAAAGTCGGACGCTTAACCGACAGAGCCACCCAGGCGCCCCAACATCTCTGGGTTTTCTCCAGTTTATCTAGGTGTCATAACTACACATCATTAACAGAATACCACCAGTTCTAAAACACGAGTACTTTATTTAAAATTGCACTCTGCCCACCTTCCGCTTCTCCCAGAGCCCCATCCTCCAAAGCTCAGATGAGGCAAGCTCTTCTCTGCAAAGCTTGCTCTAGGCCACGTTCCTCTCTCTTCTCTACCTTTGCAATTAATAAATTTTACTGTAATTGTCTTAATGAACCAATGTGATAAAAACTCTCACTGGGAGAATTTGGAGGGTACCAGAGGGGGAAATGATTTAGCTCTATCACACTGCAAAGCCCCGGTAGCCAGCTAAGTTCCAGCCCAATGACTCACTGAATGGAAAGGAGGGACCGAAGTAATTGGAGGAGCTTCAAGATTTCAGAACTGCTCCCAGAAGGCAATAAAACGGTGTCAGTGTTAACATGGGGCGACATTTCATTCAAAAGTCAATGCCATCAGATAAATATTGGTTTCTTTCTTAGGTAATACCTTGCATGTGAAAATTAACAGTAACATCAAGTTATTTTCCATCCAAGTTTTGTGAAGATCCAACTGCCTTTTCCTAATATCTTTGAGATGTGTTTGTTTTATCCTTCCTTGGAGAAAAGGAACATCAATCGGATCTGGAAACTGCTAATCTGAACCACCGTTTGTATTCATCATGCCAAATAGGAAATCCTTAGCTCTGTCTAGCAGGTGTCAAAAACAAGGAGAGCCTCGGCTGCACAAGCAAGTTTATGGCCATTTAGACCCCAAGGAGTGACATTTTTAGCTCGATGTGCATGAAATTAACAACATGTTATTTGCTGAGAGCTGGGGTCTAGGTAACTCTGTATCCCACTGAAAATGCATTTTAAGATCAATTAAGGGCTGAATAATTTAGCAGGGCTCTCCCCAGGTATTTCAAGCGAGTCGTCTAACAGGGCTGAGCAGGATGAGGTTGTTAAGATTATGAATTAAGGTCCTAAATCATGCTGGAATCCCCCTGAAGTCAGCCACCTGATGATCTTCAAACATGACACAGTTCCTGAGTGTGTCAGATTCACGTGGACATGGTCCTTGACCGTGAGGATCTCACTATGGGTAAGAGAGGCACTGCGTAAAGAAGGGGAGGCCGAGTGTGGGACCGCTCCACCCAGGGCGGCCGTCTCTCAGTGGGGACTGTGGGCACCTGTGTGGCTGGGTGTGCTAATTCCTTCTCGCACCTTGGCTAGTTGGGGAGGGGTACGTTTGAACCCAGCCAGGGGTGGGCGCAGGCTGGATGGATGTGAGGCAACCCATCCTAGCACCCCGGGCTGGTTGGGGGTCCTGAGAAGCAAGTGGCTGAGGCTGATAGGCTTTCTCTAAGGACCAGAAAGCTCCAGGAAGGAGGAAGAGGTCGTCTGTAAGATCGGGTCTTCGAGCACCTGCCTCCGTCCAGGCTCAGACCCTCTTCCTCCAAAACGGTTCACACATGCCCTGCCCACTCCTCTGACAGTGGATGCCTGCTACCCCCACCCCCCACCCCTTCTTAGCCCCGCTGGGACTATGCCGGGGCATTCTTCAGAGACCCTCAGTGGTCCCCACTGTCCCAGGGACGAGGCCACCCTCAACTAACTGCCCATCTGCTGCCAAATGGTCTCCAAATGCCAGTTTACCAACCGCGACGGCCCATCTGCAGGGTTCACCCAACTTAGGCAGACACACACCAAGGACACATTAAACAAACACCACCACACCCTGAAATGAGACCACGTTGGGTGTGTGGACCCAAAATGGATGACAGCAACGGCCCATCCCCCCCCAGGCCCAGCTCCAAGCCAGGGCCTGGGACAGAGGAGGCTCAAAGGTGGCCCCTTTGTTCAGGGCTTGGCCCTGGGGGTCCCCATTTGCATTTTATGGTTTGTTCTCAAAAAGGACACAGAGAGGGGCCAGGTTTGGGTCCTGCTGACCTGAGTCAAGTGTTCTGATTTGGGACCACTTTGGAGTCAGATCCTACTTATTTTATGGACCCTAAGTATATCGCTTGCTTTTGTTTTTAGGGTGAGGAAAAGGGTACGGGTAGGAAAAACCTCTCTACCAGGTGGGCTCTTACTTTACTTCTCTTAAGTCCCAGCTCGCAACACTAGATAATCACCAACAGAAATTCCAGAAACATCCTTCGTTCCTTCCGGGACTTGGCTCTAGATAATTCCGACCTTGCCAGCCATTCTCCTTGGGAGGAGACCGCCCCCTCCCCACCGTAGCCCGGTCACTGCCCCACATGCATCTCTGGCCATGCGCACCTCTCCACCTCTGTTCGCGCACCCCTCCCCACGCACGCCGAGCACAGAGCACCCCTTCCCCCACAAGGCTGGGGCAACTATTCTCACGCCAAAAGCTCTTTCCTCCTTCTGGAACAGGGGAAAGAGCACTGCACTGAATTAAAGGAAGCCGCTCTGGGCTCATCGCAGACTCCTTTTCAAGCCAAAGACAGACACCCAAGTAGCTCCAGACCGTGATCGCTCAGGCACAGATGGCCGCTCCACATGGTGACTCAGGGACTCCTCCCAACACCGCCCAGCCGGGAGAACCAGACAGGAGCGGGAGGAGCTGGGCACGCGGGGAGGCTGGTTTTCCGTGGGATTCTGAGAAAAGACACCTCTGTATTCCAAATGCAAATCTGGGATTATCCACGGTGATCGATTTCACACCGTCCTCCAGCCTCAGAGCAACTGAGAACCACTGGTATGAAATACCAACAGCAAAAGGGTGTAGTGTGTCCTGTTCCCAGGACTCTTCTCTGTTTAAGGTTCCACAAGCAATCAACACTCGGAGATCATTAAGAACACGTATAGTTTCCACCTCCAGTTTCTTACCAAAGAGAAAATGGTATTAGTACGACAGGCTTCTTTCTCCCCGTTGGGATCTCTGGGGCAGGACAGCGTTGGCACAGGGAATGTGCCCCATAACCCCGTCATGATGGCAGGTCTCCAATTCTCCTCGCTCCACTGGTGTCAAGGGGAAATGTCCTGAGCAGAGGGGGTGAGGGCAGATTCAGGAAGCCGTTGAAATGCCCCATCACATCAGTCACTAGTGACTCAGTGGGCCACTGAACCACCAAGGAAGAATCCCGACTACCAGAGAGAGATACAGAAAACAGAAAGGGTAACGAAAACAGTGGAATACGAAGGCATGCACGTGGTGTATGAAACCTACCCCACCACAGACAGAGAGCTACGGACGCCCCAGAAGTCAATACAACGAGGAAACTGTGACCCATCTTCAAATGCAACCCGGAGCTACTGAACGATGCAGAAGGTCACATTCCTAGTTCGGTCCCCATCCCTTCCAGTGCTGACTGCTGCTCCCTAGTCTAATCAGGGGCACACGTTCCCGCACCTTTTGCTTTTTTATCTTTTTGCACCACGGCCCACAAAGAAGGATTAAGAGCACTGGAGGCTCCCCCAGCCTCATCCGTCCCCACATCCCAGGGCACCAAGGACTCCATGATAGAAATGAAGCATCACTTAATAGCAAATGGAGGGCAGGGTGGGGAGGGGCAGGAGTGTGATTTATTCAGATGCAAATATACCACGTGTCTCTTCAATAAGTCATGGGGATGAAAAAAAGTTCAGCCTAAGGAATAAAATCAATAATATCGCAATAACTTGGTGTGGTGACCAATGATCACTGGTAAGGATACTGTAATGTATACAACTGTTGAATCATGATGTGGTACAACGTCAACTCGACTTCAGTTAAAAATAAAAAAATGGAGGGCGCCTGGGTGGCTCAGTCGGTTGAGTGTCTGACTTCGGCTTAGGTCATGATCTCACGGTTCGTGAGTTCGAGCCCCGCGTCAGGCGCTGTGCTGACAGCTCGGAGCCTGGAACCTACTTTGGATTCTGTGTCTCCCTCTCTCTCTGCCCTCTGCTAATCACTCTCTGTCTGTCTCTCTCAAAAGTAAATAAACATTAAAAAATTTTTTTTAAATAAAAATAAAAAATGGGGCACCTGGCTGGCTCAGTTGGTAGAACATGTAACTTTTGGCCTCAGGGTTATGAGTTCAAGCCCCACATTGGGCATGGAGCCTACTTAAAAAAAATAAAAGTTAAAAAAAATATATGTGTGAAAAGAACAGCAGCAATTAAAAAGTATGACCATCTCGGGGCACCTGAGTGGCTCAGTCAGTTGAGCACCCGACTTTGGCTCAGGTCATGATCTCACAGTCCGTGAGTTCGAACCCCACGTCGGGCTCTGTGCTGACCGCTCAGAGCCTGGAGCCTGCTTCAGATTCTGTGTCTCCCTCTCTCTCTCTGCCCCTCCCTCTGCTCGCACTCTGTCTCTCTCTCAAAATAAAGACACAAAAATTTTTTAAAAAGTGTGACCCTTTCAAGACAATAGAAAGTACACTCATAAAGCACACTTCTTTAAGTCAAAAAAATTCCAACTCTCCATGCATGTTATGTGTGGGTAGGAACTGGGTGCATTATCACCCATTGCTGAGTGGAATCCAAACTTCTTACAGAATCCTGAATTAGGGCCTTCAAGCTCTAGAAGCTAGAAGCTCATGAATTTTAGTTTACAAATAAAAAGTCTCACCACAGAAACTCTTAATTGCTAGCTCAGGTCCTAAGTAACCCTTCCTAACTTCCACATGTGAAGTTTTTGGAGCTAGCTGAAGGTACATCATTGCCCGCAAGAACCAGGGAGGATTTTTTTTTTTTAATGCTTCAGGAGGAGCCCCTAAATCTTCCAGTCAAGTGTCAGATACTGCTCTCAGAATTGCCGGTCTAGAGAAACCTTTCGCATCACTGCATCCTCAAAGGCAACAGGGCCTGGCTTCTTTCTACTTATGCAAATGGAGTGCGGCCAAGTTTAACCCTTCCTTCAAGACAGCAGAGCGCCCCTGCCCCCTATTTAGGCAAAAACGGCGGGCTGCAAACATCAGGCAAAAATGATGGGCTCCCATTCTCTTCCCACTTCTAAAGGGAACAGGATGACAATCTATATACCAATGTGGGGTCAAGTTCACAACTGTTGGCCTGTCTTATGCATCCTGGAGGCCACCCCTACCTTCCCCACTTACCTGTGCCCCTTGTCATGCCTGCTGTCTGGCTTCTGAGCGGGAAGGTCACAACAAGTTCAAGTCTCACCACATCCCTTAACTGGTATCTTGCTTTTGTAACAGGGGGAAGGGAGCCAGGAAGTTTGCCCCGAAACAGAAGCACCTGGACTGTACCCATCATTTAAAATCAAACCCCATTCACAGACAGCATGTACGTGGTATCGTTGCTGTCCCACACGATGTGGGTGTTAACGAGCTACTTGTGGTTCCGGGTGGTTTTATAGGTTGTAGGAAGAGCCATCTGAATTCCTACTGAAATAACATCACCTGATTCTAGTCTCCTTTGATTGTTTCGCACAAAATTTTATGCAAAATTATATATTACAGTCAAAACGATAATATTATGACAATAGTAATTTTCCATCTGGAGGACTATTTTTCATTGCTTGCAGAAATCTGCACTCCTGCATTTAAAAATCATTGCAGGGGCGCCTGGGTGGCTCGGTCGGTTAAGCGTCCAACTTTGGCTCGGGTCATGATCTCGTGATTCGGGAGTTCAAGCCCCACGCTGGGCTCTGTGCTGACAGCTCAGAGCCCAGAGCCTGCTTCAGATTCTGGGTCTTCTCTCTGCCCCTCCCCCACCTGTACTCTGTCTTCTCTTTCAAATAAATAATAAACATTACAAACATTTTTTAAGTAATAAAAAAAATAAAAATCATTGCAAATGGATAGGGTTCCCCTAAACCAAGGAACACATCCAGAGATGACAAACAGCAAAACCTGAGAATTAGTAAGACAAAATTAGGGACCATGGCATTATTCCTTTAAGAGCTTGTCTTGAATGGAACTGGAAGCATCAACCGTTCCCCTTGGTACCTGACCCAACCCCTATTTCAGACCGTAGGCGTCTACATGGGGCAGGGGTCCATGTGAGGCACACACCCTTGAACCTTCAGTGCTGCAGGAGATACTTCGTATAGTCACACAAAGGACAAGATTAGAAACTCCCAGCACCTCCAAGCATCAACTGCTCTTTAGAAACCTCCAGGGGGGGAACTCCTCACTGATAGTTCAGATTCCATGGCTGATGGAAAAGGAAAGTGAATCCTAACCGATCGTTTCTCCCTCTTACTCTTTGCCCCTAACTCAGGGCTCTGGGATTTCACTGTTGAGGCATCTGGGTACCCACCTCCCATTCCAAGGCCCCCTTCAGTGGGTGGTCTTGAAAGTGAACTACCCCATAGGGCCCACAAAGGAACCCTGAATATCTCACTGCAGAGCATTCGTTGGAAACAAGGCCACTTCGAGCCATATCCCAGAGAGGAAAGCTGTTGTCCTGATACAGAAATCAAGGTGTCGTTTGTGAGGACGGAAAACTGGCCCAGGCTACAAACAGAGCCACCAAGGCCCAAAGGTCCAAAAGGGAAGTGGCAGGCAGAGGGGACATCAGGATGAAATCAAACAAGAAGGACAAAATCGGGGGAACCCAGGAGAGAAGAAAAACCTAATAATGTCTCATTTCTTCCAATGATCCTAAAACTAGGAGAAGATAAGCACCCAATGCATTTTTCACATCAAGATGTATTAGTTTTCTACACACCAATCTCTAAATCCAGAAATCCTGCCTTACCTCTAGAAAATTACAGAGAGTTTCTGATAATGTTGAAAGAGAGGGGTCAGTAAAATCTACAGGGCACTGGGGAGGAGGAAAGAGCTGTTTGAGACAGGTGCCTTCCTGAGCGTCCCATATGCAACCAGAGCTGGCTGCCATGGTTCAGCCTGGGCTGGGGGCTCCGTGGGGAGAATGCAGAGCTGGGGTCAGGAAGGGTCATTCCCATGTCAGGGCGGAGAGGTCTCATGTAGTTGCAGCCAGATGTCAGGTGAAGCTGTCATCATCTGAAGGTTCAACCGGGCCACATGCCCCCAGTGGCACACTCAAATACATGGCCAGCACCTGGCATGGGCAGTTGGCTGGGATCCCAGCTGGGGATGGGAGATGGGACACTCCAGGGTCACTTGGCCTTCTCAGGACACGGCAGGTGGGTTCTATGCAAGAGAGTCCCAGGAGAGACAGACAAAAGCTGGAAGGCCTCTTATGACCTGTTCTCAAAAGTCCAGAATGTCTCCTTTGCCACATTCTACTGGTACAGCATATGGGGCAGGAGATACCATTTTCCCAAGGTGGCCACCACAATCAGTTACACCTACCAGGTACCACATACTATTCCAGGCACTTGAGTGACTCAGACGGTCTACACGGAGCTTATTCCAGGAGCGAGGTGGTGATGCATCCCAAGCCAGACTCTGGGGAAACCAGCATTCCAGAGGGGAACCAGCCACACTGAGACCCTGGCTCCTGATCACAGGGCACAAGGGTTGGGTTGGGATACACACAAAACCTGAAGATCAAACCCGGTGAAAGACTTGGCGCTCTTCTAGTGAAACTAACAACGGGAAGCGTCTCTTCCAATTCCACCCTCTTCCCATCCCACTCCCGCGTATGGCAGGTGTGGCCAGCTGTCCTCCAAAGACCGTGGCTCTTCCAGGAGAGGGTTGTTGCTGAGAAGGAACCGTCCAGCCAAGGACACCTGCTAGAACCCCCCGCATTAGGTAGGGCATGCGACCAGCCCTCTCTGGTGGAAGTAACGCGCACCCTCCCAGACCCTGGTCGTCAAGCAGCAGGTGTGCTTCTTACACCCTTTTCTTTCCCCATCCACTGGATGAATGTGTATGACTTGAGCCCTATGGAGACAGAGCCATAGAGGGAAGGAGCCTGGGTCCCTGAATGACCACACAGAAAATGCTCCACCGGCCAGCACCACACCCTAGAGCGTTAGATCCTGAGAAGCAAACCGTTATTACAATAAGAGGCTGAAACAGGAGGCACCTGCTATACCAGCTGGCATCCTATCTAACATTATACCACCTCCCGGCCATGGTCAACTCAAGGTTCCTGAAACAGGAATTGTGTTCCCTGGCAGACCCAGTGCCCCAACCACTGCTGTAAAATGGCACTGGCAGGCCTGTCTGGTGATGAGCACAAGGGTAGTGACACACACGTGTCCATGGGTGCGGACAGCCTCCTGGGGCTCACAGAGGAGCCCCCAGCCCCGTCGGCACAGGGCACACAGTACAGCCCCGCAGAATGTTCTATTAATTTTGTGACTGTTGTTCTTTCAAATTTCTGGTGGTAAAGAATTAAAGGTTCAGAAAACGTTTTAAGAAAATATGCTGTCAGATCTTAGGGGAAAAATTAACTGGAAGAACAACCATGTTTTAACCAGGGGAGGGGTTAAAATGAAGGCAAAAATGTGTTGAGAGTGTTTAAAAATATCTTCAGTGTAATGAAGGCTGACAAGCTAATGAGACTGAGGAGGAGGCCAGGAACCAGGTCCTGTTTGACAGCATGGTGCCCTCTCTGCTCGGGGGAAGGTGGATGCGGGCGAGCTGGTGTGGGCATGCCTTGGCGGGACCCAGAGAAATGCACTCCCCCTTTGGTGGTGGCATGGGGGACATTGCTAACCTGGGCTCGGAGGCCAGCGGGGACAGCAGCAGGGACACCTGGCCGGGGAGACACAGGCCCGAGGGAAGCAGAGGTGATGGGAGGGAATAAAACACCAAAATACCTCTGCAGAGGGACCAGCTGGCATCAGACCAACAGCACAGAAGAGGGAGCTGGGACACCAAACAAACAAGTTGCCAAGGATGCTTGGGACCGCAACGCAGCCAGGAAGCAGGAGCCCGGGGGCGAGGGAAGGTTTGAGCAGCAAGGCTCAGGAGCCCAGGGAAGACACAGGAAATGAAAGTGTGCTAATGAGGCAGTGCGCCCTGGGGAGGCAGCACCAGCTTGGCACAGGGGAGCTGCTCTGCCAAGAAGCAGCTGAGCCACCCAGGCTCAGTCGCCAATCGCCCCTTCCACCTTTCTGGGTACCCATCTCTAGGCCCTTGCGGGCAGAACCTTCTGGGGAAGGGAGAGGGCAAAGGCCAAGCCACGGGGACAGGGTTGGGGGTCCCCCCTTTTCCCCAGGCATTGGGTTTCCAGAAGCTGAGCCCTGGCCCAGGTTGCACAGACCCCTGGCTGGTGAGACAGGGCTGGGCTCTCTGTTCTGGGTGCAGATCAACACTCTGGGAGCCAGACCTGTTTCAGATCTCAGCTAAGCCGCTTACCTGACAAAAATATCAAGGCTCCTCTTGATATTAATGGGGGCTATTAAATGGGGGTTAACCGTACCCACTGCACATGTGTTGAACATTTAATAAAAGAACGCAGAGGAAACGTCCAAACAGAGGAAGTGCTCAGAAAGGTTTTCTTCCAGGAGTGGGGTGGAGAGAAAGGCTGGGTTTTTTCCCTTTTTTTTTTTTTTTTAATAATTTTTAAAAAATGTTTGTTTATTTTTGAGACGGGGTGAAGGTGAAGGGCAGAGGGAGAGGGAGACACAGAATCTGAAGCAGGCTCCAGGCTCCGAGCTGTCAGCACAGAGCCCGATGCGGGACTCAAACCCACGAACCGCGAGATCATGACCTGAGCCAAAGTCGGACACTTAACCGAGCCACCCAGGCACCCCAAAGGCTGGGTTTTTCTTAACACTTAGTATGGGAAATGTGACAAAAACAGAGAACAGAGAGAACAGTACAGTGAATGCTCCTGCAGCCATCACCTGCCTGCACAACCACCAGCTCGTACTCGGGGTGATGTGGTTTCATCTCCTACCCACCCCTCCCCACCTTGCCGCCTCCCCATCCCCCAGCCAGTTTATCATGAGGACAATCCCAGTTAGCGTAGGATTTCTACCATAAGTGTTCTAGTGCACAGATCTCAAATAAGTGCTTTTTTAATGTTTATTTTTGAGAGAGAGAGAAACTGAGTGTGAACGGGGGAGGAACAGAGACAGAGGGAGACACAGAATCCGAAGCAGGCTCCAGGCTCTGAGTTGTCAGCCACAGAGCCCGACGCAGGGCTCAAACTCATGAACTGCGAGGTCGTGTCCTCAGCCGAAGTCAGACGCTTAACCGTCTGAGCCACCCAGGCACCCCAATAAGTTGCCTTTTTAAAGCAGACTCAATGCAGAATCTGGATAGAGTCCCGGAGTGCCCAGGGGCGTTCTCTGCCCCACGTGATGCAAAGGGCGAGCTGCAGAGCTGTCACTGGAATCGGCACCGACCACCCCGGACCGGCAGATGGGCGAGGACACCTCCAGTGTTCCCTTTCCCTGGGTGCCAGAAGGGAAATGGGAAGCACCCGCATCCCTGCCCCCCACACTAAGAGGGAGGGCCAACCGGCCCACCCGTTGAAGCCTGGGCCGGAGGACAGGAGTCCCCAGTCCACGCCGGTGGGCCCTCTCCAACAGAGTTAGAAGCCAGCCATCGGGAGGCCCCAAGAATGAAAGAGAACCTAGCTGGGGACCCTGCCTGGGCCCCCCGCAGCCGCAGGACCACAGACCTCACTGGTGAGTCCAGGGAAAGCCCACCTCTCAGGACAGGGGCACCTCTCGGGATGCCCTTTATACCCCAGACCTAAAGGTCGCACACGCAAGTCCTTCTGAGGTCGGGCTCAAGGTTTTATCAGGCAACGATAAAGGAAAACAGTACAGGGACGGGGCACCGAGGGGGGGGGGGGGCCCAATCAAGGGATGCGCTGTCGATACGGTTTAAAAATAGTACGGCAGCTCCTCAAAAAATTAAACAGGGAGTTGCCATTGGATCCAGCAGTTCCCAGTCTGGGCCCGTACACGAAAGAACAGAAGGCAAGGACTCGAGCAGACAGCGTGCACCTGCACCCGTGTCCAAGGCGGCGTTTTTGACAACAGCCGAGAGGCGAAAGCCACCCCAGTGTCCACCCGTGAATGAACGGGCAAGCACGACTCGGGGTGCACGCACAACGGAGCGTCACTCGGCCTTGACGAGGAACGATGCAGGACGTGTGCTATGTACCACCGATGAACCTTGAGGGCGTTGTGCTAAGCGGAAGTCAAAAGGAAAACAGATACATCTAATCCAGAGAGACGGGAAGCAGAACAGCGTAGGAATGCCCTTAATACCACTGAACTGTGTTCTCAAAAATGCTCAAAGTGGTAAAATTTACGTTACGTAGATTTCCCAAAGTAAGAACTAAGACCCGTCAGGGCGCCCGGGTGGCTCAGTCAGTTAGACATCCGACTCTTGGTTTCCACTCAGGTCATGATCTCACAGTTCGTGAGTTCAAGCCCCATGGCGGGCTCTGTGCTAATCGTGCAGAGCCTGCTTGGCATTCTCTCCCTCCCCTCTCTCTCTGCCCCTACCCAGCTCGTGCTCTCTCTCTCTCAAAATAAATAAACTTTAAAAATATTAATACAAGTTGCCCTACTCATGGTTACCACTGGCCAGAAATTTTAAACGTCAGTGATAAAAAGCCTCCTCTCCAGAGGCACACCCTCCCACGGCACCCCTGCCTGGCTGTCCCTGGATCCCCACACCTCTTGCTGTTTCATTTCCTCCCTTAGACCCTGTAGGACAGCCGGATGCTGGCGGAGGTGGGTCTACAGGACAGGGGCAGGGACCGGGGAGGGGTGGGGGAGGGGGGACAGCCAGGTTTACTGCAGGAGGTGGAAGCACGTTTGTGCTCACAGATGTCTCTGAGAACACATTATTACACCTATAGAAGCCCTCTCCCTCTGCCTGCACCTGCCCACCATGGACCTCCTGGAATTTCAACACAAGGAATAGACAGAGCCTCAAAGGCAGGGTCACAGGCCAGCAGCCCAGGCCAGGGACAGGCAAATCATTCCGCACAAAAATCCCAGTTCTGCTCAGATAATCTGCTTATATGTTAAACACGGATTAATGGAAACCTCAAGCAAACACTTTAGTAGGATGCACCATGTTGCTGGGGACTCCATTCTTCTCGGACTTTTGCAGTTTGACTGCCTTTTGGAGGAGGGATGGCGGGAGGGTGAGGGGAGAATGAGGTTGGCTTTAAATAATACTAATTCTGGTTAACAGCAGGTAGTGTGTATCATTTGAGAGCTATGTGCTAGAAGCTATCCCGTTCCCCAAAAAAGTAGACTCTGGGAGCAGAGGCTGTCTTGCTCGCAGCGGGACCCCCAAGCACCCCACTGGTTTTAGGCACTCAGGAAATCACAGAAGGAAGGAGTGTTAGTGTTTTATGTGCATTCTGTTAGTCTGCACGGTGACCTGGGAAGGCAGGTCTGTTAGGATCCCGTTTTACAGATGAGAAAACTGAGACACAGAGAGAGCAGGTGACTTGCCAAGATTATAGGAGTTAAGCCCAGGCCTGTCTCTCCCCAATGCCACCGCGGTGTTCTCCACAACAGTCCACGTAGGGCATTCCCTGGAAGGCCACCTTGCCTCCCCAAACGTGCCCTAGAAACATCTACCAGAGGGGAAAGAGGAAACTATTTTGAGAAACACACCTACTTTTAAGTTTCTAAGAATGGAGGGTTAGAGTCTGAAAATCCCCCTTCTGAGGGATCCCATAGGTCTTTCAGAAGCCTGCACCCTCACCAGATGGGCAGCTGCCTTGAAGCCATGGGGCACATGGGATCTGAGCTCCCAGAAACAAGCCTTCTGGAAGCTTCTGGTTCCCCCATAACCGCTCACCTGTCCTGTAGCAGAGGTGGATACCCAGCTCCCTCCCCTCTCCCCATGCATCCACTGAGCTGGGACATCAAGTTCAAGAAAAGCATGGAGGGCTCGGAGAAAGGGACCCGGGATGGGCAGACACCATCCTTGAGACATCCCAGCTCAGACTACAGATCCGCACCCAGAGCACACACAGGTGTCAGCTCACCTGGAACCTTCAAGGGCCCGTCCCTGTTGCTAAGCAGCCTTGGGAGCGGGCCATCATCAAAAGCCTTGAGTATACACCTCCATAAGGTTGTGCAACAATGCCCTGTCGCCTCCCGCTGAGCTCATTTCCCCTCTTTGGTGACAGGAACTACCTGGCAGACCCCTCCGGCTAGTCTAGAAGACACAGCACCTGGGAGCACCGTGTGCGTGGAGTGCATGGGAAGGCGCCATGTCTTGGAGATGCTGAGAGTACAGGCGTGATCACCAAGCCCGCAGAGCAGTGGCAGTCTACGCTTGCCAGGCACCTGCTGTTTGTCAGGCACGGTTCTTCTGAGTGTTGCAGGGGGCTTCCTCTATTGCTCAGACTGCCTCAGTGCTTAGGATCCGCCCCAGCTACTCTGGGCCATCACCCTGCCCATACAGGATGGAGACTCAGAGAGGTTATGCCGCAAAATCACACAGGGCTGTGAGCAAGACCTGGAGTTCAGCTGCTGCCAGTGTGCCCTGCCAAGTGTGGTCTCAAATGCCACCCTCCTCTTACACTGCTCAGACCGAGTCAGGCTTCAAACAACAGGCAGGGGTCGGCGGGGGGGGGGGGGGGGGGGGGGGTGGAGGTACACGGAGCTGGATGCCTCCTTTCTTTGCGTCCCACCAACGCAAAGTAACCAACCCCCATAAAATGCCTCCTGGGCTCAAGGAGGAGGAATGAACACCCGCCGTGCCCCAGCTGGCAGGTTCATGTCTATTGCGGTTCCCACGGCCCCAGTGACAATGGCTCTTCCGCCCTAAGGCCAGCCATTGCTGTGTGAGTGACAGTCTACACCCTCCCACCTGTCTCCCAACTTCCTTTCCCAAGCCTGTCCTCTTCCCCTTCCTCAGGCCCAGTCTGGCCCAGCTAAGGGCTCCCTGGCATCGGAGCCCCTGTTCGCCATGTTCCCTCCGCCTGGGCTGCCCTTCCCCAGCTCCAGGTAACTCATATTGAAAGCCTCGTGGGGGCACCTGGGTGGCTCAGTTGGCTAAGCGTCTGACCCTTGGTTTCGGCTCAGGTCATGATCTCCCATCCCATGGGTTCAAGCCCCGTGTTGGGCTCTGTGCTAACAGCAGAGAACCTGCTTGGGATTCTCTCTCTCCCTCTCTCTGCCCTTACCACCCTGCTCGCGCTCTCAAAATAAATAAACATTAAAAAAAAAAAAAAAGCCTATAGTCTTCCAAGGCCTGCCTAGAACACCACCCTCCTCTAAGAAGCCACCCAGGACTGACCTGCTGGGGCTCTGAACTTGCTCCCCTTTCCTAGAGGGTCTTGAGACCATTCTACTTGTCTTTATACCTAGTTTACCGCTGTCTGCTTAAAAGCAGGCTTCTCACCCAGTTTAACTTTATATCACCCCCCCATGACAACCCCAGGGTAGGCCCCCAATGCGCAAACTGATGATGTTTTTAAACATCACAACTGACCTTAAAACCCCCTCTCCATTAAATTTCCCTGAAAAAAAAAAAAAATCAGCTCTAAAATGCGATTATGTTACAGGGTACAAGCCTCCCTTCAATCTTGATGCAGCCCTGAAATTTAAAGTGAATTTTAATTACAGAAGAGAGGCTAAAACCTCTGCCTGAAGAGGCCTGTCAGTTTCCTTTCTTATGCTGATAATTTCCAACATTACTTTCCTCCAAAGGTCCTGCCTACTGCTGCCAGGCTCTCCTAAGGAACTGTCCAGTGTATTTCATGCTTGAGTTGGGGGCAAAAAAACCCCAAAAAACAAACAAAAAAAACCACTGGGCGAGTGAGACAGAAATATTCACAATGCCCAAGTGCTAATCAAAAATTCATTCGGGTCAACGTTTACTCGGTTCATATCTCACTGGAGTCAAGCCGGAGTCATCAGTGGTTTGCTCCTGACTAATTCTAGCTTACATTCCAGAGCTGATCTCAGCCTGCAATGGTGAGGAGGGTCCGGCCAGGCACAGCCCTGGGCAGCACTGAGAGCCTGCACCCGGAAGGAGATAAAGAGGGGGCAGCAGGAGACCCCCGCCCCCAACCAGCCACAGGCACTGGACGTCGGCGTGCCTGGGAAACCGTCCTCATCTGTAGTATTCCCACTCATTCATTCACAAACACTGCGGCCTGTCCTGTGCCGAGCACCTTGCTGGGGCAGGGGAGAGGCTGCTGAGGCTGAAAGAGCTTCTGTCTGGGGCAGCTCCCAGTCTCACAGGGGAGCCACAGGTGGGAAACACGCAAGGTCATGGGCATGAATGACCCGTGTAGCCGGTGGAGATTTCAACCCAGGGGTGACAAGAGAGGAGGAAGCAGTTCCCGCTGCCTGGGGCGCCAAGAGGCAGTGTTGCAGAAGAGGGAAGATCAAGTGTGTCTTAAAGGCTATGTGGATGGGTGTGCGTCTGGAGATAGCGAAGAAGGGCATTCCAGGAGGGGGAAGGCATATGCAAAGTCCCCCCCACTCAGGACATTCTGTCCTAGCTCTTGGCCCCTGGGTGGCTGGCTGCCTTCCCTAGCCCATCACTTCCACAACCAAGGTCCACTACTTTTGATGCCTGCTGGGGTCTACGCAAGGGAAAGGGGGCACAAAATGAGGCTAGCTAGCAGGCTGGGGGGTCTTACGTGGCAAGGTTCCAGCTTGGGCCAGACCTTTAGGAAATGTTAGGTCTCCCCCTGAGAGGACCCCCGCAGGGTCTTTACAGTTGAGAGCAACGATCAGATCTGCTGGTTAGCCAGACAACATGGAAGGGGATAGGACTGATGGGTTATGGCAGGGAGGCGGGCAGGGGACTGCTGCAGCCGTCCCCACAAGGCATGCGGGGGGTGGAGGGCAGGTCTGAGGCAAAGTATGTGAGGAAACTGAGGCTGAGAGAGATGGACCAATGGCCTCATTGCTAGTGAATGAAGGGACTTTCTAACTGAATCCAGGGCTCTTTGTCCACGCCTCACCCCCCCACCGCCCCCCACCTCCCAGGAGGCTCCGTGGCCGGGAACAGACGCACTTCCTGCATCTGCCACTAGAGGGCAGAGCGCCCAAGGCAGGACCTTTTTAGTCACAGCATCAAGAAATCCCCGGGGCCACTTGGAGGGCACCGGATTCCCTAAGAATTGCTCCAGGACCGATTTTACAGTTTTTAGGAGATTCCTTTGTTTCCTCATAGGGTTAACGTATAACCTCCACAGGAGGTAGCCCGAATCCGCTTTGCATACCAGCTATGACGACAATCAATGGCAAGTTAACGTTCGCTTCCCTCAGTTTCTACTTCTGCCTACCTCCTAGGTTATTCGGGGGATTAGAGGATTACATGAGTGAGGGTACCTCCAAGAGCCTCGCCTGGTACCTGAGTAGTAATAACAGATGGAAAAACAGAGGCTCAGAGAAGTTAATTTGCCTAAGTTAGAGCTAGCAAGTTGTGGAGCCAGAAGGCCTTAGACATGTACATCCATGTATGAATCTACCTGCCCATCTATCTTTTGCAAGCCAGAGTATTTATCTATTTTAATTTTTGTTTATCCTTGAGAGAGAGGGGGACAGAGCACAAGTGGGCGAGGGGCAGAGAGAGAGGGAGACACAGAATCCGAAGCAGGCTCCAGGCTCTGAGCTGTCAGCACAGAGCCCGACACAGGGCTCGATCTCACAAACCGTGAGATCGTGACCTGAGCCGAAGTCGGAGGCTTTACTGACTGAGCGCCACTCAGGTGCCCCATTATTATTATTTTTTTTTTTTACATTTTTTCAAAAGCTCCCCAGGTGACGCCAATATGCAGGCATGGTTGAGAGTCACTAGCCTAAAAGGGTAAAAACAAAGCAAAATCATGTCACTGAATAACTGAAGAACTTAAATGTACCAGAGGCCCAGCTGAAAACTCCTTATGTGATCATCAGAGCGCATTGGGTGGCGCAGGGGGCATCTCCACCGTCTCACTGTGGGGCCACCACCTCTCACTTCCCCTGTCCCAGGGCCATGGTTTCTGACTGAACCCTCACGACCAGCCCTAGGAAAGGAACAACCCCTTCCCCACGAGAGACACCGAGGCTTGGAAGGGCCCCCTCTCTTCCCCCCTAGTCGCCGGCTCACAAGAGGCAGCGTCAGACGCCTCCCGAGCCTCTGTGCTGCCCGTCAGGCCTCTGCACCCAGCCTGGTGCAGGATGGGAACGGCCTGGCCCGCAGGCTGCATTCTGGGTGGTGCTCGACCCTGGGGCAGAAGCCACAAGTTCCGTCCTGGGCCCCCGAGCTCACCTGCCTCGACCCCGCGCAGGCCGCGACTCCACGTGGTCACCAAGGTGGCTGAAAAGGCAGCGCCTTCTGCTCGGACTTGTCCAGAGAAGCCCCACCAGGGCGGGGCGCTGAGAACAAAGTTGCAGGTGACCAGCATCTACCCAGACACCTGGGAGTCACTCTGCATTGACACCTGCCCCTAGCAAAGGGCCAGCTTGCGCCCCCCTAAGCCTGCAGGGGACGGAGGCCTTTATGGCAACCTGTGGCCCCGGGGGGGTGGGCAGATTCCTGTCCGGGGCCAGGAAATGTGACCAAGTATGGGCCCCCTCCTCCATAACTGACCCAGGCCCAAGAATTATGAAGGATAAGTAAACACGGTTGGGGACATCCTAGGAAACTCAATCTGGCCCTTACAGCTTAACATCCCCCCTCCTCGATCTCTTGTAAATGTGAGGTGCTCCCTGTCACGGCCAACTTGTTCGGCCTCCGACTGCAGAGGACCCCCTTTTTGGCCAGTGTCTGGGTCCCCCCGCCCCTTCGGTGCTCATGAGCTCCTCCTCCGCGCCAGGCACAACTCCAGGCCGTGGGGATGCAACAAACCGCGTGAGGTCCACGTCCCCTAGCATTTGCTGGCAGGACTGAGAGGGACTTGACCCCAGTTCTGCCGTGTGACCCAGCTTCACGCAGAGCTTCAGGGAATACAGAGCAAGGCGGGGTGGGAAGAGAAAGAGGCCACCATACAGGGGACACAGACGACAGAAGGCTTGAGGAGAATCCGCAGCTGATGGGATGGTTTGGGCAAAAGCAGGAAGTGGCCGAGTGTTCCCAGAACAGAAAGGTCAGTGTGGTTGGAGCACAGCATGTGATGGGCAGGTGGTGGGAGATGGGGGTGTGCGGGAGGAAGATGGGTTTCATGCATGACTGCTGGCCTGTGGGAAGGAGCCTCGAGCCCCATCAAACTGGGCATCAAGTGGTGTGGAGGCCACCCAGGCATCCTGGAAGTGTCCTCTCTCTGGGAAGGGGGAGACGCTAGGAAAGAGAGGGGAGCAGGGGTGTTCCAGTTCCCCCAACCTGAGACACGCCCTCCTAGATTATTCCAGCAGCCCCTGCCACGACTCTGTCCCCCAAGCCCACCCCTGTCCCCACCCCATGCCTCTGTCTCCCAGGCCCACCCCTGTCCCCTGCCACACCCTTGTCTACCGCCATGCCCCTGTCCCCCAGGCCCGCCCCCACGGCCAGGGAGGAGGCAGGTTTGGGGCCTCTCCTCTGCCTTTAGACCCTGAGCAGAGCCTCTGAGAATAGCACCAACATCTCTCTTTGGAGTCCTCTCACCCATGTGAGCTCACCGGGCCCTGTGGACACCCCAAGAAGCCAGGCTGACAGCCCCCCTTCCTTTTACAGACTGAGGACTGGGGACCTGCCCAATAGAGGTTCTCAGACTCAAAACCCACTTCGGGCTGTTTCCTTCATCCACTCATGAAACCAGGGAGCTTTTAATTCCCTTAAAAATCACACTAGCCATAGCACTAGGTGTCCTCTCTCCAAAATACCACTTCAGTCCATTTTTACTAAAGACATCTTATTTCACTGCTGTCATTACTACAATTTATTAAAATTAATGACTTCCAGGGGCACCTGGGTGGCTCAGTCGGTTGTGTCCAATTTCGGCTCAGGCTCAGGTCATGATCTCACAGTTCTTGAGTTCAAGCCCGACATCGGGCTCTGTGCTGACAGCTCAGAGCCTGGAGCCTGTTTTGGATTCTGTGTCTCCCTCTCTCTCTCTGCCCCTCCCCTGTTCACACTTTGTTTCTCTCTCTCTCTCTCTCTCTCTCTCAAAAATAAATAAAAACACTAAAAGAAAATTTTTTTAATTAAAAACTTCCACTCAAAAGACACCTGTAAGAGTGAAAATGGAATGCAGTCCATATCTGAGAAAGGACTTTTTCAGATACAAATCAGAAAAAGAACCTAATAAGAAAACAAGACAAAGACGTATCATGCAGGTGGGGAGAAAAGGATATCCAAACAGCCATTATATCAACACACAAGAAATTGGTCAGAACCATGCATATCTTCACGGATGCATGTTAAAGTCATGAGATACCAGGACTGAAATGTTGGGTCAAGATATGAAGTACCAAGAACCCCTGTACCTTCTGGAAGCCACATAAAGTGGTCAACTGGAAAACTATCCAGCCATAGCTATGAAACATGTCCAAGGAAATTCCCACCATCCAGCAATTCTTCCCCTTCGTGTGCAAAAGAAAATGAAAGCCCGTGCCTGCCAAAGGCAACTGTCAGATGTTCACCACGGTAGTATTCCAAATAGCTCCAAACAACCTAAATAAATGATCATTGACAGCTGAATAGACGAACCAATCGCTTATGAACTCATTCCATGGAATTTGACAGGGCAGTGAAAAAAATCAACTCCTCTTCTCCACAACAACATGGATGAATTTCAAATAACGGTGAGGAAAAGCTGCCAGGCTACAGGTGCACACCCATTCCCCTGAGGTCACACCTAACCGTGTGTTGGGCAAATCCCCCTGTGGGTCCCCCAGCAGCTCAAACTCAAACCTCGTGCCCCGATCTCCTCCCTTTTAAGTAGGATCCTAACACTCCCCTTCCCCAAGCTAGAGACCCGGGATAACCATAGCTGCCCCCCTCCCATCTCCTCTTCCAAAAGCAAATCAGGTGCCTGGTTTACCTCCGGCCTCTAAGCCATCTTCCTTGACCATACTCTTCCCTGACCATACGTACCTCTCCAGCCCCACCTCATCGCTTAAAGCAACCTGACAACCTGGCCCACTGCTTTTCCCAGTCCGTCTTCCATAGAGCAGCCAAATGTCTGATCCAGAACATTGTGCCCCGTCACTCCCCACCTCACCCTCAGGATAGGGTCCAAGCCCTTCTGCACACACACAGTCCCCCTTCCTCTAAGGGTATACTCCTCTCCTGTTGCTGGTGGCTTCCCAAGTCAGGTTAAGTGTCCAGCCCAACCACCTGTACCAGCTCTATGCTGCTCGACAACCTCGTGTTCATGCTGTTCCATCTACTTGGAACATGCTTCCTGGTTGTCTTCTACGAGCTGACTGCCACTTATCTTTGAACTCAGCTCAGGCAGCACCTTCTTGGTTTGGGTACACACTTACCTCCAACTCTTAGTCCTTTAAAAAGTGGATTTAATTGGGGCATCTGAGTGGCTCAGTC
Source organism: Acinonyx jubatus (assembly GCF_027475565.1). Taxonomy (NCBI): domain Eukaryota; kingdom Metazoa; phylum Chordata; class Mammalia; order Carnivora; family Felidae; genus Acinonyx; species Acinonyx jubatus. The sequence goes on along the minus strand of NC_069386.1, from coordinate 132,934,601 downwards.
GGTTAAGCGTCCAACTCTGGCTTAGGTTCATGAGTTTGAGCCCCACATCGGGGCTGACAGCGCAGAGCCTGCTTCTGACTTCCTCTGACTCCCTCTTTCTGCCCCTCCCCCACTCACCCCCCACTCATGCCCCCTCTCTCAAAAATAAACTTTAACAAAAAGTGGATTTAATTGATCTGTTTTAAGATCTGCCCCCTTGCCCACTACATTCTAGATGCTTTGTGAGCAAGTGCCAGGCCACACGGCTCCCAGGCAGGACAAGGCACTGAGTAATGTTGGTTTATCTAAATAAAACATGCTTTGTCCCATTTTGCCTTCATAAGGTAGTCTAGACACATAGAGTTGTCCTGTCTTACTCACAGTTAAGGAGACAGATTCTGGAGTAAGACCCAAGTTCAAATCCTCAGCAGCTGTGGGTCCTGGACAAGGCCCTCCAGGATCTTACTTTTCACATGCATCAAGTTGGGGAGATGCTGACATGACTGTTGAGATAATTAATGAGATGCCCATGGAAGGCAGGAATGTTCCCCCTGTGGGGAATTTCCCAGGGCATTATCGATCTGTCCTTCCGACAGGTCACTTAGCAGAGGGATCTCCTCTATGCGACTGGCAACCTGGGCCAGGCTGTTTGTGGTCTACAGGGCTCCCCGTGCGTTGCAGGACGCCTAACAACCTCCCTGGGCTCTATTCACCAGATGCTTGTAAGAGCCCCTCCCTCAGGGTTGTGACAACCAGGAATGTCTTCAGAGGTTGCCACAAGTCCCCTGGGAGGCAGCCAGGGACCACAGACTTAGATTTTGATCCTAGGAACACCCAACCCCTCCCAGCACCTGAGCCAACGCAGGTTTAACCAGCTGATCCCAGTGCTGAGAGGATAATGCACGTCTGGAAAACTCACATGCCCGGTGGGGACAGGGTATGCTAGCAGTCGCTCAGCAGGACCTGGACGAGCACGGGCTCACGAGACACCCGGCAAATGGCTTCCAGGACTGTGGTCAGCCCCAGCCCAGCCTTAATGCCGTGCGCATGGACGGACCACAGAGGAAAGGAAAATCAGACACCTGCTAAGTGCCCCCAACAGTCCGTGTGGCCTGAGAACATGCACAGCGATGTGGAGTCACCCACACGACAGGACGTACCGGGCAGGGTGCTGACTCTGTTCTGTAGAAGAGGAAACTAGAGTTTGAAGAAGTGGTACACAGGTTAACTAACTTACCTGACATCACACCGCTTGGAGGAGGGAGGATTTGAACCCCTGCCCGTCTCCGTTCAGAGCCCATTCTCGTCCCCACTGGTCCACACTGCCCGTTGAACCACTCCACTTAAAGGTCCTCCCTACCTTACTCGGTTTCATGCCAAGTTCTAGTAGTTTCACACACACAATAGTACGTGTGGTACAAGAACCCAAAGCGTCTTATTCTCTCCAACTGAGGTGAAACACAGAACGTAAAATGAACCATTTTAAAGTATACAATTCGCTGGCACTTAGTACGTTCACGATGTTGTCAACCACCCAGCCCATCTAGTTGCAAGAACAGTTTCTTTCTCCCAAAATACAACTCCTTACCCATTAACCAGCTACTCCCCATTAGCTCCCCTCTCTCCACAGCCTTTGACAACCGCCTGTCTCTAAGGGTTTGCCGATTCTGGACATTCCACATAATGAAATCCTACAACATGGGGCATTTTGTGTCTGGCTTCTCTCATTTAGCATCGTATTCTCCAGATTCCTCTAAGACACAGCAAATATCAGTCCTTTGTTCCTCTTTATGGCTGAGTAACGTTTCACTGTATGGATATTCCACAGTGTATTTACACATTCATCAGTGCACGAGCATTTGGGTTGTTTCCACCTTCTGGCTTTTATGAATATGTCTATGAATATTTGTGTAGGAGCTTTTGATTGAGTGCTTGTTTTCAATTACATTGGGTAGATACTGGGTTATATGGTAATTCTGTGTTTAACTTACTTAGGATCCTCCAAATTATTTTTTTAAAAATTTTTTATGTTTATTTTTTGAGAGCAAGTGAGACAGAGTACAAGCAGAGAAGGGGGGCAGGGAGGGGGGAGGGAGAGGGAGAGGGAGAGGGAGAGGGAGAGAGAGAGAGAGAGAGATCCTGAATCTGAAGCAGGCTCCAGGCTCTGAGCTGTCAGCATAGAGCCTGACGTGGGGCTCGAACTCCCGGACCATGGGATTATGACCTGAGCTGAAGTCAGGTGCTTAACTGACTGAGCCACCAGGTGCCCCTCTCCAAACTGTTTTCCACAGCAGCTACACCACTTTGTATTCCCACCAGCAGTGTGCGAGGATTCCAATCTCTCCATAAGCTCACCAACACCTTTAAAAAAAAAAAATCACAGCCATCCCAGTGGGTCTCAAGTGGTCTGTCCCAAACTCTCTCTTGATCAAACAGTAATGAACCTTATTCTAGGGCTCAGCAGAACTGATGGGCACAACAGGGTCCAAGTACATTTCCTCCTATCAAATCCAATCCCCAGAAAGGAATTTGGTAAAAAGTTTAACTGTTTGAGGGGAACGTAATCACTCGTTTAATTTCTCTCATTTCCGTGGCCTTATTCTCAGAAGATCTGGGGTAGAGTGGGGGGTTGTAACCTCATTTCTAATCAGATTTGGGTTGTTATGACTCTACAGGCTGGCAGGCAATGGAAAAATGTACTCTATAATCTGTTGACATTTCGTTACCCAGAGGACTCAAAAACACATGTGCATTTTGAAATTTAATAAAACCAAAAGGTAGGAGCAAATGTTTAAAGAGAATAAAAGATCTATTAACAAAAATAGGGCAAGCCAGCAAATTGCAAAACATTGTATCCAATGTTTAAAGGTCCCCTAACTCTGGGTAATAGGAATGTTGAAACATCCTATTTTTTAAGGCTCCATATAGCAAGAGCACAAATCTAAAATTCAGACTCGACTCTCAAATGCTGAGCATAATGAGAAAACATGACCAGAGCCAGTGCTACAGAAAGTCACAGAAGAAAAGGCAGAGCTGGGGGACGGTTGCAGGGGACAGCTTCCTCTGCAGAATGCCTGTGCCCTCTGCAAACTGGGAACAGGTGCCTGGTGCCCACCCAACGGGCACCTACCTATGCAAGCAGTGTCGGGCTTGGGAAGACACCTGCACTTCAGAAAAGCTTCCATCTGTGGAGATTAGCTTGTGATTTGACGCCACCTTCCAAGAAACCCAAGACCGGCCAGAGTTGGGACCTTCAAGATGCTCATGGGTTTGATCCTCGATGGTCACTCACAGCCCAAGGACCCTCTGAGCCTCTGTCTTCTCTGTTCAGCGGGAACCACACCACCTGCTCCACTGGAAAGGAATGGCACGTGGTGCTCCTCGCACAGGAGGGACTCGACTGATGTGAGTGCTCCCTCCCAGCCTTCTGGGGGTCAGCCCCGCACTGGCTCAGGAGCCCAGCCTGGCTCGGGAAAGGTGGGGTCAAAGTCAAGCATGGTCAAACACATTCCTGACGGTCCCTGAAACCACTCTTCCGTCTCCAGGACCAGCACCCAGGGAAGAACAAAAGCAAAGAACGTTCTAGGCTCCTCTCTGCCTTTTGTCTGGGGCTTCCTTCTCCCCAGTGGAGGCAGTAAAGACCCCAGTCCAGTTGGAACAAAGAAAATAAACAGAATGTTCCTCAGGTCCAATACGAGTGGTTATGTCATTCAAAACAAAACAAAACAAAACAAAACAAAACAGCTTTTGGGGCACCTGGGTGGCTCAGTCAGTTAAGTGTCCAACTCTTGATTTCAGCTCAGGTCACGATCTCACGGTTGTGAGTTCAAGCCCCACATTGGGCTCTGCACTAACAATGCAGATCCTGCTGGGGATTCTCTGTCTCCCACTCTCCACCCATCGCCTCTCAAAATAAATAAACTTAAAAAAAAAAAAGCATTTCAGAGACACATGCTGAATTATTTATGAGTGATATCCCATATGATATACGGAATTTGCTTCAAAGTAATGTTATAGGAAGGGGTGGATGGAGAGGGTATTGATAAAACCGCCTGGGCTGGCCATAAGTCTGCATGGAGATGTTGGGGATTATACTATCGTCTCTGATTTGATAGATTTTTGAAATTTTCCACAATAAAATATATATATATATATATATATTTTTTTTTTTTTTTTTAATAAGGAAAGGCTAAGGGTGCCTGGGTGGCTCAGTCGGTTAAGCTCAGGTCATGATCTCACGGTCTGTGAGTTCGAGCCCCGCATCGGGCTCTGTGCTGACAGCTCGGAGCCTGGAGCCTGCTTCCGATTCTGTGTCTCCCTCTCTCTCTGCCCCTCCCCCGTTCATACTCTGTCTCTGTCTCAAAAATAAATAAACATTAAAAAAAAATTAAATAGGGAAAGGCTAAACATGGTTAAAAACACACAGAGCTAAGTGAAGGGTGTTCTCTACAGAGTTCATGGTCTTCAACCTAAAAGTCCCCTGGGTATAGAGATAGATCCCCACCCCCACCTCGTTCTCAGTGGGGAATTTTTCTGCTGTATGAAAGAACTCAAGGAAGAGAAAGTACCGCAGACTCTGAGAGCGCTCGCGCTTCATAAGTGACTGCAGAGCAAGGGGGGAGTGGGACAAGACAGGGCTGGTGTCACCAGTAGGGGACACAGACCTCTGGAACGAGTCAGGAGCACACCGGGTACCCTTTCCCACTCTCTCTAGCCCACCATGGACTCAGCCAAAGTGCTGCTCCTCCCAGGGCCTCTGTTCCCTTCCAAGTGTCTATTGTTCTTAAAAACCACCACGCCCTCTCTCTTCCCTAGGGCTTGGCCAGGCAGGTACAAATGTGACGCGTGATGGGCACTGTTTCGCCACGTCTCTGAAACCTGGAGATTGACGTCACCCTCACTCTACAGATGAGAGACGCAAGTTCACAAAGGCCAAGAGTCAAGGGAGTGAGGCAGATCCTCAGGTTCGGGAAGCCTGGGCACACTTTGCTGCAACACACAGAGTCTGAGACACTTGATTGTAGGATGCTGTTCCATCCCTGGCTCGACAATGCGGAGTCTCAGAGCCAGGTGGGCATGCTCGCGGCCCTGACCTGCAGCACAGGTAGTACGAGTCCTATGAGAAGTCCCCACCCGTTGGCTGCCTCTCTCTGGGACACCCCAGGAACTGTGCACTGTGGATCCCGGGCAGCCCTTATTCTCTTGTGTGAGCCTCAGGCTGTCGGTCACAAACACCTGTGGACAGCGACTGCTCAAGGTCAGAACCAGCCAAGGTCATGGGCTCCCTGAAACCAGGTGTTCTCCTTTACTCCGTCTTGGAAAGTGGGTCTGTCTAGTGAGACATGTACGCTCTCAGACAGTCACAGAGGCTGAGAAGAAACCTACACATACTGAGGACCCCTCTCCCTGTGACGACTACCCCCCAGTACTGATTCATGCCGACACGCCTTTGCACACGTTCCTCTTCTGCCAGCCTAATTCCTGCCCCCACTTCAAGATGCTGCTCAGAACGCCGAGAGCCTTCCCCGGCTAGCTGCCACAGGCTAGAACTTTCATTTTATGATGATGCATTTTATTTATATAAACATACCACTGCCTGTGTTTCCCTCTGTGTCATCCTTATACCCCAGATCCTCAGATTCTGGAACAGCTCTCTCCGTTCTTGATTCATACACCCACTGACTGTGACAGTCTGGAGGTGGGAAATGTCCGTGACCCCTGAAATGTACCCTTCATGAGCCACAGCATGAGTTCAGGGCGTGTGCATGCAAATTCACTGAGACTCGGATGGAGAAGGAACCTGGCATGTCTCAAAATGTCTTTATTCTGCCCTCAAACTTGACTACAGGCTGAGGCTCCATAGGGTAGAGAATTCTAGGTCGGAATAGCTTTCTTTTAGGATTTCCAAGGCATTATACCCTGCAGCCTTCTAGCCTCCAGTGCTCTGGCAAAAAGCCTGAAGCTGCCTTGGGTCTCGGTCCTTTGTATGGAACCTCTTTCTTTCTTGTTTTGGAAACTTCTAGACATTTTTCTAAATACCTGGGACAAGTTCCGAATGATAAGCCTCAGTGAGGCCTCTTTTCATCCATTTTGCCAAAGACCTAAATGTACTTTTCATTTGGAAATTCAGTTCCTAGAAGTGCTTGTTACTTTTTTTTTTTTTATGATTTCCACTCCCACCGCCATTTTTCTTATCTCCTCTTTCTAGAAGATTATTCTGATGTTTGACCTTCTGATCTCATTCTCTAATTTTTGTCACTTTTTTCTGGGTTTTTTGTTTATAATAAAATGTTTTATTCATGTATTTTTAATGTTTCTCAAATAAATGAGTGAATGATGCAGTCAGAACAATTAGTACATGAACACCATTCACAGAAAACAGGTGTATCTCAGACTAAGAGAACTTCATACAACAGTAAGGACAGGAATTGCATTTTATATGGGGCGCCTGGGTGGCTCAGTCGATTAAGCGTCCAACTTTGGCTCAGGTCATGATCTCATAGTTTGTGGGTTGGAGCCCTGCATTGGGCTCTGTGCTGACAGCTCAGAGACTGGAGCCTGTTGCAGATTCTGTGTCTCCCTCTTTCTCTGCCCCTCCCCTGCTTGCACTCTGTCTCTCTCTTTCTCAAAAATAGCCATTAAAAACAATTTAAGGAATTGCCTTTTATATTTGTGTGGTAGGCAGGACAGAAATTATGAGCTCCGTCCTCGCGGCAAAGAAACTGAAACCCACAGAGGTAAGGAGGCTTTCCAAAGTCACTCAGCTGATAAGCAGCAGATTCAGGCATCTTCTGTTTTAAATGTCTTTTTGCTCTATATCAAGGAGTTCTTTCTTTTAACCATTTTTTAAGTTCTTCACTTCACCTGTAAATTCTGTGGGTCCTCATTTGCAATTTTTTTTAATATTAAGTTACTTTGAGACTTCAAATCTTAAAGAGAAGTTTAAAGAATTGCAATGAGGGAATATTCTCCAAGACAGATCACATTAGGCCACAAAACAGGTCTCAACAAATTTAAGGAGATTTAAACATGTCCGGCATCTTTTCTGAAACACAAATCAATTACAAGCAAAAAATTGGAAAAAGCACAAACATGCGGAGGTTAACCAACATGCTACTAATACTAAGCACTCAATGGGGCAACAAAAACAAAACAAATCAAAGAGGAAATTTAAAAATACGTGGAGAGGAATGAAAATGGAAACAATAGTTCAAAATCTTTGGGACACAGAAAAAGCAGTTCTAAGAGGGACCATTATATGATCATCTCAATTGATAGAGTAATTCAGGCCTATATCAAGAAACAAGAAAAACCTCAAAGCAACAGTTTAAACTTACACCTAAAGGAGCGAAGAAAAAGTCCAAAGTCAGAAGGCAAGACATAATGTTGGAGTTGAAATAAATGAAATGGACACTGAAAATAAAAACAAGGTTGGTTCTCTGAAAAGACAAACATTAATAAGCCTTTAGCCAGGCCCATCAAGAAAAAAGTTCTCAAATAAAATGAGAAATGAAAAAGAAGGAACAATTGACACCACAGAAATAAAAAGGATTAGAAGAGACTACTATGGAAAATTGTATGCCAACAAACTGAACAATCCAGATGAAATGGGTAAGTGCCTAGAAACATACAATCTTCAAAGACTAAATTCGGAAAACACAGCAACTCTGAACAAACCCATTATTAGTAATGAAGTTGAATTGGTAATCAAAAAACTCCCAAAAATCAGAAGTCCCGGACCAGATGGATTCAGCGATGAATTTTACTAAACATTTAAAGAGTTAATACCTATCCCTGTCACACGATTCAAAAAATACAAGAGAAAAGAAAACTTCCAGATTCATCCTACAAGGCCAGCATTGTCCTAATACCAAAACCAGACAAGGATACTACAAAAAGGGGAAACTACGGGTCAATGTCCCTGATGAACATAGACGCAAAAATCCTCAACAAAATTTTGGCAAATCATTTTCAGCAACACATTAAAAGGATCATTTTACCATGATCAAGTGGGATTTATTCCATGGAGGCAAGGATGGTTTAAATATCTACAAATCAATCAACATGGTATGTACCACATTAACAAAACGAAGGATAAAAATTATATGATCAGGGGCCCCCGGGTGGCTCAGTCGGTTGCACGACCGACTTCGGCTCAGGTCATGATATCGCAGCTTGTGGGTTCAAGTGTCGCGTCGGGCTCTGGGCTGACAGCTCAGAGCCTGGAGCCTGCTTTGGATTCTGTGTCTCCCTCTCTCTCTGCCCCTCCCCACTCATGCTCTGTCTCTGTCTCAGAAATAAACACCAAAAAAAAATTTTTTTAATTATATGATCATCTCAATTGATGCAAAAAAAAAGCAATTGGAAAAATTTAACATCAGTTCATGATAAAAATTCAACGTGGGTTTAGAGGGAACATACCTCGATACAATAAAGGCTATATACAACAGACCCACAGCTAAAAATCATATTCAATGTTAAAACTAAAAGTTTTCCTCTAAGATCAGGAATAAGACAAGAATGTTCACTCTCGCCACTTTTATTCAACATAGTACTGGAAGTCCTAACCATAGCCATCACACAAGTAAAAGGAAGAAAATTGGTAAGGAAGGAAGAAGTAAAACTGTCACTGTTTGCATATGACACGATATTATGCACAAAAAAACCCCAAAGGACTCCATCCATCAAAAAACTACCAGAATATACGAATTCAGTAAAGTCGCAGGATACAAAATATACAGAAACCTATTGTATTTTCATATGCTAATAATGGACTAACAAAAAGAAAATTTTTTTTAAATCCCATTTTTCAACTGCATCAAGAATGAAAAGAATAAATTATCAGGGGAGCCTGGGTGGCTCAGTTGGTTGAGTGTACAACTTTGGCTCAGGTCACGATCTCATGGTTTATGAGTTCAAGCCCTATGTTGGGCTCTGTGCTGACAGCTCAGAGCCTGGAGCCTGCTTCAGAGTCTGTGTCTCCCTCTCTCTCTGCCCCTTACCGCTCATGCTCTCTCTCAAAAATAAGCATTAAAAAAAAAAAGAGTAACATACCTAGGAATAACTTCAATCAAAGGATAAGTTTAACTCTGAAAACTGTAAGACACTGATGAAAGAAACTGAAGGCCATACAAATAAATGGAAAGACAGACCATGTTCATGCACTGGAAGAATACTGTCATAATGGCCATACTACCCAAAGCAATCTACATATTCAATCCAGTTCCTATCACAATAGCAACAGCATTTTTCACAGAAACGGAACAATCCTAAGATTTGTATAGAACTACAAAAAACCCCAAACAGCCAAAGCAATCTTGAGAAAGAAGAACAAAGCTACAGGTATCACAATCCAAGATTTCAAGTAACGCTACAAAGTTATAATAATCAAAACAGTGTGGTAGGGCAAAAAATAGATACACAGATCAGCAGAGCCCAGAAACAAACCCACACATACATGGTCAATTAATCTATGACAAAGGAGGCCAGAATATGCAATAGGGAAAAGACAGTGTCTTCAATAAATGGTGTTGGGAAAACTGGATAGCTACATGTGAAAGAATGAAATTGGACTACTTCCTCACACCATACAAAATATAAACTCAAAATCAATTAAAGACCTAAATGTAAGACCTGAAACCATAAAAATCCTAGAAGCAAACATAGATAGTAATCTCTTAAAGCTTAGCAATTTTTTTTTTCTGGATCTGTCTCCACAGACAAGGGAAACAAAAGCAAAAACAAACTACTGGGACTATATCAAACTAAAAAGCTTTCACAGAGTAAAGGAAACAACAAGGTGTAAAGGCAACCTATTTAATGGAAGAAGATATTTACAAATGATATCATTGACAAGGGGTTAATATAGAAAAAATATAGAGAACTCACACAATACCAACACCCCCCCGAAATGGGCAGAGAACTAAATAGATATTCTTCCAAAGACAACTTCTAGACGGCCAACAGATACATGTAAAGATGCTTAATATCTATCACTCACCCTTGGGGAAATGCAAATCAGAACAACACTAAGTTGTCACCTCACACCAATCAGAATGGCTAGCTAGTATCAAAAAGAAATAACAGGGGTGCCTGGGTGGCTCAGTATGTTGAGCATCTGACTCTTGATTTCAGCTCAGGTCATGATCTCTTGATTTGTGAGTTCAAACCCCATGGCAGCCTCTGTGCTGACCGCGTGGAGCCTGTTTGGGATTTTCTTTCTTCATCTTTCTCTGCCCTTCTTCCGCTCGTGCACGCACGCGCTCTCTCTCTCTCTCAGAATAAATGAACAAACTTTAAAAAAAAAGAAGAAAAAGAACAAGCATTGGTGAGGATGTAGAGAAAAAAGAACGCTTGTGCACTGTCGGTAGGAATATAAATTGGTGCAACCACTATGGAGGTTCCTCAAAAAATTAAAAATAGAAATACCATATGATCTAGTAATTCTACTATTGGGTATTTACCCAAAGAAAACAAGAACACTAGTTCGGAAAGATAAATGCACCTCTATGTTTACTGCAGCATTATTTATGATAGCCAAGATATGAAAGCAACCTAAGTGTCCACTGACAGATGAATGGATAATGATGATATAGTATATACAAACAATGGAATATTAGTCATAAAAAAATAAAATCTTGCCATTCAGGACAACATGGATGGACCTAGACAGTGTATGCTAAACAAAAAAAGTCAGAGAAAGACTTCTATGGTTTCACTTATATGCGGAATCTGAAAAACAAATGAACGTTTCAAGCTATACTACAAACCTGTAGTCATCCAGACAGTATGGCACTGGCACAAAAACAGACACATAGATCAGTGGAACAGAATAGAAAACCCAGAAACAGACCCACAACTATATGGTCAACTAATCTTTGACAATGCAGGAAAGAATATCCAACAGAAAAAATACTGTCTCTTCAAACAGTGTTGGGAAACTGGACGGCAACATGCAGAAGAATGAAACTGGACCACTTTCTTACACCATACACAAAAATAAATTTTAAATGCGTGAAAGACCTAAATGTGAGACAGGAAACCATCAAAATCCCACAGGAGAACACAGGGAACAACCTCTTTGACCTGGGCCAGAGCAACTTCTTACTAGACACATCAGCAAAGACAAGGGAAACAAAAGCAAACAGGATCTATTGGGATCTCATCAAGATAAAAAGCTTCTGTACAGCAAAGGAAACAATCAACCAAACTAAGAGGCAGCCTATGGAATGGAAGAAGATATTTTCAAACAACATATCTGATAAAGGGTTAGTATCCAAAATCTATAAAACACTTATCAAACTTAACACCCAAAAAACGAGCAACCTAGTTAAGAAATGGGCAGAAGACATGAATAGACACTTTTCGAAAGAAGATATCCAGGTGGCTAACAGACACATGAAAAGATGCTCAACATCACTCATCATCAGGGAAATATGAATCAAAACCACAATGTGATACCACCTCACACCTGTCAGAATAGCTAAAAGCAACAACTCAGGAAACAACAGATGTTGGGGAGGATGTGGAGAAAGGGGAACCCTATTGCAATGTTGGTGGGAATGCAAACTGATGCAGCCACTCTGGAAAACTCTAGAGGTTCCTTAGAAAGTTAAAGATAGAACTACTCTATGGACCAGCAATTGCACTACCAGGTATTTATCCGAAGGATACAAATATACTGACTCAAAGGGGTACATGCACCCCTATGTTTATAACAGCATGATCAACAGTAACCAAATTATGGAGAGAGTCCAAAATGTCTATCGACTGATAAAGAAGATGTGGTATATATATTCAATGGAATATTATTCAGCCATCAAAAGGAATGAAATCTTGCCATTTCCAACAATGTGGATTGAGTTAGAATGTATTATGCTAAGTGAAGTAAGTCAATAAAAGAAAGACAGGTACCCTATGATTACACTCATATGTGGAATTTAAGAAACAAAACAGATGAACATTGGGGTGGGGGGGGGGAGGGAGAGAGAAGAGAGGTAAACAAACCACAACAGACTCTTAACAACAGAGAACAAACTGAGGGTTGATGAAGGGAGGTGGGTGGGAGACGGGCTAGATGGTCATGAGTATTAAGGAGGGCACTTGTTATGATGAGTATTGGGTATTGTAATAAAGTGACCAATCACTGAATTCTACTACTGAAACCAATCTTGCACTGTATGTGAAGTAGAATTTCAAAAAAAGAATAACTGAAAGAAAAAACCAAACGAAACAACAAAAAACAGAAACAGACTCATAAATTCAGAGAACCTGAGGCTGAAGGGGATAGAGGAGGGGGTGGGGGCGTGGGAAATGAATGAAACAGGTGATGGGGATTAAGAGGTACAAACTTCCAATTCTAAAATCAATAATTCAGGGGAATATAAAGTACAGCACAGGGAATGTAGTCAATAACGTAATAACTTTGTATGATGGCAGACAGCAACTGTACTTACTGTGGTGAGTAGAGCACAATGTACAGAATTATGGAATCACTATGCTGCACACCTGAAACTACTATAACATTGTCCACCGTACTTCAATAAAATAAAACCTACAATGAATGCCCTTGTACCCTTTAGACCTACTGACCAATTAATATTTACCATACTCACTTTCTCTGTATCACACATTTGTTTTGCTAAGCCATTTAAAACTTAGTTACTGATATAAAATTCAGCCCTAAATACTTCACTGCCTTTTCCCTTAGAACAAGAATATTCTCCTCCATACCAATGGGTCTCACCAAGGGAGATTTTGGCCCCCACCCCCACCAAAGAGAGATTTGACCATGTCTGGAGACATTTCTGGTGGTCAAGACAGGAGGGGGTGCTGCTAGAATCTGGTGGGTAGAGACCAGGATCGTTCCTTGACATCCTATAATGCCCAGGTCAGCCCCCACCATAAAGAATGACCTGGCCTAAAATGTCAACAGGACCAAAGTTGAGAGATCCTGCTTCTACCCACAACACTATTGTGACTATCGAGGAATTCAAGTTTGATGTAACACTATCTCACATATGGCTCATATTCAGATTTCTATAGTTGTCCCCAAAACGTGTTGCGCAAATATATATATTTGCCTTCTTCTCATTCCCAAGTCTGAAGTCTCCACATTAGTTTCTTACATGCTATTCTACATATGGATTCTCTGGTTTCCTCAGGTTTCCATCCACACTGAACATCTTGGTAAGAATACTACGCAGGTAATGCAAAGTCTACTTTCATCCTGGGACTACATGCCGGCTCCTTCCACTGCATAGTTGGTTGCCTCCAAATTGCTTTTTTTCTGCTTGGTTTGCAAAATCAAGTTTCTCCTGAGATGTGGGGTGGTTCTCGGCTGCTAGGCTGACATGAGAAGCACGAAGCATGGCCTTGGCTCAAGGCCTCAGTTACAGGACTCTCAGGCTGTTTCAGTGGAGACCTCTGGAAAGCAGGGCCTTTATTGTTTTGGTGATTTTTTTAAACATTCAAGTATGATTAACATACAATGCTATATTCGTTTCAGGGGTACAACAGGATTCAACAATTCTGTATTTTTCTCAGTGCTTATCAGGATAAGTGTACTCAATCTCCTTTATCCATTTCACCCCCCCCCCCACCTCCCCTCTTGGGCAACTACCAGTCCATTTTTTGTATTCATCAGTCTGTTTTTTTGTCTCTTGTTTTTTCATCTGTTTTGTTTATTAAATTCCATATAGGAAGGAAATCATGCAGTATATGCCTTTCTCTGACTGACTCATTTCACTTAGCACTATACTCTAGTTCCATCCATATTGCTGCAAATGGCAAGATTTTGTTCTTTTTGATGGCTGAGTAATATTCCACTGTATACATACCACATCTTCCTTATCTATTCCTCTATTAGTGGATGCTTACATTGCTTCCCTATCTTGGCTAGTGTAAATAATGCTGCAATAAACATAGGGTGCATATCTCTTTTCAAGTTAGTGGGATTTTTTTTTAATGTTTATTTATTTTGAGAGACAGAACTGCAAGCAGCTTCCACACTATCAGCACAGAGCCCGACACAGGGCTTAAACTCACAAACCATGAGATTATGACCTGAGCCAAAATCAAGAGTCAGATGCCTACTGACTAAGCCACCCAGGTGCCCCTCAAGTTAGCATTTTCATTTTCTTTGGGACCAAAGAAATACCAAATAAAAATAAAATAAAAATAAAATAAACCAAATAAATAGCTTTTGCACAGCAAAGGAGACCATCAGTAAAACTAAAAGGCAACCTACTGAATAGGAGAAGATATTTGCAAATGACATATCTGATAAGGGGTTAGTATCCAAAACATATAGACAACTTATACAGCTCGATACCATTAACCGAATAATCCCAGTAAAAGATGGGCACAGGAGCTGAACATTTTTCCAAAGCAGACATCCAGATGGCCAACAGACACATGAAAAGATGGTCAACATCACTCATCATCAGGGAAATGCAAATCAAAACCACAATGAGATATCACCTCGCACCTGTCAGAACGGCTCACATCAAAAACACAAGAAACAACAAGTGCTGGCAAAGATGCAGAGAAATAGAGGTCAGAGTCTTTAGATGCTTCCTCTGCAGCTGATCAGAGTCCCCAAGGGAAGAACTTTCCAGTCTCCTCCAAGTGGGTACAGAATTGGCCACGAGTTTTTTGGAGGCTGAGTGGGGGAGGACAGCTTCGGGTCTCCATCTGGCATACAAACCCCCTCCTTAATCGCCCATCTCCAAGGACCCTTGGTTTCATGCTTTCCAAAGAGAAAATTCTCATTTTCTGCCACAGTCTGGACAGGGCAGTCTGGTTGTGGTAAATGGGGAGGAGGCGGTACCGAACTGCTCCCCAGACCTCTCCCCAGCCCTCCTGTTTTCGGGGGCACCCAGACCTCTCCCCAACCCTCCTGTTTTCGGGGGCACCATCCCCCCTGCCCCCAAGCTTGCGGGACGGGGTGACTTACTCCTTACACTTCTGTTTTCCAGCTTCAAACTTTTTTCTTTTTCTGGTCTTTCTGAATTTTAGCTTAAAAAAAAAACAAACCCTTTCAGTGAACTCATAATGGGAAGTGGCCAAGGGGATGTGCATTTTCAAGCCACTACCTTTACCGGTGAGCCCGCGTCGTTTCACACTGAAGCAACAGGTAGCGTCCCCAAACCAGCCACCGTAGGAAGTCTCCAAAGACACAGGGAATACAGTCATCCAGCACTCCTACGTCAGCCATCCTCTCGGTGGCACGCCGGAGCCTCATCTTACCTGCCCAGCAAAGGGTCATGTGACTCTCCTGGGGCTGTCACCTTGGTAATTCCCTCCTCGTTGTGGCTCAGACTCTGCCAAGTTAGCGGTTAACTTGCTGGGATGAGTAAATTGCCACTCGCTTCTGTCTGGAGGGAGAAGAGACAATCCCAAAGGCGGTGGTTTCGTCGCCCTGCAGGATGTTGGCAAGCTTCGTGCCTCACTTAGGAATCGGATTCCAGCACCCTTTCGCTAACCAGGTATATGGGTCCCCTGGATCTTTCCTGGGGTGAGATCCATCGTGCCGCTGGTTCCCTCGTTAATGAGTTCGGTAAGTCTTTGACACGTGCTCGCCGTCGGTTTGTAGGAGAATGATGTGCTTAACTTTTTCAAAAATGTACTCTGACAGCCCTCCCAGGGCTTCTGTTTCTCTGAGTTTCTGCTTCTCTCAAATGCTCATTCTCTACCCTGCAGCAAATGCTGGCCTTTCTCCACTTTCCCTAAGCTGTGATACCTTTGCCTCTGTTTTCTCATCCCCTGAAGCACCCCAACCCTCAGGGCCCTCCTGGGCAGTCCGTGGCTGAAGGCTTGGTATTACAAACACCAGGAAACGGAGCACGGCGCTGGGCACCGAACCGCTGACCATTCCCTGCGGGACGGTCCAGCTCTCCCTGTATCCTCTCTTTCCCACTGTTTCTCCTCTGGAGACCTACCTTCCCACTGCGGACACACCCCTTTCTTCTCATTCATTTCTCCGGCAGAGTGCTTGGCTTGCTCCCTCAAATCTTACCTTCCAAACTGGGCTGGGGCCAACCAAAACCCCGTCGTGTTGCTCTGATCCTGGTGCAGAGGTCGGAAGTCCAGCTCTGACCTGACCGACTAGGCAACCTTGACCTTGCTCTGCCTTTTTGGGAGGGGGTCCGTGAGTTAACACCACACACCATTAGAAGAGTACCCAGCACACAGCAAGCACCCAGTAGCTCCTAAATGTACAAATCCCCATCTCGAGCCACGAACAGCACTGAATACACTGACTGGATTCTTGCTCTCTCATGATTAGGGTCAAAGGACAGACCTCCCAGCCTCTGGTGCAGGAAGACCCTGGTGTACCTTGTCCTTTCTTCCTGCTGCATCAGAAAGTGTTGAGGTGACACACAAGGACCACTCCACAATTCCTGGACGGTCCCTCGGACACCCACCTGCTCCCTCAGCTCTACTCCTGGGAAGGTGTCACCTCAAAGCCAGACGGAAAGTTCAGTCCTCAACCAAAGCCAGGCAGGGGGTTTTGCAGAGTGGCCAAGAGGGCACTGAACCCAGAACAAGACGTCCGGGTCTAGTCCCAGCACGCTGCGCACCAGCTGTGTGACCCTGGGCAGGTTACTCAGGCTCTCTGAGCCATGGGTTGAAAACAAATGGAATGAAGTGCCTCTTTCCTACCCACCTAAACAGACAATGCTTCTGTAAGACCACAGGAAAACCTGAAGTGAGAATTGCCATCCCGCAATCCTCACTATTCAGCCAACAGAGGGGTTGGCTGTTAAGTTTACTTGTTTTTAATATTTAGACAGATCCTAAAGAAATAAAGAGCAACTCTGGCTTTGGGCAACTTCACCCCTGACCCGCCCATAAAAACCAGCACTGTCACCTAAACCCAAGTCTTAAACCAGAGAAGTTTAAAAGAAAACAGTGCCTGTGGCCTCCTCCTGGTTCACGTTTGTTTGTTTTCACGGGGTGGGGGGCAGGAACGGGCACACATAGGTGTGTCTGTGGAGGGGACAGGCCTGCATTTTAACCGAGTCTGCGGGAACAGAGACCAGGGGTGGCGAGGGATAGAGAAACAGGTTTCTAGAAAGTGCCCAGCAGCTCCACAAAGTCCACCAGATGAGCTCCGTCATCCAAGCAAGCCCTGAATTTGTCCCAAGGCTATGCTGGCCCATTGTGTCACTTCCAAGCTCCAAACCCCCACTGAGGACGCTCAAAGGGGAGGGTAGCAGCAGCTCCGGCCAAGGAGATTCCACCCTGAGCGCTGAAGTCAGAGGGTAGCCCCGTAAACCTCACGCCCTCGGATACAGTGCACAGCTACAGGCACAAGGCCACCCCCGTTTCGGTGTCTGCGCGTGCTCCTGGCTGACTGAGGCTGCCAAGACCTCGTTCCTGTGGCCGACAGAGCTGTCTACCCTGAGCAGCTGCTGGCAAACCCATCGTCCTATGACCGCCTGCCCCCCCCCCCCCCAGAGAGGTCTGCGTCCCCCGCGCACTCTGCTTCCCCCTTCCTTCCCAGGCACCTGGCCCCAGGATCAAGGGCTCCCGGGTGAAGGCCGCACTGGACAGCACGCCCAGAAGGAAAAGGGTGCCTCCCTCCCCACTTCAGCCAGACTTCACTATAACTACCTAACTTCTCAGGGCCTCCACCTTCTCACCTAACTAGGAACAGAGTGGTACCTATCCCACAAAAGCCTGGGCCAACCAACCCACTTTACGCACGTGAAGGATTTACCACAGTGCCTGCCTGGCACACGGTAAGCTCTCGAGCACAAGGTATTACCATAAGGCTTGGGCTACATTGGACACTTGGTGAACAGCAGTGAAGCATGGTAGTGTGAACACGGGCCCTGCCATCAGACTGCCTGGTTCAGATCCCACCTCTGCCGCCCGGCCTGCGTGACCCTGGGTAAGTTTCTTTCTCGTGGTCTTGTTGCAAGAATAGTTAACAGTGGAAACCACCCCGGTCTCCACTGACTACCCGCACCGTGGGGTGCCACTCCACTCAGCAATGAAAAGGCAGGCATGCATCATCAGTGGTCCATCTTTAAAACTTCCCGCTACTGGGTCTCTGTCTGGTTTTGGAATCAAAGTAATACTGGCTTCATAGAATGAGTCTGGAAGTTTTCCTTCCCTTTCTATTTCTTGGAATAGCTTGAGAAGGATAGGTATTATCTCTGCTTTAAACGTCTGGTAGAACTCCCCTGGGGAGCCATCTGGTCCTGGACTCTTATTTGTTGGGAGATTTTTGATAACCGATTCAACTTCTTCGCTGGTTATGGGTCTGTTCAAGCTTTCTATTTCCTCCTGAGTTTTGGAAGAGTGTGGGTGTTTAGGAATTTATCCATTTCTTCCAGGTTGTCCAATTTGTTGGCATATAATTTTTCATAGTATTCCCTGATAATTGTTTGTATCTCTGAGGGATTGGTTGTAATAATTCCATTTTCATTCATGATTTTATCGATTTGGGTCATCTCCCTTTTCTTTTTGAGAAGCCTAGCTAGAGGTGTATCAATTTTGTTTATTTTTTCAAAAAACCAACTCTTGGTTTCGTTGATCTGCTCTACAGTTTTTTTAGATTCTATATTGTTTATTTCCGCTCTGATCTTTATTATTTCTCTTCTTCTGCTGGGTTTAGGCTGCCTTTGCTGTTCTGCTTCTATTTCCTTTAGGTGTGCTGTTAGATTTTGTATTTGGGATTTTTCTTGTTTCTTGAGATAGGCCTGGATTGCGATGTATTTTCCTCTCAGGACTGCCTTCGCTGCATCCCAAAGCGTTTGGATTGTTGTATTTTCATTTTCATTTGTTTCCATATATTTTTTAATTTCTTCTCTAATTGCCTGGTTGACCCACTCATTCTTTAGTAGGGTGTTCTTTAACCTCCATGCTTTTGGAGGTTTTCCAGACTTTTTCCTGTGGTTGATTTCAAGCTTCATAGCATTGTGGTCTGAAAGTATGCATGGTATAATTTCAATTCTTGTATACTTATGAAGGGCTGCTTTGTGACCCAGGAAAGAACATCCAATGGAAAAAAGACAGTCTCTTTAACAAATGGTGCTGGGAGAACTGGACAGCAACATGCAGAAGGTTGAAACTCGACCACTTTCTCACACCATTCACAAAAATAAACTCAAAATGGATAAAGGACCTGAATGTGAGACAGGAAACCATCAAAACCCTAGAGGAGAAAGCAGGAAAAGACCTCTCTGACCTCAGCCGTAGCAATCTCTTACTCGACACATCCCCAAAGGCAAGGGAATTAAAAGCAAAAATGAATTACTGGGACCTTATGAAGATAAAAAGCTTCTGCACAGCAAAGGAAACAACCAACAAAACTAAAAGGCAACCAACGGAATGGGAAAAGATATTTGCAAATGACATATCGGACAAAGGGCTAGTATCCAAAATCTATAAAGAGCTCACCAAACTCCACACCCAAAAAACAAAGAACCCAGTGAAGAAATGGGCAGAAAACATGAATAGACACTTCTCTAAAGAAGACATCCGGATGGCCAACAGGCACATGAAAAGATGCTCAACATCGCTCCTTATCAGGGAAATACAAATCAAAACCACACTCAGATATCACCTCACGCCAGTCAGAGTGGCCAAAATGAACAAATCAGGAGACTATAGATGCTGGCGAGGATGTGGACAAACGGGAACCCTCTTGCACTGATGGTGGGAATGCAAATTAGTGCAGCCACTCTGGAAAGCAGTGTGGAGGTTCCTCAGAAAATTAAAAATAGACCTACCCTATGACCCAGCAATAGCACGCTAGGAATTTACCCAAGGGATACAGGAGTACTCTCAACAATAGCGAAATTATGGAAAGAGCCTAAATGTCCATCAACTGATGAATGGATAAAGAAATTGTGGTTTATATACACAATGGAGTACTACATGGCAATGAGAAAGAACGAAATATGGCCCTTTGTAGCAACATGGATGGAACTGGAGAGTGTGATGCTAAGTGAAATAAGCCATACAAAGACAGATACCATATGTTTTCACTCTTATGTGGATCCTGAGAAACTTAACAGAAACCCATGGGGGAGGGGAAGAAAAAAAAAAAAAAGAGGTTAGAGTGGGAGAGAGCCAAAGCATAAGAGACTCTTAAAAACTGAGAACTGAGGGTTGATGGGGGTTGGGAGGGAGGGGGGGGTGGGTGATGGGTATTGAGGAGGGCACCTTTTGGGGTGAGCACTGGGTGATGTATGGAAACCAATTTGACAATAAATTTCATATATTGGAAAAAAAAAAAAAAAAACTTCCCGCTAAACAAAGGAAAAGAAAAGGAGGCTATACACTCTGTGATTTCGTTTCTCTGCAATTCTAGAAGAGGCAAAATTTTGGTGACAGCAAGCAGGTCAGTGATTGCGTGGGACAGGGTAGGGGTCAGGGAGCGACTGAACGCAGACAGTATGAGGAAATTTCAGGGTGGGGGGAGGGCAATTCCCACATTTAATCGGTTACACAAGCACACACAATTACTGAAGTTCTCAAACTGCGCGCTTAAAATCGGCGAGTTTTACAATAAAGCGAAAAGTAGACAAAAAATGAGAACAGTTAACAGACATGAAATTTTTTTTTAATTTTTGAGAGAGAGAGCATGAACAGGGGAGAAGCAGAGAGAGAGGGAGACACAGAATCTGAAGCAGGCTCCAGGCTCTGAGCGGTCAGCACAGAGCCCGATGCAGGGCTCAAACTCACGAACTGTGAGATCATGACCTGAGTCAAAGTCAGACGCCTAACTGACTGAGCCACCCGAGCGCCCCTGACATGAAATTCTAAGAACCGTGGCCAACACATGGCAAGGGACCAATAGATGTGAACTGTGATCATAATCCCCTTCAACCTGCCTGGGGACCTCACATCACAATGCCTGCCAGCCCAGGGGACGTGAGGCTGGCTCAACCCTTCAGACTGCTCCCTCTGAGCCTCAGGCCCCGGGGACAGAGGGCTGAGCAGCTACAGTCCCACGGCGGGAAGGAGGAGGTCACCAGTGCACCACGCTGGAAGATACACTAGATGGGGGAGCTCAGGGGAACAGTCCAGGGGTGGGGAAGAAGCATGAGCCCATACTCACGGGTTCCAGTTCATCCTCATCAATGCCAGCACTTGGGGAAGCAGGGAGCACTAACCCAAGCCTTCCTGGGTCGGCCCATCCAGACACAAAGGTATTGGGGGTAAGCGACAAGCCTGTGCAGAAGCTCGCTCCAAACGAGGGTCATTAGGACAGTAGCAAGCCCTGGAATCACAGTAGGTGTTTTAAGATCTCCTGGACCTACAGGGGCACCTGGGTGGCTCAGTCTGTTAAGCGTCCAACCTCGGCTTAGGTCATGATCTCACTGCTCGTGAGTTCGAGCCCCGCGTTGGGCTCTGTGCTGATAGCTCAGAGCCTGGAGCCTGCTTCGGATTCTGTGTGTCTCTCTCTCTCTGCCCTTCCCCCACATGTGCGCTGGCATGCTCTGTCAAAAATAAACAAACATTAAAAAAATTAAAAAATAAGAAGATCTGCCTGAGATCTGCCTGACCTACAGACCTCCTCTCATCAATGCTCCAACAGCCTGGGGAGGTGAAGTTAGATCAACATGAACGTCTCCTCGGTGAGCACCAGTGTCCTCGCCCTCGGAGTCCCCAAGACAGGGTGGTGACAGGCAGCGGGCAGACCACAAGTTCGCCCACGTTCAGCAGCCTGGCTGTGCGAAGGAAGGCAGTCCCCAGCTCAGGCCAGGGGGTATCCAGGAGGCTTCACGGGGGCCACATAAGCAGAGTTGGAAGGATCAGGCAGAGGGAAGGTCAGGAAGTGAGGCAGGGAAAAGAAACCCACAGGGCACATAAACGGGCTGCTTGGCCCCTTTGGAGAAGGAGATGCACTTTATCCAACATTTACTAAGCACGTGCCGGATAAACGTTCAAGATTCTGCTGGATACACCCAAGCAGGAGCCGTGACCATCTTGGTCACCAATTTGTCATCTGGAGGGAGCAGATGGAGGGGCTCTGAGTTCCTTTGGGTGATCAGGGACAGGCAGCGGCTACACAAAGACCGGGGAGAGCATGCCTGGTGGAGGAAACAGCGAGTGCATATTCAAGTCCTTCCCTCCTTCCCCAGTTCCAGCCTCTGGTGATGGGGGAGGTCTCTGGGAGGGAGAAGGCTATTTTCCTTTGGGCTATGTGCTCCAATGTCACTTCCTTGTGCCCACTGCCACCGTCATCCTGGATCCTCCTCATACACAGGTGTTCTGTGTATACACCTGCTTTGTGCCTTGTGTTTACAGATAACTATTTGTGCTTTCTCCTCCTCTCCCTTTTTCCTGCCCAAGGGCAGCGACCCCACCCCCTTTACTTTGTGGCTCTGGCCTGCTACTTCCCCTTGTCCTTCCTTCCCACCCCTTTCCGCCCCCAAGAGCCTAGCCCGGAGCTCTGCCGGGGGAGGAGGCAGTCACCTAAGGAGGTACCCATGACGGTCATGGATCTAGTCCATTCTGTGAAAGTTTAGGACCATCACATGCCACTGGCTGCATGCTGGGTGGAGAGCTGAGGAGCCCACAGTGTGTCCAGAAAGGCAGATCATTATGATAACACATACGTGACACATTAATAATTATAACTTAAGTGTGTCATGAAAGCCATAGTGAAAAAAACAAAATGAGTAATTCTGTCCAAGGGCATCAGGAGTGCTGCCGGGAAGGTATAGTTTCAGTTGGATGTTGAAGAATGAGGTTGGTATCATGAGACAGAGCATGCCAGAGAAGAGAAAGCGCGGGTGACAAGGAAGCATCTGTGGGCAACGCCATCAGGGTTCAGGTGGCCATAACCCCATGCAGGTGCAGCCATGGAACCAGAGAAGCAGGAGGCGGAAAGTCAGCACTTTCAGACGCCAGGCTGAGAAGTTTCTTCTTCATCCCAAAGGCCATGCAGAATTCTGGAAACTTAAATCAAAGGGAGGATGTGGACAATGGGAGCTCTCAGAAGGGCGGTCTCATGGGCAGGAGAATGACAGGCTAGAGGGCAAAAACCACCCTGTCATCAGTCTCTGTCATTAACACAGTGTGTAACTGTCAAGTGCTTTATGTTCTGAGAAACCTCGGCCAAGCAGCAGCCACTGGCCACAAGCCGGCGGCCAAGGGACCAGGGCGCACAGACCAGCTTTCAGATGACGTGCAGGCTCCGATTCGCTTCCAGACCAGATGTCTGCATACAGTGCCCACAGTAATCGCCCTTCACTCCGACTCCAGCGGCGAGCTGGCCTGTAACCGCGACCTCCCACGACTCAGATGGGGACGGTCTTGTCCTCCGGGCGCAGAGGGAGCCGAGCCGTCTGATTCATACCCTTTGCAAGAGGGAGATGGTCAGATGACTAAGAAACGTAAGGAGTTTTCCCTTCCTCAGAGTTCCTTCTCTCTTCCGCTTGGTTATTAGTTAAAAAAAAAACAAAAACAAAAACAAAAAAAAAACCCCAGTACACTCCAAGTTTCATTAACTTGGCCTAGGGAAGTTCAGCAAGGTGGCCAGCTTCTTCTTATCATGCGTCTTGCAGAGCAAGGAACCCCTGGGACAGCCTCTGCTATACAGTAGGTATCCAATGGTTGCTGACCAAATATCGAGAACATCATAGATTTGGCCTGGAGCTGCTGCCTCTCTTTGCACATTTATTCCACACAAGTTTTTGAGCAGAACGTGTTGACCCCCCCCAACCAACACCAGGACTGGATAAGAGTTACGACTGTGACAGCCTCGACCACTTTAGAAAACAGCGCTCTTATTTTTAAGACAGAACTTCCATCTCTCTGGAAGCTAGAAGCCATCTCTACCAGGACCCCCCACCCCCACCCCCACCCCAAATGCTTTTTACGGGTGCCCACGTGGGTCATGGCTGTGAACATATACTGGCTCGCTGACCCGATCCTACATTTCAATGGGGTCAATTCTACCTGCAGCTGCCCAATGGGTGCATCTACCCACCCACTTCTGGGCAGCAAGAGGTGAATGCGGGGAGAGTGGAGAATAGAGGGGTCAGGAAAAAGAGAAGGATTAAGAAAGAGAAGGGGAAGCACAGGGATTAAGCGCCTGGGAAAGGACGGGGAGGCAAGCAGTGACCCAGCAGGGGAAGTCCCAAGGTACCACCATCCAGCCATCTTGGAAAGGGAATTCAGAGGCACTCTCTCCAGAGACCTGGAAGAGGAAACCAGGAAGGCTGGGCCTGACTGACAGAGTCTAGCGAACCCAAAGGCCCCTGAGGTCACACACCAGGGCCCCCTGAATCAGGCTGGGGCTGGACAGGGAAGCCTAAGGCCCTAGGGTTTCTATTTCAGCCTAACCAAGCAAGGACAGGAAAGTCCCAAGCCTCAAACCCAAATTGCAGTCAGGGAACCACACCTGCTCTAACTTTTCTATGTTCCAGGCCATTACCAGCACTCATCACTTCAACAAATGTTTCCTGAGCACCTATGAGCCAGCACTTACACACGGTTCTCCTCCTGGCCCCAGAGATAAGATGCTCCCCAAGGCTACAGTCTTTGCCCCCCTACCCCACCCCACCCACACCCCAGGATCCTCTATCCAACCCCTATTTGCCTAGACTCCATCTCCAATCACCAGCCGGGCACCTGTTCCTACTTGGAGGACCCATGGAGATCTCAAGTTAAACATTAAGCTAAGCCCACCCCACTCCAGACACCCTGACTCGTGTCATTCTGACTCCCCCACCCTACCCCCCCATAATTATCACCCAGCTTTGTGGTCCCACCAAACACCATATTCGTTTATGATTTCTCTCCCCCAGCACGCTGGATTGTAGCACCATGAGGATGAGGGTTTTCTTTGATCTCATCACTGTCCGGGCACCTAGCAGAAGATCAAGCCTGTTGACTGAACAAATCTGGTTGTGCTCCCCTCGCCTCTGAAAGGTCTCTCCCTTCATTTGTTTTCTTCCCATTTCGACCTCCCTCTGCTTTATTTTTACAAAATGACCTAGCAACCAGAAATGCACACAGCTGAGATCTCAAGGTTTTAAGAAAATTAAGCCGTGCCCCCCCTTCTACCTTCCCAAGCCCCCCTGCCTCCCCTACTCCATTTCTCTACCCCTGTGACATTTTCCAAGGAGAACGTCTGAAGTCGAAGGTTGATGTGGGTTTTATTTTTATTTTTTAATATTTTTTAGCTAGCGCAGGGAACATTTTTGCAGTTTCAAATGCTATCTTCAGCAAAAAAATGTTCTATTACATAATCGGTCAACATCCCCGAGATGAGAAACGTGTGGGGAATGTGCCAACTGTAGGAAAACCTGAACCACTCAACAGCCACGGGCAGATTTTGGCCATGAACACTTGTGGCTTTTTCCATTCTGACACCTCCTACCTGAGAGCTGAGGCCCGGCGCTGGTGGGGAGCATGGCAACACCATGTCTTTTTATAAGATTAAAATGTTCCCTTTCACTTCAAACGTGTGCTTAAAAGGCTTGGCTGCTTTAGTCTAATTGCTTTCACACACAGAATGGCTTGTCCTCTGAAATGCAAGGCGACACTGTGAGCCACGTCAGGCACTGGAGATCTTTGCTCCATAGAAACTGAGAGTCTGTGGTAACCTGGGGGAATTGGCGGGTGCCAAGGGAGGGACAGTGGAGCCGAGGGCCAAGCCTGTCACTCACCAGCTGGTCACCAGGGCAAATGACGTGAACTGGATGAATGGGCAGTGTGCCGGGCACCACAAACACGGATCAAGGGACAGCCATCCTCAAAAGGTCACAGATCTAGTGGAGGCGATGGACAGTCCAGAGAGCAAATACCTAACTTGTCCAGAAGCCACTTCCTCACCTGTCCAATGGGGCATCGCTTTCCCCATATACCGAGACGGGGATAATTTCCTCCCTCACAGGGCTTCAGTGAGGATAAAATGAAGGGAGAAAATATGTCAGGGCACTGGTGTGGGGCAAGGGGTCCTCAAGATGCCATTAAAAAGCAGATGATTTGAGAGGCGCCTGGGTGGCTCAGTCAGTTGAGCATCCGACTTCGGCTCAGGTCATGATCTCACCATTCGTGGGTTTGAGCCCCGCGTCAGGCCCCGTGCTGACAGCTCAGAGCCTGGAGCCTGCTTCGGATTCTGTGTCTCCCTCTCTCTCTGCCCCTCCCCCACTCACACTCTGTCTCTCAAAAATAAACAAACATTAAAAAAAAAAAAAAAGATGATTTGGAACAAATAAATTCATATTCTCATCAGCTCGATTGTGAGAGCAGGAGAAGGAACGGTGTCTAGACCCACTTGGGGGGAAGGGGTGTCTCAAATGCTGGACTGGGCTTGGCCTGGGAGGGGTGCACCTCCACACCAAGGGCCCAGCTCTTACGTATTCCCACCCGGAGCCAATCCCCATAAGCCGGTAGCCATGATGAATCTTAGTATCTGGTCAGGCCTTTCCATGATCTGCTTAAGTAACACAATCCACACTTGTTGTAGAACCACAAAACCTCCAGGCAGATAAGGAACAAATACATCAGTTATTTACAGAAAAGAGAAGTTACAAAACTTGAAATGACAGAGAATGGTTCTTGAACAATAGTCTTCCTTTGACACGCGGAAAACAAGTTTAATGGTGAGGGTGTAAAAATGTCATAGCACCAATTATTCACCTTGTAATAGAATTTTCTAATTAACAATGGGTCACCAATGTTTGTTTAAAAACAAAGAATTATATCCTGCAGATGGCAAACTGGCATCTTCTGGAAGGCAGTTTGATAGATCAAGGTCTTAAAAATGTGTGTACTCTGCCCAAGTAATTCTGTTTTCAGAAAAGCATATTAAGGAACAATTGTAAATATTGTTTTAAAAGCTTTTTTTGCCAAAGACATTTATTTTCTCACTTTATTTATGATAGCAAAAGTTAGAAACCACCTAGAAATCTAACAACTTGGGTCAACAGTCTAGTTTACTTAATGGTGTAGTCATTTTCCAGGATACAATGCAATTATACAAAGCAATCTTTGGCATAAAAACAGACACGGAGATCAACCGAATAGAACAGACAGCCCAGAAATAAACCCACACATACGGCGAATTAATTTATGACAAAGGAGCCAACGAAGAAAGGACGGTCTCTTTGATGAATGGTGCTGGGCAAACTGGACAGCCACGTGCAAAGAATGAACCTGGAGCACTATCTTACATCATACAGAAAAACTGATTCAAAATCAAAGACCTGAACAGAAGACCTGAAGCCAGGAAGTTCCTAGAAGAAAACATAAGGTGGTAAGCTCCTTGACCTTGGTCTTAGGGATGATTTTTGGGGGGAGGGTCAGACAACAAAAGCAAGCACAATTGGGACCATTTATCAAACCAAAAAGCTTCTGCACAGTAAACCATCAACAAAATGAAAAGGCAACCTAGGAAATGAGAGAAAATACCCCTTATCCTATGTCTGATAAGGGGCTAATACCCAAAATATAGAAAGAATTCATACAACTCGACAGAAAAAAAAATCTGATTAGCAAATGGGCAGAGGACCTGAATAAACATTTTTCCAAAGACATCCAGATGGCCAACAGACACATGAAGAGATGCTCAAGATCACTCCTCATTAGGGAAATGCAAATCAAAACAACGATGAGACTTCACCGCATACCCATCAGAATGGCTATTATCAAAAAGACAAGAGATAAGCTTTGGCAAGGAGAGCAAGGAGAACCCTCATGCACCGGGAACAGGTGCGACCACTCTGGATAACAGTATGGAGACTGTTAAATAATTAAAAATAAAACCACCCTATAATCCAACAATTCCACTTCTGAATATTTATGTAGCAAAAATAAAAACACGAATTTAAAAAGATATCTGCACCCCCATGTGCAGCATGATTTACAACGGCCAAGACATGGAAACAATGGGTAAGAAAATGTAGTATATATACATTAGAATATTACTCAGCCATAAAAAAGAACGAAAGCTTGCCATTTGTGACCAGACGGATGGACCTTCAGGCCATTATGCTAAGTGAAGTAAGTCAGACAGAGAAAGATAAATATACCATGTGATCTAATTTACATGTGGAATTTTAAAAACAAGGTCATAGATACAAAGAACAGATTGGTGGCTGCCAGAGGCAGGGGGTGACAGCTGAGTGCAATGCACGAACACGGTCAAAACTGAAAAATTTTTTTAAATATTCTTTTAAAAGATAAGACAAAGTTTATTCATGAATCAAATTCTAAGTGGAAAAAAATCAGGATACAAAACTGTTCAATCAGCTATGTTTAAAAAAAAACAACTCATGTGTAAAAAAATTACAGAAGGAAATACACCAAAGTTTTAAGAGTTAGTTGTGTTTAGGGGTGCCTGGGTAGCTCAGTCAGTTGAGCATCCAACTTCTTCAGCTAAGGTCATGGTCTCAGTCCGTGAGTTCGAGCCCCGCATTGGGCTCTGTGCTGACAGCTCAGAGCCTGGAGCCTGCTTCGGATTCTGTGTCTCCCTCTCTCTCCTCCCTTCCCCCCAACTCATGTTCTCGTTCTCTCTCTCTCTCTCTGTCAAAAATAAATAAAAACATTAAAAAATATTTTTTAAAGAGTTATTAGTTGTGTTTACAGGTCTTTCCCCCCCTTTTAAAATATAAACCATTTTATTTATTATAGTATAGTATTATTTCCTAAAATGCGTTCCTCAGAATACTAATAAACGGATTGGTCATAGTTGTACTAATACACAGAAACAGTGGGTCCAACAGGACAGAGTACCTGCTGTAGAATTTCTCTTTAGCATGTGAAGGTGGGCTGTGATTTTCTGAAGGACAAACGATACACGTTTCCCAATGTCCTTTACCACTGGATCATCTCCAGGGTTTATAATGCCATGGAACACCCTGGAAGATGCTGCAGGAAACTGTGGTTACCAAGGACACCTGCAAATCTTTAGAGAGATATGGATACTCCCTTAGCACTCTTTCCTGGTCCCATTTCCACAGTATCTTGTATTTCACATAAATCCTGCCTGGGTTTGAATCCCAGGCCCTCAACATCCCAGGCAGATGATCTTGGGTATTTAACGTGTCTCTTCCTCACCTTCCTCCTCTTCAAAATGGGGACAATAAAGGGGCGCCTGGGTGGTGCAGTCGGTTAAGCGACTGACTTCAGCTCAGGTCACGATCTCACGGTCCGTGAGTTCGAGCCCCACGTCGGGCTCTGGGCTGATGGCTCAGAGCCTGGAGCCTGCTCCCGATTCTGTGTCTCCCTCTCTCTTGGCCCCTCCCCCATTCATGCTCTGTCTCTCTCTGTCTCAAAAATAAAATAAACGCTAAAAAATTAAAAACTAAAATGGGGACAATAAGAATACCTACTTCAAAGGGTGGGATCCCACTTTCTGAATAAAAGAACAATAGTGGCATGGTTTAGCCGATAAAAAAGATGACATTACTGCTTTTATAGTCAATATCCACGCTATTATAAGGAAGTTGCATTACATTTTTTAAAAATTAAGTTCCTATTTTGCAAGCAATTCAAAACCGTGTTTGGTCAATGTAAACATGACATACATGTTTGTTAAATAAAGAAAATCCTCATAATGCACACCAACAAACTTTAGTTTGTAAAGTCCTTTATGGCATTTAGGGGTCATTTTCCATGGAATTCCTCATGTCAGAAAATTCTGACTTATCCACTCATTCAACAATGAATGAGTATCTACTGCTACCTGGGCTTTGTTTAGGGACCAGGAACACAGCAGGGAACAAGTCAAACGATCTTGGCATTCAAAGAACTACATTCTAATGGGGAGGGGAGGTAAAGAAATTAAAGGAAAAATTAAGATAGTGACCGATACTTTTAATTTAAGAGAGTAATGGGCGCGGGGGGGGGGGGGGGAATCTATCGGGTAAACAGAGAAGGCACTCTGAGAGGATGATAGTGATATTAAAGGTACAAAGGAAACAACCAGGTAAAACTCTGGGGAAAGGAAAGAGACCAGCAAGCACGAAGGTCCTGAGGCAGGAATGAGGTTCACCTGTTTGAAAAACAGAACTAAATCCAAGATGGCTACAGAGTGGGGTAACCAAGAGGTAAGGGCTTTGGAAGCCACCTGAAGGTTTAATATAGCTGATGAAAGAGCGGGAAGTGACATAACATGACCTTTTTTCCAAAGGTCACCCTACGTTAATGGGACAATTGAGTTTATCTAGCAGAAAAGGTGACATTGGATTCCTCTCAACACTTACAGAAATCAACACCAGGCTAATTACAAAATCAAATGTGAAATGAGAAACTACAGTTTGTAGAAGATAAAGTCGGAGAATGTGTCTGTGACCTTGAGGTAGAGAAATCAACCTTTAACAAAAGGTAAGGAATATTAACTATATAGACTGAGGCATTTGACTATATTAAAAGACACCTCTTTATCAAAAAAGACAACCTTTAACAGAAAAAAGGCCAGCTGAAGACCAGGGAATATGTTTAGCAAAACCCAAAGAACTCAAATCCAAAATATATAAACAACTTCTCCAAATCAGCAGGACAGCCAGCCTACAGAAAAATGAGTAAACAGATATACACAGGTTTTAACAAATCATTCTGGTTGTATTTGGAGCGGATTGTTGGGGGAAGGGTCGGTAAGGTGCCCTCCCACTATTCTAGAGGAGCCCAACAGGTGAGACTAGATGAGGCCAGGCTCTTCCAAGGCTAGAATAGACTAGATCACTAGGCTAGACAAGGTGGGGTGAGTGCTCTAAGCTTTTAGCTTCCCAGGCCAGATCATCACCCTAGACTACATCAGAGAGGATGGCAACCAGGACTGAGGAGGTCACAATGGAGAAAGGGAGACAGATTCGGGACATGTTCTGGAGGTAAGCGGGTCAGACAGGTGGGGTACAGGAAAGCAGACCATGTGATGGCTTCTGGATTATGCACCTGGACAGCTGGTGATATCAATAAAAAGGTGAAGAACTGGGCCAGGCAGGGGGACAGGTGCAGGAGGACATCAAGAATCTGCGTGGATCATGTCACCTTGGAGAGGCCTATTGATCATCCCAGAGGGGGCGTCCACAGGCCACTGGATATTTGAGCCTAGAGCTCCCCACGGTAAGATGAGTAAAGAAAGCTGAGCAGTAGTCACTGGGCAGCCCAGCCAAAGTGACTCACCCCTCCTGCACCCAGACTCCCGGCATCTACGGAACAGGTGTGGACCAACCAATGTGCTGTAATGAGATTTCAGCAGGTGATCACAAACAGTGGAAACCACAAGCACTCTATCGTCGTCAAGGGTCAACTGAATGAAAAATAAACATGTTTGAAAATGGGTCACCATCATCTGCTCTTTAGATGGAGGAAAAAAAGGACCCATCCCAGTTGAATGCATGGAGCTGGCCTATCTGAACAGACTTTTTCCTTTCCAGATCCTACACAGTATTTCTGCCTCGTGTCCCCTCTGTGCTGGATGGAAACAAGTCATTTTCAGAAAAGGAGAATTCTCAGTAGAAAAGGACCAACTTTAATTTCTCTCCCCACTCTACACTTTTGGCCAAAACAGCCTCAAAGAGCAGGTCCTTCCAGGAGCATATTTTCAGAAGTTAACTTCCCAAAAAGAAACACTTGTCAAACTTAGTTTGACAAGGAAGGAATTCTCATTCTCTCTCTCTCTCTGTCTCTCTGTCTCTCTCTCCCTCTCTCTCTCTCGGAGACTTCTATTCTTTCATTCCGCCAAAAGCAGCCTAGGACACGTGGAAACAAACTTCCTGCCCTTGTTACAATTTCAAAATGCAACACATATTGTTTACAAAATTTTTAGTTGCAGTAAAATACACAAGACATAATGGTCTACTATCTTTTTTTTTTTTTAATGTTTATTTATTTTTGAGAGAGAGAGAGAACGCCTGCGAGCATAAGCAGGGGAGGAGCAGAGAGAGAGGGAGACACGGAATCTGAAGCAGGTTCCAGGCTCTGGGCTGTCAGCACAGAACCCGACGTGGGGCTCGAACTCACAAACCATGAGATCGTGATCTGAGCCAAAGTCAGCCACTCAACTGACTGAGCCACCCAGAGCCACCGTCTTAACCGGTTTTAAGGGTGCAGTTCGGCGGCATTAAGTACATTCACACGGTTGTGCAGCTGTCCCCACCGTCCATCTCCAGAACTCTTTCCATCTTGTAAAACTCAAACTCCGTCCCCACAAAACAACAACTTCCCGTTCCCTCACCCATCCCCCCCCCCCCAGCCTCTGGCACCCACCATCCTACTCTGTCTTTATATGAAGTTGACTGTTCTCAGTAACTGATAGAAGTGGAATCATACCGTAACCGTGTTTTTGTGAAGGGCTCGTTTCACTTAATGAAACGTCCTCAAGGTTCACCCGTGTTGAAGCGTTTGCCAGAACGGTCTTCCTCTTTAAGGCTGAATAACATTCCACTGTGTGTATATACCACATCTTATCCACTCATCCATTGGTGGTCACCTGGGCTGCTTCTACCTTTTGGCTGCTGTGAATAATTCTACCCTGAACATGGGGGTCTCTTAGAGACCTGCAATACATGTATTCTTCACAGTTTCCCAAGTGAAATTTAATCAAGCGGACCAATTTCTGGCTTTACACCAGGATTTCCAATTCCTTCTTACAACGAGCTTTCCGTATTCATCTCTACTGAGTTAAGAAGAACTTCTCTCTAGATCTGAGTTGATAAGAACTTCCCTCTAGATCTCAATTGTGCCAAGAGATGACCTCTCATCTTATCCTTTCCAAGGAAGGCTATAACATTCAGTTAACCCTTGTTGAGAAGATGGCCCTAGTAAGTCTGAAGAAACTGACAAATGTTCCAATACTGAAGGGAGAACGCAAGTATCCAACTAACACCCATCAAAGCTAGAAAGACGGTCGAGGAAAATACCAAGGAAATAGCTCCACTCAGCTCCAACACCAAGAAATGCCCTACCTCCAGTTACCTGAGATCCTGGAGATACTCAGCGTCAGATCACCTCCACAAGGTTCATTCGGCATGGAGAGTGCATCCTCTGTACTACGAGAGTCAAGAAGGCTTTTTTTTTTTTTTTGACTTAGTGTTTCAACCATCAAGGACATGTAGCCATAACACATGTGTGACCATGATTAGCACACCCGAGTTATCAGGTAGATGATGGACGTGAGAGAGAGAAGAGCCAGATCCCAGAGAGAACAGAAATGTGTCCTGCTCCAGAGTCTGGACTTCATCCCATACCCGTGGGACCCACGGAAGCTTCATCAAGGAGAAGGACACGGTCTATGCTGTGACAACTTCCTGAGCAGGTCCTACATTCCTGGCACTGGCCATGTGATGTGCATCCGTTTATTCCTATAATCCTCACAACCCAGGTACTGCCATCCCCACATCACAACTGGAGAAACTAAGAGAAAGGACAAATGGCTCACCCAAGGTTACATGGCTAGTAAGGGACGGATCCAGGGTAGGATTTCAGGACTTCTGGCTTCAGAGCCTGTTCTTACCATAAAGCTGTGCTACTGTGTAACAATTTGCAGAGACTGGTAAAGGCAAAGAGGTAAGTTCATTCTGGTTTTTAAGAGACAAAACATGGAAAAAGGTCACATTAATTTCGTCAGAGCTCTGTGCTTCCTGTTTGGACTAAGTATGGGCAAGGGGAGGATATGGGGTGGCTCAGCCTTACCTTCCGGCAGCACGTGCACACTTACAAGCAAACAGGGCGCCAGTCAGGGAATGGGAGAGAGTAAGCACCATCCTTAACTCACAAGTGGAAAGACTTTCCCGCCACATTCAGAAGGTCTCACCTGGTGGGATTGCCTGGCCCACGTCACTCATTACAACTTTGGGTGACCTCTGGCTACAGAATGGAGGCAGACCCTCAAAAGCATGGCCACAGGACCTGGCCAGATGCCCCTGAACCTGACGAAGGCAGTGCTCCCAGGCCGAGCAAACCTGAGCTTCCCCTCTGTCCTTTACCCCTTTCCAACCCAGTCGTGGCTTCTAGCACACAAGCAAAGAGGTCTCTCAAAACACCAGACCAAGGGGCACCTGGGTGACTCCCAGTCAGTTAAGTGTATGATTCTTGATCTCGGCTCAGGTCATGATCTCACAGGTTCATGAGCTCAAGCCCCTCATCGGGCTCTCTGCTGTTAGTGTGGAGCCTGCTTGGGATTCTCTCTCTCCCTGTCTGTCCCTCCCCATCTCACGTTCTTTCTCTCAGAATAAATAAACTTTAAAAATTTCCAAAATACCAGACCAATAACTCGCCCAGTAATCCCACCTGTAAGCTATGCATCATAACAACGCTTCTGCCTTCTTCAGCTTCAACAATCTATACGTACGTGTCTGTAGGGAGCCAGTTAAATAGACCATAGCCCACTATACAACAGAATACTATGGGGAGGAAAGGGTTTATTTACTACTGATGATCTGGGTTGGCCTTCAACAGCAAGGAAAGATACAGAACAGTATATACGCTTGCTACGAACTGTGTGAGATGCAGGGATCCTCACAGCCCCGTGCTCTGGGATATACGTGGCAACATCTGGTAATGGGGTACCTTTGGGGAAGGGATTTGGGTTACTGTTGGACAGAGCCGGGCAGAGGGGGGGAGAATTTTTATTATAGCCTCTTTCGTTCTTTTTGGATTTGAACCCTAGGAATATTTTATTCGAAGACTAAGTTTTTAAAAATTCCCTACACTGAAGTGCAGGTACTCTCCAGGGCCCTCTTGAAAGCACCATCAGGAAACCCTACTCTGAATTTTGAGGGATTCGAATTCAGCATTTCCCAACCTCTCCAGAATCACATTCTCAGGCAACAGGGCTGTTAGGGACTCAATGGTGAGTCCCCTCCCCCCCCAATTCCTATGCTGAAATCTTAACCCCCCAGTGCAACGGTATTAGGAAGTGGGGCCTTTGGGAGGTCATTAGGTCATGACGGTGGTGCCCTCACAAATGAGATTCTTGCCCTTAGAGGGGGGGGGGCCCAGAGAGCTCGCCCTTTCTCTGCCGGGTGAGGACACAATGAAAAGTCAGCTGTCTGCAACCAGCAAGAGGACACTCACCAGAATGCGACCATGATGAAACCTGATCTTGGACTTCCAGGCTCCACAAGGGTGAGGAATAAATTTCTGTTGCTGATAGACACCTAGTCTAAGTACGGTGTTCTGTGAGAACAGCTCAAAAAAGACTAAGGTAGGTACTTATTTCCAAAGGTAGCTGATAGCATTTCCTAAGGGTAGATTTCATTTCTAACTTAGGCAGCCTCAACTTCTTTCTTGAATGTTCTTGAATGTTAATGGCCTCACCCCCCAGAGAAGCCCCCTTGCAACTCTAACTCACCCGAATTGGGTTGGAACGCACCTCGGGCATCAGCTACAGCCTCCCCTTTTGGCAGATGGAGGAAAAGGTCCAGGGAACAAATGAGTTTTGGGACAGCTCTCTGGCTTCCAAAGTACATCCCCTCCTAGGCCTCAACCCATCAGCAAATTGAGGCTGCCACGCATCTGACACCATCTTCTGGAATCAGGATCTATGCTGATGACAATGAAAAGCCCTAGTAGGGGAGAGCCCTCCATCAAAGTCCAGATTCAGTCCCCTGGCCAAGAGGGTCCAATGTAGTCCCGGCAACCTTAGGGCCCCACCTCCCACCTCCATCCCCATCTCTCTATACTCCAAACTCAGCAGTGTTGCTGTAACATACCACACTCTTGCCTGCCCCAGGGCCTTTGTACCTGCCATCCTCGTCCTCTGTCTCCACCAGGGTAATTCTTACTTGCCTAGTGTGTGTCAAGTTGAACACCCCTGCTTTGGGATAGTTTTCTCTTGCTAGGGCGAACCCCCATTTAGGCTCTAACTGCCTCTTGTACTTGTTCTTAGCTCCTCTCACTCTTGGCTCGTTGTTCAAGGTCTATCTTCCCTGTAGACCCTCCTCCTTTCTGCAGACCTTCCTCCCTTCTGTTCAACCCTACCCCACCGCCAACTAAAAAGAAGCCTGTAACTTTCCAGGAAGAGAAGGAGCACCTAAAGAGGACTCTAAAGGACTCGTGTCTTGCTCACATCCATGGGGGAAGAGAAAGCTGAAGGCATTTATTTCCCCCACACACACACTTAACAAGAGCCACACACATTTATTGACTTGAACGCCAACCCTCTGAGGTAGGTTCCGTCATCCCCATTTCATGGATGGGGAAACAGAGCGATTAAAAAAAAATGCCAGAGTCACACAGTGTGTGAAGCGCAGCCAGCCTGCCCTACTAACCACTTGCACGATGCCTATTAATCACCCTGAGCTTTCCACACGAAGAGCGTGAGGGGTGTGTGCGTGTGTTGCTTTCAGCTAAGCTCTAGGGGAAGGTCAGTTGCCAAAACCCAAATTCCCACCCCTGGGGGAGTGAACAGGACGGCTGGCAAAATT
Source organism: Acinonyx jubatus (assembly GCF_027475565.1). Lineage (NCBI taxonomy): Eukaryota > Metazoa > Chordata > Mammalia > Carnivora > Felidae > Acinonyx > Acinonyx jubatus. Next base: position 132,898,272 of record NC_069386.1, on the reverse strand, counting down.
CCCAAGTCCTTGAGCTGCCTCTTTTCCATTCGCATCAGGGACTCCGCTAATGTGCACAACGAGTCAGGTTTGCTGGTAACTTAACACCTCGGTAATCAGCACACTGCGTGTGAAAAATGTACTCTCCCTGATGAAATCGATGGCCTTTGAGATGAGTGGAGAAGATGAGGTATCCTTAGGGGAGGTCGTCTCCACCTCCCCACCCCCACCCCAGGGTGACTAGGGAGTGAAGCCTGCATCCTGCGTCCTTAGGTATGGGGCCAAGGCCTGATCCCCAAACGGCTTGGATGGTTTCTGGCTGTCTGATCCTGACTATAAAGTTAAGTGAATCCTGACGCTTGCGTGTTATGGGTTCTACCTTACGCCAATCCTTCTTGCAAAGGGTGTATTAGGACTTCGTTCCTCTTACTGAAGGTTAGAGGTGTGGCAAAAACATATTAACAACTTGCTTTCTTTATAACCGGGTTGCAGGAGGGCTAAGAAGTCGCCGGCACCCATCCACGACCATTAGCAGCTCCCAAAAAGAACCACACGGTGATGAAACTGGTGAGATCAGTTCACCAATTATTACTCTGCTGTCTTTCTAGATACAGAGACTTTAATGGGGTCCAATGCATCCGTGGGCCTACAGCTTACTGTTTATAAGTGCATTATTTTGAACCAGGGCAAGCTTCCCTCCGTGATGAGCTCTAAAGCATTCCTTTTGGCCAGATGTCTGCCAGGTTGAGTGGGGAGTGTCTGCCCTGTGGGACCAGGACAGCAGCACACCCTCGAACCCTCGAGAACGGCCTCTTAGGAAGGCAATCAATTACACAGCTCCTTTATCCACAATTCAGGAAGGAAACATTCTGCCATGGGAAATAAGATTCTCAGCCACGCAGAGTATTTGAAAAAAGCAAGTCATGAAAACAACTGAACCACTCTGCTGGCATGCCAGCCCATTTGAATGAACCCCCAATTCAACAAAGTTTGTATTTTAAAACTCCCTGCAGCAGCCTGAGGGATCCTTGAGGGGATAGAAACGTTCTGTATCTTGACTGTATCCACGTCGATATCCCGGCTATGACACGGAGAGTTTTTCCAAAGTGCTTCCATTAAGGAAAACAAGGTAAAAGGTAGAAGAAATCCCCCTGTACTGTTTCTTACCACTGCCATCTGACTCAACAGTTCTCAAAAAGTTTAATTTAAAAAGAAATGAAAAAGAATATGCCCTCTATATTCACAAATTCTTCTGATCACTACATCGGCTTTCTTACCTGGAATTGGGGGGTGTCTCTATTCTTTCCCTCTTGTTTTGTGACAGTTCATTTTATGAGCCTTCTGGAGCCTGCGACATGATTTGCTGCCCCCACTCCCTGCCACCTTGAGAACTGGTAACTCCAGATCATAAGCCACAGTCAGCAGCTAAACCCTCTGCAAAGTCTGGGCTCCTTCAAGAGTTTAGGTGGTCACTTGTATGCGAGAGTCTCAGTAATCACTGCTCCCACATTCACAGAGGCTTGGGCTCCAAAAGCTATCACCGAAGGGGGCCCTTAGAACACTGTGCTTCAGAAGGACTTTCCCCACACACATCAGATGAGGCCCAGAGAAGATACACGGACATGCTGAGCCCATTTTGGATTTCTCTAGCTGAAATTAGACCTCCGTGTGACTCTTAGTGGAAAAGTTAACCCAGAAAACCAAGCGATGAACAACAAAAAACTACCGTGCAGCCTCCATTTCTGATGTGCCCAGTGTGGGCCCCTGGGGCTAGGAATCAGGAAACTGCCCACCGGGGTGCCTGGGTGGCTCAGCAGGTTGAGCGTCCAATTTTGGCTCAGGTCATGATCTCATGGTTTGTGGGTTTGAGCCCCATGTCAGGATCTGCACTGACAGCTCAGAACCCGCACTGACAGCTCAGAACCCAGAGGCTGCTTCTGATTCTGTGTCTCCCTCTCTCTCTGCCCCTCCCCGACTTGCGCTCTCTCTCAAAAACAAATAAAAACATTAAAAAAAAAAAAAGGAAACTGCCCACTGACTTTGTGACCTAGAGCGGGGGGGCTGGCACATGGGGTTAATAAAGTTTTATTGCAACACAGTCCTGCACACTCCTTTGCAACTCACCCTGTAACAGCAGAGTGGGGCAGTTGCCACCAATAGTGGATGCCAGCAAAGCCTAAAATATTTCCTCTGGTCCTTTCCATCAATAGTCTGCTGCCCCTGACTTAGAGCAATAATCATGCGAAAAATGCTACCCCACCAGAGTTTTCAGGTGCCAAGCACCATGCCAACTGCTGTTTCCACCTCAGCTGATCCAATCTGCAAAATAAACCTCCAGGGCTAGGATGGTCTGCACCTCATATATAAGTAAACAAAGGCTCAAGGAGGTTAAAGCCTGCCCAAATGTAATAGTAAGTGGAGAAGCCAGGATCGAAATTCTAGTGTGTCTGACGCTGAGTGCCCGGCTCCCTCCATCACATCACCTCCTGAGCAAGTCTCCCCACTCCTCGTGGGGAGGAGGAGGACAGAGTCACAAAAGAAGTTGTAATGCCCTAACTCCTCCTTTGCACATGATGAGAACAACTCTTTCCCAATCAGGTATCAGGGACCAGGGTGATGCCCCAAATGCCCACTAGAGTCACCTATGGAGATTATAAACCCCCAATGCTGAGGATATACCCTGGACAAATCAAGTCCGAACCTCTGGGCATGGACCATTCTGCAGTGGTTTTCAAGGCTCTCCCAGTGATTCGAATATGCAGTCACCATTCAAAATTACCAAACTGGGTTGGGGCGCCTGGGTGGCTCAGTTGGTTATGCGTCCAACTTCGGCTCGGGTCATGATCTCACAGTTCATCAGTTCGAGCCCCGCGTCGGGCTCTGTGCTGACAGCTTACAGCCTGGAGCCTGCTTCGGATTCTGTGTCTCCCTCTCTCTTTCTGCCCCTCCCCCACTCAAGCTATGTCTCTCTCTCTCTCTCTCTCTCTCTCTCTCTCTCAAAAATAAACATTAAATAAATAAAAACTACCAAGCGGGGTTGACTTCCATCATTTTCTTTAAAAGTATTTGTAACATACACCTAAAGCCCACGTAACATCGTATGTCAGCTATACTTCAATTAAACAAAAACAGAATGAGTGCAATGAAAGGAAAGCCGTGCAGAAGAACCCAAATGCATAGTTTTCACTAGAAAACTATGTTACTTTGGGACGCCTGGTGGACTCAGCTGGAAGAATGTGTGACTCTTGATCTCAGGGTCATGAGTGCAAGCCCCACGTTGGGTGTGGAGCCTATTTAAAAAAAATTAAAAATTAAAAAAAAAAAAGAAACTATGTTACTTTGGAGAAAATTAAGTTTGATGAAATTGGCTTCCTTATCTTCATAATAATTTTCACAGTGGTGCTACTTTTGATATTTTGATAGAGTTCTATGCATTTTATCTGGTGTATAATTATGTATCCTAGATCTCAAAATAAAATCTGTGTTGTATCATTAACATCATTTTCTTTCTTAAAAAAAAAAAAAAAAAAAACAAGGACAAAAGTATTTTTATAACCCAGCTACTTTCAAAAAGGTTTGAGATCAGAGTCAAAGGCTGAAAGCCAAGTACTAGGACGCAGAAGTAACGATAAAGACAGAATGGATAATTATATTCCTTAAAAATGCTAAGGGAAGCAAGGCAAGTGAGAATAAAACACAGTTTAAGTTTCCTGGCAGCCAAAGCAATAAGGGCACAATGAGAATCTCAGTAACCAATGAGACAAACCATCCCTTCCTGGCAGCTAGCTTACCTCGAAGCTTTGGTGTTCCCAAGTCCGCCTTCTGCCATGAGTGAGGTCTTACACCGCAAGGCAACATACCAGGATCCTGGTGCCCTTCGCTCCTTAAAAGATCCGAAGCATCCCAGCACAAACCAGGTAAAATGAGCCCAGTGGGGGACACTAACTGGGATCAGGAATGTACCTCATCGCTATATTGGCTCCCAAGGAGGAAGAAATAGGAGATTGATATCAGAACCCATAGAAGAGCCTGTGTATTTTTTAGTAAGAATACAGAGTCAAGTGTAAAGGATTTAGAAGGTTAAACATAACGTTATGTCCAGCCACATAAAGGAACCATACTGGCAGTGAGGACCACACAGGAAGAAGCTCGGTGGGACCCCGACCTTGAGGTCATTCTTATTCCAACCCCACCCCCACCTCTCCCACCCTGGTCCCAAACCACAGGGGTGCCCAAGTCTCCCTGCAGAATTTTCCAGAGCAAGGGAGGTGACATCCACACCCAACCCAGCTTAGTTTAAAAAAAAATTTTTGTAATGTTTATTTATTTTTGAGACAGAGAGAGACAGAACATGAGCGGGGGGGGGGGGGGGGGAGAGAGAGAGAGAGAGAGAGAGAGAGACAGAATCCAAAGAAGGCTCCGGACTCTGAGCTGTCAGCACAGAGCCCAATGTGGGGCTTGAACTCATGAGCTGCGAGATCATGACCTGAGCTGAAGTCGGACACCCAACTGACTGAGACACCCAGGTGCCCCCCAGCTTAGTTTTTAACGGTGATTGCAGATTCAAATCACTGGGAGAGCCTTGAAAACCACTGCAGACTGGCCTACGGCCTAGAGGTTCGGACTTAATTTGTCTGGGGTATGGCCTCAGCATTGGGGGGTGGGGTGGGGTGGGGGTGGGGGTGGGGGTATAATCTCCACAGGTGACTCTAATAAGCAACTGAAGTCAAAAACCACAGCCCTAGTTCAATGCCAATTCACCACGTGACAATCATTTTCCCCTTTCATAAGTAAAATTACCCCCGCAAACAGCTATTACCGCAATGTGAATAACAGCATGAATATAAGGCCCTTTTAATAGACGGTTAAATGATGCCATCTCTCCCTCATGACCTCAGATTTCAGCCCAACATATTATGTTCCAGAGAGACTTCCCTCCTTGCCCGCAGATCACGCTTTCCCATAATTAATGTTTACTGAGCACCTCCTGTGTGCAGAGACTGAGGACACGTGGCCTCATGTGTCCCGTCCCCCCTCCCAGTCATCCAGAGGTAGGGAGGATAAGCCCCATTCTATAGATGGAAAAGTGAAGCTCCAAGAACAGCGTCAGGTTTGAGGACAACAGACCTTCATATTCCTGCGTGGCTTTTTTTTTTTTTTTTTAAATCCCATTTGGTATAAAATCTGAACAGTAAATAGAAACAGAAAGCTTCAGGGTACCTGGGTGGCTCAATCAGTTAAGTGCTCTGACTCTGGATTTCAGAGCCCAGGTCACGATCTCACGGTTCGGTTAGTGAGATCGAGACCCACACGTCAGGCTTTGCACCGACAGTGTGGAACCTGTTTAGGATTTTCTCTCTGCCCCTCCCCCCACCTCTCAAAATAAATAAACGTGAAAAAAAATTTTCTTAAAGGGGAAATAGTCCGGGAGTGCCCTCTGTTCTGGCCACACTAGTCTCCCCGCCCCAGAAACACCCTCCTCAGGCCCTTTGCACTTTCTGTTCCCTTGGCCCGAAACCCAGCTCCCAGTACTTCTCCTCCGGCAGAAGAGACACCCAGGCCCTCCCCCTCACCACATGCAGACCTCGCCCCCTAACAGGCCTTCCCTGGGCTCTCTTTTAGGTCCCCAAACCCATCTGGGTCACTACCTCCTTATCCTCATTTCTTTTTCTCAGGATATTCGTCAGCTCACATTATACATCTACCTACCCACAAATTTATCTTCTGCCTCCTCCAAGAAAGCAAACTGTTTTCCAAGAAAGCAGGGACTCTGTTCACCACCACATCCCCGAGTGCCAGGCACGGCCCAGGTGCTCAATACCCACTGTTGTAGCAGCCCTTGTCATGGGTCAAAGCCTGTTCCCAGTGCTCTAATTATGGTAACGCACTGCTCACCAAGACTACTCACCTCAGGGGTGTCATCACCCACCGTTCTATAGATGGGGAAACTGAGGCACAGAAGAGTTAATGAGGAACTTGCCCAAGGTCACGGGCAGTTAAGTGGCAGAGCCAGGATTCAAACCCTCGGGCAATCCAGCTCCAGAGTCTGCACTTCTTTATTTATTTTTGAGAGAGAGACGGAGTGCAAGCAGGGAAGGGACAAAGAGAAAGGGAGACAAAGAATCCGAAGCAGGCTCCAGGCTCTGAGCTGTCAGCACAGAGCCCCACACGGGGCCCGAACTCACGAACCGTGAGATCATGACCTGAGCCTGAAGTCGGATGCTTAACCAACTGAGCCACCCAAGCTCCCCTGGAGTCTGCACTCTTAATCATTTCCTGAATGAATGATTAATGAATCCGTGAGTGGAGCGGCCAAATCCCTGAGTCCCTCATGGGGTTGCCCTGAAGTTTGCCCCTGGGGTACAGAGCACCCTGACTGGGCATTCTGTCCATTCCCTCAGCCAGGCTCCATCAAATCTTTCCATGCTGCCCGGACAACAGTTTGGGCAGCAGCAGGATTTTAGGACATTTCAAAGCCAGGAGACAGCCCGAAATCCACCCAGATACCTCGCTGTGACACAGGCAGCGCAGGGCACTTGGCAAGCTGGCCAGATGGAACACGTGAGGTCAGCCAGGCTCTCCTCGCTTGTGGAGGGACTAAAAGACTAAGCTCCCTCCCCGGCAAGAACCCGGCCCCTGTGCCTCCCTCCCTCCCTCCCTCCTTCACCTCCAGGCAGCTTCCATTTGTACCCCCATGTGACCAGGACCCACTCCTTGTGACCCTTGAACAGGGTCAAGTATCACCTCAGGACCAGTTCCATCCTCTGCCCCGAGGCTGGAGTCATCTCCCCAAAGCACGTGCCTCATCGGCCCAGTCTTTGGCTCAGAAGCCTTCCCCCAACTCCCACTACCTTGTAAGAAACCCAAACTTCTTAGCTGGACAACAGAAGCCTGCTGTCATCTGATTCCAAGATGATCCCTCTTCCCCAGATCTCCCGCCCCTCGCTTAACACTACTCGTGAGCAAACCACACTATTCTACTGCTGAGACCGTATCCGACAGCCTTCGCCCGCTAAAACCATCGGTTATGATACAGTAACAAACAACCCCCTGAAACCTCATACAAACATCATACAACACACTCTTAGTTCTCATTCGCATCACATACTGGCAACCACAGGTTGGCTTTGCGTGTCTTCCCATTCTAGAATCCAAGCAGAAGGAGGAGTCCCACGCAGGACACTCCATCCTCATGGGAAAGGGGACAAAAGAGTGAGAGCTGGAAGAAACACACATGGCTTTTATGGCTCCCCTCAGGTATGGTCTAAGCCGTGTCCTTGGCCAAAGCAAGTATAGGATTGAACAGCCTATAATGCAAGTCGCATCCACACCTATTCAAGAAGATCTAAAGTCAGGTAAATGCAAACAGTCACACGAGCCACTGCAGAAAGCCCTGCCTCGAGACCTCAGTCCACATGATTCCCTCCATCCATAAGGGTCAAAGGTTGTCTACACCCTTACAGCCAATTCCTCCATGAAGACGCATAAGGAAACACCTGGTGCTTCTCTGAGCCCTGACCCCTGCCGGTGTGTCGATGTGTGTCCCTCAAGCCCCGGAGAGCATGTCAGTTATTTGTACTTCACAGTTCACCTTCCTGTTGGACAATAATTTAGGATCCTTGGAAATGGCATCAGTCTTCCTCCCTAGGGTATTCTGCACGGAGTATGTCTTTAACCAGTGCAAACGCAGTCACTGAACAAGTTTACGGAGGGCTAGATTTGGCTTTGGAAGATTTTTTTGTTTTGTTTTGGGTTGTTTTTTGTTTTCTTTTGTTTTGTTTTTTGGCAGTAAGAGAGTTCCTTTCCTCATGACAACCCGCTGATATCTGGATTCATGTTTCCTCCTCCCTCCCGCACTGTATTAGAGAGAGCCCTGCTCAATTCGTCTACACTTGCCAAAGTGCCTCCCACATCAGAGGCTCTTGAGTTTCCTGGCTAAATGAACAAAGGAGTGTGTGAGCAGATAGCCCGAGCAGACTTTTAGCTCAGAGGCAGCGAAGGTTTGAGAGGAGAACCCCATCAGTCTGAGAGGCAGGGAGAGTATCTGGGGGAAAAAATCTGGCCTCAAGGATTAGCCAACTCCAGATAGCTATCACTCAGTGAAACGGAGAGTGACAGTGAATTGCTGATTAAGTCTGCAAACTGCTTTCTACCTTGTCTGCCAACTACCCCCGGAAAATAAGACGACTGGGTACTACAATTTAAGACACGGGATGGCATCCAAATACTTCTAAAATAGGATTATAAAAAGAAAGAGGTGAATGAACAGATGAGCCACAACAGACCCCATCAAGCAAACCCCAGCATCATACATTCCTGGAAAGAGTGGAGCAAGTCCAAAGATAGAACCTGGAGTAAAAATGGACTTTTGGCTGGTTTTTTCCCAGGCCCATAATATGCTTACAGAATAACATAAATGCCGTTAAGTGTTTCCCCCACATCGCTACACATCAGACCAAAGTGAGACTGGGCAACCAAGATTGCCAGACCCTGGAAATTAAATAGGGACAGCAGGCTACTAAACAGTAGCTCCTGAGGTCAAGTCCCGCAGAGACAAATCCCCATCTCAGGGAGGGGCAGTGTTTCCAAGCCCAGGCCATCTGGCCGATAGCACAAAGGCCAGAAACTCTAGCTCTCAATCTCCAGGTGACAAGAAGAATCAACAGTGATCTTCCTGGATGAGAAATATTTGAATGTGGTGCTCTTAATGCAGGAGATTAATGCGTGAGATCTCATCAATGAATGAGACTTCAGTAAAATATCAAAATCAGAAATGCCCCATCGGATCTGCATTTAGCTCTGCATAATTACGGTAAGGCAAGTCCACATTTGGGCACCCAAAGGCATCGCTGGTGATTTCAGGTAAGTGTGGGCCTGCCTCCTGACCAGGTTGGCTCCTTGAGGACAGGACCTTTGGCGGCCTCCCTAGAGAGGTGGGTGACAGATACCTGTCGATAATGGGATGGATTTATGGGAGACTGAGGCCGAGGGGCTGCTAATTACCAGATCATCCCCTTGCTCCTGGGCACACCGCCCTCACCACCCTGCACCCTGCACGCCCGTGGCAGAAACTCCAGTGTTGGAGCCTGATCTGGGTGAGGAAGACTCATGGGGGACTGCAGCACACGAGGTCCTGGGACTCTCCAGGCCTCTTTTCTTGTCCGGGCACCACACTGCAGCTGGGAGTGAACCCCTCCCTGCACAGCTCCCTACCCTGGCTGCTCCTTACCACCACCTTGGAGCTTGGAGAACACGTCCACCCGAGTCCCAGCCTTATAGATTCTGATTTAATTGGTCTGGGGGCAGGGGGGGGGGGGTGGGAAGGCATGGGTAAAAAAAAAATTTTTTTTTCAAGCTCCCCAGGTAAGTCTAAAGCACAGCTAGGATTGAAAACCTCAGCAACAGACCTGAAATTTCCTCACATACTGTAACATGCAAGGTTGGGAATAGTGGGTTGGATTGTTAGGCATTTCTCCATCCATACCCACACACCCCAAAGATTTGGAAAATACTGGGTTTAACAAGTTTAAAGCTCAGATACTCGCACACCCATGTTCATAGCAACATCATTTACCACAGTTAAAAGGTGGAAACAATCAAGTGTCCACCGATGGATGAATAAACAAAATATGGTATATGCATTAGATGAAAGGAATAAAATTTTGGGTGAACCCCGAGGACACAATGCTAAGTGAAACAAGCCAGTCACAAAGGACAGATGCCATAGGATTCTGTTTATCATGAGGTACCTGGGGTAGAGAGACAAAGTAGAGGGTGGTTTCCAGGAGCTCAGGCATGGAGAAAATGGGGAGTCATTGTTTAATGGGTATGGAGTTTCAGTTCGAGAAGATAAAAACGTTCTAGAGATGCAGTTGCCCAACACTGTGAATTACTTAATGCCGTTCAACTACAGCGGCATTTAACTTCTAAATGGTTAAAATCGTAAATTTTACGGTTTTGTGCATTTTACCAAAACAGAATGCTTGTAAGTGTAAAGGTTTCTTTTTTTTTTTTTTTAAGGTTTATTTTTGAGAGAGAGTGTGAGAGCAGGGGAGGGACAGCGAGACAGGGAGACACAGAATCCAAAGCAGGCTCCAGACTCTGAGCTGTCCGCACAGAGCCCGATGCAGGGCTTGAACTCGTGAACCACGAGATCGTGACCTGAGCTGAAGTTGGATGCTTAACCACCTGAGCCACCCAGGTGCCCCTAAGTATAAAGGTTTCTTTACTGCAGAATATTCCAGAACCTTGAACACACTGCTGCGGCCCCCTCTGTCCTCACCAGAGGCAGACTTTACAGTCTTTCCCAGACTTAATTTGATCATGGAAGTTTTCTTGAGCAGGAGATGGAGGGAGGGGGCAGACCACCTGTGGACTGGTGCTGCTCATGGAATGCTGGGTCAAGCTTCACATCCCGGAGCTCTGGTTCAGTAGCAGTCACAGCACCAAGCAAAACAGCCCACAGGTATGGTCTCTTATTTCTGCCAAACCCCCCCCCCCCACCGCCCCAAGTAAGCACTTTGACCCCCATTTCACTGATGGGGAAAGTGGAGGCTCAGAGAGACCAAGAAACCCGCCCAAGGCCACACAGCTCACTGGCAGGCCTGGGACCCAAGCCCAGGTCCAGCAGACTCCATACTGTTCTCACTGCTCTAAGAGTGGTCTCCAGAGAAGCACAGAGATCACCCAGGAGTTTGTCAGAAATGCACAGCCTCAGGCCACACCTCAGACCTCCCCCTGCATCTGCCCCTTTAACAAGGCCCCCAGGTGATCATGGGCACATTAAAGAGGCAGAAGAGAGCTCAAAACCTGCTGCCTTCCTCTCAGGTCCCTTCAGACATGATTGATTCTAAGCATTCATTTTGAGCTTGGAGCTGGGGGGGGGGGGGGGGGGCGGCTGCAGAAACAGCAGCAACATCTTCCCCGTGCACGTGGTCTGCACCCCCTCTCCTCTTTTCCTTCTTCCTGCTAATGCATTCGGGTCACCCAAAGCCCACAAGTCATTTAGTTACACCACACTACATTGGGATTTTTGCCAGCTCAGAAAAAACAAGCATAGTTTAAATGATTTCAAAGCAATTCTTTCAAGGGCTTGCCCTCCCCCGGGGCTACAGAAGAATTACCCAGAAATGGGAGAGAGAAGAGACGGGACACAAGGGCCGGGGCCAGTCCACCCTGTAGCCAACATGGGGGTGTGTGTGTGTGTGTGTGTGTGTGTGTGTGTGTGTGTGTGTGTGTGTGTGTGTGTGTGTCTCTCTCTCCAGCATGCTGCCAAATCCAAATACCCCAGGTGATGGGATTTCCCTCCATTTTCCTGGGGAGGCTGTTGGAGAAGCCAAGGTTTCCTTTGAGAGGCACTTCGGGGAGGCCAGCTGCCTGGTTCTTCCCCTCCCTGGTCTGCCGATTCCCCAGGTACAGCCTCTAGGCACCGGGTGAATCTTGCGAAACCATCCGGTGCCCCTTCCCACAGTGTTCTTTTCAGGGAGGCTTAGCTAATTGGCCAGAGCCACTTAGCTTCCCTAATCTTCACTTAAAAGTCATTCTATCTACTCCATTAATCGCCTTTATCAACACTCCTGTGGGCCTCTGGGACGTTTCCACCTCTTTCTGGTACCCGGTTTCTCCGGGCTGGGACCACCCTCCAGCGCAGAGACTATTCCTGCCTCTCTTCCACCCCTCCTGCCCTGCAGGACCCAGTGCCGTGTCCACACCCTCATCCGCCACCTACGGGGAGGCTCCCTGCACTCACGGAGAGCACAGCACAGGCATGTCAGTGGTCCCCAGGCCCCGGTGCTCGTCTCCAAATAAGGTGAGGCACGAAAGTCACCAGGACGCCAAGGGAGGCTAGGCTGTTGTCACCGGGCCAGGTGCCCACCTGAATGCCCTTTCAGGAAGAGGGCTCGGTTCCCCCCTTTCCTGCTCATCAGAGGGGGTGGAGAGGGACAGAAAAGGAAACCAGGAAGAGGCTGTAAGTAGTGATTGTCCTGCAGAGAAAGGACCCTAGAACCTTCCCTTTCTTGTGTATGCGCAGTGCTCTACATTTTATAAACTCTTTCCCGTGGTTTTGTTTAAATGCCAATGTGTGGCTTCTCACAAAAGCACCTGCAAAGTCCTGCTGGGATTCAGCCATGCTGATGTAAAGAGCGTAATAAGCCGGGTGTCCCAACACTTGAGGTGGAGTGCAAAAGGAACATGAGGGCAGGGCTCCATGCTCCGCTGAGCCGTGCTCCCTGGGGCCAAGATCCACACCTTTGTGTCCCTTCAGCTCCCCGCCCGGCAGGTGCCCAGGGTCCTTGCACGTGGGTGAAAAGAGGGGTGAGCAGTCACTCGGGAGGCGAGAGTCAATCTTTCTGACTCTTAAAACCCTTCATGAGCCAGAGGGAGTCCAGCCGCCCGAGCACGGTAGCACCTTGGGCTTCGCACAATGCAGCCACAGGGCCCGCCACGTCCCCTCGAGGACCCAAACCCGAGACCAACTGAAAACCACCACCCTTATCCCTGATCCGGCCAGGCTCTGTACCACCCTCCGTCTGCGATCACCACATCCACCACCAGGAAAATGCCGCACACTCCCTTCTGTCTAGCAAATACCCACTTGCGTCAAAGCACAGCTCAAATGCTGCACGCTTTGTGATGCCTTCCAGCCACGCTGGGCATTACAGAGCGTCATTCCAGGTCACACACGGCGAGTACAAGTCCACCTTCTCCTTCTAACCTGGGGACTCACGGAGGAGGACAGGATCTCTCCCCCTCCCCCATCCCAACATCCAACCAGCACCCCACCCACGGATGTCCGATGTCAGAGGCACACTTAGGAATATGAAATTCAGGACAGACACCAGCCGCTGTGCCCGGTCCAAGACTCTTCTTGGACGAGGGTCCCCATACAGGGGTCCAAATCTACAAAAGGAAGGAGTGCTTCCCGGGCCCCTGTCTTGGATAACGGTGGCGCCAGGGACCACCCACCTGCACCTGGGAGCAGAGCCAGCCCCCGCCTCTCAGCTTGCAAATCCAGCACCTGCTGAGATCTGTAGCCTCCACCTCCCCAGCTATTGCTCAGCTTCTCCCGTGAGACCATCGCTTTTGCCTACGTCTCGCCTAAATAATGGAGCGATAGCTCCAATTGTTTTCTCGGGCTGCTTTTTTTTGGGGGGGGTCCCCAAAAGCTCATCGGGCATAATGCCAAGTACTTTCACATGTGCCTCAGCTGAAGCTATCGTCCCACGTGGCCCGCGGAGTCATCTTCCCAAAACACAGAGCTGCTTGGAACCACTGGCCCCCACCGCCCAAAGGCCTTCGGGTGTTTACGGCTCTCGGTCCCGCACACACTCACCACAGGTGACCTGCCTAGCCTACCTGCTCACACACCTTGTGCCCCGGTTTACCGAGCACCCACCTGTCCCTCAGCCAGGGGACCCTTCATCTTCCCCCAAAGAGCTCTGGGGCCAGGCCGCCCATGTTCGAATCCCTGCTGCTCACACCTCTTGTAAAAAATGGGTCGGGGCACCTGGGTGGCTCAGTCGGCTGAGCGTCCGACTTCGGCTCAGGTCATGATCCCGCAGTCCGTGAGTTCGAGCCCCGCGTCGGGCCCTGTGCTGACAGCTCAGAGCCTGGAGCCTGCTTCGGACTCTGTGTCTCCCTCTCTCTCAGCCCCTCCCTCACTCATGCTCTGTCTCTCTCTGTCAAAAATTAATAAACATTTAAAAACTTTTTTAAAAACATGGGTATCACACCAATGAGGATACCACCACCTACCTTCCCAAGACTGTCACAGGGGCCAGCAAGGTGGTGCACATCAGGCACGGAGAACAGTGCCATTCGTGGGTCAACCCCACTATTACCCTTCAAAAGTCAACCTGCCCATCTTCAGGGACCCCTTTGATGTGGTGCACCTCTTGGTTCTGACATCCAGGACTCAACTGTCCCTCCTCTGTTCCCACCACAGGGACTGCGGCCGTTCACACTCCCCCTCGTATTAGGGGTTAACTTTGTCAACTCTGCTCCTCTCCACCAGAATCGAAGCTCCCCGGGGGCAGGGTCCACATCCAGGTCAGTTTCCATTTCCCCACCGGCCCAGCAGACAGGGTTGGCCAGTCAGCATTCACCCAGCAACCAAACATTAAACCCAAGGATGGCTTCCGACCTGAGCTCAGAGAAACTGTCCTCAGGAGGCCTCTTAAGTAGGGTAATTTTTTTTCATACAGGTGATTATTTTAACATGTAGACATGTTCAGCAAGAGCTGAACCAGCTGGCTTGAGATCAGCCCAGCTAAAATGTTGGTCCCTGAAGTTGGCATGCGTAATGGAATGAACGCAGACATTTATAGCATGAAATGAGGGAAACCGATGGCAGAGTCCTAAGGGCTGGTATGTGTGGGGACAACCGAAATGATCTCCATATCTTTCCATTCTGCCTAAAGCGTCCACCAACAGGCCCTCTGCCTCACCCAAGCCAAACACAACGCTTCGGCCAAATCCTCTTTGCGGTTTTATGGATCAATTCTGAAAAGCCCCGGATAACTGATTTTCTCTGGTCCACAAGGAAGGAAGCCTTCAAAGGGGCAAGCATCTACCACAGTTGGGCAAGCATCTACCACAGTTGTGCAAACAGTGGTAACGACATTCTCACAGCACTTTGCACTTAATCTTCAAAGCTCATAAAAGTAACACAAACACCCTTCTGCCCATTTCACAGGCAGGAAACGAAGGCTCCCGTAGCAAAGTGTCTTCTACAAAACTGTACAGGTTGTGTCAGGGCCAGAGCACAAACTGGTCTCCAAATCCCTCATTCATCACATCCCACATCACCAACAGGAAGGACCAGATTTAAAACCCACATCGGGAGACCCAATGCAGCCTGTATGGGCTGGGCAGTCTTTCAGCATCAGCCATGCAAAAGTCAACAGCTTCTCATCCTCAAAAACTTAACAACAAGCAAACAGAAGTCCAGATGTTCATTTTTTTTTTAAGTTTATTTTGAGAAAGAGAGAGAACAAGCGAGCAGGGGAGGGGCAGAGAGAGAGGGACAGAGAGAATCCCAAGCAGGCTCCCCACTGTCAGCATAGAGCCCAACTAGGGCGTGAACTCACAAACCAGGAGATCGTGACCTGAGCCGAAATCAAGAGTCGGACACTTAACC
Organism: Acinonyx jubatus; assembly: GCF_027475565.1. Classification (NCBI taxonomy): domain Eukaryota; kingdom Metazoa; phylum Chordata; class Mammalia; order Carnivora; family Felidae; genus Acinonyx; species Acinonyx jubatus. The sequence continues at coordinate 132,883,154 of NC_069386.1, read as the reverse complement.
GACTGAGCCACCCAGGGGCCCCAGTCCAGATGTTCATTTTTAACTTGAACGTGAAATAAAGCAAGTGCTGCATTGACAAAATTCACCCTCAATCCTGCATCAGAGGCCAGTCCTAAACGTTTATCCTGTAAACTTATAGTTTAACACAAGTTATTTTCCAGAGATAATTTCAGCAGCAAGAATTTGTACAGCACTTGCTCTGTGCCAGGCACTCTTGTGAGCACTCTGCGTAGACTAACACCACATTCAGTGCTCATAGCCCCACAAGGAAAGTACCGTGTGGCCTCCTACAACACACACACACACACACACACACACACACACACACACACACCAGGCATTGCTCTAGAGCTTGGGCTACCGCGTGGCCTCCTACAACACACACACACACACACACACACACACACACACACACACACACACACACCAGGCATTGCTCTAGAGCTTGGGCTACCGCGTGGCCTCCTACAACACACACACACACACACACACACACACACCAGGCATTGCTCTAGAGCTTGGGCTACCGCGTGGCCTCCTACAACACACACACACACACACACACACACACACACACACACACACACACACACACCAGGCATTGCTCTAGAGCTTGGGCTACCTCCGTGAACAAAACAAACCTTTCCCCTCCCTGAGGTTAGAACACAAAGTAACTAGCTCAAGGTCAAGGTCGCCTAACTGGGAAGGACAAACACAGGACTGGAAACCAGGCAGTTTGGCTTCAGAGTCCACCTTCTGAACCCTTAATCCCTCCTGGCTGAGTGTTCTGATCTGTCCCAAGGCATCAGGCTAGAAGGGGCAGCTAAGGAGACAACAGCCACTTTTGCGGGGCAAGCTCCTGGACAGGTAGATGGATGGGGGTCTGTCCGTCCCATCACCATTGGCTGCAAGCTGAATTGACACCACATTCTAGCTAGCCTCAGAACCAAGGATGCCAGGGACACAGTCCTGCCCTCTAGGAGCTCACAGGCTGGTGGGGAAGGACTGGCAAACATCTCCATTGGTACAACCGCAATCTGTCCTGAGCAATCACCGAGCTCAGCACCACCTGTGAACTGGGGTGACTGTCCTACCTCTGGCTCAGTAGGGCCCCCGTGAACCAGTCTGCCAACTCCACCCTGGGGTCCGGTACATTTCCCAGCCCCGGCCCCCCTCCTTCTGCTTTAAAAAAAAAAAAAAAGTAATCTGATTCAGCCCTAGCCCTGGTTAAGCACAGACTTCTTGCTAAATCCCCAAAGCCTAATTACTTACTATTCTGCACGGTAATCTTAGGAGGTGTTTGTTTTCGCTCTCCCCTCGGAGAGCTGGTGAGCAAGCAGCAGCGGTTGCTAGCAAGCATTGCTGCAGGTACAGACGTGATGCTGCGATTTCCCAGGCAGCATGTTCAAGTACACTGTGCCTTCTGCTTAGCATGTCCTTCCACGGCCACCTCCTACCCTTCGAGGCTGGGATCAGAGGTCATCCCCGGGAAGGGCACCCGGGCACCCTTCCCATGAACCACTGCACTCCTTCCTCCCGAGGCAATTGCCACAGGCAGTTCTGAGTTATCTGAGCACCACCCCCGCCCCCCCCACCCCCCCCGCACCTGTCTCCCCTATTCCGTGGTGCATTCCATGACAGCAGGGCCCCAGGCCATTGAGGCTTCAGAGCCCAGCCCGGTGCAGAGTGCACAGGCACTCAGAAATGCATGTTGCATTTGATTTCTCCTGCCATTGCTAGGAGACCCAGGGCTGGAGCCCTGCACGGTGCTGAATTAGCAAAGGGCGCTGTAGGTCCAAAAACAGAGTGGTCATGCTTTCCCATCCGTATGGGGATGATCCACTGAGCAGAGAGCATGCCTTGCTTTGGCTTCTCAGCCACACAGTGACTGTCTGTTCTTTTCCCAAGGGGGGCATTCCACGGTCCTTTCAGGAGAAACTTTTGTATACTGTTCTGGCACATTTTTCTTCTTTTTTAGTAAACCGCTATGTTCCAATGTCCTCTTCAATAACGGGCCATGTTTAATAAATTTATTTTAAAAGCTTTTCTGTGGAGTTGAATGACTAGCTCTCTTCCACCCAAGGCAACACATGGCACTGCTTAATGCTTTCCATTTTTAACTTGGGGAGGAATGTTCCTCAGAGTTCAAGAGGAAGCCGAGTGGGCGCTCTCTGGATTGCGGGAGGCCCGCATGGCACCAAGAGTGGAGAATCTGGAAGTCGGGGGGTAGCAGATGGCCCAGTAGGGAGGAGAGATTGCTAGCAGATGGCCCCAATAGTTTGGATAAGGGGGGAAAAAACTTTTAATAGCCAGAGAAACCCTGAGAAAGAAGAATAAGGTAGGAGGCATCACACTTCCTGATTCAAGCTAACTTATAAAGCTCCAGTTACCAAAACAGTATGGTACTGCATAGAAACAGACAAGCCAACAAATGGAATAGGATGGAGAGCCCAGAAATAGACCACACATATATACAGTCAACTGTGTGTTGTAGTCAACTGTCCTAGTCTTTGACAAGGGAGAGGGAGCCAAGAACACTCAACAGAGAAAAAAGGGTCTCCAACAAATGGTGCTGGGAGAATTGGATATTCATATGTAAATGAATAAAACTGGACCCCTACCTTACACCGCTTACAAAAACTAACTCAAGATGGATTAAAAAGTTAAAAGGTAAGACCTGAAGCCATGATATTCCCAGAAGAAAACAGAGGGATAAAGCTCCTCAACACGGATCTTGGCAGTGAATTTTTGGATACAACACCTAAAGTACAAGCAATAAAAGCAAACATAAACAAGAAGGACCCGGTCAAACTAAACAGCTTCTGCAAAACCAAAGAAAGTATCAACAAAGTGAAGAGACAACCTACAGAATGGGAAAAAATATTCACAAACTATGTATCTCCTAAGGGGTTAATATCCAAAATACGTAAGGAATTCAGACAACTCAACAGCAAAAAAATAATCAATTTAAAAAGGGCAAAAGACCTGAACACACATTTCTAGAAAGAAGATCTACAAAAGGCCAACAAGTACATGACAATATGGTCAACATCACTAGTCATGGGGGAGACGCAAATTAAAACCACAGTGAGATACCACCTCACACCTGCTAGAATGGCCAGTATCCAAAAGACAAGGTGTGACAAGTATCGGCGAGGACGTGGAGGAAAGAGAACCCAGTGCCCTGCTGGTAGGAATGTAAAATGGTGCAGCCACTATGGAAAACAGTATGGAGGTTCCTCAAAAAGTTAAAAATGGAACTACCATATGACCCAGCAATCCCACTTCTGAGAATATACCCAAAGGAAATGAAAATACTAATGAAAGGATATCCGCCCCCTCCCTATATTCACAGCATTATTCACAACAGCCAAGATGTGGAAACAACCTAAGTGCCCGTTGATGGCTGAATAAAGAAGATGCGTATATGGAATATACACAACAGAATATCATTCAGCCACAAAAAAGGCGGAAATCCTACCATTGTGATGCCATGGATGGAGCTTAAAGGCATTATGCTAAACGAAATAAGTCAAATAATCAAATACTGTACGATCTCACTTGTAGGCGGTGGGGACGAGACAACCAAACTCACAGAAAAAGAGATCAGGCTTGTGGTTGCCAGAGGTGGAGGGTCGGGGAGGGCATACTGGAGGAAGGTGGTCACGAGGTACAAACTTCCAGTTACAAGAGAATTAAATCCTAGGGATCTAACATACAACACAGTGACTACAGCAAACCATGCTGACTGCATGGTATATGGCAAAGTTGGTAACAGAGTCAATCCCAGGAATTTTCATCTTAAGGAGAGAAATGTTTTTTTTCTTTATACTTGTCCACAGAAGATGGATGTTAGCTGAACCCACTGTGGTAATCGTTTCACAATATATGCACATCAAACCATCACACTGAAGCCTTGAACTTCTATGGGTATGTACGTCAACTATTTCTCAAGATAAGTGGGGGGTGGGAACAAACTTTTGATTGCAAACAAACCACTATTAGAAACACACCCAGAAGCAGAGCCCACACAGATGTGTGTTACTGCAATGAACAGGCACCCCATTTCTCAATGGGGTTCCCAGACAGTGGGGTGCCCAGACAGTGACAGAGACTGGAAGTGGCAGTGGAAGGCTCCATTTCCAAATCATCTTTTCCCACCCACCCATGGATAATTATGGATAAGGATATAGGCTCACAACTCAGCCCATCCAAATTAAAAGGCTCCACAGGGAATATTTAGGGCAGTGAAACTATTCTGTCTTATCCCATAATTGTGGACACACATCATCATAGATTCATCCAAACTCATCAGAAGTACAACACAAAGAGTGAATCCTGATGTAAACTCTGGACGTTAGTTTGCAACAAATGTACCACAGTAATGCAAGACGTTAGTAGGGGAAGCTATTGATACAGGAATTCTATTTGCCACTCAATCTTTCTATAAACCTACAACTGCTCCACAACAGTCTGTTAATTAAACACACACACACACACACACACACCCCTGGCCTCACTTCTTGCTAGCTAGGTGACCCTGGACTAGTTATTTCATCTGAGTCTCCTTTCCTCATCTGCAAAATGAAGACACTAACAGCACACACCTAAAAGGGAGGTTAGGAGGAGCAGGTGGTAGCCACCATGATGACGATGACAATGACAGTGACAGCAGGAGCCATGTGCTTGGGACACCTGAAACACTTAATGCCTCCATAGATCATGTGGTCTCAGTCTTACAGCAGCCCTATGAGACAGGTAGGGACTGCTGCTATCCTCAGTTGACAAAATAGAAAACCTGAAGCATAGAGAGATTATGTAAGTTGCCCAAGGTCACACAGCCGGCCAGTGGGGGGGCTCAAACCCACACATCTGCCTTCACCCCGTCAAACGGCCTTCTCCAAGAAACAGCGAGCTGGTGCTTGCTGGGGAAGGAGCCCTTTCTGGTGGCTGCAGAGAGCGCCAATACCGGGACCCAGATCTTTGGTCCCTAAGCCATTTGATTCTCTGTAATAACATCCCTACTCCCAACCCCCCCAAATGCAAAGAACGATCCCTCTGATGATGAGCTGCCATCTTCCTGGGCCTCCACTTGTGACCGGGCTGGTGGCTGTGCAAGCCCATCAGCATTCCAAGGTGGTTGGGGACCCTTTACCCAGGAAACCACCTGACTCTGCAGGTTGCCCCACCCAGCAAACCCCCTCCCCGGGCCGGAACTTCTGTCCCTGCCCCCCCTGGGGCCATAACTGGACTGACCTCGCTGCACCCAGTAACTAGTTCAATCCTTGCTTCTCTGAGTCAGGGTTTGCGTTTACGTAACAACTTTAAAACTTCAGATGTGCTGATCTCCCAAGCCTGCTGAAGCAGCATTCGAACAGACACTGGGTCAGAATCCAGACGCTGAGCCACGTCCCCAGTAGCGCCTCACCTCCACGCCCACATCCTGATGTACTTTCTGCGGCTCTAGGTCCCCTCCTCCCCCCCCACCCCTGCTTTCTCATGCTTTCCGCACCTCTGCTCCCCACACACGGGCGCCTACAGAGACCCACTGCAGCGCTCACCTGCTCAGTGACCTCATCTCCTCCCAACCCAGCCTCCACGTCAACTCCCATGTGCGGGCCCGCCCCACCACCTTCACCACCCCCCTCTCCTCCCACTGTGGCCGTGCATCAGCCCTGGCACAGAATCACGGGTGAGGGTAGATCAGAGCCAGCTTAACCGTTGAAGAGCCTCCATCAAGAGCCCACATCCACCACTCTGCTCTCCTGAAAGCCTAGGAACTGCCTCCGTGCCCAGATCTCTTTCATGTGCCCGTCACCCCAGCAGCCGTCTTTTCCCAGCTTTCCTTCCATGGACACCAAAAGTTTGCGTCCTCCCAAAATGCCTATGTTGAAGCCCTAAGCCCCGAAGTAATGATATTTGAAGATCGAGCCTTCGGGAGATGATCTAGGTTAGACCAGGTCGTGATGGCAGGGTTCTGGTCTGATGGGATCAGGGGCCTTACAGGAAGGGACCGCAGGGAGCTGGCTCTCACTCCCTCTCTCTCCTGGCCACGTGAGGGCATAGCAAAATGAGGGCAGTCCACAAGCAAGAGTTCTCATCAGAACCGGATCAGGCCTTTAGACTTCCAGCCTCTGGAATTGTGAGAAAAGACATTTCTGGTGTTTAAGCCACCCGGTCTTTGGAATTCTATTATAGCAGCCTGAGCAAAGATAGACACATAGTCATCAGCCATTTCAAATTGACGACTATTTGAAAAGCAGAAAACCAGGGGTGCCTGGGGGGCTCAGTCGGTTGAGCATCTGACTTTGGCTCAGGTCATGACCTCGCAATCCAGGAGTTCGAGGCCCATATCAGGCTCTGTGCTGACCGCTCAGAGCCTGGAGCCTGCTTCAGATTCTGTGTTTCCCTCTCTCAAAAGTAAATAAACATTGAAAAAAATATTTTAAGTCAAGAACAGAAAGCAGCAAACCAAACGAGACAAAGCAAATCCCTCCAGGATCAATGGTGGGGGTGTGAGGAGGGGGCAAAGCTCCCCTCTCTTTTTTCGAATACGGGCATAGGATATTGGGCACACAAGTGAAGAGGTAGGACATTGTGGAAGACAGAGCACTGATGACTTCAAATGTGACGGAAAAGGCAGCTAAAGGAGGGGGGAGGAGGACCCACCCCAGCTTTACAGCCAACGTGTAAAGTAACACCTCATTGTCCAGAGCAAAAAAACCTAACAGTTTTTCAATTTAGAGGTTAGTCCTGCAAGGTGAGCCAACTGCCAACATCCCAAATCTTCAAAATATTTTTTAAAAAATTTGTTTTGAGGAGGAAAAAAAATACACATTTGGCAGGATCCCTACTTAACTTGTCCTCATAAAATTCAATTAACAGATAGTTTCCCAGGACCTACAATTCACAAGCACTGTATCGTGTCTGGGGGACGCAGATAAGAAAAGAAAATAAGGACAACGGAAGCTAATGTCTAAGCATATAAGAATTCCAAGGGTATCAACTCGTTTATTTCTAACAATCCTCTGAGGTGGATGTAATTATCACCCCCTTACTGTCCCAGAAGGAAAAACTGAAGCATCTGCTCGTTTTAAAAAGCAAACAACGCTCAGTCGGGAAGTAAACCAACAATATAACAATGCACAATTGTGTCTACAAAGAACAAGGACAAGAGAACCGGTGACCAGAAGGCTATTGGGGCACCTGGGTGGTTCAGCTGGTTGAGAGTCCGACTTTGGCTCAGGTCACCATTTCGTGGTTTGTGAGTTCGAGCCCCATGTCGGGCTCTGTGCCGACAGTTTGGAGCTTGGAGCCTGCTTCAGATTCTGTCTCTGTCTCTCTCTGTCCCCTCCCCTGCTCATGCTCTCTCAAAAATAAACATTAAAAATAAAATAAAATAAAAAAGGAGCCTACTTTGGGTTGGGTAATCAGAGGAGGCCCATGGGACATGTCAATGACAACCCATTTTGGAGGATCGAGGGGGAACAGCATGGTTCCCAGAAGCTCCAAAAGTCAGCCACAGGACATGCTCGCCACCAGTCCTAATCTCACAGGTCAGAGCTAGGCCCAGGCATCCGTATTTGTCAGAGCCTCCAGGTGACAGAATCCCGGGTTCCTCCCACTCTGGTGCCACTGCCAGAGACATATACAAACTCTAGTTCCTGAAGGTTTGTCTCCACCCCCAAATTCCTACGTTGAAGCCCTAGTCTCCCAAGGTAATGGGAGTCTGGGGTGGGACTTCTGGGAGGTGACTGGGTTTGGAAGAGGCCATGAGGGCGAGGTCCCCATGGTGACAGGAGTGCCCTCATAAGAAGGGGAAGAGAGACCAGAGCTCAGATTCTCTCTCCACCCGGTGAGCACACAGGGAGGCAGCTACCTGCAAGGCAGGGAGCGGGCCCTCACCCGGAACCACGTCTGGGCTCCCCAGCCTCCAGAGCTGTGAGAAATACACATCTGAGCCACCCCGTCTGTGGCATTTTGTTAGGGCAGCCCGAGCTAAGACAGTTCAAAGTCACGGCCTCTCGTTCCTATTCCATGCGTTTTGCGTGGAGGGACCCACCTCTCTTCTGCAGTGCTCCCTCTTCATAGACTGTGAAAGAAAAATTTAAGTCCTAAGAGGCACCGATCTCTGGGGGAAGATAAGGACTTTCCCACAGACCTCAGGGGTCAAAAATGATGATGATTTTTTTTTTTTAAGCTTCCCTACATTCAAAAATGAAACCCACTGGTTTCCAGGAAAGTCTCTAGGTTATCCCAAGTCTTAGCCTTCATTCAACATTCAAATACTTAACTGAATGCCTACAAAGGGTCAGGCAGCATCCTGGCTCAGTGCTTCTGGGCCGGTAGTGTGCACGCGCATTGCCCCCGGGGATCTCCTTGGGATGCAGATTCTGATTCAGGAGGCCTGGGTGGACCTGAGACTCTGCATTCCCGACAGGCTGCCAGGTGATGCCAATCCCACTGGACAGCAGGTCTCTAGCCCAGTGAGCATCAACCCTGGCTTCATCTTGGACTCACCAGGGAGCTCTTAAAAAGTACAGATTCCCGGGCCCCAGAGCAGTGAAATCAGACACTCCAGGGACAGGACCGGAGCATTTCAGAAGCTCTTCCGGGGCTGAAAGATGTGGGCAGAGCTAAGAGTCACTCTTCTGAGCACAGAGCAGTGAGCGAGGGAGCCCTCAAGGGGAACAGAGGACAAGTAAGCTACTTTAGATGGCGACACCAGTCACAGAGATATAAGGTAATGTGATGGGGGAGGTACCCAAGCCGTGATGCGAATAATGAGATAGGAACACCAGCAAGGCCTGGGGAAGTGGCCCCAGGTGGAGCAAAGAGCCCATTTTCCACCTCGAGACTTAAGAAACCACCAGAGCAGGGTACCGTTCAGGTTTTCTGGAAAAGAAACTATTCCTTACAAAAACATGAACTTTTGTTGACTGTCCATGGGGGGCAGGGGCAGGGGTGCACTTTAGCTCTAGATGTTCTGACAGAGCAGGAAATTCTTAAAGCCCCATCTCCCCACATGCCCCAGAGACCTCATCTGGCAGACCAGGACTGGGGGTCCCCTAGCCTGGGGAGACAGATGCAGAACAGAAACCTCAGAGGATGCAAGAACCCTCCGTGGTTCTTTAGAGGCAACTCCTTTAACTGTGTAGAGAAGAGAGTGGTCACCCTCTGTCACACTCTGAAACTGTAAGTGGGAGGAAGTTCTGATCCACCTGTACCAAAGCAGCGGCCTGGGGATGGGACCCTGTAAGGGAACAGTTACAAAGAGTCGAGCTCCTGCTCGGACCAGAAGCAGAGCCCGGGACTCAAGTGTATGCCAGCCCAAGCCCAGCCCTCCCCCCCGCGGCCCCCCCCCCCCCAGCAATTAGCTTAGGGAGTCATGTGACCCAAGCCAACAGAACTTCACTACCTCCGAAGCGCCACCGGTACCCCTCCCAGCACTATGAGGTCTGGGAGGACAGAAAGCTGGAGCCTAGTAACCACCTCCCCACGCCAGAGGACTTCCGAGTCCAGAGACAGAGAGAAACTGAGTCATGACACTTCACCTTTGATCTCACGCTTTCAGAGACTGACCCAATAAATTCCCTTTGGCACTAAACCCAGTTTGGGCACGTTTTCTGTCTTTGCCCTAGAGGCCTGCCTCATCTGGAGCCCAGGACTACGCCAACTACTTCAGACCTGGTCCTCTGAGCCCCTGAAGGGTTCCCGGGGGGTTGGTGACTGTGCGCAGGGCCTCTGCCATCCTTCTGCCTCACGGAATGTTCCCTAGGTCAGGAGCCCGTCTTCTACAGGACAGTAAGCTACTTGACAAAGCTGCCTCTTAAGCTTGCTTATACACCCTCCCCAAGTGCCCATCGGAGGGCTGGACACACTACAGCAGGCGTGTGCTACGTGCTTGTGAAATGGCAGGGGGCCCGGGGATGAGGTAGCTCGAAAGAAGCCGGGAGTCAGCCCCCACCTGGGCTGCAGGAAAACTAGAGCAGGTGCAACAGAATGGGGAGGGCGTGGGATCCAGACCCAGGTGACCCAGGAATGCTCCTGACCGCCAAGAGCTCTTGGGGAGTCACTAAACTTCTGAACGTCCCATTCTTCATCTTTGCAAAAACCCTGGAAGGATAAGTGTTTCATACTCAAATGTCCTTTCACTCCATCATCCGAAGCTTTATGGAATCCTCTCTACACGCAGGGCCTGATTTCCGAAACAGTCAACCAAAAGCATAACCCACAGGTGTTCACTATTACTAAAGATATTATTTCCGATACCCTCTCTGTAACGGGGACAAGGCCAGGTCTTCCTGCCGAATAGGATGCCTGCCCCACAGTTAGTCGGGTAATTTTTGATGAGACAGTACACTGAAGATACAGAAGCAATAAGGGGGCACAGGAGACTATCCCAAGAAATGGGGCTCTGTCTCAGCCAATGTGCCCAATGTGACAGAACTTAGAGGAGGGCATAGCCTGACTAAGTTGAGGGTACCAGAAAGCCAGAAACCAAAGATGCACTGCTCCAGATTCTTTACCCAGAGTAGCAAAGTGTCCCCGGCCCTTGCGGATGGTGCAGATTCCAGCGTCTCAGGTCCCCGGAGGGCACGGACCCCAACATTAGTCTCTGGCTGTACATGCATGTGTTCACCTGTCCGGTCCATGCCTCCACCCCTTCTGGTAACGAAAGATGTCCAAGGGAGGTTAAATGACTGGATGAGCACTGTGGCTGGGAGAATTACCTGGAATTTCTCAGGGATCGATGGTCCAAGTTCAAAGTCAATCCCAGCAGCTTCTCTGCAGGCCTGTACTCACCTACCCTCCCTGCCCCCACGAGGCCTTCTCAGAAGGCATCCTGAGGGGAGGGAGGTGGATGGTGTAGTAAAACAGGCTTTGAGGGAGAACCCTGGCCTCCTATGCCCGTGGAACTAAGCATTTTAATCACACAGGCCTAGATCCCAATGCCAGCTTCACCCCCCAGAAGTCCTGTGACTTTGAGCGACTCCTATCTTCTCCCTAGAGGTTTCCTGATGTGTAGAATGCAGAGAAGGCATGCCTACGAAAATAAGTCAAGACTGCCATCCAAACCTGCATCTCTGCCCTGGATTTCCACTTCCTTTTACACACAGCCTTACTGATCTCACCTTACCAGATTCTTCCAACAACCCCAGAACAGGAAGTCCTATTCTGCCCATTTTACCAATGAGAAAACAGACATAAAAAGATAATATGGCTTCCGGGCAACTCGGTGGAAGAGCCAAGTGGTCCCCATCTACAATCTCAAGTTCCCAACGGGCTTTTGAACACTTCACCCCACTGGGTCCTTCCCACAATAGATCCCCAAGTGTTGGAGCCAGAACTCAAGCCTGGGACTGCCCCCGAGGCCTGGGCGGCTTCTATTTGCCTCACTGCTTGCAGGTACACTCCCGGGATTCTTCTTTCCCTATTTAAGCAAAACCTGCCTGTGGCAGAACAGATAAAATGTCATTTCTGGGTCCCTACAGCCTCTGAGCCCCTGGAGGAGCCTGAAGGGGAACATCGGAATTGCCGCCAGCAGAATCCATTTCCCGAGCTGGCACCATACCCTAGGAACTTCCACTGCACACACAGACCCCAGCCTCCACAGCGTCCTACCCCTGCAGATGCCCTGGCGTGCTGTGACCCTCACGGGAGGGTCATCCCAAAGTGCCACCTGCCACGGCAGCTGCATTTGCTGCCCCGAGAGTTCCATCAGATGGATACCGTGAACAAAAGGGAAAGAAAACAAAGACTCCCCCGCCCAGCCCCGGGCAAACAAAATCAAGACAGCCTTTAGGAGCGTGGTGAGAACAAAAAAAAAAATGAAATTTTAAAACTCTCCAATGTGACCTTTCCCGTTGCTGGGTAAAGAAAGTACTAGAGTTGCTTAGCAGCACAACTGATTAATGCCTGTACGTCACCTTTTCTATGCCTGACAGCTACCCTTTCCCACCCAGGTTCATCAAAGCACCTGTCTCAGCTCTGGCTGTAACGTCCACATAAGCACCATCTGGAGGCCAAATGCCTTGAGGCAAGGGGGAGACGGATTTCTTACCAGGATCCGTGCAATTCTTAGCTGTCTGAGTCCCGTTCATTGGTGCCATCAGTTTTCTGTTCCTCCATGTATCTGGTAGAACATGTTTGCTAGCAGAAGCCGTTTTATGCCCTGGATTGGAAAAGAAGTCACAAACACCGCTAGGTCAAAATGGTGCTTTCTTCCAATGACCTTACACGTCTGTATCTGGCTACATAAGCAACAGCCCTGTTTGACTACTCGAGCCACCCGTAGGGAGTGAGACAACGATTAGAAGCACAATATCACCTGCTTGCACTCGGTAATCTGTTTCTTAGATCTGGTCCATTGTTTCTAGTCCCAGATGGGTCAGCATGTGATCTGACCTTGGCCAAGAGCACTCAGCCCCTCACAGGGTAGGTAACCATGAAGTTCTCATCCAGTAAACATGCTCAGGTGTCCCTGCCCCTGACGAACTACAAATGGATTATTAGGTCAGCAAAAAGGGGGGAAAAGGTTGATGGGATCTGGCCCAGAGCTTCTCACCCTTGAAGGTCCACAGAAATCACTTGGGGACCTTGTCAAAATGCAGATTCTATGTCAGTAGGTCTGGGCTGGGCCCTGGATTTCTGTACTAACAAGCTCCCAGGTGATGCTAATTCTGCTGGTCCAAGAGCCACACTGAGTAACAAGGGACATCAGCGGTGTGGATGCCAGTGACCAAACACTGTTAAACTCCTAAAGGTAATTTCTGATCTAGCAAATAAAAACGATTCTCACTTTAAGAGCTTCAAAGTATTCATTTACCTCTCCTGATGTGCACACAGCTTCAGCTGGGTAATAACAACTCTTCTATTATGCTGACACCTAAGAGCCTCTAAGCATTTTGTTTTTTCTGGGGGTGTAACTGAGGGGAAAAATACACGGACTCGGCCCAAATGCAAAGCAGCCGGTTAAGATGTTCAAATAACCTTCCTGGGTTTCTGTTGGAAAGAGCCATTTTTTTTACCTTATGTTCTCAAATCACAAAGTTGGGGTTTTGAAAAACAGTTTAAGAATTTAATGAAGTTCCACCTGATTTTCACCTATCACTATAAACCTCTCTAGATTGTCCCTAACTGCTCAAAAAGGCACTTCCTGCTTTATCTCCACCCTCCGGGTTGCTAAGTCACCTGCATTTTTCTTTTTTTTTTTTTTAATATGAAAAAGTAAAAGGTCCACAGCGCCCAACTAAAAACTGGAGTGTTAGCCAAGTGAATGTCCTCTGAAGATTCCACATGGGCTCACATCCCCCACTCCACCCCCAAACAGATCTTTTTTTTTCTAAGTTTCTTTCTCCACCTCAGATTTGCATATCCTAAGAGACTCCCAAATCACTCGGTCTTGGATGAAGGAGTGCGGCTTCTGGTTCCAGACACCAGTGCTCTCCCACCGTGGGGATTAAAAGGAGTTAAGCGATGCTGAAACATGGCAGAAACCTCCCCAGGGGATTGCCCCCCGACGTCTTCAGGGTTTGGAGAGGATGCATCAGGACCCCCAGGGAGCTCCTTTGGCCGGCGGGGGGTGGGGGGGGGGGCATGGATGAGACCCAGTGCCCAGCCTCAGAATCCGGGTTTTTGAGAAACGCGGAACACAACCCTCTCCGCTCGCAAAATTGGAAAACGGACCACTCAGTTCGGTCCTCCCGAAGCTAAGAGAATTCACACCTGAACCCCGCCCCTGAGCCGCCCGTTCCCCCACGCACTCTGGGGACAGGACTCGGGAACGGAGGGGCCCCATGTTCAGGCTTTCATCTTAGTAACACAGAACTGCAGCCGCGTCCCGAGCCCCCAGGGGCCGCGCGCAGCTCAGGGAAACGGGGACCACAGCTCAAAGCGTCGATGTCAGCCCTCCCGGGTGCGCTCTACCTGCCGGGTGGGGAGGGGACGGGACCGGATGAACCCTTGGGACCAACGTGGCAGGGAAGGAAAGGGAGACGTCTCGGAGCTGCCCGTCGGCTTCCCAGCCCAAGCCCCTCAACTCCCGGGGCGGGACCGCACCGGCACCTACCCAAGCTGCCAAAGAGGCCGGACGCACAGCACACCAGGGCCAGCACCGCGCACACGAAGCCAACTTGCCGCGGCAGCATCTCTCGCCTCCTGCGAACTTTGCGCGGCCGGAGGGGCCCGCGGAGGGCCATCCTGGAGCGCCTGGGTGCCGTCCCCGGGAGAGGATGGGGAGCTTCGGCGGCCGGAGTGCTAGCTGTGGCCGAGCGGCGCTAGGGCTGGAGCGGGCGAAGCTCAGAGGCCAGAGGCTCCGGGCCAAAGCTTCATGGCCCGCGGGCGAGGTCGGCGGGGCGGCTGGAAGAAGGGAGGTGGGGGCGCGCGGCGCAGCCGGAGCTCAGAGTCCCGCGCGCGGCGTGCGCGCTCCGCGCACCATGGCTCCGGGGCGAGGAGGCGATGCCGGCACGGTGGCGCTGGCGGCCCTGGTCCGTAGGGCTGGCGCAGTCGCGGCGCTGGAGCCGCTACCTGCCCGCTCAGCCTCGGCGCGCTCGCCCGGCCGCGGCCCCGGCAGCAGCGTCCGGGGGCCCCCGCGGGGAGCACTCAGTGCGCCCCCGCGCCCCACGCCGCCGCTCCCACTCGCAGCATTCTCCCCCTCCAAGTTTGTCGGCGGCCGCCCAACAGCAGTGCCCCCCTGCTTCCCGGCGAGCCAAGCCCGGCGGCCCAGCGCGCGCAGGGAGAAGGCAGACTGCTTCCGCGGGACCCGCGACCCTCGCCGCGAGTGGCCTCCACGCCAGCCCTCCCGGGGGCGAGCTCTCCCCGGGAACTTTCTCTCCGGCTGCCAGCGCCTGCGTCTGCGAGGCCGTGGCGCCTCCCGCCCGCAGCTCTCGCCTCCCTTCTCCTCCCCTCCCGCCCGCCTCTCACCCCCCTCCCCAGCACGTGTACTCCTCCCCGAGGGCGCGCTCGCCCGTGCGCTCCTCCCTTCCCCCCGGGGAGGCTCAACTACTGACCAATATAATCGCCCGCCCCCCCCCCCCCCCCCATGGAGCCGAAACAATCCCTTCTCTACCCTCGGAGGCTGCCGCAGAGAGGAACAGGTTCTGGCAACGCAGGGACTCTCGGAACGAGGGTTTCTGTCGCGCGGCCGCTCCTGTGCGGGCTCCCCACGACCCCCGAGGCGACCCGCGCCCCCCGCACCGCCGCCTCCCCCTCGGGGCGGGAGATGCACGGGAAGATTAATTGCTCGAGCGGAGCTGACAAACAGGCTGGCACCGAGCCAACAGGCGCCCGCGCCCTCCGGGACCCGCTCCTGCAGGGCTCTCGGGGCGGGCGGGGGGAGCCGGCGGCGGGGACCTGCAAAACGCTCCGGGTCAGGCAGAGGAAGAAAACCCCAGAGTTAACGCGGCCCCGCCACCCAGAGTTGAGCTTTTGATGTTCTGCAGCCTTGCCGCTTTGCAGGGCTCTGTGGTTTGGGTTGGTTTTTTCTCCTGGTCTCTGACCGGCTCTCTAGGGTAAACCGCTTTAAAAAATGGGGCAGGAGGGAGAAATTCAGAAGACCAGCAGCTGGAGTGGAATCCCGGTGCAAGCAAGTGGTGGGGCCCTGCGAAGGAAGGGCCTCAGCCCAGAGGGCTTGCGACTACCCCTGGGACTGACTTCCTTCCCTGGCCAATTCATCGCACACCTAGTTAGGACCTGCTAGGGATTAAGTCCACTTAAAATCCTTTTTTTGGAGCAAGGCCAGATCTGTTTAATTAAATAAATACACACCCACCGTGCGCAGGGACCTGTGCCAAGTGGCAGCCAGCTAACAAAACAAAACAACCAAAAAAAAATGTGTAAGATTCTGCCCCAGCTTTCAAGGAACCCTAAATCAAAGGGGAGCCGGACCCTCGGATAAACTACTGTTTAATAAGTCAGTTCTAAAAGTCACTGTTCTGCAGAACGTGCATGTTCCCGTCACTACCTAAAATGTGGTCCACGGCAGCGTGAGCCTTGCCTAGAACTTGGAAGAAATGGAGGCTCCAAGTCTCCAGCCCAGACCTCCTGACAATGTGCATTTTTTATTTTTTATTTTTTTTTTTACATTTATTTATTTTTGAGAAAGAGAGAGAGACAAAGCACGAGCGGGGGAAGGGAAAGAGAGAGAGAGGGAGACACAGAATCCCAAGCAGGCTCCAGGCTCTCAGCTGTCAGCACAGAGCCTGATGCGGGGCTCCAACTCACATACCACAAGATCACGACCTGAGCCGAAGTCCAAGGCTTAACCGACTGAGCCACCCAGGCACCCCAGAATGTGCATTTTTAACAAGACCTTCTGGAGATCTGTGTCACATCCAGGTGTGAGAAGCATAGCACTTTCAAGCCTGTCCCAGTGCCTCTGGCTGATCACCATCCGCATGGTTCCTCCTAGTCTAAGCAGGGACAATTGTGTTTGTGTTAGAACACAAGTAAATACCTAGAGGGCCTGGGGAGGGAGAAGGCTCACTAATTATTTTTCAGCATCCCGTTTCAGTGGCTACAAAGATACTGAAGGCATGAACACAAGACTAATTGTGGTGGAAACCCCTAGAGGAAATGCAATGGAAAAGGCAGTGTTGGTCTCATACAGAACAGCCCAGGGCTCTTTTTTGTCTGTAGAGATGCCTTACTTACCATTAAGGCTTATCCCCCATATTGGTGACAAAAAAAGGTACTTCTCATACTATTGCCGAATTTTCTTCTCATCGATTAGCCCGTACAAGGACGCGTTTATCAATAGCAAATAGAAAACCATAGAACGTGTTACATATACCATTTTGAAAGCTAGCCAAGAGCCCTTGGCATCAAATCGAAGCCAACAGAAAAAGCTGAAGTGTTAATATGCTGTTGTCCTCTCCATAAGACAAAACCTTAGGGTCACATTGGTTAAAACAACTCCAACAACAACAACAAAAAAAACTCCAATAAACAAAATGGCTTCTGGTTACTAGGATTTAATATTGTCTAAAAACTTTTGTCTGTGGAGCTCACCTAGGGCTGTTTAACACAAATTTTTGAATCCAAAACAGGCCAAAGAAGTCAACGGGTATCTGCCATTAAACATTTAGCCAGCTCTTTAATACAGCATTTGTGTCCTTTGACATCTTATACCTATGTTCAGTTAGTAGTTAGAACCCTTGAAATAATTTCATACGCACAAATGGGTTCCTTGGATCTGACAGTTTAAAAAGCAATTCGTCTGAATTGTACTTTTTGCTTCATTTAAATAGTGGCCATTACCAAATAGCCTGTGCTGCAGCTCTAATGACTCACCCCTGCAGAAGAGAGAATTGGGTTTTATGTACCTTTCAGACTCAAAGCATTCAGGAGCATTTTCTAAGTCAGCAAGGCTATGGGGACAAATGGAAAATGCATTTCTGGGTTTATCTTAGGCCCTAGGTCTGGCTTCAATGCCACTGAATTCAGAGTATCTCCACCCACCCCCCCACCCCCCCCACCCCCCCCCCACCCCCCGCCGCCACTGCCCGGCCCCTGTGACAGTGTTTTCTTCTGATGTAACATAGTAGGAGACCATCCACAAAGTCAAACAGTTTGGGCCATTTTAATAAGAAGGTTCAGTCTGTAGGGATAGATACAATTTTTTTTCTAATGTTTACTTATTTTGAGAGAGAGAAAGAGAGAGAGAGACTGAGTACGAACAGGGGAGGGGCAGAGAGAGAGGGAGACACAGAATCCAAAGCAGGCTCCAGGCTCTGAGCTGTCAGCACCGAGCCCAACTCGGGGCTTGAACTCATGAATTGTGAGATAATGACCTGAGCTGAAATCAGACGCTTAACCGACTGAGCCACCCAGGTGCCTCCCAATATATTTTTCTTAAAAATCCTTTCCTATGACATGCAGAACCTGACCATTTAATAATTCTTCTTGATTTTTTCCAAGTTTACTAGAATGACCTTCTCTATAAATTCTAATTCCTCTTGCTCTGCCTTTCAGATGGCTGTAGGTATCAGTCAGCCCCAGCGAGGGCGGTGGTTCTCAGTCCTGAGCATGCCTCAGAATCTCCTGGAAGGTGTGTTAAAACTCAGATTGCTGAGCCCCACCATAGGGATTCAGATTCAGTGAGTCCGAGGTGGGGCCCGATAATTTGTATTTCTAGCAAGTTTCCAGGTGAAACTCATGCTGCTGGTCCAGGGACCACCCCCCCCCACCCCCCCCACTTTGAGAACCACTGGGCTAGCTTATGCCATGGTGACCATAATATACAACAAGAAAACAACACAATTTTGTTTTAGAGTAGCAAAATGTGCAACCCCAAAATATGCCACTTTGGCATAGGGATTCTTTTGAGCTGAAGGCAAATGAGAAGAAGCAGATACAAGAAACACTCTCTGCCCTTCCTCTAGTTATGTAAAAGGGGGACATGAATTTGTAAAGGCGCTTCCCCCACACCAGTAAGGAGAGAAGTTAATCAGTGGTGACAACTCTAGATCCTTATCAGCCCGGAGACAATGCCAGAGGGATCTATCTAACAAATTCTGCTAAAACTAGCCCTTATCTACCACTGGCTCCCCCTATATTTCCCTTCTCACAACCTGCCACCCCATGGAAGCTCAAAGTCTTTTTCCTTTGTCTTGTCACTGGCTAAAAGTGTAACGTTCTTTTGTTCAGAGTCTATACAAACCCAAGTTCTTTTTTGAAAAAAAAATGTTTATTTCTTTATTTAGAGAGACAGAGACAGGGTGAGCAGGGGAGGAGCAAGAGAGAGAGGGAGAGAGAGAATCCCCAGCGTACTGTCAGCATAGAGACCAACGCGGGGCTCAATCCCACAAACCGCGAGATCACGACCTGAGCTGAAATCAGGAGTCGGCCGCCCCACTGACTGGGCCACCCAGGCGCCCCTATAAGCCCAAGTTCTAACCACCCCTTTGAGTGACTGATTGATTGCTGAGTGCTCCCGTGTGTACGCATGATGCACACGTTAGTGAACTTCTGTTGGTCTTTCTCTTGTTAACCTGTCTTTCCTTGATCTAATTTATAGGACTCTGGCCAATGAACGTAAGGTGGGTAAAGGGGAAATGGTTTTTCTTCCCCCACACTTGTCCTGTGTGTCTTGGGGACAGCTACTCAGGTACCTGGGAGCAGCCACAGTCTCAAACATGGCTCTTCACCAGAAGGAGACTTCTGGAGGATCTTGCACTGGCAAAGGAATATGCTGGTCTGGAAGGGACATGCTTACTGCTCCCCACCAGTCATCGGCCAAAACCAGTGGCGTGGTCCCACCAAACCACCATGAGGTCCTGTATTGCCATTCTTTTCCTGCTGACTAAGATCTCAGCCCTGCAGTGGACAGCCCCGGGGAAAACTCCAGTGCAAACCTCAGCCCTTTCCCTTGCTTTCTAGGACCTTTCCTGCCTGCCCCTCCCCGATCCCCAGTAGAACTGGTCCTGCTTGTTGCAGAGCCCCTAGCCTGTATCCCCATTACACAGCCCGTGGCAATGATCGAGAGTATCCATCTCCTGCTGGCAGGTGAGGGCCTCAAGGACTTGCTGTCTTATCCACGGCTGTGCCCAGCACATTAGGTGCTTAATAAATAAAGTATTCATGCAGTGAATAAATAAACACATTTTGGCTACAATGTGAGGCAGGTAAAAAAAACAGCTGCCCCTGTTAGGTGGTGCCTGTTCTCACCATCACTGTAGCGCCCCCCTAAGTTTCCACTCATCTTCACTGTCAAGGTCATCAGGGACCTGTGGCTACATCCCAGCAGAATCTGACACTCTTGATCTCACCTTTCTCTCAGTAGTCACATCCGGGACTTTCTGGAAGGTGCGTGCTTCTGGGTTTTCTCTTCCTTCTCTGACCAGCTCTTCCTTCAGCCCTCTGGCCTCCTGTTCTGGGCCCTTCTTCTCACTCCGGAGAGCTCATCAGTTCTGTGCATGGCATTGTTTATCCTCTGCTGCTGACTCCTAAGTCTGGAGCTGGAGCTGGGGCCTCCTCAGGAATTTGGTCCCGTGTGTTCAGGGGATTGCTAAAATTTCAAATCTGGGCCTCATCCTTGTCTTCCTGCCCCTTCCCCTCCCGTGCCAGTCTGTCGCCCCTAGGACCTCTGATCGGTCCACCTCTTGCCATCCCCACGGGCTCAATGCCTCACCCGATCCCTGCAGCAGCCTTCTTAACCAGTATCTCTAAGGCCAGCCTTCCCAGCACATTCCTGTCTCCACTCAGCAGCTAGAGTAATCTTACCCAAGGAGGAAAATCCGATTATGTCCCTTTCTTCTGTGAAACCCTCAGACACTCCCTGTTGCTCTCAGGACAGACTTCCAGCTTTGTAGCTCGGCATATAGGACCCTGCGTGATCTGTTCCGGCTTCTCCACGTTGGCTGCACGTTCAGCCACTGGGGGGCTGGGGAGGTTTTCAGCCACTGGGGGGCTGGGAGGGGGGCACGGGGCCTTGGTATTTTATCCGGGCTGCAGCCAGGGTGGAGAACCCTGCTCCAGACCCTCACCGCCCCTTGAAGCCCACCCCTTACCATGCCTTTCCTTGCTCCCCAGGCTCCAGCCAGCTAGTCAGAATCACTTTCTTGTTCTTCAGAGATGACCCTTGTGTCATCTTTCTGGAACACATCTTCCCACCTCCAAAGCCCCCTCTACCTAGGACTGTGGACTGACTGTTTGTGCCCCACCCCCCAAATTCACACGTCGGAATCTTTTGCCCAATGTGATGGTGTTTGGAAGTGATTAGGTCAGGAGGGTGGAGCCTTATGAGTAAGCTCGGTGCCCTCATAAAAGGGGCTCCGAGGGCTCTCTCTCTCCTTCTGCCACGGGAGGACACAACGAGAAGATGACTATCTATGAACTAGGAAGTGGATCTCACCGGACACAAAATCTGCTGGCACCATGATCTTGGACTTGCCAGTCTCCGGAACTGAAAGCTAAATGCCTGTTGTTTATAAGCCACTCTGTCTATGGTATTGTTATTAGAACAGCCTGAACCAAGACACCCGGCTAACTCTTTTGCTTCCAGTTTTAAGGAAGATGTCATGACCTCTGAGAAGCCTTCTAGGACCACTGACGCCTGAGTTAAGAGCCCCCTCTTCTGTGTTTTTATGGTGCCTTGTACTTCTGTCAAATAATCCATCAGACCGAATTGTAATTGCCTATTTGCTTACGTGTGGTTTCTACCAGACTCTAAGCTCTGTGGGGACGGGAACCACATCTGCCACACTCACTCCCTGGATTTAGTAGGTGCTCAATAAATCCTCATGGAAGGAAGGGAAAGCATACCTGGCCCACATTCAGCACATGTGACTCTGCCCGCCACGTTGCTCCCCTTGGCATGTGCCATATGCAGTGTTTTCACCATCATGGCACCTTTTGATCCCCATAACAGCCCTGAGGAGCAGGCAGTGCCAGACCTAGCATGCCCACTTATTGGGTTCCTCACACTTAAGCAGCCTGCTCGAGCTTGCACAAGGAATGAGAGGTACAGCCAGGATTTGAACCTGGTCTTCTGCCCGTTAGCTATACCCTCACCCACTCCCCCATGCCACAGCTTCTCATCCTGATAGGCATGCTAACTAGCTTGTGGGATAAGTGAGTTCTGGGTGGAGACAGAAGGCTATACCTCATGGCGCTATTTCCTGCCTGGGCCATCTCCTAGTTCCTGAGTAATGGTGCGGACTCCCAGCCAAGGCTGATGGGAGGAGGGAGGATCCTTAAATACACTGGACCTGGGGTTTCCTAAACTCAAGCGATGTGGCTGCTCCATGGTTTGCAAGCCTGCTTCTCAGATTCCTCGGATTTAAATACGAAAATAACCCGTCCCTTTGTTCACCGTTCAGAAAACATTTAATGAGCACCTAACTGTATATCGCTTCATGCTTCAATATGTAACGCCCCCACCAGCCTATGAAGAATATGTCAGAGTGAAGAGTAGCCTCCTGTGTCAAGGAAATCCGGCACCAGAGTGCAGTCCACGTTTCTAAGGGGGCTCGGCACCTCAGCACCACCCAGGGACCCAGGCTCTTGCCACCTTGTGGCTCTGCCATCCCCTAGGCCATTATCATCAGCTACATGGTCAAAGCTGATTCACCGCCACGCGTCCAGCCGACGGGAAGGAGGAGGAGCGGCCAGTGTTGGAAGCCCCACCCCCACCCCGGCTACATCCCTTCTCATATTCTGTTGGCAGAAGCTGAGTCTCATGACCACACCTAACCAAGCAAGGCTAGAAAATGCCTACCTGGGCAGCAGTGCCCAGGTGAATTCTGTAACTGTGGAAACAGAGGAGGGGGGCTGGTGGGCAGCTATCAGCCTCTACCACCGATGGGGTGTTGGGACTCAAGGAGAATAAGGGGCTTGGCCAAGATGCCTCGGGTAGCAAGCCGCAGATCCCAGCCTCCTCCCCAAGGTGCAGATTACTGAGTGCCCTCTACACAATGCCCCTCGGGTCACTCAGCTCTGAAAGCAGAGGTGAGGCTGGTAGGGCTCCCCATAAGGGATAGTCGGAAGGGCTATCTGGCAAGGGACACGGCTCGAAAGCTGCCTCTGGTTTAGACCCTCGCTCATTGTCTCCAGCCGAATTGGCCTCTCCGTGCTCACTATGAGCCATGACATTGCACAAAAGCCAGATTTTCCTTTCCAGTCAGTGCGCTGCACAGCCAAAGGCTAGAGCAGCGTGGGTTTTTGTTTTCCTGTGCATGTGCCCTATTTTCGCATTTCTTCATTTCTCTCTAATGGCTCGGGCCCCGGGAGCCCCAGCCTCTCTCTGCACCTCTGGAAGGGCCTCAATACACAGGAAGAAATGACAACTAAGCCAGGAGTAAAATGGCAAGTGCTGGGAGAAGGGGACAGATAGAGTGTTGGAGATTTTCGTCCCAGGGAGTTGTAGATGTGCCACACGGGAAATCACTAACTGCCTCTGGGACCGCTGGGGCGGGCGTGTCCCCAACCCAAGCGCATTTCAGCGCGTCACCCGCCTCCAGAAGCCAATCCCGCATGGTGAACATCCTTCTAGTCTGTGCTTTGGGGTTTTAATGAGGGAAAGTTTCACTTTGCCCACTTTGGAGGCTCCTGTACAAACATCCCTGCTAATTCCCACTCAAGGGACAGCCATGGCTGGAAGACGGGAGAGGATTGAGATCCGAGGACTGAGGTGGCGCACCGCCTGCCCAAGCTGGGGAGCTCCCTGGGGCGTCTGGGCAGGAATGCGTGGGCCAGAGAGCGAGAGTAGTGAGTCCGGGCGGCCAGCCAGGGCAGCTGTCTGCGGGGAGCTGGCCAGACACAAGGCCAGCACTTGCTGGACAGGCAAGTTCTTGTCCCCAGCCAGGGAACTGGACGTCCTTTGGTGCGGTTACCCAGATAATATCAGAAACTCGGAGTCAAGCATCTGAATGATCACAACCAGCCTCAGCCCCTCAGGAAAGGCGTCTGGGTCTTTGTCAGACTCCAGACCTAGCTCAGCGCCTTGCTCTAGTAACTCAGCCGCCCCCAGATCGCACTGGCTCAGCGCTTCGTCAGTTTATTTTTCACTTGAATGATGTCCACATTGGGTGGAGGGGCAGGCAGCTCTTCTTCACATGGTCGGTGAGGAGTCACGGTCCCCTCTATCTCCTGGCTGGGCCATCCTCAGCCCGTGGCTTCTGAGGGTGCCGAGCCGGTCTGTGCCGAGACAGCCGCGGGGAAAGGCACGGAGAATCCCAAATGGAAGGTTTTTATAGGCCAGACCTGGAAGTGGCGGCTTCAACTCCACCCACATCCTAGGGGTTAGAACACAACCTTGGGACCACAGCTGCCAGGGAGGCTGGACCCGCTGTGCGCCCCCGGAGAGGAGGAAGGGGCCTGGTAAATAGCCTGTGCCATGCACAAGAGACATATTGCCAAGGCCTCAACAGGAACAATCATCACAATGTATCATTTATCTACCCTGGGTCTGGGACAGGCAGTGTTCAAAGAACGTTACATCTATTGACTCATTTAATCCTGCCAACAACTCCCAGAGGTAAATACCATTACCCTTGTCAGTTTTCAGGTGGAAGAGCCAAGTGTTCTGAGGGGTTAAGGAACCTGCCCAAAGTGACACAGCTACTAAGTGACAAAGCTGGGATTCAAAGCCAGGCAGTCTGGGTCCAGGATCTCTGCGCTCAGCCGTCCTACCTCAAGAATGAACTTTCCTTGGGGCGCCTGGGTGGCTCAGTCGGTTAAGGGTCCAACTTCGGCTCAGGTCATGATCTCACTGCTCATGAGTCCAAGCCCCGCGTCTGGCTCTGTGCTGATAGCTCAGAGCCTGGAGCCTGCTTTGGATGCTGTGTCTCCCTCTCCTATCCAAGCCCCCCTTTTACAGCCAGGGAAACTAAGACCCAGGAAAGACAAAGAGAGACCGAAGCTCAGAATTTCAGGTGCAGAGCTTACTCTCCTGCACAGATAGGCTGCCAGTAAACACTTGTTAAATGAATGGATGGATGGTTCTATTTTCGTATGTGATTGAAAGTGTTTTTAAAGTACCAAGCACCCCTTTAATTTTAGATATTAACTTTCACAGGGACCACCACCCTTGCTCTGAGCCAAAAGACTGAATAGGAGCCTGGAACAACAACCCATTTGAAAATAAATTCACCACCTGCAAGTCTTTTGGGGAATTAAAATAAAAAAAAAAATTTTTAAAAAAAAGGCCCAGAAGAGATTTACCACTTTGTTGCATAATAAAGTGCCCCCCAAAGTAATACTAATACTTTAATGTCTGTTATGCAATGCTGATGGGTCTGTATGACTCAGCGTTTTAAATTAATTTAAAGGATTTTTGATGAATGTTGTTGGCTAGATTTGGGGCCTCTCCTTTTCCTCTCTCCCCCCTTTCGACTGGGTTCTGAAAGCAAACTCTCCAGCAGATTCTTACCTGCAGCGGGGAGAGATTTTGGGTAGAGGCAGGCAGATACTTGAGAAGATATCCAAGAAGAGAAAGAAAAGAGCTTTTGTGAGCAGCACACAGCTCTGATCTCCCCTCTGACCACCGCTGAAACCACCCTCCACTGGGTCATGCGTGTGAGCGGTCATGAGGCCCTTCAAGCCGAGAGAACTCTAATCCCTCAGGCTGCTTGTAAATAATAATGTATAAACTTATGATTAGTATTCTGTTTCAAAGGCCAGTGATCAAAAGACAGCAGCCGGCCAGAATGGTGAACTTTAGAACTCAGCTTTTGAATGAACTCTTCACGGCGTCCCTCTGTGGATCCAGGCTTCACGCCTCTGGGTCTTTGTTCCGCTAGAATCTTCTCTTGGTCCCCTCAAGGATGCCCCGCTGCCTCGGGACACATCCATAGGTGCAGGCTGTGCTCTGTAACAAGGCGGTGGATTCCCTCATCCGGTTCTCAGCTTCTCTGCATCATTCTCTGGTTTGCACAGAAAGAGTCCAAGCCACAGGCCCTAGGGTCTCCGAGGAAGTGAAAGAAAGTGTCCGGCCTTGAGGAGACACATACTTTCAGGACATCTGTGCCCTTGAGCGACAGTGTCATACACGGAGCCCCGGTGACCTGGACGACATGGGGCCTTTCTGAGACAGTGGTAATTCTCCCCCTGCCATGGACATTAGTTTTCAGCAGCCACGTTCCATACTTCAGAACCAGGGGATGAGTTTCAGGAGCACGGACAGCGGGACCAGGGAAGAAGTCAGGGGTGCCGGGGCCTGCCCAGGGGCGGAGGTGCTGCTAATCTCTCTCCTTATCCCCATGTTCTGCCCGCTGTCCTACCATTTCTGTTCCCTGTTCCCTCTGCTCCGGCTCCCAGCAAGATGGCAAAGTCCCAGCTGGTGTGTTCCACACCCAAACGCCTCCATAGTCAGACTTTCTACCAAGGTAAGAGTTTAAACGCAGTGGGTCCCCAGCTTTGGGGTACAGATGCCTGGGAAAATTTGCTGAATGCCATAGACGCTATCCACCCCCACCCACCCACCCACTGCACCCCAGGAAAGTGTACAAACTGTACATATGGGATTTGGGGTACAAATTCTGGAGGACGGAGGACTGGAAACTTCCCCTGAAACTTCAGGTGGCCCCCACCCACTGCCAAGGTCTTGCCAGGCCTATTCGTATTGTAGAAATACAATTAGAGCTTAGTCTACTTAGTGACAGACCACTGAAAGGCCGAACAGCCTTCGATGCTCAAAGCAGTAAAGATCAATTTCTCCTTGCCTCTCCAAGGAGAGAAAGGGAATTCTCATGCTGACGCTAAGAAGATGGAGATGTTCTATGTTTAGAAAATTCCTTATGCTACAATCCCCTTTTGGAAATCTACGAGGTGTATTAAAGCTCTGAGAAGATCTGCAGCGGTGAAGCCTCTTATGGTCTGCCGAATCCAACATTTCCCAAACTTATTTGGCCCTGGCACCCTTTCTGCTCCTATCACCAGTTATGTCCCCGTAGAACTGGTGTTTTGAGGAGTACGGATTAGCCTAACGTCTGCACTTTACAGGTGGGGAGGCTGAGGCCTAGAAAAGGGGCATGACTCTCCCAGGGTCACCCTGAGTCAGGGGTGGAGCCGGGCCTTGGCTTCCTGGCTTGTGGCTCTTTCCATGTGGCAAACTGCCATGGTAAAGAGGACTTCTTGGGGCGCCAGGGTGGCTCAGTAGGTTAAGCATCCAACTCTCAATTTTGGCCTGGGATAAGGATCTCACACTTCGTGGGATCGAGCCCAGCATCAAGATCGACACAGACAGTATGGAGCCTGCTTGGGATTCTCTCTCTCCCTCTCTGTCTGCCCCTCCCCTGCTCATGCTCTGTCTCTCCCTCTCTATCAAAAATGAATAAATAAACACGAAGAAAATTTCTTAAAAAAAGAGGACTTCTCTAAGGACGGGAGGCATGGCGTGATTCTCAGCTCCCTCTTTCTTCTGAGGAGCCCACAGAAAAAGGCAGAACAACTGTGTTCAAGTCACTGAGGGTGAGGGGGGCTGGCGGTTGCAGAGAAGGGCATTGTCAGGGCCCCAGGTTTACAGCCCAGGGCCCAGAAGTGCATGTGGATTTTGCTCCATGGTAATATTCTGAGGGCCTGGAGAGCTCAGGACAAGGGCCTCAGGCAGGACCAGCTTGGCGCAGGCTGGAGAACAGAACCTGGAGAGCAGACCTGGCTCAGGGACACCCTTATAGGTCTGGGGACCCATTAGCATCACCAGGGAAACCTGATGGGCCATCCCTGGGAGAACAGACAGCAGGCACACCCCCACCTCCCGAGCGCACCTTGGAAACCAAATACAAAGGAACGGCCAGGGCTCTGATGGGTGAGTGGGGCTGCTCTGGGTCCCTGGGATGTGGGCAGAAAGGCAGAAACTCTGCACCAACTGTGCAAGGAATAAGCCTCCCTTTCTGTTTCCTTTTTTAAAACCTACAGATGAGGGACTGCATCCCCCCACTGCTCCAAGCCTGCTCGGCAGCCAAATGAGGAGCCCTCCCTTACCACTTCCCCAAACCTTGACCCGTAGGAACAGCAGCCTCTCCCCACAGGACACTCGCGGGTGGCATCTTCCCAAACATGCCGAGCCTCTCTCTCCAACTTCCTGAGGCCAGGAGTGTTCTTTGGTTCATTGCTAAAGACCCAGCAATCATGTGATCATTCACTCAGAAATCAAAAGATGCTAAGGGTTGCTAGGAAGTTGAAAGAAAAAGGTCTGACGTTTTTCTATTTCAAAAACAAAACAAAACAAAACAAAACCAATAATCCTCCTTGTCATGCTTATAACTATGTGGAAGTGTGTGCATTACTATGTATAGGCAGAGACTGGATATAAAAATACCTCCTTTGATAAGAAGAAAACATATCGATGGCTTCAGTGGGGTTCTGGGCTATTCTTTGGGCCATGGGCTGCGTCCCTGTTTCCTTGAATAGAGACAATTCCTGCAATGATGCTGCCTGAACGTGGAGCTTGCTGAGACCCTGGAAGTGCCTGTCACTGGTGTCCCTCTGGGCTGACAGGACACACGAGGGATCAAGGGGGTGTCCCTTTCATCCGGGCACTCAGGGCCTTTCCCTGAGGCAGAGGAGGGGTCCCAGTCTGGGCTGCCTCAGGGACCACTCCTGCAGCCAGCAAGACAAGAGGAGGCGATTCTCAAAGCAAGAGGCGCAAAGAATGTCGTCACCAACTGCCGGCCGAAGCCCCAAGTCAGGCAGCTCCGGACAATCGCTATCGCCCTGGCACAAGATCCCTGGAGACAAGGGGGTGCCCTTGCCAGCCTCCTGCCACCTTAGGGTCCTTCCCCTGCACCCCACCCACCCCTCTTCTGCCTATCAGCTATACTTCTCCTCAGACCCTACATCCCAGTTACCCTCCGTGCTGTCCCCTCCCACCTGTTTTTCTATGACTCTGAACCGGAACAGGAAAACCGCCAATGCGGGGCAGGGGGTGATTCCTAAGACAACGAGTAGGGTTTGGGGTCCGCAGATCTGTGCCTCACTCTCACATGGGCCTCACAGGCTGGGTGGCTCCGAAAACATCACTTAATCTCTTCGCGCCTCAGTTTCCTGGCTGTGAACAATGGGGGCTGGTCTTTCCTTAAAGGCCTGTCCCCCATCGACTGAGCCCTGAACGTCTGTAGGAGCCTCTGTCTTCTGCCACACGCCCCAAAGCCCGTGAGAGTGAGCCTGAGTGTGACCCTCCCTGCGCTCACGACGCGGCCCCGGGGTGTACCGGCTATGCTCCCAAACCTGCTTTCCCTCTCCCACCCCACACAGCTCCCAGCACAAGGCTTGGGCCCCCACCTCTGTGCTTTGTGTCTGTCCACGGATCCTGCTTCCTCCGTCTGCTCCCCGGAGCACCTTATGGACTTGCTTTGCCTTAGGTCTCTGGATCCGTCCACACTTAGTTTCTCTCCAACATTCTCCACCCGGCTCTGCCCCTCTGTTGGATTTTTGTCTGGACGGAGCCCACCCTTGACTCCCTTTGAATGGGGAGGTGGTGAGTTTCAAAGGTGAGACAAGATCCTAAGGCAGCACTAACCTCATTCGTGCCTGGCACCCAGAAGATGCTCGCTGCGTCACTTTCCTCCTGCTTTATCTTCTGATTTCTTGGGTCTCCCGGCTTCCGGAACAAGTGATCCACGCTAATGTCATTCCTTTGGCAGGACTGGATCTAGTATTGCTTCTGCTGGAATGGCAACTGGACTGGGTCTTACGTGCCGTTTCGTGATCAACCGGTAGTGACTTCCCAGAGCGTCGCGCTGCAATGGAGGAGAGTGAGTCTAGGCTCGAGGGGGAAGAATACCAGGATGGGCCCGCGGCGTCCGCCATGAGTATGCCACTGTGTGGCAATGGAGAAAGTCACTTCACTCCTCCAAGGCTCCAGTCCCTCATCTCTAAGTGATGGAGGCCTACCAGCTCCATAAGTCACTCTGAGCCCCTCATCTACTAAATACCCCCTGAAGAGAGAGCAGTGTTCTAGAGACCCTTTGGCCCCCAGGCCACTGGAGAGCTGGCTCGGGCATCCTTGCCGTGACCCCCTCAGCATCCGGCTCCCCGTGGCTTCCCAGGGGAGTCTCACCCTTATCCCTAATGGCAGGCCTGTTGGCTCTGGCTCCAAACCCCTAAATTGGGAAATGTTCAACTGCAGATTGTTTACATTGTGTATTCAGAGTACGAAGTGGTGTTTGAGAAGTGTTGCCATGGAAACGGTGAAGTGAGGAGGCAGCTAACTATGAAGAGAAATAATCCAATATTAACACGCCCAAGCTACGCTCTTGGGCTGCTGTAAATCAAATATCATGTTATCAAGCAGGCAGCCACTGTCCACGTGCCCAGCCTTAGTCTTTGAAATTGGAAGAAACTACCTCTTGGGTCTAGTTGGTTAACGAGCCCATAGCAAATTCTGGGGCTCCCTGATTTGGGGGCCGAGATGCCTTCCAGCTCCAAGAGTTGATGCCCCTAGGCCAGTGGCTCTCGAACTTCATTGACTGGTGCCCCCCTTGGATAAAAAGAGCCGGTGGTCCACCTGCCACAACCTGTCCTGATTTCCATCATGTGCGATAACACACAATACCACCATCCAAGCAATTTCGAGGGACCCAGAGGCGCACGTACACACCTGCCTTTGTGACAGGGATGTGGATGATTTGCAAATGAATTCTACCGTCTGAAATGCTAGCATCTAGTTGCTGGAAAATTACAGACTCCCCAAACGGTTGATACAAATAGGCATCACTACACGCTGCAGGGTTAACCAAACAGCCTGTCACCAACTCCATGGATACTGGTGAGTCTGAAAAGCCCAGCCAGCACAAGGCAGCGCGGACGGGACGCTGGCAGTGGGGATCCTTCCCGGAGGTTCAGGATTCCCAGCCATCTCTGCTGCCAAGAGCTGGGTGGCCGCCAGACTCCTCGGGAGAATGCTGAATTAGAGCCCTCAGCAAATGCTAGCGACAGGCTCCTTTTACCTTATAAACACCAAATATTAGGAAGCTTCGATACTCATTTGTTAAGTAACGTTGATTGTATGTGACAATGAAAGGCTTTGGGAAGGAGTGCTCTTTGCCTGGGGAAAGGGTTTGCGTGTTTGTTTTAGGAGGGTCCCCGAGGCTCCTCCCGTGGGCTGCAGGTCACTGAGAATCGCGAGCAGGCAAAGGCCAGCAGGTGCGTCCGGAGCTTTGCAGCTCTGGCCCTCCCTCCTGACCACTCGGTGTGGCACAGTGCCGGGGAACGTTACTTCCCCAGCCCGGGATCTGGGCCAGCTGCATCAGAGTCGCCTGGGAACTTTTGGAAAAAATGCCCTCCTGGGCCACAGCTCTGGAAATTCAGATCTACAAGGTCAGGGATAAAGCTCGGGGATCGATCTACGCTTTCCAAAAGGTCCCCGGAGCGTGTGACAAGCAGCCATGGGTGGGGAAGTGCTGGGCTCTGTCCTGCCGTGAGGCCGCGGCCCGGATGGAAAAGCCTTAGCACCTCCGTTTCTCCGTGTGTACACTGAGAATGAAATGCTCGCCCGCCCCCACCTCCAGGGGCCGTGAGAGTCTCAGGACACAACTCTAGAAAGTTCTGGGCTCAGCTTGACTCCTGGCGGGTCCCTGGCAACGTTCAT
The DNA here is from genome assembly GCF_027475565.1 of Acinonyx jubatus. Taxonomy (NCBI): domain Eukaryota; kingdom Metazoa; phylum Chordata; class Mammalia; order Carnivora; family Felidae; genus Acinonyx; species Acinonyx jubatus. The sequence continues at coordinate 132,852,124 of NC_069386.1, read as the reverse complement.
CTGGAAGCAGTGTGGCCCACAGAGACCTCCACGGGTGCTTCACAGAAGTGACATTTTAGTGCTACGCTTTACGACCTACGTGGACGTTGTTACGTGTTCTTTTAGAGGTAGCAAGTGCTTCCTAATTTCTAAGTCTGTTGGGGGCGGGGGGGGGGGGGGACAAGAGACTTCAATTTGGAGTCAAAACGACCCGCATTGCCATCTCAGCTCTGCCATTAGCTGTGCCGGCTAGCTGTGTGGTGTCCCCTCTCTAAGCTGCAGTTCACGGTCTTTAAAATAGAAATAATCATCCTTACCTCACAGGGAAAAACAAATTTACCTTAAAATCTTTCTTGAGGGGCGCCTGGGTGGCTCAGTCGGTTAAGCGTCCGACTTCAACTCAGGTCACAATCTCGCAGTCTGTGAGTTCGAGCCCCGCGTCGGGCTCTGGGCTGACGGCTCAGAGCCTGGAGCCTGCTTCGGATTCTGTGTCTCCCTCTCTCTCTGACCCTCCCCCGTTCATGCTCTGTCTCTCTCTGTCTCAAAAATAAATAAACGTTAAAAAAAATTTTTTTTTTTAAATCTTTTTTGAGGCGAATCCATATGACCATAGGAATAAAATAAACGACAGGAAGCCCCAGCAAGCCAGCATGGGGGGCTTGCAGCCAGACGAGCAATGCACACCCCAGGAGGACAGAATAGGGGGGTTGTGGCTGAAATTCTAGTGGTTCGAAGAGGCACAGCAGCTCCCCCGCCCAGGTCAGGGTGGCCAGCCCCCAAGTCATTGGCGGGTCCTGCTTCACAGGCTCTGGGAAGCAAACAGCATCTTCAAGGGCCAAAGTGCAACTCACACTTCTCCATGCCAACTCAGTAAGAGATGCCAACACGCCAGCTTGACAAGATGCCCGGGCTTTTGCCCTGGGCCCCCTGCCCTGCTAGGCTCAGGAACCCCTCAGAGGTGCCTCTGTGTACCCAAGCCGGAGGCTCCGTCCTAGCCGTGCTCGTCTGGTGCCCATAAACTCAGGCAGCCCCCTAAGGCAGGCAAAGCCCACGGTGCCACTGGGGACACAGACGACTTCAGTTCTGCTGCTGGACCGTGACGGGCCCCCCACCCTTAGCCCGCCATAGCTCCCCAGGGAGTCAGGTGGGATGCTCTGTCTGCAGAGTTACTGCAGATCTGGCCTGGACACCCAGGTTCTGGTCCTGCAAAGCGACTTTTACAGCCACTTGGCTCAGGCACAAAACCTCAATAGCGTCCTAGACAACTAGGACGGTTGTCTTGTGGAAATTAAACCTCTGTTACCCTTTGGCCTCTGGCCCTTGTCAAGGTTCAACCCTTGACCCTTGGGAGGGTCCCATCCTCCTGGAGAATTCTATTGTGGAGGCTGCTATGACACTCCTGCCACCTGATCAGAGTCACCCCCAAGGGGTGGGGCAGGGGTTAGGGCCCTTTTCCTCCAAGGGGGCATGTCTGCTCCTTGCCTAGTTCTCCCCAACAACCTCCAAGCTCGGCACCGGATGGCCGTGTCAGGGGCTCGGTAGTGCAATTCCACCTGCTCCCGGAGTCTGGACCCAAGGCCGGGTCAGGGGCACCTGTCCTAGTCAACCTGGGGCTCCAGCACACCAGCCGGAGACCTGGTCGGCCCAGGGGTAGCATTTGCTTACTTCATGTCTTAGTCCGTTTGAGCTGCTCTAACAAAAATACAATACGCCGGGGCGCCTGGCTGGCTCAGTCAGAAGAGCCCGGGGCTCTTGATCTCAGGGTTGTGAGTTCGAGCCCCACATTGGGGGTAGAGATTATAAAAACAATAAATAAATGTAAGAAAAAATTACCATCCACTGAATTTTATTTCCCAGATTTGGAGGCTGGGGAAGTGTACAATCAAGGTGTTGACAGAGTTGGTGTCTGGTGAGATGTCCACCTAACGACTGTGCCTCCACACAGCAGAAGGGGCAAGGGAGCTCTCCGGGGTCCCTTTTATAAGGGCACTGATCCCATTCGGGAAGCCCTCATAACCTAATCACCTCCCCGTACCATCACATCGGGGAATTGGTTTCAACACATGAATTTGCAGGTATGGGAGGCAAAAGCATCCAGCCTATTGCACTTAAACAAATATTGTCTAGGGGCGCCTGGGTGGCTCAGTCGGTTAAGCGGCCGACTTCAGCTCAGGTCATGATCTCATGGTCCGTGAGTTTGAGCTCCGCGTCGGGCTCTGTGCTGACAGCTCAGAACCTGGAGCCTGTTTCAGATTCTGTGTCTCCCGCTCTCTCTGCCCCTCCCCCTTTCATGCTCTGTCTCTCTGTCTCAAAAATAAATAAATGTTTAAAAAAAAAATTAAAAAAAAAAAAAGAGTGGCCTGGAGCTGGACACTTCCGGCATGAAGGAAGATGGTCAGGAAGAGAGATGGCATTTTCCTCTGCCCCGGAGATGGTGAAACATCTCAGGTGGCACCCACTCCTCTGCCACATTTGTGACCAACTCCGGGAGAAGCCACACCAGCTGGAGCTCTGCAAGCTAGCAGGAAGTCCAGGCTCTGCCCCTGAATCTGAAACTCATGTGGCATTTGAGTTTATTGATTAAGAGTCTGCTGGCCTCCCGGCTCGTGCTCAGGAAAATCCCCTTCTCATTACGGCCCAGCTTGGTTTCACCGAGGTGTCTTTTAAAGTTCCCAGCAGAAGTGGGGGCGGGGGGAGGCACAGTTGTCTGCGTTTCAAGGCGCGTTTGTTTCAAAGTGGGCTTCGAATAATGCTGCAGTGCAGAACTGAGCCATTGTAAGCGGATAAATGCAGGGCTGACGTCTGTGGGCCTATTATCTGAACTGTTACAACTGCCGGGGAAGAGCGGGCTTGCTGACCATCAGGACTCACGTGACCAAAAAGCAGAGGGGGAGGAGGGGTGGTGAGGCCGGCTCTCTGCTGATCACCTCACTTTGCTGATTGTATAACAAGGGGGCTAGAGAAAGTTCCATTAGCTGGCATCGTGCATCTGTGGCAGAGAGGGAACTGGTTGGGCTTCTGTTCCCCGGGCTCTTGAAAACCATGCCAACAAAGGAGGCGGGGGGAGTTCATTCTACAGTTTACCATCTCTATTCTGTTGGATTCTCAAGTTCCCCTGTTTCCAGTATTAGTATTACCTGGCATCCAGAGAGTGGATGATGACTTTTTAGAAACCGTGATGTTTATGATATTTTGTAGATTGGTTTCTCCCATTCAGAAGGACAAAGATATATGGGGGCAAGATACAGAACTACAGGTTTTCAATGCTATTAGGATCAAAGCTGTTACTTTCAATAAGTCAGGCAAGTCATTTTTGTAGATAAAGAAACTGGCTTGCTCATGATCAGATTCTAGGATTCAAACCCAGGCGACCAGTAGCCTTTCCATTACAGCATAAATGCTTTTTTTTTTTAATTTTTTAAACGTTTATTTGTTATTGAGAGACAGAGAAAGAGCATGAGCATGAGAGGGGCAAAGAGAGGAGGAGACACAGAACCTGAAGCAGGCTCCAGGCTCTGAGCTGTCAGCACAGAGCCCGATGCGGGGCTTGAACCCACAAACCATGAGATAGTGACCTGAGCCAAAGTCGGAGGCTTTACTGACTGAGCCACCCAGGCGCCCCGGTTTTTTTTTTTTTTTTAACATTTATTTATTATTGAGAGAGAAAGACAGAGCATGAGCATGAGGGGGGTGGGGAATGCTTTTGTTCCTTTATTCATTCATTCAGTAAATATCGATTGGCCACCGCTTTGTGCTGGCAGTAGACCAGTGAATCAGTAAGCAAAGTCCCTGCCTCATGGGGCTTACTGTCCAGTATGGGAAGACTTGAGTTTTTCGATTCAGGTGAGTGTACCTCCTAGCACATGTTGCCCGGTACTGCGTACCTAATCAGTGGTGAATAAATATTTAATCAGTGCATGAATAAACGCCCTAACGGTGGCCTTGATTCGTGACTCTTCATTCGTTCACCCAGGGCCACACTGAGAAGGTGTTCCAGATATTAACCCACCAGACGCAAGTGAGGTCGCTCGCAGATGGTACCTCAGCTCCATTCCAGAGAGCAATTTGTAACTTTTTCTCGTGAAGCATGAACTTGGAACAATTTCGAAATGGCAGGTGCACAAATTATTTCTCCAAGGAGAAGACAATTTCGTCTTCCCACTTCTCATCATGCAAATCTTTCGACCACAGTTGGTAATGAATGGAAATCGAAAAATGAGATCCAAAATTCACACTTAACTGTTTGGAAGAAGCGTTTTTGTTGAAAAAAGCAGCTGAACAGAACAGGGGGCTGGTGAGGGCAGGGTCTGCTTCTGAGACATAGCTGGAGCTAACACTGAGGTGAATGTCAGAGCAGAGAAGGCAAGAGAACGAAGTTCTAGAGAAATTTTCTTTTTCCATTTTAATGTGAAAGTTGAGTATTCAAGGTCTAGAGACTAATTGTCATTTGTCTGCATTGAGTCCACCATGCTTCCGCTCAGACTCAATGGTCTCATCAGGGATGCAGGGACCTTCATGGCCCAGCCCCACCTGCCTTGTTAATCTCATCAGGCACTATGCTCACTCCATCTACTCTGCTTCATCTCCTCTGATACCCTGTCTTCTAGAACACACCCCTCTCTCCTCTGAGAGCCTCTGCTCAAGCTGTTTCCCCTTTCCAGAAAACCCCTACTCAAGATCTAATTCAAACACGACCCCCTTGGCAAAGCCTTCCCTTAGACGGGCTGGAGTTAAGCCTTCCTTCCTCTATGTTCTCTTGGCCCTTAGCTCAAACCTCTCATGTAGCGTGTTTGAATCCCTATTTTGACTAGGTAGCAGTCTATCTCTTTTACTGGATTTTGAGTTCCTTGAGTCTTTTTTTTTTTTTAATGTTTTTTATTTATTTTTGAGACAGAGAAAGACAGAGCATGAGCAGGGGAGGGGCAGAGAGAGAGGGAGACACAGAATCTGAAGCAGGCTCCAGGCTCTGAGCTGTCAACACAGAGCCAGATGCGGGACTCCAACTCATGGAGTGTGAGATCATGACCTGAGCCGAAGTCAGGCACTCAACTGACTGAGCCACCCAGGCGCCCCGAGTTCCTTGAGTCTTAATCACCTTTGAGTGAACCTCAGTACCCAAAAGCGTGCCTCGCATCCATGAGTGGCAAAGAAAAAGGATATAAATACCAATTAAATGTGGGGTTTAGGTTGGGGGAAATACTTGCTGGGTATAAAAGACAGGACTTTGCACTTGATTACTAAAGCAGGATTATGGAACAGCCTTTCTTAAAGGTATCTTAAAGACATTTACTAGTTTGAGATACTTAAGTGCTTGGAGGCAGAGGAATGACCAAAGGCAAAATGGGGATGAAGATGGGCGGTAGGGCAAGCATCAACTTTGGAAAGAACAAACCAGAGAGAAAAGCTCCTCCCTCTCTTCCTGATTTGGGTGCAGTCCCCATGGTGGCTGTGTCCCTCCATGGCCACTGCTTCTGCCAGGTGGCTCCTGTCCCAAGGTCACAGCTTTTATCTGAGCTCCAGGAATACTATTCTCTCCCCTTGTCCCTTTGGGCCCTGGGGTGGTGATGGCTTCCAGCTGCTGTGCGTCCCTGGGTGGGGGGTGGGGGGGTGAGGGTGGTGCTCAACATCCCCTGTTGGTTCCCTCATCCCACTCATTCCTTTATGAATAGGTCCTTTAGCTTCAAAACTGTTGCTGAAAACCTTGACTGATACCCACTGTACAACTCCAAGATTCTAGCTACTCCAGAATTCTGCTTGAAAAATGCTAGGTATTTCCCTGCCATACCCAGGGGCTGGTAAACCATAACCCATAGGCCATATTTTTACAAATAAAGTTTTATCAAACGCTTTTTAATTTATTGGAATGTCACTTGTTTTTATAAATAAAGTTTTATTGGGACACAGCCACACCCATTCATTTACACACCGTCCATTTCTGCTTCCATACCACCGCACTGGCACAATACTTTTGACTGACAGGATGACCCACAGAGCCTGGAACATTTTTATCTGGCCCTCTACAGAAAAAGTCTGCTCCCCCGCCCCCTTGTTTCTCACTATCTGCATTAATAGGCTGTTACTTTAACATCCATCTGCAAAATGTCTTTTAGAGATTTCTACTTCAAAGGTCTGGTTCTCTCTTCCGTCCTAACATCAAAACACCAGTTTGACCCTTCCCATCCTTTCCAGGGGGCTCCACTAGGTAAAGTTCAAATTCCAGAGTACATCTTTCTCTCATTTCACCAAGTGATACTTGCGTCCCCCACTTGCCATGGTGGCTCCTCGGATCCAATACATTATTGGTTATCTTGATTGAATCAATGGTTATGCACCATTGATTTGTTAACAATTTCTCTGAGGAGGGGATTGAAACACTAAGTGCATAAGTCCATTTCAACCACATCAGAATTTCAGAAATGTTACGTTGTTAAAGATAAGGCACAACCCTGAACTGAGGATCGGCGATATCAGGGAAGAAGAGAATGTGAGGATAATGGTTACAGGGCTCCTGGGGAATCCGGCCACGGCCAGGTCCTCCAGGGTTTGGGAGTTAGGCCACGAAGTTTGACTATTGTCCTGGTGACAATAACATGCTCTTAGGGGACTGTGTGTAAGGAGGCAAGTGACATGGTCAGATCTGGCTTTTAAGGGACCACTGGGCAGCCTGTGTGGAAAGACGGACTGAAAAGGGGCAGACTTCAGGAAGGAAAAGCAGACAAAAGAGGCTGGTGTGGACGAAAGGCTGACAGTGGGACCAGACACTGGGATGTGGACTCAGGACAAATTTCTGAGATGAGGTGAGCGGAATTGCTGAGAAGCCCAGGGCAGAGGGAGGGGAAGGCAGTGTTGGAATGACTCCCAGGCTCCTTCTTGGGCATCCGGAAGAACCAGATACGTGCTCTGATGGAGGAGCACCCAGGAACCCTTTTATTTCCTGGATTCCGAAGCCCAGGCTCAGTTCTTGCCCCTGGAACAGGTTCCATGGTGACCAAGAGATATGCCTTGTTTTGATTTTAGGAATTTAGCAATGGAACTCACAGCTTGGAACAGCGTGGGGAAGGGGGTGGCCACAGGTGATTTGCATGTGCCCCAGGAGGCTGGACCAGAGCTACCCGTAGAGGCAAAGCATTTTCCCTTTTGCTGGAAGGTTGCACTCAGGGGTACGGGTGGAGGCAGGAGTTGGTGGGATTGAAGATGCCTCATTCTCCCTCTGAAGGCTGCCTACAGAATAGTCACCCTAAATCTTCCCAGGGTCACAGTATCCCCTCTGCTTCTGCCCCCACTGGATCCATGGCTCAAAGTGCCAATAAAGGAGAGTGTCAGCCCCAGTTATGGTGGTGAGGGCACCTTGGAGGAATGCTCCTCCCCACCCCCACCCCCGTCCTGCAGGGAAGGTCATGTTAAAGTCCCAGAGCAGGAACCTCACGGTTGCTGGGGACAAATGCCCTGGAAGCTTCCAGAGCCAGGCACAGGCTCCCTTATTCCCTCTGCCCTTAGAAAAGAAAAACGATTTGACAGTGAGGTGTGTGCTGGGGGGGGGGGGGGCAAGCTTTGTTTTGTCCTCACCTTTCTGGTCTGAGAAATCACAGCACCGTAGGCAGCCGTGGCTTGGACCACAGTGAGTTTTCATTCATGGCTGGAGGGGCAGCAGAGTGTAACAGGTGCCTACGGTGCCGGAGGCAAGGGCGGTCTACCCTTCCCCCCTCACCTGGTCCCCTAAGACTCTGTCTTTAGTGAGAAGGACCAGAGATGCCACAGGAGCCGCAGAACCACAGGGGGTCAAAGGTCTAGGTTCACTGCGGAAGGCCCTTGGGCACACTGACTTTGGGGGCAGTGCAGAATCAGTGGGGAAGGGCATCTCAAGAGGACTGAAGGGTCCCATTGGATTGGAATGTCAAGGGCAGCTCCTGAGAAGGGGCTGCGGTGGGGCCTCATTTGAAGTTAGTATCGAAGAAAGCAATGGTACATGGGCTGCCCCCACCCCATTCAGGTCCCTCTGAGGGCATTTCCTACACGGAGAATAGCACTTCCCATTTGTATAGAGTTTTGCAAATTTGATTCCAAGATTCACACTCATTTTCTTACGTGGATCACGCAGGTAAAGGCAGGACTTACCGTGCTTACTTCTCCAGCTGAGAACCCAGTGACCCCTGCACTTTTCTCAGGTCCCACAGTTGGTGAGGGAAGGAGGGGTTTCCAGCCTGGGAAGGCTCCTTATTATCTCCACGGTGAGATGATCCAACATCCAATTGTCTCTCCCTGACACATGTAATCAGGTCTTGAAATGGGTCCCCCTGAAACAATCAAGCTTTTCACTGCATCACAAGAGACCTCAGAGGAAAGAAGAGATGCTCTCCCAGGTGGGGGGTCACCTGCTGTGACCGTATGTGCCACAAAAGGCTGTTGGCTCTGGCGCATGTTGGTTCCAACCCCCCTAAGACATGCATTATATACACATATGCTTTAACTCAACCAAGATGTATTTTTTTAATCATAATAATGTTAAAGATGATCATTGGCCCTTCCCCAAAAGGTTGAGACAGTTATTCTGGGATATTTTATCAGTCCTAATAACCAAGTGCTATTAAAAAATCATTTAAACTCATCCAGTTAATTAAGCCTCCAATTACAAGGAAGGTAGGAAAGTTGCAAGATTTTCTGAATACTACTTAATAAGGCTTTTAGTTTGAAGACTATTGTGTCACTTTGCTCTAACACCACAAAAACCTGCCTTAGTGGAGATTAAAGTAGGGATTCTTCAAAGGAGATCATTTCTGTTGAACTGCATAGTGAGTTCTTTATGCCCAGATGGCTGAGAACCCTGTATTCGCTCTACTTGAAACTGTCAAAGGAAAGATGTGGTTTGAGAGAGAGAGAAAGAGGATGAGAAAAAGAGGAAGACAGAGAGGGACAACAATTAAGAAAGGGAGAGGTGAGACAGCAGTTTCCTAAAGCATAAAAATAACTTAGAGAAGAAAATGCACCGGGCCCACTGGGGTGGGGGGAGGTGTTTCAGTGAGAAGACAGAACATTTGGTTTTAGGGACCCGAATTCTGGTTAGAGCTTTCTGGCTTTGCCGCTTGCCCTTGAGCAGATCCCTTGGTTCTGAGCTCCGCTCGAGCACCCAACTGGTATTAAATCTCAGGAGCTTTCTACACCCACTTCCTCCCTCACTAAGAAACTGGGTTTTGTGGCCACCTTGGGCATATCAGTGCCTTAGATGTGTATGCGATTTCCATTTCAGACTGGTTCACTCGTATCCTCTCTCATCCGCTTCCCAAATAAGCCTAGCAAATTGTCAGGGTGGGAATTATAGACCCATTTTACAGATGAGGGGCCCGAGTTTCACGGGACTTAAATGCCTCATCCAATTCCCTAGTAACTAGAGTTTGGAAGCAGGGCTTGTGGCCAACGCCCTGCCTGCCAGAACATGCAAAATTTCTTGAGCTCAGGAGTTTATTCACATTCAGAAAACCAGATCCCGTACGGATTTTCCATTTAGATCTCCCCTTTCCTAACTAAGTTGTGCTGTCTGGTTGGTGAGATGTAACTCAGAAGGTTAGGGATTCTTCAAGGTTGGGATCAGAAAAGTGTCACAGTGACTCTGGCAGGTGGTCTTAGCCACAGTGGAGGATAGTTGCGAGTCACTTTGAGTCAGTCTGGCAACTCAGGACCTGTGTTTCTCTAAACAGGCGGGGAGGAAAAGGAACTGGGTGTTGCTCTGAGAAAAGGCCTCGGAGCCCGTGGTGGCTGTATGAGTTTGCTCAGAGGCCACAACAAAATACCACAAACTGGGTGGCTTCCAACGACAATTTATTCTTTCACTTGTGATCTGGGAGGCCACAGGTCCAAGACCTGACTGTCGGTAGGGCCACGTGCCATCTGAAGGGGCCGCAAAAAAATCCTGTCTTGCCTTCTCTTAGCTTCCAAGTAGTTACAGACAACCCTTGGCCTCCTTGGTTTGCCCTCCACCGCCCCCACCTCTGCCTCTGTCATCGTATGTTTTTCTCTCTGTCTCTGGGTCCACATGATCTCTTCTTCATAAAGATGCCAGTCTTTGGACTATGGGCCACTGCTCATTCGATATGACCTCATCTTAAGATGACACCCGCGATAGTCTTATTTACAAATAGGGTCTCCTTCGCATGTGCTGAGTGTTTGGGCTCCAACGTGTCTTTTGGGGGAACACTATGTAACCCATAACAGGTGGCTGCCCCTTAAACCCCCACTTCTGAGTTTCACAAATAATTTTCAGGAGGGTTTCCCACAGTGGACACATGTCAAATGCTTTGGCTTTGAAAAAAAAAAAATAACCTGAAGCAACTTCAGGAAAAGAAAAATTTCTGTACTCATGCAAAAAGGGAATTTCAACATGCTCTAGTTAAGTTTTTTTCCCAGTACCATATTACTCGAAGAAAAGTGAAACGCTTCCATTGGAGAACCTCCAGGTGTGACAATATACTTAACATTAAACGGGGTTCCTCAGGCTCCCCGAGTAAAGTGTTAATGGAGTCTGGGGGATTGCCATCACTCCACAGCTAAGATGCTCGTTACATGTGGTTGTAAAAGAAAGCAGTTTGGGTCTTAATTCATACTTGCTGAAAAGACACGGTTTTACTAACTTCTGTTCCATGAAATGAAATACATTTCTGCCAGAACTTCCAAAAAACACAGTGCTTTTTTAAATTTTTTTTTTTTTTTTGAGAAAGAGAGAATAAGCGGGGGAGGGGCAGAGAGAGAGAGAGAGGAAGAAGGAGATCCAAAGCGGGCTCTGTGCTGACGGCACAGAGCCCAATGCGGGGCTCAAACCCACCAACTGAGATCACGACCTGAGCCAAAGATGGACATTTGACCTACCGAGCCACCCAGGCAGCCCGACATAGTGCTTTTCTTACAGGTGATATGGATCACTGGCAAACAAAACAAAACAGGGCAATGTAAAAATTCTAGAAAAGCTGTCTATTCTAGTTTGGGCACATATTAATTTCTTGTGACATTATAGCAGTTTCACCCTCTGCGGGTCTAAAAGGTGATGTGGGGTACCGTATCCACCTGTGTTCCTTCTTTCTGCTTTCATCCCCTCCCCTGCTTCTTTGTCGTTTTTTCCCCTCCTTAAGAAAAAAAAAAAAAACAACATCACAGTAAAGGGACAATACACAGCCCCTCCCCACCCTCCACCTTGTTTTGGGCTTTGAAAGAACAACCTCATTTTATAGTCCTCTGACCCCTCCCAGAAAACTCTATCATTTCTGCAGCTGCAAAGTAAAAGGTTTCCTTAAGAAACACACAGAATAGGGGGGCACCTGGGCAGCTCAGTCGGTTAAGCATCCAACTTCAGCTCGGGTCATGATCTCGTGGTTCGAGAGTTCAAGCCCCGCATCGGGCTCTCTGGTGCCAGTGTCGAGGCCACTTCAGAGCCTCTGTTCCCCTCTCTCTCTGCCCCTCCCCCGCTTGTGAGTGCTCTGTCTCTCTCAAAAATAAATAAACATTAAAAAAAAAGAAAGAAACACACAGAATGGAAGGGTCAATCGTGGGCCACATGAAAGAAGCATGCACCATCCTGCTCCTTCCTTCCTGTCAACCCGAAGTACCTGAGTCCCGATTCTAAAACTTGAAAAGAAAGGAAATTCACTGCAAACTCCACTTTTCAATCTCCTTCTAAAGTCATGCCTTCTCCCTTCTATCAGACATCTGCAGGTGTCTCCTCAGCATCCGTGTTCCCCTTCTCTCTCCCCCGCATCTTCCAGTCTCTGTCTGAAGACCCTTGTGAGTCAGGACAATCTTATTCCAAATGATTCTGGCTCCAAAGATAGACCACGGGATGAAGCCAGTTAATGCGTTCCGTGTCCCTGGCCATAGTGATTGGTTTGGGCATAGACATGGCCCGTGGCCTGGGCTGATCCAACCAAAGTGAATCGGAAGACTTATACTGAAAATGCAAAGGCAACGATCATCTATCCCCCTTTGGATAGCAGTGAGGACCAGCAGCCACCCTCTTTCTTCAACAGGTGCTACCTTCAGATGAAGTCAAGGCTATGGATGGCAGAGTAGAGAGATGGTCCTTAATAATGTTGCTGAGTGGCTGGATCAAGCTTCATGCGAAACTCACCCTTCTTTGTGCCATTTAGTTACACAGCTCGATAAACCCTTTTGGGGCTTCTGGGTCACTCAGTTAAGTGTCTGACTCCTGATTTCCACTCAGATCATGATCTCGTGGTTCATGGGATCGAGCCCTGCGTTGGGCTCTGCACTGACAACATGGAGTCTGCTTGAGATTCTCTCTCTCCCTCTCCCTCTGTCCCTACCCGATGCCCCATGCTCTCTCTCTCTCTCTCTAAATAAAAAAATAAACTTAAAACTTAAACTCCCTTGATTATTTAATCCTCTTGAGATGGGTTTTGTATTACTTACAAGTGAAAGAATCTTTTCTCCCCTCCCTTACTTCTCTTTGACCCCCTTTTCCATACACACCAACATTCTTCTGATAATACTTTTGAGGTGCTTGTGGAATATTCAAGTGGCAATAACTAGCACAGTCCAATAGAACTTTCTGTAGCGATGGCAATGTTCTGTAGCTGCACTATCCAACACAGTAGCCACGTGTAACTATCAAGCTCTTAAAACGTGGCTTATGTGAATGAAGAACCAAATGTTAAATTTTATTTTATTTTAAGATTTTGACTTTAAATAGCCACATGTGTCGAGCAGTGACTTTAGTGAACAGCACAGATCTAGAAAGAATTTGAGAACATGGAGTTAAGACATATGTTAGGCAAAGACAGAAATTTGGGGGTCTTGAAGTTTCTCAGAGCATGTGGGGCGAGAAGAGAGTGAGGGATAGCACTTGGGGGGGAGGGTATCAGTGTTTAAGTACAAGTGAAGAAAAAAGGAGCCAGCAAAGGATATTGAGAATGTGGGAATGGGAAGTAGGAAGAAAAGCATAAAATACGGGAATCTTGAAAGCTAAGAGAGGCACATTTCAAGAAAGGAGGGGCCTATAACACTCCCACGTGCAGCAGAGGATACAACAAGATAAATATATTGGCCTCACCAACACGAAGGTCATTGGTGGTCATCAGAAGGGTGGTGGCATGATGGGAGGGGACACCAGATGGTTTGAGACATCAGAACTGCTACACCCTCAGTCATGGTCATTAATGATCATAAAGAAGTCAGACTATGGAATGTCCAGGAGACTTCAGCCAAGTAGGGACTAAATTTATACTTCTCTGGGTCTTTACCTTGTTCACTTTGATTTGTTTCTAGGGGACACAGAGGTCCCCTAGACACAGAGGTCTAAAAAACTTTTAGAAGTTTTGTCAAATCAAATGTGGCTCCCTAAAAAACATGGTGGTATCTCCCATGCTTGTAATCTCAGATTCTAATGTCTATATTTTCAGCTTAGGCCATCGAGCAATTCATTCCAAATCACCATTTTCTCTTTTCTACCTCGGATATATATTTATTTGAAGCTTCTATTTTTAGCCTGTCTGAAGAAAAAAAAAGTAATGGGAATTCACAGGATTTATTGCACAAATTACTTCTCGGGCTCCCTCTGACCTCCATCAAGGCTTCTGACAGTGGCATTGTATTTCTTATTTATTAGATTTTTAAGTGCTCTGTTAGGTAGTTTACAAGCTTTCCTTAATGTCTCTGCAACCCAAGTGCACAACAGCCGCTGAAAATTGATCACAGGTCATATCTGGCTCATCTTTAAATTTAAATCACATGTATCCTTCTTCAACTCCATACAGCCTTCCAACAGAGACTTTTGTGAGCCTTCCAGAAAAACCAAGGAGACTAACTTCAAAGTTATTTATAATACACACACGGGGCATTGTTTTTCCTTTATACTAATGGTCAGAGTGAAAGCCAAAAAAATCTAAATAATTTCTGCAAAAACATTGCACTTCCCGCAACTAGTGAGAACACTTGTAGTTCACTCCCTAACTGCTAAGTTCTAATGAGGGTTTTGAGAGAATTCTCCCTCCGATGAACTCATTTTTCAAGCTCTCGCTGATGAGCATTTTGTTGGGACACAAGAACAAATCATCAGGGAATGGGTAAGGCCATCCTGTGCCACTCCCTGGGTCCCGGGAGACCCTTAAGAGTTGTGGTTTTAGTCTACCTTCCACACTGCTTCCCGCACCCTGGGCTATAGCTGATGCTGGGTCTTTTCCAACTTCTTGCCTTAGCAAATGGCTCTTCTCTGCTTCAAATGCCTTTCCCTACCTATCCATCAGCAAACTCCTACTGATCTTTCAAGACCCATTAGCTGTTTGAGAGCCTGGGGGGCTTTCTCTGGGTCCCAAGAAGAAATAGCCATTTCTTCCTCTTGGCACTCACTCCCCATTTATAGCTTGAGCACAGCACCTTTTGTTTGTTTATGAGTCTGTCTCCCCTGCTAGATTCTTCCACGGTAGGGCTCATGTCTCATTCATCTACCTCTAAAACCTAACGCAGGGCTTAATGCACGATAAATCTTCCCCAAGGATAGCCAGATGGAGAGTGAGTGGTGAATGAATGAATGAACAGATGATGTCTACAGAATTCCAAACCAGCAAGGGCTGCAAGGTCAATGCAAAGCAGACATTTTGGAGCAAATACACATGAAAGGTGGAACACAACAAATAATATCTGAACAAAGAATAAATATAAGAAAGGGGTGCTAGTCTGGGAGATCCAGGATTGGCATTGGCACTAACTCCCTGTGTGACTTTGGGTAAGACACGTCCACTTCCGTGTCCCCTATAAAAGACAGGGTTTGACCAGTTGATCACTAATATCCTTTCTGGCTCTAACTTTCTCAATCCCAAATCATAGGATGGAACTTCTGGAATCCATGTTATATTGCTGGTGATTTGCCGTATGACAGGTGTCAATAAATATCAGATCTTGAGAAGGAGGAGGCTGTTTTCATGAATTCAGGTGCAATTTGTTTCAAATATTAAGACAAAGATTGTATCTACTTCCTTGTAAGCAGCTCATTTTTTCCCCAACACTTCTCTCCTCTACCCAGCACAATACGGGTATAGAAGTTCCACAGATATGGATTCATTGAGCTAAACATTTCCAAGTTGGTTCCCTCCACTTACTGAGCCATGCATTCCTCCATTCATTCATCCACTTACCTATTTGTGTGTTCAACCACTCACCCATCCATCCAACTGTTTATCCACCCATCCAATAAATATTTGTTGCATACCCCTCCCTACGTGCCCAGCACTATGCCAAGGACAGAGGCAGTGACAGCCACCACTTGGTGTCACATGCCCATCCCAGGGAGAAGTAAGGGAACTCACTCCTCCCCTGAGGAGCCCTCCCCAAACAGCTCATTGTCAGAACACCTCCACTATGTGGGAAAAGGGTAAATTAACATGGGTCCCCATCATCCACAGAAAGAGTGTACGGGAACCAGAGATGGTTAGCCTGAACAAGGGAAACCTGGCAACCTGGAAGACTTGTCCTATAGGCAGGCACAAGCAATGGCATCCCCTAGAAGTTAGAGACACGGATGTCCGCTTAACATATGAGCGAGCTGGCTAGCAGAGCAATCAGAAAATGGAACGGGCTGTCTGAGAAGGTAATGAGTTCTCTGGTACTGGAAGCAATTGTACAAGGGCTAGATAATCATCATTTGCTGGGAAAGTCGCAAAGGGAATTCAAGCACGGAAAGCAGGGATCGGACAAGGTGACCTTCAAAGTTCCTTCTCACCCTGAATGTCAGCGTTCTAGGGGCAAGACCGTTATTGTTTGTGTCCAACTCAGGGCCCGGACAGTCCATTTAGCATCTGGCATCCTCACCTCCGCCAGAGCCCCTCAATTCTATTGGAGATAAGCTGGCAGAGAATACAGAAGCCTCTCCACCAGATCGGTTGGTCTGCATCTATGAAAATAGTTTGGCAGCAAGAATCCTCAGAGATATAAAATTCTTAACCAGGAAAACAGAAAAATCGGATGGGTTTCAACCCCACCTCTTCAGACGGACGTTGTACCTGAATTCACAATGTCAGGCAGAAATTCTCCAGCCGTCTTGGGTCACCAGGAACCCGGAAGTATCCCCAGCCTGCGTTTCTGTAGTTTGAAGCTCCGAGCCTGTTGGGTTTGCAAACAACCCCACCTGTCATCTCTTCATCCCCTGATGTAGCCACCCTCTTGGAACACAGACCTGAGAATTCCTTTTCTCGGATTGAAAAATTAAAGCAGTGAATAAGAACAAAGAAAAGAATTCTGAGAGGTTTTTCTTCCACCCCTAAAGAATCTCATTTAACCCTGCAAACACTGGAGGTAAGTTCTAGGGAAGCAACCTTGATCAACAGCTGTCAGGGAGATTTGAACAAGTTTCTCCGGTCCCTTTCTCTGCCTTCACGAGCACAGGAGCTCTAGGCGCTTCTGTGACTACCTTTCATTTCTCAGTGGGAGGAACAAATGAATGTGGCCGTCTGGAGAGCTGGGTTTATTGGAGAAATAAATCTCTTTGGCTAAATATGAGCCACACGGAGGAAACAAAGGAACTGCTTTTTAATGACCAAGGTTTAAATGAAGCCCAGTAGCCTGAAGCAGAACCCCAATTAAGAAGAGATGGGAAATTAACATCCAAGAGACTACTTAAGGTTTCCTTAATACATAAATATCTCCCGAGCACCCGCTAGGTACCAGGAATCGTTTTGGTGGCTGGGTTTTAAAGATAAATAAGAAACTCTCCCTGCCCTCCAGGGTTTGACAATGTGGGGTGCAGGTGGAGTTAAAGGGAAGAGGACAGAACAGGGTGAGGAGAGATATCATCATGATACGACACAGTGCTGCAGAAACGTATCTTACCAGGAGGGAATCAGGGAAGCCTTCCCGAAGAGGTGCTGTTTGATCTTGTCTTGAAAGATGTGTAGGAGTTTTCAAGGGGGGAAGGGAGGGAGAGTTCTTCCAAGCAGAAGAAAGAGCGTGTGTGGGTAGAGGAGCTGGGAAGGAGCAGGACCCACGATGTTGAGAACAACGAGTTCGATGTGAGCCCAGCAGTGGGAAATGAGGCTACACAGGCAGGCTGGAGCCCCGATATGAAAGCCATTGGGGCCGTAAACACATTGGGACTTTATTCTGTAGGTCAGGGTTTCCCAATTTAAGGGACAGAGAATCAGCTACAGAGCTCACATTAAAATACAGATTCCAGGGCCACCGCCACAGAAATGGTGATTTTGGGGGCACCTGGGTGGCTCTGTTGGTTAAGTGTCCGACTTCGGCTCAGGTTATGATCTTGCAGTCCGTGGGTTCAAGCCCTCCATCAGGCTCTGTGCTGACAGCTCAGAGCCTGGAACCTGCTTCGGATTCTGTGTCTTCCTCTCTCTCTGACCCTCCCCTGCTCACACTCTGTCTTTCTCTCTCTCTCTCTCTCTCTCAAAACTAAATAAATATTTTTTAAAAATTTTAGGGGCACCTGGGTGGCTCAGTCAGTTAAGTGCCCAACTTCGGCTCAGGTCATGATCTTGCAGTCCTTGGGTTCAAGCCCCGTGTCAGGCTCTGTGCTGACAGCTCAGAGCCTGGAGCCTGCTTCGGATTCTGTGTCTCCCTCTCTCTGCCCCTCCTCTGCTCGAACTCTATCTCTCTCTCTCAAAATAAATGAAATGTTAAAAAAAAAAAAAAGGAAAGAAAGAAAAGGAAAGAAATGGTGATTTTCTAGGTCCGGGGTGGCCCGGAAACCTGCATTTTTGATGAGCACCGATGCATGTGGTCCACACAGCTGAGGAGTATCCTCAGTAAGAGCGGAGAATCTGCTGAGCAGATGGGGTGCGGGTGGAGGAAGGGGCGAGGCTAGTGCTTGGCCCTTCCTCGGCTGGAGGCCTGTGGAAAATGACCCGGAGGGGGAGGGAGGTAGAGAATAGATGGTCACAGAGGTACGGGAATTGCAGATGGGGCGTTCGGGGGGGATGACAGCAGGACCCCTCTGGCGTGGCACCAGGGAGCCCTCTCTCTGGTGGACTGTCCACGCCACCTGGAGCAGTGAGACGGAGGAAAGTAACCCGGGGCTGCAGGAGATGTTGGGGCGGAGCCCGCCTGCTCATCGGCCGCATCCTGGGGGAAGGGTCCGTCCCAGGGGAGCCAGACCGTGTGTATGTGCTGTGCCACTAATTAAGCCCGAGGCCCCAAGCCTGGGGAGGGGCTGGCACCCAGGCTTGGAGCAAAGCTGGAACACAAACAAGTGGCCAAGGCAGCTGACGCTCCGCTCCGCCCCAGTGACATCACCGGTGACGACACAGTCCCATGGTTCTGCCCCAGCCCGGGGCCTCCAGGTGACCCCGCTTCTCAGACTGTCGCCAGCTCAGAGGAGTTGTCCTTTCAGCCATGCCTTCTCTCTCGCAGGTTCCCTGAGCCAGGCAGCAGGGCGACAGATGACCAGCGGCCTTGGCAGCGACCGGCCCTGTTGTCAGAAGTAAGGAGCAGTGGCCGATGTCTTGATGGTGTTACAAAAGCAAGGAAGTTCCCTTCCTTCTGAGGGCGCTCCACTGCCACGAGATCAGCCTGGGGCAGGTGCAGCCATGCCAGGAGACCGAAGAAACGGGAAAGCCTCAAGGCCGCCACTGTTGACCAGCCCAGCTAAAGTCAGCACCCGCGTGGTGCCTTATAGCAGAATTTCTCAACCCCTGTGTAATAGCCCCCACCTAAAAATATTTAGCACGCCCTCTAAAGTCTTTAAGTGAATTTCAGAGATAGTTTAACTACAGAACTCATAATTTCCAGAAAATATATAATGCCCTGTCTGTGATAGAAAGGAGAGATGAAAAGTAAATTAGGATAATATATTTCACAGCTATACGAGGTGACATAAGGAGATAACACCTGCATCTCTAACTAGAATGGATGAGACAGCTAACACACCCAAAACCTGGCACAGGGATATTGTATCGATGACTCAAGCACCATGAATAGAGTCGCATTAGAGATTCGTTTCCTAAATGTGTGTTGCAGAAAATGTGAGTTTTCTAAAGGGGAGCATCATTTTTGATAAAGTTCTGAACAAACCAAGGCACAACCCTCCCTCCCTTTGCCTGGCGATGCCTTCCCATGGACAGCATACATATAAACATTGCGAAAAGCAAAACCTGTGTTCTGCAAAATAGAATTGGGTGCCAGGTTCGGATGATTGTGGGTTGTTGTTTTTCACCCACGTGAATGCACAGAGGAAATGAAAAGGTCGTGAGTGACAGAGGACAGTTCATGGTGTCCCTCACGAAGCAGGATTTCTCCCTGGCTTCTGCCCACTAAATGCTGCGAGGTCCCCTAACTATTGTGACAACCCAAAGCCTGCAGCCACAGATTTCCAAAATGCCCCCTAGGGGTGGTCCTGTGCCTCCGAGGACCGGAGCCGTGGATGTGACAAAGCACTTTCTTGTACATTAACTGATCTGTGCCTCCCAATTGAGGGAGATGGGAAAACGAGTCCAGAGAGAGAATGGCTCACATCTAGGTTCGTGGGGAGTTAGCAAAAGAGAGGGCACTCAGAATCATCCAACAGTTCATTGGATGAGGCTGTGGACCCCTGACTCCCAGTCCCTCAGAAAATGTGGCTATATTTGGAGGCAGGGTCTCGGGAGAGGGAATTCAGTTAAAATGAGATCATTAGGGTGGGCCCTAATCTAATACGACTGGTGTCAGGGTGCCATAAGAGGAGATTAGGACACAGGCACAGAGGGATGACCATGTGGGGACAGAGGGGGAAGGAAGCCATCTACAAGCCAAGAAGAGCCTCAGAAGAAAGACCAGCCCTGCCGACGTCTTGATCTCAGATTTCCGGCCTCCAGAACTGTGGGACAACGCACCTCTGTTGTTTCAGCCACACAACCTGTGGTTCTTCGTCATGGCGGCCCTAGCCGACAAAGACAGATGGGATCTCGAAGATTGTCTAGTCCGTGTAAATTGCCTTGGGATTGCCAGGAGCCGGTCTCGTGGCTTCCAATCTGTCATCGTCCACCCACCAACCACAGGCTGAAAGGGCAGACACCGCATTTCACTCCGTCGGCCAGATGAAGTCGTTCACACCCTACCAGGTAGACTCAGGAGTCTCCCTCACCCGGTCAAGAGGGAGACGGGTTACAACCTCTAATTGTATCTCGAATGTTAGGGAGAACTGTGTAGCCCAGATGAGACCAAATCAAGCCAATGCATTACCCAAATTACATTAATTACCCAAATCTCTGTGTTGAGGCTCCATCTGCTTGGCTGAAGGGAAACTTAGTCATTGCCTGGAATTCGTAGAATCAGCAGGTGTGCTGACTCACGTCTGGAAACCAGAGTTTTTGTCCTCATAGCTCGTTTGTCCTGAGGGGGGTGGGCAGACAACCAGGTGCCCCATGATGGCCAGACTCCCCGGATGCACCCCACTACCAACCCTGGTATTCCATTTCCAGCTGCATTCCGTCTCTGGCCCAACCGTCACGATCCCATCGTGCTGGGACAGCTCGGAATTGTCTAAGTCAAAACGCCTTTCCTTGTTTTGTTTAGGTGAGGGAGTCCCGCAGCATGGTGACCTGTGGCCCGATGTTCCACACACCCACAGACACTTTCTCCCAAAGCGCATAGTGGTTCAGGAGCTGGCCTCCATCTGGCTCCTTGACCAGCTGCTTCTCTGACCCTCCCCTCCAACCCTGTCACCTTGGCCCCGAGGCCACTGGCCAGTGCAGAGTCCTGGCTCCCCGTGTTGGTTTGGGAGGAGGGGAGAGCGCTCCTAGGACAGGTGGTCTCCCCTAAATCCGGCCTCAGAAAGGGGCCATGCCAGTGTATCTCATGTTTGCCAGCGCCTAAACCTCTACAGGGCTCGGAATGCTCACGCCCCTTTGCCCTGAGGCCCCCTAGGCCCCCAGATAAGCTCACACAAGGGCTCACAGCACCGGGGCGGGGGCTCTGCCCAGCTCTGTCCCCAGCAGCCAGGCCCTCGGCCTCCCGGTCCTCCTGCCATTCGCCCCCACCTGGTGTGACCCGTCAGCAGCACTCGTCGCGGCCACCTCCTCGTCCTCTGAGACGCTCACCCACTGGGCTGTCCGGTCACTGCCCTCTCCTGGTTTTCCTCCCACCTTACCAGCCACTTGGTGCCCCAACCTCTTGTTCATTTCTTGTCTCCACAACCTCTCCATGCTGGGGGGCTCTGGGGCCTCCTCTGCCCTTTGTGCTCTCTCCTTGGGTGAGTCTCATGGATGCACTGATGACTCTAAGTTTATGTCCGTGCCCTGGACTCCTCCTGTAAACTCCGGGCCTGATCGCGCCATGGCTCACCGCCTCGGCCAGCCTTGACGTGTCCACACTGCACTTCTGATCCTCTGTCCCACAAACCAGCCACTCTCACGGCCTTAGCACGTGTCAATCCCGCTCACCCAGATCCTTGGAATCATCCTAGATATGCAACCGTGGGCACGGTGCCTCGGTGTTCTCATTTGTAAGATGGGGATGACAGTTTTTAACTCAGAGTTTTTATGAGGATAGGGGCACCTGGGTGGCTCAGTCGGTTAAGCGGCCGACTTCGGCTCGGGTCATGATCTCACGTTTCGTGGGTTCGAGCCCCACATCGGGCTCTGTGCTGACAGCTCGGAGCCTGGAGCCTGCTTCGGATTCTGTGTCTCCCTCTCTCTCTGCCCTACCCCTGCTCGCGCTCTGTCTCTCTCTGTCTCTCAAAAAGAAAAAAAAAAAGGTAAAAAAAGAATTTTTATGAGGATTAAAGGAGTTAAAATTTGCAACAGCCTTACAGCAGGATCTGTAACGTGGTGAGTGCTGTGGGCATTAGCACATGGATCAGTCTTGGGCTCTTCTCTCTCTCCCATCTCCCATCTAATCTGCCAGTAAATACCATTTGCTGCACCCACAAAATAGCACCTGACTGCTTCTCACCACCTCCCCTGTCACCACCCTGGTCCAAACCAGTGATTTTCAGTAAATTCATAGTTAGGCAACCATCATCATAATTTTGTTTTAGGACATTATCTTTTTTTTTTTTTAATGTGTTTATTTTTGAGAGAAAGAGAGGGGCAGGGGAGGGGCAGAGAGAGACAGAGAGAGAGAGGGAGACACGGAACTCAAAGTGGGCTCTGACACAGGGCTCGAACTCACGAACTGTGAGATCATGACCCGAGCCGAAGTCAGATGCTTAACTGACTGAGGCACCCAGGCGCCCCTAGGACATTTTCATCATGTCTTTTCTGGACGTTGCATACAAATGGAGTCATACGAGATGTGGTCTTCGTGTCTGATTTTCTTCCCCTTTGCCAGGGCTCCGTCCCCAGGACTAACCCCTGCCATGCAAGCAGCAGGCGCCTAACCAATATTTGCAGGGGAGAAGGGGGTGTTAAAGGACCTTCATGTTGTGGCAGGTGTCAGTTTGTTGCTTCTTACTGCTGAATGGGTCCTATAGTGAGCTTCGCTCAAGCCTCCCTGCTTGGCCTGCCAACCCACACCCTCTACTGTGCACACAGAAGCCAGACAAATCCCTCTAAAGCAGGGGTCGGTCCACCCCACTTGCTGAAAACCTCCCACGGCCTCCATCTCAGAGTAAAAGCCACAGTCTCTACAAAGGTGGCTTAGTCTGTTCAGGCCGCTGTTACAAATACTGTAGACAGATCTCACGGTTCCAGGGGCTAGAAATCTGACATCAGGGTACCAGCCTGGTCGGGTTCTGATGAGAACCTTCTTGGCTGGCAGGTGACCATCTTCTCGCTGTCTGCTCATCAGCACAATCTCGATTTCTCTCTCTCCCTCCCTCTTCTTCTAAGGCCGCCAATTATTGAATTAAGACCTCCCCTGTATGAGCTCATTTGACCTTAATTACTGCCTAAAAGCCCCCTCTCCACCTACAGTCACACTGAGAGTTAGGGCTTCAACACAGGAATTTGGAGGAGATACAGTTCCGTCCATAGCAAGAGACCTGCAAGGTCCCCTGCCTGGTCTGGCCTCACACCCAGCACCCTCCCACCTAGGGCCTTTGTCCTTGCTGTCCCCTCTTCCCAGACCACCCTTCACCCAGACATCTGCATGGCCCCCTCCTCACCGCCTTGAAGTCACTCAGCTTCCCTGACACCCACATGCTCCCCCTACCCGACGTGGTGAGTCCCTCAGCCCTGCTCTCCCACCTCACTCCCCGCCGCCTCTCCCCCTTCCAGGCTTAATTCTCTCCATTGCGCCATCTGACGAAATAGACGTTTTTACTTATGTATCGTTTATTTTACTTGGAAGGGGAACTGCATGAGGACAAGGGATTCTGTGGCTTTGCCCCGGTTCTTACCACCGCCATGCATGCAGTAGGCGCCTAACAAATACATGTAGGAGGGAAGAAGGAACCGAGCGCCCGCTGAGCTCCAGGCCCTGCCCAGCCACAGTGGTGCTTCCCCACCAGCACTGGAGACAGATCTGAGAACTGCAGGCAGCCGCATTGCCCAGGAACAGGGCTGGATCGTGCTTACGCTGTGGGCCAGGGTGAGTTTGCACTCGAGGACCCAGCACCGTGACCCGGCCCCACAGTCTGGTCGGGGAGACAGGCCCACGGCAGAGCCCCGCCCGGCTTCTGTTCACCCACTCCACCAACATTCCCCAAGTTCCGCCCCCGGGCCACGCACACAAAGATGGCAGGATCCGGTCCCCGCCCTCCTGGGTGGGGAGACAGGCCCGATCCAAGGCAGCTGACGTGCCGGTAAAGGATGCAAAGGGTGACTAACCCCACTGGTGGGTGGGATCCGCTTCCTGGCGCTCCACCTGGGTCCTGGGAGACGATTAACAGGCAGAGCAGGGAGGTAGGGCACGTTAGGGAGAGGAGATTCACTGTGCTGGGGAGGGGGAGGCCATCTGGGGTTGGGGAAGAACACAGATAGGCTGAGTGGTTTTCAAACTGCTCTGCAGGGTTCCTTATAGCCTCCTGAGAGAGACAGCCAGGAGAGGTGGAGGCCCGGGGACGCTGAGCTCCCCGGGTTTCAATCAGAGCATCTCTTTGTGTCTGTTTCACACAGGGACCTTCTCACAAGATTTCCTTTTGACAAAGAATTTGAAAGCTGGTGCTATTCAGTGCTCTACAATAGACCTTTCTGCGGTCAGGGAAATGTTCTATAGTAGCCATAGTCCATTTGAAATGTGGCGAGCCCAACCGAGGAACTAAGTTTTTAATTGTGTTTAATCTTAATATAAATGGAAGCTGGAATAGCCCCACGTGGCTCACGGCCACCATACTGAACGGTGCAGCATGGCGACAAGAAGCCGATGGAAATGCTTAAGTGGGACCACATGACCACAACTCTGCCGTAGAAGCAGAACCCCATAACCGCCTTAAGAAACCGATAAATTTATTCCTGTTTTGTTGATGAGGGAATCAAGTCTCAGAGAAATAAACTGACTTGTGTAAGGTTTCAGAGCTGGTACGTAGCTGACGTGGGTCTTGAATCTAAGTCCTTCTAGCACCGAACCTGGGAGCCAGCCACAGACGCAGGTGCCCGCTGGGGCATGTCCAGGTGATTTATATAAATCCTATCGTTGATAATTATGACTGTACTGACATCTTTTGCGCCAGTGAAGTACCAGTGGGTCCTACATGGAACACACCCCAAATTCTGCCGTAGGATAATGAGCCAATATGATGGTACAGGAAGACTTTCTGGTTGAGTTTCCTAATGATTATTTTCCCTTTTTTCCTGGCAGGTAAAATAATAAGTTGGGAAAAGCCTTCACATTCATCCTTGAGAGGTCAAGCTCTTGTTTTTCCTTCCTTGGCTGTTTTCACATTCATGTGACTCAGAAAGGGCTGACTAGGGAAGGGAAATGAGAGTTGCTCAGGGGAAAGCAGCCATAGTCTCCACTGATCTTAACAGAATGTGGGTTTGTGTAATAGTCAGGGCATGGAGGGTTATGCTTCAGTAACAAACAACCCCTAAATCCCAGTGACCTGAGACAACAACGGGTATTACTCTCTCGTGCTGCATGTCTATCTAGGGTCAGCTGGAGCCTCTGCTTAACATGGCCTTTCAGAAACCCAGACTGACAGAGCAGATTCCTTCTCAAACACTGTCAAGGCCCCGAGGGTTTCCAACTGTGACCTAAATGCTCTGGCCTGGAGGTGAGGTGCGTCACTTCCACTCACAACTTACTGGCCATCACTGATCCCATGGCTCCGTCCAAGCACCCAGGGGCAGAAGGGGTACTCCTGATGGAAATACCTAGCCTTAGCCCTAGTGGCCACCCCAGTGGAGACCTGTGGGTCTGTCCTGCCTGTGCTTTTCCTATTTGGGAATTCTACCCTCCTGTTGATGACCAGGAACAGAAAGTCGATTGAGAGGACAGGTGTTGTAAGATACAACAGACCATCGGAAGTTGGAATTGAACGGGTGCCCCCTGCCAAGGTTTTTCAAATCACAAACTACTTTTTGGCTCAGACGCGCCCCCTTGAGGGAGCTGGTGAGGAACAGTGACCCACCAAGTTTCAGGGAAGGTGAGATGCCTGCTCCAACTCAGAGCTGGAGGGGCCACAGAGGTCATCTAACATAACCCTGTCATCTCAGGGATGAGGAAATCGGAGCCCACAAAGGAGTTTTCCTGAGGCTTCCTGGGTAGGCGTGGGACTAGTACGCAGCTCGCCTGGATCCTAGAACTGAAAGAAAAAAATTTTCCCCCATGGCTCACCAACTGCCATCTCTGCATAGACTCTGATGGAGGGGAGTGAAGGAAGGGAGGGGAGGGGAGGGGAGGGAGGGGAGGAAGGAGGGGAGGGGAAGACGGAAGCTGAAAGGTCGGGGGAGTGACCCCTGGACCCGGTTACCTTTTCATCAGCAGACCCTGGACAAATAGTCCCTTCCTTGATCAAGGCCTTTCCTGTCCCCTAAAGCAACATCTCTGGCATGTCCTGTGGGAGTTCCATTTCATTTTGTCATAAACCACCAATCTAGATGCTTCTTCTGGCTTCCTGTGACTTTCTGAGAAAGCTGGAGCCACATGTGTCAAAGAGAGGGAAAGATCCAGAGACAGAAATGGGCAGTGGAGGTGAATTTGGATGAGTGCGGCCTGCAAAGAGCGCTTAATGTGGGCTTTCCATCCGCCATCCCCAAATTGGGTGCTCTGAGGACTACCGTCTGGAAACTTCTGGTTTATTTTCCCTTGTCCAGGGGCTCTCTCCTCCACTGCTAGAATGTAAGTTCCATGAGGAGACCGACTTTACCCGCAGTCCTGCCTGGCACCGGGCCATGTCCCAAGCGCTGGCAGGCACATTGCAATGTTGGCATGAGTTCAATAAGTATTTGCTGAGTGGATTTGAGGAGACATTTAAAGGCTGTAAATGCAGAGGCGACAGGATCATGTTTGTCTTTCAGAAGGAACCAGAGAGAGACATGTGCAAGTGATATCTGAGCTAGTCTCAACGATGGTGAGGGAGGAGCTGGAGAATAAGGCACGTGGAGAGCCAGGAGAAGGATGGTCCGATGGCGGGGACACCTGCAAGGGGAAGCTACACTACAGGCACTCGCTCGCTCACCTCACACTCTCCCTTGGATGTGATGGTGAGCGTGGGGGATGGTACAAACGAGGGAAACTCAGCAAAATACCATCATCCCAAACCCCTGTTGTCCGCAATCCGGCTTCTTCCTTCTCTCGATCCAAAGACGATGCGAGGGGTCCATTTGAGCCCCGGGTCCCCACCGCCTGCACAGACATGCTGCACCCCATGACCCCTGGGGGGAATGAGCCAAAAGCAGAAAGGTAACAGGGACAGATAATCCCTGAAGTGGTCGGACACGGTAGTGATAAGTGTGGGCTGACAGGGAGGGTTGTCGGGGAGGAGTCTTTGAACCCAAGATCGGAGTCAAGGCTAGCTAGACAAAACTAAGGACCGGAGGCTGAAACTAGCCTCTGCCAGGCTGAGGGTGTCTGTTCTGCGCCCCGGCCGGCGGCCCATGTGCTCTCCTGCTCTCTCCTCCACGCATTCGCTCACTCGTACCAGTCCTCGCCTCTCTCTTGAGCCCTTTAATCTCCCTGGTCCTCAGGGAATGCTTGTTTTAGGGGACTGGTTTGGGACACGTGTATTTGCCCTTCTGATCCACAGATTTTCTTGGTCAAAGCAAATAATCCCTAGGAGGTAACAGCTGGGCACTAGCTTATATCGTCTTCACAATTTAAGGAGGACCACTTCACAGATCGCCAGGATTACCACGTAAAGCTCATCGGGAGCCCCGGCAAGTTGTCAGATCCCTGGGGAAACCCAAGCACACAGCCCCTCCTGGCCTCGGGAAGAAGACAAATATTTAACGTCGGGAGAGACATGTTGCAACCTTTGCAGAGACTTTGGAACACCTGCAATTAAGCCCAACCCCTGATTAGTCTCTGTAAAGGCCTCTTGGCTTAGTTCCAGTCCCCAAATCTGAGGCAAGCTGGCTTTCTTTGGGTGAACCAGAGGAAGAAGTACTTTCAGGGTGAGGCTCTCCCAGACATGAAGCGGTAGGGGTGGGGGTGGGGGGAACCCAAGCTGAATAACATGTCAAAACTAACAATCTTGTTATTTAAAGCTGAGGGGCAGGGAGAATCCTATAGAAGCACTGAGGACTCCCATTAAAACCGAGAGAATTCACCATGATCGACGGCTCCAGTGAACTGCAGGGGAATCAGAAGTGACTGATTAGACCATCTCTTTAAAGCGTCGCCAAAAACTGCCTTGGAGAGCGTACCTGCACCTCGACCAGTGAAAAATGCATGCTCCAATAATGTCACCTGTATTAAATTATCACCCTTCTGTCCAGGTGTATACAAATTGATCTACTGATCCCTGGCTGAGGTGTGAGGTTGAGAATTTTGGCACGTGTTATAACACACGTATCCGCGTACGAGCTTCTCTGTGTTTTCGCTCTCCGAGCTGGCAGGTGGCCCAGGCAGTGGAAGTCAGGGTGCAGGAGGTTGAGGTCACCTTTTAGAACCTCCCCCCCCGCCCCCCGCCTCTAGGTGGTTCTTGTTCGGTTGGATGCACAGCCTGAAGCCAGCTGTGGCCGGTGATCCTACATGACCATGACATGCTCTTGGTCCTGAGGATCAAAGGGGTGCCTGGCTGTCTCTCAGCCCGACTCAGCCAGGCTTCACGGAGCTGCTTCTCTGCTCCCTTCTACCCTTCATCACCTCATCCCCCACCTCCCCTGCCACTGACAGGACTACGGTGGCTGATGACCCCAGCCAGCAGACAGTGACTCTCTCTACCTTCTGCACCTCTCGCCGGTAGATCTCCTCTTGACCCTCCTCCTTCAGATCCTGAAGTCTGGCCCTTGCCATTTACGAGAGCACTGCTGAAATCTCTGCCTGGGCTATCTGGTCTCCAAGCCGCCTCTCCACCGTGGCCAGAGTGATTTGTCCAAAGCGCAAATCAAATCGCGTCCCATCCTACCTTATCTCTCAGTGGCATCTCACTGCCCTCTGGGAGACAGTTACTCCCTTGTAGAACTTGGGAAGTTTTCTGATTCTGCCCCCCAGGGACCCCGCCTTCCGGCCATATGAAACAACCTGTGGGTAACAGCCCCGGCCCAGCCACCTTACACCTCTGTGCCTTTGCACATTCTGTTCCCTCCGCCTGGATGTTCTTCCTTGCTTTTCTGATTGACAGGCTTTGCTTTATCCCTGCAGCCCTGTTCAAGCTTTCCTTCCTCAGCGAAGCCTCTGACACCAAGCAGCAGAGCCTGAGACAGGGTTTCTGGTTCAAGTGATTTACGGGGAAGGGTAAGAGGACAGCAGGATCGGGGAGGGTACAGGCTGAGCGGGCATGTGGACTCAGCTGGGAACGAGCTTCAGTCTGAGCATATGCGAATGTGGAGCATGCCCTGCGCCCCGGAGCTTGCCACTCACGCAGATTTGAGGCAGAGACGGCAGCTCCTTGTGGCCCCATCGGTCATTGGCCACGATCTCTGGGGGTTGGGGATGGAGGGAGCTTCCTGCTGAGGCAGCTTCCTGGCAGAGGGCACTTCTCCAGGAAAGGGGGCAGCTGTGAGGGGTGAGCAGCCGACACTGTGGCAGCTCGGGGGTGCTGGCACTCACCTGTAAAGGGCCCTGGAGCGGGCACCAGCAAGGTCCACGGTGCCGCTGGCTTGCAAGTTTATGTGGTTCTGAATTTCCCTGCAGGCTTCTTAGCACTCAGGCTGCTGAGCCCCCCACCCCCACCCCAGAGATTCTGATTCAGCAGGTGGGCTTGGCCTGCTAATTTGAATTTCCAACAAGTTCCCAGGTGATGCTGATATTGATGGTCCGGACCCACCTTTTTAAAAAAATTTATTTATTATTAAAAAAAAGTTTTATTTAGTATTTATTTTTTGAGAGAGAGAGAGAGGCAAGGCACAACAGGGGAGGAACTGAGAGAGAGGTGGACCCAGAATCCAAAGCAGGCTCCAGGCTCTGAGCTGTCAGCACAGAGCCAGGCACAAGGCTTGAACTCATAGACTGTGAGATCATGACCTGAGCTGAAGTCGGATGCTTAACCCACTGAGCCACCCAGGTGCCCCTAGTTTATTTATTTATTTTGAGCGAGAAGGTGTGAGCAGGGGAGGGATAGGGAGAGGGGAAGAGAGAGAGAGAGAGAGAGAGAATCCCAAGGAGGTCCATACTGTCAGTGTGGAGCCTGATTCGGGGCTCGAACTCACGACCCTGGGATCATGACCTGAGCCGAAATCAAGAGTCAGACTTTTAACCGACTGAGCCACCCAGGCAACTCCCACCCACCCCATCACCCTTTTTTTTTTTTTTTAAGTAGGCTTCAGGCCCAGCGCAGAGCCCAATGAGGGGCTTGAACTTATGACCCTGAGATCAAGACCTGAGCTGAGTTCGAGAGTCAGACACTCAACTGACTCAGGTGCCCTGAGACCCACATTTTGAGAATCACAACACTAGACCTTCTCTTCCTCGCCCTCCACTCCATCATCAGGACAGAAACTACCTCATCCTTGGTCAGTTCACCCAACACCTGCTAGATTGCACCATATAACCTTGGCCATGTCATATGATGGTTGCTGGTAATGATCTACCTCCCTTACCAGCAGAGAACTATCAAAGAACCGGCGTTGATCTTCTTCATCTTTGTGTCTACACATCCGAACCCAGTGCCCCACACATTGTAGGTCTCAATAAATCCATCCTGAATGAATAAATGGATGTCTACAGCAATGACGCAAATATATTCTCCGCTGCCCCAGGGGTCGGGGGCAGGATAAATGGCTGTTTTAATGCTTCCTTGCTCCAGGAATGGAGAGAAGGAAGCTCTGATTGTTTTTAAGAAAACCACATGAAACTTCTCACTGTGCAGAGGTGATGCCAAGCTGGGGAGAGAGAGAATGAGCAGCTGAGCTGTGCTGTGTAATAACGGCAGAGTGGTCTTCACTGCAGAGAAGCACCTTTAAGATCAGGATATTGAGTGGGAAGAGGGAAGGACGTTAGCAATCTGGACCCCAAGAGAGCAGAGGGCAGAGGGTCGTGGTCGGGGTCTCCGGGTGGGGAAAGAGAGGGGTGAGCGCACTCACACAGGTCACACATTGACCCACACCAAGCGGCAGCAGGTTGGGGGCCAAGGAGAGAGAACACGCCTGCGGGCTGGGGTCCTGAGATCCACTCTCAGATACTAGGTTGCTCTCTTTTCTACAATATAATTCCTGAGTCTTTCAGAGAAATCCAAGAGCAAGAGACAGCCTGGTTTTTGCCGAATGTTGGAGAGCCGCGTAAGGTGGGCCAAGAGGGAGCGGCCTGGACAGGCCAATAATGGACGATGCTAGAGGTGCCCCAAGGTGGTAGAGTGGCTGCTGAGGGAGGGGTGGGGAGATGGCCCCAGGAGGGGAGGGGCTTCCCACATCATGGGACTTTCAGAGCTAGCTCTGGGAAAATTCCACACAAACCAGGATGAGATGGGTGCCCTCCTAGATGGTGTGATCACAGAAAACAGTACCCATCTGTGGAAACCATCAGCATCCCCCAAGACTCCCCAAATATGTTGGTAGGGGAAGCAGTTAAAAGCTGGTCTTCCTTCCATCTCTCAGAAAGGGCACGAGGCTAGTTGGCTATTAAGGGAAGCGTGACCCTAAAGGTTGTACATCTGAGGAATGTATGATGTAATACATTCAGAGTAACCTGAAGGTGTTTGGAAAATTCTTATCCTGGCTAATGATTCTATACCAGTCTTCATCAAGGAAAACAACTAGCAAACGGGACAGAGTGGACCCAGCAGTGGACCAAGAATCATGAGACTTGTGCCCTCACCCCGGCCCTTCCACTAACCAGCTGTGTGACCATGGACAAGTGAATTGCCCTCCCTGGACCCCACTTTCCTCCCACGTAAAAATGAAGGTTTGAGATAGGTATGGGATTCTTTTGTGCACTATGGATCCCTTTGGCAGTTTGGTGAGGCTAATAGATACCTTTTAAGAATAATGTTTGAAGTGTATAAAGTAAAATCAAATTTACATGAGAAACCAATTATATTGTCATAAAATTATCAACATACTGAAAAAAGCATTTTGTTATATGGTAACATATGCACTTCTTAACAGATGCAGTAAAGAATAGGACCCAGCAGTGGGTATAACAACTATAATCTCAAAGTAGTTAGGAGCACAAACAGTATTTCAGGATGTCTGTGACAATTTTCATTTGATGTGAAAATATTTGTGATTTTTATCAGTGACGACATCGCAGGTGCTATAATGCCACTGTGCTTTTTTGTGCACATTCATAATGTAGGAAGGAAATGCTACATTTCAGTTAGAAGTTGCTGAAAATAAAAACACAGTTCTTCCCTTTCTATTTTCCCCTGATTTTATCCACAAACCTTATTACGGGCTAAATTGTGTTCCCCAAAATTCGTATGTTGAAGTCCTGACTGCCAGTACCTCAGAATGCGATTGCATTTGGAGACAGGGTCTTTAAAGAGGAAGTTAAAACGAGGTCATCGGGGTGGACCCTAATCCAGTATGGCTGGTGTCCTTATAAGAAGAGATTAGGACACACGCACATCAGAGGGAAGAGCCTATAAAGACTCAGAGAGAAGGCGGCCATCTGAAAACCAAGGAGAGAGGCCTCAGAAGAAATCAACCCTATTGACACCTTGATCTTGGACCCCCAGCTTCCAGAACTGGGAAAACAAAAATGTTTGTGTCAGCACCCTTGTCTGCCGTGTTTTGCCATGGCAGCCCCAGCTAACTACGACAAACCTCCAGGTCATAGACCCCAAGGTAAGAATTCCAGGGGCGCCTGGGTGGTTCAGTCGATGAAGCATCTGACTCTCGATTTCTGCTCAGGTCATGATCTCATGGTTCATGGGATCAAGCCCCATGTCAGGCTCTGTGCTGAAAACATGGAATCTGCTCGGGATTCTCTGTCTCACACTCTCTCTGCCCCTCCCCTGCTCACGCTCTCTCTCAAAATAAATAAACATAAAAAAAAAAAAGAAGAAGAATTCTAGAATGGAATAGTGTTTGGCTGGCTCAGTTGGTGGAACACGTGACTCTTGATCTCAGGGTCATGAGTTCGAGCCCCACATTGGGTGTAGAGATTGCTTAAATAAATAAACTTAAAAAAAAAAATTTGCCTTTGAGTCTGCCCATGCTGACAAAGCCCTCTGTGCTGGAAAACAAGGGCTCTGAGGATGAACATGAAATCGTTAAGCCACTAAGGAGAAGCCAGGACGAGAAGAAGACCCAAGCACTGACTGTGTGGTTGCCCCCAGCGTGCTGAGAAACCTCCCCGGGGCTCTCCAGGGCAGCCCCTGTGGTCCTCACAGTGTGTCCACACTTCAGCCCACAAGCCTTCACGACCGTGTGGACGATGCCTGCAAGAAGAGAATGGCAGTTCGGGACAGGAGGCTGAGGTAGGTGTTCCCGGTACTAGAGGGCCTGCCCTGGGAGCACGGCCGCCCAGCCAGGGCACAATTGCTGGGGGTGTGGTGAGAAGGGTCTGGATTCCCTGGAGTTCAAGAGGAAGTGCAGGGAGGTAGGAGAGAGTGGAGGGGGACAGGAGGGAGAGGGAGGAGAGAAAGGGAAGACAGAGAAGGAGTTATTGAGGTAGGAAAGAAGTAGGTAAAGGAAAGAAGGTGGAGGAGGTAGGGAGAACGAGACTGGGAGAAGGGGAAGACAGAGAGAGAACAAGAGGGAGAAGAAAGAAGGAGGGTGGGCCAGCAAGGTTGTCTGAGGCCCCTGGCCTCTCGGGGGCTGTCAGTGACCCAGGAACACAACAACCGGGAAAAAGACTCAGAGAGGGGGACCCCCCTCACCTCCCACGGAACATGTGATTCCTAATGACTGAGCCCCAGCTCACATGCTGGCTGCTGTTTCAGCCATCTGTGAGTGGAAGAAAGGCCTTTCCCTGCACAGCCCAGCTCCTTGCTCTGGGGAGGCAGGACGAGGAGGGGCTGCCTCTCAGCCCGACCTGGGCTGTCTCTGAGGAGGCTGCCTCCATTCAGGCAGGGAGGTTGCCGGCCTGGCCTCCACGGTTGGCCAGCCGCTCCTCCTCCCAGGGCCCCCGCCCTTTGCCGTCTCACGGAAACTCATTGACAGGGTTTATTTTCTCGATGCAGGTTTGTTTTGCAGTCTTGTCAGCCCTGATATGCTTAATACTTCCCCAGAGAGCAGTGTGAAGCCATTGCCATCTCTGAGGTAAATACCTAATTAGGATGCTTCTGAACAGAGTATTATTTACTTGGGAGAATGTACCTTGGGTCAGTGTGCAATTAGGGAGGTTATTTTCTCAAGAGAGGGTGGTGGTTCCGACAGTCCCTGTACTTAAATATGTCCTTAAGTGCTACTTAAAGCATCTGGGGTACCTGGAAGCCACCCTTCATTTATTATTAAGAGACTTGCCTATTACAACATTCATATAACTGAACCACTGGGGGTGAGGAGAGGGGAGTTGTGATTCTGACTCTATGGCTGAGAGAGGCAAAGCCATACTCCGGGTCATCACCCAACTAAACCAGTAGCAATGGCTGATTTACAGCCCAATAGGCCCATTGATTCAACCAAGAATCTAGTCTAGATCAGGCATGGTGCTCAGGATTTTCATTTAGAAGTTCCTGTTACTCAGTACCTATGAGACTTTCAGCAGGAAATTACACAGCATGACAAAAGCCAAAAGAAAGCTCACTGAAGAGACAAGGCGATCATCAGAACCAGACTCAGATGTGACACCCGTGTTGGACATCAGCCAGAGCATTAAGATTAATATGATTGATATGTTGAGGGCTCTACTGGAGGGGTAGACAATATACGAGAACATATGGATAACGTGAGCAGAGAGATGGAGACACCAAGGAAGAATAAAAAAGAAAGGCTGGAAATCAGAAACACCACAACGGAATGAAGAATGCCTTTGATGAGCTTATCAGAAGACTAAACGTGGCCACGGATAGCACCAGTGAGCTTGGAGATAGGTCAATAGGAATTTCCCAGCTGAGAGGTACAGAGAAAAAGAAAAAGCATGACAAAAGCTGAACCGAACACCCAAGCACGGTGGGACCACACGCGAAGGTATAGGATACGCATAACAGGAACATCAGAGGACAAGAAAGAGAAAATGGAGGAGCATCTGAAGTAATAATGGCCAAAAGTTTCCAAAGCACAGGTCTAGGAGGCTCAGAGGACACCACGCAGAATACATACCAAAACGAGCAAACTAACCTCGCACCCGGGCACATCACATTCAGACTGTAGAAAACCCAAGTGGAAGAGGAACATTGAAAGAAGCCAGAGGAGGGAAGTGCCTCCCCTCTAGAGGAACAAAGGTGAGAGTTACAGCAGGATTCTCAACATAAAGAATGCAAGCAAGAAGCAAATGCAGGGAATATTTAAAATGTTGAAAGAAAAAACTCACCAACCCAGAAGTCTGTATCTGGTGAAATTATTCTTCAAAAGTGAAAAAGATAGAAAGACTTTCTCAAAAACAACAACAAACAAACAAAAAATGGAGGGATTTCATCGCCAGCAGGCCTGCCCTGCAAAAAAAAAAAAAAAAAGAGAGAGAGAGAAAGCGAAAAGGAGTTCTACAGGCAGAAAGAATATAATATAGGTCAGAAACTTACTTGACATAAAGAAAGGGAAAGCATCAGAGAAGGAATAAATGAAGGTAAAATAAAAAATCTTTTTGTTTGTTCTTATTCTTTTTTTTTTAATTTTTTATGTTTATTTATTTTTGAGAGAGACAGAGACACAGCGCTACCAGGAGAGGGGCAGAGAGAGAGGGAGATACAGAATCCAAAGCAGGCTCCAGGCTGTCAGCACAGGGCCCAACGCAGGGCTCGAACTCACAAACCGCGAGATCATGACCCCAGCCAAAGTCAGATGCTTAACCAACTGAGCCATACCGGCGCCCCTTGGTTACTCTTATTCTTAACTAATGTAAAAGATAACTCTGCCTGTAGCAACAATAGTAACAATGTATTGCATGGTTATAGCAGATTGGTAAGGCAATGAATGACAACAGTGTGACAACAGTGTCCCCCTAGAAGGGAACACTGGGGAAAAGTACCTGCACTACATGTGAAGTGGTATAGTAGTATCTGAAAGTAGACTTACATTAATTAAAAACATCTTTTGTAACCCCCAAGGTAACCATTAAAACAAAGTAAGAGTTGGGGCGCCTGGATGGCTCAGTGGGTTAAGTGTCTGACTCTTGTTTTCCGCTCAGGTCATGATCTCACGGTTCATGAGTTCCAGCCCCGCATCTGGCTCTGCACTGACAGTGCGGACCCTGCTTGGGATTCTCTCTCTCCCTCTCTCTTTGCCCCTCCCCTACTCATATTCTCTCTCTCTGTCTCTCTGTCTCTCTCTCTCTCTCTCTCTCTCTCCCCCCCTCCCTCTCTCCCCCCTCTCCCCCCACCTCCTCAAAATAAATAAATAAACTAAAAAAACAAAAACAAAAAACTAAGAGTTATTACTGCTGTGCTAAGAGCAGAGATAAAATGGTTTGTTTAAAAATGCTCAATTAAAACGAGAGGAAAGACACTTCTGGTTTCTGGGGTGACCTGTAGGAAGCACAGACGTCACCACACTATCCTCATTAGTAAAAAGCTAAACAAACTGACAAATCAACTCTCCTTAAGATCTGTAAGAGTGGTGAGGTCATAGAGCAAACCACTACCCCCTCAAATTGGAGAGACCGACAGATAAATAAATACAGAGAACCATAACTTACCAGAACAGAAACCCACAAGCAGCAACCGGGGAGGGAGCCAGTGCTGAAGTAGGAAAATCCGCCCTGCAATTAACCAGTTTCGGGAGGCTCCCTGCAGACAAGTCTGAGCTCAAAACTCCAGGGCCACCCAGTCACAGGGAAGCCCCTATGCTTTTGTGTGGCTCTAACCTTCCACACAAGGGAAGGGAAATAGCCAACTCTGGCCCCTGGTAGCCATTCTGTCCCACTTACAGAGGAGAAAGGAGCCTGAGAATCATGTGTGAAGTTCAGAGGTATAGACTTGCTAAGAGTAAGACCTAATCATAGGACTAAAGAATGCTTACACACACACACACACACACACACACACACACACACACACACACACTTCACCTCCACATTACTCACAGCCTGTTTACAACAGTTTCTTTTACCGGAAATATCACATTCAGCTATCGAGGAAAATCACAAGACGTTCTAAAAGACAAAAACACAGTTTGAAGAGACCAAGCAAGCATTAAAACCTTGTCAGCTATGACAAGGATGTTGGAATTATCAGACCAGGAATTTAAAATATCTATCACTGGGGCGCCTGGGTGGCTCAGTCAGTTGAGCGGCCGACTTCAGCTCAGGTCATGATCTCGCGGTCCGTGGGTTCGAGCCCCGCGTCGGGCTCTGTGCTGACAGCTCAGAGCCTGGAGCCTGTTTCGGATTCTGTGTCTCCCTCTCTCTGACCCTCCCCTGTTCATGCTTTGTCTCTCTCTGTCTCAAAAATAAATAAACGTTAAAAAAATTTTTTTTAAATAAAATAAAATATCTATCACTAATACGCTAAAGGCTCTAATAGGTAAAATAAAAACCAGGCAAGCACGGATAGGCAATGTAAGCAAAGAGAAGGGAATTTTTAAATATTTTGAATTGAATATATGAACTGCATAAAATGGAAACTCAGCTTATCAATTTTGTGGAATGCAGCAAAAGCAGGGCTTCAAGGGAAACATATAGCATTGAAGGAGTATATTAGAAAAAGAAGAAAGATCTAAAATCAATTAGCTAAATTTCCATCTTAGATAAGTAGGAAAAAGATCAAATTAAATCCAAAGTAAGCAGAAGAAAAGAAATAATAAATGTTAGGGTGGGGATCAATGAATTTGAAAATAGAAAATCGGTAAGAGAAAAATCAGTGAAATCAAAAACTGATTCTTTGAAAAGATCAATAAAATCGGTAAAATTCTAGTCAGGTTAACTAAAAAATAGGATACAGAGGCACCTGGGTGGCTCAGTTGGTTAAGTGTCCGACTTTGGCTCAGGTCATGATCTCACAGCTCATGAGTTCAAGCCCTACATCAGTCTCTGTGCTGACAGCTCAGAGCTTGGAGCCTGCTTCAGATTCTGTGTCTCCTTCTCCCTCTGCTCCTCCTCCACTCATATTCTGTCTCTCTCTGTCTCTCAAAAATAAAACAAAAAAAAAAAGAAATGGAGAGGATACAAACTATAATATTAGGAATAAAAGGGAGGACATTACTGCAGATAATAAATGATAATATTAAATGATAATAAATACTAAAACAACAAGTCTATCCCCACAAACTTGGTAACCCAGATGAAACAGACCAATTCCTTGAAAGATACCATCTGCTAAAACTCACACAAGAAGAAATAGACGATCTAAATAGGCCTATATCTATGAACAAAATCAAATCAATAATTAATAACCTTCCAAAATAGAAAGCACCAGGCCCAGATGGCTTCACTAGTGAATTCTACCAAATATTTACGAAAGAAATTATACCAATTCTCTACAGTCTCTTCCAGAAGACAGAAGCAGAAGAAATACTTCCCAATTCGTTCTCTGAGGCCAGCATTACTCAAAGTCAGACAAAGACATTACAATCAAAGAAAACTAAAGCCCGATCTCTGCCAACAACATACATGAATCCACATTATAGTATCATACAGAGGTGTTTCACTGCCCTAAAAATCCTCTGTGCTCTGCCTGTTCTCCTTGCCTGTCCTCCACCCCACGATCATCACTGATCTTATTACTGTCTCCATAGTTTTGCCGTTTCCAGAATGTCATGTAGTTGGAACCAGTATGAGCGTAGCCCTTTCAGACTGGCTTCTTTCACTTCGTCATATGTATTTAAGTTTCCTCCATGTCTTTTCATGGCTTGATAGCTCATTTCTTTTTTTTTTAATTTTTTTAATGTTTATGTTTGAAAGAGAGAGAGAGAGAGCGAGCATCGGTGAGGGAAGGGCAGAGAGAGGGAGACACAGAATTCGAAGCAGGCTCCAGGCTCCGAACTGTCCGCACAGAGCCTGACGCGGGGCTCAGACCCACAAACCGTGAGATCCTGGCCTGAGCTGCAGATGCTCAACTGACTGAGCCACCCAGGCGCCCCTCATTTCTTTTTAGTGAATAATATTCTATTGACTGGAATGTACCACAGTTCATTTCTTTGTTCACCTGCTGCAGGACATCTTGGCTGCTTCCAAGTTTTGGCAACTATGACTAACGCCACTATAAACGTCTGTAGGCAGGGTTTTCTGTGGGCACAATTTTTCAACTCTTTTGGGTAAATACCAAGGAGCAAGGAGAATCTGTTTAGCTTTGTAAGAAAACACCCAACTGTCCTCCAAACTGGCTATACCATTTCGCATCCCATCAGCAATGAATGAGAGTCCCTGTTGACTATATCTTCACCAGCATTTGGTGTTGTCATTGCTCAGATTTTAGCCTCATTGTCGTTTTTATTTGCATTTCCCTGATAAGTTATGGTGTGGAGCGTCTTTCCATATGCTTCTTTGTCATCTGCACATCTTCTTTGGTAAGGTATCTATTAAGGTCTTTGGCCCATTTAATTATAACAAATGTAATACTCTGGTGAGGATGTTGATAACGGGGGAGACGATGCATAAGTGGGGGCAGGGGGTCGAAATCTGTGTACCTTCTGCTCAGTTTTGCTATGAACCTAAAGCTGCTCTTAAAAAAACAAAGCTTAAAAAAAAACAGAGGAGGCAATTGTTTAATGGGTACAGCATTTCTATTTGGGAAGATGAAAACATTCTGGAGAAGGACCATGGTGATGGCTGCACAACAAGGTGAGTAGTTAATGCCACTGGACTATACACTTAGAAGTGGTTAAAAAGATAAATTTTATGTTTTGTATATTTTATCACAATTTTAAAAAGCCAGGGAAGGCAGAAAAAATGGGGAAAAAAGGAAGAAATGCAATAAATAGAAGACAATTAAAAACACAGTAGAGACACCTGGGTGGCTCAGTTGGTTAAGTGTCTGACTCTTGACCTCAACTCAGGTCTTGATATCAGGGTTGTGAGTTCAAGCCCCGCATCCCATGTTGGGCTCCACGTCTACTTAAAAAATAAAAAAAAAAGACCAAAAACAAAACAAACCATGGTAGATATTAATCCAACCATATCAATATTCACTTTAATGTGTCACAATGTCAGGGTGCCTGGGTGGCTCAGTCAGTTAAGCAAGCATCTGAACCTTGATATCAACTCAGGTCATGATCTCACAGTTCATGGGATTGAGCCCCGAGTCTGGCTCAGTGCTGACAGCACAGAGCCTGCTTGGGATTCTTTCTCTCCCTCTCTCTCTCCCCTTCTCCTGCCCTCTCTCTCTCTCTCTCTCTCTCTCCCAAAATAAATAAATAAACTGTAAAATGCAAAAAAAAGTAGCAATCTTTAAAAAAAACAAATAAAAAATAAATGTGCCACCATGTGAACAGGTTAAAAAAAAAAACCCATATCAATTAATGCAGAGAAAGCATTTGACAAAATTCAATACCCACTCATGGCAATAATTTTCAATACACTAGGAACAGAGAGGAAATTTCTCCGTTTTGTAAAGAATATCTATAAAACCCTACAGCTAACATCATAATTAATAGTGCTAGATTGGATGCATTCCCTGTAAAATCAACAACAAGGCAACAAGTGAGAGAGATAGTCTCTCTCACTACTCCTATTCAACATCATACTGGAAGTCTCAGCTAGTATAACAAAAAAATAAATACAAGCTGTACAGATTGGAAAGAAAAAATAAACTGTCTTTATTCACAGATAACATAATTATTTATATAGAAAACCCCAAAGAATCTACACAAAAATATTCCTGAGACTAATAAGTGAGTATTTCCATGTCACAGGACAAAAGATCAATATACCAATTCATTTCCAATATACCAAATGAACAAAAAATCCTATGTACAATGGTACCCAAAATATGAAAGGCTCAGGTTAAATCTAACAAACACATACAGAATTTGTATGTGAGAAACGACAGAACACTGGTGGAAGAAATAAAGGATCCATGTTTTAGAAGAAAGCATAAAAGAAAATCTACATGAACTTGGGTCTGATGATGAGTTTTAGATACACCGAAAGCACAAGCCATGAAAGCAAAAAGTTACAAGACAAACCCCCCAAAGAATCCCTGGAACCTATGAATGTTGCCTTATTTGAAATAAGAAGTCTCTGTAGAATGTTAAGGATCTTGAGATGAGATCATCTTAGGTTTTACAGATAGACCTTAAACCCAGTGACAAGTGTCCTGACAGGAACTCACAGGGGAGAGTTGACAGACCAAAGGGAAGGCAGCAATGTGACCACAGAGGCGGAGATTGGAGTCATGTGGCCACAGGTCAAGGGCATTTAATAGGATGGGATGAAAATGGCATTTTCCCTCTGTGGACCTCCTCCCCCAATCTAATCAGGAGAAGAACCTCAGACAAATCCCAGTTGAGGGACGTTCTACATGATCCTGACCAGTACTCCTCAAAATTGTCATGATCCTCAAAAACATGAAGTCTGAGAGACCATCAGAGCCAAGAGGAGTGTCAGGAGACACGAAAACTGGATGTGATGTGGTTCCCTGCATGGGATCTTAGAACAGAAAAAGGAATCTGAATAAAGTATGGGCAGTAGTTAATAACAATGTGTCAATATTGGTTCATTGTGACAAATGTGCCCTACTAACATATTAATAATAGGGGAAGCCGGGAGTGGGGTATGCAGGGACTCTGTACTGTGTTCACAGCCTTTCCTTTATTCTAAATCTATCCTAAAAGAGTAAATTTATGGGGTACTTGGATGGCTCAGTCAATTGAGCATCCACCTCTCAATTTTGGCTCAGGTCATGATCTCACAGTCATGGGATCGAGCCCTGTGCTGAGCGTGGAGCCTGCTTAAGATTCTCTCTCTCTCTTCCGGGCATCCGGGTGGCTCAGTCAGTTAAGCGTCCGACTTGGGCTCAGGTCATGATCTCATAGTTCGTGAATTTGTGCCCCGCACCAGGCTCAGGCTCACGGCTGTCAGTGCAGAGCCTGCTTCAGATCCTCTGTCCCGCCCTCTCTGCCCCTCCCCTGTTCATGCTCATGCTCTGTCTCTCTCTCTCAAAAATAAATAAACATAAAAAAAAAAGAGTAAAACACTCCCTTTCTCTCTGCTCCTCCCCTGCTCATGCTCTGTCCCTCTCTCCTTCAAAAATAAAGATTAAAAAAAAAAGGTTTTTTTTTAAAGAGTAAATCAAACTTAATAAAACAAACCCTGTTGTTTATGATCTATTAAAAATGAAGAAATAAAAAATAAACACTCCCTGAAAAATAAATGTCCAAACACAGACACTTTCCAAGGATCCCATATATTACTTAACCCCAAGCAAGGAAAACCTGAAGAATGTGTCACCTCCTGTAGACTGGGGCCTCTGGGGAGGGGGCTGGGGTCGGGCCCTGGAGAAGGAGCTACAGTGAAGATAAAGGGGGAGCTGAGCACAGGTGGATGGGGACAGTGAGCCATAAAACCGAGGACAATAGCCCCCAGGTCTGTGCACCTGAAAACCTTTAACAAAAGGAAGGAGAGAGCATTCCTGGAGGTTGAGGGTCGGAAACGGTCGTACCTGAGCGCTTCTTCTCTGGGTGGAGGCGGCGAAGTACAGGCCTCAGGGACAGGAAACAACTCAGTTTCCTCATCTGTAAAATGGGGACATGGACATAACAATAATACTAACTTCTGAGGCTCACTGTGAGGTTGGAAAGAGGAGAATCTATGAAAAGAGCTTTTACCGTGTCTGGCACGTGAAGCCTTGATGAATGGTCGCTATTGCCATTTCAGTGATATTCTTCTTAGGCCAGATCGGTAATTACTTCCCGCAGGAAACGTGTTTCATTGCCTGCCCTGCCCCCACCTCCGTCCTCAGAAGCTGCTCCTTCGGAGGGGCCTTACCCTCCTCTCACCTGGACCTGTCCAGGCCACCCTGATGTCACGGGGAGTCTAACTCAAGACAGCTGGTCAGGGGCAGGGTCTCTCTCAGTAAAGTAATCCAGAGACTGGCAATGCTGGGGGGGGGGGGGGGGGGGAGGTCGGTGAACGTGTGCTGGGTTTGGACAATCTCCAGGGCTCAAGGCCGAAGTCAGCTGATGCCCAGGGAAGCCAGAAGTCACCCAGGAGCAAAAGTTACGGGGGAGCAGGGGCAATATGGAGTCTGGTTTGTGGAGGCTCAGGGAGGGCCGTGGGGAGAGGCAGAGAAAAAAATGGGGACGGCTCCCACGAGGTCCTGCTGCACCCCTCAAACTTCGATTCCATCCGATTCCCTCACCCTCTCAGTAAAACCCCTTTACGCTTGAGTTTTTTATTTTTTTTTGAATTTTTTTTTCAACGTTTATTTATTTTTGGGACAGAGAGAGACAGAGCATGAACGGGGGAGGGGCAGAGAGAGAGGGAGACACAGAATCGGAAACAGGCTCCAGGCTCTGAGCCATCAGCCCAGAGCGTGACGCGGGGCTCGAACTCAGGGACCGCGAGATCGTGACCTGGCTGAAGTCGGACGCTCAACCGACTGCGCCACCCAGGCGCCCCATACGCTTGAGGTTTTTAAATGGGCCTCTGTTTCCAGCTCATCTCTGGATGGCCTCAACTTACCCCTTTGGCTCTCCAGCACTGCTATCTCCTGTCACCAAGTCCCTGCACTACAAGTTGCTCTGTTGAAATCCTCTGGAGTTTCAGTTTCCCATCAAACCCAGTGTCACGTCTACACCACAGCAAGAAAACAGAACCACGGGGCTCAGAAACTTGCCACGGATTGAACGGCCAGTAAGCAAAGACACTGGATTTGAACCCAGCTGGGACTCTGAGGCCGTGTTTCATCCACACACGTCCTCCCACCACCCTTGAACACCCCTCCCCCAGGCTGGGCACGCTGGCCTCAGTGCCCACTGTACCTGTGGCTGTCTTGGGAAGGTCTCGTGGCCCACCTCGGATGACAGATTCCAGGCGATCTGTTCAGGTCAGATGTGTGACCCCAGCCCCGGAAACTCCACTGCTAAAGTGGAAAACTGTTTATCCTACTCTTTTCCCGGAAACTTCGAGAACAGACTGTTCCAGTGAGACTCTAAAGTTGCTTTGGTTGACTCATTTCATCATCCTCTCAAAGAATGTCTCTCCTGAAGATCTGAAATCCTCTCACTACCAAAGTAAGACGTGGTAGTTTTTGTTCCCAGAGTGTTTCCTGCCCCTGCCTCCACTCCAGCGAACAACTGGATGATTTCTGCTTGACGGTATGTTAAATGATCTAGATCTTTGCTACCCACAGTGCGTTGGCTGACTGATAGCATCACTCAGAGCCTGTTGGAAATGCAGAATCCCAGGCCCCACCCCAGCCGTGCTGAATCAGAATGTGCATTTAAAGGTTTTTTTTTAATTTTTAATGTTTATTATTATTTTTGAGGGAGAGAGAGAGAGACAGAGTGTGAGTGGGGGAGGGTTAGAGAGAGAGGGAGACACAGAATCTGAAGCAGATTCTAGGCTCCTGAGTCAGCATAGGCCTAATGCGGGGCTCAAACTCTCCACCGCGAGATCGTGACGTAAGCCGAAGTCAGGAAGTCAGATGCCCAACCGACTGAGCCACCCAGGTGCCCCAATCAGAATGTGCATGTAAACAAGGTCAAGATTCCCAGATGATTCCTACGCGTGTTAAAGTTGCAAGAGTCGTGGAGCACCTGGGTGGCTCAGTCGGTTGTGTGTCCGACTTTGGCTCAGGTCATGATCTCACAGTTTGTGAGTTCGGGCCCCGCATCAGGCTCTGCACCGACAGCTCAGAGCCTGGAGCCTGCTTCAGATTCTGTGTGTGTGTGTGTGTGTGTGTGTGTGTGTGTGTGTGCGCACGCCCCTTCCCCGCTCATGGTCTGTCTCTCTCTCTTTCAAAA
The DNA here is from genome assembly GCF_027475565.1 of Acinonyx jubatus. Taxonomy (NCBI): domain Eukaryota; kingdom Metazoa; phylum Chordata; class Mammalia; order Carnivora; family Felidae; genus Acinonyx; species Acinonyx jubatus. The sequence goes on along the minus strand of NC_069386.1, from coordinate 132,807,806 downwards.
ATAAATAAATAAACATAGGGGCACCTGAGTGGCTTAGTCGGTTAAGCGTCCAACTTGGGCTCAGGTCATGATCTCACAGTCTGTGGGTTCAAGCCCCGTGTCAGGCTGTGTGCTGACAGCTCAGAGCCTGGAGCTGCTTTGGATTCTGTGTCTCCTTAGCTCTCTGTCCTCCCCCCACCCACATTCTCTCTCTCTCAATCAAAAATGAATAAACATTAACATAATGATAATAATAAACATTTTTTAAAAAGTTGAAGAAGTCCTGCCCTAGACGCTTCCGTAAATATCTACCAGGCATCTCTTACGTGTGATTTCATAACAGTAATGCATGCCTTGTGGGAATGCAGTAAGAATTAAATTAATTAATACATCGCAACAGTGCTCGACACCTAATAAACGCTGTATGTTTGAGTATAATAATCATTATTAGTGTAACTATTTGCTGGACCTCAAGTCAAGCACTAGAGGGCTCAAATATGAGCAGATGAACAAAAGCCCTGCCTCAGGGAGCTCTCAGGCTGTCGTGAGATGTACATATAAACAAATAACTGACAATATAGTCTGTGCTCTAACAGTTATACACCAAGCTGTGGGGCCTGAGGTTTGGACAGGTGCCCTGCGATTTACCAACAAAATACATATATTATATTATTTGAGCCTAAAACAGCTTTGTAACTGACGTGGCCATAGTTTCCCCATTACTGAGCGCAGAGGGGCAAAGCCCAAGGTCACACAGGGACTCCAATCCGAAGCTTTTAACTCCAAGTCCAATGTTCTTTCCTGTACCCAACCTGGCCTCTTCGAAAGAGAAGGAACTGGGTGCCAGCAGGTCTTGGAAGGCTCAAGGTGGAGGGAAAACTGAAACCAAGGGCCAATATCTCAGGTAACACAGGACTAGCTCCTTACTTGTAGTGACCAGGGCTGGAATCGAGGAGGCTCCTTCTCAGAAGTTACAGACAAACGGCAATGAAGCCCAGGCAATCCTCAGAGGTGGCGGGGAGGGGGGCGCGGCGCAGATTATTCTACTGGGTTGTGGGTTGGGAGACAAGTCCAGGAATGCACCCACTGTCCCGCCAGTGTTGGCTTTTTAAAAAAGATTTTTTTAACGTTTATTTATCTTGGAGAGAGAGTGCAAGCGGGGGAGGGGCAGGAGAGAGGGAGACACAGAATCCGAAACAGGCTCCAGGCTCCGAGCTGTCAGCCCAGAACCCGACGTGGGGCTCGAACCCATGAACTGTGAGATCATGACCTGAGCCAAAGTCGGGCGCTTAACCGACTGAGCCCCCCGGGCGCCCCGATGTTTGCTTTTTTAAAAAGCTGGTCTCAGCTTCCTTCTGGAGGCTCAGCTGAAGGAGCCGTGTCTACCCGGCTCCCTTTTTCCTCAGCAGGTCAGGATCAGCGCTCTCCCAGCGGTGGGTGCATACAGTGGTTCTCAAAGTGTGCGCCCCGGACCAAAGTGCGGAAGCTTCTGTAGCATCATCTAGGAAACTGTTAGAAATGAAAATGCTCCAACCCGCCCCAGACCAATGAGGCAGAAACTAGGGATGAGGCCAGCTTTAGGCATTTTACACGTCCTCCAGATGATTGTGAGGTTGAGAACCATGGAGAGTGCTGTCCAATAGAACTTTCTGCGTAGTGGCAATGTTCTCTATCTGTATCGTCCGATAGAGAAGCCACCAGCCGCATGCAGGCATCAGGCCCATGAAACATGGCTGGTGCCGCTGAGGAACTGGATTTTGAGTTTGATTTACTTTCAGTCCATTTAAATAGCCACACATGACCACTGGCTGCAGAGGACAGTCTCCCCACCCCCAATTCGCACATTAGAAATGGTCACAGGTCTCCCCAGGCAGATGGAAGGTGGGTTGTCTGAGACGTGCAAGGAAAGAAGATGTCAAGAGGGAGATGTTTCGTGGCCAGGCCCAGGGAGAAGCCAGTTCCTGTTGAAGCTCAGCTCAGGAGTGGATGTTCCCTAGAGACCCTGGTTCACTTGTCCACGAAGGTGGCACAGACAGGCAGGCATGGCCACGTCCTCAGGGAGAGGTGCTCATGTGGACACAGGGGGACAAACAGGGCAACAGTGGGTGGCATTTGGGAGGGCTCACTGACCTGTAAGCTAATGACTCAAATAGACTAGAAACCAGAAGAGAAGTCAGCAAAAGAAGAGGGGCACAAATTAAAGCGGGACAGATTCTGGTCTCACCCAGGAAGGAGTGCTTGACAGTCAGGGCGGCTGAGACAAATCCTGTTTTCGGAGACTGAGAGCCTCTGTGCTGCAGGGGAAGTGTGGGGTAGTGAACGGGTCCCTGCATCCTGGCTCTTATTTCACTGCCTACCTAGACGACCGTGAACTCGGGCCTTGACCTCGCTGGCCTCGGTTCTTTCATCTGCAGTAGAGGACCCAGGAGGCAGAATGCCAGCTGGAGGGGACAGAACAGCCAGCAAGGTGACTGAGAGCTCAGGCTTCTGGCTCCAGCCAGGTGTGGGTGTGACAGTCAGTGTGGCCTCAGTGGCAGGACCCCAGGTGAGCCGCTAGACATGCTTATGCTTTAATTTCCTCACCTGTAAACTGTGTCTGCTAACAATAGAGGTGACGGAAAGACTAGATGGATGTGGGGGCGTCTGGGTGGCTCAGTCGGGTTAAGCGTCTGACTTTAGCTCAGGTCACGATCTCACGGTTCGTGGGTTCAAGCCCCGCATCAGGCTCTGTGCTGACAGCTCAGAGCCTGGAGCCTGCTTCGGAGTCTGTGTCTCCCTCTCTCTCTGTCCCTCCCCCATTCTCTCTCTCTCTCTCTCTGTCTCTTTCTCAAAAATAAACGTTAAAAAAATTTTTTTAATCAAAAAAAGACTAGATGGATGCAAACATATGGCACAGTGCTGCGCATGTGGAAGGAACACAATAATAATTTAAAAGCTTACTAAGTGCTCCAAAGCCTTTATTCATACTCCCTCCCTTACTCCTCACAACAACCCGAGGAAGCTGTCCCATTATTTTTCAGATGAGGACAGAATGATTATGTAACTCGCCCAAGGTCACCTACCTGTGGTGGCTGAGCCAGGAGACACACGCAGCAGCCTAGCTCCACAGGCCGTGTTCCCAAGCGCGGTTCTAAAGGGCCTCCCTGCACACTCAGTTGTGTTAGTGTCCACCTGCAAAACAGCCAGGTGTAGGGGACAAGGTAGGGTATGGAGAATCAGGAGCTGGCGGCCCTGATTCCAGCCTCCTCGCTTTGTGACCGTGAGCCCCCTTCTCCCCACCCCCAGTGTCCCCATCTTCCTTACGGCGTTGGCTGGTCATTCACAACCCTCCCCCCCCGCCCCGACCCAGCCCCACGGCGGAAGGCTGACTGGTCCACTCAATCACTTTCCCCCACCCCTCTTGGTGACTGGCTTACACCTGAGTACAGGACTCAATCCTGGCCAGTGAGTGGAAGTCACCAAGGTGTTGCTGAAAAAGGATTTCCACTCTAAGAACACGGCCCCACAGGACAGCCTGCCTTCCGAGTGGACCGTGTGGACGTCTGGACCTGCTGTGGCCCCTTGTGACCATGAGGAGTAGTCAAAAGAATCACAGAGAAGCTGGGACCCGGTGTGAGGGAGCCCCTGGATCAACCAGCCCCACAGCTAGCGGGACTCCTTTTCAAGGAGATAATGAACCCGCTGCCTTTGAAGTTGTTCTTGGTCCAGGATTCTCTTTCTTGCAGTCAATTGCATGCTAAATTACACATTTCGTTTGCTCGTCAATGTCAAATGACAATATCAATGTCAAATGACATTGTCAAATGACATTGTCAAATGTCAAATGACAATGTCAAATGACAATAATACCACCAGGTTCTTGGGAGGATGAAAGATGAGGCCATGCCCAAAGCTTCGTGAGCACCTGCGCACTTCAGGGGCCTGGAAGCAACAGCTTTAAAGGTGGGGGTGGGGGGTGTCATGGGTCCCACTGTAACCCGCTGATGGCTGATGTCCCACCCAAGGGGCTTTTCTCTGGGGGGTGGGGAGGAGCCCCCACAATTATGTGGATTTTTCTCAGTGCCTGAACGTCTAATCCACAAAGAGAACTCAGAAAACCAATTTTTCTCAATTATAAATATGATGAATTAAATGTCCTCAAGCAATTAAAAATGCAATTACAGACAGGACATCTGAATCTTTTGGATACTTCACATCCCTCCAACAGTGGACAAAGCATTCAGAAGCACAAGGGTTACACAACTTACAACTGTAAATCCATTTTACACCCATCCTCAACCAGAAAAGCCTCGGCCTTAACTCCTTATTCTACACTTGATGTATTACCTTGCCGGGATTATTGCTACATTTATTTATTCTTTATTGCACTTTTGTATCATCCTAGGGTTTCAGTAATATTTTATCCCTTCCAGGGGGGTCATTAGTCTTACTGAAGACTTACCAAAAAAAAGAAAACAAAAAAACAGAGGACACTTTCTCAGACAAGCTGAGGACACAGAATTGGGCTATTGGCTAACTGATTCTTGGCCAGGACACAGACCTACATGAATGATTTAAAGTGATTCAACAAGAGGGGCCTCTGGGCGGCTCAGTCCGATAAGCATCCGATTCTTAATTTCAGCTCAGCTCATGATCTCAAAGTTTGTGAGTTTGAGCCCCATGTCGGGCTCCACACTGACAGAGCGGAGCCTGCTTGGGATTCTCTCTCTCCCTCCCCTGCTCACACACTCTCTCTCTCTCTCTCACAATAAATAAATAAGCTTTAAAAAAAATTTTTTTTTAAGTGATCCAACAAGAGTTCCAGAGCTCCAGGTTATTAAAAAAAAAAAAACACACACACAAAACTTCTGCTTGTGATGACTTGGGAATGTTAAGTATATGTCTTTTTATGGATTTTTTTTTTAAGTTTTTAAACTTGGCGTCTTCCTTGAGATGATGTAATGAGAAGCATATTTCACCTGAGAGGTATTCTTCTCCCAAACCCATCCCTGTCATCCGACCATGAGAAAAATATCTGACAAATCCAAACCCAGAGACATTCCCCAAAATACTGACCAGCACTCCTCAAGAGACTATCAGGTCGTGCAAAACAGGGAAAGACAGAGAAGTTGCCACACAGAGAGAAGGCTAAGGAGGCGCGAGGTCTGCGGTCGGCGTGGAAGGTGGTCTCCAGGAGGGGCTCCAGAACAGGAAAACAAGGAAAAAGGCATTAGTAGAAAAACTGATAAAATCTGAATAAATTCTGGAGTCCACTTAATAGTAACATACCAGTGTCAGTCTCTTAGTTCTGACATATGGTAAGTGACCAGGTAGTGTTTGGGCATAAAGTTTCAGTTGTGCAAGATGACTAAGTTCTGGAGATTGTGACTATAGTTAACAATATGTATCGTGCTCTTCACAGTGTGTTAAGAGGGCAGCTCTCACGGTTAGTGTTTTTACCAAAACAAACAAACGAACAAACACACACACACACACACACACACACACACACACACAAAACAAACAACAAAAAAGGAAGGATATAAAGACACTGGGGCTTTTTCGGGGCATCTGGGTGGCTCAGTCGGTTAAGCATTTGACTTTGGCTCAGGTCAGGATCTCACGGTTCCTGAGTTCGAGCCCCGCGTCGGGCTCTGTGCTGACGGCTCGGAGCCTGGAGCCTGCTTCGGGTTCTGTGTCTCCCTCTCTCTCTGCCCCTCCCCCCCCCCCCCGTCTCTCTCTGTCTCTCAAAAATAAATAAAAACATTTTTAAAAATTTAAAGACACCTCGGGAGGCGTGGGGTATGTCTATTGCCTTGATTGTGGCGTTGGCATCAGGGCTGTTTGTGTGTTTCTAAACCCATCAAATTGTATGCAGTAAATATGTATAGTACTTTGTATATCAATTATACTTTAATTAAAGCTTTTTTTTTTTAAGAAGTCAGCATTAGAAGAAATTAGGTAAAGGGTACACAAGAAGTCTCTGTATTATCTTTGTGACCTTTCTTAAAATCTAAAATTATTCCAGACACGTGTATTTTTCAAATTATTGCCTTGGCCAGGGCTCCCCCAGAAGTAGACAAGGATACGAGTGGAAGTACGTTCTTAGGGAGGTGACTTGAGGAATCGCCTGTCGGGAAGTGGGGACGTGAGATGCGAAGGGGAGTAATCCAGAGGAGCGGTGCTGGAAGACAGGTTACCACTGTGGGAGACGGGGACAGTCCTACTCAGAAATAGGCAAGACGGTGTAGACCGTGTCCCAGAGTTACCCCAGGTGGGAGGCAGGGGAGCTAGAATATCCACACAGCGTTCCCCTCAGATATCCGTTGAGGGCTGCCCCAGAGGTGGACACTGCAGAGCTCGGGGTCAGACAGGGAAGGGGATGGCGTGTTCCTGCGGGGGGAGACAGACGGGACACAGATGGCACCTGCCACTCTGGGCGTCCTTCCCAGAACCGATTCTACCTTTAAATGCCTCTGGGCTGAGACACCTAACCCATTACCCTATTAGGATATATTGATCTAGTCCGACAATATTATTTGAAACTTCTACAGTATTCTTTATACAAATTTTATTATAATTAACCTAAGGCCATCTAAAACTTCATCTCCTGCTTGACGAGGGATTGGATCAGCAAAGTGGGCCCCTCTCCTTAGAACATCTGACGAATTGTCGTCCCCAGGGAACATCCTGTCGAGCCCACTTTCTCCTTGCTTCTTGCCTGTGCCCACCTACTAGACTTGGGTCCCTTCTGCCTGGATTTTATGAGAACACAGTGCTCATCGAACCTTCCTGCCCTTGCTACTGTGTGTTTATTCTGAGATTATTTGGTTTACTCGCACATTCCTCGTGTTTGTTCTTTCCTGCTTATGTGGATAGAAACAATGGCACAATCTGTCAGATACTGACCAGGAAAATAGAGGTCATCTCAACAGTTTACACAGACGGAATTTGTCAAAGGGGATTGGTTACATAGCCAAGAAACCCAGTAGCGGATGGTGAGGGAATCAAGAAAGAGCTGCTGGTACCTTTGGGCTGGTGGGACCAAGGGCAGAGTGCTACCAGAGCCAGAGGACTAGGGGCCCCAGCAGAAGCTGGCACCTTGGTGGGTCCGACAGGACAGAAGGTGTAGTGATGGAGGGTCTGCAGCCAGTGCTGGGCATTGCAGGAGACAGAGGAGAGTAGGGAGACATCCCCCGGCCCCTCTCCTCTTCCTCTCAGCTCCCCTCCCCCTGGCCAGGCCCTGCCAGAAACGCAGCCTGTGCGAGGTGGCCCCTGTGTCATGCAGAACACAGGAAAAGGGTCAGGAGTGAATCTGGGGCTCACACACACGTCCCCTGTCATTATAACCAGCCACGCACCTTACAGCAGAAACAAGGTACTTGGGTGCGTTAACACGCCCTTATTTACTAGAAGGAAAAGTAACTGTATCCTGCTGGTTATCCTCCTCAAATCATTCAACTGCCCTTTTGTACGTTAGATGAATTTTTCTCATTTCTGTATCATTATGAACTCAAGCCTCTCATGAATGTTCCAATTAATCACCTTATTACATGGCCAAACTGTCACCCTGTCCACGTGAGCACTTCTAGGATGCCCCTGGCATCCTTGAAAGCATTCTTCCTTTCTGGCAACAAGATGATCTGAAACTTTCCATCAGAATTTTTTCCCACCCCAAGACAAGGAATCAGCTACCTTCCAGAAAGTCCTGGCTCCATTGGCAAAGAACAAGCGTGAAAGATCAAAGTTTGGCTGCAAGGAGTTGACCCTTGATAGTGAAAAAGCAGGGAATGTTTCTTTCTGAGATTATGAGTTTATCTTGATAGCTCCAATTCAACATAATGTCTTGTGGGACTTCACCTTTTCATTATTATTATTATTATTATTTTATTTCTGAGAGAGAGTGTGAGCACAAGCAGGGGAGGGGCAGAGAGAGAGGGGAACAGAGGACCTGAAGTGGTCTCTGTGCTGACAACAGAGAGCTTGATGCAGGGCTCAAACTCACTAGCTATAAGACCATGACCTGAGCCAAAGTTAGCCGCTTAACCGACTGAGCCACCCAGGCACCCCACCAAACCTCACCTTTTTAAAGAATAGCATATAGTTTTCCATGATCGAGATTTTCATGTGCCCAGCTGGACCAAAGAGCCTTGAGGAAGAGTCAGGGGAGCCTTGGCTTCAGAAAGAACTAAAGCACAAGCCATCCCTCTGAAAACACCATGACCCAAGGACAAGCTTACCGTGAGCCAGGCTCCGTTCTAAGCTCTCCACCTCCAGGATCTCATTTGGTCATCCCAATCCTCAGCCAGTATGCTCATTATCCCCCTTGGACAGATAAGAAAATACCTGGAGAGGATCCAGGAGCCATGGTCCTGCCATATGCAATCTGCAGCGCATGCTTTCCACCACCGCACCACATGGACAGGTTGGGTTATCCTTGGTCCCTAGACCAGCCACCTCCACTCTCAAGACCAGGCTTCTGAGCCTGCTGCCTGCTCACCCTCCTTTGCTTGGGACACCTCCTTGACCTTCAGACTCCAGCTCGAATTCTCCTCCCTCCATCTCCTTGTTCCTTGTACGTCTCAACACACATCAGAGGCATGTGTGTGCGTGTGTGTGTGTGTGTGTGTGCGTGTGTACCCCCTCACACCGTGAGCCCCGCCAGGGCAGGCTCTGCTGTTCATTCATCCTCCTCTCTACACTGCATGGAGCCTGACAAGTAGCCGGTGCTCCGGTCGTACTGGATGAAGGAAGAAAGAGGGAAGCTCAAGGAAATTCTTCTAACACTCAGCACAAGCTGAGGGAGCACGCCCTCCGGCCACGGTCATTTCCTATTTATTAAAAGGGGCCTCCCCTTGCCCTGCATCTCAAATATGCACCCATATTAGGTGGCCCGGTCTCTTAAAATGGGTGAGTCTTTATCCGCTACGGAAAACAGCCTAATTTGCTCCTGTCTTCACGGCTGCGGGTAACGATCTGAAAAGTCAATGAGGAAAACTGGAATGGGGTCAAGACTAAGGACTCACAGTCTCCTTTCAGGGGTCTGAGGGCTGGTGAGAAATCTCCACGAATAAGTGCTATTCTTGCCAGCTGGCATGGGATTGCTCACCCCTCATCTCACACACACACACACACACACACACTCACACACACACACACACACACACACTCTGCCTCGGTAACCAATGGTTACTAAAAAAGCCCAAATGCAGCCACATCCCCTACAATGAGAAATCCTCTGATAATACACAGGGCACAAGCAAGTTCCTTCTGAAGCATCTCATGTGCATTGCTCCGGAACTGCCTGTGCACGTGTGAGTCCGGGTGCGTGCACAGCCTTCCAGGGCACGGGCCGTGGGGTATCGTCAGTCAGGGTTCCTCACATTTAAACTTTGCAAGCATTTGGACAGCACCGGGGCTGGTGTGACCGAGCCTGCTTTAATGAATGCATAATTAGCCCTGTGCTATTCTGCCAATGGCCACCGCTCAAGTCCTTGAAAACAGTGTGTTCCCTGAAATAGGTTAAACCCCCCCCCACCTCCTCTGTTACCTTGTTTTACACTATTGACTCAGCCACAATGCCTACATATGTGAAGAAAAATCCCCGAAGAAATTATTAGTGTTGGCATAGCAACAATATGCTAATTGTGTCCTCCCTAAAGCGGGCCAGCAGGACCTCTACCCCGGGTTGGTCCAGTTACAGTGCGCTTCAAAATAGAATAAAACTGCGTTCCCTTGAATGCATGCCATGTTTCAGACTCTCCTTCCCCACCCCCCAGGTTTAACCCAAGTTAATAAGGCTTAGGTGCTTTTTAATGCTTCCGTGTTAAAACAGAACACACTGAGGCTTGGTCCATAAACTCGTCTTGATGTCAGGGCCTTGAAGAGAAAAGAGGTCATCGTCTTCCCGTCTTCCTTTGTCCTCCACCCCGGAGCCCCCCGGCACCTCTGAAATCTAACCAACTGAGGAGGGCTGCTAAGCGTGCGGAGACAGTTTTGAACGGTTACCGTGTTTGGAGCTGCAAATAACAGGGGAGCCAACTCAAACCGAGGCAGCTGCATGCAAAGACATCCGGACAGGGTGGGTTTGAGGTTGCTGGGTTTCGTGCTCAAGGACAGAATCGAGGACTCCAGTTCTTCCCAGACCTCTGCTCATCCATCCTGAGCACTGAGCTCATTCCAAGTCTATACCCACGTGGTCATGACTACTAGTGCCCGGCACAAGGGGAGAGGAATAGAGGCAGACAGACACAAACACATACAGACAGAATGGATCTGGCTTCTCATCCTTCCACAAAAGGTGGGACATTTTCCCAGAGACCTTCAGCAAATCACTTCTTGTGTCTCGGTGGCAGAATCAGGTCATGTCCCTCCTAGACCCAATAATAGCAGAATAAATGGGATTATTCCCAAATGCCTCAGGATCACCCTGTGAGTTGAGGTTAATTTTTCAAACTGAAGTTCTGTTATACTCTATGGGAGAGGTGAGATGGACAGTGGGGAGGCCATCACTATGTGTGCTATTACAATACTGGAAAGCACCACTAGAATATGGTGAAGCACCACTAGGAACCTGGGAAGCACCACTAGGATACTGGGAAGTAAGCACCACTAGGATACTGGGAAGCACCACTACCATATGGGTACTATATAATAGGCCACCACTGTCTCACCTTAACTGCCCTCAAGCTTGGGCTCATTCACGATGGGACTCGAAAAGCAATGGGAACTATAGGGTGGGGTTAGTAATCCTCCTTTCATTTGGGGATAAGGTACATCCTCTCTAGTGCGTCATTCTCTAATCCTCGGTTGTGACGTGCGACTCTCAGCAGGGGCACTGGGCTCTGCCCATGGCCAGCAGGCACTGCTTTTGGAAGCCTGGGCAGATTGTGCACAGAGGAGCTCCCACGATTGCAGAGCTGAGGCCATTTCTTCACGCAACTCCCCTGTATCTCATATCTTTTTTACCTGTGAAGTACCTGTTTGGAAGCAATATAATATTATGCGGAGAAAGAAGCACCCCTTAGCGACAGACCATTCGTATAAAAACCCAGGTAACTAAAACCAGCATTTAATAAGGGGTGAGGCTCAGGTGCTTAAGCAACTTGCTGAAGCATTCGTGGACCTCAGATCTAACAAAGGACTTGTATCCAACATATATAAAGAACGCTTAAAATTCAACAAGTAGGTAAATCAACAACTGTCAAAAGTGTCAAAAAACTTGAAGGGACGCTTCCCCAGAGAAGACCCCAGGATGGCAAACCGGCCCATGAAAAGATGTTTCACAGCATTAGCCAGGAGGAAGACGCAAATCAAAACCACAATCAAATATATACACCCGGTATACCCACCGGGATGGCTACCACCAGAAAGACAGGCAATACCAAGTGCTAGCAAGGATGCAGAGCAACTAGGACATTCCTGGGAGGGTTGCAAAAATGGTACAGCCACTCTGGAAGATGATTTAGCAGTTTCTTATGAAGTTAAATATCTACTTTCCGTAGGGCCCAGCAACCTCACTCCTGAGTATTTACGTCAGAGAAGTGAGAACTGACATTCACATGGAAACCTGTACACAACGCTCATAGCCGTTTTACCTGTGACAGCCCCAAACCAGATACACTCAGATGTCACTCACGGAGTGAAGAATAATCAATGCAATGGAACGCTACAACACTACTCAACAGTAAAAAAAAAAAAAAAAGAAAGAAAGAAAGAAAAAGAAAAAAAGCACGAGCTGTTGACTGCTGATGATGAGTCTCAAAAACATTACGTTGAGTGCAGGAAGCCATTCTCAAGGAGTTACATGCCGTGTGATTTCATCCACATCATGCTCTCAAATAGGCAAAACCGTAGCGAAGGGCAGACAGGTCGGGGCTTCTGGGTGGAGGAGAGGGGTGGCTATGAAAGGGGGTCTTCTGGGGCATCGGAATTGTTCTGTCCCCCAGTTATGGTGGTGGTCATAGAAGTGTATATGTGTGCTAGCATTTAGAGCACTGTATACTGAAAGGAAAAAGAACCAAATTGTACTGTATGATGATCTTATTTATTTATTTATACGTTTATTTATTTTTAAGAGAGAAAGAGAGACAGAGTGCAAGCAGGGGAGAGGCAGAGAGAAACAGGGAGACACAGAATCCGAAGCAGGCTCCAGGCTCTGAGCTGTCAGCACAGAGTCCGACGTGGGGCTCGAACCCATGAACCGTGAGATCATGACCTGAGTCAGGTCAGATGCTTAACCCACCGAGCCACCCAGGCATTCCTGTGTGATCATTTTTTAAAATAAAACTTTAAGGGGTGCCTGGGTGGCTCAGTCGGTTAAGCGTCCGACTTCAGCTCAGGTCATGATCTTGCAGTTTGTGGGTTCGAGCCCCACATCGGACTCTGTGCTGACAGCTCAGAGCCTGGAGCCTGCTTCGGATTCTGTGTCTCTTTCTCTGTCTGTTCCTCCCCTGCTTATGCTCTGTCTCTGTCTCAAAAATAAGTAAAGATTAAAAAAGAAACTTAAAATAAAACTTTAAAATGGGGCGCCTGGCTGGCTTAGTTGGTAGAGCATGCAACTCTTGATCTCAGCGTTGTGAGTTCAAGCCCCACCATGGGTGTGGAGCCTCTTAAAATAAAATTTTAAAAAATTAAAAAAAAAAAACTAAAAAGAAAATCAGTGGCTTGTAGACCTGTTCAACTCCGTGTCCGTTCCGTCTCCATCACAGTACACAGCCTGAATCAGCTCGAGGTTTTGCTCCTGGCACAGCCCTCGGGCTCCTGCTCGAAGCCTGGTCTTTTACAGAAAATGCTGTTCTCAGTTGGTAGAGCACGCAACTGTGCTCAGTTTTCCCAGCTCATGGAAGCAGGGAGTTCGAAGGGGAAGGAATGGAGCCGCTGGAAGCAAACACCTTCGCGACGCAGCGAGTACCACAGGCGGCAAATGAGACAGAAACTGCAGAAAGCGAACATTCGCACAGTCAGAACACGTTAGCGTCCGGGGCCATGTTGTTCAAGAGCTAACGGCCCCCAGACCCACACCCACCCGTCGGTCCTGGCTCCCAACGAAGACCCTGAATCCCAAGAGAAAGGCCATTTTAGCCTCTTGGCTCCCTCTGTGCGGCTGCAGAATGTGGGCAGTAGAGTCGATCGGTCGTGTGTGGTCTACTCACCAGCAACCCCGAAGGTTGAAGGCGCGGTGATGTGCCCGTTAGTTGGGACAAGAATTGGCACAGCGGGATGCCAGCTGGTACACCTGTCGAGGGCCGGCATCTGCCCCCCATACGGCCTTGTTCTTGTGTCTCATCCCCATTGCCTGTGACCATCGCATCTGACATTGGCAAGCACCTCCTGGGCTCCAGACGCTTTCTTTCTTTGTTTTCAGTGTATTTATTTTGAGACAGAGTGAGCGTGTGCACATGCCCAGGATCGAGTGGGGAAAGGGCAGAGAGAGGAAGAGAGAGAGAATCCCAGGCAGGCTCCACATTGTCAGTCAGTGCAGAGCCCGATGCGGGGCTTGAACTCACCGACCAAGAGATCATGACCTGAGACGAAGTCGGTTCCTTAACTGGCTGAGCCACCCTGGCACCCCCAGACACTTCAAGAGTTTTATTTATTATTATTTTTTTTAATGTTTATTTTACTTTTGAGAGAGACAGAGTGTGAGTGGGGGAGGGGCAGACACACACACACACACACACACACACACACACACACACACACAGAATCTGAAGCAGGCTCCAGGCTCCAAGCTACCAGCAAGGAGCCTGACGCCGGGCTCGAACCCACGAACCATGAGACCGTGACCTGAGCCAAAGTCAGACGCTTAACTGACTGAATTCCCCGGGCGCCCCTTAAGAGCTTTAAATGGACTGTTCCATTTCATCCTCACCACAGCCCCATGAGTAGGAACCACAACGAGCCCAGTTTCGCAGATGAGGAAGAGGAAGCCAGAGACAGCAAGCGGCTTGAAGTCACACATCCTGCAGGCGGTGGGGCCAAGACTGCCTGGCGCCCCCACAACCGCCGTGCCCGTGCCTCGAAGCGTGAGCCGTGACATGGGAAAGAGCACAAAGAAAATTGACTTCTAGAGTTGCAACCGAAGAGAGGAGAAAAGCGAGGTTGATTAAGCAACTGGCTCTTCCTTAGGACCCTGCTGGGCAGGACCCCGAGCTCAGAGGGGCAGTTGCCATCCATCAGCGACACCTCCTGCCTAGCCTGGGGGGCGGTCCCCGAAGGAAGAAGACGGGGCAGAGGCGGCTCCCCAAGGGGGACTAAATATGCCCAGTGATTTGGGTTGAGACCGGCAGATCTCAGGGACACCACGCCAGCTGGAGCCATCCGCTCCAACAATCCATTATGGCCATCTGAGGTCTGACTCGTCCCAAATAGTCCCCGGGTTTCCTGGGTTACCTACTCCCCACCTCCACCCCATGCTGACCCGAATCCAGGCAACTGCTGACGCAGAGGTCCTCATTATTATTAGACTCATGGGTGGTTAGAATGACTTTTGTTGTTTTTATTTTTTTTTTTTTTAAGCAGGAAATCAGATCTCAGCCAATTGTAGGGATTCAGCTGGTTAAATGCATTGAACTGGGGAAAGGAGACTAAAAAACCTTCCCCAACAAATGGAATGAACGGGCCAACTCAAGGGATGGCCACCTTCCACATCTCTGCAAAATGCAAGGAGTGAGCTTCTCCTGGCTTGAAATTGTGGAACGGGGGAGCTCCCATCACCCCCACCTCCCATCACTCTCGTCACCTCCTCCCTTCAGGCTGGGCTGAGGAGTCTGGACTTTATTCGCCACCAAAGAGCCTACAGCCCTCCTTCCTTCCTGGAGTCTGAAGTTTAGGCCTGGAAGGATTGTTTCTCTGCCAACCGGTGGGGGGATGGGAGGCCGAGGTGTGGGCGGCAAGGCCCAGAGGAGGCTCAGGAAAGTTCTCCAGGCCGGCATTCCAAAGGAAAATGCTTCTGAGCTTGTTGTCCTTCCCTTTGGGGGAGACTCCCTTTCTCCTGGAAATTTGAATCCGGAGTAGACATTCACAGGGATTAAAGGCAACAGAGAGGGGGGCGCCTGGGTGGCGCAGTCGGTTGAGCATCCGACTTCGGCCAGGTCACGATCTGGCGGTCCGTGAGTTCGAGCCCCGCGTCAGGCTCTGGGCTGATGGCTCAGAGCCTGGAGCCTGTTTCCGATTCTGTGTCTCCCTCTCTCTGCCCCTCCCCCGTTCATGCTCTGTCTCTCTCTGTCCCAAATAAATAAATAAACGTTGAAAAAAAAAATTTAAAGGCAACAGAGAGGAATTAGCCCACACCACTTGCCCCCGGGGAGACGCTCTGTGGGTTCCTGAGATGTTCAGATTAGCCCTGCTCCCCGTTCAGTTCATGATCTACCCGGAACTCAACAAAGCAGAGGCCAGTACCTACTCTCCCTCCTTAGAAACGAAACGGGGAGTTTATTGGGTGTGTAAATGTGCTCAGCTTCACAGGCACTAACTCACCTGCGAGATGCACTTTTCTTATCCCTCAGCATTCCAGAAAGCAACCTCTGGTGCAAATCTGTTCATAGCTATTTATGTAGAATTTTCCCCACGCTGGCTCAGCCCTCTGAGTTACAACCCAGTCCTAACAGGTGGAAGGAGTTGACCACCTGTGCATAGAAAGGAAGGAGAGAGTGATAATTGTTATTGAACCCTGTGTGCTTGGAACTGTGCCAGGCCACGTGTTCTAAGAATGGGGATCTCGCAGTGAATACAGCCTATGTGCCAAGCACTTGGTTTCTTGTGAGAGTTCCAGTTTGATTCTAAGCAGATTCAGATGTGCCTGGACATGTCGGGAATATCAGTGGGGGAGACCCCATCAGAAGACTTTGTATCCCCTCCTTTGGGCAAGGATGCTGCTCCCATGTATATAACTGATGGGGTGTCGACTGTGAAGGCTCCCTTCTCTGATCAGCCAATGGGTGATCTTAAATTCAGGCTCTCTTTCTCTCGGAATTTGAATCTCGAGTGAACACTCAGAGGGATTAAAAGCAGCAGAGAGGAATTAGCCCACAACACTTGCCAACGGGATGTTCTGTGGGTTCCTGAGATGTTCCAATCAGCCCTGGTCCCCGTTCCGTTCCTGATTTACATGGAACCCAACAAGGCAGAGGCCAATTCCTACTCTTTAGAAATGAAATATGGAGTTTCTTGGGTGTGCAAATGTACTCAGCTTTAAAGGCACTAGCTCATCTGGGAGATGCACTTTTGTGTCCCTTCTTCCTCACCTGGAATGCTGATGTGATGGCTGGAGCTACAGTGATCACACTGCCACCATAAAGTGAAATTGAGCCTGGAAATCAGCCCTAAGGACAGTGGAGAGAAAGGCAGAAAGAGCCTGGATTTCTGAGGAGTTCGTGAAACTACCATACCATCCCTATATTACCTACCCTCAGACTTAAGGTCAGAAAAAAAAATCCTGCATCTATAGGTCAATATTATTTTAAATCTCAGCCATTCGCATCCAGAAGGAATCCTAAGCAATTCACTCCTTTTCTTGTTTAAATTAGAGACCATAACTTTGCTTCCAATTAAAGATGAGACAGACCCCTTGGGATTAAAGAAAGCGTAAGGAAGAGCCTAAGAAGCAAAACGCAACCCTCAAAAACTACTGAGGTAGCTCTCCAGACTCGTACTCTGCCCTTGTCCCTGTCCTGCTGAATCCTCCCCTGGCAGGTGGGAGACTAAGCAGGTGCAGGAGTATCCCCACATCTTGTAGATACAGAAACAAGTAGGAAATCCAAGGTGGAATCTGCAGGATTCTGCTCACTGGGACTGGTTCTAGAAGACCATAATGATGCCCCAGGCTTTACATCAGCAGACCAGATTCAAGCTCTTGCCCCGTTGCTGATTCTATACATGTATTCCCTTACCCTCTCTGAGCCTCTCTCTCCCCATCTTTACAATGAAGAGGAAATGAAATCCACCCTCAGAGGATAGTTGAGGGTTTCAAATTTATGGACATAGAAACGCTTTGTAACTCATAATACTTTTTACACATCATTGCTCTCAGTTGTTATTGAGTTTTAGCTACATTAAAGCTAAATCTAGCCCAGGAACCCAGGCACTATTCACATCAGCTGTGTGGCAAAATGAGTGCTTAAGTTCCAAAGAACTCACTTGCTTTTGAAACCCTACTAACCCTTAGACTGGAGAAGGCTGTGATGTCGTGTGTTCCTCTTCAAGGGCTGCGTGCGCTAAGGTGCGTTTAACAAGTTAAACGACTTTTAAGGGAGTGATGTTCATATGCAGTTGGTTCTCTTTGGAGGTGGCCAAAATACAAAGGTGTTTAATTGGTTTTTTGTGTTTTTTTTGATGCTTATTTATTTTTGAGAGAGAGAGAGTCAGGGGAGGGACAGAGAGCAAGGGGAACAGAACTTCTGATGCGGACTCTGCTATCAGCAGAGAGCCTGATGTGGGGCTCGAACTCAACGAATCCTCGTTGTAGGATTTTTCTTTTTTTTTTTTTTTACCTCAATACCGGGGATTGGTTGTCTCGCTGCTTCGAAGAGTGAAGAGGTGGATACCAAATGAGCAGCAGGCAAAAGTTTATCAGCATATCCATTAGAAAGGAAGAGTAGTAGGAAACTCACTTTGCAGAGAGGGGACATTCCAAAGCGAATGCAGGACTGGAGACCAGGGTCTTTGTTTTATAAGGTTCTGGTCCCACCCCCGCCTTCCCTTCCCTCTCGTTCCTTCTCAGGTCCTACCCTTATTGGCTGGATGACCCTAGATGCTGGGTGGTCCATTCCTGATTGGCTCGTTTTCATTGTATGAGGGGTGGTCGATGGCCTTACCGGTCCTTGCGGGTCATACGTTTTATAGGCTATCACTTATCTTGGTCAAGACTTTTGTCAAATTCCTAAGGGGAACCTGAGGGGAGGGAGAGTTTGGAACTTAAGCACTCATTTTGCAACACAACTGATGTGAGTAGGCGGGGTCCGTGACATTCTTAAGAGGAACCTTATGCCTAAGGGGGTTTACTGTGGTCGCCGCTCCCAGCATTGTTTCAAAATATGTTTTTCCCCCACTCAGGGATCTCAAGTCCTAACCTTTCCCTCTCTGCCTATTTTGTTCTATCTTCCCCTTTTATATCGTGAGATTGTGACCTGAGCTGTTGGACATTTAGCCGACTGAGCTACCCAGGCGCCCCTAAAGGTTTTGTAAATTAATGGTTAGATTAAATTAGGACCAACATCAAAATGCTTTACAGTTTCATGGTTCGGTGCCTTCCTCCCAGCGTGCCTATGGCCAAGGCCCATGTAAAATCAGTTTTTTAGGGGCACCTGGGTGGCTCAGTTGGTTTAGCATCCGACTCCTGATTTTGGCTCAGGTCGTGATATCAGGGTTCGTGAGACTGAGCCTCATATTGGGCTCTGTGCTGACAGCGCAAAGCCTGCTTGGGTTTCTGTCTCCCTCTCTCTTCTCCGCGCTCTCTCTCTCTCTCTCTGTCGCTCAAAATTAATAAAAAATTTTTAAAAACTTAAAAAAATAAAACCAGTTTTTTTGAAGTTGATACAGGAAGTTTTTCTCTATAACTTTTCAATATTTTAAGAGAGGCCTTCGCATTTGCAAATCTCTATGATTTCCAAAGTGCTTTTGGACCCAGTGGGTCACCCAGACTCCCAGTGATCTGTTGTAAGGACAGTATTATTTTTCCCGGATTACAGATGAGCAGATTTTGAGTTCAAAAGAATGAACGCAACAGGAAATGATTTGCCCCGCCTCCTTCCAGTTAGAAGGAACTGGCACACAGCTATACTTGTCTTTATATCTCCATGAAATGGGGCAGGGACTGCGATGTGATGTTGACACCTTCCACTGTTTGGGCTACGGCTAAAATTTAAAAGGCAAAAGAGAGACTAAAGCTTTCACGCTTCAGTTTGCCCAAGGATCACCTGAGGAAATTGCAGGGTAAGTCTGGGCCGGATCAAAGAAATTGCATGTTCAATTGTTTGAGCATCCTTGCTACTCCAAGTGTGGGCCTGAGCCCAGCAACATCAGCATCACCTGGGAGCTTGTTAGAAATGCAAATTTTCAAGTCCCTTCCCAGATCTTCTGTATAAAAATCTGTATTTGAACAACCCCCCCCCCCCCAACCCCCACCCCGCAAGCGCTTTTTAGGCACATTAAAGTTTATTTAGCCCTGCCCTGGGTGTTTCAGATGCAGATCTTCTAGAGCTTACTTTCCTGAATATACTGGGGGGAAAAATGCTCTAATCATTGGGTTCATTTCCTCGGTTCCATGAAAACGGTAAGTCGAGCAACTGAAATAGCTGACCCATTGACTGAAAATGTTTTAACTGGTGTGACCGCAGCAAGCAGGCTCTCGATGGCGGAAGGGAAATCTTTCTTTAGGACAAACATGTGTGAAGGTACTTGCAAACATTCTCTTTCATCTGCTCGGCGACGCTGCACAGTGAGATGCATTGTCGCCGTTTTGTGGATGGGAAACCTGGATTTCAGGGAATAGGAGTGACTTGACCACCATTACACTGCAGGGGGCAGAATCAGATTGAAACCCAAGGCCGGCTGACGCTCTGTGGTAGGGCCCTTCTGGTATCCCTGGCTCAGTTACTCTGCAGCCTTGGGTTCAAAGTCTGCTCCCCAGACCTGCAGCATCCGCATCACCCGGAAACTTTTTAGAAATGCAAATTCTCGGGCCCCACCCCAGACCTAGTGAATCAGAAAGTCTGAGAACGGAACCCAGCTAGCAGTGTTTCAAGCTTTCCAGGTGATTCCAATGCGTGCACAAGCTTGGAAACCTCTGTGCTACAGATCGAAAGCTGATGAGGAGCAGGGGAGGAGGGGGTGGTGGCCACCAGCTATGACTAGAAGCCCATGACACTCAAAAATATTCCAGCCTTCCTTCCATGCGACCTGAAACTCCAGCACAGGTGTCCCTCCCTTAACGTGATGCTCTAGGACCTTGATTCTCAAAGGGCAGGAACTAAGAACAGCATCCACATCACCTGGGAGCTTGTTAGAAATACAGAATTCAAGGCCACACATCAGAGTCTACTAAAGACCTCCTACATCAGCACCTGCATGTTGAGAAGATTGAGATGTATGTTAGAGCCTGAGAAGTACTATCGTATAGGGAGGGCTAGATGGAGAATCCCTGAGTATACATTCCAACCTCACCACTTTCTTAGGCCTCCCAGCCCGTGTTGTGAGTTCCCAACTCAACAGCTAAAACCTTCGGAGCCTCTGGGCTATGTGCCAGAGTTCCCAACGGAAAGCTGATATAGGTGTCTCAGCCAGCCTCTAACTCATGTTGGGATCCTGTCCTTCACCTTGAGAGACATTCTTGGACTGTGACATTACTCTGAGAGTGTTCTATGAGCAGACAAAGCCAAGAAAGAGCAACAAAAGATTATGTAGCATGAAACAGAGAGACTGGATGGGGTGGGCAGGGGCTAGGTGAGGACAGGAAGAGGGAGCTAGAATCTGAGAAAACAGAGCAAAGGGTGAGGGGCAGAAAGGAGGATGTCAGTGACTCAGAAGCTTAAGTCTGCACACACGTTCTATGTTGGGCATATTGGGCAAATTCTATGGTGTCGAGCCCGTTCCTACCATTTGATCGGGGTTCTGCCTCAGCTTCCCATTTGGCCTTCCAGCCCCCGGCCCAAAGCCCGTTCTTAAGCCTGACGACTAGCCTGCGCCCCACCCCACCAATAGCCATCCACAACTTCTCTTAGCTTCCTCCTCTTCCCATTGGCCCTTGTTCACTAGATCCTGTTTGCCTTACAGCCAAGACCGTCTGAAGTATAACTAGATCTCCCAGAAATAAGAGGCCTGGAGAGGGATCTAGCAGTTAATCTGGTGGACAGGGAGGGAAAGATTGACATGGATATCAGAAGTAGCTGAGAAAAACCTTCCAAACCAGGGATCACAGAGAAGAAAATGGAAGAAGAGAAGTTCAACACTGGGGGTAAAACCATATGTACCTTGAGGAAAGTCTAATATGTACATGTCTGGGACTTTGAAATCATCAGCACACTTTTAGGTGACAGCCAATGGATATCCAGGAAGCCTTTGATTATATTTCAGTAGGCTTTGGTAAGCCTTCTATTTTCAGCATCAGGAAATTGTGTTCTTCCAGGAAGAGATTACTTAGACATCATGTTGAAGCCTAGAAGAGTCCAGAAAAATTCTAACGTGACCCAAGCTATCGTGGGACCCACCTGTACCCACCCTGGCTCTTCTCTCTGGGTTCTTCTCCATCTGCTTACTTTCTGAATCCAAGTGGACTCGTCAGATCAGTCTGCCATAATGCCAGGCTACCACAGACTGGGTGGCTTAAATAGCAGAAATTTGTTAAGTCACAGTCCTAGAGGCTGAAAGTCCAAGATCAAGGTACTGGCGGGGTTGGTTTCTGGTGAGTTCTTGCTTCCTGGCAGCCACCTTCTTGCTGTGTCTTTATGTAGCCTTTCCTCTGTGTGTGCACCGAGAGAAAAACAGAGCTCTGGGGTTTCTTCCTATTATTGAGGACATCAGTCCTACTGAATTAGGGCCCACCCATATCACCTTCCTTTCCCTTGATTACCTCCATAAAGGCCCTGTCTCCAAACACAGTCACACTGGAAGTTAGGGCCTCATCCTACGGAGCTGGGGAAGGGAGACACGATTCAGTCCATATACTAGGGTTAAGAAGCTAGGCTCCGATCACTCCATAAGATGCAGCGAATAAGGCACGGCTATTATTGGGGGGTTGGCCCCTTAAGGCTACACACCAAATAGCAAAAAATGAGTGTCCTCGCTTCTGGACCTCAGTAAGAAAGGAAGTGAGACAAAGCCCTGTTGTAATAGTAGGACCCTAAATACTGATTCTGACTCTGTGACCCATTTTTTCCATATATAAGAGGTATCAACTCGGAAACAGAAGCCAACAGCCCAAGCTTATTTTTGTTAATTTTTTTTTTAAGTTTATTTTTGAGGGAGACAGACAGAGCATGAGCGGGGGGCGGGGCAGAGAGAGAGGGAGACACAGGATCTGAAGCAGGCTCCAGGCTCCGGGCTGTCAGCACAGAGCCCAATGCGGGGCTTGAACTCATGAACGTTGAGATCATGACCTGAGCCAAAGTCACACGCTCAACTGACTACCACTCAGGCGCCCCCCCAAAACAACCCAATTTTAAAAAGGGCAAAGGACTTAAACAGATATTTCTCCAAAGAAGGCATCAGGTGGCCAATAAATACATGAAAAGATGCTCAATATCATTAATCATTAGGAAAATGCAAATCAAAACCATAATGAGATACCACATCACGCCCATTAGGGGGGCTATTATCAAAAAACAGAAATTAACAAGTGTTGACAAGGGTGTAGAGAAAACGGAACCCTTCTGCCCTATCGGTGAAAAAAATGGCCCAGCCAGTGTGGAAAACAATATGGTGGTTCTTCAAAACAGTTAAATATAGAATTACCATATGATCCAGTGATTCCCCTTCTGGGTATATGCCCAAAAGAAATAAAAGTGGGGACTCAGACATTGTATACAAGCGTTCACAGCAGCATGTGCAAAAAAGTGGAAACAACCCAAATGTCATTGACAGGTGAATGGATAAACAAAACGTGACATATACAGACAATGGAATACTACGCAGCCTTAAAATGGAAGGGAATCTTGGGGCGCCTGGGTGGCGCAGTCGGTTGAGCGTCCGACTTCAGCCAGGTCATGATCTCGCGGTCCGTGAGTTCGAGCCCCGCATCGGGCTCTGGGTTGATGGCTCAGAGCCTGGAGCCTGTTTCCGATTCTGTGTCTCCCTCTCTCTCTGCCCCTCCCCCGTTCATGCTCTGTCTCTCTCTGTCCCAAAAATAAATAAACGTTGAAAAAAAAATTTTTTTTAATTAATTAATTAATTTTAAAAAAATTTAAAAAAAAATGGAAGGGAATCTTGTCATAGGCTACAACATGGATGAACCTTGAGGACACTACGCTAAGTGAAGTAAGCCCATCACAAAAGAATAAATATTGTATGCTATTTGTACATGGTCCCTAGAGGCTTCAAATTCGTAGAGACAGAAAGAAGAATGGCAGGTGACAGGGGCTGGAAGGAGAGTGAAGTGGGCACTTAGTGTTTAACAGGGACAGAGTTCCCTAAAAAAAAAGGAGATCCCTCTTTTCCTTCACCAAATGGCAAAATCAAATCCTCAGCCTCTTTCCAACCTGTGCTTCCCAGACCTGTTTCAGAAACAAACACCTGATGAGAATCTGTGGGGTTAGCCAGTCTTTGGTCTTCCCAGGGCAGGACTGGAAGCCCCTGGAGGCAGCTTAGGGCAAGTATTTTGTGATCCTTGGAGGAATAAATTCCTTTTTTGTTTTTTTAATGTTTATTTATTTTTGAGAGAGAGAGAGACAGAGCACAAGCAGGGAAAGGGGCAGAGAGAGAAAGGGAGACACAGAATCGGAAGCAGGCTCCAGGCTCTGTCAGCACAGAGCCCAACGTGGGGCTCTAAGTCATCAACCATGAGATCATGACCTGAGCCGAAGTCGGACGCTTAACTGACTGAGCCAAACAGGCGCCCCAAACTCTTTAGAAATCAGCTCTTGGGGTGCCTGGGTGGCTCAGTCGGTTAAGCGTCCGACTTCGGCTCAGGTCACGATCTCCCGGTTTGTGAGTCTGAGCCGAGTTTGAGCCCCGCACTGGGTTCTCTGCTGTCAGCACAGAGCCCGCTTTGGATCCTCTGTCCCCTTCTCTCACTGCCCCTCTCCCACCTGTGCCCTCATGTGCTCTCTCTCTCTCAAAAATTAAAATAAACCTTTAAAAAAGATAAAATACTTTTTTAAAAAATCAGGGTTCTGGGGTGCCTGGGTGGTTCAGTCGGTTAAACGTCCGACTTCGGCTCAGGTCATGATCTCGCAGTTCATGGGTTTGAGCCCTGATTCAGTCTCTGTGCTGACAGCTCAGAGCCTGGAGCCTGCTTCGGATTCTGTGTCTCCCTCTCTCTGCCCCTCCTCTGCTCATGGTCTGTCTCTCTCTCTCTCTCTGTCTCAAAAACAAATAAACATTAAAAATAAATACAAAAAAATAAATAAAAAATCAGGGTTCTTCCATTTTTGGATGAGTCCTGCTGATTGTATTTCTGAGCTGGGCAAGGCCATTGATGCATAGATTCAGGAAAACCCAACTTGGAACCCATCTGTTCAGTATATGAAGCAAAATCACAGGAAGTACTCAGGCTGAAAATTGGTTTGGGTTTTTTGTGCTTGTCTAAAAAAAAAAAAAAAAAAAAAAATCCTTCAGCCACCATGCAGATGAGTGTAGTATCTTAAAACACTCTGCCCTGTGAAAACACACCAAATATCATCTTTTGCTTTCCTGATCTTTGGGCATTCTAATTTCAGATGTCTGCCCTTCAAATGTGATGAGTGGCTATCAGTTTAAATATCAGACTCTTGATTCAGGATATCCTTAAAGGACCGGAGGGCTTTACAGGAATTCAAAAAAGAATGGTTTCAAACCTGGGTGCCCACCTCTGCTGGTGGTAATTTCATGGAAATCCCTCCCAGAATGCATCTGAGGCGGGTTGGGTGTGATGTCTGCGGGTTTGGGGCCCCCCGTGCACCCCACACACACACACAACCTGCCGTTTCCTTCAAACCCCAGGGCTAAGGCTGGGGCTGATCTCCAAAAGCCTATGTGCCGCCCAAGGGTGAGGATACCTGTCTTGTTTGTTCACCACAGTATTCCCAGCTTGGGAGCAAAACAGAAGCTCAGTAAATATCTACTGAGTTGAATTGAATGTCATCGTGGGTGGTAGAGAATAGAGCATAGAGATCAAAATGTTAATTCCAGATAAGCCAACGTAAACACAAATCTTTGTCTTCCCAGCTAAGCAAACAAAGAAGAAACACTCAGAGTTTGTTCCTTGTGCTAATTAATACCCAAATTTTAAACTCTAAAATCAATGTATTATTTTTATGACCTAGGATCTATTAATCCTGAAAAACAAAGGAAGTTATAATGACTTGGTGATTCATTTTTCTCATTTGGGCTTACGCCTTTCAGCCAGTTTCCTCTTTCTAATAAATGACAAATTCGGAACAGGGGATCTCTGCGCAGTCCAAACAGACCTGCCAACCCCGCGTGAGACAGTAAAACCTGGCTGCGGGTTTGCCCACTGGCCCACCTCATCCCTAAGTATGGAAAGCCCTAGGTCTCACTAGGTGTATCTCTGAGCAAGCTCCTTTGCCAATCAACTCGGGTAAAATCTTTGCATTTTGTATCACATCTTGTACTTTTCAAAGCATTTTGATATGAATCCATAACATTTTATTCTCACAACCACCTAGTGAAATCAAAAGGATCCTCACATGACAAAGAAGACAGAGGCTTGGAAAGGTCATGTGATCTGCTCACTTGAATTAAGAGCATGGTTTGGATTCTCATTCCTTCCCTACTTCTCTGAATTAATCATTTCTTATTTTAATGCACATTTATAAGCTTAAAACTTAGCAGCACCCTGCCAGGTTTTTCAATAATTTGCCCACCGTGCCCTGGGCACACAACAGCCAGTGCAGATGTCCCGGATGCCTGCCAGCTGCGATTACTTTTCCTCTGGGGTCAGAGCCTTTTTCTTTTCTTTTCTGTTTTTAGTGTTTATTTATTTTTGAGAGAGACAGAGCGTGAGCAGAAGGGGCACAGAATCCGAAGCAGGCTCCAGGCTCTGAGCTTGTCAGCACAGAACTGGATGCGGGGCTCGAACGCACGAGCCGTGAGATCATAACCCGAGCCGAAGCCAGCCGCTTAACCGACTGAGCCACCCGGGAGCCCCCGAACCTTTTTCTGAGCGAGCAAGCTTCAGAGACTCTACGTCGTCCACCTCTTTGGTTGTGAAGTGCAGAATCCATTTCGGGAACTGGGAGACTTATGTCAGAATTCACAGAAAGGGGGACTCAGAACACGACAACGAGCTGGACCTCAAGAACACCAGGAATTGATTGGTGCTACTGGGTCCAAAGTGGCCCGGGGTCTGCAGCAGCAGAAGGCTGTAGACCTTCGACCCGGTCTAGAACTTTCCTACTAAGGAGACTCAGCCAGGGAGACACCTCGGGTGTTGCTTCCTGTCTTGCCCTCACCTGTCTAATGCTTCAGTGCTGCTCAGAGTGTGTGGAGCTAATGAAGTCAACACATTAAATGAAATTCCAAGAGCGTCAAAACGTGCTCCTGAAAATTCTTGAAACCTCCCAGAGAGTTTATGTGTGATGCACAAAGCCCCATTTAGTAATATGTGTTATATGCAGAATGTATGGTGTAAGCCTTGCTGAAATTTTATTTTTCTCCGGCATTGTCCTTTGAGCCTTCCCAGTAGAGGGCATCCTTTTCCTGTCCCTTGATGGACACTTGATTTTTTTTTTCATTAAGGTAAAATTCACATTACCTAAAATTACTCAATACCCATTTAAAATGTACAATTCATCACTTCTCGGTCTTTCGGCTAAGATCAAGTGTAGTATCTGTTCTTATAAATTAACACCTCAGGCAACAACAGATGTTGGCGAGGATGCGGAGAAAGAGGAACCCTTTCGTGCCGCTCGTAGGAATGCAAGCTGGTGCAGCCACTCTGGAAACCAGGATGGAGGTTCCTCAAAAAACTAAAAATAGAACTACCCTATGACCCAGCAATTGCACTACTAGGTATTTATCCAAAGGATACAGGTGTGCTATTTCAAAGGGGCACATGCACCCCCATGTTTATAGCAGCACTATTGACAATAGCCGAAGTGTGGAAAGAGCCCAAATGTCCATCGACTGAAGAATGTATAAAGAAGATGTGGTATATATATACAATGGAGTATTACTCAGCAATCAAAAAGAATGAAATATGCCCCATGCCCCATCGCAACAACGTGGATGGAACTAGAGGGTATTATGCTAAGTGAGATAAGTCAGAGAAAGACAAATATACAACTTGACTCGTATGTGGAATTTAAGATACAAAACATAAAGGAAGGGAAGCAAAATAATATAAAAACAGGGAGAGAGACAAACCACAAAAGACTCTTAAATACAGAGAACAAACTGAGGGTTGCTGGAGGGGTTTGGGTTGGGGGGGATGGGCTAAACGGGCAAGGAGCGTTACGGAAGACACTTGGTGGGATGAGTGCTGGGTGTTATACATAGGGGATGAATCACTGGAATCTACTCCTGAAATCATTATTGCACAACATGCTAACAAACTTGGATGTAAATTAAAAAATAATAAAGCATCTGGAATAATGTCAAGAATATAGGAGATAGTTAAATAAATAAATAAATAAATAATAAAGTGTACGATTCACTGTCATTCAGTTCTTTCACACTGTTGTGCCACCAACCCCTCTTATCTAGTCCTAAGGCATTTTCACGCTCCCCCAAAAGGAAACCCCATACCCATCAGCAGTCACTCCCCATTCTTCCCCCCTCATCCCAGTCCCTGGCAACCACTTTATGTCCCTGTAGATTTCCCTATTCGGAGTGTTTCATTTAAATGGAATCCTGCAAGGGGACCCTGGGTGGCTCAGTCAGTTAAGCGTCTGACTCTTGATTTCGGCTCGGGTCACGGTTCCAGGGTTGTGGGATCGAGCCCCACGTCAGGCTCTGCACTGGCATCGTGGTGCCTGCTTGGGATTCTCTCTCACTCCTTCTGTGCCCCTCTGCTTGCTCGCTCTCTCTCTCAAAATGTTAAAGTGGAATCTTACAAAATGTGATCTTTGTGTCTGGCTTCTTTTGCTTAGGATAATATTTTCAAGGTTCATCAGCCCCTCAAGTTTTGCTTATTCTTTGGTATCAAAAAGTCCTACAGTGATATTCTTTGCAAACATGGTCTCAATTCAGGAATTCAACTCTCCCAATCAACACTTAAGTCTTCTTAAGGTAAGACTTCTGTGCCACCTCCTGCCACTGTCCCTCCTGCTCCAGGGCCACCACCTCTCTAGGGGAAGCAGGCTGTGGTCCGTCTTCTCTCCCTCCCTCCTCCTGCCCAGTTCGCTAACTCCAGCTCCTGGTGTCTGGACTCTGTGGGTTGGAGAGCGTGGAGGGAGAGCAGGGACAGGGCTACTTGAGGGGCACTGTACCCAACCAGCCTTGAGCGCTCTGAGTCTGACTGGCCTTTCGTGAATGGCATTCCTCTGGGTTCTTCAGAACCCCTGCTGGAGCTCTGCAATTGCAGACATCTTGATGTGGGCAATACATTCTATTCTTTTCCTGTGTTCCACTCACTCCACACCGTCCCCGTGGTGTCCCTGGCCTTTTCAAATAGTCCTCTGAGCAGGACTGAAAACTCTCAGACTGGTCTCTCGCCCATGAGGTTAGGAGATAATAAAAATAATTCAAATTACATAGACATATTTAGATATTGATCTACAAATGGGCTTGATTACATTCACGGACCTATAAAACTATAGAACTATAAACCAGTTCTATGCAAAAGCATATTTAAAAATAAAATTCTCAAGATAAAAATAATATATCTGCAATTGCATATGTCTGAGCAAAATTTTATTCAGTTTTTTAAAGTTTATTTATTTGGGGCGCCTGGGTGGCCCAGTCACTTAAGCGGCCGACTTCGGCTCAGGTCACGATCTCGTGGTTCATGGGCTCGAGCCCCACGTCAGGTTCTGTGCTGACAGCTCGGAGTCTGTAGCCTGCTTCCGATTCTGGGTCTCCCTGTCTCTCTCCTCCTGCCCCGCTTGTGCTCTGTCTCTCTTAAAAATAAACATTGAAAAAAATAAAAATAATAAAAATAAATTTATTTATTTGGAGAGAAAGAGACAGAGCGAGAGAGCAGAAGTGGAGGAGGGGCAGAGAAGGAGGCAGAGAGAGAGAGAATCCCAACCAGGCTCTGCACTGTCAGTGTGGAGCCCAGTGTGGGGTTCGAACTCACAAACTGTGAGATCATGACCTGAGCTGAAACCAAGAGTCAGATGCTTAACTGACTGAGCCACCTGAGTGGGACACCTGAATAAAATTTTAAAAGTACGTATACTAATTATGTGAGCATTTAAAAACCATTAGAAAAATAATTATTTTGGGTACACAATCAAGTACTTGAATCCATTTTGTAGCTATATCTAATAGCATATCACAAATATTCTTCTAAAGAATATATTTTATTTTTTCAATTGGGGCTCATTTTCATAACATAGCCTGAAATTGTCTTCAAAGTTGCATTTGCTTGTTAATAAATTTGAAATTTCTGATACCTTCAAAAGACTCCTCTATAGACCATGATATTTTTAATTGAGAATATATTCTTTGCAGGTGCTGAGTTGCCTGGTGAGCCCAAAGGAAATTATGCCAGATAAAGATAGCCTCATTTCTAACGTATGTCATATCAAATGTATAATATTTCAGCCCAAATATTTTCACAGGCACTGTCTTTTTGCCACCTTTCTGATTACTTTGGTGAGTACTTATACAAGATTTAAAAAGGCATGAAATAAGAGATCTCTGTTTATGACTCTTTTGAATGTTTTGCCAAGCTTAGATTGTAGGTCCTTCCTTATTCCATTGTGGTACGGAATATATATTTATACAATTAAAAAGAAAAGCTAGGGGCACCTGGGGGCTCAGTCGGTTGAGCATCCAGCTCTTGATTTCAGCTCAGGTCATGATCTCCCGGTTCTGTTTATGATCTCACGGTTGGTGGGATCGAGCCCCGCACTGGGCTCTGCGCTGACAGCGGGGAGCTTGCTTGGGATTCTCTCTGCCTGTCTCTCTGCCCCTCCCCACCCCCAAAATAAATAAACTTTAAAACAAATAAAAATTAAAAGAGAAGCTCCATCCAAAGGATTGGGCCTCAAGCTGAGCTTCCCCCAGCCCCAGGTGGAGGTTATGCGATGGGTGCTCCCATCCTTGAGTTTTTCTGGCTCCTTCCTTCCTTTCTCAGGGCTAAGTTTCCACGCCTTCCCATCTGCAAGCTTGGTTTTCAATCACCGCAATTTTCTAGAGAATTTTAAAAGCTGAAGTTCATTGTAGTGTCTCATGCCTTGAGTATTTTGGTTAACATTTCCAACTTGTTGAATCTACTCCTGAAATCATTGTTGTACTATATGCTAACTAATTTGGATGTAAATTTTTTTTTAAATTAAAAGAAAAGAAGAAACGTCCCAAACTAGCACATAGAAGAGGTGAGTGAGGAAGAGAAAGTTGCCTGTAATACAACAGACCTTATAAAATAATAGGTGAAAAGTTAATGTATTCAAGTATATAGTTCACTAAAATCTTAAGTAAAAATTAAAAAATATATATCTCCAACTCATTTTTGGCAAAAATATAGAGGACTCCCTCAAAAAAAGGAAGAAAAAAACCCAACTTGGTGCCATCATATGACTCAGGCTGATGTACACAGTAGTTCTGCAAAAGTCCAAGCATTTTCACATCTGATGATTCACCACAATGAAAGCATGAACTATTATGCCAAAGTGTTTTTCCTTCCTTCCTTCCTTCCTTCCTTCCTTCCTTCCTTCCTTCCTTCCTTTTCCTTCCTTCCTTCCTCCCTCCCTTTCTTTCTTTCTTTCTTTCTTTCTTTCTTTCTTTCTTTCTTTCTTTCTTCTTTCCTGTTTTTTGTTTGCTTGTTTTCTTAAAGAGAGAGTGTGTGAGCAGGAGAGAGAGACAGAGGGAGAGAGAGGGAGAATCTTAAGCAGGGTCCACACTCATCACGTAGCCTGACACGGAGCTCGATCCCATAACCCTGGGATCGTGACCTAAGCCAAAACCCAGGGACAGACACTCAACCAACTGAGTCACCCAGGTGTCCCTGTGCCAAGCTATTTTTTAATACTACATGAGCTTTATCCAGTTACTCTGAGTTTGCATGCAAATATTTACAATTTTTAACAGCCGCAGTTTCTATTTCAGCTGGTAGAGTATCACAGCTGGTCTAAATGAATTGGGAAGTACATGTGCATAACAAGCAATTCTCGGGTCACTGCTATTTGAAAGTTTAGTAAAAACATCATTTTGATCATGAAGCTGTGTTTCACCAAAATATATTTGTATTGAGACCACAAACATAATTTCATCCTCAATGCCAGATATTTTAACTAAATTTCCAGTAGTGTTTACACTCATTTTGGATGTTTTACCTTTGGCAGGATTCTGTGAGTTGGTTGAAAGAAATCAAATCTCCATCGGATCCACTTAAAACATCGGATGACACTGATACCAAGTTGGCATCGTGTAACTGTTTGCAAAGTCATTCTCTGCCAGGGGAGCCCACACATTAACAGTTATCACTTCTCTTTGTACATGTACAAGAAAACGTGGCATCCAAAGTGAGCAAAATTAATTGTTTATTGTGGGAAAATATACATAACATAAAAATTACCATTTTGACCACGTTTAAGGGTATAGTTCAGTACATTCACATTGTTTGCAGCTCTCGAGAACTTTTTCATCATCCCAGACTGACTCGCATCTCTCTCCCTCCAGCCTCTGGTAACGCCCAGTCTACTTTCCTTCTCTATGAATTCAACTATTCTAGGCACTGCGTATAAATAGAACCAGGCAATGGTTGTCTTTCTATGTCTGGCTAATTTCACTCAGCATGATGTCCACAAGGCTCATCCGTGTGGTAGCATTTTATTAGAATTTCACTCTTTTTTAAGCTGAATAATTCTATTGTATGTATAGATCCCATTTTGCTTATCCAGTCATCCATTGATGGACACTGGGTTGCTGCAACCTTTGGGTATTGTGAATAACACGACCGTGACTGTGAATGTCCAAATATCTGTTCAAGACCCTGATTTCTACTCTTTTGGGTTGATACCTAGAAGTGCAATTGCCCGATCACATGGTAATTCTATGTTTAACTTTCTTGAGGAATCGCCATAATGTTTTGCAGAGAGGCTGTATGACTTTATATTCCCATCAACAATGCACAAGGGCTCCAATTTCTCCAAACCCAATTTCAAATATTTTCTGTTTTGATAATAGCCATTCTAGTGGGTATAATCTGATAACTCACTGTGGTTTTGATTTGCATTTCCCTAATGATCAGTGCCATTACATATCTTTCATGTGCCTTCTGGCCATTTGTAGATCTTCTTTGAAGAAACGTCTGTTCAAGGACTTTATTCAAAAAATGAGCAAGATTAATTTTAAAGGACAATCATTTAATATGAACAAGAAGCCGTGGTTCACAGAGCGGTGTGTAAACGTACTTTTCTGTAGCTGCTCATGTAAATCACCCTCTTTGGGCATCATCTCCTGAAAGTCATAATCACTACCTTTTGCAGTGGACGTTGATGCTTCTTCGGCAGATTTGTGCCTTCTGGTCTTCACGTGGGTGATCACTGCAGCCCCCGTGCTGTTCTTGGTAAACAACAGTTTGTGCTAGGTATATGTTCATCATCATCTGTCTTGAGAAACATAAATGTGCTGCTTCAGTTTCCATTAAATACGCACACAGATTTTGGAGCTCATTATGGCTGGACGGGTTTATTGAAAAACATTCAAAAAGATTACCAAACAATACGGTGAATGAGTTACACTATGTGGTAACAGCCACAGCTACTGTGGCAGGAGACTCTGACTTTTCCCAATATGCTCCAGGGTAGGGCTGTTCAGCTTCTCTTTCCCACACATATTTTCCTCTACTTCATACACCTGACCTGCAACTTCCCATATTTCCAGTCGATACCATCAACTGGCAGCCTGATGGCTCCCGGCATATGGCGGGGCGCAGCAGAGACCATGGGCACAGGCCATTGGCACGCCTGGCCGGCGCGCCAAACGGCCACATCAAATCCCTTCTCCTAGCCCCAGACTAGACTGGCAGTGGTTAGCTTTCCCCCAGTCACTTTATGTTGTCATTTTTCACTTTATTTCTCTCCAGGGCCCTGCATACTGTCCTTGAAAGAAAGGTATGAGTTAAGTGGTGCGAGAGGAAAAGGGAGATGTCGCCAGGAAACTTCTGGACCAAAGCACATGTGTCACACGCTACCAGATGGGGCCGTGGTGGAAGCTGAAAGTGCCAGGTGGAGGTCGACCGAACCCACGGTCTGTTTGAGTCAACTATCAATAGAATATACTTTGTTTACAAATGACATGCCGAACAGGACGAGACCCCTGATCTAAACTGACAACACGTCTAAAGATAACAGATCTAAATTGGAACTGTCCCCAGCAAACGAGGGCCGCTGATCGTTCATCAGTGACCCAAAAGGGGTCCGTGGGAAAAGCCACACACCCCTGCTCAGACAAGCTGGGTTCCCCATGCAGCAGCCACCCGCCTGTGCTCCTCCACCAAGGGAGCTCCCAAGTCCACGTCTATCGCCTTAAAGATTGGCCAGGCAGGAATAAAATGCCAATCCACGCGCTCCCCAGCCACTTGGCCACAGAAAATAAACGAGAGGGAATTCGCTCTTTTGAGATACACTCACTGCACTTCACTGTTGGGTGATACGAGACCAGTCCAGGCTCTACTAAGAGGGCAAGCTGGGCAAGAGTTCAACTCCCTGGGTCACAGCCCACCCCCCCCCCCCATACTTAGCAGCTGTGTGACCCTCGCTAAGTCACTTAACTGCTCTGGTTCCTCGCCTAAAAAGGATGATAAGAATACTTGCCTTCTAGTATCCAGGGTTGCCAAAACAAATTTTTAGTTACAGTGTGCCCCAAATTTAACCAGACATCCTGGATTTTACTGCTTAATCTGGCAACTCTGTTGGTGTTACAGTTAGCACGGTGCCTGGCATATTGTAGGTTATGTAAAGTTAGCTTTGTTGTTGGTGCTGCTGGGCTTTGGCTATGAGGAACAGGAACCTTACCGCACAGGCAAAGGGGACTGTGGTGGTGGGACAGAGCTGTTCCCTCTCTTTGACAGGTGCCTTGTGACTCCTACTCCCTGTCTCTCAGCGGCCACATGG
Source organism: Acinonyx jubatus (assembly GCF_027475565.1). Lineage (NCBI taxonomy): Eukaryota > Metazoa > Chordata > Mammalia > Carnivora > Felidae > Acinonyx > Acinonyx jubatus. Next base: position 132,773,970 of record NC_069386.1, on the reverse strand, counting down.
ACCCTCACAGTCAGACTCTCTCGGACCTATCCTTCCGTTGGATTGGCTTCATGCTAATGTCTGACCTGATACATCCTCCAGCCTCAAACCTACATGACCTATTAGATTCAATTCTGTCTTTATTTGGGTTGTCGCGGGAGCAGACCCTGACAAAAGGATTCCAGGAAAGTAGCTTATTCAGGGGGTGTCCCACAAACGCAGGCAGCAGGTGGGGGGAGGTAGTGAGACAGAGAAGAAAGAAGTCAATGAAGAAAGAAGCCACGGGGCGCCTGGGTGGCTCAGTGGGTTAAGCACCTGACTCTTGGTTTCTGCTCAGGTCATGATCTCATGAGCCCCGCGTCAGGCTGTGTGCTGACAGTGCAGAGTCTGCTTGGAATTCTCTCTGTCTTAAGATACGTAAGTAAGCTTGAAACAAAGAAAGAAAGAAATCACTATGGAGCAAGTTACCACCATGGGTAACTGAACCTCAACCTTTCTGGGAAAACCTAGAAAACAGAGTTATCCCAACTGAGGGCTGGGCAAGCTTAGCATTTATCCCCTGGCTCCGTTCATCACGTTCAGGGCTGTTTCCGGGGGCATTAACTCTCTGGCATTTCGGGCTTGCTTTGTGCACAGGCTGAGTGTGCTCCCACTGCCAGACAAAAGTTCTCAGATGCAGAGCAGAGGCGTGCACAAGAAGCCACCTTGGGCGTGTGGAAATGGGGGTGGAGGGGCTATGTGAGGGACACGGGCAGCATCTCCTACAAGCACCCACCCCAGCTGAGGAATCTGTGTCTCTCAGTTGAGATTCTCAAGGGAGAGCGCCTGACTGGTTGCTATCCAGCCAATGGGCTGGTTGGTGTGGGTCAGGTGATGACTCTGACCTGGTCATCCAGCACCCAGTGGTCAGAGCCCCGGAAAGCATCATGACCTGCTTGGTCAGCAGAGGCATGGGCTGGGTAGCTATTCCAAAAATGGGCCGGGGGTGAGGAAAGCTCTCCATGCACAGCCCCCTCGCTCTGATAGTCATGTCTGTGTTTACGAATAAAGGTAAACCTGTCTCTTGAACCTGCTCCCTCTGGGTCAGGAGCCTCTCGGGCCAGGCCCAGTCCATCTACAAAGCTCCTTCCCCACCTCTGGAATGCACTCAGCAGCTTCCTGTCTTCTCCTTTCTAGGCTAAATCAACATCCTCACTTTCTTTCTTTTTTTTTTTTTTTAATGTTTATTTATTGTTGAGAGAGAGAGAAAGTACAAGTGGGGGGAGGAGCAGAGAGAGAGGAAGACACAGAATCCAAAGCAGCTCTAGGCTCCAAGATGTCAGCACAGCTGACACAGGGCTTGAACCCATGAGCTGTGAGACCATGACCCACGCTGAAGGTCACCCAACTGACTGAGCCACCCAGGCGCCCCAGCATCCTCACTTTCTTCAGCTCTTCTTTGTAGCATGCTCGGGTCAGAAGAACCATCAGTCCAGAAAAGCAGATGTGGGTGAGGAAGGCAGAGGAGGGAAGCTCGCCCCTCATGTTCTGACTTGGGCCATGAGTGTGCAGGATGGCTGGGCAAGGCCAGCTGGAAGGGAGCCGTGGGGCAGAAGGCCTGGCCTTGGTCTGAGCCATCTGGTTCCAAACGTCTCAGCAGCCAGATTGTGTTTCACTCTGCTGTCTCCAGGAGGAGTTGCTCGGCAGAGCGGTGAGGAACCTGCTCTCGGCCACCCACGCCAAGCCAGATGTCCAGGAAAATGAAGTAAACCATCCTCCTGGTGGCTGGGCGGGCTGTGCCATTGCCAACAGGAAGCCAGGAGGGCAAAGGAACTGTCTTTGTGAAGAGAACGTCCCCCGGAGATAGGCCCATAACTAGGCCATTCCTCTCAACAGGGACCTCTTCATCAGAGAGAGAAAGTCTTCCTGAAGGACACTAACTAGTATTGGGCAAATAACCAGATAGGAAAAACAAATGAGAACCAGGCCAAAAGGAACACACACACCCAGCCTTGGCTAGTGAACTTTCTCTGACATGAGTTCTGTCTCTGGGTTCAGTAGATCCAATCCGCCCCGGCCCTTCTTAGAACTGAGTCCCGCCAACGACTCAATGCCACTCAGAGGCTTTCTTTGGTCATTACTGGCTTCTGTCATCAACGGAGCTGGCTTTTCCTTTGGTTAAGGTTACCAGTTCTATTCATTTCCTGGGACTGCTGAAACAAAGGACCAGAAGCTGAGTGGCCTAGAGCAGTGGGAATTTATTCCCTCCCAGGTCTGGAGTCCGGAAATCCAAAATCAAGATGTCGGCAAGGTCGCGCTCCCTCCAACAGCTCTAAAGAAGCATGGCTCTTCCCTCTTCCAGCTTCAGGGGGATATTGGCCTTCCCTGGCCTCACTGGCCATGGTCATGCCCCTCTGATCTCTGCCTCCATTGTCACATGGTCTTCTCTCATCTCTTCTGAGGACACTTGCCATCAGATTTAGAGCTCGACTTCTTAGTGCAGGATAATGTCATCTCAGGACCCTTAACTAAATCTATAAAGGCCTTTTTCCCAAGTAATGTCACGTTCACAGGCTCCCAGGATTTGTATAAACACATGTCTTTTTGGAGGCCAACATTCAGCCCACCACACCACCTAATTTAAAAGTCCCGGAAATCGGGGTGCCTGGATGGCTCAGTCGGTTAAGCACTCAACTGCAGCTGAGGTCATGATCTCAGTGTTCACGGGTTCAAGTCCTGCATCAGGCTCTGCGCTGACAGCTCAGAGCCTGGAACCTGCTTCAGATTCCGTGTCTCCCTCTTTCTCTACCCCTCCCTCACTCACACTCTGTCTCTCTTTCTCTCAAAAACAAATAAACATGAAAAAATAAAATACAAAATAAAATAAAAGTCCCAGAAATCTTGTTTGTGAAGTATGTACTGAATGCCGACCCTACGCCAGGCTCGTGAGGGCTGGGTCTGCTTCGCAACAACCCCCGCCTGAGGCCTAGTGGAGGTTCAGGAAAGTACTCCAGGACAACACCTGGCCAATTTGCAGTTCTTGTCTCCATCAAGCCAGGGAGGGCCAGGGCTTGCCAGGCAAAGACCCCCAAGCAGAAAGCCAGCGCAATGCAGCCTGCCCAGCAGAGTAGGCCAGAAACAGCCACTCAGGAATCTGAACTGAGAGGGTGAGGGCATTCGTTTGCTGGGGCTGCCGTAACAACCACAGATGGATGACTTCAAACAAGGAAGGTGCACTCTCTCACGGTTCTGGGGAGCTAGAGTCCGAAATCAGGGGGTCTGTAGGCCATGTTCTCTCTGAGGCTCTGGGTAGACTCCTTCCCGCCTCTTCCCGGTCTCTGGTGGTGGCCCTCCTTCCTTCCTTTCCTCCTTCCTTTTTTCCTTTCCTCCATCCTACCCTCCCTCCTTCCTTTCTTCCCTCCTTCCCTTCTTCCTTCCTTCCTTTCCTCTTTCCCTTCTTCCTTCCTTCCTTCCCTCCTTCCTTTCCTTCCTTCCTTCCTCCCATCCTACTCCCCTTCCTTCCTTCCTTCCTTCCTTCCTTCCTTCCTTCCTTCCTTCCTACATCAAATACCTACCACGTGTATACAGAGGGTCAGGCACTGCCTAGACCTGCAGCACACTCTGTCCTCGGTCCCTGCCTTTATTTTCTCTCTTTACCTGCCCCTGCTGCCCAAACCCTCTGGCCTCCCTTCACCCTGTGCTGCCATCCCAGAGTGCCAGCCTTCCAGACCCCAGCGCGAGCTCTGCCTGTAATGTGCTGCTTCCCAGGGCTGGACTGACAGAGAAAGCGAGCGAACCCCTTCTGTGGGGCATGATCACAGGCGAGCCTCTCCTGACTGCTTCCCGCTGCTGTTTGAGGCTGAGCTGTTGGAAGCCAAAGTTTCTGGGTTGGCTCATTTTTAAACAATGATACGGTTTACACATTCAGCACTTCTGCACAGAGCCCTTGGCAACCGCTCAGGCTGGCTTGCTTCCAGCTCTCTGATAAATCAGCTTCTGAGTCAACCTCTTCCACTTCAGGACGAGCTTAGCAGAATCTCACCTTCAAAACTCGCTTAATCAGAATGTGACAAGACCATGTCTGCGGAGGTGCAAGGGAGTTTCTCTGCATTTATCTCTCGGGCATCATGTGTATGGAGTTGGCCAGAGATTCTCTTGCAACTTTTTCTTGGGGTTCTGGAAACGTAGCTAAACACATGCCAAAAAAAAAAAAAAAAAAAATCTCTGCCTGCAAAATAACCTTGTCTTAGCAGACGCGTCGTTTCTGCCATTTTGTAAACATCAGAGGGCTGTCGATGGAGATCAGGGTCTGTGTTTGCCGAAGCCCCGAAGGCAGCAAATGCTCCCAAAGGGGGTTGAAGTGATGGGTTCAGGGACTTACCTGAAACTTCACTGAAGTGAGTTGGAAATTTGGTGGGTCAGTACAGCTCAGGTGTCAAATATGGCAGGTGGTGGGTATTTTTGGTGCCTTCCGCAGGTGGGATAGAGCACCCAAATCATGACTTCCTCACTCTTCCATGGTTCCAAGAAACAGAGGGAAGAAGGATAACAGTGTATTCCGAGGGGTTCCATTGGGTCTACTGCCGAAAGACATTGCTTCAGTTGGCACGTGGAGATTTTGTGTTCTCTTTGGTTGAGGTAAGAAGACAAGAGGAAAGGAGTGACTGGAAGGAACTGAAAGAAGGAAAACATGAGGGCCCCCAGGGTGGAAGTGGAGAGCCCTCACCCGCCCTGCCCCTAAAACCAGGGGGATATGGTGCGCTGCCCACTGTCCTCATGGTACAGAGAGCATGAGACACCCCAGTGCTGCTGATGTACCCCATAGGACCTTGGAGAGCACAAAAGAGAGCCCAGGGGCACTTCTGGAACACAGCCCCCAATGTTGGATGCAAGGCAACTATTTTGATCTTTTAGATAGAATTCTCCCCACCTCTAAAGACCACAGCAACTTTGCAGAAGGACCCTTGACCAACTGAGGTTTGCCTCGTAGGGGTGCTCATTTCCTTAGGAAAGATGCAGACTCCAGGTTTGACATCATCCGTGCCAGAGATTTCCTCAGCCAATCAGCACCATGTGAGGCTCCCAGCCACCACCCTATACCATCCCCCGGCATGACCCCCACAGCAGCTCGGGGAGCCCCAGAGGTGGCTCCTGCACACTCAGGAGTGGTCCTTTGTGGGGCCTGCTGCCTGCGAAGCCATTCATGCCCACACACTCACAGGGTAAGGATGGGCCTGCCAGGCATGAGGCCCCACAGTGCCCCCTGGCTGTGAGTCACAGGAAGTGCGGTGTGCTGCCCCCTGGGACATCTTCACTGAGCAAAGTCCCCCTGAGATCCGCCAGCAGGGGGCTGCGTGCTGCCCCTCACCCTGCCTCACACTGGCATGCATCCAAGTAGGGTGGCCTATTCCCTTCTGCTCTGCCGGTTCCTCCAACAGTTCTCAGCTGTGCGGGGCCAGGCGGAGGGGCAGCCAAGAGAGACTCCAATCCTGTATCCTTATCCCCTCAGGGGCCCGTGCAGAACTCCTCCAGCCCCAAAGCCTCCCATTAGTCACACTGGGTCCTGCCCATTGGTTCATCACACTTGCTAGGGGTAGCTAAATCGCAGCCCCAGGCACAGATTTTCAGCGGCTGTTTGTCTCTTGGTTTCTTTTTTTAATTTTTTTTTTTTCAACGTTTATTTATTTTTGGGACAGAGAGAGACAGAGCATGAACGGATGAACGGGGGAGGGGCAGAGAGAGAGGGAGACACAGAATCGGAAACAGGTTCCAGGCTCCGAGCCATCAGCCCAGAGCCTGACGCGGGGCTCGAACTCACGGGACCGCGAGATCGTGACCTGGCTGAAGTCGGACGCTTAACCGACTGCGCCACCCAGGCGCCCCTGTCTCTTGGTTTCTTAAGCTGATGTTTTGACACTGGGTTAGAAGTACCTGCAAGGTGTGGGGAGCAGGGAGGCAAGCAAGGTGGCCCCAAGCTCTCAGGCTGTTTATTGCCTTGGCCTTGGCCCTGTCCGCCCACCCTGGAACCCCCCTGTGTCCTACTCTTGACCTTCCTGGCTAAGGCCCTGTGGTTTGGGCCCTGGGTTCCTATCCTCTCTGCCTCTTGTACTTGGCACTGTCTTCTGGCCTTGACCTTGGCTTCCACTCAACAATTTTCTGGCTTACACCCCGCACCCCCTGGATATGCTGTCTTTAGCAGATGCTCCTCCAAGCTCAACATGGTCCTGACAGCCTCTTATTCCAGAAATGTCCCTCATCTCCGCCCTACACCCTGCTATGGATGATGCTCAGGCTGGGGACTGCAAGTAGGAACAGAAAGTGGTCTTAAACTTAGCAACTGGGCTCTAACAGAAGGGGAAACTGAGGCAGGTGTTACCTAAATCTTAGCCATACCTCCTGGGGTTGAAGAGTATGGGGGGAATATGAATGGATGTGTGGTGTCTCTGGATGTCATTTTAATGTGATCTAAAATGCCAACATTCCAAGAGAGATGTTCGTGGCCCAGTTTAATTGGATGAATGGACGAAGGAGGGGGTGGTTAGGTGCCTACGGTGGTTAGGTCAGGGGAAGGAATCAATAGTGGGGTGCCGGAAAAAAGCCCTCTGAGACTCAGCAAAACCCACAGCACCTGAAGGGTACAGGTGCAACCAATAGTCCAGGCTAAGAAAGGGCATAGGGATCATTGTGGTAGCAGTAAAGAATCCAGGTCGTGGTGGCTCAGTCGGTTGAGCGTCCGACTTCGGCTCAGGTCATGATCTCACGGTTCGTGAGTTTGAGCCCCACATCGGGCTCTGTGCTGATGGCTCAGAGCCCGGAGCCTGCTTCAGATTCTATGTCTCCCTCTCTCTCTGCTCCTCTGCCGCTCACACTCTGACTCTCTCTCTCAAAAATAAATAAACATTAAAACAAAAAATCCAGGTCACATCACAAGGAACAAAAGTCTAGAGATTATACCTAAGGATTGAGATTGAGTCTTTAAATGGTGAGTTTCATAGAGTTGGGACAGAATGCTTCAAGTTCTCCTGCTCAATGGTCAGCCAACGTCAATGTTTTTGGAACAGGCTGCTGACAGAAATGTAATAGGGAGAGGTGTGACCCATGCCAGCTGCAGAGGGCATATCTGTGGTTGCCATTTGTGCTATTCCCCATCAGTGCTGATCCCTCTTTCCAGGCACTTGGTAGGCTCTCCCATCCCTACCTCCTCTGAAATTAAGAAAGTTAAAGGAGTTGCTCTGGCCAGTGAAACCCAAAAGGGCATGTGTCCTTCTGGGAGGAAGCTTTAAGAACCAGTGAGCTGTTCACCTTCTTCACCCCTACAGGGGTCTTGTAAACACCTGTCAAGATGGTGCCTCCACCTGCCTGAGCACCTGGGTGGACACGCAAGCAGAACCCTCTGCTGACGCATCCTCGGGCATGTAGCGCGGACAACAAATAAAGTCTAATTGTGGTAAGCCACTAAGTCTGGGGGGGTTGTTACTACCGCAGCTTAGCCATTGGACCCTCACTCTGTGCATGAGTCTCTGTGACCATAATCAAAGAGTTTTCCCTCATCAAGAACTCTCCAGAGTTTTCTGAGTCCTTTGTCAGCATTACAGGGTTCAAAGAAAACCACCAGGGGGACTTGGGTGATTCAGTCGGCTAGAGTGGCTGACTCTCGATTTCAGCTCAGGTCATGATCTCACGACTCGTGAGTTTGAGTCCTTCGTTGGTTAGCGATGTGACCACAGAGCCCACTTTGGATCCTCTGTCTCTCTCACTGTGCCCCTCCCCCCACCTCTCAAAGATAAATAAATGTTAAAAAAATTTTTTTACAAAGAAAAGAAAAGAAAACCACCAAAAGGCAACACCCCCTGCTTGAGTTTTCTCATTTTGTTGAGAAATCATACAAGCATCACCAACCTCGTTAAGAGGGCAGTCAGCGGTGGCCACCTCATTACTCATGGCCCCAGAAGCAGAAATCAGCCTGGTTCAGGCAGAAGCAGGGGTGATAAAGAGCACTGGCTGTGTGACTGCTCCCCAGGGATAAACACAGCCTAGTACACAAGCCCTTAAAGGGGAAAATGACACTGGGCTTGATTCTAACTGGTGTCATTCTCCCAGGAGACAGCTCATCCCAATGGATCTGTCAGGCTAGGAGGGAGCACTGAGGTTTACAGGGATCGAGCAGCAGAGTGAGAGGCCACGTCCAAGTGACTCTGTTTCCTCATCTGTAAAATGGCACAATCCTGATCCACCAAGTGCCCCTCTGCACTGGACACTATGCCAGGCCCTGGGGATACAGAGATGAACATGTCCCAGGGTCTGTCCTCAAGGATCGCACGGTCCAGCACAGGGCTACTCAACGCGCTGGGCCGTGAATTGTTTGTTACTGGTCTGAGGAAAACAAGAAGCTTGCACCAGAATGAAAACCAATTCCCATCACTAGGGACACCATCTAGATCAACTGACTTGTCGTATAGCAAGACTTTCTCAATGAAGAAAGTGACGAGTTGATTTACAAATTCTTTGTTGTGAATCGCAAGTTTGGGCCACATATCTATTGACCACCGGTGTGCCATTGATTTAATGAATATCGTCAAAGAGTATTGTCTAGTATTTTTGAGACTTACTCTAAAGGGCTTAGAAGAAGTGAAATATTTTGGTGGCAGAGCAATGGCAGAAGCCGTGGGTGTCCCTTCTCTGCGTCCCGTTAGCACTCGCCAGTCTGGAGCACACGGACAGTTTCCTCCAGCGAGCACCTGCGATGTTGCACCTGAGGGCTGCCTTTGAGCACCAGCGTGAGCGCAAAGCAGAAGTGTGGAGAGCAGATGGCCCTGGGAGCTCCCCCTCAGTCCATGAGAAGGATGTGGAGGATAAATCGCCCAACGTTTGTCCCTCGGGTGGGACAATTCGGAATGTATGTTCTCTGCTCTCTCTCAGAGGTCCCTGGCAAAACTACACCCCCCCTCCCCCCGTCACCCACAGTGGTGACCTGCTCTCTAGGAAACCCTATCTTGGCCCCTTCCCCTCCTTCCTCTGCTTTCTGAGATCACCTCCCAATAAAACCATGTGGACTCACATTCTTGTCTCCGGACCTGCTTCTGGGGAGGCCCTACCTAAGACACTGCTATCTAATGACCCCAGGAATCAAATAGTGGAACTCGTGCTGGATAAGCACTTTGGGGGTGATCATAAGATGCCTTCTTAGAGCTGTGGCTACATTCGGGAATCTTTTCGTGCTTCTGGTTACCACCTTGCTGCTCAGATTGGCCCACGGGGCGGTAATGACTCCCAGTGTAAGGTTTTGTATTGTATTCACTTGAGGGAAGCAAGGCAGTAGGATGGAAAGAGAACTCTGGCCCCGGACTCCAGAACAGAACTCTTGATTTTTGCCCCAAACCTCTTTATCTCACATGAGGCATCCCCGTCCGCCCAGCTGCCCAAGCCCTAACCCTGAGTCGACCCTGAACCTCCCTTTCTCTGTACCCTGCACATACAATCCATGGGTAAGTCCTACCGCGTATGCCTTGGGAACCTGGTCATTCGGCCCTCTCCAGGCCACCCCTTCATTCCAAGCCACCGTCACCTCTCTCTAGGGCCACACCAACAGCTTCCCTACCGGCCCTTCTCCCTCCCTCCTATTGCTTATGATCTGATTTCCACAAAACATCCAGAGAGACCTGAGAACACTGCAAATCAGATCATGCCATCCCTTGCTTAAAACCTTTCAGTGACTCATCATCTCAATTGGAAAAATACCCAGACCCACTTAGCACGGCCTGCAAGGCCCTACGGGAGGCAGGTCCTGCCTTCCTCCAACCTGGCTTCCTCCCTTCCTCACTGAGCTCCAACCCACGGCCTCCGATCAGCTCCTCCGGTTTCCCCAGCTCTTTGCTGCCCTTTTTGCTCTGTGCACTTTTTGCTCTGTCTGCCTGGAAGCCCCTTCCTTGGTCTGTCCTTTGCGTCTGTCAGGCTCAGTTCAAATGTCACTCAACAAGGCCTTCCCCAGTCACTCTAACGAAAGTGTTCCCTGCCCCCAGAACATGCACCAGAAACCCAATTGCTCACCACCACATCACCCTATTTATTACCTTTTTAGCAATTATTACTAATCTAAACTCACCTTGCTTGCTTGTTCGTTTTGTTCCTGCCGGCCTCCTCTCCTGGAATGGAACCTCCATGAAACCCCCAATTTCTGTCTCCTTTGCACCACATTCCCAGCCCTTGGAGAGTGCCTAACATACAGGTCGTGCTCAGTACATTTTTTTAAGTCACAATGGCTTAGAGTCCTGCCTCTGGCACTTAATAGGTGACCCTGTGTGCATAAGCCTCAGCTTCCTCAAATGTAAAATGGGGGTGATGTAGTAATTACCTTATAAAACTCCTAACACGGTCTCACACACAGGGGAAATCTGGCAAATGCTGGTTTGTTTCCATGCCCATCATAATACTTTCAGCTGTACGAAGAAACACACCTGACTTCAACAAGAGGATGAAACAACAACGGGCCTAGGGGCACCTGGGTGGCCCAGTTGGTTAAGCGTCCAACTTCGGCTCAGGTCATGATCTCACGGTTCGTGGGTTCGAGCCCTGTGTCGGGCTCTGTGCTGACCGCTCGGAGCCTGGAGCCTGCTTCGGATTCTGTGTCTCCCTCTCTCTCTGCCCCTCCCCCCTCATGCTCTGTGTCTCAAAAATAAGTAAAGGTTAAAAAAATTAAAACAACAACAACAACCATAAGGGCCTCATTATCTCACATAATTAGAACACCTGCATGAGGGATGGCCTCAGTGGTGCCATCAGGGACCCAGACTCTTCATCTTTCTGTGCAGCCTTCCTTGGCATAATAGCTTGGTCCCAGGCTAGACCATCCTGTGGTCACAAGACGGCCAGCACAGTCCCCACATCACATGTGACAACCCATGACAACATCAGTTTGGAGGAGAAGAGCATTTCCACCCAAGTGTCTCCTTTTACTGGGGAGGAAGAGGTTTCCCAGAAGACACCAGCAAACTCCTCTTCTCTTCGGTCCCATTGGCCAGGATTGGAACAAAGGAGGATGGGAGTCTCCTGTCTGGCCATCCCAGCCTCTTTGTGGCAGGACGGGAGGCAGAGATGGAAAACAGCTGGGGGGTGCATCCAGGAGGTTCCCTGAATCTTTCTTCCCTTTCCTCCCTGCTTTTCTTGCGTTTCCTTTTCCTGATGTGCCCTCTCAGGCTTGGCTGGTTTTGAATTAGTGAGTCCACACAGCTCTCAGCTGTGTGGTTCCCTGTTTGAAAAGAAAGGCCTGCAGGTGTTGTTCGGTGGGTGCGTGGGTGTCTCGAGGCTGAGACCGAGGATGTGCTGAGGGTCAGTAAGAAGTGGGTAGAAAGAGATCCAGATATCGCCGCCGGGGGAAGAAGACAGGGCTGAGCAGCCTGGAGGAGTCAACAGAGGCTGAGCCCAGAGGCAAGTGAGAGCCTGGGAGGCTGTCAGCAAAACCTTTTCCGGGAACAGGGTAAGTGGAACAGAGGGAAAGAGAGGGCTTTTGTTTCCAAACCTCAAACCGACCTCTGCTTTTCTTCCTCAAGCCGCCCTGACTCTGCTCTCCTCTGTCCTGTTCCTTCAGGACACCGATGCCTCTCAAAGGTCCGGGCTCCTGGCGCTCCGGCCTCAGGGGCCCATGGAGGGGGCACCCCTCCTGCTCCTCCTCCTCTGGGACCCTGTCTGCTCCCAAGCCCGGAAAAGACATTCCTGACTACAGACACACACGGTGCCAAAGGGCTCAGACAGGATCTCAGGGCGGGCAGGGCTGAGAGGAACAGCTGAGCTGCGGGGAAGCCCAGAGATCTCCACCCTCATGATGGGAGAAGGTGTGTGCACAGCACGTGGCTGTGGGTCACCATTCGAACCCATTCCACACTGAGTGGTTCTGGATTCCGGGAACAGTGTTTAGGCACCACCTCAAGACCTGCCGTGAAATTATTAAGAGACGGGCCCTGGTTAATGAGGGTTGGAAACCCCACTTTCATATTTACTAGCTCAAGTGGACATTTGTCATTTCGTATGGCCTCGAGAATCCATATCCCTTTATTTTATGGTGAATCCTCCACCTGGAAGTGAGGAACCTGCCTCCCACGGTAGAAGTGGAAAATGCCAGATGCTCCCATTCCCTAAAAGCCTTGCTGCTAAGGCACAGGACCCCACATATTCCATCAATTCAGTCCACAGATTAAGTCCCTCTTAGAAAATGGAAACCTGGGTGCTTTCTGTTTCCCTGACTGGACACTCAGTGGACACTGGCTAAGTCCGGTGACCAGTACGACTCTGAACACTTTTCACGGCCACCTCGTTTCAAAAACCAGGTTCTCTGGTCCTCCCAGTGACATTTTTCCCCTCTAGATTTACTGAGCTATTTCCTTTTCAGCTTTATTGAGATCATGGACGTAGAACATTACGTAAGGGTAAGGTGTACAATGTGATGACCTGAAACTTGCCTAATTGTGAAATGTTTACCACAGTGAGGCCAGTTAACCACCATTCAGTTTCTTTGAGTTGGATGTTTTTAGATTCCACATATACATGAGGCCATACGATATTTGTCTTTTTCTGACTTATTTCACTTAGCGTGATGCATTGAAGCTCTACCCACGTTGTCACAAACGGCAGGACTTCCTTCTTTCTATGTGTGTGTAATATGCCATCGTGTGTATGTGCGTGATATATATGTCACGTCTTCTTTATCTATTCATCTGTGAATGGGCACTTGGATTGTTTCCATGTCTTGGCTATTGTGAATAATGCCGCAGCGAACCCGGGAGTGCAGACATCCCTTTGAGATAATGTCGTCTTCTTCAGATATATACCTAGAAGCGGAATTGCTGGAGCGTATGATAGTTTTATTTTTTAATTTATTTATTTTGAGAGGGTGCAAGCGGGGGAGGGGCAGAGAGAGAGAGAGAGAGGGAGACGGAATCCGAAGCAGGCTCCACGCTGCCCACACAGAGCCCAATGAGGGGCTTGACCTTGTGAAACTGAGAGATCATGACCTGAGCCAAAATCAAGAGTCAGATGCTGACCTGACTGAGCCACCCAGGTGTCCCTATTTTTAAATTTTTAAGGAAACTCCATAGTTTTTGTTGTGGCCACACCAATTTACATTCCCACCAACTGCACACGAGGGTTCCCTTTCCTCCACACCTTGGCCAGCACTTTTTATTTCTTGTCTTTTTGATGCTAGCCATCCTGACATGTGTGAAGTGATATCTTCACAGATCGTGGCTTTGATCTGCATTTCCCCGCCAATGAAGAGTGATGTGGAAGACATATTCATGTACCCCTTGGCCATTTGTATCAGGGTATATATTACATGCAGTGATACTTGCCCTTTTTAAGAGTACGGTTCTGTAAATTTTGGCAAAATTATACAGTTGAATAACCATTCCTACAATCAAGATATGGAACATTTCCTTCGCCCCCAAAAGTTCCCCTGTGCCCCTTTGTGATCAGTTAATTTCCTCCTCCTACCTCCACACCCTGGCAAGAATTTCCTTCTCTTTGGCCTTTTCTAGAATGCCATATAAATGGAATCATGCAGTGTGCTGCCTTCTTTTTTAAGTTTATTATTTATTTTGAGAGCATGCATGCATGAGCAAGGAAGAGGCAGAGGGAAAGGGGGATAGAGACTCCCAAGCAGGCTCCACACTCAGCATGGAGACTGAACGGGGCTGAATCCCATGAGATCACAACCTGAGCTGATATCAAGAGTTGGCCGCTTAACCCATAAGCCACCCAGGCGCTCCAAAGCAGTATGCTGGCTTCTTTTACTCAACATAATGCTTTTGAGAGGTATCCACGCTGCTGCATGTATAAATAGTTTGTTCCTTATTACTGTGGAGTCGTATTCTACCTTTTGAATGCATCAGAATTTAACTCACCAGTTGATGGACATGTGGGTTGTTTTCTCTTTGAGATGATTATGAATGAAGTTCCTATAAACACCAACATTTGGGTTTTGGTGTGGACATATGTCTTCATTTGTTATGGATAAATACCAAGGAGTTGAATCACTGAGTCATATGGTAAATATATGTATACATTTATCAGAGATCATCAAACCATTTTCCAAAGCAGCTGTACCAGTTGGCTTTTCCACCAACAACATATGAGAGTTCCAGTTGCTCTGTATCTTCATCAGCATTTGATATTGTCAGGTTTTTAAAACAGAAGCCATTTTAATACGTGTATGGTAGTATCTCATTATGGTTTTAATTTCCATCTGCCTAATTATAAATGCTTTTGAGCATCTTTTTTGTGTGATTCTTGACCATTCATACACCTTGTTCAGTGAAGTGCCTCCTCAAATATTTTGCTAATTTTTCATTGGGTTATTATTGAGCTTTGAGAATATGTTATGGCTACCAGTCCTTTATCAGGCTTCTGTTTTGCCAATATTTCTCCCAGTCTGTTGCTTACCTTTTTATTTTCATAAGTGTCTTTCAAAGAGCAGAAGTTTTTAATTTTGATGAAGTTCATTTTATAGTTTTGTTTTTTTATGATTCATGTTTTTTATGGCCAAACCCAAAGTATCAAAGTTTCTCCTGTTTTCTTCTAGAAGTATTATAATTTCAGCTTTACCATTTAGGCCTATAACCCATTTCAAATTAATTTTTGTATATAGTGTGATTGAGAGGTTTGAGGTTTGGGTGTGTTTTTGCTTTTTTTTTTTTTTTTTTTTTTGGTTCTTTGTTTTTTGCATGTAGATATCTAATAGCGCCATTTGTTGGAAAGACTATCCTTTCTCCATTGGATTGCTGTGACACCCATGCGAAAAATCAGTTTCTGTATAGGTCTAGATCTGGGTTCTGGTTTCTGTTCTATTGATCTATGTGCTCATTCTTTCACCAATACCACACTGTATTTGATTGCTCTAGCTACAAAGTAAATCTTGAAAACCAATAGTATGAATCCTACAATATTGTTCTTCTTTATCAAAATTATTTTGGCTAATTGAGGTCCTTTGCTTTTCTATATAAATATTTTTTTGTTTTTTTAATATTTATTTATTTTTGAGAAAGAGGGAGGGAGGGGCAGACAGAGAAGGAGACACAGAATCTGAAGCAGACTCCAGGCTCTGAGCTGTCAGCACAGAGCCCAACGTGGGCGGGGTTCAAACTCATGAACTGTGAGATTATGACCTGAGCCAAAGTTGGATTCTCAACTGACTGAGCCACCCAGGTGACCCCCCCTTTTTTTATATTTAAAAAAATTTTTTAAGTGTATATATTTTTGAGGGGGGGTTCCTATGTAAATATTAAAACCAGCTTTTAAAAGAAGCCTGCTGGGATTTTGATTAGGATTATGTTGAATCTGGGGATCAATTAAGGGAGAATTGGCATCATGACAGTATTGTTTTGTTTCGTGAACCCAGTATGCCATTTCTTTAACTCTTCTTCGATTTCTCTCAAAAATATTTTTGTAGTTTTTAGCTTACACATCTTGCACGTTAATCATCCTAAAGAACTTCATGATTGTGGTGCTTCTGTGATTAGTACCTTTTTAAAAGTTTCCATTTCCATTTGTATATAGCCAGCATATAAAGACACAATTAAATGAACGAACGAATTTTATTTAGTTCATTGACCCTGTAACCTCCATTCCTGCTAACGTCACTTGCTAGATAATGGCATCTTTGTAAATTCTTTGAACTTTTCTCTGTAGACAAGCATGTTGTCTACAATTTTATTTCTTCCTTATCATTATGACTCTTAATGCTTTTTCTGGCTTTATTGCACTGACTAGAACATTGAGTAGGAGTGGTGAGAGCAGACATCCCTGCCTTTCTCCCAGTCTTTGGGGAAAGGTGTGGAATGTCTCACCATTAAATATGATGGTAGCTATAAGCTTTTGTGGCTGCTTTTTTGTTTTGGTGAGGAAGTTCCCATTTATCTCTCGTTCACGGAGTGGTGTTTTTTTTTTTTAATCATGAATAGATGCTCAATGACCTTTTATTTTTTATTTTTATTTTTTGGTTTTGTGGTTGTTTATTTTTGGAAGAGAGAGAGAGAAAGAGAGAGAGCACACAAGCAGGGGAGGGGCAGAGAGAGAGAGGGACAAAAGATCTGAAGCAGGCTCTGTGCTAACAGCAGAGAGCCCAAAATGGGGCTCGCACTCACAAACCACGAGATCATGACCCAAGCTGAAGTTGGACACTTAACTGACTGAGCCACCCAGGCATCCCGATGTCCAATGACCTTTTAATAAATTTATTTTCTGTTTAAGTCACCTAGAGTTGGTTTCTGTTGCAAATAGGAGCCCTGACTGATATGCTAGCCTTGCAACGTTAAGCAAGTTCCTTAACGTCACCTGAGCCAGGATCTAAATAGTAGCCTGGTGATGAAAAAAATTTTTTTAATTGTGTCAAAATAGGAATTTATTAAAAATGTTCTGTGTTGTACAGGTAGAGCCACATAACAAAATATATCTCATTTGACCAAAGCTCCCTTGCCTCTTTTTTTTTATTAACTTGTTTTATTTTTTATTTTTTTAAATTTACATCCAAATTAGTTAGCATATAGTGCAGCAATGATTTCAGGAGTAGATTCCTTAGAGCCCTTTACCCATTTAGTTCATCCCCCCTCCCACAACCCCTCCAGTAACCCTCAATTTGTTCTCCATATTTATGAGTCTCTTCTGTTTTGTCCCCCTCCCTGTTTTTATATTATTTTTGTTTCCCTTCCCTTATGTTCATCTGTTTTGTCTCTTAAAGTCCTCATATGAGTGAAGTCATATGATATTTGTCTTTCTCTGACTGACTAATTTTGCTCAGCATAATACCCTCCAGTTCCATCCACATAGATGCAAATGGCAAGAGTTCATTCTTTTTGATTGCCAAGCAATACTCCATTGTATATATACCACATTTTCTTTATCCATTCACCCATCGATGGACATTTGAGCTCTTTCCATGCTTTGCTATTGTTGATAGTGCTGCTATAAACATGGGGGTGCATGTGTCCCTTCGAAACAGCATACCTGTATCCCTTGGATAAATACCTCGTAGTGCAATTGCTGGGTCATAGGGTAGTTCTATTTTTCACTTTGTGAGGAACCTCCATACTGTTTTCCAGGGTGGCTGCACCAGCTTGCATTCCCACCAACAATGCAAAAGAGATTGTCTTTCTCTGCATCCTCGCCAACATCTGTTGTTGCCTGAGTTGTTAATGTTAGTCATTCTGACAGGGGTGAGGTGGTATCTCATTATGGTTTTGATTTGTATTTCCCTGAGGATAAGTGATTTTTAGTCTTTTTTTCATGTGTCAGTTGGCCATCTGGATGTCTTCTTTGGAGAAGTGTCTATTCATGTCCTTTGCCCATTTCTTCACTGGATTATTTGTTTTTTGGGTGTTGAGTTTGGTAAGTTCTTTATAGATGTTGGATACTAACCCTTTATCTGATATGTCATTTGCAGATATCTTCTCCCATTCTGTTGGTTGCCTTTTAGTTTTTCTGATTGTTTCCTTCGCTGTGCAGAAGCTTTTTATTTTGATGAGGTCCCAGTAGTTCATTTTTGCTTTTGTTTCCCTTGCCTCCAGAGATGTGTTGAGTAAGAAGTTGCTGAGGCCAAGGTCAAAGAGGTTTTTGCCTGCCTTCTCCTCAAGGATTTTGATGGCTTCCTGTCTTACATTTAGGTTTTTCATCCATTTTGAGTTTATTTTTGTCTATGGTATAAGAAAGTGGTCCAGGTTCATTCTTCTGCATGTCGCTGTCCAGTATTCCCAGCACCACTTGCTGAAGAGACTGCCTTTTTTCCATTGGATATTCCTTCCTGCTTTGTCAAAGATTAGTTGGCCATACGTTTGTGGGTCAATTTCTGGGTTCTCTATTCTGTTCCATTGATCTGAGTGTCTGTTCTTGTGCCATGGTGATGAAAATTTGTAAGCCCTTTTAATCCGCCCACCTTAAGAGAATTGCCACAATAGCCTTCAAAGCCACCCACTGTGTTGTAGATGAACCTTGAGTTTATTATTTTTCTCCCATCCCACCCTCAATACCTTGCTTATTATATGTAATTATATAAATAATAGATATTAATTGTACAGAATTGGAACAATTCATTAAAATGTAAACAAAGTAAAGGTCACCCAGATGTCACTGTCCTGAGACAACTGCCGTTAACAATTCCCCTCCCATGTCACATCAGAACCACCTCCCACATTCTCCTGGTTCACAGGATTGACTGGGCTCAGCTGGGTGGTTCTCACATGGGGTCTCTCCTGCATTTGCAACCATATATTGCCTGGATCTGTGGTCATCAGAATGCTCATCTGGGCCGGAAGTCCGAATTGGCTCTCTGTCCTGGCTAGAGGTTGCTTAGCTGGGGGTGTTGGTTGGAACACCTTGGGCTCCTCAAAGCAAGAAACCAAGGTTCTGAGAAGGAGCCAGCTAGGAGTAGGAGCTCCGAATGACTGAGCTTCAGAGGTCTCAGGAGCCACCCTGCCACATTCTGTTGGTGGGTCCAGCAAGTCCATAAGGCAAACCTGGATTTGGAGTGTGGGCCATTACACTCCCCTTTCAGTGGGATAATTAGCAAAGGATTCGCGGCCATCTTTAACTTCCCACAATCATTATACAATAAATGCGTGTTGAGCACCTGCTACATTCTAGGTGCTATTGTAAATGCCAGGGACACAGGGGCACCTGGGGGCTCAGTGGGTTAAGCTTCTGACTCTTGATTGCAGCTCAGGTCATGATCCCAGGGTCATGAGATCAAGCCTGCTGTCGGGCTCCAGGCTGACAGTGAAGAGCTTGCTTGGGATTCATTCTCTCTCTCTCTCTCCCTCTCTCTCTCTCTCTCTCTTCCCCTCCCTCACACTCTCTAAATAAATAAACTTAAAAAAATTTTAAATAGGTGCTGGGGATACAGTGGTGACAAGACAAAGTTCCTGCTCATATGGAAATTATTTTTTTAAGTTTATTTGTTTTATTTTGAGAAAGAACACATGCACATGAGCGGGGGAGGGGGAGTGTTGTGCTGACAGCACAGAGCCTGGAGCCTGCTTTGGATTCTGTGTCTCTCTCTTACCTTCCCCCACTCGTGCTCTGTCTCTCTCTGTCTCTCAAAAATAACATGAAAAAAAAGAACATGAGGGTGTTGAAGATGTGATATGTGTTCAAGTCCCTGCCCTGCCAACCCTGTGTGACCTTGGCCAGTAACTTCATTTCTCTGTGCCTCAGTTTTCCCATCTGTAAACTGAGGAACTGAGGCCAATAATAGAACCTACTTCCTAGTGCCATGAGAACTAGCCCTCGTGAGCCTCTTGCTACAGTGCCCGGCACACAGTAGGTGCTTTATCCATGTTTGTTGAACGAATGGACGTCTCCTCGAGCCCCTGCTGCAAGGAGTCGGCTCTTCTGTTGCAGGTGGTCCAGCCACCAAGTGCAGCCCTGGGGCACCCCCACCGCCCCAGGCTGGCCTGAACCAGTTTGCGTGGGAGCCAAGCTGAAGCAGGTTCCACGGGCTGGTTCGCAAGCCAGGCTTCGTGGTGGTGAAAAGCAGGCCCGTGCCGCCTGTCGTCTGGGGAAAACTAAATGGACCTTCCCCTCGGGGGCCACAGCGATGCCTGCTCGTTCAGGAGCTCAGCCCTAGGAAGGCAGGCTCAGAAATAATTAACATCTCACAGCCTGGGCCTGAGCTTCCCACAGTCAGAGCTTCATGGTGACGTGTCAGCACCCACCCCCCAGGGCCGCGCAGCCTGGGCCTTACTGGCCGGTGAAACAGGACCACCAGCCCCCAGCCTTCCAGGCAGTTTGTGCTGGTGACAGCCCCTGGCCACTCTGCTGTTAAGCCAAGTGGCTTCCCTCCTGTGCCGTCCAGCCCCGGGGAAGTAGGCCAAGGCCGGCCTGGGAAGATTATTTGCAGGGAATTAGAGCAGGAGGGAGCAGACTTCCGGCAGCCTTCCAACCGGTGGCTCATCTATAATGGCCATCTGCAAAGGACGGGGGCCACCTTTAGCTGAGAGCGAGCACTGACTGTGGGAAGAGGCTGTGAGGGCAGCCACTGTCACAGCCTCCCCCTGTGCCTCCCCCAGGATGGCTGACCAGTTCTGGGAGTGAGGAGATCTGAGTACTCCTGTCATCGCTCCCCGTGTGGCCTAGGGGAGCCACCTCCCCTTTCTGGGCCTCCTTTCCCTCACCCGTGAGAAGAGCGTGCTGGACCCGCCTACCTCTCCTCCTTGGGACGCCACCATTCAAATGGCAGGGGGGTGGGTGTGGGAGCAAAGACCCATTTGGGATTCCTGCCGGGTTGGAAGGCAACAGCACGGAAAGAGACCAAACTGTCACCGGTGGGGTGACAGGATTCAATGTGGAAGGAAGGCACGAACGAAACGTAGACATGGATGACTTACGTGACTGTTACAGGACAAGAGTTTCCTCCGAGAGACGCGGAACACGTGTAACTAAACTGACTTCTAAGCATCAATTGTATAATCCCATAAAACAGATAAAATCAGAATTAATTAGATGCTTTGAATAATACGTATAGCTAGCATTTACTGAACACTTATTCACCAGACATTGTTCTTTGTGTTTTACAATTATAAAGTCACTGAATCCTCACAATGATACAAAGGCGGTAATGTCATAAGCCCCAGTTTACAGATGGAGAAACTGAGGGGCGGAAAAGGTCCCAGGCTGACCTCGTAGTCCGGCTTCAGGGCCCACGGGCTAATATGCCCCACTTCCGCCTCGGAGTGGCCAGAGTGGCTCTTAGGCCAGAGCGTCACTGAGGCTGGAACTGCTGAGCTGGCGCCCGCCTCTGTCACCCCCTCAGGGGGAAGAGTCGTCCACACCGAGGAGGGCAAGAAGTCCGAGCTTCGGACTGCCTAGCCTGTCTAGTTAGAAACAAAGCTTCTCCGGTGTCTCGTGCCAGCCCTGCCTGACCGACAACTCAGCTGTTCGCTGCTGGAGCCTGGAACCCAGGCCACAGCGCTTCCTCCCCGGTACCCGTGGGGTCGGGCTGTGGGGGCTCCCCCAAGCCCTCTGTCCCCGTGTCACACGCAGACCTGGTCTGACTCCAGGATCCTCACCCCACCTCCAACAGCACGTTTCCTCAAGACCCAGTAACCAGGGGCCAGTACCGGGCCGGCCGCAGGATGATCCCATTGGCGAGACGTCAACTCCTGCACGATGCAGGGGCCTCGAGGTTTGGGGGAGAGATTGTGGTGGGCGCAGGTACTTAGGTTGGTTCCACGACTCAAAACTGACTTCAGGGGTGCCCGGGTGGCTCGGTGGGCTGGGCGTCCAACTCTCGATCTCGGTTCAGGTCACGATCTCGCAGTTCGAGGGAACGAGCCCCGCATCGGGCTCTGCACTGACAGTGCTCGGGATTCTCTCTCTCTCACTCCCTCTCTCTCTCTGCCCCTCCCCTGCTTGCGCACCCTCTCTCTCAAAATAAATACATAAGAAACTTTTAAAAAACTGACCTCAAGGAGGTCCTGGCCTTTACCTGATTACCAAGACAGAGAGGACTGAACAACAGATGAATCGTTTCTCTGCCTCACACATGTGATTGCCAGTCCACACAGTAGTCTAGAACCTAAACACACTGCCATTTGCATCAACTCTAAGGCTCTCTATTCTGCTAAGAAAGTGGCGGGGTGGGGGAGGGGCGGGTAATAGTACTGGTGGAACTTTGACATGCGAACCATTTTAAGACTCATCTTGATTTAGGCACGTGTATCCCAATGTTTATAGCAGCGCTTTTGACAACAGCCAAATTATGGAAAGAGCCTAAATGTCCATCAACTGGTGAACGGATAAAGAAGATGTGATTTATATATACAATGGAATACTACTTGGCAACGAGAAAGAATGAGATCATGCCATTTGCAACAATGTGGATGGAACTGTAAGGTATTATGCTGAGTGAAATAAGTCAGAGAAAGCGATACCATATGTTTTCACTCTTACGTGGATCCTGAGAAACTTAACAGAAGACCATGGGGGAGAGAAAGGGGGAAAAATAGTTACAAAGAGAGAGGGAGGGAGGCAAACCTTAAGAGACTCTTAAATATAGAGAACAAATTGAGGGTGGATGGGGGGGGTCGGGGAGAGGGGAAAATGGGTGATGGGCATCGCGGAAGGCACTTGTTGGGATGAGCCCTGGGTGTTGTATGGAAGCCAATTAGACAATAAAATATATTAATAAAAAAGACTCATCCTGATTTGCATGTGGGCTTCTTGGAATGGATGAAATATGTAACCCCTTTTTACAGATTAGGAAATCATGACCTTGTTGTAGGTTATGCACTCAAGGTCACATGGAAAATGAGGACAAGGGATTTCAGACACCTGTCCTGACAGCAAACCCTGCGTGTCTTATACTCTGTGCCCCGCCTCCCTGGAGGGGTGTAAGGAGAGGAAGCAGAAGGGGCCAGCCTTGCAGACGGAGCTGCACAGAGATCAAGGCCAGTGGCAGTTAACGGTGCAGCAGACATTTGCTGGCACCCCTTAGGAACCTCCCACCACAGTGACCTCAGATGGCCGACAGGAGGGGTGGTCACTGTGCGGCAGGCATGGTAAGGAAGGAATGCTCCAAAGGCAGGGCTGGAGGGCAGGACGAGGAGGGTGGACAACCCCTTCATCTTAACCTTCGCACTTACCGGCTGAGCAGTCCCTGCCCTGAGCCCCATTAATGACTGAGGAAGCCACCTCTGGGGCAGATCGTCAAGGAGATGCTGAAAAACAACGCACTTGAAATATCATGAGGCACTCTACGAATTCAGGTTTCTTAATATTACAGGTACAAACACACAAATCTGGGCTTCTGTGTAGGGGCCATCTAGGCATGCAACCACGTTCAAAAGAAACCCCAGAACCAACTGGAGAGCTGTTTAAATCTTTATTCTCTTGAAAAATCCCAAAAAGGGATTCCCTGTCTCCCTTACTTGTCCTGAATGATGCAAGTTGTATCTATCACTCTTTTCCTTTTGTTTCCATGAATTCCCAAAACTTGAAAGAAAGGAAAGGGTGGGACGCGTGGATGGCTCAGTCGGTTGAGCGTCCGACTTCAGCTCCAGTCATAATCTCCCGTTCCTGGGTTTGAGCTCCGGGTCGGGCTCTGTGCTGACAGCTCGGAGCCTGGAGCCTGCTTTGGATTCAATATCTCCCTCTCGCTCTGTCTCTCGAATGAATGAATGAATGAATGAATGAGAAGAAGAAAGGGAAAGAAAACCTACCCAGCCCAATGGCTTTTCTCCTTTGTCTCAATTCCTCCCATTTCAGGATCTTACCTTTTTTTCTTGCATGCAGAATGCATGCATTCTCTGCCCTTGCAAATAACTGAGGCTTTGTTTTCTTTACCCTTAAAAAGTATGCAGTTCTATGGGGCTCCTGGGTCGCTCAGTCGGTTGAGCATCCAACTTCGGCTCAGGTCATGATCTCGCAGCTGTGTCCATGGGTTTGAGCCCCATGTCAGGCTCTGTGCTGACCGCTCCGAGCCTGGAGCCTGCTTCAGTTTCTGTGTCTCCCCCTCTCTCTGCCCCTCCCCTGCTCACTCTCTCTCTCTCTCTCTCTCAAAAATAAACAGTAAAAAAATCTGCAGTTCTATCCCCATCAAAATTGGCACATAACTCCTAGGCCTGGAAGTCAAAGGATCCTTTCTTGTGGGGGAGTGGGGAGCATGTTAATACTTTTCATTGTGGACATATAAATCATCATCCATGATCTCTTGACCTATCACATAATAACTGTGGGACTCGTGTTTGTAGAGTAAATATGATGGAAAGTATAAGTTCCTCTGGTGACTGAGGTATATTATATACATACAATCATATATGACGGGATTCCCTCCGAACTCTCCCTCACTAAAAAAAGTTGCCTTGTAACCAGGCCTTTACAAAATGTGGCGTGTTATGGGAAAATCTATTCTAGCTGTTGTTATTCCGAACGCTAAAATACCGTTTTGAGAAGATACATCAGCCTGAAAAAATAATCAGTTGATGCTAATTTGGGATGCTTATAAAGATCACCTGACAGAAACAAAAGAGGAGCGAAAGAGATTTAAATTTTTTTAATGTTTATTTTTGAGAGAAAGAGACACAGTGTGCACAGGGGATGGGCAGAGAGAGAAGGAGACACAGCATCCGAAGCAGGCTCTAGGCTCTGAGCGGTGAGCACAAAGCCCGAGGTGGGCTCGAACCCACGAACCGTGAGATCGTGACCTGAGCCAAAATCAGATGCTTCACCGACTGAGCCACCCAGGTGCCCTGGAGCCAAAGACATTTAGCACAGATTTAACAGCCTTTAAGGGGAAGGGTCTTACAATTGTGTGAGATGTTGCTTTAAAAAGAAAACAAAACACACAACTTTTTAAAGGCCACTAAGAAGTAACGCTTGTCACTTAACAGGGCTGGGCACCTGCCCAGTCTCCACGAAGCTGTGGCAATCGGAACACTTGTCTCCACCCACCTTGGGCCTTCAGACCCAATCAACATCACGCTGGGGAATGAGCTCAACCAGAGAGCCTCTGCTGAGGTACCGCAGCCCCTACACTCCGTCTCTGTCATGAGAACAACGGTCCCCCAAGATGTCCCTGTCCTGGTCCCCGGAGCCGGTGAACATGGGACCTTACGTGGCAAAAGGGATGTCACAGGGGTGATGGAGGATCCCGAGAAGGGAAGATGATCCTGGATCGTCCAGGTGGACCCAGGTCATCACAAGGGTCCTCGTAAGAGGGAGGTCGGAGGTCAGGGGAGAGGTGACAACGGAAGCAGAGACTGCAGTGATGCAGCGTAGCCGGGGACCACGGGCCCGGGAAGGCAGCAGCCTCTGGAAGGAAAGCAGACTTGCCGACACTTTGATTTTAAGCCAGTGACAGCTTGTGGAGCCTCTGACCTCCAGAACTCTAACCAGCGTGTGTTATTTTAAGCCCAAAAAGAGCAATGCAGCCAGTACTTACCATGTGGACGTCATGAATATGTATCCACAAGAGGAATTGCTCCCCGAGTCTCCAATGACCGTGTCATGCACGGTCTCAAAAGAGCCTGCGTCTCTTATCGGTGCCGGCTGAGGCAGTAGATTCAGAGGAGAGAGAACAGAGACACCGATGTCCAGGGACTCCCAGCAGAACCTGAATAAAATGGCTCCATGAAACCTGAGTGGAAAAAGAGCAAATTTCTAAATCAGTATCACCTTTTTCATAATATGCTACTTTAGATATAGGTGTGAACATTTAAAAAATATTACAAACCGGGGCTCTTGGGTGGCTCAGTTAGTTAAGCGTCCGACTTCAGCTCAGATCTTGATCTCACAGTTCGTGAGTTGGAGCCTCATGTCGGGCTCTGTGTTGACAGCTCAGAGCCTGGAGCCTGCTTCAGATTCTGTGACTCCCTCTCTCTCTGCCCTTCCCCAGGTTGCACTCTGTCTCTCTCTGTCTCTCTCTCTCTCTCAAAAACAAATAAACATTGAAAAAATAAAAATAAAAAATACTACAAACCTTTGACTATTTCTCTACAAATTTATATATTCAAGTTGGCCAAAAACATTGGCTTTTGGCTGGTTAGTTGCTTGGTTTTGTTTGAGGGAGTATTTTCACTCCTTTCACTGGAAAAAGGGGAAATTGCTTTCCATGTAGAGTTGCATATACGAACTGGGGCACCTACGGGCATAGCAGGAGCAGAATTGAAAGCCTAGAGTTTATGCGTTAGTGTGAAGGGGACTCAAACCTGTACCCGTCTGCCGTTTCAGGACGATGAATCCATCAGGCTTCTAGTGTTAGAGGCCTTCCCCATACCCAGGCCAGCCTCTCTGCATGTTTGTTCTTTTCGTGACTTGGAGGGCAGTAGTTGGAACATTCGAGATGGACCAGGGCGAGGTAAGCCCCTTAACAGTGTCATGAGAAGCATGAGGTTGTGAATTCCTTCTCTAGATCTTTAGAAGATTGTGTTGATTTTAAGAGGTGGGAGGGGTGAGAGGGGCCAGTTCAACTAGTGTTGTCCTTTTCCTTCGGAGATTGAACCTAGAGAGAAAATGTCCTAGCTTGACATAAAAGCCCAGCTTCCCCCAGTGTCCTTCAGAGATGAAACCAGAAGAGCAGGGTGGGGCGGGGGGACCAGGGAAGAGAGGCCCAACCCAGCTCCCCACGTCCTGCATGGCCCCTGCCTTCACGGGAGTAACCAATGACGTTCTCTCTCTTGGGATTCAGCGTCCAAAGAATTTTCCAGATCAAGCATCAGCAAATCCTAATCTAACTTAAAGCCAACCTCCATCCAATGATTCATTTTCTCTAACAGTCGGAAACCTTTAGGAACCCAAACTCCATTTGCTGTGCTCCCCATGGGGCCAGCTTAGCGTTTCTCTTATAGGAAAAGAAAAAAATTTTTAAAGGAATTTCGTGTTGTATTTTGAAAAACTAAAAAAGGAAAAAAGAAAACCTCTGATTTGGCAACATTTCTGGCAACAATTCCCCAGAGAGGAGCCCCTGGGTAGTTCAGTCAGTTGTGACCAAATTTGGCTCAGGTCACGAACTCACTGTTGGTGACTTTGAGCCCCATAGCGGGCTCTCTGCTGTCAGCACGGAGCCTGCTTCGGATCCTCTGTCTCCCTCTCTGTCTCCCTGCCCTCCCCCCACTGTGTTCTCTCTCTCTCTCTCTCTCTCTCTCTCTGTTTCTCTCAAAAATAAATAAGCATTTAAAAAAAAGTCTTTAGGGGCGCCTGGGTGGCTTGGTCGGTTAAGCCTCTGACTTCGGCTCGGGTCATGATCTCGCGGTCCGTGAGTTCGAGTCCCGCGTAGGGCTCTGTGCTGACCGCTCAGAGCCTGGAGCCTGTTTTGGATTCTGTGTCTCCCTCTCTCTCTGCCCCTCCCCTGTTCATTCTCTGTCTCTCTCTGTCTCAAAAATAAATAAACGTTAAAAAAAAAAAAAGTCTTTAAAGAATTCCCCAGACAGTCTAGATTTGCCAGCACAGTTGACTAAGAATCATTTGGTTAAAAAAAAAAAAAAAATCCTTTGGTTGGCACAGGTGCGTGGCCTTTTGATTTTCAAGGGGCTTGTCCGTCTGTCCTATTCGATCCCACCCAACAGCACGGCCAAGTAGGCCTGTGGATCCATTGGCAGGCCTTCTAGTGGTGGCATTGATACTGGTCCACCTCCCGTTTGGCTCTAAATCATGCTGTCTGTCTCGAATGCCAGCTTGTCCTCACCTCACTGTGCCTCCCACCGCTAGCTCCTCTCCCTCCCTCCCTGCAAAGCAGCACCTTTCATTTAGAAGAATGTGTTCTTGGGGACACCGTCAGTCAACGGTCGGCCTCGGTCGGCCTCCTCGTGTCTTTCCTTCAGATCTCCTGGGGGGCGAAGGAAAGCCGTCTGGGCCCCAGGCTCCGTTTCTCCTTCCAGGGTTGGCCCTACCCTGGTCACCTGGCCGGTAGGAGGCGCTCAATGATGCTCCCTCATGTCCCTCTTTCCATCCACCCCCCTGCTCCTGGGCATCTGTCTAATCAACACTGTTCTGATCTATTTAAGAGACTGCCGTGTCTATGTTCTTAAACATATATGATGTTCTTTGTATGTTTATTTTTGAGAGAGAGAGTGCAAGTAGGGGAGGGACACAGAGAGAAGGAGACAGAGAATCTGAAGCTGGGGGGCTCAAAATCACTCACCGTGAGATCATGACCTGAGCCAAAGTCGGAGGCTCAACCGACTCAGCCACCCAGCTGCCCCAGACGTATAGGATGTTCTTAAATGAGTAATGACAGGGACTGGGCTTTATTTCTTTTCTCCCCCAGAGTGACCAGTCCAGCACTGCATATAGTCAGCCTTCAGTAAAAGAATGATTTGCTAGTGATTTACACTAGACCCATTTTTGGGGGGACTGGAGGGTTAATATTTAGTAGACTAAGAGAAGACACAGTGTATGTTATAGGCTTTACTCATTTGCATTTCTAAGTTTTCTGATCACAGATTATTCCAGAAGCCACAGATTGTTCCAGAGTGGATAGGAGCAATTCCATAACATTATGTAAGGTATGAATTGGTCTTAGGGTTATTTTTCTTTCTTTTCTTTTTTAAATTTTTTAATGTTTATTTTTGAGAGAGAGACAGAGCATGATTGAGGGAGGGGCAGAGAGAGGGGGAGACCCAGAATCCAAAGCAGGCTCCAGGCTGTGAGCTGTCCACACAGAGCCCGATGCGGGGCTCAAACTCACAAACAGGGAGATCGTGACCTGAGTCTAAGTCGGATGCTCAACCGACAGAGCCACCCAGGCACCCCATTAGGGTTATTTTTCTAATCAAAGCGTCTTTCACTTGCTTTAGAAAGTAATTTCTCCCAATGGTGCCCTTTCTTGTTCCTCACAATTAAAAAAAAAAAAATCTGCTCTTTTATATTTCTCTTTTCATTCTTTGGGACACTCACTTTTCTATAGATATAGATGAATTAATATATTTCATTTCCCTCAAATTTTAATGTGTCTTCTTTAGATTCTATCCCCTACTTGAGGCTGAGAATAGGGAGTTAGATTACCCAGAGCATTAAAGATTTATCACCTCCATCACTCTTTATAGGACTTTTCTTATTTCTAAGGAATAACTCATTTGCTTAGGTTATTTTGCAGAAGAAAAGGGAATTATGGTTTTCTGAAGCCCTGCATGAATTTTCAAAACTCTGTAGGATGGTGAGTTTTTAATAACTCCAACTAATTACCCATTTAAAGATTAGAGGTGAGGTTGAAGCCTTTAAGCTTACCACCATTGAAAATGACTAATAAAACCAACTTATTATGAACAAAATGTGGTTTCAATACGAAGCGGAGGTGGGGGGGGGGGGGGACAGCCATTTGTACAAGCAAGATTTTCCCCAGTTCAGGTTTGAGATCTATAGTAAATCCACCTAACTAAGGGATGTTGGTTGCAAATGCTAAAATTACGTGAGTAGTTTTCCCCTTTGCTGAGAGCAGTGAGCTGAATTGATGTAATATTTGTTTTCTACCCACTGGGTTATAATGGTAATGAGGAAGGGGAGGGCCGTGTGGAGGATGAGAGCTATAGGGACCCAGAAAGGCATTCATTTGCCAGGTCTTGCTTTTATTACCTATCCCCCACAGTGTTTGGGATCTAAAAAAAAATGGAATGTCATACCCTAAGTGCCACAAAATATTTGACATGGATGATAGAATCATAATATAGAACAGGGTCTCATAACCCCACCCCAGGACCATTTCACAGATAAATGAGGATCAGGGAGGACTAGAGACTTGGCCAAGGTCCCATAGAAAGTGGCAGTTTCAAGACTTCCAAATCTCCAGTGTTCCTTCTACACTGAGACACTCCTCTGTTCTCACTCATCATACCTGTCATTCGTCTTGGGGCAACCAAAGGGGGGATAAGACCCAAATGGTTGTGCTGAACCAGGTGTACATGTTCTTAAACATCTCAGTCAAAGCCATATTTAACATCAGAACTTGTCCAGACTTTATTATTTTTTTTAATGTTTATTTTTGAGAGAGTGCGAGCAAGGGAGAATCGGGCGGGGTGTGTGGGGGGGGTGGAAACAGAGGATCTGAAGCCAGCTCTGTGGTGACAGCTGAGAACCATGATCGTGACCTGAGCCGAAGTCGGATGCTCAACAGACTGAGCCAACCAGGTGCCACCAGACTTTATAGTTTTTTAAAAGGTGATGGATCTATACTCTGGTTTCTCTTCAGATCGTATAAATCTTTCGCCTTTTACTAAAAGGTGATGGATCCTATGTCGGAAGTGAGATGGACAGTGACTACACTGTGAAGCCTTCAAAGACAGGGGTCCAGTTGTGGCGAGGGTAGGCAGTGGGGGAGCAATGAAAGCCAAGGGCGCTGATGCTCTGCAGTGGATGCTTCCACGCAGCTCTCTCTGCCTCCCTGCTCCTTCTCCCTCCTGCCACCACCTGTCTCGCCCCTCTGAAGCTCTGTTACACACTGCACCAAGGGTTGCTGAGAAGAGAGGAGGTGAGACTTTACAGGTAACATCCATCACGGTTTCCCACCTAATTTTCTTTTATTAAAGATTTTATTTTTAGTTAATCTCGACACCCAAAGTGGGGCTCGAACTTATAACCCCGAGATGGAGAGTCATGCACTCCACTGACGGAGCCAGCCAGGTGCCCCCCCCCCCCCGCCCCACCTTCAGACTAATTACTCTTTGAGGCAGAAATAAAAGCCTTAGTAAAATTCATTAACTGAACACTGGGGAAAATTTCATCTTTAATGCAAACCTGAGTTAGAATCTTCCCTTAGCCATTTGCATATACAGCTTCACCAAAATGGCACCATACCTTCTATATTACTCTGAAATTTATTTTTTTGTCATTTTAGCATAACACAAACATCTTTCCAGGTCAGTATGTATCAACCTATCAATCAAAAAAAAAATTTTAAGTAGGTGTTTAGGGGTGCCTGGGTGGCTCCGTCGGCTAAGCGTCCGACTTCAGCTCGGGTCATGATCTCAGTTTGTGGGTTCTAGCCCCACATTGGGCTCTCTGCTGACAGCTCAGAGCCTGGAGCCTGCTTTGGATTCTGTATCTCCCTCTCTCTCTGCCCCTCCCCTGCTCACGCTCGCTCCCTCTCTCTCTCAAAAATAATCAAACATTAAAAAGAAAATGGGTGTTACCTATTCTAGTGTGTCTACACTGTGATCAGCTACTACTCCCTACCCACGAATGTTCAATGTCAACCAGGTTTACAATGCAAAAAATGTCCTAATAAAGGGCTTAGCCCAGTGCCTGTGGTATAGTGAGTCCGGGTGTCGGGGTCCCTATCTTCCTTTGCTATTGGTGCCTTCACAGAGTGTTAGAATGGAAGTTAGGGTTAGCAACTCCAAAGACCTGTTTATCATTTTGTGCATCTCAGCTTGCTGAGGTTGTAGGTGTTCCTTAGTTTCTGAATTTGCATTTGACACTAGTCCTTTCCCTACTTTAGCTCAAAGGTGGAGATCTCAAAATGTCGAATCTGTCTGGAGAGGCTCTATCAACAGCAGAAATGTGCTCCCGAAGTGGGACAGGTGAAGCAGCATGTTGCTGTGAAAGCATTTACAACAGGGAAAACATCACGTGAGTCCCGATTACGCACTAAGATGACCACTGTTTCTATTTTGAAGTGGTGGGGAGGAGGGCAAGTTGAAGCCCTGGGAATATACAGATCCTGGAGTTTCAACAACAGACAGAGAAGCATGGAGATTTCCTTCTCTGAAAGATAGGAAATAACACTTGTTTCGTGAACATCTTGACATCCGTGAATGTTCTCTATTCAATCCACGCAGCTGGTTCCTTCCTTTTTCCCGAACACCTATTTGTGGCTGCATCAGGACAGGTCTCCAATGGTAGTCACTCTTGTTGAAGTCTCAAATCTGTCCAAGAGGGGAATACTTTGAATATTCCAATCTGGATGCATATCCTGGATACGGTTCTTATTCACTAGCAATTGACACCCGGAGAGACTTAGGGGAGGCTTCACTTTCTCACCTACAGAGCGGGGATGACTTACTTGTTAGGTCGGCATAGTCGGCTGTGAGGATTCAATACAAGTAACTCAAGGCACGTAAGTGTGTGATACACAGGAAGTGTTCGCTACGAATCCTCTTTAGTCTGGGTCAGCAACTAAACAGAAACACAGATCCTCTCTCCCTAGTGTGCTAAGCAGTGCATAGCATACTCTTATCACTACAGTTTGTTTCTGTTGCCCTTCATCAACTTCCATAGGATTGCCAATAGAAATTAATCCTTTCGGAGCACATGAGGGCTAAATATGCTGGTATTGGTCTCACTTTTTAGGAAGCTGAGGTCATGGAATGAAGAACTCACCTTGGAATGGCTGCTGGAGGATGATGTCCGTGGGTGAGTTCTGAACAGTTGCCACAGTGGTTGTTTTTACCCACTGTGAAACGTATTTTAATAATTACTAGTAATGAGGTCATGAGGAGAATGATGGCTCTAACAAACCTTTTTAAAAAATTTGTTCTGGCTCCCTTGGGTTGGTCAGGGTCAAATGTGATGTCGCAAGATTGGAGAGAGAAAATTTAAAAAGAGAAAAAGTATTGTGCTAAGCGAAATAAGTCAGAGA
Organism: Acinonyx jubatus; assembly: GCF_027475565.1. Taxonomy (NCBI): domain Eukaryota; kingdom Metazoa; phylum Chordata; class Mammalia; order Carnivora; family Felidae; genus Acinonyx; species Acinonyx jubatus. Next base: position 132,741,968 of record NC_069386.1, on the reverse strand, counting down.
AAGACAAATACTATACGATTTCACTCATATGTGGAATTTAAGAAACAAAACAGATGAACGTGGGGTGGGGGAAGGGAAGAGAGGCAAACCAGAAAACAGACTCTTAACTGTAGAGAACACACTGAGTGTTGATGGAGGGCAGGTGGGTGGAGAGATGGGCTAAGCGGGTGATGGGCATTAAGGAGGGCTCTTGTGATGAGCACTGGGTGTTTTATGTAAGTGATGAATCACTAAATTCTACTCCTGAAACCAATATTGCACTGTATGTTAAAAAAAAAAATAGCAAGACAAAAATATACATACAATTCACCCAAAATTCTCATATAAGATGTGAGCACTGGAAACAACTTGGATCCGTTCTGTTTAGGGGTTGATAGTGGGTACTGACGCTCTCGTTTAGTGGTTGAATGTGAAGACTTAACTCCTCTTTTCCAAAGAGGCTTTACTGCACGAGTACATAAAGCTGGGTCACTTTTGGGAACCTGAAGAGTGGCATCTTACCTGACGGTCAGCTTCTTGGATGCTTGTTGCTTTGTATTTTCCCAGTAATAAGCGCTATTGCAGGTTCTAACCTATACCCTTAGTTCCTATTTGCTATGGTTCCCAGGCTATTCAACAAGCTGATTACTCTACTAGGGTCCTAACTCAAGAGATTACTGTCCTTAAAAAGTGGTATTTTGTAATCGTAGCTCTTTGCCACTATATGCTAGTGTTAATATCACCATGATGCACGGTTTTATGAATTAATCTGTCTGCACTCCAGATTACAGAGAAAAATTGGAAACCATCCAACAGTTGGGAAGAGCTAAACAAATAATGATACAGCCATATGACGGACTATCTATAGCCATTAAAAAGATACTTATAAAAGGGGAAGTTTTCTCTAAAGGCACAGTGAAAACTTGTATACATATCAATTACATAAACATTTCATCTTTAAAAAGATGGCAAGAGGCCAAACTAATAAAAGTACTATATTTTGTAAAAGATTTTTTTCCCTCTGTGCTTTTCTGTACCCTCTAAGCTTTCTATAATATGCATTTATTCCTTATTACAGAAGAGAGTTAAAAGTGTAGTGGGGGAGTGCTGAATGAAGGCCTCTAAGCAAGCTCTTACCAGTAGAATGTAGCAGGACATCACCATCTTTATTTTGAACAGTCTATTAGCAACTGGAGAGTCCATTAGTCTATTAGTAATATGGCCCTAAGCCATTACCCTTTTTGGCAGCCATCTTTATACTCAATTTAGAGTCTAATAAAATGCCTTTTTTTTTTTAACCTAGAATTCTAGGCTTTTTCTCTCCCTTATATATTTATGCACCTGGTTTACAAACACAGGTGAAAGTCCATTTTGTTAGATTTTGCCCATGGTCCAAATTGTCAAGATCCCCGCTGGTACCTATTCTCTGTTTTCTCATACAAGAGCTAGTACTTCAGGCAGCAGGTCATTTGCAAAGTTTCTTAACCTGCTGCCAATATCCTCAACCAGAAAATTTACAAAACGTCAAGGTAAGGTGAGGACAGAGTCTGCTAATTCAGACTGGCACATATCCATCAATGACCCTTTGCAAATAGCTTTGGAAGGGTTAGAAACCCACTTGACGAAATCCCAACCCAACCCCCGTATCTCCCTCTTATAAGTATTAGGTGACTTTTCAGAATCAATATATAAGCATTCCTGGATAAATATGTTCCAAGTTTCTCATGCTCATTTTTGACCAAGGGATGCCTGTTTTCTGTAATTCCATGGGGAATAGCATAAAGTTGGCAATAAAGACAAGAAAAGATTCAGTATCTCTAGATTAATGCATTATCACTTTGACCAAACCAGAAAGGTTGCCGTATTTAAATTAACCTTAGTAAATGTCTAAAAATGTCTTAGCTCTACATTAGGTCCTATGGTATAAACCACACTGTTGTTTACAGGAAACTGTAAAACATCAGAAGTTATTTTTGTTGCTGTTGATTTATTGAGAGAGAGAAAGAGAATCCCAAACAGGCTTCACACTGTGAGGGCAGATCCCAATGTGGGGCTCAGTCTCACAAACCGTGAGATCATGACTTGAGCCGGAATTAAGAGTTGGAAGGTTACCTGAGCCACCCAGGCACCCCAACATTAGAAGTTACTTTAAAGGATTCTCATCTAGAAGCCGAAAGGATAAATATTAGAGAACCTTTTTGTAGTTCAAGTGACATGGTAAAAGAACCCAATTCACTACTGATCAGGTAGGTGGCTTTGAATAAGCCATTTAGGAACCCCTCCCCCAGAGCCGGTTTCTGTATTTGTAAAAACAGAGGTGATGCGAACATTTAGGGTTGTAATAAAAGAGTAAACAAGGCAATATATGTGAAAGAGACATTAAAAATTGTTAAAACATATTAAGGTGCTTACTATGTACCAGGCACTCTGAGTGCTTTGCCTGGTTCATATCACTTAATCCTCCTACAACCCTTAGAAACAGGATCATTCCCATTTGGGCTCAGAGATACTGCAGGTTTGCATGTAGACAACTACAATAAAGCGAATATTGCAACAGAGCAAGTCAGATGAATATTTTGGTTTCCCAGTGCACATAAAAGTTACGTTTACACCATACTGTAGTCTATTAAGTGTGCAAGAGCATTATGTCTAAAAAAACAACGTACATACCTTAATTAAAGAACACGTTATTGCTGAAAAAAATACTAACCATCATCTGAGCTTTCAGCAAGCTGTCACCTTTTTGCTGGTGCAAGGTCTTGCCTCAGTGTTGCTGGCTGCTGACTGATCGGGGTTGGGGGATGCTAAAGGTGGCTGTGGCAATTTCTTACAAAAAGACAACAATGAAGTTTGGCACATCAATGGACTCTTCCTTTCCCTGGAACACTTAGAGGCCACTGTAGGGTTATTAATTGCCCTAATTTCAAAATTGTTGTCTCTCAGGGAATAAGGAAGCCCAAGCACACAGAAAGAGATAGGGGAATGGCCAACAGTTGAGGCGGTCAAAACACACAAAACGTGTAACGTATATTACGTGTGCACTCTTATATGGATGCCATTCATGGTGCCCCAAAAGAATCACAATGGTAACGTCCAAGATCACTGATCACAGATGACCATAACAAACTGAACAGAAAAGTTAGAAATATTGCTAGGATTACTGACATGTGACACAGACACAAAGTGAGCAGATTCTATTGGGAAAATGGCCCCGAGAGACTAGCTTGATGTAGGGTTGCCACAAACCTTTCATTTGTAAAAACACAGTTAACGGCAAAGTGCAATTAAGTGAAGCACGATAAAACGGGGTATGCCTGTATAGTTTGTTCCAATATAAACCGACTGGCCCAATCCACACAGGAAGTTGTGCTATAGGCATTTGAAGCCCTGGACTTTGGAGCCTGTGAGCTTAACTACCCCTTCCACAGGGTGGGGATTTGTTGTGTTTTACCTACCACTATCCATTCTTCTACCTTGTGGTTAACAGCCCTTAGACTCTTGTGGAGAAGTCTCCCCGTGTCTCACTTGGTTAAGACTGACAACCAGGGTGCCCCTGTCTAGCCATAGAGTCTGAATGTAACCAAAGCCAGGCCAGCGATGGATTTCCCTCATGACTTTGTGTGGTGAGGGGCCCAAATTGTAGCTGACTCATGCCCTTAGTGGTGCCTTGAAAGACTGTTGGGTCTGTTGCCTGGACCCTAGAGCTATCTGGGGTTTTTGTCCCAACAAACTGTTTTCCTAAGGTAGCCAGAGAGTTTCTTTTGCTCAGAACCAAGAACTCTGATAATAGATCAAAACCAGCACATACTATAATGCCTGTTATGCGTGAGACTGGAGGACTATGGCTTCAGTTTCCTTATCTGTAAAATGGGGTCGTAACAGGGCCACTGCACCCATAATCATCACGATTAAATGGGACAATGCATGCAAGGTTCTCACTCGGCAAGGTATCTGGTACATAGAAAATAGTGTCAGCAAGCTACTATTGCTTGTTTTTTTGTAAAACAAAAGCAAAACAAAAAAACCTCTTGAGCAATTATTCCCATTAGGGGAACTAGATCTCTAAAATGGAAATAATTATGGCCATAGACTCCATCTTCCCACAGGTAGGAATAAGTTCTAATAATTATTATACAGGCTCCCACGTTTGTTACATAACTGGACTCCATCCTGAGCTTACTAAGGAATCATTTGTCCAGGGGCACGATATTATTCCTCCTACTACGGATTGTGAAGATTGAAAAATAACTGACTTTAATAAAAGAACACCTCAGCACTCAGTATAGTGAACTTGGTCCTGACACTCCTAAAGCTTAAGAGTTAAGGGGGTGGATGATCCAAATGATGAACTGACAGGCAGGTTTTTTTTTTTGCAAGGACAGGTATAAAACAATATGAACACAGAAATGAAGATCTTTGACTGCTAACGTGTTTTAGCTCTGAGGGCATTTGGATTCGCTACCGTGTGGTACCCTCCCCGCCACATCCATTGTCCCCCTCAAGACTGCGGCCCCACCTTCTTCTTCCTCACTCTCCTCCACTGACCCCACGCCACAGCAGTCATCACTCTGACTTAACCAGCGTAGAAAGTAATGCGGAAAATATTGTAGCAGAACAACAAAGACAAAACAGCCGAACTAAACAGTGCTATTCAAAGTAGAAAACTTTATCTGTGTTTCTTTCCCTGTCACTAGACCACCGTGGGAACTGGAGGGCAAGATCTGCAGTGGCAGTGCCATCTGGGCCAAAGGTGCCTTCTTTAAAATCCCTACCATGGGGTTCAACCAGCAGGAGCCACCACAGACTTGGAAGGGAGGAAACTCAAGGCGCAGCAGCCCTGTGCAGGGGAGCAGGGGGTGGGGTGGCTCGGAGGAAGGCAGCCAGCCCTGTGGTCAGGAGATTGGCTAATCCCAGGGGGGAGTGAATCTAGTGAGGATTATGGGATCCCCATTTTTTACTACAGGGTAAAGGAGGTATAAACATGGAAAGGGGGAAACTGGAACAGACCTTGTGGAAGAGTAGAATACATACAGATGGGCGGATGGGGAACAAACATAGATGTATATTTTCCCTACTCTCTGCTCAGGGGACCTAGTAGCAATGACAGCACAGTGAGTGGCAATGAGCACAAGTTAGCACCCAGTCTTGTTCCTAAATACGATTCTCCACTAAACTGAAACAGGACTCTGGAGAAACAGCCGATCACAGGATGGGGTAGGAATAATACAAGATAGGAAGTACTTCAAAGAACCACAAGGAAAACAATTATGGAGCCATTATGGAAAACAACTGGAAGTTCCTCAAAAACTTAAAAATAGAATCACCCTATGGCCCAGCAATCCCACTGGACACGTTATCAGAAAGAACTGGAAGCAGGATCTCGAAGCGATATTTGCACGCCCATGCTCATCACAGCCACGAGTCACAGCAGCAAAGTGGCAGGAGCAACCCAAACGCCCGCTGACGGATGAGAGGATGGAGAAAATGTGGTATATCCATACAATGAAGTGTGCAGCCTTAAAAAGTAAAAGGAAGGAAGGGAGGGAGGGAGGGAATCCTGTCACATGCTATAGCATGGATGAACCCTGATGACACTATGTTCACTATGCTAAGTGAAATTAGCTAGTACCAAAAAAGACAAATATTTTATGATTCCACTCACACTCTAAAGCAGTCAAAATCACAAAAACAAAGTAGAAAGGTGGTTATCAAGGGCTGGGGGGAGGGGGTGGAGCTAGTGCTTAGTGGGAACGGAGATTCACTGCTGCAAGATGAAAAAGTTCTAGAATCTGTTGCACAACAATGTGAATATACTCAACACTAATGAACGGTACACTGAAAAGTGGTTACGATGGCAAATTTAATGTTTTCTCTCTCTCTGTCTCTCTCTCTCTCTCTCACACACACACACACACACACACACACACACACACAAAACCTGAGACTGTGTCAAAGAACACAAGAGCCAGCTTGAAAGTGCTCCCACCAGCCAAATCTAGGGCAACTAGAGGATCAGAATAAATCAAGATAGTTTGTAAACTACAAAACAGAATCCATGTTCCATACTAATATGATAAAGAGACGAATGAATGGATGCTAAGTAAATACATAAACAGGGGAGAAGATCAGGTGCTTATACCAGAATGCCAATTTCCTGAAGATGCAGGAGTCTGATTAGAAAGCCGCCATTTGGCAAGGCCTGATTCAGCCAAGAGGCATCAATGGATGCTAAAACCAGAGGATAAAAATGTATACAAAACAGGTATTGATATAGTCTCAAAGTGGCTCCCCACAAGACACTAATTCCTCATTAACTAATTAAGTACAAATACTTATTAACTTCACAGTGAAAAAACCTTGCACACATGACAAACTATTAAAAACTAACATCCCTGGTAACGGCAAAAATTGACATGAAGCGCCTCCTGGTATTACAAAGAGAACACGGAATCGCCTCTCTGGTATCCTTGCCAAAAATTTGGAATCCGATTCTAATCACGAGACACCAGACAAACCCAATGTGAGGTTTATCCTACAAAGTAACTGGCCATCACTCTTCAAAAAATTTCAAGGTCCTAAAACAATTTTGTTAAAAAAGGAAAAACTGACGAAGTACTCCAAACTGAGGAAAGCTGGAGGGAAAACCTAACTGAATCCATGCATCGTCATGGACTGGACCCTGGGGCGAAAAGGAAAGGATTACGATAAGGACATTTTTAGCGTAACTGGTAACATTCGAATGGGGTTTGTGGATTAAATGGTAGAACTTTATCAATATTGCTGTCCTGGTGCTGACAGAAGTACTGTAGTTACAGCTAATGAGACATCGTAACTGCAACTTAGTATAATAACAATTAAAAAATTAATATGTATATATAAATAGAATAAGGTAAATACGGCAAAATGTTAACGGGAGAATCTAGAAGAGGGATATGTGGGATCTTTTAAATTATTCTTGTAACTTTTCCATCTGTTTAAAATTATTCCAAAATAAGTGAAATAAAATATATACAAGTGATCTTTCAGCTGTTAGAGATGTATTACACTGGTTTTTATACTACTAGAGATATCTCTGTTTAATGCTTTCATTATCTCAGGTAAAAACTACTTTAAAAAATGGCCGAAATAAATGTGAAAGAAGCTTTTTTTAATGGGCAATAATGTAGATATGAAATTCTACTCGATAGTTAAAAACTCAGAATACTCTGAATCCCCTTTCCTCATTAAACATGCTTCTTTCTTCCTATAATAGTTTATCTCCTTGAAAAAAAAAATCACATATATGAGATACTGAAAAACCTTGAGAATTTGAATCCTGTACATTTAGGATAAGTAATTTTTTCTCATGACTGATAAAGGATTTACACAGTCTCATTAAAGACTTATGTCCTTTGATATTTAAATATGAAATTTAACCTGAACCATGACTTACATTGGAAATTAGAGTATCTTTATGATTTCTGATATATTCTACTAGTTTTAATTAGAGTTTGGGGTTAAATGACTGTTTAATGTTAAAAAAATCTCCTATGGTAGCAAATGTCTGTCTAGACAAGGCATTTTTTTAATCTTTTTTTTTTTTTTTTTCCATCATTTAGAGTCAAGTGGTAATGTCATTTGGGCCAAGACTGCAAGTTGTTTCTAAAATAATTTACATTTCTCATAAGCTTGGTAAATGAATCCAAAAAGATGAGAGCTCCCAAAATATTAAACACAAGACCAGCAGCAGCACCCCCGGAATACAAACAGCTTCCCACAGAGATCTGTTCAAAGGGCTTCACTAGTGGCAAACACACAATTTAGCAGTGCCTTAAAAAAATTGTTAGAGGGAGAAAAGGAAATACGATGAATTGGATATTGGACATTACCATCAACAAAACCTCAGAAAATGATGTTAGGTCTTCATGAATCCTTCATATATTCTCCACTGGAGTTTATCAGGCAGAATCAAAAATTTGGGCAGGACCTATGGAATCCATGAACAATTTCATGAAAAAAGCATATATACTTTTGGTTCTATTCAACTACAATGAAGAGAAAGTTAAAACCCTCCAAACTTCTATTTTGCTCCTTGACATCATATTTTGACTTCAAGAATTAAAATGAAATAGTCTTGAGCAACAAACGAAAAGCACCAAGAAAGAGAGGGGTTGGGGGCGGGGGGAGGAGGAGGAAAAGGACAAAAGCAAAGCTACCCTCGCTTCCAGCAAAGTCCTAGGTTTATTTATTTTGGTCATTTTGGTATTTTCTCATAGACACAACTGAGGTGGTCAAAAGTGAGAGACAATCAAAAGAAGAAGAAAAACACCCTCCTCCATCCATGCTCAGGGAGGCAGATCTGAATGTTCCTTCTCGCTCCCACCCCATCTGCACTTACACATTCATTCTGTAGTTACCGAATGGCTAAAAGAGGGGGCTTGGGGGTGGCCAGGAACAACCACCACCAAGACAATTAACCTTTCAATCACTGGATTGCCAGCCATAAGTGGTCATCGGTTCATCAATATTTGAAGGACGATAGCCCTGAGATAAGCCACCAGAAACTTACAACCAAAGAAGAGTATAGAAGGTAACACCCCCTCCCCTTTACTGGCCATCATATAGAATGAAAATGAAGCTCTCCCTCAGCATGCTACTGTCCTAGGTTAGCAGGTGCTGGGCGCTGTTCTCAGAGCAGATCAACTGAACATATTAACCCAAAGCAAAGTGAACATACACAAAGGAACTGAAACACAGCAATGCAGAAGAAAAAAAGTAGTTGAAGTTTACAGCTTGATATCTCATAGTGTTATGGTTGGGACTGTGGAATTCGTCTAGTTCAACACACTTATTTTAGTGTTGAATGGGTTCTAGATCCATTCATTTAGTACTGAATGAATAGACTCTGTAAGGCTGGGTCCCACTCCCTCTCTGGCCTGCTATGAGGCTCTCAAGCAAATCCCTTCCCTTCCCGAGGCCCATTCATTCAATACTAAAATAAGTGAATTGAACTAGATGAATTCCACAGTCTCTCTCAGCCATAACAGTTAAGATTTTAAGTTATAAATTTCAACTACTTTTTCTCTCCCTATGGCTTTTCTGCAGACATTGATAAGCTGATTCTAAATTCACACTGACATGCAAGAGCACCAGAAAAGCCAAATCAATCTTGAAAGAGAACAAAGTTGGAGGACTCACACTTGCCAATCTCAAAACTTAATACAAAGCTATAGAAATTCAGACAATGTGGTACTAGTATAAGGATATATACAGATCAGTGAGATAGAATTCAGAGTCCCAGAACAAACTCATACATTTACGAGCAACTGATTTTCAACAATGGTGATAACTTGATGAGGAATTGGTCTTTTCAACAACTGATGCTGGGACAACTGGATAGCCATGTGCAAAAGAATGAAATTGAACCCCTACCTCACACAACATATAAAAATTAGCTGAAAATGAATCAAAGATGTCAATTTAAGAGTTTAAACTATGAAATGCTTAGGAAAATAATAAGTATCAATCTTTGTGACCTTGGATGAAACGACGGTTTCTAAGATATGACACCAACAGTACATGGAACCAAAAGGAAAAAAAAAACAAAAACATAAATCACAATTCATCAAAATTAAATAAAAAATGTTGTGCTTCAAAAGGACACAATCAAGAAAGGGAAAAAGAGAATAGGAGCAAATGTTTGCAAATCACAAATCCGATAAGGATTTCGTATCCAAACTATATTTAAAAACGTATAACTCAACAATAAAAAAGAAATAACTCAACTAAAAACTAGACAAAGAATCTGAACAGACATTTCTCTAGAGAAGACATACAAATGGCCAATAAGTACAGAAAAGATAGTCAACATCATTAGTCATTAAAGAAACGCAAATCGAAACCACAATGAGATACCTCTTCACACACCCTAGAACGATTAAAACAAAAAATAAGGTGAGTAACAAGTGTTGCTGAGGATGTAGAAGAATTGGAATTCTCACTCCCTGCTGGTAGGAATGTTAAATAGTACAGGCACTTCGGAAAATCGTTTGGAAATACAGTTCGGAAAACTGACAGTTTCTCAAAAGAGTTACCTATCATTTATCTAGCGATTCTACTTTTAGGTATCTACCCCCCAAAACTGAAAACACATCTCCACACAAAAAAACTTGTATAGGAATGCTTATAGCAGCATTATTTATAATAGCCAAAAAGTAGAAACCACCCAAATGTCCACCAGTTCGTGAATGGATCAACAAAATGTGGTGTACCCACACAATGGAATATTATTCAACCATATAAAAAATGCTGATACATGCTACAGTATCAACGAATCTTGAAAATATGCTAAGTGAAAGAAGTCAGACACAAAAGGCCACATTTTGTATGATATCATTTTTATGAAATATTCAGAATAGGCAAATCCATAGAGGCAGGAAAGAGATTGATGGTTGCCTAGGACTAGGGTGAAGGAAAAAACGGGAAGTGACTGCTAAGGAATGGGTACAGAGTTTCTTTTGAGGGAGAGGAGAATGTTCTGGAATGAGCTAGTGGTAATGGTTGTACAACACTAAATATACTAAATGCCAATTAATTATATACTTTAAAAGAGTATATTTTACGGTACGTGAATTAGAGCTCAATTTTTTTTAAAGGCCCTTGTTAGAAAATTGACCTCTGCACTTCTGTTTCAGAACACCTACTGGTTCATGAAAACAAAACAAAAAAAACTGTAATGAAACTTGACATTTATAACCTCATTGTAACAAATGCTACAATAAAATTTCTTTTAACCAAATTATCTATACATATAAGCTGATGGTCCACTTGTATTTATTTTGCCTTTAAACAAAGATCTGAAAAAGTTCTCTGCGTTCATGATTTATCTATAGTCCTTTTTAAAATTTATACTTTTCTTAAGTAACCAAGGCTGAACAAATGTCTTCATTTTAGAAAGTTTAGTAATACTGTCCTCTAGAAACAGGTCAAAGTCTTGCTCTTGCAATGACATTAGTTAGCACAGCCATCTTCAAGCAGTACTTTAAAATTTAATTCCTTTTCAAAGGACAATAAAAAGGCTAAAGCAAGAAACAATTTTTCAATATCGGGAATGCAATGTAATATGTATAACCAGATGCTTCAAGCCATGTAACGAATGCAGACTTTTTTTCCCCTGGAATATAACTAGGATTCTAGGCTTACTCTCTTCAGTAACAAGAATTTAAGTGAAAAATTTTCAAAGCTCTACAAAGAAAACATACTCTTCACCATCATCTTCTGTAATGTTGTTCTGCATATCTGGTTTTCAGGATCAGAAAACTATAACTTTGCGTTAGCACTATAATCCACAGTAAATTCTTTGTAAGCTTTGAATGAAATTTTAATTCTAGTCTGATATCACTGGGTGGTACTATACATAGATCCATATAAGTTAAACAAGAATGATCCTTCTAAAAACGCTAAGTATGAAGAGGAGGGCTTAAATACTTAGGAAGTAAAGATCAAGGACTGCCATGATCAAGTTACGTACTGAAAAAGCATCAACACGTTACAATTGGGCAACACGATTTTCATTTTTAAGTTCAATGAGAATTGCATATATTCAGCTTTTACTCTTAAACACAAGTGATTTATACTACGTGAGGGCTGCTAGCCCGAAGAAAGACAGGAACACAAGAAAGGATGACCTTATCCAACTTCAGTATTATTTTTGTAGCAAGGTTATAAAATCCAGCCACTGCTTCAGCAACCCTAGGAAGGAGCAAGCCTAAGAGATGAAAACATTTACACCTTTTGATTAAATTATACTATTACCTTATAAAAATAGGTGGTTCAGCATTTGTTTCCTTAAAAACAGAGCGCTCAACAGTTTCCGATAAAGTAACCTAGCTGAGAGCTAAGATGTATCTAAATGCATACATCAAGGATTTCTTTTGCATTATATATATTCAAATGATGCTGTTATAATTCATACCAAACAACAAAATCTTGATAAAACAGGAAATGGGAGAAATAAAAATTGATTCCTGACCCAAATGTGTACCAGCTCAGACTAGAGTGAATACCCAGGAAATATAGGCAGGGATAAGGAGATATGCCCCAACTGCATATCAGAATTCCAAAGAAAAGTCTGAGTGTACACTCTTTGTTTTTTGTTTTTTAAACACATAGGCCTCAAAAAACCGTTTCATCAGTTTTTTTATATAACACACATCTTTTCTAAATAATTCTCACTTTTCATTCCAGAAAACGTAAGAAACTGTCTGCAAGAGCTCATGCAAACATGTTTCTCTAAGGCCATGAGCTGGTTTGCTAAGTTGCATTGTTTTATTCAAGTAAAAAGCCCTTCTAGAATAAGGGGTCTATAGAGGAAACCAATCATCTTCAACTCTCCGGCCTGCACACTTGTTAGAATCTCTATCATTCTGAAAGTCAAAAGGTAGAATGCTCATTTGACCATTAGCAAAACGAACTCTATTTACATTTTTAAAAAATCTAATGCATGTTAAATTTTTCTGGCATTTCTTTTTTGTATGTTACAAAACAAAAAAGCAAAAGCTTAGAATAAGAACCCTTTTCTCTTAGAAAGGTCAAACAGACACTTCTTGACATCACGTTCTTTACACAATGGCATACTGTTCATATAAAAGGTCTCTTATCCTATAAAAATCTTGACAAAGGCAGCCTTCTAATCCAATGCGGCCAGTTTCCGTCTAGAAAGTTAAAAAAAAAAAAACAAAAAAAACCTTTAGTACATTTCCTATTCATTAATATGCAGATATAATAACCAAAATATATTAATTAGATTATTTGATGATTGGTCTGGAAATGGGTTGCTCTGATTCACAGAATATGGATCTAACATTCAAGTCATGAATTTTACATAGACATGTAAATGTCAGAGGATTCAAATAAAAATTTACAAAGAAACTATATATCATTTCTTGGAGAGCCACTTTTATAAGCCTTCAAGGTCATCATTCATAATGAATATAAATTATGGATCTCCAGTTGGTGAAATTACCAATCAAGAATTACAGAATTCAAAAGGGCAACACATCAGAAGGCAGCGTTTCTTCAATTCATCCCTTATTAGAAACACACTTACCCTGCGGACTGCTACTTGATTGTTGCAAACAAGTACGCCCCCTACAAATTCAGCTTGAATCCCCTCCCGTAAAAGAACTTGTTTGAAGTCTGACAGTCTTGGTTCGTTCATAAAAACTGACTGGTGTCCAGGAACCTTAGATAAGGTTAAAGGGGAAAGAATAACCTCAAATAAAACACCAGACCCACAGTGGTACCGAATAAAGTGAGATTTAACACATGATCTCTAAGATATTTTCTATTTTTCCCTGAAGACCTTTGACAGATCGTATCAAGGCTGTTAAGTCCCATTCCAAGTTGTTATTCTGAATTTTCCCTCATTATTTTACTTAACATCACAAAGCCCTTCACATTTTCTGAATGTTTCCCAATCGATTTTATTAGTCATGCCTCACAGTAACAGAGAGACATCTGGTAAAGTTATGTTCGTCACTCGCCCACTTGCCTGAGGGGGTCAAGGAGAGCGCCAGGAGGCAGAGCTGAACCAAAAAACTCATTTGCCAGATCCTCCTCCTTCATGTAGTGCAGAGGAGAGTTCTCCCCTGACCCCAGTCTCACCTTCCCTTCTCCCTTGAGGCGAATGCAGTGTATGCCAGGGGCTTTGGACTCAGAAAAACAAGCGGTTCAACCTAACGCTGCTACTTGGAAACTGCCTTGATGAGCACTAGCGTTAGCACAGTAAAAAGATTCGAGTTCTTGCCCCAATCTCAAGAGCATTACTAGAAGGGAGTCCAACAACAGAGGCTGTGTTCTATTCTTTATTGCACAGAAAGGCTAAAGAGGCCCCTGCATGAACACGGGCCTCTTACTACACAGTTTTCACACCGCTGTAAGTTAATTACCTGAGATCTCTGCTAACTGGATTATCTCTTGAGAACACGTAAACACTAGATTAAAATTATAGCCATACTTAATAAAAGATTTCTAACTACATCGAAACCAAAAGAGATTTCAGCAGAATTGACAACACACGAAAATAGGAGTACAGGAGTTCCACCGTCTTAGAAAACTACAGCTCTCCTGACCGGAAGCAGGTATGTGATGTAATCCTCACAACCAAAATTTAAATACTGAGGGGCGCCTGTGTGGGCCAGCTGGTGAAGCGTCAGGTTCAGGTTGAGGTCTCACGGTCATGGGATCGAGCCCCACGTCTGGCTCTGCACTGAGCGTGGAGCCTGCTTGGGATTCTCTCTCTCCCTCTCTCTCAAAATAAAAAATAAACGTTTAAAAAAAAAAAAACAAAGCAAAATTTAAATACTGAAAAAAATCAGTCACGAAGCAATCATGGATCTTACAATATTTGTTAAACATTTCCTTTAAATTGTTATCAAGCCCTTGCCGTCTAGGAGACACACACACACACACACACGCGCGCGCTCAGGCGTGCAAACACATAACCATATCTTGAGTCATCTTATTTTTAAAATTCCAAAATCAGCCTACATTGGACACATATTGTAAAGAGTTAAAAACATAAAAGCACAATCCAAAGGGAGACAAATGAAGGAAGAGGCCGAAGCGGGACGTGCTTGTTACCTCATGGGGGGGTAAGGGCTCCAAAGTCGGAATGATCTCACTTTCTTCACCCGTTTCTTTTTCATCATCCCCAAACAGGCTCTTCATGGCCTTCTGTTGTGCCAGAACGCTGGAGTCCGAAGGAGCGTCCACCTGCATTTCCAAGTCTTCTCCATCATCCTTCAGTTCTCCTTCTTCTAAGATAACTCCTGTGTCCACTTTGGAAACTCTCATGTCTAAGACTCCATCTATCCAAGCTAATTCAGCGTCTTTTGCCTTACAAAACTGAAGGGAGCTGACAAGTGAGTCTTTCAATCTCACCTACACATCATGCAAAGGGGAGGGAGACACATAAAATCCTCAGAGTATAAATTAACAACAAAATATCACCTGTTATAATTATTTCCTGACTCTGGTAATGTGTGTTAAGATTCAAAAATCTTTCACTCACCTGATCTTCACCGTGACTGGTAAGGACCTAGTGACCCATGAGATCATTAAGACCCCTATCTACTTTCCAAAGTAGACACACTAGGCCCTTGACTGCACACTAGGACCACATGGCAATTTCTTAAAATTCGTGTTAATGCCAGGGTCCCACCTCCAGTGATTCTAACATAACTGATGAGACTAAAACCAGAGCACTGAGTCCCCCTAACACCCCCAAAGCTCCCTAGATGGTTCTCATGTGTGGCCAAGGTTGAGAACCACTGACAAGTCTCACCCATCAGCCCTTGCTGCTGCTTCAAGAACACTGAATTACTTCTGTTTCCTCCATTACCATGAACCTCACACATCCATATTCTTGGACTGCTGCTTCCTCTTGTTTTATCCAGAGTAACTTTTCTGCCTGGTGAATTCCAATCCATTTTTTCCAACTAAATCTAGACATCATCCCTGCTTTAACTGACACCAACTCCTGCTACCAGAAAAAAGCTAATCTCTCCTCTGTGCTATTCTCGTTTTTTTTTTGTTTTTGTTTTTGGTTTTTTTTTGTATCTGCTTCCATTTTTTTCAAGTATGAATAGAACCTTGACATCAGTGAATTTTTTTTTAAATTTAATTTAATTTATTTATTTTTTTTAATGTTTATTTATTTTGGGGACAGAGAGAGACAGAGCATGAACGGGGGAGGGGCAGAGAGAGAGGGAGACACAGAATCGGAAACAGGCTCCAGGCTCTGAGCCATCAGCCCAGAGCCCGACGCGCGGCTCGAACTCACGGACCGCGAGATCGTGACCTGAGCTGAAGTCGGACGCCCAACCGACTGAGCCACCCAGGTGCCCCAACATCAGTGAATTTTTATAAAACTTTTGAATTCTTGAATACTCCCCATTCCCGTCACCTCTATACTTTTGCAAATGTTCCCTCTGCCTGGAATACCCTTTCTCTCTCTTTCCCTTCTCTACATTACCCTGACAACCCATCAAAACATGTTAGGATTCAGCTTAGTTATCACTTCCTCTGGAAAATCTTTTCTAAACCTCCAAATCTGGGGCAGTGTCTCCCTCTCTGGGGAGTGTCCCTCTCTGGGGCAGTGTCTCCCTCTCCCTCCCTATTCACAACATCCTGTACTTTCTCTATCAGAGGCATAACAATGTGATAAATGCTCTTTCCTTGTTATAAGCCCCTAACACCTTAAAGACTAGAAGACCTCCTAAGACAGGGGACCACATCTATCTCACTCACCCCTGTACTCCTAATATACCTGTCCTAATCTGCAACAATAATGTATTTATTTCACATGGCTCGGGTGCCAGCACGCTTACCTGGTAGATGTGAGTTTCACTAGTGGCGTCAACTGTTTCGTGTAGCTTTGGCATGTACACCTTAATATCTTTCCCACCAAATGCACGGCAGCACTCGGCAAGATCTTGACTGGCCTCTGGTGGTCCGTGGACAATGATCAACTGTCGTGGTTTCATCTGATTAATGATCTTTTTAATGGAATCTCCATCAGAGCGTCCTTCATAGTCTATGTAAGTAACCCTAGCTCTGTAATTAGACAGAATTATCCGAGCTTGTTTTTCTGATAATTTTAAAACCAAGTTATTAATGGCTTTTATAATCAGGAAAGAAATGTATACAATACATAAAATGAGGATTTGAGGAATACACATGTTACAGTGTATGTACATGTGAGGGGGAAGGGTTATGGATTTTTCAGTAGGTATTATTAGAAAAAGTGGCTCACTATATAAAGAAAAATAAAACCGATTGCTGACCTAATGCCACAAACAACAGCAGGTGAGTTGAAGCCATAAAAGAAAAATGTGAAGATTTAAATTCAATAGAATAAAATGTAAGAATTCTGTTTGTGACCAGGGACAGGGAGGGACTTCATTATATACAATTCCAAACACCATAATGAAAATATTTTATTATTTCATTACATCAAAATTAAAGATTTTTTTTTTAAACAAGGTAGACCCTGGACCACTCATATAAACAGATAACAGAATGGGAGAGGCTATCTGCATTGTCTGAAACCAAGCAGGGGTAACATCCAAAATGTACAACGAACCCCTGCACATCAGTAACATAAGGGCAACAACCCCTAGAGAAAAAGACATGAAGGCCATAAACATGGGACTTCATAGACAAGAAGACAAAAAAGGTCCCAAGCATTTGAAGAAGATGATGAAACTAATAATCACTGTAAGACAAACTTAAACAGTAGTGATACGTTATTACTCTATGCCTATTGGGCTGGAAAATGTTGAAGCGTTCAATAATGCCCAATGTTGGTAAGGAAACAGGGTTGAAAGAAGCCTTCTGCTCTGCTAGTGAAAGTATAAACTGATACAGCCATTCTGCAGAGAATTTTGTGACACTGTTAACATGCATTATTTAGATAACAACCATAGCCCATGATATATGCTAAATATCACTGGACAAATAAACTGCTTTGCTATCTAAAGCCTTAAAGAAAAATCCAAAATGATGAATTACTGGTGTTACTAACTGTACCAAATAGAAAAGGAAAAAGGTATATTAACCACTTCAGATTATAATAACATTTTTCAGACATTAGGGCACTAGAAATGTTTAAGTCAAGGAGTATATTTTACAAAACAAACACTTAGAAAAATTAAACATGTGCTACTAGACTTACTAAAAAGTCCAGAATGTTTCTTCATATAAATGTAGAGTTTAATGTTAAACCCCTACCTCAATACCAATTCAATTGCATTGGCTTTCAAATACCATTAATGAAAACAAAATGCCACCATGCTTCACAGACCTTTGCAGGGAAAAAGAAATTAAATTTTAAAAGCAACAACTTACTAGAGGATATTCAGAAATTTCACATTTGAAACAATGTAAATTATATAATTCAAGTTCTTGAAATTTTATCTCGTAACCTAGTTTCAAAACGCGACAAAAAGCACTTACTTTATTTCAATAGACTCTGTTGTAGAAATACACTTAGTGGGAACATCAGATAGATCCTGATCCATGGGTTCATCTCCATTTGTCAAGCCAGATTCCAATTTGCTTTTCTCTTCTTCAGTTGCTTGAAGTTCTGGCACTAAGAAATCCTCTGGTCTAAATTATATAAGTCTCTAATTAGAGCACTAACAAGCAAGCTAATATTAGATAATATATGTACTTAATAAATGGCATTAAGTTTTAGGCTCCTCACATATCTCAAGATTTAAATACACAATTGATCCAAAGCTAATGCAACTTTGTAGTATCAATTACCAAATGACTGCATCCATTGTGTTTTTCCTGACCACTGAGGAATGCTCTTCAGGGCGTGCTGTTGGGCTAGTAAAGAGTCCTAGATAGACCATTAGGAGAGCTTCATGGTTATCAAAAGTACTATTACAACCTGGCCTTGCATTTATTTCAATCATTCTTTTTCTCTTTCTGTGGTTTCTCTTCCCAAGTCCCACTTCTTATAAATCTCAGGCCTCTTCTGATTTCCTTAAGAGCCCCAGTTATTCTATCCCTGCCCAAAGATGACTCCCCACTGGCACATTACCAAGAAGACGGAGATACAAAATCATGAGCTCCCTCAAAAGCCTTTGCCTTTATTTCAACAAAGCACGAATGCATCTATATTCCCATGTTTACTTCCAGTATCAGAGAGAGTTGTATGTTAAAATTTAAAAACAAACTTAAAAATGTTCTCTCTAACCCCCTGAAATTGTCTACGCCCCACCCCCCAAATCTGATCCCACTCCTGAGAATCCAGGCCCCTGTTACCCAACACCTAGACTATTATAGGAGCTTCTCAGACACTGGAGTCCAACTTCTCCACCTATAATCCACATAATAACAATAGTAGTAGCAACCACTTAGAGCACGCTCACTAGGAGTCATGAGTCACAAGTCAGATTCTATGTTAAATGCCTTAAAAACACAATCCCATTTCATTCTTACCCCCACTTTTCAGATAAGGAAATTGAAAACTGAACATTGGACACTAATTAAGTAGAATAAGTAGAATGGTAAACAAACTCACCAATGTTATTTAGATTGTTATTTTTCCTCTCCACTATTTTAGAGGACCAAGTAGACAGGGAAATTTTCCTAAGTAAGTCCAAGAATGACCTAGAATCCACTATATGCTTAAGAGAGCATTACGGGAAGTACAAAGAAGGCACCAGGGAGGGACCTAGACTGTACTGGGGTGGCAAGGAAGAAACAGGAAAGGCTTCCAGAAATTTGTAAGGCCAGATTCAACCGCCTGGAGACCTGGGACGGGAAGATGGAACAAAGCTGAGGGAGGAGCATGTGCAGGAGCACGACGTGGAGAAGCCGAGCAGAAGGAAACGGAGAAGGCTGGTACCACGACAGCAGAGAATGCTCAATGGCATGACAGAAATATACAGAAACATAACAGAAAAGTCGGGAGAAACCAGATTATGAAAGACACCATGCGTCACGCTAAGGCATTTGACATTTGCCTGCAGAGCAATGGGAACTATGAGGGACCTTTACACAGGATAGCAGTGTTTTCAAACTTGGATTTGAACACGTAATTTCAGTTGTCTTCCAGTAGTGGCTGTAAATTTGGTAGACTTCCCATGATTCCACCCATGCTATCTCACATCCCTCTTGGAACTAAAATGTGTACAAAACTGCTTGAGATGTAACCCATTTCCCAAACTTCACACATCACAATCTATCAAAAATTCTCCCTATCCTATGTTTTTCTCCAATGCATGTCCCTTACCCTTTCTTTTTAAGGGGCGGGGGAGGGATTTTGGTCATCTTTTTGAACCTTTCACATACCTAACTAATAAACCTGACAGTTTGCCTTTAATATTAATTCTCTAGGGGCAACTGGGTAGCTCAGTTGGTTAAGCACCTGACTCTTGATTTCGGCTCAGGTCATGATCTCACAGTTCATGAGTTCAAGCCCCCTATCGGGCTCTGTGCTGAGATCCCTCAGAATTCTCTCTCTATCTGTCCCTCCCCCACTTGCATGCACTCTCATGCTCACGTGTGCATGCTCTCTTTCACTCTCTCAAACTTTAAAATACATATGTATTTATTCTCTAGATGTTCCTCATCCTTTCTATTTTTATGTTTCAAACTATACAAATCCTCTGTGGAGTAGTCAGAAACTATCAAAGCACATGACATGACCAGAAAGGCCAAATTTATCGAGTTCTAATGATACAGACAGTTATACACCAAACAGTCTAATCTAGAAGAAAGAAAAACTTATTCACGTACTTGATAATTTCTCCATATTCATCCCATTTAATTCTTTCTTCTGGGGCAGGAAACATAGGATAAGACTTTTTAGCCTGTTTGAAGAAACTTCCTTTACGACTACCTTCACCTTTCATCATCAGGTCATGCTTGGTTTTATGAGCTGAGGGCTGGTCAATATCTTCCTCAACGTCACTCTCATCACTAGAATCTATGTCTGCCCTAAGAAGATTGTGGAACAGAGAAAGGTCATAAAGTCCCCAAAAGATTTTGAATTAATGTTTAGAAAATTATTATTCAATTAATTCAATGATAATATTATTGGATTGATAGTTTGTAAAACATTAACTGCCAGTTAATACTCATTAATACTAGCACTGAAAGCATCAACTACATGCAATTAAAAAAATTTTTTAAATGACATAGTCACACTAAGGTAGATAGATCATAATCAATGGAGAAAAACACACACACACAATACAGAGGAACAAAGGGAACAATGACAGCATTGTCTGAAACTGCCTGCCAGAAACAATGGAATGAAGCCTGTAAATTGCTAATTCACATTCCCGGTAAAAGTATCATTCAAATATAAATATAAAATAAAAAGAAATTTGACAGACCAAAAAAAAAAAAAAAAAAAACCAACCCAGAAAAATCTGATGAAACTTATTGCCTGCAGATATGCAGCAGTCCATGAAACAAAAATCAGGGAGAAGGAAAGATGTACCATGGGGTAATATGTCTATACAAGGGAGGAACAAGAAATTAGAAATATGTGAGCAATATGGGGCGCCTGTGTGGCTCAGTCGGTTGAGCATCTGACTTCAGCTCAGATCATGATCTCACGGTTCATGAGTTCGGGCCCTGCGTCAGGCTCTGTGCTGACGACTCGGAGCCTGGAGCCTGTTTCTGATTCTGTGTCTCCCTCTCTCTCTGTCCCTCTCCCCCTCACGCTCTCTTTCTCTCAAAAATAAAAGAAACATTAAAAAAAATTTTTAAAAAAAGAAATATGTGAGCAATTTAAGCCATTTAAAAAATCTCTTTAGGGGCACCTGGGTAGCTCAGTTGGTTGAGTATCTGACTCTTGAGTTTGGCGCAGGTCATGATCCCAGGGTCATGAGACTGAGCCTTGAACTGGGCTCCAGGCTGAGTGTGAAGCACTGCTTAAGATTCTGTCTCTTCCTCTGCCCCTCCCCTGCTCATGCTTGCTCTCTTTCTCAAATTTAAAAAAAAAAAAAAAAAAAAAAAAAAGCTCTTTAAAAACTAAAACTGATTTTTTCTTTTTTAACTGTGTTTTTCTGAGAGAGAGGGTGCAAGCACGGGGGGGGGTGGGGGGGTGAGGGAGGGAAAGAGAGAGACTCCCAAGCAGGCTTGGCGGGGTCAGCGTGGAGCCTGACACGGGGCTCCAACTCACAACCATGAGATCATGACCTGAGGTGAAATCAAGAGCTACGCTGGTACCTCGATTTTTTTAAAAACAAAACAAAATATTAGCACTGAAAGCACCCGGCATTCTAGCACCATTTAAAGATGTAACAAAAGTAACAAAGTCGACATAAAATTTAAATATTTTCAATTAAAATTTATCTTAGAAATAAGTTCTTAAGTTATATACAATTAACCATAAGCTTTTAATCTGTTTGAAAACAACTCACTCTTTTGACTGCTCAAGTTTTTTCGCAGCTTCTTTCTTTAGTTTCTCTTTTTCCAAGTATTCTTCAAGTTCTTTCCCTTCAAGCTTCACACGCTTCCTTAACTAAAGAAAAATAGCAAACAAAAGGAAATACCGTTACAAGGGGGTTCAGGCAGTGGGGTGTGAGACACAGTATATCTGTAAATTTATCATCTTACATTTGAAACCATTCAAGTTTCCATTACATGCGATGACAGATCCTATTCACATTACTACTAAAATTGAGCTGTTACATTTTTAGGATGGGTTTAATTTAAACTAGTTAAAAATCACCAATCGGGGGGACGCCTGAGTGGCTCAGTCGGTTGAGTGCCTGACTTCAGCTCAGGTCATGATCTCGCGGTTTGTGGGTTCAAGCCCCGCGTCGGGCTCTGTGCTGACAGCTCAGAGCCTGGAGCCTGCTTCGGATTCTGCGTCTCCTTCTCTCTCTGCCCCCCCTTAGTTGTGCTCTGTCTATCTCTGTCTCTCAAAAATAAATGTAAAAAAAAAAAAAAATTTTTTTTTAAATCACCAATCAGGAAAAAAAATATAGATAATATTTTTATAATTTTGATATAGGCCTACACAAGACATAAAACCCAATAGCCATAAAGGAAAAAATAAATACAGCAACATGGAAAAAAAAACCTCACTGACATTTAAAATCTCATAAAATTATAAGGAACTGAGAAAATTATTTGCAGCACTACATGACTATCAGAAGCTCTTTTTCCTAACAGCTCTTCCAAATCAGTTAAGATGATCAACATGTCAAAAAAAGGACAAATCCATATATAAGCCATTGACAAAATAAGAAAAATAGCTATGAAAAGATGTCTAATTTCACTAATGATTTCTGAAAAAGGCAAAATTTTAAGAAATGTACACTACCATTTTTAAACCTATTAGACCTTAAATCTATTAGTGCTAATTACTATGTGGGAAAAGGGCACCTTCACCCACTATTACAGGAAAAGTTAGATAAACTATGTTAGAAGGCAATCTGCCAATGTCTAAACATAAAAATGTGTTTGTCATTTGACATAACACTTTTAGGAATTTATCTTACTGAAACAATCACAAGCGTGAGAAAAAAAGCACATTGCAGCAATGTTTGGAATGGTAAAAAACCAGACTCAACTTTTGGTTTTTGGTAGATTACATTTATTAATGTCTACCAAATCAGAAATTAAAAGTGAGAAAATTTTAAAATATTCATCTTTTCACTAAAAAGTAATAAAATCATTACACATTAACAGCATATTTTTACAAGAGATAATTACACTTTCCAAAGACCCCCACCCACCCCCCGCCACACAAAAAAATTAGTAAAAAGCATGGCATTATTTTACGTTTTTACAAGTCTCTTTATTTTGTAGCCCAATATAAGACAGCTGGATGCTCACATCTGCTGAATTCATTCTCTTGCAATATGTCGTTTTGGTTAAAGCATATGAAGAAAATGCGGCCTCACACAGATGTATAGTTGGAAAAGGGAAATAGATTTAAATAGTGTTTCCATGAATATTCTTTGATGTTATGTTAAAACTCTAACACTGCATCTGGGTGGCTCAGTCGGTTAGCATCTGCCTCTCGATTTCGGCTCAGGTCCCAGTCTCCTGGTTCATGGGATCAAACCCCATGTTGGGCTCGGCACTGACAGCATGGAGCCTGCCTGGGATTCTCTCTCTCCCTCTCTCTCTCTCTGTCCCTCCCCAACTCGTGCATGCACCCTCTATCTCTCTCTCAAAAATAAACATTTAAAAAAAAAAAAAAGGTTTTCAAAAAAAATTTTTTAATGTTTATTTTTGAGAGAAAAAGACAGAGCACGAATGGGAGAGGGGCAGAGACAGAGGGAGACACAGAATCCGAAGCAGGCTCCAGGCTCTGAGCTGTCAGCACAAAGCCTGAATCGGGGCTGGAACTCACAAACCACGAGATCATGACCTGAGCTGAAGTAAGATGCTTAACCAACTGAGCCATCCAGGCACCCCAAAACGCTGGTTGTTTCTTAAAAATTAGGCATAATGTGGAATCTGAAAGATACCAATAACTTTTTATAGTGTTACATATTAAAAGTGACTGATTTATCTTGCACTTTGAATGGATCTTTTATTTGTGTGCTATTTTGTACCTACAAGCTTTGGTTATTTGCAAAATACAGGTTCACCAAGTTACACGAATCTTATAAACCTTGACAATATTTTAAACATCACATTTGCAAATATCACTACCAACCCCATCAGCAAAGCCTTCTAAGTTTACGTTGTCCATCTCCTGGTGATGAGCACAGCTTTCCAAAATTCTAATTTTCACTTGAAAGTTTGAATTTTATTGGATTTAGGCAACAAACGCTGTCAATTATTTTCCTCAGAGTGACAAGCTCACCTTGCTCATCTCTGCTGGATACCCAAGTCTGAAGAGCTGTGTCATTATTTCAAGGAAAAAATGGCGTTCCAAGAAGAAAGCAGCCAGTGTAACTCACAACTCAGTTCCCCAACTGGCTTTCTTCAAGACAAACATCACGTATCAGCGTGCGGCATACCTGCTTTATGCACACTTCCCAGCCTGCCACCCAGAGTTTTAAAAACCTTTTACTGAAAGGATTTAATAAAATTCATAACTTTTACTGCTTTATCGAGGCCATTCTTTTTTTTTTTTTTAATTTTTTTTTTTTTAACATTTATTTATTTTTGAGACAGAGAGAGACAGAGCATGAATGGGGGAGGGTCAGAGAGAGAGAGGGAGACACAGAATCTGAAACAGGTTCCAGGCTCTGAGCTGTCAGCCCAGAGCCCGACACGGGGCTCGAACTCACAGACCGCGAGATCATGACCTGAGCTGAAGTTGACCGCTTAACCGACTGAGCCACCCAGGCGCCCCTCATCGAGGCCATTCTTAAGTGAAACGGACTCTTCTTTGGAACTTCGGGCGTGTGGCAATGCGAAATGCGGTGACTGCTGCCGTCTGGCGCCACTGCCTGAGTTTATGCTACGGCACCAGCACCTTTCCCGCCACCGTTTTCACTCGGCAACATTAAATGTAGGCACAGTGAAAAGGCAAATAGCATCTTACCATTACTATGAGAAGTGGCTTTGACCTTGGGGACTCCCTGAGAGGATCTCAGGCCCCCCTCCCAGGAGTCCTCACACCATACTTTTGAGAACCGCTGGATTCAATAATCACAGTACATATATACGCCTGCATTATTATGGAGTTACTAAAATGAATTAAATTATTCAAAAACATCTGAATGTTTATAATATACCCATCTATGCATCAGAAATCAAGATAGTGGTTACCCTGGGGAGGGGACAGGAAGGATCGGGAAGGGAATGTCTAGGGTACTGGTGATATTTCTTGGTCTGGGTACAGGCGAGAGAACACGCACACCCTTAACATTATGTTGTACACCAATGGACATTTAAAAAATCTGTACTTTTCTGGCAAGAGTCAATATGTGGAAAGTGCTGCTATTATGCTGAGATGGGGAAGACTCAGAAAAGAGTAAGTGTGAGACTGGGGGCAGGAAGGACAGTAAGTGTTTCGGATATGCCCAAGTAGAGGGGAAAACTAACAGGAAACAGAGAGAGAAGAAATAGTCCTACAAGGGGAGAAAGGAAAGAAGCCTGAGCAGTAGTACCACTTACTAAAAAGTCAAAAACCTAACATTTCACGTTACAGCTCCAAATGTCCCCTTCTACGTTTTCCAAACTCAAACCGCTTTTAATATTTTTATTAGTTCCTCAAATGGCATATCAGCCTTAATTGAATTTCTAGTAATTATTATTTTCAGATTCAGTATTTATCTGAAGAAACTATTTCAAGTATTTCTGAGCCCTTTTAAACTTTTTTTTTTAAAACCTTTGTGTTTCTAAGCTATTAAATAACCCAAAGGACAGTGTGTACTTTGATTTGCTTGTTCTGACTCCTTCCTCACCGATTCCGTATTGATAGTGAATGTATATGAGATTTTCGTTACTATTTTCGTACTTTCTTGAGTAAAGACTAAGGTACCCTTATCACTCAGCTTTTAACAAACTAAACATTCCTTAAAATGGTTACTAGGAAGGAAAAATAAAGTGTCATCTAAAACACTGTACAGCTTTGGCAGTTATCAACCCATTCAGTATCAGCTGCTATAAACTTTATAGCTAATGATACTAGTTTTGGAAAACTGATAGATTTGATGAGTTGGTTATGAAGCAAAATAGCCTTTGGTCATTCGGCCAATTGTCTTGCTCCCATAACAGGAGATAAAGCAGCAAGTGCAGATACAGAAACAAGTTAGGCTATTTAGTGGGGAGAAGATAAGGGACTCTTGTCTGCTTCTACTTCTTAGCTAAGTTTGAAACAAGTTCCTGTGCTATGAGTGAGGGCTGAGATGGGCTGTGGGATATTTGGGGAGAAAGAAGGTGCGTAGCTATCTTACTGGAGTAGGACAAGGAATATCCTGCAACATGTTGGGCTGGTGGTTAAGTGTTGGTCTGAGATGTGAGGTCATAAATGTGAAGGGAGACCTATCCACCCAGTGGTGCATTAACACTAGTAACAAACATAAGGTTGCCTGGGTAGAGGCATGGTCAAGCAAATGGTTTAACCAGAGTCACAGCTTTGCCAGGTGGTTACAATAAACAGGAGGCTAACAGAGTTAAAGGTGTTTATAAAGTAACAATGGACCATTAACTAGAAGCTGGAGCAATGGATAGTCAAAGTGGCAAGGTTCACAAACTGAAAGTCCCAATGGGACCAAAAAATTGCTGGCATGGAGTATTAGAGCAAGTCAGCTGTAAGATCAGAGTGGGATGCTTGAGGTAGAGACCTTTAAAGATAACCCGTAACAAGGTAAAGGGTATGACCACAAGAGTAGGCAGCATGGTTGTGGGAAGGGATGGCTAAGGTGGATTGGAGGAAAAGATCATTAAGAAACAAGGTGTCAAGGAACTGAGAGGGCCAAGGACTTGGACAGATTACACATACGGAAGCTAGAGTCATCAAGAAGGCAGTCCTGAGTGAGTGGACAGGAAGACTGTGACCCAGGTTAAAGCCACCAATGAATAACAGAGAATGACCAAGAGATCAGGAAATGTCAGAAGGGGTCAGTATACTGTCAAGTCTGATGGCATAACCCAGAGGGAAGAGAAATGGCTTGAAAGCTGTGAGGAAAAAGGACACCTACCCCACCCAAAGCGCATAAGGCGTGAAAGAGAAACAAAGAGCACCTACTTGGGAGGCCCACAGGCAAAGGAGCATGTTAGGAAACAGCCAGATTTCAATTTCAATTTCAATTTCAATTAGGGAAAGGATGCGGACAGAACTTTTTTCACAGAGGGATTAAAAACACAGCGTATGTGCTACCTTCTGGGCACGGTTCCAGAGGATACCACGTAAGGGCTAAAGAATGACAATTTCCAATTAAGGAGCTCTGAAATTTGTGCTGGGAAAGGCTCTCAACTCATAAAAATCTGGAAACAACTTCAAGCTTAATTTCTGGTCACTGATTTTTATAAGCATCGTGCATAACGTGTCCCCCAAACGGTTTTACGACAAAAGTTCACATACAAGCGCTTACCTCTATTTCTGTAATTTTTTCGGAAGGATTATCAATTAGGAAACGTGCTAAAGTCCCAGGAGTAGTTCTGTAGGTTAGAATGATTGAGTTTTTAGGGTCCTGACACCACTGAATAAAGAGATCCCTTGAAAATCCACATTCCAGGTCGGGCTGGCTGGCAAGCACCACTTTAGGGCTTGGTACCCGGGCCAGGTCAGAAAGACCGTGGCACAGAGAGAGGTGGCGGAACTGAAATGGATTATTTCTTTTGTCTTCAAAACATCTCATCAATTTGTCACTCATCCATTCTACCTGGTATGGGGGGAAAGGATGACAAGAAGTAGAAAATACTAGACTGTAACTTCAGTGTCTTCTACAAAGCCGAAGAGTTCACGTTCTGCCTTTTTTTAAGTCTTTCCCACCAGTGGTTGCTTAAACTTGAACCGTTTTGATGAGCAGCTTATTTTCTGCTCTGTCCCCCACGACAACATCCTCCCACCCCACAGTTCATCCCTAAAAATCCAATTCTGCATTATATCTCAGTTACACATCACCTTAAATCTTTCTGAGAAAGCAGAGTACAAGTTCTAAATAAATCTCTTACCCAAAATTTCTAGTTCAAGGGAAAGAGTTCATTCAGAAAGAAGGGAAAAATGGATTCTACCATTTATATCCCAGGAGGTATGTGTTCCCATTTTACAGAATGTGATACCACGCATTAGAGGAGAAACAGCTTACCCAATCTGTAAGATGGGGACAAAAACAGAAGCTACTTCACAGGGTACATGAGGATTACATGAAATATTCCACATGAACACACAGTACAAGTGGTTCTTTTTTTAGCTTTTAGTACCATTATCACCACCATCATCATCAACCTCTTTCACAGAAAAATAAAATCCAAAGGACAACTGAAACATTGCTTTCCATAAGCCCAATTTCTGTAGCAACCTTCTTTATTACGAAGGACAATATGGAAACAAACCTGGGACTTAGAAAACTCCACCACATTGTAGCTGACATTATTCAGGAGTGCCAGTGAGTAGACACCTAGCCCTGCATCTTTAGTTCTCCAGATCTGATCAAGGAGTTGAGCAAGTTCCAAAACTCTGCCTGCAGTGTCCACTGCTATTAACACATTTCCATCACCTCGAAGCGTCTCCAGGACATTTGCTAGAAAACAAGAATATACATTCTGTATCAAGCATAACAATACCTTGCTACAAAATTGAAGAGGACTTCATCTCCACGTTTTGAGTATAAAGACTGTAATTTATAAACGAGCACTCAGGCCAAGTGCAAAATTAAAATTCCATTCACGTTATTACAACTACTTTTTTGTACATCCTGTGAATGTATCCTCATAGGAGTGAAGGACATTGCCATTAACTCTACTTTTTTTCACTGAAAAAACTGTAAATCAGTGGTCCCCAACCCTCTCCACCGAGAGTACACATGAACAATGACATTCAAGGGGTGCCTGAGCGGCTCAGTCAGTTAACAGTCAGACTTTGGAGGCGCATGGGTGGCTCAGTTGGTTAAGCATATGACTTAGGTCATGATCTCGCCGTCCGTGAGTTCAAGCCCTGCATCGGGCTCTGTGCTGACAGCTCAGAGCCTGGAACCTGTTTCAAATTCTGTGTCTCCCTCTCTCTCTGACCCTCCCCCCATTCATGCTCTGTCTCTCTCTGTCTCAAAACTAAATAAACGTTTAAAAAAAAAAAAATTAAAAAAAAAAAAAAAGAGTCAGACTTTGCCTCAGGTCATGATCTCACGGTTCGTGAGTTCGAGCCCCATGTCAGGCTCTGCACTGGTGGTACAGATCCGGCTTGGGATTCTCTCTCTCTGCCTCTCCCCTGCTTGTGTGCTCTCTCTCTCTCTCTCAAAATAAATAAACTTAAAAAATTTTTTTTAAAAAGAAAGAAAATGACATTCGTACACTACACCAGGGTCAATTATTTATAACTTTGTTATAAATGATTCCCAAATGTATACACACACATGCACACATTTATACTTTATGTTTAGACGTTAATCTAGAGCATGGAAATCTACTTTGAGATATTTGGTAAAAACAAACTCTAGCAGAAACAAACAAAAAGACATAAGAATTGAATAGGTGACTAAAACATAGGACACAGATTATGTTTTTAAGTAGGGCATGGAGCCCAACATGGGGCCTGAACTCACAACCCTGAGCAGAGGTCAAGAGTCAGATGCCCAATCGACTGAGCCACCCAGGTGCCCCCACAAGTTATGCTTTTTAAATAGAGAGATGAAAACAGTGGTTTCAAACGTGTAAAAGCAGAATCCATTTTTCTTGCTGAAATCTCATGCAGCTTATAAAAAAAGAGTAAAAGGCAAAGCAGCTAGAGCCAAATTGGAAGCAACCAGGGATGGTCCGGAGGCTCCTCTTTAGAACCAAGACTACTAGAATGTAAGACACCCAACACCAAAATCAGTGGACTATTTCCACCCTCGTGTATCTCTTTGGTTCATTTTTTTAGAGTGTAAATGTTTTTCTAAATGATTTCTGTGAGCTCTTTATACATTCTGGCATCCCCCAGACACATACCAGTGAGTGCCAAATAGAGCTAGCTATGTGCTGAAGGGCAGGGAGAGGTCAATCTTTATACCTATCTCACAAAAGCTAAATTCAAAGGAACTAAAGCATCTTTTTGTACAAAATAATGATAAGATCACATAATATTTTTCCAAAAATACTAGAGTTAACCAAGCTCATATGACAAGAAAAGTGTTAAACAAAGTAGAAAAAACAGTATTTCACGCTACCATGCACTTCCACAGAGGACATTAGGTAATACATACTCAGAAGCTGTTCATCTCTCTGTTTCCTCCGAGGCTGCACATACGTAGCATTA
Source organism: Acinonyx jubatus (assembly GCF_027475565.1). NCBI lineage: Eukaryota > Metazoa > Chordata > Mammalia > Carnivora > Felidae > Acinonyx > Acinonyx jubatus. The sequence continues at coordinate 132,711,607 of NC_069386.1, read as the reverse complement.
AATGAATCTGTGATAAGCAGGGAGGGTCTGCTTAGCATTTCCAGGGAACATCCATTTAAATGGCTATAACAAAGTTGAAGAAGAGAAATATTTTATATCACCTCAAATAAACAGTAGCTTATCTCACCTAAAAAAAAGCAACTTTCTTCTATAAGATTTTCCTCTAACTATAAAAGTACACATGCTCATTGATAAGAAATCTAATATATTAAAAAAAATTTTTTAAAAAAGGAAAATTAAGATCTTCCAGCGTACCACCACTCTGAGAAATCGATATATTATTCTGGCATATATCCTTCTAAGCATATAAACACAGTTTTCTATGCATATACGTGTGAACGTATTTTTTAAAAGTGGCATCCCATGTCTATATATTCAGTTCTATACCCTGGTTTTCTCCCATGACCTTAAAATTGGTTTCTAAATCTATTTTTCTAACAACTGTAAGAACTTCCTACTGTGTGTTTTATTTGATCACTTCCCTTATTACTCAGGTTACTTTTCTTGTCATTATAAATAATCTCAAAGAACATTTTGGCAAAAAGTTTCAATTGCATTTCTGACGGTTTCTTTAGGACACATTCCTAGAGAAGTATTTACTACAATATACAATTTTGCTAACTGGCTTGCAGAAAGATTTAACCTTTTCTAGAAAGCTCTCCCTTTTCCAGAAAAGTTCAACCAGAAAGAATGAGCAACTCACACAATATTTCCTGGAAGAATATTACCATTTAAGAGTCATTTTAATGGTATGTAATTTTAAAAAGAATTATCATTTTAATTTTACATTATAACTTTTGTCCATTTTGTCACTGGCATATTTTTGATTGGTTAATATCTGGTCTTCTACATATAAATGTCTTTAGCCAACTTGCTGCAAATATTTTCTCTATTGTATTGGTCTTAATTATTTCAGACATTTTGAATCTGTATATAACCAAATCTATCAAAGTTTTCTGTTGTAACCTGGTCTGGTAACTTTACACTTACAAACTCTTTTCCAAATCAGAGATTAGACTCATGAATATTGTTTCATTTTCTATTTAATTTTAATCCATCTAAAATATATTTGATAAGCAGTAAAAAAAAAAAAAAAAAAAAAAAAAAGACACAAACTTTCCCCCAAAATGTCTGAATACCATTACTCAAAAATCCATCCTTTACTCATTAATCTGTGACTACAAAAGCCTAAAATTCATTACTTATATATCTCTAAATAGAAGATCCAGAAGATCTTGAGGCTTTTGTAATCTAATACAAAATAACTATAAACTTAATGTACAGAAATTACAAAAGAAGCCTCTACAAAACGATTTTATTGTAATGTTGTGAATACAAAATGAAATATTTAAACTTACAACTACTATGTTCCCTTTTAAAGGGAGTCTGACTTCATTTTTTTTTTTTAAGGGAGTCTGACTTCAAATGTAGTTATATGATAATTACTAACTTTATTAAAAAAAAAAATACCCATCCACAAAGTTCCTTTAAATAGCAGGTGAAGTAGCATATAAGATATAATTTTATGTATAAAAGTTAATCTCCTTTCCAACATCTCCAGGGAGATACCTGTTTTACAGAGTGGATACTTAGGTGTAAATTTGTAAAATATATTTTATCTCTTATATCAAAGTTTTCCCTTACAGTGAAAATAATTAAGTTTGAAAACGTTCACTACTTGAGGCTTTTAAATAGTTCTAGATTTCTGGTTAAAAAAAAATAACTTTTTAAGTTTCCCCCCAAAGAATGAAACACCACCAACTGCATCTCCGTTAGCTTTTGTCTTGATATACCTACATCTCCCTCTTGTGGTTAAAGTCAACTGCATAGACAATTTCTTCTTCTCCATCTTTGACTATTTTCCATATTGTTCCACCTATCATATGACCAGCTGGCAGAGGTGTGATAGACAAGCCATGTCCTTTACCTGTGTCAAAAAGATAATGACAATACTCAGATTTCTTTTACAATCCTAAAGAAAGCTTATTTACTTGTAAACTATTTTTAATAGCTAATATATACAGTGATACAACATTCCAAAGTAACAAGGCATACAATGAAAATGCAAGTCTCACTCTCCTGTCCCCCAGCTACTCTACTCCTTCACTATAGACAAACACTCTTGTCATATTGTTATGAATTCTTGCAGACCTATTGGTGCTTATAAAAAGCAGTATATAGAAATCAAGTTTAAAAGCCAATACACTATTAATTACTTAGTATGAATGAATACATTTGAATATTTTTTGTTTTTACTTATTTATTTTGAGAGAGAGAGAGCAAGTTAAGAGTGGGGAAGAGGCAGAGGGGGTGGGGGGAGAGGGAGGGAAAAAGAGGGAGGGTGGAGAGACAGACAGAGACAGACTCCCACGCAGGCTCTGCAGTGTCAGTGCAGAACCCAATGAGGGGCTCGATCTCACGAACTGTGAGATCATGACCTGAGCCGAAATCAAGATTCAGACACTTAACCAAGTAAGTCATCCAGGCACTCCAAATACATTTGAATATTTACACTGTACACACAATCATCAAATGTTTCTCCTTCTGCTAACCTCTAAACTCACAGAGTAACCATTCAGATCTCATTATGGTAAAAAATCTATCCTACAGAAAAATTAAGCACAAGCAAAACTGTTGTGACCATTGTTATTTCTTGACTAAATCACCAGAGTCCACTGTTATGCCATTTTTTCAATTTCATTGCCAGGCTTCATATTTATGACAATCTTTAATACCTATCTCTCCACAGAGGAGAAATGTGTACTTAAGAGAGGACTTCCTGACCTAATTACATAATAAACTTCTTAATATCCGATTCTAGAATTCAGTTATCTGCTACTATGCCGCCAAGGCACTGCATCTCCTTCAAGGCCTGAACACCACCTGCAGTCACCAGAGCGGCTTTAGCCCCTCAACCCCACTGTGAAGTCCTAGGAGGAGGATGCGGCCACATCACCTTTGTGCACCATACACAGGAAACACTAAGTTTTCCCCGGCTGCATGTGAAAAGGCTTGAGCTCCTAACGTTTTGTTGCTATTTAGCCTGGACTATTTTAAAATTCAAACGACTTGGGAGAAGTTCAGCGTCCATATCAGAACTAATCAGACGCTAATCTTTGCTTTTTCAGACCACAGCCCCTAGGATATTTACTACAAGTTCTCCCTGGACTTGTCAGCAGCTTAAACCCTGTTAGTCCAATTACTACTGCAGACATTCTTTTACCTTTCAAATTCACAATCTGAGAGAATTTTAACTGCTGTATTTTATCAAAGGCTGCATCCACATCGTCTAATGTAAAGAGCGTAAAGTCCTCTGTGTTGTGTCGAGACTAAAAGAAAAACACAAATAAAAGGTTAAAAATGATCACTGCGGGAGTATAAAAAGCTTTTTTTTACCGCTTCACTTACCTGGTAAAGATCATACATGAACATCTGTCCCATTTTATAAACAGGAATGGTCGCATAGATCGCACAATTCAGCCCCAGCTTCCCGACAGCAGACGGGAGGGCACCAAGATGGAGAGGATCAGGATGGGACAACAGCACTGCATCAATCTGGTGAACATGCCTACAAGAACAGGATCAAAACGCTCTCTCCATTTCTCCAGACTTGTTTTGAAGAGTAAAGACTATGCTGGGGTCAAAGAGGAAAACTAAGAGCTAAAGTTACGACACCAATCAAGTTCAGTTATTACTACCCCCATGTTGCATAGATATCACAAGTATGGAATATGTTGCACAGAAACAGGTGATGTCTATACACATCTTTTTTAAAAAAAGGAAAAAGAGGGGCGCCTGGGTGGCTCGCTCAGTCGGTTAAGTGTCCAACTTCAGCTCAGGTCACGATCTCACGGTTCCTGAGTTCGAGCCCCGCGTCGGGCTCTGTGCTGACAGCTCGGAGCCTGGAGCCTGCTTGGGATTCTGTGTCTCCCTCTCTCCCTCCCCCGTTCACACTCTGTTTCTCTGTCTCTCAAAAAATACTAAACATTAAAAAAAATTAAAAAAGGAAAAAGAGAACCAGTAGACACACCACACAGAAGCTGATTTTCATTGGTTATCTTATATGCCATTAATTTAGGTTGAAGAACTCAACTTGAAATTTCAGAAATTGTTCATTCAGAAATGGCCACACGTTTATTATGGATTTTTGCCTCCGCTTTTTAGCATGGTGCCTGATAGCACATTCTCTACAGTGAAACTTCAATTAATCAATAAAGCACACACTCTCACTGACAGAGAAAATTAGGAAAAAAAAAATGTTTTGCTACAAGTTCTAGTTTCCAAATATTTCAGTCCCCTTTCCTTCCATAATTAATATAACTGAAAACATAACTGAATTTTTCTTTGATGGATCAGTATTGTTTTATATCACATGGTCAGTATTCTGGGCACCAATTCTCAGTGTAGAGCCTCAAAACACATAGAAAGTAAGCAAATGTGATCTGACGGCAGACCTTCCACAGGGAAGGTTTTTTCCTCTTCAAATTCTTCTAAACCTAATCTTCTCTAAAATTAGGATGCAAAGATCTCTACTGGGACCCATTAGCCAAGTAACAATTAACATTTTACTGAATCTCAATAAACATAGCTCATAATACAATCAAAACTTTAAAAATGAAAACAGTCGCTTTTTGGCTCTTTGGCATGCAAAATCAGGTCTTTTACTATAAATCAGAGCAAAGAGAACATACACTGGGTCACATCAAAATGGTATCATGGTGTAGAAAAGAGAAGTTGATTTAACTGAAGTCTAAAAATAGGAGAAGTAACTTACTTCCTCAGGGAGTCTATAATATCCATAGAAAAGTGCTCATCCCAGCCACAGTCCAGGAGAAACCTAAACTCGTCAACTTGCAGAAGATAGCAAAGAGCAGACTCTTCCTGAACCCCCGAGAGGGTAGTTAATTTGATAATAGATGTCATTTTTGGTCCAAAAACAACAATCCAAAAAGTTCTTTTAAAAGAAATAAAAATATAATTAAACACACATCATAGTCTAACACACGTAATAGACAAATTAACATTGTATCAAGTTTCTAAATGGTTAAAAATTCCATAAAGAGAGAAAGCAAACACATTAAAGACCTACTTCCATCACTGCTAAATTTGAAAGCACAAACATGACGTTACACACTCTTGTTGACAACGAGTCCTTCAGCGGCTCCTCAGTGTGGCTTAATGAAAAGCAGTGAACTTTAGAACCAGTTTCAGATCTGAAGCTACTACTATGTGGGTCTAAGCAATTAATTAACCTCTCCTCACTTATGTATGCCAGTCTATAAACATGAGTATTAATAATTCACATAAAAACGATGTTGAAAGATTTCAAATAATGTGTAAATTACACAGACTAGAGAACACCAAGTTCCCCAATAAATGAATGTATAATGAATTAATGAACTCATCCTCCAAGGTGACTTTGTGCTTCCTTTATTTTGCTCTGTGATGGCAATGATTTCACTGCATTACAATTAGTTTCCATGTCTTTCTCTCCTATTAGACCAGTGGTCCTTAAATAAACAGGCATGCTTGAGGATCTGATAAAAGTTTTGCACTCTTTCTTCTCCCCTCAGTCGTCAGGGAACAAACAAACAAGGCACACATACTCAAAGAAATCCACGTACTTTTTAGGGAGTTTAATGTTAAGAACACTTGCACTGGAGAGTAAGCAACTACAAAAGACAGATGTAGAATCTTAAGCTTGCAATTCCTGAGAGAACCTGACACACAGTAAGTGCTCAACATATATTCCATGGAATTTAGGTCGAGATGCCTACCGTACGAATTTCAAGGTGTAACATGAACACATCTATTGGGATTTCAGACCTAGAACTGCGTGCTATTAAACACATGTGACAGAAACACTGATTAGCAGAGTACAGCTCCACGGCAACATTTCAGATCTTAGCTCCTCACACTACATTAGTCTTCCCTGGCCAACTGTGCAAGTTAGGAGAGGTCACGCATACCTGATGGCCTCTTACCAGCTGCCCAAGGCCCTATCAACACACTCAGGTAAACTGACTGTCACCTTTCATGACAGGCTGTCAGGAGGCTAATCCCACCTCATGTCATCTTTCCTCTCGTCAGTCTCAGCCAAAGATCCAAGACTCCCGGGCTATCCATGATCACTGACGTGCACATCTGCCTGTCAGATCCAATCCCCTACTTTCTATCCCTCCCAGGTCCTTCCAGTACGTTCTCTGGGATGATGCCGCTCACACTCATCTGTAAGCGCACCTCTTCTCTGAAGGTCCTCTTCACCTGGTAATCTTCACAGAAACTGGTTCTCCTGCCACCTCCTCGCAGGGTTTTCTTCTTCTTCTTGCACCCCCTGTGCCTCGAAAGCGGGAAGTATGCGTTCCTTGCTCCTCGCTGCAGCTCAAACCAGGTCTCCTCCTTCCTCCTTCAAATACTCCAGTCCCACGGAGCCTCACGCCTCCCAGCGGGCTATGAGCCTTCCCTCTCTCCTCCTCGCTGCTGACATCCGTTAACCTGACCTCATTCACGGACGACTTTCATTCCTGACTTGGTCTTCTTAGTAACGTCACTATTGAATCTGGTGCCTGCCTTTCTCCACTCCCATAACCCTGTTTCACGTCAGCCACCCACCACTACAGGTATGCCCTAGACCTCTTCACCCATGAGTTGCACCATTTCCAAAATCTGACCTTCCAGCATCTCCCTCTCTCGCTACTGCTTCGCTCACTCAGCAATCCCACTGCAGAAATCCTTCGGCCTCACCGAATCCCTCATCATCCACCAACCATGGTTTCACCCCCTCCAGTCTCCATTCACATCCCTACCATCAATCCACGACCCATCACGAGTATCTTGCAAATACCATCACGTATCTCACTGCTTTAGTCCTTCTTGGTACCAACCTGGCAAAACCCCAACCCCGACCGACTCCAATCATTTGGTCTGCCTATTCCAGGAACTATATGTTGCCGGGGGGGAGGGGAGGGGATGGGGGTCAATCCCACAACTGTGCTACCTGCTCTTTCAATTCATGGTCAAAGGTCCCAAGGAGGCACTAAGCACTACTCACCAACCTGAGTTTTCTTAGCTGGCTGACCACCTCTGAGACTGCCATCTGACATCGCCCTTCTCTGCTCAAGCATCATGCACTGCCCCCTCTGCCCTACTATCAGTTCATAATCCCACTTCATTCTTCAATTAGAAAATAGAAGTCATCAGACAAGAATTCGTTTTCCAATACCAAATCTATTAATGTATCTGCACGTACACTGTTGTGTCTCCCATTACATGAACTCAATAGCCCTGCTCCCTATGAGTAGTCTGGCTGCCATTCTCGTTTACCTTCTAGAGGACCGAACTTCTTCAGCCATTCCCTCTTTTCCCCACATCAAACCATGTATCACTGATGTGCCACTCCTATTAGCACACACAGATCCTCTAGAATTTCCCGATTTAAAAGAGCCCTCTCTTAATCCTACTATCCCCGCAAGTAGTCCATCATTTCTATGTTCCCCTTTCATCGCAAAAGTTCTCAGAGGATTTGTCCACATGTGTCTCCACTTTCTTGCCTCCCGTTCAGACTACCAAACCTGGCATCTTTGTCTACCAGCCCACTACTAGCGTGTTCATCAAGGTCACTGGCAAACCTCTACGCAATTTAAGCCAATGGCATTTCTCGGGCTTCCACTGACAGAAACTGTAGCAGCATTCGTTAAAGTAAGTGCTCCAGCCTCCCTGAAATGTTCTCCTCCCTCTGCTTCTGTGTCACCTCCATCCTAGTTTTCCTTGTATGTAACTGGCCACTCCCCAATCTCCTTTGCTATTTATTTTCTTCCACCTCACATGTGGCAGTGTGCTTCAGCAGGACTTTTTTTTTTCCAGGTAATCTCACCAGTTCCACAGCCATAAATATCACCTGATCTCTGATGGCCTCATCCTTGAGTCCTTCCTTTACTTTGTATCCCACATCCGATCTATCACTAAGTGCTGCATTTTTACCTCCATTCTATTTCTCAAACTTCCCTTCTGTCTCCACTGTCACTAAGACCTCTAAATAGTTTGTACGTTTTCCCAGTCTCAAATTTATTCTGAGATGGTTTTTTAACAACCCTAAAGTCCTTCCCCAACTCAGTTATACCCTGTGACATCTCTACTTCCCTCAAAATGCTTACTGCTCTCTATGCCTGCTAGTTACTTATTTACTTGCTTTGCCCATCCCTGTCTTTCCTCCTCATCCCCGCACTAGACTATGAATTCCATGAAAAAACAGACCTTGTCAGTTCTGGTCACAGTTATCCTCCAATGTGTCCACAGTGCCTAACACATGGGGGGGGTGGTCAACAAAAGCTTAAATGAATGAAGTATGGCTAGTGTTAAATGAGCTTAGTGAACTGGCTACACCATCAACAGTTATCTATTCTTATGCATTTCCCCTTGCTTGGGAGAGCTGTTTGAGGCTCGATCCTTTTTTGTGTCCTTACTATATATTATTAGCACGTGTCTTAAACACATAGTGGTTGTTCCATAAAGAACTGATGAAACAAATAAGTTAAAATTAAAAATATGTGGACTCAGCATATTCCTATTTGTAAGGCATGAGAAGTACAAAGACATTTCTCCATTTGATGAAAAACATTTATAAATACAATTTTGGGAAGGAAATAAAAAAGTTCTCCCTGCCAAAAAGCTTCCTGTACCACAAGTATATTAGTGGCCTAAGAGAAACTCTTTTCCTACTCAAATCCACCTTCACTTCCACTTTATTTAGATTACAAAGTGGAAATAAAGTAGCTTGCAGACAGAAGTGAATGAGTTCATGTGAAAGCTTTTTGCAGATAGACCCAGGTTTCAACAGGTGAAAAGGTATTTTTAATACAATTGCTCATACTGTGGCTATATCTTTACTAGAGACATTCATCACTTACTGATATCTCAGTCGTATATAGGATGAAACACCATGAATTCACGGGAAGAGTTCTTCATAAATCTAAAAAATAAAGAGAGTCTGCTAAATGTGGTATAACAGATTTACTTCTGTTTTTAATTATGGTGTTTACCTTCTATGTCATGCCCTAAGGTGAACACATGAGCAGCAGCAAGTAGCATAAGAAATGATCCTGTTTTTAAAAAGAAAACCTGTCCTAATTTTTGGAAGCTGAAGCTTACATAAAACAAACAGAGATAATAAAAGTCAAAAATATTGTACCAAATCGGTCACAATCAGGGGCTAAAATATGCAGTTTAGGAAATAGGATTTTAAAAACTGACATTAGCTTATGTTAATGAGAATCATAAAAGAGGTGAGATCTTAAATTACTCGTTAAGGATGGGCAGGCCCCGAGAGACAAAAACAAAAGGTATTTCAAACAGGGGAATAACATGACCAAAGGCACAAAAAATGTACAGAGTGTTAGTGGAAAAAGCAGCTGGACACACTTTCATATAAGCAAAAAAATGAAAGAAAAATTCTAATGAACAGAAAAGGGCCAGATAAAGGCCTTGGACTCTGGATCTAGTTCTTCAGGCAACAGAGAAACATTTTAAGTTCCATTATCAAGTAAGATGACATAATACAGGAAATTCTGTATTTTAGGAAAATCAGTTGGTATGGATGATTGATTAGGTAAGATACAGAGAACAAGGAGATGAAAAGGAAGAGTATTTAGCAAACTACTTCCTCCTTTCGACTTTGCTGGTTCTATTTTGAGACTAAATGCCTTTGGTCTCAAATGTACTTTGTGACTATATGACATGAATTCATTAGTTCTTATCTAAGTAACCAAGGCTTGAAATTCTACATGTTTGATTCCTTCCTTTACTTTTTTTGAACAGTCTGTTACCAACTCCTGATTATTTTTCTTAGCCTCAAAATGCTTTCAAATGTATCATTCCCTTTCCATTCCTACCACCAGTACCTTAAAGCAGGGCCTCATTACCTTACATTTGGGTTTCTCTGTTTCTCTGCCTCCAGCCTTTCCTCCCTTTCATCTCAACCTAAACATTACTGCCAGGTTAATTACCCTTTGCTCAGAAACCTTGGAAGGCTTCTCACTGCTTGAAAAAACAAAAACCTGAATGCCTTAACTGGCAGTAGAGGGCGCCAGCTCACCAGTGTCAAGACCGAGTTCAAATCCCACCTCCTTACAAATTCCTCTATCATTAGTCTAGACTGCATCGGCTCTGCCCAACAAAAATATAATGCAAGCCATAAATGTAATTAAAAATTTTAGGGGCGCCTGGGTGGCGCAGTCGGTTGAGCGTCCGACTTCAGCCAGGTCACGATCTCGCGGTCCGTGAGTTCGAGCCCCACGTCAGGCTCTGGGCTGATGGCTCGGAGCCTGGAGCCTGTTTCCGATTCTGTGTCTCCCTCTCTCTCTGCCCCTCCCCCGTTCATGTTCTGTCTCTCTCTGTCCCAAAAATAAATAAAAACGTTGAAAAAAAAATTTTTATTCACAGCCACGTTGAAAAGTTTTGGGTGAAATTACTTTTAATGTATTTTATTTAACCCAATATATTCAAAATATTATCATTTCAGCAGGTAATCATTATTAAGTTATTGAGATATTCTACATCGTTTTTCTTACCAAGTCTTTGAAATTCAGTATGTATTTTATATTTACAGCATATTTCAAATCAATCTAACCACAATTTCAAGTGCTCAACAGCCACATGTAGCTCGCAGCTGCAGTAACAGCACTAGGTCTAGACTCTAAAACCCATGCTTTCATCTGTAGAGCACTGTGCTCTGCCACTCCTGAAGGTGCAGGCTGGCACCATTCTATTCTGATGTACATGTCTTAGGCTTGTTTTTTTTTTTTTTTTTTTTTTAAATGTTTATTTATCTTTGAGAGAGAGACAGAAAGCGCACAAGCAGGGGAGGAGCAGAAAGAGGGAGACAGAGAATCTGAAGCAGACTCCAGGCTCTGAGCCGTCAGCACAGAGCCTGATGCAGGACTCAAACTCACCAACTGCGAGATCATGACCTAAGCTGAAGTTGGAGGCTTAACCGACCTAGCCACCCAGGTGCGCCATCTTAGGCTTGACTTTAATGGTATCACCAACCATTTAGTCCTTGGCCCAAAACCTCTGGAGTCACCCTTCCTCCACCAAATTGCTGCCACCAGTTGAATCCTATTCAGAAAGGTCTCTCCAGGCACCTAGGTGGCTCAGTCGGTGAAGCGTCCAACTCTTGATTTCGGCTCAGGTCACCATCTCACAATTCGTGAGATCAAGCCCCATATTGGGATCTGAGTAAATAGCATGGAGCCTACTTGGGATTCTATCTCCCTCTGCCCCCGCCCCCCACAAGCTCTCTCCCTCTCTCAAATAAAGTTTAAAAAAAATTGTTTCTTTCACACGCATTACTATCCTACTTCAATTGAGGCACACATTACCTTACCTGAATGACTGCAATTTCCTCTTACCTAGTTTTCCTATTCCAAGTTGATTCTCTATACAGCTGTCAGAGACCACCCTGTGTGTGTCTGTGTGTGTGTGTGTATACACACACACTCACGCCCTTTCCTTGTGCAAAGTACGTGCACTGGCTCCCCTCTAACTACAGGATAAAGCCTGAACTCCTTAGCTGGAAATCAAGGTCCTTCACAAGTGGCTCTCAATCTCGCTCTTCCTTCGCCAACCACCCTTGCACTGCATGTTCCGGCACATTTATCTTCCCACCCTCCCTCAGCGCGCCAAAACTTCTCAAATCTCTGCATCCAGGAATGATCTCCTCCCGAGCCTAGTAAATTCCTTGTGACCCTTCATGACCCAGCTCAAATAGCTATTCCTTTGTGAAGCCTTTTTGGTGGCCTCGGGCGGTTTATTTTCATTTAGCACAAACAGCACTAAGAATGTTTGTTGAATGGACGTTGAATGTATAGGTGAAGAGCAAAACTGATCATCTTTGTATCGCCAGTATCAAGCACAGCACTCAAATCCTAACCTAACCACAGTACCCTAACCAGGTCATAAATTGCTTCCTTGAGTCTGACGGACTCATTCATCCCAATTACCAATTACAGTTACTTGCTCTCTCAATAACGACCTTGCATGTTGATGACAACCAAAAGGAACTACACAAAATCCAAGGGAAAACGAAGGAATCTGGGTTGGCCTTTGAACTCACGTGGTACAAAAAAGCCTCTACCTGGTTAGTTCAGAAAGAGAAGCGGCTTCTTAAAAAAAAAAAAAAAAAATCACAAGGGTTGCAAAATAAAAAAATTGGGGATGGGTAATTGATAACTCAGGTTCAGCAGGTGGCAGGAGGCCACACTTGCCAGTGTTAAGGCTGGTGTGACCTCCAGTTTACTTAAGAGCTAGTAAAACAGTGACGGTGGAAGCGCTCGAGGGCAAAGCGAGGGCTGGGAGGGTGGGGAGGCTGGGGGGCGCGAGGCGCGGAAGGCCAAGACAATTTTAACGAAGCATGGTTAACATCTTAAAAGGTCCCCGGAGTCGATTAACTAAAAAGGACGCCTACTTCGTGCCCAGTGCTTAGCAATCTCGTGGCCTTTGAACCCGAGGCCACGGGAAGACCCCCAGCGAGGAGTCCAAGAACACGGTAACCACGAGACCAAAGCTGGCGTCAGATTAACTCCTCCAACGCCGAGAAACAGGGCAGAGGAAAACAGCAAAAAAAAAAAAAAAAAAGGGGGGGGGCAAATAGGAGTGAATCCTACGGACTGCCACAAAGACCGGGAGCTCTAGACCCCCGGAGAAATCACTTCTCTTTCCCTCGCTGAGCACTTCTGCCAGGTCCGGCCAGGACAGTCGCAACCGAAACCCCAGGAGCACGTCCCCAGCAGAGACCCGGCCGGAGTTGGAACCAGGGTCTCCCCTGAGGGCCGAGGGCGCCCCCTCCCCCACCAAAGGGCTCACTCCTTTCCTCCGCCCTCACTTGCCTCGTCAGTCCTCCCCCAACGCCGTCCACTGCCCTTCCCAACCCCTAGTCGAATCCAGGTTCAAGAGCGAGAAAAGCTGATGCTCGCTCAGCAGCACCCGTGACGATCAGCCAGCAGAAGGCCCCCCGATGGCGGCCGCCATTTTGAAACTGGAGGCGAGCCGCTGAGGCGGGGAAGGCCCAGGGCGATACCATCTTCGAGGGGTAGAGACGAAGCTGTGGGAAGTAGATGGCGCTTTACCCCAACAAGTCCCGTCATCTTGCACCGAAGGTGTAGTTTTAGAAAATTTATAATGTGTGAAAAGCTAAAATAAATACGAGAAGAGTCAAACATGAAAAGGAAGAAGGGGTTTGGTTTCCCACCGTCACCCCTCTCTTCGAGCGGGCGTGGCGAATGGCAGGTCCCAAGGCCGCAGCTTCCGCCGGCGCCGGTGGCTGGGCTCGCCTCTGCCCTGGGTCGTGGGGTCCTTTTTGGCACCAAGGCCGCAGGTGGGTCCCGGGTCCAGGAGCGCCGAGGCGCCCCGTTGTGTAGGCAGGGAAGGTCCACCTCTAGGAAAGCCCTCGGCGGCGGTACGTGTAGGCGGCGGGGGTGGGGGGGGGCGGGGTGTGGCTCGGGGCTTGCGAGCTGTGGAGACGGGGAAGGGAAATCGGGGTTTCTTCCCGGGGACGGCTGGGCTTCCGTTTTGCGCCTGGCGGCTTTTGGAAAGGGTAGTAGGAGGCTGTCATTATTGGAAAACGTCTTTAAGGGATAACCCGGTGACCGCCCTTGGCCGGGCCGCAGAGGTTACAGGCCGGGGTCGCACTCCAGGCTCAAGGAGGGAAGCCGCTGCTTCTCTGCCAGCATCACATATTCGTCCAGGTTTCAGCGTTCTGTCTCCTCGTTGCTCTAGATTGGAAACCTCGTTCTCTTCCAAATCGCAAACCTTCTTGAGCCGGCCATTGCGCGCGCGTACACACACACACACACACACACACACACATCACTTAAAAAATGTAATACTGCATTTGTGCTTGGTTTCCAGGGTGGATATGTCATTAAGACGTTTCCAGATCTCAAGCAGTTCAGTTTCTCCACGCATCCCGCACTGCTTTTCATCGATCATATATATGGTTCAAAAAAATGTCGATCTAAACTGCTGTGGGGACCTATTAGAGATTAGGATTTCATTTTTGAAATATCTATTCATTTATGTTTTTACAACGTAAATTGGCTTACAAAAATGCATACCAGATTCAGTTTTCTTTTTAGAAGTTACGCGAGAAAAATTGGGTTGAAGAAAAAGTAATGTTAAGAAAAATGAGATAATCCTGAGTGAGGTCGCTCTAAATGTTTACCTCTAGAGTTACCTTAACGTACAATAAAGCACAAGTAGCTTGAACCAAGGAGCCACCCTGCCTGAGTATTAATCCCAGCTCTACCACTTAACTGCATTTGTCACATTATGCAAGTTGATTGTCCCTGGATTTCCTCATGAAAAAAATGTGCCTCCTACATCGGGGACATTAGTGCAGACACGCATAGTGTTGTGAAGATTACATGAGGTTAGTGATGGTGAAAAGCAGTAAGAACCGTACCTGATAGTGCTATATGAGTCTGCTCTTTCTAGAGGCAAGGCAAAAAATTTGGAACATTGGTAACAGAGGACAGGTGATAAGTTAATGATTCCTTGAGTCTGTAAGAGAAAAAACAATTCGTTTTTCTTAGGAATACCATAGCAAGTCCCAGTTCTAAAGTAAAAGCAGAATTTTTCATGAGTCTTCCGTGGAAAGAAGACAGTACTAAGTGCAGTGTTCTCTTGGTCACCCATGTGGATGTCCCTCTTCATCCAAACCTGGGCTTGTTTCATTGGAGTCTGTCCCAGGACCTCACTGCTGTTTGTCCATCACTGAAAGCCCTCTATGGTCTTCGGCCCATGACCAGAGCCTGTCTATACTCCACCTTCTAGCCATTCTTCCGGGAATCATTCTAGCTCACTCTTAGGTCCATAAATCTTTGTCCTCCCTGGTCATCCACTCACAGTGAAATACAGAGGACAAATTATGTTCAGTGCCGCTGCTCCCGAAGTCCCTAGATAGATGATACAAGTGTAATATGAAATGCCTGTGGGACTAAATTTGTCATTTACCTCCTAGCAATAGAATCATGGTGGCTGGACCCAGTTCTGTATTTTGAACATAGAATCCTTCCATCGACCATTCTTCACCTGTGGAATATATGTGAGAGCCTATATGGAGCCAGGGCCTCAGAGGCTTGTCTCAGAATCTTCTCAGATTCTCAGAGTAGAGCCAGACAAAATACCTACTTGCCCTGTTGGAAGAATGCCAACAATAATGGCTTATAGCCCACGGGTGGCCATGGGCTTATTTAAAACAGTCTCGGACTGAGTCATCAGGCATTTTTTAAAATGCAAACACTATCGCGGGGTGCCTGGGTGGCTCAGTGGGTTGAGTGTCTGACTTCAACGCAGGTCATGATCTCGCGGTTGACGAGTTTGAGCCCCAGTTGGGCTCTGTGCTGACAGCTCAGAGCCTGGAGCCTGCTTCAGATGCTGTGTCTCCCTCTCTGTGCCCCTCGCCCACTCATGCTCTGTCTCTCTCTGTCTCAAAAATAAAATAAACATTAAAACAAAAAATTTTAATGCAAACACTATCTGACTCTGCTGTGCTGTTAGGCTTGACCCCTATTAAGAAATTTGAGGAATCTGTAGCAACAGGTGACAATACATGAGAGCTTGATTTCTACAGAGGCCTATCTTGTCTAGTAGTCTGCATTTTCCTGCTTTCAAAGTTACATTGTTTGATTAAGGCATGTATTATTCCCATATTTGATTGGCTCAAGTTTATAAAACAAGGGGCTATAATTTGGTGGGCACTTGGTCAGATTCACAAAAAGTGCTTTGTATCTAAATGCAAATAATGTTACTTAAGGCACAATGCTAAGAGAGCCACCATCTTCTAGAAAATAAGATGAGGTTACCCAAGAACTATTTGCATCAAATTAGCTAACTAAATCAATTCTTTGAGTTACAGGTTTTTCCAACCCCACCCAGAAGGAGGACCAAGGAGTCTCTATTTTTGATAAAGACTCCCAGGTGCTTTTTAATTTTTTTTTTTTAATATTTGTTTATTTTTGAGAGAGCATGAGCTGGGGAGAGGCCGAGAGAGAGAGAGGGAGACACAGAATCCGAAGCAGGCTCCAGGCTCCGAGCTGTCAGCACAGACCCCGACGCAGGGCTCGAACCCAAAAACCATGAGATCATGATTGGAACCAAAGTCGGACACTTAACCGACTGAACCACCCAGGAGTCCCAGGGCTCCCAGGTGCTTTTGATGTGCAGGCAAGTTTGAGAATAACAGCTGTAGACAATAGACTAAAACTTTAATGCCTAAACTATATATATTTTAAATACCTCATTTACTTTACATAATTTTCCAGATTGGTGATATTCAGACTGGAACCTGCTATATGTAATATTACACCTTATTAAATAGAGTATATAGTAATTGTGCAGCTTTTTACTTCATGGCCATTTTCTAGCCCAGTGCCTTTAGATAGTGATTAAGTTTGAGAAATATAGTAATAGAATGTGTAAGTATGAGAAACGGTGTCCTAGGAGGAGAGGCAGGATCCAGTCTACCTAATCCTAGCAGTTTCATGCTAAGCACTTTTGTTGGCAGTAACGTGTTCTCTTACTAGGGTATTGTCCTATGCCTTCTCAGCCATTGTATATTATTTATTCATTTTAGATTCGTATATAGGCAGATGTATTTTGAGTTCATCTTTAGGTACACATTTTTACAGAAAACTGACAATGCAACTATGTTTTTATGGAATTAATGCAAATTAATTTTCCATTTGGTAGCTTCTAGTTCTATTCTTCCTCTTCTACCTTTTAGGAACTCTTAGAACTTAAAATTCCTTAAGTGCCATGAATGTCAGTTCAGGAAGAGATCAGGAATATCAATTCAGGAAGAGAGGCATTGTGATCTAATAGAATACAGAGCTTTGAAGCAAACCTGAGTTTGAATTCCAGCTCTGTATTCAATTTTAGGTTAAGGTGTTTTCTAATCTGTAAAATTAGGATAATAATAGTTATTTCATGTTACATATAAGACTATATGATGGCTCCGGTACCTAGTAGTCGTTCTCTGAAAGTAAATTCCCTCCTGCCCATATCTTTTATAAAATCACTGATTGATATTGAGATCTACCATGACATTTTTTTTAATGTTTATTCATTTTAGAGAGAGTGGGGGAGCGGCAGAGACAGAGGGAGACAGAATCCAAAGCAGTTTCCAGGCTCTGAGCTGTCCGCATAGAGCCCGATGCAGGGCTCAAATTTAGGAACGGCAAGATTATGATCCAAGCCACAGTTGGACACACAACCAGCTGAGCCACCCAGGTGCCCCTAGCATGGCATTGTTGAATGTGGTTATTTTTTTTTTTAATTTCTCCCATATCTTCATTTACTTTCAAAAATTAGTTTCAGCTTTGTGCTGTAGCAGTATCACAGCTAATGGGGTTTATCCGAGTCACAATTACTGCTAAGTCAAAAATTAGTCTTCAATATTTATAGCTTTATCTAAAGAATTTGGTTTTTGGCATAATAGTATAATTATATTTTAGTATTGTAAGAGGTCCTAAAAGATTTTTTTTGGTCTTAAAAAGATTTTACACATGTGTAAAAGTTTTAAGTTAACAGTAGGAGGATGCAAATACTCAGCTTTTACAGGTGGAATTTTTTATACTCTCCATTTCTCTGCACTGTACCATATCAGATCACTAGTGGAACTAGAAAAAAAGTTAGTAAGTTGATTTTAGTGCAATGCAATTTTTAAACTTTTTTTTTTTAAGTTTATTTATTTTTGAGAGAGAGACAGAGTGTGAGCGGGCAAGGGGTAGAAAGAGAGAGGGAGACAGAGAATCCGAAGCAGGTTCCAGGCTCTGAGTTGTCCCCACACACCCCGACTCAGGACTTGAATTCATGAACTGTGAGATTATGACCTGAGCCGAAGTCGGACTCGGTGGTTAACCGACTGAACCACCCAGGCACCGCATAGTGCGATGCAATTTTTATATTAACCATTGTCACCTATATAATCGTCGAGTAGATTTTAAGTTGTATACTGCATTCTGATGCTGAGCAAATTTGAAGAGGCTTATTATGCTTTTAACATTTACTAAATTCAGGATTAGCTCTCTGTTTCAGATGCAATTAAAAACATTTTTTTTAATGTACTTATTTTGGGAGAGAGACAGAGGGTGTGTGCACGAGTGGGAGAGGGGCAGAGAGAGAGGGAGAGAGGGGATGCAAGCAGGCCCTGAGCTGTCCGCACAGAGCCCAAAGTGGGGCTCGACCACACCAACAGTGAGATCATGACCTGAGCTGAAATGGAGTCAGAAGCTTAACCGGCTGAGCTACCCATGTGCCCCAAAATGCAATTTTTCAAGATATTTCAAAGGCAGTTATATTTCTGCTCATTCTTCTTTTTTGTTGTTGTTTGGTTTTTTTTTTAGCATTCATGATGAACGTAATTCAGATTGTTCGTGACCACTGGGTACATATACTTGTGCCTGTGGGATTTGTCCTTGGATGTTATCTAGACAAAAAGAACGATGAAAAGCTAACTGCCTTCCGGAACAAGAGTTTGTTGTTTAAAAGGTTAGTTTGTACGTTTGTTTTAAACCAACAATTGGCCAACTTTTGGTAATACTCTTTTTAATACCATGTGTGCCAAAAATAAGCAGAAAGGGTAAATTTTCCCCCAAGAACTTCTATTCAAATGCTATCATTTTGTAGTGTTATTTGTCGTTTAATCTTTGGATAAAACTGAGTGATTACCTTTCGAATAACAGATCTTCAGTTTATGAACAGGGTATTTCCGATGTTTGAATTTTTTTTTTTTTTTTTTTTTTTTTGGCATTCAGGGTACATTTGTAATATAGAAACGAAGTTTTAAACTAGCTCACCAAAGCCTACTTTAGTGTGGCTTTCACATACATTATCAGACAGCATTTTACATAAACCAGAATGTGGCTGAAATATATGATACCAATAGTGGCTCAGTGCTGTGTTTGCAGCAACACTGCTGGAGAGCTCTAGACACGGTGGCCAAGTGATCAGAAGGCAGCTGACTGCTGCCTGGTCCCGTTGTGTCTCTGGAGATGGCTTTTTTGGCAGCAGAGAGGTAGTTAGCAAGGCAGGGTGCCTGCCACTGGGTGTCACCTAGGTGGGAAGAAGCTCCGGGGACCAGAGGCTTGAGCAGCATTCACAGTCCCTATGTAGAGGGGGTCTATGGTTAGGGATTTCAAGAACGATCAAATACATGAATTAGAAAGGGTTTAGAAAACCTCAAGTGAACAGAGGATAAAAGCTTTCATACAGACTAAGAAATTACGGTTCCTAAATCTAGAAAAATGAAATTGAAGGGCTGGTAAAAGTTTAAAATCATGAGAGAACAGAATGGCTCTGTTGAGTCTACATAAAAACTTTAATGGGTCAATTTAATAGAATATAAAATATTGAACTCATACTCTTCTTTTTCTCCCCCATGAAAGTTTAATTTATACCTTTTCCTTTCCTTCCTTTCTAATTTCCACACAGGGAATTGAGACCCAATGAAGAAGTCACCTGGAAGTAAAGGCTGTGACTGAAATACAGAATGTTCACATTTTAAAAATTGGGAGAGAAATAAAAACACATTCATTATTTAATTTAAAGTGTGATTCTTTTTATGTTGGAGTAATCTTCCACATTTCAAGTAATAGGCACACATAGCTTAAAAATAATTATTGACCGCTTGATTATGCACATTGATGTTAAATTTACAGTCAGCATTTCATTTTCTTTTCCCCATTTTAGACCATAGCACTATTAAAACACATAGCAATTTTTTCCTCAGGTATTTTTCAGAAAAATGTTTTCAAATTATGTGCTTTAGAAGGATGACACTAGCTGAAAATTTTGGTGACCTTGAGTTTGGCAAAGACTTCTTAAATACAACACATAAAGCATGAACTAGTTTTAAAAACTTTTGCTCTTCAAAAAATACTGTTCCAAAAATGAAAATGCAGCCATAAATTGGGAGAAACGTAATGTACAACAACTTATCTAGAATATGTAAAGAACCCTTCTACCTTAATAAGACAACCCAGTTTTTTAAAACAATTCACTTATTTTTTTAAGTAATCTCTACACTCAGTGTGAAGCTCAAACTCAACGACCCCCAGATCAAGAGTTGCACGCCCCACTAACTGAGCCAGCCAGACACTCCCAGCCCAATTTTTTTAAATGAGCAAAAGATTTTAATAGACACTTTACCAAAAAAGATAAGAGGATGGCAAATAAAGTACATGAAAAGACTCCCAACATCAGCAGTCATTAGGGAAATGCAAATTTAAGCCACAATGGTACCGTGACACACCTATTTGAATGGTTCAAGTTAAAAGATTGATGTATTTACCAGTGTTGGCAAGGAACTGGACCTCACACTGCTGGCAGGAGCGTAACCTGGAGTTGCCAGTTGTAGCACTTTGGAAATCCAGTTGTGTGGTTTCAAATGAGAAAAACACCTATCATATGCCCCAGCCATTCCTCTCTGAGATACTCATCCATAAAAGAGAGCCTCCTTTCACACAAAGACTTCCATAAATATGCATAATCCAATATTAAAGATAACCCAAATGTCAATCAAGTCAATACGCTGTGTTAAACCCATACAATGGAATACTACTTGGCATTAAAAAAAGGAATGATCTAGAGTGCCTGGGTGGCTTAAGTTGGTTGGGCCACTGACTTTGGCTCAGGTCCTGAACTCACGGCTCATGAGTTCAAGCCCCATGTTGGGCTCTGTACTGACAGCTCAGACCCTGGAGCCTGCCTCAGATTCTGTGTCTCCCTCTCTGCCTCTGCCCCACTCCCTCCCCCCCGACCCTCCCCCACTCATGCTCTAAGGTAAATAAACATTAATAAATAAATAATTTTTAAAAAGGAATGATCTAATGCTTCAACATTAATGAATTTCAAATGAATTATCCAGGATGAAAGAAGCCAGACAAAAAGCATACGCTTTACGGTTCCACTTATATGAAATGTTAGAAACTGTAAACTATAGTAACAAAGCAGATCACTGATTGCCTGGAGGCACAAAGTCCAGAAAAGGGTTAGAGGTAAGAATGACCAGGGAGGGACAGCACCTGAGTGGCTTGGTCCATTGAGTGTCTGACTCTTGGTTTTGGCTCAGATCATGATCTCACAATTCGTGAGTTCAAGCCCTGTGTGTCGGGCCCTGTGCTGATGATACGAAGCCTGCTTGGGATTCTCTGTCTCCTCTCTCTCTGCCCTTGCCCTGCTCTCTCCATCTCTCTCAAAAAATAAACATTAAAAAAAATAATATGAATTACAAGGGGGCACAAGGAAACTTTGCTTCGGATGGTTCCATGGATGTATACATGTCATCTGTTGTATTCAACTACCTCTTCTCAGAAAACATTTTGTTTTAGATAATACTGGATTTAGGAGAAGTAATATTACAATGAAATGATACTCCCTAATTATCAATGATTCTTGTCAGGACTCTGGACACTGAATCTGACACACCTTCAATTTTAAAATGTGAAATGTTTAAAATTCCGTTAAGCTATTTGGTCTTCAGTAACAACAAAATGAACACCAGATTAAATTTAGAATATACGGTGTTCAAGAAGAAAGAAATATCTGTGCCATCTCACTTGTTGACATAAAACTCCAATGAAGTAGATTAGAGAAAATCTGAGTGGCCCAAGGTGGCATAAGAAGTTACTAGTAGTGGGTCTGTTTGGTCCGCTGTCTCACCAGCAACTCTCCTGATTAGCTCAGTAACTTCTCTCTCCCACTGAATTATCGTAATACTTTCCTGTGCCAATCAGTCAAAAAGAATTCATGCATTTATTCACTGCTCTGTACCAACCCTTGATACAAAGACTAAGACTTCTCTGCCCCTCAAAAGCTAATAGTTCAGTAGCATATAAAGTAATAGGTCCAGTATGGCGTAATGAGTGCATTCCTATAGGCATGTGCAAGGTATAGTGGCACAAAGGACTTCGTTAGAAGACTCTGGAAGTCAAGGGAAGCAGCTAGTGTGATGAGCAGGGGGAATTCTGGGAGATACAGCTGGACAGGTAGTTGGTCCAGGTCACTAAGTGCTTTTTAAGCCAGCAATGGGAAGCCACTGAAGGATTTTAGAGTAAGATTTGTGTAATTAGTATTTAAAGATCCCTCCCAATATAAGCTCCATGAAGATGGGACTGTTTGTTTCACGGTTACGGTCCTAGTGCCTGACACATAGTAGTATTCCATTTGTTAAAAGGAAGAAAAACTGATGAGATTTGCATGTTTGAGAGATCATTGACAGTACTCTGAATCTTACATATTGAGACTGGAATTAGAAGACCAATTCAGAAATCCTCAAACCAGGCTGGCTACACAACAGACCAAGAGGGCTTGAACTACCAGGAGCAATGAAGAAAGAGGGGAGACGGTGAATACACAACATTTGAGGACTGACCAATGCAAGGAGTGAGGGGGAAGAGTTAGGGGATCACGAATCATTCCCAGACACTTGGCTTCATTAATTCATTTGAAAGACATCAACTACCAAATGGTCATAAGACATGGGCCCTGCCATCATGACATTTATAGGATGTTGGGGAAGATGTATGGTTAAACCAACTATTATGATACTGTGTAAAAGTGACTATGTATGATAGAGGCACATACAGGAGCTCAGAAGGGGGAGAGGGACTTCTAAATTCAGTGGAAAGCAGGGAACATTTTCTATAGGGTATAGTCATTGAGTTTTGAAGGATGATATATCTTACAAAGTTAAAAGTTTAGGATGTGCTGAATAACAAGTGGAATTATAAGAATAGGAAATGCAACACATTTAATATGCAGATCATACACTGTTTCAATGGCAAAGCCAAAACCAGAACTTTCATTCTGACTCCCAGGCATCAGTCTTTTCACTTTACAATGTTCCCTATTAATCACATGCTCAACAGGTGGGGAAGCCCTAATGAAATGATTAGTATTAATTCAACATCACTGAATATTGCTGGGAGGATTTAAGAGGGAACGAAACAATGAGTCCTTCAGCATATTGTTCATCCTAGTAAGCAGTCACTCACTAGAGACAGTTAAAGCATGTCCTTCCAAAACTCAAGTCCACCCAGAACCAAAGACCTTGTTTGGAAGTAGGTTCTTTGCCAATGAAATTAGTTAAAGATTGCAGCGTGAATTAAGGTAAGACCTAAATCCAACCATTGGTATCTTATGAGAGGACAGAGACACACAGAAGGAAGATGGCCACGTAAAGACCAAAGCCAAGGTTGGAATTCTGCAACCGCAAGCCAACTAATTAATAATGCTAGGAGCCTTTAGAAGCTGGAAGAAGGAAGGATTTCTCCCTGTGGCTTTGGAGCATGGACCTGCTGACACCTTTGTTTCAGACATCTGGCCTCAAGAACAACAAGAGAATACATTTCTGTTTTTAGCCACCAAGTTTGTGATGATTTGCTGCGGTAGCCATATAAAATGAATATAATCACATTTTTTTTTCTGAATAAGTAATACAATATAGTTCAAAAATCAAGAATAAAATTGTATACTGTGAAAAGTTTCCCTCCCACCCCTGCCTATTTGCCTAGTTCCCTTCCCATCTCAAACATGTAGGTAACCTCTGTGTCTCCTATGTAGTCTTCCAGAGATTTGTAACGTATATAAAGCAAAAAGGTAAACACATGTTTCTGTACATAGACACAAACTTTCTTTTAAAAAAATCAGGAAAAAAAGTGGTTTGCATATTTTTTCACTTCGTGAGATCATGATTTGTTTCCCCAGTCAGTCCACAGTTCCTTAAGAACATGCATGGACTGTTTCCCCAATATGGGATTGTGGACTGTGCACACAGCATCATCTGATAAATGGTAACTAAATCCTATCCCAGAGCACCCGGTCCTCACTGGACTCTCCATTTCCTTACCTCCTGCTGCCCCTTGTGTTCCTCTGAACGTGCACTCACCAAAGTCAACAATAGTCTCCATAGCAACACAATTTAGTGGAATCTTGCTAAGTCCTGATGTTGCTGGACCTCTTGGCAGCAACTGATACTGACT
This sequence comes from Acinonyx jubatus, assembly GCF_027475565.1. NCBI lineage: Eukaryota > Metazoa > Chordata > Mammalia > Carnivora > Felidae > Acinonyx > Acinonyx jubatus. The sequence continues at coordinate 132,687,572 of NC_069386.1, read as the reverse complement.
GCTCCTTGAAACGTTCCCTTCTCAGGGCTTTGATAACTTTACACTCCCCTGCTTTTTCCTCCCTTCTCTTCCACTACTCCTTCTCTACCCTCAAGATTCTGCTTTAGATCCTCTTCTCGAGCTCTTCCTTTTCTCCTAGATGATTTTATTCACTCCTGTGAATAACTCCCTGCTCTATAGCAAAACCAAACCCCTGAACTCCAGACTATCTATCTTTTAAAAAATACTTATTTATTGGAAGAGTGCAAGCGGGGGAGGAGCAGAGAGAGGGGACAGAGGATCCAAAGCAGGTTCTGCACTCACAGGTTGACATCAGCAAGCCCAAAGTGGGGTTCCAACAAGATCATGACCTGAGCTCAACCAACGGAGCCACCCAGGTGTCCCTATCTATCTATCTATCTATCTATCTATCTATCTATCTATCTATCATCTATCTATGTGCCCACCCATTACTTTTCTCATGGATCATAGGTTTGTCAAATTCAACATCTCTAAGAGGTAACCTCTATCTTCTCTTTCCCAAAACTTGCCCTTCCTCCTGCTCCTGCCACAGTGGCTGCCTAGGGCAGAAACCCAGACATCATCCCTAATGTTTCTATGTCCCTCACTTCCCACGGTCACCAAGTTCTGTTGAGTCTCCACGATTCCTCATTATCTCTCAAAACAGTCTCTTCTCGACTGCAGGTCAATACTCTAGTCCAAACACCATCAGCTCTCCTAAGACTCCCTCGACAGCATCAGCTCTTTTCTGTAGCTAGTGATCTTTATAAAATGCAAATCTGAGCATGTCTCTTCTCCTTTAAAAACTGTATATAACTCCCTAACTGCCTTTAAAAGGCATACCTTCCTGGGAGCACCTGGGTGGCCCACATTGGGTTCTCTGTTGTCAGTACGGAGTCAGCTTCAGATCCTCTGTCCCCCTCTCTCTGCCCCTCGCCCACTCTTTCTCTCAAAAATAAACGTTAAAAAAATTTTTTTAAAGCATACCTTTCTTAATTTCAAGGTGCAAAATCTGCTTCTTCCCTACTCCTTCAGTTGCCTCAAATACCTTCCCCCCATTTTACTGGATTTTTCAGTTCCTCCAACTCATGCTTCCTCTTCAGGGCCAGAACACAGACACTAATAACAAGGTGTATGGATTTGGACCCCAGCGCAGCAACTTACCAGTTGACTTTGTTCACCCTTCTTTTCTTAATCTCCCTGTGCATCAGTGTCCTCATAGGTAAAATAGGGATCATAACAACACCTACATCAAAGGTTGTATTAAATTCGTTAATATATGCAAAAGTAGTTTAAGAAGAATAATGCCTACCCTACAGTAAGCTCTGTATAAGTATTAGCTACATTTTTACACAAGTGCTAGGTGTTGGGGGATGCAATGATGTCTTTTTCTTAATCCGGCTTTCAGTGGGGGAGGACGAGAAAGATATTAAATAATTAAATGCAAATATGATAAGCATAAAATACAAAGTGGAAAACATAAAAGAACATAGAACCCAGGTGTTCCTTGTCCAGACCCCTAATAGCCTAAAAATCCATAGCAATGGGTGGGAAGCGGAGATCCTCCAGACCCTAGGTGGCGCTGCAACACCCCCACCCCCCCCTCCAAGCTGGCCAGATAAAGGGAGATCGCAGGACGCGCTACACAGGTCACGTGCCCTCGCATTTACCGCCCCGGCGTTCACTAGCTCTTCGCTCCACGTGACTCACTTCCTCGGAGATGATTGGTCTGTGAGAGGCACGTGGGCAGGGGCGGCTCGAGGCGGGGCGGGGCAGGGTGGGCGGAGGGGTGGGGCCGAGGGGCGGGGCTGGAGGGGGGTGGTTCGGCGCGGGGGCCGTTGGCTCCACACAAATAAACATGGAGTCCATCTTCCACGAGAAAGTGAGTGTCCGCGTTCGGTGGGGAGCTGTTGTGCCGTGGCTGCGATAGGGCGCGGTACAGCCTCCTCCCGCAGAGCTGGCGGGGGCCCGATCGCCCCCATCCCAGCCTCGCCGGGCGGGGGAACTTCGTAGGGAGGGCAGCTTCACCGACGCCCCCACCGCACCCTCTGCCAAAGAGGCCGGTGCCCGAGGTGTCCGGGGCTTGGGACGCCCGGGCAGCTGGGAGGGAGTGAGGGCAGGGCCGGGGACACCATGGGGGCACGGGAGTGCGGTGGCACCGAATGGGTTAGCTTCCGCGCTTCCCTTCCACTTTCCGTGGGCTTCACTCTCCATTCCCTTCTCCCCCAGTCTCTCTAGGTTCTAGTTAGTCACCTCTTGGACCCTTCCCTCAACCCTCCCCAACTCCACCCCACTCCCTCAGTCCCACTTCTGGCAGAATTAACTTTTCCTCCTCTGGGCTCCTCTGTTCTATATTGGAACCTCCCATACACTTAGATCTCCGGGGTTGTGTTCTTGTCCTCCTGCACCGGGTCCCTGAGCCTCCCTAGGGCGGGGACCTTGGCTCGTCCCACGTAGGGCCTGACACTTGGGGAAGTGAGGTAGGAAATCCTGAGCGCCCCTGAACAGGGAAGTCGTCACAGGAGTTTTTGTTACGGGATGTCTAGGTTTCGTTTCTTTTGGTAGTTGCATCTTTCCGGATCAGGAGGCCAGCTTCCTTATTAGTTATCAGGACTAGACTGGAATAATTTTGTTGTCGTTCACCTAGCCTGTTTTGCTTTTATTCTTTAACGACCACGCACTTGAAGATACGATTGGTGGCATGTGGAGAAACAAGCTATTTGGGTGTGAGTGAAACCTTCCCCAGGACAACTTTGGCACATGATAGATACATTGTTTCATAATAGTTTCGTGTTTGGAAAGGATTGTCGGGGAGGCTTTTGTTTAGTAGGAGCAGCAAGGTTTGGTTTTGTTAAATACTTGTAAACGATCATTTATCCATTCACACAAAGCCACCAAAGACAAAAGAGACACAGGATGGATCTAAACAAGTTGTTCAATGGAATGCTTTTCTTTATAGAAAACATTTTAGAACGTTTTGGCACTGGAGTAGACCAGTTTTTATGTTGGGGGGGGGCGGAGGAAGGACTCCTATAGTTACCACTAATCTTTTGACTTGATTGATGTGATTGATGAATCTTGGACAAGAGAAATTTAGTTGCCTGGCTAAGGAGATTGAATGAAGAGAACCCTCCATATACATATTTTTATTCCTAATTTTCAAAAGCTTTGGTATAGGACCAGATGTTTCAAATGGAAGACTTTAAACTTTTTCCACACCACCTCTTGAGAGTTACATATTTTTACAGATATTGATTGACAGCCATTGGCACTGTTGGGATAGATTTCAGTGAAGGTAACTACTAAACCTGGGTGGTTTAGTAGCTGGGTGCTAGCCTCATAAAGGTCTACTTTTCCTGAAAGAAGTCACTCTCGATTATCAACATCTGTGTAGGCTTAAAGGTACTTACAGAATACATTTATCCTTATCAACTTATATGTACTTAACAGATGAGGGCTTTTGAAGTTTTTTAGGCATATTTCAAGAGTATGGAAAATACCTATAACCACAGGGCCCGTCGTGAATCTCATACACAGTCCATTCTGGGAATGTTTGAGCTTAATATGCCGTTTTTCAGCACCCTCCTTTCCCCGTCTGCCGCATACACATGACCTTTGTCAGAGCACCAGCGTTGGCCGTAAGAAGCTGTGTATATAGAGATGCCTGCCTTGCAACTGCTTCCTCTGGGAATGTTGGTTTCCCCATTTTCACAGTGGCGCCACCTTGAGTGCCCTTTGTTAAGTTAGGATGTAAACTTAACAGTTGTTCTGTGGTATATCCCCAGTGCCTAAGATGGTGCCTAGCACATAGTTGCTCAATAAATATTTAAGTGAATTAAGAGAGTTTCTTGAGCTTCTAAGATGTGTATGGTGGTAGTTATCTAAAAGAAATCATTTTTCTGTATTTTAGGCTTTGCAGGTCACATACTGCCTCTCACATGTTCTTGTTTGTGTGTGGGTGTGTTACCCAACCATCTCAAATCATAAAAACCACTCTTAGCCACCGGAGCAGGTTGTATTTGGCCTATTGGCTAGAGTTTGCCAAGCCCTAACAAACCCTCGTACTAAATGGCCACTAACTGCCCGGTGTTTTGGTGTTTGTTTTAGTTCTGATGTCTGCTTTCTGTCATTTCTGTTACCATTTCTATTGCTAACTGCTCTTGGTGTGGGCACAGTGCCATCCAAATTGGTACTTTTAATGTAAATTGAGAGTGTAGCCACACTTGTTGGGATTGTGTTTAAAATTAATGAAAATGCCAGAAGATGCTGAGCTTTGACTTGATGCTATTCATTTGGCCTTTTTGTGATTGTTGGTTTCTAGCTGTCTTGAGGACAGTGGAGGTCTAGGGACAACCCAATTCCAAATGAGTGGCTCGAGGAAGTAATAATAGCACAGACTTCACTTCTGCCTGAGTTTGAATCCTGGCTCTGCTATTTACAATCCATAGGATCCTGAGCAAGTTACTCATTATCTCTCTGTGCTCCAGTTTCCTCCTCTGTGGTGTGAGGATAATGAAGTGTCTACCTCAGTTATAAACACTTGGAATGCTTCCTGGCACATGTACTAGGGAAGTGCCGGCCATTGTTGTTACTCAGATACTTGTGTTTGCTGGACCTCGCCATAGGGGGTGAGAGCTTAGCGTCACTGAGATGAGATGAAGAAGTAGTCATAGGTTGATTGTGTGGGCACTTTAGGCCGACCCTGAGTGCACCTGAAGGTTTATGCCTGGTTTCCGCTGTAATCAGTAGTGTCTGTGGGAATTTGAACTCGTTGCAGGTTGGTCCTGAAGACTTTAAGGACGGTGAGAGAATGATTTGGTTACACTTACCCTCTGTGTAAGTGTATTTTATAAAACCCTCTGTGGTTTTGTAAAATACCTTGGTAAAGCTGAACATACAGATTGTTCATCCTCTGATCCCAATACAAGAAGTCTGGGCCTAAAAGCATGGCATTTCAATGCTACTGAACTTTGACCATAGCACATATAAACTTCTATCCAACTTTGGTTTAAAGCTCCACGAGGAAGAGGTGGGTGGGGATAAATTGGTGGGCTGGGAATGGATAATATTAGGTGGGGCACTTGTACAATTTTTTTGGGGGGTTCATGTAGAATTTGATTCACCTTGTTTAAAAAGTGATTTTAAATTTGGACTGAACAATTTGTTTTCTTCTATTAAATCACATTAGAAGTACAGAACTTGCTATTTCCTGTGACAGTTTACTTAGACAGAGTTTGATATCAATTGCTTATTTTTTTGTCCTTCAAAGCTAGGTTTTTAAATTATTTTACGGAGGTCGAGTGGAAAATTGAGGCAGAGGGAGGGAGAGTTTTCCAAGCGTGGGACTCAATCCCACAACCCAAGCCAAAACCAGGAGTCAGCTGCCCAAGTGACTGAGCTACCCAGGCACCCCAAAGCGAGTTTTTTAGAGAGAGAATTTTTTATTAAATGGTTGGCTTCACTATTTCAATATATGTATTAAATGTGACGACCATAGTTGGAGAGCACCAAACTGAGGCATGTAACCTGACAGCCAGACAGAAAATTTGCATTAGGACTGTTCCCAGAAAATCCAGTGTCTGGTGACCATAGTAGGAAGTTCTTGGGGCTCCTGGGTGGCTCAGTCGGTTAAGCGTCTGACCTCAGCTCAGATCATGATCTGACGGTTGGTAAGTTCTAGCCCCACATCAGACTCTCTCTGTGCTGGTAGCATGGAGCCCCCTTTGGAACCTCTGTCTCCTTCTCTCTGCCCCTCTCCTGCTTGCATGAGCTCTCTCTCTCTCTCTCAAAAATAAATAAACATGGGGTGCTCGGGTGGCTCAGTCATTTAAGGGACCAACTCTTGGTTTCAGCTCAGGTCATGATCTCACAGTTCATGAGTTTGACCCCACATCAGGCTCTGTACTGACAGTGCAGAGCCTACTTGGGATTCATTCTCTCTCTCTCTCTCTCTCTCTCTCTCTCTCTGCCCCTCCCCGACTCATGCGTGTGTGGCCTTTCTTTCTCTCTCTCTCTCTCTCAAAATAAATAAACTTTTAAAAAGTTAAGTACATAAATAAACGTAAAAAAAGGAAGCTCTTGATATGTGAAATACCTGTATCTTAGCAGAGTTGTTGTGGTTGTTATTTGAACTTTTTTAACTGTAACAAACACATTAAGGGTACACACACCATAAGAGTACAGCTCAGTGAGGTCTCACAAAGTGAACACATGTGTAAATAATTCTTAGATCAGGTAACAGAATATTTATTTGCTCCGCTTAGGCCTTCCTCCAGATACTGTCCCTCCACCCCACCTTCACCCTTGTGAGGGTGATCACTGTCCTGAATTCTAACGTCATAGATGAGTTTGGCCTGTTTTTGAGCTTTTATAAATGGCATCATACAGCGGCTGCTCTTTGAATCTATCTTCTTTAACGTTGATTCGTCTGTGTTGTTGCAGGTCGTTGTAGTGAATTCATTCTTATCGTCATATAGTTTTCCCTTGTGAAAAGAGCACAGTTTACCCATTCTGTGATGGGCATCTGGATGGTTCAGGGTGGGGCATTACCAGTAGTAGTGCTAGGAACATTTTTATATGTGTTTTGATGAATGTACGTTTACATTTCTGTTGTTGGCATTATGTACCTAAGAGTGGAATTGCTAGACCACAGGGTTCGTATATGTTAAGCTTTAGTAGATACTCCAAATAGTTTTCCAGAGGGGTCGTACTAATTTACATGTCCACAAGTGGTGTTTTGATGTCTCTAATCTCCAACATTTTAGCCATTTTGGAGAGCGTATAGTAGTAACATACTGCAGTTTTAATATATCATTCCCTGATGGTTGATGACGTTGAGCATCTTTTTGTCTGTTTGTGAATACTTGTTTGTCTTGCCCGTTTTTCAGTAGAATATAAGTAGGATGGCTGTGTATTCCTTCAGTTCACGTTGTATTGTTCAGAGGAAGTTTCTTTCTAGAGGTAGGAATACAGTAGAAGGAAAAAGAGGTGGAGACACTTTCTCTTGCACTATGTGGCTGTGACTTCAGGGATACTGTCTTCAGTTTCAAGATACTTCTATACCAAAATATGAAGATAAGCTTATCTTGGCCCCCTCCCTATCTTGCGCTCAGACTCTCTCAATGCTGCCTTCCTATTCCACTGCATACATATACCCTGTATCATTTTCTGAAGCTGAATTTTGTTCCTAGAACCAGGAGAAATATGTGTCTCACCAGGTGTTGCTCTTTGGAGTCACCAAAGAGTTCTGTGTCACTCTTGAGTGACAGAGCAAATCGTACAAGGTAAGACAGGCTGGGTTAAGGCATAGACTTTAGTGGAGGAAAGGAGAACTTAGAGGGTCAGGGTTAGTGGGAGAAGAAAGTATTCTCATCTTCTGCCATCATTCCACAGAGGGGTCTGTGTTCACAGGAAGGGATCTCCTTCGCCAGTGAGTTTCCCTTCTTCCAGGGCAAGTATGGGAAAGTGACATTGTTGTGGGGAGCAGGGTGATAAGCAGACTGCTCAGGGCCAGGCACCCGGGATTTATTTGTTTTTTTAAATTTTTTTTAATGTTTATTTATTATTGAGAGACAGAGAGACAGAGCACGAGCGGAGAGGGGCAGAGACAGAGGGAGACATGGAATCCAAAGCAGGCTCCAGGTGCTGAGCTGTCCGCACAGAGCCCGACGTGGGGCTCGAACTCACAAACTGTGAGATCATGACCTGAGCCAAAGTCGGACGCTTAACCGACTGAGCCGCCCAGGCGCCCAAGGCAGCTCGGATTTACATTTGGGGTGCCAACTGTGTGAGGGCCAGCTGCCCAGCAGCTGAAGACCCTGGGGCCCATGGGAAGTTGTACTCCCTCCACCCCCCCCAATGATACAAAGCCAGTGATGCCTCCTTGGATGCAGCCCTCCTTGCTGGCTTGTTCAGAAATGAGCTCCAGGTGTGGTTTGGGGAAGTTTTGCTTGTTGTACATACTGCATAGACATTTTGTGCAGAGCTCCCCGAAGAGAACCTTGGTTCTGTTGGCTACAGGTCTTCATTAACGTCGAGCAGGATCTTTCCTACCTGTATCAATTCTTGAGATACTTTTGTTCATTGATTTGAAACTCCTTGAGTAAGCATTTAGATCGATAGATTATCTTCAAAAAGAATTTTTTTAATGTTTATTTATTTTTGAAGGAGAGAGAGACAGAGCATGAGCGGTGCACCGGCAGAGAGACAGGGAGACACAGAATCCGAAGCAGGCTCCAGGCCCTGAGCTGTCAGCGCAGAGCCTGACATGGGGCTCGGACTCAAGCCGTGAGATCATGACCTGAGCCAAAGTCAGAGGCTTAATCGACTGAGCCACTCAGGCCTCTTGATCGAGTAGATTATCTTATTAAAAGAACACACATGTTCTGGGGATTAAAATTTCGCTTTCAGTGTTAGTAATTTTCCATGGAACCTCCAAAGAGATATATTTTAGGTACTGAAAATGAGAGGTGCTAATGTTTTTATAGAGTAGTTTCTAGTGAAATGTGAAATTTGGCATATTTGTAGAGAACGCTGTTTGTTTATATAAGTCATTCTCAAGTTTTTGATCATAGAGCTAAATAATTGTAGTTTCCTTAATGGTAAAATTATAAAACAAGTGTTAAATGAAAATTCAGGTACTTCGTAAATCATTGCTGTTGAAAGCCAAAAAGGCTCGGTTTGGCTGCGTTAGTGATTAAATTCCTCTTGAGAGGAAGATACCGTACAAGTCTGTTCAGCAAATCACATTTGAATTTTTTCTTTTGAAAATATTAGCAAGAAGGCTCACTTTGTGCTCAACATTGCTTGAATAACCTATTGCAAGGAGAATATTTTAGCCCTGTGGAGCTGTCTTCCATTGCCCATCAGCTGGACGAAGAGGAGAGAATGAGAATGGCAGAAGGAGGAGTCACCAGTGAGGACTATCGCACTTTTTTACAGGTACTGACTTTCAACTCACCGAATCAGGTTCTGAAAAAATGTGGGTACCCTTTAGAAAAGGATGAAGCATTCTTCCTATGGGGATCTGACATGTCGATTATAACTATGCTCTCGACTTCATAAACGGGACCGCGCAAGATGTTATTTTAAATATGCACACCAATGACGGTTTCTATCCTTCTCTCCCCACCCTCCACCCCCGCCTCAACGACCCATCCGAAATAAACAGCAGCCCTCGGGAAATATGGACGACAGTGGTTTTTTCTCTATTCAAGTAAGTGGTTAGAAGCATGTACTAAGGGCTGTTGGTGTCTGGGCACTGATCGCGCTGAGGATGTGGTCGATACGCATCTCTTCCCACAGCATCTCTTTTCACGGTCACTGTAATGATGTGACCTTCAGCGGTCCTTCTAGTAGATTGTGTCTAAGACTGTAAGATTATTAAAAAATAAAAATAAAGCCATAGAACACAAGGAAAAAACTGGGGGAAAAAAGTGTAAGATCATACTCTAGAGCACTAGATTTTTATAGAGATAAACATGAAAATTAAGATTGTAGAACCTTCATTTTAGAGTAGGGCGTTTTGAACGAAGACCATGTAATTTACATTTGGATGCTGTTAACCGTAGTTCCAATAAGAGTATTTCAAACTTGCTACATCTTGGATAAATTTGAGAAAATGCAGCACCTCACTGCCTTCCATTTAAATCCGCGTACCGGGACTGGATTCCTTTATTATGGTCTGTGGCTTTTGCTTTCTTTCTTTTTTTACACTTTTAGCTCCCCTGGGATTCTGTGGGTGAATGTGTATGTACTTGTGAGATTCTTTTGCCTTATCCATGGGTCTTTCATTCTAACAGCCGGGAGGTATATCCAGAGTTCTTCCAGAAGCTCTCTCGAGGAGCCTGTTCCGTCCCCCTGTATTGTCCTCCCGGACCCCTCATTCAGTAGCCTCTCCGTCCAGCACTGCTCCACATGGGCGGTACCTGGTGAGAGCTGCCGCAGCGCTAGAGGAGGCTCGAGCGGGCCCTGCGCTTGCTGTTGCCTGTTTGTGCGACACTGGGACGCTGGTCTTGGTGCCTGTTCACGTCTGCCCCCTGCGTTGTGTTCACTGTTTATCTGTGCTGGCTGGCACCTGGTTCACTTGCTGCTCTGTTGGCTGCCTCGGAGGGTGGAGAGTGAATTTTCAGAAATGTCCTTTTTTTTCCTCCAGACAGTTGGAAGTAATCAGGCTTATTTATTTATTTTTTCCTACGAATTACAAACCCATGATGGTAGTTCAAAGTCTGAAAGCTTCAGTTTAAATTCCCAGGAAGAATCCATTTTTAATAGACAAAATTTTCATCACTACTGACATACCAGGTAGTGAGTTGAATATAACTTTTCTAAAGCAGGACCCGGAGCAGCCAGATTATTGTGTGTATATAGTGGACTACTTTTAAGAATAATACTCAGGGGCGCCTGGGTGGCTCAGTCACTTAGGCGTCCGACTTCGGCTCAGGTCATGATCTCACGGCTCGTGGGTTCGAGCCCCACGTCGGGCTCTGTGCTGACAGCTCAGAGCCTGGAGCCTGCTTTGGATTCTGTGTCTCCCTCTCTCTCTCTCTGCTCCTCCCCCACTCATGCTTTGTCTCTCTCTCTCTCTCTGTCAAAAATAAATAAACATTGAAAAAAAAAAAGAATACTGAGTAGAATATACATCTGGATTTTTGAGACAGTTTTATCTCGGAATTATGTGGTTCTCTGGAATGTTCCAGAAACCTAGTGTAAAAAGGACTCTTTTATAGGTACTTTTTTTTCTTTTATGGATTCAGTGATGTATTTATACACATACTTTTTAAAAAGCATAGCCTTCCAGGGAAAATTATGAAGTACAGTTGTTTATGCAACTAACATGGCTGCGCTACTTAATTTGGAATTGAATGGTTTAGCTCATGAAAAGTTGCTTTTTTTTTTAAACAGGTTATAAGCAATGCCTTGAAGGTTTGGGGTTTAGAACTAATTCTCTTCAACAGTCCAGAGTATCAGAGGCTCAGGATCGATCCCATGTAAGATTTTATTTTGCTCTTCCACATTGCTTTTTCTAAACTTGATTTTTAAAGTTATAATTTCTTAAAGAAGCAAAGCATATTTTGAATGCTTTTGTCTTGCTTGATGTTCCCTGTTTCATTCCCTCAGAGTTCGCTCTGACACCTTTTGGGGATGTCCGTGAACATCTGCCCATTAACTCCCCTCCTCCCTTCGGTGTCAGGCAGCACAGGACTGATCCTTAAAGGGTGTGTGGTGCCATCATTCTTGCATGCGGCATCACTAACCTGCAGAGAGATTTCTACTGTTTGGGTTTTGGTTTTGGTTTTGTTTTTAATGCTATTTTGTAATTTCTCAAAATCTGTGATGCTTCACTGTAAGCACAATCCTAAACTATCATGTTTTATATAATACTTGCTAGTAGATAAACTAAATGAATGTGAACTCTGTTATTTCAACTTAATATTGTGTATGCATTTTTTTTCTTTTTCTAGAAATGAAAGGTCATTCATATGCAATTACAAAGAACACTGGTTTACAGTTCGAAAATTAGGAAAACAGGTAATGTTTCTCCTTTTGTCTTTTTTCTCATTTTTCCCTCCATTTGCAACTAAAATGTTCATACCTCCCGGATGAAGAAATTTACCAGTAACGTGTGTGTATGGTACGGTTTTAATCTTAATGGAAATTTTCTCTTTTCAAAGACAGTAGCAGTTTCCCTTATAGGTTTATTTGTAACAACCATGCACAGTTGATGCTTGAACGACATGGGTTTGAACTACATGGGTCCACTTATCCGTGGATTGTTTTTTACAGTACAGTACTATAAATGTATTTTCCTTCTGATCTTCCTTTTATTTTTATGGTTTTCTTAGTAACATTTTCCTTCCTCTAGCTTTATTGTGAAAGTAAGTATATCATAGGTGCCTGATTGGTCGATAGAACATGCAACTCTTAATTTCAGGGTTGTGAGTTCAAGCCCCACGTTGAGCATGGAGCCTACTTAAAAAAAAAGTATAGAGTACATATGCGAAATGTGTGTTAACTGTTTACATTAGCAGTAAAGCTTCCAGTCAACGGTAGGCTATTAGTACTGAGTTTTTTGAAGAGTCAAGCTATACGTGGATTTTCAGCTGTGCCAGGGGCCAGCACCCTTAACCTCCACGTTGTTGAAGGGTCAACTGTACAATTTAAGTACATAAGAAAAGCTTTCTATTTAATACAGTACAGAAGGGGTCACTTTTAGTGAGTTTTTATGGGATAAAAATGTTCTTCCAGTTAACTATGACTTTATAGATTTGTTCTCGGCATACAGTAGTGTCATGAAGCCTGAAATAGCATCCAGCATGAATAAAAAGTTTTCAGTTATGTTTGCTTTAGCATATCAAGATTATCCACATTCCAAAATGTCATGTAATACGTAAGACTTCATAAAATCTATGTGGATGTAATACGTACATCTACATAAAACTCTATTTTTTTTTAAAAGAACACGGAATGTGTCTTGAACAAGCCTTTCTTAAGATCAAGAAACGTACCTAAGGTGTTATTTTTTAAGATAATTACCAAAGATCTTTGGATACATGACACTATTTTGAAACAATTATGTAAAGTCCTTTTTAGGGGCGGCTGGGTGGCTCAGTTGGTTAAACATCTGACTCTATTTTGGCTCAGGTCATGGTCTCGCTTGTGTGGGTCTGAACCCCACATCGGGCTCTCCACCGATAGTGTGGAGTCTGTTTGGGATTCTCTCTCTCTGTGCCTCCCCCCCATACACTCTTTCTGTCTCTCAAAAATAAATAAACTTAAGAAAAAAGCCCTTTTTATTAGAATTTTGAATCTTGGGGCGCCTGGGAGGCTCAGCCGGTTAAAGGGCCTACTTTTGGTTTCAGCTCAGGTCATGATCTCTCGGTTTCGTGAGTTGGAGCCCCTCGTCAGGCTCTGTACTGACAGTGCGGAGCCTGCTTGGGATTCTCGCTCTCTCCCTCTCCCTCTCTGCCCCTCCCCCACTCACACCGTCTGTGTCTCTCTCAAAATAAATAAACTTAAAAAAAATGTTTTGAATCTTGGAAAGAGGAATATTAGAAATGGTCCAATATAAAAAGAAATGAACTTATTGATACGTTCAGCAACGTGGGTGAACAAAAATAATTATGCTGAGTGAAGGAAGCCAGATACAAAATACTATGTACTGTAAGGTTCCATTTGTATACAAGTCTAGAAATTGCAGACTAATCTGTAATGACAGATTAACCAGCTGTTGCCTGGGGATGAGGAAGGTGAGGAGCAGTGAGAGAGGAGGATCACAAGGGCCCTGGAAACTCTCTGTGGTGGTGATGGTTTCTTGGTGTGTACACATATGTTAAAGCTTCAAATTGAACACTTTTAGGTATGTGCAGTTTCTCGCATGTCAGTTATAGCTCCACGAAACTTTTGGAAAATAAAATAATACGAAGCAAAAAGGAAAATGAAATCAAGAATGAGTGCACTGATTAAATCAATAAAAGATAATTCAAAAATAGAAACCCTGCTATTATGTTTTAAGTCCTTTTAAGTCCTGTGACCCGATTATTTCTAAAGGTCCCTCCTGAGTTGTACAAAGAGCAAGTAAGGAGGTGCGTTGCAGTAGAGGCTGACCTGAGTGGGGGTCAGCTCCAAGGAGAAAGCAGAGAGGACACTGCCGAGATTATTTAACCTTCGGCTTTTATTTATATCTTTAAAAAATTATGATCAAGTATTCTTTACCTTTCCTGTATAATCACTGGATCTTTTTTTTTTAAGATCTGAAGACTTAGGTTCCAGAAGTTCCTTTGGTGATTTGCATGTAAACTTGCATCGTTATTTTGAAAGATTTTACAAATATTAGTTTAAAATTGAATTTTCACATTTTAAATTACTTAATCTTTTATAAATACAAGAAATGTCCAATTTTAACTTACTATATTTGGCTCTAATTTATATTTTTGTTTACAGTTATGTTTTTCACTGTACACTCTTTTGTTAGAGGTCCTTGTATTATGAAAAAGATGACTGGAAACATTTTTTTTCCTATATATATTTTTTAAAATTCCAGTATAGTTAACATACAATGCTATATTAGTTTCAGATGTACATGTAAGTGATTCAGCAGCTCTGTACATGACTCAGTGCTCATTACAGTGAGTGCACTCTTGGTCCCCTTCACCCATATAACCTGTCCTCTACCCACCTTCCTCTGATAACCACCAGTTTGTTTTCTGTAGTTAAGAGTCTGTTTTTGGGGCTCCTGGGTGGCTCAGTCGGTTAAGCATCCAACTTCGGCTCAGGTCCTGAGCTCACAGTTTGTGAGTTCGAGCTCCGTGTCAGGCTCTACGCTGACAGCTCAGAGCCTGGTGCCTGCTTTGGATTCTGTGTCTGTCTCTCTCTCTATCCCTTGCCTGCTCACACTCTGTCTCTCTCTCCCTCAAAAATAAATCAACATTAAAAAAAATTTTTAAAAAGAGTCTGTTTTTTGGTTTGTCTCTTTTCCCTTTGTTCCTTAAATTCCACATATGAGTGAAATCCTATGGTATCTGTCTTTCTCTGAGTTACTTCACTTAGCCTTATACTCTAGATCCATCCGTGTTGTTGCAAATGGCAAAAGTTAATTCTTTTTTATGGTTGAATAATATTCCGTTGAGAAAGAGAGAGAGAGAGAGAGAGAGAGAGAGAGAGAGAGAGAGAGAGTGTGTGTGTATCTCCTATCTTCTTTATCCATTCATCTATTGGTGGACACTTGGGCTGCTTCCATAGTTTGGCTGTTGTAAATAATGCTGCAGTAAACATAGAGGTGCATATGTCTTTTCGAATTAGTGCTTTTATTCTTTCGGAGAATACCCAAGTAGTGGAGTTACTGGATCGAAATGTAGTTTTATTTTTAATTTTTTGAGGAAACCCCATACTATTTCCATACTCCATACTGTTTGCATTCCCACCCACGGTGCAGGAAGGTTTCTCTTTCTCCACATCCTTGTCAACACCTGAGTCTTATGCTTTTGATGTCAGCCATTCTGACAGGTGTGAGGTGATATCTCATTGTAGTTTTGATTTGCATTTCCCTGATGGTGAGTGATGTTGAGCATCTTTTCATGTGTCTATTGGCCATCTGGGATGTCTTCTTTGGAGAAATGGGTGACTGGAAAAGTACTATAATCTCTGTCAAAATCCAGGAAAAGTAGTTGGTCATGATGTTGACAGTAACTTTGGAAACTTTTGTATCTTGTGGGTTACATTAGGAATCCTATAAAATAGTGACTAAGTGATTTTAATTACATGTGACAGTGGCTCAGTGATCCGTGTAAAATCATTTGGCGGTTTTGAATTCCCTTCCTGGAATGTCTACTTTTCTCACAATTGGAATCTTTTGGCCAAAATTACCAGTAGTGGGAAGACTTTGTGTTGGTTTCATTTTTCTTCAGTATAATGTGATTAGGGTTTTGTTGGGCTGATACTTTGAAAAAGATTTGATTATACCTATCAATAAAGATACTTTAAAGTATCAATTTAAAATTAAATTGATTAAATTAAAATTTAAAAATTAAAGTAGTATCAATTTCTGTACTCTTTTTTGGGGTGGGAGATACAAAGTTTATGACTTAAAGCAAAATTTTATTTTATTTTATTTTGTTTTTTTAATTTTTTAATGTTTTACTTATTTTTGAGACAGAGAAACAGAGCATGAGCAGGGGAGGGGCAGAGGGAGAGGGAGACACAGAATCTGAAGCAGGCTCCAGGCTCTGAGCTATCAGCACAGAGCCCGACGCGGGACTCGAACTTACAAACCGTGAGATCAGGACCTGAGCCGAAGTCGGCCACCCAACCAACTGAGCCACTCAGGCACCCCAAGCAAAATTTTATTTTTAATTAAAAAAAAATTTTTTTTTTATGTTTATTTATTTTTTGAGAGAGAGACACACAGTATCCGAAGCAGGCTCCAGGCTCTAAGCTGTCAGCGCAGAGCCCAATGCAGGGCTCAAACCCATGAACCATGAGATCAGGACCTGAGCCGAAGTCGGATGCTTAACTGACTGAGCCACCCAGGCACTCTGCAAAATTTTATTTTTAAAACATTTAATACTGGTAAATGTGCAACATTTATTTCAGTTTTTAAAAATCATATTATTAAATTACTTTTTAAAAATCTTGGTTTGACATGTTTTCAGTGTTTAGATAGCCTTAGTAAGTTTAGATGGGTTGTATTTATTCTTAACATATGGAACTTCCCTATTACTTATAATGTACATTAACTTAAATACTTAAAATTTTTTTCCAGTGGTTCAACTTGAATTCTCTCTTGACGGGTCCAGAATTGATCTCAGACACATACCTTGCACTTTTCTTGGCTCAATTACAACAGGAAGGTAAATAAAGACTGAAATTTTTATAATATTGTCTTTCAAAGTAGCTTAATAAAACCAGCTCTATTAGATGTAAGTATAACAATACTGTTTTTATGGCAGGGGCAGTGAAATCATCTTTATGTTTTTCTTGGTGAACTTTAATCTGTGATTTGGATGATACTATCCATCCAGTTAGAGTTTTCACTGACACTTGGCCCTCCCCTGAGGTTGCTCCTGCCTTAGCAACCCCACTAAGTAATGGCTCTTGTTCCTTCCAGACCCCACAGACTCCATGGCCAGGCGTGGTGGGTGGGGGTATTCTTCTTGCTTCTTGCTTCTTGCTTCTTCAGGCCACTGTTCTTACCTAAAGACTCCAGCTTCTCTAAAATACCTGGCACGAGAGTAAACTCTGCCTCCTGCTCTTTTCCATTCACTTGTGATCCTCTTTTTCCATGGAATATTTTAGGGTCGGACTCACTGTTTTCTCTCAACTTGAACTCTTCATCATTGTTAGTGATTTCTACACAAAAATCCATCCGATTCCATACATTTTTATTTTCAAAGACCAGTTTTTTCATCTTGCCTTTGCCATTACCAACAACGGTATCACCTTCAAATCCCAATTACAAGCATTTTAGTCTTTGACAATTGCCTATCTTTATACCATATTTTCTCCGTTTTCTGCATCCAACAATTCTTTAAACCCTACCCAAACATTGCCCTTATATCCTTACTTCCTGTCTGACCCTGCTTATTTCTGTAACCCATCATTATAATCAATCTGATGCGTTTCTCCACTCCTCTTTCCTTCCCTCTATTATACTTTCATGACAAAATGCCAGCCCTGGTTAAAACTAGATCTTGGGCTTGTCCATTCCTGCATCAGAGCAGCTGAACATGGCTACGTAAAATGGGGTGACTGATTTTGCTTTAAATTTATGATGACAAATTTCAAATGATCCTTTAGGGCTACTTGACCTTGCTACTGTGTTTTCATAGTAAGGTCACTTGCCACTCTCCAAGATGGTTATTTTCCAGTTCCTCTCTTCAAATCTCTAACCACTCACCTCTTCCTGACCCCTAGCTATGACCTTCCTTTGTATTCTGACGAAACAGAAACAATGAAAAGAGGGGCACCTGTGTGGCTCAGTTGGTTGAGCATCCGACTTCAGCTCAGGTCATGATCTCAAGGTCTGTGAGTTCAAGCCCGGCGTGGGGCTCTGTGCTGACAGCTCGGAGCCTGGAGCCTGCTTTGGCTTCTGTGCCTTCCCCTCTCTCTGCCCCAACCCACCCGCATTCTGTCTCTGTCTTTCTCAAAAATAAATAAACATTAAAAAAAATTTTTTTTAAATAAGCAACGAAAAGAGAACTCCATCTTTATGCCAGTCTATCAACGTGCCTGTATCCCAGCCTGTGCATTGAGCCTATTAAAATAGGTGAATTGTCCCCTGCTCCTGACCAAGACCAGCCTGTCCACTTTGGGGCTATATCCCAATTCCTCTCACCTATTCAGGATCTTTGCTCTTGCTTTTGTCTTTTCTACTTGCCTGCATGGTCACTGTCCCCTCTTTCTGTATTACTCCTATCAGCAGAGAAGTAAGAAAAAGCTTCTCTTTACTCCAGGAAAGGCCAGCTGCCTCCCATTTTTATTTTCTCCTTAGAGTCCCCTCTAGTGTATTGTCTCCTGTTCTTGAACTCCTTCCAGTTACATTGTCATAGCCAACATTTCACCAAAAAGTTGCCTTCTCAATTCATTAGTGACCTCCACATTTGTATTCGGCTCTCAGTCTTCTTTTTATTTGACCTCATCTTGAGGGTGGAGTTGAGTATACCCTCATGTAGAATAGAACAAAACTTTTTCATTGAAAATTTCAAACAAATAAAAAGTAGAGAAAATAATGTGATGAATTCTCATGTACCCTTTACCCAGCTTGAACAGTTATCTCATGGTCAATCTTATTATACACATTTTCTTCCCCTGCTAATTTTGAGCATCTTATTTTCTCTGCAAATTTTTTAAAATTAAATTTTTAAAAGCAAACACTCTTAAATACATATGTGTGTGTGTGTGTGTATATATATATGTATATGTGTATGTATGTAGATACATGTATATCCACAGTACTATAAGCACGCAAAAAATTGAGCCACAGTGCTTTAATAACATCAAATACCCAGTCTGTTCAAATCTCCAGTCTCCTTGGTTGTGTCTTAGGATTTTTACAGTTTAACTAGGTTGAAATGAGTTTCACTAATTGCATTCATTGACTGATATGTTTTCCAAGTCTAACTGTAGGTTTCCTTACATCTTTTTTCCCCTTGATTTTATTTGTTTGTTTGTTTGTTTGTTTTGAAGAAAATGGGTTGGGGTGCCTGACTGGCTTGGTCAGTTGAGCGTCCAACCCTTGATTTTGGCTCAGGTCATGATACCATGGTTAGTGGGTTCGAGCCCTGCCTTGGGCTCTGCATTGATGGTATGAAGCTTATCTGGGATCTTCTCTGTCCCCCTCTCTCTCTCAAAGTAAATAAACTTATAAAAAAAAAACAAAAACAAAACTGGGTCATTTGTTCTTCCCCACACTGAATTTTGCTGATTACATCTTTATTTTGCTCTGAGCCCTGAATACCCAACAATCTGGTCTTTAGAACTGAGGCTTAATCAGATTCAGGTTGATTTGGGGGCAGGGTGGGGAGACCTTGGAAAACTTCACAGATGGGGTGACACTTGACATCTGGTTGGCTCTCTTTTTGTGTTTTGAGCAACCACTGATGATTGGTGCCTGGATCGATTATTTCATTCAGGGTTGCAAAATGGTGTTGTTAGATTCCCATGATGTCTTCACATATTTGCTGCATACTTTTATACAAATAAACTTTCATCAGTTATTTGGTTCTCCTGAAGTATAGTTCATATAGGAAAAGCAGAATAAATATTCTTCCGTTTTATAGTTTTTTAAGATGAGTTGGTTTCATAGTGCACTTCCTCCAAAGATAACCAGTTAGCAAAATAAAAAAGGGGGAGGTGCATGCGTGGCCCAGTCAGTTGAGTGTCCGACTTCCGTTCAGGTCATGGTCTCGCAGTTGGTGGGATGCAGTCAGTGGGTCCGAGCCCCACATCAGGCTCACTGCTGTCTGCACAGAGCCCGCTTTGGATCCTCTGTGCCCATCTCTTTACCCCTCGCCCATGCACGTGCGCTCACGCTCTCTCAAAAAAAAGTTAAAAAACATTCAGAGATAACCTGTTAGTTTGGAGGTTTTGATTTGTGATGGTAAACTAATCCATCAAAACGTAGTTCGTGTGTTTCAGTCCATTGTGATTATTCATATCGATACTCAAATTGTGCCACTTGCATGAGGGGGTACCTTTTGAAATTGACTCCTCAGTTTCTGAAATGACCACTGTAGCTTTTTGAAGGCTTTTTTTCTCATAAGACAAGATGTTTCAGGCTTACCTTGTATGTTTCTTGCCTTAACTTTTAATAATGATGTGTAAAGCTCAGTCTGGGTACTAGCCTGCTTATTGCTGCTGGGTTGGTTGTCTGTCATGTTGTTCTTTCCAATTCACATTCAGGGTTATAGTAGTTTTACTTCTTTGATATCATATTCTAGTATGTTTTTTCTTTCATGCTTAAACTTCTGTTCCTAAGTATATCCTTCCTTTTCGAAACACTATCCACACTTGGCTTCCAGACCACTATGCTCTGGTTTTCCTCCTATCTCATTGGCTTCTTCTTTCAGATTTCCTTTTGTGGATCTTACTCTTGCCAATTTCTTATGATTGGAAGTGACCTAGAGACAATCCTTGGACAATTTCTTGATTATGGGCTGTCCTATTATTATTTTTATTTTGCTGTCCTGTTATTTTAAATATCATCTTCAGGGGCATCTGAGTGGCTCAGTCGGTTAAGCGTCCGACTTTGGCTCAGGTCATGATCTCACGGTCCGTGGGTTCGAGCCCCGTGTGGGCTCTATGCTGACAGCTCGGAGCCTGGAAACTGCCTCGGATTCTGTGTCTCCCTCTCTCTCTGATCCTCTCCCGTTCATGCTCTGTCTCTCTCTGTCTCAAAAATAAATAAACATTAAAAAAAATTTAAATATCATCTCTAAATAAAATCTACATGCCCATAATTCCTAAACTTTTATCCTCTGCCTACACATCTACCCTGAACACCAGACTCCTGGCTTTGATGTCTCCACTTGGGAAGCATTTCAAACCAAACATGTCTGGAAAAAATTTATGTCTCTTTTCCCTATATATGTTGTCCCTCAGGTTTTCTGTTTTGGTAAGGTTCTGTCTTCTTGCACTCTGGTTCCTATACGTTATATTGATCAAGCAGCCCAGAGTGCTTTTTAAAAAGTGTAATGCATATTACAGCACACCCTCTTACCACCCTTTGGTGTCTTCACCGGCATATGTCTCAAATAAAACCAGAGGTATTTACTGTGCCACCTAACCAAGACTGAGTGTCTGTTCTTCATGATGCTCCTCACGGACTGCCATGGTGCTGACACATTTACTTTAGGGTCTAGAAACAATTTTACTGGCGTACAACGTTCTAGACCATCTGAACTCTGAGCACATTTTTTCTTGTTTAAATAAAATATATTAATCGTATTATGTCTTGTTGAAAAAATAAATATTAATGTGCTATTTTGTATTTTTTCCATTAATAGTTCTTTTGTTCTTTGTTTCATTATCTTTTAATACTCACAAAAGATATCCAGTAATAAGTACCAAAGCTTAAGAAAAATTTATGGTAGAAAAGCTTAAATTGATCAGAATGACTTAGGTATAGTCTACCCATGTTCATTTTTTGTGTAGAAGATTTAGCTGGGAAAACTTTGGCTTTCTAGGATGACATTTATAAAAAATTCACTGAATCAGTATAATTCTTTGAAAATATGAACCACATCATCAATACTTTGGCTAGATTTTGAGCATTGGTTTCCCAGCTCCTATATTCAGCAAGGAGGGGTGTGTGTGTGTGTGTGTGTGTGTGTGTGAGAGAGAGAGAGAGAGAGAGAGAGAGAATGTGTCGGGGGGGGGGCAGCTATTTCTATAGATTGTTCATTTTACCAGAGACCATGCTTGGTCTTGGAATTGGAAGAGCTAGGACCAAAACCCTGACAATCTGATTCCGAATTCCTTGCTCTTCCCCACTCCTTCACCCACCTCTCCGATACCGTTTAGTGAGCAGAGTATGTGGTCACACACTGTTTTGGTAGGGGCCCTTTGTGGACATTATGCCATTTATTTCTCACAGTCACTCTGTGAGATGGCTGTTCCCATCTTACAGACGAAGGAAGTGGCCCAGAGGCTTTCAGTAGTTTGTCTGAGATCAGCGAGAGTCGGGATTTGAACCCAGGTCTTCCTCACTCTTGAACTTGTGTTCTTCCCACTAGACTGTGCTGCCTTTCTATCTGCTATCATTTTAAATCTATTTTTAATCTCTTACTGGCTGTTTTCGATTATTTTTGCCTTTTTTTTTTCTTTTTAGGTTATTCTATATTTGTTGTGAAGGGTGATCTGCCAGATTGTGAAGCTGACCAACTTCTACAGATGATCAGGGTCCAACAGATGCACAGACCAAAACTCATTGGAGAAGAGTTAGCACAGCTGAAAGAACAGAGGTGAGATGAACCCTGCAGTAGGGAGTATATGATAGTAGTTCATATTTCATTATAAGAATTACATTTCCTTCCTTCCTTCCTTCCTTCCTTCCTTCCTTCCTTCCTTCCTTCCTTCCTTCCTTCCTTCCTTCCTTCCTTCTTCTTCAAGACTTTATTTTTTAAGCAATCTCTATACCCAGCATGGGGCTCGAACTCACAACCCCAAGATCAAGATCATGCTCTACTGACTGAGCCAGCCAAGTGCCCCAAGAATAACGTTTTCCTGCTTACATTGAATGTGTGGTCCTTTTATTGTTGGTGATTTTTTTAGACCTTTTATATTTTTAGTGAAGTTTATTGGTCCAAACTTGAATTGACAATTTGAATTACTTTATTTACTTAGATGCACAGCACAGCACAGTCTTTAGGTTGTTAGATTATCTGCCAGAAAATGTGTAATTTTTGACTTCTATTAAATCTTTGGGGACCTCTTTGGCTCAGTTGGTGCGGCATGCGATTCTTGATTTTGGGGTTGTAAGTTCAAGCCCCACGTTGGATATAGAGGTTACTTAAAAATAAAATCTTTTTTAAAAAATTTTTTAAAAAATGTTTTGGTTTATAAATATTTCTGTTTTATCTAAAATAGAAGACTGGTCTGCAGTTACCATCAGTGTCATTGTTCTTTAGAGTTCAGAAAACAGATCTGGAACGAGTCTTAGAAGCAAATGATGGGTCAGGCATGTTAGACGAAGATGAGGAAGATTTGCAGAGGGCTCTGGCACTGAGTCGCCAGGAAATCGACATGGAAGATGAAGAAGCAGATCTCCGCAGGGCTATTCAGCTCAGTATGCAAGGTACAGACATTCGGCCGCACCTTCATTTGTTGTTGAAGGATTGAGTCAGATCATCTTTAGTTCCCCCGGAAGTCAATGTACTGTTGGTAGAAGTTCTTTGACAATTACTCTAGAAGCAGTGACTATGGACATACGACAATCAGCTGTTTAGTTTTCTTGTAATGTAAATACCTTTTAACAACCTAAGTTATATTAGGATTGGATATATTTTTAGTCTGGTTTTTCCGTTTGGTCAAAAAACTGTAGTAACGGAACAATAATAACCTGAGGTTAATCTTTGTGGGCAAAAGTGGGGGGGGGATTGGGGGGGTTGGGGGAGCTGGGGGGGGGCTCTTACCCAGACTTGCTATTTTGTAAATGTATGCTGTTGGATACAAAAGGCCTGGGCAGAAAATATTTCAAAAGTGTAACACTTAGTGGCCATGTACCTTACAGCATAAGCCCACTTCATGGACCCACCGTGATAGTGACATAAACTCACTAGCAGAGGAGAGTGAAGATGTCTCCCCTCGGGAATCCAGGCAGCGGGAGTTGTCTGGCAGGTAGCTCAAAGAGCTTACTGAAAAGTATGTGTGGGTTTTTGGCAGTTTTGTTTTCATCTAATTAATGTGGAAATTTGCCTTCTATTTTCTTTCTTTTTTTTTTAACCTTTATTTATTTTTGAGAGAGTGAGAGAGAGACAGAGCGAGCGCAGGGGAGGAACAGAGAGAGGGAGACACAGAATCTGAAATAGGTCCCGGGCTCTGAGCTGTCAGCACAGAGCCCAGTGTGGGGCTTGAACCCACGAACTGTGAGATCGTGACCTGAGCCGAAGTCGGACACTTAACCGACTGAGCCACCCAGGCGCCCCAAACCTTCTATTTTCTTAATGAGATGATTCAATGGGATTTCTTAAATACCTAAATAAAATTGAGGTTCCATTACTATGAAGATTATCCTTTTTATCCTGTGTGTTGTCCTGAACTTCTCACACCTCCTGGCACAGCTCGGAGTGCTTCATCTCTGCGGTCCCATTTTTGATTAGTAGAGTCCTGCTGGATGAGCCCAGTAATGGACAGACAACAGCACTTTATAATTTTAGATATTTTTGTGTCATTTGCTTTTCTTCCCACCTTATTTCACAATCTTGGCAGGATCTCTGGGACACACACTTGAGCTGTTACAGCATGCAAATATCGTAGGAGATCGGAATATAGAGAATGGGTTTACAGTTACCCACTTCTCGTTGCTTCTCGTGGAAAGTGCTGGGGCATTTCTAGTAAGTTAAAGAGGGCAACACAAGTGTGGTGTTGATGGCTCTCCCTAATGGGTTGGCTGTTGGACTCACATCCTTACGTCCACTGTGTCACAGATGGGTGTGGACACAGGTTATATTTGAACTGCCTTATTCAGATTTGTCCATGAGACTTTCTTCTAGTTACAACATAGCACAATATTTTTAAGAAAAAAGCTTTTGTGAAAGCTTGCTCAAAAAGCATAAACATAGCATCGCTTGAATTGGTAAATAAAATGATTGCTTTTTTTGTTCTGTTTTCTTTTCAGGTAGTTCCAGAAATGTGTCCCAAGATATTCCACAGACATCAGGTACACATCTTACTTCAGAAGAGCTACGGAAGAGAAGAGAAGCCTACTTTGAAAAGTAAAGTAGTTGGTACAATATTAAAATTGCATATTTAACGTGTACTTTGTCTGTTTTGTCTGCAATCTCTACATATAGAGCTTTGGCTTAAACTATTTTACTTAAGATTCTCTCCTTTTAAAAGATTGGTTACTACCTGAACCCTGTGAACATCTGAGTATTGTTTTGTTTTTAATTTAGAGCAAATAAACTGAAATGATACGTAGTTTTAGGGAAAGTCTTTGCCTCAATACTAATTATAGGGTTTATATGAAATAGGGTGAAGGAAACCCAGTCAAATGTAAGTCATCAAACGAAAATGGAATTGGACCAAAGCAAGAACAATGCCTTTGGATGTGCTTCTTGGTGACCTGAGCAACCTCACAAAGTTCTACTGTCAGTTAACAGGGAAAACAGCACTGTGGTCGGGGAGCACACGCCCAGATACAGACGGTGGTTAATTGTTCTTCTTACTGCCACTTCAGGGGTTACTGCGGGCCTGTCTGCATCAGGGACATGGGGCAAACCATAAATCCTAAAACCTAAATCTGTCAGTGCTCTCAAACTAGAAAATAAAAATTATCATCCTTTCCCGTAACTACCATTCACAACTCGTCTTCCCTTTTTCTTTTTTTAATGGGGAAAAAAAAAAAAAAGAGGTTACAAGGTAGTATTTAGAGAGACTGTGCAGATCCTCGGATCCCAAGTCAGATACCAAAAGTCCAGCAGCTGAATCTGGCCTGTTCACTGTATTTCATCAATTCTGAGATGTATGTATTTTCCCAGTTCAACATCTCTATAATCGAGAAGCGTCTCACAATCATAATTGGCAATTAGTGGGAGCTGAAATAGTGGAGCATTATGATGGTGTAATGAAGATAATATTTACCTTGTTTTCTGTTTTGTTTTGTTTGTTTAAGTTACAGCTCAGAAGTATATGAAGGAAAGTTCTGATCAACTGACATCCTCTTAATGTGAGATATTTCTAGTCTTTATTCAGCGATAGGTTAATGGATTTAATTATATATAAAATTTCAAAATTGTGCTTATTAGTGCTTTTCACTTCCTTTCAAATTTTAAAGTGAACTTTTAAATTCTTTAATTATGATAAACTTCAAATATCTATAAACGTAGAGAAACCAGCATAATGAACCCGTTTACCCATTGCTCGTGTTTAACAAATGCCAGCACGTGGCCAGGCTTGGTTTTCTGTGACCCCATCTCTCATGCATTCCACTCTCCCACCCCCAAGCTGGGATTATTTGGTAACAGATCTAAATTATTGTATCATTTCATCCATTTTTTTTAAATATTGCCAAATGCTGTCGTCACGCTGTTAATAATTATCATATGATAATTATTAATCATTCTGTAATGTCATCAAATGTCTAGTTAGTGTTAAAAAATAACTTAAGGGGTGCCTGGCTGGCTCAGTCAGTGGAGTATGCGACTCCCATGTTCGAGTCCCATGTTGGGTGTACAGATTACTTAAAAATAAAATCTTAAAAAAAAAAAGTGAATTAGATAAAAACTTACATTTGAGAAAATTTATTTGAAGATATATCAAAATCAAACAATCCTAACTTTCGGTGTGCCTGGGTGGCTCAGTCGGTTGAGCATCTGGCTCTTGGTCAGCTCAGGTCATGATCTCACAGTTTGTGGGTTCAAGCCCCTTGTTGGGCTCTGTGCTGAAACAGGAGCTTGCTTTAAATTCTCTCTCTCCTTCTCTCTCTGCCCCTCCCCCGCTTACATTCTCTCTCTCTCTCTCTCTCTCTCTCTCTCTTTCTCTCTCTTTCTCTCTCTCTTTCCTCCCCTCTCTTCTCAAAATAAATAAACTTTAAAAATCCTTTATTTTAATAACTAATGTTAGTATTTTGACACATTCTCTTCTACTCACACAGACACACGTATATGGTGTTATTAGTTACACCCATTTCCCATCATAGTAAATAGTCTTTGTAATATACTGATTTTTGCTATTATAATTAATAGTGCAGGGGCGCCTGGGTGGCTCAGTCAGTTAAGAGCCCGACTTCGGCTCAGGTCATGATCTCACGGTTTGTGAGTTCAGGCCGCACATCGGGCTCTGTGCTGACAGCTTAGAGCCTGGAGCCTGTTTCAGCTTCTGTGTCTTCCTCTCTCTCATGTCTCTTGAAAGACATGTCTCAGAAATGTTCTGTCTCTGTCTCTCTCTCAACAATAAATAAATGTTAAAAAAAAAAGTTATATAATTAATAGTGCAGTGAACAATCCTGTACTGATGCCATGCCTCAAATTTCTCACCATTTCTTCCAGTTATTCTGAGGTTTTTGGGTTAAAGGACAGAAATATTTTTTAAGGTCTTGGTATGGATTTCTAAACTGCTTTCCAGAACGGTTCTCAAATGATACTTCTATCATGCTTATTTCACATTCTATTTTTTGCCAGAACAAATTGGTCCAAACAGACGTACCTTATAGACAAACTGCAAGATTCACAAGTAGATCTAAGAAAAGGAAAACATCTTTAAAGTAGAAAAACAAATCCCTTCTTTACTTAAAAAATTATTTTAGGTTGGAGAAGCCTGGGTCACTCAGTCGGTTGAGCATCCAATTCTTAATTTAGGCTCAGGTCGTGATTCCAGGGTCATGGGATCGAGGCGTGCGTGTGGGGCTCTGTGCTGAGCATGGAGCTTACTTAAGATTTTCTCTCTGTCTGCCCCTCTCCCCCATCATGTGCGCATGCTCTCTCTCTGTGTCTCAAAATTAAAAAAAAAAAAAAATTATTTCTTTAAATGTTTGAGCATCAGTGGGGCTCCTTCCTGGTTGGAGGACAGTGGATTGGGAAGGAACGTGGGCAGTGATGGTTTCCAGCTCCAGCGGCATCCTCTGAGCCTGGCCTGACCTTCAAAATATCAGTGGGAATTTGAGAACTAGAGAATATCTTATAGAGTCACAAGTTGCTGAGAAGAGTTCAGAACGAACTTCTTGGTGTTTCTGTCCACCATTGCGTAGCATCCAGAGTCTTGTTAGACTCAGTAGTAAAGGAGCTGAGGAACAGCTGTAGTTTCAAATATTAGGCCTTTCACCAGAATTCCTGATTATTAGGCCTACAGGTTCTCTCTAGCTTCTGTCTCTGGGAACTTGGCTCAAAGGTTATCGCGCTCTTCCCTCTGACCCTCTCCAAACTGACCCTGGTGCTAACTGTTATTCAAACAAATTTTGAATTCAGGGTTTTTTTTTTATTATTCAAATAGTTTATTTTGTTACACATTCTAATAGTTTTTTTTTCTTATAGACTATTTGAAGCTTCATGCCTAATGTAGTAACCGCCGTATTCATGCTTGATCAAACATAAAAATACTGTTTAAAAATCTACCTGTTACAAAGTCATAGTTTATGAATGAGTGTCAGGCAATGTTTTCACAGCCATATTTTTTTTCCAGTAGTAATCTCTCAATCCATTTTACCTATTATAAAAGCCCAAGTGAAACTCTTACTACACCAGCAGTGTCAGTATAAAACCTACCGCATTCACAAATTGAATTAGTGCGTGTACAACTGTTGTGTAAACCATAAAGTATTCCACAAATGTGTTAGCATCATCGTCTTCTCTAAGTGTAGCTCTGAAATGATGCAGATTCTCTCCTTCTGTTACTAAAAAAGTGTTACCCAACAAAGAGGCAGTTACTGGGCATTGTTTCCATGGTCGCGGATTGCTATGATTTTTTAATTGTCTAACACCTGAGCCACTGCTTCGGTGGCACGGCATAATGAGATTCACTTTAAGAAACAAGCTGCTAGAGGTATTTTGAGCAGAAAAGGTTTTAATACAGAGACTCAGGGCTTACGCAGTCTTAGGAAGAGCAAGCGGGCGGTGCGGGCTGTAGCCAGGCTTCCAGAATTCCACAGACCAGCCTGTTGGAAGAGTGCAACCAACCGCCCCGGTTGGGAGGATGGGAAATCAGGACACGGAGTTCAAGAACACGTTGCCATAGCTGTGATCCTAGGGTCTGGAAGCTTGCCACCACGGTTGCCTAGACATGGAAACAGGAAGTCAGCCCCCACTGCGGCTGCCGGGAAGCCGCATCCTGGGACCGGCTCCATGACTTGACTTGCCCACAGAGAACCACCAAAGCAGCAGGAAGATGGTCGTGCCTCATTTCTGCGAGCGCTCGGTTGATTACCAGCATCCTGGCTGTACAGTGACCTCCGGTGGTGTTTTTAGCTTTCTAGCCTCTGATTCTGAGGGCACATTCGAAGACACAGTGGGAGTGGGTACTGATTTGCTGTTTGAACATGTTGCATCTTATTGTGTCAGCAAATATGAGAGGGGTCAGGACTGTTTCAAGGCTGGCAATTCCTTTACTTCTCACTTTTCATAAATTTAAGTAGATGAAGACTGTCCCTCTAAAGCTGCTGTCTCACCCACCACTCTTGTGTTCTGACATGTTGGCTTGGCTGGAGGGGGAAAAGGGCCGGCGGAGAGATCTGATGTGCCAGGATTGATTCCTCCTGCCTTGCAGAGGCGGACCCCGTTACCGGGATGGACTGCTTTCTCGTGCACACCCTGTTGTCGGGATGGGCTGCTGGGAACCTGCCCTCTTGTGCACTGTTAGCCACGCACGCCTGAGAGTAAACTGAGGCAGACAGCAATATGCTTGGGTTTTCTTTGTTGCTCATATTTAAAACAGAAGACTGAGACTCTGGAAGACATCGTGTGCTATTCTATTTGTAGAGTTGCTGGCAAATTTAAAATTCTGGTTCCTTTAAAAATCCTTCCATGCATTTTTTGAAAGCTATGGCTTCTCACTGCAGAGTGTCAGCTGTTTATGTTTTTTTTTTAATTTTAAACATATTATGTATGTATTATGTGAAATAATTTTGAATTTACTTAAAAGCAGAACTAGTTCCCAGAACTCCTTATACTCACCCAAGTTCCCTAATTGTGGACATTTCTGAGGAATTTGAGAATAACTTGCAGACATGACTTGCCATTACATTTCAGTACTTTAGTGTATATTCTTTAAGTACAAGGGCACTGCCCTACATATTTACATCATAACCATCGTGTTTAAATGTTTTCAAACGTGGATTTTTCTGACGTCGTTCTCCCTTCTGCAAAAAATCCAGGGAAAATTTATTTTAATATAATAGATGGTACGGCAACTTGATAACGCATCTTAAAAAGTTATTTTAACTTCTTTCCCTTTATCAAGTATTTGGTGGATGCGTACTATGTGACGGGCAGTGTTTTAGGCACTTGGGAAGTGAGATAAGGTTTGTGCTCTTGTTAGCTTGAAGAGGGAGACAAACAGAAGAGTATCAGATGGTGCTAAGATGACGCCGAAATTGAAAGGACGTGAGGAGATAGTGTGGGCTGGTCAGCAGCGGTGTCTCTGAGGACATGCTGAAGCTCGGAGCTGGACGGCAAGAAGAAGGCAGCCGTGGGAAGGTCAGGTTAACTGGCATGGTAATTTGAGATGCTTGATGTTCTCAAAGGTGCTTATTTCCAGTGACTTCCAACAATACTAAGGATCTGTAAGTCAAAACACCTACCTGCCAGCGAATGCTTTTGCTTATGTGTTATTTCGCGGTGAAAATCTTTACCTATTAATTTGATAATTCAGCTTTTATATCTGGGTCTCCTAGGATCAGCACTGTGCTACTTTTAAGTAATATATCTCAGAGTGATTGCTCTGGCCTTCTTTTGTGGAGGTCATGACAGTGACTCTTTTGTTTTATGGAACCATTTAGTTTCCATGCAGTTTTTCTCGTGGCATATTTATTCTTCGGGTTTGGGTTTTAACATACACTCACCTTCACATGTTTCAGGCAGCAGCAGCAGCAGCATCCACCAGCACCGCTTTCCCACCCACGCGAGAGGCCAACCACGAGTTCAGGTGCACTGGGCAGCGATCCAGGTATGCCTCCCTGACTGTGCTGTGTTTGACACGGGCTCCATGTGGTTTTTGGCTTGACAGGCTTTTTTCTCCCCTCTTGAATTACACTGAAATTCATGTATGAATTTGGAATCTACTAAATTTCCTCAGATTAAGAAACAGGCAGACTAGAGCATTCAGTGGCTATGTTGCTTTAAAATTCTAAACAATACTTGCGACTTCACAGTAATTAATACACCCTCCAAAATTTCCTCAGAGATAAAGAATATTGGTAGGGGGAAGATACGCTTTACCACCTGGGTAACTGAAAACGCCCAAGTGTAGTCTAAATAATAGGAAATCGAGAGTTAGTGATCAGGCCTTGGTTTAATAGGTCTTAAACTTTGGTCAGTTCCTGGTAGTACCAGTTGAGTGAAAAAGCAACTATGTGACAAAGGCCTTGTAAACAGAACATGTGAAGAACTCTCAAAACTGAAATAAGAAAACTCAAGGGGCAAAGGATTTGAACAGATACTTCACCATGGTTGACAAATAAGCATGTGAAAATACGATCAATATTAATAATCGTTAGGGAGATGCAAATTAAAAAGTTTTTAATGTTTATTTACTTTTGAGAGAGAGCGAGCGAGCAAGCGGGCATGAGCAGGGGAGGGGCAGAGACAGAGGGAGACACAGAATCTGAAGCAGGCTCCAGGGTTTGAGCTGTCAGCAACACAGCCCAAAGCGGGGCTTGAACTCACAAACCATGAGATCATGACCTGAGCTGAAGTTGGACATCTGACCGACTGAGCCCCCCAGGTTTCCCTAGGGAAATGCAAATTAAAGCTACACACCTTATTATAAGAATGGCTTCATAAAACCATAAAATTGACAATACCAGGTGCTGACTAGGATCAGGGTTGCCATGACACTCCTATACTGTTAGTAGGAATGTAAAAGTTTGAAAAATAGTTTAGTATTTTCTTAGAAACTTAAATGTGCACTTAACCATGTGATTCAAAGGTCCCGCTCGAGGTATGTAAGCAAAAAAAAAAAGTAAACTTAGGTTCACAGGAAAACTTGTATGTGAATGGTTAGAGCAGCTTCCTACTTGTCAAAAACTGGGAGCTACCCAAAAGTTGTCCTTCGGCTGGTGAATGGATGCATGTCTGTGGGACTTGGAAACCACGGACTACTATATAACAATAAAAAGGGACGAACTGGTGCTTTTCCCGATTCCTCCTGCTATTTACAGCTAACCACCACGGACACTTACATCAAAAGAACATAAGAAAATTCTGAAAGCTAGAGAAGAGACAGACTGCTTAGGGGGCTCAGGACCAGAGGGATCACATAGTGGCATGTGGCCTGGGTTCTCTCTGCTTCACACACCCTGGATTTGGTGAAGAAGCTATGGCACAGACCCAGTAAGTCTGCTCTGTGTAGTCAAAAGGGACTGCGGAGCAAGTAGAATCTTTTATATAATCTTTTATATAATAAATACTCTAGTCCAGCCAAAGAGGGTCATAAACTGGCCTTATCGTCACCCCACCGCATCAGCATGGACCAGGTGGGAGCATAGACTGGCATCCCCAGCTGGCAGGCACGAGCTGAACGTCCCACTTGCCTGGCCAGGGTGGTGTGGCCAAATGAGGAACTGGGATTTTCATTTCCTCCAGGAGAGAATGAGGGGCCCTTTCCCATGGGGTCTGTGGTCACAGGGAGCCTAGACTTCCACCCAGCCATACGAGGCGTCCCTCTGGTTTCCCGCAGGGTAGTTTCAGAAGAGGCCTAGTGGAGAATCCGGAGGCAGTGATTTGAGGCAGTAACGAGGCCACACCCACAGCGTCGGTGAGAGGCGGTCCGGAGGCATTCCTACCCTTCCAGTCAGGGAGATCTTATGGAAGACAGTGGGGAGCCAGAAGTCCCACGTGTGCACAGCAGTCATGATCGCACACACGCTCCCCCTCTCTGGCCATAGCAAGGCAGCACCCTCTCCCCCACTGGTACTGTGTCAGAAGAGGCCTGCTGGAAGAGAAGACCCAGTCTTGTAACATGCAACATGGCAGATGTCTAGGATTTGATCGGAAGTATTTATCATACCAAGAGCCAGGAAAGATTCAGTTTGAGAAAAGACCATTCATCGACACCACCACCCAGATGACACTGATGTTAGAATTCATTAATCTCACAAGAAGTTTTATTTTATTTTATTTTTTTTTAATTTTACTTATTCTGAGAAAGGAGAGAGCATGAGCGAGAGAGGGGCAGACAGACTGGGAGGGAGAGAATCCCAAGCAGGCTATGTACTGTCAGTGCAGAGCCTGACATGGGGCTAGATCTCACAGACCAGGAGATCATGACCTGAGCTGGAACCAAGAGCTGGACACCTAACCGACTGAGCCACCCAGGCGCCCCTCACAAGGATTTTTAAAGCGGCTATCATAGAAATGTTATACTGAGCAATTGTGAACATGCTTAAAACAAATGAAAAAATAGAAAGCTTCAAGAAGGAAGATATAAAGATGAACTAAATGGAAAGTTTAGAACTGAAAAATAACAGTACCTAAAATTTAAAAATGTAATGGGTGGGGCGCCTGGGTGGCTCAGTCGGTTAAGCGTCCGACTTCGGCTCAGGTCGTGATCTCGCGGTCCGTGAGTTCGAGCCCCACATCGGGCTCTGGGCTGATGGCTCAGAGCCTGGAGCCTGCTTCAGATTCTGTGTCTCCCTCTCTCTCTGCCCCTCCCCCGTTCATGCTCTGTCTCTCTCTGTCTCAAAAATAAATAAACGTTAAAAAAAAATTTAGGAAAAAAATTTAAAAAAATAAAAGGCTTTATTATAAAAAAAAATAAATAAATAAAAATAAAAATGTAATGGGTGGGTCCAAAGGTAAATGGAAGGACAGAGGAGAGAATCCATGAACTTGAAGACGGAACAATAGAAAGTACCCATTCTGAGCAACAGAGAGAATTAGACTGGACAAAACAAAGCCTTGGACACCCGTGGGACCATAGTGGGAATCTCGGGAGATAAGGAGGGTGAGCTGAAAAAGTATTTGAAGAAATGATGGCTAAAAACCCCAGCTTGGGCAAAAGATCTAAAACTCCAGATTTAACTGAGAAAACCTCTAACAGTTAAGCCCAAAGAAATTTATGCCAAGACATGATAATCTAGCTTTTGCAAACTGAAATAAAAGAAGAAAATCTTGAAACCAGCTAGAGACATCTTGCCTGCGGCAGTTTGCATGACAGCAGATTTCTCATCTGAAATCATGGAGATCAGTAGGAAATGGCATAACATTTTTCAAGTGCTGAAAAGACACTCTCAACCAAGAATTCCCAGTGAAAATTTCCTTCAGGAATGAAGAGAAAAATTAAGAGAATTTCTCACCAGCAGACCCACCCTACAATAATGGCTAAAGGAAGCTTTCTAAACAGAAATGATAAGAGAATTCATCTGGGAACCTCAGAAAGGACAAAAAGAACAGTAGAAAGAGTAAAAATATGGGTAAACAATAGATGTTCCTCTCCTTTTGAGTTTTCTAAATTATGTTTAATGATTGAAGCAAGAATTAGAACATTGATTTGGTGTTTGGTGTATATGTAGAAAATATTGGGAGAGTAAAGGATGTAAAAGGAGGTGAAGTTTCTACATTTCAACTATTCCAGCCAGTCTGGAAAATAATTTGTCAATTTCTTTAAAAACTGAACAAGTACTAACCATACAACCTGGCAGTTAGACTCCTGGGCGTTTATCCCAGAGATATGACAACTTAACCGTCCATGTAACAACCTGTACACAAATGTTCATAGAAGCAGCTTTATTTCTTACAATCAAAAACCAGAAACAATCACACTGTGCTACAGGAAGATGGATGGTCAAACAAACAGTAGTACACCGTGGAATACCACTCAGGACTAAAAACAAACCTGCCGTTGATACATGCACCAACTTGGATGAGCCTCAAGGGCATTATGCTGAGTGCAGAAGAAAATCTCAAAAGCTCTCATTACAGCGTGATTCAATTTGTGTAACCTTCTAAAAACGACAAATGTGTAGAGGTGGAGAACAAATTAGTTGGCTGCCTGCAGTTAGGGAAGGTCGGGGCAGAGAAGTGGAGAGCAGGAAAGAGATCTTTGTGGCACTTGAACAGTTCTCCATCCTGATAGTGGTGCTGGTGGTGACATGAAATCGTACACGTGTGATGAAATAGCACGGCACGACACACAACTTTGTACCGATGGCATAGCCAAGTTTGGGTTTGAGCTGTAGTGACCTAGGATTTAATTATTGAGTTTAATTGTTGAGTTAAAAATTGAGCTGAAGTGTACGCGGGACCGCTCTGAACTATCTTTGCCACTTCCTGTAAATAAACAATTATTTCAAAACAAAGTTTAAGGAACAGATTACGTATATACACAACTAAGTTCAATTTTCTTTCACAGCATAATGCCTTTGTTTTGAAATATAGAATAAATGTATTTTGGGGATTGACCACACAGGGGCAGCATAAGCAAATTTTGGAGGGCAGTGGAACAGTTCTGCGCCTGGGTGGTGATGGCAGCTATACAGCTTTGTGTACTTGTCAGAACTCGTAAAACAGTAAATGAATGCATGTGACTTTATGCAACTGTTACAAATCAAAATAGGCAGTTGCAGTGGTCAGACCGAAATACATTTTCTAGGAGCTTACCTTTTTTTTTTTTTTTTAACGTTTATTTATTTTTGAGACAGAGACAGAGCATGAACAGGGGAGGGTCAGAGAGAGAGGGAGACACAGAATCTGAAACAGGCTCCAGGCTCTGAGCTGTCAGCACAGAGCCTGACTGACGCGGGGCTCGAACTCACGGGGCCACAAGATCATGACCTGAGCCAAAGTCGGACACTTAACCGACTGAGCCACCCAGGCGCCCCTAGGAGCTTACCTTTTGATGACTTTAAGAATTTTCCCAAAATGTCTAAGAGATAATGCTTGTTTTCTTTCCCAGCAGGAGATGCTATGAGCGAAGAAGACATGCTTCAGGCAGCTGTGACCATGTCTTTAGAAGTTGTTAGAAATAACTTCAAAACGGAAGGGAAAAAATAATAGCTTTTACAAATCATTTCGACCTTCGTACTTTCCAGCATTATCCTGGGTGATTACAGCATAGACGGTCCATTTTAGTAATGTGTCCAAGGAACAACGTTCAACAGAGGAAATAAGGCTTTAGGCGGTTTGCAACAAAAAGATGAGAAAACGGAAAAATGTGTCAGTTGTAGGACTAAATAACGATCTCCAAACACTAGCCAAAGAGGCATTTAGCAATTAAAGACATTGAAAATGGTTTTCTAGAGGTTCCTTTTCTTTTTGAGTGTGCAATATCCAACATGTCTAAAGTTAGGGCGTTTTTCTTGGATCTTTTTGCAGACCAGCTAATTAGCTCTTGCCACAGAACTTTTTCCGTTCGTTTTCTTTTCATCCTTTCTGGTCTGGTCGGTTGGCTCGCTTTTCATCATCTCTTAGTTGCTTTTATTTCTCATTAACCAAGTTAACCTTTTAGGACAGTGTCTTTTCTATGTTGATAGGAGTAACGGTTCCAGAAGGATTAGCTGCTTTCCCTCCAACCACGTGGCGTGCCCTTGGATGTTTTCTCCTGTTACTTTCTCTGATCACAATTTCTTTGGGATGTGGTTTTCCTTACTTTTCTACAACTCTTTTGAAAGCTGGTAATCTTTCTTGAGGTTTTGCTTCCTAAGCCCTCTAAGATGGGATCATTGTTTCGTGATTCTGATGCATTCCTCAACTCTGAAATCAACTCTGCACAAATATTTGAGAAGAAATGAGAATTTTTTAAATATGTGAGCACATCCTTTTCCAGATGCTTTATGAATGTCTTCTCAATTATGTCAGACCTTTACAGCTTTGCTGTAACCCTTTCTCTGGCACCTTGATATTTCCTTGTCTTCTCCAATTGAGAAAAATAGGAGAAGCACGGTATGCAAGCAAGTTTCATTCCGTGTATGATTTAACAAATAATACCCACCCTGAATGTATGAGAGACAAAGTCTGGCTTTTGATTTACTTGCAGTTTCATTTTCTTCTCTCTTGTGCCTGGAGCTCTCCGTTCTGTTTACAGTGGAGTCACGGAGCGTAGATGTCTGCTTCTGATGTACATCTTGTAGCAGGATAGATAGCTTGCCAGAGATGATGGTCTGGAACATGAAAATAATCTACTAACAAAAATACATTTAAATTTATACCGTTATTTGACACTTGCATCATGTTTAAGTAGCTAAAGAATTACAGAAGTCACACAGTACTTACTGGGTCTGTAAATACGAAAGTCTTTAGTTTTGATAAACATTTTGATTGGGATGCACAGAGTTTGTTTCTGGGTCAATATAGTGGTATGATTTTGGTGGAAATTAATTGTCTGTCTGAAGTGGACATTTCGGATTCCGTCACTTATTCCCCATCCCTCATTCTCCATCCCCCATTTGAAGCTCTTTTGAATGCTGAGTTGTTCATAAGCTAAAAGATAGGAAATTTCAGCCGACGGCTTGGAAAATTAAAGGATGATATGTTGCCATGACTAGTGTATGGCTGTACACATTTTATCAGGGAAATTTTTTTGATCTAGGATTTATGGCTGAGTTGAAAAGAGATGGGAAAATGACTTTTTATGATTATGAAGTAGCTTTTTTTTTTTTTTTTTTGGACAGAGACAGGTTTTCTTTTTAGTCATTATTTTGTGCCAAATAAAGTTTTCTGAAGTTTCCCTTGCAAAATTAGACACTTTTACTTTAAAATCTAAAGTTTTCTTTTGAGAATCGAAACGTTTTCAGAAGAGTTATTAAACTTCAGAACTGTAAGAGACATTGGAGTTTAGTACTGCTCTCTCAAGATTTACAAACCAAAATATTTTAAGAGTGAACATTTCTGCCATTATCCCCAGTATACTTGTCCTGTTTTCCATGGATATTTGGCTTTTACGTTTTCCCATTGAAAAATTACATTCGACTTTTCATACACTTAAATGGATGAGCTACCTAATATAAAAATGAGTAAAGAAATATGCAGAAAGTTTTAACCTTAGAGTTTATAAAGTTCTTATATTACATACCTTTATTAAAGCACTTAAGGAGATATAGCATGTTGATCTTCATTTAGGGATTTTTTTTCTTTTTTTTTTTTTTAAAGCAGAGCTGAGCACACACTGGATACATTTGTGAATGTGTTTATTTAGTTAGTTTCTTATGAATGTTATACTCGGCAGGCAGATCCAGAATGACTAGGGAACTGCCAATTTGTTTGAATTGGCTTAAACTTAATTTAGATTCCGTTTCTTAATCGATTGGCCAGTATGAAAAAGATGCCAATGCCTGTAACTACAGTATCAGAAAACTTAGTTATACAAAAGTATAGTTCACACATCAGGAACTGCTATTTACCGGAATCATCCTGCAAGAAAGTCAGAAACAATGAAATTCACAAAAACTGTCCTGCTAAGAACTCTATATAAAGCTTTCCATTCTGTTTTGCCAATTGGGAGCACCTTAATGTTTAATATTTAAACTATTGGTATCATTTTTCTAATGTATAAGTTGCATTACCAGGATAAAATACCTACAGTGGCTATGCTAGTGTTTAAAGTTTAAACAAGTTTTGGAAACACCACTTTCATATTTTGAGAGGTTATGGAATTAATAAGTAGTTATTTATGTTTTTAAAATCACAGTAGTTAAAAAAAATTCGCAGCAGTTAACCTCTGATCTAAAACCATCAATAAACACTTTTTACAGTAATTAACATAACAAATATGTCAATACTGTACATTGTTTGAAAAGATTTCTGCAGGTAAACTCTATTTTAACTTTTAAGATCTTGGTCAAATAATTTACAATTCACAGAATATGTAAGGAGGTGCTTTTTTTTTCTTTAAAACTTGATTTTTCTTAATTAAGACTTTATTCATGCCAAAGTTAATATGGAAAAAAGCTCAAAACTGGTTGAAGATCATTATAGGTAAAACTACCAATAGTCTGTGTTATTTCACTTAAGTTGAGTAAAGTAATTTTTATTCCTGTCAGAGCCTCAATTACATTTTTAATGTCTGCATGTTTGATACTCCTTAAATAGTATCATGCGAGTGCCAAGATTTATTAAATGTCTTAAAATTGGCCCATTGGATCCATGCAGATTCAAAAAAGATTGAGTCAGTGCATAAGCAAAGTATAGTGATAGAAATTAAAATGTCTCCAGTTGAAATAAATCTATGTTTTTAAATTCTCGAGAGGACTCAATAATCAATATTATGATGATTTCCTATTAACTTTATTTGCAACTGGGAAGCCCAGCGGCCACTATTCTAAATTGTTGTATCTGAGCCCTAACAAGTATGGAGATATTGTATATGTGATCTTAATTAAGAAAAAACAGATTGGATCAACTAATCATTTCACCAGTGTCGATCATTTTTTCATATTTTCAAAAAGAAAACTTTATTCCTGGTCTCTTCATAAACCAGTGTTTTTTGCTAAAGAAAGGAACTGGCTTATATTTTAAAGTCTTACGTTAACAAAAATATTTTGTTCATTTTGCTTTCATGAATGAAAACATTGATATGGTTGGTTAATTCTTGAATTTTTATTTTTTTTTTTGAAGAAAATCTGTGCTATTTTTGTTCCCCCCAAATGTTCTGGTATTTTAAGAATTAATGCTAGTAACATCACTTCTAAATTTACAGTTATTTGGCTCGCATGTTTAATTAATAATAGTGTATCAGTAAATATCTTAAGACCGGATTCATAGACAAGGAATGGGAAGCAATAGTGAAATATATGTGGAAATTTCTGATTCATTTAGGAAGCGCTTCACTTGTTTCTTGCATAGTTCAAAGGTGAATGTTTCCAGGAATTTTTTAAAGTTTTTTTTTTAAGAGAAAAACGTACATTTGAATGTGAAAAATAGAATTTCTACAACACTGGACTACTAGAAATAACTTTTTAAAAATTACTGTTGTGTATAAATTATTTGAAATTCAAGTACAAAACACACCCGAAAAAGCATTGTCTTTTGGCCGTGACACAAGTGCACTGAGGCACTGCCGTTTGCTCAGGACCCAACTGTGCGGCCCTCGGGGTGTGTTCCTCCCTCTTGAGCTCTCTTGCGGTTACTAGACACACACAGGCCTTCCTCTCTGGTCCTCGGAAAAGCCGGGCTTCCAAAGCACTGTTGAACACTGACGGTTCTCTTGTTAATGTGGATGTTCAATGAGTTGTATTTTAAATATCAAAGATTATTAAATAAAGATAATGTTTGCTTTTTTATTTCTGCTTCCGTTTGTGCTGATTGTTAATTCCCAGTCTCGCTATGCAAAGCGTGGCCGAGGGACCAGCAGCTTCTGTACGCCTGAGGGCTTTTCGGAAATGCAGAGCTTCAGGCCGCAGCTACTGGGTCAGAACCTGCATTTTCACAAGATCCCCCAGGGAATTCACAGAGATTCAACTTCGAGAGGAGCTGTTTTGTGGGCTGCTTGGCACTGACACTCAGTTCCAGCTAACTGCTGCCGAAGGGCCCGTTATTACGGGATCCTCTGGTCTTTTCCAAGGGACGCTAAGAATTCCAAATTTTTACTTGAAATCTGATTTTTAAGTGGTTTCTCAATTGTTTTTTAACCTTGAAGGCCAAACAAAGCACATTAATAACAGTTTTTAAGAGTACTGTTTTTTCTTCATTTTATCCAATTCTAGACACCAGAATCCAGCTGTAGTGATGGGAATCCACTTAGACCTATGAAGAATTCTAGAATCCTCAAATCATAATGAGGGTAGTATATCCATTTCATCCTTAATTACGGTTGGGTGCAAATGTTGAAATATAAAAGTTTCAAATTGATCACGTACATCTTAGCAAAACTTCATAGCTTAATGCTTAGAAGGACCATTTCATTGAATTTGGATGCCACCAAATGGCTCTGATCTCACCAACACCTACTTGTGGGCTCTAAGAAATACGTTGATTCAAAGCTAAAACTTTATATATCAGCTAAAAACTTTATCTTTTAGGGGCGCCTGGGTGGTTCAGTCAGTTAAGTGGCCGACTTTGGCTCAGGTCATGATCTCACAGCACATGGGTTCGAGCCCCGCAACAGGCTCTG
Source organism: Acinonyx jubatus (assembly GCF_027475565.1). Taxonomy (NCBI): domain Eukaryota; kingdom Metazoa; phylum Chordata; class Mammalia; order Carnivora; family Felidae; genus Acinonyx; species Acinonyx jubatus. Next base: position 132,647,165 of record NC_069386.1, on the reverse strand, counting down.
TGCTGACAACTCAGAGCCTCTGGAGCCTGCTTCGGATTCTGTTGTCTCCCTCTCTCTCTGCCCCTCCCCTGCTCACACTCTGTGTCTCTCTCCCCCCAAAATAAACATTAAAAAAAATTTTTTTAACTTTATCTTTTATAAAGGGAATGTGAGGGTTGTCTTTATCCTGAAGATTTGCATGTTTGAGGACCCTTTAACCATTTTGTATCTATGTCACCAAATGCTCACAAGTTCATTTTTAAGTAATTTGGGTCAGGCTGACCTCTGGACATTCCCCCTTTACACACTGTGGTTCTAGCAGGCCTCCTTATGGGTCTTCAAATAATCTGTGCTCTCCCCACCCTCCCCTGCCCCCGGGGCTCTATAACATTATCCTTGCCCCCTTCCCTTTGCTGTTTTCATATTCCTGCCCCTGAAGTGTGTTGGCCATCCCCTGCTATGAGGACTCTTTCAACTGGGACTACCCACCTTTGCTGTGCCATGCTCTCCCCCGAGATTGTTCCAGTTCTTTCTGTGTCAGGAACCACTGCTACCCTTTGTCTCTGGCTGCTAGAGAGAAATAATTGCTGTGGCACTCATTCACTCATTCAACAAAACGTGTGCACTTCCCATGTGCCAGGAATGGTTCTGAGTTCTGGAAACAGTCATGAATAAGACACTGTGCCTTCATGGTTCTTGCATTCCGATTGGCTGTTAGGCAGAGGAAATCTTGACCATCTCAGAGCTGTCACAACATGGGCAGGGGATCTGCGTCATTTTACATACTACTAAACAAGGTTGTTTCAGCTCTCTGGGCACACACGCGGTGGGGGCTCTGGCAGGTTGAAGGCAATCCTCTCTGACAGACAGAAATGGGTGCTGGTTGTTGGGAGCAAAAGCAGCCCAGGAAGAAGTATGCACAGAAGTGGTAAAGGGGTGAAAGGACCAGGAGGGGCCACTGGCATCTTCTGCGATGGCATCTATCCAGGCAAAAAGTTAGGGTCTGATAACCACGCACGAAGGGGAGAACAGACTTTGAGGAACAATTAGCAGTCACTGCCAGATGAGGCAACAGCAAAAGCAAGATGTAGCATTTTGGGGGAAGATGGAAAGTTGATCCAGGAATGAGCATAGATAAGGAAAGGAAATAAGGAAGTTAAATACGAATTGTTAAAGAGAAGTACACCCAACAGTACACACTAAAGAAACAACTACCTTGAAAGGTGGGGGTAGGATGTGGACTGAAATCAGGAGGATTAATTAAAGGTCTCTGAAAATGGATTCCCCAAAAAGAAGGCATTCATCAATTAAAACAAAACAAAACAAAAAACCTTTTAAAAACTGGCAGAACTAAAAGACATGGCTTTTGAAAGGGTCTGCCGAATGCCCGACATAATGAATGACACTACAAACAAACTCATTAATTTCAGAGCATCAGAGGTAAAAAACAAGGCACAGAGAATAATCAGAGAAAAATAGAGCAGGAAAGCACAGAGCTCTAGGTAGAGAGATTGAGTCTAAGCAAATAGAATTCTTGATGCTTTCTTGCAAACAGAATTAGGAGCATGTTTTACAATGCTCCTGATGCGTTCTAGAAGGACTTGCAATTCTGTAGTAACAGAAAAATGTGCAAATTAAAAATAAGGAACCTGATGGGGAAGGGCACCTGGCTGGCTCAGTCAGAAAATTATGCAACTCTTGATCTTGGGGTCATGAGTTCAAGCCCCATGCTGAGGGTAGAGATGACTAAAATAAATAAATAAATAAACTTTAAAAAATATAGAGGGGCACCTGGGTGGCTCGGTCAGTTGAGTGGCTGGGTCTTGATTTCGGCTCAGGTCATGATCTCAGGGTTCATGAGATGGAGCCCCACCTCAGGCTCTGTGCTGACTGCGTGGAACCTGCTTGGGATTCTCTCCCTCTCTCTCTCTGACACTCCCCTGCTCATGCTTGTTCTTTCTCCCTCTCAAAATAAATAAATAAACATTTTTAAAAATATGGAACCTGTTAACCTCAGAAAAATAGAGTTGAAAAAAAATTTTAAATGTAATCTTTTAAAAATTGTATTTATTTTTATTTATTTATTTTAACGTTTATTTATTTTTGAGAGAGACAGAGACCGAGTGTGAGCGGGGAAAGGGCAGAGAGAGAGACACACACACAGAATCCGAAGCCCGCTCTAGGCTCTGAGCTAGCAGCACAGAGCCTGACGCGGGGCTTGAACTCACGAATTGTGAGATCGTGACCTGAGCCGAAGTTGGACGCTTAACCGACCGAGCCACCCAGGTAGGTGCCCCATCTTTCTTTTGTTTCTTTTTTTTTTTTTTTTTTAAAGAAATGTAATCTTAATACAACCACTTGGCTCAGTGATGAACAATGCTGATGTGGTTACATAAGGTAAACATCAATTACCAATTTACTGATAATTACCATATCACTGTCCTGGGAGCTCAAAGGAAATCAGAGGTAGAGGCTAGTACAAAAGTACTAAATCTCTTACTTTCCATAATAGAAAGTCAGTAGACAATGTCTAAAATTAATGAGAAAGTGGCAATTTTAAGCATCATTTATTTAGAAATTCAGAGGGAAAGATCAGACTGATACTTAAAAGTCTGCTTTAAAATGTGCTTTTGTGGCGTGCCTGCATGGTGCAGTCGGTGATGCGTCCGACCTTGATTTCAGCTCAGGTCATGGTCTTGATGAGGAGAACAAAGACAAGAAAAGTGTATTTTAAAGTAAATCTCCTTACAGCTTGTGGCCCCGATACCTGAGACACGCAGTGCGTGACATTCCTCAAGAAGTTCACGGCTGCCTTAATGTCTTAATGTTTACACTTCACTAAAAACTAAAAGGTCCTGTAAGACTCTGACTTCAGCATACAAAAATTCCTTAGTAACCTACGTTACCTCTACCCCTGTCCCTCCACAAATTAACCTATATCATCAGCCACCCCTCCCACTTGCACGTACAGCTCTTTCTGCCCACGGGTCCTGTCCCTGTGCTTGAATAAAATCATGTCTTTGCACCAAAAACGTCTCAAGAATTCTTTCTTAGCCATTTGCCCATGAACCTCAGTTTATAATTTCATCATTTTGGTGCCTTTACATGGGGCTTCGAGTCTTTTTATCTGGACTCTGAGTCTCAGTGCGAACTTGGTGAGTATTTTCTCTCCTCTTCCTTTACTCTCACTTCAGGGGCTTTTCAAGGAGTGTGGTCTCATTGGAACACTTTCAAGTCGAGTGCTCAGGCTGCAATCCTCCAGCCTGTGGCTACTTACTGTATGGGGAGGAGAAAGCCTGCTTTTTGGCTGGAAGTTAGTACCCTGGCCAGAATGGTAGTAAGACCCAGAAACTTGATGCCCCCTCTTTCTCCCTGTCCTTATACAAAGCTAGTCTGTCTTTTGGGCACGGGACAGCCACCTAAGTCACTAGGACAGCTGCTAATCTTAAAGACTCCCTTGTGAGGTTTCCTCCTCATTGGCCTAACGTGATCCCCTCCACCTCTGGTCTAGCGGCTTCTGGCCGAGGGGCCTCCACCGGGAGCCTGCTGAAACCAGTACCGGACTGAATTAAAACCCAATCGGGGACCATTTTGTAGGGAAGTTGGCTGTACATGTGTTGGAATGTCACTTAGAAGTCCACATGATGGACTTCTATCTTTACTATTTTTCATCAGTGTCCCCTACTCACTACTGAGGTTACCAAATTGGATAATTTCCTCTTGTAAAACTTTTTGAGTGTTTTTTATGGGTTAAAAACAGCACGGTCTTCACGGCAAGGCATGGCATAGTCTTCAGGGCAAGGCAAGGCAAGGCATGGTATTTCGCTCCATTCACCAGGCACCCATTTGTAGCCCAGGATGCAATGGGGCAGGGTAGGGGGGATGCCGGCATCCCTCCCGTGGGGTCTTTATGTTGGAATGGTGATCAGTAGCAATTATATTCAAAGGACGCCCCTGATTGCCTTTGACAGCTGGAACCTCTAAATATCCTGTGTGGGATGCCACCTGGGAATCAGGGGGGATTTTTTGGTCATGGACATTTTCTGCTTTTCTAGGAATATGAGATCTTCTTCAGTCCCCAAGGACTCTCCCTTGGGATGCCTTTTAACCCACTGGAATCAATTCGGATTGCAAGATCCAAGGGAAAAAAACAAACCCTGATCTTCTTTAGTAATATTGCCTGGCCTCAGTACTCCTTAGAAGATGAGGGAAATGGCCCATTAATGGAACATTAAACCTTAATACAATCTATCAGTTACATCTCTTCTGCAAGAAACAGGGCAAATGGACTGAGGTACCCTATGTCCAGGCTTTCACGGCCCTACATCAGGATCCAGACCTGAGGGCCTCCTGCAGAATGTGTCTATCCACTAGCCAGGTTAACAAACCCCCGTCTGGACATACTGGATGATGCATATCTAAATAGACCCATGCCACCTAACAAATCTGGAGGAATTACTGGCCAGTCCAGACAAACAGGACACTGGCCCTGTCACTAGCCCCCTTCCTTATAAGCCCCAAGACCCCTCTGCTCCCAGCCCAGCTGGACACACTAGGAGTGGAACTCCCTGTCTCCCAGGAGCTTCACTAAATTTGGATCGTATCTTCTTAGGGAGGTTGCTAATAGAGAAATGGGCACAATTAGAGTCCAGGTCTCATTCTCGATGGCCAATCTGGCTCAGATAAAACAACAATTAGGACAATATTCCGAAAGCCCTTCTCAATTTATTGAGGGCTAAGCATTTATTATATTTGATCTGACTTGACAAGATATATATATCATATTAACTTGTTGTTGGACCTGGGAGTAAAAAAAAAAAAACAAAACCCATATCTGGGCAGGGGCTCAAATGCAAGCTGGTGCAGCCACTCTGGAAACCAGTATGGAGGTTCCTCAAAAAACTAAAAATACCTACCTATGACCCACCAATTGGACTACTAGGCATTTATTCACGGGATACAGGTGTGCCGTTTCGAAGGGACACAGGCACCCCCATGTTTATAGCAGCACTATCAACAATAGCCAAAGTATGGAAACAGCCCATATGTCCATCAATGGATGAATGGATAAAGAAGATGTGGTATACATATATAATGGAGGATTACTCAGCAATCAAAAATAATGAAATCTTGCCATTTGCAACTATGTGGATGGAACTGGAGGGTATCATGCTAAGTGAAATTAGTCAGAGAAAGACAAAAATCATATGAATTCACTCATATGAGGACTTTAAGAGACCAAACAGATGAATATAAGGGAAGGGAAACAAAAATAATATAAAAACAGGGAGGGGGACAAAACAGAAGAGACTCATAAATATGGAGAACAAACTGAGGGTTGCTGGAGGGGTTGTGGGAGGGGGGATGGGCTAAAGGGGTAAGGGGCACTAAGGAATCTACTCCTGAAATAATTGTTGCACTAGATGCTAACTGACTGGGATGTAAATTAAAAAAAAAAAATAAAAAATAAAACAAGTTAAAAGAAAAAAAAAGTTCACTGATGAACTGGCAATGAGAGACAGGGAACGTTATCCAATAGGTGGCGCTGCTGTCCAAAACACTGAGCCACACTGGAAATACCAAGAGAGTAGACTGGGAAGGGAGAGATGAGATCATATGATCACTTGTTTAATAGAAGGAATGAAAGAAGGATTCTTTAAACCTGTAAACTATGATAAAATTCAAGAAGTTACTCAAGGAACTGATGAGGATCCAGCTCTATTTCAGGGCCATTTAATAGAAGCCATCCATAAATATACAAATCTGGATCCAACCTCACCTGAAGGAACAGCTATACTAAACATGCATTTTATGTCAGTTGGCACCTGACATCTGCTGAACACAGACTAAAATGGCTCTCAGCCCTCAAACCCCCACCCAGTGCCTACTAGGGGTGGCCACCGGAGTCTTTAGTAATAGAGATGTGGTCTTAAAGCAAGAAAGGACCAGAGAGCTAAATTGCAGGGTAAGTACAGGCTCAAATATTGGTTGCCACTATCGCGTATTCCCTACAACATCAGACTAACCAGGGGTCAAAGAAAAAACCGGTATCAGACAAAGAATCAGGTAAGTTCCCATGCTATGGGTGTGGCCAGACTGGACATTGGAGTAAAGAATGTTCCAACAGGGGCACCTGGGTAGCTCAGTCAGGGAAGCATCTAACTCTTGATTTTGGCTCAGGTCACGCATGATCTCGGTTTGTGAGTCTGAGCCCTGTCATAGTTTGTGAGTTCAAGCCCGGCATCAGGCTCTGCGCTGACAGCACAGAGCCTGTATGGGATTCTCTCTCTTTGCCTCTCCCCTGCTCCTGCACTGTAGCCGTCTCTCTCAAAATAAGTAAATAAACTTAAAGAAAAACAAAAAACAAACAAACAAAAAGAATGTCCAAACAAAGGCTCTCCCCCGGGGCCATGTCTTGTCTGTAAAAAAACAAAAACAAAAACAAAACAAAACAAAACAAAAAAAACAGTGACATTGGAAGAGAGGAAGGCAGGAACTCGCTTCCCTGCCTGAGAGCAGGAACCAGAGGAGGAGGCATGATGGGGCCCTGGGGCTGGTCTGGCTCCCTTTGACATCAAGATGACTGTGCCCCGGGTTACCCTGGATGTGGAAGGTAAGTTTGTCGATTTTCTTATTGATATAGGAGCCACTTTACTGTGTTCTTATTCAGCACTCTGGCTCTACCTGTTTCTCTAGCCATAAAATTGTTGGCGTAGAGGGGGAAACTAAAACATGCCGCCAAACAATGCCTTTAACTCGTAAGTAGAAGACTGTCACTTGGTAGCTCATGTTTTTCAGTCCTTCCATCTTGTCCCACTCCATTACTTGGATGAGACTTACTGTCTAAACTAGGAAGCAGGTTTGCTCTTACTAAAGAAGAGGACAGCTTGTTCTCTTTTACATCTGGGGAATTAAAACCTTATTCTGGTATCCCTTCTAATATCTGGAAGGAAGTAAATTCACAGGTCTGGGATTTCGATGTCCCAGGATGGGCTCTTAAAGCCCAGCCAGTTAAAGTGACCTTAAATGACCCAGGCATTATACCTCTTAAAAAAGCAATACCCATTAAAACCTGAGGCAAAAGCTGGGCTACAACCACTTACTGACAAATTTCTCAAACATGGTATTCTCAAACACCTTGTCAATTCCTTATCACACTCCAGTTTTACCAGTAAAAGAAGCCAAATGGTACAAGATTTAAGAGCCATTCATCCCAAAGTGCCAAATCCATATACCATTCTCACCCAGGTCCCTGGTGATCCCAACTGGTTTACAGTACTTGGTTTAAAAGACGCCTTCTTGTGCATCCCTCTAAGTGAGCAAACACAGCCACCATTTGCTTTGGAACGGGCTTCACCTTCAAACCCACAGGCTGCTCCATTGACTTGGACAGTTTTGCCCCAGGGGTTTAGAAAAAATTCTCCTTTGTTCAGGGCCACACTTGGCAAAGACCTCCGTGGAACCTCCTCACCACAAGGGACTATAATTCAATATGTGGATGACATTTTAATCTGTAGTCCCAGTAAAGAAACGTCTGATAGTAATTCTACAACTTTACCTAACTTCTCAGCAGACAGAGGGTATTGGGTCTCCCCTAAAAAGACACAAATATCTAGACAAAAATTGCAATATTTGGGATATGAACTAACACCAGGACATTGTACTTTGTCTACTGACAGAAAAAAGGCTATATTAGATTTGGACCCCCCCAGCTACAAAGAAACAGTTCTGCACTTCCCTGGGTATGGCAGGCTTTTATCACCTGTGGATTCCTGGATTTGGGGTCTTAGCCAAACGATCATATGATTCAGTTAAAGGCCCCGAGGAAGAACCTTTACTCTGGACAAAAGCCCAGCAGACGGCCTTTCAAACATTAAAAACTAAACTTTCGACGGCCCTGGCTTTGGCTCTACCAAATTTAGAAGAACCTTTCACTTTATAAGTAGCAGAAAAACAGAGACAAGCTTTGCGAATTCCCACTCAAAAATTAGGAAATGAGAGGGCGCCTGGGTGGCTCAGTCAATTAACAGTCCAACTTCGGCTCAGGTCATGATCTCATAGTTTGTGGGTTCAAGCCTCGTATCGGGCTCTGTGCTGACAGCTCAGAGCCTGGAGCCTGCTTCAGATTCTGTGTTTCCCTGTCTTTCTGCCCCTCCTCTGCTTGTGTTCTCTCTCTCTCTCTCTCTCTCTCTCTCTCTCTCTCAAAAATAAATAAACATTTAAAAAGTTAGGAAATGAAACAAGGCCAGTGGGATATTTTGCAAAGTCACTTGGTAATGTAGCTCAAGAGTGGCTGATTTCGAGCAATATCTGCCACAGTCCTCCTGGTAGAAGGAGCTTCAAAACTTACTATGAGACAGTCCTTGACAGTGATGACTCCACATCAGGTTCAAAGTGTTCAGAGACCAAAGGCCACCAATGGATGATGGGAGGCCAACTTACTAAACAGGAGGCTACACGTTTAGACACACTGGAAATAGTACTTAAAACCTCTCAGACTTTAAATCCAGCTACCCTTAAGCCTGGACCTGACCATCATACTTCTCTGTTAGAACATAATTGCTCAGAAATTACTGATCTTATTTACGCTGGCAGACCTGAATTAAAAGATTCCCCTATTGAAAATGCAGATGACAATTAGTTGACTGATGGCAGTAGCATCCTGGATAATGGAGAAGGAAAAGCTGTATATGCTATAGTTAGTTTAATCAAGACCATTAAGGCAGAAGCCCTTCCAATAAATACTTCTGTTCAAAAGGCTGAATTAATAGCGCTTACCTGTGCTCTTCAAGGAGCAAAAGGCCTCTGAATATGCTTTCCCAATACTACATGCCCATGGGGCAATCTGGAAAGAAAGGGGATTATTATCAAGCCATAACTACCCAATCAAATATGGGCCTGAAATCATTACTCTCCGTGAGGCAGTACACCTACTTTAGAATCTAAAGGAAATAATTTGGCAGACCATGCAGCCAAGCAGGCAGCACAAAATAAATATTAAGTCTTATACCAGTTTTGACTCCAGTAAAGTCTATAACTCCAGCCTACTCAGACCAAGAGGCTCACATAGTACAGGAATGGGGATATCCAAAAATGCACAGGACAGGCTTGTTAAAAGGAAAAATCTTTTTTTTTAATTTTTTTAATGTTTATTAATTTTTGAGACAGAGAGACAGAGCATGAACAGGGGAGGGGCAGAGAGAGAGGGAGACACAGAATCTGAAACAGGCTCCAGGCTCTGAGCTGTCAGCACAGAGCCTGATGTGGGGCTCGAACTCATGGACCGTGAGATCATGACCTGAGCCGAAGTCGGACGCTCAACCGACTGAGCCACCCAGGCGCCCCAGGAAAAATCTTTATATTCAAAAATAACCAATGGAAGGTAATACAGGGTTTACACCAGGCTACTTATTTGGGCAAAAATGCCTTAGAACATATAATTTTAAATATATATATTTAAAAATTTTTTTAATGTTTATTTAATTTTGAGAGAGAGAGACAGAGAGAGACAGAGAGAGAATGAGACAGAGCATGAGCAGGGGTGGGGCAGAGAGAGAGGGAGACACAGAATCCCAAGTAGGCTCCAGGCTCTGAACTGTCAGCCCAGAGCCTGACGTGGGGCTTGAACTCACAGACTGTGAGATCATCACCAGAGCTGAAGTCGGATGCTTAACCAACTGAGCTACCCAGACACCCCTAATTAAAAATATATTTGATGGGGTAAATTTAACAACCACAATTAAACAGGTCTGCCGATCCTGTGTTGTTTGTGCACAAGTAAATCCAGAAGGCACAGCTCACCCTCCTCCACTTTTGAAACTGGTCCAAAGGCGTGGAACATATCCAGGAGAGGACCGGCAGCCTGATTTTATACAAATTCCTCCTTGCAAAGGCTCTAAGTTTCCACTAGTGTTTGTTGATACTTTCACTGGATGGATCAAGGCCTTTCCTTGTAAAAGAAAAGGCCATGGAAGTAATCAAAGTTTTGTTGCGAGAAGTTATTCCTAGATTTGGCTTTCCACAATCCTTGCAAAGTGGCAATGGTCCTACTTTTACTGCACAAATAACTCAACCAAAAGCACAGGCTTTAAAAATTAAATATTTTCTATATTCAGCCCGGCATCCACAATCCTATGGGAAGGCAGAATAAGCTGATCATGCTTTAAAACAGGGCGCCTGGGGGTGCCTGGGTGGCTCAGTCGGTTGAGCGTCTGACTTTGGCCCAGGTCATGATCTCGCGGTCCGTGAGTTCAAGCCCTGCGTCGGGCTCCGTGCTGACAGCTCGAGAGTCTGGAGCCTCCTTTGGATTCTGTGTCTCCCTCTCTCCCTCTCAAAAATAAATAAACATTAAAAAAAAATTTTTTTTTTAAAAAAAAACAGGGCGCCTGGGTGGCTCAGTCAGTTAAGCATCCAACTTTGGCTCAGGTCATGATCTCCTAGTTTGTGGGTTCAGGCTCTGCATTGGGCTCTGTGGTGACAGCTCAGAGCCTGGAGCCTGCTTCAGATTCTGCGTCTCCCTCTCTCTCTCTCTGCCCCTCCCCCTCTCAAGCTCTCTCTCTCAAAATAAATAAACATTGAAAAAAATGTAAATGACACCATAACTAAACTTAGTTTACAGAATGAGGAAAATTGGGTTATTCTCTTGCCACAATAGGACTTCTCAGAATGAGAGCTGCTCCAAGGACTTAGCCCTTCTGAGTTATACAGAAAGCCACTTGTCACAGTGGACTTGTTAGATGAGGATTACCATGCTCTATTAAACTCTTCACTCGAGGCTGGTCTAATTCATAAGTTACTTAATGAATATACCTAACACATGCCTCCAAAACCTGACTCAACTGTAACTGAAAGTCCACCCGTGTAAGCTCCAGAGACATACATGGTTTATATAAAAAACTGGAAATCGAGGACAGCAGGGGACTTAAATCCAAAATGGAAAGGTCCATATTAGGTCATATGTATTTGAGCTGCAGTAAAATTAGAAGGGCACCCTTCCCAGAGTCCTATACCTAGAAGAAAAGCTGTACCTCCTTCGCAGGAAACCAATGAGCAAACTAACATGCCTTCTTACTCCCGTGAACTTGTAGGAGACCTCAAACTCCTCTTCAAATGACAAGGAAGGCTGTATATTTTCTCTTTGTTCTCTGTTCACCTATTTGAACTGACAATTCCTTTCTACAATGGACACAGCATTACGCTGAGCTACAAAATCAAACCACTTATTGGCTATGTGGAGCCTTGCCCGTGTCAAGTACATCCAGGTTACCCTGGTGGGTTCCCCCATTACAGGGCACTGATTGGCACTCTCTACATACTTATACTTCAGAAATAATATAGAATGATACCCTGTTTTGTGATAAATCTATCACTAATGGGAATGTTTCTCCTTGGCTCATGATCAGTAAGACATGGAATTTACCAGGACGTTCCCAGATTTTCTCAGACCCTCAAACTATTAAAATATTAACTGACTTTGCAAGCCCACAAATTGATGCCTGCCAGTGAGTGTCTTAAGTTATGAAATCCTACTTATTGCTATAACTGAGGAGGGTATATATCAAATTTGGGATACATATTTATGGCTCACACCCACTACTGGACAGCTCAGTCAAAAGGCACTTTTATGCTGGGGACAAAGAAATCATACCCATGACACCTGGGCAAACAGCACATGACATCTAGCATGGCTATCTCTAGAAACATGTTCTTGGACCATTATACTCCAGGCTGACTGGTTTGCTTCTGTTTGAATACAGCCACCTGGAGTCAGATGGCTAGCTCCAAACAGAATCCACTGGTTATGTGGAACTAATCAATGGCCTTGGCTTTCTCCAGGGTGTATAGGTCATCGTACCTTGGTTTTTGCCTGGATTCATGGGCATGTTAATAAAACCATCACTACCCTGGCTAATCTTCCCAATTTAAAACAAAGATGGATATGGTCTGTTTTTCATTGGCATGATCACTAGCATCCACATTTGCACCATCTGCAGGGTTAGAAAGTATAATTTGGCATGTGGAAGCCCTTAACAAATATACCATAAAGGCACCCAATGATTCACAAACCAGCATCTCCTTACTCAATACTGAAAATGCACAAATGTGCAAAGCAGTTCTGCAAAACAAATGGCACAGGGAGGCACATGTGCCATTATTAAAACAGAATGTTGTGTATACATCCCAGATTATAAAAATGTCACAGGACTACTAAAAGATATGAATACTCAAATTGAGGCTCTACAAAATCCTTCCCTTTCTCTTAATGACTGGTTAAGTTTCTGGTTTGGAGGGAGGACTAAGGTAAACTATTAAGGGTCTCTTTGTTGGACTTCTCATTCTTATAGCCACTTCATTATTTTTTCTAATATTTGTTTATTTTTGAGAGAGAGAGAGAGAGAGAGAGAGAGACGGAGTGCGAGCCAGGGAGGGGCAGAGAGAGAGGGAAACACAGAATCTGAAGCAGGTTCCAAGCTCTGAGCTGTCAGCACAGACCTCGATGCAGGGCTTGAACTCACAAACCACGATCATGACCTGGGCCAAAGTCAGACGCTTAACCAACTGAGACCCAGGGGCCTCAACTGCTTTAATTCTAATATGCTGTTTTCTTCAATGTTTTTTTGTTTTGTTTTGTTTTGTTTTTTGCTTGGTCCCAAGACTCCATCACTACAAAAACTGCAAGTCAACAGATGATCCTTTCTACTCAAGGAGATTCATGTATCCAATCCACCTTGGATTTGGCTGCCTCTCCCTTTCTTAACTCCCACATCCTTAACTGACCAATGTTGACCCATAGGTAGGAACATCTCTACGCCCCTATTCAGCAGGAAGAAGTTACAGAAGATAAGGCCTTCCACCCCCAGCAACCTTAAAGATTTAAGGGTCAAAATTGTTCAGGGGGGGAAATGATGAGGAGAACAAAGGCAAGAAAAATGTATTTTAGGTAAATCTCCTAACAGCTTGCAGCCACTGATACCTGAGACGCGCAGCGTGTGACATTCTTTGAGAAGTTCATGGCTGCCTTAATGCCTTAATGTTTATACTTCACTAAAAACTGAAAATAATGGTATCTTGACGAAAGCCAAATATTCAAGGTCCTATAAGACCCTGACTTCAGCATACAAAAATTCCTTAGTAACCTGCGTTACCTCTACCCCACTCCCTCCACAAATTAAACTACATCATCAGCCACCCCTCCCACTTGCACGTACAGCTCTTTCTGCCCACGGGTCCTGTCCCTGTGCTTGAATAAAATCACGCCTTTGCACCAAAAACGTCTCAAGAATTCTTTCTTAGCCATTTGCCCATGAACCCCACTTCAAATTTCATAGTTTGGGTAAATCAAGCCCCACTTCAAGCCCTGAGTCGGGCTCTGCACTGACAGCACGGAGCCTGCTTGGGATTCTCTCTCTCTCCCTCTCTCTCTGCCCCTCCCCCACTCACACACACACTAATGTTCTCTCTCTCTCTCTCTCTCTCTCTCTCAAAATAAAAAAAACTTAAAAAAAAACCTCAGGGGCAAGATAAATAATATTTTAAAAACATTAAAAAATAAAATGGGTTTTTGCTTTACGCTTGCATAAATAAACTCATTTAGATGGTTTCTCACAACAAAGGAACTGTTTTTTCTAGAGAAGTATCGATGATCCCACCTCTTGAGAAACAGAAACCAGGTTTCAGCTGATAGTGTTTTCATTTGCTTTTTTTGTTGCTAGCCATTGAGGTTTCAAAAATCCAAGGTTCAGGGGCGCCTGCGTGGCTCAGTCAATTAAGCATCCGACTTTTGATTTCGGCACAGGTCATGGTCTCACAGTTCGTGAGTTCGAGCCCCACATCCGGTTCTGTGCTGATATTGCAGACTCTGCTTGGGATTTTCTCTTTCCCTTTCTCTCTGCTCCTCCCCGATCATGTTTTCTCTCTGTCTCTCTGCAAAAGAAATAAACATTTTTAAAAATGAAAAAAGAAAATCCTAGGTTCAGAATTTCAGCTGAGCAGCCTAGACCTCATTGCCTGGAGCCACTCACATTTATGGGCTCCTGTGTGGGGTTGGTTTTGGTACTCAGTTGTGTGTTAGCTCCAGGGGTATTTGGCAGGAAAAGGAAGCGACATCGTCAGCCCAAACTTCATCAAACTTGGATGTCTTTTGACTTTTTATTATAAAACATTTCAAATATATGCAAAGTAAAAGACTAGTATAGTGAACCCCTATGTACTCATCACCCAGCTTCAGCGATGATCAATTCCTGACAATTCTTATTTCATCTGCCCTGCTCCCATTATACTGAAGCAAAATCCCAAACATCATATCATGTTATTTATCAGAATCATTCTTAAAGTCTCTTGGGCCATAGTTCATCCCACAGGAAAAAAAAAAATCCCCCATAAGAAACTTTTAGAACTTAGCTTTTTGTGTTAATTACTTAATAAATGATGTAAAAACATATTCATTAATTGCACTGTCTTTCATTAATGGCAGTGTCTTTATGGCATGACATGAATTTATAGGACAGCGCTCCAGAGAATTTACAGCTGTAGGAAACACAGGCTTGATTGACACTAGCTAAACTTTTCACTGTTGTCCAGAAACCCACTTAGGTCCTATGTCCATGTGACTCATCTCAAAGCAGTTTCCCACTTCAATAATGGCGCCCCATCCCACTCAGTAAAAGCTAGAGTCCTTACAATGGCCTACCAGGCCCTATGTGATCTCTGTCCTCCCACTCCTACTTCTTGGTCCTCATCCCTTATCATCCTTCCCCACCCCACTCTGCTCCAGCCATCCTTGCCTTTTTGGTAATCCTCTAACCTGCCAAGGATTCTCCTGCCTCAGGACCTTTGCATCAGTTGTTTCTTTCTGCCTGTACTGCTCTTTCCCAGAGACCCACATATTTCACTTTGTTTTTCCTTAAGTAAGCTCTAGGCCCAATGTGGGGCTTGAACTCACAACCCTGAGATCAACAGTCGCATGCTCTACTGGCTGAGTCAGCTAGGCACCCGGATATATGTCATTCTCTTAATTACTACAAGTATCTGTTTAAGTATCACCCTATCAGTGAAGCCTTTCCTGACTGCCTTCTATAACATTACGAGTGTCCCCTCTCCTCATATCTTTTCCATATTATCCTTACCCTGTGTGTGTGTGTGTGTGTGTGTGTGTGTGTGTTTCTTCAAGCAGTCACCTGTCTTATATTTACTACATTTTGTTTATCAGCTCTCCCTTCCCAATGGAATGCAAGCTCCAGAGACCAGGGACTACGTAAGTCTTCTCCTGCTGTATCCCCAGTGCCCAGAATAATGGTAGACATACCAACTCTCAGGTCATCTGTGTGCTACATTTTTGAAACTTTACATAGACTTAAAGAGAACTCACCAGGTACCAGGCACTGTTCCGAGCACTTAAAAACTATTATCTTATTTAATCATCCTAACAACCCCATCATTCTCCATTTTACAAACGAGAAACTGACGCACTGAGAGGTTAAGTAACCTACCCACGGTCATACAGCCAGTGACAGATCCAGGCAGGCAGGTCCCAGAGTCTGCATACCTAGCTCTTCCGCACTGATGTCTTCCAAAAAAAAATACACGGAAAACATTTGATAAACACCTCCGGAATGGGATGCAAATTCTTCATTTAACAGCTTTTAAGGTGGTCTGCGTTTTAAACTTCATGGGTTAAATCGGCTTCTTGAACAAAGCTCTTGGTATATTCAAGAACGCAGGGTTTCAACTACGAGCTGTAAAGCTACCAGGGAAAATCACTACTATAGAAAGTAACCAACATGTTTTTCCTGCACGAACAAGAGTTCGCAACCCATCCTTTTTACTTGTGTATCCTTAACTCCTACCCTAGTGTCCGGTACAGAGCAGCCCGACAAGCTGTAGAAGAAGCGACACAGTAACCGATAAGTAAAGCCTCTTGCTGCACAGTGGAGCGACCCCGCGAGTGCCCTTGCGATGCTGAATTCGTGGTACAGTTAAAATTAAACACTCAGGTTTCACCGACACGGGGGGGGGGGTGTCCAGGAGCTTTCCGGGCCGCTCTGGCTTCGAAAGGCACCACTCGCAGAGGGCTCTGCCTGAAGCTCAGGCGCAGGGAGCAGCCGCCACTACGTCACCTCTTGTTCATGAGACCACACCCCCAGCGGCCAAAGCCTGTGCGCTACGTGGAGGCTGACCTTGCCCTGGCCGGCCGCTTTCGGTCCTCCGCGATCCCACGCTCCCTTGCGCCAAGGACGCGTCCGGCGGCTCCGCAGAGCCCTTCTATGCCACCGCGGCTCCTCTCTATGATCCATTGCCGCGTTTAGAGTGGGTGTCATGGCGGTCGGCGTCGAGTTGGCAGGAGTTGCCTTCAGAACTGGGGAAAGTCACTAAAGCAGAGGAAGAAGTGGCCTAACCCGGACGGTGGGAAGTCGTAGGAATGAGCAGAGGCCTCGCCGGGTTGACTGTGGCACTGGAGGCGGGCCCCTGGTAACGTCCCAGGCCAGGCCTCTGCGTTTCTAGGCAGAGTCGGGCCGTTGGTGGGAGCCCCCCGAAGCCGGCGTTGCTTAGGAACCCCTCATTGTGTTGTCGAATCTTGAGTGTTTTGATATGGACTAGCCTCGCGAAGGCGGTGGTTCGAGGACATTTGGTGGGGTCGTCCGACGACGCTGGACGCTTTGCTCGGAGCGGACCGGGTCGTTCTCTAACCTGCAGCGATGTCGTCTTGGCTTGGGGGCCTCGGCTCCGGCTTGGGCCAGTCTCTGGGTCAAGTCGGAGGCAGCCTGGCTTCCCTCACTGGCCAGATTTCAAACTTTACGAAGGATATGCTGATGGAGGGCACGGAGGAAGTGGAAGGTAACAGCTGGAGCGATGGGAGGGAGGGTTTTCCTGGGACCGTGGGAGCTCCCGTTTGGTTCCCACTTCCATCCGTCAGGAGTGTCACTCCCTTTTTTCTTTACACTTTTGCCTCTTCTTAACCGATTTTCTCTGATGAAAGGCCACTGGGGTCTGGAGAAGAGTTCTGGTTGAATACTCTGTATACCTCAGAATGAAACTGTTCCCGCATCGAGTAGTTTATTTTTGTTTGGGTTCTTCCACGCCCACCGCTTGCTTTGCCTTTAACTTGGGGGCGGATCTGATCTTGATCCTTTTCCTTTGTAATGACTCGGTTAAAAAGTATCTGTGCCTCACACAGTCACTGTATTCCTTCGATTTTTAACAGTTGAAGCAACTCATTAAAATATTCAGAGTCTTAAGCCCTTTCTGACTTGAACGTGTTGTTAAAACGTTCCAGCTGAAATGTATTTTTGTGCCTACCTACCATTCCACCCATATTTCGACAGTAAAATAAGGAAGATAGCCCATTTGGGTATCCTTGGCAACTTTCGCTCATTTTTGAAGTCCTTATTTTGCTTTACTAATGAAGAGTGACCCAGAGTTACGTGGTAATCGATAGTTACGTTAACTAATATTTTGATTTCTTGATATTCTTTCCGAAAGTAGTATGTAGATCTAAAGAGTACTTTAATTTCAGTGTAGGTCTGCCTCCAGAGAGAGGATGGGCTGGTGTTTTGGATGAGAGCACTTCCTTGGATAATTTCATTTCTTATAAATTAATAAACTAGCATTCTGGTTTAACTTTTTATCCTGATTTAATCGAGCCTTTGTGTTTATTGGGTTGAAATAAACCCAATTTTGATAAACTGGTAAAAAGAAAGTTTGATAAAGAGAAAGTATATTTAGAAGTTCTGCCTTTCTACAAGGGAGAAACTTTGGAGAGCTGTAGAAATCATTTTACTGCTTGGAGTACCCTTTGGGTGGGAGGTACATTAGGTGGGACAGGTTGGGGATGAAAGGGAAAGGAAAGGGTCATGTGACTTTGAAATTTAGAACAGAAAAGGGCTGGATAACAAGGGAAACGACTCGTCTCTCATTGTATCCTAGTTAGGGGAAAACAGTTGGCTGTTCCTAGAAAATAGCATCCCCTCTGACATGACTGTCCTGTGGGCTTAAGGCGGAATTCATTTTGCTCTTCCTACCAGATGTGGTTCTGTATTCTCAATTTTAATGGTTTCATCATCTGCCCAATCTCCTACACACGAAGTCTTTGTCACTTTTATTTTGCCTTTCTTTTCCGTCTCCTGTTTCTAGTTGGTCATCAAATCTTGTTCATCCTGTGCCAGAATTGTTTCTTATGTTTGTCCTTTCCTTAATTCTCCCTTTTTCTCTATTTCAGTAGCGCTTTTCTCTCCCGTGTACTTTGTCCTTCCCATCCCGTCCCCCGTTTCTCCCTCCTCCACTCCTACTTTCTGCGTGTTGCCAGTTTTCTAAAACATTAAGTGCTTTAAAATCTTTTAGCTCTGTTCCTTACAGGATAAAATCCAAACCTCTTAGTTTTGGGACACTGGAAACCTAGCCTCGCTATGATCAACGTCCCTTTTCTAGTCCTAGCTGTTACGTCCTCTTCTCTTCACATTGCTGTACGTGTGCACGCTGACATACACATGCGCGGTTTGCTTGCTTGCACCCAGAGCGTTTGCGCATGGAACTTTGTGAAATACCTGCACAACTCCAAGCCTCTGCCTGGAAAGCCCTTCCTTTTCTACTTCCTCCTCTACCCTTCTTTGCCTGGAAAACACTTTTTTCCAGTATGACTCTGCTCATGTGCCCGGTACTTGGTGAAACCATTTTCAGTCCATGGCAGGTAGGCTGAGTTGATTGCATGCCATCTGTGTTTCAACATAACTTTGTGGATCTCTCTTGGAGAGCACTTACCACTTTGGGTTACGATTTACCTCTTTCCTTGATGCCCAGGGTACGGATTATATTTTATTTATCCTTATATTACTAGTATTTGACTCCTTCCTTGGTACATAGTAGATGCTTAGTAAAAAAAATATTGCTGAGTGATTAAAAATCTGCCAAGTTGCTTAATGCTTCTCTTATTTTCCCTTTCTATTAAAATAGGACTTGCTTGAACCTAATTTACTGATTTTGTAAATCATTTAAAAACAGGGCCAGTTCACGTATTCATTTAACAAGTAATTATCTACCTTGTGCCAGCAGTGAACAAGATAACAGTTCGACAATAGCACTGTTGGTACAGCTTGAAAATCCTCCATATTCACAATATCAGAAAGTTGCTATTGTACCAAAAACTGTACTGATTTATTGAGGCTTAGGAGTTGGGCTTTTAAATTAGACATGGATAAATTCCATTTTCATGCATTTCAAATTGTGGGATCTTTAGCAAATTATTAAATACCGTAAAACCTTAGATTGCGAGTAACTTGTTCTGAGTGTTCGCAAGACGAGCAAACATTTGTAATAAATTTTAACTTGATAAAAAAGCAATGTCCTGCACCACGAGTAGTACGTGACGCTGGATGTCACATGATCGCAACTGAGCCATTGGTTCTTGAAATTCACTGACATACAAGTGCTTTGGATTACAGGCATGTTTCTGGAATGAATTATGCTTGCAAACCAAGGTTTTACTTACTTAACCTCTGTAGGCAGAGTTTCCTTATCTGCTAAATAGATATAATCATACCTACTATGAGGTTAGGAGGATTAAGTGAAATGAGTGTAAAATGCCTAGCAGATGGTAAGCATTAATAAACAGTAACTGTTATTTTTGTTTTCCCTCAGCAAGGAAGAATTTTTTGATCTGCACAACGTCTCCCCTTTATTCTTAAAAAGGCCATGAGTTTTTTTTTTTTTTTTGTGGGTAGAAGGGGAGGAGGGCTGCATAAACCTTTTTTTATCCCTCTTTGAAACAATTGCTGCTTCTAACAATGACCCTCCTAAACAGACTAGATTATAATTTGTTCTCTTCTGAGTAGCAATTAGACAGTCCTGTCAGAGTTGCAAGCAAGATGTATAAACAACCACAGAAGCAACCGCACCTGGTGATTTTCAAAACAAGAAAAGTGGGTTTGTCATTATTTATTGGATGTCACTTGTATTTTCTTTTTATTTAAACTGTAAATCAGAGAAGTTATTTCTATAGTATTGAAGTGCTGTGGCTGATGAAAAACCTTACTGCCTAGGAAAGAATCTTAACTGTGTGGATGGTGAATTTTGGGGAGCATCAACAGTGCCATTTTGATACTGCTGGCCTCTGACTCCCTTTAAAGAAAATTTTTTTTTCTTCATTAAAACTTTTTTTTAAAGTAAACTCTATGCCCAGTGTGGGGCTTGAACTCAGCGACCCCAAGATCAAGAGTTGCATGCTCTACCGACTGAGCCAGCCAGGCTCCATCTCTGACTCTCCTTTTAAACGAAAATGTACAAAAGCAGACTGAGCTCCTTTGCATTTTAAATAAATTGTGCCCGTTTTAGTTGAAATGAGTGTTGTTTTAGTGCATTTTTATTCTTCATTTATAGGTCATTATTGTTTTTACAGTGTTGGGAGCAGAAGTTGGAAATAAGGCCTAAACCCTAGTTGTGTAAGTTTCATCTAAAATTATACTAAGCCAACAGAGAGAGATTGAATTTGTCAAACTCAATTATCCATATAAAATTTTAATGAATACTCCAAGGGGGAAATGTAGGTGTTCTACCTAGGTACAGACAATAGGTGAAAAGAGTAACTTACATGACGGTAAAGAACATTTGTGACAGTAGGAAGTTGTGGTAAAAATCAAGTGATATTTGTCTTCTGAATTTGATCCCAGATCATACCATTCTGATGAAAGCTCAGTGAAATCTCTGTACTTTAAAATGCCTGTTTATTCACATGGTGTTGATCATATATTCAGTGTATGCTGTTTCTTTCGTAGCAGAATTACCTAATGCTAGGAGAAAGGAAATTGAAGCCATTCATGCAATCTTAAGATCAGAGGTAAGGAAAATTAAAGACTATTATTGAACTTAGATTTTTCTTTTTTGAAGGCATGACAGTGACTCATACTGTATTTCAGTTCTTTTTACTGCACTGCTTACCACTTTTATCTCTTCCTCTTTATCTCAGGTTTTTTTCAGTGTTATCTTCTTTTAGATGAAGAATATATGTTGCTGCACTTTGCTATTTTATATTCCTGTCTCCGCTTCTCTATGCTGGATGTAGGAAAACAGCCACGTGTAGACATCATGGTGGCAACAATTGATCAAGGAGTTACCATGTTCTCACAGTGTGTTCAGTTACAGTAGTGCATTTGTTCAAGTATCATGCGAAGAATGCAATTCTGTTCGTTCTAGACTTCTCTAATTTGCTAACATTAAAAAAAGTGTGATATCTGTATACAAAGAAGTTACGGGTATAGGTATACCAAATTAATCTCACCATTTCTTTTCCTGTTGTTAGTGCCTTGTGGTGACTACCTCTGGACATTATACTTAATGCGGATGAGGACAACTTGGGAAGGGTTCAAAGGAAAGCCATAAAGAAAGTGAAATGATTTAAAATGGGATCTATTGTAAAGTACTAATGACACTCAGTTAGCCTTTGGATAAGAATGGTGAGGGGTGAGGGTGTTAAGCACGTTTTCCTCTTTGCTGAGTCCATAAACAGAGAAAATTGAATTTAAAATATCAGAAAATATTTACTAACAAGCACTAGTAAATTCTGGCCCAGGATACCGAGG
The DNA here is from genome assembly GCF_027475565.1 of Acinonyx jubatus. Classification (NCBI taxonomy): domain Eukaryota; kingdom Metazoa; phylum Chordata; class Mammalia; order Carnivora; family Felidae; genus Acinonyx; species Acinonyx jubatus. The sequence goes on along the minus strand of NC_069386.1, from coordinate 132,625,620 downwards.
CGAGACTGTGGAATTTGGAGGTAGAGAGATGTCTCAAGAGGGACTATCGTGGTATTCTGTCTCAATAGAATATGGCAGTTTGGTGACACCTGAGTCCTTAGCTATAATTGCCTAATAAGTAGATGCTTCGGTGACAGATGAATTTAATAGCTTCTTTCTTTGTACGGCCAAGATAGGAAAGTGTTACTGTAATCCCTGAAGAAATCCTTATGAAGGCACTCATTAGTACTGGCCCACCCAGAAAAATTAAATGGTAGAGTTGTGTTTAGTGGCATTAATTTAGGTAAATTCACCCATGTACATTTGGGGGAAAAAGTAAATAGAGTTAACCTGCTTAGTGAATGTCTGCTCTTTATTCAGCTTGAGATCAGAGAGAGAGATCTTGTGTCCCTCTGTCGATCTAAGTTCTGATCTCTCATAGGGTTATCACTGGACTATGGCGAGCATGATTCTAACATTTAGAAATATTTTTGAACAGGGAGGGGAACAAAACATAAGAGACTCTTAAATATGGAGATCAAACGGAGGGTTATTGAAGGGGGTGTTGGAGAGGGGAATGGGCTAAATGGGTAAGGGGCATTAAGGAATCTACTCCTGAAATCATTGTTGCACTATATGCTAACTAATTTGGATGTAAATTAAAAAAATAAAAAAAATATTTTTTATATAATGCATCCCCAGATGAAAGCCACCTTCCTCATTTGCTGCTTATTCACAGTAGCATGAGCTGCTCAAATACTAGAGGAAAAGAGACTGTTGGAATTCCCAAGGGCTTTGTTTTCTGAGGTGATTTTGATCCTTGCCATGTGTCAGCACAAAAGAGCTTCATACTCTAACCCCTTACTTGATTGTGCAATAAGAGATTAAGGTGGAACTATGATTGAAGCCAGCAGGAAACTAAAAATACAAAATTCTATTTAGAAAGTTTTAGTATAGACAGAGGGTGTTGTGTTTTCCAGAGGAAATTAGATTTGCTTACAGACATTAATACTTGAAGTGGACTGAATTAGTTAGATTTCTTCAATTTAATTCCCTGAGCCAAGAAAAATAGGCATCACGATTCCCATCTGGATCCAGTGAACTCTTTATTTTTTATATTAAATGATTTTGTGAGTAATTTATAGAAGTAGGAATAAGGTGATAATGAAAAACTTTATTACAGAAATTAAAAAAAAATTTTTTTTATGTTTATTTTTGAGAGAGAGAGAGAGACAGAGTGTGAACAGGGAGTGGCAGAAAAGGAGGGGGCACAGAATCTGAAGCAGGCTCCAGGGTCCACGCTGTCAGCACAGAGCCCGACATGGGGCTTGAACCCACGAACTGTGAGATCATGACCTGAACTTAACTGACTGAGCCACCCAGGCGCCCCAATTAGAAATTTTTTATTTTTATTTTTATTTTTTTAATGTTTATTTATGTTTGAGACAATGCGAGAGACAGAGTGCAAGCAGTGGAGGGGCAGACAGAGGGAGACACAGAATCTGAAGCGGGCTCCAGGCTCTGAGCTGTCAGCACAGAGCCCGACGTGGGGCTCGAACTCAGGAACCATGAGATCACGACCTAAGCCGAAGTCGGACGCTTAACGGACTGAGCTGCTCAGGAGTCCCCCCGATTAGAAATTTTAATAAGAATATAGCAAATCGATATTTTCCATATGTTTCTGGTTCTGAAAATATATACTCAAAATAGGCAGTGTTTTTTGAATGTAGTCGACTGCTTATTAACTCTTTTGCATGAACTGAAATGCATCTTATTTGTAAATACTGGTTCCAGATTTCAGTTGTATCTCTAATAGAGTTTAGTTGATCATGACTTCTGGTTCTTCTTGACTTGTGTCATTAAAACCAATTTTTTGGTTTTTGTTTTTAATTTTATTTTAAAGAGAGCAAGAACCCGAGTGGGGGAGAGGGATAAAGGGGGGGGGGGAGGGAGAGAGAGAGAGAGGAGAGAGATCGAGAATCTCAAGCAGGTTCCATGCTCGGTACAAAGCCCAACATGGGGCTCTCGGTCCCACGACCCTGGGATTGTGACTTGAGCCAAAATCAAGAGCCGGATGCTCAACGGTGCCACCCAGGTGCCCCCAAAACCAATATTTTTGACAACTTTGATGGCTCATGATTTTGTTGAAGAGATGATAGCTATCATCTTTGCTCCATAATTACAAAGCCAATTTATAAATACTAATTAGATTTATAAATACCAATTAGAATGATCAGGCTACTGAATTTTTTCCATTTTTATGTCTTTTTCTTCCCAGTCACCTTTGTATACACACTTGCCTGCAGCATTTATCAGTGTATGAACTATATCAAGTAAACTTCAGTGTACAAATATCATGTATAATGAAAGAATTTGGTCACATATCCATTTAGCAAAGTGGGATGGCTCAGGTCCTTGTCACAAAATATTGGGAGATAAAATCTTTTCCTATTGAATGACTAACTTGATGAGAACACCATGTTTCTTTTTTGTTCTTAGAAATATATTGTTCACTCATCAGTTCTGAAGTTTGAGAAAATTGTTCTAGGATATTGTTATTTGAAGACTTGGTTGGGATTTTGCCTCTACCACCTGTTCACAACCATTAGACTCTGGAGAGCTGTTTTCTGTCTCTTCACATTTATCTTCTGTGTTGTCTTAATAATTGTGAAACGTTTTCCTCTGTCAGTTTTCTTCTCTTTGTTGAAATGAAAATTCTGAATTTGCAGCTATGTTCAATGAAAGCAAAACACAACAGAATAAAAGAGACACCACAAAGTTGGTGTCTCTAGCTTTTTCTTTTTAAAAGATGATGTAATGCTTTGGACACTGCAGTCAGAAAACTGGTTATTTCACTAATCACTGGGTGATTCTGTCAGTTTTCTCTTTTCCTATTACGTAAGACTTTTTTAACCTAGTTGAGAATAATTGATGAATAATGATAAAGAAAATTTTTAGGATGATAAAAAAATCAAAATGTTTCAAGTACAGAAAAAACAAGGTCATTACAATCTCGTGAATGTTGTTAGATTTTTAAAGGGCCCGATATCCCCTTATGATAATGACAAGATAGAATGAGATTTAGTTAGTTATAGATTTTATTTTTAAGTAAACTCTGTACCCAGTGTGGGGCTCGAACCCACAACCTCGTGATTGATAGTTGCACACTCCACCAACTGAGCCAGCCAGGTGCCCCAAGTTTTGTTTTATTTAAAAAATACGTGGGGCGCCTGGGTGACTCAATGATGTCATGGTTCACAAGATCAAGCCCCATATTGGGCTCTGTGTTGACATTGCGAGCCTGCTTGGGATTCCGTCTCTCCCTCTGCTCCTCCCCAGCTCGCTCTCTGTCTGTCTCTCAAAATAAATAGATAAACTTAAGAAAAAAATAAGTAAATTTTCTCTCTTTGTTGGAGGACATCTCAGAAAGAGGAGAAGTCATAAATATCTGTCCTTACACATAGTTAGGACTGCTCAACAAAGAAGCTCACTGAGTAAAGTTGGTTCCGACCTTGATGGTGTAACAAGGGTTGATCAGGATGGAATAATTTACGGATACGAGAATGTCATAGATTTCAAGGGCAGAAATCAGAGCCAGACTTTAGAAAGGGGCTGCAAACAGAACTGCAGACCACCAGGGATTTGTCTCTCATTTTTACTCCTCTTTGTTCTTCTTTGCGTGTGTTTATTCTTCATCCTTTCAGACCAGCCCTCTTGGTTCCATATTCCATATTCTAGAAAATATGGCCACTGACAAGTGATATGTTACAGACCAGCTGCATGAAGAGCATCTGTCCTTCATGTACTCTGTCCGTCTTTGTGACTCTCATATGGACAGGGAGATGAGGGCAGAAACACAACTATTGGCCAGACTGGAAGCTTTCAAGTTCTCATTCTCACCAGAGTTCAGCAAATAGCCTGAATTATTTTTATCTGAAAAATCCTGGAGTGGACTGTTATGAATAGATTTTGACTTCAGTATATTGTGTTGCTTTAACTACGCATGGTGTTTTCATGTTAAAAGGTTACAGAAAGTCACACAAAAGCAGCCAATAGAATAGAAAGTAATTAGTTGTGTGACTTTGGGGCCTGTGTCTTATATTTCTTCAAGATAACCAAGATTTATGTTAGATTTCTAGAGACAGACTCTCAAACTAGGGTTTGTGTGTGTTGTAATTTTTCCGTTGATTTACTCCTTTGATTTTCTCTGCGAATTCATCCAATCTCCCTGGATCATAATTTTCACATCTGTTGATGTAAGAAATTCCTAGACTCTAAGAAAACAGGTGACCTTCTCAAAGTGAAAAAGTCTTCACCTTCTATCACGAGCTTTTTTTTTCCCTACCACATCATTCACCTTTTTCTCCGTTATCATTGTTAACCTGTGTTTGTAGGTATTAGTAGAATTCTTAGAAAGTTATCTGTGATAATTTGTAAATTCTTTTGCAAAAAGTTTTAGTGTCCATTTATCTTGCTCCATTATGTGCTTATTCATTCAAATTCAAGGAATGATAATACATAATGGTAATTTAATATTTGAGTACCCAAAATTTAATTACTTTTTTAAACATGTTTTCCAAAATCTTAAAAGACTATAATGTCTGGATTCATTGAATTAGAATATTTCATGTACTTTTAACTAACTTCTTTTTTTTTTTAAGTTTATTTATTTTGAGGGAGACAGAAATAGCACAAGCAGTGGAGGGGCACAGAGAACGAGAGAGAGAATCTCAAGCAGGCTCTGCACTGTCAGCACAGGGCCTAATGTGGAGCTGGAACCTGTGAGATCATGACCTGAGTCGAAACCAAGAGACGCTTAACTGACGGAGCCACCCAGGTGTCCCAGCTTCTAACTAGTTTTTGAACGGAGTTTCAGTGTGCTTTTCAAATTGTTTTTTTCAGAAGTGCCTCAGGAACCTGGGGGACAGGCAGACAAGTAATAAGGTGCTTTGGCCTCCTGCCTGTACTTCAGCAACAAGTCTTTTTTGAAATGATTTCTATTAAAAAGTTCTATTTGGGGAGAAACCAGAAGTTGAGACATGTAATCCAGTTTATTCGTTAACTTGACATATATTGTGTACTATAGGCTAGACCCTGGATATGCAGAGATGGGGGAAGCATTGATCATTGGCTTTTTATTAGCAGAAAATCAAATAAGCAGCATTTTTTTTTTTTTTTTTTTGGTTCAGAATTTTGCATAATCTCTATTAACATGGCTATTGCACTTGTAGCTTTAACTGAAAGTGTACTTTAAAAGCCAGAATTCTGGGGGCACCTGGGTGGCTCAGTCAGTTAAGTGGCTGGCTCTGAGTTTCGGCTCAGGTCAGGATCTCACAGTTTGTGTGTTCGAGCCTTGTGTCAGCACGGAGCCTCTTTGGGATTCTCTCTCTTTCTCTCTCTGCCCCTCCCCTGCTCATGCTTACTCGTGCTCTCTCTCTCTCTCTCTCTCTCTTTCAAAATAAATAAACTTAAAAAAAATTAAAAAGCCCAGAATTCTGAGAACTTTTATATTTTATATCATTTTCTGTGTGAAGCAATATATTTTTCATGATGCCATACACATAACTGTTACTAACATGTTTTACTTTAGTCTTTTTGTTGAAAATACTTTTTTCTTTGCTTCTAGAATGAGAGACTCAAACAACTTTGTACTGATCTAGAAGAGAAACATGAAGCATCAGAACTTCAAATAAAGCAGCAATCTACAATTTACCGAAATCAGCTACAGCAGAAGGAGGTAAAATTTATTACAATTACTTCATATTTATTTCACTCTAATGTATTTAGGAGGGTTTTTGAGAGTTATAAATCAAGCTATATACAGATCGAAAAACATATTAAAACAGTGATGAAGTTAATAATCCCCAACTCAGTTTGATACCAGTAATTTAACAGGAACTCTAAGCTTTTCTGTTATATTTATATTTTATAAGCTAGCCTTTAATTTCTACTTTCCCAAAGAGGAAAACTCTTTCAATAAAATATCTTTAGGCATCTGTTGCTTATAATTTCTGATTTTATGAAACCTAATTTCTCATCTATTTACTTTAAGTTGTCAGTGTGATAATTGCTAATGACATTTTTTAAAAAATGATTTTGACTACTAGTGTTAATATATATTGAATTGGCATTTGCTTGATTTTCCATGGGAAAATAGAATATTAAGTATATTAAGTTGACTTACATTGTTCTATAAATATTTTTTCCCTTTAGTTTGTTAGAAATGTTTATTTTGGAATTGGCTTATCTTTTCTTCACAGTGCTGGTAATAGATATTCTGTAATTTAACCAGTGTTATCATGAATCCTTAAAATATAGATGATGTTTCCATATTTCATTCTGTTGAATTTTCTTCAGTGTTTAGTATGTAAATGGAATTCAGTAAATGCTCCTATTGAATTGAACTGTTTCTTGTTTTATCCAGATCATTTGGGCTCCTTTCAGTCTGTTGAGTAAATGTTCATTTCTACCATAATTTCATTGTATGAGTTTTTAAAATTTAAATACATTGTTTTTTAGTTCTTTTAGTGACATATTAAGATGAAAAATGAAAGTAAGCCACATTAAAGATAATTATAAACATTTAAAGAAGAGGTTAAATTTCCAATCTGTTGGGAATTGATTTCATAAAATACAATAAAATTACTTCAAAAATAAAATGAATATAAAAAGGCAGAGTTACAGGTTCGAGTTAGAGCTAAAGGCCCACTTATTAAAAAGATTTAACAGATTATAAAATTACTCTGTCAAATTGCTTTAAAAGACTTTAGGCCTTACTCTTTCTATTCCTGTACCTGTCATGGACTGGTAGTAAACATTCATGCCTATAGTCCACAGACCACACTTTGAGCAGCAGTGACTTCTAGGTATTACAGTAGAGCACTGGTTCCCACCCAGGGGTTTACAGCTGAATCATCCATGACACCTTAAAAAAATACACATGTTTATGCCCTCCAGGAGATTCTGATTTTAGTGTCTTGGGAAGGGGCCCTGGTATTGGTATTTTTCAAAAACTTTATAGGTGATTCTGATACTCACATCCTAATTGAAAACACTGCTGTGGAAAATTCAGCATTTAATTTTCTACTTAACTGAATATTAGAGGGCAAATTAGGCATTTAAGTTTAGAAATGCCTCTTTGTTATGAGAGCTTGCATTTTTTAACTCTACAACTTGATATGTGTCCATTTTATAGTCAGAACTTGCTTTGTGTTAAAGCTATGCTTGAAAAAATTATGAATTTCCATACTTTTTACCAGAATGAAAGATAATATGTGACTATACTTAAGATCTGCTGTTTTCTGCCGTCATTGTGATGTTCATAATCCCTAAAGATGCAATTCATGTCGTGACATTTATGGAAAAATGAATGAAATATGTGCACTGCTATAAATTTCTATTAGAGAAGAGGCTCTGATGAGAAACGTGTTTGTTAATATATTTGACGTCATTGTGTTTGGTTTTTGTTTGTCTAATTGCTTGGCTTTACGTGCATAGAAATATTGTTGGCTGACTCCCAGTATCAGATTCTCCTCTGTCGTGGCGGGGTGTCTTCCGGAGTAGGTATTTTATAGAAAGCTTATCTCAATTCTCCCTATCTTACTCACTTTTATATTTTGAGTAATCTCTCACCCGAAATGGATCTGGCATTATGGTATGTCCTGTAATTTCTTTTGGACAGTGAGGTGGTATTGCCAACCCTCAGTCAAAACTCCTCTGTAGGTTTCAGTATTTTTGTACTATTCTTTCCCTGAGTAAAGTCAAATTTTCACCGGCTCCTTTTTGCCAAGGCTAAAGCAAAGGCCTCTTTCAATGTATGATGTTTTCCTAAGACTCACGGGCTAATAACCACAGGCTCACTGTGCTATCTAAGATTAGATTAATAAAGCATTCTTCCAGCTGTTGTACAGACCAGTAGAAAGTTACCTCTGATTCATGGTGCATTTTAAGTCTAAATTCAGCCATGATCAGTTATATAAGACTGTTCCAAAGATGCTCTAAGGAAACTTCTGATACGTAGGCTGATGCAGCTTTCATTTTCTCTTCACTTAGAGTTTGATAATACAAATAGAACCCTCGGAAATTGCCTTTACTACCTGATACATCGACAATAGTAAACCCGTGTTTAGTTGAGAATTTAATTGCTTCAGTTAACACATGAGTGAGATTCTGATCTTCGCACTATTTGAAATATTATCTGTGCTTTAACTGGTAATCATGTTGTTGTTTTTTTTTTCATGTTTGGTTTTTAAATCAAAATGTGTGGTTAGGCTATTATAAAATACTAGGATTCAGTTGGTAGAGTTACCATCATTGGATAGTTTTAAATCATTATAACTTTTAATGTTATGAATCTGTAAAAAGATCAATGTGGTTATTTTAAAGTACATTCTCTAAAACGCAGATTATAAATGTATAGGTAGAAATCAGCCATCTTAAAGCAAGACAGATCGCACTACAGGATCAGGTGCTGAAGCTTCAGTCAGCTGCCCAGTCAGTAAATTCAGGAGCTGGCCAAGTACCAGCAGCGCCTGCGTCATCTTCATTTGGTTATGGCATCAGTCGTCATGCTGCTGCTTTCCATGATGACGACATGGACTTTGGTGACATAATTTCATCACAACAAGAAATAAACAGATTGTCAAATGAAGTTTCAAGACTTGAGTCTGAAGTTGGCCACTGGAGGCATATTGCTCAGGTTGGTAAAATTGCCATGAGTTTTTGAACATTCTTAGTAAAAAGAGTGGTTCTGAATGTAGAACTTTTGGTATCAGAAAGAACCCCAGACTAGGAAATTGAAAACCTGTATTCTAATCCTGCCAGTGATTTTCTGAGTGATTTTGATCAGATCATCTTTCTTTCTCATCTTAGTTTTTTCCTCCCTCTATAAAATATTTGGAAGAAATTCTCAAAGAAGTTTAGAGCAACAGAACTATGTTTTAGAATAAAATAAAGGCATGTCAGGGTGGCTCAGTTGGTTGAGTGTCTGGCTCTTGATTTCAGCTCTGGTCATGATCCAAGGGTAGTAAGATCAAGCTCTGCATCGGGCTCCTTGCTGGGCGTGTAGCCTGCTTAGGATTCTCTCTTGTTCTGTCTGTCTCTTTATCTCTGTCTCTCCTTCTCTCCCTCCCTCCCTCCCTCCCTCCCTCTCTCCTTCTTCCACTCTCTCTGTCCCTCTCTCCCCCTCTGCTTCTCTCCCTGCTTGCACGTACCTCTCTCCATAATTAAAAAAAATTTTTTTTCCTTTTAAATAAAAAGTTACAAGTCCAGGACTTAAAAGAGATAAAAATGGAGTTGCTATGGTTGAACTAGCCATCTTTTCCCCAGGAGTCCCTGAGGCTTCTTTGACGGCAATGCCAGGGCTCCGAGATACCAGATTGAAACTACTTGCAGAGATGTTCTCTGAAGTTCCTTTATCATTAGTTACGTGTAAGATGAAAATTTGATCATTGGTATCATAAAATACATTAAACTATTTTGTATTATTTTTTGTGCAGTAGAAATTAAATCTTTGCTATTTGGACAGTAAACTTTCTTTTAAGGAACACTTTCCATCTTATATATCAAATTTTATATACTATTGATATTGTCAATAGACGTGAGACCCGAAGTAAACTCGAACATTGCACATTTGGATTTAATTTCCTCAATGTAGAGAAAAAGTATAAAAGTAAAGAAATTGTTTCTTTTTGTGAGTGTGATCTAGTTATATAAAGGAGAAACCCTACCAATTATTTTTTTGCTTCTCAAGTTGCTAGACATTTCCCATACCCAAAATACATCTTAGGATGATCAGCTTGTCCATTCTATCTTTAAAAATGTAGTAGCTCTTAAGCTACTATAACACTGTAGATTCCCTGTCCTACCTTCAGAGATTAGGATTTTGTAGCTTATTTTAGGGCCTTGGAAATTGCATTCAAACTGTAAATGCCCCAGGTGATTCTGATACGTATTTTAAGAAACATAAGATTTCATAGGGAAGAGGTGTTTTTTGAGTATGTATATATAAGCATATCTTGAATGTTTACTATATTACCTATAGTAGGATATCATGGTGGAAAAGGCATAATTGGGATCTTTCACAGGACTTAATTTTTCAGCAAGGCATAGTAAAACTTGTGTTATATTTTACAAGATGTTTGTATATATGCTATCCTAATATATATTAATCTTAGTAACTGTGTGAGGTATTTATTACCTCTGTTTTACAGGTAAACAAAGTAAACGTTTAATACACATATTGTCACAGTGAGTAAGTTGTGACTCAACCAGACATCTTTTGACTCTGAATCCTGGAGTTTCTGGTATACTTTGTTCCTTTTTTTATCCAGAGAGCAGCTTTTTGTTCCCTAACACACTGTATAGTAAATGTTAAAAAGATAAATGAACAACATTCAGCTTTGAATGAGAAGAGAAAAATCCAAAAGTTCTTTTAATTGTTAAACTAAAGGTTGTTCTGTATTGGGGTAGAGATCCAGGTAAAATCATTTTAGAAAGATTTTTGCTGGGTTATGATTAGAATTAATGTTGGATAACTTTCCAGTTTGAAACATTTTCTTCTAGGAAGCTGTTTGATTATCAAATTTACATTTTGTTAAGCTAAGTAAAATATTCTCTGGTGTTTTCCTTCTTAACAGTTATTTTGTAAAAGTGTCTCCCTAATTAGTTAACAGACTCTTGAAAATTATCTTTTATTTGTTGTGTATTACAATTGGACTGGGTTCTTCAAAAGTGCTTGGCATTCTTTAATCAGAATTTGGGAAATGCTCCCTTTTTTGAAAGATGTCATTTAATAAAATTAATTTGTGACTTTCTCTTTTACAAGAAAATCAATACAATTATTTTCTAATTCTGTTTTTCTGATCTAGACTTCTAAACCACAAGGATCAAATAGCTCTGATCAAAGTGAAATCTGCAAACTGCAAAGTATCATTAAGGTAAGACAGGTTGTTGGAACAATGGCTATTATACATCTAAAATTGGCTTATTAAAAATATATGTCTAAATTAATGGAAGGCTCAGTTATAAAGCTAATTATATAGAGTATGATTGTTTCTTTTCCATTTTGTATCTTCGTTCTTTATGACAGTAAGGTGTATAAAAATGTCTCTTCAAAATTGTTTGGTTTTGAACATTTATTTTTTTAAGTATATTTCATTAGTCTGTACTAGTTACTATATCTTGTAAAATGGTCTTTATTAAAACAATTCCAAGGTTGCTGAAGTTTTCAGGGTTTAAAGGATATTGACAAAATAAAATGCTAATACTATTCACTGTAACTAATTATTTTCCTTTAATGGTGGAATTTTGCTAGTTTGTGTCCATTATTATTTCATTCAAGAAAAATTTTAGTTACATAAAATTATCATATGGCACTGAATTGTTTTTAGTGTATAAATTATTGTCAGATATAGAATTTTTTAGTTTTTGGTTTTATTATTATTGTAATACTAACATGGGTGGGTTCCCAAGTCAGACCTGCGTTTGAATCCTGCCTCTACTATTTACCAGCTCTTCTACTTTGGACAAGTTACTTAATCTTACCAAGCTTCCATTTTACCCTTAGTACAGTAGATTTCATAATACCTTCCCTGTAGGATTGTGTTAAAGTTTAAACGTAAAGCTCCTTGCCAAGCGCTGGCACTGAAGTAAGCGCACAGGATTAAGGAACAACCTTACTTGTCTTCTCAGGAAGTAGAAGCTAATTTATAGATTAGGATTCTTGGGTCACAAGCAACAGAAGTCATTACTGGCAAAATAAAGCAAAAGAGGATTTACTGAAAGGACCCAGGTTAGTCTGTCCACAGGATTGAAAGAAGTATTGAGTGTTTGGGTCTTAGGATGGACAGGATTGGGAATAGCATTGGGGATGGACAGGATTGGGAATAACATTGGGGATCTAGAGAGTGGGACACAGTGGACCAACTTTTCTGGGTGTAGCTATCACAGTGCTTCTGGTCCAAATAATTTCCCTCTTTGAAGGACTCTGCTCAAGATCTGGATTCCTAGGAGAGAGACTGGTGGTCTCAACTTGGGTAGCAACGTGCCTTGGTTAACAGTTTGGGAGTCCCATCAAGACTGGTGGAAGGAAGGGCTGAGCAAGAGATGGGAGTAATAGGACACCAGCTACAGACTGAAGGTTGGCACTGGCATCGATGGGATATGTCACTAGTAAGAGAAGCTCATGGTCACAGATATGAAGAAAAAAAGATATTCAGATTGTTCTTAAGACCCAAGAAAGGCAAGGGTAGAGTCAGAATTGTCCAGATTTGGAGGCTGTGTTTAAATTCTCTTCAACCATAGCGTGTTTAGAGAATTATTCTTAATACACACTTCTGCACAATGAGATAGCTTAGGTGTATCATTGATTATAAATGGGGTTAACCTTGTTTTTATTTTTTAAGGAACTTAAACAGAACCGAAGTCAGGAAATTGATGACCATCAACATGAAATGTCAGTGTTACAGAATGCACATCAACAGAAATTGACAGAAATAAGTCGTCGGCATCGAGAAGAATTAAGTGACTATGAAGAACGAATTGAAGAACTGGAAAAGCTGTTACAACAAGGTTGTTAGTTTTTAGTAACTTAATGTATTAGGTGATATAATTAAAAGACCAGCCTAGTAATGTGTGATCAAGTCACTGATGTAAGCTTGGACTAAGTTCTAAAGAATGAGTGAATGACTAGTTCTGTTCACCTGCCGGAAATTTGCAGTGGCATCACTATTATCAGGATTATGTGGAAATTGGGCCACCTGCATGGCTCAGTTGGTTAAGTGTCCGACTTCAGCTCAGGTCATGATCTGATCTCAGATTCATGAGTTCAAGCCCTGTGTCGGCCTCTGTGCTGACAGCTCAGAGCATGAGCCTGCTTCAGATTTCGTGTGTGTGTGTGTGTGTCCCCTCTGCCCCTCCCCTGTTTGCACTCTGTGTCTCTCAAAAATAAATAAACATTTAAAAAAATTTTAAAAAGGAAAGATTATGCAGAAATGGAAAGGTCCATTTGCCTTTGTGACAGATAGTTACAATACATAGATTTCTTTGTATTGTTTGGTGGTGGTACTTTGGTAATAAATGATTAGAAGTATTTTCACTCTGGGGCACCTGGGTGGCTCAGTTCATTGAGCATCCGATTTCGGCTCAGGTCATGATCTTGCAGTTCGTGGGTTCAGGCCCTGAGCTGACAGCTCAGAGCCTGGAACCTGTTTTGGATTCTGTGTCTTCCTCTCTCTCTGTCCTTTCCCTACTGACACTGTCTCTGTCTCTCAAAAAATTAATAAATGTTAAAAAAAAACCTTAAAAACCAATAGAACTATTTTCACTCTCTTTTAAATTCATATACATAGGCTTTTTAGTAGTTCATTCAAATAATATTTTTCCTCGACTGTTTATTTTTAAAAAGCTTTATTATGAGGGCAGCTGGCTGTCTCAGTCAGTGGAGCATGTGACTCTTGATCTCAGGGTCATGAGTTTGAGTCCCATGTTGGGAGTAGAGATTACAGGGGAAAAAAATCTAAAATAAAGATGCTTTATTATGGTAATTTTTTAAAAAAGTTTATTCATTTTTGAGAGGGGGGGAGGGGCAGAGAGGGAGACAGAGAATCCCAAGCAGCCTCCACACTGTCAGCACAGAGCCCAACGCAGGGCTTGATCCCACAAACTGTAAGATCACGAACTGAGCCAAAAGCAAGTTGGATGCTCAACTGACTGAGCCACCCAGGCGTCCCTGTTGTAATTTTTTAAGACTTTGTTTTTATAACAAAATTGAGAAGGAAGTACAGAGATTTCCCACATACCCCTGCCCCCAAACGCATGCCATCCCTACTATCACCATCACTTAGCAGAATGGCACATTTGCCACCAAAGATGAACCTACATTGACACATCACGATCCCTGAAAGTGCATAGTTTACCTTAGGGTTGACTCTTGGTGTTGTACATTCTATGGATTTGGACAAACTTATGCACATATTCATCATAATATACAAAGTAGTTTCAGTGCTCTAAAACCCTTTCTACTCTGCCTACTCACCCCCCACTTGCCCTCCCCACCAATCTTTTTATTGTCTCTATAGTTTTGCCTTTTCTAGAATGTCACATAGTTGGAATCATACAGTATGTAACCTTTTGAGATTGATTTCTTTCACTTAGTAATGTGCATTTAAAGTTCCTCCATGTTGGGGCGCCTGGGTGGCTCAGTCGGTTGGGCGTCCGACTTCGGCTCAGGTCACGATCTCATGGCCCGTGAGTTCGAGCCCCGCTTCAGGCTCTGGGCTGATGGCTCAGAGCCTGGAGCCTGCTTCCGATTCTGTGTCTCCCTCTCTCTCTGCCCCTCCGTTCATGCTCTGTCTCTCTCTGTCTCAAAAATAAATAAATGTTAAAAAAAAATTAAAAAAAAATAATAAAGTTCCTCCATGTTTTTTCATGGCTTGATCCCTCACTTCTTTTTAGTGCTGAATAGTATCACATTACCTGGATGTACCACAATTTATCCATTCACCTCCTGAAGGACCTCTTTGCTTCCAGGTTTTTGTAGTTATGCATAAAGCTACTATAAACATCATTGTTCAGGTGTTCATGTGGATAAGAGTTTTCAGTTCCTTTGAGTAAATACCACGGAGTGCAGTTGCTAACCATATGGTAAGGGTATGTTTCATTCTGTTAGAAACTGCCAAACTGTCCTCCAAAGTGGCCCTACTGTTTTGCATTCCCATCAAGAGTGAACGAGAGCTCTTGTTCCACATCCTCATCAGCATCTGGTGTTGTCCATGTTCTGAACTTCGGCCGTTCTAATGGGAGTGTAATGGTATCTCGTTGTCTTAACTTCCAAAGATTTTCAGGTTCTCACGTCTGTTCAATCTCGTAGCTGTATATAGCAAGCTACTAATCTCTTGGTAGCTGACATTTGCTGTCCTTGATTTTCTGTTCATGTTCTAGGTGGCTCAGGAATTGCAGTCACTGATCACTTGAAAATCCATGAGATGCAAAAAACTATTCAGGATCTACAAACTGAGAAAGTAGCGTCTACAAAAAAAATTGAAGAACTTGAGGATAAAATAAAGGACATAAATACAAAATTATCTTCTGCAGAAAATGACAGAGATGTTTTGAAGAAGGAACAAGAACGCCTGCACGTTGAAAACAGACAAATAACGGAAGAGTGTGAAAACTTGAAACAGGAATATAGTAAATTGCAGCCTGATCCCGTGAGGCAGGGCGATGCTGTGACAGGAAGAGAAGGAATCCTGTCGCAGGGTGCATCGGTGCAAGAGGAGGTGCTCAAACTGCAGCGGGCACTGTCTGGTATAAAATGTTTGGAACTTATTGATGATGGGTGTTTTATTGCGTACCAGTTGTTTTAGAGGCACACTGAGTACTGTATGGGAATGGAGGAGTCATGGAAACGACTGTGTAGAATTTGAATCGAATTGTTGGTTTCGCTTCAGTGCCATAATTAACGGACAACAAATAGGAATTTTCTACTAAAAAGGCTTCACTCCCTGCCTCATCCTTAAGTATTTACAGGGGACTCATTGCTCTACGAGGCAGTGTAGATTTTTGGGAAATGTTTAGTAGCTGTTTATTGGGAGGAGGTGTGGGTGTATTTCTGTTAATCTGTGTAGAACCAAATACTTTCTGGAACTCATTAGGGTCCAGACCCTCCAGTTAGGGAATGCAGCCTCCCTTTTTTAAAATTCTGTATCACCTTTTGAAATGATGTCCTGTATCTAAGCAGACACAAGAGTGATAACCATAGGTCTTTTATCATTTTCCATGCTGAAGCTGGTACTTCGTTACCATACCTGTGTTCTGTGTTAGAAAAAATAAGTTATTGAATGAAATAGGCCAAACACCAGTATTCGTTCATGCCAGGAAAACATAATAGGAGCTCTTTAGCTGCAAAGATGTGTTTTATTTTGCATTTTTGTCTTCTCACAATATAAACTCTCACATTATGAACTGATTGATTCTTGCTCTGGAGGGTGTTTCTAGCCCTTGGGTGCTCTGCTCCCCGATCCCCGCCTCCAATCTGTCTCACTTGCCTAGTTGTTTATCCTGAGTGCCTGACCTGGATGGCCAGCTCTATAAATTCATATTAAAGTTAGGTTCAGGGTCACCGTGTCGTCGTTGTCCTCCTCCTCCTCCCCCTCCTCCTCCTACTCCTCCTCTCCCAGCCTTAGTGATTGGTGGCATTTACCAGTTCGCCAAAACAGAGAATTTGAAGTCATCACCTAGCATATCCTAAAGGTTCTATTTCCTTAGCATCTCTGGCTTGGTACCCTTTCAGAGGCATTCTAGGGTTTCTCACAAGTGCCTCCATTCTAGGAGCTGCCAGGAAGGCAAAGAGAAGGCTGTTGACTAGGGATCTAGACTTCTTTCTTGTTTGACTTCAGAGTATCTCTGCTCTTTTCAAAATAAATGTATCTGTTTATTCCACATATTGGGTGACTCAGATGAATTCATTTGCTTTAAAAACAAACCTACTGCCCTGGTCCTTCCTCTTTTTCCAGTTTCCATGCCACTGAATAACTTCAGCCAATCAATTTTCTTTTGCCTGATTAACTGTAGTAGTTTCTTCACGGAGCAGAATAGCACAGTAGTTAAGTACATGACTGTGCTAGAATCCTGCTCTGTCACTAATTCAGTGACGTTGGGCAGTTTAATTACCATCTCTATGCTTTTGTTTTTCCGTCTGTGTAGTTGGGATAACGATACTATCTTCCATAGTTACAGTAGTAGTAATGGGGATTCTCTGAGTTACTACCTGCAGAGTTCTCTCTAGAACAATGGCTATCCTGTAGTAAGCATTACAGAAGTGGTAGCTGTTATTATTTTCTGGTCTCCATGATTCCTTGAATCAGTTTTTTTTCTTTCTGCAGCCAGGATGGTTTTTCAGAAACTCAAAACAGTTTACTTCCCTGATTGCAATACTTTGTGGCTCCCTTGTGAACTTCAGGATAAAGTCTAAACCTCATACTTGACATAAAATGTCTTTCATGATCTGGTCCCTGTCTCCCCGTTTAATTTCAGTTCTTCCCATTCTCCTCACGTGCTAAGCGTTAGCTGTACTGAACTTTCTACACATCTCCTTAAGCCGATGATGTTATTGTCTATTAGGTCTGTCGCCTTTGCATTTGCTGCTCTGTGTGGAGTGTCTCTGTTTCTCTCTGCTAATTCTTAAGTACATTACAACTCATTGCAGGAGATACTATGCTGCTGCTTTCCTAGCCCTCCTCACCCCTCTCCCACCCCCAGATCGAGCAGGTGTTTGTCCTTTCTGCTCCCTGTAGCACCTTGCGCTCCCTGTATCATACTGTACTGTGGTCACGTGTTTACTTGTTTGTCTTTCCTCTGAATAGAAAGCTCCCTGAGGGCAAGCAAGGACTAAAGGTTTTCATCTGGTTGTCTAGCAACTGACCTCACAGTAAACGTTCAGTATTACCTGAGTGAACATTGAATAAATCACTTCAGCTGGACTTAAAGTATTCTGTCTTTGTGTTCTTCCAGAACTATTTCTATATATGGATCTATCCATAATACCAGCTTGAATGGCCTTTCTATCTGTTGTCATGTCCAAGTCAGTTTATTTATGTTTTTACTGTTTGTTTATTTTTGAGAGAGAGCGTGCACCGCATGAGCAGGGGAAGGGCAGAGAAAGAGTGAGGCAGAGGATCTGAAAGTGGACTCTGTGCTGACAGTAGAGAGCCTGACATGGGGCTTGAACTCAAGAACCATGAGATCATGACTTGAGCCAAAGTCAGGTTTTTAAATGACTGAGCCACCCAGGCTCCCCTGTCATTTCTGAGTCACTGTAAACATTGAGAATTGGGGCACCTGGGTCGTTTAGTTGGTTGAATGTCAAACTCTTGATTTCGGCTAGGTCATAATCTCACGGTTTGTGGGTTCAAGCCCCATGTCGGGCTTTGTGCTGACAGTGGAGAGCCTGTTTGGAATTCTCTCTCTGCCACTCTCCTGCTCACTCTTGCGCTCTCTTGCTCTCTCTTAAAATAAATAAGTAAATTTTAAAAAATAAAGAATTGAGAGATTATTGTATTATTGTGGTATAAATATGTATTCTTGTTTTTAGCCATTTCCCCTCAATCTCAGTCCTTTTACTCTTTCCTGTACAAAAGCTAATCAACTCATTTTGAAACATTGTTATTAGTGTTTTTATCAAGGCAATAACTTATGACTCATCCAGATATGATTATACTTATTTCTTGTACTGTTTCATAGAATTACATTTTAATGGAGCTTCTAACTGACATTTATGTTATGAATTCAATAGTATAGTCAAATAGAAATGTAAAACAACAAAAATACATTTCAGTAAGTACCATTAGGGTTTGCTGATTGTGCTTATAAATACACTTTATTTTAAATGAGCTTTATTTCTGAGTTTATTACATAGGAGGTAAGAAGTTGAAGTATTTTAATGTCAGATTCTTTGTTTTTGCAGATGCTGAAAATGAAATTATGAGACTGAGTATTTTAAACCAGGTAAACTAATGCTGAGAGAAAAACCTTCTGGCTTTTATCGAGAAAAAGTATTTTGATTATTGTAGTTGCTTGTTTTGTGTTTTTTACAAATTCACGGGAACCTATCCTGGGAACTTGCATCTTAGTAATTTTACGTTTGCTGATAACGGTAATTTTTTGAATCATAAATTGTCATAATTTTAAAGTTACATAATTGGAAAATGCAGGTATATCACTTTCAAGATTAATTTGACAGACATTATATTACGTATATGAGTGGAAGCAGATTTCCCACCAACCGAGGAATGCATTTTGATTTCCCTTAAGGAATTTAGAGTTGTTTCTAGTGCTAATGATTCCAGGTTAGTTTGTAAATGTATTTATGTATTATGTATATTTGTGTATGCTTTTAAATAAATTAAAAAAATATCTATAAGAATGTTTGTAAAATGAGTGACTGACTTTAGATGGCCTAGTGTTGTATGCTTATAATTTTTATATATCACTAGAGAAATGCTGAGTTGAAATGCACACTTGTATGGCTTGCCTACTTTTTTATAAACTTGAAATTTATCTGAAAACTCTGTTTTAACATTTTGTAGGATAACAA
The DNA here is from genome assembly GCF_027475565.1 of Acinonyx jubatus. Lineage (NCBI taxonomy): Eukaryota > Metazoa > Chordata > Mammalia > Carnivora > Felidae > Acinonyx > Acinonyx jubatus. The sequence goes on along the minus strand of NC_069386.1, from coordinate 132,606,548 downwards.
TCTCACTGAAGACAATTTGAAACTTAAAATGCATGTTGAAATTTTAGAAAAAGAGAAGTCCTTATTGAGTCAAGAAAAGGTGGGTGCGATAAAAATGGGACCAGAATTAAAATATTGTGTGTATTACAGATCAAGCCAAGGGCCAGTTTATATAAATGGAGCATTTAGGTCTTGAGAGGCCTTAGAATAAAGCTGATCTCATTGATGCTTGTCAGACCAGGTTCAAGTACTTGGGCAAGGTTCAGAGTATGAGGGCTGGCCAGGGTTTACGTTTACACACAGATAAGTCAGTAGGCATACAGATATGAGCAGAAAAGATAAAGGCTCTGTTTTGGTTTCTGATGAAGTCCTGATAGCAGCAACATACACAGGTGGGTCGCGAGCTTGGACTGGCATCTTACAGAAACCGTAGCTGCAGATACGTCCCAGAACGTATCTGTTGTGGACAGGAGTTTCTTAGTGGTGAGAGATAAAGGGGATATAATCTCACTGGTAGAAATAAGGTCTTTGTGTATATTGGAAGCAAGGTTGGAACGAGGTTCTATAATGCACTGTTGGGTATCGGGAGAGGTATTTTTATGTTTGTACTACTTGGGGGTAGTTCCTTGGCTAAGGTAGGTGTTTAAACAGAGGATAGTTGTCGGCTGGTATTAATTTATAGGTTAGTGTCTTAACTCAATTTAAAATCTTAATTTTTAAAAGGTAACGCATACTCACTGATGTACAAATACGGTAATTCATACCGAAAAACTTTAGACAGTACAAAGGGAATATCCTTTCCACCTCCCTTGGTTGGCCTGTTTTCCAAAGGAAGTCTTTCTTACCAGTTTCTCATATGTCCATCCTTTCAGACTACACCTAAGTATGTATGATTATTTAAATAGATTTGAAAAAACTGTTAGCATACTATACATATATTCATGTATACCTTAACGTGTTTTCAGCGTCCTTCCACATTAGTGTATAGGCAGTGTTTCTCAAAGGGACGTTTTGGCATGTAGACAGGAAAATTTTTAGCTCTGTGTACTGTCGTATGCATTGTGGGGTCCTTGCCCCCCCCCCCCACTCTTTCTACCCACTAAGAGCCAGTAGTGTCTCCCAGTCTTTTTTTATTCCTGTATTATATATATAATTTTTTTGCTCTTTTCTCCTCCCTTTGCATTCTGTTCTTTCAGTTACTCCTTTCTCTAATTGGCCCAGGTATACTTTGTAGTTTGCAGATCTCTGCACATACCTGATAGGGTCTGTGACCTTCTCTTGATATTTTCAGATTCTGCAGCCGTTCCTGGTCCCTCTTGCTCCTTTCTTTCGATGTTAAGTAATCCTTTATAATATTTCCTTTCATTATCTCTGATAGGGATCAACTCACTGCTGAAGAATGCTAGGCCAGGGGCGCCTGGATGGCTAGGTCGGTTGGGCGTCCGACTTCGGCTCAGGTCATGATCTCATGGTCCATGAGTTCAAGCCCCGCGTTGGGCTCTGTGCTGACCGCTCGGAACCTGGAGCCTGTTTCAGATTCTGTGTCTCCCTCTCTCTCTGCCCCTCCCCTGTTCATGCTCTGTCTCGCTCTGCCTCAAAAATAAATAAACGTTAAAAAAAAAAGAATGCTAGGCCATACTGGGGTGCCTGGGTGGCTCAGCTGGTTAAGCATCCAACTCTTGATTTCGGCTCAGGTCATGATCTTACAGTTCATGAATTTGAGCCCTGCATCAGGCTCTGTGCTGACAGTGCGGAGCCTGCTTAAGGTTCGCTCTCTCTCTCTGTCTCTGCCCCTACCCACTGGCTCTTGCACTCGTTCTCTCCCCCCCCTCAAATAAATAAATAAGTAAATAAACAAAGAAACAAACTTTAAGTCAAAAAAAATTTTTTTTTAATTGCTAAGAAAGAAAAAAAGAATGCCAAATGTAACTGCAAGGCTGTGTATGTTCATAACGTCTACCTGAAAAAGCTTTTTGTGGTTCTCCTGATTGACATATAAATCTAGAAAGACAAGAGAATGCTATTTTCATCAACTATAGTTCAGAATAAACTTTTGAATTGGAAGAGAAATGGGAATCATGAGGCAGCTGTTCTAGTCTAGTTTTCGCTGAACTCCTGGTAAAGTATGTATAGTCTATTTGTAGAATTTTGAGATTCTTACTTTAAAGTAGATTCCATAGAAGTTTTATTTTTCTTGGGTGCCTAGGTGGCTCATTGGGTTAAGCGTCCAGCTCTTGATTTTGGCTCAGGTCACGAACTCACAGGGTTCATGAGTTTGGGCTTAGGTCACGAACTCACGGGGTTCGTGAGTTTGAGCTCAGGTCATGAACTCACGGGGTTCATGAGTTTGGGCCCTGCGTCAGACTCCATGCTGACAGTACAGAGTCTTCTTGGGATTCTCTCTTCTTCTCTGTCTTCTCCTCCCCTGCTTGTTCTCGCTCTCTCAAAATAAATAAGTAAACCTTAAAAAAAAGAAGTTTGAGTTTTCTCTATCAATGAAAGAAGATTCTAAAGTTGTTGTACCACAGATATCATAATCTAAGGTTGAAAGTGTTGAAGCGAAGAGAACTGTTCTACTTCTGGAGTTTGGAAGAAAAGCATTAAATACCAGTAGAACAGAACATAAGATATAGTTTAAAAATTATAGATAGATCTTTAGGGATGTTAGGCTTGCAAGAGGGGAACCTAGTCTATGTTCAAGATAGATGGGAAAAGAAGGAAGGAGTCTAATTTCTTGGATGATACAAAAGTTTCATGTTCTGACAGGACCCCTTAATAAGGGAAATTCCTTTTATGAGGGAAAAGAAGCCTTTTGTGTTCTAATTAGAGAGGACAAGCTTTAGAACGAATGAGCATTGAATTTTATAGATGTTTATGTAGTTTGTGGCTATTGGTGATTGGCCGCTAGGGGAAGGAAGTGCAGAGGCCCAGAAGATGTGGGACGTTTTAAAAACTGTGTGTGGTGGGAGGGAAGGAGCAGACAGAAGAGAAGACAGCAGTGGGGGGTGGACTCAGGAAGGCTCCCAAATGGGAAAGTTTTTGGGTAAAGAGGAAGCCGGAACTGGAAACTTAAACAGCCATTCCATCTTGTCCGATGTTATTTCCGATCTTATAGAAATATTGGCCTGAAGGTGCACATAAAATTGCGCGTGAGGGAAGTCTGGTTTGTTGAATTTTCTATATCATTGCTGAAGTGTTACTCAGTAATGTTTCTGACACAGGCGTCTGGGAATAGATTCCCAAGGGGGGTGTGTGTGTGTGTGCGTGTGTGCGCGCGTGTATGTAGATAGGTAGATATAGATATAGACATAGATATAGATGTATAGATAGAAGTAATCTTTTGGTGTTTTCTTCCAACTGACAGTGTATGTTGTTTTTTTTCCCTTCTTGTCATTTAAGGAAGAACTTCAGGCATCACTTCTAAAATTGAACAATGAATATGAAGTAATTAAAAGTACAATTGGAAGAGACATGGATTTGGATTCCACATTACACAATTTAAGGCTGACTTTGGAGGCAAAAGAACAGGAACTGAGTCAGAGTCTTACCGAGAAGGAAACACTGCTAGCTGAGCTTGAGGAATTAGACAGACAGAACCAAGAAGCCACACAGGTACATGATGTTAGAAACAACGTGGCAGCACATTGTTCTCAGTAGACTGAACACTGGGGTAACAGGCAAAAGCGATGGGTGTGATTTAAATTTGTGATTTAATCGGTATTTTGCTTCATTGATAATCTAGTCATAGCGGTTGGCAAACTTTTTCTGGAAAGGGTTAGATAGTGAATATTTTTGGTGTTGCAGGCCATTTAGTGCTCTCGGTCGTGCTCCACTCTGCCCTTGTGGTATGTAAACAATGAATGTGGCTGTGTTTCAATAAGACTTGATTTACAAAACCAGGTGACAGGCCTGATTTGGGCCCTGGGCTGTAGTTTATTGACTCCTGCTTCAGTGTTTTACGAGTTGAAGATGAACGACATATACCATTTACCTTTGTTGAGATTTTTTTAAAAAGTATTGTTTTAAGAAGGATTAGAAATATCTGAAGATTATTCTTCTATTATTTATGACATTTTACAAAATTTTCTTTAGGTGACCAAAATGAGAGAATGCCATAACGTTACCATGCAAATTATTTTTTTTCAGCACGTGATTCTGATGAAAGATCAGCTATCAAAACAACAAAATGAGGAAGACAACATCATTAGTAAACTGAAAAAAGATCTAAATGATGAAAAAAAGAGAGTCCATCAACTTGAAGTTGATAAAAGGAATATGACTAAAGAGTTGGATGTGCAGAAAGAAAAGTTAGTTCAAAGTGAACTGGTCCTGAATGATCTGCACTTAGCCAAGCAGAAGCTTGAGGATAAAGTAGAAGATTTAGTAGATCAGCTAAATAAATCACAAAAAAGTAATTTAAATATGCAGAAGGAGAACTTTGGACTTAAGGAGCATATTAAACAAAACGAGGAAGAGCTTTCCAGAGTCAGGGATGAGTTAACTCAATCTCTAAATCGAGACTCTGGCAGTGATTTTAAGGTTGACTTACTTAAAGAAAGGGAAGCCGAAGTCCGAAGCTTAAAGCAAAGTCTTTCAGAAATAGAGCAGCTCAATGACAGTTTAAACAAAGTTGCCTTTGATCTCAAAATGGAAAATGAAAAGTTGGCTTTAGCGTGTGAGGATGTAAGACGTCAGTTGGAGGAATCCATTGCTGGTAGCAATCAGATTTCTCTGGAAAGAAACACTATTGTGGAGGTTCTAAAAATGGAAAAAGGACAGTTAGAAGCAGAATTGAGTCGGGCTGAAGAGAGGCGGTTGGAAGAAGCCAATAAGTATGAGCAGATGATTAAAGAACTATCAAAGGCACGTGATTTGAGTACCTCTGCTTTACAGCTGGAACAGCAGCAGTTAATGAAACTCAGTCAAGAGAAAGACTTTGAAATAGCAGAACTCAAAAAGAACCTTGAACAGATGGATACTGATTGTAAGGAAACGAAGGCAATTTTGTCATCTAGCCTAGAAGAGCGGAAGCAATTGACACAGCTTCTAAGCGAGAAGGAAATTTTTATTGAAAAACTTAAAGAAAGAGGTTCAGAACTTCAGGAGGAATTAGATAAACATACTGAGGCCTTAAGAAAAAATGAAGTTTTAAAGCAAACCATAGAGGAAAAAGACAGAAGCCTTGGGTCCATGAAAGAAGAAAACAATCATCTGAAAGAGGAACTGGAACGACTCCGGGACCAGCAGAGTCGAGCTGCACCTGTGGCGGAGCCTAAGCCCCTCGATAGCGTCACAGAGCTCGAGTCGGAAGTGTTGCAGCTGAATGTGATAAAGGGTAATCTCGAGGAGGAAATAAAACATCATCAAAAGGTAATTGAAGATCAAAACCAGAGTAAACTGCAGCTGCTTCAGTCTTTAGAGGAACAGAAGAAGGAAATGGATGAGTTTAAATGCCAGCACGAGCAAATGACTGTCACACACACCCAGCTCTTTTTGGAGAAAGATGAGGAGATTAGGAATTTGCACAAAACAATTGAACACATCAAAACCCAGTTGCATGAAGAAAGGCAGGATGTTCAAACAGAGAATTCTGATCTGTTTCAAGAAACAAAAGTACGGAGCCTCAATATAGAAAATGGCGGTGAAAAGCATGATTTATCTAAAGCTGAAACGGAGAGATTAGTGAAAGGGATAAAAGAACGAGAATTGGAGATTAAGCTCCTAAATGAAAAGAACATATCCTTAACGAAACAGATTGATCAGCTGTCCAAAGATGAGGTGGGGAAGCTAACGCAGATAATCCAGCAGAAGGACGTGGAGATACAAGCTCTTCACGCTAGAATTTCTTCGGCTTCCTACGCCCAGGATGTTGTTTACCTTCAGCAGCAGCTGCAGGCCTATGCTATGGAGCGGGAACAAGTATTAGCTGTTTTGAGCGAGAAGACCAGGGAAAATAGCCAGCTGAAAACAGAATACCACAAAATGATGGATATAGTTGCTGCCAAAGAAGCAGCTCTTGTGAAGCTGCAAGATGAAAATAAAAAATTGGCTGCTCGATCTGAAGGTGGTGGTCAAGATATGTTCAGAGAAACCGTGCAGAATTTATCACGTATCATTCGAGAAAAAGACATTGAAATAGATGCCTTGAGTCAGAAATGCCAGACCCTGTTGACGGTTTTACAAACATCCAGCACTGGTAACGAGGTCGGAGGTGTCAATAGTAACCAGTTCGAGGAGCTCCTACAGGAACGGGACAAATTGAAACAGCAAGTAAAGAAAATGGAAGAGTGGAAACAGCAGGTGATGACCACGGTCCAGAATATGCAGCACGAGTCTGCCCAACTTCAGGAAGAGCTGCATCAGCTTCAGGCACAAGTTTTGGTTGACAGCGATAATAATTCGAAGCTACAAGTGGACTACACTGGCCTGATCCAGAGTTACGAACAGAATGAAACCAAACTCAAAAGTTTTGGGCAGGAATTAGCACAAGTTCAGCACAGCATAGGGCAGCTTTGCAACACCAAAGATCTTCTTTTAGGGAAACTTGATATTATTTCGCCTCAGCTGTCCTCGGGATCATCACTCTCTTCCCAGTCAGCAGAGTCTCTTCGAACAGTCAAGCCCGACCCATCGAGCGAGGCTTCTACACGAGAGCTGGAAGAACTAAGAAAATCACTGCAGGAAAAAGATGCGACAATCAAAACGCTCCAGGAAAATAATCACAGGTTGTCCGATTCGATTGCTGCCTCCTCAGAGCTGGAAAGAAAAGAACACGAACAGACCGATTCAGAAATTAAGCAGCTAAAGGAGAAACAAGATGTTTTACAAAAGTCCCTTAAGGAGAAAGACCTCTTAATCAAAGCCAAAAGCGATCAGTTACTTTCATTGAATGAAAATTTCACTAACAAAGTGAATGAAAATGAACTTTTGAGGCAGGCGGTGACAAACCTGAAGGAGCGGATACTGATTTTAGAAATGGACATTTGTAAACTGAAAGAGGAAAATGAAAAAATAGTAGAAACAACCAGGGAAAAGGAAATGGAATATCAAGCATTACAGGAGACTAATATGAAGTTCTCCATGATGCTTCGAGAAAAAGAGTTTGAGTGCCATTCAATGAAGGAAAAGGCTCTTGCTTTTGAGCAGCTACTGAAAGAAAAAGAGCAGGTGTGTTGGGGATGGAGTTTTGTAGGAGAGAATTGGGGGGGAGGAGGGGTTCCAGCGGGTCAACTGACTTCATTGATAATTGTCTTTGAAGGGGAATGTGAAGTTGTTGATTGAGAAATACTCATCTCAAGCTCTTGTGATTCGTTCTAAATGAGTTTTTCTCATAGGTACCTGGAGGGTTTCTCCTCCAAATTACTGTGTCTCTCCAAATATGTTTTAGCAACAGGTGAATTTAAGTAGGAAAAAAAAGAGCTTAGTAGCAATTAATAATTTTCTTCAGAAAACAGAACTGTGGAAATGACTTTCCCATCTCTTCACCGCCAGTGACTCGTGCTTTCTCTAGTGACGGGTGTGTGTGCCCGGTGAATGAGCATACACGCACATACTCATCCTCTCTTGAGGGATTTTGGGATCTGGGAACACTTGGTTGTTCACGGGGTAAATTTGAAGAGATTGTGTCTTTTGAATTCTTTTAAAAACATTTCTGATAAACTTCTTCTTTCAGAATACCTTGATTATTTGAGAAGTTGCAAAGATAGTAGAGTCCCGTATGCCTCAAACCCGGTTTCCCCGTATTTGTTAACATCTTGAGTTACCATGATACATTTGTAACAACTAAGTAACCAATATTGATGTATTATTACCGACTAAAGTTCATACTTCATTAGAATTTTTTTCCCAAAGTCTTTTTTCTCTTCATGATGCCACCCAGGCACCGCATTATGTCTAGAGTCACGCCTCCTCAGGCCCCTCTGGACGGTGACAGTTTCTCAGACTCTGTTTTTTGATGACCTTGACATGGTTAACTATATTTCAGAATTAATTTAATGAAGAAAATGTCTCTGTATTTTTCTTAAAGTGAAAGTTACTTTCTTTCCAAAAGGGCAAGACTGGGGAGTTAAATCAGCTTTTAAATGCAGTTAAGTCGATGCAAGAGAAGACAGTTAAGTTTCAACAGGAGAGAGACCAGGTCATGTTGGCCCTGAAGCAGAAACAAATGGAAAACACTGCTTTACAGAACGAGGTATGCTTTCTCTTTAAGGAAACCGTGATTTAAGCAATAAGCTTAATAACTTTTAAGTAAGAAAAGCAGCTAAAGCAGCATGATTTATCAATTAAAATTAATTTCTCTCTTAGATGATTTCTTTTCTAAGTCTTCCTCTGATGTGCTATGGTCTGATTTTGATCTCCCGGAGTGCATTTTATTTCAGTTTCCAAAAGTGAAAACCACGGCATATCTTGGCTATAAAATAAAATTTTCCCGTTGGTGCAACCACTGTGGAAAACAGTACGGAGGTTCCTCAAAAAGCTAAAAATAGAAATACCATACGATCCAGTAGTCCACTACTGGTTATTTACCCAAAGAAAATGAAAACACAAATTCAGAAAAGATACATGCACCCTTATGTTTATTGCAGCATTATTTACAATAGCCAAGGTATGGAAGCAGCCCTAGTGTGTCCACCGATAGATGAGTGGATAAAGAAGATGTGATACAACACACACACACACACACACACACACACACACACACAGTTGAATATTACCCATAAAAAGGAATGTGATCTTGATATTTGCAACAATGTGGATGGACCTAGAGAGTATAATGATAAGAGAAATAGGTCAGATGCAGAAAAGAAAGTACCATGTGATTTCAGAATCAAAAAAACAAAGCAGTGAAACAGTCATAAATATGGGAAACAAACTGGTGGTTTTTAGAGGGGAGGGACGAATTAGGTGAAGTGGATTAAGAGGTAAAATTTTCTAGTTGTAAATAAATCACAGGGATGTAAAATACATCATAGGGAGTATTGTCAATAATATTGTAATGTGTCAGATAAGTACACTTACGGTGAGCAGAGTAGAATGTAGAGTTGTTGAATCGCTGTATTATACACTTGAAACTAGTATAACATTGTTAAATACACTTCAGTGTAAAAAAATTAAAAATTTCTCACCCAAAAGGTATGTAAAAATGAGATTTTTACTGAAAAGGTGATCTGTCACAAAGAACCCAGTACTTTGCACAATTCCATTTCCATTATAGCCACAGGGGATGAGGTCTTTCAAAGTAAAACTTCCAGATGAGTATTCAAGGTGAATTTAGACTTTTTTCTAATACAAATACATCTTACAGTATGAGAAATTAGTATATAATTGATAGACTTCAGTAATGGGCAGAAGATCTGATAACAAAGTGGCTCGTAGAGGGGAAAGGGGAACATTCTATAGAAGAAAAATAAAGACATGTCCTCTGCCTAGGTTCAACATTTACGCGACAAAGAATTACGCTTAAACCAGGAGCTAGAGAGATTGCGTAACCATCTTTTAGAATCAGAGGATTCTTACACCCGTGAAGCTTTGGCTGCAGAAGATAGAGAGGCCAAACTGAGAAAAAAAGTCACAGTATTGGAGGAAAAGCTAGTTTCATCTTCTAATGCGATGGAAAATGCAAGGTAACTTTTCCCCTTCATAGCACTCACGTTAACTGAACACTTCTTGAGCGTCAGGATTAGTAAGCATTTTCCCTAGCTTACTTAATTTTGTTCTTACAGAGTCATTATCTCCATTTTACAGATGAAGATACAGAGGGTAGAGAGGTTTAGTAACCTGCCCAAGGTCAGGCTCAGAGTATGTGTGTGGGTTTTACACTAAGGTGTGGAACTCTTGACCGTATCTGGCATTCAGACAGCTCTCTCTGAATCTTTCTTTCCCCCCTTTTTTTTTAAAAAAAAAAAACAAAAACCAAAACATTTTATTTTTTTTATCATGATAAGTGTCCTAGCTCTCTCTGAATCTAACTATTGAGATAATTGCCTCTCATCATTTTAGGAGTTTAGACTTAAATTCTGACTGATTTTAATTAGCTTTGTCAGGCTCCCAAAGAACTAGTTTGATTTGTGTGATTTTATTCTTAATCAAGTGATCTAAGGTTGAGCAGGTTTTGGATATTAGAAGGGAGAGAGTGAAAGAAGTAGCAAGGTGAAGAAGTAGGTCAGTATGAATTAACTCTTGGTTTGTTAGAAATTTTCAGTTACTAGGTCCCTCCGTACTTCTGTTTTTATCCAAAATTTTATTTTTGCTAGAATGCCATTTATTACAAAAGGTTTTAACTCAGAAGCTGCCAGGTGGAAGAGATCTGTAGGGTAAGGCCTGGTTTCTCTTGGGAGAGACCTTCTAGCTCTCTCCCAACAAGCACCTCTCTCCACATCTCCCACCGCTCATCAGCCCTCTCTTTGTGAGTTTTTACGGAGGCCTCATTACATCCGCATGGTTGATTCCCTGCTTAACATATTTTAAAATGTTCTGTCTCTCAATGAGGTGTGGTTTTTTTTTGTGGGTGTTTTTTTTTTTTTTCCTGCTTATTACCAAAACATATTTTCCACTTCAGGGAAATTTCATAAACCAAAAAGATCATAAAGTCACAGTCCCACCCACCCAGAGATCATCCTTTTTTTATGCTTTCACATGCTTCTTATACATGTGTGTACATATTATATATGTATTTTTAAAACAAAGTTGAGAGCATACTATTCATACTGTTTTGTAACCTTTGCACTTAATAATATGAGTTAAACCTTGTTTCACAAAGCACATGTTTCTGCAATACCATTTTATGGCTACATCGTATACCATTATTTGGATTTTCCATAATTTCTTTAATCCAGTCATTTATTTATTGGACACTTAGAAATGTTTCAGCTTTTCAAAATTACTAAGAGTGCTGCCATGATATCCCAAGATAGGTATTTTTGTGTTGGTGACAAATGAGTTCCTTAGCATAAATTTTGAGAACTGGCAGTTCTGGTTCAAAGGGCGTTTTTAAAATTTTTGAGATGTACCGGCAAATAATCTTCCAGAAAATCATGTCCATGTATATTTCCATTAGTGGTAAATACATCTTTCTTTCTTTCTTTCTTTCTTTTTTTTTTTTTTGTTTTTTTTATTGTGTATGATGCTGAGGGAGATCTAAGGAGATCATAGATTACCTCTGTCTGTGAAGAGATTGTAGGCCAGTAGAGGCAACACTTTGAGACGAACTCCCCACCTTTGCAGGGAATACTATTGTACCTTTAGTTTCAGAAAGACTTACTTCAGATGAGAACTAAAACAATGAGTGAACATTTGTGCATGTGTTTCACATTGGCAGAAATGGGAAAACATCCTCAGACTATAAAATTGATAATCTTCGAATTTTTGGGCCCTTATTTTTCTCTAATTAAAATAGTTCTGAGGGCATAGGGGTGGCTCAGTCAGTTAAGTGTCTGGCTCTTGATTTCGGCTCAGGTCATGACCTCACAGGTTGTAAAATTAAGTCCCCCCCATCGGGCTCTGCACTGGGCATGGAGCCTGCTTAGGATTGTCTCTCCCTCAGGGCTCCTGGGTGGCTCAGTCGGTTAAGCATCTGACTTCAGCTCAGGTCACGATCTCATGGTTTGTAAGTTCGGGACCCGTGTCGGGTTCTGTGCTGACAGCTCAGAGCCTGGAACCTGCTTCGGATTCTGTCTCCCTGTCTCTCTCTGCCTCTCCCCTACTCACGCACGCACATACATGCGTTCTCTCTCTCTCTCTCTTTCTCTCAAAAATAAATATTAAAAAAAAAGTTCCTGAATGTTTAAAAAAAAAAAAAGATTCTCTCTCCCTCTACTGCTTGTGCACGTGCACGCTGTCTCTGGGCTCTCTGCCACCTTAGCCTAATTTCGCACTGTCATCTCCATGCAGCCAGAGTGTCTTAGTCCTTTAGCTAGGGCTACCGTTTTCCTGTTTCTTCTGCTTTTTCGTTTCATGTTCCTCCACCTGAAGAGCGGGCCTGATTCCTAACACTTCTGTTAATCCCACCTCTTCAAATAGCATTTCCTTCATCAAAAATGCTTCATTTAGCATCCCACTCCTCCAATTCAAAACCAAACCCTGGTGTGATGTTTTTCTTTTGAATCTGCATAGTGCTTCGTTTGAGTCTTTGGTAGCACACTTCTATTTTACTTTAGGGTACAGGTCATTGTTGACCCATCTTCTGTCTTCACCCATCCAGTGAAATGTAAGGTCACTGGGAGTAAGGATGATGCCCTTTATTTTGTACCTTCCCGCAGCACATGTTCTTACATGTAGTTTAATAGATGTTCAGTAGTACTTGTTGAATGAGTGACGCAGATCTATAAACCAGATTGTAGTATTTTGAGCCCTTACCTAACTATAGTAACACCTGGTATTTATTAACTTTTTGAGTGACATCATGGTTCATCTCATCCTTAAAATCACTGTTGAGTGATATGCTAACCAGCAACGTTGCATAAAGTCCGGGAACATCTGAGGGTAGAGTTCAGTCTCCTAATTATTAATTTACTACTCTTCCCACAAGGGGGTGCAGTTGTGTAAAGTTTCTTCAAAGTGAGCTGCCCCTTAGTGGGCTCTAAGGGACTGCTCTTGAATAAGAATTTATTAACTGGATATTAAAAACCCAGGAAAGGCTATTACAGTGTTTTGTTTTTGTTTTTGTTTTTTTTGTAATCATTATACGTCAAGGAAGTACATCAATGACCTAAGCCTGGGTAGGTGCTACATAAATCTCTTCAGAATCTCCGATTGATTATTTGTGGCAGGGGTAGGAGTTGTTTTATTTAACGTAAGGAGAAAGAAAGACAATAGTAAAGGGAATTAACTCGTAATCAGAAAATTTTGTCAATGGGATAGCCTTTGGGAAGTTGTGAGTTCACCATAAGTGCAAGTGTCAAAAGCCAAGGAGGTGTCAGAATCCATTGCTTGTTGGGTTGGAAGCTGGACAAAATAACTTCCAAGGCCCCCTGCAACTTAGAATTTTATGGTAAATTACATCTTAGAGTTTTAGCCTGGAAACATGAAAGTTGCAGGCTATTTGTAAATTCTTATTATGCTGGTGTTTCTTGTTTAGTCCAGCTTATTTGTAAACTTTTATTATACTGACGCTTCTTGTTTAGTCCAGCTTCTAATCTTTAAAATGACTGCCATTTGTTCAAAGTCATTTTCATGGGAAGAATGAGTGAATTAACAAAACAGGGAGAACAAAGATCAGAGGGACTCTTCAAGTTTCTTTGAAATCTAACATGAGTTTAATGCAATAAGATGTAAGGAGGGTCAGATTCATAGAGACAAAGTGGAATGATCGTTGCTGGGAGTGGAGAGTTATTGTTTAACGGATGTGGAGCGTCCCCTGGGGAAATGAAGTTCTAGAGATGGTGGTGGTGATGGTTGCCTAACAGCGCGAATATACTTAGTGCCACTGAACTGCACATTTAAAAATGGTTAAAATGGAGGCACTTGGGTGGCTCGGTTGGAAGTAGGGAAGATGTTTTATGTGGTTAAAGTAAACAGAAACAACTTGACTTGTATTCTTTTTGTTTGAAGCCATCAAGCCAGTTTGCAGGTAGAGTCCTTGCAGGAGCAGCTGAATGTGGTCTCCAAGCAAAGGGACGAAACCGCCCTGCAGCTGTCTGTCTCTCGGGAGCAAGTGAAGCAGTACGCTCTGTCGCTCTCCAACCTGCAGATGGTGCTAGAGCATTTCCAGCAAGGTGAGTTGTGCGGTCAGGCTTTCAGTGAAGATAAATTATTGTAGTTCCTGGGAATTTGGGCTTATTTTGGTGCTATTTTAAAATAGGCATGGCGGGGGCACCTGGGTGGCGCAGTCGGTTAAGCGTCCGACTTCAGCCAGGTCACGATCTCGCGGTCCGTGAGTTTGAGCCCCGCGTGGGGCTCTGGGCTGATGGCTCAGAGCCTGGAGCCTGTTTCCGATTCTGTGTCTCCCTCTCTCTCTGCCCCTCCCCCGTTCATGCTCTGTCTCTCTCTGTCCCAAAAATAAATAAACGTTGAAAAAAAAAATTAAAAAAAAAAATAAATAAAATAGGCATGGGGAAGTCTTTGAAAGGTTACCCACTTGTAGGAGGAAAAAATAAGTAGCCGTCAACAAGTCAATGTAGACTTTTTACGGTTAGGCCTGGAGAACATGAACTCCATATGGTAATTATTAAAAACATGTTTTGGTATCATGATCCGTGAAGGTGAGAGTTGGGGAAGGATGAAGTCACATAGAAAGGATGATCATGTGATGAAGAAAGGATCACTAGAAACAATGCTTAAGCTTTGAAATACTGGTCAGAGGTTAAATATGCTTCAGAGAATTAATCATTGGGAATCACTGTCCTTTGAATATTGATTAGCTTGTTCTCAGTCATTCATCTCGACTTTGAGGTAACTACAGTTTCTAGTCCGGGTGGAAAATACTTTTCTGGAGACACGGTAGCTATGACCAGAGAGCAGTTTTATGCTGATAACCAAATAGGCTTTTTCATATCTACCCACCATCCTCAAATGTACCTCCTTTAGGTCCTTCATTGTACCCATCCGTTTGTTTATTCATACATTCAGCAGTGATTGGCAGTGAATTAACTGCTAGTGAGGGGCAGGTGATTAGGGGATATGAGGCTTATGAAGTAACAGGGGTTATAATTTTGTGCCTAAGTACACCTTTAAATTCATACATATGTAGATCTTCAGGCTTACTCATGGTTGAAATCTTGAATTTTATTTTTTTAGTTTTTATTTTTAAAAAAAAATTTTTTTAACATTTATTTATTTTTGAGAGACAGAGAGAGACAGAGAACGAGCAGGGGAAGAACAGAGAGAGAGGGAGACACAGAACCCGAAGCAGGCTCCAGGCTCTGAGCTGTCAGCACAGAGCCCGATGCGGGGCTCGAACCCACGAACTGTGAGATCACGACCTGAGCTGAAGTCAGTTGCTTAACCCACTGAGCCACCCAGGCACCCTGAAATCTTGAATTTTAAAATAAGAAGTATCTAGGCCGGCTATACCTAACTAGAATGGACATGTGTACAGAGTTACATGGCCATAGAGAAGGCTTTGCCAAGGAGAAGATATTTGAGTGGCGTTCTGAAAAGTGGGAAGAGTTTGCATGATGGACAAAGTGGAGAAGGATTTATGGCAGAGTAAAAACTAGGGCATGTATAATTTTCTTGTTGAGACATTTGAACTGTTTTTGTTGAACTGTTAAAATTGCAAGTGGTTTGGGGGCACCTGGGTGGCTCAGTCAACCGGTTAATCGTTTGCCTTCAGTTCTGGTCATGATGTCACGGTTCATGAGTTCAAGCCTCGCATTGGCTTCTTCGCCGTCAGCACGGAGCCCACTTCAAATTCTCTGTCACGCTCTCTCAAAGATAAATAAAAATATATATGTTAAAAAAAACTTTTCAAGTGGTTTAAAATGCTAATTTTATCACATAATTGCCAAATACTAATGTAACTTTTTTTTCTCCTTAGAGGAAAAAGCTATGTATTCTGCCGAACTAGAAAAGCATAAACAGCTTGTAGCTGAATGGAAGAAAAAGGCAGAAAATTTAGAAGGAAAACTGATGTCATTACAGGTTGGTCAAAATAATTTTCTCTTGTATGTATTATTATTCATGAACAATTGTAGAGTTTTTGTTTTAGAAATAATTTAGTAAATGTTGTTTGAGTGGCTGTTACCCTATGAGTGGCCTAATGATGGATGGGCTATTCAGGGTTTTCTCCGTGTGACTTAGAGTTTAGAGGAGACAAAACACATGTAAGATGATGGGAATTTTTATTTGTATTTATTTTTACTTTTATTTATTTATTTACGTTTATTTATTTTTGAGAGGGAGAGAGAGAGTGAACATGCAGGGGTGGGGTGGAGAGAGAATCCCAAGCAAGCTCCGTGCACTGTCATTGCAGAGCCTGATGCAGGACTTGAATTCACGAACCATGAGATCATGACCTGAGCCGAAGTCAAGAGTCAGATGTTTAACCAACTGAGCCATGCAGGCACCCCAAGATGGTGGAAATTTTAATTTTTTTAGCATAGATGAATGTTTTAGGGGATGCTAAAAAAATTAATCTACACTTGTAACTATAATTTTCTTTTTTCAACTAGATACATTGAGCACTTTATTTCACATGGATTAAAATAATGTAGATTATCCTTTAGATCTTTTTCTTTTGCAGCATAATCCTTTAAAATGTCTTTTTTTTGGGTTCCTGGGTGTCTCAGTCAGTTTAGCATCCGACTCTTGATTTTGGCTCAGGTCACGATCCCAGGGTCGTGGGATTGAGCCCACATTGGGCTCTACTTTGAGTGTGGATGGAGCCTGCTTAAGATTCTCTCTCTCTGTCTCTCTCTCTCTCTCTGTCTCTCTCTCTTTTTCTCCCTCTGTCCCTCTCACCTGCTCACATGCATGTGTGCATTCTCTAAAATAAAAAAATAACAATAAAGTATCTTTATTAGATTTCATATGTACAAGAATCATATATAAAATATAGATAAAATGAACCCCCATGAAGAGAGATGACATGAAAGTGATTTACTTTTAAGAATTTAAGGTGAACTTTTCTAAGTTATAAGTAGACTTTGTTGATAGCTGGTGGAAAGTAATAAGATTTGTTTACCTGTTACTAGTAGTAAATATGTTGTTCAGGTCTATTAAATTCCTAATAAAAGAAGACATAAAGTTTTGAAATTTTTATTAATTACCGAGTGGCTGCAGAACAGTATTTAGATAATACATATACAATATAAGAATAGCAATACTGCAGATAACCCCTTGCCACCCGGTAGAAGGAAAGAAATGTTGTCCTTGGAAGTTCCTGATGCATCCTCCATATCTCCTCCCATCGTTACTACTTCAGAGAGAACCACTAGTCCAAAACGTTATGCTTAACACCCCTTGTTTTTCTGTATGGTTATCACATATGTTTGCATCTCCATATAGTACACTGTATGGTTTTGCATAGTTTTGAACTCTGTATAAATGCAATTTTGAAATGTATGTAAATTCAATAAATCTGCAAGTTGCTTTTTTTCACTTAGTATTCTATCATATTCATGAGTTTTAGCCATTTTACTGTGTGTTCCTGTGGGTGCATGGCTTATTGTTTTCACTGCTGCATTTATTGCATGAATGTATAATTTATTTACCCATTTTACTGATAAGGGACATTGGCATTATCTGCTATCTTATCTGTATCTTGATTGCAACTGCTGAGTCCTGAGACATGTGTGGGCAGTTTCAACTTTATTCAGTCATGGCAAGTTATTTTCTAAAGCAGTTGTGCTAATGTATTCCTACCAGTGGTGCCAGAGAGTTCTTGTTTTGTGTCGTTAGCAACAGTTGGCATTCTTAGTATTTTTAGTTTTTGCCAATGGACTAGGTGGGAAGGGCTGTCCTCCTGTGGTTTTAATTTTTATTTGTCTGACTGCTAATGAAATCAAGCATCTTAAAAATTTTTTTTTTATTTTTAAGAGAGTGAGCGGGGGAGGGTCAGAGAGAGAGAGAAGCGGGGGGAGGGAGGGAGGGAGACACAGAATCTGAAGCAGCCTCCAGACTCTGAACTGTCACCACAGAGCCTGACGCGGGGCTTGAACTCACAAGCTGTGAGATCATAACCTGAGCCGAAGTTGGGCCCTCAACTGACTGAGCCACCCAGGCGTCCCAAAATCAAGCATCTTTTAATATGTTTATTGGCCATTTATGCTTACTTCCTGGTCAGCTCATTAATACAGTTAAACAGATATTTTATCTAACACTTTGAGTTGTTTCCAGTGGTCCAGAGAATCACGTCTCTGATACTGTCAGAAGTCCAGATCTTTTTTTTAAACCAGCTTTATTCGTTTATTTTTTTAAGTTTAAAATGTAACATATACTTAGAAAACGAACAAAAACTATGCAGGAAGTAGTAAAAATAAGAGCTGAAATTAGTGAAATAAAACCCAAACAAATGGTAGATAATACATATACATGAAGTCTGAGTGTTAATTTTAGAAAGAGTCTTAGCATAGTTTTGAGCTTTAATAATTTCTTAAATAGAAATGCTATGGGGTTGAAAAATTATGGGGTTGAAGGTTTATTTAAATTTCTTTTATACTAAATTTAGTTTTGTGGATTTCAAATATTAAATGTTTTATTTAACATCTTTAGCTCAGTCCCTCTGTGTATCAGTTAGGGTTCAACCTGAAAAGCAGAACCAGTAGGGGGTGTGGGGTGTGTAACACACCCCCACAGTGATATATGTGATATGTAGAGGTACACACCTGTGAGGTTTATTCTAAAGAATTGGCAGTGTGATTATGGGAGTTGGTAGTCACAATGGGAAGATCCCATCACATGCAGGCTGGAACCCACAGGCATAGGCCAAAGGTATTCTCCACAGATGGTCAAGAAAGAACATCACAAGCAGGACAGAACTCCATGGGGAGGGCTGATGTTGCAGTCTACAGCAAGAATTTTTTCTCCTTTTGAGGGAAGGCTCAGCCTTGCTTCAACTAGCTCAGTCAGGTCCACCCTGATTATTCAGAATAAATGCCTTCCTTAAATTCAGTTCATTAGGGGCTTTGATTACATTTGCAAAATACCTTCACAGCAACATCTAGATGATGTTTGATTGATTGCATAACTGGGGGCTGTCATCTATCTAAGATGACACATCAAAAACACTGTCCCTCTGATTCAAGAAGGTAAAAGTTGACCTGAAATTTACACGGGCGAGTACTCTAGATAGCCAAGAAAATTGTGTGAAACAACAACAGTAAGGAGGGGCTTGCTTACTAAATATCAAATATTGACTAGATGAGTAGAACAGAAGGAGAATCCAGAAATAGAGCTTAGGATACATTTGAGCATTTAAAACCAGCCCTAAACGAATTTCAACTTCATGGAAACAGGATAGGTTATCCAACTGATACACGACGTTGCCACAGCTGGCTGTCTGTATGGAAGAAAATAAAATTGGATCCCTATCTCATACCATATACGAAAGTAAATTCCAATTGTATTAAAGCTTGGATTCTCAAATGGGAGTGGTGCTGGAAACCTGGGGCTGGTTTTGGCTGTGGTCTTCTGGCATTTAGTGGGTGGGGGCCAGGAATGTCAAAAGCACACCTATTGAGAAACACTGTTTGGAAGGTGTAAATATTAAAACAACTTTGCAAGGAAACCTGGAAGACCACATGTAGAGTCTAGGGGCAAGGAGGAGCCTAAGCAAGACCAGAACTCCAGAATCTGTGAAAGCAAAATAGGACATGTTTACTATAGACAGTTTAAACACTTGTACATGGCAAAAGCTATTATGCAGTCAATAGACAAATGACAGATCTGGCAAATAGTCCTTGTAGCACTGGTGACCAAGGGTTCACGTCTACCCTACAAGGTGCTTTTACAAACAACAAGAGAAAGTTTAGTGGAGAAATGGGCAAGGTATGCAAATAAGTTTTCACATAAAAGCACCCCTGGGGGAGCCTGGGTCCTCGGTTCAGGTCATGACCTCGCGGTTCATGGGTTCGAGCCCTGCATCAGGTTCCGTGCTGATGGTGTGGAGCCTGCTTGGGATTCTGTCTTCCCCTCCACTGCTCGCTCTCTGTCTCTCAAAGCAAATAAACATTTAAAAAATTTTTTAATTAAAAAAAAAAAAAAAACTGTGAATTTCCTATAAACATGGAAAATGCTCAAATTCACTAATAGAGAAATAAAAATTAATAAAGTAATGACATGTCATTTTATACTCATCAGGCTTGCAAAAATTAAAAAGACCATTTGTTACATTTCTTGACTTTTTTTATATGTGCTTTTTGTAGTTTTTATTCTCTTCTTGTCGCTTTTTTTTCCCCCTTTTGTCACCATACTATCTTTTAGTAGCATCTTACTTACTTACTTACTTACTAAGGGAGCTAGTATTGTGCTGTGAAGTACCAGTTCTGTCTTTGATACTTACTGTGTGAACTTGCCCGAGGTCACAGTGGTACAGCTTCATCAGCTGAATAGAAGAGGGTTGACAGACTCTGTCCTCCAGCCGTGTAGTTTGTGAAGTAGTTCTTCCAGGCTGCTTTTTAACGAACTTCTCTCTTCCTCAGGAGCGTTTCGATGAAGCAAATGCTGCGTTGGATTCGGCATCGAGACTTACAGAACAGTTAGATTTAAAGGAAGAACAAATTGAAGAACTTAAAAAGCAAAGTAGGTGTTTTTTCTTTTCCTTTTTTTCCTGGCAACACTAGTGCTGAATCAGGTGTAGTGTTCTCAGAGGCACTGGTGCCGTTGAGTGAGACCAGCTTCCACTGGGTGTGACTTCTATTTCCATCTCTTGCCACCAGCTTGCTTCAGTTTTAATACGGTCCTCGTGAAACCAGAGTCAAAAGTTGGCTATCCAGTTAGTTTTCCTGGATGTTGAGGCAGTCCGGTTGTGTTGGGTGTCACCCTGTCGGTCATCAGGGGAAATGATTTTACTGACCTGACTTTTTATGGTTAGGCGTCCCTGATCATTCTGTGTTCATCCTACCTAAAGCCATCGGACGTGTTAGGACAGTATTCTCGAGCCAAAGAGTAACTTCTTGTGGACTGAACCTCCGGCCATAACCTTTTATGATTATGGATGATGCTTTACAAATAGACACTCATTTATATAATGGTGTGATGCTTATAAGATAAGCCCTGCCAGTTTCCTAAGGTGAGTCCTGTGCTTAGGATTGTCAGTTGGGCCGCAAGTAATCAGGGGGTTCATAATGCTTTGTTGAGTCTAACCGCTGACTAAGTTGGCATCTCATCGTTCAGTCTCTGATTTAAGGGTTCCTGGGGAGTTGAAGCTATTC
Organism: Acinonyx jubatus; assembly: GCF_027475565.1. NCBI lineage: Eukaryota > Metazoa > Chordata > Mammalia > Carnivora > Felidae > Acinonyx > Acinonyx jubatus. The sequence goes on along the minus strand of NC_069386.1, from coordinate 132,585,759 downwards.
TAGGGCTGCCTGCAGTAGGTGGTGATCTAAGGTTATCAGAAAGGTGACCGTGGAGCCTAGAAATGTACCACCTTTAGGTATCTGGGTTGGGTGTGGTAGCACCAAGGCACGTAATTAAAGGAATTAAGTACCTCAGAATGTTTTATTAATGTAAATAGAAATAAGAAATAGGCAAAATTAGGAGGAGATGGCCCAGCAGAAAGAGACACTGCCGGCTGACAGAAACAGCGACTCGGCCACTAAGGAGGCAGGCAGGCAGGAACGACCGAAGCACAGGTACCAAAGGACGAGCCAAGCCAAAGGAAGTTGTCCTAAATCTAACGACAGCAGATGAGAGATTTTTAGGAATATAAAAGACAGGAAGCTACATGATGTGAGGTCGTTGTCCTCAAGATAATGATTTCTGAGGCAAATCACTGCCCAACTGAAAGTCCTGTGTCTGCTCTGTTGAACTTGGCCAGCCTTGGAGCTCTAAATCTCATAGGGGGCGGGGCTGGGCAGCCAGGAAACAATTAAAGATTGAGCATCATGAACATTTTATGTAACATATACTCTGTCACATTTAGTCTTCTCTTATTTACTCTTCACAAGCAATTGTAAAGTAGGTGATACGAGTTCCGTTTTATAAGTCAAAGGAACTGAGATTTGAACCCTTAAACTCTGATCTTTTTGCCCTTGACCAAAGCTCATATCTTTCCATGTTACTTTATTTTGTCCTGTCAGGAAGATGGTTATTTATAGTTTGATTTCTATTTTGTTCTGTATATCTCCGTCTCCTTTAAAGATAGGGCAGCATCCTCTATACTGTGCCCTACATGTCGAAAAGATCGCTCCTATGGGAAGGCCATATTTATTGGGAAAATGCCAGAGCAACTGTAGCATTATCTGAAGACATATGGCCAACCCAGAGAGGACACACTGGGTACCCCAGGGACTGGCCAGAGAACTGACAGCTTAGGGTAGCGCTAGACTAATGGAAGTGAAAAAGCAGTATTCTAAGCCAACTCATTGGTCTGGGACATGCCAGTGCTGTATGGTATGCTGCTATGTAATATTTAAGGCCACATCCTCTTTTAGGTATCTACCTGAGTCATTTCCAGCAGATGATGGTAAGATTAAAGATTCTGTGTCTTACTGTAGTTGCTAAATAGTATGAGTCCCTGTGCTACTTAGGCCTTGTTCAGACACTCACCTAAACTCCCAGTAGTAGAATATATCAGGTTCAGATTATATCTGACAAAGCTTGGGTGGCCTCAGTCCCTACTGATGTAAAAAGTTACAGTTACCATGCAGTCATGCAGTGTGAATGTGTAGGAACTTTGGACTCATTTTGTGTGGAGTAAATATTAGCTTCAGGAAAGCTCTGGTTATGCTTGAGGTCAGGCAGGTATTTGAGAGGTCAGGCAGGAGGCCAGTGTTGCACAGATGGGAAGGGGAGTGAAGAGACAGTTCTGTTGTGTCTTTAAGTCATTCTTGCCATTTACATTCTTGCCTCTTTTTAACAGTCTGTTTTCTTTTATTACCTCAGTGCTTAATATTGCTTTTCTATCTGTAAACACAAATGTGATTTTATTTTCTCAAAGCTGCACTCTTGATTTGATAATATAAATAAGACCTTGATTGGCTTGGTTGTTTCAAAAGAATCACTGTATATTTTCTTTCATAGATCATTAAGTACTTTAAATGTTGATTGATGTTGTAATACTGTACTTTATTTTTAACACAAAACTTGGCCAGACAGCGAAAATATTTGCCAGGAGAAACAATTTTGAAAAAGACAGATTGACTTTTGTTGCAAGAAAGTACATAGAGACTTGAATTGTAGAAGCAAAGCATTGTTTTATTTCTAAACATCTGTAGACTGATGATTAGTTGATACGCAGTTTCAACATTTAAACAATATTGGGAAACTCACCTTAAAAGTGGTATTTTCCTCAAAATGCTTGGTTATGTTCTTGCTACCAGAGATGAGATGATTCATTCTGGTCAAACGTATGAAAAGGGAGCTATTACGTACAACACCAGTATGAAAGCAGCAGGTCTTTGATGATTTCAGTCGTTCTTAGAGTCACAACTGTTAGTGCTAGGTACTTGCAACAGTAGGTCTAGGTTCCGGGTATTTGTAGGCCTTATGTGAAATGTATGAAGGTGCCTTATCAGGCATTAAGTAATTAATGAGAACCGACGACTTGGCTTCATGTTAGATGCTGTGTCAGATGCTAGATAGGATCCTTTCTTCCAAGGAGTTTAGTTAAGTAACATGTAGCGTAGATACAGAATAGGTTCACAGAGTAAGACAGTGATGTGCTGCAGTGGTCATAAAAGAGTGTGTATTTTCTTCTCTAAGAATCTCATTGAGGGTCAAGGGCATTCTGTGGAGGGAAGGATCTTGAGCAGAGCCCTAAACTAGTAGTAGGGTTTCACCCCCAAAATGTAAGAACGTCTCTCTCCCTTGCCCTCCTAGTGTGACCCCTTTCTCCATAAAACAACATTGAAAGGAAACCCTACGATCCTATAGGTGCTGTATTTTCATAGAGAATGTTGGCTGGTAGAAGATCTATTGCTTTCCTTCTTTCTATAAATTGTTCTTTCAGCATTTTATCTGCAAGTGTTTTTGTTCAATACAGTTCCAAAGACTTACTTTGCACACCATCCTGTATTCCTGACCTTCAGACTTACGGCACTGGTCCTCTGTGAAGCAAATAGGACGACGGTGTCTTTCATTCACTGTTCTGAACTGATCAGCGTTCAGAATTTCTGTGGAATTGTCAGACATGGGGAAGTGTGCACCTGGAGAAACCTAGACTACAGCTGAACTATTAAAAGATCTGTGATCTTGCTGTATTTATGGCCAGATTTGGCATTTTCCTTCTTTCACTTCTTGTTCTCCACCTTCATCCTTGAGGTCAGTTCCTGCTTAAATGAAAAGATGGGATAAAATTGAAGTAGAAAGCACAAAATAGTTCTTGTTTTGATAAGTTATTCAGAAGGATGGTGAATGTTACGATACATGAAGAAAAAGAAGTTTTCATAAGCAATACAAATTTAGATTCTAGCGTTGGAAATATCTTTTGGTATGTCTGCCTGTCTGTGGCTGCGCCTTAAAGGACCCCATAACTAAGTTTGTTTTGTTGGTGTGTGTTTTTTTAAAACTATCTTTTAGAGCACATTTAGGTTTACAACAAAATCGAGAGGGAGGTATAGGCATTTCCCATGTAACCATTTTCCCTCCATTATCAACATCACTCACCGGAACAGTACTTTTTGGGTTTATATACCAAGGATGAACCTACAGTGACACGTCATGATCACCCAAAGTCCTCAGTTTACCTTAAGGTTTACTCCCGGTGTTATGTATTCTATGTGTTATATATTCTAAGGGTTTGGGCAGATGTCTAATGAATTACATCATGATAGTGTCAGAGGATTTGCGCTGCCTTAAAAGTCGTCTGTGCTCTCCACCTGTTCGTCTCTTTTCCCCTCCCTCTACCCTCACCTCTGGAAACCGCTGATCTTCTTACTGCCTCCATAGTTTTTGCCTTTTCCAGAACATTATATAGTTGGAAGCAGACAGTATGTAGCCCTTTCGGATTAGCTTCTTTCACTTAGTAATATGCATTTAAAGTTCCACCGTGTCTTTTCATAGTTTGAGAGCTCATTTCTTTTTAGCGCTGAATGATATTCCATTGTCTGGATGCACCACGGTTTATTTATCCACTCACCCACTGAATGAAGGACATCTTGGTTGTTTCCAAGTTTTAGCCATTATGAATAAAGATGCTATAAAGTTACGAGTGCAGGATTTTGTGTGGATGTAAGTTTCCAGCTCCTTTGTGTAAATACTGAGGAGTGTGGTTGCTGCAGCGTATGGTAAGAGCATGTTTAGTTTTGTAAGAAAGCGCCAGACTCTTGCAGAGTGGCCTCACCACTTTGCATCCCCGCCTCCTGCTCACTGGCGCCTGCTGTTGTCAGGGTTGCAGCATTTAGCCATTCTGATAGTGTGTGGTGATACCGTGTTATTTTCATTTGCATTTCCCTGAAGACGAATAATGTGGAACATCTTTTCATACGTTTATTTACCATCTATACATCTTCTTTGGTGAGGTTGTCAAAGGTTTTGGTTCATTTAAAAAATTTTTTTAGGAAATTCTGGTGACTGCTTTTTAAAAAATCTTTAAGTTGAGAATGGAAAATTACAGTGTGTAGTTGTGTTTTGTTTTTTTTTTTGAAGGAAATCTAAAAGAATGTATAAAATGAGTCCCAATAAACCTACTGTAATATGAAGCATAAAAATAGGTTTTAAAGCTACAAATATAAAAGAGATTTAAAATGTTTTTCATGGAACTACCTTTATGGTGCTAGATGGTAGAGTTTTTATTTTAAATAAAGACATTCCGTTTTCCAGGACATGATTTATACAAGAAAACATATAATGTCCTGTTGAACATAGGCCAAATACATTCCCAGACGCTTTGTTACCCAAACCTTTTGAGGGATTTCTTTATAGATGTTTTTGGCAGAAGTGGTGATTTTAGAGGAAACATATAAGAAATACCAGATGCAGTTTTCTGAATTGCCATAAATGGTTAAAAAATTATTTGTGATGATATAAACATCTGGGGGTATACTAGACAATGCCAAGATTTTAGTTAAGAAAAAAGTTAGTATCAATTAGGTAAATAAGCCCTTTTAAACTTAATGGTCATATTTTTAAATGTGTGTTTTATTAATTCTTCTAAGTACAAAGGGAAAAGTATATTGTGTAGAGATGAGAATGTTTTGAGTTAATGTGTTTTGTGTATTTTCCCTCATATGGATGGGGTAATTCAGAACATAAATCATGTATTCTTTTTTGTCCTGTGTTCTGGTCTTCCCAGATCCTCTCCCTTCCTAGAGAAAAATGAATCAGTCTCGCATTTACTTCTCAAAAATTCATTGTTTCCTGCTGTGTACCTGGCACCAGGATAGGCACTGGAGAGAGAAAGACAGGGGACTGGTACTTTCAGGAGGCTTCTAGTCAGCCACGAAGGGGAAGGTTGCATGTAATCACAAATAGGCAACAGATTTCAGAAGGAAGGAACAATTCATACTACTTGATGATGGTAATGTGGAAGGGTGGAGAAGGTACAGTATACCGGACCTCACCTGAGTGACTAATAGGTATAGCTAAGGAGGCAGGAAGCTGGGGAAGAGCATTCTAGACAGAGGGAGGAATTCGTATACCTGAAACTGGCTGAAGATCTGGTGACCGGCAATGACCAAAGGGAAGGCGGAGGTGGAAGCGGGTAGTTAATGTGGAGAAACGAAACTGTAAGTGTGGATCACAAACACAACTTATAAACTGGGGGCCAAGTCATAATCACGTGAAAGCGCAAAGAGGACCAAGGAGAGACAGTGTTGAATCGGAGAGTTCCTCACGGAGGCTCCACCCGACTGTCGCCACGCAGGCATGGAGGCCCAGCGCTGCCAAATCTCCGGCTCCTTCAAGAGACACTGGAAATGCAGACTTTTGTGTGAAATATTCCAGTTTTCTATGTGACACTGAATTTAAAACAACCTGTGTGGGCTGAAAAAGCATTTTTGGGGGCCAGATTGAGTCAGTGCTCATTTGCAACAGGGAACTTTCAGAAACGAGTTGAGGCTCAGTCTGCCGCTTAGCCTTTTGTCATTGTTTTCTATAGTGATGATGATACTCAGTAAGTGGCAACATTATTATCATGACTTTACTTTTCTCTGACAAAATTGTGGCCCTTTCTTTTGGGATTTGGCTAGTCTGTGTGAACCTTTTAAAATGAAAATATGTAACTTGATTCACGGTATTGTCTTCTGAAAAACTTTTGTTTCGATGTGGAAAAATGCAGTACAAATTACTTGAATTCACACTGAAGGATTGAGGAAGGGGGGTAGAGGGGGAAAATAAATTTGATCTGGTTCCATTAAAGACGTTTATATAAAAAAAATCTCTTAAATGCACATGGTAACTCTAATTTAATTGTACAAATAATCCAGGAGACCTCAATGTTGCTATTTCAGTGTAGTCCAGATTCTGATCTAGTGAAATTCAAATTAGTGAGGTTGTACTGTATTAATAAAACTCTTTTCCTGTGAGTTCATTGCGAGGAAGTGGAATTTCAAAAATTACTTTTCATTCATCAGTGAGTGATTACAGTTATGGAATGAGAAAGCACTTGCCATGTACTCTATCTAGACCTTAAAATTCAATCACATGGTTGAAAAGAATGGAGTTAAAAGACAAAGCAGATGTAGTATGTCTCAACTTCACGTGTTAAATATAAGATTTCTTTAAAAAGTTTTCTTTGGTGTTATAAAGAAAATGATTGTATGTTAAGTTGACATTCTGTAATAAAAAGACCATCTAACTTCTAGCCTTTGCCTTAATTATATTTAATTAAATATTAAACAAAGAGGCTACGTTTCCTTATATTGAATTTCATGTATTAGATTTAAATTTATTTTTTAGGTAGCGTAGTGCAAGTAAGACACTAGACTCAGTTTATTTACCAACACACCTGTAAATGAAATAATCTAACATTTTTTTCTTCCTTCGCTTGGCTCCTTTGCCTTGGTTCAAAAAGAGGATAAGACAAAATGGAGGCAAAATTATGGATGTTAATATAACCAAAGTGATACATTATTGGTATTGGTTAGGGGTAGGTTAAAAGATGGATTATTTTGTTATTTTAAGAAATCAGATGAATGAGTCCTAATGCTTTATATAGCACTCCACTGTTTAGAAAAGTCACATTTAATCAGTAGATTCAAAATCCTTTGAGATTAAGCATGCATATTTTACAAAATAGGCAACAAAGTCTGGCCCCGGTGACAGGACCGTGGTTCCTATCCAGGTCTTATTACAGGACCGTGATTCATATATTCTCCTGACCTTCAAGTCCTGTTCCAGTCACTTTTCTCAGTCAGGTGACTGTTAAAAAGTCTGACTTGAGTCTTGTCCAAGAGAGCTAAGTCATGCAATAGCCAAATGACTTTGTAAGGAGTGTGACTTAATTTTACGATGTGCTGTGAAGATAGTATTACAGTGCAGTGTTACTCATCACAAATAAAATGTAAAGTCACAATGAGCCGATTCGTTGTAGTCAGTTACATTTTATGTTCAATTTTGATGGTAAATCAAGTGATGAAGACCATGGTGTCCTCTCTAGGCATTCACAGAGAAGAGGCTGTGATCTGGCAGGTTTGAGGATCTCCTATGCTTAGAGTGATTCTTCCCTTAAACTAGACTAATCTCACTTGCTTTATTGCTCAACTCTCAAGTGTATCCCCCTGCCTTTTTTTTTTTTTTTATTGTTTTCAACTTCCAAAGAATTATTTTGGCATGTTAGATTATTTCACAGGGATATTATATTTGGCTAAAAACCCATTTCTGAATAACCGTTATTTCGTCTGCCCATATAAATACAGTTCTGATTTCAAATTGTGGTTTGAATTAGTGTTCAGTTTTTGTGGAGAAATCTTCAGGATCTCTGGTGGGAGGAAAATAAGGGTGCCTCGAGAAAGAGAGAAGTCCATAGGGGCCTTCGAGGTCAGTATTGCCTTTCTGTCCTAAACCTTTCCTAGTTCATACGGTTCTTCCAAGCCCTCCCCCAAAATTCTGAGGGTCTTTTCCTAGACTTAAATACCAGAATACATTGAAAATACTACATGAGTTTGAACCGTTGCAGGCGTGCCTGCAAGCATATGCAGGGTTATCAATTCTGTCACATTAGTTTAGGACTAAATATTCTGAGGAGTTTGAGAAATTTTTACCCTATTATTTTGGCCATGAGGATGTTATGACCCTACCGTTCAGAACAGAGATTTTAATCAGAATTATAACCATTCTTGATGAATTTTCATCAAGAAAATATTTTTGACTTGAACTTTATGAAGACAGATTTCTTGATCTGTTTTTTATAGAGCAAGGTTAAATTTTTCTAATTTTACTAAAATTTTAATCAGAATCAATTCTTTGCTTTGTGCATATTACTCTGAAGATGTCTGTCGTTCAGTTTTATCTTTCTTTTGTTTTTTTAATAAGAGACGATATACTGTAGTGGTTATATCCTGGTTATGCTCCAAAGCAGTGCTATCCAATAAAAATATAATGCAAGCCACATGTATAATTTAATAATCTTTAGTAGCCAGGTGAAGTTGATTTTAGTAACGTAATTTATATATCCCAGTATATCCAGAATATTATAATTTTGATATATAATCAATATAAAAAAATCCTTAATTTTAGAAAAAGTTAGATAGGAGAAGGGAAATATGAGAGACGAGAAAGGTGGAGGTAAGCTTGACCTCTGGTTTTCTGCTACCTTTCCATAGTGGGGGAGGGTGAAACAGAAGACTGTGCTCATTGTTACTCTGGCTCTTGCTTTAGCTCATGAGTGGGATGATAGATTCAGAACATTGACACGAGATTAGTTTACTTACTGTTCATATTTGAGAATTCTATTTACATTCAGAATGCAGTGTTAGGGCCCAAAGAGTACCATGCGTTCATTGTATATATGTGCCTGTTGAGAATCCAAAATCTTTTACTGACTCAAACTTTAATAATAATCTTGTTCTCTCTCTCCCTCTCCCTCTCCCTCTCCCTCCCTCTCTCTCTCTCTCTCTCTCTCTCTCTCTCTCTTGTTTTAATGTCCAAGCTTAAATTCCTTACTGGTAAGACAGGAAAGGAAACGTTTGTAGTAGATTTTCCGAACACAAACTTTGCTTTTATAATATGGTTATGGCAACCATCTCTATTTTGGTAAAGTTAGCCTATTATATGAATTACATTTTGCAACTTAGATTTTTGCAATTTAGAAGGACCACAAGCCATTGCAAAAGGTTAAACTGAACATTTTTGTATATGCGTTTAGTACTCTAAATCAGAACATTAGGCATTGTGCAAGGCAGAATGAAAACATAAAGCAGATGGACCTGGCCTCATCTGTAGGGTTCAGATGAAACTTTGAGGAAGTGACCCTAGGACCTTAGATATGGAGGTGCTGATGGAAAGGAGCTTTTCAAGTAGAAGAAAAAACATGGGTAGAGGTTGCATAGTTGGAATTGAGAGTCTGGAAATAAGCCGTACTTTTATGATCAATTGGTTTTCAACAAGGGTGCCAAAAGAACAGCTTTTCTCAACAGATGGCGCTGGAACAACCGGATGTCCATATGCACAAGAACAAAATCAATCCCTTACCTCACACCGTGCGTGAGAATTAACTCAGCATGCATCACAGACCTGCATTTTAAAGTCACAGTTATAACATTAAAAAAAAAAGGGGGGGTGGTGTCTGGGTGGCTCGGTCGGTTAAGCGTCCGGCTTCGGCTCAGGTCATGATCTCACAGTCCGTGAGTTCGGGCCCTGCGTCGGGCTCTGTGCTGACGGCTCAGAGCCTGGAGCCTGCTTCGGATTCTGTGTCTCCCTCTCTCTCTGCCCCTCCCCTGCTCATGCTCTGCCTCTCTCTCTCTCTCAAAAATAAGTAAAAACATTTAGAAAAAAATAAAGTCACAATTATAAAACTCTCAGAAGAAAACATAGGAGTAAATCTTTGTGATGTTAAATTAGGCATTGATTTCTTAGATGTGACTCTAAAAGCACAAATAACAAAAGAAAAAATAAATTGGACTTCATCAAAATTGACAACTCTGGTAAATAAAAGGATGCCATCAAGAAAGCAAAATGACATCCCACGGAATGGGTGAAAATATTTACAAGTTCTGTATCTGACAAGGGACTTGTATCCAGCTACTACCTGGAAAATGCAGCATAATTCAAAGAGTAGGTTTGTGGAAAGAGATCGGAGTCCAGTGTTTGGATTGGAGTGTTTCTCGATTCGAAAAGTAGAGCTCTGCTGCAAAGCAGTCGCCTCTTCATTTCTTTCAGATCCAAACTTGTCATCTAACTTGGATAGGCATCTCCTTCAGCTCAAACTCTCCATTTCTCAGGTGGCAGGTATCAACACCCCATGGGCGTGGCCGAGCGTTCCTTAGTCTGGGGATCGTTGGCCCCATGGCTCGGCCAGATATATGAACCGGGTACTCTTGTAATTCTAGACTTTGCCTATAATACTGCTTGGATTCCGGCTGTTTCACCAAGATTTTACAGATTTTGCTTCCTTTTTAAATAAGTGAGAATTATAAAGTAGTCCAGCATCCTTCTGAATTAGTCGTATAAGCTACAGTCATCTTGATTAGTGTGTTAGAACCAGTGATCTGAATTGTATTTTGCAAGTTCTGTGCCTCAGAATACTTTGTCCTAGGAGCTGCATCCGAGCCATGCTCTTAGTTGTGTTAAATACTCTTCTTAGCTCACCAGAAACCAGTCCAGCCAGGAAAATGGAAAAAGGAAAATCTAAAATTGTCCTTTCCATTTCTTCCCATTAAAGAGTGGCTCTGGAAATGTTTTATACAAGGAAGCAGTGGTGAAAAATCTCTTTTTTGCTATTAAGTTTCTGAAGAGAATGAAACCCTTTTTTTGGTTTTTAAATTTTCTATTAAACAATTGATTTGGGGGGGGGGGGGCAGATAAACCATGTGAATTAGTGCATACTCTGGCTGCTAGGTAATTTCTATACCAGAAAGCCTGGTTTCCTGAACCAAGAAGAGATGGAACTAATTGAATGTCACTAATTACAGTAAGTGTATGTATGCAGATTTTGCAGGAAAGATGTTATAAACCTCATTATATATTCATCCAGGCTATTTTAATCCGTTAAGGACTCTCTCTATTCACATGTTTTAAAACAGATGAGCTCCGACAAGAAATGCTGGACGATGTACAAAAGAAATTGATGAACTTAGTCAACAGCACAGAAGGAAAAGTGGACAAGTATGCTCTGCCTATTAACTTTTATGTATTTTATGGAGATTACCTTTATGGTGAAAACAGCTTCTACATGTAGATGTTTATGTGTGATTAAGTTTTTTAAAAGCCTTTTCTTGTATGGTGATGAGATGTAGGTCGTTTTCATGAGGAGTCAGTAGAATAACTTCTCTTCTCTTGGTTTTTAAAGACTTCTCCCAGCTCAAGTTACTTTTCTCGAAACCATATGGAAGAGTTAAAACACCACCATAATATGAAGCACTTAGAAAATAGAAAGTTTTATTCTTATCATTCTTTTTAGTTCTCTTTAGCTGTCCTTAAATAAACATACCTTGTCTGAAACCTAGGTATATATGTAACATGTCATTAATGTTTTAAAGATTTAGATATTATTAGCAAATTTTTAATAAACGTGAGTGGGGAGGCATAAGCGTTAACTGTTAAGCACAAGGAGTGTCGTCACCACTTAAGGTGGGGAGGGAGAAATCCTAAGTATCTTACAGTAGAGCCCAGATAGGCACCGAAAGAAAGTTACTTACCTAGGCGCTGTCTCAGTTGATTGATATATTTGTTGGAGAAAATGAGTGGGTAATAAATGATGTTTTAAAAGGTATCCGTTTTTTAGGTTGTTCGAAATATTCTCCATTAGACTTGTCAAGATTTTTTTTTAAGTACTTTAAAACGTTTTATCGTTTAGTGTTTTTTGTAGCAATTGCTTAAGTATAATTAAATATTCATATGTTTAGTGTTTATTGTTTGGGTACACTAAGTATTGGGATAAGTGTTGAGTTAGCTTGAGCTGTTTCTGCCTTTATTTTCACAGAGTCCTAATGAGAAACCTCTTCATTGGACATTTCCATACACCAAAACATCAGCGCCATGAGGTGTTACGATTAATGGGAAGCATCCTGGGTATCAAGAGGGAGGAAATGGAGCAGGTAACCAAACAATTGGAAGTCATTCTGAATATATTCATAATTCACATAGTGGCATCATTTAAAATTATCTTCTTTACTCAATATTATGTAACTTTTCATTCTTCTCAGTAACGCGGAAATGGAACCGTTTCATAGTATAGTGAAGGGGTGAATTTGTTCAGTTTGTATAGTGTTAGTTCCGTAACTATGTCTCCTATCAGAGGGCTGAAATTTTGAGACATGGCAGTCCTCAACTTTTACTTGAGATAGTGCTTGGGATGACATTTTATTGTATTGGTAGCCTCTCTCAATAGGAAACATTTACTAGGAATTGGACTTGAAAAGCATAGTTCGCTACCATCTGAAATCATGTAAAAATAGTTTTTTCTTTTCTTGTATTGATAACATTTTTCTGTTTGAAAATAATCTTTCAGTTGCTTCATGAAGATCAGGGTGGTGTTACCAGGTGGATGACTGGATGGCTTGGAGGAGGATCCAAAAGCGTCCCCAACACACCTCTGAGACCAAATCAGCAATCTGTGCTTAACAGTGTAAGAGCCAATTTTATTCTTGCTGAATATGAGTGGTGCAATGATTGTACATCACATTCACTCGCAAAAAGCAGATTTCTTTTTTACGTTATTTTATTATACAGACCTTTGATTTTGGAATTGTGGAAACTGAGATCTCCAGAGGGATTAGCTTAAGGATCATAAGCCAGTTTAAATAATTTTATTGCATATATGTTTCGTTTTAACTTTTTATTTATATGGTACTTTTATTTTTCAAAGTACTAAGTATTTTTTTTCTTTGTATTTGATCATGCTGCTATAGGCACACAGCCATTTGTCTTGCTACTAAATGACGAGATTCTTAAAGACAGAGGCTATGCATGTTTGTGTCCACCTAGTCCTTGAACACTTACTACCTACCGAGCACCTGCTCTGTACCAGACTGTTCTCAGCTTGGGGGATGCACCAGCAAACCAGAAGACAAAGCACCTCCCCTCAGCAGATCTACATCTTGGCAGGAGGAGGCATTAATAAACATGAAAACATAGTGCCTACTAGTCTTCATGAATATTGATAAATTGAGTAGCTCGGGCTGCCTGGCTGGCCTAGAGCATGCAACTCTTCGTCTCAGGGTCATGGGTTTGAGCCCCACATTGGGCATAGAGATTACTTAACTAAATAAAAACTAAAAAAATTTAAAAATAAAAACAATAAATTGAGTAGTAGCTCTGTGAATCAGAATGTGGAGTTTTCTTATTTTACTTTGTTTTTTAATAAAGAGGAAACTGATGCTAGGTGAAATACCCAGAGTTGGTGGAAGATAAACAATACCCTATTTTAAATTGGATGGCATAAAGCTTGTTTTAAAGGAAAAGTCTACAACTACATTGTGTTAATCTGATAATCTTACTGGTGAGCTGCTGCTGTGTATTCATCGATTGGATGTTACTTTAGAAAAATATGACTATTTAATACTGTTTTCCATCAATATAGTGTTTCATGTCCATGTAAACAGTTACTAAAATGATTTAAGCCTTGATGTCTGAAGTGCCATCGGGTAGCTAATTATGACTGTGAGGTTGGTAACAAGTGTTTGATCAAACATCATTGATTACATTGCCAAAGATCTTAATTGATCTGTAACTAAAGCACTAGTAGTTCTATTTGTTCATATAAACAATTGTTTCATTAATTGTTCATATTACTTATAAAAAAATGATTCAGAAGGCATGATTTGTTTTTGATATTTGGAGTAGCTGGTACATTTTCTTAATTGTAGAAATATAATATATAATATATGTAATTTATAATATCTGCCTAATTAACCCAAATACTGTTTCCTTAGTCTTTTTCAGAACTTTTTGTTAAATTTCTAGAAACAGAATCTCACCCATCTGTTCCACCACCAAAGCTTTCTGTTCATGATCTGAAACCTCTGGATTCACCAGGAAGGAGAAAGGCAGTTACAAATGCGCCAGAAAGTTTTAAAGGTAAAACCAGATACTTACTTAGTTTTTCTACAGTTTAAAAAATTGAACGTTTAATACATAATTATGGTTTATAGTGATATTAACTAAATTTTTAGTGTTTCTGAAAATGTAGTGACTTCTCCCAACATTCCAGTAAGGCATTGGATTTTGCTTCATATATTCTTATAGCAATCTGATGCTTAATTGGCTTGGATTAGCTTAAACAATGTGGAGTATTTTTCTTTTGTATATTGGAATAATTCTTCTCTCTGCATAAGCCACTTTGAATTATTTTTGGAAGTGCTGGTGAACTGGTAAACCTTTGCTTGGTCACCTGTTTTTCCTTCCTACTAAGGATACTTATTGCTAAATTAGAGTTAAAAGTGTAGTTTATAGTTAAAGATTTTTTTCCCTGTGGACATCTAAGTGTTACACTCAATAACCAAACCGTGGTGTGTTAATAATATTTATAAGAGCAGTACAGTAAACTGGCTTAGACATCCAAGAATGTATTGAAAGTATTCTTATGTGGTAAACGGTCTGCCTAGAAGCAAATGGTCTGGTGGTTGTAAGGTCTGTATGCATAGCTTTCTATCCCACTAGGTCATAAGGGTCTTATTTATATTTATATCACCTATTTTGGCATGCATGAAATTTTCTTGAAAATGAAGTATAATCCATTAGACTATAAACAGATTCTTGATTAGAAAGTCTCTCTTTTATCTGAAGTCTACGTATTTTGATACAGACTAACTTGTTTGCTAGTTGGACTATAAAGGTGTGTGTTATTATATACCCAAGTTCATATCACATCAGATACGTAAATTTGAATAAAATATTAAAGAATTTATATTCTGAAATTCAAAACAAATTGCCTTAAGTCATTTAGCTGACTGTTTCTATTTTCCTGAACTTTGATAAAAAGAGAAATGGTAAAATCTGCTTTGAGAAAAGGTTTGGCTACTAAATTTAGTGAAAAGTCATCAAGACCTTACTAAAAATGCTTTCTTCCTGCTACACTAGGTTGTAGTGTCTTCACGTGGATTCCAAAATTCATTGCGGCAAGATCTCCTGCTCCCTGCTCTGCCCCTCCCTCTCCTCCTCTTTCTTTCTCTCCTCCTCTCCACTTACCAGGCTATGTTCCCAGCTTGGTTTGGATCGATCAGAGACCAAAGCTAGTGATGTTCTGAGCTGGTATAGGGTTTGCATTTAAAGAAAAGCAAGCCTACTCTTTAATCCTGGATTCAGAAGTATGTGGCAAGGGTCAGAGCTTACTAAGGGGCACCGGAAGCTTTTCCAGAGTTTGGAAAGCTGTCATTCACACGGAAGTAAAGCTTGGAGACCCAGGCTACTTGATGATAAGTTGATTTGATGAATTTGTCTCAATGCTTTCTTTGTTCTAGAGGTTACTCTTCATTTGAGTTTCCCATTGCCGAGTGGTGCTTGTCTCTTAACAGTGACGTGGTTAGCAGTCTCGGGTAACAAAGCGGAATTCTATCCACCAAGACATCAGGGCATAAACAAATACCTCTTCCCATAAAAACTAATTTCAGCCTAACTTTATAGAGAAATAATCTAAGGAAGAATTGTTTCAAACCTTTGAATGTTAAAAAGAGGAGGATCAGGTAACATAATGTATATCTTGTTTTTCTTTGGGTAAATTAATGTCAGATCTGATTGTTACCACTGTGGTGTTGGTGCCAGTTTTTTTCATGGCCTTCATAATTATTGGGGGAAAACAAGTTCTCAAGTCTGTCATCTTTATGGTAAGTAGCTACAAAATTTGCGTGCATCGTAACATAGAAAACGCCCTCTAAAAGGCAGTTCTTAAAGGAAATGAAGTTTATCAGTTATATAAGTGGTATTTAAGTGTCAAACAACAATGTTAATGCGTTTCATAAAGTATTAGCTGTATATATAGGTATTCCTATCCCTTCCCTGTTCTTTGTCCGTTCATCTCTCTTGCTGTCATGTCTTCTTTCACCCTCTATGTGTCATAGACTCTGCTTAGCAGATCCAGAACCCAGCAGCGTAAGAATTAAATTTATTTGGGGGCCCAATCTAGGAACCGAGAACACATGTACACCGTTAACCAAATCACATAGAGGCGACTGAACAGCTTGTGTTTTATCATGTAGATGGCACAGAATCCAGATCTGGTAGAAGAACAGATGTGAATCCATTCCTGGCTCCCCGCTCTGCGGCTGTGCCTCTTATGAACCCGGCGGGACTTGGACCTGGTGGGCCTGGGCATCTGCTCCTGAAACCCATCTCCGATGTGTTGCCCACGTTTACACCCTTGCCAGTGTCACCCGACAACAGTGCTGGAGTTGTGTTGAAAGACCTTTTAAAGCAGTAGATGATTCCCAAGCCAGAGACAAACACGTGGCACTTTAAAGAAACCATGAACACTACGTGTGTGTACTTTATCACAAAGTGGCCTTTTGGAGAAAGTCATGTAATTGTTCGCAGTTGTATATTCTCTAAACTTAATAAAAATATTCTTATTGCTTTTAGAAATTGCAGGTGTCCCAGGAGGAAGTGTTTGCTATAATACATGCTGTTTTCCTTCTCTGATTTGACCTTTAATTTAAGCTAGAAACATTTTATTTTTTAATTTACAAATAATAAAAAAGATAAAGATAAAAATTTCTAGTAGCTTATATCAGCTGTTTCCTTCTTCCTATGATTTTCAAGCTCATTTAAGTTAGAGACGCATGGTCTATCTTTTGAAGATAATCAAGAGACTTAGAAAAAGAAGAAGCAGCAGAAGAAAATAAGTAGCGGCTTTTCTGTAAGTGCTGAAACATATATTCATCTTGAGACGGCTCTGTGTCGACAGGCCAGCAACACGGTTGTCCCTGGGGGATTGTAGGTGTCCTGAGGTGGAATGTGTGTTTGTTTGGTTCTATGCAATTTTATCCCAGGTGTAGATTGACGTGATCACCACTACAGTACAGAGACCAGATGGTTTCATCAGGGGTCTCTCGTGCTGCCCCGCGATGTTTTATAATCGTGGCCACCTCCTTCCCTACGCACATCCCCTCCCAACCCCTGGCAACCACCGACCGCTCTCCAGCTCTGTAACTTTGGCACGTCGGGAGGGCTGTGTAAATGGACTCCTGCGGTATGTTGTTACCTTTGACATCGGCTTTTTTCACTCCGCGCACTTCCCTTGAGACCCATCCAGGTTGTTGCCCGTATGGGTAACTTGTTCCTTTTTGACATGAGTACATACTGCGGAGATAGGATTTAGTTTTATGAGCCAAGGTATCCTCTTAAAACCGTTTCCTCACACACAGACACACAACTTTCATGTGAGTGTTAAGTCACACAGCTGCATTTAGGTACCTATAATTAGCAATATCACTAAACATGATACCTCCTGCCTCTGTCCGAGGCGTGAAGGGAGAGGTACGCAGATCCAGTAGTTCTCCATTGTCCTCTCGCCCTCACGGT
Organism: Acinonyx jubatus; assembly: GCF_027475565.1. Classification (NCBI taxonomy): domain Eukaryota; kingdom Metazoa; phylum Chordata; class Mammalia; order Carnivora; family Felidae; genus Acinonyx; species Acinonyx jubatus. The sequence continues at coordinate 132,568,562 of NC_069386.1, read as the reverse complement.
CACTGAAGGTAGTGACGTCACTGCAGAACACCAGCACCAGGTGTTTGGAACTTAAGAGTAAGGGAGTAGGTCTTTAATTTTTTATAAACCCGTCGTAAGATTCAGTCCCTGACTTGGAACCTAATTATATCAAGACGTTCATGTTTGTGTTAGTTGTTGAAGTTGTACATTTAAAGACATTTCTTGCAAATTTTGTACATTTCAGTATGTCTTTAACATAGAAACATCTGTGTAACCAGGAAAGGTGAAAATAATACTAATCCAAATATGTAAATAGGCCTGGCTCTGGCCAGAGCTCAGTTTGATTGTTTGTAAATTTTGCTGTGATTAACTGTATACTTTGTGTACTGTATTTAGATTGGAAGATTGGAAGTCTTCGTGTACAGATGGGTAAAACTTGTTTCTCTGAAATGTGCAGTAGCTGAGACATTGCTGCTTCGGAACATCACCTGTCTCCTGAGCTAATGTATTTACACTGCCGTTCTTGATTTAGTATACTTTAAAGGAAGCTGTCGTCCAGGTTCTATGTTAGGACTGGGCGACTGCCTCTTGTCCGTTTTGCCCATTATTATTTCTTATGAAATTATTACCCTTCGGTTTTATATGATCTTTCCAAAGATACTTTCACTGGCCATCTTAAATTATTTGCTGCTTGCCATTGAAGTTTCATTTCAGTGTGGAGCATCTGAAATAAAAGTTTCTAAGTTAAAAGAAAAAAAAGACACATGATCCTTCATTTTGAAGAAACAGAACATACAAAAAAGCTTTGTCTTTTAATTTGAAAAGGAGATGCATGGTGCATATTTAAATAACATATCATATTTTAAATGCCTTTTATGACATTTTGAGTATTTCCTTCCCTGCTCAAAACAGCCTGGCCTCCCACCCCTTGTTTAACGTGTAAGTTTGAAAGCTGTTCTGGGTGGGTTGCATATCTAAACTTCACAGCATGACCTTACATGGCTGCTATTTAAATAAGTATGTGACCTTGTCCTCAAGCTGTAGTACCTAATGTTTCAGTTGTATTGCAGTTGAGACTATAGCTCACTGGTATGCATACTAAGTGTTTGTTGATCCAAAGCAGACTTAACTCATCCACTTTTCTGAAACGAAGTTGAGTCAGAGATGAACCATCTGCTCAAGGAATCTTCTTAGTAACCATACGATGATGAAGCATATCATTCTAATGTTAGCAAGAGGCCATTGCTAACAGTATTTTTACTGCAATATTTTAACTACAGTAGTTTTATTGTTTACTTCTCTGTAAACTTACTAGAATTTGTGGTTGAATTTTGCTTTAGCTGCCAGGCTTTCACAACATTCCTAATGGTTTTCAGCCACTATAATATGGTAGAAAAGCCATCCAGCCATTGAATTTGATTTTAATAGAGTCCTGTATCACGGTTGGTCGAGTTTCAGTCCCTGCCATTATTGATTTTTAAAAGAAAAAAATAAAAAACCAAAGGAAATAAGACCAGAACAACAAAAACATGGAGAAGGAATGACTTTCTTAAAACTAGTGAATTCCAATTTCAGCTATCCCCTGCAAATAAAGCCTCCTGTGTATTTTAACCTTCTAATGGTTAACTGAAAGGGGGACAAAAGACTCAAAATACTTATCCAGTCAGTAGATGGAAAACAAACTATGTCTTCAGGGATAGGGAGTGATAAGAATTAGTGGGGAAGTGCCATATTGCGTCAAACTTAAAGCATTTGAATCTGATTTTTAAAGCTAACAAAGGTTTTCATATATCAAAGTATTGAAAACGTCTTCCATCAACAAAAATTATCTTTAATTTTGTAAATATCAAGTAAGTATAACTGATATTTATTTTCTATATTCCTATGGAAAAAGTAATGGTATTTTAATGTTCTGACATTTGTGATTATTTTCCAGTCTTTGCTTTTTAACTTATTAAGATTTCTCTAATTAAAATTGTAAGTCATCTTTTGGTTTTTAGGGAAATATCTAAGTGTGGGAAATTTACAACCCAACCTTAATATTGGGTTGTGTTTTATAGAGCTAAAGTCAATGCATCTCTGAATTTCTCAGGAGCACACTGCAAGGCAAAAAAAAAAAAAAAAAAAAAATACTCCAAATAAAAATGATATATGTAAGTTGGCAATGTCTTTATCCACAATAAAAAAATTTTTTTTAGCAAACAGCTGCTGACTTTTTCTTTAGAAGGGGGAGAAATGACTTACACATGTTGTTTATAGCAGCAGTTGATGAACTACGGAAGCTAATGTCTTCAAGTGTTCCCCGGATGTGGCTGTTAGGATACTATGTGAGCCTTGGAAATGTTAAGTATGAACAATTTAATAGATGCTGAGGATTTTGTGTGGAAAGGATCTGAGAGGTTTTAGCCAGCCTTTTAATTTTCTTTCAGAGGTAATATGCTCATTCGGGGCTTGGTTTTTCTGCAAGATAATCAGTTATGTCTTCATTTTTCCTGAGATGCGGCACTTGAGTATTGTTAACTGTTCGTGTGATGGTAGTATTGGAAGAAGCATGGCTTTTATTTATTTTTAAGATTTTAAAAATTTAAATCCAAGTTAACATATAGTGTAACAACAATTTCAGGAGTAGAATTTAGTGATTCACCACTGACACATATAACACCCAGTGCTCATCTCAACAAGTGCCCTCCTTCCTTAACACCCCTCGCACATTTAGTCTACCCCCCCCCCCCAACACCCTGCCAGCAACCCTCGGTTCTCTGTGTTTAAGAGTGACTTATGGTTTGTCTCCCTCTCTGTTTTTATCTTATTTTTCCTTCCCTTTCCCTATGTTCATCTGTTGTGTTTCTTAAATGCCACATACGAGTGAAATCATACATTTGTCTTTCTCTGACTTATTTTGCTTAGCATAATACACTCTAGTTCCAACCACATTGTTGCAAATGGCAAGATTTCACTCTTTTTGATTGCTGAGTAATATTCCGTTGTATCTATATACCACATCCTTATCCATTCATCAGTTGATGGACATTTGGGCTTTTTCCATACTTCGGCTATTGTCGATAGTGTTGCTGTAACCATCAGGGTGCATGTGCCCCTTCAAATCAGCACTTCTGTGTCCTTTGGATAAATTCCTAGTAGTGCTATTGCTGGGTCGTAGGGTATTTCTATTTTTAATTTTTTGAGGAACCTCCATACTTTTTTCCAGAGTGGCTGCACCAGTTTGCATTCCCACCAGCGGCACAAAAGTGTTCCCCTTGTTCCGCATCCTTGCCAACATCTGTTGTTGCCTGAGTTGTTAATGGTAGCCATTCTGACAGGGGTGAGGTGGTATCTCAGTGTGGTTTTGATTTGCATTTCCCTGATGATGAGTGATCTTGAGCATCTTTTCATGTGTCTGTTAGCCATCTGGATGTCTTCTTTGGAAAAGTGTCTATTCATGTCTTTAAGGAGCATGGCTTTTAAAGTTGAGAGATGAAGTACTGATTTTGACTGACCCTTTCTTTGCGACCTTTAACAAAATTGCCTTGGCTATGAGATTGATTTTTTTTTTTCATCTCTCAAATAACACCCACATAGTAAATGATCAAATGACACATTCATTCACAATATTAAATGAATACATGTACCACTTGTGGAAATGCTTTACAAAATCTGTAGTTCTACACAGATGTTAGAAGTTGTGATTATTACTGCCCCAAAGTGGCTAAGAATGTCAGGAGTGGGGTATTACTGAAGCCTAGGGTTGTTTCAAGAAGGTAGGGAGAGATCAAAAGTATGAAGTGCTTGCTGCACTGGGAAGATAAGGTTTAAGAATCCATTGGATTTAGGGACCTGGAAGTTGTTGGCTTTGAGTTTGAGCAGTGTTAGTGGAGTGGCAGAAAGAAAACCCATATTGTCAAGTGAGTTGAGTAGATGATGAGCAAATGGAGATGTGTTTGTAGGCAACTCTTCGGAGAAGTCAGACTTTGAAGGGGAAAGAGGACATGAGTAGGCGAGTGGGGTGGAGGGAGAGTTGTGTTAAGCTCAGAGGCTGAAGACAGTGTGGAGAGTTCCTGAGAAAGGGGAGCTGATAGAATCAGAACTCGGAGGGTTGGGAGAGAGGAAAGATCCCTTTACTGGGACAGGAGTGATGAAAGAGCAGAGGCGGATGGCAGGTGCATCAGGGTGGAGGGAAGTTGTGGGAATTAGGTGAGGTTGGCAAGGAGTTTATCTGCTGAAAATGATGGGGTGGGGAGGGTCTGAGGCATGAGAAATCCAGTCAACTGGTAGAGACAGACGCGTGTCCAGATCACTGGAGAAGTGGGAGAGTACCAAGTGCTTGGGGGCTTCATGGGCAGGCAGACAGGAGCAGGGGGAATGGTGTTTAAGCACGTGTTAGAGCAAGAGTTGAGCTCTAGAAGAAAGCAAGCTGGCAAATGTCAGATAAAAGTCAAATATTTCTTCCCCTAACCAGTTCTCATGGGATATAAAATGTTACTAACCTGACCCTTGTTTTCCTGTCCTTGGGACTTAGGTCATGTGAACACATGATATATCTGAGGGTTTTACAGCATGCCTTTGCCATAATTTAATACATCCAGTAAGTTAATAATCCATTATAATTACAACAGTATTTGTTTTGGAGATAAAGGAAAATTGAAGAATGTTAAATAAATAAAACTTAAGGCAAATATTTGAACCTTAGTTGGTTTTCAAATATTTGAACCAATAACTTGGTTATTACTGTGCATTGGTCTTTCAGCCCTCCTGGGGTTAAGAAATGGATAATTTGCTCTATCATGATATTATAACTTTGATAATTTTCGTCTGTGACTGTTTTTACAAGAGTACTCTCAGCGTTAACTGTTTCCAACACTCAAACATTAAACGTCAATTGAAAATATTGTGAACATAATGTAAGAGTTTGGTAAAGTTGCTTCCTGGATATCTTCGGTCTGTTAAAAATGTAGGTAAGCAACACTTTTTTTCTAAAATACACGGCATTTAGGGGTGCCTGGCTGGCTCAGTTGGTGGAGCGTGCAACTCTTGATCTCAGAGTCTTGAGTTTGAGGCCCATGTTGGGTGTAGAGATGACTTAAAAAATAAAATCTTAGGGGTGCCTGGGTGGCTCAGTCGGTTAAGTGTCTGACTTCAGCTCAAGTCATGATCTCAGAGTTCATGGGCTTGAACCCTGTATCGGGCTCTGTGCTGATGGCTCAGAGCCTGGAGCCTGCCTCGGATTCTGACCCTCCCCCTCTTGCTCTCCTCTCCCTCTCTGACCCTCCCCCACTTGCTCTGTCTCTCTCTCTCTCTTTCTCTCTGTCTCTCAAAAATAAACATTAAAAAATGTTTTTAATATAAAATGTTAAAAAAATTTATATGGTATGTAGATGCTGGACATTATATTGTGAGACACTTTGCTCTAGCAATGGGGAATCAACCCAGGGCAAATGGAAACACTTCCCAGAGGACAAGGTCCATCCCAGGTGGTGAAGGGAAACAGCATCTCCTTCAAAGAAAAGGCTTGGAAACAACGTAATTTAAATTTGTCTCAGCTCCTTCCACTGAAGTGTATTTAAAGAACAGCGGTGTGATCGGTGTGATTGTGAGTTAATCCCTTTTATAAAAGGGATTTTCAGGCACTGGCCCTGAATACAAAGAGGGTGATGGTGATGGAGTTCTAGACTAATGAGGTAGTTTTTTATTTTTGAAAACTTACATGGAATGTGCAGTCTTTGGAAATGTTTGGAATCATTTCAAAGTCATTTCCCTGAAGTATTTACCATACCACGTGCAGACTTAACTAACTAGAGGTAGTCTAGATACGTGTGTTCAACCACACCTCTCTCCCTGCAATTGCCCTTGCCAACTGTAGCTCCCGTGTTGAAAAATATTGATGATGGTAAAAAATCAATGCTCCACAGAGCTACTTGAGAAATGAAGACTTCTGTTTTTGGAAGTCTTTTCACTTGTATTTTTTTTCCCTTTGGACATTAGTTTTACTTGGTGAAAAATAATTTTTTACTGTCATCTTTTAGTGTGTGTGTGTGTGTGTGTGTGTGCCAAATATTTCAAACACTTAAGAATAGACAATAAGGATATTTAGAGACATCTGGCTATGGCAGTGTGATGAGGTCAGCCAATAATTCCTCTCTGCAAAAAAAAAAAAAAAAGGAAACAAAAATGATCAAAAAATAACCATTTTGGGGCCCTGGTAATTGACCAAAGACAGGCAAGAAACTGAAAATTGTTGATTTTTGAAAAACATCTAGAGCTTCAGATGAGAACCCCTGGAGTCTCTAGCCTTCCTGCCTGGGAAGGAAGGTTTGGCTCTCCAACCCCCCTCCCCCCCTTCTCCCCAGTTTTCCCAGCACCAAGCCAATCATGCAAACCTGCAGCCTTCTTGCCTGAGGGGAGGGACTCATGGTGGGAGGTGTAGGCTGTGCAAAAACTGTGACTTGGAAACTGGAGAAAACTCAGCTTTGCTAGTCTTGAGATTGCAACTCCAGATAGGGCGAGGAGTCGACCACTGGACATTTAGCAGGGAGACTCTGGAACTGAGAAAGCCGTGGAGGACCTGGTCTTAGAGCGTTTTTCACTCCACACAGGTCCGTCGGCCATGGATGGGAGCCACATGGGTTCAAGGTGTTTAATGAGCAAAGTCTCTGCTGACCATTAAGCCATGTAGGGGCAACCTCGGGAAAGCAGAGCACGGGACAGAAATAAGAATATAAAAACAGCAGAGACATCACAGCTGCACTCTCCCATGGGGGAGACAGATTTCCTCAGTTTCAATCGAATCAAGTTTTAAATATCAGAAAAAATACAAAAGAATACTGTAGTGGCTACAATATAATCCAAATTGTCCAGAGTTCAATTAAAAGAAAATGTGAGTAATACAAAGAAGAAAGCATGACCCGTGCTCAGGAAAAAAGCAGTCAGAAGAAACTGAGCAACTGTTAAAAGTTCAAATGTTGGATTTAGCCCACAAAATCTTGCAAGCAGTGGTTGCAAGTACAAACATTAAAGTATGGAAACAAAAAACTAAAGTATGTTCAAAGGATACAGAATAAACATTTGCATACTCATAACCCAGCCTTATCAAATCTTACCATTATGTCATATATATATTTTTTAATTTCGTTTTGAATGACAGAGCATGAGCGGGGGAGGGGCAGAGAGAGAGGGAGACACAGAATCGGAAGCAGGCTCCAGGCTCTGAGCTGTCAGCGCAGAGCCTGACGCAGGGCTTGAACCCAGGAACTGTGAGATCATGACCTGAGCTGAAGTCAGATGCTCAACCAACTGAGCCACCCTGGCACCCCAACATTACATCATAATATTTTCTAAGGAAGTAAACTTTTTATTGGAGAAGATTTTGAACATACCCACGAAAGCAGAGGAGGCAGCAAAACGAGCCCATGTACCCAGTACCAGCTTCCATGATTATCAACTTGGGTCTGTCACTTCCGGCTTCATCTTGTGCCACTTTGTTCCTTGTTTTTATTTTGAAAGCGTTCTCCCACAGCATGTCTTAAAACTGTTACAAATAAGGAGGCAATTTTGTTACTTTGTGTGGGACAATGGAGATGATCGAATAATGTATGCTGCTTCCCTTCCTGAATTCTCCCACAGCGTGTTGTTAAAATTTGACATCCCATCTGGATACATAGGCTTGCAAAGGCTACATTTGGTGTTACAAGTCCTTTCTTTCATGCAGTATGATGACATATGTGACAGTCGTGTGTGTTTTTTATTTTTTTCTGGCAAAATTAAAAGTTGACCGGTAATATCGTTCTCTCTTTGAGGGTGTTGATTTTACTGGTCTGGTAAATTGAAGAATTTGGGAACCGATAATCTTATGTGGATTATAAATAGGAAATGAGGTCATTTGGACATCATGCCATCATAAAATTATATTATGTCTGCCCCTAAACTCAAGTCACTTTAAGTGTCAGGAAACAAATAGACAAAAATGAAATAGAGATGGCAAATAGAAGATTGCCATTAGCCATTTTTCGTGAGCATGACTCTGGGACTCCGTGGCAAAGGGTGTGCCTGCCTAAAGTCTTTTTTATGGTAGATATCCCATATTTTTCACATGGTTACATGTTTAAACCATAGCCAGTTAAAATAATCCACAAGAAAAGCCCAGGTGTTTTCACAATTTGCTGAATTTCCTGAGAATCCCAAGCATGTACAGAAAATTCTGACATCCTTCAACAAGTTCATTACCTTAAAGTACAGTTAGAGACCCCATGTGATAGGAAAAGAAACCCTGAAAATCTGGGTTCCAATTTCTGTTCTGCCTCTAATTCTACGATCTTCGTTAAATTAGCCTCTCTTGGCTTTTGTTTTTCCATTTGTAAAATTAGGGGGTTACAGTAAATGATTTATAAGTTTCAGGACTCGGTCACCCCCTCCAGGCAATGTCCTTTTTAACATTCTTAAGACTGGTGGGGACTCTTCCTCATGCCCTCCCTTGGCCAATGCAAACTTACTTCCACTATAGAGAAATGGGGCAGGGAGGCGGGGGGTGGGGGGAGTTCCAAAACCTCTATTGAGGGCCTGCTGTGCGTTGGCACCTGCTGGGTACTTTTGAACGTATCTTCATTACAGCTAGCATGTTGTGATTTTTGCCCCATTTTTTATAGCTGAAACCTGAAGCTCTCAGCAAAGTTAAAAATTTTACTTAGGGTCCTGTATTGGTCAGGGTTTTCCAGAGAAACAGAACCAATATTTTATTTTTATTTACTTATTTTTTAAATGTTTTACTTATTTTTGAGCAAGAGACACGGAGCGTGAGTGGGGCAGGGGCAGAGAGAGGAAGACACAGAATCCGAAGCAGGCTCCAGGCTCTGAGCTGTCAGCACAGAGCCCGACGCGGGGCTCGAACTCACAAACCGCGAGATCATGACCTGAGCCGAAGTCAGACGCCTGACTGAGCCACCCAGGCGCCCGCAGAACCAATATTTTAAAAGCTCACTATATGCTTAACATGAACATGACACAGGGCAGAAACCATGAAGGATGGCATTGAGACATCCATATTTATTTACATAAATATGTAAAATGTATGGGTTTAAAAAATGTCATTAGATTAGGGGCACCTGGGTGGCTCTGTTGGTTAAGCGTCCAACTCTTGATTTTGGCTCAGGTCATGATCTCACGGTTTGCAGGTTCAAGCTCTGCCTCGGGTTCTGCACTGACAGCAGGGAGCCTGCTCCATTCTCTCTGTCTCCCTCTCTCTCTGCCCCTCCCTTGCTTGCTCTCTCACACAAAATAAACATTAAGACAACTTCATTAGATTAAAAGGCAAAAGACAAACTGAGGGAAGTATTTGTAACATAGATGACAATGGAGAACTACCTTTACTTTAGAAATAGAAATAGGCAAAGAAAGTAGAGAGAGCAAGTGATGCCCCTTAGGGTTTCTGGCAGAGGCTGCTGCTTGCCTTCTGATGTCTGTTCTCTGCTTTCACAGTGAGAGAACTCCAGATTTTTTAGGTGAATCGGTTGGTGATCTCTCAGGACACAGGCTACATCAGCCAGTGTCCCTTGTGGCTAGGTGCTTCTCTCAACTTCTATCCTGCTTCCTGAAATGTGAGTGTGATGGTGGTGCGCCATTTTGGACCCAGTAGAGGGAGGTCAACACTCTAGAGATTGCCAAGCACAAGGTAGTGGGAGCCTGAATCTCTGGTGCTTTAAAGGGATATTTTAAAGTTATTATTATTATTATTATTACCATTATTATTTTAGAGAGACACACACACAGAGTATGAGTGGGGGAAGGGCAGAGAGAGAGGGAGACACAGAATCTGAAGCAGGCTCCAGGCTCTGTGCTGACAGCTCAGAGCCTGATGTGGGGCTCAAACCCATGATCCGTGAGATCATGACCTGAGCCAAAGTTGGACGCTCAACCAACTGAGCCACCCAGGCGCCCCCCGAGGTATTTCTATCTAAAAAAAAAAAAAAAATCAACACAAACCCCCACCACCAACAACCCCAAACCAAAAACAACCACTAGGATGGAGTCCTTTTGACTCATGTATTTATTAGTTCACAGAGAGTGAACTAATTACCTTGATGTGGTGCCTGATAAGTCAGGAGAGGAAATGGATTTGGAGAAAGAGCCCATAAGGAGTTGAACATTTGGGTCTGCAGAGCAAGAGAGATGCTAGGGATTGTGAGAGGGCTTTATTCAAGAGTCATCTGCATAATGCTGACAGTTTATGGGACCTATGTGTGAGACCAGTGACTATTCCCAGGACGGAAGTGGGAAAGAGTTGAGCAGCAGGATCTAACTTTGGGGGACTCTTTGGTTAGGGAGGAGGAGAAAGAGAGGGGGCTGGAGAAAATGCAGACTCATAGTGGGCAAGCCAGGATAACTTAAAGTCTTCAAGACAGGAGAGGAGAAGATAGGTCATTATGCTCAAATCCTTCAGAGGGTCAAAGGAACCGTCAGGAATGGAGAAAAGGTCATTGCATTTGGCCATGAGATCACTGGAAAACTCAGGAAGTACCATTTTGAGTGAATGGTGGGGCATGGCGGGAAGTCGGAGGGCTAAGGTGGGACTAGGTGGTGAGGGGGTGGCTGACACACAGAGGAGGCTGAGAAAGAGAGGAGGAGGAGATCAGGACTCAGGGGCATCAGGACAATAGAAATTCCCCCCTCCACCATTTGGGAAGACCTGTACCTTCCTTGGGCACTGGTGGTTATTCTAGTTTTCTGATTGTTTGGGGCCAAGTTTGGATAATGTAAGAAGTGAGAGCCTTTACGAATGCTAAGAAAAGAAGAAAAGGTAATGGTGGGAGGGACCATGGAGTTCTAAGCATTTGTGGGCAGCTAGGAGGGAAGCAGCCATGTAAGGAGCAAGTCAGAGAAAGCAAATCTCAGTAACTGGAAAGAATGAGGGCCCTGGAGCCAAATAGGCTTGGTGTGGGCTGGAATTTGTACTGCTCATTGTCTACAGGGCCCTAATCTCCCTGAGTCTTTTCTTCAACTGCATAATGCAGGGTTTCCTATTTTACAGGGTTATTAAGGGGGTCAAAGGAGAGGGTTTGTGTGGAGTCTAGACATTCAATAACATCCTCTTCCCTGTTTTGCTTTTGCTTCCAGAAAGGCATTGTGATGTGATTATTTGGGGCAGTAAAACATTAAACAATTTAATATTAATAGTCAAAATATATCGTTAAATGTATAATTTTGTGAATTTCCCCCCTAATTTTAATATCGTCTTTTTTTTTTTTAAGAAAAATAGCCCATCTGTCTTCCAATTTACGGCACAGTGAAGATATTGACCCTCATTGGAGCCAGGAAGGTCCCACTCAGTAGATGATAAACTCTCATATGTTCACTGCAGTGTACATTTTGTGAGGTTGTTTCATCGTTGTGATTGTACCTGATTCTGATGATGGCGGGAGGGGCAGATGTTGGGATTTCTATGCAGCAACGAAGAAAAGGAAAACCACTTAGGGAAGTGGTGATCTCTAGGAGCCAACAAGGGTCCCAGGGACAGGTAAGCTGGTGGCCTTCCACCAGTGGAGTGGCCCCAAAATGTTGAAGAAAGAGAAGCGGGTCGGTGCCAACCTGGACAGAGCACATCACTCCAGCACCTGTCTTGGTCAATTATTTATTCATAACTCTGATAAAGTCAAGTAAGTCACAGTCAGCAGATAACATAGTTGTCAAAGCTGGGGTGATACTTAATAATTTACATAGTAAAATTCATGTTGAAAAAGATCTTGAGGGCCGCCTGGGTGGCTCAGTCGGTTAAACGTCCGACTTTGGCTCAGGTCACGATCTCACAGTTTGTGAGTTCGAGCCCCACGTCGGGCTCTGTGCTGACAGCCCAGAGCCTGGAGCCTGCTTCGGATTCGGTGTCTCCCTCTCTCTCTGCCCCTCCCCTGCTCACGCTCTGTGTCTCTCTGCCTCTCAATAATGAATAAACGTTAAAAAAATTTTTTTAAAGAAAAAGATCTTGAACAGTGGATGAAAATTTAAGAGGGGCCCATGAAAAACCTTGTTCTCTGTTAAGGAGGACTGGCAGTCCAAGTACAGGATGAAAGCGAAGGTGTTAAGCAGCCTGTGTATCACGGATTGTTTCTGTTGATGTCAGTTCACTACGAGCCAGAAGGCTGATGCAGCCACTGGAGGAGAAGCTGGAGTAGGCAGCAGCAGGGTCATGTGACCTGTGAGGAGCTGCTGAAAGAACTGGGGGTGCTCAGCCCCCAGGAAGGGGATACCAGCACTGGCAAGAGGTGGAGCTGTTTTCATGAAAAGAAGATGGTAGAAGGTGAGTAGCCCACGTGGAGGGGAGAATTAGGACCCATGGAGGCAGTTGCATATAGGGAAGCAGATTTGAGTTCAACTCAAGACAGAACTTTCTAACAGTCTGAGCTGTTCAACAGATACCTGGGCTGTTTTATGAGGTTATGATTCTCTTTGGCCGTGGATGCTGATAATTTGCTGGTTACTAAAGATATTTGGGGGGGGGATTGTATAGGGTAAGGAATTGGGCACAGTGACACTCATGAGGATAACTCACTTTTATTTTATTCTCACATCAACCCTGAGAGGTAACTGTTATCTCCATTTTGCAGATAAGGAAACCAAGATGCAGAGAGGTGAAGTGATTCACCCAAGGTCACCCAACAGGTAGGTGGCAAAACCAAGACAAAGACCCAAGCCTTTCATTGCAACCCTAACTCTCTTCCCTCTTCCAAACTTAGAGTTTTAAATGGAAACAATCTCTGGTCCAAGATGGATGCCTGGAAAGTTTTGTTTTCAAGATCCTCAATTTGCTCATGTAGACAACAGGCATATTGATTTTCTCTCCCTCCTTTTCCTTCCAGAAGGTTGATAGTATGGGCACCCGGGTGGCTCAGTCGGTTAAGCGTCTGACTCTTGGTTTTGGCTCAGGTCATGATCTCATAGTTCGTGAGTTTGAGTCCCACATCAGTCTCCTCACTGACAGTGCGGAGCCTGCTTGGGATTCTCTCTCTCTGCCTCTCTCTCTCTCCATCTCTGTCAAAATAAATAAATAAACTTAAAAAAAAAAAAGAAGGTTGATAGAATAAGTGAGGCATATGAACTAAGTCATTTAAAACTCTCCTACCCCCCAGATAGCTCTACATAAATAGAATATATGTGTATATTAAAGTAACCTCATATTTTGGATACGTAATACATGCTTGTGGTCCAAAATTCAAATTTTACCCAAAGGTGAGCAGGGGAGAGCGAATTTTTCTTTTAATTCTTTTCCCTAGCTGCCTACCAAACGTCCTTCCTAGAAGACAAAAAATGCTAACAGTTTCTCACGTTATCATTCAGGAAACGTCTTTTCTCTATATATACAAGCAAGAACTTGTGGATATATTTTTTTTCTCAAATGGTGGCACGCTCTATACAATTCTACAACTTGCTTTTTTACATATTGCTACATTAGATGAAGCTATGTGAAATCACTAACATTCTGCCAGTTTGACTCTACTGGAAACCCTTCAATGTTAGCATGCATGGAGCTGGTTTAGTCCTTTAAAAAAATGGGTAACATACATAAGACCCTCCAAGTCCTAAGCGTATACTGTGTAACCAGTTACCCAGATTGATAATTCGAATGTTATCAGCAGAAATGCCCTTCGCAATCACTACCTCCCTCAGAATTCTATATAAAAGGAGTCATCCAGTATGTATGCTTATTTACCTAGCTTTTATTGTCAGTTGCATAATTGTCCAGTTTGGGAAGTCCCTTACTTTATTTAACCCTGTTGGTACCCAACTGAAGGATGTTAAGGCTCTTTATAAACTTTCACAACAACCTTGGAAATCTCTACACCCAACGTGGGGCTCAAACCCACGACCCCAAGATCCAGAGTCTCGTGCTCCTCCCTCCGAGCCAGCCAGGTGGCCCAATAAAATGTATTTTTAAAAAATGTTTTATTGGGGTTCCTGGTGGCTCAGTTGGTTAAGCGTGTGACTCTTGGTTTCAGCTCAGGTCGTGATCTCACGGTTTATGAGTTCTAGCTCCGCATCGGGCTCTGTGCTAACAGTGGGGAACCTGCTTGGGATTCTCTCTCTCTGCCTCTCTCTGTGCCCCTCCCCACTTCTCTCTCTCTCTCAAAATAAATAAATAAACTTAAAAAAAGAAGTAAACAATGTTTTGTTATGGGAAATTTTCAACATACACAAATAGGAGAGCACAATGGACACGGCTTCAAGAACTATTAGTATTCTGCTATTTGTTGTTGAATGCACTCTTACTTTTATTACTTTTTGAAGATTTTGGCACACCTGGGTGGCTCAGTTACACGTCCAACTTCAGCTCAGGTCATGATCTTGCAGTTCCTGGGTTCGAGCCCTGCATCGGATCTGTGCTGACAGCTCAGAGCCTGGAGCCTGCTTCGCATTCTGTGTCTCCCCCTCTCTCCGCTCCTCCCCCACTCACGCTCTGTCTCTCTCTCTTTCTCTCTCTAAAAAAAAAATAAAAACATTAAAAAAATTTAACGTTTTAATTTTTATTTAAGCAATCTCTAGACCCAACCTGGGGCCCACACTCATGACCCCCAAGTCGAGGGTAGCATGCTCTTCTGACTGAGCCAGCCAGGCTTCCCTGAATGCATGTTTAGAGTAGGATTCCATTTATTTACTAAAAAGATTGGCCTCTGGGAAGGCTAACTATGTAGACTTTGGAGTCTCAGCTGTCTCAGTGAATAGCTGTGTGACCATGGGGGAGTTAAGGAACCTCTCTTCATCTCACTCTACTGCAACGGAGATGCTAATCCCTACTGCATGGAGTTAAGGTGAGGAGAAAGGACTTCATCAGTGCCTTCCCAGCTGTAAGTAGGGCTTTGTTGAGGGGCCCATGGGGAGATGCAGGGAGGAGAGGAGCAATCTGGACTACTGCCGATCCAACCATCCTCTTTCATAGACTAGTGTCTTTGAGAAGACTTCATTCCACAGAAAGATTCCAATGCTTAAAAACAGAAAGAAAGGAAGGAATAGTTTGCAACCACTGATACAACGAATGTAAAACACTTAACATCATGCCTCTTGTTCTTATCCATCATTCTGCTTTCCCTGACTGTCCTTTTTTGTCTTCTCAAATCTGTTTCACTCGTTAAAATCATTTTCGAGTCGAGGATTTTTTTTTTTTTTTAATTAAAAAAAATTCCCAGCTGGATTGAGATGTCACATTGAGGACGTGTAAGGTGCACGGTTTCTGGATATTTTCACTGAAGTCAGAACATGCCCCTCCAGAATCAGGGGGTGAGGGCGGGGCGGGGCGAGCGTCCTCGCGAAGGTTTGCATTGCACAAGCTCCTTGTCTCCCATTAGCATCGGCCAGATCCCATCCTCCTCTTCTTCCCCACCCCGTCGTGCTCTCCACCCCTTCTTCTGGAAAACCGTGAGTCTCCTGTCGCTGCCCCCAGGCCTCCGCTTCCCTGGGTCTGGCTTCCCAATACTTGATACGATTCTGGTCCCCGTCGCTGTGCCTGTCGTGAGTTCAAGGCATCCGTCTCCCGGAGGAGGGGCGTCCCCAGGCCACCGCCCCCAGCCCCCCACCCCCACCCGCCACCCGCCACCGCCTCGGCCTGACCGGCCCAGCCGGGCAGGGACGTCCTCGCGGGGTGGGAAGTAAAGGGTCAACAGGCCCTCCCAGCCCACCCCCCCCCCCGGACTTGCCCGCCAATCGCCTCCGGTAGAGATGCGGGGAGCCCGAGTGCGGCTGCTCCGGCGGGGCGCGGGACAGGGCTCTCCTCCCAGCGCTGGGTCCTGGCAGACGCCCCAAGATTGTTGTGAGGAGTCTAGCCAGTTGGTGAGCGCTGTAATCTGAACCAGCTGTGTCCAGACTGAGGCCCCATTTGCATTGTTTAACATACTTAGAAAATGAAGTGTTCATTTTTAAAATTCCTCCTCCAATTGGTTTAATGCTGAATTACTGAAAAGGGCTAAGCAAAACCAGGTGCTTTCTCTGTGGGCTCTCCAGTGGCTCGGAGCACCCAGGCTCTCCCCTCGTCCACCCCACGACTGGCTCGTCCCCCTGGAATAAACACACCGGCCAGCCCCACGCTCGCTCGCTCGCTCGGGCCCAGAGGGAGCTGAAGTTCAGGGCCGGCTCCGAGGTCCCGCGCTGCCAGCTTTCTCGTTTCCCCTTTGCCGCTCCCGCTCCCGCATCTTGGACATGCCAGGATTAAAAAGGTAGGTTCCCCCCGCCCGCTCAGGACTTTTTCCTCCAGGGTCTGGAAAGCTTACTGAAAAACCCGAGGGGTGGAAAATGGCTATGGCTGGGATTCAGGCTGTGTCAGGATGTTGGAAAAGGCATTAGCTAGTGATGCAATGATATTGTTAATTATAAAAAGCTGCGCCTTTGTAATTTCCATCTTGAAGCCTTCTTTCGGGAGTGGGTATTTTATAACACAGTTGCAGAAGTCCGCGTCCCGGAGAGAGCTGCGGAACCCTCGGAGCCCGACTCTCCTTTCTTTTCCCAACGGGCAGCCGTTTTAGGATATATATCTGTTTCTGAAGTTGGGGGGCCAATTGCTAGTTCTCTAGCAATTACTAGCAATTGCTTTGTTGCATTGGCTGTTGGACAAGCGGCCGGGCTAGCTGGACATCCCCAACTTGGGTTTGCTCTATGTCTGTGTGGGATTCACAAAGGGCATGCGACCCAGAAGTTTCAAGCCAATGAGAAGCGGGGACTACAGACAGAAATACATGTAAGCAAATGTTTTGCTGTTCTTTAAGGAAATTGCAATTCCAGTCAAGTAAGCCTTCAACCTTGAAGAACTTTAGATTATATCTGCAGTCTTTTCTCTATGGAACTCTTGAAAATGTGGCTTGCTTTAGACACATGAACTCTGTGTGTGTGTGTGTGTGTGTGTGTGTGTGTGTGTGTGTGTGTGATGCCTGTCCTGGCCACCAGCACTTCTGTGACAGACAGCCCTGAGATACCGTTGGTCTCTCTGGCTTTCCTTGCAGTTTAGGCTGGTGCACAAAATGGGTGGACCCACCTGATGTTGAAAGTTCCGGGGACCAGTTGGGAACATCAGAGGCTCCCCTAGAACTCCTATAGTTTTTCGAGTGTTCTGGAGTTCTTCGTGACAAGGTGTAACTATTTGAGAGACCGTGGGAGCAGAAGGGCGTGGGTTCTTTCATTTTCGGAAAACCCTCTCGATCAGCCTGGAACTGACTTGGCCCTCAGGACCTGGCTGTGGCTCTCCCAGGAGGCTGGGCTGCAGGCTGGACCTCTCAGAGGAGCCCTGTCCCAGAGCTGCCCTCCGGCCAAAGGGAACAGGCAGGCGGGGGTAGGGGGAGAAATGGGGTTAGCACGGCTTTTCCACTCGCTCTTGGAGCCCACTGCATTCAGTCAGGCTGTTCTGTCTCCAACATAAACGAGACAGGGTTTTATAACCAAGCGAAAGGAAACTTCATGTGAAGAAACAGGAAAACATTGAAATTCATAATATACAGCTTGGAAAATAAATTTGTTATTGTTCTTTCATTCCTTCCAGATATAAATCTGGCCGTCGCAAATATCAAAAAACCCTCGGATTTGGCTCTGCACTTTATAAGGTCAGAGCTGTCTCCGGCGTTCTAGAACCTGGCTCACACAGGCACTTACACGAAATGAAAGCGTGTGGACTCTCAGGGTCTTTATTCTTTGGATCAGGGACCAGAGGAAGGAAGCGGGCCTGCGTCTTCTAGCACCACATCAGGGTTCTGTTCCCTCTGGATGTCACCTCAATCCTGGGGCCCTCCAAGTACCCAGTGTTGCCGATCGAGATGGGTCTTGTGTCATGGATTGAGTGAGCTTTGTAATGTATCGAACATTCTTTTCATGAAGGGAGCGATTTTAAAGAGGAGGTGTATATGGATAGGAGCAGGTCTTCAAGATCACCTCCTCCAGGAAGCCTTCTCTGACCTTCCTGTCTCTGCTTCGAGCCTGGCTGTTATGGTGCTCTCTGGATGTTTCTCCCAGTGTCCCTCTATACAAAGCGTAGAGACGTTATCGAGTGGCTCTACAACCAGCTCCCCATGGCAGCGACTGAGTCATAGTTTTGGGAGCTCTTCCGTCTAGGGTCTGTGTTGGCAAGTGGTGGTTGCCCAGAGAAATCACTATTGAACTAAACGCTAATAGCACTAATAGCAATAAATAAAGCTCTTCACATACACAGATTTTTTTTTAAAAGCCATTGTAACCATTTTTAAGCATACATTCAGTAGCGTTAAGTACATTTCACGTTGTGCAGTCAATCTCTAGAACCCTTTTCATCTTGCAACACTGAAACTCTGTCCTCAAGAAACGCTACCTCCCCGTTCCTTCTTCTCCTCAGCCCCTGGCACCCGCCATTCTGCTCCTTGTTTATATGATTTTTAAGTTTTTTTTAATGTTTATTTATTATTTTTAAGAGAGGGAGAGAGAGAGAGAGACATACAGAATCTGAAGTAGGCTCCAGGTCTGAGCTGACAGCACAGAGCCCGATGGGGGGCTAGAACTCACAAACTGTGAGATCGTGACCTGAACTGAAGTCAGATGCTTAGCCGACTGAGCCACCCAGGCGCCCCTGTCTCTAGGATTTTGACTGTTCTACGTCAAAATGGAATCATACTGAATTTATCCTTTTGTGACTGGCTTATTTCACTTAGTATGCCGTCCTCAAGGTTTATCCATGTGGCAGCAGGTGTGAGAATTTCCTTCCTTTTAAAGGCTGGATAATATCTCGGTGTGCATGTTGTTTATTCATTCATCTGTGGACGGACTCGTGGGTTGTTTTCCCCTTTGGGCTGTCGTGAATTACCTGCTATGAGCATGAGTGTACATATATCTCTTCAGGTCCCTACTTTCACTTCTTTTGGGTGTTTCCCCAGGAGTGGAATTGCTGGATCATATGGTAAATCCATTTCTAATATTCTGGGGCGCTGCTCCCGCGGCTACAGATTGCATCATCTCCCCACCAACAGTGCCCAAGGGCCCCAATTTCTTCACGTCCTTGCTAACACATGTTTTCTGCTCTTTCGATTATAGCTGTCCTGATGGATGTGAGGTGGTATCTATTTTGTATATTTTTTAAATGTTTGTTGGTTTTTGAGGGGGGGAGGGGCAGAGAGAGAGGGAGACAGAGAATCCTAAGCAGGCTCTGCGCTGACAGCAGAGAGCCCGATGCGGGGCTCGAACTCACAAACCGTGAGATCATGACCTGAACCGAAGTCGGACGCTTCGCTGACTGAGCCCCCCGGGCGCCCCACTATTTTGTGTTTTGAAAGCATATTGGTGACCATGATTTTATTGGATAGAAGCTTGTGGGTGATGAAGGGTAGAACTCACAAGCTCAGAGAGGTTTGCTGGCTTGTGAATGGAGAGCCAGCCTGACCCGGGGCTTCCAGACTCCTCCTCCCAAGCGTTGCCTCTGTGTTCATTCTTCTCCCAGCTGCCCAGGTGCCCCAGCCCCTCTTCGCCATCGGGGCCCGTGGGACACATGCCCTGGGATTAGGCGACTTTCGCGAGACCCCTCTCTTCCATAGAAACTCAGGTGCTTCACATTTGCAGTTTCCTTGCATCTTTTGAGGCTTGTTCTCTCTGTAACCATTTCGGAATAAAGACGTTCAAAACTCAGGCAGATCTCCTTGTGTCAGAAGTGAAGACCAAGCCGCTGGTCAGGACTTAGTGTGTGCCACAGCGGTGGGTTTTAGAGTTTTGTCTTTGAAGCAGCAAAACCTTTTACTAAAAAAAAAAAAAAAAGTTATCTAACACATTATCCCAACATATGAAGCCAGTAGAAGAAGGATGGTTCTGTCTGGGGTGCTTGGGGGCATCTGGAGTCCACTTTGACCTCTGGAGCACCATATATAAGCACCCGTGGAGTCACCATTGCAAATGCATGGGCAACATGAGACCCATGTTTATCCCCAGACCTTGATTCTGGAAGTTTCTTGGGCATTGACATCCCGGCTTTTTGCTCTGCAGGATACTCACCGTTACCATTCTGGCTCTCTGTCTTCCGAGTCCCGGGAATGCACAGGTATGATTTTTATTTTGTGTATTATCTAGAAGCGTGCTAAAAATCAGGGTGAGGGTGTCCAGCCACGCATTTCAGAATCCTAGGATTGTGGGGCTGGGAGGGGCTTTGCAGTTCACCCAAGCCGAGCTCTGGGTCGTACAGAGATCAAAGCCGGGCTCAGAGAAGTTGACGCTTGCCCCAGGTCGTACTTTATAGATGGCAGGGCTGGGACCTCAGTGTCCTGATTCCCAATCCAGGACTTCTGATTGGATCTGCTGCCTTACTTGTGTCCCTTGGGTCTCGATTTATGGTAAATGTTAAAAAGTCAAAGGTGCTGTAGTCCTTGAGGGCGGTGGTGCCCACGTGAGTCTCTGTGTCTCCACAGACCCATTTCTGGCTGGAGGAGGTGGGCAGAGGACCCACCTCTGGGCGGAGCCCTCTGGGGAGTGTGGAGGGTGGCGGAGTCAGGCCCCGGAGGCCTGTAGCACCCAGACTTTATTAAGCCACATTTGTGTCAGCCTTTGAGAATGTGGGCACATCCTTCCTGAAAACCCAGAGCAGCCTCTTTGTCTCTGGCTCAAGGCCTCACTGAGCAGGGCTGAGGGCCCACAGGCAGGTGGGGGAATGTTCTTTCCCTTCCTGTTAAGAATTTCGAAATGGATTCAGGCTATTGGGGATGGAAAGGATCTAAGGAAGAGTCACAGAGACTTAGATCTTGGGAGGACCTTGGAGTCCTCTGACCCAGCCTCATGGTGACAGGTGGTGACATTCAGGCCTGGGGAGGGTGATGGTCCCAGTACTGTGTTTACTGGGCTTTGGGCACCTGGCATACATCAACACCTCCGGTCGTTACAACCACCCCGAAGTGAGTACTGTTGCCCCCAATTTAAAGGTGAGGATGTGGAGGCATTGAAAGTTGTATGGTGAGTAGCAGCTGGAGTAGGAAGTTGAAGCCAGGCGGGCTGGCGGAATCGAACCCCCCACTGGTGCTTAGTTGATGATCCAGGGCTGGACTTGGGTCCCCTGGTTTCCCAAGCTGGACGGCACAGCCTCCTGGCTCATTTGCTCCTTTTCTTTTGTCCCAGGGACCTAACACTCCTGAGCCCACTCCCATGAATGCCAGCCAAATCCATCATCTCCACAAACCAGCCCAGAGCTCAGAGAAGCCAAACCCCTGAAAGCTCAGGGACGGCCAGGGACGGGGTTCCTGTAGCCGGAAACATTCCTTTTCCCTGTACTCCTATAAAATGTCTGTCTCCAGGGTCTTCCCCAGAGGCCTACTGTCGGCCCCCATGACACTTTCCGAAGTTCATAAAGTTGTAACTCAAGTTGCCCGTGAAAACCGCACCCTGTGGGGACTGTTGAGATCTATTTCTAGAAGCATCTTTGTGTAATTGTCTTGCTGAGATTGAAGTGGAGAGATTTCCCCAATTCTAGTTTTCGTAGAAAACTGACTGCCTCACTGTGTAGCTTTTAGGTTAGAGGATTAGGTTAGGGCATCTCACAGGGGGCAGGGCACCCACAGCGGGCCTGGAGGAGAGGAGGTCGGATGGCACCCAGAGGAAGAGAGTGATTGCCCTTAAAAGCAGTCCTATCCATTCCCAGAAAGATGCAAACACGGAATGTGGCTCATCTTCAGGCAGATTAGGTGTGATTATCACTGCTCTTCATAACTAGGGCATGAAATGGTCCCAGATCTGCTAAAATTGGGAGTTTTGAGGCAATGGCGTGTGTGTGTTGGGGTGGGGGGGTGGCGGTTAAAGGGGAATGCTAAGTGTAAAATGATTATAAGAAAATACTCCAACGAAGAGCGGGCAAATAGGTATTATAATACAGGTGTTGGTATTATGGATGCTTTTTTTTCTTTACTTCATTTCCTGAACTTTCTGTGATGTCCTTGTAATACTTTTATAGTTAAAAAAAAAAAACAGCCAAGAAATTGGCCTTACCTCTTTCTCCTCTCTCCTTTCCTGCAGCAACAATGCACTAACGGTTTCGATCTGGACCGCTCGTCAGGACAGTGTTTAGGTATGAGGCCACTGAGGATCCTGTGCCGGGTGGGGCGTTCAGGGACAGACTGATTGCCGGGTTGTTTCCTACCCAGCTGTTGCTCGATGTTATCAAATCTGTATTGGCCTGGATTATGGAAGAAAACAGGGCCACAGAATGCTTGAAGTCAATAATGCCCTTTTATCCATCCTTTTCTGTGTGCCCAGCCCGGGGCTGAGGCCTGCGGGGGGCGAAGATGAGCGAGAACTGGGCCACGTCCCCGAGGGGCTCTCCATCTGTATTCGTCCGCTGTGGCTGCTGTAACAGATTGCTACAAATACAGTGGCTTGAACGACAGAAAGTGATCTTACAGCTCATCTGTAGGTCGTTATCTATATTATTTGTAGGTCAGAAGTGCTACAGGGGTAGCACTCCGTAGATCCTGCCAACATCGAGGGGCCAGGAAAGCTGTTCCCCTTTCTGGAAGCTCTAGGGGAGAATCCTTGCCTTTGCTCATGTGTGTTGTTGGCAGAATTCAGTTTCTTTCTTCTTTTTGCTTTTTTTAATGTTTATTTATCTCTGACAGAGAGAGAGAGAGAGAGAGAGAGAGAGCGCGCGCGCGCGCGCGCGCATGAGTGGGGGAGGGGCAGAGAGAGAGGGAGACACAGAATCCGAAGCAGCTCCAGGCTCTGAGCTGTCAGCACAGAGCCCGATGTGGGCCTCAAACCCATGAACCTCAAGATCATGACCTGAGCCGAAGTCGGATGTTTAAGTGACTGAGCCACCCAGGCGCCCCAGTTCCCTTTTTTTTTTAAATCGAGATATGGTTGACACCTAACGTTGTATGAGTTTAAGGTGCACAACTTGATTTGATATGCTTCTGTATCACAATATGATTACCACCACAGCATTTGCTAACGCCTCCGTCACAGCACGTAATGACGTTTCTTTTCTTATGATGAGAACATTTAAGATCTGCTCTCTCAGCAGTTTTCAGGCATGCAGTTCAGTATTGTCCACTGTCCTCCCAGTGCTGCACGTGACTGTACGGGGCACTTACCCATCTTCTTTGTTTGTCCCTTTCCCGGCCTTCTCCAGCCCCCAGCCCTCGTCAGCCCCCATTCTACTCACTACTTTTATGGGTTTAGCTCTGTTTGATGCCACATGTCAGTGAGATCATGCAGTGTTTGTCTTTCTCTGTCTGACTTAATCTCACTTAGCATAGCGCTCTCCAGGGCCGTCCATGTTGCCGGAAATGGCATGATCTCCTTCTTTCTCATGGCTGAATAATATTCCATTGAGTATGTGTATAAATATGAGTGTGTGTGTGTGTGTGTGTGTGTGTGAAGCTATGTATCTGGCTATAAACCCACCTTTGTCCATTCATTGCTGACAGACACTTAGCTCGTTTCCAGGCCTTGGCTGTTGTGAATAGTGCTGCGGTGAGCACAGGAGTGCAGACATCTCTTTGAGATTCTGTTTTCATTTCCTTTGGATAAATACCCAGAATTGGGATTGCTGGGTCATATGGTAGTTCTGTTGCTAATTTTTTTAATATTTATTTATTTATTTTGAGAGAGAGAGAGAGAGCACGCACAAGCGGGGCAGAGGGGCAGAGAGAGAGAGAGAGAGAGAGGGAGAGAGAAGATCCTAAGCAGAATCCTTTGACATGGGGCTCAACCCCATGAACTGTGAGATCATGACCTGAGCCGAGATCAAGAGTCAGATGCCCAACCGACCAAGCCACCCAGGCTCCCCTATGTTTTAATTTTTTAAAATATGTTTGTAAATGTTTATTTAGTTTTGAGAGACAGGCAGATTGCAAGTGGGGGAGGGGCAGGGAGACAGGGAGAGACAGAATCGAAAGCCGGCTCCAAGCTCTGACTTGTCGGCACAGAGCCCCACATGGAGCTCGAACCCACGAACTGTGCGCGTTCATGACCTGAGCCGAAGTCGGGCGCTTAACCGACCGAGCCACCCAGGTGCCCCTGTTTTTAATTTTCTGAGGAGCCTCCATGCTGTTTTGTGTAGTGGCCGCACCAGTTTACAGCCCCACAGAATTAAGCTTCTGATGGTTGTGGGACTGAAGCCCCTGTGTCCTTGCTGGCCGTCAGAAGAGGACCTTTCCCGGTTTCAAGAGGCCTCCTCAGTCCCAGCCTCATGGTCCCCTCGCCCATCTTCAGAGTCACCACCGTGAGTTAAGTCCCTCACGGGCTCTGGGATCTCTTCTTTTCCCATCGTCACGTCTCCACATCATCAACCCTTCCCGCCTCCTCTTCTTCAGCTTTTAAGGACTTAGGTGATTACACTGCGCTCACCCACGTAATCCCTCCGTCTGAAGGTCAGCCCAGCTGGTTAGCAGCTTTAATTCCACCTGCTGCCTCATTCTCCTTTGCCAGGTAACCTGATACAGTCACAGGTTCCGAGGATTAGGATTGACATTCGGGGGCTATCCTCCTAGTACGTCATCTAGTGGGAGAGGCAGACCCAGACGGGAGTGAACTCTGTACATGGTGGAATAAAGCCATTGCAAAGTTAAGGTGACAGCAATGGGCCCTGCAAAAGTAGGGGAGGGAGTGAGGTCTTATGTCAGGGGTCAGTAAAGAAAGCCTTCACGGAGGCCACACTTGAATTGGGCACTGACGGACGAATAGGATCCTGAGAAACCGCATTCCAGGTGAAGGAACGGCAGAAGCAAAGACCAGGGGTGGAAAGGACGTTGAGTATAGCATAGTTTGTGGTGGGTGGAGCATAGCATATGTCAAAAGATAATAAGGCAGCCCCACCTGTCCCCACCTCCGGGATGAATTTAGCTTTTTAATTACATTTGATTGAAGCCAGATCATTTGTCTTCCCTGAGCTCACATCAGCTGAGAACCGGAGGGGCGATAGATGGTTCCAAAAAATGACGAGTGGTGAGAACCCTGGAAAATCTAGGCTTGCACTTTGAGTCCAGGTGCTGGGGGACAAGGATGGGCCAAGGGGTGAGAGGGGGCAGCGGCCATTTTTTTCTGTCCCTTCAGACTTACGGAGGGTCTCAGGCCTACAGCTAGAGAATGGGGCAGCTGAGCCTCCACATTACCCTTTCCTGAGGTGAGAGTTGGGGTGCATTTCTCGGATGAGCCGGCTGGGGTGAGCTGTTGGGACCCAGGCGTCTTTCCCCCAGCCTCTGTTCCCCCATGGAACGACCTCAAGGATGGTGAGAGGGCCCAGTGTGCGGGTTCAGGCAGTGGGCTGCCCATGCTGGAGCCAGAGGCCAGGCGTCCCCCGTGCCAGCCTAGCGTGGCTGATTTTCTAGGGAACCTACTTCCTGCTCCGGGCGGAACACCAGCCTGGGCTGGAAACGGGCCCGTCTGGTGGCCCAGTGTGAGCTGACTTCCAAGTAAGCCTCCACTTTCTTAACAAGTGACTAGCTCTCAGCCAAGCCTTGTCTTCCTTGATGCAAGGGACTCTCTCCCCTGCCCAGCTGTCACTTGGAGTTGAAGTGGGAACAATGATTAGGTCCATCGCGGTGTTTCCCGAGCATCCTATGGGCACATGGGAGCACCAGAGATGGTTTTAGATGGTACACTCACAGATAAAACACTCTTTATTTTAGTGGTTATATATTCATTGCTACTGTCACCTTCTATTTATGTTAATTGGTAGTGTTTGCTTGGGTTTTGTGGATGTGGTCCAGCTTGTGATGTGGTCTCTGGGTGACACTGGCCAACTTGATTCAATTTAGCCAACATTTGGGCATGCCTGCGGTGATGAGCCACGGTCTGCCCTCACTGTTTGGGAGCAGGTGCTGGGGTAAAGAGTGTTTTGGGGTCCTTTGCTTCAATATGCACCATGCACGGTGTGGCCAGGGAGCCACTAACTCTCATCCTCTTCTGTGGCCCTTCCAGACATTGATGAATGCCGGACCATCCCTGAGGCCTGCCGAGGAGACATGATGTGTGTTAACCAAAATGGCGGGTATTTATGCATCCCCCGAACAAACCCAGTGTACCGAGGGCCCTACTCGAACCCCTACTCGAACCCCTACTCAGGTCCGTACCCAGCAGCGGCCCCACCGCTATCAGCTCCAAACTACCCCACGATTTCGAGGCCTCTCATATGCCGCTTTGGATACCAGATGGATGAAAGCAACCAGTGTGTGGGTGAGTATCCCAGCATCTCAGGCTCCCTGTGCCCTGTGCTCCGGTGAAGTCCTAACCCGGCAACGATGAAGTCCTAACCCATCAAACAATGACTTACCTTCTACAAAGTTCCTTCACTCTTAGCAGCCTGTGTCTCTGGGAACCCTCCCAACCCTAGTCACGTGACAGTTGTCCAGAAAGCCAATTTGTTTTTTCTTTATTTTCGTCTATCATCTGTCTAAAGACCAAGCTTATGTTTTCTCTGTCCAATAGTAAATGCATCTGATCTAATTCAGTGAATCCCAGAGAGAAGATCTAGAAAGACCATCACTTTCTCTTCAAATACCCCTCACCCTTGAATGGAATGTATGCTCTTGAAATAAAAGAAGTCTCGAAGGCCATGGCCAACTGTTCTGGAAAGAGAGTGGGTTCCTTGGGTGGGCGCCCATGTTCTTTTGGCTAAAATGAGCCTCAGTTATGGGAACTCACAGCAAGAGTAGACCTCTGCGGGGAAGGCAACACCACATGCTAGGAGGCCCCAAGGGGGTTGGCAGGTGGTTGGACCCATGCCCTCTTTGGTGTCTGTGGCCAGTGTGGTCTTGGTGGAGGGTTACCTGGATGGTAGCTTTGATGGTTGGACCCAAACCTTCGTAACTGCTTTGTAACTGCTTCCAGCTTTGGTGGATGGTCTAGAGGGATGATGGCTCCAGCCTTTTCTGATCATGGACCCCATATATAAGATCTTTTTGAGCCTGGAGCCCCATGATATGCGTATTACATATCCTAGTATACTAATATGGTTTGAAGAGTATAAAGCATACATTAAAACAGAACATTTTAGAGGATGTGATAAAAATAAGTGTGCATTGAAGTTCTAGTACTTTCTTCCTATACCCCAAAGCCTCAGGAGACCACTGGTGTACCTAGTGAGACTTTTATTGGTCCCATTTCAGGGCTCGGAAGTATTGAGCTGTCAGAGAAGTTGTGCTGGTTATTTGTAACGTCTTCTATACGTTCATGGAAATGAGCCTCCATGTCCATCTGGATGCATGGAAATAGTATGCAAATGAGTGTCTTCAGAGCTGCGAGGGGAAATTGGATACACCTGGACCCAGACTTCTCCATTCTTACTGGTCTCAAGGGACGTGTGTGTGTGTGTGTGTGTGTGTCAGAGAAAGAGAGACGGAGGGAAGGAAAGAGAGAGAGAGATGGGGGAGAGGGAGGGGAGAGCTGGTTGATGGTCACTCTGAATATAGATGAGTGGGCAAAGGCAAAGAGTATGGGTCCCAGTCGAGCCACGGGCATGGTTTGGTGGAGGGAGTGGCACGCACTTCCTTAAAACAAGCAGAACCGTTGTAACTGGAAAGGACTTCAGCAATTAACTGCAGCCTCCTCGTCTTACAGGAAAGGGAACAGGGACTCCAAAAAGTTAGTAATGACACAGGTAGGCTGGGAGTCCACTGGCCTGACTGCCAGCATACGCTTTCCTAACTTGGCCGCACGAACTCTCTTGTCTGGTAGAAAAGAAATGGTTCCAAAAGGAAATGTGCAGAAGGAGAGGTTGGGGGGCGGTGCCCCTCTTCCAGGATGTCCTATGGGGCCCGATGCGCCAAGTGCCTGGCTTTGACTTGTAGTGAGGACGGGGGCACAGTAACCCACCAAGGTGCTCCAGGATTTCGGGAGGCGGCCTCGGGTGGCTGGGATATAGGGTGCTCTGCCTGACGTCTGGGCAGGGGGGGCGGGGGGCCGTGGAGGCCCCTCTGTGGAGCAGCTGGGGCTGGTGCACGGCCCCCTGAAGTGTCCTCCTCCCTCCCACGGACCTCTTTCCAGGATCCCAGTGCCCTTGAGAATAAGGACATGGCTGGGAAACCTATTCATCGCCTGGTCCCTGTGACGTCATGCAGTTTTATGGCTCCCAACCTGTCACACGGGAGATGCAGAGCCTTCATAATGGCCCTTTTGTAAAAAGAATAGAATCAAGGAGCCCTGGCGAGGACTGGCACTGGGCCCATCCATTTCCAAAAAGTTGAGCATTTATGCATTCGTAAGTTCTGAGTTCTTTCTAACTTCCCCTCCCTCCACCCCACCGTTTCCTGATCTACAGAGGTCCTTCTGGGCATTGTAAGAGGTGGCGTCCCAGGGGAGAGGGCGAGAGAAGGGGTGGGGAAGGGAGGCTGCTTCCGCCCACTGTACCCTCCAGGAACAAGAATGCGAGAGGTGGGCTTGAAAACGGGCCAAGGGGAGACGCACCAAGAGGGGACCTTGTCAGTAAAAGTGGAGGAAGTGAGGACACAATTCTCACCTCCTAGAAGAGGAGAATGTAGGTCTGAGCTTGTGGAGGAAGTGTGATCAGGAAGAGCTGGGAAACATTTCTGGACCTTTGGTGTCCTAGGAGGGAGGACAGCCTCTCCAAAAGAGTCTTCTCTTCCCCATCGAGATGAAAATAGTAAGAGTGATCACCGGTAGCATCAGTAGTAACAGCAAACACTTCCACCGTGCTGCATGCGCTGTGAATATTTACATGTGAATTAACACGTTTACTCCTCACCTCCACCCTGCTTGGTAGGACTGTCATCATTCCTGTCATACTGGTAAGGGCCCGGAGCACAGACAGGTTAGGAAATCGGGTCAAGGCAAACGGGGATGAGCCAGGATTTGAAGCCATTCAGGCTCTGGATGAGGCTCAGCAAGGTTAAGGTTGTTTAAAGCCTCCCAGAGCGTCTATGTTGGAGCCCTGATTAAACATGAGGGCTTTCTCTTGCCTTTTCTTTTTCTGTAATTAAAAGTTTTGTCTTATAAAATCCTGAACCTAGACAAAAGCACGGAGAACATAATGAACACTTACCTACTTATCACTCAGTTGCTGTAATTCTCAGCACAGACCAGCCTTGCTGGTGTTTATTCTCCCCCAGTGGATTAATTAAAGCAAATGTCAGGCATTGTATAACTCCATCCTTAAATACTTCAGAATGTATCTCTAAGAGATAAAGATTCTTTATTTTTACTTTTTTACTATTTATTTATTTATTTGTTTGTTTGTTTGTTTTGAGAGCGAGAGAGAGAGAGAGAGAGAGAGAGAGGGAGGGGAGGGGAAGGGCAGAAAGAGAGGGAGAGAGAGAATCCCAAGCAGGCTCCACACAGTGTAGAGCCCCACACGGGGCTCGGTCTCATGACCGTGAGATCCTGCCCTGAGCCCAAGTCAAGAGTTGGATGCTCAACTGGCTGAGCCACATAGGCACCCCTTGAGACAAAAGATTCTTAAAAAAAAAAAAAAATAGCCACAAGGCCATTATCAAACCTACAAAAATCAACTTTAATTCCTGTTTATCATTAAATATCCAGGTGGTCGGATTTCCTGGGCCATGGCATAAATGTCTTCTTTTCTGTTGGTTTGTTTGAATCAGACCCAAGTAAGGTCTACAAATTGCATTGGGTGGGTAATAGCTCTTAATCTTTTTTGTTTGTCTTGCTGCTTAGTTGAAGAGGTGGTTTGTCCTGTAGAATTCCTTACATTTGACATTTGGCTCACCACGTTTTTATAACATGTTCCTTCATCCGTTCTATTTTTCTGTAAACTGTTAATAGATCTGGAGACCTGATCCAGTTCAAATTAAATTTTTTTGGCAAACCGCTTTATAGGCAACACTCTGATCTTTTGTCCCCTTTATGCCCTGGTTGCTCCTCATAAACTATAAGACAATCTGCTTAAAAAACAAGTGGACAGTTTCACCATGGCTTCCCTTTTCCTGAGTTTTGGACCCATTTTCAAAGAAGTGGGTTCCTCCCTTATGCCCAGATTGGACTATGACCTGTTTCTACAGGCCAGACAGGGCCAGGCTCAGTGTACAGGTCTCCTGTGCCCTTGAGTTTCCTTCTTGACTTCTCTCTTTTGGGTTCTGCTTTGGAGGTGACTAGACCCTGCTTCTTCTGGAACAAACTTTGGCTGCAGATTTAGTCCCCCAACCCCTAGCTGTGAATTTGGATCACCCAGGACACTTGTAGACTGAACGGTGACCCATGAATTGCAGCCCATGTGACAAGAAAGTTTTTTGTGTCATCCAGAAAGCTGGCATCTTGGCTTGGGGGTGCTCGGCCCAGGAGCCACCTCCACGAGGGTGGTGGGACTCATGGCTGGTTAGGATGTGTCCTCCAGATCCTGGACCCTTGGGAGATCGGTGGCCTGCTTCTCTAGCGATGGAGAGCCACATGGACATGGTTAGTCGGCCAGGAGACCCTGTGCTGCTGCGGGGAAGTTATACCTACCTGGGTGCACCCCAGACGCAGACAAAAGGTAAAATCAAACACTAGTAAGGGTTCTGAGCTGGCCAAAGGACCTCGTAGAAGCAGACTGGGGTGGGGTTGACAGTGTGGGTGCCGAGGCCTTAGGAAGAGGGGAGCTGGGCTGCGGAGCCGGAGCACCCAGGATTTGAACCCCGACTCAGCAACCTTCCTATCATAGTGCACTGCCTCAGACCTTTGACCAAGGTCCCTGACTGTGGATGTCACTTGTTTATGCGTCCCCACTGGGGCTCGACGTGTCACCTCTCTGGGTGGACATTCTTGGTTCTGGCTTTGCCAGTTAACTTGGCTTAGTGGCAAATTTAGGGACTTCGTCAGTGACTTCACCATGCTCACGAAATGTTCTGCGACTGAGCTAGCAGCCTTTTCCTGGAGCCGTGCTACCCCAGGGGCTGCAGGAGATCTTCTGGTCATTTGTGAAATTAGGAGCAATGCCTTTATTCTCCCTCCTGGCCCCGGGGATTTCTCATTGATCAAAGCGCATGAGCAGGCAGGTAGGGACACATATGGATCCTTCTGGAAGATGGATGGTGCTAGCCTGAGGCTTTCTCTTGAAGGCCAGCCAGTTTTTATTCAGCCAGTGTTGAATGTAACCAGTGTAAACAGAGCATCTATTGGTGCCAGGCTCTGGTCTGGGCACCAAGGGGACAGGGTGTCTGGGCACGGCCCTGGGGCTGTCTCCAGGGCTTACCGTCAAGGAAGGGAGATTAGACGCAAAAGAAGTGGCTGAAATACTAGGTGTCCTGTGATAGGTCTCCGAGATGTGTAAGAGAAGGCAGAGATGGGAAGGCTGTGCATTCTGGAATGGACAGGGCTGGAACTTGGACATCAGATAGGCCTTGATTCCCACCCTAGTTTGGCTGCTTCCTGGCTGTGAGACTTGGGTCTCAGTTTCCTCATCTGTAAAATGGGCATAACAAGGTATAACTTGCAGAGAACATACAAAAATACCTTGTCCCATGTCTGCACAGAGTATCACATGGTCCGTGTTAATCAGGAAAGATTCTAGGGTCTTGAGATGATAACCTATAGGAAGAGTCATAGAGTCTGAATTCTTTAAAGAGCCTAATTCCTTAAAACCTTTAAAATGACCTAAAACTGAGCTTTGTACATATCCACCTTGCAGACTTTTCGGGACTTTGCCCAGTTCGGCCCCTTATGAGACTTCAGTCAGATTCTGCTTCGAGATGCCAGTGAATAAACCTAGTTATTTAAACTGTGAAACAAAACAATGAGAAGTCATTCCAACATGATGTTTATTACCAGCAGATAAGACAAGGACAAGAGCACACAGAAACTTCACTCAGCTCCCAATGCAGGGGCTCCTGCAGGCTATTCTTCCTATTTTTTTTAATGTTTATTTATTTATTTTGAGAGAGAGAGGGAGAGCATGAACAGGGGAGGGGTAGAGCAAGAGGGAGAGACAGAATCCCAAGCAGGCCCTATACTGTCAGCACGGAGCCCGACACGGGGCTCCAACTCACGAACCGTGAGATAGTGACCTGAGTCAAAATCAAGCCGGACGTTTAACCGACTGAGCCACCCAGGTGCCCCATTCTTCCTCTTTTTTATATAGGCTTTTATGTAGGGCTGTAACGTGAAACAAAGTCCTCAGGGATCAGACCAGAAGGAAAATGCAGGAAGCACAGGCCACTCGGTTCTTCAGCTGCTGAGGGCACTGGCATTAGGCTGGCCCGGGAAGAAGGGGGACCAGGATTGAGGCAGGGGCTCCACAGTTGGGTTTGCTCAGCCGTCCTTGTGAAGCAGGCTTCAGCAAGTTTGTTCCCCTGACTCAGGCTGTCCCTTCTCGCTTCGGGTCTTTCCCGGTCGTTGGCTGGGACAGTGAGCAAGCAGCAGAGCCTCTCTGAACCTCAGTTTTTCCATCTGTAAACAGGGGATGACAGTACCAACTTCGGTAGGATATTTGTGAGAATTAAGTGAGATACGCATATAAATGGTCTAGCGTGGAGGCTGGCGTGTGGTGAGGGCTAGTAACACTTACTTACTACGATGATTGTTTTCATGATTTCGGATCTAATCATTCCATTATGAATTCTCCTGCTTCAAATCCCTAATCCTGTTATTCTGTTAGTGTTTGTTATTTCCCCTGGGAACTAGGTTTAATAGTGCGTGACTTTCAGAGGGTTGAGGGTTGGATTCTAGCTACTTTTTGGCATGAGAGGCCTCGGAGGAGACCTAAGCAGAGAAGGGACTCTGGGAAGTATCAGGACAGCTCTTTTCCTGGGAAATGCAGGTCTGCCGTGGGGCCTGAGGTTCCAGATTCCTCATAAGCCCTTGGGAGACGCTGCTGGTCCCAGAACCACACTTTTTTTTTTTTTTGCAAAGGCTTCCTTCCATCTGTCTATTCTTAGCTAGGACTGCATTTTTTAAAAAAAAATTTTTTTTCAACGTTTTTTTATTTATTTTTGGGACAGAGAGAGACAGAGCATGAACGGGGGAGGGGCAGAGAGAGAGGGAGACACAGAATCGGAAACAGGCTCCAGGCTCCGAGCCATCAGCCCAGAGCCCGACGCGGGGCTCGAACTCACGGACCGCGGGATCGTGACCTGGCTGAAGTCGGACGCTTAACCAACTGCGCCACCCAGGCGCCCCTAGCTAGGGCTGCATTTAGAGAAATCTTAAAACTTAATTTTTTCAATATAATTCCCATATTGTTTGAATTTCTGTTTAAAAACGACCCTCCCCCCCACCCCCCAAATTTTTTTAAAGCCTATAAAGACCATGTGGTAAAGGGACATTTATAAAGGACATTGATAAGAACTAAATAGGGGTGCCTGGGTGGCTCAGTCAGTTGAGCGTCCAACTCTGGTTCAGGTGATGATCTCACAGTTTGTGAGTTCAAGCCTGCATCGGGCTCACTGCTGTCAGCATAGAGCACAGAGCTGATTCGGATCCTCTGTCCCCAACTCTCTCTGCCCCTCCCCCACTCATGCCCCCCTCTCAAAAAATAAAACATTAAAAAAAAAGAAACACGGTATTTACACATCACATCACAGCTGTAGCAGTTATTCTGAAGCATGTTGAAATATTCGGCATATCTTGAAATTTTGTTCTCACTTATTGCTACTTCAAAATTGTACAGGGTATTAGAGCTGCTGTCCAATCTTATTCAATGCACTGATAAGGAAGCATATATATTACTATCTTACACATCCATTTAAAAAATATTTTGATAAGCCTTTCAATGTAATTGGTCTCTTTTGCAATCCTGTGAATTTCATTGCATGCAATTCAAAGCATTCTTCTGAGCAGGGGTCCGTGGGCTTCATCAGTCTGTAAAATGGGTTCATGAGATACACACAAAAGGCTTAAATTCCTTGGATGAGATGATCTCTCAGGGTTCCTCCAATTTGAGGATGTTCTGCTTTTCCAAATCTTCCCAGTCCTTAGGAAGATAGTCTGGATTTTCCGTTAACTTGTTCTCGTCCAGATTGCTCAGTGATGTGGCCCCCTTCTCTATGTCGTGTTTCAACCAGCACACGTGCTCAATGACATCTGGCAGGACTGTGTCTCTTCTCCATTTGTGAGGGAGTCCCTCCCACCTACAGCTGTCACCGCCTTTGGGAACTGGCCCTAGTCCGCGGCGAGGTCCAGCGCACTGACCGGCCTCAGTGCTGGGTGGGCACCCACAGTGGGATACGCCCAGCCCTCGGTGCCTTCGTGTGGTAGGCACTTCCC
The DNA here is from genome assembly GCF_027475565.1 of Acinonyx jubatus. Classification (NCBI taxonomy): domain Eukaryota; kingdom Metazoa; phylum Chordata; class Mammalia; order Carnivora; family Felidae; genus Acinonyx; species Acinonyx jubatus. The sequence continues at coordinate 132,534,509 of NC_069386.1, read as the reverse complement.
CAGTGCCCGGCATAGCAAATTTCTCAATGACCTACAAATTTGTCTTGGCTCTCACCTTATGTTCCTTGGTCTGGTCCTATTTCTTTCAATTATGTTCCATGCTGGAATTAGCCAGTTGTGTGTGAAAAGCAAGCGGTATTGCAAGAGGATGGAAGAAGTATGAACTTTCAGTAGCCGGATGATTCAGCTTTGCTCTTGATGGTTCTGGCCAAGGTGGGTGCACGACCGGGTCTCCAGACAGTGCCTGCTGGAGGACAGGAGGGCGCAGTTACCTGTCAGGGCCAGGGCTGAGCAGACCATTGAGCCGTGTGTGTTTTAAATTAGTGGGAGGTGTGTGTTATGGTGCTGCTATAGAGGTGTGATGTGTCCAAATGTGTTGCAGTGGAAGAAGGTGATTATATCTTTTGTCATCAAGGCTAGATGTAGATTTCTTTTTTTCTTAAAGTTTATTTATTTTGAGAGAGAGAGAGAGAGAGAGAGAGAGCACAAGTGGGGGAGGAACAGCAGGAGAGGGAGACAGAGAGAATTCCAAGTAGGCTCTACACTGCACACAGCCTGATTCAGGGCTCAAACTCAAGAACTGTGAGATCATGACCTGAGCTGAAATTAAGAGTCAGATGCCTAACCGACTGAGCCACCCAGGCGCCTCTAGGCTAGTTGTAGATTTCTTTTCAAATATCCTTTAAAAAAAAAAAAGTTTATTATTTTGAGAGAGAGGGAGAGGGAGAGGGGGAGGGGGGTTGGGTCAAAGAGAGAGGGAGAGAGAGAGAATCCCAAGCAGGCTCCATGCTGTCAGCGCACAGCCTAATGTGGGGCTCACACCCATGAACTGTGAGATCATGATTCAAGCCGAAATCAAGAGTCAGACGCTTAGCCAACTGAGCCACCCAGGTGCCCCTCAAATATCCTTTTGATGGAAGTGGATTGAACACCACTGGCCAACTCTAGAACAGAATCACTCGTATAGGTTATGTATACACTGGCGGCTTCTGTTGATGTTCTTATCTGCTTGTGTGCATGGTGTCGAAAGGGTATCTGTGGCTCCTGTCCCTACCCCAGCATGAGGCAAGAAACAGAGTTTTGGGAGCTCTTTGTGCTATCAGAAATGGATTAAATGACATAAAGAAACAAAAATATCATATGGATGCAAAACCTTAGTTTTATAGAGAGCATGTGCACGAGTATAATGAAACTGATTAAAACAATACATTAGCAATCACATTTAATGTTATTGACCACAGCCTCATGTAAATATCCTCTGAAAGGCTCAAGTTGTAATATCTGCTATTGGGGAAAGAAAGGAGATGTTTAGTTTCTCGAAGGACCTGGAGGGAGAGGTTCATTAGGCCAAAGAGCAGTGGGAGATAGTCCGATGGGGGGGCAAGAGCATGGGCTGTAGATTCAGATATTTGGGGTTCAAATCCCATCCTTGTGCCGTTGTCCAGCTCAGGGTGTTAAACCCTTTGCATGTCCCGTCTACGAGATGGGGTAATAATACTTCCCTTGTGGGGTTGTTTTGAAGCTTATTAGCAGAGGATATGCCGAGTGTCTCATGGTCAGGTGTGCTCCCTAAACAGTCCCGGCTGTCACTGCCCAGACCCCCACCCTCCCTGTAGGAACAGCAGCTCTGGGTGCTTCACATCTTACCAATCCCCACCCAGGCACCCGGTGAGACAGCAGGCTGCTTGTCCCAGGTGGGGAAGTTTGAGGAGGGAGCATTGAAGGGGAGGGAAGAGAGGGGCTGCCTTTTAGATTATGACCACTGATACCTCCCCCCTTCTCCACCCTGACTCCACTGAGCCAGGGAGGCTGCTTCCTTTTTTTTTTTTTTTTTTAAGTTTATTTATTTTGAGACGGGGGAGGGGCAGAGAGAGGAAGAGAGAGAATCCCAAGCAGCCTCCGCACTGTCAGTGCAGAACCTGATGCTGGGCTTGAACTCATGAACCGTGAGATCGTGACTGGAGCCCAAGTCAAGAGTTGGACCGAGCCTCCAGAGAGGCTGCCTTTGATCCCTTCTCTGGGGCCCTCTCAGCTCTGGAAGTGCCAAGGAGTGACATGGGTACATCTGTTCTCTGCTGTCTGGCTGCCAGCTTCTCTGGACACGTGGACATGTAGACAGAGGCGGACTCCAGACCACATGGCTGGCAGGCTGTGACCGGGGCAGTGCTGGTGGGCCAGGCTGACCCCTCATCGGACAACCTTCCCCAGCAGGCCAGCTGCCCTCCTTCTTGGAGGCAGAAAGTTCACGGGCTCCCAGCAGCCCCCAGGTGTGTGGCAGAGGGCGGGCAGGTGCCTACGTGCCCTCATCAGGACGTGGGTGGGGGAGGGGGTTGGGGCAGTGGATGCGGTAACTGGCGGGGGGGTGGGGTGGGCTGGAAGGTTTCCTCAGCTGCAGGCATCACACCAGGAGCCACTGTTTATCCACAGCATCTGGCAGGGTGGGCGCTCAACAAGTGATTGTCGAATGAATGAATGAATGAATGAGCGAAGGACGAGAGTGTGAGCACTGTTAAACCCAAGCAGTGAGAGGGGAGCCTTCACTCATTTCCTAACTCAACCTCTCATCATTCACTCGGGGCACACCCCTGAGCCTGAGGCTCCTGTTTGTCTTGGAGGCAGAGAAGCATGCCTGGGGAGGGGTCTTGGGGCCATCTCCTTGGGGGCTGGCAGGGAGAGGACATTCACAGGATTCCTTCCCTCCAGAGGGCCTCAGACATCAGACTGGATGTCAAGGACTGACCTCCCATTCCCCTCCGGCTTGTCGGAGCTGGGCCAGAGGGGAGATGGGGACAGCCAGTGCTGAGCCCTGCCCCAGGCAGCCAGCATCCACAGACTCTGGGGGACGGTGGGCGGGTCAGGGCCAGGGGGACTTGTCAGTGCCGTCTGACTTTCCTTCAAGCTCAGACATTTGCAGAACCCCAGCCAGAGTTGATTTATGAGCTTCACATATTTCACAGGTCTTAACACATCCCCCAGGAATCAATGAGGTCAGACAGAACAGACTTTGCATCCGGAATCAGTATGAAATTGGCATTGTCAACAGTTCCCATGGGAAGCAGGGATAATAATTGGGGGGGGGGTTATATTAAGCAATGCAAAGACACAAAAACCCAGACTCTGCTTCATTCCCATTGGGGAGGAAGACAAATCATCTGTTTTCTGCATCTGAGCTGGGTGAGGGGTGGCCATCTCTGCTGTGGTCACTGTGACCACAGTGAAGCATGATAAGACAGGGCCACCAGTGCAAGTGATGAACTCAGGGCGAACTTAGCAATGACTACAGCGTCCTGTACTGTGTACCCTGGCTCATTCTCCATAACTACGATAAATAGACGTTTGTGATTATTTATTTAGCAACCCTGTATCCAGCAGGAACTTGTGATTTTAGCACCTGATAAATATTTGTTGAACAAGCAGGAAAGCTTACACGGTGAATCGTGTGTGTAGGATTCAAATGAGCAAGGGAAATTGGTTATGTCTGTTGTCCAAATAGGTTCGTCTATCGCTCATGGACTTTATTCATTTGTCATTTATGTGCTGGGGTCTGTGCTGGGCAGCCAAAAGATCAATCAGGCACCATCACTGCCCTGGGGAGTGCACACGGTGGCAGGAAGTTGGGGTGGGATGGTAGTGGGGTCGGAAATGGGGAACCCAACACATACTAGTCAATTATCGCCTGATGTCATGGGACAGCATCCAAAGCAGGTTAGCAGTGCTGTGTTGTCCTGGCTGGTGGTCATAGAAGCCTTCCATAAGGACAGGTGCAACATAGCTGTGCATTCATTTGATTGAGTGGACGCTCACTGAGCACTTCTGTGTGCCAGGCGCCAAGTGCTCAGAGGGTTTGCAAAGATGAATGAGCCTTGACCCCTGCCCTCAGGATCTCGCAGCTGAGTGGAGGTGAGTAGGGGTTGGGGAGCATGGCTGTACGTAAATCATCCGAGTCTTGACACGAGCCAGAGTGTGAGAAGCGGCGAAAGCAGCGTTGCCAGGTGCTGGAGGGGGAACAGGATTTCCTCTCTAGGAATGGAAGTGATGCCATTAAGAGCATCTTTGGAGGATGGAGTGGGGTTTTCGTGTGGGAAATGGGAAAGGGCTTTCTGGGTTGAGGAAACAGCACACGTGCAGACGTGGTGGCGGGAATACCGGTGAGGGCCAGCCTCGGTCATGAGCCCGTCGGTCACCCGCCCATTCTTGATACCCAGTGTGGCCGCAGCGTGGATGTGGGTTGGGGGTGGGGCAGGCATGGAGTGAGAGATAAAGCTAAGAGAGTTGGCCGGAATTAGACGTAGGGGCCTTGAATGCCTGGCCAAGGGCTTGGGCTTTATTCTGTGAACGCTGGTTTTTGAATATGTGCGTGTGTGTGACTTCTGTTTGAAGAAGCTTCCTAGTTTGGGCACCCAGTGAGCTGGGGTCTATGACCTTAGTCCTACAACAAGTTCAGTGGGCGGTGGTGGTTCTAGTCCCTTCCCTTTCTGGGCTCCACTTCCCCATCTGTACGAGAAGGCCTGGAACCCAGTCTCTAGGGCTCTCTCTAGCCCTGACCACTCAGGAAAGTGCTTACAACAACCAGGTGAAGGGTGGCTTCTGGAAGCAGGTAGATTCTGAAGACAGCATCTTTTCCATCCGAGGCAGTGATTTTTTTTGTATTTCGTCCAAGCTCCAGAGACTGCTTACTGGGCCGTCTCATAATGATGTCACCTCCACATTCTCAGAGTCCTGGTTGGAGCTTTCCTGTAAGTTTGAGGCAGAGACAAGCCTTTTTCCGAGTCCCTCCAGAAAAAGGGCATCCATGGACGGCAACGAAATCAGCTTTGACCGTGATGAAAGCATGTGGCCTGGTTCCGTAAGAAATCTGGCAGTGCCTTTGTAACACCTGGGGAGAGTTTGCAAGCAGCTGGGGTCCAGCACAAGCTCCTCATGAAGCCAAGCGTCCTCTTAGACTGACCAGTGGGATGGAAATGTGAGAGTTTCACAATCAGGCCTTTCTGGGAAATCCCCCACCTCAGCCCTCCGAAACAGACCCTTTTTAGAGAATCATCTCAATCTTACTTAGCTCCGGAGAGCAGGCGTTGGCCAGGGACCAGGTGGCGCTGGCTTGTGGTCTGTTGGCTTCTCACTGTGGGAGGCTGGATTCTGAGGTTATATCCTTAATCGACTCCCTTAAATGTGATAATTCCCACTTGAACACCGCCTCTTGCTTTTCCAAATGCTTTCCCATATCCACTAACTCACTGAATCCTCCAGCAGCCCACTAGGCAGGCTCGATGTTGTTTTCCCCATTTTACAGACTACTTGGAAAGGCTCTGTGACTGTCCCAGTATCCCCCCATTCGCCCGTGGGAGAGGCTGACCGAGTGCAGGCTTGCTGACTTTCAGACCCAACTCCTCCCAGAAGATGTTCTTTGTGGGTTGTGTTTGTTTGTTTGTTTGTTGAAAGTGTTTATTTAAATTCCAGTTAGTTAACATACAGTGTGATATTAGTTTCAGGTGTATAAACAGTGATTCAGTGCTTCCATACTCACTCTCCAGTGCTCATTACAAGTGCCCTGCTTAATCCCCATCGCCATTCTCACCCCCACCCCCCCACCTCCCTCCCTCTGGTAACCACCAGTTTATTCTCTATAGTTAAGAGTTTGTTTCTTCTCTCTTTTCCCCCCCTTTGTTCACTGGTTTCGTTTCTTAAATTCCACAAATGAGTGAAATCATATCGTATTTGTCTTTGACTGACTTACTTCACTTAGGATTATGCTCTCTAGATCCATCCATGTTGTTGCAAATGGCAAGATTTCATTCCTTTTTATGGCTAATATTGCATTGTCCATATGTACCCCATCTCCTTTATCCATTCATCAGTTGATGGACGTTTGGATTGTTTCCATACTTTGGCTATTGTAGATTATGCTGCTAGGAACATCAGGGTACATGTATCCCTTTGAATCAGTATTTTGGTATTCTTTGGGTAAATACCTAGTAGTGCAATTGCTGGAACATATGCTAATTCTATTTTTAACTTTTTGAGGAACAGCCACAGTGTTTTCCAGAGTGGCTGCACCAATTTGCATTCCCACCAGCAGTGCAAGAGGGTTCCCCTTTCGGGGCGCCTGGGTGGCTCAGTCGGTTGAGCGTCTGACTTCAGCTCAGGTCATGATCTCGCGGTCTCTGAGTTCGAACCCCACGTCGGGCTCTGTGCTGACAGCTCGGAGCCTGGAGCCTGCTTCGGATTCTGTGTCTCTCTCTCTCTCTGCCCCTCCCCTGCTCATGCTCTGTCTCTCTCTCTCTCTCTCTCTCTCTCTCTCTCTCTCTCTCACTCTCTCTGTCAAAAATAAATAAACATTAAAAAAATTTAAAACAAAAGAGGGTTCCCCTTTCTCCACATCCTCGCCAGCACCTGTTGTTTCCTGTGTTGTTGATTTTCGCCATTCTGATAGGTGTGAGGTGATATCTCATTGTAGTTTTGATTTGTTGTATTTCCCTGGCGATGAGTGATGTTGAGCATCTTTTCATGTGTCTGATGGACATCTGGAGGTCTTCTTTGGATGGGATGCTCTTTGTTATTTATAGGCTACGCTGGCCTCCTTTCTCTTCTTCAGACATATCAGGCTCTTCCCTACCTCAGGGCCTGCGCAGTTGCTGTTCCTTCTGTTGGAACTCTCTTCTGGCTCTTCACATTACTGTTCGTTCTCCTCTTCTAGGTCTCAGCTCAGTTTAAATGTCACCTTCTTAAAGAGCCCTTCCCCGACCGCCCGGTCCAAAGTAACTCTGCACTCACTCTCCATCACAGCCCTTATCATTATTATCTGTCACAAACCTGAGTGTGCACACAATGATCTGCAGGACTTCAACCAGATTTCTGAGTCCCACTCCTAGTGATTTAGTAGCTTTGAGTTAAGTCCTGGACTTTTAAGTGATGCTGATGCTTCCAGTCTAGGGACCACACTTGGAGCACCACTGATTGATGACCCACTTTTGATTAATTAATTGATTAATTTTTATTGAGGGGTAACTGACAGACAGCATTATATCAATTTTAGGTGTGCAACATAATGATTCCCTATTTATATCGTATCCCAATAAGTCTAGTTAACATCCATCACAACAAGGTTACAGCATTTTTTTCCCATGATAAGAATTTTTAAGATCTACTCTCTTAGCAGTTTTCAAATATGCAATATGGTAGTGAGTCTAATCACCATGCTGTATATGACATCCCCGTGACTTACTTTGTAAAACTGGAAGTTTGTACCTTGTGACCCCTTTACCCATTCTGCCCATGCCGCTCCCCTGCCAGTGGTAACCATCAATCTAATCTGTTCTCTGTATCTATGAGCTTGGGTTTGTTTCATTTGTTTGTTTTTTCAGATTCCACAGATAAGTGAGATCATGGGGTATTCATGTTTCTCTGACTCATCTCACTTGGCATGATGCCTTCGTGGTCCATCCATGTTGCAAATGGCAAGATTGCTTTCTTTTTTATGGCTGAGTAATATTCCCCTGTATACACACACACATGCGTGCGTGCACACACACATCTTCTTTGTCCATTCATCCACTGATGGGCACACAACTTGTTTCTGAGTCATGGATGTATTTATTGTCTTATTATCTGTCCCACCTCTTACTTTGTTTCTGCTGTACCCCTAGTTCCTGGCCTGTCATTGGTGCTTGACAAGTATTTGTTAAGTGAGCATTGACTGAAGACTTTGTAGTCTCAGTAAGGGAGAAAGTCAAACACTGACAGAAACCCTGGAATTGACTTAGTCAGATGGCGTCTCCTCTGTTACCTTTTTCTTGAACTTTTTCATGCTTGAGCTTTTTCTTTTTTCTTTTTTAAGCTTTTTAAATGTTTTATTTATTTTTGAGAGAGAAAGTGTGAGCAGGAGCAGGGAGGTACAGAGAGAGAGAGAGAGAGAACAGAAGATCCAAAGTGGGCTCCACGCTGACAGCAGCAAGCCTGGTGAGGGACTCAAACTCACAATCTGTGAGATCGTGACCTGAGCTGATGTCGGACGCTCAACCAACTGAGCCACCCAGGTGCCCCATGCTTGAGCTTTTTCTAAGGTCGATACTAACTTTAGTAAAGATTGCACGGGCAATTTTCATAAATTCCCAGGTGAACGAATTGGACTCTCTGGGTTCAAGGAGGGTTGTCAGAAATCCAGCCAAAAGCCATGGGACATCTGGCCAGGTGTGGGTCTCCAAGTCTGCCCTTCTTGGTGCTGTGCTTAAACCTTGACGCTCACCTCACCTGCCATCAGGTGGGGAAGGGCTCACGTATCCTTACTCTTCTGTCTTAAGACAAATTACAGGAGAACAAGCTGCAGTCACGGCAAATGAGGGAGTGTGGGTTGTAACTGTGGCTCCAGGCTTTCTTCTGTGATGAGCAGATTGGCATAAAGGGAAGCAACCTTGATCTTGGGCTTGTCAGCACCATGTTCTAACAAACTAGGGGGCCCAGCCAAGGCGCCACAGCTGTGAGCCTCTTGGGAACTTTTTGAGTAAGTGAATTAAAATTTTATGACTGATTTGCACAGAACACTTCTCATAATTCCCAAATTGGTGCTTTCAGAACCCTCAAGTGTCTGAGGCCTCCTCCTACCCTTTAGTTTCAAAAGAACAAAGTTGAGGCTTTGCCAGACTGGAGTTAGGTTTTCAGGGTAGCATTTGATCTTTTCTGGCAAGGGGAGCTGGAGATGAGATCTGAGGTGGTTATAGACCCCCCTGAGGGTATCACTGTGACCAGAAGAGTACTGACGGTGGGTTTGGTTGACACTTCACCCTCCAGTTGGGGGCAGGGCTGTTTCAAGGACCCACAGGAAATGGGGTGTGTGTGCGTGTGTGTGTGTGTTGGGGGTAAGTTGCCAATTCTTTTTTTTTTAATGTTTATTTATTTTTGAAAGAGAGACAGAGTGTGAACAGGGGAGGGGCAGAGAGAGAGAGAGAGAGAGAGAGAGAGAGAGAGAGAGAGGGAGACACAGAATCTGAAGCAGGCTTCAGGCTCCGAGCTGTCAGCACCGAGCCCGATGTGGGGCTCAAACTCATGAACTGTGAAATCATGACCTGAGCCGAAGTCGGATGCTTAACAGACTGAGCCATCTAGGTGCCCCGCAGGCTGCCAATTCTTGGGGAGACCACCGCATGGCTGCCCTGGGTACAACTAAGTCTGCCCAAGGGAGTCAAGAAAGTCTACGCACAGAAGGGACATCTGTGGTTCAGTTGGGACACCTGGAGACCAGGGATGAGATGTGATTTGCCCAGGGTCACCTCTCATTTGCAGAACTGGGATAAATCCCAAAGTCTTTGGATTCCTACTCCCAGGGAATGACACTTAGCTGTGGGAAGAGGCTGGATATGGAAACTGAGTGACTTTGGGCTTCATCCTCTTTAAGAGAAGGGCGATCTCTAAGATTAGATACTCATGTGGTGAGGTGCTGGGGGTAACAAATGAACGATGCAGGATCTCAGCTCGACAATGTTGGGATCTCTGATTCTGTTGCCTGTGTTCACTTTTATATTCTAAGCAGTTTGGTCAGGCTAGTGTTTGTCAGGATAAGGTGAGTGAGGGCATGAAATGAACTATCTTTTTAAAATGAGCTCATGGCAGAGGCCTCAGCTCCCTTAACCAGAGTCTGGTTTCACAAGAATTTGCCCCCAACCAAGCCACATGGACAGGTAAGCTTAATCTTTGTAAGTTATAGAGCTTTGTTCTTTCCACATTCGCGCTCCATAAAGAGTCGTAAATAGAGCACATTTGTCTGCCAGCATTCATTTTCTCCTTCTGAAGATGGGGGGAGTAAAAAGGCAGGAAACCCTGGTACATCAGCAGGCAGGCAAGCCACAACAGGGTTAATAAAATAGAAAGTATTAAGACAACAGTAGATAGTACAACTTGGCTTTTAGCTCTCATGAGGAGGGAAGGCTTGCCAGGATCACATTCCAGTGCAGCCTACTGACCAGGAAGAGTGTATGGGGTTCTAGAATCAAGTGCAGTGAGCTGCATGCACACACTGATAGGGTCTTATCAACAAGAACCCTAAGAACAGTCAAGGGAGGAGGAGGACGAGGTGGTCTGCTTCCCTTGGGGAGGCTGGGTGGCAGTCTCCGGTGTGGGAGATGTTCAGGGACAGAGGGAAGCACACAAAATGTATGAGTTTAGTTGGGCTGTCATAGCAAGTACCACACACCTGGGGCGTTGAACAACAGACGTGTATTTTCTCACAGTTCTGGAGGCTAGAAGTGCGTCAAGTCTGATCAAGGTGTCAGCAGAGTTGGATCCTCTTGAGGGCTGTGAGGGAGGGATCTGTTCCAGACTTTTGTCCTTGGCTTAGAGAAGGCTGTATTCACATCATCTGCCCTCTATGTGTATCTCTGTGTCTGGATTCCCTCTTCTAATGAGGACACCAGTCACAGTGGATTAAGACCCACCTAATGACCTCATTTTAACTTAATTACCTTTTTAAAGACCCTCTCTCCACATCCAGTCACATTCTGAGGTACGAGGGGTTATGACTTCAATATAGGAATCTTGAGGGACAAAATTTGACTTCAGCATGTGAATTTGGAAGGGATACAATTCAGCCCATAACGTATGACAGAGTCCTGTTCCTTCAGGAGGATGCTTTGAGGACAGAGACCACTGGAATGCCATTCTTTTTTCTTATCCTTGATGACCAGCCCATACATGATTTCATCTACCACCTCATCCATCCCAAGCCCCTTGCGGTTTCCTCCCCAGCCTACCTTGAGTTCCCAGAACATTGTGCTTGTACCTCTGTTGGGGTATTTATCATCATCTACCTTAGACTTAATTAGAAATGTGTCTGTGCTCCGGGTCTGAAAGCCCCATGTCTTAGATACCTTTGTATCTCTCTCCTCATCCTTTACTTCCTGTCTTGCATATAGAGCGTGTTCAATATCGTTTGTTGATCTTGTTAATGGGTCAGCTGTCCAGGAACGTTGGGTAGTAAGTGGTGGATACACAGAAAGATGCGGCTGTTAATACAACAACAACAACAACAACAACAACAACAACACGCCTTTCCTTAGATTCTGTGCACTCATCGACAAAATCAAGCTCCTGGATTTATAAAGAAAAGAAGCTCTTTCTGCCTTTCTGTCTTTGTCTGACCACAATGGGTCAACGGAGGAATCTGCAGACTGGACGCTCAGCATTCTTAAACCCCCAGAGTTCAAAGAGAATGACTCCTTTGGCCAGTCTTGAAGAAACTCTTCAATCATTTCTTGAATAATGGCATTCTTTGGGCCCAGCTCTGTAGATACTCCTCCCTCCACCCCCAATCCGGTGACCTTCTGTCCCCTTGTTTCTTGGCTGAAAGTCTGGGTCTGCTGTAAAGAGCAAAAGCAGCTTCGGCGGAGCGAGGGGTCCTTCCCACGAATCCACAGCCACACACCCCAGAAAGCCTGACTGTGCAGAAACAGCTGGGTTTTGGCAGGCTGATTTTGAAAAACGATGCTAATAATTTAAAGGCACTTTGTTCCAGAATGGGGTATGAAGGGAGAGGCATGTACTGTCAGATAAGGCAGGTCACCTATCTTGTTAAGAGAAGACTCGTTTGAGGATTTGTTTTGAAGCGTGTTCCCCCCCTTCCCACTTTGACTTTCCTCTAGTAAGACTTCCCAACTGGCACCTGGGAGATAGGTGTGCCTGGAGATTGGTCCCTTCAGCTTTGAGGATGGTTGGCAGGGACTTGATGGGGTGCCTGAATCCTTGGGACCAGCCATCTTTGCTCTCCTGGTTGTGCCTTACCCATTTCTAGAATTTTCCCTGTGCCTTGACATGAAAATAGTTGGGAAAAACTACTTTATTTTTTAAATTTATTTTTTATTTTAGAGATAGAGGGCATGCAAGCAGGGGAAAGGGACAGAGGGGGAGAGAGAGAGAGAGAGAGAGAGAGAGAGAATCTTTTTTTTTAAGTTTATTTATTTATTTTGAGAGAGAGACAGAGAGAGAGAGGGAGAGAGAATCCCAAGCAGGCTTCACACTGTCCCCGCAGAGCCCAACTCGGGACTCAAACTCACGAACAGTGAGATCATGATCTGAGCTGAAATCAAGAGTTGGATGCTTAACCGACTGAGCCACCCAGTTGCCCCAGGAAGAACTGCTTTAGACTGATGTGTTCTGCGGAGATTTCGCAGAACACAGCAGGTTTCTCGATATCTGCTTTTCAAAATAAAACACATTAGTTATTACTCTTGGTGCTCTGGCTTTTGGCAGTGACTGCCAATATCAGGACTTTGTGGTTCAGTAAAGCTGTAGGGCAATTTGATTATGCTATGTGTATTGACTGTGATCGCAAGTAACAGAGATCCAGCTTAAAGTGGTTTAAGCAAAAACAAAAAAATAATAACATAACACATATGCATGCATGCACACCCCCCCCCCCAACATGCCCATATACTTTATTTTTTCATAACTGAGAAGGCCGTGAGTGGAATTAGCCCCAGTCATGGTTGGATCGAAGGGTTCAAGTGATATCATGTGGACTTGGGTATTTTTCTGTCTTTATCTCCTGTCTCCAAATACAAATACATCCTCAGGGAAAGCTCTCTCACGAGGTAGCCCTTGGCAGCTGCAGGCTTTTGTTTGATCAGTTTAGTAACCCAGAGAGAATGCCTCGATCCCTAGAACCCCAGCAAAAGGATGTGGTCGGACTCTGGCAGCCAGCTTGGCTCATCGCTGTGACCGGCAACATGTGGGGCTTTGCCTGCGTCACAGATCCATCCCTGGGGCCAGCAGTGGAGCTAAAGCAACCTGGGACACATGTGCTGCAAGTGGGGAGAGAGGGCGCCTCAAAGGACAATCAGGGTGCTGTGACCACAGGACGGGAGCTTGGATGTCGAGTGGGCAAGAGCTGTGCCTGGGAGCCGCAATCCTGGCTTCTCCATGGAAACCGAAGAAACAGACGACCGTCGATTTGTTCTGAGCCAACGGTGACAGACAAGGAAGGACGTGCTCAGCAGCTGATTCAGACACGTCTGCGACACCGAGGGATGGTCACCAGTGAAGAAGGAAGGGGCCTGGGATTGTCGTCTGGGCTACCCACCTGTCCTCAGGTGTGCAGGTGCCCACGCGGCCCCTCAAAGGCAACTAACTCCTCCTTCCATTAAAAATTGCTAGAGAGATAATACCACGAATCCTTTTTATAGAACTATCAGGCTTGGGGGTGTCCAGGTGGCTCAGTCGGTTTAGTGTCCAACTTTGGCTCAGGTCATGATCTCATGGTTCATGAGTTCAAGCCACGCATTGGTCTCTGTGCTGACAGCATGGAGCCTGCCTGGGATTCTCTATCTCTTCCTCTCTCTCTCGGCCCCTCCCCAACTCGTGCACTTGCGCTCTCTCTCTCTCTCTCTCAAAAAAATTAATTAAGAAACTTAAAAAATAATAAACTAAACTTAACTTAAAAAAAGTAAATATCAGGCCGTTCCAATGTTTTGAGTCAAGAAATGCCTAGTGCCATGCTTGAATCTTTTGTGCCGCTGTCCTCAGGAAAAACAAAGAATAAAAAACAAAGAATGATAGATTCTTACCATGTATAACCACCACCACCACCACCACCACCATCATCATCATTATCATCATTCCACACCAAAGCACCTGTGTGTTTCTGATCCCATTTTATTTTAATGTGGTGATACTTTCCTCTAAATGCCTATGCTCACACGTGCGTTACTATTGGTCCTTCTTTATCCCCCTGGCCTCTTATTGTAGTAAATCTTGGAAACAGCTTAGACTTTCTTGTCTGTAAGATGAAGTAATGCTCCTCTGTGAGGATTAAAAGAAAGAATGAATACAGAGCGTACGACGACAGAAGGTGCTCAAAAGATAGGATGCATGGCTGTATGCAGCCATATAGTCCCTGAGAAGTGTTTCATTAGACTCATTAACTTCTGCCCTTTAAAAAAAGTCCCATTGGTCACTTACAAAGTGCAGGATCGCTTCTAAGGGCTTCTGAAATTGGGATGATGGCCCAGGGATGCACCACTGCCCATGACCGAGAAAGAAGCCTTAAGCAATTGAATAACGCTTTTCTGAAAATGTTAGGAGTATAGTACTGAGAAATCAGAAATAGACTAGAATCTTCCCTGCAAGTGTTTAATGGGAGAAGCATCTACAGAAAGACCTCAGGGCCAGGGCCAGGATATTTGGGTCTGATCCTAGCCCTGCCCCTCACTAGCTGTGTGACCTTAGACAAATGTCTTAAACTGACTCTCAGTTTTCTCTTCTGTAAAATGGGAATAACAGCCCCAGCCCAGCCTATCTCACAGTATTATCAGTGATGCAGTAGAGTCTCCAGTTCTTATAAAATCTATAGGACTAGAGAGGCAAACCAAGAAACAGGCTCTTTTTTTTTAAAAGATTTTATTTTTAAATAATCTCTACATTCAATGTGGGGCTCGAACTCACAACCCTGAAGTCAGGAGTCATGCTCCACTGACTGAGCCAGCCAGGCGCCTCCAGACTCTTCACTGTAGAGAACAAACTGATGGTTACCAGAGGGGAGGCGGAGGGGGTGGGTGAAATAGGTGATGGGGATTAAGGAGGGCACTTGTGACGAGCACTGGGTGATGTATGGAAGTATTGAATCACTATATTGTACACCTGAAACTAATATTACACTGTATGGTGACTAACTGGAATTTAAGTAAAAACTTAAAAAAAAAATCTACAAGACTAATTTCTTCCAGAGCATTTGAAAAAACTGCTCCATTATTTATCAGAATGTATTATAGCTGTTGTCAGTCTGTCTTAGTAAACCACGAGCTGAATTGTGGAAAGGATGTATGCAATATTTGCTAGAGACACAAAAGTATGCATAGCACATGCAAGTCAGAAGCTTATTAACCATGCATATGGGAGAAACCAGCAGCCAACCTAAGAACCTGTGGTCTTCTCCACCACCCCCTGCATTTCCTTCCAAGGTCTTCTGAGGATTATTTCATTTGACGTTATGCTTCTAAGATTCCCATCCATGTTGCTGTGTGTAGCTGCGGTTTACTTTCTCCTTTGTATGTTTCTTCACTGTAAGGCTCTCCTATACCACAGTGTATTGACTCACTCCTTTGTCAAAAGACATTTAGGTGGTGTTTAGTTTTTTCTTATTACAAAGAATAATGCTGTGGATATTCTTCTGGATTCCATACACCTGTGCTATAAGTTACGGGACTTCAACTTTACAAAAGAATGCTTTATTGTTCCTCAAAATAGTTATACCAGTTTACACACTAATCAGCAGTGATTAAGAGCTTCTTTTGATCTACGATATCACCAACCCTTGGTATTGACAGACATTATTATTATTTTTTTTTTTTTGCCAATCTAGTAGTTGTAAAATGTTTTATTCCTCATGTTCTTAATTGCATTTCCTGGGCCACTAATGAGGTTAATCGTCTTTTAATATACTCATTGGCCATTTGTGTTTCTTCTTTTGTGAAATTGTCCGATCATATATCTTTTGCCCATTCTTCTATTGGCTTCTCTTTCCTTTTTCTTTTCTCTTGTGATTTGTATGGACTCTTTATATATCTGGATACTAATCCATTCCCAATCGTATAGGTTGCAAATATTTTCTCCCAATTTGTGGCTTATCTTTTCAGTATCTTTATGGTGTTTTTTGAGCAACAGACATTTCCAATTTTAATGTGGTTCAATTTATTAATCTTTTCTTTTTTTTTCATTTTTAAAAAATGTTTATTTATTTTTCAGAGAGAGAGAGAGAGACAGACAGACAGAGCATGAATGTGGGAGGGGCAGAAAGAGAGAGAGACACAGAATACAAACCAGAATGCTGAGCTATCAGCACAGAGCCTGACATGGGTCTCAAACCCATGAACCATGAGATCATGACCTGAGCCAAAGTCGGACGCCTAACTGACTGAGCCCCTTATTAACCTTTTCTTTCATAGTTAGTGTTTTTGGGAGGGCTTGTTTGAGAAATCCTCCCCTACCTTAAAATTATAAATATATTTTCATATATTGTCTTTTAAAACTTTCACATAGAAATCTTGAAGTTGTTTGGATTTTTAAAAAAATCGTTTTGGATTTTATTTGTGTATATGGTGAGAAGCCAAACCCAATTTTGCTTATCTGCATATGGAAGATGACCAGTGACCTCAACACTTTTTGTTGAATAGTCCCTTCTCTCTCCATTGCTTTGTAATGGCTCCTGTTTTACCTCTCAAGTCCACACCTGTTGTATTTTTCTGTTCTCTCTGTTCTTTTCTATTTACAATTTGTGCACCACTAACGACTCAGTGTTCATTATTATAGCTTTAAAATAAGTCTTATTATCTAATAAGACAGGTTCCTCCACTTTGTTTCTTCCCTTTTTACCGTCTTTAATATCTTTCAGTAGGCTCTTATAATTTTCTCCAAACAAGTCTTGCACATATTTGTGCAAGGAACATTCATTCCTAGGAATTTTATATTATTTGTTGCTATGTTAATGATATCTTTTAAAGAATTCAGTGTTCCTTTTTGTTGTTAGTACATAGAAATGCTATTTACTTTTGAATATTGAACTTACATCCAGATGGATTGTGAAATTCTCTTATTATTTCCAATCATTTGTAGAATCTTTTGGGTTATTTTGACAATCACACTATGAATAATGGGAATTTTGTTTCTTCTCTAATTTTTATACCTTTAATATATTTTTCATGTCTTTACTGGTTGGTGCCTTTAGAATAATGCTGAATATAGGTGGTGACAGTGGGCATCCTTGTGTTTTTTCTGATGATATCAGAACTGGGTCTAATGATCCCTCATTAAGAATGAGTTTTGCTGAGTTTTATTTCTTTTTTTTTTAATTATTAGTGGGTGTTGAATTTTATGAAATGCTTTTTTCCTACAACTATTGACATAATGATATGCTTAAAAATCTGCTTCTGTAGGGAATTTCATTGATAGATTTTCTTATTAAGCCACCTTTCATTCATTCCTAAGATAATCAACTTAGTCATGATAAAGTATAATTTGCTTAAAACATACTGCTGGATTTATTTGGCTAGTATTTGTTTAGGATATTTTCCTCAATGATTATATAATAAAATGGCTGTGACATTCCTTTTTAAAAATTACTTTTGCTGGGTTTGGTATCAATGTATTACCTTGACAGAGTGAGATATTCTTCCTTTTCTATTTTCTGGAAGTCTAGAATGATCTATTAATGGAAAGTTTGTTAGAATTTGCCCAAAGATCACCAGATCTCTTGTTTTTGTTTTTTGGCTTTTAATTGTTTGGGTTTTTTTATGGGAAGATTTTTAGCTTCTGATATAATTTCCTTAACAGTTATAGGACTATTGGAACTTTTTATTCCTTCTTGAGTCAGTTTTGCAAAGTTATGTTTTTGTAAGAATTTGTTTAAATTTTCAGGTTAATTTACACGAACTTTCGGGGGGGCATTCTTTGTATTACCTTGTAAATCGCAACTAAATCTGTAGTTCTGTTGCTATTTTCATTCCTGGTATTGTGTTCTTTTCAAAAACTATCGAAAGTCATATCCATTTTATTAGCCATTTTCAAAAAACCAACTTTTGGCTGTGTTGATCTCCTCTATTTCTTCTTTCACTTTTTGCTTTGTATTTAATTAATTCCTCCTCTTCTGTTTATTATCTTCTTCTTTCTAATTTTTTGGATTTCTTTGTTCCTTTCCAAACTTCTTAAGCTGGATGCCTAGCCCACTAATTTTAAGCTTTTCTTCTTTCCTAATGTTATTAGCATTGAAGACTAAATACTTCTCTCTGTGTCCTACAAGTTTGGATCCATAGCATTTTCATTGCCATTAAGTTCTAAGAAATTTCTGATTTATTGTGATTAGTTCTTATGGCTCATGATTTATTTAGTGACGAGTTTTATTACACATTTGTGGGGCTTGGTTTATTTTTTTGGTATTGATTTATACTTATTGCATTGTCACTAGGGAATATGATCTGCGTGATACTGATTTCTGCAAAATTTGTTTGGAACATGATTTATTCACTGTGGTATCCACAGCGCCTCACATAATGCCAAGAATGTAGAAATTGTTTGGTAAATGTGCTGATCTAATGAATGACAGATGAATGTATGTCTAGTGACCAGGCATTCAAGGAATTACCTCTTTCTGCTTAGCCAGTTTGTCCGTTCCATATTCCAAAGTAGCCTTGTAAATAAGCACCAAAAATATAATGGCCCTCCAAAATTGTCTTCTACCCTATTTGCTCCCTCCTCCTGTGGCCTAGAAAGCAGACACTGAGTGGGTGGGTGAAAGGCTGCTTGCAGAATTGGTATCATGAGACCATCAGGGCTAGTCTTAAATGTAATAGCACTGGATACTTGGTTTTTCATTTGTGTCTCTTGTTACCTGGAGGCAAGCATTTCCTCTCTGATGGTAAGAGTCTCTAAAAATGCATGTAAAATGACATTTTCTGCAAGGAAAATTCTTATCTCATTGAATCCCTGAAAGTAATTAGGCATGATACCCCCATTTAGGAAATGGCAAAATGGATGTTAAACCTAGTTAGTGGTGAGAGTTTTTGATTTCCTGATCTGTACTTTTTGTTCTATACACCGACCATCTCCACCTCATTAAAAAAAAAAAAATGTTTATTTATTTTTGAGAGAGAGAGAGAGAGAGAGAGCTCATCCCAAGCAGGCTCCTCACTGCCAGAGCCTAATGCTCGAACTCACGAACCATGAGATCTTATTCTGAGCCGAAATCAAGAGTTGGAAGCTTAACTGACTGAGCCACCCAGGCACTCTATATCCACCTCATTTTTATTCCTTAAAA
Organism: Acinonyx jubatus; assembly: GCF_027475565.1. Classification (NCBI taxonomy): domain Eukaryota; kingdom Metazoa; phylum Chordata; class Mammalia; order Carnivora; family Felidae; genus Acinonyx; species Acinonyx jubatus. The sequence continues at coordinate 132,515,722 of NC_069386.1, read as the reverse complement.
CAACAGACAGGTAACACCTTGGACTTACCTAAGAGAATATAAGTAGATAAAAACATTTGAGTGAATTCTGCTTGTAAAAGGGCGTTTGAAGACAAAGAGTGAAAAGTACATATCCATTCTACACTAGTCAATATATATTGGTTAAATGAATGAATGAATGAATGTACATTCCTTCTTTTGATGAGTACATTTTCTCCTTTTAAAAATCTTTAAAAAATTTTTTTTAAACTTAATTTTTTTCACTTTCTCCTTTTTGAATCAATACCGCTTTGGTGTATGAAGGTGAAGAGAGTGAATCATTACTTTCTCTGTCTTCCTAAGCTTTTGAGAAGCCTTTTGAAGATGCTTATTGAACAGGTCTTGAAAGAAATGTAGAGGGAAATATTAGAACATTCTTATTTTGGAGTAAATCTTAGGAAAGATGGCAATATTTATAGATTATAACAAGATTCACGTATTGCAGCAATGACAACTGTATTCATATACTGTAACAATGGTTGTGCATTGTGATAACGTTTATATATTGTAATAGACACTTGACATGGGGTTGACCAGAAAGTCAATAAGTCAGTTGTGCTCCCCATACTTTTTAAGTGGCACCAGGTGAGAGGCTCTTCCTCATTCAGGTCACCCTGTTACCTTGAGTTTTCTCCCTCCTTTGTAATAGTCTGGTCTACAAAGTCCTTGTCCTTATTTTGCATGCAGAGGCAAGTTGTGGGCATCTCCTAGCCTTGTTTATGTCTTTTCCTCTTGTGTCCTCCAGAGGGCCTCCTTAGCTCTGCATAGGTAAGAGGTGTTGACAGTGAGTGATGACCATAGGAAACTCATCTGGAGCATAGAGGATTCAGATTCATCAGCCTTTCCAGATAGAAGAGACCTCAGATCTCACTTTTCAGAGGCTGAGAAAGACTTATCTGAAGGATACCATTGAGCTATGGAAGGTTCTGGACTAGAACCTGGCTTTTGATCCTTCTTTTCCCTTCCTTTTAGGAGGTAGACTCCTTCCCCATCTTCCCTTTCTTCCTCTTCCTACTTCTTGACACAACGCTGTAACAGTTAACCTTGACCCAGGGCCATTTCTATGCTGGGCACTGATTTAAAGGCTTTCTTTGCGTGGGATCCTCACGAAACCCCAGGAGTTGTGTACCATGGGAAAAGCCAGGAAACCAAGGCTTTTGGGGGCTAGAAACAAACAGAAAAACAAACAAAAATACTTGTTTAGAACCACACAGCCAAAAACAATGGGGCAGCAGGATTTGAAAGGGATCTAACCCTAAAGCCTGTACCCCCACCAAGCTGTGCTTTCCTTTGAACTGGGTTACTAGAGGTCTGAGATGCACGATGTAACAGTCTTGTTCCTGCTTCCCTGCCTCCCTCCTTATCTCGTCTACATTTCCATCTTTCTCACTCTAGCCCCTTTCTCGGGATTCTCTGCTCCCTTGCAGGGAGACTCAAGTCTCCATTCCATTGTGGAGAAGAGGGCTCCAGAGCAGATGTGGGCTCTTGGGGATGAGGGTTAAGCTGCTCAGGAAACTGCCATGTGCTTCTTCACTGAGATTTTATTTCACATCACAGTGGACTATGTCTTTGGGTAGAAACAACTCATAAAATTTAGAATGAAATCCAGTGAGTAAATATGCTTTGATTTATAGGTATTAACTTTTTCACTGAGGCTAAAACATATAACACGAAATTTACCATCTGAAACATTTTTGAGTGTACGCTTCAAGTGGTAAGTATAATTCACCTTGTTGTGATATAGTCCCCAGAACTTTTAAATCTTGCAAAACAGAAGCTCTGTACCCATTAAAAATGAACTACCCATTACATTCCCCTCTCCTCCCAGCCAGCCTCTGGCAACCACCCATCTATTTTCTGTTTCTGGGAGTTTGACTACTCTAGATATCTCAGAAGTGGAATCGTTCAACATTTGTCTTTTTTGTAACTGGCCTTTTTTTTTTCACTTAGTGTAATGTCCTCAAGGTTCATCCATGTTATAGCAGGTGTTGGAATTTCTTTCCTTTTTAAAGCTGAATAATATTCCATTGTGTATATATGCCACATTTTGCTTATCCATTCATCAGTGGACATCTGGGTTGCTTCCCCCCACCTTGGCTATTGTAAATAATGCTACTATGAACATGAGTGTGCAAACATCTCCTCATGACCTTGCTCTCAATTCTTTTGTATATATACCCAAACACGTAATTGCTGGGTCATATGTAATTCTATGTTTAATTTTTTGAGGAGCTACCATACTGCTTTCCATACTGTCTGCACCATTTTACATTCCCACTAGTAGTGCACAAGGGGCCGGATTCTCTACATCCTCACCAACACTTGCTATTTCCTTTTCCTCCCTCCTTCCCCCTTCCCTTTCTTCCTTCCCTCCCTTCCTTCCTTCCCTTCCTTCCTTCCTTCCTTCCTTCCTTCCTTCCTTCCTTCCTTCCTTCCTTCCCTCCCTCCCTCCCTCCCTCCCTCCCTTCCTTCCTTCCTTCCTTCCTTCCTTCCTTCCTTCCCAATCAGTGTAATGTGAGCAACTAGTTTTTAAATGAGTATTCTGTGCCAGGCACTATGTTTAGAGTAGGGGGCTGCAAAGTTCAATACAGTGTGGGTCCTGCTTTTGAGCCATTTGGTCTTGTGTTTGAACTAGTCCAGTGTTTCTGCAAGTGTGAATACTTGTGCCAGCATCAGCTGGGATGCCTGTTAAAATTACTGACTCCTGGGACTGTCTCTAGACTTCTTGAGTCAAGAGTTCTATTGACTTTTAAAAACAAGACTCACAGGTGTTCCTAATGCACACCATTGAGCTAATAGTTAATTTAGCTTCACATTAAAATCTGTCTTGGACCTCCCCAGGGGTTGTGAGTTATCTGGTCTGGGGTGGGCTTCTATAATATATTTTAAAGTTTATTTATTTATTTTGAGAGATAGTGAGAGCAAAAGAGAGAGAGAGAGAGAGGGAGGCAGAGAGGGAGAGGGAGAGAGAGAATCCCAAGCTGTTAGTGCACAGCCCTATGTGGGGCTTGAACTCATGACCCGTGAGATTATGCCCTGAGCCAAAATCAAGATTCGGACATTTAACTGACTGAGCCACCCAGGTGCCCCTTTTCTATAATATATTTTAGAGCTTCCCAGGTGATAAAAATGTACAGTCCAGGTAGAGAAATATTGGCTTAGATGATTCCTAAATTCTTTCTAATTGTAATATTTTTGGCAGCATTTTTTGGTTCAGCCAATACTGACTTTTTTGTCTATGCAAGCCTGCAGGTCAGCCAGGGTGTGAGGGTTGAGAGCAGTCTGGGCTCAAATACAAAGGCCCGAGTTGTGTCCTGAACCATCTGTACTTACTATCAGGATAACCTTAGGGAAGTTCCCAGACCATGAGACGGTGGGATCATGGAAGAAAGTCTTTAAGGAAGAAGAGGGAGGTTGACTGTGCCAAATAAGGCTGAGAAGTAGTGAAGGATGAAGACTAAGCCATTGGATTTGACATTGTGGAAGTCATTGGTGACCTTGGCGAGAGAGTCCGTAGTGGGATTAAAAAGCTGGAAGTCTGATGGGAGTCTCTCTTAGAGAGAGGGTGGGAGGTGTGGAGCAGAGCAGTGATTGAAGACAACTTCTAGGAAGTCTGTGGTAGGGGGCACAGAGAAATGTGGTGGCCCCAGGGAGTTACATTAGGCCATTTATTTTTATTGTTTTTTTATTAGAGTTTCCTTCACGACTGCTACTAAGTCTAATGAAAAAAGCATTTACCAACCATTTAGAAACAGGGACCACAGTTTTTCGGGCCCACCTTATTGTGTGTGTGTGTGTGTGTGTGTGTGTGTGTGTGGTGTTCAATACAGAAGTCAAATTGTTCTGTTTAAGCTAACTCAGAGAGCTCATCAAAACATAAAACTTAATGGGGGCGCCTGGGTGTCTCAGTCGATTAAGCATCTGACTCTTGATTTCGGCTCAGGTCATGATCTTACAGCTCGTGATTTTGAGCCCCCTGTTGGGCTCTGTGTTGTCAGCACAGAGCCCGCTTGGGATTCTCTCTCTCCCTCTCTCTCTGTCCTTCCCCTGATCTCACATGCACTTTATTTCTTTCTTTCTCTCTCTCTCTCAAAAAAAAATTTTTTTTTAATCCATAAAACTTAATGCTAAGTTTTGCAGAACTACAAGGGCTAGGACTTTCATAGCAGTCAATTGAGAGCTACAAGTACCCACATGTGGGAGAGGACAGTTGTGTTTTCATTCTTCCTCTCTTGTTTTTCCTTCCTCATTGTCTCTTCACTTTTTCCTTTTATTTCCCCCTTTCCGCTTCTTTCTGCTCCCATTTCTTCCTCCTCCTGCAGCATCCTTAGCATGGCATGTGACCCTTTTACAAATGGGCCCTTGTCCCTCATCCCCCTGCACTCTCTGCGCTCACCCATTTTAACTGCTCTTGGCTCCCTGAATGGGCTGTGCCTCTCGTGCCTCTGTGCCTTTGCACACGCCGTTCCTCGCTTACTTTTTTAAAGTTTTCATTGAGGTGTAATTGACATATAACATTATATTAGTTTCAGGTGTACAACGTAATGATGTTGTATTTGTGTATCCTGTGACATGATCACCACAAGTAGTCTACTTTCCCTCTGTCACAGTTACATAGTATGCAGTGCAATATTATTGACTATAGTCACCATGCCCTACATTATGTCCCCATGACTTGTATATTTTATGACTGGAAGTTTGTCCTTCTTGATCTGCTTCTCTCATTTCATCCACCCTCTAGCCTCCCTCTCCTCTGGCATCCACTAGTCTGTTCTTTGTATCTATGTGTTTTGTATTGTTTGTTCACTTGTTTTGTTTTTTAGATTCCACATATAAGTGAAGTCATGTTTGCCTTTCTTTGTCTGACTTATTTTACCTAGTGTAATACCCTCAAAGTCCGTTCATGTTGTCACAAATGGCAAGATTTCATTCTTTTTCATGGCTGAGTAGTATTCCTGTGTATGTGCGTGCGCGCGCGCGCGTGTGTACCTTAACTTTCTTATCCATTCATCCACTGATGGATACTTGGATTGTTTCCCTATCTTGGCTATTGTAAATAGTGATGCCATGAACAGAGGGTTGCAAATATCTTTTTGAATTAGCGTTTTCATTTTCTTTGGATAAATACCCAGGAGTAGACAAGGTTCCTATGTTAGCTCTATTTTTAATTTTTTGAGGAGACTCCATCTTATCTTCCGCAGCGGCTGCACCAGTTTGCACTCCCACCCACAATACACCAGGGTTCTTTTTTTTCCCACATCCTCACCAACACTTGTTATTTCTTGTCTTTTTGATAATAACCATTCTGACAGGTGATATCTCATTGTGGTTTTGATTTGCATTTCCCTGATGATTAGTGACGTTGAGCACCTTTTCATCTTCCGTATATCTTCTTTGGAAAAATGTCTATTCAGATCCTCTGCCCATTTAAAAAAAATCAGATTGTTTGTTTGCTTTTTTTTATTATCGAGCTGTATGAACTCTTTATATATTTTGGGTATTAGCCCCTTATTGGATATATGATTTGCAAATATCTTCTCTCATTCAGTAGATTGCTTTTTTTTTTAATTTTTAAAAAATTTTGTTGATGGTTTTCCTTGTTGTGCAGAAGTGTCTTTAAAAATTTTTTTTATGTTTATTATTTATTTTTGAGAGAGAGAGAGAGAGACAGAGTGCAAACAGGGGAGGAGCAGGGGAGGAGCAGAGAGAAAGAGAGACACAGAATCTGAAGCAGGCTCCAGGCTCTGAGCTGTCAGCACAGAGCCTGACAGGGGGCTTGAACTTACAAACTGCGAGATCATGACCTGAGCTGAAGTCAGATGCTTAACTGACTGAGCCACCCAGCCACCCCAGTGCAGAAGCTTTTTTGTTTGTATAACTCATTTTTTAATTTTTGCTTTTGTTGTCATTGCCTTTAGAATCAGATCCAAGAAAAAAAAATCACCAAGAGCAATGTCAAGGAGCTTACCATCTATGTTTTCTTTTAGGAGTTTATGGTTTCTGGTCTTATATTCAAGCCTTTGATTTCTTTTGAGTTAATTTTTGTGTATAGTGTCACATAGTGATCCAGTTTCTTTCTTTTCCTTTTTTCTTTTTGCATGTAACTGTCCAGTTTTCCCAATGCCATTTATGGAAGAGACTGTCCTTTCCCTGTTTTCCTCCTTTGTCATAAACTAAATGACCATATACATATGGGTTTTTTTTCTGGGTTTTCTGTTCTGTTCCACTGATCTGTATGTCTCTTTTTATACCAGTACCTTGTCATTTTGATTACTATAACTTTGTAATGTAGTTTTAAATCAGGGAGTGTGATGCTTCCAGCTTCGTTTTTCTTTCTCAAGATTGCATTGTCTATTCAGGATCTTTTGTGGTTCCACACACATTTTAAGATTGTTTGTTTTATTTCTGTGAAAAATGCTATTAGGATATTGATAGGGATTACTCTGAATCTATAGATTGCATTGGGAGATATGGAAATTTTAACTATATTAATTCTTCAAATCAATGAGCATGGAATATCTTTTCATTTATTTATGTCTTCTTCAATCTCTTCCATCAGTGTCATGTAGTTTTCAGTGTGCATGTCTTTTATCTCCTTGGTTAAATTTATTCTCAGTTATTTTATTCTTTGGAATGAAATTGTAAGTGGGATTGTTTTCTTAATTTCTCTTTCTGATAGTTTGTTGTTAGTGTATTAAAATACAACAGATTTGTGTATATTGATAGTGTGTTCTGAAGCCTTACTGCATTTGTTTATTAGTTGTAGTAGTTTTTTCATGTGTGAAGTCTTTAGGGTTTTCTATATATAAAATCATGTTGTCTACAAATAGTGACAGTTTTGCTTTTTATTTTTCCATTTGGATGCATTTTATTTCTTTTTCTTGCCTAATTGCTTTGGCTAGGACTTCTAATGCTATGTTGAATAAAAGCAGCAAAAGTGGGCATCTTTGTCTTGTTCCTGATCTCAGAAAAAAAGCATTCAGCTCTTCACCATCGAGTGTGATATTATACGTGGGTTTGTCAAAAATGGCTTTTATTATGTTTATTATGTCACATTCCCTCTATGCCTGTGCTGTTGAGAGCTTTTATCATAATGAATGTTGAATTTTGTCAAATGCTTTTTCTGCGTCTAGTGATTTACCATATGATTTTTGTATTTCGTTTTGTTAATGTGGCGTGTCACACTGATTAATTTGCAAATGTTGAACCATCTTTGCATCCCTTGAATAAACCCTATGTGATCATGGTGTATGATCTTTTTAATGTATTGTTGAATTCAATTTGTTAATATTTTGTTGAGAAGTTTTACATCTATGTTCATTAGGATTATTGGCCTGTAGTAATCTTTTCTGTGGTGTTCTTTTCTGGGTTTGCTATCAGGGTAATTCTGGCCTTATAAAATGAGTTTGGAAGTGTTCCCTCCTCTTCAATTTTTGGAAGAGTTTGAGAAGGATAAGTATTAAATCTTCTTTGAATATTTGGTAGAATTTACCAGTGAAGTCATCCTGACTTTGTTTGTCAGGAGGTTTTGGATTACTGACTCAAACTCCTTGTTAGTATCAGTCTATCCAGATTTTCTACTTCTTCATGATTCAGTCCTGGAAGACTGCATGTTTCTAGGAATTTATCCATTTCTTCTAGTTGTCCAACTTGTTGATGTATCATTTTTTATAGTAGTTTCTTATGACCTTTTGTATTTCTTTGGTATCAGTTGTAACTTCCCCTCTTTCATTTCTGATTTTATTTACTTGAGTCCTCTCTCTCTACTTAGTGAGTCTATCTAAAGTTTCTCACTTTTGTTTGTCTTTTCAAAGAATCAACTTTTAGTTTCTTTTTTTTAGTACCGTTTCTTTCTGCCATGACCTTTATTATTTCCTTCATACTACTAGCTTTGGGCTTTGTTTGTTTCCCTGTTTGTAGTTCCTTTAGGCTTATTGGGGGAGGGTCACAGGGGAACTCCAGGCCAGTGTGCATCCATCCCTGGGTTTAGTGGGATGGGGCCATAACAGAGCCCACCTACTTTTTTGGGCTAATTCCTATTCGTTTGTATTAGGGTACAAGCTAGGCTGCTATAACAAAAAGACCTTCAACATAGTAGTCTAGATAAGAGAGAATTTACATCTTCTCACATGGTATAGTCCAGAGGCAGGTGGTTCAGGGATGGTAGAGTGTCTTGGCCAAACTCAACATGTGGTTCTCACTTCTGGATCCAATGTGGCTGCTCTAGCCCTCACCATCACACCTACATCCCAGAGGGAGGAGAGAAGTGACAAAAGGACCCCACGCTCATTATTCTAAAGTGTGACTCAGAAGTTGTTACACATATTTTTATTTATGTTTCACTGGCTAGAGTTTAGTCACATAGTCACATTTCACTGTAAGGGAAGCTGAAAAATACAGTCTTTAGTTGGGAGAATGGATATCGGAGGACAGTATCCAATTGTGGCAACCTCTGCTACATCATCTGTCTAGATCCACCCAAATATCTTCTGTTCCAGGAAGCCTGTTCCTCCTGGACGGGACCCCATTCATTGCTCTAGCTATGAAACCGACCATACTGAATTGGAATTATCTGCTCCTGTAACTGTTCCCTACTAGACTGTAAACATATGTGACCCATGTCATTTATCTTTGAATGCCTAGTACCTATAGCAGTACTGGCTCGTGGTGAATGTATGTGGCATAAACGAATCCTGTTTAGAATTTTATTGACCCTTGGACTTGGGCACTGTGCTCTTTGTGGGGAGGTGCTAAAGTGGTCTGGCAAGTAAGTTAGTTGGTTGGCCCCACATGTAGCTCCTTCATCTCATTGCCGTCCACACTAAAGCAATCCCGAATCTGCTAGTGACCACAGAAGGGTGGATGTAAAAGGATAGCCCCTATTCCATTGGCTAAGTAAACAAGCAATCCTGAAAAGTGTTCAATTCGTTCAAATATTTATTTTAGTCTCAAGTGATATAATTCAACTCTTACCAAGGCCAAAGGGTGGTGGGAAACATGTGTGGCTACTTCAGATCTGTGCTTTTTGGGGTGGGGCCCTCCTTTCCAGACTCTCAGGATATGTGGCCCCCCCCTCAGCCAGGAGAGAGCACCCCTAGCATACTCTCCCCTATGGTCACCTCTTCTTCTTCTTCCTGTGCCCTAAGGTTTCACTTCCTCTTGACTTGTAGCCTTAACAGTTATTCTCTGATGTGCTGGGCTTGTCTGTTAGAGATGGGGAACCAGGTGGAGGAGTGGGGGCAGGAGAGGAGACATAGTGGGTTGCTCCCAGGATGACATGTCCATATTCTTAATCACCTATTGGCCTATTGCTTGTACTTTGTTATGTTGAAGGAGCCATCTGTTACTTCCCTCCCTTGTTCTGGGGTTCCAGGAATAGATGTGTGTGAAGGAACCATTTCTCTGCATCATCGTCCAGTGTCAAGACCTGCCCTCACCTCCCAGATTTGGGACACTCCCAGTTATATGTTCTCATACCCAGTTATATCTTCTCATACCCAGTTATATGTTCTCATAGCCTTCTGCAATGCCCTCCACACATCTGTTTCTGTTCAGTGTCAGTCTTCCCCATTAGCCTGCGAGCACTAGGGGGCAGGGGTAGTGGCCCCATTTCAGAGATAAGAAAGCAAATGTCAGAAGCTGTAGCAGGGTCCCTGACCTCAGGTGTGGGGAACAAAACACATGCAGATTTCGTTATCGTGTTCTGAACGTGACCTGGCAGGGAATGTGTGTTGCTGACGACAGACTCATTCCTTGGGGTGAGTTTGCACACCTGGGTATTCTCACAGGCAGCCAGGCTGAGGATTTTGTCCCAAGCCTGAAAAATGGGTAGGATTTCCTGGTTGTCCCCTAAGAGCTTGGTGCCCATTTTCAGGCCAGAATGAACGTGTATCTTTTCCCTTCTCTGGTGTTCCTCCTTCTTGTGATGGTTAAAAATAAACTTTGTCCTTGACCAGACATCCAGCTCTCTAAGAGGAAAGAGGAAATGTAACTTACTCCATTGGGCCAAGCGCATGGTGTGTCAAAGCCTTTAGAGGTGGAGAATGCTCTCAAATCAGCCCTGGGCAAAGACTGGGATGGGAATAAAGCCCCAGGCACTACAGGCTGAGGCCTAAGGCTCTGCCGGAGTTGAAGCTGGATGCCAGATATCCTTCAGCTCGTGGGAATGAGATACAAGTCACCAGAAGAATGGATGGTGGAACCGGTTTCCTCTGATGCCCTGTGGTCTAACTGACTTTCCCCTCTTGCTTTCAGAAAACTCTAAGTAAACGAAGTACCTTCACTCAAATAGAATTCATTTCCATACTTTCCATCATGCTAGGCACTGTGTTGGGAGCTTAAGATACAAATGTGAATAAGACCCAGTTCTGACTTTCAAGAAGCTCGTGGTTTAGTGGAGGGAGCTGGGCCATACACAGCTAACTATGTAATACAATATGAAGTGCTATAAAGCTAGATGTTCTTAGCACATGTTTGAGTATGAAAGTAGGCTTCATGTGCTATGTTGCTGAGGTGCCAAAAGAAAGCTCTGACGTTTCTCAGGAGGCGATATAAAATTTTGAGGAGTATAGCCACATGATCATTTTTGTGTCTTGGATGGTTCTGGAGGTTGCATTTAGCTTGAGGTCGAGGGGGAGAGACTGGAAGCCTGCAGACTAGTAATGAAGTTATTTCAATCATTCAGAGAAAAGACAGTGAAGCCTTGAAGTGTTTGAGGTGACGTAAAGAAAGAGGAGAATTTGAAAGATTTCCAGAAGGAGAATTGTGTGAGAATAGGGAGTTAGGGAAAGATTGTAGGGATGCTTGAGGTTTCTAGCCCAGGATACTAGAAAACAGTGATGCCCTTAACTGAGACAGCATTGGAAGAGGTTCAGGGACAAGGAGATCATGGACTGTGACACTGAGGGTGACAAGGAAGTCAGGATGTGGGGCAGGAGTAGGCTCAGAGGGGACAAGGAGGAGGAGACTGTGGGAGGACACAATGGAGATTTTAAGATTTAAGAACTGTGATTCCTAGACAGTGGAAAAGGGATGGTCTGCATTGGAGGAAAGACACCGCCTTTCTTCCTCTCCTTTTTTTTAATGTTTATTTATTTTTGAGAAAGAGAAAGAGAGAGACAGAGCATGAGTGGGGGAGGGGCAGAGAGAGAGGGAGACACAGAATCCGAAGCAGGCTCCAGGTTCCGAGCTGTCAGCACGGAGCCCCACACGGGGCTCAAACTCATGAACTGTGAGATCACGACCTGAGCGAAGTCGGCCGCTCAACCGACTGAACCACCCAGGTCCCCCACCGTCCTTTGTTCTAACTGGCATCTTTTGCACTTTTTGTCATCGCTTTAGGGGCACTATTTCTAAGAACTTAGTTAATATTCAGAAAATTGAGTTTACTCCTAGGAAATCACGCACCCCCGGCAAACTGAAGCGGGGAAGAACTTTGGAAGGCGCACAGTGCTTTCGCCCAAGGCATCGCAGCAGTAGGCGCTCCAGCACTTACACGGTGGAATTGAATCATGGATGTTTCTGTACACCAGGAAAGCATCCTGCCTGGCTTAGACTGTGCTACGAACTTGTTTAATAAGACTCTAAAAATCACAATACTATAGTAACCCGCAGGGTTGATCTTAGAGAAATATCCAGTGAGGAATTGTTGGCTTGATATGTGAACACTTAAATTCTCTCCTAGCCTCTCTTGAACAGCCTCTTAAACTCTGAGCAGGTTGCACGGGTACAGAACGAAGCGCCCTGGGCCAGCAGCAGCATTGGCATTGCCTGGTTGCATGTTAGAAATGCAGAATCTGCCAAACTGGAACCTGCATGTTAGCAAGGTCCTCGCTGACTCGTACGCACATCAAAGCATGTGAAGTATTGGTCTGGTGTGGCAAGTTCCAGACGTGGTTTTGCACTGGAATCACATAGCTTACTTTAAACAGCTTTCCAAGCCTCAACCCCAGGCATTCTGATCAAGTCAGGTGATTCTCTTGGGTAGCTAGGTTTGGGAACTGTGGCTTGTACGGGTTCAAAAGTCCTTCTCTGTTGATGGGCAAATGGCACGAATTTTAGTTTGTGGAAATCTAGTTTGAGCGCCATGTTTGTTTGGTTTACAGTCATGGTAATAACTAAAGCCTCATGCCCTTTAAAAAAAAAAAATACCACGTCTAGGCTGGTAGTAAGCAGTCTTGGCTCCTTACTGTCAGGACAGTTTGATGCATGGCACTCAAGAAGGAAGATATGTGTCATCCCTTCCTTAGTCCCTGCCCCCCACAACTGCAGCGACCATTCATACGTTGGCAAAACGTGAATGGGCTTGGCCAATTCACTGCCCATTTTGAAAGCAGCTAAAGTCAGCTGATGTTTTCCAAGCACTCTGATGAAAATAATTACCCAAGACCAAACAATATGATCTCCATTAGTTGCATAGTTGTTGGTTTTTTTTTTTTCTGTAGAAGGTCAGAGCTAGAAGGGGCCTTCCAGAACTCTCCTCCCAGCTCTCACTTTATGGGTAGAAAAATAGAATCCACAGAGAAGTTGAAACCTGCCTTCTAGCTGGTTTCATCCAAGAGGAAAGGATTTTTTGTCGTTTAGAAAAACGGAGCACATATTTGTTGCCTAATTAGAGGCGCCATACGAGCAAGCTTTGTATTCTAAGTGTAATATCAAGCATTGGGAAAAGTTCTGTAAACACAGAGAGATCTGGTTCCTAACTATTGCCCAGGACCCATAAGACACATGGAGTGCAGATGTCCTTGGATTTCAACAAGCGAGTTCTCAAACGCTGAGGTCTTTAATTAAGCAGGTGTTTGGGAAGTAGGTCCCGTGTAGCTTCCAGCCTTGGCTGGGCTTGTCTTGCTGAAAAATGGCACTGACCCAGCCCAGCAGCAGGCCTGAAACTGGCTTCAATCGGAGGCGTAGGAATGTGCCATTGTTATTTTCTTTCTTATCAAGCCCCATTAGCGTGAGCAAGGAAGGAACAAAAATGGGCTGGGAAAACATGTTGTTTCACTGGGTAAAAATTTACTACCCAGGAAATGATTTTGCCGTTTCCAAAAAAGGCCTTTGAAAAGGTGTAGTCTTCCAAACTCTTTTGGACGATTTCTCCCAGTGTCACCCAGTGAGAATGTTTCCTTTTGGCTGATGGCCGTTCTCACACAAGAACAGAGACATTCCTCTGTGGTTGTATACACAGGTTCACAAGGATGACCCATTGCTTGTCCACAGTATTGGAGAACAGAAGACATGGAAAGAAGGAAGAGTCGTAGATGGTGTAGAGATTGGTCATAGTTAGCTGTGGAATTCAGCAAAACACAAAGACCCCTAGGCTTCTGGACGTCTGCGATTATGGAGTCATAGATGGACTCACAGATGCCAAAGTGCAGAGGTGGAAGCTGAGACCCCATGAAGGAATGTACCCTACCTTTTTTCACTCTTGTCCCAATCGCCTCCCTGTCTACCAGGGAGATGTCCCCGGCTCTGGCTATGGTTGAACCATTGGACTAATCATGTCTTACTGAGCCCTAGTGCTGTCATCTTGGTGTCTTTGGTGGATCCCAGAACAAAGCCTGTGGAGGCAGGAGCCATGCTTCCCTGCTATCTTTCACAGTTGTTAGAAATAGCGCCTCACTTAGGAAACTAGAATTTCCTGGGCACCTGCTATGTGCCAGCCAGTGGTGATAGGACCTGTGCACAAATACTGTATTTAGCAGAACACCTGAGGATGTGAGAGACTAATGAACTTGATCAGTAATACTTAGTTATCAAGTGCAGGAGCCTGGATTTACATCCAGCTCTGCCTCCCCCCGAAGTTATTTTTTTACCCATTAGCCCTTTCTGGGGAAGTCTCGGCCCTTCGGTCTTTTTTCCTCTGTGGCTTTAGTGCGGGCAGAATGGCTTAGGAAATGTTCTCCCCGGGGCATGGATGAATCGTTGGGTTTTGTTTTGTTTTGTCTTCCAGTTTTTTAAAAGACCTTTAATTTCAATTAGAACATGTACTATGAATACAGTTTAAGTATTTTCCCTTTAACTTTTAGGAATAGATGTGGAAATGTAATAACTATACAACAATAAATAGCTGGCATACATAGGCATATTATTTAATGTTTTTAATGTTTATTTACTTTTGAGAAAGAGTTGGGGTGGGGCAGGGAGACACAGAATCCCAAGCAGGCTCCAGGCTCTGAGGCGTCAGCACAGAGCCCGACGCGGGGCTCGAACCCACGAACTGTGAGCTCATGGCCTGAGCTGAAGTCGGACGCTTAACTGACCGAGCCACCCAGATGCTCCCATTTGCATAGTATTTGTACACAAACCGATTTATTACACAATTTATGGCAGTACGTTTAGCCTGTTATGCGTGCCTTTAGATCTCTTTATATAATAACCTGTGAGTTAACACTAAGAGTTGTGGCTCCTCCTCCTGGTGTTTCTTGAGTCAGCCTGAAGGAGAGCATTCTTTTTGTCATTTGGGTCGTCTGCCAGTGGTCTTCTGATGTCTTGAGGTCAGTTCCTCCATCTGCTTCCTCGACTCTACTTGGCAGACATCCTTTATTCACACTGTCTCAGCACACCTGTCCACGTGAAGCTGTCTGTCTGGCTGGGGACGTGGGACATAGTTGGCCATATGAAGTCCTCAGTGAGTGTCCCTAATATGCGGGCCTCTGTCCTAAGGCCCGGGAGCCCAGTCCAGCCTGTAGCCTCCTGAGAGGGGGTCAAGGGGGTGACTGACTTTGGTGACTTTCCCAAGTGAGCAGTTGTTTCAGATTGAGGATGTTTTCATTGAAGGCCACTCTGGGGATGTCGGAAGGAAGAGGCGACGGCTCGGACAAAGCTGCACGGGTCAGCAGAGCTGTGCCACTCACTGCAGAGGGCAGTTGCTTCCCGGGCAGGTACAGTTCTGGGCTTCAAACTGCTGCCAGGTTCTGGAGAGGTGAGCGAGCTCTCTCCTCCAGTGGCCGGGGCTCGGGCTGCCTGGACAGTGGTGGACGTTGCCCTGCCTGGGGAGGGACGAGTCACGGTTGATCTGGTGGAATCCTCCTGGTGCCCAGGCAGCTCCCAGGGAGCTGTGGACCGGGCCACAGCTCCCAGGAGTGAGGCAGAGAGTGCACAGAGGCCTCTAAGCAGAGTCTCCTTCCGGGAACGACGGGGCTAGAGGGCTCTACTCAAGGCCAGCTCTCCCAAATAGCCTGGAGGTTTGGGAGGACACACACACACACATAGCCACAGCAGAAGAAAAGAATGAATGAGTGAATGAGTGAATAGATGGCTGAATGGACTCGGCGTTCTTTCTTAGGAGTCTCTTCCTGAATATCACACAGGAAAGGAAATAGCAGGCATGATTTGCATCCGCGGATAATGACACTTTACTCAGGTTGCTGTAACTTGTACTTTTCCACTGATGCAGAAAGGAAGCTTTGCCAAAGAATGTCCTTGGAGTGGTTCAACGTATTTTTCCTTCTGTTATTTAAGTCAAATGTATTTAATGTAAGCAATTCAGCTGTGAGCTGGAATGTGTGATGAGTCTTTCAGCCTCGGGTGGAACCTCACAGCGAGAACATTCTAGTTTCTGCTCCACCAGGTGTGTAAACCGATGGGGGTTTTCGGTGGGGTTGATCGCTGATTGCCTTTAAAGTCCACACACCTAAATGGTCTTATCGGCCACTGGCTGGGGAAACTTGTCGGGGCTTAAAGGCATTGATGTTCATTATTCGTGTGTTCGTTCATTCATTCACCAGATAATTATTGAACATTTACTATGGACACGGCATTATACCAGGTATGTTCTGAGCGTATAAAAGACAAGACACACCCTCCAAGAGCTCCAGGGATTTATAGGGTTCTCGAAAATACGTATGTATTGAGAATCCACTCAGTGAGCGAGTGAAAGTTGAAAATACAGTTTTTCGAATGTACATCAACAGAAGTGGAGCATCACGAAGTTAATTCTTTAACCCAGTAAAAGGGGTGGAGTTGCTTTTTTTTTCCTTTTTTCTTTCTTTCTTTTTTTTTTTTTTTTTTTTGTTAAGACAATGAACTTTAAAGAGGTAGTCTCAGGCCAACATAGCTGCGGATGCCCGTGTGCGTGCCTGCGCATGCGCGCGCCTGTGCGCGTTCAGGTGCCGCGTGCCCTTCTGAGCCGTCTGGTCCCCTGGCGAGTGTTCGGCTTCTCTCTGCGGGGAGTCTGCCGGCCCATTGTGTGCGTCTCGAGCCGCACAAACACAGAGTCTTGGGAACTTGCTACCACCAAGTCTAATGGCTCTTCTCCCCTTGGGTCTCGCTCACCCTTTAATCCCCTCAAGGCAGGAAAAAGAGCGCAGAATTCCTAAGGCGACGTTGTTCCCAGGGTACAATTGCCATCCATCACTCCTCGCCAGAAAAATGTAAATATGCACTGGCCGATAGCGGCATTATTTATTATCATAGTCTTCGATGCGGATTTGAGCAGGGGTGGCTGCTCGCCAAGCATTATTCGCTGGTTCCCCTGGGAGGCTTTGCTGGGTGGGCAGAGCTGGGGGTGGAAGGGAGGCCAAGGGCAGAGGCATGAGCTCCTGCAGCCAAGAACAGCTGGGTTTTTGCCACGGAGGCTGCACATCGTCAACGTGTTGGGGTGGAGTGGAAGCGGCCACCACCTTGGAACCAGGTTCTTGGAGGCCGTGGCGTTCAGCGGCCTGAAGCCTGAATCCACGTGATGCCCAGACACCTGGCGGGCTGGGGCAGGGTGGGGATCGATTGGTGTCATTGGGGTTGACTTGTCGCAGGTGGGTGGTGGATTACGGTGGTGTCGCTTGACCCCGAGAAACTGTTGCTTACCTGGCTGAAGGTTTCACTGAGTCAGTCGTGCCCACTTTCCGCGCTTGTAGCCGGCAAAGCTCTGTCCTACACAAAACCCTGTCCTCAAGGAATTCACACTTTGGGGCCCTAGGCGCCCCCCACAGTCTGCAGTCTGCAATGTCAAGAGGCAGCCAGTTATCCTCTCCCCAGCCCTTTTTCCTCTTCCGAGTCTGCCAGCTCCCTTCTGAACCTGCCTGGGCCTGGGTAGTGTGACCGCTGCCATAGCTGCATAGAGGGATTTGGAGTCAGGTGGGAAGGGAGCTGGGCTCAGCTCTTGGCTTGGTACTGTATGTGAGGTGTCATATCTGCACATAATACAGTACACACTCACACGACATATACAGACTACATTTGCCTTCTACGTATGTACATGACGTACACGCATGCCCACGCCGACTACATGTGCACACGACATACGTAACATGTGTATACCACATACGCACACCGCACGTGCTCGGTGAGTACCTTTTAATGTTATTTCCAACCGTGCGTGGTCCCTTTGGAGGAGGCAGGGGAAGATGCGGATGAGCAAACCCCAAGTGCAGTAATAAGGGAAGCAAACGGAAGGTGCCCTGCGAAGGTACAGACAGGGAGGGGAGGTTGACCGAGGAGAGGGGTTGGTGCTGGGCCAGGCGGATCCAGGGCACTCGGTGGATCCTGTGCCGGGAATGCACAGATGAATGTTTAGGGAAAGTGTCCTTCTCCAGATCCAAGTGAGAGTGTGGCGTTGGAAGCGCTCCCCCCCCCAAAGTGCAGCGCGGGGACAAAGGGCAGGAGGATTTGTTGCAGTTACGACAGTTTTGAGTGCTGAGTGTGTACGTCGGAGGTCTTGAGGGATGTGACCGTGGATGTAGTTTGCTCTCTGGGCTCTGAAGCTCTTGATTAAGGAGAAGGGGCTGACTGCCCACTGCCAGACGGACAGCCATGGGCATGTAGCCATGCAGGGAACTCCAGTGCTGAGCCGAAGGCAGCAAGAGATCAGTCCCAGGAGCTCTGGAGCGGAGGGAAGGCCGGAAGCCTCCGTGAAGCTTCGTGAAGGTGCAGGGGCCCCAGGCCGAAGGATTTTTGTGGATAGATACAATCAAGTGGTTCCACCACTAGCTTCTTTTGGCAGGAGATGTTGGTTTTTCTTCTGTTCTCAGAGGTGTTTCTCACGCAGGTACACAACAGACCCCTGTTTAACACATGCATGAATAAGCCTAAGACAAAATGTGTTTCTTTTTTCTTTATTGATTTAAAAAAAAATTTTTTTAGTGTTTATTTATTTTTCAGAGAGATAGAGAGAGAGACAGAGTATAAGCGGGGGAGGAGCAGAGAGAGAGGGAGACACAGAATCGGAAGCAGGCTCCAGGCTCTGAGCTGTCAGCACAGAGCCCAGCGTGGGGCTCAAACTCACATACCCTGAGTTCATGCCCTGAGCTGAAGTCAGCTGCTCAACCGACTGAACCACCCAGGCACCCCTTTTTATTGATTTTTTAAGTGTTTTATTTATTTTTGAGAGAGTGCAAGTGGGGAGGGGTGGGGAGAGGGGGACAGAAGATCGGAAGTGGGCTCTGCACGGACAGGCTGACAGCAGCAAGCCTGATGTGGGGCTTGAAGTCACAAACGGCGAGATCATGACCTGAGCCAAAGTTGGATGCTCAACCGAATGAGCC
This sequence comes from Acinonyx jubatus, assembly GCF_027475565.1. Classification (NCBI taxonomy): domain Eukaryota; kingdom Metazoa; phylum Chordata; class Mammalia; order Carnivora; family Felidae; genus Acinonyx; species Acinonyx jubatus. Next base: position 132,497,228 of record NC_069386.1, on the reverse strand, counting down.
ACCCAGGTGCCCCAGACAAAATGTGTTTCCAAATCAAGTAAGTAATGGTTATTATCAAGGTGACCTGCTTTCAGAAAGTGATGGGACAGGATGTCAGAAGAGTCCCCAAGGGTGTGTGGTCTCTTCTTGGCTATTTTCTTTCGTGGATTTCTGGGGAGAAGACTAGGTCTACTCCCTCCAAAAGGGTCAGTGTCTCCTAATGGTATCCATCAGGGAGGTGCATCCTTTCCTTGAATGTAACTCATGGACATTATCACCTTCTTCCCAGAAGGACAAGCAAGCAGCTGGCAACTCTGGTGGCTCCAGAGCTCTGGATAAACGTAGGTGACATTCTTTGGAATATGTCTGTGTTACAGATGTGGACGAGTGTGCAACGGATTCTCACCAGTGCAATCCTACCCAGATTTGCATCAACACCGAAGGAGGGTATACCTGCTCCTGTACGGATGGCTATTGGCTTCTGGAAGGCCAGTGCTTAGGTAACGGCTCTCTGGGGCTCACAGAGACTCTTGGAAGTGAATGGTTTCCAGGGGTACTGTGAAATGGGGGCCTAACTGGGTGGTCCACGGACAGTGGGATTTTCTTGGGGCGGGAGAGGTAGAAGGCTATTCAGCTCGCGTGTAGCACTGCCCGTTCAAACCAGTTATGATCATCATGGTCAAATGCCATTATCCGAGTTTTTGACTGTAATGTTTAAGGGCTCGTATTCATTTTACCTAGACCTGCCTCCTGCCTTCAGGAAGTTTGTGGAAGTGAGGGTTATTCTATTTTAGTTAGAAATCCTGCTAAGGGAAGGGAACACTTCTTAGTCACAGAAATGTTCCAGGTCTCAAATGTGGCTTGGTAGATTCTAACACCCCCTCCCAACACCCACCCCACGAGTTGTGGTCTTTCTACTCTTAAGGACTCAGTCGTCACCAATTGAGAATTTTGTCCCTTGCCATTGGCATCTGCTCTATGATCTCTCTGTTTATTTTTACTGGAGGGTGATTTTCTTTTCTTCCGCTCTGGTTTTTTGGTTTAGCCAAGTGAATGAATTCATAGCAATCTCTAGCTGTCACTTCAATTTCTATTTCTAGGGTGTGATTTCTATGCTGTGTTTTCTTGGAAAAGCCCTACCAGTTTAAGTTCTCTAAGACACTGTTCTGTTGCCCAAAAGTCAGTCCTGGAGGATGAGAAGCAAATCCAAACAACATCATGGAAACAAAAAAAAGAAGAGGGTTCTTTTTTCCAAGACTCTCTTGGTTGAGACTTGAGTGTTGGTCTGCTCTAGAGCTCTGTCTGTAGCATCTTTGGGGCCGATAAGCCAGACTGGACTTGGCTTGTCCTCTTTTCCAGCCATGCACCAAAACGCTGCCAGCACATGGCATTTGTGAATATGAGGGTCGCTGTGTGTTTTAACCAACCTCAGCTATTCTGGAAAATTTGATGCCACTGATTTGAACATAAGCGGATCAGTGTGAGTGAGTTATTTGTACAGGAACTTAATATGTCGACTCTCAGAGCTGGAAGGGATGTTAGATATTATGTCATCCAACTTTTATAGAGTTGGAAACTGAGACTCAAAGAGGGGGAACGTTTTGAACAAGGCGAGTTGGGTCTAAAATCTGGCTCCTCTCAGGCCAGTTTTTTCCATCACAAGGGGGCGCTGGAGAGGCCCAGGTGATGGGAACACAAGCCCTGTCCTAGAGCCCTTGGGGCCAGGTAACTGGGACATTTATCTCCTTGGGAGAGCTGTTCTCTTCCACCAGGGCCTGAAGCTTAGGGAGACGTGCTCCTGGGGGCCTAACGTGGTGCCACATGTGCAGCCCGCTCACACTTCACATCTGAAGCGAAGGCCTTTCCTAATTGTGGTTGACCTCATGCCTCCTCCTGGCCAAATTCTTTCTCTTTCCAAACCCAAGTTCCACAGTCATATACCACCCATTCTGTGCACCTTTGGAGACATTGCTTTTGCAGAAAAATGAGGGGCTGGGGGCTGCCTTTCCTCCAAGGTACACCTGGGCAGAGGATGCCCTCCCCACTCCCTAACCCCCACCACTGCCTCCCTGGCCTTGGCGGTGTGTCCCAGTGCACCCTGGGAAAGTTGGGCCCAGCAACTGCACAAGTCAGTGTGCTTTCCAAGCAGGATCTGCAGCGCTCTCCATGGGCAGTGGGGTGGGCCAGGTTAGAAGTAGCTGCGACTCAGAGATGACTCAGTCACAAGGGTAGGGCACAGGCTCTGAGGCGGGCTGAACAACTGAACAATAGGTAAGATGGAGATGGGGTCCTTTCTGGCAGTAGGTGGTAGAAACCAGGTACGGAGACAGATTCTGGGCTGGTCTCCAGAGCCCTGGATGGACAATGGTTCCAAAGGAACTGGGGTCCCAGGAGAAAACATTTGGGGGAGGTGGGGGTAAGCAAGGACCAGTTATGGCTACAGTCAGATCAGCTGGTCCCAGCAGGTATTGTATAGGTGGGGACTTGGTCTCCACCTATAGGCTTCTTTCAAGGCGTCCCATCTCGCAGGAGGGAATTCTCTTGCCCATCAGCCCATTAACTTGGAGTATTGGGAAGTGCTTTCCCAATGACATCAGGCTCCCCATTGACTGGTACATGTCAGCAGGGAGGGCATACTGCCCAGCTCTGCTAAAAGGATCCATTCACCCACAGAGCCGCTTGCTCAGGAAAGGCCAGCCATGGCTCGGAAGGGGCATGTTTATCCAGAGTTTTATGTCTGCTCTGGTGCAAGGAGGAGATCCAAGGCGAACTCTGGCATCCTCGTGTTACTGGATTCATAGGTCTCTAGACGGCCCTGCTGCCCTGCCTTTCCTGGCCTACACTCACTCTTGTTCCTGAGAGGGAGACAGAGTCATTGCGTTTTTTTTTTTGTTTTTTTTTTAAGTTTATGTATTTACTTGGCAGGGTGGGCGAGAACGTGAGTAGGGGAGGGGCAGAGAAAGAGAATCCCAACTAGGCTCCATGCTGTCGGCTCGGAGCCCGATGTGGGGCTTGAACTCACGAACCATGAGATCGTGACCTGAGCCGCTATCAAGGGTCAGACGCTTAACTGACTGAGCCACCCAGGCACACCGAGACAGATTTATTGTTAATAGAGCTGGCAAACAGCCTATGGGAGCAAGGCTATGGATTCCTCTTACACTTGAAGCCAACTTGTCTCTTCCCAGGGCAGTGGGAGGTTTCTATAGAATCCTAGATTTGATTCTCCACATTGGATACATTTTAGCATTGAATGTTGGAGTTGGATAAAGATCTCAGAGCTTGCCTTGCCCCACATCCCAGCCTAAGCAGATATTTCTTCTATAGCTTTTCAGGTTCAGGTGTTCATGGGACTGAGATGGGGCAGGAAAGGTTAGAAAGGTAGATTGAGCCTTAGCCCCAGAGGGTATCACCACCCCCAACACTCAGTCGGTCGGTACTGTCTTCTCTTTACTTCCCCTTCCCTTCCCTTGGCGGTCCTGCTCCAGGAGAGATGGGCCATAATGATGCCAATGGTGATGCCGGGTGTGGCACTGGTGATTGAGGAGAGATGTCTCACCTTGCTAGCGTTTCTCCTTCCAGACATTGATGAATGTCGCTATGGCTACTGCCAGCAACTGTGTGCGAACGTTCCTGGGTCCTATTCCTGCACCTGCAACCCCGGTTTTACCCTCAATGAGGATGGAAGGTCTTGCCAAGGTAAGTGATGCAGATGACAACTTGCACACGATGCAAAGCACGAGACGCTCTCTTCTTCGGAATCTGACAGTTTACACGGTTGGCGCATATTCCTACTTTGGTGTCACCGTGTGCCCCTCCTGGGTGCTTACAGAAACCTGAGATCCGAACGGAGGTTATGGGAAATATCTCAAAAAGTGCTCTGAGTATGGCTGAGATGAGAACCACGGTCATCCATCAGTTGGGGCTTGTGCCTGCATGGATTTGCTTCTCTCTGTGCGTCTACTTCCCAGGAGTTGGCCTGCCAGCTTTCCAGGCTAATCAGAAATTTTCACGCACGTCCAGTGGCCTGAGTTCAGTTCCTGATGCGCAAGAGGGGTGGTCAGAAAGGGCATCTGACCTCCGATGCATTCCCATATAGACGCATACTCTGTGCAGGGCTTTCACAGGCAATTTTCATGCCTCTCCCTCCAATGTTGCCTACAGCCTACGCTGGGAGGGCCTGCTCCTTAGCAGAGAGTCCAGGGGGGATGATGATTTCCTCCTCCGACGCAGTGTTTCGCACAAAACCGGAATGAAACAAAGGCATTTTCTGGGTTTTATAGGATCCCTTCAAATACTGATAAGAAAAACAAGCTGCATGCCTACTTCAGTTTCTTCTGCTCAGGAAGTGACTGGGGGCCCAAGGCCCCCCAAGGAATTAGCGCAAGTCCTGCCCGGCCCCCGGCCCCGCCCCGGCCCCCACCCAGGCCTCCGGTCCCTGGCAGCTGCCCCTCCATCCAGGGTGGAGGCGGTGCCGGGGCCTCAGAATGAGGTCTTTGTTTGGAGCCTGCCACCAGGTTTTGCAGGGCCCATGTCCTTGTCACACCATCTGAGGTCTGGTGGGCAGGCTCCTGGCCAGCTAGTCGGGGGATATCATGTTTCCATTCATTTAATCATATCTAAATCATTGAGTAAACAGGAAGGCCTCAGCGCTTAAAGGGTCTGATCCTGGGTTCTTTGTAAGTCTTTCTCTCCAGAACTGGTTCTGCTAATTGTTCCAAGAAGTCTCGGCTATGTTCCTCTTGCCAGGGGAGGTAATTTTCTCCCGACAGAGCAGGGGCCCTTCTCTCCCACTGGAGCAGGGAGCAGGCCGCCTGGCTCCCTTGCCGCTGCGACGAGTGACATAAGGCAGCCGCGGGCTTCTCCGTGCCCAGACCGGGGGGTGGTAGCGCCCGCCCAGGTTTCCCCCAGAGGCTGGCAAGGTGCATCAGCATCTCGTAAGGAACAGCCGTGCTCAGCAGAGCCAAAAGGGCCTCTCAGGGACAGGCCTGTGACAAGGAGCAGATAATACACCTGGCACGTGCCAGGTGCCTTGGTGTGGTAAAGCCTGGACATGGGCACCCAGCCACCGGGATATTGCATCAGCAGGGGCCACGGGTGTACAGGATGTTACCTACGCCATTGAGCTCTTGTCCTGATGCCTCACGCAAGGAAGGCTGCTGTGCGCTCTTCAAACCAGTGACGCCTCTGTTAACCTCACTGAACCCCAGCAATAGCCTTAGGGGACAGGTACGGCAGGTGTGTGTGGCCATGCCTTGCAGATGAGGAAGTCGAAGCTCAAAAACGTGAAGCCACTTGGCCGAAGTCACGCAGCCAGGTGGTGGCAGAGTTGAGAGAACCGAGGCTTCAGCCTTCCCGTCCAGCAAGTCAGAGTGGGTGGGTGTGGCCTGCTCCACATGATTCACAGGGGCACTTGTGCATGTGTGGATCCTGGGGGCTGGCAGGCAAGTGCAGCCGGGGCCCAGGGGGCAGCGTCCTGTGGGCCCTGTTGCTCTGCAGAGGCAGCTGAGAGCTGCAGGAGGACAAGACCCGAGCTCACTCGTATTGGCGTGGTCAGCGAGTGGCCGGGAGCCAAGGACACCGGCCCTAATACTCGGCGGTGCCGTCCTGCCTGGACTTGACTCAAAGACTCACCGCCATGGTGTTTCCAGGCTGCCAGGGCACAGAGCCTCCAAGCTCTGTTGGGGAGAATGGTACCTTGTGGACCCTCCCTGCAGAGCCCTGTTTTTCCCCCTCTGAAAGCTCTGAGGATACCAGGAAGCAGGCACTGTGTGGGCATGGGATTAGCCCTCCCCGTTAAGAAAAGCTTTACAAGCTGTTGCCGATGAAGGCTTTTCACTCTGAAAACACTCAAATCTCTATTCAGAGCCTTGAGAGGTTTACCTGGACTTTGAAGGGGATAGAAATGCTCTCAGCTGGAACTTTGGTCATTGGCATGTCGGGCTTGGGAGAGGGTGTGCTTAAATCAAGTCAGCCAGTGCCAGTGCAGAAAAGGGCTCCTTCCTGCCCCTCCCCTCACCCCGATGAGTTGTGCAGAATAGTTTGTTGATATCATGGAAAGCCCTCGGACTCAAGTTCCGGCTCCAGCTGTGCTCCTGTTAGCTTGGGAACTTGGGCGCATCTCCTAACCTTAAAACAACCTTAAAATTGTTGGTGTATAATTGGTGTACAATAACCTGTGCTCTTAAAGGTCCATTATTCCATTACCTTTGATGTATGTATCCCCCCATGCAGCCATCGCCACGCTCAAGGTGATGAAATATTCTATTATGTAAAAGTTTCCTCGTGCTCCTTTGTGGTCCCTTCCTTAACCCCCTGAACCTGTAACATGGGGCAGTGGCCCCAAAGCTGGGTTGTTGTAGGGATTCAGTAAGTGTGAGATCTGAGGACCCCGCCTCTAGGTAACTTATTACCTCCCAAATGCCCCATCTCCAAATATAGTCACATTGGGGGTTAGGGATTCAAACTATGAATTTGGGGGAGGGACATAATAAGGTCCGTAGCAATCACAGAGTTATTATTAGAGTTGTCATGGTTATTTACCTGTTTACTGAAAAGTTTAGAGTCAGTAGTGAGAGAAGAGGGAATCGGTGATATAATGCGGGAGATGAGAGGGCAAAGCAGATATTGCCTGGAAATTCCTGTGGGTGACCCTTGGGGAGTAGACTGACTAGGAGGGGTGTGTGTGTACATGCACATGCATGGGTATGGTGTATGTACAAGTTGTTTCTGCCCTTCCCAACTTGTGAGCAAGGAGGGGCATGTGGATGGAGACCCTGGTCCTTCGGTGGAAGCTCTGGGGTCTGAGCTCTGAATGTGAGAGATCTTGGGTGGAGATACTTGGCCCCTGTGAATCTGGTCTCCCAGCGCCGGTAGATTTTGTTGCCGGTGCATTTTCTGCCTGGTCATTGGGGATGTTCTGTTGTGGGAATGCTCAGTGACGTGCTTTTCTTTTCCCGTAGATGTGAACGAATGTGCAACTGAGAACCCATGCGTGCAAACTTGTGTCAACACCTATGGCTCTTTCATCTGCCGCTGTGACCCAGGATATGAACTTGAGGATGACGGTGTTCATTGCAGTGGTAATGGGCTTTGGCATTTGGAGACTTCCATCTGTATTAGGGGTCCAGGGGTGGGGGGGTCAGAGGACAAGGGCTTCCTTTACAGGTGTTTCCTCTCATTTCACAGACACATATCCAGTTTGGGGACATTTCTTAGTGCGGTGGGGTCACAACCACACAAAGCAGAGATGAGTCACTTCCTGAAAGGTGGAGTAGAGTCCCCTCCCTTGTCATTTGACCCCTAACGCAAAATCTGACGGAGCTGCCTTTTAGGGTCTGACATGGGGTTGAAGAGGGAAAAGAGTGACCCAATGTTGTGTGTTGGTTTGAAGTATCTATCCCTACCCAGCACTGACAAGTCCTGGGGATCGCATACATCGTACTTGTAGAGTGAAGTGACTTGGAATAATAGCATATCTCCCAGGGTAGGGTTGGCAGGGGCACTGAGTGAATGAGATCACATACGTAAGTGAAAATGCTTTGCGAACTTCTAAAATCTCTACAAATAACGAATCAGTTCCTAGCTCCAGGCCTGGCACATAGCACACGTACAATCAAGAGTCCTCAAATCAATGAATGAATGATTGAATGTTGAATGAATTAATTCTTAACAATTTGTGAGAACATAGATGTGGTGACTTCTCTGACCTTTTACAAATTCCTTCCAAGACCCAGAAGCTACGATTCTCTGCCAGGGCTTTCTTGCGGACTCCATTACAATTTTCTTCCTAAAACCTTGTGACAAGAAAGTTGTAAACTCTTGCAAACTCCTTGAGAACAGGGATGACATTTTACTCCTATAAATCCATGTAGCATCCGGCACAGAGCCACGTATGTGCTCATTCTTTCTTTCGTTCTTTTTTCTTTTTCTTCTTTCCTTGTTTTTTGGTAAATACTGGATTAAAGTAAACTCCATTGCATCGACTTTTGGCATCATGAGACGTTGTGAATTAGCACGGCTCAAATTAACGCTGCTTCGCCGTATTCTTCAAAATAAGCGAACCATACCCTAGGGCGTGAAAATCTTTTTGTCCCACTGAATGGAAAGTTTCCTAATCCCGGGTTTCATTGTGACAGGAACTGACCCAGGTCATGAATGGGACTTGTGTGGTAGCCTCACTGAGGTCCGGGGTGTTCTAGGGACAGAGTACTCTGAACAAACGAGCAACCTCTCCCTGGGGCCCGGAAAGCCAGAGCCGTGAGGAGGCAGTTACAGAGAGCCTCAGACGGATTAAATGTCAGTCCCGGAAACTAATAACATACCTTCAGGCATGAAAAGCTACTTTCTTCCTAGATTTCGGTTCCTCCTATGGCACTCCTTGGGGGAATCTGGGCCAAGGGACTAAGAGGGAGAAAGTTTAGCATCATGAGATGGGATTAGTTGTTTCTCCAAAAGTCCCTGCACATCCACAGGGGTATACTGACCATCTCTGGAGGGGGTATGGTAGAGCGACTGCAGCCAGATGGAGCTGGGTTCAAATTCTAGCTCTGCTGTTTAGTGCTTTCCTTGGCCACGTCACTCATGTGGTCCTAAAGATTAAAAAAGCTGGTGTCGAGGCACCTGGGTGGCTCAGTCCATTTCAGCATCCGACTTCAGCTCAGGTCATGATCTCATGGTTTGTGAGTTCGAGCCCCACACCAGGCTCTCTGCTGTCAGCACAGAGCCTGCTTCAGATCCTCTGTCCTCCTTGCTCTCTGCCCCTCTCCCACTGGTTCTCTTTCTCTTTCTCTCTCTCTCAATATAAATACATAAACTTAAAAAAAAAAAAAACTAGTGTACCTAAGCATCGTTCCATATTAATTTATTTTCTCTGTCAGTGTAAGAGACTTCTGGCTTTTCACAGAGTTTACATCCTCGGTGGTTTGGCAGGGATTTTCAGTTGACTCATTTTACCCTAAATGGCCGTCTTCTCCTCCACACTCACCATGAAGTGCCCACTTTCCTAAGACTTAGAGTGACTCCTGGCCACCTCAGGCTTTAAGGTTGGCTCGGGATAACAGTGGGACACAGGGAGTTTGTTTTCTGTCCCTTCCTACTTACCCTCTTTCTTTCTTTCTTTCTTTCTTTTTCTTTCTTTCCTCCTCCCTCTCTCCCTCCCTCCCTCCGTCCTTCCTCCCTCCCTCCCTCCCTCCCTCCTTCCTTCCTTCCTTCCTTCTTTCCTTCCTTCCTTCTCATTTCCCCCCAGGAACTGTGACTCCCGGTGCCGTCACAGCTAGCGTGGCCCCTCTGTACAGCACCAGCCCTTTCCTGGCTGTGTCCCTTTATCTCTTGGGGACTTGCTAAACTGAGCTAATCCTGGAAACCGTGGCGGGTGAAAAATGAGTGAAAAATGAGTGAAAAATGGCCTCAAGGGTGCTCCTGGCCAAAAACCAGGCTTGGACTTCAGCTTTTTTGGTGGAGATTGGAGCCACAGCCCTAGTAAAGTCTGGGGATTGCAGACCCCAAGATAAACTGAGTGGGCCTATTAGGGACCCTCCCTAGCCAACAGGAGGTGGGGGCACGTGCTGCCCTCTCCATCTGCCCTGGGGCCAGTCCTGCTCAGGGGAGACCCCAACCTTAGGACCCCTCAAATCCACCGATTTTAAGTCCTGAGCGGGATCGCTCAGGGAGACACCACAGCATGGTGTTGACCAGTGTAGGTGGTTTGGCTACACCTACACTGGCTGGCTGGCTGGCTGGCTAGCTTCATGTCCGAGATTTACTGCTTCCTCCTTATGTGTAAGTTGTTACCTAACTCGTTAGTCAAGTTACCTGACTTCGGTAAGCCTCCATTTTTCCTCTGTACAATGTAGCTAATAATAACACTTCCTTCATAGGGCTGAGGTGAGGATTAAATAAGATGAGGCATGGGACACTGGCTGGCTCGGTCTGCGGGGCATGCGACTCTTGATCTTTGGGTTGTGAGTTCAGATCTTTGGGTTGTGAGTTCAAGCCCCACGTTGGGTGTAGAGATTACTTAAAAGTAAAATCTTAAAAAAAAAAAAATAGTAAGATGAGACATGGGAAGGATTTAAGCCAGCACTTGGTGCATAGCAAGCGTTTGACAGCTTCAGGCTTTACTCCCGCCTCTCCCAGAGGTATGAGCAGAATCTACTGTCTGTTGTGATGGGCTGGGGCCCGAGGCCTGGGACCCTACGAGGTCCCTGGGGGAGCAGGGGTGGGGTGGGCTGGGGCGGGGCGGACAGAAGCACGTCCTACCTCATGAGCGTGCTTTAACTTTCCACATGCACATCCGGTTCTGCCGGCTCCCAGCCCACTGCCCGGAGACCCCTGGGAGAGCTGGGAAGGAGTTGTTCCTCCTGCGATGTGAGAGGCTTAGGCGACACCAGGATTATCCCGAGGTGGGGAAGCCGCCTCGTTTGCCCGGACACCCTCCCTGGGTCATTCCGGCCACCGGCGGTCTGTGAGCGAGAGAGCAATCCGAGGACATGTCACATGGGGAAGCTGGTGAAAGCAAGTTTTCGGGAAACAATAAATGAAAGAAAAACATGTTTTCTTTGGCGCGCTCGACGAACGAGGCTCAGATGGGGCTCTGCTGCCAAACTCCGTGTGTGAGGAGGTCTGGCCCTTCTAAGACGCCCTCTTCTGCATCAGCTGCCCCGGCCTATGTGTTCGATGGCTGCTCCTCTGTGTCGCCACCTCTCTGCAGCCCAGGAGTGGCCCAGCTCCAGGTTCCCACGTGCCGACCACCTCCTGAGGCAGGCGGGCCAGCCAGGGGCCATACGCTGGCCCACCCCACGCCCCTCCAGAGCTTTCTTTTTCAAGGAGGTCTTTGAACACAATGAACTTTTGCCGTAACGCGCATCCCCCGGCCTCCCCAATGTGTCCCTTTGAGTTGGGATTTTCGGAAGCATATTGCTTCTCAACTTCGGGGTGATTAGAGGGCGATCAGCGCTGGTAAGGTTGCCCTTTACAGAAGGCTGGGGACCAGGGAACGTGGGGTTTTGGGGGCTCTGGGGGAAGAGTTCTGCCCGTAGAAAACTCCGATGGGCAAAAGAATCCCCCCTTCAGAAGTGAAAGTTACATGTAGCTGTTGGGCAAAAGGAGTCGGTAGTGAGTAGATAACGTAGCTGAGCCAGAGGGAGGAGTGATGGAAGCTTGATAGAGACAGATTTCAGCTCCCTGGGGGAAAGAATCTTCTAGCAGCTAGAGCTGTCCAGTTGTTGGTAGGCTTCCTCAGTAGGTAGTGAGCTCCCTGTCACCTGAGTGTGCGAGAAGTAAAATGGCAACCTGGTAGCCACAAAGCTGTCATATGCATCAGGAGTGTGTGGGAGTCGGAGGAGACAACCGCTACGCTCCCACGCCCAGGTGGTCTAATTATAAACAGCAGGTGTGACTTGTCACCCCCAGACATGGACGAATGCAGCTTCTCTGAGTTCCTCTGCCAGCATGAGTGTGTGAATCAGCCCGGCACATACTTCTGCTCCTGTCCCCCTGGTTACATTCTGTTGGATGACAACCGGAGTTGCCAGGGTAAGGCTGTCCAGGGGGACATGGCTGGGGGAGGTGTCAGGTGGGGCTGGCTCAAGGGGTCACCTGGAGGTCTTCACCTGGGGGAGGTGGCAGGGATGAGGGCAGGAGTAGGTTCCGGTGGCTCCCAGAGTGGCAGGCTGTGGTCAGGCTGTGTGGCCCAACCCCACCCCCAGGCAGATCTCTGCATCCCCAAGACTCCTTGTGGCCTGGCCCCCTTCACGGACCACGGTCCAGCCCTTCTCATGGGCCCTGGAGGGCAGCCCAGTTAGTGTTTCTCTACTGATTTCCTAGAAAATGGATGGCAGGGGAACTTCACACATCGGACTGCTGTGTCCCCCAAAGGGTCAGGACCCCCAGATGGTGAAGGGGTAGGTCTTACTCTTCAGATTGGCCACTCGGGCTGATTCCCAGCCTCATGGTCACCCCGTGGGGCCAATGGAGAGGCTGGTGGCTGAGCCGTTGACCCATTTCAGCTCCTTGAATCTACCTAACTGGAACACCAGGCAAGAATTCTCCATAGCCAGGGCTGGGCAATGGAAATATAAAGTCAGCTACAAAGAGGAGCCATACAGCAATAGAAAATAGGAAAAATTACTTATAAGAATGTATTTTATTTAATGCAATACATCTACAATATTATCATTCCAACATGTACTCCATGCAAGAACTTTTGAAGAGATATCACTTTCTTTTTTGTACTGCGTTGTCAAAACCTGTGTGTATTTTCCACTTCCAGCACATCTCAGTTCGGACTAGCCACCTTTCAAGGGCCCGGTAGCCACACGTGGCCAGTCGCTATCGTGGTGGACAGAGCAGTTCTCTAGTAAAGACCCAGGCCACCCCACCCCCGACACCTGGCCAGGAGCCCAGCACCTTGGAAGCACTGTCCTGCTTCAGCCCCTTGTCTACCCCTCATTTCAGATATCAACGAGTGTGAGCACAGAAACCACACGTGTAACCTGCAGCAGACTTGCTACAATCTGCAAGGGGGCTTCAAGTGCATTGACCCCATCCGCTGTGAGGAGCCTTATCTTCGGATCAGCGATAAGTAAGTCATTTGGGAAATGGGAATGTGATGAGGGGTCTGGTTCAGCTGCCTGTGTGGTGGGAAAGGAGGGTGCCCCTGCCAGGGAGTCAGGATACTTAGCCTCTTGCCTGCTGGACACACACAGACACACACACACACACACACACCTTCTGTCCTTCTCTCTTCCTTTTTTTTTTTTCCTATTTTTTTAAGAAAGAGAGACAGAGCGTGAGCAGGGGAGGGGCAGAGAGAGAGGGAGACCCAGAATCCGAAGCAGGCTCCAGGCTCCCGGCTGTCAGCACGGAGCCCGACGCGGGGCTGGAACTCATGAGCCATGAGACCATGACCTCAGCCGACTGAGCCACCCAGATGCCCCGGGCCCTCCTCTCATTCAGTCACACAGTTTCCCCCCTGAGCAACACCCACTCCTTGCGCTGGAGACAAAGGGATGGACCAGACACACCTGCCGTGGCCTCTAGGAATACAGCATCTAAGAGCAATTTGTGGTTTACCCATGCGCTTCCTGCTCTGAACAAAAACTGGACAAAGAGGACGAAGCAGGGGCAGGTGGGTCCGTTATGGACAGTTCGGCTTGTTGCTCAGAGCCGTGCTTCTAGCAACCCTTTGGTGTCTGGTTCCAGGGTCCTACGTGGCAGAGCAAAGTGTCCACTCTCTCTGGTTCTCTCTGGGGTCCTCCAGGCCGCGCTTGTCTGGAGCCAGGGAGTCGACGGCTTCAATGACAGCACTGAGCTCGTGTTGCCCGTGAGGTCCCTGGCGTGCCGCTGCAAGCTGCCTGCCTCCAGGACCCATTTCGGCTGACTCCAGCCACCCCCTTCCAGCTCATTTCCTCGTTCGTGGTCCTGTGCTCCTGCCAACCTGAGCGGGACTCGCCCTCACCTTACCCACACCCTGGAACGTCCAGCCTCCCGCCTCTCACGCACCCATTTTCTGCCATACGGAAGGCATTTCTTCCACCGCCACAAGGACAGATCCGCCCCATCTTCCAGATCTCAGCTCCAGTGCCATCTCCCCCAGCTGTCTGTGATCCTCCTCAGCTGCCAGCCATCACGCCCTCCTCCGGGCTTCTTAATTTAGGAGGCAGTTCTTTTCTGTGTGACACGTGACATTTTCAGGGGCCATTCGGGCACCCGGGACAGTTTGACTTGGCTATTTGGATCAGCCTTCAGAAAGCCAAACTTTACAAATGATTTTTATACACCCCTTTATCAAACGTTAGCCGAGCTCCTATCACGTGGCAAACAGTACCAGGCATGATGGTTTTGCTCTTATGCTAGTGGAGGAGAAAGGCATTCAGCCGGTTGTCGCATAAATGAATGCATAATCGTAGACTGGGATGGGTGCTGTGAGCAGGAGGAACGGGAATTTATAAAAGGAACATTAGGGCTGGAGCTGGTCTAGACTGGGGAGTCCAAAAGCTCCTCTGAGGAGATGCCATTTGGGCTGGGATGGGAAAATGAGTCGACGTTGGCAGAGACTGGAAGAGCAGAGTGAACAGCATGTGCAAAGGCCACAAGGCGGTGGTGAACTTGATGTCTTCAAGGAACGTCTTCAGTGGCTGCAGCCTAGTGAGTGAAGTGGGCAGTGATCTGAGGGAAATTGACAGAGGCCAGACTTTGTTCAGTTTAAAAAATTTTTTTTTTAATGTTTATATATTTTTGAGAGAGAGAGACAGAGAACGAGCAGGGGAGGGGCAGAGAGAGAGGGAGACACAGAATCTGAAGCAGGCTCCAGGCTCTGAGCTGTTAGCACAGAGACTGACACGGGGCTTGAACTCATGGACGGTGAAATCATGACCTGAGCTGAAGTCAGACGCTTAACCGACTGAGCCACCCAGGCGCCCCAGACTTTGTTCAGCTTTTACTCAAGTTATAAGGGGTGGCCCCTGGAAGATCTTCAAGCGTGACAGAGACAGAATCTGATCTTTGTTCGAAGACGGGCACTCTGGCTGCTGTGTAATGGATTGAAGGGAGAGGGACCTATTAGGAGGCCATCACAGAGGTCCAGGAGAGACGTGGTGGTGGCCTGAATGACAGTTCTGTGACAGAGGAGATGGTGAAAGGTGGTTGGATCTGGACTATATTTTGGAGATCGAACCAACCAGTAAGTTTTGAAGATAGATCAGAAGTTTGGGGAGAGCAGCAGAAACAAGACAAGACTGACTCCCGGTTCCACCCAGCAAGGCACATATCTATAGACCTCCCCATTCTCCTCAGCTCTGACTCCTAGAGGGGAAGTCTCAGGGATGAGGTGAGAGATGGGGGTGGTTAGGGAGAAATCAACGGGGTATCTACAACAGGCATTCCTTGGTAAAGAGAGTCCATGATTTCATATGATGACAACACTGTTACTAGTCTTTCAAATTAGCTGCTCTGTATTAGAGATATTTGTGCCCGTGATCTATTTCTCCTACTAGAAGGTGAACCATTTGAGGTCAGGATCGTATTTATTATTGCAGTTCCAAAATGTCTGATGTTGTGCCTTAAACATAGTGAGTTCTAACTTGTTTGTCAAATGGAAAGATTAAGTCACATTCTACCCAGACTGTGTTAGTGCCATAGAGAATGTACAAGGACCCCCCAAATCCTGTCAAGCTAAATGGCATTTCTCACTTTTTAAAATTTCTTCATGAGTGTGTACGTCTGGGGAAGTGAAGGGCTATGTGACCAGGGACGCATTTTGCCAAATAAATACATGACAAATGTGAAGTGCATTAGAGAACGTGCCAGTGTTCTGAAAGGCAGACATCTAAGGTTTATATTCTGGTAGCCACAAGATCTGATTGGTCAGAATAGGCCATTCTCTAGGAAACAGCTCACGTACACGCTGGTGAGTTTTTACACCAGACCGAGGAGCAGAGAGGATCACCAGTGACAGCATTCAGATGATAAAAATGGGGTGGCCTCTTTTCAACGTTTTAAGTGAGGAAGTAGGTACAGCGAGCATCTGGAAAGGATTTATCGCATTCTCAAATGATTTCCCTTCCCAACAGCCGCTGTATGTGTCCTGCTGAGAATCCTGGCTGCAGAGACCAGCCCTTTACCATCTTGTACCGGGATATGGATGTGGTATCGGGACGCTCCGTTCCTGCTGACATCTTCCAAATGCAAGCAACGACCCGCTACCCTGGGGCTTATTACATTTTCCAGATCAAGTCTGGGAATGAGGGCCGAGAATTCTATATGCGGGTAAGAGGGCATCGTCACCGTCTTTAACGATGCTTGTGTTGTCTAACCTGGCACGTGCTTCTAGAAACAGTTCGGAGAGCAGCCAGGAGGGGCGGGTATGAAGAGAGAAGAGGGGGTGGGTGGGAGTCAGGACTTCAAGGTTCAGATTCCTGTTACTTTCTAGATGGCTTTGTAAAAGCTGCTTTTCCCCCGTGGGCCTCAGGACCCTCGTCAGTGCAATGAGAAGTTAGGCCAAGATGCGGTCTTCCATCGCTTTCCTGCCTGGAGGAGTCACTCACATAGCCAGTTATCCATCCACTCACCTGAAGGTATTTATTACCTACTTCGCACTTCCAGAAACTGAGAATATAGCAGTGAGCACAGCTTCCCCAGATCTCTGCCCTCTTGGCACTTATGTTGTGGCGAATATGAAAGCGTGCCTCACGGAAGTGGGCCCCACCTGTGTTGTGCAACTGTGGCTCTTTACATTTAAATGAATTATGATGAAATAAGATTAAAAAGTAGCACAAGCCACATTTCAAGGGCTCAGTGGTCACCTGTGACTGCTGTATTGGCTCAGATAGAGAACGTTTCTATCATCGTAGAAAGTTTGATTGGATAGCACTGACTTATCCACATCAGGAGAAAATTTTAGAATACACATCCTAAAATGTATTTGCCCCTTCTTTTTTTAAGTTCATTATTTTGAGAGAGAGCACAAGCTCGAGCCGGGGAGGGGTAGGGAAAGCATCCCGAGCGGGCTCCACGCTGTCAGCACAGAACCCAACGTGGGTCTCAAACTCACGAACTGCGAAATCATGGCCTGAGCCACAATCAAGAGTCAGACGCTCACCTGACTGAACCACCCAGGCGCCCCTCACTTCTGTGTTATACACGTATAATCCTGCACCCTTATGTTATTGCATTTCATCTCCTGCAGCCCTGGGGTGAATGTACCTCTTTGGATACCCCCGGTTTAGAGCAATGTTTTTTACGTTTCAGTGTGAATGTGGGCACTTGTCCAAAAAGTGGATTCCAGAGCTTCCTCTCCAGAGAATCTATCTCAGAAGACCGTGGTTGAGGCCTAGGGTATCCACTTCCTGTGGTTACTATGACAAATTACTCCAACTCGGTGGCTTAACCCAACAGAAATTTATTTTCACAGGGTTCTGGGAGCCAGAAGCCTGTAATCACATTCACCGAGCTGAAACCAAGGTGTCACAGAGCCATCTCCCCTCCAGGGGAGAAGCCATTCCTTGCTTCCACCAGCTCCCGGCACCTGCCAGCATTTCCTGACTTGTGGCCACATCACTTTAGTCTCTGCCTCCAGTGGTCACACTGCCTCAGGTTCTGTGGGTGTCAACCCTCCCTGTCTCACTCTGTGTGTCACATGTGATCGGATTTAAGGCCAGCCCACATAATCCAGGATAATCTCCCCATGGCAAGATCCTTAACTTAATCTCCTCAGCAAAGGTCCCTTTTCCTTATAAGGTAACAAGTACAGGTTCCAGGGATTGGGGCCCGATACCTTTGGGAGCCTTCAGCCCACTATGCCCAGGAATCTGCATTTGTAACAAATGCAGCTTGTGGTCCTCCAGAGGCATCGTGGGGGAGCTACGGGCCCATGGAAGTTTACCCACTTTGAAGGGAGCCGGTCGCAGTCCTGTGAAAGGACCCTGTATCTGAGGTCTCTACCTCCCTCTCCCTATCTCCTGGCCGAACCTTCCAGTCCTTGCTTCTGGGGCTGGGACTGTCTAAAAACAGGGACGTCTCAGAAGCAGCGGTGAGAACAGTTTCGAAAAGGTTCCAGGGGCTGGTATCATGCCTGTATCCTCACTGATAGTTTGTGGCAAGACCCCAGCGGGACCGGGTCACATGTGTAACTCAGTCAGCAGAGCCAGCATCTGTAGGCCAGTGCAACAGGGTCAGAGGCTTTGGAAAAAGATGGACTGAGTTGAAGGCAGAGGAACTTCTGTGAGATGAGAAAGACAGAGCTGTGTTTATGTCTGTCCTTTCTCCGCTGTCCAGCAGAAACCCATATCTGTGAGCTGCTGTGGCCTTGCTGCCCTCGGGAGCACAAGCCTAGCCCACCGGCCTCCTGCAGTTTGGCCTCTGTCATTTGTACAGACACAGCGGGTCCCAATCATAGGGCACAGAGATGCCCCTTTGGGGGATTTAAAATTCCATCACTGATTCCACCTGCCTCGCGTTTTCCCTTTTCCCACACAGAAAACAAGATCCTCAGAAGGTGGCCTTGCCTGGGTGAGGTGTCGCTCACTGGAACACCACCTGCTAAAATCCCTATAGACCCAAATGTTCCCCGTGTGGCTGGCTTGTAAGAGGTACCCAGTGATGGTGAGGGAAGAAGATTGTCCTACAGGTGGCGTGGACGGGAGGGAGGATCCTTCCTGGAGGCTTCCTCTGGGACTCAGGTTGACACAGCCCCTGGGGGACCCTTGAAACCCACAAAGCCGAGCTATATGCTTGCGCCCTCTCAGGACATTGAGTTGGGCCCTAATTCTTTACTATTTATTCAGAAGAGGATGTCAGGACTCTGAGGCTGAAGGAACTTAGGGACAGGGAGGTGGCTCCTGGCATCTCTCCTGGCTGCACCCGGGAAGAGAAAACAGGTTCCGTCTGGGTGCCCTGTGAAGCCACGGGCATGGGGCAGGAAGACAAGGAGAAATCTGCTGGACAAGGTGGGCCTTCCACACGTCCAGCCTCCAAGGCACGGCCCCATCATCAGGAGGCCGCACATCGTTGTTCTCTGTGGGCTCCAGGGCCAGGCTGGTCCACTTCATTCGGGTTCTACAACTCACCAACTCACCACTGTGTGACCTTGGTCCCATTACCTAACCTCTCTGGGCCTCAATTTCCACATCTGTAAACAGGGGATAATAATAGCATTTACCTTGGGATTAGATGAGATCATCTGCTTAGCTCAGTGCCTGGAACACAGAATGACTGTTTTGATCAAACAGGTAGGATTTGGCAGAGGTGAAACATTCAGTAACCTTTTTCTCACCTTGCTGGCTCCAACCTGTGCACACCTGGGTGATATCTAGGTTAATCCCTCGGACTGACAGGTTCTTTGAGTTACTATTGAATTGTCTCCTCATATCAAGTCTAATAAGCTGGTTTCAGTGGAAACGTCCACCTCTCTGTCCCTCACTCAGTGTTTAATGTTTCTCCCCTTCCTCTGCTTAGGGGTGGGGTGGGGGTGGCCCCTATGCCAGCTTCCTCTTCCCCTCCCCACGCTGACCGTGCTGTTTTAGGCTCCTTCTCCAGGACTGGGTGCGGGGGGTGCAGATAACGGAGGGGAGCCTTAGGGTGACGGGACCGGGGTCTTACTGGATTGTTGCCAGTAGGGCCCCTTGTTGGCTACAAGCCGCCCCAAACCTTTGCACCCTCTTTCCAGTGCTGTGTCTCACACAGACTTTCTGCGGGTGGGGAGGGGCCGCTGTGGCCTCGGCGGAGCAGATGCACCAACAGGCAGGTCCCCAGCAGCTCCTTACATCACCATGGTTCAAGGTATCGGGCTGGCTGTCGTCTCTAGACTTCTCCACTGCTCTCTGCACTCTTTCTTCTTACTGTTTATTTATTTTTGAGAGAGGGAGAGAGGGACAGAGCGTGAGCAGAGAAAGGGCAGAGAGAGGAAGATGCAGAATCTGAAGCAGGTTCCAGGCTCTGAGCTGTCAGCACAGGGCCCGACGCGGGGCTCGAACTCACAGACCATGAGATCGTGACCTGAGCCCAAGTCGGATGTTTAACCGACTGAGCCACCCAGGCGCCCCACTCTCTCTCTCTGCACTCTTAAAGGACCCACATCCCTGAACGGTTCTCTCAAACCGCCCTCTTGCTTGAGGTGGGGGCTGGTGAGTGTCTTGAATGCCCCATGATGTTGAAGGTGAGAGAAACAGGTCTGGCTGGGCCACCGCTCTGCAAATCCGATATGGCAGCTACAGGAACTACCCCGATGGCAGCAAATCCTATATAGCGCTCGGCCTGCGCCAAGTGCTTTCCATATATCGCTCCCTTCATCCTTCCAACAGTCCTGTGACGCGCCACCTGCATGACTGTCCCGATTTTATAGACGTGGGCACCGAGGCACAGAGAGGCTGAGGGACGTGCCCATGGTCTCACAGCCAGGAAGCAGCCAAGCAGGATTCGAACCTGGGCAGGCCGGTATCGAAATCCATGCATACACTTACCTTCTCTTTAGGATGTGGGGTCAGAAATTGAAATAACAGGAAAGGGCTGCTTTAACATCTAGTAATAGTAGAAGGTGTTCAGGAAGGGTTAGTTATTTTGGACTGATAGCATTGTTTCTGCTGTGACGGCTGCTGTTTTTAGGACGCTGTGAGCTCTTGGGCTCTGGAGCTGGTGACAGGAGCATCATGCAGGAGGTGCGGCTTGGCGGCCAGAATTCAGGTTCTTCCACACGGAAGGTCACTGTGTCGCGAGCACACAGCGGGCAAGCCACACGTGGCCCTGTGCACACACAGGCACGTGTGCTTACACACATGTGCCTTTCACAAACACAGTCGGCAGCCTGCCTCACCCTGAGCCCTGGACTGGTGACTGGCCTTGGCCAGGTGACTCGAGGACGCAATTAGGGCCGGAAGGAGGAGCATATTTACTCCATGAGACATGTGTGGATCAGGTGGCAGGTCCCCGGGCAGCTGACCTGCTGGCCGCGAGTCAGACGATGCTGTCCCACAGGCTGACTTAGAACAGACCCCCGCACGTGTCCGAGGAAGGCCAAGGAAACACACATCCGGTGGTCCGTTTGCACCCTGCCGCCGTTGCGGTCGGCTGCATGGGTGCTGGGCATTCGTTCTTCTTCCGTCACCAAACATAAATTCAGCACCAGGACGTATGCAGCCTTGGGCCAGGCGCCGAGAGTTCAGGAACAAACAGGATGTGACCTCTGCCCTTGAGGAGCCCACCCTGGTGGGGAGAGGGGGCAAACAACCAGGCAAACATTGACAATGCAAAGTGGCGATTCTTCCTTGGAGTAAGTGCAGCGGAATGGTCCGGAAATTCAGATGTACTGAGACCTTGTCGTAGGATGTAGAGGTCAGAGCAGGATTGGGGGGCCAGTGTGCTAGTTTGGTGACCTGATGTAATGTATGTCACCTACTCACACTGTAGGGTATGGGGATTAAATAAGAGATGTACAAAATAGCCCAGTGCCTGCTTTCATACCCACTGCCCCCGTCATTGCTTCGTACCAATGACCACGAGCCTTGCAGGCCTCCCTCCCAAGGGCTGCCCACGGCTCAAGGTCTTCAGTCCTTGGCCTTTGTTCATGCAAACAGTGAAAGCTGGTGAGATATTCGTATACGTAAATGCCATGGGCATTTCCCTGTGTGGCTTTCCCTGTGTGGCTGTCCCTGTGTGGCCAGCACTGCTGGCCCAGTGCTCTCAAGTTTTGCAAGAGTTGACAAGGAAGTCTGAGCGATCCTCTGTGTAAGGACGCACCACTTGCGCTGATGCTGACAGGAACAGAGGGAGCGGATGCCAAGAGGAAATTGCATGGCTGTCAGGCTATTGATAGTCCAGGGGACAGGGGAGGTCCCGGTACCTGGCTGGCACCTGCCTGCCCGTCCCGCCCTTGTCATACTCTTGGGGATGTCGGATCTTTATGGGGAGCCCTCCCTTTATGGAGACAGATAAAATACCTGGTGTGGCTTGAACTAGGCCAAGTTGCTTGATTTTGCAAGCCTGTTGCTTTCAGTTTCTGGGCACAGCGCTGAGCTCTGCGGCTTATAGGGAGCGATTGTGCTCTCTCACGCTACTTCCTCCCCAGGAGCCCACTCTCTGGCCACTGCCCTGACCCATGAGCATCTCTCCTAAAAGATGGTTCCAGGGAGAAGAAATGAAACACACAGCAGTCTCTTCTGATAATTGTTGTGCAGTGAAAAAGGCCTGGGATTTGGGGTCAAGCCGCAGCCCTCCCCTTACCTGTCATGGGTGACCCCATGTCATGACTTAACCTCACTGGGCCTTGGTTGGCTTAGTTATAAAATGGGGAAATAATGAGACATACCTTTAGTAGGACAGGCAGGGTCCCCAGACTGGGTCCTGTGCTTTTAGATCAGCACTTCTCAATTATTTATTTATTTATTAAAAAAATTTTTTTTAACTTTTATTTATTTTTGAGAGAGAGAGAGAGAGAGAGAGCAAGCAGGGAGGGGCAGAGAGAGAGGGAGACACAGAATCCGAAGCAGGCTCCCTCTGAGCTGTCAGCACAGAGCCCGATGAGGGGCTCAAACTCACGAACCGTGAGATCATGATCCGAGCTGAAGTCAGACAGTTAACCAACCGACTAAGCCATCAGGAGTCCCAGCCATTCTCAATTATTAATGTACCCGCAGATCACCTGGGGATTGTGTTACCGTACAGATTCTGGCCCAGTAAGCCAGAGGTGGGGCTTGAGATCCTGCATTTCTAACCTGCTCCCTGGTGATGCCTGTGGTACTGGTCCAGGGACCACCCTTTGAGTAACAGAACCAGAACCTTTCAGCGCGTTTATAAGGATTAAATAAGTGCATTGCTGAAAACTGTGCCTCCCACGTGGTAGATGCTCAGTGGATGTCAGTCCTCCCTCCCTAGCTGCTCAGAAGTTTTAGAGAGAGATTCAGTGGAGGGAATCGTTAAGACTACAGCAGAAGGGTCACAGAGTGCTGAAGCTGGAAGGGACTAGAGTGTCTAATGGGAGCTCCAGCAGGGACTGTACATCAGAACCAGTTTCCCCAGGCTTCATCCAAGCACCCACTTGAGCAGCAAATCTTGGAATGGGTCCCTGGAATTGTTAGTTTAAGAAAAAGTGTTCTGGGTGCATTGGCAGGTGTTGACTGGAGAACTACTGATCTGGTACAAACCCTCATTTTAATTTTTTTAAATGTTTATTTATTTTTGAGAGAGACAGACAGAGTGCAAGCGGGGGAGGGGCAGACACACACACACACACACACACACACACACACCCCTAATCCAAAGCAGGCTCCAGGCTCTGAGCTGTTAGCACAGAGCCCGACACGGGGCTCGAACCCACGGACTGTGAGATCATGACCTGAGCCAAAGGCAGATACTTGACCGACAGCCACCCACGTGCTCCTACAAACACTCATTTTAGAGGATGAGGCCCGGAGAAGCGAAGTGACAGCCCTGTGACAAGCAGTTAGTTCCATCAATTATTCCTTCTTTCATTCCAGATCTATTCACTGAGCACTGACCGTGTGCCAGGAACCGTGCCAGGTTCTGGGGACACTCAGTGGTGAAAAACCTGACCCCCGTCCTCGCTCTTACAGAGCTCGCAGTCTGGCGGGGACTCAGACAGCAGACGTAGACCAAGTAGGGTGGACGGCGATGGAAAGTAGAGTGGGTGCAGTTGGGGGAAGCAGAGAAGGCTCCTTCAGGAAGTGACATTTCGGGTGGGACCTGAAGGGTCGGCAGGAAAAAGCCGGGTGGGACGTGGGCAGAGGCCAGGGGAGAGCGTGGCGTCAGGGGATGCCAGTCCGACTGCAGTGCTCTGGTGGGGGGGAGGGGCGCCCCGGTGGAGGCTGCCGCCGGACCACTCGGCCCTCTGCCCTGGTGGTCGTGTGGGGCACAACCGACCCACAGCTGTCCCCAACCCTCTCTGCTGTTGCTCGACAGCTTCTGGAGTCCGGCTCACCTGCCCTGTTAACGCCGGCCAGCATTTCTCTAACCAGTATCCCCGGTTCTGTCCACAGCAAACGGGCCCCATCAGCGCCACCCTGGTGATGACACGCCCCATCAAAGGGCCGAGGGACATACAGCTGGACTTGGAAATGATCACGGTCAACACGGTCATCAACTTCAGAGGCAGCTCCGTGATCCGACTGCGGATATATGTGTCCCAGTACCCGTTCTGAGCCCCGGGCTGGGGTCTCTGACACTGCCTCTCAGCAGCACCCAGGGACAGGAGAAGAGAAGAAACGAGAGGGAGGGTGACGTGGGACAGATGTTACGCTTTTCTTGCTGACCGCCTCCCGAGGAGTCGGCCCCGAATGTCCTGACGCTGCCTGTCCCCTTGTAGACCCGTCGCTCTGAAGGACATGCTTCCCCAGTTCTTAAACGACGCAGTTATCGAAAAGTATTATCAGCGCCCTGACCTGAGATCGACGGTGATTTTTCAAGGCCTGTCAGTTTATTTTCATATTTTTCGAAGGAAATAGATTAGCTTCGCTGGGGTCTGAGTCCGCGTTCAAAGACTGTGAACGGCTTCCTGTCACCTCCTCCACGCCTTCTTGCTGTCTGTCGCTGATTGCTTCTTTGCCGAGGCCCGGATTGCTCACGGGGACGCGGGGTGTAGCTAGCTGCTTCTTGTATGCACAGAGAAGGCTGTGGAAAGAAACCACAGCCGGATCTAAGGGTTTTCACAGAGTCTATTTCAAAACCATGTGTGGTATTTTCAGCCACGAGAGAAGGTTTAGTTGTCCTTACATTTGTATAACTGTCTAATCCTTTCTTGTGCATTTTGAGTATTTTTTTTTTTAAATAAGTGGTAGAATTCCTTAAGAAGGCCTTCAGACACATGTTATGTTCTGACTTCCCAAACCCAGTCTCCTCTCCATTCTACCCCGGTGTTTTCTTCGAGGACCCCTTACTCATGTTTTCTTTAGAATTTTTACCCAACTGGGCTGGAAGGCAGAGGTCTCTAAACTGATTAAATATTTGAAGAGATCTTGTGTTTGGTTCATTTTGACATCGTAGATGATTCAGCGTGTGGGGCTGGCTCTTCTTTGAACCCATTTATTGTGCACTGGTTTGAAAACTCCCTGGAGAGCTGCGTGGTCCTTTATAACTCAGGTACCTGATGGTGAGTAGGGGGCAGAGAAACGGAGGTGAGGAAGGTAAGAGGAAGCGTCAACCTGAATCCTGTTTCATTCATTTGAGAACAGTTGTTCTTTAACTGTTCCCTCTGTCATGTAGATTATTTCCAGGTACCCTTCCAGAGCCGAAATGTAGTCACCTTACTTTATGATCAGTGGCCCTCAACCCTGGCTGTGTAGTAGGATGACTCGTGGAACTTTTAAGAGAAAAACCTGATGTCTCGGGCTTTGCCCCCAGAAATTCTGGTTTCATTGGTCTTTGGTAGGGCCCGGGCACTGACTTTTTTTTTTTTTTAATGTTTATTTATTTATTTTGAGAGACAGAGAGCAGGGGGAGGGACAGAGAGAGGGGAGAGAGAATCCCAAGCAGGCTCCTCACGGTCAGTGCAGAGCCCAACTCAGAGTTTGAATTCACACACCATGAGATCAAAACCTGACCTGAGCTGAAATCAAGAGCCAGGCACTTAACCCACTGAGCCACCCAGGCGCCCCCCAGCATTGACACTTTTAAAAACTGTAGTAAACAGCCAGAGTTCAGAGTGCACTGTTATAAGCCCTATAAAGAGAGGGGGACAAATATGGCCCAGCCTTGGTCACCTTGCCCTCAACATCTTTTCAGCTATTTGCAGGGCTCATTGCCCGTTTCCTGATCAGGGACTCTGGCTTTCCTTTCAAGAGTCAGAACCCCAGGCAGGGGACAGAGAGAGTCAACAGTGCAAGTCACGGGTTAGAGAACAGGTGGGGACAGCTGCCTTTGTGTCCCATCCCAGGGGTTGACCTGAGGCTTCCAGAGGAGGGCATGTACTCCCTGATGAGGTTCAGTCCACAACACAGATGGACAGATATTCCCATTCTACTCGTTGGGAGCATATTTATTAAAGAACTACTGGGTGCCAGGAACTGTGCCTGTTCCTAGGATTAGTTGAAAGTTTCTTTAGCAGAGGAAATAGTATATTTGGCTCCCTTGCCCAGAGAGCATTTCTCTCACCCGTACTGCGCACCTGACTGCTCCCAGCTGTGTTTTTGTTTTTTAATTTCAAAGTTTATTTATTTTGAGAGAGAGAGAGAGAGAGAGAGAGAGAGAGAGATCCAACAGGGAAGGGGCAGAGAGGTGGGCGGTGGGGCAGAGGAGCCGAAGCAGGCTCTGTGCTGGCAGTAGAGAGCCTGATGTAGGGCTCGGACTCATGAACCATGAGCTGAAGTCAGACACTTAACTGACTGAGCGACCCAGTCGCCGTCCAGCTGTGGTTATTTTTTAATTAAAATGAAGCACAACCAAGCCCCTTCCTGTTGGGCAGCCGGTTTCCAGTGACGTTAACTAACAACATCGATGCCTCGGGTGCAGAGCTCGGAAGAATCAGGACAGGTTCCTAAAGACGTGCCAGCATGCAGGCCCGGCTCAGCTCCCTGCAGAGCGCAGAGCAGGAGGTGGCCCCGAGCCTGGGACTCCCCTCGCGTGGGCGGCTTAGGTGACGAGGAAAAGGTGTGTGTAGAACGCTGACAGTTTATGTGAGCTCGGCACTGGGCAGCTCTCAATTACCTGCTTCGGCTCGACACAGCACAAGGGTAAGGTTTCCTTAATGTCAGAAAAAGAAGGCAGGAAGGCTGTCTCTTGGTGATTTGAGGACCCATTGGTGTCAAAGGTGCCACATTTGGAACCGGACCCGAGTCTCTGGGGCTCGCATTTTATTTGTCCATGTCAAAACGTGGCTTCCTGCTTCTGAGAAAAAAAAAAAAGGCACGGAGAGACTCATAAAAGCAGGCTGAAAGAGCTTCTTGGACCTCAGATCGCTCTTTCCAAACATGGCCTGATGAGTTCAGTGTAAATGAATCAGAAGCATGTGGGATCAATTTACCTTCAAATACACCGGGGGCTAAAAATTAAGGGACAAAAAAAAAAACGCCCCGGGGCAAAGTGTGTATTGACTGTAAGGCCCAACCCCAAACATTTGGGAAACCGTTCTAGAGGCTCCCAGAACCTGAAAAGCTGTCGGTTTCACCCACCCCTTGGGAAATCTTATTTTCACAAGATTGGGGATAAGCTTGCTCTTTGAATCACAGCATTGTGCTTCTCTGGAGTCTGATGGGGCTGGCTGTTCCCTCCGGCTCAGATACCTGGGCTCTCCATCGGGGTCGATCGTCAGCTTTGACCCATCCCAGAGCGGTGCTGAGAACTTGTTATATGAGCCCCGCTCCGGACTGCTCCGTCGGGTCCTGAAGGATGAAGGGTTCTGTAGTGGGGGCGGCACCGGATTACGAGCGGAGACACCTGCACCAATCCTTGTGTTACCTCCTAATCTTCTGGGCTCGATATGGATGAAAACTTCCATTTAGCTGCCTCTAATTCTAAAGCTTGGTGATTCCTTGAAATGTACTTTGGGGATGACAGCCAGCATTTCCATTAAACTGCAATTTTAGAGTTTCATCGTGGCTTGCCAATCATAACATTTTCTAATTGGCATGGAATCCACCTACCTGTTGCCTCTAGGCCTGGGTAATGTACTTAGAAATGTTCTTAGGTAACTGTCTTGGCCCTTGGGGTGTGATTTTTCCAGATGGTGAAAACATTTAAGGAGGTCTGATTACTTCATTTGCAGTGGTTTTAGGTGTGTTTCTGTGGCCTGATTGTTTACTGTAATGGGTACAAATTCTTCATCTGGGCGAGCCACCCAACTTCGGCTCCTCTAGTTTCTAGATTCAGAGAGGTGAACAAGACAGATCCGGTCCGGTCCATGGATAAGAGCGTTTCCCCAGGGTTACGCAGCCTGTGGAACAAAAGTGGAATACAATGTGCTAGGTACCTTTTAGCGGTGTCAACAAAATGATTTTGATTAGAATGTAATAATTACTAAGACATATCTACTTTACACAACAAAAAGTCTTCTTTTTAAAATGAGTTAATTAGTTAATTAATTTTGAAATTTACATCCAAGTTAGCATATGGTGCAACAATGATTTCAGGAGGAGATTCCTTGGTGCCCCTGGCCCATTTAGCCCACCCCTCTCCCCCAACCCTTCCAGCAACCCTCTGTTTGTTCTCTATATTTAAGAGTCTCTTATGTTTTGTCCCCCTCCCTGTTTTTATAGTATTTTTGCTTCCCTTATGTTCATCTGTTTTGTCTCTTAAATTCCTCATATGTGATTTTTGTCTTTCTCTGACTAATTTCACTTAGCATAATACCCTCCAGTTCCATCCGCGTAGTTGCAAATGGCAGGGTTTCATTCTTTTTGCTTACACAACAAAAGTTCTTATGAACATCTATAGATACACATTTGACATTTAGTATAAAATGCCTCTGCTTACAATTGTTACATACATGGCAAGAAAGCACAGAATCAATGCTGGGTGAAAATATTCTTTCTTTTTGATACGCTTTGTACTTTGAAACGCAATGTTTTCTTTTCTAGAAGAGAAAAAAAAGCAAACATTTTTTTAAAGCTTTTCATTATTTTGGAATTGGCCAATGTTCATCAACCACAAACAAATACACAGATTGTTCCTTCTTACTGATATTTTTGTTCTTGAAGTTCTTAGTGTCTTTACTTAACAAATGGCTGATATCTTCATTAGAATCCATGAGCAATTGAAGATTAAAGAAAAACAAAACAAACAAACAAAGCAAAACAGGACGCTTTAGGACAAAGGGAGGCCGTAGAGGCAAGGTTTATCACTTTGGTAGCTCTTAGGGATGACAGCCTCCAGTTAGAATGTTTCACTTGCTAATGCTTCCTCCTTATGAATCTTTGCCTCCAGTCATCAGTGAAAAAAACCGTCTGGGCAAGAAAACAGGTGTCAAATGGGTATGGCAGTAAATTGCCATGGAAGGGAATTCCATATTCTCAGGCAGTGACTAACAGCACTGTTTTCTGAGGAGTTTGGCATATTCTTGAGCAATGGTGTAAAATGAAGGCAGAGGTAAATTGTACATAGATGCAGACATCAGGGTCATTGGGATACTAATTTGTCAAGATTAATTAATTAATCACTACGGATTTAGAGCCAGAGAGTCATGGGACAGCTTGATATCATTTAAAAGTAGTTTTTGTTTCAGGAGGATTGTTTTGGTTTCAACCCAGCCTTTTTTTCTAATTCTTGCAATCCAGCCTACTACACAAGGTATCTGATGTTGCACAACTGACTTGTATCACAAGAGAGCAACTGTACCTAAAAACTGTGCTCTAGGGCGCCCTGGGTGGCTCAGTCGGTTGAGCATCCAACTCATGATCTGGAGGTTCATGGGTTTGAGCCCCGTGTAGTAGGGTCCACACTCATGGTGTGGAGCCTGCTTGGGATTCTCTCTCTCCCTCTCTGTCTGCCCCTCCCAGCTCACTTTCTCTGTCTCCCTCAAAATAAATAAACTTAAAAATTTTTAAAAACTGTGCTTTAAAACAGGTACCTTGAGTTCTTCTGTGTTTTAATGTGCAAACCATTTATAATTTATCTGTAAAGAGGAGCATGGATTGCTGTTATATTTGTGAAATATAATATACCCTGTTCTTAAGAATTTTATCAAAAAAGCCATCATGGGTGCAAGGCCAGGCTATGGCATTTGCAAGTAACCTAGCTCCTTACAGAGACCTGTAGTCTTACATTTTTGTTTTGTTTTGCTTTTGTCTAGTTCCACATCGAAAAATACCCCATGGAGGTTTCCACTGTAAGCCTGGCATTTCCACACAGCCTCTTGCCAGTTTTTCTGAAAAGCAGACCTATGTATGGTCCAATAACACTGCTGAATTTTTATGTGCATGGGCACTATTGAAACTATAATCTACTTCCAGTAAAACCATGGTTAGTCAAGAGGATCTTTTCAGCTCAGAATTTATGCATAGTTGGGGAGAGCTAGACCCCCTTGCTGTCTGTTTTTTTGTTTTTTGTTTTTTGCTTTTTTCCTGTTGGGACTTTGGAATGTATTATCTTCTTAGGGTTCTCTGCACCATTAAAAAAAAAATTCTGTGACATCATTTTTCCTCCTAAAAGCCAGGGCTTTCCACAAGTAGGTGGTGAAGAGCTCTCAGGTATAATGCAAGAATTCGGGGACCATAAGGGACACTACAAAGGAGTGGATTGCCTCATTTGGAGCAACATGTCTAGATGGGGCAGGCCTGCCATGCTCCTGAGTGAGGTCATAGACTTGGGGAAGTTCTTTGCCCTTCCACTTTCTCTTCCCAATTCTTCCCTGTCCTCTCTTCTCTCCCCATGTTCCTTCTCTGACTTGTCCCTGCACCCCTGCCATTGAATCTCCATCCAAAGTTGGAAGGAAGTGGCCGAGGCTAGGTCCTGTCCAGTGAGAGCACAGCGGGGTCTGGGGGGCAAAGCACAGCAACCCCCCAGCTCCTCTTTAAAAAAAATTTTTTTTAACGTTTATTTATTTTTGAGGCAGAGAGAGACAGAGCATGAACAGGGGAGGGTCAGAGAGAGAGGGAGACACAGAAGCTGAAACAGGCTCCAGGCTCTGAGCTGTCAACACAGAACCCAACGTGGGGCTCAAACTCATGGACCACAATATCATGACCTGAGCCAAAGTCAGATGCTTAACCAGCTGAGCCACCCAGGTACCCCTCCTGCCTAGCTCCTCTTGACTTCTCTTCCCAGCACACAGAATTTCTCCTAGACTCCAGAACACCCTTTCCTGAATAGAACCGGATCTCCTTTTCCTTCTTCTCCTCCTGTTGTCCCTGCACAAAAATAGGAAAGCATCTTCATCTGGTGATGTGACCCTGGGTCTTTCTTGCAGCTGTTTTTCATAAGGATTCATTTTCAGGGTTCCTTCTTGATCTCCAGTCTCTCCACTCTAGGGTCAGTCTCCTTTATTCCAACACCCCCTGTCCAGGAGCCAGGCTACCCCCCTCATTCCCATTAAAAAAAATCTTTCCATCTCTCTCTTGGTCCCTAGTCCATCATGGCACCTAGTAGCTGGACAGAGCACCTATATTCTTCATGTAATCTGGAGCAGAGAGGCTGGGAAAGACTGGAGTCCCTTTAAATATGGGACGGTGCACAGTCTCCAGAGACCAGAGTCTCTGTGCCAATAACAACCCTTCACTTTCTTTGTAAAACGTAGTCTAGCACTCTTCACAGATTCACCGACTGCAGAATCATTCACCCAGACTACTCCCAGATGGTACATAGTGTGGTTTTATGGATAGTAGCCTTTAGTCAGGCTAATATATATCCTTGCAACGATCACCCATACACCACTTTTTCACAGTGGAGTTGATATCTGGCTATGACTTAAAGAATTCCTCAAGCATAGGGAGGGAAGGGCGCTGAGACCAGTGTGGTTG
Source organism: Acinonyx jubatus (assembly GCF_027475565.1). NCBI lineage: Eukaryota > Metazoa > Chordata > Mammalia > Carnivora > Felidae > Acinonyx > Acinonyx jubatus. The sequence goes on along the minus strand of NC_069386.1, from coordinate 132,466,356 downwards.
GAGCAGAGGATAAAGGGGCATGTGGATGGCAGGAAGCGATGGAAGTTGAGGTCAGATTTTTTTATGTCCCTGTTCATCTAACTGAACTTGGACTTTGTTATGGAGGCCAACACTTCACAGAACACTAGTCCACGGAGGTGCTAACCAGGACTCTAAGACAAAAGAGTTCACTTGTTTAATAAGTTGAGGAATCTGAGTCTCCTCTTTAAAGACTGGCAAATGACATTAGAAAATGAAAGGCTCTGAAAAGTTCTGCAATAAAAGGAAACATGTTTACTTTTGTATGAAAGTTAACCAAACTTATTCACAAGGGATACGTCTGCCCCCCCCCCCCCCCCCCCCCCCCCCCCCGCCCAGCTAAAACAACCATCAACATCGCCAGGAACAATCTTCTTTAGAGTTTGAGAGTTGCTGTCTCTGCTGTGGGGAGCTATGGTAGGGTTCTTATTTGATCTTGTTTTACTTTTTAATTAGGGGAAGGGACACGGTCTAATTTGTAGGAAGATCCCTTTGGAAATGGTGTGTGGAGATGGGAGAGGCAGAAGTCAAGAAAATCATTGCAGTTGTTCACATAAGAGATCATGATCTCTAAACTGGTCTTTCTAAAGAGTGAAGCTGGCTAGTTTCTTGCTTAAAACTCTTTATTGACATCCACTCTGCCCACAGGTGAAGGTTCAAACACCTGAATGTGGTTGACAAAACCTTCCTCAGTCTGGCCCCTGCCTACCTCTCCAGCTCCGTCTCCTACCTCTTGCCCCTCCTTTATAAGCCATTTCGAACGAAACAAACCCGAAAAGGCTTATGAATTCTCTCCAGCTATTCTTGCTAGAGCTGTCCTCCTTGGCTCCTCTCTACCCACTTGGCAAATGCCTTTTGGCAACATTGCCCTCACAGGTCAGGTGCTCTGGGAGCTTTCCAGACCCATGCCCGACACTCCAACTGCACTGCCACCCCCCCGCCCCCTCACCCCCATGTGGAGTAAATCACTCCTTCTGCATGACCTGCATCTCCAGCATTGTGGTCACCACATGGAGCTCCAAAATGCAAACTCCTTCAGGACATGGTGTGTTGCTTCTCACTATAGACTAAAGGGCTAACGCAGTGCCCGGCACAAACTGGGCGGTCAGTGTCATTTGATTGAACATGATCATGGAAATTGACAAGAAAAAATGGAGGAAAAAGGGAAAGATTCAAGAGAATTGCAGTAGATGGAATCAGTAGGTCTCTGTGATTTATTGGGTGTGGAGGCTAAGAGACACCCTGAACCAGGCTAAAGAATACTTCAGGAAGAAGAGTTTGGGTAGTGGGGAAAGGTAAATTCCATTTTTTAAAAGTAGGCTGCACACCCAACGTAGGGCTGGAACTCACGCCCCTGAGATCAAGAGTCAGATGCTTTATAGACTGAGCTGGCCAGGTACCCCCTTCCCCCAACACACATACCTTTTTTAAATGAATTCCATTTTTTTTTAAGAAAGAGAGAGAGAGAGAGAGAGAGAGAGAGAGGGAGTGTGTGTGTGTGTGTGTGTGTGTGTGCATGCATGAGTGGGGGAGGGGCAGAGAGAGAGAGAGAGAGAGAGAAAGAACCCCACGGAAGCTCCACACGCGTGCAGAGCCCCAATGCAGGGCTCAATCTCACCACCATGAGATCATGACCTGAGCTAAAATCAATAGTCAGACACCTAACTGACTGGGCCACCTAGGTGACCCTGATGAATTCCATTTTAAACCTGCTTCTTTAGTTCTATTTTTCGGTTGAGGTATAACTTACATACAGCGGAATAAATGCATAGGTCTTAACTACACGGATATCTTGGACAGGAAAACTATGCTGAACTTGCGATGACTGTAAACCAGCTGGAGGTATTCTGAAGATGCTCAGAAGCATGTGTGGAAAGGGAGAAATTTGTTGCTAGAGATTGGACCCTGGGGGTCCTTCTGAGAAGTGACCATGGAGATGTAGATGAGGTGGCCCCTTGGAGATGAGAAACTTGAGGATCCAGTCTTTGACCTAGATGACCAAACACACTTAGGACAGCAGTCACAGAGCCAGTCACTTCCTTGAGTGAGTGATGGGGCGCCTATCCTCATGGTCTGTACAAACCACATACGAGAAAAGAATGCTAAGATAAACCAAAGTGACTCAGAGCCGCATATGAAAATTGAAAATTGCATTAACCATGCCACCTAGTAGCTTCTTGAAGCAGCGGAGTCATTTTCCAATTAACCCATTAGGCAAATAAATGTTCCTGGTTGGAGGCTAGCATTTATTTTCCCCCAGAGTATACTGTATTTAATTAAATGTATAGGAAAAATTCTGTTGGCCTAAGGAGTTATGGCAATGTAGTAGGAAGAGCGCTAGTCTGGAAGTCTAGACATCCTTGGCTCTTTTGCCAACTCTCTCTGGGGAAAGAGAATTTTTCGAGGTTCTCTTAACCTAGGGCAAGGCACGTGACCCCCTCAGAGCCTAAGGTCTTTCTTTTGTGACCTGCAGAACATTTTAACCCTGAATCCTGTGTTGACTCAACTCCTCAATTTTTATCCAGCTGCCATCTGGCCCTGGCTCTGACCTGGTTAAGAATCCCTGCTCTCACAACTCTTTGCTCTGGCCCCTGGCCAGATAACCCTTCTCTCTCCATTCAAAAGCAGCCTGTGTTCTTTACACCAGCAGATGGAAAAGTGAGCTGAACACCACTTGGGTTCTTCATAGGAATTTTATTCTATAAAATTTGGATCCCTGGGTGTAATTGTGTCAGCCTGGTGAGGCGGGAGGAACACTGGGATTGGAGGTGACTAGAGCTGGATTTGGGTCCTCATCCTGCCACCTAGCAGTTTGTGACCTGGAGAAGGTGCTCAGGTTTTATGAACCTCACTTTCCCCATCTGTTAAATGGAGATAATGATACCTCCTTGTTGTTTTGAGAAATAAGATGGTGCGCGTGGAAATGCTTGGTGCTTCTCTTCTAGCAAACAGCAATTGCCCCATGCCTTTCTTTGCCTCAAATATTCTGAATATCCAAGCCACGATTCACCCGAGCCATGACTCAGTTTATAAACAATTCCTGGAACTTGGAGGACCAAAGTGGCCCCATGTGCTTTAGCACACCCTCAGCAATTTCCATTTCATTTCACTTCAGACTTGAAATCTGACCCATTTCATCCTCACTTTCTACAAACTGGGGACATGGTTTCTGGCAACATTTCCACTCTTCCAGTGCCCTACGGATGTACCAGGGAGGTGGTTTTAATTGCATTTTCTTGATGATGCCCTGTAGAGACCATATGGATCTGAAACAATTTAGAAATTATGCTATGCGGGCCAATTACTTTGTGCACAATGAGGGGTCTGAGGTGGGGCTGGGGGGTTGACTAGCTCTGGTGACCTGGTGATAGATGGGCATACAGGTCTCTTGATTGTTGGTCTTGTTCTTTTCCCCTTAGACCACAGAATGGGTCTCATCCTAAACTATTTTAACTGCTTATATCTCGAGTAATCGGAAAGCTATTTCCTTAATCCACAGGGCTCTCCTTGTTCATTTGTGTTGAAGGACCTTCACTAATTGAGGACATTTTCGTGTCCTTTTTTGAGATTCAATAGGGTGAATTCTGGCACCATGAGGGACAGCAGAAACCACACACATAGAGGCCAGAGGTGTGTGCAGCTCCAGCTAGAGTTGAGGTAGAATACTCATCATCAAAAAAGGCAAGAGTTCACAAGCCTTGGGTAGAAAATGGACAGCTGCCTCTTCAGTCTAAGGATCTGTCATACAGAGAGAGAAGCAGAAAACATTCCCATGCAGTGCTCTGGTCTTTGGAGTTCATGGAGGATCATGAGTAGGCAACCATCGTACGGACAGCTCTGGGTGATGGTGGAGGCGATGTTTGGTGACAGTGCACGAGGACTGCCACGCACACCTCTCCCTCTCTCCTCCCTCTCTCTCTTTCCCTCCCTCCCCCTCTCTTCTTTTCTTTCTTATGCAAACTTATCTTGAGTATTCTTTATATACCAGGTCTTGTGCTAGATCCTTAAACCTGACTCTAAAGAACTTACGCTTCTCTCTCCTTAATTGTCCTTCAAAGACTCACCCATCTTTCTTACTCATCTCCCTACTTTTTTTTCTTTTGTTCTTCCTTCTTTTCCACCTCTCTGTTTTTCCTTTTCCCATGGGTCTTTGTTTCATTGGTAATCCAAAAGATAGCTGTGGTCTCCTTGGTCTACCAGGTCTAGATAATATTGCCTTGAACTTCTCATTCCATGCCCTATGGAATTCCAAAGCACTCGCTGATTTCTGAAAACTTCCATGGGACATGGAGAGGGCTTTTATTTTCATGATCACCTCTGACTCCAAACACCGAACTTCTCTTGAATTCGCTTGGTTCATAGGCCGTCTCACTACCAACCCAGTCCCTTGCCAAGTTGACCCTGACACGAAACTCTGCCTCTTGCTTGATTTCCAGAAAAACAAGATGAAACAACACTTCAGTGGGTTGAACAGTGTCTGCCCCCCCCCCCCACTCATGTCCCTCTGGAACATCAAAATGTGAACTTATTTGGAAATAGGGTCTTTGGATATGTAATTAATCAAGTTAAGAGGAGGTCGCATTGGAATAAGGTGAGCCCTAGATCCAATGACTGATGTTCTTTTAGGAAAAACAGAGGACATACAAAGATACACAGAAAGACGGCCATGCAAAGACGAGGCAGAGCTGGAGTGATGTGGCCACAGATCAAAAAGAACCAAGGATTTCCAGGAGCCATCAGAAGCTAGAAGGGTCAAGGAAGGATTCTTTTCTAGAGACTTCAGAGGGAGCTTGGCCCTGCTGACACATTGGTTTTGGACTTTGAGCCTCCAGAAATGTGAGAGAATAGATTTCTATTGTTTTTAGCCAAGTTTATGGTACTTTGCTATGGCAGCCCTGGGAAACTAACACAAACACCATTTTCATTGGGGTGTGCAGTCAGCTTTACAGAGGACGCGAGAGTGGAGACAAAGCAGAGAGGAATGCACATTGTAGCTCTCTGTGCCTGCTGTTTTGCTGGCTCCCTCTTCCATGCTCAACCTGCCTCTGCATCGCCTCTCCCCATGAAGTCCCCAAATTACAAAGCCATCTTACCCTATCATGCAGAACTCTGGGTCTCAAACTCGGCTCCCAGCCTACCACTGAGGCCAAACCCTTCCCGACACTTAGCTGTATGAAAATACTTTGCAGGGACTAGCAGCCCCTCTTAGAAGGGAGATGTGGACTGAAAAAAGCCACACCTATTCCCCTTTGGGGAGACATATTTCTTTTCTACTTCCTGTTCTGCAGCCTGCCAGAGACCGTGGGTTGGGCTTCTTTACCTGCTCAGGGTGTGGGTTGTAGAAATCAGAGGGACTTGTCTGTCTGTCAGTCAGTGGACGCTGCCCTGGGCACTCTGGGGAGACATTCAAAGAACACAAGAGGTTATCCTGTCCTTGAGGAACATTCCAGAAGACCACCCTTAGCTTTTCTTTATTCAGAGGTTTGTTCAGCTGGTTCAATCTCTCCTGTGTTCTGATAACAATCTCTTACCTTCTACTTCTTCCCCCTCCCCCTCTGTATTTCCAGTTCTCCGATGTGCCTACTATTAGACAGCTTTAAAAGTTCTGTCACCCTTAGTATTCTGTTGTTTTATGGTTGTAAATTTCCAAGACCTGGGGGCAGTATTGTTTTTCTTCAATTTTTTATAGGAGATAAGGAAAACCAAGCCCAGAGATGGAGTAAATTGTCCAAGATCAGCTGTATTTACGTGACAGAGCTTGCTATCACTTTCTGAGAGTGGTTGATAGCCTCAGCCTTTTTAGCCTGGAAAAATCTACTTAATTTAGACTAGCCATCTTCTCATTAGCATGAGAGCTCTGGATCCGTAAGCTTGATTCCACTTAGACACTCTCTGTTTTAAGAACTGATTTCTAGCCTGATTTTAAATTAAGTTTATTCAATGGTTTGAAGAACTCTGTGTTTAGACTCCGGTTTCAGAGAAATATTCTTACTAGGTTACACGAATATTTTGAAACGCAGCCCTTACTTTTTTTTTTTTTATTCAATAAAAGTTTGCACAAACAATGCATCCCACAGGAGAAACTTACGCCAGATCCCAGATGTTTAACACGTTTGCTTCAGATATTGGAGTTCATGGCCTCTTGTGCTTGTTAAACTAAAAAATGTAAGACCATAGAAATGATTTTTAATATCTAAGAGCTCTGCAAAGCCAGGCTGGACTCTGGGCAATTGCATCATTTCATCAACCTTTTGATCACAGGTTTTTCTTTTTTTTAAAAAAAATTTTTTTTTCAACGTTTATTTATTTTTGGGACAGAGAGAGACAGAGCATGAACGGGGGAGGGGCAGAGAGAGAGGGAGACACAGAATCGGAAACAGGCTCCAGGCTCTGAGCCATCAGCCCAGAGCCTGATGCGGGGCTCGAACTCACGGGACCACGAGATCGTGACCTGGCTGAAGTCGGACGCTTAACCGACTGCGCCACCCAGGTGCCCCGATCACAGGTTTTTCATGTGTGTATGTGTATGCATGTGTGTGTGTGTGTATGTGTGTGTGTGCATGTGTGTGTGTGTATGTGCATGCGTGCATGTGTCTGTATAATTTTTTTAAACAATCCAAGCAAACATTTCAAGGAGAGGAAGCATAAACTCTTTTTTAAATGTTTATTTATTTTTTTAAATTTACTTTGAGAGAGAGAGAGAAAGTACAAGCAGGGGAGGGGCAGAGAGAGAGGGAGGGAGAGAGAGAGAATCCCAAGGAGGCTCTACACTCAGCACAGAGCCCAACTTGGGGCTTGATCCCATGACCACAAGGTCACAACCTGAGATGAAATCAAAAGTTGGTTGCTTAACCTGGGCCACCCATGCACCCCAGAGCACAAACTCTTTAGTTTTGACTCATTTTCAGTTTATTTTGGTTGCTCTATGCAGAAATGTTCAAAAAGTTCCTTTTCTAATCCTGATGTTGACTCTTACTTGTAACCACACAGCTGGGTCTGCCATTTGATCACCCAACCCTGTATTGATGAGTCTCGGGGTTCAGAATGCCATCATACATGATAATATCCTGCATCTACTGGGGGCTGACTGTGCCAATCGCTGTGCTGTGTCTTTGCTCGTGTTGTATCATTCAACCCTCACACCCATCACCTTCACACCTACTACTTTGGTCCCAGCCACCCTCCTGTCTTGCTTCCATTATAATTAGTTGACTATCTAGTCTTTCTGCTTCCACCGTTTCCTCCCGGCTCCCTGCCATCTCTTCTCAACCCAATAGCTGGGGTGATCCAAATAAAAGTTAAATCTTTTAATGTCATTCCTCTACCCCCAAACCGTTCAATGTCTTCTCAGCCTATTCAGAATAAAAGCAAATGTCTTTTTGATGGCCCATGCTATCTCTCTCGCCCCAAACCTTACCCTATGCTCCTCTGTCCCTAATTTCCCCTTCTCCCTCTCTTTCTCTTATTCTAGTTGCTGTGGCCCTCTTACAGCTCCTCAGATATGCCAGGCAAGTTTCTTCTGGATGGCTCAATAGAGCAGTAGAAGTTCAAGCACGCATATAATATTACGTCTATTAAGGAAAGTGGAAGATAATTTGTTTCAAACAGTTAACAACAGGTTGGTGATGTACTGGTGGAAATTTCAAAAATAAGTTCAGCAGAGGTTAAAGCACACATAATATTATGCCTATTTAAGGTAGGAAAGTGGGAGATAATTTGTTTCAATTAACAATAAGTTAGTGATCTACTGGTGGGATTTAAAAAAAATATCTAAAGCCCATGAGAATTCACATTTTTTCAACAATCTTTGTTATAGGAAATTTGGCCAAAGGCAAGTGTCCCTTATAAATACAAAAAATTAAAATTAGTGGGGCAAAGCATTTTTGTCCCAACAGCATACACTTAGTTTTGGAGGACTGTTCATTTCACCTACTGTGCAATGTTAAGGGTTGGGAGCTTTAAGTTATGGGCATTTAGTACCTGCAACTAACATACTGAACCAATGAATGAGCAATGATACCCAAAAACTAAGGCTCTCTTAAATAGCCGGAAAATAAATCATTTTGGGAGATGTGTTTCAGATCATTCAGAACACACTTTTTAAAGCACTGAAACTTTGAAATAATTGTAGTCATTCTGATGGATCTTAAAAATAAAATATTGTCCACTTTCTTGTCTTGGTAGCCAGACTATGCCATATGGGAAGTTTTACTTGATGATGATTCAGGATTATCATTATAAACATTGGTGGCTACACTCCGCTGCATTATAATATTGGTGTATAAGTCAGTTTGTCCATACCTTGAATGGTCCCAGGCAATGGTGCTTCTTAAATCCCCATGTCTTCCTTGTATAATTAAAAAAATTTTTTTTTCAATGTTTATTTATTTTTGGGACAGAGAGAGACAGAGCATGAACGGGGGAGGGGCAGAGAGAGAGGGAAACACAGAATCGGAAACAGGCTCCAGGCTCTGAGCCATCAGCCCAGAGCCTGACGCGGGGCTCGAACTCATGGACCGCGAGATCGTGACCTGGCTGAAGTTGGACGCTTAACCGACTGCGCCACCCAGGCGCCCCACTCCTTGCATAATTTTATAATAGGCATGTCGGAAGGGAAAAAGGAGTCACAAATGGGCAATTTCCATCCTGAGAGTTTTGTGGGAGACTTAGCTGTGTTGGTGCTTCAGAGGGAGAGGTGAGCTTTATGTGCTAATCATAAGCAAAAGGGCCTTGGATCCTTTTAACAACCATTTTCTTCACCATCATTTCCGTCTTGATGCTTCTGCAACACCATCCAGCAGCTCCAAAGCATTGGCCACATTTAGAACTGGGGACCAGAGACACTTTGACACACTGCCTGGACCAAAAAGAGGGAGAATAACCAAAGGGAGGGTGGGGGCGTACCGGACACAAGTTCCCTTCACTTCACATCTAGTTTATAGGAAACTTATATAGGAAGGTACAAAATTGTCGTTCAGCCCAAAGATCAACTTAACCTGCCAACATACATCTTTAAAAAAAATTTTTTTTAATGTTTTTTATTTATTTTTGAGACAGAGAGAGGCAGAGCATGAGCAAGGGAGGGGAAGAGAGAGAGGGAGACACAGAATCCAAAGCAGGCTCCAGGCTCTGAGCTGTCAGCACAGAGCCTGATGTGGGGCTCGAACTCACAGACCGTGAGATCATGACCTGAGCCAAAGTTGGATGCTTAACTGACTGAGCCACCCAGGCGCCCTGCCAACATACATCTTTATACATATACTCCACCATTGCAACATGGTCTTAATCACTTTAATTCACACTTAAATAGTGCTTTGGTGTACAAAATGCTTTGTATTTTTTTCTTTCCCTCATCGAATATTTGTTCAGTATCTACACCACTGTCCCAATACTTTCTGGTAGACATTAGGAGTACAAGGACAAATATGGCCTGTCCCTCCCCATTTTCTTCTTTTGAGCATCATAATGACCCTGAGAGGTTGCTAGGGCAAAGACTATTATCCCCACTTTGCAGGAAAGAGATTGAGGCTCAGGTTCTCGCACTGTCACAAAAAAGTACAAGAGCCAGAAATTAAACTCGGGTATTCCGCCTGTAAACCCCATGTTTTTTCCAGTACGTTATGCCTTAAACCAATACTGAGAGGCGAGCATCATGCAAAGCAAATGAAAATGTATGCGCATCACAACCGAATGAAAATGCCAAAGACTCAGTTCCAAAGAATCTTGTAAGGACCTAGTTTTTGGAGAATTCCCGTTAAGTGTCTCGTGTTCAAGTGACAGAAACCAAACATGTGTTAACTTAGGCAAAGATGTAATTTGTGGGTTTATAACTGGTGTGGCTTATGTATTAGAACAGTGGTAAAAACAGGGTGAATCTTCCCTAAGGACTGAATGCAACCAAGAAATCTAGTGCAGACTGAATTCAACCAAGAAACCTCCTATACCACTTTTGCTTCTCTTGGCATATCTCCTTTATTTTCCTTTATTGTATATTGACTTCTCTCTTGGAGATATGGCCCCCAAAGGGTCTTCCATCACCAAAACAGAGGACTGACTGCTCTTTTCTGGTTACAGTTTGAAAAAAAATATCCTAGACAAAGATTCTGATGGACGTTCCTTGGGTTTAGGTGCCTTCTCATGAGCCAATCAACTCTGATTGGGGGGGGGGTGGTGAAATCATGGGAAAATATAGCAGCTGCTGCTGGAAGTCCACGTTTGGAGTAGAGGACAGGGTGTAGAGGACCAAAGGGACAGGAAGAGAGATGTTTGTCTGGAACAATTGATCTCTCAAGATTGGTTCTGGGGAATTCATTCTATCCCCCTCATCTGAATTGAAGAAAAAAGGTCTGATTGTCCATGTCAGCCATTATAGAAACATGAGGGAGGTCAATTTAGGGTAACGTTTACATAATCTCAAATCTCAGAGCAAAGGGGAAGAAAACATTCGGTGGTAAATGATCAGATTGGGGAAACAGTGACTTGGAAGTTCAACCTACCTTTGCACTTCCTTTCAATGATCTGTGGTTGTGCAACAGACCTTTCCAAGATGTAGAGGCTTAAAACAACAATGTTTTATCATTATTTAGCTCCTAAACACAATATGGGCAGGGTTCAGTGGGGAAGGCTCATCTCTGCTCCATAAGGTGTCAGTGGGGGTAGCTCAACCAGGAACTGAAGGATCCACTTCCAAGGTGGCTCACACACATAGCTGGAAAGTTGGTGCTGGCTCTGTTGGATCAGAGGGTCCTGGCCCTTGGTTCTTTTTATGTGGGCATCTCCATGTGGGTTTCTCTGCAAACTGCTTTGGCTTCCTCAGAGCAAAGGTGGCTGGATTCCAAGAACAAGCACCCAAAGACAGCCAAATAGAAGTTGTACTGCCTTTTATGACCTAGCCTTAGATGTCCTATTTCGTTATTTCCACATTCTGTAATTGACGAAGTATTCTCTTGGTCAACCAGTCACTATGGTTAGCCTACATAAAGGACAGGGGACATAGAACCCAACCTTTGAGAGGAGTTTCAAAGAACTATGAACATGATTTAAGTCACCACACAAGTTAATACATTTCCTTACTTTTATGACTACTTCAGTTGGGTTTTTTTGTTACTGGTGGCCAAAAGTATCCTCATTGATACGGTTAGTGTCATCTCAGCTGTTGACAGTAGAGTGTCCTAAATTCACAGCTTCCAAGCACAATGCCAATTGTAGCATGGTTTCCAATAATTTGTTACTAGTAATTTAATAACAAGGTTTCAAAACTTTTTATGATTTTTTTTTCTGTTTGCAAATCAGAGCAGAATCAAGCTGACCACTATAATAGCAGAACCGTCATATATTTTAATTCTATTAGACTTCTCTGAATGGGTAATTAAGGGATAGAATCAGAACAAGGATATGGTACATAGGAGCATTATTCTAGGTTGAGGGCCATTGGCCTGGATGCCTCTTTTAGTAAGAGTGAGAAGAAACTCTGGGGTGCCTGGGTGGCTCAGTTGGTTAGGGCGTCTGACTTCAGCTCAGGGCATGATCTCACGGTTCATGGGTTCGAGCCCTACGTCAGTATCTGTGCTGACAGCTTGGAGTCTGGAGCCTGCTTTGGGTTCTGTGTCTCCCTCTCTCTCTGCTCCTCCCCCACTTGCACTCTGTCTGTCTCTGTCTTTCTCAAAAATAAATAAAACATCAAAAAATTAAAAAAAAGAGAGAGACGAAACTCTATATAGTCTGTGTGCTTAGGGTCAAATTCTTTTTCTTCTCCATTATGCTGCAGCTAAGCTAGTGGGGTTAAAGACTTGTGATCACATTTTATATTCTCTATCTAATTCTTTTGGCCTTTCTGTGGGCAAGAAAAAGAATGAAGACATTCTTCTCGGTCATCTGCATTGTCCTGCCCCGCGATGAACCCTAACAAAGCAAATAATGTTTAAGTGTCCATTGTGTTCTTAGCACTTGGCTAGGCATTGCAGGTATAAGGATAAGATGTGGTTCTCTAGGAAACTAGAAAGTGAAAGGCATTTGGAGAGCAAGAGGAAGCAACTTAAAATTAAACCAGGTGCATAAGCCAGCCTTGTAAAGAAAAGGAGAGTGAGTAAGAGCTGAGCACTTCTTGGATTTTAGGGTGCTTCCTGCCCAGGTATAGCAGCAGATCATGTGATTCTCCCTTCCCTGCTGCCTCTGACTGAGCCAAGGTCAACATCTGACCCAGAGTGCCCAACTGTGTGCTGGGAAGACCGGCCAGCAGCCTGTGCCTTGTGTCTGGAAAGTCTGAGCTGAGCCCATCAGATTGCTGGAATCTGAAGGGAGCCGCAGTGTCTTCTTTTGGGCGGTAGGCCCTAAGCTCAAAGTTCTAGCAGATTTGCCACCAAGGCATGCAGCATGGACTCCGGTGCAGGCTGCAGCTCTGAGGGGTCAGAGACCCCAAGAAGCGGGTTGGGGTGTGCAGGCATGCAGAAAGAAGCAGACTCTGGGAGATGAGGGGCCACAGGGTGTCTGGACATCCTTGGGTTCTGCTCTTCCTGGGGCTCACTTGTCAAGATTCCTGAAAAAGTATGTTCCCTTCGTTTCCTTGCCCAGAGTGCCATGCTCTGTCTTTTACTTGAACTAATTTGAGTGGGTTTCTGTTCCTTGTAACCATCGGAGCTCTGTCTAGAACAAGTCAAGAATTCGTAGAAGAGATGGCCATTTCAATGGGCCTTGAGTTATGAATTGGATTTATGTAAACATAACTCCTATGTCTGGACTTTCCAGTTTGCTGACCGAGCCTGTGATTTAATGAAAGGAGCTTGACCTTTAAAGTCATACACACACAGCCTTAAGGTCAAATCCTGACTCCCTCATCACTTCCTTGTGATCTTGGAAAAGTTACTCATCTATAAAGTTTAGACAATAATCCCCACTCTGCAGGGTTGTTGGAAGAATTAAAAATAAGTCTATTCATATGTGTGTGTGTGTGTGTGTGTGTGTGTATACACACACACACACATACATACCATTAACAGTGCTTGGCATGTCAGCAGAGAATGGCAGCTATTATCATTCCAAATGTATTTGGATGGGAGAAGGGAAGTAATTTTTAACCCCGTTCTCAGTAATGCAAAGTGGTTTTGATTGAGGCATTTTATGTTTTTCAACTTTTTCTTGAGTTTATTTATTTATTTTGAGAGAGACAGCTTGAGTGGGGGAGGGGCAGAGGGAGAGAGAGAGAGAGAGAGAGAGAGAGAGAGAGAGAGAGAGAATCCCAAGGAGGCGCTCCGTGCTGTTAGCACAGAGCCCGAAGCCGGGCTTGAACCCACAGACCGTGAGATCGTGACCTGAGCTGAAACCAAGAGTCAGATGCTTAACCCACCGAGCCACCCAGGCGCCCTACATTTCTTCACATTTTTAAGTGGCTTTGTACGCTGGGGGCAAGTGTGTGGGCATGTGGGCATGTGTGTCTGTTTGGCAAGGATATTGTTTGTTCCCCTTGCCTTCTTTCCCACTGAAGTTGTATCCACTATGTTCTCCGACTAGTTATTGTTATTAATCAGGCTTGCGGTATGAGACGAACAGCGGTGATGAGTTGGTCAGGCTTCCAAGCAAGCTCATGTTTTGCAGGAAATGCCAAATTGTTTCCTGAGGGGATGTTTTTTAGGAATGGAAGGGTATGCTTCATTGGCCCTCACAGACCCCGTGCTGTCCCCGGAGTGCTGTCACCTCCCAGGGTGATACAATAGCTCTTTAAAAGCCAGTGTGCAGAGCTGCTGTCCAGTTTTGCTGGAAGTGTGTTTGCGTTGTTGTTTTTCTTTTTTCTTCTGGTAAATGAGGCTCAAGTAGGAAATGGATTGCAGACCTCCCACATTTCCTCAAGAAAGATCCCAACTTCATCCGTCCCCTCATAAACTAGAAGGGTGGGGGAAGCTAACAACAGGCAGGGAGTCATGGAGGGGAAAGGAATGCCCGAGAAAATAGGACTGAAAGTGTTTTGAAGACACTCCTTCCCCAACCGATGCCTCTAATTAATAAAAAGATCAATGCGTACTTCAAACTAACAAATTAAGACGCAATTGTCGTAAGAATACGTCTTTGGATATTTGGCTCACCTGCCAACCACATTTATTCGTGAATTCTTATGGAGCAGTTTTAAAGAGAAGGAAAGAAAGTCTTGGCATCCTAAACTGCCTGGGGATTTTTCTGGGCGTATGAGTTTTCCTCAAATTCTGATGAAAGCAAAAATCACAAATAATAGCCTTCAAATTTTATTTCAGATAGTGAGTTTGAGTTGCATTTGTAAACAACCACTAATATTCAGATGTAGTCGTCCAAAGAGTTTTTAAATCTTTCTCTTTTCTGCTGTGACACATATTTTGATTCCATATCTGACCAAAAGGATAGAAAATTGTTAAACAGAATTTTACTGAAGGTTATGAGGCTGAATCCTCTGATTTACCGTTGGCCCAACGGGAGCCCCCTAGTGGCACGAGAGGGGGTCTGGGCACACTGGTCTGGAGCTCTCCTCCACCTCACCACAGAAAATCATGGTTGGAGGGTGTGTCAGGAAACCATTGCCCTGCGATGGTCCCAACACGCCAAGGCATGAAATGACAATCATCTATTGTTTCTCATGTGTCTGCTGGTCAGCTGGAGATTAGCTCATCTCGTCTGGGTTTATCTGGAATGACTCTCATTCCATGTCTCTCATCCTCATTGGACCACCTGGCTTGGCCCAGGCAGAATCTTCTCATGGCTTTGGCAGAAGCACAAAGGGCAAGTGGCAACATACAAGGCCTTTTCAGCTAAGCGCTGACATGTAACACTCTTGGTCCTATATCACTCTATTGGCCAGAGTGAGCCGAATGGCTGAACCCATAATCAAGGGCTAGGCAAATCTAGTCCACTCCTTGAGTGGAAGGAAATTCAAAGTCATGGCCAAGAGTATGGGTACAGTGAGGGATGAAGGGCTGGTGCCAATACTGTAAACGGTCACAGAGAAGAAGTTCTATGACTACTCTTGGTGAGTGAAACCATACTGCTCGCCTGCAACTGTGACATGCTAGTCTGTTCTGTGGCAGTGATGATGGCTATCATAACTTGGTGCTTTTAAGCCCTCAGTATTTCTCCTAATTTCTCTAATTTTGGTTCCACGTGTCTCCCTGGGCAACCCTCTGATTATCACTCAGCTTCCTATATGGTTGTTTCTGTAGGGTATAGTATAATGTTTGGACCATGAGCTAGAAGCATCTGGGACCCATAGCTATGGTTTGTCTCATGTTCTGTTCACAGACAGGCCCTATTAATATTGGTAGAATCTATTGTCTACCTCAGTCCCTAGGGAGCTTGGCTGAGCCTTCTTCTTCAACAGAGTTTCACTTAAAATGCTAATCGTGAAAAGACACAAGTTTCTAAGCTTGCAAAGTCAAAAGTCAGTTTCCATACTCCAGTGAAGTCATTCTGTGAAGCCAGTGAGCAACTAAATAACTACCCTCTCTTGGGGAGACCCCTGTTGGTGTATGATTCTACCCAAATATTTGTAGTTCCTACTTATAATACCAGGACTTTTTCTTTCACAGGGGAAGGGAAGAAAAGTATAACCCATGTAATCATCCTGTTGGGCAGCCAAGGACACGCCTGGCGAATGAGAGGGCTCCAGCCAGGGAAGCAGAAGCACTAAAGTGTTACTGATACAAGAATAGGATCTTACAGAGTTATGGGAGAAACTTGGGGGAATAAAGGTCTGGAAGTGGGGTTGAAGAATCAAAGCCTAAACGGCCCCCTATGAGGTACTGGTGCAGGTGAACGTACTGGCTCAGAATTTGCATCTAGGAAACTGGGCACACCTGGCTGCACAAGCAGACTCCACAGAAGAACTGTGGAAAAATCTAGGGATAGCTCTCAGCTCTGTAGGTCTTCGGCCAGGCTTTGGAGGACGGCCTGGGAGGACTGGCTGTGGAAGCTGACAGCATCTCTGTTGGTCTGCCACTGTAATCTTGGGGGGTCTTCCAAGAGGAATAGCTCTGTTTCATTTATACCTTCCAGATCTTGTCCACATTCCTCTTGCGCTCAGTCTAACATAGAGCCATACATAGGGAAAGAAATTTTGGGAGATGTAGTTACAGCTTAAGCAAGTTGACACAGTTTAAGCCATTGTACATGGGAGTCCAGAAGAATGCAGACACATTTACTTTAGGTTTGAATCATTTCTTCCAATCCGTACAAAGTTCACAGGAAGTAGGAATTTAGATGTTTCTCTCCTTCATTAAGGGAGTCTGGGGGCATTTGTTCTGGAATCCTGGGGCAGTTCCACATGATGTGCTCCACGCGTCTTTCATTCTCTTTAGACCAGCTTCCCAGTCTGGGTGAGTTGATGAGGTGGTTGGTAGAAAATCCTCCTTTTTTTTTTTTTTCCTGAATCCTCTCTTCTTTTCCTCTTTTATAACCTTCCTTTGATTCCAGCGGTGCTATTGCCTCTTGTCCTAGGGGCTGAATAATTTTCATTTAGGCTTCCGTGAAACTGTCAGCCTCTTGGTGCTCTGAAGCTTCATTGATTAATGGGGCTTGGAGAAGGAGGAGGATGGTGATGTGTTGGGGAAGGGCTTTGGGGCGAGGGCACTGGGAAAAGAGGACTTCATCATGCTAGGTCTCTTGGTGGAGCATCTATGACCAGCCATTTTCCCACTGTTCCCTAGCTTTGGTGGGTACTAGTTATCCAGGAAAGAAGAGGATGGGGGAAGGAAAAGAAAAAAAAAAAAGAAGCTCACTCCATCGCAAACAGTCCTGGTTTATTCATCACGTGTCCTGGAGATCAGTAGACAAACTCCCTGGTGGGATCCTCAAGAGCCTTCAGAGCCAACTTCTCACACTTAGTTTCTATCTCTCAATATACAGTTGACCCTTGAACAAGGCAGGGTTAGGGATAGGACACATTGGGCAGTCAAACATCTGGGTGTAACTTCTTTTTAATGTTTATTCATTTTTGAGAGAGAGAGAGAGTAGCAGAGGGGCAGAGAGAGAGGGAGAGAGAGAATCCCAAGCAGGCTCTGTGCTGTTAGCGCAGAGCCTGAGGCGGGGCTTGATGTTATTAATGGTGAGATCATACCTGAGCCGAAATCAAGAGTTGGATGCTTAACTGACTGAGCCACCCAGGCACCCCTGGGTATAACTTTTGTCTCCCCAAAACCTTAGCTGCTAATAGCTGTTGACTGGACGCCTAACTGACAACAAAACCAGTCAATTCACATGTATTTTGTATATTATATGTATTATATGCTGTACTCTTACAATGAAGTAAGTTGGAGGGAAAAAATGTTACTAAAAATCATGAGGGAGAAAAGATACATTTACAGCACTGTACTGTACCAAATTCACGTGTAAGTGGACCCAGGCAATTCAAAACTGTGTTGTTCAAAGTCAACTATATTCTCTGAGTGACACCAGACCTCCTGAAGCTCACTCAGGGAAATTCTTCAACGTGCAGGAAAGAGATTCACAAGGGCTGCTGAGTGATGGTGACTCTATGCCAGTTTTCAGGTCAAGTTGTCAGCATTCTGATCAGGTGGCCACCCAAAAGAGAGCACAAAGAGCTGTGCATTCATAAAGATATTTATTTGTCCAATTGGGACAAACTTAAAGTCTGTGGCCTTAATACCTTTGAAAAATTTTCATGTTCCGTGTCTCCCATGCAATGGTTAGAGCAGGAGACAACATTTTCTGGTGTCTTATGTAATCTATATGCCATCATTTCTGACAGTGTTAATCAGGGTAAGTAAAGATACCTGCTTGGTGGGGGTGGGGGGGAGCAGAATCCCTAAATGTTAGGAGTTCACACCATAAAGTTTATTTTTCACTCCCATCACAATCCCGTCAAGATTAGCGGGTGGTGGGGAGAGCTTTGTTCTGTGAAGTCAATCAGGGACCTGGCCTCCCATCTGGTCACATTTTCAGCTTCAGCAACGGTCTAAGGTGGTCAGGGAGAGAGTGGGGAGAAGGCTCACCAGTTCTTAATTATCTAGACCCAGAAGTAAAACTCTACCTCTGCTCAAATTCTATGGGTGAGAACTGGCCCCATGTGAAGGGGAAAGGACAAAGTAATTCAGCTTTGTGTTCAGGAAAAGGAAAGGAAGTTTGGTGAGCATTCATGGCTCTGCTGAAATGTCACTTTCCCTCTGAAGCAAGTGCTTAGGATTGTTCCTGATGTACCACTGGTACTCAAGAATGTTAGTTGAACAAGTACATAAATGAATGAATGAATGAATAAATGAATGAATGAATGAATATGTACAGGCTTCTGCTTTTCTAAGGCAGAAAATGAGAAGAAAATAATTTGGGGGGAAGCAGAAATCTGTCTGCCACCTCCATTTTATTCATATGGCTATTTGTATTTGTGGTATTACTTCACGAGCACTCTAGGAATTCATATTCTTTTAAAGACTTTTTTTCTCATTCATTCAACAAATATTTGAAGGGCTTCTATGGGTCAGGTGCTAGGCTCAGGAAGTTATAATTCCTGTCTATTTGGTAACTCACGTAGGATGAGGTTAGTAGGAGGAGGGCAAAGAAGCCAACAATCACAATGATCGTGTAGGTGCCATGATCGAAATACGGATGGCTGGTGGTGGGAATGCTGGGGTTAGGCACCTAATTCGCTCTGGGATGGCTGTTACGGCGTTTCATCTTCCAGAAGGGGTGATACGAACGTGAATGAATAAACGTGAATTTGCCAACTGAGACCCATACAATAGAGGTAAGGGAAACAGTAGTGCAAATTTGGCAATTGAGGGAACAACAGTTGGTTCAGAAAGTCAAAAATATACCCCAAAATGGGTAGTGGAGGGGAGGCTGAAGGGGTAGGACTGGACTGAGTCATTCATCATTTATAAACTGCACTAAATGCAGGATGAATGAAAAGGGATTGGGACAGGGATGAGGTGATTTCTCTCTCAAATGAAAGAATATGAGTAGGAAAATCTAAGCAGCAATGTTATCCACACCAACCTGGTTATATTTTTCTCCTCAGATCTGCTTCAAAGAGTATAAGACATTAAACATTAACATTTAACATTAAAACTAAGCCAACAAAAGCCACTCAGAATGTTGCAAGAACCATCACTTTATGGGGAGAGTTTAAAACACAAGGGCACAGAGAAAGGTACACAGTATCCTTTATTCCTATCTTGCCTCTGGAACAGGAAGGAGGCCCATTTCGAGGAAAACAAAGGACACGGTTTCATTGTTTTCAAAGAACTATCTTTGTCAACAGAAGTGTTCTTTTAAGGACACCTTTTTAGATGGAAGGTGGAAGGAAAGAACATTTCAGGGAATGCTTTCTCTTGGGACTTTGGTATCAGCGAGGAGGTTGGTAAGATTGTTCAGGTAGGGACCCAAGGGCTCAGTCCAGTTAATAAGTATTACTAAGCATTCACTCATTCTTTTTTCCTTCAGCACATCTGAGCGACACTTTTATGCCCTGCATTATGATGTCAGTTGCTGCAGGAGAGTAAAGGATAGGTGAAGGTCCCTCGCCTTGAGAACTAACACGTGCAGCTAGAGGTTTCTAGCCAAGGATGTGCTCTATTGAAGGGTGTGAGATGTTAGAAAATAAATATCGGTCTCTTAGGAGTGCCTGGGTGGCTCAGTGGGTTGAGCATCTGACTTTGGCTCAGGTCATGATCTCGTGGTTCATGGTTCATGAGTTGGAGCCCCACATCGGGCTCTGTGCCAACACCTCAGAGCCTGGAGCCTGCTTCAGATTCTGTGTCTCCCTCTCTCTCTGCCCCTCCCCTGCTCGCACTCTGTCTCTCTCTCTTTCTCTTTCTCAAAAATAAAAAAAATATGTATCTATATCTATATCTATATCTATCTATAGACATATCTATCTATCTATCTATCTATCTATCTATCTATCTACCGTATTGGTCTCTGCCCCAGGTTCCTGGCTCAGGAAATCCTAAAATCCTTGTAAATTTCCAAGTAATAAGAGCACTAGGTGACTCTGTGTGGGCTCCTGGATGAGGAATGGTCACCAGAAAGACCATGATTAAAAACTTGCCAGAGGGGAAAGTGGCTGGAAGTGGGGCTAATACGTGATCATGCCTATGTGAGGAAGCCTCCATAAAATCCCAATAGTGCAGGGTTTGAAGCCCTTCCAGGTTGGCAAACACATCCACACTGGAAGGATGATGCACCCCAACTCCACGGGGACCCTTCCAGACCTTGCTCTATGTATCTCTCTTCATCTGGCTGTTCACCTGCATCCTTTATCATATCCTGTAATAAACTGGTAAAACTAAGCATTTCCCTGTGTTCTGTAAGCTGCTCTAACAAATTACTTGAACCCAAGGTGGGGGGCGGTTCATTGGAAACTTTGACCTATAGCTGGTTGGTCCGAAGCACAGGTGATAACCTGGCATGTGATGTGGGGGTGGGGTGGGGTGGGGGTGCCGGAAGACAGTCTTGTGGAATTGAACGCTTCACCTGTGGGATCTGATGCTCTCTCCAGGAAAGTGATGTCAGAATTGAGTTGAATTGTGGGACATGTATCTGATGTTGCAGAGAATTACTTGGTGTGGGGGGAAAACCTCCACATATTTAGTGACCAGAAATGTTGGAAATGAAATGTTTTATATGAGGAGTAAAGGAGATACACGGGCAAGAGATAATGCAGGAGGAAAGAACTGGGTTTTCCCCTACAACAGGTGGGAAACTGAGTTTTTCTAATACAAAGTGTCAGAGAAAATATACATATTCTCTCTCTCATTTGACCTATAAATAGAGCACATCATGTGTGTATATACACACGCACACATTTTATATAATATATATTTAAGAGCCTTGGAGTCTGAAGTCCAGAGTCGGTCTTGACTCTATACTCAGGCAACCACCATTTGTTTGACTCTCAATATTTTCAACTGTAAAACAAGGATAATAACAGTCACATTGTAATTGTGAGGGTCGAATGAGATGACTCATGTGAAAGCTTTGTGTAAACAGTACAGAACTTTGCAAACATTTGTAATAGAGAAATGATTGAAGGTGAATGTACGAGGACTTTTAAGCAGTGTTTATCAAAGTGTGTGAGTTGAAACACTAATTCCCCAGGATGGCAACAGGCATCTCTCAGAAAGAGAGTTGTGTGGTGTGTAAGGGAGGCGAAATTTTACTGCCACCCTTTTAGGGTTTCTGGCTGGGACTGAGAATTAAATTGGCATAGATGAACAGGAGTGAAGCATACAGCTCTTTCACATGGACACAGCAGCCCTTATGGGAGAATGAAGATCCAAAGAAGCAGTTAGAGATGAACATTATATACTAAGTTGAACAAAGGGTGCTAAATAATGGAAAAGGGGCTTGAGCTGGGGCAGACAATGGTGAAGGGACTAGGAAGATCAGGGTTAGTTTCACAAGGTTTGTGGGTATAGACTTCCTTTATCCTCTACTCCCTGGTGATAAGAATGTTTCTTGCCTCCCAGTATAGGGAAGACATCTTTCACTCCGGAGTTTCATCTTCCACTTTCAGGAAGAAAAAAGAGGGTCAGAGTGATCTTCTTGTATCTGCTGTTGTTCAAGTGCCTTTAACTTAAAAGAACCCTTATGTCAAAGTGGCATATTTTGGCCTACCATCCTTCAAGTCAAATAAAGTTGGGAACTACAGGATGATACAAAGCAAAACACAGTTCTTAAGCGTGTTAAGTGCCCGTGACTCTCAAGGAGGGTAATTATACTGTGTCTGTTTCCCAGATTAATTTGATCTTGGGATCTAGCCCCCCCTCCACCTGCACTCCAGCATCTGTAGGGCCTGGAGATGAGCAGAACCCACTTACCCCCTTTGGGACAGACTGCTCCTTGGGAAGAAAAGGCTGACCTTTACTTCAATTCGTACTTCCTCAGCCTTTCAAAAGCTGAGCCATTCATCAACAGGTAATCTAGGAATCCACTCAACAACTTTCCAGGAACTGGGCTGAGACTCCCACCGTGGGAGGCATAAAAGAAAAGGGCGAGCCCACTCCTTGCCAAGGTGCTAGAGTGGATTGTAGCATAATATGGGGGCCCGGGCACTGTAGTAGACACCTTCCAACAGACCTATTGCTAGCGAGGTGGTAGTAGCTGTGAAGCCACAAAAGTGAAGAGAAGCGGGCTGATCCTTAAAGAATTTAAAATTAGGGTGTAAAGTCAGGTGACGCTACAAGGCAGCTAAGAAAAGCTTCTTCCGTTTCCAAGGGTGCAGCCACACCTCTGGCAAGAAAGACTGCTCCTCCGTCCCCTCTACATAAAAGTTCATCAGGCCCCAAACGTTCCCTCTGTCCCTAGGTTAGTTTTTATCTCCCTTCTGACCCCTCCAGGCACTCCAAAGACCTCTCCGGAGGGGCCCAGGGCCGCGGCTGGGAGAGGCGGGGAGGGAGGGGCCGAGCGCGCAGACTCGCGCGCTCAGGTACCGGCCGGGCGGCCCCGCCCCGCCCGTCGGCGCGCACCTCTGGAGGGGCGGGGCGGACTTGGAGGGACCGGGGGCGGGGTCTCGGGGCGCGGCCGCACGAGGTGACCCCGGGCCCGGCTCCCGCGGGAGGCCACGGCGGAGCGCCCGCTGGCTGCAGGAGGTAACCGGCCTCGGCCGCGCGGCGCCGTCTCAGCGCGGCGTGGAGCGGGGGGCGCCCGGGAGCGGCGCGTGGAGACCCCGCGCGGGGCGGCCGGGCGGCACGTCTCGGGCGGGGAGGGGGCCTTGGGCTCAGGTGCGCCGTGGGGCCGCTCCCGGGCGCGCAGCGTGGCGCGGGCCTCGAGCGGCCGCTGTCGGGGGCCTCCGGGGGTGGGGGACGCGGTGTGAGAGCGGCCCCTGCCCCAGCCGCCCGGGGCTTGCGGATGTGTACGGTTTTTCGTCTCCTTTCACTCTTTAGAAACGTCGCCTTGCTTGGGGGCTGGGGGTGCGGGGGGGGGGGGCGGTTTCCCGAGTCTCTCGGGGACACCTGCTTTCCGGAGCCCTCGGGGAGGTCTGAGGTCCCCGGACAGCCGAGCTCACCGTGGCCTGGGCGGGGAGGGGCTCAGTGACTCGGGGGTGGGGGGCGAGGCCAGGCCCCTGCCCTGCCCGGGTCCGCTCACTGGGACGCCCGGACGGGAGGGAAGGGTCCCCGGCCCGCACCCTGCACCCCGCTCTCTGCCCGGTACAGGTGGCCTCTGGGCAAAGAGGGAAGCGAACTTCCTTTGCCTGGAGAGTCCGGTAAGAACACATTAGCGGAGTGTCTTTAATCTGTGACGTTTCTGAAACTTGTAGAAGCAGAGAAGGGGTATTAAAATGTCACTTCCCTATGGTTTTTGCAAAACAGGAATTATACACCCAGCTTGATTTTAGATTTGGCTTCTGTCCCTTACAGTTTTTCTTCTTCTTCTTTGCTGTGGTTTCCTTTAAATAAAGGAAAGTAGGATGGCTGATTTGTGGGGTATATTGCACACAGGTAGGCGTCCAGGGATAGGCAAGATAGTTGCCAAGCCAAAAACACCGATTCCTTTAGAATACTAAAAAATACAGCATGTAAAAGGATTGCGTTGGTTTTTAGAATATTACTAATCTTCTCACTCCAGGTAGGCATGTAGTAGAATTTTGTCTTCTGATTAATACTGCAAAAAGTAGCCTGGAAAATACGAAGAGTTAACAACAACACCGTCTATTTACTAATTTGATATTTTGGTATGTAACTTCATTGTGGTGAAAACTGCTTCTTCTGGAAGGACATGTTAATATTGCTTGCCTTTGAGAGCTGGGATTGGAGGAGATTTGCCTTTTATCTCTTGTGTTTTGTAGTTTTGGTTACTATGAGTTACCTTCATAACTGGAGGAAAGTCTTTATAAAAATTTGTGTTTCTTTAAACCCTTCAAGAAAAATATTTCAAAAGTATCTCTTGTATTTTATTGGCTCCACTTGAATTATAATTGTATTCACGCATAAAGCTAACAGACTGAGAGATTAATTCAGGCTGAGAGAAAAGCAGTGAGATTCTTGGAGACCATCTGGCAGACCTGTCTAGTATTGGGATTTTCTGAAGTCAGGATAAGAGTTGTAAATGTTGGAAGCATCATGGATTTGTGTAGTTAGTCCCGTGAGAGTGGAAGAAATCTTCCAGTAAGAACAAGAAAAGAAGACCAAGCATGGGAAACCAACATTGAAGTGCTGTATAGAGACAGCCATGGAGAGTGAGGAGGAGAATTCAGGAAAGAAGGAGGAAAATCTAGCAGATAATGGTGCTTAGAAGCCGGGAGAGGAAAGAGTTTTAATCAGGAGGGAAATCTATCTCAGTCAAATGAGTCAGAAGGATATAGAAGATAGGCGCTGATTAAATGTCTCTTGGCTTTGGTAGTCAGGATAGGAGGAGGTCATTGACCTCAGCAAACACAATATAAGTAAAATGATAATGATAGAAGCCAAATATGAATGAATTTGAGGAGTAAATAGAGAATGAAGAAATAAAGATAAGGAGTGTAGAGTCCTTATTTTGAGAGACAAAGATTAGAAGAAGTTACAGGGTGGTAGAGGGGAGTTTATGGTCCGTTTGGAAAGAATATAAGGACAGTCGAATACCTTTATGTTAAAGTGCATCTCACAGCATTGTTCCCCTCTTGTGGTTAAGTAGCAGAAGCTGAGAGCAAGTAGCTGAGCAGACTGAATAGAACTATTGTGAGAAAGATTTTCATCATCCCTCATTCAAATGATCGCGATCTTAGTGGTATTTTGGTCTCTTGGGGTCTGGTGTTATCTGTGTTAAAGTCACACTTTCACAAACTGTGTTGGATTGTATTTCACCTGAGTTCCAGTACTGTGATACTCCCAGCTTGCATTAAAGTCATGTGATTCCTCTTATATATTTCAGTGATTCTTCTAAATCTCTTATGTGGAAATCAGACGTCTTTACTAAATCGGAATCCATGAGGCATGTACCAAGGGCTTTGCTTCAGTTATTACCATGCATTCAAGGGAAAATGCCCTTAACGTGAAAATTTCTTTACAATGAGTGTCACTTCAGTCATCATTGAAGTTTAATTTTTTTCATTGCCGTTCAGACAAGTAGTTTTATGTATATTTACCTGGGGAATATGCAAATAATCGCTACAATGGAAAAGGCCAATAACCAAATGTTGCAAAGGATATGGAGCACCTGGAACGCTCATTCTCTGCTGATGGAAGTGTAAATTGGTAAAGCATTTTGGAAAACCTGTCAGTGTCAAGTGAAGTGTGACATATGCATAAAGTGTGTTCAAACCTGACAAAATCCTAGAAAATGCAAAGTAGCCTAAAGTAACAGACAACAGAGGATGGGTGCAAAGGAAAAGGACTGGAAAGGGGTGTGAGGAAACTTTTGGGAATGGTGAGTGTGTTCACTTTCTTTTTTTTTTGTTTATTTATTTTGAGAGAGAGAATGGAGATGGGGGTGGGGAGAAGGGCAGAAAGAGAGAATCCCAAGCAGGCCCCGCACAGGGCTCGATCTCCTGAACAGTGAGATCATGACCTGAGCCGAAATCAAGAGTTGGGTGCTTAACCGACTGAGCCACCCAGGCACCCCTTCATTTTCTTGGTTGTAAAGATGCTTTCACCAGTGTATACATATGTTTGACTCATGTAATTATACATGCCTGGGTGGCTCAGTCGGTTGAGCTTCCGACTTCGGCTCAGGTCATGATCTCACGGTCTGTGAGTTTGAGCCCCGAGTCGGGCTCTGTGCTGACAGATCAGAGCCTGGAGCCTGCTTTGGATTCTGTGTCTCCCTCTCTCTCTGCCCCAACCCCTCTCGTGCTCTGTCTCTCTCTGTCAAAAGTAAATAAACATAATAAAAACCTTTTTAAATGTGTATAATTTACTGTAAGTACCTCAATAAAGCTGTAAAAAAATAAATAAAAATAGTGGAAGATGGGGTGCCTGGGTGGCTCAGTCGGTTAAGCATCCAACTTCGGCTCAGATCATGATCTCGCGATTTGTGGGTTGGAGCCCCGCATCCGGCTCTGTGCTGACATCTCAGAGCCTGGAGCCTGCTTCAGATTCTGTCTCTCTCTTTCTGCCCCTCCCCTGCTTGTGCTCTGTGTCTCTCTCAAAAATAAATAAACATTTAAAAAAATTTTTAAATAGTAGAAAAAGATATGCTAAATATATTTTTTCTTTTAAATACTGTAGTTATCTCAGGGTGATGGGATTATTGATAATTTTTATTTTCTTCATATAGTTTTCTGTAATTTTCATGTTTTCAACCACAGCCATGCATTTACTTAATTTTTAAATGAGAAATTATTTCATATGTACAAAATAGTACTTTTCACACAGCTATAGATTTAGAGAATACAAATAAAATAAATGCCCCTGTACTCCTATCATGCTTTAGAAATAATACTTATTGGGGCACCTGGCTGGCTCAGTCAGTTTGGTGTCTGACTCTGGCTCAGGTCATGATCTCACAGTCCATGAGTTCGAGCCCCACATCGGGCTCTGTGCTAACAGCTCAGAGCCTGGACCCTGCTTTGGATTCTCTGTCTCCTCTCTCTGCCCCTTCCCCACTCACACTCTGTCTCTGTCTCTGTCTCTGTCTCTCAAAAATAAACATGAAAAAAAATTTAAAAGAAACAACACTTATGAATATTTTCAAAGCCCTGACTGTGTCTCTCTCTTTCCATGCTGCTACTTTTTTTTGGTATATTATATTTATGAGATTCATTGATGTTGCTATGTTACAGTTCATGTACTTTTTATTGCTCTATATCATTCCATTGTATGACTTTACTGCTGTTTATCCGTTTTCCTGTTAATGGATATTTAGGGACATTTTCCATTTTCTTTTTTTTTTTTTTTTTAATTTAATTTTCACTCTTTGCCACTAAGAGCTGTTTTGTTATGGCCATTCTAACGCATGTCTCTTTGCCCAGAAGTAGAGTTGTGGATCTTCAGTTTTGCTAGAACATACTGAATTTTTCTTTTTCTTGAGAGAGAATGTCAGTGTGAGTGAGGGAGGGGCAGAGAGAGAGAGAGGGAGAGAGAGAGGGACTCCCAAGCAGGCTCTACTCTGGCAGTGTGGTCTATCTGCACTGCCAGACCCGGGGATCTGTCTCACAAATGGTGAGTTCATGACCTGAGCTGAAACCAAGAGTCAGACGTTTAACCGACTGAGCCACCCAGGTGCCCCCATACTGAATTGTTTTGCAAAGTGGTTATACCAGTTTATACTTCCACAGGCAGTGTGTTCAATGTTCACTTTGTTCCCTTCCTCAACATTTGAGACGTTTGTACAACATTTGTAATGATCTGAATTGTTTCTTTTCGACAATCTGGTGGGTGAGAAATGGTCCTCCATTGAAGGTTGAATTTTACATTTCCTTAATTACTGATGGTGTCAGATGTTCCACAATTCTGTTATGTCTATGTCTTTTGCCTATTTTTTTGACTTAAAAAAATCTCCTTCTAGAAGTTGTATTTATTTATTTATGGTACTGAGTCTTATTGGTTATGCATGTGGGAAATATCTTCTCCCCAGCAAGTGGCTTGTCTTTTACTTTATATGGTTTTTGATAGATGTATTCCATAGTTTAGAGTACTTGAGTGTTTCAGACTTTGTCTTTATGGTGTATGCTTTTGGCATCTTTTTGTTTTTAAGCTTTGGCTTTTTTTTTTTAATGTTTATTTGTTTATTTTGAGAGAGAGAAAGTGTGTGTGCGCCTGTGAGTGGGAGAGAGGCAGAGAGACAGTGAGCGAGCGAGCGAGAGAGAATATCCCAGGCAGGCTCTACACTCAGTGCAAAGCCCCAAGCAGGGCTCAATCTCACGACTTTGAGATCATGACCTGAGCCGAAATCCAGAGTCAGACACTTAACCAACTGAGTCACCCAGGTGCCCCTTGGCATCTTGCTTAACACATTTTTCTCTTCCTTGAGGTTAGAAAGATGTAGTCTTATATTTTCTTCTGAAAGCTTTAAAATAGTATTGCCTTTTGTATTTACGTCTTTAATCCATATGTGATTGGTTTTTGTGTCATATGAAGTGGGGGTCCAGTTCCATTTTATTTTCCAGACGGGTAATCAGTTTTTCCTAGCATCATTTATTGAACACTCTGGTTTTCCTCCTACAGATCTATACGCATCATATGCCAAGTTTCCATATATGTGTGCATATGTTTTTGGGCTAATCTTTCTTTGGTCTCTTTGTGTATTCTTGCTGCAATCATATTTACTTTAATTGTGTAAAGAGCCTTGATACCTAAGAGAAGGAGTCACCTACTTACAATTCTTTTAAAACTAGACTCCCCCTCAAATTAATTTTTTTTCTAAAGTAAACTTTCAATGGAATATATTTTAAATCTTAAATATCTACTGTAATCAGCTGAAGTCACAAGGAATACTGAAGCTACTTTAATGTAGACTATATCAGGCTTTTTGTTTTTGCAGATCCTGTCCTAACTCATTAGAGTTCATTCTAACTTGAAAAGTAAATAGAGAATTTTCATTTTGGGAATATAGTTAAGATTTGGAAAATCTTTCACACTGAAAATAGCTAAGAATGCTGTAGTGCAATTTTTAAAAAAGGTACTTACGAATTAATATGCCAAAATCAAAGAGAAAGCTGAAAATCAGAGACTAAAGGAGCCCTTAATTCTTATTTGCTCTGAGTGCATTTGCTAAACTGGGGAGACTTGATTAGACTTGATTAAGAATTTGGTGGATTTGCAGGACAGGAGGCGTAGTTAGAAGTCAGCCTAGGGCTCGTTCAAGATAAGCTAACAGGAGACTCTCTGCCTCTAGTTCTGGAAATCCCAAAGGTCTGTGGCCTCAAGGACTAAAACTCACTCTACCTCTTTTAGGGAACCACAAGGACAGTTGCCTTGACGCCAAGTAAAACAGGAGAAGAAAACGTGTCCTTGGAAAGTTGTAACCATGGATGGTGGTAGAGAGGTGGTTCACATCACCTTGGTGGTCCCCCCAAAATTCCAAGATGTAATTTTTTTAATATCTTATTTTTCTTTAGATACAATTCACATACCATAAAATTCACCCTTTTGAAGTGTACACTTCAGTGGTTTTTCATATATTCACAAAGTTGTACAACCGTCATCACTAATTCTAGACCATTTTTTCCCCCGGAAAGAAACCTGTACCCATTAGCAGTCACTTCTCATTTCCCCCTTTTCCCCCAATCTCTGGAAATCACTAATGTGCTTTCTATTTCTATGGATTTGCTTATTCTGGGAATTTCATGTAAATGAAATTATACAATACGTGGCCTTTTGTGTCTTGCCTTTTTCACTTAGCGTGTTTTCAAGATTTATCTGTTTGGTAACATGAATCTGTACTTGATTCGTTTTATTTTTTTTTATTATTTATTTATTTATTAAAAAAATTTTTTTTTAATGTTTATTTATTTTTGAGACAGAGAGAGACAGAGCATGAACGGGGGAGGGTCAGAGAGAGGAAGACACAGAATCTGAAACAGGCTCCAGGCTCTGAGCTGTCAGCACAGAGCCCGACGCGGGGCTCGAACTCACGGACCGCGAGATCATGACCTGGGCCAAAGTCGGCCGCTTAACCGACTGAGCCACCCAGGCGCCCCAGTACTCGATTCGTTTTAATGGCTGAATAAGATTCTACCATATTTTGTTTTTGTATTTCTGTTTGTTAGTTGATGGACATTTGGGTTGTATCCGCTTTTTGGCTATTATGAATAATGCTGCCGTGAGCATTTGTGTACAATTTTTGTATGGAAATATAGTTTTCATTCTCATAGCTGTTACCTACGGAGTGGAATTCTTGGGTCATATGGTAATTCCATGGAGGAACTCCCGAACCATTTCCCAAAGCAGCCGCACTAGTTTTTATTCTCACCAATAATCTTTGAGGGTTCCGGTTTCTCTAGATCTTTGTCAACACTTGTTTTTGTCTGTCTTTTTGGTTATAGCCGTCCTCAATGTATGTGGATTGGTATCTCGTGGCTTTGATTTGCATTTCCCATTACTGCTGATGTTAAACACCTTTTCATGTTGTTTATTGGTCATTTATCTGTCATATTTCTTTAGAGAGTCTATTCACATCCATTGCCCATTTTTAAATTGGGTTATATGTCAATGTATGAATTTAAAATAATATGGTAAACAAATGCAGATATTCTCTGTGGCAATGTATTTTTATCTTTGTCTCTAAAAAGTTCTGCGAATAAAGTTTCAAAGTCACTGAATAATTTGTCAAAGATAACCAAGTGCACAGGAAATAAGACAGCCTGAACAAGAGTCAGCAGAAACAACAGATAATAAGAAGTAAACTTACAAAAGCTTACATATTGGAATTACTACTTATGGATTATTAAAATAACTAGGATGGGCTCAGGGCACCTGGGTGGCTCAATCAGTTAAGCATCCGACTCCTGATTTTTCACTCAGGTCATGATCTCAGTCATGGGATCAAGCCCCGCGTCAGGCTTTATGCTGGTAGCACGGAGCCTGCTTGGGATTCTTTCTCTCCCTCTGCCCCTCTATCCCGCTTGCCCTCTCTCTCAAAAAACAAACGAACAAAACTATGATAGGCTATATTTAATGAAGTAAAATACAAGTCCTTCCTTTTTTCCAGCTGCTTTTGAAATTTCCTCTTTATCAACTGGCTTTGAGCCATGTTATTGTGATGTGTCTTGGCATAGTTTCCTTCATACTTTCTATGCTTAGTGTTTGTTGAGGTTCTTAGATCTGTGGTTGGTAGTTATCAAATGTGAAAATTTTGGGTATTATTTCTTCAAATATTTTTTCTGCCTCCCCCCATCTCCTTCATGGATTTCAATTACACATTTATTAGGCTGCTGGAAATTATCTCATGGGTCACAGATGTTCTTTTTATTTTGTCTTTGTTCTTTTTTCTCTTTGTTTCATTTTGGGTAGTTTCTGTACCTGTGCCTTTAAGTTCTTTAATCTTTTCTTTTGCAATATCTCATCTGCTATTAATCCCATCCAGTGTATCTTCTACCTCAGATACTATAATTTTCATTTTTAGAAGTTGCATCTTTTTTGTATCTATCATGTGACTTCTTAACTTTTTGAACATACAGTGTCAGAAATGTTTTAAAGTCTAACTGTCCATGTATTTCTGTGTGGTTCCAGTTGGTTGATTTTTCTCAGTGTTTTTTTTTGTTTTTTTTTTTTTCCTTTTTGCATGTTTGGTCATTTTTTTATTGGATGCCAGATATTGTGAATTTTACCTTGTGTGCTGGATGTTTTTAGATTTTTAGAAGTATTTTTTGCTTTGGGACATATTTGTTTATTTTGAAAGAGAGAGAAAACCAGTGGGGGTAGGACAGGAAGAGAGGGGGACAGAGGATCTGAAGCAGGCTCTGTGCTGACAGCAGATGCAGGGCTCGAACTCATGAACCATGAGATCATGACATGAGCTAAAGTCCTCAGGTGTTTAGCCAGCTGAGCCACCCAGGTACCCCAGGACATAGTTTTTTTTGAAAATGGTTTGATCCTTTTGAGTCTTGCTTTTTAAATTTGTTGGTTGGAAAGCAGACTAGCATTTAGTTAGGGCTATTTATTACCCCACGGAGGCAAGACCCTTCTAAGTATTCTACCCAATGTCCTGTGAATTATGAGGTTATCCCAGTTTGGTTGGTGGGAACAGACATGAGTCCTGACCTTGGCGAGAGATGGTATGGTTTTTGTAATCTTTTCTGGTGGTCTTTGCCCAGTCTTGTGCGATTTGCTTGTGTGCATGCTCTGAGCAGTGCCCTGCTGAATCCTGGGGGGTAGGGGGAGGCTTTGCTGAGGTCTGTGGTTGTCTCTGTGTGTACCTCTCTACTCTCCAGTAGTCTGTCATGCAAACTCTATCTGCGTTCTTTTTCTTTTTAAGTTTTTATTTACTTTTGAGAGAGAGAGAGAGAGAGAGAGAGGGAATGAACACATGAACTGGGGAGGGGTAGAGAGAGATGGAAAGAGAGAATCCCAAGCAGGCTCCATGCTATCCACGCAGAGCCCAATGCAGAGCTTGATCTCATGAATCATGAGATCGTGACCTCAGCCGAAAGCAAGAGTCAGAAGCTTAACTGACTGAGCCACCCAGGTGCCCCATCTATCTGCCTTATTCATATTCACATAAAGTTGTTTTCTTTTCTGCATCCCTCCCCCATAGTCCCCAGTTCATTTTGGATGACTCAAGGCCATCAACTTTGAGGACCTTTGAGAAGCAGTAATGGTTTTTAACCAGTCCTCCCACATTCCTTTCATGATTAATGTAAAGTATTTGCAGGCTGGCTGGGGGTTAGAAATGTGGTTTGATGAGTTCATTAGGAGTTTTTATATGAGGTAGTTATACTTTGTTCCCTTGTTGATCAACTATATATTTGCTGAGTTCCTCCTATGTTCCCAGTATCATATAAGGTGCTGAGTGATAAGTAGAAAGTAAGTATAATATTGTTTCTGAAAAGTTTATATTTTAGAAGGGGAGAGAGAACAAGTATTATAAATGTCAAGAAAATATATATACATATATATATATTTTAAGTTCACTGGATGTTTAGAAATGAGAGAATTCAGTATGACCTGAGTGGTCAAGGAATATATCCTTTAAACTAGGGCTAGGGGCACCTGGGTGGCTCAGTTGGTTAAGCGTCTGACTTCAGCTCAGGTCATGATCTCCCAGCTTGTGGGTTCGAGCTCCGCATTGGGCTCTGTGCTGACAGCTCAGAGCCTGGATCCTGCTTTGGATTCTCTGTCTCCCCGCCTCTCTCTGCCCCTCCCCCACTCATACTCTGTCCCTTTCTCTCTCTCTCTCATAAATAAACGTTAAAATGTTTGTTTTTTTTTAACTAGGGCTAAAAAAGGGATTTTGAAAATGTATCAATTTTTAAAACAAATCAGTTACAAGATATAATGGAAGAAAAGATGCCTTTGCTGATAGCCAAACAGATCTTAAAGGCATACACTTAACAAGAAAAGTTCTACATTTATATGAGAAAAACTACAAAAACTCTTCAAAATACAAACACAGGGCACCTGGGTGGCTCAGTCAGTTAAGCGTCCATCTTCGGCTCAGGTCACGATCTCACAGTCCGTGAGTTCGAGCCCCGCGTCGGGCTCTGTGCTGACAGCTCAGAGCCTTTAGCCCGTTTCAGATTCTGTGTCTCCCTCTCTCTCTCCCCCTCCCCTGTTCATGCTCTGTCTCTCTCTGTCTCAAAAAAATAAATAAACGTTAAAAAAAAAAAAATTCCAAAATACAAACACAGACTAGAACAAATGTTCTGGGTAGGCATGCACAACATCTTAAGAATGTCAGTTTTTTATCTAAAATCATTTATAAATATAACAGAATCCCAACAAAAGTACCATTAGATTTTTCCTCCTGGGGCTGGACAGATTATAAAGTTCATTAGTAAGAACAGACAAGCAAGGAAAGCTGGGAAAACCTTGAAATTAAAGAGCAGTAAGGTTGAGGGGGCCTGCCCTGCTGCATATGAGAGCATATTACTGTAGGCCATTATCATTTTATTTATTTTTTATTAATTTTTTAATGTTTATTTTTGAGAGGGGGGAGGGGCAGAGAGAGAGAGGAAGACACAGAATCTGAAGCAGGCTCCGGGCTCTGAGCTGTTGGGCACAGAGCCCGACACTGGGCTCAAACTCATGGACCATGAGATCATGAGGTGAGCTGAAGTTGGACATTTAACCACCTGAGCCACCCAGGTGCTCCTGCACTTTAAAATGTGTTACAGGAAAAGACAGTCCAGTTGAAGAGAATAGAAAATATATAAATATCTCAATTATATGTGGAAATTTAGTCTATAATAAAGGCAGCATTCTAAAATCATTGGAGAAAATACAGAATTTTAAATAAATGGTGTTTGTGATACTGGAGTAGCCAACTGGGAAAGGTAGGATTGAATCTACTTCTCATACTGTATGTACACTGGGGTGTTAATATAGAAAGTAACACCATACTAAGTATTAGAAAAGACCATGGGTAAAGTCTTTTATGACCTATGTATGAGGAAAAGTTTCCTGTGAGTCCAAATCCAGAAACAAAGAGGGAAAACATAGGTAACCATAACTACGTGTATGTGTATTCACACATTCATGTATGTTTTTATGTGTGTATATATATACACACACATGCCCCCCCACGCACCCTGCCCCCCCCCCCCCCCCACAAGGCAGGAAATACCTCAAAAAGACAATGACAGACTGGAAGAATGTTTGCCACTTATATCATGGACAACGCATTAATCTCTCAATTATATAAAAATCCTCTAAAACTGAGGCAGGAAAGGACCAATAGCTTTATAGAAAGATGGGCAAAAAAGGTAATGAACAACGAGTTCATAGAAACAAATACAGATTAGCCTTATATGAAAAGGTGCCCAACCTCACGTAAAAGAGATGCTAATTAAAACAACACAAGATATCATTTCTTTCCTATCAGATTGGCATTTTAACAAATACTTTGTTGGTGTCTGTATTTGGAAGCTGGAGCTAGAGTATTGCATTAAGAATTTGCAGATTATGGCCTGCTGAATGGGGAGGTACGAGCCACCCGCAGGGGTCTGCAGGTAGTTAGTTCCCTCATCATCTGAGCTCCCACTTTGAGGAAATGAAAACCCCCCGGGGTCGTTTTGATCGAAGGCACAGTGTCAGTACACCCACACAAAGGAAGTAAAGTCAGCAGATGTATTACTTACAGATCCCAGAAACGGAAGTGGGAAGGTAGAGATGAATTAAGATTTGCTGTGAGTTGATAACTCTTTCATCTGGGTGATAGGGATTTTCTTACATCATTTTATCATCTTTTGTATACATTGGAATTTCCTATGAAAAATGTACAGAGTTTAAGTAGGCATAAATGAAGAGAGTGCATTTGGAATAAAGTCCGTGAGCCCAAGGTGGGCAATTGGACATAAAGTTCTTAATACAAACTTAAGTTCCTGGTAAATTTAAAACAGACTCCCAGGGCGCTTGGCTGCCTCAGTCGATACAGCATAGTACTCTTGATCTTGGGGTTATAAATTCAAGTCCACACTGGGTGTAGATATTACTTAAAAATAAATCTTAAAAAAAATAAGACAGACTCCTTTTATTTCCATCTTATGTTATATGTGACTTAGTTAGCTGGTAACTCTGTGTGTGTGTGTGTGTGTGGGTGTGGGTGGGTGTAATACAGTGTTTATTTTTATTTTTTATGGCAATCACCTTTTATTTTTTTTCTTTGCTTCTCTTTATTTTTTTTAATATATGAAATTTATTGTCAAATTGGTTTCCATACAACACCCAGTGCTCATCCCCAAAGGTGCCCTCCTCAATACCCATCACCCACCCTCCCCTCCCTCCTACCCCCCATCAACCCTCAGTTTGTTCTCAGTTTTTAAGAGTCTCTTATGCTTTGGCTCTCTCCCGCTCTAACCTCTTTTTTTTTTTTTTCCCTTCCCCTCCCCCATGGGTTTCTGTTAAGTTTCTCAGGATCCACATAAGAGTGAAACCATATGGTCTCTGTCTTTCTCTGTATGGCTTATTTCACTTAGCATCACACTCTCCAGTTCCATCCACGTTGCTACAAAGGGCCATATTTCATTCTTTCTCATTGCCACGTAGTACTCCATTGTGTATATAAACCACAATTTCTTTATCCATTCATCAGTTGGTGGACATTTAGGCTCTTTCCACAATTTGGCTATTGTTGAGAGTGCTGCTATAACATTGGGGTACAAGTGCCCCTATGCATCAATACTCCTCTATTCCTTGGGTAAATTCCTAGCAGTGCTACTGCTGGGTCATAGGGTAGGTCTATTTTTAATTTTTTGAAGAACCTCCACACTTTTCCAGAGTGGCTGCACTAGTTTGCATTTCCACCAACAATGCAAGAGAGTTCCTGTTTCTCCACATCCTCTCCAGCACCTATAGTCTCCTGATTTGTTCATTTTGGCCACTCTGACCGGCGTGAGGTGATATCTGAGTGTGGTTTTGATTTGTAATACAGTGTTTAAGATATATTTTTCTGTTGGTGTAATTCTAAATGTTAAACCAACTTATAAAGTATGAAGTTGTATATTGGCTCCATTTATAGGACCTTTGGATTACTAAAAGAATTGATTTGGAGGAAGTGAAAATTTTTCTCAAACTTTTTATGAGTGCCATATTTTCTTGCAAATTTTGCTTGGGCATTGATTTGGCAAAAAAGAAGGCTGAGAGTGGAATTTTCCCTTTTTTTCAGGTTTAACATTGGGATTTTTCATCTAGTGATTTTTGAGTATCTCATTTTAATAACTTATAAGAAGCCTAGCTTATACAAAATTATATATAAGATAAAAAATCTATCTTCCTTGAAACATTTTTGCTTTGTATTCCTCATTACATCTTAGAAAGACAGATAATATGATTTATTTAGTGATACCTAATGCATTAAGCCTGATCATGTTAACTTGTTTTCTGTTCTGCCAACAGATTGATACTAAAATTGGAAGTTTGTATCAATTGCTGACTGTTAGAAATTGTATGTAATGGCAACAGAATTTCTAAAGAGCTGCTGTAGAGGATGTTTCTATGGTGAAACAGAAAAGCACAATTGTGAGTTTGGCTTCTTTTTACATCAACAAACATTTATTTAATATCTTTTTTAAATGTGGCATTTTGTAATATAAAGATAAATGAGAAATATTTCCTGACATCATGGGGGAAGCAGACATAAATGTAAGGCACACCAGGTAAGTAATAAGGTACCCTGGGGCATAAGAGACAGAGAGAAATTCAACCCGGCGGACACCCTGGGACATGACCACTGAGAAGATGGCATTCGGCATGGGAGTCTGAAGAGGACTTCAGCAACTGCGTGGGAAGAAGAAAGTCAGAGAAGGTGAAGATTGGACACGAGGATTAGTAGGTGGATGAAATTGCACAGGCAAAGGCAGGGAGAGAAGAGAACTGTTGAGTGTTTGGGGACAGTATACTCCGGCAAATGTTTTAATTCGAGTAAAGATAGTTCTAGTTGATGACAATGCATTAAAAAACGCCTTTCACAAATGAATGACTAACGGAGAAGAGACCCATTATTTCATCAAGACCCCATATTTATGAAGGACTTCTGGAGATTTCCCTTTCTATTTAATGGTCTCTTCATTTTCTTCAGAGTTATGGCTGGAACTTTATTTGTCTTTGGCTTTTTCTTGTGTTTCATTGTCTGGAGCATAGCTCCCTAGTATATTTGAATAGGAAGGCTTCTTTTTGCATTAAAACATTTCACAAATTCCTACACAGTAGTAGTTGGACTTTCATCCAGTCAACAGACAATACCGTTCATACATAAAGATGAACTCTGGGTGTCCCTTACCTCCCCAGCCTAAGTCACCAGCTTAGGAAACACATATAATTTGAGACCAAGGACAAAATAGGTCACAGAAGCTAATACAGGGAGAGTTGCTAGTGTATTAGGGTAAAAATACATTTTATTTTGTGATTCAGTAAAGATTTTTGGAGACTTGGGTGACCTTTAGCTTCTTTTCGGAATTGCTTTATATATTTAAGACTGATATTAACCACTAGTACTGACAACAAGAATTGCTTCGTTGGCAGTATTTTTAAATGCCTGGCTTTTACTTGAAAGTATTGTGGAATTAACTACAAAATAAACTTATTTTCCATCTGTGAACTCTTTTTGTGGGAATGAGTTTCTTTAAAAACTGCTTTTACCATTATGATAAGTTAATATACTTTGGCAATGGTATGCTAATTTTGCAAATATTGCCTGGACAGAATTAATGTAGATTCCAGAAGTGCTTGATAGGACCTAGAAGTGGTAGTTTTTCTATCAGCAGTTTCTTCTAGGAGATTAAGTAAGTGCAAAAGCATGATAACTTTAGATTATTATATATAACTCTACATTCATATTTGTGATTTTTCTTTTTCTTTTCTTTTTTTCTTCTTTTATATGTAGTTTCCACAGAAAGAGACTTTAAAGCAGCAGTCTCAGAATGTCAGAATACCACTGTCTGTGTACCTCCATTGACTTCTGTCTCCGTAAAGCCTCAGGTTGGCTGTACTGAGGATTATTTACTTTCCAAATTACCGTCTGATGGCAAAGAGGTACCATTTGTGGTGCCCAGGTTTAAGTTATCTTATATTCAGCCCAGGGTACAAGGAACTCCTTCACATCTGGAAGAACTGGAAGGTAAACCATAAATGGCAGGATTTAAAAATCAACATGTAGCATTTAAATGCTATTGTTTCTGTTACTTTGTTCTTTCATATGTTTAAAGATATAAAATCCTTTTATATATAAATTTTATATTTTGTTTCTTATATGTTTTGCTCTTTCTGTAAAGGAACTTAATGTATAATATTTTTGAAAGATCTCATTATGAAATCTGATCACATTCAACACATCTGTGTATAGATGTATCCTTTTTGAAAGGAATCATGTAATATCTCAGTTATCTTTAACACGTCTGGAAAGAAAATGAGGAATTTGTTTTTATTTGATCAGTAAATATAGAAAGCATTCTTAAATTTTTTTTGTTTGAGGATAGTTCTTATTTTCTATCTTCTAAAATGTGGTGTAAAGAGGAGAAAGGAAGCAATGGAGTAGTCTTTCTTCACCACTACACTACATGACCCAGTCTCAATAGCCACTTGAATGAAATAGTCATTGTGTAGATTTTGGTTGATGTTGTTAGAGGCCAAGAGAGTAATGGTAAGAAGAAACAACATGTAACTCTTGTATTTTAAAAATAATTTGCTTCAGTCCATTGAAACACTCTCACAGTGTCCCCCCCCCCCACCTCAAAGTTTTATTATGAAACATTTCAAACACACAGAAAAGTTGAAAGACTATAATGGTGAATGTCCACCACATAGAATCATAGAATTAATCATAGAATTAATATTTTACCAAAATTAATCACACGTCTGTCTATTGATTCTTCTATCCATTATTAATCCTCTTTGGGGCATGGGTGAAGAACACATTTCAAAGTAAATTGCAGACATTAATATACTTCTAAATACTTAAGCATATATGTAATTTATTAGAGTTCAGTATCTGTTTATAGTTTTCTTCTTTTGATATAAATGTTATACATAATGGACTACCTAAGTTTTAAGTTTGTATTTGTTGAGTTTGGTTAAACGCATGTAACAGTGTAATCCAGACTCCTGCCAAAATCTAGAATATTTTTCCAAATAGTCTTTTCTGCCCCATCCTTCTTCTCTTCTTTTTAAAAAAATTTTTTGACATCTATCCATTTTTGGGAGACAGAGACAGAGCATGAGCAGAGGACAGGCAGAGAGAGGGAGATACAGAATCTGAATCAGGCTCCAGGCTCTGAGCTGTCAGCACAGAGCCCGATGTGGGGCTTGAATCCACAAACCGTGAGATCATGACCTGAGCCAAAGTCAGACACTTAACCGATTGAGCCACCCAGGCACCTCCCATCCTTTTTCTCTTCTCATTTTGGGATTCCAGTTAGACACATGTTGGACCTTTTTATATTGTTTTATGTGCCTCTGAGACTTTTTTTTTTTTTTTTTTTTTTGCTGTTCAACTTTTTTCCCCCTCTGTCAAGATTGGGTATTATTGACTGTCAAGTTCACTCTTTCCTCTGTCATCTCCATGTAGCTGTTAAGCTCATCCAGTTAATTTTTATTTTAGACATTATATTTTTCAGTTGTTGAATTTACATTTAGTTCTTCTTTTGTAGAT
The DNA here is from genome assembly GCF_027475565.1 of Acinonyx jubatus. Lineage (NCBI taxonomy): Eukaryota > Metazoa > Chordata > Mammalia > Carnivora > Felidae > Acinonyx > Acinonyx jubatus. Next base: position 132,426,708 of record NC_069386.1, on the reverse strand, counting down.
TCTATTCTTTTGCTGTGATTTCATTTTCTTTTTTTTTTTCATTATTGTGAGCTTATTTTCTCTTATGTCTTTGGACTCTAGCATCTTTGCTAATTCTAACATCTGAGTCACTTAGGTGTGGATTCTGTGCTTTTCTTTTTTGAAAGTGGGTCAACTTTTCATGTTTCATTGTGTATGGAGTAATTTTGGATTATATTCTGGATGTGGGGTGTTTTGTTGTAGACACTTTAGAATCATATTCCTCTGAGAAGGTTTTTTTTTTTTAACAGGTGATTAACTTAGACTATACTGCAAATTCTGGGTCTTTGGTGGCAACTCTTAGCTCATATTATATTACTCTGAGAGGGGTTTTTTATTTATTCATTTATTTATTTAATTTTTTTTTAATTAAAAAAATTTTTTTTAATGTTTATTTATTTTTGAGACAGAGAGAGACAGCATGAACGGGGGAGGGTCAGGGAGAGAGGGAGACACAGAATCTGAAACAGGCTCCAGGCTCTGAGCCATCAGCACAGAGCCTGACGCGGGGCTTGAACTCACGAACCGTGAGACCTGAGCCGAAGTCGGACGCTTAACCGACTGAGCCACCCAGGTGCCCCGAGGGTTTTTTTTTTTAAACAGGTGATTAACTTAGACTATGCTGCAAATTCTGGGTCTTTGGTGGCAGCTCTTAGCTTAGTTTTTGTGTCTTTTCTTAAATTGTTAAATTTTTGTTTTTTAATGTTTTATTTTATTTTTTGAGAGGCAGAGCCAGAATGAGCAGGGGAAGGGCAGAGAGAGAGAGGGAGACAGAATCAGAAGCAGGCTCCAGGCTCTGAGTTGTCAGTACAGAGCCCGATGTGGGGCTTGAACCCACGAATGCAAGATCATGACTTGAGCCAAAGTCAGATGCTCAACTGACCGAGCCACCCAGGCGCCCCATGTATCCTTAGTTGGGGTCCGTCCCATATATGTGTGGCTCAGGGATCAGCCAGATATTTGAGCAGACTGTATTCACAGAATTTGGAGCTTTCTCCTTTCCAAGATTCCCACCTTGCTTTCTAGCAGCTGTGGTTGCTCTGAACTCCGCCCTCTGGTTCTTCAGGCCAGAAAGAGTGTGGATTTTTCTGTTGGAGTTTATCCGCCCTGTGCAGCACCAACTTTGGCTTGCCCTCAGGCTAATAGTCATTAAAACAGGCGGCCCTGTTCCCTTTCTTCCAAGAGTCAGTGCTCTCCAGAATCTGCACTGCTTTTGATCACTGTCCAGTCCCTTCAGGGTTTTTGTTCATTTTGTTTTTGGTCTACAGTGTACTGTTGTTATCTATAGGAGAGTTGGGTTTGGTAGGAGTGATCTTTTTTCCTTCCTTCGTTCCTTCGTTTTTTCCTTCCTTCCTTCCTTCTTTCCTTCCTTCCTTCCTTCCATCCATCCATCCATCCATCCTTTCTTTTTTTCTTTTAGAGAAACAAGGAAAGAGGAACCGTGTGCCTGGCCCACCACCTTGTTTTACACATATCAGTAGTATCTCTCACAAACAGTGTTTAAAAGCTTTGTGTCACAGGATACCTTGATAATTGGTCTTTCTCCTTTTCTTGTGCTTGTTAACAGCATTGAGATTAAGCCATACAAACAGTTTTGTAATCTGTTTTATTCCTATCACACATTGTGAACATGTTTTCATACTCATTGCTTTTTAATGGCCCCATAGTATTAAATCTATAGATGTCCCATAATTTGTTTAATAAATTTTGTCTTCTTAAAACATTTAGGGTATTTTATGTATTATTTTCATAATAAAAATGAGAAATACCTACCTAGCAATATGTGATAATTTTTCTTTTGTTTTTTCATTAAATCACTAGAAAACAGATTGCTTTTTGGTTTGAATGAGTGGGAAATTGGTTTACACTTAAATTATAGGCTCAGTGAAGATGTGGTAAAGCCATCTGATTTTTATTATATTGGAGAGAAAATCATTAGAGTCAAGAAAGTATTCTTGGTGCCTAATTATAGAAATCAGACATGCGCAGGTTGTATGTGTATGTGCCTGTGAATGATGGGTTGACAAGGAAATTTTGAGAAGACAGGACAGAGCACTGTCAGTAATGACTAAAATTATGTTTCAAGTATTCGAAATGTGTTTTGTTTCATTTCTTACTTACTGATGTGTCTGATGACAACCATAGGTTACTGCTTTGTAACCCAGAGATCCCATCGTTCACATCTTACTGGGCTTGCTCTATCTCATATCTACCTATCCATTAAGAGAATGTGTTTTGAATAAATATTGAAATTTTAAATAGAGCTTTTGAGAGGTGTAAAGTAAATGTTACTTTGAATTTAGTTTTATATTTATAGCACTGTGGTTCTGTAAATTGAGAGACATTCCTTTTGAGCTTTAAAAATAATAACACTGTATACTGTTTGAGAGGAAAATTGGAATTCTGTAAAGGAAAAATGAAATCAGAATATTCTTTTTTAGGTATAGCCCATAAAGGTAGTGAGTCATTTTTGGTACTACTACTCCTGACAGCATATTCTTGTTACCATAAACAGACTTGTAGCAGTGTTTGTGTGCTGAATGATTTAAGGGTTAGCTTATAAGGTGCACAGGCTCCTTAACAAAGCTCTCTGGCATCAGAACCCCCTCTTGGCGCCCCTCTGCCTATGTATTATGCTTGGATTGCACACATAGCTATTTGAACTGGGGTGAGGATAAGATCTCACCTCATAACCCCATATTTTATTTTTCTTTTCTGAACTCAGTGTGAAGCCACCTGTTTTATTGTTTAGCTCAATTCAGAAAATATTGGTTTATACTCTGGGTTCTATTTTAAATGGGACAAAAAGAATGAAAAGATGGCAATAATTTAAACTCTTAAAAACTTTATGCCTCTGTGTTATTTCCAGTGTGATTCTTAACTTTGAAAGGAACTTGATCTATTGTTTTACCCTTTTTAAATTGTGAAATATGCACATGTAGAAAAAAGGAACAACAGAAATATGTAACTCAGTGATTTACTCCAATGCAGGACATGTGTATGGTCACCACTCGAGTAAACAAATACGCACTGGCAGCAACCTAGATATAGTCTTTTGTTTATGATAGGTCCTTTCATTCAGCATTATTTTTGTGAGCTTCACTCAAATTGTTGTCAGTAGCTTCAGTTTTAGTATCTGTACAGGAAATACATTTATTTTCATTTATTATAAATGGCGTGGTATAGTGTTTCTGCATAGCATACAAAAGGTCTTTTTATGTAGTCTATATAGACTACTGTTCATTTTACTGTTAATGGGCATTTGAGTTTTTTCCAGTTTTTGGCCATGACGGATAATAATGCCTCTGAGAGTTATTGTACTCGTCTGTTGGTGCACATGTGCGGGCATTCAGTGGTGTGTATGTCCCCAAATGGCACTGCCATTTCATAGGGCATACGTCTCCCTCAGTCTTGGTGGAAATTGCCAAACTGTTTTCCATAGTGATTGCCTCCGTTTATATTCCCTCCGGCAGGAGTGCGATCTTGTCAACGCTTGCTTTTATCAGGCTTTTTAGTTGTAACCCATGCTGGTGAGTTTGTAGTGGAATCTCACTGGAGTTTTCATTTGCGTGTCTACCCCATGACTAATGAAATCGAGCACTCACTCATGGTATTGGCTATTTGGATGGCTTCTCTTCTGAAGTGCCTGCTTGAGGCTTGCAGCCAATTTCTGTTTGGGCTTGCCTTTTTCTTATTGATTTGTGGGAGTTCCTTATACATTCTGGATATAAGCCCTTTGTTGGTTATATGTGTTGCACGTAACTTTTCCCACTCTATGGGTGACCATTTCACTCTCTTCAATGGTCTCAAAAAATGGAAAATTTCAATTTTTAATTTAGTCCAGTTTATTAAAAAATGTTTTTTATAATACTTCTGTGTTGCATTTAAGAAGTTCTTGCCTGCCCTAAGGCTGTGTAAACTTTCTTATAAATTGACTGAAATGTAGACGTTTTATTGGTTTGCCTTTAGCATTTAATTTAGATCTGCAGTCCACATGCAATTAATATTTTATGAATTTTTTTTAGTTGGGATAAGGTTGTTTTTTTCTTCTGTATCAATATCCAATTGTCTTAGCACCTTTTAGTGAAAAGACTGTTCTTTCTGCATTCTTATCCAGTGCTGCATTGATTGTAAATCTAATGTCCATAAAAAAGTGTCTCTTTCTGGTCCTCTGTTCTGTTCAGTCTTATTTTATTGTGTACCAGTGTTCTGTTCTTAAAACTCAGTAGCACAGATCTTTCCATCTTGTTTTACTTCTTAAGGTGGATTTCGTTTTTTTGTTTGTTTTTGTTTGGTTATCCTAGGCCCTTTGTGTTTCCATGTAAATATTTTCTAATAATCTTTTTGTTGATTTCTAACTTTATTGTATCGTGGTTAGAGAGCACACTCTGTGATTTCTGCCCTTCCAAAGAATTGCTCTGCATATCTCAGCATGTGGTCAGTTTTTATAAATGTTTTGTGTCTTCATCAAAAAACGATCTTCTTTTTACTTGAAAGATGTTCTTTATGCAAGTAGAAAAATAAAAGGAAACTCAGGGATGCCTGGATGGCTCAGTTGATCGAGTGTCCAACTTAGGCTCAGCTCATGCTTTCACGGTTCGTGGGTTCGAGCCCCGCGTCAGGCTCTGTGCTGACAGCTGGGAGCCTGGAGCCTGCTTTGGATTCTGTGTTTCCCTCTCTCTCTGCCCCTCCCCTGTTCATGCTCTGTCTCTCAAAAATCAACAAACGTTAAAAAAAAAAAAAAAAAAGAAAAGAAAAGGGAAACTCAGATTAAAAAAATACAGGAAAATACAGGATTGTGTATAGGGCAAAGAGAAATGCCGCAGCACAAGAGAGAAATTACCAGACTGTCTTGAGAGCAGGTTTCATGGCTGATCCCTGGCAGGATGCTCCATGCAGAGCACAGTAAATAAACATGTGCAGATTCTATTTTATATCTCAAGCACATGTGATTTAGTGTTACTTGAGGAAAATTTTTTTCTTCCTCTTGCGTTGGATACGCCAGCTGTTAGTTAATAACTTCAAGAAAAGGGTAAAACTGTAGAAACACTTACTTTCAGGATCTGCCAGAGCATCTTTTGGAGATCGAAAGGTAGAACTTTCCAGTTCATCCCAGCACGGAGCCAGCTACGATGTATACAACCCATGCTATAGGTATCAGCACATTTCACCTGATTTGATCCGGCGCCTTCCTCCACGTTCAGAAGCAGCGAGACTATATGGATCAGGTATGAAAATTTTTTGTGTTTTTTCTTTGTAGAATGTAGGAATCAAATAAATGTAGAAATCAAATGTAGAAATGTAGAAATCAAATAAAGTCTAAGACCCTGGAAGAGATGATTCTCATGATGAAGAACAAAAAATAAGATAGAGAAAAGCAAGGCTTCAGAAGTGATATGAAAAACATTATGGCTTCTCTGTGGTATTCTATCTGATGTAAAAATTGAAAGATTAATGAATTATGTGTATTGAGAGTTCCAAGTTCCATTTTCTTTGTCCTTTTCTGACAAGTTTCATTTTCAGATTATTTCTGTATTTTATACATCATCTGCCTATTCAGAAATTCTACAACAGGTATTTATTAGCTTTTTCTTTCCTGCTCTGTTCAGTGAAAATGATAAATTTACAAACTCATGATGAGATGACAAATGTAAAGAAAGAAAATAGAAAATGCCCAAATAAGGAGTGCCTGGGTGGCTCAGCCGGTTAAGCATCTGACTTCGGCTCAGGTCATGATCTCATGGTTTGTGAGTTCGAGTCCCACGTCGGTCTTTGTGCTGACAGCTCAGAGCCTGGAGCCTGCTTCAGATTCTGTGTCTCCCTCTCTCTGCTCCTCTCCTGCTCACTCACTCTCTCTCAAAAGTAAATAAATGTTAAAAAATTAAAAAAAACAAAGTGCCTAAATGATTATAGAATTTTCTCGGTTTAATATTTGAGGACTGTATCAATTTTAGACTGGTATAAATGTACATATCTGATTCATAAAATCCTGTTTTTCAAGACTTTAATGTTATATATAGCTACCTCAACAACTGAATTCAGGGTGAGGTACTGGAAACAAAGCAGAAGTATTTATTTAAATACTTATTTCAGCACTGTGTTAGAATACACAGTATACAGAGTTCCATTCTTTAAGAATCTCCTAATTTAGGAGAGAAGCTAGAAATATAGACTAGAAATATAGGAGCACATGGAATTCAGTATTTTTTTTTAATGTAATAAGTACTCATTAAATAGTTGAATTGCATTTAGCACAGAGGACCTACGTTCTCTTATATCATTCCTATGGGATATAGAATTGAGTAATGAAGCAAAAAGAATGAATATTTCCTGCTTGATAGTTGATGTGGATGTGAAAATGTATTGTTTGATTTATATTGGTTTCTGTTTGGAACAAAAGTAAAATAATTGTAAAAAGTTTAAAATTTTATTAGAAGAGGTTTTTTTTTTTTTTCTCATGTTTATTTTGAGAGAGAGAGAGAGTGGGTGTGTGCACGCACGTGGGGGCGGGGCAGAGAGAGAGGGAGAGAGAGAATCCCAGCAGGCTCTGTGCTGTCAGTGCAGAGCCCAACTTGGGGCTCCATCTCAGGAACTATGAGATCGTGACCTGAGCCCAAATCAAGAATCAGATGCCTAACCGACTGAGCCACCCAGGTGCCCCGAGAAGACTATTATCTCTTAAATCAATTGCATTAATATTCATGATAGATAGAACTAAACAGAGATTTAGTTCATGGTGAATAAGTAAAATTCCAATGTTTCTTCTTTAATGTAAAGACATTTTTCCATGTCCATTCGTAGTTTGTGATTTAAGGACCAGCAAACTTCCCAGTTCCCCTGGGCTAAGCAAGTCTATGTTTGATCTTACAAGTTCATCCCAGCGGTTCATCCAGGTGAATTACTTATATAAATGTATACAATAATTTATTTTCAAGCTAAAAACTCAGAAATGTGTGAATTACATTAGAAACAACATGTATAAATCTTTTGTAGATAAATCTATGGTAATATCTGAAGAGTTAACACTTGGCATTTCCCGTGTATATTATTTCAGGAAGCTCTCAGCTGAATGGTAAAAGGCAGTAGTTTTTTTGTTTTTTTGTTTTCTTTTTAATGAATCTTACATCTCTTGGTGTACACTCAGGCATTCTTGAAGGCAGTTGGAATTTAAAATGGTCTGGTTCAAAGTGCTTATTCATTTAACCTTCCTTGTTGATCGTAACTACCTAGTAAATAAAAAATACTATTTCTATTCAGACATAGGGCCTAATTAACATTAACACAGCATCCTCCTGTTTTTTAAATGGAATAACTTTTCGATGTTTAAAAAAGTTTCTTCTAAAAATATAAGTAAATTGTAATCATTAAAAACTGGAAGATAGAGTTAAGCAAAGTGAAAAGACAAATCACCTATATTCCTGTAACTGAGAATAAAAGCGCGATGAAAATATTGTTGCATATACTTGCAGGCTTTTTTTCCATGTAAATGTATATGCATACATTTTATTCAAATGGAAGTGTATTCTAAATAATCCTTAGCATCCTCAGTGGAGTTAATATTTTACAGAATTAATTCTTCATAACATCAACTTTTTAATGTGTATCAGAATTGGTTGGAGAACTTGTTAAAATACAGATTGCCAGGCCTCACCCCCAGAGCTTTTGAGTAGCCCTGCACTGGGGCCGGAGTTTGTATTGCTAACAAATTCCTGGATGATGTTGATGTTGGTGGTTCAGAGGGACTGTGCTTTCATAACCACTACCTTGCAAGTTTTTAAGTAACAGGGCACTTCCAGATATATTCTTATTTTTACTTGTACTTTCAAGTATGAACGCAAACGGTGATCTCTTCCTCCTTATTATAAAACCAAACCCCAGACAGCAAAGGCTTTCCCCATGTATGATCTAGTAAGCTCTTTAAGACTTTCCTGTTAACACACACACAAAGCTTTTCTTCCTCTCTACTATCTGACCAGTGACACTGTTGATGGTTAGCATGCAGTTTGATGCTGGGGGTGTGGGGAAGTTGGGGCATAAGTTTCAGATCGTTGAACTTTGCTGTGTGACATCTGACTAGAGGCCAATTTTATCTGTAGAGACATGATTCCCTGTCCAGTGTGCCTAGCAGCTCTTCTTCCAGGAAGAACTCCCAGGGGAGTAACAGAAGCCTGGGTAAGGAGTAAAGTACCTTCTTTTTATATTCTGAGGGGAATGAATTCTACCGAGTCGTAATTTGAACATATATTTGCTAAAGTAAAAAAGGACAACTCTAGATGGTTATATCCATGTTACCGGCATATGAATACTCAGATTAGATGGCCCACTTCTTGTGTTTGGGCATGAATGCATCTTTAAAAAAGGCATAGCAGTTGCACACCTCTTGTTTGTTTGATATAAAGTATACTAGTGAAGGAACTTCTGGCAGCATATAGGATTAAAGCCATATCATTGTTTTGTGGGAAAGTTTATCTTAGTTTTAACTTAAATCTCTCACGCTATACTTGGGTTAAGTTCTTAAGCCAGGCACTTTTGACAGCAGGCCTTCCCCTGCTATAAAACGTTGATGTGTCATTTTTGTCTTATTAAAGTGGCAACTTAAAAGAGTAATTTTGCCATTTTTCAGTTGTACTCTTAAAATTGGATTGTATTGGGGCGCCTGGGTGGCTCAGTCGGTTGAGCGCCCGACTTCAGCTCAGGTCATGATCTCGTGGTCCGTGAGTTTGAGCCTTGTGTCGGGCTCTGTGCTGATAGCTCGGAGCCTGGAGCTTACTTCGGATTCTGTGTCTCCTTCTCTGTCTGCCCTTCCCCTGCTCATGCTCTGCCTCTCTCTGTCTCAATAATAAATAAAAACATTAAAAAAATTGGATTGTATCAAAGCATGATTGGATTAGAAGGATTGCATAACATTTCAAATGTCCCTGTCCTTTTACAATTCAGATACAATTACTCTGTCAGGAGATGAAAGAGATTTTGGGAGATTGAATGTGAAAGTGTTTTATAATTCTTCAGTAGAGCAGATCTGGATCACAGTTTTACAGGTAAGTTAACTTAGTTAATACCAACTTTGCTTACAAAACTGAATATTTTCACTATAAGCATCTACTGTTTCTCTCTCTGGGGAATGTGACAATACTTTTTTGGAATTTAGGATTCTGTAACATTTTGCATAAAACTGTATTTAATAAAGACTAAAGAAAATAAATCTGTAGGTATGATGGAATTATGGTTTTAACCTCAAGAAGGAGATTGATATGATGTCTAGAACATTAAATGTCAAATTATTTCAATGTAGATGAAATGAGAGCTCAGTAGATTAGTTTACTTTTATAGTTTGTATTTAAGTCATTAACTCAAGAAATATATCAAATATTTGTATTGTCAGAGTCCTTTATAAAATCTGTACTTTTAATTTTTTTAGTGCAAAGATTTAAGTTGGCCTTCTAGTTGTGGAGACACTCCTACTATTTCTATAAAAGGAATACTAACATTGCCCAAACCAGTGCATTTCAAATCTTCAGCAAAGGAAGGCTCTAATGTAAGTGGCTGTTTTTGTTTGAATTTCTTTTTATGGGTTTTTTTTCCATATTTGTTACTATAAACCACTTAAAGAATTGGCATAAGAAAGTGTTTTTTTGGGGGAAATTGCAAATTATATACCTCTTGCTTTTTAAAGACAATTTTGAGCCTTAAAAATATTTGATACTTCAGTGCCCAATATTAAGATGTATTTAAAAAGAAAATCTTTCTTTTTTTTTAAGTTTATTTAATTTGAGAGAGAGTGAGAGAGTGAGCTGGAGAGGGGCAGAGAGAGAGAGAGAGAGAGAGAGAGAGAATCCCACGCTGCTCCACACTGCCAGTGCAGAGCCAGATGTGGGACTTGAATTCCCAAACCGCATGATCATGACCTGAGCTGAAATCTAGAGTTGGACGCTTAATTGACTGAGCCACCCAGGCACCCCTAAAAAGAAAATCTTAATCATTAAAGTATGTACAAGATAAACAATATCTAAGAAGATTGTTTTTCTTGTATGAAAGGAAAATGAATGTCTGTATTTTTATCGTCCCTCCTCCTACCCCGCTTTGGCTTTGTGAAATAATTGCTTGATTGCAATAAATTTCTTTTAAATACTTCCAGCTATTATAACTGGAAGACTTATCCTGACTTAGGTTTTATAGATTTCAGATTTCACATTAGTTTAAATACATCTTCATTTTTGTCTCCTGATACATGTTGAGAGGTTAGTGTTTTTCCATGCAAATGAAAGGTGTTTTCTGTAAGTACATATAATTTAAAAATAAGGTTTCTCAAATGACTAATACCATGAAAAAATTTACTCTCACTAGTAATTATAGAAATATGAATTTAAATTGCATATTGCTTTCTCTCTTTTTTTCTTTCCTTATTAAAATGAAGAAAAAAATTCATAAATACTCTAGAATATAGAACTTTCTGGAAATTATTTTGACAAAACACATTGAAACCTTGAAATATTTATGTGCTTTTACATAGTAATTCTACTTGGAATGTGTTCCATGGAAGGAGTTTAAAAGGCAAATAAAAAATGTGTCAAGTATCCTTGGCAGTTTTGTTCATAGGGGAAAAGTTGGAAACTATCTACATGTCTTAATAGGGGATTGGTTGAGAAAATTCATGGTATATATACCATGTGTATTAGTTTCCTCTGGTTGCTGTAACAAAGTACCACAAACTGGATGGCTTAGAGCAACGGAATTTTCTCTCCCACAGTTTTAGAGTAAGTCTGAAATCAAGATGTCATTAGTGTTGGTTCTTTCCTTCAGCAGTGAGGGAAAATCTGTTCCATGCCACTCTCCAAGCCCCTGGTAATGGTTAGCAGTCTGAGTCATTCCTTGACTTTATTTCATGCTTCCATCTTCCCATGGCATTTTCCTTCTGTCACTGTGTCTTCATGTGGCCGCCTTCTTACGAGGACTCTAGTCCTAGTAGATTGGCAGTCCACCTACTCCTGGATGACCTCACCTTAACGTCACTAGCTACATCTTCAAAGACCCTATTTCCAAATAAGGTCACATTCTGAGTTACTGGGGGTTAGAACTTCAGCATATCTTTTGGAGGCCAAATTTAAACCATAACACTGTGTGATAGAATACTGGGCAGCTGTAGAAGATTTTTAGGTAGAATTTTTGAGGACATGGAAAAATGCTCTTAAGTAAAAAGACAGTAATCAAAGTTGGTTTATATGTATTAGTATCTCACACTGAAAATATGCCTTTTAGAAAGTCTAGATGGAAATAAATTTTAATTGGTTATGATGCTGACACTCAAAATGAATCCTTCCTGAATTAAACAATTTCACTTTCTGATTTTCAAATGAAACTGTGAGTTAACTTAGGAAAAGTTAGGAAAAATTGTTCTTATATTAAAGTTGGCATGGGATCTTACTTTTAAGATTTATTACTATTTATCAACTTGTTTACCTCTATTATAGCAAAATGTGAAGTCAGCCAACACACTTATTACTTCATGTGTAATCTCATTGCATCTCAATTTAAAAATTAAACATTTTATGTATACTTTATTGTTGGTGTGGTCCTGTGGTTGAGACTCTGAGAGAAAAAGATAGCTCTGGTGGCTGGGAGGCTCTCAGAAACAATTTTGACTATACAGACATAAGCAATTACAATAAAAGTGAAAATTTGGGCACTGTATCTAAGATACTGATTTTAGTTACCCAGATCAGATATCTTGTCTTTTCAAAAGGAAAAAAAAAAAAAAACAACAAAAACTCCTTTTCAAACGAAAGCATTAAAGATGGGAAGAAGGAAGTGTATAGCGAAAATCAGTCTAGTGTCAAGAAGATGTTAGAATAACAAAATATTAAAAGTAACAAAAAGAACATTTGGGAAGATATTCTGAGCATGAAAAACACTGACTTGCTGCCTGGACTGGATGCTAATGAGAGAAGATAGGACTTTTTAAGGAGATTGATTTTCAGATTGGAGAGAGTGGAGCAAACATCACTAAAAGAGAAATCAAATCCCAAGGTAGGTGGGAAGAACATTAGAAAAAGAATAGAAATAATTTAGGTCTCTTAATGTGAATGGATAGATTTGGGGTACTTCCTGAGAGAGCACATGTGAGATTCTTGAACCACTTACTGTTGAAAAATTGCGGTGGATAGCAGGAATGAGGCCCCAGAACCAAAGATGGAAAACAAACCCAGTTTTCAAAAAGGAGAAAAGCTATATTCTGCTAAAGTTGGTGTTGATATTGACCTGAATCCCTTAGTAATTAAAAGGATAATTTGTGACTTCTGCCCTTTTGGCTCCCTGAGCAGCGCCATGGCGGTAGGCAAGAACAAGTGTCTTATGGAAGGTAGCAAAAAGGGAGCCAAGAAGAAAGTGGTTGATCCATTTTCAAAGAATGGTATGATGTAAAAGCACCAGCAATCTTTAATAGAACAAATATTGGAAAAACACTAGTCATGAGAACTCAAGGAAGCAAAATCACATGATGGCCTTAAGGGTCGTGTGTTTGAAGTGAGCCTTGTTGATCTGCAGAATGATGAAGTTCCATTTAGGAAATTCAAGCTAATTACTGAAGATGTTCAGGGAAAAAACTGCCTGACTAATTTCCATGGCATGGATCTTACCTGGGACAAAATGTGCTCCATGGTCAAAAAATGGCAGACTGATGATTGAAGCTCACGTTGATGTCAGGACTACCAATGGGTATTTGCTTCGTCTCTTTTGTGTCGGTTTTACTAAAAAACACAACAATCAGATTCGGAAGACCTCTTATGCTCAGGACCAACAGGCCTGCCAAATTCGGAAAAAGATGATGGAAATCATGACCCGAGAGTTGCAGACAAGTGACTTGAAACAAGTGGTCAATAAATTGATTCCAGACAGCATCAGAAAAGACATAGAGAAGGCTTGTCAGTCTATTTATCCACTCCCTGATGTCTTTGTTAGAAAAGTAAAAATGCTGAAGAAGCCCAAGCTTGAATTGGGAAAGCTCATGGAGCTTCATGGTGAAGGTACTAGTTCTGGAAAAGCTACTGGGGATGCTAAAGTTGTGCTAAAGTTGAACGAGCTGATGGATATGAACCACCAGTCCAAGAATCTGTTTAAAATTCAGACATTTAATGGTGACAAATAAAAAATCTTATTTGGGATGTTTTAAATAGATAGATAGATAGATAGATAGATAGATAGATAGATAGATAGATAATTTGTGACATTTAGAAAGGCAGTATCCAGGATAAATTCTGGAAAAACAACTCATGGTCATTGTCATCTTAATTTACACTGAAAGATATTTTTTTGTTGTAAAAAATTAGATCTTCCTTTCCTAGATTACAAAATGTTATTTTCATTTCTTTGGTATTGCCATATCATCTCTTTTTCTGTCCTTTTATTTATATATTTTATATTATTTTCCTGCATTTTTTTTTAGAGTATTGAATTTATGGAAACTTTTGTATTTGCTATTAAACTCCAAAGTCTACAAACCGTAAGGCTTGTATTTAAGATTCAAACCCAGACACCCAGGAAGAAAACCATTGGAGAATGCTCACTGTCACTCAGAGCTCTTAGCACACAGGAGATGGATTACTCTTTGGATATAACGCCACCTTCAAAAATTTCTGTAAGTGATAGTAGTATCACTATAAAAGTGTTTTATACTTTAAGAATTATTTTGTGGATGACCTTCTGTTGGAGTATAACTTGAACACTCTAGAATATATTAGAGGATCGGGAAGGCTCTCAAGAAGCAATAATAATAGTAATAATAATGATGTCATTGTTTAATAAGGCTTTTTACATAAGTGATAAAAGGTTAACAGAGACCCTTTGCTTTCTCCATTGAAAAATAACCTTAGGGTTACCTTCTCCTAGGACATTTTTATTAATGTTTCATGTTTTATACTTCAGGAAAATAATCCTGAAGTTAGGAATCATTTTATTAAATTTTTAAAAATTTCTTTTATAGCTGATAATTTAGGAAGAGCAAGAAAGAAAGTTGGGAATCATAAATTCCAAATTCAAACAAGATTGCCTTAAAAAAAAAAATTCTGTTGGGGCACCTGGGTGGCGTTGGTTAAGCATCTGACTCTTGATCTCAACTCAGGTCTTGATCTCAGGTCATGAGTTTGAGCCCAGCACTGGACTCCAGGCTGGGTGTGAAGCCTACTTAAAAAAAAAAAAAAAAAAAAAAGAGTGCCTTAAAAGAGATTAGGAAAGTGATTTTAATCATGAGCAAGCTCAATATCTATCCATAAATTGGGTAGAATGGAGGTTCTTAACAGCTAGTTTGTCTGTTTTTGTAAAGAACTTGATTATCTGTAGTGCTGATTGATTTTTGAGACCTGATAATTTGTTTCTCTCAACTAGCCAGCTGAACACTATCTTAAAATTGTTTAGAAATCCCTAATAATTTACTTATATAGTTTCTATGTCAGGATAACAGTTATAGAAATTTTTTAATCTTTAAATCTTTATAAGCTTTTATAAGGTCAAGCCTGTATGTAATTTTAAATTTATATAGGATTTATATTTTACCTGCCTTCAAAAATACTTAATGTGACTTAAAGTGGTTCTTATCCTGGCTACACATTAAATCAGAATTTGGTGGGGGGTGGAGAGGGTGGGGGGAGATGGGAGGTGGGAGGCCAGAATCATCTATAGTTTTTTTTTTCTATAATTTATTTATTTTTTATAATTTACATCCAAGTTAGCATAGAGTGCAACAGTGTGTTCATGAGTAGATTCCTTAATGCCTCTTACCCATTTAGCCCATCCCCCCTCCCATAACCCCTCTAGCAACCCTCTGTTTGTTCTCTGTATTTAAGAGTCTCTTGTTTTGTCCCCCTCCCTGTGTTTATGTTATTTTTGCTTCCCTATGTTCATCTGTTTTATATCTTAAAGTCCTCATGTAAGTGAAGTCATATGATATTTGTCTTTCTCTGAATAATTTTGCTTAGCATAATACCCTCTAGTTCCATCCACATAGTTGCAAAGGGAAAGATTTCATTCTTCTTGATTGCCGAGTAATACTCCATTGTATTTGTATCCCACATCTTCCTTATCCATTCATCCATCGATGGACATTTAGACTCTTTTCATACTTTGGCTATTGTTGATGGTGCTGCTATAAACATTGGGGTGCGTGTGTCCCTTCAAAACACATACCTGTATCTCTTGGATAAATACCTAGTAGTGCAATTGCTGGGTCATAGGGTAGTTCTATTTTTAATTTTTTGAGGAACCTCCATACTGTTTTCTAGAGTGGCTGCACCAGTTTGCATTCCCACCAGCAGTGCAAAAGAGATCCTCTTTCTCCGCATCCTCACCAACATCTGTTGTTGCCTGAGTTGTTAATGTTAGCCATTCTGACAGGTGTGAGGTAGTATCTCGTTGTGGTTTTGATTTGTATTTCCCTGATGATGAGTGATGTTGAGCGTTTTTTCATGTGTCGCTTGGCCATCTGGATGTCTTCTATGGAGAAGTGTCTATTCATGTCTTTTGCCCATTTCTTCACTGGATTATTTTTTTGGGGGGGGGTGTTGAGTTTGGTGAGTTCTGTATAAATTTTGGATACTAACTCTTTATCTGATAACGTCATTTGCAAGTATCTTCTCCCATTCTGTCAGTTGCCTTTTAATTTTGCTTATTGTTTCCTTCACTGTGCAGAAGCTTTTTATTTTGATGAAGAAGCATCTGTAGTTTTTAGAAGCTTCCCAGGTGATTCTACTCTGCACTCTGGCTTGAGAACCAGCGAATTAGAAGGGAATCAAAGTAGAGATTAAAAAATAAAAAAGGATTTCTATAACTGATCAAGAAGTGAAATTTTTAGATAGATCTTTCTTGTCTATTATTTTCTGTCTCCATCTCCAATGTGTTCTCTGTATGGTATTTATTACAACTTAGAATTCAGTTACTTGGTCTAAACAAAACAAGGCTCAAGCTTCCATCCGTTTTCTTTATGTTTTACTGTGTTCTTAGCAAGGGCCTAATTATATTCTTGGCATTGACCGTTGGTACGTAGGTAGGAATGAAAGAATAAATGATTAAACGGAAGCATGCTATATTAGATTATTTTTATATTCTGTTTAAATGTAGGAAATTTGCTTTGTAACTGTGACAAGGAGTTTGTCACTTGCATCTTTGAAACTAGGTTTGGTAGACCTTAAGCTGCAACCGTAGTTTACAGAAGGCACAAAATATATTATTCAAATGGATAATTCATTTACTAAAACTTTAAAGACAGAGTATATCAGAAGATAACTCAGCAAAGGTATTTTCTGGAGAATTGAGTTGTTATAATCTTATCTGCCTTGGAGAATCTGAGTGAATGATTTTGGCTAAGTTTCTACCAAATTACTTCATGTTTTAGAGGTCTTGCAACAATTGTGTATCTGTTGTGTGTTAGGTCCTAGGGGTACAAAAAGATTGATGGCCTGAAAGAAGAACTTAGGGGCTATATGGGACCAGTGGGTTTATATTAGTGTGAATGTTTCAGATTATTGGCCAATGCAAAAATAGTATGCTTTGTTTCCTGTGTCGAGGAGGGAAATTGATATTCTAGTTGACAGAGCCGGACTTTCACACCCATCCTCCACGGTGACAATTATGCCACCACACACAGCAGAACTTTCATGTAGAGCTAACGTCTTAGTAGAGAGTTCTTGACCCTGACAAATAGTAACGTATTTATTTGAGAACCCAAGTCTCTGTGTTGAATAATGCGGAAAAGATGAGATTTTTATTTACAGAGCCTTACATACAACTGATGTGGTGTTAGGTGATTTAATGCTCACACTCAAATCTATGAGCTTTCTGCTCTCGGTATCCCTACTGAGGGCACCGACACACGAAAGCACTTGCATGATTTCCTCCAGCCAGTAGTTGGCGAGCCAGGATTCGAACAGAAGCATTGATTCCAGGACCAGCTCTACCATATGTCACTTCCCCCCAAGAAGATATTCTCAGAGATCACCAGATCATGGTTTTCTCTAACTATGCTTTTCACTTTCAACAACGATTCAAGGAAGGCTTGGAAAGTTTTCTTTTCTTTAAAAAAGGATCCATGTTGCAGGATTAGAGATCACGTATCTTCCATAGTTTTGTGCCCATTAAAAATGCACTTTATACGTGCTAATTGATTGGAATTTTATTTTATTTTATTATTTTTTAAAAGTTTATTTATTTTGGGAGAGAGAGAGCATGCACAGTGTGCACGAGCTGGGGAGAGGCACAGAGAGAGAGCGACAGAGAGAATCCTAAGCAAGTCCTGTGCTGTCAGCTCAGAGCCTGACGCCATCCTCAGTCCCACAAACTGAGATCACGACCTGAGCCGAAGTCAAGAGTTGGACACTTAACTGACTGAGCCACCCAGGTGCCCTGATTGGAATTTTAATTTTTTGGTTATAGGGACATTGAAAACCACTTTGAATAGTTTTTCACGATCTGAATTAATATCCTGGAACATAATAAATAAGTTGAATTCAGAAATGACACTGGCAAATTAGAAATAGCAAACCTTTGCCAAGTGCTGCTTTGTTTTGTGAGAGTGAGCTCTACAAGTGTGTAACACTAAGGGAAGTTTTGCCACCTTTAGGTGTTTTCATAAGTGTTGTTACATTGTGGACACAGAACCATAATAACAAAAAAATTTTACCCATAGTTTCCTTGGTGTTTTGTAAATAATAAATAGCTGTCTTTGTTTTTTTAATGTTTATTTATTTATTTTGAGAGAGCACCAGCAGGGGAGGGGCAGCGAGAGAGGGAGAGGGAGAGTCCCAAGCAGGCTCTGCACTGTCAGCACAGAGTCTGACATGGGGCTCCATCTCACAGTTGGAAGATCATGACCTGGGCCAAACTCCGGAGTCGTGCTCTCAACCGACCGAGCCACCGAGCACCCCAAGTAACTGTATTTAATCTATTTTTTTAAATGCCAAGAACAGCAGCATTTTTTTAAATAAGAAAGAGCTCCATTTTATATATGGCTACCAAAAAAGATTTATTAATCCATTCTTAAACTCTGATTACAAAAGCAAAAATAGTACTTTCACTTTTTTATTAGAATTCAGCATTTGTTGCCAAAATAGACAAGTTTGATCATCATTTTAGACTTTTCAAGGGGGAGTCTAACCTTGACAGTTGAGTTTATACTTTAAAGTGGTTCACTTTTCACTGCCTCGCTCTCGATTTATGTCATGACCAATTTAATTTTAAAATTTTTATTTATTTATTTATTAAATATAATTTATTGTCAGATTGGTTCCATACCACACCCAGTGCTCACCCCAATAGGTACCCTCCTCAATGCCCATCACCCACTTTCCCCTCTCCCCCACCCCCAGAAGCCCTCTTAAATCCAGGTATAATTGGCATACAGTGTTATATTAGCTTCAGGTATACACCATAATGATTCAGTGATTCTGTACATTACTCTGTGTTTACCACAGTAAGTGTAGTTACCATCTGTCACATGCAGTGCTATTATAGTATTCCTGACTATATTCCCTATGCTATACTTTTCATCTCCATGACTTCTTTATTTTATAACTGGAAGTTTGTACCTCTTAATCCCCTTTATCTACTTCACCCATCCCCTCACTCACCTCTCTCCTGGCAACCACCAGTTGGTTCTCTGTATGTGAAAGTCTGTTTGTTTGTTTTGTTTTTTAGGTTCCACATATGAGTATCATCATGCAATATTTGTCTGTATCTTATTTCACTAAGCATGATACCCTCTGGGTCCATCCACGTTGTAGCACATGGCAAGATCTCATTCTTTTTTATGGCTGAGTAATATTCCACTGTGTGTGTGTGTGTGTGTGTGTATGTGTGTGTGTGTGTGTGTGTGTGTGTGTGTGTAGACACACGTACAGATCTTTTTAATCCTGGCATGAGCAATTTTAAAATGCCGAATCCTGTTTTGAAGGAAACGCCCATGATTCAGTCGATGGCAGATACATGAAAAGGTTCTTTTTCAGTGAGTTATGTGCTGATGGTTGGGGAATACTTGGTAATTATCAAATACAAATCTCTTCATCAAGTGTCATTCAGCCATTCTGTAGCTTTGTTGGAATCCATACTCACAAAGATTTTTGTGCCTGTCTGTGCTGGGCCCCAGGGAGGTCTGTTAACCTGATGTTCTTTCTTCTCAACATGTGAACAGTAGTATTTTTCTGTTTGGATGACTTTATGTTTCTCTCCTTGATTTTTTACTCCAAGGACCTTGAAATCCACATAAGTAGGCTGGCTTGTGTTCCATCTCACGGATTACTAACTTTCTTCTTTAGTCAGTGCTATAGAAGAGCACATTTTAACTTTTTCCCCTCTGAGTCTCCTTCATTTCATTGTTTGCCTCAGGTTTTCTTTGACCTTTTCCTTATTATTTACTGCCTCCATCTCTTTCATTAGCTTCCTTTTTGCCAACTTTCTTGGCTGGCTCTCATTCAGCATAGTAATTCAGCTCTTAACCTACACATTTATTCCTTGTAGTAATCCTTTGTCTTCAAATCTTCTAATCTGGGTAGCATCTACTGCTGTGTCTATAGTCAGAAAAAATAATGGTGATTCTCATATATGAAGCTTTTCATTATAGTTTATGTATTCTTAAAAACAATTCAAATGACTAAGTGTTTTGAAAGTGGCCTTTTTTGGTGTTTATTTCATGGACATTTTCTTTACAAAAACTGCTGGAGAATTTCATTTGTTTTCAATTTGAAATATCTTTTGGCCTCCCTGGTTTTGAAGGATCAAGTATGTAGGTTTAACTTGGCTTTTCAGAATCCGTGAAAGTGAGTACCTCATATTTACAGAATCCATGCATTTATCCTAACCATATTTTCTATCATAATTTTGTGTGTCAATAAAAAGCATCGCTTTCAAAACTTAAAATTGTACCTCTTTGCTTTTGAATTTTTGAAATATCTCCAAAACTTTATTCTTAATTATCAAATGGCACTTTTTTGATACCTAGGTTTGCCATGCAGAACTTGAATTGGGGACTTGTTTTCAAGCAGTAAATAGCAGAATTCAGTTACAGATTCTCGAGGCACAGTACCTTCCAAGCTGTTCATCACCTCTCACTTTGAGTAAGTATATCTGTGGTTCAAAGTGAAATCTTCAGAAAATATTAGTCAAAGCTAGTTTTTCCTATATTTCTTAACAATGGAAATTAAAATCATACTTTTGTTATTTAACTTAAATACTTACCTTTTAACTTAAAATACTTTATTGGATTTCAGATTTTAGCCATGTGTCTACTCCATAGTCTCTTAGATTTTTATCCATTTGATGCTATTCCTTATTTGGGTCATTAGTTTATATAGGTTGAGTGTCCAGAGGACTGTCAGATATATTTCACCAGCTTAGATAATTTATCTTTTCTCTAGGTCTATGCCCATTGTTGAGTATTCTGCTAACTAGAAACTTAATTCAAAAAACCCCAAGAAAATATCACACATAAACCTTGAAACACTTTTCCTTCCCTGTGCCTTTGGGCACCAGAAGGGGCTCTGATGTTTTGGTTGCGTAGGCCTGGTTTATATGGCTGTTCCTAGAGCTGGAGGTGTGAAGTCAGTCCTCCCTAAGGGCTAAGAGTGGGGTAAAAGTGCTCCTTCATTCGGCTACAAGAAGAGAAGATCCCTGCAGGTGGGCAAAAAGCAGTGGATGTCTGAAAATAAACGCACGCGACCATTCAGCTCAGGAAGTTAAGAAAAAAACAGCAAATACAAAGGAAAGTAGAGGTAAGGAATTGAAGGTAAAGCCAAAGTTGATAGATACAGAGACAACAGCAAAAGACATAATCAATAAAGCCAAAAACTTTTTCTTCGAAAAGGTCAGTAAAATAGACAAACCTACAGTAAATTGGATCGAGCAAAAAATAAAGAAAACAGGCACAAGGAAGAAGATAACATTTCAAATTTGAAGGTGGTTCAATAATAAATAAGACAACGCCATTTATAACTATATCAATTCATTTGAACATCTCTGTAAAATAATTGATTTTTGGAGAAGAAAATTGTTGAAATTCACTGCAAAAGAGGGAGAGCATCTGAATAAAATGATAACCATGTGTAGGTAGTTAAAGAATTTCCTCTAATAAAAGCACCAGGCCAAGATGATTTTACTGGTGGATTCCACCAAACTTTCAGGGAACATTTAATTCCTATTTTATATAAGCTGTTCCAAAGCATGAGAAGCGATGGAAAAAGTAACTTTATGAGGTTAGCATATTCTCGATATCAAAACAGAAAGGATAGTGCACACAAAAAATAGCTATAGACTGTTACCACTTATGTAGATAGATGGAAAAATCATAAAATAAAAATAAGCAAATAAAATCTAACGTGGTATTAAAAGAATAAATTACCAGGGCTACATAGGGTTAATTTTCTAGGAAATAAGGACATCAGTAGAAATCCACAGATGGAATTTATTTATGACATTAATAGGGTCTTTCTTTGATCAAAACTGCTATCAGGATTATCATAATCTCCATGTTGGAAATCTGATGGTCCGTCTAGGTCCTCACTTGGCAGCTCCCTTTTTTCTGGAAGTTCCCTCCTCACTCTCTTGCTGCCCTGGCCACCTCAGCTGTATCCCATGACTACTCAAACTAGTCAGACTGCCCTCTCTGCCTGAGCTGTAGGGACCACGTGTCAGTGAGACGGGGGAGACGGGGGAGACGGGGGAGTATGCTTAGGGGAAAAGTTATATAAACCTGAATTTTACCCAGTGCAGTTCCCATCTGTAAAAGCTGACTCTCCTCCAATTTCTTCCTGCTTTTGGTCAAACTTTAGTGGCTTGTGCACTTGTTTTTTATATTTTTTTCCCCAGAATTTATAATTTTAATCTATGGGAAGGTTAGTTTCTACAACTATTCTGCCATTACTGGAAGCTCTCTATCTCCATTTATTTAAAGAGTAAATTTTCTCTAGTGGGTGTGTGTTTAACCTCAGGAGTCTCGAGCAAAGAATTTTATCTGTGTAAAACCGTGAACTAAATTCCTCCAGCTGTCCAAAGAGTTGGCCCCTCTCTTTTGTATAATACTTTTCAGTGTGTGCTGCCCTATTGCTGACTGTCATGTATGCCTCCAGTTTCCAGTCTTTAATGGCATTCAGGTTAGAGAAAGATTAGATTCATTGGAGGTTGCTGTAGTTTTTTGTAAAGCGTGATGAGAACTATAAAGTTTACTAGAGATGTTTTCCGTTATGCCAAGAGCTCGTCAGATCTTTTTTTTTTTCGTCAGATCTTGAGAAGCGGCTTATCTGTATTTTCACACCAAATATAACATATAGATATGTATCTTTTATGACATTTAAAATAAAATTTTACATATCAAAATTTCTTATTGTTTAGGTTTTTTTGTGAAGGTGGCAATGTTTAGTTCAGGAGAGTTGATTTATAAGAAGAAGACACGCTTACTGAAGGCCTCCAGTGGCAGAGTAAAGTGGGGAGAAACTATGATTTTTCCACTCAGACAGAATGAAAAAGAAATTATTTTTCTCATTAAGCTTTACAGTCGGAGCTCTGTAAGAAGACGACACTTTGTGGGGCAGGTTAGTAGGGATTTTTTATCTTGAATTCTTTGCTTGCACTTTTGTATGCTCAAAGCAGTTAGTCATCAAAGGGAATACGGGATAAAATTGAAGTTGAATAGAGTAAAATTCTTCAGCATCATAAAATTTAATGTTGCCACAAAAATGAAATCTTGTCACACTTTGCTTTAATACAAATAGTTGGAATTTCTGAGTAATCAGGCTTCTTATCTTGAAATAAGTCTATTTCTGAGCTTCTCAGCTGTAAACACTATAAGAAAGGTCAGTTTTTCAGTACTGTTGAGTTTGACGCTAAGTATTTAAATCAAATTTTGTAAGGCTGGAGATATCCAACTTTCTTCTTTCTGTGCCCTGTTCGATTTAATGTTTAACTCTGTATGCTATTAACTGAATAATGTTAGATTTGAATTTGAAAACATTAGTGTTAGCAGTGGTTGTGGTGGTATTTAGATAGTTAGTATTGGTGTCTAGATTAATCTATTTAAAAATTTTTAGTCATCTGTGTAAGACAACAGAACACTTGCTTACTTGCCAATCCTATAGGGACTTGTTTCCTTTGTAGTTTCCAAAAGTAGCTCATTATCTTTTATCTTAATTATGATTGTTTGGCTTGAATTTAAATTCCAAAATCTACATTACTGGTTTAAAGGCTTCTGTCTGCTTGATAACAAGATGTTATTAGCAGCCTATGTGAAATCCTTAAATTATATGTGAATTTTCAAAGATTGATAATAACTTTTTGACCCACTTCTTCATGTGTTTTACCTAAAACATTTATTTAAAAAATTACAGTTTTGTCGTTCTTCATTTATTCCTATTTGGGAAAGAGTTTGGACTCAAAAACTCATAGGTAGCATACTTTTCAAAGCCGTGAGGCCCATGAAGTTGATTCAGTTAAGGCTTCCTATCTCACTAAGCCTCAGCGATCATGTAGGAATGGAATGGGAGATTTCAGGTGATTTTCAGCATAACGTTTTTGGTGATTCCATTTTCTTGGTTGAGAGTCCAGTTAAGAATAATAATTCTGGAAGGGTTCTGGCTGTCCATCTGTTCCCTCTGGCTTCTCTGGTGTCCTTAGTAGCCATCATGATGGGGTAGCCAAATGTGGACTCAAGGTCTCCCCACCCTTACATCAGCCAGAGCATGCTGGCGTTATCTGATTCATATCATATATTAAGGTTCTTTGTAAGATTTTATATGAAGGTAAAGTTCTTCAGATCAGGAAATTAAGGGGGAAAGGTTGAAAATCAGTGGTCTGCTCCAGTTTCTTTATTTAAAAGAATTAGAAACTCCGTCTCACAGAAGTTAATTCCAAAGTAGCGGCACTTGGTAGTGCTAAAGCTGAGGTGAGAATTCAGGCTTTGGGTTCCTTGCCCACCTTGCCTCTGTGGTATGTAACCAGTGTGATGTCTTACATTTGCATAATGCTTTGCAATTTTCTCAAATTCATTCATGTCTATTACCTAAAGTTAGTTTAGATTTCAATTAAAATCACAGCTTTATCTAATGTAAAAGGTGCTTAAAATGGACATTTCTTACCAGTGTAACTTAAATCATGATTAGTCTCCATTAATCCTCACAGAAGTGTTTCAAATGATCAGGATCAATTGTAAATTGAGCTCCTAGGCTTATTGAATAACAAAAGATACTAATTACTGTTTTGGGAGAAATGATTTTTATAATCTTTCATGTTGAATTTTTAAATTGGATTGATTCATATAAAACAGTCTGCAGGGTGACTAGGTTAAGTATTTTAACATTTACGTTTCAAATAGAAATCAAACAAAATTTTGGAAAAATGGAAAGATGTTTAATTGAAAGTACGTGAACCAAACTTCCACTCGTCTTTCATCCATAAGAGTTCTTAGCAGTTTGAATTCAGACTCTGTTAAATGGTTGTGCTGTTCCTTTCTAGATTTGGATAAGCGAAGACAGTAATAACACTGAAGCAGTGAATCAGTGGAAAGAAACCATTACAAATCCAGAAAAGGTTGTTATCAAGTGGCACAGATTAAATCCATCTTGAAGACTTCACACATTAATTTGATGAAGAATTTGACATTCTTTTAGAAGACTTAGGATTCCAATTTGCTACCAATGAAAAGAGACAAATCAATACATTTCTCAGTTTATTTATGGAGGTCATAATTGTAATGTGTAATGGATCTTATAGAAAATTAAATTTGATTAAAGAAAATGGGATGACTTATATCTGATATCCAAAATAGAGGGGATGTTTTAAAACTATGCCAAAATAGACAGTGAAATAAAGAGTAGTATTTCTAGGGCAACTAAATAAATTATAAAATCAATGAGAATTTCAACCATAGGTGGTGATTGCTATCTTACATTTACGGGTTTTTTGAAAGCTTTCCCTAGATATTTAAAATCTAGTATATCAAGTCTCTGTTAGTACTGTTAGACATGTAGAAGACTTTACTGCTGACTGTTTCAGTGCCAGTCATTCTTGATTAGATCTTGACTCCACTGCTTACCTCCTGCTACCTCTCTTCTCTCAGAAAACAAATATGAATCATCGAACCACTTCAGCTCTTAGGTATTCGGGGAAGAGTTGTGCCCTAGGTTTCTTACTTCTTACCCATAAGGCGTCACATTGCCACTGTATAAATTATTTATCTCCGAGAAACTTCAAATATAGAACGCTATGTTTTGGCAAGAATAAACGAAAACACCAGAAGGTTGAAGTTTAATTGGAAACCTTGTGTGTACACATTTTGCTGTGTTTTCCTCCCTCAAATATTTTACCTTTTGTTTTAATTGGAGTTGGAATAAGATTATCCTCCATATAGCTCCTCCTAATTAGCAGAACTAAATGAGCTTAATTAGCAAGTTCAATATTTTATGATAATTATTTCCCTTTTTTTAGTGCTTATATATATCTCTATAGATATAGAGATATATAGATATAGATATAGATATATGAACTACTTGTTCTATAATCCACAGTGCTATTTTCCCATGTTTTTTAGGAAACTGTACGTGATAGCATTATATAGCACATATTTTCTATTGCAGTTTCTCTCAGGAACTCACTAGAAGTCAGTATGTGGGCCTAATTTCAGGTTAGTCAGCTATGCAAACTATGCCCCAAAAGAATAGCTGCTTGGAGAAACAGATAATGCCTTCCTTGATCTTGGCAAGTCTGACTTTAGTTTTGCTAATGAGTAGACCAACTGCTCTGTGGTCATGGTCTTCCATTTTTCTTTCTCTCTTACCTTGTCCACACATGCCAGGAGGTAGATGGTGATATTTTAGACCAGAAGATACTTTGGTATAGCTTTAGAATACCCTCTTCATTCTAGTTCTTATGTTCTGTATGTCTCATTAAGATTTTCTCAAGTAAACCCTTAATTCCTTTTTTCCTAGGCATCATCTCCACAAGCTACAAAATATGCCTAATTTACACGTTCTTTGCTTCTATTCCCTAGAGTTTATGTTATACTGGTGGTGTTGCCAGTGTGCATTTGGAAATAATTTTCTGAGATTTGTGAACAATGAAATATTGGTCAGTACTCACGTGAACTTTCAAGAGAAATCACCTTGACTGTAGTGTTTTACATCTTTGAGACAAATGACTTTATTTTTTTAGAGCAGTTTTAGGTTCACTGCAAAATTGGCAGGAAGGTACAGAGAGTTCCCAGGTACCCCAGACCCCCACATACACACACCTTGCTCATCATCAACATAGCCCACCAGAATGATACATTTGCTAAAATCAGTGAACCTACATTGGCATAGTGTTATCACCCAAATTTAGGGTTCGCTCCTGGTATTGTCCATTCTGTGAGTTTTGACAAGTGCAGAAGGTCGTATAGTCACCACTGTAGTATCATACAGAGTAGCCTCACTGCCTTAAAAATCCTCTGCAAATACACCTATTTTAATAGCCACCAAATAGGTATTTTGGCTTTTGGACAATAAATAACAGACTTTATTGGTTTTTTTTTTAATCTAGAATTTAATTTGAGCAGTTTTTTTGTGTTCTATTAATGCTTCCAATTCCTAAATTTGTTATATGTAGTCATGTATTTAACTCAATTTAAATTATTTAATGTTTAATGTTTTGCAATACGTATACAATGTATAATTTCAGAGAAAGTGTGATTTTTTGGTTTCTTGCATGTCTTAGAATCATAGGTAAATAAAAAAAATTTAAAAAAAAAATCTTTTCACTTAAAAGACCTTTCAGTTAGAGTAGTATTAACACAACTAAGTTCCCAAATATTTTAATTAGTTTTAGTTAAGCCTTTTTCTGGTGCGAGAGGTACCGAATACAGATGATATTCTGGTTGTCTTTGAAGCTTTACATGAAATATGAAAAGAAACACACTTTTTTGTTAATAGCTACTCAAATTATGAGAAAAAACATTAGCTGGTAATAAAAACATGAGATAGTAAGCAAAAATCACTTGTCTTTGTTTTTACTCGGGTATTTCTTGACCTTTACCCACTTATCACAAGGACAAGGGAATCAAAATGGTGCTAGATGACCAGAGAAAGCCATGGAAGGGTTCACACTGATAGCTGATAGTTTATACAATGCTAATCCCTAACACTGTGCTTATTTATGTATAAGCTTTCAGATTGATACAATTAGGTAGCTACAGCCCATGTCAAAATACAACATCACTCTTCAGCTTTCATTTGGTTTTGCATGACTTTTTCTTTTAGCAGACCTCCTAGGGAAATTATCACTGAAGTATATCAGTTCCAGCATTTACCAGACCGTTAAGAAGAAACCAATGGCATTTTGAACATATGTAATTATGAGCTGAAAATAAGCTAAAGTGAACTTCTGCTTAAATCTAGTTATGTGAATTTCTGTGATACTATTGTACTGAAACCATATTTCCCAAAATTTCCCCCCAAATTGTTACTGTTTGTTTAATAAAATAATTGTTTATTTTTGAAGGATTTTAGAAATTTTCAGTAAATTTCACTATTTTATATCATGATGGCAGTATTTCAAAAGATACGTTATTTCCTTTTGGTATTTGATGGGGTATATTGAGGGAAGTACCAGATAAAATATCTCTCTGTATACTGTATTAGGGTTTTTTCAGAGAAACAGAACCAACAAGGTGTAAATATACATTTTTAAAAATATATATTTTTTTAATTATGAGAAGTTGGCTCATGTATTATGGAAGCTAAGAAATCCCACGATCTGTCATACAGGCTGGAGACCCAAAAAGGCCAACAGCATAATTCAGTCTGAACCTGAAGGCTTGGGAACCAGTGGAATCAATGGTATGAATCCCAGTATGAGGGCAGGAGAATATGAGATGCTCAGCAGTGAGGCAGGAAAAAAGGGATCAATTCCTTCTTCATCTCCCTTTATTTTATTCAGGTTCTCAGCAGACCAAAAGATGCCCACCCACATTGGGCAGGGAAATTTTCCCAGCCCAGTGATGCAAATGCTAATCCTGTCCAGAAGCATCCTCTCAGACACACCTAGATATAACATGTAATCTGGGCACCCCTGGCCAGTCAGGTTGACACATAAAATTAACAGACATCTACTTGTGTTCTCTTGGTGGGTCAGCTGAAATTACTGTTCAACAATTTCAAATGCTTGAAGTTTTGGCTGAAACATTGAGTTGAGGAAAGAATTATGAAAAGTGAGTATATATGAAGTACCATGTCCATTTTGAAATAGAGGTTTAATATTTTAAAAGATATTAGAAGAGTTAGTGTTACCCTCCAGAATTGGGTATTTTGGGGGTAAATTGTCTGAAGATGAATGCTGCCTGCATTTTTAGTCCTTTCCTGGTGGGATTTCTTTAACTTGGCAATTGCTGATTTTTAAATTTTTTTCATGTATGGAAGATCTGATGTCTAAAATAACTATTTTATTAGTTAAAACTGGTAAGTAAATTAAATTATATAATGATAACTATATTAACTATCTAACTATATTAAGCCATAGGACTCTGATAACAGCAGCAGATGTCCAGAAAGTTCCGTATGTCTTCTCGGATGACTGAGAGGTATCTGATTCCATACTGAGCTAAATCACTGAGTAAGATAGATGATGATGTTTATTTAGTATTGATTTTCATATTGTCGTGCCATGGAATTTGTTTTCTGAGTCACCATTCTTTAGTTTCTGAGGCAGGAGAATGATAAAAAAATATCTGCCCTTCATGATAGGACTAGATTTATTTAAAAAAAAATTTTTTTTAACGTTTATTTATTTTTGAGACAGAGAGAGACAGAGCATGAACGGGGGAGGGGCAGAGAGAGAGAGGGAGACACAGAATCTGAAGCAGGCTCCAGGCTCTGAGCCATCAGCCCAGAGCCCAACGCGGGGCTCGAACTCATGGACCGCGAGATCGTGACCTGAGCTGAAGTCGGACCCTTAACCGACTGAGCCACCCAGGCGTCCCAGGACTAGATTTATTTTAACAGATTTTGTTGACTGTGGCTCTTGCTGTCTTTTAATTTAATTTCTCAGTCTTTAGTATTTCTTGATTATACAGTATATGGAGACTTGATCTTGAAACAACTAAATTTTTAAATGAGCCATTTTGTGCACTTCATAACTGTAAAAATGTCTATATGTTACCTTTTGCAAAGAACTGTTGTAGGTGCTTTTAGGGGTAGAGGTGGCTAAGCCATCACTCTTTACTCTGGGGTTTTATATTTTAGTAGGGGAATAAAATAGCATAAAGCAGAATTGTAGTAAAAAGCAGGATTAGAGGTATGGTCAAAATGCTTTAGGGGCTCAAATAAAGAAAATCAAATCAGCTGAAGGAATTAGGAGCATCTCTGATTTTTTTTTTTCTTTTTTTTAACACACATAGCCCCCACACACAACATGGGGCTTGAACTCACAACCCTGAGATCAAGAGTCACATGCTCCACATGCTAAGCCAGCCAGGTGCCCTTCTCCCTCCTGGAAACCATGTCTTCCCTTAGTTTTCATGTTATTATGCTCTGTTTGCTGTCTTATTAGCCTTCTAGCCTTTTCTTTCTTCTCCGTTGGCTCATCTTTGTGCACTTTAAACACTGGGACTTCTTTAGGACTCAGTCCTAGACCATTTTCTCTTCTCACTCCACTTTGCCCCTCAGGGCAATCTCTTCTATTTTCATGGCTTCAACTGCTATTTACTGGCCAAAGGCTGCCAAATATAAATTAAAAAAAATTTTTGAACGAGAGAGAGAGAGAATCCCAAGCAGTCTTTATGCTCAGTGTGCGCTCCATCCCACAACCCTGGGATCGTGACCTGAGCCGAAACCAATAGTCGAGCACTTAACTGACTGCACCCCAAGGCTGCCAAATTTATATCTCTACCCTAGTTTGCTAATGAGCTCCACTATCATTTGGCTGATACGGACATCCTGTCTCGAACATATCCCAAGCGAAACTTTGGATTTCCCATTCTCCCACAATCTGGCCTGCACTGTTCTTAATAAAAGGAGCCTGGAGCCACCTTGGAGCTTCTCTGTCTTTCATTTCCCGCACTCAAATCAGTCACCCTAGTCAGTAGCATACGTGCTACGGAGATCTTGAATCCACCTGCTTTTCCGTCCCGACTGTAAATTCCCTAGTCAAACCCAGCATCGCCTCCCACCTGTAAGTTCTATTCTCACCCCCTAATTGGTTTCCTGCCTCCCTCTGTTTTCCCTCCAAACCATTCTCCACGCAGTGGCCAGGGTGATAATTTTTTAAATACAGATATGATTGTCACTCCTTAGTTCCTATTGCTTTTGGTGTGAAGTCCAAAATGTTTAAGTCTACAAGGCCCTGCGTTATCTGAGCTCTGCCTTTGACTCCAGCCCCATCTTTCCCACTGATCTGCTTTCAGTTCTTGGAAGGCAATACGCCCCTCGCTTCTTCAGCATCTTCACACATGCCATTTCATCTAAGTGTAGTAGTCGTCCTTTTCACCCTTCCCTTTGCTAAATCCCTTGTTTAGGTGCTCACTTAAATATCTGTTCCTCAGACGTCTTTGCCTTCTCATCTTAGGCAATGTTAGAGGCTATTTTCGGATGTAATTTTCTTTTATTGATTTTATCATAGTTGTCATTAAATAATTACACGATTTTTGTTCAATGTATCTTCTACCCTGCAGTTTCCATGAAAGTTTTCATGTTTACTGCTGCATTCCTGAGGCCAGCATCGTACCTGGCACATAGGAAGTACATATCTGTTTACTCATCCACTTAACTGATAGGCAGTGGTCTGAGTGTTTGGGATACAGCAGTGGACAAACAGAAGAAAAATGAATGAACACATTGAGTCATGTCTTATTGCACAATAGAGTGGGCTTAAAGACTAATATCATCTTGTGGAGAGAGATAATGCTGGATTATTTAGCAAATTTACTTTTAAAATTCATTGACGCATTTCTTAATTATAGAAAAGAGGAACATGATAGCCTCACACTATGAGTTCTGGCCTAGGAAAAAAAATTCTGAAATTCTCAGCAGTGTTTAAAACCTATGATTCTATTCAGTAACACTTAATTGTAAATTTTGTAGATTGCTGAGATAGTAATCACATTTTACCTTATTATTGCATGACAACAGCTTCATGTATGTCATTACCAAGCACAAAAAGTATATTAATTTGTCTAAAACATTTGTTTTTTTGCAGTTAAGTTTGCTTCCTGTATAAAATAGGAAGGTTACTTAGATTGTATCCAGCTTTGAACATTTCCTGTGAGATGTAAATAACCTCTTTAAATTAGCAGCCCAAACAGGATCCGTATGACTTCCGTAGAATAGGTGAGTAGAAGATTGGTTTGTTGACAGTTCTAGTCCTGGAGGATAGAATGAGAGATTTGGAGGCCTACTGTGTTAGAATTTGGGGAAGAGACTCAAGCAAGATGCTGTCTGAGAAGCAAGCCTAACCCCGTGTATGTCTCAGTGGTAAGGACGTGTCCTCAACAGGTAATGAGTCTGGAGATGAGGCAGGTGGGGAGGATTGCTGAGGAATGTTTTCTCATTCATAATGGAAAAGGAGCCCCGGGAAGGAGGACTGACAGTCACCAGAAGGAAGAGAGGCCTCGAGGAGGAAGGAAAGCCTGTGGAGAGCAGTGAAGGATAGAGGTGGGAAGGTAAGGATGTGGTTATATGAGGTGCCTATATGCTTCCTGATACTGTGTCTTCTTTCTTTTTATAGAAGACACTTGTAATTCAGATTCCCTTCAGTATGCAGAATTGTTACACTGTCCCTTCCTCTCCTCCTTTCCTCCATCCTGTTCCTGCCCCTCATTCCTCCCTCTCTTCCCCTCCCTGCCATTTACCAAAACCCGTGCTCAGTTTTCACTTTCTTTCTAGAAAATCTGAAAACGAGTTTGGCCTAAGATAGTAAAGTCATTGACTCTGACTTCTAGTAGAGTCTTCCAGGGTAAATGCCCATCATCCTGGAACACAGGGATATTTATTCAACAACTAACTATTGAGTAACTACATTGTGCCACTCATTTTAGGTGCTGGGAATACACCCAACACGCAACACCTCCACTCCCACCACCGAGCTTCTATTCAAGCAGATGTGTCAGAACATACAGAATATTTCCATATAGAATTTGATGGATTTCATGCAACGGGCAAGCAAATAGAAGATCAGAAAATCTGTTCCTGGTCTTTCCTTCTGTATGACTGCTTCATATACTAATCGTCCTAATTTAAATTCCTCCTGTCTTAGTTTATTTCAAATACTCATGTTCATAATATATTGATGAGTTACTATGTAGGGTTTTTTACAAAAGTACATTTTTTAAAATATTTATTTTTGAGACAGCGCAAGCAGGGGAGGGACAGAAAGGGGGGAGAGAGGATCGGAAGCAGGCTTTGCGCTGACAGGCTGACCGCAGCAAGCTCGATGTGGGGGCTCGAACTCACAAACTGCGAGATCGTGACCTGAGCCAAAGTCGGACGCTCAACCGACTTGAGTCACCCAGGTACCCCTAAAAAAAATACATTTTAAAATGCTATTTTCCTTAAGTTACTCTGAGCTAAAACAGGACATACTGAGATGTCAAGTGACCGTCTGAAAAAGAAGAAACTCAGAATTCTTAACCCAGGCAAGTATTGTGATTATTTTAAGAAAAACCCACTTGTAAATAAATTTTTATCTGTGTTGCTTTTGTGTTTGGGTTTTCTTGGCTTTAAAAGACAGCAGAGATGAAGTTTATTTTCTAAATGTGATTTTGTTTTTATTGAGTTTAGACAAAAAGAGGCAACAGACATCTTTGTATTTTCTGCATTTACTTCCTGTGTGTGTGTGTATTCATATTTATAAACCTCACTGTAGTCCCATGTCAGTCCTTTTCTGTGTTGTAAGGCTGGGGGTAAAAGGAAAAAAGGCAAAAGGTATCAAAAACATTTTCTTAAAATGTTAAAACTAGATTGTTTAATAACTAAGTATAGTTTCTTCTCTGGGACACTGAAAAAAGGACTTGAGTCTTTTCTAAAAACATTTCATTTCTTTTTTTCTTAAAGAAATTTTTATTGTTTTGAAGCCTATGGGCAAGGCAGCAGGAAGGGTGGACTGAGATAGTGGGCTTTTGCAGGGAAACGGTGACATCAGGGGTCCAGAAAACTGCATCAGGTGGTGGGATTTGGCTTATGGGGTGCATGTGTGTCTGTCTGTGCACTCTGCACATGTGTCCATTATCTTGTAGAATTAGAAAAACGACATCTGTTTTCTTGAAAGGAATGGGAATAGATGATTCCAACAGGACTGGGAGAGTGAGGGAAACATTATGACAGATTTGATCTACGGTCCAGTTTGTTTCTTTTCCCAGTCCAGAAAAAAATAAACTTGAGAAATAACAAAGGGAAAAGTTTTCCCTTTCCTAGTCCAGAAGAAAGTAAGTTGCAGAAACAACAAAACAGGAAAATGTTTGGAATGATGCCTCTGTTTATTTGGCTTAGAGAGTGTGGTTCCGAGAGGCAGGAGTTGCTCATTGAGTCTAGTGTTCTAGTTCTGCTGTGTGGGTAATAAATAGTATATCCTATTCCTGGCTCCTTCTTGAAAGCTGAAAGAGTTAAAACGGTCTTATTTTTTTTCCCCTAATGATATTACCTGGGTATATGAAACAAGATAATGGTTTTTGGCTTTTTTTTTCTTCCCCCACGTGCCTGAGGGTGTGACACACTTCCGTCACTAACAATGAGTCACAGTGGCAATAATTTGCACCAGCTTGTGAATCTTGAAGGAAGTCCTCTGGGTGATTTCTTGAGTTATTGAAGTCAATAGACCATGGTGAAATTCACACACATACCTAGACTTTGTAGTTTTCTGATTTTTCTTTGTGTGTGTGTGTGTGTGTGTGTGTGTGTGTGTGTGTGGTAAAATAGACATAATATTTACCATCTTAACCATTTGTAAGTGTAGAGTTTATTAGTATGAAGTATATTCATATGTTCTGCAGCCATCGTCACCATCCATCTCCATAACCCTTTCCATCTTGTAAAACCCATGCTCTGTACTCTTTAAATTACTCCTATTTCTCTACCTCTCCCCCAGCGCCTGGCAACCACCTTCTACTTTCTGCCTCTAGGATTTTGACTGTTCTAGGTCTCTCATGTAAGTGGAATCCTATAGTGTGTATCCTTTTGTGACTGGATTATTTTACTTAGCATAATATCCTTAAGGTTTGTCCATGTTGTAGCACATGTCAGTATTTTCTTTCCTTTTTTTAAAAAAATTTTTTTTTCAACATTTATTTATTTTTGGGACCGAGAGAGACAGAGCATGAACGGGGGAGGGGCAGAGAGAGAGGGAGACACAGAATCGGAAACAGGCTCCAGGCTCTGAGCCATCAGCCCAGAGCCTGACGCGGGGCTCGAACTCACGGAACGCGAGATCGTGACCTGGCTGAAGTCGGACGCTCAACCGACTGTGCCACCCAGGCGCCCCTCTTTTTTTTTTTAAATATGAAATTTATTGTCAAATTGGTTTCCATACAATACCCAGTGCTCATCCCAACAGGTTCCCACCTCAGTACCCATCACCCACCCTCATCAGGGGCACACGTCAGTATTTTCTTCCTTATTATGGCTGAATAATATTCTATTACATGTATATACCATACTTTGCTTATTCATTCATCCCATAGGGTATATTTGGGTTGGTTATATATTTCAGCTATTGTGCATCATGCTGATATAAACATGGGTGTGCAAATATTTCTTTGAGATTCTACTTTCAATTCTTTTGTGTATATATTGGCAAGTGGAATTGCTGGATCCTATGGTAATTCCATTTTTGATTTTTTGAGGAACCACCATACTATTTCCATAGCTGCTAAACCATTTTACGTTCCTATCAATAGGGTGGGAACAATAAAGCTTCCAATTTCTCCACATCCTTACCAACACTTGTTATTTTCTGTTTTGTTTTGTTGATCATAGTTTTGTTTTGTATAAGGTGATATCTCATTGTAGTTTTGATTTGCATTTCCCTGATGATCAGTGATATTGAGCATCTTTTCCTGTGCTTATTGGCCATTCGTATTTCTTTTTGGAGAAATGCCTATTCAAGTCTTTTGCCCATTTTTGAATTGGGCTTTGTTTGTTTGTTTTTTATTCAGTTTTAGGAGTTTTCTATATGTTCTGGTTATTAATCCCCTACCAGATACATGGTTTGCAAATATATTCTTTCATTTTGTGGACTGCCTTTTACTATGCTGATACTGTCTTTAGATATACAAAAATTTTAAATTTTTATTAAGTCCTATTTCTCTGTTTTTACCTCTGTTGCCTGGGCCTCTGGTGTCATATCCAAGAAACATTGACAAATCCCAAGTTATGTAATTTTATCTTTAGGCAGTTCAGACATTAAAATGTAATTTATCCTTTTGAATGTTTCAAAGTCCTTATTCCTTATTAATATTATTATGTAGATATTTTTTAAGTCCTGTGGCTTAATGAGGAATGTGGAAAATAAATTCATATATTTTATTTTTAAAATCAAGATGTTGGAAGGTTAATCTTTTGGACTTTGGGCCACATTTGAGAAAAATTGATTTAATTACTTTTTTCCTTTAAAAAGTAGAAAAACTTTTTTCAAGACCTTGTGTCATTGAAGTAGATAAAGACAGTAGATAAATGTGGTTGTTGCTGAAGAAGGGAGGTGGAAATAAGGGGAGACCAGCACTGCTCAGGACAGCTTCACCTGAGTGAAGTCTCTGAGTGGAGCGTCTGGGCCCTCAGCTTTACAGGGCTTGAATTTTCATTCCATCAGAACACTAATAAATTCGGGCAGTTGGCTAATGAAACTTTCCAAAGGCCAATGTACGAAGTACAATACCAGTTTACTAATTTACAAAGGAAACCTAGTCCCTTCTGTTAACAGAAATATTTACGTCTGCCTTCACAATCGATGACGAGTTGAATTTTGGAAGCTAGATGATTGGGCGGAGAGCACGAAGTCAAAGCAAAGGGACATGGATTGTATTACCCAGGCTCTGGCATGGCCGGTCTAGCATTGTGCCCCTAACAGGAGACTGCTGAAGAGCCTTAACTTCCGATGTCTTTGTTTAACGCCTTTCTCCTGGAGGGCACAGGACTCGCACACTTCATTCTGCCTCTTCGGCTTTCTGGTTTGCGATAGATCATTCTAATCATCCGTACCTATTCAGAGTCTCTGGCTAGGCAAGTTTTCACTCACTTGATGAGGTTTCAGCTTGCTGCTAAATTATAATCCCCTTTGATGGCGCCTCCCAGACACAGGTCCTCTGAAGTGCAGCTTTACGAATTCCCCTCACATTTTGGTAATATTTAAACGTATGTCCAAAGTCTCCAGGTTTGTAATTTCTGTTTTATTAGTAGTGTTTGAAGTATTTGACGCGGTTGATTACTCCCCACTTACAAAAACACTTTTCTTCATTTTTGAGAAACTTTTTTTTCCCCCCATGTATTCCTGCATTTGTGGGAGTAGCTGTAAGCACTCTATGAGATAGGAAGGAAAATATGGCCCTGTCATCCACAGGGTAAGGAAATTCGACGGGGTTTGCATTGTGCTTGTTTGAGAGCCTTCCTAGCGCAAGGAGGGGAAGAGAAATTGATCAATGCAGAATTCCTCTCTGGCTTGTCAACAAACATCTCCAGTCGTCATCGTCCTCGTGGGAAGCTGCATCCCAAGAATATGGCATTTTGAGATTTGGATGACTGGAGCTCACATCATACAGCTCCAATAATGATCTGTTTCCCAAAGATAACAGGGAAAACGTTGTTATGAAACACCTGACTCGTCTTTGTGTGCTTCTCACAGTCCAGCAAGATTTCCATTTTTATTACCAGGTCATTTGAAAGTGCTCAAAGTGTACTTTTGATACCATTTGTCGTCTCAGTTTACTTATCTGGAAGTGACAGTGTTCTGCTGTTTTTCTGCCTGAGGAAGAAAATGATGAGAAACAGGTTTGTCACTCCAAGTATGGTGTAG
Organism: Acinonyx jubatus; assembly: GCF_027475565.1. NCBI lineage: Eukaryota > Metazoa > Chordata > Mammalia > Carnivora > Felidae > Acinonyx > Acinonyx jubatus. Next base: position 132,389,706 of record NC_069386.1, on the reverse strand, counting down.
AGCTGTTTTGAAAGAAATTAGTCTTATATTGGTATCATGTTTTCAAGATTGACTGAAATTCCTTTACTGTTACAGTAATTCTCTGCAAGTTTCAGAAGTAGAGTTTCCTTATTATGAGAACATTAATTCATAATATAAAACTCTAAATTTTATATTTAAAAAATATAAATTAGTGGGTTGCCTGGGTGGCTCAGTCGGTTAAGTGTCTGACTTTGAAAGCTCAGGTCATGATCTCACAGTTTATGAGTTTGAGCCCCACGTCAGGCTCTGTGCTGACAGCTCAGAGCCTGGAGCCTGCTTTGGATTCTGTGTCTCCTCTCTCTGCCCGTCCCCTGCTCATGCTGTGTGTGTGTCTCTCTCTCTCTCAAAAATAAATAAACTTTAAAAAATATATATAAATTGGTTTATATGTTCATAAATTTTAAAGAAAGACTCCTTCAGTCAATGCTGCCTTTCCCGCTTCTGTGGGGTGGTGGTACTGAAAGTTATCTGCGAGCAATTTATCTTCTGCATTATTAGCCCACATGGCAGGTTGTCACCAGCCACTTGGCATATTACCACGGTGTTTGCTAGAGAAGTTACAGGTTCTTACAGCTACAGCTGCTGAGGAGTGTGCTAACTCTAAGGTTAACCTTTATGCTTGCTGTCTTTAGGATATGGCCACAATTACAGGAACCATCAATAATGTTTTTGGAGGGGAGGAGAGTTACTATAGTGTACTTACAAAACACAGCTGAAAGTTTACGTTTATGGAAAGGACTGTTATCTGCTAAGATTCCAAAGAATTTTGTCATGGAGGTGGGGTAAAAATGAGGAAACACTTACTTAGCTCCCAAGCATGGAGAAAAAACATCGCTTGTCACCAAGCTTATTGGTTTTAAGTGTAATCGTTCCATTTGAAGAGGTTAATGTCCATAAGAAAAGAAAATGTTAAATTATACACACATGAGAAATAGTTTATCTTATATAGATAAGTGACTTTCAAATTAACCAAAGTATACTGAGCGTCTATCATATGTGGGATCCAGAGAAGACTGTATCTCTATTTTTTTTTCAGTTTTACAATTAAAGCTATTTGCCAGTCATTTAAAATGTTTAATTTTTAACTTATTCAGCATGTGTTTATACGCTGCCTCCCACACATGTCTAGGGGAATGAGGTGGGAAGGCTCAGCTGTGTTTTGTGTAACAGAAGGATCATTAATGGTTGGAGAGCTTCCAAATTGAATCTGACTCAAGTTAAATAGCAACAGTTAATAATAACCAAGAGAGATTAGTTGCATGCCAGAAGTCTCTTAAAATAGGCTGTCCTGGGAAAAAGAGAAGTAATTTGATAATATGTAAATCCCATCTTCTTTGGGAATGCTTATTTCTCATTTTCTCAGGACACAGTATAAGAGACAGACTCTGATCACATCTCAGTTCCTGGTATCGTTAGCTCAGATCTTGGACTTTATATATGGGTGCCTCATCTACAGTCTTGCCCTTTGGGGCCATGCTCATGGTGCTTTCCATTGCCTTCCTTTTTCTTCCTTTCTTGCCTTCCTTTTCTCCACCTCACTACCCAATTCTATGTGTTGTGAGAGTCTCAGAATCACTTTTTCTAGGAAACCTTCTGTATTAGGGTTCTCTGGAGAAACAGAATCAATGGGGGTATATCTATATCTATATATATGTATATGTATACACACATATATCCCATATGTATAATTCCTTATTATATATAAGGAATATATAAGGAGTATATTACTCTATATTGTATGTATAATATATAATACGGAATTAGCTCACAGATCTGCAGTGTAGGCTGGCAGGCTCAAGACCTGGGAGAGCAGATGGTGCAGTTTTGGTCCAAAGACCAGTGGGCAGAGATCCAGGAGAGCCAGTGCTACAGATGAAGTCCAAAGGCAGTATGCTGGAGAATTCTGTCTTGCTCTGGGAGGCTGATCTTTTCATTCTATTCAGGCCTTCGGTTGATTGGATGAAACCCACCCACATTACAGAGGGCAATCAATCCTCTTTACCAAAATGCACCAATTTAAATGTTAACCTCAAGGAAAACACCTTCCATGTTGACACATAAAATCCGCCGTTACACCTTGCCTCTTCTCAGGCTGGCCCCAGTTTGGGCGGGGGCCCTGGATGCCTGAATTAATGTTGTCAGTGCTGTGCTTGTGCTTTTGAAGAAACCCTTAGCAATAGCTTATTTTATAAAGTTAAGAAATCGTAGCGTTTATGGTTTGAAGTTATACTGAATGTTCTAGATGTGATCTCACTGGCTCATAGCACTTGCCACAAGATTATTCTCTTCTGTGGTCTGGCTGCTATACTTCTGTTCATGTGACCCAGGGTTTTATTCATTTCCCCCCATTTTGTCACTGTTTGAATTTGCGATTAAACCACTAGTTCTTTTTCTCTATATGAACTGTCATTAGACCAATTTGCTTCCTCTCCTTCCTGTCCTGTTTTTCAGTACTTGATGGCATTTAACATTAAGTATAGATTTCACATTATAATTCCTATCTTAAAATATTATGATTTAGCCCATCTGGTTGATTTTAGAACCATGGAACCATAGAGGCAAAATGAACATTTCTGTAGCAAAAAATTGGGATCCAAAGTCAATGTTGCATAGATTTCTTTAGCTAATTAGTGCCAAAGCTAAATCAAGGATACATATTTACTGGTGTCTAGTCCAGTGATTCAACAGACATCAAGTACCTGTTATATCTCCAGGTAATGTGTTAAATTTTGGTTAATGTGCTGTATTTTGGTTAAAATAATTTTAGAATATATAACAACTTTATAACATAAGTCACTGTCCATTTTAGTTACAGAGAAGGAAATAATGAGGGATCAGTTTTTATTCAAGCCTATGTCTTTGTATAATTCAAAATTCAATCGTTTTGTTATATCTTTGCCTTAGTTGTTAAAATTCTTTTCTTTTTCTTGTTTTCTTTTTATTTATTTATTTTGAGAGAGAGAGAAAGAGAGAGAGAGAACGAGCAGGGGAGGGTCAGAGAGAGGGAGAGACAGAATCCCAAGCAGGCTCCGCACTGTCAGTGAGGAGCCCGATGCGGGGCTTGAACTCATGAACCGTGAGATCATGATCTGAGCTGAGATCAAGACTCAGGCACTTAACTGATTGACCCAGGTGCCCATGTTGTTAAAATTCTTAAAGCATCCAAGGTAGATATGTTGCTCTACTGTCTGTTACAAGGAGCTGTTGACTTTAATAAGTATGCTTTAAGTATCATTTACTTAACAATAATTTAATCAAATAGAGATCTACCTAGTTGAATTACATTACTTCCCTTCTCTGTCCTTTATTTTTAAAAAACTTTAAGTAGACTGCATGCCCAACTTGAGGCTTGAATACATGACCCTGAGATCAAGAGCTACATACTCTACCGACTGAGCCAGCCAAGGACACCCCCCCCTCCCCGCCCCGTCTCTTCTTTTTCAATAATGAAATGAGGCTATTTGGATATGATTGGACAGGAGACATACCTTACCATGACGTTGTGCTTTGCCTTTTTGTTTCCACATCAAATAAGGGTTGACATGTCAAACTGTGAAGAAGTCAAGAGAAACTTGTTTTCAGGTTTATTACTGTTTCTTAAATACTACAAGTGGCAGCAAAATAGCCTCCATTTGAATCAGTACCCTCAGTCGCCCCACACTTCCAAGAATAAGTGCATTTTACTTAAACGTATTGGAGAATTTGAAGTTGAATCTCAATAAGTGTTACTTCCTTTCTCTTTGGTTATACACAGTGTCCCCAAGAGATGAAAGGCATAACATGGATTTTTTAAAAATGCCATTTAGGTTTTTTTTTTTTTAATGTTTATTCATTTTTGAGAGACAGAGTGCGAGTGGGGGAGGGGCAGAGAGAGAGGGAGACACAGAATCGGAAGCAGGCTGCATGCTCTGAGCTGTCAGCACAGGGCCTGACGCGGGGCTCGAACTCATGAACCATGAGATCGTGACCTGAGCCAAAGTCAGACACTTAACCAACTGAGCCACCTGGGAGCCCCTAGGTTTTTTTAATTTTGCACTTAGTAACTGTAAGCAGTGTGAACACAGCTTAAAATATTTGCTTTTCTGCTGACTAAAACATGGGCAGTTGTATTATTGAGAGCAAATGCTCAGCTTTGAGATCTTAGATCTGAAAAGTCAAAACTGTATTTCTGTTAAACATGTTTTGGTTTAACGATTGACAGCAGGTAGTTGAAGTGCCGTGTGGTGTGAGTTGTGGTAGTTAGTATCCAGGCCCTTCTCCTAATAAGAGGATTTACCAAAGAACCAGAGAGAGGACAATATGCCTCTCTTTGCCCAGTTCCTGCTGAGTCAGACTTGGATGAAGTATGGGGTACAGGCCGTCCATTTCTGGAGCCAGATGAAAACTTTTGGCCTTCATTCCAATTGTCACCCTGCCTTTCAACTGGTAGCCACTAGTCTTTGATTAAAAAAATTTTTTTAAGCCCCTTAGAAGGTTTTCTGATGCACAGCCCAATCTATCATTATCAAAGATGAGAGGGAATTCATTATGTCAGACCTACTTCAAAAACTATAAGTTTGGTTTTAAATCACTTTCAAAGAAATCAATAATCCAGGAATGAATGTTTTCATTTTAGCCTACCTATTATGGTTACCAGAACAGGGCGCCTATCTGATAATGAAACTGAGAAACCTTTTCATTCCTGGAATTTCCTGTTGGGAGTGTAGAGTTTTCTAAGCAATATGTACCACTGGCTAGTTACACAATATGTTGGATTTTACTGCCAGCTCTTTGTTTAAAAAGGGCGTGAGAGGTTTGGCCCAACAGGAATGTGAAGTCAAAGTTAACTATGACGTCATCTTACTGCTTGTCACTTGAATGAACCGGATTCGTAAGTAAATACATATATATTAAAATTTTTTATCAGCTCTGATGAATCAGTTATAAAATAATTAGCTTTCCCTAGCACTTCCCTGCATATGATTTGGGGAAACTTTTTCTTTTTCACTCCAGGAACGTGTTGAGAGGGGGGAAAAAACGTGGCCCCCAAAGTTGCATCCACAGGTTAAGGGACATGTAAGGGAGGTTTCTTCGGTGATTGTAGCAGAGAGGAATGTGCACTCATAGAGTATTTACATCCCCAGACGTGGCTGGAGGTTGATTCTTCATAGTCCTGTCCAACTTGCTGAGCTTCAGGCCCCTATTCTCCTGTCTCTATGTGCACAGGTGCTTTGTCTGCCACAAAACATTTCAAGTTCTGTTTAGAATAAGAATCTTACACAGAAAAGTGTCTACAGTTTGTGCTGCTTTTAGAGGTGTATTTAGAGACCATGCTAGAGAGTCTCCTTCAATAACACATCGCCTCATTTAATAATTGTAACCATGAGGAATTCCTTAGGTTAATACCTAACATCTCTATAAGGCAGGGTTTCTCAACCCCGGCACTACTGATATTTTGGTCTGGAGAATTCTTCTTCTTTTTTTTTTTAAGTTTATTTATTTATTTTGAGAGAGAGAGCAGAGAGAGGGGGAGAGAGAAAATACCAAGCAGGCTCCACATCATCAGCACAGAGCCTGATGCGGGTCTGGAGCCCTATGTGGGTCTCGATCCCATGAACTATGAAATCATGACCTCTGAGTCATGCCCTCTGAGTCTGTTGCTCTAATGACTGAACCACCCAGGTGCCCCTGAGCTGGAGAGTTCTATGTTGGGGGTAGGTGGGACTTGGGGGGCTGACCCATACATTGTAGGATGTTTAGGAGTGCCTCTGGTCTCCATTTGCTAGATATGCCCCTGCCCCAGTTAAGACAACTGGAAATGTCTCCAAACATTACCAAGTGTTCCCTGGGGGGACGGGAGGGGGGGGGGGAGGGGGAGAATTTCCCCTGTTTAAGAGCCACTGTCCTGAGGCAAAATAGAATGTTAGAGAAAAGATCTTAGCAATTATCCAGCTCTTATTTTCTCATTTTCCATATGGCTACGATTTACTTAAGATCTCATGACTCCTTAGTCCCAGAGATGACTGGGGTTTCCTGACTTTGCAGTATCTTTTCCTACCATACCCTCCTTCCTTGGTTTGGGTTTAAGATATTCTGACGCCCTGCTTATGGGCTTGTCCAACCACATGGCTTCTGTTAGGGCATAGCCACCATTTCGTAACCTGTTCCATACAGTGTGCACAAAATCTGTAGTTACCCTTAAGTATCCGCTTGTACAATTGTTGTAGTTTTTTTCCTCTCAAGCAGCAACTCTGAAACGTGGATTTACAAGTGGTTTATTAGCAAGTGTTCTCAGGAAAACTTGGTAGAGCAGTGGGGAAGGGGACAGGGAACAGAAGGAAAGCAAATGAGGATACAATAGCAGACAGACTTCCAAGGAGGTAATTTCAGCTCAGGCTGACAGGAGAGCTCTGAAGAGAGTGGATATAGATCTTATCTCAGAATTTTCCAGATCAGGCACAAAAGACCTGAAGTATCTACACTTCCCTCCCCATCAGTCATTGTTTACGGTGGAGTTTCTTAATCTGGACACCGTTGCCATTTTGGGGCTAGTTCCTTGTTCTTTGTTGCAGGAGGCTGTCCTGTGCACTCTGGGTGTTCAGCGGTTTCCCTGGCTCCTGCCTGCTCGATGCCAGTGATCTCCCAAGCCCCCCCCCCCTCCCCCCGACCAGTAATCACAACCAAAAATGCCTCTAGACATTTTCACCCCCGGAGGTCAAAATACCCCCCAGTTGAGAACCACCGGTTTAACAGTTGCCCCTGGGGAGGTCTGAGTTCCCAGGATCTTCACGTGATCAGACAAAGACACAGGTGGAGGCTGTGGGGCGGGGGGGAGTACAGCAGGAGCCAGCGTGCCGGAGAGGTTAGTGAGTCCCAGTGGGTGTGCGTACAGCACTGACATCTCCAGTTACGCGTATATGAACTCCGTAAATTTCTCCTCCGCTGCAGGAGCAGTAGGAAGGATCTGATACGAAGGCCCCGTTTTCCTTTAAGGGCACATACTGGAGTGACTCCGACAGGTGTGAGTGGCCTCGCAGCAGGTGCCATGTCAGCAGTACTAGGATCACCCTGCCATGGCCAGCACACACCCGAGCTGCTCCTCCACCTGGGCTCATCTTAATCTCTGTGGAGTTGCTTTGATCAGAAATATGATCTGAGAAAGAGTGCGATAACTTGGAACCATTCCTGCAAGATTAGGGTTTCTGGCTTTTGTTTGCTGCATCATCACACAAAATCACCATGTTTTGGCTGTAATCTTGGACCTATTTTCTTATTTCCCTTCCTCCTGGTCATCTATTCATTTCTTCAGCAAGTGTTTCTTGAGTGCCTAATACATGCCCAGTACTTTGCTAGGAATACAAGAGGAGACAAAAGACATATGGTCCCTGCTTTCAGTCTGGTAGAGGGGAAAGATAGGAAATAAGTTGTGGTTCCAAGAGCAGGCTTGTCTGAAGATGGCCATGAGGCCTCACTCTTGGTTTTCTAGCCAATGAGAACTGGGGGCTCCTCTTCTCCCGGAAGGAGGGCTGTGCACAATTCTTACGGAGCTGGTGGCTTTGTCTTCCCCGTGGAAGTGATTGCAACTTTGCAGGGAAGCTGGCTGCCAAAGTCCGACTGCCTGGCACCAAGTGGTTTGCTCATTCCTCTAATGTGAAGGCTCTATAAACAGGGGCTCGTTGTCTTCCTATGAGAAGCAAAGCACAGTAGTATGGTGGTTCCCGTAGGAAGAGGGTAAGATACTCATATCTTCTAAACACTGAGAAAGTTAATCCTGTGAAGACCTAGGGGAAGAAACTTCTAGGCAGAATATGGAAAATTTTTGAGGTGGAGAAGAGCTTGATATATTTGAGGAATTTGAAGAAGGCCAATTTGGGTGCACAGAGCATGGTGATTGAGGGAGGGAAGGAAGGAAGAGGCATGAAACAAAGGTGGGGTTCAAAATACAGGTGGAATCCGGTCATAATAAACGGCCTCGTTGGCCATGGTTAGGAAATCAAGTGGAAAGTGGAAAGGGGTGGAGAGAGAACTGAGATCAACTTTGGAGGCACAATCAGCTGGACTAGTTGGCCAACAGGATGGAAAGGAGAGAGGGAGAGTCCAGGATGATTCCTGAACATTTGACCCATGCTGCTAGAGGTGCTAAGACCAGGGTGGGGGGAAAATGCTGGGAGGAGCAGGTTTGTAGGACAGGATGCAAACTGCCATTTTTGTTATGTCATGTTTAAAATGTGAACCATCTGTGTAGAGATCGAAGTGGGCAGCTGAATACATACCAGTTAGAAGTTCAGAGACAAGGTATAGGCTAGAAATGTAAATTTGGGGGTCATCAGCATACATGTGATATTTAAAGCTAAGAGCCTGACCAGGTTTGCCAAAGGAATGAGTGTAGACAGAGAGGAGTACCAGGGACTAGTACTGAGGTTCTCGGGTATGGAGAGGACACAGAGATGAGGAGGAACCAGGAAAAGATACTCAGATGATGGGCTATCTCCAGTGCCTTTGGTTAACATAAAAAAAATTACAACTGGGCGTTGGAAGGAGAAAAGGAACACCATGAACCATTCTTTCTGTTCAGTCTTGGAACCACAAGGAAAGTTATAGATCATGAACACCTCCTCGGGTGATAGAATTGTATATGTTATCCAGTTATAGAGGGTCATCCAAATGATACAGAAAATGATTCCGTTTTTCAACCTTTTCATAGAAATGAAAATACGACGTTTGAGAATTCTCAGAAACCTTCCCCATGCCTTCAGGATGAGCTTTGCACTTCTCGTACGTACCCATCACACATATCCTTGTCACCACATTGATATGCAGGATGGTAAGATGGGAAGAACCATCATGAGTTCACATGCTGTTCCTTCTGCCCTCCGCACCCACCCCGTAAGTGTACAACTCTGAATACCAAAGGCCCTTCTCAGCTTTTAGTTTAGGTGTCATCTTAAGAGGTATTCCCTCAAGGGAACATAACCCCTACACCCTATTCTCTATTATAGCCTACAACTACTCATGATCTCTTATTAATATATTCAATCCTTTGCTAATTTTCGTCTGTCTCCTCCACTGGGTTATAAATTCCATGTATGCAAAGACATGGCAGGCAGTATGCTATCCCAGTCTGCACGTACATGATAAATATTTTTTGAATGAATGAGTAGTGATTATGAAAAATTTTTGAAAATTGACAATAAGCAGTGATGTAAAGAGTTCTTTTTCCTTTCTCTTGCTACACAAATGTCTGTATCTTACCATTTGTAATTTTTTTTCATTATAACTTTTTGGTGTCTGGGTATGTGACAATGCCTGCCCCCACACCCAACTTTTCTCCATTTCTGTTAATTTCTTGAGCTTTATACTATGTCTGCCTAGTCTTCTGCGTACCGCTATATATATCTGCTTTTCACCACCTGTAGGTCTGTGCTCACTCTTCACCTTTTAAAATAATCTTGCCCTTTAATAACCATATTCTTCCAGCCTCCTTCTTGCCTGACCTCAGCTTGCTGCTTTGTTTGTACTTCTGGTGCTTACCTCCAACCTGCCCACCTTATTCCATATCACTGGCTCCAAATCGGCTTCCAGTTTACAGGTACATTTCTGGGCCTATGCTCTTGTTGGGAGCCCCCAGGCATTGCACTGATTTGAAGACCTTAGGGAGGGGGACTTGAGAGCTGGGCCCTGCAGTGACTGGTGATGGGATAATCAGCTGTTACTTGGCTGGTATGCCTGTGCTCTTCCACAGATAATTTACCCCTGCTTTTCTTGGAGGCATAAGACTTTGGCACAAGCAGAAGGATTTGCCCTGGAACTTCTCCACTCTATGGATGTCTGCCTAAGGTTTTTCATTTTCAGAGGCCTTCAGCTGTGATTTTTCCAATAAGATCTCTTGCTTGAATTATGTCTCTGCCTCAGTACAATCTTAGTTATTTAAAAAATCTTAAATAAAACAATCTGCCTTAGTTATGGTCTTATCCTGTTGGTTTTTACTTTCTACCATAATGGTCTGATACTATTTTTAAAGGTTCTGCCTGTAGTAGACATTGTCAAATATGTGGTGTTGCCCAGAACCCTCTGTTCCTGTGTTTGGGGTGTCCTTACATAGGTGTCTTGGTGTGAAATGGAACCCAAATCCCACATAGTTGGTATCTCAGCCTTCACCTTGGGCCCATGCATATGACCTAGGTGTGATCAGTCAGGCACATGGACTTTGAAACTGGAGCCTGTGTGGATAAGAAGCAGGGCAGTGGTGAATCTCAGCAACATCCAGTTTTAGAGGAAGTACCTTGTGTCCAGTTCCAGTGAGGGTTGTGTGGTAAACAGTAGGTGGTCAGTGGTTTGGGCTGTAGCTACAGCCATGTGCTCATGGATTCTTCTATGGCATGATATTTGGCTATGATCTTGGCTCCTGTGAGCCTTTCCAGCAATTATGCAGGGCCAACAGTGTCCTTTCAGTTGACTCCTATTTAGAAATCAGCCACAGTTAGTTACATCTAAGAATTCTACCTATTTTCTTTACTGATTTCTCTTTATATCATTCCTTCTTGTGCCTCTGATCATCTTTCTGGGGTCCTTTTCTTTCTTAAAGTGCATACTTTAAATTTTTTTAATGTTTATTTTTGAGAGACAGAGAACAGAGCTTGAGCGGGGGAAGGGCAGACAGAGAGGGAGACACAGAATCTGAAGCAGGCTCCAGGCTCTGAGCTGTCAGCACAGAGCCCGACGCAGAGCTCAAACTCATGAACCATGAGATCATGACATGAGCCAAAGTTGGATGCTCAACGGACTGAGCCACCTAGGTGCCCCATGAAGTGCATTCTTTAAAAGTTCCCTTAGTGTGGAGTTCCTGATGGTACAATTGACTTGAGCAATACAGGAATTGGGGGCACTGATCCACTGTGCAGTTGGAAGTTTGTGTATAACTTTTACCTCCCCCACAACTTAACTATAATAGCCTACTGTTGGAACGGATGCCTAACTGATAATATAAACAGTTGAATAGCATACATTTTGTATGTTTGTATGTATTCTATACCATATTCTTAGTAAGTTAGAGAAAAGAAATGTTACCAATAAAATTATAAGAAAAAAAACATTTATAATATTGTACTGTATAAAAAGAATCCCCATAGGGGTGCCTGGGTTACTCAGTCAGTTAAGCGTCTGACTTCAGCTCAGGTCATGATCTCGTGGTTCTTGAGTTCGAACCCCACATCAGGCTCTGTGCTGACAGCTCAGAGCCTGGAGACTGCTTCACATTCTGTGTTTCCCTTTCTCTCTGCCCCTTCCCCACTTGCGCGCGCACTCTCTCTCTCTGTCTCAAAAATAAGTAAGTATTAAAAAAAAAAAAGAAAGAATCCCTATATAGGTGGACCTGTGCAATTTAAACCCATATTGTTCAATGTCAACTGTTAAGTGCTGTTTTTATCTACAAATGACTATTTTGCTCTCATCCTTGAAAGATAGTTTTTCTGGGTATTTTTCTCAACACTTTGAAGGTATTTTTCCATGGCTTCCTGGCCTTAATTATCACTAAAAAAAGTCAGTTGTCTTTCTAATGGTTTCTTTGTAGGTGGTGTCTTTTTTCACCTCCTTTTGCATTCTTCTTTTTAAGAACTGAAGATCAAACTGAGAAGGTCTAGAAATTACTAGAAATCTATTTCCCAGCAAATCTCCTAACAGTCATCCTGTTTTAGTCTGAATATCAACTCTAAGAGCCAAAAAATCCTGCCCCATCTGTAAAATTGGTTCAGTTTTTCTTTCACTGTGATTCTGTCACTTCTTCTCCCTCATACCTTCTTTGGATTCCATTTTTTAGGGTTTATTGTAACCCTCAGAAGTTTTACACTACCACCACCGTCCCACATAGCTGCTGACTCTCCATCAAGCCCTTCCCCTCTCTTAGAGTCTAGATTTAAAATCAGTAAGCAAAAATTATGGAAACAGTCCAAGTGTCCATCATCTGATGAGTGGGTAAAGAAGATGTAGTATATATACACAATGGAATATTACTCAGCTATAAAAAGAGAATGAAATCTTGCCATTTTTAGTGACACAGATGGAGCTAGAGAGTATAATGCTAAGTGAAATAAGTCCGTCAGAGAAAGACAAATACCATATGATTTCACTCCTACGTGAAATTTAAGAAACAAAAAACAGATGACCAAAGGAAAAACAAATAGAGAAAGAGACAAACAAAAGTTCAGACTCTTCACTATAGAGAACAAACTTCTGGTTACCAGAATGGAGGTGAGTTAGGGGGATGGGTTAAATAGGAGATGGGGATTAAGGAGGGCCCTTGTGATGAGCATCGGACGTTGTATGGAAGTGTTGAATTACTATTTGTACACCTGAAACTAATGTTACACTTTATGTTAACTGACTGGAATTTAAATAAGAACTTAAAAAATAATAAAATAGAATCAGTAGGCGAGGATGTAATGAACTGAGGTAAACTGAGCCCATCCAAGTTGAATGATGTTAACAGATCGGCAACTGTAGAATCAAACAAGCATAAGCTGTTGAAGGCTAACCAAAGCATCGTGCTCGATAAAGAAGCACTCCCATTCAATCAGGAATGACATAAGGATGAATTCATCATAACTATCTTTGTTCTCAAGGTATTGGCCATTGCAATTAGGCTGAAGTAGAAATAAATGGTAAAAAACAAACATTTTGGTTTTTTTAATGTTCGTTTATTTTGAGAGAGAGAATCCCAAGCAAACTCCACACTGTCAGCACAGAGCCTAAGGTGAGGCTTGAACTTACAAACTGTGAGATCATGACCTGAGCCAAAATCAAGAGTTGGATGCTTAACTGACTGAGCCACCCAGGCTCCCCACAAGAAACATTTTAAAAGGAAAGAGATTAAACCAATATTTGTAGACCCTGGGATTCAACTGAAAGGCTAAATGGTGGGATGATTCAGTAAGGTCACCAAGACAAAAAGCATATAAATAGAAATTTATATATTCAAACAACAACCAGTTAGAAGTAATGATGGAAGAAATGATCCCACTGCATAGATTTGAAAAAGATAAAAAGAAAGGTATAGACTTAGCATGAAACATGAAGAATCTTTCTGAAGAAAATTATAAGACACCATGGCAAGAACATCAACAAAAAAAGACATTTAGATAGGAAAATTTAATGTCTTCATAGTATTCTCCTTCAGTCAGTCCGACTGACATCAACAGGATATTCTGGTTTTTGTTTTTTGCTTGGACAAACTGATTCCAGAAATCACATGGACAAAGAAGTAACAATTACCAGGAAAATTTTGAAAGGAGAAAATTAATGAAAGGGTACTAACTATACTAAAAATAACATATTCTACAGTAATAATAAACTACTGGCACATGAATGAATCAATAATTCAAAGGAACAGACTAGAAGACCCAGAAACAGACCTGAAGATACGCAGCAATTAAATGAAAGTCTCATTTCAAAACAGTGGAGAAGAAAGGGATTATTCAGTAAATTGTGTTGGGACAACTGAGTAGCCATCTGAAAAGAAAAAAAAAAGTTGGATCTCTACTGCAGAGATTATACCAAAATGATTTCCAGATGAATCCAAGAAGTCACATTAAAAAAAATGAAACCGTGAATTACCAGAAGATAAACAAGAAAATCCACTTATTTAACTACAGGAAGGAAGGAAGGGAGGGAGGGAGGGAGGGAGGAAAAGGAAGGAAAGGAAATCGCATAACCATAAAAAGAAGTCTAATGAGAAAGGACACAAAGTGGGGCTATTTTGTAATTTACCTCATTGACAAAGGGCTAATTCCCTTAACATGTAAAATCATTAAGAAAAAAAAATCAGTCCAGAAAAAAATGGGTAAAACCTAGGACAGTTAAGAAAAAAAGGCAGAATTTAATATGAGAAATGCGAATGCAGTGACAATACGATATTTTCCGCAGCATGACGGCACTTGGTTGGTGAGGAGGTGGAGATACCGTGTTCGTGCTGGGCTGGAGCGTGTTTCCACAACAGCTGTGATGGGCAGTTGGGAGACAGCAAAGTTCTAGGAGCACGTTTCCTTTAACTCAGCAATTTCACTCTCAGAAATTTATCTCAGAGCTATATTCACATATGTGTGAAATGACATATGGACAGGAATATTCTTTTGTAAGTTTTTAAACTTATTTTGAGAGAGAGAGAGTATAAGCAGGGGAGGGGTAGGGAGAGAGGGAGAGAGAGAATCCCAAGCAGGCTCTGAGTCATCAGCACAGAGCCCAACACGGGGCTAGAACTCACGAATTGCAAGATCATAACCTGAATTGAAACCAAGAGTCAGACGCTTAACTGACTGAGCCACCCAGGCGCTCCAGGAATATTCTTTGTAACTGAGAAAAGATTGGCAATGAGCGACATGTCTATCAACGGTGGCTGTTTATATAAAGTATGGGACATGCGCACAATAGAGTAAGAGGCAGCCACTAGGAAAAAATGGGACAGCTACAAGGAAAGAGCTCCAAGATTTAATATATATATTAAAAAGTAACACAGATAACAATGACCACAGGAATAAGAATCCAGGGAATCTGACTTTAGGGTTCCTAGTCTTTACTAATATATATTGTCCCCAGTGTGGAGGAGAATGTTTACTCTTTTTTAAAAAATTTCTTTTAATGTTTATTTATTTTTGAGAGAGAGAGAGAGAGAGAGAGAGCCAGAGAGAGAGGGAGACACAGAATCCGAAGCAGGCTGCACAGAGCCCGATGCGGGGCTCGAACTCACAAACCATGAGATCATGACCTGAGCCGAAGTCGGACGCTTAACTGACTGAGCCACCCAGGTGCCCCGAGAATGTTCACTCTTTAAAAGCTGCCCAAATGTTCACTTTCTTTTATTTGAAGATACACAAACATGTGGTAACAAAGTAGTCCTGAAACACTGATGACAAAAAGGACAATTTCAGGCCCAGTCAGTTCTTGTCTTAACCCTCCTTTCCAGGGGCATCATCTTTAACAGTGTGTGTGTCCTTCCAATGATTACCCCGCACAGCCTTATAAAATATGCTAATCCTTCTATTTCTCGATTTGCCAAAGTATGCTTTGTCAGTGAGTTCAGTTTAAATGGTGGAACCAATAAATAGCATTTATTACGACTGTATCATAGTCCAACCAGAGAAGCAGAATGAGTAGGAGATTATATCTAGCTATCCAGCTATCCAGGTATCAATCTAGCTATCTACATATCTATGTGTAAATAGACATACATACCTATGTGTCCATACACACACACTAGTTTGTTTGCTGTTTTATGAAAGATACGAGTAATGTGCCTATAATATCGGCAAGCTGTCTTCTGAGCATACTTTATCCTTCCTTCCTCCCTTCCTTCCTTCCTTCCTCCCTTCCTTCCTTCCTTCCTCCCTCCCTCCCTCCCTTCCTCCCTCCCTCCCTCCCTTCCTCCCTTCCTCCCTTCCTTCCTCCCTTCCTCCCTTCCTTCCTCCCTTCCTTCCTTCCTTCCTCCCTCCCTCCCTTCCTTCCTTCCTCCCTTCCTCCCTTCCTCCCTTTCTCCCTTCCTTCCTCCCTTCCTCCCTTCCTTCCTCCCTCCCTTCCTCCCTTCCTCCCTCCCTTCCTCCCTTCCTTCCTTCCTTCCTCCCTTCCTCCCTTCCTTCCTCCCTTCCTTCCTTCCTCCCTTCCTCCCTTCCTCCCTTCCTTCTTCCCTTCCTCCCTCCCTTCCTCCCTTCCTTCCTCCCTTTCTCCCTTCCTCCCTTCCTCCCTTCCTCCCTTCCTTCTTCCCTTCCTCCCTCCCTTCCTCCCTTCCTTCCTTCCTCCCTTCCTCCCTCCCTTCCTCCCTTCCTTCCTTCCTTCCTTCCTTCCTTCCTTCCTTCCTTCCTTCCTTTCCAGCAGGAGTCCTCTGTCATCCTTTTCCAGTGTAGACTGTGCACCCTCCACGCTTGCTGCCCGCTCATCATCCCAGGACCTACCTTTCACTATTCTTCTGGATTACTCCAATTCTTTCTGGATCCCATGTCTTTTGTTTTGCTCGAGTACGTCTGCAAGCAACTTCTAAGAATGACACATGGGATATAAATTTCTAAGTCCTCACTGTATCTGTTAGATACTGCATTAGAAATAGACTCACCGCATAATCAAAAAGGAATTTATTTGAAGGATAATGGGGTGCTCACAGACTCCAGGAGACTCAGCCTTAGAAAAAGATAAAGGTCAGGCAGGTCCAGGGAAGGTCACAGCAAAAAGTGCTCATCTATATTGCTTGCAACCTACCTCAAGAATGGATTCCCATTGTCAGTCTTGTTCTGCTCTGATTCCCAGTCCAGGAAAGGAGCACTTGTTTTTTCTGGTGCGTGGGTCACATACTTGCCACTTGACTATGAAAAGGTGAATCTTGATCAGTGGTGCCATTGGACTACACGGAGAGGTTGAGTCCCCAAAAGTGAAAAAACAAAAACTGTTATTAACAAAGAGTGGTGGAATAGATGTTGAACGAAATGTGTTCATTAAACTCTGCTTGAGTAAAATGTCTTTTTTTAAGTTTATTTATTTATTTATTTATTTTGATAGAGAGAGAGAGAGAGAGTGAGCAGGGGAGAGGCAGAGAAAGAGGGAGACAGAGAATGCCAAGCAGGGTCCATGCTGTCAGCACAGAGCCCAATGGCAGGGCTCGAACTCACAAACTGTGAGATCATGACCTGAGCTGAAACCAAGAGTCAGACTCTTGACCAACTGAACCACCCAGGCTCCCCAAGTAAAAATGTCTTGAAATGTCTTTATTCTGTTCTCATGCTTTCTTATGTGATGGGTTATAGAATTCTAGGTTGAAAAATCATTTATTTTTTCTGTAGGACCTTGAAGGCATTGTTCTGTTTCTTCTATCATCCAGTACTGTTGATAGGACTTATGTCAGCGTGATTCTTATCCTTTTAGTGGGAATTTCTCTCAAGGTTTTTAAATAAAAACTCCAATGGCCGACAAAAATCCAACTGCCTCTGGAGATGCTTTCTTGGGGCCATCTTGTTAAACCACCCAATTTTCAGGCGACTCTTTCTAAGGAAGCATAAACAGTTATTGGTATCAAAGGATGCTGTGATCTTTGGATTTGAATTTCAACCAACCCTTCACGTCTCTCTAATAGGGCCCAGTAATAGAACAGAAGTCGATGAGAGACCAGCATGCACTCAGAGTCCAGATTCTTATCTAATGCAGATAAGTTCAAGTATGCCAGATTCTTCCTCCACCTTCAGTCTCCATGATGCGCTCACCAGGGATTGCCCCAACTGGATGGCAGGCGGCTGGCTGAGGACCACCTGAGTCTCCAGCCAGAGGCAGGTGTGAGCTAGGCTGGAGGGGAGCCAAGGGTGGGACGGGCTGGGGCAGGGAGGAGGAAGCAGGGGCTGCTCTCCAGAAGTTTATAAGCATCTTTATCCTTGTTCTGAAATTTCATCAACTGGGATCAGATATGAGCCTGATTTCATTTCTCACGTTGACATTTCAGTCTGTATACTTGTGTCTTTGTTTTGCTTTGAGAAGGTGTTGAATTTTCTTTGCCCATTGTCTATATTAATACTTTTTCTCCAATGATTTTACCATTTAAAAAAATTCCTCTGTTCTCTTGATAGTTTTCATCCCTCTTCTCTATGACCCTTATGATAGTTGTGATCAAAACTGTTTTCCGCTGGACACCTTGAGACTTATCTTTATTTCTGAGATTATTTTGTCTTTTTCTTCCATTTCCTGAGTTTGGTCAACTCTGACTTCACATCTTCCTGATTTTTTTCTCTGTTTCTATTCTTGGTTATTTCACACTAATCATTCAAGGTAATTTTTGTTTTAATGTGCAGATTCTTAATTTTAACACTTTAATTCAGATTAGAGGGTTCTGTTGAAGTTTCCTCTCCTTTGTACTTTTTGTTTGTTGCTTTAGGCAGGGAGAATATTTTTTTTTAATTTTTTTAACATTCATTTATTTTTGAGAGACAGAGCATGAGTCAGGGAGGGGCAGAGAGAGGGAGACACAGAATCTGAAGCAGGCTTCAGGCTCTGAGCTGTCAGCACAGAGCCCAACGCGGGGCTCGAACTCACAAACTGCGAAATGGTGACCTGAGCTGCAGTCGAATGCTTAACCGACTGAGCCCCCCCAGGCGTCCCTGAGAATATTTTCAACTGCTGAAATGTTTCACTTCTCATGATCTGTCTTCTAATAGCTTTGTCTGATGTTCCCGCCACTTTGTGTTCATTTTCAAACATATTTTATCTGGACAAGCCTCAAGGAGGGGGCGGAAGTTGACTGTCTAGCTAGGTTTCTGAATTCAAAGCACCTTCTGTTCCTTTAGTGAAGTTCGTTTGTGAAGTAGATGCAAACTTTTTGAGGTAGAGTCAGTGGGTTTTCCAATTTTGTGGTTCTCGTCTATCTCTGTAAGACCTTCAATTTCTACGGCTTTCTTTTTTCTCTTCACCATCTAACATCTGTGAGATTCCTCCACCTTCCACGGCATCTTACCTCTTCTTCAGAATGCTGCTCTCCTAAAACTGCAGGAGAACTTTCAAGCCAGTGCTCTAACCTGCCAGTTCTCAAAGCTGGTCTTTGTATGTCCTCTCTCAGGTGGGGGATTCCACAAGAGAGATTCTCTGTCTTCCACCTCTGCAAACTCGTGCTGTTCTCTCTTCTTTTCTTTACAGTCTCTCCCTGACCTATATGTGACATAGACTCTGGAGTCAGTTCTTCTGGTTCTAGAAATTGCTTTCTCTACTTATATGCAAATTGAAAGTGTTATTAATCTCTGTTTCCTGGTTGCTCTAGGATTGTTTTATTGATTCCTCTTATTTGTGTGACTTTTAGGGAGAATATATGGGGAAATTCAACTGTAAGTAGCCACCATTTACCTTCCATAATGTTTTGTACTTATCAGTTTGTTCATTTGTTTGTTTTGTACAGGTTTTATTTTTACGTAATCTCTACACCTAACATGGGGCTTGAATTTCCAACCCCAAGATCCAGAGTCACATGGTCTACTGACTGAGCCAGCCAGGTGCCCCTTCATTTATTTTTAAGAAGTCTCCCCTAGCCCCCAGATTATGGTTTAAACATACCATTTCTCAGTAAAAGAATCACAATTCCGTACAGAAATGACTGATTCCCTGCCTGGGACAGGAAATGTATAAGGTGAGCCTGGAATATCTTGTCCTATAAGGAAGGAAAGAAGGAAGGAAGCTATCAGAGATCACTAGAGTCCTTTCAAGAAGACCAGAGCCAACTTTCAGACAACACCTGCCCAAAATTGCACACTTTCAGCAACAATGAGGATAATAACTAATGGATAGCAACACTCAAATATTTAAATAGAAACCTATTGGGGTGCCTGGGTGGCTCAGTCAGTTGAGTGTCCGACTTTGGCTCACTCAGGTCATGATCTCACAGTTAGTGCGTTCGAGCCCCATGTCAGGCTCTGTGCTGACAGCTCAGAGCCTGGAGCCTGCTTCGGATTCTGTGTCTCCCTCTTTCTCTGCCCCTCCCCTGCTTGTACTCTGTGTGTCGCTTTCTCTCTCAAAAACTAAACATTAAAAATTTTTTTAAATCTAAAAAATAAATAGAAACCTATGAGTTCGTAACGATACTAA
Organism: Acinonyx jubatus; assembly: GCF_027475565.1. NCBI lineage: Eukaryota > Metazoa > Chordata > Mammalia > Carnivora > Felidae > Acinonyx > Acinonyx jubatus. The sequence goes on along the minus strand of NC_069386.1, from coordinate 132,370,119 downwards.
AAAACAAACCTTATTGGTTGCTTCTATGAGGATTCTAGAGAATCAAGTCGCTATTTTCAAACTGGTAAGCGAAAGAACGAAGCATTTATTTTGCCTTTACTTAGGAACTATACTCTGAGTAACCAGATAACTGTTGAAGGAAAGTTGATCTTTATAAACGTATTCCAGCAAATAAATGAAGAATAAATGATAAAATATCACCATATTGCAGCCTCTAATGAATTTAACAGGTGTAGGAAAGAAATGACAGCTGCTATGTCATGAAAAGAGAGACAGCCAGACTTTATGTGCCTCCTGTTGAAAGTATCTAAAAACACCTATGAAGTGTTCCTGCCAAAAAAAATTAAACCTGAATCTGACCAAGCCTCTAAATCAACTTAACAACTTACAGGACAAATGAGATAGACTTATGGTAGAAAAAGATACCATGGTGATGCCATCAGCGAAATCCAGACTGTGAGAGACACATTAGCAGTAGCGAGTTCTTCAACTAATAAGTTGCAAGGAGAAAGAGAAAAAAATGATAGGGGAGAGGTAGGGAAGTTACCTGTAGATTGAAAAACTTCAAGGATAATGGCTAAAATGAACAACTCAGGAAACAACAGATGTTGGTGAGGATGCAGAGAAAGGGGAATCCTCTTACACTGTTGGTGGGAATGCAATCTGGTGCAGCCAGTCTGGAAAACAGTATGGATGTTCCTCCAAAAGTTAAAAATACAACTATCCTATGATCCAGCAATTGCACTACTAAGTGTTTATCCAAAGCATACAAAAATACTGATTTGAAGGGACACATTCCCTGATGTTTATAAGCAACATTATCAACAATAGCCAAATTATGGAAAGAGCCCAAATGTTCATGGACTGATGAATAGATTAAGAAGATAGATATAGATATATACACACACACATATGATGGAATATTGCTCAGCCATAAAAAATAATGAAATCTTGCCATTTGCAGTGACGTCAATGGACTAGACAGTATTATGCTAAGTGAAATAAGTCAGAGAAAGACAAATACTATATGATTTCACTCAATGTGGATTTTAAGAAACAAAACAGATGAATATGGTGGGGGTGAGGTGGAAAGAGAGAGGCAAACCAGAAAACAGACTCTTAACTCTACAGAACAAACCGAGGGTTGCTGGTAGAAGGCAGGTGGGTGGGGAGATGGGTTAAATGGGTGATGGGTACTAAGGTGGGTACTTGAGATGAGCATTGAGTATTGTCTGGAAGCGATGAATCATAAATTCTCCTGTAGCTAATATTGCACTGTATGTTAACTAACTGGAATTCAAATAAGAACTTGAAAAAGGAAAAAAAAACTTCAAAGCTATATCAATTAATTGCAAAGTATGAACCTCATTGGATTTTTATTCATACAAAGTATAACCAATTTTAAGCACGAGACAGCTGGGAAATAGGTACTATCACTGGATAGACATTCCAGGACTCATTCTTAGCTTTAGGAATGAAATGGTATCATGGCTTTAATTAAAAAGTAATTTTCCAGGGCGCCTGGGTGGCTCAGTCGGTTGAGCGGCCGACTTTGGCTCAGGTCATGATCTCGCAGTCTGTGAGTTCAAGCCCCGCGTCTGGCTCTGTGCTGACAGCTCAGAGCCTGGAGCCTGTTTCGGATTCTGTGTCTCCCTCTCTCTGACCCTCCCCCGTTCATGCTCTGTCTCTCTCTGTCTCAAAAATAAATAAACGTTAAAAAAAATTAAAAAAAATAATTTTCCCTAAGGAATATATACTGAACTATATATGGATGTTTAAGATATCTTCAGGATAATCCTGGAGAAGAAAAATGAATGGGTAGGTGTATCGATGAAACAGGACTAAAGCTGGGTGATGGATGCAAAGAGCCTAATAATACCATTCTTCCTGCTTTTTCTAATGTTTGAAATATCCCATAATAAAACATTTTTTAAAACTGGGAGAGAACTGTTAATCTGGGGTGATCAAAATGTCCTTGTTATTTTATTCTTTGAACTTTCTGAGTCTTTATAAGTTTTCTTATATAGAAAGTATGAGCAAAGTATGTCTCTGATTGGAATGGACTTTGAAACCATGAAGCAACGGAAATGACCAGAAAGGAAAATACAGATAAATTCGATTGCATCACATTTGAATTACTGTACATCCAAGCTCATCATAAACAAAATTGTGACAAATTGGGTTTAATATTCACAGTAAATATTGCAAGGGACTGTTTTACCATTTCATAAGCAAAACACTAAAATTCCAGTAGGACATGGTCAAGAAGGCTTCTAATTTATAGAAGAAAAAATGGCTAATAAGCATATTGTAAATTTTCAGCTGCACCAATACTAAAACAAGAAAAACGGTGAGATACTTTTTTTGGCTTGTTATAGACTGTATCTCATTCTCAGTGCTGCATTTTCTGGAAAGCAATTTGCCAACATGTATCAGGAGTCTTCAACATATTCATAGCCTATGAAAACCTTTCAAATGTTGGGACAGATTTTTGTTTAAGACTGTTTATTACCACATTATTCATAACAGGAAAACACTGAAAGCAGCTGAATGTCTTACGTTTAAATAATTTGCGTGTAGTTATTTTAGATATGTAATTGTGAAAACTTCTGAAAAAACACTTGAATTACACGAGAAAATAATCAGAATAACAATGACTGAAAGCTATATACAGAAGGATCCTACATGAAATGTATAAATGTGTAGGGAAAAGACTGACTAAATTTGTCAGAATGTTAGCAGTGGTTCTATCTGACCATTGGTTTATAGGTAAATTTCCCTATACCTGTTTATATTTTTCAAGTTTTGCATTATGAGCACTTTTATAGTCAGAAAAAATCCCCTCGCCCCCCAAAAAAAAGTCAAAGTCATTCATCTGTCTTTCAATTAGCCCTTTCCCTGGTTCTCAACCCTCCTAACTGGATACCCAGCCTGACTTGTGTTCCAGGGGGAAGAACATCTCTCATTGCACTGTTAACAGAGAAATGATCTGCCATGGGAGTTGTTTGGTCCTCATTTGCATCAAAGTTAATTCATCAGTAACTCTGAAGCAGATCCTTGTCTTCTAGGGGAAGGAAAACACTACTCAAATTGGGAGGAAGCATCACATGGGGGCAAATGAAGAAGGGAAACAAAGGTGTGGCTGGGGGAAAAGAGGGCCATGTCACCTGCTGCTTCATAATTTTCTTGAGAGCCCTCATTGTGCGCCTTCAACACTGCTCAGGCATTCCTATTTTGATGCAGTGTGGGCAAGCAGCAACCACAGTGTTGCCACAGAGACTGAAAATACAAAACCCTCGTCACCTTCCGTAGTCAGAAACCAGCAGCAAAAAGGAGTCCCAGGTTTCTGATAACTAACTTCTTGTTACAGAAGAAACGTTTTGTTGAGTTCTCCTCGTTATTTCAGATTGAAGAGTAACTTTCTTCTTTAGGTCAGTGGGAAAGGTAAGAGAAAGGTGTTTCTTATACAGGCTCTTCCAGGAATAGATTAAACTAGCGGGTTCTACCTGGCCATGGAAAAGGATGTCTGAAGGAGGGCATGAGTGTAAAACTGGTTTTATTATCCTTTCTAAAAAAATTGCTAGTCCCAGTGACCATTCATGACTTGTCGGGATAGTTAGTAAATCAGAGAGGTCAGTCTGGCCTCAGTAGCCAAAGGCACCCTAAGTGGATATAATCAGCAAGACCAAGGCCATTCACAGAACCATGAGTCTGGAGAACAGCTTGGTATCTCACTTGGTTTTGCTGATTCCCAGGCATACACAGCTCATTCCCATCTTTGTGCTTTGTGTATTTACTTATCTTGTTTACCCCATCAACAAGGTCATCTCTCCTTTTCTAAAAGTCCTGATATTTCTTTAAGACATAGTTATGAAGCTCTCTTTGACAGATTTTCTTCTCTTAAACCTCATTGTATGTAGTTAGCATTTCCTTTTATCATTCATGCTTTTCCCCAGTCACTCAGTAGTCCCATGATGATTTATAGACTTTGAGAATAGTCATTTGTAGGTTTCTGAACCTTCCTGGGTGGAACATGGTAGGTTTGGCGAAACTCCACCTCTTAAAATTTTTAAAGAAGATGACCTTTGGTTCTCTGAAAGAGGCAGTTAATTGGAAATTCCAACTGCCTAGCCTTTAGATTTTCCAAGCCCACTTCCGTACTTGGTAGCAGCTGATTGGCTGTTACTAAAGTTAAGTGGACCATTAAACCAGTAAACTGAAAATTTGGACCCAGTCTTCTTTCTGAGCCTGAATGGAAGAAAGCTCGGGAAAACACAACAAAGAAAGGGGCAAGTAATCAGGCATCTACTCTTAGAAGGCAGTCACGGTAAGAAATAGTAAAATGAGAGCCCTACTATAGTTCACACTGATAACGTAATCACTCTTCTATAACGGAGTGACTTAAAATGAATCAGATGGTGGAAAATGCAACTTCATTCTTTAGGACAATTCCCAGTGTTTATTTGGCGCCGGAGAATAGAAAATACCCAGCTTTGTGACTTACATCTGACCATTAGATAAAGCTCATAATAGTTAGATGGGATTGAAAACTGGAGGTAATTTAAGGGCTGAAAGAGTGAGTCGGGAGTGGGATGAAGACAAAGAAATTGCTTCCGGACATCAAGACATGGATTCAGAGCTGGTGTTTATCCATTGTGTAGCCTGTGTAAAGCAGCTGCTGAAAGCCTAAAGTGCATCATTCATTCAGTTCTCACAACAACCCTGCGAAGTGGCTGTTATACCTGGTTTACTGAATTGAAGAAGTTAAGTAACTTTCCAAAGATCAGACATCCCAAACGGGCAGAGCTGATCTGAAGTCAACGTCGGTGCTTTTTCTGTAGCCATAAGATGGTGGTTGAAAGAAGGTAGGACTAAATTGAAGAAAGTTGTAATACTGAAGAAGGAGGAAAGGAGACTAATGAACGTATGGAACAGAATCTCGGTGGGCACATGTAGCAGTTTCAGTAAGAGGTCAAATCTAATCTTGTACTTAATAGCTTTCTGTTTTTAAATTCTCGTTTTGTGGCATCTCTGTGTGCTGACTAAATCTTTTGAATCAGGAGGTCTTGGTTCTATGCCCAACATGTTACTAGCTAGTAATGAGCTTTAGACATGTAACTTCATGTCTCATATGTTAACTCTAAAATACATTGCATCTCTAAGTGTAAAAAAGAATAAATATGGGCTGAATTACTAGCACAAGGGAACATGCAGCTACTAGCAAAGTCACGGAGGGCCCAGAGGTCCTTCCTTAGCTGTCTCTCTCTTCAATTATGCTCTCTTGGCTTTCCTTTCCTTAATGAAAGCACTTAAAAGCCTTTCAAAGTAGGTTTTTAGTTCTTTGGTCAAAGATAGATACAACCAAATCCACTCAAATGAAATTAGAGAACTTTTAAAAAAAATTTTTTTTCTACGTTTTTTATTTATTTTTGGGACAGAGAGAGACAGAGCATGAACGGGGGAGGGGCAGAGAGAGAGGGAGACACAGAATCGGAAACAGGCTCCAGGCTCTGAGCCATCAGCCCAGAGCCCGACGCGGGGCTCGAACTCACGGACCGCGAGATCGTGACCTGGCTGAAGTCGGACGCTTAACCGACTGCGCCACCCAGGCGCCCCGAGAGAACTTTTTATATTTATTTGAGAGAACTGAACTGGGACAAGTCTGAGGATAACGTAATAACCGCATCTGTCTGGAGCCCCGGGGCATAATAGATTTCAGTCAGTTTTTTAAGGAGGAGAAAAACGAATGGGTTCTGGTACTGGTGTTATGTCATTTAATGTGAATATTGAGCAAAATAATACAAGATTTTCCTGGCAAAGGCACTATTTTCTTTTTCTTTTTTTTTTTTTTTTTTGTTTATTTTATTTTTTTTTTTTTTGAGAGAGAGCAAGAGAGAGAGCGGGAGGGGCAGAGGGAGAGGGAGAGGGAGAATCCCAAGCAATCTCCATGCTGTCAGTGTAGAGCCTGACACGGGGCTCAAATCCAGGAACTGTGAGATCATGATCTGAGACGAAACCAAGAGTCAGCCGCTGAAATGATGGAGCCGCCCAGGTGACCCTAAGGCACTATTTTCAAAGTGACTGTGATGACTTCTCCATTTAATGTTAAATTCATTCCTACACCAAAAATATAATCGCACATAGCACCATGCTGATACAGTTTCACCATGCTGAATAACTTTTCAGGGTTGTGTGAATTAGGCAACTGACTGTCCTAGATGCACTACATGATTAAAAAAAAATAATGTCCATAAGGAGTCAATATGTAGTTTAAGAGACAATCGGTGTGTGTCTTATATAAATGGTACATCTGTGGTTTTTAACCTGTGCTGGACTTCAAAACTGTGATCCACTGTTTTTTAATGCAACCTTGAGTTCCACCTCTGCAGGGTTTCTTCTGTGATTAAATTGATTATGGGGCGCCTGGGTGGTTCAGTTGGTTAAGGGTCTGACTTTGGCTCAGGTCATGATCTCACAGTCCGTGAGTTCGAGCCCCACATCGGGCTCTATGGTGACAGCTCAGAGCCTGGAGCTTGCTTCAGATTCTGTGTCTCCCTCTCTCTCTCTGCCCCTCCCCTGCTTGCTCTGTCTCAAAAATAAATGAATATTTAAAATTTTTAAAAAAAGATTACAATTGTAAGCAAATTCAGAGCAACTGGGTATCTGAAAAGATTTTCTTTGGCTGGAGGTGAGCTGCACTAAAACTTAACAACAAAATGTTTCTGGACAAAGAGAGTGAGAGAAGAGAAACAGAAGGACACTAATTCATCTGTTTTGTGTCAGTTTGTGAAAACAAGTTGTTTTCTCAGATGACCAAAAAAAAAAAAAAAAAACCACTTAAAAAAACCCACAGTTCTCCCCAACCATGTGATAAAGATGATGAATTTAAAAATCCAATGAATGTTTGAATGTTATATTGTTGATTAAATGTATTGAATCAAGCAAACCAATTTTAAGGGAGGAAAAACATCAGTGAAATTTAATTTACTCAGCAGATGTCAGGAACCACACAGGATCTGGATTATGCTTTACCTGCATCTGGCAAGTCAATCTGTTACTGTTTCTTGGATGCTGGCAAAAAACACAAGACTCCTAGGTCAGAGACAAAGGACTTCATCACTAACAGCAAAAGCAGTAGCCAGAGTGTCAGCATGATGTTCACTCCCAGTCTCCATGCCCCCCAAATCCCATGGAGTAGATATCCATCATGGAAGCTGTATTAGCATACTAAGGTTACAGTAACAAAATGCCACACACTAGTTGGCTTAAACAATAGAAGTGACTCACACTTCTGAAGGCTTAATGTCTAAGTTCAAGGTGTTAGCTGGGTTGGTTCCTTCTGAGGGCCAAGAAGGAAGGATCTGTTCCAGGCTTCTCTCCTTGGTCATCTTTTCCCTGTGTCTTCACATCATCTTCCCTTTGTGCATATCTATGTCCAAATTTCCTCTTCTTATAAGGACACTAGTCACACTGGATCAGGGCCCACCCTAATGATTTCACTTTAACTTAATCACTCTTGTATAAAGACCCTATCTCCAGCTACAACTGCATTCTGAAGCCCTAGGGGTTAGGGCTTCAACATATAAGTTTTTAGGGGACACATTTCAGCCCATCACAGATGCTTGCTTACACACATAGTGGGGTATATTACAGGAGGAGAAGACTGAGCCTGGGAGATTCACCATGGAAACAAGCCTGCTCTTGCCCAAGGGGGATGTTACCTTGTTCTTCAAGGATTCTTGCCACAAACACGACTCTGAGAAAAGGCCTGGGTAAAGAGGGGCCAGGGCTTTGTGGTGTTGGCACACGGGGGCGGGGGGACATACAGGGATGCTCAGGGCTCGTGTGCATTCTCTCTCTCAAGAGCAGTGCAGTCAAAATATCAGATAAGGTACAGCTCTGCCTTCTCAGAGTCTTTATCAAGTCAGGCTCTGTTTTATACAGCTGTAGAATTGATCACACCTCTCCAACAGTTATCTACATTGAAGAAAAACCAGAGCCCCAGCTCTTTAGTTTGTGGTAATTATAAATATCTTTAATACCAACAAGGAAGTAAATGTAGAGCTTAGTCAACTGTTAACATTGTTTTGTCACAAAAAGGGAAATATTTTTAACTTAAAAGGAATAGATGATTTCTTTACTATGTAGTTGTTTATAGAAAAAGGAACTAAAAAGTACGTTCAGAGCAACTGAATAGAAATAATTCTCATTTCTTTTGATAGATGGAATTGCCACTTTTATATATTATAATTTTACTTTTGACCATATTTGACCTTTCATCAGGAATAATATATAATAAAGGTAAGTTTCAGACTCTCTTACTCTCTATTTTCTCGTAGGAGTTTTCCTTTCCATCCCTTCCTTGTTAACAGTTAAAATACTTTCTTGGTACTTCTCTTTACCTTACCTCTCAGTTTTTTTCAGGTATTATTTGTTGTACTCTTGTCTAGCGATTTCTAATAATATTGTGAATCTATTGTTATTAAGTTGTGTACATAGAGACCTTTATTATAGTGTTTCATCATTTATAAGTCATAGAATATTAAAGTTTGAGGAGCACTTTATTTTATTTTTTTTAATTAAAAAAAATTTTTTTAACGTTTATTTATTTTTGAGACAGAGAGAGACAGAGCATGAATGGGGGAGGGGCAGAGAGAGAGGGAGACACAGAATCGGAAGCAGGCTCCAGGCTCTGAGCCATCAGCCCAGAGCCCGACGCGGGGCTCGAACTCACGGACGGCAAGATCGTGACCTGAGCTGAAGTCAGAGCCTTAACTGACTGAGCTACCCAGGCGCCCCTATTTTTTTAATTAAAAACATTTTTTTAAGTTTATTTATTTATTCTGAGAGAGAGAGAGAGAGAGAGAACGAGCAGGGGAGGGACAGAGAGAGAGAGAGAATCCCAAGCAGGCTCTGCACTAACAGTGTGTAGCCTGATGCAGGGCTTGAACTCATGAACCAGTGAGATGACCTGAGCCAAGACAAGAGTTGGACGCTTACAACTGAGCTATCCAGGCGCCCCTAAGGAGCATTTTATATTTGAAAAGTTGTTCATTATTTAAATAGATTTTTTTCATTCTTCCTACATGAACGGTTGCCTGTGGTATGAATTATAAACTGCCTCATAAAGCGAACAGATTGAGACTGAAGATAATTTTCTGAAACTAATACATGGATTAAATCACTCAGTAGGACTTTTATGGTGGAAATGCTTTGTAAAAGGAATGAACCAATCCACCTCCACTTGTGCAGATTGTTTAGATTCTCTAGCATTTTGGACTGGATCTGCTAGAACATAGTAGATGCTTGATTCAAAAAAAAAAAAAAAAAATTGTTGACCAAACAATGAAGAGGGGGATTCAGTCTGTCTTCTGTTCACAGGTCTGTTGCAGAATTGCTTGAGTTCTAGGATGACCCAGGACCAGTTCCTAGGTCCTTCTGGAGAATATGTAACACACGTATGGGTATACTCTAAGGCTGGAGAGTCACAGGCCAACTTCTAAGATTTCAGAGAAGGGAGAGTTGACTTCCACCTGAGTCGGGGGGTGGTCAGGGAAGGCTTTGAACAAAAGAGAGAAATCAATCCAGGCCCCCAAAATGAGTAATCTCTATCTATGCATGCATGGGGAAGAGTATTTTACAAAGACAACATCAGGGTAAGTGATGGTAAAGTCATGGCGGTAGGTAATCATATAATGTGAGGGGAGAAGTGTGTAGCTTCGTTTGGCTAGAATGAAGGGTTAGGAAAAGTAAAATACTCTGGAAAGGTAGGAAATCGGCTCATGTCAATGAGATACTGGAATGCCAAGCTGGGATTTGGGCTTTAGTCTAAATTCCTTGTGATGGAGGTTGTCAGAATGGATAAAAACACATGATCCAACTCTGCTGTCTACAAGAGATTCACTTTATTATTTTTTTTTCAATATATGAAATTTATTGTCAAATTGGTTTCCATACAACACCCAGTGCTCATCCCCAAAGGTGCCCTCCTCAATACCCATCACCCACCCTCCCCTCCCTCCCACCCCCCATCAACCCTCAGTTTGTTCTCAGTTTTTAAGAGTCTCTTATGCTTTGGCTCTCTCCCACTCTAACCTCTTTTTTTCTTTTTTTCCTTCCCCTCCTCCATGGGTTTCTGTTAAGTTTCTCAGGATCCACATAAGAGTGAAAACATATGGTATCTGTCTTTCAAAGAGATTCACTTTAGATCAAGATAAGGAGAAGGGATCTTCCTCCCACCCCCGCCCTTTTTGGGGGAGGAGTCACCTATCTGTGGCTCTCTATTAAAATACAAATTCTGCCTTCTGTCCCTTTTCTGTGCTCCCCAAAGACTTGAAGAGTCAAGAACTATTTAATATTTACATGGCAGATTTTCCAGCTTTGTTTTATTGTTGATCTTTACTTTTGTACCATTGTGGCTGGAAAATATACTTGGTATGATTTCAGTCTTACTAGATTTGTAGTATGTGTGATGTCTCTTTTAGTGTGATTTAACCAGGGGATTCTTCTGTGTGTACTTGGGGATAATGTGTATTCTATTTTTCTTGGATTGAATGTTATATATAATATACATTATATATAACACATATATATAACATATGTGCATGTGTGTATATATATTATATATTCTGAAGAGTGCTTCAAGTTATATATATATGCATGTGTGTGTGTACATATATGTTTTTTTATGTATTCTGAAGAATGCTTCAAGTAAAAAGTGTTCTTGTTGATTTTGCATCTGGATAATGAAATTTGTTGAAAATTTTAAAAATTAAAAAAAAAAAACCAACCCTGGTTTTTGGCCACTTCTAAATTTAAAATATACAACTATAATTCTTACCCCCTTAAAATTATTTTGTCAGTTTAAAAAATACGATTCTTTTCATGGAAATCCTTCTATCAGCGACCTAAATTATGTGTATTCTTGTTGTTATTTAGGTGATATAGAGAAACACTTTGCTTGTGCCAGTGAAGGGATCCCCCCAAAGAATGAAATAATCAAGCTGTACCTTTCTTCCAATGACTTGGTAAGATCCATTAATAATATGTGACAACCTCTCACATTCTTTTTAGCTCCACGTGTAAAACCACTAACACTGTACGTTTTCAAATACCTTCGACTATGTTCAGACTTGGGGAGGTAAAATTCTACGTAAATAATAATCTTTTCTATTCCATTCCATTTGTATCAAGTGAAATATTGCATTTAGCCATTGAACATCCTGGGTTGTTTTTTCTTTTTCTTTTTTTTAAGATAACTTCTCCTTCCCTTTTTATTTATTTTTTTAAGTTTATTTTGAGAGAGGGAGAGAGAGAGAGAGAGAGAGAAAGAGAGAAAACATGAGCAGGGGAGGGGCAGAGAGAGAGAGAGAGAGAGAGAGACATTCTCAAGCAGACTCTGCACCATTGGCACAGAGCCCAACTCGGGACTTGAACTCATGAACTGTTAGATCACAAGCTGACCCAAAATCAAAAGCTGGATGCTTAGCTGACTGAATGGCTCCCTCCTTCCCTTTTTAAAAGGTTGGCTGTAATGATTTTTATTTTTTATAGATCTGATTTGTTCTTTTGAAGTTTGACAGATACAGCCTGTTAGAGAAATTTACTTCACATGACCTAGAGAAAGAATCTTTCTCTTTTAGAACAAGTACCACATTGCAGATGCCATTTGGGGTAAGGGATCATTTGATTTCTTCATTTCATATAATGGCATTTAAACACACACACACACACACCAAAATAAGATAGCCATGCAGCAAATGCTAACAAAAACCTAAGTTAAGAAAAAATGTACAGATTGTTTGAAAGTCTATGATAAATATAACACCCCACAAGGACAAATACATTTTTCCCAAAGTCTTTTTTGACTTAGTTCCCAGTTCTTTCCTGATATGCCAGACATATATTTAAGTCTTTTATTCACAACTGTTGCGAAGGGCATGCCCCCTTGAGTCAAAAATGCCTTTCCTCTTTGTGATTACTTATGGGGCAAAAAATGGATGTTAGAGGAAGAAAAACGTTCAGAGCTGGGGTCAAATCTTGGAGTTATACACAGACATACATGGTCTGTCATGCCCTGGAGCAGGTTACCTAACCCCTCTAATCCCTAGTTTTGTCCTCTTAAAAAAGAACTTAATTATCACCTACTTTTTAGAGAGTTGTCATATAGTAGTTCTAGAATATATTAGTAGAAGTAAAACCTAACATTTATAAAATGTTTATATGTGTCAGGCATTTTTCAAAGCGTTTTATGTTCATTACAACCTTTAATCTTCTGTAAGATGAGTACTTAAGTAGAGGAGTACTGGACCTACCCTCTTAGGTTCTGTACCTGGAGCCTGTAAAATAAATGGACAAAAGACAGATTAACAGGAGAAAAACCGAGACTTTACTGACACATGCAGTATGTATAGCCACAGGAGAACTCAGTGGTGAGTAATTCAAAAGGGTGGTTAGAATTTGGGGCTTATATGCCATCTTAACAAAGGGCAATAAATTGTAAATCAGTGACAAGACAGGGAAAAGGTGTTTGTCTTCATCTGTCTTCCAATCTCCATTAGAACCTAAGTTCCTTGAGAGCAGGGCTTTTTGTCTGTTTTGAGCAGTTCTGCTTCCCCAGCCCCTACAACACTGCCTGATTTGTGGTAAGAGCTCAGAAAACGTTTTTGGAATGAATATGTTTCCCTATTTTGTAGATAGGGAAACTGAAACTCAGGCAACTTGCCCAAAGTGGTCTTAACTATTAGGAGAACTAAATGAGGTGAAGTTGTTAGCATCTATCTCGTGTTGGTTTTCATTTGTGATTGCTGCATTTTCTTTTTTTTTTTTATTATGTTATTTTACTTATTTTTGAGAGAGAGAGAGCAGGGGAGGGGCAGAGAGAAAGGGGACAATAGGATCCGAAGTGGGCTCCATGCTGACAGCAGAGAGCCTGATGTGGGGCTCGAACTCACAAACTGTGAGATCATGGCCTGAGCTGAAGTCAGATGCTTAACTGACTGAACCACCCAGTGCCCCAGTTGCTGCATTTTCATATACCTTCTCAAAACTGAGAAACAGCAATAAAAATACACTAAAATGAGTTTTCCTTTATACATTTGCTCCTTGTAAAATTTAAACACAAAATAATGATTTTAATAAAACAGGGATTTCTACATGTGATGGGCATGTGGCTTTGATTCTATATTTATTAAATGTAATAACTTTATGTCCATTCTTTTTACGGAAAAGATTACCATATGGTTGAGGTTTCAACCTATTATGACACTAGTGTGATAGGTTACTAAGTTCTAGAAGTGTGCTTTTTCAAAATAGATTTTTTTTTTCCTGGTTAGAGACGAAAATTACTACAGATAGACGTCTTTAGCAGCATAGACAATTCATAGATTACCTCTCATTTTTAAATTAATGTGGGAGATGCTTCTCGCCATCAAATTGTCATTACTTTCCACCCCTTCTCTTTCCTACAGAAAATCCAGTGTTTTTTACTATCTGAAAGTGGGCATACTTCGCAGGAATTTCTAGGTGTGTTCACATCAGGAGGACTTGCTCCCAGCTTGGAAATTATAAACAGTACATATACAGGCATCTTCCACTTTAACTTAACTTTGGTAATGACACTTTATTTTATTCTTTATATTATTAATGGGAAGCATACTCTCTCTTGTAGGATGTGTTTTTTTTTTAATTGCTAGCCCATAAGATCACATTTATATATGTTTTAAACCTAACAGTACAGTGTTACATGTTTTCCTTTAAACAATTTTTAAGAAATTAAAGAAAAAATACATTTTTTTTTTTACTATTTACCTATGTATTAATGATTCCCACCACTCTTCATTTTTTTGCAGAGATATAAGTTTGGGCTATTTCTTCAGCCCAAAGAATTATTATCATTTCTTTTCTTTAATATTTTATTTTATTTTATTAATTTTTTCAGAGAAAATGGTTTATTCCTTGTCTCATTCAAAATATTCAGGCCAGCACTTTCCTTTGGGTAGCAAATAAATTTGTAAATTCTGGACATCCCTTCCCACATCATTACAAATATATTTGAAGTGTTTATTTATTTTTTTAATTTTTTAAAATTTAAATCCAAGTTAGTTAACATAAAGTGTAATGATGATTTCAGGAATAGAATTTAGTGATTCATCACTTACATATAACATCCAGTGCTCCTCCCAACAAGTGCCCTTCTTTTTTTTTATTACAATTTTTTTAATGTTTATTTTTTTTTGAGAGAGAAAGCGTACGAGCAGGGGAGGGGCAGAGAGAGAGGGAGACACAGAATCCGAAGCAGGTTCCAGGCCCTGAGCTGTCAGGACAGAGCCTGAGGTGGGGCTCAAACTCACGAACTGCGAGATCATGACCTGAGCTGAAGTCGGAGGCTCAAATGACTGAGCCACCCAGGCACCCCGTAAAAAGTGCCCTCCCTAATTCCCATCACCCATTTAGCCCCTCCCTGCACCCAACACCTCACCAGCAACCCTCAGTTTGTTCTCTGTAATTAAGAGTCTCTTATGGTTTGTCTCCCTCTCTGTTTTTATCTTATTTTTGCTTCCCTTCTTCTATATTCATCTATTTTGTTTCTTAAATTCCACATATGAGTGAAATCATATGATAGCTGTCTTTCTCTGACTGATTTATTTTGCCTAGCATAACACATTCTAGTTCCATCCACATTATTGCAAATGGCAAGATTTCATTCTTTTTTTATCGCCAAGTAATATTCCATCGGGTCTGTATACAACATCTTCTTTACCCATTCATCAGTCATGGGCATTTGGGCTCTTTCCATAATTTGGCTATTGTCAATTGTGCTGCTATAAACATTGGGGTGCACGTGCCCCTTCAAATCAGCATTTTGTTGCCTTTGGATAAATACCTAGTAGTGCAATTGCTGGGTCGTAGGGTAGTGGCTGCACCAGTTTGCATTCCCACCAGCCGTGCAAAAGGGCTCTCCTTCTCTGCATCCTTGCCAATATCTGTTGTTTCCTGAGTTGTTAATTTTAGCCACTCTGACCGACGTGAGGTGGTATCTCATTGTGGTTTTGATTTGTGTTTCCCTGATGATGAGTGATGTGTGTGTTAGCCATCTGGATGTCTTCTTTGGAAAAATGTCTATTCATGTCTTATGCTTGTCTCTTCACTAGATTATTTGCTTTTTGGGGAGTTGAGGCATCATTTCTTACAGTACAGGTCTATGGGCAGTGAATTCTCCAGGAGTTTCATCCCCTTGAAAATGTCTTCATTCCCCCTCATTTTTTCGGGGATAACAACTTTATTAAGATATAATTGCATACCATACAATTCACCTATTTAAAGTGCACAATTAATGGGGCGCCTGGGTGGCTCAGTCGGTTGAGCATCCGACTTCGGCTCAGGTCATGATCTCACAGTCTGTGGGTTCGAGCCCCGCGTCGGGCTCTGTACTGACAGCTCAGAACCTGGAGCCTGCTTCTGATTCTGTGTCTCCCTCTCTCTCTGCCCCTCCCCTGTTCATGCTGTCTCTCTCTGTCTCAAAAATAAATAAACATTAAAAAAAAATTAAAAAAAATAAAGTGCACAATTAAATGGTGTGTAGTATATTCAGAGAGTGTGCAAAAATCACTACTGTCTAATTTTATAACTTCTTCATCACCACAGAAGGACAGCCCATCCCTGTGAACTCCCCAGCACACCCTCTGCTCTTCAGATGCAGGGAACCACTAAACTACACCCATCTATTGTAGATTTCGCTTCTTCTGAACATCTCATGTAAACGAAATCATACAACATTTAGTTCTTTGTGACTGGCTTCTGTCAGTTAGTGTAACGTCTCCAAGCTTCATCCATGTGGTAGGATGTGTCCTACTTCATTTCTTTTTTAACTTAAATTCAAGTTAGTTAACAAACAGTGTAGTCTTGACTTCAGGAGTAGAACCTAGTGGTTCATCTCTTACATATGACACCCAGTGCTCATCCAGAAAAGTGCCCTCCTTAATGCCCATCACCCATTTAACCCACCCCCTCACCCACCTCCCCTCCAGCAACCCTCAGTTTGTTCTCTGTACTTAAGAGTCTCTTATGGTTGTCTTCCCTCTCTGTTTTTATCTTATTTTTCCTTCCCTTTCCCTATGTTCCACTGTTGAGTTTCTCAGATTCCACATAGGAGTGACATCATATGATATTTATCTTTCTCTGACTGACTTATTTCGCTTAGCATAATACCCTCTAGTTCCATCCACGTTGTTGCAAATGGCAAGATCTCATTCTTTTTCATCGCCCAGTAGTATTCCATTGTGTGTATGTATATGTACATATATATATGTATATATACATATATATGTATGTATGTGTACATGTATATACATATACATATATATGTATGTGCATATGTGTATACATACACATACATATGTATATACACATATATGTATATACATATGTATGTGTATGTATATTTACATGTATGTATGTATATATGCATATACATATATATGTGTATGTGTGTATATATACATATATGTGTATATATATGTATACATATATATGTATATATACATATATGTATATATATGTATACATATATATGTGTATATATGTATATATACACATATATATATATATATACCACATCTTCTTTATTTGTCCCCTATATGTAATGTGTCATTTTTCTCTGGATGCTTTTAAGATTTTCTCTTTGTATTGACTCTGATTGGGTTTCTATGGGCTTCTTGGATTATAAATTTACCAAATTTGTGAAGTCTTCAGCTACTATTTCTCTGAAAAAATATGTTCTGCTCCTTTGTCTGTTTTCTTCATGAGATTCTAATTATGTGCATTATCTCACAGATATCTAAGGCTCTGTTCATGTTTCTCTAATCATTTCCCCCATTTTTCAGAATGGATAATTTTAACTGCTGTATCTCTAAGTTTACTGATTCTTTCTTTTATCATCTCCAATCTGCTCATCTACTAAATATTTTATTTCAGTTATTATACTTTGCAGCCTCATTATTTTCATCTGGTCTTATTGTTATTATTTTTCACTCATGTGCTAGGATTCCCTATCCATTCTTTCACTAGGACATTTTCTTTAAGCCTATATACATTAAAAAAATTTTATGTTAGAGAGCCAGCACTGGCAGGGGAGAGAGGCAGAGAGAGAGAAAAAGAGAAAGAGAGAGAGACAGAACCTTAAGCAGGCTTTATGCTCAGTGCGTAGCAGGACATGAGACTCGATCCCACACCCGGGGTCATGACCTGAGGCAAAATCAAGAGTTGGATGCTTAACTGACTTAGCCACTCAGGCACTTCTAGCCTATGTACATATTAGTAATAGCTGCTTTGAAGTCTTCATCTACTCTCTGGACTCACTCTGGGTCAGTTTGTCATCTAACTTTTTTTTTTTTAATCAGTTAGATGTTTCTGTTTCTTTTCATGTCTTGTTATTTTGGTTGAAACTGGACATTTAAGATAATAAGCTGTAGCAGCTCTGGATTCTGTTATGTTCTTATGAGAATTTGCTGGGCTCTTTTGTTGTTGTTGTAGTGTAAAAGATTCTTTCTTGTCTGGACACAAACTGTAAACTGTCTTAGCTATGGTTTCAGCAGCTGCTATCTTTGCTCAGGTTTTAAGCTTCCATGGCTGACTTTTTAAAAATGTTATTTAATGTTTATTTATTTTTGAGAGAGGGAGAGGAACAGAGTGTGAGCTAGGGAGGGACAGAGAGAGAGGGAGACACAGAATCTGAAGCAGGCTCCAGGCTCTGAGCTGTCAGCACAGAGCCCGACGTGGGGCTTGAACCCATGAACCGTGAGATCGTGACCTGGGCCGAAGTTGGATGCTTAACTGACTAAGCCACCCAGATTCCCCAGGGCTGATTATTTTAACAAGGACTTCATGAGTCTCCTCTGCACTTGTCTTGCCCCAGGGCGCAAGAAGAGTTTATATTTAACTCTTAGCTCACCACTCTTGCAGTTCCCTTGTTCATGGGATTTTCCTTTTCAATTTCCCAGTTCTCTTTTAACACCAAGTTCTGTCCTCTGACCCATCAAGCCAGTAATGCCCCAGTTTTGTGCTACCTGAGCGTGGTTGCATGGTATTCCACTTTATGGCTATACTGTTTGACATCCCTATTAAGATTTTAGTTATTTCCAATCTCTACTATTACAAGTAATGCCAAAAAATATCCTTGGATATATTTTATTTCACACATATGTGAGTATAATGTAGGAGAATTCCTAACAGTGAAATTGCTGAGTAAAAGGTATATGCATTAGATGCTCTTGTTTAATTTCATTTTTAAAGATAAGGTTGAATATGCAAAATAAGTATGGCCACGAACATTGTAAAACACTGTGTTCTGATGTCTTCTTTATTCAAGTTCAGTGATCGACTTTACTGGTTGATTGAAATTCCCAGAGAAAACATTACGAAAAATACAGGTAAGAGTGATCTGAATCAATTCTTTTACTCATGGGTCTGGATTGCCAAATTTAGCAAATAAAAAATTATTTATTGTATTAAAAATTATTTGCTATTCCATATGATGTCTCATGTAGTATTTCAGACATACTTACTAAAAATCATTGTACTTTATCTAAAATTAAAATTTAACCTGGGTTCCTGTATTTTATCTGGCAATTCTATTATAGATAGATTGGTTTGACACACATAACATTTATATTGTTCTTCATTTAAATAAATTCATTTTCTAGAACTCAAAAACTATAGCATCAAGAAATTCATGTGCCAATAGGTTACCTGAAAATAGACTGCAATATGTAATGAATTATTCACTATGGAGTCTTCTATTAAATGTTACATGGCAGCATAAATAGCTTTATATCCTACTGCAAATACTCAGATGGAAAAGGAGGAAAGTATCTTGAGCTGGTAGACTGAGCTAGTAGATCTTGAGGCATGAGATACATTTAATGAGATAGATTAAAAATGATGGAGGGTAAATTGTTTTAATATGGCAGGGGAAAGAAGCAGAAACCAACTTGGCTTCACTGAAGGAAAAATAAGACATTTGTTTTTGTCATGGAACCAAATAAAAATGCAACCAGGTTACAGGAAGGAATTAGTACTAATAAATGGACAGTCATCAAGACCCCATAGACTGCTTTCCTCCTATTTCTCTTTTCTATATTTTCTGTAAATCTACATTTGTTTCTCTCTCTCTGTCTCTGTGCAGACTATCTTCCTAAACATGCCTCATTGCTAGTCAATTTTTTAAGTATATATTTCTTAGGGACCAACCCAATTCCAAATTCCCAGAGGAGTATCTTTAATCAACAAGTGTTGTTCCAGCATCCACCTATGTATCAATCAAATAGTCATGAGGGACCAGGACAATGGGAATCCTATAGACCAACCCCTTTAGGTACAGGAGTAATTAAAGGACATATGAAATTGTGTGTCCTTCAGGGTAAAAGTGAGAGTTCATTAGATAAATGATAGAAAAGATTCCAAATAGGGAAGTGTCAAAGCAAAAGTCTGTAAAAGAAGTCCCAGTGCTGTAATATCTGATATGGTTCATATTGGCATTTTTATCCTTTATTCATCTCAATTTTTTCCAAATTAATCTATTGAAAGCTTGGTGGGTTTTTTTGTTTTTCAAGGAATTCATCCAGGATATCATACTTTCTTTCTATACTCTCATCAGTATAAGGATGGATCATTCTAGCTCCTTGGCATAATATTGATACTACTTTGAGAACTGAAAAAGTGAAGATCACTCGTTATTTTTGCTTCTTCTATTTACAAACTTTAGTTTCAGAAATGCAGTGATTCTAGGGTGACCCAGAGAGGAACAAAGGCAAGCTGAGAGCTTGAGTATTTTATGGAAAGACACCAAATGAGCTCTGCCACAACTCCCAGGACCGAGTAAAAGAAATATATTTGAGTGCATAATTTAATAGGAGAGGATGGTCTAATTAGTAATATGCTAGAAATTGGGGGAAAAAAGTATTCAGGGGAAAGGAGATCATACTTTCTCATTCATTTTTTTCTTCCTTAATCATATCTTATTTCCTGTCCTGCCATGAATTGGAGTATTATGTAAACATAACATCTTGGGAAGGGTAGTTGAGGTCACATCAACCACCAAGGTAGCAAAATAGTCATCATAGTAATGGTGGAGCTAGCAGGTAACATTGACTGAATCCTTGTATTTCATCACTACTGTAAACACTCTACTTATATTAACTCATTTATCCCTATATGGTAGGTCCCGTTATGATGTCCATTTTCAAATGATTTAACTGAGGCCCATGGAGCCGTAGGGAGATGTAGTGATAGCTAGAGAGTGCTGGAGGCAGCCTGAAGTTTGAACAGCGTATAACTATTGAAAGTCAAAAGAGTTGCTCTTTGATTTACACTTCATAATTTGTCCATTTTTTCCCTTTGAAAATGAGGTATAATTTACATTCAGTAATATGTACCCTCTTTAGCGTCCAGGTCTAGAAGTTTACACAAATGTATACAGTTGTGTAATCACTACAGTCAAGATGCAGAACTGATCCATGACCCAGTAAAATTACCCCACCTGTAGTCGACCTCTCCCTGCTGCCCAAGCCCCAGCAACCACAGATCTGTTTACCCTTCCTATCATTTTGCCTATTCTAGAGTCGTATAAATGGAATCACAGAATACGTAGCCTTTTGAATCTGGCTTCCTTCACTTAGCGTAATTCATTTGAGATTCATCTGTGTTGCAATTTCTTCAAATTTCCTTACTGGATAGGATTCCATTGTATGGATGTACCATAGTTAATTTTATTGAAGGGCATTTGTATTTTTCCAGTTTGGGGCAATTTTGGGAAGAGCTGCTACAAGCATTCTCATACAAGTTCTCTTATGAACATAAACTTTTATTGCACTTAGCTAATATCGACTAGTAGGATCACCGTGTTATGTGGCAAATGTAAGTTGAACTTTATAAGAAATTGTCAAACTGTTTTCCAAAGTAGCTGTATCATTTTTCATTCTCACCAGCAGGTTATCTGACTCCATATATAAGAGCGCGTGTGTGTGTATAATTTTATCCATTCTAATAGGTGTGTAGTGGCATTTAATAATAGTTTTAATTTGCATTTCCCTAATAATAATGACATTGAACATTTTTTGTGCTTATATTGCCATTTGAATTACCTATGCAGATCTTTTGCAAGTTTGTTGTAGATTTTGGATACAAATCCCTTACCAGATATATGACTTACAAATACTTTTTCCCAGGCTGTGGCTTATATTTTTCATCTCTTAAGAATATCTCTCAGGTCACCTGGGTGGCTCAGTTGGTTGAACATCCAACTTGATTTTGTCTTAGGTTGTGATCCTAGGATCATGGGATACAGCCCCACATCGGGCTCCCCACTGAGTATAGAGCCTGCTTGAGATTCTCTCTCTCTCTCTCTCTCTCTCTCTCTCTCTCTCTCTCTGCCCTTCTCTCCCCCACTCATGCTCACTCACTCTCTCGCTCAAATATATATATATATATATATATATATATATATATATATATACACACAAACATATATATACACACACATATATATATACACACACATATATATATATACACACATACATATATGTATCTTTAAGATATGTATATATACATATCTTTAAGATATATTAAATATCAGAGTTTTTAATTTTGGTGAAGTCTAATTTATCAGTTTTTTATTTTATGGATTGCACTTTTGGCATCACAGCTAAGTCAAATTCACAAAGATGTTCTCCTGTGTTTACTTCTAGAGTTTTGTGGTTCCAGGTTTTGTATTGAGGTCTATGACTCAATTTGAGCTAATTTTTGTATGTTATATGGACTGAGGTTAATGGTGGGGGAATATGGATATCCAGTTATTCCGGCACCACTGTTGTAAAAACTCTTTGTCTCCATTGTATTACTATTTCTGGGTTCCCTGTCTTTTCACAAATACCAATTGTCTCGATTACTTCAGCTTTATAAATAATAAGCTTATAATAAGTAATATTAATCCTTCAACTTTGATCTTCTTTTTCAAAATTGTTTTGGTTAGTATACTTCTTTTATCTTTATAAATTTTAGAATAAACTTATTTAGTTCTATTTGAAAACTCCTGTGGTTTTAAAATGTTGGATAGCATTAAATCTATAGAGAGAATTGACATCTTACCAGTGGACACTGTATACCTCTCCATTTATTTATATCCTCTTTGAACTACTTCATCAGGGCTTTGTGGTTTTCAGCATAGAGATCTTACACATTAAAAAAATTATAACTAAATATTTCATGGCTTTGGTATAGTATAAGTGGTTATTTTTATTTTATTTTATTTATTTTATTTTATTATTTTTTAAATATGAAATTTATTGTCAAATTGGTTTCCATACAACACCCAGTGCTCATCCCAACAGGTGCCCTCCTCAATGCCCATCACCCCAAGGGGTTATTGTTAATATTTGAATTTCCAGCTGTTGACTGCTGCTATGTAGAAATATGATTGATTTTGTAGACTGACCAAGTGCCTTGCAATCTTGTTAAAGTCACTTATTGGATCAAGTAGCCTTTTGTATATTCTTTGATTTTTCTATGTGGAAAAACAGATATAATTTTATTTCTTCCTTTCCAATATGTATTCATTTTATTTCTTTTTCTTTCCTTATTGTAAAGGCAGGACCTCCAGGACCATGTTGAATAAGAATAGTAAAAGGACATCTAGGCATCGTTTCCAACTTTAGGAGGGAAACATTCAATATCTCAACATTATGTATTATGTTAGGTATTTTGTAGATACCCTTTATCATGTTAAGGAAGTTCTCTTCTTTATTTGCTGCGTTTTTGTGGTGAATTGGTGTTGCGTTTTGTTAATGCTCTTCTGCATCTGTTGAGAAAATAAAGATTTTCTTGTTTAGTATGTTGATATGATAGATTTCCTTGATTCATTTTTGAATTTTGCACTAGCCTTGTAATCCTAGGATAAACAACTCTTGGTCATGATGTATTATCCTTTTTATATATTGTTGGACTCATTTGGCTAGTAGGTTCTTGTGGTTATCAGTCTAGAGTTTTATTTTCTCCTAATGTCTTCATCTCCATTTGGTATCCAATAAAGCTATCACTATACAATGAATTGCTTTGTTGTTGTGGATGCTGCTGATGAACGCCAGGGTGGTGCTCAACTTTAAGTGAAAAAGGACAGACAATGCAAGGCTTTGGGGAAGAGTCCGGGTAGCCCAGCACAGCTGGTAACATTCAGGAGTTCTTATGGAGCCTCAGATGCTTTAGAGTCTTTATCACCCTGGGGAATGTCTTCATGAGGCCCTACAGGATCAAGCTTTTTGGCTCTTGAGCCCCAGATACGGAACTAGAAACACACCTGCCCAGATGCTGTGTCTCCATCCCTCCATTCCTGATGACTTCAAGAATGTTTTTGACTGGGAAACCAGTGACCTTCCCAGAAAGCCCAAGCTCATGGTGGGTTGGAAAATATTTGCCAAGAGGCACAAGGCTTCCTAGCCACATTATTCTTCTTTCAAAGATATTTTCACTTTGGTCTCTGAATTAAAATGCTTTCTACTTAAGGATTTTCAGAAGGCTTAACTAAGGGGCTGTGATACCATTGCATTCCCCATAGATAAAAGAACCTGTCTAAATCATTTTATTGCATTGGAAGTCAAGCTTTCACTAGAAACCTGTTTCTGGATATTTCTTGGTTTATTTTATTTTATTTTTTTTCTTGGTTTATTTTTAATAGTTGCCCTTTTGGTTCAAATTATACAGATTTTTAAAAATCCTTTTTATCCAGGAATCTGGGCAGAAAGGTTGGCTTTTAAGTTTTGATGCATGCTCTTTATTGGACATCGTTTATGAATAGTGAACAGGTTCATTGTTGCTGGGTCAGACAGCAGTGCTGGGACCAGCAAGGGGCCCTGTGTCCAAATCCCCCCACCCCTCCCTCTCCGGATGGGCTCTGCTTGGCAACTTGGTGCAGCTGAGGTCATCTCCTGGACTTTAAGGGTGAAGATTCCCATGGAAACAGATGTAGAACAGTCAAGTCAGCAGGGGCAGGTGAGATTGCCAAGAAATTCCACCTGGTCTTGAAGCCCTCTGTTATGTTAAATAAAGTAACTTTGGGGGCTATTGGTTGTAAAATTACCACAGCAATGGTGATACTATAACCAAGTTCTGAAAGCTTGGGTTTCTGGGTCTGCTTTTCAAGAGGGTGACTTCAAGGTTGAAAAAACACGCGCCTCATTCTAGAAACACGGCACTTTGCATAGAAGTTTCTTTGAAAGGGAGTCCTGGTTTAATTGCCAAAATGAAATGCAGGTGGTCACTGCCTGAAATCCCACAGTGCTGTGTGTTTGTTTGTTGGGGTTTTTGAAATCTCGGCCTGCAGGTAAACCTGATGGGAAGCAAAAGTAAGTACATAGGCTGTTAGAACTCAATAACACTGAACATAAAGCTGACTTCTAAGAACAGAGATAAACAAATACATACACACATAAAATGAGGAAGAGTCTCTCCTATATTATGGAAGGAATTTTGTAGTACTGATATTCTCTTTTCATTAAATGTTTGGTGAGCTTCTCCAGGCCAGTGAAGATATCCGGGTCTGGAGTTTTCTTTGTGAGAAAGCTTTTAACCACAAATTCAGTTTCCTTAATAGATGTGGGAACATTCGCATCTTCTAGCTTTTCTCAAGTGTGTTTTGGCAGTTTGCATCTTTGTAGGAACTTTTCCGTTTCATCTACATTTTTGAATTTATGACACAGCGAGTAGAACAGACAGTCCCCAGTGAGGTTCCCTGTTTCACCTCTAATATGAGTTATTTGCACCTTTTTTTCTTCTTGATTAATCTGGCAGTTTCCTCAATTTTATAGACCCTTGCAAATAAACATCTTTTGATTTCACTGATTAAGAATATTAGTTTTTGGGGGGTTTTGTTTTGTTTGATTTTTTTGGCCTTCATTTCATTGAACCTCACTCTTTATCTTATTCTTCTATTTGCTTTTGGTTTAATTTGCCCCCTTTTCCCTAGTTTCTTAATTTGGGAACCTTTAGATTAGGGGTCGGCAAACTACACTTTTGGCCCGCAGCCTGTGTTTGTACACAGAGTTTTATTGGTACACAGCCATGTTCATCAATTTATGTGTTTGCTGGGGCTGCTTTTGTATTACTGTGGCAGAATTAGTGTTGTGACAGAGACCATATGGCCCACAAAGCCCAAAATATTTACTATTTGAGTCTGTATAAGGCCTTTACTGTCTTTCAACCCGAGCTTCAGATCATTGATTTGAGGTATTTCTTTTATCCAATATAAATCTTTTACTGCTATATATTTCTCTCTAGCACTGCTTTCGCTGCGTCTCGTAAATTTCGATGTGGTGTGTTTTCATTTTCTCTCAGTTAGAAATACTTTCTCATTTGCCCTCCTGCTTTCTCTTTGACCTGTGATTATTAGAAGTACATTGTAAGATGTCCAGATACTTGGAGATTTTCCAGATATCTTTCTGTTATCTATTTTTTCCAGATTAATTCTGTGTTCTGAGAACATATTTCATATGATAATTTGTTAAGATGTCCGGTATGGCTCGTTTGGGGAATCTTGCATGCACACGTGAAAAAAATCTTCTGCTATTCTCAGCTGGAATGCTCTATAAATGTTGGTTAGGTCAGTTGGTTTGATAGCATTCGGCTTTTCTATATTCGTACTGATTTTTGTCAGTTACTGAGAGAGGAGTTTTGAAATATCCAGGTATAATTGTGGATTTTTGGATTTCTTTTTTCAGTTTTATCAGCCTTTTATTCATGTACTTTGAAGCGCTTGTTAAGCATGTACACACTTGGAGTTGTTGCAGCTTTTTAGTGAATTGATCCCTTTATCATATGCATTGCTGCTCTTTATTCCTGATATTACCTTGATCTGAAATCGTCTTTGTCAGGTATTGATACAGCCACTACAGCTGTCTGTGAATTAATATTTGCATAATGTATCTTTCTTTTTTTCATTCTCTTGCCTGTTTTTCCCAAGGCAACCATTAGAACACATTGGCCAACAGAATGAAAGCGCACAAATGAATTTTAAAATAAAATCAAGGCGTCAGTAAGTAAGATCAAACACAAAAGTACTGATGCCTGCCACCGAGAATCCAATCAGATGGAGGAAGGCAGAAATTTAAATCAGAGAGCAGAGCATGTGAGGAGGGAATTAACCATGGCACAACAAGAGAGGATGAAAAATTGCTCAGGTTACTAGTGTAATGGAGGAACTGGAGCTGTAGGAAGGACTCCATGGAAAACAACCAGCTAGTCTAGCAAAAGTAAACATTCAAGCACTGGAATAGCTATGGTGCTATCCCATAGCTATCCCATAGTGATGGGATACCATCCCCTTGGTCACTTATCTAGTGGACACATCTTCTTTACCCAAAGTAACTAGGGTTTTAACAGCCAGATATCCCTCTTTTCTATAACTCTTAATGCAGTTCTACTGTTGTTCTCACTGAATTCTTGAATAGCGTGTGAGACCCATGCGAGGGCACATCAACCACTTGACTAGGTTTGTGTGGAGCTTTGTCATTGAACCTCTTCAACTTCCAGTTCTGGACCTACCAGCTAGCCCTGCATTGCATGGCTTCTTGGCTGTTTCATATACATCTTTCACTACATTAACCACATTGCAGGTGGGATTATTTGCTGTGTGTTTAGGATGAGCGGGATTAGTATTACCACCAGAAGTGTGTGCTGGTTAATAAACATGTGGGAAGAGATGCAGTTGCTATAAATCCAACCTAATTTGATTTATAATAGATAATAATTGGATGTTACTGTTAATAAAGAATTCAATCCAGAGGCGCTTGGGTGGCTCAATCGGTTAAGCATCCAACTTCCGCTCAGGTCATGATCTTGCAGTTCCTGAGTTCCAGCCCCATGCAGGGCTCTGTGCTGACAGCTCAGAGGCTGGAGCCTGCTTCCAATTCTAGGTCTTCCTTTTTCTCTGCCTCTCCTCTGCTCTTGTTCTGCCCCTCTCTCTCTCTCTCTCTGCCTCTCTCTCTGTCTCTGTCTCTCTCAAAAATAAATAAACATTTACAAAAAAATTTTTTAAAAAGAATTAAATCCACACTTTTCCTTATATTCAATCACTCCATGTGCCATTATAGGAACCATACCATTTCTGTCTTTAGTCAGAACTTGTAAAGAGTTATCCAAGACGTGTGGATCCCCAGGGCTCTTCATATTTTAAAAGTCAAAGATGGTTATGTACATACCAACTCTGAACCAGTCCCACGGAGGGCCAGTTAAGTCATACATCCAGAGATTGACTTCTCTGGGTCAGCCAGTCACGTGGGAAGCTCCTTTTGTAGAAACATACATGATGTTTTCTCACACCATTATCTTTCTCAAAGTTCAGGAATTGCTTGATGGAAAATAGTGACAGCAAGAAGCACAAATATCATCTGATCTATTTGGGCACACTAGCTACTTCAGCAGCCACTGCACAGACCCAACTAGATGCCTGGGTGTACATGAAAACCCATTCAGCTGTCATTTGGGTCAGGCATGTTTTTCACAAGTGCACCCTGGTTTTAGCCTCAGCCTTGGCCCATGTCACAAGAGCTCCCAGGCTGCGTTCACCACCCATGGCTTCCCCATCAATGCTTTTATATTTATATTTTTATATATACTTTTATATTTAAAGTGGATTTCTTATAGATAGCATATTCAGTCTTGATTTTTACATCTTGTCTGGAAATCTTTTGACTGGTATTTTTAGATCATTTACGTTTAATGTAATTGTTGATATGGTTGTTTTGAAATTTATCATCAGGGTATTTTCTATTCCTTCTCTTCTGTTTTCTTTTTTCTCTCATGAACCAGTAAATTTTAATATTAGTTACTTAATAGTTAATTTAATAACTAATATTTAATATTAGTTATTAATTTCATCCACTACAACAGAATCATAAGCCCTGTCCCCAGCTAAATCTGCCCCTACCACCCCCCTTTAAAAGATAAGCCCCTGGGATCTGGGCCCCAGTGGGGTAAGTGTCCCTCATGTGAGAGAAGTTGTAATTCTGAAGAAAATGACCACCAGAGTAGGAAGAGCTTTTAGCCCAAAGGGAAGCCAGAGGGCACAAGTCCAGCCACCCTCAGGGACCAGGAGCCTGTCCCAGGCAGACAGAAATTTTTGCATGGGATGAGGCTCTGTGCTGAGCCTGAGGTACTGGTGAATGGACTTGCCTGTGAGAACAGAAACTCAATAGTGAAAGCCACAGGGGGAAGAAGTGGCCGGCATTCGTGTGGCCAGTGTGTGACTCTGTCCCTCCCCCACAGGAGGAGGGGGCGGGTGTCTGTGGTGGCCAGACCCTGAGCTCGTGAGTGGATCCGCAGCCAGGAAGGGAACCAAGAAAGGGCCAGTGGGCAGGAAAGGGGGAAACAGGATGTGCAGACCACTAGCCGGGGGAAAGTACACTGTGTGAGGCAGAAAGTTCCATCCCTGCCCCTCCACACTCCCTCCACGCTGACAGTGTGGAGCCTGATGTGGGGCTCAGACCCATGAACCATGAGATCATGACCTGAGCCAAAGTCAGACATTTAATTGACTGAGCCACCCAGATACCCCTCTTCTGTTTTACTTTTCTTTCTCTGTCTTCATTTATATTAATTATGTTTTATTCTATTTATCTCTACTATTGGCTTATTATTTATACCTTAAATTATTTTTTTGTGTGTTGGCCCTAGGGGTTACACCATATATATATATATATATATATATATATATATATATATATATTCTTTATGTGTATATATGTGTATATATATGTATATATGTATACATATGTATATATGTATATATATGTGTATATATATGTATATATGTGTGTATATATATACACACATATATACATATATATATAAAGTTTATTTTGAGAAAGAGCGAATTGGGGAGGGAAAGAGAGAAAGGGGGAGAGAGAGAATCCCAAGCAGGCTCAGCACTGTCTGTGCAGAGCCCGACGCAGGGCTCAAACCCACAAATTGTGAGGTCATGACCTGAGCCAAAGTTGGATGCTTAACCAACCGAGCCACCCAGGTGCCCCTACACTATATATTTTAATTAATCATGGTCTGCTTTAAAATAATAGTATACCACTTCACATGAAGTGTCATCATTTGCTTTTTACCAAGCCACAACAGCTCTTATAGAAAAATTATGATCTAAAATATTATCTGGATTTATGGTTGTGGTAGTAAGACCATTTCATAATTCTTTTTTTTAATTTATTTAATCATCAAAATGTCTGTAGGAAAAGCATGGGAAACCTTATATTTAAATGCAGTCAAAGCGATTGGGAAATGAATAATAATGTTGTTGGTCGTGTGTATATAGCCTTAAATTTCACCAACTTGGCACACACAAAAAATAGCTAATTATTTGCCTTTTGTTTTCAAACAGATATTGCAGCTGTAGAAGAATGGTTAGTAAGGATCACATTACAACACGGATTACATATTTATACTACTGAAGGAACACTATTGGATAATGTCCGAGGTAAATGCCAACAGATAAAAGTAAAATGGCATTCATAATATTCTTTCAACAAATGTTGTAACCTACTATATGCCAGACTCCGTGCTAAGTTCTAGCGATAAAAAAGAGAGAGATGATCATTACCCTTGAGGGGCTCCCACTCTGATGAGGAAAACAAATAATTAAATACACCTCTAATGGTTAATAGAGGTCTGCAAAGAGTGCTATAGAAATATGGAAATATATCTTTTTTCTATAATCATATGGAGGTCATGATAAATAATGGCTTTATAAAGTTAGTTTTTGCACATTCTATGAACATGTTACAAAAGATAGTGTTCATTGCATTTCAGTTTCCTTTATGATGACCATCAGCAAAAATATTTGCTCATTCTTTGTAGGAACATTTACATTTTTTTCATGAAAAATTGGTTCTTTTAAGGTTATGAACACTGAGTGATATAACTGTCTAGGCTTCTCTTTTCCAGTTGTCTGACTTATAGTCCAATTTTTGATCATCCATAGCATTAAATTGTATTTTTTTAAGTCCTCATTCCTGGATCTTATATTTATCTTTACTTTCCTCACCTTCCCTTTTTTTAAAAATTTAAATTGCAGTTATTTAACATACAGTGTAATATTAGTTTCAGGTGCTTTTTACTTTTATTCTTTACTCCCACTCTGATGGTGCTATGTAGAACGCAGAATAAAGATAAATAAATAATACATCTTATGGAAAGTAGTAGCTTTAGGAGAGTGGGTAGCTTTAAGAAAAGTGATGATGTCCCACCCAACCTTATGTCAATTAAAATCTGACCTCTAAGGGTGCCTGGATAACTCAGTGGATTAAGCATCTGACTCTTGATTTTGGCTCAGGTCATGATCTCATGGTTCATGGGTTCAAGCCCCACTTCAGGTTCTGTGATTACAGTGCAGAGCCTTCTTGGGATTCTTTCTCTCTCCCTCTCTCTCTGCCTCTCCCCCCCACCCCAAATAAATAAATAAACATAAAATAAAATAAAATCTGAGCTCTAGAAGTGGAGCCAGCCATCTGTAACTAAAAAAGAAAAAAAGAAAAAAAAATCCCCCCAGGTGATTCTGACGTGCAGAGGATTGAGAACTGGTCTAGAACAAAGGTTGCATGTGTGCAAAAGACAGATCTATTTAATGTAGCATTATTTGTAATAGAAATGAGAAACAACTTAAATGTCCATCAGTAGGGGAAAAGACAGATACCTGTAGAATTTTCTGTTAAAATGAAGGAAATAGACCCATATATATCATCAAGAACAGAACTCAAAAGCATTGAATGAAAATTCAAGTTTCAGAATAGAATAGGAGAACATTTACTCAAAATTTAGAAAACACATAACAATGCTATGTACCATTCATGGGTACATATATATTGTAGTAAAAATGTAAAAACATGGGATTAGAATCCTACACAGCAATTTCATGATAGTGGTTGCATTTGGGGAAAATTTGGAAATGGGGCCACAAAGGGAGCAGAGATATCTTCAATCATTCTATATTCTTTTATTTCTTTAACCAAAATTAAAATACCTGAAAAATGACAAAATGTTGTGCTTTATTATTTTGTCATAGCATCCAGGTTTTTAAAAAATAGTCAATTATTGGGGCGCCTGGGTGGCTCAGTCGGTTAAGCGTCTGACTTTGGCTCAGGTCATGATCTCGTGGTTCTTGAGTTTGGGCCCCGTGTCAGGCTCCGTGCTGACAGTTCAGAGCCTGGAGCCTGCTTCAGATTCCGTGTCTCCCTCTCTCTCTGCCCCTCCCCCACTGACGCTCTGTCTCTCAAAAATAATAAACATTAAAAAAAATTTTTTAATAGTTATTCAATAGTAATTGCAAGCCTTTGAGATGGATATTTTGAAGTCCTGTGCTAGCTACCTTTAAGTACTGAAGTAACAGTCCATAATTATTTCAGTTTTCAAAATATTTTTGAAATCTGAATCACAACACATTGAAATGCACCCAGGTTATTATCTACTTCATTTAAATGTTAGCATATACTTAATTTAGAATGTATAGAGGTAACGTGGTAGCAAAGAGTTCTACAAATGAGTTGTTCTTAAAGGTTCCAGATGCAGAAATGAGATTCATGTGTTTGAGGAACAGAAAGGAGGCCTGTGATGTGGAAGCAGAGTAAACGACAGGCAGAGCGGCTTATAATACGTTTGGAGAGGC
Organism: Acinonyx jubatus; assembly: GCF_027475565.1. Taxonomy (NCBI): domain Eukaryota; kingdom Metazoa; phylum Chordata; class Mammalia; order Carnivora; family Felidae; genus Acinonyx; species Acinonyx jubatus. Next base: position 132,338,408 of record NC_069386.1, on the reverse strand, counting down.
CAGCAGGGAGCATGGTAATAAGTGCAGGTGTTATTCTAAGGAAGAGCCTTTGGAGCGTTTGAAGCTGGAGAGTGATACATTCTGACTCATGCTTTCTAAGTGGGTCACCTTGGCTGCTGTGTGAAGACACTCAGAGAAGGATGGCAAAAATGGCATAGAGGAGATTGGTTGACAGCTGTTGCCCTGGTCCACCTGGGAGGTGGTCCGGGGAACATGGGCCGGGGGGTGGAGATGGTGAGAAATAAGAATCTTTAGAATGTGTTTCGGAAGTAGAGCTGGTAGGAGTTCCTTCCTGGTGGATGAGGGATAAGGCAGACAGAGGAATCAGAATGAATCCTAGATTTCTTATTGAGCAATCAAATGGGTGATGGTCTCATTTACTGAAATGCTGGAGACATGGGGAGAAAGCATTGAGAAGGGGCAATTAAGAGTTAAAGTTAGGGTTAGAGTAGGAACTCTTTATTCACTACTAACTCCAATCCACCCCCTAGACCCCTCCACTAACACTGTTCCTAATCACAATCCCTGGTTCCCTTTCATAAGGGTCCCTTTTCTGTCTCCTCCTTGACTTCTCAATAGTAGGCAAGACTTATAACCACTCCCTCATTCTTAAAACATTTAAAATACAGTATCTGACTCTAGGGAGCTTGTACATCGAGGTGTTTTCATTTTGATGTGATCCTGTCCCAGCAACAAGGTCCAGTCTCTCTGTCCTGTAAGATCTGGTTATTAATTGCCTGCACAGACATGCTGTCACCCTGGCGAGTCAGCTGCCATACCCCAAATGCCTTTGAATTTCAGAGTGAATAACATTGGTTTATAAATTCGATCTCTTTCTGGTCTAAGCTACACTGTATCAACCCACATGGAAATCTACCTCCATTTCTTGCTTTTGCAGGAAGTGAAAAATGTATCACTTAAAGTCTTTGGGCTTTGCCGCAGATTTGAGGGAAATGGTAAAGATCTACATTGTAGAAATGTAAACAGCTAAAGAATCAATTATTAAATATCTCCTTATTTTATTTTTTTTAATGTTTTTTTCATTTTTGACAGAGAGAGAGACAGAGCATGAGTGGGGGAGGGGCAGAGAGAGAGGGAGATACAGAATCCGAAGCAGGCTCCAGGCTCTGAGCTGTCAGCACAGAGCCCAACGCAGGGCTTGAACCCACAAACCGCGAGATCATAACCTGAGCCAAAGTCGGACACTCAACCGACTGAGCCACCCAGGCGCCCCTAGATACTTCTTTTTAAAAATCCCTTGGCTGTTTTTGAAATTCAGACAGCAGTATTCTGTCAAATTGCCCTGGCTTGCTTTTTGTACTCCCTTTTCTCATTTTTTCAGAAGAAAAAAAAATTCCCCTATTTTCTTATCATTAAAATTTGACTTCATCCAGCCCCAATGCTTTGCATATCCAAGAATAGCTTGCCAGGTTGAGGGGTGGAACCTGTACCCCTCTCATTGGTTTTTCCTTGTAATCCCAGCCCAGCTTCTGTGTCTCTTCCGGAAATCCCCCAGTGTCTCAGCCCCTAATGATACCTTTCCCCATCTACTGGTATTCTGGATTTATTCCCATTGTTCTATATCTGCTGCCGTTTCTGTGGAGTCGGAGGAAGAGAACAAAAAGTAAATGTGTGGTGTGGGCTTTTGAAGCAGAAGATGTTCTCTATCGTAAGTGTCCTATGACCCAGCAATTCCATTTCTAGGGAGAGATCCTGCGGCCAGTCCTCGTCCCCAAAGGTGACCAAAGCAGGGTCTGCCATCACACACGTTCTTCTGCAGTGTGACTGTGCCAGGCCCCCATGAAGGGCACTTAGCCTTCATTCCTTCTACTCTGGAAAATAAGAATCAACCTTTTTTTTTTTTAGCTGATGAAGGGTGAGGTAATACACCTGCTTTTTGGAAAATGAAATAGGCCCTCTACATAGTGCTTTGAAAATCCTTAAACGGGGCACTTGTGATGAGCACCAGGTGTTGTGTGTAGGTGTTGAATCGCTAAATTCTACACCTGAAACGAATATTACCCTGTTTGTTAACTAATTGGAATTTAAATAAAAACTTGGGGGAAATTAAAAATAAAAAAACCTTTAAAGGAAAGCAGTAACGTCCCTATTCAAGCCTGCAGCCACGATTTATAAACACCTAAATTTGATTTCCACAGAACCTATTCTTCAGGGAGATCTCGGGGCCATAATGACAAAAAATGATATCAGCAAAGTGTATCAGCACGTGATGGATCTCAAAGTGGCAAAATGCCCCTGTGCTAACGATGTAGCGTTACTTGGCTTCATTTTGAATGAAACCTACAACGGTAAGTCCGTTGGCTGTGTTGAAAGTTAGATGTGGGTTTTGTGTTTTATAACAGCAGTGTTTAACTGGCAGTGCAAGTTAGACTCAACGGAGTCAAAACGTTTCCTAAAAATACCTGCGAATTTACTCTTTGTCACTTCCCCTTGTCAACTTGCAAGTGTGATCAACTACTTTTACTCTGTGACTTTTGGTCATGTTCATCGTGACTGTAGTGTCTCTCCTAATTTCACTTACCCCCTGATTTCTATTAATATGTTATTTCCTCTCAGAGGTGACTCCTTGTGTAAAATGGGAATCATGTTCTAAGGCATCATAACATTACTTCATTTATTATGTAGGTGCTTTTAGATTCCTACTGTAGTATTTAAAAGCATCCTACTCTGTTTCAACTTTTTTTTTAATGTTTATTTTTGAGAGAGAGAGAGAGAGAGAGAGAGAGAGAGAGAGAATGAGTGGGGAAGGGGCAGAAGGAGAGGGAGACACAGAATCCGAAGCAGGCTCTGAGCTGTCAGCACAGACCCTGACGTGGGGCTTGAACTCACGAGCTGTGAGATCATGACATGAGCTGAAGTCGGACACTTAACCGACTGAGCCACCCAGGCACCCCATCATTTCAACTTCTAATGTATTATGATAGTTGTTTTTCCTAGATCATCGGTGACCTTCTAGTCCCCAAACCCAATGAATGAAAAGGAAAATAAAAGAATTAAAAGAAACAAAATATTATTACTCACAAATAATATGGGCACCCTAAAATCCAAACTAAAATCCCCGAATCCAACTCACCATCCATGTGGATGACCGACGTAATACTCAACGGCCAGACGTCGTTTCCTCCAATGATCTTCCCCCATCGCACTTCTGTGGCCATACTCTGGACCTCATCATCTCCCCTAATGTTGGTACCTGTGGAGTCTCTACCATGAGCAACTCACACTGTCCACGCCCCCTCCCCTCACGTTCTTACCACCTCTTCTAGTGCTCCCACTCCGGTGCTCCTTCGATTTCACTGAGACTTCGGTGTCTTGTCCCTACCACCTTCTCCACTTCCCAACACCCTTGGTTTTCTCTCTCCCCTCCCCCATAATTTGCATAGCCCACCCTTACAGATCCTTCTGTAGCTTCCCTGCCCTGCTCTGTCTTCCATTCCCCGAGCAGTGCCAACTCCGGTTAAAACCACCTCTAGTCCTGCCCTGAGACAGCGGAATGTTGCTAGAGAAGACGCGGCACGCCAGTCTCCCTTTCGCATTCCACCGACCGCTCTCACTTTAAATTCCCGATCCCAAGTCTCAAGTGGGCCCTCAGCACCACCCAGAAACCCTGTCCCTCTTCGCTGGTATGTTTATTTTCCGATCCCGCCAAGTGGCCTTATCTCACACCTCTTCCCACACCTCAAACCCTCCACGTCACCCCCTTCCCCTTTCCACTCTCAGCTGTGCCTTTATCTAATATTTCATATAGAAAACCAAGATCGACCACAAGGCACTCCTTCGTCGCTGCACCTGCAAACCTGCCGTTCTACCCGCTTTGGTGCTTGTGAGCCTTGCCTTCTCGCCTGTTGCGTTGCGAGAAGCATCTCTGCCCAGACTCCACCTGTCGGAGGCCACCACCCCCAACCCTTGTGTTCTGGATCCCGTTCCCTGCGACCATCTGAAGCACCTTGCTCCTGCTGCCTCTCTGCTGCAAATGCCACCTTTCCCTCTGCATCGTCTGCTCTCTCTCCTCGCTGGATTGGGTCCATTGGCGTACAGACAAACCCTCCTTTGTTTGGGAGCATCCTAGCTGTTTTTCTGTTCTCCTTCAAAGCAAAATTTGGGCAAAGAACTTATTGTAGATGGTGCTCCGTTGTCCCACCTCCCGCTTTGTCTTCATTCCTCTAGAGATGAGTGTTTGGTACCCGCCAGTCTTGTGAAACTTTCTTCCCAAGACCATTCCTGATTTCCATATTGTCAGTTCCAGCCACCCGTTCTTCTTCTTTTTTTTAATGTTTATTTTTTATTTTTACTTTTTTACATTTATTTATTTTTGAGAAACAGAGTGAGACAAAGGGTGAGCGGAGGAGGGGCAGAGAGAGAAGGAGACACAGAATCCGAAGCAGGCTCCAGGCTCTGAGCTGTCAGCACAGAGCCCGACGCCAGGCTCGAACCACAAACCGTGAGATCATGACCCGAGCCAAAGTCAGACGCTCAACTGACTGAGCCACCCAGGTGCCCCAATGTTTGTTTATTTATAAGAGAGAAAGAGAGCACAAGCACAGAGCTTGACACGGGGTTCAAACTCACGAGCCATGAGATCATGGCCTGAGCTGAAGCTGGACACTTAACCAACTGAGCCACCCAGGCGTCTCCAGCCGCCAATTCTTTATCCTCATTCTACTTTCCTTCCCAGCAGCACTGGACACAGCTGGCCACTCTGTCTTCAAAACACTTTATCCTCTTGGCTTTCTCGGTATCGCCTTTGATTGCTTTTATCTGACCACATTGGTCATTCCTTACTTTTCCAGACAGACTCCTCTTCGGTGTGTCCCCTCAAGTAGTTGTCAAACTCAGGGCTTTGTCCTTGACTCTCCTTCCTTAGGGAGCCACGTCTCTCTCTTTGAAAAACTTAACCCAGTCCTATGGTTTAAGTGCCGTCTCCAGGCCAGTGATTCTCAGACCTATATTTCTGGTGCTGAGCGCTCCGTGGAGACCAAACTCCTCTATGCAATTGTCTATAGTTTACATTTCCTCCTGATGTCTACTGAGCATCTCAAATACAGTAACTCTGATCCAGAACTCTTGACTCATCTCCCTCTGAAATCTGTTCTTCTCCAGTATTCCTTATCCCAATTCATGTGGAGTTGCTCCAAGCTAAAGTCTAGAACACATTCTTGACTGCCCTTACTCTCATGACATTCCAGGATGGTGCCATACCCAGTGTGTATCCCCAGTGTGACCGCTTCTTTCCTCTGCTAAAGTCTTAAGTCAATGTTGGTTTTCCACGAGACCAATTCATAGCTTCTTAAGTGGTCTCCCTATTTGTATTCTTGCCCCAGTACAACCCATCTTCCATACAGCCACCAGAGTGGTCTTCTCAAGTATAAACCAAATCACATCACTTCCCTGCCTCAGACATGCAGAGGCTTCCCTTATGGCCAGTAGAATAAAATCCAAACTCTTCACAATGGTCCACATCAGCTTCTGTAACCCTGGAGTACAGTCGTGGTCGTTTGTTATACAGAGTGGCTTTGTAACTTAATTTGAGCCTCAAAGTATTAACCAGAACAAGACATTTGTTTTCCTACTTCCCCTTCTATTGAATATTTCTAAACTTTGCAGGGCCCTGGTCATGTGATATCATACTGGACACCAATGATCATCCCTACTTAGAATATAGGATAGTGTTATCTGTGGAACGAGACTTAGAGCTCAGAATGGCAACACACGTCATTAGCTTTTTCTCTCTCTGGAAAAAGTATATGGTGACAACACTTTCTGCTACATCTTTCCCTACACAGAAAACAGCTGAGAGTGGAAATATACACTTCACCACATGAGTGGTCCTACATTCGTCTTTGGGAAACAGAGCACATGCGTTAGATCATCAACCGTCTTCAGGCTCTCCCACCTCAATAATTATGCCTGTTGACTAGATTTCAGGTTAATATTCCACATTTAAAGCAAAAGACTCTCAACACTCCTAGGTATGGCCAAAGAAAAGTGAGATCAAAGTATTTGCAGTGTGTTCTGTCTTCTTTTACGAGGTTCTCATGAGGCATAAGCAAATACTTTTCTATTTTTTTTTAAAAATCACAAATAGTAACGTAAATCAAACATAGTTTCTTCCTCTTGGAATTTTAACTTCCTTCCTGGAGTTGTAAAACTATTGACTAAGATTGTATTTCTGAACTAGGAATGTACTTATGCTTACAAAAATGCCATCAGGGAAGAAAAAAACCCTCTTCCTCTACTCTCTTATGTCTAGTGAATGAGGGCTGTGAATTAAATTAACAAAGGCAGATTATCAGGAAAAAAAGGCACACATTTTAAATTAATATTTGCATTCACAGGAGCACCTGGGTGGCTCAGTTGGTTAAGCAACCGACTTTGGCTCAGGTCATGATCTCGCGGTTCACAAGTTTGAGCCCCGTGTCGGGGGTCTGTGCTGACAACTCAGAGCCTGGAGCCTGCTTCAGATTCTGTTGTCTCCCTCTCTTTCTTCCCCTCCCCCCTCACACTCTGTCTGTCTCTTTCTCTCTGTCTCTCTCAAAAATAAACATTAAAAAATATTTACATCCACAGAGTTAACTTAAAAGCAGTGAAGCTCAAATAAGTGGTTAAACTTGGGGGCATATATACCGTTTTAACGAAAGAAGGTTGGGCTTCGGGGGATGATAAAGTATGGGGAAGAGACTAGGAAAGATGTGAGGGGATTAATGAAAGAGAAGGGCTGTTCTGGTAAAGTATGTTTATGCAAACTTAGCATCGACTTCTCTTCCATCTCTGGTGAGAAGAGAGCTCCATGCTCTGCTTGTAGCCAGGTAAGGGGAGGGCAGAGGTCTCTTCCTGAATCTGTTGATTCTCAGTTGCCTTCAGCTCAAAGGAATCCTTAACCAGAGTGGCATATTTTGGGGGACATATTCTGATCCCCTTCGATATAAAACAGAATCCTTAAAATTTAAATCAGACAGTTGGCTAAAATCCTATGTTAACCTGAAGTCGCTTCATCTTTCCAATGCTTAGGAAGTGAGATACTAGCTGAGGGGAGGCGAGCTGAGGCAGGGCAGAGATTGGTCTGGAAGGTGGGGCAGAGGTCAGTTCTGGCTGTGGCAGTCTGGGAACCATAGAAGTGGGTTACTCTCTTTGTAACGTTATCTGAACTGAATCTTCCTTTTTTCTCCTGTTAGGTATTTACATAGGCCTCAGTTTTTCTGGATTTTGGAATTACAGTGATACCACGTGGTATAACCTGACAGATACGATCTATTCCCAAGTTGGAGAAGGTAATTCCTCTAATGGTGACTTCATCTTCAGGATCCCATACATAGCAATACTTGATCAGTATGAATGAAATGAAATGTCTGTGCTGAGGAGCTCACCTTTTCCTTCCTTTTTAACCTGGTGTGATTTCTCCCCTTAGAACACACAAAGCTTTCAGTGGTGGATATGGTTTTAACCAATCACTTTTTAGTTATCCTCACCTCTCTGGGTCTTTTTGTAAGTGGAGATCTCCGTTATCCATCATCCTCTGTCTTAACGGTATGTGAATTGCTTTTAAATACGTTCCTAGTTCGGGGCTCCTGGGTGGCTCAGTCGGTTGAGCGTCCGACTTCGGCTCAGATCACGATCTCGCGGTCCGTGAGTTCGAGCCCCGCGTCAGGCTCTAGGCTGATGGCTCGGAGCCTGGAGCCTGCTTCGGATTCTGTGTCTCCTCCTCTCTCTGCCCCTCCCCTGCTCATGCTCTGTCTCTTAATAATAAATAAACGTTAAAAAAAATAAATAAATACATCCCTAGTTCAGAAATACAATCGTAGTCATTAATTTAAAAACTGTAAGAGGAAAATTAAAAATTCCAAGTGGAAGAAACTATGTTTAATTTACTTTACCATTTGTGACTTAAAAAAAAATAATAGAAGAAGTATTTGCTAATGCCTCATGAGAACCTAGTAAAAGAAGATATAATACACTCCAAATACTTTGATCTCACCTTTTATCTACATAAAGTAGACATACTTGATACTTGAGCTATGTGTGGTGTGTCTTAGAATTTAAATGCTTCTTCCTTTTAGAAAATGTAAAAGCAGAATACAATGGCTTTTTCCCTTGCCTCATAGTGTTGACCATATCCTTTGGAAATGGTGCTAATTTTATTGCCACACAAGTTTATGTTTTAAACATGCACATATAGAAGATTATTTATCTATTTATAGCTATGTATGTTCCCCAAATACTTTATGGTAATTTGTACAGCTAAATATAGTATTACAAATGAGCATGAGTCAAAAAGTTAGCACTGGGATTGAGTGGAGGGGCATATACATTTTGGTGAGGATACACAATACATATACCATGAAATTCTCAAACATGTCAATAAACATCTCTCAAAAACTACCACAACAGAAATAAGAGCAGTGATAGAGATTTTGAAACAGTGGAAAAAAAGATGAGAGAGTATAGAAGGGGTGATTGCTTTGGTTGAGAAGCAGGTATTTCTTACATGTGGGGATTATGAATATTCACAGCCTTCCCTCCTTCCTCACCATTTCTGAGGAAGTACCATTTGTTGCTCAAACAACCAACAGATCTGACCTTTTATGTGCTTACCATGGAATTGTTGGAGACTTGAAGAAGCCGGGCACAGTGACTTAACAGTCCAAAACATGGAGGATTGGGCACAGGTTGTACAGTGAGGGCTGGCCCTGGGTGAGGCAGGAGAAACAGGGGACCATGGAGAAAATAATATGTTAAGGGATTTCCTAATCCCAGTGGGTGGCAGATTTAGTACCTTTCTGTACCCTTCTAAACTCTTCCGTTTAAATCATTACGTGATTTAAAAAACAAAAACAGGGGCGCCTGGGTGGCGCAGTCGGTTAAGCGTCCGACTTCAGCTCAGGTCACGATCTTGCGGTCCGTGAGTTCGAGCCCCGCGTCGGGCTCTGGGCTGATGGCTCAGAGCCTGGAGCCTGCTTCTGATTCTGTGTCTCCTTCTCTCTCTGCCCCTCCCCCATTCATGCTCTGTCTCTGTCTCAAAAATAAATAAACGTTAAAAAAAAAAATTAAAAACAAAAACAAAAAAAACTCAGATCCTTTCTGTAATTAAGTCCAAGTACAAATAAATCAATAAAACAGTGAAACAAAGCAAAGACCAGAGAGGAAATCTCCAGGATATTATTTAAACTATGTTAGAGGCTGGTTTTAATGGGTGACACTCCTAACTGCTGGGATACAAAAGCATCATTTCCTTTAGTATAATTCAAATTGCTGTGTTTTGTTATGCCTCCTGATATGCAAGCAAAAATTAAAGTGTTGTCCTTGTGTTTTTTTTTTTCTTGTAGTTTTCAAGGGCAGACTTTTGTGGTTTCGAAAGGGTAAGAAGCTTAAATTTTCCAGGGGTTGGTTAGAAGAGGAGTGTTTCCTTGATGGCCCGAGGGATGAGGCACAAGATTAAGAATTCACAACACAGATCATTCCTGTTACTATGATATTATTTCCAGTTTGAACTTAAAGAAACTTACTTCCAGCAGACATTAAGCAATGACCTCCTTCCCTTTCAAAGGAAGAAGTGTATCTGCTTGTTTCATTGGCCTCCCCTCCCCCACTTCTTCGCATGTTCTCTCCAGAACTGTTGTGGTTGTTCAGGTGTATTCTGCACAAGGGCACCCCCTTGAAAAGAGAGTTGGGGCTGAAATTTGGCTAACACTTTTCTCCCCAGTCCATCTACCCCCCCCCACCCCCTTGTGGGTCTCTGCCTGCCTGGAGAAAGGGGCACCTCCAGTTTTCACAAAAGTGCCATTTAAGCCAGCCACAGCTCCGCTGCTGGCCTGTGAAGGGTGGGGTGGGGAAGGGATTCCATCCGTCTTTTCTCTCCTCTGTTATTACAAAGTCAAGTTTTGTGATTCAAGTAGGTCATTCCCATCAACATAAGCATGCTTGAGTTTGGAGCCCACCACAAAATTATGAGGATTCCTAGCCTATTGCCATGGCCCGTCCCCCTTCCATCCTCATGCAGGCCTGTGGGCACACACCCAGCTGTGCACGCACACACGCATACACACACACACACACACACTCACTTGCTCTCACCACCTAGAAGGAAGGAGCACTTATGTCTCAGGACGCAAATGCAACAGATTCCTGCCACACTAAGTGGAGGAAATGTAAAGCAGAAACCCAGGGAGGCCCGATGGGCAACACTGATGTACATTAGAAAGAACAGGGGGAAGTACCTGCCAAAATAGAATTCCGTACCCGGCACAACTCTGTCACTCAAGAACGAGCCGGAAGGAAAGAAAGTTGCACAGATAAGACATTAGCAGAGCTTACTACCCAGAAACCCCCACGAAGGAGTGGAATACCAGAAACAGTGACAGACCTAAAACGTATGCTCTAAACTCTAACAGAGGAAGGAACTTCATCTGTGAGCTCCACTCTGGGATCCGCGTCCAGCACGGTGCCTGCCACAAAGTAGGCACTTAGTAAATACTTGTTCCAAGAATGGAATTGGCGTAAAAAAAAAATTTACAGTTCCAAATTTTGTGTTTAATACTTGGGCGGAACCAAAACTCCAGATACTACAAGGAGGAAGGGAGATGATTTTCAGCGGATGACCAGCCTATTGTGAGACCGTCGTTTGGTGGGAGAATCAATATGGGGAATCATTTTGGAATTTGATAGAAAAACGTACTCAGTTCAACACAAACCATACAGTTTAAGGGATAATTACCCGAAAAGAAAAGGAAATATGGCCTAAAGCTTCCAACCCACCAGAAGAAGGGAAGAAGATTAAGGACTAATCCATCAGTTCCCACAAAAAGCAAGAAAGGAGGAAAACAGGTGCAAAGATAGAAGAATGGAAAACCAACCATAAAGTGAGATGCTAGAAATCAATCCAAATATGTCAGCTAAAATTGAATCATACAAGAAGCAATAGAATAAAGAGACAGAGGGGACTATACCCTGAGCTCTTTTCCTTACCCCTCGGCTCCCACTAACTTTCATCTCCAGTCCACCTGGCTGTCAACTCAGCAGTATTGGGGATGCTGGACAGCTGGACTCCAAGCCTGAGCTCTGAGGAACCCCTCAAGCTTTGGGGAGCCCCACTGAGGAGGCCTGGCATGTCTTTCCTCTCATGGGTCAGGTGAGAACAAGGCATTTGGCAACTGCAGGCAGACGGCTAGAAGGTGGAGGCTCCTGGAGAGCGCTTGGCTTGCAGAAATCCAGGAGCCCCCAGAGAAGGTTTCAGTCAACCTTGTGAGAGTGGCTGGCCTCCTGGAGAAAAAAAGCCCAGTGGGAAGGCTGTTTTCTCCCTGTGCCTGAGGTGAGCAGGGTGAAGGAGATGGAAGCAGAGAAGCTTCTTTCTGGTTCTGAGGTGAGGGGGAAGGGCAGCCCAGAGGTGGAGAGACCACTTGGCCTTCTGTTACTTCACAGTCTGAGATGCTTCCCAAACCAGACTTGAGTGCTCCCTTCAAAATACGTCTAAGCCAGCTCAGCAGGCGGAGAGCACAAAAGATCATTAGAATCAGACCATACAGCAGAGTTGCTGATGGAGAAAGTGATAAATGAAGAAGAACAACAAAATGAATCGACTCATTTAACAATTATCCAATGAGCGTCTATTCTATGGCTACTGTTCTTGGCACTGAGATATTAGCGAGAAGGAAAGACCACCAACACCTATTAGCTTAGAGTTTCAAGTGCCACATGAAAGTACTTTCTGGGATTAAATACCACACTTTAATTAAAGTGTCTAATTAAAAAATAGGATGAATTGGGGCACCTGAGTGGCTCCATTGGTTAAGCATCCGACTCTTGATTTTTGGCTCAAGTCGTTAACTCACGGTTGGTGAGTTCAAGCCCCACCTTGGGCTCTGCACTGACAGCATGGAGCCTGCTTGGCATCCTCTCTCCCTCTGTCTCTGCTCCTTCTCTGCTTGTGCTCTCTCTCAAAATAAATCAGTAAACATTGTTTTTTGTAATGGAAAAAATTGAAGGATAGAATAGCCACTGTTTAGATGCAGATAAGCAGTGCTGAAGATGAAGAGGAAGAAACTTCTCAAACCAGGGAAGATGGGTAAAAATCACGGGGCAAAGATAGGCCTTTGAGGATAATCCAAGTCTAAGAGGTGAGAGAAGTTTGGGGAGGAATAAAAAAGGAACAGATAGAAGACAGGCAATAATAACACAAATAGCAGAAGAAAATTACACCAAAATTAAGAAAGATCCAAGGCTATCTATTGAAAAAAACCACTATATCCTGGAAGAATTGAAAAAGATGTATGCTTGGGCATATCCTAATAATATTTCCGAATTTGACGATTAAGGGGAAAACACTACAACTTTCCAAACAGAAGAAACAAATGCAAAATATACCTCACTGGCATTAGAGTTCACTTATACAGCAGTAGAAGCTGGAAAACAGTAAAATACACATCTACAGACTATCAAGACAGAGGGACCACAATTCAAAAATCCTTTTTCCAGTCAAGAGATTATTCATCTTTCCAATTAAGAAAGAGTTTGGAAAGTGTATCACCCAGTTATTCCAGCTAAGGAAAATACTCAGGAGCGAACTTTAACAAAATAAACCAGTGAGCACAGATGTTGGGGAGATAAAGAGAACAGGAAACAGTGATGAGCAGTGCTTAGCTGTTTCTCTCGTTTTACCTAATATCTATGTTTTCTGTCTGTGTAAATCAAAATGGAGTGCTTGACGAAGATCTTGAAACAGAGAGAACGTGTTGCAAGGGAAATTAGAATTTCCAACATCTAAAAATGACTATTTTCAAACAGTAATACATTCCCATAATTAAAAACCAAAACAGTTACATAAAGATCTACATTAAAAAGTCCCATTTGCTCCTTTGTATATACTCTCCCTGTCCCCTACATCTTTTAGATTTTCGGTGACATACATTTATTTATTTATTTGTTTGTTTGTTTATTTTATTTAAAGATTTAATTTTTAAGTAATCTCTACCCCCAGTGTGGGGCTCGAACCTAACAACCGAGAGAGCAAAAGTCCCACACTCTACCAGCTGAGCCAGCCAGGTGCCCCCTCAGTGACTTTTAAATGTAAATTTAAATAATTATGAATACAAACTCTCCTCACTTGCTCCCACTATATCCTAAATACGAACATATCTGTTGTTTTCACTTAGCCACATGTCAGGGGGGAAATGCCATATTAGTACGTGTACTAATTGTTGTTTCTTGCCCAACCATTTCCTTTGTTGACATAGAATTTTTCTCCATGTATTTGCCTCACACTCCTGAGCTATCAAACTTTAGAAGTTTTCATTAGGTTTTTCTCTTTTTATATCCTAAGTCTCCCTACTGCCTAAATGATATTTTTATTTCTTCTTTTATGTAGGTTGACTATGTCAAAGGAAAATTGTGGTATAATGAAAAATGTTTTGCCAACAGAGAACACTTTGAAGGTAAATTGAGAAGAGATATTAACAGGCTTTTTTCAACATAGATGGAGTATACAGATGAAATAAAATGACATAAGATAAAAATAGAATAAAACAGAAAAGTAGGTTTATTTTATATAAGTTAATGGCCTAAAACTGAGGGGGGAGGGAAATTAAATCTGAAAGAGGCAGGCCCTGTTATAAGTGAAAAAAAATATTGTATTTGAATGTACTTAATGATACATTTAAAACTGTAGATGCTGCTTTTAATTTCTGTACCTTTGTATTTTATAGTTGATTATGTTACTATCACCTTTGAGAGAAACAGGACCCTGAGTGAGGTATGTTCTTAAATATTTTAAAAGGTAAGAAATTTTAGGGGTGCCTGGGTGGCTCAGTCGGTTGGGCGTCCAACTTCGGCTCAGGTCATGATCTCACGGTTCGTGGGTTTGAGCCCCGCATCGGGCTCTGTGCTAACAGCTCGGAGCCTGGAGCCTGCTTCGGATTCTGTGTCTCCCTCTCTCTCTGCCCCGCCCCCACCTGTGCTTTGTCTCTCTATCAAAAATAAATAAAATGTAAAAAAAAAAAACAAAAAAAAGGTAAGGAATTTTATTTCTTGGATTATTATTAATCTAAAACAACGGCAGTTCTACAGACTGAAGGACTTCATCCCTCTTCGTGCCCAGTTGTGTTTCTACTTGGGTTTAACGGTACTTACCTAGTTACGTTAAATCTGGAACTACACAGTAGTTCTCGAAAAACAATTCATGCCAGAAAGAGAGGCTTCGCAGTGTTTTCTGGACTTCCCTCCCCCCCCCCCCCAGAAGAGAAGCACAGACAGCAAAGATTTATCACTATTATTTGTGGTTGATCAGGAGAACACAGTGGCTCACTAGTGTATCTGCTTACGAGAACTAATTAGAACTTACATTTTAAAAATGGCATTAACTTTTCCTTTCTCTTTTTGTAGTCGAGCTCTTGTTTTTACAGCAAAGAACCACTCCGTCAATGGTTACCTTGCTTACCTCACATTTTAAAAGGAAGGAAAACTATCACTTCAGCTCTGGCAACGTTTCTTGTTGACCAAGAGCACAGTGCTGGAGTCTACCTCTTCTCCAACCAGGTAAGTGTTACGGCCCCGGGAGGTTACTCTTGATGACACAACAGGGAAAATGTACCCTTGCAAATTTATCTCCAAGTTCTTGTTATCTTTGGCAGTAGGAGTGGCTATAATTAACCACCACAAAATTATTTATGGTTGATAGTATAGTTTAAGGCACATTGGGGGTTTCTTGCCTCTGCTTTACCGTTCAGTTTGATGAAAACAGAAAATACGATGGTGTCTGCATAGTGATTCTTCTTCACTTCTTCTGCAGGAGAATATAAGCTGAGCTTGGTCTATATAAGGTTAAGGTTCCATAAATTGATTCGTTTAAATGAACAAAAACTGGGGCGCCTGGGTGGTTCAGTCGGTTAAGCGTCTGACCTCAGCGCAGGTCATGATCTTGTGGTTCATGAGTTCGAGCCCCATGTCGGGCTCTGAGCTGGTAGCTCAGAGCCTGGAGCCTGCTTTGGATTCTGGGTCTCCCTCTATCTCTGCCTCTTCCCCCACTCTCTCTCTCTCAAAAATAAATAGAGAGTAAAAAAAAAAAAAATTAAAATGAGCAAAAAATGGGACTAGCCCTACCCTTATAATTTTAGTGGAGAAAAAATAATTTTCTTCTACCCTCTTAAGTTCAGTTCTTGAGGCCCTGCAAATTAAACTGATAAAAGACACATAACAGGAGAAGAGAAAACAATCGATTTATGCATGCAGTGTACATACATGTGGTTGAAAATCAGTGATGAGAAACTCAAAAAGGTGGTTCAAATTTGGGGATTATATACCATCTTAATAGTTTAAGGGGGCAGGCGAGAAAGGCGCTTAAGGGAAAACAAGTGAAAAGATAACAAGAGAACAAACAGGAGATAAGAAAGTTTGTGATAATGTTTGCTCACACAGGTTTGAGTGGTTTTCCCATCTCAGGGCCATAAAACTCCTCTGGAGGAGGGATTTGGGGTGGGTTTTATTTGTGTTCTCCCTTCTGGAAGTAGATCTGCTCTGAAGAGGAATTAATGATAGTTTTATTTCCCAGAAGTTGCTGCTTTTAGTCAGAGAAGGGAAGGCTTTTTTTCCTGCATCTGTTGAATCTTAAATGTCTACAGCTTAACGATGATCTCTATACCACAGTGGCATATCTTGGGGTACACTTTCTGACCCCCTTCAATGCCACGATCCAAGTAGAGTTGTAAGGTGACCCAGGCACCCACGCTTTAAGGTAGGGTGCCATGACACTTGTAAGCATGGGCGTTGGCATCGGTCTATTTGAGCAACAGCTCTATGATAAACTTCCCCATGCCATTTATTATAGAAGCTTGGACAAATTATTTAATCTTCTAAACCTCATGCTCAACATCTATGAAATGGGCATATGAGGCAGGGAGAGGCAGAGCAAAGACACATCGATGGTTGCCACTGCTTTCAGTTCTCTTCTGCGCTAATGGACGTGTCCCCGTCTTAATCAAAATCCAAGTAACAGGAAACACAAAAAATTGTAACATCGTCTAGTAATATAAATGGTAAAATTCTTATGGTTTGTTCATGCTTAATCTATTTCTAGAAAACCACCACTGTCTCTGTGAGCACCCTAAAAAATAACAAACCAGGATTAAAACCAAAATTTCCACTTTTCGTATTTCCTTCATCATTCTCGTCTCCTGTGGGAATGGTATTCCATCCGCGAAGCCATTTTCTGTATGCTTATGGTGATCAGGTGAGTACACATGACATTTCACGCTCTAGGGTAGGTGTAAATCATTGTCTTGTTCTATGCTGAGTGGTTATACGTCAAGTAAAAAACAGCATCGTTCTGATGATCAGGGAGATAGAAGGCCCAATGAAGAGAACATGAGAGCAGAGGAATTAGGAGAGTGAATACAAACAAATCCTTTGCAAAGTTTTGCTGAAAAGTAGAGCAGTAAAATGCAGCAATGGTAGCAGGAGGAAGGGAGGTCAAGAGAAGCGGGAGAGGGGCACCTGGGTGGCTCAGTTGGTTAAGCGTCCAACTTGGGCTCAGGTCATGATGTCACAGTTTGTAGGTTCGACCCCCACCCCCCGCCCCCAACCCGTCAGGCTCTATGCTGACAGCTCTGAGGCTGGAGCCTGCTTCAGATTCTTTGTCTCCCTCCCTCCGCCCCTCCCCTACTTGTGCTCTGTCTGTGTTTCTCAAAAATAAACATTAAAAAAAAATTTAAAAAGAGAGAGAAGAGGAAGAGACAGAAGGAATTAGGCTATGCGGATGGGAATTATTCAGTAGAGAGGGAAAGACTGGTGATGTGGGTGAGAGAGGGAAAAGTTGCTGGAGCGACATGTCTAAATACAGTACCAGGAAGAAGGGAGGGCTTTTGGATTCCAGAGCCGGTAAGTGGGTAGATGTGGTAATGGAAGGGGGTGGAAATTTATCTTTTACTTTCTCCACAAAAACCAAAGTTATTGTTTGAGCATGAGGGTGGAGGAGCGTTGGGGGTTTGAGGAAAGAGACAACAGAGAGAGATAGTTGCCTACGAGAGCGGGAGAGTGGATTGACGGATGAGAGAAGGCAGTACAGTTGCTTGGGCTTTGTGCTCATGGATTCCAAGTGCGATCAGTTCAGCATTATTGTATGTTCTTCTCTGTGGTCAGTTGTGGGGGGTCCACACACATCGGAGAAGACAGAGAGTTGTATTTAACCACAGTTGGAGTTTTATCAAGAGGTGATTAGGAAGTAAAAGAGTGTGCAGAAGGAAATGCAGTGAGACAAAAAAAAATTAAGAATTCAAAGGCATGAGTAATAAAATGTAAACAAACTATTTACTTGCAGAAGATCTGATTGCCTATGTAGAAAACTTAAAAGGTACATACACATTATTAAAAAGAGGAAAAGAGTTAAACAGTGGAAGGGAAAGTCAGTTTCATTTCTGCTCATGATCAGCAAATTTGAAAGCATAATTTTTTAAAGTTTATTTATTTTGAAAGAGAGAGAGTGAGCATGAGCAGGGAAGGGTAGACAGAGAGAGAGAGAGAGAGAGAGAGAGAGAGAGGGAATCCCAAGCAGGCTCCACACTGTTAGCACAGAGGTAGACGCAGGGCTCAAACTCACAAACCATGAGATCATGACCTGAGCCGAAATCCAGAGTTGGATGCTTAACTGCACTGAGCCACCCAGGCACCCCTGAAAGCATAATTTTTAAGACCTTATTTACAACAGCAAAAACAAAACAAAGCAAAACTACACACACACAAATTTTAAAGTATGTAGGAATAAATCTAAGAAAAGATTTCTGAGACTTATATGTAGAATATTATAAGCTTTATTGAAGGACATTTAAAACTTTAAGAAGAAACAGATAAAAACATACTTGTAAATAGGAAAACTTATAATATCATTTCTTCCTTAAATTAATCTGTAGATCTAATACAACTTTAATTAAAATCTCAAGGCTTGTTGTGGAGTTTAAGTTAATTCTAAAGCATGTATAGTGTATGTCAACTCTACCTCAGTATAAAAAAATTTTTTTAAATAAAGCCCCCAAAAAAGTATATATGGAAAAACGAAAGACCAAGAATAACCAAGACACTTCTTTTTTTTGTTTGTTTTTTGAGTTTATTTATTTATTTTGAGAGCAAGAGAGAGCCCAAGCAGGGGAAGGGCGGCGGAGGTGGGGGGGGGGGGGCACGCAGGGTGGGAGAGAGAGAGAAAATCCCAAGCAGGCTCTGCACTGTCAGGACAGAGCCTGAAGTGGGGCTTGATCCCATGAACCATGAAATCATGAGCCCAAATCAAGAGTCAAACACTTAACCAACTGAGCCACCCAGGCACCCAAGATGCATCCAAAAAAGAATAAAGATGAGGGATTTGTACTACCAGATATTAACAGTTTTTAAAAAGTTTTCATAATTATAATGTGTTTTGACCCAGGAACAGACCAACTGACCAATGGAATGAAATAGAAAGCAAATAGACCCATTCATATCTAGAATGTTGATCGAGGCCAAAAATAGCATCACAGCTGAGGGGAAAATAAAAGATTGCTTAAAATAGGGTGGGAAGCATTGGTTACATATGGAAAATGTTGCCACAGACATCAAGTCCAACTCCTGATGGATTAATAATTTAAATATAAAAACTTTTACAGGAAAATATAAGTAAATGCCTTTCTGACATCAGGATAGGGAAAGCATCTTAAAACAAGACATAAAAAAACAGTGACCATTAAAAAAGATAGCATCACTTCCATTAAAAAGAATTCTGGTTCTGCAAGATGGCAGATTTAGAATCTTTGGGCCCTTGTTCTCCCATAGACACAGTGAGTTAGCTACAAAATACAGATCAGAGTACCTTTGCAAGAACTCTAGAGACCAGTTGATTAGCTACAGCACCCAGACCAACATAAAACCAAAAAGGGATTCTAACAAAAGGGGTAGGAAAATTTGCCCATCTGTGCCCCACCCCCAACCACCTTAGCATGGCACAACCAGGAGGAAACCTCCCACACAAGGGAACTTCCCTTGGGATAAAAACAAAAGAGTGGGCCTTGCATCCAGCATTCTGGCTTGTCTGAGGGAGGCTCAAGGGACTGGTTTCAGTCTTGCCTAACCCAGAGCACTGATGGAACTGGCAGAATTTTTTGGAAACTGCTGTAAAGGAGGTGGAGTAGCATTGCCAAGATGGCGGAGCAGGAAGCATCAGACGTCCCTTTCCCCCCAGAGACACCAATATAACAATATACAGACCACAATACCTTTGAAAGAACTCCAGAATCCATTTGAGAAGCTACAGCATCCAGACCAACCGAAAGCCCAAGAGATTCCAACAAAAGGGATAGGAAGACTTACAGCATTTTCCATACCAATCCATGCCTCTCCTTCTATTTGACTTAATGCAGCACCACTTGGAGGAAGCCCCCCCCTCCGGGGATCCTCCCTCAGGATGGAAACAAAATAATTAGCTGTGTGTCCAACATTCTGGCCAGACTGGGGAATCTGTGTCACCTAACTCAGAGCACTGATGGAATTGGCAGCCTTGTTCGGAAACTGTTGAAAACAGATATGACCTCTGCAGCACTTTAAAGCTGCAATTCTACAGGCACATGCCAGGAGCAGCAAGAGCTTATGGGTGTCTGGAAGGAGAGGGATAAACTGCTTAGGCAACTTGAAACAACTAAAAACACAGCACAAGCCAGAGAAAACACATCCTTGGAAGAGACTGCAGAAGTCCTAGAGCCTCTAGCTGGTCTAATTGGTAAAGGTCTGCATGAAGCCAGTCCATAAACAGTGGGAGAAGTGGTTGTGTAATCAAATGCCCAAGTCTCAAAACAATAGCATCACAAGGCATGCAAAGAAACAGGGAAACATGGCCCAATCAAAGGAACAGAATAAAACCCCAGGAAATGACCGTAAAGAAATGCAGACTTATGAGCTGCCTGACAAAGAATTTTAAACAACTGTCATAAAGATGTTCAACGAACTAGAAGTGAGCACGGCTAGACAACTAAAAGAAATAAAGAAAATAATGAACTAATGGAGAATATAAAAAATAGATAGGCACCATAAAAAAGGTCAAACAGAAGTTCTAGAGCTGCAACATACAATAACCGAGCTGAAATACTCACTAGAGGAGTGGACGTTAGACTTACTATTTGAAATCATCGAGTCAGAGAAGCAAAAAGCAAAAAAGAATGAAGAAAAGTGAAGAGAGTCTCAGAGACTTACAAGGACTATCAAACAGACCTATCTATGCACTATGGGAATTACAGAAGGAGAAGAAAGAGAGGAAGAACTTATTTAAAGAAGTAATGACTGGAATTTTCCAAAGCTGAGGAAAGAAATGGATGTACAAATCAAAGAAGCTTAAAGAATTCCAATCGGGATGAATCCAAAAAGACCAACACTGAGACATAATCGAAATGTCAAAAGTCAACAAAGAATCTTGAAAGCAATGAGAAAAAAGTGGCTCATTATATACATTGGAACTTCCGTAAGATTATCAGTGGATTTCTCAGCAGAATCCTTGCAAGCCAGAAGTGAGTGGGATAATACATTCAAAGTGCTGAGAGAAAAAAAATGTCAATCAAGAATACTACATTTGGCAAACTGTCATTCAAAATTGAAGGAGAAATTAAGATTTTCCAGGAAAACTAAAGATGAGGGAGTTCATTACAACTAGACCTGTCAGGAAGGAAGGAAGGAAGGAAGGAAGGAAGGAAGGAAGGAAGGAAAAGAGGGAAAGAAATTACTGAAGAGCCTCCTTCAAGGTGAAAATAGAGGATGCTAGATAACATCAAGAAGTCACATGAAAATTTAAAAGTTTTCCAATAATGTAAATACATGGACAAATTTAGTACTTGCACTGTAATTTTGGTGCATAAATTCACTTTTAATTCTCGTATAGAACTTAAATGAGAAAATCATTTTTTAAAATTATAATCCTATGTTAATAAATATATAAAAAGATGTAATTTGTGACATCATTGACATAAAGTGGGAAGGCAGTGCTATGTAAGAGGAGCTTTTGCCCACAATGAAGTGAAGTTTTTATCAGATTTAAAAGAATGCTATAACTTTAAGATGTTTTATTGCAATGGTTACCACAAAGAAAAAAATGTATAGGATATATGCACAAGAAAATAAGGGAATCAAAGAATGTCACTACAGATAATCAGTGAAATGCTAAAGAAAGCAGTAAGAGAGGAAAAGAGGAGGAACAGAAGCTACAAGACGCACAAAAACACAAACCAAATGGCAATAGTAAGTCCTTCCGTATCAGTAATTACTTTAGGTGTAAATGGATTAAATTCCCCAGTCAAAAGACAAACATAAGCTGAATCTATAAAAACAAAAAACATTGAGAAAAACTCTCAGGATGCAACCATGTTCTGTCTACAAGAAAATCACTTTAGATCTAAGCACACCCATAACCTGAAGGTAAAAGGATTGAAAAAAAATATTCCATCAAATAGTTACCAAAAGAGAGCAGGGTTGGCTATACTAATACCATACAAAATAAACTGTTAGTCAAAAAGTGTTGGAAGAGACAAAGAAGGACATTATATAAGAATAAAAGTTCAATTCACCAAGAAGATCTAACAATTATAAATATTTATGCCCCAAGCCATCAGAGCTCCTAAATATAATGAAGCAAACTTTAAAAGAATTGAAGGGAGAAACAGCAATGTAACAGTAGGAGCCTTCAATACCCCGCTTTCAATAATGGATAGAAAAACCAGACAGAAGATAAGTAAGAACACAGAAGACTTGAACCACACTGTAGACCAATTAGACCTAACAGACATAATCAGATGACTCTACCTGACAACAGCAGAATATAAATGCTTCTCAAAAGACACAGAGAACTCTTTAGGACAGAACATAAGCAAGGCCACAAAAAAGTCTCAACACATTTAAAGTGACTGAAACTATACCGTGTTTTTTTCTGATCATAATGGAACAAAACCAGAAATCTAGAGTAGAAAGAAAACTGGAAAATCCACAAGTATATGGGAATTAAAACAGCACGTTTTTAAACAACCAGTGAGTCATAGATGTCGTCAGAAGGAAAATTAGAAAATATCTTAAGAAAATTAAAATGAAGGAGCGCCTGGGTCATGGTTAAGCATCCGACTTCGGCTCAGGTCATGACCTTTTGGTTCGTGAGTTCAAGCCCCACGTCGGGCTCTGTGCTGACAGCTCAGAGCCTGGAGCCTCCTTCAGATTCTGTCTGTCTGTCTCTCTCTCTCTCTCTCTCTCTGCCTCTCTCTCACTAGAACTCTCTCTCTCTCTCAAAAATAAATAAAAACATCTTAAAAAATGTTAAAATGAAAATGAAAACAAAACACACCAAATTTATGGGACGCCCCGATAGCAATACTAACAGGAAAGATTATAGCTACAAACACACACATTAATAAGGAAGAAAAATCTCAAATCAACAACCTGACTTTACATCTTAGGGAACTATAAAAAAGAACAAATCAAACCCAAAGTCAATAGATGGAAGGAAATAATAAAAATTAGAACAGAGATAAAGGCAATAGAGAATACAAAAATAATAGGAAAAATCAACAAAACTAAGAGTTGGTTCTTTGAAAGTTGAAAGGCCAACAAAATTGATCAACCCTTAGCTATATTAACTAAGAAAAAAGAGAGGAGTCTGGGAAGGGATAGAGGAGACCACAATTATCTAAGATAAGGTATAAAAGGAAAATTATTTGGACGGTGGTCAAAGAGACTTCAGCTGCATTTACAACATGTTAAATTTAAGAAAAGCCTATTTTCAGGTATAACTTGTCATTAAAATTCATTTTTAAGAAGAACTTTAAAAACCTGAAATCTTCATGTGAATAAGACTTAGGCGATTAAAAAAGGTACCAGGCAGGATTCATCCAATACAGGATCTGATTTATCTTCAAGCAACCCGTAACTGAAAGATGAGGGGATAGAGACACTCACGTGCTATGGTGGAGTATACGTGAGGATTTACCAAGGTCCCAGGACCACTCTTGCAAGTGTCCGGGGCCTCTTCCACACAAAACATGTTCCCGCCTGGAACATGAAAGTCTCATGTCAGTATGAGGTGAGCTCGCTCCTTCCTATCCAAGTACACCCAACATTTCATCCTTTTAGAATCAAAGGGACCCCACTTGGGAGATGACGGGATACCTTCATTCTCTTACACATTCACCACGCACACTGTGTAGACCTGTGACTCGGCCACATACACTGTCATCCAGGCCCTAGGAAAGAACCAGAGCGTTGATGAAGTGGGTAAGGAGTCTGTACGTATGTGCGTACATGCGTGCGTGCGATGGATGGCGTGGGAACATGGGGAAGGCCATGCTGTAGGACTCTGCTTACCTAGGAAGATAAGGCTGATAGGCGAATGCTGACGGTCAGATGGCAGCCTCTTCAGTGAGCTCGTATCTTTTTATTTCCTTAGGTATGGTTTTCGATCGACGGCGGCAACACTTTCGAATTTTTAGCGGACTTTCATGATGATATCATAAAGAACACTTACCATAGTTTTTATACTTCAGATATTACTTTTGTTTCCCAAAGTGGAAATGTTTACTTGACGAAAGCAGGTGAGGAATTCACTTTAATTGGCGTAAGCACTACATGTGAGTCAGGGATTAGAAGATACGTGAAAAAATTCTGCCGTTTTAATCAACTAATCTTAAGGTCTCAAACCTGTTAGGGGTGACGGATTTTTTAAAAATATTTTTATTGTGGCAAAATACACATAACATGAAGTTGACCGTGTTGCTCATTTTTAAAGTATACAGTTTGATGATATTAAGTACATTCAAAACGATCTGCCATCAGCGCGGTCCATCTCCAGAACTCTTTCCATCTTATAAAACTAACACTCTGTATCCCTTAAAAAATAAATCCTAATTTCCCCCTGCCCCCAGCCCAGCAACTCCCATTCTGCTTTCTGTGTCTATGATTTTGACGACTCTAGGCCCCTCATATAAGTGGAAGCTTCCAGTGTTTGCCCTTTTGTGACTGGCTTATTTCACTTAGTATAATGTCTTCAAGATTCATCCGTGTTGTAGCAGGTGTCAGAATTTTCTTCATTTGTCAGACTAAAGAACATCCCACTGTATGTATATACCACATTTTGCCTATCTGTTCATTCCATCAGGGGACCTTTGTGTTGCTTCCATGTTTTAGCTATTTTGAATAGCACTGCTATGAGCATAGGTATACAAATACCTCTTTGAAACCCTGCTTTCAATTATTTTGGGTGTCCGCCCAGAAGTGGACTTGCTGAATCATATGGTAATTCTATTTTTAAGTTTTTGAGAAATTGCAATTCTCTTTTCCATAGTAGCTATGCCATTTTACATTCCCACTGCCAGCATAAAAGAGTTCTAATTCCTCTGCATCCTTGTCAACACTTGTTATTTTCTGTTGTTGTTGTTGTTGATAGTGGTCATTCTAATGGGTGTAAGGTAGTATCTCATAGTTTTGATTTGCATTTTCCTAATGATTGATCATCTTTTCTTGTTCTTATTGGCCATTTATGTATCTTCTTGGGAGAAATTTCCATTAAAGTCCTTTGCCAATTTATTAATCAGATTACTTGTTTTTTATTGCTGAGTTGTAGAAGTTCTCCATATATTCTGGATATTAATCCCTTATGAAACATTTGCAAACATTTTTTCCCATTCTGTGGGTTGCCCTTAGTCTCCTTGGTTATGTTAATTCCTAAGGATTTTATTCTTTTTTTATGATATTATAAATGGAATTTTTTTCCTAATTCCCTTTTCTGATTATTCATTGTTAGTATATTGAAATACAACTGATTTTTAGGTATTGATTTTATATTGTGCTACTTTGCTGAATTTGTTTATTGATTTTATATTGTGCTACTTTGCTGAATTTGTTTATTATAACTTTTTTTTTGTAGAATTGTTGGGGGTTCAACATATAGGATCATATCACTGTGAACAGAGATCACTTTACTTCTTCCTTTGTGATTTAGATGCTTTGTATTTTTTTTTCTGGCCTAATTGTTCTGGCTAGAACTTCTAGTGCTGTGTTGAATAGAAGTAGTGAAAGCAGACATTCTTGTCTCATTCCTGATCTTAGAAGAAGAGCTTTCAGTCTTTCACTATTGAGTATCATGCTCACTGTGGATTTCTCATAAATGGCTTTTATTATATTGAGATAATCTTTTATTCCTAGTCTAATGTTTTTATCATGAAAAGATTGGAACACAGATCCCAATATTTGGAGGACAGGGATCTTTTTGCCCACCCTGGCTCCTATAAACTGCCCCAGGAATATGTGCACAGCTGCCTGCCAGGTGGCTTGAGTAGAGGATGGGTAAATACTGCCAAAGGCTGACATTAACCATAATTTACCATCCAAGCCTTACTCCGGAAGTTGCAAGCCTTCAATAGACTCCAGCATTCCAAAGTAATTACATCAGATATACTCTGCCAGTGCAATTGTTGTCAGCCGACAGATTCCTGGGACTTCCTACTCTACAGTCTTCCCAGAATCCTCCAGGGGGTGATAGAGTTTTAGGATCTACTAAAGTAGGACCCTATGAACAGCCCTAAAGAGGGGGACCCTGGAACATCATGCTAAGCTCTCATTTACAATTTCTGTGATGTTTTACTTTCTCAATAGACAATAATATACTCCCACTTACTGAGCTACATTTGTCTTAGCACAAATGCTTAGCGTTTAACATTCACAGCGTCCCAGCTGACGTAGGTAATGTTAGCCTACTTTTTCAAATTGATGCAACTCAAATCACATGATTTGTAAGAGGTGGCATTGTATAAATGGTATATGACTCTCAAGCTACTTTAATTTTGTGATTTTGTTGAACAAGCTCACATAGCTCCTCTCTGTTTATTGTGCAGCAAAAGAAACAGTTATGGACAGATGCCCAATCTTTTCCAAATCAGTTGAATTTTGTTAACCAGTCTTGGAGCCTAGAATGATAAAGGAACATGGTTCTCTGTTCAGGTCTACATCTCTATGATCTGCATTCTCATTTTATTTTGTTATTCAATTACTAGGTCTTTGAGATCTTGTTTTGTTGAATCTATTAACTTATTAAGGTCTTTTGATGCAAAATATGGGGGATATTTTACCTTATCTTAAGACAGGCTTCGTCTCAACTGGATTCTTTATATCTTTTAAATGCTATAGTACCTTCCTTCTCCGCGTTTTCATTCCTCTTCCCCTCTGCTCTTCCCCACCTCCCTCTTTTCCCCTTTTCCCTCACTATGTCTTCTCCTCCTTCTATCTCCGATCCTCCTTTATTTCTAATTCATCACAAAAGTGTGTAGCACCAGTCAGATCTTCTATTTGCTCTAATATAATGTAGGTGAGTTATTCTTGAAACCTGTTTGCTTCACCTCATCAAGGTAGCACTTGAACTTGTTCTGCTAGGACAGTGCCTTGGAAGGTGGTAAACCTGGCTACACTCAAGAGGGTTTGATTTTTTCCTTTGAGAACCATCTTATCCATTGTCAACTTCTCTCTTGTTAGGAGAATATTCCTGAGAGTCCTCAGGATTTTGTTGATTTATCTTCCCTCTCTCAGTATTACCTAAAAGGGCTGGGTGTAGAGTGGTGTGACCTGTTACATCAGAATTTTCTTTCTTCCCTTAGCACTTTCTTTTGTATGTTTTGACATATCGTTCTTTTTCCTATTTTGATTGTTGCTGGTGGTTTAGTTTTTGTCTGTTACTTATTTTTGTGGCAAAATATACCTAGCACAAAATTTAGCATTTTAACCGTGTTAAATGAGCCATGTTCATCAACGAACTGACATGAAGTACATTCACGTTGTTGGGCACCATCAACACCATCCATCTCCCACCAGATCTTTTCCATCTTCCCGAACTAAAATCCTGTACCCACTAAACAATAAGTCCCCATTTTTCCTTCCCCCGAGCCTCAGGCCACTACCTTTGTTCCTGTGAATTTGACTACTCTAGGGACCTCAGATAAGTGGAATCATACACTTTTTGTCCTTTTGTGACTGGCTTATTTCTCTTATCTTCAGGTCTTTTTTTTTTTTTTTAATATTTGTTTATTTTTGAATGAGAGAGAGAGCGCGCACACAAGCGAGGGAGGGGCAGAGAGAGGGAAGACAGAGGATCCAGAGCAGGCTCTGCGCTGACAGAAGCAAGACTGATGTGGGGCTCGAACTTACAAACCCAGAGATCCTGACCTGAGCCGGAGCTGGGCAGTCAACCAACTGACCCACGCAGGCACCCCCATGTCTTGAGGTTTTTACTCATGTTCTAGCAGGTTATTAGTATTCTATTCCTCTTTATGATCGAATAATATTCCATTTTATGGATATGGCACATTTTGTTTAATGGGACATTTGAGTTGATGGACATTTGATGTTTAAACACTTTTTAGCTCTTATGAATCACGCTTTTATGAACATTTATGTTCAAATTTTTGTGTAGAAACATGCTTTCAGTTCCCTTGGGTACGTGTGTAGGAGTCTAACAGCTGGGTCATACGGTAACTCTGTGTTTACAGTTTGAGGAGATGCCAAACTCTGTACTGTTTCACATTCCCACCAGCAATGCGTGAGATTTATTTTTCCACACCCACACCAACACTTATTATTTATTGTCTGTCTTCTTTATTTTAATTACTTGAGTGAGAAAATGTATCTCATTGTGGTTTTGATTTGCGTTTCACTAATGACTAATGATGTTAAGCAGCTTTCCACGTTTTTGGTGGCCATTTGTACGTCTTTGGAGAAATGTCTGATCAAATCCTTTACCCATCTTAAAGTTGGGTTAATTGTCTTTTTATTGTTGAGTTGTAAGCGAACTTTATATATTTTGGATATTTGTCCCTTAACAGATACATGATTTGGATGCGTTTTCTCTCATTCTGGGTTATCTTTTTGACTTGTTGATGGTGACTTTTGATTCACAAACATTTTTAATTTTGATGAAGTTCAATTTGTCTATTTTTCCTTTTGTTGTTTGCACTTTAGGTGTCATCTCTAAGGAAACAACCATTGCCTAATCCGAGGTCATAAAGATTTACTCCCATGTTTTCTTTAAAGGGGATTATAGTTTTCATACATACGTGTTGGTCCATTTTGTTAGGTGTTCATAAGACGATGAAGCTATCCATTGAATAAAAAATAAAACTGAAATTCAATCAATAACTTCATAGGCAAGGAGATTTGCCTTCAGAAATACAGTCTTCCCAAACAGTGATCCAGTAGCACTTTTGTAGATTATTGGGTAAATTTGGAATTGGGGCTAAACTTAGAGATAACTGATCAGGTCTAACCACAGTGAGAGAAACATTGATTATTCCCAAGATAAGAGTGAGGCTGGATTCACTGTTGTTGTTTGTTTTTAACAAGTCAGCATTCTTTACTGTTTAGTTTCCAACCAGTTTCTTCCGGTCTCTGATATGATGTTAAGCAATAGGCCTTCTGAAGCTTTCTGCTATAACTTCAAAAAGCAAGGTTTCTTCGACCTCAGTATTGTGTCCTCAATGCACACCACCAGAATTCAGTGTCACCATCATAGAATCTCCTTATTGGTTCTTCCTTACTCAACGATGAGGAGAGACCACAGAATTCTGATTCTGTTTCTCCAGGACTATACCACTGCGTTTATGTATTCTATATCCAATTTTTTTCCAGCTCATTTTTAAACTTTTATTCAATTTCTGTTGGTATCAGGTTCATCTTCTTGGTGTATTTGCTGCTCTATTCGTTGAGACAGCAATTGTGACATAGCATTTCAGAATCGAATGATCAGCCATCACAGGATTATGAAATAAATGAAAATGGCTATGAGTAATATTAGGAGGGGTTGGAAAGTAGAGTGAGATGTGGAATACTTCCAGTATTCCAGAAAGCTCCCTCACGCTACTTTCCCATCAGTATACCTTTAAGGGTTGCCATTATTCTGACTTCTAATACCATAGATTAGTTTTATCTGATTTTGGACTTCACATAAATACAATTATGCATATATATTTTTTTTCTCAGCCAACATTATGACCGTGATATTCCTCCACACTGATGCAGCAATTTGTTCTTTTTCACCGCTGTGTAGTCTTCCACTGTCTGAATACCATATCTCTTCCACTTCTAGTAGGTATTTGAATTGTTTCCATTGGGTGCTGATTATAAATAGAGAAGCCATGAACATTTTTGTACTAGTCTTTTTCTGGACAGAGCTTTCGTTTCTGTTTGGCATATACCTAGGAATAGAATTGCTGCACCGTAAAGTGTATGTTTATTTGGCTTTTTGTGGAAAAAAATGTTAAGTACTATCAACGTTTCTCCAAAGTAATTGCATCAATCTATTATCCCATGAGCAACATGGAGGAATTCTCCTTGCTCCTCCTCCTCTCCAGCACTCAGGCTGTTAGTCTTTTAAATAGGAAGCCATTGTGATCAGTATGTCACCATATCTGCTGAAGATTTGCTTTGCATGAGTAATAATGTTTAGCACATTTTCGTATGTTCATTGACCAATTTTTGTATATTTTTGGTAAGTTATCTCAAGCCTCTTTGTAATCTAGTTTTATTGGAATGACCTTTTTGATTGATTGCTCTGAATTTTTAATGTATTATGGACATGAGTCCTCTTTTTAGAAATATGACTTACAAACATCTTTTTCCAACCAATGGCTTATCTTTTCTCTTCTCTTTTTTCTTATTTTATTTTGTATTTTTTTAATGTTTATTTATTTTGGAGACAGAGCAGGAGCGGGGGAGACACAGAATCCGCAGCAGGCTCCAGGCTCTGAGCTGTCAGCACAGAGTCCGACACGGGGCTCAAACCCACGAACTGCGAGATCGTGACCTGAGCCGAAGTCGGACGCTTAACCAACTGAGCCACCCAGGCGCCCCTCTGTTCTCTTTATGGTGTCCTGTGAGGGGCAAAATTATTGGTTTTTAAAAGTTCAGCTTATCGGGGCACCTGGCTGGCTCAGTCAGTTAAGCATCCAACTGTGGCACAGGTCATGATCTCACGGTTCATAAGTTCGAGCCCCGTGTCAGGCTCTGTGCGGACAGCTCGGAGCCTGGAGCCCGCTTCGGATTCTGTGTCTCCCTCTCTCTCTGTCCTTCCCCCGCTCACGCTCTGTCTCTCTCAAAAATAAACATGAAAAAAAATTTTTTTTTAAGTTCAGCTTATCCATCTTTTCTTGTATGGCAAGTACTTGTTCTTATATCCTGTTTGAGAAATCTTTGCCTATGCCAAAGTTATGAAGATCCCTTCCTGTTTCCTTCTAGCAGATTGTCCTAGGTTGGTTGTATAGGTCTACGTGACATTTCTATTTTCGTGTGCGGTATGAAGTGAGGTTCTTTTCTCCCCATAAAGCTGTCAGGTTTTCTACTATGGCCTTGAGCTGAATACTCAAGGTCATGAGTTGTCGTTGTTGTTTGTAAGCTCTTTGGTATATCCATAAAGTCGTACCACCCTACCGTCTTCGTGAAAATCTTTGAAAAAAATCTTCGTAGTTGTCATCGTTGTTAGGTACAGCAACCGCATTTGATCATTTAAAGTGCAGCCGTCCACAGACACGCCATCCCCTGCCACAACAGTAATACTTTGAGTAACTGTGATGCCCTTGCTTGCTGTGGATTGCCAGCGTCACAATAACTACCAGGCATAGAGGTCATCTGTGCATTCCTTGAATATGTGAGCGACTCCGTCCCAGAATCCAGCCTGGATATTCTATTTTCCATGGACATTTCTAGTAAAAATACTGTGCCACTTCTAGCCCTGGCAGCAAATATAATTCCACTCGAGTGTTTCACCTGAAGAGCCTTTATCAGGAGACGATTTTCAGAGCAGTGGACAGAGCTAAAGGAACCAACAATGACACTGAAGTACCCAGAGACTAGCAATGGGAGAAAACCATTACAGTCCTCGGATTTAAGAGGTAATGCAAATAGGGGCGCCTGTTAAGCATCCGACTCTTGATTTCAACTCAGGTCATAAGATTGAGCCCCACAATGGGCTCTGCACTGACATCGGGGAACCTGCTTGGGATTCTCTCTCTCCCTCTCTCTCTGCCCCTCCCCGACCTGCGTGTGTGTGTGCATACTCGCTCTCTCCCTCTCTCTCTCAAAATAAACAAACATTTTGGGGCGCCTGGATGGCTCAGTCGGTGAAGCATCCGACTTCAACTCAGGTCATGATCTCACAACTGGTGAGTTTGAGCCCCATGTCAGGCTACACGCTGACAGCTCAGAGCCTGGAGCCTGCTTCGGATTCTGTGTCTCCCACTCTCTCTGCCCCTCCCCCACTCACGCTATTTCTCTCTCTCTCAAAAACAAATAAACATTTAAATAAACATTTTAAAACAGAGGTAATGCAAATAAATAGATGATAAATAGACAGATAGATAGTAGATAGGTAATAGCATCACCCAAGCCCAGTCAAAGCTGGGATGGAAGAGGGGCTGTCCTATAAGAGGAATAGTGTTGGAGGCTCAAAGCTACTGCCAGAACTGTATCACTGAAGTAGGGAGAAAGGCAGGGAAAAACTACCTAGACTTTTCTCTCCTTCCCTTGTTCTTCTCTCCTGCTAGTGCCAAACCCAATCAGAAGCCTTCTGGAAACAGAGCACAAGTATTGCAGTTCGTAGAGGTCAGCCTTCCAGTGTAGCAAACAGGGAAGAGGAAGTCTAAGGATGTATCTGGAGGAAAAGGCAAACAGAGAATCAACAGCGCATATTATGAAATAAAAATTGAAATAGGCTAAATAAGATTACTTTGCAAGCAGTAAAAACAACACCTAAGAAAATGGAACTAAATTGTCAATATAAATGATGAACTATGACAAAATATAGATAGAAACTAAAGAAACATGTCTTGGGAATGCAAGCTGGTGCAGCCACTCTGGAAAACAGTATGGAGGTTCCTCAAAAAACTAAAAATAGAACTACCCTATGACCCAGCAATTGCACTACTAGGCATTTATCCACGGGATACAGGTGTGCTGTTTCGAAGGGACACATGCACCCCCATGTTTATAGCAGCACTATCAACAATAGCCAAAGTATGGAAAGAGCCCAAATGTCCATCGGTGGATGAATGGTTAAAAAAGATGTGGTATATATACAACGGAGTATTACTCGGCAATCAAAAAGAAAGAAGTCTTGCCATTTGCAACTACGTGGAGGGAGCTGGTGGGTATTATGATAAATGAAATTAGTCAGAGAAAGACAAAAATCATATGAGCTCACTCACATGAGGACTTTAAGAGACAAAACAGATGAACATAAGGGAAAGGAAACAAAAATACTATAAAAACAGGGAGGGGGACAAAACAGAAAAGACTCAAAAATATGGAGAACAAACTGAGGGTTACTGGAGGGGTTGTGGGAGGAGGGATGGGCTAAATGGGGAAGGGGCACTAAGGAATCTACTCCTGAAATCATTGTTGCACTGGATGCTAACTCATTTGGATGTAAATTTTAAAAAATAAAATAAATAAATAAATAAAATAAATAAATAAAGAGACATGTCTACATGGAATAAAAAAAAATAAGTGGAAAGCATCTAAAATGATAAATACAGATGCTTGAGAAACAAAGTTGTAGGAATTTCCAGTGAAGAACGGAGGCGGTGTCTCTGTTTCTCTATATCTACAGTTCCTGGCACATCCCCTCCGATACGAGTGGACAGATGGGTGAATGAATAAATACTGAAAATAGAAAACAATACAGGAAACCAAAAGTGACAATAAGATTTTTTTTTTAACTAAAAGCGAAGCACTTCTGAATTATTTGAAATAGAAAATGTAAATCAACTTTAAAGGCACAGAAAAATCAAGTCAGCCTTGGATTTTTTTCTGCTGCCACGATGAAAGGCACATATTCTTCAACAGAACTTTCAGAGAAAAATAATATTACCTAAGAATTTGGAGCCAACTAACTTCACCAGTAATTCACATGCAAAGCCAACAGAAGAATGTTGTAAAACCTATGTTGAGTCAAAGCTGGGGTTCATTGATCATAAGATGACTTTGTTCTGTTACCACAAAGAAAAACTTCCAATTAAACCTTAACACCCTGTTTTAACAGTGTTCCTGAGTGATGCTTGGATTACCGTGACATTATTGCCTTACTTGGTATGTGATAGGGTAATCGTTTTGAGTGGTATTTCACTAGCGAAAGATAATGTAATGTCATCTCCTGTGGGATTCTTCCTTCCTTTTTTTTTTTTTAAAGAATTTCTTTAATGTTTACTTATTTTTGAGAGAGACAGAGACAGAGTCCAAGTGGGGGAGGGGCAGAGAGGGAGACACAGAATCCGGAGCAGGTTCAACGCTCCAGCGCCGGATGCGGGGCTCAAACGCATGGACCACGAGGTCATGACCTGAGCCAAAGTCAGAGGCTTAACCGACTGAGCCACCCAGGCGCCCCGGATTCTTTCTTTCTTAGGTTCTATGAGACACTTGGTGTCGTACAAGAAAATGTGACATTGTGGTGATTCTTCCAGTGTCGCTTACTGATAAATATATACCCTGCTTTGTTTTCTTCTCTTACTGCGCCCATAACAATTTTGTTTCAGTGCCAAATTATAATGTAATATTATTGAAGGCATCTTAAGCATCGGTAAAATTCAACAATATTATACCAGTGTTTCAGGAAACTTGAAGTGATGGGCAATATAAAAAGCTGGCACAAAGTACATGCCTGTGTGGCCAGATGACCACTGTACTTTGAGTGCCACCTGGTGGGAAATGATTGTAAGACACAGCAATTACGAAAGTGATCTCAATCAAAATGTTAAAATGTGAAGAAAGTGTATCTTATGTTTATAGATGAAATATGGCCTAGTGAACCTTAGCAACTGTAATATTTAATTTTGTGTCAACTTGACTGGGCTAAGGGGTGTTCATATTTTTTTAAATTATTTTTTAAATTCTTTATTTTTGAGAGAGAGAGAGAGACAGACAGAGAGACAGAGACAGAGAGGAGACACAGCATCCAAAGCAGGCTCCAGGCTCTGAGCTGTCAGCACAGAGCCTGAAGCGGGACTTGAACTCCCCAACTGTGAGATCATGACCTGAGCTGAAGTCAGACACTTAACCAACTAAGCCACCCAGGCACCCCAAGGAGTGCCCAGATTAAACTATGTCTGAATGTGACTGTGAGGGTGTTTCTTGAGGAGATTAGCATTTGAACCAGCAGGCTCTATAAAGCAGACTGTCCTACCCAGTGTGGGTGGGTGGGCCTCATCCAATCCATTGGAGGCCTGAGTGGAACGAAAGGGTGAAGGAAAATGGAATCCCCTCCTTTGCTTCCTGCCTGCCTGTGAACTGGGACGTGAGCCCTCTCCTGTCCTTGGCCTAGGACTGAAACCAGGGGCCTCTCTGGTTTTCAGTCCTCATGTCTTTGTCCTCTGACTGGGAGTTATGCCATCTGATCCCCTGGTTCCCAGGCCCTTGCTTCTGTAGCTTACAGCCGATCACAGCAGTTCTCAGCCTCCAAAATTGTATGAGCTAATTCCTCAGTAAACCTCTGCCCATATCATATCCACTTGTGCGGGGCGACAGAGGTGGAATTGGCGAGAAAAGGTTGGCTTCTATATGCATCTTGAAGCAAGAGTCAGTAGGATTTGCTGATGGCCTCGATACAGGCTGTGAGAGGAAGAGGAGAATTAAGAATGACACCACGGGAGGTGCCTGGGTGGCTCAGTTGATTAAGCGTCCGACTTCGGCTCAGGTCTCGATCTCGCGGTCCGTGAGTTCAAGCCCCGCATCGGGCTCTGTGCTGACAGCCCAGAGCCTGGAGCCTGCTTCGGATTCTGTGTCTCCCTCTCTCTCTGCCCCTCCCCTGCTCACACTCTGTCTCTCTGTGTCTCTCAATAATAAATACACGTTAAAACAAAAAAGAAAGAAAGAAAGAAAGAATGATACCACGGTTTTGGATTGAGCAAAAGGAGGAGTGCAGTTGGTGTTATGGAGAGGAGGAAGGCTGAGGGTGGAGGAGTTTGCCTGGGGGTCGGGAGTCCAGTCTGGGATGAGTTTGGTTTGAGATGCCTGACCGCCATGGATCTGGAACGCTCAGTAGGCGGCCAGATATACAAATCTGGAGTTCAGGGAAGAGAATGGGATGAGAAGTTTACATCTGGGAATCATCTGCAAAAAGATGGATTTAGTGGCACCGGGGTGGCTCGGTCAATTAAGTGTCCCACCCTTGCTCTCGGCTCAGGTCTTGATCTCAAGTTCTACGCCCCGTGTTGGGCTATGTGCTGGGTGTGAAGCCTACTTAAAAAAAGAAAAAAAAAAAAAAAGGATTTAAAATCCTAAAACTGGGTGAGATCTCCAGAGATAGAGAAGACATCTAAAAATTGAGCCCTGGGGCACGCCAACATTCAGGGATTGTGGGAGGCAGCTCTCTCTCTCTCTCTCTCTCTCTCTCTCTCTCTCTCTGGACCAGTGTCCGTTCAGTTAGGTGAATGCTTTGCTACTACCAGATTACTGCCAGGACTGCCCATCATGTTTCTCTAAAGGCACGAGAGAAACACAGGACACCAAATTTGGTTCAACCTATTCATCGTAGGATAGCTAATGACTCAGGGGTCTCTGCAGAGAATTCTCCTGGCATCAGGAAGAGGAACCACCACCAGGGGGAGCTCACTTCTCTTTCTCCAGATCTCTCCTGTGACCCTCACTCTGGCCTTCACCTACTTCGGGGAACAGGTTCTGTAATGAAATGGAGCCCCGAAAGGACTTTTGAGGGACTTAACCAAGACCAACATGTATTTTACTAATTGTGGAGTCTCAAAGCCTTACTTCCACCCCTTAGTTTAAGTGAAGGGTTTTTTAGTTTTTTGGGGTTTTTTTTTTGTTTGTTTTTTACAAGGTATGGTATTAAAACGTCTCCAGTTGTATTATATCGACATCAAGAGACTTCTGTTTCTTTCCTCGTAGGATTAAGAAGATATAGTAAAATCGGATCTATTAATGACGATATCTTCACATTATACTACGACCACATGGGTTTCATACATAAACTGACTCCAGACCATTTTGAAGCTGGTGGGTCATTTGCAGCCTTTGGAAATTCTAAAGGTATTTTTGGACAGGTTAGTGATATAATGCATTGAAACTGTTCACCTTGCTTTAAGAATACATATACCACATTCCACACACAGAATTGTGGGAAAACAGGAAGGTATTTTCCTTGGGACAAACTCGTATTAATGCACTTTGCTCCGTTAGACTACAGGAAAAGCCTCCGGATAGCAGAGAACATCTCCAAAACCTTCTTCCCAGTCCCTTTCAGGGTTATATAGATTTAACTCCACCCAGACTATCTTCAGAGCAACATGTCCAGATATTCTAAGCTTATTACTTAGACCTATTACTTCCAACCCAGGGTCACGATAGGTTTGGTTTTCTACCTCGCAAGAAATATGAGCAAGAAATATGAGTTCCATTTTTCCCAGTGGTTTACCTTTCCTCTTTCATATTAACCCTGCCCCTTCATTTTTTTTTCCTTTTCTGATGCTAATATAGGACTTCCTCACAGGTGACAGTGCAAAGAGTTGTTCTAATAATTTTAATGTATAATGTGCCACTTGTGATGGTGCATGTGCCTAAGAACTCATCACTGGGCACACGGTCATGAAATGAACTTTCCTGAGTGTATCAGCAAAGAACAAGGTTTTTGTGTTCACTGGGGCTTAACAAAACCTCCCCTTCGGCCTAAAGGAAATGGAATAAAGGCCGACTCTAGTTTCAACAGATCACTGCAAACTACCAGGGCAAGACTGGGGCCGAAAGGTTGTTGTCTTTGCTTTCCCTGTCCGAGATATTCCTAGAGAGGGCGGCGGGAACTTCCCTGTGACTGTAAAATGCCGCCATATGACTTTCTGTGCAGTTGCCAGTCTGCCGTGTGGGCTCTGCATAGACACAAATCAAATGACATGAGGGGAGGGTGGAACTTGCCAAAAAAGTAGATTCCACAGTTTTTCACTAACTTCACAATTTGTAGGAAATGTCTTAGTTCTCTTATGTGAAAGTTTACAGTCTTAAAATCAAAAGCCAATAAATAGGGTTTTTTTTTTTTTTTTTTTTAACTCACCTCTCTCCCCCAGACAAGCTGTACGTGCATCCTCCCGGGATAAAAATCACCACTGGCTTTTTCGTGGCTCTATGTCCCGAGCACTGCTCTGCTCTCTTAAATCTTTGTAACAGCTACTTATCCTCATTTTACTGATGAGGAAAATGAGGCAGAGCAAGGCTGAATAACCTACCCCAAATCACACACACCACTGACATCTACCCAGACACAGCAGGTCCCAGGCCCCGCGTGTTGCCTTTCATTGAACTTGTACACACTTTTCATAGGGTGGTCTTGTCACTCCCAAGCTAGAATGGCATTAGGAATTCTAAAATTGTTTTTAATCTTTATTTGTTTTTTTTGAGAGAGAGAGTTGGGGAGGGGAAGACAGAGAGAGAGGGAGACACAGAATGTGAAGCAGGCTCCAGGCTCCGAGCCATCAGGACAGAACCTGATGTAGGGCTTGAACTCACAAACTTCAAGATGACCTGAGCCAAAGTCAGATGCTTAACTGACTGAGCCACCCAGGCACCCCGTGGTGTTTGGAACTCTAAAGCACTCTCAGCCTTTCGAGAGCCCTTAAGACACTGATTCTGTCTCATGTCTATTCTCCTGGTGTCTGTTTCCCACTCTCTCCCCTCTTCAGTGGGTTCCCAAGTTTAAGACACTAGGGGGACAAGACATGACAGAAAATGGGTCTTGGAGGCACTGTTGAATGGCCGCACCCCCAACCAGTCTGCACTACCTACCACCCCCACTCCCCATGTCATAACAACGAGGTCAAACCACAACACCCCCTTCGGGATGGTCCTCAAAGTTCCCCAAGCTGGACAGGATCAGGATCAGAGTAGAGTGTGTTGGAAAGACACTACGGGTCAGAAATTGGGGCAGCGGTGCTGGCGTGGACTATAGGGAAAGGCTTGTGAAACAGAAGAAATGAGAAAGGCTATAGCACAGGAGAGGGGGGGTTGTGGGGTCAGCCGTGGGGTCACTGGCATGCAGCGGTGGGAGCAGCGGCTTTCAAGTGAGGAGCCGTATGCCACAGCCCCTTCCTGTAAAAAAACAAAAACAAAAAACAACTCCAGTAAGAACCGAGCTCCAAAATCTGCCCCTCCAGACCCCTCACACACAATGGAAGACATGCCTCGGTGCATTCTTCCACTCCAGCTCCTGCCAAGGTCACAGGAATCCCAAACTGAATCTTACTCCCCAGAATTTGCCTCCGCACCAGGAGAAGATATTATCCCTGGCACACGCGTGGATATTCAAACAGAACATGTTGAAATATTACTCCTACTGATGAACAAAAACGGTCCTGTTTTGACCTGAACTGGAAACAAATCTCATATTTGCATTTTGCCCTAATTGAAGTATAAAGTAGTTTAGACGCACTGTTTTCTTTTTTTTTCTACTCCAGCCTCCTGACATGGGCTTCGAAACTGCACTCGCGCCACAGTTTATCACTTTAAAAGAAGTGGTTTTTTTTGCGTACGTCCCCACAAACGAACCTCAGGAAAGTAGATACACCAAGAAATTCAGCAACATCCACTTGGGAAAAGTGATACACTCCAGGTAGGGACTGATTTGCCTCACACGTATTTAGATTTCACACTGGTTTCTAAACGCTAAATTTTTTGAGTCGTGTTCTTAGCTGTACCAGATGGAGTGTATCTTTTTCCGATACCTCAGGAGCCCACATACGTTGGTAGATTCCAAGGTGCCTTGACTGAGGCCCCAAGTTCAGAAACACAGGATTGATCACGTCAGCACCTTCAGTATCAAAGATTTCGTCTTCGAGTAATCAAAGATGGCCTGGGCTACACTGGATACTGCTTGTCTATACTGCTCACTTACCTGGCATTTCTCACATGTACTAAGGACAAACACATCTAGCAAAGCGAAGGTCATCTTGCACAAAATTCCGCACGGCAGGGTATGTGGTATTCTTAGCCACGCTTACTTCTAAGATAACAGCAAGAGCCCAGGACCTTTAAAGCTACCTTTAGGGCTAAAAACCGTCTTTGAAGACCACTATGAATTTTACAACCCCCCAAATCTAACAACCAGAAAAGGAACAATTTCAGATGACCAGAAGAAACTCACCCTACTCCAAACAGGTGTCTCCACCAGATTGAAATCTGTTTACTATATTTGTATCGGGATATCGGTTTGCACCTTGTCGCGTAGCCAACAACTTCATGTGCCTTGGGGCAGCTCACACAGAGATGGAGGTAAAGACTGAAATTGGAAAGGATGGAACAAATGCTGGTAGCAGTCCCCCTATCCCACACAAGGATGGTAGAACTTTCTGTGTCGAAGAAAAGTACCTGGGATTTTGTGTGTGTGACATTTCCAAGCCACTTAGTCTTTTTTTTTTTTTTTTATGTGTGTGTGTGTGTGTGTGTGTGCATGTGTGTGTGTTTAGAGAGAGAGAGCATGCAAGAGCATGAGCAGGGGAGGGGCAGAGAGGAGAGGGAGACACAGAATCCGACGCAGGCTCCAGGCTCTGAGCTGTCCACACAGAGCCCGACGCGGGGCTCAAACTCATGGGCTGCGAGATCATGACCTGAGCTGAAGTCGGACGCTTAACCAGCTGAGCCACCCAGGTGCCCACCACTTAGTGTACATAGGCACGTCCTTGTAGAAAACATACAGAATCACTTTTTAAAAGACTGACATATGATTAATATAATCTCAATGTTAATATTAGTGTTTTACATCCTAGTAATTTAAAAAAGCATATGATCCTCTTAAGGATCCAAATACAAGTTTCCCCTCACTATCCAAAAGTAGAGTGTTCCTGTGAAACTTTTTGGAAGCCAAACTGGCGTAAAGACGCAATTACCCTTAATTTTTATGGAAAAATTTCTGAGCATTCCCAGACCCCAAAAATAACCTCCGTTAGGCTTTTTCTGATGCCTTACGACATATCTTGCTAACGGATGCACAAAATGAATGGAGATAAACCACAGCTGCTCACACAGGTCAACCCTCTGGCATCTTGGTGCAGAGAATGCTGCGTGCGGTTCGAGGGGGAGGAGTTCGGCGGGACCTTCTTGCTGCTGGGGATGTGCGCTGCCCCTATGAGGGCTCAGCTCACTGCAAAACCAAAGCTGGATTCTGTTTTCACTTTTTGCCTCTTCTCGTGGAAGTGGGCATCCTCTTGGGATTTCTTTCAGTTAGGGAAAACAAGGGCTAATGTTGGTCTTTCCTAAAAGTGGCGCGGTGCAAGGTGAACTCTGGAAAAGTGAAGGTGCCTGTATTTAAAAATCAGAACAGCACATTCTGGGGTCAGATTCTAACTTTGCTCTACTGGTGCGGAAACGAGGGAATGGGCATCTCCAAGACAGGAAATGCGAGAAAAGAGCCAGGATCAGAGAACTAGAAGAAAGCCAAGCTTCAGCTGGACTGGTCAAGGATTTGGGACCCAAGGTTCCAAAGTTAGCAATCGGTCAAGGCAGATTCTAGGTATTCAGGGGCTGGAGCAGGGTGAGCCCTTCATTCATTTTCCCACAAACAATTGCTTAAAACCTACTATGTGCAAGGCACTCTGGATACCATAGAGCAGTGAAGACGACATTCGA
The DNA here is from genome assembly GCF_027475565.1 of Acinonyx jubatus. Classification (NCBI taxonomy): domain Eukaryota; kingdom Metazoa; phylum Chordata; class Mammalia; order Carnivora; family Felidae; genus Acinonyx; species Acinonyx jubatus. Next base: position 132,297,773 of record NC_069386.1, on the reverse strand, counting down.
ACCCACGCACATCTTGAACTCACGTCATTGACAGCAGAAGAGCATGGGCCATCAAGAGAGTGTTTTCCTGAGGGTTGAGCCCTTATTGGAGGATGTTGGAAGGTTGCTCGGGGGCGGTGATGCTTATGATGGGAACAGAAGAATGCGGATGAAGAGAGGGGTGGGGGGAAGTTTCCAGACTGAGAGGACAACACGTAGAAGGCCCCCAGGCCAATGGGAACATGGTGTGTGTTTGAGAAACCAGAGGAAAACCAGAGTGACTTCAGTGTTGTGAAAGGAGGAGAAAAGTCACTCAAGACCGTGGAGCCAGGTTGGGTGGGGCCTTCTGAGTCCCGCGGGGATGGGGTTGGGGGGTTAGATGTCATTCCAGGTGAAGGAGAGGCATTGAAGTCTTCTAATTATGTGAGTAACTGGATAGATAGATGTGAAATTTGCTCACTGCATAAGCTGGAGAGACCACCTTTAATTTTCCTCTTACTGTCCTTCAAGCCCCTCTGTGGACTTCCCTCCGTTCTATCTCTAGATGAATATCAGGCAAGTCCCATAGCTTTTCTCTTCGAGGGCAGGTGAATATTTCCTTGGTCTAAAAATGTCTAAGTCAGTCTAAGAATCACGTGACTCTCTTCTTGTCCAGTGTTTTAGGAGAGGTCAAATTCTTACCCAATTTAAATTTGTTTCCCAGCCCCTGTTTGGGCCTGACCTGGACTGGGGAGCTGGGGGAGGTGGGGTATTGCTCATTCTTACTATTTTTCAGCTTCTAGTATCTTCTTCCCTTGAAGCTTATGGTTTCTAGCCCTTCCAGAGTTCGGGGGAGAGAAAGCAGGGGAAATAAAGGGGGAAGAGGCCCTCCTGATGGAGAGGCCCTCCTCCAGAGTCCTTTGGAAGGGACAAGGCCACTACTCCACCTGTCCACCCTGCTGGTTCCCTCCACCCCTTGGGCAATCCCCCTGGGAAGGTCTCCTTTCTTCCCCACCCCAACACTAGGCCTGGTCCCCCAGAGATCAGCATCGTCTTGATTTCTGCGTGAACATTGACACATTTTTTTCTTTATGGCTTTAACATGTACCCATGCATCAAAACATACTATTTAGTTTTGCTAAATGTATTATTCTTCTGTGACTTGCCTTTTCCATACAGCGATATGCTTTTTAAATTCCTCGGTATGGATGCATCTGTAATTCACTCACATTAATACACCACGATCTATTTGGCAACTCTCCTGTGTTTTTGTGTAATAGTCTTAGTTTGGCTTTTCATTTTTAAGTGTTTAGTCTATCTAGAACCAATGTGTGTCATGTGAAGTAGGAACTGATTTCTTTCTTTTTTTATATATATATAACCAGCCATCTGTAGAAGTCACTCTTTCCCCCCACTGATGTGGGCTCCCCCCACCCTGCAACATGTGATGAGTCCTTGTGTGAGGGAGTCTGTTTCTGTCTCTCTTCTGCTTCACTGGAGTATTCATGTTCCCTTTGTCACAGTGACTAAAACTCTGTGTAACAACCCCTCCTGGTTTTTCTTGGCCTTTGTCCTTGCTTTAAAATTTTTTTTCAATGTTTATTTATTTTTGAGAGACAGAGAGTGAGTAAGGAAGGGGCAGAGAGAGAAAGGGAGACACAGAATTCAAAGCAGGCTCCAGGCTCTGAGCTGTCAGCACAGAGCCCGACACAGGGCTTGAACCCACGAACCGCGAGATCATGACCTGAGCCAAAGTCGGACGCCCAACCAACTGAGCCACCCAGGTGCCCCGTCCTTGCATTTAAATGTTACATTCACCTTGTCAGGTTCCATTAAGGGAGGGGGAAAAAAACCACCAAAAAACAATAATCTGTTAATAGAAATTACCTCTTGCAGCCAAATTCTGCCTGGTATCTGAGATTCAATCTTGGGTGGAAATTTCCGGCTCTTCTCCTCACAGTGAGATAATGCTTTAAAATTTTTTTTTAATGTTTATTTTTGAGAAAGAGCACGTGCAAGCAGGGGAGGGGCAGAGAGAGAGGGAGACACAGAATCCCAAGCAGGCTCTGTGCTGTCAGTGCAGAGCCCGATGTGGGGCTTGAACTCACAGACCACAAGACTGAGCCAAAGTCAGATGCTTAACCAACTGAGCCATCCAGGCGCCCCAAGAGACATTCATTTTATGGACAATCAATGTGACACTGGATAAGAATGCAAAAAGAACAGTCTAGTCTTTTCACTAAAAGGTGCTAAGACAGCGGCCTGAGCTGAAATCAAGAGTTGGATGCTTAACCACCTGTACCACCCAGGCACCCCTAGATAATTCTACCAGAACTGTAGACACAAGACAGCTTCCTGACCCTCTATGATGGGTCGAGCGCTATTATTTTATACTTCTCTCATCCTGATGTGTCTTTGCCTGCGCCCCATGGCTTTTGCTTCCTGTCTCCCAGTAGCTTCAAGCTTTTGCTACATAGGGGGACAGAGGGAGGGGAGGAGGGAGGGAAGCAGGGCTTCAGTGCCAGCACCCTCCAACCACCCTTCCCAGCACTGATCACTTCTTTGGAGGCCAGTGTGCAAAAGTGGTTAATATCTTGCCTCCCATGGCTTGAAGGTTTTGCTTCCTATGAAAGAAAGTTCAAGAAAGTGGGTGATGCTTGATGCCTGTTTCCTCCCATCCTCCATGCTGCCTGGACCACCACCAGGGGGTCTCTCTGGTCTATTGCCCTGCCCCTGTCTTTCTCATGAGCCTCTGGGAAAGCCCATGGGAAGGAAGTAACTTGTGAGTTCAAAGGGGACACCCCTTTGAAAGGTACCCTAACTTCTCCAAACTCATAATGCGAGCATATACTCGGGCTTCCTTTTTTTTTTTTTTAACAATTTTAGCCAATTCTTACTTGCTTGTGTTGTGGCCAACACTGGGTCTCTCCCTCCCAAGCTCTTCTTTTGGTAAGTCTCTTCCTGTGTTCAGACTCTCCTTGGAATGGCTTATTCCCCTGGATTTAATGTTAGTTGGTCATGTTAGTTGGTGACCTTAGTTCTCTAATGGACTTATGGAGAGTGATGACTGTGCTTTATTTCCTTTGTTTTCTTGTTGGATTGATCTTTCTTCCTCTAAAGCAAAATCAGAAGTCTTATAACTAGGGGTGCCTGAGTGACTCAGTTGATTGTGTGTCTGACTCTTGATTTCAGCTCAGGTCATGATCTCACAGGTTTGTGGGATCGAGCCCCACATTGGGTTCTGCTCTGAGTATGGAGCCTGCTTAAGATTCTCTCTCTAACTCTGCCCCCTCCCCTGCTCACATACTCCTTCCCTCCCTTTCTCTCTCTCTCTCTCAAAAAAAAAAAAAAAAAAAAAAAAACCCACTGATTTCTTACCTCTCCCAGAACAGTAGAGCTTAATTACCCCCAACAGCAAACCCTAGACACTTGAGTAAAAGAGACTCGAGTGGAGAAGGGGAGAAACAGCTTTGGTAGTCAAGGTGTCTGCCTGGCCATTGGTCATTGACTTCAGAGGCAACGAGGGTCATTTTTTCTCATTAAGAAACTTCACTCTTTTTTTAAATTTTTTTAATGTTTTATTTATTTTCAAGACAGAGAGAGACAGAGCATGAGTGGGGATGGGGCAGAGAGAGAGGGAGACACAGAATCCGAAGCAGGATCCAGGCTCTGAGCTTGTCGGCACAGAGTCCAACGCGGGGCTCGAACTTATAGACCGTGAGATCATGACCTGAGCCGAAGTCAGAAGCTCAAGCAACTGAGCCACATGGGAGCCCCTAAGAAACTTTACTCTTTAGAGAAGTTTTGGGTCCATAGCAAAACTGAACAGGAAGTAGAGAGTTCTCATACATCCACCCTCCATACCCACATACACAATCTTCCCCACTGTCAATGTCTTGCACTATGGTGGTACACTTATTACCTACATTGACATACCATCATCACCCAAAGTCCATAGTTTATATTATGGTTCACTCTCAGTGTTCTATATTCTGTGGGTTTTGACAAATGTATGACATGGACCCACCTTATGGTACCATACAGAGGAGTTTCACTGCCTTAAAAATCCCCTGTGCTCTGCCTATTCATCCCTCACTCCCAGATAACCCCTAGCAATCACTGGTCTCTTCTCTGTCTTCATAGTCTCGTCTTTCCCAGAATGTCATACAGTTGGAGTCATTACAGTATGTTGGAATCATAAAATATACAGCCTTTTCTGGTTGGTTTCTTTCACTTAGTGAAAGGCATTTAACTTTCCTTTGTGTCTCTCCGTGCCTTGAGAGCTCATTTCTTCCTAGTGGTGAATAATATTCCATTGTCTGGATGCACCACAGTTTATTTATCCACTCACCTGCTGAAGGACATCTTGGTTGCTTCTAAGTTTTTGGCAATTATGAACAAAAGCTCTTATAAACATCCTTGTTTAGATTTTTGTGTGAGCTTAAGTTTTCAACTCACTTGGATCAATACCAAGAAATGTGATTGCTGGATCACGTGGTAATATGTTTAGTTTTATAAGTAGCTGCCAAACTGTCTTCCAAAGTGTCAGTACCATTCGGCACTGCCCCCAGCAATGAATGGGAGTTCCTGTTGCTCCATGTTGTTGCAGGCATTCAGTGTTGTCAATGTTTTGTATATTGGCCATTCTAATAGGTGTGGTGGTATCTCATCATTGTTTTAATTTGGATTTCCTGATGATGTATGATGTGGAGCATCCTTTCATATGCTTATCTGCCATCTGTATATCTTCTATGGTGAGGTGTCTGTTCAGTTCATTTGCCCATTTTTAAATTGGGTTGATTTTTTTATTACTGAGTTTTAAGAGTTCTTTATATTGTAGGGGATCAGAACATGCCACCCCAAAATATTCCAGTTTGGCATGAGGATTGTTTTCAGCTGAAGACAATTGAGAAGAAGCAGATACAAGAAAAAAAAAAATCTCTGACTTAAAACCCAAGTTGCCCCTTTAATAAAATGCACGTAAGGACACTGTGACTCGTAGGGATAGGCATTTCAAGGCATCACACAACTGATAAATGAAAGAGCTTTTATTTCTCCTCTGGTCTTCTAATGAAGAGCATAGATTTTTATCATTTTCCTGAATTCTCATCTTACAAAAAGAAAAAAGAACAAAGAAAAACAGTGAAGCAATTAAGCTCGTGCGTGTGCGCACAAACACACAAAGAAAAAAAAAATCTCTGCCCTCTCCCTCCCCACCAGGAAAGGCAAGATGATTCCTAATCTCCAGAGACTCTTTTAAGCCCAGAGGCCAGAGTGGAATCTACATAACCAATCTTACTAAACAAGACTTCTCTTTCCTTAGTTTCCCTCAGAGGCATATTTACTTTTCCAGTTTGGCACTCCTGAAAGCCTAAACCGCTTTTCCCTTGCCTTGTCGCTTTTCAGAGAATTTACTGTTCTTTGTTAAAATGCTTTGTAAGCCTCAGGTTCTAACCACCCCTTTGAGTTCCTCATCACTGAAGTTTCTCTAGTGTGTAAACATGACACACAGGTTAATAAACTCTATTTGTTGGACGACGCCAGGTAGCTCAGTTGGTTAAGCATCCAACTCTTGGTTTCAGCTCAGGTCATGTTCTCACAGTTTGTGAAGCCCCTCGGTGGGGTCCGTGCTCACAGTGCTTGGGATTCCCTCTCTCTCTCTGCTTGGGATTCCCTCTCTCTCTCTCTCTCTCTCTCTGCCCCTCCCCCACTTGCTTTCTATCCCTCTCTAAATAAATAAATAGATAGATAGATAGATAAATAAACATTAGAAAAATAAACTCTATTTGTTTTCTTCTTGTAATCTGTCTTTTGTCAGTTTAATTTCCAGGCCCTCAGGTTCAGAATTTAGGGAGGTAGAGGAAAAAAAAAAAAAAAGAAAAAAAGGCTTTTTTCCTTCTCTACAGTTCATTTTGGGTAACAGTCCTTTATCAGGTGTGTCTTCTGCAATATTTTCCCCCGGTCTGTGGTTTGTCTTCTAATTCTCTTGACAGTGTCTTTCACAGAACAGATGTTTTTAATTTTAATAAAGTATGGCTTATCAATGTTTTCTTTCATGGATCATAACTTCAGTGTTATATCTAAAAAGTCATCCCCATACCCAAGGTCATGTAGATTTTTCTCCTATGTTAATCTTGTATGAGTTCTATGGTTTTGCATTTTATATTTAAGTCTGTGATCCATTTCAAGTTAATTTTTGCGAAGAGTGTAAAGTCTGTGTCTAGATTTTTTTTTTCTTTTGCATGTGGATGTTTCAAGTTAACATTTTTTAAATGGATTTTTTTCCTTGACTGTAAAGTACTTGCTCCTTGAAAATTTCTTAGGAGTCAGATAAACATGAAGAAGCAAATTAGGATCACAACTGTAAACATTTTGATGAGATAGCAATTAATCCTTTTAAATATGCATTTTTAATTTTTTGCTTACCATTTTTCACCTTGCTTCTTTCATCTATTCTTTGTTTCTTTTCTTCCAAGATTTTATTTAAATTCAAGTTAGTTAACATCCAGTGTAGTATTGTTTTCAGGAATAGAATTTAGTGATTCATCGCTTACATACAACACCCAGTGCTCATCACAACAAGTGTGCTCCTTAATGCCCAACACCCATCTAGCCCGTCTCCCCACCCACCTCCCTCCATCAACCGTCAGTTGGGTCTCTACTGTTAAGAGAGTCTTATGGTTTTCCTCCCTCTCTGTTTTTATCTTATTTTATTTTTCCTTCCCTTCCCATATGTTCATCTGTTTTCTTTCTTAAGTTCCACGTACGAGTGAAATCACTCTGATGAACTTGTTTCATTTAGCATAATACACTCTAGCTCCATGCCATTGCAAATGGCAAGATTTTATTCTTTTTGATGACTAATAGTTCACTGTATATGTATCCATATATCTATATCTATGTGTCTGTATCTACATCTATATCTGTATCGTATCTTCTTTATCCATTCATCAGCTTGTGGACATTTGGGCTCTTTCCATCATTTGGCTATTGTTGATAATGCTGCTATAAACACTGGGGTGCCTGTACCCCTTTGCATCAGTATTTTTGTATCCTTTAGATAAATACCTAGTAGTGTAATTGCTGGGTCATAGAGTAGTTCTATCTCTAACTTTCTGAGGAACCTCTAAACTGTTTTCCAGAGTGGCTGTACCAGTTTACATTCCCATCAACAGTGCAAGAGTGTTCCCCTTTCTCCACATCCTCGCCAACATCTGTTGTTTCCTGAGTTGTTAATTTTAACCACTCCACCTGGTGTGAGGTGGTATCTCATTGTGGTTTGGATTTGTATTTCCCTGGTAATGAGTGATGTTGAGCATTTTTTTCATGTGTGTGTTAGCCACCTGGATGTCTTCTTTGGAAAAGGGTCTATTCATGTCTTCTGCCCATTTCTTAACTGGATTTGGTGGGGGGGTGAGGGGGTGTTGAGTTTGGTAAGTTCTTTATAGATTTTGGATACTAGCCCTTTATCCAATATGTCATTTGCAAATACTTTCTCCCATACCGTAGTCTGCCTTTTAGTTTTGTTGATTGTTGCCTTCTCTGTGCACATGGTTTTTATCTTCATGAAGTCCCAGTAGTTCATTTTTGCTTTTGTTTCCTTTGCCTCCGGAGATGTGTATAGTAAGAAGTTGCTGTGGCTGAGGTCAAAGAAGTTGCTGCCTGTGTTCTTCTCTAGGATTTTGATGGTTTCCTGTCTTACATTTAGGTCTTTCAACCAGTTTGAATTTATGTTGTATATGGTGTACCAAAGTGATACAGTTTCATTCTTCTGCATGTCGCTGTCCTGTTTTCCCAACACCATTTGTTGAAGAGACTGTCTTTTTTCCACTGGATATTCTTTCCTGTTTTGTCAAAGATGAGTTGACCATACAATTGTGGGTCCACTTCCCGGTCCTCTACTCTGTTCCATTGATCTATGTATCTGTTTTTGGGCCAGTACCATACTCTTGATGATTACAGCTTTGTAATACAGCTTGACGTTTGGAATTGTGATGACTCTCACTTTGCTTTTCTTTTTCAACATTAGTTTGGCTATTTGGAGTCTTTTGTGGTTCCATACAAATTTTAGGATTGTTCTATCTCTGAAAAAATGCTGGTGTTATTTTGATACAGGTTGCATTGAATGTGTAGACTGCTTTGGTTGTATAGACATTTTAACAATATTTGTTCTTCTGATCTGAAAGACTACACCAAAAAAATTGCTAGAATGATACATGAATTCAACCAAGTCGTAGGATATAAAAATCAACGTACAGAAATCTGTTGCATTTCTATGCACCAATAATGAAGCAGCGGAAAGAGAAATCACGGAATCAATCCCATTTATAATTGCACCAAAAGCAGTAAGATACCAAGGAATAAACCTGACCAAAGAAGTAAAAGATCTATACTCTGAAAACTTTAAAACACTTATGAAAGAAATCGAGGACACAAAGAAACGGAAAAACATTCCACGCTCACGGATCACATTACTTCTTTCATTTAGACATTAGAACATGACCACTTTCCTTATAGAAGGAAAAACGCTTTCTAAATACGATTTTAATAGTTACATCTATTCTAACTAGATCATGTATTATCATTTACTTAATTCTCTGATTGTCGGTATTTCTTATTTCTAACTTTCATCATAATGCCATGATGAACATCTTTGTGTGGAAAGCTTTTTTTCTTTTTCTGTGTTTCAAGTTATTGCCTTAGGATAGAGCCCTGTCAGTAGACTTATGGAATCATAGAGGGGAAATAATGATAGAGCCCTTCATGCACAATGTCAGTCTGCTTTCTGGGAAGCTTGTACCAATTTACAAACCATCAGTAGTGGATGAGTGCCTATCTCCACTCAATTCTTGCCACTCCTGAACCCTGTCATTTAAAAATCTTTGCTGGGGCACGTGGGTGGCTCAGACAGTAGTTAAGCCTCCGACTTTAGCTCAGGTCACGATCTCCCGGTTTGTGAGTTCGAGGCCCGCGCGGGGCTCTGTGCTGACAGCTCAGAGCCTGGAGCCTGCTTCGGATTCTATGTCTTCTCCTGTCTCTGCCCCTCCCCCGCTCATGCTCTGTGTCTCTCTGTCTCTCAATAATAAACAAACATTAACTAACTAACTAAATAAATAAATAAATAATAAAAATCTTTGCTAATCTCTGATGGGTGAAAAACTGTATCTAGTTGCAGTGGTTGAGATTTCATTGATTGCTAGTGAGGTTGAATAAATGATAATCAAATACTCATTTGTTAGCCATTTTTGATATATTTCTAAATCATATTTTCACACACTTGCTCATTTAAACCACTGTTTTATCCAGATGGGTTTGATATTTGTTGCTTTGGTCTTTAGGAAAACTGGAACAGCTTATATAAGAGAGATACTACAACATAACCTTACTGAAGGATTTTTGTCCTCTGTTATTGTGGAAGTGATAGACCCTTTTGGAATAGAAGAAGTGAACGAGAGCTCTTGTTTGTCTAGTTCCCTTTCCATTACTCAAACTGGCAATGTCACCTATAAACTTACTCTTCAACCGCAAAGTAAGTGTAATAATATAGCACATCTCTGATAGCTTTAAAAAAAAAAGACGAAGAATTATCTTTTTAGGAGGATTGTTCATGCTTACTTATAAAACAGTATATTTCAAAATTTTGTCCAGTTGACAATCTGCTGAAGTCTACATACTCAGGTTCCTGGAGGAAGTTTTGGTTTCTAATATAACAAACCCTAACTGTAACTTCATTAATATTTCACCAATACTAGTGCCTGTCTTTTATGCCTGTAATGTTATTGATTTCATCATAAGCAGTATTCAGGAGAAGTAAAAAAACAAAACAAAACAAAACAAAAAAACGGAAATCCAAAAAAAACATTGTTCATGTAGATTTTGCCCTTTGCCCTACATACTAAAATAATTTTTTTCAACGTTTTTATTTATTTTTGGGACAGAGAGAGACAGAGCATGAACGGGGGAGGGGCAGAGAGAGAGGGAGACACAGAATCGGAAACAGGCTCCAGGCTCTGAGCCATCAGCCCAGAGCCTGACGCGGGGCTCGAACTCCCGGACCGCGAGATCGTGACCTGGCTGAAGTCGGACGCTTAACCGACTGCGCCACCCAGGCGCCCCTTTACTAAAATAATTTTAAATCACTGTTATGTAGGGTAATTCTTTTCAAAGGATTATACGTGATAGATACAAAGCCAAAGTTAGTATAGTTTACTGTAAGGATTTGGATTTTATTGTGAGTAAATGGGGGAGCCATTGGAGGGTTTCATGCAGAAAGTAACACGACTGGACTTAGATTTTGACATGTTCACTTTGGTTCCCGTGTTGAGAATATACTGCGTAGGTGATGGAGAGAGGTTAAGAAGGAAAGGACAAGAGAAATCAGTTTCGAAGTTGAAGTAATCAGGTGAGAGATTATATTAAATTGAAGATGCCTGTTACTCATCCAAGTGGGGAAATGAGGTTCACATTTAGGAAGACAAATGTGGAGTTCAGGAAAGGCATCTGGACTGGAGAGAGAAATTTGAGCCATCGGTACATGTATGATAGTTGATGCTATGCGACCAGATGACGTCGCCCACAAGATGAGTGTAAATACGGAAAGAAAAGGCCTAAGATGCAATCCCTAACATTCCGACAAGTCAGGAAAGGAGACTGGATGGTCTGCTCAAAGAAGAACTAAGAGAAACTGTCTCTCAGAAGCCAGGTGAGGAAGGTCTTTCAAGAAGGAGGTCAGGTCAGAAGAGGAAGGAAAACTGACCAGCAGATCTGTATGAAAGTTACTGACAAAAGCTTTTGTTGGGTGCAGTAGTATAGATGAAAGTCTGGTTGGATTAGATTCTAAACATTAGGAAAGGAGAGGAATTGAAGACAGTGAATGCAGGCAACCGTCTCGAGGAATTTTTTATAAGGGGAGGAGAGAGATTATGTGGCAGTTGAAAGAAAGCTGGGAAAGGATTTTTGTTGGTTTGTTTTAAGTGGGAGAAAATTAGAGCATGTGTACATGATAAAGAGAGCTATGAGGGTCTCTTCTGACCGCTTTATTTTTTCAGAATGAGGAGAATATTGGTGGTGGTGGTATGTTTCATGACCTATCAAAGACATTTGATTGTGATGACTCCCCTTCCTTGAAACAGCCTTCTTTTGGCTCCCTGCACATCCTCTCTGATGGATTTTCTCCACTGATTTCTTCTTTATCTGCTTGGTGAAATCTTTCTCCCTTTCCATTCCTTATATGGTGGTGTTCCTCACGGTCCTTCCCTAAAGTCTAGTTTCTTTTAAATCTTCATGCTTTTTCTGAACAATTACTCATCTACTCAGCAAATATTTGTTGAGCACCTTCTGTGTAATAGGCACACGTTTAGGTACTGGGGAATCACTGGGTATGTTATCCTTCTCTTGTGAAGATTGTAAATTATTAAGGTTCTTGGCATTTCTATAGTAATCAGCTTTTTTGTCATTACTTAGCCCTATGTGGGTATTTTTTTTTCTGATAAGGATTTTATAGAACTAGTTTCATAATAAAGTTAAAGTATAGGTTTGTGCTTGACATATTTGTGATATAGTTTCTACAAAATAATTTGAATTCTGACCTCAAAATCTGGCCAGCGTGTTCTCTGGTTAAGACCATAGTTTAAAAACTCAAATTGTGTTTTCATCAGTTACGTCCACCAGTGTGCTTGGAGAACATTTGCTATTTTATTTTATAATAAATGATTCCTGTTTTAGCCTCAGGTACCATTTCTTCATTTCAAGATCTGGATGTGGAGAAGACCGTGGTGATTCCTGGTTACAGCAGCTTCATGATCATAAGCATTTTAGATGATAAGAATGCCTTGGCTATTGCTACCATGCCTGCAAAAGTACTCAACAATATGACCGTCCCCAAAGACTCCTGGTTCTTATACAACTTTGGGCACAGGAATGGACGAATGTGGAAAATATATGCAAAACCATGTAATTACTGGTTTCAACAACATGATGATTCCCTATCCCTCAATGTCCTGAAATACATTGATCTGGGGAAGTCTCATACTTTAAAAGTTAAGGTCATACCTAATACAAAAGGTAAGCTTATTTGTATTGGGAAGCATCAAAAGGAGATGTTGTTGTTTTTCTGGAATATATGCTCTTTGATAGTATTTCCTTTATCTTTGGCTTATGTAGTAACTGGCATTCTGCTAATCACAGTATGAGCTGCTAATGACTGAATGCTTACTGTGTGCGAGGCTCTGTACTAAATTATTTTTGTGTATTTTTACTACTTACAACAACTCTAAAAGGCTAGATTTTAATTCTCATATACAGATGAGGAAAGTGAGTTAAGTTACCAGCCCAAATTTACACAGGATTTTAGTTTAGATTTTTTCTGTCCTCTGAAAAGAAAATCTTTTAGTTACTTTGGTGTTGTTGTAATTATTTCAAGTATTTATTTTAAGCCCCCAAAAAGCCTTTTAAAATAGAATTCTATACTTTTCCCTATTTTTCCATGACATTTACTTATTATAAAAGTAATATTAAACTTCCTAAAGATGATGGAGAAATGGCATACTAGAAAAATAAAATAAAAATTTTAGTAAAAAGCTGAGCTAGAAAGAGAGGAGGAAAGATGGAAGGAAGGGAGCAAAAGAGAAAAAAAATCTTGTCGCCAGAAATGAAGAGGGAACTCAAAGCCAAATAAATTAGCTACTTTGTGGCTCCCTGAAGGATGTGAGACTCAGATATAGGCCATATAGACAGAGGGATGGATTTTAATGCCCAAGCATTAGCAGAATATGCTTTGTGGTAGGAGGTTGGAACCAAGACCATTAAGTAAAGCTGAGAGCTTAAATCATGAAGAGGGGATTGTGAAAACTTTACCAACAAACCAAAGAGGGAGCTCGGGAGGTTATCGTCTCCACAAGACTCAAAGTGGAAAAAAAGGATCTCCTGTAAAAACGCCAGCTCCTTAAAAACCCCAAACTCCAAGACTGTACAATCCCCAGAGACTACACACCAGTTGCAGGAATCCCAAGCTAGGAAATAATTATAAGACCTGGGCTCCAGCATAGGCAAGCTTCGTAGGAATACTTTCATGACCCGGGGAACATAGACTTCCGTGGAAAAATCAATATCCATTGAACATGAATTGAGGAAAAGAATCTTGTTTTATTTTCTTAATGTTTATCTTATTATTTATTTTGAGAGGGAGAGAGAATGTGCAGGAGAGGGGCAGAGAGAGGAGGAGAGAAAGAATTCCAAGCAGGACTCGATCCCACAACCGTGAGATCATGACCTGAACCACTTAACCCACCCAGGCGTCCCAAGGACAAGAATTTTAAAACATGTAAGAAAATGACCTAAATGTAAAAGTCTGCAGGCTCTCTCCAAGAACTTGATATTTAGTCTCTAAGAAGTTGAGGTAATAGAAAAATCAGAAAGACACAATAAAACAAGTACATGTAAAACTCTCGAAGAGACAAAAGAAGACCTGAACCATGATGAAAGGACAAAATGCTACTTTTAAAAGGGCTCATTTTGAAAAGCAGAACCAAATACAATTTATACAAATGAAAATTACAGCCTTCGAGAAAAAATGGAGGACATCTATTTCTGTTTCAATCAATATTGTGGACTTAAATTTTGTGGAAAGCTTCCTCTTGAAACCCTTAGAATCCTCTCATTGATTATATGACTCATTGTCCATATTTCCTTCAAGTAATTTTAGAGTTTTAATTTTATAGTTTTAACTTTCCAAGTCTTTAATTGATCTAGATTTTGCTTTGGTATATCGTAGGTGGTTAGCTGGTTGTTCGAATATCACTTCTTGAACAGTGTGTCCTTTCTTAACTGATTTCAAATACAACTTTATCTTGTAAACAATTTACCTATCACTTGGACCATTCTGGATATTTAAAACTCTGTTCCTTTGTTATCTCTTTGTATTCGGGCACAAATCCTACAGCGTTCTAATTATTGCAGCTTTAAAATATACCAAATTTGTTGTTGAATTATATAGTTTTACTTGTTCAGTTTGATGGAAGCCAATAGTAATCAGCAAATCAACTCAATTGCCTCTTTGTGAAGAAAAGCCTAGTGCATGCTATACAAAGTGTGGGTGTCTTGACGAGCCACATCAGCAGCATCTGGGTACTTGTACAAAGTACAGAGTCTTTTGTGGTTCCACACAAATTTTAGGGTTTTTTGTTCTATTTCTGTGAAAACCCCTATTTTGTCAAATGCTTTTTCTGCATTTATTGAGATGATCAATGATTTTACCCTTCATTCTGTTAATGTTACACATCACATTAAAGTCCCTGAATAGTAAAGCAGTCTTTGGAGAGAACAAAGCTAGGGGGCACCTGGGTGACTCGGTTAAGTGTCTGACTCTTTCGGCTCAGGTCATGATCTCACGGTTTATGGGTTCAAGCCCCATATCGGGCTCTTTACTGACAGCGTGGAGCATGCTTGGGACTCTCTCTCTGTCTCTCTCTCTCTCTCTGCCCTTCCCTTGCTCTCTCTCTCTCAAAATAAATAACAAACAATTTTTTAAAAAAAGAAAGAACAAAGCTGGAGGCATCACACTCCATGATTTCAAACTACATTACAACACTATATTAATCAAAACATATGGTCCTGGCATAAAAGCAGACACACAGGCCAATGGAGAAGAATAGAAAGCCCAGAAATAAACCCATACATATATGGTTAACTAATCTTTGACAAGGGAGGCAAGAACACACAGTGGGATCTATCCTCTGGTAGATCCAGTGTTGGGAAAACTGGATCATCATATCCAAAAGAATGAAACTGGACCCCTATCTTATACCCCTCACAAAAATTAATGAAATGGAATAAAGACTTAAATGTTAAGATCTGAAGCCATAAAACTCCAGAAGAAAAGATAGGGTGAAAGATCCTTGACATTGGTCTTGGCAATGACTTGGATATGACACAAAATTCAAGGGCAGCAAAAACAGCAGTAAACAAGTGGGACTACATCAAACTGAAAAGCTTCTGCACAGCAAAAGAAACCATAAGCAAAATGAAAAGACAACCTACAGAGTGGGTGAAAATATTTGCAAACCGTATGTGCAATAAGGGGTTGGGTAATACTTACAATACATAAGGAACTCATACAACTCAATAGCAAAAACAAACAAAACCCTACAAATAATGCAATTAAAAAAATAGGCAAAGAACCTGAATAGACATTTTTCAAGGAAGGCATATGAATGACCAACAGATAACGTGAAAAGGTGCTCACCATCACAAATCATTAGGAAAATGCAAATCAAGACCACACTGAGATATCACCTCACACCTGTTAGAATGACTAGTATCATAACGCCAAGAGCTAGCAAGGACGGCTGAAGATACGGAGAAAAGGGAACGCTCATGCACTGTTGGTGGGAATGTAAACTGGAACAGACACTATGGAAAACAGTATGGGAGTTCCTAAAAAATTAGAAATAGAACTATGATATGATCCAGCAATCGCACTTCTGGGTGTCTATCTGAAGGAGATGTAATCAGTGTCTCAAAGAGATATCTGCAGTCCCATATTCATTGTGGCATTACAATAGCCAAGCTGCGGAAACAACCTGAGTGTCGGTTGATGGATGAATGGATAAAGAAGACATGATGTGTGTGTGTGTGTAATGAATATGGATGATATGCTAAGTGAAATCAGCCACATAGGGATAGACAAGTGCTGTGTTATCTCACTCAGGTGTGGAGTCTAATTTTTAAAAAGTCTAACTCACAGAAATTGAGAGTAGAATGCTGGTTGCCAGGGGTTCAGGAGTAAAAAGAAATGGACAGATGTCAGTAGATACTTCTCACTGTAAAGTGAGTCATCGTAAAGTAAGTAAGTTCTGGGGATGTAATATATGACATGGTGACTATAGTTAATAGTACTGCATTATATCCTTGAAATTTTCTAAGAGTAGATCTCATATGTTCTCACCACACACACAAAGTAACTGTGAGGTGGTGGGTGTGTAATTAACTTATTGTGATGATCATTTGACAGTGTCTATGTATATGTATACACACACACACACACACACACATATATACATGAAATCATCATATTATACGCTTTAAATATATCCAGTTTTCTTTGTCAGTTATACGTGAATAAAGCTGAGGGGGGTGCGGAACTTCAGTGCCCTCCACAGACCCCGCTAAATCAGAATCTGCGTGTTAACAGAATACCCGATGATAGTTTAGGAAGCACTGGCCAGATCGCTCTGGTTTAAGGGAAACTGTTGCAGATGAAACTTCAGGCTAATCATTTCCTACTTCTCAGCCCTTTCTGATTAGTAAGGATGGAAGTTAGACTACTTGCTCTGCTAAATCTCTTTTTCTGTTAAATTTCTCAGTATGGAGTGATTGCAAGGCAGAGACTGGCCTGACGATGTGCCGCGTTAACTGCCTAGTTTTGTCTTGGCAACGGTGGCCGACAGCTCTTTTAACTGAGCATGTATCCTTCAGTTTCTTCCCTGAGCCATCCAGTTCATTGTGACCGGTACTGTCCAAGTGACCTTTCCATGCATTTGAGAACTTGGCTGAAGAACGAGAAGTGGAGGGGAGCAATATTTCTTTGAGAAGATATTTGCAAAGTTGATTTTTTCTAAGAACCATCAAAGTTAACTCTACATAAATTCCTAACTATATTTGTGGCCATTATGCATCCTTCATAACGGACTCTGCAGATGTTCTAGAATCCTGATTAGCCAGTCATTATGAAATTGTTTAAAATTTTCATGATTATGCAGCCCTTGGGTTGCTCAGTTGGTTAAGCGTCCAACTTTTGATTTCGGCTCAGGTCATGACCTCGCGGTTCATGAGTTAGAGCCTCACATGGGGCTCTGCACTGACAGTGCAGAGCCTGCTTGGGATTCATTCCCTCTCTCTCTCTCTCTCAATAAATATTTAAAAAAATAAATAAAAAATAAATATTTCATGATTTAATTTTTTCTTTTTTATTAATTTCCAGAAGAATTTTACCTGGAGAGATAGATATAAATGTAGATACAGATATTTTAGTATAGTTGACACCCAGTGATTTAATTTTAACTAATTTTAAACTCTGGCCTTGTTTCCATAGGTGTTCGAACACTTGAAATACCACTACTGAATGTCATTGTTGGAAACCCAAATTTGTTAGAAGTTAAAACTGAAGGCTCTTTCGATGATACTGATAGTTATGTAATGAAAATTTCTGCAGCTAGCAAAGCTTTACGTCAAGTAAGATTTTAGTTACAAAAAAAAAATCTATTAATTATGGAAAACTTAGAGTATAAACTAAGAGAAAGAAGAGAAAATCACACATAACCCTATCTATCAAGAATGACTAAGCACTTTTAACATTTGGGAATTAACCAAAGGCATCGTAGCATTACAGAACAGAGGTTGAATGAGTTTTGGAGAAGACTGGCTGGTATAGATCTTCTGGTACTGTCTGTGAACTTGGGAAGGTCACTTTACCATGGCTCAGTATCCTCATCTAGAAAATGGAGATGGTAATGATAATACCTACCTCATAGGGTTGTTTTTGAGAATTAAATGTGATAATTCAAGTAGGACATCTAAAACAATGTCTAGGGGCACCTGGGTGGCTCAGTCGGTTGGACTTCTGTTCATGACCTCGTGGTTCACAAATTTGAGCCCCACATTGGGCTCTGTGCTGACAGCTCAGAGCCTGGAGCCTGCTTCGGATTCTGTGTCTCCCTCTCTCTCTCTGCCTGTCTCTCTCTCTCTCTCTCTCTCTCTCTCTGTCTCTCAGAAATAAACATTAAAAAAATTTTTTTTAAATAATGTCTGGCATGTAGAAAATCCTCAGTCACTATAAACGAACCGTATTTTTCTTTTCTTTTTTTCCCTAAAACTGGGAGAGCTTTGTACATACACTTTGAACATCTTGCCCCTTCCATTTAACTATATGCTTTAATCCTTTTGAGTTGCTAAATATTTTTCTACATATTTCAAAGTTGTTTTTATCATGAAGGTTTTTGGATGCAGAAACAAGTAGAATTTCCATGTACTTAATACTCAAACAGTAGTCAAGACATTGCTACTTTTGTTTTATCATCACCCCTTCCCCCCGCTCTTTGGTTTTTGGTTTATCGTCTGAGATATTTCAGAATGAAAGCAAACATCATGCCATTTCACTTCTTACATGATTCAATACACGTGTATAAAAAATATGTGACTATCTCTCACATAACTATTATCATGCCATTGTTTTTCCTAAAACTTTTTAAACAATTTTTTGGCATCCTATAAAACCTAGTCCATAATCAAATTTCCCCAATTTTCTTAAAAATATTTTTATCATTGTTTTGTTTGAATTTGGATCCAAACAAGATTCACACAGCACGTAATTATTTTTCTCTGAAGTGTCTTTTGTTTGAAGGTAGGTACCAGTCCATTTTCTTCCCTTGTCATTGAGTCGTAGAAATCAGATGAGTTGTGTTATAGAATGTCCAACATTTTGGATTTTTTTTGTTTGCTTCCTTGTCTCTTATTTAACTTGCATGTCTCCCAACCCTAACCATATTCTCTTTAATGGTAGAACAAACCGTGTTTAGATTCTGGTCCAATGTATTTTGGTAAAACTTTTTAAAAATACATCACGTTTAATGGGTACAGAGTACGGGGACAGAGGTACAGTCTACAACATCACTACAGTTATTAGTATTTCTAGATTTTTAAAATTCCAAAAAGACTTTAAAATTTCAAACGGAATATAGCTAATTTTGTTGAATATTCAACAAAATGTGTTCAAACACACATATTGTGCTTAAATTCCTACTAAAAACATATCTTTGTGAGCTACAGCAATTGCTACATGTATATCTTCTTTTCAAAATGAATACCAGTGGAAGTTATTTTATTCACATCATCCAAGCAAATCTCCAGATGTTCATGAGGGAAGGGGGGGAAGCATCATCAGTCTGAGTAGGGTGTAATAATGGAGTTTATTTCATAAGCTTTCTCATTTCCAGTGTTGCCCACAGCTGTTAGATTGCAATGTACTTCTTCCTGGAAAAGAAAGTGTTTTCTGTCATGATTTATTCTCAAACAATCTTTATGGTCAAACATATCTCTCTATTTCTATTTTCACTCATTTCTTTTCAGATATTCTTAAATTTTTTTAATGTTTATTATTTTTGAGAGAGAGACCACGAGCAGGGAGGGGCAGAGAGAGAAAGAGATGGGAGACACAGAATCTGAAACAGGCTCCAGGCTCTGAGCTGTCCGCACAGATCCCAATGCGAGGCTCAAATTCACAAACAGATCATTGACCTGAGCCCCAGTCGGACATTGAACGGACTGACCACCCAGGCGCCCCTCTCTTTGTATATTCTTTCATTGGTCACTGTGTTAGTTTACTTGGGTTGTCATAACAAAATACCACAGACTAGGAGTCTTAAACCACAGAAATTCATTTTCTCACGGGTGTGGGGGCTGGAATTCCCAGATCAAGATGTCAGCAGGGTTGGTTTCTTCTGAGGCCTCACGCCCTGGCTTGTAGACAGCCGTCTTTTCCTCGCGTCTTTACGCTGTCTCACCTCTGCGTGTGTCTGTGTTCAAATTTCCTCTTGTTATAAAGACAGCCATTATATCGAATTAGGGTGCACCCTGATGATCTCAGTTTAACTTAATCCCCTCTGTGAAGGCCCTGTCTCTAAATAACAGCCACGTTCTGAGACACTGGGAGTTAGGGCTTCAACATACAAATTTTGAGTGAACACACTTGAGCCTGTAACAGTTACTTTAAGTAATCTTCATTTACTTGGATATTTCCAGGGTTCAACCTCATTGGCGTTAGTTGTCTGGGGAGCATCTACTGAGTGCTTTGTCACAACAGTCGTGCCAACATTGAAAAACAGCTGTAGTTATCTCAAATCCATGCATCATATTCCGAGTAAACCTATCCCACTGGAAGACTGGACTAGTGGCATTCACAAAGACAGTCAGGGGTTCAATATGATCAAAACTTTGCCGGTAAGAAACCCAAGCACATTGTCGTAAGGGTGCCCATGACACACTACTTTTGTGTGATTGGCTGGCCATCGTGTCTGAACGTTTCTTTCCTAAGATACTCAAAACACTGGTTATTTTTCAAACTTCTTGTCATTTTGAGGATGTGATTATTATTTATTTCTAAAATATAAGAACTTCCTGAAATAATGATTTTTCTTGGTAACTCAGCGCCACCATTTTAAAAATCACTTTATGCTATATTATGGTGGCATAATCTCAGGGATTTTGTAATATACAGTGATTTGTCATTATGTTGACCTGTCCCGGGCTGATAGTTTACTGGTTCCATTGTGATGTAGTTACAGTTTTCATTTGTGCCTTGTCAGTATCTGTGACACCTTAAAAAAAATAAAAAATAAATAAAAATATATATATATATAATTATTATTCTTTGCTAACTATTACTTTTAATTTTCTCTGTGACAAAAAAGCAAATAACCAAACTTGAAGGTTTATTTACTAAAGACATCACTAAGACTTTTTATAAAGTGTTGAAACTTTATTGCATTTGCTTCATGGTAGCTATTTTATCTACTAACATTTTTTTCACTTATTTACAAGTTGCAAACAGTTCTATTACCATGGGTTGAGGTTGTCGAAATTCCAGAAGAATAAGGTGTAAGGAGTGCAGGGGAAGTAGAAATGGACTCTAATACCTGGAACTAAAAATTTAAAAAAAAAATTGCTTTGAATGTTTTTATGGAAAAGCAAGATTTTTAAGTTAAAGACTTAGTAAATAACAATGAATTACCTGTTTTCTTTGCTTGGTCACTTACAGGTCAACTACCGGCCTCCATCTAATATGGGGATTGCCATTCCCCTCACAGATAATTTTTACCATGCAGACCCTAGCAAACCCATACCGAGAAATCTATTTCCTAAGTCAAAGGTAAATAATTTTTCACATTTAAACCAGTACTTATTTGAATTCGAGAAATCATTCAGCGAAATTACAGATGGCCCTAGCTGCAGGGATTAAATGAGAAGGTGTATTCTAAACAATGTTCTACCTGCCCTGATATGTCAGCACTGTTATTATTACTACGACTCCTGCCCTCTTCCTCTTCCTCCTCCTTTAGCCCCGTCTCCTCTCACTGCTATTTCTAAAGGTGGTTTTGGAGCCAAGAAGTCTAAGTGGACCCCTTTCTCCTGACTGTTCCCTGGTTCCCATCTGGATTTCCAAGGGGATACATGGCGTGAGAGTATCTTTTCTCAAAGGAAAGGAGCCCCAGGCCCATTTCATGTCCAGCCTAGTGAAGTGAAGGGTTGTCCTTGAGGAAAGAAGACCGTTTGGTCCAACACAGGCACATTTAAAGTGCTGCCAAGGTTCTTCCTAGAGAACAACCACACTCTCTGGAGTGTGGACTGAACACGGTGGGAAGAACAGAGAGAAACCAATAGGTTCCGAGGAAGAGTACGTGATGGGCAACGCACCTACCTGCCTGTAGATGTGCACAGACATCCACATCCATTCCATATCCGCACGCACTGTGTATGTGCACGCACACATACACAAAGACATAAAATGGTTCTTTCTCTTGTTCAGAACTCTCTCTTGTCACCCCATGTCATTGGGAATAAAAGCCAAATTCTCACAGCGGTCTATCAGGTCCTTCGTGATTTGGCCTTGGCATTGCATCTGACCTGATTTCCCCCAGGGTTAATCTGCTCTAGCCACACTGGCCTCCACGTGGTTCTTCAGATATGCCAGACATATTCCCAACTCAGGGCCTTTGCAGCTGAAAAAATTCCTGTCTGGGATGCTCTTCTGCCAGAGAGCACATGGCACACTCTGTCACTGTCCTCAGGTCTTTGCTTCAATGCCACCATCATTGTGAGGCCTGCCTTGACCATTCTATTTAGAATTGGAAACTCCACTTCCGTTGTTACCCACTCCTTGTCCCCCTTCTCTCCCTTATTGTTCTTCATTGCACTTATTATAATTTTACGGATTTTGCTCATTTGTTTTAGTTATCATGATTCATAAAAAGATAAGCTGGATAAGTCAGGGTTGTTGCTGTTGATTTGAAATCTTCTCCTCTGCTGCCTCTTTAGTTCCCAGAACAGTGCCAGACGTAAAGAGTGCTTTAAGACTGTTGGACAAACTAATAATACACATTTGTGCAAATATTATTACACACGTAACACAGGGGGAGGTTGACTTTTGGTTGAATCTTGCATTTTGGTGTAAGAAGCTCCGTTCCAGGCAATGACCAGCTATAATACTGAGTTCTGCTTTGATTCCCCCTTTTTTTCCCCAAAGATAAACCCTGTTGTGTCACTAGAACCAAGCTTCCACTACTGAAATATGATTTTACTACACTTACGTGGAAATCCTTAATTTGTTTGGATTTTCAAGATTCTCTTGGGAGTTGAATAGTAACTGTATCTAATTTACAGCTAAGTCAGTAATTTTTTAGTGTACTTTTTATGCAGTCGACACATGTTAATTTCTTTTTTTTTTAATTTTTTTTTAATGTTTATTTTTGAGACAGAGAGAGACAGAGCATGAACGGGGGAGGGGCAGAGAGAGAGGGAGACACAGAATCGGAAGCAGGCTCCAGGCTCTGGTCCATCAGCCCAGAGCCCGACGCGGGGCTCGAACTCACGGACCGTGAGATCATGACCTGAGCCAAAGTCGGACGCTTAACCGACTGAGCCACCCAGGCGCCCCAACACACACACATGTTAATTTCAACATTTCTAGTGCTATCAACTACTGTACAAACAGATGTTCTCTGAGGATACAGCAACAAACAAGACAAACAGATACCTTTATAGATCTTTCCTGTAATGGGGGAGGATAGGAGTTAAACAAAAAAGTTGTACAAATTAAATACTGTTTCTGTATGTATGGCCGTGCATAACCCGAAGCAGAATTATCTAGGCATATTTCTGCAATGCAGCTTTCTCAATTGTCCCTCGCAGCTACTGAATCAGAAACTACGGGTGCAGTCCTGAAATTTGCATTAAAAAAACCTCTCCTAGTTAATCCTTACCCTTACATTTAAGACGGCCAAGTAGTAGAAATAGACACAAAACACACAAGATGACTGTGGATCAGGGGCATATAATCTAGTCCAAGGGAGTCAGACTGAAAGAGGAGTAGGGTGAGCCAACAAAGGAAGAGCAAGGCAGGGTGTAGAAGAGGGTAAGGGAGAGACAGAGAGCATCCCAGGAGAGGCGGTGTTGTCACAAGGGCAGTCATGGCAAAGAGCTCCATGAGTCAGGAGAACCGGGAGGCATGGAGCGCAGTGAGTGTGTCTGTGTAAAACAGAGAATACACATTCCGTTCAGTCTGCGTGGAACATTCATACAAAGTGATGGCTTATTTTGTAATAAAGTCTTAATGAATTCCAAAAAGGCTTAATATGGTCCGCATTCTATAACTTTAATTCAAATTAAAGAAATGCAAAACAATGCCAAAAGAAAATAGTACGTGCAGACACACATATATCTTTAATTCACTCACCCCTAAATCTGTCTAGTGTGACTTGTGAAAAATCCTAAGTAAAATATTACCAGCAAGTCAAATGCAGGAATACACTAACACCGTAGTGTATCGGGAGACTGTAGAGTTTCTCCAGTGTGAGCAAGTTTGAGCGTAGGAAAACATTAAAATAACATACTGTATAAATGGATTGAAGTAAAACTAATCTCAACAGAAGCCATAAAACATATTTGATACAATGTAACATTCATTTCTGAATAAGTTTATGTAAACCAGAAATAGAAGTGATACCACCCAATGCAATAAAATCGGTGAGAAGTCCTTAGCAAACATATAAAATTCAATATTAAAGCATGAATGCTTCAATGCTTCTATTTTATTTTGTTCTGTAGGGTCAACCTAAGCCAACACAACAAAAAAATAAATAAAGTGTAAATATTGTAAAGAGACAAAACTCACCATTTCCACATATAATTACTTACTTAGAAATATGGAAGAAACCACTGGTGAACTATTAAAATGAATAATAATTATCACTAATGTAGTCCAATGGATATCAGATCACAAAGAAAGATCAGTAATGTTCCTATATATCTGTACTAATTAATTGGAAGTAATAATGAAAAACAACCCACACTTCATCTGCATACAATAAAAGATGTAGAATTTAATCTAAAATTATGTGTAAGGCAGGTATGAAAAACATTGTATGATTTAGGTGAAGCACATAAAAAACACCTAATAAATTGAGAGAAGTCTCATGTTCTTGATGGGAAGGTTCACCATTAAAAAGCTCAGTTCTCTCCAGAGTAATTGCACTGCATTCAGTGCAAATACAATCAAAACCCACCAGGGTATGTTTGAGGGAACACGGTGGGCTTATTCTAAAGCTCATAGTGAAAAGAAAATTTGTATTAATAAATAATCTCAAGGGGCTCCTGGGTGGCTCAGTCGGGTAAGTGTCCAACTGCAGCTCTGGTCATGATCTTGTAGTTCGTGGGTTCAAGCCCCGTGTGAGCCTCTGGGCTGTCAGCTCAGAGCCTGGAGCCTGCTTTGGATTCTGTGTCTCCCTCTCTCTTTGCCCCTTCCTCACTCATGCTTGCTCTCTCTCTCTCTCCCTCTTTCTCTCTCTCCAAAATAAACATTAAAAATAAAATAATAATAATAATCTGAAGAACAGAAAATGGATTTGTCTTCCTCTATATAAAAAGTAATTAAAATAATATAGTATTACGCAAAGTAAGCAGATAGAAGGAAGTAGTAAAGATTAGAGTGGAGGTGAATAAAAAAGAGAATTGAAGAAAGGTGGAGAGAATCAACTTTTACTTCATTATTAATGGATATTTTTGCCCTCTTAACTTCTCAGGGATTTTATGCATTCAGGGAACAAACATTTATTGAACATTTACTCAGTTGGCAGAAAGCCTGCCGCAAAAAAACCAAGTCAACCTGTATTCTATTTGCAGAAATCTGGTAAATTCAAACAGTGTGCTAACGCGTCTACTCGGGAAGAGTGTAATTGCACAAATGACCAGAAATTTTCACATGCTGTTGCTTTCTCAGACTGCAGAGAAAAGGTAAGCTAATTTTTAATTACCCGAAGACAAAATACTTTCATATCAATAAAGATTTTGAAATGTGCAGTTTGATTAAACCTGAGTGTTAAGACAAAGAAACGTCTCATTGTGACACAGAATTAAATAGGACACAGAGCTAGAAAGATCTGGATTTAAATGTGCCTAAGCCAGTTAATTAACCACTCTATAAGATACAAGAATACCCGCCCTACCCCGTCCATTTCACAAGATTCTTACGAAGATACGCACACAGGCACGTATCTGTATGAAAACAATTTGTGACCTGTCCTACGCTACACTAGATTATGGTGAACATTGATTCACTAAAAAAAAAATGTGTACATGAGTGTCAGTGCTGGGAATATGGGAGATCAAGTCCTTGTAATCAAGGAGTTTGGTCTGGTAACAGCCACAAAATAGAAGACAGTATAGTATATTGGTTAAGAGAAGGGTTCTGTGTCAAATGTTTTATTCTGTTAGCCTCAAGACATCCAAGAGTGTATCAAATGGATATTGATGTTTGCAATAGGTGAGTTAAATGTCCACTTAGTATAGCTTTCAAGTAGATCTATTTCAAGGCCTTGTAAGACTATATAATAGCATTATAGACTCTCCATCTCTGTCTTCTATCTATCTATCTATCTATCTATAGCATTATATTAAATGATTTGATTTTTATAAAATCTTTGATATAAAGATAAAATCACTGAATACCATGTTGGGCGTAGACTTAGCATTCAGTGAATTGTGAGGAGTGTCACATATACCCCTGCAACTCTCCCCTCACTGAATTACAATGTATCTCTTGAACATTTGCTGACTGCCAAACGCTGCTCTACGCATTCTTCGTGATTTGTCTCCAATTCAGGGCACTGACAAGCCAGGTAATTTGCCAAAGATCACCTTGCTGATACATGGAAGAGTTAGATTTCAGCTCTGACTCCAGAGCCTGAGCTTAAAGAGTGTGGCTGAAAGATCATGGCTGGCTGGGAGAGAGGTGTGAGAGAGGTGGCCAAGAGCCACCTCATGCAGTGCCGTTTGAGATGTGGGTTAGCCAAAAAGGTTTGAATACTATCATAGAAAATTTCTGAAAAAGACCAATAGAAAGTCATGAATTTTGTTACCACAATGTTTGTGTATTACTTTTGGAGTTCACGTTAATTCTGCTGTAAGACACCGTGTTTTTCACGCCCTGAGAAGGCAGAAGCCCTGAGAGGCACATGTCCCTTAGAATGGCCAAGCTCTTGGAGAATGTATCTATTCACTCTTTACCAGGAAATGAAATTAGTCCTGAATTGTCCAAATTGACATTCATTCTGACAATTTGCATTTTAGGTTCCTCGTTTTAAGTTTCCAGTTACACAATATCCAATTTCTTTGGAAATTTACAGTGAGGATGGACATATCCCAGTGGAAATGCCGTATCTGGTTACCGTGACTGAAGTGAACAGGAGGGAAAATTGGAAACTAAGTAGGATTTGCTTTCTTCTATAATTATTTTGTCTTATAAGTAATGTTGTTATTACCTAGGTAAGCGGCTTATAAAACCAGTTTACAACAACCAATAGTTCTTTGGAAAAGAATTTGAGTCCGTTGGCAACTTGCGGTTTACTGTCCTCCTTGTCTCCCACGTATTTCATTATTACTTTCGGTGCCCTGGATTTCGTGGCATAACAGCATTTTTGAAGAATTTGAACTGTAAAACATTTGAAAGCCATTTTGTAGATGAGTAGCAAAAACGATTGATTGAATTTGTGCTACACGTTGGTCTAGTGTCTCTTTCGAATGGTTTCGCTGTGTTACAGAGAAGGTTCTAAAAGATGTGGCCAGATAGCCTATAGAATCTACTCTCTAATACGAGCAAAGTTTTTTCAAAATTCTATGGTAAAATAATTTAAAAGATGCAGAAATTTTTTTAAACAAGAAAAATCAGGGGCACCTGGCTGGCTTAGTCAGTAGGGCACGCAACTCTTGATCTCAGGGTTGTAAGTTTAAGCCCCATGTTGGGTATAGAGATTACTTGAAAGTAAAATTGTAAAAAAATAAAATTAAATTAAAATTAAATTTACCACAATTCATTGTTACCTCGAATATACAACTTTTTCCTGCACATTTTGTTTATAAATACTTTGAGGCAATCTCCCACTCGATCAGTAAGTAGACAGACAAATAGATTGATAGATAGAATTAAATGAAATTTTGGCCAGTTATTAATGTTACCAAATATCCAGACACTGGGTGTTCAGTGAGTCTTACTCTGCCCAGTATATGCATTCTTGAAATGAAAAATCTAGCAAAGAAAACTACTATTTCACTTTACTAACATCCCCATTTTCTGTGGTATGCTGGAGCCTAATGTTGCCAGCTTTTGAGCATCAATTGTTAAATATTCAAGCGTTTTGTGTACTGGTTGTTAAGCCATTAGTAGCTGGAGATTAGCCATGGTGAGGCTATTTATACCATGGAAATTGGCAAATGCTGCTATCAAAGCTTTCTCCTCCCTTAGATCCCATGTACCATTATACCACTACAATTTCTAATCCCCACAACATATATCTGGTTTTAGAAAGAATTACAAGAAAAGCAAGAACACCTGATCGTTTCTTTTAGAAAAGATTAAGTGATCCTGTTGTGAAAGTTTTCCGCCACCTTATCGAAAATCATTTACCAACCACTAAGGTTGCATTATCTCACTGCCAAAGATATAAAGTATGTACAGGTTAGAACTTGTCATAAGCATGGGGTTGGAAGAAAAGGGCAGCCTGAATGAAGTGGTCAAAGGGCTTGTCCTTCTTGACAATGTCCTTGAGAAGATGCATTGTTGGCCTCATTTCCCTAAGTACATTTTCTATAAAGTCAAGCAGAACTGAAAGTCTGGGATAACTTAGCCGTGTTACGGAGTAAATTCCTTCATTGTACCTTGATGTACGTAGTAAATTTTATGCAAAATGTGCAAACAGCATAATGTGCTTAAAATATACCTCATGTACTTTTAGAACACAGTGTACCAGAGAATGTAAAAAAATTGAAAGATTACTTAGAACCACGTCTTGATGCTCCAGTGTATAATCCTTTAGGCCTCAACTTAAGTATAAAGGTGAGTTGACAGCATTTTTGTTTTTCCTGTTTTGAGTTCACAAAGAACATGTGTCTAAACTAAGATTGGTTTACGTTTTAAAGTATAGCTGTCCGTCAGTAGCAGAAACTGTATCTTTAAGATATATGGAAAAGTGTTTATTTTTCCTCCATTTCTCTTGACATCAGTATTTCAAAAGGTATCTGAAAGTTAAATTGAACACTTTACTAGTTTTTGAGCTGATAGGCAACACTAATAGGTTATTTTTCAAGGTAGAGCAGAAACGTTATTTCCAAAATTTAGGAGGTAAATGAGTTTTCTTGTGTGTACGTTTGGATGTATACAGGTATGTCTTCATAGCCGCCCATAAGAACACATGAAATTGATATAATCTAGGTAATTATAAAAGTCAGTAACAATTAGTGAACGTATCAAAACCATGAATATGATGATTAGCCCAAATTACTCATCAAGTCCGTGTTAGGTTTTGTGTCTCTGTTTCTTCATTCTAAAAAGAGGTATCACCTGTTTGTCCTCCTCCCTCCGTTCTAATTTTGATACATGAAGTAGATGTGCAAAAGCCTTAGGAAGGGGATCGGATTTTTCTATGCATCATCTGTAGGGAAAGTGGCCACAGTGTGTATTTTAGCTTGAAGGAATATACGTGTCCATGCTGCCAATGACCAGGTGTGTTTTTTCCACAGGGCTCTGAACTTTTTCACTTCAGAGTGTCTGTTGTTCCGGGCGTCACTTTTTGCAACTTAGTTGAAGAATTTCAGGTATAGTAAATGCACAAGGTACTGATGGGACGATGGCTGGGGAAGTAACATGACAAATGTCAGTGCAAGAGACACTAAAGAGAAAAAAAACAAACAGCATAATTTGTGTGATACACAAGGCTTGGAGACCAGAGATCCTGAAGAATGGGGATGACATTGTCAGTAATGGTGAAGGCAGAGTGCGTGACAGGTATAGGACCCAGCAATGCTGGGAAAATTTTAATAAGTGCTTGTATTTGTTTTTATTCTCTCTCCATCTTCCATATTTAACTCAGTTTTCAGACTTTTACCGCACTTCCTCTCACGGCATCTCCCCAGAGGAACACAGGTCTATAACACTCAAGTTTCCATTATGATCTTCCCTTTGATTATCATTGTTGTGATGATAGTCTTAATACGCCTAAAGCTGTCAGGATCCAAAAGTATTTGGAACCAAAATCAGTGCCCCTTAGGGGGCAGGGAATGAGAATTTGAGTTAATTGATTAATGACTCATTCATTATCGAATAGTGATACCACATTATCAAAAATAAAATATCTCTCTCTCTCTCTCCCTCTTTCCCCACCCCTCTCCTTTTTCTTTTTTTTTTTCAATATATGAAATTTATTGTCAAATTGGTTTCCATACAACACCCAGTGCTCATCCCAAAAGGTGCCTTCCTCAATACCCATCACCCACCCTCCCCTCCTTCCCACCCCCCATCAACCCTCAGTTTGTTCTCAGTTTTTAAGAGTCTCTTATGCTCTGGCTCTCTCCCACTCTAACCTCTTTTTTTTTTTTTCTGTCCCCTCCCCCATGGGTTTCTGTTAAGTTTCTCAGGATCCACATAAGAGTGAAAACATATGGTATCTGTCTTTCTCTGTATGGCTTTTTCACTTAGCATCACACTCTCCAGTTCCATCCACGTTGCTACAAAAGGCCATATTTCATTTTTTCTCATTGCCACGTAGTATTCCATTGTGTATATAAACCACAATTTCTTTATCCATTCATCAGTTGATGGACATTTAGGCTCTTTCCATCATTTGGCTATTGTTGAGAGTGCTGCTATAAACATTGGGGTACAAGTGCCCCTATGCATCAGTACTCCTGGATCCCTTGGGTAAATTCCTAGCAGTGCTATTGCTGGGTCATAGGGTAGGTCTATTTTTAATTTTTTGAGGAACCTCCACACTGTTTTCCAGAGTGGCTGCACCAATTTGCATTCCCACCAACAGTGCAAGAGGGTTCCCGTTTCTCCACATCCTCTCCAGCATCTATAGTCTCCTGATTTGTTCATTTTGGCCACTCTGACTGGCGTGAGGTGATATCTGAGTGTGGTTTTGATTTGTATTTCCCTGATAAGGAGCGACGTTGAGCATCTTTTCATGTGCCTGTTGGCCATCCGGATGTCTTCTTTAGAGAAGTGTCTGTTCATGGTTTCTGCCCATTTCTTCATTGGATTATTTGTTTCTCGGGTGTGGAGTTTGGTGAGCGCTTTATAGATTTTGGATACTAGCCCTTTGTCCGATATGTCATTTGCAAATATCTTTTCCCATTCCGTTGGTTGCCTTTTAGTTTTGTTGGTTGTTTCCTTTGCTGTGCAGAAGCTTTTTATCTTCATAAGGTCCCAGTAATTCATTTTTGCTTTTAATTCCCTTGCCTTTGGGGATGTGTCGAGTAAGAGATTGCTACGGCTGAGGTCAGAGAGGTCTTTTCCTGCTTTCTCCTCTAGGGTTTTGATGGTTTCCTGTCTCACATTCAGGTCCTTTATCCATTTTGAGTTTATTTTTGTGAATGGTGTGAGAAAGTGGTCGAGTTTCAACCTTCTGCATGTTGCTGTCCAGTTCTCCCAGCACCATTTGTTAAAGAGACTGTCTTTTTTCCATTGGATGTTCTTTCCTGCTTTGTCAAAGATGAGTTGGCCATACGTTTGTGGGTCTAGTTCTGGGGTTTCTATTCTATTCCATTGGTCTATATGTCTGTTTTTGTGCCAATACCATGCTGTCTTGATGATGACAGCTTTGTAGTAGAGGCTAAAGTCTGGGATTGTGATGCCTCCTGCTTTGGTCTTCTTCTTCAAAATTACTTTGGCTATTCGGGGCCTTTTGTGGTTCCCTATGAATTTTAGGATTGCTTGTTCTAGTGTCGAGAAGAATGCTGGTGCAATTTTGATTGGGATTGCATTGAATGTGGAAATAGCTTTGGGTAGTATTGACCTTTTGACAATATTTATTCTTCCAATCCATGAGCAGGGAATGTCTTTCCATTTCTTTATATCTTCTTCAATTACCTTCATAAGCTTTCTATAGTTTTCCCTCTCCTTTTTCTATCCTGACCCTGCCTTAAGGCCAGCCCCAGTAATGAGTCCACACTGCTGCAGATGTATGTTAACTGACTCTAATTTAAATAAAACCTTAAGAACTCAAATAAAATAAAATTGGCAAAAATACAGTAATTCAAAACAAAAAAATAGAAGCATAGCAAAGGCTTCAAAATAAAAATGCAATATACACACCACCTAAGTTCTAGAGTAACCCCTGAGCAACATAGAAACCAGGAACACATACTAGCTTAGCAAAGGTTTTGAGAACTAAACTGACAATGGAGCCACCACAGAAAGTAAAGCAGAACCCAGGGTCTGAACTCGACCAGTGTGTCCAAATACTAAAACAAACAAAACACCCAACAGGGGCACCTGGGTGGCTCAGTTGGTTAAGCGGCTGACTCTTGATTTTGGCTCAGGTCATGATCTCACTTGTGAGTTCAAGCCCCGCATCAGACTCTGTGTTGACAGTGCAGAGGCTGCTTAAGATTCTCTCTCTCCCTCTTTCTCTGCCCCTCCCCTGTTCACGCTGTCTCTGTCTCTCGAAATAAATAAATGAACTTAAAAAAACACTTTCCAAAGAATTTTTAACAGGACTCAGAGTCTCACAACATAACTATATGTTTTTAATATTTATTTTGAGAGAGAGAGAGACAGACAGACAGAGCACAAACAGGGGAGGGGCAGAAAGAGAGAAAAACACAGACTCTGAAGTAGGCTCCAGGCTCTGAGCTGTTAGCACAGAGCCCGACGCGGGGCTCAAACCCACAAACCATGAGACCATGACCTGAGCTGAAGTCAGCTGCTTAAGCGACCAAGCCACCCAGTTGTCTCCCACAACATAAATATCTTAAATGTCCAGGATAAAATCTAAAATTACTCACTATGCCAATAACTAAGAAAATATAATCCTCAAAAGACAATCAGCACTGGACAGCAAAATGAAATAATTACACGTTATTATTTTTTTAAGTTTATTTATTTATTTTTGAGAGAGAGAGGGAGAGAGGGAGGGGCAGAGAGAGAGGGAGAGGGAGAATCCAAAGCAATCTCCATGCTGTCAGCATAGAGCCTGATGTGGGGCTCAAACCCATGAACTGTGAGATCACGATCTGAGCCAACACCAAGAGTCAGACGCTTAACTGACTGAGCTACCCAGGCGCCTCCAGACAGATGTTTTAAACCAGCCATGATAACCAGCTTCCATGGGGTAAAGGTAAACACTTGAAATGGCTGAAAAGGGAATGGAAGAAATTCTCAGTAGAGAAATGGAAGCTGTAAAAAAGAACCACATGGAAATTTTAGAACTGAAAAATACAGTATTTAAAACTTAACAATCACTTGATAGACTCAGTGGCAGAACAAATATGGCAGAGAAAACAAAATCAGTGAATTTGAAAATAAATCAGTAGAAATCCACCCTGAAGAAAAAAGACTTTACAAAGAATGGCCTCCTTTCTGCCCACGAACGCCACTGAGGAAGCATCGTGAAAGTCTCCCTCCCACCGCCATCATGTCTAAGTCAGAGTCTCCCAAAAAGCCTGAGCAGCTGTGGAAGCTTTTCATCAGAGCTTTGAGCTTTGAAACACCCGATGAGAGTCTGAAGAGCCATTTTGAGCAATGGGGAATTCTCACAGACTCTGTAGGGATGAGGGCTCCCAACACCAAGTGCTCCAGAGGCTTTGGGTTTGTCACGTAAGCCACTGTGGAAGTCGTGGATGCCCCCATGAATGCAGGGCCACACAAGATGGGCGGAAGTGTTGTGGAACCAAGAGGGCGGTCTCCAGGGAAGATTCTCAAAGACCTGGTGCCCACTTACCTGTCAAAAAGATTTGTGTCAGTGGCCTTGAAGAAGACACTGAAGAACATCATCTAAGAGATTCCTTCCAACAGTATGGGGAAATGGAAGTGATTGAAATCATGACGGACCGAGGCAGTGGCAAAAAGAGAAGCTTTCCTTTTGTCCCGTTTGATGACCATAACTCTGTAGACCAGATCGTCATTCAAAAATACCATGTTGTGAGTGCGAAGTAAGGAGAGCCCTATCTGAGCAACAGACAGCGAGCGCTTCATCCGGCCAAAGAGATCCAAGTGGTTCCGGAAACTTTGGTGGTGGTCGTGGAGGTGGTTTTGGTGGGAATGACAACTTTGGTGTTGACAGGTTTGTGAGCTCAGCCACGCAGAGCATGGCAGGGCCTAGCTGCTACAGAGAAGACATGTTTTAGACAATACTCATGTGTATGGGCCAAAAACTTGAGGACTGTGTTTGTGATTAATTGTATCACAGGTTCTTTTATTTTTGGTTCTGTGGAAAGTGTAAAGCATCCCAACAAAGGGTTTTTATGTCGATTTTTTTTTTTTTTGCACCCATGCTGTTGATTGCTGAATGTAATAGTCTGATCATGATGCTGAATAATGTGTCTTTAAAAAAAAAAAAAAAAAAAGAATGGCCTCGGGAACCTATGTGATGACATCAAAAGGTGTGACCTTTATGTCACCAGAGTCAGTGAAGGATGGGAAAAAGGGATTGATGCAGGAAAAGAAGAAAGAGGAGAAGCGGGGGGAGGGGAGGAGGGGGGAGGAGGAGGAGGAGGAGGAGGAGGAGAAAGAGGAGAAATAAAGCCTGAAAATGTCCCAAATTTGGTGGAGACATAAATTTATATATTCAAGAAGCTTAATGAATCCAGACCAAAAGAGATCCTGTCTAAACACATCATAATCAAACTACTAAAAATCAAAGACAAAGAAAAAAAATCTTGAAAGCAGCCAAAAAAACAAACAGACAAACAGAAAACATGTAAGTGGACAATAATTTGAATTACTGCTGATTTTTTTTCAGAAACCTTAGAAGCTAGAAGAAAGTTGTCCAACACCTTTAACATATGGGGGACAGGGGTAGTTGGGGAAGGAAGGGGGGCCAATCCAGAATTCTATATCTAGTCCTTCAGGAATGAAAGAAATACAAAAGCATTCCCAGATGAAGGAAAATTAGGATAAGCCACTGTCAGCAGAAACTCTCTTTAAAAAAAAAAATGTATAAAGAAGTTCTTCACGCTGGAAAGAAACGTCAACAGAAGGAAACAAAGCTTCAGGAATGAAAGAGGGACCAAAAAAAAAAAATGAATGAAAGAAAAAGAGGGGGGTGCCTGGGTGTCTCAGTCAGTTAAGCGTCCAACTTCAGCTCAGGTCACGATCTCACGGTTTGTGGGTTCGAGCCCCACATTGGGATCTGTGCTGACAGCTTGGAGCCTGGAGCCAGCTTCAGATTCTGTTTCCCCTCTCCCCCACTCACACTCTGTCTCTCTCTCTCTCTCTCTCAAAAAATAAACAGTAAAAAAAAATTTTTTTTTAAGAAAAAGAGGAAATGATTGCATAGTTAATAAAAAGAATCAGGGCAGCTTGGTGGCTCTGTTGCTTAAGTGTCCGATTCTTAATTTGGGCTCAGGTCATGATCGCAGGGTTGTGGCATTGAGCCCTGTATCAGGCTCTGTCGTGAGTGTAGAGCCTACTTAAGATTCTCTCTTTCTCTCTCCCTCTGCCCCTCCCCTGCTTGTGTTCTCTCTCCCTTTCTTCCTCTCTCTCTCAAAATAAAATAAAGAAAGAATCATTAAGAAACAATAGAAAAAAGAGCGTAAAATTTCTTGGGACTGTTGAAACCTGCTTTTCAAGTATCCCGAAGCAACGGATTTTTGTGCACCATAAAGGACATTATTGGGAGAAATGAAAAAATTTGAACATCTGTAGATTAGATAACAGCATTGTCTCAGTGTTAATTCCTTGATTTCGGTAATTACAATGTGGCCATTTAAGTGAATTCTTTGTGTTTAAGAAATGCAAATTGAAGTATTTTGGCAGTAAAGAGACATTGTGTCCAGAATATACTCCTTTATGATTCTGGGGCTTAACCTTTTTTGAGACATGGTGTGGAATATTTGGATAGTCAAAGAAGATTGGAAGGGAAACATTTGAGGAAAAACTGTTTTCAAGAACTTTAGAGGAGGCGGTTTTGCTGGAGAATACAGAATTCAGAGGTGATACAGGTGCCTAGTCTCAAAAAATAACGGATGGCTTAACTGAACAAGTGAAACTTTTATAGTGTCTGGCGAGATGACTCAAATTTTATTTTAGGTAAAAATGGGTAAGGAAGGGATTCTGGGTAGAGGGAACAGCAGCCTCAAAGACAGATAAGGGAACATATAAAACTTACCTCTTGAGTAGCTTATAGACATTTAGATGGAACTCAAGGTTATGTATAAGAACATGGGTAGGTTAGGGTCAAATTGTGGGAGACCTCAAATGTCGTAAAGAGAGCTTTAGAACATTCCTATTAGCAATAAGAAGATATTAAACATTTTCGAAGAAAGGTGTTTGGGGATGGACACAAGGTCTATAGGAGCCCAGTCAGAGTCAGAGTGAATCAAGGTTTACAGCAGCCCAGTCAGAGTGAATCACAGGATTTTTGTTCCAAGCGCTGGGACATGTATTTGCTCTTTCTTGATGATATCGAACAAAAAACTTGTAGCCCCAGGAGCTGCTGCTGTCACCCATGAGGGCTGTGGGGACTGAGAGGGGAGATACCCAACACCGAGGAAGCAGAACAGAAAGATGGAAACAAACCCCAAACGGACTATGATTATAGTAACTTGTATCCTCTGGCTGTAACTTCTGCATAGAAAAGAAAATTCGCTTTTGCAATTACAGGTAGCGTATAAACTGTCTCTCTCATTGGCCACAAACATATTAGATCTCTCTTTTTTTTTTTTTGAATGGAAAATTGAGGGTTCTTTTTTTTCTAAGTTTATTCCGTGAGAGAGAAAGCACACGAGACCATGAGCTGTGTAGCAGCAGAGAGAGAGAGAGGGAGAGGGAGAATCCCAAGCAGGCTCCATGCTGTCAGCACAGAGCCCAACCCAGGGCTCTATCCCATGAACCATGAGATGACAATCTGAACCAAAATCAAGAGTCAGACGCCCAACCAACTGAGGCACGCAGGCACCCCAGATTAGATCTTTCTTAACAAAGCTAATTATCCAAACTCTTCTGATGGTCCAGCTTAAAAGGAAGATTTTGGTTTTTAATTTTTTTTAACGTTTATTTATTTTTGAGACAGAGAGAGACAGAGCATGAGCAGGGGAGGGGCAGAGAGAGAGGGAGACACAGAATCCGAGGCAGGCTCCAGGCTCCGGGCCATCAGCACAGAGCCCAACACGGGGCTCAAACTCATCAACCGCGAGATCATGACCTGAGCTGAAGTCGGACGCTCAACCGACTGAGCCACCCAGGCGCCCCTAAAAGGAAGATTTTTGTTTTCTTACAGTACCGTTTGGAAGACCACAAGTAGAATATCCATTCAGCATCTAACATTTTCTACCAAATTCCCAATAATTCCAGTACCAACTGAACACATACCATTGGCTCTAAAGTACAACAGGAGATGGTTAGGCCAGCTGAGCCATTATTGCAAGGATAAGTATCTGCCCAGATGGGAAAGAATGGTTTCTCGCTGCTCTCCACATCACTCAGCCGGGTCCACCTTTTAAATTCTGCAGCTTACAACATCCCAGTTCCAGTAACAGTTCCCTATGGTCAAAATTCTTTTGGTTGCAAATAAAGCAACTTCACTTAAAAAAAATAAAAGTGTTTTATGGACAGATTGGTGTCCTACCAAGATGAATCTGGCAATGTTATTATGTCAACCTGGATTGACAGGGTGGAAAGGAGGTTAAGTGGTTGGTTTGTACAAGGTGAGTCGATAGAGCTCACAATAGCAGGATCGAAAATGGAATGGAATAAGTGAAAAATAAATAAATAAATAAATAAATAAGAAGGGGCACCTGGGTGGCTCAGTCGGTTAGGCGGCCGACTTCGGCTCAGGTCATGATCTCGAGGTCTATGAGTTCGAGCCCCATGTCGGGCTCTGTGCTGACAGCTCGGAGCCTGGAGCCTGCTTCAGATTCTGTATCTCCCTCTCTCTGACCCTCCCCTGTTCATGCTCTGTCTCTCCCTGTCTCAAAAATAAATAAGACATTAAAAAAAAAAAAAAGGAATGGAATAAGTGAAGCTGAGAGAAATTGTAAAAGAATTGATGGCATAAGAGGGCTGTTTCTAAGGAAAGGCATACCTCCTTAGGTCACTAGGAGGGAGGTGGTAGTAACTTTAATTTGAGCTGTATCCTAAAACAGCGTATTGATCCTTTTTCTTATCCTTGGCATTTTCCCACGTTTGCCACTGTCTTACTTCCACTCATCCCTTCTTTCTTCTACCTCAAAATATGATCTTGCTTCCTGCCTCACAGACAAAACCCAAGTCACCGGGCTCAAACCACCTCACTCTCTGTCCCCACTTCTACATTTAACATAAACGGTGCCCATTCTTGACTCAAGTCCCAGAGAAGAAGATGCCTCTGTGTCTCTCTGTTAACAATCCTGTCTCTCTTCTAGGAATTTATTTTTATTAGTTATCCATTCAGGTGTAGGAAGCATTTTGAATATACGGAAGTTTCCCTATGTTAACACCCAAAGGATTTTCTAAAGAGATGATGGCTTGAAAGAGCACATACTGATTCCCCTCCTGGGAATGCCCATTCTTCTTCTCCTCTTCTGTGGACCCAATTATTCTTCAAGATCCAGCTCAGAAAGCTCCACCCCTAGTCACCCTAGGCAGTTAGTCATTCCCTACCTGTTTTCCCAAAGCACGCTGTCCATTCCTCTATAACTGAACACAGAACTTTTCCCCGCCCTATCCTGCCTACCGCCGCCATTAAAGACCGATGATAAAGGTATAGGATGGTAAATACAATTCTTATCCTGTATTGTGTGCAAATCATTTCTTGCCAGATTGTCAAGTGACTGTCTCTGGGCTTTGTGGATGCCGAATATCTGCATGTAGCTGAGCAGAAGCTTGCTAAATTGGTTAATAATACCTCTGCTGTTGGGGAAATCATATGAAGTTCAGTGTTTCGAATGACTAGATTCAGAAAGCTAACGGACTTTGCTTTTTCCATTGCAGATTTATGTTGATGAAGTACCATTGCCATTTCCAGGACACACACTTATTGCTGTGGCCACAGCTGTAGTGCTGGGGGCATTGATTTTTATAACATTTATGCTTCAAATACGTAACATCCACCCAGGTGATATGTTCCAAAACTTTATGACAACAAACAAAGTGAACTTATCAAATCTCAGCATCAATCAGCTGCCTTATAGATGAAAATCTGAATAGTGAGCAAACAATAATCACAATTCTCTCTTTATTTCCTGTTTTTATTAGACAATTCCTAGAACAATATGTTTAAATGTGAATATAAAAATGAGATAAAATGCTATTACCATTCGACTCATTATAACTCAAATTGCTATTTGTCAGTGTGTTTACCATTCTGTTTTCCTATTTTAAATACATGAAAATTTATTTATTTATTTGTTTATTTATTTATTTAATTTAATCCTTACACCCAATGTAAGGCTCAAGCTCACAACCCCAAGATCAAGAGTCACGTGCTCTTCTGCTGAGCCAGCCAGGTGCCCCTACGTATACGGAAAATTTCTTTTTTTATTTTTTAACGTTTATTGATTTTTTAAGAGACAGAGAGAGACAGAGCACTAGTGGGGTAGGGGCAGAAAGAGAGGGAAACACAGAATCCGAAGCAGGCTCCAGGCTCTGAGCTGTCAGCACAGAGCCCGACGCGGGGCTCGAACTCACAGACCGTGAGATCATGACCTGAGCCAAAGTCGGACACAACCGACTGAGCCACCCAGGTGCCCCCACAAATTTCTTATGTTAACCCTTACATAGAAGACTTTCCTTGAGGTTTTTAGAAAACTGTAAAATGACAACCATCTCTGTGTGGAATGAGTTTTCCATATGTTTTAGCTTTTATTGACCGGAGCCCATTCTGTGGGAGCAGAACGCCTGCGCCTTGCTCTGTTCACAAAAGAGTATAAGCAGAACGCAGTCCTGCCAGGGAAAGGCAGGTGCAGAGGACACCCATCCACAGGTGTACTATCAGAACCTCCTAGGAATTAAAGATGAAGCCATTTGAAGCAACTTCAAAACCAGACGGTAGTACCTAAAAAGAGGGAGATGTGACCCCCATTATGGGGGTGTTGGAAGAACACTGTGTGTGCAAGGTATTGGTTTACAAACCCACGTGCAGAAATCCAAGAGATGTACCTCTGCGTGCTCTCTCAGAGCACCTGCTCCCAAATAGTCAGAAGATGGCCAATACATTCTGAGATCAGGCTACACTCTCTTGGAAAAGCTCAGGAGAGGCAGCACACTGCTCTGACAACGTAAGGAAAAGGTAAACATCTGGTTCAGGAGAGCCCAGCTCTGAGAGCTATAAACTGTGGCCGTGCCTGTATATCGGGAAAGGTCTCTTGAGGTGGCAGTGAGCAAGGTGACTCCAAGGATCAGACTCGAGAATAACCTGTTTCTAGATTTTTCTGATTGGAAAATTCTGAATACATTCAACAGGGCTTTACTATTCTCATGGGGGGGGGGGGGCGGGGAGTGCAGGGATTGCCCCATTCCTCGTGTTGGAATATAAAGTGGCAGGGATGGAAGAACACCATGGCAGCATATAAGGCATTCAAAGCAAATGGGCAGGCACAATCACTGTGTAATAAAGATTAACGTCTTTTTCAAGAGCAAAAGGCAGCATGCTTACTGCCTGTTATCAAAGAGTCAAGTTCCCTAAGTTCAGGGTTCCTTTCACATAACGTAACTCATTACATGGGTAGATGTCACCCCACCCTCTTTGTGTTACCCTGAGACTCAGGTGAAAAATGTGGTGCCCAAACGATGATAATCTGGCTAATGCTATTGCTGAAGGTGATAAATAGTCCTTTGTTCTGTCCCGGGAGTCTTGTATCTTCACCCAGCACCCAGAACTACCTTGTAACTTTGCAAGTGGGATAAAACCTCAGAGCCTTCAAAGTGATTGACACAAACAGGACTTAAATTTGTTCGTAGGTTTGCTATATCATGAGAATAGAGTAACCAGATCTGTACTGCAGCCTGTATTGGGCTAGACGCCACTCAAAGCTGTCCACTTTTTGAACCAAAATGAATTAGAGCAGAATATTCTAAACATTATGTGTTATGTGCTGCTTCACATTTCCCAAATAACCTACCAGGCACTGTTTGCCCTCCTTAGTGGTGGGGATGGAAGGTGCCCTCGCCTGCCCTTTACTTTGGATTGAGAGGCCCCCACAGGCTCCGGAATACTGAATTAGCCCAGACTTTGCCAAAGTGTATTCTTGCTGAGTTTGATTTTCTTCTCCATCACACATGTATCCTATCAAGATATCTTAAGAACTTGCTTCTACATACCTCTCAGAGCCATGAAACATAATATTCTATAGCCTAGTGAGGTGGTCCACTCACTCCCCACTAGCCTGGGGAGCAGAGTCAAAGGGGGCAGAACAGTAAAGGTATATTGCTGCCCTGCCAGGGGGAAGGCCTGCACTTGAAATAGAGCAATATTCCAAGTACCAGGCCCTTCACTGGTTGTCTCTGTACCGTGATTACTGTGCCTACTCTGCTGTCATTGTAATGACCATGCAGGACATGGTCATCTAGCACCTCCCATCTCCATCAATACCAGGATCCAGCTCTCACTGCAGCACCACCCACCCCCATCCAATCCTACTATACAATATGGCAGGTAAGAGCTTGGGCTCCAGAGTAGGAACATCTGGGTGGGAATGCTGTCTTTGCCACTTTCTAGCTGCGTCCTCTTGAGGAAACTATTTCTGTGTCTTGGTTTCTTTGTCAGTGTGATAATGTTACTTACCTCATTGGATTATTTGGGAATT
The DNA here is from genome assembly GCF_027475565.1 of Acinonyx jubatus. Lineage (NCBI taxonomy): Eukaryota > Metazoa > Chordata > Mammalia > Carnivora > Felidae > Acinonyx > Acinonyx jubatus. Next base: position 132,256,775 of record NC_069386.1, on the reverse strand, counting down.
AAAGGAGATAATACACAAAGTGTATTAGAACAGAGCCTGGCACCTAGGAAGTGCTGTGGACGTGTTAGCTACCCAAAGAGAAGGTCAGGGAGCATGCCTTGAAAGATTCAAATACTTTCCTTATCAATCCACTCCTAATGACACCAAAAAGAAAAAAAAAAAAAAAAAAAGGAGAGAGACTTCCAGGTGTCATCAGTCTGAATTCCTCTCCACGGGCCAGGCGCTCTATAGCCTTTTAGTGTCCTGACATAATGCAGATAGTGGGTCAGATTTGCATTAGTTCATCCAGTCCCTTAGAAGCCCAGCTAGCAGCCTCAGCTAGCATACTGACTACAGTATCGCTATGACAATAAATTGAGAATAATCAGTACTATATTCTTCAGTCTTTGGTCGAACATCTCCAAACTCTTGGCCCATAAACATTTCCCTAGAGTTTTGACAATAAAATCAGCACATTTCTATACCTGCAATTCCGTGATGTAACTCTTCTGTTGAACACCGTCCTGTTTATTTTGAGTCAGAACCCAGCATTCAATAAAGAGTCGGGCACAAGAAAGATTTTGAGATTCAGCCTACAAGAGAGGCCCATCTGGAAGCCACAAAGGTTTCACTGAAGGAAGAATTTAGACAGTATTTGGTTGGCTGAGCATATTGGATTCTAAAGGAGCAGCGACCCTCACACCTCAGCTCTCCATGGTTCATGACAACAAACATGTATTTCTTGCTCACTGGTCTGTGGATAGGCTGTGGTGCTTCGCCTCGAAGCAGGTCTGCCCTGCATATCTGTGGTTCTGGAACACAGGCTAAAGGGCAAGGGCCAACCTGCCAGCTCTTCTCACAGCACAGGACCAGACACAAGAGACCAGCCAACCCATCTAAACTACTTAAAACAAGAAGTACGCATTATGTTTGCTCACATTCTGTTAGCCAGATCAAACCACGTGGCCAAGCCCAACAAGACAGGCATGTCCATTACTTTCATTCTAAACATCAAGTTTTAAGATCCCTCTCTTATCTGATTGCTGCTTTTATCTATTGCTGTGCAACCAACTCCACAGTTTAGTGACTTAAAACAATAACCATTACATTTGCTCAAGATGGTGTCGTCTGAACTGGACTTAGTTGAATTGTTGTGCTGGTCTTGCCAGTGGTGATGTCTGAGCTGCTTTCTCTCTCCGTGGAGTCTCAGGGCCTCTCCTTTTCAAGAGACCTGTCCACATGGCCTCTCTTTGTGGATTCTCTACCAGGATAGCCAGACCTCTTTTGTGGCAGCCCAGGGCTCCTAAAGGTGCAAAAGGAGAAGCTTGGGCCACCTACTGGCACAACATCATCCATGTTCTATTGGCTAAAGAAAGTCACCAGGCTAGCCCAGATTCAAGGGAAGAGGACTATGCCCGATCATGAATATTGAGAGATGAGGTTTTTTGAAGGCCACCAATGAAACAGACCACCAGAAACCACCCTCCTTAACAAGTCTAGGCTCCTTCATGTGCTGGGAGTGAAACATCTAAGATGGCTTCCTAACTCACATGCCTGGCTCTTCAGGTGGTCTGGCCAGAACAGCTAGAAGCTGGCCAGGCACCTGCCTCTCCACATGGCCTCTCCATGGAGCTAGCTTAGGCTTACTCACACACTTGTGGAATCGTGGTAGTTGGATTTCTTGCATGGCAGCTGGCTTCCCCCCAGAATACAAAAGTAGGAGCTACCAGATTTTCTTCAATACTTGGACTTCAAAGTCTCACAAGGTCACTTCTGCTTCATTTTAATGGTCAAGGTAGTCCCATGGCCATCCCAGATTCAAAGGGAGGAGGAATAGACTCCACCTCTTTTGTGTGGCAACATGGCACGGCCAAGAGCCTGTGGGTCTGGTGGGATTGTTGCAGTCGTCTTTGGAAATATAAGATGCCATTTTGATGTTCATCAAAGAAATATACCTGGTCTCTGAACACAGCTGGAAATCCCTAAACTCATTTCTGAACCAGGTTTTCATCACCTCAGCTTTTGACCATGTGTAATGAGAGCTTCATTCAGAAGGGTCACAAAGCAGTCTGGCCAAGACTATCTTACATATACCACTACTTTTGGGATAGTCTCTCTGTACTGTCAGAAGCAACCATCCATTCCTCTTTCAGTAAGTCAGCGAGTATCAGGGCACCTGGGTGGCACAGTCAGTTAAGCGTCCGACTTTGGCTCAGGTCATGATCTCATGGCTCATGGGTTCCAACCCCACGTTGGGCTCTGTGCTGAGAGCTCAGAGCCTGGAGTCTGCTTCAGATGCTGTGTCTCCCTCTCTCTCTGCCCCTCCCCTGTTTGCACTTTCTCTCTCTCTCAAAAATAAACATTAAACAAATTTTTAAAAATTTTTAAAAAGCAAGTCAGCTAATATCTATCCTGCTCCCCCAGGATGGGGGTGTGACACCCCCATCTCATGTCACACCCAGGGGACTCAGGACCCTGCACTGACCCAGGCAGCTTCAGGTTACAGCAGCAGGGGGTTCCTGGTGAGACCTTTTCACACACTGCTGTTGTGTGACTAAGCTCCCACACATCGAGCCACACACAACTACAACTTCTATCTCAGGTCTCCAATTCAAGTAAAAAATCCTTGGCAGGAATCAGGCTAAAGGAGTCTCAATGAGATGGTTATCCCAAGATCAACCAGCTGTGGTCACGTGACAGGGACATGAAACTCAGCCTAGCCCTTCTGTTCACTGGGGTCATCCCAAGAAGACAAAAATTATTATTATATAACTTTGTCTCATTTAATATATTTTGTCTGGAACTCAAACTTGTGGAATTTTATTTTGATTTCTCCTCTTTTTTTTTAAGTTTAGAGAAACATGTATTTATATGCAAGTTAAATTCATCCTTTTTGGTATACAGCTCTAAGAATTTTGACAAATGTATGTGAACATCCATGTAAACACAATCACAATCAAGATCTGGGGCGCCTGGGTGGGCTTGCTGTTGTCAGCACCGGGCCTGCCTCTGTTTCCCTCTCTCTCTGCCCCTCCCCCGCTCAGGCGCGGTCTCTCAAAAATAAATGGTAAAAAAAAAAAAAAGAGAGATCCAGAACTTTCCCATCACTCCAAAAAACTTTCTCCTGACCTTTTGTAGATAACACCTCTCCCACTCTTACTGCCTGGGAGCTGTGGGTCTGTTTTTGGCTCTACAGTTTTTTCTTTTCCAGAATGTCATATAAGTGGAATCATCTGGTATATAACCTTATAAGTTTGGCTTCTTTCTCATAGCAGAATGCAGTTGGAATTTGTCTATATTGTGTATATCACTACTTTGTTTCTTTTTATTTCGGAGTGGCATTCTATTGTATGGATGAACCATAGTTTGTTAAACTGTTTACCGATGAGAGCATATTTTGGTCAATTCTAGTTCTTGGCAAATAGGAATAAATGTGCAACGAACATTTGTATACAGGGTTTGGTATGATTTCAACAAAAAATATGGGATTTTGATTGAGATTGTGTTGAGTCAATAGTTAGATTAGGGGAGAATTAATTTTTTTTTTTTTTTTTTTTGAGAGAAAGAAAGCATGTGTATACACTGGAGCAGGAGCGGAGTAGAGGGAGAGGGAGAGAGAAGATTCCAAGCAGGTTCCATGCTCAGCACAGAACCGGACACTGGGCTCTATCTCACAACCCTGATATCATGACCTGAGCCAAAATCAAGAGACAGACACTTAACTGACTCTGCCACCCAGATGCCCCCAGAGGAATTGAAATCTTAACCATACTGAGTGATTCACCTCCTGAATGTGCTACCTCTCTCCACTTATTTATATCTTCCTTCATTTCTCTTATCGGCCTTTTGTAGTTTTCAGCATATAGGACTTGCATACAATTTAAGAGACTAAGTATATCATGGTTTTGGTGCCATTGTAAAAGGTACTATTGTTTTAGTTTCAATTTCTATTCTCTATGAGAAGAAGAAATATATATATAAACCAGTCAAAAAATATACAGGATCCATATGCTGACAATTATAAACAATGATGAAATAAGTCAAAGAAGATCTAAGTAAACAGAACAGATATAGTGTGTTAAATCTATGAATTAAAAACTCAATATTGTTATGATGTCAGCTCTCCCCAATTTGATCAGCAGGTTAAATGCAGTTCCAATCATAACCCCACAAATTTTTTATAGATATAGACAAGCTGATTCTAAAATTTATATGGAAAGGCAAAGGAACTAGATTAGCCAGAACGATTCTAACAAGAAGGACAAATTCGGATGTTCGTGCTGTCGGATTCCAAGACTTGCTATGATTCTACAGTCTTTGAAGGAAGGTGGTGTTGGGGAAAAGATAGATATATCAATTAAGGGAACAGAATGGAAAGCCTTTCCAGTAAATGGTGCTTGGACAACTAGATGTCCATATGCAAAAAAAACCCTCAACACATACTCCCAAACTTATACAAAAATTAACTCAAAATTATCATAGAAAAAAACTTCTGGAAAAAAAAGTAGGAGAAAATTTGCATGACCTTGAGTCTGCTGATGAGTTTTTAGATACGATACAAATGCACCATCTATAAAAAAATAAATAATGACCTGTGCTTTTTGAAATTAGTTAACTATTGCACCGCAAAAGACATTATTAAGAAAATGAAAAGACAGGGGCGCCTGGGTGGCTCAGTCGGTTGGGCGTCCGACTTCGGCTCAGGTCACGATCTCATGGTCCGTGAGTTCGAGCCCCGCTTCAGGCTCTGGGCTGATGGCTCAGAGCCTGGAGCCTGCTTCCGATTCTGTGTCTCCCTCTCTCTGACCCTCCCCCATTCATGCTCTGTCTCTCTCTGTCTCAAAAATAAATAAATGTTAAAAAAAAAATTAAAAAAAGAAAATGAAAAGACAAACCAGACTGGAAGAAAATATTTGCAAGTCACATATCCAGTGAATGCAGAGGGGTGTCTGGGTGGCTTAGTGGGTTAAGCATCCAGCTCTTGGTTTCAGCTCAGGTCATGATCTCACGGTTTTTGAGTTCAAGCCCTGCATCAGGCTCTGTGCTGGCAGCGTGGAGCTTGCTTGGAATTCTCTCTCTCCCTCTCTCTCTGCCCCTCCCCTGCTCTCTTTCTCTGTCTCTCTCTCAAAATAAATATACTTAAAAAAAAAAACTTGTATGCAGAATACATAAAGAACTCTTTAAACAAGAAGAAAATGAGCAGCCTCTAAAATGGGCGAAAGATCAGAATAGACACTTGCCAGAAGAAGTTATACATATGGCAAATAAACATTAATAGAACATGGTGGTTGTGGGGCACGTGGGTGGCTCAGCTGGTTAAGCATCTGACTCTTAATTTTGGCTCAGGTCATGATCTCACTGTTCGTGAGTTTGAGCCCAGTATCAGGGTCTGTGATGACAAGTGCAGAGTCCGCTTGGGATTGTCTCTCTCTCTTTCCTTTTCTCTCTTCTCCCCACTCGTGCTCACATGTTCACTTGCTCTCCTTCTCAAAATAAAGAAATAAAAATTAAACAAACAAAAAGAATTTGGCAGTTGAGCGGCAGAGGAGGAAGCACCGTGATGATGTCAAATACTGGTGTGGTTGCAAAGTCATGGTAACTCTTAATCATTGCTGGTGGGAATGCAGAACAGTACAGCCACTTTGGAAAACAATTTGTTAGTTTTACTAAAGGTAAACATACACATACCCTTTGACCCAGTAATCCCACTCCTAGAAATTAATCCAAGTAAATTGAAGGCTTGTGTTCACACAAAACCTGAATGTAAATGTTTATAACAGCCTTATTCATGATTCCCAAAAGTAGATTCAACCAAGCTATCCTTCAGCTGGTGTACTGATAAACAACCTGTTTAGAGAATACTATTCACTGATAAAAAGGAATAGACTGAGTTTTGTTTGTTTTTTTAGAGAGAGAGAGAGAGAGAGAGAGAGCATGAGCAGTGGAGAGGGGCAGAGGGACAGAGAGAGAGAATCTTAAGCAGGTTCCACATTCAGCATGGATCCCGACACAGGGTTTGATCCTACCACCCTAGGATCATGACCTGAGTCAAAATCAAGAGCCATATGCTCAACTGACAGAGCCACCCAGGTGCCCCCGAAGGAAAGGACTGTTAATTGGGGTGCCAAGGTGGCTCAGTGAATTAAGCGTCCAACTCTGGATTTTGGTTTAGGTCATGATCTCATGGTTCCTTGGGTTTGAGTCCCGCATCCAGCTCTGCACTGACAGTGCAGAACCTGCTGGGGATTCTCTCTCTCCCTCTTGCTTTGCTCCTCCCCCCCTCAAAATAAATAAGTAAATTTAAAAAAAAAAGGAATGGACTGTTAATTGATGCAACAACATAGAGGAATCTTACATGTATTTGGCTAAGTAAAAGAACCCAAACCCAAAAGACTATATTGGCACTTTCATATGATTCTACTTCCACAACATTCTGGAAAAGGCAAAACTATGGGAGCAGAAAACAGATTGGTGGCTGCCAGACATTGGGGGAAGTTGGAGAGGTAGACCACAAAGGGGTCATAGTTGGATTTGTTTAGCATCGTGGAACTGTCTATGGTCCTGTTGTGGTGGATACATGACTCTACATTTATCAAAATTCTTGGAAATGTATATACCACGAAGAGTGAAGTTGACTCTATGCCATTAAAAAAAAAAATCATCCAGGAGGTTGAGACATCTCAGAATGGAATGCACTTTGTAACAAATGAATCTAACTGTATTGCAAATGTCTGATATGACCTTAATGAGATGGGTGAAGGAAAAGGAGGTGACCTGAGTAATTTGGGAAAAGAAGCGTCTTGACTAGGTACTGTAAGGCTAAAGACAACATGAACAGGAGGTACTGTACTTTAGTTGTTAAATTTGTTTCTTAAAGGGGTACAGATTGGAAATTCTGAAACTACTTAATGCATATTCTAGGGTGGAGCAAATAAGTAAATAAAGTGTAGATTATAGGCTCCAGGTTTCTCACTGTGAGAGAAAGAAATTGCGAAGAAATAAAGGAGGAGCCCCTGGGTGGCTCAATCCATTAAGCCTCTGACTCTCGATTTCAGCGCTGGTCATGATCTCAGGGTTGGTGAGATCGAGCCCCGTGCTGGGCTGCATGCTGGGCATGAGGCCTAGCTTAAGATTCTCTCTCTTCTCTCCCTCTGCCCCTGCCCCATTCATGTTCTCTCTCCAAAAAAATAAAAATAAAAAATAAAAACAAAGAAGCAAAGGGAGAGAAGCTAGAATGAGCCCTGAGATGCTAGATTAAAGTGAGAGACACTAGTATAAACTCAGGTTTTTTTCTTTTAATTTCATTTAGTTTGAATTCCAAGATAGTTAACATACAGTGTTATATTAGTTTCAGGTGTACAACATAGTGATTCAACAATTTTATACGTACATACTCTGTGCTCATCATAAGTGAGCTCTTCACCCCCTCACCTGTTTCCCCCATCCCCCACCCACCACCCCTCTGGTAACCATCAGTTTGTTCTCTATAGTTAAGAGTCTGATTCTTGGGGGCGCCTGGGTGGCTCAGTCGGTTAACCCACCAGACTCTTGATTTCAGCTCAGGTCATGATCTCACGGTTTGTGCATTTAAGCCCCACATCGGGCTCTGCACTGACAGTGTGGAGCCTGTTTGGGATTCTCTCTCCCCACCCCTCCCCCACTCTTTTTCTCTCAAAATAAATAAATAAACTTTAAAAAATTAAAAAAAGAAAAAAATCCATATTACTACTAGCTAGAGACAACTAGTTTTAACTTAACATATGCAGTATGTGCGTATACGCATTTGACTTAAATGGTATTATGGTGCAAATCTCATTCTCTTTCTTTCTTTATTGCTCAAGATTTTGTTTGGACTAGTCTGTTGCTTCTAACTGGTGCATAAGAATTCGTATTTTAAATGTGCATTCACCACATTCTAGGTATCCATTCCCTTAATGATCAAACCTAGATTTGCCTCCAACTTCGCAATCCATAAACACCACCACAGCAAGCATCCCATTATATGCCACCTTAAGGGCAGAGGGGTATCTGTCCCACCCCCAGACACACACATCTGGACGCTGATTCCTCTTTGCTGAGTCAACGGGAATTTGCATTCTTAATCCACTATGTACCTCCAAATGATTATTTCTAGAATGTCCTAACCAGTTTCTACTTGCATCAAAACTTCCAGAGTTCCCCTGTACCCGAACACGTAGTAGCATACATCTATTTTATTTTTGTCCTTCTGGTGTAACATAGTTTTAAAATGTATTTGCCAGATTACTAATAAGTTTGAGCACCTCTTCATATAGTTGCTAGCCATTCACTGCCTTTTGGTGTACTTTGCTCAGTTTTCTGTTGAGTATCATTATTTTCTCTGCGATTTGCTTGAGCAGATATCAAGTGGTTTTCACGACTTTGATCATAATCAACAGGAAGAATATATTTAATACTATAACCAATGCATATATATTATCTATAATATATATCATATTAGTATATGTAAAGATTATATATGAATATATTAATTATAATATGTATTGATTATATGAACAATATGTAATTGTATATTAAGTCTATGTAAGTAATTTTGATTAATTATATGTTACTATGCATTAATATATATGTATGTGTAAATATTATATTCTCCATACACACTATGTATATATATGTATATATTTTATTTATTTTTTATTTTTTTAATGTTTATTTATTTTTGAGAGGGAGACAGAGCATGAGCTGGGAGGGGCAGAGAGAGAGGGAGACACAGAATCTGAAACAGGCTCCAGGCTCTGAGCTGAGCTCTGAGCACAGAGCCCAACGTGGGGCTCAAACCCGAAAACCATGAGATCATGACCTGAGCTGAAGTTGGCCACTTAACCGACTGAGACACCCAGGTGCCCCAGTGTATATATGTATATTTTAATTTGCATTTTATTTACATAATCTAAACAAAAAGTTGATGAGTATATTCCCCTAATACTTACTATGATCTCTGATATTCTCCATTCCATTCTACTTTATTTTTTTTTTCAACTTTTTTTTTTTTTTGGGGGGACAGAGAGAGGCAGAGCATGAACAGGGGAGGGGCAGAGAGAGAGGGAGACACAGAATCGGAAACAGGCTCCAGGCTCCGAGCCATCAGCCTAGAGCCTGACGCAGGGCTCGAACTCACGGACCGCGAGATCGTGACCTGGCTGAAGTCGGACGCTTAACCGACTGCGCCACCCAGGCGCCCCTAATTCTACTTTATTTTTAAAAAAAATTTTAAGTTTATTTAGTTTGAAAGACAGTGAGCAAGCTGGTGAGGGGCAAGAGAGGGAGAGAGAGACAATCCCAAGCAGGGTCCACACTGCCAGTGTGGAGTCCGATGTGGTGCTTGGGCTCACAAACCAGGAGATCATGACCTGAGCCGAAATCTAGAGTTGAATGCTTAACTGAACCACCAGGTGCTCCTCTACTTCATTTAAAAACAAACAAACAATGTTTGTTTATTTATTTATAATTTTTTTTAAATTTACATCCAAGTTAGTTAGCATATAGTGCAACAATGATTTCAGGAGGAGATTCCTTAATGCCCCTTACCCATTTAGCCCATCCCCTCTCCCACATCCCCTCCAGTAACCCTCTGTTTGTTCTCTATATTTAAGAGTCTCTTATGGTTTGTCTCTGTCTCTGTTTTTATATTATTTTTGCTTCCCTTCCCTTATGTTCATCTGTTTTGTATCTTAAATTCCTTATATGAGTGAAGTAATGATATTTGTCTTTCTCTAATTTCACTTAGCATAATACATTCTAGTTCCATCCACGTAGTTGCAAATGGCAAGATTTCATTCTTTTTGATTGCCGAGTAATACTCCATTGCGCATATATATATATATATATATATATATATATATATTACCACATCTTCTTTATTCATTCATCCATCAATAGACGTTTGGGCTCTTTCCATGCTTTGGCTATTGTTGATAGTGCTGCTATAAACATGGGGGTGCATGTGTCCCTTCGAAACAGTACACCTGTATCCCTTGGATAAATGCCTAGTAGTGCAATTGCTGGGTCATAGGGTAGTTCTATTTTCAGTTTTTTGAGGAACTTCCATACTGTTTTCCAGAGTGACTGCACCAGCTTGCATTCCCACCAACAATGCAAAAGAGATCCTCTTTCTCCACATCCTCACCAACATCTGTTGTTGCCTCAGTTGCTCATGTTAGCCATTCTGACAGGTGTGAGGTTGTATCTCATTGTGGTTTTGATTTGTATTTCCCTGATGATGAGTGATGTTGAGCGTTTTTTCATGTGTCGGTTGGCCATCGGGATGTCTTCCTTGGAGAAGTGTCTATTCATGTCTTTTGCCCATGTCTTCACTGGATTATTTGTTTTTTGGTGTTGAGTTTGATAAGTTCTTTATAGATGTTGGATACTAGCCCTTTATCTGATATGTCATTTGCAGATATCTTCTCCCATTCTGTTGGTTGCCTTTTAGTTTTTCTGATTGTTTCCTTCGCTGTGCAGAGGCTTTTTATTTTGATGAGGTCCCAGTAGTTCATTTTTGCTTTTGTTTCCCTTGCCTCCGGAGATGTGTTGAGTAAGAAGTTGCTGCGGCCAAGATCAAGGAGGTTTTTGCCTGCTTTCTCCTCGAGGATTTTGATGGCTTCCTGTCTTACATTTAGGTCTTTCATCCATTTTGAGTTTATTTTTGTGTATGGGGTAAGAAAGTGGTCCAGGTTCATTCTTCTGCATGTTGCTGTCCAGTTTTCCCAGCACCACTTGGTGAAGAGACTGTCTTTGTCAAAGATTAGTTGGCCATACGTTTGTGGGTCCATTTCTGGGTTCTCTATTCTGTTCCATTGATCTAAGTGTCTGTTTTTGTGCCAGTGCCATTCTGTCTTGATGGTTACCGCTTTGTAATACAGCTTGAAGTCCAGGATTGTGATGAGTCCAGCTTTGGTTTTCTATTTCAGGATTGCTTTGGCTATTCGGGGTCTTTTCTGGTTCCATACAAATTTTAGGATTGTTTGTTCTAGCTCTGTGAAGAATGCTGGTGTTATCTTGATAGGGATTGCAATGTTTATTTACTTTTGAGAATGAGAGAGAGACAGAGACAGAGTATGAGCAGGGGAGGGGTAGAGAGAGAGAGGGAGACAAAGAATCTGAAGCAGGCTCCAGGCTCTGAGCTGTCAGCACAGAGCCCAATGTGGCGCTCGAACTCTCAAACCTTGAGATCATGACCTGGGCTGAAGTCAGAGGCTTAAGCCACCCACGTGCCCCTACCTCATTGTTTTTAATGCTGATTGCAATCACTACACTGAATTTATCACCCAATAATGGTCTACAAATGATCAATTGATGTAATTCCTACTCAGTCTGTCATGTCTCTGTTTTGCCAATGGGTAACATTGTTTATCAGAAAGTTTTAATTTTGATGGACTCAAATTCGTCCATTATTTGAGTCTTGGTTAGGAAGTTTCCCTCCACTTCTAGTTCACATAGATATTTTCTTACATTTTCTTTAATTTGCTTTATAATTTTAACTTTTGAATTTAGGATTTCAGTCTGAGACACCCCCCCTTTGTTTAATAAAAAATGGAGACTTAACTTTATTTTATTTTTCTCCATGGAGTGAGCTAATTTCCCCAATACCATCAATTAAACAAAAAAATTTTTTGCCACTCTTTTGTGGTACCTTATTTATCATAGCAGGGTGTTTTTGTCTTTAGACTTTTGTAAGGAGGAGTAAACAAGTTGCAGATGGGGTGATTTATAGTTGGGCTTGTTTTTCAAGCAGGAGAAGTTTCAGTCAGTTACATGAACAGGAAATGTTTTTCTCTGTGGTTAGTTAGTTTCAGGGGACAGCTTTGATCTTAGCCAATCAATCATGAGACGAAGAATGGGGAATTGGAGGATCAGTGTCTGGCCTTGTCAGCAGGTTCAGGCAAAGGGGAAAGGTCTGTGTTTGGCCTTGTCAGTGCCCCCTCTTGTGCAAGAAAGACATCATTTGTCTCAGAACACTCTTAGGGGTTAGAGTCATTTCTGCGGGGTCTTGGTCAAGGCTCAGTGAAACTGTCCATGGAGTCAGCAGTTCCTTGTTGGCGCTCTCCTTGGAGCACTGGCTGAACCATCTGTTGAGCTCTGATGGTGGTCCAGAGCTGAGAAGGGGTTTTGGAAGCAAGGCATTTAGTTGGGAATATAATTGTAGGAAAGAGGAGACAAGTGACGGAAGCTGTGTTAAGAAGCACAACGAGGACTCGAAGCCAGTGGGAACCCATCTAGTGGATTCAGACAAATTGGTGTGAGAGGTCCTTTGATAATGGGTCAGGACCATGGTTGCCATGCAAAGACATTTCTTGGTTAGCATCTTAAGTGTCCTTGCTTATGATGTGGAGGTCAGAGAGGTTGAGGGGGAACAAATGTGCAACACCGGGGGACTTGAGTCTTTATGGGTAGATGAGGAGTAGAGAAAGAAATGGCAAGGAGGGCTGAACTGAAAAGGAAAGGGAAGGCATGACTCACGGAAGTCCTGGAACTAATGGGGGATAGACAAATGGAAGAATAATGAGAAGGAGATGAAGGAGGAATATGAAGGAGACCAGATCGGAGGGTCTGAGGTACTCATGTTCCAGAGTCATGGGCAGAAGCTGGCCCCACTGTGATGTCGTCTACTTGTTCCAAAGCTAGTGGGAAAGTAGTCTGTCTCCTGTCATTATCTGCTTCTGACAGCTCTCAAAAGAGCCTCAGTTTAAAGTCTCCTGTTGGGGTGAATTTCCCCAACTTCAAAATAAGACTGGTGTGGTTTTTAAAATTTTTGTAAATATTTATTTACTTTTGAGAGAGAGAGAGAGAGAGAGAGAGAGAGAGAGAGAGAGAACGAGTGGGGGAGGGGCAGAGAGAGAGGGAGACACAGCATCTGAAGCAGGTTCCAGGCTCTGAGCTGGCAGCCCAGAGCCCAATGCGGGGCTCGAACTCACCGCGAGATCGTGACCTGAGCTGAAGTTGGACGCTTAACCGACTGAGCCACCCAGGTGCCCCTAGAATGATGTTTTTTACATTGTGAAACATGAACCCAAAGTTGTACTCCTTACAGTTTTACAGAAGTCAGTGGTTAGGAAGGCAGTACGGTTGACACGGGTTTGAATTGTGCAGGTCCTCTTACACACAGATTTTTTTCAACAAATACAGTCCAGTACTTCAAATGTATTTTCTCTTCATTATGATTTGCTTAATAACAGTTTCTTTAGCTTTCTTTATTGTAAGTATACAGTATATAATACATATAACATACAAAATATGTATTAATTGGCTATATTATCAGTAAGACTTCCAGTCAATATTAGGCTATTAGTCATTAAGTTATTTGGGAATCAAAAGTTCCCCCAAGGATTTCTGACAGTGCAGGGGGTCAAGGCCCATACCCTCTGCATTGTTCATGAGTCAACTGTATTGGTCTTCCTAAGATTGGGTTCAACATTGGTCTTTTGGTGATATTTCTTCCAGAAGCCCTTTAACCTAAAGATAAGGGCTGAAGTCAGATGTCTGGGGGAAAGACAGACTTGAACTACTGGTAATAAATAAGAGTATATTGAGTAAGACCTTGGCAGTATTTGAGATTATCAGATTGGGGGTGCCTGGGTGGCTTAGTCAGTTAAGTGTCCGACTTTGGCTCAGGTCATGATCTCACATTTCGTGAGTTCAAGTGCTGTGGACAGCTTGGAGCCTGGAGACTGCTTTGAATTCTGTGTCTCCCTCTCTCTGCCCCTCCCCTGCTCTCTCTCTCTCTCTCTCTCTCTCTCTCTCTCTCTCTCAAATATAAATAAACATTTAAAAAATTTTAAAGAATATCAGATTGGATCAGATTTGAATCTTCTATGGTACAAAAAAAGTAAGGAATCTTCACTGGCTTTCCTGTAATTATTTCATAAAAGGATAATCAGTGTTGAGAGGAGAATGAAAATCAAAGGGTCAACAAGGTTGATGGCAAGACCTTGGGCTAAGTCAGGTTGAGTTCTTCAGAGTTGGACTGGTTTAAGTGTAAGAGCACCATTGGCCCATTCTGGTTTTGGTGGATTGAGGGTGATACGGACCATGCAATTTTTGTAAGATGGAAGAACACATTGAGTATCTTGAATAACTTGAGCAATGAGATGAGTTCCTCTATCTCTGGAGAGGAACAAAAGGATTCCCCAAGTGGGGAAAATCCTTTCTAGCAGTGAGTTAGCTAGAGCTGTGGCAGTAGCCTATTTGCAGGGAAAAGCTTCCAACCATCCTTTTTCAAATGCAGACTATAGTTAGAACATATTTGTATCCATGAGACTTTGGGAGTTTAATCAATTCCATTTTCCAGTGGAGAAAGGGACCTGGGGAGCTGGCTATCATCCTTGCTCTACCTTTACATTTTTACCAGGACTATGGTTCTGGAAGATGGGACAAATTAAGTAAGGTTCCCTGTTCAATATGAGGGCTGAAGTGTCCTCATCATTTTTGGAGGAGACCCATTTGTAGAGGAGACCCTTAAGATTTCCACTATCACAATATACGATATTATGAAGGGTGTGGACCAGTATGGAAACTGTTCATGAATAAGAGGAAAGTACCTGACCACTGGGTCTAAAATGAGGTTAAAGAGCCAAAAAGGCTGATAGCTTGTTGTGTGCTTGAGTGAGGATGCTTTCATGTTTGTAAATAGAATAGGATAATGAGTTTTAATTTTAAGTGGTAGTGAAATAAAGCAGAGCTTCAGTCAACCCCTGAAGTATGACAGTCCATGGGTATTGGTGATCTGTACATGTGAAAGTAAAAAAAAAAAAATTGTACTTGGGGTGAAGAGGTATATTGGAAAAAGCAGAATATAAGTCAGTGACTATGAAATGAGTAGTGTGTGGGATAGAGGCCAGAACAGTGTGGAATTAGCAGCTGGAGGAAACCTGAGTTTGACTATTCTGTTTCTTGTTCATGAGTCTTATGGGGTCCAGTATCTGTTGGCAGTAAGTCTCTTTACTGGGAGTATAGAGGTATTACAGGGACTGCCTTAAATTATAAGTTGAAAACCATGGAAGGATTCTGCTTTTAGAGGATCTTACTGTAATCTTGGAAGTAGCATGGGCTGGTTTATTTCTACTTTGAGAGATTCAGCCTCCCGGATTTGGCCTATAAGTGGAGGGAGCAAGTTCAAGGGGAGTCAGGTATCTTAGTTAACATAGCTAGTACTTGTCTTAGTCTATTCAGGCTGCTATAACAGTATCAGGCACTGGGTGGCTTATAAACAGCAGAAGTTTATTTCTCATAGTTCTGGAGGCTAAGTGCAAGAACCACTTCACTTGGCACCACTTCAACAGCCATCATGATGGCAAGGGTCAAGAGAGCTCTTCTGCAGTCTCTTCTATTAGGGCACTAATCCCATTCAAAAAGGCCCCACCCTCATGACCTAGTCACCTCCCAAACACCCCACCTCCTAACACCATCACATTGGGAGTTAGTTTTCAACACATGAATCTGTGTGGGACAGAAACATTCAGCCTGTAGCATCACTTAAGGGAATCCAAAGGGTTTTGACTCGAACAAGAAGTTATATGATGCATGAGAGTCATTGAAAGGCAAGGATAATAGGCATGGAGTCAGGGACTTGAGGGTGAGGTCATAGAGAGGGCAAAGACTGATATTCCAATTGGAGAGTAAATATCTTCTCAGAAGGTTTACTGGGCAGTGGGCTAAGCAGAAGGCTGTGCTGTAATGAGGGGTCTTTGTGAGACAGAGAGATGCTTAAATAAAGGCAAATCATGTGGCAGATTATCTAGTCTTGCCTCAGGTATGGCTTGTATACTCCAGGGGATGGTGGTGGGGAAAAAAGAGATGCTGGTTGTGGAATGTGTTGTTCCTGTGCCCACTGGGAAGGTGGTGGGATCATTATTTCCCCTTCCACACTGAGAGTCACTTGTGGAGACAAGGGGGAGGGTCTCTCAGGGAAAAGTCACTCTTCTATTTGTTTTAAGGTCAGGTGACTCAAGTCTGAGATCCCCCCTTTTTTTAAATAAGATTTACAAGTATCCCTATGTGTGGTTGCTGTGGAAGGAATAGATCGCCCTGGTTTCTTTCTAACTCTTTCAGTTGTGAAGCAACAAAACCAAACAGAAAGAGAATTCAAACCAAGAATCAAAGTCAAACCCTAATAAAGATCAAATGTATATCAAAATTAAAAGTACAGTGACATATCATGGTACTTTTCTTTTAGTTTTTTTAATTAAATTTTTGATTTTAATTCCAATATAATTAACAGGGTTATATTAGTTTCAGGTGTACAAAATAAGTGATTCAACAAAAACTCTATGCATTGCTCAGTATTCATCACAACAGGTGCACTCCTTAATCCTTATCACCCCCCCATTTTACCTATCCCCCCCCCACCTCCCTTGTGGAAACCATCGGTTTGTTCTCAAGAGTCTGTTTCTTGGTTTGTCTCTCTTTTTTTCCTTTGTTTGTTTTGTTTCTTAAGTTCCACAAATGAGCGAAATAATATTTGTCTTTCTCTGACTTAGCATTATACTCTCTATGTCTATCTATGTTATTGCAAATGGAAAGATTACATTTTTATGGCTGAATAATATTCCATTGTATATATATACCACATCTTCTTTATCCCATTCATCTAGTGATGGATACTTGGGCTGCATCCATAATTTGGCTATTGTAAATAATGCTGCAATAAATATAGGAGTGCATGTACCCTTTCAAATTAGTGTTTTTGTATTTGGGGGGTAAATCACACCCAGCAGTGCAATTATTAGATCATAGGGTTCTATTTTTAATTTTTTGAGAAACCTCCATGCTTTTTTCCACAGTGGCTGCACCAGTTTGCATTCCCACCCACAGCGCATGAGGCTTCTCTCTTCCCCGCATCCTCGCCAACACCTGTTGTTCCACTATACAACCATTAGAATGGCTCCGTTTCAAGACTGATCATACCACGTGTTGGAGGTACAGGTCATACAGTGGTTGTACAGCCACTTTGGAAGACAGTTTTATCATTTCTTAGAAAGTTAAACTTCTGCTGACCATATTCCTATGTACTTTCCCAAGAGAAATGAAAGTACATGTCCATACAAAGACTTCTACCCAAATGTTCATGGCAACTTTACTTAGACTAGCCTGAAACTAGAAACAACACAAATATCCATCAATAAGTGAATGGATAAACAAATTGGGCTATGACCACACAATGGAATACTGCTCAGCAAGAAAAGGGAATGAACTATGGGTACAACCACAACAGGGATGAACCCCAAATCATTATGCTGAGCAAAAGAAACCAAAGAGAATACACATTGTATACAAACCAATCTATTGCAACAGAAAGCAGATCAGTGGTTGGCTGGGGGTGGGGTGAAGCAGTGGGAGGGGCATTGGGGACACTTTAGCAGGGGATGGATATTTTCATTATCTTGATTGTGGTGATGTTTTTTACTGGCATACACATTTGTCAAAAATTACCAAATTATACACTTTATATATGTGTCTTTTATTATATTTCAATTACATCTCAATAAAGCTAATAAAAATTAAAAATGGAAACATGAAGACAATATAACCACAAATCCTGGCAAGATTAAAAGATGTATGATATCTCCAAGGGCAACAGGACAGAAAAAGCAAATTTAAAAAGCTGGAAGAGGGGCACCTGGGTGGCTCAGTCGGTTGAGTGTTCGACTTAGGCTCAGGTCATGATCTCACAGTTTGTGAGTTTGAGCCCCACGTCAGGCTCTGTGCTGACAGCTCAGAACCTGGAGCCTGCTTGGGATTCTGTGTCTCCCTCTCTCTCTGCCCCTCCCCCACTCAGGCTCTGTGTCTCTCTCTCAAAAAATAAACATTTTTTTTAAAAAGGAAAAAAGAAAACAAAATAAAAACCTGGAAGAATGCATTCTTCCCTAACAAATTCTAAGTTACCAAAATGAACCTAAGAAGTGATGGAAACTTTGCATAAACCAATTATCATTAAAGAGACTGGAAAAGGTATTAAGCAACTGCCACTGAAATAAAACCAGAATCAGATTAACAGCTGAGATTTGTCACCTACACAGAATAGATCATTCCAATAGTATTTGAATGTTTCCTTGCCATAAAAAAAGTGGAAACTCCCCCACTTATTTTTCTTTTTTTTTCATTTTTTTTAACGTTTATTTATTTTTGAGACAGAGAGAGACAGAGCATGAACAGGGGAGGGTCAGAGAGAGAGGGAGACACAGAATCTGAAACAGGCTCCAGGCTCTGAGCTGTCAGCACAGACCCCGACGCGGGGCTCCAACCCACGGACCGCGAGATCATGACCTGAGCCGAAGTCGGACGCTTAACCGACTGAGCCACCCAGGTGCGCCCCCCAATTCTTTTTCTAAAGTTTATGTACCTTTAATGGTAAAAATGATCAGTGATTCCAAATAAAATATTAGTGAATCGAATCCAGCAGTGCAGTTAAGTACACAATACAGCATGACCAAGTCGTATAGTCCAAGGGTGCAAGGACAATTCAGGGTCAGGAAGCTAAGCAATATAGTTCATTTCAAATGCATCAGTAAGTTAAAAGAGAAAAATTAAATAATCATATAATTTAATCCTTAAAAGGTACTTGATAAAATTTGGTAGCTCTTCTTTTTATAACATAGGAATAGTTACGAAAACATCAATAGCAAATGATATCTTTAAGTGACAAAACACTGAAGTGACATCAGTGAAAATCAAGAACATGACCAAACATTTGTGGAACAAAGGTACCCCAAGTCCCCTTCCATGGTACCCCTTCTTGAATGTACGCGTCATGTGTCCAGGGATTTTGCTTTATCCCCCCAGGTATCCTCAGCCCCTAGGACACTGCTTGACTCTCAGCAAACGTTCAATGAACATTGGTCAAATGATCAAAACCATTAGGAACAAGGCAGGACAACCTGCTACTATAACATTCCACGTCGTCTTGGAAGTTATAACAGGAACACTAGGACCAAGAAATAAGGTACTGGCATAACACTGGAAAAGGAAAGATAAAAACCATCTATTTGTTGCTGGCATTATTTTATAACCAGGAAGGCCAAGAGATTCTCATGAGAAGAATGCATTAGAACCAATAAAATTCCTTGGGGCGCCTGGATGGCTCAGTCGGTTATGCATCCCAACTTCAGCTCAGGTCATAATCTTGCAGCTCACGAGTTCGAGCCCCACATCAGGCTCTGTGCTGACGGCTCGGAGCCTGGAGCCTACTTTGGATTCTGTGTTTCCCTCTCTCTTCCCCTCCCCCCTCGTGCTCTGTCTCTCTCTCTCTCTCTCTCTCTCTGATAAATAAACATTAACAAAATTTGTAAAAAATCAATAAAATTCATGAAGTTCATAAAATGGCTTATAAGTTAAATGTACAAAATAACCATTCTCTATTTTAATTTCCTAGAAAAATAAATGGGGGTATTTTTCCCATTCATAATAGCAACAAAATCTGTTAAGTACTTGGAAGTAAACGTAACAAGATTAGAACCTATATGAATAACACTATAAAAATCTTTTTGAAAGCCATAAAATAAGATTTGAGCAAAAGGAAAGACACATCATGTTCTTGACTGGGAAAAAATACAAAAATGTCAATCCTTTAACCCGTCATTAGAATAGATAAATAGATCAGTAAAATGTATTGTCCCTAATATGAATATAGTAGTATTCATATTGACAAAGGTATTATTTCAAATATGTGGAAAATAGTGGATTTTTTAATTAAATGGTGCTGGCACAACGGGCTAGTCGCCTGGATGAAAATACAGTTGAAGGCCTATCTTAGCACCGTATATAAAAATAAATTCTAGAGGCACCTGACTGGCTGAGTCAGTTAATCGTCTGACTCTTGATCCCGGCACAGGTCATAATCCACAGTTCATGAGACTGAGCCCTGCATCAGGCTCTGCACTGACAACACAGAACCTGCTTGAGATTCTCTCTCCATCTCTCTCTCTCTCTCTCTCTCTCTCTGCCCCTCTCCCGCTCATGCACTCTCTCTCAAAATAAATAAACAAACTTAAAAAAATAAATTCTATATGGATTGAAGCATAAACATCTTTCAAGAAAATACAAAATATCACATGTATAATCTAGGACAGGGAAGACTGTGGACAAAACTGGAAATCCAAGAGCTATAAAGGAAAGGTGAGCATTTGGACTATATAGAAATTAAAATCACGTTTTGGAAAAAATACTATAATCGAAGTCTGTATATTATAACAACTTTAGAATCATCAGGGAAACACAGATCAAAACTCCAATGAGCTACCACCTCACACCTGTCAGAATGGCTAAAAGCAACAATACAAAAAACAACAGGTGTTGGCAAGGATGTGGAGAAAGGGGACCCTCTTGCCCTGCTGGTGGGAATGGAAGCTGGTGCAGCCACTCTGGAAAACAGTGTGGAAGCTCCTCATAAAAGCTAAAAATAGAACTACTCTACAATCCAGCAATTGCACTACTAGATACGTATCCAAAGAAGACAAAATACTAATTCAAAGGGATACATACACCTCAATGTTTATAGCAGCATTATCTTCAAGCCAAATGACGAAAACGTCCCAAGTGTCTATCAACTGATGAGTGGATAAAGAAGTGGCATATATATATGAATGTGCATGCCAGAACCTTGCCATCCATTCTTTGGATGGAGCTAGAAAATATAATGCTAAGTGAAACAAGTTAGACAGACACATACCATATGATTTCACTCGTATGTGGAATTTAAGAAACAAAACAAGCAAAGGGGGAAAAAGAGAGAGGCAAACCAAGAAATAGACTCTTAGCCATAGAGAACAAACTGATGGTTACCAGAGGGGAGGTGGGTGGGAGGATGTGTGAAATAGGGGATGGGGAGTAAGGAGGGCACTTGTGATGAGCACCAGGTGTCGTAGGGAAGTATTGAATCACTATTTGTACACCTGAAACTAATATTACACTGTACGTTCACTAACTGGAATGTACATAAAAACTTTTAAAAAATAACAAACTTAGAAGATATTTTAAAAACAGAGAACAAATTATTTATGATCCCTAAATATAGAAAGAGCTCTTACATTTCAGCAAAAAATGGATTAGGTAGCCCAATGAAAAAGTAGATTGTTCACAGACAGGCAAATCCAAAAGACAACAAACACGAAAAACTGCTCCAATTTGATGATACTCAGGGAAGTTCAAATTAAGATAACAATGAAATGATCCTTTTACTAGCGGCCTGGTAGCATCTATTCCTTATAGGGATATCAGAATATTCTCAGATATTTCTGGTACAAATGTTAGCATCAGACTTTCTGGAAAATGATCTGACAGAAGCCACCAGTCCCTTTCCTGGGGACCTAGCCCATAGAAATAAGAGAGAATATATATTCTATGAACTTTATTGTAGCATTGTTTATACTAGCAAAAATAAGTACAAAGTGAATGTTTACCAATAGAAAATAGATACATGCCCCAAACCATGGAGTATTATACAGCCTTTATAAAGACTGAATTAGGGATATACTGGGTGACTTGGATGAACTTCCATGAGATATAAAAAGCAAGACGGAGATAAGGGTGTTTAATTCTACTTTTATAAGACAATATATGTTTGTGGATATATGTTTATTTTGTATGTGATTAAACATGAGGAAAAGACAGGATGATATCAATTAAGTCATTTACATAAATTCCCCTGGTGCATGGTATGAAAGTAGGGAAGGATGTAAAGGAGAAGAAGGAGAATGAGAAGGGAAACAACCAAAAAGCTAAAGAAAAAACACTGCATCAAAAAAAAAAGTGTATATGTATTTTTGTAAAATTATAAGTGGGTGTTTTTGCAGTTTTACGTACGGTTGATTCTTCTTTCTTGAAGATTCTATATTTTCCAGTTTGCCTATTTACTAAAATTTATTTGTAACTCCAAATCGATCAACAGAAACACACATTAAAACAAGGTTATGGTCAGTTGACAAAAATGTGGTGACCAGAGGCTCACAGGAACCTAAGCCTGTGTTTCATTAGAAGCGATGATGCACTATTCACTAATTCAGGGTTTGCAGTGACCTTGGAGAATGTAACTACCACATATAATGAGAACTGACTGTGTTTAGTACCCATTTTTTAAAAGATGAGGTAAGGGAGAAATTATCTTATATTTTCCATGCTAAAATACTTGAGTGTTCTTAACTGTATTTATATTATTCACATTAAATCTTACTAAATCTGATTAGTTCTGGGAGTTTGCTGATTTCTTTGCTAATTTCTGAGTTCCTTGATTTCATACAATGATGTCACATTTTAGTCTCATCATTTCCAATAAGTACTTCTTTGTACTTTCTCTTTATATATTGTCAATGCCTTTCAAACAACAGAAAAAAGGGTGAAAAATGAGGTTCCTTGTAATATCGCTGAGTTAAAAAAGAATAACTTTGGAGCGCAGGTCACAAACTCAATGTCTGTGGGGCCAGGCATGTCATTTTGCACAATCAAGTGTCCCAGAAGCACCCCCTTGTGGAAGCTTCATTACAAACATTGCAATTTTCAGTGTTTGCAACTAATTCAGAATTTTTTAATACAGTGTGTGAGCCAGATACAGTCGAAAGTCTGCCAGTTTATGGCATCTTTGACTTTTTTAAAAAGTTTTTAAATGTTTTTGAATGTTAATAACTCTGTTCCACAGCAGCTGCTGGTATATTGTATTTACCATTTATTCAAGTGTTAGTGGAAAATCTAAATGTGCTTAAAATAAAAATGACAAATTATACGGATGATACTGATAAGCTACACAGTAGAAATAATAGCTTCTAGTAAGCTCCACCATTAGAAGCATGTCTGCTTGATTCACAACCCAATATTGAAAAGAAAAAAATTATTAATCACTTTAGAAAGAAAAAAATGGCTTTGGTAAAGATCTTAGATTACTTTGATTAAATAATCTAAGTTCTAATCTAATGTTCTTAGCAAAAGAAAAACACGTTAGATAGATAAACAAATGAATTAAGGAATTTCAAAAGGGATATAAAACAACACCACCTAGAGGAATTTTCATCCTTTTTAATTAAGTCTGCTGAATTTCTGGAACTTCTTTTTCTTGGGAACAAATGTTTTTAAACTGCTCTACTGACTCATCTGCATATGGTTACCTATTGTAGCTACAAGGCACTTACTGATTCTTCTAATAGTCAGAAACTTAAGGGCTTACAGGGGCCAGGCACGGATAAAAAAGCAGGACAAGTGAGCACTGACAGGTGTGTATGCTCTCTCTAGATGTAGTTTCTACTCTGTGTCACCTACCCGTTGTTGTCCCATGGTAATGTGAGCAATGTGGCCAGATTTCCCAATCCCTGAAGAGAAGTCAGAAGTCCAGATTTTTTATGTAAAATTTCCCAATTTTTAAACTATGCAGGCAAGTGTCATAGGTCAGCGAACTGGATCTAACCCTTAGATTAGTAGTTTGCAACCCCTGGTTAAAGGATCAAAAGGTTAAGCAGGCAGAAATCAGAAGCATGTTGATTATTAGAATTTTAACTGACACTGGTGGCCCCCTAGGGCATTGGACCATAATCTCTGTTCTTTATCTCCTTCTCCTCCCTTTAGAAATGTAAAGATATTTTGAATTTCAAAGCTCTTTGTCAAGCATTCTCACATATAATTTATCAAAAGAGCCAACACGCTCTTGATGTTTGTTCTATTATTTAATGTTTTAAAACTCAAGAAGTCAATTCCATTAGGAAATATCAAAAAGCTGACTCCCAAATTCAAAAAGATCATGTTGAACTTCTGGGTCAAAAGAGTTGGTGGAGGGTATAAAGGGATGACCACTCTAATAAGAAACATCTCCACCTTCCGGCTCCTAGACGAAATGCAACAGAAAATAGTATTGGGAGCCAGTTAGTGCCTAACTGGTTACATGAAAAGTTCTGAGTCGGGCCGCCCTGGGTGGCTCAGTCAGTTGGGCCTCTGACTTTGACTCAGGTCACGATCTGGCGATGTGCGGGTTTGAGCCCCGTGTCGGGCTCTGTGCTGACAGCTCAGAGCCTACAGCCTGCTTTGGATTCTGTGTCTCCCTCTCTCTGCCCCTCCCCTGTTCATGCTCTGTCTCTCTCTGTCTCGCAAAAATAAATAAGCATGAAAAAAAAAAGTTCTGAGGACAGCCACAAACATTTGAGTTGCTCTGGCAACCTATTATACAGGAGGCTTGTCAGTGTATCCTGAATGGGATCCAGTTCTGGAGTGATCATTGCTAGAGTTTCAGAGATAACATGCCCGGTTTCCGTGCAACTTTATTTCTGTACGGAAAACATAGTGTACCTGTAATGACTCTCTAGACATAGTTTTTGGTAACTGGATATGATAGGAAGATATATCAGTCAGGGTTTAAGAAGACACTTAGGGAAGGTGGAAGGATGAGGAAAGTATAAAGAATAACTAAGTCACTTTACAATTTTTTTTAATGTTTATTTATCTTTGAGAGAGAGAGAGAGGGAGAGAGAGAATCCCAAGCAGGCTCTGCACTGTCAGTGCAGAGCCCAATGTGGGGCTCGAACTCACAATTTGTGAGATCATGTCCTGAGCCGAAATCAAGAGTCGGGTGCTTAACCGACTGAGCCACCCAGGCACCCCAAGACAATTTACAATTTGACCAGAGCAGCCCTGATCATGTCATGCAAATTATCTTGTAAATCTTTTAAGCATGTCTTTCATTAGTTCCCAACTCTGTTAAAAAGAAGATAAAGGATAAAGGATACCCAAGTACTATTGCATGCTTGTAATCCTATAAATTTTTTTCAGTGTAACCTGCATTCTTCAGGACAATTTGAGAGGTTTTGGTTTGAAGATTATCTAGTTCAGGCCACCTGGGTGGCTCAGTCAGTTAAGCGTCTGACTTCGGTTCGGGTCATGATGTGGCAGTTTGTTGGGCTCTGTGCTGACAGCTTAGAGCCTGGAGCCTCCCTCTCTCTGCCCCTCCCCCACTCACACTCTGTCTCTGTCTCTCTCTCAAAAATAAACATTAAAATAAAATAAAATAATCTAGTTCAAGTAGAATCCCAATAGTGAATACCTGGTAGGTAATGACACTGTCATACTGGGTCCATATTCTGTTTAAAAAGTAAATCTGTTGCTAAACCATATGGGAGGGTGATACAAACTTTTTTTTTTAACCTTTATAATAAAGACTTGACATTCCCTCTATACATCATGTTAACAAGCAATTTTAAACCATGGTTTTTAAAAAAATAACAGGGAATGGGGGCCTCTGGGTGGCTCAGTCAGCTAAGCATCTGACTTCGGCTCAGGTCATGATCTCGCCACTCGTGAGTTCGAGCCCTGTGTCGGGCTCTCTGCTGTCAGCACGGAGCCTGCTTCGTTCCTTTCCCCCTCTCCCTCTGCTCCTCCCCAGTTCATGCTTTCAGCCTCAAAAATAAATAGAAACATGAAAAAAAAAATAAAAAAAACCCAGGATATACTTAACACTCCTCGATATATTATCATATGCTCTTAATAAAAGGGACTCTTTAGAAGTATTGTATCCGTTATTTGAAGAGGAAAAACAATACATCTTTTTGATGAATAGCTTCCTGTGGTAGAAAGAACATTGAATTCAGGGTCCAGAGCCCCACCTTCAAGCTTTAAGCTTCAAACTCCATCTTTTCTCTTGCCAGCTATGAGAAGCTTGGGTGAGTCCTAATTCTCTCAACCTCATTTTTCTCCTCACTAAAATGAGAGGCTTGGATTTCATGATTTCTGGAGTTCAATCCCACTGCAACCACCTTTAATCGCATTTATTTTTATTCTGAAGAGTGCTTCCTAGATATTGTTTGGCTAATTGATGAAAACTGTAAAATAAAATACCAATCATTTTTTAGCAGAAGACACATAGGATATGAAATTGTGAAAACCCCTTTAAATACAGAATTATCCTATGAACCATCATATCCCCAGAAAAGTTAAAGTACGATAGTCTTAGGAGGAATCCCGTGCTTTACATACAATTTAAATTCCTCTTCAGAAGCCACAAAATATTCAAAACTTTTTTTTTAAGGTTTGTTTATTTCATTTTGGGAGGGGGGTGGGGGGCAGAGAGAGGGAGAGAGAAAATCCCAAACAGGCTCAGTCCGAGCTATCAGCCAGGAGTCTAAGACAGGGCTCAAACTCACCCACTGTGAGATCATGACCTACCTGAGCCAAAAACAAGAGTTGGCCTCTTAACTGACTAAGCCACCCAGACACTCCAGAAATTACAATATTTTCAGATAATCTTTCCAGATGCAAAATTTAAAATTAAATATGGGAAATACAGGCTTCCAGTTATAGAACAGTAAGTCACGGGAATAAAAGGCACGGGTTGGGAATACAGTCAATGATCCTGTAATAGTGTTGTATGGTGGCAGATGGTAGCCACACTTGTGAGCAGAGCATAACATACAGATTGAATCACTATGTTGTACACCTGCAGCTAATAGAATGTTTTGTGTCAACTACAATTTATTTTGCTCAGGCAAGGGTTTTTTTTTAATATGAGATCTTACAAAATACGCCAACCAAGAAGCAAGAACATGCAAAATAAGATCAGGATTAGGTACAGCTGTGAGTAACAGCAACTTCAAGTAACCATGATTTAAACAACAGGGAAATTTGTCTTTCACATAAAAGCCTATAATTAGCAGTCTAGGGCCAGTAGGGTGGCTTGACTCTCTGATGTTCTTAGAGATCCAGGCTTTCCGTAATTCTTTTTCTCCCTAGCTTTATCGAGGTATATTTGACAAATAAAATTTTCTATATTCAAAGTACACAACTCAATGACTGATACATTGTGAAATGACAACCACAATCAAGTTAATTAATGCATCCATCATCTTACAGTTACTTTTTTTGGGGGGGGGGATATTGAGAACACTTGATATCTACTTTCTTAGTGAATTTCAAGTATATAATACATTATTATTAACTATACTTACTTTGTTGTGCATTAGACCCTCAGAACTTACTCATTTTATAAATGTAAGTTTGTACCTTTGGACCAATATCTCTCCATTTTCCCCACCTCCCAGCCCCTGGTAATCACCATTCTATTCTCTTCTATGAGTTTGACTTAAAAAAAAAAAAAGTGGAATATACTATATTTGTCTTTGTCTGGCTTTGTTTGTTTGTTTGGTTTTATATTTATTTGTTTATTTTTCCAAATTTTTATTTAAATTCTAGTTTAACATACAGTGCAATATTGGTTTCAGGAGTAGAATTTAGTGATTTAGCACTTACATATAACACCCAGTGCTCAACACAAGTGTTCTCTTTAATACCTGTCACCCATTTAGCCCATCCCCCCCCCACCTCCCCTCCAGCAACCCTCAGCTTGTTCTCTGTAGGTAAGAGTCTTCTATGGTTTACTTCCCTTTATCCTCCTTCCCCTATGTTCATCTGTTTTGTTTCCAAAATTCCACATATAAGTGAAATCATATGGTATCTGTCTTTCTCTGACTTCTTCTGCTTAGCATTTTACTCTTTGGTTCCATCTATGTCCTTGCAAATGGCAAGATTTCATTATTTTTGAAGACTGAGTAATATTCCCTCATATATATACCACATAACTATATTTCAATTTTTTGAAGAATTCAACTTAAAATTTATTTAAAAAATTTTTAAGTTAAACTAAATATGAAAATGTTCAAATATGCAAACAGTTGCTGAATGTAAATTCCTATCATTCATAGGCTACTGAAAGGATGACAACTTCTGAACACATTTGTTCTCTCTATACATGTTAGGTTTCTCATTTAGGTTGGTCAGTGAGTTGGTGTTTGCATAGTGTGGCTGTAGAATTTAAATTGCCGAATGACATGTTGATATTTTAACAAATTGTATTTATAAAATGGGGTTTATAGAGACAGCAGTTAATGTTAGCATGCAAATTCCAGTTAATCAGTATTTTGTTTGATCTTAACAGTCTGCTCATGTTTAGCACGTAACATCCTTTTTCCTAAAAAAAGAGAATGACTTCATCTTTTTCATTAGAAACAGTTCAAAAGATAGCCTTACAGTAAAAATCTTTTATATTGAACTTTCTGCTCTTTGGTTGGCATTAAATGTGTATTAGGACTTTTTCCCAGGGTTCAACATCAGGTGATGGTATCACCTGCACGCTTTGTACCAACAGGTGTCTGAAACTTGAAAGGATCTTTAGTTCCACTAAAACTTTGTATTTCATTTTCAGGTATTCTGTTCCTTTAAATGATTGGGATAGTGGAGCACACCAAGACTCTAATGGTTTCAACATAACAACCACACTGCTGATAGGAATTTAAGTAAATTAGAGTCAAGTAAACAATGTGTATTAGTGATGTAAATACCAGGCCATTCTAATCTAGTTCCTTTCTTTTGAGATGCTTAAAATGCTTTATGACTATTTTCTGTATTATATATTACATGTATATTATTATATATTATATGTTATATGTTAATGTACTATTATTAGAGAGACTACATGTTTATATTTATATTATATTTATTTATATCTATATCTATATCTATATCTATATCTATATCTATATCTATATCTATATCTATATCTATATCTATATCTATATCTATATCTATATCATCTATCTATATTTATAGACAGAGGGAAAGAGAGAGACTTTGTAAGACGCTCAATTTAGCCAGGCAGAAATAATGATAAAACAGGGGCGCCCAGATGGCTCAGTCAGTTAAGCATCTGACTTCGGCTCAGGTCATGATCTCGTGGTCTGTGAGTTTGAGCCCCGCATCGGTCTCTGTGCTGACAGCTCAGAGCCTGGAGCCTGCTTTGGATTCTGTGTCTCCCCCTCTCTCTGCCCCTCCCATGCTCATGCTCTGTCTCTCTCTGTCTCTCAATAATAAATAAATGTTAAAAAAATAATGATAGGGGAGCCTGGGTGGCTCAGTCGGTTAAGCAGCCGACTTCAGCTCAGGTCGTGATCTCACGGTCCGTGGGTTCGAGCCCCGCATCGGGCTCTGTGCTGACAGCTCAGAGCCTGGAGCCTGTTTCGGATTCTGTGTCTCCCTCTCTCTGACCCTCCCCTGTTCATGCTCTGTCTCTCCCTGTCTCAAAAATAAATTAAAAAAAAAAGTTAAAAAAAATTAAAAAAAATGATAAAACAATATTCAAATGAACTTTCTAATGACTATTATACATTTTAACAAGGTGTTACCACCCAAATAGCTATACCTAATTTTATTTCCCATCATATCACCTGTAATGGGTTCAATGGTGGTCCTTAAAAAGATATATCCATGTCCTAATCCCTGGAACCTGCGAATGTTCCTTTACTTGGAAAAGAAGCCCACAGATGTAGTTCAGTTAAGGGTTCTGAGATGGGAAGATTATCCCAGGTTATCTGAATGAGACTTAAATGCCATCACAAGTGTCTTTGTAAGAAGAAGCAGAGGGAGATCTGATACATACAGAAGAGGAGGAAGCAATGTGACCATGGCGGCAGAGGTTGGAGTAATGTGGCCACGAGCCAAGGAACACCTGCAGCCACCAGAAGCTAGAAAAGGCAAACAACAGATTCTCTCCCCTAGTGCCTCTGGAAGGGAGCACCACTCTGCTGGCACCGTGATTTTGGACTTCTCGCCTCCAGAACTGTAAGAGACGGATTTCTGGTTTAAGCCCGTTTGTAGTGATTTGTTATGGCAGTTCCAAGAAACTAATACCTTACATTAGTTACGCTACTTTCAGATGTGTTTCTAGGATGCCAACTGCTTTTCAATTTTCTAATCTTCCGTAGTTGCTTATGTCTATATGTCTTAATGATAGAAATTTAAAAGAACATTGAAGAAAGGACTATTATATTCTGGGTTCAATGATTATTTAATCTGTGACAACAAATTGTAATATTTCAGATCTTATCAAATGAGGTTTCAAGTATGCATTGTTCCTTCAGACCCCTTTATTTAACTATGTAGAATGTGGTAGCTATTGAGAATTTTGTATCTACTAAGAAAAAAAAGATACCATATGTCATCCTATCATGGAAAGCTGATTTATTTGGTGAAAATAACTAAAATTGGTGAGTAAACATCTGTAAGTATCTTAACGCAACCTGTGATAATACAGTCAGAAATTATAAGGCCAAAAGTGAAGAGAACCCAATTCCCCAGGAGAGAAGGACGGAATCAAAGTCCAGGACATTAGGAGGAAGCGTTATTGGAGAAGACAGACCAGAAGTAGAACACCCCTCACAGAACTATAGCCAGTGTTCAAGTCACCTGGTTTGGCAAAGGTATTTTTAGCCTTAAACTTGCTTTAACATGATTCTTAATTGGTAGTGACCCAGGGACCTGGCAAAGGCAAATGAAACTCTTCTTTGAAGTAAAGTACCTCCATTCTTGGCCTCGAGTTATATCTACAAATAATTTTCTTTTTTTTTTTTTCTTTCTTTCTTTTTTTTTTTTGGCGAATTTATTTATTTATTTATTTATTTATTTATTTATTTATTTATTTATTTATTTATTTTATATGAAATTTATTGTCAAGTTGGTTTCCATACAACATCCAGTGCTCATCCCAACAGGTGCCCTCCTCAATGCCCATCACCCACGTTCCCCTCCCTCCCACCCCCATCAACCCTCAGTTTATTCTCACTTTTTAAGAGTCTCTTATGGTTTGGCTCCCTCCCTCTCTAACTTTCTTTTTTTCTTCCCTTCCCCTCCCCCATGGTCTTCTGTTAAGTTGCTCAGGATCCACATAAGAGTGAAAATATATGGTATCTGTGTTTCTCTGTATGACTTATTTCACTTAGCATAACACTCTCCAGTGCCATCCACATTGCTACAAAAGGGCATATTTCATTCTTTCTCATTGCCAAGTAATATTCCATTGTGTATATAAACCACAACTTCTTTATCCATTCATCAGTGATGGCCATTTAGGCTCTTTCCATAATTTGGCTATTGTTGAAAGTGCTGCTATAAACATTGGGGTACAAGTGCCCCTATGCATCATCACTCCTGTATCCCTTGGGTAAATTCCTAGCAGTGCTATTGCTGGATCATAGGGTAGATCTATTTTAAATTTTTTGATGAACCTCCACACTGTTTTCCAGAGTGGCTGCAGCCACTCTGGAATACAAATAATTTTCAAATACAATGCCCAAATGGTAGCCCAAGAATATCAGGAACCCCCAGAAATCAGACTCTGAGCAAGAGAAGGCAGAAACAGACCTGCAAACCCTTCAGGCTTTGAAGACATCAGGCACAAGCTATGAGACAGCTGTGCAAGCTAAGTTTACATAAATAAGAACCAAGGTTGGAAATATTTCTAGGGAAAGAGAGGGTTAGTTAACTGGATCACAGGTTGTTATAACAAAACAATCCAGATAAAAAGTAAAGGATGTCAGGGCACCTGGTTGGCTTAGTCGGTTAAGCGTCTGACTCATTAAATGAGCTCATAAAATGATCATGACCTGAGCCTGGTTTTGGCTCAGGCAATGATCTCACAGTTCGTGAGTTCAAACCCTGTGTTGGGCTCTACACTGACAGCTCAGAGCCTGCTTGGGATTCTCTCTCTCCTTTTCTCTCTCTTCCCCTCCCACCACTCACTGTGTCTCTCTCTCAAAATAAATAAATAAACTTAGGAAAAATAACAAAGGATGTCAGACTAGATTTGAGAGAAAAACTGTGGAAAATACAAAAGATAGGGTAGATTTAGAAGAGACAGTAAGAGACCGTCAGATGGAGTCCCCCAAAGGGAGGATAGGAGGGCAGGGGTGACTCTTAATTTTGGCTCAGGTCGTGATCCCAGGGTCGTGGGATGGAGTTTTGCATTGGGCTCTGTGCTAAGTGTGGAGCCTGCTTGAGATTCTCTCTCTCCCTCGCTCTCCCTATCTCTCTCTCCCTTTCTCCTTCTGCCCCTCTCCAGCTCGTGCTCTCTCTCACTCTAAAATTTAAAAAAAAGAGGGTAGAAGGCAATACTTGAAGAATCATGGTTGAGAATGTCATACAGGTGATGAAAAACAGCACGTTAGCCAACTGTATATAGTGGTTACACTGGTTGTTTGCTTCATACTAATAGTTTTATTTATTAAAATGTTTGAGATAATTAGAGCTTCACATGCAGTTGTAAGAAATAATACAGAGGAATCCAGCATAACTTTGAATCCACTTTCCTCCAAGGAGATAACTTGCAAACTATATATGGTACAATATTCCAATCAGGATACTAGCATGGATACAGTCAAGATACACAAAGACAATGTTTCCATCACCACAAGGATACCTGCTGTTGCTATTTTATAACCACACCCACCTCCTTAAGCCCTGGCAACCACGAATCTATTCTCCATTTCAATCACTTTATCATTTCAAGAATGGTCCATAAATGAGATCCTAGAGTATGCAACCTTTTGGGATTGGCTTTTTTCACCCAGCATAGTTCTCTGGCTATTCATCCAGGTTGTTGCATTGCTTTTTATTGATGAATGCCATTCCATGGTGTGGATGTCCGGTATCTTGTTTTACCATTCACCCATAAAAGAACATCAGGGTTATTTCCAGTTTAGGGCTATTACAAAGAAATTGCTATAAATATTTGTGTACAGGTTTTTATGTGAATGTAAGTCTTCAGTCTCTACAACAGATGTCCAGGAGTGCAATTGCTGGGGCTCATAATTCGTTTTCCTTTAAGAAAATAACAAACTGTTCTCCACTGGTATTATGAGTGGTCCAATTTCTCTGCATCCTTACCAGCATTTGGTGTTGTCACTACTGTTTCATTTTAGCTATTAAGTGTATAGAGACATCTGATTGTAGATTTAATGTGCATTTCCCTAATGGCTAATGATGGTGACCATCTCGTGTGTATTTCCCGTCTGTACATCCTCTTTGGTAAAATGTCTGCTCATATCTTTGGTCATTTTCTAATTGGATTGTGTGTGGGTTTTTTTGTTGTTGTTTTGTTGTTTTGAATGCTCTTTTTATGAAAAAATATTTTGTCTGACATTATGGTTTGCAAGTAAATTCTCCTAGTCTCTATCTTTTCATCTAGAATCTATCATCAAGGAAGTTTCTATTTTTGATGAAGTCCTTTTTATCAACTTTTTTGATAAAATTGGAGTCCAAGAATTTTTTCCTTCTTCTAGTTCCCAAGGAATTTCTCTCTCTCTTTTTTTTTTTTTTTTTTTTTTTTTTTTTTTGGTAAATGGGTTATAGTTTTACATTTTACATTTAAAGGCAAGGTCCAGGGGCACCTGGGTGGCTCAGTCGGTTAAGCGTCCGACTTCGGCTCGGGTCATGATCTCGCGGTCCGTGAGTTCGAGCCCCGCATCGGGCTTTGTGCTGACAGCTCAGAGCCTGGAGCCTGCTTCGGATTCTGTGTCTCCCTCTCTCTCTGACCCTCCCCTGTTCATGCTCTGTCTCTCTCTGTCTCAAAAATAAATAAAAACATTTAAAAAAATTAAAAAAATAAAATAAAAAATAAAAAAATATAAAAATAAAGGCAAGGTCCATTTTTAGTTAATGTTGTATAAGGTGTAAAAATTAGATCAAGTTTCTTTTGTGTATGTGTGTGCCTATGGATGTCCTAATGATCCAGCATCATTTGTTGCAAAGGTTCTCTTGCTTCCATCAAATTAATTTTTGTACTTTTGTAAAAAAAAAAAAAAAAAAAAAAAAAAAAAAAAATTCAGTTGGACATGTTTACATAGGTCTATTTTCTGCGTTTATATTCTGATTAATCTCTATGTGTATCCCTTTACCAATACCAATCTTGATTACTGTGGCTGAATGCAGTAGGCTGAATGGTGGCTCCCAAAAAGACAAGATCACATCCTAACCCCCAGAACCCACAAATGTCCCCTTATACAGCAAAAGGGTAATATTACATTATATGACAAAAGAGGTCATTAAGTTAAGGATCTTGACAGGAAGTTTCCAGTGAAACATCTGGGCCTGAAGATTTCTTTCGGGGGAGATTTTTAATTACAAATGCATAGGGTTAACAACGCTAGGGCTATTCAAATGATCTATTTTGTATTAGGTAAGTTGGGGTAGTTTGTGTTTTTCAAGGAATTGGTCTATTTCATCTCAGCTGTCAGATTTATGTGTATAGAGCAGTTGATAGTATTCCCTTCTTACCCTTTTGATGCCTGCAGGGTCTGTAATGATATCCCATTTCATTCCTCACGTGGACCATTTGTCTTTTTTCTCCTCTGTCAGTCTTTGTAGAGGTTTGTCAATTTTATTGATCTTTTCAAAGAATCGTCTCTTTTTTTAATTGACTTCCTCTATTATTTTTGCTTCCAATTTCATTGATTTCTGCTCTAACCTCTATTCCTTCCTCTTTCCTGTATGCTGTGGATCTATTTTGCTCTTCTTTTCCTAGGTCTTGAGGTGAAAGGTTAGGTGATTATCTGAGAATTTTCCTCTTTTCTAACCAATGCATAACTATAAATTCTCCCTCCACTCTGCCTTAGCTGTGTCCTACAAATTGTAACATGCTATTAAAATTTGTATTTTAGTTTTCATTCAGCTCATTTTTATTGTTAAAATAATGTATTTTTATTGTTCTTCAGCTAATTTTTTTTTTAATTTCCCTTGAGACTTCCTCTTTAATACATGGGCTATATATACATATGTTGTCTAGTCTCCATTTGCTAGGGACATACCTGTTCTCTTTTTGCTACAGATTTCTAGTTTGAGTCTATTGTGATTGCAGAACACACTCTGTATGATTTCTATTCTTTTATTTTTTAAAAATGTTTACTTTTTTATAATTTTGTTTTTATTATTACATTTCTTTATTTTTGAGAGGCAGAGAGAGACAGAGCATCAGTGGGGGAGGGGAAGAGAGAGAGGGAGACACAGAATCTGAAGCAGGCTCCAGGCTCTAAGCCATCAGCCCAGAGCCCGATGCGGGGCTCAAACCCACGAACTGTGAGATCATGACCTGAGCCGAAGTTGGATCCTTAACCACCTCAGCCACCCAGGCGCCCTGATTTCTATTCTTTTAAATTTATTGAGGTTTGTTTTAGGGCCCAGGATATGATCTACCTAGGTATATTTTGTGGGCACTTGAAAAGAAAGTTTATTGTGCTTTGTTGGGTGGAATTCTATAAATGTTGATTGGATCCTGTGGTTGATGCTGTTGTTGAAGTTCCTCGACAACGTTGCTGATTTTCTGTCCACTTGCTCTATCAATTTTCAGAGGGTGTTGAAGTTTCCAGTTGTAGTTGTGGAACTGTTTATTTTTCCTTTCAGTTCTATCCACACATTCTGAAGCTCTGTTGTTTGGGTCATATACATTTAGGATTACTATGTCTTGATGGATTGACCTTTTATTATTAAATCAAGTCCTTCTCTGTGTCTGGAAATTTTCTTTGTTCTGAG
This sequence comes from Acinonyx jubatus, assembly GCF_027475565.1. Lineage (NCBI taxonomy): Eukaryota > Metazoa > Chordata > Mammalia > Carnivora > Felidae > Acinonyx > Acinonyx jubatus. The sequence continues at coordinate 132,221,450 of NC_069386.1, read as the reverse complement.
TCTTCTCTTTCTGATCTGTAGCTCTGCAGCTTTCTTGTGGTTGTCTGCATGATACTTTTTTTTTTCTATCCTTTTACTCTGTCTACATTAAAAAAATTTTTTTTTTAATGTTTATTTATTTTTTAGAGAGAGACAGAACGTGAGTGGGGAAGGAGCAGAGACAGAAGGAGATACAGATTCTGAAGCAGGCTCCAGGCTCTGAGCTGTCAGCACAGAGCCTGTTGCAGGGCTCGAACTCATGAACCATGAGATCATGACCTGAGCTGAAGACGGACGCTTACCGACCGAGCCACCCAGGAACCCAACATTGTTATATTTAAAGGGAGTTTCTTGTAAATGACATATGCTTGGGCTGTTTTTAACCCACTCTGTCAATCCGTGTCTTTTAATTGGTGTATTTAGACCATTTATATTTTATAATTATTGGTATGTTGGGGCTTAAGTCTGCTATTTCATTTTTGGTGCTTAGCTGTTTTCTTTTTCCCACTATTCTATGGGGTTACTTGAGTAGTTTTTAGAATTCCATTTTGATTTATCTGTAGTGTTTTAAGTGTGTTTCTTTGTATGGCTTTTTAGTGTCTGCTCTGTGTGTGTTTGTGTGTGTGTATATGTATATACATACACAAGAATGTGTGTGCATATATATGTACATATGCAAGTATGTATATACATAAATATAAATAAATTATATATATATATATATATATATATATATATATATATATATATATGTAGTCTTATCATAGTTGACCAATGTCATCATTTTACCAGTTCAAGAAAAGTGTGGAAAGTTTGCCTATATCCCTTTACCCTGTTGCATATATTTATGTTAGGTATTTCTTCCTTATACATTAAGATACACATCAGACAGTGTTATGATCTTTTTTTCAACAACCAAATGTACTTTAGAAAACTCAGTATGAGAAGGGAAGCCAGTTGTATTTATCCATATTTTTGCTTACCACGTTCTTTTTTTCTCATGTTCCAAGATTTCTTTTATTGTTTCCTTTTTCCTTGGAGAATCTCATTTAGTCATTTTCTTAAGGTAATTTTCCACCAACAGATTGCCTCTGTGTTCCTTCACCTGGGAATGCTTTGATTTCTCCTTCACTCATGAGGAATATTTCCCCTGGGTATAGGATTCTGGATTAACAATTCTTTCAGCACGTGAAAAATGTTGTGCCATTTCCCTCTGGCCTCTGGTTTCTGATGAGACATTTGCTGTCATTCAAATTGTTTCCCCCTATAGTTAAGGTGCTTCTCCCTGCTTTCAATACTTCTTTAGTTTTCAGAAGCTTGCCTATAATGCAAATGGTGCTGTTTCTCTAGGTTTACTGTTTGGAGTAGACTCAGTTTTTTGAATCTGTAGGTTTATGGATTTTGCCATATTGTAGGAGTTTTCAGCCATTATTTCCTTGGGTACTTTTTCAGCCCGGTCTTCTTTCTACCTGTCTTTTGAGTCTCCAATAACATGAATGTTGGATCTTCGTGAAGACCCACAGGTCTCTGAGGCTCTGCTCATTTTTTTTTTCCAGCCTATTCTCTCTATTGCTCAGATTGAGTAATTTCTATTGTTCTGTCTCCAAGGTCATGGATTCTCTCCTCTGTCTCCTAGATGCTGCTACTGGGCTCATCCATTGAGTTTTTTATTTTAGTTTTTCACTATATTTTTTTATTTCTCAAAATTTCTAATTGCTTCTTCTATTTCTTTGCTGAGACTTTCTGTTTTTTCACTTGTTTCAAGTGTATTCATAGTTGCTAGTTGAAACATTTTTATGATGAATGCTTCATAATCTCTGCCAGGTAACTCTAACATCTCTGCCATCTCAGTGTTGGCATCTGTTGAGTGTATTTTTTCATTCTATTTGGGCTCTGCCTGGTTCTTGATAGGACAATGATTTTTTAATGGAATCAGGACATTTTAGATAATATGTTATGAGACTCTGGATCTTACTTAAACCCTGTATGGCTTTTTCTGACCCCACTCCAGCCAGGGAAGGGAGTGCTGCCTCATTACTGCCAGGTGGGGGTGAAAGTGCAGGTTTGCACTTGGCCTTCTTGACTTCCAAGCTGAGACGCTCCTCATGACTGCTGGGAGAGAATGGGAGTTCCAGCACCCCCACTGATAACTTCCCTGTTTGGGAAAGAAAAGAGTAATTGAAATCCACTCCTACCCCTCTCTACTCACTGACACTGCCTTAAAGCCAAGAATTTGTCATTTCTTGCCTAACTTGGGACAGTTAATTTATAAATGGACCCTTCTGCTTTGATGTCACTTCTCTTTAATTCTTCCTCCACAATGCTTCCAGAGGGATCTTGAAAAAGCATAAATCCAGTTATCACATTCCCCTACTTTTAAAATACTTTCATGGGGTACCTGGGCGGCTCAGGCGGTTAAGTGTCAGACTCTTGATCTCAGCTCAGGTCACGATCTCATGGTTCATGAGTTCAAGCCTCACATCAGGTTCCTTCTGATGGCATGGAGACTGCTTGGGATTCTATCTCTCCTTCTCTCTGTCTCTCTCTCTCTCTCTCAAAATAAATAAATAAAAAAAATCCTTTCATGAATCCCTGTACCCTCCAGAATAAAATCCAAAACAAAGAGAAGCCTTCAGGATGTGGTCCCTACCAAATTCTAGCACCATCTCGCTCTACTATAGCCCCCTGCACCCCAGCCACATCAAACTACTTGTCCCTGACAGAACTGAAGGAAAAAGAGGACAAAAGAAAAAATACCACAATCACTTTCTCCTCTTATTTCTTCCCTCAATAATCTCCTGCCATTCCTCCTACTGACTGAACCCAACCGGAAACAATGAGCCACAGGGCAAGAGAGTCTGGGTGAAACCCTCCATGGGGATCAGTACCCAAGCCACAGACCCAGGGAAGGCAGTCAGGTGAAGAATAACTAGCACATTTGACTTCAAGCCAGGGTAAGTCCTAGAGTGGCTATAAACCAAAGATTTTATCTTGCCAAATGCCATTCTCATCCCCTAAGATCCTGAAATTTTCTGACAAGCGTTCATCAGTGTGTGAGTACTAGCATCCCAGACCTCAATTCAAATAATATTAAATGTGTTCTACAAAATTCCATTTTTATTTTATGGTTAGAGCCATGGACAGAGTGCTTTGCTCTCTATGGTTTCAAAATTCTTCATAGTTCAAAAAGGAATTAGATAATTATACCCAGGGTCAGAATCTGGTGAGTGGTATAATACGGATGGTTAAATACATGCCCAACTATTCTCACTGACCAAAACATCTTTTCATCCCACTTACAATAGCCATTTCTTAGGATGTGAAATGTTTTTATGATTTTCAGGCGGAAAAAAGAGTTCTTTTTTAGCAGAATGACTTAAATCTACCCAATGGGTTTTAAACAAATTGATATGTTTGCCATTATGTATAGTTATAAGCTTCATAATTGCTGCTAGAATCTGTAAGCAGAGGAACTTGTACTATATGCTTTGGATACCATTAAGCAAATATAAAAAATAGATTTTAAAAATAACTTTTAATATTTAAAAAGAATATGAAGTATTTACACTCTCAATAAATTCGAAAGCCAGATTTTTAGACTGGATTCACCCAGGTGTGACCTAATAGCCTCCACAGTTGTGTGTCATGTGCTTTTCTCCCTTCCCTCCCCAGGGCCTCTCCAGTGCTGTAGCGTGGGGGTGCCATGAGAAACCACTCCAAGTCCAACCGTGCATAACTCAGAAGTGAACACGGTTGGCGAACTTTTGACTAGGGACATGGGAGCTATGGATAAATGCCCCATTTCACCCACCAGATTAATGGTTCATGGAACCAAAGAAATCTTCATCCGCGGCGGTGGCGATGTTTGGGGAACACCTCCCCATATTGGTGCCTCCTGCCTTTTACCCCTCTTCCTTGCTTTTCTTCACATTCTCCAGCCGAATACTGATTTTCAAGTCTTTGTCTCAGGCTCTGCTTTCTGAGGTACCTTAGCCAGGACACCTCAACTTCAACTTCAACTTCAGTTTTCTCCTTTCCCACATTAATCTGGCAAGCTTGTGTTCTTTGTTTTAATCAGTCCTGCTCAGAGCTTGTGAAAGGAACACTGACCTTTAACTGTCTCTCAGAGAAAACACAGTGTTCTCGTAGTCACTGATAGAAAGAAGGTTCTGCCCTCATTTTTTATCATCATCTCCCCCTTCTTTTTTCCCCCTTTGATCCAACTTCAGATAGAAAGAATAAGTGAAAGTTAAGTTTAATGAAACAAAATTTTCAAGGCCAGTTTTGTAAAATAAAATAAAATAAAAAACACCAAAACAGAGATTTTCAGTATTATAAAATATCCATACAGTTCCTATAAGGTTGATTTAATAAGATCTGATCTATATTTCCCAAATCAAATTTTGGAACCAGAGTCAGATATTTGAATCTAGACTGTGTCCTTGTATCTGCTTAAGAGTTCTACAAGGAACCTATCAGAAGAAAGGTTTTTAAAAATGAAAAACAATTTAAATTCCATCTATTCCACCCCTGGAAAGTGTACTGCTACATTTCTTTGTGATTAGAATAAATTACCCAAGCAAACCTATGCTCTTGTTACTACTGCTATGTAACAAAATGACCTAATGCTATGTAACAAATGACCTCAGTGGCTTACTGTGGCCATTTTATTTTGCTCTCGATTTTACACGTCGGGAATTGGGGAAGGGTTTAGCTGGGTAGTTCTCGTCTGAAGGTTGCTGTGTGGTTGTAGTCAGATGGTTGTGCCGCTGTCATCCAAGAGCTCAACGGGGCCATGGCTGTCTAAGATGAAGCATTCACAAGGCTAGCAGCAGTTGACATTGTCTGTCAACTGGGAGTTCAGCCAAGACTGTCTACCAGAGCGGCGACATTCAGCCTAGTAAGAGAGGGGAGCTTCTCACCTGATGGCACAGAAAGCATTCCGAGAAAACCAGGCAGAAAGCACTCCAGAAAACCGTTGCCCCGCCTCCAACGTCACACAGCGTCGCTTCTGCTTCGTTTTACTGATTACAAACAGGTCACCAAGACCAGCCTAGATTTTAAAGGAGGAGACAAAGACTCCGTTTCTAGTGGGGAAAAATGTCAAAGAACTTGAGGGCAAGTTTTTAAACGATGTTAGATGATGTTTACTCGTGGAGTTCTAAGGAAAGAGATTGCATTCATGACCAATCATACAAGGGAAGTTTCAGAGGCCAAGATAGGGTATAGATGAAAGGACTGGTTCATCTCTCTTCTTAATAGACCTCAGAACCTCAAAAGACCTGGGCACTGCATTCCAGGATGCTTCTCCCAACCTTCTCTCCCTCTTCCTTCGCTCAGGATTAGACGCATGCCTCTCCCAGCCATTCTGGCTATTTCCTTTCAAATAGGTGTTTCCTCGAATAAAATCCTTACATGTTAATGAGTTGAGTTATGAGTTAATGAGTTGAGTTGAGTTGAGATGAGATGCGTTCTCTTTTCGAAAAAAGAGAATCTCTTTTTGTATTGCAAACCTACAGACAGAAATCAGAATTCTTAAGAAAGATCAGAGAAAGAACAAAGTGAAAGTTGTATTTAAAACCTTCTCATCCTGGGGGGCGCCTGGGTGGCTCAGTAGGTGAAACATCCGATTTCGGCTCGGGTCATGATCTTGCATTTTGTGGGTTCAAGTCCTACAACGGGCTCTCTGCTGTCAGCACGAAGTCCACTTCAGATCCTCTGTCCCCCTCTCTCTCTGCCCCTCCCCTGCTCAAGCACACACTCTTTCTCTCTCTCAAAAATACACATTAAAAAAAAACAAACCTCATTCTGTAGAAAAGCTTTAGCAAAGATTATAAAAGTCAAATACATTAAGTACATATCAACTCTCAATATATAATTCAGCAGGCCTCAACATAATCATAAGTAAATTTTTGTTTTCTCATTCCTAGTTAAAATCTCGTATCGTGGATAAATCAAGACTTATCCCTTTTACATTTAAAGACTTACTGCATCTAAGAGCTGAATTTAGCACTAGTCTGGGTCCTCCAAAAAGCACACACCAAGAGCAGATTAACATGTAAGGATTTTACTTAAGGAAACACCTATTTGAAAGGAAATAGAGAGACAGAATGGCTGGGAGAGGCATCTAATCCTGAGTGAAGTAAGAGGGAGAGAAGGTTGGGAGAAGCATCCTGGAATGTTGTGCACCCTAAGGAAGGTTTGGCAAAGCTGGTCAGGGAGTCCTTGAGCCAAAGTCAGCCTATAGAAGAGATGTCTCCCAGGACAACTGCCTTAGTATCCTGCTGCATCCAGTCATTGGTGGGGAGCACCCTGTGGGAGGTATGCTGTACCTAAGCACCGTGATAAATTTCAGAGTGCAGCAGCTGGGGTCTTTGGTGAATTTTGTTCCTTGTAAAAAGAGGTCTGCAAAGGCATGTTCTCCTGACTGCCACATTGGCCATCACCTGAATAATGCACACAGCTAGAGCTATTCAAACACCTAGCAAGCAGCAGAAAGGGGCTGTCCATTTGTAAGCACACAAAGCATTTCCCCTGAGGGAAATGTACAAAACTAAGAAAGCATGTGTGCACTGAAATTCCCCATGGTTAATTCCAATACCCATCTCCTCTTTCTCTTTATTGCTCTAAATATTTCCTTTGACCATTCCTTAGGAATCCTTGCTTTTACTTCTGGGTGCTTGGGCTGTCATGCATGAGGGCTTGGGAGACAAGTGGGAGACTGTGCAGCATGCACACTGAAAGAAGTCTCTGGGTTCTCCGTTGCCCTGCAAACTAATATAAATGCTGATGCTAATTAACGCTGCTACTTTCTGCTAGTGCCTGGGAGTGTTTTTCACAGGGCTCTGAGCAGTTGAATATCAACAATTTCTGGACTTACTTTGTGTAACTTAGTTGGAAAATTTCAGGTGCAACAAATCCTAGGGTGATGACCAAGGAAATAAAATAGCAGAATCAAATCCAGGGGATATGAAAGAGAAGTAAGTTAGCAGGCCCTGGTGAGGGACTCCGTACAAAGGTGAAAAAAACGTGAAAATGACTCACATTTTTACCTGAAGTATTAGAAAATGGTTGTGGACTAAATTGTTGCAGACAGCTCATTTCAAATCTTCATTAAGTACCTATGCATCTCAACCAAATAAAGCACTCTTTGACACCAGTCTCGAAAAAGGTGAGAGAGGAGACTTATTTGTCAGAAGTGGTAGAGAAAAAGGAAAGGATACACGGGCATGAGTCACCTCCCCACCTCCCCAACCTGATTTCCCTCCCCTAGATCGAAAGCAGTTTCAGGAACTGGGTTGTCTCTCTCAAGACAGATATGCCTGGTGAGAGACAGGACGCTAATGGCCCATTTCAGACCATGATTTAGTCATTGTAGACCTGTTTTCAGGTGCTGGGCTTGTTCTTAGCTGGGAAGTTGGCTTGGCTACAAAAGAATCCACTTAAGGAGCACGTTGTATGCCACAGCAGCACCCACCTCCTGAGTAGAGACACCAATGTTAGTTACCCTGTTGCGTTCCACAGGTCACCTCCCAGTAACACCTATCCATTATGGCAAGGTCTGATTTTCACTGGTGCCCTCAGAAGGGAGAAGAGCTTTCTTTCAACGGCTCAAGTTCTTTCTCTTAACCTAGAATGGGGAAAAATACAAATAGTAGAAATAAAAACATATTGGCTGGCTAGATTGTACTTAACTCGGACAAATCACCACCAGTTATAATATACAGCATGTTTTAGGAGGGAGGTGAGAGTGAAGGCAGTGAGACCAGCTGATTTTCCCACAAATTATTTCATGTTTGGTTTGAGGATCGAGTAAATAATAATACAAATACATGTAATGACGTCTTACTGCATCCAAAGTGGACAAAATTGCTGTCATGCCCTGATGCTTGAAATTACAGCATTTTACATTTTAGAGAAAACTGCCTTGTTTTTATCATTTTCCACTTTTGTTTGCAAATAAAAGTCTGCAGCTGTTCTTTGTAAGCGTGTCTTTGTATTTGACTGGGAGGTGGGAGGGAGGAAAGGTCCCAACTTCTGATTTTAAATTTTTTTTCAACGTTTATTTATTTTTGGGACAGAGAGAGACAGAGCATGAACGGGGGAGGGGCAGAGAGAGAGGGAGACACAGAATCGGAAGCAGGCTCCAGGCTCCGAGCCATCAGCCCAGAGCCTGACGCGGGGCTCGAACTCACGGACCGCGAGATCGTGACCTGGCTGAAGTCGGACGCTTAACCCACTGCGCCACCCAGGCGCCCCCAACTTCTGATTTTAAAACAGAAAATCCCACATCCTGGGGAACTCCTCAGCACTGGTCATGCTGTCAGGGCCTCTTTCTGAATGTAGATGGGTGTAACACGAACTGCATTGCAGGTCTGAGATGAGATTATTGGTGATGTAAGCAGCTGAACCTGCGTTAACAGTGGCCACTAGACACAGGTGGCTACTGAGCACTTAAAACGTGGCTTACCCGGGAATGAGGAACTGAATTTTAAGCTTTATTTCATTTTAATTGAATTTTACATTTAAAAATTGATAGTTGTTTTTGGAAAATCATTTTTGAAATAACTTGAGCATGTGAATCTACTTTTTCAGTTGTAAATTTAATGAACGTTAAATGCCGATTAGGTATTTGCGATGAAAATTTGCCTTCCAAGTAGACATTTACACCATGAGCAAGCCACACCTCGCATCTTGAACTTAGTTCGGGAAAAAAAAGGTAAAATGTCATGAATTTCGTATGAGTATTTTGAAGAGACTGCATTCAATAAAACACATTAAAATAAATTTCAGCAGTTTCTTTGTACTTTTTCAAAAAGCGGCTGCTGTAAAATTTTAAATTACAAGGGGTTCATTTTATTTCTAGTGGACAGCAATGACCTAGACGGCCTGGCAAATAGGAAAAGCCCCCCAAACGGCGGCTTTTACTATCATGAGCGTTAAGAATTTGGAACGAGAATCTGATTCCTTTGTGAAGATTAGCAGTGTTTAACATCTAACGTTGGGAGTTACTCATCCCGATTACATTGTATCGTATCCGTATCTGGTTTCGTAAACCCTTCACGATTTTTTTTTTTTTTCTTGGCAACATGGAGGACTAGAAAAGAACAGTTCTGATGAAGACTAAAGGAATGGCGGGAGTAGTGGGAATGTAAGGGGAGGTTTTAGACTTGTCACTTCGGGTCTGGCGCCAGCCGTCCCGTTTCTGGATTAGCCACACCAGTGCGTGCCCCATGGCGGCTCCCAAGACCTGCGACTGACCTCGCCGTGCAAACCTGCGGCCTTTCCCGGAAGCTTTTCAGCTTCTCCCCAAAGGAGAAACGCCTGGAGTCCGCGAGGCTCCGGCGCCTCCCGGACCCTGCGCTCCGGGAGCCGAGGCCGGGAGAGGACACTCGCGGAGGCGGACACGCCGCGACGGGGCCCCGGGGCGACGCGGCCCGGCGCCTGCCTGCAGGCCAGGCAGGGACAGCAGCTGCTGGACGGTGAGCCACCGGGGAAGGCGGCCGCACTCGGAGCCCGAGACGCCAGGCGCGCGGCGGGCACACAGCGGGCAGGCGCGCCGAGGCCGGAGGCGAGTTCCACGCCCCTTTCGAATCCCCGAGCGGGGTTGATGACGAACACAGGGCGCGACGGCGCACACACCGCCCCGCGCTCGCACGACGGTGCGTGCAGGGAGCGCGAGGGAGCCCCGGGCCGTCACCGGCGCGACCAGCGTTCCGCCTCCTCCGCTCCCTGCGCTCCCGCCACCTCGGCAACTCGGCGCCCGCCTCCCGCCTCCGTCCGCGGCCTCCGCCGCAGCGAGGCTCCCGGCCTCGCTCCTGTCTCTTTAAATGGTGGGGCCAACGGGCCGCCCCTGCAGCTGCTGCCTGGGTGGCCCCGCGCGCCGCTATTGAGGGGCGAACCAAGATGGCGGCGGCTTTGGCTTCGTGAGGAAGACGGAAGAGGCGGTGGCAGCGGCGAAGGGAGAGGGACTTCCAGGAGCCAGGAGCGCTCGTGCGCTTGGGGGCTCTCGTAGTCTCCCGCGCGGTGGTAGCAGTTGTAACAGGAGCAGGCACCCCTCGGCTGGGGACATCTGAAGCAGGGGAGCGGAGCGGAGCCACTGGCTGCGGTGGCAGGGCCAGGTATAAGGAAGGAAAACATGGCGGCGGCGGCCTGAGGAGGCGGCGGCGGCGCGGGAAGCGGCTTCGCGGAGATCATGGCGGAGGCGGGAGCAGGGCAGTGACCGGCGCCTCGAGTTCCTACCGCATCGGGGCGGGAGGCTGCGAAGCGCTGCGCGCCCCTGTCGGGGCGGCCGGGCTCGCCGGGCCTGGACAATAGCGCCGAGGAGTCGGAGGCGAGGAAAGGCCGGGGCCCAGAGCTCGGGCCCGGGAGCGGGCCATGCGGGCGGCCCCGCGGCCCCGCAGCGGCCAGCGGCGGCAGTGAGGCTCGGGCGTCCTCCGCTTGCGGGCGTCCTCCTGCCTTGGCTCCCGCCTGTCCCGGCCCCCCTTCCTGGGCGACGCCAGCGGGGCCTCTGCCCCGGCCCCCGGGCGGCACGATGACCGACACCCGGCGGCGGGTGAAGGTTTACACGCTCAACGAGGACCGGCAGTGGGACGACCGGGGCACCGGGCATGTTTCGTCGGGCTACGTGGAGCGGCTGAAGGGCATGTCCCTGCTTGTCAGGGCCGAGAGCGATGGTAAGTGAAGCCCTTTGCGGCGGGACCCTTGCTTCCCCTCCCTCACCCCACCCCGGCCCTGGGCCACCTCCCTGGTTGGTTGGGGCTAATGCGAGAACGGAGGGGGCGACTGGGGCTGGGGGCGGCTGCCGCCCTCGGGGAGGACGGGCCACTAGCACCCCAGTCCTCCCGGAGCTAGCTGCACGGGGAGCGCTCGAAATGTCTTTTTTCCTCCCAGCGCTTGGTAGCACTTGCGGGGACGAGGGGAGCCCAGCACGCTTGAACTGTGCTGCCTGGGCGTGTGGAGAGGTCGGGGGCCTAAGATCGGGAGCCCGGACTGTTCTTTTGCACTAGAGTGACCTTGAGAAAGGCACTGATTAATCCGATCTTCTGCCTTAGTTCACTCATCTGTAAAGCAGGCGTGAAACTTTCTCGGAGCGAAGAAAGTTCTTAGGTGTTTCAGTCTTTGGAGAACGTTTTGCTGTGCCCTTTTTTTTTTTTTTTTTTTAACTTTTTCTGCTACAGTTTTTTGATCGTGTTGCACGATGGCAACACTGGTTCCTGAATCTGGCAACTCTGCATTCGGCAGAGAAAATGCTGCTTTGCCGTGAGAAGATCGATTTGTGTTCCCCCAGTGTTGTCTTTTCCACAAATACAGATTTTTGTGTATTGTTTGTGTAAACTTCTTGTAAGCTTGGAATAATTTTATACGAGCTGTTTTTGTTTGTTTTTGATTGCTTAAATGTATATTCATTATCTGGTTCAATTAACAGGTGGGGAGAAATTGGCCAGTAACTTTAAAACCTTTTGAATCTGCCTTAGTGCCTGTGCTTCACATGTTTTGAAATAGCCCTCCAGGTTCAAAGACCCAGTTGTTTGAAAATAAGTGTTTCACCTTTTTCAAGACTTACTTTATTTAGGGATTGCCACTTCTCTCTGTGGCATAGCTTGGGTTTCACTTAAAATGTTCACGTCAGGTGAAAGTGTTTTCAAATTGTTTCTCCCGAATTTGAAAACTTGTCTTGTTACATTAGTCTATAATTTCACTCTAGCTATTTGTTAGGATTGTAGTTGTTCTGTATCAGAATTATTACAAACTCGTTTCAAGGAATTTTAATTGGACTTTCAACCCTGAACTCCCCATGCCATGAAAAACAAACAAGACTCACCCTTCTGTAATTGAACACTCAAGGGACATCGATTTTCAATTTGATTTGAAAAATTGTAATTTGGAGTTATATTGGCCACAGGTTATCTTTATAAGGCTACCCAGAATAGCCTAATTGGAGAGATTATTTCCTTTGGGAGGGATTTAAAGGATTTTGAATACATTGGGAATATTTTTCTGAGGCCTCTTATTTGCCTCTTAAAAATACAAGTTTGAATGTGTTAGCATGCTTTTGTGTGACTATCACATAGTCACCACTACTCTAACATCTCCTCCTTTGCATGTTTGGAAAACTTTTTACATAATGAGTTGAAAGAATGGGCTTTGTAGGTTCAGTTAACTTCCAAATGAAACTGTGGGTAGATTTGAGGTCAATTCTTTGAAATCTCATAACTTAAAATAACATGTTTAACATTCACATCATGTATTTAATTGGACTCATTATGCAGAGTGTTTTGTTTAAAGTATTAAGTGTTATGTTTTAATGTCCTAATCCTAGGGAATCCTCCTGTTCTAATGTACTGATGTAGGGATCTGGTTGTTTCCCATTTTTATTTTTACCTCTTTGGAAATACCCCCTAAACTCCCTTCCTCCCTTTGGAAAGCTTGGAACTCTGCAATAAAACAGGTTGAATGGCAAAAACAAAATGGTTTTAATTTTTATCCATTAGTTTTATTTATTTTTATTTATTGATAGAGAAAAAGCTGAACTAAATATAACTGATGTGCCTTTGTTAAATTTAAGATAAAGGAAAACTAAATCCAAAGAGTGGGTTTAGAAAATTCCAGCACACTTATGGAATAATGTCGTAAATAATCTCTAGTTTGGGGGCACCTGGGTGGCTCAGTCAGTTAAGCATCCCACTCTTGATTTCGGCTCAGGTCATGATGTCACAGTTTGTGGGATCGAGCCTTGCACCAGGCTTTGCACTGATAGTGCTTAGCCTGTTTGGGATTCTCTCTCTCCCTCTCTGCCCTCCCCAACTTGCGCGTGCTCTATCTCAAAAATAAATAAATATTAAAAAAAACCAATTTAAATAATCCCTAGTTTGGTTAATGTTTTTTCTAATAGGAAAACTCCAAGTAGGATTCAGAGTAAAAATTTATTGAGTACCTGCTATGTGCCAGAGACTGTTTACTTGTGTCATCTGGTGTAGGTACTATTATTAGCTATAGTTTGCAGATGGGGAAACTGAGGCTCAGACAGCTAGCCTGTGGCTTGAGACTGTTATTATTTAATTATCATTAACTGTTTATAGTGTGTTTTAAATTCCCATTATTGCTGTCTACTTGCATTTGCTGCTTTATACTTACAGACTCAAAGCTTATTTCAGAGAACATAAAAAAATTTTTAGCCTAAAGATATTTAAAATTATAGTTTATCTTCACGCCAGATGGAAGTTTTTATATGGACTGCTAATTTGGGTCATCCATTATTGTGTGCTTCTCCCATTCTCCATTATAGGATAATTGAGAATCTCTGTATTTATTGTGGTGAACAAAATGGAAAGTATTTCTGATTTTCCATAAAATGAGCCTTTTATCTTGTTAGAGGCCTTTATACACTACACCGAAAATCAGGAAGGCCACTTCTGAATGGAAGTACTTGTGGCCTCTCTGTTGACAGGGTGCATCTTTGTGTGTAAGTATGTGCCTTTCCCCTCTGAACTGAGTGGCTTGGCAAATCTGTAGGCCACCTTGCCTTGGAGGAAGGGATGTCCTGCAAGCTATCGAGCCCATTTTTTTAGGGGTTCCTTATTCGTTAGTTCGTACTGGTAAAATACTTTGTACGAACACAACCCTTTCTTTAATGAAGATAGATTACTTCATTTCTCAGGTACCTGCAAAATTCCATCTAACAATAAAAATTACTTGGTATTGTGTTTTTTTTTTTCTTCTTTCAACTTCTGCTGTACCTGTTAAGTTGCTTGAAGTGAAGGTTAATAATGTCATCCCTTACCTTGCCCTCTCAGTTTATTATTTCAGATCATTCTAACGTCTTATTGTGGCTTTTACCACTTCCATCTTCCAGTTTTAGAATTGATAAAAGAATTTGGAATTTCTCCACACAGTGAAGGATGTCTTTTTTACATAAAATCATATCCATGTTCTTTTTTTCTGGATTACTTGCCAAGCATCAAGAATAGTGTTCTTACATTTGGTTTTTACCTTAAGTTATATTAAGTAATTTTTACATCTCAAAATAGTTTCCCCTATTGTCTGACTTACCTATTTCAGAGTTTAGAAGGTTAAATTTTCAGTATTACTTGGGGCATGAAGAAAATGAGACGGGGAAGTGTTTTTGTCGAGGCAGAACTGCTACTGTGGCGAAAACTAGAATCCTGTACGTCTGCCTCTTGTAGAACGTGGTAGTAGGTAGTGGCTCACCCCCACTATAATTAGAAAAGGAGGTCAGAACACTTTAGGTGGAAAGCCTGTTTTGTTTTGTTTGGGCTGTTGTGGTGATTTGAACAGAGATAGTAACAGCATTTTTTTTTCTCTCATAAATTAGTAAGTAGTATAGAATCTTGTGTACAGTTGGCATTCCAGATTTAGCTGCTAAGGAGAGCTCGGTATCAGTAGTGGGAGAAAGATTTCACTTTGAAAAGTCCATTTAAAGCCCCCTGTTTTTTTTTTTCTTATGTAGACCTACTTTTGTAGAAAATCAGTAGGCCTAGGGTGAGCAAACCCTTATTTATCATCTGTTGTGGGTGGTAACTTCGACAGTTTGAAGTCCATCAGCTAGGTCGGGTATAGGTGATCGGGCTGGAGTGTAGTGAAAGTTTGACATAGGCGTGGAACCTCTTAATGTAATGCCACCATTTTTTCCCCCAGGCTTCATTTCAGTTTTTAAACGCTGTGTGTAACTTGAGCCACAAAATCAGGAGAGAGGGACTTGGAACACAGAATTGCTATAGGTTTAAAGTGTATGCTGCTGTCCTACCCAGATGATATTTTGGACTTGAAATAACTCATTTTTGATGGTGTTTTATTTCCTCTAATGAAGCACAGTACTTAAGCTCCTGCCCTTAGTTTTGAGCATTAAGGACAGTATACCAGAGATGAGTAGATGTTAAACTGCTTACCGTGGAGTGACAGCTGGACCTGTTCATTCTGAAATCTTTAATTTATCCAAATCTAAACTGTTTCTTTTCTTTTTAAAAATTTTTTTAATGTTTATTTATTTTTGAGAGAGACAGAGACAGAATGCGAGGTGGTTAGGGGCAGAGAGAGGGAGACACAGAATCCGAAGCAGGCTTCAGGCTCTGAGCTGTCAGCACAGAGCCCAACGCGGGGCTCGAACTCACGAGCTGTGAGATCATGACCTGAGCCAAAGTTGGACACTCAACCGACTGAGCCACCCAGGCGCCCCTAAACTGTTTAACAACCTGAACTTCATTCGTTGGTTGATACTGAAAATAGAACCATAAAAGTTATAGAAACTGTAACATCTCATTTCTCCAGTGAAAGGAAATGCTATCTTCTAATCAAGTGAACTTTCTAGCTAAATAACACTGTATCAGAAGATTAAAAATCTTAACAGTTTTCTTGGAGTGTTTTCTAAGTATTATTTGCTACAGTATTTTTCTTAAGCAATATAAACCTGTTGATTAATCTTTCATTGTAATATGTTTCTGGATCATTGTTATTACTAATTTTTCTGCTATTCAGCAGCACAGTGATGCCAGTGAAATGATATTTTGACCATGCTTTAAAAAAAACAAGTACTGAGTGCTGGTTATGTAGTAGATGCTGGGGTTGGCACTTGAAATTTTTGGTTAATACAACAACCCTAGGGATATCATTTTTTCTAACCATAAGTCTTGCTCTAGTGACTCTTTGATTAAATAGTTTAGTTCTGTGGTCTTTTTTTCCTGCACTCAGCCAGAAATCTAGATTTTTTTTTAATGTTAAGTCTTTGCGTTTTAAAACATTTTCATGAATTCAGTGTATGACTGTGTGTTAGACTACAACCCAAACAGGCTGTCTGCTGGCTGGATCCAGGCGGCAGGCACTAGTTGTAGGTTCTCTGATTCAGACACTTTTGGAATGATGCTTCACTGGTGTGCTACCAACTACTTCTCATCCCACTCCCTGGAGGTATTTGTTTTGATTGAGGTGTGTTGGGAATTGGCAGCAGGATACAAGAATAGATTCAAGGATACATTTCATTTTACAGGAGGAACAAAGATGTCATGAAGCAGGGAGGTAAAGTTTTTAATGACCTCAAATCATCTATACTCATTGTTGTACTAAATGTTTTATTGTCCATCATTCTTGCTTATCTATGTTTGACAACTTCTACTTACAGTTGTCTTGGTGATGTTCTGAGTGGCATTTTCCCTCCTGTACCATTGTTCCCCTGTTTCCTGAGTGTACAGACCTCCTTTTTGTCTATATAATTAGGGCATCTATGTTAAGATACACAGATCTGTCATCTAAAAGCATAGTAAATCATTGTATATGTTTAATTCCTGCAAGTATACTGTTGCTGGCATAGAGTAGCATTTCTGTAACTTTCTTCCCCAGGAGATCTTTATACTGTTAGAACTTGGGATCCCCCAAAACTTTTGTTTTATGTGGGTTGTATCTACTGATATTTGCCATATTAGAATTTAAAACTAAGACTTTAAAAAGCTTTTCTTAAGTCAGAATTTAGTGAGAAGAGTGTCCCTTGTTTGGTAGTTTTACAAATCTCTTTAGTGTCTGTTTTAATTTCTTAACCTGCTTCTGCATTCAATCTTTTGCAATATCAGTGTCAACACTGAGAAAAATAAGGGTGAAAAAGGTAAATAATATTTTAGTCATATTATGAAAATAGTTTTGATTTTCCAGACTCCTTGAGGTCCCCCACTTTGAGGACAGCTGGCATAGAGATTGTTTCTAGGTTTTTACCATTACGGATGCTGCTAGTGACCCATTTGTTCGTATACTTGGCACTGTGTGAACATGTAGGCTAATTTCCAGAACTGTTAGACCAAAGAGTAGTATGTGTTTAAAAGTCTTTTAGATACAGATAAAGTGACCCTCCCCAAAAGTTGTGCTGGTTGTCAGTCTTGGTATTAGTAAAAAAAGAATTAATTTTTTTTTTTTTTTTAAGAAGTCTGTGTGCAAATATGGACTCGTAGGCCTATCAGAGCTTCTTTGACATAGACTCCGACAAGCATTTGCTGTGTAGGAATACACTTTAGCTCACCTGAGGGTGTTTGATTTTGCTACTGGTCTGAATGATAGATTCTGCAGTGACAAACTGAATTCCATGTATTGATGCATTCCTTTTAGTTTGATCATGGTCTTGATTTTTCTTTGTGTCCAGTATATCCTTGCCAACTGGCTTTTCTCAAGTCTTTGATATTGGGGTTTGCTGTGTAGGCTTGTCTTTCTCTAGTCTGTGTGACAGAGTGTCTTTGTCAGACGAGGAGGAGGTGTCATGGAGAGGGTGAGAGTGAATTCTTCTTGGGGGATAAGGCATCTTTTATTGGAGAGGATGGGTATGTTTCTCAAATGAAGTTTGGGTGGGGACTCTTGCATATGTGCTTCAGTTATTAAGCTAACATTGGACCTACCTGGTATCAAAAGCATGTGTTCTCCTTAATGAGAACCAACTCTACCTCCTGCAATGTTGCTTGAGGTCTGCTGCTACGGATCATCTTCCTCATTTCTCCCCTGTTGTCTCTGCTACCATGATAAATGCCTCTCACCTACAGTTGAACTCTATATCCCCAGCCATACCCATATATTACTAGGATGAAATGGCTATTCCGGGTACTGTAGCTATAGCAACTGAGACAAGTAAACTTGGGAGAAAGGATTGTGTTGATGCGTATTAACACTCGACTGGTTCTTTTTCAGTTAATTGGAGAAGTGCTCATAACTTGATCTAGTAGAAACTAAGAGATAGCGGAAGGGAACCTACCTAATAGATAGCCTAGATGTAAAACTAGAAATATGTCTTTGTTATTATCTTAGCCCCCAAACTAAAAGGCAGTTTCCATGCTTCATCCTCTGCAGCCTACTTACTGCTTTCTTAGGGAGCATGGTATTTGGGGACCAGAGCTGGACTTCCTAAGGTGGTATATTAGGTCAAAGCCATGGGATGTGACTGAAAATGTGTTTCAGAAGATACTTCACTTGAACATCTTGAGCGGCCCAGAAAAAAGAAAAACTTGCCAACATCAGAAGCTTCTAGTTATGTGCTTATTCTTGCTTTAGCTAGGGCTTTTGGAGGGAACACTTGAATTTGTGGTTTTTCCTTTCTAATTACCCATAACCCTGTAATTTTATGGAGAGAGAGTTTTGAAGCAAATGCAAAAGGAGTTGGTACCTGAAAAATAATAGTTGTACCACTACCACTTTTTGTTCTTAGAGCGGCCAGGTCAGGTGTGTGTTTTTCTTTTCTTTTTCTTTTTCTTTTTCTTTTTCTTTTTCTTTTTCTTTTTCTTTTTCTTTTTCTTTTTCCTTTTCTTTTCTTTTCTTTTCTTTCTATTGAAGTATAGTTGACACACTGTTACAGGTGTGGTTTTCGAAAGCACAATTGGAAGTGATAACTCCACCCCTCTGTTTACCCCTACTCTTGAACCTTTTAAAAAACTTTTCAAGTGTAATACATCAAAAAGGCACATAGATCGTAAGTATTCCGCCTGATGAATTTTTGCAAAATAACCAGCACTCTGGAAGCCTGTCCCTTCTCAGTCACTATCTCCACCTGTGTATGAACACCACAGGTTAATTTTTGCTAGTCTTTAAATTTTATGTAAATAGAATTATATGGTAGATATTTATAAGATTCACATATTTGGTTCACTCATTAACACTGCTATGTGGTATTCTACCAAATGAGTATTTACACTTTTTCAAAAACATTGTTCACATGCCATATAATTCACCCATTCAGAGTGTATAATTCAGTATTTTTCAGTATATTCACAGTATTATGCAACCATCACCACAATCTAATTTTAGAATATTTTGTCCTCTCTGAAAGAAATCGTGTAACCATTAGAAGTCACTACCTATTCACTCCCCTTTCCTCCCCAGCCCTAAACAATCACTAACCTACACCTCTTTCTCTGATTTGTACACTCTGTACATTTCATATAAATACAGTCATAGAATATAGGCCTTTATGATTGGCTTCTTTCACTTGTAATGTTTTCAGGTTTTATCCATGTTATGGCGTTTTTGTTTTTGTTTTTTTTGTATAGCTGAATAGTATTTATGCATTAGTTTTTGGACATTTGGATTGTTTCCACTTTTTTGCTGTTATGAAAAAGTGCTGCTAAGAAACTACATGTACACATATTTGTGTGACCGTACATATGTTTTCATTTCTCTTGGGTATATACCTAGGAGTGGAATTGCTGGTAACTCTAGCAATTGAGGAACTGCCAAACTGTTTTACAAACTGGATGCCTTTTTACATACCTCAAGCAAAATGTATGAGGGATCCAATTTCTCCACATGGTTGGCAACACTGTCTTTGATTATAGGCATCCTAGCAGGTGTTAAATGGTCTTATTTGTGGTTTTTATTTGCATCTCTTTAATGACTAATGATGTTGAGTATCTTTTCTTATGTTCATGGTCCGTTTGTATATCTTTGGAGAAATGTCAGTTCAGATTTATTGACCAAAATTGGGTTGTCTTTTTATTATTTAAGTTGTCAGAGTTCTGTATAAAAATCCCTTAATCAGATATATGATTTCAGTGATTTTTCCCCACTCTATGGGTTGTCTTTTCACATTCTTGGTGGTGGTATTTGTAGCACAGGTTTTGATTTTGATACTATCCAATTATCATTGATCAATGATGTCCAATTTTTTCTTTTGGGTAGATCATGCTTTTATTGCAGCTTAACTTTTTTTTTTTTTTTTTTTGGTTCATTTATTTTGAGAGAGAGTCCACATGAAAGTAGGGGAGGGGCAGAGAGAGAGAGAATCCCAAGCAGTTCCTGTATCGTCAGCAGAGCTTGACACGGGGCTCAAGCCCACGAACCATGAAATCAAGACCTGAGCTAAATTTGGACACTTAAATGACTGAGCCACTGGCGCCCCTGTGCAGTTTAACATTTATTCATTCATTCATTTAAAGGTTTGTTTATTTTGAAAGAGAGAGAGAGACACAGAATCAAAAGTAGGCTCTGAGTCAGCACAGAGCCTGATGCGGGACTTGAACCCATGGACCGCGAGATCATGACCTGAGCCAAAAAGTCAGATGCTTAACCAACAGTACCACCCAGGCGCCCCTAATTTTAAAGAGGCATTACTTATTTTGGTTGTAAGACACAAGACCTCTTGGATCTTTAATCCAGTTTCAGTCTGTTATTTATGTAGTTTTTTGAAGATGGATTGTTTTTGAGGATGTGATAGGTATTTCAAGTAGGTTTTGGGAATGTATTTTCTGCTAGAAACCACGTTTTGAGTATAATTGTATGCCACAACTCATCTATAAAAAGTTAAGTTTGATCCATAATGTACCTGAATACTCTGATTTCACTGGGAAATGACAGATTGCAATTTCTGTTCTAGTATTTACAGGAAACAGTGGAGGAATATTTACAAAGATAGTTGAAGGCTTTTAATAATGTTGACTCTAGACATTCATGTCCTTGCTGCTTTTTCGTGTTATGAATGCAACACTAGACAACTTCTAATTACAAAATTTAAAAGTCCAATAATTGTGCATAAAGAAAATTGAAGCACGGGGAAATTTATCAAAGTTTATTTTTTAAGGGGGGTCTGGGTGGCTCAGTTGGTTAAGTGTCTGGAGCCTACTTCGGATTCAGTGTGTCCCTGTCTCTCTTCCCCTCCCCTACTCATTTTCTCTCTCTCTCTCTCTCTCTCTCAAAAATAAATATTTTTTTTTTTTAAGTTTACTTCTGAGATAGAGTGTGCAGAGAGCAGGGGACAAACGGAGAGAGAAAGAATCTTCGACAGGCAGCACAGAGCCCGACGTGGGGCTCGAACCCACGAACCGTGAGATCATTACCTGAGCTGAAGTCAGACACTCAACCGACTGAGCCACCCAGGCGCCCCAACAAAGTACTAGTTATTTCCTGAATATCGCAAGTCTTATGATATGGCCAGGGGGGAAAAATACAGAAATGTGCAAATTAAAATTAGTTTACTATCAGAAAACAATTGATTATTTGAAGATGGAGAAGTGTGGCAATTCTGGAACAGAAGTAAGAGACTTTCTGAAGGTGAAGCATAATGTGGGGATGTACTGGGGAAATGGATCGTATCCAAGTCCTGTTGTGTTTCAGAGATTTAAACCCAGGTCATCCTGCTACGTGCTGTGCCATGTCACTACTCTGTGCTGCCCGTAAGGTGTTAGATTTCTTTTACCACCCATTCCTCACTCTTGAGATAATTGTGTTCTTCTTGTTAAAAGTAAACATAATATATCAAGTATTTGTTGGGTTACAAGTTTTATTATATTTAAAATTGTTTTTAAAACACCGTTTCCTTAACTGAAGTTACATTTATATCAAGTGTTCAGGAAAGGAAATGTGTGTGTATGTGATGGAATGTAATTGTGCTGCTTTGCAATCACATAATGGAATGTTTTGTTTTGTTTTTCTTTTGTTTCCCAGGTTCTCTGCTTTTAGAGTCCAAAATAAATCCTAACACCGCATATCAGAAACAACAGGTAAAAATGTGAAGATGTTATGTTTTACCTTGTATGTTATCCTCTCAGTTTGGTGATTAAATGAAAATTCACCATTACTTGCAATGAGAAATTCAAAACAGGTTACAACATACTTTCCTAGTCTAATTCTAAAATGTGATTTCAACCAATCTCTGTATAAAGCAATCATTTTATTTTAAATTAAAAAAAATACTTCAAGTTAAACTTAGTTTATATTTCAGATATTCTAGCAACTAAGATTTAATTCTCAAAAGTTAAAACTAAAACAGTATAGTTTTCTGGTTTCTCCCTAAAGAAAAAAGTGGCTACTGATATAATCAGCTATTAACACAACGAAATGGTAGAAACTGCTTTCTTTGCTGTTGTAGATGCTAGTGCAGAAGGGATATTTCTGTCCCTATACAGCAATCCAGTGTAGGTAAGAGTCTGATTTCTTACATAGCCTGAATAGGACCTTATGGTAGTATAACAGTGATGCAGTTTGTTAAGACAACTTTGAGTTTCAGTATGCTCTTTCTTGTATCCTTCAGAGAGCAAGTTATACCTGAAAGTAAATCTTTCTCTATTTGGTACCTAGTAGTAGCACTGTCATCAAAGGGTATTTATTCAGAAAACACACACACACACACACACACACACACACACACTGAGTGCTGTACAAAGCCAGTAAAAGCAGTATCAGTCCCCGCATTACCCTGAAGGTATAGATATAAAATAATTTAGACTAAAGGCTATTACCAATGCATTCATATGTGTATATTACTTTATAAATATATTAATCTATAAATAAATTGTAAAGTGCTTTGCTTCATCACTGACTATTAAAATACTACTAGAGGAAAGTTAGTGTTGGCTTTACTTTGCACATTAGATCCCTAAAGATTGTGACTTGGTTGAGGTCACACAGAGAGTATATGGGAAAGCTGATATTAACTCCTAAATCTGTTTAGTGGTGATGTATTTGTCCAACAAACATTTGGTACAGTTGAAATATTTTCTTGATAGTCTAATGTTCTGCTAACACTGTTGCATTTAGTGGTCTTAAGAAAACCATTAAGAACCATTAAGATTGGTTGATTGGAGTGGCTGGAGACTAGAGTATTTGCCATTGCTATTCTATCCCTAAATACATAAATTAGTGTTTTGAGGTTTTAGCTAGTTGAAGAGGAAAAGTCATCTGAAGAAAAAGGAAAGATCAAGTCTATTTTGAGGATGAATGAAGAGCTCCATATGTCTTAACCTGTAGGTTAATGTTGGATGATAAAAAAGATGATTTTAGGCTCTTTAAGGAAAACAGAAGAGCAATTCCTAAAAATTTTCAAACTTCTAAATTTGTCAAATGGACAGTTAAGAGCATATGTCTAACTGTGCACTGATATTTTTTGAAGGTTATTTCTGTATTTTTATTTAACTTTATTTTTTATTTTTTAAAATTTACATCCAAATTAGTATATAGTGAAGCAATGATTTCAGTAGATTCCTTAATGCCCCTTACCCATTTAGCCCATCCCCCCTCCCACAACCCCTCCAGCAGCCCTCAGTTCTCCATATTTATGAGTCTCTTTTGTCCTGTTTTGTCTCTTAAAGTCCTCATATGAGTGAAGTCATATGATTTTTGTCTTTCTCTGACTAATTTCACTTAACATAATACCCTCCAGTTCCATCCACGTGGTTGCAAATGGCTAGCTGTGCACTGATTTAAGCCTGTAGATGAATCTGAATTTACATTGTACCAGAGTAATTGCTTATGGTTGTATTAAATCTGTCTTATTACTAATGTGATCATTGGTTTTAGGTTTGTTCCAGTAGGTGTTATATTATCAGCAATTTTCATAACAGTATGTATTCTACCTATTTTAAAGATGAAGCAGACTCTAGGGGGTTTCCCAACTGACTAATTTCTGGTGTGTTGATCTTACAATGTTAATATAAATTATTTTGAGTTTGAACTGCTGCTCAGTCACTGTGGAACAGATGCGTGCCTGGTATCTATGATCTCTAGAAGTTCTTGAGGACAGTAAAAAGGAGTCTTTGAGCTGTTTTTTAAAATTTTGAATAAAAATTGTGGATTTATTCTATTAGTAATACTGCACAGCCTATTCAGATGATCATTTATTTACTTCTGGTTGGCATCACTGTAGTTCAGCGAGAGACTACTGGTCCTCATGATGGACAGTTACATAATTGACTGAAAGGAATTAATATGCCAGTTAGGAGACAAATTTTTAATCAGGGGATCCATCTGTGTACAATAAGGGGTATCTTTGATAGGGAAAAGTATTAGAAGCTTCCTCCATGTAGACATATCTTTTAAGTTACCTTAAAGATGGACTAGCCATGTTTCCTTCTTAATACAGGAACCTTTTATCATTCTGGTAGATGCTCACCTAGCCTTTGCTTGGCTCCTTGCAGTTATTTCTTAGATTGAATTATGTTTTCTTTATGTTGTACTCACATCCTCCTAATTCTGACTTCTCCTAATTCTTTTCTTTGGACCAGCCTGAAAAAAAATGCTATATGGTAGCTGTTCCATTAGGCTTCTTTTTGAATGTAATTCTCCTTGGTACCATTCAAAATTTCATATATGGGTCACAAACCTCTCTCAGTTGGAGGGCTTATTTTTGAAATAGTTGATGACTCCGGAACAGTGTATATGCTTATTACTGTCAGTAAGTTTGAAAAGATATCTTAGACCCTGTAAACATTTTTACTATTCATTAAACTTATTACCATTAAATAAAAGCCTGTCCAAGTAGGAGCAAAGGAGTTGTGGGTGGTAGGAGCATCTTGCTTTTTGAAATACAGCACTTCGGTGAAGGTTAAAAAACTTTCTGCCCAGATAAGTGCTCACATATTACAGATTTAGCCAGTAATTTCATGGGCTTCAGGTGCCCCAGGTAAAGAACATCCAATGTTGACAATAGAGAGATGAGAGAAGGAATTTTATTAATCCCATCCTCCTAACGTGCCCTAATTAATGAATGCTCAGGCTTCCTGTCTGGGCATTGTGACTAGAGCATGTAGAAATGTAACTAGTGTGCAGGCAAAGGATTGATACAGTGTTTAGGTATGTATCTTTTAGTACATTTAGATTGGTCGCTATGTAGTACTTTTTATTTATTTGTTAACTTCTCCTTAAGGAAAACATTGTCATTTTATAGGCAGGTATACAGAGGCTTGGCAATTACCAGTATGGATGTTGCTGAGTACTGTTCACGCGCATTTCCTTGTTGCTTTGTTTATTTAAGCCTTATACTTTAAAGTAGTTTGTGATAATTGATACTAATCAGACTTTTTTTTTTCTCTCAAGGATACTTTGATTGTGTGGTCTGAAGCAGAAAATTATGACTTGGCCCTTAGCTTTCAAGAAAAAGCTGGATGTGATGAAATTTGGGAGAAAATATGTCAGGTAATTTTAGGAAACTAGAAAGTTAACGTGCTCTCTGAGTATATTGTTTTTTGCTGCGCTTTTAGCTAATGCCCAAGATTTTAAATAGCATTTCATATTTCTTAAATTCACTGTTGTCTGTGAAAAGCTTGATTTATAGGCAAGTGCAATTTATCTACCTCAATCTGTGCTGAACTCCACACTTTCATATCCAGCTCTTTGAGAGCTCCTCCATGAGTGTTCACTAGTGTCTCATTTAATAGTTCAGAACCGAACATAATCTCATCTGAATCTGTTCATTCTCCCATTTCCCTCATCTCAGTAAATGCCATCCAGTTGCTGAAACCAGAAACTTGTGGGTCATATTTATCCTTCCTTCATCACTTAACATCCATTCAGTCCTTCAATTACAAATTTTAAATTCGTTCACTTTATTTTCACTGCTATCACAATTTACTAAGCCACTGTCATTTCTTGCCTTGTTTATTGCTTTCACCCTGACTGGTGTTCGCAAATCCACCACAGCTAGAAGGATCTTTTTAAAAATGCCAATCTGATCTCACTTTGTTCAGTAACTTCTAGTAGTTCTTGACTATCTGTTCCACCTCATCTTGCGTGTTCTCAGTTGATTCTGGAATTTCCTAGTGACTCTGGTACCTCTGGTCACATGATCTCCACCGTCTTGTCGGGTATGCATTTGTCATGCACTCTGTTTTGCATTTATTATATGCCAAAGCCACTGGCTCTTGTTATAGACTCATTTAAACGATTGCATCCTAAGGACAGTTTCTCAGTCTCCACATTTATTTTAATTGGAGAATAATCTTTAGCAGGTTCTTTAATTTATTGGTTCTCAAAGTGTGGTCGTCAGACCAGCAGCGTGACCTGAGAACAGATAGAAATGCAAATTCTGAGACCCCCACCCTGAGACCTACTGAATCGGAAGTTCTGTGAGTAGGTCCTAGTAATTGTATTTGAATTACATTTGAACAAGCCTTCCAGGTCACATTTTCTCTGTAAAGGGCGGGATAGTAAATATTTCAGGCCTTGTTGGCCATGCAGTTTAACAGCCATTCAACCCTCCTGTTGTAAAATGAAAGTAGCCACACATGATGCATACCTAACGAGCGTGGTTCTCTGATAATAAGATTTATTTACAAAAATTGGTGGTGGGCCATGTTTGGCTATCATTTGTCAGTTCCTGTTTTAGGTGATTCTCAATGCCCCCTGAAGTTTGAGAGCCATCGCTTTAATAAAACTGCAGTGTCCTTGAGGCACAGTGTTTCCTTATTTGCAGAATTTATTTCTGCTTGATCGCCTATTCAGCTGTGTTCTTCACATATTAACGTGACCAACAAACTGTCCCTTTTTGCTAATGTGTGAAAGACTGACATTTATATCTGAATTCCTTTTTCTTCATTCTTGTTCTTTGCTTTCTTTCCCATATGTTTTTCATAGCACTTGCCTCCAGATTTTGTCCTGTGTGTAGTAGTTCTCCCATAGAGAGAGGAGATTGAAGAGCTCAGTATACTAAGGGCACCCATTGCTCAGACAGACCTTGTTCTCCTTCACTTTTCTGAGTTGAACAAGCTCACCCTGGACACAGTCTATTAGGGCCAGTACTCACGTCTGGGACTCCATGTGTTGCTGTCATGACAGGCTTTAATAAATTTAATAAATTGCCTTTAATAAATTGTCACATCCTCACTATACGTATCCTTAGGCTGTAATTCTTCATTTACACTTGGGCCATAGGTAGTAGTATTTGTATACTTTCCTAGGACTCACTGGCTATTTTATGATTTTCTGATCTTCCCCTTCAACTTGTGCATACTTTAGATTCAAATTGTTGTTTCTCAGTCACAGTCTTTCATGATCCTGTCTGTACTTCTTAATTTCTAGATCCTAGCTCTAAGGAATGCATTACCTTTTGCTCTTTTGAGATCTTAACATGTTTTTCTTACTCTTGAACTCTGCTCGTTTCTTGATCTAGAAACAGCAAAAAGTCTCCCCCATTTTCTAGTATCCTCCTTGATAGTAGATACTAGGTTTGTATATATCTCTTCTTCCTTACACTTTTCATGGCCTCCACATTCTCATTTTCATTTCATTTCTAAGACTTATCCTTTCTCTTAAGGAAGACTTGTAGCTTATTCTCCCTTTCTTCTGTTTTCATTCTTCATTACTTCTTCTCCGAAAGTAAGACTGAAACGTATTTGTCAAATCATTACAATTCCACCTTGATTCCCTGAGTAGATCAGATTCCAAGAAGATCCTAACCACGGGCCTTTTTGATTCCCTTCATATTTGCAGATAAACTCAAGATAGCATTGTCATTACAGTAAGGGTTTTTGTCCCTTTACATTTGGCTTTTTAATCAAATGCTACTGTATTTCTATAGGTAAAGGCATAGCCTGAGTATCAGGAATCTAAAGCTGTATTGAGAGTTTATGTAGTTAACAAATCCAAAGCCAACTTGAGACTATGGCTGGTACAACCCGTGAATGTGCCTAGTTGCCTTTCAGTGGTTGTTGCCCACTGGGTTAAGGTCAAGATGATATCAACTTGGAGCATAATTTCAAAACCTACTCCAGGCCTTCTCCCCTTCCAGTATCCATTAACAGTCTCTCTTAACCGTGCTAAGCAATTTCAGTTTCTTGGCCGTTTCATATAAGGTCTAAGTTTTCCATGCCTTTATCATTCAACTTGGCCTGTTGGGCTGCTAAATTTAGTGACAGTGTCTCAAATTATAGGGCTAAGATAGCAAAACTTATTTTATTTCAAAATAAGTCTATGCCCTTTGGTAAAAATATCCTTTTACCTTAAAATGTATTTAATTGTGAACCCTGAGAGCCCATATATTGACATTAAGTTGGGGCTTACAACACTTTTCGGGCTTCTTGGAAGGGATCATGAAACCTATAGATTTGGGTGAATAGAAAGGAAAACTTCCATGGTTTCGTTACTTTTAGTAGATAATCTTGGGGACTCTTCTTTACTGTGCTCTACTACGTGTATGTTACAGTTGCCTTTTATAAATAGTTTCACTTTTGTGTAAATATGCTTGTTTCCCATAGTTTTTCTTAACTGATATTTTGGGGCCACCACCCAGCACTCATATCATATCACTGACCCACTTTGGTCCAAAGCCAGTTTGCACATGTCATTGGCCCTTGCTTTCAGGAATTGATATTAAAATTTTCCTTGTAGCTTATAATTAATTACATGTTTTCTGTGATCACAATATTATGATGTTTGATATTTATTTGAATTTTACTTAAACTTTGGTGGCTCTCCTGGCACACAGTGCTAGGATTCTTAAAACATCTCTTGTATTCATCTAAGAATATCATTTAGATTTGCTTGATTATATTCTATGACAGCCATCGTAAATCTTATTTAATAGGTTCAAGGAAAGGACCCTTCAGTGGATATCACTCAGGATCTCGTAGATGAATCTGAAGAGGAGCGTTTTGATGATATGTCATCACCGGGTTTAGAATTGCCATCTTGTGAATTAAGTCGCCTTGAGGAAATTGCAGAACTTGTGGCATCATCTTTACCTTCCCCCCTGCGTCGTGAAAAACTTGCACTAGCACTGGAAAATGAGGGTTATATTAAAAAGCTCTTAGAGCTTTTTCATGTGTGTGAGGATTTGGAAAATATTGAAGGACTGCACCACTTGTATGAAATTATCAAAGGCATCTTCCTCTTGAATCGAACTGCTCTTTTCGAAGTTATGTTTTCTGAGGAATGTATAATGGACGTCATTGGATGCTTAGAATATGATCCTGCTTTATCACAACCACGAAAACACAGGGAATTTCTAACAAAAACAGCCAAGTTTAAGGAAGTGATTCCCATATCTGATCCTGAGCTGAAACAAAAAATTCATCAGACATACAGAGTTCAGTACATCCAAGATATGGTTCTACCTACCCCTTCAGTCTTTGAAGAAAATATGTTATCAACACTTCACTCCTTTATCTTTTTCAATAAGGTAGAAATTGTTGGTATGTTACAGGTGAGTTAGATCATTTTATTTTCCTACTTACAGAGATACTTCTTGATTGATACCGTTTAAACTGTTAATTGATTTAGCAGAAGTAATTTATTGTTCCTTGTAAATACCTAAATTGAGTTTTGATTTTTGTCTGAAGGTATGTATGTTGGTGTTATTAGAAGAGACTATAATATTTAATACTGTGGGACCAGAGGGGTGTTATGTTTACGTCAGGGAAGGTAAATGTGATAAAGAAGTCTAGCTTGAAGAAGTTAAGGGAATGGTCTTAATGAAATGGTTGAATGTAGAATTAACTGAAGAATATAAGTTCTGTAGAATTGGTAACACTGCCAGGTAATTATATATAAAGGGACCCAGTTTTTAGGGTCAAGGGAATACAGATGTTGGCAAATTATACTTGCGCGTCTCCTTAGCAAAGGGCATGCATGCTTCTTTATTAGACGAGTAGGGGGAAGTTGGATGTGGATATGAGTTACAGCTCCACCTGTCACTTAATAGCTATGTGACTTGGGCAACTTTCTTAACCTCCTGAAGCTTCGGTTTCCTGATCGGAAGGATGGTGATATTAGTATCTACCCTGTAAAGTCATGTGACGATAAAAGATCATGCATGAACGTGATGTAAGCCTTTTGAGCATTATTTTAAAGTATCTATTAATATTTGCCTTATTAAACCCCAAATTTTCTTTTTACAGTATCCCCAGTCTCTCAGGTCTGGTGTTTTAGGGGTGCTTGTATCAGAATTGCCTAGGGTGTAATGTTTCCTGGATTCTGCACAAAGCACAGAAATCAAAATCTATGAGAGCTAGCCAGCAATCCACATTTGTAACACCTTCAAGGTCCAAAAACTTCTCAGGATATTATTCTATAGTGTAGGAATTAGTCTAGTCTAACCGAGATAAATCTTTGCGCTATGCGCAAAGTTCTATGATTTGTGCACCTGCCATGTTTTTTGTTTCTTTGATGCCCATGATATTGTAAGAATAACAGACAGATGATATGACTTGAAAGATACAAGACTTTACCTCAGATCTACAAATAATTGAAACCTGGTTTTGTTAAAGGAGGCAAATAAATGTCGGTAAGAGCTGCTTGATAGGACATGTTATGAATAAAGTAGTGAGTTTAATTTTTATGGTTGTTCCTTTTTAGAATATTGATGTATTTTCAGGGTTCTTGCCTTTGTCACCTTAAACAAAACTATAAGTTCAAATAAAAAAGTCTTTTTTTTTTTCCCATTTTTATTTATTTTTGAGAGACAGAGCACAAGTGGGGAGGGGCAGAGAGAGAAGGAGACAGAATCCAAAGTTTAGGCTCTAGGCTCTGAACTGTCAGCACAGAATCCGATGCGGGGCTCGAACTCACAAACTGTGAGATCATGACCTGAGCCAAAGTTGGACGCTTAACCGACTGAGCCACCCAGGCGCCCCAAATAGAAAAGTCATTTTACCAACACTGCTGTCCTGGAGCTGGGAATAATTCCAGTTCATGTTGACGGATTTGACTTGTTCTCCATTCTTTTTAAGAGAGACATTTAAACAAATAATACAGTCAATACAGTGAAGGACAATAGTAATCTCTGTACCGTGTATTGGGATTGATAAAGAACAGGGAGAAGGTTCCAGTACCAATTTCTATTTGTTCTTTGATAAGCATCTAGTTTTTACTGGAGCCTCTGTTCTGGTTTCCTTGATAGTCCTGAGTGCTTCTGGTCTTTTCCTTTAGCTCCACGTGATTCTCATTTTGTTATGCAGGGATTTGTCACTTCTGTGTTTTCTTGGTCTTCATACCTGTGAGATGCCAGTTTTACTCATGAAGTATGAGTAATTTGAAGTTATTGAGTCTGTTTCCCTACAGTATGCTTTGCAAAATCTTGGCTGCCAATGCTGTAGTTTTGTTTCTCATGATGCGGGCCACTTAGATCCAAAGTGCTGGTACAAAGGAAAGAATTTTACAAATTTTGAAAAGGGATGATTGAGATATAATTTAAACCAGGTTCTACCCACCGTATGTACACAATCATACTCTCCCCTTACTCTTAACTGCTCTGTGTAACATTATTAAATATTTAAAAAAAAATTTTTTTTTTTAACATTTATTCATTTTTAAGAGAGCATGAGCGGGGAAGGGGCAGAGAGAGGGAGACACAGAATCCGAAACGGGCTCCAGGCTCTGAGCTGTCAGCACGGAGCCCTGACGCAGGGCTCGAACTCACAAACTGCGAGATCCTGACCTGAGTCAAAGTCGGACGCTCAACCAACTGAGCCACCCAGGCACCCCATATTAAACATTTTTTTTTTTTTTAACATTCTTATTCTCTGAACTTCTGTATCCCCAAATAGAGCAATTCAGAGAATCTTTTTCAATCATTTGATTTCCACTTGGTGGGATATGTTATATCTGGGATGTGTCTTGAATTTGGGTGCCACTTGAGGTATGGTCTGTTTGTATATTTTAGAAAAAGTAAAGGTAGGATTAACCAATTTAATATCACGGAAAATGTTTCCTGAGCACGTACAACAGAGACTATGGAGTTTATGATCTAGTGGGAGATTACATACACACATATGCATATATCTATACATACGTACTAAGTATATATTTTTAACTTAGGCATGTCTGTAGGGCTGAAGTAGTGGTTGAATCTAACACTAGCTGAGGTAGTATGGAATTAAAGTATAACAAAAATTTTTATATCAATACAGATATTCTAAGTTTATTTTGAGGGAGACAGAGACAGCATGAGGGGTAGAGATAAAGAGAGAATCCCAAGCAGGCTCTGTGCTGCTAGCTATGGAGCCCAATGTGGGGCTCAAACCCACAAACCATGAGATCATGACCTGAGGTGAAACCAAGAATTGGACGCTTAACTGAGCCACCCCAGTGCCCCAAAGTATAATAAAATCTTAGTGAAAAATAGTGATGGAGGGGCGCCTGGGTGGCTCAGTCGGTTAAGCATCCAGCTTCAGCTCAGGTCATGATCTCGTGGTTTGTGGGTTCGAGCCCTGCATCAGGCTCTGTGCTGATAGCTCAGAGCCTGGAGCCTGCTTCGGATATTGTGTCTCCCTCTCTCTCACTGTTTCTCCCCTGCTCACAACACTGTCTCTCTCACAAAAATAAATAAAGCTTTAAAAAAATTTTGTTTTTAAAATACATTTTTAAAATGTTTTATTTTTGAGAGAGAGCGAGCATGGGAGTGTGAGCAGGGGAGGGGCAAAGAGGGAGGGATAGGATCTGAAGTGGTCTCTGTGCTGACAGCAGAGAGCCGACATGGGCTTGAACCCACAGACCATAGGATCATGAGCTGAATGAAGATGGAATGCTCAACCACGTGAACCACCCAGGCACCCCAAAGGAAGCTTTTCTTAATTTTTACCTTCATTTGAGAGGTTGTAGAACCTTACCTTCTAAAGGTAAGGTTTTAAAATCCTATGTAAATGAGGGGGTTGCGAACTATAGCCCATATCCTTTTTTATAAGTCAAGTTTTATTTGAACACAGCCACGCTCATTTACATATTGTTTACGGCTGTTTCTTACTATAACAACAGAGTTAAATGATTGTGGCAGGGACCATATGGTCCACAAAGCCTAAAAATATGCACATGGTGGCCCTTAAATAGGCTTAGGAAATTAAAGCCTTGCCCAAATACAAAGAATAATTTTTCTTTTTAAATCCCCAGTTTCTCCTTTAATAGTTTGGTTTTTCCTTCTCTCTTTTTAAAGAGTACCATTACCAATACCATCTTTCCTTTTTCCAGTTATTGAGTTTGTACCTTCTATAGTATCTGAAAATTATGTTTTAATATACTCTTACCATTAGCATAAATTTGTCCTTTGATTTAACAGGAAGATGAAAAATTTCTGACAGATTTGTTTGCACAACTAACAGATGAAGCAACAGATGAGGAAAAGAGACAGGAATTGGTAAGAAATTTGATACTTATGAAAGGCACAAAACTAAAACAACAGATCTTTTATATTCACTTGTCCTTTTCCTTCTTTTAGGTTAACTTTTTAAAAGAATTTTGTGCATTTTCCCAAACACTTCAACCTCAAAACAGAGATGCTTTTTTCAAGACTTTGTCAAACATGGGCATATTACCAGCTTTAGAAGTCATCCTTGTAAGTTTGTTTCTGTTTGTATTTAATTTCCATTATATTTTTAATCCACAAAGATAATATATTTTTATGTTACATGCAATTATTTGGTTATAGCCAAGGTTTAATATTAGCTGTGTATTATTACATACAGTAAAAACTATGAAATTCTAGTGTTAGAGAAGAGTCCTTAAACCTTACTGAAAGAATACTCAGGAATTTTCCATATTTTTAATAATAAATTGTTACATTTGCAGCCCGTTGAAATGTGACAGAAGAAAAGTAAACAGGAATAAAAGAAAGTATAACTTTATCCACAGAACAGGTTCTCCGTGACAAATTACCTTGACCTCTTTCTTACTGCATTGTTTTCTTATAATTTGTTAGGTTTTGGGTTTACGTAGCTGTAAGTTCCATATTTTTATAATTCCAGGAGAAATAAGTGCTTTTTATCTGCAGGGCATGGATGATACACAGGTGCGAAGCGCTGCCACTGATATATTCTCATACTTGGTTGAATATAATCCATCCATGGTACGAGAGTTTGTCATGCAGGAGGCACAACAGAATGATGATGTAAGTAAGAAGTTAACAGAGCAAAAAATAACCAACAAGGTAAATATTATTTGCGCTAACAGTAAGTATTTGTACATGGGGAGCTGTAACTGTATTTATTATTCATTTTTAAAGATTCAAATAGCTAATATTTGGGAAAAGTGTAGCCATAATACACATGGCTTTTTCTTCCCCTAAATTGGCTCCTTAATTTAGAAATTGTGTCTTACAGCAATTATTTGTTAATGCTCACCTTAAGTTTCTTTTTAAATTTTTGAGATCACATTTCTTAATTCTGTCATTAACTTGATATGCTATCTTATTTGAATCATTAATCAATAAATTGTTCTTCTGTATGTGGAATTATAAGTAACTTCCCTAGGAAAACATTGGCTTTGTTAGGGATAGATTCTCAAAAACACCAGGAGTGAAGAAAGGAAGCACAGTCCCTTGGAAAAGTATTTAGGGTACTTTCTTTACTGCCTGACCATTAGGGAACGAGCTGTGGCCTTGTTTACTCGCTCTCTCCTATACACACACACACACACACACACACACACGTCAATTTTAAAGTGAGAGAATCCGTAGTGTGAAGCGTGCTCCTGGAGTGTGCTATATGGCGTATGCAGCAGCCCCAAATGTGTGTGCTCTTCTGTTTTATTCTTACATATTTGATCCAATGATTCTGAATTTTTTTTCTTCCTGCTCCCATAAAATTTTAGAAGTGACTTCTAAAAATAAACTAATATGTTTTGCCCTCAACTGCATCTTGAAAGGGGAGGGAGGCATTTAGGGAAAAAAAAATCTATGCAGAATTCTTGCATTTTTTACAAATTGAGAAAATAGATTTTACTTTTTAAAAAAGTCTTAAATAAAATGTCAGAATGAAGTGGAATGCCTAGTAATTTTCTGTATTTAAGGGTTGGTCTTTTTGTTTGTTTGTTTTTTAATCGTAGTACCAGGGTAAGTGTAGAAAAGTACCAGTTTGGACTGTTAAATGTTATGTCACATTTTTCTTTAATAAGTAGTCCTATCCAGAAAACCAAAATACCTGTATTATTAAAAATAAAGGCTATTCTTGTTGTCCCTGAAACTCACTAGTTGCACATACATTAATTTAGTATGTCACTTTCATGCAGTAGGCCTCTTAATTCCCAATTTCGATCTTTATGTCCATCCTACTGCTGAATATACAGGCAAGAGCAGAGATTTCCTCACTGAATCCCTCTCTGTTTTTATTTTACTCCTTGGGCTAGAACTGCAGTCATAGAGCTTCAGGAAAACTAGCAATCAGTTTTCATTGACATTGGGAATCATTATAATACATTTGTTCTCTATGCTATCTAAATACCATAATCTTATTTCTTCTAACTTCACACATTTAGGTACCAACTAAATTTATTTTTAATGGAAATTTTGTATCATTTCCATAAATGGAGAACACCTACAGATATCATTTGCCATAAGTAGAAAGAATCTATAGAAATGCAGTGAAAATAGAACAATGCTGTAAATTCTAGCTAAATATTCTTACTATGAAACTGAAAGCCCATTAGCTTTTTTCAGAAGGGAAATTTTGTTATCAAGAAGTACAAAGCTCTACTGGCACCAAATGAACTTTGTGTTTGCCTTAATCAAAGGGATTTAAAGATCAGAGAGAAAGAAAGAGACTTTCTTTTCTGTACTACTTAGTGTAAATGTGCCTATAGCGTGCTTGAGGGAAACACTGCCATATATCCTGTTAAAGAAGTTAGTCATTTCTTTTGTTTGCAGTTAACAAGGCAGCTAGTATAATGCTGTAACGTGTCATAGTGTGTGCTTTTACAGTCTCACTCATAGTAAGTGATCCTTATTGTATGTACTTTTCTCACCAGGATATTTTGCTCATCAACCTCATTATAGAACATATGATTTGTGATACAGACCCTGAACTTGGAGGAGCAGTCCAACTTATGGGCCTGCTTCGAACTTTAGTTGACCCAGAGAACATGTTAGCTACTGCCAATGTAAGCCACAGGCATTTTTCTCGTTTTCATACTAGTATATTGTTTATTGCTGGTAGGAACCAATGCCGTTAAAGTTCATGGAAGTGTTTTTGATTCCTTAGAAAACAGAGAAGACTGAGTTTCTGGGTTTCTTTTATAAGCACTGTATGCATGTCCTCACTGCTCCTTTACTGGCAAATACAACAGAAGACAAACCCAGCAAAGGTAAGATAATGCAGGTTGGTAGTGAAGTTCTTTGTTCTTGAATTCTGAAATTCAGAGTTGATGTAGAGTAATAGTCTTTAAAAGTTCAAGCCATTTGGATACATTTTCAAAAAAGGTGCTCAAGGTAAAATTTCTTTAAAAGTGCTATAATTGAAGACAATAAAACGTAATAGGAGATAATTGTTGCTTTCAGAATTTTAAAAGTTTTTAAGGCAATATTCATATTTTTTTTTATTTACATAGGTTAAAAAAATAGAAGGAAGTAGTTATGAAAAAAGTAATTTTGTTATTTGCACTCCAGATGTGCAGAGCAAGGCTGTGCTCACTATTAAACTCTTTCTTTCCATTGGGGATTATTCATATACTGATGACTCATTATTTCTGCATTTCATTCCTTTAGCTTGCGTGTGTGTATTTCAGAGAGTAGGTTTTTTTTATTTTTTATTTTTTAATGTTTGTTTATTTTTGAGAGAGAGACAGAGAGCATTGAGCAGGGGAGGGGCAGAGAGACAGGGAGACACAGAATTGGAAGCAGGCTCTAGGCTGTGAGCTGTCAGCACAGAGCCCGACGCGAGGCTCGAACCCACAAGCTGTGAGATCATGACGTGAGCCAAAGTCGGACACTCAACTGACTGAGCCACCCAGGTGCCCCCAGAGAGTAGTTTTAGGATGTTCAAGGGAAATCCTTTATTGATGTTTCGAGAAGATGATTTTGTTCTCGATGAATTATCAGTACAATATAACTTACATACCACTTACAAAATAAATATTAAATTTAGTTTTTTGTGACTCTAGGATTAAGTCTGGGAACCATGATAATTCATTTTTCTGTCTACTTTATTTGTACTAGGTAAAGCTTAAGGCTTTTTTCCAAACACATTTATTTAGTTCTTTAAACATTTATTAAAAACCTGTTGTGTGGAAGGCACTGTGCTATATATAATCTTTAGGGGCTAAATGGGGGAAATGAAAAAAGTAAGTAAAATACTTCCAGAAGCTTTCTGCCTGGTGAGGAAGAAAGATAAGCCAATGATTATAACTCTGTGGATTCATCCTGTGTAATAAAGGAGCCACAAAACATAGTGGAATCATAGGAGCAGAGAGAATAATTCCACCAAAGACCAGATGGTATCTTTCAAGCCCTCCTGTGCCATGTGTACTGTCCATCTTATGAGGGATGTGTTAAGACATGGTAGAGCATTCTTGCACCTTGGAATAAAGCAGATCTAATAGATTCATGTCTCATCTCTGCCTTGCTGTTCATACTTGGGTTTTGTGAAACAAATTCCTCTTACAGTTGCTGAAGAAAATGTAAAGCACAGTTCTTGGCACATGGTAGGATAGGAATCCATTGTTTGTTCCCTTTTCCTTAACTTGAAATTTGGGGTTTGGGCACCTGGGTGGCTCAGTTGGTTAAGCATCTGACTTGATTTCAGCTCAGATCACAATCTCAGCGGTTTGTGAGGTCAAGCCCCGTGTTGAGTTCTGTGCTGACAGCTGGAAGCCTGCTTGGGATTCTCTACCCCCACCCCCCGCCAAGTAAATAAACATATAAAAAATACAATTTTGGATTGATAGGATTTTACTTGATTGGAATTTAGATACTTACATTTGGAAAGGAAAAGAATATTAGTCATTAAATATAATTGTGTTTTGTTTTTAGATGATTTTCAGACTGCCCAGTTGTTGGCACTTGTACTGGAGTTGTTAACATTTTGTGTGGAGCACCATACCTACCACATAAAGAACTACATTATTAATAAGGACATCCTCCGGAGAGTGCTAGTTCTTATGGCCTCAAAGCATGCTTTCTTGGCATTATGTAAGTGTTACTTCTGGTAGAATTATTTATTATTGATATATTATCATGTTGTTGGTACCTTTGGGTCTTAACTGCCTAAGAAAAGATCATGGATTTCAGGTCAAGAGACCTACATTCTAATAGGAAACTACACTGATTATATAATTTCACCACATTTTGAGATGATTTTCCTCATTTGCATATTTCTCAGTTATATAAGCAGAGGGGTTGGTGTGCATCTACAAAATTAATATTAAAGTATTCCATTATTAAAATGGCACCTTAGATCATTTTACCTCCGTAACTTTTTTAGGACTGCATTACTAATTATAAATTAGGCATTCCTGGGTCTCACACTAAATCATGAAGAATATTTTTGTAATTTGGAAATTTATAGCTAACAGCACTGACTTCCTAAAACACATTCCAAGTTACAAAATGCCCAGCACAAATGTCTGTAGATGGTCCATTCATTGACTGCACAAATACTTTTTTCTCATGTTTATTTCTATTTGACAATATAACATTTTTTTGAACATATAATTTATTGTCAGATTAGCTAACATACAGTGTATATACCGTGATTCATCACTTTACATACAACAACCAGTGCCGGACAGTATAACATTTTATTACCTCTGACAATTCAGAGCAAGAGGGGCAGACTTCAGAGGTGACCAGATCCAGGCTGTGGTCTATTTTTGCACAACTTACAAGCTGAAAAGTGGTTTTCATGTTTTTTAAAGGGTTGTTAAAAAAAAAAAAAACAAAACGCTACAGATGCCATACATATGTGGCTTAATAAAGCCTAAAATGTGGACTTGTAAACCTTTATGGGAAAAGTTTGTCAGCTCTCTTAGAGCAACACATGGATTGTTCTTAGTTGT
This sequence comes from Acinonyx jubatus, assembly GCF_027475565.1. Taxonomy (NCBI): domain Eukaryota; kingdom Metazoa; phylum Chordata; class Mammalia; order Carnivora; family Felidae; genus Acinonyx; species Acinonyx jubatus. Next base: position 132,183,035 of record NC_069386.1, on the reverse strand, counting down.
ACACGTTTTTCAAAACTTAACTGTGTTAAGGCCCTATTTGTTGAAATAAAACATGTTTCAGAATTGTAAATAGGTTATTTGAGAATGTACTTGATCATGTAGCAGCCAGCCTTTGGTAAGTTGACAGACCAATGTGGGGGTACCTTAGAGGCTCGATAAAATATCTGCTGGTAATTTGTCTTTTGGTTTTTATGGGTAAGTTTGGTTGTTTTGTCATTGTTTAAAGGCATCACAGTCATTCACTAATTGAAGGCCTGAATATATGTATATACATGTATATCCATTTTTTGCTATTTTTTTTAACTTCTTTTACAATTTTTTTACTTAATGGATTTTTAAAATATCCTTAACATTATAAGAACATTATTTTTATAAGGATGTGTCTGATGTTGATTTGCTCTACAATATTTTATCTTTAAAGTAGTAAGTAGAAGTAGATTTCCTTCTAAAAACATTAAACATTTTTATCAGGGTAACCGCTAGTTGACTTAGTTTTTCGGGCCAATGTACACACAGCAGTATGGACTGAGACTACACGTAGTCATAGTATATTTTCATTTTCCAACTTTCAGATATTTAGTAAAATTAGTTTCTATTGATTGTCCAGAAACTTTGAAGCTACCCTTGGTAAACTTTTTCAGCCAAAAGTAACTCGGAGCATGTGTGGCATTAATCTAGACTGCTAAGAACAACAAAAAAATAAATCGGACAACAAAAAAAACAAATGCATTATCTCAGTCCTGCCTTACTAATGTACTATCCATGAGCTCAGCATTTGCAAAAGAAGGGCTTTTTAAACTCATTCACTTTCCTTCTATACCAACCACAGCAAAAGTGAGAGCCCCCTGACTAAATTGAGAGTGAATTCATAATGAACACTTCTTTCGTGTTAAAATAGAAGGTTTTGTTCAAGTGCGGGGAAAGGCAGTTTAGGACAGAATGGAAAAACTAAATAAATGAGTATGTTGATCATTTATTTCAATAAATGTATCAAGTACCTACTATCCTATTTTGTCAGTACTAAGCTCTGCATTTTAGACATTTGTCATCTGTGAGATCAAGGTGAGTCTTAAAATTAATGGCATGTTGTTGTGAATGATAGTTTGGTTGGTTTGGTTTTCTTAGAGTAGAAAAAGTTTCTTGTAATCAGTGGCATCTTAGACTTGATGAAGTATGCTAAATACCTGGTACAAAGAAAATGAAGATGATTAAGACCTGGACTCAGCTGTCAAAGGGATCAGAGTTCATTAGGAGATAGTCCTGTAAAAATCAAAATACAATGCCCTAAGTACTATATTGAGGTGTGTTTGGAAGCATAGTGGAAAGAATTTATTCTCCACGAATGAGTCAGATCAGGAAAATTTTGCAAAAGAGGTAAACTGGGTTGTATTGGTCATGGGAGAATGTGACATGCTTGGTTGAATACACAGCTAATGTGCAGATGTGGGGAAAGTGTGACATGTTAATGGTTTGGTGTAGGTAGAACACATGAGTCCAGTGGGAGAGTGGCAGGAGAGGGATAAAAAAAGGCTTTTGGTTCGCAGTTCTTGATCTCATTGTTTTGCTTGCAGTATCATCAAGAAAAGGTCTCAAAATTTAATGAGAACGAGGAAGAGATTTCATTTCAGGGAAGGTTTATATTGTAGGAAAGCCTTAGTTATGCTTCATTCTTCGCATTTTCCAAACGGAGTTAGCATTAAACCTAACTTACTCTCAAATTATTCTCCGTGTGGCTGTCTTCCCAGATTGAGAACATGAGTAGTTTCTGGAAGAGGATGCCAGTCATAAGGAATAAGCACTCTAGGACTGGCTGTAGAGTACAGAGTAGGAGTTTTTGATCGAGGATTTCTTAAAGAACGAAGTATAAATTTGAGGAGATGTAGAACATTTTCAGTCTGCTAACATCACATTGAAAGAAAACGTTAGGTACAGTGTTCGTTATAAGTGAATTTAGACGCCAGATTATAAGGACAGCAGGTAACGAATGAGTGGTTAAATGTAAACAAGTTGGGAACTTCACCGAACTTGCCTTTTTTTTTTAAATATCCGCTGCTTACTAGAAGGCTTTTATCCTAAAGCCAACAAATCGGTTCTGTAGGGGAGACCAGCAGTCCTTTCACAATGTACGCCTTTATAGGTTAGATATGTACATAGAGCAGTTTTATCCGTCTTATTTCCTTGGTTTTTCAGGGTTCATGTCTAGTTTTTTTGTTAAAGATGTGGACATCTATAAAAGGAATGAAATAAAAATGTTACTGTAGATGCTTTATTTGGCCATCATTAGTTACATATGAGGCAAGAAGTCTCAACTTGTGACACGAAATCTCCCGTTGTGTGAGGTAAAGAGGAATGACTTTAGAGATGATTGAAACGAAGCACCAGAGATTCCTGGAATGTTGATAAAGTTTAGAGGGAAGCATGGAAGCAGAGTGCACTTTACATCGAAAGTCCTCCAGTTATGCCGCTGTGGCCTCTCCCAGAAGCTTTCTCTAATTTACTCTGAGCAACTTGACTTGATAGAACTCACTGGTAAATTTTTGAAAGCAACCTTTATTCAACAGCAAGTAGTGGTTGGATACTCTTGATGCAGGTTTGCTTTTGGGGAAGACTTTGAGTGGACGTGACCCACTTCTGGATATAAATAAATGAGGGCAAATGGAAAGGAGGAACAAAGCAAAGACCAGTAGAACCATCTTCCATCTACACCAGCAGTTTCTGGACAGAACTGCTCTTGAGGAAATAGTGGTCCCACTGCACGCCTCGGTCTTAGTGAATTCTAGGAAGGGAGTTTCTTACCAATTACTTAGGAACTGCACGCAGACCACAGGGTGCAGCTAGTGTGTGTTATGGTAGGACACAAGTCTCCACAAAGCCTGCAGAGTTCAGAGTGCTGATTCTTGAAACAATAGCTCGTGCCTTAATTACTAAAAACTGAACATCTGGCCTGAGCTCCAATGGATTCTTTTTTATTCTGACAGATGGAACTGCCTCACTAAGTTCCTTTGTCAAGTGACATCACAAAAAAACCAAACTCTAAAATCACTGTTTTGGGAAAATAAACCCTTGTTAGGCTTGACTTAACACACAGGTGCCTCTTACTGTTTAAAATGTCTTAATTTCACCATACTTTTGTATTTGAAAATAATTCAGTAGTTGAAAAAAAATGCCATTACTCTTCTATACATTATTTTGAAATTCCCTGCCCAGAGTGTCACTTTAGAAAGAGACACTCTTCAATAAGTTGCATTGTTAATTAAGGCAGTTTATAACCAGCTTGTACCTAAATGGGCATTCACTTGTGGACCTCTTTTCTGCCAACTAAAGAAAAATTGAGCTGCTTTACTCCTCTGCCTTCCCACCCAGAAACCGTGTCAGCATGGTTGCCTGGCTACCTGCTCATGAAGGACTTGATTAATAACAAATTGGCAATTTAACGAGCCACTTCCATGATCTCCAAAGAAACCAAAATACAAACACAATAATTAATCTTGCCAACCGAAGACGATGTGACTGCATGAAGTGAGTATGCTTTTTTGAACTGTTTACAATAACTGGGGCATTAACTTACTGATAAACTCCATTTAGGTAAAGAGGGTTTGTCTAGCTGTCTGAGTATATTTGGATCTTGATGAATGGTGACTTAAGTAACTCCCCATACCTCAAGATGTAAATATACCTTTTAATCTGTAAGTTAAAGCCTAATTAATTGTAAAAAGGAAAATTAGGAAAAAAAGTTAAAAAGCATACTCGCTGCAATAAGCCTAGAGGACCACGTTTTAAAAGCAACATTCTCTAAATTTATTTCAAAATTATGGGAAGGCAAGTTATGGGTCATGCAGAGTTTTGTGGGTTTATAGTAGTGCTCCTGACACATTGACAGATCAGCCATCGTAAACCCAGAACTCTGATGCAGAATAGTAAGAGTGTCCAAAAATAATGAATATCAAATTATACGTGGATTGCCCTAATAAAACAATGGTTTTTCTGTTGTTTTCAAGGTGACTGTAGAAGGACATATTTAGAATTTTCTCATCTTTAGTATAAAGCTTAATTCATTTGTCAGCCCTGTTTTAGCTCTTATTTTAGATGTGAAGTACATTTTGGTCATTAGTAGGTTCCAGAATTTTTCCACTCTCTGAGACTTGTGTTCTATCATGACATACACTATTTCCAGAATACATTTTTCTGGTAACCCTTTTGTGATCCCTGTTCCTTAGGTACATACTTCTGGAAGCGGTAACCTAACACTGCACGAAGAATTATTTATTACACAGGTTTTTTTGTTTTTTAATCTAAAATATGGAAGTGGGGTATATAATTTGAACAACGATGCCTCTGTGTTTCAGGTGCTCTTCGTTTTAAGAGAAAGATTATTGGATTAAAAGATGAGTTTTACAACCGCTACATAATGAAAAGTTTTTTGTTCGAACCAGTTGTCAAAGCGTTTCTCAACAACGGATCCCGCTACAATCTGATGAACTCTGCCATTATAGAGATGTTTGAATTTATTAGAGTGGTAGGTTCTGTATTTTCCAGTTAGAATTTTGGTTTTAATTGAGAATACTGAATATGCATTATTGATATTGTGGCTTGAGATTATACTTGGAGAAAATTTTAAAAAGAAAACCCACGTAACCAGAAGCTTGTAAGGGATTCAGTTCAAAGTAATACAGTCTCTCAGCAGCTGTGAATCCTTTACAGGATAGTTTGACGACTGATTTAACACTGTCATGGTAATCATTTTAAGAAAGTAGAATTAACAAAAACCACATCAAAACTTTGAGGGCTTCTGAATTGTGACTTTTCCCTGTATACTTTCAAAGAACAATTTCAGGGGTGCCTGGGTGGCTCAGTTGGTTAAGTGCCGACGTCAGCTCAGGTCATGATCTCACAGTTTGTGGGTTTGAGCCCCACGTCGGACTCTGTGCTGACAGCTCAGAGCCTGGGAGCCTGCTTCGGATTCTGTGTTTGCCTCCCTCTCTGCCCCTCATCCACTCGTGCTCTGTTTCTCAAAAATAAACGTTAAAAAAAATTTAAAGAATAATTTCATTACAGACTTCTGAATCTTTAGTAATAGAGTAGGCTAGTGGTTCTCAAACAGTGTGTTAGAATTATCTGTGACATGCTTTAAAATTATGGTGAAACATACATAATGTGAATTTGCTTTTTTAAAAAAAATATTTGAGCATGTGTGCAGCTCATGACCTGAGTTGAAACCAAGTCAGGTGCTTGACCAACTGAGCCGCTCAGAAACCCCCAAAATTTGCCTTTTTAAAAAGTGTACAATTCATCGGCATTAAGTGCGCTCACACTGTTGCGCAACCATCACCACCATCTGTCTCTAGCACTTTTCTGTGATGTGCTGATCCCACCCCACACTTACTTAAATTTAAGAACCATCTGGGGTGGGACCTGGGCATTTACTTTGGGAAGACCCGTTAATTCTGAGATACACCAAAAATCAGAGACACTTTGGTACGTAGCATAGCCAATTATGCCCATTTTCAGCATTTGATTAAGACTGGCTTATAATTTTATGAAGTTCATCTGTTTGGGGCAGGTTACTGAATTCTCTACAATTAAGCCTCCTCTCAGCAAAAGTAACATTTTCCTATTGTATGTTTTCATTATAATTCTTTTCTGTAGGAAGATATAAAATCATTAACTGCTCATGTAATTGAAAATTACTGGAAAGCGCTGGAAGACGTAGATTATGTACAGACATTTAAAGGATTAAAACTGAGATTTGAACAACAAAGAGAAAGGCAAGATAATCCCAAACTTGACAGGTAAATTACTACATTTTTTAATCTATTCATTCAAGTTTGACGGTGGTGCCTCTTTCTGGCCTGGCTGGGGGAGGGAGGGATGGGATAAGCAGGAGTTGTAGTTTTCTGCAATGGCCAACGTGAATGTTGTCCTGAAGGTGTAGGTGGATATTGGCTTGGTCTTGGACTCTTCTTTAGGCATTTATCAGACTAGATAGTGAAAAAGAAAACCCAACACTTATGTGGCAGTGGGGCTTCACTGATTTGCTTTGAATTACTTTGTTACCAGTTACTTAAGAAATCTCGTATATTTTTCTAAATGCCTGAATTCACACAATTACGGTAGATTTTAAAATCCATGAATTAGGATTAATTCCTGATGTTAACAAGTTTAATAACTGATCCATAATACTAGAGATGGTGGACTTTTTCAATCATATATGAAAAATCTGGTTGGGTAGAGTCTGGTTCTTCATTAGCCTGTGTATAAATCTGTTCTCTCCTTGCTCTGTTAAGACGGTCTAATTCGGAGCACCACTTTGAAGACTGTCTAAAGGAGTCTGTGGAGGAGTCGGTTTACTTTCTTCTCTTTACTCGTAGCATGCGGTCCATTTTGAGGAATCACAGGTATCGAAGAGACGCCAGAACACTAGAAGACGAAGAGGAGATGTGGTTTAACACTGATGAGGATGACATGGAAGATGGTGAAGCTGTCGTGTCTCCATCTGACAAAACTAAAAACGATGATGATATTATGGATCCAATAAGTAAATTCATGGAAAGGAAGAAATGTATGTTGAAAAGCTGGGCAAAAATGACAGCTTTCCCACCCTGGTTTCTTTCTTTCTTGAGAAAACGAGTATCTACTTTGTGTCGTGACCTAGATTTCAAAGACTTAGTTGCTTTACAGAATGTGACTTAATGGCTGGGGGTGAAAGCATGGACTAAATTTTCTTAATTTGACTTGACTTAGGAGAACTAGATTATTTCGGGAAGGGTGGAAACACTGGATACAGAAGGAAGGTTTCATCCCTTCTCAGTAGCGTGTTGAACATGTGTTTTCCCCCAGCAAAGGAGTAAGCTAGGAAATTGTGTTTAGTACCACCTCATTTGGGGGGATTAAAAAAAGACAAGTATGGGTGACAACTATTGACAATATTCTTATTTTTAGTAAAAGAAAGTGAGGAAAAAGAGGTGCTTCTGAAAACGAATCTTTCTGGTCGGCAGAGCCCAAGTTTCAAGCTTTCCCTCTCTAGTGGAACAAAAACTAATCTCACCAGCCAGTCACCTGCAGCAAATCTGCCTGGTTCGCCGGGATCCCCGGGATCCCCAGGATCTCCAGGCTCTCCTGGATCTGTCCCTAAAAGTACATCTCAGACGGCAGCTATTACTACCAAGGTACATTTTGACTTCCAGGCCTTTCTCATTTAATCTAGTTCAACAGTAACTGTGACTGAGATTTCCTTTGGGTACTGTCTTTTGGAACTGATCAAACCTTTCTGAACTAGAGGGAATAAATAATCCTCCCACTACTACCTGAATGTATGCAGAACTTCAGCAATTTCTGAAAGTTTTTTATGACCAATACCAAAGTCTGAATAAATTATTTTGGTGGTTTGCGTTTTAGAACTCCGGTTCAGATTTGTTTCAAAACATACACAAAATTTTAAAGTTATTCTTTATCACCTTTCCCAATTAACACCCAGATAAAGACTTGTGTGGAAGAAAAATAAATACCTGGACATTCCCAACACTGTTTTTCCAAGCAAGGTTTATAAAAAAGAATTAACCATCATCTCTTTTCATATAAGAAAGGACCAAAATTTTAACACCAAAAATGTGGACAAGACATAATCTTAGGATAAAAACCTATTCCCTGGGTCACCTTATGCTGCCCAGGACTAGCAGACTGGGCATTTGGAATTCGCTGATCTAAATCGGGAATACAGTGCCCCACCCACAGTTGTTCTTTCTTTGACAATTGCACAAGACCCCTAAGGGCTAAGAAGTGAATTTGAGAGATGCTGAAGTGAAGGGACCACAGAGCAGTGGGACTTCTTCCACAGCCTCCTAAATAGAGCTGCAGTGGTTTCTGGTGAAGGCACGGGTCTAAAAGGAAGCTGGAAGGAAAGGCAGACTCCCTTTCCTAACTTCTAATGGTCTGCCCTCCTGGTCTGTTGATCTTCTGTAGTTTGTTAATGCACTATTAAATTTTAAAACATTTTTTCAATTCAGTAATTACTGATTCCATCTCCTGGGTGATTTGTTAGGATTATAGACTAAAAATTTTATTACGGAAAACTTAGGGAAAATACAGTGAATTTCAGTTGCATCCAATCTCGCGTAACCACACAGTAATATTGGGAGGGGGGAATCTGTATCCTTTATCTAGACTTAAAATATGTGCTGGAAATGTAGTTTAAAAAAAAAAATAAACCTTATTTCTGAACAGGGAGGCCTCGTGGGTCTGGTAGATTATCCTGATGATGATGAAGACGATGATGAGGATGAAGACAAGGAAGACACGCTACCGTTGTCAAAGAAAGCAAAGTTTGAGTCCTAATAATGGCAACTGCCTCTGATCAGTACCTGTTGAGAAAACTGGTTCTCTACCCCTCCCCCCTACAAAATCCATAACAAAGCAGTGGTCTCTTGTGAATGACTGATCCAGATCAGCCTCCCACACTTGACTTCTGCTCATCAAGTGCCAATTCAATGGAGCAGGAGGAGGGGATATTATACATTTAGGGGAAAGACTTAAGCCTTTGAGCTCTCCAGCTTGGACCACACATTGCCCTTTTCTCAGGGAAGGAAATGGAAACAAAAAGCCAACAGGGCAGGGGTTTTGTAAGTGGAACTCTGGATTGACTGGTCAGTTGCTACAATCAGAATATGCTTTCTCGGACCACGTTTGAGACTCAGAAGAATAGGCTCTTGTGCCCTGATTCTTCACTAGTTAAGAATGCCAGCAGTTTCTTTGTATAAAGAGACCTGCCTTTAAAATCATATATTCTGAGCATTTTAGTCAAGCTACAACAGGTTTGGAAAACCTCTTCGGGGGAGGGGCGAATATAAAGTTTCCTCTTTTTTATCTGTTCCCTTTGCCCTTCAAACTGCAGATTTTTTTTTTTTTTTAAAGTGGGGCTTTGTCCCTACTTGATTAAAGATTGAGTGGAATTCTAGATGTGGTCATTTGTGTCATAATTTTTTGGTTTCATTTTGTTTTTGATTTTTTTCTCCCCTGAGTGTATGCTTAGTTGTTGAGTATATATATTTGGGACCATTAAAACTTTTTTTGATGTAATATAACCTAACGTTGTGCTGGTACCTGTTTTACCATGTGTAATTTTTGTTCTACATCACAGTTCTTAATTTGTTTAGAGTTTTATGAAAGATGGTATAGTTTTTATTGACAAAAACAAAGTAATCTTACAACTATGTGCATACAAAAGCAATACTATTTTGTGACTAAATATTTTATATTAAAATTTACATCAGCAACTGTCTTGAGAATTCAGGGAAATAGAGTGGAATTTAAAATTTCAACCATTTTGTTAAACCTAGAAACGTGAAATTAGTATTCCAAAGAGATTCTGAAATTTCGTATCTTGGGAAAATGACGGTACATTAAATCTAAATTGAGGCTGGATGATTTAAAAATAACATATTTGACTTTTGAATAATAAAAAAAGTGAAGAGTAAGAGAAATTGTATTAGTTGTATGTTTCTTTTCTTTTTTTTTTTTTTTTTAACTACTCCCTTTGGAATACCAGCTGGAGTTGTAAGTGGTGGTCCCTAAATAAATACGTGGCCAAAGGACCATCAGCTATCACCTTAGTGCAACAGTATTTTTAAATAGGTTCCTTTTATTGTCGTAGGTGTTAAAATTCTTTTAAGGAAGTGACATCACATACCCTCACTTTTTTTTTTTTAATAAGCTTTTAGAACTTAAGAATGGGTTTACAAATGTGAATAAAAATCCATATCCAGGAAATGATACTATTTTAAGTATCATACTTTTAACTGAGTTAATCTCACAAGCACTGTGTGCTTCTACTCTTTTGCTTAGTCCTCAGTAAATTCTAACATGTGGTACCAAAAACAAGGTTATATTTAATAGTTGGAAAGAAGACCAGGAAGTGATAACTTGTTACAGTCATGAAACAAGTTTTATTGTTGGCTGTTTTTTTAAACAAATTTTGGGTGCATAATTAACTATAAGCATTTAAGTGTATTTCACTACAGTCTAGAGACACTTCTGAGACTCCAGTTCTGGCTATTAATAATTAAAGTTAATCAAGTTACCTTGTCAATAAAGCGAAGAAAGATCTTAAGTTTAATTATATTACGTCTTCCTTTGTTACCTAGCAAGTCCCATGTTTGTGCCTTAACCGTACAGTTTAAACTCACTGCTGGTTGGGCTCCTGGAACACAACTTGTCTTGGTGTTCTCACAGCTCCTGAGTAGAGGGGAGGAGCGCCCCATGCTTTCATAAATTCTGGTCCAGTAGTTAAATTAACTATTGGCCCTTAACAGGTAAGAGATACCCCCTCATTGATGGATAGTTGCATTTTCTCAGTTATTAGCAATTACAGGTACTGAAGCAGAAAACTGACACCAACTGCTATAATAGAAATTAGTTCTAAAACAGCTGGTCACTTTGCAGAGGGAAACTTAGCAATAAATTGCGAGAAGGACAACACTTGAATTGACAGGTCCACCTGACTCAAGCCTGTACTGTTGAATAGATACGGTCTTGAAAACAGATGTAAATATAATGGTGTGAAGTTAGAAATTCTTATTTTCCATTTTAATGATACCTACTGGCTCTTTTGCTCATTTTGCAGTGCTTAAAATGAAAAACAAAAATTGCATTTCTGTGGGGTGATTTCCCAACAACTTCTGAAAAACACAATTACCTGCATGAAACACCTTGATATCCTGTCTGGTCCAGAAATGCCACCCTGGCTTTTTTTTTTTTTTTTTTTTTTTTTAAATAGAATTGAAGCCTGATAGTTTTTTCCCTGACTATACTCAAATCTTGCACATGATTTTCTCTGGAAGTCAGTTTTTGTGAATTTGGAAATGAAGGAGAGAAGCATGGAACGGGGGACACATTCCTCCTACTTTTGTCCTTAAGCAGTAGTCTTTGTAAAGTTACCAAGATTAGAATAGCAAGCGGTTGATATTAGAAGATCTCTTTAAGTGGAAAACTTTTCAGTTTCTCAACAGAGTTTTGGTATTTATCATAACTGTTTAAACAGCACGGTCAAAATCACTTTTGGAGGAAAATTTAGGACTTTCAAAATTCTTATATACAAGGTTATATTAACTTTTTCTGCCATAATATCCATTTTGAGCAAGAGGATTATAAAAACAAATTTGTATGGGCTGGATTATTGTCTGCTGTTATACTGGGACACTCAGAGAACATGGGGAAATGGGGAAATAGTATATTGTGATACCCAGTATAAACTGGTAAGCCAGTTTGATTCCTTTCTCTGCCTTTCTTCTTGGCTCCTAAGAATAATTCTGAAAGGAAACTGTAGAGCGCCTCTCTTCAGATAAATGTCTAGTGGAGTCAGATGTCTTGGTCCTTAAAATAGCTCTGGTTGGAGACAAGTTTACTTGACCTTTTTGCTGTCCTAGGTAAGTTCTTCCATCGACTCGTAGGGAACACGGATTTCTCCAACATGATGCTGAATGGGTTTTGATTTAAATTCTATTCCTACTCTTCCAAAGACACTGCTCTAGTGTAAGTCACATTCTACCTACAAATTTGGAGTGGACCCTTGTTCCATCCTTACGTATATATTTTTTAAAGTTTATTTATTTTGAGAGAGAGCGAGAGGGGCAGAGAGAGAATCCCAAGCAGGCTCCGCATTGTCAGTGCAGAGCCCCACGCCAGGCTCGATCTCACGAACCATGACATGACCTTAGCCAAAATCCAGAGTCGGACACTTAACTGACGGAGCCACCCAAGCACCCCCCCCCCCATCCTTATGTTTCTTGACACTTAGGTCAAATCTTTAAGCACGTGGTGTTAACAGAGGCCAAGGTATGGAGAAGACCGTGGACAGTAGCAGATGCTCTCTTCCTTTGATAGCTCCCTTGTTTATCCCTTAAATGCTGGGATTCTCCACTGCCCCGTCTTGGGTGCTCATCTTCCCAAGCTCCAGCCAGGGCATGCTAATGTCCCTGTCCAATCATGCTGTGCCCTATAAGACTGCCTAATCTGTCATGTGCCCCTTTGAATGCTCTTCTTGCCTTGCCTGCTGATAAACTTATATTCATCTTTCAGCCTTGGGAAGTGTGCCCCTGACACTACCCCTTCCTTGAGGAAGGGGTTATATCCTCTTCAACTTTGTTTCCATAGTACCTAGCAAGATACCCAGCCCACAGATGGCTCTCCAAAATGTTTACTGGGTGAATGAAAGATGGAGTAAGGTGCCACACAGATTATACACACTGGGGAAGTCTTTTGGCTGATGGCCTTACGTAGTTAAGAGTCTGACTCCTTGACCATGAGATTCCCACTCTGTGGATATAAGGGGAAAACTCGAGACCTCTGTCCTGTCTCCTGTCCTGCCTCAGGTTAGAAATACCAACAAAGGGCTATCTCAAGTTCACAGAATTACCCTACATTGAGTTATTTCAGCAACTCCTAGAATTCTGTTTAGGCTTTCCTGGTCTGTTCATCCCTGGCTCCAGCACCTTTAACTCATTCTCTCTCTTACTGGTCTTTCGATCATAGATCTTTGCCTGTAAGTACAGACCCCTGCCTTTTATCACTGGACCAAGCCATGAGCTACCAATTCCAAACAACACTTGCCTATTGGGATGGAGTGTTTATTAAGCCTCATTCTATTAAACTTTTACATCTTGGCCTATTTCCTGGAACGTGAGATCCTAGAAGGCGGGCCCCAGATTTATGCGATTCTCTCGTGCAGCTATTAGAACACAGATGGTAGGTAGACAGCACATAGGTCAGGCAGATAGATTTCCTATGTAGGATTGATCAACTGATACTTCTCAGTAACTTGATGAAAGGGATTCCTTTTCTTTATTTCTTAAAGAATAATTCATTTTAGATAAAGAGCCTGAAAAATGTGATCAAAAATTGCAGCACTTAATTTTATCACCAAATATCTTTCTACAGGAATGTGTTTCTGTTACAGAAAAAAAAGCAGATTAATTTTACTTTAATGTTACTGTAATTCGTGAATTGCTACCTCAGGTGTTCTCATTCTAACTTGTAAAGCACTACTCTAGAGGAACATAAGGAAATCATGAGACAGTTTATTAACCAGCCTCCAAGATGGTTCTGTCAGGTTTGTACTGAGGTAGGAGTTCCATCAAAACTAAGAGCCCAGAAAAATTTGGCCTTTAGAATTCCCAGGTGGCTTTCAAAAAGTTTAGGTAGGGAATGTGAGGAATTGCTATTAGTGAAAACCTTTCACTGAAGTCCACCCCCAAGCCCCTGACCCTGACCCCTTTTGAGACCTCAGGAAGAGGTCTGTCTATTCTGGAAGACCGTGATGGGGGTAGATAAAATAAAAGAGGCTGAAGGAGCGCTCAGGAAACCTCACAATATGTGCTCCATGCATACCGGGTGGTGACTGGATTCTAACAGCAGGTTTCCTGGTAGAAAGTGGTGAAAAGCCGAGGGCATGGACAAAGTACCTATGTGGCAACAGCATAGTCAGAAAGCTGTGGGTGTGAACAATCACGGTTATTCAGACCGTGGGCAAGTTCCTTGAACCCTGGTTTCCCCGTCTGCAATGGGAGTGACTTCACAAGCGTGAGGACGGCAGAGCTGATGTGTACACGGACAGCAACTCTCCCACTGGCAGCTTTTCCAGGGACAGCAGCCATTTAATATGGTGCACTAATACAGGCCCCACCTGGAGGGAGATGAGCTACGGTGCGGACCTTTTAAAACCTGAAACTGCCGGCTTTTAGAAGTCGCTCGTAGTCTCTGCAGTGTAGGGACCAGTATTACGATTATACATCCAGGGATGGCCCGGGGTAAGGAGCCTGGCCGATCCTCCCTCAAAAAGCAATTTAAAAATGGCAAAATTGTTACAGTCAACCGTTTCAGGGCTTTCCAAATTAGCTGAAGACACGTAACAGACTGAAAAAAAGTTCACTCGAGAATCTTCAGACCGGTGAAGAGTCTGTGCCATTTGGACCTGTGGTGACTCATCCCCACCCCTGCTCCTCCCTCAGCTCAGTCTGCTAGAAGCTCTACCGATGCAGTTTCCTAACTGGAAGTGGCTCACTTGGAGTACAGGAAAACACACACGTGGTTGTTCACAGAAGCAGGAGCCTGACCAAGAAAAATGATTCCGATTATTCAATTCAGAAATGAGAGACATTTGGTTGGGGCCATCGTTATCCACCTTACAGAAAGAAAAAGAATTAGAAAGGAATATTATGATTAACTGATGCCAATACACTTCGGTAACTTAGGTAAGAATGGACCCAGTCCAAAAAGACACAAAACTACTGAAATTAAGTCAAGAAGAAATGGACAAAAATCTGAACAGACCGGTAATCAAAAACTTCCCAAGAGAAGTCTAGGACCAGATGGCCTCACTGGTGAATTCTAGCAAACATTTAAAGAAAAGTACCAATCCTCAAATTCTTCCACAAATTAGAAAAGGTGGGAACAACTCCCAAATTCATCATACAAGGCCAGCATTGCCCTGAAAGCAAAATCAGACAAGGACACCATAAGAAAAGAAAGTGATGAGCTAACATCCCTGAAGACCACGGATGCAAAAACTGTCAACAAAATATTATCAAACCAAATTCAACAATACATTAAAAGAATCATGCACCATGACGAACCTAGATTTATTCCAGGCATATAAGGGTTCAATATCCACAAATTCAATCAATGTGAGAAATCAATAAAATGAAGGATAAAAATCATAGGATCAGCTCCGTGGATGCAGAAAAAGCATTTGACATAGTTCATCTAATTATGATAAAAACTCTCAGAAAAAAATCAGGCATATATATATAAAGATATCCCAACATAATAAAGGTCATATATAACAGGCCTACAGCTAACATTCTTGGTCAATGGTGAAAAGCTAAAAAAAAGCTTTTCCTCTAAAATCAGTAACAAGACAAGGATGCCCACTCTTGCCACTGTTGTTCAATACAGTATTGGATGTCCTAGCTGAAAAAAAAAAAAATAAGCAAAAAGAAAAACACAAGACATCCAACTGGAAAGGAAGTAAAACTGTCACTATTTGCAGATGACATGATATTATATAGAAAAAAATGAAGGCTCCACCAAAAAGCTATTAGAAGTACTAAACAAAGTCAGTAAGGATGCAGGATACAAAATCAATATATAAAGCTCTCTTACATTTCTATACGCTAATAACAAACTATGAGAAACAGAAATCAGGCTCAGGACCAAGGCAGAGCAGGGAGATCCTGAGCTCACCTCCTCCCGAAGACATGCCAAATTCTACGACTACACACACACACAACCACCACCTCTGGGGAGGAACCAAAACCAGCAGAACAGATCACACCCAACCAAGGAGGTAAGGAAAAGCCACGTGACACACTGGAGGGGTGGAGACACGGTTTGGTGGGGACCCGCACTGTAGGAACGTAGAGGCCCTCCCTAAGGAATGAGGGGTCTGGGCCCCACATCGGGCTCCACGGCCCGGGGACCTGCATTGGGAAGATGAGCCCCCAGGGTGCCTGGCTGTGAAAATGGAGGGGGCTTACTGTCCAGGAGAGGAAGAGCAGTGGGAAACCAAGACGCTGCTCTCGAAGGGCACGCCCACAGTCTCATCGCTGAGTTCCAGCAGAGGCAGCAGTCTGAAAAGCGCCTGGGTTACATGTGAAGGAAACCCACGCGCTAAATGAGGGCACTGTCAAAGGGGCAGGGATCCGCTGGAATGCTTGCTCCCTAGCAGTGTGAGAAAAGTGGTGGGCGCCATTTTGTGTTTTGTTGTTCCGTTTGGCACTTACCTCCCACCCGGAGGCCCAGTGCCGGCAGGCGCCTTTTCTGAATGTCACCATCTACTGTGCCACCACTGCTGGCCCCTCCCAGGTGCTCCCCTGAGGACGTGCTCTGTCAACCCACGGGACAGGCCTGGAGCCCTTCCCCAGTGGCTCCCTACCCCACCTCATGTGCTGGGCAGGCTCAGCCAGCCCTAGAGCCCTTCGAAGCGCTCTTACCCCACAGCAACGTGCCTGCAACAGTGGTGGCCCGGCCTCTGAGCCAGACAGGCCAAGGCCACACTTGCACACTCGCACACCCATACCACGTGCAGCCGAGCCGCACAGGCAATCACTCTGGGGGACAGCCCCACACACGAGTGAGCCTGCGCCAATGCCACCCAGCCACGACAGGAGGGTGCTCGCAGCCCACACGGTGGACACTTCTACCAAAAGATACAGGGTATCAGAATGGATAAAAAAACAAGACCCATCTGTTTGCTGTCTACAAGAGACTCATTTGAGACCTAAGGACACCTTCAGATTGAAAGTGAGGGGATGGAGATCTATCATGCTACTGGAAACCAAAAGAAAGCTGGAGTAGCCATACTTATATCAGACAAACTAGACTTTAAATTAAAGGCTGTAACAAGAGATGAAGAAGGGGATTATATAATAATTACAGGGTCTATCCATCAGGAAGAGCTAACAATTATAAATGTCTATGCACCGAATACGAGAGCCCCTGAATATATAAAACAATCACAAACGTAAGCAACCTTATTGATAAGAATGTGGTAATTGCAGGGGACTTTAATACTCCACTTACAACAATGGATAGATCATCTAGACACAGGATCAACAAAGAAACAAGGGCCCTGAATGATACATTGGATCAGATGGACTTGACAGATATATTTAGAACTCTGCATCCCAAAGCAACAGAATATACTTTCTTCTAGAGTGCACATAGAACATTCTCCAAGATAGATCACATACTGGGTCACAAAACAGCCCTTCATAAGTATACAAGAATTGAGATCATACCATGCATACTTTCGGACCACAATGCGATGAAGCTTGACATGAAGCATGACATGTGGTTCATGTGGTTGACATGAACCACAGGAAAAAGTCTGGAAAACCTCCAAAAGCATGGAGGTTAAAGAACACCCTACTAAAGAATGAATGGGTCAACCAGGCAATTAGAGAAGAAATTAAAAAATATATGAAAACAAATGAAAATGAAAATACAACAATCCAAACGCTTTGGGATGCAGCAAAGGCAGTCCTGAGAGGAAAATACATTGCAATCTAGGCCTATCTCAAGAAACGAGAGCCCATAAATAAATCCACACATATATGCTCAATTAATTTACAACAGAAGCCATGAATATATAATGGAAAAAGGATAGTCTGTTTGATAAATGGTAGTGGGAAAACTGGACAGTCACGTGTGAACGAATAAAATGGGGCCACTAACTTACACTACACACAAAAATTAACTCAAAATAGATTAAAGACTTGAACATAATACCTGAAGCCATAAAACTACTAGAAGAAAACAGGAAGCTCGTTCCTTGAGAGGAGCTTTGATGATTTTGGGGTGGTCTGACAGAAAAAGGAAAGACAACAAAAGCAAAAATGAACAAGTGGGACTTTGGCACACAAAAATGCTTCTGCACAGCAAAGGAAACCATCAACAAAATGTAAAGGCAATCTACACCAAATGGGGGGAAATATTTGCAAATAACATCTAATTAAAGGATTAATATGCAAAATATACAAAGAACTCCTACAACTCAACACCAAAGGCTCATACAATCCAACTAAAAAGTAGGCAGAGGATCTGAATAGACAGTTTTCCAAAAAAGACATACTGACTGCCACAGGCACTTGAAAAAGTGCTCAACATCACTAATCGCTGAGAAATGCAAATCAAAAACCAGAATGAGATCTTACCACACGCCTGTTAGAATAGCTACTATCAAAAAGAGATAACTAGTGTTGGTGAGGGTATGAGAAAAGGGAACCCTCGTACACTGACAATGTCAATATAAAACTGCCCCTGCCAAAAAAGTACGGAGTTTCCCCAAATTACAAATAGAACGATCGTATGATCTAACAATTCTATGTCTGAGAATTTATCTAAAAGAAATGAAAACATTAACTTGAAAGATACATGCACCAACACTGAATCTTCCACGTGGGACCACTCCTCTAGAGTAATCAGCCAGCTACCTGCTAGCAGGTTAACTACACTGGATGCTTCCATCACGGAAAGGCAGGATTCTTTTTCCTTGCTAGAATACACACATACTCTGGACACAGGTTTGTCTCCCCTGCATACATGCTTCTCCAAAAATCATCTGTGGACTTACAGAAAGCCTTATACACCATCACGGTGCTCCGCATCATTGCTTCTCATCAAGGAACTCACTTCACAGCCACCGAAATGCAGGCATGGACTTGTGCTTGTGGAATGCAGTGAGTGGTCTTCCCACATTCTTCACCACCGTGAAGCAGCTGGCTTCACAAAAGATGCTGGAATGGACTTTTGAACACATAGATACAGCATCAGCTAGGTGGCAATACCTTGCAGGTTGGTGCAAGTTTATTAGAAAACTCTATATGCTCTGAATTGGCATCCAATATATGGTACTGTTTCTCCCATTGCCAGGACCCACAGATCCAGTAATCAAGGCTGAAAATGGGGGTGGCACCACTCACTATGACCCCTTGCGCTCCACGGGCAAAATTTCTGCTTCCTGTCCCTACAACCTGATGCTCTGCTGGCTTAGAGGCCTTAGTTCCAAAAGGAGAATCGCTTTTACCAAGATATTTCACTAAACTGGAAGTTAAGGCTGCCACCCAGCCACTTTGAACTCTTTGTACCCTTGAATCAACAGACAAAAACGGAGTTCTGTGCTGGCTGGAGTGACTGATCTAGTCACCAAGGAGGAGGAAATGGGGCTGCTCCTCCACAATGGATGTAAGGAAGAATATATATCTGGAACATAGGAGATCTCTTAGGGCATCTCTTAGTATCACCATGGCCTGTGATTAAAGTCAACGGAAAACTACAGTTCAACTTATGCAGGACTCCCAGTGGCCCAGATCCTTCAGGAACGAAGGTTTGAGTCACGCCACCCAACTAATGAAGGTCAAGAGCCATGACCACGTCAGGTGTTTACTGAGAGCAAAGGGAACGTGGAGTGGCTAGTGGAAGAAGGAAGTTATAAATAACAGCTATGACCAAGTGATCAGTTACAAAAGTGAGGGCTGTAACTGCCATGAGTATATCTTCTTTATTTTGTTATGAATGTGTGTATCTCAAATATATTTTTTTGTCTCTCTTACCCTTTATCATCTTACCCTAAGGTAAGATGTCCTGACTTCATATATTGAAGTGTTGTTAATGACATCAGAGTATTTCAGTTATAGGACTTCAAGTACAACAGGTCATATCACACAGGTCTTTGTATTCTCTTCTAGGGAAAAGTTTGGCCCAAGTTTAGTTGTGCACAGGACGAGTGTTACCATGTTAGGTGGAAACATAACCTTGTTATTGTCTTTTTTCAGAGATAGAGTGTGGTTTAAGAAGATGTGTTTGGGCACCAAGCTGATTAAGTGGTAGATTTAATCAGTTCATTGCGATAGTTCATTTTATGTGCTTACTTAGCTAGGCCGCAGTACCCAGAGACTTCACGTAACATCTGAATATTGCTGTGAAGGCATTTTTTAGATGAGATTAACATTTAAATGGGTGGACTGTGAGTAAAGCAGATTTCCCTCCAGAGTGTAGGCGGGCTTCATCCAATCAGTTGAAGACACAAAGAAAATACTGAGGTCACTGGAGGAAGAGGCAATTCTGTCTCTGGACTGTCTTCAGACAAGAGCTCCAACATCATCTCCTCCCTGGGTCTCTAGGCTGCTGCCCTGAACCTGCAGATATGAACCTGTCAGCTCCCACAATTGCATGAAACATTTCCTTAAAATAAATCCCTCCCCCCATCCTCTCCCTCTCTCGATACACTGACATATACATACACACGTATGTATGTGTGTGTGTATGCACGTATCAAATATAAATACACATACAAATATAGATACACACATCTTATTGGTTCTGTTTCCCTGGAGAACTCCGAGTGATACAGATGCCAAGCCAAGATCACATCATTCAACGGGGAAGAGTATTTTCTACAAATGGTACTGAAACAAGAGAGAGCCACATATCAAG
The DNA here is from genome assembly GCF_027475565.1 of Acinonyx jubatus. Lineage (NCBI taxonomy): Eukaryota > Metazoa > Chordata > Mammalia > Carnivora > Felidae > Acinonyx > Acinonyx jubatus. The sequence goes on along the minus strand of NC_069386.1, from coordinate 132,163,052 downwards.
AATGAAACTGCATCCTTACCTCATACAAAAACCAACTCATAGGGGCGCCAGGGTAGCTCAGTTGGTTAAACGGCAATTTCGGCTCAGGTCTTGATCTCATGGTCTGTGAGTTCGAGCCCCACATCAGGATCTGTATTGACAGCTCTGAGCCTACAGCCCACTTCAGATTCTGTGGCTCCCTCTCTCTGCCCTTCCCCTGCACACGCGCGCGCACGCGCGCGCGCACACACACACACACTCTCTCTTTCTCTCTCTCCCCTTCAAAAATAAATAAACATTAAAAAAAACCAACTCATAATGGATCAAAGCCCTAAGTGTAAGAGCTAAAACTATGGAATTCTTACAAGAAAACATAGGGGGTTCAGCATTTTGATCTCGGATTTGGCCATGAGCCAAAAATATGAGCAACGAGAGAAAATTATATAAACTGGTCTTGATCAAAATTTTAAGGTCTTGTACTTCAAAAGACAATGCCAAGAGAGTGAAAAGACAACTCACAGAATGGGAAAAATATTTTCAAATCATACACCTTATAAAAGACTTGTACCTGAAATATATAAAGAACACTTGCAACTCAAAAGCAAAAAGACAAATAATTAAAAAACAGCAAAGGATCTAACATTTAACCAAAAGATATACACAAATGGTTGATAAGCACATGAAAAGATGCTCAACATCATTAGCCCAGCCATCAGGGAAATGCAAATCAAAACCACAATGAGATGATACTTCACACCCACTAGGATGGCTGAAATCCAAAATGTCAGATAATAAGTGTTGGCAAGGATGTAGAGAAATCATACCCCTCATACACAACCGGTGGGAATATAAAATAGTGCACTTTGGAAGACAGTCTAGTAGCTCCTAAAATTAAATAAAGACAAAGTTACCACATCACCTAGCAATTCCATTCCTGGGCATACACCTTAGAGAAATGAAAACATAGGTCCATACAAAAACTTGTACGTGAATGTTTCTAAGAACATTACTCTTCAGAGCTAAGAGGTAGAAATAACCCAATGCCCATTAACTGATGAATGGATAAATAAAAAGTGGTATGTCCATACAATAAAACATTCAACCAGAGTAAGGAATAAAGTACTAATACAAGTTACCACATGAAGGAACTTTGAAAATATTATGCTAAGTGAAAGAAGCTCAGAACAAAAAACTATACTATATGGTCCCACTTATATGAAATGTCCTGAATAGGCAAATCTAGACAGATAGAAGGTAGATTAGCGGTTGCTTATGGCTGGGGGAAGAGAGGAATAAGGAGATGATAGCTGGTCCAAGATGGCAACATAGGAAGATTCTGAGCTCACATCCTCCATGAATTTACCAAATCTGTATTTACGTATAGAGCGATTTCTCCTGAACTAGAACTGAGGGCTGACTGAACGGCTTCTGCACAATAGAAGACAGAAGGACCACATGGAAAACAGGAGAGACAGAGACAGGGTAACAATAAGAACCACCCCCCACCAATGCTCTGAACTGCAGTGGGAAAGGATAGTACTGTGGGACTGGAAGCAGATTTATCTGTCCTGGGGCACAGAAATAAAAGTTGTGGTTTAAAAGGGCAACTGAAATACAAAGGAACTAACCTTCCTATTAGGTGGGGGAGCCTGCTGGAACTGTTTCCAGGTCAGAGAGGCTCATGAGCGCCACTGTTTACACTGCCCCTCCACCATGAGGGTACAGACAGGAGCAGGATCTGGGCGCCCCAGTTGGCTTGCCACCTGAGCAAAGCTCCAGGCCCCTAGCCTATACCAGCCCAGCCTTTCCATCAAGGAGGCTCCAGCACAATGCCCATGAGGACACCTCTGTGCAGTGTCCTCTACTGCTCCAGCCATCTTGCCAAGGCAACACAGGCATAAAGCACCTTGGGAAACCCCAGGCTCCTACCTGCTTCAGCTCCAGACTACTCACCAAGGTACCTGCTGCATGGAGCATCCTAGGACCTCCCAGCCCACACGTGGTTCAGCTCCAGCTTTCCTGCCAAGGCACCCGCTGCACAGAGTGCCCGAAACCTGGGGCTCACAGCCTCCTCAGCTCCAGCTAGCCAGCAGGGCTGCCTCAGCTCAGAGCACTGGGACCCCCCCCCCCCCCCGCCCAGCAGCTCCAGCCAGCCAGCCACAGCCACCAGGCACACACAGTGTACACAGGTAATGTCCCTAGGCAAAGCCATTACTTCAAGTTTAGGAGAAGTAGCTGTTCTGCTTAATTCATGGACACAAACACAAACAAAATGAGGAGACAGAGGGATATGCTCCAAATAAAAGAACAAGTCAAAATAGGAGAAAAACAAATAAATGAAACCGAATTAAGCGATCTACCTGATAAAGAGTTGAAAGTAATGGTCTTAAAGATGCTGACCAGACTGGAGAAAAGTGTGGATGAACTCAGTGAGAATTTTAACAAAAAGGCAGAAAATGTAAAAAGGAAAAAGAGTTAAAGAACACAGTAAGTGAAATGAAAAATACCCTAGAGCAATCAACAGCAGATGACAAGATATGGAAGAATGGATCAACAATCTGGAAGACAAGATCATGGAGAGCACCTAACTTGAACAGTAGTAAGAAAAAAGAATTCCTAAAAAAATGAGAGCAGGTTAAGGGAACTCTGGGACAACAGCAAGTATGTGAACATTCACACTACAAGGAGTCCCAGGAAAAGGAGAAAAGAACAGAAAACTTACTTGAAGAAGTAACAGCTGAAAACATCCCTGACCTGAGAAAAAAGAGAGACATCCAGGTCCATGACATAGACGACCCCAAATAAGATGAAATCAGGAGGTCTACACCAAGGCACATAATAATTAAAATGTGAAAGATTTGGGGCACCTGGGTCACTCAGTCGGTTTAAGTGTCCGACTTTGGCTCAGGCCATTATCTCATGGTTCATGGGTTTGAGCCCCACATTGGGCTCTGTGCTGACAGTTCAGAGCCTGGAGCCTGCTTTGGATTCTGTGTCCCCTTCTCTTTCTGCCCGTCCCCTGCTCACTCTGTCTCTCAAAAATAAATAAACATTAAAAAAATTTGTTTTCAATGTGAAAGATTAAAGATAAAGAGAGAATCTTAAAGCCAACAAGAAAAAAACAACTATTTACAAATAAGGGAAACCCAATAAGGAAATCAGTTGACTTTTCAGCAGAGATGCTGCGGGCCAGAATGCAGTGGTAGGATATATTGAAAATGCTGAAAGGAAAAACCCTACAACCAAGAATACTTTACTCGGCAAAAATATCATACAAAATTGAAGGAGAAATAAAGAGTTCCCCCAGCAAACAAAAGTTAAAGAAGTTCATCACCACTAAACCAGCCTTATAAAAAATGTTAAAAAAGGGGCACCTGGCTGGCTCAGTAGGTAGAACACGTGCCTTGATCTCAGCATCGTGAGTTTGAGCCTCACATTGGGCATGGAGCCTACTTTAAGAAAAAAAAAAACAGATTTATTTAAGTGAAAAAAGGCCATAATTAAAGGAAAATTATGAAAGGAAAAAATTTCATGAAAAAGTAAACATATAAAGGTAGTAAATCCATCTTAAGGGGACTCACAAAATAAAAAGATATAAAAATGTGACAACATATACATAAAACATGGGGAAGGGGAAGCAAAATTGAAGTTCCTTTAGAATGCATTGGAACTTAAGTGACCATCAACTTAACACAGACTGCTATATATGTAGGATGTTATATACAAACCTCATGGTGACCACAAACCAAAAACATATAATAGATGCATGTAAAAAACAGAGAAACGAATCCATCCACAACACTAAAGAAAGTCATCAATCACAAAGAGAGCAAGAGAAGAAACAGAGAAGCACTACAGAAACAACCAGAAAACAATAAAATGACAATACATACCTATCAATAATTACTTTAAATGCAAATGGCCTAAATGCTCCAATGAAAAGACATAAGATAAATGAATGAATGAATAAAACAAGACCCATTTATATGCTGCCTCCAAGAGACACATTTAAGACCTAACGACAAATACAGACTGAAAGTGAAAGCATGGAAAAAGATATTCTCTGCAGATAAAAACGGGGGCGGGAAGCCAGGGTAGCAATACATCTGACAAAATAAACTTTATTTTTCTTTATTTTCTTTTTTCAAAAAGTTTATTTATTTTGAGAGAGAGAGAATGTGTGCATGCATGTGTGGGAAGGGGAGAGAGACAGAGAGACAGAGAGAGAGATTCCCAAACAGGCTCCATGCTGTCAGTGTGCAGTCCAACGTGGGGCTCAATCCCATGAACCATGAGATCACAACCTGAGCTGAAATCAAGAGTCAGACACTTAAATGATTGAGCCACAGGTACCCCAAGACAAAAATAACTTTAAAACAAAAGCTGTAACTAGAGACAGATCATTAAATAACAATAAAGGATCAATCCATCAGGAAAATATAATAATTGTAAATATCTATACACCCAAAAAAGAACCAAAATATTTAAGACAAATATTAGCAGACATTAAGGAAGAAACTGACAGTAACACAACAATAGCAGGGGAATTTTCACACTCATTTACATCAATGGATACATCATCTAGACAGAAAAACAATAAGGAGACAGTGTCTGAATGACACATTAGATCAAATAGACTGAACAGATCCATAATTCCATCCAAACACAGAATATATATTGTTTTCAGTGTACATGGAACATTCTCCAAGATAGATCACATGTTAAGCCACAAAACAAGTTTCAATAAAGTTAATCACACTGAAATCATATCAAGCACCTTTTCTGATCACAATGGTTTTAAACTGGAAAGCAACTACAAGAAAGAAAAACCTGGAAAGAACACAAACATGTGGATGCTAAACAATATACTACTAAACAACCAATGAGTCAACAAAATAATTAGTTTTAAAAAGAGAAAAAATATATGAAGACTAGTAAAAATGAAAACACAATGGTCCAAAATCATTGGGGTACAACAAAAGCAGTTCTTGGAAGTTTATAGCATTGCAGGCCTACCTCAAGAAGCAAGAAAAATCTCAAACACTAAGGTTACAGTTAAAAGAACTAGAAAAAGAAGAACAAAGTCCAAAGTTAGTAGAAACAAGCAAATAATCAAGATCAGAGTGGAAATAAGTAAAACAGAGACTAAAAAAATAGAAAAGCTCAATGAAACCAAGAGGTGGTTCTTTGAAAAGATAAATAGTGACAAACCTTTAGTCAATGCATCAAGAAAAAAAGAGAGGGGACACAAATTCAGAAATGAAAAAGGACAAGTAACAACAAACACTACAGAAATACAAAGGATTACAAAAGAGTACTACAAAAAATTGTAATACCGACATATTAGGCAACTTAGAAGAAATAGAGAAGTTCCTAGAAACATACAATCTTCCAAAAGTGAATCAGGAAGAAACAGAAAATCTGAACAGATCAATTACCAATAATGTAATTAAATCTATAGCCAAAAACACTCCCAACACACAGAAGTCCAGGATTAGACGGAGTCACAGGTGAACTCTACAAAACATTCAAAGAGAAGGTAACTCCAATTCTCTTCAAACTATTCCAAAAAATAAAGAAGAAAAGAAAATTTCCAAATACATTCTATGATGTCAGTCTTGCCCTGATACCAAAACCAGACAAAGACACTATAAAAAAAGAAAACTCCAGGCCAATAACCCTGATGAACATAGATGAAAAAATCCTCCACAAAATATTAGCAAACTGAATTCAATAATATATTAACAGAATCATTCACCATGATCGAATGAAATTTAGGGATGCAAGAATGGTCCAATCTATGATCAATCAACATGATGTATCACATTAACAAAATGAAGGCTAAAAATCACATGATCACCTCAATAGACGCAGAAAAAGCATTTGACAAATTTTAACATCTGTTCATAACATAAACTCTTAACAAAGTGGATTGAGAGAGATATTTACTTTATAAAGGCCATACATGACAAACCCACAGCTAAAATCATAATTTAAGATCAGGAACAAGACAAGGATGCCCACTCTTAGCACTTTTATTCAATATAGTACTGGAAGTCCTAGCAATCAGACAAGAAATAAAAGGTATCCAAATAGGTAAGGAGGGAGTAAAACTCACTATTTGCAGGTGACACTATCCTATATGTGGAAAACCCTAAAGACTCCATCAAAAAACTATTAAAACTAAAAACTCAGTAAAGTTGCAGGATACAAAATATATAGAAATCAGTTGTAGTTTTATACAATAATGAAGTAGCAGGAAGAAAAATTAAGATAATTCCACTTTTAACTGTACCAAAAAAAAAAAACAACCCTAGAAATAAATTTAAGAAGGAAGTGAAAGACCCATACTCTGAAAATTATAAAACACTGAAAGAAACTGAAGAGGATAAATGGAAAGATATACCATGTTCATGAATTTGAAGAATATTTTCAAAATGTCCATACTACCCAATAGAATCTACAGATTCAATGCAATCCCTAAGAAAATACCAAGAGTATTCTTCATAAAACCAGAACAAATACTAAAATCTGTATGAAACCACAAAAGACTCTGAATAACCAAAGCAAACTTAAGAAAAAAGAACAAAACTGGAGGTATCACAAATCCAGGCTTCATGATACATTGCAAAGCTATAGTAATCAAAACAGTATGATACTGGGACACATAGATTGATGGAACATGATAGAGCCCAGAAATAAACCAACACTAATCTGCTCAATTAGTATACCACAAATGAGAGGAGAATATACAATGGGGAAATGTCAGCCTCAAAAGATTGTGCTGGGAAAACTGCACAACTACATGCAAAAGAATGAAACAGGACCACTTTCTTACACCATACACAAAAATAAACTTGAAATGGATAAAGATCTAAAAATAGGAGAACTGAAACCATAAAACTCCTTAAAACATAGGCAGTGATCTTTTTGACATCAGCCTTAACATTTTTCTAGATGAGTTGCCTCAAGCAAGGGAAACAAAATGAAAAATAAATGACCATGACTACACCAAGATTAAAAGCGTTTGAAGGAAACCATCAATAAAACAAAAAGGCAACCCACTGAATAGGAGAAAATACTTGCAAATGCTATAACTGACAAGGGGATAATATCCAAAACTCATAAAGAACTTATACAACTCAACACTATATACAAATAATCTGATTAAGAAATGAGCAGAAGACCTAAATGGACATTTCTCCAGAGACAACACACAGATAGCCAACAGAAATATGAAAAGATGCTCAACATCATTAATCATCCGGAAAATGCAAATCAAAACTGCAATGAGATATCACTTCATACTTGTCAGAAAGGCTAGTATCAAAAAGACAGGAAGTAAGTGTTGGTGAGGATGTGAAGAAAAGGGAACCCTTAGGCACTGTTGGCGGGAATGCAAATTGGTGCAACCATGGCAGAAAACTTTATGAAAGTGCCTCTAAAAATTAAAAATAGAAATACTGGGGCATCTGGGTGGCTCAGTCAGTTAAGCATCCAGCTATTGATCTTGGCTCAGGTCATGATCTCAGGGTGTCATGAGTTCAAGCTCTGCATTGGGCTCTGCACTAACAGAGCAGACCTCCTTGGGATTCTCCCTTGCCCTCTCTCTATCCCTCTCCTATTCACGTGCTTGCGTGCTCTCTCTCTCAAGTTAAATAAATAAACTTAAAAAAAAAATACTATATGATCTAGTAATTTCACTATGGTATTTATCTCAAGATAAGCAAAAACACTAATTCAGAAAGATACATGCATCCCTAGGTTTACTGCATCATTATTTACACTAGCCAAGATAGTGAAGCAACTTGAGTCCACTGATAGATGAACGGATAAAGAAGATGTGGTATATTTACACAATGGAAAAAATATTCAGCCATAAAAAAACAATGGAGATCTTACCATTTGTGACAACATGGATGGACTTAAAGAATATTACGCTAAGTGAAGTTAGACAAAGACAAATATCATATGAGGTCACTTATATATGGCATCTAAAAACCAAAAGAAGAACCAAACAAAACACAAAACAGAATCATAAATATAGAGAACTGGTGGTTGCCAGAGAGGATTCTGGGGAGATGAGCAAAACAGGCGAAGGAAATTAAGAAATGCTAACCCACTTACATTGTAAATATTAAGTCACAGGGATGTAAGCAGAGCATAAAATATAGTCAATAATATTGAAATAACATTGTATGGTAACAGATGATAACTACACTTACAGTGATGAGCACAGCTCAATGCACAGAATTCTCCATTCACTATGTTGTACACGGGAAGCTAATATAACATTGTATTTCAATTATATTTTAATAAACAAAAAGAAGGTGGTAGCAAAAGGATCCAGGGTCTCTTTCTGAGGGTAGGGAAAGTTCTAAAATTGTGGTGATTATTGTGAAGATCTGTGACTACACTGAGTTGTACACTTCAAATCGGTAAATGGTCTGGTATGATAATTCTGTCTCAATACACCTATTTTTAAAAATAAGAAAAAATATCTTAGATAGAATATCTTAGATAGAAACAATGATCTAGCTTCCACTTTAAGAAACTAGACAAAAAGGTAATTAGGCCCAAATCAAGCAGAAATAAGAAAACGGAGAGAAGAAACCGATGAAATTAAGAATAGAAATACAACACACAAAATTTTTTTCTTAAGAAAATACAAAAGTGGAGAGAAACTGTCGGTTAAGCATCTGACTCTTGATCTTAGCTCAGGTCTTGGTCTCAGGGTCATGAGTTCAAGCTCCACCTTGGACTCTGTGCTGGGTAAGGAGCCTACTTAAAAAAAAAAAAAACAAACTTCAAAGTTGATAAATTGAACTAGCCAAATTGACCAAGGGAACAAAAAGAGAGAAAAGACAAACAGCAAACAGCAAAAATGAAAGGAAAACCAATACTGACATTACAAATGTTAAAACGATAAGAGACTAGTATGAACTTTATGCTGATAAATTTGACAATTTAGATGAAACAGAGAAATTCCATAAAAGACTCAAACTACCAAAGTTTAATCAAGAAGAAATAGATAACCTGAACAGTTTGTGTCTATTATAGAAAATGAGTTTGTAGTTTAAAACCTTCCAGCAATAAAAACTCCAGGCCCAGGTGTCTTCACTGGCAAATTGTACCAAATATTTAGGAAAATATAATGCCAACTCTACACAAACTCTTGTAGGATATATAAAGAAGGAAACATATCCTAAGCCATTCTATGAGGTTAACATTACCTGACACGTAAATCAGAAAAAGATTGTCATAAACAAATATCCCTCACGAACACAAATGTGAAACTTCTCAATTACTAACAAAATGAGAATAAAAGCACATAAAAAGAAACAATCAACACGGCCAACTGCGGTTTACCCTAAGAATGCAAAGTTTGTTCAGCATTTGAAAATCAATCAATGGAGGGGCACCTGGGTGGCTCAGTTGGTTGAGTGTCTGACTTTGGCTCAGGTCATGGGTTCAAGACCACAAGAGGCTTTGTGATGATAGCTCAGAGCCTGGAGCCTATTTCGGATTCTGTGTCTCCTTCTCTCTCTCTCTCTCTCTCTGCCCCTCCCCGACTTGTACTCTGTCTCTCTCTCTCTCTCAAAAATAAATAAAACATGAAAAAAAATTTTAAATACTAAAGTAATGATCATAAAGATACTCACTGGACTTAAAAAAGAGTGGAGGACATCAGTGATATCCTTTAAAAAAAAAAGAGATAAAAAAGACCCAGAGATGAAGAACACAATAAATGAAATTAAAATTACACTGGATGGAATATATACCAGGCTAGAGGAAGCAGATGAACAAATTAATGACTTGGAAGACAGAGTAATAAAAAGTAACCAAGCAGAGCAAATGAGAGAAAAAAAAATATGCAAATTGAAAACAGTTTCAGGGGACTATGACTCCATCAAGCATAATAGAATTCACATTATAGGTATCCCAGAATAAGAGAGAGAGAAGGGGGCAGAAAATTTATTTAAAGAAATAATAGCTGACAAGTTCCTGATCTGGGAAAGGAAACAGATACCAAGATCCAGGAGGCACAGAGTTTCCCCCCAACCCCCGCCACCAAAATCAACCCAAGGAGGTCCACATCAAGACACAGAGTAATCAAAATGGCACAGTGGTGATAAAGAAAAAATTTTTTACATCAGCAAGAGAAAAGAAGACAGTTGCATACAAAGGAAACCCCATAAGGCTATGAGATTTGTAAGCAGAAACTTTGCAAGCCAGAAGGGAATGGCATGATACACAAGGTGCTGAATGGGAAAAATCTACAACAAAGAATACTGTATCCAGCAAGGCTATCATTCAGAATAGAAGGAGAGTTTTTCAGATGAACAAAAACCAAAGGAGTTCATGACCACTAAACCAGCACTACTAGAAATATTAAAGGGGACTCTTTGAGTGGAAAGGAAAGACCATAAATGAGAGTATGAAAAATATGAAATACAAAAGCAGTAAAAATAAATATTTCTGTAAAAGGTCAAGGATTCACAAAATAAAACAGTGTAAAATAGGACACCAAATACCTAACGTGGGGGGTAGGGAGAGGAGTAAAGAATGAGTTTGAACTTAAACAACCATCAATTTAATATAGACTGCTATATGCAGAAAATATGATATATAAAACTAATGGTAACCACAAATCAAAATCCACTGATATGCAAAGAATAAAGAGAAAGGAATCCAAGTATATCACTAAAGAAAACCAGCAAACCATGAAAAGAGAACAAGAGGCCAGAGAAAAACTACAAAAACAACCACAAAATGAGTAACAAAATGGCAATAAATATATGTAAATAATTACTTTGAATGTAAATGGACTAAAGACTCCAATCAAAAGACATAGGGTAAGTGTGTAGATTGAAAAAACAACAAAAAACAAAAACCCATGCATATCCTGCTTACAAGAGACTCATTTCAGACCTACAGACACACCTGCAGATTGAAAGTGAGAGGCTAGAGAAACATTTATCATGCAAATCGATGTCAAAAGAAAGCCAGAGTAGGAATACTTATACTGGACAAACTAGACTTTAAAACAAACTGGAAAAAGAGACAAAAAGGACACTACATAATAATAAAGGGGACCAGCCAACAAGAAGATTTAACAATTGTAAATAATATGCACCCAAAATGGGAGCACCCAGATACATACAAGTTAATAAACATAAAGGAATTAATCAATAGTAATAATAAGGGTTTTTAATACTCCATTTACATCAATGGACAAATCATTCAAACAGAAAATCAATAAGGAAACAGTGGCTTTGAAAGACACACTGGGTCAGATGGATTTAACAGATAAGTTTCAGAACATTCCACCCTAAAACAGGAGAATACATTTTCAAAAGCACATTAAACATTCTCCAGAACAGTTCATGTATTAGGCCACAAAACAAGCCTCAACAAATCTAAACAGATCGAAGTCATACTGTGCATCTTTTCTGACCACAATATTATGAAACTAGAAATCAACCACAAGAAAAAATCTGGAAAGAACACAAATACAAAGAGGTATTTTAAATAACATGCTACTTACTGAACAATGAATGGGTCTACCAAGAAATAAACAACTACATGGAAAGAAATGAAAACAAAAACACAATAGTCCAAAATCTTTGGGATACAGTAAAAGTGCTAAGAGGGAAGTTATTTAATACAGGCCTACCTCAAGAAGAAAGAAAAATCTCATAAAAACCAACTTAACTTTACACATAAAGGAGTTAGCAAAGAACAAACAAAACCAGCAAAAGGAAGGAAATAATAAAGATTAGAGCAGAAATAAATGATTAAAACTAAAACAAACAAACAAATAAACCACAATAGAACAGATCAATGAAACCAGAAGCTGGTTCTTTGAAAAAAATCAACAATATTGATAAACCTCTAGCCTGACTTAGAGAGAGCGAGCGAGAGCAAGCGAGCAGACGCGCAAGAAGTGAGTTCTGTGACCCAAAGAAACAAAATCACAGATGAAAGAGAATAACACTACTATGGAAATACGAACAATTGTAAGACACTATTATGAAAAATTATACACCAACAAATTAGACAACCTAGAAGAAATGGACAAATTCCTAGAAACATATAACCTACTGAAACCAAAACAGGAAGAAATAGAAAATTTGAACAAACCAGTTACCAGCAATGAAGCTGAATCAGTAATCAAAAAACTCCCAACAAGCAAATGTCCAGGACCAGACAGCTTCACAGGACAATTCTACCAAACATTTAAACAGTTAATACCTATTACTCTCAAAGTATCCCAAAAAATAGAAGAGGAAGGAAAACTTCCAAATTCATTCTGAGGCCAGTATCACCCTGACACCAAAACCAGATAAAGACACCACACACACAAAAAGGCCAATATCTCTGATGAACATAGAGCAAAACTCCTCAACAAAATACTAACAAACCAAATCCAATAATACATTGCAAAAATCATCCACCATGATCAAGTGGGATTTATTCCCAGGATGTAAGGGTGGTTCAATATTTGCAATTAATCAACAAAGTAGTTCTAGAGGAAAATTACCTCAACAGAATAAAGGCCTTATATGAAAAACCCACAGTGAAAAGCATACTCAGTGGGGGAAAAACAGAACTTTTCCCCTAAGGTCAGGAACAAGATGAGGATGTCCACTGTCCCCACCTTTATTCAACATAGTACTGGAATCAGATAAGAGAAAAAAAAAAAGCATCCAAACTGGTAAGGAAGAAGTAAAACTTTCACTATTTGCAGTTGACATGATACAATGCATAGAAAACCTAAAGACTCCACCAAAAAACTAGAACTGACAAGTGAAAATTCAGTAAAGCCACGTGATACAAAAATCAACATACAGAAATCTGTCACAATTCTACATGCTAATAATGAAGAAACAGAAAAGTGAAATTAAGAAAACAATCCCATTTACGACTGCACCAAAAACAATAAAAAATCTAGGAATAAACTTAACCAAAGAGGTGAAAGACCTGTACTCTGAAAACTATAAAATACTCATGAAAGAAACTGAAGAGGACACAAAATAAAGACATTCCATGGATGGGAAAAATATTGTTGAAATGTCTATACTACTCAATCCACAGATTTAATTCAATCCCTACCAAAATATCAACGACATTTTTTGCAGAACTAGAACAAATAATCCTAAAATTCGTTTGGCACCACACAAGATCCCAAATAGCCAAAGCAATCCTGAATAACAAAAGCAAAACTGGAGGTATTACAATTCCAGACTTCAAGTTATGTTATAAAGCTGTGGTCATCCAAACAGGATGGTACTGGCATAAAAACAGACATTAGATCAATGAACAAAATAGAAAACCAGAAATAAACTCACAATTATACACTCGATTAATCTTTGACAAAGGAGGAAAGAACATATAATGGGAAGAAGACAGTCTCTTCAGCAAATGGTGTTGGGAAAACTGGACAGCAACATGCAGAAGAATGACACGACCACTATCTTACACCATACACAAAAATAAACTTCAGAAAGGGTTAACGACCTAAATGTGAGACCTTCCCATACAAATCCTAGAAGAGAGCAAAGGCAGTAATCTCTTTGACATTGGCCATAGCAACATTTTTCTACATAGGTCTCCTGAGGCAAGGGAAACAAAAGCAAAAATAACCTATTGGGACTACATCAAAATAAAAAGCTTCCTCATAGTGAAGGAAACAATCAACAAAACTAAAAGGTAACCTACTGAGGGAAGATATCTGCAAAGAACATATCCAATAAAGAATTAGTATCCAAAATATACAAAGAATTTATACAGCCCAACACCCCCAAAACTCAAATAATCAAATTTAAAAATGGGCAGAAGGGGGCACCTGGGTGGCTCAGTGGGTTAAGCATCGGTCTCTTGATTTTGGCTCAAGTCACAGTCTCACGCTTCCATGAGATAAAACCCCGTATTAGGCTCTGTGGTAACAGCTCAGAGCCTACTTGAGATTCTTTCTCTCCACCCATCCCCCACGCTCTCAAAATAAATGCTTTTAGAAAAGATTTTTTAACGTTTATTTCTGAGAGAGCGAGAGCGAGAGAACAAGTGGGGGAGGGGCAGAGAGAGAGGGAGACAGAATCCAAAACAGGCTCCAGGCTCTGAGCTATCTGCACAGAGTCCAATGCTGCACTTGAACTCACAAATCATGAGATCATGACCTGAAGTGAAGTCAGATGCTTAACTGACTGAGCCACCCAGGAGCCCCAGATAAAAACTTTTAAAAAAATGGGCAGAAGACATGAACAGACACTTCTCCAAAGACATTCAGATGGCCAACAGACACATGAAAAGATGCTCAACATCACTTATCATCAGGGAAATGCAAATCAAAACTCTAATGAGATATCACCTTACACCTGTCACAGTGGCTAAAATAAAAAAAATACAAAAAAGGACAAGTGCTGGTCAGGATGTAGAAAAAAGGAACCCTCATGCACCGGGCTGGGAATGCAAACTCATGCAGCCACTGTAGAAGACAGTACAGAGGTACCTCAAAAAGTTAAAAATAGAACAACCCTGTGATCCAGCAATCACACTACTGGGTATTTACCCAAAAAGTACAAAAGCATGAACTCAAAGGGATACATGCACCCCTAGGTCTTCTGCATCTGCAGCATTATTTACAATAGCCAAATAATGGAAACAGCCCAAGTGTCCGTCGATAGATGAATGGATAAAGAAGATGTGGTATATCTATACATAATAGAATATTATTCAGCCCTAAGAAAGGTATCTCGCCATTTACAACGACATGGGTGGAGCTAGGGAGTATTATGCTAAGTTAAACAAGTCAGAAGAGATAGTATGATTTCACTTGTATGTGGAATTTAAGAAACAAAAACTAACAAAGAAAAATAAGAGAGAGAAACCAAGAATCACACTCTAGAGAGCAAATGGTTACCAAAGGGAGGTGGAGGGTGGGGTGGGGATGATGGTTGAAACAGGGGAAGGGGGTAAAGAGCACACTTGTCACCATGAGCACTGAGTAATGTATAGAATCGCTGAATCACTATACCATACACCTGGAACTAATGTAACACTGTATATTAACTATCCTAGATTAAAATAAAAAAAAAAAGACTTAATTTTAAAAAAAGTGCTAAAAGACAATAACTTCCAACCAAGAATACTCTGCATGGAAAAATTATCATTCAAAATTAAAGGAGAGATGGAGTTTTCTGGACACTCAAAGCCAAAGGAGTCCATCCTAACTAAACCAGCCTTAGAAGACATGCTAATGGGACTTGTTTAAGCTGACTAGCAACAAGAAAACACAGGAAAGCATAAACCTCACCGGCCAAGGTAAATATATAGTAAAGGTAGAACATGCATTATATAAAACTAGCCTAAAGGCTAAAAAACAAAAGTAGCAAAAATAACCATAATTACAATAATTAGTAAAGGGACACACAACATTAAAAGATGTGACATGTGACATCAAAAACATAAAACATGAGGGAACAGTAAAAATGTGCTTTGAGAATGCCTTTAAACTTAAACTGTTATCAACTTAAAATAGGCTGTTATAAATATAAATTGTTATATGTAATCTTCATGGTAACTACAAGCAAAAACCTATAGTAGATACACAGAAGATGAGAAAAGAATCTAAACATACCACTAAAGAAAATCATCAAGCCACGAAAGAGAGCATGAGAAAAAGAAAGGAACAGAGGAACTACAAAATACAAATAAATGGAAAGATATTCATGCACATCAACTGGGAGAAAATTGTTAAAAGGTCCATGTGACCCCCAAAACAACAGATTCAATGACATCCTATCAAAATTTCAATAGCATTTTTCTTTTTCTAAGTTTATTCATTTTGAGAGAGAGAGAGAAAAAAGAGGAGAGGAGAGAAGAGAATCCCAAGCAGGCTCTGCACTGTCAGTGCAGAGTCTGACAAGGGGCTCGATCTCACGACTGTGAGATCATGCCCTGAGGTGAATCAAGAATCAGACTTTTAAGCAACTGAGCCACCCAGGCACCCCTATTTATTTTTGAGAGGGAGAGAGCATGTGCACATTAGCAGGAGAAAGGCAGAGAGAGAGGGAGAAAGAATCCAAAGCAGGCTCTGCATTGTCAGTGCATAGCCTGATGCAGGTGTCTCTAACCCACAAACTTTGAGATCATGACCTGAGCTGAAACCAAGAGTTACATGCTTAACTGACTGAGCCACTCAGGTGCCCCTCCAATAGCATTTTTCACAGAAATGGAACAATCCTAAAATTTGTATAGAAACGCAAAAGACCATGAATAACCAAACCAATTTTGAAAAAACCAAAGTGGAAAGCACCATGCACCCTGATTTCAAACTACATTACAAAGCTACAGTAACCAAACAGTATGATAGTGACATAAAAATACACACACAGACCAATGGAAGAGAACGGAGAGCTCAGAAATAAACCCATGCATATATGGTCAATTAATTTACAACAAAGGTGCCAATAATATACAATGGGGAAAGGACAGCCTTCTAAATAAATGGTGCTGGGGAAACTGAACAGCCACATGTAAAAGTATGAAACTGGAGTGGTATCTTCCACTGTCCACAAAAATTAATGCAAAATAACTTAAAGACTTGAACACAACACCTGAAACCATAAAACTCCTAAAAGAAAATATAGGCAGAAAGCTTCTTGACATTGGTCTTGGTGCTACTTTTTTTTTTTTTTCAACGTTTATTTATTTTTGGGACAGAGAGACAGAGCATGAACGGGGGAGGGGCAGAGAGAGAGGGAGACACAGAATCGGAAACAGGCTCCAGGCTCTGAGCCATCAGCCCAGAGCCTGACGCGGGGCTCGAACTCCCAGACCGCGAGATCGTGACCTGGCTGAAGTTGGATGCTTAACCCAGGCGCCCCTTGGTGCTACTTTTAAAATCTGACACCAGGGGCGCCTGGGTGGCTCAGTCGGTTAAGCGTCTGACTTCGGCTCAGGTCATGATCTCACAGCTTGTGAGTTCAAGCCCTGCGTCGGGCTCTGTACTGACAGCTCAGAGCCTGGAACCTGCTTTGGATTCTGTGTCTCCCTCTCTCTCTCTGCCCCTCCCTGGCTCACACTCTGTCTCTCTCTCAAAAATAAATAAACATTAAAAAAAAATGTTTTAAAAAAATAAAATCTGACACCAAAAGCAAAGGCAACAAAAGCAAAAATAAACAAATGGAACTATACCAAACTAAAAAGCTTCTGCACAACAAAAGAAACCATCAGCAAAATGAAAAGGCAGCCTACCAGATGGGAGAAAATATTTTCAAGTCATGTATCTGATGAAAGGTTAGTACCCAAAATATGTAAAGAACTCAACCCAATACCAAATAAGAAAAAAAAAAGTCCACAAACAATCTGATTTAAAAATGGGCAGAATATCTGAATAAACAGTTCTCTAAAGAGACATACAGATGGCCGATATACGAAAAGATGCCCAACATCACAAACCAACAGAGAAAAGCAAATCAAAGCCATGAAGAGATATCACGTCACACTTGTCAGAATAGCTATTATCAAAAGGACAAGAAATAATAAGTGTTCGTGAGAATGTGAAGAAGAGCGAACCCTGTGCACTGTTGGTGGAAATGTAAATTAATGCAGCCCCTATAGAAAACAGTATGGCTTTTCTCAAATAATTAAAAATAGAACTACCATATGATCCAGCAACTCCACTGCTGCGTATTTGAGGAAAACAAAAACATTCAAATTCAAATTTGAATTCAAAAAAGATACATGCACTCCAATGTTCACTGCAGCATTATTTGCAACAGACAAGATATGCAATTAACCTAAGTGTCCATCAAGGAATGAAGAAAATGTGGTACACATGTACAAATGGCATTATTCAGCCATAAAAAAGAATAAAATATTGCCATTTGCCACAACATGGATGGACCTTGAGGGCATTATGCTGACTGAAGTAAATCAAAGAAAAACAAATATGATATAGTTTCTATGTGGAATCTTTAAAAAACAAAAACAGAGGTGCCTGGGTGGCTCAGTGAGTTAAGTGCCTGACTTCAGCCCAGGTCGTGATCCTGCTGTTCAGGAGTTCCAGGCCCGTGGTGGGTTCTGTGTTGACAGTTCAGAGCCTGGAGTCTGCTTCAGATTCTGTCTCAGTCTCTCTTTGCCCCTCCCCCGCTTATGCTCGGTCTCTCTCAAAAATAAATAAAAACGCTAAAAAATCAAAACAAAACAAAAACAAAAACAAAAACAGGGGCGCCAGAGTGGCTCAGTCAGTTAAGCGTGGTACTCTTGATTTCAGCTTAGGTCATGATCTCATGGCTCGATTCATGAGGTCCAGCACCGCATTGGGCTCTGCACTCACAGCCTGGTGTCTGCTTGGGATTCGCTCTCTCTCCTCCCCCTCCTCAGGTCCCCCCTCCATCTATATGCTTGCATGTGCTCTCTCTCTCTCTCTCAAAATAAACTAAAAAAAAAAAAAAAAAGTAAAAAAACAAAAACAAAAAAACCAAACTCACAGATACAGAGAACAGATTGGTGGTTGGCAGTGGGGCTGTGGGTTGAGGGGGGTGAGTGAAATGGGTGAAGGGAGTCAAAAGGTACAAATTTCCTTTTGTAAAATAAGTCAGGGGAATGTAATGTACAGCTTGGTAACTATAGATAATACCGTACTGCATGTTTGACGGTTGCTAACAGAGTAAATGTTAAAAATTCTTACAAGAACACAAATTTGTAACTACATACAGTGGCAGATGTTAACTAGACTTACATGTGGTCATCACTTTACAACACACACAAACACTGAATAATTATGCCATATATCTGAAACTAATATAATGTTAATTATATCTCAAAAAAACCCACAAGAAATAAAAAACACAGACGAGGAGGGAACATTCCGGAACCCATTTTACACGGTTAGCATTACCTTGGTATCAAAGCCAAAAAGCATACTACCAGAAAGGAAAACTATAGGCAAATATCCCTGATGAACTGAGATATAAAAAATTCTCAGCAAAATACTAGCAAATTCAATTCAGCAGCACATTAAAAAAATCATTCACCATGATCAGATGGGATTTATCGCTGGGATGCCAGGATGATTTAATATGTACAAATCAATGTGATACATCTTATTGAATGCAAGGGAAAAAAATCCCATGGATCATTTCAACAGACACAGAAAAACCATTTGACAAAATTCAACATCCATTCATGATAAAATCTCTTTATAAATTAGGCACAGAAGGAATGAACCTCAATAAAAGCCACATAAGACAAGCCCACCGCTAACAACATACTCGATGGTGAAAGGTTAAAAGCCTTTGCTCCAAGATCGGAAACAAGACAAGGGTGCCACTCTCACTACTCCTATTCAATCTAGTACTGGAAGTCCTAGCCAGAGTAATCAGGCAAGAAAAATCTAAGGCATCAGAAATGGAAATAAGTAAGTGAAATTTTCTCTATTCGCAGATGACAGGAATTTATACATAAAAAATCCTAATGATTCCACCAAAAAAACCCTGTCATATCAAATTCAATAAGGTTGTAGGATACAAAATTAACATACAAAAATTAGTAGCATTTCTATACACTATTGATGAACTATCTGAAAAAAAAAATCCCATTTACAATAGCATCAAAAACAAACAAACAAAAAAATACTTAGGAATAGTTTAGCCAAGAAGGTGAAAGATCTCTACACTGAAGACTATAACACAATGAATAAAACTGAAGACACAAATAAATGTAATTTGGGTTGGAAGAACTAATATTGTTAAAGTGCTTACACTACCCAAATATATCTATAGATTTAATGCAATCCCTATTATGTTCCCATAGCATTTTTTAAGTAAAAAAAAAAAAATCCTAAAATTTATGTGGAACCACAAAAGACCCTGAATAACCAAAGCAATCCTGGGAAAGAAGAACACAGCAGGAGGCAGCACAATCACTTCCTGATGTTAAGCTATGCTATAAAAATATAATAATCAAAACGCTATATGGCATAAACACAGATGAAAGGAACAGAACTGAGACCCCAGAAATAAACCCATGCAAATACGGTCAACTAATATTTGACAAGGGAGACAAGAATACTCAATGGAGAAAAGACAGTCTCTTCAAGAAATGGTGCCATGAACATTAGATATTCATAAAAAAAAAAAATGAAACTCAACCTCTATCTTACTTATACCACTCACAAAATTTAACTCAAAATAGATTAAAAATTTAAATGTAAGACCGGAAACCATAAAAATCCTAGAAGAAAATATAGGAAAAAAGACCTTTTCCATGGGTTTTGGCATTGATATTTTTGGACAGGACACCTAAAGCACAAACAACAAAATCAGAGATAAACACGAGGGACTACATCAAACTAAAAAGCTTCTGCACAGCAAAAGAAATGATCAAAATGAAAAGGCAACCCACAGAAAATGTTTGCAAACCATGTATCTGCTAAAGTTTAAAATTAAAAATATATAATGAACTCATATGATGCAATAGCAAAAGAACAAATAATCCAATTTAAAAACGGGCATAGGATATGAATAGATATTTTTCCAAAGACAAATGAAAGGCCAATAGGTACATGAACAGATACTCAATATCACTAATCATTAGGGAAATGCAAATCAAAACCACAATGATATATTATCTCATGCCAGTCAGAATGGCCAGATGGGAGGTAACAAATGCTGGCAAAGATGTGGAGAAAAGGGAACCCTCGTGCACTGTTGGTAGAAATGTAAATTGTACAGCCACTCAGAAAACAGTATGGAGGTTCTTCAAAAAATTAAAAATAGAACTACAATATGATCCAGCAATTTCATTTCTGGGTATTTATAAAAAAAACAAACAAACCCAAAAACCCTAACTCAAAAAGATATCTGCATACCCATGTTCACAGCAGCATTATTTACAATAACCTAGACATGAAAACAACCTAGGTGTCTCCTGATGGATGAATGGATAAAGAAGTTGTGGTACATACATACAGTGGAATATTAGTCATAAAAGAATGAGATGTTGCCATTTGCAACAACATGGTTGGACCTTGAGGGCATAATGCTAAATGAAGTAAGTCAGAGAAAGACAAATACCATCTGCTCTCACTTATACATGGAATCTACAAACAAAACAAACAAGAAAAACCCCACACATTTTGTAGAATAGAAAATGTGGTTCCCAGAGGCAGAAGCTAAGGGGGAGGGGAAAACTGGATAAAGGTGGCCAAAAGGTACAAATTTCTAGTTATAAGACAAATCAGTACTAATGCACAACATGGTGATTCTAGTTAACACTGCATATGAAGTGTTGGGTGTTAACTACTTGTGGTAATCATATTACAATGTATTAGTTAAATCATTTGCTCTATACCTTAACCACCGTTGTAGTTCAATTTTATATCAAATTGGAAAAAGAAAAATTTTAAAGCCTACTATAAAGCTACAGTAATCAAAACACTGTGGTATTTGTATAGAGAGAGGCATCTTGACCAATGGAATGGAAAATCCAGAAATAAACCCTTGTGTATACAGTCAAATGACTTTTTATGAGGGTGCCATGACCATTCATGGGGAAAGGATGGTATTTTCAACAGATGATGCTGGGGAAACTGGATTATCCACAGGCAGAAGAATGAAATTGGACTCTTAACTAACCCCACATACAAACATCAACTCAACGTGAATCAAGTACCTAAAACAATAAAACTTGGAAGGAAACATAGGACAAAAGCTTCAGGATATTGGATTTGGCAATAAATTCTTGGATATGATGCCACAGGCAACAAAAGAAAAAAAAGGCAAGCTGGACTTTGTGAAAATTTAAAATTTGTACATCAAGAGACACTATCCAGAGAGCAAAAAGGCAACCCATGGGATGAGAGAAAATATTTGTAGATCATTTACCTGATAAGGGATTCATGTTCAGAATATATACAGGATTCCTTAAACTCAACAACAACCACAGACATTCAAAAGTAGGCATTTCTTTGAAGGGGATATACGAATGGCCAGTAAGTATATGAAAAGATGCTCAACATTAATCATCAGGGAAATGCAAATCAAAACTACAGGGAGATCCCACTCACACCCATTAGGATGGCTCCTACAAAAAAACAAAACAAAACAAAACAAAACAAAACAGAAACAGGTGTTGGTGGGGATATGGAGAAATCAGAATGCTTGTGTTCTGCTGGTGGAATGTACGATGGTAGAGTCACTGTGGAAATCAGGAGGGAGGTTCCCCCAAAACTAAAAATAGCATTGCCATAGGATCCAGCAATCCCACTTCTGGGTATATACTCAAAAAAGAATTGAGAGCAGGGTCCCAAGGAGGTATTTTGCACACTTGTATTTAGGGCAGCATTATTCACAATAGTTAAGACAAAGAAGCAATCTAAGTGTCTATTGACCAATAAGTGGATAACAAAATGTGATGTATACATACCACGGAATAATAGTTTTGAAAAAGAAGGACATTCTGAAATATGGTATAACATCGATGAACCTTGAGGACATTTTGTTAAAGGAAATAAGCCAGTCACAAAAAGATAAATACCGTATGATTCCACTTATATGAGGTACTTTGAATAGTCAACGTGATAAAGACAGAAAGTAGAATGGGGGCTGCCAGGGGCTGGGGGAGGAGAGAATGGAGAGCGACTGATAGGTATAGAGTTTCAGATTTATAAAAGGAAAAGAGTGATGGTGATGAATGGTAGTGATGGCCTCACAACAATGCAAATGTATTCAATTTTGATAAACCGAACACAGTGGTTAAGATGGTGAGTTTTAGGTTAGGTCTGTTTTGACGTAAGAAAAATATTTTTAAATTATGAAATACACACTCATTCCAACAGAAACCAAATACGAAGACACATTAACAAAGAGCCATTCCTGACCCCCACCCCAAGTTGCACAAATAATTTAAGCTATCAGGTAACCTAGATATGCCATTAGCTGACAGTGCTGAGCCAGCATTTTCCAAGAAGGGAAGGAAAATTCCTTTTCAGAATGAAGAACGTAATTAAAATAGTCCTAAGAAGCAATGTCTAAAGCAGAAAAATTACTTTTTATACAGAAACAAGCAAGAAAAAAAATTAAAGAGTGAAGTCTCAGACAGACGGAGTGAAAGCCAAAGGGTGTTCAGGTGGGGACGGAGAGGCTCTGCTTAGTGGTTAGCAGATGGCCTGTGTGTAGGCTCCCTGAAGCTATGCTCCAATCCAACGGAGACTTCAGGGAAACAATTCTTATTTAAGAGTATTTTTTTTTTAATGTTTATTTATGAGAGAGGGAGCACGTGCACAGTACGACAGGGACAGGGAGTGGGACAGAGGATCCATAGTGGGCTGCGCGCTGACAGCAAAGAGCCCCATGCAAGGACTGAATTCGCAAATCCAAGATCATGACCTGAGCAAGTCCAAAGTCCGATGCTTAACCGACTGAACCATCCAGATACCCCAATGAAATAATTCTTATTAAAGTGGTGATAGAACCCTCTGCAAAAGATCAGCAAGAGACTGTCATTATGGATCTTTATAAATCCTTTCACATGCACCACCTTGGCCCTCAAAATTATATTTTAAAGTCACATAGGGGAAAACGTTCTTATTTCAATTTTAGAAATTAAAAGGCTTCTAGGATGTACCTTGTACAGGTGGTCCAGCCTTTCAAAGACTTTCAACCCTGTAACCTGGGCACCTTCTGGATTACCTGACCCCCTGCCTCTCAGGAAACAAGAATACTGAGCAGTCTCTGAATAGGGTGAGGTTAAGGTCTAGGCAATGAATGATGGATACATCAATGATCATGAACCAACAAGGCAGCTAATTGACCCCAAATCAGAAATTTTCGACCTGTGGCCCAGGGATTACCAATGTCCCCAGGGACAAATTCTCTCACCATGATGAGAAATGTCTCATCCCCACTGTCACAAAGCATTCATTAGTTCAATGTGTTTCTTAGCACAAAACAGTATGCTTATCAAATAACTTTAAAGATCCCTCCTTGCGTCTCCAGAAGAGTTGGGGGCAATGTGGAAAACACTCTGGTCCTTCAGGCATTCACTACTTTACAGAACAAAGACCTTCCAAGCAAAGATGGATGTAGATACATGCTACACCTGTTTTCCAACCGATTTTACAATTAAGGGCAACTAGGGAATTAATAAATTTCTGGTGCATGGGCAAACTACTTGGGTTAGAAATTTTAGTTCCTTCGCAGTGTCCCAGTTGTTTCCTCAGTTACCTTGACCTCCACGTTTCTCTTTAGGAACTCCTAATCACCCATTTGGCTCTTGGGGCCGCAATGTCACCCCCTCACCAGCCCAAAATGAGAACTCGGCTGCAATACCACACTTCACCGGCAGATGCCGCAGGCTCAACACCTGGCAGCCAACTTCGAACTGACTACCAACCCAGCTATTTGATGCCTACTGTATACTTGAAAAGAAATACACTAGGCGCTTCAGGTCAACTCCACACTGGTTGGTTTACTCGGACAACGCGTGAGGATTAGATTAAATCGCATAAAGTGCTTTGAACAATGAACTGAATCGTAGTGTGAAATTATTACCAGCCCAAGGTGAGGTGGCAGAGACAGGAACTTGGGTCCACCGCACTTGTCTCAGCAGACTGGTCGGGTCCCAGGGCTTGCTTTCCATCCAGTTGGGCCCTTTTCCTTTCTCCTGTCTTCCTCCACTAAACTGCTGCTACGTCCTCCAATTTGGAATCCGATATTTGGCTCCTCTACAGCAATGAGGCGGTGGTTTTGAGGGTCGGGATCACAGTGGGGCGGGCCCAAGGAGCATCACCGTTCACCTACTGGAACTTTTAAAAGAGAGGCAGACCGGGAGGTGGCGCGGCGGGACGCAAGAGGTCGCGTTCTTACGGTCTAAACTCAACACTAAGTTTCCTCCTGTGACCTCCGGGCTCGCGCCCCATCTGCACGCGAGACCGACGCCAGCACGTGAGGGGGGGCGGGCTCCGCTCTTCTGCCACAGGCCGGGGCGGGGCCTCTGGCGGCACCTGGGCGGCTGGAACTCCGCGTGGCCGAAGGGCTGCACCTGCCCGGGGCCGGCGGTCTCGGGATCTGGCTCTGCTGTGCCCCTAGCGTGCGGTGGGTCGGGGACGACCCTCGGAAGCAGGGCGCCCGAGTCTCCGGCGCGCCTCCGGGTAGGCACGGGGGCGCCAGCGCCCGCGCGCTCTGGCCCGCACTGGGAGTTCGAGCCCGCCGCAGGCGCACGCGCGCAGGGAGGTGCCACGTGCTGGGGCCCCGAGCGCGGAGGCTGCTGCGCTCAGCGTGGGTGCGTGGCTGCGGCCCCACGTGGGGGCAGCCCCGCCTACCGCGCGGACGCCCCCTCCCCCCGCACACGTGCGGGCCTTCGCCCCCTCCCAGCTCCCGGCGCAGCAGCGCCCGCGTCCGGGATCCCGGCTCCGGCACCGCGAGGCGGCGCGCCGGCTGCCAGGGGCTGCTGAGGGGCGGGGCTGCCGCCCGCATTGTTCCTCCCCGAGTGGCGGGCCCTCCCCTTCCCCCAGCCCCGGGCGGGGCGCGGGGCCGCCGTAGCCGCGGAACGTGGGCTCGCGCCCCGCCTTTGTCTCCCGGGCGCGAGCCGCCGCAGCCCCGCGCCCGCCGCTTGCTGCCAGAGCCGCTTTGTGCCGCGGCGCGGGGGACCGGGGCGTGGAGCCGGCGGGCGCAGCCTCAGCATGGACGTGACCGTCTCGGAGCTCATGGAGCTCTTCCTGCAGAGCCCGCTGGTGACCTGGGTGAGTGCTCCCAACTAGCTCCTTGCCTTATTGTTGGTGCACCGGCGGTAGCCGTACGTTCTCTCTTCCCGGGGTACGGGGTAGCTTCCGGAACGCAAGGGACTCAGTAAGTGCTCCTGGCCAGGGTCGGGGTCTGAGCCCCGGGGTCCGGAGGCATTTCCAACTTGGGAGCCGTTGCGCCTGTTCCGACCGGGGTCTGAGCGGGTACACCTGTTCCCACTCGGGCGCTGGGCTGTGTCCCTGGAGTGGACAAGGTCTGAGTAGTCACCTGGGCCCCCCCATGACTTGATCACTCGAGTAAAGGACCCACTCTCCAAAAATATCCTCGTGTAGTTTCTGAATCCCTGAGGCCGGGTGGATGGCGGTGGGGATTGGGGGTTTGCGAGTGAGAACGTTTACAGGCTGGGGTCGGCGCAGTCCTTTCCAGTAGATTTGAGACGTGAGAAATTTATTGAAAACTCCCTTTTGGGGTTTTTTTTTTCTCCCCCCCCCCCTCCGCCCTGGAACGCTGGAGAAAAGCGGGGAGGAAGTTTTCCTCCTCTCTGGCTTCTGTTGCCTGGCACGAGGAGCCGGTAGAGGCCCTAGAAAAGGGTGGGCTTGGTGCCTGCTGAAGGGTGAGTGGGTGTGGGTGACCCCCTTTTCCTACACCGTCCCTGCTCGCCTTTACCCGAGAGAGCTTTAGACTGTGCGCTTGGGGGTGACTTTTCCTGTCTTTCTCTTTATGCCCCTTTCCTGGCAGGTGAAAACTTTTGGCTCATTTGGAAGCGGCAACCAGGACAACCTGACAATGTACATGGATTTAGCGGATGGCATCTTTTTGAACCAAATTATGTTGCAAATGTAAGTTATCTACAAGGAGAAAGGAAAAAATGATGCTTCAGAACGTTTAAAGTTGTAGAAATGGAACATGAAGTTGAAACAGGAGGGTTCTTTGCAGGCAGAGTCCCTGGTATTGCAGTATAGTATGAAGGTGACTTCTTTCCCTTGGGGATATGGAGAATTCCAGGACAGCAGGTTGGCAGCTTGTTTGGTACATTTGAAATCGAACGACTATCATCCTCTTGGTCTAGGTAGCACAATTGACTTCAAACTCAGATACTTGAGGTTTGAACTCTGAAATAAAAAAACAAAACAAAACCCTTTTTGGGGGCAAGGAACTGTAACGGAGCGTCTGGTTACAGGAAGTGTCTAGGGTGGACCCAGAGCATCTGTGAGGGACTATAAAGTTCCACTGTAGGTTGGGATGCCTGTGTTTCTGAGCTTTCCATTTCATCTTGTTTTCAGTTGCCCCGAAGCAAGTGCAATTGGTTAAGGCCCTTCCCCTGTATTGGATTTGAAGTCACTGTGTTAAGAGAGGCCCTGGGAGTCTCAGTGCTGTGGTACTGTTTGTCTTGAAGCACTCGCAGCTTAAACAGGGTCTTGGTGGAAGTTACACTTGTTAGCATGTATGTCTGACCACATCCTTTCCTGTTGCT
The DNA here is from genome assembly GCF_027475565.1 of Acinonyx jubatus. Taxonomy (NCBI): domain Eukaryota; kingdom Metazoa; phylum Chordata; class Mammalia; order Carnivora; family Felidae; genus Acinonyx; species Acinonyx jubatus. The sequence continues at coordinate 132,135,848 of NC_069386.1, read as the reverse complement.
GAATTCTGCAGAGCCTGTTTGATTGACAGCCTGCCACACGTAGGTGTCGGCTCTCCACTACGTTCTGTTTTTAACCCAGAAAGTGCAGGGAACACATTGGAACTGAGTGTCAGCATGATTCACAAGCGCTGGAAGCAAAATAAAACATTCTAATGTTCTCTGTGGATCGGCCCCTTGTGCTCACCTACTCACCTGCAACTAAGCAAGTTGTCATACTTGAACATGAAGCCATTAGCTAATGAGAATCAGCTTTGCGGCCCACACAGGAGGAGCACTTAGCTTGGGCATATTCAGAAAGTGTTTTAAATAGATCTACCTAAAAAGGCCTGTTTTTTAAAATTCCCTGGCAACACTCCTTCTTTTAGTAAGTCCTAGGGTGTCATGTTGTGTGAGAGACACTTCAGTTTGCCTGTTTCTTAATCTTAACAATCTTGTGTTTGGTTAGATTCTAAAAAGACAAATCTGTTGCCACTTTGGCAGCTCTTGTCTGAGAACATTGATGAAAACGAGTTTTCCTGGGGTTGTCAAACGTCATATTTAAGTTCTGGCAACTCTACCCCCATTTTGGTGGACCCCGAAAGTTACTGGATTTCATTGGTTCAGTGACCAGTGTGTCCTTACCCAAGCCCAAGACTGTTTAATTAAAAACAGCAGTATCCTCAGCCTTTTCATTCAGTTTTTACACCCAGGCGGAGGGGAGAACAAAAGCCCTGGGACTGTTTCTCTTTCTTCCCTGACCTTTGGAATTCCTGAAGCGTTTACCACTTGCTTGTAAATCAGGAGAGCCTGTTGGACCATTCCTTTGAGAAATGCCAGCTCATCACTTGTTCACACTTGGCCCGTGGCTAAATTCAGTTTGAAGGGCTTCTCCACTTCCCTTGACAATTTTATATGGTCTCTCCTCTGTGATATGCGAAGATAATCATTCTAGAAATGGGAGCTGATAAGTCCTCGCAGCTCTTATGGCCTCAAGCAGTGTTTCTGGTGCCTTCTGGCCAGGGTCAGGAACAGAGGAAAGGACACCAGGAAGCTGTTTGGGTGGCTTTCTGAACAAGGAAATCAAGGAGTGAATGGCTTCAGCAGCACACCGTTTACAGAATGACCCTGTTCCAGGTGATAGCAATCAGAACGTTGTTTGCACCTGGAGGCGGGTGGGGATTGTCTGGAAAGGAGACACAGGTGAACTTTTAAGGACGGTAATACTGATCTGTACATTGATCAGGACATTGATCATGAAATGAAGGACGTTTCATTTTTCAGAACTCATCAAGCTGTAACTTACGATCTGTGCATTCGCTCTATGTAATTACCTCAATTGAAAAAAAAAAAAAAGTGTTCCAGCCCTAGTGTTGACAGCCTAGGTAGCCAGCCAGGGTTTGAACCCTAGGTCAGTTTACACTCGCCAAGTGAGGCTGGGCACACACAGCTCAACACTTCAGTTTGCTCATCTGTAGAATGGGAAGTAAATTGCCTCCTTTAAGCGATGGTTGTGAGGATTAAAAGGGATGATGTGTTAGCGATTAGCACAGTGCTTGCCACTTAACAGGTATTAGTATCAATTATATATGTGCCATCTTAATCCAGAACGGATTTGAGGTGCCCCTTAGGAGTTTTTCCAGTCTACCTTTCTCCTACGTTGTTAGTCTCCTAGATTACTGCGTAGCTCATAGCCTTGGTCCTCTCTCAGCAAGCGCTAGGGCACAGCTGGACGCTGGGACCCGAGTCCAAGCCCCATATTTGACACTGTCTGTAAGCCTTGGTGTTCACATGTGCCAAATGGAGAAATGTCAGGCTAACTGGCAGGTAAGTGATAAGGCGATTCTGCCTTATCTCCTATGCTGATAGCTCCAACTGTGTGCTACTTGCCTATTTTGGTAAATTCTCCCCAAGTTGGTAGGACCTGGGAAAATTGTAGAGAGCAGTGTGCTCAGTGGGTTGCTGGAGCTCAGAAAAGAGGCATGTTACCTAACACTTCAGAGCCATATGGATGCCGGCGGGGGTCACGTGGCTGCACCTAGGCTTTGTCTCCGGCAACTGAAGAAGGCCACGGTAGTAGTCTCTTGGCCCTGGCCTCACGGTGACATCAGTGCCTGGAAGCAGGAAAGCCCTGTGGGCTCAGCTTTCAGGGGAGGCCCAGGTCTAGGAGAATTCTTTAGTGAAAGGCATTGAGTGGCTTGGAACAAGATGCATAGGGCACCCTGCTGAATAGTGCCTCTGTAAATGCAGTCTTTCTGGGTGATCTGCTGGTACCCAAGGGAAAACAAGATTTCTGATTCACTTTGGACACGTTTCTCACTGTCTCGTAGCAAAAGTATTTAAGCACTTGTCTGCCTGATGTTTTCAGGGACCAAGTTCACGTTCCCTTCTCTGCCACTTACTAGTTCAGCCACCTTGGGCAAATTACTTACATTCTCTAAGCCTCAACTTCGCTATCAGTAATAAGGGGATTGTATTTTATAAACTTGGGAGGATTGAATAAGATGATGTGTATAGAAAATGCCCAAGAAACGTCCATCATTGTTGGGAGTGAGGCCTGGGCCATGTTCGTGCGTGCACCCCCGTGCCTGCTCCAGCGTGCATCTGTACTTCTGAGAGCAAACACCTTCTGATTTGAGGCTGTGGCTGTTGAGTGCAGTTGGGAACTCGGGATTGGGACTGAGAGCCTGTGCCCTTGCAAGGCCTGTGGGGAGTCCAGCACTATTTGCTTTATTCAGACTCCCTTCTTTACCCCTCGTGCTCACTGCAAAATTCAGGATCTTTTTCAGGGGTTAGAAACCTCCTCAGGCCTAAGTTTCTAAAAGGCATTTGAAGGATAATTTTTTTTTTCCCCTAGTGTGCTGTAAGAGGAGTTCTATTCCTATTCGGTATCTGTGAAAGCTGAGGATATAAGGGCAAATACTTGTTGTTGAATGAGTTTGTGTTGGCAGGAAAGTGTTGGCGCAAAAATTTTTACTTGTGAACTTAAGTGATTTCCTTTTTTGGCTACAGAGTATGACATGGGGGCTTTCAGTCCTTAAAAATAACACCAAGGGGGCACCTTAGTCAGTTAAGCATCTGACTCTTGAGCTCAGGTCATGATCTCACGGTTTCTGGGTTTAAGCCCTGGGTCAGGCTCTGCATTGACAGTGCAGAGCCTGCTTGGGATTCTCTCTCTCCCTCTCTGTCTCTGTGTCTCACGCACTTGCTTGCTGTCTCTCAAGTTGAAAAAAAATATATTTAATTACACCAAAAGTTTACATTCGTTGCAGGAGAATAAGAAATGGTGAGCAAAATAAAATTACCTATAATTTTACCACAAAGAGGTAGCAGTGCTAATCTGTGTCTTCTGAATGTCTATAGTAAATAGGTATATGTTCCTTAATGTATTTTTATGCAAACTTGGGACACACTACCAGATGTTTGCACCCCCAGTGCCTCTCTCCTGCCCTCTGACATCTAGATATTGTGGAAAGAAGATCTTGTTGTTAATGATGGCTTTTGGGGATGTGCAGTTGGTGCAATGGTTATATGATGTCCTCTTTCTGGGATCTAGGACCAAGTACGGCCAGTGTGACCTGGCCTTCACAGAATGACAGTCTAGGGCTGGAAGGATCCTACAGTCATTTTGCAGATGAGCACCCTGGGGCCCAGAGAACCTTGGCCAGTCCTGCACCCCGGACTGGAGTCTGTGTCTTCTGACCCATTTCCTGCAGCATAGAAAGGTGGAGGTTACTCAGTGCTGGGAGAGTGAGGATGAGCCTTACTTAACCCTAGTTGACTTTTGTTTCCAGTTGTTTCCTCATAGCCTCTCTACCCTGAGAGCCTCAGTTAGAAGATGGGAGTACTAATGATCGTGATAATGAGTCTAATTACTCATATGGTAAGCATCGAATGAGGCTCTTTTGTAGTGTTGTTTCTCTTAGCTGAACTGGGAGAACAAAAGCCGAGATGGTCAGAGGCTTCCCTGCTGTTACCTGAGGAGCACCCAGGTCTCCACCGCCCCCTCCCCATGCCTTGTGCGTTGTGCCTTTGCTCACGCAGTGAACGTGTATTCCACCACGCGTGCCGAGGCCCTCTGACTCAAAGCTGGGACCGCAGTAGCAAAACAGAAAAAGTCCTGCGTGTTCTCGAAGTTCAGTTTTAAGAAGTACTTTAGTCACATTATGAACTTGTTTCTCATCTCTTGAGATAACCTAAGCAGAGGAGAAGTGAGCCTTTGAGATAAATTATTTGTAATGTTAGGTATACTTCTGTAGCTAACAATGCCTTTGTGGTTTACGTTCTGAATGCCGCCTCTATTCCTAAATTAATTTCCACTGAACTGTTAACCTTTGTTTTCTCAGTAATGAATGGCTCCAAGAGAAATCTAACGTGCAAATGGCTTGGCCAGGCTCCATTACCGTGTGGGGACAATAAGACATGTTGTCACATGACAGTTGAAAAGAGATTCCCTGGTTGACCCAAGGTACCCATGCGATTATTTTAGGGGATACAGGGTGTTCAAACAAAATCCATGGCTGACAACATGTAATGCATAAAGGGGTTTGCATACACATGAAACGATAGGGACTTGTGGTGTATATGTCAAATGTTTAACGGCTGAATTCCAAACAGTTCATGTTATTAAGAAAAAGATTATACTTCCAATGACATTTGAAAAGATTTCTATTTGTAAATTTTTTTTGGTCAGTTTTGTGTTAGTTGGCTTTGGGATGAGTCGAGTGGCATTGAGGTTGATTTCCTTAACTCTCCTCCCCCACCCCCATTCCTGTGCTCCTGTCTCCTTGTGGGCCGATTACTGAGGAAGAGGCTGACTCTGCCTTCACACCACCCCGGGGAGGTTCAGCACCCTTATCACGGAGCCAAGATGACAGATGATGAAGCCCTGAAAACAGCCCTCATTTCAGTTAGCTCTCTTTGTGGAGGATGGGACAGGCACCTGGGAGGGAGGGCTTTGTTGTGGAAAGCATCGCGTGGTACCTGGGGAGGCGGAAGCTGAATTTCTTTTCCTGACTCCGTTCTCTTCACATAAGCATTTTTGAAAAATGTTCTGGACGTAAATGAGAGGAATGATAAATCACTTGATTCAGATTTCTAGTTTCATCGCAGCTGGACCTGACTTTTGCCTGAGATTGGAAAATAAATGACGCTTTGGGGGTTTCCCACATGAATTATTTATATCTCTGCTCTTAGCCTTTCTCATAGGGTGCGTGTATGTCATACCCTGTCACAGACTCGGGTTTTTCGGGGGTAGAGTTGTGTCCCTGAAATGTCAATCACCGGCAGGACCAGCCTAGACCAATCTGGTTGACGGGGTGGGGGAGGGGGAGATGGAACTTTAATAATTTTGATTTATTGTCAGAAAACATTTTTTTTTCCTTTTCTTTCTTGGTATTTAGTATATTTTGGTCTGTTCAGACTTGAACATTTTGTTTTGTTTTTTTTAAGTCTGTTTATTTTGAGAGAGACAGCGTGGGGGGCGGGTAGAGAGAAAGGGAATCCCAAGCTGGCTCCCCACTGTCAATGCAGAGCCTGACACAGGGCTGGAACTCATGAAACCGTGAGATCATGACCTGAGCCAAAGCCAAGAGTTGGACACTTAACTGACTGAACCACCCAGGCGCCCCTTAACTTTTTTAATCTTGAAATCTTGGGATGGGTTATTGGTTTTTATACAGTATAACCTTTTGGGTCTGCACTGGCATTTGGTGGTGGATTATGGGTGTTGCTAGCAGTAGGCATGGAAATAGCATTGACTCCAGACGGGGGATGGGGAAGCAGGGAGGTGAGGAGGCGCCCCCACCCAAGATCCGGGGATTGGCAGTAGCAGAATAAGGATTTGACTCAATCCACAGTCATGGCTGCATAGTAACCGAGGCTGGAGGGGAGGACGGGAGGTTCACTCTTGCCTGGGAATGGGGGTGCGTGGCAGATGATGCGATACGCAGTTTCCATTCTCCTCTTCCTTCTCTAGTGACCCCAGACCAACAAATCAGCGCATCAACAAGCACGTTAACAACGATGTGAACCTCCGCATTCAGAACCTGACCATCTTGGTGAGAAACATTAAGACCTACTACCAGGTAAGGGCCAGGAACTCTGTCCCCCCAGGGTTCTGCTGCGCCTCTGGCAGTCTCGTCACTCAGGCGGTTTCCCCACAGGAAGCTGAGAGGAAATGGTGTTCATGGTTAGGCATCTACTCGCTAACGCTTGGTGTATTTTCACTTTCGTATTTTTTGGGGGTGTCATGAGAAGGGTCTGATGTTGGATCACTTTGTCTGGTGAACGTCCTTTGGGCTGTGTGCCCAGCATCGTGTATGGTGTGGTGGGGGTTCCCAGAGATGGCCCTCCATTCATAGCCACAGCCTCAAGCGTGCAGCTGAACGGAGACTGGCTCCGGGGGGCGGGGCGGGGGCACCCTGACGTGGTGTCACCCACAGCTCAGTGAGCTTTTGTTCAGGAGCAACTGCAAGGGTTGGGGTGGGGGGGACCACAGAAGGGTTATGCTTGAGCCCCCAGCTTGCAGACAGGGATTCATGGTGAGGAGTGTCCGTTTGTTAGGGTCTCCCTGTATCTCACTGGCAGATAGGTGATGGGTTGGGCAAGGGGGTCTGCCGGGGAAGGCCTGTTAAAATCCATCCCAGCCTTGGGACGGTCAGGTGAGAGTCTTTGATATTGATTGTAAATGGATTTAAACTGTGTCTCAGAACCCTGGTTTTCCAACTTCATAGCAGTGAAACAAGAATTCTTCCCTCTGTGCATTTTTCCTGAAGCCCCAAGTGAAGCCCTAGTGACTCTGATTGACTTGACAGGTCCTAGTGGTCTCTACTCAGCTCCCCTCTCTCCCTTTGGGGATCTCTGTGGGTTCCCAGGACCCCAGGGAACACCATTTGAGAACGACTGCTCAAGAACAAATCTTTTCCAGAATTCATGCTGGGGCTTCCCTGATTGCTTGGGCAGACTCTGCTTCTGAGACCTGTTCCTAGCATCCACTTTCTGGACCGTAACTCCGTCTTGGTGCTGGGGTTCAGGGGCATCTTTCAGAGTGGAAAGATCCCTGCAGACATGAGGTAGGCTCCCTCTCTGTCCTGTGTGGTGCAGTGGTTGCTGGCTCTGAGGTGAGCTGAGGCCTCATGCAGGGCCAGCTCCTGCTGAGGGCTGTGGTGGCTGCAGGGGCCCTTCTTCTGACTCAGTACAAATTTGGGAGCAGATGGGAGAGGGAGGGAGTGGACTGTGTCCGGGGTTTTCCGAGATGATTGTTTCCACCCTCTCATTGAGATCGGGGTGTGTGAGAGAAGGCTTCGGTGCTAGGACACTTTCCCTGAGCAGCCAATTCCACAAGCCACCTGAGCTCATTCCATGGCCCAGCACCTTGGACTCTCTGAGCAGCTTCTGGGAGACTTAGGTCCAGCCCTGCCCTATTAGTCCCAGGTAGATGCCAGCTGTGCTGAGGAGAGGGCCTGAGCCAGCTGGATCTGTGGGGTGAAGTGGGTTTGTTTCCTCATCTGAGGGGTGCCACACTCGGGGCCGGGCATGCTGCAGGCAGGCAGGAAATACTCAGCGAGTGTTCCCCTGGAGACGGCCACAGGCAGGGGAAGTTGGGTAAAGGTGATTGGCCTGCCAGTGAACTTCAGTCTGGGCGTGGAAGGGGCTGTTCAGCATGTACTCAGGGCTTGATCCCTGTCTGCAGGTACCTTCAATGGTGTGTGCTAAGTGCCTGGAGAAGTGGATGGTGCAGATAGTTGGGAGAGACAAGATCTCTAACCCATGTTGCAGGGTTGGAGAGGGGGAAGGCTTCTTGGAGGAGGGGGCACCTGAGTGGAGTCTTGGTAGGTGATTGAGTTTCCAAGTTTGGAAGGTCATGGGAGAGAAAGGGGAGGGGTGTAGAGGTAGAGGAAGACATGGAGGCACGAGTCAGGTCTGTCCTCGATCTGTCAGGGTCCACATTTTCTGCAGCTGCTCAAATGAAGGTTTGTTTCACTAAGTTTTAGATGAATCAGAACTGGAGAGGATATGAACATAAGAGATCCCAAAATTCAGAACCGGTGTGCAAGGCTGGCCAGGGCTAACAGCCCTGTCGATAAGTTGACAGGTGTGTCTCAGGCCCGAGACATGGCAGGGAGGTGGTACCCTCTCCCTGGTTGGTGGCAGTGATGAAGGGCTCAAGTGGAGGTGATGGCGTGCAGGGGCTGTCCTCTGCTCTTGCTGGTCCAGGAGGTCGCATGCTGATGGTGAGCAGTGGCTCCTGACAGTCCAGCCGAAGGGAGTTTGACGCTTATTTGAGACAGTGTCCGTTTGGAGGCAGATTGCTGCTCTGTGTCAAGTTCCAGAAGGTGAGAAACTGGGAGGAAAAGATGTCTAGTCCATGCTCAGGGCCCAGGAAGTCTCAGAGGTAGAAGGGAGGACCCTGCATCCTTGTTCTGCTTCTGCACTGTTAACCCTTCGAGGGCAATGCTGGTGTGCATTAGCAGCCCAGTCCAGAGTGAATATTTGCTGAAGGCACTTGCTCAAGGCCGCAGAGCCGTTCTTGCCCCTCAGTCCTGCTTACGTGGAGAAGGCTAGCAGGCCATTTGCTCTCTGGGCTGGCACACGTTAGACGTGGGCAGTTGTGTATATTTTTTCCTTCCGATTTATTGTAAAATTAAGCTCTAGTTCTGTAAGTAATATGTGCTCTTTGTAAACAACTTGGAAAATAAGTAGCAAGAAGAAAAGAACACCCACAATCCCACCACCTAAAGACAATCCCTATTAACGTTTTTACTGTTTCCTTCCAGTGTTTGCATGAATAGTTTTTGTTTTACATGGTTGTGGTCGTGCCATATATACAATTGCATATCCTGCTTTTTTTCCTTCCACCTGACATTCAAGTGTAGACATAATTGGTTATTATTATAAAAGGTCACTCAAGAAAAGTTTCCAAGAGAGGTACTGCCCGAGTCCCTTTGTGAAAGTGGCCTGGCAGGTTGTGAGGGCTCAGGATGAAGCAAGACAAATGTCATTCCTTATTGTTACAAGGGTGGCCTAGAAGGGTGAGAGGCTGCCCCCAAGGGAGTGGGACTCCCACTTGGCTGTGGCTTTTCGGTAGACTTGAGACATTGAGTCTTGCCTGTGGCTTTTCTGAGACATTGAGGTCACAGAAGCCAGCCTTGAGTGTTGTTTGCCAAGCAGTGGTTCTGCCTTTGGCGGTCCCCTTCTTTTCAGAGGCACCATGGGACAGGGACAGTTAGAAAGGATGGGGACCTCTCTTGAATAGCGTGGGCTTCTGTCACAAGGAAACTCAAGTTTTGGCTCTGAAAACCTTCGGAGACAACGATCCTTGACCTTTTGCTGGGGCAGAACATAGACGGTGGGTAAAAATAAGCATGGCCAGTCTCAGTCTGACCATTGGTGCGTCAGCCAGATCTCAGGCTGCCTTCTGACCTGCCACTTGGACTTCTCTGCCGTTGGGGCCTAGATTCTGCATTTTAGAAGTTCTCCAGCTGTTAGTCTTGCCATCCTTCCAGCAGGATTGGGAATCACTGGGCTTTCTCAAAGTGTGGTCCCCAGGCCAATGGTATTGACATGGCCTAGGAACTTAGTAGAAGTGGGGATCCTCAGGCCCTTCTACAGACCTCCCCAGCCCCACAGTCTGTCTTAACAAGCCCTCCAGGTGATTCTGATGCACATTCTCGTGGGAACCAAGGGTTAGAGCGTTTCTAGTGATGTCCAGAAGAGGCATCTTCAGCCAGGTGTCCCCAGGTGACTCCTGTCCATCAGGTACAGAGGCACATCTCATGTGTCCTGGGACAGTGAGGCAGAGAAGAGAGTGCCTGGTTTGGTCTGTGGCTTTTGCAGAAGAAAAGGCTGGCAGTCCAAGGTGGAGGTACCTGCTCCAGGATGAGTCTCTGCAGATAGGACATGTGCTGAGGCTTGGAGGAAAGGCAAGCTTAGACCAGAACTGCACGCTGCTTCCGGCCACCTGGCTGGCCAGCTTTGAGCCCGGCATCATGTGATGCTTGTTTCAGTGCTCAACAACCAAGCCCTTCTTCATCTGAGTCTTTTTTAAGTTAAAGTTTGGATTTATAGAATGGTTCTTTTTTATATTCAGATTCTTGAGTGTTTATATTAAATGCATGTTCATTTGATAGTGGAGCCAGTAGGAAAATATGGCTAGTATAAGCAGAAATCCCTGGTGCAGCAGTGGCTGTGCGTTTGTTCTTTGGGGTTTGTGCGTGAGTGTCCCATTGCCATTACCTGCCCTGGATACCTGCACCCTTGTTCTGCCTCCTGACAGTCAGGGCCTACTTGTCATGTGAAGTTTCTGAGGCTTTTTTTGGCTTTATGCTGCTGGGAAGCATTTCAAACAGAGGCTTGGATAAATTCACTGTGTGTTGATCTTTGTTGTCAGGTACACATATAGATCTCTGTCCTGAAATCGGGACCCTCAGGCGGATGTAGAGACCCACCTGCAGAACTTACCCTGAAATGAGAAATTTGCGGGGTTTCTTTGAGCTTCTCACCTTAACTGATCATGTACCGGAATAGTCTGCGTTCCCTCTCTGGGCCGCCTGAGTTCTCATCTGTCAAGAAGTGGATGGGCCCTCAGGGGCCTCAGATTCCACAGTCACGCAGTGGCCGGAGACATCTGACAGGTCACCTCAAGGAAGCTCTGTTTTATGAGTTCCTTGAACTTGGCTCTTCTGAGCTCTCGTCTCTCGCCATGGTCAGAAGACCAGAACCAACCCAGAATATTGTTCTTTATCTCAGAAGAAAAGCAGAGTAGAGAATCTGGGGTTGCCTTTTATCTTTTGTAGTCTCTTTCCTTTATTGCCTTGAAAAGCAAAAGTAGTACGATGGTCATAATGCACCCTTGTGTCTCTGTTAAAAATAAATGTGAACGTGTGAGTATTGTTCATATCTGCTTTAGGTTCCCCGCCCCCCCTACATTTCTCTGATAGAAGTCCCTAGGATGCCTCCTTCCCTCCCTCCCTGGAGACGATCCCATTGTTAATTTGGTGGGCGTCCAGTTCATGGCTTTACACTCTTGTGTGTATATATGTTTACGTGTATGTGTGCATATATGTTGTTTTTTGTGGTACCTTTAGATAAAACTTCATGTACCGTCTGTACCTTTTCCCCACTCAGCCAGTTTTTGCTACCTGTCTGTTTCCTGTAGTGGTTGTATTTGATAGGCATGGGCTGGCTAGTTAAAATTAGAAGTATCTCTAGAAGTGTGTTCCCTCAGTTGGAGAAAGGAAAGACTTTTATCAAAAGTAAGAATAGAAGGAAATGTACGTTTGATATCATTGGTGGGAACATAGTAAACTTCATAGGTCCCTCTCGAGAATTCATGTGGTCTGTAGCGTTTAGTGTTTAGTTCAAGCAAAGCCTCCTTAGGTGGGTGTGGTCTGCTTTGATGGATAGGGACAGTGCTCAGGGGAGCTTATGGTCCACACAGGCCTTTTCTACAGTACCAGTACCTGCAGAATTTGCTTTGTGAAAAATACATTGTATCAGATTTGCGGGGGAGTACTCATCTTCTCCACTTTTGATTTTATAGAGGAGGGCTGTGAGGCTTCACAGGAGACGGAGGGGGGATATTCTTTAAAAAAATTTTTTTTCTTTTTTTTACATTTATTTATTTTTGAGAGAGAGAGCACAAGTGGAGGAGGGGAAGAGAGCGAAGGAGACACAGAATCCCAAGCAGGCTCCAGGCTCTGAGCTGTCAGTGTAGAGCCCCATGCGGGGCCTGAACTCACGAACTGTGAGATCATGATCCGAGCCGAAGTCGGGCGCTTAACTGACTGAGCCACCCAGGCGCTCTGGAGGGGGGGATGTTCTTGATTTTGTAGCTTATATTTACGTTTTGAAGACGTTAAAAGTAACATTTTTTAAAAATTTCTGATCGCAGATGGGGAGAAATCAGGAAAAGTAAGTTCACCCATGATCATGCCACTTAGAGCTGCTGTGGTTAACGTTTTGGTGTTTATGCCTCGCATCTCTGCGTCTGTGTGTACATGGGTTTCACAGTGTGGATTATATCCTCTATGCTGTTTGTAACCTTTCTTTTCACTTACTGTGCAGTGAGCATTTTCCCACGTCACTAAATGTTCTTTCATTACGTGAATTTTAATGTCTACATGGCACTTGATGGCTCCACCATTGTCGCTGGTACGGAGTTATTTCTGTCTCAGAATTATAAACAATACAACCATGAACATACTTGGTACTTGAGCCTTTCAACAAATGTTTTCATTTCCTTGGGATAAATTCCTGGTATGGAATTGCTGGGTCAGAGGGCATGAATACTTTGAGGACCCCGGTTGCTCACTGCCAGAATTGCCTTGTTTTTCTGGCCGGATTGCCCGTTGGCGCCCTTTGCGTATTAAGATGTGCAGTGTTTCATATCGCTGCTGAATGAATAATGAAGATTTCTGTGTCTCTGCCGTGTGGATGAAGGTCTGAGATTTTTACTGTATGCCTGGGCACGTTTCCTTGTGTTGGAGTATTACTGGATGCTGGTCTGGAATCTCCAGCAGGACAGCCTTCCGGCAATTGTGGTGTGGTGACCGAATGTGGTCGTGAGCTGTGAGGTGCAGCCCCAGGCCTGGGAGGCCTTCATTAGAGAGGCCCCTGTGTCCTGTCCCCAGTCAGGGGTAGGAGCTCTTTTTCTGTTAATGGGCTTGACCCGGGAGCTTGCCTACTTCCCTGTGACTATTCGCGGTCAGTTTAAAGTGCAAGAGGGAACCTTCCAGGCTGTGTTGGGAAGTGAGCCTGAGAGGGGCGGTGGTCTGCACGGACCCCTCCTTTCCTCTTTCCTTCATCTCACTTCCTGTCCCTCATTGTCTCTAGTGCAGTGATGAAATGTGGGCTGAGGAAGCCCTGGGGCCCAGAGGGGAGGGTGTCACTCGCTAGGGGTTGCCTGGTTCCTTTCTCTTTCTTGTTGTTAAAGCATTTCTCCAGACCTGAGGTGCCCACCTCCAGTGGGTGGAAGAGAGGCCACAGGGCACAGGAGGGAGTTCCCCAGCCTGGGAAAGGGCAAAGCCCATGGGGAGCTTTCTGTAGGGCGTGACACTTGTCCTGAGTCTTGGAGGATTGGCAGGGAGCTAGGCTGGCTGAAAATGGGGTGCATGGAAGGGGGTGTCCTGGGAGAGGAAAAGCACCTGCAAAGCTGTGGAGACAGCCTGAGGACTGATTGAATCACTTCAAGGTGGCTAGAGGTTGGGTGTCTTTGTGGGTGTTGATGGGGGGAGCCTGGAAAGATGAGGAGGTTTCAGGGAAGTGGATGCCATGCTAATGAATTTGAACTTCATCCTAAAGGACTTGGGAGTCTTTGGAGAGTTTTTAAAAGGGAAAGTTTAAAAAAGGCAATGCTGGCACCAGCATGAAGAACAGATTGGTGTCAGAGGGAGTGGGGAGTCAGGGCAGATCATGGGGGTCTGGACCAAGGCAGGGGCGAGGGGACGAATTCTGAGAGACTCCGTGGGGTGTTGCCCATATGGGGCTATGGATAGCAGCGTGCTTGGTACCCCACCTGGAGCGAGCTTCTGAGGGGAGGGCAGAATGCATTACCAGACCCAGGACCACTGAGAGCTGCAGCAGATCTGACCCTCACTCCCACCAGGGTCCTGGGGTTCAGGACCCGCCTGATGGGGTGGCCGTGACTCTGAGTCAGCTGGAGGGGGGCAGCTTTCAGGGCCACTAGAATTCTGTTTTTCTACACTAAACAGAAGGTATTTACTCCTGACCTGTGACCCTTCCTGTCCTGCTGACCAGGGTGGGGCAAATGGGGCTGAAGACCCAGGGTCATGTGCTTTGCAGTCCCAAATCTACCAAGAGGCAGGTTTTGTTTCCGCAAAATGGGAGACTAAGTGTCAGTTGAACTTGATTTATTTGTTTTTTTCTCCTTTTTGTTTTAGAAGAAATGCTGTCGAGGCATATGAAATAGCAAAGCAGGAACTTCGAGACTTAGTTTTTACCCCCGTCAGAAGGCTAGAAGAAGATAACCGTGCTTCCTATGAGCCAGGCCCTGGCATAGTGGGGAGGAAATTGCTGTCCCCATTTTACAGATTAGAGAAGGGAGGCTCAGCAAATAAGATATGGAAACAGCCCCGGAGAGCTGCAGGGTTTCTTGGTCGTTGGTTGCTTGGTGAAATGCCTTTCTAAGAAGCCTTCTGTAGTCCATTGTGTAGGGAGATAGCTTGCTGTAGGTAGAGAGTCTGTTTTATAAAGGTTGGCAGGGCCACCAGGAAGGATCTGCACTGACACCAGAGTGAGGTGGATCCTGAGCTCAGAAGCTTCGCGTGGTGGGCCAGGTTGGGAGCGCTGCTTCCTGAGGCTCTCCCGTGTTGAAAACTAGATTTCACACCAGCTGGAGCCCCAGAGGAAGGGACTGGATTGCTTCAGGCACCTTGTGAGGCCAGCAGTTCCGGGGTTGGGCAGTGGGTGGGATGGAGGGAACAGCTGGCCTCAGACTTCATCCTGCACCCCCAGAGCAGCAGGAAGCGAGAATCGGGGTTAATTGCAGAGGGTGGGGAGGGGTGAAAGGTGGGTCTGATGTAATTAGTGAAGCTGGAATTTGGCCAGGCCATGGAGGCTGAAGGCGAGGAGGGGAGAGAGAGAGACACACACAAAGACAGAGGAGGCGGGGGAGTATGTATATAGACACCATCCTTTCTGGTCTGTGTGGGCTCCCCCTCCTGGCCTTGAGTCCAGACCTTGAACTGTTGGGGCTTTGCCTCCTGTCCCTGAGCTGCCACACCTTCCCTCCCAGGTGCTGACGGTGCCACCCAAGGCCCCTTGGGCTGCCAGCTGGCTTTGGGCTGTTCACAGCACGGAGCCCAAAAACCTGGTACAGGATTGGCCCAAGGGACCCACTCAAACCTCTGCTTCTGCGAATCCGAACTTTGTCCCAGCTCCTCTCCTTCTTCTGAACGGCCCTTCTTTCCTGAATCCTGTTTCTGATACATGTTCTCTCGCCATGAATTTCCTTCTTCACTTTTAGCTCAAGTTTTCTCATAGCCAGTGGCCATTCGTTTAAGAAGGGTCTTTTTGTGAGCCCTTCTCCGAAGGTCTGGGCACAGAACGGAGCCGGGGTGGAAGCTTGGCTGGGGGCTGGGGGGGGGTCACCCCACCACCGGGCAGGTGGTCTAAATTTGTGCTTCCAGCAGAATATCGGCTAAGCCAGGCCGCGAAGCTCTCCGATGCCGAGGATGGGCCATGCTGCTTGTAGGTGGAGCGAGTTGGCGTCCTTTTCAGTTAGCTCTTGTTGTTCACACATTCAGAGCGGAGCCGGGAGTGTTGAGGATCCAGCACTGCTGGGTGAATGAAGGTGGTGGAAACAACTTTCGTAGTGCACTAGGCACCAGAGACGTAGGAAGCGGTTAGAGGCACCGATGCCCTTTGTGACGAAAAGGAGGGAAGTGGATTTCTCAAGGTTTGAGAAAAAAAGAAGGGTCTCTCCCTTGCCTTGGGTTTTGGTGTTTGGTGCCGAGATCAGCATGTGGGATGTTACAACTCCTTTGTCAGGAGGAGTCCCTGAAGAACTTGCCCGGGCAGGCTTCGCCCCTCCGTAAAGCCGCCCGCGTGGCTCACGTCCAGGGCTAATGGCAGTTTTCCTTATTCAGCCTTTCTTTCTGGAAAGGCAGAGTTTTTCTCCTACTTGGCCACAGATTCGGGGCCTTGGTCCTTAATCTTAAGATAGAATTGCAGTCGTTTTTCTGGTATTGAGGAGGAAGACCAAGGAGGATGAGGAAGTGCTCTTAAATCAGTGGGTTCAGCAAGGTTGATGGAGGTGTTGAAGAGGCCCCCAGTTCTGAGTTTGTTGGTGGTATGTTGACGGAAGGTGGAGGTTTTGGAAGGGCTGTGCCAGCTACACCCTGCAAGGTTTCCATTGGCTTGGGATTTAGGTTTCTCAAGAGGTTAAGGGCGGGAGGGAGGTGTTTGAAGTATAGGGCCATGCTCTGACCCTATACTGACCCTATATCCTATACTGATGGGGCACAGCGCAGCTTTGGTGGGGGGGGTCGGGGGGAGCCTCCCATTGCTTCTGTCCACCTAGAAAAGGAGGCAAAACTGAAAAGAACAAGCCCTTCACTCAGGGTCTCAGGATTGCAATTCAGGGAGCACCAAACATGACCAAGTAACCAGAGAGTCTCCCACTTGTGTGGGGAAAGTAAGGGGTTTTTATGAGAAAGAAGAAAAGGGGGTGATTACATGATGCCGATAGGGAAAAGGAGAGAAAAAGCCTGCTAACGTAGGCCTGATGGGTTGAGCTGCTTCTGATGACTTATCTCATTATTTTATTGAAGCTACCAAACACAACCGTCCCTGATGTGTATTAATTAATTTTACTGTCCTCATATGATACAACTGCCAGTTGCTCTGTTGAAAGTTTATGAGCAACTGCTAGTAAAACTATTGCCACTTCTGGCCCAGTTCAAGAGTTCGTATCAGTTGGAAAGGAAAATGGAGCTTGAAAGCATGGTGTCCAGAAACGTCGTATGGTGGCACACTTCCGTTGGCTGGGAGGGGGTAGTCGGGTTTGCTTTTCAGCTGGGAGCAGGATGTTAGCCACTGGCCCATGGAATGGATGAGTGAGCTCTGTGGGGCGAAGGCCAGGAAGGTGAAGCCAGAGGGGGAAGAACCAGATGGAAGCTGGGGGGCGGGGGCAGAAGTAAGGGCAGACTCCACTGCTTTGTCAGGTTGGGTCATGTTATTCTTTCAAGGGTCTAGAAACTTGTGTGTCCCTGTTCCTACCGATGTGACTTAGGCTGGATCATTGAACCTCCCCTGTAAAGTGTGGGTAATACCATATTGCAGGTTGTCATGAGGCTCAGGTGAAATAGTGCCAAGTTTCTTGAGTCTGTGAATGCTCATGGCAGTGGCTCCTCTCCCAGGCTGACCTGGCATTTGGTCAGTATGAAGGGGCCAAACACAGCACAAAAAGGAACTGTAAGCCTCTGTCTGCAGAGGCGCGGGATCCTGCAAGCTCACCGCTCAGATTGGTGACCTCGGGCAGCTTCATCTCCGAGAGTGTTTATCTGAAAACGAGGATATAAATAGCGCCTGCCTCAGAGACTATGAGGAGGGTTGAATGAGGGCCATGTGCAGGTTCCCTGCCAGCCGTGAGGATAAGATGCACACTGGTGGAGCAGAGGGTATTGTGGGCAGGTCTGCCCCTCTGGGCGTGCTTCATTGATTTCTTAGTGGGTGGCTTACGGATGGGCCCTTCCAAGAGGTGCACTGTGATTGGTTTGGGTTAGTCCAATGAGCATGCATGTATGTGCTTGACTTGCCATACATATTTTTCTCCTATATGAGCTTTTTAAAAAGTTTACTGTGTGCTCATGGTGCGGAGTGTCTTAGGCCTATTATCTTACGCATATTATCTCATGATTTTATCTGCCACCAGCAGTGAAACACCTTAAAAGTAGGCATTACATCTTTGTGTCTCACCCCATCAGCATGGAAACATTTCAGCGTGTGTTAGAGACAAGATACGAAACAACAGAACAGACAAGAACGACTCACTCTGGAGTGAGTCTGGAGTAAGTAAATTCAGAAAGTAAGTCCTGGCATTCAGGGAATTCATTACTGTGCTGGGCTTGGACCCAGGATCCTACCTCTAGGCGAAAATAGTCCTACAGAGTTCCCTGACCTGTTGCTTCTTTCTAGACTAATTGGAAGACTGGTCCCTGTGTGTGTGTGTGTGTGTGTGTACATATATGTGCATATATGTACATTTAATGTTAATTTTTGAGAGAGAGCAAGTGAGCACAAGCAGGGGAGGGGCAGAGGGAGAGAGAGACACAGAATCTGAGGAGGGACTCGAGGGGCTCAAACTCACGAACTGAACCATGAGATCATGACCTGAGCCAAAGTCAGAGGAGCTTAACCACTTAACCGACTGAGTCACCCAGATGCCCCAGGGCCTTGCTTTTTTCATTCTGTGTGTCCCTTGAGTGCCTGACACACATCAGGGACTGGGGACCTGACTGTTGTGGAGGTCACTGGGGGCAAATGAGATCGAAATGGGATGGGGTGGCTGGAGCCTTTGAATCCCACTCTTAGAGGGGACCCCCGCTGCTTTCACACCAACCTGCAAGCTTTCATGTGGTGTTTGCTTTGTTGATGGAGATGCCATCTGTCAGGTACTAGGGAGGCCCAGTCCCTGGGGGGTGGAAATTACATTGATTGTTTTCAACTTTGTCTAGCCAGCTTGGCTCCCCTGAGGTTAGTAATGTTTAGGCTTAATGGCTTTAAAACTTTAAAAATGAATGCCTCCTTTCCAAACCACAGCAACCAAACAGGCTTTTCCTCCTGCTCTTATAACCAGTCAGAACAGTTTACTTTCCTTTAAAATGTGGAATTGTGGCTGCTTAAAGTATCAGAAACTCTGGGGGTGCCTGGGTGGCTCAGTTAGGCATCTGACTTCAGCTCAGGTCGTGATCTCACAGCTCTTAAGTTCAAGTCCTGCCTTGAGCTCTGTGCTGACAGCTCAGAGCCTGAAGCCTGTTTCAGATTCTGTGTCTCCCTCTCTCTCTGCCCCTCCCGTGCTCCTGCTTTGTCTTTGTCTCTCTGTCAAGAATAAACAGTAAAAAAAAATTTACAAAAAATATCAGAAACTTTGAAGCAGGTTGTCACTTCTTGTGCCAAGTTGGTCTTCTAGCCACTCTCTCCTTTTTATGGTGAGAATTCTGAATGTTGGAATTTTATAGCATAGAGCTTACAAAATTGGACTTTTCAGATGGAAAGGGACTAAGTCGCAGCTGTACATGTCCCAAGGTTGAGATGCCAGAAGAATGAAGAGTGGGTGGTTTCTTTAGCTGCCTAGGGCAGTTAATCCAAAATGGCTTGCCCCCACTTTCCGAGGAAGGCAGATGGGGACTGAAGTATAGGTCGCCTGGGAGGAAGAAGTGCTTAGATCTGACCTGCTTCTCTTTCCATCATCTGTCATCATCCTGGTTTCTTCCTTTGGGAGGTAAACTCTCAGGCTGCCTTCACCTCATTTGCCCCCAGCCCATGTGCTGGGGCCTGGGGCGGGGGGGGGGGAGTTGGGTGGTGCTCTGGACAGTGTCCTTCCTGGACAGTGTTCTCCCCAGTGTTCTGTAGACAGTAGACAGCAGGGTCTTTCCTCCCCTGGTGCAAGCGACCTGACCCCTCTAAACGATTTCCTCCTTTGTCTAAGGGGGATAATTGAACTTGACTCCCTGGGTCAGAGTGCTTGCACCCCCGCGTGGCACCTGCTGCAGAGCTGGAGGCTGGTGCCAGCAGACTGTGCCTGTTACCAGGCTGTAGTACTTACGTCTTTGCCCCACTCTGTGCCCGCCTGCCTCCCCCTCCACTCCTGTGTCTTGTCTCGGTACTTTCTCCTGTCAGAGCACCTTACCTTGGTCCTCCTCTGTGAACCTAGGTTTATTTATCTCCCTGAGCCCTGCCATTTCAGCTCCTACCTGCTTTTCTGGGTCCTGCACCCGTTTCCAGCTTTTTTCTCAGGGCAGGAACTGGCAGCCTCCGACTTACCAGGGACTGGGGGCAGTAAATGTGACTGATGGGCCGCCTGGCCACTTGGTGTCTGAAAGAAGCAGTGCACCTGCCCCACCGGTGCCTCCCTGGCCTGAGGGTCCAGGGCCAGCCTGAGAACTGCTGCAGGCAGCTTTAGGTGACAAACTAGACTCCATTGTCCCTGCTGTGGTGCATCGCCTGCACTGAAACTGGGTCTTTATCCATCCGGCGTTCAAAATCTGGGAGAAATTGATTTCTTAAAAAAAACAAAACGAAAAAAAGAGGTCAGAGTGGGAGAGAGCCAAAGCATAAGAGACTCTTAAAAACTGAGAACAAACTGAGGGTTGATGTGGGGTGGGAGGGAGGGGAAGGTGGGTGATGGGTATTGAAGAGGGCATCTTTTGGGATGAGCACTGGGTGTTGTATGGAAGCCAATTTGACGATAAGTTTCATATATTAAAAATGAATAAATAAATAAAGGCAAAGCCACTTTGATGAGCCCTTTCACAGCCTTTTTAAACAGAGAGTAATTGGAATCGTCACCAGCGAAGGTTTCCTCTTTTCTTTTTTCCTTTTGAAAGTGTCTTCCTCTAGTTCTGAATGACTGAGGTTCCTTCCCTGCTCTGGGAGGTCAAGGTCAGGACATGGGACTTCCATTTCCATAACCATCCCCCTCCTCCAAAGGGTCCAGTTGGGTTGGGTTCTTTTGGGAGGGGGGCACGTGGTGAGAAGGGATGGTCGTGCCAAAGTCCATAGGTCATTTAAATTCCCAGGTGTGTGTGAGCTCCCAGGTATAGTCTCTGGAAAGGAGAGCTTGAACCACTGGGGAAGATCAGGTTGGCAGGAACAGGGTCAACTGGGAGCAGCTATTACGGTGGTCCTCATGATAGCTGCCACCCTGAGAGTCCCCAGAAGGCCTGGAGCAGCCAGATGGAGCTGGGAGGTGAATTCATGATGTGACTCTGAAATGCGAGTGTATGTTCACATTTGGATGGGAAGAGCTTAGAAAGTATGAGGTAATTACCAAAAAAAACCAAACCAAAACAAAAAAACATGGTATGCTCAGGAAAATTGAACTTTTAGGGGTGCCTGGGTGGCTCAGTCGGTTGAGTGTCCGACTTTGGCTTAGGTTGTGATCTCAAGGCTCGTGAGTTCGAGTCCCGCCTCAGGCTCTGTGCTGACAGCTCAGAGCCTGGAGCCTGATTCCAATTCTGTGTGTCTCTCTCTCTCTGCCTCTAACCCACTTGCATTCTGTCTCTGTCTCTCTCAAAAATAAGTAAACATTTAAAAAAATTTTTTTAAAAATTGAACTTTTAGTCTTTAAGGAGGCTGCCTGGTTTTAGAAATCCTCTTTGACTTAAAAGGCAAGGAACACCACCCACATTCACAGCAGCATTATTCACAATAGCCAAGGTGTAGAAGTAACCCAAGTGGGTGGATGGGTAACAAAATGTGGTGTGCGTACAATGGAATATTAGCCTTAAAAAGGAAGGAAATTCTGACACTTTCTACGACATGGATGAACCTGGAGGACATTAGGCGAAGTGAAATAAGCCAGTCACAAAAAGACGAATACTGCATGATTCCGCTTACATCAGGGACCTGTAACAGTCAGATTCATAGACCTAGAAACCGTTAGGATGGTGGTAGGTGCAACAGTGTGAATGCAGTAATGGTACTGACCCGTACGCTTAAAATTGGTTAAGATGGTAAATGTTAATGTGTATTTTACTTGGTTTTAGGTTGTGTGTTTTACCATAGTCTTACCCCAAAAAAGGACTGAACCCATTACCCTTTCCTTCTGGAGGCCCCTGTTCTCTCCTCTCTCCGGTCCTTGGGAGAATCATTGTTTCGATTTTTTGTTTTGTTTTTGGCTCTGGGAATCCCCACAGTAAAGTGAGACCAGCTGTTGGCTTTTTGCATCTGGTTCCTGGAAGGTGGCTTCAGTGACACTTTTCAAAGGGTGCTGCGAGGGTAGCTGTGGGCTTTACCTCTTAGGGTCTGGCAGTGTGGATTTGAAACAGCCAGTTAGCAAACAAAGAGATTGAACTGATGTGTGCCCCACGAAACCTCACAGCCCCACAGGTTTCTGCGGTTGAGGGGCTTTATTTAGTGTTGATGCCTGTGAGATAGCCAGCTTGCATGATTTCTGCATTTAACACACAGCTCATGGCATGCTTTGGGTGTTGCGCTGAGTTAGATGGGTCCCCACCCTCTCTAGTATGGTAATGAGGTAGAGATGCTAAAAGCATAAATGGAGAGGATGATAGGAGGTTTTTGTGGAACATGTGGCTCTGTGCCAGATGCTGGTCTCATATTTTCTGGAGGAATGAGGAGAGTGTCTAATAAGAACATACGTGATGTTAATCATAAAGGGCTTGAGACCCCAGCCCCAGCTTAAAAGTGCCGTGTCTCTGCCCCTTTTCGATGGCTTAATGACAATGGGGGGTTACTTGAACAGGGTCAGTCAGCATTTCTTTTATTTTCCTTTCCTTCCCCGCACCGCCCCCCCCCCGCCATCTTTTTTTTTTCTTCTTGTTTATTGTAAAGGAATAACCTTTTCACCTGGAGTCAGTGTAGGGATTTTTCCACATCAAAGCAATTAATCTTGAGTCCTGGCAGCCAGGATACTCCTGCTGATGATGCATAGTCCTAAGATATGAGGACTTTTTAGAAGTTCCTGCTTAAATCAAACCAGGATTAAATTGTCAGACACAGAAACGTCCCTTTCCCCTTGAGGTCCTCTGGGTCTAGGTCAGTGACTTCATTTTTGAATTGGAATTACATCTGTCCAGAAGAGAAGTTAGGAGGCAGTGAGGGGGATGGTGGTAGCAGAGGTGAGAACACACAACCCCTCCAATTCCCATTTTAGTGTCTGGACTTGGAGGGAGAGTGGATGGAGCCATTTTTCTTCTCCCCTTACCTACCCCTACATGACCTATAAAGGCCCCGCTCGGCTCTTAGCTGCTGAGGCCTTAGTATGAACTAATCTGACCCTCTTCCCGGTGGAGGACAGTAATGCTCCCTGTGCACCTCGGTTTTTCTTGGATCTGCTGCTGGTCTGGCATCCAGACTAATGTCCTGCCTTGGGCTGGTGGGCACATGCTGGAGGGAGGGGTCCTTTTCCATCTGGAAGTGAGCCTTCTCCGCACCCCCATGAAGGAGACCTTGGCCTGCTCTGCAGAGCGAGGTACCTGGATGCTTGCTTTTCTGTCTTCTGTTGTTACCACGTAAACGATGGTCATCCGAGTAAAACTTGACATTAAAGGACAGAAGGCAGAGGTCTCCCTGCCTTCCTGCCATCTCAGCACATCAGAGGGGCTCATAGTTCACCATCCTTCCCAGCCAAAATCTCTTTGCTAAGAAGGGAGTCTCTGGCTTTTGTGGGGACAGCTGGCGGTTATTAATACCCGAGGAAGTCCGTCACACAGGCCCCAAAGGGGAGGAGTTAGCATCTCTCTCCCCAAGCATGCTTCTGAGGCACAGCCTGCTGTGAGAACAGACCTCGGTCTTTATTTGGTTGCAACGTCATGTGTTAGAGTGTTCCAATCCTTTTTTAGTCATTTTCTGTGCTTCCCAAGTGGCTGACAGCTTGCCATGTGTATTTCTTGTTTACAGATCCGTTTGAGAGCTTATTGTGAGCATCTGAGTGCTGTCCTGAGCAGCAGACACACTCATAGTGTGCTCTTGCCATAGCTTGTGTCACCCAGGAACGGCTCAAGTCCTCGGCTGGGATCTCGAGTCCCCATGGTGGACTGGGACAGATGCCTTAGCCTGGGGTGTTGCTGGGGCAAGTGCCACCTGGTTCCTGCCTGGACCTCCTAGTGTAGGAAGCCCAAGATTTAGAGGCAGCATCAGTGCTCTGGAAAGCTGGGCTGAAGCCCAGAGCTACCCTCATTCTACACAAGCAAGGGGGTCAGTGTGGGGGAACGGGGGGCGGTGGGAGAGGGGCTCGGCTGGGGCTCTGCAGCGAGTTAACAGCAGAGCTGGAACCCAGCTCTCATGTGACATTACAGAAATCTGGTCATACGGTGACTGGGGCTCATTTACCACCCCGATCCTCTCTCATGCTAGCCAGAGGCACGGCTCAGACATGCCTGGGGCCTGATAAATGTCCCTCTGTGGTGTTAAGGCTCAGGAGACTGTGACAGAGGGGTGTTTCAGAACAAGCCCTGCTGGGGTGTGGCTGGCAGAGGGTTAAAGCCAGGAGGGAAATGAGAGACCCAGTGTGGTGGTGGGGGTCTCACCGCAGAATACCTAACATATGCTGCACATGTTCCCGCCCCCACAATGTGAGAGATTTGGCTTTTTTTTTTTTTTTTAATTTTCTTACTTATTTTTGAGACAGAGACAGATGATGAGCAGAGAGAGGGAGACACAATCTGAAGCAGGCTCCAGGCTCTGAGCTGTCAGCACAGAGCCCAACACAGTCTCGAACTCAAAGACTGTGAGTTCATGACCTGAGCTGAAGTCGGACCTAACCTAACCAACTGAGCCACCCAGGCACCCCCGGGAGATTTGGCTTTTAACTGGCCTACGTGGGCTTGGGTGTCAGTGTTGTTTAAAAGCTCTCTTGGATGCTTGTAATCAGATGATTGTGATGCGCAGCCAGGCTGAGAACCACTAATCCTGTTCCGCCTGCTCCTCACTCCTCGTTTAGCAAATGGGAAACAAACATAGGGCCTTTGAGTGGTTTCCTTTTGTCCCTTCTGTGATTCGGAGGCAGCGGGCAGCTGAGTCCGTCTTGGCTCCCTTCTCTCAAGATTGCTGTCTCATCTCCTATCCCTGTTTCCCCATCAGGCATCAGCCCGGGATCTTGGTGAGGCTGTGGAAAGTTGCCGGAGCAGCACTGGGGAGCCTGTGTACTTGGTGTAGACACATCGACCTGAGAAGGCCTGAGTGTGCTTCCCGGTGCCTTTCTCCAGCCTAACAAGACAGGGCAGGATGGCTTGGGTGTTTCAGTTTGCACCTGGCTTTGGAACTTCGGGGGAGCCAGAAAGTGAGCTCTCTCCCATGCGTGCGGCAGCCGTCAGCCCTGTGCCAGGGTGGTTTTGTCTAGAGAGTGATTCCTACAGTGTGTGCTGCTCAGGAGGCTTGGCCTGCGCAGGTTTCTGGGAGAGGACACAGTGGAGCTGGAAACATGGCCTGAGCCACTTGGCCAGGCCTCCCAGGCTGGAGACTGCCTCCTCTGTCTCCTCCCCATTCTCCCCAGCGAGGCTCTCAGGAAAGCACTGAGCTCTTAAAGCAGGCCTCCAGGGGCTTACCTTCTCAACACAGGGCCCTTTGAACCAGAACTGGCTTGTCTTAGAGCCCCGACCTGCTGTTGGTAGAGACCTTGGAGGTTGTTCTTAGGCAAGCGTATTGTTTCTGTTTTGGTGGCCACATGGTGTGATTATTCCTCTTTGAGCTTTAACCATCTGAAGGGGTTATTCCTTCCAAAGGGTGGCGGATGCTTTACTCCTGTCTAGCTCCTTCTCCTCTAAAAAGGCTTTTGCAGAAAATCCTGGGTGCTCACTGCCCCCCAGTCACTACTGCTCAGCTCCAGCTGGCTTCCTCTCAGAAGACCCTCCCTCTGCTGAGTGCCTACTGTGTGCCCACTGCTCTCACGGTACCCCTGGTTCTGCAGATGCAGGACCTGAGGGGCTGAGAGGTTCAGTAATGTAACCAGGCCAAGGCGGCACCTTCACCAGCTTCAGAGCCAAAACTCTCTGATGGCAGACTTTACGAGCAAGTTAAATGATCTTTGCGTAAACCTTTTCTGTTTCCAACCACGTAGTTTATTTTCTTTTCCAGCACAGGCCCTTGTGTTCGAGGCCAGACATTTTGATTTGATATGAATGGTTGCACCAAAAGCTGGTATCACCTTGGACTTGCTCTGCATGTTCATGCCTCAGTTTCCTCATTTGTTAACTGAGAATCCTAACGAGATTGGACTGAAGATAAATAAGTCAGTATATTTAAAACACTCAGGGGGGTGCTCACTCAGTTATGACCTGAGCTTGATTTCGGCTCAGGTCATGATCTCAACATGGTGAGATTGAGCTCCATGTCAGGCTCTGTACTGGGCGTGGAGCCTGCTTGAGATTCTGTCCCTCCCAGGGCGCCTGGGTGGCTCTGTCAGTTAAGCGTCCGACTTCGGCTCAGGTCGTGATCTCGTTGTTGGTGAGTTCGAGCCCCACACTGGGCTTCATGCTGACAGCATGGAGCCTGTTTGGAATTCTCCCTCTGCCCCTCCCCTACTCTCTCAAGATATGAAACTAAAAAAAAAAAAATTCTCTCTCCCTTTCCCACTGCCCCTCTCCTGCTTGTGCTCACATTGTCTTTCTCTCTCTCCAAAAAAGAATATAAATAAATAATAAATACTCAGAAGAGTGCCTGGCACTTCGTATAGAAGTGGCAATCACCGTCCTTGCATCTGATGGTAGAGGGTGCCCAGCCCAGTCTATTGCATTGGGGTCTGGCTCCCTTCTCTGGCAGAGGTGCTGTAGGTAGAGATCTAAGGCCCCTGAGGTGGTCTGAGGGGCTAGACTGGCCCTCTGGATCCCTCAGGTCATTCCAGTGCTGGGTGTGAGGAGAAAGGGTGCCAGCCTACTGGGGAATTGGTGAGGGTTCCCTTTGGTCTGAACAGTAACGCCCCACACCATGATGTGCCACGCAGGCTGCATGGGCAGAAAACAGATTGGCCTCTAGGACAAACTGTCAGCCACCAGGGCAATGAGCAATCAAGATGTGATCATGATGAGGATGTGTGTGTGTGTGTGTGCATGCATGTGCAAATATACACAAATCCTGTTCTGGCAGGAGTGTGCTGGCTGCATTCACTTTAATTGTAGGTTCATCGTAGGATAGAGAGAGAACACTCATCAGAAGATCTATAAAAAGTATGAGGTGGGTGGTTCCGGTATTATGACCCCCATTTTACAGATGAGGAGATGAGCCCTTGGCTTCGTTTCTGTTCCTAAGTGGCTTACTCAGGGTCACAGACAGCTCGTGGGTGTCAGACCTGACATCGGAAACCTGATCTTTCTGCTCCTGGTACGGTGTTGTCTTCTGTGTTTCATGGCCTCTGAAATAAAAATGCATGTGGATCAGTTTTCTAGGCGATGGGGAAGGTGGGTAGAGTTGTGTCATAAGCAGCAAGCCCTGTGCCCCGTGACAAAAACGGGCTTTTAATACTCCAGAATATCCAGACCCCCTTGGGCACACCCTGAACTTCCCAGGAATGGTACCACCTTCTGGCCTCAAAGCCATCCACCACCTGGTGACCTGAAGCCCATCTCCTAGCACAGGTTTCCTAGGGGGCCATGTAGGGATGGAAGCCCCCCACCTTGGAGGGCTGGGCAAGTTGAAAGATGCCTGACACCTTGCTGGTCCCCATGCACTGGCTCCCTTTCTTATTGAGGCTGCGGGAGGCTCCCAACTTCATAATGCTCTCAGGAGACTGCTGGCTTTCAGAGCTGGTGGTGGTCTGGGCCACAGGCCTGATGGGGAGGGCGTGGTGGCGAGTGCAGCCACGGGAGCATTTCTTGTGTTAAGGTTCCTTGTTTGGGCAGGAGAATGCCGCATATGGGAGAGATGGGGGAAGGCATGTTGGGGCTCTGGTTGGGTGACATTCGTTGGTAGGCTTCTTGTTTTCTTAGATTGTTAGAAGTATTCAGAATCCTATAGATAAACCCTGGCCGACAAACCACTTTTCACCTGGAGTTCTGATGCTTTGGCATTTTGCAGACCCTTGAACCTAAACCTCAAAGCAATACCAGCCTGGGGCACTGTGCTCCTGGTGGGCCTTGTCTGTCAGAAAGGGAGAATTTGTGGGTGCTGGTCTTACCATGTGGTTCACTGGAAAAGGCTCTCGGGGATCTCAGTGATCACACTGCAGTGTTTCGTGGGGAGCAGTAACTTTGAAAGAGAACAAAGGAAAAGTTTGGAGAGTAGGCACTGTATTGCCCTTTGATGTTGGGTGGGTGGTGGCCCCTGTGCTGTGGGTTTGGGGAGCAGGGTGTGAGGCGTCACTAGATTCAGCCGCGTGTCCTCCTCTGGGGTTCTCTGGTGACCGAGGACACAGCGGGCCTGGATGCACGTGGGCCGTTACCAGGCAGGAAGGGAAGTGAGGATCGCAGAGCCCAGATTCCCTATGTGACTTGTTAGCACCACACTGATGAGCCTGATTCACCAGCCGGCCAGTGGAGCAGCCAAAGCGCAGGAGAGTGTGGCTGAAGGGGTTCCAAGGTGTGTGGTGGAGGAATAGCGAGCTGCCCTCTCTCCCATGTGCTAGTGCTTAGTTCACAGCAGAGTAGTGAAAGGCAGGGTGTTTTCCTCCTGAGAATATTTGGATGATCCTCAGGGTTTGGATTTCGATGCACTGATTCTCTCACCTTAGTCTTGCTGGATGCACTAGAGCACCATGATCCCCAGGTGTGGTGCTCCCGGAACGTCTCCCCAGGATGCACCAGTGCACCGTGGTCCCCACGCGTGGTGCTCCAGAAGGCCTTCCCTCACATGGGGTGCAGAATTGGTCTTCAAATTGGAAATGGAGAGACGCAGCCTTTCTGCGGGCTTCACGGTGTCACCTGTTACTGGAAAGGTTGACACACACAAGTAAATGTGTTTCACTGTCTCACTGTGAGAAAGATGGGTCTCCTACTAGAGTTTGAGGTGATCACATTTCGGTGGTACATCCTCTCCATTGGTGGCCCCGGCTCCCTGTCGGAGCGCGCAGCTGACAGTAAAATGGTTTATAACCTGTGGGAGTGCGGTGTCTTTTCCCAGCACTTCATTTCCCCCAGAACAGTGTTGTTCCCAGGGGTGTCCGGTTTCCCACTGCCATTCACCAAGCTCGGTCTTTAAGCAGCCGGAACTGGTTTTGCAGAGTAAACTGATACTTCCGTGGGGATCCTCGGTGCGAATAAGGATGGGGAAGCTTAATAAGTTACTGGCGGACCTTTGAGGAGGCCAAATGACCCTGGCTCCTGGCCTTCTCCCCCACCCCCTCTTCCTCCTGCTCCTTAACACTTGAGTGCACAAGCAGAATGAGGGAGGGCCTTCCCTTTCCTAGGCGTTGTGGGGGGAAGGGCTTGATCATCAAAGCCAGTCTTGCCTGGGGCCCTTCGCCGCAAGACCCCCCACTGGAGCAGGCAGGCCTGGGCTTCAGACAGACCCCTTGGGAGATGAGGCTTTCTGTCCACCTGACTGCTCCCAGCTGTAGTGCTCCAGAGCTGCGGTACTCTGGGCTGATGGTGAGGAGAAGTGGGCTCCTGCAGGCAGCTGTGGGCTTTTAAGCTTTTTGCGAGGTTTGGCAAGAAGGCCCTGGGGCTTGGGAGCGTGTCAGGTGCCGCCAAAGGAGGGGCAGTGAAGCGTGGGAGCCAGACCCTGGGGGTCCCTCAGCCGATCTCAACCTGCCCTTAGAGGCTGTTGTCAGTAGTACTAGAAGCTGGGATGAAGGAGAATGCCCCCAGCCTGGGAGGGTGGAGGGCAGGGAGTTCAGGTGTGAGGACTTCATTCTCTCCCTGAGGGCTCGGGGGTAAGGGACAGGTGTGGCCGCCTCCTTTCCCTTCTATGGCACGAGTATTGAAAGAGGCACAGTCAGAAGAGGCCATGTGTCCTGATAAATCAGGATTTAAACTTAGTGTGGGCAAGTCTGTGCCTCATGTCGGAACGGCTGTGGTCTCCCCCTGGGTTTTCTGTAGGAGACCAGACAGTCTGTGTGACCCCAAGGGGCTTCCACTCATGCCTCGCGCCCTTCTCAGGCTGACATGAGACGAGGTTTTATCTCTCCACCTTGGCGGCTGTGTCTCTTCTCTGCCCTCTCTCTCAACTGCTGGATGATTTCCTTAGGGCGCAGCATGAATTGGGCTCGGCCCTGGGCCCCGAGGCGGGTGGAGAGATAGCCGACCTCACCGCTGCTGGAGGAGCTTGGCGTTAAGATTCCTTCGAACACGGTGGAGGCAGAGCTGAGCTGGAGATGAGACCGCCTTGTAAGGGCCTTCATCTGGAGAACTTCAGAGTCCATTATTCCCACCAGAGGTGGCCATTTCAGAGTCCAAACACTGTCAAGGAGGATCTCCTGTTCCCACTTTTTGCATGATCTTCTCTGGGTGCTCTGTTGTGGGGCCCACTGTATTTACAGCGTCCTTGGAAACCATCTAGCCCAGGGAGTGGCGGATGAGCTCGCGCTGAGGTACAGATGGAGCAGGTGTGGCCGCGCAGAGAACTGTGTGCAGAAGGGCTGGGAGGCCTGGATCTGTGGGAAAGAGGGCTTCCTTCTGTAGTATGCCATGGAGGGAGGAGGAGGAGGACAGTGCTGTTCCCTGCATGGCTTCATTTTACACATGAAGAAACCGAGGCCCCGAGAAGGTATGATCTCTGTGTTTAATGGTGAGTCTGGAACTAGAACCCAAGGCTGCTGTGAACCTCAGCTCTGTGCTCTTTCTGCTGCCTGGACATGGAAGAACCTATCCTAGCTGGAGAGGCCAGACGTGCAGATGTGAAACAGGAGAAGATAGCAGACTAACCCTGATGAAATGGGCTGTTAAGAAAATCCACTGAAAAAAGGAATCAGAAAGGAGACCTGGGGGTGGGCTTGGACCAGAGAGGGGAGTGAGCTGGGTCTTGTAGTAGAGGCCTGATTGGGACGAAGGCAATTAATTGTGCAGTCGCCTCTGCGAGGCAAAGCCTGCCTCCTGGGGCAGAAAGTACAGAAGCTGCAGCCTTCCTCTTGATGTGTCAGGCTTTAAAGCCTTGACCTTCGGGGCTCTTTGCCACCTACTTTCTGGAGCTATCTCTGCTGGAGGCCAAGGCAGCAGGATGGGAGCCAGATCGGCACTCAGCTGCGGCGCTTAGCCTGGCGCACCGCTTGCTCGATGGGGCGGGCTCCGACTTGGAGCCCGTGCTTTACAGGCATGGCTCAGGGACCTACTTTCCTGGTCACAGTCCTTACCGTCTCAGAGAATGAGAGACCTTGTGGCGGGGGGAGGTGCACCCAGACTTGATTTTTCCGGATGTGAGAGAAAATGCTGTGCCTGTCTAGTCTGGAGGTGTCCGAGAATGAGGTGTTTGTCCAGATTCGGGGACCTTAATATTGTCCCGGGGTGGAAGATAGAGCATCTTCCTGGCCTCGGAAGATCCTGTGTCCCAAGGTTGAGAATGAGAGGTGGATCAACCTCGAGTCCCCCAGCTGCCCTTCTGGCCGCAAATGGGCTGTCCAGAGGGGCGCCCCCCCACCTCTCTGTTAACCATTTAACTGGATGGCAAGGTGAGTCCTCTTTTTGCCCAGCCTGTCCCTCCCCCAACCCCCGGGGTAGAGCTGGATGTCTGTCCATCTTCAGCCCCCCTCCTGCTCTCCACTGGCCTCATCTTGTGGGGGAGAATCGGGGGTCTGACTGTCCTCGGCGCCCTCCAGGCCAACCTCCTGAGACCCCCTGATTGGTCCGAGGACAGGATGTCTTCACTGCTGCTCCTGCACCCGCCTCAGGTTCTCTGTCTCCCCGCTGCAGCCCCGCGGAGCTGTGCTCGCTCAAGCCTTGCATGGCCTGCACTGTGCTCCAAGGCCCCATGCCCGGCCATGTAGCCATCCCTCAAGTGCGCACAGCCCCAGCTCCAGGGCACCAACCTCGCTGCCACCTCTTGCTCCGCCGCCCCCAGCCCAGGCCTCCCTGAGTCTGGACACCCCATCAAATAAAGACTCCCCATGTTTATCCTTCGCCCAGTTCAATAAAAGAGTTTTTTATTCTGGGGGGGGAAAAAAAGCCTTGACCTTT
Organism: Acinonyx jubatus; assembly: GCF_027475565.1. Classification (NCBI taxonomy): domain Eukaryota; kingdom Metazoa; phylum Chordata; class Mammalia; order Carnivora; family Felidae; genus Acinonyx; species Acinonyx jubatus. Next base: position 132,104,628 of record NC_069386.1, on the reverse strand, counting down.
AGTAGCAGGAGGAATGTGTAACTTCATGGGCCTAGAGAAATGCGGAGAAGATAAAACCCTAGACCTAAAAGATTGTTTCTGTGTTGGCCAGCTGGTTTGCCACACCTGTTGTGTCTCCGGGACCTGGGCTCTGGTGTTTTGAGACTTGGGGTCCCTCCTCTCCATGCAACCCCTTTGGTAATGTGCAACGGGTCTGGTGGGTCACAGGCCCCCTTCCTGGGATAGGCGGGGGATGGGAGACTCAAACTCCCCACAGAGAAAGTCCTTAAACCTTTAACTTCTCCCCGTGTTACTACACCCTTCCATGTCCTCAGCCCCCCAATCTCACATGCTCCTTAGTCAGTGGTTAGAGTCATGGAAGAAACAAATCTGCATGGGGCGTGCACATGGGGAAACCCCTCCCTAGAGCATACTGCAGGTCTCACATGAAACCTGTATCCACGCTCTCCCTGCTCCTTCCCCCCTCCTCCCGCCTCCCCTCTCTCTCACTTCCTGGCTGGACTCTAGAAACATACAGAGTGCTTCATTTTAAGAAGCACGTAGGAAAAAGAAAATAGCATGTAATTGTGGTTATGTAAGAAAATGCCAGTGTTCTTTAGAGAAACATTCTGATGGAGGGCTGAGATGATGTGATGCTGGAGGTTGTGTGAAAATAATTTTATAGCAAAGGGAAAAACGACATATGAAGCTGATCTTGCTGGCTGCTGGGTACGTAGGGCTTATTGTACTGTTTTTGTCTCCTTTTATCTACTTTTGAAAATTTGCACAATAACCATGTTGTAAAAGCGTATATATAATAGGATTCTTCTGGAAACTTTTTGGCTTGCATGTAATTTTGGGTGCTCTTGCATTAAACTGGTCTGTCCGCTTTGAGAGGTATGTCTGATGCCACACTGGCACTTTGCTCTTATGTCCTTGCTTCTGCTGCATGTTGAAGCAGGTGTGCTTCCCTGTGTAATGCTTTCCAAAAAGTTGCAGAAGAGTTAACCACCCCAAGATGACCAGAATTCTATCCATAGCATTTGACAAAGATTTTTTGGGTGCTCTTGTATAAATAGCAATGAGAGTTTTGTTTCTATTGGACAAGTATTTATTGAGCATCTATGTGTGAAGACAAAACAAACGTGAGGAAATGACTTTGGGGGGGTGCTGCTAGTGTCAGGATGACAACTTGAAGCTGGAAGGTGAGTCCTCATGGCATAGCATGGAGGTCCTTTCTAATAGTGGGTTTGTCCAGTCCCCACCATCTCATCTCGTTCCGATGTCCCACGACACTTATATTCAACCCCAGACCCTTTGGCCTTCACTCACATGTTTGCAGGGTGGACCCGTTCTCCAGTAACTAAACTACTGACCAAGAAGATTCAGTTTTTTATGTGTTGATTTCAGGCAGGCCCACTGGAAATGACTGGAAGTGGGAACAAATGAGGCACTCCAGTGGAGGGCCCAGGCACCAGTGTAGGTACCTGACCTGGCCATGGAGAGCCATCACTGTCACTTGTCCCTGGAGCCAAGAATGAGAGCGGGAGCTGGGATGGAGTAGAAGGAGGCAAGCTCAAGGAGCCAATACTTATGTGGCCCCATCTGCCACCTCGTCTGGTGGGCTTGCATTGAGGCAATTTAAGAGTCAAGGGCGGTGGATGACAGAGTGAGAAAATGTCGGCCATTGAAGACCAGTCAGACTTGGCAACGGCTCATCCCTGGCCCTGGGTGACAAAGGTAGGATCCTATACAGACTGGCCTGGCGTGTCTGTGTTTCAGCCCTTGACCCTGAACTTGATCCTGTTGAGGTGTCTTAGATGTAATCCTTGCCCTTCCAGCCTTTTCCCTCTGGCGGGAGTTGGCCTGTCAAGTGGGGAGGTCTTTGTGGTTGGGAACACGGGATTTTAGAGTCCGGCTGCTGATGGGTCAGGACCTGGCTCTTGCACGCAGTAGGTGGTGGTGCTGGGTCGGTGTTTGATCCCAGTCTGACATGAGGCAACTGGGAGAGAACTGGTGAACTCTTGTTGTGTGGCCAGTGTTGGCTGTTCTGTTTCTCATCCTCTGCTGGAGGGAGTGCAGATTGGTGCAGTTACTTTGGAAAACAGACTGGCATTAATGGCAAAAGTTCAGCATCCGCATACCTGATGGCCCAGCTCATTTTACACCTAGGTGTATACCCAAGAGAGTCTCTGGCACGTGAACTCTGGGAGACTTGTACAAGGATTTTCACAGCATTTCTGTTCACAACAGCAAAAACCTGGAAACAGCCCAGATGCCCATCAGTAGGGGAACGGATGAATACACGGAGATGTGACCACACAATGGAATATTATACAGCTGTCCAAACAAATTAACTGCAGCAACGTGCAGTGATGTAGATGAATTTTAGCAATATCATAAATATTAGGTGAAAAGAGCATATGCTCTCAAAGATTACATACACCATCATTCCTTTTCTTCTAAAGTTAAAAAGCAACTAAATGTGCTTTTTAGGAATATTTACAGATGAAGTAAAGCTGTAAAAAAAGAGAGCAAGGGAATGTGCACTTGTGATCCAAGATGGTGATATCTTGGATAGAAGGGGGGGTGGAGGTGGAATGGGGGAACCATCTGGTTAGATGGAGGTTATTGTCAAGATCATAGCCTGTGTTTGGGGTGGTGGGTTTGCAGGTGGTTATTACATTGTAAAAAGTAACTGAATGAAAGCGAGCCATGTGTGACCACAGATGAGTGTCATGAGCCAAGGATTATGTTTAATAATTAACCTAGTTCTGTGCCTGTTAGGTCCAGCTTGCCCCCCCCATCCCCCACTGCCAAGTTAGTTTTAGCAAAGGCTGTGATGGCCCAGTGTTCACAGGGAGGGGGGGAGCGATCTGCTTTTCCAGAGCTGCCTTCCCCCTGCCTCTCTCTTGCCCCCCCTTGCAGTTCAGGCCTCCCTCTTCCACTAATGCCTGCTGGCTGTAGCAACCTCCACGGCCCATGGCTCTATTCTGCCTTAACCACTTGTTTCCTGTGTGTCAAAGTGTCTTGTTATAGGTGGCCTCACCCACTAATCATCTCCACATGTGTGTATATTTCTAACGAGGCTAGAGGTCGTGTTTTATCGCCTGTCTTATGTGGCAGATTATCCCCCAGCTCCTGTCCACTCTCCCCCTTCTTCCTTAATAAAAGAAGCCCCAGCCTCCCCTCCAGCCAGGCATGGCTCTGAGGTCAGGATTGAGTACCACTTCTGGGAAGCCCTCCTTGAACGAGGGGGCAGCATGCCTTTCTCAGAAGCTCCCTCCTGCCCATTGCCTGGAATGCTTCGCAGTGCCCAGGTCCCTGACACCTAGGGCGTCACTGTTTTCAGGTCTTCATTACTTCCAGATGACTGTAATTCCCAGGGATCTGTCATGTAACCGCCCCCAGCTCCATGGTTTTTAGCACCGCAAGGTGCATAATGACTGTACCGAGAGTCCTGTGGATTCTAAAAGGTCAGCAGGATCTCACATTGGCGTCAGGATTCCAAGGAATTGGCGTTGGGTCCCACACTCCACTCACCCTCAGGTAACCTGGGCATCACCTAACTCCTCTGAACTCCGCTGGCTCATGGAGTTAGGATGGTGTCTGTGGATGCCAGAGTTAATCAGCACCCGTAGACATGTGCTGTAATTTTCACAGCAGCCCCACGAGCTCAGGGACTCCACTGTGGAGGCATAACGTCACCTCTCGGCCTGCCCTCCGTGGTGACCCCACTTCCCAGGAGTGGATTTAGGGGCCCTTTGACACACCTGTGCCTGTCGAAGGTGCTCTGTTCCCTGCCTGCTGGTGCCAGCCCTCGGCAGCCACCGTGAGCCCTCTACTCTTTAGAGGAAGCTCTGGGTGGGTGGTGTGAGATGAGATGAGTTTGCTTTTTCAGGTAGGGGTGCTTTGTCATGGCTTCTGTTTCTCTTTATTTTTCTGGTTGAAAGCAAAGACCAGTGTCTTAGACACGGGGTGAGAGCCCCTCTGTGCAGAGGGAGGTGGTGGCGATGCTAATGGAGGGGCGGCTCATGTGTGCGTGAAGCTGCAGCCAGAGTAGCCCGCCAGCCTGCCTGCCTGGAGCAGTTCTGTTCCAGGCCCAACGTCTGGCCTTGTTTTCCTGGGTCTTAATGGCCAGGCGAGTGCAGTGTGACTGTTGGAGCAAAGGCCTTTCCTACCGCTGCAGGCCTGGGCTGTACCTGGGCAGTCTGCCGAGAGATGGGCCTATCCTGTGGCTCAACCCGTGGTCTTCCCTCGGGCCTGTGGTCCTGGCTGGGAGCGCACAGCGCGTCCCACTTCCTGCATCTTTCCTCTCTGCTTCCAGATGGAATTTATGATGACCAGCTGCTGGCTTTGCAATATTCCATCTCTCCTGTACGTTCATTCAGGAAACGTTTACTTGGAGCTTTCCCTGTGCCCGCCCACAGCGCCGTTCCTGACTGAGCTCACTCGTGAGGGTGGTTGATAAATGCCCGTCTCCACCAGGAGTGTGTGTTCACTCACCATCATCACGTCCCCGACCCGAGCACACTGCCTGGAATAGACCTAGGCTCAGTAAATACTCATTCAGAGAATTAGCTAATGAATGTAAAAGTGAGGCAGTCCACGAGTGTGCAAGGCATGGAGGACCATGAGTGCATTCTGGAAGACAGATGCACTCCCCAAAAGCCAGGTGTAAAACAGACACCTGCCCCACTCAGCCCACGACAGCATGTACGCACTTGGACCAGAGCGAGATGTTCTTCACACACACACACACACACACACACACACACACACACACACACACACACACTAGGTGCTCAGTTCATGTGCACAGATGGCATCTTTTCTCATCATCATTTGGCTTGGGCTGGAGGAGTCCACCTGCCATGGGGTGGGATGGGCACAAACCGTCACCCTCCTGGATTTGAGCTCAGGAACAGGTGGCCAGGATGCCTTTATTTGTTTGAAGGGTGGGTTCTCAGCTGGCCCCACAGGCAGCCTGAGCAGCTGGGCCGCCCCATGGCCAGGTGCTGGGGTGGGTCTGCATGCCTTAGTTTTCCCACCCCGCCCCCACCATGTTCCCGGATTCTGGTGGTCCTCACACCCACCTTATCCACATCTGAAGGGAAGCCTCCCTTTTCTTTTTTAAAAGGAAAAGAAAGGTGGTTGCTCTGTTTTGTTTTTGTCTTCAGGTCAGATCCTCACCCAGAAAGGCCCAGTTGGTCTAATTGAAGGCCATCCTTTCTGCCTCTGTCCTTTAGGGACCCACAGTCGGGCTGTTCACACAGCACGCATGCCAGCCTAGCTCATCCGATAGAACACTGAGTGAACCCCTCCTCGTACCACACCCTGGACAGCTGCAGGGAGGGAGATGGTCCAGATCCCCACCTTGGGGACCCCACAGCCTGGTATGGAGGCTTCGCAAGTGAAGATGGTTTCGCAGAGGGAGCTCAGTCTGCAGCTTTATAATGAGTGACAGAGAAATGCTGGTCTCTTTCTCTTGTCTCCGCAGCATTTTTATACCACAAGCATGTTACAGCACTTTATTACACCGGGCTCTACCAGGGAGTGCCCCCGTGTCTTAATTCCTAGCTCGGGCTGACCTCACTGATCGATCGTGGCACTCTCTAACTCTGAGCCCTGGCCTCAGAATCCTTCTCAACACAGCGCTCCAGATAGCCACCACTAGTCACCTGTGCCTGGTGTCCAAGGCTCAAAGGCTTTAGAACCCCTGTGTCCTGGTGAGTTGCTCATGTGACATTCCTGTGCTGCCTCAGGCTTCAGAGTGGGGAGTCTGACCCCGGGAGTCCACTGCGGGCACTGCTGGGAATGGCACCACAGGTTAGGGTGGGCCCCTGCCAGTGTGCGTCACCCTTCGTGGGACTGCACGGTGTGTTCCAGCCACAAGACTTGCCCTCTTGCAAGACTTGCCTGTGGCTGGAATTCTCTTATTCCACCTGTCCATCTGGCTCACACCCTCTCTCCACTCATGTTTGTTCAGCTATCACTTCATGGAAGGGCTTTCCTTTGGCTGCGTGTCTGTAATTTCTTTTTCTGTCACTCCGAATGGTCTTACCTTGCTGATTTTTCTTCTCCACACTTAGTATTTCTTGGCACGTGCTTATAATACACTTATTTACCTCTTGATTGCCCTCATTGACTGCAGCATCCCCAGCAATCAGAAATATTTGATCGGGGTACCTGGGTGGTTCAATCAATTAAGTGTCTGACTCTTGATTTTGACTCAGGTCATGATCTCACAGGTTAGGATTCTCTCTCTCTCCTTGCCCTGCCGCCCCCTCCCCTGCTCACACTATCTCTCAAAAATAAATAAACTTAAAATATTTGTTGATTAAACAGATCTTGTGTTGGCAAAGAGCCAGCCAGTGGACCTGGGATACCGCCTGCCGGTTAGGACTGGCTTACTGTTCAAAAGCCAGTGTTGCTTGCACTCTGCAGGAAGGGCGAAGATGTAGTCAGTGACCTGAGGTTCTGAGGCCTCTGTTCTCACCAGACCCTTCCTCCTGTGGTCAGTGGGTTTGGGTCAGCCAGCAGCTGGTGACCATCTGTGGGCAGCACGTGCAGAGGCCTGGGGTGGTGGAGGGGACAATTCAGAGATGAGCACCTTACGGCACCCCAAGACCCTGAGGTTCCCAGTCACATTGAACTGACTATAGGGGTGCATGCCCTGGGGCTCAGGGGCACAGAGGAGGAAGTGATGATGTCCAACCAAGGAATTTGGGTAGAGGATGGCACTGGAGGTGAGTGTTGCAGAGTGGGGGAGATGGCATCAGGTGTTGGGGGGAGGGGGTGTGCATTGAGCCACCACCAAGCCCTTGCCCAGCTGCCTTGAAGCTGATACCATCTGTTGAGATTTTCGCTTCCTGACGAAATGTTACTCATTACAAACTCATTTCTTAACCTTCCTCCTCCCCAGTTTTTCAACTGTGTCCTGAGTTGCCCTCCCCCAGTTTCCTGCTATAGAATACATTTTTGGTGATAGGAAAATAAGAACCTTTCAGAGTTCCTTACTCTTTAGATGAAGTCTGGCCATGAGTGGCAACCTCCCTTAACGATGCGAAGTGACCAGTGTTTATAAGATTTGTTTGCTTACACCATCTGTTTCTCTGTTTCTTTGCTGTTGTGGTGGTTGTTCCCAGGTGGGTTATCTGTAGGATGGGGAAGGCCTCTGATGATCAGACGGATGTAGCAACTGCTACTGTTGTTGGAAGATTAATTTTTAGAAATGTTCTGCTTTTAGTAAAACGGGCTAAGTATGCTCCCCGCCCCCCGGCCCGCCCTTAGGTCACTTAACATGGATTTGAGGATTAGTTTTCAGAAATCCTGAGGAGTAAATGTGTTCTCCCTGTTTTACTTTTCTAATAACGTAGAGTTATTCTAGTCAGGTTCCCTCCAAATGCAAGAATCCTGGCATTTTTGACCCAGTATATCATTTTGTCAATGCATCTCATTTAGTTCACAGAAATCCCTCCTCTGGGAGCCAAAAGTCACCTCTTTGTAACTTGTACCTCTGTTTCATCTGCAGCTTTCTGGGCGAGGGAGGCAGTAGTACAGGCTTACCTAGCTCACTTCCTGCTGTGGAGAGTTTGCATTTCCACCTTTGCTGGTCTCAGAGGTGCAAATTCTGTCATTCTGCCTGAGGCAGGCATCACTAATCAACCAAGCAACCCGCCCCCCCCCCCCATGCCCAGGCATCACTAATCAACCAGGCACCTCTCTCCCCATCCCCCAGGCATCACTAATGTACCAAGCACCCCCTCTCCCTATACCCCCTCCCCTACAGCCTAGGCCTGCCCTGAGAGTTCTCAGCATAGCACCTGCCAGGCCTTGAGGGTTGAAACCTCTGCCAGCCTTTGCAGTGCCTACCATCGTGTGTGCTTTTCCTCCAGCGACTGGAGGGAAGAGAGAAGTAAGAGCAAGGGAGTAGAGGTGTCCAGGTGTTCCTATTCAGTCCTTTCTGAAGGAGCCAGAGCAGTAGAGAGGAAAAAGGGGTGGGGAGGATTTCTCCATTCCCGAGGACCTCCAGGGTGAACTCCCACACCCACCTCACTGTGGCTGTCTTCACTTCTGGTCTCTGCAGGCCTCCTACATGTGTGCATCCCAGAACTGTTCTAAAGCGGGACCCTTGACGCAGGAGGCAGGCATGTGTTCTCCCTAAGAGTGTCTGGGGGCCTCATTATGTGCCAGGTGCTGTGCTCAGTCTCCTGTGGGTTAGGTGTGATGCCCCCCCTGCCCCCCCAGCCACCTGGTAGGAGTTGGAGCTGAGGCCCAGCGGCAAGAGGCTGCTGGTGGGCCTGGTTTGGGGACTCCAGAGCCACTGCTGCCACCGCAGAGCTGAGTACGGAGTGCATGCCGGGGGCCCCAACTCCCTGAGCAGGGGTTCTGCTGCTTCATCCTGGACCGGGCCAGGAGATGGGATTCCAGTGCCCGTGTTGGACACAGGAAGTGGGGGTGGGGTGCCTTTTGCTTCTTCCTTTGCCTTTGTTGCCTCCTTTCCCTGCCATCAGCATGATCTGCTAGGTATGTGACATGCCTGGGGGGCACCTGTGCCTCTCTGTTCCATCGTAGCTCAGTGCCGCCTCTTCCTGAAAGCCTTTCTGGGTGAGCCTCTCCCGTGTGCTCCTCAGTTGCGATGCCTCTCATCTCCGCTGTTAGGGTGCTAAACTTGCCAGCAGGTCGGCCCCCTGCCAGGCGGCAGGCTCTTCAAGGACAGAGCCCGGCCCCATGCGCACACACCCTGGGCACCCTCACTGCTCTTGCACGTTTTGTTGAGCTTGTCTTTCTGTCTGTCTGTGTATTGTAGATTTGAGGACAGAAGTCATCTCTGTGTGACTCCCCTCCCCCCACCACACACACACCAGCACACCACTTGACACCTGTTAGGTACCCGGAAATACAGTGGTGTCCAAAAGAGAGTGATCGGCTGTCCTTCTATTCCCCCTGCCCTGGGGAGATGGGTGTGGAGGCCTGGCTGACTTGGATGCGTTGGTGCCTTGGGTCCTGCGACGCTCACGCTCTGCGTTGGTCTTCCCTGCCTGCCTTTCCCTGCCCTCGCAGGTCCCAGCAGGCTACCACCTGCTGCTGGAGGCTTCCAGGCACTCTGTCCCCTCCTGCTCAGACTTGTACCCTGGGAGCGAGGGAGCTGGTACAGCACTGTCAGGAACGGGTGAGGGCTGCTAGGGTGTGGCCCCTGCTCCAGCCCTGCCTGGGCTGAGTGATGGATGCAGCAGAATGGGACACAGTGGATGCGAAGACACCCAGCAACTTGCTGGGACCGGGGAGGGCCGCACCCCTCCCACTAAGCTCTGTAGGTGTGCCCAGGGCAGACGGTGCCTGGGAAATCAGCCTAGGGCCCCCAGCTGCTGGGGGTGTAGGGGAGCAGTTTGGGTCCTGTGGACTGGTGGTGTTGGTGGCTCTTCTAGCTTCCCTCCCTTATACACATACCCACACACACTCACGATACACCCTGGCCAATAGGTGGTCTGCCTGTGAGCCCCACACCCTCCTTGCCTGCTGATCAACAGAAATGTAGACTCTTCCAAGAAGCTGGAACACAGGGATTCTCCAACTGCTGGTCCACAGCTGTAAGATCCCTCACTGCCATGAAGTAGGGTTTCTTGTGTCAGCCCCGAGCACTGATGCTGTTGATGTTGCTGAGGAGAGGACAGGGCGGCCCTGAACCACTCTGGGCATTGAGTGTGAGGACAGGACTACCCCTCCCTCCCCCGAGCCCCTCCTGGAGCATGGTCCTGGGTGTAGGAGGCACCCAGTAGACACTGATGAATGAACTGCTCTCCTTGCCGTGTAGAAAGAGCTCCAGGGTGGAGGCAGAGGAGACCTGGCTTTCTAGACCCAGGTGTGATGCTGCCCACCCCCCCCTCCCCCCCCACCCTGTGATTTTCCTCTCTGGGTCTCAGTTTCCCTGCTCTGTAGGTAATCTGGAAGCCTCTTGCAGTTTTAAAAGCTAGTTCTCACCAGCCCCTTGATGCTGGCCGGGATCTGTCAGCAAGTCTGCGTGTCCGTCCGTTGGTCCATCTGGAGCCCTCTGCCCCTCCCCCAGCACCTGTGGCTGCTGATGGCTTTGCTGCAGAAGTTCACCCCTAGAGCCCAACCTTGGCTGCTGGTGACAGGCTTGTGTTTACCATGTAAAGTGGCTCCCGAAACACCATTTATGGGCAGAAATTCTTCTCAGAGGAGCTGAACGCAGTGCCCTGCCCATGCTTCCGGGGCTACCCCACCACTTTTTTTGGTCCACGGGCTCAGAACAGGCACTTACCAGCATCAGATAAGATGGCTCCTGCTGCAGAGCAACCCCAGGCGTCATACCAGCCCTAAAGGGAAGGTGACAAGCGTCTGTGGGTGACATTTGAGCATCCTGCAGTCCCGTCCCTTGTTGGGTTTCCCCTGAGTTCTTTCTGGGACACATGTGCACTTGCCTGTTTTCAGAGTTGGCAGTCCTGAGTTAGTGACCTGATAAAAATGTGATGAGCTCCTCTGTGCCAGCACGCTGTCTCCTTTCCCAGTTCCCCTCCCCCAACTTCTGAAGGAGCCAGACATCCCTTTAGAGGTGGTCCTAGTCCTGTTACAGATGAGGGTGTGGCTCAGAGAGGGACTGTGGCTTTCCTGAGGTCACACAGCACATAGCTTTTGCCCTCATGCAGTGGTGATTGAGTTTCCAGGGGCTCCTTCCCACAGGTCTCCTCCTCCTCCTCCTCTGTGGAAGGAAATACTTGTTTTCCTTTCTGCGAACAAAGAATGGTGTTGTTTGTTTTTGTGAACAGCCATGAGGGCAAGCAGCTACAAAGCGTTCGGGGCAGGCGGTTCTTTCACGATGTGATAACCACGGATGGCCCAGGTTGGTGGCTTTACATCGCTGGGTCCTGAGATGCAGCGTGGCCTAGTTAGGGGAGCCAGCACTCTTGGGCTTGTGTGGATCCGGACTGGTTTCAGGCCCTGGGGACCCCAGGATTAATTGAAAGGAGTTGGAACAGATGGATTGAATCTATCAGCAGCTTTACGTGACAGCCTCTTAACATAAAAGCACTTCATTACCCACTCATTTTGCCAGGGCTCACTGCCCCAGTGAGAGGGAAGGCGGCCGGAGCCAGAGCCCCTTGTCCAGATGGAATTACAAGCACGTGGCCCCATGGGCTCAGGCTTTGAACAGGCGGCCGAGGATAAATCATCAGACTTACGTCTCCTCCCAGCAGCTACATTAGAAACTCGTGCTCTTGGCTGTGATATCCCAGAAAGTGGGCTGTGGCACTGTTGCGCTCAGATATCATGGGAGGCATGATCTGTCGGGGTGAGGCCGGCAGGCTGTCAGTACCAGGCATCACCATGGAAGGTATGAGGCAAGCCTCACCTGTAGAGAGTGCTCTAGTGTGAGCCACGGGGAAGCTGGCATGGTATGGGGGAGAGCTCGCCACATAGACTGCCAGTCTTGGCCCTTGCTCTGGACCCCATGTGAAGCCCTGTTACCTGCCCTGTGCTGTGGTTCCCTCAGATGGGAAATTCTAATAATTCTTGTCCTGAGTACCCCTTGTGAATATTGGGAGAAGGAAAGAGATGGGGCACTTTCTTTGGTTGGGTGTATGTTTGGCAAGGTCAGGCAGGGTTTCTGGCACCTTCTGTTTTGACTGAGGAGTCTTCAAGGGTGTTAAGGAACCCCTCTTGGCCAGATGCAGGTGGGAGGTTTCAAGGTGTGGTATGGAGGACTGCTAATTGATGACATGAGCACACACTGTGTGGTGTGTGTGCAGAGGACCCCTGGAGCTAGTCCCTGGCTCTGTAGGTCTCTCTGCGGTGCTCTGTGAGTGTCTCATTGTCGGATGCCCAGAGGCATCCCACCCGTGTGAACCCCAGCTAAGTGCTCCGCCCTTCCTGGACGTGTTCTTGCTGTGGGGTTTAGACATGTCACCTCTTCCAGGGCACTGGAATAGACCCTGAGAACATCAGAATTCAGGTGATACCTTTCCTGTCTGAGTCATTTCTGTAGTGTTGGAATTTTTAAATACCCTCGTTCTGCTTCTCTTTGCTCATAACATGATCGTATTTGGGAATTAACAATCAGAAAGCATGGTGTGCCCAAACCAGCATTACAAATTGACGAGGAGATGTTTTAACTTTTGCCTACATCTGCAGGCTGTTGAATCTTAAGGCATGTGGCAGCCGATTTTGCCAAGATTCCAGGCAGAGACAGTTGAGTTACTTCCATCATGGTGGTGGAGCAAAGCAGATGGTTTTTAGGACTTGGTTCCCCGGTTAGTGTGAGAGAGAGAGGACACCTCTTCCCAGAGGATAATTTTTTTTTCATCTTAATATAAATGTTGAGGAATATTTTCTGATCAGTCTGATTTTCTGTCAGCGGTCACTGTTAGCAGCTTTTCGCTGCCTTTGAATGGAGAGTTGATGAAGAAGGCAAAATGTGAAAAGGCCACAGAAGAGGGCAAATGAAGCCTTAAGAATTCAGGGGAAAGAAAATCATATGTGATTAAGGGCATCAGTGGTAGCTGCATAGAGGAGGTGATGTTTTCTGTGAGTTTCGGAGAATGATTAGGATTCTGACTGGCAGTAATCGAGGCTAGGGGTATGTGAGGAAGATTGTGCCCCAGGAGGAACTGCAGAGTATGTATAGTACAGGGTAACCAAAGGCTTGGCTTGTTGGCCACATTTAGCAGTTAATATATTTTTGGGCTTTCTCCCCCGCCTGTGGAACTCCTAAGCATTCTCCGTAGCCCAGCTCAGAAGCCGCCTCCTCTGGGAAGCCTTCCCAGACTTGGTTGCGCTGTGCTGCTCTGACTGACACCTGTCCTTTTGCGCTGTGATTTTCTGCCTCTCTGCCTTTCCATTCAGGCTGAGAGTTCCCCACTCACAGCACGGTGCTCAGTATGTATCTTTGGAATATCTGAACCCCAGTTCTAAAGGGGTGCTGGGTGTATGCTCAAAGCTGATAACACACGTGTCTGATTTTCAGTATTGGCTCTGAGAACGTGGACAGGTCCACAACAACACTCTGTTTCTTTAGCCGTGTGGAAGGCATCTTTACTGGCCAGACCTCCTTGGTAATGATCTGGATGCCTCTGCTCGGTGATTGTCTTAATTTTGCTGGGATTTCCCCTCGTTTACTCAGCATCACCTCCCATTTAAACCCCTGGGGGGGGGGGGTGTCACTCATGGGCCCGAAAACTTGGCTTGTAGTAGCATTTATTTGGTCTTCCTGGCACCATATCAAGCCATAAAATTCAGTTTGATTTTGGGGGAGAGAAAAAATTATTTCAGCAGCTTCATGAAATCCTTGTTCTTTTCTTAAAAAAAATTGTTAATGTTTATTTATTTTTTACAGAGAGAGAGAGAGAGACAGAGAGAGAGAGGGCACGAGCGGGGGAGGGGCAGAGAGAGAGGGAGACACAGAATCCAAAGCAGGCTTCAGACTCTGAGCTGTCAGCACAGAGCCCGATGTGGGGCTCGAACTCACAGACCGCGAGATCATGACCTGAGCTGAAGTTGGACGCTCAACCGACTGAGCCACCCAGGCGCCCCAATGAAATCCTTGTTCTTAATCCCGTAGTCCCAGTACACACGTGTGTTTCTACCCCAGAACTTCTCCAGGACCTCGCATTTCTTCCACCAGGAGAGAAAATGACCTTTCTCTTTGAGCGGGCACAGAGGTCCAGATGGGACCTGGCAGGCTTGTAAGCCTTTTCAGTGAGGCCTCTGCATTGCCTCGGGTGGTAGATGGAACTTTTCTGGGACCCCTAACCTGAACCTTCAAGGGGCTGATGCTCTGGAGCCCACCCCTTCCCCAGGCCTATAAGTCAGCCCTGTCCCCATCCCTGGCCAGGTCGCCTGGGTCCTGCTGGCTGGTGTCTGCTCTTCCCAGCTGAGGGAGAGGGGGAGGGGGGGGGGGCGTGTTTTAAAACATGGGAATCCATTTCATTCATCTTGGATACCTGATGAGTTGTCTCAAAGGAGGTCATTTTTGTGAACCTGTCCTTTCATGGCTTACTATCTGGTGAATAGATGCTGCGGACTGTATGTGTGAGAAGCCATATGGGTTAAAATACCATAGATATGAGCACATTACAGGCCCTTTAGAAAATACTGGAAAACTTGCTCTTGTTCTGACAACACGAGTGAAGAATGTGGTGTCATTCTGGTGCATTCCCTTTGAGGGTTTCTTTTTCTTTTTTCAACCCCAGTACTGCACATAGAATTGTGTGTCCTTCTATTCACTGAGGCATCTTGTGTTCTAACCAGGACCACCTACCCATCGGTAGCCTCAGTGTTGAAGTGCTACTCCCGTATCACACCGACTCCCCCCACCCACACCATACTTCCTTTCATTTGTATGTTGAGGTTTTGGTAGGGGTGTGTTAGGGTCTCCGTTTAATACTCTGCTGTTGACAGTTGTGCAGTAGACAGTTTACCAAGAGTTTGGGGTACGTGCACTTATTCTCAGAGGTAAGTTTGCAGGGACCTGAGCTGAGTCCCCTGTTCCTAAGCCAAGGGTGGGGTCCTGGGAGAAAGTCCAGGCTCACCTGGGGGCTTCTGGGACATTCAGCTGCGTGAACATGGTTGTGTGGGTGCAGTGTGCATAAGTCCTGAATGGGGACTGGCCAACGTGGAATTAGGGGGCCCAGCTCCCACAGAACCTAACAGTTTAAGCGAGTGACTGGACAGACGCAGAAATTGAGCCGCATCTGCAAGCCCCTGGGAGCTGAGGGTGGGAAGGTGCATGAGGAGGTGGGTCACATCAGGCCCTGGGCCAGAGGAGGTGGATTGAGGCAACCAGGAGTGCTTGGGTCCATCCCGGGTCCCTCCCAGCCCCTGCTGTGCCGCCCCAGGCCTCCCACTCCCCCTCGCTGTGTCCTCCTGCCTCTAGCAGGACAACCCTGTCCGTAGGGCAGTGATGGAAACTTCCAGATCTTTTCATCCTAAGACTTTACCCTGCTGACACCCAGCAAGTGCAGGCGTTCAGGAGACTTTGCAGCCTCCCTGGGAGGAGTGAGGTTGGAGGGAACTTGGTGGGGGATGGTCAGTGACAGTAGGGAGTGACGAGGGTGCAGCGTGACACTGTGGAACCAGCCCGAATTGCCACCTGGGCCCCGAGGTAGACTCACAGACCAGCAGGACCAGTGTTTGGCCACGGGCAGTGAAGCCGTGCCCCTGGGTGCTGCAGTGTGGTCCACAGTGGCTGCTTGCTTAGTTGTGCATTGTGTGTGTATCCAGGTGCCTCTGGAATCTGTTCATCCCCATCCTCCCATCGTCTTACTGTCACTACCAGCACCCCATTAACTGGAGCCCAGAATGGGGCTCCCGCATCCCGTGGTTTCCCCCCACCGAGTACATTTGTACTTGTCAGGAGAGGATTCTGATGGGAAGGAAGCCTTTTCCTTGCACTCAGCTTCCTGGTTCTGTTCTTAGAACTTCTCCCCACCGGTGACTTCTGAGAGCCAGGCCACGGGCCCTGGGTCACCTCTGGTGGCCGCTGCCGCTGGAATCCGGAAGCTGGAATCCGAGGGTGGGTGAGTCTCTAGGCTTGTTGACAGACACCATGTGCAAACACAGATGCGGCCCCCAACCCCCAGCAACTGGGGTGACAGACGCTTCCAGGGGAGTGTCCCCGCCCTGTCCCATTCTCCCCTAGCCTGTAGGGCTCACAGCCCTGGGAGGAGCTTCGGAATTAGGATGAGATTCTCGCTCCTGGACTGGCAGCCTCGCTGGTTGGTGTCCCCTAGGTTCTGTCCCCTTTTTACATTACAGAGCACTTGCCCTGCCTCTGCTGCCCGCAACACCCACCCTCCTTTCGTGTCTTCTTGTGACTTTTCCTTGAATTTGTTTACAGCAGTTACCCATGGGATCCTTCCAGGACACAATTAGGGCAGCTTCATTTATGAAAAGGAGCATCTGGGATCCCCCTTGCATCTTCTGTTAGGATCTGGGAACAAACTTAGAGGGGGTATGGGGAGGAGAAGGAAGAGGTACAGAATCCACCCTGGATCTCGGTATTTAACCCTTGCCCCACCCCAGTCCCTCCAAAGGGTGGGGTCTCAGGAAGGCTGCACCCTGACCCTGACTCTTCCCTCCTGCCCATCAGGCCACACGGATGGGGTGACCAGACAGAGGCTGCCCTTGTCCTTCATCATTGCCTCGGGATGTGGCATTGGCCTTTGCTTCTGCTTTTTGCAAAGGCCTGGCTGGTGCCAGGAGGGCTTGCTGGCACATTTGAGGGCTGCTCAGAGCACACCACTGGGCTAATGTTCTCTGTCCTGGCTCTTGCCCACCCCACGCAGCCAGCCAGGGTGTGACCAGGTGCCTGCTGAGCCGGCCAGTGTCAGCTGCGGCCTCCACAGTGGCTTTCTGTTCTGAGTACCAGGCGGGAGGGCCTCCTCGTCAGCAACCACCTCACGTCCCCACTAGATGGAGGGCCTGGCCTGTCGCCTTGGAGGCCCTGCCACCCCGAGGGGACCAGGAGACACGGCTTTCCTCAGGGACTGATCTCTGCTGAGTCCCCTTGTCACTGGTGTCGGGGAGTGTGACAGCTGCTGGCCACATGGGGCTGTTGGGGCCTCCAGATGTGGCTAGTGTGACTGAGGAAGTGAAAGTTAAATTTAAAAACTGATACTTGATTCAGTTATTTAGAAAAACTTTTTTAAGTGTGTTTGGAATATCTTGGGGTGTGTGAAGCTACTTTTGCAGATCAGGTGTTTCCAGTGAGAATTTAGCATCCAAATTGAGATGGGCTTTGAGACCAGAGACCATAGTATGAAAAGAGAATGTAAAGTATCTCATTCATGATTTTATGTTAATTATGTGGTGAAATAATATTTTGGATATATATTGTCTGAAGGCATTATTAGGATATTTTCATATAAATACACCTTTTTAAAAAATCTTTTTTTAAGACGGTTACTAGAACATTTGAAGTTAATTTGTGTCTCGCGCTGTATTTCTCTGACCTTGCTGCTTCTATCTTGAAGCCTGCTTTTGCTGAAAATGTGACTGGTAGTCCTTGGCGGGTGGGGTGGGGGTGGGGAGATGGTTAATGTCTCAGGAGTGCTTTGGGCCCCAGGATTCGATCTTGGGAGACCCACAGTGTGTTTGGAAAGGACCAAATAAAAGATATCTTCTGTTCATAAAGCATTACTTCTTGATTGCACAAATGACCTATTTCTTGTGGGAAAATTAGTACTGATTAGACAAAGTTAAACATGCTGCTTTGGAAGGGGAGTATGTGGGTGTTCTAGCAATATTTCTGAGCAATGCTCCCAGCAGTCTTCTGCTGAGCTCATCGTTAGCATAGAAATACCACTTTGCGTCATTTCAGAGTCCTTCAAGACGCTTTCATGTTCTGTATCTCTTATAAACGTAAGCACCCCGATAATAGTGCTAGCACTCCAGACTCCTGGACGGTGGCAGGGCGAAACCAGCCAAGACTCCAAAAGGGACTATAGCTGGTTGGACAGTGATAACAAGTAAATCCTCCAGAAGTTGGGCTGTGCACTTGAGTTTGCCGTTGGGGCAGAGCAGGGACTCCGTGCCAGAATGGGCTAATCTGGCCTGGAGTCCTTCCTTTTGCTGGATGAGCAAGCTGGAAAGTGGATTTTGCTGATTTTACTGTTGATGTGTGTTTTGCCCCAGGGTGGGACTGTGGAATCCTTTGGGGTGAGTGCATTCAATTAAGAGACCGTGTGTGTGTGTGTGTGTGTGTGTGTGTGTGTGTGTGTGGACTTCTTTCAAGCCCTGAAGGCGGGCTGAGGCTGCTACACGGTTCACACTTCTGTCCAGCACAGGTATTTACAACTAAGACGTGTTCGAGAAAACATGAGGATCTCTGATGTGGTGACCTGTGACCCCATCATCGAGTGGGGAGGGGCCCAGTGTGTTTGGGTCCACATCCACTCCCCCCAAGTTCTGGTGTGGACAGGAGCCATAGAAACAGTGAGGGGGAGATAAAATCACTTTATATGTTTTTTGAAGGTGTTGGCCTCTTCAGGCATGCCTGCCAAGGCTCTCACTCTAATCTGATGATTTGGACATCATTCTGGGGTGTTCAGCTGGACCCTGTGGGATTAGGGCATTGTGTGATTGTCCCTCTTGTCTCCATCAGTGCTAGCTGGCAGTATACAGAATACAGAGACCCTCGTGTTGTGCAATAGAGTGACTCTGGAAAAAAAGCTGTCTCACTGGAAACATTTTTAAAAAGGCCTAAGAGGAGCTTTGTTGGTGAAGTTTCTGTAGTGACCACTTTTGTAAGGACCAAGAATACCTAAGAAACCTATCCCCTTACTGGTCTTCTGTAAAATTAGACTTTTATCTTCTGATTTGTGAAAAACCAGGTACATCTGGGCAGGGGAGGCAGACCTGCCCTGAGAAGTGCTTTGGGCAACATGAGCGGTGGGTCGGAGCCGGCACACTCCCAGGGGGAGCTTGTTAAAGACCCCAGACACGGGGCCATGACTGATGGCTGGTGCCTGGGCCTCCTTTCAAAGCCCCTTGGTGTGAGGGCCAGAAGGCGGCTCATTTCCGCGCGCTGCCTCTAACGGTGCAGATTAGCTGTGATTTATACCCTCTCCCAGGGAAGCCAGTGTCGTAAAGGAGAGAAGACCCCTCATTTACAGCTTATACCAAAGGCCTACTGAATGCTACGATGCTGAATCATCAGGTCGTGGGGACTCAGAAGCATCTCTGTAATCTTTACTCTGTACTTTTTTTTAATTGCATGAGCAGACCATAAAATAAAAATAAAGACAACTCTTAAAAAGAAGCTTACACCTAATCCTCTATCCTAGCATGCAGTAGATCTCTTTCCCGAGGTCCCTGTACAGATGCAAGCATGACTTTTATTTGTTCATGAGCAAGGCTGAAGTATAATTAACTTTGACTTTTCACATTTATTTGTATTGTAAATATTCCTTCCTATTCTATAGGATCCTTCATAGTTACCGGTAAGTTCAACGGCTGCACGTTTCGTCCAGTGACTTGATAAACTGTAATTTTCTTAATCATTCTTTACTTTTGTTTCCTGTTCTTAACGGTATCTTTTCCCCTTTGTTTCTGTAGGAAGTTCTCCAGCAGCTGATCGTAATGAATTTGCCCAATGTTTTGATGATTGGCAAAGACCCACTGTCTGGTGAGTGGAAGCTGCCCCCTGCGGTGCCCAGGCAGTGCCATCGGCTCTGAGCAGCTGCTGGAGACAGAGCTCTGGCTGCCAGCTCAGAGCCACCACAGTGACAACACGTGATCATTTTGGTGCGATTTTAAAGGGTGGTTTATTACTCTGAGGCATTAAGCCAAGAGCGCGTTTTTCCCCCCCTTAAGAATGAGCCCTCCCAACCCCTCATATGCAAGTGTGGAGGCAGGCGAGGCCACTGCTTTGTCAGGCTTAGGCGCCTGAATCGTAGGCCAGACTTGCTGGGGGTCTCTCCTTAGTAAATTTGGAAGCCACACCGTCATGGTATTGTGGTATCTATTGGCAAGAAAGTTAAGAACCTTTTGAGCGAACGAATGTCCCTTCCGCTGGATTGTACTACACTTTGATTCACACTGTGGTGTATCTCTCCGGCATGTCCTGTTTTGTATCTGTTTTCATACCTCCCACGGGTCTATGGAGCCCGAGAGGGCAAGGTTTCTAAGTCCCAGGCTTGGACACTCGGTGTGCCTTTGAAAGACTGAATGAAATGTCCTCCATTGCAGAAAATCAGAGCTTAATTCATACCTGCCCAGCTAACTCACCAGGAGAGTTAAACAGGCTGATGGATTTCTTCCCTGCCACAGTTGTGTGCCTTGACCTGCACCCATGGCTCATGGACATCAGCTCACCGGCCCCAAGGACAGTGCACTAGCTGGCTGGGACCTGTTCCAGCAGACACTTGGCTAGCGTAGGTCTCTGGCCTTCTAGAAACAGGTGAGGGTCCAGGAATGCAGGAAGGACCCCACACAGTAGAGGCTTCTACAGAAGGAACCGAAGCTTTCCTCTGCAGCATCTCCTCTCACCCTGCTCCCACTGGAGTCTGGCTGTCCTTGCTCCTGCCTATATGACATTAGCTAAAGTTGCCTGCAGACTGAAGGAAGAGTACACCGAGTGACCAGCCCAGGACACTTCTTGTAGAGAAGTTGTATTTTAGCGACGTGGCCCTTGGCTGCAGCAGCATCTGGGGGCACCACGTCGGGGGCAGCTGAGCATCAGATCACTTTGCTCCTGGCGAGTGTCCTCCTGGGCCCCAGCTGAGTGGTGCGTGTGCCTTTTCTCCACATGACCTCCCATAGTCTTTAGCACAGCTGGCCATGAGCACTCACGGCCTTGCATGATGGCTTTGCAGAGGCCACCCAGGCCCACCTGGTGGCTCCTGGCAGCGAACACCCTTACCCACTGGGTGTGTCGGTAACCAGGGCCTTTGGTTCACTTTGCCCCCGGCTCTGCCTTTGGGCCATTCGTCTTTTGGTTTGATTTCCTGGTTCCCCCACATAGAGGATGCCAGCCACAGCCCTGGGCCCCAGGGACAGTCGGCGCTCTCGTATTTCTGTAGTAACATCAGGAAAGTGGGGGTCTCCTTCACCAAGCAGAACTGTCCTGACATATTCGGGGACTGGTCTTACAAAGGAAGAGAGATGCCTGTGGGAGGCTGGCCGTGCAAGCTTCATTCTGCTCTTCCGCCTGCTCTGGAGGCGGCCACGTAAGGCGAAGAGGCGGGTGGGGGAGCAGGAAAGAAGGATGCTCCCTCCTTGAGCCCTTGGTGAGCCTGCCATGTGCTGGGCGTTGTGTATGTATTAAAACGTGGAAATCAAAGTGTGCTTCCGGGGTGTGGCTGTGCCATCCTGTTTATAGGTGAGAAGATGCAGGCCCGTAGAGTTTAAGTGATGAGCCCTCGGTCACTCAGCCTGTAAGCAGACCCCAGAGTCTGAACTCCCCATCCATAGCACACACGGACATGTGAGGTTGGGCCAGTGTTCAGCCGTTTTGACCTACAAAACTGGCAGTGGCAGATGGCTCAATCTAACATGAAACTCCTCCCACTCCCCCACCCAGCCCCCCCATCACCCTGGCGTGCTGTGTAGCTCACCCACCTTCCTCTGGGTGCCCTTTCTTTTCCCTGTCAGTGTCCTCTCTTCCTGCTGCTGACAGGAAGCCTGTCCCCTGGAAGCCCCTTCACCAGGTTCCTCCTCACCCTGGAACCCTGGCCCCAGCCTCCCCCTCGGCAGAGTCTCTGTTCCAGCCTCTGAACCACAGGGGCCAAGAGGCTGTCCACATGTAGAGACAACACAGGCCCCCACTTCAGGTCCAGTGCTGAACAGAAACATCCAGGTGAGGTGGACGCTGACTTTTTCTTGAGACGGCTTTATTGAGGCATAGTTTGCATCCCATAAAATTCACCCGTTCTGAGTATACTGTGGGGTGACTCTCTGCCATAATCGTATAGAGTCGTGTGACCTTTGCCATAGTTCAGGTATAGAACGTTGTGGGGAAGCTGCTTTCCAACTGACAGGTGCGTGGATTGTCTCCAGCACAGAAAAGAATCCGTACATGTCACTCAAAAGGTTGTGTCCCCAGCTCTCAAGGAGAGGTTGGAAAGAGACCTCGAGCGTGGGCCTCGTGACAAGCCCGGAGGGCCCCCAGGCGGGGTCTTTGCGGGCCACGCACAGAGACCGGTTCTGGCTCATCACGGCGCCAGCGGCCTGGCCGGGAGCTGGGAGCTGGGCACACGCTTGGGTAGGTTTTGACGGAAGTCCCAGGGGGCCTCCAGGAAGAGAGAAGGTTGGCAAGAAGATGCAGAGGCCTATTTTTGGAATGGTGTTGTCTGTTTTCAATTAAAAAAAAAAAATAGATGAGTGAAGCATTTGGGGTTTGTTTTTGAATAAAGCACAAAGTTGCTTTCTGTTTTGGGTGGTGGCCTGGAAGTGGGTTTGGAAGGTGAGCGGAGCGCTGTCTTTTTACTCCTCCTCGCACGTCGTAGGAAGATGCCTGTGCTCTTTTCGGCTCACGTTGACACTGTACCGTTATTTATAACACATCACAGTTTGGGGTTGTTGTTACTATTTTTTTGGCAAATGCGTCTCAGTGGAGCCAGGGGCCACGGGCGGGACAGAACCCAACAGAGCATCCAGTCCCAGTGGCACCCATCCTGAGATGCCAAACCTTTGTCCCCTTGCTCTGACCCCAACAAGGGAGGTGTCATGACTTCTGTTATGAGATTTTTTTCTGTGTGTCTGACCTGCTGTGCCTGCGCCCGTCAGACAAAAGGATGTTCTCTTTTTTCTGCCTTGGGTGGGATTCGAGAACTGCTCAGTAACTGCGAGAACTTCTCTCTCTTTCTTTTCTTTTCTTTCTCTTCTTTCTTTTCTTTTCTTTCTCTTCTTTCTTTCCTTTTCTTTCTCTTCTTTCTCTCTTTCTTTCTCTCTTTCTCTCTTTCTCTCTTTCTCTCTTTCTCTCTTTCTCTCTCTCTCTCTCTCTTTCTCTCTCTCTCTTTCTCTCTCTCTCTCTCTCTCTCTCTCTTTCTCTCTCTCTCTCTCTCTCTCTCTCTTTCTCTCTCTCCCTCCCTTCCTTCCTTCCTTCCTTCCTTCCTTCCTTCCTTCCTTCCTTCCTTCCTTCCGAGCGAGTGTAAGCCAGGGAGAGGGGCAGAGAGAGAAAGAGGGAGGGAGAGAGACAATGAATCATAAGCAGGCTCCATGCTCATGATTGGAGCCAAAACCCAAGAGTTGGACACTCAACCAATAGCCACCCAGTTGCCCCAAAGAACTTCATATACTTTAAACTGTTGTTAAAATCTCTCTGCGGTGGGGTGCCTGGGTGGCTCCATCAGTTAAGTGTCCGACTCTTGATTTTCGGCTCAGGTCGTGATCTCATGGTTCAGTTGATGAGTTTGAGCCCCACATTGGGCTCTGCAGTGGTAGTGCAGAGCCTGCTTGGGATTCTCTCTCTCCTTCTCTATCTCCCCCTCCGCCCCCACTTATGTTCTCACTCCCTCTCTCAAAATAAACAAACTTAAAAAAAAATCTCTCTGCAGTACCTGCCCCTCTGGCCCCAAATCCTCATTCTCTCTTCTTTAGCTTGAATTGCCACTCTGGATTTTCTCTTTAATGGCACGATGTTGTGCAGCTGTCTGTCACCTGGGTGCCAGTCCCTTGGGAAGCATCTGTCCAGTACCTCATTACTGTGGACCCCACTTGTTGGAGCCCGGCTGGGGTCTCGCAGGACTCTGCCCTGAGCCCCTTGCTCACTTTTACATGATGGCTGTGAGCAGGAAAGCCTTGCTCTGGTGGCTCCCACCTTGTTCTGGTGGCTCCCAGGGTGTTGTAGGGTGTCCCTTTGTTTTGTTTCTAGTTGGCTAAATCCTGACCTCTCTCACCCACACTTGTTTGTCAGGCAGATACCTCGGCTGTGCCTTCGCAGCACCTGAGGTCTTCTCTCCTCTTGCCACGTGGCCACCCTGATCTCCCACCTGGCTGCGTGCCAGAGTGGCTTTGTGACACCTGCCTGGCTCTGTCCTTGCCCCTGGTAGTCTGTCCTAAGCACAGCCCCTGGTCCTCTTAGATACACGCCAGTCAGGTTGTGTTACTTTCTTGCCCCTTCCCTCCTGGCGCTAGGGTCTGCGCAGTGGCTGTTCCCACTGCCTGGCACGCTTTTCCCAGACACAAGTCTTTGCTCAAGTGCCCCTCCCGACCCCCTCTGTCCCCAGGCCAGTCCCCTCATTCTGCTCTGCCTCCCCCTTTCCCAGTATTTATCACCCTCCAGTATCATTTATTTTTTCATCTCTGTTGCGTTGCTTACCCACCCCCACCCCCAGGATGTAATTTCTCATGAGGACAGGAATCTTTGGGTTTTTTCTTCTTACTGCCGCCCATCTATCCCAAGTGTCCACAGCAGTACCTGGCCCATAGTAGGTGCTCAGTAAAGAAAGCATGCCTGCTGGAGACCTACCTTTATCTCCTCCTGTCCCCACTTCCCTTCCTTCAAGCAAGTGCAGCTGACAAGTGTTAAGCACATGCTCTCACAGATGCAAAAGGTCAGATGTCAGTGGTCGGGGTCAAGTGGAAGTCCATCTCTGCCCAACACCATGTGTGTGTGGCTCCGCGAGACTGGAGATGATGTGCTGGAAACTGCCCTCACCCCACCAGCTTGCCAGCTGTGCATCCATTAGGGACATTTACATGGTTTCTCAGAGTCTGTTCTGGAAGAAGTCATGACAACCAAGAGGTGATGATGTCTGCTTTATCTGTGAAACGAGGGAAGGTTTTTGGTCACACCTGGACCAGCTCCCTGGTCCCCTCAAGCTCTGCTTTCTCAGCAGCCAGGCCTGTCACCGGGCCACACAAAAAAAGACTAGATTCGTCTGACAGAAGCCAAGGTGGTAGCAAATTAATTTCTCCGATGACTCATTCAGCAGTCATGCTGGAAGAGAGCATTGTTTGTCTTCCAAGGTTTGTATCCAAGTGCAGTAGTGGTTTTCTGACTTGTAAATGGCTGATCCCACCTAAGATGCTTAGAGTGGAAGGAAGGGAGCCATGTTAAGTTGGGAAGCCCAGCTCAGAGAGGAGAGGGAACTCCTTCAGAAGCATATGGCTTGATGGCCCCGTAGGTAAGAGACGCATTTGTCACTGTTAAGTTCTGCAGATGGATATATACGTGGGTCATCGGGGAGTGGCCACCGTCATCCTTCAGCCCAGTGCTGCGTGGATTTTAAACACAAGGCAAGATACCCGGGTCTGTGGAGGGGCTGTCCCCATATCCTACAGAGTGGTGTCTGTGAATACAGCTGGAACACTTGAGGATAGTCTTGGGGATTCCATTAATTGCTATTCAGTGGGCTGGCCATTGGTCTTCTGTTTTCTCCCTATTCTGGTGCTCACTGAAGGGCTTCTAGTGACCGAGAAAACACCTTGATGAGTGGGAGCATTCTGTGCCTACAGGTGCCGTAGCTTCCTCCCAGCTCATGCAGGCCTCCGTTCTGACGGAGGAAACCAAAGGGCCAATTTCTGCCCCTCCCCCGCCCCCATAGAAGACTAGAATGGCCCTGCACCCTTGCTTTTTTGAGTAGGCTACCCCTCGGCCAGAGGCCCACAGAGAAGTTGAGCCCGACCCTCTCCTCCAGCTTTCATTGTCAGACGCCCACCACGCTGGGTCCAGGGCCCCTGGA
The DNA here is from genome assembly GCF_027475565.1 of Acinonyx jubatus. Lineage (NCBI taxonomy): Eukaryota > Metazoa > Chordata > Mammalia > Carnivora > Felidae > Acinonyx > Acinonyx jubatus. The sequence continues at coordinate 132,079,504 of NC_069386.1, read as the reverse complement.
AACAAGGAGGCTGTTTTTGCTCAAGAAGCCCCCAGTCCGTGTTGGGGGAGGGAGGATAGGAAGACCACGTTGGTAACTGCTAGATCTTTTCCAGGGTGAGAAGTGACATATGTGTGCTTTCCATAAAATGCAGAGCAGATGATGAATTCTGCCAGGCAGGCCAGGAAGACCTCCTGGAGGAGGCTGTGTGTGGCAGAGCAGCAGAGAGGAAAGGTGTCCTGGGAGGGAGAAGCTCACAGGAGTGGAACTGTGTTGGGAATCCCATGAGGGGCATCTGTCCTCAGGACACTAGGAGGAAGTCTCTGTCACAGCCAAAGTTTACTTTTCAAAGGCCGGAGGGAAACTCCTGGGATCAATATTTAACCCTCGCAGTGTTTGCTTGCTCTCCTGTCAAAGGCATCCCCAAAGTGCTTTTCAGACCCCGTGGAAGCCTTGCCTCCTAGTCCACACGGCACAGCTCTGCCTTCTGCAGACTAGCAGGGAGCCTGTGTGGGCTGTGTGCCTGTGGCTTGCTCCCTGCACCCCGGCAGCCCGGGAAGAGGGCCCGGAGCTAGGTTTGTTAGGAACAGTGTTCTTGCCCCAGTGAGTGTTCTCTTAAAGATCTCGAGGGCTGGCTTCCCTCCCCCGCCATCTCCCTGCGGTTCTGCCCTCCCTAATGCCGCCGCTTGCCGGGTGACCTGGTGGCAAGCGTCCACTATTGGGGGTTAAAGGGAGATTTCTGGTGTTACTTCTCTTAACCTTATTTTTTTTTTCACTTCTCCCTCATTGTAATTTTGTTCTTGTGTGCACATATTTTTATTTTTGTATTTACAAAAACCTCAGGTTCTTTATTTTTTTTTTATGTTTGTTTATTTTGAGAGCGTGAGGGAGGGAGGGGCGGAGAGAGAGAGGGAGAGAGAATTCCAAGAAGGCACTGCCCTGTCAGCACAAAGCCCAACATGGGGCTCGATCCCACGAACTGTGAGATCGTGATCTGAGCCGAAATCAAGAGTCGGACGCTTAACCGACTGAGCCACCCAGGGGCCCCAAACCTCAGGTTGTTTAGACAAAGAGGGAAGAAGTAAGTGAGCAAAGGAGAACCAACCTTGTAGCCATTTGGATCCTGGTGACGCTCCCCGTTCTGTCCTGGAGGGAGCAGGCTCAGAAAAGCATCCAAGTGCGGTTGCAAATGGCGAGGCTACGGCCTGCTGCTTTGCTCCTGTGCTGCTTGCTGGATCTGGAAAGGAGTCTTTGGTCCATCTAGAACGCGGGGGTTGCTGGACACTTGAGCTGAAAGCCAGCACTTTGCTTTTCCAGGAACATGAAAAGCTTGGTTAACACGAGGCACAGGCGGGTGTTAGAGCGCAGCCAAATGCTGGCCTTCGGAACAGCCCTGGGATCTGCCTGGATACCAGCCTTTGTTGAGTAAACTTCTTAGCAATGGTCTGTACACAGAGACGGCTCCCTGGCTGTGGTAACCACGCCATGGCTTCCAGCAGCACTGTTCCCTGTGGCCGTGGCTGTCCGAGGAGGAGGGACGAGATGTTGTTTGTGAAAGGTTCTTTATGGTCACTGATAGTAGTTGGGCTTTGAGTTTTCTGCCTGGTGGTGGGGAGGAACCCTTCTCTTCCTCGCATCATCTCCTGCCTGTGGCACCCTCTCGCCTGCGACCAGTGCAGATGCTGGGTCTCAAGCTGAGTTCTTGTGGTCAGATTCTGCTTTTCTTCTTCTTCTTTTTGTTAATGTTTGTTTACTTTGAGAGAGAGACAGACTGTGAGCAGGGGAGGGACAGAGAGAGAGGGAGACACAGAATCGGAAGCAGGCTCCAGGCTCTGAGCCATCAGCCCAGAGCCCGACGCGGGGCTCGAACTCACGGACCGCGAGATCGTGACCTGAGCTGAAGTCGACGCTTAACTGACTAAGCCACCCAGGCGCCTCTGCATTTTGCTTTTCTGATCTGTAATTGTTCGGTGCTAGGGAGAATTAGCTTTCCCCTGCTGTGGCCTGGGTGGGGGGGAGGGGGGACAGGCAGGGAGTCCTTTCTGTCGGGCATGCTGTCTGAGGGGCTTGGGGTGGCTGTTTCAAAGTGTTATCCCCAATCTGGGAGCAGCTGCCTCTGTTGCTGGGCAGATGCCTCTTGTTGCCCACACCTGGCGGTGCTGGGGGATCCGGGGATCGGTGGCAGGCTGGATCGGGGGGTGCACTAATGCTGGGATCAGGGGGCCGCTGGTCGGCGGAGGGGGGGGTGCGTGGGAGGCTCCTGCACCGTTTGCACTGACATGCGACTTGGTGCCTGCCAAAGGCCACCTGTGATAACCATTTGTTCAGTAACTGAATAAACAGATAGTGGAGTGCCTGGTTATGTTCCTGCCTGGTGGGGGCCCCGTTTGGTAATGTTCTGGGTGTAAAAAAGCTAGGTGAGGGCTTCCTAGGAGTCGCCCTTCAGCCAGTGAGGTATTATGTGGAGATGCCTGCTTCAGACCGTATGCACCGAGACAGGTATGTGGGGGATGTCCTCATGTGCCCACCCACCAGGAACTCCCCATCCATTCTGTTCCTTGGCAGTGCCTGCGGAAGGTGACCCTGACTGTTCAAATGATAATAAACTGCTGGTTTTGATGCAAGCCGGGTCCTCCGGAGGGCCCACAGAGCTGTGCTCTTGTGAGTGAGTTTCAGGATGTCATTAGACGTTGAAGAGACATACACATGGGTCACGTTCAGCACAGCATTACTTTCAAGTCAGTGAGACAGCCCCATAATCATCCTTAGGAAATAATGGTTTTTTAAATAAGAAAGCACGGAGGGGTGCCTGGGTTGCTCACTCGGTTGAGCATCTGACTTGATTTTGGCTCAGGTCATGATCTCAGGGTCGTGAGATCAAGCCTCACATTGGGCTGAGCACTGGCCGTGGAGCCTGCTTAAGATTCTCTCTCCCTCTGTCTCTCTCCCCAGCCTCCCTCTGCCCCTCTTCCCTGCTCGAGCACTCTCACTTTTTCAAAAAAAATTTTTTGTTAAACAAGAAACCAGGGGGAAACACAGTTAGTGATTGACTCTAACACACAGCAGAGGAGAGCGGTATAGAGAATTATTAAGAACAAATAGGTACATACAAATGCATAGTCTCCATCCCAGCAGGGAAGGAAACTGAAATTGTTCTCTATGTTCTACCCAGGGACTCAGTGTTAACTGTTAATGTCACTCGCTCAGTCAGCAGGCACTGGTTAAATGCCTGCACTGTGGCATTTGGGTCAGATAGAGTTCTGTTCTGAAAGGAGCTGTAACCCTCAGTAATGACTGTTTCAGGGGGCAAAGGGACGATAGGGAGTTAGGGCAAAGCAGGTGGTGAACAGCCCAGGACCAAATCTTAGTTCTGTGACTCTGCTGGTCTGAACCTGTTCTTGTTTGTAAAGTGGAGATAATGCTGTCCTTTGGGGTTAAATCAGATGACTGTGTGTTTTACTGAAAGTGCAGTAATGGCCCATAGGCATGAAGGGCACGGGGTGGGGCAGGGGCAGAATTAACCTGAAAGGGTCCATTTTCCAGGTGGTGAGGGTTAAACCCTCAGCCTGGCTGGCAGTTTGCTGATCCTGGGCCCCTATGGTTGTGGAGAGCTGAGTGAGCAAGACTGAGGAGTCAGTGTCACTGCCTTTCTCTGATGCTGTCTTTGCAGGCAGTCACGGTGCCTTCTGACCTCAACAGAGCAGAGGGTGTGCAGGAGGGGCTCCGTCTTAGAGGGGACTGTTAGCATTCCTTTGCCTAAATCCCCACCTTCATACCTAAGTGACCATTTATGAATGACAAGGTTTATTTTCCATATCTAGAGACCAGGAAGTGGGAACATTCAGAGGGCTGCATCTTGGAGACTCAGAGTGGACCCAAAAAGGACCCTAGAGATCACGTACCAGGCACGGAAGACAGGTTTTGTTTCATGTGTCAACTTCGGTTGATTGGCAGGTGCTGTCCAGTGCTCTTTTCAGAGGGATTCTGAGGCCTCTTTCCAGGCTGCTTAACAAGGTGTTGATATTGACGAGCCACATGTACCACAGACAGGAGATTAGAAAGGGGATTTTCCAGCCCTGATCTAGCTCTGCCTCCCCATTTTAGAGGTTCATGTACTTTAATTATCAAACTACACTTCGAAGGGCACCTGGGTGTCTCAGTTGGTTAAGAGTCTGCCTCTTGATTTCGGCTCAGGCCATGATTGCATGGTTCGTGGGATCCAGCCCCATGTTGGGCTCTGTGCTGATAGTGCAGAGCCTGCTCAGATTCTCTCTCTCTCTCTCTCTCTCTCTACCTCCCCTGCTCGCTCGCTCGCTTGCATGCTGTCTCAGAAATAAATGAACTTACTAAAAAAAAACAAACCCCACTTCTATCTACCTACTGCCTATCTACTTCTATCTTTTGTCTACCCTCACACACATGCAATATCAGATAGTTTCCCTTCTGTTTTGGAAGCAGGTTGCTACAAACATCTAACTTTATATATAGCTTAGATCAGCATATGTTGATGTATTCTGTTTCTGCTAAGAAAGGCTGGTGTGAGTTTCTCTGTGTCAGAACTGTAGGAGGCAGGTAGTAAAGGAAGGTTTTTCTTAGATTCAGCCATTAGCTCAGGCTGTCGTGGGATTCCCCCTGGGGTTGTGGGTAGACGCAGAGGGTGTCGGATGTTTTTGACCCTCCCCCCTTGGTTGCCTGTGACTCACTCGGTAGAGAAATGAACATCGCTTCATACCCTGCCCCCATTTCTCACTCTGAAGACCCACCCGTAACCACAAAGCATTCGTAATTTGACAGACGCCATGTTCCCTTACCTCTGGGCCTCTGCACATGCTGATCCCTGTGCCTGAGCCCTGGTTCACCTGCGTCCCACATCCCTCATCATCCTTGGGTCTCAGCTCAGGGGTCATTTCCTCAGGAAACCTTGCCTGATCCTTACTGCAAACTAGATGTCCTTCCTCTGGGTTTCCGTAGCATTTATCAGCTTTTTAAAATTGCTGGTCCTGGTCTGAGCTCAGAGGACTGTGTTGATTCTGGTTCTGTTCTCAGCGAGCCTCCACCCCTGGGGGTGCTTGGGAGGGAGTTGCCTGCAGGTTTATTTCTTCTTGGCCTGCTTAAGTGTGTCACTGAGCCAGTCTTATTGGCAGGGACCCAGTACAGAGTCTTCGGGTATGTTTTGAAACTATTCAAAACCTACAATCTGGCAGATTTATGAAAATAGCAGTAGTTTGCCTTACTGTTGAAATCCTGAGAGAAATTTGGCATCAGCTTCCCAGGAGAAATGAGGGAACTTGTATTCTTCCATTTTTTATTTTCATTTATTTTTTTAACTTCACAGGAATCTGTGTAGGGGTAAAAATCACATTTATTTATTTTTTAATTTTTCAGAATGGGTTTTGTTTTTGAGAGAGAGCATGAACGGGGGAGGGGGCAGAGAGAGAGGGAGACACAGAATCCAAAGCAGGCTCCAGGCTCCGAGCTGTCAGCAAAGAGCCCGATGTGGGGCTTGAACCCACGAACTGTGAGATCATGACCTGAGCCAAAGTCAGATGCTCAACTGACTGAGCCACCCAGGCGCCCCAGGATGCATTTATTATAAGCAAATGTTTGTATTCACTTGGCCTGGTGAGAATGAGCACAGCACTGGTTCATTTGAATGAGGGCAGGGGTGATTTTCCTGGTACCCTGTTCATTACCAAAAAGTTTATTTTAAATACTTTTTTTCCATGAGAATTTTTCTAAAACTCTGTCCCTTTAAAACCTTTCCCCCCTACTCTGTTCCAAGACTTAGCAAAACAGGAATTGCATACTTTTCTAATAGGTGTGAGTGAGTGAGTGAGTGAGTGAGTGAGTGAGTGAGTGAGTGAATGAATGAATGAATGAATGAATGACTCATAGTTGTCAAGGTGTGTAAGTGATGGGTGCTGAGGGAACAGAACCCTTTGTTGTTTGAATAGCCACAGATTGTAGTTTTGAGGCCTTGGTGTGTGTGTACATAGGGTTTCTGGTCTTTTCCTTGCAGTCACTGGCTTGTGCTCCTGCTACTGGCAGTGGGCGTGTTCAGTGCTTGTTCCCACGTTTAGTTTGCTCATCTGTTGCGAGCCAGGAAGATGGATCATCGGGGCTGTTTAAATTATTCTAGTGTATGATATAATGAGGGCCTTTGGGGCCTTCGCTGTGAACACAGTATGTAAAGATTCTCCGTGTGAACTCTGACTTCCATCCGGGCTAACAGGAGACCTTGCGAATGCTTTCCTCCTGTGTGTCCCTTCCGGTTATATGCCGGGCTCATGGCCCATGACAGGTGGTGAATCACTGGCAATGGCTGGGAGGGGTCTGTACCTGTTCTATCCACCAAAGGTGTATGAGGGCCACTGGCTGGGTGTCTGGGGACAGAGGTGAGGGTGGTCACCTGGGCTGGATGCAGCACTGTGGCCAGGGAAAGATTTTGGTGAGACTGATGGTAGGCTTTTAATATTCAGGTGGGCATTTCCTTGTAATCGACACTAAAACTGTGATTGATCATCAGTTCAGCTTTAACAGAGAAGTGAGTCATTGTGGCCATCTATTTATTTATGTCTATGGATTAGATAGACTCTTGGGACAAGTAAAAGGCCTCCAGTAAAAAAAAAAAAAAAAAAAAAAAGTATGAAAGTCTGAAAATGTTCCCATTTCAAACACTGATGAAGTTGTGCACCTTACTAGCAAAGAGAAGGGCCTTAGCCCAGTACAGTGATGTTCAGTGCCATCAAAGCTAAGTGTGTTAAGACTGTGGAATCTGAGTGCTCGGAAGGGTCCCTGTGGTCCAGCTCGCCAGCCCCTCCTGCCCACCTTCAGGCTGGAAGGTAGGAAGGGGTGCTCGGTTTTGGCTGAACAAATGTCCAGCCCCCACATCTGAGACTCCACCACGATGTCAGGGAAAAGCTATTTTGAGACACTTTTCCGTTGAGAAATATTAGGACAAGATCGCACGTCACTCCACACCCACCTTACACCCAGGGACCTGGAATGAACCACACTAGTTCCTGGGACCCAGGTTTGGTTTGTTTATCCTAACAGGTGTTGGGGATACCTGGGGCCATTTTTGCACAGGGTGAGCTTATGCTGGTAAGTCTGTCAAGAAAACCAGGCTATATGTGGCATGTCCCTTTTCCCCCAAACAGAAGAGGATATAATGAGAAAGGGAGAATCCTGTGGAATTTTTCAGCTGATGGAGGGCACCTGTTGGGATGAGCACTGGGTGTTGTATGGAAACCAATTTGACAATAAATTTCATAAAAAAATGAGATCGAGCCCCGCGTCAGGCTCCATACTGACAGCATCATAGCTGTTTGGGATTCTCTCCCTCTCTCCCTCCCCCCCCCAAAATAAACTTTAAAGAAATTTTTTTTAAATGAAAGATGTAAGTATGTGCATAAAGAATTAGCCACTAAGATGTTCTCTATCACATTATTTAGATTAGAGTATCAAAAACTTGAACCTCTCCAAGAAGATTGGTTTAATAAGTTTGTGGTCTTTGTACAAAGTAAAGATGAGACCATCAAAAATGCTGCATGTATGTTAGGAATTTGCTTTTGAGTATTCTAGTCGAATGTGTGTGGGGCACAGGGGGGGGACCGAACCGATGCATAAACAGTCCATAATGTGAAGCCAGGCTGTGAGTGTGGCGGTTTGTTTCTCTGGCTCCTGGACGTTCTTTGCATGGTGGAAAAGTAAAGTTGCGTACGGCCGTGTTTTGGAGGACTCCGTATTTCCCGTGGGGATTACTCTCTCCCATTGTACTTAGCTTCCCACACACTGAAAAGAGCTGCTGGTTCTGAAGTTCCTTCGTTATCATGAGAGGATATTTATGCTATCTGAGTGGAAAAGGGCCACAAATAGTCATATATGGAATTCTCATTTGGTTCAAAAAAATAAACCCATACATAGAAAACAGATGGACTGTGCACACCTACATGGATATCGCTGGGTTGAAAGAGTACTTTTTCTCTAGCTTTCTAGCTTGATCCCCTCCACCCCCACCTCCCCTACAGCACATGCAGATCAGTGGTGAAATTTTATGAACAGTTGAGCTTAGTTACATTTATCTTGCTCTTTTGGTTTAGGGAAGAGCATGGAAGAAATAAAGAAGGTGCTGCTGCTGGTGCTGGGCTGTGCCGTCCAGGTAGGGATCCGGGCATGCAGTGGGGAGGGCCTGCTCTTAGCCATCTTGTGTTTGGAGTTGTGCGGATCAAACGCCCCCTGAATTGAGGTGGGAGTGAAACCATTGGTTGCCTGAGAGACAGTGGCCACCATCTTGGATGGCACTGATTTCTCACACAGAGCACCCTGTGCAAGAGAGCAGGTGGGGATCCCATGGACCAAGACGCCATGAGTAGACTGCCCCGTATGGGAACATCTAGAACAAGATCAGTAGGCTGCAGCCTGGGGGCCAAATTGACCTGCCACCTATTTTTGTAAATGAAGTTTTATGGGAACACGGCCATGCTGATTCCTTTACATATTATCTGTGGGGCGTGGCCCACTGGGTCTGAGAATTTTTTTTTTTTTTTTAAACCATCTGGCCTTTTACCAATGAAGTTTGCCAGCCCCTGGCCTAGACCAGGTGTTCTTGCTTTACCGGTTTAGGAATCATCTGGTGAGATTGTCCAAAGTGCACATTTCAGGGGCTCCTGGGTGGCTCAGTGGTTTAAGCATTTGACTCTTGATCTCAGCTCAGGTCTTGATCTCAGGGTTCTGAGTCCAAACCCCACGCTGGACATGAAACCTACTTAAAATAATAAAGTGCAGATTTCAGTGTTTTCAGCCTGGGATGTGCTTTTTAAAAATCTGCTATAGGTCTGATCTAGGTAGTCAGAGCAACTTCTAGAGAAACCTCAGTGTAAGGGCTGGTAAGGGGACAAGAGCATTCTGGGGTATAAAGGAGAAAGCCAGGGCTTGGGTGGATAGTTTGTACTTCTGTAGCGTGGTGGCCCCAGGTTGCCCTCACAGAATCCTTCCATTAACACCTGTAACCCTCCACAGTGTGAGAGGAAAGAGGAATTTATTGAAAGAATCAAACAGCTGGACATTGAGACCCAAGCCGGGATCGTGGCCCATATACAGGAGGTAGGTGTGTGGCTTCGTGGGGTGTGGCTGTGGACCGCCGCTCCTGTGGTGGCCAGGAGATGGGCAGTCTCCACCAGTGAAAAGTTTGAAGAATATGTCACCCATCAATGTTCTTGCTGATCTTAGGTTTCAGACACCACAGACAAATGTATTCTATTTGGAAAGGTAACCATCAGCGAGCTAAAATAAAATGGGGTAAAAATAAAAAAAATTTTTTTAAGCCCTCAATCAAGTCATCTTTTGCCTCCTCTTCTTGCCTAATATGGACTCAGACTATTTTTAAGAGCTGTCAAGTGATTTAGGCTCAGAATTTGATTTACGGACCCTGAAAATGTATTCTGGCAAATGTCACCCTGTTTTGAATGGTTGATCTTTATAGAAAGAGATTCTCTGCTTCTGTCAGTAACATGGCAGAGAGACAAGCCGCCACCACTTGGGAAGTTCAAAACCAGCAAGTCCCAGAGGGCTGTCTCCAGAGACCCAGCATCCGGGATGGGGTCAGGAGGGCTCTGCACTGAGAGCAGCCTCTCTGCCATTGACCTTGGTGGGAGGGGGTTTCCCTGGAAAATGAGCCTGTAGAGAGAGGCAGGTGCTCACCTGAAAATTTTCTTCCCTGATCTCCACCCCACCCTTACACCACAATTCTTCAATTACCTCAGGACTTAAGGTTCAGCCTTCAGTGTAATTGGACAGATGTATTAAATATAAAAGACATAACCAGGAGCTCGCAGGAGCAGGTATATAACTGACAGGGTCAGTGAAGGCAGAGCTCCCGCTGCTGGCACCAGGGACATGCTGCTCCTGGGCTCCCGGGCTTCCACAGCTGCCCAGGGCACTGTCAGGGCGTTGGGGGCATGAGTTCTGAGGTGGGATTTGAAGCAGGAGACAGATGCAGTTCTTGGCCGGTAGGGGGTCCATCAGGGAAAGTCAGTAGTGTCACAGATATTCTCAACCACCTTTATCAGGGGCAGACCAGCTGTTAGCCTGAGAACCATTCTGCTTTTAATTTGAAAATTGTATTTATCTGGGGACTGGGTCCTTGAGGCCAGCAGTGTTTGTTTGTTTGTTTGTTTGTTTGTTTTTTGCCACTGACCACCTTTCCTGCTCAGACAGCAGAATATCAGAGAAAGAGAAGGTCAAATGTGGCCAAAAAGGAGTCTTGCATGCATGTCATTTGGTGGCTGGCTGTGGGGACTGGGCTTCACAATTAGTTGGGTGCTGCTTAAACGTTCAGTGTCCAGACCCCACAAGAGGCCTGCTGAGTCAGAACTAGGGGATGAGGGTTAGGGTTAGGGTGACTGATGTGCACTGGGGTTGAGCCCCTGCTCCCCTTTTCTCCTCTGTGGGCAGACCTAGCACCCATCCAGCCTGTGCTCCAAGTTCTGAGAGTTTAAGGTACCCTGTACCATGGGATAAGGTTCTCCTGATTCCTCAGGATCAGCTGAATCTTAGCTTTTCCTTTGTCAGGAGGGGAGAAGTAAGAAAGGCCTTTTGAGAAACTAAAGGGCCCTGTCTTGTTTTGTTCAACTATCTTCTGTTTCTGTTTACTGCTCTGAAAAATTTAAGAACTTCTTCTGGTGCGCCTCACTGAGCGGATAGCTCTGGCTTCTTTCTGTTTTCCCTTGTTGAGGCCTGAGTAAGTGAATACTTCACTTCCCAAACTGAGCTATCAGGTGCTCCAAATAGATCATCTGCCCCCTTGGTAGGTCTGGGGCTGGGGGGTGGTGAGAAGGTCAGACTGTCACAATCCATGGAGAGGCTGCTGTGTGCGGACATTGCTGTGGGTCTCCGCTCACACCTGGCGGAAAGGGAAAAACCAGATGATTTTACGTGAGGAATGAGATTCAGGATTACTGAAAATTGTTTTAGATTATGAAATATCTTCCCCCGAAATAAGATTGTTATGTGCCCCACATTCTGACATAAGACTTTTATGTAACATTTGCCGTATTCACATTGGATTTGAAGTAGTAACACAGGGTCCCCCTCCTGAGGGACCCTCCCAGCCCCTGAGGCTTCCCTTTCTTGAGTTGTAAATTGACAGCTTACAACAACCATATCTGAGGACTGTTTAGGGAAATACTGTATTGTAGGAGAGCTTTCTGGCATTAAAGAATCTAGGTGCTTGGCCCGCCTGGGTGGTTCAGTCGGTTAAGCTAAGCGTGTGACTTCGGCCCAGGTCATGATCTCACGGTTCCTGAGTTTGAGCCCCATGTTGGCCTCTGTGCTGACAGCTTGGAGCCTAGAGCCTGCTTCGGATTCTGTGTCTCCCTCTCTCTCTGCCTCTCCCCCGCTCATACTCTGTCTCTGTCTCTGTCTCTCTCAAACATTAAAAAAAAAAATCTAAGACTCCAGGTGTTCTCTGAGCCGGTGTTGAAAGCAGGAGTGTTTTGCACCAGAGCTTGGTTGAAGGGAGTTTGCACTTACTCATGCGGCCCCCTTGGTGCAGTAGTTGTGTCAGTGACGGGTTGATAATGTCAGTGGGACATGTCAGCCACAACCCCGCCGCCCGGCCAGCGCGGGGAGGCAGATGCCCCTGCCGGCCTCTGCAGCGCCTGCCTGTGTGCCCACAGGTGACCCACAACCAGGAGAACGTGTTTGACCTGCAGTGGCTGGAACTCCCAGACGTGGCCCCGGAGGAGCTGGAGGCCCTCTCGAGGAACATGGTGTTTCACCTCAGGAGGCTCATAGATGAGCGTGACGAGTGCACGGAGGTGCGTGGCCGCACACACCTGCGGGAGGAGAAGTCTGTAGAAACGCCGAGCTCGGGGCCCTGCTCCCATTCACGCACTCCTTATCCCACCGAATATTCCAGCTCTTCCTACAAACTCAACCCACCTCCCTCGTGGTTTCTCCCCCACACCCGGCCTCTGCTCTTGCTTTCTCTTTGTCGATGGTTGGGCCAGGGCGCGGGGCGCACTGGTGCGACTGCTCTCCCCCCCCCCCCCCCCTGCCCCACCCTGCCGCAGCTGATCGTGGACCTGACGCAGGAGCGGGACTACCTGCAGGCGCAGCACCCGCCCAGCCCACTCAGGTCCTCCAGCGCCGAGTCCACCCCCAGCCCCACCAGCAGCCTCTCCAGTGAGGACAAGCAGCACCTGGCCGTGGAGCTGGCGGACACCAAGGCCAGGCTGCGCCGTGTGAGACAGGAGCTGTGAGTCCTGCAGGGGCCCCCGGGCTGGGCTGTCTTTCTGCTTTCGGGTGGTCTGTCGTGTGGTGCGGCCAACTGGAGCCCTCCGACCTGGGCCCCAGAGCCCACTGCCCCGGGCTCGCTTGCTGTTTGAATGTGGACTATTCCCCTCCCTGTCTGGGCCTGCACGGGGAGGGGTTCTAGCAGATCTTTAGGGCTCCAACCGGCCCGGGTTACAGATGGTCTGCAGATAGCCTCTTGTCCACACTTGTCCAGTTTGGGGCAGGACTGATCACCTACTGGCATGTTTTCTTGGCTAGAGGGAGGATGCAACCCCACCCCACCCCCACGCCACCACCCCACCCCGCCATCCGGTGAACCTGTTGTCACCTCTTTTCCTGCAGCAGGAGAATGTCCCTGTGCCCCGTCTGGGGAGCTGCCCTCCTTCCCCTCACAGCCTGCTTGCCTGGCGGTGGGGAGTGTACCTGTGGCAGGAGCCTCCTTACCTCTCCCCCTGCCCCGCACCCTCACAGGGAAACCCAGGGTCTGGTGGGTGGAGTTTGAGAGCAGGCTTTGAAAAGTTAAAAGCAGAAGAGAATGCGAGTCAGGAACATTTTTGTAAGCCCCGTACGCACACTGCCCTCCTCCCTCCCAGAAGCCGCCGTCCCGCTCCCTGCTGTGGTCTCATGAGGTGGGGGGCCACTCGGGGTGCTGGCTGAGGACGCTCCTCAGCTCCGTTCCTCCACATCGCCCCCAGGGAGGAGAAGACGGAGCAGCTTGTGGACACCAGGCATGAGGTGGACCAGCTGGTGCTAGAGCTTCAGAAGGCCAAGCAGGAGGTGAGCGGGAGGGCCTGTGCGTGTGTCCTGGAGGAGGTGGTGGTGGCCGAGACTCCACAGTGACTGTGGCCCAGAGGCTCAGGAAAACAGCATCAGGAGCTTCCGGCAAAGCCCTCTGTTTCTGTCTGCTCAGAGTGATGCTGCCTGACAGCCAGCTGTCCTGAGAACTGCTGTGGGGGGACGACCCTGTGTCTTCGTGACAGCCTGTGGGGGACCCCACGCAGGGGCCTGCACACCGACCTGCCGGGCCCCTCGGACCCGGCTTCTCCTGGGATGTCCCGGAAAGGCTGCACTGCAGGGACTTGGGCCCCTCTCCCCTCCCCGGAGGGGGGGCCCTAAGCGGCTTCCCCTGCCTTTTCCCACCCCCCAGAACATCCAGCTGGCTGCTGACGCCCGGTCTGCCCGTGCCTATCGCGACGAGCTGGACTCCCTGAGGGAGAAGGCGAACCGCGTGGAGAGGCTGGAGATGGAGCTCGTGCGCTGCAGGGAGAAGCTGCACGACGTGGACTTCTACAAGGCGCGCATGGAGGTGAGCCCGCCTTCCAGAACACGTCCGCGCCGGCCGGGAAAGGGAGCTGTGAGATCTCCACGGCGAGGCTTTCCCTGCACCTCAGCCTGTCTGTGGGCCCAGGAGGCTCCCTCCCTCAGCTCCTTACCCACCTAGAGGTGTCACATGGGTGAGGGAGGGGAGGGAACGTGGTTCTGTAATGAAGAGCTCAGACTCCTTTTAGGATTTTTCCTTTTCCTGCTTCCTGCCACAGTGATGACCTTCAATTCGTGGATTTTTATTTATTTTTTCCTACTTCTTGCAGTTTCTGTGGCTAACTCTTACAGGGAATTAGTTTCTTCGTCCATAAAATAGAAATAATCATACCACTTCATGAGTTTTTCCAGATGAAAGACAAAAAATACCTGTCACTCGGGCAAGTCCCATAGGAAGTCCTCAGCCGTGGAGCCCGCTCTGATCCCGAGGTTCTGGGAGGATGCAGGGGAGGGCGTCAGGGCTAACGGGGGACTGGAAACCGAGACCCAAGTGGGGTTGCCGGTGCTTCAGCTGCTCGCCCTGACTGCCTCATGTCAGCCACGGGTTCCAGGACCCACTTTCCCAAGGATTTGGGGACTTTGCCCCTATCAACAATCCCAAGGTGGGGTCTGGAGGTAGTTTTAATGAGATGGTGAAATCAGGATGTCAGCCTGTACCAACTGGGCTTGTTTGGTAAGAAAGATTTCCAGTTGCCATTCAGGAGGCTTTTGAGGGGACCAAACATGGGTCTGGGGGGCATGGTATCCTTCTCCCAGCCATGCTGCTGGCAGGCCAGCTTGGGGAAGGCTGTTTGGCTGAACACCCGGACGCACTCTGCTGCTACAGGCAGGCCCTGCCCACGGGCCACGGGAGGTGGTGGGGAAGGCTGTGGTGCCGGGCCCATTTGTTACCCAAGAAGTGTCTGTTCCCCGAGGAATGTGACGCCCTACCTCCTGCAGAGAAGGCACCTTTGGTACTGTGGCTTTGGGGTGCAAGAGGTGGGGGATGAGAGACCACCTCTGGCTTTGTCCTGGAAATGGTCCACTGGCCCCGCAGAATTTGAAAGGCATAAATCCCCAGCACAGACAGGTTCTGGGACACGGGCATATACCGGGGCCTTTTATCGCTTACTAGAAATGCCACAGTTGAGAGAATCAGGGGGGGTCCCGCACATTTCCCCAGAGTGCTGCCCCAGCAGCCCCTTCTAAACAGTGCAGGCCTTCCGCAGCCCCCAGATGGGATCACAGGCAGAGTGTGGCTCCCACATCTCACCCCAGTTCTGTCCCATGGAGCAGGTGGGCATCGGGATCCAGTCTCTGTCTCTGTGTGCACCCCTGGCCCTGTCCAGGCAGCCTCACACGGTCATCCAGACACGGTGACTTAGCGCCTGTGTGGTACCAAGGCCTGCACCAGCAGCTAGGGATCTAAACCCAAGATGATGCATGCCCTGCATTCACAGAGCTTCCCGACTTTTAGGGTTTCTCCCAGGACCCCCCTTTTCTCAGACTTCTCAAATTTTCAAATTTCATGCCTCTGTGTAGTAACAGCAACATTTTTCATATTGATTGCATAGTGAAAAGTTACTGGGAGCTTGGTAATGCCTTGAATTTTACTTTAGTTTTTATTCACCACAAGAGAAATGGCATGTGTCTGCTTGAGGTGTTTACTTTGGGGTAGGCAGGGACACGCATGGGTTTGCAGACCCTTTGCCGCCCAGGCTGGCTGATGAATTGGGCGTGGTCCATGGAGTCCAGGCCACTATTGAGAGGATGAGTCTTGCTGTGCTGGGATGCCCCTGATGACAGGCTTCAGTGGACAGGAGCACTTGGGCACTCACCCTTAGATCTCAAGTAGTCACATCAGCCTTTCTCGCTGTCTGGAGGGGGCCAAAGACTCCAGCCATGGAAGGTGCATGGCATCTTCAGGAAGCGTTTTAGTGAGGGGCATGGCATGGTTTGGATTTCAGAAAGCACATTTTGGGTTGCCAGGTGGGGAACGGACCAGAAGGGGCAACAGGATGCCATGGGCTGTGGAAGTCTGCCAGCCAGATGGGCCCACCTGGGACCCATACACCCTCTTATCAGCCAGGATGGGCCCATCTCCAGCCTGGTGAGCTTCCTCCCTCTCCTGGCCACAAGGCTGCAAGGTGCTGAGCGTTACTTGAGCAATATCTGTGTGTTCTCATTCATTTCTCAAAGCAGCCCTGAGGATGAGCTAAGCTTGGGGAGGTTGGATGGGCTGCCCAGGGTCCATTCTGCTGCAGCTTCCGTGACTCCCAGTGGCATGGGCCCCAGAACGGGGACTCTGCTTTGTTCGTGGGTATGTGCTCAGCATCTGGACCAGTGTCTGGCCCATGGGTGGTGGTGGATGAGCATTTGCTGAAACAATTGTATCCGGAGTTTTTTTCTTTTTTTTTTCTTTTTTCTTTCTTTTTTTCTTTTTTTCTTTTTAGTATTTATTTAATTTTGGGAGCGTGCAAGCAGGGAAGGGGCATAGTGAGGGGGACATAGGATCTGAAGCGGGTTCTGTACTGATAGCAGTGAGCCCGATTTGGCCTTCGAACTCCCTAACCTCGAGATCATGACCTGAGCCGCAGCTGGACACTCAACCGGATGAGCCTCCCAGGTGCCCCGTATCTGGGGTTTTCTTTGATCAGCGTTTATAGAGCTTGTTGCTGCTGGGCCGCAGTAGAGCCCCTGCCTTCTCCGACCCCTGTGCAGGCTTCCCCTGGCCTGCTGCCTACCAGGGCACACTGGGGTATGTTGGAAGTTAACCTAGAATGCTGCTTAGAGACCTCAGGACAGGTTGCTTTGGGATGCGAGCCAGTAGTACTTGGGGCCTGCAGGGATTGAGGTGGGCTGCTTGTCCCCAGACTTAGGGGCCCGGGCCTGGGCCGCTCAGTCCCTCTGGTGCTTCGTGTCAAGGAGAAGCACTACCTTGATGCACGGGTGTGGTTTTGGGGCCCATGTTTGTGTTTCAGAAAACAATGATGCCCAGCTTTGTACGTAAAACCAGATTTTCCAGGGTGTAGTGATGCACACCTCCAAGGGATTCACCCCAAGATTCTTGAATAATTTCTAAGTAATTAGAAGTACGCAGTACCATGCAGAGATGTGTCTGTGAATGGAGATTGACCTGCATGTGATAAAACCTTAGATTGGGAAAGACCCGATTACGATGTTTACACATCCAAAAACTTAACAACAGAGAGATGGGGGGATATGTGACAAAGCAAATATAGCAAAACACTAATTACAGAATCCTGGTGATATGTGTATGGTGTTCAGAATATTTATTTCAACGTTCTAGTAGGCTTTAAAATTTCCATAATAAAATATAGGGGGGCGGTGGAAGGTAAAAAGATAGCAGTGGATGTTAACCCTTTTGAATAAGGTCATACGTGATTAACATCAACTTAATAATAGTTTAAAATACTGAACAGCCCCATGTGTTAGATCTCCATTTCTCAAGAGGTGGTCTGTATCCACCTGTATCTGAGTCCAGCATGCCTGTTCAAAATGCAGATTCCTGGGCCCCAGAAATGTGTGTTCTGAATGCTCTCTCCCAGATGGCTTTTCAGCATTGCCAAGCGTGAGGACCACAGTCATATGAACAGGGTACTTTGCTCCGACTGCTGGCTTTTCTCTGCAAGAGGTGGGGTTGGCAAGGCTGACGGCTAGTCTGTGGGTGGACCTTGGCCTGCGGCTGCTCGTATGGAACTCGAGCCCCTGAGCGCAGGGACTAGGTCTTAATATGACGGCATGGCCAGGGCCTGGCACACACAAGGCACTTGGTAATCACCCCACAAGTCAGGGAAAACCCCATCACTCAGCAATAAAAAGACTTGATCTGGAGAAAAGGACGGGAAGAACCTAGAGCTTTTTTCTCTTGGAGAATGGGGTAGTGGTAGGTGTGATGGTCAGGAGGGCAGAGAGAGGAACAGGATTGACACGTTCGTGCCAGCTCACATTGTGGACACCTACCCTGTGGGGGACGCTCTTCCAGACACGGAGAGTGGCAGGCGGCCCAGGTGCCCTCCCCGAGAGCCTGTCGAGTCTCCCCGCTGAGAGACACATTAACACCTGTCATGGGAGGGCCTATCATGGGAGGCAGCGTGTGCTCGTGCCTCATGGGAGGAAAAGATAAAAGGCCTTGGGGTTCAGGACGAGGGCAAAGTTAATTTTGGTTAGAAAAATATGGACCACAAATTTCCATGTTTTACCGTGAAGCTTCTGGCAGCTTTTCCGTGCCTCCCGGTGTAGTTTACGTGAGGGTTCACACTACAGGACGAGAGTGGTGTGGCCATCCCTGGGAACGGCGGGAAGCATGGGGTCGGTGCACCGGGTGGTCCTTGGCTTCTTTGCAAGCACTTGTCCCTCCTCGCTGCTGCCAGTGAGCCTTGTGGGAGGAGGACAGAGGCAGAGAGGCTGCCCGGACGTTCCTCTTGTCCTGTGATTTGGTTTTGGCTGAAATTTCTAACAGCAGAGGACAGGTGCTTCAGTGCCATGTGCATCTGTGTGGGGTGGAGGTAAGACAGGCCTTGTCCTTGCTCCTATGTGGGATTTATGGCTTCCTAGGCAGTGCTGGCCCCAAAGTAAACAGTCTGAGAGGCAGAGACCTAGCAGGGCACAGTCCCAGCTGCCACCCCCCTTGCCGGGTGTTCTGTAAAAGGGCATTGTGCACTATAGGAGCTGGTTTCCGGTGAGCTGATCCTAGCAAGCCCTGGGAGCTGACCGTACAGTGGGGGGGGGGGGCTGTTGGCAAGGCAATTAGGAGCTGGGTTCATGATCAGTCCACCCAGCCCCAGATGCTCCCCATCCTCCAGAGCCCATTTTCCCACCTGCCGGCACATCCCTGCCGCTGTCCAGGGCAGGTGGAAGGGGGAGTGAGGGTCTCTGCCCTACCGGCCTTGTCTGTCGTTGCTCATGTGACCCCACAGCCTACACACAGGATGTCTTCCACGGGTATCCAAACTGGCCGTTCTGCCTCTGTCTGTCCTTGTCCACATCCCTCTGCGTCCCCCAGCCTTCTGCTTCGCACTTCACCTCCTGCAGGCCCCAGGCAGTGCTTCATGTGACCCCGGGCAGTGCTCCTCACATGGTGCTGTGATGTGTGTTTTCCTGTTTCCTGCCCACACTGGGAGTTCCTTGAAGCCCAGGTCCGTGCCTGACTGACTTTGAGCATGTTATGTAGCTTGGCGATGGCCAAACTACAGCCCATCTAGGGGTTAGACCTGGCCCCCCCATCCACCTTGTAAGTATAAAGTTTTACTGGAGCACAACGGCATCCGTCCGTTCATACATTTTTCTGTGGCTGCGTTTGGTTCACCTGCAGGGTTGGATGGTTGTGACAAATTTATGACCTGAAAAGCTGAAAATACTTAACTGCCTGGCCCAGAGTAGGTGCACAGCAAGGTGTTAAAGAGCAGTTATAACTGTATTTATGAAGCTTTTCCACATGCTAGGAATGGTTAAGCTCCAACTACATCACCACGTGTAAGCCTCATGGTGGCCCACAGGGTTCAGCAGCCACTGCTAAACATGTTTTCATGGGAGAAAACTGAGGGTTGATTTATAGTGTCTGCATTTTGCCGTCAGTACCGAGGTTGCATTGAAATGTGTCTGCCTGCCTGCAGGGCCTTTGCCTTGACGGGGAAGGAGATAAAGGCGGGGGAACTCACAGAGAGACGCAGTGGTGTTGGGGGGTGGGGGTGGGAAACAGGTGCTCAGGAGGGCGTGATGGTGGCCCCTGCCTCAGACAACACCGTGAAACGGCAGACGGAGGCCCTGCCTCCAGTGGTCCATGTGGGAATTTGGATGTCGTGTCGTGAGTGGGGAACGTTAAAATTCGGGGAACTGAGTAAGAACCTGGGACATTCATTGTCTGTTTACACTTGGGACTTTGTGTTTCTCCATGTTTCTTAATGGCTTCTAAGGAGTGCTGATAAAATTCGGTACATAGGTAAAAACAGGGCAGACAAACCTGATGTTTGTACCGATCACCACACTCCTGGAGGCAGGTGAAGAAAGGGCAGGTGTTCTAGGGAGCCGAGCTGATGGCAGTGGGACGGGGCGAACAGGTGGAATTTAGTGAGGGGGCGATCTTGGCTGAGTGAGCAGGAGGTCCACCTGCCCGGTGTGGAGTGCCCCCGTCCCCGTCCTGAGGACACCTCCGGACTGACTTTCTGTTGCTCTGGGTTCCAGAGAGATGCATTGGGTGCTGCGATCTGAGTGCAGCGGGAGGAACCGGTGGTTGGTTTGATTCCGCCTCCCCTCCCCACCCCCCCGCCCCGCACCTCTGGCATTTGGTTGTTGGGGGTCAAGGAGGCCCCCTGGAAACGAGTGTTGGCCTGTTGCTTGGTGGCTGGATGCCTGGGGAGTGCTGGGCTGACCACAGGGGCATGAGGGAATGCCCCTATCTCACTGGGCCTCAGGCACCGTGCACAGAGTATTTGACAAGCATTACTGCGTCTGATCCCGTATCGGCCCTACTTGTGTGCCCGTCGCAGAAAGGAAGGATCCACAGTTGAGGGACATTCACTTGCTTCACATCCCATGGCTAATAGTGCATTGGCAGGCCTGGGAATCGGAGCCTGTCAGCCCACATTCCCGGTCACCGCTCCCGGTCAGCACGACAGATTAGCTGGGGCAGCTCTTCAGCCCCTTGGGGACCAGCCATCAGACCTGGCCCGTGACTCCCTAAATGTGGCCCCTCAGCTGTTCGCAGGGCTGGGTCAGGCTTTTAAATAGCCTCCTGGTTCAGTTGAGGTCAGATCTGCGGGGGCAGGCTGGCTTCAGGCAGCTGCCCAGAGGGGAGGAATGCAGATTCTCAGTCATCTGGGCTGAGCCCGCAGCTTGCCATAGGAGCTGGGGCACAATTCCACGCAGTTCTAGTCCCTCCCTTCTGAGGTCGTGGGGTGTCCAAGACAAGCTGATGTACTTCTGTTGCCTAATATGTGGTGGAGGTTGATAAGGCCAGAGGATTGAGATATAGTTGAATAGTAGTTAGAAATCACCCTGTTCCATACTGTGTTTCACTCCTGGATACTCTTATCCGTCCCTGCTTGTTGGAAGTCGCTGAGTCCTTGAGGGCCCACCTCACATGCCCTGACTCCCCCCGCCCATCCCACCCCACCCCTGCTGCCCACCCGTTTCAGCCAACAGTGTTATTGAACAAAGCTATGAGGCTCACAAGGGCAGAAATGGAACAGCCCTACCCTGAGGAGTTTAAGGTCTGGGGTAGGAGGGCAGGCCACATTGCCTCACAGCGTGTCCAGGGCACTCTGGGAGCCCAAGTACCTGGTTCAGCAAACAGGACAGAGTGAATTTGCAGGCATTTCTCAGAGGGGGCAACTCAGGCTGGGTTTTGAAGGCTGATCAGGAGCTGGTTGTGAGGACGAAGGGGCAGGCTGTGCTGTGGGCACGGAGAGCCCAGTAGTGAGGTGATGGTGGAAAGTGCTGGTGGGTGCAGCTGCTGGAACTCAGGGTGTGAACAGTGGGGGCAGTGGCCAAAGAGGAAGGGCCAGCCTTCCTTTCTGCTTGACACCCCCATGTGCTCTGGCTCACATCATTATGGCTGGTCTGGGCCTCTTTCCCACGTGAGCCCCTTGAGGATGAGTTGTCAGCTGAGGGCGGTGAAGAGAACACATGTCTGGACCTCTCTGGCCAGAGCTCAAGTCCCAGCTTCGCCCCTCAGCGGCTTTGTGACTTGGGGCTCATGGCTTACTTTAAGCCTCTTCATCTGTAAAAAGGGTCTGTCCCTGCCTCCCTCTCGGGGCTGTTGGGACGAGTGAGGTAGAGGGTGTGCCCAGGGCAGGGCCAGCTGCACAGTAGACAGGGTCTCCGACAGAGAGAGGACGTCTAGGTAATCTGAGTCTTAAACCCTTCACAGCTGCCACACTTTGATCAGAACCGTGACCACTGACCGGAAGGCACGTGGTTTCCCCCTCGACCAAGAATCTTCAGTGCAGGGAAGACACACATGTAGTGGATAAGCAAGAGCTTCCCGGTTGTTAGGGGGGCAGGCCTTTGAAAACTCTGCAGACACATTCCCACATGTGTGTGTTTGCACGCACCATGAAGGTGTTTTGGGAAACTGCCCCTCCAGAATCCTGAGTGGTGCCGGAAGGGCTCTGAGGAGAAGAGAAACCAAGAAGCCCCATAACAAAGAGGGAGGAGAAATGGAGCAAATGAGCCGAATTCCGTCGTGTGTGCTGGGCTGTCTGGTGCAGGAGCAAGAGTCCCACTGCCCCTTGCCCACAAAGGGGGTCTTCGAGGGAATGGCCATCACGTTCCACACCCAGCATATGCCTAATACACAGGGGGCCGGTAGCACTTATTTTGGGGGTTCCCATTTGTTTGTGACCTGTCTCGGAGACTCCCCATTTCCAGAAAACTGCTGAGAATTGTTGTTCTTCCAAGAGTACGTATGTGACAAGTTCAGATAGGAGCTGGGTATGGAACGAAAGCTGATCTCAACAGCTACCTCTTCCCAGGACCCTGACTACAAAGTGAATGTTGAGTCTACAGGACTAGACTCAGCCCTCAAATCCGGGACAGACTTGTCAGCCGCACCTCTTTCTTGTTAAGGAAACGGGGCTCGGGGCACTTGGGGGGCTCAGTCGGTTAAGCATCCGATTCCTGATTTCAGCTCAGGTCATGATTTCACGGTTCATGAATTCTCTGAGCCCCACAGCGGGGTCTGTGCTGACATCACAGAGCCTGCTTGGGATTCATTCTCTCTCTCTCTCTCTCTCTCTCTCTCTCCCCCCCTCCCCCTTCCCCTCTCTCTCTCTCCCCCCCTCCCCCTCTCCCTCTCTCTCCCCCTCCCCCTCTCCCTCTCTCTCCCCCTCTCCCTCTCTCTCCCTCCCTCTCCCCCTCTCTCCCTCCCTCTCCCCCTCCCCCTCTCCCTCCCTCCCTCCCTCTCCCTCCCTCTCCTTACCTCCCTCCCTCCCTCTCCCTCCCTCCCTCCCTCCCTCCCTCCCTCCCTCTCCCTCCCTCCCTCCCTCCCTCCCTCCCTCTCCCTCCCTCCCTCCCTCTCCCTCCCTCCCTCCCTCCCTCCCTCCCTCTCCCTCCCTCCCTCCCTCCCTCTCTCTCCCTCCCTCCCTCTCTCCCTCTCTCTCCCTCTCTCCCTCTCCCTCCCTCCCTCCCTCTCCCTATCCCACTTGCGCCCGTGCTCATTCGCTCTCTCAAAAATAACAACTTTAAAACAAGAAAGAAATGGGACTCAGCAAGGCCCCATGTCTGTTAGCAGAGTCCACTTGTCCCACCAGATGAGGTTTTAAATGGCAAACGTCTTCATACCATGGGCAGCATAGACATCGAGGAAGTGTCTACTGAGGAAGACGCCAAATTCAACCATTTTCTTGATCCGGGGGCTTTTCTTTCAGTAGGGCATGCCCATTTGGCCTGGCCCAGTGAGAAAGGTGGGGGTGCTGAAAGGTGGAGACGTACCTTCCACCCCTGCACAGCGGCCTCACCCCTATGTTGTGTGTTTTCGGTCCAGAACCCTGGTTGTGAGCCAGGTGCCTTCATCTGATGGTTCTCGTGTATGTTTTTGCTGAGCAGGAGCTGAGAGAGGACAACATCATTTTAATCGAGACCAAGGCCATGCTGGAGGAGCAGCTGACTGCAGCCCGGGCCCGGGGCGATAAAGTTCACGAGCTGGAGAAAGAGAACCTGCAGCTGAAATCCAAGCTTCACGACCTGGAACTGGTATTGCCAGCTCCCGCCACTACATCCGAAACAGATTGGGGCGGTGTCCAGTTTATGCCGTGCCCTCCTTGGGGCTTTCACCCCTGGGCTTTTGCTGCTGCCGCCACGGTGGCTCATGAACCATGGTGGGCAGCTTGCTAAGCTCAGCGCAACTGAGTGGGCAGCACTCGACGCCCATGACACGGGACTCGACTGCTTGTGCTCTTCCGTAGGTGTGGGTGTACGTGCATGTCTGTGGCAAGAAGGTCCTTGCTGGCCTTCATGGTGCGGGTTGAGCTGTGATTTTGTGAGTCTCTGTACAGCCTCTTCAAGGTGTGTGAGGCCTGCTCGAGGACCACAGAACCACCTGTCGTCACATTACTTGCTTTAAAGCCCTGCATAGTGTGTCACTTTGTCAAGACAGCATTCAGTTAGAGACCTCAGGTCTCTGTTCATTACCTAGATCACTGGGGCAGGGTATCTCTTAATGGCCGTAACTCAGCTGGTCCTGTGTTGGAGAGGTTTCCTTGCAGCTGTATTTTTTGGGAAGTGAGCCAGGTGCATGGCATCCCTTCATCCTGGGGCGGGGGGGGGGGGGGGGGGGGGAGGGCGGGGAACGAGGGCAGGTGCCTGGGGTTGGAGGGGTTGGAGCCTGTCCAGCGGGAGCCCCTGGCCACAGCCTCACTCCTTCGCTCTTCCTGCACCAGGACCGGGACACAGACAAGAAACGAATTGAGGAGCTGCTGGAAGAGAACATGGTCCTCGAGATAGCCCAAAAGCAGAGCATGAATGAGTCGGTGCACCTCGGCTGGGAGCTGGAGCAGCTGTCCAAAAACGCAGACCTGTCCGATGGTGGGTACCGCCTGGGGTCTTCAGCCGGCCTGCAGCAGCTTTCTCATCCAGGGAGCCAACCCCTTGGCTCAGAATCTTCCGTGTCAGTCTAGCCATTCACCCCAAGTAAATAGGGTTTCCATCAAGAGCCATTTGGAATGGTTTCATCACAGCTCTCCCCAAGGAGAACATGAGGGGTCCGGCAGCTTTGGTGTCGGGACATGAAATGCAAATTAAGCGTTGCCAGCTTTCTCGTTTCCCATATGGACAGTCCTAGGAGCTTCCAGATTACAGCACGCTGACCCCCAGAGGACATGTTAGGCCTCTCTATGGATGATTGAAAGCTCTGGATGGCAGGTGACACCCCCAGTGGTCATTAATCTCCACTAGACACGTACCCCGGGCATTATTTCCTCTGTTCATTTGCATAATTGGGCAAGATGGATGCAGTCTGTTTTCTGTCTCTCTGGGTGGGGATTGCTAAGTGGCTGCCCCTCACAGGACCCAGGACTCTTCCTCTCCCCCCTGTGCCCAGCACCCCAGGCGAGGTGTTGGCTGGGGAATGGCGGGTGGGGCAGCAGGAAGCTCCAGCGCTCCGCAAACAATAAGCCAGTTCCTTTGTTCAAAAATAGTACACGTGCACCTGATAGTGTGAGTTAATGTTTACTTAGAACTATACAGAGTGTGGGTAGGGTATTGGATGCGTTTGGGGGGACTTTTTCATTTCTGATAAACATCCCTAAACATAATGGAGGGGTTACTGAAAGCAGCTGGGTATTTCTTCTCTTCAAGCTCCAAACCTAAAATACGTTGATTAAATTATTAATCAGTGTAAGAAGTTAGTTCTGCCTGTGCCATGGTGTCCAGGGGCTGTGGTGGGGCCTGAGGGTTGGTGGGGGTGGTTCACATGGATTCCTGCCCTGGGAGTTCAGGTTCACCGGGGAGGACCGCTGCCCCCTGGCCAGGCAGAGAGGTGGTGCAGGCTGCCTAGGACAGTATCAGACCAAAAAGGAGTGTTTCAGTGACACCCAAGGGCGGCTGTTGGAGTCAGAAGCCTCACCGATTCACACGACTGAGTGTGTTTGTGAGCCCTTTCAGGTCCATGATGATGATTTATTCTTGGTGTTCCCAACTCCTAGTGCTTAGCGGGGAGCTCGTGGGCTTTGGTTTGAATGGTGGCATGTGAGCAGAGCCCGAAAGTGCTTGTGCATGTATGGTGTGGTGGCTTCTTGAGTCAGAGCTAGTTGGCCAGCCCAGTTTCCTTAGCTGCAAAGTGGGGGTGATGCAGCCACCTCGCAGGATTGCCTTGAGTACCCAGTGATGGGAGGCAGTGAAGCGTTACACTGTACATGGCCCACAGGCACTCTGGGAAGGGCTCCTCTTTCTTCCTGTCTTGCTCTTGTGTCAAAACTCCTCCCTCCCTCCTTCTCCCCATCCCTCTCTCTCTCTCTCTCTCTCTCTCTCTCTCTCTCTCTCTCTCTCTCTCTCTCTCACACACACACACACACACACACACGACCTGTCTCACAACTGATTGCTGGGGGTGCTAATGAACGAAGCACTCAGTCAAGAGTCATTGGTGGTTTTGTGATAAACTGTTGGGTCCTCATTGTCTCTGAGGGCCTGCCTTTCACTGAAGGGGAAGTGAGGCTTGTAATCAATTCCTTTGTTTAATGTGTGGAACCTTCACATTTATCCTCCATGAGTACAGAGCTTCAGTTTGGGATGATGACAAAGTCTGCAGATGGATGGTGGGGGCTGTTGAATCTAACCAGTGAGAATGTATCTAATGCCGTAGAACTGTACTGAAAACGATAAAAATGGTAAATTTTATGTTCTGTATATTGCACCACAATGAAAAATATGATATTTCCCATGAATGCTGTCCCAGTGATCACAGGTTCTGAGTCAGTGGGGTTTTAGGTCAGGTTAGTTGGATTCGTAGCGCAGTCGAGACAGCCCTCTGTGCACATGTTTTTGCACATCGAGAGCGCATGTGCTCGTGGGTGCGTTAGTGCGGGGATGGTCAGCACTGCGGACACTCCATCCACCTCCACTGCTGCATGCCTGTTGTTGCCTGTGGTCTTGAGGCCCTTCTGGTTTGTTGGGTCTGTACTGCTGTCCTTGGTGGGTGAAGAGACCTCAGAGAGGGATGTGGATGCCTTCCAGTTCTTAGGATCATGCAGGGGATCCAAACACACGTTTTTTTTTTTCCCAGCTTGATGTGCTTGCTATGAAAGCCTTCAGCTCTTGGTACCTCCAGGCCCTAGCGTGATGAGTAAGAAGCAGGTGGGGGAGGCCATATTAGCCATACAGTGTGATAAGGCTCCCAGAGCTGAGCATGGTTCTCACGGGACAGAAGAGGACAGGACAGCCCTGATCCTTCTCTCAGGGGCTTTCACATACATTCCTTTTTCCTTTCCAGAAAAGCCCCTTAAGTTACCTAATATTATTCACTTGCTGTGGCAGGATGGGGCCAAGAACTCCTGTCCCCTGACTCTTGGGTCTGTGCCCCCTTCTTCATTTATTTGTATCTGAGCTGTTTTAGAAGCAGAGTAGATAATCTGCCTTTTTCTGTCTTTGGCTCACATTTTCATCTCACGTAGAATTTTAAAGCAATTTATATGTACCGTCTCATTTTTTCCCAGTACAATTGTGAAATTACAAAATCTCTGTCAAAAGGATGGCAAGTACCTGGCATACATCCCCACACAGTTCCTGACCACTTGTGGCAGACATAACTAGTCAATTATCATGTTCCTCCTGCTGAACCTCCCAGAACTGGCCCAGAAATGTCACCTATTTGCCATCTCTGTTGGTCTGTACAGTCCTTGAGTGCACAGTCAAGTTAGCAGCTTGGTAAAAACAGTTCCCAGCACTTAGTCTGTGACTTTTACATTGGCCCCTCCTCTATGAGCTGCTTTCTTCTTAAGCTCCTGGTTGCTCCCCCAGACCCCAGCTGAGCTGGCAGAGGGACTGGAACAACCGGAGAAGGTCTCTAGCATGCTGACCATAGCAGCACCGCATGGACTGGGGGTGAGGCACCCAGCTGATCCCGGGGTGGGGAAGAGAGTGGAAGCAGAGTCTCTCCTGGAACCTGGGCTGTGACCCGACTTTGTGTTTCAGCCTCCCGGAAGTCATTTGTGTTTGAGCTGAACGAATGTGCCTCCAGCCGCATCCTGAAGCTAGAGAAGGAGAACCAGAGCCTCCAGAGCACCATCCAGGGGCTGCGGGATGCATCCCTGGCGCTGGAGGAGAGCAGCCTGAAGTGCGGAGAGCTGGAGAAGGAGAACCACCAGCTCAGCAAGAAGGTAACCCCAGCCGGGGGTGGGCGACCTCCTCCCCCAGCCCTTGTCTATAATGTGCAGCCAGGCAGAGCGTTCAGGTGTTGGTGAGTGTGCACAGCTGGGAAAAATGCAGAATCCACTGCAGGCACAGTTCATTATAATAGAGGGATAAGCGTGTCCTTGAGCAGAGGCAGCATGGCTTGTCCCTGCACCACAAATGCAAATGTGGCCCCAGTGTGACTAGACCTCTGTGTGCCTTGTCTTCGTCTGCGAAATGGGGTTAATGGGGGTTGTAAGGATTTTATGGGTTATTGTAAGTAGAGTCGGGCACATACATAGTAAGTGCTCTATGAAAAGAACGCACTGTTAAAAAGCATAGGACGGGGCACGGGAAGAGGAATCGGTGATGTCAGACATGCCTGCGTGCGTGTGTGTATAGGACACTGATGGACTATTTTAGGGCATTGTTGGTGGTAACACAAGGTCAGAGCACACCTCTTTCTCTTGGTTTATGGGGTGAGGAAGAAGAGATGGCCAAATTGCATTTGCCTTTCAGGACAACTGCTGGGTCTTTGATTTAGCACTGTAGAGCCCAAACCTCTGGGAGGACAGACAGAGGCTCCCAGACCGTCTTTGTTCTCCAGTTACGAGGACCCCTGTTTGCATAGGGGATGCGGATCGGGTCCACGAAAGGGCAGTTGAGAGCCAGGGATTGCCTGCATGTGTTGGTCACAGGACCTCAGTAGACGTCACCCACGCTACAGACAGCGCACCTGCGTCGTGGGCTATCCACGCACCAGCTGCCAGATTGCAGCTGAGGGAGAGGACAAGAGTGCTCTTGCCCGCTGACCACCATGCAGGGCTGATGCTTCTGGGTATCTGGGTGTCTGTCCCGACCTGCCCACTGTTTGGCCAGTGTCATTGACTGAGGTTGCACCGGCAGGGGGAGGAGCTTGGGCTGCAGACAAGAGACTGGGGTCCACTGGTGCTGGCCCTGCCTGCACTTCCTCTCTGGGGGAGGCTTGGGGCATCCCCTCCTTCTATGAAATGGTCTCTCCCATCCCCTCCTGGGACTTCCCAGGCTCGGTTACTCACCCTTCTGGTCCCTTTGAAGCATTGTGTGCTCTGCAGCGTGGTAGGTGCCAAAGTCTGTCATCTCTCATAGGACAATGGAAAACACACTCTCTTGTGCTCTGTGTCTTAATGCAGAGCAGCGTGTGGAGGGCGACTAGACGGTTTGGGTGTTTAGATTCACATGGGCCTAGCACAGGAAATGTCTTTATAAATGGCAGTCTGACCTCAGCCAAGATTAAAAAAAAAAAAATTTTTTTTTGACCTTTTGAGAAATGAGAACCTTCAACTCCACAGGTCCTCACGGGTCTGCCGTAGAAAGCTGTGCTGAAATCTTGCTGGCCCAGCTCCCAGCCAGCCTCAGAGGTTTTCCCTCCCCTTGGGGTCCACCCTGGTCCCTCCTCTGCACAGACAGGACCGGCAGTGGGTGCTGCCTGCCCAGCATTATTTCTGAGCCCCCGTCTCTCAGTCCCACCTCCTGCTTCCTCTCTGGATCGTTTCTCTGGGGGGATAGCAGCCCTCCCTGCCACAGCCTATGGGAGCATATCTTGGCACAGCATCCCTGGTAAAAGGGAGGTGCCACTGTTCCCAGACTGGAGCCATCCTGTGTTCGGAGCCAGGAGCCCCGGGGAGGGAGTCCTTCTGCCCACTGGAGCACCTCTTCTCCCTGTCCTCAGCCTGCCCGGGGTCTGGCTGGATCTGTTCTGACCCAGCGTGGGCAGTTACGTTCTCTCCGCACCATCCAGCTTGGTACAGAACACCGGAGGGAGCCCATCAGCGCCTCTGGAATTGCCTTTCCCCAGCCTTGGTCACCTCACTCTGCGCTTCTCTCCATGGAGTGTGTCTCAGTCACCAGCTGGCATTTCTTGGTCAATAGGTGAACCACCAACCCAGCTGAGCCCCACAGGGGACACATCCCCAACAGTGACTCCTGGAACAAGGGAGGGCACCGCCTTGGGACGAGTCCAGACAGCACAGCTACCCTGGGAGGTGTCTACAAAGGAGGGTTAAGGGCCAACCAGGACACAGTGACCTGGAGGCCCCTCCCGCCCCCTGCCGTGCTAGCCCGGCTCTCCCATCATCCTGCACGTAGCCCAGGCTGCAAGCTTGCTTAGGTTCGGGATGTCTGTGGGAACCATCGTTCCCCAAAGTTAATATCTTCCTTCTAATTAATGACATTTTCGTGGGACTTAGAGAAACTGCCTCGCCCTCGTGACTATAACTGTGTCAATACCTTGCAAGTTGAACGCCTTGAGCTAAGAAGTAAAGAATCCTTAGTTTCAGAGACAGGAAGGCAACCCGTTGAGGGTGTGTACAGATCCGGAGCTGAGGGGAAGGCCCCTGGCACCCACATACTCTGGGAGTCCATAACCTGAGCCAGGTACTTGAGGAAGGATGGGAAGCCCTCTCAGGGCTGACAGGCCTACGGCCAGCTCACATCTCAGCCCCGCGAGCTCCCCCAGGGCCACTGCGGTCCGTTGGGGATGGGTAAGAATAGGGGCTCCAATTCCATGGCAGAAAGAACCAGAAAGGGAGAAAGATGGCAGTGGGCATCCAGCAGTGATAGGTGGGATGTGGGGACATCGTGTCTTCAGACTAGAAGCAAGAACAATCAGAAATGCAGAGGCTGGAAGAACATTCCTTTCTCCAGGAGAGAAGGGGCAGCCAGGGTAAAGGATTACCAGTGAGGTCAGCGGGTGAGCTGGGAAGGCAGGGGGCATGCACCACAGGCTGCTGACAGTGCCTGGGAGCAGGTCTGGGGTCACCCACTGGTGTGCATCCTAGCCCTGCTGTGTCCTCACTGTGAGGCCTTGGGCAAATCACTTAGTTGCTCTGGCCCAGAGTTGTCCACTGCATGATGGTCAGTAATAATTGCCTGTTCCCTTACCCGTCACTGGCAGGACGCTCTTGGGGAGGGTCTGCTGACATTGGCACACCTGACACCTGCCAGATGTGTGCTGAGCACTTGATGGGATAGCTCATGAAGATGGACGCCGCTGGCCCAATGTCATTTACCGAAATTTGCTCGTCATGGTCCTGTTGTTAGCAGGAAGGGACCAGACTCTGAACCCGTGTCCCTCTGACACCAGTCAGCGCCGTTTCCCCAACTCCTGTCCCCAGTGATAAGGAGTTTGGGGTTGGCAGGGAGGGACAGCAGCCCCCACGAAGCCCTCAGACTGCAAAAGGTGACATGGGCATCACCTGGGAGCTGAGTTGTAGGCCCTGCCTTCAGCCTGCCAAGTCAGAATCTGCATCTACCACAATGATAAATATGGGTATTGGGCATGATAAAGTGTGATAAGCCCTGAGCTAGGTAGTTCATGTTTAGCAAGGATGGACGCTGGTGGGTCTTAGCCAAGAGCATGGCACCCAGGAGGTGATATAGGTGGTCATCCAGGCAAGATGGGAGTGTGGTCCAGGGGCGCATGGGTGGTTCAGTCAGTTGAGCATCCAACTCTTGATTATAGCTCAGGTCATGATCTCACGGTACATGAGTTCGACCCCCAAGTTGGGCTCTGTGCTGACAATGCAGAGCCTGCTTGGGATCCTCCTCCTCTGTTTCTGTCTGTCTGTCTCTCTCTCTCTCATGCTCTCTGCCCCTCCCCCACTCGCATGCATGCGCACGCGCACACACACACACACTCTAAAAAATAAATAAACTTTAAAAAAAAGATGGAACATGGTCAGGCCTGGGGTAGTAGTCAGGGAGCATGTGGAGGGGGAGGGGCACAGGTAGAGAGGACAGGACTTGCTGACAAACTTATTGGAGGGTGAAAGTGGAAGGAGAGATGCATCAGAAGACTGCTCTGAGCAGCTGGGTGAACAGGTGTGTCCCCAACTTAGGTGGCCTTTGTGAAGGAGAGGGTAGGAGGGTGAGTCCAAAGTCCCTGCAGGGCATCCAGCAGTGGTGGCTGGTGGCCCCTAGAGCATGTGCTCTGACCCTTGAGAGCGTGGACAAGGCCTGAGACAGAAGCGAGGGACCTGGGTGTGGCTAAGAACATTTGGCAGTGAGGATGAGCAGGGGTGGGGTGAGAGGGAGGCTGACTGGTTGGTTGGTGCCCAGGACCCTCCCCTCTTCCCTGAGCCGAAAGTGCAAGGTGTGAGCTAAGAGTTGAGATTGCTGCGGAACAGCACCTGGATGTTTTTCCTTGAGAAGAGGCCTGTGCAAGTATTCTGTGAGGCTGGCAGGGTTTTGGTTTGTCTTAAAACGTCGTTCACTTTGTGAAAGTGACTTTTGCCCTGGCTGGGTCTTCTGGCTCTACAGATTGAAAAGTTACAGACCCAGCTGGAGAGAGAGAAGCAGAGCAACCAGGATTTGGAGACCCTGAGTGAGGAGCTGATCAAAGAGAAGGAGCAGCTGCAGAGTGACATGGAGACCCTGAAGGCCGACAGAGCCAGGCAGGTGGGTGCCTCTGGGATGAATGTTCTTTCTCGCCTGTCTTGGGAACTCTGCCTACAAGGGGAAGAGTCCAGGATTATAGCCACTTCCTGTAATTGATGAGTGATATGTGTGTTACCACTGACCCAGCTTAGCTGCCCTCAAACCAGCCATTTTTAGCTGACAGTGCAGGAACAGGGGTCAGCTTTTGCCTCCCAGGTGACAATGGCAGTCCTGGTTTTGATTGTCGTGATTTGGGGGAGGAGAGAAAAGGTGCGCGTGGCCTGTGGGTGGAGACCAGATGGCCTGCAGTGCACAGGACGGCCCCTCAGGACGAAGAACAGATCCAGCTGTAAACGTCTGTCGTGTCCTAGCAGAAAACCCTGGCAAACCTTTGAGCTTTATTTGGCTCACGCTATAAGAGGTCCAGGGTGGGCAACGCAGTGCTGGTGCAGTGGCTCAGTGATGCCAGCCAGAAGCCAGGCCTCTCTCTACCTGTCCTGCCAGGCCTAGCTATTGCACATCCCCAAAGTATGGGCAGGAAAAAGGTCACAATGCCCAGGGAGAGCGTCCTGCTGGGTGCCAGGCATGTTCAAGTCATGGAGCTGACACTCTCCCTGAGCCTGAAGGACAAGGAGGGGACAGAGATGCTGTAGATCAGTGGGGGGAAGATGGGGGAGTGTTCAAGGCAGAGGGACCATCACGTGCAGCGTCCGCAGCGGGGGAGAGTGGCATACGGGGAGGCCACAGGTGGCAGGCTCAGCTCGTGGGGGTCTTGCTGCCCGGGATGAGGAGTACCAGAGAAATCCCTTTCATTCTCATTCTTGTAAATAAGAGGAAGAGAAGTGGTTTACATTTGTGACTCACCGTGACTGCTGTGGATGTGTTTGGCTTGAACTGAGTAATGACTGCCCTTGACCTTGGCCTGGGAAGCAATGGGATGGCTCTGGGTGGTCCTTCAGGGGCCTACAATTTATTCTCCTAGTTTGGACCCAGGTCACTGAAATTTATCCACGCAACAGCCACCTCGTGTGTCATTCGCGTTATATTTCTCCGCAGATCAAGGATCTCGAGCAAGAAAAGGATCATCTCAACCAAGCGGTGTGGACGCTGCGGGAGAGGTCGCAGGTGAGCAGCGAGGCCCGGGTGAAGGACATCGAGAAGGAGAACAAAGCCCTCCACCAGACGGTGACGGAGACCAGCAGCAGACTCAGCAAGCTGGAATTCGAGAAGCAGCAGCTGCACAAGGACTTCGAACAGGTGAAGGAGAAGGTGGAGCGGGTGGAGGAGCTGGAGAAGGAGCTGCACCGGCTGGAGAAGGACAACGAGAAGCTGGCCAAGAAGGTGGCCTCCCTGAAGACCGCCACCGAGAAGGTGGATGCCCTGGAGCGCGAGAGTCGGGGTCTGGCTCTGGAGAACCGGAAGCTCAGGAAGTCGCTGGACACCCTGCAGAACGTGTCCCTGCAGCTCGAGGGTCTGGAGCGGGACAACAAGCAGCTGGACGAGGAGAACCTGGAGCTGCGCAGGATGGTGGAGACCATGCGCTTCACCAGTGCCAAGATGGCTCAGATCGAGAGGGAGAACCAGGAGCTCGAGCGGGAGAAGGAGGAGCTGAGGAAGAACGTGGAGCTGCTGAAGGCCCTGAGCAAGAAGTCCGAGCGCCTGGAGCTCAGCTACCAGGGCGTGAGCGCCGAGAACCTGCGGCTGCAGCAGACCCTGGAGAGCAGCAGCCAGAAGTCCCAGGCCCTGGAGCAAGAGCTTGGCGAGCTGGAGGCCGAAAACCAGGTCCTGCGGCGCGACCTGGAGGCCCTTCGGCTCTCCCACAAGCAGCTGGAGAGGGCTGAGAAGGACAGGAAGGCCCTGGAGCAGGAGGTGGCCCAGCTGGAGAAAGACAAGAAGCTGCTGGAGAAGGAGGCAAAGCGGCTGTGGCAGCAGGTGGAGCTCAAGGAGGCGGTCTTAGACGACAGCACCGCGAAGCTGTCTGCCGCCGAGAGGGAGAGCCGCGCCCTGGACAAGGAGCTGGCCCGCTGCAGGGACGCGGCCAGCAAGCTGAAGGAACTGGAGAGGGACAACAGGGACCTCACCAAGCAAGTCACCATGCATACGAGGACACTGACCACCCTGAGAGAGGTGAGCTGGCACCAGCAGGCCCCTCTCCCGTGGTGAGGGGGTGGGGGTGCGTGCCTCCCGAGCAGACGTGAGACTGTGTGTGTGTGTGTGTGTGTGTGTCCTCCCTGATTCCGAACAGAATAAGGTCTGCCAGTGCGAAGAACAAAGGGAAAGCACTGGTTCTAATCTCCCTGCCCAGAGATGACCACTGCTCATAGTCTGGCCGATTTTATCCCGTCATTCCCCGTGTGCATTTGTACATACACATGCTTGACATCGTGCGTCCCTGCATCCTAAGCTCTTCTGTTGTTTATTTACTCTGCCTTTCTTTTCTCATTACAGTAAGTAAGATTGAAGCCATGGATTTCTAATGGCTACAGGGTTTTAATGCTGTAGATTTACTGCAATTAGTTTTTGGACGTTTAGGTGGTTTTCCAATTCTTTTCATTATTTTAGATACCACTGGACACTTGCATACATATATCTGTTTTCTCAGGCTATATTCCTAGAAGCAAAAGTAGGGGTTCTAAGGGTATGAACATCTTAAAGTTTCTTGCTAAGTTGGCATCCTACTGTTTCCCCAGTATTTATTGCATGGGCCCTCTGGGGGTTCCTTCAGTGTTTGAGGGGGAATAAACTGCTTTAGTAAATGACTTCGGCATCTGAATGGCCCGGCACAGAAATTGAGTCTCACGTAGGTAGGAGTTGAGTGTGGCTGTTCATGGACAGCCTTAAATTCAGTGACTTGGGCACCTGGTTTCTCCCATCCTGTGGCTCGGCCATCCCGCAGTGGAGTCCTCTTCTGACTGTGGCAGTAAATGAGGAAGACAGTGGGTAAGAAAGATTGCACTCCACTGTGCAGAACGCGGTCACACGGCTGCACCTAGCTTCAGGCGAGGCTGGGGAATGTGTTTCAGCGGTATGCCAGGGGAGAAAAGGAAATAGATTTGGTGAACACAGGGATGTCTCCATGTTCATGTACAGGAAGATCATAAGGCTATGGGAGAGGGAGTTCACTAATATGACCCCTAGTCCCTGTCTCTGGAAGCAGAAGATAAGTTCTGCCGTGGTAACACTCAAGCCCGGAGTCATAGCGGCTCATCACGCCAGGGACTGACTTCTCATTCGTGAGACTCCAGGTGACTCCCCAGGAGCCTGTCATCTGTGCTGTGACTCAGCAGTCCAGGCTGCTTTGATTTATGGCTCCGCCTTCTCAGCACGGGGCTTGGGCAGTTGCTGAGGCAGGACAAAGGCAGCTGGAAGGTCACATACCGGCTCTGCTGTGCTGCAGCCAGGAGGTGACCCACAGCATGTCCACCCACCACTCACTGGCCAGAACTACCGGGTAGCTGGGACATTTGGGGTGAGCTGATGGAGTGTTGGGCAAGCGCCATGCTGTCACACGGCCGTCGAAGGCCTGAGGATTTGGTGGGGGGTCAGCTTGCATGCCAAGTAGCTGGGGCACTGGGCAGAGAGCAGTACCTGCCTGGAGAGCTTCGAAGATGGGTGGGAGTAAGAAGGGGGATCTACATACAGTAAGTAAACCACCTAAATGAGAGCAACTGCTTTTGCAGAATAAACCACAACCAGAGTTTTTAGTAAAATCTTTATCTCTTTTGTCCTTTTTTCTGTTCCAAATTCTCCGCAAGGAGCATTTAATTCCATTACTGCACAGAAAAGGTAATCGTGTTAGAATTCAAAGCTCCTACTCAAAGGTCAACATAAATGGCGTTGCACAAACACACGTCCTTCCCGTATCACCATGGAGGCCGGGAGGCTGAGAAAGCACGTCTGTCCCTTCCCTTTGGAAGACGTCCCTGGGGTTCACCTGTCCCGTGGAACTGTCTGCTCAGCCCTCAGGACACCTGAGTCAGCCATGACTCGGGAAGACGGCTCCTCGGCCTTGAGAAGGGCCTGTGCCAGGCCCTCCGTGCTGGGCTCCCGTCCCACACGCATCCTCTCCCTGTCCTGGCAGGACCTGGTGCTGGAGAAGCTCAAGAGCCAGCAGCTGACCAGTGAGCTGGACAAACTGAGCCAGGGGCTGGAGAAGGTCGGCCTCCACAAGGAGCTGCTGCTACAGGACGAGAGCAGCCATGGCGACACGTGAGGACCTCCCTGCCGCGGTCTGTGGGCTCTTACCCAGGGCTGCACGCTGCACGCTCCCAGCTCCAGAGCTCTGTTCACTCTGCCTACTTTGGGGCTTGTTGTCTTGTGGTCTTTATGAGGGGCTGTGTCCTTTACAGATCCTCTCCCTGGAGGTTTGCAGGGAGGGGTGAAAGGAGACTCTCTTGTCCAGTGGAAAGGCTTCTCAATTTTTTTTAAATACACTTTTCAGAGCAGCTTTAAGCTCAAAGCCAAGTTAAGGGGAAGGGACAGAGATTTCCTGAATGCCCTGTGCCGCCCCGCCTCAACCCCCGCCCAGCATAGCCTCTCTGTAATCCATATCCCCACCAGGGTGGTGCATGTGTTACACTTGATGTGCCTCCACTGACCCATCATCACCCGAAGTCCACAGTTTACATTGGAGGACTGGATGGTGCACATTCCATGGGTTTCAACCCTTGTGTAATAACCTGTATCTGCCAAGTGTCCTACAGAATGGTTTCTCTGCCCTGAAAATCCTGTGTTCCACCTATTCGTTCCTCTTTCCCTGGTCCCAGCCCTTTAATTTTCAAACATTTAACCGTTGTAGTCTTTGCCTGCGGTTCTTTCAGTAACCGTCTCATTGTTCAAAGAAATCCAGTATCATGGATTTTTCCTGGACTTGTAACTGACAAGATCCACAGGACAGATAATGTGTGACACGCTGTCGGTGTGGTGAAAAGGCTACCACTTACCTAGCTAGCATTGTAGTCTTGGGCAAATGGCCTAATCTTTTTCTTTTTCTTTTTTTCTTTTTCTCTTTCTCTTTCTCTCTTTCTCTCTTTCTCTCTTTCTCCCTCCTTTCCTTCCTTCCTTCCTTCCTTCCTTCCTTCCTTCCTTCCTTCCTTCCTTCCTTCCTTCCTTATGTTTATTTTTTAAAGAGAAGTGAGTCAGGGAGGGGCAGGGAGAGAGAGAGAGGAGAGAGAGAATCCCAAACAGGCTCCTTGCTTGTCAGCACAGAGCCCAACATAGAACTCCGTCTCACAAAGTGTGAGATCATGACCTGAGCTGAAATCAAGAGTCAGATACTTAACCGATTGAGCCACCCAGGTGCCCTGTGCTTAATTAACCTTTCTGAGACTAAGTTTCCCCATCTGTAAAATGGCCTTGATGATACCTTCCTCTAAGACTATGCCTGTAAGACTACAGCAGTGATGTCTCATTGGAGGGTGTCACAGGTGTGTGCAGGGAGCCCCGGGGAGGGCTCTGGGTGATGGCTTTTGGCTCCTACAGTTCTTCTGGGCCAAATGCTGCAGAATAATAGGGAAAATGAGCTTAATGGAGGAGATAGGTGTTGGTAGCTGGGAGACTGGGAGCTTGTGGGTGGAAGAGGCAGATAGGTACAGTTGTGTCTTTGTATTTTTCAGAAAGTTCAAGATTCTGGAGGACAGAAATGACTCATTAAAAACAACATTAGCCCTGAAAGAAGAAAAGATTGTGTTTTTAGAAGCTCAGATGGAAGAAAAGGCCAGCCTGAACCACCAGTTGCAGAACGAGCTCCAGGTGGTAAGATCTGGCCCCCTTTGGTGCCACACTGTAAGTCCCAGTCATGAGGCCCCTGCCCCACCTTTTCCAGCCCCTCACCTGGGGGTAGCAGAGGGCCGGCCTGGATGCCCATTTCTCGGAGCAGATGTGCTGAGATGCAGGGTTCTGAGCAGGGGAGCTACCATCACAATCCTGTGCGTTGGGGCTGGACAGGATCAGATGCCTGGGAGGAGAGGAGGCCACATTCAGAGCAGCACTGAGTCTGCTAGGCAAGATCGGGAACACCGATGAGGACCAGTGTGAGATTATGAGCATCGAGACCAGACAGAGGCCTCGAGTCTCTTGGGCACCCTCACATGGGACAAGTGGGCATGGGTGCACAGGTGCTTCATCAGGATGTCCACTCCTGGTGATATGTGCTCTTCCAACTCTCCTTTGCTTCTTTTTTTTTTTTTTTTTTTTTTAAATTTTTTTTTTTCAACGTTTTTATTTATTTTTGGGACAGAGAGAGACAGAGCATGAACGGGGGAGGGGCAGAGAGAGAGGGAGACACAGAATCGGAAACAGGCTCCAGGCTCCGAGCCATCAGCCCAGAGCCTGACACGGGGCTCGAACTCACGGACTGCGAGATCGTGACCTGGCTGAAGTCGGACGCTCAACCGACTGCGCCACCCAGGCGCCCTCCTTTGCTTCTTTTAAGCAAAGGCTTTTTTTTTTTTTTAATGGTTATTTATTTTTGAGAGAGAGCAGGAGTAGGGGAGGGGGAAGAGAGGGAGACACAGGATCCGAAGTGGGCTCTGCACGGACAGCAACAAGCCCAATGCGGGGCTCAAACTCCAGAACAGATCATGGCCTGAGCTGAAGTTGGACACTTAACCAGCTGAGCCACCCAGGCACTCCCCCAACCCCCCGCCCCTTCTGCTTTTTGAAGCCTTGGCACATTTCTTGGCTGCGTGATTGAACAAGGAATCTAGAACAAAGTGGTTCTAGAGCTGGAAGGGGCTTTGTAACATCACCCGGTCCACGTCCCCCAGGCTCATCTCCATTTGATGGAGTGGACAGCTGAAGCTCGGGAAAGCGAGAAGACTTGCCAAGGTCATGTGGTTGAAGTTGAGACCGAGGCAGATGTCTGGAAGGAGGGGGAGCACAGGGTGGGTTATGTATGTTCCCTGCAGAGCAGAAGGACGGTGTCTGGCTTATCACTGGTGCCAGTGGCTTATCACTGGTTTGCTATGGGGCTCTCCTCTAGCCACGAACTCAGAGCTCTGAGCCAGCCTTTTCCTGCCCCAAGTGTGCTTTTCCTGCTCCCACCCCACAGTTGAAGACCGAGTGTGAGGTCCTCAGGCAGAACCAGCAGGAAGGGAAGCACTTGGAGAACTCTTTCAAACACCCTGTGGACACGCTGGTCACCGGTCTCCAGGGGAAGGAGCCCTGGGGACCCAGCCACAAGGAAGCCACCATGGAACTGCTCCGAGTGAAGGACCGGGCCATCGAGCTGGAACGGAATGTGAGTGGGCTGCCCCTGCTGCGGTCGTTGAGAGAGAGAGAGAGAGAGCGAGAGCGAGAGAGAGCGAGCGAGCAATGCACTCTGTTGATTGTCCCAGTGATAGGCCGCCATTACCATAAAGGACACGAGACGTCAGAATCTGTTGAGATTTACCCAGATCCAGCTGAATACTTCTTGAGTTGTCCTGGCAAGTCCTATGAGCTACTTGTCATTTGAGATCTCGTCAGCCTTTCTAGCGGAAAGGAGCGCGTTCGCATTTTCCCATGGTGAATCCCTGTCTGCCTGCCCGTCAGACTTGGCCCGTGGCTTGTACACCAGCCCCGTTTCCACAGTGTTCCCCTAGGGGTTGACAGACCGTGGCCTGCCAGCCCACGGACATATGCTTTGTTACGTATTATGTGTGGTCTTCCCTCCCTCGTGGCAGACGTAAGTGGTTGCAGTGGAGACCACGTGCCTGGAAGACTGCAGAATTCTGTCCATCCCTTTACAGAAGTTTGCCGGTGCGTGTCTAACCCCCTGATGTTGTCGGACTCTCCCAACAACCTTGTGAAGCGAGTAGTGATGATCTTCATCATTTGACAGACGAGAAAGTGGAGACAGTTTAAGAGACTCGACCCTAGGCCCCACGCTAGTAAGGGACAGCACTGGACTGTAACCCGTGTGTCCTGACCCGGTTGGTGGCATATTTTACATGGTATCTCTCAGTCTGCCGGGACGTGAACCGCCTTATTCTGTCTGTTGTCGCTCCTGAGTAGGGTGAGGTGTGGCCACAGGCTTTGACTCCCTGTCCTATGGGAGAAGCTCACAGAATGGCACTTGTGGGGTGTTCAGCAGAAAACAGAAGCATTACAGAGAGAAGTCACTGCACGGCTTTAACCCCAGCTTGCCTTTGCCTTGCACTCAGATGCTCAGGTTTGAAGCCGTATCGCCATTAGGTGAATGCATTTCTGTCTGGAAAGCACATACCAAAAAAAAGTAGTTCTCTCCCCTCCCCCCCCCCCCCCCAATTCTGTTGATTGCCTTTTCCAAGAGGGAAACGTTACTTGTCTCACCTGTTGGATTCTGGCTTTAGTCCCCATAGCATCAACTCTCGAGTGTTGCTTCCCACCCCAGTGCCTGTGGCCGGTTACATTTCCCGAGCTGGTGTCTGATGGGTCCCATGCTTCCTCATCCCCTAGAACGCAGCTCTGCAGGCAGAGAAACAGCTGCTCAAGGAAC
Source organism: Acinonyx jubatus (assembly GCF_027475565.1). Taxonomy (NCBI): domain Eukaryota; kingdom Metazoa; phylum Chordata; class Mammalia; order Carnivora; family Felidae; genus Acinonyx; species Acinonyx jubatus. The sequence continues at coordinate 132,039,207 of NC_069386.1, read as the reverse complement.
AGCTGCAGCACTTAGAGACCCAGAACGTGGCCTTCAGCAGTCAGATCCTGACACTGCAGAAACAGAGCGCCTTCCTGCAGGAGCACAACACCACGCTGCAGACCCAGACGGCCACGCTGCAGGTGAGTGAGGGCCCAGCCACAGGCATCACGTAGAGACCCGCCCGCCACACTGGCTCCTCTGAGCTCGGGAGAGTCTCCGCACATTTATTTTGCGTTGGCTCATTGCAAGCAGCGGGGCCCGGCCTGGGAGTCTTTGAAGGTGGTGCGGGTTTGTTTCCATTGACTGAGCCCGTGGCTGCAGGGCTGGAAACGTGCTCTGCCCGGACTTGCCTGTTTCTCAAAGTCTCTTCCATAAGCTTTGACCAGGAATGAGTTGGAAAAGAGGTTCTGGACTCAAATAAGTCGATTTTATTCACTATAAAACCTGGCAGAGTCTCTGTTAAGCTAGTGTGAATTTTTAATCTCCACAAGGGACTTATAGGGCATCAAGTAGCTGCCAGGCTTTTGAGAGCTTCTAGTGAAACTGGTATTCCATGCCGCATATTCAAGGACGTTGGTTTTTATTTACGGTTAATACATTGCGAGGAAATGAATTAATCGTTCATTAATGCAGTTTCTGAGAAAAGCGTTTGAAACATGGGTCAGGACAGTAAACGGGAAACTATTAGGCAAAGATGTTGGAATTTGTTGTATTAAAATAACAGAATTGGATATTGGTTGTTGGTTTTGGTGGTGGTGGTTGTGGCCAGGTCTTCGTCTGGGTTTCACGTCAGTAAAAGTGGCCCCAGAATGAGTCAGGCAGTGCTGCCCCTTCAGTTTTCTGATAGTTTGGGATGTTGTGGGGTGGTGGTTCTGTGAGCATCAGTTAGGGTGGCTGGTGGCGGTGACCGGGTATTCTACAACGTCACTGGTTTTCTACTTGTTCTAGGAAACAGGTGTGTGAAAGTAGCCAAAGAGGGTTCCCGGGAGCTTCTCCAGATAAAGGACATAATTGGCCCGGAAAGGTCCCATGTAGGGAGGGTGCAGGACCAGAGCCGTCTGACAGTCTAGTGCTGCCTCTTTCCAGAGCGGTTTCTCAAGTTCAGACGGAACTGTCCTCAGCGGCTGGGTGTTGGCTGCCCCGAGGGTCCCTGTTGTCCGGGTGTCTGCCTCCGGCTCCTCACGGCGTGGTCACCGCGAGCGGGGACACGGAGCGTGTGGCTCCCTGGGGCCTGCCCGCGGTCAGGCGGAGCCTTCTCCCTCCCGGCAGGTGGAGAATTCCACTCTGAGCTCCCAGAGTGCCGCGCTCACCGCGCAGTACACGCTGCTCCAGAACCAGCAGACGGCCAAGGAGAGCGAGAATGAGAACCTGCAGAAGCAGCAGGAGCAGCTGACGGCGGCCTACGAGGCGCTGCTGCAGGACCACGAGCACCTGGCCGCGCTCCACGAGCGGCAGTCCACGGAGTACGAGGCCCTCATCCGCCAGCACAGCTGCCTGAAGACGCTGCATCGGAACCTGGAGCTGGAGCACAAGGAGCTCCGGGACAGGTGTGTGCGGGCCTCTGGCGGCGCCCCTCCGGGCTCATGTCCTTGCCCACAAGCCTTCCCCGCGTTTCCTCTCGGGCCGTTGCTTCACGTTGTCTGGGACACCCAGACTTTCCCGGAGGGAAGTCCAGCGAAAGTCCCACCCAGCGGTTGGATGAGTTTGTGCAGCTGGAGGCCGAGTGACAGGAGGGCCCCCGAGTAGAGAAGGGCGTGCCGTGCCCACTCCCAGCTCAGGGAATCCCCAGCCTTGGGGTTCCTGCTTCCCTAAGGATTCCCCCACCTCCCCCTTCCTCTCCAAACCAGGAAGAAGGAGGCCGTTCACCACAACTGCCCCGCAGTTTTTTACACTGACCCGCTCCCATGGACTTCCCCAGCCTCGTTTTCCCTGTCAAGGTCTGGGACGCTTTCTTTCCAGCCTTCGATTTTGGCAGCTTGTGAATATATAGAAAGCAAATAGAACAGTATAATGAGACCCCCGTGTACCTCTCAGCCATACCTCTCTCTCCCCCTGCCTACCCTCCTTTCCTTTTTTAATCTAAAATTTACATGCACTGAAACCTACAGGTCTTGGCACTCTTCACAAAGCAGGGTTCTGGGTTTCGTGTACATTCAGCTAGCGTTGCCCGAGCTCCTGTCCCCCGGCAGATCCCTGAGTGTTTCCGGGCAGGACCCGGAGTCTGGTGGGTGGGGTGCTGTGCACCTGACTCTGACCCAGGAGAGAGCTGTGTCTCTACAGAGAGGTGGGCACTCGAGCCCACGGAGCTGTGTAGGAGGGAGCAGTTGATTACCCACTTCCTGTGCTTGTCAGGTGTCCTTGCTGACAGCATCTCCTTTGACTGGTCTTAGTCATTGAGCTGCAAAGTGGTAAGGGCATCTGATGACACTGAGGGCACAGAGGTGATGACATTCATTTATCCACTCACCCGTTGCTTCTGTTTTGCCTCTCTCTGGGGTCCTCTACCTGCTCTCTCCACCCACATCTCCTTTCTTCAGGAGCTGTCGAAGCATCTGCTCCTAGTAAGACACTATGCCTTCCAGCCCAAATCAGCGTCTTGTGCCTCTGGGCATTTCCATCTCCCCTCTCCTCCTGAGCCTCTCCTAGGTTCGTGTGGCACTTGGTGAGCGTGTACTGTGTGCATGGTGCTGTGTCTAGACTTGCCAGGGATGCTCCCGCTTGGCTAATGAAATGGAGCAAAAGGTGTTCACAGAGCTCTGAACCTTGCCCACTGCTCACCAGGCACTTATGCGTCTTGTCATTAACATCTTGTTCTATGTTCTAATCGTGTCTCATGATATTCTTAGTGTCTGTTGAGAGGGTGAAGGTTTTTGCAGGTGGAGTTTGGACTGGCCTTGAGGGGGTTCACTGTTGTTTTCCCTCTGGCTCCTTGTCAATACAGCAGGCAGAACTACTGTGTCGCTTGTATTTTCACTGGCTGGACAGATGGCTGGAGGCCCCCTTGGTCTGTCTGCAGTGGGGCTATGGCTTTGGGAGTGTAGGTACTTGGGACTCAGGGATGATGGCACTTTTTAAATTGGATGCTCATTTCTTCGTTCCCTTAATAGATATTTACCAAGTGCCATGCCTCGTACCCAGGATTCACTGGTGAGCAGGACACATGGCATCAGTCCTGCAGTTAGGTGGTTACTAGTGGTTACAGATTCCCCGTGGGCTTTTCCAAGACATGACCACAGGGAAACAGGTTTTGGGGAGCCCTGATACCTGCCTGTGGCCCTAATTTGCAAACCTGGATGGCTTTTTTCAGAATTGTTAGCTGGTTGAGAAATGTCACCACCTGAGAAGCTAGACAGAGCTTCCACTCCCAGCTTTATGCTTCTCCACAGTGTGGCAGAAGGCCCCACAAAAGTGTGTCATTGAACGGCTGCCTAAGCAGGTTTCTGGCTTTGATCCCCGACTAGTCCTGGCTCTAGTCAGGTGGTATAAGTGGGCGCACGCGTGGAGCTGTGAAGACAGGTTGGGCACCCTGTCACACTGTCTGACAAGGAAGGGGGTCTGCAGAGGAGGGATTTGCCCGAATGGGGACGATTGAAAGGTGGTGCCTTAGTCGTTGCCATGGATTTGGGGGAGATCTTGAGTCGTCTTTGAACACGGATGTTTCCAGCAAGTAGGAAAGACAGCCTGGGCTTGTCAAGGGGTCCATCCTCCTGTGCTCTGCTGGTTTCCAGAGACAACTACACAGTAACCCCCAGAGACTGAGGCTGCAGAAGGAGAGAAAAGCCTAAGGGGAGGGGGAGGGCTGTGGTTGGGGATCCTGAGAAAAGGCCGTGCGCGCATGCGTGTGTGTGTGTGTGTGTATGAAGAATTGGCCACTGGCAGCCAGTAGGTCCCCACCAAGCAAGCCTCTGTCCCAGCAGCAAGGCCAGGCAAAGAACAAGGAGACTCAATTCCGGAGGAGAGGAGGGCGGAGGGCTCACCCAGGCCCCAGTGAAGAGGGATTAAGAGTTAAGTGTGGTGGAATTCAGCTGTTTATTTTGTCGTTTCTTGTAGATGTGTTTGTGCTTAGTGAACCACCTAGTAATGTAGCCATGACTCCTGAAGGGAAGGGCTCAGAGTGCAGGAAACATAGCCCAGGCGGCCGGGGAGGAATGGCTGGTTTGACGGGGAATCTGAGGGACTGTGGACACGTGTGGGGCTGGAGGAGACCCCTGGCCCAGACGCCTCTCCTGGCCACCGTTCTCCGTTTTTCTGCTGCCCTGCATCTCGCCCTGCCTGTTCCTGCCCCATCCCCCCCAAAGACGCCAGAGAAAGCCTCCAGAGGGGCCCTGCCTTCTGTGGGCAGCTTCACAGTCCTCTGGGGAGTTGGGTACCTGGAGGGAAAGGAGGCCCCAGCCCAGCTCCCAGCGGGTGTGCTCCCCTCCGCCAGGCACGACGACATGCTGAAGCGTCAGGCGGAGCTGGAGGAGCGGGAGAAGGTTCTGAACACCGAGAGGGAGGCACTGCAGCAAGAGCAGAGGACGGGCGCCATGGCCGTGGGTGAGAACCAGCGGCTGCGGGGAGAGCTGGACAGGTGAGCTCCGTGTGGGGCGGCTGCCATCCGGGATTTCACGTAGACGCACTCAGCCCCGCTGAGAGGAGGTCAGCGGGGGTCCCCTGGCAGTCCTGTATTTTTATATTTTTACTTAAAAAAATTTTTTATTGAGTTTTTGAAAGAGTATGCACGAGTTGGGGAGGGGCAGAGAGAGGGGGAGACCCAGAATCGAAAGCAGGCTCCAGGCTCTGAGCTGTCAGCACAGAGCCCGACGTGTATGTAGGCTCGAACTCATGAACCGCAAAATCATGACCTGAGCCAAAGTCAGATGCTCAACCGACTGAACCACCTGGGTGCCCCGCAGACCTGTATTTTTATAAACCCTGTCCTGTTCACAGCTGGGTGGCACAGTTGAGAGGGGGCTCTAGCTTTTGTTGCTGGGATGGAAGGACTCGAGAGACACATTGCATCAGGCCCAGACCCTCATCTGATGTAGGCCACACGGCGATCTCATGAAGGACACACCATTGATGCTTAGTATTCACACGTTTCCTGTTGTGAATTCACCTCCTTCCTAAAATGTATGCGTCACCCCCAAATTGATGCTCATGGTGCTTTGATGCACATGCCTGGGGTGGCCCAGTACCTGAGTCACCTGATGCACACATTTCTAGCTGAGGACATACAAGGATGCTCTGCCTTCCTGTGTCAGTTCTCATGCTGTGAATAAGCATCCTTTTTGTGACCCGTGGGATTTTCATATTTTTGTCTTATTTCGTGGCAGTTTTACTATTTAAAATACCCACCAAGTGGAGTACTGAAGTGTTGTCTCGTGTTCCTAAGTGCAAGGCTGTGATGGCCTTACGGGGAAAGTACACATTAGATAAGCTCCATTCGGGCAGGAGCTACGGTGCTGTGGCCAGGAGGTGTCTTTAAACAGAAACCCCTATAAAATAAGGAATGTCTTGATCGGTCGACTAAAATGTTGTAACCAGAGCAGGAACCTGTACTGCGCATTTTCCCGAGGAGCAATGGTTCAGTATCCACCAGTTCAGTGATCTTGGGGGACCTCACAGAGCATCACTACCTCAGATAACGAGAGTCAGCTGTACTGTTATTATCCCCCCCACCCCACTTTTTTAACAGATAAGAAACAGGCTCAGAGATGAGCAAATTTTTTCAAAATCACTTAATGGCAGAGTCAGGATTTGAATCCAGTCTTACCACAATGACCGTATAAAGCTGTTTCGTCTCCATGTCCTTGCATGAATGTGCACCGGGGCCACATACTGCGGTGTGTCCTGTGCCCTGGGAGACCAGGCTCGTGGGTGAGGGAGTGTCGGCGATAGGCCTGACAGTGATGTGGGGAAGAACACAGCAGCTGAAGGTTGTCAGCCACGAGGCAGGCTCACCGCTACCAGGTCATCTTTCCGTTTTATGCTTTTTTCTTAAGAGAAACGGGACATCGGAGTATTGATGTGAGACTTTCAGGTTTCTAAATGTTGGCACACTGATCCATTTAAAAGAAGGGTGCGGGGCCAAATAAGACACAGCTGTGTCCAAATGAAATCCGTGAGCCTCCAGTGACTGGAACTTTCTGATCCAAATCTTCCCCCAAGAAATCCCAGTTAGATAATAGTTATCATGATGATGATAATTTTAGTGGGTTTCTGTAAAACCCTGGCATCTCATATTTTATTTACCCCAGGAGTTGAAGTTAGAAAGGAGCTTGAAATTGGGAAGAAGAGCCAGACGCAAAAATGTTCTGGTTCTGTGTTTCCAGAAAACAAAACAAAACACGCTAACTACTGAACCCTTTTTTCCAAGTACATATGCAGATATCCCAAGGCTTTAAAGGCAAAAGACATGATAGCAGTGATACTCTGTTGGAGCGGGTATCTGAGCCTACCCACTCTGTACCCCCAGCCCAGTGCAAAGACACCAGGGGGACCCTTGTAGAACCCCAAGGGACGCAGTTTGAAAACTGCTGATTTTGTTCAAGCCTCTCATTTTACACATGAAAGAACTGAGGCCCAGAGAGGCTATCATCTTGTGTAAGGCTGCACAGCAGGGACCGCTCTTCAGCTCTTGGCCTGTGGCTCTCCACCCCCAGGGTCAATTTCCTGCACCACCAGCTGAAGGGGGAGTATGAGGAGCTGCACGCCCACACCAAGGAGCTGAAAACCTCCCTGAACAACTCACAGCTGGAGCTGAACCGCTGGCAGGCACGGTTTGACGAGCTGAAGGAGCAGCACCAGAACATGGACATCTCGCTGACCAAGCTGGACAACCGCTGCGAGGTGAGGCCTCAGGACGTGGACAGCCCTGGGCCCAGTGGGGTTGCGATGGGTCTGCACTGGCGTCGGCATCCGAAGACTCTGTGGAAGGCGGTACAGGGGCTGAGAGGGTACTGAGGCATTTAAAAGGGAGACAGACACCATGATTGGCAGAGATGTATTAGAAAACACCTTTCCATCTGCCCTGTGCTTCCCCGAGCATCAGAGACATGCGTGGGGACAGCAGAACACAGACTTATTTCCATCCCCTTGTCTGTGTCTACACTTTCATCTTTGCAATTCAGTATCCACGCTGTTCCCGAGAAATGGCGTGAATGGCTGACTCTGGCTCCGGGTCCTGTATCCCGGGGCATCTGGGATGGAGCTTACTCAGGAGTGCCCGGGTTTCCAGAGGAGCAGAGCTCTCTTTTGGTGCACTAGGTTGGAAATTGTCTTCTTAGACAGCAAAACCATCTCAAATGAAATCGTAAGCAGACCCCGCGACAGATAAGACCAAAGTGGGTTGGGCAGGGGAGAGCACTTGGTCCCTCCCCAACTTCATCCGTGGGTCCCTCCCCATGGATGGCACCATCCCCAGGACACAGCTCCTCTTGCCTCTCGTTTGTCCAGAAATCCTCTCAGAGGCCTTTTCCTTCGAGCTCGTGGTGGCCCTTTGGGACATCTCAGTTGAGGAAACCAAGGCCCAGGTGCCTCAAGGCCCCCTGGGCTGGGGCAAGGGGCGTGTGGAGGAGATGGGGGCCAGACTTTAAGCCAGAGGAAGCCTCAGCCACCATAGGCTGTGTTGTCACAGGGAGGTTCTTTAGGGTTTCGGAGGAGACCTCAGACTGAGGTCCACGGTAGTGGAATGGAGCTCTGTCTGAAGCCAAAGCCTGCGATTTTCCTGCTACATCAACTGTACTGATCTTCTGAAGCAGGAGTTGGCAGATCTCAGCCCATGAGTCAGATCTAGCCCACTGCCTGTTTGTATACATTCGGCTATGAACTAAGAATGTCTTTGACAGTGGTAGTGGTTGGGAGAAATCGAAAGAATAGTTTGTGTCAAGTGGAAATGATAAGAAGCTTAAGGATGATTTTTTTAATGTTTATTTTTGAGAGAGAGGGAGGGAGGGAGGGCGGGCAAGCGAGTTTGGGAGGGCAGAGAGAGAGGGAGACACAGAACCCGAAGCAGGCTCCAGGCTCCTAGCTGTCGCACAGAGCCCGATGGCGGGGATCGAACCCACAAACCGTGAGATCATCATGACCTGGGCTGACGTCGGACACTTAACCGAATGAGCCACCCAGGCCCCCCAGAAATGATAGGAAATTTAAATGTCCATGTCTGTTGGCAGTTTTATGGGAACATGGCCACACCCGGTGCGCTTACATTTTGTCTGTGGCTACTTCCTGCTGCAGCAACTGAGTCGAAGCTTTGCAACAGGCGACCCCCTTTCAGTCTGGAAAGCCTGAAATACTTAGTGTCAGGTCCTTTGAAGAAAAGGTGTGCTGACCCTCTTCAAGAGCAGAGCTGCCCACCAGAAATAAAGCACAGGCCACATGCACATGTTAACGTTTTCTAGTAGTCGTGTTAAAAAAGTAAGAACAGGTGGTATTAATTTTCATAGTATATTTTGTTTGGCTAACATATCTAAAATATTATCATTTCGATGTGTATCCAAAAAAAATATCTTCTATGTTCTTTTATTTATTATCATTAAGTCTTCACAATCTGTCGTGTACTTTGGCACACCTCCGTTCAGACTAGCTGCATTGTAAGCTCAGTGGCCACACGTTGCTGGTGACTGCCAGATTGGGCAGGGCAGGTGCAGAGGGAGTTCAGCTCTTCCCATGCCGTTGGCTCTTTTGGTCCTGGCAGGTTCTCGCTGGCAGAGGGAGGGGTGCACGTCCCTGTGCACGTGGCCCTTCCCCTGGAACCCACATTCCCAGCAGAGGAATCACGGGATCGCATAGTGTCTGAAACGCTGTTGATCTGTGTTGTAGCTGCTCTCCCGTCTCAAGGGAAACTTGGAGGAAGAAAATCATCACCTCCTGAGCCAGATCCAGCTGCTGAGCCAGCAGAACCAGATGCTTCTAGAGCAGAACATGGAGAGTAAGGAGCAGTACCATGAGGAGCAGAAGCAGTACATGTAAGGGCACGTGTGGGGTTGACGCCTGTAGGCAAAGGGCAGGGGGAGGTTCTAGCTTCCCGGGCCCCATCCAGGACCTGTGACACTGTGGACAAGGAATGGCCCCGAGCCTGTTGGTGTCCTGAGGGCAAGGGGACAGACCACCTTACCAACACATCCTTCTCTTGGCTTCCCTGGAATGGTTCTGGGTTTCTGTAAGTGGTGGTGTTTAGCTTTTGTTTGTGTTTCAAAGGCAGTACCCCCACCAGAAGCTTTGGAATCTGCTTTTGGAATTAAGCTCACTTTTAAAAATATGACAGTGCTGGTAAGAAACACCTCAGGGAAGAATCCAAGTGGAAGCCTGAGCACAGGTGCCATAGCTGGTGTCTTTCTGTCACCTGTGTCTGTTTTCCCCTGGATTGTCGCAAAGTAGGTTGTTCTTCTGTGATTGTCCTCCCTCACCTGGTGTTAATGAAGTGCCAGCTCTGGCACGGGCCCCGTGGGGTGCACAGATCCATTCCCTGGGGGCCAGGAACTGGTAGGAGTGGGGGGTTGTGCGAGGAGCACCTCCGTGCTGGGCACCTGCTGAGCTTCATGGAAGGCAACGTAGTGGGGAGATGAGGTTCTCTTGTGGACATGGAAGGTGGGTAGGTGGGGAGCCTGAAGGTGGAGCCCAGCAGTGTTCTGGGTGCAGGGAATGTGCACGGAAAGAAGCCTGGACGAGGAGGTGGGCACTCAGCTGTGGAAGGCTTCTCTGTGCAGCTTGTGAGTTTGGATTTGCCAGGAAGGATGCCATCATCCGAAAGGATGCCGGTCTAGCAGGGCCTAGGAAACAGAGGTCTGGAGGAGGAGCCCTGGTCCTGGAAACCTCATGCTTTAGAAGCTGAGTAATCCAAGATCCATCTCATGGATCTGGGGTGATTTTCACCACTCTGTGCTGTGGTGGGTGGGCTCTCCTTCCTCATGAGGGGGGACTGGCTGGCCAGTGTGGGGAATGCAAGAGGAAGCTGGCTGGCAGAGGGACGTGATCACAGTGAATGCCGCCGCACTGGGCCCGCTCTCCAGCATAATGACGCTGCTTCGTTACTTTTCTGGCTTTGATCCTGTAGAGGTGGCTCGCCACCTACTGGAGGATGGTTTACATTGAAAACCACGCTGTAAATTTAGGGTAGATCGGACTGACAGAAGTTGGCCGTCTGTAACCCAGCTGATAAAAAATGCCAGCAGGGGGGTTGGGCAGGTGCTAACCAGAAGAGTAAGAGCCTGGTATCCAAGGGGGATGATTTGATGGTGGTTTTGCATTAGAGAGTGCGGAATGCCGGGGGCTCAGCAAGCTTCCCAGAGCCTGTGCTGAGCAGAGAGCACCGTTCTGGGCCCTAGGAGGGGTGCAGTGCCCGCTCGCAGGGAGTTACTGTGCATCTGTGGGGCCAGACAGCCACGGAAGTGCTCACAGAGGAAGGCTGAGCAGCATGGCAGTGAGGACAGAAGAGTAACACAGACATCAAGCCAAGGCTGGGAGCAGAGGGGCTTCCTGGTGGGCGCCAGAGGTTCACGAAGCTGTCACTCTTGGGATGTCATTGTGCAGTGATGTCTCAGCCCTCAGTTCGGATGGAGCCCCTACAGCTCCACGACAGAGGCCTGTGTACCTGTCTCTGGTTCAGAGGCCTCCTTTTCTAACAAGGAGACCAGGGTTCCGAGCTGTCGTGGCCGCTGAGACCCAGGTGGCAGCCTGTGGGCAGTGCGTGTAGAAGGCACCGCCCCTGGGACTCCTGAGATAAAGCAAACCAGAAGCACACCCTTCATATCAGGAAGGCCAAACTCGCCTAAGGCACAGCATTGCCCTCTGGCAGCCCCAGGGTCCAGAGGGGTCTTGATCCTTTTTGTGTTTTTGAAAATGTGAACTGATCTCCAATAGTTAGAGATCAGGACATGTTGCTTCATGACCTAAGTTTCTGGCTTCTCTGAAAACATTGGCAGGTCTGCCCTGTAGGCCTCATGCATCCCTGCCTAGTGGCCATCTGTTTGGGCTACCGTGCCCACCGCTCCCCCTGCTCTTTCTAGGCCTGCTTTGCTCCTTCTCTGGCCCTGGAAGCTTTTGAGTATGCCCTCGTGGAATGTTCTCAGGAACCGGCATCGGGATAGGTCCAAGTCAGAGGTCTGACTTTGCTGAACTGACTAGCTGAGGGCACACCTTTCCCCTTTCACCAAAGGTATTATTAACGTGCAAGTGCTGTGGCCACCCCCAAATGCCCAGTGTCCTGAAAGACCTGGCCACCAAGTCCTTAGAGCTTCTAGAAACATGCAGGTTTTCAGATGGTTAGGAGTCTGCTCCCTTGAGTCGGCTTGCATCCAGACCCTAGGTGATTTATCATGGCTCCTTAAGGTAGCAGGGCTCCCTGGACTCATGCCAGACGTTTCCATTCGCACATTCCCAGCTTTGTGATCATGAGGGTCATGACACTATGATGTCCAAATCCCAGAAAAGGTCCCAGGCTGGGCTGATGAAGTAAATTCACGTGTTTTATTTAAAACTGGATTGATAGCCCCCCTTTCCTCTCTCTTCACAGAGACAAATTAAATGCCTTACGGAGACATAAGGAAAAACTGGAGGAGAAAATCATGGATCAGTACAAGTTCTATGACCCTGCTCCCAAGAAGTGAGTTGATGGAGGTGTCTGTGACTTAGACCTAGAGCAGAGAATGTCCGTGTTCATGAGTGGGGTGGAAACTGCTCCCGTCTGGAGCAGCACCCAGCTTGTAGAGCCCATGCCTCCCGCTCTGTGGAGGCCCCGTGTGCAGGCCGCTCCCGTGACAGAGGGGAATTAGACGTTCGGCCCCGCCCCCTGTGCTCTGGCTTGTCCTGTGAGGGACGGCGGATGCCAGCTGACTGTGATGAGACGTGGGCTTAATTTAGCCACAGCCCTTTAAAGGGGGCAGAGAGTCTGTGGTTTTGGAGCCATTAAAATGGGACAAATGGCTGCTGTGTCAGGTTCTGTCTCAGGATTTCTCAGGACATTGCAAATCACGTTCCTGTTTTGGAGAAGGAAGCTGGTATAGCACCTCCTGCAGGTGAACACGGGAACCCCTGGGCCTCACACAAATTCCTCTGGGCTCCCTGAACCCCAGGGCAGGTTCACAAACATATTTCTTTCTCCAGGGAGCAGCAGCCCCCTGGCTGTGGGGGCCCGCTCAGTCTCCCAGCAGGGCCGGCATCATCCATCAGGATTGACCCCTGAGCCAGCCCTCCCGTGTCCTGTCCCAGCGCAGCCTCAAAGTCAGAATCACCATGAAGCCTCAAGGCTCTTCTGGTGAACCACAGAATTTCAGAACCTCATTCTCACCCTTCTCTCTGACAGAGAAATGGAGGCCCAGATGAGGAGACCGAGTGGTTTGTGTAGACACAGTGCTATCTAGTTCCAGAGTCAGTTTTTTTGTTATATCAGGATGCCCCCATTTCCATTCAGCTGCTACTCTGTCGTTTACTCTTAAAATTCACTGGTTTTAATTTAAACGGCCTACTCTCTCTACCTGCCTCCTGCTCTCCCATATTCCTCTGTGCCAGGGACTGGGAGAAGAATGTCCACTCACCTCACTCACTATTAACTTTAACAGAAAATGAAGAGGTCCACGACTCTGTTCCAGAATGGCATTTTGACAGAAAAATTGCCAGTGAACACAGATGAGGTTAGCACAGCACCACTTGGTTTCACACAGATAACCAAGAGTCAGTGGCCGTGTTTGAAGTCTGTTTTCCCAAGAGGCTAGTGTGGATTTCTGGCACAATACACATTTCTACCATCCCTGGGCCCCAAATCCAATGATTATGGTGATGAAGAACACCACCATTCTGAACCCCAAATCAGTGGCTTCCAGGCTTATGGAAAGTCCAGCTCCCATCAGGGACCCCCACCCTGTGACCTGCTGGAGGGACAGTGCGGGTTGGCCTTGTCCTTCTAACAATCTGCTCGTAACTAGGAAAAACCACTGGATTGGAGCCAAAGCCTTAGTCAAACTCATCAAACCAAAGAAAGAGGGTTCCAGAGAACGACTCAAGTCAACTGCAGACAGCCCTCCCTGGCAGCTGGAGTCCCCAGACCCGACGACGCCATCTGCCTCTCAGCCCCTCCGGTTGCAGCCAGACAACCCCGAGACGGCCCCGTCTGGCTCCAACTGTGCGGAAGAGCAGGACCCCCTCAACGGGCCTGTGGGGAAAGGTACGAGTGGCCGACCAGGCTGCAGCCAGGCTCTGGAGGGGATGCTCTGAAGGGCCGTGCTTCGAGGGTGGAATGAGAGACGGTGCATGGATGTGCACGCATGTGCAGAGGGGCATGGAGAGGGTGTGCCTCATACGCACACATCTGCCTCTTCGCGTATGTTAGCAACCAGGTAGAAAATATACATCCACGTCAGCAGCTTCGTCCCATGACAGTTTTGTTATTTTAGAATGAGAACCATCGCCCAGCAGGTACGCTGGGGTCGGGGGTCTGACACCCACAGAGATACTTATGCAGGCGCTGTAGAGACAGGCTCGGTAGTATATGTTTTGGGGTTGTACATGTCAAAGATTTAGTGTGAGCTGTTCCTGTAGGGAAATCCCAAGTGCGTTTAACGTGTTCTGTGTGCACATTAGATCTTCAGTAAAGTCCCTGAGTCCTACCAGCCATGGGGCACAGCTTACCCTTGTACTTAGGCCTGTCATTTGGAGTTTGCCAGAGGTTCTGAAATGGAGTTCTAGTTGTATATGCTATGTTTCATCACATCTAAGACTGTCAGCTCTATACTGCATAATTACTTAATATGCCACCTGGGAAGGAAAAGACTGGCACTCAGAAACTTTGTTATACTCTTGTTGGAGAGCTCTTCCAAAGACTTAGGTTGCTGTGCCCAGACGTAAACGGAAAACAGGAGCAAAATAAATTGGTAGTGGCAGTGACCGTTTTATCAGAGGTGGTACCCCCTGGCCAGTGGTGACTTTCAGACACCATCGGAGCTGTGTCCTGATTTCAGAGATGGGAAGGAATGGGGAGAAATGCGTGTCTGAGAATCAACCAAACACGGCAGTGGCCATGAAACGTTGTTATATTTTCAAATTTACTTTTAAGTGGTGATTAAAGATTACTTACCCATAAACCTTGCTAGTAATGTAAGTGTTTATGCAGGACCCCAGGACTGTCTGAAGACCAGGCCTGAGACCTTTGTGCCCCCGGCTGCTGACGGCTGGTGGAGACAAGCTGCCTCTTGAGTGTGGCACGTGCACAAGCCTTTTGGGGGGGGACATTCACCATGCGAGGTCCTGTTGTGTCACTTTTGAATGCAGAAAAAACGTGCACATGCGCACACATTGGCGACAAATGCTTGCCTCCCTCTCCTTCTTTACAGATCAGATTAGGTGAAAGGCTCACGTGTAGCTAAGAGATAAGGAAGCCTAACCTTGGTTTCTAGAGGAGCCCTGTTGCCTCCCGTTTTCATGTTGGCCATTTAAAGCCGTTGACCTTTATCCCCTCCGCTTGTATTATTCTGTAATTGACTTAGTGAACTACCATCCGTCTAATGAGCTAGGAAAACTTTGAGAGGAAAAAAAGTGCTTGGCTGGTCCAGACCGTTGAGCTGATCCATGAACAAGCAGGTCAGGGAAAATTATTCATAGTGGCAGCCATGTGTGGGGTGCTTCCTCTGGGCTCGGCATCCCTGTAGCTAATTTACATGCTTTACCTGTCTCCTTGAGGCCTAACTACCACGTCCGGCAGGCACGATTAATTATCCCTCCTCAGAGCTGAGAAAGTGAGGCTTGGTGAAATTAAATGCTTGCCAGTGTAACCAGTGGTGGAACTGGGATCCACGTCTGTCGGGGTGCAAGCTGGAGTTCTTGACCACTGTGTGCAGTTAAAGCCCTTTGGGTCCCCGAAGATGCTGAACTAAAGTGTGGCAGAACCTGAGGTCCCTTATTCTGGCCACCAGGTGGCGCTGTGGAGGAAGAAATAACCGAGGATCCCATATTGCTTTAATCCTAAATGAGAAATTGGTAAATCAGCTGTGTCAATATAGGACGTGTTCAGAAAGTAAGACTTGAGTGTCTGCTCTGACAAGACTCTAAAGGCCAAGAAGTGTGGGATTGGGGTAGAGGTTGTGCGGGAGATCGAAAGGGAAATAATTCTTGACGGGGTTTGGTACAAAAAGTGATATTTTCATTGTTTTTAAACATATACTGCCAAAAGAGGTCATTGTAGATATACAGAGTTACTGGTGAATACTTGAGGGTAGACTGTTCATGACACCAGGCCAGAAACAGACCATTAGGGGTTTCTAAGGCCTTTGAACAGGAACAGGAGTAGAGTAAGCGCCACATCATCAGGGGGCCTGTCATTAAAATGGACGAGTAAGGGAAGCCGGGTCCTAAATTAACAAACATCCTTATTTAATAATTTAACACTTTGAAATTGAAATATGTCTCAGCCATTGGCTCCTTGAGCAGTATATAGTTCTCCTCACGTGCAGAGTGAAGCATTGGCACAAAGATGCCGGTGAAATTAAATTGACTCAGAGCATAAATGATTCACAGAGTCCTGGTTCTGGGCTTGTCATGGGTATTGTTTCTGTCTTTCCTGGGTTGGACAGGATTCTGATTTCCTGACTACATTTAGCTTATTTAGAGTCATTTGTTGTTACTCATTTGATTTTTTTTTTTTTTTTTCTTTTCTTCCTCTCTTGGGTATTCCGGGGAATAACAATTTAGCAACTCAGCGCAAAAAGAGTCCCTTTTTGAGAAGCAAAAGCAAGGACAAAGACAAGTCTCCAACGGCCCACCCAACTCTGTCTAAACGCCTGCGGTTCTGGTCTTCCTCTGACATCCCATCCTCTCCTAATGAGCCTGTCCCTTTTTCAGAAATTGGAGATTTCTAATCCTTTTCCTGTATCATGTGTCTTCATCACGTAATCCTCCTTCATTTCTGAAATTCAAACAAAACCAAAAAAGAAACAAACAAAAAGTACCTAAAGGCCAGATGACCCATAGTGGACCCCTCCTTCCCAACCCCAGTTCAAGCCAAACTTAAAGTAGCCAGCGTGGATTCTGATTTCAAAAGAGAAGATGAGTTGTCACACCCTCTGGACCATTTCTCCAGCACAGCACAGTTTTAGGGGAGCCTCGGGACATCCGTGCACAGGTCCTTGGGCCAGGATGTCCGTGCTAATAAGTAAGTCTGGTGGCCGTGGGCTACCTTCCCCTCTCTCGCACCTGCAGGCTTATGTCATGCCCGTGTGTAAAGCAGGACTGGTCGGTTGTCGCTTTGCTTCCTAAAATATACGGCCTCTGTCAAGTGAGATTTTTTTTTTAAGACTTATTTTTAAGCAGCTAAATTTAAAACCGCTGCCCTTTCCTTTGTCAGAGCACCGAATTGTTGGCTTTTGCTGACAAGGCCCTTTTTAGATGTACTCTATGTTTTGAAGGATTTACTGCTCCATTCAAGCGTTTTGTATAATTGGATCGATGTTGCCAAGCCAGAGGGCAGCCCAGAATGAAGTTTTATGACTGTGTGGTAGCTCTCTGACCTCTTGGACGTGGAAGCCAAAATGGTAGCGGACAGAAAGACCATCAGCACACCAGTCACGCCCAGAGCGGGGGGATGCTGGTCGATAGAGGCCTTTAGCTACTGCACTGTTTGCTGTCTTCCGTCATTCCTGTGTGGTCTTCTTAGTTCTGCCACATTTTTTTTTTTTTTTATCACGTGTATGATTACTTCCGTGTTTTCCCTTGAACTGACTCAGCGTTGCTACTTAAATTTATTTTTAAAAGGAAAGATTATTATCAGTACTGTCTGTGGAAAACCAGTATCAGCATAAAAACAAGGGAACCATAAAAGTACATACATACCTACTAAGCTGTTGAAGTCGGTCAAAGTGGCACTGACTTCATCTCGCACGCTCCGCCTTGGGGACCCCGGGCCACCGTGCTCCTGGTCCCCCAGGACTCTGTCTCGCCAGCATGCCATTGGAATCGCCCTGTCTCTCTGCCATTCGTGCTGTCTGCTCATCTCCACCTCCCCTCCGCTCATTTTAACCGCACCTGTTGGATGCCTGTCCCGACTCATTCCACCAGACTTGAATCTTGCTTCTCATCAAGGGTATCTTTCAGAATCCAAATTTTGCCTTCGTTTCAAGTTGTAAGATTTGGGCACTGAAAACTTCCCAGCGAACCCAGACTTCGAGTGGCTGAGGGGCCGGTGGGGTCAGGTCCACGGAAGGGCCCTGGCTCTGGGTCCCAGCCACGGGGTTCCTGGGTTGGGACATGGTGACGTCCTCCTGCTCCTAGTAGTTCCAACGGCACTCGTGTTACCTTCCATTTAGAGAGCCCATCTCCTTTCCTACTGTTAGGTAGTTGGAATGAGTTAGGGTTTTTTTTATTTTTTTAATATTTTTACATAGATTTTGTTTTATAATAAGAGTATGTGTTCATGGTAGAAAATTCAGCGATTGCAGAAAAGCACAAGATGCAAGGTAAAAGTGACTCTTAACAGAAATTAAGAATTCTTACATTGTCAGCGTGGCAGTGAACATCTTCAAATCCTCAGTGAAGCCAGTTGACAGGATGCACATCCTGGGCATCCAAGGGATGCCAAAGGGAACCTTGGCTGCAGGCCTTGACTGATCTTGAGCGGAAGTTATGAGGATCTTTTTAGATCAGTCATTGGAGTTACATACAGCAGGTGTACCCCGTAGTTTGTATGTGGGACCTGTAGCAACAGTGTGTCGATCGTCTTGAGTTCTTTGCCTTCTCCCAGCTTTTCAGGGCTTGCAGTAGGACCCATCTGTAGAGCCAGGGCCAGCCTCTCTGGGCCTCCCGACACAGACCTGCAGCCTGCGCCCTTTTGTTGAAACCGCAGCCCAGCTTCTGTCTTGTTGTGGTCCGTGTGCCCTGGTGTCCCTGCTTCTAGACCTCAGTGTGGCAGCCCAGCCTTCGCATGGGCTTTTGCAGCCCCATTTCTCAATGTCCTTCTCTGCCCCAGGCCCTGGGGACCTAAAACCAAAGCAAGGGTCCCCGCACAGAGGCAGCCTTGACCGCACAGATGCCTCCGCCGACCCGGCCATGAAACCCTGGCCCTCGGAGCTGAGCTCCCGGACCTGTTCAACCTCAGCCATCACTACAACCCCTTCCAGCTCCACCCCCATCTCCCGGCACCCAGGCCGCACCAAAGGTGAGTTGTGGGCCCTTCCAGAATAAGAGGGATAAGCGCCCAGGGTCCTTCCGAAAGACCCCAGGCTATGAGGTGGTAAGCAGAGCAGGTAAGCTGTAGACAAGCTTTGAAATCACAAAGGCATGGGGCATGGATTCTGCTTACCAGCCTTGTGACTCAGGGCAGACAACTTCACCATCCAGAGGCCCAATCCTAAGCCGCTCTCACCAGCACTTTTCAGGAAGTGGTGGCACCCAGTAGCTCCAGAAGGGAGGTGAACTGGAGTTTGGGCTAAATGCAGGCAACGCCCTCTCTCCACCGTGGTGGGAGTTTGGAGGTTTATTCTCTATGGAGGAAACACGAGCGTGTCTCTGAACTGGAGGTCCACTCAGTAGATTAGAGAGTGGGTCTCCTAAACTGAGGACAAGGGGATTTGGGGAGGGGCTTACAAACTGAACTTCTCCCTGGGTGCCAGGAGCCATACGTGTCCACACCTCTGGACGTGAGATTAAAATGTTCTTCGAGCCATCTGATAAGCTTGAGAAATTCCCACCAGAACAGCTCAGTCATATCTTGCCAAGTGAGGCCTAGGGAAGTTCAGGGATCCCTGGACACCTGAAGAGAGCCTCTGGCCAGGGCGACCAAAACCAATACGAGGCCACAGAGTAAACAGCACAGAGGTGACGGCTTTGAAATGCCTGTCATTAATAGAGTCCGAGATAAGTGAGGTGGTTTTACCCATGAAACAAGAACAGGATGCTGTAAAAGAGAGCAGTGGGGGGGAAAAGCACTTGGAAATCTAAAATCTACAAACAGGAAGATAAAGCTTAAGACTGAAAAAGACATCCTGCTTATAGTTTAGAGATATGAAAATATCTGAAGCAACAGCTGGAAGGGGTGCCTGTGGGGTATTGGAAATTGGAGAAAACTGGGAAGGATTACTGTTATACCACCACCCCACCCCACCATACCACCTGGCTGTGCAGAACCTTGGTTTGACAGGCAAAGCACACAGGGTCCCCACCCTTAAGGCGCGTCTGGGTTAGCTTCACGACCTTGTCCACAGCTCATGAACACCTCTGGGGAGATGAGTGGGCACAGGGCGAGCAGGTGGTCCTTCTCTACTCCTGGCCAGACACTGGAAGTGGTAGTCTCATGCTGGTGGAGGTCAAGGGGATGGTGTCACATGCTAGGTGGACAGCCCAGACAGGCTCCTTGTCAGCAGTCTCCCCCCGTTCTCCCGGGGCCTGGGGTACAGAAGCCCTGCCTGGTCTCAGGGAGGAGCCGGGACTCCATCTCCCCTCGGATTTCCAGCGACCTGTGCGGTTCAAGGTCCATCCCTTCAGACTAATTCGCGGGCCCTGTCTGGATCCCAGTCCTAAACCAGAGCCTGAGCCTAGAAACCTCTCTGGCCATTCCTACACCTGTGGAGCCTGCAGGAAGGTGGGTCACCTCTGCAGACCCAGTCCTGGCCACGCGCTTCCCCGCCAACGTGTACTCACACTCCTCAGTGTCGACTGCCATTGGGCAAATAGCCAGCTTCAAATGGAAACCCCCCCCTTAGAGTCAGCCATTTCTCTAAGTAAATCTGATTCCTTTTAGAACAGAATTTATCGGTTTCTTTTGTTATTTTTGGGGGGAGAGTGCGTGTATATGTAACCAAGGGAGAAGGGCAGAGGGGGAGAGAGAAGGAATCCCAAGCAGGCTCCACACTGAGCGTGGCTCAGTCTCAAGACTGTGAGACCATGACCTGAGCTAAAATCAAGAATTGGACAACCGACCGATGTACTCAGATGACCCTAGAGCAGAACTTAATAATCAAGTTCTGGCCGCTAGAGAGTTGCCATTGCTTCTGGCCCTTTCAGTAGAGAAAGATGGGACACGTTATAAGTTTGTGTCAATACTTCAGATTCAAATGTAACATTACAGGGATTTTTCCTTCTTTGATTTCATATCTGTGTGTCCTTTTCTTACATGGAAATCTGGTCTCCTGAAACATTGACTTATCTTTTTCCCCCCAAATATGTGGTAAATGGTTTAAAAAGTTATGCCAGTGTTATTAAAGTAAATCCACTAAGCAGTATTTTCTTTATAGTTTTTTTACTCTTTAAGTTCCATCTCACTA
This sequence comes from Acinonyx jubatus, assembly GCF_027475565.1. NCBI lineage: Eukaryota > Metazoa > Chordata > Mammalia > Carnivora > Felidae > Acinonyx > Acinonyx jubatus. Next base: position 132,019,000 of record NC_069386.1, on the reverse strand, counting down.
AGGATGCACACATAGAGTTTTACATTCAAAATGTAAACAGATCAATGTTTCTCTCTGTGTGATTGTTAACAATTGCATGCTGTGAGGTTTGTTCTGTTTTCAATTTTAGACTTCTTCATAAATTAACCCTGTTTTTAAAATACATAATATAGATTCAAAAACCTGAATAATGTGAGGAGGTATTCTCAGTGTTCGAGGTCCCCTCTCTGCCCCTGTCCCCTGAACTCTATTCCAAAACCACTCTCTGGATACCCTTTTTCCTTCGGTACTGGTTGAAATTCCTGGTGCTTCTTTCTGCAAAAATAAATGGCACCTTGATTTTTTTTTCCCACCTAGGCATACATCATGGAGATCTTTCTTACTTTAATTGGTATTAAATGGCCACATATCACACAGTCTTTTCAGCCAACCCTTCTCCAGAGCTGATTCCTTGAAGTGGGATTGCTGGGTCAAAGGGCAAATAAAAGTATACTTTTTCCTAAATAAGAGTCTGTAGTTTTTCAAAGTGTTCCAGAAACTCCTGCGTTAATAACCAATGACCTTACTGTCACCATAGGCTATAATTCAGATGACAGCCTCTGTGACCCGTCCCTGGAGCTGGAGTTCAACCACAGGCAGTACGGTGAGTGCTCAGCGTCATGTCCTTGTGCCTGGGGTCTCAGACTCATTTTCATCTGCAGTACTTTCCTTCAACCTCAGTCCTGTGTGGACGTCCGACATACAAAATGGGTAGACGTGAGGATGGAGAGGGGCCGCAGTTCCTCCAGGCTCCTTCCTGCCCTCCCCAGGGTCCTGAGCATGTGGCTTCTGCTTACATACCTCCAGGGACAGGGAAGTCACCACTTCTTTTTTTTTTTTAATGTTTGTTTTTGAGACTGCACAAGTGGGGGAGGGGCAGAGAGAGAGGGAGACAAAGAACCCGAAGCAGGCTCCAGGCTCTGAGCTATCAGCACAGAGCCTGACATGGGGCTCAAACTCATGAGCCGCGAGATCATGACCTGAGCTGAAGTTGGAGGCTTAACTGACTGAGCCACCCAGGCGCCCGGAAGTCACCATTTCTAAAGTATCCTGCGTCTACAGGCTCCAACTGCCCTTGCTTTGGGGTGCCCCTCAGGTTTGCCAGGGCATTGTGGTGACCCACACGGGGAGCACTGAGTGCCAGGAGGTCCCTCACTGTCCTCACTTGGAGTTCAGTTGTCCACAGTAGCTCCAAGTTGTACTAGTCTTAGGAATTGATGAAGCCCTTAGCCATTTGATTTAGAGACATTGTAAGTTTCTGCAGAAGGGAAACAGTGAATCATACCAGCTTTCTCAAAACTTAAAAGCTGCTTTGGGTTTTGGTGAGTTTTGAAAAACAAAAATCCTATAAGGGTGAGGAAATGATTCTTAAAATCAGAAAGCTCACTGTGAACTCTGCTACTTGGGAAGTGATCAACAGTAAGTGTAGGGGCTATAGCGTTGTGTCCCGTCCGTCATTGTCTTCAGTGTCTTATGATGCGGACGTTCATACAGATACAGACACTGGCGCTCTGTACGAGTGGAAGGACATGCTCTGTGGCACAACATTCTGATATGAGGGCCCCTTGTGTCTTTGCACCGGGGGGGGGGGGGGGGGGTTGCCACACCTGGACATACTGGCCGCGGTGCTTTGTTAGGGGCACTGAGGAGCCAGATTGGTGCTCCAGCGGCTGACCAACCGAGGGGTTTTCTTCCTAAGCACTCTGATTCCTTGAGCTTTTCTTATCGGGAGAAGGAAGGAAAAGCAGTTTTCAGTGCTGTGGTTGAATAAACAAAAGTGCTTTGGGGTCCTGTTGATTTGTGTCACGGTTTTCTTTGAATGAAACTTAATTCCTTTATAATTTTTTTTAATGTTTTTTTTTTTTTTTGAGAGAGAGGCAAAGTATGAGCGGGAAGGGGCCGGGGGGGGGGGGGGGGAGCGGTGGGGACACAGAATCCGAAGCACGCTCCAAGCTCACAGTTGTCAGCACAGAGCCCGACCCGGGATTCGAACTCACAAACTGTGGGATTATGACCTGAGCTGAAGTCGGCTGCTCAACTGACTGGGCACCCAGGTGCCCCAAAACTTAATTCCTTTTTAAAGACGTGCGTTTTCTTTAATTTTTCCTTCTGAAAGAGGGGACTCTGCTTTTACACTGTTCGTGAAAACTGCGGATTTTTTGGCTCCTCCCCAAACCCTGTTTGCTAGTAAGAGTTTTCCAGATGCCTGCTATTTGCAGAGCGCACCAGCACTTGGGAACCGGACGCCCTATAGACCCAGTAAAGCAAGAGCAAACTCTCCCCAGGGGCGCAGTGAACAGAGCACCTCCGTGCCCTTCGGCTCGACACCAGCTGCGTGCTGAGGTGGATGCAGGGATGACAGAAGGGCAGTTCTTGTCCCCCAGGGGTTCGTGGTCCCGTGGTCCGGCAGGACAAACAAAGTGGTGTGGGGCAGGCCGGCAGGGCTCCTGGAAGAGTGGACCAGGAGAGCGGGGGTCTGCCGGCCTTGGAGGGCCAGCCCGCCCTTTGCAGCGGTGAAGCCACCCCCACCTGCAGCCGGGCTCGCCCCCCCGCCTGCCCCCCCCCCCCCCCCCGCCCCCTGCCCTGAGCTCCCTTGTGCACACACTCAGGCAGGTTCATGCAGCCAGGAGAGCTGCTGTCTCCAAGTTCCTTGTCACCGGAAGGGCTGATTTTTCCCTTGGGGGTAGATGGAAATTCGAGGCAGAGGAAGCAAGGAGCTGAAGGGCCACAAACAGCCAAGAAAAGCAAAAGCACACTCTCCCTCCCCTCCTCAGGGTCCCCGCACTCACTCCCATGGATCAGCAAAGGGAAGGTGCCCTGGGCGCAGGCACGCACCCCCTTGTACACGTGTGCACCCTGCCGTCTCCTGGCTCTACCCCCACCAGGTCTCACATGTGTTCCAGAAAGCTCTATGTAATAGTAGGCGTGGGCGCTCTCCTCTCGTTAGCTTCCCCTGAGCAGCCCTTCTCTTTTGGTCTGCTTCCTGGACTAGCGTTCGTGTGCGATCCGTGTCGTTAACAAAATTGTCTCAAGTCCTAGCCCTAGACCTAATAAAAACAACACTACCTGTCGTTTCTGGGTCACTTGCTGGATGCCATGCCTCACACGCAAGTTGCTGGCGCTCCCGGTGGGGGAACATAGAGAACCCCGGCATCCATCCATCCTCAGGGCCTCTGCCTGGACTTTGGCGTGGGCGTGCTTTGTTCTGCGGCCTTTCTCGGGTCAGGTGGTTCAGTCTGGGGTTTACCTGCTCGTTGGCCCTTGACACGGAGTGTCCTTTCCTTTCAGTGTCCCGACCAGGCAGCTTGGAGAGCAGTCGAAATGCATCCAGCGACAGCTCGCCCCTCAACCTGAAAGGTCAGTCAGCCTTGGCTTCCGCACGCTTTTCGTTATATTGGGGGCTTTGGTTCTGGGCTCGTGTTTTGTTTTGTTTTTTGTTTTTTTTTTTTACAACAAAGTGGTCATCTTCACAAGGTTGTCTGCCTCATCGGACATTTTCCAGTGGAGTCCACATCGTGCTGTTTGAGGCACACACCTGGGCGTTTGAGCGGATTTGAGTTTGAATCCCTTCATCCCCATAGACCAGCCCTGGGTGCCCGCCCCCCTGCCCCCTGTTCTCTGAATCTGAGCTACTTCATCTGTAGCGTGGGGGTACTGACCATAGTTCTGTCTGGTGGCCAGAGAGCATAGTGGGATGACTTTGATTCTTCTGTACTTTTTTAACTTCGTTTTGTAGTGCACAGTATCGTCTGTCTTAACATTTCTGAGCATTTGGAAAGAATATGTGTCTTGTCCCAAGCCTGGAAACTTTGCACAGATAACTTTTTTCCCTTCGCATGCACGTGACCAGCCCCTGGAAGACCCCTAGCGTGGAACAGGTGCTGATTAATCCTTTAATACATGGATGGATGAGACCTACTGAGTGTGGTGCCTTCAGGCTACTAATACTAAATAATAGCTTAAACGTTACCAGAAGCTTTCCGCTTTTATCTCAAGGAGTTTCGTTTTTAAATGCCAGAGTGAAATTCTGAAGCTCTCCAAAACGTCCTTAACATCCAAATTGCAGCTGGGAGAAGTGTGGCCTGGGTGCCCTGGCAGGGCTCCCTCTGTTTTCGGTGACTGCGAGGCAGCACAGAGCCCGCCGGAGGCAGAGGAGACGGCGAGGGAGACTCATGCGTGTCCCTCTGTACCGCCCCGCCCCCACTCCCAGGTTCCTCTGACCAGCTCCACAGAAGGTCCGAGAGCTTCAGCAGTGAAGACCTGATCCCCAGCCGGGACACGGCCACTCTGCCACGGGACGCCAGCACCACGGGACGCGCCGCCCTCAGCCGCCATGAGTGCCCCCTGCCCCGGAACGGGCCTCTCCCCCAGGAGGGCATCCAGAAGAGGGGCGCGGGCCAGCCTCACGCTGGGGGACGACCCAGCTCTGCCTCACCGAGCAGTGAGATGGTCACCCTGGAGGAGTTTCTGGAGGAGAGCAACCGGTGCTCCCCCACCCCTGTGAGTGGCCCGGGGCTTGGACACAGAGTGCCTGTCTTCCCTACGTGGGCACTGGGGGCCGAGACCCTGGCAGCAGAGTCCCAGAAAGGGACGGGCCGGGCATGGTGTGGCCTGGGTGGAGAGCTGGCTTGGATGGGGGAGGGAACCCACTGGTCAGCAAGCCACTGGGCACTGGCAGCCGGCCCCAGACCTCGGAGCCTGTTTTCTCCATTGTGAAGTGAGCAGGCAGGAATTTGCTGCCAGCATAGAGGGTAGGGATGGGATGTGCCCACCACTGGGAGCTGCTCTCGGGATATGGCCGGCACCCAACTTGGTGTGGCTAGGGTCTCAGCAGCTTTTGTGGCAGAGCCCCGAATACCCACTTCCCCTGAGCCTCCACCAGCAGAGGTTGGCAAATTGTTTCTGTAAAGGGCTCGATGGTAGATATCTTAGGCATTCTGGGCCATGCAGTCTCTATTGCAACCTCTCAGCTCTGCCATTTTCGTAAGGACACAGCCTTAGATCTTCTGTCAGTGAACGGACATGGCTGTCTTCCAACAAAACTTACGGGTATTGACATTTGAATTTCATTTAATTTTCACGTGTCACATAAGGCTTTTCTTTTTAAAAATTTTTAAAGATCATTTTAAAAATGTAAAAACTCTCCTTAGCTCTTAAGCCATACAAGAACATGTGGCCAACCGAGATTGACCTCCAGCTGTAGTTTGCTGGCCTGCATCCTGCAGCTCTGACCCCCAGACATCACTGGCGTTGGGGTGCCCTCCTCTGTCACTTGCCAGTGTCTCTGTTTAACTTTCCTGAAGCTACACGTGTGCCTTTTACACGTTCTGCCTGACTTCAGTCAAGTAAGCAGTTGGGTTACTGAACAGATGAAGTATACTTTCTTGCAAATGAGATCTTGTAAGGGTTATTGTGTTTTTTGAGCATGCATGAGTGCACGCATGAGTGGGTTGGGGGCAGAAGGAGAGGGAGAAAGAATCAGAAGCAGGCTCCACACCCAGCATGGAGCCCAACGCAGGGCTCGATCTCATGACCCTGAGATCATGACCTGAGCCGAAATCAAGTCAGATTCTCAGCTGACTGAGCCACCCAGGTGCCCTGAGATCTTGTAAGGATTTTTAATGCTTCCATGATTCTGTCTCATTCCCCTTAACAGTGGAACTTTTTTTAGCCACATGGTAAACTCTATGACCCACCTTATAGGCCATGGTGGAAACACTAAGTATTAGTTCAGCAGATACTTACTGAGCACCTACTACATGTTGCACAGTGTGCATAGTGCCTGCTCTCGAAAATCCGAGCAAACCATTAATTGGCAAGCTTTTCTCATAGATTTGCTAGGTGCCGAGTCTTCTGGTTGGCACTGGAAGGAAATAGAAAACATGGCCCCTGCCGTCCCTTCATTTACGTTTCTGTCCGGCAAGCACTGGCTCTGTGCACTAGGACTTGGAGAAACCACACCGAAGCCCTGCTGCTTTCAGGAAGCTTATGGTCTGCCAAGTGGTTCCCAGACTGTCCTGGCGGCCTTGCCAGGACACAGGCTGCACCCTGGAGCTTCTGACTCCGTGGGTCTGAGGTGGGGGTCCCTGAGAATTTGCGTGTTTACTGGATACCCAGAGGATGCTCTTGCTGTCAGTGTGTGTCCAGGCATCACACGCTGAGGAGCCGGATTCCATTTATCCGGTGGAATAAGTGAGAATGGTCCAGAAAGCAGGGGTGCCTGCAAATTGGAAGACTTTCCTTCTCAACCCTTTCCGACTATGTACCTGCCGCAGTGAGTTTCCTTTCCTTTTGTAGATTTTGGGGGGTGGGTCCTGTTCAAGGGGCAGGGCCGCTCCCCCCTCAGTTCAGACCTGTCCCTGGTAGTCGCTGTTCCTCATGCTCCATATCATCACCTGTCCCTTTTCAGCCTAAACAACCCCAAAATTATCTTACTGCAAAGTCCGTGTCGGAAGCCGATGTTTGGACCTGGAGAGCCACCCTCAACCTCTCTGCCTGCCTAGGGTGCACACCCCCTGCCCAACCTGTGCACCTGACCTCTCCCACCCTCCCCCGACCAGTCCGGAGAAGTCACAGTGTGCCCGTCCGTGCTTGCACCTCCCTGATGCCAGCAAGGGAGTGTCTCAAAATGGGCTCCCTGGGTGGCCAGAGAGGGTGGCCCCATGCAGGTGCGCACTGCAGGATTAACCATGTGTAGGCAGCAGCTGGGGTCAGCCAGCAGTAGGTGTTAATCCTGGTCTGTGCTCTCCGGGTGTGGGACCTGTTAGACCCCTGGGGCTTCAACTTCCTTCCCTACCCAAGATTGTTTTAATCCAGGCTTAAACAGCCTTGCAGCGTTGCTTCAAGAGTTCAGGGAGGTTTGGGTTTTCTTGGTGATTAACCTGTGGTTCCTAGCACAGTGTCTGGCACTCAGGAAGCACTCGATAAATGGTTCCTGTCCCTGCTAATGACTGAAGATCTTAGTGCGTGCTCAACCGAGATCTGTGGCTCCAAACTAGCATAAAACAGTAGGTTTTGCCTCTGTCAAGTTGAGCATCCAGATGTTTCCGTGGGCCAGCAGTTTGTTGGCAGGTCCAGATGGCTTCTGAGCTGCTGCCCCGTCCTGCAGACTGGCCCCTCCCACCCCCCCGACAGCTCACAGCAGGCTAGGGTCGGACTGCCTCAGCCCTCAGTGCCTGACTCCCACCTGCCACGTGAATGCACTTCTTTGCCTGGTTTTGCAGTGTCCATCAGCCCGAGGAGGAACCATCACTTGGCTCGTCCAGGCCATGAGGTGCTGACAGGAGGCTGAAGTTACTGAGCGGCGTCATAGACCTGGGCCTCTGGTGGCTCTGTTTGCCTACACAGTGGTGGCAAGAGGGCACCAGTTCCCTGGCCCGGGGAAGCCCAGCCGGGGAGCGGTGGCTTGAGCGGAGCAGTCTGGCGGGCTGGGTCGTCACATGTCCCCCGTTCCCGCCACCCTGTCCTACCAGGCAGCCTGCCGTTCTGGCTCCCACCCAGCCCCGCTGTGCCTGCCTCTTATGTGGAGAGTGGTCTGAGTGGCAGTGAGGGTTCTGGCTTTGCAGGAGCTGGTCTTGTTCCCCTTCCTCTGTGGCTCCACACACAGAGCCCTTGCAATGTGTCTGAGCACAGTGGGCTGACCGGTAAAAGAAAAGCGCGGCCCTGCCGGTCAGCTTCCCTCTACCCTGCGCAGTAGGAAAGCGAGAACAGATTGGAACAGTTGGCTGTGGTCGGGCTTTCAGCCCTGACCTTTCCAGAGACTGGATGAGCTTTGCGGGAAGTCCTTCCCGTGTCTGGAGGTCTTTTCTTTTTGTGAAGTTAGGGGGCTGCCGGAGTGGCATCTGGGGTTCTCTCCCTGGTGTTCTGTGTATCGCCCCCTCCCCGTCTTGACTAGTGTGTGTGGGGCACAGGCGATGCTCTGCCTCAAAGAGGCCTAGCGGGGGCAGGAAGCCTCAGTCCTGGCCACCTGTGCTGCCCAGGGGACGTCCTGGGGTGGGGAGGGCCGTCGGAGCACCTGTCGGGGCCTTGGCCCACTTCTCACTCCTCCTCTCTTCCCCATAGGACACTCCCAGCTGCCCGGATGACCTGCTAAGCGACTTCTTCAGAAAGGCCAGCGGTCTCCCGGCCATTGGAAGCCAGCCGGGGCCACCTGCCAGGAGAGAAGGGGCCAAGATGCCCACCAGCTTCGTGGCCCCTACCATCAAGATGCCTGTCAACACCCCTGAAGGGAAGTTGCTGAAGCCTGGACAGTACGTGAAGCCAAACTCCAGACCTGCCGAGGCCGAGGCCCCGCCCAGTGCCCCCCCGAGGCAGGCCCAGCCCCCCCAGAGCCTGTCACTGGGCAGACCCAGGCAGGCCACAATGCCCCCGACGTCCCACACACCGGCCGGCCGGAGTGCATCCCTGAGCCGTGCCTTTAGCCTGGCCTCGGCCGACCTTCTCCGGGCCAGTGGGCCAGAGGCTTGCAAACAGGAGGCCCCTCAGAAGCTGGGGGGTCCTGACACCTCAGGGGGCAGAGAAACAGGCAGTCACGTCCTGCAGAGCCCCACGCCCCCCACCTCCCACAGCCTGGCCCGGGAGCGGACCCCGCTTGCGGGAAAGACCTGCGGCAGCTCCGGTCAAGGCCCAGCCCCCCGCAGCCGGCCCCCGGACGTGAGGCGCTTCTCACTGGCTCCCCCAAAGGAGGAGAGGCTGGTCCCCCTGCAGCAGTCTGCCACGGCCCCGGCCATCGCCTCTGGAGGTGGCGGTGCCTGTGGCAGCAGCTCCCAGCCCCAGCACTTTCCATCGGCTGCGGCCCCGGCTACCAGGACCAAACCCCAGACGCCCCCCCACTCGGGGGAGGCGGCCACCATCGCCCCTGTCCGGGGGGCGCTCGGCCTCTTAGAGGGAGACGGGATCCCGAGGCAAGGCCACGGCGAGGGCCTCCCTGTCAAGAGTCCGGGTAGGTCTCCCGACTTGGCTCTGCACGCCAGCCGGGCCCCTGAGGACTTCAGCCGCGGAAGCAGCTTGAAGAGCACGCCGGCGTCCCCCGAGCCTGGTGGGGACCAGCAGACGGTGTGGTACGAGTACGGCTGCGTGTGACTCGTCCGGACCGGCGGCCCCTGAACCCTGAAACTACTGACTCCCCTTCTGGCGGTGACGGCCTTTGCTTCTGCCCCTGTGGTGCCAGGAAAGGGCTTTAGAATGAAGATGGGGGTTCCTGTGCGTCTCTCCTGTTAATGAAAACACTGTGCCAAGCCCTGCGAGGGTTACACTCCCAGGTGTGTGTCTTCTGTAGCTTCCAGCACCTGAGCGCTTTCGAACAGATCCACACTTGACGGGGACACTCAGAATGCAGTGACAGAACCATTGAAGCAGACACTATTTGAGCACGTCCCGGTAGAACACTCATTTGCAACTCGTCGACCTCTCTTAAGGCAGGGGCGTGTGTATGTGCGTGTGTGCAGATACACTTTCACGTGGCCAAGCCCCCGCCCCGCGGCTCTGGAAACTCCATTCCCTCTCCCCAAAGCCGTTTGATCCTAGGAGAAGTCCAGACTGGCCAAACTACAAAGATCTTGAGGACCTTGGTGGGGGTACCCCAGAATTAGGCTTGCTGCTGAAAATCAGGGGTGTCGCCATGCCATTCCTGGGGTCCCAAGCCCCAAGCCCTTCTGCCCCAGGGCTAAGGTGGCCTTCCAGGCAGGTGGCAAGTGGCCTCGGGCTTTGGCGCCCCCCCCCCCCCCCCCCCCCCCCCCGCAGCCGGCTCCTGGGCTCTGCATGGTGGGCTCGGGGGCCACGGGGAGACCTGCCTTCCCTGACTCACTTCTCTACAAACACTGGATCTGCTGGGGCTGGGGGGCTGGGGGCAGAGAGAGGGCCCTGCCCCACCCCCGACCAGCAAGTGCACATAGTGTACAGAGGGGAGGTGTATGCAAGAGTGGGGTACAGCCTCTCCACTTCCCCAGTCTCAGATGAGATATTGATTTATTATTTCTGAATAACTTCTTGTGTTAGAAACCAAATTTCTTTTAATATATTACATATGTATGTACACTCCCCTGTGAGATATATGTCCTTTGAGGGGGAATCTATTTATGTTCCACTGGGAGTCCTTTTCGATCAGGAATCTTAACCTGCTGCTTTTATGTATTTGGTCAGATTCCTGACACGTTTTGTTTTCTGTTTAGTAAAGGTGCTCTTTCTGGGATATACTAAACTTGGTGATTTTTTTTTTTTAAGATTTATTTTTTTTTCTTTTGATTTAATCCGAGGAAAAAATGGGATTGTTAAGGTCAGTTTTAGGAGCGCTTTCGGTTGTGTATTGAATAGCCATTCATTCTGGAACACACGGACAGGATCATAATAAAATGAGATGGCAGAGAACGGAGTCCTGGTTTTCTCACTGGACAGCCTTGGCATTATGGGACAGGCTGTCGGGGGCTCCCGGGGCTCCCTGCTTCACCTCCAAGAGCCTTCTCGGCCTCTGGAATCTACTCTCTGCCAACAGGTCAGAGAACAAGTTTTTCGTGCTTACTATACAGCTTTTTCCCAGACTTGTATTTTTTTTTCCTAGAGTTTATTTTGAGAGAGAGGGCGAGTGAGCAGGGGAGGGGCAGAGAGAGAGAGAGAGAGGAGACAGAATCCCAAGCAGGCTCCTCACTGTCAGCACAGAGCCGGATGCAAGGCTGGAACTCACGAACCGTGAGATCGTGACCTCAGCCGAAATCGAGAGTTGGATGCTTAACCGGCTGAGCCACCCAGACACCCCATTTTGATGTGGGATTCAGCTCCAACTGGTCCTTTGGATTTTCCCAAGAGTACTCAACTAGGATCTGGAATTTAGATCTCTGGGGCCTCAGATCAGATGCTTAAATAGGAGGGAGGGAGGATGGGAGGCATATACATATCCACACATGGTGAAGTCTTTCTTCAAATGGCTTTCTGTCTTGCTGCCTCGGTGTCTCTCTCTTTCTTCACCAAGCTTTTTTTAACGTTTATTTTTGAGAGAGCACAAGCAGGGGAGGGGCAGAGTGAGAGGGGGACAGAAGATCCGAAGCAGACTCTGCGCCGACAGCAGAGAGCCTCGTGAATGGCTTCAACCCACGAACCGCGCAATCACGACCTGAGCTCAAGTGATTGAGCCACCCGTGTGCCCCCAGATTAAGAGTCTCCTGCCTCCTCGCCTGTCCTTTCGGAAGCTTACAGCCTGTCCCGTGTGACCGCTCAGCGGGGGGCTGCCATCCACAAGGCTCGGGCCAAACAGCAGCAGCCACCTCTCTGCTTCCTCCTGTGCAGACTTTGCCACCTGGCCACTTAGCACGTGAACCTCGCTTGGGTTTCTCTGCTGTCTGGAACGGGTCTCCAGGGCTCACACTTGCCAGCCCCTCATTCATTCATAGTTAAAGGTGCCTTCACAGTTAAGGTGCTAGGTCCCAGAGGCTGCCCCTTGTGGGCAGCCCCCCAGGGCTAGCCAAGGGCTGACTGCTGAGCTGTAGGCCTGAAGCCCCCCACCTGCTGTCAGATCCTCCTGCCTGGACCTGCAGGCCTCGCTCGACTCTTCCACCTGACCACCCCGCCCCCACCCCCCACCCCTCTGGCTCCCTCGCTCATTCAAGGACCAGCTGTCCTGTTATCACAAAAACCAGAAGCCCGAGATGCAGGCTTGGCCCTTCCTCTCTCCACACCCCACACCTAGGTCACGTTCTGGACTGTGTCTGAAATCTGCACCCCCACCCTTGCCTCAGTTTTTCTCATCTCGGGTCACACACACACACACACACCCCTGGCCCGGGGTTTGGGCGGTAGCTTGCCCAGTAGACTGCCTGTCTCAAACAACTTAGCCCTCGGGGCACCTCTCAGGGCATTCACCCCCGGTGACCTTTCCTTTTGACCCATTCCCCTTAGTCTCTGCCTCCGCACTAGTCACACCCATGCCTTTGTGGACTGGGCCACTCTACATGGCTCACTGAGGTGCACCCAGCCCTCTTATGGCTCCCTCCCCTCGCCCCAGACAAGCTCACACACATCCATGATTTTAATTACAGTCTGTTCCCAGAAGGTCCAAACAGCTCCAGCCCCAGCCTCTCCTTGGAACCTCCGGACCTGTGTTTCCAGCCTGGATGTCCCTCCAACTCAATGCTCAGCATACTGTTTACCATCTGCCCCCCACCAAAGCCTCTTTGTGGTTCCCATCTCGTCTTCTCTGTCCCCTAACCTCCAGATGATATTTGACACCCCCCTCCCTCTTCCCTGTGTCCTATCCATTACTTTATCAGCTGGTTCCAGCTCTGACACCTCGCTCACATACGCAGCCAATCCCAGGCAATGGTCCCCACCCCCGGGCAGTACCACAGGGTCCTGTTGCTAAGCCAGGCATCCCAGATCATGCCCTTCCTGAGCTCCAGGCACCTCCCTCTGCACGGGCCTGGGAGATATGGGACCTGGCGTCTGGGGAGCCGGCTAGCAGTTGGCATTCGTGCGCACAGCTCCAGGGTGAGGTCTATACCTGGAAAGACATTTGGAATCATCTCTGGAACAAGAGGGGCTCACCCTGGGTAGAACACTAAAGTGAGAAAGCACAGGACAAACCCTGGGAAGGATCTAGCCAGCGTAAAACATCCAGCCCAATGTTCATCAACCGAAGGAGAAGGAACATGTATACATACATAAAATTTTATAAAGATGTGTAATAAAATTTACAAATAGTAAAATATCTAATACTTTCTGCCTCAGAACCCGTACAGCCAATTGATTCTCCTAGAAAACGCTCATCGATTTCTGCCACACTTGTGTATTTGTAGCCAGCCTGTGCTTGCAACTGACATCTGTCAGTATCATTCCAACAGGGATGTTGGTTGAAATTTCCCTTTATGTTAACCAGTACCATGAAAGCAAAACGAACCAGAAACGCATGTCAGAACTTCACTCCTTTGTGGATGACACGGGGACTACCTGGTCACGGAGGAGGTCTGAATGCAGGATGAGCAAGTTTCCTCCATTTTGTGCTGTCACATCATCATGGCTACAGACTGAGCACACTTCTTAAAAAAATAGATGTACCGCCTTACGTGGCATAAATATTCACCCAAGACATACTTTTAAGTTTACACTATGAACAGTTTCTCTGCCATTTTCTTAAGTCTAGACACTGAGAAAAACATAAATCAAGCCCTGATTGGTAATATCTGCCAATTTCTGTGGTGTAAATATTCTCACCATGGCCGATACCAAGCTGCCAACGTGGCGTCATTGACCATGGAGGTGGGAAGAGACGTGTGGCACCTGTTACAGAGCATCACCTCCACACCGATAAAGTGGGTGTAAATAACCTCAAGAGTGTCGGTACTGGTAAAATAATTAGGAAGCAACAAGTTTTATGTATTTATTACCTTTGCTTTTAATATGCAGTATTTAGGGGTTGCCTGGGTGGTTTGGTCGGTTGAGCATCCAACTTTGGCTCAGGTCACGATCTCATGGTTGACAAGTTCGAGCCCCACGACGGACTCTGTGCTGACAGCCTGGAGCCTGCTTCCGATTCTGTATCTCCCTCTCTCTCTGCTCCTCCCCCACTCATGCTCTGTCTCTCTCTGTCTCAAAAATAAACAAACATTTTAAAAAATACAGTATTTAATCAAAGGTTTACAGAAGTTAATTTTTTTTAATATTATTTATTTTTGAGAGAGAGAGACAGATTACGAGTGGGGGGAAGGAGCAGGGAGAGATGGAGACACAGAATCCAAAGCAGGCTCCAGGCTCTGAGCTGTCAGCACAGAGCCCGACGCAGGGCTAGAACCCATGAACCGTGAGATCATGACCTGAGCTGAAGTCCGATGCTTAAACCGGCTGAGCCACCCAGGTGGCCCTAGTAAATTAACATAATTAAATTAATGTTAATTAAATTAAAACAAGTTAATTTTTAGTGATGACTGTTTATCAACTGGCTTGCAAAATTCCTGCACGCTCCTGGGAGCATCACCTTTTTAGAGATGGGCTGAAAAAGCAGAGACAGAATTGAGAACCGAAGAAGACCAAAGAAGAGGGAGGAAGCTGTGAAGAGCTGACCGCCTACTCCGTGTTGGTGTGGGTGGCGCAGAGTTCTTCCAGCACAGGGCACAGGGAGCCATCGCTGGAGGCTGAAAGCTCGGACCGGGCTTCTGTGTCTCCTCCCATCGCCCCTCCTTGCCCTTCTGCCCTAGGTAGAGGGAAAGAGTGGGCCCAAGGAAAGCCCGCGACCTCTGCGTCTGTAAAATGGGGCAGTGAAAGACATGAAGTCAGGCAGGAGCCCGGGGCGCCGGACAGGCCTGGCACGTGCTGGGGAGGGGTGAGGAGGGATCATGGCAGCGCTCAGACCCGTCCTCCCCTTTCCAGGCTTTTTGGCCCAGCCCACTGAGGTGAAGATTACGGGGGTCACCTGGCGCAGTGTGAGAGCTGGCAGAGGCAGTCGGCCACCTGCTCCCCAAATCCTCTCCTCCAAGAGACCCCCAATAAAGAGCCGGGAGGAAACCCCAGGGCCCCTCGGCGCTCCCCGCGGGAGAGCAATGGTTCTGGAAGCCGCACCCTCCCCGGATCCCTGGGGCGGCTGCTTGGCGCCCGCCGGGAGCCTCCGCCCCCTCCACCTCCTCCCGCGGCGAGGCGGCGCGCGAGCTGGAGCCGGTGCGCAGTGCCGCCCGCACCTCGTCCCCGGCCCGTCCCCGGCCCGTCCCCGCCCGGTCCCCGCCGCCGCCGCCCGCTCGTCCCTCCGCTCCCGCCCGCCGCGATCCGGCCTCCTGCGCCCGGGACCCGAGAGAGGTGAGTGCGCCCTGGGGCAGCGCGGGGTTGGGCCGGGACGGCGGGGCAGGCAGCGCGCGGATGACGGCGGCCCGGCCCAGGGGACCACGGACCTTCAGCAAGGCCGGCTCCCTGACATCTCCTGCGGCGGAAAATTCAAAATCCAGTCTCCAGATAAAGGCCTTAGCGGGGAGTGGAGGAGGAGGAGAAGGGCTGGGAAGTAGGTCCGTGTCATCCCAAGGTCCACACTGATAATGCTTTGGGGGCCCAGGGACCTATCACCCAGAAGGTGTGTCACGAGAGGGGCGTTTGGGGGTGCAGCGGGCCGGAGGAGGCCGCCCTGCCCAGGGCCCCCGCGGTCCCCGCAGATTTCAAAAGTCCAACACCATCCAGGTCCCCGGGACACACACCCTGACCCTTGCATAAGTGTAGCTAAGGCCCAAGGAAGTGCGCCGTGGGCGGAGTCCAAGGACCCGGTCCCAGACTGGAGACTTTCCTGATGGGGGGGGGGGGGGAGGAGGGGGCAAACTAACGTCTCCCGGGTGCCTCCTGGGGCCTGGTGCTTCTCCAGGACCATCTCCACTGTCTGTCTCCGCTCTTCCCCCATCCATTCCCTATGGCCCATTCAGCAGCCCACATGGAGGGAGCTGGTCCCCGCCCCCCTGCCAGTACAACTCACACTCTAGCTGGAGAGACAGATCCACCTTGTTTCTCTTTCCTGCCCCAAACGATCAGAATCTAAGGGGGCACTCGCCACCAGCAATATACCCTTGGACTAGTGAGAAATTCTTAAGCCCCCTGCCATCAATACTCAAAGGACCCCTTCTGTAGCCACAGCATCATAAACACCAGTCACTGGGAGGAATTCCAGGATGCTCCTGCCCCCTTGTGGGTTTCAGTTTAGAAGTCACCTCTTCCAGGAAGGCCACCTTGACTGCTGTCCTCTTGATCAGATGCTCTGGTACCTTGGGCTCCCACAGTATGGCCCTCCTGCCCTTCATCCTGTGATCATAGCTGCTCTCAGAGTATTGTCATTGCCGTATCACTCCCAGCTTTCCCTCCTAAGCCAGTTTCAAAAACTCAGCCACTCTAGTTCCATGTTAGTATATACATAACATTTTTCTTGATTTTACTTTGGAAACTGGATTGCAGAACCTCTATGCAGGAAATAGAAACTTTTCTCTGTTGGTCATCTCTTCTCTCTGGCCAGCCCGCACTGGCCCGGATGGCCCCTGAGTGGCTCTTTCGGGGGCACAAGGCAAAAAGTTACCCAGAGGTCCCCTGGGCCTCCCCCTCGGTCCAGATCCCATGGGCATCTTGGCTCTAGCACCATCTCCTCCTGCCCCCCACCCTGGTTCCTGCCCCACCAGACGGCCCCCCGGGAGCTCAGCTCCTGCCCTCACACCTACTTAGCCACACAAGCCTGCATGACAAGTGGAGGACGGCATGCAGGCCACTCACTGTCCCCTGGCTGTCTCCTGCTCCTCTCCAGGCTTCTTTTCTTCCTGTCCAAAAAGGCACACTGAGCAGTTTACTGTGCCCCCTGCCTTAGCAGATGGACCCCAGGCTCCTCTCCTTGTAGCAGCCCAGCCCCCCTCCACGAGAATTCTCTTAGAGAATCTCAGCTTCTCAGTGGCCACCCAGTCTCCGCTCGCCGTCCCCAGCACCGCACACAGCCCAGAGTAGGATGTGGAAGTTCTAAGGAGTCAGGCTTGTCGCTGCCCCGGGCACACACTCAGTGTGCCCCTCTTGGTGTTCAGCCGGACCCCAGTGGTCAACTCCGGGATAGGAGGGAGAACCCCCCACTCACTCATGGTTCCATCACACTTACGTACAGTTCTTTTTCAAAGGAAATTGTGTTCCGCTCGCAGACGTGGAAAACCAGTACCCTCTGCCACAAAATGAAGGTAATTAAACCAATAAAAACAAGAAAAACCAAGAAGTGTTGTTAGACTTCAGTGGGCACCTGTTGCCTGCATAGCACACCCGAGTCTAGCTCTCCAGGTTACAAAGCGAGATTAATAAGAATTAAAGACACACTAACACCGAGCTGAGACTTTCTCCTTAGTGCAGGAAGACGAGCTAAGGGAGAATTAGCTAGAGGTGCCTGGTGGCTCAGTCAGTTAAGCATCTGACTCTTGATTTCAGCTTGGGTCATGATGTCACAGTTCGTGAGTTCAAGCCCCGCATCGGGTTCTGCCCTGAGGGTGTGGATCCTGCTTGGGATTCTCTCCCTCTTTCTGTGTTCCTGCCCGTCTTGTGCTCTCTTTCTCTCTGTCAAAATAAATAAAACTTTTTTTAAAAAAAGAAAGAATTGGATAGTGAATAATAAAATATATGGCTAAACTCCTCTCAGTCAGCACCTGCTGAGTACAGAGCACCACATAGAGCCTGAAGTGATACGGAACAAGCCTTCAGTTTACCTATCCTGGAAGGGCCACTTCCTCCAGGAAGCCCACCCAGATGTGCTTCCTTAACAAGCTGTACTCATCCTGCTGTAAGGGTTGTTATATGCTTTACTATAATGGGGTATTGGCTTCTACTCCCAGTGTAAGTTCCATAAGAACCCCCACCAGGTCTGTTTCAGTCACTTACTATCCAGGTATCTATCCCCCACAGGGCCTGGAGCACAAGCGCTGAATAGGAAGATGAATGAATAATGATTGAATGACTGTGTTGACCTCCTTGACTTTGGTCCCCCTGGGCCTCTTCCCACAATGCCTTTCCTTCCTCCTCCTCCTCTTCCCTGTCCAAACCCCACACCTTTCATCCTTCAAGGCCCACCTGAGGGTCTAGATTTTCCAGGAGGCCTTTTCAACCCACTGAGCCCACCGGGATGTGTCCTGCCCTTTTGTATTCAATCCCTGGCAGTGCCTGTGCCCAGAGGAAATTCAGTTCCATGGTCCAGGGTGTTCCCCACGCCTGCACGGGACAAGCAGAGTGGGTGACATCACAGATGCTTCATGTCTACTGTGGAGTGAGTCAGTGTGGTTCTTCCCTCAGGGATGCAGCTGAGTCGGGTCTCGGCAGCTGTATGAGTTCCCTGCTGCTGCTGTAACAAATTACTACAAGCTTGGTGGCTTAAAACAACGCAAATTTAATCTTGCAATCCTTGAGGTCAGAAATGGGTCTCGTTTCCTTTTTCAGTTTCTAGAAACCTTGTAGAGGCTGCCTGCATTTCTTGGCTGGTGGTCAACTCCCATGTTCAAAACCAACAAGGGCTGGTTGCGTCTTTCCTACCTGTGGAAATTCCAGGATACTCTCCCCATCTTGAGATCCTTAAATTAATCACACCTGCCAAGTCCCTTGTGCCATAAAAGGGCAACACAGTCACAGGTTCCAGGGATCAGGACACAGACATCTTTGAGGAGGCGCATTATTCTGGCTGCCGTAATCGCTGTCCCTGGTGGTCAGAGGGCACTGTGGCTGGTGGTATATTAATAATAATTGACATTTACTGAACACTTACTCGGGCCACGGACCGTTCTGAACGCATCACCCAGCACTCTGAGGTAGGTGCCATAGTTACCACCTTCACGGTACAGGTCAGGCACTGGGAGGTTAAATAACTTGGCAAGTGGCAGAGCTGGGATTTGAACCCACGCAGTCTGGCTCTGGTGCACCCTCCTGACCTTGGGGCTACACTCCCTCCCTGTCACCATTCTCACCTCCAAGATACCAGCCAGCAGCCTGCGAGAGGCCAGGCAAGGTCTGAAGCCCAACAACAGGAGGGGGAGAGTTTTCACCGAGATTTTCTGGGTGAGGCCCCATCTCTGGCCAGTCCCCTCCCATTTCAGCCCTCTCTCACCCCATTAGGGGTACCTAAGCCTATCTCGGGGAGCTGCAGGGAGCTTCCGATGGTTCTTCAGGCAGGTGGGCCTGGAAAAGCTCCTGGGTGCCAAGTACCAGTCAAATTCACCTCTGCCCTCCCCCCACACCCCTCCCCCAGGCATACAAGCCCCATAGAAGGCAAGTCTTATACAACAAACCAAAGAAACGAAACCACATTTCCCCAGCTCGCCATTACAAAGAAGCCCGTATATCTGAGCCAGAGGAGAACACGGAAGCCTTCCACAGGCACTCGGCGAGGAGGGGTGCCCTAACATTTATTGAGCGCCCACTAGGGGCAGGCATATTTCCAAGAGTTTTATACTCAGTAACTCATTTAATACAACAACCCTATGTGATACTGTTATTATCCCCATTTCACAGATAAGGCAACTGGGGCAGAGAGCAGTCATGTGACTGTTCAAGGTCACATAGCCAGTATGAAGATTCAGTCCATTCTCCATGAACAGGAGAACCAAGGCAGAGGCTGGTCAAGGCTGGCTGAACAGTCCCAGCCTGACTCCCTGTATTTCAGTTGGCCAAGCCCCTTTTGTGCCTTCCCAGCATAACCTGCCCTCTTTGCACCTGCTAGGCTGGGCCCCTGGTTTCTATGACAATATATTTCTTTTTTTTTTTTTAATTTTTAATGTTTATTTATCTTTGAGATACAGAAAGAGAGCACAAGTCGTGGTGGCGGGGAGGGGCAGAGAGAGAGGAGACACAGAATCCGAAGCAGACTCCAGGCTCCGAGCTGTCAGCACAGAGCTCAACGTAGGGCTCGAACCCATGAACCATGAGATCAGGAACTGAGCTGAAGTCAGACACTCAAC
The DNA here is from genome assembly GCF_027475565.1 of Acinonyx jubatus. NCBI lineage: Eukaryota > Metazoa > Chordata > Mammalia > Carnivora > Felidae > Acinonyx > Acinonyx jubatus. Next base: position 131,999,576 of record NC_069386.1, on the reverse strand, counting down.
CGAGTGAGCCATTCAGGTGCCCCTGTGACAACAGATTTCTTGAGAACACTTTTATATTTCATCCTCACACCAATCTTCTTTATCACCCCCATTTTTATGTATTTATTTTTATTTTTTTGAATTTAGAGCAAGCAGGGTTGGGGCAGAGGGAGAGAGGGGGTAGAGAGAATCCCAAGCAGGCTCTGCACTGTCACAGAGCCTGACGCAGGCCCAGAACCCACAAACCACGAGATCATGACCTGAGCCGAAATCAAGAGTTGGATACTTAACCGACTGAGCCACCTAGGCGTCCCATTGCCCCATTTAAAAGAAAAGAAAAAACCAGGCACAGGGAGGCCACATAACTTGCCAGAGTTCTCCCAACTAGAAAGCAACAGGTTTGGGATTTGAACCCGGACATTCAGATGCTACCCCCTCTCCCAGCCCCCAAGCCTGAGCAAGCCCAGCCTGAAGGCCTCCGCCGGGAGTCTGTAGCCAGGCATGCGACATGGGTTCCCCAGCTCTCCAGAAGTGTGTGCTTGTACTTCAGCTGGACTTGTGCTGTCTTCACCAGCCTCAGAGTTTCCTGCCTTTGGGTGGCTCCATTAGTCACACTCCGTCTGAGAGCCTGGGGATTGTCTGAGTGGGATCGGAAACAACGTCGTATTAATCAGGTCAGTCTGATTAATCAGTTCAGGCCCGAGCCTGCCGGAGTGTGGTTGATGCCAGAAAAGACAATTCGCAGAAAAACCAGCTTCTTGCTGCTTGAAACTGTCCTGGCAGGAGCATGACTCCGCAATGACAAACACTTCTCAAAAGGAGAGTCACACATACCCGAGTGAATAGCCAGGAAGAAGCTCACGGCCACAGGCAGCACAGGGCAGGGGAATCTGCAAGAGGCAGCGATGTGCTGCTGACGTAGCAGAGTGAGGAAGCAGGGACTCCTTCAGGGGATAAAGACAGATTTCCTCTGAAGCTGGCCAGCTGTGCTCATTGGAAGAACCAGCTGGAAAAACGGTAATTTTTTTAAAGTAGATAATCTGTGCACATTCTAAATATGTGCATATTCTTCCATTAGTGTGAGTTTGCAGTGAAGACGCATCTGGCCCGTGCACTTTTGTGTCACTCAGGGTCTTGGCAGGAAGCGGACGCAAGGTCAAGCAGGGTGACCAAGGAGAGGTCAACACAGGGGACGGTTTTTAATGATGTGGGGATAGAGTTAAGGGAACCAGCGCTGGAGTCTGCAGCACCCTGGGCCTGGCGTCGTCGCTGCCCCAGCCTGGAGGGGGCAGAGGAAGAGGAGAGTAGGACAGGGACTCCGGCAGGAGCTTTAAAAGGAAGCAGCCAACCTGAAGCTACCCTGGCAGGGGGATAAATACTCCCTCCTCCTCACTCTCTTGCCATCTTCTGATCCCAGTTAGTGCTTCCCATTGGCCAAACCCAACAGAAGCCAGAGGGCAAGGGAGGCCGGGGATCCAATCCACCCAATCCACGGAGCAGGATGGAGAGGGGTGGACAGTAGATCTGGATGGGCCGATAAAAAGTCCTCAAAAAGTCCTCGGCACTTTTCTGGCCCTCGGGAAACAATCCCTTTCAACCATCTCATCAGCTGCCATTTCCGGGCCCTGCAGCGGCCTCCCTAACCCAGACACTGGGAAAATGCAAATGCCGAGACCGAAATCCCATGAGAGTCTGGAAAAGAAATGGACGTGAACGTCACTTATGCCAGGTATGGAGAAATTCTGACCACGTCTCCGGAGTCCAGCCCATTGCGGGAGATGATTGCTGTGGGCAAGGAAGATGGTTATTAGCGCAGTGTCTCAGATCAGCATTCCATGGGCCGTAATTTGCCATTCCCTAGGACCAGGAAGGGTCTGGAAAACAATGCATGCTTCATTTTAACACGGTGAGCTGTAGGTTGTTTGCAAGGCCAGTGCCATGTTTTGTTTACAAAACAACAAATTCTACTGCTCCTGCCAATGACTGGGCAGCTTGACATCAAGAAACGGCAGAAGTCGAGCCAGAAGGTGACGTTGCAGGCAGGGCGACGAATCTCTTTGCTTCCCCAAATCTAGCATCTTCTGAGGGAGAGCACAGCCAGAGATGCCAACCCCATCTTCCACAGGCCGGTTCTGGATCTTTCAGTGAGTAGTATAGGTGCCATGCTGTTCAGTCTCTGAAGAGTAAAGCATGAATCCAAACAGAGCTTTGCTTTAATCGAAGAGTATTTATCCTCGTGAGCGGTTCTGTGTTTGGAGATCTGTAAGCAGAGACTGTGTGCTAGAAAAAGGCAGGGAGAGAGGGCCACCAGACACTTCCACACCGTTCCAACTCCAGGAGACACCTTCCAGTCAGTTCCAGTGTGTACGGGCCCCCCGGAACCGTGCGTCGTGGCAGCCCGGACAGGATTCCCTTGGTAATAACCTTTCCACATGGCATGCGCGGTTTGTACCCCTGGAAGCCAGAATCCTGCATCTGGCAACTGACGATGGGCTTTAGAACACCCCACTCCTTTCCTGGGGGAAGGGACCCGATTGCTGCAAGAACAGCTTCCCTTAAGACTCTCTCAAGTCCTGCTTCAGACACTCAGAACCGAGTGGCCTCAGGTAATTCACTGAATCTCAGCTTCCTGATCTGTAAGTTGGAGAGAATAAAACTACTTGGAATTCAAAGAGAGCAGCGTGCATAGGCACTAAGGATAGTAAGCATTCAAAAGATAAGAGCCGTGTAGAAGAGGGTATTGGGAGGAGACAATAATAACAGCTAATATCTACCGAACCCTAATACCTGCTGGGTGTCGAGCTAAGGGCTTTGCCTGATTTAATTGTGAAATCGCTTCTACCCCCTTTTGAAGGGGTGTCCCCATTTCGCACATGAAGAGCTAGGCACAGAGAGGTTAAGGGACTTCTCCAAGGTCACCCTACTGATAGGTAACAGAGCTAGGACTCTAATTCAGACACTGGCTTTGGAAGGCAAACTTTTTTTTTTTTTTAGTTTATTTATTTATTTTGAGAGAGAGAGAGAGTGCACGCACACGCACGCGTGGGGAACGGGCAGAGAGAGAGAGAGAGAGAGAGACAGAATCCCAAGCAGGCTCCGCAATATCAGATGTGAGACTCGATCTCACTAACCGGGAAATCATGACCCGAGATGAAATCAAGTCAGACACCTAACCCACTGAGCTGCCCGGGGCGCCCCTGGAAGGCATACTCTTTAACAAGTACTCTCAGCCTGGCAACTTTTGAAAAGCATATGTGCATTTTTATGGCCTGAATAGTTAATCCAGAAAACTCCATGTGTGAAGATGTTGCAAGAAGGAGGAAGATGTCGCACCAGGGGCCCCATCCAGCCTCTGCTTCCGCTGCCTTTCCTGCTGAGGTGTCCTCTGCCCTCTTGTTCACTGTCCATCTCCCTCCAGAGACTCCCCTACGGGCCAGGTCACAAAGTGAGCAGCTATGAGCCACCCAGAGGGGTTAGCAGAAGGTGAGACATCTCTCCATCTCTTTACCTCTCCTGCCTGCTCTCTGACTGCCCTCCGTCCTAACCCCTGACCGCCGGTCCTAATGACCAATGCCACAGGTCTGCAGACTCCCGCAGTGACCATTCCCAGACACTCAGTTCACAAATTGGAATGGGGTGCCGTCCTCTGAGCCAGGCACTGGGCCGGGAGTGAGAGTCCTACAGAGAGACGTCTGTGCGCCAATGACCCCCCGTGGACGGCGCAAAAAGACGCTGAGAAGGGGTCAGGGGAGCAGAGCACAAATTACCTGGAACAGTTGTCAAGGCCCGGTAGCAGAAGTGACTTTTGGGTCTTAAAACTGGGGCTGGAGTTCAGAAGATGGGGACAGGAGTTCTTGTGGGTGGAGGGGGACACAGGAGTTGATGTGAACGAGCAGAGGTGCTGAGGGAACAGCTAAGGCTGGCTTGGCACAGACTGCTGGCTCTGGGCTCACCTGCCTGAGTTTGAAACCCACTGCCTCCACTTATTACCTGTGTGACCTCGGGCTCATTACTTGACCTTTCTGTCCCTTATTCCCCCATGTGTAAAATGGGGGTGATAATGGTATGTACCTAATAGGATCATCTAAGCCCTTGGCACAATACCACAAGCCCTGGATGCTGTTTTTGCTGTTATCCGTGAGCCCGAGGGGCAGAGGGGGAGACCGCCTCCTCCACTTCCCTCCTTGACCTCCAAGGCAGGAGGTCTGTGTTGTGACTCAGGCACACTCAGGCCCTGGGAAGCACCAGCACCGGAATCCAGGAAGCAGCAAACCTACGTGCAGACTCCTGGAAGGGGGCGCCCCGGCTGAGGTCAGGGGAGGTGCCAGAGGAGGTGCCGAGAGGCTCAGGGCGGCAACGCGGCACCGCATTTACTGAGCGGCTACCGATGTGCTGGCGCTGAGGATAAGGACCCGCAAAGTACAGGAAGGTCGCTTCATGGACTCTTCTCTCAGCTTCCCCAGGGATGTGGCTGGAGAAGGAACCTTGTCCTTCCGCAGCCAAGACCAGTCTGGCCCACCCTGGCCACCCAGAGCCTGTCCCGGGGACACGGTTGTAGTGGGTGGGGAGTGCTGTGCCTCTAGGACAGGTCTGAGCCACTGCGGTTCCTCCTGGCAGGCGCCTAGCCTGTGGCCTGCGGTCAGAAAGGCTGGATAAGGACCCGGCCGAGCCGGGTGTGCCCGACCGGCAGGCGCGGGAAAGGGGGAGAGGATGGAGGAAATCAGGGCACAACGAGGGGGAGGAGGGCCCAGCCACGAAGTGGACCCGCCGGTGTTCCCAGACCACCCCTGCCAGCAGTGCCCACCCTGCTTGCTGGGCGTCGGCCCTAAGAGGGGGCGCCGACAACTGCGACCCACACGCGGGCCCTTCACCGCGCAGGTAGGTCCCCCACCCCCGTTGCGCCCCCACCCCCCCCAGCTGGGCCTCTTCCTCTCGCCAAGGTCGTGGGGTCCCTGGCGCGCCCGCAAACTGCTTGCGGACAGCGGCCGCGTCCTGGGCACTGGCAGCCAGTTCCCCGCCTTCGCCGAAGCGGCCCCACGAGCGCGCGATGACGCTTCGGGCCGGTGGGGCCACCTGTGCGTGCGCGGAGCGCAGCCACCAAGCGTGGGAGCGACCTCGTGTGCGCGGGGGATGGGGGGGCAGGGGGCGGTGCGCGGGGCGGGCACGTGCGGGAGCGGCCGCGTGTGCGCGCGCCGGGCGGGACGGAGGCGGCCAAGTGCGGGCGCGCCCTGGGCGAGCAGTCCGGGCAGACGCGGCTGCGGCCAGGCCCCGCCTGGCCTGGTGTCTGCCCCCGAGCGCCGCCGGCGCGTCCGGGCCCCCCTCCGCGGTAGAGTGTCTCCTCCCGCGGTAGCTGCCTGGGTTAGCAGCCACCCCCTCGGCTGGCTCTGTGGCCACCTGGTAATTAACACACACACACACACACACACACACACACACACACACACACACAGCTAACCCTTCTTTTCCCAGAGCTCGCCAGCACAGGGGACCCAAGATTCAGCGTGGGCCAGGCTTTCCCTTTCTTCCCCCAGGCCTGCCTGGTGTCTTTTACGTGAAGGGCAGGTGTCCGGCACAGGGAAAGCTTGTCTGCGATTGGCCGAAGGAGCGCCCGGATGAGGTCGGCAAGGCCACCCGCCTGGCAATCCGTGGGCCCGGGTACTCCTCAAGCTGGAGAACAGTGACGCGTTGGCCAAAAGGCACAGGAAGACACTTTGGGATTCAAGAGGAGAAAAAGAGGAGGGAGCACTGATTTGGAGCCAGAGGCAGGTCACTTCCTGTGGCTGGGCCTCTGTGAAATGGAAATAACTACTTTAGTGAGGACAAAAGAGATGTGAGAATGTTACAGATCTGAGATGGTGAGATTGTGTTGTTCTCCCCGCAGGTAAGCTTCCAAAGAGAGGATGGTGGAAAAAGGATTCCTAAGCTTAACAGGGGATGCCGGGCTGGAACAGTGTGGATGCTATAATGAGAGCTCAGTTCCAGAGCAAGATGACGGGAGTGCAAATCTCAGCTCTTACTCTTAGGAGAGCGATCACCTTAGCAAATCAGCTACCCTCTTTTTAAGCCTCCGTGTGATTTTCTACGAAATGGGCATGATAGTCGAGCCTGCTCCCTAGGGTGTTACGAGATCATACTGAAGAAGATCTCGCCTTGAAAGCTTTACAGAGCCCCTGAGTGTTAGCTAGGAGTCTTGTTATTACCGTCAGGTTGCACCCTTCTGGGTACAGCACACACACCGTAGGGAGAGAAGACTCAGGGAAAGAGTAGAAACCGGGTTTTATCTTTCCTAGCTGGCCGGTCTCAAACAAGATACCTTACCTCTCTGAGCTTTAGTATCTCGTGGGAAAAATGGAGATTATCATATCCACCTCACAAAGTTGTTATAAAAGTTAAAATAACCATATGAGTGAAACCAGCACATGATAAGCCCTCACCTGATTTTGGAGAAAAAAGAATAATTGTGTTCCAGTTTTTACTGCTGCCTAACACACCAGTTTAAAAATAATGGCTTAAAATAACAGTACTCAGCTATTTTGCTCAGGAAGCTGTGATTTGGGCAGGGTTTGGTGGGCGTGGCTTATCTCTGCTCCTTATCGCTTCAGCTGATACCGCCGAGCTGGCGCCAGAGAATCTTCTGAGATCACACACTTGCGTGATCCTGGCTGCCAGCTGGGACTGGGGCTAGGGTCTTGGTTCCTCTCAACGGGGCCACTCCAAGAGGCTGCTTGGGCCTCCCCATGACATGGCGCCCAGGTTTCAAGAGCAACTCTCCCAAGTGATAGGAAATGGGGGTTTATAGTCTCTTCAGCCGTGGACTCAGAAACCAGCACAGTGTGTTTCCACTTCATTCTACTGACCATGTAGTCACAGAGACCACCACCATTCAAGGGGGAGGGGACCTAGACTCCATCTCTCAATGAAAAAAGCATCAAACGATTTCCAACTATCTTGACTGTAGCACAACTTGAAAGTCTTTTTTTAATTTTTTCTGGGTGCCATGGTGACAAATTAATTCATCCTTGCAAAGGAGAAGACCAGCAGAGATCCAGATATCCATAACGAGGGCCTTATCACAGAGCCTGTTTCGGTCACGGTCACTTTCTTGGGGCCTGGTTCCGGAATGAGGGAGCAGGCCTCCTATACAGTGGCTTCTCTAGGATCTGTTTCCCGGGAACCTCTCTGCTAGCCCCTTGTCTTTAAAACCAGAGGGAGAAGCCAGGCAGGGGATAATTTGGATTCAGAAAAGTAGATTCTAGCAGGTGGCCCAGGCTGAGTATAATGAACATCTATGTAGTGCTCAGTTCCCTGGAGAAATCTGTTTTTCACGAGGGTTGCTGCTTGGGTGCTTGGGGAGTGACTGTTGTCCTACATTATTAGGTTATTAACTGATGGGTTGGAGCCCCGGGGGGTGGGGAGGCAGGAGGCCAGAGAGGGCAGCAGGCCCTAGGAGTCGCCATGGCAACCTTCAGGTCTGTGGTTTTGTGCTTTGGCTCCAAGCAGGAAGGATGTCCCAGACGCCTGAGACCTTCTCAGAAAGACCACAGACTCTCCAAAGAGAGACCAATGTCTCTCTTTCGGCAGTAGGTTTCCACCGTAATGCATTCTCACACGTGGCCACCCACCAGTGTCTTCAGAGTCGAAACCAACCCTCTTCCTGTGGCCTGCCCCAGTCTCTTAGCTCCTGACTTCAATTTCAGCCACACTGGGCTGCAGAAAGAAACGGATTTTAGATTCATTTATTCATTCAAGCATTCAACACATTTCTGTTGTGCGTTTATTTTGGGCCAAACCACCTCTCCCTAAGAGAGAACAGAACAGACCCGGCTCCTCCTTCCGCACGGGCTTACTGTCTGGAGGTGGAGGTGGGCATTAGCACATAATCATGCAGATTCCCATGCACTGCATTGATAGTTACTTAGAATACAATGAATTTATTTTTTAAATATTTTATTTATTTGGTTTTTTTTTTTAATTTTGGAAAAAGAGAGTGCAAATGGGGGAGAGGGGCAGAAAGAGAGGGAATGAATATTTTTCTTTCTTTGTGTGTGTGTGTGTGTGTGTGTGTGAGAGAGAGAGAGAGAGGGCTCAAGTGAGTGAGGGGCAGAGAGAGAGAGAGAGAGAGAGAGAAGCCGGGCTTGCTCGAAGCCGGGCATGTGTTCACCTGAAGCGGGGGTTGAGCTCACCCAGTGCAGCACTTGAACTCATGAACCGTGAGATGGTGACCTGAGATGAAGTCAGATGCTTAACTGACTGAGCCCCCCAGGGGCCCAAAAATACAGTGGATTTAGACTTGACTTGAATCCCGGCTCTGCCAGCCCTGTGACCCTTGGTGTGTTTGGTGGCAAAGCCGGGATGATAATATTTACCTCCCAGGGTTGCTGCAAGGCATCAGCAAGGCATGTTGTGGGATACACAGAGCCTCGCACATAGGGGTAACTCTGAGTATGTAAGCACCCGCCCGGTGTCCCCTCGTCCGGTGCCTGTTTGTCATTTGGAACTCATTGGCCACCTTCTTCCTGTATGGAGAGCCCCGGTCCCAGCTCCCTGGCAGTCACAGTCCTCCAGCTGGCCAAGGAAGGATGAAAAGAACCCAAGGAGGGATGTGTGCAGCACATTAAGCTGAGCCTTAAAGCCGTGGTTCTCGGACTTTGGCGTGTGTCAGAAAAACCCAGAGGTGTTGCTCAAAGTGCCGCCTCTTGGACCTCATCCCTCAGTGATTCTCAGTGACCCAGGGCCGGGCCTGGGAATACTGATGCAGGTTTGCTGGAGCTCCCCGGGGAAACGGGATTGGGCCTGAAAGACTAGGGAGCAGAGGCCAGGAAGTGGGTGGGCCCTGTGTTGGGACTCAGAGCGAGGGTGATGGGCCTTCTCCCTTCCTTCACACTTCGGCCACCTCTGCCCACCTCACCACCCCCCCCCCGCCCCCCGCTCTCAGGGCACCAGCTCAAAGCCCATCCGCACCCAGAGGCTCTATCCCAACTCACCACAGATGGCTCCACGTCTCACAAATGGCTCCATCATTCACGCCGACATTCCAGAAGCACTGCTTTATAGGGTTTTAGATAAGTGCGATGTAGTGGTGTGGTCAGCAGAGATAATGACCCTCAAATGATGTCCAGTTCATAGTCCCTGGAGACAGTGAGTATGTTACCTTACACGGCAAAGGGAGATTAATTAAGATAGCAGGTAGAATCAAGGTTGCTAATGGGCTGACCTTTAAATAAGGAGACTGTTCTGGATTATCCAGCTGGGCCCAGGATGATCGCAAGGGTCTTTAAAAATGGAGGAGGGGAGCAGCAGGGTCAGAGTCAGAGAAGAAGATGTGAGGCTGGGAGCAGAGGCCGCAGTGACGCAGCGCGACACGAACTCAACCCGCCACTGCTGGCTTGGAAAACGAAAGCCAAGGAATGCTGGAAGCCTCTAGAAGCTGGAAAAGGCAAAGAAATGGATTTCCCCTAGACCTTCCGGAAGGAATGCAAACCTGCCAATACCAGTGAAACCAATGTCAGACTTCTGACCACTAGACTCTAAGACAAGAGATTTGTGTTGTCTTAAGCCACTAAGTGAGTGGTACTTTGTTCTGGCAGCAACGGGAAATTCATACAGTGGTCAAGAGTCATTGGTGCCAAACAGCTCTACTCTTTCCCAGCTATGCGACTCGGGGCGAGTTGCTGGCATGCTGGGTCTCCGTGGACCGAGACAGGGATAACCCTGGCTCACAAGGTTGGTGCCAGCATTAAAACAGGAAGCATCTGAGAAGTGCTCATCCCAGGTACTAAGCACATGCTTCCACAATGGCAATGACTATGCTCTTTGGCCCTATGTTGCCTCCACTTCTTCTCTGACCCCACCAGGGCCGTGGTGCCAGGCGCTCTGGAAGGTTCTCTGCTGGTTCTTTTTCTTGGTCCTTGGAGCCATCCTTACTTCACACCTGGCCACCTTTGAACCTGCAACAATATCGCACCATGCGTTAGCTCCTCTGATGTAAGCCTGTGCTTACAGCCTGTGCTGCTGATGTAGAAGGCCTGGGGAAGGCCAAGGCTGGCCTTCAAGACACAAGTCAGCAAAGGTCCCTGGTGTCAAACAGCCGATGGCTCATGATAAGACACTGGTACTTGTCAGAGCCCCTGGGGAGCCTCTGAGGTCATTACCCCAGCCAGCCCCAAATCAGGAGAGTAGCCATGGGGATAAGGTAGTGCACCATAAAAAAATACCTCACCAAGTTGGCCTGCCCACCCTTCACCCTTTCTAGGGGAAAGCAGACCATGGGGCAGGACCTTCTAGCCTGTCACTTCCATCATCACCATCCTCATCATCCCTGGATCCTCACTAACATGGAGGACCTACTGAGTGCCAGGCTGAACCTCATCTCCTTTGGTTCTCACAGAAGGCCAGTGGTCACAGGGTATGCGATTTCTCAAGGTCATATAGCCAGACAGTGGCAGCCCGGGGATCTAACCTGCACAGTCTGGTCCAGAGCCTCTGCTCTTAACCTTCATCCCATGCCCATGGCATTGCTGCCATGTGCTGGACGGCTTGCATGGTGCCACCAGCTCAGGGCAGACTCTGAAGTCCTCCCTATGATGAGTCTCAGACTGTCTGGATTCTAAGAGCCAGGGGTGCCCGAGAGCCTTCTTGCCTATGGTCCTGTTGCCCTCAAAATAGCCTCCAGAGTGGCTCAGAAAAGTCCGCCAGCCCCTCAGAGCCAAGGTTGTTGGAGGAGATGTTTATGCTGGGGGCAGACAGGTCTTCCCAGGGCTCAGTCCAACCTTCTGGGGCTACCATTCTGCTGGGGGCCTACAGGGCTTCCTGTCTGCTGTCACTGAGGGCTGAGAGACGGAGACAGTGAATTCAGGTGGCAGGCCTGGTCCAGTTGATGTCCTGTGGCTTTCCAGGATGGAAGGAGACACTGAGGTGGCCCCTAGCAGCCCCTATGAGGTCACCGTACCCCACAGAGCTCAGGCATTCTGGCCCTTCACTAAACTCCCCGTTCTGCTTAGCGGCAGCTCTAAGATACTATCACTTTGGGCTTAAGGACAGAAGTCTGAATGCAAGGAGGCAGTCCGGGGGCTTCTCTTGAGGCTGTGTTTTTATTACAAACTCATTACTTTGTACTTAGTTACAGGTTTATTTAGTGAGGTTTGGGCGACTCGAGGTTATGGGGTCCCTAGGGCCCCTCAGGCCCCTGCTTGATGCTTTGTGTTATCACGCTTTCTAGGCCTTCTTTCCTGTTTTAGGTTCAAGACAAAATCCTGGCAGCAAAGGAGAACACAGCACGGGCTCCTTTTTCTCTTACTGAGTGGGTGTCTCCGAGGATGTGGGCTCAGCTGACTTGAGTAAAACTAAAGCGCCACCCGCCCCCTGCGTGTGCGTGTCCTATTAGGCCGGGCCCCCCCTGCAGAAGGAGCCAGAGACATTCTCTCTGGCCTGTGTGTCCACCGGGTGGTCAGGCATTCACCACTAAGTCAACCCTACCCTCCTTACCCACGCATTCCTTCCTGTGACATCAGGAAACGCCAGCCACTCTTCCGCGGCTCCGGAAGAACATCTGTGTCGAGAAGCATTTGCTCGGAGGGCCCGGGCCCAACCCAGGGGGGTTTGTTTTTCCTGAGACCTCTACCAAAACAGTCCCCCCAAAAGACTACAGCGATTCACCCTCTGGAGAGGACGAGTCCCACAGATCACCCAACGGGGCAGGGAGAACGCACTTTCTCAATGACCCCCATGCGTGGTGGACGTTGGCTTTGTGGCCCCAGCAACGTGTCCCATGATGCAGCTTCCAAGGAGAGTTCTTCAAAGGGAGGAGGCTATGCCAAGACAGCATGACGTCTGAAGTTGCCAGCGTGTTCTGAGAAAATCACGGCTCTGTCATTTAGCTGTAAGACCCGGTTTAGAGCCTTTGCCCTTCTGTGTCTGAGTGTCCCCATCTGTAAGATGAGGGGGCTGGGCTGCGTAACCTCCAGGGGGCTCTTCCAATCCCGCTGTGCTGAGCAAGCTTAGTAAATGCTCCTGAGAGACAGAAGACCCCGTGAAACCAGAGCCCTGTGCTTGCTCTCTGCTCTGGGCCGTGCTGTTTTAAAACATCGATGCTTGCCTTCTTCATAGCCTGGAAACTTCCCCGTTGCCCTGGCTCTATCAGTCTGCAGAACAGGATCCAGCTTGCCTCCACCACCACATCAGTGCTTCTCCACCTGGCCGCCCACTGGAATTGTCCTGAGATCTTTGAAAAACATTGGTGCTGGCATCTCACCGCCAGAAAGGGTGATTTAATTCATCTGAGGCGGGGCGTTGGCATTAGTATTATTTTTTATAAGTCCCCCGGGTATGTTCTTAGGTGAGTTGCAACCCACTGACCCAGATGTTGGTTGTTTGCCGCTGAAGGGTGACAGCCCGGGGCTGGGGGTGGAAACAGTCCCCTTCCCCTGTCCTTGCCGGCCGTCCCATCGTTCTTGCCGGTGTCCGCAGCATATTCTAGCATTGGCTTGTCTGAACGGCTCAAGCAAGGACTCCTGGGGCAGGGGTTCGACACCCTGTAGTTCCTCTCCTGGTATCTTGTAGGTGCTCAAGGTGGTTTGATAGGTAGAATTAGTGTGGTTAGCTCCTCCTGCACCCCCCACCCCCACCCCACTCCCCAGGACTCTTGCCCCTAACTCAGGCTTTCACATTCCTGGCAAGGTCTCTCCCTGCCCCCCTGGGGTCTGGAAGCATTTGGAGGATGCGGATGATGGAGGGAGCAGTCCCCCCCCTGCTCTCATCCTTGGCTGGCAAGTGTTCCTCGGCAACCACCCAGCCTGATACCGGATCGGAGTTCACATGATTCTGCCTCAGCTCGGGAACGGGCAGCCTCCAGCTGGGATTTTCTAGACCGAGCTGGGAGGTGTGGTCTGTGGGAAATCTCCGGAGGGGAAGCGCGGGTCCTGGCTGCAGAGTGGCCTGCTGGGGGCCATCCACCAGGCCCGGCAAGGTGGGTCCCGTCTCCTCCCCCGGGACTCTCCAGAGCCAGAGGAAGCCCGGCTATTTGAGGTTTGAGGGCAGAGCTCAGTCGAGTAGACAGTCAGAGAAGAGCCAGATTCCCCCTTTGCTGCCGCTCCCTGCCTGCTCTTCACCTGGCGTCAGAGACCATCACCTTCCCGGGGTCTGGAGGCTGAGAAGGCGGGGGATCAGCCCAGTTGTTTCCAAACTGAGGATCGTGACTCATTAGTGGGTCAGGAAATCAATTTAGTGTAGAAATGATCAGAGTGCGTCGCAAGTAGTGGGGTAAGTATTGCTTTGGGGAAGTTTTATTCTCTGTATGCATGCATGTGTGTGTGTGTGTGTGTGTGTGTGATGTCTGTGTGCTTGGTTACAATGTCAAATGTATCCTTGCTACGCTTTGTGGTCAGAAGAGCTTAAAAGGCAGCAAATCAGTGCCGTGATGCCTGGGTTCTGGGTTCTGGGTTCTGGATTCAGATCCGCCCGACTTACTGTGTGAACTTGAGCCACTGGCTTAGGCTCTCTGGGCTTCAGGTTCTGTGAAATGGGATAGCAGTGCGAGCCCCGCCTGCCCCAGAGCGACTGCCTGAGCCCAGATGGGACTGAACTTCCCAACAGGGACAAGGGCTTGAGAAATGAGATTTTCTCCTTGTTGTTGTTGCCCGAGTGAGGCTGTTTGGGAGCAAGATAGGACTCAGGAAGCCTGCAGCCTGATTTCTACTCCTGTCCCAGAGGGAAATGTCAGCCTCTGAAAGCAGGTGGAAGTTTGACCAGCTAAAGGGAAGGGAAGCTGGGTGCGCAGGAAACTCCCTGCTCCGTGGGCTCGGGGCTCCGTGAGTAGCCGTCTGTGTGCGTGCCTGTGTGCAGCACGCGGAAGAAACGGCGACAGATTAGATCACTGTTTATGCACCGGCTCCAGGCCAGCATCAGGCACCTCCGCCTTCTGGCTGGGGATGTGCAGGAGGCTCTCAGCTTGCGTCAAAAGGCGCTTCCTTCCTTTCAGGGCTAATTTTTCTTGGTCATTAGGGTCCTGGAAGACCTTTCTCCGTGCCGACGAGCATTTGTAGAAAGATTTGCTTTTAGGGGTTGGTTGTGTCGTGGATAGTCCGTGGATTTCTTAGCTGGATGATGAAGCGTTTGAGGTAGATGCAGAGACTCCTTGTGTTCATTCTCTGCCCCTCCCCCCGCCCCTCGGGTCACCACGGACTGGGCGCACTTTGGGTGCTGAGGACATGGGTGACCCGGTAGACATCTGCCGGGTGCAGGGGAGCAGGCCCAGGACTAAGCCCGGTGGCCCTCCTGGTGGCATCTGAGGACCGGAGCTTGGCGAAGCCTGGGGGTGGAGGGTGGTTGCTCACAGATCACCGTGATAGACAGAAAGGGGACATGACACAGAGTTCATGTTCACAGAGTTTGGGCCGGTCTGAGCTCCAAACCTAGCCTACCACATCGTAACTGTGGAATCCTAAGCGGGTTGGTTCATCGCTCTGAGCCTCAGTTTTTTCACCTGTCAAATGAGCACTGATGAGAGTGGTATTGAAAGGGAGCGAATGTGCGGAAATGTGCCTGGCACGTCGAGCCCTCTCGGCCGATGTGGCTTGGTTCTTCTATTCCATCTAGGTTTTCCCATTCACAGAACACTTTTGCATCCACTGTGTCCCTTGATTTTTGAGGAGGAAGTTTCTTATGGACAGCAGGTAGAGAAGGGACCCTCCTGGCAAGGTGGAGTTTCTATCTGGGGGTACCTGTCCTCAGGAACTGGTAGAAGGGAAGGTTGGCTGTGATAAGACCTGGGTGCAAAAGCTGGACCCTCTGACCAGCTCTGGAGGCTTGAGCAGATGCCAGGCTTCTGAAGAAGAAACCCCAGTAATCCTTCCTCCTTACTTTTCTATTTATATTGATGATACCCCACTGTCCCAGCACCCAACCTCAAACCCATCTACCTATCCACTCACCCATCTATCCATCTCTCTCCCCATTAACCCATCCATCTGTCTACCCCTCACCCATCTAGCTATACTTTTTTTAAATTTTTGATGTTTATTTGAGAGATAGAGACAGAGAGTGAGCAGGGGACAGGGAGAGAGACAGAGAGAGACACAGAATCAGAAGCAGGCTCCAGCCTCTGAGCTGTCAGCACAGAGCCCGATGTGGGGCTCAAACCCACGAACCGTGAGATTACAACCTGAGCTGAAGTCGGACGCTCAACCGACTGAGCCACCCAGGTGCCACCCGCCACCATCTAGCTGTTTACATATCCATCCACCCACCCATTCACCCATTCATCCATCTGTCTACCCATTCACTCATTCATTTATCCATCTACCTCCTCATACATTCATTTACTCATCCACCTACCCATCTATCCACCCATTCACCTATCCACCCACCTAACAAATAATTTTTGAGAGTTTATAAGGACCAAGCACTAAGGAACATCTCAGATTTGTCCCTGACTGGGGTCCCTGCCCCCTACCTCCCTTCTAATTAGTTGTCAGTTTCTGTAGCTCCTTCTTGTCTCCTCTCTGGCCATGCTTCCTCATACCTAGACCCAGTCATGCCAAGCTACTCTCAGTTCCCCAAACGTGCCCATTGTCTCTCTCACATTTGGCCTGTTGCACACATTGTTTCCACAGGCAGAAACTCCCCTCTGCTTGGGTAGCCCTTCCCCCTTCTTCTGTCTTAGTCTGACTTGCCGCTCAGGAAGGCTTCTCTGGCTGGGTCAGGTTACCTCCCATGAGCTCCCTTAAAGTCCTGTGCTCTCCTTAGGAGCTGGTCTCACCCGTCTTCTCCGCTGTCTCATGAGTAAAAGCAACTTGAGTTTCACTAAGTGACAGTGTCTAGGGCAGTGCCTTCCATACAATAGATACTCAATAAGTGTCTGTTGTATGAATGAATAAGTGAATGGATGGACAGATGGATGGATGCACGAAAGCATGGTTGCATGGATGGTTTAGAGGATGGCTTTAAGGGCGGTCAAATGGAGTTAGGAAATCCAATAGGAGGCCGTTGTACCGATGCTGGGGGTCAAGTCTTGACCAAGTCAATCTAGGGCATTGGTGTAGGAAATGAAGAGGAAGAGATTGATGTGGGAAATATTTAGGAGTTGAAAATGGTAGAACTGGGTAATTAATTGGATGCTTTGGATGAAGATAAGGGAAGAAGCCAAAGGCCATTCATCTGCACAGGTAGAGATGCCCCTTCCAAGAGGCCATTAGTGCAGAAAATGATGGAAGGGGGCTGGGCCTCATCATGGAGCACGTCCTGTGAGGCAGCGGGAAGCTGGTTACGTCCACTGTCCACCTGGTGGGAGGCCTGGAGTCATCAGAGTGCAGATGGGGTTAAAACCACAGAGGGAGGCTGTCCCACAGAGGCCGTGTGTGGAGTGAAAAGAACAAACCAAATTAAACGTGAGTATGAGGGGGGCTCACAGTACCACCGTGCGCTGCCTCGAGCGGTAGTCATTTGTGCGTGCTGTTCTGTCTTATGAGACTGGAGGCTCCCTGAGGGTGGGAGGAACACAGAGGAACTGGACTCTTGGACAAGCCACTCCATCCCTGAGTGTCCTCTTGCCTAAAATGGGGAAAATAACAGGGCTGTAGTGAAGATGGGTGAGAGGGCAGAGGTGAAATGCTCTGTAAACTGCAGAAGATTTTGCTAATATGAGGTGTAAGAACCCGGACAGATCCAGTCCCTATTTCTTGAGAGAGTGAATCAGGCTGTTGACCTCCCAAAGGCTGCATCCTGGTTCTGCCCACAAGGGTTCTGTTGGGTCGTTAAGTTCCCCCTACAGCTACCTCTGCCTCCCAGCTTGGGAACTCGAGTTATCAGGATACTTATCCTGCCCCTTATCAGGACTCAGATCCCAGACTTTCTAGAGCTTTGAGTGCCTTGCTACTCAGAGTGTGGTCAGCGGGCTGGCATACCAACACCACATAGGAGCATGTTGCAAATTCTCAAGCCCCACCTCAGACCCACTGGATTAGACATTCGGTAGGTAAGGCTCAATAATTTCAATAAGGTGTTTTTTTTTTTAAGTTTATGTATTTATTTTGAGAGAAGAGAGTATGAGCGAGGGAGGGGCAGAGAGGGAGGAAGAGAGGGAATCCCAAGCAAGCTCCACACTGTCAGCACGGAGCCCGACACAGGGCCCGAACTCATGAACTGCGAGATCACAACTGAACTGAAACCAAGAGTTGGACACTTAACCAGTTGAGGCGCCCCTCAATAATCTGTTTTAAACAAATCTTCCAGGTGACTCAGATGCACCTAAATATGAAAACCACGGCTCTGGAACACCCAAACCCACTTTTCGCTACAAGGGAACGTAGGAGGTGTTTTAACCTAAACATAGTAAATGTTTCTTCTCTGCCTTGCACGCTTGAACATTTTTTACTTTGGTTGCCAGAATTCGCTTATTGTTGGCCTAGGAAAGAGGAAGCCACAAGCCATTGCCCCAGCTCCCCCCTCACCCACCACACACACATATATACACTCACCACTTATAAACAATAGGCTTCAGCCTGGTGACCTTCCAAAGACCCGACAGGACGTGTTTTTCTTCACGATGGCTTCACTTGCCCTGTTTTGGGGGCATCTGGGGGCCTGTGCTTATGAATGAATTTTATCTTCCTGCGGGTGGACTTTATCTGGACTTTGGAGAACCTGAGGTAAATCTAGAGACGGGGCTGTCCTGGGTGAGTGCTCTTGGGGACAGTTCAGGGACGTGTCCGGCTGTTGACCTCATATGTAAGCCAGCTGAACTGTGCGTGGGCTTGGGATTCAGGGATAGGAGGGCCGGCAAGTGGAGGGTGAGTGGAACCAAAGTTTGACTCACCGGCCGTGGGCAGAGTTGAGGGGTCACAGGGCTCATCTGCCTCCTTTCCCCCTTCCTCTCACCATCAAAACATATAAGCAAAACCAAAAAAAAAAAAAAAAAAACCACAAAAAGCAAAAAATAAGAAAACACCCTCGTGCACTGTGGGTAGGAATGTAAAATGATGCAGCCACTATGGAAAACAGAATGGCAGTTCCTCAAAAGAATTAAAAATAGAACTGTCCTATGATCCAGGAATTCCACTTCTAGGTGTTCACCCCAAAGAACTGAAAATGGGGACTCAAGCGGATCCTCGGCATCCCTGTTCATTGCAGCGTTATTCACACTGGCCAGTAGGCAGGATAGAAACAACTCCGATGTTCATTGACAAATGAATGGGAAAACAAAAACACAGTACATACACACAACGTAATGTTGTTCAGCCTTCAGGAAGAAGGAAATTCTCCAATATACTACCCCATGAATGAACCCGGAGGACATTTTGTTAAGTGACATAAGCCAGACACAAAAAGGCAAACACCGAATGATTTCCCTCACACGAGGTCCTAACATAGTCAAATTCAGAGACAGAGAGTAGAATGGAGCTTGCCAGGGGCTGGGGGGTGAGGGGAATGGGGTATAGGGTATAGGGGAATGGGAATAGGGTATAACGGATACAGAGTTTTCCAGTTTGGGAAGATGAGAAAGTTCTGGAGACGGGTGGTGTGGTGATGGTTGCATAACCATGTGAATGTACTTCACACCGCTTAAAAATGTACACTTAAAAATGGTTAACATGGTACATTTTATGTTATATATATCTAACCACAATTAAAAACAGCAAGAAGCACTCCCCTCCGCCACCATCACTGAGATTCCGGGCTTGTGTCCTGGAGAGGGTGGAGAGGTGAGCCTGACGGGAGTCCTGCCTTCTGGAGACTGAGAGTTCGAGAGTGAGTCTCAGGTGGGCACTGGCTGGCCAGGAGGGGGGACATGGAGTAGGCAGACCTGGGTCCTCCTGCCCACGCTTCCTTCCTCAGACCTGAGGCGCAGAGAGCTGGCCTTTGCAGCCAGAGGGTGGTGGTGGTGGGCAAGGCTGAGGGAGTCGGGGCCAGATCATGCTGGGCCTTGTAGGTCCCGTAAGGAGTTTGGGCTTTACTGTAGGTGTGATAAGAAGCCATCTCAGTGGGTTTTAAGCAAGGAAGAAGAAGACCTGGTTATAATTAGAAAGATGGCTGTGCCTTCCATGTGGGTAATGGGCAGGAGCATGAAGGGGAGAGCCGGGGTGGGGTGGGGGGAGCCCCAAGGAGTCCCAGGGACTCCCGGTGAGGAGGGTAGCTTTGGACCAGAACCATGTCTTGCCCATTTAGAGGCAAGAGGCCAGGCAGAAGCCACAACAGAGCTGCAGGAGGGAGATGGCGGTGGGAGGGGGCCTGGTCAGCTGGCGGTGAGGTGGCTGGGGGCAGACTCTGAGGCTTTTCCCTTCTGGGTCCTTGAGTCCCAGATTGACTATTGTTGAGAGACCATGCAAAGGACAGGGTTGATTTGCTGATACTTCAAAATAGCTTAATTCGAATGTTACTCATTCAGAATTTGCAACTATATAAGACTGTATGTTTTCCGGGGGGGAGGGGGTGAAAAAAATCTGAGCTATTACGATGATTTGTCACCCTCCAAAAGGCTACAGGACACAAAGAGATATGCAATACATATGGGGTATTAAAATTTCATGGAAAGGGGGTGGTTGGGGGAAAAATGTCTAATGAGGGTCTTTGGGAGAATAATTCTTTTTCTTTTCTTTTCTTTCTTTCTTTCTTTTTCTTTGAGACAGAGAGAGCATGAGAGAGTGAGAGTGGAAGAGGGGGAGAGAGAGAGAGAGGGAGAGAGAGAATCCTAAGCAGACTCCACGCTCAGCACGGAGCCCGATGCAGGGCTTGATCCCACAACCCTGGGATCATGATCTGAGCTGAAATCAAGAGTCAGACACTCAACTGACTGAGCCACCCAGGTGTCCTCGGGGAGGATGACTGTTAAACAAACAAGCAAAAAGTTGAAACATCCTGATTAGACTCACAGTGAGATTTTTCACTGG
Source organism: Acinonyx jubatus (assembly GCF_027475565.1). Lineage (NCBI taxonomy): Eukaryota > Metazoa > Chordata > Mammalia > Carnivora > Felidae > Acinonyx > Acinonyx jubatus. The sequence continues at coordinate 131,979,717 of NC_069386.1, read as the reverse complement.
AACCAGGAGTGTTTAATCAATAGAGGAGCTCAGGCTTTTCATTATATATATATCTGTGTATATATATATATCTGTGTATATATATATATCTGTGTATATATATATACGTATATATATATCAGATAATTTATAAAGTAGGCTTACAACAACAATTTTTATTCTATTTTGTTCTAATGTATCTGTAAATAGAGCAATAGCATTTTCTTTCTTAAATTCTCAACACGATACACTTCTTGCAAATACCATCTTTGACTTGGCCTCTTTCCCTCTGGCAAAACAATGCCGTGCATTTTGACATCCATCGTTTGATGTAGCCCTGATACTGCCCCTGAGGGTGAGTGCTTCTATCCCCACCTTCTAGATGAGGAAACTGAGACAAGGGGTAAATGACTTGCCTGGCCTGTAAGTGGCTGACCCCGGCCTCGTGTTCATTTCTGTTGGTTCCCGTCTTGTGCTGTTCCCTGCGCTGGGCCCTCAGTTCTTCAGAGAAGAGGTGAGGGAGCACCTCCTGGGGAGCACCGGGAATCCAGGCAGTGGCCTGAGGGAAGCACGGCCTTTGTTTCTTGCCAGAGCACAAGAGGACGTGACAGGGTTGGGCCCTGCTGTCTGGAGAGGCCCCCAGGAGGGGCCGTGACCTCAGTGTTAACTGCCCTGGTACATGTCTTGGAGCAGGAAAGATGTGACGGATGCATAGTGCTGTCATAGAGAATGGCTGGAGCCCTCACTGCCGTGCGTGGGTCGGAACTGAACTTTACCTTGAGCTTCCCTTGGAGGGTTTGTGCTCACGAGGGCTCCTGGCCTTGCTTGCTGCCCCGAGGCACCAGGAAAATAAATAAGGGACGGGAGGCCAGGGAAGGGGGACAAGGAGGCCCAAACCACATTTTACATTTTAGTATCCTGGTGTACAACCTGCTGGGATAGTCTAGTTGAGTTGAGGCCGGTCCGTCTTCTCGATCGGGTGAGGCACTTAGAACGGGACCTGGCACACAGTAGGTGCTACGGAAATGTGAGCTGCTGTTACCCTAAGTCTCTCCCGCCTTCAGCTTTCAGGGACTTCCCCGCCACCGAGGAGGCCCAGCCTTTGAACGGGCTTGAGCCACGTCCCGCAAGCAAGATGGCGTCAGAGAGCCCGGCCCCTTCCCCGAGCCCATGAGGGGCGAGGCCCCTTGAGGCCCGAAGATGGGGAACGTAACTGAGAACTCGTCGCTGAGCTGTCCCATCGACCACACCATCCACCAGACTCTGGCCCCGGTGGTCTACGTGGCGGTGCTGGTGGTGGGCTTCCCGGCCAACTGCCTGTCCCTCTACTTCGGCTACCTGCAGATCAAGGCCCGGAACGAGCTGGGCGTGTACCTGTGCAACCTGACGGTGGCCGACCTCTTCTACATCTGCTCGCTCCCCTTCTGGCTGCAGTACGTGCTGCAGCACGACAACTGGTCGCACGGAGACCTGTCCTGCCAGCTGTGCGGCATCCTCCTCTACGAGAACATCTACATCAGCGTGGGCTTCCTGTGCTGCATCTCCATCGACCGCTACCTGGCTGTGGCCCACCCCTTCCGCTTCCACCAGTTCCGCACCCTGAAGGCGGCCGTGGGCGTCAGCGCACTCATCTGGGCCAAGGAGCTGCTGACCAGCGTCTACTTCCTCAGGCACCAGGAGGTGGTGGAGGACGACAAGCGGCACCGCGTCTGCTTCGAGCACTACCCGCTGGAGCCGTGGCAGCGCGGCATCAACTACTACCGCTTCCTGGTGGGCTTCCTCTTCCCGCTGTGCCTGCTGCTGGCCTCCTACCAGGGCATCCTGCGGGCCGTGCGCCGCAGCCACGGCACCCAGAAGAGCCGCAAGGACCAGATCCAGCGGCTCGTGTTCAGCACGGTGGTCATCTTCCTGGCCTGCTTCCTGCCCTACCACACCCTGCTGCTGGTGCGCAGCCTCTGGGAGGCCAGCTGCCAGTTTGCCAGGGCCGTCTTCAACGCCTACCACTTCGCCCTGCTCCTCACCAGCTTCAACTGCGTGGCCGACCCCGTGCTGTACTGCTTCGTCAGCGAGTCCACCCACAGGGACCTGGGCCGCCTGCGCGGGGCCTGCCTGGCCTTCCTCACCTGCGCCAGGACCGGCCGGGCCAGGGAGGCCTACCCGTCGGGCACCCCCGACGCCTCGGGGAAGAGCGATGAGCCCGAGTTGCTGACCAGGCTCCACTCGACCTTCCAGACCCCGAACTCGCCTGGAGCGGGCGGGACCCCCGCGGGCGGCTTGGCCTAGCCAGGGTCCCGCCGTGTGGGGCCAAGTGAGGCCTGAGCTTGCCCGCCGCCTGCCGCCCGCGTGGCCAAGCGCAGGTGGGAGCGATGGGGGCCTGGGCCGCCATGAGACCTCTCTGGTCCCGGGGGGCCTGCTCCAGCTTGCTGAGCCCAGTGGGGATAAGCCCCCATCAGCTGATGGGAGTCGTCTGCGGCCGGCTTCTGGGGAGAGGAAGACAGTGAATTGTCACCTCCAGGAAGTTCACAGAGACAGGCTGGAGGGGGGGAGGGTGCAGAGCGTGAGGGGGGGGGGGGATTGGGAGATGAGGGTGGGGATCTGGGTTCACGCCTGCCAGGACCTTCCAGGGCCGTTGTCACCGATGACACCTGTCCAAATGCACAGGTGTTTCCTGAGGACATGACACACGAAGCTGTATTGTCATCATTAACACTTGAGCCCCACCCCACAAAGGGGTCGGAAGGGAGATGACCTCCCTGGAGGCTGGAGGGGAGAAGGGAGGTGGGGAGGCGGTCAGGCACTGGGAGCATGTGGTGGGGGGTAGTGAAGGGCATGTCTCACTTTCACAGGAGAGGTGAGTGGATTCTACAAGCCCCAGGGCTGATGGAAGGCAAATCCCAGGGCTCCCCAGGGCTCCCTGGGGCCATGTCCGTGGCCCTTTTAAACAGCCAGTCCTGAAGCGTAGGGCCAGGACAGAGGCCTAAAGCCAGTGTGTCTAACCGAGTTCCCAACACACAGAGTTCTAATTATTTTTCTGTTTCCATTTGCCCAGAAGCACCAGAGGCAGATGCCAGGAACCCTATGTGTTTGTGTGTGTGTGTGTGTGTGTGTGTGTGTGTGTGTGCGTGCGCGCGCGTGCGTGCAAGCATGCATGTGTTCACCGTTAAAATGCCAGGGTCTCCATAACAGCTCTGTGCCAAGACACTGAGGCTAAGGTTATATGACTACTGGCAGAGTTGTCTCCCCTCCTCCCAGTCCCCACCTCAGCCCCCTGCCACACGCCCTGTGGAGTGTCTTAGCAGTCTCAGAGAGGACCCTGACATTCTCTCCGAGTTCTCAGATACAACAAAACAAAACGGAGACTCATTCTCTGGCATCTCTCAGCCCAAAGGCCTGGGGTTAAGCTCCATAATGGTTTAAATAGCCCCTGGGACAAGAAGAGGAGGTGGCCCCGGGCTCGCCCTGCCTCTTTTGTTCTCCAGCACTGCTCGTCTGCCAGATGTCTCACCTCACCACCTGGAGAGTGATAGTGGGTCTGTAGGGCCATATGTAGACCAGTGTACTGCCCGCCATCTTCTGTTCTGTCCTGGGAAGCTCAGTACCAGTCTCATCTCTCCTGCAATTTTGTGCCTGACCATGTTGAGCCTCCACCCTGGTGAACATACCAAGGACCAGAAGAACTTCTTGCTGCTCCAAGGATCTGCCCACCTTTACAGAAATGCTAGTCCTTCAGATTTCCTGGTCAGTGGGCTGGGGCCAACTCTGACTTCCATTGGAGTTCTGGGATTCAAGCTCCTCACTGCCAAGGGGCTAGGTGGACTCAAGCTTGGGGAGGGACCAGGGGCAGGGAGACACAAGCTGGCATCCATAGAACATTTATGGAATCTGCTAAAAGGAGAGCCAAGGAGAACATCCTCTAGATCTCTCTGACTCTCCTCCCATCCCTTTCCAAGAAGTGGATTTACCCTGAGTCGCTTACTCTCTAATCAGGGGTGCCCAGAGGCAGATACCCCAGGTTGGATGTGTCCCAGGGAAGTGGCTTTGGCCTTGACTGGATAGCTCTACTCTAGCTCCTTATGGAAGGCCTCCCATAACCTGGGGAGCTTCTCTTCCCCTTCTTGGAGGAGGCAGTGACCAGATCTGAAAGGGGCAGAAAGGCCACACTGCCAAGAAAAGTCCACCTGGCCCCAGCCCAGAATCTTACTGGGGCAATGGAACTGGTTGAGACCTCCATGCCTCCTCATGCCAAATTTCCCCCTATTTTGACCTTAAACATGGGTGTTCCCACTAGGAGGATGGACGGGGATGAGCTGAGGGTGGTTCCTTTTACTATCAAGAGTTGTATTTTTGTACGGTCCTCCCTTTTATGCCAAGTATGTGTGTGCCGAACTGTGCAATGGATTTACATAGCAAACTTGAGTCTGCAAATAAAGCAAAGTAAAAACCCACAGCTGGAGTGTGCTGCAGTCTTTATGGGGAGGGAGGGTCTTCCAACACCAGGGGTATCTAGAAGGCTCTTGAAATACCCAATGGAGTTAGGAAGATCCAGGGATTGGTTTTCTTAGAGAAAAGTCAGAGAAATTAGGGTATTTTCCCTTGGTCAGCCAGCAGTGGCCAAAAACAATGGAGCCTTCAGTGAAGTTGGGTCTTCTCTCTCTCCTGAGATTCATAAAGTGTCTTCAGCTCTATAGCACATCGTTACAAATCCACTCTGGAACTTAACTTGTTTTCCTCCTTTTGAGGACAGAGTCCAGCCTTGTGATTTGGAGACTATCACTCCCTCTGTCCCCCACAGTGAGGAAGGGCTTGATGAGAGAGACCACCCCGCTCACCATGGAAGAGTGCCAAAGTAGAAAGACCTGCTGGAGTCATCTCTTGGGGATGTCCTCACTTCTTGGGTTTTGTTTGGGGAGGTTCACATTTGTTGACCAGCCCTTTTAGGTTTTAGCATCTTCTCAACAGTGGCAGGCTATGTGTTTACCGCTCAAGATTAACTGCATCATATTAAAATGTAAATTTGGTTTTGGTCACTTAATCCTTCTCTGGGTCAGATTCCTGGAGTCCTGAAGTTTTCTGCAAGAATTGATCCTTCTTCCAAACAGACTAAGTGAGGACATTATTGGGGATTAAGACTCCTTTCTCTCCTGAGAGAATGGATGGAGGAAAAGGCCCATCTGGTTTGGACGGAAGGTGACAGAGCCATTAGATTCCTTTTTTATTCACCAGTGTTGCTTAGCAAGATGAGGGCTCATCTTCCTGTTTATATACATTGGTCTGTGGGTTGGCCAGACAAGAGTGGGAGAAATTTTCAGCACAGAATGCAGCCCCATCTGCCGCATTCCCTCTGGCTGGTAGAGCCAAGATAGCCAGAATGTGGTCCGCTTGGTTCACTGCTTTTCTGAAAAATCTGCTGCTTGAAGCTGGCGATCCTACAGCCTCCATTCCTGGAATTCATCTAGCAAGACAATGGCCTTTGATGGCAATCACCTGGAGGTCACAATAGTACCCAATGATCTGGAGAAATGGTGGGATTTTTATTCCATTTGCTTTAATTCAACAACTCTCAGAAGGACGCTGCTAGATTATATGTTAGATATCATTGCTGGAATGCACCATACAGGTCATGATATCCCGTTTGCTCTCTATGAATTATCCCAGGTATATCCCCTCTCCCCCAAATGATGGTCCAGTTTTCTGAACAAATACCACCAATGACACCAATTTGCTACTACCCGAGATAAGTCGTTCCAGGGTTGGTCAGAAAATCTTAACTCTTAATGAGCCAAAGTGGAACCACTTTCCCCACTGGCCTTAAAGCACATGAACTGTGGGGCGCCTGGGTGGCTCAGTCAGTTGAGCGGCCGACTTCAGTTCAGGTCATGATCTCGCGGTCCGTGAGTTCGGGCCCCGCATCGGGCTCTGTGCTGACAGCTCAGAGCCTGGAGCCTGTTTCAGATTCTGTGTCTCCCTCTCTCTGACCCTCCCCCGTTCATGCTCTGTCTCTCTTTGTCTCAAAAATAAATAAACGTTAAAAAAAAATTTTTTTTTTTAAAAAAGCACATGAACTGTGCCCCTGGAGTACATGGTCCTTCCAGTACTGGCATCTGAAGAGAATTTTCTTATCCTACTTCTCAGTATTAAACCTTGCAAGCTTGTATTAGATAAGGCTGGATTATACTGCAGTAATGAATATACCGCCCCCCCCCCCCCAATCACAGTGCCTTAAAACAAGAAAAGTTTGTCTTCTGTTCATCCAAAGTCCAACGAGAGGCTGCCAGTTCTGGAAAATCTTCATCCAAGTGATGGCAGTGATTCAGAATCCTTCCATCAAGAGGTTCCCGCATCTTGGGGTACTGTTCCATCCACACAGGTAGGGGAAGCAGCACCAAAAGAATCTCACGGGGCATTTATGGCCAAGTCTGGAAGTGATTGATATCTACTACTCACACTCCATTGGCCAGATTCCAATCACATGCTCCAACCCAACTGCAAGGGAGAATGGGAAATGTAATTTTCCTATGTATTCAGGAAAGGGAAACAGAAGTGGTGAGCATCCAGCCAGTCTCTGACAGATGGCAATTTAAGTCACCTACCTCCATTTAACAGGTTTTAAGCTCTCACCTTCCTAAACCTTACCTGAACAAAACTCACTTCTTCAAATGTGATGCTTGGATCTGAAGTGAGACCAAGCCTATCTGATCTGCACTGAGGAGAAAGGGACCATTTACCTCACACTGTGATTCTCCTCCTTCTCCTCCTCCTCCTCCTCCTCCTCCTCCTCCTCCTCCTCCTCCCTCCCCTCCTTCTCCTCCTTCTCCTTTCTTCTTCTCCTTCTCTTCTTCTTCTTCTTCTTCTTCTTCTTCTTCTTCTTCTTCTTCTCCTTCTTCTCCTAATGTTTATTTTTGAGAGAGAGGGAGAGAGGGTGAGGGGGTAGGAACAGAGAGAGAGGGGAGCAAAGGATCTGAAGTGGGATCTGTGCTGAAAGCAGAGAGCCCAAAGTGGGGCTCAAACTCATGAACTGTGACATCATGACCTGAGCCAAAGTCAACCACTCAACCGACTGAGCCACCCAGGCACCACTACCTCACTGTGCTTCTGTCGATGCATTGGCTTTTCTGGCAGACACAGCACATCATTGACATACATTGAGTCCATGTGAACTGCTCTTACGCCACATCTTCTCCATCCTGCCTAGAGCGGTGGTCTCTTGAATCTGGGAATTATCATTGAGGAGCAGTGAAACCCATATGGAATGGGCAGGAAGGAGCAGAATGCAGTGGACTGGACGATGGGGGGGCTGGCCATCAGCAGGGCCCATGCAATTAGGGGCATGAAATGAATTCAGAGGAATGTCTTGCCCAGATGAGCAATAGGACAGCACTTGACCAGGGGACAGCAGGGGTCTAAGGAACCCTGACTCCATTGGTTGGCTTGCTTGCCTTTGAGTCCCACCTCCTGTAGGGTCTATGGGGCATGTGCATCTCGATGTGCCCAAGGTCTCCAGCCTGCCCTTGAATATCCAGAGAGCATCCCAGACACTGCTTGCCAGGATCCCCCTCTAACATTCCTGGAAGTGCCCCAAGATGCTCACCTGTGCCATGAATCCATCCCGGGGGACGTTCCAGCCCATCTTTACCCCAGGCTGCCCCACCATTCCCCACTGCAACTGGCTTCTCCAGGCCATAGCCATGCTCACCCAGTCACCCTAGATGTGGACACAGGCCCTTTATCAAAACACAGCCAACACTAGGATAAACTTGAGCCAAACTTTATGAAAGGCTTGACCAGGAATCATCCTGTGGAAAGGAAATGGCTGAAAACTGGATCCTGGAACTCAGAGCTCCAGTGGTCCCTGAGCTGGTCCCTGCTGGCCCCTATTCCTGGCTCTTGCTTGCACCTTAGCCCCTTTCTCCCTGCAGTGTGTGTGTGTGGGGGGGGGGGGGCGGGGGTACTGCGGATGTCTCACTCCAGAACTAGGACCCCCCCTCGCGGCCTTCTCTGGGCTCCACCCAGGTCTCAGCCTCTGTCCTAAACAATGTCATCATCATCCCATAAACTTCTGGCCACAGCGCACATAACCTATTACACGGTCATGCCTTAAACTTCTCCATGCCAGAACAGAACTGTTATTACTATTGCAAAACCAAAGGCCCATTAGTGTCTTTCCCCAAAATATGAATCAGAAGAGTGATGGCAGCTTTACCAAAGTGATGCTTCCTCGCTTCCTCTCTCCTAGTCATCGAGACTTCACAAATGCCAGGGCGGGCTCTCAGAGGACCTCATTACTCGGAACTCTGCCGTCTCAAGTCAGGGCCGAAAACTGTAAGTGTGGAACACCTGGCCAGTAAAGCTGACAGCTGAGACAGGCTCAGTGAGCTGTGAGAAGTTGCAGATGGGAGGGACTGTGAGCTCATCACAATGAGCACGTCAGCCCTGGAGGCCACACCAGCGGAAGCACAGACCTGTAGGTGGGGACTCCCCGCCAGAATGACAAAGGGAGGTCTGGACTGTCCCACCCCTAGCTGGCCAGGGGCTTTGCCGTGTAAATAGCACTGGAAGTTAATCCCAGATTACTTACTACACGTTTAGGCTTTAACTTCTATTGAGTAGACAGCCTAGGGGTAATTTTTGTAGCATGTGTTTCACGCTTCACAACTAATGCCCCTTAAAGAGTTGAAGTGGACATGTTTAAGGAAATAAAACAAAGCAGGCCCAATAAACATTTGGAGCTGTAGCTGGGAAGCCAGACTACCCCATCTGGATGAGTGAGCCATCGCTCGGCAGTGAACTAGCACGAGATACCGTATTAGCTCAACAGGGGAGTGTAATTGGATGTGGTCGGTGATCCTGCTCCTAATTTTGTTGGGAAACGTGCACTGGATGAGTGTGAGTGAGATAAGGACAAGCTGACTACAGTTGTCCAGGAGGAGCCTGTGAGCCACCTGAGCCCTAGACACTCCTGACCCCCCAACCCCCTGGCTCCAGGAGTGTGGCCGCCCTCCTATTCAGGGAGGCCAAAGCCTCTGGCTCTAGGCTGGGGCTGAGCATATGGGGAGGAGGCGGGCCAAGAGTCAGGCTCTGTGGTAGGGGGTGTCGGGAGGTGTGGGGGTGAAGAGAGGTGAGGAACAGAAAGGAGGGGTGATGGCGATAAGCGTAAGGTTTGAAGACCCAAGGAAACAAAATGTTTGAAAAAGAAAGCATTTCAGAGGTATAAATATTTTGTTGGTGGTGGTAGTGAGTAAACCTTTAGTAAAGTCCCAGAGGTTTGTAAACATATGCTACATATTTGTACATTGAACGATTTCTTTTTTTTTAAGTTTGTTTATTTTGAGAGAGAGAGTCGGGGGGCGGTAAGGGCAGAGAGAGAGGGGGAGAGAGGATCTCAAGCAGGCTCCACACTGTCAACACGGAGGCTGACACAGGGCTCGATCTCACAAACCACGAGATCATGACCTGAGCCAAAATCAAGGCTCAGACACTTAACTAAGTCACCCAGGTGCCCCCTCCTCACCCAGGTGCCCCCTCCGTTTTTTTGTGTGTGTGTTTTTTTTTTTTACTATTTCTTAATTAGCCTTGGGATTATTCATGGCTCTAGTCATGCCTACTCTTGTCCCCATAAGTGGTGCCTCGGAAAACTCTCAGAGCAGACCATGTGGGTGCTCTGAAGAAGCCTGAGGAGGAGGGCTGAAATCAATCCCTCTTAGCACTTAGGAAGAAAAGCAAAGGACTGGAAGCCCTGAGGAAACATCCTCTTCAGTCTCCAACATCTGCGCTGTCCCGTCACAGGCGCTGCTCACCCAGGACCGTGTGGAAAGGAGCTCGGGGCCCTCAGGGAACTCCCTCCTAGTTCCAGGCACGGCCATCTGGTACGCACTCCACATGCACAGTCACATACCCATCGCAGTGACATCCACCAGCTTCTGGATCATCTGGGCGTGGATGCCGTGGAAGGACAGCCCATCTACCTCCGGGCCCACCTCGCCCGAGACTCCACTCTGGACTTGGGTGCCGCACCAGGATGCCCAACACTTTTTCTTCCTGGAAAAACAAGGGGATGGGGATAGAATGGGGGAGGGGGAGGAAAAAGAAAGAAACACATACATTTACAAGTGGAGGAAGAGTGTTTCGCTTGGCGTGGACTCCTTTTTAAAAACGAATTTTTGCTTAACCACAGTAATGCCACTGGCAGACTCATAATGAAAAATAAGTGTCCTGTATCACCTCTCATCTGCCCCAAACCTGCTCCCGAGAAGCAGCAATTTGGAACAGTTTGGGATGTTTCTTCTGGTAGCTACCTTGGAGTTAGTGTTTGTTAAAAACACTGAAGATTCGCTTCTGCGGGGACAGCATGGGCTACTCCTTGCAACCTAGCCCCTGCTCAGCTCTGGATCATCCGTCCGCGGCTTTTGTGCCGAGGAGGCTCCCATTCCTCCTGAGACGCCGCCTGTGGGGCGTGTACCAACCCCTGCTGCAGCCACCTTCTTGTCTTCTCCATAAGACCCAGTGTGGATGTGGGGGCATCCGGAGGGAGCAGAGCCATGGAGAAAATGCAGCCTGACCTGAGAGCGCGGGCCTACGCCAGCCGACTCCATCTTGTTCTGTGTCCTTCACCTTGACCACGCCTCCTCCCCTTGAGTAACCTCCCGCTCACCTGCCTAACAGGACTCTGACCCTTCCCCAGCCAATCGGCTGAGGCCACAGCCATTACCCCACCAACTGCCCCTAGGCCCCAATAAAACCTTTGTCCTTTTGAAATTCAGCTCTCTCTCCCCTGTATCTCACCGCTGCGTAGGGTGCAGGTAGGGCATTGAGCTCGAGCTAGCTCCAATAAAGGCTCTTTTGCTTTTACATCAGACTCGGCTCCCTGGCGGTCTTTGGGGATCACGAATTCTAGGCATAACAGACCCTGGGCCCAGCAGGCAGGGTTTAGGATCAGACAGATCTGACTTGGGTCTTTCCTGGTAGGTGTTTTAACTTCTCCTTGCCTCAGTGTCCTCATCTGTATAATGGGGATTTTGATGATAATAGTAGTAATGCCTCCATTAAATAAGACGATGGAAGTAAAGCACCTAGGGTGGCCCTTGGCACACAGTAGGTGCTCATGAGATGAAGTGAATTATTATTGGCAGGGTTGGGTCCCCTGGCCTTTAGCCCAGAGCTTTTTTTCCTTTGACATATTTGCTCATTTTTTAAAAAGTGATTTGATACCCCTCATTTCACCTCCCGAAAATTAAGGTCCCAAAGAACTACTTATCAAAGCTAGCATGAGTTACTCTCTGGTTGAAAAGTTCTCCCTGAGGAAGGGGGTCTTGGGTGTGGGCAAAAGGAGAAAGGACGGTGCCTGAGGGGCAGAAGTCCAGTACGTTCTCCTCCCCTCCTCCTCCTCCGAAAGCAGAAGCGGGAGGGGAGGGGTGGTGGAGGAGACAAGGCATCCACAACAGGAAGGTTAGGACAGGACTGAGAAGGGCTCTCATCTTCCTCCTCAGGCATTTGCTCATTCATTTCAGCACCCATCAAAGTTTCCTTGAGCACCAGCTGTGTGCCAGAGCTGAACCAGGGATACAGTGGTGAATGTGACATAGTCCCTGCCCCCCTGGGGGGTTCATAGTCTAGATAAGTGACCAGGCAGGCACAGTCTATGGGGATCACAGCACCAAGCAGGGGGCATCCAACCCTGGTTATCAGAGTGGCTCAAGAAAGACTTTCTAGAAGACAGACAGCTAGGATGTCAGATGACAAAAGAGCAGGAAGGAGCCAAGCCAGGGGCTGTGAGGAGCACTCACTGAAAACCAGTCAAAACAATGGAGAGAGTGCTGGCAAAACTCACCTGGGAACTGTCTCTACTCCCAGCTGGTGGGAGAGCCTGCATTTCCACCTGCCCTGGGTGCCAAGGTGGGAGGGACACCCACGGGCATTTCCAGGCATCTCTTTGTCCACCAGCCCCTTCCCAGGGACTACCCAGCCTAGAATGGCATTTCCTGCCCTTTGTTTGGGATTTATTCTTCCATTTCTCTCTCCATTGGATCATATCCTCTCTTTCTGGGGGAGTGCTCCTGGGTCCCCGGAGGGGGGATGGGCATTTCCTCTTAGCTCACTGCCCACTGGCACCATTCCCATCCTTCTGGGTCCCAGGGAGAGGCTTGGGGTGTCAGGGTGCATGTGATTAGACAGCAGCTTTGGAACTGGTTGGCACTCGGCCTCTACCAAGAGCCACAAGGAACAGCTGGGCCAGTGGAGACTGCCTGAAAATTTCCAGGAATCACTGAATGACCACACCATCTTCAAGGAGATGCCACCACATGGAGGAGGTGACAGAAGACAGGAGACTTGACCTGGAGGCAGAGCACCTGGAGGCTGTGACACCAATCCAGGCTGAGACAGTGTGGCATGAGAGGAGGGACAGAGGACTGAAGTGAGACAGGAAGGCCAGGGCTTGGGGCCTAGTTCATTGTGAACAGGGAAAGAGGCCCTAGGATGCCTTCTGGGGCTTAGTGGCTGAGTGTGTGGGTGGTCACTGTTGGTTCACACAGGGTGTGTGGTAGGGTGGTGTCATGGGTAGGTGATGTTGCTGTTCAAAGTGGGGTGGGAGAAAGGGGCCTCCTAGGAAGTTAGAACTGTTCTGTATCATGATCTTGGCAGTGGCTGTATGGATGTATATGTATGTAAAAATTTATCTCGGGGCGCCTGGGTGGCTCTGTCGGTTAAGCGTCCGACTTCAGCTCAGGTCATGATCTCGCGGTCCGTGAGTTCGAGCCCTGCGTCGGGCTCTGTGCTGACAGCTCAGAGCCTGGAGCCTGTTTCAGATTCTGTGTCTCCCTCTCTCTCTGCCCCTCCCCCGTTCATGCTGTGTCTCTCTCTCAAAAATGAATAAACGTTAAAAGAAAAAAAATTAAAAAAAAAATTCATCTGCTGTACATGCAAGGTGTATGCACTTCTTTCTTCTATGTAACTCAATTTTTAAAAGTTAGAAAGAAAAGTAGAGTGGGATTAAGGTACTGGAAGAGAAAAGGAGCCCAGGATGAAGCCATGTTCCTGCTTGTCTGTATCATCCATCTATCCATCCATCTGGCCAGACAACCAGCAATCCAGCCATCCAGCCAGAAATCCATCCATCCATCCACCCATCCATCCATCCAGGCATCCATCTATCCATCCATCCATCCGTCTAACCATCCATCCATCCATCCATCCATCCATCCATCCAGGCATCCATCCATCCATCCATCCAGGCACCCATCCATCCATCCATCCAGGCATCCAGCCAGCCAGCCATGCATCCATCCATCCATCCATCCATCCATCCATCCTTAGTCCCTGTAAGGTGTCATCATTCAGCTCTTAGCCCTTGACAAGGTGTGGGGAATGCTCTCCAGCCATTTAGTGCCCTCAGATAAAACTCCCAGGCACAGCCAAGGGCTGGAGCAGGCAGGGTGTGCCTTAGATGGTGGTGGCTACCTTCCCTGGGCTCCTCAGCCTGGTGCCCACACCTGCTACAGTTACAAGGGGACCCCTAAGAACCGTCCCTGAATATGGGAGGCCCTGCTTACAAGCAACTCACAGAGCAGAGATGGGGGATATTCCTCATCCTGCTAATCAAGCTGCACCACCTGCTCAGGCCACAGCTCTGCCCACACCTCTCGATGAGTCAGGGACATCCATGGAGCCACCTACAGAACTCTAGCATGACGATCCCAGTTACTCCCCCTGCACGCTGCACTGCTTCGTGTGCCTGCACCTTGGCTTATGTGGGTCCTCTGCCTGGAAGAGCCTTCCCACCCTTTCTTACCTGCCTACTTATATCCCACTCATCCTTTAAGACCTAGCTCAGCACCACCTCCTCCAGGCAGCCTTTCTTGAGCCCTCTGAGGGAGCTGAGTGCCTGCTCTCTGTCCCCACAGCAGCTTGCTCTGCACACTTCTATTGTTCCATGAGTCCCCACACCTGACCCCAGGGAGATCCCGAGTTGTCTACCCAGGGCCTGGGTCTGACCCCATTGCCTCTCAGAGCAGACCTGGCCTGGCCCAGAGGAGGGGCTCAACACACACGAGTTTGTACTTTTGCTTTGAAAACGTTTCCTTTTATTTTCCTTACAAGAGCGATACATTATTAATGTATTTATGAAGGACTGGGTGGAAACTCAAAAGGAGAATTTTCCATCCCCAGAGGGTAAGCATTTGGTCTGTGTGAATTTGTTTGGCTGGGTTCATTCTTTTGTGTCTGTGTGAATCAGGAATCATGTGTCAGGCAGTCCCCCTGAGTGTTTTTTTCCCAGTTCAGATACAGGAAGTGCAAAGAAAACACAGAAGGCCCTGTGGGCCCCTATGGGGCAGATCGTTTCCCCTGAAAATGTCACTTCAAGCTGCTCTAGTGCCCCCAACCCCACATGGCACCCTGGCGTTAACAGGAACCAGGAAACTTCTGAGCCACAGAAACAGAATGGAGTCAGAAAGACCCAGGCTCAGGTCCAAGGTCATCTCTTAGCTGGGTGAGCTGGGCAAGCCACCTCCCTTGTTGGAATCCCAGCTCCCTCATGTGTAAAGTGGGGACAACATCAACCCAGGGAGGTGTTGGAGAGAAACAGGGTGGCAGGAAGGAGAAAGAGAGACACAGAGGGAGAGACAGGGCTCTGGATGCACATGCTTCTCCAAAGTGAGGGGCTCTGGGCCTCAGCCGCTGGCTGCCTGGGGACTCATCACTACCACTCGCCCCACCTGAGCTGCTATGTCCAGGCTCGAGGCTCAGGAACCTTCCCGCCTTGGGATTGCCTTTGCTTCTCCCCAGACCAACCCTGTAACCCAGGGTCTCAGAGTGTGGTCACCCAGAACATGTCAGAAATGCCACTTCGGCTCAACTCAGGTCTCTGGAGTCAGGTACCCTGGGGTGGGCTTTGCACCCTGTGGTTTACGATGCCCTGAGGTGATTCAGATGCCTCTGGATTTGGGGACCTGCTGCCCCAACAAAGCACTGCATCGGCCTGCCCGGTCGTTCATTCGTTCGTTCTACAAGAATTTACCACTATGTTCCCTCTGCCGGTTGCTGGGAAAGCAAACACAAAAGACCGGGTTCCTGGTCTTGCATTTAGCGATCCATACCTTTGGGAGGCCAGGCTAGGAAAGTGAGGCCTTCAGGTGCACGAGACTGCTTCTGGACTGGTTAGGAGTGGCCGTGGGGTCAGCGGCCCAGCCTGACCTCGCACGGGAACCCCTCCTCCATGGGCCCACGTCAGAGGCTTCCTCCTTGCAGGGCTGGGCAGCTCTGCAGAGGGTAAGGTCTTCCTTACAGTGAACCAGAATCTGCTTTCGTGACCTCTGCCTTTTGGCCTGCTTCTGTCTCTCAGGGGGCCGAGGGCGTTGTCTGTCTCCCTCCTCCAGGAAGCCATTCAGGTGTGAGCCATTCATGCCCCCCAGTCTTCTCCCCTCCAGGCCGAACACCCCAGCTACCTCCACTGTTTCTCAGGCTTTGCGGCCCTCTCAGCCTCCCACCTGCCCCCAGGTGAAGCTGCTGCTCACGGGCAAGTTCCTTCAGGCCTGGGATTTAGACATCAAGTCAGGGCTTTGGCTCCAATTTCCCATGATCCAAATTATTCTGGAAAATTCTCCCAGAAGGTGCTTCAGGCTCAAGGAGGAGCAGGGGATGAAGAGGTGGGTTTGAGTCTGCGATTGGGGTGAGGGGGGAGGGCCGTGGGAACTGAGGCCCCAAGAGAGAACGGCAGAGTCATTGAGTCCTTCTGTTTTCAAAAAACAATCATCCTAAAATAATCCACATGCCAAAGAGCCACATTTTGTGGTGGCAAATTTTGCTCCCCTACATAGGCAGGCTCTGCCTCTGGCTGTTAACAGGCAGCAGTGGTCCTGGCCCTGGGCTGAAAGCCTGGAGCATGCCTGCCTCTCCTGCAGGAAGTGGCCAGCCGGGGTGTGTTACTTTAGCAACGGATGGAAGGGCCTGAGCCCAGTCCTGCTCCCCAGGTGCTCTGGAGGGTCCAACTGCCTCCCTTAGGTAATGTCTGTGGACCTCACATGAGTTGAGGATGTACAGCACACAGGCCAAGGCACAGCCTCCCCAGTTAGAAACACCTAGAACAAAAAAAGATTCTACCATGGAATTGGAAAGCTTATGGGGTCCATCACCCTGCCTCTAAGCAGCAGAACTCATCTCAAAGAGTGGCCCCAAGGGGGGTGTGGGTGGCTCAGTCGGTTGAGTGTCCAACTTCGGCGACCATAAAACCTATGACCCACAAGGAACGGTATGGCCATAGACCACCCCTCATACGATGGAAACAAGCCGATCAGGAATGGACCACCCAGCATCTAGAGTTATCCAGTCAATAAGGGTAGGACCTGAGAAGAAACAAGAGGGAAGGGACGGGGCTGACCAAAACCCTATAAAATAAAGACCCTTGTCTACAGTTGGGGCATTCACTTTTGAATGCTCCTTCTCCGTAAAGAGGACTTTCCTATTACTCTTACTTGGTAAGTAAGAGTAATCTTATAGTCTAATAAACTATTGCCTGCTGCTCATTTTGTGTCCACATCTTCATTCTTCAAAGCAGTGAGACAACAAACCCCAGGTATTGAGGTAAAAAAAAATTCTGCAACACGGACAGTTCAGAGCCTGGAGCCTGCTTCAGATTCTGTGTCTCCCTCTCTCTCTGCCCCTCCCCCACTCACACTCTGTCTCTCTCAAAAATAAATAAACATTAAAAAAAAAAAAAAAAAAGACCAGTGGCACCAGGAGCTCCTGTGAACTTGTTAGAAACACAGATTCTTGGGCCCCAGCGCAGACCTGGGCCTGACTGGCCCGCCATGTGAATACTCACCAGTGATGACAGCAAAGTCAGCCTCCACATCACAGGCAATCACATCCCCATTTCGTATGTGTCTTTTCACAGCCTCCTTGACTTTGCCCTTCCCAAGCTGATTGCCCCATCACCAACCCCTGAAGGCAAGGGGAACCAAGTCAGTGGGTGTATAGGATTGGGCAAAATGGGGGCTCGTTGTGGGGCAGGACGGTCCCCCCCCCCCACATGTGTTTTGTTGCCTCAGGTTAGGGAAAAGGGTTGCTTCTGGGTACATTTTCAGACAACTAGGAGAGGTACTTCTCCTTCAGATCTTCTAGGAACTTCTTTAGTTAAAATTGAGTTGAGGGGCGCCTGGGTGGCTCAGCCGGTTAAATGCCCAACTTCGGCTCAGGTCATGATCCCACAGTTCATGGGTTTGAGCCCTGTGTTGGTCCCCGGGCTGAGGGCTCAGAGCCTGGAGCCCCTGCTTCAGATTCTATGTCTCCCTCTCTCCCTGCCCCTCCCTCACTAGTGCTCTCTCTCTCTCTCTCTCTCTCTCTCTCTCAAAAATAAATAAAACATACAAAGTTTTTTTAAAAAAGTGAGTTGAAGTTTGGAACTCACCAGAATGTGGCCAGTGCCCTACTGAGTCATGCTCTCTAGTCACAGATGGAATACCCCCTATGCTGATGTTACCAAGCCCGAGGGAGACACAGCTGTGGTTCCTCAACTTTTGAGTGACTCCTGCTTACAGAGGGGCTTCAAGGAAGGCCCTGAACCCCATCCATGTGCTGGGGAGCTGATACAGATTGTAAAGGTCAATTCTGTAATTTAATGTAAATTAAAGACTGAGCCTGGGTGGCTCAGTCGGTTGGGTGTCCAACTTCGGCTCAGGTCATGATCTCACAGTTCGTGAGTTTGAGCCCCACATCAGGCTCTGTGCTGAGAGCTCAGAGCCTGGAGCCTGCTTCAGATTCTGTGTCTCCCTCTCTCTCTGCCCCTCCCCCACTCATGCTCTGTCTCTCTCTCAAAAATAAATAAACATTAAAAAAAAAAAGAGTATGAAATATATGAGTGTCAGTTAATCTACACCAGAAGGGTGCCTGGTTGCTTGTGGAGTAGCCTAATGAGGAATACATACCACAGGGGTGGTTGGTTAGCACTGGAAAGAGACCACGGCCTAAAGGCAATCTGATAAGCAGCACCAGAGGGTTTGTTAATTAGCACAATAAATGCTAACGCAAATACGTTAGAATAAATCAATATCAGAAATGATTTAATTCTTCTGTGAAAGGAATGGTGTTGAAGATAGGTGAACTGGCTAAAAATAATTACCAGGCCGCACCACCCTCACAGGAACAGGATGCAAAAAAATCTAACCAGGGGCACCTGGGTGGCTCAGTCAGTTAAGCGACTGACTTCAGCTCAGGCCATGATCTCGCGGTCCACGAGTTCGAGCCCTGAGTCGGGCTCTGTGCTCACGGCTTGGAGCCTGAAGCCTGCTTCAGATTCTGTGTCTCCCTCTCTCTCTGTCCCTTCTCTGCTCTGTCTCTCTCTCTCTCTCTCTCTCTCTCTCTCTCCAAAAAAAAAAAAAAAAAAAATTATAACTGACTCTGCAGCCTACCCATGTGAGGTGGTGCTAGAGGAACACTCTTTGCTCCTGTGTCCAGGCATTTCTGGAGGATTCTGTAGGCCAGAGGTCAGCTGAATCTGCCTCCAGGAGAGGGTTGTGGCTGCCTTAAGATAACCGCTTACCCAAAGCACTTGTCCAAGGGCCTCAAGGGCAGAGGGCCAGGCCATGCAAGCCTGCAGAAAGGTTGCATGGCTCTTTTTGTGTCTGTTTCTAGAAAGGCCTGGAATGCGTGGAAGCATTTCACCAGAGGCTAGCATTCACTGTGAGATGGTGGACAGGGACCAGAGCTACCCCACCTCGAGCGCCAGAGACCTGGACGCAGCCCAAAGAATCAGACTGTTGTGAATGGACAGATGCCTTAGGTCCACACCCTGAGGATTTCTCTCTGAAAAATTTTCTGGGTCCACGACAGGCTACTGAATGAAGGGAAATAATAACAACCCCAGCATTGGTATTTTGTCTATTTCTGTCTCTGCTCTTTTGCATTTTATGAATTTTATCTTGTTTGCTCCTCAGGTGAGTCCTTGTTTTCCTCACTTGATGGCATTCCCAGAATTTCCAAGAGGGGTGGCACCTAGGTCCTGGGTGGTCGGTAGTACGTCCATGACAAGGTAGCTGCCAGTGGAAACTGAGGAAAACAGGGTCTTGATGGAGCAGAGGGGAGAAAAGACCAAGGGTGGTCCTGCTGAGAAGGGGGTGCTGGGGGAAATCACAGGAGAAGCCTGGGATCCTTTGGGTAAGAGAGGGGTCCAAGGGCCCACAAAAAAGGGGCAATTGGAAGGCACAAACAGCGAGCTCTACCTGTGTCCTCTGGGATCTTGGGGGGATGAGCAAAGATTAGGGGTCCATTCATCAGGGGAAGAGCAGCTCCTTCAGACCCTGATGGCCCCTTTGGACTTGGAGACCCCTTCCCTCCCCGCCCTGGGCACGCTTTCCTCCAGCCCTCAGGTCCTTCGCCTGGCCAGCCTCGAGAGACAGGAAGCCCAAGCCAACTGTGCTGTGGGCACCACACCCACGGCCTCTTCTGGGAAAGACCAGGCGATTTGCAGAAATTTTCTACCCAGCCAGGAAGACTTTCATTGTCTCATCCAACCTCAAAAGCCAAAGGAGACTAATGAGTCTGGGAAACACTCTGAAGTGTTTGAATGAAGAGAACAAATAAACACAGAACAGAGAAACTTGCCTTAATTACCCCAGGGTCTACACCTACTCCCAGGGGAAGAACACTGCTCTGGGAGTTACAGCAAGCCTTTCAGAAATTCAGTTAAAGCAACGTGATTCCATGAAAAGCATGTTTGGAGGGGTCCTGGGAGTCTGGACTCCTAATTCTACCAGCAACACTAATGGGCTCAGCGACCATGAGGAACCTCCGTAGGCCTCATTTTTGTACACTCTACCTTACCTACTTCCCAGGGTTTTAAAGAGGCTTCAACAATATATGGATGTGAAACCTCTTTGAAAGCGATGAAGTTCTGTACAAACACAAATGATCACATTATATTATTAGCAATCGGAATATTGCACTAATCATATATTCAAGATATATTTCAAAACTAAAGCTCTTATAAGATGAAGCACAGTATATACATGGTTCATTGGTCCTGCATGACTAAAAGAATATGTTATGCCTTGATTTTATTATTATTATTATTATTATTATTATTTTACTATTAGTTTTTTTTTAAGTTTATTCATTTTTTTTTCAACGTTTATTTATTTTTGGGACAGAGAGAGACAGAGCATGAACAGGGGAGGGGCAGAAAGAGAGGGAGACACAGAATCGGAAACAGGCTCCAGGCTCCGAGCCATCAGCCCAGAGCCTGACGCGGGGCTCGAACTCACGGACCGCGAGATCGTGACCTGGCTGAAGTTGGACGCTTAACCGACTGCGCCACCCAGGCGCCCCAAGTTTATTCATTTTGAGAAAGAAAGAGACAGTGTGAATGGGGGAGGGGACAGAGAGAGAAGGAGACAGAGAATCCCAAGCAGGCTCCACACTGCCACACACAGCCTGACACGGGGCTCTAACCCCCAAAACCATAGATCATGGCCTGAGCCAAAACCCAGAGTCGGATGCTTAACTGACTGAGCCAGCCAGGTGTCCTTTTTTACTATTAGTTTTAATATTTTAGAGTTGGGGGAATAGAATATGCTAAAGCGTCATTTTCCTTTCTTGCTGTGGGAATGTTGGATTTCTAAGTGATAATGTTGTTATTGTCTACACAGATCACAATAAACAAAGAACAGCTCTGGAGTAGAAAAACTATGGACCCCATAGAACTCCTTCATGTCACCTGTTCAATAGTCAACTAAAAAGGCATTTAGTGCAGACACGCTCTTGTTGAATTCTCTGTGCTTCTGACTTACCAGTAGCTGAGATTCCAGGAATCTTCTGGGCTGCCAGCAAAAGATCATCAGTGGGGTCAACCCAGGGCCTGATGCTCATCTTCCTCGCATTATAGCAATTACCATTGGCGGCCCTTCCTGTGCGCTCAATTGCCACCAGATGGTCGAATCTGCCAGGAAGCAAGGGCATAGGGGCTTTATGGAGGGTGTGGCTGACTTGTTGGGTCATGTGTTTGTGTGAAGGACCCTTGTGCTCTCTTTGATTCCTTCATTCCTGCAGAATTTGACTCAACATTTATGTGTGCCACGGCCTGTGCTGGGGGCTAGTTGATCAGATCATTTTTTTTAAAGTTTATTTGTTTATTTTGAGAGGAGGGAGGGGCAGAGAGAGAAAATCCCAAGCAGGCTCTGCACTGTCAGCATAGAGCCAGACTCGGGCCTGGAACTCAGGAACCATGAGATTATGACCTGAGCCGAAACCAAGAGTCAGATGCTTAACTGACTGAGACACCCAGGTGCCCCTCAATCAGATCACTAAAAATCTCATCAGAAGCTCTAGCGGTTCATTAGAGTCAGAGGCTGTGAGATTGAGAAGGCCAACGGTCAGGGTCACGTGTTTGACACTGCTGATGCCCTGCCCCATCTCCACTAGTCAGTGGGCACCAGCACCCAGGGGTTGGAGCGTTGGCTGCTCC
The DNA here is from genome assembly GCF_027475565.1 of Acinonyx jubatus. NCBI lineage: Eukaryota > Metazoa > Chordata > Mammalia > Carnivora > Felidae > Acinonyx > Acinonyx jubatus. The sequence goes on along the minus strand of NC_069386.1, from coordinate 131,958,290 downwards.
TGGCCCACTTCTGGCTTCTTCTAGGTTCTTGTTCGGTTTATGAACACAAACAGACTTTAAAAAGAGTTGAAATGGAAGACGAATGAATCTAATACAAGACGGAGATTAGATAAGAGGCACAGGGAGCAGCGGTAAGCTTGTGGGCTATGGAATCAGATGGTGTAGGCTCTGAGTCCAGACCCTCCCGCTCCTGGCCTTGGCCAAGTGCTTAACCTCTCTGACCCACATTTGCTACCTCGGATGACCTGACAAGGGGACCTGTCTCCTACAGGGCTGAAAGCAGCCTCCCTCGGCCTCATTTTTGGACACTGTGCCTGCAATATCTACTTCCCCGGGTTTGAAAGAGGCTTCAACAACATAGTGGAGAAAATGCACAAGAGGTGCTTAGCAGAGGGCCCTGCACCCACTCAGTGCATGGTAAGTGGTAGTAGTTGTGGATGTTATCACTATTAGGAGGAATATTATCTTTTTTTCTCCACTATTTTTAAGTTTTTATCTAAATTCTAGTTAGTTAACAGACAGTGCAATATTGGTTTCAGGAGTAGAATGCAGTGACTCATCACTGATCTACAATGCCCAGTGCTCATCACAAGCGTCCTCCTTAATACCCACCGCCATATAGCCTATCCCCCACCCACCTCGGGAAAATACTGTCTTGATTATCCAATTTAAAAACATGAAAATCACACTTCTTTATTTCTGCAAATCCTCCCATGATGGAGTTCTTTAAAATCTTTGCTACAGGTAGCTAGGTGGTTAAGCATTGACTTCAGCTCGGGTCATGATCTCGCGGTCTGTGAGTTCGAGCCCACATCGGGCTCTGTGCTGACAGCTCAGAGTCTGGAGCCTGCTTCGGATTCTGTGTCTTCCTCTCTTTCCGCCCCTCCGCCGCTCATGCTCTGTCTCTCTCCCTCTCTCAAAAATAAGTAGACGTTAAAAAATTTTAAAAATCTTTGCTGTGGGAAACTGTGTGGTGGTTGCTCAAAACACGTAAAATAGAATCACCACGCGAACCAGAAATTCCACAAAAGAATGGACAGCGGGGTCTCCAAGAGATATTGCACATCCTTGCTCACGACAGTGGTGTTCCCACCAAGCGAACGGTAGAAGCAGCCCAGTGCCCACCGACAGACGAGCAAAAACAACCAAAAGTGGTGCGTCCTCAAAAAGGACGGAAATTCTGACACGTGCTACAACATGGATGAAACTTGTGGATAATTTGCCGACCGAAATCAGCCAATCACAGAAGAACGAATACTGTAGGATCTCACCTTTATGAGGTACTAGAGCAGTTGATTCATAGAGACAGGAAGTAGAAGGGTCGGGGTCAGGGGTTGGGGTCGGGGTGGGGGATGGAAAGTCACTGTTTAATGAGGACAGCATTGCCGTTTGGGAGATGAAAAGGTCCTGGAGATGGACACATGACAATGCGAATACACCTTAATGCCACTGAACTGCACACTTAAAATGGTTAAAGTGGCAACATTTATGTTATGTATATTTTGCTACAGTAAAAAAAAACCACTAAGCTCTGAATGCTTTTTCTGTACATGTTTTTATTTATTCTATTTTATTAAAACAATTTTTTTATGTTTATTTATTTTTGAGAGACAGAGACAGAGAGAGAGCAGGGAAAGGGCAGAGAGAGGGAGACACAGAATCCGAAGCAGGCTCCAGGCTCTGAGGTGTCAGCACAGAGCCCTATGTGGGGCTTGAACTCACAGTCTGTGAGATCATGACCTGAGCTGAAGTCGGACGCTTAACCGACTGAGCCACCCAGGTGCCCCTGTACATGTTTTTAAAAAACAAAATCTTTATGCCTGGTCTGTGCCCTCTGGTTGTGCATAATGTGGTGACATCATATATGCCTGGATGAATAGGTCACCAGGTAGGTTTTGGAATGTAATCCTGAGGCTACATGTCCACAGCAGAAAAAGGCAACCACTGAGAAGCAGAATCAACAAAAGGAAGGAGCTTTTTTTTTTTTTTTAAGTTTATTTATTTATTTTGAGAGAGAGGCAGAGAGAGTGAGCAGGAAAGGGCAGAGAGAGAGAGAGGGAGACAGAGAATCCCAAGAAGTCTCTGCGCTGTCAGTGTGGAGCCTGATGCAGGGCTCAAACCCACGAACCGTGACATCATGACTTGAGTTGAAACCAAGGGTCGGACGCTTAACTGACTGAGCCACCCAGGCGCCCCAGGAGGAAAGAGCTTTGACCCTGAATTTCCTCTAGATCTGTATCAATGTCGTTGAAAAAGCTGTTTACAACAAGATCTCCAAATGAGATTAATACATTCTCTGTTCTGCAGGGAGAACACTATTTCTGGATCTTCCCCCCAGGAGAATTAAGTTATACACCTCATGAAGGTGGATTGATTTTTTTTTTTTTTCCTAGGCCTGCAGGGTCCATTTAGCTACAGTGGGAAGTAATCCACTCCTGGGAAGCCTGCTCCCTGGAAAGAGTTAATGCATCTTCTCCAAAGAGAGCAGAACCCTCTCTCCACCTCTCTCCACTCAGCAGAGCAGCACCTGTGTTAACTGCCATCGGGGATCCCACACAAGAGAATGTTCCAGCTTCTCCCCGGAGTTTCGGAGCTTTGTTTATATGCCAACTGTTTGCAGAATAGAAACATCTCTAATATGAACCATACATGTTCTTGCAGCTTTAAATAGCATATCAGCTCCATGATTGAACTTTTCATTGGTGACTCAGGGTTGTCATTATGATCACCAAATTCTGCTGTGACGCGCAGTAAAGCTATGTCCTCCAGGCCTATTAAGTCAGTGTTTTTAAGTTCTAATGGGACACTCATTAGTGGGTTGTGAAATAAATTAGGCCACGTCAGCATTTCCAGAAAAGTAAAATAGAACACTGAAGAACAGAATAGAACAGACTGGAATAGAAAATGTCAGAAAGTACTGTTTTTTGAATCTTCTGTTCTAGTTGTGTGTGCATACGTGTGTACTGTTTTGCAATGCAAAATGTAGTATGTATTACTTTTGTCAAAAACGTTTGCAGAACACGGTATTAAAAATTATAAGATCTGAAATTCATCCCTACCTACAATAAAAATATTTTTCAAAATGTTTGATCATAACACACAGTAAAAAAAATACACATACCTGGGGGCACCTGGGTGGCTCAGTCAGTTAAGCGTCTGACTTTGGCTCAGGTCATGATCTCACAGTTTGTGAGTTCGAGACCCGTGTCATGCTCTATGCTGACAGTTCAGAGCCTGGAACCTGCTTCGGATTCTGTGTCTCCCTCTCTCTCTGCCCCTCCCCCACTCACACTCTGTCTCTGTCTCTCAAAAATAAACATTAAAAAGGCACACACACTTGCATAAAGTTTCATGACAGTACTTAACATGATGACTTAAAACATACAATGGTATTTCTATTTCTGTTTCACCTTCCGAAGGTGCTGGTTACCCCCACTGGAATGATTCACTGCCCTCTGATGGGTCATGACCCAGTTTGAGAAACTGTTAAGGTTTTGTTTTTTATAATTGTCCTATTGTCTCCCTCTACGGAGAAGACATGCCATCTCTCAGGGACCTGCCACTCCCAGAGACCCTCTGCGAAGCCCCCAGTACAGCTTGAGACCCTCCAGCCTGGCCCATCAGAACCCCGAGGTTCTGTCCTCTCTGGAGTTGTCAAAGTTAATAGCGTGTGGGCTTTTCCACCACCACCACTCACACTGGGAGGTGACATACATACCTGGGTGACTTGGGGTCCCCATCTTTGCAGAGAAATGCCTGAGCAGCTCCCGCTGATTCACCTTGGAGAGTTAATATGGGGATCTGTGTCTTCAGGACCCCTTGAAAGTAAAGGCAGAGGGTGGACGCATCAGCCCTAGTGCTGCATTTTGGAAATTCACGTTGGCTTTTCAAAAGCTTCTTTGGAGAGGATCATCATCATGGGTGAGCAGCACCTACCTGTAGAATACTTTGTTAGGAAAGCCAACACCTGGATGCAAAAATACTTGCTTCCTTTTAGTCGTGAGTAAACCCCAGGGCTTGTGGAGTGTGTGACCCTGAGTGGAACTGGGCTAGTGGCACCAATATTGTGGGCTAGCAAACAGGCTGCATGTAGATGTCCATAACACCATGTGATCAGAGGCCTATTCTGGCTCACTGTCCTTGTGAGCGCTGAGGACATATTTAGGTGCCCAGGTGACAGGGAGGCAGCTCTCCACTAAGTATGTGACATGTATGCTTTCATTTAACTGGCACAACAATTCTATGTGATAAGAACCATTATGAATCCCATTTTACAGAAGAGGGAAACTGAGGCTCAGAGATGCTAAATAACTTAGGCAAAGCTGAACTTGGAGGTCAGTGTCATGACCTCAGTTTCCACCCTAAGTTCTCATCTGGTCCCCACCCTCCCCACCCTGCACACGCTTGGGGAAGTTCGAGAAAAACAGAAGAGAGGTTCCAGAGTCTGGGCCTGGAGTTAGCTACTGATAGTAAAGTGATTTCCAAAAGTGAGTTTGACTCTCAAAAAAGGCACCTTTTCTAATTACAATAATAATACATATTATTGTAGAATACATGGGAAGCACACACAAATTCCAAATTAAAATAAAACTGACTTGGGGCAGCTGGTGGCTCAGTCGGTTAAGCATCTGACCCTTGGTTTCTGCTCTGGTCGTGATCTCATGGTTTCGTGAGTTCTAGCCCCGCTTCAGGCTCTGTGCTGACAGCTCAGAGCCTAGAGCCTGCATCAGATTCTGTGTCTCTTTCTTTCTCTGCCTCTCCCCGGCTCGAGCTCTGTCTCTCTCTGAATCTCAAAAAATAAGTAAACATTAAAAAAAAAATTGTCTCCTTCTTGGGATAGATTGAAACTAGTTCAATCTTTCTTAAAAAAATAAATACATAAAAATAAAATTGACTTGATTTTCTTTAACTAAGACCTCACAGCAGTTTGGGGTGGAATCCATGCGCCTTCACTGGCCCAGGATGAGGTCTCCCCGCAGAGCTTGAGACGCCTAACAGAGGGCCTGCGACAGGGATCGGACCCAGCGCTCATGGTCCCACGGGTTCTGCAGGACCCCCCAGATTGCTCTGTGGACCAGAGGGGGTGTCATAATCTCCGTCATCAGCCCCTCACACCCCTCACATAAACCCAGCCCAGGTAAGGTCTATGTTACAACCATGTGCTTATATAACAAATGTGGATTCGGGATGGCCCAGCTTCACCGTGTTGTTGCCCCAAGCCCTTTGGGAACTGCCACAGTGGGTGGAGGGGCCAGAATCATTGTCAGAGACCCTAAAGGGCCTCTCTCCAACCTCTCTCTCCAGCCCCACCCCATGTCTAAGGGGGAAAGACAAGAGGAGGGCAGTCAGTCCACTAAGGGAAACTCACTGAGCACATTCTACATGGGGCAGGCCAGGGAACGGGCAGGGAGGGGGGTGCGGGGGGTGGTCACAGAAGGCTGAAAGATCCAGCCCCTTTCTGTGCTGTGAGGAGCAGCCTGGTGGCCCGGCACGAAGACTGACTAAAACACCCCTGGGTGGGAAGCTACATTCCTAGCTGTGTGATCTTGGACAAGTCACAGAAATTCCCTTAGTTGTGGTTTCCTCCTCTGCAAATGGGGTTAGTCATGCTCCCTGCCCCCAGGAGTGCTGTGGATGCAGTGATAGGATATGTGCCAAGCACTGAGCTGGGGGAGGCCGGTGCATAGTAGGTGCTAAGTTAGGGCTGGTGGTTTCTTACTTTCTTGACGTTGGATCAAGGATACAGGATTCCCGTAAGAAGGGGTACCAGGGGCCAAACAGGGCAGGGCACATAACATACCTCCAAGAGGGGGGCACACAGAAAGAGCCCCTGCAAAGGAATGTCAGGGCAAGATGAGAACCTGCACCTGAGCTACGAAGAACCAATTTATCAGTTTGGTCCATTTACGCTCAAGACAGGGAAGAAATGACTAAGCTCTTTCTTCTTTAAACATGTGCAGCCTTTGGTTATAAAAAGAACCGAAATAGTTTTCATCAAAAGGGCCAAATCTCTTTTGCTTTCCTCGTCCACATGTAATGAAATTTCTGCATAACCTAACACAGTAGATTCCACCTGCTAACCCGCCCGGCTGAGCGAGCCCCAGTTCTGAGCTCTTGTGCCGCCGGAGTTGGAGCCAGCGAGCAGGTGAGCAGAGAGCAGACCTGCTTCTGGGAACGCGCGCGGCTAAAAATACCGGACCCGGCTGTCAGATGGAAAAAAGACTGCCAGCCTGTTGGCGGTGGCTGCCACCGCGGCCCGTCCCTTCTCCGTGTTGACAACACAGTCGATAAGTTTTCCTGTGTCCTCAGGGCAGCTACTCCCTTCTCCATCTCCCTGCTGGCTCCCCCTCTTCTCCTCAGCCTCTCCCTGGGGAGCGTCCCAGGGGGGCAATCCTGGGCCCTTTTCTCCGTCTCGTATTCCCTTGGTGATCTCACCCTGTGTCTGGACTTAAAAGACCATCAATATGCCAACTGCTCTCCGATTTATCTTTCCAACCCAGACTGCTCTCCTGACCTTGACTCGTAGATCTGTCTACTTGACTTCTCCATTTGTGTGGCTAATAGATTTCTCACCCCGAGGCTCCAACCTGCACTCTTTTAAAAACTTTTAAAACGTTGTGATTTTGGTAAAATACATAATGTAAAGTTTACTCTCTTAGCCATTTCTACGTGTGCATTTGCCCGGCATCGAATACATTCGCAACGTTGTTTGACAAGCACCCCACCATCCCTCTCCAGAATTTTTTCATCTTCACGAAGAGCTTCATTGAAGCCCTTTTTAGAGGCTAAAGGGAAAAAATGTGTCTCTAAAGAACACAGAGAGGTAGGCAATGGGAAGCAGGGTAGAGCACCAGGCTCCCAGCTGATGCCCAAACACCACCTGTGGAAGGGAGGGCAGGTGAAGAGACTTGCTCACAGTGCCCCCCAGGCCGATCGTGGTGCACAGACGTCAGCAGCACAGCCTCACCCCAGCGCTGTTTGCAGCTCTCGTGCCACCTGGGTGCTCTGGGAACCTGTGCAGCATGGGGCATCCCCACCCATGCGGCCCCGGGAGGGACTCTGCCACCTGAGCCCTTCGGCCACTCTGTTCTTGACTATCCCGCCTCTGACTGGGGGGCGGGGGTCCAGGGCTGGCCAGGGTTGCTGAGTCCTCTGCAGGTCACCAGGGCTCTTGTAGGGAGGGGAGCAGGTGCACAGTGGGATCTTGGGACCTGGAGCCTGAAGGACCGGGGTTCAAACCCCAGCTCACCATTCCCATCCGGGGAAATCACCTGGACTTCTCAGAGGCTCAGCCTCTTCATCCATAAAACGCGGATATAATGCTGCTTATACCAGAGAGTTGTTCTGAGCTTTACGACAAACGCCCCTGCCCAGTGCACAGCCCTGTGCTGGGTGCTGGGCAGGAGTTCCACGCACGCTGACCCCCACCCTCTGCCCGTGGAGGTCCCCTTGGGGAAATGGACTGCCCTCATCTCGCTGCTCACCTTGCTCAATGGCATCTTCAACAAGTTTCTTGAACAAACCCGAAGCTCTCAGGTCAATGATCACGGAGACCTCCTTCTCCAAGGCCTGTAGGCAGGCGGCCAGAGCAATGGCTCCTGATGGGCCGTCTGTCTCTTCTGGGGGCTCATGGTTGAAGTGAGTGGGGAAGCCGACGGTGACGAGCACCGAGCGGGCGTGGGACAGTGACACGGAGGCCCTCAGCAGCTCACCTTTACAGAGCAGGTGCCCGATCCTCCGGTGGCCTAAAAGTATTTGGAAAAAAAAAAATCATAAAACAATGTCATTGTGTTTCGAGTCGAAACTTATGCAAACAGCGGTTTGGTTTTTGATTTCCTTTTGTTTCTCACGTGGATTTGAGGGGTGTGGCAGAGACGGCTGGTCGTTCCCTGGAATGCCTTCTCCTCTGTCCCCTCTCCCAAAGGGTAGCCGGTCAACCTCTGCCCAGCAGCAATTCCAGTTAGTGGGGGTGGGGGAGGGGGAGGGCACAGGACTGGGTTCTCTCTGCAGCATTCGGAGAGGGTCAAAGGGAATGTGAATGGAAGTCATGTGCACCCCCTCTGGGCCTGCCACACACCTCCTTGCCTACCCCCCTTCTCGGGTGCTGGGGTGCGACAACCAGCGCCTGCTGGGGGGTCACGGGGTGTGATGGCAGAGCTTCTGGTGGGGGCAGGTCCCCCTTCCTGCTGAACGTGAACACTCACCTGGGAAGGCCTGCCCTGGACAGCTGCGTGAGAGCCACACACTTGCACTGTATTTGAGGAAAGCATCTTGGGGTCAATTTATTATCGTGCTCTTAGCAAATCCTAACTCGTACAAGAACGTCAAAGGAGGAGAGGCAATGGGGCTGCCCTCGTCGGGGAGTCACCAGAAGAAGGCCCTGAGACACGGACTTGGGGGCAGGGATTTCAGTGGGAAGTGAGCCCAGGAACATGAAGTCCGAAGATGGAAGAAGTGTGAAAAAAGGGAGAAAAGCCGCTAAAGAATGCGCGAGTGAGCAAATCAACCCCGAAGGCAGCTGGGGCCTGATCCCGCTGGGGATGCTCTAGGAAACCGTGGGGTACACACCTCAGGACTGTCCTGCTAGAGGACAGGGAGACTGGGCATTGAGGCGCCTGCCTGCCCCTGTCCCCTGCTGGGTGCAGGTTACCCATCAGGACATAAACTCCCCATCACCTGGGGCTGTGCCTGCTGTGCTGGGTCTGGAGGTACAAGGACATGCTCAGGTGGAGGACAGAGAGTTGTGAGCCTAAGTGGGTGAGCTGTCCCATTGGGAACCCCCCACTGCAGCAGCAGGTGAACCCCTGGGGGCAGGGGAGACAGGTGGGGCGCCAACGGCATCTGCTGTGATGCCTACTGGTGACTGTCAACCTGGTCCCAACTGGGCAGCACAGCCTCCCAGGGCCTGTCACATTTCATCATGACCCTGTCCGTATTCAGGGCACCCCAGATCATATCTGCACCCCGTGAAGGCAGGATGTGGCTCAGAACTTCTCCCACAAGCTGTGGCTGAAACGAGAGGTGGGCTGAGGGATGCAGCCAGAGGAGGTCAGCTCGGCCTTGAGCTGCCTGGAGAACATGAAGGGACACGGGGTTGGGCTTTCTGTTGTGGGGGGACAGTTCCAGACTTAGAATCCAGAAACTTATATTCAAGCCCAGGTGTCGGAACGTGGTAGCCGTGTGACCTTGGCCTCATCCCTGGATTGCTCTGGACCTCAGTTTCCTAGTGGAGCATGGGGGGGTCCAGGTGCAGGGAAAGGGCCCTTCACATACCTCCGGTAGGAGAGCCAACTGAACATTTGTCTGGAGGGCACTTTGACCTTAGATTGGCACATTCTAGTGGCACCAGCAATTCACGTGTAGGAATTTACCCTCATAAAGTGATTGTGGGGGGGTCCACACACATAGTCAGAAGGCGTTCATCACAGCCTTGTTTGTGGTGCCAAGTGACAGGATAATAATATAAATGGTGGCACATTCCTCAGATGGAATTCTAGGCAAACATTAGAAAGGATGTTGTAGAAAGCTAATGACATGGAAGGATGTTTGCAAAATAAAAGGGAAAATATATTTACAATTTGTTTACATATATAGAAAGAATATATATATTCTTTCTATATATATTCTTTCTATATATATATTCTTTCTATATATATATATTCTTTCTCTATATATATTTCTTCAGTCTTACAGGTTTACGACTGAAGTAAAAGACTTTAAGGGCAAATATTGAACGGCTGATAATGGTTAATTGGGATGAGATTTTGGTAATTTTTTTCATGTTTATTTATTTCTTTTGAGAGAGAGCGAGAGAGCAGAGAAGGGGCAGAGAGAGAGAGGGAGAGAGAGAACCCCAAGCAGGCTCTGCACTGTCAGCACGGAGCCTGAGTCGGGGGGCTCGATCTCACAAACCGACTGAGCCACCCAGGTGCCCCGATTCTGGTCATCTTTACTGCCTGTTTACGTTCATTATTTTCTGATGCTTCTCCAACGAGTATGAACTGCTGTTGGTGGAAGGAAAGAAGAACATTTTCAAAGAAAGAAATCGGAATGTAACCTATTTCATAGGATGTGATAACAAAAGTGAGAGGAGGAGAGAGAGAGAACTTTGTCAAATTTAGAGCAGTGTATGATTTCATCATTTGCGATGATTTTATTATGAGAGAAGTATCGTCACTGTGAACCCTGTGTTCTTTCATATTCTCCAGGCACCTCAAATGCAAGCCAACGTCGTCTCAAAAATGACTGAGTGGCTCTAATAGTGAGTAATGCTCAGTATACCACCATTAATCTTGTATCTGCTTATGTAATATAGTAGGAATCAAAAGCATCTATTGTTCTTGGGGATTAAAGATGTTCCTTAATAGACCATATTGGCACATCCGGACAGTCATGAATCTGCCTTTCCCCCAACCCTCATGCTTCAAACCTTGACACAGTCTGACTAAGCACCGAAGGGGGGCTTTGTGGATGGCCTCCTAGGTCATTCTTAGTAAGTTAGGGTGTGCTGGGTCTACAGTAAATTTGCTTCCTACTTACTTTTTTATCTGAGCTAATGGCAGAGTTAATAATTCATCTTCCCTTATGACCCTTGTGCTGAGTGGAAGAGATATAGCCTGGATAAGAATGTTTGTGAGGGAGAAAGTATTGCAGAAATTAAAAAAAAAAATCCACCCAGGAGGTCAACTATGTAGGAGGTGCTCTCTCTCTCTCTCTATATATATATAGCCATAAGCATTCAACTCCGTATATGCATATGTCCTTAAAGGTGCACCTGTGATAGGTATAGATCTCAAATTTACTGTGGGTTTATATGTAAAAGAAACCATACTCTTTGCAGAACCAATGAATGAATGAATGAATGAACGAACAACCTAACAGACATACAAAAAATCAAAAAGCTATGCCCTGTGGTTTTGAAGGAAATTTTGCTACTGTAGACCTTTGATCCCAAACCCAGGGGAGAGAGAAGACTTTTTTTTTTTTTTTTTTAATTTTAGTGAGAAAGAGAGAGCATGAGCTGGGGAGAGGGGCAGAGGGAGAGAGTGAGAGAATCTTAAGTAGGCTCCATGCTTCGCGAGAAGTCCAACATTGGACTCAATCCTACAGCCCTGGGACCATGACCTGAGCCGAAATCAATAGTCAGACACTCAACTGACTGATCCACCCAGGCACCCTGAGATCAGACATTTTTAAGGCTGGTTACTGGTCCTGGAACTATTTGATTCTTGGCCACAGTATTATTTAACATAAAAAGGCACCCTGGCTGGCTGCTCTATGACTCTGCCCAGCTGCTGCTCTCTGTACTGATGTTACTGTCATCAGCTCTGTCTAGGTGCTGGGACTTTGGCCAGGAGGGTCGATGTCTGCAGGCTGACCTTACCCCTTTGCTCTCCACAGGGGCCCCACCACCATCAATCCAGGTATCTGCTTAGGAAACAGGGATCAGATGGGCCAGCAGGGAGACCACTATATGCCTTTGCCAGACATTCAAAGTGCAAAGAGCTCCCAAGTCTAGAATTACAGCCCATGAGAAGGTGCAGAAGAAATGGGGTGTGAGCCACGAGAGACCAGAGCACTGTTTTAACTGGCCCAGTGGGACCATGATATACGACTTAAACTCAGATTCCAATTTATCCAACATTTGTTGATCGTGGGCTTTGGAGTCTGTTAGCGTGGATTCAATATCTGCCCCGACCATCTGCTAGCTAGGTGGACTTGGGCAAGTTTCTTAACCTTATATGCCTCAGTTTCCTCATCTGTTAAAGTTAATAATAGCTGTCTCATAGGGTCACTGGAAGAATTCAATAAGACGAAATGTGTCAAAGCTTTTAAATTTTTAAAAAAATTTATTTATTTTGAGAGAAAAAGAGAGAACACAGAGGAGGGGCAGAGAGGAGGAGAGAGAATCCTAAGCAGGATTCACACTGTCAGCACAGAGCTGGATGTAGCGCTCAAACCCACAAACCATGAGATCACGCTTAATGGCTTAATCAACTGAGCCACCCAGGCGCCCTGAAATGTGTCAAAGCTTTTAACATACGGGGAGAGCAGCTGGGAAGGCTGCACCTTAATTCTCTGGGGAGCACTAGCTAGCAAATTGATGGAATGTCTATGCACATCAGCGCCCTCTGCTGGCCGTATGTTTAAAAATTAGACATTGGCTCTTAACAAATGGTGCTGCAGGGGAAAGAGAAAAGCCCCTCGACTGGCTTACAGCCAACCTCCTCCTACCTGCAACCAGAAGACCCCTAGTGGATCTCATGTCTAGAAAGCCAGCAGGTCACAAGCCATAGAAGGAATGTCCTTTCTCTGAGACTCAATATACAATATACATGTTGCTTCCAAACTCTTGTGAGTCTGTCTCTTGCAGGGTCCTGCCCTACCAGAATCTGCGAGTGGCAACCCAGCCCCCCGCCCCCACCTCTGTTGCCCAGCACAGCCTATTCTGCACCCAACCTCAGGGCAATGGCACAAAAAGATGGGATTAGGGACACTGAAACCCAGGGGTGACTTGTTTAAATGGTGCCAGTTGACTAGCTAGGAACCATACTCCGTCTTTTCTTACCTACCCGGTCCCAACTGAGTCCTGCTGGCAATGTGCCCAATTAATAAGCTCACCTTCCAAAGTCCCTCTTATCTTTAGTGTTGACAATTTTGGGGAAAAAAACATAAATAAAAACCCCAAAAATTCATAGTCGAACTACCCAGAGATCATCAACATTAGAATTTTGGTGCATTTTTGGGGGATTCATACACAGTATAAACATTTTTTAAAAAATCACACTGTGGGGACGCCTGGGTGGCTCAGTCGATTAAGCGGCCGACTTTGGCTCAGGTCATGATCTCACGGTCCATGAGTTGGAGCCCCGCGTTGGGCTCTGTGCTGACAGCTCAGAGCCTGGAGCCTGTTTCAGATTCTGTGTCTCCCTCTCTCTGACCCTCACCGGTTCATGCTGTGTCTCTCTCTGTCTCAAAAATAAATAAACGTTAAAAAATAAAATAAAATTGGGGCGCCTGGGTGGCTCAGTCGGTTGAGCGGCTGACTTTGGCTCAGGTCATGATCTCGCGGTCTGTGAGTTCAAGCCCCGCGTCAGGCTCTGTGCTGACAGCTCGGAGCCTGGAGCCTGTTTCGGATTCTGTGTCTCCCTCTCTCTGACCCTCCCCCGTTCATGCTCTGTCTCTCTCTAAAATAAAATAAAATAAAATAAAATAAAATAAAATAAAATAAAATAAAATAAAATATCACACTGTGGGAATGCTCAGTAGAGGCAAAGAGGGAATTTAGGCAGCTGACCCTTGTATATGTAGGTGGGGGTGGAGGGGAAAGACGACTCAAACAAGTATCTTAATGACTCTCAAGTAACTTTTTAAAGAGTTTGGATTCTGAATATGTTTAAAATTTTTTTTTAATTTTTTAATGTTTATTTATTTTTGAGAGAGAGAGAGACACAGAGTGTGAGCAGGAGAGGGTCAGAGAGAGAGGGAGACACAGAATCTGAAGCAGGTTCCAGGCTCTGAGCTGTCAGCACAGAGCCCGATATGGGGCTTGAACTCACAAACGATGAGATCAATCTGAGCCAAAGTCAGATGCTTAACCGACTGAGCCACCCAGGTGCCCCTAAATTTTTTAAAATATTTATTTAGTTTTGAGACACAGAGAGAGAGAGAGAGAGCAGGGTAGGGTCAGAGAGAGAGGGAGATACAGAATTTGAAGCAGGCTCCAGGGTCTGAGCTGTCAGCACAGAGCCCAATGTGGGGCTTGAACTCACGAATCGTGAGATCATGACCTCAGCCAAAGTTGGACGCTTAATCGACTGAGCCACCCAGGTGCCCCAAGCCTATGCCTACTTTCTTGGTAAAACAGCAACTTCTTCTCTTTGATAGTGCTAGTTAAATAAAGAGGAATAAATTCTTCTTTTCATAAAAAATTCGTACTATAGATGCATGTACTTTGCATGCTGCCTTTTTCACTGACCATTACTTCGATGATGAATTTCTCCAAGTCATTAAGGTGTGAACACTTTGTTTCTTACCTGGGTCTATGACAATTATAGTCTCTAGTTCTCTAATCTTCTGAACAGCTGAAGCCGATGCGATGCTGTAGGGCAAAGGATCTTGGGAAATGTGATGGACCTCAGGAATTCCCTCAGGGGTAAGACAACTGGGTGGAGCCTCTGTATTCTTCAGGTTGGTCATGACTGTGCAACCCAGTGCACTGGTGAAAGCCAGCGGGGTCTCTAAAACACACAACAAGAGGGCCTGAATGCACTCACTTCATTAGACTCAGTTCATTCTCATCTAGCCCACTGTCGGACGGGCAAGATGGCACCATGCATCAACTCTGCCAACAGTGCTTCACGGCTTCTTGCACCAAGTCAGAAAAAACTGTCTTATGGCTAAATCAAGTCCCACTCAAACAAGTGCCTCCAATTTTTAGGAAAGTGAAGATGAGTTGGGTATGGAAGAAGGGAGAAGAGAGGCACAGCCATAGCTACAGATAGGTCTCTAGGAATTTCCGTCAATTTAATCCCACGGGTATCCGAAAGTACTTACTGAACTCTTACAATGCATGAAGCCATCTTTCTGTACTTTGCTAATAAATAGCTCTCTCTGAACATACCTCCCATTTTTCCCATAGGACTTTTATTTTGATTTGGTATATGCTAACTTTGTTCTTTAAAAACTCCCCCCCCCCCCTTCCAAAAAAAAAGGCTCAGTCCGTTGAGTGTCTGGCTCTTGATTTCAGCTCAGGTTATGATCCCAGGGTGGCGGTATTGAGCCCCACCTTGGACTCCGTGCTGATCGTGGAGCCTACTTAAGAGTCTCTCTCTTTCTGCCCCTCCCCTGCTTGCATCCTCTCTCTCAATATAAATACATAAACTTTAAAAATATTTTTTAAAAAAGATTCTCTCTCTCTCTCTCCCTCTGCCACTCTCCCACTCACACCTTCTCTCTTGCACCCTCCCTCCCTCAAAACAAAACACAAACAAAACAACACACCTCTCCCACACTAACTCCTGGGCAATGTGAATCCCGGGCACTCTAGTATAGTTATAAAGAACTGGCTTTAGTGTGCCAAACAGAGTTGGAGATGAGACTTTATCTTCTCTAAACACGTTTCTTCAACTGTATCATAATGATAATGCTTCAGATAGTTGTTGTCAGAACTGGAAAATGCACATAAAAGTGTTTTCTCAAAGTGGTTCAGAGTAAACCTTCAATAAGTGATGGTTTGCCTCACTGAATCAGGCACAGTATCTTACTCGTCCTATGCTTTTGTACCTGGCTCATTTAGGTGCTTAATACCTCCTGTCCTTCATTTATGTCTTCTGCTTTCTTCACTGTCATTATTATCCTAGAGTGCTTCCACTCCTACTCAGCTATGTGCTCCCAGAGATGAGGGACCATTGTTTACTTATCTCAGAATTCGAGTGTCTCAACGCACAAATGTTTTGAATTTCACGGAAAACAGTCATGTTTTTTTTCAGATTTAACAAAAGTCCAAAGTTAGTCAACACTTCAGAAGGAAAACCTACTGATAACTGCAGAAAGCATTCTAACTTAATTTTTAGACAGGCAAGGACTAAGGATTTTGATGAATGTAATCACTTTAGACAGCATCTAAAACTGATCACTCTAATGCCAGGTACACATCAGAACAGTCAGCTCAGAAGATGACACAGGGTTTTTCCCCACCAGCTGTGAGGTGTGTAGCTATCACCGAGAGAAGTTTGAATGTTGAAGTTTGAGCATGACTTTTGTAAGTCAGAAATATTCAAGGTCATCCCTAAGCCAATGACGTCACTTGGTCTCATTTACAGTCAGAAATGCTATTTCCAGCCAGAGCTAATGGGCTGGAGTTTGCTGCAGAACAGGGCATCCCCTGTGGCTGGTGGCAGAGAGGAGTGAGGCCACCGTGCTAGACAATATTTACTGCACGTGTGTGGATGTGTGAACACACTTGAGCACACACACACTCAGAAATGACCACACACTCCCTGAGAACTGCATCTTGTCTCATGCAGCATTTTATCCCCAAGATCTGGGTCCATGCCTGGTACATAGCAGGTGCCTAATACATTTAATGTTAGATAATAGAATTCCACGGATCTCATCACCATATTAATCTTCCCCTGTCATGAGGCCATTCTGATAGCTAAACTTATATGAATGATTTCAAAATCAATTAAAGTAACACTAAATTCTATGGATTGTAGTGTGAGTGTGGCTCACCTGGCTAGAATTTTCCAGTGTCTATGAAATAGACTGCAATAGTTAATGTTTTATCACATCCCTACCTTACTGTGAGCTAGTTAGGGCGCCCTCGTGTGTCGCTTCGTTGTAATAGCATCCTACACTTGGGGAAAAATAAACTGACTGTATATACATCACTTTCAAATACGGAGGTCCTGCCAGATGAAGATCTGTTCCAAGACCCTCCGTGGACAGGAAACCGCGGATAGCACCGAACCCTACAGACTATGTTTTTCCCTATATGTACATCCCTATGATAAAGTTTAGTTTATAAATTAGGCACAGTAGGATTAAGAAGGCTAATAATAGAGCAATTATAACAATATACTATAATAAAAGTTATGTGAATATGGTCTCCCTTTCTAAAAATACCTTCCGGTACTGTACGCACCCTTCCTCTTGTGACCATGTGAGGTGATAACGTGCCTGCGTGAGAGCTGAATGAAGCGAGGTGAGCGATCGCAGGCATTGTGGTGGAGTGGGAGGCCACTACTGACCTTCTGACGATTCGTCGGAAGGAGGATCATCTGCTTCTTGACTGCAGTTGACTGTGGGTAACAAACCTCCCGAGGCAGAACTGAAGATGAGGGGGGCCCGCTGCACCTTGCCAACACCACGTGGAATGGTGTGTTTAGCTGTGCTTTTGCCTTCGCTCTTGTTTTCACAAGCCCCACCCACCTTCAAAATGTCTCAGAGAGTCAAGCTAAATATTGGGCTTTCTATCACAATGGGCTGGGAGCCCTCTCCAGTGAGAAATATTTTAATCAAAGCATCCTTGGGCTGAGAGACGAGCTGCTGGTGAGACCCAGCCCTGGGAAGGGAAGAAGGAAGCCAGTGAGATCTGTATGCTTTGTGTTCTGTTTTGTGACTCTGTTTCTTTTTTGTTTTTAATGTTTATTTATTTTTGAGAGAGCATGAGTGGGGGGAAGGGCAGAGGGAAGGGGGGACAGAGGATCCAAAGCCGCCTCTGCGCTGTCAGCGTGAGCAGGGCTCGAATGCAGCACTCGGACTCACAAACTGTGAGATTGTGACCTGAGCCGAAGTCGGACACTCAACTGAGTCACCCAGGCGCCCATTATGACTCTATTTCTTAAATCACTGCACTGTGAGTCTATGCTTTCAAGAACTACAGCCCCACTGGTTTCCATCGTGGGTCATGGTGATTGTGCCCCATAAGCCCAGACACACTGCAGCTGCTGACAGCTTCGAGGCTGGTCGTCGGAGAAGGTCAGAACACTGGGACGTCCCCCGGCTGACACACCACAGGCTCCCCATAGTCAGGTCTAGAAAGATCTTTGATTCCCAACCATTCTGCAAATGGAAAAAGAAAATGAAGTCCATCGGATCCTGCCCTGGTAGGTCCCATCCAAGTTGACACACATTGAGTGGTTTATGCTTCTTTCTCCCAGACAAACTCTGGTCCTAGGATTGCTGTCGATGGTACTGGAGAAAAGGAATTGGGACTTTAACAACCCAGGGCGCTTGCTAACTTCTGGCTCATTCTGAGTTGCACAGTTTCCGAACACAGAACCTCAAACCCCTGGTTTGATTGCTGGAGGAGCCTTGGGTGCACTTAGCCCAGCACCTTGTGCAGGTTGCTAACCAAGCCAGCATTTGTGAGCCCACATTTATCTTGGTACAAGCTGAGTCACATAACGCAGACCTAAACTCTGTTGCTTAACCACCAACAGCACCCCTACTGATGGTCTGGCATCAGAAGGCTCATGAGGACAGCAAAGATGGATGTGTTGGGCCAACCCAGGCCCACCGATGAGAAGACAATTCAATGATTCATCAATGCACTTTGCTTTGGGGGGTCCTGAGATCATCTTTCTAAGAGAAAGGTGGCCCCACTGTTGATTGCATCTTTAGAGAAAGCAGGTTTTGTCTGATTGGTTCGTTTTACACAGCTGAGCAAATTCAGTTACACTGAGCTTTGACTCTCACCCAAGACCCAATCCCAGGTTCTCACCAGGTCCTCTGAGAACCACAAAGAGGCCTGGACAGCTGCCACTCTTGGATCTGCTCACTCACTCTCAGACTGAGTTAATACCCTGGGGATCAGATGAAGTGACCATTTGGAACAAAGCCTTCCCCTGCTAAATACACTGCTGACCAACAGTCTGGATTAGAGGTTGCTCTCAGCTCAAGTCCCGGGACACATAGCTGTGCTGTCACTCTCTACCACCTGCTTCCCCCGACCCTTCAGGTTCACCTTAAGTTCATGGGAGATGATGGGTGAGGCTGACTATTCTGCCAAGGGCAACACCTTTAAACCCGAGGGACCTCTGTAAACCCATCCCGAAAGCTACTGCGGGAGTCTGATCCTCGTCCAGGACGCCCAGGACCCCTGGGAAGATGAGGACAAGCCGGGGGAGTTCGGGAACATAGCAGGTTCCCGTCTTCTCGTGCTGAAGTTCAGGGGTGGCTGTCAGAATACTGAATGAGAGTGGACACTCACCCGGGTCGCCGATATGAATGGGATGTCCCTTATTCCCTGGGGAGCAACTGGCCCGCACCAGCCCTTCCAGCTTGTTCTTGGGGATGGGCCGCATTGTGACCACCAGGTGGCAGCAAAAGCCAGCAATGGTGGCACAAGGCACTGTCATCTGAAAAGAAATCAAGGAAAACAAGTTGAAAAACAGAATTAACACAGATGGAAAGCCTGAACACCAGGAGTTCAAAGCAACTGAATGAAAGAGGGGATCCAAGCAGCTATTATAAAATTATAGCTTCTACTTTTTGTTTGTTTTTAAGACTGATATATTATATTATATTATATTATATTATATTATATTATATTATTATTTAGTGACAGAGACAGTGCCAGCAGGGGAGAGGCAGAGAGAGAGAGGGAGAGAGAGAATCCCAAGCAGGCTCCTCTCTACCCACACAGAGCCAGATGGGGGGCTTGAATCCGCAACACTGTGAAATCATGACCTGAACCAAAATCAAGAGTTGGAGAGACGCTCAACCAACCAACTGAGCCACCCAGGTGCCCCATGTTGCTTCTACTTTTATGTGACATAGAAATGAGAAAGCCTGCTGGTATTTATTGGTCTAAAACAGAGAACCTTGTATGTGCTGTGGATGCTCTGGTAGCTTGGAGCAGCTGCAGACCCCCACTTAAAGCAATGTTTTTAACTACAGGAAAAGAAACGCACAGGTTTACAAAGCCAACCAATTATAGTGCACATGCAGTTATCAAATTATGAAAAAATGTGATGCAGCGATATGTATCCTTCATTAACAGCTTGGGGAACAAGACGGCAGACCTACCATTATAATTTTGGTGTAGTGATCAACATACAGGATATTTTTGTGCTATCAGACTGGCCATGAGACATGAAACTATCTGGGAGCTCTCTGGGCAGCCACAAAATCACAGGGTCTGCTGATACAACTGTAGTTCCTTGTCTGAGTTCATAATCAAAGGAAATGCTCAGTTTCAGTCTGAAGCTATAAAAATAAAGATGTAATTTTTTCCCCATCCAATTTCATGGGTCCTCTGAATTTTCTCCACAGACCTCTAGGGGTCCGTGGACCGCAGGTGAAGACCTCTAAGACAGTCAGCGGCAGAGGGTTCCAAGGACAAAGGATCTCTCAGGAGGCATTGGGATCTGCTTTGCCTCGTGAGTCCACACTGGGGATTGGGGCCCCACTGAGCCCTGCCTCACTCCTCCTGCCTTAGAATGACCTGTGTGACTTTCACTGGTGGCGGTGTTTGTGGTCTGAATGGTTTCTGGTGGCTGCCGTGGGGCTTATGAATGATTTAGGATGTGGCCAGGATGATGATCCACTGGGACGTGGCTGCTGCCCAAAGGGCTTGCTGTTGGCACTGAGGGGGGAAAATGCCACCCCAAAATACACCAGTTTGGCATACGGATTGTTTTGAATTAAAGTTACTTGAGAAACCGCCAGTGCAAGAAAAACACTCTACACCCCTTTCCAGCCCCCCCGCTGAAAAGCAGGAAATAATCCTCCCACGTGAAGGGACCCTCCCCGTACCAAGAGGGTAGAAGGCATCTTTATCTCCAGAGATGGGAAATCAAGGCCGAGAGGGCTGTGTAAACAAACCTTGTGACTTCCTTGTGAATTTACTACCCCAAGCTCAAACTTGTCTCACCAATTCTTCACAAATTCATTGTTTCTTTGTCTGAAAGGTGTAAAAGCTATCTGTTTTGGTCACTTCTTTGAGCCTCACATATTTGGGGCTCCTGTAGGTATGACATTAAATTTAGTTTTCTCCTGTTAATCCACCTCCTGTCGATCTAAGTGTTAGACCAGCCAAAGGGCCTAGAAGGGAAGAAGGGACAAGTTTTCCTCCCTGGCAGTCCCTGGTGGCCACAGGATGAAACCTTGGCGTGCCTGCCCGGTTGGTGTCTGAATCACAGCACTGGGGAAGGGACACGCGTCAGGGACTTTCACAGGGGACAGGCAGCGCTCCCCGAGGCTGCCCCTCAGGGCCCCACCTGAATCCAATATGGCTGCCTGGCCGTATCTCCCAGGAGCCAAGGGCCAGAGGCAACCGTACTGAACAGAAGGCTATTTGGTAAGTGAGCTGTCATGAGAAAACCATGGCTCCCCTGAGCACGGACCATGGCAGTGATGGACTTGCTGTGCAAAGCATCCCTTAATCGTCACACTTCTACTAGTGACATTTCATAAACGGGAGCCAGGAGTCCTAGGGTACGGTCTGGCTTTGGGATATGGGCGAGTCCTTTTCTCTCTCCAGGCCTCAGTTTCCTCATCTCAATGACAGACTGCCCATGATGTACCCGCTGCCAAGGGCGGTGTGTTTGGGGGCCACCTCTGCCCCAGGGCCCCTGCCAGTGACTGTACTTCTGTCTCCGCCCTTCCCTACCTTTAAGAAAACTGCTCAGGCACATGCTTCACTCATGAAAATTGTTTCTCATCGGAGGCAGCTTGGGCCTCTCTGGCAGGAGCCCAAACCAGGCAAGTTTCAATAAATGTCCGGAAGCCCAAGACAAAATCTGCAGTCCAAGTCCTCCATAGAGGACCCTGCAGCCGGCCGTTGATGCTGGCTGACCAGCCGTTGACGTGGGCTGATTCACACGATGTCCTGGAGGGGGGTCAGGGGAATGAGGGAATCTGGTTCTCCTGCCTTGACAAGCAGTGGCTGGAATGGAACTTCAGAGACACAGCAGGGAGGTGACCCCTAGCAGCGGGCACGTCCCAGGAGAGGCGACCCCCAGGGGCCACCGCTGGCCAAGAACAGAACCCAGCTCTCCTGACAGAAACATAACCCGCAGCCAACAGGCTGGCCAAGGCCCTGCCACAAATCCCCAGGGCATTTACCTGGCCAGGCACATTCTGCCCGATGCCAGGAAGTTTGAGCCAAGGAGGATTTTCAAAAAGCTCACTGAGATGCTCTAAGTTAAAGGAGCCAGACAAATTCCAGACAGGTTTGGTTTACACGGTTGCCACAATGTCTATAAGGGCTTGACTTGCACACTCAAGGCCACCCTGGGAGCTCACAGCAATCCCAGAGGTGGGCACGAGGGAGGCTGGACATTCCATTTTCCAGATGAGGGGACAAGCTCAGAGAGGTTAACCGCTTGTCGGGTTGCACAGCAAGAGAGTGGCTGAGCTGAGGTCACTTTAGTCTCTGACCTCCTGAGTGCATGTTCTCCCCACCACAGGAAAATACAAGGTGATGCACATTTTCAGGTCATTCTGCCCTTGGAGATTGTGTCCTACCTCGTACACACCCACGTGACCATGCCCTACGGAGTCTCTTCTGGGGAGCCCCACCTTCTCCAAGGCTGCTTCCAGGGAGGAGCTGCAGTCCGGGAGGAAGGTCATCATGTCCCTCAGCTGCTCCGAGTACTCCTCCAATGAGGTCAGGCTGCCTCTGTGGGCAACAAACTCATACTTCCGGAACTAGGGACACCCTGTCCTGGGGGGAAGCTCATAGTTCCAGAATCAAGATGGCCCCTGACCGTGCATTTTTAAAAAGAATGGGGGATGGGGTCCCTGGGTGGCGCAGTTGGTTAGGCCTCTGACTCTTGATTTCGGCTCAGATTCATGAGTTTGAGCCCCATGTCGGACTCTGCACTGACAGTGTGGAGCCTGCTTGGGATTCTCTCTCTCTCTCTCTCTCTCTCTGCTCTTCCCCCACTTGTGCTCTCTCTCAAAAATAAATAAATAAGCTTAAAAAAATCTTTTAAAAAAAGAGACTTTTCTGTAAAATTAAAATATTATAGTTTTAAGCCAGTTCTTTATTCACTCCAAAATTATTTTGTTGAGCCATTCCTCTGTGCCAAGCACAAGCCAAGTGATGGGACAACAGTGACAGAGGACATCGGCCCAGCCCATAAGAAGTATGCAATCCTACGTTGGCGGTGAGACTGCACTGAAAACAAATACTTGCAACACAGAGCAGTGAGTGTTAACAGTATGGGTGGCGGAGTGACCCATTCTCCCCCACAAAGGGGAAGGTGCTGGAGCTGGATCCTGAGGGATGAATAGGAGTTCACCAGCTGAACAAGGGGGAAAGCACATCCTAGGCAGAGGGAACAGTATGTGAGCAGCATGGAGGCATCAAACATGTGACACACCGTGCGATCTGCTCTAAGCGTCCCCAAGATGGTAGCCTAGGGGGTGCTAGGAATAAAACAGAAGGAGCTGACCTCAGGTCTGGGTGGGGTCTCTGAAGGGCTCTCCTAGCCCAGAGTCCACAAAATGGTAGCAGCAGAATGTTCTGGGGGAGCTTTCTCTCTGGGGAGATGGCTGGGGATGGCTGGAGCGTCACGGGGGAGGGGAGACACTGAGCCAGGGCCTGGTCACTACAGGTGACCAGGTATCAGGCCAAGGTGCAAGTCATGGGAAGGCACTGAAGAGTTTATTTATTTATTTATTTATTTATTTTTATGTTTAAAATTATTTATTTTTGAGAGAGAAGAGAGACAGAGCATGAGCAGGGGAAGGGCAGAGAGACCAAGATACACAGAATCCGTAGGAGACTCTAGACTCCGAGCTGACAGCACAGAGCCCGATGCAGGGCTTGAACCCACAAACCATGAGATCATGACCTGAGCCGAAGTTGGATGCTTACCCAACTGAGCCACTCAGGCGCTCCATGGCACTGAAGATTTTAAAGGGGGGAGTCATGTGATCAGACCTAGCATTTAGGAAAAGTCACTCAGGTGGGCGAGCAGAAGAGATGTGAGCCTGAGCTGGGGTCGTGGGAGAAAGGTGGGCTCATTGGAATGCTATGGAGGAAGCAGAATCAGTAGGCCCATACCCACAGTGTTAATAACGGCTCTCCCTGGGTAGGTATCAGTAGTGCAAGTGTTTTTACTTTCTTCTTCATCCAGTGCTTCCGATTTCTGGCTTGGGTGAGGAAGTGGATGATGGGAGGTGCCAGCGGCATTTCTGCAGCCAGGGCAGGACTATCTTGGTGATCCCCAAGATTTTTCCCAGGGCAAGGGGCAGGGACAGGGACAGGGATGGGAATGGAGGGGAGGACAGCTCATCCCTGAGCAAGAGTCATGGGTGAGGCCTTGTACCAGGTACTGAGCATCCCCATGACTGGACAAAGAGGTCCCCGTTGACAGACACACCTGGCTGCTGCATGTGGCCACTCCCAAGCTTGAACCCTGGTAACCCAAGCATTTTACCTGGTGTCCAGAACAGCGTTCGGGGTAGGCAACGTCCACTTGCCTGGCTCAGTCAGGCCCAGGAGGGGCAGAGGGCCATTGTTGGCTTGGCAGAACTTTTCAAAGGCTGGAGCCAGGGACCTGTGCAGGACCACCATGCTGGCTGGTCGGAGCCCTGAGTTTGGTGAGAGAAGGGACACAGGCATAGTCGGTTGCCTCTTGGTAGAGCCCTTCAATTTTAACTCTTTATCGTAGCACAGCACAGAAAGATGCCCATAAGTGTACAACTTGATGAACACGTAATCGACACCCAGGTCAAGAAACAACATTATCAACATTCCAGAATCCCTCTATGCCCCTTATAGTTCATCACCCCAGCCTCGAAGGTGGCCGCTACCGTGACTTCTAACACCATGGGTTACTTTTGCCTGTTCTTCATATAATGGAATCATACGATGTGAGCCTTTTGAGTCTGGCTTCTGTCACTCAATCGTATGTCAGGGAGATCCATCCATACCTTTGTGTTTGACAACAGCTGGTTCATTCTCATTGCTGTGTGACATACTCATTACCACAATGTATTTACCCAATCCTGTTGTGGATGGACATTTGAATGTCTTCCAGTTTGGGGTTATTATAAATGGTGCTGCCATGAGCATTTTAATACACGCATGTTGGGGTGCATTTCTGTCTGGCATACCCCTAGGGTTGCAGGGTATATACATGTTCAGCTAAGCGGTTTCCAAAGCGGTTGTACCAATTTATATTGCAAGTTCTTGCTTGTTCCTTATCCTCTCCGGTGCTTGCTGTTGCCTATCTTTTCCATTCCATCCACCCTGGCAGGTGGGTAGTGACCTCACACTGCGGTTTTAATTTGCATTGCCCTGAAGACCAATGCGGTTGAGTGACTTTCATAGGTTTTATTGGCCATTTGGGTATCCTTTGTGGGAAAGACACTGCTCATGTCTTTTGTCTGGGCAGATTCTTGACTGAGCAGGCTCACAGAATCCTTGACTCCCCCTCCAAGGAGGTAGTCTTACTTCAGCTATGGGGGAAGACCCCCCACTTGCCATGACACCACCTCCTGTGGTAAGGAGCCCTCTTCTGGAATGGGAAGTCCTTTGACAGCTAAACAAACCTGTGTTTGAATCCCGATTCAGCCTCTGACCAGCAGTGTGCCCCTGAGCCTTGGTATTCGCAAGGAGGAGATGGCAGTAATGACACCTGCCTCGAAGAGAACTCTGGGAGTTCATTCCTGTGTGTTAATTACCTAACACACAGGTGTACAGGAAGTAGGGGTTGGAGGCATGAATATGGGCTCTTGCATTACAATTATGGTACTGAAGGAATATTTAATGATGGTTTGTAACGTATGGTTAAAGGAACAAAACTGGATAACAAAACTGTATTTGGGGCATATTCTCCTTTTTATACAGTTCATGAGAGAAATAACTAGAAGGAAATACATCTACATGTTAATCACAGTTATCTCCTGTATCAAGACTGCGTGATATTTAATGTTCTCTTCTGTGCTTTTCTCAATTCTAAAATTTACGTAATAAACAGGTATCATTCTGTAACTGGAGGAAAAAACAAACAAGAAAACTTATGGTTTGTTTTTTTTTAAGGGGTTATTTCCTTTAAACACACCATCCCAAGGAAAAACATAATTATGCTGCTTTTGGAGAAATAATCTTGGTGACAATTCTCCTAAATGCTAGGTTGCCGTATCAACATGTGGGCATCTCTTTTCCACAACGATACTGTCTGCTAGTATTTTCTCTTTAGCTCTGATATTTTCCTTAGCTCTCTGTGCTAAGTCATTTGTAGATGTAATCACTTATATTTTATACGTAAGGAGAACAAGGCTCAAAGAGATGAAGTGACTTCACATGGCTGGGGCATGGCAGAGCCAGGATTTAAGCCTGAGACAGGGGACCCCTGAGTCCCTCTGGGTCACCATTGGACTGCAGGCATCAGACCTTCGTAGGATGGGTCCACCACCCATTCCGGCACCTTCCTCCTCAGGGATGGTAGAAAGAAGTGGATACAAGCAGATGCAACCATCTGTACGGAAAGTTCTAGCACCAGCTTCTGCTCTAACATCCTGGAACTCATTGCCTCAAACCCTCGGTGCCTGCCAATGCTACAGACTTTGAAAATGGGGACGAGCTGGACACTCCCAGCCGCTGAAAGCCCAAGGAAGCTGACTGCATGTCTCAAGCAAGCCCAGCGTGTCTCCAAAAATAGTCTGGAGTGAGGTGGAAGGGAATCCAGCCAGCCTAGAAGCCTGGCTTTCCCTAGCCGCCTCCTTTCTTACCTCCAAAGCCTGTTGTGAGAGCAAATTGGATTTTTAATACCGCAAATCAGAGAGGTATTATGAGCACAAAGCTTCTTTGTTTCCTTTTTAATTAAACGCACTTCAGAGGGCACTGTGTTTTCATTTTGTTCATCTCCACTGCTGATGGTACCAAGTCCCCAGTTGTTCCCATTAATAACAAGACACCAATGGAGGGCTCAGTGGTGGCTTTTGGGGGGGGGGGGGTGGATGAGTGAGGGGAGGGTCTGAACTGATTCCTGTGTTGCCTGGGTCTCTCCGGCTCCATCCAAGGTCATGACAGCTTTTTATTTGTGAGGAGAAACAAAGTGAGCCTTCCGAGTCCTTTTACCTCAAAGCAAAGTTGTCCATTCTTTTTTTTTTTTTTTAACTTAATGACGGGAGAGGGAAAAAAAAAGCACCTCTAATGTTCCTAATCTGATATAAAGCCCCGGAAGACATAGTCCCGAGCTGAGGTGCTCCAGCTGTTCTGCAGAATGAGATTCTTTCCTTGCGGAACATTCCGTGACAGCGGCTGACTTGGATGGTACATCTTACCCCCACGAGCTCAGTTACCCCTCCTGACAGCTCCTGAGGGAGGACTGAACTGTTACTTTCAGGGTGCAGGTGAGCTTGGGGAGGTCACACACCTTACCCACAGCTACAGCCAGAAGGAGCCAAGCTGGGACTTACATCC
Organism: Acinonyx jubatus; assembly: GCF_027475565.1. Classification (NCBI taxonomy): domain Eukaryota; kingdom Metazoa; phylum Chordata; class Mammalia; order Carnivora; family Felidae; genus Acinonyx; species Acinonyx jubatus. The sequence goes on along the minus strand of NC_069386.1, from coordinate 131,931,397 downwards.
AGACTGGTACGCTCTGCTCTCTTGGAGCCCTGAGGTGCTAGCAAGCAGTGGGGTTCAGCTGGTGTTTGCTGGTACATTGTGTACAGGGTTGGGGGAGACTATGACCCTGGTGGCTCTCTACAAAGCACGCTCCCTAGGGCTCACAGCCCTGAGTGGCTCCTTCCCCGTTGACTCTGTCCTCGGCCACGTGCCTTGCTTTGCCAACGGGATGGTAGGAAGTATGACGCAAGTGGGTGTTTGATACGTGCTTGGGCATTACGGCTCCTCCTCCAGGAATCTTGAGCTACCCTGTAAAGAAGTTTGGCTACCACTGCTGGCGAGGTTTCCTAACAAGAGAGAAGCATTAGGCCGCCCCCAAGTGCTCTGGGCCTCCCAGTAGACACTCCAGACATGTGAGGAAGAAGCCATCATGAATGGTCCAGCCCCAGCAGACATGGTAACACGTGAAGCAGAAAAACCCCCTGCTAAGGCCAGCGTCATTGCAGAATATCGCTTAAGCCGGTGAGTCTGGGGTGCTTTGTTATGCAATAATAGAGAATTCTGTTGGTCCAGAAATAGCCACAGAGGCCAGATATGTCAATAAACAGTGAAAACTGTCCTGCTCCAGCACTTTAAACCATGCTACTGGTTTTTCTCTTCGGCGATTCTGGTAACCGGAAGTCTTTCGTATCATGAAATTTTGCTGGGACTTGCGTCAGTGACAACTTTGATGGCTGTTTTCTCTCACAGGACCTTTCAGAGCCTTGAGTGTCACTCCTGGAAGAGACTGGGGAGACGGTGCACCCAGAGAGGAACAAAATGGGGAGACGTGGTCTGAATCAAAAACCAGATTAAAATGCAGTGTTATCTGGGGGTGCTTTTCCCCCTGAGGGAAAACCCCTTTCGTCATCTGAGGCCATTGGCAGGTCCCCCCGTGGAGTTGGGTTGACCAAGCAGAACTGGTGGTACCGGAGCCATCTGGTAAGGTGTTCACGCCTGAGTCTGGCCCAACTGCCAGACCTGCTGGGACATTAATTAGGGACCCGAGCAAATATCATCCTGCTCTTACTTCCTGTCTCCCAGGCAGAAGCTACAAGTTTCAGGAATTCCTGGGCCCTGCACCACTGGTATTTCTAGGGATTTTCTTTCTTTTTTTTTAAACGTCTATCACTACTTACCCCAGCCATGCTGGACATATTTCTGATGTCTGGTGTCTTCTGTAGGATCAAGCTCCTTATGGCAGAGGGAAGAGTGAAGGTTATCATGTTGTCTTTGAACAGGCCAGAGTCTGGGTGAAGGAAGGAAGAGGAACAAATGAGAAGCTCAGCTTCCTTGCAGGGGGCAGATTCGACGTCAGGTATCCATCACCACCCCCCACCCCCGGCCCTACCTGGTCCTGGCCCAAGTGGGCATTGTTTGGAGCAAATTCTCCCCACCCTATTCCCATCCCCTTCATGTCTCAGTTTCCAGTGAGAAACTCCTAACACTTCAAGACCTTTGTTCATGACCTTCCCCTGGCCCAGGATGTCCTCCCTCCCTCCCTCCTGAAGACCTTTCCATTCCTCAGTACAGGTTCCAATCCTCCGCCTCTATGAAGCACCCAGTAGGCTCACGCCGACTGGTTGCCGGGTCTCCTTACCCCCAGAGCATTCTTTGAGCCACTGACTTTGGCCTGATGTTTTACTGGACTCTGAACCCCCTTCCTCTTTCCCGGGGAGACCCCAAATACCCAGAGAGCAGGTTCACATCTTGGGCCTCCCGCGGTGTTATGACAGCCAAAGCACATAGCACACACCAAAAATACTTATGCTCGGATGAACAAGCGACTGCATGCCACGTGCAATCACAAATGAAAGAATAGGCCAGATTTTCTGTCTATGTGTGACTTCTGTTGTTTAGATCTAGGTGCCTAGAAGGAACAGATTTTATGTTTTCTTCTTTATATTCCCTGCCCCACCACCCCACCCTGCTACTCCAGGTACAGTGCCTTACAGAGATTTTTGGTGGATGAAAAAAAAAATACTGCAGATTTTTAAATACAGAGATGGTGTCAAAGCTCCAGGAAATTGCATTCAGAAAGGAATCCTGTATGTTGACTTCTTGTGAAAACTAATGAAAGGAAACCAGTTTAGTTCAGGTTATGGTTGAGTTTAAAACGGAGGAGGGAGGCCAGCAGGGGGAGCTCTCACAGCCCCAACAGGAAGACCTACACCTTACCAAGTCCAATACTACTTTAGCTACTAGTTTACTGCCCCAGCAGGAGAAGGAAAGGTCTCCTCCTCTCCTGGCAACAGCCCCGCCAATGACAGTCACAGCTCAGCCAATCAGGAGGCGCTACACTTCGAACTCCCAGTTTACTCCAATGGACTTCCGGATTATAACAGCTCTCCCATCTTCCCCCTTCCCTCTGGAAAGGAGCTACCTACCTCCCCTTTGCTCCCCGGACTTGCCTCTGGCCTTGCCTGTAGCTTTGCCACAGCTTGCACGTCCTGGGATTGCAATTCTCTGCTATTTCCAAATAAACCCGTTTTTGCTGGTAAAATGGCCGGCAGTTTTCTCTTTAAGGTTAACATGCTCTAGAAAGAGGTTTCAACGTGTCAGCGGAATCTAGGGTTCGACAGATGAAGAGGTGAACGAAATGACAGAGGTGAAAAGTCTAGCATAGAGAATGTGGCCGATAATATTGTAGTAGTTTTGTGTGGTTAACAGATGGTGACGACAATTACCTTGGTGAGCACTGTGCAGTGTATAGAATTGTCAAATCTGTGTTTGTACACCTGAAACTACTACAACATTGTAGGTCACCTATACTTCAATTTACAACGATCCAGGGCTAGACAGTCTCATTGTGTTGGCCTCCAAGGCACAGCCCATGTCGTCTTCATCTCAATATACTACATGTCTAGCACAGTGCCTGGCACAAAAGTGTAGTTCAGTGTTTGTTGAATGGCTAGCTGACTGACTGCACAATGGATGAAAGCAGGATTCAAGGGTGGTGTCCCCAGTGAAGGTTCTGGACAAGCCAGATTTTCCACAGCCCTTTCTACCTAGAGAAGAACCCAATGGGATTCCAAACCACCAATGCAGTTTTCAACTCCAATCTCATAGGTAGAAAACCATGCAAACCCCACGGCCATTTTAATGAAAAATTTGAGATCGTATAAAAACTTAACAAACAAAATATAAGAAGTATTGCCCTGGAAGGGGTAGAGATGTGTTTTAAACTGACAGTGAGTGCTTTAATAGCCACAGAACAAAGTGCTTCGGGGACACAGAGGAGAGAACAGTTGGTCCTGCTGGGCTGAGGGGGTTGGGTGCTGGGAGGGTCAGGTGAGGTTGGATTCCATTCCCCAGTTGAAGATACTGAGTATTAAAGCAGCTGCTTTGGGAGGTCAAGCCTGAGCTTGTCTGCTGGACTGAGAGAGCCCTCCTGGACCTGGCCGGCCTGACCCCTTGGCCAAGCATCTGAGGCACCGGCTAAGGTCGTGGATGTCTGTGTTTTCCCAGGGTCACTGCAGAAATGTTAGCACCTCAGCCAGGCACTCAGCAAAGGTCGAAGAGAGAACCATTCCATAATCAAGCGGGGACAGTGGCCAGACTCCTCTGGTAATGGCCTTCACTTCATATCTAGAGGAGAGAATAGAACTTACCCCAAACCCACCGAAATGAGAGCCCTCACTGGTACCTGTTAGCTGTCGCCCCTCATTTTTACTCTATAAGACAGCAGGTGGAAGCTGGGAGCTGGTTTGCAAATAAATTGTAGTCAAAAGACCAAAATCTGAGGGTGATTGCCTTTCCTTTCCTTTATTTATTTATTGTTTTAATATAAGTTTAAGTGGATCTAGGTCATTCCTGTAATAATGTTGCTTTGCTGGCCTGGAGATTAAATAAGTGTAGCATGAAATCCTGCCCTGTGAAATGCATGCTGGGAGTGTGCCAGTCACCTGAATATTACCCACTGTGCATGTTGGGAGGGAAAGAAGGCTGAGAACCCCTACCCTACAGAGTCATCCCCCTTGAAGGCAGGGGCCAAATGGAGCATGAAGGACATGCTCATTAGTAATTGTCAATACACCAATGACAGAGTGCCCAGTCATATAATAAATGATGGTAGCTGCCCCCCTACCATATATGAGAACCCACTGTATGCCAGGCACTGTGCCAGACCCTTTACCCTCTTTGGTTTACAACCATTGGTTCTTCACCACTGCCCCACAAAAAAGACACTGTTAATCCCATTATGGACAAAGAATGGGGTCTTGGGGAGATCAAAGAAGCTCCCTAGTCTGATAATTATTAAGTGGTACAGCCTAAACCCCAAAATAAGTCTAAATTCATGCTTGCTTGACTGATATCTACCTTTCTATGCCTATGTGTCTATATATCCATCCCTCCCTCCTTCCATCCATCCTCTGGTGTTAATAGGAACCACATCCTCAGTAGGAATAGCAAGGACTTTCCCCTTTTCCCCCAAAAGGTGATTCCAGAACCAGAGTCTCTTGAGTCCATATGTTCCTTTGGGGACTGAACCCTGAACTTCTCTGGCTTTCCACCAGGGCCTCCAGTGAACTCACTGCTGAGTGGCCCTGTGTGGCCCAAGTGTCTCAATACCCAGTAAGGCCTTACTCTAAGTAAGGGATCTAATCATTGAGCACTAGTTGGACTCTAAGAAGCTTACCCTTCCACTGTGAATTCTTTTTTCTCTTTAGAGAGTAACAAACTATCAAGCCCACAGATATAATTCCCTAGCCTGGGATACACCAGAGAGGGGCCCACAGACCATCAATTACTTAGAAGGATCTGACACACCCCAAAGCCCAGTATAAAAATACCTCAGCTATGCCTGTCACAGATGCCTGGAATTCCACCATTAGAAAGTCATTTCTCTGCTTTACCCAAGTAATCCAATTCTAGGAATGCATGCTCCAGATGTTCTCAAACAGCCAGGTGGAATGATGGGAGCACATGGCAGCACTATTTGTAAGAGAAACAATGTAGAAACAACCTAATACAGGTTGGGTAAATACATAGAGGGCTGATTAAATAGAGGCATAGCTAAACTATGGTACATCCATACCGCACAATGAGATACTGTGTAACCATTAAAAAGAATGAGGCTACTCTATACACCCGGTATGAAACAATCTCCCAAAGACATAAAATGAACAAGGTAAGGTAAAGGATTCTATGTGGAATAACACACCCATGATCCATTCAAATGCATGTAAACTATCTCTGTAAAGATGGAAAAGAGCTTGATATCAGTTGTGGCCGCAGAGAGGGAAATTAGGTGGATGGGGTCCTGAGCAGGAGCAGTGGCTGCCACACTGTATTTTAGGTGAGTGGTGCCCTCTGGAGTTGTGCTAGGGGGTGGCCCTGACGGAAGAGGGATTTTCTGCTCTTTATCCTTCCTACAACTTTCAATAGGACAACATGTAAGTATCACATAATTTAAAAACTGGAATTTAATTTAAACATATATAAGGAAGGTAGGATCATATCCTTTTTAAGTAACCTCTACACCCACTGTGGGGCTTGAACTCACAACCTTGAGATCCGGGATCGCATGTTCAACCTTGAGATCCAGGATCAACTGAGCCAGCCAGGCACCCTAGGTCATTCCTTATACTTCTGTCATGAGTTTTTTTCATTCATTTGGTAAATATTTATTTAGTCCTTACCATGTGGGTGGAATGTGCTGAGCACACAGAGGTGAGTAAAGCAGAACTTATCCCCGTTAAAGGGCATGTATGCCTGGGGCACCTGGGTGAGTCAGTCGGTTAAGCGTCTGACTCTTGGTTTTGGCTGCAGTCGTGATCTCATGGTTCATGAGTTTGAGCCCTGCATCGGGCTCTATGCTGACAGAGTGGAGCCTGCTTGGGATTCTCTCTCCTTCTCTCTCTCTGCCCCTCCATCCCTCCCTCTCTCAAAATAAATAAACAAACTTAAAAAAATAGAAAAATAAAAGGCATGCATGCCTGGGAGTGTGGACACCATGGTGATAATAATGACAGCTGTCGCTTACTGGGTGCCTGCGAGGCACTTAGTATCCAGACACGATCCATCATCCACCTGCCATTCAACAGGCATTGCAGTACAGAGCACAGATTAGGGGGTAGGCTGTCTGGATTCCAAGCCTGCCTCTACACTCAGGAGGGGATCATATTCACCTCCCTGTGCCTATTTTCTCATCTGTAAACAGGGACTCATAACAATATGTATCCCACTGAGTTGTGGTAAGGATTAAATGAGCTAACACACGTGAGATTCTTAGAACAATTCTTGGCTGGGTGCACAGTTAGCACCACAAAAGCGTTGCCTGTTTACCGCTCCTCACCCAGCATGCTGCACATACTGTAGGGAATAAGACAGCCACAGCCCACGCTCACAGGGGGTTTGCCATCCCCAGAGACAGACATTAAGCACATAATTACCACTGTATCTACCTTCAGTAGCTATAACACCATGTGCTGAGCACTCCTGGGCCACGTGGACTACAAGTGGAGGAGGAAAAGAAGCTCAGTCTAACAGGAAGAGTAGGGGTCAGACTAGCAGACAGGTGGGGAGGGGGCACTGTAGGTCAGGGGACAGCATGAGCAAAAGCAGGGAAGCATGGGAAGGAAACCAGCTTCCTGTGCCGCTGGAATGTTTGATGTAAGGGAGGAGATAGGGGAGTAGGGGCTGGGATGGGGCAGTGGCCAGCTCGTGGGTGATCCAAGAGCGATGAGAAATCAAGAAGGTGTTAGGCAGTAGAATGACTTGGTAAGACCTACCTTTTATGAAGAAGACTCTGGCTGCAGGTGGGGGACTGGACCGCAGGGCAGGCAAAATAGGAGGCTGGTAGATGAGAGGGGAGGCCAGAAGAAAGATGAGCATACAGAAAGGCTCCCTCCTAGGACGTGCCCAGGTGGCTCAGTCAGTTAAGTATCTGACCCTTGATTTCAGCTCAGGTCATGGTCTCATGGTTCGTGAGTTCAAGCCCCATGTCAGTGCAGAGCCTGCTTTGGATTCTCTCCCTCTCCCTCTCTCTCTGCCCCTCCTCTGCTTGTGCTCTCTCTCTCTCTCAAAATAAATAAACTTAAAAAAAAAGTCTTCCTTCTAGAAAAAATCTTGAAGGAGAGACGGTACCTTAACCCTTTGTTTGCCTGGCTGGACCAGTCAGTGTCCAACACGCTTCAGGGCAGCAGCAGAGGCTGGTCCTGTGGAACGGACACAAGAAATCACACACACATAAGGGACAAGGCTTTCTGTTTCCCTTCAGTTCTTCCACGGAAGGAGTTCTGATCTTCTTTATTCCTTGCTGTATCTCCAGTACCTACAACAGTGCCTGGTGCATGGAGAATGCCCAATAAATGTCCACTGTTGGAGGACACAGGCAGATCAAGTAACATGCACAAAAGCAACCATGATGAGGGAGCCAGGGAGGGAGAGGAGAAACCATGGCTCAGAAGCCAAGGGAAGCAAGTGTTGCAGGGGGGGAATTGGTGGTTATGGAGGTCAAGGAGGACCTATGGAGGTCAACAAGCACCCACTGGAGTTTGGAATTCATGCCCCTTCTCCCTTACCACCATGATGGTGTCATCGTGGTCCTGTTGGTTAACAAGCATCAGGAGCACCCGCCCCATAAGCAGGATTGCGTTTAGGACCTGACCTGGAAGGGTACAAAAATAGGAGGAGACAAGTCCATTCCCTTGATGTTCAGAGTCTAACCAGGAGGATCTTAATTCACAAGCATGAGCAATGCACAGTAACACAAAACTCCATTTCTGGTTTCTGTAGATGTCCCCTGGATCACTTCCCCAGAGTCCTACAGCTTGATAATGGAAGAACAGAATAAGTAGGTGTACAGACCTTGTCTTTACTCATTAATTTTTGTGGTGGGAGTCGCTCGACGTTTGCCAAGAGAGTGGCTGGTGGCAGCCTAAATACAACTGCAAATTTGCAAAATAGATGTTGCTGTAAGGAAGAAGCCATCCTAACTGTATAGACATTTCACAAAAAGTGTTTTCATTACAATAAGAGAGACAAAGATTAGGGAGAATGCTGGCAGTCATGTTTAGTATTGCTTATCTAATAGGTCAGATTCAAGTGCTCCCGATAAGCAAAAGATTGTGAACAAAACAAGCATTTTCAACCAAAGCCAATGGGTTCCCTTCCTAAACAATTCAGTCCCAAAGTCATTAGGTAGAGCTGAGTGAGGAAGGAGTCCATGGTGGGGGATGGAGGGCAGGAGCCATGGTGGCCCAAAGCAGGGGATCAGAGTCCAAGTGATGAGGAGGACAAGCCCAAGGAGGGTGACATGACCCGTGGTGTCACCATCTGTTCAGTGCAAGGAGAGATTCCTCATACGGTGGGAGAATGGCAGACTGGCACGTAGCATCAGAGGGAAAGAGTGCACCCACGTGGGGGCGTGCCCATGTGCGTGTGTGTGCGCATGCACAGGGAAACACGTATCTTAGCTCTGCCTGGGAGCACTAACATTTCAAAAGGGATGAGCACGTCTGGTGCCCAAATCTTGGATTCCAAATGCCATTTTCCATTAAAATGAATCAAGAGGCCTTGGAGAAATGGTTGATTCACTAACTGGGGCCTAGAAGTCAGAAGGTGAGCCTCCTGGAAGTCAGAAGTCCAGAAGGTGTGCTGGAAAGTAGGGATGTGCTGAAAGAATGATGGAACCATACACAAAAGCCACAGAATGAAGGAGCTCTCAGTGGTCAAACTGGGGACAATGTTAAAGAATGATGGGAATGGATATAACTCACTAACTTCTATAGGAATCCAAAAGTTCATATGGAGATAAAAAATAATTAAAGTTGATGAGGAATGAGACATTTACACAATTTCAAAGTACCTCCCCTTAAAATACCTATCAATTACAAAGAGGAAAAGTCTAGTTTTATAGTGAAGAAACCTAGTAGACACCACCTTAACCAAGTGATCAAAGTATAGGAACAAACCAAAATGGAGAACGCCTCGGTAGGAGGCAAGGGGAAGAAGGCAGTGTCATTGCATGATTTTCCTGCTATGGTGTATAACTTGAATCTGATCTGGAGGAAACATTAAGCAAACCTTAACTGAGGGACGTTCTACAATGTCTGTGATCTTTAAAAGTGTCAAGGTCAAAACATTAAAAAAAATTTTTTTAAGGGGAGCCTGGGTGGCTCAGTTGGTTAAGCATCCAACTTCGGCTCAGGTCATGATCTCATGGCTCACAAGTTCAAACTCCACATCCAGCTCTGTGCTGGCAATGCAGATTCTGTGTTTCTCTCTCTCTCTGTCCCTCCCATGCTTGCTCTCTCTCTCTCTCTCTCTCTCTCTCTCTCTCTCAAAAAATAAATAACAACATTAGAAAAAAAGTGTCAAGGTCATGAAAATCAAGGAGAGACTGTTGAGTTGTATTTCCAGACTGAAGGGGACTAAACAGACTTAATTAAGTGCAAGAGTGATTCTGAACTGGATCTTTTTGTGGTCAAAAACATGGTTGCGATAATTGGCAAATCTTGTTTCCTGGTTTTGATGGTTGTGCTGTGGTCAGGTAGGGAAGTGTCTTTGTATGCAGGAAAGACACAGGAAAGTATTGAAAGATGATGGAGTATCAGGGCAATGTATTCCTAAAGAGTTCAAGAAAAAAAGAGGGTTTTGTTTTTTTGTACCACCCTTGAAATTGTTCTGTCACTTTGTGATTGTTCCAAATTTAAAAATGACAAGAAACAAATATAGAAAATTAAATTGTAGATAAATAAAATGTAGCATATACATACAATGGAATATTATTTAGCCTTTAACAGGAAGGAAATTCTAACATGTTACGAACATGGATGAAGCTTAAAGACATTATAGAAAGTAAAATACACCCATCACAAGGGACGAATACTGTATGATTCTGCTTATAAGAGGTTCCTGGGGGCGGGGGGCGCCTGGGGGACTCAGTTAAGCATCTGACTCTTGATTTCACCTCAGGTCATGATCTCATGGTTCAGGTCATGATCTCATGGTTCATGAGATCGAGCCCCATGTTGGGCTCTGTGCTGACAGCACGGAGCCTGCTTGGGATGCTCTCTTTTTCTCTCCCAGAATAAATAAATAAGCCTAGAAAAAAAAAGAGGTACGTTGAATAGTCAAACTCATAAGGACAGATAATAGAAGGGTGGTTGCGAAGGGCTGGGATGGGGGTAACGGGGTGAGTGTTTACTGGGGCCAGGTTTTAGGTTTGGAAGATGAAAAAGTTCTGGAGATGGAGGGTAGTGATGGTTGCACAATGATCTGGATATATTCAAGGCCACTGACCTGGTGAGGACAGTAAATATTATGTTACGTATATTTTGCAACATTATATTTAACTTAAACAAAGGAAACTGTGATTTGCTAAGGTGCATTCTGGTGACATGTTTAGTTTCAAATCATTGCTGTGAAAAGCGTCACCAGGGTCGGTGTGTGTCTTGAATTAAATATCAAACATTCTCGGGGCGCCTGGGTGGCTCAGTCGGCTAAGCGTCCGACTTCAGCTCAGGTCACCATCTCGCAGTTTGTGGGTTCGAGCCCTGCGTCGGGCTCTGTGCTGACAGCTCAGAGCCTGGAGCCTGTTTCAGATTCTGTGTCTCCCTCTCTCTCTGATCCACCCCGTTCATGCTCTATCTCTCTCTGTCTCAAAAATAAATAAACGTTAAAAAAAATTTTTTTTAATAAATAAATAAATACCAAATATTCTCCAACTCAGGGTTCCTGTTCCAGCTCCGTGAAAAGGAGCTCACCCTGAAAAAAGGAAAGATTTTGTGTAAATGCTTCACATAGCCAAACATTAACTTTATGACTCTGTGACAATTTAGGAAAAACTCTTCCCGCCAAACGTGGTCGTGAATGTCCATTCTTAGAGAGTGATAGGATATTTGGGAGCCTCATTCTTCAAAGTAAATCTGCTTTTAGTTACTTAGCTAAATAAAGCAACCCAACCAAGTGGCAAGACTCCAAGGTACGACATTGCTATGGGCAAACAAGGCAAACCCTTCTGCTTCATAGTTTGCCTTGCTTGTAAAACCAGAGCACGCATGTCTGCTTATTTAATACAGAGGTTCTGCAATGCTCTGTCAGAGCAAATTCCTGTGGCCATGAAACATGACACACAAATCCAGACGGAGGTTAAGTCTATGATGTTACTAACAGTAAATGCTGCCTTGTAGTTCCTTGGGTGAGTCCTAGGGATAAACCAAACAGTTGCTTTGATGTCTAGCTCCCCGTCCACTGCACTGCTCAACCAATAGCACGACCTACGAGCCTACCTCAAGGTCACAATGAACACTGTTCTCTGGTTGGAGGAGCTGGAGGCTCCATGCCCTTCCTTGGCTGGGAAAGGTGTCACCTAAGTGGTAATAATCTGGCACAACATAGAAGATACAGTGAATCAAACAGCAAAGCACCTTGATTCCTCGGGCCTGGTTCCTTCGTGTCAAATGTCAGACGTGCCAGGATAGACATTTCTTTAGTGCTTTCCAGTCCTATGGTTTTCACAATCTGCAACTACTCAGGCAATAATATGAGTTGATGGTGGTATGGGTTACTAAAGTTTTTTTTTTTTTTCCTTAATTCCTGTGTTAGGGATATGTATGTGTGTTTCTTTGAGAGTAAAATTAACTCTTAGTTGGTCAGTTCTTGGAATGATTGGTCTCAGAACCACACATTAGTCCGGAACTATATTTACCCTACCCTGCAGGAAGTTTGCCACCTGAGATCATAATTGTACAGAAACAAATATATTCAGTAATAGAGCCCCATTCCAGAAGTACATATTGTGAGACAGATATAATGACACATGTCCTTTAAATCTAATCCTCTTATGCTGGGCCTAATATAATTTAGGTTTCAAGGCCATATGTATATATGGGTTACATTTCAGAAGACAGGCAATTGGTCTAAATCCAAATAAAAATGAGCTAAGTTTGGCCCCCTTTCATTTATATCCATCCATCAACAGCTGTACAGAGACGGGATGGCTCAGGCAGTTGTTCCAAAGGGTCTTTCAGTCCCATTAAAGCTGCATCCAGAAACAGCTGAGGCTGAGCCAGGGTCTGCACTGCCTGAGGTCTCACAAACTGAAAAACACACTCTCAGACATGATTATGCCCTTCCCTGCTCTGTTTCCTGGTTAAGATTCTCTGAGATTTCATTTTATGAGTATTCCTGACCACCAGATGTTTGCGACTCAGGGCCTGCACCGCAAGCTCTTTATTACCTGTTGCATAAAACCAGTGACAGCTGTACATCTAGGCAGGATGGGGACAGTGCAGGGGACAGCGCACTCCCAACGCTGGGGAGGAGAACCGTGGCGGGCACTAGTTCAGAGGCCGCTGTTTGCCTAGGTGATCGGTGTGCTGGGGCAAAGGGAAGAGCTCCGTAAGGGAGTTGCCCAGTAGGATGCCCCCGCGGGCGCCCTCAGAGGGAGAACATCAGAGGCCTCGGACAAACACAGTGAGAAAGTTAGGAGCTTCAAGGGGCCTAGGAGTCTCTCCTGACCAAGCAGTCGGCAGGTGGGACAGGGCCCTTGGAGGGTCCCGTTGTGCCCAGCAGCCAGACGCAGCGGAATCGCGGTGCATTTCCATGGGAACGGCTGGGCAGCCCCACACTCAGCGGTGTGCTCCGTTTATTTCTATGGCACCTATCACCATGGCACCTACTTGCTCTGAAAAACACAGGCTAAAAACAGAACCTAAAGTAAAGGGGGGCAATCCGCTTCCTCGCAGTCACCTTCTGCAGCTGCTGTTACACTTTGGGATTGCTCATGCGGACCTTTTGCGTTCTGAGTTTCCGTGTTTTTGCTGTCGGTGGCTTTAAAAAAATAAAAGGCTTACTTACCATCAGCATCAGCATCATCTTGGGGTGATGTGGCCTGAGGCTCCAGGAAGTCTGTACTTACTTGCTGCAGGTGTAAAATTTCCAGCCAGAGGGAGCTCCTCTGAAGTGGCTCCTCCTCCCAGGGCTTGTTTAGGGCCTCCTGTAAGGTGTTTGGGAAAGTGGGGGAAAGCTGGGGGTTAGTGGACAGGGACAGTGACAGTGACATCAGTATACACAGATGACCCAAGAAAGGACCTGTGTTTATCCCAACAAGTGGATCACAAGCTCCCCTGGGAGCGAAATCCACAAGGTCAAATAGCTTCCCTGAAAGTTTTCCCTAAGTTAATGGCCACCCTTTATAGCACAGCCCTTAACCCAGTCTCTGGAGTCAGACAGAGCTTGAGTTTGAATCCTGACTCTGTCACTGGCCAGCCATGTGAGATCGGTGGGCAACCTCTGAGCAGATGGTTAACGTACTCATCTATAAACTAGGGATGAGAAGACACAACCCACAGGAACAAGCCACTTCCTGTGATCTCAGCCTTCGTGGTCGTTCCTTCATTTGTCCAGCTATAAAATGGGGAGAATAACAGCCTCGAAAGTTCAAAAGAGCTTTGTGACTGTCGAGGAGACAATATATGAAAAGCACTGAGCAGAGTACTCACAGCTGCTAGAGAGGAAACTGTGAGCAGGTGGGCAATGACAATGGCCAGGACAGAGTGCTCAGCCTGCCCTGGTTCTCCGGGCCTGACTTCCTGCCCTCAGGCCCTAGAAACAGGGCCCTCAGCCATGAGTAGCTTCCTGCCTCCAGACTCCCACATTTATCAGTGTCCTTGGGCACAACAGATGTGGCTAAGGACAAGCTCACTCTCTGCAGCAAGAGTAACCATGCAGAAGGATCATCAACCTGGTACTTTCTGTGATACACAGGACAACAAAATTCTCACGAACTGGAGAAAATCCCAACGCAGTTCCCTGTTTGTAGGCTTTGGAGTCAAGCAGGCCTGGGGACTCAAGTCTCCCCCCTGCACATCTGTTGGTTGAGTGACTCAACTGAAATTCCCTTTCCTCGCCCATCTGTGAAGTGGGCTGATGCCTCCTATCTCAGAGAGAGGTTGGGGCATTAAAGGAGAAGATGTAGGAAGTGCCTCCAGCCCAGAGTCCACACAGAGTGGGCTCTCAGTAAATGTGGGCTCTCCTCTTCTCTAACCCCCCACTGAATGTTTTAAGGTACAGTAAATACTCTATTTAATGAATTAAGGGTTAGCCTTTATAATAGAAGGAAACAGGCGTGTTTCCTGAATTTGCTGAGGTGCTGGTAAATGCTGGTAAATGCTGAACTCCCAGGCTCACACAACACCCAGCCCAGGGTTGGCATGGCCCCCCTCCAGGGCCCCCGCTGCCCTTTCTCACCACCCCCTCTCAAGAACGCTCTGCCAAACAAGCCTGTAGGCTCGCTGTCACCACTGCTTACCCTTTCCTTTTTATTTTATGAAAGTAACTTCCCCCTTGCGAGCATTGTGGCTGTCTCCCTACCAAATCCCACCCTCCAAGAGGTCCCCCTTTCCACTTGAGGCTTCACGTGCTTCCAAGAAACTGGGCATGACTCCAAGGTGCTGGGGACGGAACATGTGGCCTGAGCTAAGCCAATCACATAATTCCAGCCCCCCGCAGGCAGGGATTGGTTCATGGGTTCAATGCCACTTGGAACTGTCCGGAGAATAGGGAACAGAAGGTCTGCAGGGGCTGTCGATGTGAGGCTGGGCCGCTCCAGTCATTTGACTATCATAAGCAAAGCCAGCCTGTTGGCAAAGCCAACACATGAAGAACAACAACCAAAGCCTCACAAAGAACGGTTGCCGGAGCCATGGCGGCATTCGTAGGCCTAGATCAAACTGCGTCTCAGACTTGCCCCGCCTCTTTCTTGGGTCTGTGAGTCAGTATAGTCCATTCATGGTTAAACCAATTAGAGTTGGGTTTTCCATAACACGAGGATACAAGCACCAGGAACATTACTTCCTCTTTAGAGTTCCAGAGCCCTCATCACATTGAGACCTCAGTTCCAAAGCCAGGTCTTGAAGAAAGCCCGCCTAATTCTATTTCCTCCTTTACCCCCAGCTCCTGTGTGTTGTTTGTTAGGAATCGAACACGTGTGTGACTCTAACAATAAAATCGGTCGTGTCTCCATTTTCCCACCGAGGACACTGAGGCCCCAGTGAAATCATTTTCTCCATGGCTACACATTTAGTAGTTGGTAAGATCAGGACTAGTCTAGAAATGAGGACCCTGTGTGATAGGTAGGCTATTAATAAGTTTTCATTTTTTTCTAAATATGAAATTTTTTTAATTCCCCAGTTGGATTATAAATTTATTGAGTCCAAAGCTATTTTTTCTTCCTATTTTGACCATCCATTGTAGTCGCTTGAGACATGTTTGTTACCAAATGGCTAAGGGAGTCTCCTGGCCCAGGGCCCGACAATGTCCAGCGGTCTGCTGAGTACCAGGCATTGGGTAAAGTGCTTGACATATGTAATCTTATATTTTTATTATTTTTTATTTTTGTTATTTTTAAAATTTTTATTTATTTTTGAGAGAGAGTGCACATGAGCAGGGGAGGGGCAGAGAGCCAGGGGATAGAGGTTCCAAAGCAGGCTCTGTGCTGACAGCAGAGCCCGATGTGGGGCTCGAACTCGCCAACCACAAGATCATGACTGAAAGGAACAATCCAAATGACAGCCCTGCCTTAGTTTAAAGCTAGGTTCTCTTTTCTGCTTATTATGGACCTTTGATAAGAAATACAATTGCTGAGAAGTCTGTTTTGCTTGCTGTTTGCTACGAGCATTGTGAGGCCTTTCCTGAATGTAACCCGCTGTGTAGTAGAATGGGTTGTAAACCTTCCTAAATGTAGTCTGATATGTAATGGAATGAGTGATTGTACATAAACTAACCGGCATCTCTCGCTTCTGTAAACCTGCTTGCTTAGCACATTCCTCACCTACCCTCCCCTCTTCCCCCTTCCCCCTTCTTCCTCCCGCCACAAGTAACGGACAAAGCCTTCCCGCCAAAGGACAAAGGACGCCCAATCAGAGAACAACAAATGTCCTTACTTTAAAATCAACTAATCAGGCCCCTCATAATTTGAAACCTCCCCTGTGCTATTTGTCTCTGTCTATAAAAACGCTGTACCAACCCTGATCGAGGCCTCTTGCGTCACCGGCGACGGGTGCGCAGAGGACCAGGTTCGAACCTGCAATAAACGACCCTTGCCGCTAGGCTTTGACTTACGACTCTGGTGGACTTTTGTGGGAGGTTTCGGAACTTCGGGCATTACAATGACCTGAGCCAAAGCTGGACACTTAACTGACTGAGCCACCCAGGCACCCCAGTAATCTTATTTTTTTTTTAAATGGCTTATTGTAGGGGCACCTGAGTGGCTCAGCCAGTTAAGCATTCAACTCTCAGTTTTGGCTCAGGTCATGATCTCACAGTGTGGGATCAAGACCCACATATTGGGCTCTGCACTGACAGCATGGAGCCTGCTTGAGATTCTCCCTCTCTCTGCCTCTTCCCCCTCTCAAAATAAATAAATAAACATGAAATGAAATGAAATGAAATGAAATGAAATGAAATGAAATGAAATGAAATGAAATATAAAATAAAATAAAATAAAATAAAATAAAATAAAAT
This sequence comes from Acinonyx jubatus, assembly GCF_027475565.1. Classification (NCBI taxonomy): domain Eukaryota; kingdom Metazoa; phylum Chordata; class Mammalia; order Carnivora; family Felidae; genus Acinonyx; species Acinonyx jubatus. The sequence goes on along the minus strand of NC_069386.1, from coordinate 131,914,906 downwards.
AAAATAAAAATGGCTCATTTTAGGGGCATGTGGCTGGCTTAGTCGGTGGAGTGTGCAGCTCTTGACCTCGGGGTTGTAGGTTCAAGCCTCCCAATGGGTGTAGAGATTACTTGAAAATAAAATCTTAAAAAAAACCCAGCTCATCATATTTATGTGATTCTTAGACCCGAGGATAAGTGGCCTTTTGCCAAGGCCTGTGAGCAGAACCTGATTGTACTGGAAGGGGAGGATCTATCCTGAAGAAGGAACACAGAGAGCAGTGGTCCCCTACTGTGGCACATGGCTGTGTGGAAAGGGCAAGGACTCTGGGTTTGATTCCCAGGCATGTGCCCCCAACCCCCACCCCCACTCTGTGGATGATGGCCAACCCTTCTCGGGAGCCAAAGAGAGATAAAGAAGTTCAAGGAAACACTGGCCACCAGGTGGGGAGAAGTTTCCATCCCATTCCTTGCCAAACATAGATTTGCTGCTGGAAACCCAGAGCATGCCAAGAAACGGTTATAGCCCAAGCTGCTCTATTTCCTTGAAGATCATTGTGTTTGGATTATAAGAAAGTGTTTTTCCTTTTGTCTCTGCCCAGCAAGCCGTGAACAGTTCCAGATCTGACAGCCTGAGCACTGGGTCTAACTTATTAAAGAAAGGGAAGGGGATTTGCTGCGTGGCTCAGTGTGTATTTTCAATTAAGACGTGAAACTGTTCCTCAGACAAGCCAGGCTTTGCTCAGGTGTTGAGCGTCATCATATAACCAGTGTGTACCCCTGCTCAGGGCTCTTTGTCAGTCATGGGGAATGTTCTTCCTCTTTGGGTAAATGTGACAGAGGAGCACTTCTCTGTGGCTTGGGTGGGGAGTTGGGTAGGGAAGCCTGAGGGACAGGAAGAGATAAGATATCTGACATTTTGTCACTTCTTCTAATCTCCTCTTGCATTCACAGAAGGGGGTAGGCCCAGCAAGTTGTTCCACCCCAGGATGAGGCTTCTGGTGTTAAACAGTTCTACGTTTCTGCTGGAAGCCATTCAGTTTCCATTTATGGGAGGCAGTGTTCTCAAAGTATAGATCTCTAGGACACCTGCATCAGAACCCTGGAGCGCTTGGTAAAATTGCAAATTTCTGGCTCCAGAGGATTCCCACTGATTTAGACTCTACCAAAGATTGAGAACCTTGGGTAGCAGGTGAAGAACATGAGTTTTAGAGTCAGATCAGTATGGACTGAACCCCAAGCTGCAGCTCCACTACCCACTACCTGTGGATCTTGGCCAGGTTATGTAACCTCTCTGGGTCTCCATTTCACCTGCACAAAGGGAATGCTGAACAATCAAGACGGATGGAGCTCATGTGGTTGTTACACGGATGAGGTGAAACATCACGTGTGTAGCCATGCTCGGCAGAAACATTCATTGATTGCATGGTAACTCTTCTTTTTATATAACAATACCTGTACTCAAAAAGTCTGAGGACTTTACTATTTACAAGAAATAATAAACTTGGCCATCACAAGCAGTGTTAAGAGTCCTACTAGTACTTTCCACTGGTACAGGTTTTGATAAGTCTACAGACCAGCACCCAGACCTGGAGGTGTCTTGAGCCACATGAAACGCCACCAGAACTCACATCTAATCCTCAACAGTGAGCCAGCCAGGAGAGGGCAGCAAGAGAGAGCCAGAGTCTAACTGTAGCTGTTCACGTCACCATGCCTGAGTGTTAGAGGCACTTGGTGTGATCCTGGTTGGTACTAGTTTGAAAGGACACTGGATTTGGGGGAGGGAGATATGGTAGCATGGTTTTCCTGCTGTGTGGTGGCTGTCCCTCTGACTCTTGACTTCCATACATATTTACTTTAGGAAATCACACAAGCATCACTATATTGTAGGAAACAATAAAACTTTATTGAGATGTAGATACTGGGAGGTAATCTAAGTCAGGGATTGGCAAATTCTTCTGCATAGCCTGTGAGTTAAAGAATAGTTTTTTATATTGTTTCTTTTTCTTTTTAAAGTTTATTTATTTATTTTGAGAGAAACAGAGACAGTGTGAGTGGGGGAGGGGCAGGGAGAGGGAGAGGGAGACACAGAATCCCAAACAGGCTCTACGCTGTCAGCACGAGCCCGATGCAGGGCTCGAACTCATGAAACCTCATGAAACCATGAGATCATGACCTAAGCCGAAATCAAGAGTTGGACGCTTAACTGAGTGAGCCAGCCAGGCACCCTAGTTTTTATATTTTTAAAGCATTGTTAAAAAAAGAGGTGGAGGGGAACAATATCAGTAACAACAAAATAAAAATAATGAAACAAATAAATAACAAAAACAAGAACACTGTGATAGTTAATTTTATGTGTCAGCTTGGGTCGTGGGGTGCCCTGGTAGTTGGTTAAACATTACTTCTGCTGTGTCTGTGAGGGTGTTTCCAGATGAGATAAGCATTTGAATTGGTAGACTGAGTAAAGCAGAGAGCCCTCCCAGGGTCGTGGGCATCATCCAATTCTTTGAGGGCCTGAATAGAGCAAGAAGGCAGAGAAAGGGAGGTTTTGCTTTCTGCCTGATGGGTTGAGCTGAGACATTGGTCTCCTCCTGCCCTCTGCCTAGGACCTATACCACTGGCTTTCTTGGGTCTGTAGCTTGCAGCCAACAGATTGTGGGACTTCTCAGTTTCCATGATCCCATGAGCAATTTCTTCTATATTATATATAAGATATAATAGATAACACAGACATAATATATCTCCCCTACTGGTTCTGTTTCTCCAGAAAAGAAAAAAAATAACAAAAAATTTATACCATGCTTAATGGTGAAATATTGAAAGCAGTCCCTTTAAGATCCGGAACAAGGCCTAGGAAGTCCCATTATCACCACATTCTACTGGTGAGTGTGGTAGAATAAGGGAAAAAAGAAAAGCAAATCAAAATGTGTAAGGATTGGAAAAAAAGGAAAAAAAACCTTTCAGGTCTTATGATTGCATAGAAAATCCAACATTATCTACAAGTAAATTATTAAAATTGGTATGAGAGTCCAGGAAGCTTTCCAGATACAAAACCAATATGTGAAAGTCAATTGCATTTCTGTTCATCGGCAACTGTTAGAAAATGTAATTTAAAAAGATACCATCTATAATAGCATGAGCAAATGTCAATACTCTAAATCTAACAAAAATTGCGAAAGCCCTTTATGGAGAAAATTGTAAAACTTTACTGACTTTTTACAACACCTATGTAAATGGAGAGACAGCATGTTCCTGACAGGAAGACTCAGTATTGTAAATATATCAGTAATCCTCAAATTAATGTACATGTTTTAGGCAATTCCAATCAAAATCTGAACAAGATTCTAAAAAAGAAGCTCAACAAATGATTCCAAAACTTGTTTGGACGAGCAAAGGGCCAAGAAATGCCAAATCATTTTTTAAAAACAGACAAATATGTCTCTTTTTGGCGGGAAGTTACCTTTCCTCTATGGATATCAAGACTTGTTATAAAACCATAGCAATTAAGATTAAATGAAAGAACTCCCACAACTCAACAGCAAAAACAAACAAACTAAAAAAAAAAAAAAAACCCCTCAACCCAGTTAAATAATGAGAAAGGACTTGAATAGACATTTCTCCAAAGAATATATACAAATACAAACGACTAACAGGCACATGAAAAGATGCTCAGCATCACCAATCATTACAAAAATGCAAAGAAAAACCACAATAAAATACCACTTCACACCACAAAACACAAAAACAGAAAATAACAAGTGTTGGCAAGGATGTGGGGAAATTGGAACGCTTGTATATTGCTGGAGGAAATGTAAAATGCTGTAGCCTCTGTGAAAACACTAACATTTACTCAAAATCATTACGTATCAAACTGCAATCACACTTCTGGGTATATGCCCAAAAGAATGGAAGGAAAGAACTCAAACAGACATTTGTACACCTATATTCATAGCAACTATTCCTAACAGCCACAATAGGTGGAATATTCACAAAATTATTGTTTACGGTATTTCACAATAGGTGGAAACAATCCTCATGTCCATTGATGGATGAATGGATAAACAAAATATGGCAGACACAGACAATGGAATATTCCAAAAAGGAAGGACATTCTGAAATACCCTGCAACATGGGTGAACCTTGCTGACATGTTTGTGAAGAAAGCCAGTCACAAAATGACAAATACCATACGCTTCCACTTCTCTGAGTTAGCTAAGATAATAAATTAATAAAGACAAGAGTAGAATGGTGGTAACCAGGGCTTGGATGAGGGGGGAGTGGGGAGTCATTGTTTAATGAGGACAGAGATTCAGTTTGGGATGCTGAAAAGTCCTAGAGATGGATGGTGTGGATGGCTGTATGTTAAGTGAATGTACTGAATGCCACTGAATTGTCCATTTAACAATGGTTAAGGGGCACCTGAGTGGCTCAGTCAGTTAAGTGCCCGATTTGACTCAGGTCATGATCTCACGGTTCGTGAGTTCGAGCCCCACATCAGGCTCTCTGTTGTCAGTGCAGAGCCTGCTTTGGATCCTCTGCCTCTCTCTCTCTCTCTCTCTGCCTCTGCCTCTCTCTCCAGAATAGATAAATATATTTTAAAAAGTAAAAATAAAAATGGTTAAGATGGGGAGCCCCTGGGGGGCTCTGTCAGTTGAGCATCTGACTCTTGATTCTGGCTCAGATCATGATCCTGGGGGTTGTAGGATCAAGCCCCACATTGGGCTCTACACTAAGCGTGGAGCCTGCTCAAGATTCCCTCCCTCTGCCCCTCTCCCTCGCTCACACGTGCATGTTCTCTCTCTCTCTCCCAAATTAAAAAATTTTTATAATGGTTAAAATGGTAAATTTTAAGTTATGTATGTTTTGCCACAATTTTTCAAAAAGATTGAGTGATATTAGAGCAGGAATAAACAAACATATTAGTAGGGCAAAACACAGTAGCACCACTCAAAGTGTAGTCTGAACACTGCTTGTCATCTCTGAACTGTTTGCCATGGGCCAACCATCAGTACAGACGTGAATAGTAAGCATTTGGAAACTTGGATAGCAACTTGACAGAGTACGTTTAAATTTACTGGGTCTTGGGGTGTCTGGGTGGCTCAGTAGGTTGAGCGTCCGACTTCGGCTCAGGTCATGATCTCACAGTCTGTGGGTTCGAGCCCCGCGTCGGGCTCTGTGCTGACAGATCAGAGCCTGGAGCCTGCTTCAGATTCTGTGTCTCCCTCTCTCTCTGACCCTCCCCTGTTCATGCTCTGTCTCTCTCTGTCTCAAAAATAAATAAAACATTAAAAAAAATTTTTTTTAATTTGCTGGATCTAATAATAAAAAACTGGGGACTTTATTTTGTGTATCTTTTTGAATTTCATTTTTCTAGCAATTGATTTTTATTGTATTTCCAAAACCATTGTTCTGCAATGGATTATGGGAAAAACTGGCATTCAACACAGAACGTTTGAGAGGTCGGAGGAAAAAGAACAACCAGTCACACATGGAAATTGATTTCTGATGGAGTGGGGAAAAAAGTAGAACTGGGAGCCGATCATCTTACAACAGTCACAAAAATCAAATCCAGGTAGATTAAATACTTAAAACATGAAAGATTTCATACTTCAAATATGAAAGACAAAATATGAAATTCTTAGAAGATAATAATAAATAAGATCTTTATGACCTCAGCTTGGAAAAGGTTTCTTAGACAAGAAAAATTTGGCATGAAAATGAACAGCTTCTGTTCAAGTCACTACAAGTAAAATGCAAAGGCAATCCCAAACTGCAAGTAAATATCTGAACATATAGAACCGATATCAGATTGTAACCCTCTAAATCCATAAAGAGCTCTTATAAATCAAGAAAAAATACCAACAGCCCGTTAGAAAATAGAGAAAAGACATGAACAGGCATTTCACAGCAGAGAAAAAGCAGATGGTTCAAAGGCATGAAGAGAATTTCCAATCGATGGTAAGCAAATACATGCAAATTACAACCATAATGAGACACAGGCCATGCCCATTCAACTGAGAAAGTTGACAAGAATGAGATCAACCAAAATATTGTCGTTGACTTCTAGTAAAAATACAGATTATTATAATCATGTGAGGGGGGAAATTAGCATTACCCAGTAGACTTGAAGGTGTGAGCACCCTTAAAACTAGCAATTTCATACACTGGTATACACTCTAAAGAATAGAAGAAATACATGCCAAGTGGGATAATTCCACAGTGGAATAGTATGTAGTGGTAAAAGTGAACTACAGTAATTTGCATCAACATAAATGAATCTCAGATATATAATGTTTAATGAAAGAAGTCACAGAATATGTATTATATTCTTATTTACTTACTTAAAAAAAATTTTTTTTCAACGTTTTTTATTTATTTTTGGGACAGAGAGAGACAGAGCATGAACGGGGGAGGGGCAGAGAGAGAGGGAGACACAGAATCGGAAACAGGCTCCAGGCTCCGAGCCATCAGCCCAGAGCCTGACGCGGGGCTCGAACTCACGGACCGCGAGATCGTGACCTGGCTGAAGTCGGACGCTTACCCGACTGCGCCACCCAGGCGCCCCTTATTTACTTACTTTTGAGAGAGAGAAAGACAGAGTGTGAGTAGGGAAGGAGCAGAGAGAGAGGGAGACATAGAAATGAAGCAGACTCCAGGTTCTGAGCTGTCAGCAGAGCCCGACATGGGGCTCGAGCTCATAAACCAAAAGACTATGACCTGAGCCGAAGTCAGACACTTAAGCGACTGAGCCACCCAGGTGCCCCTATCATATTATTAAATATAGCATTAAAATAGGCATCCATGCTCTACAAAATCAAATAATATACTGCTCAGAGATTTAAGAGTGTGTGTGTGTGTGTGTGTGTGTGTGTGTGTGTGTGTGTGCATGTGGCTAATAAAACTGTATGGAAAAGCATGGCTGATAAACATAGAATTCTGTAGAGGTTCTCTTCGATAGAGAGAGGAGTGTTGACTAGGGAGGAGCATTCAGAGGCTTCTAAGAAACTCACACTGTTCTATTTTTTAACTTGGGAGGTGGGATGCAAGTGTTTGTTTCACTGTTCTTTAAGCTGAACATATGGCTTATATGTATGTATGATACATTTCACAATAAAAAATTAACATAAAGGAAAAAAGGCCTCTCAGTGATGGGTAAGGATGCAGAAGAAGGTCAAATCCTCCAAGGGTGGGAGCGAAGGCTGGGCAGGCTGCCATGCTCTGGACCAAAAGGAAAATGCAGATCAAGAACCTGCTCAGGGGCCTAGCTCCTACACATTTATTTTTGCCTTTCAAGCATTTTTTTCCTTTCAAAGACTACCTTTCCCTACAACCCAGAGGGGCTGTCTGGTGGGCATGTGACTCAAGACAGCTAAGCAGGATACTTCTGCTTTTCTGGCCTCAGTGGTTAATACAGGGATGAACAGAGGTCCCAAGCCAGCCCAGTCAGAGTCATCCATGTCCTTCTGTTGGAACAATCAAGAAAGAGGTAACATTACTATATGTAAATGCATGGCAGGCCCAGAGCTCCATGAAATCTGTCTGAAAATGAAGCTAGCAGAGGAAAAAGCAGAAAGGAGGACTGGAGAGTCACAGAGGGGTAGAGAGAAGGGTAAGAGAGAGGCAAAGTCCTCATCCTGTCATTCGAGTGTCTTGATCCAGCCATTCCTGATACCCATTATGCAGACAGTTGCAGATCTAGTTGCAATCAAAAGTGTGCTGTGTGTAGTGTAGAATTTTGTATCATGAGCAGGGGCTTACAAGGGGCAAGCCCTACTATGTGGAATTGGCTGTGCTGGGGTAGGGACCAGGGCCGTGTGGAGCTCCCCCTCCCTGACCAGAAAGTAAGCAATATCTGCTACACGGAGCAAAGCTGCTAAACTCTCTCCTGTTGGATCTGGGGAGTCAAACCACATGCTCAGTGAGGTTGGAAATTTAAAGAGCATATTTTTTAAAAAGCTGGGCTCTGGAGTGCATTGGCTACTTCTTCAGACTTTAGTAAGGTTCTATAACAAAAGACATACTTGAATCTCAGCTGGCCTTTCTGAAAGCAGAGAAATGGGAAAACAGAGCCACGAGATCCTCCTTCTGCCTGTGGCCAGTAATTCAACTGAGCTGAGAGCCAGAAAATTATCTTTCAGGATCGCAGAAGTCAAATCCCTGCCCAGGCCAAGAGAAGGAAAACACAGTGGGAGATAAGAGAGGAACACTGGAGAGGGCCTCTTGTCCTCCAGCAGCTCTTGCTGGGCCCTCCCTGCCTGGCGAAAGTGACCATTCCCCCCCACTGTAGACAGCGGTCCACTGGGAAAGACCCTGAGGGCAAGTGGTCAAATCAGCCCTGCCTCTCCCCCACTACTCAGTGCGTCCAGGGCAGAGGCCAAGTGGCTGTGCGTCTAAATGAAAGCTGGCAGAGGGAAGAGCACGGAGATGACTGTTAGCAGACAGACATGGTGAGGACAAGGTCCAGATTCCAGAGCATGACTGGTGTTCCAGCGTTGGTTGCCAGCTTATGGACTTATCAGAAAACTAACTGCCCAGCAACTGTCTCCAAGTTTAAAGAGTCATACTGCCAGTGACACCCCCGTCTAGCAAACCACAGCATGAGATTGCTCAATTGCTGGGTCCAGCCCCAGACCTCTGTCCTCAGGTCCTCATCTAGTGGCCTGCTAGAGTATACAGTTTCCAGAAGGCGCATTCTCTCTGATGCCACTCATGGAGGGTAAAGAGCAACAGAGAGTCTTCCGGAGAGCAGAACTCCAGGCACCCCCGGACGATTGAGGAACTCAGATCTTCCAGCAGATATGAAGTGGTTTCTTGCCAATTCTCTTCTGTAGAATGTTGGACGAGTGACCACAGTGTGCTGTAGCCCCATTCCCTTTAATAAAGGCAAGTGGTTTTTATTTTTTCTCTCGACCATTAAATGCTGGGGTGTTTGACTTGACCACTTGCTCTTAATAACTGACAGATTATTAAGAGTAACATCCAGACCCGACCAAGAAGAATGCACATCCACCAGCTTGGCTGACATGTGGGCAGCTTGTACCATGTTGGGGTGGCACATTTCTGAGATTGTTTGTATGGGGGAAAATGTTTGTATGGTGGTGCATTTCTGAAATTGTTTCTATGCTAGGCAGTCAAGGGGTACGGTGTAGTGGTTATCTATTACTTACTTTCTGCCCTATAATTAGTTGAATTATGCCTCCTCCCCCCAAAGATATGTCTAAGTCCCAATTCCCAGTACCTGTGAATGTGATCTTATTTGGGGAAAGGGTCTTTGCAGATGTAATTAAGTGAAGGATCTCGAGATGAGATCATTGTAGATTAATCAAGTCGGCCCTGAATTCAATGACAAATGTCATTATAGGAGGACAAGACACCCACAGAACAAGAGAAACACAGAAGGAGCAGTCATATGACAGTCAAGGCAGAGACTGGAGTGATACAGCTATAAGCAAAGGGATACCAAGAACTGCCTGGGGTCAAAGAAGCTGGATCAGGCAAGGACAGATGATTCCTCAGAGTCCTTGCAGGGAGTGTGGCCCTGCTAACACCTTGCTTTCAAACTTCTGCCCTCCAGAACCGTGAGGTAATATCTCTCTGTTGTTTTTAGCCACCAAGTTGTGGTAATTTGTTGTGCGGCCCCAAGAAACCCATACATGCCCAGACATTTTTAAGACTGTCCCTCCCTTGGTAGGGCTGTCAATCACTATCTCAGACCCAGGTGACCAATCAAAATACTCCGTCCCCAAGATCGTGCTGTTTGCCTTGGGGATGGTCCTTGCAATGGACTGTTTATCTGTTCCCTAAATTCATATATTGGAATCCTAACCCCCAATGTGATGGTATTAGGAGATGGGCCTCTGGGATGTGATTAGGTCGTGAGAGTAGTAGAATCCTCATGAATGGGATTAGTGCTCTTACAGAAGAAACCCCACAGAAGAGTTGCCTTTCCCCTTCTGCCTTGTGAGGACGTAGTGAGAAGATAGCTATCTGTAAGCCAGGAAGTGGGCTCTATCCAGACACCAAATCTGCAGACACCTTGATCTGGAACTTCCCAGACTCCAGAACCGTGAGAAATAAATGCGTGTTAAGTCCCCCAGTCTGTGGTATTTTTAACGGCCCAAACAAACTAAGATAGCCACATGACCCAGAGTAGGCAATTAGAGGTAACTTTTGACTCTGTATAGTTGTTGGGAAAGAAGAATTTCTTGTCCTGAAACTGCTAGATGTTAAGGACAATTTCTGTCCCTCCACAGAGAGCTTGAGAAGGAAGCCAGCTAAGAAGGAAGCAGAGCCAAGGGTACACAGGGAGAGGCATGCCTTGACGATGCTATCCCTGACCCTAGAAACAAGCATATCTAAATACAGATCTCCCTCTAGTATTTTTCAGCCAGAGAATTCATCTTTCTTGCATAGGTCATGAGTTGAGACTATCACTTGCAAACCCTGGGTCTTGATTGGCACATTCTGTGAGATTCCAGCCAATCTCCTCAGTCATGGGAAGCCCAGACTCACGGGAGCACCAGAAGTAGAGGTCTTACCTGGTGACAGGAATGAGGCTCCTGATACCTCTGGCTCTCGTGGTCTGGGTGATGGGACCAGCCTAGGTCCACACGGCTGGCTAGCCAGCCAGTGCCGTATTCGAAATGCTGAGGCGACCACCAAAGACTAGAGACAGAATCTCGGCTGTTCCGGAGAACAGATTTGGCAGCAAGTAAATTTCAAGCACGGCAGCTAAAACTATCATAACAAACAATGAAAACTTCTGTAAAACGAGAAGATTTGCTTCTGTGCCGCTGGAGAATTAGAGTGAAACACAAACAATCTCTCTGGAGCACTATGCTTTCCCTGGCCAGGGCAACATCACCTCCCCCCAAAGCTTTCTCCAAACCTTCAGTGCTCCTGGCTGAGGAAAGTCACCGTTCACAAAATGTCCAGTCCACCGTAAGTTAACAAGCAGCTACCCCCACAGAGACCCTATTTCCTCCCTGAAACCTTGAATCCTGCTGAACTGTCAACCCCTCGGGCCTAATGCAATAATATAATGAATTCAGAAACCCCAGAGAATAAAGGACCCCAGGGCATATGCAAAAATACCGTGCACGCTGACAGCCCAGAGAAAGGAGGCAGCAGGGAAGAGGGGCAGTGGTGCTTCTTTTTGCTCAGCAACTTGGGAGTGAATGAGGAACGACTAACTGCTCTACCCTCAGCGGACTGGCTGCTCAGCTTCTACATGTCTGATTGTCAAGGTCAAACCATGCTTCTATTAAAAAACTGGAGACACCCTGAAGAGCTTTTACAAGGGACCTTAACTTGATGCCTCAGGCTTCCTGAGTGAGAATTAAAAGTTTCTGAAACAAAGAGTCCATGCCTTTACCATTTGTAGAGCACCTTGTGTGTGCTTCGGCCCTGGAGCTGCTAACGGGGAATCTGGTGTGTGAAATTGTGACAGCCGTGCCAGGCAGATGTGGCCTGTGAGATGCTGCCCGAGCTGAGTTTTGACAGACAACTGGAGATCAGCACCAGGAGGAAGGCAGAAGGTGCTGCAGGTGAAGGCATGTCGCTAGGCATGAACCTGCACCGCCCCGCGTGGGGTAAAGATGGAGAGGGGCTGTAAAGGTAGACCCGGAATTATCAGGAAGGGTTGTGTGATTAACTGAAGGAGTGTGAGCTTTATCTAAAATCTCTGGGAGCACTGAAGAGCAGGAGGATGCCCTGAGCCAACAGCATTAGAGGGATGACCCTGGCAGTGGAGGATGGAAATAGAGGCGGTCCCTCAAGGGCCTGTGTAAGAAGCAGTACAGGCTTTTCCCCCAGCGGCAGGAGAATGAGAGGCAGGGAGATTCAGGAGCTGGAAGAGCTAGACTCACCAGAACATGATACCTGTTCAATGAGATGCAATGAGAGGGCGGATCCAAGATAATTACTAGACTTCTTTGCTCTGACATGGGCAACTGGGGTAACGGTACCGTTCCTGACAAGTGGGGGCATAAGAAGAGGGGCAAGTCTTGGAAGAGCCTGAGGAGGAGTCTGGCTTTAGAATGCTAAGCGGGAGGAGCCTGGGGAGAGCGAGAAGCAGTAGTCCATGAGAGGCTGGACATTCAGGACCAGATGTCAGGAGGGAGAGCAGGAGAGCGTTGGCTCATATATGGTTGAGGACACCAAGGGAGAGGGTGAGAAGAGCAGCGGGTGGGACAGAGAGACCCTGGAGACATTCAGGGAGTAAGTAGAACAGGAGGTCTCCATAAGGAGATAGGAAAAAAATATCCAGCAAAGTAGGGTGGAAACCTAGAGAGCAAAGTCATCTGGGAGGAGAGGCTCAAAATGTGTGGGTGTGTAATGGTACCAATGCCCTCGAAAGATGGAGTCATACTAGGGAAGAAAAACAACAACTAGATCTCGGGAATGGCTGTCTTTCATGACGTTAGTCTGGGCATTTGATCATGGGAACATACGCCAGACGGGTGATGGCGGACTGAGTGGGCAGGGGGGCAGTGTCAGCAGCCAGTGTAGATGATTCTTTCAAGAAGCCTGGGCTGCGAAAGGAGAGAGAAAGGGAAACTGAAGGCAGAAGTAGACAGAAATATGGGTTCGAGAACAGGGTACTATTCAGATTGGAGAGATTGAACAAGTTCAGGTAGTGATGAGAAGTACTGGTAGGCAAGAAGCTGAAGATGTGAACAAGAGAACAGAATGATTGGAGGGTGAGATGGCAGAGTGTCTGGAGCATAAGGAGTGTCGGCCGTGGGCAGGAGCACACCCCTTCCCTAGCACGGGAGGAGTGGAGAAGCAGAGTAGGAGATATGCTGGGGGGATTGCCAGAGATGACCTTGAGAATTTCTTGGGGCCTTAAATTGTGTTCAGTTTTATCAATGGACAGGATGGATTCCCTGTCAATGACAGTGACAGGCAATGAAATGGAGGTTTAAACAGGGTGGATGAAAGAGGAACAGCCAGGAGGAGACACCAATAATAATGGGACAGGGGAGGCCTAGGGACATCTGGGAGGGTTTCCAGGCAGCCTTGGGAACCTAGTACTCTAATGGTCCAGACAGACTTGGCAGACAATTCCTCCAGCTATAGTCAGAGCCCAACAAAGGAGCAGGGCAGAACTGTTCCAGAAGTGGGGTTCCACTGGCTGGGTGCACAGAGAAGGATCAGTGGGCAAGGGTGATTAGAGAGAGATGCAGGTTAGCGCAAAAAATCCAACCACCACAGTCAAGTGAAGCCAACCCCCGAGTTTATAATAATCACCATTTCAGGTTTTTAGCACAGGGGACCACGTCTCTCCTACATATAGGCTAGATTCCCTCTTCAACACAAAAAGTGTCTGGAGGCCGATGAAATAATAATGGAAAGAGCAAGAGTTTTAGAATCAGGTAGATGTAGGTTTAAAAGCATCCTTACCATTTCCCTCTCTGAGCTTGAATTTTTGGCCTACAAAATATGAAAAATACACGCTTTGCAGAATTTACAAGGATTAAATGAGATGGTTAATGCATGGTACTCCTGCTAGGTTGTAAACTCCATCAGGTGCATGTTTTGTTACTTAATGCCTGGACTGCTGCCTTGAGCAGGTGCTTGGCACATAGCAGGCCCTCAACAAATACAAATGTCCTCCTTCATCTGTTAGGCAATATACCTCAAAGTACCTTCTCTGTCCCTGGAGTAAGCTCCCGCTAGACCATTGATATGCCTTTCTTTGACCCAACCAATAAGTTACTTGCAATAATGAGAATGGAATACTGATCCACACTTCCTTTCATTGAGCCAGGCTGCTACTTAAACTAGTGCTTTCAGGAAAGTATGTATCACCGAAGTTGAACTAAAAGACTACAGAGCTCTGGGACCACGTGGCTGCCCATCCATTCAGCAAACATGTGGCTTGATTTCTTTCTTACAGTCCTGCGGGCTCATAATCCTTGATGAGGTGAGGAGAAGGTTCCCTCTTCAATGCATGCAAGGATGAGCTCTAAGAGAATGGAAGGACACAGGGACCCTTCCTTAATCAGCCACCCCAGACTCAAGATCACAAGGAAGAGTGACTCTCTGGAGACAACAGAGTGTGGAATTTACATTGCCTGTTGGGGAAGTTGTCAAAAGAGCCAGAAGAAAATAAATAAACAAAGAGAGCCAATGCCACTCTTGCTAGGAGGTTTGGGCAGTAAGGGGACAGGCTGCCCAACCCTGTGGACAGGCAGTCTGACCAGCCAGCAGGAGATACCCATGTTGCCACCAGGGGTATTTATCTGAAACATGAGTCAAGAGCTGTCCCTGGATTTTTCTAAAGAAGAAATCCATGAGCAAATCAGGCATCCAGTCGGAAGTAGAGCTCAGGTGGGCTAAGAACCCAGTGACCATGAACTCTTCCCAATTTCCACTCTCCCTTTCTTCCTTTTAGTAAGAGAATTCCTAAGTTTTAGTTGGGCATATTTAGTTGGCCTAGCTGGAGGCTACATTTGCCAGACCCACCTGCAGCTAAGTGTGCCCAAGTTCTGGTCAATGAGGGATATGAGTGAAAGGGCATGAACAGCTTCAGAGTTACAACATTTGGAAGGGGGCCGTTTGCCTGCAGGCAGGAGCAGAAAGGAGATATAATGTTGGGGAGCTGTAACTAGGCAGAAGAGGGGGACACCCTAGGGGATGGGAAGAAACACAACACAAGGAACCTGGGTTCCTGAATGACCCTGTGGAGCAGAATTGTTTACCTGTCCTGGACCGACCATCTACCTCCAAGCTAGCAGGTGAAAGAGAAATAATACACTTCTATCCTTTTTGAGCAAATGTATTTTGGGGTCCTTTTGTTACAACTTAGCCTGTCGCAAAGGTACTGATAATAATAATTTTAGTACTGATAGTAATATTTACTGAAAACTTACAGCGTGCCAGGCGTTGTTCTGAACATTTTGCATGTGTTATCTCATTTAACCCACACAACACTCCCTAGATAAGGGCTGTCATACCTATTTTACAGAAAAGGAGGCACAGGGAGATTCAGTACTTTGTCTAAAGACTCACAGCTACCGAGTCGCCTAACCAGGAGTCAAGCTAGTACTCTGGATGGACATCCTACCCATGGTCACTATGCTTTTCCAAGCCTAGCTTTTTATAATTCCATGCAGTCTAAGGGACACAGCTTACTTTTATTAACTTTTCTTCACAACTGCTGCAGGACCAAGGCATTTAGTTTCTCTACTGTTGGTTTTCTCCAAGAGAGCATAGGAAGGGGGCCCAAACTATCCGCCTCATAGAACTGCTGGAAGGAGAAAATGAATTCGTGCATGTTGCAGAAATGCTTTAAAAGCTAGAAAGTGTGGCATACATGAAATATTGCCTTCAGGCAGGCTGGGAAATACTTAAACCAAAATAAGAAAATGCACTCAAAAAAATTTTTTTAAATGCAAATACCATCTCGCAATTTGGCAGATAGCCTGGAAAGGCTGCGGAGTCTGTAAGGAGAGGGGTACACTTGGTTTTCTGCATCTGCCATCCTCAGCTGAAAAGGGGAGAGATTAATTGAAATTAATTGAAAGACAGCATACCTGTGTGCTTGGCATGTGCACACACACAGCCTCACGCGTGCACGCACGTGCACACACACACACAGGCTCAACAGAAGAGAATCCTTATGATCGAGACCAGGAGTAGCAGCAGTTTGCAATCAATGCCTGTGGGAACCCGGCAGGTAACAGAAGTTGGGGAGTGGGGGTGGGGAGAAGACAAAATGCTTGCGGTGTGAGTGGGGACCTCGGCGAACAGGTGCAACTCCAGCTTCAGCTGCCCTTCTGCAGTTTAAGCCTGGTGTGCAGACCTTTCAGAGTCACGCGTGAAACCTCCCCACTTTCCAAGGGTGCTCAGATTAATAAATAAAACATGTCAGGGGCCAGCAATTGATCTCTGGGATCTAGCCCCCACAGCCAGAAGTCACATCTGGCTCTTGAAGATGCTTCATCGTTATTATGGACAAGCTACCATTCGGCTTCCTCTCCGCGAACCCCGTCCTGCCCTGCCCTGCTCACCCCATGCCACCTTCCTCTTCCTTCTTCCTCATCTTCACTCCACCCACCGGTAAAGCCAACTTTCTCTTTGCTCCCTACTCTTGGACCTCCCCTTCCCTTCCTTTTAGCTTGTACCCAGTTATCTTGAAGACACAAAGTAGCTTCCCTCCTCTGCATGCCAATCAATGCCAACCTTCTCTCTGCCAACATAATCTCAACCTGCTACCCGCTCGCAACGCATGATAATTTTCACATACATTCTCAGGCAGTAAGGTGGATTATAGTTAGCTCTCAATTGTCTGTAATGGAGGAGGGGGCAGGGCAGCACAGATGACACGAGAGAAGAGACACCCAGAAGTCACAAGGCTTTGCCTTTAGCATTTGGTGGCACACACAGGTCAGGGGCATGCCACCGTAGCCACCTGTGCCAATTGGTCCTGCCCCCTCCCAGTGGAGACTGAGTCAAGTGGACTCAAGGCCTGGAGAAAGTCTTGAATAGGATTAACAGAGCTCTGCCTCCAGCCAAGGTGGAGGTGATGTCCTGGCTGCTGTCTCCCCTCCACCTTTCCCTCCTCGAAGTCCCTGCCTATGCCCTGCAGGTGCCCGGGGAAACTTGGGACGCCGACTGCCCCGCATCTGTCACAGCCCCCACAGCCACCCCCATTTTGGCCATTAGCTTCATTGCCTTGTTCCAGGCAAGCTGGTGGCCCAAAGACCGACAGTTAAACTGACAGGTTTCAATTTCACTTTCTCTGCTTTCACGACGGGACCAAGGCGTTCTCAGGACAAGGACACAGACCTCAAGGCCCCTGCAGGCGGAGGGACAGAGTGCAGAAACACCACTCACAACTGAGGTGTGGGCAGTCATCAGGTGTTACCTGACCTGTGCTGAGCCCTGAAGTTCAGAGCACCCCCCCCATCCCCCAACCCTGGAGAAAGAATTTCAGGGAATTTTCTGTCCTGTTCACTGGCTTGGCCAGGCTGTCCCTGGGTGGGCTGCGGGCAGAGCCTGCCCCTTAGCTGCAGGGGTGTGTGTGTGTGTGTGTGTGTGTGTGTGTGTGTGTGTGTATGTGTGCGTGTGTGTGTGGTGTCCTGGGGGAGGGGCCGTGCGGTGTTCGTGCCCTCCTGACTTACTGTTTGTTTGGGACGTCTGGACTAGGGCTACAAACAGTTCCTCTCTTTGTTTCCTCGGCCTCGCAGAATGTGTGCTTCCCCCAAAAGGCATAAAGGTCCCCTTTCTTCGGCTTGCCGGCGCCACTGCCGCTGGGGCTGGCCTGCGGGGCTCGGGTCTGCAAGCCCAGGCCGGGCCCAGCGCTGACTGTCGCTGCCTGCAGCCTGTGCTCACGTGGCCCGTGCAAGATGGCAGGCGGCCTTCCGGGGCCTCCGTGGCTGGCAGCCAGCTCCCCTTCTTAAAGCTGCAGAGCCTCCGGGGGCCGGGAGCCCAGTTCCCCCTCCCCCTCCCCCTCCCCTCCCCTCTTCCCTCCTTCCTGCAGGAGTCAGCCTGACCTCCCTGGAAAGGGGGACGCGTCACGCAAGGGCTTGGGGGAACTTTGAAAAAATCCTGATGCCTGAGCGGCAGCCCCAGAAACTCTGCAGTCCTTCATCCAGGGGTTCAGTCCACCCAGGAGAGTCTCATATGCAGCTGGTCCCAGGAGTCACCTTAGAGCTTCTCTAACTTCAGTGTGCCAGGAATCACCCTGGAGGATCCTGTTGAAATGCAGATTCCGTTCTGGAAGATGTAGGACCAAGGTTCTGCATTTCCAGCAAGTTCCCGGGAGATATGGTTGATTCTGCTCCCCAGACCACACGGAATAGCAGCGGTGATGGTTATGATGACGTTTTGGGGGTGATGATGGGTTCGGAGCTGACGGCCAAGAAAGAATTCTTGAAGACGTCTTTGGTGCAAAAAAAGGTGATTTTGTTAAAGCGCACCGGCAGGAGGACCCTTGGGCACAAAGAGCTGCACTGGGGTTGTGAGGAATGACTGGCTATGTACTATAGAGTTGGGGAGGTAAGGTCAAAAGGGAAGTTTCCAAAGAGATTTTCCTGTGCTGAAAAAGATTCACAGGATACTGGAGGCCTCGCTATTGTCAAGCTAAAGTTGTTTTCCCTCTAGCAAAGCATTAAGACGGTGGGGGGTTCCTGGGGAAATGTTTTCTCTGTATTTGCCTCAAGTATTTGTTAATGGGCTGCAGGTTATAAGGAAATTTAATTTTACCTGCCATTTCTTTCTTGCCTTTGTTCCCCATATCACTGAGGAGGAGATGTTGGGGCTCAGGAAACTGAGCCTACCAGTTTCTAGAGATTAAGCAATTGATAAGGTTGCCTTTTTCTTGTAATTTACTAAGATATTTGTGAACTGATGGAGACTCATGTCCTGCATGACTGTGATCTCTATCAGTTAACCATTTGTTTTCTTTCCTTTCCTTTGGTCTTGGGCAGCCGGGAGTGCCTGAGAGATGTCACACACATCCCACCTATATTTGTACTTTGCCCTCAGCCTGCCTTATGGTCCCTCATCAGTGGGATCTGCATCCTGCCACCCACGCCTGGAGGCCTTGGTAAGATTCTCTCTAGGTCTCATCACTCATCCTGATCAGCTGTTGTGAGGGTTAACTGAGATAAGCATGAGGCCCCAGAGCAGCACTCAGGCCTCAGAAATGCTCAGTAGATGTTGGTTCTTAGGATTTTCAGCTGGATGCCTCCTTCAAGGGTAGAACAGGATCTGCTTTCTTCCCTGGCTTCAAAGCCCTCAGAACTTCTCTTTTGTCCCAGGGTTGAGCCCAAACACCACACGAGTTCCCCTCTCCAAATGATCCCTGCCCACATCTGTGGCTTCACTGCCTCTGCCTCTCACACGTCTCCACACCCCCACCTCAAATCCCAAGTTACACACGTAAGCCAACTACAGGTCCTTCCTTTCATCTCTGGGCCCTTGGGTGACCCTCCCTAGGCCTGGTTCACCCTTTCCATCCTCTGCTCCCTCTGGCTAATTTCTTCCCTTCCCTAATGACTTGGCACAGGTGTGACTTCCTTCAGATAGCCTTTCCTGGCTCCCAAGGACAGGAGGGGCACCTCTCTGGGTTCCCACGGCATGCCATCCTGCTTCTCCCAAAGCCCTGAATGTTGGGTTTTGTCAGTGTCAATTTACGGGCCTCTCTGCCTCTAACGGTTAGAAGCTCAGGGCAGTCTGAGCTCATCACTGTGTTAAATAATATTGGAATGAACGAGTGGGAGAAAGATAGAATGAATGAGTTTAATGAATTGAATGAATGAACGAATGAATGCAAGTTCTCTTTTATTACAGAGTCAGAACCCCTGTGTTGTGCGATCCCACTCCCCCAGGGTGCTATCTCCGACCAGCTAGACCCTCAGGTGTAGCTCTGCAAAAGTCCATAGTGACCACGGATCCTCATCTTTCACTGACTATCTCCAGCACCAGTTTTGCCTGCAGAGCCCTGGTGGTGCTCTAATCGATGTCCTATTTCTATTTTTTTTAATGTTTATTTATTTTTGAGAGAGAGAGAGAGAGAGAGAGAGAGAGAGAGAGAGAGAGAGTGAGTGGGCCTGAGCAGGGAAGGGGCAGAGAGAGGTTGGGGGACAGAGGATCGGAAGTGGGCTCCATGCTGACCCGAGAGAGCCGATGCGGGGCTCAAACTCATGAACCATAAGATCGTGACCTGAGCCCAAGTTGGACAATTAACGGACTGAGCCACCCAGGTGCCCCGATGTCCTATTTCTAGAGAATGAAATGAAGTAAAAGGTAGTTGTTACGCTGGTCATAGGTCACAGAGGAGCCAGATCCCATGTATTTATTATGTTAAACTTTATTAGACACTAGGCAAAAAATGGAAATAACCCAAGTGTCCACCAACAGATGAGTGGATAAACAACATGGGGCATATATACACGCAATGGGATCTACAAAAAGGGATGAAAGTCTAATATATGCTACCATATGGATCAACCTTCAAGACGTTACACTAAGTGAAATTAAGTCAGACATCAAAGGACAAATATTATCTGATTCTACTTAAATGAGGTACTTAGAATAGTCAAATTCACAGAGTTAGAAAATAGACTAGTGGTTACCAGAGACTGGAGGAGAGGATAATGGGGAGTTACTACTATTTAATGGGTACAGAGCTTCTGTTTCAGATGATGAAAAAGATCTGAAAATGGATAGTGCCAAAGATTGCACTGCATTGTGAATGTATGTGATGCCACAGAATTGTATGCTTAAAAATGGTTAAAAGGGTAAAATTTACGTATATCTATTTTACCAAACACACACAAAAAGCTTTATTAGAAACCTAAACTATGGCAACATCCTAACATGCATCCCTCAAGGGATGACTATTATTTTACTTTTTATGAAATTTTTTATTAAAAAATTTCTTTTAATGTTTATTTATTTTTGAGAGAGACAGAGTGCAAGCAGGGGAGGGGCAGAGAGAGAGGGAGACACAGTATCTGAAGCAGGCTCCAGGCTCTGAGTCGTCAGCACAGAGCCTGACATGGGGCTCGAACCCACAAACCATGAGATCATGACCTGAGCCAAAGTCTGTTGCTTAACTGACTGAGCGACCCAGGTGCCCCAATTTTTTTTTATTATTTTTTAAATGTTTATTTATTTTTGAGAGAAGGAGAGAGAGTGCAAACGGGAGAGGAGCAAGGAGAGAGGAAATCTGAAGCAGGCTTTGTGCTATCAACGGAGAGCCCAACGCAGGGCTCGAACTCACGAACCATGAGATCATGACCTGATGCTTAACCGACCGAGCCACCCAGGTGCCCCAAGGGGTGACTATTTATAAAGAAGCAAAGTTTCAGGGCCTAAAACATACCCCAGCCTTTTCTTTCCATTTTCCCTGGAGGCTTAAAACTGAAATGGAGAGCCCCAGAAGGCTAAACAGTGCGGACTACCAGAAGTACAAGGAATGTCAAATATTTACAGTTGGTTTCTTCAGTGGGTGAGATCCAGGCAAAACTGCTGGGGGAGGGAAATATTACAATGTTCTGATAGCTCAGTGCATGCTTTGGAAAAGAAGCAGTTGCTTGTGTCAAAAGCATTTAGAAATATAATCAAGCGATTGTTTGTAATTGCTTAGCTAAAATGAGTTCCCCTCAAAAAAGAAAAAAAAAAAATTAAACCCAGGTGACTATTGTATGCCGGGTAATTGAAGCTATTTCAAAGTTAAGAAAAGGGAAGGCAATTGAATGGATTTAGTGGGTGATAGAAATAAGAATTCAAGGCTGCTTTTTGCAGCCTGAATTAGATGTGAAGCTTCCAGAAGTGGCTGTCCCTGACAGTGGGGAGGCTGAGGGATTAGTCCTCAAAAGTTGATTTGGCCTCTGCTTGGAATTGAGCTTTCTGCCAACTGCTGAAGAGAGATCAAAGTCCATGTGTTGTTTTGACTCCACGGAAACCTCAAGGAGAAACCACAAGCCATCGGCCCCCAGCCAGCACCCCTCAGCAGCCCAGGAAGTATCCGTTAGGCAGGAAAGATCCAAGTCCCCGTCTGCCGAGTCCACAGAGGTAGCTGGGAAGGGCTTGGATTCTGGTTTCCAGCTGTCTTCCATTCGGGCTGGGTCTCTAGCCGGGTCTCTGCCTTCGCGGGCTTCATACAACTTCCCCTTTCTGCAGAGCACGTTTGCACCTCTGATCTCCAGTCTGCTTGACCTCTCGAGGAGAAAACAGGGAGGGAGGTGACTGTAACAGTCTGTGCCTTACAGCTGGCGGGTGAGACTCCCAGAGTATAGGGGAGCTGAGATGTGAAGACCTCCAGGCGTCAGAGGGAGGGACACGGGGATGGACTTAATCACTTCCCTCATCCGCAGATCTCAAATCAAACTTTATTTCCTCCAGAAGTCTCCTTGACCCCCTAGGCCAAGCTGGCACCTCCTGTTATATAAGTTCTCATAACTGCCAAATATTTCCTTCAAAACACTCATTACCTTAGGGAGCTCTAAATCCGTAAAATTATTTGATCGTCTGATTCTCCCACTAGATCTTAAGCTGCACGAGAGTAGGACGCATGCCTGTTTTGCTGGCTGCCATGTCTCCTATTCTTAACAGTGACCGGCAGAGAGTAGATGTTCAATAAATGCTTGTTGACTGAGTCGGACAAAAGGAGCCAGAGGAGATGGAAAGGGAGTTCTGAAATAATTTCACTGGGGTCCTGAAATTCAACTTGCACCCATGCTATTGCACTTTATTCCAAAAGGAGGCTGGAACAGCTTACCATTTCCAACCATGGCAGCAATTATATTAACCATTTATTGAGTTCTTACTGTATGCCATGTTCCTATTTTATCTCATTCGGGGGTTTGTCTCATTTGATCCTGACAACTAGGCTCTGGGGTCGGCACTATTGTTATTCCCGCACTGAAGATGAAAACACCAAAGCTCTGAGAAACTGGCTGAGCGTCTTGCCCACGGTCACACAAACATGTGGCAGAGTGGGGTTTTGACTATTGTTGGGTTTCGTCTCACAAACTCCATGGAGGGTCTGGGGCTCAGAGAGGTTAAGCAATCTGCGTGAGGCTACCCAGCTAGGAAGCCACAGAGTCAGGTTTCAAACCGGACTCTGATTCCAAAAGACCACTCTCTAAAAGAACGTGGCCCACGTTCATGGCCACGTTTCATGGCCCAGTGAAAAATGTCATTTTAGAAAATGGCTAGAGATGTCTGAGCAAGTGAGGCCACCAGGGTGAACCGGAACCGGCAATTTCATTTCCGCTGAACAGAAGACTGGAAGTTCCTGCTGAAGGGTCTGGCCTCCCAACTCCAGCTTGGTACCGACCGCACATTCCTGTCTGCCTCTGTCTCCGGGAATTACCTTTCCTCTGAGTTTCCCCAGCCTGCGGCCACTACCTCACATTGAACCCTTTATCTGGGACCAAAGCCTGGGCGGGGGGAGGGTTTCCTGTGACCTCCCAGTAAATCTCCCTGCCTTCACAGTGCCCGCCTGGCACTCAGCCAGCCCCTCTCCACTGCAGTGCCAGGGCCCCACGCAGCTGGGAGTTCCCGAAAGGCTAAGCAACCTTGTCCCCTGTCTTAGGAACAGAGCCGCTCTTGAGTTCATTCTGCTGGCAGAGCAGAGGGAAATCACGGCCCCTGTTGGAAAGGGGCCCACCCGACGGGAGATTCCATAAGCACGGCTGAGCTAGCGGCACAAGGGACCCATGGTTTTTAGAGTTCTCAAAAGTACGTTGCTCGGCCACAAATAATGCCATTGTCACAGCAGAACTTCCTGTTTTGCACAAATCGACCATATTAAAAACAGAAAGAGGCAAGAGGCTGGCATTCATCGTGTCTGCTCAGTTGTTTGGGAGATGTTGACTTCTGGGGGTGGTTTAGGGGCAGGCAAAAATACGTGAGGGGCACAGGGCCACCAAGCTTCCTTGCTGCTGCCTACTCTTCCAGCAGCCCCGGGCCTGACTGTCACAATACATTTCCTGACTGGTCCCGGCACTGGGCTCATTCCCCTTCGGTCTCCACACAGCTTCTAGACCAACAGTCCCCAGGTGGTATTTTCGGTCACATCATCTATTTGCTCAAGACCCTCTAGTGGCCTTTCCAAAGACCACAGAGGAACTTCTGAAGACTTAGCAAAGCATCCGAAGCCCTCCTCTGGTGACTGTGACCACATTTACACAGACCCTGCTTCCGGGGCTGAAACCAGGGTGAAACCAGTATGCAATTGAAGAGGGCACCAAAGAACTCAGTAACCAAAAGCACCGATCTTAAAAAATCAAAATGAATGCCAAAAACCCCCGCAATGAACAAAATACCAAAATGTCACATAAAGACAGGGTCGGGCCCTGTACTTGTAGCAGCCCCTCAGGGGCCTGTTCCCTGTCTCCCACCCTCCCCCACCCGGTTCCTGACCTGCTTTACTTTTTCATGGCATTTCTCACCATCTGATGCATCATTTTGTTTACTTCTCGCCCGTTCCTGTACTAGAATCTAAGCCTCATGAGAGCAGGGCCTGATGACCCATGGCTGACTCCCAGAGTCCGGAACGGGGCCCGGTGTGTGGCACATATTCAATTATGTTTGTCAAATTAAATCTCTTTAGTCTAACTCCTATGTGCAGCCTCAACACATAAAGCAGATAAATGAAGATTTTAGTTAGTATGAAATACTTTTCTACATTTAAATTTATATAATTACTTAGGCAGCTGAAGGAAATATTTTATGTTCACTTGAGCATAAAAATTTGAAAATTGATGTTAGGGACACTTGGCCTCACCACACAGCATCCTCATTTTGTTTTATTTTGTTTTTAATGTTTATTTCTTTTGGGAGAGAGAGCGAGAGCGCATAAGGAAGCGTGAGTGGGGGAGGGGGAGATAGGGAGAGAGAGAGAGAGAGAGAGAGAGAGAGAGAGAGAGAATCCCAAGCAAGCTTTATGCTGTCAGTGCAGAGCCTGGCACGGGGCTCGATCCAGTGAGATCATGACCAACCATGAGATCATGACCTGAGCCGAAATCAAGAGTAGGACACTCAACTGTGTGAGCCACCCAGGTGCCCCTCTTATTTTACTTCATATTGCATTTTCTTGGTACAATCTCAAGAGAATCTTGACTGACCGAGATATGCAGTTGAAATTGTAACTATTAAAAAACAACAAACTTTAAATGGGTGAATCGTATGGTACGTGAATTATATCTCCAATAAAGCTGTTAAACAAAACAAAATTGTTCCCCTTGCAAATCTCTAGATGAATGGAGATTTTCTTTTACGAAATAGAGGTGGAAGGAGACACTTCCCCACAGTCTGGATGAAAATCTATCGACCTGAAACCAGGCTTACTGTGTCGATGCTCTCCACCATCTTGAAATTTAGCCTGTAACCTGTCATAAGTATGTTCTTATTTATTACAATTAAAAAAATTTTTTTAGTGTTTATTTATTTTTGAGAGGGAGAGAGTGCAAGCAGGGAAGGGACAGAAAGAGAGAGGGAGACACAGAATCTGAAGCAGGCTCCAGGCTCTGAGCTGTCAGCACAGAGCCTGACACGGGGCTCACACTCATGGACTGTGAGATCATGTCCTGTACTGAAGTCAGATGCTTAACCGACTGAGTGAGCCACCCAGGCACCCCTATTATAATTTTTAAATAGCTTTTTTAAAATTTTTATTAAAAAAATTTTTTTTAATGTTTATTTATTTTTGAAGGAGAGAGAGAGACAGAGTGTGAGTGGGGAGGGGCAGAGAGAGAGGGAGACACAGAACCCGAAGCAGGCTCCAGGCTCTGAGCTGTCAGCACAGAGCCCGACGCGGGCTTGAACTCACAAACCGGGAGATCACGACCTGAGCCAAAGTCGGACGCTCAACCGACGGAGCCACCCAGGCGCCCCTAAAATAGTTTAAAATAGGGGTGCCTGGCTGGCTCGGTCAGTAGAGCATGTGACTCTTGATCTTGGGGTTATGAGTTCAAGCCCCATGTTAAGTGTAGAGATTACTTAAAAATAAATTAATAAAAAAAATCCTAAAACAACTTTTTAAAAAACTTAATAAATTTTACTAAAATCTTATCATTAATTTAATAAAATAAAATAGTTTAAAATACACCTCAAAACAGAAATTTGAATACTGAATCTCTAGTTTTAGCTGTGCACCTAAAACCTAATATTATGTGTCAATTATACCTCAATAAAAAAAATAGAGATTTGAATTCAAAAATTTGAGGACCCACCTACTTGAAGTGTCCCTGATGAACAGGTTTCTGAAAATCACTGTCTTCCAGTAGTTGGGCACCCATCGTATGCCAGCCATTACTTCCTCGTATTTTCTGGGTTTCTGTCCTGTGTACTCCCGGCAAACAAGCTCTCTGGGGCAGGAATTTCCAGCTGTGCCTGGAACACAGCTCATGCTCAAGCAGTGTTTTTGTTTCGTTTTGTTTTTAATTGGCTTGACCCGTCTTGATTTGATCTGGTGAGTCCTCAGTGTCTATCTGTTTTTGGGCTCTCTGGTAAAAACTAAAAAGACATGCAGTTTTCATGTCAAAGAGTCGTAAACACCAATAATAACAATTAACATGCGTTTAAACTCTCTGTTGTGAGATTTACTTGGTTTTCTCCATTCGGTGATTACAACTCTGTGCACTAAGTGCTATTCTTATCCCCATTTTACTGAAGAAGAAACAAAGGCTGCCAAGTTTCTGAGAAGAAATTGTTACTACGGTCACACAGCTGGGAAGCTGAGAGCTGGCACTGAAACCAGACAGGCTGGCACCAGAGCCAGAGTGCAAATGATAGGAAATCACTGGATGGGCCAATAGGAAGAGAAGGGAAAGAGAAATACAAGAAGAAAGCCCAGAACTGAGTCAGGTGGAGGAGGAACATGCAAAAGAATGGCCCAAAATATAGGTGAAAACCAAGAAAGAGAAGCATCACAGAGTTCAAGGGAAAATGGCTGAGTGTGTCGAGCATGGAAAATAGTTTCTCAGACTTAGGCATCATGGGAACTCTTGGAAATCAAGAGTTGGAAATCAAGAGTTGGAAAACAAGAGCCCGACGAGGGGCTCGAACTCACAAACTGTGAGATCGTGACTTGAGCTGAAGTTGAACGTTCAACTGACTGAGCCACCCAGGTGCCCCTATGGCTAGATAATTGTGTGCTGTGGGGCTGTCCTGTGCATTGTAGATCGTTAAGTAGCATCTCTGGACTCCACCTGCTAGGTGCCAGTGGACCCCTCCCCTGAGTCATGAGGACCAAAAATGTTTCCAGACAGTGCCAAGTGTCTCATGGGGACAGAAGCTGGATTGGAGTGAGGAGAGGAGAGAACAGGAGGTGCGAGGGGAGATCCAGAAACGAGGGGGTAGGCAGGGCCAAGGGGGACATCTGTTGTTGTCTTTAAAACCCATATATACTTAAGAGTTTTATATAGATGTGTATGTATATATACATGTAGATGTGTATACATATATGTATACGTGTATACACATATGTATACATAACACATACATCTACACATAGGAGTTATTTTTACATGTATATTATGCTTTAACATATGCACATGTATTTTATATTAATACTATATGTTAAAGTTTTAAAACTATGTACATATAAGAGAGAGCAGAGAAAGTCTATAGGTTGGTCCAGGGGAGAGTGAAAATTTGCAGATGAAGGAGAGAGAGAGAGAGAGAAGATGTGATTTTCTGGGATAGACAAGAAGGAGTAGGATCCAGGCCACGAGCTGAGGGGTTTGCCTTTGAAAGGAGTGGGGACACTTGCTCCAGTGTAAGAGAAGAAAGAGAGGCCTGTTGCAGAAGTAGATGTAGGAAGGTGTGTGCATTTGGTGGCGGCAAGAGGAGGGAGTTCCCATCTGTTGGCTTCTATTTTCCCAACCAAACATGCGGCTGGGTCAGCAGCAGAGCTGGGGTGGAGAGCGGGGTGGAGGAGGGAGGAAAAGGCCCAATACTTGCATTGGAGCAAAGCAAGCCAAAAGGAGAAGAGGCAGTGTTGATAGCCCATTTGCAGTCTGAGACCAGGAGTTTGGACTGAAGCTAGCCCATGGTGGTGTAAGGATTTTCTCCAGTAACCTCAT
This sequence comes from Acinonyx jubatus, assembly GCF_027475565.1. NCBI lineage: Eukaryota > Metazoa > Chordata > Mammalia > Carnivora > Felidae > Acinonyx > Acinonyx jubatus. Next base: position 131,887,377 of record NC_069386.1, on the reverse strand, counting down.
CTGTGCTGGTGTCAGCGTGGAGCAGGTGGATGAGGCCTCTGGTCCCTGGCAGTAGCTCCCCCAGGCAGCGTTCCGGAGCCAAGCCTCAACATTTGGTTGTTCTTCCTTTAGCCAGAGGGAAATGTGCACCTTCAAGATCAAGAACTGGGGTGGGGTTGCACAGCACCCTTTCGTCCCAGGAGCAGGTGCACAAATCTCCCAGCCCGTCCCCCGTCCTCCAAGTCCACATTTTGTGCATGCACCTGTGAGCCCTGACTCTACTCCACTGAGCGGCAGCCAAAGTCCACTGACCTTCCACATCCTGCCAGTGATGCCCCTGCTCCTCTGCAAGTCATGTCTGCCCCCCACTTCCAAGGACACCTTCCTTTTGGCTACTGTTCCCAGTCCCAGTGAGAGGGACAGCAAATATGAGCAATGATTCCATGTAGGAATCGACATGCAAAATTCTATACCTTATGATCAGCTCGTCTTCAAATGAAGCAAGGCTTCCAGTAGACACGAGACAAAAGGAAATTCCAATGAGAGAAATTTCAATTCACCCCAACACCTCCTTCTGGAATCCACCCATCTTCCCCTAGAGAGCATTCTGGAATGCTGATCACTTTTTTTGGAGCCAGGAAGTCAAATTAGAAAAACAATCTCTGGCAGCTTATTTTGACTTGATTCAAGAATGATTCAATAAGCCAACTTTATGGTTTCTGTGACATTTGGAACACCCATGATGTCAGGATATTACCCCCAAACCAGGGAGTGGATGGTTTTCACTGTCCTGGTCAAATCATTGTAAGGGCATAGGAAATGTTGGCTCTCTGAAGATCTCCACAGTGTGACTGCTGACCAAGCTACTGGCAAGGGACAGCCTAACATCATACAGGGGTTCTCAAATGTGAACAAGCATCAGAATCCCCTGGAGGGCTTCTTGATTCAGTAGACCTAGGGCATTTGCATTCCTAAGCTCCCAGAAGATGCTGCTGCTCTGGAAGCCATACTTTATAACGCCGGCATAATGGAAGAAGATAGGCATTGATTGGCGTTAGATTCGAGTTTGAATCTGGGTTTCATCGAGCTATGGAAGCCTGGGCAAGTTACTTCACTGCTCACTTATAAAATTGGGATCATACTGTGCACTTGTTTTGAAAATCAGAGAGAAATCATGTCAAGTCCAAGGCCCTTAGTAGGCAGTCAGTAAAAGAAAGTGGCAGCTATTTTTAATCACTATTCGAACACACCTGCACAACTCATAGTTATTTGGATTAGGCATTCAAGACAAGCATCGACTTGGCCTCAGAAGTCGTGAGGAGGTTACTGAATTGGTAATCTCTCCACCCTCTCTTCCTCCTCTTCTGAGCATCCAGGCACCAAAATAGCCCCCCCCCCAACGCCCACCAATGCACTTCCAGCGATGACATTGCCAAGCGGAGGAGATAACTGATCACTTTCATATTTTGTAATATTTTAAGTACATTATCTTTAAAATCTAGGTCAGGATGAAAAATGAACTTGGGCTCATGAAATGTTAGAGCTGGGAAGAAACTTTAAAACCATCTAATTTTCTTGTTAAAGATGGGAGAGTTAAAGGTGAAGAAACTGAGACCCAGAGAGGGGCGGTCACCTGTGAAGGTGGCACAGTAAGTCAAATGGCAGGTGCAGACCTGGAAGCCAGGTATGCTGCCTGCCAGCCCTGGGCCATCACCTCCTGATTCTCAGCCTGCGGGGTGAGCATGGAGAGAGGTCACTGAAAAAACAGCCCAATCGTGCTTTCTCCTCTAGGGTTTTGATGGTTTCCTGTCTCACATTCAGGTCCTTTATCCATTTTGAGTTTATTTTTGTGAATGGTGTGAGAAAGTGGTCTAGTTTCAATCTTCTGCATGTTGCTGTCCAGTTCTCCCAGCACCATTTGTTAAAGAGACTGTCTTTTTTCCATTGGATGTTCTTTCCTGCTGTGTCAAAGATGAGTTGGCCATACGTTTGTGGGTCTAGTTCTGGGGTTCCTATTCTATTCCATTGGTCTATGTGTCTGTTTTTGTGCCAATACCATGCTGTCTTGATGGTTATAGCTTTGTAGTAGAGGCTAAAGTCTGGGATTGTGATGCCTCCTGCTTTGGTCTTCTTCTTCAAAGTTACTTTGGCTATTCGGAGCAGGGAATGTCTTTCCATTTCTTTATATCTTCTTCAATTACCTTCATAAGCTTTCTATAGTTTTCAGCATACAGATCTTTTACATCTTTGGTTAGATTTATTCCTAGGTATCTTATGCTTCTTGGTGCAATTGTGAATGGGATCAGTTTCTTTATTTGTCTTTCTGAACAAATCAGGAGACTATAGATGCTGGAGAGGATGTGGAGAAATGGGAACCCTCTTGCACTGTTGGTGGGAATGCAAATTGGTGCAGCCACTCTGGAAAACAGTGTGGAGGTTCCTCAGAAAATTAAAAATAGACCTACCCTATGACCCAGCAATAGCACTGCTAGGAATTTACCCAAGGGATACAGGAGTACTGATGCATAGGGGCACTTGCACCCCAGTGTTATAGCAGCACTCTCAACAATAGCCAAATTATGGAAAGAGCCTAAATGTCCATCAACTGATGAATGGATAAAGAAATTGTGGTTTATATACACAATGGAGTACTACATGGCAATGAGAAAGAACGAAATATGGCCCTTTGTAGCAACGTGGATGGAACTGGAGAGTGTGATGCTAAGTGAAATAAGCCATACAGAGAAAGACAGATACCATATGTTTTCACTCTTATGTGGATCCTGAGAAACTTAACAGAAACCCATGGGGGAGGGGAAGGAAAAAAAAAAAAAGAGGTTAGAGTGGGAGAGAGCCAAAGCATAAGAGACTCTTAAAAACTGAGAATAAACTGAGGGTTGATGGGGGGTGGGAGGCAGGGGAGGGTGGGTGATGGGTATTGAGGAGGGCACCTTTGGGGATGAGCACTGGGTGTTGTATGGAAACCAATTTGACAATAAATTTCATATATTGAACAATAAAAAAATTAAAAAAAAAACAGCCCAATCGACCAAAACCGTTATGCTTTCATAAATAAAATTGCAAATCCCCTGGGCTGGCGGGGAGACCCAGGAGTTCTGAGTATGAGAGATTGTCATCCAAAGGCAATGGTTCTACTCCCTAGGGGGACAGATCACAATCTCTGAGGAAAAGGGGGCATTTTTTATGCTAATCAGTGAAGGGTATGTGTTCCAAAAAGTTTGGAAACACTGACCTATGCCATATCACCTTCCTGCTTAATCTTTCATTTAGTAGGTCAGAAGGTAAGCCAGATTCTTTGCCTTAATTCTTCTAAAACTACTTCCTGTAAGCAGATTCCTCTGGTCTCCATCTTCCATCATCTTCCTGTAACATTACGCTCCACATGCAGAGAGATCTTGCTCTGTGCCCAGCACAGAACAGACATCTTTCACTTGTATTTAACTTATTAAAATGAATAGGTTAAAGACCGATTTGCATTCATTTTTCTCTTATTCCATTATCTTCCGCTGTTCAGAAGCCTATTATTTGCCAGTCTTTAACCGCTGTGGTGGTTCAAAGATAACCTCTTTCTGTCAGTCAGCGAGCATGTGTTGAACACGCCTTGTAACTGTTGGCCACCGAACCCCACGGATGATTACATGATCAACAAGCATGGGCCCTGTCCCTGCTCTTGAGAGCGTCCAGGCTGCGTTCTAGGAAACGATGTCTTTCTGGCAAAAGGGCAGGCCTGGCCAGGTGGGATGCTAGAGCTGGCTCATACAAGCTTGTAGGAGCTGATGGTTAACTTTTCAGGGATTTTGTGAGCTGGTGGTTAAACACAGCCATTATTTCAAGTTAAGTTGTATAAACTGACAATTAACTAAATAAAAGACAGAGGTACACTCTCAAAGCTCATCACAAAGATGATGGAAACACACTCAAAGTTGATGTGCACTCAAAAGTCTTCATTGCCCAACTGTTTTAGGATGTTTTGCCATGGTCCTGAGGTAATTTGCATCTGTATGGTAGAAATGTTACCTAATGGTGTCCTGCCGGGCACTTCCCAACTCTGCTTCAGCAGTCAGGTACTGTAGCTCAGGTATGGTGTTAGTATTTACATCCCAGAAATCATCAAATGTTACAAACTAGGGTGTGGTTGTTTTTTCTTCCCTGAAGAGCTGGTTGTTAACCCTGTAGTAGCACACCGCTGCATAAAAGTGACATAGTATAAGGTAGAGGAACCAAATGAGGAATGAAGAACATTCGGAGGGAGTGGCTCCAATCCGTCCTTGAATGCTAAGTGGAGAGAGATGGGGTGAGGGGTAATGGTGGGTTAATCTGCCTACATACCTGTCTTGAGGGGATTGTCAACATTGTCTTTGGAGGGAAAGATGAGGCTATTTGTTTCAATAATCCGTTTATTGACATTTAACTCACATACACTGCCTATTTAAAGGGCACAACTCAATGACTTCTTAGTGTATTCACAGAGTTGTGCAACCATCACCACAATTACCTTTAGAGCATTTTCATCACCCTGAAAAGAAACTCTGGTACCTATTAGGGGACACTCCCCATTTCCCCCCAAGTCCCTTCCCCACCCACAATTTTAGGCAACCACTAATCTACTTTCTGCCTTTATAGATTTATAGTGTTGTTGTTTTTCTTTTTAAGCTGACACAGAAACCAGAAACTATGAGTTAATCTTGGAGAGTGTTTCGTGGGTTGCATGCCCCTGTGCCAGTCAGTAATTTACCTGATTTTCCCAGTGTGAGCTTGATAAAATGGCCTCTTGACTGTCGCTGACTCACCCCCTCATAGTGGGCCAACTGGTTTCCCTGGGAGGGAGCGAGGAGGAAAAATTCATACAGGTGAGCTGAGTTGTCATTAGAGATAGCTTCAGGCTGGAGGTAACAAGCTGCGATCTTGATAGTTGAGGAATTCAAAGAAGCAAGCCAGGGTGCTACTCACGTTGGGTGTGACCTGATGTAACTGTACATCCAAAACATTCTAAGGGCTGACAAGCCTCTCTGGAGAACTGTGCTGTGGTCAGTCTTCAGACATTTCTAAGAAAGCCCAAAGCCTGTACAGCTGTACAAACTGTTCTATCACTGACTTGGTGGCCCCAGGAGGAGTGGAAAGAGGGTCTTACTTCCTACTTCCAACAATGCATCACTCCACTGGTTCAGGTGGCCACTTGTGCAGTATAACTTGAGGGCATGACGAAGACTTCACCTATCTTAAAATAAATGCCCATCTCCAGCCTACAACAGTGCCTGAAATCCCTGTCATTCCTCTGAGTTGCACCATCATCCCCAGAGGCTACAAGAAAGGTTCCTGTGATGTGGGCTGGGGTCAGGTGGTTCAAGCCAGCAAGATGTTACATTGGGGAGCAGGGACTGGATCCTGTGTGCAGTGGGACGTTGAGATGTGAGGTGTGGATTGAAGTGGTGAGGAGTAGTGACCATTCTAGATTATAAAGATAAGAGGGTATATTTTGGGGAAAGATGGGTCCAGATGAGAAAGTGAGGAGAGTAGAATAGGCCAGTGGAGAGTACCATTGAAGAGATGTAGAAAGGAAAGGTCCCTACATTTAAGGAAAAATAAGGGGCGTTCGTTCCATCCCATCTAGTTCCTTCGGCCACCATTTTCCCTCTGTTATTTGCACAGTCTTTGTCCTCTCCTCCCATCCATATGACAAATAATTGCAAGTATTTATTTTTTGCCTTTGATCTCCTGCTGTTGCCACATATCTGAACTGAATAAAACATCTCTTTTGAAATTCACAAAAGAAATTGATTGAACTGTGTTTTTTTTAATATATATATTTTTAAAGAGTCTGGATTCCATTAGGAAAAAACACTCCCTTGGAAGAAAAAAAGAACATGGAGTACATCACATATTCACTTTCCTTCATGCGCAAGGATGTAGCGGTGAGCACGCTCTTACTGGCCACTTGCCTTGTTGTGGCGGGAGGTGAGATAAACAAGTATAAGCTGGAAGTATGTCTGTACTCTGTGAGGATCTTGAGAACCAGCCTCCCCACCCCCCCACCGACCCTCCTGTGCCCTCCAGGGGACAGCATTTCCCAGCCAGGACTCTTGGAGGTTCTTCGGGCAGTGACTGATTAATTTCTTAACAATCATCACTGTTTTTATGATCTCCAAGTGATCCCACCTGTGTCTATAGGCTCCCAAAGTGTTCTTTCTGAATGGTCACCCCGTCTCTGGGACCCTGTCTCCACGCGGGCTACTGTTGCTATTTTTGTTTGTTTTGTTGTTGTTGCTGTAAATTGTGGTAAATGCCCATAACATAAAATTTGCCATTTTTATTTGTTTTGAATTTTTTTCATGTTTATTTATTTTTGAGAGAGAGAGAGAGAGAGAGAGAGAGAAAGAGGTGGAGGGGCAGAGAGAGAGGGAGACACAGAATCCAAAGCAGGCTCCAGGCTTTGAGCTGTCAGTGCAGCGCCCATCATGGGGCTCGAACCCATGAACTGTGGGATCATGACCTGAGCCAAAGTCGGACGCTTAACCGACTAGGCCACCGAGGTGCCCCCAAATTTACCACTTTTAAAGTGAACACTTCAGTGGCATTAAGTGTATACACAGTGTCGTGCAACCACTAGCACTATCTACTTCCAGAATATTTCATCACTGCACACGGAAACCTCATATCTATTAAGCAGTTCCTCACAGTTCCCCACCCCCTCACAGCTCTTGGCAACCACTAATCTGCTTTCTCTCTCTATGGATTTACCTATTCTGAACATTCCATGTAAATAGACTCATAGAGTGTGTGGCCTTTTGTGTCCGGCTTCCTTCATTTAGCAAAACACCTCAAAGTTTGTCCACGTTGCAGTGTGAACCAGCCCCTTGTTCCTTTTTTATGGCTAAATAATATTCTATTGCATGGATGGACCACACTTTGCATACCTGTCATTGCTGTTCTGTATCTCATCTACCCACATGCAAAGCTTGGGCCCTTCCTCCATTTCCACAATGACCTCCACTCACAGTTTGCTCCTGGGAATAATGATACTTCATAGAATTCTATGACGGGTAAGTCATACGTAACAAATAAAATGACCTGGGGTGCCTGGGTGGCTCAGTCGGTTGAGTGTCTGACTTTGGCTCAGGTCATGATCTCACAGCTTGTGAGTTCGATCCCCACGTCGGGCTCTGTGCTGACAGCTCAGAGCTTGGAGTCTGCTTCAGAGTCTGTGTCCCTCTCTTGCTCTGCCCTTCCCCTGCTCATGCTCTCTCTCTCTCTCTCTCTCTCAATCTCAAGAATAAGAAAAACATTTTAAAAAATGACCCAAAGCATCCAACAATTAGTGCTCAACAATAAATTATTAATGCTATCATTATGAATCTATGATTTCTTCCTAACCCCTTTTTCTGTAGTATCCATCCATGTATTTTACAAAATATCTTCTTTAAACGTTTATTAATTTATTTCGGGGGGTGTGTGTGGAGAGAAAGAGAGAATCCAAAGTAGGTTCCGTGTTGTTAGCACAGAGCCCAACGCAGGGCTTGATCCCACGAACCGTGGGATTATGACCTAAGGTGAAACCATGAGTCGGATACTTAACTGACTCAGTGACTGGGAGCCCCTGTTTTATAACATATCTTAAACGCAATCAGGGTTTGACAGCAGAGAGAGAAGGTGCACGGATTAGGTACTTATAAGCATGGTGTTGAATGCATCCCCCAGCGGTTCCCAATCTGTAGGCCACGGAGTCATAGGGTCTCTGCTACCCAGTTACAGCAGAGAATTCCTGAACCGTGTCTGCAGCAAACATTCTCCAGTGCTGAGTGGCCACTCTTACTCTGCTGCATGGCATGACTGTTTCTCAAATGTGTTAGTCGCTGTTGGGATGAATAAATGATAAGTCATCCAAAGCATTTGTCATCATGTGCCCCCTCAGTCCAGCAAAACTCACAATACCATTCATCTCGGGTGGAGGTCCTCCTGACTTTGGAAAGGTCAGAAGCTACCAGCGCACAATGAAACCAAATGGAACCAAGGCATTTCCTCTTAGTCTGAATATCAAACCATTAACAAGAGTTGATTGAACATCTACTGCGAGTTCGGTACTATCCCAAGCAGCACGGTGGGGGAGTGGGAGTATGAATAAGCAGAAGGTAGTTTCTGTCCTGCACACTTTGAAACTGAGAAGACTAGATCCAGGAGGCAGTGCAATAGTGGACAATGTCTGCACAAGATTGTAGGGAAGAAAAAATACATTTTCCTCTACCCTTCCAGGATCTTGGCGGAGATACCCCCTGCAATGAAAGAGAAATTAACAGAAAAAAAAATTAAATTTGTGTGTACTGGGGTCCCAAAGATATGAGACTCAAAGAAGTGACCAAAGTGGGCAGCTTTCATACTTTTTAGACAAAGAAACAATACCTTTGTGAAGAGTTGACAGGACAAACAAGTATGGGTTTGGGGGTAGAATATGAATGAAGAAGTAACAGGTTTGTTTATATGGCCTTCTCAGCCCTGAATTCCTTCTCTCTGGTGATAAGGATGCCTTCTACACTCCAGGTGCAGAGAGAGTACCTTTGCATGGGGGGTTTATTTTCTGCTTTCAGGGGGACAGAGAAAGTTCAGAGTGTCCTTACACTGGCTGTTTCCTAAGTAACTTTAATTCAAAATAATCAATATGCTGGAATGGCACACCTTGGGGCAGCCTGCCCTGAACCCCATCAAGATCAGCTGTTACATTAGCCAGATGGATACTAAAGAAACTCAACGGGGGCTGATATCCTCAGGAAAGGATTCAAGGAAGCATCTGGCTTAAAGGACAGGGGAAGCTTAAAAGGGGCAGGGAGTTCCAAGCAGGTAGAGACGGGAATGAACAAGAAAGTGAGGATATGGGAGGATGCGTATTGACTTGCCTAGAGTCCAGGGTCTGATTTGGGAGACATGGTCAATTCCTATGATGAGGAGGTCAGAGGACAGAGCACCAGAGTTGCAAGGGTGACTGATGGGCAACCAAAATCCCTGAAGTTTTAGTGCTGTAGATGGCTGAACCAAAGGTGTGTCCCAGGCAACTCAGTCTGGATGGAGCAGGAGAGCCAGGGGCCAGGGATGGGTTCAGGGGACTCAGGGACATTTATTCCAGGCTGCAGTTATATAACAAAGACTCCACCAGGGATGAAACAGGAGTCTGTACCCATAGTGTCTCTTTCTCTCTCTCTTTTTAATGTTTGATTGTTTGTTTGTTTAGAGTGGGACAGAGGCAGAAAAGGAGAGAGAGAATCCCAAGCAGGCTCTAAGCTGTCAGTGTAGAGCCCGACGAGGGGCTTGGTTTCATGAACCAAGAGATCATAACCTGAGCCGAAATCAAGAATCAGATGTCTAACTGACTGAGCCACCAGGTCATAGTGGTCCTCATAGTGGTCTCTTATGACAGGAACTGAACGTGTTTGCCCTGTGTACCAACCATCTTCTGCCCTAGACATGCAAATTTGAATTGCCCAGACAGGCTATGGACTTTTGCTTAGCTGCCAGAACTTTTTGCATTATTTCAAGGTTTGGGGAAAGACCTATGCCCCCCGGGAATGGATAAATGGACTGGAAATTTGCTAAGCTGGTTTTATAGATATCTTCCCATACTTGACACTCCTTAGAACAATAGCCCTTCACATGGCAAAGTCCACACTGGCCACACCTTTCACCCACTCTTATTGAGCGCAAAGGTGGAAGGCTAAGAGGGAGGGTTGTTTAGAGAAGCCAGAGTACTTGGCAGATTTACACCTGAGGATGCAGCCTCTGGGGCTAACCCTTGATAGTCCTTGACAGCTCACCCTAAGTGACCTTGGAGGATGGGGCCTTCACCACCCTCAGCGTGTACATTTCCTTGGATTCTGGCCAGAACAGCATAGAGCAGACAGCCTGGCTCCACGAGAAGCCATGGGCACCTCCCCCTTCCTACTTGTCCTGAGAGCTGACCTGTGTGATTCCTCAAATGGCACCAGGTTGGGGGGGCTGGGGCACTGGATCATGCACTCCAGGGCCATCAATGGACTCTCTTTCTTAACACCAGCAATCTCCTGCCAGTGTGGCTCCTAGTTTCCTAACTAGGTTGCCCCCCTCCTCCCCCAGAACCTAGGCGGGAGACACTACCCAACCCTCAGGAACATCTTGTCGTCCTCAGCTCGGATGAGGAGTGATGCTCATGGTCAAAGTAACCTGGGAGGTGAAGTTTTAAAAAAACACACAGGCAGGTGGTAGCTCAGGAGGCAGCGACATCTGAGACAGGAGAGCGGAGCATGTGGGGACAGTATCCCTGCCATTCAACAGCCTACCTTCCCCTCTTCTTTTGTGGGTTGAGAAAAGTGGGGTACATGGATAGTAAATGATCCTTCCTAAGATCCACCTCTGGGGCCGGGACCCGTCTAGTTCCTAACCTGTGGAGGTCTCCCCACAAGAACTCCACGCAGTTTGGAACGCCGGGAACAAGGTGCTTTCCTCTCTGTGCTGTAGTGGAAGTGTGGCCAGGCAGTGGGGAGGGAGGAAAGGCTACGTGGGCACACAGTTCTGCAGCTGCCGACTCCATACCTACCGGATCAGGCACCCCCTCCATCTTCTCGGGCCCGCCCACTACACCTCAATGCTGGACAGACTGATTTCCCCCATCATCATATTAGTGGGTTAAAGGGAGCGCCTGCCTGGGACTGCCCCAGGTGACATCCGTTGTCCCAGGGTAATTATTACTAGTGGCGTCTTTCATTTTTAAAGTGTCCTGGGTTGGACAGTACATTCCTTCGTCGTTCTAGTTATGAGGGACAGGCTTACATAAAGCACACAAGGTAGCTTAAGCAAAGTGATATTCTGTGGTCACGTCCGCGTGACAGTCGGATACAGTGGGAACCAGGGACTTGCACCCCACGTGACCCCTCGCTGTCTGTCCTGCTTTTCCCTGAGGCTTCTGTTGCCTTTTCTCTCTGCATTACTGTCCTTGTCTTCGTGACAAGAGCTGCCACCAGCTCCTGAGTTGCACATTTGACAGCTTCCATCATCAAAGGGACACCAACGTTCTCAGGTGCAAGTGTGAAACTGTCCCAAGGCAGGGACTTATGGCCACATTGTGGGCAGGCGGGCCAGGAGGCTTCAGAATGTTGTAACTCTCTGGGCAACCAGAGACAGAACGGAGGAAGAGGCAGTTTTTAGAGGAGAGAAGGTGTAGAATAGACAATCCCTTCAGTGTCCAACACAGACAACTTCAAGTATTTATTAATGATCCCCATGGCGTGCATCTGATCACTTGTCTGTCATTTATGTACCAGAGAGGAGGCATATTCCTTCTCGGTCCCCCAGAGCGATGTCATTTGATCTGGAGCAGGAGGGGGAGGGGCTTCCTTGCTCAAGGGAGGGATTCTTGGGGAAAGATGCTGGTTCCCAGAATGCATATGGCTCTAGTTTGGAAGTCCCCTGCCCCTGAGGCTGTGCCTCTGTGTGTGTGTGTGTGTGTGTGTGTGTGTGTGTGTGTGTCTCCACAGCACCTGAGGCACTGGGGTTGAAGTCCATTGTGTCACGTAGGATCCCTCATTGAGCGCGACTCAATGGAAAGGAGGCCTCTTCCCTTCCTCTCTCCCTGACTACAGGCCACATCTCTGCCCCCGATGAGCTCTGTCCCAGGTCCCCGTGTGTCAGCAGAGGCACTGCGGCAACAGCAGCAACAATAACAATGTAGAACACAACCCCCCAGGGGGCTCCTCAGCTTTTCTGATTTTCTCTCCAAGAGGCAGAGTCACTAGGATGCCCTCATGGACCGAGGAAGGCCCTGGGATTGTGGGATTTATCGAGGTACTCCCAAGAGGGGGGAAAGGCATTCTCCAAACAATAGCGTGGGGGCTCAGAAGCACATTTAAACTGTCATTTTATTGGGGCACCTGGCTGGCTCAGTTGGTAGAGCCCATGACTCTTGATCTCAGGGTCTTGAGTTCAAGCCTCATGGTGGGTGTGCAGCTTACTTTAAAAGAAGAAAAAAAAAGAGTGCAAACTCTCATTGTATTAAGTAACCCCTGGAGAGGTGAAGCTGAGAGTCATGCTTCGAATTGTTACTTATTTCACTTTTCATGTATCTTTTACTGTAAATTCTTGAGGGCAGGGCCTCTGTTTTCCACATTGTGGTAACCCCAGAGCTGGGAACAGCATTTGGCACGTACACTGAATTCTCAGTAATTTCAGTAATTACTTGCAGTTCCCAATGGGGCCCTGTTCTGCCCGGCTTCCGGCTTGCCTTCTCTGCCTGGAACATCTTCTTCTGACCCTTTGCCTGCCTAACCCCCCCTTGTCCTGGGAGACCCCGTTCAAGTGTCCCCTCTCCAGGACGCCTCCTCCAATTCCCAGGCTGGGCTAGTGGCTCCTGCCTAGGGCTGTCTCAAGGTCCAGACCATTCCGCACTATTGTGGCTGGTTGTGGGTCTGTCTCTCCTACTTCTGGAGGGCAACACAATTCCTGGCACATGGTTGGTGACCAATAAATCTTTTCTGAATGGACAAGATGATTTTGCAAGCAATGTTTGATTCTAGGCACAAATCAGAGGAATAAGACAATGGCCCAGTCCCTTGAACTTCTTTGGGGATTGACTTTCTCAATCTGTGACAAAGAGACCAGGTGACAAGATCCATTTATGTCAACATTGTAGCAAATTGCCAGATTCCGTCTGTGACTCTGACTTTCCAAGGTGGGTCCTGTGAACTGCACCTGCTTTGGACCCTGGGATCAGTCCTGTCCTTAGTCAGGGGGAATTGAAGGAAGCATAGGTTCTTTCTTTATTTAAAAATGCTGGGCCACCTGGGTGGCTCAGTCGGTTGAGCGTCCGACTTTGGCTCAGATCATGATGTCGCAGCTCGTGGGTTCGAGCTCAGTGCAGAGACTGCTCCGGATCCTCTGTCCCCCTCTCTCAGCCTCTCCCCTGCTTGCCCTCTCCCAAAAAATAACTAACTAACTTTGAAAAATGCTTACTGAGTGTTATGGACAGAATGTTTGCACAAGTTCCCCTGTCCCACCTCTCATTCATACATTGAAAATGGGGCTTTGGGGAAGTAATTAGATTTAGATGAGTTCATGTGGGTAGAACCCTGGGCTGATGGGATTAGTGTCCTTATAAGAGACACCAGAGGGGTGCCTGGGTGGCTCAGTCAGGAGAATGCCTGACTTCAGCTCAGGTCATGGTCTTGTGGTTCATGGGTTTGAGCCCTACATCAGGCTTACTGCTGTCAGCACAGAGCCTGCTTCCTATTCTACGTCTCCCTTTCTCTCTGCCCCTCTCCTGTTCATGCTCTCTCTGTCTCTCTTTCTCTCAAAAATAAATAAAACATTAAAAAAAAAAAGAGACACCAGAGAGCCTGTTCTCTTTCTCTCTTTCTCTACCATGTGGGGCACAGCAAGAAGGTGGACCCCAGAAGCCAGGAAAAGAGTTCTCACCAAACCTGAACATGCTGGCTCTCTGATCTCAGACTTCCAGCCTCTAGAACTATGAGAAAATCATATTCTGTTGTCAAAGCCACTCAGTCCATGGTATTTTGTTATGGTACCCTGGGCTGGCTAAGTAAGATACTGAGTGACGGGGAATCTGAACAAGTACAAAATAATTACCCGTCAGAGCTGTGGACACAGTGCTCTGAAGCTTAGGGAGTGGGCAGTCCACTTGGCTGAGGAAGAAGAAAAATATGTGGGCAGGCATCACAGAAAAGCCCTTTGAACTGGCCCATGAACAGAAGCAAGGGTTTCCTAAGCACGGATCGGGAGGGAAGACCTGCCTGGGTGAGGGCAGGGTGAAGGGGTGAGATTTCCCAACCTATCTAGGAGGCAGGGCAATTGACTGCTCCCTTAGTTTTAAAAACCACACCCCAGCCTCCTTGAGAAGCACAAAATTGCAGGCCCTTCCCTAACATTTGATACAGAAAATTAAATACTGTGAGTATAGAACAAAGCAAAGCTACGGGGAGGAAGCACAGCTTTGTTTTCAATCTGCACGTCCACATCCTCAATCTCACCACCAGCTTCAGTGCACCCGCCTGGTAAGGAAGGCCCCCCTCTGCGCTGGACAGCACAAGTTTGTACGGGGTGGCAGCAAAGGCAAAGCTTGTACACGGGGAAACACGGGGAGCCCTTGGTGGCAGGGTGGGACAGCAACTGCGGCAGACAGAGCAGGGAGGACCACTGCCATTGTTTTTAGGGCTGAACATTAGTGCTGGGGGTTAGGGAGGGAGGAGAGGAAGAGAGGGACTCGAGATGGGTGACGGGGGAAAGAACTGTTAAAGCGTGGAGCTGAGTGGATGGGGGGCAAGCAGGAGCTCAGGCCCTTGGTCCAGGCAGCACCCCTCCCTCATCCGACAGTATGTACCACTAGGGCTGCTGTAGCCAGAGACGGTGCTAAGCACTGTGCATGCAGCAAAGACCCGCAAAAGCAATCCTCCTATTTGCATGGAACTTGTGTTTGAGAGGGGGGAAGATGGGCAGCCAACAAATGAATAAATGCATGAGCAAGATCATCTAGTTAGTGGTCGAGGCTGGGAAGACAATACAGGGGGGTGAAGAGACGGGGGTGGGACAGGGTGGAAGGAAGCTTGGGGGTCATGGAAACCACTCTAAGCTGAGACAGCTGAGCTGAGTCCTGAGCAATGCGTTAGCAGTGAGCTATGGGAAGTCTGGAGGCAGAGCATCTAGAGCTCTAAGACAGGAACACGTATTTCTTACATACTAAAAAAAAAAAAATTTTAAGAGTAAACATTGCTGGTATGCCCGTTCTTAAGTTGACATGGAAGCAAGGAGACATCCCCATTCCCCAGGAAGGAGCTTCAAGGAGCATATTCTCCCTTCTCCTTCTGTTCTTGCTTGCCCACAATCGGACATATGGAGACCCACTCTTTTCTGGGTCTTTCTCACTTTGTTCTATAAGAGTGAGGCAGACCACAACCCTCAGTGTGGTAGAGGTGTAAATGTGCTTAGAGCAGGCTCTCAAACAAGACTCCTCTATGCTGTTCTCCATATGCAGATTTAGGGTTGAAAGTGGGGGTGGGGCACACGATGCCTGCCCTCTTTCAGAATGAAAGATGCCCACCTAGAGCTCCAACAAAGTTAACCAAAGCCATTGTTGGGGATGATGGAGTCTACACCGAGCCTGAGCTTCACTGGGATCCTTAAGTCCTCCTTACACTCGTTTTCAACACTGAAGGCAGGAAGGGTGGTTAATTGTCACCCTCCAACCTCTAGGAGCTGGCCTCAATCTTATAGAATACCAGAGTTCCACACTGAGGGCTGGGAAATGTTGAATTACAGGAGTCACAACCTCAGTAAGTCAAATGTAGGCCATATGCTCACAAGATTTGCTGGTCTCCCTGGCACTGAGACCTAAGAAACCTTTCCCTTCGTGAAGGGTGTGATGAGGTGCACTTGGTTCTCAACAGTGTCCCTGAAGTGACCACAATAACAAGTTCCATGTGGCTGTTAGAAGGTCCCTAAATCAAGGCCAAGAGCCTGAGTAAAAGCAAACCGATTTGGTCAGAATGGTAGGTGGGAACATCACATAGGCCACACCTGGGTCGTGTACCTCTTTCACGGGAAGAGGGTTGCCTGTCTCACACTTTATCTTGGAATCCCTCCCAAATATGAAGGGGTTTTTGCATGCTGGTGGTCCAACTGACAAATACCCTTCACATGTTCTTTCGAACACAATTTCCCTCATTTCTGCTTTTCCAGATGCTGCTCAGCTGTGGTAGGTTGAATAATGGCCCCCAAAGATGTCCACAGTGATTGCTGTAACCTGTGAAAACATCATTCCCTCACATAAAGGGGACTTTGAAGATGAGATTAAGTTAGGGATCTTGAGATGGGGAGATTTTCCCAGATTTTTGAGGCAGGTCCTATGTAATCACAGGGTCCCTATAAGAAGGAGGCAGGAGGGTCAGGGAGAAGAGAGGAGATTCAACAATGGGAATAAAGGTTGGATAGATAGTCTTTGAAGACACAGGAAGGGTTCATGGGCCAAGGAATGCAGATTCTGGAATCTGAAAGAGCATGTAAAATCAGATTTTCAGAATCTGGAAAGGACAAGGAAACGGATTCACCCTTAGAGCCTCCAGAAGGAACACAGCTTTGCCAACATCTTGATTTTAGCCCATAAGACCCAGACTTCTGACTTCTGGGACTGTAATAAATGTGTGTCGTTTCAAGCCACAAAATATGTGGCAATGTATTACAATAGAAAGGAAACTAACACACCAGCTAAAATCCTCCAACCTTTGGAAAGGTTCTGTAGGCCCAGACCTGAGGTCTTCAAGGACTGTGCTAGTTTATGAATGCCTATTACTTGCTATTTAGGCATTCAAAAGTTAATACCGTGCTGCTGTGGGATGGGCCTCCCGTTTTCATCTTGGGCATGTCCCTTGGGTTAGTTGACACGGCATTTCTAGAACACAGAGCAGGGCTTTACCTATTTTGGTGAGTGAAAAATAAACTATTTTTTCCCTGGGCTTCTTTGCATTTCTCAAGAGAACGAACACTGCACGAAGCACACGTAAGGTACTCATATATTTGTTGATCATTTTCCTGAAGTTTAAAGCATTTTCCCCAGGACCCCTCTTTTGGCACTGGTTTCACACTTATAGTTGAGGCTTTTTTTTTTTAAGTTTACTTATTTATTTTGAGAGAGAGTGTGAGTGGAAGAGGGGCAGAGAGAGAGGAGGGAGAGAATCCCAAGCAGGTTCCGCCCCACCAGCACAGGGCCCGATGCAGGGCTCAAACCCATGAAGCCATGAGATCATAACCTAAGCTGAAACCAAGAGTCGTACGCTTAACTGAGTCATCCAGGCGCCCCTATAGTTGAAGACCTTCTGTATGAGTTTGGGACTGGTTGAATAAAATGGGGGAAACCATTAAAAATGGCAACACCTTCTCTATAAACATTTATAAACATGTAATCATTCACCAAATTTTGATGGAGGACCAAGGACTTGGTGTGTGCGCTAATAGGAGTTCCTGCTAGTCACGCTTGCCTAAATAACATACAAACCTCATATGTTATTTCCAGGTTGGGTCTCTATAAAATGGCATGAGGTTCCTCAAAAAGTTAAACATAGAATCACATACTTCTAGGTATATAAAAGAGTTGAAAGCAGGGACTGAGACATCTGTACGCCAATGTGCATAAGAGCATTGTTCACAACAGTCAAAAGGTGTAAACAACACAAATGTTTACCAACGGATAAATGGATAAACAAAA
Source organism: Acinonyx jubatus (assembly GCF_027475565.1). Taxonomy (NCBI): domain Eukaryota; kingdom Metazoa; phylum Chordata; class Mammalia; order Carnivora; family Felidae; genus Acinonyx; species Acinonyx jubatus. The sequence goes on along the minus strand of NC_069386.1, from coordinate 131,870,153 downwards.
TGTGTGATAGTGGCAATGGAGCACCACTCAGCTATAAAAGCAAAACGAACATTTGTTGGATGGTCCTTGAAAACATCATGCGAAGTGAGATATGCCAGTCACAGAAGGAAAAATATCTTATGATTCCACTTATATGATAAGTCCCTGGAAGAGACAAATTCATAAAGGCAGAGAGTGGAGTAGAGGTTATCACAGGCTGGAGGAGGGGGTCACAGGGGATTATTGTAGAATGAGTACAGAGTTTGTGTTGGGGTTAATGAAATGTTTTGGGCGGGGGTAGATAGTGGTGATGGCTATTATAACATGGTGAATGGATTTAAGCCACTGAACAGCACACTTACAAATGGTTAAAATGGTAAATATTATATTTTATATATTTTACCACAAATTTTAAAAGTTATAAAAACAGGGGCGCCCGGGTGGCTCATTCGGTTGAGCGTCCGATTTCAGCTTTCATGGTTCCTGGGTTCAAGCCCCACATTGGGCTCTGTGCTGATAGCTCAGGACCTGGAGTCTGCTTGGATTCCGTGTCTCCCTCTCTCTCTGCCTCTACCCCACTTGCTCTCTCTCTCTCTGTCTCTCAAAAATAAACATTAAAAGAATTTTTAAAAAGTCATAAAAAGCATTCAAATCTCTTCTCTGAAGTTATTCTAGTGTAGTAATATGAAATGCAAGCATCCCCCCCCCTTTTTTTTTGCAGAAGACTCTTTACCACATGGTTGTTTCTAATTATAAAATATTCTAAAGACCTTATAGTTTACTAGCAGGTGATTTGTTAGGAAATTAATATGTGTCCAAAGTATGGACAGGCCTTAGAAGTCATGTTTACAAAGAGATTTTGCTGACATGAAGGAATGCTTATAATATAATGTTAAGATAAAAAAAAAGCAGAGTAGGGGTGCCTGGGTGGCTCTGTTGGTTCGGCATCAGACTCTTGTTTTTGGCCAGGTCATGATCTCAGGATTTGTGAGATCAAGCCCTGCATTGGGCTCTGCCCTGGCAAGGTAGAGCCCGTTTGGGATGCTGTCTCCCTTTCTCTCTGCCCTTCCTCCACTCACACACATACACTGTCTCTCTCTCTCTCTCTCTCTCTCTCTCAAAATAAATAAATAAACGTTAAAAAAAAATTTTTTTTAAAAAGGCAGAGTATACTATTGTGCTTAGTATGATTCCCAAGTATGTTCAAAATAAAAAACCCCAGGGCATCTGGCTGACTCAGTCAGTGGAGCATGTGACTCTTGATCTCAGGGTTGTGAGTTCCAGCCCTACTTTGGGGGTAGAGATCACTTAAAAAAAAAAAAAAAAAAAACTTAAAAAAAAATTACAAACCTATATAAGAAAAATCTTAGGAGAAAGTACTCTAAAACGTAACAGAGGTTGCCCCTACATGATTGGAAAGAAGGTTACTTCCCCCCATCTCTTAATTACTTCCCTGTACTCTCCGGTTTTCCTCAGAGAGCCTGTATTACTTTAAAGACCAGAAACCAAAACCCAAAAATGTCCCAAGCCCCAAAACTTCAGTGTGGCATAGTCCTTGCTTATTTGGGCGTCTGCCACATCCTCCCTGGTACAAGACTCTCTGTCTTCTTTTCTAACAACTGCTACTTTAATCCTAGTTGTTGAGGTCAATCTAGTGTTTTCCAAAAGAGGCATAGGCTTGTCCACAGAAATGCATACATATCTGTCAGTGAATGGATGGGTGAAAAGACAGAGAAAGAAAAGGACTCCAAGGAGGAGACCCACTGCGGGCGGGGCGGGGGGTGGGGGTGGGGGAGGAAAGCATTTCATTCTCCCCCACTGTAACCTCACCATGAAAAATTAGTTTCTAAAACCACAAGTTTCTGTTTTCAGTATAAAAGCAGACGACCAAGTCCCTTGAAAGTAAATGTAAGGTCAAGGTTATTAAATTCAGTTTTGAGTTCAATTGTTCACTAGCATACCATCCAAAGTAACTTTTACGGACATTGATATTGCCTTTAAAAATAATCAAAACAAAATAGTTAGTTTTTTAAGGCCCACCAATGCTTATTGCACCACAAAGACTCTATCAGCAGGGTCTGTATTGCAGGAGGTTATTAAAAAGAAATTTATATATTTTTGTTCTGTTTACTCTGCCATCAGTTATTCCCCAGCTCTGCGTGGTTGCCATGGCCCCAGGGCTTGGCATATGACGCCCTCCCCACATGTAGCCTCACTACGCTGGGCGTTTGCTGTCCCCAGAACTTCCTGGTCTGCGCCGTGCCTTTTTGTTTTTGTTCTTCTGCTCTGTCTGCCTGGAATGCCTTCTCCAGCCCTTGCCCGTGCCACACACGTCTTTCGGTACTTAACCCTAGTATGGCCATCCCTGTGAAGTTTCCCCTCCCCCTCCTAGTGGGCTTGAAGTCCTTGCCCCTTCCCCCCGCTCCTAATTAGTCCCTCTGCAACCTGCCTCTGTGCCCTGATAAGTTACCTGGGGTCTGCTCTGTGCACACCCCAGGGGTGATGAGACAGATCACATGAGCATGCCCAGAAGAAAAGTTTAGGACTTTTGTTATCATCCCATTGTTTTAAATTCTGCTTTGTCGTGCGCGAATGATGATAGAATGTTTATACCATTATTAATAACCCTTATTTAGCACTTATATACCATGTTTCAGGGACTGTTCTAAGCAAGTTACATATATTCACTAATTTGATTCTCAAAACAATCCAATAAAATAGATACTATTTTTATCCCCATTTTTCAGGGGAGGAAACTGAAGCATAAGGCTAGGAAATTTGTCCAATGTCATAAAGCTAGTAAGTGGTAGGTCTGGGATTTGAAGTCAGGCAATTTGACTGGATAGCTCTAACTGTATTCATAGCCCTGACTATGTTGCTTGTATACATTAGTAATGTAGTATATTACTACATATTATACATATTTTTTAATTTTTATTTTATTATTTTTTTAAATATGAAATTTATTGTCAAATTGGTTTCCATACAACACCCAGTGCTCATCCCAAAAGGTGCCCTCCTCAATGCCCATCACCCACTCTCCCCTCCCTCCCACTCCCCCATTAACCCTCAGTTTGTTCTCAGTTTTTAAGAGTCTCTTATGTTTTGGCTCCCTCCCTCTCTAACCTTTTTTTTTTCCTTCCCCTCCCCCATGGTCTTCTGTTAAGTTTCTCAAGATCCACATAAGAGTGAAAACATATGGTATCTGTCTTTCTCTGTATGACTTATTTCACTTGGCATCACACTCTCCAGTTTCATCCATGTTGCTACGAAAGGCCATATTTCATTCCTTCTCATTGCCACATAGTATTCCATTGCATATCATACATATTAAGTAATATGCATGTAAAGGATGTGCACGCCCAAACTTTTTCTTGGTGAGAGTATACAACAAAAATAATTATATTCCATAACTTTCTTCAATCATTGGTTATGCCAGGGGTGGGTGACATTTTTCTGTCAAGGGCCAGATAGTAAATAGTTTAGGCTTTGTAGGCCAAGAGGCAAAATCAAGAAAATTATATAGAGAATCATATAACAAATTTTCACAAATTTTTATTGAGGTCAAAATATAATAATAATTGAATATTTTATCATAACAGACTACTAATGAGAAGAATGGAATTCTTTCCCATAGGATAATATTTCACCTATGACATTGGGGCTCAAAGTTGGTATTCCCTATCATCAGATCTGTAAAAACCACTCTTAACTTGTGGCCCCCAAATAGACAGCAGATTCTGCCTGAAGGCCATAGTTTGCCGATCCCCTGTGCCACTATCGCCCAAATTAGTGCAAACTTCTCCGCAATACAGGCCCAAGTACCTTTCCAGCTTTGATTGTTGCTGTTCCTCTGATGATTTTTTTTTTTTTCCATCCAACTGGATTATTGGTATTCCTCGGACATTCTCTGATTTCTCCTGAAAGTGCTCATGGTCTAGTAGAACAAGCAGAAGTCAAGAAGATCTGGGTTCAAATCTGGATTGTCACTTTACAGCTCTACACCTTTGAGCAAGTGATTTGGCCTCTTTGTGCCTCACTTACCCCATCTGTATGTAACATGGTTTCTAAGCCTCAACATGTGGGCAGAGACGGGAGTCACCAGTTTTCCTGGTATTCATCTCCACCTTCTCATTTAGGGCTTCTTGGTCCCTGTCGAAGCCTCCCTCATGACTGCTAGGGGTCCCACTCCTAGAAGCCCATGCCTGCTGGGCACCACCATTGTCCAGCCAGGCACCATGGACCCTGCTGGTGCCCTGGGTTCAGACCCTACCTGTGATATCAGAGTGGTTTGCTCAGTCATCTGGGATGACTTGGGGAGGCGGTTGCCTTGTCCTGTCTACAGTCCACTAAGAGGGGTGCTAGAGCAATCTACTTATGGCTCAATGTTTAAGAGTTTCTGGTAATATAATTCTTCCATGTCAGCCCCCACGCTGCAGAATTCAAAAAGATCACTTGAGCCCGAACCAGGAGAAGCCTCAAAGGCCCCGCCTGGAGACTAACTTTAGAACCGTCCTGCTTCTCCAACGACCCTGACATTCTTATCAGAGAAATTTCCTAGTGCCTGGCTGGGCTGCTTTTTCTCCTGGGATGTTCACTCTGGAAGGCTTAATGGCTCCTCTGAAAACAGTTCTCTGTTGAGCTTATCCCACTCATTCACTTGGACTTGAAGTAACATCCCCCCAACTATCACATGTCCCAGGGTCAAGAATAAAAGCAATGATTTAATTGCAACTTGCTTTTGCATTAAATAACAGCTTAGAATAAGCATACGGAGCTCGGCTTCTGCTGATACACACTGCTGAGTTCCTCTTCGTTCTTTTGTTCCCTGTCCTGGTGACCTGGCTCCTCTCACTGCAGATGACATGGCCAATGGGGGCAGTGTCCCCATATGCAGCCTTCTCAGAAAATATACACTAATGGCTTCTGGGGGATTTCCCAGATGCAAGTGTGCACAGAGTATACAGGGTCTGTAGTGTTCATTTCCCCTGAACGCTCCAGATGTGTCTGCCTGGTGTGAACAGCGTCACCTCTGACAGCTGCAGACCTCACCTGTCCGTAGGCTGCAGACGCTTGTCCACACTGCACAGCTGTGCTGCGTTATTTCAAGTCATGATTCTGTCTGCTCTCAGCTGGCCTGTGCTGGGCAGAAGTGGATGTTCCCAGCCTGCCTTGGTCCAGTCCAACAGAACCACATCTGTGTTGTTAACCATTCCCTCATAGGAACCAGTGTGCAAATACATTTTTAATAGCTTCCTGATCCTTCATCATCAAAATATGTTTTATTTAACCATTCTCTTACTGTCAAGCAAACATGTCATTTTCAAATTGTTTGCTTTTGTAAAGATTGCTTCAGTGAACATATTGTACATGAACCTTCGTGTCATTCAATATGAAAGGTACACAGTAATGATCAAACTGAATGACAAAGCAGACACTGTTTGAGTCTTGGCCATAATCTCCCAACCAAAAGAAAGTTGGAAGTGCCTGCTCTTCTTCTGGTAGCTGAGTTGTCTTAGAACTGAGTGTGGCCATGACACCACAATTCTCAGTCAGTTTCCCAAAAGACTGCAAGTCGTAAAAGGGATTCTTTGGGAGGAGACCAGCACATAAACGGAGTTCTTAAAAACTTAAGAAGGATGCATGTGTTCCAGAAATGCTCTTCGTAGGTCATCATTGGATACAGGAGTCAGCATATTCCAAGGACTTCCGATGAGAGGCTCACTTTCTTTTCTAATGTATTTTGTTATTTCAGGTGTCTGATTATTTAAATAAGTTTAATTAAATAAAATAAACTGCAGCCCATTTCATCAGACAGGATGACATCAACCTCGAAATGACTGGAAATTTCATCACAGAGTAACCTTGGGATATTTCTGAGGTTTGCTTCCTGCCCCCACGTTGTACCATCCAAATGCATTCTTAATTTCTCCAACAGAGGCGATAGTTTGTTTGCAATCACAATACCACCACTTTGCACATTATCTCATTTGATTCTCGGAACAATACTCTCAAGTACAAACAGCTATTTTTATTATCTCAGTTTATTAGAGGCAAGAAGCTCAGGCTCAATGATATTTAAATGGTTTCTGGTCCATTTCCCAGTTTCCAGGCAGGCCTCTGGCTAAAAATGGCCCCTGTCACCAAAGTATGCAAACCTAGCAGATCAGCTGTTCAAGCACGGGTTCACTCATGGGGGTTCTGGTCTTAGTCCCCTCCCCCCTGCCCCGCCCTTTGATACCTGAATATAGTATTCATGAGTCCTTCATATGTGCTGTTGGCTCTGTCATCCAAAAGGAAGAAGATTTTTTTGAGCCCAAATGACTTAAGAGAAGAAAAGGAGAGAGACCAGCTGGTTTAGGATCTAAGAGAGGCAGTGGAGTTGTGAATGTTACAAGAATTAGGAAATGATCACCAGATCCACTCTAGAAAGTGTCTGGCTCAAAGAAGACACACTGCCTGGTTTGTTTAAAACAAGCTTCTGGGATACGCAGGGGGTAGGGGTGGGGGGTGGGGGGGTCCTGTGATGGCTTTTACTTTTGTTCCCTCTACAAATCTCATTTCAGGTTTTCTATCCCACAAGCAATGTCTACAGGCAGCAAACTAGTTGCTGCAGCTGTCCTACAGTCACAGTTGAACTTGAATTATTTGCCAACCTTTAAAATCATTACTTAATATTACTTAATAATCTGGATTTTGGGAGCACCTGGGTGGCTCAGTTAAGAGTCCAACTCTTGGTTTTGGCTCAGGTCATGATCTCGTGATTTGTGGGATGGACCCCTGCCTCAGGCTCTGTGCTGACAGCATGGAGCCTGCTTGGGATTCTCTGTCTCCCTCTCTCTCTGCCCTCCACCACTCACGTGCACGCTCTCTCTCTCAAAATAAATAAATAACCTTAAAAATAATAATAATTTAGATTTTGATGTTTCTTGAAAAATCACAAGACTGGGCTGTGGTTGGCCAGCATTCCTGCGTGGCAGCAGCTGACGAGTGACTGACTGCCACTTTGAATGAGGTATGTGTATTGCCACCATCATCCCCCCCACATACCCCCCCACGCCCAGTGGCTGCTTCATTTTACCTCTCTGGCCTATGTAAATATTTAAGTCTGAAATTTGTGAAGGAAAGAATATGATCCTAAGGCATATAAGCACTGAATAGTGAACAAATCTATGATATCTGTTGAAAAAGAGGCCCAAATTTCTCACCCTTCTTTATCAGTCCTTAAGCATGTAGTTCCTAGAATGCTATGGTTAGTGGCAGGCACCTCAGCTTTGGAATCAGAGAGTGGGTTTGAGCCCTAGCTCCAGCATTCATGAGCTTTGTGATGTCAGGGGGGAAAATAAAAGTCATGGTTTAGATAGGATGGTTCCCCAAGTGGTATACAAGAATCCAAGGAATGGCAGGGGACCACTCTTTGGGGTACACATGGAGGAACAGGAGGCTGAGCTTCCTAGCTGAATCTCAGAGAAGGCCAGGATGTGAAAACATCAAATGCCACAGAGGATGTGAGACACAGGGCTAGAGACAAGAGAATTAATTGAAAGTCTGAATATGGAACAATTGGGCCTTCCTATCTCACCCCCTATCCCTAAAGCAAGGTCTCTATCACCCAGGAAAGGTACTATCAGATTCCACTCTTTTTTTTAATGTTTATTTTATTTTTGAGAGAGAGAGAGAGTGAGCGAGAGTGCACGTGTGAGCGGGGGAGGGGGAGGGGGAGGGGCAGAGAGAGAGGGAGACACAGAATCTGAAGCAGGCTCCAGGCTCCGAGCTGTCAGCACAGAGCCTGACATGGGGTTTGAACTAATGACCCTGAGATAAAGACCTGAGCTGATATCCAGTTGGACACTTAACTGACTGAGCCACCTAGGGGCCCCCAGATTCCACTCTTAAAAAAAAAAATTCAGTACCTCTGGAGGGAGAAAGTCAGCACATTGTAGGACTGTTGGGCATTTACATGAAGCCTTTACAAGTCCAGGCACACAGAACTAACCAGATTTTTGGAGCTTCACTCTTTTTTTTTTTTTAATTAATTAATTAATTTATTCTGAGAGAGAGAGCAAGTGGAAAGGGACAGACAGAGAGAGGGAGAGAGAGAACTCCAAGCAAGCTCAGGCCCACAGCGTGTGGCCTGATGTGGGGCTTGAACTCAGGAACCTGTGAGATCATGACCTGAGCTGAGATCAAGAGTCAGATGCTTAACCGACTGAGCCACCCAGGCACCCCGATGGAGCTTCATTCTTAATTAAGAATGGACAATGAAGAATCTCCAGACACTTCAGGAAAAGATTTTATAATGAAAGAGAGAAACTAATGGATGCTAGCTGAACCTGCTGTGGCAATCATTTCACGTATATGTAAATCAAACTGTCACACTGTATGCCTTAAACTTAAACAGTGATGTACATCAATTATTTCTTAATAAAACTGGGGGGGGGGGATGAAAGTAAATAGGAAAACACAAGAAGCTTGGAGGAAACAATCAATTATTTTAAGAAGAGAACCCAAATCAAAGCAAACTGAACAAAAAACCTCTGGTTAATATATTCAGAAAGACTCATGAAGCTATTTCGTCCACAAAAGAACAGAATGCTATGACAAAGAAAAAACAAGATGAGCTCTTACAAATTAAAAATATGCCTGTTACAGTTATAAAAGAATCAATAGAAAGTGTGAGAGTTAAATTATGGTACTCTCTGAAAGTAGAACCAAAAGACAGAGATTTTAAAAAGGTAAGGAAAAGGAAAGGAAAATAAATACAGGATGTCCAATATCCAATTAATAGTAGATTGAGAGAAAGAGAGCAAAGACAACCAAGGAGGAGGACAGTACCAAAGAAATACGACAGGGGAATTTTCCAGCACTGAATGCCACACATCTTTAGACAGAAAGGGCCCACTGAGTGGTAAACACAGAGTTTGAAACAAAAATCCACTTAGTCACATAATCTGATTTTAAACATCAAAGTTAAAGGGAACAGTTGGAAAACTTCCAGTATAAAAAAAAGGTCATCTATAAAGGAATGAAAATAAAACAGATTTCTCATGGGCAACCCTGGAGACTAGAAGGCAATAGTGTAACGCCTTCAGTATTCTGTAGGAAAATGATCTTCAATCTATGACGTTGTACTCAAACTATCAGCCTACTGTGGGTGCAGAATAAAGATCTTCTGGGACAAACAGGGCTCAGAAAATTAACCTCTCACACACCATTTCTTCAGAGGATACTTGAAAATATGCTACAGCAAAACAAAAACATAATCTAAGAAGGAAGAAGATATTGATCTTGGAAAATCTAGAATTGACCCAGAAAAGCCATTAAGGGAAATCCCATCATGTGAGCACTGCATGGAGATGGTGGGCCTCGGGGAGGGGGGGGGGGGCTTAAAAACTCAACAGAATTCCTGATTGGTTGAAGAAGCTGGGGGAAAAAAAGAGCAGTAATAAAGAAAAATGCAACAAGATAAAAGAAAGACAAATAGAAAACCCAAGAGGAAAAAACGTTGTACCACAAAAAGAAGAACAATCTTCATAAACATTTTGCCTCTTCAGAAAACAGTATTTATAGAGTCACAACAATGTAAATGCTGTTTAAATGCTATTCATGTTTTATGATAAGTCTGTGGGAGAATTAGTTACCAAGAAGAGAATGCAAATATTCTTATCCTTCAAATTGTATATGGCAGAGATTTGGAGGTAGACATGAAACAGAAGTATAGAGATGCTGTTACCTTCATCCTTTTTTCTGAGCAGTCAGGAGATAACTACCCTTAGTTGATGGAATAAGAAATAAAGGTACATTAATGTAACACAGAAAACCTATAGAAAAACAAAGTTATGTACCTATATAAAGAGGAGAGTGGGTGTGGGTGACAATGTGTTCAATCCTCATTTATCATGTAAGGACGAAAATACAGGAGCCATAAAACAATCAATAGTGATAAGAGCAAATTACTTAAAGGTATAGAGATGACACCAGAAGAAATATCAGAAAGAGATAAAAATGATTATTTCTGAGGACCAAGAAAAAGATGAGGTGGGGCAGAGATATTTTCACTATGTTTGTCTCCTCAGCCCCCCACCATCTTGCTTTCCTACCCACTCCCCACCCATTGCCTCCCTCTCTCCTTCATCTCTAGTTCTCTGGCCCCATCTTGTCTACTTATTCATTTAAAACCTTTGCTTGTTTGTTTGGTTGATTGGTTGGTTGGTTGGTTGGTTGGTTGGTTGGTTGGTTGGTTGGTTTAAAAAGTCAACTAGTACAAAAGGCATAATCTGACTCAAAGTCTCCATGAACATCCCATCCCAAACTAGAGTCTGCCAGCTGTCACATAAAACAGTCCCCATTTTCTCACAGAGTCTGTGGGGGCTTCAGGAAACATTCTGAGCTCTGCAGATAAAGTAATGAGGATGTGCAACAGGGTGAGGATGGCATGGGCAGGATGATGAGGTTGATGATGATGATTGTGATTCTGTAAGTCTGGCACAGAGCAAAAAATGTCTACTACCTTCTTTAGTTTTGTTAGTTTTTATTCCTGGGTGGCAACTGACTGCAAACTTGAGCAGCTTAACACAACATCCTTTTAGTATTTTACAGTTCTGTAGGTCAGAACTTGCCAGATCAAACAGGTTACCTGCTTAAGGTCTCATAAACTTGAAACTGAGGTGCAGGCCAGGTGGGGTTCCTAGCTGGGGGCTCTGGGAAAGAATCTCCTTCCTATTCACTTAGGGCAGAATTTAGGTCCTTGCAGGAGTAGGGCCGAGGGTCTTGTTTTCTCGTTGGTTTTTGGCAGAGGGTTGCTATAGCTCCTTGTGGCTGCTCTCAGGGCCTTTCCGTATGGTGCCCTCTATTTTAAAGCCAACATTGGGATATCTCTCTTGCATGGAAGTCTTTGCATGCTTCAAATCTCTGTGACTTCTGCTACCAGCTGGAGAAAACTCTCAGCTTTTCAAGTGCTCATATGATTAGGTTGGACTCACACAGATCATCCTAATCTTAAAGTCAACTAATTAGTAACTTTAATGACACCGGTAAAATCCTTTTGCTGTCTAACATGACATAATCCCAGGAGCAACACCCAAGGACAAAGACCACAGGGCCATTTTATGGTTCTACCACACTCCCCAGAAAATAGCTGTTATTTTTATATTTCATGTGTTTTATGATAAAAAATAACATAGAACAGTTCAAAGAGGAAGTTTCAAAAAAATGCACCCTAAATCTCACCAGAAATGACATTTGGAATGATCATCTCAACAGGTCCTTGTGCATAGAACCAGAGCAGCCAGATTGATAGACAACAGCGGGATTTTACTTTGCAAGTTGCTTTTTTTTTTTGAAAATATTTTATTTTGAAGTAATCTCTACACCCAATGCAGGGCTCAAACCCACAACCCTGAGATCAAGAGTTGCATGCTCCACCAACTGAGCCAGCCAGGCACCCCTGCAGATTACTTTTAAGTAAAATGATTAAAATTAATCTAGGGGCACCTGGCTGGCTCAGTCGGTTAAGCATCCACCTTCAGCTCAGGTCATGATCTCCTGGTTTGTGGGTTCAAGCCCCGCATTGGGCTCTGTGCTGACAGCTCAGAGCCTGGAGCCTGCTTCAGATTCTCCCCCTCTCTCTGCCCACATCCGCCGCTCATGCACTCTCTCTCTCTCAAAAATGAATAAACATTAAAAAATATAAAAAAAATAATCTAACAGAAAGAGAAATGGAAGTAAAATAAAAGCTGTTGAACTTGAATTAAATGTTTCGATACCACAAAAATTCTTACAATATCCCCTTTAAAGATAAGAAAAACTGAATATAAAAATCATCAAGAAGTTAGAATCCTGCTTGCCTAAAAAAGCTGCAGTCCATGCATTTTCTTAGAGTGATTATTTCCCTGCCATTCAAGATGAGTACATGTACATCCTTCCGGTCCTTCTGCTGCAACTTTCCCCTCATTTTTGTTAGGTATGTAATTACTTCTATAGCGTTTACATTTTGTTCTTCAACAATAAATTCCATGGCTGTTTCGTCTTAATTCTGTATTTAAAATGTTCAAAACTGATCTTCAGTATTTTTAAAAAATCCTTAATTCTTCTCTTGATTTACTTGGGTTCATCCAAAAGCTGACTGGATTTCAGTATAAAAGACTTTTTTCAAGAATGTGGAAACCCTGAGTCTCATGTTCGAGAAAGACTGGGAATAGCCTTTATGCTTAATGGACAACTTGGCAGAATATAAAATTTATGAATCATACCATCATGCTCCTAACATTTGTAGACCTTGTTTTATTGTCATTTAATATTAGGTGTGGCTTTTGCTTATTTTTATCTGCTATATTTCATTATTGATGACTCTGAACAAATTTTACCTTGACAGTGTGTGCTTTCTACCTGCTGACTCAATCTTCATTCCAATTAACTTCCTTCTGTTGTTCTGTTTGTTCTGGGCATTTCTTCAGGCATGCCAATTACTCATATACTGGATCTCCATTGCTTTTTTTCCATAACTATCACATTTTATAATTTTTAATGTTGTTTTCCATATTGTTCCATTATGTTTTTACTGGTGTCCATTCTATTTTTGGCTGATTCTGTTTTTAATATATTTTTTAATATTTATTTATTTATTTTGAGAGAGAGAGAGCAAGCAGGGGAGGGACAGACAGAGAGGGAGAGAAAAAATCCCAAGCAGGCCCCGCACCATCAGCACAGAGCCTGATGTGGGGATCGAACTCATGAAACGTGAGATCATGACCTGAGTCAAAGTCAGATGCTTAACTGACTAGGCCCCCCAGGCCCCCCAATTTTTGGCTGGTTCTAAAGTTGCTTTCCTCTCTTTCCTTTTTTGAGCTTTGCCACTTGGTTTCATTGTCTTTTATTGCTATATAATTCTTTATTTGTACCCCTGAACGTCCTCTTTGAGAATTTTTCCTGTAATTTTGTAATTTTTATAATATTATTTTGTAATTTTTTCCAGTGAGATAGGGCATTCTTTGTTAAAGAATAACATGGGAGGGGTGGAAGAAGAACGTTGAGGCACTTGGCAGCTTTCTTTGGTGTGTTTCCAAATCTGTCAATTTCTTCTCTATGAGAGAATGTCTCTTAGATTCTCAGGTTTGGGCACTGAGGGGGTTACTGAGGTCTCCAGCAAGCCTCTTTTGGGATAAAGCTCTCTGGATTACAATCTAGCAGTCACCTCTCCGTCCCTTACTCTCTCATCTCCGGGAGACTCCCTTGGCATAGAGGCCAGGTCACAGAAAAAAATGAGCATCCACCTGACTTCTCCTTGGCATTGGCCCTCCCTGCTATCATCCTTGTTCTTTGCAAGAACACTATTTCTCCTGTGAGGTCCTTGGATCTCGTTACTCAAGTCTAAATTTCAGTTATTTGGACGCCACTTCTACAATTTTTGCTTCATCTGAATATCACCTCTATTATAATCAATGTTCTTCTTTGAATCAATTCCCAATTATTACTTATTTAAAGAGGAGGCATATCACTATCAGAAATGAAAAGCCAGTATCATTTGTGATAAATAGGAAGTAACTATTAAGGCAAATGCTGAAACAGAACAATGATAGTATGTTGTACCTAGACACAGTTGTCTGCTGGAAGCTGAGTCTGAGGGCTGCATATTCCTGGTTAGAAAGAGGCATCATTACAAATTAGAAATAAGTTGAAGACCATTGGCCCCAAGCCAAGACTTTCTTCCTGATGTAATCACAAGTGGAAGAGAACTCAAAATAGCTTTTTCATTATGTTATTCGATATAATCAAATGCCTGTCTGTGCACCACCTAAACTTATTTCCTGTTCCCCAAGTAATATAAGGCCCCCTTGCCTTTGAGAAACCCCACTCTCATTCAAGGATCAATGATTTGGTCCCTTGGGACTGTAACACTAACATCTAAGAAAAGGTGTTTCCTGCTCAAGGCTGGAGACAGTGTATACTGGCTCTCAGCATTTTAACAATTTCAGTGCATATTTTACAGTATTTGGCAGGCAAACTTCATGGTTTGTGGTTTGAGGTTTTGAGAGTTTCCTTGTTTCATTAAAAATGGGGCTTTTTCTGTGTTTTTGCTTTGTTTTGTTTTTTGTTGCTTCCAGCAGATTTGGTGTGTGTGGGGGGGGTCTGGGGAGGTCGGAGGTAGAAATATCTTTACTATCTTTCACTGGATCTGTATGTGATGTGCATGCCTCTCTCCCACTGTGCACTAGTTGGCACAGTTCCACGCTGCCAGTGCTCAGACCAGATACTCCAACTCAGCCCAGCACTCCACATCTGCCACACTCAAGGATTTCTAAGCTTGTAGGTACTTATCTGGGATACCAGAAGGGAGAGTGTGAAATTGCCTTAATGCTTCCGTCCCCTTACAGAACTTCCTTCCCGTTTTGTGGACTCAAGGTGTGTGTGCCTTCCCAACACCCTTTTTGAGAACAGTGGCCATATGTCAGCTTTAGCAGTGGATAGGTGTCTTCAGAGAGTATGAACCTTACACCCCCTAACTGTTGGTCTCTGTATCCTGCAGTGACTCCCTTAAATTTGCTGCATCTATATCACACAGAGGAGGTTCTGACCAAGTGAAAGATGTTGACAACGTCACTTTTGACTTTTCGAAAGAAGTTCTTTCTTCTCTGAGTGTTTACCTGAGTGTTTTGATAGAGTCAGTTAGAGGGGGTCAAGATGTGGTAAGCCTCTGGTGTTCTCTAAATCTTATAAATCCAAAGGTGAGGAGCTTCCCTCTCACACTGCAGGAAAAATGAGATCATTAAGCCCTAATGGCTCACACCAAATGAGGTCCCCCTCCACTTTGCTTCCACCCTTCCACTCATGCTAAGGATAAGTGAAGCCACAGCATGGTGCCATAGACACAGGCCCGCAAGATAAAGGGGTGGTGTGCACAACTTTGGGTGCCCTCATTCTGGCACCAGAAGCCAGCAAGCCTTGTGAAAGGCAGTTTCTAAGGGGAACAAACATATTTTCAAGCTTTTTCTCTATTACTCTTCTGGGCCTTAGCAGAACCATGACACCTTCCCTTTCCCAGACAGACTTGCCCTGGCTACTTGCTCATCTCTCAAGGCCAGAAGGAACAGGGATATTTTGCTTAATTCCAGCAGCTACATCCAGCCCATCAACCATTGTCTCACATGCCTTCAACAACTTCCTCCGTGTATTTTAAGCCATCTTCTCACATCACTGTCTCGTTAATTAAGCCCCTCCCACACTTTTTTTTGGTGTTTTCAGCCACTGATTTATAATTTTCCTTTCTACCATACCTAGCATCATTATCGCCTATGAGAAGTTGTTGTTGTTTCAAAATTCCAGCATGTCCTTATTTATCTTCCTCTACTCTAATGGCTGTACATTACAAAACTGGTTCTACCTCACAATCCCTTGGGGACCTTTAAAAAACATCCCAAGGTTCAAGCCCCATTCTAGGTGCCAGCGATACTGAGATGGATGCCCAAGAGATCCGCAAGCCCACAAGCTAACCCATGCCTGCTTCCAGTCCCTCCTCCCTCTGTCCAGCCACAATGAAGGACTAGGTTTCACAATGAAGGACCTCCTACTCAAAGGCAAACCTCTCAGTGAGCTCAGGTTCCCAGCCTCACTCACTTTTTCAGAGATTCTCTTCATTGCTTCTCCTACCTCTGCCCCATCCACCTATCTCATGACCATTCAAACATGTTCCAGTATTTCTTATCTTAAAAGACAGTCAAATAGAAAATTACCATTAGACTATCACAGTCATAACTGTAATAGGCAAGACCCACCAATGGATGCTAAAATTAGTGGGCGAAAGTTTAAGGAGAAACCAGGTATTTGCATAGTCTACAAGTACCTCACACATTCTCCCGATACTTATTAATTACAATAGAAAAAATAACACCGTTAGAGTAGAGAGATCTGGCAAGTGCCACCTGAACCAAGTGTTCAAGGTTAACACCAAAAGTAATAAGAATATAAACTTCTTGTACCTCTGATATGGAGAGTTGACAAAGAGCACATCACGTCTGTGTTACTCTTGCCAAAAGATGCATAACTTCAATTGAATCATAATAAAACATCAGACAAACCCAAGTTGAAGGGCATTCTTCAAAATACTTGACCAGTGCTTTTCAAAAGAGTTGAGGTCGTTAAAGTCAAGGGAAAACTAAGAAACTGCTGCAGACTGGAGGAAACTAAGGAGCCAGGACAACTACATATAATGTAGGATCCTGAATTGGATACTGGCACAGAGAAAGGACATGGTTGTGTTCCAATAAAACTTTATTTATGGACATTGGAATTTATATTTCACATAATTTTTATGTGTCATGGTATACTCTTCTTTTTTAACCATTAAAAAAAATTAAATCATTTTTATGGAAAAAGTGGTGAAATGTGTAGAGTCTGTGATTTAGTAATGTTGTACCAATGTTAATTTCTCAGTGTTAATGATTGAACTATGGTATGTAACATATTAACATTAGAGGAAGCTGAGTGAAGGGTATGTGGAAACTCTGCACTGTTTTTGCAACTCTTTTGCAATTTAAGAATTTTTTGAAAATAAAAAGTAAAAAGCAAAACAAGAAAACCTCCCTGGGTCCCTCCAGCTAGGGCTTTCTCTTCTCTATTTTCCTTCAGGGTCAAACTCCTTGAAAAATATGTCCACACATGCTGTTTCTACCCCTTCACCTCCCATTTGCTCTACCAAAACCACTCTGGATATTGTCACCAATGGCACCCAAGTTGACAAATTCATGGGATCTTTCCAGACCTCATCTTATATGACCTCTTAGGGCATGTGACTCAGCTGACCGTTCCCTCCTTCTCGAAACACTTTGGCTTCCAAGAAGCTATGGGTTTTCCTTCTACACCTCCAGCTCTACCTTCTCATTCCAACATCTCACTGTTGAAATTCCTTAGACATCAGTCCTGGGCTCATCTTTTCTTCCTTCTGCACATTTTTGCCCCAGGTGATCTTATTCGTACCTCTGACCTCAAACACCATCTATCTGCCAGTGATTCCCAAATTTATATCTCTATCCTAGAACTCTCTGCAGAGCTCCAGGCTCATATATCCACATAGCTACCTAATACTGGACTTGGATGTCTCAAAATAAAACTTTTGATCTTCACTCTGGTATGTGTTCTTCCTTTAACTCACCCCTCTCATTAAATGATACCATCATCCCCTCCCATGCACCTAGTTGCTCATGTTAAAAACTTTGGTGTCATTTCAGGTACCCCATTTCCCTCACCCAACAAGTCCAATCCTTTATGAAATCCAAAATACATATCCAGAAACATTCCATTTTTTACTATATCTCCTGCACCCACTGTCATCTTCTGCCTATACGGTAGTGATAACTTCCCAACTGGTCTTTCTGTATCCCCTTTTGCTTCTTTCAGCCCAGGCTACGAACACTAACCACAGTGACCTTTTGGAAATAATATTCCATTATATCGTTCTCCTGTTTATATTCCTTCCATTGCTTTGGACTTCACACAGGAAAAACTCCAAAAATATTAATAAGGCTTACCACATACTTCGTGATTGGGTCTCCGTCTCCCTCTGTTAACTAATCTCTTGCTCACTGTGTTCGGGCCCCACCAGCTTTCTCTCAATCCCTAACATACATAGACTCTTCACCTGCCTCAGGACTTGGCATCTGTATCTTCCTAAAATTTCCTCCCACCCCGCCAACAATTCACTTGTGAAATAGTCAGGGTAGACTAGATTTTGCTTTGGTAGCAAACAACCCCAAGATCTTGGTAGCTTACGCCTAAGATTTATTTATTGCTTACATCACTTTGTATGTAGGTCAGGGAGGCTCTTCTTCAAGTGGAGACTCAAGGGTTCAGGGTTCTTATAAATTGTGGCACCCCATATTCGAAAGTTAGCCTTTGTAGTTGCTGTGGAAAGAGAAGAAAGTGTAGGTGATTATGTAGGGGGTCTCTGGCCAGGCCTGGAAATGGCACATATCATGTTTGCCCACACCCCGTTGGCCAGATCACAGTCACATGACCTGAGTCTAACTACAAAGGGGAAAAAAAGTAGTTTTCCTGTGTGTCCAGGAAGAGGAAATGAGATTGGTGAGCACCAGGCCAGTTTCTGCCACATCCTGGTTAAAAGCTACTCATCTTTAAAGAATCAGCTAAAATAATACTTCCTTATTAAGGCCTTCGAGCTCCTCCAGCCTAAATTAGGTTGATATATTTTATTGTAACAGCCTATAATTTTCCTTTATAGCATGATCACAATGGAAATTTTGCCTTTTGTTATGTGATTATTTAATATTTATTTCCTTTTCTAAACTGTAGGCTCTATGAGAGCAAGAAGGATTACATCTGTTTTGCTTCCACTGTTTCCAGCATCTATCACACTACTTGCTATATAATTGGCGTAAAAGTTGTTGAGTGAACAAATGAACAATTACACACAGTCATTCCCTGGCTCCAGCTAGCACACTACTTGTGGAGGAGAAAGGCAAGTAAGTAGGCAGTCATGGTTTAGTGGGATAAATGTTCCAGGCAGGTAAGCCCAGGTTGCTGAGGCAACCTGAATGGGCTGTCAAAAGCTTCTCCGCTTTCTCTTCCCTGACAGTCTAATCCAGGAGTCTGCAAACTATGGCCTGCAGGCCAAATCTAGTTTACTGACTGCTTTTTACAGCCCAAGAGCTAAGAATGGTTTTTACATTTTAAATTGTTGAAAAGAATTAAAAGAAGAAGAGTATATTGTGTCACATGAAAATTATGTGAAATTTAATTGCAACGTCCTTAAATACAGCTTTCTTGGAACATGGCCATATCCATTAGTTTACTTATTGTCTATGGCTGCTTTCACACTGCAATAGCAAAGTTGAGTAGTTGTGAAAGAGACCGCTTGGCCCTTTACAGAAAAGGTTTGCTAACCTCAGATCTAATCCATGCTGAGTTTAAAAAGTCACTTCTATGTGAGTTACATCCAAGAGGCCATCTTTAATCCTCCCCTTTTCCTATTCTCAGGTCCACTGCCAGAAATTAGGCCCCATAAATTCTGTGAAAATCAAAAAAGGGACACCTCACTAAAGGGGAGTCTACCACTCCACAGCAAATACAGGAAGAAATTGGCAATTACAGACTCCAATAAGTGAATAGTCAAGAGGAAATAATGGTCAATTACAGGATCCGCTAGGAAAAGACGTACATTGTATCTATAAGAAATTGACTGTCTCTACAACTCAGCCAATGAGAACCCATCATTACCCTGAACTCTTGCTTTTCTCCAATGGACTTTCCTTCAAAACAACCCCTGCCAACTTCCTCCTTTTCCACTAAAAAAACTCCTCTCCTTTGTTTGTTGGACTTGTCTATGATTTTTCCATAGCTTGCACCTCCCAAGTTGCAATTCTCTGATATTCCTAAATAAACCCATTTTGCTGGTAAAATAAATGGCTATTTTATTTTATTTTTTTTTTAGGTTAATGGTTCTATCTTTGCCACAGTATTCTTGCCCTGTTATTTTTCTTTTTCTCCAGTCCATCCTTCTCACTGTAACTGAAGCTAACTTCCAAGAGAACAGCTTTGGTATTATAACTACTCTTTGAGACTCCCCAGCCTGGACTACAGTGCAGTACGAAATCCGCACTGCTTAGGATGGTAGTCAAGGTTCTCCATTGTCTTTAAGCACCTTACCTTTTTTAGCTGTTTCTCTTAGGTCATACTTCCACCCAGTCTTATCAATCACTTAACCCACCCTTGCCTTCTCTACTTCCAGGCTGAACGTCACAGCTCATTTCTGCATGAAGTGTCTGCTGCTGGTATTTCTATCTAACCCATCCTTTAAGTTGGTTATCTCAAATTCCTTCTCGCCCTAAGAGCTTTCCCTGCTCCCCTACTGAGAATAATTATTGCCCTCTGTGCAATTCTCTAACAGTTTGTACCACTGGTTTGTTTCACTCTGCTTTATATTTCCTGTGTATATACGGATTGTTTCTCACGCTCTATTGAAAGCTGCTTAGGGGAAGGTATTGTATTCTGTTTTATTAATCTCTGTATCCTTTTGAGGACTTGGAGTATCTTGTACAAAATGGGAATGTCTATCCTTTGCAAAAGTCCTCACCGAGAGAGCTGGGATTGTTAATTTTTGCAATGTCTAATAACTACCTGCATTTACGCACAAATTCCACTTAACTTGTACAGGGCACACTAAGGCAAGTAACATCTTTTTTAAGACACGCTGTCTTTCAGCTAGGCACACGTCCGTGGATCGCTGCTGGACCCCTCAGGTGTATCCGCAAACACGTGTGTGAGAAGCTCTTCCCTCTAGGCCCCTCCTCTGTCCATTGTGATTGGCGGACCAAATGTTCCAATCAGCCCTCCCCGCCTCTTTCAGCAATAGCCAATCACAGACTCCAAGCGCCTCCTGACTACTAGACACTGTTTACTAACAGATCGAAGCTGGGGAATAAGGGGTGTGACAGTTCTGGGGAGGTGAGGGAAGGGAAGGTCCTGACTGCGCGTGCGCAACAGCGGAAATGGGCGGGGCAGGATCTCAGGTCTCACCAATCAGAGTGGTCGCGTTTCTCCCTCTCCTGCCTCCCCGCCAAGCAACAACAATTCGAGGAGCTGGGCGGGGCGGCCCCCGAAGCATCAGAGAGGATTGCCCAATGGGAGCCGGCGTTCACAGATGCGCGCGCCCTGTGCCCAATAAGCGATGGCGGCTAGAATGGCTTCTCTACCTTGCTGACTGTGGGCGGAGCGGCCAGGAGGAGGAGGCGGCGGTGCAGGGGGCGGTTTGGTTGCGCGGTACTAGCGGTGCCCGCCGAAGGGGGAGGAGGCGGTGGAGCGAGCCGTGCGGCCAGAGCGGGAAAGAGACTCGTCGCTGTGTCCGAGTTCTGGAGCCGCCGCATCCCGGCTCCCGGAGCTGCAGCGCGAGCCGTGAGGGGCCGGGCGTCCGTTGTCTCCCGGGTTCCCGCGTAGGACCCCGCGGGATCGGAAAAGGGAGAAGATGGAGGAGGGCGGCAGCGGCGGCGGCGCCGCGGGGACCAGCGGGGACGGCGGCGCCGGGGGAGAGCAGCTCCTCACTGTCAAGCACGAGCTGCGGACGGGTGAGCGACCCCGCCCTCTGGCGGCCGGGCCCGGCGCGGGGGCGCGCCCTGAGGGCACGCGGGTGCCCGCACGGGCCGGGGGCGCGGGGCCGGGCAGTGGGCGTGGGGGGCGGGCCCGGGGCGGGGCCTCGCGGGCGGGGCTGGAGCCCGGGGTCCCTGAAGGTGGGGGCGACCCTGAGGGGGGCGCGGGCCGAAAGTTTTCCCGAGCCCGGGAATGAGCGGCGGGCGCGGGGCATTGGGGCCGGCGGAGCGGCGGACTGCTGCCTGTTGGCACTCATCTCTGAGGATGTCTTCGCGCCCCCTTCCCTCACAGGTGACAGATCTGTCACTGCATCCTGTCCGGGGCGAAAGGTGCGCCTTCCTGAGTGTGGGGTGAACGACGGTGTGTTTGGGAGCCTGAGTCGCTTCTCCTCCCCTCCTGTCCTTCCCTAACGGTGGTCCCGGTGGGGGTTTGTGGAACCATCCCCTAAGCCCCGGGGTCCTGTACAGAGTAAAGGGTGGCTGTTCCCCGGGGTGTTTCACGAGTCCAGTGTCTTGTGAGGTAGATAGGGATCGCGGGCTTTCAGGATCTGAGTGCTTTTATTTGCAATTATCATAAAATACTATACTTGGCCTTGAAGTCTTTCAAAGGTCGCTTGCGAAGAAGGTTCTGTAAATTTAAAGCTCTAAGTAGAAGCGACTAACCAGCCTGGTTAAGCGCTCACGTTGTAATGTTCTAACATTTGAGATCACTTGAGTTGTCCCAAGCTTCATACTTGTGAGATTACTTTATTCGTTGTGTGGGTCCGAGTGGCTCATTTTGGAAAATGGTTATTTTGACTAATCACGACAGTTTGGGTTTAGATTTGTGGAGCCCGGTCTCGTATTAGAGATACTTTTTCATTTCTGGACAATACATTTTAATACATTTAACGAGCTCGTTATTACTATTAAATGTTCTCGTGAGCATTTATTAAGGTTTATGATTCAGTTTCTTTGGCATATAAAGATGTAGATACAGAGCTTATACAGCAGATATCAGGTGCATACCTGGTACACCTCGTTACCATTTTGAACAGACTGTAAAGCTAACATCTGTCACCTGTTCTTTTAGTTTTTGTTATTTCTAAGGAGATTGCTGGTTAGCATTCCACTGCGTACCAGTGTGGTGACTTAATTGAAGAGGGATGTCAAATGCATGTTTACTTATTTCAACATTTTTGAACTTTTTTTTTTTTTGTCATTGTGAATTTCTTATGTATCCTGAGCTAGTTACCCCAAATCTTTTTGAATTCCTAACATAACCTGTGTGGGTTTGGTTGGTTTGTTTTTTCTCTCTCAATTTAATAGACAACTTATGTTTTGAAAGAGCCATGAAGTCAGGTTTTTTTTTTTAGTAAACATTTATTCAGTATTAAAATCTGATTTGTGCCAGCAGGCTCAGTATCAGGTGCTTTCTGGTGTGGAGATTTTGAATTTCTTTCCTTCTTTCTTTTTTTTTTTTAAATCTTATGTAACAATTCACTGATTTATATATGTAGAATTGTGCTGTATCACAAGAGCTACATACACTCCTCAGCTGTTGGCCATGGTGCAACAAGCAGCTTTTTGCTAAGTGACCAGAGAGCAACCTATTTGTTATTAGCAGTAGACCAACTGCTCAGTTTCTGGGTTTTGCAAACAATGCTAGTTTTATAGAAAACAGTGAGTGCTGCTTTACTTCTCCTTCTCTGCTAACCCCGTGAATCATCACCTTCAAGTTTGCATTTTAGAAATTGTTCTGCTAGATGGTGAGATTATCCTGAATTCATTAGTACTGTTAACTGTCAAAGGAAATGAACAGTCATTTTGATTTACTGCTGAACACTGGAACAACTGACCGGATATAGTGGTCAAAAATAGTGTTGAAATATAACTTTGAAGATTTGCTCATCTATAGCCAACTGCATCCTTGTCAGCACATGATGCTATAATAGGCATCAAAGTAATTTGATCTGATGTGGTCCTTTGCTTCTCACAACGTGGACAAGCATTATAGCCATATCAAGTCAGCAGCTGGTGACTGTCCATTTGTGTCCAACACCATGTTGTATGCTGTAGAATGAATGAAAAGGCAATGACAGTCACATGGAAAGCGTTCCACTTGTGTAGACATGGGAGGTGTTCCAGTTGTGTAGATTGAGTGGCCTGGTATACGTGGACATGGGATCGGAAGACTTAATTCTGAATCCTAGCTCTGCCGCTTACTTGCTTGGGCAAGTCACTTCAACTCTTTCGAACTCACTTCTCTCATCTATGAAATGGGAGAATTGAATGAGACCCTGCTGAAAAAGTGCTAAGCAGTTTGCTTGGCACATGTGAGACACTCCGAAGATGTTGGTTGCATGTAAATCTGAAAATCATT
Organism: Acinonyx jubatus; assembly: GCF_027475565.1. NCBI lineage: Eukaryota > Metazoa > Chordata > Mammalia > Carnivora > Felidae > Acinonyx > Acinonyx jubatus. The sequence continues at coordinate 131,846,720 of NC_069386.1, read as the reverse complement.
TAATGATAGTATCTTTTCTTAAAGTGTGCAAATTAGTCCCATGTAACCAAGAAAATAAATCACTTATTTGGTGCTTAGCCTATGTCACATTGCTGGCTCTCCTCTTTTTCTGGGTATATTTTGCCTTCTGAAGTAGAGTGGAAACTCCCCATGATCCCTGCTACTGCTTAGCAGCCTGCGTGTATCACTTCAGTAACATTTAACACACAGCGCTGTAATAATGGATTTACTTGTCTGTGCTAGACTGTAGGGTTCTTGAGGGCAGACACCATGTCCTTTGTCCATTTTCAGCCCCTGGTGTATGGTATGGACTCAAGTATTTGTTGAATGAATTCATTGAGTAGATGAGAATCCAGGACCAAGCAACAACCAATAGTTGATTGTATTTCCCAGTATCTTGTAAATGTTAAGTGGTTGATAAATTGATGGCATTAATTATAAACACTGAAGAATGGAGTAAATGATTGCTTGAATCAGTTAAGCATTTCTTGTCACTTTCTGTTTTCTAGGCTAAATGGCACTGGTGATACCAAAAATGATAAGCAAATGTTTTGCGCTCTGATAGGGGAGGAGACCATGTGGACCAGTAATTAGGATATATTGTCATAATCACAACAACAGAGGGATATACAGAGTATAAAAGCAGCAAAGAAAAGGTTAGGACCTTTAGGCTTCAAATAATCAAATCTCTCTGTTGAACAGCAACAACAACAAAAAAAGAGGGAGGGATTATTGGAAGGATATTGGATTACTTTACTCACTCATTTATTCAATAAATATTTCATTACCTCTTACGTCCTGAGTGCTGGTTTAGATGGTGGGGTTACAAGATAGATATGGTCTTGCCATTGGAAGGGCAGAGTTGCGTCAAAAATCCCTTGAGCCAGAGACATATGTTGTTTGTACTCTCTCCATCTTGAATATTTGCTTGTTTCTTAGAAAAAAAAGCTTTTTTTAAATGTTTATATATTTTTGAGAAAGAGAGAGAGAGAGAGAGAGAGAGAGAGAGCATGAGTGGGGGAGGGGGCAGAGAGAGGAGACACAGAATCTGAAACAGGCTCCAGGCTCTGAGTCGTCAGCACACAGCTAGATGCAGGGCTTAAACTCACAAACTGTGAGACCATGACCAGAGCTGAGGTTGGACACTTAACCGACTGAGCCATCCAGGCACCCCAAATCTTTGCTTGTTTTTATGTGAAGGCTTCCTTCTTATCCATTGCTGTCTACCTTTTCCCACACAGGAAAGATCATTGTTGGGGCGCCTGGGTGGCGCAGTCGGTTAAGCGTCCGACTTCAGCTCAGGTCACGATCTCGCGGTCCTTGAGTTCGAGCCCCGCGTCGGGCTCTGGGCTGATGGCTCAGAGCCTGGAGCCTGTTTCCGATTCTGTGTCTCCCTCTCTCTCTGCCCCTCCCCCGTTCATGCTCTGTCTCTCTCTGTCTCAAAAATAAATAAACGTTATAAAAAAAAAAATTAAAAAAAAAAAGAAAGATCATTGTTGCTGACAGACCCCAAGTTTTACATCCTACAGCCGTCGGTATTGGAGAGATACTGCCTTTTTCACAATTTCAGGAATAAAAATTTCAGGGAAGGACCTTATTGACCTGGCTTTGGTCAGATGCCCACTTTCAGATCATTCAGTGAAGGCCAGGGAATGGGATCATGATTGACTAACATGACAGCTACTGTAGTGAACATGTGGATGGGGGTGAAACCAAACTCTTAGAAGAGGAAGGGTTGCGGGGAAGACATTTCTTCAGATGTCCTGCATTAAGAGAGAGAGCCCAACACTAAAGAGAGGGTCAAGGAAGGGATATTAGTTACCTATTGCCGTGTCACAAATTACCCCAAAACTTAGTGGCTTAAAACAACATGATTTCAGTGAGTCAGAGATCTAGGAGTTGCTTAGCTTGATGGTTCTGACTCAAGATCTCTCATGAGATTGTAGTCAAGATGTTGACCAGGACTGCAGTCACCTGAAGACTTGTCTGGGACTGTAGGGTCCTCTTCTAAGGCATCTCTCTCTCATGTTGGCAGGATGCCTCACTTCCTTGCCATGGGGACCTCTCCATACTGCTATTTGAATGTCCTTATGATATGACAGCTGGCTTCCCCAGAACAAGCAATTGGAGAAAAAGAACAAGGTGGAGGCAGCAGTATTTATTAAACAGAGTTTTTGAAATATAATTTATATACCATAAAATGCACTTGTTTTAATTGTACAATTTAGTGAATTTTAGTATATTTATAGAGTTCTGCAACCATCATCACAATCTAATTTTAGAACATTTCCATCGCCCTGAAAAGAAACATCTTGCCCATTTTTATCAGCCACTCCGCATTTTCACCACCCATTCCCAACCCTAGGCAACTGCTAATTCTACTTTCTGCCTCTGTACATTTGCCTAGGACAGTTCATGTAATAGATTTTTACAATACGTAGCCTTTTATTGCTGGCTTCTTTCACTGAATGTAGTGTTTTCAAGATTCATCCATGTTACAGCACGTATCTGCCCTTTATTTTTTTAATTGACAGATACCATTCCATTATATGGATATGCCATATTTTGTTTATCTGTTCATTAGTTGACTGTCATTTGGGTTGTTTTCACCTTTTGGCTATTGTGCATAATGGTGCTATGTACATTTGTGTACAACTTTTTGTGTGTGGATTTATGTTTTTGTTTCTTTTGTGTACATTCCAAGAGTAAAATTACTGGATCCCATGGTAGGTCTGTGTTTAACTTTGTGTTTTCCAAAGTGGCTTTACCACTTTATGGTCCCAGTAGCAATGTACAGGGCTCCAGTTAACATCCTTGTTAACACTTGTGATTATCATTTTGCTTGTGGCCATCCTAGTAAGAGGTGGTATCTCACCGTGGTTTGGATTTGTGTTTCCCTAATGGTTAATAATGTTAACCATCTTTTCATGTGGTCGTGGGCCAGTTGCATATGTTGAGAGAAATGTCTCTTCAGATCCTTTGCCCATTTTTTAATTGGTTAATTTGTCTTTTTATTATTGAAATGTGAATCTTTATGTATTCTTAATACAAGTCTCTTACCAGATATGTTCTCCCATGAAGTGGATTGTCATTTGTTTTTATTTTTGATGGCATCCTTCTAGGCACAAAAGCCTTTAATTTTGGTGAAGTCCAATTTATCTTTTTTGTTTCTTGTGCTTTTGGTATTGTATCTAAGAAACCATTGACTAATCCAACGTTCAAGAAGATTTATACCTATTTTCTTCTAAGAGTTTTATGGTCTTAGCTGTTGTATTTGGGTTTTTGATCCATTTGTTGAAAGACTATTCTTTCCCATTTTATTGTCTTTCCACCCTTGTGGAAAATCAATTGACCATAGATGTATGGATTTATTTCTAGACTCTCTTTCCTTATGCCAGTACCACATTGTGCTGACTGTTGTAACTTTTTAGTGAGTTTTGATCTTGGGAAGTGTGAGTCCTCCAATCTTGTTTTTCTTTTTCCAAATGGTTTTAGCTATTCTGGGTCCCATGAAGAACCGTATGAATTTTAGGATTAGCCTGTCAAATTTTGCAAAGTTGCCCACTGGCATTCTGTTAGAGATCACATTGAGCCTGTAGGTCAGTTTTGGGAGTATTTCCATCTTAGCATAGTAAGTCTTCTGATCCATGAACATGGAAGGTTTTTCCATTTATTTAGATCTCCTTTCATTTCTTTTAACAACATTTTGTAGTTTTCAGAGTATAAGTTTGTATATTTTTGTTAACTTTGTTCCTAAATATTTTATTCTTTTTGACGTTACTGTAAAAGGAATTGTTTTCTTACTTATTTCAATTTCTGTTCATTGTAAGTATGTAGAGATATAATTTATTTCTGTATATTGATCTTGTATCCTGCAATTGAACTAGTTTATTAGTTCTAATAGTTTTTTAGTGGATGTCTTAGGATTTTCTACCTATAAGATCGTGTCGTCTGCAAGTAGAGATGGTTTTACTTCTTTCTTTTCAATGTACATGCCTATTATTATTATTATTATTATTATTTGCTTAATTGCCCAGGCTAGAACCTTTAGTATGGTATGTTCAGTAGAATTGGTGAGAGTACACATCCTTGTCTTGTTCCTGATCTTAGGGGCGAAGATTTAGTTTTTTACCATCTTTCACCATTATGTATTAGGTCAGCCACAGGTTTTTCATAGATGCCCTGTATGAAGTTGAGGAAGTTCCCTTCTTTTCCTAGTCTATTTGGATGGTTTGTTTTTTTTTTTTTTGTTTTTTGTTTTTTGATCATGAAAAGGCATTGGATTTTGTGAGATGCTTATTCTGCACCTATGCAGATGATCATGTGGTGTTTGTTTTTTGTTTTATTGGTGTGGTATATTACATTAATTAATTCGGAGGTGTTAAGCCAATCCTGCATTCCTGGGATAAATCTCACTTGGTCCTCAGTCCTTAAGTCAAGAGGGATTCAAGTATATCTTGGGCAGAAAAGCCTTCTCCGGTGGCAAGTCTCCTGTCGTATCAGACCCAACATTAATCTTCTACTCCAGAGTAAGAAAGAATCTTGAAACCTCAGCTTCCTGGAGACATAAGTGGTTTGGTGGGCAGGATTGAATTCTTCCTGTGAAAAAGAAGCTGATGCTTGGTGAAAACCCCTCTCGGGAAAAATCTAACATAATAACATCATGTGTTGATTGAAACTTCACAATTAAATCCACCATGGAGAGATGTCAGTCCCAGAATGCAGTGGGAGGGAGGGGTTGTCACAGTTATTTCCTTTGAGCTCCCATAATGATTTGCAGATCTCTTTATGCACCTCCAAGGTGTGAGCACTCCTACATTCCTCTGGTTTGTGAAGGAAGATGAATAGGGTCTGAAATAGAATCTTGCCCTCATTATGTTTGTCCCTAGCAATGTCCCTTTGGGTTCAGCTATAGTTGTTCCTCCAAAAATCAAGTGAGCTCTCTGGGCTTAATACCTTCCTAAAGTATTGAGTGAGCTGATGATCTCACTTTTTTTTTTTTTTTTTTTTTTAACATTCAGTAGACATTCTCCCCTGTGACTGCAGACAGAATAGGGAGGTAAAATTCCCAATTTTTAGTACAGTACTTGGTATTGCAGTTACTTTATTTCACACTCAAGTTTTTGTGTAGGTGTGCTGCTTTTTATAACCAGTGTGTTCCTGACAAAAAATTGTGTAAATAATATTTTTCTATATCAAACTATTTAGGATATAGAAGGTGAACTTGCTGCTTAAAAGAATTCTGAGGTTAATTCTTGAATTAAAACGTTTTGATTGGAGCGCCTGGGTGGCTCAGTCGGTTGAGCATCTGACTTCAGCTCAGGTCATGATCTCACAGTTTGTGAGTTCGAGTCCCACATCAGGCTCACCACTGTCAGTGCAGAGCCTGCTTCGGATCATCTCTCCCCTCTCTCTTTGCCCCTTTCCTGCTTGTGCTCTTTCTCTATCAAAACTAAATAAAAATAAAAACAAAAACCTTTTTGATTAAGTTCTCCATTGGTAAGCTTTACCAGTACTTTGTAGATTTGGCTTTACGTTGCTGTTTTCTGACATCATCCTCACAATTTAGGTAGGTGCAAATAGGTAAATGGTGGAGTCTTGTGTGGCAGGCTGAATAAAGACACCCCAAGTCCTCCAAGGTGTCCATGCCCTAACCGGTAACCTATGAATGTTTCCTTACAAGGCCAAGAAACCCTGCAGGTGAGATTATCCCAGATTATCCAAGTGGGCCTCATGCAATCACAGGGTCCTTATAAGAGGGAGACAGAAGGGTCAGAGTCCGAGAAGGGGATGTGACTGTGGAAGCAGAGCTTGAAGTGATGCCATTGCTGAAAGGGGGCCATGAGCCAAGGAATGTGGGCAGCTCTCTTGTCACCTTGATTTGAGCTCTGTAAGATCCGGTTTCAGACTTCTGATCTCCAGAACTCTAAGAAGACAAGTTTGGGTTGTTAATAAACCATGAAGTTTAGGGGTTGTTTTTCTTTCTCTTTTTACAGCAATAATAGGAAACTATTAAACCTTGCTTAAGATTGGGTCAGCCAAGAGATAATTTTGCCCCAAGCCTGGATAACTGGGTATGATAACAATGTGAAGCAGGCAGTTATTGAAGCAACTATTTTAGTAGAAAATGGTAACAAGTGTTTTTCTTAGTAGAAGCAGAGTGGTGTCCTCTCTAAGGAATCCCCAAGAAGACATTCCTTTCTGATGTTAGTACCAACCCTAGCTGAACTGCTTTTGACCAGCTGTTCTGTTTTTCCTAGGAACGCTGTGAAATGGGTCCCTCTTTTATCAAGTTAGTGCTAGAAAGCTTCACAACTCAAGCCTGTATCACATAAAATTGTGGTCTGGCATGCATCTTTAAGTCTCTTTCTAGTATCATTTTTTTGTCTCTAATCTGCCTTCTTTTTCTGTTTTCGTTCTTATGCTTTAGTTCATCCAAGTAATTTGCCTTGAATCTTTTCTAGGCCAGAGGAAGGATTAGGTAGATATGTAATTAAATGCATTTATATTCAAACACATACAAACAAAGCATAAATAATATTGGCAATATGGGAAGATACTTGACTTTCTCTTCAGTGTTTTGCTTCTTAAATAAAATCTTTGTCATATGGTGTTCATGCTATTTTTATATTTCTCCTAAAAGAAAAAAAGTGAGGTCTTTATTAACTAATAGCACTTTTGTTTTTTTATACAAATGATAAAAATGAGAGAAATAATGAGAAATTAATAAAATAGAGGCATACTTTTAAAAATGAATTCTGTTGGCAGAAGGGTGGAGAGCATACACAGGGCTGTCTTTGTACCAGACAGTTTTCTACATTAGTGGAATATCCCTTCATCAACTGGAAAATTCAGTCAACTGAAGCACTCTGTCCTCTGACCACATCAATACTGGAGTGGAATTATATGTTTTTCCTAAGGGAGAAACTATTCAAAATATGCAATAAGGATAATGTTGCACCTCAGATCTAAATATGATGCTGCCTTAAGAGGGCATGAATGCTGAATCCTAGCAGAATTGCAGTGACACTTTCCTGTGAACTTGCCCCCATAAGTCCTTTGTATTTATATCATCTGTTCGTAAGGAGGCATTATAATTACGGCTGGATTAGGGCAAATCTATGGTACACACACAAATCAAACTCATCACCTAATTTTGCCATGTATAAGTTGGGCAAAACAGCCACAGTTTTATTCATTCATTAAGGACTGTTGAATTCCTACAGTGCGTCTGGCACTGTACCAAATGCTGGGTTTTAGCAAGGAACAAACTGTATGGCTCCTGCCCTCACTGAGCTATAGCTGAGAGAAAGACCTTAAATACACAATCATACAACCAGCCATATGATTGCAATTGTGATAACTCTGTGAAGAAATACAGGGTCCTGGGGTGCCTGGGTGGCTTAGTTGGTTAAGCGTTGGACTCTTGATTTTGGCTCAGGTCATGAGCTTGCGGTTTGTGGGATCGAACTCTGTGTTGGGCTCTGTGCAGATGGTGCAGAGCCTGCTTGGGATTCTCCCCCTCTCTCTCTGTCCCTCCCTGCTCTCACTCTCTCTCTCTCAAAATAAATAAATATTAAAAAAAAAAAAAATACAGGGTTCTGTGAGAGAGTCTGACAGGAGGGCCTGGCATCATGTTAGGGGTGAGAGAAGGCTTCCGTGAAGTGGTGACATTCAGCCGAGGCCCTGGCCATCACAGGGTGGTGAGTCGGGGGAAGTGACACAGATGGTCCTAATGTGGGACATGGTTTGGCACACCAGGGTTACTGGAAGACAGGCCTCTGTGCCTCGGACATCATATCCAAGCAGGTGAGTCACAGGAAATGAGGCTGAAAAGCTGGCCAGAGCCATTTTGTGCAGGGATTTGAAGGTTATGATGAGGTGTTCAGGTGTTATCCTGAGTGCAGCATGAGGCCGTGAAGGATTTTTCTGAGATTAGTTTTGCACTGTAAAAAATGGCTCCCGCTCTTGTGAGGAGAATAGGCAGGAAGATTGCATGAAGGGAAACTAGTTAAGTGCTGTTGCAGAAGTTCAGATGGAGCGTACAGTTTGGATTAGGTAACAGATTAAGAATTGTGAATATTTTGCGATGTATTTAGAAGATAGAATCTCAGCAGAACTTAGTGTTGTATTCATAGAGGGTTTTCTGGCTGGAACAAATGTGTGTTTGAAGGTGCTCTTTGTTCAGATGGTGTATTAATTTTCCATTGTTGCATAACAAATTACCACAAATATAAGAATCATAATAACACCCATTTATTAGCTCATAGTTCGGTGGGTTAAAAGTCCTCCCTCCCAGCATGGCTCAAATCAAGGTAGTAGCCATACTACTCTTGTCTGGAGGCTCTGGGTAAAAATCCACTTCCAAGCTCGTTCTTGTAGTTGGCAGATTTTAGTTCCTGTAGTTGTTGGCCTGAGGTCCCAGCTTCCTCGCTGGCGGTGAGCCGGGGGCCTCTGTCAGCTGGTAGAAGCCATCTGCATTCTTTCTCATTTGGCCCTCCATCTTTAGGCAACGGAAAGTCTTTGACTCCCTGACTTTTAGATCTTCTTCTGTGATCTCTAGGCCCGTGTGATTAGGTCAGTTCTACCTAGTTACTCTGCTCATCATAAGGCCAACTGATTTGGGACCTTAGTTACATCTGCAAAAATCCTTTATTGCAAGGGTGTTATCAGATTCATTCATTCAAGGGGCAGGAGATCGTGCAGAGCCTCATGACGGGCTCATCTTAGATCTCTGCCGTAGAACTCACAGATGGTAAATCATATATGGGAGTGGGCAGAAAAGATAGGATCCAGTTTTACGTAGATCAAAGCAAGTTTGAGATATGTTTGACATATTCTCATGAACATACATGGTAAGAGTAATCATGGGTAATGAAAGCTTGCTGTGTGCCACCTAGTAGGTAGGTGCTTTCATTGACTCATTTAATCCACACCATAACCTTATGAAGTGAGTGCTATTACTATTCCAGTTTTCCAGATGGGGAGGCTGAGTCTTAGAGAGGTTCCCTGACCTGTTCAGGGTTACCCAGGAAGGAAGTAGAAGAACTAGTTTTGAAACCCAGGCAGTCTGGCCCAAGTCCCATCTAAATCACCGTGCTTTAGTTCATTAGTAAGGTGTGGGTCTGAAGCTTGGGAAAGATGTTTGTGCTGCAGGCAGTGATCCTAGCATCGGTGGCATTTAGGTGACATTGAAGGCCCAGGGGGAGATGGGATCAAATTAGGAGAAACTGTAGAACCGAGAGAGGAAGAGGACTCAGAAGCAAGCCCTGAACAACTCGACAGTTCAGAGGATGTGTAGAAAAGGAGGTGCTACAAAGGGGCACCAAGGGGAAACAGCCAGAAGAAAAGCCAAGAAAGAACCTTGTGGAAGCCCAGGTGGAATGGTGCTTCATGGGCACATGTCCAGTCCGACTGCTCAACTCACCACCTTATCTAGAGTGGCCATGGCCTCGAATTGGCAGGAGAAGCCAGAGCGGATGGGCTGAGGGAATGGATGCAAGGGGAAACAACTTTGAGAGACTTGGTTCTGGAGGGGATTAGAGAGAGGGACTTAGCCAGACAGAACCTGGGGGTTCGAGGTGGGTATTTTTGGTTATTTTAATGTGAGTGGTGTTAGAACATGCTAGATACCACGAGTCTGAATCCATTACAGAGAGAGAGAGAGATTGAGATCGAAACTCCGCAAGTGCGAGCAGATAGCTGATAGCAGCAGGGTCCCTTAGAGGGAGGGGACATGAAGTGGGAGCAGAGATTGGCCTCTGATAAGAGAATGCCACCGCTTCTAGGATAATACAAGGGAAGAGGGAGAGGATACAGGTGCATTTGTTGATTTAGTGGCAGGAAGATATGGGAGTTTTGAGCTCTTGTATTTTTTTTTCCCTCTATGAATTGTGAAGCAAAGGCAATTCTGTATTCAACAAGAGAAAAAGAACTTCATCGTTTAAAAAAAAAATTGTTACTCTGGTCTTTTAAAAATTCTTAGATCTAGAAAAACACCCAGAAAGTTGACACAGAATGTGCCTGCTATAAGATGAAACTTTACAGAACGTTGTGGAACCGCTTATGGAAAAGAGGTTTTCAGGCATAGCCATTGAAATGCTTCTGTGCTCTCCCAGAGGTCAGTTCTCTGAACATGTTCTCTGGATCATGCCAAAATTCTTAGTAAGCATAATGTTCTTTTTCTTCTTTTTGAAGTGTTTTATATTTAGTTCACTTCTTCTAAGTTAAATTTATTTGGTACACGTATTGGAAAAAAGGCTGTTTGTTACTGCTTTGTAAGCATTTTGTTTTCTTATTGACTCCATTTTCATGCTGGCCCAATCGTGCCATTCCAAAATCAGCTGGATAAGTAAACATGACTGTTTTATACACCAAAAGTACAGTGAGTCTTCAAGGTAAGTGACCCTGGCAGTAAGAGAAAAGTGGGCAGCATTGTCTTAAAGTACACAGGTATTAAATATAACTTTGTTCTGCCTCCAGCAGAACGCTGTCCAGAGACATGGTTGGAGGCCCAACCACAAATCTAAACAGCTTCAGAATAGCTTACCACCTGGCAGTTAAAAGGAACCTGATGTGCTAAGTATTTAGCGTATTTTCCGGCCCTCATATATTCCCTAGAACTGGGCTAATTGGACCCTGCTGACAGAGGTTAAAGATTCTAGATTTCAGAGTTATGTATGTGCTGGCAATACTGCGCTGGACACACAGAGCTTATCTGATAAATTGTTTCATAAATAATTTAGTTCCCCCTGACACAAAGAAAAAAAGAACTAAAACAGCAGAGGAAGATATGTTTCTCACTGCATACAATTGTCACCTTTTGACTGAAACTAAAATTAATCCAAGAAGCTTATGTTTTTGTAGTGTTGAATAAGAAAAAGCAAGATTTCATAAGAAAAGTTATTTTATAACTTTATTAGGTTGGTCTCAGCAAATTAGATGCTAAATACATATTTCCTAGTTGGCATATTAAAAATAAAGCCAAGCATATTAAATAAAGATGATTGAGTCAGATCGTGCTCTCACACCTCTTTCTGAAATCTTCCACTTCCTCAAAGAACTTACTCCCATTTTCTCCCTCCCCTTTCCCTCATCCTCAAACTCTCCTTCCCACGAACATATTTGAATCGTCTTGTTAAGAAAAAAAAAATCTTCTGTGGCCCTCGAGTCTTTGCTGTGGTTCTCTGTTCCACCAGTTTTTGAAAGAGCAGTTTATACAGCTGTTTCTACTTTGTTATCTCCCGTTCATTCTTTGATGTGCTGCAGCAGAGGGCTTCTGTCCCAATCTGTCCAGCATGACGGTACCCTCTGAAGTCACCAAGGTTTCCCTGTTTTCCTGATCCGGTGGAAATGTCTGTTTTACTTAACCTCTTTCAGAGCACCTGGTGCTCAGGTGCTGGCACTGTCTTCCCTTCAGCCAGGGACACTGTGCCCTTCCTCCTGGTTCTTTTTCCCTGGCCTCCATCGCCGTGTGTGTCTCGTAAATATTGGTAATCCATCGTCAGCCCTCTTTTCTTGTAAATATGCATACTGTTTCTGGGAAATCAGTCATCGTCGTGGCCTGAACTACTATCCAAGTCTATTTTCAGCATGGCTGTCTTCATTGAGTTTCTGATCAGTTATTCCCAACTGCCTACTGAACAGAAAACGGGCAGGCAGCCCACAGGTACCTTACACTCTCAAGTTGAATAATGCTTCTTCCTCCAGCTTTCCATGTTGTATTTTGTGGGACTGTCATTCTCCATCCCTCCAGGACCCTAGCTAGAACCATCCTGGACTTCCTCCTCTACCTTACGTTCTCCCTGCCTACCCATTCACTCTCCCCGTTGTGTAGTTTATAAGTCTGCAGTATCTCCTTTATCTGTTTCTTGCTCCCCCATTGCCACTGCCACAGTCTTAGATCAGTGTCTAACCTGATGGTAATACCTATCATCTATTGAGCTTTGTGTGTGTTAGGAAATCTGCCAAGCATTTTGTGTGTTTCATTGAATTCTGAAAACGTACACATGTGATTAGTATTGTCTCTGACACCCGCAGTGCCCAAGCCCATTTTCCATCTGCCTCACTCTAGAGTCCAGTCGTAGCAAAGAGTTCTGTGTGGGCTTCGGCTCACTACAGTTTGATGGTGTCAAATTTCAGGTATACGTGCTGAACATTTTTACTTTCTGCCCCAGGACTTTGACTTTAAGGGTTGGGACCCTAGTGGGAGCTGGCTCGGCAAGCACAAGTGCGTATCCCAGAAATGTAAGGAGTGAATGTCCCACTGGGGCCACCCTCACCTAATGGAGGATGATGGAAGCTGATAATAAATGCTTCTCTGTATTGATCCGAGAGTAGAAAATTCTGACGGGCATTCCATACGTTCCTCAAAAGGTCCAGTTCCAGATTAGATTGAGTTGATAATGCATCCTTGTATTGGCTTTTCCTTCTTCCCTATTCACTCTCCTGAGTTCTTCCTCCTTCTCACTGGGATTACTTTCCAAACAAACTATGTGCCCGTGAGCCCCAGCTAAGACATTACCTCACTGGCTCTAGGAAGCATACTTCAGATAGGGTATCGGAGTGGGTCGCCCACTGGTGACATCGCAACAGGGAGGGACACCATTGCTGGCGGTAACCCCTGTCATGTGTGACAGAACAATTACTGAGACTCCGACCTGCAAGGCATTGGGACTGGCATTGAATGGAAGGCGAAGCATTGGGTCATGTTGCAGCTCTGTGACTTGAGTGGTATGGGGACAGTGGTAATTATAAAAGGACCCTGGAGTTGACTGACCTCTTTTACCTTTGGAAACGTTGAAAATGAGGGACTGACAGACTTAGGCCAGCCAGCTATCATTGCAGGACACACTGTGAAAAGACAGCCTCCATGGCAGCATTTGAAAACATTGTCATTGCCTGCAACCAGAGGACAGCTGATGCTAAGGAAGCAGGCCCTGGATTTAATCCAAAGGGTGGGAAAGCCGTATATCTTCTTGGGTAGGTTTGTACCGCGGCGGCTGAGCTAACCTGAGAATTACGTTTCCCGGAACTCCCCTCTGGGTTCTGGGTTAGCACTGGCCACAGAGATATTTTGAGCAAGATTTAAAGGCAGAAGTGAAGCAGCAGCCGTATTTCTTTTACATGTGAAGGTTGGTACTAGGCACTGCTGCGGCTCCCACACGTTGTTGCCAATCTGCTGTGTCATATTGTTGGCATGCAGCTTTAACCGCCAGGCCTGTAGCTCTTTTAACTCCTGTTGGTTCTCCTCCATCAACTGCTTAGAATCCTTGGTCATAATGTGCAGCTTTTCCCCAGGGTGCCTGCATCATCAAAGTTGGAGGCGCGGAAGGTATGAGAGACAGACAGGTTGTTACTTACCTTCATGGGTTCCAGCTTGTCTTTGGGATTACAGTCTATCCTTGCTCCTGCCCACTTCACGTTCACCTTTCCTTTCCACTTGCTTGCCCTGCTCTCTTCAGACTCAGCTCCAGACAGAGAAGCAGCAGGATTACGTAGACTCTTGAACTCTCATACGTGTGTGGGATCAAATCCCTAAGTAAGTCCTTTTTCTATGTTGTTCATATATACACCCTGCCTCTTCTATACACCTGAATACATACCTAGGGTATTTAGAGTCAAAGTCAGCACCCTCAGATGGAAAGAGTAGGACCCTGAGATCTCTGATGGGGACATCTGGGTGGATGAGCCTGATAATTTTGGACCCCTGAATTTCCCTGATCCTCGGGACAGGCAGAATCAGTGTCTTGTTAGAACAGAACAGCCCTCCCTTGTTTGGACACCATGCAAAGATCTTGTTGAGGTTCATGCCTCCCAGAATGGTGATTGTCCTCTTTAGAATCTGCCCCACCCTTACCCCTGTTTCTTCTAGAACAACTAGATGCAATCTTTGCATAATCTAATCAGGGATATTCTTGTTCTGGGAGGAAATACTCAGACAAATAATTCCAGGAGCCGGCTAATAAGTACCAATAGGAACAGGAGGAGTTTGTGGGGGAGTGGATCTTGAAGGTACTGGGCCAGGAGTGGCAGAATAATAAGGCTGGATGGGGGAGAATTTATTAACATGGGAGCACTATTCATAACTCAGGATTTAATATCCTGGTAACCTGGTCCTAATATACTGCAGGGATAGTTTCTTGAAGCTTGGACATGAATATGACTTACAGTAAATTAGATAAATATGTTCTTAGATAAATATGCAAGAACAGCTTTGGCAGAGTATCAAAGTCAGACGTCTCAAAGAAGAAAGAATATTAGAATAGTTTTATTGTATGAGAGTAGGGAACATACTATCTGATATGTTCCTTAGGAGGGTCCAAAGAAAACACTTCACTCAACAAGGTAATCCAGAATGCACTGGTGATGGGAAACAGACTGGGGTTGATAGGAGGTGCTACCATGGAATGGGGTTCCTTAGTGTCCATAGAAATGATAGGATTCTGGAGACACAAAAGCCAAATGGTGGTACTTATCATCAGGGGCAAGGTCGATGTAATTACCATAATGGGCCAAGTAGCATTCAGGGTGCCTTGACCTGCAGAGATCTGTGGCAATGGCACCAAAAAAGGTGGACAACCAACCAGGATGTTAACTTAAGACCTTCGTCTCTGAGGGATCTGAGCCTTCACTTGCCCTTGGACTCTGGTTTCTCCAGATGCCTCTTCACTTTTTTACCAGGCACAGAAGCACCAACAAACATTCTAGTAAATTCCTTCGGTTCAAGATAAGCTCTTCCCTGTCACCATTATATGGTAGCAACCAGCTCCTCCTTGAAAGACTCAGTGACTAATTTATTTTTTTCCAGATTTATTTGAGCTATAATTGACATGTAACATTGTGTAAGTTTAAGGTGTATAGTGGAATGATTTGGTACACGTGTGTTCAGTGACAGAGATGGGAGGGAATTTGAGCTATAGTCTATCAGTTGCCTCTGAAATAGCGCCTCACATCATTTTCAAACTCTTTGAATCAGGTTTTGACTCACTTTGCCCTAACAGTGCCTTCTCTCAAGTATGCTCACCACCCATCTTTTCCTTTCGGCTCCAGGGCTTTTTCAAGGTCCACCACCCAGCAGGAGATAGTGGTGGGAGGGTGCAGAGGCTTATTCAGACCGGAAATGCCTGGAAGTTAATGTACCCTCTAGGACAACCCTTAACTAGAGGGAGTAGGAGCCAGTGGAGAAATGCTTCTCCTTGTCTTTGCACAGGCCATTCTAACAGCTTTCTAATCATTTTCAGAGAGTCTGGTAAGATTAAGCTCCAGTTGCCCACAGCAATGAGCATCTCAATACAGCATCCTCATATTGGTTCAGGCTCCTTTCCAGTTTCACCCTCTGTGGTCCTTTTTTTCTCCTGCCAATTAAATTGTCTCTATACAAGTCCTCTGTGATGCTCTGTTTTTGGAAGGAATCTAGATTCAGACAAGTACAACTGTGTGTGTGTGTGTGTGTGTGTGTGTGTGTGTCTGTGTGTCTGTGTGTATGTCTGTGTCTCCCTACCTACCCATCCATCCATCCATCCATCCATCCAACCAACCACAGATTATAAATAAGAGTCTTAGAGGGATAGGAATAATTTCTTAGTGCAGCTTTAGTAACCAGTGGAGATTGAATTCATCTGAAGCCAAAACACAGCAGTGCTCTTCTTCCTTGATTTTCTGCCTCCCCACATTTGAAGATGAAATCAGTAAACCTTAGCTGGTCCTTCAGTGTCCTTAGTGATCTGGCTCTACCTGCTTGTCCATAGGGTTGTTCATAGTTCACTGGTCTGCAAGTTGGTGCCAATATAAGTTCCTTTCCTTTCCTTGTGTTTTATTGTAGGGAGATGCACCCCTCACAGTCTGTTTGGGAAAAGTGTACTTTTTCTGTTATTTTCTGAGATCAACTCTTGTTGTGTTTCTTTTTTTGGTTGTTGTTTGTTTGCTGGTTTCTGTTCTTAGTTTTTGTATTTCTGTTTTAGGACTTTTTTTTTTTTTTTCATATCCCAAATGCTTGTTTGAAGATTTTAAATTGCATTTGGAGGGTTGTGCTGCCATTTTCTTCAGCTTTGTGTCTTTTCAAAAGGAGGGGGAGGGATTCGTTGGCTGAAATGCGTTTATTTAGTGTTTTCTGATTTTCACAGTAGTTTTTCTGGGTCCGTGACCTGCTCTTTCTGTGTATCTGTTCATTCCCTACTTGGAGAGTTCTATAGCACCCTCCTCTGTGCACTTTCTTTTATGGATGGTGTTGGGAGGGGGGGCATGTCTTGTTTGTCTTTCGTTTCTGTGGGATCTTTCGTTTTTTTCCTATTCCCTTCTTTCTCTCCACTTCTGTGTTCCCAAGGGTACATCTCCTTCTCTCTCTGTCTCTGGTTTGCCCTCAGAAGTTGTGCTTCTCTCTCCAAGGCTGCCATTTGTGTCCAACCCCACTGACCCTCGACCTTCTTTCCTGGCTAGTGTTTTGAAGTAAAGTGCTGGCCTATGTGTAGTCTTTGGGCTTTTATCTTGGGCCCTTTCTGGGCATGATTTTTTTTCTTCCTTTGTCTAAGTCCTCAGTTCTCCTCTGCTCTTTTCAGTGCCTCATAGGTGTCCCTCCCTGCCTCCAAACCTGCAGGCTTGGCTGTGGGAGTGGCAGGAGCTTGGTTGGAATTTGGTCTGTTTTTCTAGTACAGGTCATTTGAAGGTTGTGGTATTCCTTGGTCCTGCCCAAGGCATGGGTCACATGTGGCTTTATTTCCTCTCTTTGTTGGTTTTATGGTGGTTTTTATTTTTGGGGGGGGGTGAACAGGAAGCCTTTATCATCTTCCTAACCCGAAGTTTCTCTGTACTTTGAAACACTCAGCTTAGACTTTACATTCTTCTCTTCTTTGAAGTCTTCCTTATAGTTTTCCAGTTTCCATGCTCAAATATTTACTACTTGTGCTCCTAACTACTTTTACTTCTAATACGTACATTTTTATATTGCAGTGTAATCATATATTTGTGTTTCCCTTCACCCCATCAAATTGTGACTATCTCTAAACCGACAGACCACATTTCTTTGTTGTGTTACCATAGTAGGTACCCACTAAATAGATTACTTTACTTAAAGCAGCATAGAAACTGTCAGTTGATGAATGCCACCTCTATCAGCTATGAATAATGTGAATATTTTTAAGTCATATTGTTTAAATTTTTTTTATTTTAGAGAGAGTGTGAGTGGGGGAGAGAGGACACAGGGGAGAGAGAGAGAGAATTTTATTAAGCAGCCTCCACGCTCAGTGCAGAGCCTGACGTGGGGCTCGATTCCCCCACCCTGGGATCATGACCTGAGCAGAAATCAAGAGTTGCATGACCAATCAACTGAGCCACCCAGGTGCTCCTGATTTTCAGTTTTAAAAGAAGATAAATAAGTAGAAAATTTGAATAATGATCAGGTTTATATTATAATACTACTAAAATTTAAGATAGTAAAAATAACACTCTCCCATTGAGCTTATAATGTTAATTGTCAAATTTAATAAAGTTGCAATGACTTTCATATGTACCTTTCCTTGCCTTTAATATTGCTGACTAGTTAAAACTCTAGAATATGAAATTATTCATGGTTCTTTTTTTAAAAAGACTATCTAGGGGCGCCTGGGTGGCTCAGTCGGTTAAGCGTCTGACTTCGGCTCAGGTCACGATCTCACGGTCCATGAGTTTGAGCCCCGTGTCGGACTCTGTGCTGACGGCTTGGAGCCTGGAGCCTGCTTCGGATTCTGTGTCTCCCTCTCTCTCTGACCCTCCCCCATTCACGCTCTGTCTCTCTCTGTCTCAAAAATAAACAAACATTGAAAAAAATTAAAAAAAAATTAAAAAAAAAAGACTATCTATGAAAAGGTTTGGCAAAATTAATGTTTTTAAAGGATCATTTTAATGTATCAGTGTCTTTTTACCATTTTGGTATACAGGAAATATTTTTTGTGTTACATGGCTAAAATTCCATACTTATGGAAAAGACAAACTTGGGTTCTTAAATGTCCAAGGCTCCATTTGCCTGATTAATTTCGGGTGTAGGTGTCCCAGAATCTCATCACGTGGTCAGTTACTGCTACTTTCTACCACTTTGCTGATATCTGACTTGTGCTTTTTCTATAACTGGTTTTGAAATAAAGAATTTGACAATATGAATATATATCTTTAAGGAAACTGTGACAATTCAGGCCCTTTACATAAAAATTATTAAATATTCTATTGATAGAAATTGGTTTTTTTGACCTAACTTTTCATAACATAAACATTTTTTTTTTAAAGGGAGCAATTTCTTCTCAAACTAAGGGATCCATTTAATCCATTTGTTACCTACAGTATTTCATTTGGTATTGTGGGCCATGATTATTATACATAAAAATTAGACAAAATTTTGGAAGATTAAATAAGAGATATATAAAACTTTATTGCAGTTCATGGGATTAAAAAAAACCTGACTTCATCCAGAATTCCCTGTAGAAAGATATTGTTATAAATAGCGGGTGTTAGTCAACATTGTACTGCATTGATTTACTAATGTACAGGTCAGAAGGGAAATTTATTTCTGTAAATGAATTTGTTCAGAAAATACATTTGTTAGTTTTCCATATTCTGAAATTAATAAGGAAAAAGAGTGAAAGGAACAGAAGGGATAGTCATCTGAAATTTGTGTGCCATAATTATAGGCATTCTCTCCAATATTTTTTTATTAAAAGATCATTTTCTTTAGTTTTACTATTTGTAAGATAATTTTTGAATTGTACCATTCTGTATTTTGACTGTCTTTGCTCTATTCAAAAGAAATACAAAGTAAGCCACATGAAGCTAGATTTATGGAGTCATTTCTTTGGAAACACTTTAATTTCAGGTGGACATTACAGGAAGACATTTGACCCTATTTTTGTCAGCGTCACTTACGAGCCATTCAAAAAATTGGAACAAACCTCTCTTTTCTTTTGAGGTAGTGCATGAAATTTACTATACCATTAATCAGTTTTGATTGCTGTTATTAGTAGTGTAATTCAGGTAGGTACTCTATCTATGCATTCTCATTAAGTCATTAAGTGCCCTGTATAGTAAATGCTGTTACTGTCTCTCTGGTACAGAAGATGAGACTAAGGTTAAGGGCTCTGCTCAAGTTTACACCTACTGCAAGTGGCAAAACTGTGTATGAATATTTGGACAGATATTTGGACTCCAGAAACTGCTCTACCTAACGCTTTTTCCACAACTGATTTTTCACCCTGCCTGAGAAGAACATACCTTTGTGTATTCATTTATTTATTTTCAAATTCGGGGTGGTGCAAGCTTAGGGGTGGTGAGTGAGCCAGGAAGGGCAAGCTGTTTTTGTATCTTTAGAAACTGGTCAATTCTCATTACTTTAGTTTTATTTATTGTTTTAAGAGGTCACTTTTAAAAGCATGGATCTTTTCTGATAGCTGTAAAGAGTGAACACCCATAAACCTACCAACTAGCATTATGTAATCTTAAAATTTTGTGATATTTGGGGTGTCTGGGTGGCTCAGTCAGTTAAGCGTCTGACTTCAGCTCAGGTCATGATCTCACAGTTCATGGGTTTGGGCCCTGCGTCGGGCTCTGTGCTGATGGCTCAGAACCTGGAGCCTGCTTCAGATTCTGTGTCTCCCTCTCTCTCTGCCCCTTCCCCCGTTCACATTGTATCTCTCTCTCAAAAATAAATGTTAAAAAAAAAAACAAATTTTAACGTTTTGTGATGTGGAGCTCGTATCTGTTTTTCAAGAAACAAAGCATTGCTAATTCCGTTGAAGCCTCTGTGCCCCTCCTTGATCCCATTCTCCTCCTTGTCTTCCTTTCCAGAAGTAACCGCTATCCTGAATTTAGTTTTTGCCATCCCAATTACGCTTTTATACTTCTACTGTATAGGTATATGTCCGTAAATTACAGTACATAATGATGTTTTGCATGTCTTTGTCTTTACATAAAGGACATTATGTTATATACACATCTTTATTACCTGTATGCATATCCTTGTTGCCTATAGCACCTATATCCTTCCTTGCTGACATTGTAAGTGAGAGTTGTTTGTATGGACCGCTATAACTTTTTAAAATTGACTTTCACTGCTGTATGGTATTCCACTGTATGACTATATAATAATTTATCTGTTGCCCTGTTGATGGACATTTAGGTTTTTAATTTTTTGCTCTCATGCAGTAATGTTGACTGTGGCACTGTATATCTTCACACACATATGTGCAGGAGTTTATCTGTGGCGTATACCTAGGCATGGAATCACTGAGTTGTAGGTAGGCACACCTTCATCTTCACTCGATACTGCCAAGTTGCTTTTGAAATTGTACCAGTTCATATCCCTGCCAGTGTGACGCAGGAATTAATTCTACTTTGTTTGCCAACCCCTGGTATTACCAGGTTTTTAATTTTTATCAATTTGATGGGCCTATTCTATCTGAATTAGCAATTCCCTGAAAACGGATAGATTTTACAGGTTATTGACCGTTTGGTTTTCCTCTTTTGTTTCCTCTTTTATGAAAATGTCATTCTGTCATTGCCCCCTTCCAAACTGGATTTTCTGTTGGATTGTTTCTCTTTGTGTAAACATAGTTCTTTATGCTGCCTGCCTTGTATCCCTAAGTTTCTTTCTTTCTTTTCCATGTTTTTATTTAAATTCCAGTTAGTTAACATACCGTGTAATATTAGCTCTGAGGAGCACTGAGTGTTGTATGTAAGTGATGAATCACTGAGTCCTACACATGAAACTAATATCCCTAACTTTCTTAACAGAGTATTCTGGATATAATTTAACCTTTTCTTTTTTAATAGTGACTGTGAACAACATTTATTGTGCTGTGTTTTGATAGCAGTGCTGAAGATGTCTGAGATTGTTGGTGTTCCCATACTCAATGGTCCTGGGCTGCTGTGCTTTTTAGAGCTATTTTGTTTACTTTTTATAGTATTCCCTTTTTCCTCCTTTGTTTCTTGTTTCCATTCTTGATGCTTGCCATATATTTCATTCTTGCTTCACTGTTGTCTGGTTTTAGATAAAATTATCTAGGTGAGTCTCTAAGGATTAGTATTGTCTTTTGTGAAGTGACTGTGCCGTGAGGAGCCACTTTCTCAAATCTTGGAGACCATCTTTTTCAGTTGGGGGCTTGTATTTGAACTCTGGGTGTTGGATGTGCTCAACCTCCAGATTAGTGTGAGCACTGCTATACCCTGTCAGTAGTGATGATAAGCTTTTGAGACTGGCATGTGTTATTGTAAACCAACATAAGTTATCTTTAAACCTTCTGAACTACAACTTTCCAAAGTCACTTTTTCTTTTGGGTTTCTGAGTGTTGCTGGATCAGTAAAGAAATCTTTCTGATTTTATGCATTTGGCTGGGACCCTACTCTGCTTAACAATGCTTGTAGAGTTTTTATGTTCAACAGACTTTTCTGTGTTTGGGCCACATGGTGTCATATGGCCATCTTTCTGCAAGGGGAGCTGTGAAATCGAATATTTAGCTTCCCAACCTCTCTAGACAAGGAACACGGTGATGGAGACTTGTGTTAGGTGGACCAACATGTAGTGTCTGCCATAAAGAATATTCAACAAATTAATCCATGTAGGTACTTAGTCAAATACCACTACAAGGTTTACACCAAAACAAAATCAGCAGTCCCTGACCCTCATCTGATATTCCATTTCCAGTTTCTACTCTCTTAGAATATTGTCTACCAGTGGTTAGTGACGTTTAAGAGCTCTTAAGTCCTTAGTTTTAGACTTTTATTTCTTTGCTCATCTACAATAATGGAGTTAGGTTACAATTTTGGTGGAATCCATATTCAACCTTTAATAGCTATATAAATATCCATTGCTGAGCTAAGTGTCTCATATTTTTGTTTTCTTCATTATATAATTTTTTTTCCTGGGGTTAAATTACCCCAATATTTTCATTTATTTAATTTTCTTCAAGTCTCTGGGTGTCCCCACATGGTTTTAATAGTTCTTTAAAATAATTTTCAACATGATTTTCTGTAGATCAGATAACCCATGAGCACTCCTTTTTTCTTGATGACATTCCGTCTGGAGCTTTCTGTCCTTTTCCATTGGGATTTGTTGGTCTCTCTGTGACTGCATAGTTGTTACCATGGAACTTTACTTCACTATCATCTTGGGAATGGTGTGCTTATTTATTCCTGTTTCCTGGATCCTGTGGCTTTTTATTTCTTAAAGATTTTTCAAATCGGAAAATGTCTTCATTATATTCTTTTATGTGTGATAGGTTGGCTTGGTACAGAATTCCAGATTGAATTGTCACTCAGGATTTTGAGGCTTGTCCCATTGTCTTCTAGTTTCTAAGGATGCTGATAAGAGGTTTGATGCATTCTGATTCCCAGTGCTTTGTACATAATTTTTTTTTTTTTTTTAAATCTCAGGAAGGTTTTAGGATCTTCTCTTTATCCTTGGATTGGAATTTTGGACTTTCACATTTACATGGAAATAGAAATTTCATATTTGCATGTGGATACTTTTTTATTCAGTATGCTAAACATTGAGTGCACCCCTTAAAACACTCTCAGTTCTGGGAGTATTTTTTGAATTATAGCTTTGATAATTTCCTCCTCTTGGTTCTTTTATACACACTTTCTAGAATTCTGTTAGATGTTAGGTTTCCAAGATATTCTGTAACATTCTTATTTTTCTCTCCTATTGTTCATCTCCTTCCATTTTTTACTTTACTTTTGGCTTATTTCTTTAACTTTATCATCCAGATCTTCAAAATACAACTTTTATTCCCAGATTTTAAAAATTTCTAAGAGCTTACTTTTTAATTTATTATAACCTTTTTTTTAAAAAAAGATTTTATTTTTTTAAAGTAATCTCTACATCCAATGTGGGGCTTGAATTTACAACCCCAAGACCAAGAGTCACATGCTCCACTGGCTGAGCCAGCCAAGGGCCCCATTAATTTATTCCTTTTTAATTGTACCCGATTTCTGTTTCATGGCTAAAATGAATTAAGGATTTGATTGTACTTTCTATAAAGTTTTATTTTTCTTGTACCTTGAATTACCACTCTTTCTTCTGATTTCCCTTTTTTCTTATTTATTTTGATGTCTTGTTTGTAGGGATTTTTCTCAATTACCTTGTGATCCTTGACTGGTAACTTGAGTAAGACACTAAAGCACTGGTTAGAAACTCTTTTGTGAGGGATATGTCGCTTGCTAGTTGGAGGCTTATACAGTAGAGCTTTTGTATTGGGAACTGTATATGTCAATATCAGTTAGGCTTTTACTCAAGATTATCCATTTCTCCAGAGAAGGATCCTCCAGACTATTATTTGGGGAGCACTAGCCTGGCCCTCTGCTTTTGGAGCCACCAGGAAATATGTGGACTTGTATTTAATTTTTTGTTTTCAGTCTGCTATCTCATCCTTCCCCATCGCTATGTCTTATAACCCCAAATCTGGTTCTTTTCCTCCCCAAATTATTAATCCTGTATCATGTGTGAGTGTGGGGATGTGGGGAGTAAAACTTAAAAAAGGCTTTCAGACATTTTCCCTGTTTTCATGTTTCACTTTGCTCCTCCTGGTCAGCCCTCTGCTGTCCACGTTACCTGAGCCTCCGTATCCCAAGCCTTCTTGGGGTCCCCTGGGGGTAATTCAGCTTCCTCAGGAATAGCTTCATCTGCAGGCATTTAGACTTCACCTTTCTCCACTCTGCTGAGTCACTTTACCATTCTTTCAAATATTTTCTATCGTCACACTTTGCAGTTCAGGATTATAGAT
Source organism: Acinonyx jubatus (assembly GCF_027475565.1). Taxonomy (NCBI): domain Eukaryota; kingdom Metazoa; phylum Chordata; class Mammalia; order Carnivora; family Felidae; genus Acinonyx; species Acinonyx jubatus. The sequence goes on along the minus strand of NC_069386.1, from coordinate 131,822,979 downwards.
GTCTTTGGGTATTATTAATTGTAAAGTGAATTTCTGTTCCTTGTTTACCTTGTTTGGGAGCAGTTTTTGGAAAAACTAGGATGTAGAAAGGTCTTTACCATCTTGAAATTGGAAGTCAATAAATGATTTCATTTCAGTGAATTATATAGCAACCCGTTAACCTATATTGTGCACTTACTATCTATGCACTACCAGTGTGTGCATGCATTATTTAATCTGTACAATATGTGGTTTGTGCTGTGCATGGACTTTATTCAGAATTTTAAATATTTTAGCTCTTTCTATCCCATGACAAATTTTACAGGGCTGGTACTATTAGCATTCTCATTTTATAGATGAGGATACAGAGATACAGAGAGGGGTTAAGCAACTTGTCTGAGCATGCATTGCTAGCAAATGGAGCGTGTATTGTAATCTGTACAGTGAGACTCTAAGCCCCTCTTGTTCTAGATAGCTACTTGTAATTACAAGTGTTTAAATATTTGTAGAATAAGTGTTTTAAAGTACACTCTGGGTTTTAATTTTTTAATTAGAATGATATTTTTATAGGTATGCTTTTGCTTAGCTATTGCCTAGTTGCTATGCTTTTTTATGTGAAATCTTAATCTTTTTATTTTCCATTTTTTGGAGTCAATTTCAGTATCATAAATAAGGGCAGCTTAGCAAAGTAGAAAGGCCTTTTTAAAAGCTAGTATGTTTTTCATCTTCATTTTAGTAACTATTGAAATGGAAGGCTATAATAAGGCAAATAATAGGAAAGCAGAATAGAATTTTTTATGTCACTTCCCACAAGGAGTCTATGGGTATTCAGTTTTTAATTATTGTAATATTCCTTTAAAGTTCCCTTTTGCAGGCACATAGCAGAGAAAGGAAAAATCTTCATCAGTGGTTAATCTTCTTTTACCATGGGTGTCCTTGACTTATTTAAAAAAAAAGAGTTTATGCTTATCAACTTACTGTTGTCTAGATATTTTAGATACTTTAGAATTTGCCTGTTTATCTTCCTGATTTATAGCCCCAAATAAGAACAACTATAAATCCAAAATAAAATAAATACTTTCCTTTATTACCCCTTCAGATATACTGATGTTAAGCAGGTAATTAATAACATCTAAATCTATATGTAGATAAAGATCTCTGGGTATATGAATGTCAACCTATGTATGCATATATTAGTGGTTTCCTTTATTAAAATCATGTAATTCTCTTCATAAGGGTATTATGGATACTGTTATCTTCCATAATTTAAAGTTTGTAATAGGCTTGCATTGGCAATAGCTAAATCTGTTTGATGGGAATTTTTCTTTCTTTTTCTTTCCTTTTTTTTTTTTTTTTTTTAGAGAGTATGTATGCTTATGTAAGTGGGGAGAGGGGCAAAAAGATGGGAGGGGAGAGAATATTAAGCAGGCTCCATGCTCAGTGTGGAGCCCAATGTGGAGCTTGATCCTATGACCCTGGGATGATGACCTGAGCTGAAATCAAGAGTTGGATGCTCAACTGACTGAGTCACCCAGGCACCCTTATTTAATGGGAATTCTTTTTTTTTTTTTTTAATTTTTTTTTTAACATTTATTTATTTTTGAGACAGAGAGAGACAGAGCATGAACGGGGGAGGGGCAGAGAGAGAGGGAGACACAGAATCGGAAGCAGGCTCCAGGCTCTGAGCCATCAGCCCAGAGCCTGACGCGGGGCTCGAACTCACGGACCGCGAGATCGTGACCTGAGCCGAAGTCGGACGCTCAACCGACTGAGCCATCCAGGTGCCCCTAATGGGAATTCTTAATAAAGCATTTTAGTTTCCGTCATTTGGTCAACTAAGATATTGCATGTATTGGACAGGCTTATTTGGATTTACTGCATGTCATTTGAATTTCATTAGATTATGGTTTCTTTAATTTTAATATTAAGAGTCAATGTAGTTTTCACATACTAAGAAGTACATTGTCTTATTGCTGTTAACAGTATTGGGCATATTTTAGGTTTAAGATGCAGTTTCTATTGTAGAGATTTCTGATTATCCTGCTGGCACAAGACAGGTGTATTTGTAGTTGGGTGGAGTCATGTGACTAGTTCAGGTCAACGAAATTGATCAGAAGTTACAGGTAAGACTTCAGGCCTGTGTATTTAATTACCGGTATGACACCCTTCGAAGCTTTTATTCCCACTGCTTCAGCAACTGACAGTACTTTAGATGGTGGCTTCTCTGTGATCCCAGGTACTGTAGTAGAAGATATGGAACAGAACTCCTAGGTAAGTCACGATGCACATGAAAAATGAATAAAATAAACTGTGGTTTTGAGCCACTGAAATTTCAGGATAATATGTTATGGCAATATAATTTAGGTGATTCTAAGTGATAAAACCTCCTATAGGGAAAGTGTTATACGAAGGCTTTCAGAATTTTTTAAGACTATAAAGCTGCAAAGAATCCACCATTTTTTAACAGGAAAAGGATGCTGACATTTAGCTTTACATTGAGGGTCAGGTGGAGATGGGTTGGAAGGTTTTTAACTTTTGGAACACCTCTAAGTGACTCCCAGACCAAGCTGGAAACTTCTAAGTTGCCTTGAAGAATTTTTAGGAGGACGGGGGGAGGACTTCAGAAATGACACTTTAACCATGAGCAAGGATAAATCTTTTAGGTTTGGAGGATAATGACAGTTGTCTGATTGCAAATCTCCATTATACATCCCTCCTGCAAAAAAACCACACCCCATAATATTAATTAGAAGCTCAGATAAAACCACCTATGATGCTTATCTTCAGCTTTGCTGGGAGATAGGGAATACCATAATATTCAGATTATATCCAAGGAGGGAAGGAAAAATAGCACCAAATTCCAGCAGAGCTCTTGCAACAGCAATCCTGTGGGGCATAGAGTGGGAGAGGGGAGTCTTAAGAGACTGAAAAAAAAGCAGCACAGAAAACCGAAGCAAAACACAGGCAAAAAAATCGCTCTCAGAAAGAGAGTGTCAACAGTATGTTGCAAAATACTGATCCCCAACCCTGGTGCTTGGTAGCTCACAGCTTTGGCCACGGAAAGGGCTTGGAAGTGAAGAGGATCAGAAGTGGCAGTGTTAAAGAACTGCTTCTATAGGAAAATAGATAAGGAAGAAGTGAGCACCTTGGGAATGTGGCTAGTGAAGAGAAAGAAAGAAAAGGAGAAAATAACAGACCTTGCAGAAACAAGATAACCTGCCAGTGCCTTGCTGTCATCCATTACACGGTGAACCCCACTAAACTTATAGGCCTCTTTTACACCACCAGGAACCCTGTACACCAAATACCTAAAAATAGAAAAAAAAAAAAAAGAATACAAAACTACTATAAAAGGAAAATAGAAAATGTAAATCAAAATATTCCTACTGATGCAGTCCCCCCTAAATCCAGCTGCTATGCAAAAGAAACACAGAATACAATACTCCTAACTGAATAAATATCCATAGAAAAGCACTAGATGATATTAAAAAAACCTTAAATCATATATTCAAAAACAAAACAAGAAATGGGCAAAAAAGCAAAAACCAAAAAAGCTAGGGGGAACTGCAATGAGAGTCGATCAAACTTAGGGAGAAAAAAAAAGAAAAAAGAAGGAAGGAAAAGACAGAATCATTTTGGAAATGAAGACTAAATAACAAAAACACCAAAGAAGAATAGATCCACATGAAAATTAATAGGAGGTATTGAAGAAAGCAGGGAAACAAATTGCTAAAAATTAGATAAAGAAAGAAAAAAGGTCAGAGATAAAGTAGTTGAAATAGAGGACAAAGAAGATGTAGCATGTTCAACTAGAGTCCTAAGAGAAGAAAAATGAACTATCTAGGAAATATAGTTCCAAAAATCAAAGAATACTTGAGCCTACACATTGCAATGGCCACTGGGTTACTGGGAAAAACTGATGATATAATGATCAGCTCCCATAGTGAACAGCTCTGAGACGTATCTTAGTAATACCATTAGACTTTAAAGATTAAAAAAATTCTCAGAGCTTCAGGCCAAAGGATCAAATAAATTACACAATTGTAGGATAATTAGCTGGCATCAGGCTTCTCAAAAGCAACACACATGGCATGGCAACTCTGGAGCAACTTTTAAAAGAGAAAACTACTTAAGGAAAGGAAGTGCAAACAAGAATTATATACAACCAACTGCCTTCATGATTGAGGCTATAGAGAAAGTTTTGAGTATGCAAGAACTCAGAGAATACCTACACAAGTGGTCCTCCTGAGGAATCTGTTGGATTGAGTTTCATCCAAATAGATTGGGGAAAAGGACTGATGAAGAGCCCATAATATTTATTTATAGAGCTGAGACTGAAACAAGATGGGGCCACAGATAGAAGAAAAGCATGTGAACCTTAAAGTTTTATTTTGTATATAACTATTTGTAATTTGTATCACCTAAGAACGCTTAGAGCATAAGTATGTGAACATATTTGTTCCCAATTTTAGATTCAATTTCAATTTTTTTTGACGTTACAGAAAAAAATCTAGTTTTTCACAATGAAACACACAGAAGCAGAACTAAGAAACCATGCAAACCATGTACACATTCTCAGATTCAAGTATTTATTTCCAAGCTAAAAAGGTGGTGGGAAAGGGGTGTAGGACCTGCCTCCTCAAATTGCTCAGCCTCTTTTTCTGCTTCAGCCTCCACACCAAGTATCCTCTAGTTGCTGACATCCTGACATTTCTTGAGCATTCAGGTTGTTTGCTGGGAAGTGGCTTGGTAATGGCATATGGCAGACCATCTAGATACATGGACATCATTGGTGTACTTCACATTCCATTGGTTCAACATTATAATATTTGGATTTCATCATTCAGCATTAGATCATTACTCTTGTACTCATCATGTTCTTTTATTTCTGGGTGAGTTGGCCATATGCGTTTTGGTTCATTTGGGATGACTTAAACCAGTAAATAAATTTAAGGTCAAATAATTTCATATAGAATAATTTTCTACATTAGCAAATTGTAAGCAAATAGTTTACACCCACTGAATGAGGCATCTCTTATTGTATTTTGGAACACATACCACATGTGTATACAGTGTATGTCCATGTACAGCATAAGTCCATATAGAACATAAGTATATAAATATATGTACAGAAGACTTAAATATATATATAATGGCATAAATATACATTCCCCAGCTCTGTTTGTGAAAAGGCCTAGAAGGCAAGATCTTCCAGTAGCAGTGAGCACACCTGGCACCCAGATTTTGGCTTCTAATGCCATTTACCATTAAAAGGAATCAAGTCTACTTGTAAGAGAAAGCAAAGAAATGCTAAGAAGAAAGGAAGAAAATAAATGAAGGGGTCATGTCAGGACACAGAAGCCAGCTTGCAGATGCTTCTACCAACCAAATCTGGGTCCATTTGTGCAGGAAAATAATTGACAGGAGTGAATTTTAAGGCACTGAAAAAATGGTAATCCACGAATTGTCTGATGATAGATAGATAGGAAGAAGGGAGGACTCTTCTTGCAATACAGTGCTAACTGGTAGACATAGAGGGGCATGGAAGAGGTGGAAAATTATTATTATAAAAAAAGTATTATTTTGTAACCATTATAGCAAAGATTGGTTTAGGCAAGAATCAATGGATGCTAAATCTAGGTGTGGGAGTTTGATGAGGAATGGGATATTTTGATGGCCCTGTAGTGTCTCTCCACAGATTTCTTATTGCAAGAGGGAAATTAGTACCTTTATAATGGAGAAACTGGACAGCACCTTGACTTGGTGATCAAAACTAACGTTGCCAAGGCACCTGGCTGGCTCAGCAAGTATAGCATGCGACTCTTGATCTCAGGGTCTTGAGTTCGAGCCCTATGTTGGGCATGTAGCCTACTTAAAATTAGAAATAAATAAAATGGGGGTGCCTGGGTGGGTCAGTTGGTGAAGCGACTTCGGCTTAGGTCATGTGGGTTTGAGCCCCATGTCGGGTTCTGTGCTAACAGCTCAGAACCCGGAGCCTGCTTCAAATTCTGTGTCTCCCTGTCTCTCTGCCCCTCCCCTGCTCACACTTTGTCCCTCAAAAATAAATAAAAAACATAAAAAAAAGAAAGAAAGAAAAAATAAAACTAATGCCACCAATGAGACCGACATTGTCTGCTTCTGGTTGTGATACCCTGAGAAGCACGCATCACTTAAGTAGTATTCCAGCTGGGCATGTACAACCTGAATCATGAGCAGACTTCAGTCAAACAAAATTCTGTTTAAATAAGAAAAAATAAATAATTATATTCTTCAAAACACATCAGTTATACAAGACCAAGGTTGAGGAAATCTTTTGGCTTAAACAAGACTAAAGAGACATGACAAAATAAGTGCAATATGTGATTGTATACTAGATTCTAGACTCAAGGAAGAAGTGCTGTTAAAGAATGTATCAGTCAAGGGTCTCCAGAAAAACAGGACCAAAAGTGTGTGTGTATGTGTGTGTGTATCTAAAGAGATCTATTTTCAGTAATTGGCTCGTGATTATGGAGGCTAGCAAATCCAAAATGTACAAGGGTGGGCTAGCAGCTGGAGGCTGAAGAGAACTGATGTTCCAAGTCTAGTCCAAGGGAGTCTGCTGGAGAATTCTCTCTTCCCCAGGAGAGGCTGGTCTCTTTGTTCTATTCAGGCTTTCAACTGATTAGATGAGGCCCACTTACATTGTGGAGGGCAGTCTGCTTTACTCAAAGTACGTAGATTTAAATGTTAATCAAAAACACTGTCACAGAAACCCAGAAAAACATTTGACTGTTTGACCAGATATCTATGTATATCTCCTTAAATCATACTTAATCTCCAAGTAAAGACAATAACAAGGTCAAGGTTCCCATTAACATGATACAACTATCCTGTGTACAACAGAAAACATGCTGTTTTCTCAGAAGAGGATTCACGGTCCTTGAGTGATGTTTATTCTTCTCCTTGGTATCCATCCTGTAAGTTAAATACTGTGATATAAAGTCAATACGTCATATATGTTACATGATAAAGGAACAAGAGAGGGAAGCAAACAAAGATGTTTATTTTACACACACACATACACACACACAGAAACATATTAATAACAATATAAGGAAGAAATACCCATGACAATTGCAGTCTTCATTTCTGTAACTGGTCACATGGTGCTTTCACATTTCTTCAGGAATGTCCCAGAAAGGAGCTGTGGTGTTGTAAGTGTCCATTTCCAGGTGGTGATGGCATGTTGTGCAGAGCCATCTATAACCAGGCCTGGGTCTTGTCTCTTCTGTCTATTGATCTTAGGGAACTCCCCATGAGGCCATAACTACAGGCTGGGAGAATGAAGGTAGTGTGGCAAGAGTGGGGACCACGGGCATTTGGGCCACTTGTTCACATAACTTGTCTGCTTTCAGGACCTGCTCAGCCCCAAGCTCACGTTACCACTTCCATTTGATGATGGAGGCTTCTGTAAACACCTGACTTTATGGAGAGCAGTTTGCTTTACTCAGAGTCCACTGATGGAATATTAGTCTTATCCAAAAACACCCTCATGGAAACACCCAGAATAATGTTTGACCACATGTCTGGGCACTGTGTAGTTCAGCCAAGGTGACACATGAAATTAAGCATCACAAGGAACATCAGACAGTTGACAGATCAGAATGGGAACCACAGATTAAAGTATTTTATCAGTGTTAAATTTTCTGAATTTGATAACTACACTGACGTTACTTAAAAGCATTTTTAGGAAATGCATACTGAAATATTGAGGGGCAAAGACGCATGACATGTGCAAACCACTGTGAATAGATCAGAAAAAGTGGGTCGTGTGAGTGTGTGTACATACACGTTGAGTGTACGAATAAGAGAGAAGTGTGGCAGAATGTTAAACACTCGTGATTCTGAATATGAGAGTTGTCCCTTATTTTTGCAACTTTAGACTTTGAAATCATTTTAAAATAAAATAAAAAATTCATGTGACCAGGGAGCACTATAATAGTGTTTAAAGGGCATGAAAGTTCTGTAACATTTTCACTGGCAACACCATTGTGCTGATACCCTTGTCATAAAATCAGAAGCGTTCATTGCTTGAGTTGGTTTCAGCGGAATGGGTTACATGCTTCATGTGTGAAATAAAAAAAGGAGGGGACAGCACAGGAGCACGGTCCTACAGAGCTCTAGTGCCGGCCCGTAAGTCCTTCTAGAATATTCTCTGACCTTTTCTTCTGAATTGAAGACTTGGTAGGCACCTGGGAGGCTCAGTCAGTTAAGCGTCCGACTCTTGATTTCAGTTCAGGTCATGATCTCACAGTTTGTGAGTTCCAGTCCCGTGTTGGTGTCTGTGCTGATGGTATGGAGCCTGGAGCGCGCACGCTCTCTCTTTCAAAATAAATAAATAAACTTTAACAAATAACAAATAAAAACGAGTAAGTAAAATGCAGACTTGGTGTCAGAGGATGGTTGTGGTAGAGAAGACCGTTAAAACTGAGATCGAGGAAGGATGGGATGAGACGGGATGAATTTAGTCTGTCCGGTCCCCAGTGTTCATAAGCATGAAGTTAGTTCATTCACTAGGAGTCAAAATTGATATTTTTTGTAAGTAGAACTGTTCTTGAGAAGCCAGTTGGCAGTAGCCCCTCTGGAAGTTTATAGCCATAGGCACATATTACTGCAAACTGATCTGATGCAAGGCTGCTACATTTAAGTGCTAATAGAAACCAAACTGGCACTATTAGCAGCATGTCCTCTGGAAAATAGAAAAAGGAAAGGGTGTTGGTAAAGTACTTTCTCATAATAGAATCGAACATAGAGGCGACACTAGAATTGCAGTGGAAAAATGAGGTATGGCTTAGGAGGAACAAAGTGCTGCTGTATTTTCTTACATCAAATTGAAATCTGGCTCTTGGGAATATTACTTGGGACTATTTGAAAGCTATATCTTGCGTGGAAGGTACAATTTCAAGTATGTAAACAAATACCAAAATAATTTTGGTAGCACATTGGAATCCGGAGTATTTACCTTCTGTAACGGTTTAAGGTTTTTATCATTTGTAAGTTGGCTAATTTTTTGCCTACCAAAATACTGCCGCATGGTTTCCGTCGCGAATGAACATATACCTTAAGAATAAGGAAAGCTGTGCCGAGTGTCAGTAACGTGGTTCTGTTGTCTATCCAGATTCAAGTTCAGAGCACAGTTGTCTCTAAATTGTCTGTCAGATAGCTAATGACTGATAAATTAACACTAAGTGATAAACTAACACTGAGGGAGCTTACTTTTGAAAGGAAGTCTTCTAAAAACGTCTACACAATCCTTTTGATGTGCTATGTTCCCTAAATTATCTTTGTCTTCACATCTTTGTATGTATTAAGTTCAGTCATGCGACATGGCCAGGAAATGAAGTATTCAAGTTGACTATTCTTGTAAAGCTGTGTGTTTTATAATAATTGTGAATTTTCAAGTCATCTTACTACAGTAAAATTCTTTACTGTGTATTGTTCATCTTCATTTGGAAATCCCACAGACATTTCACATAGTTTTAACTCACAAAGTTTATGTTTACCAAATCTATAGACACCCCCCCCCGCATCTGTATCTTACGATAACCAAGTACATATCAAGAAAATTCTAGTTGAATCTGAAAATCTCTTCTATGTAACATTTGTGTTTAGAAAATATTTTCATGGGAAAAACCCCCCGAAACAAACAAAAAAAAATATTTATAGCTCTCATATTTTTGTATCGAAGTATAACTTACATACAGTAGAATTCACTCTCACTGGCATACAGTTCTGAGTTTTAACAAATGAATACAGTTCATGTACAACATTTGGAAGATTTATCTTGTCTTTTATTCCAAGTACTTTGTGATTTCGTGGTCATTGATGGATTACCATTTTGAATTGAAGGGATTGTACTACAGCTTTTCAGAATTTTGTAATTTTAGTAATTTCCGATGTTTTGGCTTTGTGCTTAGGAGTATTAATAAATAACATACTAAGGAATTTACTTTTCTTCTCTTTTCCTAACTTCAGCGCCTTAGTGTAGCCTGTGTCGTTTCTGGCCTCAACCATTGTAGCAACCTGTGCGTCGGCTTCGCTGTCTTCCACGTGAATTCCTTTCTAACTCATTTTCCACGCTGCTGCTGCTGCTGGTCTTTCTAAGGTACAGAACTGATTATCTCAATTCTCTGCTTAAAAGCTTTCATTGGCTCCTGTTGTCTGTAGAACAAAATATGTACCTTTTCAAATCAGAGTCTTTCACGAGCTGGTTCCTGCCTCAAGTCTGGCCGTGCCTTCCTGCCCTTTCCTTCCTTTGCGTTTGCCTGTCCGCGCTAATTGCTGATTCCCAGACATGCCGTGTTCTCTGTCATCATGGTAGTTTTGTGTTTTCTTCGGACATGCAGGCCTTTTTTTTTCCCCCATCGGTGCCTCACTTCCCCAAACCTTCAGATGTGGTCAGATGTCCTCTGGGTGTTCTGCGTGCCTCGTGCCTCTGCAGTGGTGTTTGTGCCTGTGGCTTCTTCACTTGCCCGAGCGCCTCCTCTGGCCCCTGAGCTGCTTGGCATCAGGGAGGATGTCCACTCCGGTGTTGCCACTGGTGTGCACAATCCTGGATACAAGTAAGCGTTCAGAGTATTGTTCACTTAGTATCGTTTGCTCTAGGTAGGGAGGAGGGAAATGTGTTATCACAGCAATGGGCACCAGAATTCTTTGTATGGAGGGAGCGGCCTTGCAGGCGGGTATTGCCTTGACCTCAAGCTCACTCAGGGATGGGAGTATGGGTGTTAGCTAGGGCTGAGAGGTTAGAAGTAGAGGAAGCTGCCTGACAGGAAACACGGGGACAGATTTGTTGGGTTTGCTCCTCAGAGAGAAAGAGAGAGAGAAAAGGAGGAAAGTCGGAAAAGCCTTGTGAAGCCAGGGAATAGGTGAGGTAAAGACCCCTTCCTTCAAAGACTGGAAGACGGTGAGAAATTAAGACTGTTCCTCCTTCTGGTTCCCTTTTCATTGCTGCCCTGTGTGCCAGAAATCTCTGCCTTTCTCCAGAAATCTCCACCAAAGCCTTTCTTACCAAGGGATGCTTTCTGCCTGTGTTCGGGTTTTGTTACTTTCATAGAACTCGGGAGGAGCCCCTGACACACAGGGATCGAGCAGTGCGGAGCAGAGGTACCTGAGGATCTCAGAGGGCACTGAGGATATGTCAGCTCTCCTGGGAATTGAGAGAAGCCTTGGAGGGGAGAGAAAGGCTTTGGACCAGCACAAGTCTTGGCTCTGCTGGTGTGAGTCCTTTGGTCTAGATTATTGAGCTGGCAAGCCCCAGCCAGTAACTAGGATACATACATGAGAAAAAAGTGGAAATGAATGTACAAGATGAGAGTAGCTAGTATTAGGATGGTGGGGTTATAATCGCCGCCACCTCTGAAACTGTTTCTGTTACAGTTCATGGTAAAAGAAAAGTTCTAAAAAGAGAGAAATGTCTACAATATCGTGCTGTGATCTTATTCTCCCCAGTACTTGGAAATTAGAGGTCAGTGTTGATTTCTTTAACATTGAAGGTGCTAGAAAGGGGAAGGTGAAAGTAATTATTGAGGAATAGGGAATTTGAGCCAGGATTGAAACTCCTTTCTTTACCAAAAACAGGAACATTTTTTTTATTGACTTGTTAGGCTTTGTCCCCCCACCCTTTTTTTTAAATTGATGAGATAATGTCTCAGAGAGGAAAATAAACCTGTTAAGTGCCTGAAAGTTGGGCAAGCTCTTGTGTAAGATGAGTAGTGTTTAAGCTTTCTAAGTTGGTGTTCTGTAGATCACAGATTTATAATAAATCATGGCTTAATTGTTTTGGTTTCAGCGGGGACAGGCTGTTGCCCTACTTCCTGTTGCACTTGCGGCTAATCTCACAATGCTGCTTTCTGTAATTGTTCTCCTTTTCTTCCGAGATGAAAAAAGTCACAAAACCATTGACAAGGTCACAGTACGCTACTATGTTGTCTTATAGTTATTGCTGTTATTGAAGTGTTCTTGATAGTGACAAGATTGATGCTGGATTGTTCTGTCATTTGTGTCTTCTCCTCGTGCTCGGGTTTCTTGCATGTAGCTATAATTACAATCTCAAAAGATTGACGTATCAACTCAAATGACACTTGACCAATTTAGAGCGGGAAACACAAACAACTACCTGAAACACTTGTGTTTGCTTGATGAGTGCATGTTTTCCTTTTGGGTAAGGCTATCAATGTAAAATAGGGCTGCTTGCAAAGCATGGAATTAGAAAAAAAGGGAGTTGGTTGTGTACTCTACCAGAGAAAGGCTTAGGAGAACAATATGGCCGTCTCCGGGATAGGGGTGTTGCTTCCTAGGGGACCTGGTATTTGAAGCTAATGATCAGGGTGTCCCCTGGAAAGTGCTAGAAACACATTACCTCATTTGGCATTCTGTTTTTTAGTGTTCATTTTTTCCCATCTACCTTTTGTTGTCCACTCTTTAAATATCTTAGTTCTTTCTGTAGTTTCGACAGTTCAGATTCTAGGTTTATAGTGGTTTTTGTCGCATAAGGTGACTTTTTAGAGATCTCATTTCATCCCCCTGTGCATGTTGGCCAAGCTGATTTCTGAGGCATTTTGCTGTTGACTCAATGCATTGCTTCTCTGGTACTCCCGCCTGGAGTAGAAAGACCACGGATAATCTTTTTTTCCATCCTTAACACAGCCTTATTCTTCTCTCTGTCTTTTAATCCTTCTCTCTTTCTGTCCTGGATCCCGTCATTTATCCCTTCCCGAAGGATCTACTCTCTCTGCCCACAGGCCTTCTCTTTCATCTGACTGCTGAGTTGGCAAAATATTTCATATAATTCTTTTCCCATTCTCACTCTGTTCCTTCCTTTCGTATCCTTAAATCGAATGAAGTGTTTCCATGGTTTTTAAGGTTGTTGTCTTGTTTGCCCCTCCCCAGCCATATACCCTGACCTCCCAGCCTAGACTTGGGGATGAAACTATGACTCAGGAACAGCCAACTGGAAGAGATGCTCAGGACAAGGTGTTGGTAATAGGGGAGCAGCAGGGAACTGTGCAACTCGCGTGCCCCGTCAGGGAGCACCACCATCCCAGCACCTCCGTGTTCACCAGCCCTGAGCTCTCAGAACCAGTGTTCAGGGTTTTTTTCTGGAGATTTCATGATGTAGGCATGACTGGTTAAATCACTGGCCATTGGTGATTAACTTAATCCCTGGCGCCTCTCTCTTCCCTGGAGGGGACAGAGGGGAGGGTGGGGCTGAAAGTCCTAGGTCTTTCTAGCAACCAGTCCCCAACCTGAAGTTCTCTGGGGCCCTTAGCCCCCAGTCATTTTAGCATACAGAAGACACTCTTACCACTCTGGACATTTCCTAAGCTTCTAGAAGCTGTGTGCTGGGAGCCTCGACAAAGACCAAATCTACATTTCCCGTTGTACCGCCTTTTGACTTCATCGTTAATGAGGGTTGGGTTTTTTTGTTTTTGTTTTTTTGTTTTTTCCTGGCATTCTTTCTTCGGATTCTGTACACTGTTCATTTTCCCACCTTTTCTCTGGCTCTTTTTCTTCCTGCATCCTAACTCCTGATTGTCAGCAAGACTTGCCCTTCTTTTTGTGTGGTCTCCTGAGGACTTTTTTCTTAAAGTGTTTGCTCCTCTCCTAATAACTTGTTTTCCCTCTGCCCTTCTAAGTTCTTTGGGACCTCTGGAACAAAAGACAGATTAATATGAGAAGAACATACAAATTTATGTAAAAAGTCTTATGTGACATGGGAGCCTTCATAAGGAAAGGAAGACCCAGGAGACATAAACCTGTGCATTATCGTGTTAGGTTTGATGGAGTGGAAAGTTGTAGAAAAGGAGTAAGAGAGGACCAAGGTATGAGGTAAGTGTGGTAACTGGAGAGAAACCTAGCAAGGCCTGTTTGTTCACACTCCTCCCTGTGTCCCTTGTCTACAGAGATAGGGATGCTCATGGGACTCCTGGGTGGCTTAGTCAGTTAAGCATCGGACTCTTGATCTCGGCTCAAGTCATGATCTCATGGTTCATGAGTTCATGCCCGGGATCAGACTTCTACACTGATGGCGCTGAGCCTGCTTGGGATTCTGTCTCTCCTTCTCTCTCTGCCCCTCCTCTGCTTGTGTGCTCTCTCTCTCTCTCTCAATAAATAAATAAATTAACTAAAATTTTTTTTTTTTATAAAAAATAAAAATGAAAAAAAGAGATAGGGATGCTCCTTCCTCTGGTACAGGGAGGGTGCGTTTCACAGGAGGTCTTGCTTCAGGGGAAGGTCAGAAACTCCTTCCTGTACCTGCTGTTGATTCTGAGATTACTTCAGTTGAAAATATCCACCATGCCAAGGTGCTGTGTTTGGTGGGTGGATGGCATGTTCTGAACCCCATCAGTGTGCTGTCTCTGCCAAACTTCAGTTCCTTGTCTAGAACTGTCTACATGGCAGCCTTTTCGGAATGCCTAGCTGTCCCTCCAAAATCAGTGTTGAAACCCCAAAACTTCCCCGTTCAACTTCCCCTTTCCACAATATTCACCAGTAACACTACCATTCACCAGACTTTCATTTCTTGTACTTTAGATATGGGGCCAAAGGGCAGAGGGAGGAACAGAGTTTCATTTATTTATTTTTGAAAGTGGGGACCCTATCCTGTTTGCTTTTGTGGTCTCAGCACCCAAATCAGGGGTTCAGCAAATGTTTCTTGAACTGAATATTGCAGTGATTCTTAGGTTCGCTCGTTCCTCTTTGCTCTAGTTTCTACTCAGACCAGAGTCTTGTTAGCACACATCTGGTTTATTGCATTAACCTCACCACCTTTTAGCTTTAGTCTTCCCCTTGCTGCTTTCCACATGGCACACTACTGCCAAAGCAGTTTTCTAAAACCTTGCTTTCATCGTGTCAAGAGCCATTATTGTTTATGGATTCAATTGAAACCAGTCTGGCATTCTAAGTTTTGAATCCCCTAGTTTCCTGTTCCTACTTGATGTAATATTTTTCTGTTTTTCCCACATAAGCCCATTGTAGCTAATTAGAACAATCCTCTTCTTATTCTGTGTTAGGAAAAGACTTATTCCTACTTAAGCTTTTGCTCCTGATATTCTTCTAGCCCAGAATTCCCTAGCCGATCTCTTATTTTCAAATCATATACTTCTTAAAGACCTAACAGCTGGCTCATGTGTCAGTAGGTACTCAGTGAATGTTTGTTAAATGAGTAAATGAGAACTTGCATTCTCAGTGAGCATTTGTAAGTAGCTTTACGTGACAATGATATCCTCCCCAATATCCATAGACTCCATAATCCTTTCTAATAAATTACATTTCTTGTAGTTTATTGCAAGTTTATTAAGTGATTAATCCATTGAATAAAATGGTATCTGAGTACCTCACTCATTTACTAACAACTTACTTGAAATGGCCTCAAAAGCATTCTTCTTCTTCTTTACTTTTACTTTAATTGTAAAAGTGCTTTAAATTAAGCCTTTTCTTAGCTTTAACACAAGTGAATTCTTGGATCTAATCAAATGATTTCGGCACATGCTCTGAGCAATTACATTTGTGCAGCTTAGCAGAAACTATGGCAACAGAATGAAAAATGTGTTTTTCCTGATTGTTTTCCTCCATGAGATTGGGAAGTTCCAACTTAAACATCTCAAGTTAAAAGAAATGGTCATAGATAAGATGCGTTACAAATTACTTTTGGTGGAATTGCCTAGAAAGTTGGGTTAAGAAGCCATTTATCAATCATAAGTTTATGGCTCAAATCCTGGAAGGAGGTGCCAAGGATTACAAATAGTAATCTTTGCTGGGAATATGGGAGATTTTCAAGGTTTACTTTAGACCTATTTATGTTGTCTATTTTTTTTTAAGCCACAAACCAGGATTATTTTATAATAATAGAACAAACAACAAAGTTATTTAAATTTGGGAGAAAAGACAGTTATCTGGTTTGTCTAAATTTATTATTTAAAAAAATACATCAGTCATATTTTCCTACACAGGCACACAACCATATTATTATACAAGGAACCAAAGGAATCCAGTTGTAGTGTAAAACACCAAGTACTTTATATTCATTGTATAAGACAAGATTTTTCCTTTAAGAGCTATTAATAAGTCAAGACTTTTCTAAAGAGAATCAGTTAAACAACTGAAATTCGTTTAAGTTTTGGCAAATCTTTTGTAAAGTTCCATTGACTTCTTGTAAAGGAACTCATGAAATTCACCCTTAAAAGTGATTTCCTTATCAGGAAATATGCATTATAGGATAATAACACTAATGAAGAAGTGAAAGATTTTCAATGGGGGTAGTTTCCAATATCTTAATAAGAAAAAAATTGGTGAAAATTGCTTTATGAAACCATTATCTTTTCTAAATGAATAAACTGAGTAATGCATTAATGTAAAAAAAAATCCTTTTGATGAGAAGAGACTGTCTGAGCTGATTAACAATAGAGATAGGCCTAATACAGATCTTGAAAGGTTTAAAAATATTTTCTTTGTTTTAGTCTGCGCTTACTAATATTTAACAACTCATGAGATAGGCATTGAAATAGCTGCTAGACACAAATAACTGACATGGTTGTACTATTATGTACTAATTAATAGCTTATGTAGCAACTAAATAGTTTGTTGATATTCTTTGTTATTTTATATATTTGTGAAGAGGTTTCATAAGGCATTCTTTCTGTGGGAAGGAGTTAATCCTTTTAGTTAGGATTTGGGAGCTGAGGGTAAGGTTTTGGTGCCATTAAGTTATTAGAGCCAGAAATCCAGAAATGCCCAACCTCTGTCCAGCCAATCTACTCTTATCCTTTGGGAGTCATGAGGGGACTGTCTGCAAGGAACAGTAGTAGCCAGTGGGACTCAGAGGTGCCACATTAATAAAGGCTTGTAAACTTCCAGCACATCAGTGTAGAAGTCTCCTTAACAGTGGCCTTGGTGCAAGCAGTTTGGGCTTAAGGCCTATGTCAGGACTCCTGCTTCCCTTCCAACTTCATCCAATCACCAATTACCCCATCACATTCAATCAGCATGTTGAGATGAGTGTTTGATTTGGAGGGGAGGGGCACCTGGGTGGCTCAGTCGGTTGAGCATGGGACTCTTGATTTTGGCTCAGGTCACGATCCCAGGGTTGTGTGATTGAGCCCCATGTCAGGCTCCACACTTACTATGGAGCCTGCTTAAGATTCTCTCTCTCTCTCTCTCTCTCTCTCTCTCTCCCTCTCTCTCTCTCTTTCTCTGTCTCTCTCTCTTTCTCGCTCTCAAAAAAAAAAAAAAAAACAAAAACTGGAGGGGAGAACAAACTAGTAAGTGAACCAAGTCCCAAAAGAACCTCTGAATCTGCTTAGTTGATTATTGTATACAGTAGTCTCCCACCTTACCCACGGGAGATCAATTCCAAGACCCCCAGCAGATGCCTGAAACCACAGATAGTACCAAACCCTCTATATACTATGCATCCTTCTATACATATATACCTATAATAAAATTTACTTTATAAATTAAGCCCAGTAAGAGATTAACAACAATATTTAATAATCAGGACAGTTACAGCAGTGTATTGTAATGAAAGTTGTGAGACTGTGGTCACTCTCTCAGACTATCTTATTGAACTGTACTCACCCTTCTTGTGATGATGTGAGAAAATAAAATGCCTGTGTGATGAAGGGCTGAGGTGAGGGGGATGATGTAGGCATTGTAACATAGCGTTTGGCTACTATTGACCTTCTGAGGATGGTCAGAAGGAGGATCATCCGTGCCCGGCCCATGGTGAACTGTGGGTAACTGAAACCACAGAAGGTGAAACCGTGGATGAGGGGACTGCTGTGTAGTGGAGGAGAGGTGCAAGAGAATGGCCACTGGGCCCCAGGAGGCCAGGCCAGGCCAGGAGCTGGAGGCAGTAAAACAAACCTTGTGTGGAGACTGTTGCTTTAACACAGTGACCCCACCTACTGTTACCGGTGCCCAGTCAGGAGTTTGGACTCTTGAATAATTAGATCAGTAACTGCTCTTACCTGTGGGTAGGACTAGACAGGGGGTGGGCAGAGGCTTGCCTGGCCCAGGAAAAGGAGCTCCTGCAAGCACAATAAAGTGCCATTTACTTTCACGTAGGAAGGCAAACAATGGACAGTTCTGTCTCTCAGTTCTAAATGCTCGGTTCTGGTACAGTCTGGCCCCAGGCATGGAGTAGCTCCTGATCAGCATACATTTTGGACTTTACTAAGGCGTGTAATGACTCAGAAATGCAGATTTCTGTGATTGGCTGATGTTTACTTTACCTCCAGGGTGAAATACAATGTGTAAATATTTTAAGTCTTGTTCTAATAAATGTTGGTCTTGTGCTGGGAAGTTGGAGCTCTTGATCTTGGCTTAATAATTTAATTAAGAGAAATAGAGTTTTAGACTTTCATATTCAAAGGCTTCTAAATAGTGACAATAGCATAGAAATGAGAACCATTTAGACACCTAGACTCACATGCCCAAATATATGTTTGTTGGTTCTTAGGATTCTATATATAGTATCATATTTACCATTTGTCTATATGTGTTTTATTGTTAACACAGTGAAAAAAGTCTTTATAACTGATAAATTCTTCCCCATGCCTAAATATTGATAGAGCTTCCTATTAATTTGCTTCCATATGTCTGATTACCCACTTTGCCTAACAGATGTCATGTAAAAGAATGATATGGATATTAAGTTCAAGATCCCTGAGTTGGGCTTATATCAAATTACCTTTTTAATTTTATTTTACTCTTTGAAGTTAACTTGCGAGGGGAGTAGTTAAAGTAGAAACTCTGTAATTGTAGGGGAGGAGAACCTTTCCCTTCCTTTCTTCTAGGTTCTTTGGCTGGCCTAATAATTAAATTGATATAACACAAGTTAACAGGGGAAAAAAAAACACATTTAATCTTGTATGTACAGGAGCCTAAAGAAATACAAGACTGAAAGAAGTGACCAAAGCAGGTAGCTTTGTGAAGAATTGACAAAAGGGTTTAGTCTTGGGTATCAAATTAGGGAGGCAGTAACAGCTTGTTTATATAGCTTTCTTGGCCCTAAATCCCCTATTTCTGATAATAAGAGCCTTCTACCCTCCTAGTACAGGGAGGATACCTTTCAAATGAGAGATTTATTTGCTGCCTTCAGGGTAGACCCAGGAGGTCACTGTCCTTTCACTGGCTGTGTCTTAAGGAACTTTAATTCTAAAGAACCAGTATGCCAAAGTGGCGTATTTGGAGGGGGCGTGTTCTGCTCCCCTTCATGATGTTGACTGTAATGAGGGAAGACTTTTCTTTCTCATAATTTCACAAAAAGACCGTCTACTGGAGAATTCCATTGTAGAAAACAGCTGTAAAACCTGGATTTAATGTAAAAAGCAACTATTTAAGGCACTGGAGAGTGAACAGAAGCAGATAGACTCTACTGGGGAGTACACAGTTGGAGGAGGGAAGGGAGGGAGCTATAAGAAGTAACTTTGCCTTTTCACTGATTTTAGCTTCAGGCTAAGTACAGTCTGTACTCTGGGGACTCTGGTGGAAAAACAGTAGTCTCTTTGGCCAGGGAGCCTAGAAAACTGAAACCAGAGAACCCTGATCACTGAAGATAGGGGAGAAATCCCAGAAAAAGAAGAGCCAGAGGAGGGGGAGTCCTTAGCTTTTGTGAGCACACATCTCTGACTGCCCTCTGAGCCCTGCATGAGTACAGTGGACTCAGAAAAACTCGGGTAAAGACAAAAAATCTCAACTGGACTGGAGCTGCCTCCTAAGAAAAATAGTTTACAGTTCAAGCCGACCCAAGATATTTGCCGGCTAAATGAAAGAAACAACTGTCACTGGAGGAAAAAAACAATCTCTCATCTCCACAAATTAACATTTCTACAGTCCATAATTACCCCATATATGGAGAATCAAGAAAATGGAACATATCAGAGAGGAAGAAAATCAGTTGAATTCTACCCTGAGATGAACGAGATATTGGCTGTACCAGGCAAGACTTTTAAAGCAGCTGTTATAATATCCTCAGTGAAATAAAACGTCATGCTCTCAGTGAATAACAAAACAAGAAATCCTATCAGGAAAATAGAAACAATGAAAAAGAACCAAATGGAAGTTCTAGAGTTGAAAAATACAATATTTGAAATAAAAATTCAGTAGCTGGATTTAACAGTTGAATGGAGGTGCAAAAGGAAAAGTACATGAACTTTGAAGATAGAGCAATAGAAATCAATTTGAAGAACAGAGAGAAAACATATGGGGGGGGAATGAACAGAGTCTCAGGGACTTTTCAGGTTGAATCAAACATGGACATAATTGAAATTTCAGAGGAGAGACAGAATGGGATAGAAAATTTTCTTTTGAAAAATTAAGGCTGAAACCCCCCAAATTTGATGAAAAACAGAAACTTACAGATACAAGATCCTTAGTGAATACCAGGGTGACTGAACCCAAAGAAGTCCACATCAGTACACATCACGGCAAAACTTTCAAAAGCAAATGTTGAAAGCAGTAAGAGAAACATGATACATTTAAATTACTGCCTTCACCTGGGAAACCATGGAGGCCAAAAGAGAATGGAAGAACAAGTTTATATAAAGTGCTGGATATTGAGGAGGGCACCTATTGAGATGAGCACTGGGTGTTGTATGGAAACCAATTGGACAATAAATTTCATATTAAAAAATAAATAAGCAGGAAAAAAAAGTGCTGGAAGAAAAGAAAAAAGCCTGTCAACCCAGAATTCTTTATCAAAGAAAAATATGCTTCAAAAAGGAAGAGGGTTCCAGATTTAGTTAGTGGCAGCAGTGACACAACTTGTGAATAGACTAAAAAGCATGGACAGATACGCTTTAAAAGGGTGAGTTTTATGGAATGTGAATATCTCAATAAAAAGATTTGAATGAAGGTAAGAAAGACTCTTTCAGATAAAAGAAAACTTGGAGAATTCTGCGCTACAAGAAATGTCAAAGGAAGTTCTTCCAGGCTCAAGAAAACTTATACCAGATGAAACTTTGGATCCTTGGAAAATATAAGAAAGATCATCAAAAATGATAAATATCTACAGAAATGCAGAAGTCTCTCTCTTTCCTCTTTCTTTGTAAATCATATAAGGAAAACTGATAGCATTGTCTTGTGCATAATCGCATATATAGAAGATATTAACTCCATTTAATATATATCAGTAGTCCATAAAGAATGATTACAAAGTTTCTACGGTTTTAGGGAAATGGAACAGTATAAATTATAAGAGGACTGTGGGTAATTAAAGATGTACACTGTACTCCTTAGGGCAACAACTGCACTAATAATGTAAAAAGTAGAGCTAAAATGCCACGTGAAAATTGAAATGAAATTCTAAAAACCATTTAAATGTTTTGCTGTTGTTGTTTTTTTTAAGTCAGGAAAGTAGAAACATGGGAACAAACAGAAAAAACAAGTTAAAGGGCGCCTGGCTGACTCTTGATCTTGGGGTTGTGAGTGCGGGCCCCACGTTGGGTGTAGAGGTTACTTAAATAAAGGGAAGAGGCAAGTTAAAAACAAGTAATAAAATGGTAAACCCAAATCCAGCCATCTCAGCAATTTCATTAAATTGTCAGTAGGTTAAGTTCAATGGGTATAGGGTTTGGTGTGCAAAATTAAAAAGTTCCAGAGATCTGTTGCAAACACAGTACATGTACTTAACACCACTGTATTATATACTTAAAAATGGTTAGGGTGGTAAATTTTACGTTACATGGTTTGACCACAATTAAAATATTTTAATTATGCATTTAGTTAAACTTTGTTTTTTTTCAACGTTTATTTATTTTTGGGACAGAGAGAGACAGAGCATGAACGGGGGAGGGGCAGAGAGAGAGGGAGACACAGAATCGGAAACAGGCTCCAGGCTCTGAGCCATCAGCCCAGAGCCCGATGCGGGGCTCGGACTCACGGACCGCGAGATTCATGACCTGGCTGAAGTTGGACGCTTAACCGACTGCGCCACCCAGGCGCCCCACATTTAGTTAAACTTTGGAAGGACACTGAAGTCACTTATCCCCCTGAAACTTTTAATTCTAGAAGTTCGCAGTTGGGTCTGATTTGCTTGAAGTTGGAGGCCCAGAGCATTATTTATTTGCAAACACTTATAATGATGTTCTGTGGCACACAACAAGCTCCGTATAAATTTAACTCCTTGAATCCGCATCAGATCCCTATGAGGTAGGTGTTATTTTATTTTCTGCCATTTTATTATGGACATTTTCAAATATACAGAGAATTTGGAAGAACTACATGTTGAACACCCTCCCACTCACTGTCTGGATTCTGTAATTAACATTTATCGTATTTGCTTTATCACATATCTGTCCATACCTCTATTCACCCCTTAATCCATCTTATTTTTTTAAGCATTTCAAAGCAAATTGCAGACATCAATGTGCTTTGAGGGTAGATATTTTTATTATCCTCATTTTACACTAGAGGGGACCTGAGACACAGAGAAGTTAATTAATTTGTTCAAGGTCACATGGCTTTTAAGTGGTAGAAATAGAATTTAGCTTAGGCCTCCTTTAACCACATCTATAGAATGCTGGTTGGCACAATATTAATAGGTATTGCCATAAAAAAATAATTTTGTGATCCAATAAATTTGGTAAATACAGTATCTGAGTTTTAGATTCACATGCAGATTTTCATGGTGTAGAATCTGTGAAGTTCAGCAGTGAAGAAAGCTGTAACCTGATTAACTTTGTTTAAGCCGATCATTTCAGGTTTATTTGACTTGAAAGCATCTTTTCCCCCTAAACATAACACCTATTAACATCTTGTAGTATAGGACCAGAATCAATGGAATATATTTTGGAAAATGCTCATTTGTAAGATATCCTAATTTTGTTTATCTAGGACAGAATTTTTTTTATTAAATTTTTTTTTAACATTTATTTATTTTAGAGAGACAGAGCATGAGTGAGGGAAGGGCAGGGAGAGAGACACAGAATCTGAAGCAGGCTTCAGGCTCTGAGCTGTCATCACAGAGCCCAATGCAGGGCTCAAACTCACAAACCGCGAGATCATGACCTGAGCTGAAGTCCAATGCTTAACCGACTGAGCCACCCAGGTGCCCCTGAAGACTTCATTTTTTAGAGCGATTTTAATTTATAGAGAATTGAGCAGGAAGTGCAGAGAGTTCCTGCAGAGCACCCGCCTCCACCTTCTCCCAGAGCCTCCCCTCTGAACATCTTACATTAGTGTGTCTCATTTGGTACAGCCTATGAGCCAATTTTGTGACGTTATTTTCACCCAAAGCCCACAGTTTACAGAGCTCCTTCTTTCTTGTAGTTGTGGTAAAATACGTATCATATACGTATCAAATTTACCACTTTAACCAGTTTTTAAAAATGTTTTTAAATGTTTATTTATTTTTGACAGAGAGAGAGAGACAGAGCCTGAGCAGGGGAGGGGCAGAGAGAGAGGGAGACACAGAATTTGAAGCAGGCTCCAGGCTCTGAGCTGTCAGCACAGAGTCCTGCATGGGGCTTGAACCCACGAACTGTGAGATCATGACCTGAGCTGAAGTCGGACGCTTAACCAGCTGAGCCACCCAGGCGCCCCCAGAATATGTTTTTAAAGAGTTAATACTTTTCAAACAAATTTTAGAGCTGGCAGAGATCTTAGATTTTATTCAGGTCTGACTTTTGATTTTGGCTCAGGTCATGATCTCGCGGTTGGTTAGTTCCAACCCCACACTGGGCTCAGTGCTCACAGTGCAAAACCTGCTGCAGATACTCTGTCTCCCTCCCTCTGCCCTTTCCCCACTTGTGCTATCTCTCTTTCTCTCCCTCTCTATCTCTCTCTCTCTAATAAATACATGTTAAAAGTTTTCCTGTAATATATAACATACAGAGAAGTATACAAAACATAGCTGTGTAGTTTAACAAATAATTATAAAGTGAACCCTGGCTTAACTACCCAAGTCAAGTAATAAAATATTGCTGGTATTTCAGAAGCCCCCAAGGGCCCCCTCCTGTTCCTGACCCCCTTAATTATTTCTTTTTTCTCTTTCTTTTTTTAGCTAATTTAACAGGACATGCTGAGAAGGTGGGGATTGAAAATTTTGAGCTCCTCAAGGTCCTAGGAACTGGAGGTAAGTCTTAAAAAAGCATTTGTTACTCCTGTGACAAAGGATTGGTATCTCCAATACAGAAATCAGTTAAAATTTTAAAAGCGTAAGGAATCCAGTGGGAGAATTGTCAAAGAGCACAAACAAACGATTCATAGAAAAAATACAAAAGGAAAAATTTGGAAGAATTGGCAGGGATTTAGGAAAACCAATTTCTTTTACCCTGCTGTTGGGAATGTAAATTAGTTCAGTCTTTACATAGGACACAATACTAAAATCCCTAAAATTTATAGAGAGCTTGTTACTTGCCAAGTACTCTGTGAAATACTTTATGCTGATTAACTCATTCAGTCCTCACTCCATTTTATTCATATCCACTGATCATCATTGTTAGTAACGAAAAACGCAAGACCCTTCAGAAACCTAACAAAAGATAGGTTTGAGTTTGGTTAAATTGAACAGGGATCTTTATGTTTTGTAATTTAGACAATAGGATTGAAATGATGTGTTTTTAACAGTTTTGAAAATTCTCCATAATGTAAGAAGCTTGATAAGCTCAAAAAAAGGCTACAGACGAGAGTGTGCAACATACAATTTCTGTATGGATCAATGTCTACATGTGCACTTGACCCTTGAACAATGCAGGGGGTTACGGGTGCCAACCCTTGCACTGTTGGAAATCTGTGGGTAACTTTTGATTCCCCCAAAGCTTATCTAGTAATACAGTCTACTGTTGACGAGAAGCCTTACTGATAGCATAAACAGTTGATTAACACATAGTTTGTATATGTATTATATGCTGTATTCTTGCAATTAAGAAAGCTAGAGAAAAGGAAATGTTATTAAGAAAATCATAAGAAATAGAAAATATATTTGCAGTACTATACTGTATTTATCAAAAAAAAAATTACATGTATAAGTGGACTCATGCAGTTCAAACCTCTGTTGTTGAAGGGTCAGCAGTCTATATGAATATAGAAAATTCTCTGGAAAATCACCAAAATGATAACAGTGGTTGTCCCAGGTGGTAGGATTTTGGACGATCTTGGTTTTTTGCCTTATACATTTCTGTGCCTCCTGGATTTTTGCTGCTGCCATGCTTGCTGCTCAAGAGTCAGGACCTCTTGGACGTACAGCCTGTGCAGTTGCAGAGACCCCCACACTCAGAAGAGCCCCATGTTAGGTTTAATGCTCTGCTTTCACTGTCCTGAGATTCTAAGTAATTCATGAACAGGGCACCCCACATTGTCATTCTGCAGTCGGCCCACCATTTACACAGCTGGTCTTGCCAGGAACGCACCTGGTCTCTTCAGCTCTCTCTCTGGGATGTGTTGCTCTGTAGGTATGCCACTGTGAGAACTTGGGACTCTCATTTTCCATCTTTAAGGTAGGGATGAAAAGGAGGATTTTAACTCCTTATTTTTGCAGTCTCAACAGGCCCTATTGTCTCTTTCCTGGAAGGGGAGGGAGAGCCTCAGAAAACAGACTATTTTTCTTCTCCACTAAAGTTTAGCTTCACACTCTCAGGGGCCTGTATGCCTTCCTAGATTCCCAGCCTCTTACCCGCCGTTGTCCGCAGGAGGGCATCTGCCCATAGATTCCTAAGTGCCGAGCCTTTTAGCAGGAGAAAAGTCCTTTCTCCGGGGCTTCCAGGATCAGTCCCAGCCACTGCCCTCGCATACCACGTATGCAATTTGTCTTTAGGTCATTTGGTATTGAGCTGTCATGCCTAGGGCCTTGCCATATAAGCTTTTCATGATTTTCCTGAGTAGTTCAGCATATTGTATAGAGCCAGCCTTTACAGCTGCCAGTGCATAAGCCCTATAATTTATTTTCATCAGCTAAATATTTTATTGTCAGGAAGAGTTTAGTATAATTGTCAACTTGGGAGAGTTTACTGTGCATTCTCTCCATCAGATCATTTGTAAAGATGTATTTTTAAAACAAACTAGCCTCACCCTACCATATCATTAAGAAATCATGCTTGCAAAATATCAAAATAATGTCGTTTATTCTTAACATTTGTTTCCTCTTTCAAAGGCAGTATCTCCTCGAAGAAGAAGAAAGGTCACAACTGTATGGTGACTGAATTTCCTTAGAAATAGTTTGTGCCATTTTGTCAAAGGCTTTTTCAGGTCAATTTATGTTATAGCCACAGAATTTGTTTTATCTGCATGTTTTTTATTCTAATCGCTTTACTGCAATATAATCACATGCCATATGGTCCATCCATTTAAAGTGTACAAGTCAGTGGTTTTAGTATATTTACAGAGCTGTGCAACCATCACCCCAGCCAGTCTTAGAACATTTTCCTTACCTCAGAAAGAAACTATGAACCCTTTGTCTATAACTTCCCAAGCTTGCCATTCTCCCAGCCCTAAACAACCACTGACCTACTTCTATACATTATATTTGCCTGTTCTGGATATTTCACGTAATTGAATCATATAATTTGTGGTCTTTTGTGTCTGGCTTCTTCCAGTTAGCATAATGTTTTATAGATTCATCCATGTGGTAGCATGTATCAGTATTTCTTTCCTTTCCATGGCTTAATAATATCCCTCTATATGGATATACCACATTTTGTTTATCCATTCATCTGTCAATGGGATTTTTGGATTGTTTCTGCCTTTTGGCTATTATGAACAATGCTGCTGTGCGCATTCATGTGTAAGTTTTTGAGTGAACATGTGTTTTAATTTCTCTTGGGTACATACTTAGCGGTGGGTTGCTATTCCATGTGATAATTCTATGTTTAATTTCTTGAGGGACTACTAGACTGTTTTCTAAAATGGCCACATCATTTTACATTCCCACCATTTTATATTCCCACCAGCAGTGTATGAGGGTTTCAATATCTCCACAACCTTATCAACACTTGCAGCTGTTCTTTTAGAAAATAAGTTATGAAAATCAGACTAAGATCCTGTTTTATTCCAGATATGGTCAAAGCCAAAAAACTTTTATTTAATATTAGTAGATAACCTCTCTGAAGCAAAATAGGCATGGAAACTACAGATCTCCTCAAGCCACTATTAACATGTAATATTAATTAATTTTCATCGCTGAATTTTATAACATGTAACAAAAACCATGAAACTAATTCTGTTCCTTGATCTGTCAATTTTATATTTGGCAGTATATTCCAAATACATAAGTAGAAATAGAAAAGCAGTTTATGTTCTCTTTCTGATAAGATGACAGCTTGCACATCTTGGAAAATCTTCCTCATTTTTAAACCCCTAAAGTGCTGGATAAAAACCTCTAAAGAAAGTCTACTAAATAGTATAGGTCAGCTTGTAAGAAGAAGAAAAATCCTTGGAATCCAAAAGGAAAACAGAACAGGAATCTAGAGAATAAATAAGCCCCTTGAAGGCAAAGGTTATTCTGGGGAAATGTACCAGTAGATAGTGAGCAGGTTCTTTGGACTTAGCATTTCCATGCCTGGTATGAGGGACATCATCTAAGACTCCCGAGAGGTAGAAAAGGCTACTGCTTAGCAAACCACTAAATAAGAAAAAAAAAAAAAATCCAGTCTGCAAAGGGAGGTGCAGAGGAAATTTTTCTGCCTCAGCATTGGCTCTGGGTGAAGGGAAAAAATAAATAAATAAAAGCGTTCCCTGAGCATTCACAACATAAGCCAAGCATCATGCGGGTTTGCAGCTGGAATTTGTACACATTTGTGTAATCCCAAAGAACAAAAAATGGGTAGGAATTTAGTTTACAGTTGTACTGAGTTGGTAGTATTCCCAGGTGCCTAGGAAAAGCAAATGTAAATCCTCTTTGAAAGAATAAACTGTTACCTAGACCATAAAGAAGTACCGAAGAAAGTTTTACAGACATGGTCTTAATTGTCAATGATCACAACATCCAAGAAGCAAGTCTCCATGAGTGAAAGACGTGGAAACAACAAATAGCAAAATTAGACCTGTAGAGACTGTTGGAATTATTAGGTCTGAAATATGATATAAATGTTGATATGGTCTTTAAAATTAAACAGAGCTTTGATGGTAATATTAAGGAAAAAAAGCATGCTACAAAATGGACAGATTTGAAAGAGAACCAATAGTAGTTCTAGAAGTTGAAAAAGTAATTCAGATTATAAACTCAGTAGTTGGTTTGCTAGCACATGAGATGTAGCTAAAGAGAATTAACATGTTGAGAGATGGGTTTGAGGAAAATGTGCAGAATATAAAATGGAGGAAAATGAGATGGCATTTATAAAAGAGAGATTAAGGGGCGCCTGGGTGGCTCAGTTGGTTGAGTGTCTGACTTCAGCTCAGGCCACGAGCTGGTTAGTGAGTTTGAGCCCTGCATCAGGCTTGCTGCTGTCAGCCCATCAGCTGGTCAGTGGGGAGCCCACTTCGGATCTTCTGTACCCCTCTCTCTGCCCCTCCCCTGCTTGTCCTCTCTCAGAAATAAATAAAAATTTAAAAAAAAAGACACTGTAAAAGAGAGATTAAGACATGGAGGACAGAGAGAAGGTACAAGGTTGTCTGATCAGAAATCCTAGCTGAGAATTTACTAAGACTGATTCAACATGTGAATTCACAGGTTGAAGAAACAGAACAAATTCCAGGCAGACAAGTATATAGAAATTCTCACATGAATACATCATAGAGAAAGTGATGAGCACCAGAGAAATACGCTAAAAGCAGCCAGAGAGAAAAGACTTATTTATGAAGGAACAATGATCAGATAAACAGATGACTTTTCAACAGCTACCATGAAAACCAAGGGAGAGTAGACAAATATCTGCAGAATGCCCGGAGAAAATAAGTCCGTTGAGAATTGTATACCCAACAAAACTATTTTTCAGAAGCGAGGGCGAAATAGACATTTTCAGACATACAAAAGCTGAGTGTGTTTTCCACCAACACGGTCTCACTAAAAGAATTTCTAAAAGACCTAGTTGTAGGGAAAAAGGAAAGTAATCTCAGGAGAGTTTCCCAGATGCAAAAAGGATTGGATCTAAAGAAAATCTAAACAACCATAGCTGTAATGTTGAAATTGTGGGGTTCAAAAAAGAAAACTGAGTCACTGGACAAAAATAGCATACAGTTTGGGAGGTGGTAGGAGTTAGTGTTCTGAGGTAGTATTCCGCAAACTTTAACATGCGCATAAATCTTGCAGTGTGTAAGTTTCCAAACTGATTAAGAAAGACCAGTCAACCTTAATATTCTGTAACTGTTAAGAAAACCAGTAAGCAAAAACTTCCTGCCAGGACGGTAGTTGATAGAGTTTTAAGAATGAGTTCTGCCAAACATTCAACCCATAGATAATTCTCATCTTCCACAAACTCTTTCAGAGGATAGAAGAGTGGGATTCTTTTTTTCCAGTTCATTGGATGAGGTATGGCTTTGATTTCAAAAACCACAAAGAGAATATGAGGAAGGAAAATTATAGGCCAGTTTCATCCGTGTGAAATTTTTAATAGCGAATTTATCGAAATCAAACCTGGGGTATATTTTCTTTCAACACAGTTAGTACTTTGTCGCATTACCTACTTCAACTTTTTGAGTGGTATGATTCCAGGTCCTTAAGATAACTCTGCAAAGGTGAGGAATGAGTTTATCAAGAACGTTGTACTTGGGCATTTTCATTGCATGCTTTTTCGTTGCCGTATTACCAATTATACTCTCACTTCTCTTAGGAGAAGATGGAATAACTAGGGTGTCATTTGTAGGTATTTCTGTATTTAAAATCACATTTTTGATGACTAAATGGAGTAGGTGGAAACTTTTCTTATGAA
Organism: Acinonyx jubatus; assembly: GCF_027475565.1. Classification (NCBI taxonomy): domain Eukaryota; kingdom Metazoa; phylum Chordata; class Mammalia; order Carnivora; family Felidae; genus Acinonyx; species Acinonyx jubatus. The sequence continues at coordinate 131,793,157 of NC_069386.1, read as the reverse complement.
TATAATAAAATCTCAATTTTTATTCAAAAATTTCACCACTAATCTTTCAGTTTCATTACCTTTTTAAGATAATTTTTTTCCAACGCCACCTAGAATAATAGAAAAGCCTCATCAGATGTCTTTATGTGTCAAGCCAGGTTTTCTTTGGAAGTGAAACTGAAAATTCTTCTGATGAATTAATTTTTATGTGTTTTGAGCTATATAAAATGCTATTCACCCAATATCTTGAAGACTTTGTGGAATATTAAAATATCAAAGATTTGCTTTTTGATCTCATACTTAAATGCATGTAATATTTGTTTCAAAACCTCTCTTTCACTCAGACTATTGATTTATTTCTCTTTCCAGCTACCTTGTTTCTGTTGGTCTATCACTAGTCTGTCGATCAGTTTCCTAAGCTAGACACTTGGAAGTAATTTTTGATTTTTCTCTACTTTTTATTTCTTATTTCTTACAAAGTCTTATAATTTTTCCTTCGAAATGACCCTTGGATTGACCTTTTCTGTTCCTTGTGCCATCACTGATAGATATTACCTTGTACATGGATTGTTGCTAGGGTTTTCTTAACTGGTCTGCTTTTCTGCAAGTTCTCTCTTCTGTGTTACGCATTTTACTTATATTCTGTTATAAATGGTATGCATCCTCATTAAAATTCAACATTACTGCGCTATTCTCCTATTTCAGAATTTATAGTGCCTCCTCCTCCCCCAGTTAATTAATTCAAATCCAAATCCTTTTGCCTTGTTTTCAGACTTAGCTTTGTTTTCTCCTGTCTTTTTTGTCCAGTTACCCTGATATTCCACCTACTTTCTAGTCTGGTTACTTTTGTTTTACTCCCCTACATTTAGGCATACTTTCCCGTATTCTGATGCTCTGCCTTATCTTTTTTCCCATAATCCTAGTGCTCCTTTTCTCTTCTGCCCGTCCACATCCTGCCTAGATCCCTTCCTTCTCTGAATTGGGGTGCTGAAATTCCTTTGCAGAGAACACAGCACTGAGTGGTTCACTGAATTTTCCTTCTTTTCTGCTATTTTCCTTCTAGATTGTAAGCTCTTAAGATCATCTTTATACATCTGTCCAACTCTGTAGCCCTGCCCCATCTCCATAGCTCACAACAGTGTGAGATGATAATTCATGCTCTTGTCTCTAGCATGATTCTTGAGATTGATACCTCCAAGTCCAGGAAATAGCTTTGGTTCATCTTTTAGAATTATACTTGACTCTTGACCAGTGTGGCGGTTAGGGGCGCCAACCCCCTGCCTAGTTGAAAATCCCTGCGTAACTTTTGGCCCACCAAAAACTTAACTTCCCTCCTGTTGACTGGGAACCTTAGTGATAATATAAATAACTGTTCAACACATATTTTGTGTGTTATATGCATTATATACTGTGCATTTAACAATAAAGCCCGAGAAAAGAAAATATTAGGAAAATCATAAGGAAGAGAACGTACATTTACGGTATTATACTGTATTTATTTTTAAAAAATTAATGTGTAAGTGGACCTGTGTAGTTCAAACCCATGTTCAAGGATCAACTGTATTTTGTTTCATGATGAAATTTTAGATTGTTTGTGCGAATACTGATTCTGTTTTCATTTCTCTCCTTACCTTTTCTGCTGCTTTACTTTTAACCATTTGCTTTCTCTGAGACATGTGCCCAGGTAGAGGTGAAGAAAGTCTTTAAGCATACCCATTGTGTACATTCTTAGTACTTCTAATGCTTAATGGAATGGAGCATGATGGTTTTAGCTAAAAAAAAAACTTTAGTATTCTCCTTGAATTTTCTTTATTCATCATACATGATCTTGTACTTTGGCAATCTTTTGTCATTACGCCTCCCCAAAAGTTAAATAAAGTTTGCCATGTGACCACAAAGGGTGCCCCGAGTTGATTTCCTCTTCCAGTTTTAGTGCATTCACAACTGTGAAGTACTTCGTATCCAGGATGACATAGCCAATTCAGGCTTGAATCTTGATGTTTTCATTACCTACTTGTGTTCCCTGGGTAAATCACTTGAACTCTGAGAGCCTAAGTCCCTATTGGCATAAGTCAATAATACCCATCTCACAGTGTTGTTATGAGATTAATGAAATAATGGATACGAAGTGCCAGTTTCTGGATAACCATCAGTTGTGGTTGTTTATTGAATAGGAAACTCCCCTGTAAAGCTGTATCCTCAATTTGAAAAACAAAATTATTTGGGACTTCTTCATTAGGATAATTAGTTTTTTCATATAGATATGTTAGCATATCTGGGAGTAATTTCAACAGAAGTTATATTTCTAATAAGAAAAGTCTAACAAATGAAAAACTGCTTCATAAATGAGATATTGGTAGTTGAAATTTGATGAACATTTCTAAGAAGTTGATTTGTCTATTACCTTAAAAATAACATATCAAATGAAAGGATTGTGTTTCTTATTCTGCTTTCTTCTTTTAACTATACAGACATTTTAGGTTCTGAACACCCTTTTATTTTAGGTTGGCGATCTTATACTTAAATATGCAGAAAATGAGTAATAAAACATTTAGAGTGCCTGACACATAGTAACTGCTGTATAAACTTGAGCTAGTTATGTAACTAAAAGAGAAAGAAGCCCAGCTTCTTAAAAGAGATAATATAATGCATTAGCGAGGTCTCACATGAGCTTGATATGTGTCATTTTTTAACAAATATTTTATGGTACAGCCTAAAATATGTCCAGCAAGAGAGGAATAGAGCCACCAAAGATCTTCCAGGTTTCAGGCTGGTTCTTCTGGTCCATTATCCACTCCACAGCCTGAGTGATCCTTCTTAAGTGCAAAATTGGACATGCCACTTCTCTATTTGAAACTTTCAGTTCAGGGGCACCTAGGTGGCTCAGTTGACTAATAAGCATTTGACTCGATTTCAACTCAAGTCATGATATCACGGTCTGTGGGATGGAGCCCTGCATTGGACTCTGTGCTGACAGCATGGGGCCTGCCTGGGATTCTCTTTCTTCCTCTCTCTTTGCCCCTCCCCAGCTCGTACTCATGCTCTCTCTCTTTCTCAAATACTAAAAATAAACTTTCAGTTCATTCCCATTGCTCTTGGGATTCACTCATTTACATGTATTTATCAAGAGGCAAGTACTGTTTTGGGTGCTGGCCTTAGAGTAGGAAGTATTAAAAAAAATGATAGATTACATACAAATCTGCAAATTGAATAGTAAGGATCTAGGCATTTAATGTAGTCATTTAATATAGAATTATTCCTGAGCTTATGAAACCTTAGAATGAGTACTGGCAAAGTACAGAAATTCAAAATGCCTTACCTCCAGGAATGTCTAGTGGGCAACTATCATTTGTGCCTACCTCAGCCCCTGGTGCCCTCATGAGAAGATAACTTTTTCCTTGTTGTGTTTTTTTTTTTGGGGGGGGGGGTCATCTAATCAATAGCAGATCTTGCAAGCTGATGCATGGAAATACTTATTTATCCAGTAGAGAGACCATCTTTTGGTTGCTTACCCCAATCTTAAGTGCCATCCTTGAAATGGTGACTCTGGTGTTCTTTGCTCATTTTCCCAGACTCTATGAAAATCATCCTTGATGGGACAGCCTTTTGTTTTGTTTTGTTTTAATTTATACTTCAGCGTTCTCAGAAGCACATTTTCTTTATTAAATGAGACAGATTTCTATTTCTCTTGGGTAATTTGCCACTAGAGGGTGCTAGAATTACACTAGGCAACTTAAAGACAGCTACTTTTTGGTGATAGGATAAAGGGGAATAAAACTTTGGTTGAATCATGTAAAAGACTATTTTATAAAGTATGCTGACTTAGTCATCATTTGTCATTTTATTCCCTTAAGTGTTTGGAAAATATCCCTATTAAAATAGTACTTTTCCAAGTATGTATTCATGAATTGTCAAAATTGTTATTCAAAAAAGTTTATAGTTCTGCATCTGTATATATCCACTGTACCTTATGCTTCAGTGTAAACCTACAGTGTTTATGGAAGCCTTAGAGGTTAAATGTTTGTAATGATTTATGCCATGATCATAAAATGATTCCATAGGAAGATGTTGGTTGACATTGACATGATACAACTTATTACTGATGCTGTCGTAGGTCATGTCAGCTAGAAGCAGAGGCCAGGACAGGGATTTAGGTGCATATGATTAATTGCAGGAATACTCTCAGGAGAGAGTGAGGGAAGCAGAAGGAGCAGGGGAAGAGCCCAAGCAGCATGTGGTCTAAGCTCGGGTCTAGATTCAGCCTGGACTCATGGGAAGTTTTGGAGCAAAAGTAAGGAGGCAGGCCTTTTGCACCTATGTTAGTCACTGGCTGTAGGCTGCTTGGGTTGGGACAGGTTAGGGAATGGTCTGTCTACCTTAGGCCTTTCTCCTGAGAAGGAGGCAGCTGTGGATTATCAGCAGCTCTGGTGTATGGGTATACCAGCCTGTCCAAGTGTCACTGGCAGAGCACCCTTCACTTCTACTACAGATGGTATTTAATATTGGCCAATAAGACATAACTGTGTAGCTAAGCAGACAGCTTGTTTGTTGAGGTATAAAGAGAATGATTTATGAATGTGCTTCAAGCAATGGTTGTTCTTACTTCCTAGTTCTTGTGGATGTTTCTTTTAGTAAGATTCTCTGATAATCATATTCATGGGCAGTCATTTCCAAGTCTAGACCTCACAGTTGGACATGGTTTCCTTTGTAGCTTTTTCTTCTTTCCTGCTGGACCAGAATCTTTGGGTTTCAAGTCATTTGGCACCAGGGATAAGATATGGCCTGTGATGTAATGGGTCACTCATATGGAGATAGGCAGGAGTTGGCCACACCCACTTACATATATGCAGTTATGAGCTGGCTTCATGCATGTAGTGTCTTGGTGCTTTCTCTGAAACTTACAAAGTGCTGATCTAGAAAATTATTACACAATTAGTCTTTAGTTACTCAAGCTAATGCAGTATGCACAAATGGTAGCCATAGATAGTTATTCCTGTGGCTGTTTTTATTTTCAACCTTTGTACATGTTAAATCTTTTTTAGATGCTATCACCATCCATAAGAAAATGTACTGTTTTGTGTTCCTGATTCAGCTGTACAACTGTTTCTGACCATTGACGTAGTTAAGCAAATGGGTCAAATGGCCGTGTTTTTAGTTTAAAAACTACAATTGGGTTAAATCTAGAATGCTGGCACTTTTATTATGTCTCATCCAGATCCTCTGTATTACATATCTTCAGGAGGATATAAATGTTTATGCCCCAAACAAATGGCCTACCTCAGTGTCTTTTATAAAAATTACTGCTTATGATTTCATACGCTTTTACTGTGTCTCTTTTGTTTACTTACAGCATCTATTTATTTAATCGTGTTTGGGGTTCATAGCTTTTCCTTATATCTTAGAAGAATATTTTAGTCTGCCTTAATTAATTTTAGAAATTTGGGGTGTTTTTGATTTTACAAATCAAAGCAATGGCCAATTTTTACAAAATAGTTATATGAAATGGCTCAGATTCTCCTTTTTTTTCCTCTAACAATTTTATCTCTCTAAAAATTTTATTTCTTTAAAATTTTTTTCTTTAGACATTTTTTCTTTTAAAATTTGAAATATTTCATTTTATAGGTATGTATTTTTTAATATTTGGAATTTAGTGTACAGTTAAGATATCTGTTGTATAAAGGAATTTAGGAATCAATGCTTGTTTGATAAATATATAAAGTCAAGTGCATTTATTTTAAATGTGTTTTGAAATTTACCTTCTTTCAAAAAGAGATTTAAGGGCATTTTCAAGATAAAAAAGAGAGAACCTTAAAAAAAATAAGTGAAAGCCTGATAAAAGGAAAGTGAAGTAGATTTTACAGACATCTGGGGTGAGATAGGCATTATAATTAAGTCTTAAATTTAACTCTGAGGTTATCAGGAGGTAGGGATAAAAGGGAAAATTCTGTGGCTTACATAATTTTTTTTTTAAAGGAAAGGCATATAAATTTATTTAGAACAGTGACTTTCAAGCTGTTTTGGCTGATTTCCCATAGGACGAAATAAGCACGTTTTTATATTGCAACTCAGTATGTGTATTTATGTTATGTCTGTATACACACACACACACACACACACACACACACACACTTTTCTTCCACTAATACTTCTATAGTGTTTGTTATCTGCCAGGATGCTTACATTAATTTATTTAATCCCTGGAACAGAAAGTAAGATGTAGGAACTATTACTCTCCCTAATGTGGAAATTGAGACACTGTTATCTTAACTGTTCTACCCAAGGTCATACAGTTACTAAATACAATATGTAGGGTTCAGCCTCAGGCAATCTGGCAGAGTCTTTGTGTTTAGCTGCTGCTCTGTACTCCCCTCTCTTTTCCCCTCCCATGTGCTCAGATTTGTTTACATTCATATATACATACACATGGGGATGCATTTATAAAGAGGAAGCACGGGTTTCATGAAACACTTTTAGTGTATTTGTTTCTCTTATTTTTTTTAAATGCTGTTTAGACTCACTAATTGATATCACTGCCCACTGTTTGGAAAAAAACAGTCTAAAGAACCTTTTTTGTGTTTTTTTTTGAAGTTTATTTATTTATTTATTTATTTATTTATTTATTTTGAGAGAGAGAGAGAGAGAGAGAGCGCGCGCACAAGCAGGGAAAGGACAGAGAAGGAGAGAGAGAATCCCAAGCAGACTCCGTGCCATCAGTGCAGAACCCGATGTAGGGCTTGATCCCATGAACCATGAGATCAAGAGTCGGATGCTTAACCGACTGAGCCACCAGGTGCCCCCAAAAACCGGCCTAGAGAGACTTAACAAGTGCTGAAGTTATTAAATGGTTCCTATATCATGAACATTAAATGATATCATGAGAACAGCATCTTTGACACAAGATGTGTCAATATTATTGGAAAAACATTGTCTTTTGGACAATAATGTTTCTTTTTGATGCTAAGGTCTAATTAATCAGATGTTTCAGATGGGTCTTTTAGAAGTACCAAATTACGGTTAGTCGGTTGGACTCGTGAGTGTGTGTTTTTGTGGCTGATTGTGCTGTAAGAACACTGAAATGGAGCTATTTCTCTGACATGGATGATGGTGGGTTTTCTGGGGCTTCATACACACCACTCTGACATTACTCACCATGTACGTTCCACTCACCTATTGACAAGGATCTCGTTTCCAAGGGCAGGACAAATGAAATTCAGAATTCCATGAGTGTATTTCTTGTTTGGTTCCATTCCTGACAATGTTGTCTTGGGGTCAGTGAAGTTGTACAGGGAAAGGAGGAAGGGAAGGCAGGTGGCCTGCTGGTCAGTGCCAGGACATATCACATGTGGAAAGACAGAAATTTTTTCCCAGAGTAAATTATATCTGAGAAAGGAATGTGGCCAGGCATTGTGATTCGTTCTTCAGTGATTGTGGCAGATCATAATGCAGTGGCCATAAATGGACTATGTTAAGACATTTTCCTGCTCTAGAATGGTGGCTCCTAAGTTTCCTGAGTTCACTTTCACCAGGGAATGTTGCCAGGAATCAAATTTAATACCCAAATTAAAAGGGATTGCTTCACGAAAGCTGATTGTTCCTTCCTCCGAGGAAAAGAGTTGGCTGGGGGTAGCTCGGTACCACCAGTCTGCATTACTGGTTTCTTTTGTTAAAGACTCAGCTTCAACTTTAGAGCAAAATTATCAACCGAGAAGAGGGTATTTGGCTATATGCTACGGAGCTCTTTCTTTGGTCTGCTCCTGTTTGCTAGCTTGTTTGTTCTTTTTTTTCATGCACTTAGCATTGAGTCTCCAGTTACTTGCTGATGATACAAGGAGTCAAATCACAGTGTATGATTTCGTGGAATTTCCAGTCCTGTGGAAGTGGACAGTGAAGCAGTCACACAGATCAGTGAAAAGTCATGTTTCGGATCATTTCTGTGACAAAGAATGCATGGTGTTATGAGAGCATAAAATTTGAGGAACTGTGCTAGTCGGAGAAGTCAGAAAAGGCTGGAGGTCTGAAAGAATCTGCTAAAATGAGACAGAAGGGGGAAAGAGGGAGGTGGACGCCAGATAATTTATATTAAGTATTCTCCTTATCTTAAGGGCAATTGGACATCAACTGATTTGAGCCAGAAGGGTTATATTTTTTATCAGCAATTTAGATGGTACCACAAAAGCTGTGCTTGCCAGGTTGAGGATGAAAGCAAGCTGGAGCCATAGTTAGTGTGGTTGATGGCCGAGTCACCCTTTAACGAGATTCCACTAATCTGGAAGGAGGAGAGACGGTTGGGTTCCAACAGCAATGAACAAGATCCTCTCTCGTAATGACATGACTGGTACTTGTTAATCAAAAAAAACGGTTGAAGTGGAAAATCCCTTTAAAAGGATATATATAAATATGTGCTTTGAACATATTAATTTCACTTAAAATAGATAAATATATATTCATCTGCCAGTGAGGCCAGTCTTTGTGGTTGTTTGTTATGTAGGCTCCATGCCCAGCATGGGGCTTGAACTCACCACCCTGAGATCAAGAGTCAGATGCTCTACAGATTGAGCCAGTCAGGTACCCCCACTTGCCAATCTTTGGATGTAGGCATGGGACCTTTTCTTTGAGAATAATTTTTTTTTTAACTTTTTTCTAAAGTTTATTTATTTTGAGAGAGAGAGAGAAAGAGAGCACGAGCAGGGGAGGGGCAGAGGGAAAGAGGGAGAATCCCAAGCAGGCTCCACGCTGTCAGCGCAGAGTCCCATGTGGGACTTGAACTCACAGACCGCAAGATCATGACCTGACGCGAAACCAAGAGTCAGACACTTAACTGAGCCACCCAGGTGCCCCGAGAATAATTTCTTAAACAATAGTTTATTTTGTATAAATCACTTGTAGTGATGCTTGTAGTGCATCATCTAAAATTAAGTTTCGGATTCTTCAAAGCAGAGTGGGAACCAGCAGCATTTGAAGTACTCTGAGTCCAGAATCCTTCTAGATTTCCACAGTTTTCCCCCAAGCCTTTTATAGTGTTCCACCCACACCTAGCTTTTCAGCAGTTCTTTTTTTTTTTTTTTTTAAGTGTCTTGCTTCTATCCAGTTCTTCCAAAGTATTCAACCTCATTTTTCTTTCACATTTACATTTCAGTGGTTTATGTAACATGTAGTTAAATTATATAATAACAATAACAGGAGTAAATGGGTGAGGCCACGAGTGAGTATCCACGAGTTGGTGTGAAGCAGACAGCTGAGCTACATGGAGACAGAAACGCATGGGTGAACCCGTCCTAGGCAGTCAGTGTGCAGCAGTGTGTTGTACAGAGGAAAAGGGGGGCGTATCCCTGGTCCAAGTGGAAGTCGCTAACAATTTCTGCCACGTGGTTTTTTAAAAGCCATGGTTCAAGTACAGTAGTTTCTGCTAGGAGTTTGGTATGAACCCAAAGTGTGGCATAACTGATAAGCAGTGTGTACAAGGCACACAGTTTTCAATAGCATTAGTAAAAATTGGGAAACAGTGATCTCACAGTGCTTGAGCCATTTGGGTCCCAGTGAGAGCGGCATGTCTAGGTGAGGACTGCAATTAAGTAAATAAACCAGAGACCTTCTAGAACAATGGCTCCTAACTAACTCTTCCTCCAGAATAATGCATGTAAACATATGCACATTTTGCATGCGTTTAATTATATGGCGTTGTAAAGTGATTGCTTTTACAGACTGTAAAAATATTTTTTAACAAATTGTGATCTCATTATCATGAGATTAGATGCTACTTCCTAAAACTTTTTAATGAATTCACATTTTACAAATAAAGCAAAAAGATGGGTCCAGTTATGCTCAAAATAAATTTCAGCAAGAAGGCTGCTTTTGTTTAGCTTGAAAATGTAGTTGAAATTGTGTGGTGGCTTTTGATATGGCAGCATGAATGTCACCTTGTTTTCAAACCGTCAGTCAGTTTTAACTTTTCTTTATTATGACAACAAGCACTAAACACCTGATTGATAATACTAATTGTGGCAAGTGGAGTAAGATTCCCACACTTGGAAAAGCAAACTGAGACGTACTCCAAGGAACTAGACATTTCCCCGTGGTGCTTGGTTTTAGTTCATTTTATATTATTTGCTTTATCCTCAAGCTATTGAGATCGTTGTCAACAAGTTTTGCCAACACTGTGCTGTCTGTGTCAGCGAGGATAGAATTCTAAATCCGCATTTCACTTTGAACAGAACTAACCTTCATAAGAGAGCTGGTTTCCTCCCAGCTGTGGAGTTCTTTCTCCAGATTTGTGGAGAAGTTTACTTATGTGTCTTGATCCAGTTCTCTCCTCTGAAATGGCTGCTTGAAGAGCACTCCGGTCTTAAGCAGAACCCAAAATGGCGTCTGTTGGGCCTAGAATTGAAGCATTTACTTCCTTCATTTGGTCCCAGATGTCTATCAACTAAAGTCAGGAACTAATCCTTCTTGTCATGCATTCTTAGAATTGACTTTCCTTCAGTCTCAAAAGAAGTAGAACCTCTACCTCTCCGTCAAGCGCTGTTAGACTGGTCCTCTGGAAACCCAGTGAACTCCATGCCCTCTTTTTCTCACATTTCTTGACAGAGTATCTTGAAGAGGTGCTGATTCACAGCAGTACACAAGACTTCTGTGAGGATTGCTCATAAAGCCTTTGAAACCATTGCGTGTCGATGTGAAAATTAGAGTCATGCTGAAGCAGGAATCTTAGTCTCTACCTAAGCAGCAAATCCGGATGTGTGGCCAAACATCCATTTTAGGGGCTCCATCTGAGCAGGAAGTACTGTTCATTTTTTATGGCCAGGAGGGTTGTCAGCATTGGTAGCCTTTACAGGTTCCAGACGATGCTTTCAGAATAGGAATTCTTTAACGAGGTCGGCACACCACTTACCGAATGAAAGCCAGTTAGTTGTTGGCTGCACTAGAAGGCAAGCAGTCATTCATCTGGTTACGAACTAAAAGGATACAATACTTCCATCAACTCCACTTTTTGTGTCCCGTCTTCAGACACTGGAATGCATGTAGGTGGTTCTGGAGTGGATGGTGCTGTTCACCAGAAGGGCTGCTTCACTTTCTCTCTCTGTACTCATCTGCAACCCAGTTTACCCAGGGAGGGCGTAGCGACTGGGTTTTCTTCCCCTCTGCAGTGTGACAAGCAGCCTTATGGGTGCTTCAAAAACAAGGCTGTTTGGACACAACTATGTTTTAGTTAGGCATCCTACTCCTAGGATCCTACTTGTCTGAAATGTTTGTTGTGTGGAATGTTGTAAGGCATTTGTTGAATTTTGTTGACATAAACACCTTTGGCACTTACTATGTGATAAAAGTACTGTAGCCTTAGTTAACCGTGGCAACTATAAAAGTAAAAACAGAAGATTTGTAAGCTTTATCCTTCTTTCTTTTCCCTGACGCTTTCTGATAGGGAAAATAATTGTATTGGCAGGATATATGCAGTCTTTAGCTTATGTTATTGGTAAGCTTCTGGATCTCATCACATGGCAAGGTGGATGACTGTTTACTGTTTGACAATTAGTATATAATGTAGCAGCAGGATGATTTTATATTATTTGACCACATACATTAGCATCCTGTGCTACCTCATATTTAGCATAATAGGACATTTTTTTAAAATTTCTTAACATTTATTCATTTTTTAGAGACAGAGAGACAGAGCATGAGTGAGGGAGGGGCAGAGAGAGAGAGAGGGAGACACAGCATCCAAAGCAGGCTCCAGGCTCCCAGCTGTCAGCACAGAGCCTGATACGGGGCTCAAACTCACCGACCATGAGATCATGAGCTGAGCCGAAGTCAGACGCTTAACCGACTGAGCCACCCAGGCTCCCCAATATAATAGGACATAGTTTTAAAGTAATAGGAAAGAGGGGCACCTGGGCGGCTCAGTCGGTTGAGCGTCTGACTTCAGCTCAGGTCATGATCTCACGGTTCATGGGTTTAAGCCCCATGTTGGGCTCCGTGCTGACAGCTCCGAGCCTGGAGCCTACTTTGGATTCTGTGTCTTCCTCTCTCTCTGCCCCTCCCTTGCTCGCTCTCTCTCTCTCACTCAAAAATAAACATTTTTAAAAAAATTTTTTAAGAGTTAAAGTAATAGGAAAGAAATCAAAGAAAAAATATTTGTAACTCACAGAGTACGTCAGTGGAACCTCCTAGTGGTGAGAAGTCTCAAAATCATTTACTTTAAGTTTGGCTTAGGGAATAAGGACATTTTGCATAGGTGAGATGGCATGGTAGTGTTTTTAAGTATTTAAAAAATGATCTTACAGGGAAGGGTAATACTCTTTTTGTAGGTCCAGAGGGTATAGATGGACCAACAGATAAATATTATAAAAATGGTCTGTGTCCACTCGATAAAAGGAACATTTTCTAATATTTCCATCCCTTCTCCCCATCAATAAAATAGGCTACTTTGCAAGACTTTCTCCTCATAAAAGTTAACGGCCCCGTGTCCATCACACCAAAAACCCACCTTACTTCTATCGTGACTTCTGTTTAATGTCTCACTCCCTATTTATTTGCCTGTGAGGTCGCACTGAAGGGAGGCGGATGGAGCAGAGCTAAGTGTGTGGGATGCAGGGCCAGGTGGGCAAGTGTGGTCTTCGATGCTTCAGTTTCTCAGTGTGGTAATCCTTCTCCCCTACTTACAGGGATGATGTAGGAATTGAATGAGTTAATATACCTCTACAGTGCCTGGCAAGTACTCAGATGTTAAGTGCTAACACCCTGCCGTCTGTCAGCCACACGGTCAACACTTAGGCTGAAAGACTAGCTAGCTATAAGCTGAACAGCCATCTTTCAGTGATGTCTTGGGAAGATTTGCTTTGTTGGACAGCACACATAATTTCTAAGGACCGGAGCATTCTGGAGATGGGAGTCTCAGAGAACGGGGGGGGGGGTCTGGGCGGATGCTGTGTGTGTAGGGAACACAAAAGCCCCATACTTGTAGAGGACTTGACTTCCTCCCGAGTTTCTGTCATGGCTGACTCTGTGGAAGATATAGCACGCTTCATCAGAATATTTTCCAGCTTCCTGGAAGGGCTTCTGGAATAGATGAGCTTTTTTCGTTTTTATACTTTAGGTTAATTTGTTAGCTTTGGAAAGTTGTCATTTTGGTTTTTTTTGTTCACCTCTACCTCACTAAAATCTCAGTCTGTGATCATTTTATTTACAATGGGGTAGAACACAAACCCTTTATGCACTTTCTCCGTATTCCAGAATGTGTTCAGTATGATTATGATAGTGATTTTACTAAAACCAGAGCATCCGATTTGTAGTATTTGTGAAGAATCATCTCTTAAATTCATTTGCAGCCCAAAGCGTGGTCCCTGAAGTTTGTATCCATTCTGCCACCGCTTACCCAAGTCTTTTGGCCACTTCCTTACAGTCCTGGAACCCGTTTCTTATCTGTAGCTTGCAATTACTAAAAGTACCACCTTCACTAGCTGTTCCGAGGATTAAGTGAACCAGTGTGTGGAATGTGTTCAGCACAGAGCCTGGCATAAGCAAGTTCCTTAGAAAGCGTCCTCCTCAGGAGTATTCCAGCCTTTCACCAATCCATATGTATATGTCTGTCATGTGTTGGTACTAATTTACTTCTCGAAGGACTGACCTGAATAACGTGGAGTATACAGGAGCCCCTCCCTTTAAGCGCTCTCGCACTAGTGAGTGGATCAGAACAGAATTATGGGCTAAATACCGGAGAGGTGTGGGCAGGGTGCAGGGAGGCCCTGGAGGGAAGGTCTGGGTCAGAACTCAGACTAACTCCAGAACGGTCTGATGAAAGTATCAAACTTGGGGCGCCTGGGTGGCACTGTCGGTTAAGTGTCCAACTCTTTACCTCAGCTCACGTCATGATCTCACAGTTGGTGAGTTCAAGACCTGCATTGGACTCTGCTCTGATGGCATGGAGCCTGCTTGGGATTCTCTCTCTCTCTCTCTCTCTCTCTCTCTCTTTCTTTCTCCCTCTCTCTCTGCTCTTCCCCTGCTTGTGCTCTTTCTCTCTGAAAATAAATAAATAAAGTGCTGAACTTCAAAAGTGAGACTGGGCTTACCCACCCAGGAGGTGTTTCAAAGGAAAGAGAATTTTAATACACTGTAGAGATGCATTGGGGACCTACCCCTTCCCTGTCACAGTGTTTTTGTCTGCCTTTCCTTCACCCTCCTCCTCCTACCCCTTCCTGCCCTCTTCGCCTTTCTCTAGGGAAATAAATGCAGATACCTGTGCATTCGGCCCCAGTTCCTCCATCTGGGGGAGTGGCACCACACACAGGATTTGTCCAACTGAGCCCTTAGGGAAAACTTTTTGAGGTTGACCTACTGAGCCATGAATTACTGCCCAAAGATGTAAAGGGGCTTTTCTGTCAGGATGCTTACAAGTTAAGGTATTTTAGTGTTTTCTAAGTCTGAAGATCTCTTTTGTTTATATAACGTCAGCTTACGTTTCTTTAGTTTTTTTATTAAATATAGAGGGATAGTCGAGGTGCTAGGTTTCTATGTGTATGAGATTCTTAAGAACTGTTTTCATTTGTTTACATCAGCAGCAAAACCTGAAGATTTTATCTGATGTCTAAAATGTCCTAGTTGTTCCAGAATCAGATTGTGGTTAATTGACCATAATAGCAGCTAGTTCCCTACAGCTAAAAATATTGAGGAGAAAATACCAGTAAAAGAGTGAAAACATAACGCTGTCAGCAGTGGTGAAATATGTAAATACCAAGGTTTAGACCTAGAAATATATTTGACCTACAACGAAAGAAATCTGTCAAAGCTGTTTTATTTGAAACCTCAATAAAGGTACTTTTTCATCAAGGAAAGTTCGTCGTGCATCTCGTAACTTTCACCTGCCAATAGATTACCGTTCTGTGTAGTATTTTCATTCTTTTTCTTTTTTCTTTTCATTTTCAGCTTATGGAAAAGTATTTCTGGTTCGTAAAATCAGCGGTCACGATACTGGAAAGCTGTATGCCATGAAAGTACTGAAAAAGGCAACGATAGTTCAAAAGGCCAAAACCACAGAGCACACAAGGACAGAGCGGCAAGTCCTGGAGCACATCAGGCAGTCAGCATTTTTGGTGACGTTGCACTATGCTTTCCAGACAGAAACCAAACTTCATCTCATTTTAGGTAAGTGTCCATTGGCCCTCGGTTGTCAGTTGTTCTTTTTACCAGAACACTTTTTCCCTTGGGTCTTGAGTCGCAATGAACTCAAAGGACCGCCTCCTTCAGACTTAGAAGAAATGAAACGGTTTGACTCTCATTCTTTCTGTGACGGCAGTTCCTTGAACACCATGAGTTGTTCTGGATTTGGGACCTCCCACCCTGAAGGGGTTTATATACTTCTATTCCACATTCCTTTGTTGGTCTTAAGGAATACTTGAGTCATTAGGGGGGGGTCTGTTTCCCTGGGCATTGTGCTTCCACTCAAATGTGAGGACTGGAATGGTGACATGGGCCACAGTTTCTGCCTCAGGAGTTCTCAGGAGCTTTCCACGTTCGGGCTGAAAAAGGGATATTTGTGGAAACTGGTAGTTGGGGAAAAAGATAAAAGGGAGACTTCTATTCTTGGAGATGCTTTGCTTTTTTGGTGAAAAATCTGCATTTAAAGGAGATGCTCACCAGCCAGTCAATGGGGGCACTCCCATTTCTACCCACAGACACTTTCTGAATCCTTTCCTTTCCCAAACAGAGTTGGCCCATCATGTATGAACTTTGGAAATGTCCTCTGTTACACGTTGCCAGATTGCCTCGCGGGAAAGTCGCAGCGTTTTCTCTTCCTCCTAATGATAAATGGTGATGCTGTACTCTGTCCTCATTGACTATTTCATCTGTTCCACTTTAGTCCCACCCTTGTGATAATTTGCATTTATGTGCTATGCTCCCCTGGTTCTCGAACTGTTCTGAGGGTTAGAGGAGATAGAAGTCCACATCGTGCTCTGTAAGCATCACCTATTTCTTGAGTGTGAATGGTATGCCTGCACCATGCTACGTGCCAAGTATTATCCATGGTGATCACTAGCCCTCACGACAGTGCCGCTAGAGTCCCCTCATTAGTGATGTTGATGGTTCTAGAAGCTATATCTCCTGAAGTTACATATCTTGTGTAAACTTGAGAATGAAGATTGGAACTCGGGTCTGACTCATTTCAAAGTCCGCCAAACAGTGCTGCCTATACTCTTTGATTATTGGTAGTACAGACAGGTAGGTTCTTAAATATATATTTGACAATTTTGTCGAATGCCTTTATTTTGGAAATTATACTTTTATCAATGACGCCTAAAGTTGCATTCACTTTTTGAGTCATGAAGTTACACTTCAGGCTCAGTTTGGAATGCTTACCGTCAACTAACAGTCCTAAATCTTGTATACGTAGAGGTCACACTCTCCCTTGCCCTGTCAGGGTCCCCTGTTACCATCATCATCTACCCGGTGTTCCTGCAAGTCAGTTATCATTTGGCTCTTCTTTCTGCCTCCTGGGTCTACCTGCTCAGCTTTGTTACTTACTGATTCTTAAATACGTATTCCCGGAGTATCCCAGGTATATGGCACAGAGCACTTTCGTACAATGATTTTGAGCACTTATGGCAGGAGAACTCTTCCCTCAAGTGACGACGCAAACATTCAAATGGAAAACAAATAGAAATGAGTACCTCTGCTTGAATCTAAGCCCAAGGGCACAAAGTCCTGCCAGTTTATCTCTATACCCACCCTACAAGAATCTCCAGGGAAGCTTTAGGGAGTCCATGAACACTGCTTGAGAAGTAATTATCTTGTTTAAGCTTTTCCCCTTATAAAGAGCCGGCTCATCAAAGTGAAATCATGCGCCTAAGATCATGTAAGTAGTGTGAGCCTGACGTGGCAAGCAGCCACACTCCCAGACTCTGCACCACCGCAGAGCAGCTTTTCTCTTCCGCTCCTCTTCTTCCTGTTCTCGCACCATAACTGGACTCGGTCTTTTCTTTTACTGTTTATCGTAAATCGTGTAGTTTGGTAAATCACGTTTTTAATTTAGAAGTAGATGAATGGACGATTTTGTATTTGATTAAAAAACAATAGTCTTGGGGTGCCCGGGGTGGCTCTGTTGGTTAAGCGTCTGACTTCGGCTCAGGTCATGATCTCGCAGTTCATGGGTTCGAGCCCCATGTTGGGCTCTGTGCTGACAGCTCGGAGCCTGGAGCCTGCTTCGGATTCTCTCCCTTGCACTCTGTCTTTCTCAAAAATAAACATTTAAAAACAAAGCAAAACAAAACAATAGTCTTTAATAGTATTGCTTTTTAGCTGGTGGTTCTCCATTAATTTTGCTCTTTGTTAGTGGCCTATAAATAAATACAGAAGAAAACAAGAAAACCTGTTTCTGGAGCCATCTCAGGAGTAGAATGTGGACTAGAATAGCATGCCGGCTCCATCATGAGTGAGGCAGTACCTTTGGAACGCATGCCCTCTACTTCCTCTCTGTGTTGATGTATTTAACATAATTTCTCATTGTGCATGTTAATAGTTGTTTTTTTGGCTTTAAAATCAAAACTTTGCAGAATCTTTGAGCAAGGCTTTATTATCAACTGTTTTTATGGTTCAGTTTGCAATGCTTAGAATGCACACTAGGCCAGTTTTCCAAATGTTGTGCTATACACTTAGTCCTCATCTTAGTCCCTTTGAGCTGCTGTAACAAAATACCACAGACAAGGGGCTGAAACAACAGATGTCTGTTTTCCTCACTGTTGTGGCGGCTGGAAGTCCCAGATCAAGGTGCCGGTAGGGTTGGTTTCCTCTGAGGGCCATAAGGAAAGTCTGTTCCAGGCCTCTCTCCATGGCTGGCAGATGGCCATCCTCTTGCTGCCTCTTCCAACAGTCCCCTCTCTGTGCATCACACCTGATGGTGCTTTATGTGTTCAATAGTCCTCTTATAAGGATACGAATCTGATTGGATTAGGGCCCACCCCGAATGCCTCATTTTAGTAATTTAATTACCTTTGAAGACCTTGTCCCCAAATACAGTCACGTTCTGAGGTAGTGGGGGTTAGGGCTTCAATATATTAATTTAGGGCAGGCAGGGAGGACACAGTTCAGCCCATAACTATCTGTTAAGTTTATAGATTAGAGATAGCAAGAATTTTCATGTTGAGCTCTTCAGGGACCTAGATGACCTTTTTTTTTTTTTTAATTTTTTAAAATTTATTATTTTTGAGAGAGAGAGAGAAAGCACATGAGTGGGGAAGGGGCAGTGATGGGGGCGTGGAATGGAGGATCCAAAGTGGGCTCAGCACTGACAGCAGGGAGCCCAGCGTGGGCTTGTGTACCGTGAGATCATGACCTGGGCCGAAGCTGGATGCTTAACCAGCTGAGCCACCCAGATGCCTGCCCAGCTGACCTTTTTGTCTGAAGTAAATATTATAGACCTTTTTAAAAAAAAATAATATATTTTTAAAACTATTTATTACTGTAAAAGCACATATATGCATATGGAAAATACAGAAAAGCAAAAATAAGAAATAAAAGATGTCAGAAAGCAAAAATAAGAAAACCTTTTCACTACTGGGAGTTTACCTCATTCTATATCGCTTGGTTATTACTTAGTATGTGTATCCTAGATCTTTTTGTCTGTGTGTCCGCATGCAGGCACGTTTTGTCAGATGAGGTGGTCCCGTGCTACCTACGGTTTGCACCCAACATCCTTTCTTCAGCCGATGATGCCTGCTTTTCCTGGTTAATAAACTTTCACTTCATTTAATACCCAGTGGTACCAGTGATGTATTGTGCATATAACAAACCGCTCTACAAAGTAGTTGCTTCAGCAAGGATTTGTTTTCTCGTCATTTTGTGCGTTGGCCGGGCGGAGCTCTGCCGGTGGAGCCCAGACCTGCTCGTGGGATGGTGCTCAGCTAGCTGCAGGGTTGGCTGGCCTTAAATTGCCAAGATGGTTACACTCTCGTGTCCGAAAGCGAGTGCTGGCAGTTGTCTCGGGCACCTCTCTTCTCTGCGTGGCCTGTCGTCCTCCAGGGCAGTAGATCAGTTTCTTCCTAGCACAGCAGCCTCAGGGCAGCCGCTGAGAGGGCAAAGGTAGAGGCTGCAAGGCCTCCCAAGGCCAGGCTCTGGAACTCATGCAGCTTCACCTCTGACCTGAGACCAGCCTGGATTTGATGGGTAGAGAAATAAACTCCCTTCCACCTTTTTTTTAGTTTTGTGTTTTTTTTTTTAATTAAGATCTAATAGACATACAGCATTATATTAGTCTTAGGTATACAGCATAATGATTTGGTATTTGTATATATTGCAAAATGATCACCACAGTATATCTGGTTAATGTCCCTCAGTACACATAGTTACAGAATTTTGTTATGATGAGAACTTTGAAGATGTACTCTCTCAGCCACTTTCAAATATGTAACACAATATTACTAACTCTAGTTGCCCTGCTGTACGTGACATCTCCATGACCTGTTTTGTAACTGAAAGTTTGTACCTTTTTTTAAAAATGTATATTTATTTATTTTGAAAGAGGGAGAGAGAGAGAGAGAGAGCTCTGAAGGGGCAGAGAGAGAGGGGGAGAGAGAAATTCCCAAGCAGGCTCCACACCATCAGCACAGAGCCTGACGCAGGGCTTGAACTCACGAAGTGTGAGGTCATGACTTGAGCCAAAATCAAGAGTTGGTCGCTTAACCAACTGAGCCACCCAGGCGCCCCAAAAAGTTTGTACCTTTTGACTCTCATCACTCATGTCACCTACTAATCCTCATCCCTGCCTCTGGCAACCACCTAAGTGTTCTATTTATAAGCTTGGTTTCTGTGTGTCTTTTGTTTCTTTTTTAAGGTTCGGCATATAAGTAAGATCATATGATATTTGTCTTTCTGTTTCTGATTTATCTCACTTAGCATAATGCCCTCAAAGTCCATTCATGTTGTCACAAATGCCATGATTTCATTCTTTTTTATGGCTGAATAATACTCCACTGTGTATATATACCACATTTTCTTCATTCATTGATGGACGCTTAGGTTATTTCTATATCTTGGCTATTGTAAGTATAATGATGCAGTGAACACGGGAGGAGGGCATATATCTTTTGAAGTTAGTGTTTTCATTTTCTTCAGAAAAATACCCAGAATGCAGTTGCTGGATTATATGGTAGTTCCATTTTTAGTTTTTGAGGAAACTCCATACTGTCTTCCACAGTGGCTGCACCAGGGCGCATTCCTACCCATAGTGCAGGAGGGTCCCTGTTCACATGCTCGCCAAAGACCTCACTTCCTGATGAGGGGACTACAAATCATTGGTGGCCATCTACCACACAAGGCCATATTCACATTTCACTAATTGTCACATAGTATCTTTTTCAGCTGATTCGTCCAAACCAGGATCCAGTCCAGGAACATGTACTTGGTTGTTATGTCCTTGAAGTCTCTTAATCTGGAACCTACCCTTTTTTGTATCCATGGCTTACTGGTCTGAGAAATTATCTTGTAGTATCTTTTAGCTTATCCCTCTCTCTACTGAATTCTAGTAGTTGGGAAGTTAGATCTGGTCTTGATAGATTGACGTTCACTATTTTAGCTGGAGTAAATCGTAGGTGGTGTTGCATGTTTCATATTGTATCGCATCAGGAGAAACCCATTATCTGGTTGTTAGTAGTGTGAAGACTAAGAGAGATGATAGTCTGATCCCTTTATAACAGAATTATGTTTTTTCCTTATTAGTGAAAATAATTTGCATGATGTTTTGGCACTTTATGGTTTTAACAATTAATACTTGATAATTGCTAAAATCAACGAATTATGAGTTGCAAAGTGGTGATTTTCTACGTCTATCATTTCTTCTGTGTTTATTGGCTGGCATTCTTTCGTCAAGTGTGGCTTTCTGTCATCCACTGTAATTCTTTGGTTACCCTGAGACACGGTTTCTAACGGAAAGGCAAGAATCATTTCCTTTAACTGTCTGCATTCAAAGCGAGACGTTAAAAAGCAAACTCCAGTAGGCCTGTATTTCAGGGTGCCTGATATCAACTACCAACAGTCATAACCAGAGGTAGCTTGTCCCGTGTACTGTTCTGATTGTTCTCTTTTTCACTTACAAGTGTGTCCTAGAGCTCACCCTGCATAAGTTCATAAAGATCTTCTCATTCTTGGGATGCCTGGCTGGCTCAGTCGGTAGAGCATGTGACTCTTGATCTTGGGGTTGTAGGTCCGAGCCCCACATTGGGTGTGGAGATTACTTAAAACTAAAATCATAAAAAAAAAAAAAAATCTCATTCTTTTAAATTTCCTTTGTAGCAATGCCATTCTGTTCTATGGTGTACACAACCAGTTCTGTATGACTGGATCTTTGGGCTGGTTCTAATCTTATTTTGAGGCTTCAGATACAAGTTTGCACATGTAATTTCCCACTTGCGTAGGAAAAAACCATAGGCTTTCTAGGTCTGTATTTTGCATATACCCTTCCATAGCAGTTGCATCATTTTATACTCCCACCAGCATTGTCCTCGAGTGCCTGTTTGTCTGTGGAGCATGATTGAACTTGTGGGTGTTTCCTGGTCTCACAGGCGAGGAGTTGCATCTCAGTATAGAGCTAATGTACAGTCTTGTTAGTGACAGTGAACATCTTTGCTTATGTTTCAAAGGTCATCTGGGGTTTTTTCTGAAAATCATTTGTACCCTTTGCTCATTTTTTTCTTAATTTTCGACCAGCTCTTAGAGAGAGGAACCATTTGCGATATGCATTGTAAAATTTCCCCTGCTTTCCATTTGCCTCTTGACTTTACGATGTTTTTACCAGGTAAACAATTTAAATTTATGTGTAGTGGAATTTATTTTAAAACTATTTTTATGGCTTGCAGATTTTCAGTCATAAAAATCCTCATAAAAGATCTCCTCAAATTTGAGGGTTATAAAAGAACTCAGTGATGTTTTTTTCCAGTGCTTATATAGTTTTATTTTTTGGATTGAGTACTTTGATACATGGAGCATTTTTCTTTGGGTGTAACATCAAATAAGTATCCAACCTAATCTTTTTCGTTTGACTACTGGTTTTCTCAGTACCATTTAGTAAAAAAAGTCCAAATTTCCACTGACCTGAGGCTCTGCCTTTCCCATATTTTAAATTCTCACATACATCAGGGTCTGTTTCTTGATTCTCTGCTCTGTTTGGTTTGTTGAATCACCAGCCATAATCATGCTATTTTAGTTTATCCGAGTTCTACAGTGTGCTTTAATACCTGGCAAGGCTGGTCCTCAGAACCTTTTGGGGGGCCATCGCGTTTGTTTATTTTTCAACATGAACTTTAGAATCAAATTGTTGAGTTCTGTATGGGTGTTGAGCTTGTTAGGGTGTTTTTATTGGAATCGTTTTAAATGAAAACAAATTTAGGGAGAATTGACATTTTTATGATACGGGTTATTCCTGCTTAAGAACACGGTATGTCTTTTCTCATGTGTTGAATTCTGAGACCTACAGGAGCGTTTCTCATTTTCCTCCCACCCACATTTCTTCAGTTAATCTTAGATAATCTGCCACGTGTCACCATTGTAAATGGGGTCTTCTCTTCTACTGTATCTTCTAGCTGAGAGCTGACAGTCGTTGTACATTAATTTTATACATGCTGTCTGACTGCATTTTCTTACCCCCTCCGTGGTACTTGTGTCCCGTCCTATTCTTTCTCAGCCTGCTCATGGCACACTGACTGGTTTGTCTCTAAGTTTTGCTGAAGGAACAGGTTATGAGATTCATTACCATTCTTGCTGTTCTTTAGGATGTGTTGGGAGCTGACGTGGATACCCACAACTAGGTTGCTGTCCCATTCCTCCTCGGATTCATGGCTCACTGGGCATTTCTTGACCAGTCTCCTTCCCTTGGGATAAAATTTGCCTGATTGGCACAGGCTTCTCCAAACAATAAGATTATTGTAACATTAGTATTATCTTGACAGATGCTTACCCTTGACACTTGCCAGATATGGAGTATAGTGTTTCTGTCAGAACTGCGTAGGTACGATTGTTTCCTACAATACACCTGGTTTAGTTGTAATTGTCTTCCATTCATTTCTGTTGTTTTACTGTCTTCCACCTTAGGGCTCAGTAGCAGTGACTAGACTTGTCTCCTGGGCTGTAATTTGTTGACTACTCCTGTATACTCCATCTGTTGGAAGTCGCATTTCTGTGGGGTTTGTTTTTTTTTTTTTTTTAATTCTACATCGTGAATATCTTCTTAGGCTCTGTTGTAATTTACATCTAATGGTATCATATGGATTTAATGGGTTTTCTCCGTTATATAATTATTTAGCCTTTCCAAGTCTTATAATATGCAAACCATACGTACTTCCTTTTATAACTTTCTTTGTACCTCTCTCTGTATGGTTATAACAAGAAATATAAAAATATTTTAATCTATTCTTGTTCTCTCTCTCTCTCTCTCTCTGTCTCTTAAAATTGTATTCATTTTAACTAACAGTGGGAGAGAATTCTCTGTGGAAAATAATCTATAAAAACAATTTTTCTTTTGGTATTCTCTGATCTGTTAATGGTAATTTTGTCAAAATACCAGCTGATTTATGACTGTATAAACTATCAGATTTATCAGTAGAATTAAGACACTAAAGAAGAGAGTGAAGAAACAAATCACAAAGGGTTTTATAAAGGTGATGCCAAGGAGCTTTGTTAATAATGAATGCCACCCCGGCCTTGTAGACAGTATCATGAATCATCCTTTCAGTATGAATTGAAGTTATTGAAAGCATTAAAGTTTCACTTTTGAGTCTTAATATCATCTCACACTTTGCAGGGTGAGGACATTGCCGAGATGGTAGCAGTTGGAGTGGATCATGATACATTGCAGTCTGTAGTACTTGGCAAAACAGGCAGTAATGGAAGGAACTTCCTTTTCTTTGCTTTGAAGTAAATATGACTAATTTCCAACACTGATAGAGATGTCTTAGTCAGAACTTTATAATGATTTTGATAAGCTGGAATGCATTCATGAAGAAGTGCTATTAGAAAGTTGAGCTAAAACCAAAAGAAAAAAAAAAGGAAGATGACTTTGGCATGACATTAAAAAGAAATTATTTTCAGGTATGTGTGGTATATCATATTAAGACTGTACTTGAGATACAAGACAAGAAGAGGTGCGATCAAGAGAGATTTGGGTGGTCTGGAGGAGGAAGAGTAGGTGGAAATGAGAACCAGAATGTGTAGGAGTTCATGTATTTGAGGCCAATCCGAAGCAAGAGAAAAATTTGTAGGGGAAGCAAATAAAAGAAGGCCAAGTAATAGTGCACAGTGGGAGTAGTGGTGAGGGCAGAATACGGGACTTAAAGCAGATAGCTCTTTGGAGGGTGCCACCGTAAGAGGAAACATGAGAGAGAAATGCTAAATAAAGGGATTTGAGAGTAAAAAGGTTAAATGACTAGAGGTCAGAGTATTGCCAGACATAAGTAGATCTGTGGAGAGTGAAAGTAGAACCAGGAGATCTCCCTTTGAAAACAGGAGATGTAGGATTTCACCCTTGGTTTTGTCTGTTAGCTCTGCTTCCCCTCCTGCCAGCTGATTTCCATGAGATGACATAAACAGAGCCTTCAAAAGTTGACCCAACTCTTCCCATGGTTATCCTTGTACACCCTCAGGGGAAAATAGTGCTGTGTAGGTCGTTTCTGTAGTCTTTTGTAACATTTGAAGGCTCACCAAACTTAGTATCTCGAGTGGATTTCAGTGTCTCCACCTATTAATAGAAGCACATAAACTAAGAACAGCAGAGAGTTTCTGCGTTCAGCAGTAAGTCACATCAGATGTGCATGGGTCTGAGCAGCTGAAACTATCCTCTACCAACTAGCAATGTATGTTCCTTCTCAACAAAGTGAACGTGTTCCATGTTATTAATGCTCTTGTTGCATGACTTCTCAACAGTATACTCAAAGCATGAACAGAAAAAGTTGTTGCAAATACTTAGAAGTGACTTCGAGTACCTATTTTTTTTGTTTTGAAATGGAAAAATTAAATAATACGTAGAAAGCAATAATTGTGATTGAAAGCGGATGCTGTTTACTTTAATGTTAATCCCATATTTCCCCAGTCTTACTGAGATGTAATTGACATATAACATTATATTAAAGATGTACAACATAACGATTTGATATGTTTATATGTTGTGAAATGATTACCACACTAAGTTAGTTAACACCTATCACCTCAGAGAGTTACAAATATTTTTTCTTCTGATGAGAACTTTCAAGACCTACTCTCTTAGCAACTTGCAAATATACAGTACAGTATTGTTAATGAGAGCCCCATAAAATATTGTCTCAAAAATATGAATAATTTGTCATAGGGAGTTGCTGGAATCCTGGAAATTTTGTGGGGATCTTCAGGTCGAGTTCTGAAGATTAGTTCATTGTTTTTAAAAAACAAATGTACTAGCTTAAAGGCTACTTCTTTTTCTTCCAATCTCCTCCCCCTTTCCCAAACACACACACAGAAGACCCACACCACAGAGTGTGCTGTCCAAAATCCAAGAAGGAAATATTATTGAGGATGCGATAACCCTACAATAACAAAATGGAATCTACTTGCTATTGTTAAATATCTGTGTCAGTTAAGTGTCATTGAAATAAGACATAAATTGCATCCCTTGTATGAAAAAAAAAATTGACCTAAATTAGAGGAACATCATTCTAGCATAATAGAGAAAAAGATTCTTTTAATGGGAACTGTGGAGGATCTGGCACTTTATAATTATTTTAAATTATTTTCTACAAGGACATATTAATGTGTCACAGTACTAGAATTGCTGCCCACTGGTAGAAGTCTTATACACTGTAACTTGTTACTTCTCTAGACATAAACTTCACCCTGTCTTTTGGGTGAAGACTTCTTCCTCAGTCCATGGGCCTGATACTGAGCCAGTTTAGAAGCATAGGGACTCTTGCAGGTCTCAAAAGTAGACGAATAAATGATGGTTCATAGGAGAGATGATAATGTGGCTTCAAATTCAAGTTCATTATGTAGGTTTCCTGGAGGACTCTTTGGGATACTGACCCCTTTGGTACAAGAGGTGAACTGTATCAAGATTTTGTCAATTCTAAAACTCTTCATGAATGCTACGAATATTTGCCTGCTTACCCTGTGCCAAGTGCTTGGAAATAGTAGCAAACAACCTAGCCAAGATTCTCTACCCTCAGAGCCTTGTAATCGAAAAGGGGGACAGACATTAAATAAATTAGCACATAACTGAGTACTTAGTTGAAGCAGGTAGTCGGAAGGAGATGCAGAGGGCACTAATGAAAGTCAGTCGTGAAAACACCTAAGTCTAGTCTGTATTGTCAGGCAAGACCTTCCCAGAGAAGTGACATTTAAAGTGTAATTTAAGAGGAAGAATAGAAGTTAGGTGAGCAACAGGAGGGGATATGGAAGAATGTTCCAGGCACAGGGCTCCACCCAGCATGTGTGGTAGCCTGAAAATAGGAGCAGTAGAGGGCTACCAAAATGTCAATGGGAACCCAGTGGAAACAGTCCTGTGCGGTGTGGTTGTGAGGTCAGATCATGCAGGGCTTTTAGATCTTGGAGTCGGATGGATTTGTGTCACCTTAAGCAAGTCCCTTGGTTTTAAGCATGATTTACAACTTACCAATGTCTTCTCCATTAGCTGTTTTGCGAAACAGACTACCCCAAGTTAAGTGGCTTTAACACAGCCATTTTGGGGCAAGTCAGTTTGGGCTGGACCCACAGGCATGGTTCCCCAGTCTTACTTTACTCTCCTTGAAATCTTTCTCTTGGTTTGCAAAGTACAGCTGAAAAGTCAAGTAATGTGAGGGCTGAAAAGCATCCATTGTCTGGTAACACAAGGTTGTTTTTAACCCTAGTCTACGGTGCTATTATGAAGGTGGACGTTGTTCTGTAGTGTGTTAAGCAGTAAATAGAGGCTGTGGTGGGCTGAATGATGGCCACCCAGAAATGCTCACAGCCTAATCCTTGGAACCCATGAATATGTCGGGTTATACGACAGATGAGAATTAAGGTTGCAGATGGAATTAAAATTGTTAGTCAGCTACCTTAAAATAGGGGGATTTTCCCAGATTACCTGAACAGGCCCAGTGTGATCACAGGGGAGGGTGGTTAAAAGTGAAAGGAAAGCAAAAGAGGAGAGTGCACTGGAGATGTGACTACAGAAGAGGTTAGAGTAACGGGGTGTGAGCAGTTGACTTGACTGCCATTGCTGGCTTTGAAGATGGAAGGGGCCATGAGCCCCAGTGTGGGTAGCCTCTTGAAGCTGGAGAAGACCAGGAAACAAGACTTTTCCCCAGAACCTCCAGAATAAATGCAGCCCTGCTGACACCTTGATTTTAGCCCAATGACATGCATGTCAGACTTACGATCTACAATATAAAGTAATAAATTTGTTTTGTTTTAAGCCACCAAATCTTGTAGTAATTTGATTACCAACAATAGGAAGTGAACAGAGGGTAGGGAGAGTCGGATATCCACATAGACCCTCTAAAGAAGTTTGCCATCAAAGGAAGAAGAAAGAGAAGATGAGGACCTGCAGGATTTAGGGAGGATGGTATTGTGTTTGAAAATGGCAGAGATGCTGCACTTTTGAATTTTTACATTATTTGTGTGATTTCTGAGTTATTTTTATGCTTCTTAGAGATACAGCACCAGAGTGCTTACCCGACACTCCCCACTAATATCACATAAAATTCTATAAAAACAAGTTAATTGTACTTGAATACAAATCAGATATCTCTGCAACTTTAAAACTTGATAGCACTAAAATACCAATTCTATAAGAACATTTCTCTTTAGCTTAATACTGACTAAAACTAATTATACCCTAGTAGTACTTGATGGTAATATATGTTAAACATTTATAAGCCTTGAAATTATGCTTACGTTGAGAAAATAGATGTCAGGACACCATGAATTTGAATTTTATTTCTAAATCATTACAAGTAAACTGGGCATTATTTTTCAATCCTATAAATTGTAATTGATCTCTATAAACAATAACAGTAGTCAATAAACACTGTGCAATGCATGCTTATTATATCTGGCCCAAGTTTAACTCTTGGTAGCTCATTGAATCCTCATGACAATCTTATGTGGGAGTTGGAATTATTTATATTCACATTTTACAGATAGAGAATATGAGCCATTAAACATAAAAAGACCCATTTAGCAAATACAAAAGAATTGAGATATAATTTTTTTTAAGTTTTTATTTATTTATTTTGAGAGAGACAGAGACAGCACAAATGGGGAGGGGCAGAGAGAGAGAAGGAGAGAGAGAATCCCAAGCAGACTCCAAACTGTCTGTGCAGAACTCGATGTGGGGCTCAAACTCACAAAACCATGAGATCAGGACCTGAGCAGAAACCAAGAGTCAGACGCTTAACCAACTCAGCCACCCAGAGCGCCCAGAGGTATAATTATTATTATCTTAAGTTGGCTTTATTGTGATTTTTTTTTACAAACTTCTGCCTTTTAAAATATTTTTTTAAAAATTTGCATGTAGTTGACACACAATATTACACTGGTTTCAGGTGTACGACATAGTGTTTCATCTTCTCTATACGTTATGCTACCTCACCACAAGTGTGGTTACCATCCGTCCCCTTACAACACTATTAAAATACCATAGACTGTCTTCCCTGTGCTGTGCTTTTTATTCCTGTGACTTACTCATTCCATAACTGGAAGCTTGTTGACCCATTTTGCCCATCTCCCCACCCCCTTCCCACTGGCAACCATTAGTTTGTGCTCTGCATTTATAAGTCTGATTATGCTTTTGTTTGCTTACTCATTTTTTTGTTTCCTAGATTCCACATATGAGTGAAGTCTTATGGTGTTTGTCTTTCTCATTCCGACCTACTTCATTTACCAAAATACCCTCTGGGTCCATTCTTGTTGCAGATGGCAAAATCTCATTCTTTTTAATGGCTCTGTAATATTCCAGTGTGTGTGTGTGTGTGTGTGTGTGTGTGTGTGTGTGTGTGTGTGTACACACACCCCATATCTTCCTTATCCATTTGTCAGTAAACATTTAAGTTGCTTGCTTCCATATCTTGGCTATTGTAAATAATGCTGCAGTAAACATAGGGGTACATATATCTTTTCAAATTAGTGTTTTCATTTTCTTTGAGTAAATACCCAGTAGTGGAATTACTGGATCACATGGTATTTCTGTTTTTAATTAAAAGAAATTTTTTTTAATGTTTTATTTATTTTTGAGAGAGAGAGAGAGAGAGGCAGTCTACAAGGGGGGAGGGACAGAGAGGAGGGAGACACAGAATCTGAAACTCCAGGCTCTGAGCTGTCAGCATGGAGCCCAATGCAGGGCTCACACTTGTGAACCACAATATCATGACCTGAGCCAAAGTCAGACGCTTAACCTTAAGTCTGAGCCACCCAGGTGCCCCTGTTGCTAATTTTTTTTTAATGTTTATTTATATTGAGAGAGAGAGAGAGAGTATGTGCGAGCAGGGGAAGGAGAGAGAGAATCCCAAGCAGGTTCTGCCCTGTCAGAGCAGAGCCTGATATGGGGCTTGATCTCATGATCATGACCTGAGCAGAAATCAAGAGTCAGATGCTTAACAGACTGAGCCACCCAGGCGCCTTCTGTTTTTAATTTTTTGAGGAAGCTCCATACTGTTTCCCACAGTGGTTGCACCAGTTTACATTCCCACCAACAGTGCATGAGGGTTTTTTTTTCCTCTACATCTTCACCAACACTTGTTATTTTTTGTCTTTCTGATTCTAGCCATTCTCACAGGTATGAGATGATACCTCACCTGTGGTTTTGATTTGTATTTCCCTGTTGAGGAGTGATGTCGAGCATCTTTTCATGTGTCTGTTGGCCATCTGGATGTCTTTGGGAAAATGTTTATTTGGGGTTTTTGTCTATTTTTTAATCAGATTGATTTTTTGGTGTTGAGTTGTGTAAGTTCTTTATATATTTTTTATATTAACCCCTTAAAATGTAATCATTTGCATATAAGAAGTTTCTTTTAGTTTACTCAAGGAACCAGCAGTCTATACAAGCATCATTTAAGGTCTTGCATTGTATGGACTATAAAATAGGTTCCAGCTGCTGCACACTCTCAGATTTTCTTCCTCTCTTCTTTCTTTTGCACGTTAACAATTTCTTGGAAATTTTTGGAAATGCCTATCATATTTGGTAAAATTTTAAACATAATAATAATATCAAGAGTTGGTGAGAACTTTGTTTTTTAAGGCATTCATTCACTGTTGGTGGGGAGTATGAGTGGCTATAAGCCTTTCTGAGGAAAGTGCTTATAAAATATTGTCAGCAATAAAAATTTAATATGTAAGTATGTTATAGCTCTGCAGTCTAACTCTATGAATCTGTCCTACTAATCTATACTTGACCAGCCAGACAAAATGTACGTCCAACCAACAAAGAGAAAGAGCAATGGAATTAGAAAATCATCATTGGATCCAAAGTAGGTAGACAGTGGTTTGATGAGGAATAGGATATTTCTACATAGTCTCAATTCATCTCCGCATAAATTACCAGTCAATTACAAAAGGAAACAGAGTAACTCTACTATGGAGAAACCTGGCAAACACCACACTAATCATGTGATCAAAATTAACACCAATATTGGGAGAACTAGCATCACATGCTTCCTGATATTTTCTGAAACCGTCACATCATGTCATTGCTATTCCTTCCAAGAATGCATAACCTGCATCTGATCATGAGAAAACATCTGGGGGAAAAAAAATGAAATTGAGGGTTTGTCTATGAGATAACTGAACTATCCTCTTCATAGATGTCAAGATCAAGAAAGAAAGAAAGACTGAGGGTCCAGACTAAAGACCTAGGATCTCCAATGCATTGTGTGATCATAAACTAGGTCCTAGGCTAGAAACAAAAGTAGCTAGAGAGCGTATTAGTGGGACAGATGACAAGACTTGAATAAAGGGCAAATTAGATAATAGTGTTTTTATCATAAAGTTTCTGATCTTGACAATTGTACTGTGGTTATAGAAAAGGGTGGGTTTTTTTTTTTTCCTTAGGAGGTGCACCCTGAAGGATTTAGGGGTAGGAGCGGGATGTCTCCAACTTATTCTCAGGAAGAGTATGCACATATATAAAAACACGAAAGAATACTAAAGCACATGAAGCAAAATGTAAACAGTTGGTGAATTTTCGTCATGGTTATGTAGGGATTCCTTGTACTGTTCTGGAAAATATTTTTTGTAAGTTTGAAATTATATCAAGATAAGTTTAAAAATAAATAAATTAAGCCCACAGGCAAGGCAGGATGACCTAGGAAAAACTTTTCGAATAGGGCCCAGATGTAATGACAGTTTTCACCAGCCTTTCTTGACTAAAGATGATGCCACATTTCGTGTCAATATTCCATATAATGTAAGCCTGAGGAACAAGATTAGAGTATAATTTGTCCAAAATGGTGTTTTATTCAAGTTTATACTTCTGTTCTGACTTTGGCCAGAGCCATTATGGCATATCCAGAAAGAGGTATAGATACAATTACATGTATCGTCCTTTGTATGTATTATTTCTCACAACCAAATATTTGATGAGATTTGGACTGCCGACAATTTGAGGTTCTAATTTCTGACGAGGACCTAGACTGTAGTGGTGCCTGGCTGGCTCTATTGGTAGAACATCGGACCCTTGATCTCAGGGTCGTTAATTCTAGCCCCATGTTGGGTGTGGAGCCTACTTCAACAACAATAACAACAACAAAGAACCTGGACTCCTAGACTGTAGCTCTTCTGTGTTGCCAAATTCAATTCATCATCTTGAACAGGCAGGTGGGCTAAGGTTATCACGTCTTAGGAAAAATTAAGGAGTCTTCCACAAGGATGGAGGTATTCCTGAAGGCAAGGCCAAGTAATTTTTTTTTTTTTTTTGAGAAAACAGCCCAGTCCATTCCTGCAAGATATAAATTGACTCTTTTAAATTATGTGCTATAAATGGGTCAGCGATAATTTTAGCTTGGTACATTCTTAGAAGAGATTGAAACTCATTGTTTACTGTGGCCGTTAAAAAAACCCCTCTGTGTAGCAACCCCCCTCCCGCCAAGAATGTCTACTTTTGAGCACTGTGACATTCAGATGAGCCCTCCAAACTTGTCAAACTTAATTGTGAAAAACATGTAAGATAGCACAATTTTATGACCAAATATATAGAATTATTGGCTCTAAGCCATTTACATGTTTGAAGGACAAAACAGTTGATTTTCTTTTTTTTTTTAAAACAGTTGGTCTTAAGGCAGTTTTTTGGACAGTAATTAACCAGACCAGCTGCACGATGAGGCTGCTGTTAGTAAGCAACAGTAAAACCATATTTGGAGGAAGTGAAGCACATTTCTAATACGGCATAAAAAAATCACTCTTTGGAGTTAGACTGCCCATATTCATAATCCCTATCCTCCCACTCACAGGATATACAACTTTGTATATTTGTTTAGCCTCACTATTCTCTAGGGAGTACCTATTTTCTCTGGGGATCATACTATTAGAATAGTACCTAAGAGCACTGTTGATAAGGGTCAGATTCACTGTCATATCTAAGTGGAACAGGCACATAGAAGGTGCCCCATGTCTGTAGTTGTTATTACTTCTTTGTCTGGTCTCAAAAGCAGCGAGCTGTGTTGAGATAATAAATTTTAAAGGAGAGCAGTGAAAACCCTGTTTTATGTGCCTGAATTCCTACCTGTCAGCAGCCCTTTCCTGCTTCCCTGACTTACAGGCTATAGAGATACGGCTTCCATACAAACAGCAGTAGTCAAGAGCCTTCACTGAGTCAGTACCACTTGGTCCACTTTATGTCCAGAGAGGCAAGAAGATTCAGGAATATCAGTAAAAATGGAGCATTCTCATGCTGTTTCTGACAGTTTCCCTATCATAAACAGAATAAAAACAGTCAGCATTGGCTTCAAACAAACAAACCACCAAAAAACGCCAAACTTCATGCTTGCAATTTGTTGTGAAAGAAATTGGCAGAAACCTGAGAAATCTAATTTCTAGAAATCTAATGACTCCATAATTTGTACAGGAAACTTATTACTCAGGGTAGACATGTTGGCATGGGCCAAAGCTGACCAAGCAGAGTAGACCTGAGGTAATTCTAGTTTCCACTCAGCGACTTTTTTCAGTCTGAGCTTTTAGTAAGTCTTTTATGGGAGGAAATATAATTTATGCTCAGTTGGAAAGGATGGGGGTGAAGGGTGGGGTTCCTTGCTTTATAAAGCTGAGAAGAATCTTCCTCCCAGATATCAGTAAGGATCTGGGTTTTTGTGATGTCACTGACCATATCCATGCCATTGCTAACTCTGTCCCAGAATCTGCCTGCTTTCCTGATTCCAGTATTCTCCTTCAAGAGAGTCAAGATTTTATAATTCAGCTCATATTTAACAATATCCCTACGGTCTTTTAAATTTGTGTTATTGTTGTCTCACTGCCTGGCTAAATTGTTTTTACTTAGGGCAAGCAAGCCCCAACTTTACCCTATTAGATTTGCTAGATCTCTTGATAAACACACCAATGTAAAGACACCAGAATGCGGTCCCAGCACATCCTCAGTAGTCAGAGATCTTGTTGAAAATGAAAACCCCTTGCTCCATTTCACTTTGTAAAGCTCTGGACCTCACCAGTCCAATCCTAAATACAAATAATCCCCAGGACAGCTATGCCAGGCAAGGGTAGAAGTCAGTGAGAAGTGAGCTCAGTGCCCCGGAGAGGCCAGAACCAGGTGTGTGTGCCGTGATGATAAACTTTGCGGTGCTGGAGACCTGTAGGACACTATTTTCAGATGTTTCCCATGTGCTGGCAGCCAGTACTCATTGGTTTGTTTGTAAATAGAACTTGATAGGAACTTTTCCACTCAAATTTACAATGTTGTTGTAGGGGCCATGTTCCTTAAACTGTTTTTGGCTTCCAACTCCCTGGAGAATCTGATAAAAGCTGTAGACCCTCTCTTCTCAGAAGAATGCACAGATGCTTACGTACGCTTGAAAACAATTGCACATAATTTCAAGGAATTTACATGAAGCACTTTCAGAGCCTGCTCTTCATTGCTCCAAAACCAGCCATAAGAAGTCTATCTTCCTCTCCCTCAAAACGTTCCAGAGGGCTCTTTTGTACCTCTTTAGCAGTCTTTGAATAATTGAGGGTGAGGATGAGGATCATGGTAACTACATTGTATTGAGCTTTCAGTGTTTGTTAGACACTGTGTATTCCTTATCCCCAGAAGTGAACTCTGGGTCATCTTCTCCAAACCTGTTCTTCCAGCAGCCTTCCCCAACTCCATCTCTTCAGGTGCTCCGGTGGGACTGGATCTGTACCCCTACCACTGCAGTCGCCTTCCTCCTAACCACCATCCTCTCTCACCCTGCTTCATTGCAAGCGATCCCCTTATTTCTACCCTTGCCCTTCTCAACACAGCAGCCAGAATCATTGATCCTAGTAAAGCGCAAGTCTTATCTTCCCTCACTGTTCTACTCAGAATCCTCTACAGGCTTCCCATCTCATTCAGAGTGAAAGATGAGATCCTTCCAATGGCCAGCTCAGCTCCAGAAGATCACAATACATTGTACCGTGCATGGTATGCATAGCAGCCCCGGTGATGGTCTGTAAGACTTTGCACAACCCTCCCACCCCCATAACTCAGTGACTTCTGTGACCTTCGCTCCCCTGCTACGTTTTCCTTGTTCACTGTGTTCTAGCCACGTTAGCTTCCTTCCTAATTGTTAGGTGCACCAGGCTGTCCGCCTGAAGCCTTTGCATTTGTTACTTCTGCCAGGAATCGGGTCCCCCCAACATCTGCTTAGCTCATGTCTTCACTTTCTTAAATTCTTTGTTCAAGAGTCACCTTGGTGAGGCATACACCGACCACCCTTATTAAAATGCAGTCCTCAGCTCTATCCTAGCATTCCCTATCTGCCTTTAGCTGTGCTATTTTTTCCATAGCAATTATCATCTTCCAACGTATTCATAGTATCTTGTTTACTTATGTTTCTCTCTTCCCACTGGAATGCAAGCTTCACTAGGATGGAAAATTATTGCCTGTTTAGTTTGGCATATGGGTGCAGTATCTAGAAAAGTAATTGTTATATAATAAGGGCTCAAAGCCTGTTGAATGAAATGAACAAACCCTAGGGAAATACATTGTTCTCCTTTTATAATTATGGTTTTAGATTCAAAGAGATTAAGCAACTTGCTCAAAGTCACACAACTGATGAATGGTATCACTAGGATTTTTGGATTTTCTGACACTAAAGACTTAGGTTCTTAAATACCAAAAATACTTCTTTCCAAGGATATATAAAATAAGAGGTCAAAATGTAGTCTAGAAGTGGCAGTCTTACAAGGCTGAGGGGTCAAAAGTTGGAGTTTGGGGCCAACACAATGGCTGCAAAGGACCCTTTTCCTTTGTGGCAAAGGACCCTGCCAAGAAGGGAACCACAGGTGAGGTGGTTCAGAAATCTCTGTGTGTGGACTGACTTCCCAGCAGTGAGTGCATGGGGTGAACATCTAAGTGGCCCAGACAAAAGCTGGAAAGGTTGAAAGAGCCCAGTAAAGATTTCAGCAGCTCCCACCTTCGGGGAGACAGTTTGGAGTTAAATTCCTCCCAAGGTATAGGGACTTGGTAAACTCTACAAGACTTTTGTCAAAATTCTAGAAGAGCCAGGCCATAAGAGTCAGAACTACACTTGCAGAATCAAAAATAAGTGGTGGTAGCGAATTTTAACTCATTGAATAAACTAAACCCCTGAGTCCCTTCAGATGTAAATAAATAAATTGAATGATGGGATTTGGGATAATTACATGGTTTCAAAGTACTTCTCCAAAATTACTTACTAATTACAAAAGTGAAATAGGTAACTTTACGGTAGAGAAGCCAAGGAGACACTGCCTTAATCAAGAGATCAAAGTGAAAATCATTGATACTAGGATGAATCGAAATCAGGCCCTACCTGAGACGATGCACCAAGAACAGTGTGACTTCCATGATTTCCTCTAGTGATGCTCACCTGAGTATGATCATGCAGGTACATCAGACAAATTCAGAGTGTGAGACAGTGTGCAAAGTACGAAGCCTGTAATCTTCCAAGTGTCAAGGTTATGAAAGTCAAGGGAAGACAGGAACTATTCCGAGCTGAAGAAATTGGGTGACTAAACTGAACATTTGATTCTAAACTGGAACCTTTTGCTGTAATACTTTGAGAACAACTGAGGAAACTTGACATTAGGATTGAGTATTAGATGGTAACAATATATTTGTGTTAATATACCGATTTTGTAAATGATCATGTCGTGGTATGGCGTACAAATGAAAGTGTGCTTGAGTGATGGGTTGTCAACTTGACAAATCACTTAGATGGGTTCCTGAAAAAAGTTTTATGACTATATTTAAGACTTGTCTTTAGATTTATGATTGTTTCAAAATAAAATGAAAAAAAAGTGTATTTCTATATAGTAGGATCAAACAACTGGAAAGTGGAATTTTTTGAACATAAAATACTTGGGAATAAATTTACTCTGTAAATTCTACATTGCTGAGAGAAATTAAAGAAAACATGATTAATAGAGAGATGTACCATGTTCATGAGTAGGAACACTCAATGTTGTTCACATGCCAGTTCTCCCTAAATTGAACTATAGATGGAAAACCGTCAAAGTCACAATCCAAGCAGGGTTTTTGGTGGAGACTGACAAACTGACTCCAATTCCTATGCAAAAACAAAGGAACTAGAATAGCTCGTTCAGTCTTAAAGAAGAACAGATGTGGGAGGCTTAAATGATCTGATTTAAAAATGACTATTAAGTCACAGTAATCAAGGCAGTATGGCATGAAACATATAGATCAGTGGAATAGAACAGGACTCCAGAAATACACCCACACTTCTATAGCCCTTTGATTTTTGACAAATGTGACAAAGCAATTCAATGGGGAAAGAAGTAAGTGGTGCTAGAACAATGAAAAAAGTGAATCTCAACACTTACTTTGCTCCATACACAAGTATTAGTTTGAAACAGACCCTAAACATAAAAGGCATATAAAGCATTTATAAGAAATCATAGGAGAATATCTTTATAACTAGTGTAGGCAAAGTCTCCTCAAAACAGTAACCAAAAGGAGGAGGCGGACGGAAGCAGTATGAGAAGAGGAGGAGGAAGGAGGAGGAGGAGAAAACTGAACTAATAAAAATTAAACATTTTCTGCTCATCAAGAGACACTTTTGAGAAAATTAAAAGCAAACCACTCACTCAGAGATAATATTTTCCATACATGTACTTGACAAAGAACTTGTATCCAAAATCTACAAGAATGCCTTTAAATTATTTTAAAAAGTAAACAAAGAGAGCTTGCTCCCAGAATGGTCATGTGAGGAGCTACATGGACCTGCTTTCCAGGGAAACAACTGTAACTAATAAAAGTTATCATTTAAAATCTCTGGAGGTTAGCCTGTGGGTGGGCATACATACAGCAGTTGAAGAAACATTTATTCAGGGAAATCTAAATGTTAGAACAGCAAAAGTGGGTGGCACTTGAGCCATGACCTTCTGCCCTCTCCCACACTGCATGACCGAAACTCCATTTGGGTGGGGGTAGCCAAGAAGTTGGGGTCCCCTTCCCCTCAGCTCCCAGTTAATAGATACTATATCTCATCAGGAGATTTCAGGACACCAAGCATTTCTCATTCACCCAGCTCCTTGCTACAGAGGGTAAATTCTTGGCAAAGAATTGTGGCTGAGAGTTTGGGAGCTCCTTTCCTCCACCCAGCCCCCACTCCTAGGGCAGAAGCTTTATTCTAGGCTTGGAAAGTTGAGAATATGGAGCTCTGATGCTCTTGCCCTGCTTGATTTGTAGGGTTCTGTGCTGGTAGAGGCAAACTGAGAAGGCCAGGGACTAGTGCCTTCATGTAGCACCTTATTAATTAAGCAGGGTGTCACTCTGAGAGAAGTGGGCCACGGTCCTCACCCCCAGCCCCAGAGCAGTGCATCAGAGATTTCCCCAGAAGGAGAAGTAGTGCATAAACCCGGAACTCTGAAGTTCTTAAAAGAACTTATTTGAAGCAGAGTATGTAGAAGTTCAAACCTAAGGATGAGGGGGGAAAATGGGGACTTTGGTGGTAAGCAATTAAGAGGCGGCTTCATAGCTCCATTAGAGCAGCACACTAAACTGTTGGAATGAGCATACCAGGGAAATAGTCAAGGATGAAGAACACTTTTGGGGCCAGAACAAATCTCAAACACTGGCCTCAGAAACTAACCCTACAAAGGAGCCTGAATTTATTGGATCAGACTGGGGAGTAACTTATGCCCCAGGGCATAAATTGAAAATAATAGATCAATCAGCCAGCAATTAGTGGAGCTCAACAACTGGGTATAATATGAAAGAGTCAGACAGCTTAACAGATCAGGTTCTTAAAGAAAGTAAAAAAAAAAAAAAAGAGTCCTGCTAAACCATTCTATGAATGCCTAAGGTTGTGTCCTCTGAGGAGTAGCAGCAGAGACTTCTTGCAGGTAAAACAGACCTCACTAGAATACTCAGTTATTAAATAAAGAAAAAATAAATAAAAACAAGCTTCTGGTGGGGGTAGGGAGTTGGAATCAGATCATAACTTGAATCCACAAGAAAAAAAAAATGAAGAGAACCAAAAATGTAAATAAGGCTAACATGCTAAATTATAAATATATACTTGCTCTCCTCTCAGCTTCTCTGAAAGACATAAAATTGTGTAAAGTAATCATTGTTATATTCTGTTGGCTTGTAACATGTAGTTGTACTGTGTATAACAATATAGCATAAAAAGGAAGAGGCCATGAGCTCTACAGGAGTAATGTGTGTGTGTGTCACTGAAATTAAGTTGGTATATATCTGAAGCTTTTTTGATGTTAATGTGCATATAATAAGCCATAGCACAGCCACTAATAAAAAGTGAGATTCATTAAAGGAATTAAAATGTTATATTAGAAAATATTCACTTAGTGAAACAGAA
The DNA here is from genome assembly GCF_027475565.1 of Acinonyx jubatus. Taxonomy (NCBI): domain Eukaryota; kingdom Metazoa; phylum Chordata; class Mammalia; order Carnivora; family Felidae; genus Acinonyx; species Acinonyx jubatus. The sequence goes on along the minus strand of NC_069386.1, from coordinate 131,754,191 downwards.
AGGAGTAAAAGAGGAATAGAGAAAAAATATATAGAAAACAAAAAAGTAGAACAGCAGACAGACATCAACAATATCAATAATATTAAGTGTAAATGGAGTAGTCCATGTAATCAAAAGGCAGAAGTTGTCAGACAAGGGGAGAAAAGAATCAACATTATGCTGTTTACAGGAGATACAGTGTAGGTTCAAAGATACAAATAGATTAAAGAATAAAGATGGAAAAGGAGAAATGACACAAACAGCAACTACAAGAAAGCAGGAGTGGCTTACTAATATCAAACAAAATAAACTCAAAAACAAAAAATGTTACTCCAGATTAAAAAGGGACACTTCATAATGATCAAAGTGCCAAATCATCAGGAAGACATAACAATTACAAACAAACATGCATCTAACAATGTAGACCCAAAATACATGAAGTAAAACTGATAGAAATGAAGGGAGAAATAAACAACTCAACAACAGTACTCCACTTTCAATAATGCTTTAGATTAACTAAGCAAAAGAGCAGCAAGGAAATAGAAGATAAACCACCTAGATATAACAGACATCTGTAGAGTTCTCTGAACAAACACAGCTGAGTACATATTTTTCCCAAGTGGATAAGGAACATTCTTTTAAGATAGGCCATATGGTATGCCACTAAAAAAATAAATACACCTCTGGGTGCTTGGCTGGCTCAGTTGAAAGAGCATTGACTCTTGATCTTGGGGTTGTGAGTTTGAGCCCCACGTTGGGTGTAAATTTTACTTAAATAAACCTTTTTTTTAAAAACACCTCAATAAATTTTAAAAAGTTTAAAATTATACAAAGTATGTTCTCTGACTGCAATGGAATGAAGTTAGAAATCAATAACAAAAAGAAATTTGGGATATTCACAACTGTGAAATTTAACAATTTACTCTTATGTAACCAGTGTGTCAAAGAACAACTCTAAAGAGAAATCAGAAAATACTTTGAGATGAGAGAGAATGAAGACATGACATACCACATCTTATGAGATGCAGCTAAAGTAGTGCTTAGTGGGAAATTCATAGTTGTAATTGCCTGAATTGAAAAAGAAGAAAAAAAAATTTTTTTTAAGAAGATCCCAATTCAGTAACTTTATCTTCCACCTTAAGGCACTGGAAAAAGAAGAGCTAACTCACACCAAAGCAAGCAGATACAAGGGAAATAATAAAGATTAGAGCAGAAATGAATCCAATAGAGAATGTGCAAACAGTAAAGCAAATGAGTGAAACCAAATGATGATTCATTGACAAACCTGTAGTGAGATTGCCCAAGTAAAACAAGAAGAAGGCTCAAGTCAGCAAAATTAGGAATAGAAGAAGGGACTACTAACTACAGAATTAAAAAGGGTCATAAGGGAAAACTGTGAACAACTGTCTGCCAAAAATTAGACAATTTAGGTGAAATAAATTCCTAGAAAGGCACAAACTATTAGAGTTGACTAGAGGAAATATAACATCTGAGTAGACCTATAACAAGTAAGTAAATTGAAGAAGAAAACGTAATAAACTAACCACAATGAAAAGCCCAGACCCATATAGCTTCCGTAGTGAATACTGACAAACGTTTAAGAAGGAATTAATGCCAGTCTTCACAAATGTCCAAAATATAGAAGAGGAAGAAACACTTTCCAACCAATTCTATGAGGCCAGTATTACCTCAACACCAAAACCAGACAAAAATATCAAGATAAATCAAGAAAATTATAAACCAATATCTCTTATGAATAAAGACACAAAAATCGTCAACAAAATACTATCAGACTGAATCCAGCACCATATTAAAAGGAAGGTATACTGTGGCCAAGTAGGATTTATCCCAGGAATGCAAGGAAAAGTGAAAATCAATTAATATACCTTACTAGTCAAATAAAGGACAGAAACCATATTATCATCATGGTAGACATAGAAAAACATTTGACAAAAGTCAACACTCCTTTGTGATAAAGACATTCCTACTGCTACTTTTTGGTAGGAATAGCAAACTTCGTCAAAATCAAGAGCCATTCTTTCCCCCTAAAATCAGGAGCAAGGCAAGAATATCCACTTTCACTGCTTTGTTCAACATGAGTGGATTAACTCCAAATGTTTCAAAGATTAAAAGTAAGAGCTAAAATGAAAAAATTTCTTAGTGGAAGATGGGTAAATCTTTGCAACCTTGGTGTTGGCAATGGTTTCTTAAATATGGTATCAAAAGCACAAGCAACTGAAGAAAAAAAAGATAAATTGGAATTTAAATTGGATGGAGTGATGAAGATGTTTTAAAATTGAATGTGTTGATAGTTGCATAACTGAATATACTAAAAACTATTGAATTTCATGGTATGTGAATTATATTTCAGTTTTTTTTTAATGTTTATTTACTTTTGAGAGAGAGAGAGAGAGAGTGAGTGGGGAGGGGCAGAGAGAGCCAGAGACACAGAATCCAAAGCAGGCTCCAGGCCCTGAGCTGTCAGCACAGAGCCCGACATCAGGCTCGAACCCGCAAGCCATGAGATCATGACCTGAGCCAAAGTCAGACACTCAATCAACTGAGCCACCCAGGTGCTCCTATGTGAACTATATTTCAAATGAAGAAAAGAAAATCAGGGGCCCCTGGGTGGTTCAGTCAGTTATGTGTCTGACTCTTGATTTCAGCTCAGGTCACGATCTCACGGTTTGCAGGATCGAGCCCGTGTTAGGCTCTGTGTTAAGAACGTGGAGCCTGCTTGGAAAATTCCCTCTCTCTCTCTCTCTCTGTGCCCCTTCCCTCCCCTGCACACTCTCTCTCTCTCAAAAATAAACTTAAAAAAATATAAACATCAAGAGGCAAACAAAACAAAACCCACTTTAATACACTTCACCAAAGAAGATACAAAAATGTTCAATAAGCTGGGGCACCCAGGTGGCTCAGTGGGTTGAGTGTCCAACTTTGGCTCAGGTCATGATCTCCTGGCTTATAAGTTTGAGCCCACATCGAGCTCGTTCCTTTCAGCCTATCAGTGCAGAGCTGGCTTCTGACCCTCTGTCCTCCTCTCTGTGGCCCTTCCCCACTTGTGCTCTCCCAAAAATAAGTAAATATTTTTTTAAATGTCCAATAAGCCATGGAAAGATACTAAGTATCATTATGATTCAGGAAAGTGCAAATAAAACCCATAAGGAGATACCACAACACACTAAACAGAACAACTAAAATTATAATGACTGAGAGTACCAACTGCTTACATTATAGAAATTCTCACTGACCTCATATCCCAGCCACTGATTAGCACAAGTACTTAACCCATAAGGACACTTCAGTTGTACCATAGTTCCTGCCATTATAGCCCTTTGGCAGCTTCTGTATCTACTTACCACTGTCGATACCTGGACCGCTGCGTAGAGCTGGCTGTTCACTTTGTAAAGTACGCAACCATGTACCTACAAATAAAACATGTTTATTTTATGAAAGTCAGGTCTTCACCTTTGGCTCTTGGGCGATTCCAAAAGTAGAAAGTAGGTTGCTTGATGCTATTTTAGGTTTGTTTTCTTAAGTTTGCCATTAGTTGTTCTCTGTCTCCTCGGTAAATGGAAAATAAACCACTTTCTATGTTCCAAGCAACCATAATCCACAGTAGTTAACCATTTCCATTGTATGGATAAAAACTGCAGCTGAGAGAATCTTGATTTGCTCAAGGCAGGACACAGTGAAACCGCTGCTTGATCCCAGTCTGAGAGTTACAAAGCCCAGGTCCTATGGCCTATATTGAGGTCCCTTAAAGATAGTATATTGGATTCTTTTTACAACACACTTGCCTTTGAGTTTCAGAGTGATTTTTTTCAGAGTATATTTAATATTTATTCCACTGTAAAGAATCTGTGTTTAATTAATATATCTATGGAGTGCTTCCTGTATGTGGGTACTGTTTGTAGAGATGAATACATTGATCCAGACTTGTAGAAAGCTCAGAGTTTAGTAGAGAAGGCAAGTGTGCAAATAAACATTTTCAATACAGTAAGATAACTGCAGTGGGAGAAGTCTTTAGTAAGCACAGTGGCTAACAAAAAAGGAAGTGATCAACTGCTGAAGTGGTTATTGAAGATGAGAAAATGGCATAGGACATGCAAGGATGGATTGGTAGGAGTTTGTCAGTTGGTCAGCTGACCTGTGGGTGTCTGTTTCTGTGTCATGACTAAGTGTGGAAACCATGTATGCGTAAACATCAGTATTTGATTTAAGTAAATAACTACTTAAAGGTAGAAAAAATTCATTGTTAGTTGGCAGGAATGCTGTGTTCCTTTACACCTTTTTAATAATTAGCTTTGTGTTAAGATATAATTAAAACCTCTGAGCAAAATGCAGAAGCCTTAGAAGGGCAATGCTTTTTATTGGCATGCGCTTTGTAAAACACACTGCAAAACAACCATTAGAGTTCTTTCATTCTGTTGCATCTGCTTTTTTGGAATTTAACGCTAACCAGGCAAGATGAAACAAAAATTTGCAAGTTCGTGAAGATTTTGCTTTGTTCCTTTTTCAAATTTTGCTGAACTTGATAAATGAATATACTTGGGATGCATGCTTCTCAGATTTTTAGGAGGAAAGCTTTAAATTACATCTGTGACTATTTTCTAGGTATATGTTGTTTCTCACACGTAGATGTTGTGTGGTCAGGTAGCAGTGGTTAGTTTCTGATGAAGCTACTATCAGATTATCAATAAATGTCTTATTAGAGCTAATTACAAATAATTTTTACAAATAATAATGGTAATTATTAAATATAATTATATTTATACTGTCTATATTATAATAATTATATTTATAATTAGTAATTATATTATTAATCACATTATAATATATTATTATGTTATATTATTATTATTATTATTATTCAGCTCTCTTATGTATTTCTTACTGTAGCCTTTTTTGTCTCTAATTTCATTATTCTTGGGATAAATGGGGCAAATTAAGAGGGAAATGGGAATCTTTCAGTGTCAGGTGTTTGACTCAGCCACCTTGTGCCACTTTTACTTATGGGCTGCATAGAGCAATAAGAAGGCCACCTGCTACCTGAAACGCGTTTTTGAAAGGGTACATAGAAAATTCTAGAAAATAGGGAATCTGCTCAGATAGTGACTGGCAGCTATTCCAAAGGAAAAGCTGAGATTTTTGTTTGTGTTCTGTTTTGTTCTGTTCCTTTTTTTAATCTTAGTTGTTGCAATGGTTGATGTTTCGGTACTCCACAGCAAGCTAAGTATTATGTGGTGATGGCAGAGGTTTTGATACACTGCCATTTGGAAAAATGTATTTAAATATATACAGATGTCATGTAATAGTTTTAATGGCAATACTCCATGCACATTCGTTTGATTGTGGCTTAGGGTAGTCGTTATCTTATGAAATGTATTACTATATGTATTTAGTAATATGTTCTAGATGAAACTGTATACTATAGACAAAGAATTATACAAAAATAATATATTAAAGTCAGTGCCTTGTGGTTAATCCAAAATGTTTAAAAGGGAATACTTCCTTAAGTTTATGAATACAAGTCAAAGAAAGAAAAAAATATATTTCATTTTTAGATTATATAAATGGTGGAGAACTTTTTACTCATCTTTCTCAAAGAGAGCGTTTCACAGAGCACGAGGTACGGATCTATGTTGGAGAGATTGTGCTTGCCCTCGAACATCTCCACAAGGTAAGATGCTCAGTCTTTGAGAGTTCTTTTCTTGAAAAAAAATCTATTTTAACTGAGGTAATGCTGGAGCTAAAGAGCTACTGTTTTAAACGTCATTGTCTTTGTGGAGATTGTGAAAGCACACTTACACACCGTTGCCAGTATTCTCAATTCTGTAGTTCCCTTTTTCAAAAATCATCTTTTTTTCTTGGTAGTTCCTGTGATACGGATTAAAAAGGTAGAATGTGAGCAGTTCTTTGGTTCTTGTTTATGAAAAATCCTAATGCTTATTACAAAGTACCATTAGAATAAAAGCTTTTCATTCTTAAAATAACCTTTGAAATAAAACCACAAGTCATAATCTATATTTGCTTAGTTGTGACTTACTCCGTTGCAGACTCTGCCTGTTTGTTTGCAGGGTATATTTCCTGATTAAGTTGGAGAATATGAGTTTTTGGAAAGAAGCGCCTGCCACGCTACCCAGCTACCCCGCTGTCCCACTCTGGTCTGCCTTTGCCTTTGTTTTGCCCCTGGGGCCCCCCTCTTGTTCCCTCTCTGTCCCTCCTCTTCCATTGTCTCCATGTAGCGTGAACTCAGTTGCTAAAAACTTTAAGTGGAATTCATGCCTGTGCTGCTGTTTGAACTCCATAAAATCCATTCGAACTTTAAAAATATATATATTATTTCAGATACTATTAATCTTGATTGAAGAAATTTTGACTAAATTTTTTTTAACTTAATGAGGATGGATTATTATAGAAGCAGTTAGCTGTGTAGACCAAGCGTGTGTGTATTTCCTCAGAAATAGAAAGTATTTGAGTAATTTTCATCAAAGTGTGTGAGATCATGAGGCCATCACGACTTGAGTCGCTACATTAGGATGAGACAGGTGCATTGTAGAGCTACTATTCTTTGTCGTGAATTCAGATCCTGCACTGCATTAGACATGAACAGGGATTAAAGTGGTGTTTATGGAGCATGGACAGGAGTGGAGAGAGATGAAGGAAAAGGCAGGGAAGAGGGAGGAAAATTTTAAAGTGGCAAGGAGACTGGAATTGCAAGATGGAGGCAATGGACGGGAGAGGCTGTGAGAAAAGATGGTGAGAAGACACAAGCACAGAAGGAGGGGATCAAGGAAAGGGGACATCTAGAGCAGAACAGAGCCAGGACTGGATGGGGGGGTGGGGGTGGTCAGAGCAGGAGTCTTACAGAGAGTGGATGAAAATGTATAAGAACAGGAGGGAAAGAGAAAAGGCCCTGGTGGGCATGGGGGGTGGGGCTGCAGTGCGTGGGCCAAAGGGACAGAGGAGCAGGAAGGGAGCTGACAGACATTCCTTTGGGTGGAGTTGTCCTGGGGTGGCCAGCTTTTGCTGGTTGAGTATCCGTGGGATATAAGGCAGTTAGGACATCTTCATATATGAACCAAATTGGGCCCAGGAATGGGTTGAAAAGATCTTGGAGTTTTATGCTTAGGTGTAAGTTTTTATAATATAAAAACGATGGTAGAAATCACCATAAATAACCAGAGTAGAAACAAGCAAAACAAATACAAAGCTCCAATGGGTAAGCTACTAAATTCAGTTTTTAATTTGTGTGAAATCTTTAATTCTGTTAATTCTGTTTATTAAAGAAAAAAATCCATGAACACCTGTTATTATTAAAACAGGGTAATCAGAAGTAGAAAACCTGATGAATACTGGATATACATGTAATTGATGTAGAGTGAAAGTAATGTAGCAAATCAGATCTCAGCTAAGTTTCTCTTAATCTTACTACCCTAAAAAGATAAATGCAAAGAGATACAACAGGAAGCCAGGAATATTAACCTTGACACAGCTGCTAACATTGAGTTTCCTGAGAAGAGACAAAAATGAGAGTTTCCTTGGAAGTGATGAGGTGAAGCAGATGGTAAATAATTTATTTCTAAAATTGTTTTCAAAGAGTTTGCTTCAAAGAAAGAAAAGTCACACTGGCTGTTAGATGTTCATGAAGCTTCGAGTCAAATGTCTGCTCGGACTGCAGATATTATCCTCTCTTTCGTGTAGAACACTGAAGTTCCAGGAGGGAAATTGCCTAGCATGTTTCCTTCTGTAATTTTTTGTTTCAATTTTAAGAAATTAGTACGAATCTGCTTTTTCATATACTTAATGTTGTAGAAAGCAGGGTTTCTAAGTTTAAAAACATTTAATTTAGGCTGACATAACATGAAATATGCAATGCACATATATCAAGAACTTATATGACTTGTGTAGATTTACTTAGCTGAAGAAATAGCTGAAGTGTTTTACTGTAACACATGCAAAACAAAATGGAGGGATATATAAATGTTATCTAATTGACTTGTTGCTTATTTAGAAGCCTATTATTCAACAAGCCTTTATTAATTATCTATTTGATGCTTTGCAAGATACTAGATAAATGTGAAGAACAGAGTTAGAGTATGGTTATATCAAGACAAGGAGGAAACACCTAGAAAATATCAGTTATTTTTAGATAAGTGCAATGTATGTGTAGGTGCTGTAAGAAGAAAAAGAAAGACATGACTAGTGTGGAATCTGGTTAGTCAGGAAAGCCTCCGAATCCATTAGCAAGTGATGGACACGAATTGGCTAAAAGTACCCGAAGAAGATCATGTACAGTGAGGATTAGATAATTAAGAAGGTAGGAGGAAGCAATAGTCAACAGAAAGACCCCATAGAAGCTGGTCCAACAAAGATGGACCTTCGTTACACAAAGAAGGAAGAGTTAGGAGGTAGGAGAGGTCCAGTGAGCCCAGCAGATGAGCCCTGAGATAGAGGAATTCACATTTGCCATGGCCAGTCACTAAGAGCCATTAGTGCATCCTGAGCAGGAGAATCCTTTTTTTGGTTTGTTTTTAAGGTAGACAAAGACTTTCCTAATTTATTTTTTGGAAACTGTTATTTTAAAATGCATATTTGTTTGTTTTTACAGTTGGGGATTATATACCGTGACATTAAGCTTGAGAACATTCTACTTGATTCTAATGGCCACGTGGTGCTGACAGATTTTGGTCTGAGTAAGGAGTTTGTGGCTGAAGAAGTGAGTATTATATTTTAATTTGAAGTTAGTAACAATGGAATGTACCCAATGATAAAAAATGAGCTGTAGAAGAAGCATTTGTCAGGATAGTACCATATGGATTATGGATTTTTGGGGCAGGTTTGCCTAGAGGAACATCTTGACCTGAATGACTGTAAAGAGTTTTAGCTTAAATTACCATGGAACATGGAACCATCTTGCTAGAATTGCAGTAAACATTTAATGAATATATCAGAATTCCCCAGTCTAAAACAAATTAAAACTATGCATTTAACTTTCCCTATAAAATATGACTGAAAATTTTGAATAATCCTTTGGGCCCTTTAGGAGAATTATGGCTTAGGTGATAACCAGTGGACCATTACAAAACAAAGGACATACAGTTTACATTATATTTACAAAGTAGGACATGTCGTGATGGCCCTTGACATGGATCTACTAGACCTACTTCTTCAACAATCTAAAATTATCGAAGTAATTTGTGATAGCTGAACTAAAATTTGATAGCTAACGTGCAGATTTTGAATATGGAGGACCTTGCACTTTCAGTAGAACTCTTTATTATTACAGGTGCATTTAATGACATTTAAAACTGTACATCCAGTTCTAGTTAAATACTCCTCATGTAGCAGCTGTAATAAAAATTATATTTTTACACTACTGGTTATGCAAGATAACTAGATGAATTTGAATGCCAATTCATTTTTATCTGAGAAATTATTAGTTAGAATACAGAATCACAGTGGAATTTTTGTAGTGAAGAACTTTGTGGTTGTAAAACACATTGGTCTTGAATTCCAAATTAGGCGTATCTATTTGCTTTTTGGACTATTGCCCATGTAGTCCCAAGTGAATTTGATAAGTGCTGAAATCATAAAATCTAAAGATCTCAACTTTTTATCATATCTATATTCATTCAGTTCACTTGTTAAGTATTGACCACCTCTACTATGCTAGGTACTGGATAATACAGTGGTGAATAAGATGCCTTCATGAAGTTATGGTTATAATTATATTGATTATCTTTGATGGGACAACCATTGTTATAAAATAGATGAATTTTTGAGGAATTTACTTCAAAGTTTGATTTTTAAGACTTTTTCTCCTTTGTAAAACTATTAGTGGCAATGTCAGTAAAATGTGACAGATTAAATACATTTACTGTTGCTTCCTCATTAAACCCCATAAACAAAAGTAAAGGAGTAAAATAGGTATGTACTCAGAAAAGATGAAAGAATATAGCAACCAAATTTTGGAAGACGGACAGCAGGAATACTACTTGTAGCCAATTTAAGCATCCCTGATCACAGTTGAATCCTAAACTAGCAACGTGAGAAACCCCAAGGCAAACTAATTTGCACTTCTGGCCCCCAGAAAGGTTCAGGACTCCCTCAGAGTAGGAACACAGGTGCCATGGGACATAGGAGGGTTGTTTGGAAGTCTATATAAGAAACAGGTAGCCTCCGGGTCTCTGTCTCCCCTATTCATCCAGGCAGCCATGCTTCTCTTACCTTCCAGGAAGACTGAAAGGGTTAAGTAGAAAGACTAGATTCAGGGACGAGGGGCTGAAGGTGAGGCCACAACAAGGAAACTACTGTTTCCTTGGGGTGAAAAATGACACAGCGAACCATGGAGCTCCCACGGCCTCTTTCTGCCACTTTGTCCTGAGAACACGTCTTCCCAGACAGGAGTTTGGAGAATTCCTCTCTGAGAAACTGAAAACAAAACCTGCAGATGCTATCAGTTGGTGGTGTTGCTAGTGAAGTAGCCCGGCCAGATCTTTCTACAGAGATGTCTGGGACTTGACGAGCCCAGCGCGTGCCCCGGAACCATGTTTGTAATGATGTCACAACTTCTCTTTCTATTTTGATTTCAGTATATTTCACCGTAATTCGTTTCTTTTGTCTGTATTGCAATATGATTAGTTTCCTCTGTCATACTGTGCATTTAAAAACACTATTCTGAGAAGTGGTCTGTGGGCTTCAACAGACAGCCAAAGGGCCCTTGGTTTGTAAAGGACCCCTTCGCAGGGAGATTTGGTGACCATCATCTCCTCTCTCCATGGGACCATTCACGCATTTGCTCCTTCCCTCTATCAAAGTATTTGTTGAGGGCCTTCTCCATGGAGACATTGGGCTAGGTTCTGGTAAGACACCAATGAAAAGAATCACTTAGTGACTCCTGTATTTACAGGTACATGTGGCTGAATGTTTGGCAGACTTTGGCCCTGGGCAACGGCAAAATGTCAGAAGCTAAAACAAAATAAACAAAAGTCAAATATGGATCAGAGTTGTTGAGTTTTAATACAGAGATACAAATTAATCAGAAAGACTGTATTACTGAACCAGCCAGGTCCCTCCTCACAAGAGAGATTTGTGTGTCCTGCGAGTCATGTCAGCCGTTCCTCCACAAGGGGGGCTCTCATGGGCTGCCTTAAGTTTTGAGCACTTAGTTGTTTAGGTGCAAAAATGAAATACTGGGATTCTATCTGAAGTGGAGAAATACTGTACAAATTTTCTTATTTTTCACTGAATACAACCTAGCTGCGTTTAATTATAGTTACGTGATAGAGTCTGTATAATTAAGCTTTCTAGTTTCATCTCTTCCCCTCAGACTACCAGCTCATTCTTCCTCTTTCTGTAGAGGACATACCATCACACTAGACTTCAGGTTTAGCTCTCATAGCTGGCATGGGAACTACCCTTCTCTGAGACCCCTACAACAGGATCTCGTGGTCCTTTGCTTCCCTAATTCCACCCACCACTTATTCAGCCAATTTCCCTGCCTAAGACTCCTTCCACCTTAAAAATGTTTCCACCAAACAATTTCTGTTTTGATTAGCTAGCAATCCTTTTTGGTTTCACATGTCACGCTGAATCACTTATATTGAAGTATCTTTCTTGGAGTGAGTTTCTTTTTTGTTTATCCCTATTCTACCTCCTTGGTTTTTAGTTTAAACTCTAGTTTAAGGAGTCTCCTCCTAGGTTTCCTGTGCCTAGGGAGAGATTGTATGGCTCTAGCTCTAACTAACCTCTCTCCTTTTCTACCTCTTCCTCTTGGACCCTTTTGTTACCATTTAAGCATGCTTAGTCTCTCCTGTCTTAAACTTTTAAAGATGGAGAGTGGATGGATGGATGGATGGACGGACGGACTGACTAGTAGATAAAAAGAATCTATCTCAGAATTACATATTCCCTGCCAGCTCTTGTGTTCTTGTTCTCCTCTGTCAGTATTTGTCTACACACTCTCTTTACTTACCCACATCTCACTCACTCCTTAGTCTACTCTGGTTTGGCTTGCACACCTACCAACTGACTGTAAGTCTTCTTGTCAAGGTCACTATTGACCTCAGTTTTAGATACTTTTTAGTCCTCTTCTTAACTTGACTACCTAGTAATGTTGAACTAGAAATTGCTTCTTACTTTGGCTCCGTGACACCATGGTCCCCTGGCTTTCCTTATCTCTCTCACTATCTTTTGCAGGCTTTTCCTCTTCTACCCAAGTGTTCCTCACAGTTAAATACTAAGTGCTCTTCTGTCTCTATGCCTTACTCTCTCCCTTTAGGCTGGTGATTCTTAAATATGTATGGCAACTCTGACTTCTCTTTTGGGCTCCAGACCCTAACATGCTTCTACCGTATTTCCACTTGACACTTTTGTAGCTCCTCAAGCTCAACATTTCCAAAACCGAGCTTGTCTTCCCCCCACCCAAATCTGCTTCTCCTTCAGCATGTTGCAATTTTGTGTTATAAATTCTGCCCTCATTTGGTCTGGGAAATGTACTTCTTTTTTAATTTTTAGGAGTTTACTTAGTATAAAAAATGTGTACTTTTAAAATAACCTTTAAAGTTTCTGTTCATGGTGTAATATTCATGTCTCTGTGTATTCGTTAATTTAACAATTGAGCAAATATTGAGTACAGTATGTCAGGTATTATACTAGACCCTGGAAATATAGTGGGGAACATAAATTCTTTGCCCTGATGAGCCTCTATTGAGAGGTATTTGTCAAATATTCATATAATTAATTATTTCTAGATTATAGTTTGCTAAACTGTATTGTAAACAGGATAAAATTGATTTATTTTAGAAATCTTTAAAGTCTTTTATATGATAATGAATACTTTACAAGTTTGATACTTTTGATATGTTCTTTTCTCAATCATAGAATTTGATAAATCCCTTGAGACTCTAAGAATAAAAGAAGACATTTCTAAATACCTGTATGCTAGCCTATGTCCTTCAGAGGATTTCTTGAGAGTACAATTCGGTAAACATTTGTTGAGTTCCTAATGTAAGTCAGACATTTGCTAGGTATCGGATATATGATTCTAACATTGAAGACTTCAAAAACATTTGTTTAGGGGGGCGCCTAGGTGGCTCAGTCGGTTGAGTGCCTGACTTCAGCTCAGGTCATGATCTCACCACTTGTGGGTTCAAGCTCCACATTGGGTTCTGTGCTGATAGCTCAAAGCCTGGAACCTGCTTCAGATTCTGTGTCTCCGTCTCTCTTTGCTCCTCCCCTACTAGCACTCTGTCTGTCTTTCTCTCTCAAAAATAAACATTAAAAAAAATTTTTTAAACACTATTTTTAAAAGGGGTTTGTTTTTACCTCTTCGTAAACAATGTCAAAATGATACATTAATGTATTATTAGTTACCCTATACTTAAAATTTTTTTGATGTTTATTTATTTTTGAGAGAGAGAGAGAGAGAGAGAGAGAGACAGAGCACAAGTGGGGGAGGGGTAGAGAGAGAGTAGGGACACAGAATCTGAAGCATTCTCCAGGCTCTGATCTTTTAGCACAGAGCCCGACATGGGGCTCAAACCCACAAACCATGAGATCATGACCTCAGCCAAAGTTAGACACTTAACAGACTGAGCCACCTAAGCGCCCCTAGTCACCCTATACTTAAATAGTGCATGCATTCTATGTTTTCATAATTTCACATTGAACATTTACAAATATCACAACAGGTTATTAACATCAACCTACAGGTAGCTAAATAAAAGTAGCAGAAAAATAATGACCCCAACATTTAAAATAGAAGTCGCTAAACTATAACATACTGCCAAACTATAATATACTTTAAAGGGACAGGCCTATGGATTAATCACTATTTTCTCTTTACAGAAAATAGAAAAATGTACCTTCGCTTATAAAATGATGTTATTCATTAATTAATTTTTTGAACATATAAAGGCTTCTATACTGGATGGAACATGTATTAAAGTAAGAGGATCTTTTTTTTTTCAGTTCTCCTCTTTGTGGCTGTGTGACTCTGGGCAAGCCACTTAGTCATTAACCCCTCTCAGTCTTAGTTTCTTCATCTGTAAAATAATAGCTGTCGTATCTAATTGATAGGATCATAATATGGACAAGATGAGTTGGTGCTTATGAAAGTATGTTCTAATGTGTGAAGCAGTAAATAAATACCAGTTTCTACTTGTAGGACATACTGTTCAAATTTTAGATGACTGTGAGCAAAATTAAAATAGATGAGAATCTTAATTATTCTCCCTTTTCTGACTTGTAAGAAAGTTTTAAAGTACATCTTTAATGAACGCCTGGTTAATAATGTCATTTGCAGCATTCTGCTATTGTGACATATATATCCCAAGATGCCTGGGGAGGTTCAGGACCCATAAAGAGCATGTTTGCACTGGGAATCAGATAACCCTCCTCTCTAAGGCAGCTTTCTAGTTACTTCTCTCCCCCTCCTGCCTAATTTGTAGTGACATATGTTCACGATTCTTTGCATTGGCATGTGCTCCTGAAGAACGTATTAAGTAAGTCTCTGTAAGCAAGTCTTGTCAGTCACTTGCCAAGCTGAGTGACTTTAGGATAATTTTAGTTATTTTAGGGTCAACACTGAGATGGAAGTGTTGGGAAAACTGGAGGCCTAGAAACCAGTCAGAGCATTTTTCTGTTGCTCCAGTTTTTCTTCTACTCAAACAGTATTATGCAATTTACAGATGCTAGCACGTTAGTTTCAGCCATTGTTTTTGCAATGTTTTTCTGTCAGGTATCTGTCAGGGGAAGGGAGACAGATAGGGCTTTGCCCTTAGATGTCTGCCGCACAGATTCCTTTATAACTTTTCTTACAGTAGAAATTATTGGCTCTGCTGCTTCCGATTCTGTGCCCCCCTCTCTCTCTGCGCCATCCCTCCTCCTGCTCACGCTCTCTCTCTCTCTCAAAAATAAATACTAAAAAATTTTTAAAAATTATTGGCTCTGTTAAGACTTATCGTTATACTATCTATTTTACGGCAGGTTTGGGGCACTTGGGTGGCTCAGTCGGTTAAGGGTCCAACTGTTAATTTTGGCTCAGGTCATGATCCCAGGATTGCAGAATAGAGCCCCGTGTCTAGCTCTGGGCTGAGCGTGGAGCCTGCTTAAGATTTTTTCTCTCTCCCCAGCTCACTCGCTCTTTCTCTAAAAAAAATTTTTTTTAATTTAAAAAATGAAAATAAGGCAGGTTCAATGTATAAGTTCAGTGGGCAGGTTTAATGTAAATGGCATCACAGAACAAGCAGGGACAACTTTTGAGTGGAGATTCTTTTCACAGAAACTTCTATCATGTGTTCCATTGTTCAAATCAGGGTAAATATATATGATTTTTATTTACTTGAAAATTGTATTTAGCAGTCACATTATTCTATATTAACATAGGATGCATTAATCTGAAAATAGACCATAATAAAGGGAAAATTATTTTAAAACCATGTTGAGTGTCAGGGATTTTCAAGCCCTTAAGGGGAATTTAGCAAAAAAAATTCTGGAATACTAATCAACCCTGAATAAATGGGATGAATAAATGTTTATATCTTTTAAATATCTTTTTTTAATTTTTTACATTGTGCAATACTTAACTAGTAAAAATATACAAAAGTGATACAACAGAATCTGTGCACCCACTATTCACATATGCACTTATAAACATTTTGTATTTTTTTCCACTCAGCAAATATCAATTGAATGTCTACTGTGATCCAGGCAGAGTTCTATCTAGTGTTGAAATCTAGCAATGAACAAAATGGGCAGAAATCTTTCCTCTAGACAGGGGGACAGCCAGTAACAGGAAAATGAGTAAAAACATGTATGGAATATGGTAGATAGTAGTAAGTTACAAGAAGACAAGTACACTAGGAAAGAGGAATGGGGGTATCAGGGTGAGAAAGGTTGCACTTTTAAATCAGGTAATCAGGAATGGCCTTGCTGAGAAAGTGACGGTTGAGTAGAGACACAAAGAAAGTGAGAGTGTGAGCCATGTCCGTATCTTAGGAAAGAGATTTCTAGGTAGAGGGATCAGCCAGCGTGAAAGGTCCCAGGTGGGAATATGTCTGGGCTGTTTGTGGAACAGAGAGGAGTGCAGTGTAAGTGTGTAAAATGACTGACGGTTAGAGTAGCAGAAAGTCGGGGTGTTCGGGCAGTCATACAGAGGGAGGATTGTACAGGTCATGTAGGGCATCGAAGACTGTTGTAAGGACTACGGCTTCTTTTAGTGAAGTGGGGGCCATTGGAGAGATTCGAGTAGGGGAGGGAGGGGATCTGACTTATTTTAGAAGAGTAATTCGATTTGCCAAGCATGCTGTTCTAATAGTGGGACAAGTCTAGAGACATGGAGACCAGTTAGTAAGCTTTTGCATTAATCCCAGCAAGAGATGGTAATGGCTAGTTTAGACCATGGGCTAGCAGAGTAGGTTGTAATAAGTAGTCAGAGTTTAGATATATTTTGACATTAGAGATGATGAAAGTTCTTGATGGGTTGGGTGTGGGGTGTGAGAGAGCAAGAGGAATCAGGGGGGCCCTAAGTTTTTTGGTTAGAGAGTCTGGAAGGATGAGGTCGCCATCAACTAGTGGACTTCAGATGGAAAGAAGATTTGGGGTAAGGGGAGGAGTTCATTTGAGCAGCTTGAGTTTTGAGATGACTATTAGACTTACAGAGATGTCCAGGAGGCAATAGGACATAGGAGTCTGGAGTGTGGGGGAGAAGTCCCATCTAGAGATACAGATTTGGAATTTGCCAGTATATTTAAAATCATGAAAATTGAGGAGAATATCAGCAGGGTAAGTACAGATAGAAAAGAAAAAGGGACTAAACTCTGAGCCCTGGCTACTCCAACATGGAGAGTAAAGAGAGGAAGAGGCACCAGCAAAGGAAACTGGAAAGTTGGGAAGAAAACAGGCGAGTGTGTTATCTTAGAAACCACGTGAAGAAATGTTTCAAGGACGAACAAGATCAACTATGTCAAATACTGTTGTTTACTCAAGTAAGGTGAGGACAGGAGATTGATCATTGACTCAATTTAAATCTCAAGAGAGAGAGAATGGGAATAGACATATTGTCCTCTACCAATAAAGGCAACCTTGGAGTTTTCTGTAAAAAGGAATAGTGAAATCATGTGGAGAGGGCAGCAGAGGATGAAGCGGGGTCAAAAGAGGTCTCTTTATTATAAGGTGGGAGAAATGACAGACGTCATATGCTGGTTGACACATTCCTGTAAAGGAAGTGGGGGTCGATATAATAATAAGAGATGGGGGGGAGATGCTGGACCTTGGGAGGGATAAACTCGGTGCACAAGTGGGGATGTAGTTCTTAGCTAGTGGCTTCATCAGTTCATCCTTAGGAACAGAGAAGGGTGAGTTCCTGGGCACAGAAGCAGGTGGCTGTCAAGACGTGGTAGTGGGAGCTCATAGAGGGTCTTTTCTGATTGCTTCTGTGTTCTCACTGAAAGTGAGGAGGGAAAAGAAGGAGACACTGGAGTTTGAGGAGAGAGGAGAAGATACAAAATAAGCAGTCATGTCCGTGGGAGAATGAATGGATTAGGAAATGAGTGCATTTGCTGGGCAGCGTTAAAGGCCTGCTCGAGGTTCACAGTCATGAATTTAAAGTGAAATTGGTCAACCTGATTCTATGTTTTACTCCAAGCATATTTTGCTTAACAAGTGCAGGCAAAAGGCAGATGGTGGGTTGAATTTAATCCTGTTTTAGTGCCCCTACTTCAGATGTGTATATCCATAAACTATATATACTATTAGCTCGTGTTCCTAAAATGGACATAAATGACATACCATATGCAAATTGTTTTCTTTGACTTATTTTTGAAGTTTATCCAAGTTGATCAGTATGAATCTATTTCATTCAGTTTACCCTCTGTATAATATTCTTTGATGTGAATTATCCAGTTTACTTACCCATTATCCTACTGAGATTCATTTAGCTTTCTGTGTTTATCACAGTATTGAAGTTTTTTTTCTGATATTATTGGTTTGCTGCAGTTCTTTAAATCTTCTAGATACCTGTCATTTGTAATTATACATATTGTTTCTTTTCCAAGTCTTTCACTTGTTTTGAATGATATTTTTGCCATCATCAGATTTGACATTTTAATAAAATCAAGTTTACTATAATCATTTGATATTTATATGTGATTATGTAAAATTTTTAATTTTAGAAAATACACATAAAAATTATAATCTTCACTATTTTTAAAATGTTTATTTATTTTGAGAGAGAGAGAGAGAGTGAGCATGAGTTGGGGAGGGGCAGAGTGAGGTGGAGAGAGAGAGGGAATCCCAAGCTGGCTCTGTGCTGTCAATACAGAGCCTGACGCAGGGCTCGATCCCGTGAACCGAGAGATCATGACCTGAGCCAAGATCAAGAGTCAGATGCTTAACTGACTGAGCCACCCAGGCGCCCCATCATCTTAACTAATTTTAAGTGTAGATCAGTAGTACTAACTATATTCACGTTGTTGTGTAACAGGTCTGTAGAATTTTTTTTTATCTTGCAACTAAACACTACACCCATTGAGCAACAACTCCCCATTTTTTCCCCTTCCTAGCCCCTGCAAACCAACATTCTACACTGTATCTATGAGTTTGACTACTTTAGATACCTAGTATAAGTAGAATCTTACAGCGTTTATCTTTTTTGTGACTGGTTTACTTCAGTTAACATAATGTCCTCAAAGTTCATTCACGTTGTAGCAAGTGACAGGATTTCCTTTTTTTTTTTAATGTTTATTTTATTTTTGAGAGAGAGAGAGAGAGACAGAGTGTGAGCGGGGGAGAGAGAGAGGGAGAGAGAGAGAGACACAGAATCCGAAGCAAGCTCCAGGCTCTGAGCTGTCAGCACAGAGCCTGACACAGGGCTCAAACTTGGGAATGGCGAGATCATGACCTGAGCCGAAGTCAGATGCTTTAACTGCCTGAGCCACCCAGGCATCCTGGGATTTCCTTTTTTAAGGCTAAATAATATTATAATATATGTATATATCATACTTTGTTTATGCATTCATCCACTAAGGGACATTTGGGTTGCTTGCACTTATTGGCTATTGTAAACAATGCTGCAGTGAACATAGGTGTACAAATATCTCTTTGAGATTATGCTACCAGTTATTTTAGATATATATCCAGAAGTAGGATTGGTGAATCATATGATTATAACATTTTATTTATTTTCCCTCATGATAATTTTATTTTTAATTTTTTGAGGAATGTCCATAATGTGTCCCATAGTGGCTGCACCATTTTACATTCCTACCAACTGTGTGCAAGGGTTCCAGTTTCTCCACATTCTCACCTGTATTTATTATTTCTGCTTTTCTGATAGCAGCCCTCCTAATGAGCATGAAGTGATAGTTCGTTGTAGTTTTTACTTGCATTAATGATGCAATGAGTGATGTTGAGCATCTTTTCATATGCTTTTCGACCATTTGTATATCATCTTTGGAAGAATGCTGAAATTCTTTGCCTATTTTATTTAAGTTTATTTATTTATTTTGAGAGGAGGGGGGAGTGAGGAGGAGCAGAGAGAGAGGAGAGAGAGAATCTCAAGCAGGCTCCACACTGTCGGTGCAGACAGAGCCTGATGTGAGGCTTGAACTCATGAACCATGAGATCATGACCTGAGCCAAAATCAAGAGTTGGATGCTCTACTGACTGAGCCACCCAGGTGCCCCTCAAATGCTGTTTCTGCATCACTTGAATTTTTCTTCATTCTGTTCTTCTGTTCTTCATTCTGTTAATGTGGTGTATTATATTGATTAACTTTCAAATCTTGAACCATCCTTGCATTCCAGGAATAAACCTCACTTGATCATGTTACATAGACCTTTTAGCGTGCTGTTGAATTTGGTTTGCTAATATTTTGTTAGGATTTTTGTATCAGTTTTCACCAGAAATAGAAGGCTGTAGTTTTCTTTTCTTGCAGTATCTTTTGCTGGCTTTGGTATCAGAGTAATGCTGGCCTCATCTGATGAGTTTAAAAGTATGTTCTTCGGTTTTTTGAAAAAGTGAGGACATTCTTTAAATGTTTTTTAGAATTTTCCTTCAAGCCATCTGGTCCTGAGCTTATTCGGGGAGGGAGGTGGGTGGGGGAAGGGTGTTTGATTGCTGATTTAATCTCCTTACTGATCATGGTTCTGTTCAGAACTTTCTATTTCTCTATGATTCAGTCGTGATAAATTATGTTTCTAGGAATTTATCCATTCTAGATTATCCAATTTGTTGGTGTATAATTGTTCATAGTTATTTCTTTTTTTAAAATTTTTACCTCCTTTATTTTAGAGAGAGAGAAGGAAAGAGCATGAGCGGGGGGAGGGAGAGAGAGAGAGAGAGAGAGAGAGAGAGAGAGAGAGAGAGAGAAAGAGAACCCCAAGCAGGCTCCATGCCCATCACAGAGCCCAATTTGGGGCTCAATCCCACAACCATGAACCAAAATCAAGAGTCAGACACTTAACTGACTGAGACACCCAGGCACCCCAATAGTAGCTTCTTATGTCTTCTCTTTCATTTTCTTATGTCTTCTCTTTCATTTCTGATTTTACTTATTTGAATATTTTTTTAATGTAGCTAAGAGTTTGTCAGTCTTGTTGATATTTTCAAAAAACCATCTCTTAGTTTTGTTAGTTTTTTTCTATTGTTTTTCTATTCTTGTTTCATTTCTTTGTGCTGTACTTATTTATTTTCCCGCTGCTTTTAGTTTTTCTTTTTCTAGTTCCTTGAGGTGTAAATTTGGTTGTTGATTTCTTTGAATTTTTAAAAACACAATCTCTTTTTATCTCAGTGCACTAAGATACTTGCTTTTATTTTCTTTTAAAAATGAGCACATTAAAATGTTAATTTAATAGGAATTAATTTCTGAATATAAAACAAAGTGGGGATATTATTTTATCTCTTTTTATAGATAATCCAGTTGATAGTTCACGATCAGTGAATGGTCAGTTAATCTTTTCCCTGCTGATTTGAAAGTTGCCTTCTGTCATATGCCAAATTCCTATACATGCCTGTGAGTCTATTTCTGTTCTGTTTCTCTTTACTCAGTTTCATTCTTCTGGTTGCTTCTCTCTGAGTCAAAATAAAAAATCTTAAAGGCCATGATTTTATAGTAAGTCTTAAATCTGGAAAGGTGAGATCTTTCTCTTCTTCACTCTTACCCTGCCATTCTCTCCTCCTTTCATCTGACCTTCCTTCACTCTCTTCTCTGTATTCTCTATTCTTGGTCTTTTGTTCCTCCATGTGAATTATAGAATTAAACTGATAAATTAATTCGGAAATAACTGTGATCTTTGGATAGTGAATCTTCTGATTAATTAGCATAAATAAATAGTCCTACCTTCCCAGTTATTATCTTTTATTTCTTTTAATAATACTTTATAACTTCCTGTGTAATGCTTGTACTTATATCATTAGATTCATTTCTATTAACTTTATAAGTTTTATTCCAATTTACAAAAATAAGAATATGGGGTTTTTTGGCACTACAGGAATGTTGATCTTGTACAAAGCAATGTTGCTGAATTCATATTCCAGTAACTTACAGATTCACTTGGAGTTTTTAAGTATATGACTATATTAAGAGAAAATCAGAACCACTGTTTGTCAGTAATGATGGTTTTATATCTTTGTGATTCTCATCATTTTTATTCTGTGTGTTTGTGAATGGATGGTTTGGTTTGGTTTTATTGCCCTTTTATTCGTGTGTATTCTTGCTTGTTTACTTTAAGGCTATGTGTCTTAGGTTTTACAATTTAGTATGGTGTTTACTCTAGGGTTTTAGTAGATGAATTCTCAGTTTCTAATTGTTTATTGATATAAAGAAATTCTTACAGTTTTTCTCTTTAATCACCTAGTGTTGTGAGTTATATTAATAACTTTATGTTGTTGAGTGTTAAGCCATCTTTCAATTCTTGGAAAAAACTTTACTTTCTATATTTTATTATTATTTTTACACTTTGCTGGATCTTGTTTGCTAATATTTTATTTTGGACTTTATTTTCCAGTTGACGTATAATTTTCTAATATTACATTTGTCTGATTTTGGTATCAAGATTATATACCAACATCATGAAATGAATTTAGAATCAGATATATAGATAGAAATCATATTTCTCTTAATATTTCCTCTTACTGCACATGTATAGCTATCAGAGTGTATTTTTTTTCTCCCCCACCCCCCGAGTGTGAGTAGCTTTTCAAATACTTATTTAATGTTTTAAAAATATGTATAATTGTATATGGTTTTCAATTTCTTCTTCAGTCAACTCTGGTAAGTTGTATTTTTATAGAAAAATGTTATCTTTTTTCTTTTTAAATTCCTTGGTATCATTTGTTCATAGAATTCACTTATATTTTAATCTCTGTTGTGAGTGTAGTAAAGTTTCCTTTTTATTGATCTATAACTTTTCTCTTTTTTCTTGATCAGTTTGCTAGAAATTTGTCCGTTTTAATCTCTTCCAAAAAACAGCTTTTGTCAAGTTTCTCATTTTTTTCTATTTCTTTGATGATGTTCCTTTGTTCCTTTTACTTTTCAAGTGTTGCATTCATATTCTTTTTCTAAACTTTTGAGTCAGACCTCCAGCTCACTATATTTCATCTTTTCATTTTTAATGAGATAATTTCTAAGAACAACTTTTAGATATATCTCACCAGTTCTGATATATAAGGTATTTATTGTTATTGAAATAGTCTAATATTCATTGTGGGTTTTTTTTTTTCCTTTGGGCCATGAATTATTTAGAAATGGGTTTTTAAGTTTTCAAATATATAGGAATTTTTGGTTGTCTTTTTGTAAATGAGTTCTAATTTTATTGCTTTCTGTATGGAGAACAAAATATGTATGATTTTATTTCTGTAGAATTAGAGATTTGCTTCGTGATCTATTACATGGTTAATTTCTATAAATATGACATATATGCCTGAAAAGAATGTGTATTCTCTAACTATGACATATAAAGTTTGGGGTATTCTCAGGAACATCATGTAAATCTTCTATAGCTTCACTAATTACTTTCCTGCTTGATTGGTCAGTTATAAAAAAGATATGTTAAAATGCCTGCTATGGTTGTGGATTTGTCCATTTCTTCTTAAACATCTCTCCATTTTTGCTTTTTAAGGCTTTTCAACAAATGTTGAGTATATTGAGGTTTGGGATAGTATTATTTTCCTAGTGAAATGTTCCTTTTATTATTATTCAATGACTCTACCTAATTTTAATAATCCCTTTTGCCTTAAAGTTTATTTTCTTGCTATTAATAAAATACTCCAGCTTTCTGTTGGCTAGTGCTGGTCTGATATATCTTTTTCCATCTCTTTACTTTCAATATTTCTTTGTCATTATGTTTTAGGTGTGCCTTTTGTAAATAACATATAGCTGGATTTTGTTTTTGATCCAGAGAGTTTCTATCTTTTAACTGGTGAGTTAAATCTGTATATTATGATTACTGATATTTTTACTTATTTCTCTTATCTTGCTATGTGTTTCTCTTTACCACAATTTCTCTTTGCTTTCTCCCCCTCCTTTCCTATTTAGATTATTAGGATTTCTTTGTTTCATTTCTCCCTAATGGTCTAGAAGTTATATCTGTTCTATTAACTTATATACTATCTTAACAATTATGTCTATAATTGTCATGACCACTACAAGAACATGGAGTGTTTTAACCTCAATTATCCATTTCATTTTCTGTATTATTGTTACTTAGTATTTAGCCCTACCTTGTATTATATTCCACCAAATTAATCATTATTGTGTAATTTTCATTTTATAAATTCACTACTTGTTTAGATTTTTCTCACATGTTTACCTGTTTTCTCTGTTCACTATTGCTTCTTATAACTTAACTCTTTTCTTGTGAGTTCAGTTTATTGCTGAACTGCATCTTCTAGGGGTCTTTTTAACAAGGATTAATGAATAGTAAATTCTCTTTGTTTTAAAATGCCTTTATGGGGAAGTTAAGATGGTGGAGGAGTAGGAGGATCCTAAGCTTGTCTCGTCCCTCAAACACAGCTAGACAGTTATCAAATCATTCTGAACACCCAAGAAATCAATTGGAGGTCTGAGAGAACAAAAACTGCAAGTCTACAAGTAGAAAAGCAACCACGTTTTGGAAGGTAGGAGGTGCAGAGAGTTGACTTGGGGGAGATATAACTGTGGGTAAGGTGGTGGGGAGGGAGCCTGCTTATGGATGCTACCGCAAAGTATTATAAGCAAGGGAGTGGAAAATTGGAACTTTTAGAAGTCCACTACCATCGGGGACATGCGTGGCTTAAAGGTGCTTAGTGGGGTGGAGTCCCAGGAATGACAGCATGTACTGAGGGTCCCCTGGGTCTCAAGAAGAAAGGGTGGCACCAACATGCTGCACTGTTTCCAGGCATAGGAGTGGGGGATGGGGAGGGCAGGGAGCTGGAGTGCTGGCTTTTTGCTCTGTTTTGCCATAAAGTCTGAAGCCCTGTGCAGCCACTTTCCTTGCACAGCCAGCAAACTGCAAAAGCACGACAAGATGATCACCCAGAGGAACAGTGTGGGTCTGTGCTGCGGAAGTCCCCCAAATTTAGATTTTGAAACTCAGTTGCGCACCTGAGATGAAAAAGCTCGGACACAGGCTGGGTGAACAGAGGGTTCTGATGGCAACTGGCGACAGCTGAGGGATATTGATTGCTCTTCTGTGAGGGTGACCTGAGGAGTGGGGGTGCGAATGTTCAGCTCCAGGGCTAGAGACCAGGGTGCTGCCACATTCATCCCCCCTCATCAGCACTGAAAGCCTTCAGGGAGCAAAACTGTGCCACATAGTAGAGGCTGGAGCCACTTCTACCAAATCTCACCCCCCTGCACTTTGGAGGTGCGTCTACACTAGGGCAAGTTCACATGAGAATCAGTGTGACAGGCACCTCCACCAGAAGGGCCAGCACAAACAACTAGCTTGTACCAAGTCTACTACGGGAATTCAAATCTAGCTTCCTTTTTATTTTCATTCTTTATTTTTTCCATTTCTTTTTTTTAATTCCTTTTAAAATTTTTTATTATTTTAAAAATATTTTATATATGGTTTAAATTTAAATTTAATTTAATTTAGGATCTAGATTCTTTTAACCAGCAGACCAGAACACACCCAGGACCTAGTGTTTTTTTTGTTTTTTGGTTTTTTTTACTTTTTTTTTTTGCTTTTTTCTTTGTTTTGTGTGTGTGTGTGTGTGTTTTCTTCTTTTCTTTTCTGGACAAAATGACAAGATGGAGAAATTCACCCCAAAAGAAAGAAGAGGAAGTAGATCTCACAACCAGAGATTTAATCGCTACAGATATAATATGTCTGAACTAGAATTTAAAACAACAATTATAAGCATACTAGCTGGGCTTGAGAAAAGCATAGAAAACACTAGAGAATCCCTTTCTGCAGAGATAAAAGAACTAAAATCTAGTTATGCCAAAATTAAAACTGCTGTGAGATGCAAACCCAAATGGAGTCCGTAAAAACGAGGATGGACAAAGTAGAGGAGCAAATGAGTGATAAAGAAGATAAAATTATGGCAAATAATGAAGCTGAAAAGAAAAGGGAAAGAAAAGTGATGGATCATGAAGGTATTAGGGAACTCAGTGACTTACTGAAACAGAATGACATTCATATTATAGGAATCCCAGAAAATGAAGAGAGAGAAAAAGAAGCAGAAGGTTTCTTCGAACAAGTTATAGCTGAGAACTTTCCTGATCTGGGGAAGGACACAGACATCAAAATGCAAGAAGCACAGAGAGCTCCCTTAAAATCCAACAAAAGCTGACCACCGCCAAGGCATATCAAAGTCAAATTCACAAAATACACAGACAAAGAAAGAATACTGAAAACAGCAAGGGAAAAAAAAGTCCTTAACCTACAAGGAAAGACAGATCAGGTTCACAGCAGATCTGTCCCCAGGAACTTGGCAGGCAAGAAGGGAGTGGCAGAATATAGTCAACGTGCTAAATAGGAAAAACATGCAGCCAAGAATTCTTTATCCAGCAAGGCTGCCATTCAGAACAGAAGGAGAGATAAAGAGTTTCCCAAATAAAATGCCTTTATTTTGCACTGCAAATTCGTTGTTAATTTAGCTGTCATGGACTATACTCATGGACTAGTTTATCTTTTTATTTTAAAATAAGACATATGTAAAAACGAAAGCAAAATAAATGTATGGGTTAAGGAATTTTTATAAGGCAAACACAACCATCACTCAAGAATGGGAATTTGCCACCCATGGATATATTTTTATTTAGTCTGCTTGGGACTTTTGCAATATTTTCTCAAGTGTATCTTCTGGTTTTCAGATTCTCTCTTTATTTGTATCTACTTTGTTTAATCAGCCTGTGTTCATTAGTACATTTTTTCATTTATATAGTTAATGTTTGCTTCCTTTTCATATCTTTCTCATCTTTTTTATGCCGTACATTATTTTATAGGTATTTTCCTTCTTTATGTCTTTCATCTTTTACAATATACTAGTCTTTTATAGAATGTTGTTCTAGTGTTTCAAGTAATCCTTCTGTTTGGTTTGGGGAGTCTAGTTCACTTATTTAATACTTTTGAGACTCCAGGGCTTTATCTGTGTGAACCCTCGGCCACCTGGATTGTGGGAATTTGTCTGGTTCTGTCATGTGTTCCAGAGTATTACCACGTTGGACCAGATTTTCTCACTTCCTCATACCAAGGAGGGGAGAGTAAATTCAGGCCTCAAGTCTACAAGAGGCAGAAGCCTTGGGATTTGATTTCAAAAGGGGCATATTTGTTTTCTAAGCTAAAGGCCCTCCCTTTGCAGCTGTAGCACAGGTCATATGTCTACCTCACTGGTTTTTGGCACCCTCTTCGTGGCTTGCATCTAGGGATTCCCCTCTCTTTCTCATGAGCATAGTCTTAGTTGATTAGCAATGCAATATTTACTTCTTTTTAAAAATCAAACATTTCTAGGGGCACCTACCTGGGTGGCTCAGTCAGTTAAGCGTCCAACTTTGGCTCGGGCCAAGATCTCGCAGTTTCTAAGTTCAAGCCCCGCAACAGGCTCTGTGCTGACGGCTCAGAGCCCGGAGCCTGCTTCGGATTCTGTGTCTCCTCCACTCTCTGCCCCTCCCCTGCTCACGCTCTGTGTCTCTCTGTGTCTCGATAATAAATGTTAAAAAACTAAAAATTAAAAATTAAAATTAAACATTTCTAGATATTTGTTGTAAGATTTGACAAAATTAGGATGGGAGAAAATACAGGATGGGGATGAGACTTTTCATTGGTAATTTTGCATTTATAAATTTATCATAAGCAAAGAAGATCAGGATAAAACATTGGCAAATAAAAGCTAAGAATGATTTAATCTAGTGTTTATTGAGAAATGCCTAAGAATTTGTCACTTAAGTTTATATTTGGATTTTTTCTTAGAAGGGAGCCAGTTTTGTTTGTTTTGTTTTGTTTTGTTTTGTTTTGTTTTTTTGTCCAGTGCTATCTGATCTTTCTCTCCAAGAGATAGTGGAACCTCCTTGATCAGCTGGTCACTTAAGCACAAGAACACTCTGTCTTATCTGCCAGAATGGTACACGCACACTGCTTTTACCATATTTACATTTAAGTACATTCTCATTCACAATCTCTTAACTCTGTGCTCGCTTTAATCAATAATATTATTTATAAAATAATGTGGACCTAAGTAGGGTTAGGGTATTTTTTAAAATATTAAAATAGTACTGTAAAGATATTTTGAACAAATGGTAATGAATAGAATTTAGTTATGTTATTCTAGCCTTATAAAACCATAGTTCATAAAACATTACCTAGGATGCTTTCCTGCCCCCACAGCAGACCTTCCTCTGTCATACCTCATCAGTTTATCTCCTTGGTAGAATTATTTGAAAGGCATTCTGTATACTTTCCAGATAACATGCATCTTCCTAAGCAGATAAATACAAATTCAAAAGTAAGTTGGGGATATTTTTACACATAGAAGATAAACTCTCAGGAAATCAAGGCTGACACACTAAAACTTAAAACCCAGAGGGAGTAACACTACCATTGGGGCAGAGGAAGAGGAAGCAGATACAGAACTGCAAGAGGCTAAAATGGCAATGTTTTAAAATAACAGAGAAACTTAAGAAATGCTTTTCCTAATGCTTTTCACTCGTTTCTCAGTAACTGGAACTTCCCAAAACTTAAGCTTTAATTTTTCTGTCTCCTAGAATTTCGATCAAATACGTAATTATTAATTATTTATTAATGTAGATACTGCCTACTCCCCTCCACTACCCACCACCCCCAAACAAATAAACACAAAACAGAGAAGCTAAAGTGATTTAAAGGGAGCTCAAAACTCATACGGAGAAGGTGGATGAGATATCTTTGAGCACGTAATATGGTTCTGAGCTTCCTCTCTGTTGAGACCTTCAAGAGCTGAGCTGCGTAGTTCTCATTGCCAGAGAAAGTAAAACATGAGAAGTGGGGGTGGCTGTCAGACCTTTCTGGCATTCATCAGTAAGATCTATGTGCCTTATACCCTTTGAACACTAAACTTCATGAATATCTAGTATTTTGAAGAAGAGAGTGTATATTTTCATAACTCTGTAAAATTTAATCATGTCTCATACTTGGAAAAGTGCATGATTTCAAAATGGTTTGTGACATGGAGCTGCCTATTAATGGCAGTGAAAGTTTATATTTGCTAAAAAGACTAGTTTTCTAAATAAATAAAATCTAGAGAAGCAATAAATCAAACTCATTCTTTTTACTCATAAAACAGTTTGGAGTATTATTTATATTTTTTTCAGGATATCTAAACTTGATTTAGGATATAATGGTTTAAAGGTATTTCTTAGATGAGATCAAATGATAAATACAATGATTCAGTCATTTTCGTGTTTCTTTATGTCAACTACACAGTGATTTTTGCTCACCCAAAAAAAGGCTGTTGTATACTAAATAGCGTATTAACTAAAAACACTGGTTTTATGAAGTTTGGATTTTTTTTAAGAATAATTTTGTAGTATTTCTTTTTAAATAAGTCAGGGAACAGATGAATGCTTCTTAATATACACATTTTTTCTAAGCATGTCTAACAAAGTTTAAAATTATTCATTACTTTTTATATGTAAATTAAATGGAGTCAATTTTATTTAGCTTTAATTTTTCTGTAGTTTGATACAAAATTTGCATTTGGTACTGAAATGATGAAGCAGAGAGATAATGATACTTGATATATGCTTTATATTAGCTACTTATTGACAATATTCTGCCAGGTAACAAAAAAGAAAATTTTCTGCAGATCTAAGCATAAGTAAATTATTTCTTTTCGTTATACTCAGGAATAGTAATCTTTCAGCATATGTAGTATAAAAAAGAAAGAAATGAATCTTAAACCATCTAATATAATTACAATTAAGTAGTTTTAATATATTTGTTACCAAAGTGTTTATATCAATTCATTACATGTATTGTCTTTGAGCTTAACTTTACACAAATAGAGAACTTCTGCTGATTCTGTAACATTGCTAGAGTAATGTTCTTTACATTTGAAATTGGCAAATAAGAAGAATGCCTATATCTCAAAATCTTACTGATGGAGGAAGAATAAAGTACAAATTGAAAAGCTTCCTTTAGTTTTTTAAAATATTTTAATGGCACCAAAGTTACTTAAAATGTTTCAGGTACAGCCATATTAATTGTGTCCCATTAAAGAGGAGTTCTTTTTTTTATTTTATATATCTGTATAATAATTTAGATATTTCTTCTGTTTCATTGGGATGAGTCATATGACACAGTTGATCCATTAAAAAATTTAGTTTTCAAATCTAGACCTTTTTAAAGCCCTACAAAAGAGAAATAACTGTCTTTAAGGACAGTCTTTTTATAAAAACACTTCTGCTCATCATTACTGAGCATATGATTGGCAGTGCCAAACCTAGAAAAAATAAGGTAGGAAGAATTTTTTTCATCATTTTTCATCTCTGGGCTCCCTATTCCCTTCTTAGCATTTGGTCTCTGTCTTTTTTTTTTTTTTTTTTTTTTCCTTAAGGTTTCCCAGTGTTTTCTCAATGTTGCTGATCTGGAAATAAAGTAGTAAAGTATTAGACAGTTCTTGGTACCCTACTAGGACTATTTGAAGTTTTACAAAGAGAATCGTACAAGAAACCACTAATTGAAATATACATACATACAGCAAAGAAGAACAGATAGATGAATGGATGGATGGGCAGCTGGATGGGTGGGTGGGTGGATGGATGGATGGATGGATGATGGTAGATTTCAGGCCTCAAAGTCTTTCAACAGGACATTCACCCAGGACTGACTATACAGGTGATGATCTGTCCTGGTGAGAAGCGGGGGAGAGTCTGTCAAGCAGATTCTACCACTACTTTGCTACTGTGGTTTATCTTGACCAGTAACATGTAGTATTAACTTTCCTTTTTTGTCACTTGTCAGACTAGTTTGAAATCAAATGCCTTTTTGTTTGTTTGATTGTTTAAGGGTGAAAGAGCATATTCCTTTTGTGGAACTATCGAATACATGGCACCAGACATTGTCAGAGGGGGAGATTCAGGACATGACAAGGTATGTTCCGTACTTCTTTATATATCTCTATAAAATGTACAGTAAGAATCCTAGTTAATAACTTGAGTACAGTCTCTTCAACAGAGCCCTCTTTCTAGTGTTGTCTTACCTTCATTGTTTTCTCTCCTTTGCTTTGTATACATGAACACATTATGGTATCTAGTGTTTTAGAGGAAAAAGACTGTTGATTATCTCTTCAGTAGAAATAAGCATACTAACAGTCCTTGGAGATAGTCAAGGATTCAAGATAGTCTGTTTTCCTAAGCCCTCTAAAAACCTCACTTGCCTTTGTATGTGCAAAATGAAGATTGTAGAAGAAGCATTCTGAGTAGTTTTGTTATAAAATCTATTTTTTCCTGTATTAAAGGGTACAGATTTGTTTAGTCCCATCCTAAGTAACCAATTTTTAGGAAAGAAAACCTTTTAGAACCTCCTAGAATTCCTACATACCTGAGGTCCAGAATAGAGCTAGTCAATAAATACTCTTTCCCATTCATGGAACAGCTTGACGACTTTGAGTTAAATTAAGTGTGACAATATATGCAAAGTGCTTATCAACGTACCTGCCTCCACACTGTTCCTTTTATGATTGCAGTCTGCCTGATCATGTTTCATATGTCATGGTTATGTATTTTCTTTAAAATAGCTCTAGGTTCATAAATTTTGCATCATATCTCTGAAACCTTTGCCCTGAAGTTGGGACGCAGAGTTAAAAATTTTAGCATCCAGTTAATATCTCATTGGTATAAGCTTGTGTATTCAAGAAATTACTGAAATCTTGATTTGCCTAATTATAAAAGAACTAATTTGCAATATATCAAAATTCCTAAATTATATATAATTTGGTATGCTCTCAGTTCAGGTAACTACATTTATAAATTGGTTTCCAATTTAGATTGCTTTTTTTTTTTTAGATCTCCTTTTATTTTGTATTAAGTGTCTTCATGCTTCCCAAAAAAAGGATGGCTCACACAAATGAAGATGTATGTGAATGTGTCTATAAGAGGAATTGATTTATGTGGTTATGAAAACAACCATTTTCGTTTTTGCCCTTTAAGGTCAAGGAATTTCATGATACTTATTGGAGCAGAATAATCAATAAAAATGCTGAATGGGGTGCCTGGGTGGCTCAGTCGGTTAAGCATCTGACTTTGTCTCAGGTCATGGTCTCATGGTTTGGTTCGTGAGATCGAGCCCCGCATTGGGTGAGCCTGAGCACCACTCTGGGCTCCGCTCTCCGTCTCCCTCTCTCTCTTCACCTTTTGGGATTCTCTCTCTCTCTCTCTCTCTCTCTGCCCCTAGCTCACTCATGTGCCCTCTCTCTCTCTCAAAAACAAATAAATAATGCTGAATGCTCCCTTTTCCCCTCCATCATAAGTGTAAAGATTTTACTTAAAATTTTTAGAATTTATTTTAAATTTACAATTTTTTTTTAATTAGGGTGCCTGGGTAGCTCATTTAACATGTTTGACTTCAGCTCAGGTCATCATCTCACGGTTCACAGGTTCGAGACCTGCATCGGGCTCTGTACTGACAGTGCAGAGCCTGCTTGGGATTCTCTGTCTCCCTCTCTCTCTGCTCTGTTCCACTCACTCACTCTCTCTCTCTCAAAATAAACTTTAAAAAAAGTTAAAAAATAAATAGAAATTTAAAAAAAATTAACCAAACTGAAACTATTACTTAATGATTTAGGAAATAATGAAAACACTTTTAGCCCCTTAATTGACTTTACTATGTTTACATTCTTTTGTGAGGATACCTCGATATTTGTCCTCTTAATGTCTTTCGTGCAAGTGCTTAATTTCATACTCCTTACACAGAAAGTTATATACAAAACCTTTTGGTTAAAATATTTTCCAAATATATAGCTTTATTTTGTTCATTTTGTCTTATGAAATATATATTCATATTCTATAAAACGACATTGTTGTTTTATAGGCAGTTGACTGGTGGAGTTTAGGTGTTCTAATGTATGAGTTACTAACTGGAGCGTCTCCTTTCACTGTTGATGGAGAGAAGAATTCCCAAGCTGAGATATCTAGGTAAGACTTAACAAAATAAAATAAATATATTGTTTTATCAAAGGAACTTAACCAAATTTCTGCAATTATAGGCTGATAGAAAAGATAATGTTTTTAATGAAGATAGACAAAATAACGTTCGTGGTAAATTTTCATTTATATTCACATAGAATGTAGATACATAGCCTTTATATGTCTCTATATTTTATGTGCCCAGTTAGATCTTAAGTCTCATAAGGATAGTGTCAAAATTTTTGTGTGCTCCAAAGCACTTAGCATATTGTCTTAACCTAGTACATCATATATTGAGAACTGTATTTGTTGGGTACTTTTTTCCCACTGTATACTGAATGTAATTTCTTTGCAAATAAAGAAACAGTAGTGATCTCTTCAACTCCTGGCTACATACTCTCAGTAGAAACAAATACCATAAAACCACCCTCTTATAGGTTATCATAGCATTATTCTATTCTTTTCCGTCATAGCAGTTATTGCAATTGCAGTGTTACATTTTTGTTCATAGTTATTTGATTAATGTCTGTCTGTCCCACTAGATTGTAAGCTCTGTGAGAGCAAGGGGCATGTCTGGCTTTGATCTTCAGCGTTGTATGCTCACGTGCTAGCACAGTGCTTACTATGCAGAATTCAATAAATATTTTTGGAATGAAATGAGTTAATGAACAAATAAACGAACAGTGATAAAACTTTATACTAATTACTAGTTATGTTTTTGTCCTGTTTTTACTTGAATTTTATAACTTTGAGAACAGATTTGACATTAAAAATTAAAAATTGAGACTTCCACTCCTTACCAAGATGGAATAACAGGGACCCGGATTTACTTTCCTGCCTGAAACAGTTTTTAAAATGGGCAAAATGTATGCAACAGCAATATTGAAGACATTGAACATCTAGCAATGAAGGACAGTGAACACAGTGACGGAAAATAAACGAGGTGAGCGCTATGATTGCCCAGCTTACTGCCTTGAGAAAGTATCTAGGCTGCAGCACAGGGAGGGGAAACCCAGGCAGAGTTGAGGAGATGGAAGTGAGAGTCCAGGAAGACCCGGCAGCTAGAGTTTGCAGGGCAGAGTCCAGAGAGAAGTCCAGAGATTTGCAGAAGGTACCCCAAAAGTATTCAGCGAAGTATGGATAAACACACATGAGTTTGGGAGCTACTCAGTATAGTTAAGATGTGATCTCTCTCTGAACTGATCTGTAGATTCAACACAATCCCAATCCCAGCAGGCTTTTTTTTTTTCTTACAGAAATTGACAACCTAAAATGCATAGAGATATGTGGAGGACCTAGAATAGCCATATCACCTTTGAAAAAGTAGACCAAAGTTGATTTCAAGGTTTGCAGGCTACAGTAATTAAGACACTGTGGTGTTCATATTAAGATAGACAAATCATCGGTAAAATACAAAGCCCAGACATGGAATCACAGAAATATAGGCAACTGATTTTTTTTTTTAACAAAGGCACAACGTCAATTTAGTGGAAAAAAGATAGTCTCTTCAACAGATGCTAGAACCATTGGCTATCATATGGGGAAAAATTAACCTGAATAAATACTTTGCACTGTATAGAAAAATTCACTAAAAATAGGTCACAGACCTAAATGTAAAACCTAAAACTACAAAATTTCTGGAAGAAAACAAATGGAAATCTTTGTGATTTGGGGTTAGGCAAAGATTTCTTAGGACACCAAAAGTGTAATCAATCAAAGAAAACACTGATAAATAGGGCTTCCTCAAAATTAAGTACATGCGTGCATGAGCTTTTCAAAAGAAACTAAGAGAATGGAAAGACAAACCCCAGACTGGGAGAAAATTGCAAATCCTGGATATGATAAAGGACTGGCTTCCAGAATACATAAATAACTCTCAAAACTCAAGGGGGAAAAAAAAAACCTGTTTTGAAAAATGGGCAAAAGAGTTTAACAGTTCACCAGAGAAGATCTATGAGTGGTAACTAAGCACGTGAAAAGATGACCAACATCATTAGTCTTTAGGGAAATGCAAACTAAACCACAGTGAGATACCACTGTGTAGTCACTAGAATGGCTACAAATAAAGAGCGAGACTGTATCAGGGTTCTCCAGAGGAACAAAACCAATAGGGTGTGTGTATGTGTGTGTGTGTGTGTGTGTGTGTACGTGCACGCAAGTATGTATAAAAGGAGACGTATTATGTGGAATCGGCTCGCAAGATTATAGAGGCTGAGGAGTCCCATGATCTGCCATCTGCAAGCCGGAGACCCAGGAGAGCCAGGCCTGAGAACGAGAGGAATCCATGGTGTAAACCCCAGTCCAGTGGCAGAAGACCAGTGACCGGTGTGAAGCGGGCAGGCAGCAAGGGGGACTGAATCCTCCCTTCCTCTGCTTTTTGTTTCTACTCAGACCTTTAAGGGATTCATTGCTGCCCATCCACACTGAGGAGAGGATTCTGCTTTACTGGAGTCCCCCAGTTCAGATGCTGATGATCTCATTGAGAAACACCCTCACAGACATGCCCAGAAAGTTTAATTTGGGCAACCTGTAGCCCGGTCAAATGACACTTCAGATTAACCATCACATGTCCCCCTCTCATCAGTTTGGCAGCCATGCACATCTCCTCAAACTGTCCTTCGTCTCCATGAAGGCACTAACAAGGTCCTAATTCCACCTAACGTGATACAGTTATCCCTCATACAACCAAAACCCACTAACCCCTTACATACAACCCCTAAGTGATATTCTCCCTTCTTGAAATCCCCAACTTAGATACTGTGAAAAAAATTAACAATACTTAAATACCATGGTATAAAGTCAGTACATCTTATCTTACATGATAAAGGAATAAGAAAGGGAAGAAAACAAAGACATATCTGTAACAAATATATACATTTAAATTATTTATGCACACGTACAACCACACAGATATATTCATAACTAAATGAGGAAATACAATAATTACAGTCCTCATTTCTGTAACTGGTTATGGAGTCATAGCTGGTATTTATAACTACCTGCTTCTACTACCTGCTCTGTATTCTCTTTGCCTTCAGCACCTTCTGAGGTGATCCAAACAGTCCTTCCTGAAGAATCTGGGCTTTTAGTAGTTCTACCTAGATTGGGTTATTGTAGTTTTCAATTGACCTTAATCACAGAACATGGTAATACTAACATACCCTAAGAGATCTCCTGCATTTCAGACACTCCTCCTTACTTTCCCTGGGGAGTAGTAGTCCACAATTTCCTCCTTGGTAGCAAGGATCATTCACCACAACCAGCACAGAACTCCCTCCGATTGCTTCAGAGGCTTTAGGAGCCCAAAGTGGCTGGGTGGCTGTCTGAATTTCCAGCTCAGTGGAATCATTATGTGTCTCTTGGTGGAAGCATTCCTTTTCCTGGAACTAAGACCTCTCGACTAGCAGAGCATAAAGTCATGGGAACAGGAAGCACACACTTGGCTAGTGAATCACTTGGCGGGGAATAGTGAGGGGTGCCATTCCCAGTACTACCCCATCATTTCTGGACCCATGAATCCTGGTATGGGATAAAAGGCACAATATATTGGATGTTGATTCAGAGCATTGGCAGTCTTCTGGAGAACCTTGCCAGATTCCTGCAACATATTGCCACCTAGCTCACACTGTAACTGTGTCTTCAAAAGGCCATTCCACTGTCCTGTCAAGCCATCTGCTCCAAGATAGTGGAGAACTTGGTAAGACCAGTGAATTCCATGAGCATGGGCCCACTGCTGCACTTCTTTTGCTGTGCGGTGGGTTACTTGATTAGAAGCAACACTGTGTAGAATACCATGACAGCGCATAAGGCATTTTGTAAGTTCACAGATGGTAGTTTTGGCAGAAGCAGCTCATCGGGAAAAGCAAATCCACATCCAGAGTGTCTGTTCTATTTAGAATGAAACATTGCCCCGTCCGTAATGGAAGTAGTCCCATGTAATCAACCTGCCACCATGTAACTGGCTGAGCACCCTGGGAATTGGTGCCATCTTGGACAATCAGTGTTGGTGCAGATTGGGCACTCAGCGGTAGCCGTAGCCGGGTCAGCCTTGGTGAGTAGAAGTCCACATTGCTGGGCCCACATATAACCTTCCCTACCACCATGGCCACTTTGTTCATGGCCCACTGCATGATGACAGGGTTGACTGGAGAAAGAGACTGACTGCTGTCTACACAACAGATCACCCTATCCACTTCATTATTAAAATCCTCCCTGCTGAGGCTACCCTCTGGTGAGCATTCCCATAGGACACAGATATCGTCACATTTTTTCCTCCCCATTCAGAGAGGTCTGTCCACATGCCTCTTCCCCAGATATCTTGGTCAACCAGACTTCCTTGTCCTCAGTATTCCAATCTTGTTTCTTCCAAGTCCCTGACCATCCAGCCAAACCATTGGCCACTGCCCATCAATCAATATAAAGTTGGATGTCCAGCCATTTCTCCTCCCACACAAAATGAACATCCGGGTACACTGCCCGTGCTCTTCCTACTGGGAGGATCTCCCTTCAGCATGTCCTTCGGGGGTGTGTAGCACTGCAGCTGGCCCTCTCAGGCGGTGCCTTCATGTCATGCAGAACAGTCTGTAAACGAGACCCTGAGTCTTCTCTTCCTCTGTCAGCTGTCCTAGGGAACAACCCATGAGTCCAGAGATGCAAGCTGAGAGGAAGAAGGCATCGTAGCAGGAGTGGGGACTGGGCATTTGGGCCACTTTTTCATGTCACTTCCTGTGCCTCCGCGGCCTGCTTAGGCCCCATCTGGTGCATACTGCTTCCATTTGATGATGGAGGGCTGCAGTGCACACCCAACTTTATGGCTTGATGGATCAGATAACACCCGATTAGTGATGGGCATTTCAGGTCTCAGTGGAACTTGGAGGGCCATAGTTAAGTGTTCAGTCTCTGTTAAGGCCCAGTAGCAGACCAAGAACTGTTTCTCAAAAGGGGAGTAGTTTTCTGCAGAAGATGGCAGGGTTTTGCTCCAAAATCCTAAGACTTTGTGCTCTAATTCACTGATAGGGGCCAGAGGCTCCGAACACATCTGTATCTACCACTGACACATCAAGGACTACTGAATCTGCTGGAACATATGGCCCAAGTGGCAAAGCAGCTTGAACAGCAGCCTGGACCTGTTGCAGAGCCGTCTCTTGTTCTGGGCCCCCCTCAACAGCAGCTTTTCAGGTCATTTGGTAAACAGGCGGGAGCCATACTCCCAAATGAGGAATATGTTACCTCCAAAATCCAAAGAGGCCCACTAGGGATTGTGCATCTTTTTTGGTTGTAGGATGGGTTAGATGCAACAACTTCTCCTTCACCTTGGAAATGGTATCTGATGCACTCCACACCACTAGACCCCTAGAAACCACTAAAGTAGAAGGCCTCTGAATTTTAGTTAGATTTATTTTCCACTCTCTTGCCAATCAGTCTAGAGTAGTGGCTACTTCTTGCTCACCAGGTTCAGTGAGCATAAGGTCATCAATGTAACAGATCAGTGTGTATCTTATAGAAGAGAAAGGCAATCAAGAGTCTTATGAACTAAATTATGACATCAGGCTAGAGAGTTGATACACCCCTGAGGTAGGACAGGGAGGGTATATTGCTGGCCTTGCCAGCTGAAAGAAACTCCTTTTGTTGGGCCTTATGGACAGTGGTGGGGAAAGGACATATGCCAGATCAGTAGCTGCGTACCGGCTGTGTGTTAATTTGCTCAAGCAATGCAACCACATTCGGGTACAGCACTGCAGTTGAAGTCACCACCTGGTTAAATTTACGATACTCCAGTGTTATCTCCAAGATCCATCTGTCTTCTGTACAGGCCAAATCGGTGAGGAGATGGGTGGGAATCACCACTCCTACATCTTTCAAGTCTCTAATGGTGGCACTAATTTCTGCAGTCCCCTAGAAATGTGATATTGCTTTTGGTTTTACAATTTTTCTAGGTAGAGCCAGTTCTAATGGCTTCCATTTTGCCTTTCCCACTATAATTGCCTTCACTCCACAGGTCAGGGAACTAATATGGGATTGTGCCAGCTGCTAAATATGTCTCTTCCAAATATGCATTCTGGAACTGGGAAAATAACCACAGGATGGTGTCCGGGACCCACTGAAGCCATCGTGAGATGGAGCTGGAACTCCATTGGTCACCTGATCTCCATAAATCCCTACTCTTTTTTTTTTCTCGTTTTAGCATAGAGAGAGAATGCACACACGTGCATGAATGGTGGGGAGGGGCAGAGGGAGAGAGAGAGTCTTAAGTAGGCTCTATAATGAGCATGGAGTCCGATGGGGGGCCCAATCCCACGATCCTGGGGTAATGACCCGAGCCAAAATCAAGAGTTGGATGCTCAAAACAACTGAACCACCCAGGCACCCCATAAGTTTTTTGTTTGTTTGTTTTAATTTGCTTGGTGGGAACTTTTTTTTTTTCAACTAGGCTTTATGCCACTACGGAGCCCAATACGGGGCTTGAACTCACGACCGCATAAGCCCCTACTCTGACTGGTGGGCACAGGGATCTTCTGGAATTAGTGCCAGTTCAGAGCCAGAGTCCAGTAGGCCCCAGAAGTCTGGTTATTTCCTTCTCACCAATGTACAGTTCCTCCATTAAAAAGCTGTGGGCCCCTTTGGGGAAGGCTGGGAGAAAGAGTAACAGTATAAATTTTCAGGGTCCTTCCTTAAGGTGACTCATCTTTCCCTTCATTCAAGAGGTTCTGGGGGATATAAACTGGCTCAAATGTGGGAATTCATTGAGGGCCAGTTGATTGGGGAAGGGCAGTAGAGATGACAAAGGGACACCAGGAAACTTTGGAGGGTGATTGGCTATCTATGTCACTTACTTTGTGGCAATGATTTCACAGGTGTATACATATGTCAGAACTTACCAAAGGGCACACTTTTTATGTCAGAAGCTTATTGTACATCACCGTTATTTTAGTAAAACTTAAATTTTTCTTAACATGCTTATTACAGGACAGATTAGGAAGGAAATTATTTCTCACTGTTCCAATTTGTTTAATACTGAAGTGAAGTGATCAGTAATATTTCTTGTTAAAATCATAGTTAAAGTCATGCCTGTTATTAAAATTTTAAAATATTACTTTGCTTATTTTAAATGGGCCTTTTGACAGTCTGAAAATGCTTCAGGATTATAGGAAACCTTGGTCATGGTCTTGAGAATTTGGGTTCCTTTGCAAGGTCATACCTGTCATGGTGACAGGTGCAAAGCTAGCCTTAATCTGATGATATTAAATAGTATCTCCTCTGACTGATTCCCCACTTTATGATTCCACATCCACAAGCAGTGTCCTTTTTCTAGTTTTCCTTTCCTCCACAGGTCTGCCTGCAGAGAGGTATATTGCTGCTTATGATGGCAGGAATGTTATGAGCCATGTGATACTCAAATTTAAATTGATTTTATTGCCTTTAGGTCAATCATTTGACATTCTGGTTTTAGAAAGAGAAAGAGCCTGAATCAGAGTGTCTAAATTCTTAAAACTAGAAAATATTTTTCAAGAACTTAGATAACATTCTTTCCCTTTAATCAGTTATCCATTTGGTCATGTTATTAATAATTCTTTTTAAAGCTTAGTGTTGACCCATGATTTCGTGGTTTGGGGGTTTTTGTTGTTGTTACTGAAATTTATAAACTGTGTCATCATTCAGTTATCCTAAACTCCCTTTTCCTTTCAAAGTAATCGTTCTGATTGTCTTCCTGGTATAAAGTCTTTCATAGTATGTTCTTTTAAAAATATGCACCATTCAGTATATATACAATGGGATATTACTCAGCTGTAAAAGAGGATGATATTTTTGCCATTTGCAACAACATGGCTGGACCTAGAGAGTATTATGTTATGTGAAGTAAGTCAAAGAAAGACAAATACCATATAATTTCGTTTATACATGGGATCTAAAAAGCCAAACAAACTAGCAAACAAAAAATGCAGAAACAGACCCATAAATACAGAAAACAAACTGATGGTTGCCAGAGGGGAGGAGATAAGTGGCGGGGTGGGGGGGGGTGCAAAATGGGTGAAGGGGGGAGGAGATAATAGACTTCAAGTATGGAAAGAATAAGTCCCAGGGATAAAAAAAACACAGCATAGGGAATAAGTAAATGGTAGTGTAATAGTGTTGTAGTAATAGTGATAGTGTAATAGCGTAATAGTGTATGTAGGTAGCTATACTTGTGGTGAGCAGAGAATAACATACAGTCTTGTCACTACACTGGACACCTGAAACTAACATAACATTTGGTGTCAACTTGACTTCAATTAAAAAAAAACACATAAATTTAGAAAGTGGAAAAAAATGTACCTTTCAGATAAATATATCATTATCTTGTCCCCTGTATTAATTAGCCAGGGACTTTCTTCATCATTGAACCCTTCCATTCCTGAATTTTTGTGATCTTCCCTGAATGCCGTATACTTTCTAGAGCTTTGAGTTGAGGTGCTTCAAAAGAACATCTTATCCAAGTTATCTACCTGCTCTTGTTGTCTAGACATAGCCTAAAATGAAAGCAGGCATGTTTTTCTGGTATGTCAAATTTCAAAATGTAATAAGAATGAGAGGGGTCGCCTGGGTGATTCAAGTTGGTTCAGTGTCCAACTCTTGATGTCGGCTCAAGGTCATGATCTCACGGTGTGTGGGATCATGCCCTGTTTTGGGCTCTGCACTGACAGCTTGCAGCCTGCTTGAGATTCTCTCCCTCTCTTTCTGCCCCCTCCCCTGCGTGCACTTGCACATGCCTGTACCCCCCCCCAAATAGATTTTTAAAAAAGAAGAAGAATGATAGGAAAAGTTTCTCCCTGATGTAAGAGTCCCTTCAACAGGGTCCTGTAGTCCTCTGCCTTCTGTCTGAGTGCCATCCATGAGCGGTGAGCACAGTTGTATAAGGTATTTTCAAGAAAGCCCCTTTCATTAATGAACAACTTTGATTGTATAAAATCCTGCCCCCTTAACGTAAGTTGCAATAAGCTTCCTCTAACCTCTGCCCATCAATCCTGGTTCTTTCCTCTAAAGAACATAGACTAGTTGGGGCACCTGGGTGGCTTAGTAGGTTAGGCTTCAGGCTCTTGGTTTCAGCGCAGGTCACTATCTTGCTGTTTTGTGGGTTCAAGCCCTGCATCAGGCTCTGAGCTGGCAACACGGAGCCTGCTTGGGATTCTCTGTCTCTGCCCCTTCCCCACTTGCACTGTCTCTGTCTCTCTCAAAAATAAATAAATAAGCTTCAAAAAAATTTAAAGAACATAGAGTAGTTCTGTTGTTTCTTCCTGATGTCGCTTTAGGGAAGTGAAGATAGTTTTATCTAGGATAAACCTTTCATTAGCTTTTCTGAGTCCGTGTCTTATTTTTAGTTCATGTATGTGGCATGTGCTTTCCATGTGTGTCTCCCACTAGCCTTTATTCCCCTTCTGTGTAGAACTTCTCCTGGGCTCTGTGGGGAGGGGTCCACCCGATCACAGTATCTCCATCAGTTGTGTCTGCGCCTCCTCTTTACTTGACTGGGGCTTTGTTACCCATGGTAGTTGAATCCTGTGTCCTCACCTGAGAATCAGGACATACAGGTTCTATTTGCACCTCATCTCTGACGGGTGTTTCTTTGCCTCAATTTCTCTGACTCTGAAATGTAGAAAATATTTGCCACGCGATGTTTATTTGGCATTTCATTATCTGTTTTATTTGGCTTTATTAGTGTGTTTCGTTGTATATAGCATAGTGTTCTATAAATTCAGGTCTAAGTGTTATCAAAATAATACTCAACAGAGCTCTTGCTGTACCTTTTAGGTCAGGAGGTTAGCAAACTACAACCCACAGGCCAAATCCATCCTGCTACCTGTTCTCTTGTGGCCTGGGAGCTGGTTTTTGCATTCTTAAATGGTTGAAAAAGTCAAAAGATGAACGATATTTTGTGCCATGTGAATATTCTCTGAAATTTTGAGTTTCACTGTCCATTAGTAACATTTTATTAGAACCCCGCTGGGCTCCTTCATTGGGGTATCCCCTCTGGCTGCTTTGGGGCCACTGCAGCAGAGATGAATATTTGGCCCAGAGACTATGTAGCTTACAATGCCTGAAGTATTTATTGTCTGGCCTTTCACTGGTTATCCGTCATCCATTGCCCAGTGAGAAACTGCCTGAAAACGCAGTGGCTTAGAACAACATACATTAACTCTCTCAGAGTTCCTGGGGATGAGGAATCTGGGCACAGCTCAGCCAGACCCTCCACTTCCAGGTCACTCACAGGCTGCAAAGTGCTGGGCTGTCGTTGTCTCCAGGCCCATCTGGGAGACGGATCTGCTTCCAAGCACGTGTGCTTGTCAGCAGGATT
The DNA here is from genome assembly GCF_027475565.1 of Acinonyx jubatus. Classification (NCBI taxonomy): domain Eukaryota; kingdom Metazoa; phylum Chordata; class Mammalia; order Carnivora; family Felidae; genus Acinonyx; species Acinonyx jubatus. The sequence goes on along the minus strand of NC_069386.1, from coordinate 131,711,286 downwards.
GAGTTCCTCGCAGTTGTTGCATTGACGGCCTCCGGTCCTGGCTGGCTTTGGGCCAAAGACCACCCTCAGTTCCTTGCCACCTGGGCCTATCTAACATGGCCGTTTGCTTCCTCAAGGCATGCAAACCGGGAAGGAACGGGAAGCGTCTCCCAGGTGGCTGGACTGTTTTGTAACCTAATCATGAAACCGGTATCCTGTCACCTTTACTGATAGTATTGTTTATAAGCAAGTTACCAGGTCCCACGCACATCTGAAGGGAGGGGATGACCCAAGGAGATTGCTGTGAATATAAGGAGACCACGATCATTGGAAACCATCTTAGAAGTCTGCGTGCCATGGGCCCTTACAAAATGTTTGCTGACCTCTGCCTTAGGTGATTAATTTCTTATTTGTCCTCCGAAAGAGTGTCTGTCTTTAGGGAATTACGTTGATTTTGTGTGGCCTTATTATAGTCTTCTAAAACAAAATTAAGATAGTAGTTTTCTTGTATTCTTTTATGCATGCTGATTAGTAACATCTTGAATTAGTTAATTTGTATTTTTTTAAATGTTATGTTTACGAATGTCTTGCTTTTAGAGTTACACATAGAATAACTTTGGCAAGCATTATTATTTCTTGCCCTGTTTTAAGAGATCATTTTTCCCCCATGGCTTCCGTGTCTCTCTCACATTTCCATGATAAAATCCTTTATCAGCGTATTTTATAAAGGCTTCTTGATTCCCAGTGTGCTGCTCATTTTTTTATTCTCTTCCTCATTTTCTGTATTTTTGTACCCAGTAGCAGCATCTGTGTTTCTTGAGGTGGTTTTGACTAGTTCCCCCCCCACCCCAAATCCGATGACGTGTGTCACAATAGCGATTCATCTACATGTTCTTCTCTGTGACACAATTGCAGCAGCTGGAGGGCAGAGTCCAGTGCCGGGAGGCTGCAGCTGGGAGAGGAACGGGATGGACATGACCCTGCCCTCAGCTTTCTGTCTTAACTGCCTTACATAGTCCTTCAGCTCGGCTTACTCCTGCTGCCCTTGCATGACGTGTGGGGATAGAGTTGAATCCTGCTGTATCATGAACTTGTCCTCTGAAGCACTCACTCTCTAGGGCACTAGAGGGCTTAGAGCCCTGAACAGAACCTAGGAAGAATCCTTCCAACTGTGGGAAGGACCCGCCAGAGGCACTATTAGAATGATTACTGTAGTCTGTCAGTGCTCCCCCTGAGACCTGGCCTTGGGTTGTTCCCGGCGAGGCTCTGTGGAGGTACTTATCACCACCTCTCATTACCACCCAGTCGGCTCTCCACTGGTCCCATCCACCTGAAGTCTGAAAGGTCAGCCTCATCCATACTGGGAGAGGCTGTGGAGGTGGCCTTCTGCCTTTGTGACTCATTTGGTTCAGTTTCTGGAGTAATCTTACTGTTCCTTAGGTGCTCATGGTTCTCCAGCGCCTCCCGGGAAGGGCCTCAAACCTTTCGGGTGATACTCTTGGCTCTGTATTGGCTCTTTGCTCTGACCTTGGCTCTTTTCCCTTTAGCAATCTCTTTGAATTCTTTGCATTTCACTCTGTTCTTGACTTGAAATACTGCTTTTAGTTTACTGTCCCTTGCAGCCACTTGGTCCTACATCACCAAGGTGTGGTTCTCCACCTTCTCGAATCCCTTTCATCCTGCCCATTAAGGAAAGGTGCTCCAGCAAAGATAATGGAGTGGGTGAAGTAAAAGCTTCGTGAGCATCGTCCGGGTCACAGAAAAGAGAGAAAGGAAGAGGGACAGGGATGAGGTCTGCCAACAAAAACCAGAGTCAGTGTAGTGGGGTCCCAGCTTTAGCCTAAATCTGCACCCACCCTGTGATTAAGACACATTCAGGCATGTCTGATAAAGCCGTCTGGTAGACCCACTAAGTGCATGAGAGTGCAAGGAGGAGGAGCCCAGGCAGATCAGCTCGGTCCTCAGAGGCCTTGGCCCTTGGGGGGGGGGGGGGGAAGCAAGTCTAGGTCGTATCCATCACTTTTAGGGAGAAGATGCTATACGTTGAAAAGAAAAAGAAAGCTCTCTTACCAAAATCTTTACAAGATCGTGCATACATCTTTACGTCCTCAAACCTCACGGGGAACAGAAATGTTCTCTCTTCTGCACCAGAAGCCATGGCAGGAGTGAGCACCCCTCAGGTGGCTTGTGAGGCAAGAGAAGGAAAGGAGATGCTTTATGTAGAGTGAAGAAGAGTATTTATAGCTCACTTAAGACATGCCCTGGGGGCTCCCAGGGATTACTGGCTGAGATTTTGAATAGAGTCCCGGATTTTGCAGGAGTTGGTAAAGAATCTCATTTTATTATTCTTACTGGCAATGTCTAAAGAAAGACGGGGTAGGTGGATCAAGGAAGGATTTGGTAACAGCCAAAGGGAAGTGTCCCCTCTGGCAGCCAGTGTCTGAGAGCAGGAACAGTCCTGGAGTAGCCCCACAGAGGGGGAGGCTCCCCGGGGCGCAGCCGCATGCCAGCCTCTGTGCCGAGAAGTCCCACATAGCATTTCCTGGAATCCTTACAGCCCTGGAAAACAGGTAGCTGCATGTGCTGTTTTACAGACAAGGAAACTGAGGCTTGTCTTGCCTAAGAACTCAGAGCAACTGGGCGCTGGGACTGGGGTCAAGTACAAAATGACTCCTGGAAAGTTGCTTCATGCTGTCCCATGGCTCACACTTGGTTCTGTGCTGCTGTTTTCTTTCCTAGAGCTGAATGCTTATTTCAGGTAAGGGATTGGGAAGTACCGGCCCAGACAACAGGGTGATTGATTTCATTCATCTCTGGAATATTTGCTGGGTGGTTTTTACCTCCTAAGGCAGAGGAGAAATACAGAGGCAACGTTCTTATCCTAAGAAAACTTGTATACTGTTCAGGAAGATGTGAATAAAAGGATGACAATTCATAATACCAGGAGTTTGGGGAAGTATTGGAGTGGTGAGGTGACTGCCATGGAAATACAAAGGCGGCATGGACTCTTGGGGACTGAGAGTGTCAGGGAAGCGTTCATGATGGAGAGACCGCATGGGCTGGGCCAGGAGGACCCAGAGGCTTGCAGAGGCTGAAGGTAGAAAAGAAGGCCTTTTGGGCAGTGGGAAATACCCACAGAGGGTTCAAGACTTCCCAGCCCCCATGCCAGGCTTGTGCTGGTCTCCGTGGGTCTGTGATCTTATAAATCAAGTTCATTCTGTTGTTCCTGTTCTAAAAGTAACGTTCACTATAGTTTAAAACGTACATAAGGGAAAACCGTAATAACACCCAGAGACCAGCACTGCCAATATCTTGATATATTTCCTTTTAGTCTTTTACATCTGTATAATGTTGTACTTATGCTAGAAATATAACTTCATATTTTCCAGTTTTTGCTTAAAGTTATACACATTCTCATGTATACAAACTCTTTGTACACATAATTTTGCAATGGCTGTGTAATATACCATTGAGTAGACGCACCATAATATTCTTATCTAGTTAGAGTAAATGAAGTTTACTGAAAACTTCCTAACTCAGGCAGGCATATAAGTAGTCCGGTAATTCTGGGACCACATGGGAACCAGCAAGGGAGAATCAACAATGTTAAGTCACAAAATAGGAAAGATTGTGAACTTTGAAATGGAGGACAAATAGAATCACCCCAAGAGAAGGCATATGCTATTGGTGAAAAAACAAAGATGTTATCTGCAGGCATCTGTTGCAACTGGGGAAGAAAGATCCTGAGTGAACAAGGTATCGTAAATGGAAAATAATCAGATGTGTATTTATTCAGGAAATATATGTTGAGGACTTGCTATATGCTAAGCAGTGTTCTAGGCCCCAGGAAAAAAGCACTGAACAAAATTGCCTTTAAAACGAATCTCTCCTCCCTCAGAGCTTACATTTTAGCTGGGAGAGATCGGAGTAACCAATCAATAAATACAAATAGTCTTTAAATGCCATGGAGGAAAAGAAAAGAAAGGAGAGGGATGACTAAGGTGGGGAAATAGGTATTTTTGTTCGGATGGTTCCAGAAGGCTGCTCTGATAAGGTGACACTTGAGCAAAGACCTCAGTGGGGTGACAGGTGAGCATTGCCCACTGTACTAACACCATTGTTGAGACAGTTCCGTATTGTTATATTGTTGTGATCATAAGAAACACGTGCACACTTTCATGAGCTCACTTTTTCCGCCACATTTTATATGAAAATGTTCGAATACCTGTCACAGTGGAAACCTGCCTACACACTGCCGTGACGCTACCATGACTATTTTACCATCCTTGCTTGTTCTATATCTACCCATCTGCCCATCTTGCTCCCCATCATAGTTTTAATTTTAATCTCGATGTTAGTACTCTTTAGTTCATACATTTGTTTTTTTTAATTTTGGAGAGAGAGAGAGTGTGTGTGTGTGTATGAGGTGGGGAGAGGGGTAGAGAAGAGAGAGAGAGGCAGGATCTTAAGCAGGCTTCACACTCAGCATGGAGCCCAATGTGGGGCTTGATCCCATGACCCTGGGATCAAGACCTTAGCTGAAATCAAGAGTTGGATGCCCAACCTACTGAGCCACCCAGGCCCCCCAATCCATACATTCTTAAGCTAATCAGATGTGAATTTCTTTCACCACAGAGGTTCTCAGAAACTTAACGTTCATGAATAGAAAGAAATTTTATATTCATTTTTATATTATTGGTTTTAATTTTATTTGATTTTTCTTTTTTCATGTAATTCCTAATCCATTTGGAATTCATTTCAGGTTGTGGTACGGGGCAAGGTCTTGCTTCGTTTATTTCCCAAATAGCTGGTTTCCCCAGCACATTTGTCAAACAATGTGGCATTGCCCATGTTGGCTGGTCCCTTTTCAAAAACAATGTAAGTTTGTGTATATGCCTGGATGTTTTTCAAGTTGTCTCTTCTGTTCATGTGATTTGGCTGTTGATTTACTTTGCTAGCACCTCACTTTTACAATCTTGTTTCATAGTACATTTTAACATGTGGCTAGGCAGATCTTTCCCAGTTATTTTATTTTTCAAAATTTTCTTAGCTCTGTTATTTGCTGCTTCTTGCAAAAAAATATTAGGAGCATCTATGTTCTGGAATATCAAGTTAAAATTTTGTGTGTATGTCTTGATTTGAAAGGAATCTTTCCTTACCTTTAGAACAGGTATAATAGTGGCTGCCTATTGATAGGATTATTGTATGGATTAAATGATAACAAACACAAGAAGTGTTTAATGTGATATGTCAACTCAGAGCCTGTTCTGATTTTCCAGAGAGCTCTAAGATTTATTTGGGCTCAGTGCTCCTGGGTGGCTCAGTTGGTTAAGCATCTGACTCTTGGTTTTAGTTCAGGTCATGATCTCACAGATCATGAGTTCAAGCCCTGCATAGGGCTCTGCACTGGCAGTGCACCCTAGTTGGGATTCTCTCTTTACCCCTCCCCTGCTCTCTCTCTCTCTCTGTGTCTCTCTCAAAATAAATAAATAAAAACTTTTTTTAATGTATAAAAAATAGATTAATTAATTAAAAAAAAAAAAGATTTGTTTGGGCCCCACCCCATTACAGTTCATTTCTCAAGTTTCCCAGATTCCCTTTGGAGCTAAAAAGAAAGAGTTCTGGGTCATTACCAATTCAGAAATCTAGAACATTCGAAGAGGTCAAATGGCAACAACACCTGAGAAATGTCTCCCTGCCCTTGTTGCAGGATGTTCTAGTATTGTCACGGCTAAAGGTCCATGAGCATCCTCCACCTGCGTCCCCCTTTCTGCAGTGCGCATTCTGTGTAACTGCGCTGGTCTGAGCTTCAGACTGACATTCATACTCACAGGTCACAATAGGCTGTAATCTGACACCAGTTTTACTTAGCTTCCTGAGATACAGATCAGGAAACATGGGTATCAGCATGACAGCATCAAGCACCTCTTCATCAGGGGTCCTTGCAGTCACCAGGCCTGGCTGGCTAGCCCACAGAGGGCACACTCAGCCATTAGTGATGAGAACAGGTGGATGGGTGACCCCCACATGGGAAGGCCACCACGGGACTGCATTGTTCTACTCCTCTGTGCACAGCTTCCACCGCTCACCCCCCTTCCAAGGACACCCTTGGGGTAAGAGACAACACCCAGAAACTTGTGTTCTCTGAGTTTTAAATAGTCCTGTCTGCTCACACATCTCAGGGGTGACTTCGCGATAACCAGGCACAGCTGTCATTTCACATGCATCTCGGCCCCGTACGTTTCAAGGAAGCAGAAGAGGAAGAGATCATCTTCCCCTGGAGAAGAGATTTAAGCCTGCTGGGGGCTCTTTCTCCTGACTAGCGCACCTCCATTTCTGGTCCTCTTCCTGGCCCTACGGTTCTCCGCGGGATTAGGCTTCAGAACCTCTCCACGCACTGAGGAAGCCCCGTGCCACTCCGTTTACCGAGACGACAAGGAGCCTAAGAAGCGGTCCTGCTGTGCTACCTCCTGCGTGGCCCCTGCTTTCACTCCTGCGAGCTGGGGTGCGTGCTCACCATCGCCTGCCCAGCCTCCTCCGGCTGCTTCTGGCCGTGTTCGCTGCGGCCAGGAAAAAGGGAAGCTTTGGGGCCACCACTGGTGGTCCCTCTCGTCCCCTCGTCAGTACTGCTCCGAGAAACCCCTTCAGATTTCCACTCCATCTCTTCCTGATGTGCTCCCTGCCTCACTCCAATGTCACGCTCCAGTTCCTTGCGTGTGGCACCTGCTGCAGCCGTCGGTCGCCCACCAATGCTGTCTGCGTGCCCAGACCTCCGCCCCAAGTTGTACGCGGAGTCTCCCGCCCCTCTTCGCAGCTTGGCATCTCAGTGGGTCCATCCCTGTTTCCGGGTGCTCCCTGTTCTCTTGATGCCCCTCCTTTTGTGGATGAACCGCCAGGGTTGGCATGACTGTTGCTTCCCCTAAGTGCCTGTACGGAGTAGACTTCCAGCAAATGCCGATGACTCAGGTGTATGGACCTACAGAATCAGTACCTTCCGACGACATCAGCCAAAGTGCTTATTTCTCAGCCAAAGTGAATGTCAGCAACAGGGTATCTATTGCCTGATCCTTTCACACAAAAAGTCCCCGCCTGCTAAAAGCACATAAAAGGTGGGGAAAATGGAAAAGTCTCTGCTTAGCTTTCCCTCAGAAACCGGGCTGCCAGTGTCTCTCAGAGACGCCTGTGCCTGGTTCCAGGAGAGGATTCTCTCCAATGCAGAAAACCCTGACGAGCAGCGAGCCCTGGGGGAACACTAAAGAACCCTAAAGAGAAAAAGCGTACTTCTTTTTTTTCCCTTGTTCCGTCCGGGTTTTCTTGCATCCCCAGGATGCAGTGCCAGAAGCGGGATTAGCTTTGAAATGAACAAGACGGCTAGAATTTCCAGTGAAAACTTACAGTTCCACTGTCATTTCACTGGTTCTCAGTGGCTACTGGCTGTGGTTTTCTCTGTGGTTGGTGTAGCCGAAGGGAGCCAGGGGCACACAGGTCAAGCACTTGCAATGTTCCCGGTGCAGCGCTAAGCACTGTCTTCGCTCACTTAAGCATCATAATACCCATTTTAGGTTAAGGAGACCGTGGTGTGAAGACGTTCATTAACTCTCAGAGTCGCACAGCCAGTTAGCAGCAAGCCAGGGTTTGAATTCGGTCCGGCTCCGGAGTCCGTGTGCTTAACCACACTGTGCTGTTACAAATGTGTTACCTGGTTTTGTTCCATAACGGTTATTAATATTTTAATGCCCAACAGGGAATCTTTTTACAAACCCGAATAAAGGAATAACTATCTCCGTGTATACTGTGTTAAGCTTCTTAATTTCAATCCGTCCCTTTCATTATTCTTTCTCATTATTCATCTGCCCTTTCACAGAGGCAGAGGTACATTTGGATTGGATTGATTTCTTCCATGATCTTAGCATAAATTCAAATATTTCATCAAGAAACTTGATTATCTTAATGTTTAACTTTCCATAGTAAACAGTAGACTTTACCTTTGAGTTCCGTATAGGGCTTACCTGACTGTTTTATAGTGGGAGATAATGAAGCAGGTGATCTCATCCCATGAAAAGCCCCAGGTCCGGTGCTCATTTTCAGATATTAGGAGTGGAGCCATGTCCCAGTGGTTGTGACCCTACCTGCGTTGGCCTGCCTTCCCTCCCCATTCCCGCCGGGCCCAGCTGTTCCCTGGCACACAGGGAAGGGGAAGAGAGAAGGGTATGATGGTTGGAGCTGAGTGCTGGATTGACTTCTCTGAGTTTATTAGGAGTTGTTTCCATTGGGAAATCTTTCATCAGAGAGTCGAGTCAAGTTCTAACCTGTCCCAAGCCTTCATTTTTTTTCCCCAATTAAATATTTGGGGTGGTGGTTCCCCATTAAGAGCGACTTACACTGAAAAAATGATCCAACGCTTTTTGTCTCTGCTTAGTTTCGGAAATTTGATTTCATGGCATCTCATTTTAAATACTCTTGCTCTGCTTTTCACATACAGTTTAGTTTCAAAGTGTGTGGCACAGTACTTGTCTTGCTAAGAATATCGTCACTGTAACTTCATCCTCTGGTTGTTTTAATAGCAAGTTTTATCTGTCAACAGGAGAATATTAAAAAGCGAGCCTCCATATCCTCAAGAAATGAGTGCTTTAGCTAAAGACCTGATTCAGCGTCTTTTGATGAAAGATCCCAAGAAAAGATTGGGATGTGGTCCACGTGATGCGGATGAAATCAAAGAACATCTCTTTTTTCAGGTGAAATTTATTGAACAGATGGTTTTATATGGCCTGCTATTTGCAGGGTGCTTGGCATTCTTCATGAAATGAGTGAACATGGCCCCTTTTGGAGACATTTGCTCCCTGTCTTCACATACTCGGTACCTTTTTTTTTTAAATAGCAGGGACCCTGTAGGAATCCTAGGATCAGAATTCTCCTTGGAGGGGCATCTGGGTGGCTCAGTCAGTTAAGCGTCTGACTTTGACTCAGGACGTGATCTCACAATTTGTGAATTCGAGACCCACATCAGGCTCTCTGCTGTCAGCACAGAGCCTGCTTGGGAGCTTCTGTCTCCCTCTCTCTCTGCCCCTCCCCCGCTTTCTCTCTCTCAAAATAAGTTAACATTTAAAAAAAAAAAAGAATTCTACTTAGAGACACCTCAATGGTCTTTTTCTGCCTAAATGAAGTGAGAGTGGGGAGGACCATAATGGCGTTCAGTCTTCCATATGCTTATTGGTTCGAGTTTTGAGTATTGGTTTCTATTTATGATCTTGAAATTTAGGCATATGGACTGAAGAAGCTTTTATTTTTTACTTTTCTCTCAGTTCACGAGCCATTCCCACCAGTGTGTTTTGCCCTTTAGACAGTGATTTCATGCTTTCTCCTTTTCTCAGGAGCAATCACAGAAAATTTAAAATGTGCCTATTTCTCAGTTACGTATCTGTAACATAGATTTATTTATTTATTTATTTACTTACTTACTTACTTACTTACTTATTGCTTATTCTGAAGAAACCTAATGAGACCATTCTACAGAGCACCAATATATCTGCTTAACTTAGTTTGCTCACTTTAGTAAAACGAACAAAAGAACTCCAAAATTTTAGATAACTGGGGAAAAAGAATTGAATTGGCTGAGTTGGCTAGCTATTTAAGTCTGAGTAGTCAACCCAGGATACCATGACCTCAGTTTTTAAAACCCTGAACTTAGGACTTTTAAAAAATTTCATCACCTCAGTAAGCATGACTTAAATATTTATGGTCTAAAGGGACCATCCGGGTTTTATTTTTATTCTGCAAACTGAGCTTTTACAGTATTATCACCAGAGCAAATGAAAACGCCTAACATAACGAAGGAAAACTGCCCTAGAGTAACCTCTGTGTTGTCTATTGTTTTTTAAATCTAGAAAAACAAGTAATGGTTGAGAATAAGAATTACCTCTCTGTATTTCTTATCTTTTTTGTGTGTGACGTATTTTTAAATTTTGTTTTAGAGAGAGAGAGAGACAGAGCACGAGTGGCGGGGAGGGGCAGAGAGAGAGAGAGAAAATTCCAGAGGTTCCATGCTAAGCATAGGGTGTGACAGGGGGTTTGATTCCACAGCCCTGGGATCATGACCTGAGTCAAAATCAAGAGTTGGACGCTTAACACCAACTGAGCCCCCCTCTCTGTATTTCTATACTCAAAAAAAGAGCACCAGTCTCTCAGCTGTAACCCGTTTAAAAATATGTTACCACACATCTTACAGAAGTTCAGTAACAAATACATTTAGAATAAAATTAACTTCTCAATGTGTACATTTCATAAATTAGCATGGCTTACAAAGATTAGTAGTTGAACAAACTATTTCAAATACCTTGTTGAGAAATGTGTCTGAAAATTTAACAATGTAAAATTCAAGAAAGTGCTCAAGCAAAATACCCCCATCATATTTTCCTAGGATCTTTTTCACTACAGTTCACTATATTTGTGAATATTACAGTATGTCTTTCATATTACGGAAATTTTTCTATAGCTTGAAATAGTAATTTTAGGTTCTTTAATGGCTTTGCTTTTTAAATGACAAGGACTCTTTAGGAAAGACCAGAATCCAACTTGTAAAGACCTAAATGGAGAGGACGTGGAGAGGAACATAACAGCGATCAATTTTCTACATACTAAACATTCTCCTGCTAACAATATATTTCTTTAAATTACCCCTTTCCTCTAGAAGTTTCTATTAATGTATGTATAAATAGCCAAGCACAAATCATATGCTTGTAATGGAAAACATTACAGCCACACGGAGGACAGAGCGCTAATGAGAAAATCAAGAGACTGACCCTTCCATGAGCTAATGTTTAAGTGAGGAGGTTAGTTCTTACTTTCAGGCTTCAGTTTCCATCTGGGTCTAAAGGAGATGAGCTAATTGGTCTCTAAAGCCCACGCTGGCTGAAAAACTTGAAGATCTGTAATCTAATGATTTTTTTTCTCCATTGCCTCCACAAGAGGGCATAATAAAAACATTTTTTCGTTAGTTGATTAAACTTCCTGAACGTCATCCACTGTCTCTGAAATCAGAATGCGTCTTACAATGGACAGCTTAACCATTCTACTTCATAATGCCTTTTCTTTCTTCATGGTACATGAAATCATGGCATATCTCACTATGAATGAGGACATCTTAGATTTGAAGAAATATGTTAATAGAATAGCTGTGGGATTTGATTCAATAAGTATTATCTGAGGTTGTTTTAAGTGACAGAAGGAGCACAAAGAAAATAGAGCACAGAGTTGGCTCTATTTATCAGACAACAATTGTCTGGCATGGGGGGAGAGGGGGCTCGGATTATCCCATGGGGGAGACAAGAAGCAGTATTTAAAAAGCTAGGATACAGACTTAAATGAGAAAAGGGTGATTATATCAGTATGATAGGATCATTTAAACTTACAGACGTAAACAAGTGCATGATTTATAGTGAGTTTATTTTCTAGTCTGTCCAGATGACCAGGAGGAACAGCAGGTCTAGGAAGAAAGCTACCTAACTTTGTCTCTAGAAAATAGGAATATTAGAGTCAGCATTCATATTCATAGAGCATTGAAAAGCCCTTTGTCATCATTCAGTTTTATTTTGTTCTAGCCTCACACCTTCAGGACAAAAGTAATTTTTCTGTTTTCCCTATGGGTGAATTAGGATATCCTGGTGCCCCCCGGAGGATACGGCCAGACCCCACAGTGACGGAAGGCAGTCTCCTCATTCAGGCATAGCATTGAATGCAGCAATAAACTGCAGTCAGAAAATGTGCTCCTGCTTGGGAAAAAAAACGTATTTATAATCATTGGTTTGAAAGATGTGCCCTTTCCCTGTTGACTAATTAAAACCCTAATCCATCTGTGTTAGTCTCAGAAAATATTTCCACTCTGCTGGTCTCTACTTTGTACCCATTTTCTTTTTCTGTTTCAGAAAATAAATTGGGACGATCTAGCTGCCAAAAAAGTGCCCGCCCCATTTAAGCCGGTCATCCGAGATGAGTTAGATGTGAGTAACTTTGCAGAAGAGTTCACAGAGATGGATCCCACGTACTCCCCTGCTGCGCTGCCCCAGAGCTCCGAGAGGCTGTTTCAGGTAATCTCCAAGAGAGGGCGCTCCTGTGCGGCGGCCGGCTGTGCTGTGAAAGAAAAGATTAATTTTCCCATATAAGTGTTCTTGGCGTCTTTAAAAGCAAGATTCTCTAATCTCTTCAAAATGATTAAATATGGAGATGTTGCAAATTATTAACTGAGGCTTATGGTCTGTGACATAGTAGATATTACTTACGTGTTGTTCTTTTTTTTTTTTTCATTTTATTTTTTATTTTTTTAAATTTACATCCAAATTAGTTAGCATCTAGTGCAACACTGATTTCAGGAGTAGATTCCTTAGTGCCCCTTACCCATTTAGCCCATCCCCCTCCCACAACCCCTCCCGAAACCCTCAGTTTGTTCTCCATATTTATGAGTTGCTTCTGTTTTGTCCCCCTCCCTGTTTTGATATTAATTTTGTTTCCCTTCCCTTATGTTCATCTGTTTTGTCTCTTAAAGTCCTCATATGAGTGAAGTCATATGATTTTTGTCTTTCTCTGACTAATTCACTTAGCATAATACCCTCCAGTTCCATCCACGTAGTTGCAAATGGCAAGATTTCATTCTTTTTGATTGCCAAGTGATACTCCATTGTATCTATATCTATATATCTATATCTATATCCACCACATCTTCTTTATCCATTCATCCATCAATGGACATTTGCGCTCTTGCCATACTTCGGCTATTGTTGATAGTGCTGCTATAGATATTGGGGTGCATGTGCCCCTTTGGCACATGGGGGCACATTGGGGTGCAGCTGTATCCTTTGGATAAATACCTAGTGGTGCAATTGCTGGGTCGTAGGGTAGTTCTATTTTAGTTTTTTGAGGAACCTCCATCCTGTTTTTCAGAGTGGCTGCACCAGCTTGCATTTCCAAGTTCTTTATGTAAAGAAGTGTTGATTTTTTTACTTGAAATTTTATTTCTCTTCAGTTTCTTTTATAGAAAAATACAAGACTACTTCATTTTACCTCTAGCATATAAAATTGTCTTCAGTTCATAAAAAGTGTTATCTGATTCTTTATCTTCAGTGAGAAATCTTAACTGTTTTCCAACTCCTAAAAAAGAATTAGGGAAGATTTTATACTGAGAAAAAGGTCTTTCTCAGACTTATACTATTAAATGGTATCAGAAAGCTATTAAAACCATTAAAGACTATTAAATGCTATCAGAGATTCACTTCTGGACCCCGATAAGTATGCCATAAGTATGGCTTCATCTGGTCACCTGGGCTGTGTCTCCGGACCTTAATAACACTAATGTCTAGCACGTGGCTGAGCACATAGTAGATGTTTCAAAAATGTTCTTTGAACTAGTGAGTGTTCTAGCTTGAGCAGATTTATCATCTGTCATTATACCACTTTTGGTTCATTCTGGCACGTCGTTCTGCCATTTGATTTTTATTTCTTTTCCAAAACTCCATTTGAAATTTTTGGTCTAAGGAAATCTAATCAGAGTCAAATAATTGCTAAATTAGAAACTCGCTGTAGTGAAACTTGCTATTTTTTGAGCTTGAAAAATGATAACTCTTGGGCCACTTTGTTTAATAGCTTAACTGTACCTTTTTTGAGAAGCTAGTTGCATTCCTAAGTGAACTTTCATCAGCAATGCGAAAGAACTCCATCTCTGAGTCAGATATTGGGGGTGGAATTGGACAGAAGGTTTTTCTGCCTTTAATTCTGAATTGGTTTAATTCTACCAGAAGATGGCATTATCTCCTTCGGAAAAGTTTGTCTCCATTGATTTGAAATCTCCATTGATTTGCATTTTAGATTGCAAATAAAATAAAATTAGATTCATCTCCACACATATTTGAATGTTTTTCACAGAGAGTGAAAAACATTATTACAATCTGGACTGTGCTAAACTGGAAAATTGCAAACCCTTGTTCCTTACTCTTCCTTTTCTTTCTTAGGGCTATTCCTTTGTTGCTCCTTCCATTCTGTTCAAGCGGAACGCGGCCGTCCTAGATCCTCTTCAGTTCCACACAGGAGTTGATCGCCCTGGAGTGACGAGTGTCGCCAGGAGCGCAATGATGAAGGTATACATGTGCTTAATTAAATGATACAGTTATGATTTAAATACCAATGCTAATTAACATTGTCAAGGCCAATGAATTTAATAGGCTTACCATTTGAGTAAGGTGCAATTTTAAGAAATGAATAAATGGAAATAGCAATGTTTGCCCTAGAGAATTAGTCACATCCATTTCAATGAACTCCTTTTTACAGTGATAGCAAATTATGTATCTTAAAAAATTATACAGATGAAAGTAGAAATGATCTAAAGCAAGCTGAATCTTGGAAGCATATAAATACATTCCATGCATATCTATTAACATTAATAATGTTCTTTAGGGGTGCCTGGGTGGCTCAGTCGCTGGAACATCTGACTCCACTCAGGTCATGATCTCGTGGTTCTTGCGCTCGAGCCCTGTGTTGGGCTCGCTTCTGTCAGCACAGAGCCCACTTCAGATCCTCTGTCCCCCTCCCTGTCTGCACCTCCCCTGCTCATGCCCTCTCTCTCTCTCTGTCTCTTACACACAAAAATAAATATTAAAAGAAATAATAATGTTCTTTTACTCTGTTATTTATCCCTCTGTGTTCCTAGTATTTTTTTTTTAAGTTTCTTTTTATTTATTTTGAGAGAGAGAGCACACAATTGGGGAGGGGCAGAGAGAGAGGGGGAGAGAGAGAGAGAGAGAGAGAGAGAATCCTAAGCAGGCTCCATGCTGTCCGTGCAGAGCCCAGTGCAGGGCTCGAACTCCCAAACCGTGAAACCATGACCTGAGCCGATATCTAGAGTCAGATGCCCAACCAACTAAGCCACCCAGGCGCCTCAGTTCCTAGTATTCTCTTAAGGTAAATTATATTGGTTTCTTATCAGGACTCCCCATTCTATCAACACTATGACCTAGACCTGAAGGACAAGCCGCTGGGAGAGGGAAGTTTCTCAATATGTCGAAAGTGCATACACAAAAAAAGTAACCAAGCGTTCGCAGTCAAAATAATCAGCAAAAGGTAGGGACCATTTCTGGCATCCTTTGGCATTCTTTTGTATGGACTCATCCTGGTCAAGGAATTCTGTAAATTAGGATTTTTATTTTGAAATCAGTGGTTTCTTGTAAAGCTTTTTAACCCTGGGTGTAGCCATTCAGCTCATTAGCTGATCCATTATCCTCTGACTCTAATAGATGTTTGCTGGTAAAGTAATCCATTTGGGACGTAAATCATGGCGTGACAGGCTTTCGAGTCTACCGTGAGAACATTTCCCGTGGCAGTGATAATCAGACTTGCCCCATTCATTTCGACAGCTGTTGCCACTCCTAATAGTTGTGTATCTGAATTTTTTTTTTCTGAAATTACTTAGCAATTTGCTGGCAGCTTTTGGGAGCCAGCTAGTTGTTTTGGGAACTCATTATTACTTCCATGATTGTGTATTCTTACTACCAAAATGTCAGGCAAGTGAGGCACCCATTTCTTCATGATGGGCTCTTTTCTGACTCAGAAGTAATCATTTTCTCAGGAATAATGCATTACTTGTTCTGGTGGGTGGTATGATTCATTACTGTCATGGAAACCTCATTGTGATACTTGAACACTTACATTCTGAACACGCTGTAAATAAACACAAAACTAGGGCTGGGATAATATGGACATGAAAACTTGGTGAAGAAGGTACGTACGTGGAGGCTAATCACTTTCATCCCTGCAGGATGGAGGCCAATACTCAGAAAGAAATAACAGCCCTGAAACTCTGTGAAGGACACCCCAATATCGTGAAGCTGCATGAAGTTTTCCACGACCAGGTATCTCACACTATTTTTCTGTCCCTACTGACTCACACAGAGTTCTTTTTTCCAGTTGAGTTGCAACTGCCGGGGTCAGAGTCAGAGATAATGGGATACGACCCGGCCACCAGAGAGGGCAGAGAAACTTCTTACCCACCCCCAAAACCAGTGCATGCTTTCACTTCTGCTCTTCTCACTCAGTCATGGGCATATGTGACATGGACGAAGGGCAGAGGGCAGAGGGCAGGGTGGGTCACAGCTGCTGGGCCTCCCACCGGCTCAGCTGCGGCCCGCCGCAGCTTAATCCCTGGACTTCTCAGTAGTCAGTTAACGATCAGCCTTCGACTTTCTTTTCACTTCTAGAATAGGATTTAGAGTTTAAGCCTAGTTAATGCAAGCTCCAGAACAAAGATGAAGCAGAAGGGCAAGGGTACCCCCTTTCCTCTCCAGATGGCACGTTCACTCAGACCACAGGCCAGGTCCTGCTTTGCAACAGGACCCCGCGCAGAAGCATGTACCTCTGGATGTGGGAGGAATGTGTCAAGTCTGTGTCTCCTCAGCCCCTCCACCGCCAACCTCCATGACAATAGTTGCTCCATTGTTGACACATTTCCCCCTGAGACTGGGGGGGAAGACACAGTCCTACTTGAGACAGCATGCTAAGCACAAAAGCCGATACCAGTCCTGGATGCAGCTGACCCTAGCTTTACCAAAGAAGAAGCAGACTCAGAAGGGTCATGAGCCCTGTCCATGGTCACACAGCAGGGCCATAAGCATCTAGTTGGGAAAATCTGGGCCACCTCCACTGTGCTGCTGTAACAGCATGTCCTGGATAGGCCGAGGCCCAGTTCACCACACTGAAAGTTCCCAGAGCACTGGAATGATACAGCTTAGCCACAGTGACTGCCGCCCTTTAGTATTGCATACCTTACATGGTCCAGGTACCGGCCCAGACTCCACATGCGCGATTCAGTCCTTATATAAGGTAACTCCACCAGGTGGGAAAACTGAAGCTCTGAGAAGTTAAGTAACAGGATCTCACAGCTTGTAAGTGGTAACGCCGGGCTCTGAACCCAAGCAGTCCGGCTGCAGAACAGCTTTTAATTACTCTGCTCTGCTGCCTTAGGGGAGGCAGCAACATGGCCCGGTTCTCCCAGCAGGTGAGCGAGCACCCAAAAATAACATCGTCATCTCCTTTCTCTTTGGCTCTCGCAGTCAGAAAAGGCAGGTCTTTGAGAGGAGGACTTGGAGGAGCTGCTCTCCGTGCTCCTACTGCGGCCTCCTGACCTCATGGGGCCACCTGACTGCAGTGGAGGTAGTGAGTCCCCCATCCACTGGAGGTGCCTAAAAGGAGCCCGGACAGTCTCCTCCTGAAGATGATTCACATAACAAGTCAAGGGACTGGTGGATGACCTTCAACACCCCCTTCTGGTGTTTGCACTTGGGCCCAGCTCCATCCCAGCTCTTATGTTCTGGCGGATGTCAGATCTCAGGAACTGCATCCCTCCCTTGTTACTTATGCCACAGGTTAAATTTATTGTTTGCTATTTTTATATTAAAGAGTTACTGAATGTGAGTTGTCTCACGATGTGACCTTGTATCTACTAGTACAAATATATAATCATTCTGCTGCCCAGTTGTTGATACCTGGGGTGATTTCTTTCCATGTTGGTGACACAGTTACCTAGATCAGCCCCAAGTACACACAGTCTTCTCTTCGACGGAGGGGTGAAATTGATTAGAGTGGGTCTTCAGCCTCTGGGTGTGCAGCATATAGTTCACTTTGTGTGCGATGATTTGTATTCGTTTCCTATAGCTGCTGTAACAAATTACCACATACCTACACACTACCAATTTATAATCTCGCAGTCTGGAGATCAGAAGGTCAAAATCAGTCTCACTGGTATGACGTCTGGGTGTTGGCAGGGCTGGTTCCTTCTGGAGGCTCCAAGGGACAATCCATTTGCTGGCCTTTTTTAGCTTCTGGAGACTGTCCACCTTCCTTGGCTCGTGACCCTTCTGTATATCTCTCCAATCTCTTGTTTCCATAGTCCCATCCCATACTGTTGGCTCTGATGGATAATTTAGACAGTCCTCCCAGCTCAAGATCCTTAATCACGTCCACAAAATCCCTTTGCCATATCAGGTAACATCCACAGGTTCTGGGGATTAGGACACAGACATCTCTGGAAGGCCGTTAGTCAACTGTCTCATAAACATTTTCTCACTGTTATCTACATTTTATTGGCAAGGGTCCTAAAGTTATAGAGGTTAAGTAGCATCCCCAAGGTCATAAGTAAGTAGCAGAAGCAGCATTCAAATCCAGGGTTGATTCTAAAACCTATCTTTAAAAAAATGTTTTAATGTTTATTCATTTATTTTGAGAGAGAGAGATAGAGAGCAGGGGAGGGGCAGAGAAAGAGGGAGACAGAATCCCAAGCAGGCTCCACACCATCAGTGCGGAGCCAAATGCGGGGCTGAAACCCACGAACCATGAGCTCATGACCTAAGCCAAAATCGAGAGTTGGACACTTAACCGACTGAGCCACCCAGGCACCCCTAAAGCCCATCTTTTAAACCATTCCATTGTTTGTTAGTCACTGGCAGATGTTTGTAACAGACCTTCAGTGTTGACCTGGTTTGTCATACGTAGAAACTCAAATTAGCTTGATCTCTGGTAGGCTGGAAGCAATTCTCTTATTAAAAATGTTCTCCTTTTAAAATTCGCCCAGTTTGTACAGGATAATTATGAAGCTTTTTCTTTCGGGGAGGATTTTGCTAATTCGAAAAGAAACATATTTGTCAAGTGATGTTGGTTCTGTAATGCATAGCACCTGAATCTGGTGATTGGCTGTCTTTCTTTAAACAACATGTTTGTGTTCATTTGAGAGCTGATACAGTTCCTTTGCTTTTCAGTTGCTCCTGAGTTATTTTCTTTATGGACATGTGTGCAAAGCATAGTAAATAAATAACTTTTTAAACTCTTTAAGATAATGCCATTGGTATCCAAAGCAATTATTTAAAAAAAAAAAAAAAAGGCAGTGAGTTATGGGTATTTGCCGTGGGTATTAACAAGGAACCCTGAAACTAATCTGTTGAGGTCTGACAGGAGGTTCAAAGTGGCATCATGAAACACCTTTTTGAAAAGATAAATTTGCTATTCATTGGGTGTGTCAGGCCTTCCGTGGGCAGTTGCCCATTCTCTGTCATTAATCTTCTATATTATTTAAAGCAGACAATTTCACATTATTGTCAGCACCAGGTCACACTTTGAAAAGAAAGCTATGTAAACTTGATCAAGAGGGTTGGAATGACATTCAAATGAAAGAATTAGTCAAGGAAAGGATATATAAAGATTTCACTGCAGTACTTGAAATTTTCCATTACCAAAATAGAATTCTAAAAAAGCCACATTACCCTTCGATTCTTTCCTCTAAAATATTACGGACTGCTGTTGATTATTTTACCAAGGGATTCTCTAAATGTATTGGCGATAGTTAATAGTCAAGGAATGTTTCATACATAAATACACTTCTCTTCATGAAAGCCCTCCACATTAATCTTTTTTCTTCTCTAGCTTCACACATTTCTGGTGATGGAACTTCTGAACGGGGGAGAGCTGTTTGAACGTATTAAGAAAAAGAAGCACTTCAGTGAGACTGAAGCCAGCTACATCATGCGGAAGCTCGTTTCAGCTGTAAGCCACATGCATGATGTCGGCGTGGTGCACAGAGACCTGAAACCCGAGGTATAAAGTGACGTGCTCTCTTGTGTAACTCAGCCCCGCCTCATTACCGAATATCCCCCCGAGTATGTGTGGGCTTTTCTTGTTTTGTTTTTAGGGCTTCCTGCTAAATAGATACTTGCAGATATCCTGTTTCTGGGATTTTTTTTCTCTTTTCTATTTTAGTCTAAAATAAATTTGTCTTTTTTTTTTTAATTTTTTTTTGCCAGCAGATCATCTTGAGGTTATATTTGTAAGTGTGAGAGCCTTTTATGGAAGAAATACTTTATGCAACAGTTGTGGGCTAAAAATAGCTATGGAAATTTTTGTAGCAGAAAATAATATCCCTCCTATATGTGTACCATTTTAGAGGTTTATTTTTTTAATGATGTATTTTGAAAGCTTGTTTCTCATTTTTGTAATCAAATTGATTAGCTCATGAATAGGAATGTATAGAATTCTGTTCTAAGTACTTAAACATAAAGAATTGTCTTGATTTAATTAGCCATACCATCCTTATATGTCTTTGCTCATGTACTGTCTTTATAGAATTGTGTAGCCATGCAAAAGTAGCAGCTTTTTATATATTTCTTCTGTCAAAAGGTTAGTAAAGAAGGTTCTAACTCTAGAATGTCCCTTTGTAGTATCAAAAATATGAAAATCCCCCCCTTTTAGGAAGTCATCAAAATAATAATGAAAATTGAAAAACAAAACCCAGTGATTTATAAAAGGACAACAGTGACTCATCCTTTACCATATGCAAAATTATACATATTTCCTCTTTAAAATAGATTCATTTGTAATTACCACGTGTTGATAAAGCATTTTCAAATATTCTTAAAATAATAATTTATTTGGAGTCTGTTTTTTGTGTTAGACCACAAAAGACTATGTCTCCAAAAGCACCAGTTTTGTTTTTGTTTTTGTTTTTTGCCTTTTTAAGTATCTTGGATCATTGGTAGGAAGAGGGTGTTTTAAAAATGGAATTCTGTGCATCCAAGTGTAATCAACTGATTCTAAAGCACATAAACTTCTGTCCCTGGACTTCCTATTACTGCTATCCATATTACTAGTAATTAATCAAAAGTTGAACTGTGTTTCATGAACTTGCAACTGTGGTAGCTCTCCCTCTGCTTCCTTCTTCCGAGTTCTCACTCTCCTACAGAACGCCCACTGACAGTATGGTGCTCTGTACATTGGAGATTAGCAATCTATTTTTAAATGCAAAAGCACACCACTTAAATGTTTTCTTGATAGACA
This sequence comes from Acinonyx jubatus, assembly GCF_027475565.1. Lineage (NCBI taxonomy): Eukaryota > Metazoa > Chordata > Mammalia > Carnivora > Felidae > Acinonyx > Acinonyx jubatus. The sequence continues at coordinate 131,690,451 of NC_069386.1, read as the reverse complement.
AGGAACAAGCATGTAATTTTTTTAATTGAAGAGATCTGTTCCATGACTGTATAGAATTCATTTTCACATGTTTTATTCTTTGATAACCGGCCATCTGTCATCCCATGAGTCTCAAATGATGCAACTGTCCTTTCCAACAGAATTTAAATTTGCCTTCTTACCGATACAAAGATACTTGTAGCTTCGTTCTTCTTGTTAACAACCTTTTCTTTCAAGTAGCCGTTTGAAATGAAGACATGTCAGATGAGTTAGGACATTCTACTACATTTATAGTCCTAAATCAACATAGATTCTGGAGAAATGAAAATGTGCCTTCGTACTAACATCTTCGTAATAAAATGACCTTCACTTTGACTTTTAAATGGCAGAGTATGTTACTCCCAGGCCCAAAGTGTAATCCCTTTCCCACTGATGTCGTATTTTAAGACCTGATGGTGTATCTTTTGGTCAATATTAATGTGGCATTTGCTTTCGGCATGGGCAAACTCCTAAATTCTAGGTGAGAGGCAGATAAACTTAGAAACTAGCTGACATTCTTAGTGGACTGCTTTGTGCTTTTCAAACCGGTCCCCATCCTGAGAGATGAGAGACCAGTGACATCAGATGAGTTTCAGGGTGGAGCTTGAGAGGAGGCTGAAAGGCGGCTGCTCCCTGCCACTCCCGCCCATGCGCACCCAGCCCCATCGGGAGAGCCGAGAGGGGGAGCGCCCCCTCTCCTTCATTTCAAGAACTGCGGTTAAGGAAGTCCTCGCAGAGAATAAACGGAAACCACCTCCCAAGACTTGGCAGGCTCCGTGCGGACGGGGGCCAGGTGTGCCCCACGGTCCTCTGTACAGATCACAGTGCTTACGCCGCAGAGGAGCTCACAAGTCATTCGCTGAAAGACTTGCCCGGAGCTATGGCGTGTGAACCCCAGCTGGGCTTCAGTTTTTATCCACATTTTATCCACATTTTAATTCCATCACACGTTCAGGATCAAGCAGCCTAGGGTAGAAAATTTAAGAAAACTTTTTAATCGTTTTGCTTTTCTTTCCCCCCACTTTATCCATTTTTAACTTTTGGGTGGAAGGTGTAGAAGATGTTTTCTTCTTTGTATGAATGAAGCCTTCTGTGATGTCTTTTATTTTAGCGGGAATAATATTAACGAAAAAAAAAATGATGTTCCAGATCTGAGGAATAATTTAATGAACATAAAGTCATAACAGGTTTCGTCAGCGTGTCTGAAGACAGTATAATCAGATTCGCTTACTGTGGCTACTAGCTTGATAGACTAATAAAAGTGATGATCGTGCCTCAGTACAGTTAGCATTTATTAAACATGTGATAAACACGAAAACAGTACAGTAAAAGCTTAGTGACTGAGAAGGCTTGGCAGATGAGGGATTCAAGAGAACAATGTTGTGTGCATAATTGAGGAATAACATCCATAAGCATCCAAAAAATGTTTAAGTCTTAGCTGTTTTGGAGAAAATATTCTGAAATGTAATGTATGTCTTTACCATGTCTTCTTTAATTTGTTTTTATTTCTTAAAGGTTTTTTTTTTTTTAATTTATTTAAGCAATCTCTACATGCAGTGTGGGGCTTGGACTCACGACCCCAAGGTCAAGAGTCACACACTCTTCCAACTGAGCCAGCCAGTTGGAAGCCAGCCTACCGTGTCTTCTTTAATAAGCTATACTGGATACAGCTATTTTATTTATGACTTTATTCAGTGGGCAGATATTTACCAAAGCACCTACTATATGAGTGCAGCAGGTTTGGGGAATAGAGTCATAAATAAGGTGGACACATAGTCCCCGCCCTTAGGGAATTATGGACTCATGAGGAAGAAGACAGTGGACTAATAATGCCGAGATGCTAAGTGCCAGAAAGGAAAAGCAAATATGCTAGGAGAAAATAGAAAAAGTCCTAACTTCAGTGCGGTGGCACGTTTGGGGGGGGGGGGTGAGGGCGGTATCTCTAAGCAAGCAGTAGGGGCACGTGGGCCTGGTCGGTAACGAGGTTGGTGGAGGGGGTAGAGGACAAATGCCATCCGAAAAACGTAGACAAAGGCTCTGACACAGGAAGAGGCGTGGTGCAATCGAAAAATGTTTCATAAGACACTGTAAAATTGAAATAATATAAACAAGCATAAGCCAGAGAACAGTACAGTGTCGTCCAGCTCCCCGACCCTCTCCATCAGACCTCTCTCCGTGTCCGAATCTCGTATCAGCATAGAGATAGACAATGTTATGTACATGGTGTCACCAAGTCCCAGGACATTGTCACGGGAGACTAATTTACGTGTTTGTATCTTGCAGAATTTATTGTTCACTGACGAAAACGACAATTTGGAAATTAAAGTAATCGATTTTGGGTTTGCGCGCTTAAAGCCGCCTGATAACCAGCCTCTCAAGACACCCTGCTTCACCCTGCACTATGCCGCCCCGGAGCTCTTGAACCATAATGGCTACGACGAGTCCTGTGACCTCTGGAGCCTGGGCGTCATTTTGGTGAGTTCATTTCATTAGAGCCGTTAAACCTAGTCAGTTCCTGGATGGCCTCTTACCTATCTCTTCCTACTGTTTTTCTTAAAGTTGCGGGGGATATTGACAAATTGGTTTCTTTTCGGCACAACCAAGTAAAGGTCTGACCAAAGGCTATTTCCCTTTTTAAAAATTTACATCGGAGACAATGTAGGAATTTTTATTTTGGTTTATTTTGAAATATTTAAGGTATTGCGTTTTATATGCATAAGAATTTATATAGTATTTTTCTTAAAGACGCAATAGTATATTTTCAAAAGATGCATATCAGATATAATATGAAAATAGCAAAGTGATTTATTAATAGAAAAACGTTAAAAAATATATTCCCCATGGGGGAGGGGAAGGAAAAAAAAAAAAAAGAGGTTAGAGTGGGAGAGAGCCAAAGCATAAGAGACTCTTAAAAACTGAGAATAAACTGAGGGTTGATGGGGGGTGGGAGGGAGGGGAGGGTGGGTGATGGGTATTGAGGAGGGCACCTTTTGGGATGAGCACTGGGTGTTGTATGGAAACCAATTTGACAATAAATTTCATATATTGAAAAAAATAAAAATAAAAAAAATAAAAAAACTTAAAAAAAATAAAAAATAAATGAAATAAGTAAAAAATAAAAAATATATTCCGTGAGGGGGCACCTGGATGGCTCATTTGGTTAAGCATCCTAGTTTCGGCTCAGGTCATGATCTCACGGTTTGTGAGTTTGAGCCCCATATCTGGCTCTGCCCTGGTGGCACAGAGCCTGCTTAGGGTTCTCTCTCTCCCTCTCTGCCCTTCCCCTACTCTCTCACATGCACACCTGCATGCCCCCTCTCTCAAAATAAATAAATAAATACATATATACATATATATACATATATGTGTATATATACACACACACACACACATACATATATATAAGCTTATATATATATATATATATATATATATATATATATATATATATATATATACGTACACATATACACACATATATATATTCTGAGATTTTCAGACTAAAAATGTAATGAAAGACAATGATTTAGGGTAAGTTAACAAATTAATGGATAAAGCGGGAAATATTTATGGTAACTTATAGTAATCGTGGTAAACATGCTTTTCACAAAATGACCTGGGCTGCTGTGATCAGAAACAGAACATTAAGCTAGAAAAATAATCTTGGCATGTTTCTTCTCAAAATAGCTTTACTTTTTCTGCATGTAACTTGTAATGCATAATCTTAGGGAGAAATTTTCGGACAATACAGAAAGAGTAGAGGAACAAGCAGACTCACTCATGACATTGTGTGGAGGTGATGTGCGTGAGCTCCCCCTCTTCTAGCCCACTGCCTGCCGCCACCATATTACGTGTGCTTTCTGGCTTTCTGCTTCTTCTGTTTACGTGTACAGCTGTTTGGGTTTTTTAGCAAATGAGCTTATATTATACGTGTAGTTTGAGCCTCCAAACTTCATTTAACCTTTTCTTTATAATGAGCAGTTAGCATTTTCCAGTTTTTCACTAATTACAAACTACACAAATGACTATTTTTTAATAGATGTGGCTGCATTTGTCTCATTTCCCTGGAATAAACTCCTACGAGAAGGGCACGCACATCTTTATTTTGACATCTATGCCTCCAATTCCTTCTAGAAGGTTTACCAGATCATGTTCCATCAACTGTATGTGAATACATCGGATACTATCAATTTCAATCTGAAATTATTTTCTACTGTTGTAATGTGCATACATTTCTTTGATGAATATTCAGTTTTGAGCATCTTTTCATGTATTTGGACACTTGTATTTTCTTTTTTATGAATTGCTGTTTATGAGCTTTGCCCATTTTAAAGCTCTGTGAAGGACTTTAATCCTTTGTCTGCCATTGATAGTGGAGATGTTTTTATTCTGATTTGGTCATTTGAAAACTTTGTTTATAGTATCATGGGATTTTCACTTGTGTTTCAGGGTTTAAATGGAGAATTTTTTTATTTCTCTGTAGTAAGACATCAGTCTTTTCCTTTATGACGTGTTTTTAAAAAATTTTTTTAATGTTTATTTATTTTTGAGAGAGGCAGAGACAGAGCATGAGCAGGGGAGGGGCAGGGTGAGAGGGAGACACAGAATCGGAAGCAGGCTCCAGGCTCTGAGCTGTCAGCACAGAGCCTGAAGCAGGGCTTGAACCCACGAACCTTGAGATCATGACCTGGCCCGAAGTAGGACGCTTAACTGACTGAGCCACCCAGGCGCCCCTGTGACATGTGGTTTTGATGTCAGATTGTCACACACCCCTACCCCAACCCAAGATTATATAAATATTCTCCCAAATTTCCCTCCAGAATTATATTTTATTTTTATGCTTAAATCTGCACTCCATCTGGGATTTATTTTGCTGTCGATTCTCCCACAGTGGCTAACCAGTTGTCCCTGCAGGATGGTTCCTCTTTTATCTTTAAGCTCTATATGGTTTTTATTTCAGCAATTTTAACTCATCATTTATAATTTTCAAATGAAAATATTTATGAATAAGGTTTTTTCAATAAAAATAAACAACGAACTGCTATAGATTTGAGAGTTTTGTTTAAGGGCTTAAACTGATTACATTTTCATTAACATTCTCCGAAAAAATTAGTCTAAATAAAGGGGAGCTTTCCAATTTTAGTAATAATATAAAAGTACCCCTTGTAAAAGAGCCTTTACTTTAAATACAGGTCAGTTTTAATCATCATGCTTTTTAAAGTTTTACAAAAAAGTCTTAGAGATGTGGACAAGTGTTTTAGAGCTTCCGAATGCCACATCTATGGAAATAGCTGTGTGCCACAGCACGGATGGAAACCATGCTTCTCTCTAGATCTGCTTGTCAAGTTTCTAAGACAAGCAAGGGGCAAAGAACAGCTTACATGATGCCACAGGAGTACGGTCACAATATCCAAACTATGGGCCGTTCTACAGGACAAACAACCCAGTTTCTCCCAGAAAAAAGAAAAGAGCCTGAGACCCTACAGATTAAAAGACACTTAGGAAACAATATTTACACTTACTTCAATTCTGATTCAAGCAAATTCTAATTTTAATGGTATTTATTAGGTTCAAACTCTAAGTCATCCAGATATAATTATAATAGATACATACGACGTATATAACACAGATGGAGAAATTTGGGTATTGATTGGGTACTGAATGATATAAAGGAATTACTGCTAATTTTTTTTAGATGTGATAATGGTGTTGTTGTGGTTTTTAAAAGATCTTTGCCGTTTAGAGATACACAATGAAATACGTATGTAGAATGTTAGTATACACCTTAAACTGTGAAAAAAAAACAACAACCCAGAGTGCTTTGTGAACTTTTCTACATGAATAAATGCATATCTTCAGAGGGTCTAGATACAAAGCCTCAGTTATTCCATAACAAGCACAAAGTTTATTTGGAGTCTCCTGATTTGCCTTAGAAATCTGTGGCCCTTGGGGTGCCTGGCTGGCTCAGTCAGAAGAAAGAGCATGTGACTCTTAATCTCGGGGTTGTGGGTTTGAGCCCCACTGGGTGTAGAGATTACTTAAAAATAACATCTTTTAAAAAATAACAAAATAAAATCTTAAAAAAAAAGAAAGGAAATCTATGGCCTTTTTGTATGTTGTATCTAATAAACATGAATGTAGCTATTATAGTTTGAAAATAATTTATATTACCCCCATTGAGTAAAACAAATACTCCAGGAAGCTGCATCATGTAGTATCATATGGCATGATTACAACCCCCGTCTACTTCATAGATATGCAATCCCTGTCAGAAACCTGCAGGACTTTGGGGCGCCTGGGTGGCTCTGTCAGTTAAGCATCTGACGTCGACTCAGGTCATGATCTCGTGGTTTGTGGGCTCGAGCCCCACGTCGGGCTCTGTGCTGACAGCTCAGAGCCTGGAGCCTGGATTCTGTGTCTCCCTCTCTCTCTGCCCCTCCCCTGCTCTCTCTCTCTCTCTCACACACACACACACACACACACACACACACACACACACACAAAATCTCTCTCAAAAATAAATATTAAAAAATTTTTTTAAACAAACGTACGGGACTTTAATTAAAATAGAGCTTACACGGTGTCTTAGCTTGGTGCTGCCATAACAAAATACCACTGATTAGGTGGCTTAAGCAACAGAAATATATTTTCTCACAGACTGGATGCTGGGAATTCCAATACCAAGATGCCAGCAGTGCTGGTGTCTGGTGAGGATTTTGTCCTTGAGTCGTAAACAGCCACCTGCTCTCTGTATCCTCACATGGCCTCTCCTCAGTGTGTATGCTTAGAGAGAGAGCATGAGCAAGCTCTCTGGTGTTTCTTTTTATAAGGACACTAATCCTATTGGATCAGGACCCCGCCCATATGACCTCATTTAACTTTAATTACCTCCATAAAGGCCCTGTCTCTAAATACAGGCGCGTTGGGGGTTGGGTCTTCAACGTATTAATTCTGGAGGCAGACAAACATTCAGTCCATAACACACAGTATTTACATGGGCTAGGATCGTATGCTACCCCACGGGTACATTTAACATACCTGTGGGGTGACAGCTAATTCCATTTAAAACATGATCCTCCACTCACAGAATCAGATATGGGGGATCCAGCACCAATGGATCAGCGAGTGGTTCAACACAGTCCTCAGGGACAGAGCCCCAACCCCACGGGGTATTGTCCTGAGCAGCTGCCTTCACTGAGTTTTTCACGCTCTAGCAGGCCACCCATCGAGCAGTCTCAATTTCCTTTCTTCCTCCATAGAGGAGGGAAATCCTAGAGAACCCCTCCTCAAAGAGGCCATTGGCTTGAGCTGAGGAAGAAGTGCTGGAGCAACAGAGATAGGTGGCACGCACCTGTGAATGTAACTTGCTCATGCCTTCTGGACTTCCTAGGATTGATTCTAAGTGTGCTGTGTCCATAGTACATTGGATCGCTGCTCGGGCTTTGTGAATCAGTGCTGATCATAGTATAAGATGCACTGCTTTTGGTATCCCTTCTATAGGCATTCATAGTCTACTAGGAACCAGTAGCGTCCAGGAGATGCTTTTCAGAGAGTAGTTCTCTGCCATGGAAGGCGTGACCCCACACAGAATCCTTCAGGTCTGCTCTACAACTCCTCTGTTGCAGTTGCCAGAGACTCCACACAGCATTCTTCCCTGTCGCAGATACCTCTAACACAATCGAGTCAACCAAATCCTATGGCCTAGGTAGCAGGACGGCTTGTGTTTCAGCTAGGACCTGCCGCAGAGCCCTCTTGCCTCTGGGCCCCACTTGGAACTGGTAGCCTTCCAGGTCACTTGATAAATGGATTGGAGCAGGATTCTCAAGCGCAGTGTACGCTGCCGCCAAAATCCAAGGAAGCCCACTGAGTCCTGCACCTCTTTCTTAGTGGGACAAGGTACAGCAATTTATCTTTCAGGGGAAATGTCTCTATGCCCCTAACCATTGGAGCTCTAAAGTCTTTACCAATGTGATCGTCCCCTGAACGTTTATGGAGTTCATCTCCGTCCCTCTGACATTCGTGTGCTTATAAGGCATTTGGGATACCTGCTAGTTCCTGCTCACCAGGTCTCACTTAATGAAGACATCAGTATAGAGAGCCAGCATGGGATTCTTGAGAATGTCGAGATGATCAAGGTCCTAACAGACTATATTATAACAGAGCAGAAGAGGTCACACAGCTCTTGGGCAAGACAGTGAATGCTATCCTTGGTATGTGAAGACCTACTGCTTTGATCCTTCCTATTGATAGAGATCAAGAACAATCTGTTGACCAGATCAATAGGTGCTTATCAATGCCACCACCATATTGACTTGTACCACATTCAGCATGGCAGCTGATCCCTGCAGTTCCTTTGGTGTGTACACTGTTCCCTGTTCTCAATTCTTCCCGCTCAGGAATGGAATTGTGTCTTCACTTCTGCTTTAGACTCTGCTCTCTGGGGAACCCATGCTGAAGTGTTGGAGCCTCCAGTGATCTAGAAAGTGGACCTTTAGGAAGGGGCTCTAAAGTCGCCTGACTCACTGTTCTGATTCCCCACCTTCCATTGAGAAAATGGGGTCCCTGCTGCCTTCCAGCCAGAGAAAGAGGAGGAAGAACGGAGTGAAGCCTGGTATATTAGTGAGCAGGCTCCCGCTGTTACCACGTGCAATGGGTTGTGTGATCCTGTTACATTTGTTGTGTAGATGAAGAAAAAGTCTAAGAGAGGTTAACTAACATATCCAAGCTAGTAAACTAAAAAGCTAGAAAACAGAAGCTAGTAAGCAAAAAAGCAGTTGTTGGAAACCAGGTCTGTCTGACGCTAAAGCTCATTTTCCCCTCCTACCGCCTATCTTCTCTCGGGAGTAACTATGACAGATGGCGGAGGCCCTCGTTACACATCCTGGAAAGTTACACCGAAGGGTGGGTGGGCCTCTGCCAGCTCAGGAAAGAAAATGGCCTTCTGAGGGGACCGAGTAGCTTGTGCGCAGTCCAGGAGGCCTAGGAACTGTCGGTGCGGAATAGGGGGTGGGAATACGGCTACTGCAGAGGCTGAGCCCAGGAGGGAAGACGAGGCTGGAGCTTGAAAGGTGCCCGGTGAATGTCGGGAAGCCAGTGTAGGAGTCTGAAGAGGGAAACTTCGGGAAAAGATGTCGGCTGTGTGAATGTTGCCGGTGTGCAGGAAGGATGAAGGAAAGAAGATTTAGGGAGGTTTCTGGTTTTCTTAGATTGTTCTGGCATTGTTCTTCAGGTGTCCTAGCATTTCCCTCCTTAGAACAAGGATCTTCCGGGGCACCTGGGTGGCTCAGTAAGTTAAGCATCTGACTTTGGCTCAGGTCATGATCTCACAGCATGAGTTTGAGCCCCTCGTTGAGTTCTGTGCTGACAGCTCAGAGCCTGGAGCCTGCTTCAGATTCGGTGTTTCCCCTCTGTCTCTGCCCCTCCCCCGTTGACTCTCTCTCTCTCTCTCTCTCTCTCTCTCTCTCTCTCTCTCTCTTTCTCTCTCTCTCTCAAAAATAAATAAAAACATTAAAATTGAAGAAAGAAAGAAAGAAAGAAAGAAAGAAAGAAAGAAAGAAAGAAAGAAAGAAAGAAAGAAAGAAAGAAAGAAAGAAAATGTCCTAGGGAAAAGATGTGTGGAATTGAATAGAAAAAAATAGCTATTGGGGTACTGGGTGATTCAGTAGGTTAAGGGTCATGAAGTCATGATCTCACAGTCATGAGATCGAGCCCTGCTTTGGGCTTAGCACTGAGCATGGAGCCTGCTTGGGATCTCTCTCTGCCTCTCTTTCTGCCCTCCTCCGCTTATTCTCTCTCTCTCTCTCTCTCTCTCTCTCTCTCTCTCTCTCTCTCAAAATAAATGCATAAACTAAAAACAATTGCATTAAAAAATAGCTGTTGAGGCATTCTGCTCCCTCTCAATTCTCTGTTAACACGAATACTATTTTTTCAGAAGCAGCCGGATTATCCTTGTTTTGTTTTTCTTGCTCTTTAAATCTTGGTATCATAATAAGCCGGCTCACTTTATTTACAAGGCTTTGAAATGTGTTTGTTGCTTCAGTGATAGAAATCTACATAATCTTCTAAATCCAGTAAGGCTAGTTATTGTATTTGGTAAACTATGCTGATGAAGTTAGTAGTGAGATTACTGGAGTGGCTTTGACAATGACTTTGGTAGACATTCTGTTCTGTTCCCTTTTTTTCTTGATAGTATACAATGTTGTCAGGGCAAGTCCCATTCCAATCTCACGACAAAAGTTTGACATGTACCAGTGCAGTGGAGATCATGAAGAAAATTAAAAAGGGAGACTTCTCCTTTGAAGGAGAAGCCTGGAAGAATGTATCCCAAGAAGCTAAAGATTTGATCCAAGGTAAGAATCTGATGCAATTTTACATTTTGTATGATGTGTAGTGGTTAAAGTGGAATCATACTCATTGTGCATATATTTATTTGTTAATTACTCATGGAGCTTACATGTGTTCTAAAGGTTTCCAGGTTAGTCTACTGAACCTTTTTTTTTTTTAATTTTTTAAAATATTTATTTTTGAGAGAGAGACAGAGCGTGAGCCAGGGAGGGGCAGCGAAAGAGGGAGACACCAGAATCCGAAGCAGGTTCTGAGCTCCAGGTTCTGAGCTGTCACTACAGCCGGACTCAGGGCCAGAACTTACGAACCACGAGATCATGACCTGGGCAGAAGTCCAGCACTTAAGTGAATGAGCCAGCCAGGCGCCCCGGCCTTATTTTTTTTCTTATCAGAACTCTGTCCCTTAGTAGTCTTACCCACATGCACAGGGTCCGCAGTGTCTCAATCTAACACCTCCAAAATGAACTGACACTATTTTACTATCCTTTCCCCCCAAATATGCCTCTTCCCATCCCCCTCTTGCACTGCCAAGCAGCCAAATTACCAAGACAGAAACCTGGACATCACCGTACGTCCCGCACCTTCCTTACCTTTCGCAGCCACTCAGTGCTGCAGGTTCAGTGTCTCTCCTCACCACCTCCTGCGGTTCACATGGCCGCCCTCGGGTCTTGCCATCCTTCCTCTCCTGAGATCCCACACCATCCTTTCAGCCTGTCTCACTTCCTCTGACTTTACCTGTCCGTTATCGACCAGCAGAGCGACCTTCCTCGTATCCAGACGTGCTCATGCCTCTCTTCTGTTAAAAATCCTTCAGAGAGTCCCTGTTAGCTTCAGGTCAGACTCCTATATGGGAGCATTTGAGATTCAAAGTCCTTGGTGACCTGGCCCTGCCTGCCTATTCTTCCTGTTACCATTACTCTGCCTTTGAATTCTTCAAATGTGCCGGCCCTCAGATTCCTGTGTGACTTTACTCTGGTGCTTTGTAATTCCTGGGGCATCCCTCTTTGTTGAGCCCACCTGTACCCATTCCCCCAGGACTCATCTTCTGGAAGCCTTCCAGGGTGCTCCCACTCTCTGGTCAGAGCCCTTCCCTTGGGCGGCTAACACACTGTGCCTGGGGATTTTGCTATTGCGCTCGTCGCCTGATGCTGTCCTAGTTGGTTTTGTCTGTACATCAACTCAGAGCTCCTCTTTGTGTCTCCATCTCCATATCTCCCCTGCCTTACGGCACTTACTGACTTGTACAAGATGTTTGTACACAAGGGGCGCCTGGGCGGCTCAGCCAGTGAAGCGTCCGACTCTTGATGTGGGCTCAGGTCATGATCTCACAGTTCACGCCATGGAGCCCCACGTCAGGCTCTGAGCTGACAGTGCAGAACCTGCTTAGGATTCTCTCTCTTCCTCTCTTTTTGCCCCTCCCCCCTTCATGAGCGCACACGTGCACACTCCCTCTCTCTCAAAATAAATAAATAAACATTAAAAAAAGAATTGCTTGTACACAAATGAAGTACATCTAGGTGCTCTTTGTTCCCTTGGAGCTTCCCATTCGCCAGTGGGGGTCTTTATGTTGGGTGCTAATTTTCTCCTGATCAAGAAGCCAGTTAGCCTACAGCAGACATAGGCTATTGTAGGCCTTATCATCAATTAGCACCCAGCATTTACTAGGAGATTTAAATGTATATGAAAATGTAATTACCTTAGTAGGAGTTTGAAGCCTTATAGAAACCATTGTGTCATGTGAACCTCATTGAGATTTATGTCTGAAGCAACAAATCATAAAATAAAAATATCTCAATTATTCCCATAGGACTTCTCACAGTCGATCCAAATAAAAGGCTTAAAATGTCAGGCTTGAGACACAATGAATGGCTTCAAGATGGCAGTCAGCTGTCCTCAAATCCTCTGATGACTCCAGACATTCTAGGATCTTCAGGGGCTGCTGTGCAAACCTGTGTGAAAGCCACCTTCCACGTAAGGCCCTGGGCTCTGCACACATAGGGCGGGTTTGAATCATGACCTCAGAGACACATGCTTAGTGGTGCATTGAAAATAATGCGGTTGTTTTTTTTTTAAGTTTAGGTATGTTTTTATAAATCCCTTCGTGATATAAACACATGGATTAACACAAAGTGTGTGGGGCATCAGAGTCACTGCTGACCCACAAGCACTCATATGACATTTAGAATGAGCTTGTGAGATGGGGCAGTCGTGTGACATTTGAGTAGTGCAAAGTTTTCGGGAGATCATGAAAACAATAGGCTTCATATTGGAATTTTTCTCTCTCAAATAAGCTGAATCATTTTCTTTGAAAGCCATAAATAAATATTAGGAGCGAAGGCACATGTGAAAGTCTGTTCACTTAACAACCATTGACACATCACATATCCTCGAGGCTGCGGGGGACGTGTCGTCAGAGTACACGCATTTGTACCAAGCAGCTGCTAATGCTTTAAGATAATCGCATAAGGAATAGGTGAGTTCCGGAGAAGTACAATTACCTCTGAAGGGATCATCTTGAGAGAGGAAAAAGGACAGTTTCTTCTTCAGCGGCAGACGTGGATCAAAAATTAATGAACGAGGATACCATTGAGGTGCGCAGGGAGTGACTGCGAAGGTTGTAGCAGATGGTCGCCCATCTTCCCGGTGGTATTTGAGGCAAAGTGATCAGTAGTAGCCCAAGTGACACCCAAGCTGGAGACCAAGAAAAGTAGGGACAGGCTGCTGGGAGGAGTAACCAGGCCGAGGCATGTGGCGCCAAGCCTTTCTGTGTAGATGAAGTGTCCAAGATCCACCCGGATTACCCCGACTTGGAAGTGGAGAGCAGGGGCCCGTAATGGATCAGGTCTGCTCTGTATTGGGGTTTTGTGGTCAGAATTTATTTTATTTTATTTTATTTTATTTTATTTTATTTTATTTTATTCTATTCTATTTTATCCTATTTTATTTTATTCTTATAAGTTTATTTATTTATGTATTTTGAGAGAGAGAGAGACAGATATGGGAGGGGGAGAGAGAGAGAGAGAGAGAGAGACAGAGAGAGAGAGAGAGAATGAGAGAGAATCCCAAGCAGGCTCATCACTGTCAGTACAGAGCCCCATGCGGGGCTCGGACCCACCAACCATAAGATCATGACCTAAGCCGATGCTTAACCACCTGAGCCACCCAGGCGCCCCTGTGGTTGGATTTAAATCTCAGACGCAGGACCAGTAAAAGTAATGGGGGTTGGAGGGGGGGTGGTTAGTGTTTTTTACTGAGAGGTAGCGCTGACCTCGTCAAAAGATTGAGGAAGAATCAGGACTCCTGAGCAGCCTGGCTGGTTTGATTTACGCGGAGCCCTGGGGACTCTTCCCCTGAGCTTGTGTGTCCTGCCAGGAGGTTGGCAAGTACCGGTTTTAAGGACTTTGTTCCCAAAACAACTTGGAGCCGTGGTTGCCAACTGAAAGTTGTCTTCTTCTAGAAGTCAGACGTGCCGGAAAGCGTCAGCCCCTTTGCCTTCACAGAGGCTCCCTCTCTTTCTCCCCTAGGCCTTTAACAAATACAAGAGAGAGGGGTTTTGCCTGCAGAATGTCGATAAGGCCCCTCTGGCCAAGAGAAGGAAAATGAAGAAAACCAGCACCAGCACAGAGACGCGCAGCAGCTCCAGCGAAAGCTCCCACTCGTCCTCCTCCCAGTCCCACGGGAAGACCACCCCGACGAAGACACTGCAGCCCGGCCACCCCGCTGACGGCAGCAACCCGGACACCCTCTCCCACTTCTCGGACTGAGCGCGGGCGGGCGGAGGGCAGGACTGTCGCCGCCGACGACCCATCGCACCCGCGTGCCCTCAGCCTGTGCCTGAGGTGACGTCGTGCGCTTTTAAAAACGTGCCCCGTTGGTCTTCGCGGAACCTGCCTCTTAGGGAGTTGTTTTCAGGCAAACCCCACTGGTTGCCCGTGTCCAAAAAGCACTGCACGGAGAATGTTACTGTGAACAGAGCACACGTTTTACTGTTGAGTGACCTGGCGTGACGCCAACAGGACTGTTCCTGAAAGAGCAGGGGTGTCTGTAAACCTACTTAGGGGCGGGTCAGGTTCGAGCTGCTTACAAAACGAGTCTCGGGTGTTCCAGACGTCCGCCCGCAGGAGTCACACGTACGGTGATGATGATGCCTTTTGCTTTGCCTCGGGGACCGTGTGGCCTTTTAAGAGATGGGCCCCCGCGGAGCAGTGCAGAGATTGTGTAGTGAACTTGATGCGTGGCGTTCGCTCATTTCCTGAGAGAGGGTTTTAACTTATTGTCTTTGTTTTATGGTTGCCTACGATGGTAACCTGTTGTTATGAGTCCTTTTCTAAAAAGTAAAAGAAAAAAAAAAGATACAGGAACGTAAGGTCCCATACTCTGTATTGGGGACCCGTCTGACATGCATGCTAAGCTACGTCCGGTTTTAATTTCGCACTGCTCTTTCCTGGCAGGTTGTTTTAATGGTTATTGCCGAATATTGAGGTACACGTCTCTGTTTTAAGTAATACTGCACTTTGTAAAAGACTATGGATAAAGCAAACTATTTTATAAAGTGCACCGTTTAAAGCACATGTGCTGCATTTTTGCCCGTTTTTCCATCATCCGCTTTAAATTTGTCCTCACGTCCCCCTTCTACCTTGTCTGCGACAAGTGGAATGGGCATAATCACGATCCACTTAGGCACCGATGCGAAGAAAATCTAAAGGAAAATTCTATGAAACACTGTGCTTCACATCTGTGTACTGCGTTGTGCTGCAGCGAGGCATGCCCTCCCGGAGTCGGATATTATGTACATACTATTTTAGAATCATGACTCTGACTTGTCTTGAAATTTTTCTGTTAAATTTTAAATGCAGAGAGCATATTTTATAAACTTCCGCAGAGCCCTTTTGTTGCTCCAAAGTTCTGAATTCCTACAGAAAGCAAGTACTATGTGATGGAGACCTTTCACCAAAAGATTGCTTCCTTTTCAAATACAATGAATTCATTCCCTATGCAAAAAGAAAAAAAAAAAGATAGGATTTGTACATTGTATTTTCTTTTAAAGCCATCACAGGAAATGCAGGACTGAGAAAAGTGATCTTGGCTGTGTTTACAAGAATCATGCTTAAAAAGATAATGCCCAACATGTTTATTTTATAATTTTTGTTAGTGATAATCTCTTGAGCATTGGTTTGGAATTTGGGCATGATATTTATTTATTCCTTTCTTGAGATAATAGCAGCATTAATTTCAAACAGTTACGAATACTAAAAATATTGCACTCTATGTAATAGTAGTATATTTATTACTAAATCAATGTACATATTAATAGCACAGGCAAAAAATGGCAAATATTAAAATATTTTCAAAATACTGTATCACTCTGTTCACATTTTTGTCCGTGAAGGTTATTGGAAATGACTTTTTAGACTTTTTAGCGGCCCAAATGGCTATATAATTCTCACGAGTCAATGAAACTTTTGTGCTCCTAGCTTTCAGTCATTCCTGGTAATGATGGGAAATCTTACATGAATTATTACCACCATATAGCGAATTCACAAAATGTGATTTCCTCAGGCACAGAATTATAATAACCAAGAAAATGTCCATTTGTATCTATAGTTATGTTAAATAGATTTGGAAATGTCCAAGTTAGCTCTTCAGGTCATTTTTTTTTAACTGTGCATCCTAGTAGAAAATACTACTTGCAGAGTATAAACTAAACACACTTTGTTGCTAATGGAAAATGATCCAGAAAAATGGTCAGTGTAATGATTGAAGATGCCATTGACTCCTGGATGTTGAAATTGAGGGGTTTCATTTTCGTTTATTTTCATTGCCTCTTCTTCAGAAGGACTTGACAGAAAATGAAATGGGTAAAAAGGCAGAGTAAGAAGAGGAAGGAAGGAGCAGCTAATCCATCGCAATGAGGGTCTCTGAATAATCTAGAATGGGCTTTTGAAAAGACCTAAAAGCACTCGGGGTGGTGCCCCATGTCAAATACCTTCATCCCCACCCTGTTTATGAATTCCAGAAAGACAGCCTCTGATGCTATGTTTGCAGTGGTTACACTGTGTGCAAACCATCACCGCCCAGTGACTTGTATTCTAAAATTCACAACACTTTCACTTAGTCACATCAGAAGTAAACTAAGAAATATTTTATATGAAAATACTTCATATGAACTCTTTCTTAGTATTAGGAGTAGAGTAGAAGTAGATCCAAAAAAGCCCCCAATATATAAATACATTAATTTCTCTTTATAATATTAATTTTGGAGATAAGGCGAAATCACCCCTTCCTTTTTCCCTTATTGATTTTATTGCATGTCGTTTTCATACCATCATAGACCCTGATTCAAATATTTTGTAACTGTATATGGCTAATGGAGAGGCAAGAATAAGAAAAGGAAAGTAGTAGAGGAAATAAATTTTAAAAGACCCATTTCTTCTAACTACTATGCCAGATCCTGTGGCTGACTGAGTTAAATTAGCTATTTTGAAATTCATTAATTCTTCCAAACCTCTATAAAATAATAAGTCAATGAGCCACTGGAACAAAAAATCAAGCCTCCTGAGTTCATTTCAAACATGCTTGTTTGTGTTAGAGTTGCAGATTCATTTACCTGTGAAAAGCTGCTTTTTCATTTTTTTATATTGCTACTGATTTCTTAAAAAAACTATGTAAAGGGCTACATTTAAAAAGTAAGTTTGGGGCACCTGGATGGCTCAGCCAGTTAAGCGTCCAACTTCGGCTCAGGTCATGATACCAGGTTTTATGGGTTCGAACCCCACATAGGGCTCTGTGCTGACAGCTCAGAGCCTGGAGCCTGCTTCAGATTCTGTGTCTCCCTCTCTCTCTGACCCTCCCCCATTCATGCTATGTCTCTCTCTGTCTCAAAAATAAATAAACGTTAAAAAAAAAAAAGTTTTTTTTAAATTAAAAAAGACAAGGAAATGTAAGTTAAATATGAACCCAATGCTATAGCTTTGTTTTCCTGCTTGTAGGTAGATGGGGAAATCGTCGTTTCTCTTGTTTCCTTTGTTTAAAATCCAGGAAGGTTGACGAACATGACATTCTTAATGGCGGTTTTATTTTTGACTTTCTATGGGGCTGGTCACGCAAAATGTGCACTGTCGTGTTGAAATATATGTGACAATTATCCTCATGAAAGACCTTCTGGTTGTGTAGACCTTAGATCATTCATAACAGTTTATTTTAGGCGCTGTAGTGCTAGCCTATTTGCTGAAGTTATAAACACCGGTAAAAGGAGAGATTAAGTGTACAATAATTCTCATTCTCCTGATGAGTAAGAAGGGAAATACAGAGGGTGCCACATTACATGTAAAGGTAACGCTTTAGTACTGA
Organism: Acinonyx jubatus; assembly: GCF_027475565.1. NCBI lineage: Eukaryota > Metazoa > Chordata > Mammalia > Carnivora > Felidae > Acinonyx > Acinonyx jubatus. The sequence goes on along the minus strand of NC_069386.1, from coordinate 131,672,739 downwards.
AGTTTTGAAAAATATCCCTAAGAACTTTACCGCATGAATTTTTAAAAAGAAGAAGAGGAAGGCACATTCGAACATACTTAGAAAAATTTTTGAAAGACTGGCATTTTAACGGATAGCAGGTGTACTTCTGTCTCAAGGGGTATGTATGCATCCTTGGGTGTGGAATTGAAAACTTGCCGAAAATAAGCTACAGTAATCCACGTAATTATGTAAATTCTTCCACAGTCTTCATAAAGATAAGAATTCATCTTCCTAGAAAGTAAGTGGGATATAAAAAGATGAGAAACATTGTTGTTCTTCTGTGTGAACGATTAAGGGGGACAGTGGTGTCACACAACTCAGACGAATGCCATTCCACCCATCGCCATCTGTGGTGTCTTCACGGACTGCAGCGACTGTACTTTCTCTTGCTTTCCAAAGGTACAACCGCACACGTGAGCGTTTCCCTACACTGATACTTTACTCCCCCCTTCTTAACACACCCATGTGTTGACTAATGTTTATGGATTGTAATTAACATCAGAGAAATCCTTGACGGGGGCAGAGAAGGGAACATTTGGGGATGGAAGGGCTGTAGGAAAAGGGAAATACTGGCCCTGTGGGAAAATGAGCAGCTTTACATCTCGGAGGTACAAACAATTGCTATGAACATGGACAGAGGGTGACTTTACAAAAAGGCCATTTCAGTAGCCATGTGTATAAATCTCTTTTAATCATTGTATCTACTGGGTCGGTAGGTGAACTTATTTAGCATGTCTCTACAGGCTTTGTAAGATGGTTATTTTTTGCTAGGAGGCCCATGTGATTGCTTTCTCCTCTCCTTCCCTGTTCCCTCTCCAACTGCTCCTACTGCTTTCTGCCATGGAGACCATTGATGTTCCGTGGCCAAAGAGACCAGTCCAAATGGAGCACTAAGGGTACATGTAGGTAGCGATCATATTCTTTAAAAATTTTAGGGGCACCTGGGTGATTCACTCGGTTAAGTGTCCGACTTTAGCTCAGGTCGTGATCTCACAGTTCATGAGTTCGAGCCCTGCCTTGGGCTCTGTGTTGACGACTCCAAGCCTGGAGCCTGGTTGGGATTCTGTGACTCCCTCTCTCTCTCTCTCTCTGTCTGCTCCTCCCCTGCTCACATTCTGTCTCTCTCTCTCTCTCTGTCTCTCAAAAATAAATAAACATTAATTTTTTTTTCTAATTTTAATGCAGTATAACATATAAAGTGCACAGATCTTAAGTGGACAGCTCCGTGAACGTTAACTTATGTATGTACCCTCATAACCATCACCTCAATCAAGACAAGGCTCCCACTCCATACTCAAACTTAACTACTGTTCTTCTGGCTTCGGTCTCCCGTAGACTTGTTTGCCTGCCCTTGTGTCTGGTTGGGTTTGATGATCATCGTTATCTGTGAAATTCAACTACGTCGGTGCATGCAGCCATAACAATAGTGGCTCTTTTTCATTGCTGTGTATTATTCCATCAGATGAGTATATCCCCATTTATTTATCCATTCTAATGTTGATAGACATTTGGGTTCATAATTTTTAGCTTTTCTGCCTAAAGCTGTCACGAACATTCCTGTGCGTAACTTGTGGTGGATATGTACATTCATTCCCTTGGGTTTATACATAAGGATGAAACTTACTGAATCATAGGATGGATGCATATTTAGCTTAAAGATGTTGCCAAATAGTTTCCAACAGCTGTCGCACCGATTTACACTCCCACCAGCAACGTGTGAGTGGTGAAGTTGTATTTCCTTGTGGTTGTAGCCGTTTTGGCGAAATTGTATTTCCTTGTGGTTTTAGGCATTCTGGCAAGTGTGGATTCTGTTGTAGTTTTAATTTGCATTTCCCTGAGAAGCAGCGACAAGTAGAGCACCCTTTTATATCTTTATTAGCCGTTTGGACATTCTTACTTGTTGAGCACCTACTCAAGTCACTTAACAAGTTATAGTTATTCGCTTGTCTGTCTTTTTCCTATTGGTTGGCAGGGGCTCTTTATATTTTATTGGTATGAAGTTTTTGTCTGATGTGTTGTTATAAATCTCTTCTCTTTGGTTTGCTTTTTCACTTTCCAATCGATGTCCTTTGATGACCAGAAAGTTCTAATTTTTGTGAAGTGCAGTATACCCGTTTTTTATGGTTAGTGATTTTTGTGTCCTGTTTCATAAATCTTTACCCCAAGATTCTTATTCTTCTAAAAGCTTTATTTTATCATTCACATTAGATCTGTGATCCATCTAGCACTGGTATTTGTGCATGGTGTGAGATACTACAAAGTTTACTTATTCCATGAGTGTTCACTTGACCTAGTACAGGGTCTTGAAAATCTCAGTGCATTGCAGTTGTAATTTTTATAGTCTTCCCATCTGGTAATATAAGATCTCTAACTTTGATATTCTTCCGGATAGTCTCGGCTATTTTTAACGCTTTGCATTTCCATATACATTTGTTTTTATTTTTTTTATGTTTATTTATTTTTGACAGAGAGAGAGAGAGAGAGACAGAGTATGAGCGGGGGAGGGGCAGAGAGAGAGAGGGAGACACAGAATCTGAAACAGGCTCCAGGCTCTGAGCCATCAGCACAGAGCCCGATGCGGGGCTCGAACTCACAGACCGTGAGATCATGACCTGAGCTAAAGTCGGACGCTCAACCGACTCAGTCACCCAGGCACCCCTTCCATACACATTTTAGAAACAGGTTGTTGTTTTCCTTGGGGAGGTTACCTATTAGGGTTTAATTGGTATGGCATTAAGTTATAGAGATCAATTTCAGGAGAATTTATATTTTCTCAATTTTGAGTTTTGTAATCCATAGACATGGTATATCTCTCTATTTAATTAGATCATCTTTACTTTGTCTCAACAAGGTTTTAAGATTTACATGTGGAGGTTAGATTTATCTTTAGATTTTTGATGTTTATATGTTATTATCTAATTATTGTGCATTAGTATGTAGAAATATAATTATTTTCTATTCTGCCTTTGCATCTCTCAACCTTACTAACTTCACTTTAATTATACTAATTCTCTAGATTCTTTTGTATTTCTTCATGTATACACTCATATCTCCTAAAAATGATAGTTTCACTTCTCTGTTTCCAATTTTTCTTTTTTTCCCTTACTGAGCTGACTAGACTTCTGGCAAAATCTTGAATAGAATGGTGACAGTGGACCTCTTTGGCTAGTTCCTAAACTCAAAATAAGAACTCAGTATTTTACCATTCAATATGATGTTTGCTGTAAATTTTTTAATAGATACCACTTGCCAAATTAAGGGGTTTTTTTCTCCCTAGTTTTCTGAGAGTTTTAATTAAACGCTTGTTCTACCTCTTCTGAGATGACCATGTGGTTTTTCTCTTTCGTTCTCATCTAGTGATTAATTACAGTAATTGATTTTCAAATGTTGCATTCCTGGAATAAACACACAAGCTACTCTGTTGTGGCCCAGAGCAGAAATCTGATGGTAATCATTTTCAGTCACCAAAGTCATTTTCCCCACAGTGGCTTCTTGCAATGATAATTTGGTTGTCATGGGTTCACATAGGAGGAAACCCAGTTTATTCATTTGTTCCTTCACACACGTCTTTTTGAGCTCCTGCTCAGGCCAGGTACTATTCTCGACATGGGTAATACAGCAGGAAATAAGATTTCGGCCACTTTGGGAGTTAGAGCCTCTCATTTCCTAGAAGGACTGCTCCCAAAGGGTTTCTGTGTTGTACTATTTCAAGACTTTTTCTTGTGTGTGGGTGAATGAGAGACAGACTGAGCTCAAGGCCCTTAGGATGACAACGCCTTCCGAGTTTATAAAAATATTTTTAGGCTTTTAAAAAATTCTGCAGAGATTAACCCACTTCACAGTGGGTTAATCTTTTGAAAAGCTAAGGCATTATGCCTACCTCCCTATCTGCGAGTTTCTACATCATAGGGACAAGACAAACACTTGAGAGACTTACTTTGGAGCAGAAGTAAGTGACAATTCTAGTTAAAACTCCAGGAGCTCGTTCAGGGAGAACAAACATAGCTCTGAAAGCGAATCCTTCCGTGAGTGTCCATATGTGATCCAGTCAGCCCACTTGTGGTTTCTCATTTTAACTTCGGATTTTACCAAACATTGCACATGCTACAAAGCACTTATTAAGTGCTAAAAAAAATACTGAAAATAGTAAAAGATATGGCTTGCTTTTCCCAGTCTTCCAGAATAGCTTAAATGTCACTGGTACCAAGAGAAAAAACATAACCTGAGCATATGTTACTGTTAAGATATTGCGATCAAATCAAGAATTTTAGTCCTGTTTTTGTTATTCTTTCCCACTTTAGAAACTTCACATATTCTGGGGAATGGTAATTTGTAGTTCCGATTATAGTCCATTTGCATGCGATCAAAAGGCAGTCCAGGAACTAGAACATCATGCATAGTAGCTCTGTAGAAGCTGGACTACACCCATGAGGACAGACCGAGAATCTTGAACACCTGTGATGTGGTGCCCTGGGAATTACAACCCTTTTGGAATGGTTTACGAACTGCCAGTTAAAATAGACAAAGCCAGGGGCGCCGGTTGGCTCAGTCAGTCGAGCATCTGACGTCGGCCCAGGTCATGATCTTGCTGCTCGTGGGTTCAAGCCCCGCATCAGGCTCTGTGCTGACACTCGGAGACTGGAGCCTGCTTCATAATCCGTGTCTCCCTCTCCCTGTCTCTCTCTGCCTCTCCTCTGCTCACACCCTGTCTCCCTCTCTCTCTCAAAAATTAACATTTAAAAATTTTCTTAAATAATAAAAAAATAAAGTAGACGAAGCCAAACACAAAAAGCCACTTATTGTGTTAGCTCCTGTATATGAAATGTCCATAACAGGCCTATCCATCAAGATAGAAAGTAGATTAGAGATTTCCAGAGGATGATGGGAGACAGAAATGGGGAGCGACTGCTAATGCATGTAGGTGATGAGGTTTGGGGGTGATTAAAACATTCAGAATTCAATAGGGTAATGGTTGTACAAACCGCTGACCTGTACGCTTTAGATGGGAAATTTTGTGTTATGTGAACGTTACCCTAATTTTTAAAAAATCACACACACGCACGCACACACTCACGATCAGCCAGAGAAGATGGAGTCATGTTGATGTGGTCAGTGCTAACACCTTGCTCTTCCGACAAAGCCATCTCCACTGTTGTTTAAGTGGCAACAAGCCTGTTTGAAGCAGAATTAATACTATAGCTGGAGAGTCTTCGCTAAAAAGAGAAATTAAATTCTGAGGGACAGAGTGAATGTGTTGCCTGCAGAGAACCCCCAAACTGCAGCCTACCAGGGGATAGCTCCCAGTTTTGGGTAACGTTTGGGTAGATACCAAAATGCTGTGTGTTTTGACGATGGTCTCTTTCAGCTTATCATCACTTTGATCTCCGCTCTAAAGGTTTATCTCTTGCTTTTGGCTTCATTGTCCTAATGGGGCCACCAGGCTCTTGTGTTGCATACATTTTTCTTTGGTGAATATTTTTCTCCACTCTCTCTTGCCTTACCAATGTTACCTTTCTCTCTCAGAAGCTGGTTCATGTATGCGGTTGGCTGAAATATTACTTTATTCATTCATGAAATCATTTGGAGCAGTTGTCTTACTCTCAAACATAGTGCCATCGAGATATCTGCAAGTCACGTCACTCCTGGCTTTGCCATCCAAGTAGTCAGAGGTCAATTGTCTCCCTTAACTCCACGGTATGTGGTGAAAATATCTGTATCCTCGACAATTGTTTTAAAGCCTAATCATTTCAGTTACTCTCTGTTTTTTAAATTTTTTTAACATTTATTCATTTTTGAGATACAGAGAGAGAGCGCCAGCAGGGGAAGGGCAGAGAGAGAGAGAGAGAGACGCAGAATCTGAAGCAGGTTCCAGGCTCTGAGCTGTCAGCACAGAGCCCAGTGCGGGCCTCGAACCCACAAACCATGAGGTCATGACTTGAGCCGAAGTCAGATGCTTAACTGACTGAGCCACCCAGCCACCCCTGGATAATTTATTTATACTCATTAAAGGTAAAAGTTTTATCAATATGAGAGAACTTATAAATTTTTTTATTCACTAACTGAGACATCACATGAAACTTCTTTTGTTTCTGGCAATGATGAACCGTACTGAAGAAAGATAATTAGACTGAAATTTTCAAAATGCTTTTATGGCACATGTAAAATAAAGTTGTTTCAAACTGCAGATTATTTCTCCTAAAATCTTTATGTGGTGAGTATAATAGCACACTAATATCAGTACTTTTTATATATTTTGAATGGTAAATGTTTTGAAGATATTTTTAAATAAAAACTAGCTATTGAAAATTCTTTCTTAAAATATTTAGAATAAAGCCTATCTAAAATATATGAGCTAGTAGAAGTATTTTTTTGTATCATTAGTGTAATGGTATATATGTTTTACAAGAAGGGACTGGAAAGATAAATATTTGTTTATAGTATTATTTTACTGAGTGATGCTGATGCAGCTTTTATTTTTAGTTTAAGATTTTATTATTATTTTTAAGTAACTCCATATCCAATGAGGGGCTCAAACCCACAACCCCGGAATCAAGAGGCACATGGTCCACTGACCAAGCCAGCCAAGCACCCCAATTTTTTCTTCATTTAAATTCTAGTTAGTTAACATACAGGGCAGTATTGGTTTCAGGAGTAGAATTCTATGGTTCATCACTTACATACAACATCCAGTGCTCATCCCAACAAGTGCCCTCCTTAATGCCCATCACCCATCCAGCCCATCCCCCCACCCACCTCCCTCTATCAACCCTCATTTTGTTCTCAGTCATTAAGAGTCTCTTGTGGTTTGTTTCCCTCTCTTCTCTTCCCCCCCTCCCATATGTTCATCTGTTTTGTTTCTTAAATTTCAAATGTGAGTGAAATCATATGGTATTTGTCTTTCTCTGACTGACTTATTTCACTTAGGATAATACATTCTAGCTCCATCCACATCACTGCATATGGCAACATTTCATTCTTTTTGATGGCTGTGATATTCCATTGTATATGTATACCACATCTTCTTTATCCATTTATCAGTCGATCAGGTACCCCCAGTCTAATATATCTTTTTTAGATATGGGAGTAAAGTCCACTGTAAAAGTATTCCAATTTTTAAGTTTCAGTGCCCTTGCTTTTGAGCCTAGTGTTGGCTTTCTTTCTTTCTTTTTTTTTTTTTAAGTTTATTTATTTTGAGAGAGAGAGAGAGGGAAAGCACATGAGGGGTAGGGGCAAAGAGAGAGGGAGAGAGAGAATCCCAAGCAGGCTCCATGCTGTCAGCACAGAGCCCAATGTGGGGCTCAAATTCACAAACTGTGAGATTACGACCTGAGGGGAAACAAAGAGTTGGATGCTTAACCAACTGAGCCACCCAGGTGCCCCAGAGTGTTGGCTTTCTAAAGTCAGAATAATCAAATTCTACTCACCTAAAAATTCAGAAAACTTGTTCTAATGGTGTATCTAATGATACATTCAGGGAAAAAGTTGAGTGTTCAGAAATTCTAATTAGAGTTTAAAATGACTTAGTTGTGTCCTAGGTATATTATGAAAGTGAAAATGATAAGTATTTGTGACTATTATACTTAATGTATAGTCTTTATCATGTAGAATTTTTCTTTTAATTAGTTTCTATACTAGTTTCATGTTAAGTTTTTCAAATGTTAGCACATTATGGTGGTTATAGTAAAGGGTTTTGTTTTAAATATAGTAGCATATCCGGGAACTATTAAAGTCTAAGTTACAATGTCAAATTTTTATAATTGGATCATAATTTTTCAAATTATCTATCTGCCTTGCTGTGATCCCCACCTGTACTGGAATACTCTCTGGTATGAGTTACTCCCTTATGTTGGGAGATAGGGAAATTAAGCAAAGCATCACAGGGAATTTTTTTTTTCATAGTAAATTCATCTTATATAGAGAATGACAAGCATATCTAGCACTTTTTGCTAGCACTAGGCTTCTTTTCATTGTGATTGCTTTGCAAAGTTAATAATGTTCCTCACTGAAAAGAGCCTGACTGGTTTTTGTTTTTTTTTTTTTTAATGTTTGTTTATTTTTGAGAGAGAGACAAAGTGCGAACAGGGGAGGGTCAGAGAGAGAGGGAGACACAGAATCCGAAGCAGGCTCCAGGCTCTGAGCTGTCAGCACAGAGCCCGACTCAGGGCTCGAACCCACGAACCATGAGATCATGACCTGAGCTGAAGTCGGATGCTCCAATGACTGAGCCACCCAGGTGCCCATGACTGGTTATTTTTGTTTAAAGATGAATATTTTTAATACAGAGAAAATAAAAGTTGCATATGTGCCTCTCACACGGCAAACTCTAAGGTACAGTATCCCACCTCGGCATCAGATACCAGCCATGCTAACAGCGTGCACATGTGCATTAAATGTGGCTCTTGACTTGGAAAGTCAAGTGGGTGGGCGGGTTTCCTGTGATTGAACTGATACATAAATATTTGCCCCTTTAAAGGTATTCAGACATTGGAAATTAATCATTTGCCCATGAACCACAGACTTGAAGAACAGTTTTAGGTGAAATTTCCATTCTTAACTTTTTTGCTGATGAATCTTGGGCATAATGCTCTGTGTCTGTATTCTAGGACTGTTAGTGAATAAGTAGTATTTATTTCCTTGTATCAACCAATGTGTTACTAAGTTATGTCTCTTGTGTTCGGAAAAGCCCCAAGACCACGGGAGACACTGTGTGGTGAAGTTAGAGGCAAAGTGACTGGTGCAGCGAGCCCCTGGCGAGAACCCAAGTGCCAGGAGGCAGGGCAGTGAGCACAGCCCGCCATCCAGGTCGGGTGTGGTCCATGCCCCCCCGCCCCCCAGCTATGTTTCTGCATGTTGCACTGTGTGTGGCACTTTCCATCAGTATTGCTGATGGCTTTATGAAAGGAAGTGGGCAGGAAGTTGGTCCCATATTTCCAGACTGGCCACAGACTTGATCAATCTGAGCAAGTCACTTAGCCTCTCTCTGCCTCTATTTCTTCAGCCATAAAATGGGAATAACTCCACCCGTCCTTCCCTGCCTCACCAGCACACTGAAGGATCAGTTAAAGAAGAGGAAAACTTATATATATATATATATATACGTATATATATATATATGTATATATATATGTGTGTGTGTGTGTGTGTGTGTATATATATATATATATACACACATATATATATATTTTTTTAATATGAAATTTATTGTCAAATTGGTTTCCATATAACACCCAGTGTTCATCCCAACAGGTGCCCTCCTCCATGCCCATCACCCACCTTCCCTTCCCTCCCACCCCCCCATCCACCCTCAGTTCATCCTCAATTTTTAAGAGTCTCTTATGGTTTGCCTCCCTCCCTCTCTTTTTTTTTCCCCTTCCCCTCCCCTGTGGTCTTCTGTTAGGTTTCTCAGGATCCACGTAAGAGTGAACACATATGGTATCTGCCTTTCTCTGTGTGACTTATTTCACTTAGCATAACACTCTCCAGTTCTGTCAGTGTTGCTACAAAAGGCCATATTTCATTCTTTCTCGTTGCCAAGTAGTATTCCATTGTGTACATAAACCACAATTTCTTTAACCATGCATCAGTTGATGGACATTTAGCACTTTCAACAATAGCCAAATTATGGAAAGAAGAGGAAAACTTCTATCAGGTGCTTTGATCCCAAAGATGGGAAGAACATAGATGTAGCTGTTGTTGAATAATGAAGGCTCTCTATTATATAGCAACTTAATTTTAAAAGTGTCTTTGCCTGGTTCTGTATAGTGAATATCAATTAGTATATTGAAATAGAAACTGAGAATAGGTAGATTGAAAATTAAATAGATTTTTAGGGGCGCCTGGGTGGCTCAGTCAGTTAAGCGTCCAAGTTTAGCTCAGGTCATGGTCTCACAGTTCATGGGTTCGAGCCCTGCGTTCGGCCCTGTGCTGACAGCTCGGAGCCTGGAGCCTGCTTCGGATTCTGTGTCTCCTTCTCTCTCTGCCCCTCCCCCCGCTCACCCTCTGTCTCTCTCTCTCTCAAAAGTAAATAAACATTAAAAAAATTAAATTTAATCTAAAAGATTGTTAATGTTTTGGGCCATCAAATAGTAAAAATTTATAATGTATATTATAGTTCTGAGTGTGGGTTTGAAGTGTATTAGCACTGGGCTGATTTGTAGAAGGTCTTATTATTTGAGCCAACTTTGTTTATTTCAGAGGGCTACATAGTGGATCAGATCATACTATCGTCATAGCAGTATTTTTAGCTTATCTAGAATCTTAGAGCTTAGGAACCTTAGAGCTCACCCAGGGCCTATCAGAGGCAAGGTTCCTTCTGGTGCCATCACTGACGGGGGCTCGTGGGGCCTCTTACTGGGGATTCTTTGGGGAAGGGAGCAGGCTCCTACCTCGCTGTTTGTTTTTTTTTTTAATTTTTTTTTAACGTTTTATTCATTTTTGAGACAGAGACAGAGCATGAACGGGGGAGGGGCAGAGAGAGAGGGAGACACAGAATCAGAAGCAGGCTCCAGGCCCCGAGCCATCAGCCCAGAGCCTGACGCGGGGCTCGAACTCACGGACCGCGAGATCATGACCTGAGCCGAAGTCGGACGCTCAACTGACTAAGCCACCCAGGCGCCCATACCTTGCTGTTTTGATGTGTATCTTTTGTTCAAGAATTTCCTAAAACTTGAAACTAGTCAGGTGTTACATTAGAACATGTGAGCATTTAAAATTTTTAATTGAATACCATCTTTTTAAAGGACTTAGGTTTGTAATATTTTCTGGTTTTCATTTCATGGTTTTCCCATTGATGAGGTTGTTCTCTTCATTTAATAATTTGAAAATATTCTCTTCCCTTCTTATTTGTACCATCTTCAATTTGGCATTTATGGTAGCAAGGAGGGAAGGGTTGTTTATTTTAATTTTTTTAAGTTTATTTATTGAAGTAATCTCTATACCCAATGTGGAGCTCGAACTCACAGTCCTGAGATCAAGACTTGCATGCTCTACCGGCTGAGCCAGCCAGGTGTCCCAATGATTATTTTTTATTTTTGTTTTATTTTTTTAATGTTTGTTATGTATTTTTGAGAGAGAGAGAGAGAGAGAGAGAGAGAGCAAGCTGGGGAGGGGCAGAGAGAGAGGGAGACAGAATGCGAAGCAGGCTCCAGGTCTGAGCTGTCAGCACAGAGCCCCACAAGGGACTCCAACTCAGAATGGCGAGATCATGACCTGAGCTGAAGTCTGACGCTTAATGACTAAGCCACCAGGCACGCCTTTTTATTTTTATTTTTTATTTTAGAGAGACAGTGTGCACATGAGGAGGGAGGGGGGTAGAGGGAGAGAGAGAGAATCTCAAGCAGTCTCCATGCTCGGTGTGGAGCCCCACTTGGGTATCGATCCCACAACCCAGAGATCGTGACCTGAGCCAAAATCAAGAGTCAGATGCTCAACTGACTAAGCCACCCAGATGCCCCACGTTGTTTATTTTTAGAATAGACTCAAATCATGACTTTCGTTCTTGTCTTACATGGCAACTGGCTTGATTACTGTCTCTTACTTAAAGGTCCTTTAAAACTAGAAGCTATTCCTTTCAGGTAAATGCCTGGTAAGCAATACCAGGAGCTCTGAGGAAGGGGGAGCCATGACACCCGAGTGTAGAGAAGAGTGTCCAAATGCCCTAAGGCTGTATTGCCTTCTAAGGAGCATACTTCCAACAGACATGGCATTCTAGTGTAGACCCAGCAGCTGGGTAGGAAGGCTGTGAAACAGTTTGCTGACTTTTCCTTTAGCAGGTCAGGGGTGGGGACATCATCTAGCCTGGACCTTCAGGTCCACACTTTGTTCCATCTTTGAGAAATGAGGGTACCTCAGTGTTGCTAACTGGCCCAAATTTGTAACTGGCAACAAAGTAAATCACTTGACTCTTTTCTTTTGGTTGTCATTTCTCCTTCTCTCTCTCTTCCTCTCTCTCTCTCTCTCTCACAGTTTACTTCTGCTTTCTAGCACCTTTCTTTTTTTTTTTATGTTTATTTTTGAGAGAGAGAGAGACAGAGTATGAGCGGGGGAGGGGCAGAGAGAGAGGGAGACACAGAATCCGAAGCAGGCTCCAGGCTCTGAGCTGTCAGCACAGAGCCCAACGTGGGGCTCGAACTCATGAGCTGTGAGATCATGACCTGAGGGGAACTGGGATGCTTAACTGAGCCACCCAGGCGCCCCCTCCCACCTTTCCAAGGGAAGCTGTGCTTGATCTTGCTCAGTGCAGGTTACCACGTTAAGATGAATCAGCCATAGGCTCTAAACCCTGCAGCAGCGATTATCTGCGTGTAGCCGCCAAATAATTTTAGACAGTTTTGAACAGCTGCTTGCTGTCCAACCACACCAGCTGTGTAGCAGTCCCAGGTGGCGTTTGGGGCAGAAGAATCACCGACCGGAGTGGGTTATTCTCTGGCCAAAACTCGTTTCCAGTTTCAAAGGGCTGTTTCTGAAGGTGTCCTCGTAACCTTTTTGTTTCTGGCTCCGTTAGTTGCCTGATAAGCAGTAGCTAATGCATCATTCCCTAAATATGAGAGGAGCGTTTATTATATTCAGACTCCCAGGCTGCCTGTTGCAGCCTTCCTGCCTAGCACCAAGTACTCACTCCCCGCCGAGGAGGGGGACTAGTCAACCTGCAGAGACTTGCTTGCACCCTTCTTGATCGCTCCCAAATTCTGCCTGACTTAATGAGGTTCTTGACCTGCACAGCTGTGTCTTTCTCTCCTGCTCTCTCAGTTTTCCAATATGGGAATCTGGGAAACTCCTCTTTGTTCGCTCTTAAGCAGTCTCCAGATAGGGTTTGCTTTGGAAGTTGGTGACGTCTTGTGTTGGTTGTAAACATCAATTTGGATGGCAAGTGGGACGTTTCTGGAAGAAAAAAAAAAACCCCTTCTGGGGCAAACCTTTGACAGAGTCACTCAGCTGGCATGTAATTGGAATTTTATTTGCATGGCTTTTTTTCTAAGTCTCTCTAGAAGGACGTAATTCTCTAGAAGACCCAATTCTTACAATGCAAGAAATATTCTCACATCAAGGATTTATATCTGCCTTGTATGCCATCTTTTATTATTTTTATTAGTATTACTATAGTATTAATTCTCCCCAAAGGGAATAGCATTTTCTTTCTTTCTTTCTTTCTTTTTTTTTTTTGGCTTGATGCCTCCTGCATTTAGTAAATAGTAGCTTTTTTTTTTAGCTGCTTTCTTGAATCCTATATTTATAATATTTTATGGTAGATTTTAAAAAATTGATTAATTCTAGCTGGGCTAGCATCATCAAGTATTAATTAATTTTTTTAATGTTTTTATTTATTTTTGAGAGAGAGAGGGAGACAGAGCACAAATGGGGGAGGGGGCAGAGAGAGAGGGAGACACAGAATCCGAAGCAGGCTCCAGGCTCTGGGCTGTGAGCACAGAGCCTGATGTGGGGCTCGAACTCACGAGTCATGATAATTGGTACTGCCGTTGGTTAAAGGTAAACAATATGGAGTTAAGAATTTTTATACTATGAGCTATTTATTGGGCATTTTCAGAATTCCGCAGCTACTTGTCTTTAACACTTGTAAGAGGCATGTATGTTTTCCCTTCCTGGTCTTGAAGTCGGTTTTCCCTTTGTTCGGGCAGGTCTGGATGAGTGGTGTCGACCAGAAGGCATACACGTATCCCAGCGTGGCTGTTTTGTAGACGTGTGATGTTTTCTTACTTTGGGCGTTTGGCCAGAAAAGTTCTTTGTGTGTGGGTTTTACTTTTAACAAAGCAGTAAGGGTTTACTTTTTACCAACGTGTGTGTGTGTAAAGATGTATTTATCCAAGCTTTAAGAAAAGAAAAATCTTGTCAATGTACAAACACCTGATTCGGATCTGTGGGATTTTTTTTTTTTTTTTTTGGCATTAAATAAGATGCTTAAAGAAACATGACAGTGTATATCCATAATTCCATGTCTTAGAAGAATGACTCCCCTTAACTTGTGCTAAACCCGTGTGTCGCTAACTGAAGGCCGAGTTCCCTTAACCATCCTTGTCTGCTCCTCTCTGCAGCCTCTGGAAAGGGTGGAAGCTTCTCTCTGTGCAGCGTGCTCTAAAGGTCTGGTCTTCTGGTTGCCTGTCCACCTTCACTTTTCTCCTAGAACCCCTGTCGTGTGGCCTGGGGGCTCCAGAAGGAACCAGCCCCAGCAGATGTTAACGGAGGTGTGCCTCAGCCTTCGTTACTGCAACTTTCTTTTTAAGTGTTTATTTATTTAGAGAGAGAAAGAGAGTGCAAATGGGGCAGGGGCAGAGAGAGAGAGAGGGAGAGAGAGAATCCCAAGCAGGCTCCACACTGTCAGCACAGCCTGACATGGGCTTGATCCCACCAACCGTGAGATCATGACCCGAGCTGAAATCAAGAGTCAGACGCTTAACCCACTGAGCCCCCAGGCGCCCCCATTACTACAACTCTTGGCAGCTGCTTCCCTGGGCTCCTTGCTACCACCCACCCGATCTTCTGGGACTCAGAACCCCGCCCCCCAGAAGTGACTCTCCCCTGGCTCCTCTGGCCCCTTATCCCTCACTTCATCCTCTGAAACACCCACCTGCCATCTCTCAAGGCCAGCTTCTCTCGATTTTCCGAGGAAATAGTGACCCGATTCAATTATTTGGGGGCAGCAGCCGTTGATGGAATGAGTAGAAGCCCAGGTCCCGTATGAGCATCTTGTCGCGGCGAAACAACACAAACGCAGTGGCTTAAAGCAATAACCATCGATTATTGAACAATTCCTATGGGTCCAGAATTCAGGAGCAGCTTAGCTGGATGGTCCTGGCTCGGATCTGAGTCTCTTCGTGTGTTTCAGTCAGGATGAGGATGTTGGCTGCTGTCATTTGAACACCACCCCGCCCCCTCCCACCCCCTCACCCCCACCGGCTCCACTGCCCGGACTGTCCCACAGTGCTAGAAGCTTCCCTGCAGTCATATCTTATGCTTCTCCTGGCTGAGTCAGGGAATGAGCCAAGCTGGGCACTGGCGCAAAAAGTGCCAGCTTCTGAGCTGGAGGCCACTCTGTCCTCCTGCTCCCCACCCTGTAGTAGACAGAGAAACGGCCATGTCCTGATCTCAAACCCTGTGAAGATGGCCCCTCACGTGGTAAAGGAACCGTCCTGGTGGGATTCGGGTGAGAGTCTTGAGATGAGAGATTGTCCTGGATTGTCCAAGGGAGGCCCCGTGTGGTTGTGGTGTCTCCCCATGAGAGGGGTGGGAGTCCGGAGAGTGGGGGAGATGGCGTGCCCTGCTGGCTTTGAAGAGGGAGGAAGGGCTCCCAAGCCTGAACACGGGGTGGTCTCTGGAAGGGCGAAGAAACGGATCCTCCCCACAAGCCCCCAAGAAGAGTTAGGCCTGCTGATCGCTTGATTTGGACCAGTGAAATGGACTTCGGACTTCAGCTCTGCGAGGCTGGGGCTCCACTCCAGAATAGCGCCTCTGAGAAGGCAGAGCCCCTGCCCTCCAACCCCGGCATCCGGTCGGAGGGCCCTCTTTCCAGGAGAGGTGGGATGTCGGCATTGCTCAACCTGGCCCAGCCACCTGTGGTCGAGGCCAAGTCCCGGGCAAGCGCAGGAGGGAGCTGGGGGCTCCCTTCCTCCTTCTGGCCCCTCCTTGTGGGGTGGAGGCTCCACCATGCCCTGAGAGCTCGGGGGCCCCCACCGCCTTGGCACCTGGGGCAGACGTTCCTGCTGGGAGAGGCAAGCCCAGAAGACCGGAGGCTGCTGCCCGCTGCCCGGGCCCACCAAGCACTCCGCTCCCAAGACAGGGTGTCACTCCGAGGGAAGCACACCATGCTCCCCAGCGCCCAACAGAAACTAGGCTCATGGTTGCCTAGGGCAGGGGTGGGGGGCGGGGGCGGTGTGAGGGGTACCAGGGCTGACGGCTAAAGGGTGCCGCAGGCTTCCTTTCTGGCGGTGCATGGCATTTGGGGAAGAGGCATTTTGCACTTACCTTGCGGGAGACCACCTTTGCTTCCCACCAAAATGGACATAACACACAGGAGACGCCTTAAAAGCCGGGACACAACCTTGCCATCTCCTGGGACCCTTCGGGAAGAGGAGCAAAGCTCTCCCCTTCCCACCCACCCCCGGGAGCGGCCCCGCTTGGGACCGACACCCCAAGAGCTTTTCCCAAGACATTTGGATCCCGAGTTCAACCAGCTGAAACAAAACGCTGGGAGCGAAATAAATGCCTTCCACTTAGATGCTTAGTTCGTTATCTGGCCCCCGAGTAAAGCTTCATTGTTTTCAGCTGACTCTGGGGTCCCTGCAGCTGGGCTCTGTCCAGCACACTGTTTATATTTTGCACCCAGTTTAAAACCGCAGCGTATCTTTTCTAAGGCTCTGTTTTAAACTGGATGCATAAAAAAGAGAGCAATGGATTTTTTTATTTGCTGAGATGAAAACCTGCCTGTCAGTCGTTCATGACTGTGTGGCCTGGCTCTTTTTGCGCTTAAGTTTTTTTGTGTGTGTTTCTTGGAAATTATGACCCAACCTTCTGCTTCCCAAGCGCTCGTTCTCGATTCCCATCCCCTCTCCTCCCTCTCACTAGGCCTGAAGACATTCTGACCGAGCGGAGGAAGTTCACGTTCACCACAAAGGATTCCCAGAGGGCCACGGGGTCTTCCACAGCGTGAGGCCTGTGGCCGTGAGGGAGTGATGTGGGATGACGTACACGGAGCTTCCTTATGGGGATGATGCCCCTTGTGTGTCTCACTCCGATCAGTTCTCAGATCCAGCCACAGACTGGGCTTCATATTCTGTGTTTCTTTAACTTTGGTCAGTTATGCCACGTGGGGCTGTTGGCTCGAACCCAGGTAGACGTGATTCCAAAATCTCAGAGCCAGCGCCACGGATTAACAGCTAACCCGGGCGCGTGTTCGGCTATTTATAAGACAGAGAAGAAATAATCCCCAGCCTAAAACCAGGTGACATCAAACGCCGTGGCTAAGCTGCCGCATAGAGGTGTGGGGCGAAGGGTTAACGGTGGACCACCCAATAGCCCACAGGTGGCCCAGTCTGCGTGTTTACTTTGCAGAATGTTCAGCTGCAAATGACGCTGAGCCACAGGACTGAGTCGAGAATCTCATTTGCGTACGATAATAATGTATGTCAAGCAAAACCACCAGTCAGTACTTTCCAAACTGTGCCCTGGTGGTAGTTCGAGGCCACAGCTGGTATTGATATGGAACGAACAGGAAACACGGGTTAAGGCCACACTGGGTCCCTCCCTTTGTGGCATGAGCACAAGTGGCTGAAAAGCACCCCAAAGGGTGGATGGACTAGCCCGGCAAAAACCAGAATCAGATTGTGGTGCGAGGCCTGGGGAAGACCCCTGCCTCCAAACCTAGCCTCCCCAGCAGGTTCGACACCCCTCAGCACCGCCTGAGTTC
Organism: Acinonyx jubatus; assembly: GCF_027475565.1. Taxonomy (NCBI): domain Eukaryota; kingdom Metazoa; phylum Chordata; class Mammalia; order Carnivora; family Felidae; genus Acinonyx; species Acinonyx jubatus. The sequence continues at coordinate 131,655,302 of NC_069386.1, read as the reverse complement.
TGACCACCGGAGGGTAAACCTCTCTGGGCCTCAGTTTCCTCACCTGCGAAACGGGGGTGACCTTATTGTCATCCTTCAGCCACAGGAAACTGGAACATTCCCTGGGGACTTCTTGGTGCTCTAAAGTCTATCTGAAGTCTCTTGATACTTTCAGACTGCTCAAAAATTATAATAGTTATGATAGATTACTAATACGGAGGGAGGGTCTGAGGCCAGTAATACACTGAAGGCTCGAAGGCGGAACCTAACGGGGGACAAGCCAGGTCTACCTGAAGGAGCTGGGCATGGCGGTCGGACTAATAACCCCCCAACACTGGTTATTATTAGGATGCGAAGGGGCCGTGGAGAACTAGAATCAGATTTTCTACTCATCCACTCTGGAGGCAGAAAGCTGCAGCGGTAGGGATGATGTTAGCAATCTCCTAGACCCCCAGCGACTCTCCAGTGTCTTACCAGATCAGAGGCAGAAGCTACTTCACTGTGCCCCCACCTTGAACTGCTCTTCGTGCCAAACGCAGGGGCAGGTTGCAAAGCTCTGCTTTCGAGTTTGGGGCTCTTTGGGCAGGCATTTGCACAGGAGGCCCAAAATGCATATCTAAAGTTTGATTTTTTTTTTTTAATGTTTTTTTTTGAGAGAGAGACAGAGCACGAGTGGGGGAGGGGCAGAGAGAGAAGGGGGACAGAGGATCCGAAGCGGGCTCTGGGCTGACAGCAGCGAGCCCAACGCGGGGCTTGAACTCACAAATGTAAGATCATGACCTGGGCTGAAGTCCGACATTCAGCCAGTCGAGCCACCCAGGTACCCCTCATAATGATTTCTTAAAGGACAGCATCGGCCAGTGCCACCAGCAAAGGGCAGTCGGTTCTGGATTACATAACACGTAGGAGAGGGCCCCAAAAGCAACAGACCAGCAAGGCGGACGCTGGTCCCACCAGTCTTAGAACGTTTCCCTGAACAACCGGTAAGGAAGACGGTCCGACTACAAGAGGAGGCCACCCAAGGATTGAAATCTGAACCCAGATGATCCCCAGGGTGACTGAGGAGATGGTACGGAGTTCAGTCTGAGGAGCTGTGTGTGCTCACTCATGCGGGCCATCAGGCCACAGGGCACACGGGCCTCGCGGAACAGGTGACCCATGGAACTGGACCCATCCACAGGCCCCCTGTAAGCAGTGAGTCCCACTCTGGGGGACACCCTGTCCTGAGCATGCAGGGGGTGGGGGGGAAAGCAGGGAGGAGATATTAAGATCTCTGTTCATCTGACCGGCCTACACAGAAGAAGGCTTTCCACGCTCTCCAAAATCAGGGTCTTCTTGCTTCTATAATCAGAGCTCACAGCCGCACCCCAGGGCCAGCCATTCTCTGCCCGGGGCCTGGGCTCTGGACAGTTCTGTCAGTCTTCCTGAGTCCTGGGCATGTTCTCTAATCTTTTCCAACCCTGAGGGATATAAAAATAATCTGCCGGTGTCCCACTTGGGTTCTTTGTGTGAAAGCAACAAAAACTATCCCTGAACAACTTCAGCAAAAAACGGGATGAATGACAGCAAATGGGAGGACCTCTGGACCGAAGGAACAAAGAGCCAGGTGTGGCAGGGGCAGGAATCTGGCCCCTTGGGGCCTGAGGAACAAAAACGAATGGTTTGCTTCATCTGGGACTCAGTGCTGAGCAGTGTCTGAGGCCGACGTGGAGGGGTGGGCAGCCTGTAACTGAGCGTGCGTGTGTGTGCGTGTGCGTGTGTGTGTGTGTGTGTGTGTGTGTGTGTGTCCTTTTTCCTTCATCATTGTCTCCCTCCAGGCAAGACTGAACTTCCTGGGGGGAGGGTCCTGTCTGCCTGGGCTAGAGGAGGGCGGGGCATCTTCCCTGAGTCACGGAAGAGGTGCTAGTTCGAGGTAATTCCTCAAAAGCCAAAGGGGAGCCTAACCAGAGGGTAGAAACAGCATTAATAGCCACTCCCGTCACCTTCCCCACCCCATCTCTGCTCTCTGCCTTATGTTTTTGTCCAGCCTTTTAACCAATCCGTCCGTCTCCCCGGCAGAGCCCAAACTCCAGGACAGGGACATTCTCCTGCACTTTTATTCCCCTGAGGGGCAGGGGTGGGAGGGAATTCAGCACCAGCCCCTTTCGCGATCAGGGTCGCGATCACTGAGTAGCTGCCTAATAACTACTGATGGAATTGAGTTCAGTAAAATCAAAGACAAGAGAAATGAAATGCGGATCTCCTTAACACTTCACAACATCTCTGCGCCCCAAGGTAGAGTGGCAAGGGTTAAACACGTCACACCGGCTTTGTGTTCCTGAGGCCTCGTCACCCTGCGGGCGCCTTCTTGCTACCTCCACCTCCACCCACCCTGGGCAGGGTGACCCTCTGTGGTGTTGCAGAATAATGGAATAATTTTGCCACTTGCTGTCAAGACGTTGCATCCCACCATGAGGGTCTTACTCCGAGATGAAGTATGAAAGCAGGCCCGAGAGGGACCAAATGTTCACTTCCACCCTCGAGAAAGGAAGGTGAATTACAGCAAAGTCGTGTTGACTCATTCTGTTGATGCCCACTATCTTCCCCTTGGCAACAAAGAGCGTGACTCATCCCCTCAGACAAAGGTCACCTATGTTCTCCCAAGAAGTCAGGCACCTTCCTCTCTGGGTTGTGATTGCTTCAACACCGTGATTTCGCTGAGAAATCTTCATCAGGGCGACCCGGCAGCCAGCCGCCGCAGAGGCAAGCTGGTCTGCTTATCACGGTCCATGCGGGAAATACTCAGCTTTTCTATCTTCTCTGCGAAATCAAGACCACTCCTTGGATTCATAAACACCGTCTTCTGCTGCTGTGTTCCGCAGCTGAAGAACAAACTTGGGCTTTCCCAGGAGCATGGGAGAGTAACTGGCAAACCCCGGCAGCATCCTGCAGTGTTCTAGCTTTCGTTCAGAGCCTACTCTCAAAAAAACTTGAAAGAGGGCGCCTGCCTGGGTGGCTCAGTCGGCTCAGGTCATGACCTCGTAGCTCATGAGTTCGAGCCCCGCGTTGGGTTCTGTGCTGACAGCTCAGAGCCTGGAGCCTGCTTTGGATTCTGTGTCTCCCTCTCTCTCTGTTTCTCCCCCACTTGTGCTCTCTCTTTCTCTCAAAAATAAAGATTAAAAAAAAAAAGCCTTGAAACAAATGAACAGACTTGAATTTTCTGATGGTCATTGGGGTGACGCCCCCACGCCTGGCTTGCCTGGCTTACCTGGCTTACCTGGCTTACCGCTGAAGTTCAGGCCCCCCTAGCCCAAGAGAGCCCTGGGGGAGGTCAGCTGCCTTCTCTGCAAGTGGATCAGTGGCCCTTGTATAGAAACCACAGCTCATGACCACCTTTTGATAGGTGGTTGTTTCCTGGGGTTTGAGGTCACGACCTGAGCTGCTCTAGGGCTTTGTGGAACACAGATGCCCCTTAGAAGTTTGGGGCCCACTCCTCTGCATCCGTGTGAGGCCCTCCAGGTGACCCCTGTGGGGTCACTCGGGGAGGCCCAGGATCTCAATGCGCTTGGGTTTCTGGACACTGCACGATTGGCCACTGACCAGGATGGGGTGTCCTGACACTCCTACTCTGAGATACTTTGGGGTCATGAGAAATTTACAACAAGAAAACTGAGGCCCAGAAAGGTTAAGTGATTTGCCCACAGTCTGGAGAAAAGACACTTTAGAGCTGGCTCCACCCTGGACACCATGTGGGTTTTTTATTTTACAAGTTTTTCAGAGAAAGAGAGAAACACAGGCAGGCAGACATCATCCCCAGCCTGTATACAGACACCCAAATCAACAGAGCACAGAGGGGTGGGGGGCACAGGAAATCTGGAAGCCAGCTTCCTGACGAGGGGATGGGCCTCAGCTGATTTTGTCTGCTCGACAGCACCCCTCACACTGTGCAGATACTGCTGGTAAAGGAGGAGGGGCCCAGGCTCTGCACCCTTCCGCCCCGGCAGCTGGACCACGCGGACCCCAGCACTCCATCCCTGTCGGAAGGTGGCTCTGTAGCTTTCCCAAGATTTCAGAGAGGTGCAGAGGCCCGAGGGAAAATGGTACCTTCTGCCTCCCAGGCACAAAGTCAGGGGTCAGCCAGCCCAGAAACGCCCCTGTGCTCTGGTGTCCAGCTCATTGAGGGCCAGATGGGGGTGCCTCCGGGAGCCAAAAAGACTCCCTGAAGCTGAGGGCCAAGAGTGGGTTTCAATGTCTCCTGGTCTTTGGGAAATAAAAGTAAGTTTGAGCTGTGGTTTCTACACAAAGGCCACTGATCCGCTTGCAGAGAAGGAAGCTGGCCTCCCCCAGGGCTCTCTTGGGCTAGGGGGGCCTGAACTTCAGCGGTAAGCCAGGCACGGGGATTTTTGAGGTGGGCGTCACCCCAATGACCATGATAAAATCCAAGTCTGATCATGTCATGTTCCGCCGAAACTGAAACTGCTCGGTGGCTCCCAACTGATCCTAGGCAGACGCCTCCAAGCCCCCTGTGGTCCTGCTCTTGTCTTAACCCAGTAGAGGGCAGGCCCCAGCCCCTGAGCTCCTTGCCCTGCTCACTCTGCCCCCAGCACTCCCTGACCCCATCCTGACAGGAGATCTCTACTTCCATCCTCTGCCCAGAGGCATCCCTGATCCCTACCCTCAGTGGGGGCCTTCAGATTGTTCCCCGCCTTCCCAGACCCCACATATCTTCCTAATATAACTCATAGTTATAAGTATGTGATCTAATGGCTGGGTGTCCTCCCCATTCAGCTGTCAACTCCCCACTGCGTGTTGCCAGCATCCAGCTTTGTCCCCGGCACCACAGCAGACACTCAGTAAATCTGGAAACAATGGCCCCGGCCTGTGTGCAGCTGTGACCCATAGCACAGGGAAGGGAGCCCTGAGCCTGGAGCTCCAGTCTGGTCTGATCCAGGCTTACCTCCAGACCACAGACAGTCCCTTGGATGTCCTCACCTTGCTCCTTTCTCTATGCTCTGTGACCTTTTGCTCTCTCAGGACTTCCCTCAGGCCCCAATGTCTTAATCACCAGGAACTGGTTCCACTGTTTGGGAAAAGCTGGATGTCAATGAAGTTTCTCCAGGGCACCCTCCCACACTAACCTGGGCAGACAGGGCCTCTGCGCCCTCCCTCGATTCCCTGACAGCCCCTCCCACCGCAGGGAAAGGGAGATAAGAAACTAATTTGAGCTGGGAGACCACAGAGACTATAGTTTCCGTATTATCTTCAGACACATTTGCATGTTAACAGGCACCTGCCCAAGACCAGACTCTCTAAGGACTGTGGGGAGGACAGGTAGGTGAAACGTTGGGGAAGAAGCCTTTTTGGTGCCCTTGAAACTGACCTGGAGGTTACTGTTTGCCTGAATGACTTGATCGTTTATGCAGCAAAAATATTTGAGGCCCAATGTGTACAAGCTAACCTATCATGGGCTTTGTTAATGTGGTGAAGGTTCCTGAACACTCAGCTGGGAGCATTTGCTGATCAGGCCTGCAGTGGAAAGAAGCCCTGAAATCGTATCCATGTTGGGGCCCAGGAATTCTGGCAATCAAGCATGAGATGATCTTGCCTGAAGCTGAGCCTTGATCCCTTAGGTCTCTGAGACCAGAAAGGCAAACCTCTTCTGATTTCAGCAACCAGATGCCCCGGAGGCCATTGGAACCCAGCAAATCCAGCTCCCAGCCTCTTTTAAACAGCAGCAATTCTGCAGAGACAAGGGACAAGTAGAAGACAGGATGAGACTTAATATTCTTAAGATGTCACTACTCGACCAAATTAATCTACAGATTCAACACAATCCCTAGTGAAGTCCCAGCTGCCAGCTTTGGCAGAAGTGGGTCCGAATTTTAATATGAAACTGATCCAAATTTTAATATAAAAATGCAAGGGACCTTCAATGGTCAAAATAATCTTGTAAGAGACAAAATTAAGAACTGACATTTCCCAATTTCCAAAGTTACTACCAAGATACAGTGATCAAGAGAGTGTGATACTGACATAAGAATAAGCATGTAGGGGCGCCTGGGTGGCTCAGTCAGTTGAGCGTCCACCTTCGGCTCAGGTCATGGTCTCACAGCTCGTGAGTTTGAGCCCCACGTCAGGCTCTCTGCTGACAGCTTGGAGCCTGGAGTCTGATTCAGATTCTGTGTTTCCCTCTCTTTCTCTGACCCTCCCCCACTCACACTGTCTCTTTCTCTCTCCCAAAAATAAACATCAAGAAACTGAAAAAAAAAAAAAAAAAAAAGAATAAGCATGTAGATCTATGGAATAAACACCAGAATTCAGAAATAAACCCTTTATGGTCAATTTGTGGTCACATGACTTTTTGTAAGCGTGCCAACATCGTTCAGTGGGGGAAAGAATAGCCTTTTCAATAAAGGGTGTGGGAGCAACTACCATGAGAGACTCTTAAATACAGAGAACAAACTGAGGATTACTGGAGGGTGGTGGGTGGAGGATGGGCTAGATAGGTGATGGGTACTTAGCAGGGCACTTGTTGGGATGAGCACTGAGTGTTGTACATAAGTGATGAATCATTAAATTCTACTCCTGAAATCACTAGTGTACTGTACGTTAACTAAGTTGAATTTAAAGATGAAAGAAAGAAAGAAAGAAAGAAAGAAAGAAAGAAAGAAAGAAGAAAGAAAGCTGGAATAACTGAATATCCACAAGCAAAAGAATGAATTTGGACCCCCTACCTCACCATACACAATAATTAATTCAAAAATGGACTTCGTCCTAACCATAAGAACTTAAAACTACAAAATTTGTGGAAGAAAACATAGGTGTAAATCTTCATGACCCGAAGTTAGGCAATGGTGTCTTAAAAACAATACCAAAAACACAGGTGACAAAAGGAAAAATTAGATAAATTGGATTTCATCAAAATTAAAAACATTTGCACTTCAAAGGACACTAACAAGAGAATGAAAAAACAACCATAGAATGGGAGAAATATTTGCAAATCATATATCTGATAAGAGACTTATATTTAGGGGTGCCTGGGTCGCTCAGTCGGTTGAGCATCTGACTTCAATTCAGGTCATGATCTCACAGTTTGTGGGTTCAAGCCCCGTGTCCGGCTCTGTGCTGACAGCTCAAAGCCTGGAGCCTGCTTCGGGTTCTGTGTCTCCCTCTCTCTCTCTGCCCCACCCCCACGTGTGCTCTGTCTGTCTCTCTCTCTCTCTCTCTCTCTCTCTCTCTCTCTCTCTCAAACATAAACATTAAAAAAAATTTTTTTAAAGAGACATATTTAGAATATATAAAAAACTACCACCGCTCAACAATAAAAAAGACAAAAAATCCAATTTTAAAATGGGCAAAGGATTAAAAATGGGCAGAGGACTGAATAGATATTTTTCCAATGCAGACATCCAGATGGCCAACAGACACATGAAAAGATGCTCAACATCACTCATCATCACAAAAATGGAAATCGAAACCACAATGAGATACCACCTCACACCTGTCAGAACGGCTAGTATCAAAAGATAAGAAACGGGGTGCCCGGGTGGCTCAGGCAGTTGAGGATCCGACTTCAACTTCTGCTCAGGTCATGATCTCAGTTTGTGAATTTGAGCCCCTGATCGGGCTCATAGAGCCTGCTTCTGTCCCCTTCTCTCTCCGCCCCTCCCCCACTCTCTCTGTGTGTGTGTGTCTCTCTCTCAAAAATAAATAAACGTTTGAAGAAAAAAAGACAAGATATAACAAGTGTTGGTGAGGATGCGGAGAAAAGGGAACCTCATGCACTGTTGGATTTGCCTGGCAGCATAGCAGTTCCTCAGAAAACGAAACATAAAACTACCATGTAATCCAGTAATTCCACTACTGGGCATTTACCCAAAGAAAATGAAAACATTAATTCAAGAAGATATAGGCACCCCTATGTTTACTGCAGCATTGTTTACAATAGCCAAGATATGGAAGCAGCCCAAGTGTCCATGGATAAATGAATGGTTAAGAAGCTGTGGTATATATACATGATGGAATATTAGTCATGAAATAGAACAGGACCTCGCCATTTGTGACAACATGGATGGACCTAAAGGGTGTCACACTATATGAAATAAATCAGAGAGATAAAAATACCGTATGATTTCACTTCTACGTGGAATCTAAAAAACAAAACAAACAAACAAACAATGATGAAAAAGAGAAACAGACTCATAAATATGGAAAACAAACTAGTGGCTGCCAGAGGGGAGGGCACGGGGAGGGGGAGGGGGGTTAGAAGAAACAGGTGAAGGGGATTAAAAAGTACAAACCTTCAATTATAAAATAAATAAGTCATAGGGGGAAAAAGTCCAGCATAAAGGAATATAGTCAATAATATTGTAATAACTTTGTGTGATGACAGATGGTAACTATACTTATCATGGTGAACACCTTGTAACGTATATAATTGTCAAATCACTGTGTGGTACACCTGAAGCTAATATAACGTTATATGTCAACTATACTTCAATTAAAATTTGGAAAAAAAAAACTAAAAATAGGCAAGGGATTTGAATTTTCCATAGAAGACAAATAGCCAATAAGCACACAAAAAAATTGGTCGATAATATTATCCATCAAGGAAGTGCAAATCAAAACTGCAATGAGATACACTTCACATCCACTAGGATAGCTAGAATCAAAAAGACAGATGTTGGCAAGAGTGTAGAGAAATTGGAACCCTTCTACATTGTTGATGAGAATGTAAAATGGTGCAGCTGTTTTGGAAAACAGTTTGGCAATTCCTCAAAGAGTTAAATGTAGAGTTGACACGTGACCCAACAATTCCACTCCTAGGTATATACCTAAGCAAAATGAAAATGTGGGTCTACACCACAATCTGCACACAAAGGTACACAGCGGCCTCATTCCCAATGGTCAAAAGGTTCAAACAACCCAATGTTCAGAACTGTGGTCTCCGCACAATGGAACATTATTCGACCATAAAACTGAATGAAGCACTGATACATGCTACAGTGTGGAGAAATCTTGAAAACATTACGCTAAGTCAAAGAAGCCAGTTATTTAAAAAACCACATATTGTGTTACTCCATTTAAAAGAAATGGCCAGAATAGGCAAATCCATAAAGACGGAAAATCAATTAACGTTTGCCAAGATCTGGGGAAGAGGGACTAGGAGTGACTGTTGATGGGTCCAAGATGTCTTTTGGGGATGATAGAATGTTCTAAAATTGGTTTTGGTGATGGTTGCACAACTCTGTGAATATACTGATAACCATTAAATTATATATTTTATATTGAGAATGCATGCTGATTTGTATCTAAAACTTTTTATTTTTTAATGTTTATTTGTTTTTGAGAGAGAGAGAGAGGGTGCACACACATCGTGCAAGTGGGCGGCAGGGGTCAGAGGGAGGGTGGGGACAGATGATCCAAAGCGGGCTCCACGCTGACAGTAGAGCGCCCAATGAGGGGCTTGAACTCACAAACCGTGAGATCATGACCTGAGTTGAAATCAGACGCTTAACGGACTGAGCCACCCAGGCGCCCCCAAACTAAATGACATATTCTAACGCGCTACACAGATGTTATTAGGGTAGGTGGCCTCTTGTATGACAATCCCATTCAATGAATGTTCCTTCATTCAAAAACTACGGCATGCCAACCACATGCCAGATGCTATGGGGGTTGTTGAAGTGACCAAGACCCCATCCTGGCCTTTCTGAGAGACACAGTCCCCCAGAAGAGCAAATGCACACCCAAATGCCTCTAACAGGAGAGGAACTGTGTGCCCCTGTCACAATAAGGCACTAGTGTAAGAAAGAATGACAAAGGAAAGAACTGGAAACCCTAACTGTCTCTTCCTCTTGGGGAAGGAGAGGAGTCTGGTGCAGAGGGAGGCATGGTTCTGCAGAAATTTCCCTTCTCCTTCCTTTGGGGGCTCTCCAAGCCACCCCCGCTGGATGGATGGGTGAACTGGCGAGTACCTGCTGAGTTGAGTGTCCTGAGGCTGCACGGAGGGCTAAGCCATGGCCCGCAGTGCCTGGTGTCCACAGGCCCCCGGGCTGGGGACACTGTGAGAAGCTGACGAACAGAGCCCATGACCTGTAGAAGGCAGCATGTGGCAGATGCTGGCTTGATGTTCAGGATGGTAAGGGCCATAGGAATGCCACGTCCTGCTTCGGCTCTTTCCAGATTGTGCTCCTTGAGGTCCCCTGTGTGGGCAGCTGCCTCCTTGTCCATCCATGCGGACTTGGACTTGCATGAAGGGCTGTGCTGCAATTGGTTTAAACTGGGGTTAGGAATGAGATGAGAACAGGAGAGGGAGGCCAGTCTATGGGGCACCAGACTCTGTTCTGACCTTTTAGGGACCTTTCCCTCCTCTTCTTTTTCCTCTTCTCCCATGTCTAAGCACCCCTGCCATACCTTGCTCATTGAATCCCTGCTCCCAAGAAAGGACCTGATCCCTGGCCCCACCATGTACATCAGTGCCTCCCTGCATGGGGCGAAGCCTCACTAGAGGGACCCCCTCAGCCACTCAGGAGTGGGGTCCCCAAACCCTTCCTGCCTCCACCCCCCCAGGCTTAGGCCCAGGAGTCCATTCTAATAGGATTAATATATATTTTTAAATGTTTATTATTTATTTTTGAGAGAGAGAAAGAAAGAGCACAGACGGGAGAGGGGCAGAGAGAGAGGCAGACACAGAATTGGAAGCAGGCTCCAGGCTCTGATCTGTCAGCACAGAGCCGACATGGGACTCAAACCCATGAACCCTGAGATCGTGACCTGATGCTTAACCAACTGAGCCCCCTGGGTGCCCCCCAGGAACCCGTTCTAATGCACACAGAGTTGCAAGGGCTCAACCCACTGGGATTAGTTGCTCCCATCAAAGGCAGAGGTGCAAGATCTCTGCTGGAGATTTTAGGGAGGTGAGGTCCCTGAAAGCTTTGCTTTTCCCTGTGAAAGGAAAGTCCGGGGTGCCTGGGTGGCTCAGTCAGTTGAGAGTCAGACTTTTTTTTTTTTTTTTAACGTTTATTTATTTTTGAGACAGAGACAGAGCATGAATGGGGGAGGAGCAGAGAGAGATGGAGACACAGAATCTGAAACAGGCTCCAGGCTCTGAGCTGTCAGCCCAGAGCCCGATGCAGGGCTCGAACTCATGGACCGTGAGATCATGACCTGAGCCAAAGTCGGACGCTTAACTGACTGAGCCACTCAGGCGCCCCGAGAGTGACTCCTGATTTCAGCTCGGGTCATGATCCCAAGGTTGTGATATCGAGCCCCACGTGGGGCTCTGTGCTGAGCATGGAGCCTGCTTGGGGTTCTCTCTCTCTCTCTCTCTCTCTCTCTCTCTCTCTCTCTCTTCCCTTCTCCCCTGCTCCTCCCCCACCCTCAAAAATAAAATAAAACAAATAATAAGAGAAAGTTCACCCCAAGTTAAAATGGTATCTTAGGGGAAGGACTTGGCTATTTGGGCCCCAGGTTGGGCACGCAGCCTGAGGCCTCCCGATCAAACCTGAGAAGCCTCCCACAATGAGGATGAGGCAGTCTAATCGACATTCTTGAATGAAAGGCTTAGAAAGCAAGCCAGACTTGCAGGAAAACCCTCCAGCCCATTCACGGTTCCTGTGACCCTCGGTGACCCAAGTGAGGAGCTGGGGGAGGCTCCTACCCACATGTGACTCACTTCTCTCTGTTCAACCCATGACTTGATCTCAAGGACAACACTGATGCGGTACTCTCCCTGCTCAAATGCCACTTCCTCCACCCGGGCACCTGTACCCTCTTCTTGCCCTGCTAGTGCCTGGCCCTCCTTCTGGAAGCCTCCTCCCTCAGTCCTGTTCTCCACAGAAACCAATGGCGGCTGGTTTCTGCATTAACAGAATTAACCTCAGATGGCTCACAAACTCGGGGATGACAGGAACCATCCCTGGAAGCTGGGCAGCCCTCTACAGAAGCCAGAAACCCTCCCAAAGACTGGTCTGGAGAGGAGAGGGCATGGCGCCACTGCTGGGCGTGGTCACGCAGGTGCACGTGGGCCGACACCACCCACAACAACCTCGACCAGATCGGGATGCGGCTGCCCCCGGGCTCTGAGAGGTTGTCTGTCCAGCAGAGCTGAGGTTACCCACCCTCATCCACAAGGGAGTTTGGCACAGTGAGTGCCTGGCATTCCCAAGTTCCCCAGTGGGAGGGGGGATCTGCCTCATCAGGTGGGGGGTTCCCCAAATACAGGAGGGAGATAAAGATCCCAGGTGACCACAAGGCATGACAGATGGCCATTCATCTTTGGATAAATACCCAGAGCAAGGGCATCCAACTCCATTCTTCCTACTCCCTGCCTTCCTGACCAGCATGAGCTCTGAGTTTGACAACAATTACTCATGGCTGAGTCAGCTATTCAACACATATTTGTTGAGGTCCCAGGCCAAGTGCAAGGGTCCTATTGCTTGGGAAAGCTCCTTAGAACAATGTTCGACACACAGCTGTTAAAACCATTTCCTCTGGTTCTAGGGGTGCCTGGGTGGTTCAGTCGGTTAAGCATCTGACTTCGGCTCAGGTTATGATCTCACAGCTCGTGGGTCCAAGCCCCACATCAGGCTCTGTGCTGGCAGCTCCGAGCTTGGAGCCTGTTTCGGATTCTGTGTCTCCCTCTCTCTCTGCTCTTCCCCCGCTCGTTCTCTCATACTCTCTCTCTCTAATAAACAAACATTAAAAAAAATTTTTTCCTCTGGGCCAAAGGCTCTGCTTCCCTGGACTGCAGCAAACCAGAGGCTGTAACACAAGAACATCTGTAAAAACATGTCCTTTTAGGTTTTTATTTTTTTGAGGCATAATTGACATATACCCTTATATAGTTTCAGGTGTACATGTGTATGTTCTGAAGTGACCACAGTAAGTCTAGTTAACATGCACTGCCACACATAGTTGATAATTTTTTTTTCTTATGATGAGAACTGTTAAGATTTACTCTCAACAAATTTCAAATATGCAGTACAGTATTATTAACTACAGTCACTGTGTTGTACCTTACCTCCCCATGCCTTTATTTTATAACTGGAAATTTGTGCCTTTTGACCCTCTTCACCCATTTTGCTCCATGGCCCCCAGCCTCTGATAACCACCAATCTGTTTTCTGTATCTATGAGGTTTTTTTTGTTTTGTTTTAGATCCCACATATAAGTGGCAATCATACAGTACTTGTCTTTCTCTGTCTGACTTACTTCATTAGCATAATGCCATCGAGGTCCATCTATGTTTTGGCAAATGGCAAGACTTCATTCTTTTTTATGGCTGAGTAATATTCCACCATACACACACACACACACACACACACACACACACATCACATCTTCTTTATCCATTCATCTGTCTGTGGACACTTAGGTTGACTCCATTTCTTGGCTTCTGTAAACAATGCTGTAATGAACATGGAGTGCAGATATCTTTTCCAATTAGTGTTTTTGTTTTCTTTGGATAAATATCCAGCAGTGGAACTGCTCGTTCATATCCCTTTACGTGCTAAAAAGAGAAATCTGGGTGGGGCGAGGACCCGTGCAACCTTCGTCATGCTCCTGCAGCAACAGAGACATTCAAACCATCCACCCCACTGGAGCTCATCAGAAAATAACTTCCTACAGTAGACAGTGCTGGCAGCATCTCTCTGCTGGCCACAGACTATTCTGGGCAACGTTTTGAAAATGAAACTGATTTATTAAAAGCTTACAAGAAGAGGCAAAACACAAAAAAACAAAAAAAGCCTGAGGTTGACTTGACTGCTTTGCTGTGGGGAGTGGCCCAAGATCATGAGGGTGAGTAGCCTGGGGGATGCAGCGGTGGCCTGAAAATACAGTTTTCTTGTCCCCACTGTCCCGCTCACTGGCCACATAGCCCTGGCCCAGTCACTCAGGCCTTAGTTTTCTTGTCTGTAAAACGAGGCTGAACCCCTCAGGAGTCCTTGAGTGGCAAACATCAGGAATCCACACGGGATGCCAGGAGGGGTGTTGTCAGAAACACAGACTGGGAGGGTCTCTTGCAGCCTGAGGGCTGGAAGCAGCTGGGCCTTGGGAAGGCTGGGAAAGTGATCTCTTCTTCATTTAACATTTACTGAGTTACCACTCTACATGCCAGGCACGTCCAAGGCCCTGGGATCCAGTGATGAACAAACCCCCAGGATCTTGGCTCTCAAGGAGCTTATGGAGAGCTGGTAAGCAAATGAATACCCATAATAGTACTGAAGATGTCACATGCGAGGAAGACACAGAAGCAGGCTGATGTGATAGAGTCTGGCTGCAGGAGGGGTCCTTTTAGAGTGGCCCTCTCTGAGGAAGGGTCACTTAAGAACATTCCTCCCCCACCTCAAAAAAGAAAAGAACATTCCTGAATGTCAAGCCTGAGGCAGCATGGGAAAGACGGGTTCAGAGTTCTAGGCCGAGGGAACGACATGCCCCAAACCTCGGGTGGGACCAGGTTATGCTTGTTTAAAGACCAAAGTGCCCTGAGGTCCATCAGCCAGAGCCAGTGGCCTGAATTAAGTCTGAGAGGGAGGCAGGGGCCTGGCAGTGCAGGGCCTGGAGGGCATCTCGGCATGGATTCTCTTTCCACCTCCCCTCTCTGGGCCTATGTGTCTGCTTCACTGTTCTTCCTTCTGCAGACTGGTTTCCTCTGCTGCCCAGGCCACAGGGCAGAACAGGGCTGCCCGTGGGTACCAAGTTCACGCTTGGTCCAGCCACTCATAGGGACTGCCTCGATCCAGGAAAGCCCTGGTCACACGTGCATCTCTGGTCCAATTTCCCGTAGCCCAAACCACGGCAGCTGCTAGGAGCCGAAACAGGCTCCAGGAGTCCATGGTGAGAACAGGGCAAGCACTTCAAACTTACCTCCCCCACAGGGGACTGGACCGGGGGCCCCTCTCCCAGCCCTAGGATTCTGAGTGCAGAATCCACATTGTTCTGAGGCAGTCTCAAAGGTCACGAGGACTTAAGTCAGTTCTCACACATTAGTGAGCACCAGAACCACCTGCAGGGTTTGTAAAAAACGCACATGGCGGGCACCTGGGTGGCTCAGTTGGTTAAGCGACTGAGTTGGGCTCAGGTCATGATCTCGTGGCTCATGGGTTCCAGCCCCGTGTCGGTCTCTGTGCTGACAGCTCAGAGCCTGGAGCCTGCTTTGGAGTCTGTGTCTCCCTCTCTCTCTCTGCCCTTCCCCCACTCACGTGTGCGCGCGCGTGCTCCCTCTCTGCAAATTAAACACACACACACACACACACACACACACACACACACACACACAGATGGCTTCTGATTCAGTAGGTCTAGGTGGCAGCCTGAATATTTGCATTTCTAACAAGTTCAGATGATGTTTTAAATACTTTGGTTCCTAAAGTGGAGTCCAGCTCTCTGGCCCTGTCAGTGTCCTTATCCTGCAGGTTTCAGAGTCAGAAGGACAAGAGTCAGAGGTAGGGCCTAGCCTCCATAGCCAGCATTCTGGATCCCTCTGTGCACCAGGGTTTGAGGATCATGGTTTTAAAATGTTTCAAAACACCAGAAATGTCTTTGTTCCTGGCCTTGGTTGTCTAATTAATCAGTGTGTTGGGACTGAATCAAGACAAAACAAGCTCTCCACTTTCACCCAAAATGAGGGTTCCTCGGAATCCAGCCTCTGGGTGGGTAAGAGCCCTTTTTGGAGGGCATTTTCATTTCTCCCTGCAGGAGGAGACCGGGTCCTACTCACCGCGTGGCTCGCTGCTCTGCGTAAATAAATACTGGGAGAAAGTTTGGGGACGCGCCCTCCCAGCCCTGGCTCCCGGGCCTGCGGCTGCTACCCGCCTTCCTGCGGGGCAGTCGGCGCCAAAGCCTCGCGGGGGGTCCTCCAATGAAGCGCCGAGGAACTCCATGACCTCATCGGGAAGCTCTCTCATTGGCTGCCGCTGCCGCGCCGGGCCTGCCCCTTCCATTAGAGCTCCGGGTTTCTGCGCGGGGCCCGGCCCCTGGATTGAAGGCTGCTTGGGTTCCTAACTGCAGGCTTTGCAGGCTTCTCTTTAGATTCCTCAGAGGAAACTTCTGTTTCTTGAGAAAGACTGAAGTGTTTTTTTCAACCTGCCAAAGTACTGGTTTTCTGCGCTGGTGTGTTACTGGGGTTTAGCTGGCGCTTTCAGCCTAAGTACCTGACCGATCACATTTATTTCCCATTTATTTTGATCATGTATTCTAAAGAGTTTTGTCTTTCTTTCCAGTGGATGAATTTCTCACGCCCCATCTTACTGCGGAATGCTAGTGACCTTCTCTCCCACATTTACCCTGAGAATTCAGTGATTCCCAGAGAGGGAATATGACTTTCACAAGGTCACACAGCAAGTTAGTTAGATGAAAGTCAGATCCCGGGCTCCTAACTCCAGCTTCAGTGTCACACATATTCCACTTAGACGATCAGACCAGACCCGAAATCATTTTTCAAGGCTTGGCTCAGGGGTTACCTCCTCCAGGCAGACTTCCTGGAGCCCCTCTGTGGCCCAAGGGCTCCCCCAGTCCCTGGTGTTCATCTGAGTGCAACCACAGAGCTATTTTTCACTTCTTTGTCCCTTTTCCCAATTAGACTGTAAGTTCCTTGAAGGATGGCATCACATTTTATACAATTTTGTATCCTCAGAACCTAACATTGTCTGGCACACAATAGATGCTTAATAAATGTTTGTTGAATTAAACTGTGGAAACTTTGCATGCTGGTGGCCTTGTGTAGGGAAAGATCACTCGTAAAAGTAGACTCTGTGTTTCTGAGGCTCTTTCATCCTGAATGAGAATTAGCTTTTTTTTTTTTTTTAACGTTTAATTATGAGAGAGAGGGAAAGGGGGGAGGGGCAGAGAGAGAGGGAGGTAGAAGATCCAAAGTGGGTTCTGGACCGATAGGAGACAGCCTGATGCAGGGCTCGAACTCATGAGCCCTGAAATCATGACTTTGAGCCAGAGTTGGACATTTAACCAACTGAGCCACCCAGGCACCCCAGAGTTAGCTTCTTTTTACTAATAAAGTGTTTAAAGCGAAAATGTTTGCTAATTCAACTCTACAGGAACAACCAGATCCTTTGTGCTTACCTAGTAAATTCCTGATGGCCCTTTAAAATTTCTGATGTGTGAATCAACCATTATTCAAATCAAACCACTCCATTTATTCTCTTCTGTGTCTGGGCTTCCAGGAAGCTTAAAAATCATTCTAGTCACACTCTTGACTAGGTGACAGGTACAATGTTCTCCCTTGTATCCATGTAGTTTCTGATCTTTATGTTGCTGTTCATTCACACATGCAGTTGGGTATTTTATCACTAAGCCTATTTCTGGCAGAAGGTAGGACAGGTGGTATAAGGGTAACAGGAGTGTGTCCCCTAAACCCTGAGTGTGAAAAAACACTCATGAAAATAAGGGATTCCTATCACACAGGCTTAAACCCAAACCACCTTGATTGTTATTATGGTGTCCAAAGCCTATGCAAAGTAGGCATGGGCGGAGACAGAAAGTGGAAATTCACAGAACGGGTCCAGCTTCATCCTGAGCAGAAGACAAAGATCTGGGACATATGGATATTCTCACCCTTGGAGAGGTAGGCTCAAGAATGGGACCAACACAGTCCTCCAATCTTTTCCAGGGCCTGAATGATGACCTTCTTGAGAGTTGCCCTACTCTGGTTCCAAATCCTGCTCACCAAGCAATCTCTTAACAACAGTTTCAGCTTCGCACGCATCGTGACACTGGGAACGGGGTCTCCAGGGATGGGGTACTGGGGGAATGGCTTCCATCATCAACGAAAGTTGGCATGGAGTATAAACAGTGGTCTGTGGTGAGCTTCTTTAGTGGAAGCAGGTGGAGTGCCCTGGAGCCCCCGCATGTTTCTGGACTTACAAGGCTGAAGGCCACCTTGGGAACATGGTGTCCACGTGCAGGTCATGCCATGCCCAGGCCTTCCTCGAGCAGCCAGCCAGCCTTCTATCCCTGGCTATCTGGCTATCCCTCTCAGATGGCAACCGATGATAAATTAGAGACACCAGCCTCAGTGCCTGCAGTGGGACTGCCCAGCAAGATTCCCACTGGTGTGTCCCTACAGTGGGAACCATGACTCCAGGCAGCAGGTGGCCTTTGGGAAGAAACTCAGGGGACCCTAGGGCACTTCAAAGGGGAGGGGCATGGAGCCATCTTGAGTCATCCTCAGAAACCCTGCTCAAAACAACAGCACTGATGCAGCTTTTGAATAGCAGCTTTCTGGGGCACCTGGATGGCTCAGTCGGTTAAGCGTCCGACTCTTGGTTTTGGCTCACGTCATGATCTCTTGGTTCGTGCGTTCAAGCTCTGTGTCGGGTTCTTCGCTGACAGTGCAGAGCCTGCTTGGGATTCTCTTTCTCTCTTTCTCTCTCTCTCTCTCTCTACCCCTCCCCACTTGCTCTCTCTATCCCTCTCTCTCAAAAATCAATAAATTAACTTAAAAAAAATAGCAGCCTTGTTCAGAAAAGTGTGGGTTCTGGGGGTATGATAATGTGGCTGACTCAGGGTGTCATGGGCACACTGCAGAGTATTACACACGGAGAAAAAGAAGGAACCACGGCCTTCAACAAGGCTGTGCCAAGGACAAATCCAAGAAGAGAATGAGCAACAAGGCAAGTGACAGAACATGACACCATGTTTACAAAGCATGAAACCAAACAATATCATATATTGGGTTACATGTAACATTCACGGCACAAGGGACAGCAGAAGGCTACTTACAAAACAAAGCCAGGGTATAATAAATGCAAAGATCAAGATGATGGTTAACACTGGGATAGTCAGCAGGTGCCTTGGTATTCATTTTACTAGTTTACTACATAGGTGCCGCTTGATTATATGGGTTGTATGAATCAAACATTTCATAATTACAAACCACGCAAAGGCACGCCACCTGTCATTACTCAAGCCCCAGGCCTGCAGGCTCTGGCACGTTTTCCAGGGTCTTCACGGGCATTGCCGCAGTGCCCACTTGCCCACGGGGTGGCTGCTCATGGCTCACACCTTCCAGGGGCCCAGGGCCCAGATGACAGGGCTGCTGCCTGGCCTGGTGAGGTCAACGGTTAGAAGTGACTGTTCTGTTAGCACACTGTGGTCATTGTCATTTGCTCCATGTAGATTTCCATCTCTTTCTTAAATGCGACCCATTTGCTTCAGCAGGCAGATTCCCACTTCTGTGGGCCTCTCCCCAGGGATGCTCAGGACTCAGCTACACCAGCCCAGCCCAGCCCAGCCCCGTATCTATGGAGCACCTACTCTGTGCCAGGCACCGTTCTCAGCACTGGGGAGGCAGCTGTGGATAAAATCCCACAAAACCCCCTGCCCATGGAGCTTACATTTGAGTGAGAGGAGACTGACAGTAAACACTGAATTAATACCTAGAAGTCAAGAAGAAAAAAGAAAAACACCACAGTGGAGTAGAAAGATCAGGAGTGAAGGGAACGGCAGGAAGTGGGTTTGGATGGGGTGGTCAGGGAAGGCCTCCTTGAGGAGGTGACTTTGGTGCAGAGACCTAAAGGAAGGGAGGGGGACCACGTGGATATCTGGGGAAGAGCCTTCCAGGTTGAGGGAGGTGCAGGGCAAAGGCCCCTGGCCCCTCCTCTTGCCTTCTCCTCAGTCTCCTGGAGCTCCCCCAACCCCAGCCCAGACCTCTCTCAAGCACTCTGCCCCCAATCCCACCCCCCACTCATGTCTTCCCCTATTAGAGTTTTTTTTTTTTTAACTTTTGTAATGTGTTTATTTTTGAGAGAGAGAGAGAGAGAGAGACAGAGTGTGAGCGGGGGAAGGGCAGAGAGAGAGGGAGACACAGATTGGAAGCAGGCTCCAGGCTCTGAGCTTTCAGCACAGAGCCCGATGTGGGGCGATGTGGGGCGATGTGGGGCTCAAACTCACCAACCGTGAAATCATAACCTGAACTGAAGTCAGACGCTTACCCCACTGAGCCACTGAGACGCTCCCCGCTATTCTAGTTGTAAAGGAGACCCAGGCTTTCGGGGGAAGGGGAATTGTAGGTTTCCAGACCACAGGGGCGCCCCTGTTTGTACCGGCCTTTGCTCTGAGCCTTCAGCCTGCCCTCACCGCTCCGGCAAGCCAGATTTACTCTAGGGATTAGCCAGGACTCATATTTCCTGAGCCATCTTCCACTTAGCTTCTTTCCTTCTGGGCATCGCCAGCCTCGGGGGTTGGCCTATAAGCTGTGATTTTTCACATCTTTGTCAAACCTGTAATACCAGTGCCTGGAAACAAAGATGTTGGCTTAATTATTATCATCAGCACGTATGACTTCCTACCCCTGAATTTCCGAGTGCCACCTGCAGGTAAACTTACCTGGAAAACAATCTGGGGAACTTCTCCACCTGCCATCTCTTGTATGTCTCCAGGGTTGTCACAGCAGCTGCCAGAGTGGCCGGGGCCATGGGGAGGACCAAAACATCACAGATGTGGGGCTGAGTCCAGACCGAGGGGCCCTCTCTGGGGCTCTGCACAATGAGGGGCCAGAAAGTTCTTTCCCTTGGCCGGTCAGGCTGACAGTGTTTGTCAGCTTCTGCTCCCAGTCCCTACACCCCAGCAACCTCAGGGCTCAAGCAAATGACCTTGAGGACTCTGTTGGGTGTCCACTACTTCCAGGGTGGCCTGTGGTGAAGGTGGAAGCCTCAGATACAGTCACAGACACTGTTCTGTTAAGTCCAAAAGGAAAACATTTGCAGGCTGAGTCCGGACCTTGAAGATCACCAGCCTCATTCGTTCACTCAAACTCCTACATCGTTCCTATGCTGGGTCCAAGGGGGGTACAGAGACACAGAATGAGAGCTCACGTTTTTTGCACTCTTATGGTGGGTCAATGCCATTTTAAAGTGCTTTGCTTGTATTTTCTTACTTAATTCTCCACCAACTCTACTGAATAGGTATGCTAGCTGAGGAGCTGGAGGCATGTAAGGTGTGGAGAGGTGAAATGTCACTGCCCAGGAGGCACCTCCTGGGTTAGGGTCCAGGCTCCACTCCGCCCTCACGACGACATACGCCTTGTCTCGGAACTCATCACGTAGGGGGACATAAGTGGAACTCTGATAATTCACATTCCAGCGTGGCCACTGAGGCAGTCTTAAACGTCACTACAAAGCTTGTTGTTAGAAGCCCTACCATGGCCTGGGGCTCCAAGAACACACAGGAATTTCCCTCCTGGACCAGAGGGGGCAAAACATTCCAGGCAAATGTCTGGAGAGACGGATCGCCATGCCAGAGCCTCGAGGAGAGTATGAGGGTCTGAGGGGGAGGGGAAATATCTCCTGCGGACATTTCTCCTCCTGTTCTTCCTGTTCCCTCTTGGCAGAACCGAAGGCACCAGGCACCAAAGGGTCCTCTGCTAAGACATGTCCCTTTCCTGGGGCTCGTCCCCAACACCTGAGACCCTTCAGGTCACCTTCGACACAGGTCCTTGGGGGTGCCTGAAGGTTATGCTGGTCACGGCAGAAGTTATCTCCTGACCTTCCTTTCCTAACGTCCAGTGTCTCCTTTCAGATTCCTCATGGTGAACCTCTGTCCGCCATGTCTGTTCTCCCCAAGAACAGCCCCAGGGCTGCTGAGGAGACAGGAGACAAACCCATGTGAAACTCCTGCAAAGCTGGATGGAGTGAGGTCCCTGGAAGGGGTGCCGCTGCTGGGGACAGTGCTTCCTCAGCACGGGAGCTCCAGAGCGTCAGCTCCGGCCTCAGTCACACTGTCCAGCACCCAGCATCCTCACCTCAGCTATCACCCTGGGGCCTCCCCAGCCATCTCTCTCCCCAACTAGTGGCAGTGTTCTCAGCCATAGTGGACATACCTAAAATGTAGGTCACAAAGTGACACTCCTGTTAAAAGTCCTGCACGGACGTCCCATTCCACCAGAGTAAAAGCCAAGGTCATTACAACGACCCACAAGGCCCGCCATGAACTGAAATTCCTCCTGCCTTTCCTCGACTCCCTCCCTCCTCTCCAGCCACACTGGTTTCTTTGCTGTTCCTCCAACTCCCCAAATGCTCTCTCCCCCTCACCCCGAAGGGCCTTTGCGCTGCTGTTTCCCATGCCAAGAATGCTCTTCCCCCCCAGATGTCCTCAAGGCTCTCTCTCACCCTCTTGAAGTCCTTGGCAAGTGTCACTTCCATGAAGCTAAGGCCAACATCCCATTGAAAATTGCAACATCTTTCACACCCCTTGCCCCCCACTCTGTGTTCTCACTTGGCCCCCTCGTCTCTTCAAATAGCCATCTTCACTTTCTAACTGACTACTGTATTTTGCTTATTTCTTCCCCTGGCTGGAATGAAAGCTCTACGAGAGACAGAAATCTTGGCTGTTTAGTTCTCCACTGTATTTATTCCCAGCACCCAACCCAGGGCCAAGCACAGAGCTGGTGATCGCTACATAGTTACCAAATAACTGAAAGAATGCACACCGTGGACACCTGCCCCCCAGCTCTCAGTCCACAGAGGCAAGGCAAGGAAACCCCGCTGGTGACTTTGCATACTCCTCAGGGGGCAAGGCAGCTGGCATCCGAGCTGGTAGCAGTCCTTGCCAGGCCCAGTTCAACTCAGCAGACATTTATGGAGCCCCTGGACAGGTGCTGTGCCAGCCTGACACGGATGACTCTTCGCCCACCTCGTCCGCCTGGGGGCTAAGGCTGCCAGGGGCAGAGGGGGGCCTCCTGACGGGGACAGGCCAACCCTGGCCCAGAGGGATCTACTGAAACCTGAGATGGCAGGACAAGCTCAGGCAGGCCTCCCCCTCACACTGCCCTCACACCAGGCCCACTAGTCCTGTCTGGCGGGTGACCTTCCTCAGGGTCGCTGCCCTTTTAGGCCCCATCCCCATCCTCCCCTTTGCGGTTTCTTCCCTCCCTCGGGTCCCCAGGCCCCCAGCCCGCCAGACCCACACCCCTCACCCTTGCCCTTCCTCACCAGCCCGCACCACCGCCGCTCCCCCCCACCCCTCCACCTCGGGTCTCGACCCCAGCCCCAGCCCCAGCCCCCGCCCCCCTCCAGGTCCCCCCTCCCGCCGTCCCTCCCCCGTCGGGCCTCCGCCGCCGCCGCACCTCGCCCTCGCTCAGCCTCCCGCCGCCCCCCAGCCGCGCCCGGCCCCGGCCCCCCGCCCGCCTGCCGCTCCGGCCCTGGCCGGCAGGGGCCGCTCCTCGCGGCGCCCGGGGCCCCGCCGCCGCCCGCCGCCGCCGCCCGCCTCCCCGCCCCTTCCCCAGCCGGCGCTCCCGTTACGCCGCGGAGCCGGGAGCCGGAGCCCGCGCCCGCGGCGGCAGCGGGAGGCGGCGGCGGGGGCGCCCGGGCGGCGGCGGCGGCGGGGCCTGCGGGGCCTGCGGGCGGGCGGGCCGGGCCCGGCCAGGCCGCGATGGCGACCAGGAAGGCGGGCTCGCGGCTGGAGACGGAGATCGAGCGCTGCCGCTCCGAGTGCCAGTGGGAGCGGATCCCCGAGCTCGTCAAGCAGCTGTCGGCCAAGCTCATCGCCAACGGTAGGCACCGGGCGCGCCGGCCTGGGCTGCAGGGGGGCGCCGCGCTCTCCGCTGGGCCGGGCCGGGCCGGGCCCCGGAGGCGCGTAGGGGCGCGGGCAGGGGCGCGGCCGGATCGCGGGCGCCGCGCCGGCGAGGTGCGCGGGGCCGGGGCCTGGGCAGCCCGGGCGTCACGCGGTGGGGGCGTCCGGCGGGCGGGGGCCGTGCCCGGCGTCCCGGAGTTCCGGCGTGCTGGCGGGCTCCTGTGGGGTGCGCGCGTCGGGGGGCTCCAGGAGCCGCCTGCTGCACCGGGGTCCCAGGGGCCGGGTCGGCCTTGGGGTTGTAAGAAGTTGGAGGCGATGGGGGAGGGTGCTCCCCCGGGCACGGCCCGGCCCGTGCAGCGTGCAGCGTGCAGGGGATTACAGTGTGTGCGTGTATGCTGTACCCAGGGGGGTGTCGAACAGAGACCCCTGGGAAATAGGGTTTGTAAACACATGACGTTCAAGGGGCTCCAGGGAGAAGCTCAGACTTGGGGTGTGTGTCGGGGGTGGTTGGGGAAGGCAGGGGAGATGTGTGTCCTGGGGTTCAGAGAGTAGAATGTCAAAGCTGTGGACCTAGGGAGGTCGGGTTTGGGGAAGTAGAGTCAAGAGAGTCAGAGAGAGAATATTGTAGAGAGAGGTGGGAATGTTGTGGAGGAATGGGGTTGGATGGGCAAGGGGCTCGGTGCCCGGAGGAGGAAGGGGCCTAAGGGAGCCACTGAGTAGGAACCTGGTGCTTGGAGTTAGTCTATGGCCCCGTTGAGTGAATTGGTTCTTGTACCCAATCGAATCAAAATTGCATCCAAAATCCCATTTCAGAGCGCAGCTCCACGTGGCCTTATTTGTTTTGGAAGCAAGTATCGTTAATATTTGCTGGTCCTTTAGTACCCGCCAAAAACCAAGGACACCAGTGGACTGGTGAGAGGGCAGAGGTTTTGTGTTTTATATCATCTCTGGCAGCCTGAGGCTCTGTGAGCAAATGGTGGCTGAACAAATGAATGAATGAATGAATGAATGAATGAATGAATGAATGGCACTGCTCTAAGAAAAGACATCACACTATTTTCAACCCTCTAACCTCAAACTACCCAGAAATGGAAAGGGATGTCACGTGTCTTCTTCAAGAATGGTTTATGACTGTGCCTTTTACGGTATTAGTGCCTTGAAATAAGAACTTGGTTTTGCACACTCTCAACTGTGGTACCCTGCTTTGGGCAGATATTTCCTGGAAGGACGCGGGTACCATGACTGCCCCAGGGGCATGGAGGAAGCATAGATCTACCTGGACTCAGCTTGGAAAGTGTTGACTCTTCTCTAAGTCCTCCCTTGACAACAATGGTATTTGGTCCCGTGGGCCCCAATGGCAGCTTGACCTTGCCCTTCCTTTAAGGTTCACCGGCTTCTCCTCCTGCTTCTCCTCTCGTTACCTGCAGCAAGGTCTCATTTGTTCCTTGGAGTTTGGACAGTCCTGGGTCTACTTTGTCACTTCCTGGCTGGGTAGGCATAAAATACCTTCAGGGCAGGTTGATGTTAGGGTTACATGGGTTCATTTGTGAGCCCCTCCTGATTCTCTTCTTCAGAACCTACCTGTTTTCTGCTTTGTTTACTCACTCATTGCGCCGATATTTGCGTGCCCACCTGTGCCAGGAACGGAACAGAAGTGAACAGCACTAACCAAGCTCCTACCCTCGTGTACTTAAACTTTTCTGAGGAGATAGGATAGCAAATACAGAAATCAATATATAGGTTAGCTTCAGATAGTGAGAGGTGATTTATTTTATTTAAAAATTTTTTTTTAACGTTTATTTATTATTGAGAGACAGAGAGACACAGAGCATGAGCAGGGGAGGGGCAGAGAGAGGGGGAGACACAGAATCCAAAGCAGGCTCCAGGCTTTGAGCTATCAGCACAGAGCCTGACACGGGCTTGAACTCACAAACTGCGAGATCATGACCTGGGCTGAAGTCGGTCGCCTAACCAACTGAGCCACCCAGGTGCCCCAGTGGGAGGTGATTCAAAGAAAACAGACGAGGAAAGGCGATTGAGAGTGATGAGTGGGGGAGAGGCGACTCAAACTATGGTGGTCTTTCGAATAGATGGGCTTTTGGTGGTATGGACCCATCTTACCTTCACAGCCTCCCAAGGCTTGGCTTCCTTCTCAGGGACTGGTCCCTGGGGCCTGAGCCTCAGTCATTATGGGGCTTTTGGGGGAGTGGGTTGTGTGGGGCACTGCAGTCCGTGGGTCTGTGTGTGTGTTTGCTTTTGGGAAGCTCATGAGAGGCAGATTTCTGCCCCAGAACCCACCTACCTTGTAGCAGTCGTTGATGGCAAAAGGTCACCCACCCAGCCTTAAAAAGGTCAAAGAGATTGCTCAGGAATGTAAAAATACACAGCAAGGAAAGAGATGAAACAAAACCAGAATTATTGTGGCTCTTCTTCAGGGTTCAGAGAAATGTTGAAGGAGGGTCCTTCCCTCCTTTTGGCTGCTGGGGGCTTCCTTTGGCTGGCGGTGGGACTTCCTTCTGGGTTTGAGGGCACCAGCTCCCCCTTAGATCCTTTTGGGTGCACTGGACCTCAAGTTCTGGGCAGATTTGGCAAAATCCTTTGGCTAAAGCATTTGCTGCTTGGAATAAGGAAAGCGAGTTAATGTCATGTTTTTCATAGTAAGACACTTTGAAGGCAGCCACAGGCATAACAGAACACAGTCTTTGGAATGAGGCAGACCAGTGCCTGAGCCTGACTCTATGTCCTTGGCCAAATCACTTAACCACGCAGAGCCTCAGTCTCCTCACCTTAGAAGGGGAGCTGAACACTGAGTTTGCAGGGATTGTTACGGGGATCACAGGAACTAATGACTCCCAGGGCTACTCGCAGAGTCTGACATCTTAACATGTAGGCCCTTCATTCGTTCATTCATTTGTTCGTTCATTCATCCGTTCCATAAATATCGAGTACTTGCTACTCACTGCTTTAGGCACTGGGGATATACCAGTGAACAAAACAGACAAAAGTGACAAATGTCCCTGCCTTTGTGAAGTCCACATTCTGGTGGGGAAGGGGCAAGGGGATGTAAATAAAAATCACTCAGTAAAATTTGCAGGTTGCCAGATGGTCGTAAGTGGTATCAGAGGGGGCTCAAGAGGGGAAGAGGCAGCAGTGCTTTGAGAGAGGGGTGGTTGGGGGGCACAGAGGATACTAATATGTGGCCAGGGAGGGCCTCACCGGGAAGGCAGCATTTGAGATAGGACCTGAGGCTGTGGCCAAGCATGTTCCAGGGAGGGGACCTCAAGGGCAGAGGCCTGATGAGGGCAGAGGGGTGGCTGGGCCAGATCACCTGAGGCTTGGAGGTCACGGTGAAGGCTTTGGCTTCTCTCTGAATGAGGTGGGAGCCAAGGGAGGTTTCCGAGTGGAGGAGACCTGCCTGCAGAGGACTTCCTACTCAGCAGCTTTTGCTTCTTCTGGGACGGGAGCATGGCTGTGGGCTTGAAATAGTAGACACTTTCAGAGCACGCTGCTCCAGCCTGACTCCTCTGAGATAAATTGGTTTAGACATTTTGCCAAGAGGTGGATAAGGAAGAAAAGGGCAAATGCCAAGCTGAAAACAGACCCCAGAAATCCATTTTCTGCCTCATGCCCCCCTGTGGGTACCATTTTAACCACTCCATCTCAAAAACACACAATGTGTGGCAGGGATATGCCAGGCCCCTGTGTGTTCAGCAGGACAGTGACCAAACAAGTTAAGGGGGGGCGGGTTTGAGGTGGGAGAAAATTCGACTCAAGTCTAGATTCTTGCTGCGAACTAGCAGCTTGGGCATCGTGTGGGAGCGCGTGAGGAATGGACTCTCAGGCCCCACCCCACCCCTGCAAGGTCAGAATCTGCATCTTAACAAGGTATCCAGGAGATTTGTGGGTACAGGGAGTTCTGAGGTGCGGTGGCCTGGAGCTGAGGTGGCAGCCTGGGGGGGTGAGGGGGTAAAGACGGAGAACAGCACATCAGCTCCCTGTTGGCTCGTAGGTCGGTCCTGGCCCTAGGAGGACAGTCCCAGCTGCCTTCTGTCTCCAGAATGCCACCCTTTAGCCTCCCCATGGTGAGTTCACTGCTGTGTGACAAAGTGCAGTGGTCTGGCACCTGGGCTTCCATCCAGTCTCTACCTGTAGCTGGCTGGGTGACCCTGAGCCAGTTAGTTAATCGCTCGGAGGCTGTGTTTCTTCATCGGTGTGATATGGTTGATAATCCTACTCCCCCAGGGTGGCGGTGAGGAAGAAATGGGGTGAGAAAGGCAAAGCTTGCTACATGCAAAACACCACTGTTTACTCTCTCCACCTGACGCAGTATAACCCTGGACAAGGCAGGCCATGTCCTGGATATCACCTGGCTGGGAAGAAGAATGGGAGGCCTAGAAATGACACACTTGAGCTTGTGCCCGGTGGAGACTCTCGCATATTTCAGGCACAGAAAGAGGCATTTTGGAGCCTGTGCCAGCCCCAACAGACAGCCACCCCCTTTCTGAAGCAGTGTCTGTTTTTCCTTCCTTTCCCTGTCTGCTAATCTTAGGTGAGCTCAGTTGCTGAGCTCACTTACAACAGTTCGGCCCCAAATGGTGGTTTCTCCTTTAAGGGATCATCACCGTTCTGATTAAGTCTGATTTTGAGACCCTTTAAGTACCTCTTGGTGATGGGCAGGTAGGGAAATGGTGCCTGAAACAAAGAATATTTCTGGCGCAAAGTTTGGTTCAAAATGTATGCAGACCATTGAGTGGGAGTGAAGTTCTTGCATTTGCCAATAACTGATATTCCCCATGGCATCAGTGCCCCCAGCACGGTGGCTTTCCACTCTGGAGCTGGGCTGAGTCTCAGGCCTCTGGAGCCTTTCCTGCTGGACCAGGGGCTTCTTTGGAAGTAAGGCTGAGGTTTAACCGAGAGTCTGCTGTGGGGTGGGAAGGTGTCACTGTGGTTTGCAATGGCTTCTTTGGAGGTTCCCAGGACGTCAGACTATTCCCGGACAGTGGGGAAGGACACGAGTCAGACCTTGATGACACTTCATCTCGGCCTTCCTAGGGCGTCCATCCTGCTTTCACGTACTCTGTCCTGTTGTCTGTCCTCTGAAGGACGCACCTTTGTGGCAGACCATACGTCCTGATTTTTGGATTCAAAGGTTCACTTATTTGACAATAATATATTGATAGCTCTGAGATAAGCACCGGGGCTCAGGCTCATGGTTGCTGTGAGAGGGCAGAAGGACCATGACCTTGTGGCTGCACACAGTGGGGCTGGGACTGCTCAGCTTCTCCCTGGCCTCCGACTTGTAGGGATTTCAGGCTCTGAGGATTCCTGATGTTGATCTGCTTGGTAAGCCAGCCTTTCCCGGTGTGTCCTCCCATTACCTGAGTTCACCCCCATCCCTGTCTCCTCCGCACCCCCCCCCCCCCCCCCCGCCGCCATGGCTGGTTTGGCCTATTGGACCCTCACACTCACTTTGCTCACTGTCTTTGCCCCCATGCTCACGCTATTGCTCTGAAGTCCTCTCTGCAGTCAGAAGCCTACCCGTCTGTCAAGGTCTGGTTCAAGTTCCTCCCAGCTGTCCTCCCTTCACAGAGAAGGATTTGCTTCAGAGAAAATAACCATACAGTGTTAGAACCAGATGGGTCCTGAGAGATCCCATTGTGTAGCAGTTTTCAAACTGCGTGGTTGAGGAACCCCTCTGGGAACACGCTTTAGGGGCCTGGGGGCCAGGTGCGCAGGCCTCACACAACGGAGCAGTGATACTTTTCCCTAAAGTTTCCTTTGAAAAAAGAGCTAATGTGCTTTTAAAAACATATTTGAAAGCCATCGATCTAGTCTTTGGCTCTCCATTTTACAGGTGAGAAAACAGGCTCACAGAGGTGTCTCCTGCAAAGCCACCAGCTGGTGAGTGGCAGAAAAGAGCAGAGTGGGTCAGAGCTCTGGCTTACCGGTTCAGTTGCTTGGTTCAAAGTGAGGCTGTGCTCCTTCCTAACTAAGAGCATTATTTCCCCTTATGAAACCCCGCATGGGAAGGGGTGATACACATTCAGCATCCCTTTTCTGAAACCACTGGTGCCAGCTATGTTTAAGAATGTAGAATTTTCCAGAAATACTGGAAATTTTCCACATGCTGGCCAGTATGTGACCCTCTCAATGGGTCCGGGGCAGCACTTGATAATAAAACATGTCACTCTTTCTGTATCAAAACACACGAGCAGTCACTGCAAAGGGACGCATAGAATATAAATAGCCCATGGTGGTGGGTTTACGGTCTCCCATCCCCCAGTCCAGGGCTGTTTCTCCTCCCCCATGTGGCCTGTCTTGGCACATGTGTTGTCTCCTCACCCAGGCGGTCAGCTTCTAGGGGACCGAGGGCTGTGGTTCTGCTGGGATGAACTGTCAGCCCGCTTGGCGTGCTGTGCGGCCAACTGGGCCCGGACTTTTGCGCGCGGAGGCCTCTGAGCGATTGGAACAGGCGACGGGAGGTCCTCTTCTCTGGACTTGCTTCTATGTGGGGTCATAAACATCTTGTTGTTGAAGTCACACTGACTTGGGTTCGCTCCTTACTTGCCGCCCAAGGCCCTCCAGCAGGTACACCTCCTCTCTCACTCGGGGCACCCCCAGCTGCCCCGCCGGATTTGCACCGGGCACGCCATCAGGAACGGCCTCTGCTTCTGATGCACGTTGACCTCACTTGGGTAGATTCCTGCCCCGCTGGGTGACCTCATGCTTGGCAGGTGGCGGAGAGTTGCAGGGCGTTCTGTGAAAGCCAGTGTTTCCCATCTGAGAAGCCAAGAGAAGGGAAGAGGTTTTCCGACACCTCTCAAAACCCTCTCCATCAACTACCAAGACAAGAAGGAACAGGCATTTGGCAGCTGGGTCAGATGAATGCCATATAATGTAGAGAGGGCAGTCACAAGCCACAGGAAACCTAGCAGTGTGTGTGGCCACAGCCCTGTGTGTCTGCCCCTGCTCGTCAAGTGCGGTGGAGGGGGATGTGCCAGAGCAAGGCGGAGCAGACGTTTTGTGGTCCTTTTGGACGCTGGCTAGACCTGGAGTCAGAATCTGCATGCGTTTGCCCTCTGAGTGACCTTGTGCACCTCACTTGATTCTCTGAAGCCTTAGTTTTCCTGACTCCCTGGGTGTTAAAACGGTGCGAGTAGGGAACGAACAAGCATTTCTTGAGCTTTTGCTGTGTGCCGTGCTCTGGGCATCACAATGACCGTGTGAGGAATGGGGTCGGGGGTCGTAATTCTCATTCAGGGATAAGTGGACCGACGTTTGGAGATGTTCATTGAGCTGGTTTCTAACCCTCTTCTCACTCTAGTTCCATTTTTCTTTATACCAACAAATTGTTTTCTAAACTTGTCAGATCAAAGAATCACCAAGTAGGCTTGTTGGGCCGCATCCCTAGTGATTCTGATGATGTAGTGGGTCTGGGGCAGGGCTCCAGGGTGATGCCAGTGCTGCTGGTCCGTCCACCCATTCTGAGTAGCACTGAACTAAGGGAGCCTGGACATCATGGATTCCCAGGCCTCTCCGGTGGGGTGGTGATTTCCCTTGGTTCAAGGTGGGGGCTGGACATCTGCATTTTTTTTCTAACGTTTGTTTATTTTTGAGAGAGAGAGAAAGAGCGCGCACAAGTAAGGGAGGGGCAGAGAGAGAGAGACAGGGAGACACAGAATCCGAAGCAGGCTCCAGACTCTGAGCTGTCAGCCCAGAGCCTGACATGGGGCTCAAACCCACAAACCATGGGATCATGACCTGAGCTGAAGTCAGTCGCTTAACTGACTGAGCCACTCAGGTGCCCCGACGTGTGCATCTTTAAATAGAGCCTTAGGTGGGTTGTGTGATCAAGCGGGTCTGGAAGCCCTGCTCTCAACCATAATCCTTAGCATTTAATGAGTACCTCCTATGCGTGGGGACTGCACCTGAAGAAATAGAGTGAGGGGGTCACCAGCCACGAGGAGCTTCCAGCTCAGGGTAGTCACGTAATCTCTGGGCAGCTGAGTCGCCTGGGGGCTGCTTAGCAACTCAGATTCCCATGCTGGGCCCGAATTCCGCTTCAGGAAGCCATAGTGGGGTTGGGGTTCAGGAAGCACGATTGTTGACGAGCATAGGTGGTTGGAGCACAGCAAGTTCCAGGACCAGATTTTAGACACGGTTGTCCCAGTGGTGGGGACAGCGTGCCCCGCCTGCAGCCTGAGGAGAGCACTGACCACGTTACCAGGCTTCAGGGTGCCGCTGGGTTACTGGGGGGCTGAGGGCAGGGTGCGCTGAGACGACAGTGGGAGGGGCCTGGCAGAGTGCCAGGAGGAGGATCTTGGGCAGGGCTGTGGCTTTAGGGTGACCAACATGTCCCTGTTGGCCTGACGCTTTCTTGGTTTTCAGAACTGAAAATCCTGTGTCCCGGGAACCCCCCAGGCCTGGGCAAGCAGGCCCGTAGTTCACCCTGTTAAGCAGATGGAGCAGTTTTTAGCAAAGAGGAAAGGAACCCGGTGCAAAGCAGGGCTTTGTCCTGTTAGACCTGGGTTCAGACCCCGGCTCTGATGCTGCTTGTCCCGCCTTGGGTGAGTTACTCAGCTTCCCCGAGCCTCCCTCTTTAGCTCAAAGGTTGTTTTGAGGAGTAAAAGAGATAATGCAGTTTCAGGCACCAGCAGTCATCTGCAGCAGCCTGCCTGAATCAGGAGTACTGTGTGTGGAAGGAGGTTAGAAAGGTCCAGATACTCAGCCCTTTACAGGGGGGAGGAAGCAGGCAGGGTGACAATGACAGCAGGGATAGCAGAGCCGTGCAGGAGGGGTTGGGGTGGGGTCCTGTTGTACTGACTTGTGGCTGAGGCCCAAAGCTGAACGGCAGTCGCTGTTAGCTGGGTCCCCGAACTAGTCAGTGCGGACCTGGGTCTGACAGACTCCCCAGCCCTCTCCTTGCAGCCTTCCCTCCTGCACTTTAATGAGCCGGGATAGGATGTGGGGGTGTCATGATGTGTACTGGGGACGCAACAACGAATGTGACCCCTGTCTGGGCTGTCAGCCCCATGAGGGCAGGGCTGTTTCGCTCTTTTGTTCTCTGCTATATCTCAAGCACCAGTAACATGTCTGACACACAGTAGGTACTCAATTAATTGTTCAGTGAACACCTTAGCTGCTGCCCTTGAGGAGTTAACTCGGATTCATTTCCTCCTCAAAACCTGCTGAGTGTGTACTGGGTGCCAGCCGCTGCCTGAGGGCCTGGGGTGCCGTGGTCATTAGGCCCACCCTGTGTTCTAGTATAGCACACGTGCTCAGTGCTGGGAGTGGGAGTGGGACAGGAAGAGGGCTGAGGAGGTCCTGGGGAGGGAGTGTCTACCTGAGAGGCTAAGACTCTTGGTATCGTCCCTCAGGTGACTGGATGGCCCCGCCTGCCTGGGGCTCTGGGTAAGCTCTGGCTGATGGACTGCTGTTCAGGCTGACTGAATGCCCATGACCTTCTCTTCCTGTGTCTCCTGTGCAACTGTAGGGTTGACACTTGCTGAGTGGCCAGGGCTCCCTGCTGCCTCTCCTTGTCCCTCCAGTCTCTTCACCTGTGGGCTGGTTCAGCCCCTTTGCTGTGAGGCCTGCCTCCCTTGAGTAACTAACTGCCTTCTCTGGCCCTTGCAGGTTCTGAGTCCAAGAAGAAGCAGTATGTTTTCTCAAGTAAGGGGTGTTGAGTCGGTGAGGTGATATTGCTGGGCATGTCGAGCACGGGACCTGCAGTAAATGCCTTTCTCTGGCCCGCCAGGCCAAGAGAGTCTGCTCTCCACTGAGTCTTGGGCCTGGAGGCCTGGGAAGGTGGGTCCCTCAGGCCCCTTGCAGCTGCCCCGCGGCCCAGGGCAGCCTCCTTCCTACCTCTGCCCTGCCGCACACACCAGTTTTGGCGTCTCCTTCTGCCTGGACTCTCACTTGGAGAAATCCTACCTCACCTGTCTTCTGAGTGTCCCTGGTGGTCTTTCCACCCCACTGTGCCTGGACTTGATGGCCCCACACTGTAGTCTTTGAGGGCAGGGACAGGATTAGAGCTTTGAATCTTCAGGGGATGCTTGCCGGCTCTGTGTGGTATGCATTTAACTTGTCTGTGTGGGGCCAGCTTCCTGAGCGAGCCCTTTCCAAGCCTTCTGGGCTGGCCTGATAACATCCCCCTGCCCTGTTAGAGTCATTTCCTGCCCTGCTGAGCCCTGGGGACAGGCCAAACCAACTCCAAGATCATGACTTTCAAGTTACCTTTTCTCTTCTTAGACTAGGTTTTTCTAGGGAAGTGTTTGTGTGTGCGTGTGTGTGTGTGTGTGTGTGTGCATGTGTGTGTGTATGAGCGTGTGTGTGTTAAACCAGTATACTTATCTATTCTGCCAGCGCAGTGGAAATATTGTCTTCTGTTCCCACATTTTACTCTCTCATCCTGTCCCTCCAGCTTCTGCATTGTGCGTGAACACGGGCAGAAGGCTTTGGCTTGAAGCCTGGACTCTAACTACCAAGAGTTTCCCAGAATATAGCTTTCTGCCAACTTCTTTGAGCTCCTTAATCTTTGACTTATGGCATCTTTGCCTTTCAGTCAAGATCCAAATGGCCAGGTCCTCTGAACCGGGTCATAATTTAAGCAAAGATGGCGGAGGGGGAACAGAGGCAGCCCTGAGGTGGAAATGGGAAGGCCGGGGTCTCGGTCAACAATCATATCCCAGCTACGTGCCAGGCACGCCTGAGGGGGGCTGAGGTACCTGATTAGGTCCTGTCTGTGAAGGGGAGACTAGAGATTGACTCATTCCTTTCAGAAATATTTAAAGAATACCTACTGTGTGCCTTGGAGACAGGGTGTGAAGGGGAGAGTGACAGGGCAGAGGTCAGAGCCAAGGTGGTAAGGTACAGGGATTTTGGCTTTCACTTCAGGTGAAAGGGGAGCTCCCGGAGGGTTTTGAGGGGCCGGGTGACATGACCTTCTCTTCTCTGCCCTGCTGTGTGGCCCTACCCCGGTTAAGCCCAGCTCCCGGCCTGCCCCTGCGTGCTGCATTTTGCGGGAGGAACTTGCGCGTCATTTGCACTTGATGACAAGTGACCTCGGAGACACTGCCACGCTTCTGGCATGTTTGTATTCCTGCTCTCACGCATTCTTTTCCCTTCTTAGGCCTTTTATCTGGATGGCATCCTCTCCTACCTCATGACGTTGCCTCATATTTTAGCGAGGAAATAGAGGCAGTTAGGAAACCTCCTTGTTTCCCACCACCGAATCTGTGTCCACTTTCCCTCCTGTCGCTGTGTGGAGGCTCCAGTTCCTTTCAAGGCCTGCACCCCCTTCACCTTTGCTCACAATCGCCCTGTTGGAGCCTCCTCAGGACTTCATGGCTTCTGGCATTTCTCCTCGCCTCTGGATCAATTCTCTGTCTCTCTCTGTTTCCTGGATCATGCCCTAAAGGGTTCATAGATACCCAAGACTCTCCTGTAGAAACCTTCCTCAGTCCCACGTCTCTGTCTCCTCACTGCCCGCCTCTCTGCTCTGTCTCAGCAAAGCCTCTTCGAGGAACCTTTGTCTCCTCGGCCCTCTTGGAGCTTGTGTCCCTGCCCACCCCGCTGCTCTTCCTGTCAAGGTCACCCTCCGATGTTGCCTCCCTGTTGCCAAATCCAGTGGTTACGTTTGTGCTCTTATTTTCTTCCCTATTCCAGCTGCCTTTAACCCGCTTGGCCACTCCCTCTTTCTGGAAACTTCTCATCTCTGTTTTTGTAACAGGGAGTCCTGGTTTCTTTAACCTGGTCCTTTCGCTCACTCACTCTCCTCCAGCTTTGACGCCGACCTCCATCCACCGATTTGATGTCTCTACTTGGATATCGAATGTTATTTAAGTCTGTTGAAGCAGAACTCTTGGTCTTATTCCTCCTCCCCTACAGTAAATGGCAAAACGGTACCACTGTCTACTCCACTGTGCAGTGTCATATCTGAGATTAAAGAATTTATCTTTAATCCCCGTCCATTCCTCATCCCTCGTGCATCCGTTTCCTATTGCTGCCGTCACCGATTATTACACATTTACTGGCTTGAAACAATGCAGCTGTGTTCTCTGGCTGTTCTGGAGGCCACAGGTTGGAAGTGGGTCTCATTCAGGCTAACCTCAAGTGTCAGAGGGGCTGAGTTCCTTCTGGAGGCTCTCGGGAAGGATCCATGCTTTTGCCTTCCTGGCCTCTGCGACTGCCCACATTCCCTGCCGCATGCCCCGCCTCCACCTTTAGAGCAAGGGGTTAGCTTCCTCTGTGACTATACCTGTTTTCACCACCATCTCCTCCTCTGAGCCACCTACTTCCCTCTTCCAAGGACTCGGTGGTGCCCCCGAGGTAATCCGGAATAATCCCGTCTCAAGGTCATTAACTTAATCCCATCTGCAGAGTCCCTTTTGCCATGTAAGGTGACATATTCACAGGTCCCAGCAATTAGGGCACAGTCATCTCTGGGGCGCGGGGGGGTGTTATTCTGTGTGCCACACCTCCGGTCCCACCCATTAGTAAATCTTGTTTACTTTGACCTCCAAATCGTGTCTTCCTCTCTGCCCGTCTCTCCCCTTCGGCACTATTTCTCACCTCTGCCCCCTTGTCCTGGCATCCGTCACCCCTCACCAGACTCCTCTGCGGTGACCTTCCAACCATCCCTGCCGTTGCCTCGCCCTCTCCAGCCCCAAGTTCGTTCTCCACACGGCGGAGGGAGGGGTCTTCACAAAACCTCAACCGATCACTTCAACCCCCTGCTTGCACACTCCCCGCCCCCTCCAGAGGCTTCCAGGTGCTCTGAGAAGGAAAGCCACACTCCTGAGCACAGTCTGCCACAGTGTGTTCGTGGCTGCCCTTACCCGCCTCTCTGACTACCATGCTCCCATCTGTCCCCGCTGCTCCAGCCACACGGCCTTCTTGCTGTTCCTCACGCATGCCAGCTGCGTTCCTGCCCCAGGGCCCTTCCGTGGGCTGCCAGAATACTCCTCCCTCAGATCTTTCCGGGGCTCGCCCAGTCTCAGGTAGCCACCCAGTCGCGCACTGCCACGCTGCCCTGTTTTAGCTCTCTGCGCGTCTCTTACCGCTACCTGGCCTTTTCCTGGTTTGTCTCCCCTTCTGGAATGTGAGCACCACGAGGGCAGAGACGCTTCTGCCTCACCCACCACTGTACGTGTCGGGTGCTGGCAGGTGCTAAGTAAATGCTGGCTGGTGGCTAATGCGTGCAGCACTCTGAGGTCAGGCCAAGGGAGCAGGAAAGCTTCTCCAAGGTGACCCTGAACTGCAGCTCACACGACGCCTGGGCTGTTGGCAGGAGAAGGGAGGGAGGTACAGCCTGTCCAGGCACCCCCAGGTGAGACAGATTGCCACAGCCTCGGAAGGATGTGGGGGGCCTGGAGAGTGTGCATGTGGGAGGCTGGTGGCCCAGGGAGAGCGGTGACGAGCTCTACTTAATAACTGCAGACCCAGACCTCCCTCACCTGGTTCTGAGATGATGGGCCAGGTCCTGCGAGCCCCCTGTGGGTGACCAGATTACGCACTCCCGAGTCAGCACACTCCAACATGGGCCATCTTCTTTTCTTGATTATTATGATTATTTTATTGGGTTTTTTTTTTTTTAATTTTTTTCTTCAACGTTTTTATTTATTTTTGGGACAGAGAGAGACAGAGCATGAACGGGGGAGGGGCAGAGAGAGAGGGAGACACAGAATTGGAAACAGGCTCCAGGCTCCGAGCCGTCAGCCCAGAGCCTGACGCGGGGCTCGAACTCACGGACCGCGAGATCGTGACCTGGCTGAAGTCGGACGCTTAACCGACTGCGCCACCCAGGCGCCCCATTATTTTATTGGTTTTAAGAGAATTTAGTGATTCATCACTTGCATATAACACCCAGCGCTCATCCCAACAAGTGCCCTCCTTAATGCCCATCATTCATTTAGTCCCCCCATCCCGGTCCACCTCCCCTCTTTTCTTTTTTATTAAAAAAAATTTTTTTTTAACATTTACTCATTTTTGAGGGACAGAGAGAGAGAGAGAGCCCAAGCAGGGGAGGGGCAGAGGGAGAGGGAGACACAGAATCCCAAGCAAGCTCCAGGCTCTGAGCCCCGATGTGGGGCTTGAACCCACGAACCACGAGATCATGATCTGAGTCGAAGTCGGACGCTTAACCGACTGAGCCACCCAGGCGGCCCTCCCCTCTTTTCTTGTTAAATTAACTAGTTAATGTTTTATGCAGGCAATGAATGTACATGGTAGTAAAAGTCAAATAATACAAGAGAGAAAAGTAACTTTATTCCTACAGCATCCCTGTGTCCTGTTGCTCCTGTCCACAGACGTAGCCACTCTTGGAACTTTCCTGGGGGTCCTTTCAGAACTAGCGTATCGGGCGCCTGGGTGGCTCAGTCGGTTAAGCGTCCGACTTCGGCTCAGGTCATGATCTCACGGTCTGTGAGTTCGAGCCCCGCGTCGGGCTCTGTGCTGACAGCTCAGAACCTGGAGCCTGCTTCGGATTCTGGGTCCCCCTCTCTCTCTGCCCCTCCCCTGCTTGTGCTTTCTCTCTCAAAAATAAGTAAACATTAAAAAAAAAATTAAAAAGAAATAGCCAGCATATCTGTATGTGTATAAGAAAGAGTGTTGTTGGTTTCTGGTTTTCACACACGATAGTAACATACTGCATACCCTGTTTTGTATCCCTCTCTAACAGTGTTACCTATTGCTGTGTAACAAACCCATCCTCAAACTTGGTGCCTTCAAATAGCCACCTTTTATTATTTTTCACCCTTCTGGGCTTGCCAGGGGAGCCAGCTGTGGGTCTGCTCCGCGATGGAGCTGCTCTTGTCTGGGCCCTCTCCCGTGGCTGGGCCTGGCTGAGACGACTCAGCTGTGTTCCCTGTGGCCTTTCTTAGCCAGCCCGGCTGCGTTCTCAAGGTGGTCACAGAGAAGCGAGAGGAAAGCAGACGCGAGTAAGCCCTTTTCCGAGCCTCTGTGCGTGTCACACGTGTCTGCGTCTGTCCTGTCAATCAGAGCAAGTTACGCGGCCAAGCCCACGTTCAGTGTGAGAGGCCAGAAAGCATGTGGGTTCAGGGGTATGAAGAGCTGGGGCCGCTCGTGCAGGCAGGTACCGCGGGACCGTATGTAGATCCGTTTCCTTCTGTGTAAGGGACGCGTCATGTCCCATCACGTGGGGCACGCCACAGTGAGGACTGTGCAGGTTGTTTTCTGTCCTGTGCTGTTCCCAGTGGGGCCCTATGTAGAAACATCCTGTTGGTACACGTAGGTGCTCAGGAGTGCACGTATGTATGGGATAAGTTCCTAAGCCTGGAATTTCTGGGTCAGATGGTGCAGGTACCTAAATCGTTCTGTAGATGTTGCTAATTGCCCTCGGTCGACACTCGTACCGATTTATGCTCCTGCCGACAGTATCCCAGTGTCTGTTTTTCTGTCACTTGCTGGTGGGGAGAGGATGACAAGTGCTGTAGGTGCTGGGGTACCTGTGACTTACAAGAAGCCAAGTAAATGAGACGAAATTCGCTGAAGCCATCCTGAGACCAAGAAATGGAGAACCTGGCTGACTTCGCAGGGCAACCACGGAGGTGCAGGGGACGCTGACAACGGCTGGACTTGAGCAGGGGTTTGTTTTTCCTCTTGGATCGGAGCCACCGGGGGGTTGGTTTGAATAGACCTAAATGCTTCTCTATTGACAAATGCGAGCTGTTGAGAGTTTTTTGTATTGGTGTCACGTACTCCCTGGAATAGAGTGGAAACCTTAAGCTTTTTTCTTCCGCGTCTGATCCAGTCTCTGGGTGTCAGCTGTTTATCCCGTGAGGGAGAAGGCTGGGAGGAGGGGGCAGTCACCTGAAGTGGCAAAGGCCACACAGCGCCTCCCTCCTTGGGGGAATCAGGGAGGCCAAGGCCGCCTGGGCATCGAGCAGGGCCAGCCGCCAGGCTTCGGGGATTGTCTGTTTGCAGATGAAGCTCAGCACAGGGCTCTCGCCCGGGGCCGATTCCCCATCTGCTTCTCAGTGAGGGTCCCCAGGAGCAGTCTCTGTCCAGCTTCAGGCTTTATCTCTACCTAAGTCCCTGGGAAGCTGGTTTCTGCAGCCTCACTTAAACCCTGAAAAATACCCGTGGGAAAGGTGGAAACCAGCCCTGAGCACCCCTGAGTCCCTCCTCACCCTGGTCACCTGACAATCCTGGCAGGCCGAGCAGGAAGGGATTTAGGAACGGCCCGCGCAGCCCTGCGGCAGAAGGGTGAAATGGCTTGGCCAGCGTCACATGGCTGCTTGGGAGGGAAGCTGGGCCCCTTCTCTGGATGCTGATGTCCACACGGTTCGTGCCTGACGTGCCGGGGTAACGGCGCAGGTAGACGGCCTGGCTTCAGAATTCCAGCTCCAGGACTGACTGGCCCTGTGACCTTTGGCACATGGCTTCACCTCTTGTGCCTGGTCCCCCATCCGTGAGGATGGAGGTTGAGAATAGGTCCTAGTGAGGTTTGGAGGACTAACGGGGTGATGTGATATCTCAGCGCGCGGCACGGCATTTAGTAAGAGCCCAGCATGGCTTGTCTAGTAAGATTATACAACATTCTTGTCGTCCTACTAGATCGCAGGCCTCTTGAGCACAGGGATTGTGTCCCCTAGAACTTTCTGGCCTCCTAGATGCAACATAACCATTCTGGGAGATAGCAAGTCCAAAATGAATGGCAATGACAGTAATCGTAACTCACATCTATTCAGTACCTGCTCTGTACTCTGTGCATTACACCCACGTCTAATCCTCACCGTTGCCAGGTGAGGAAACTAAGGCTCAGAGAGGTTAGGTAAATTGCCCAGAGCCGCTCAGCTAAGTAAGCTAGGGAGCCGACGTTAAGCCTGGGGCTGCCTGAGGCCAGAGCCCTGTCTTCCACGTTGTACTCCTAGGCTTTTCCATTCTGGAAAGTACACCCTTGGTCCCACTATGCAGTCCTGCTGTGCTCCCTGCAGGGTGGGATGGCCGGCTGTGCCCTACCCTGTGCCTGGTGAGTGTGAGTAGGCAAGTGAGTGGGGAGAGATACTTAGATTTAAGTATTTCATGAGGCGGAATCCTCATGTAAGGGTTCCTTGTTCCAGTGGTGCAGCCAGAAACTCTCAAGGCAATTACAGAGCTCACCTTGTCTGCTCCCCACTTTTCAGGGACCACTTTTCTCTGTTGTCCCACGTCCAATGTTGTGAAAATTGTTTTTTCACATATTTTGTCTTGTGTTTATGGTTATTTGTTTTTTTCACTTGAGAGGGAGAGCGAGAGAGTGCATGCGCACATGCAGGGGAGGGGCAGAGAGAGAGAGAGAGAGAGAGAGAGAGAATCTTAAGCAGGCTCCACCCTCAAAGCAGAGCCTGACATGGGGCTCGATTCCATGACCCTGGGATCATGACCTGAGCTGAAATCAAGAGTCGGACGCTCAATTGACTGAGCCACCCAGGCGCCCTGTGTTTGTCGTTATTTTATACAGGAGGCTAAATCTGTTCCATCTTGGCTGGAAGCGAAAGTCTGTTTTTAACTTTTTATTCTTTTTTATTTCATACTTAATTCTTTAATCCAGCTGGAATTAATTTTCTTGCATGCCCTGAGGTGCCGTTTTTTTTTCCCCTTGTGCCTCACTTTCCTAGCATGTAGCTGGACATGCTATGGGCAGTAACAGATGGCTAGGTGACATCTGTGTCCTTTGTCACTCGTGGCCTCTGAATTGGGGACCCAGGGGTCCTTGACAAGAGCCGGCAGCGCCGGCTGAGGATGGAACCTCGCAGCCTCTGTAGAACTTCTCCAGCGTGAGTTCATAGCATGTTTTTCAGATCTTTGCCCTCCTGGTTGGGAGAGTGAGTGGTAGAGAAGTCACCTTTTTGGAACGAGAGAAAAGGAAACATAATTTGCCTGGGCGATTCCCTGGAGCCTGAACAATTTTAAAGTTTCACAAATTATTCTGCAGCCGCTACGTTCATTTCAGATTTTCAATTTGCAGCCGCTCTTTGCTCAGAGCGCGCGGCTCCTTTGGGAACTGAGGAGCTGATCCTCGCCGACCTGGCAGGAAATCCCAACTCTTCCCCTCTTCCCCTCTCTGCCCTTCATGGTTCAGCTCTTGGAGTTGCCCGAACAACGGGGCTGTGCCATGCCTTTGCACGTTCTGTTTCTTCTGCTTGTGAACACGTACCTGTAACATTGCTGGTGAAGGCTTTGTCTCCTCCTCTTCCTCCAGTCCAGGACTGTGCACGTCTCCAGTACCACTGCGTCGTGTGGAGCTTCAATGAGGGAAGGGACCGTGTCTCCTCACTCTGAGCAAGGCCTCTTCCTCTCAGTGAACCTTTCCCAGGGCCCGTCCAGTGTTTCTGTTAGAACTGGGCTCCCTCCACAGCTTGGCAACAAGACTGGTGTGTTCCTCCATTATCCGGAGATCGATACGCTAAAAGTCTGTAAATCCTACAAAGCACTAAGGTGGTAGCTTTATACGTCTCTTTATGTCGTCCTTTGTTTAAATATTTTTGCAAGCCTAGGATATACAAGCCGTGAAATGGGAGAGGTGGGACGTCGGGGCATTCTACCAAAGCCCTCAGTTGGGTTCTGTGGAAATTCCTTTTAGACGTGCGGGACCCTGGGAATGAGTATTGTTCGGTGAGGTGTTCTCAGATAGCCATTCTCAGCCGAAAGCCTGTTTGGTGGTCGGGAGATCTAGTCAGGATAGCAGTTTGGCCACTGTAACTAAGGTCCGAGTGACAGTGACTAAACAACAAGAGCCAAGTGGAAGTTAATGTTTCTGTCTCACGCAGTGATTGATCATAAGCGGTCTAGGGCTTGGTGGCAGTTCACGCGTGTTGGAGACCGAGGTTCCTCATGTTGTGCTGCTCTGTGGTCCTCAGTAGATGGCTTCCATCTGGAGGGTTAGAATGGATGCGCCATTTCCCAGCAGCGCGGACTCTTTCCAGCTATTGGGGTAGGGCGAGGAGGAACCGGAGGGTGAGCTCACTTCCTGTGGGGCCAGCAGAGAAGCTGCATGCGGCACTCTGTTCACATCCCACTGACCACAACTTAGCATCCAGCCCCCAGGGAGCCCGGGAAGTAGTCTCTACCTTGACAGCTATGGGCATGGATAAAACTCAGGGACTCTAATACTAAAGGAAAAAGGGGAGAATGAATATTTGGGGACAGTTGGCAGATTCTGCCACAGGCAGGACCAGACCTAACACTGGAGGGTGTAGTCCAAGTGCCTTGGCCTACCATTGAGTTACTTCACCGTTTATTGAACACTGGCTCTGTGCCAGACATTACGCTTGGTTGGCCCTGAGACTGAAAACAAGTGACATAGAGATTCTTCCTTCAGGCCTCTCATTTCAGTGTGGAAGGGGCAGATAAGTAAAGGCCTAGGCTGGCGTGCTTGAGGTTCCTGGTGGCAGCCGGGGGTGGCATGGGATAGGGCACGTGCGGGGAGAGATGAGCAGTGCCCAAAAGATCAGTAGGTGTTTATCAAGGAGCGGTGGATGTGTTCTCCGCATTCCGAGTCATCCCAGAGGCGTGGAGGAGATTCACTGGGCCCACGTGTGGAGAACTTGGCTGGAACCTGTTTTCCACGGAGATGGGGCTCAGCGGGGAGAGGGGAACCGTTAGTCCCATGTTTTGCTCCCCGCTTGAGTCTCTGTTCTTGCCCTCCCGCTCGCCCACACCCTCTTCTCCGGCCACTGGGTCCGGTGCGCTTTCCTTGCCTTTGCACCTTCCTTGTGCTCTGCTGTTCCCTCAGCCTGGTTTGTCCTTCCCTGTGCTATTTGCCAGTCCAGATCCTACTCATCCTGTAGGGTCTAGTTGAGAGGCATGGCAGGCCACGCCACAGCATGTCCCTCCCCGAGAATGCATTAGCTCCCATCCACGGTCTCACTGTGGTCACAGTATCCTTCCCATTTTATACATGGAGGCTGGTGCTTCAAGAGGGTGAGCAATGTGCCCCTGGTCGCACAACTAGAAAGAGGTGGCAGACAGCAGAGGGCCCGATCTGCTGTCCTTTCTGCTTGCTGGCCTAGCGATTCTGCTGGGGACAGCCATTTCAGCTGTAGGTCAGGGGAGCCCGCAGTGGGGAGTTAATCGGAGTGGGGAAAAATGCGGAGCGAGGAATCCTCAGTTCACACGTACAGTGGGGCTTTCTTAAAATTGCTCCCCCCGCCCCCCCAGAACACTGAGGTTAAATCCTAGAACCACAGTCCCAACGTGACAAACTGGGATTTATATCTATAACTCTGAATCTAACGTTATTTTAGTTTTTGGAAATTTAAAATCTACAGAAAAGAAAGTCCGTGTATATGAATAGTCTCACCCCAGAAATAACCACTGTTCCTGTCCCATCATGTATACTTCCAGTGTTTAAAGAAGACTCGCACTTTTTCCTAATATTAAGGTAAAACAATTCTGCTCAATGAAAACAATTCAAACTACACAGAGTTAAAAAATTACCCCAAATCCTATCATTCAGAAATTTTTATTACTCATTCTTAAGAGATACTCATTCTAGACATGTTTTTAGGAAAACAGAATAAAGGTAAGCAGGCAGACTTTTATGAAGAGTGATCGCACACTCCTGTCCAAGGTCACAGCCATCAGCCACGGGCAGCTTCTGACCACTTGAAAGGTGGCTGGTTAGAATTGAGATGTGCCATATGTGCAAAGTACCCATGAGATTTGGAAAGCTTTTTTTTAAAATTCATTTTTATTTACTAATTTTTTTTTAAATAAGCTCTGCGCCCAACGTGGGGCTCGAACTCACGCCCCAGAGATCAGACTCACATGCTCCACCACCTGAGCCATCCAGGTGCCCCTAGATTTGGAAAACAATGCAAAGAAAGAACATAAAACTATGCCAGTAGTTAAAAAATATGGATTGCTTGTTCAACTGATAATATTTTAGATATATTGCGTTAGATAAAAGATATTATCAAAATTAATTATTTCACCTGTTTCTTTTTCCTTTGTTACAATGGCGACTGCAACTTTTAAAATAACGTGTGGCTTGTACACAGGTCTTGGGCGCAGCCATTCTCGATTTGAAAAATAAAGTATTAATAAGTACTCATGGGAAAAAAGAAACAAAAGTGAATCTCAGGGAATTGTTGAACTCCAGATAAATGCTTCGGCACACGGCATCACTTCCTAAAAGAGTTCAATCAACTCTTCAAAAGACTGGAGTCGTGTGTGTGTGTGTGTGTGTGTGTGTGTGTGTGTGTGTGTGTTTTCTTTAAGCCTATATTACCGTGTTTTGAAAGATGGTGCTCTAAAGCTCCTCCCAATTTTGATATATTGTCATTTTTGCACTGTGTTTAAAGCAGTCACAGTCTGTTCTTTAACTGTAATTCTTGTAGGCACCTAGTACCCTGTAGGTTAATGTGTGGACCCTCCCTGTCAGGCCTTTGCCCACATATCCTTCACCCCTGAGTCCCGAGTTTCTTTATTAGCTGGATTTCATTCTCAAGAATGTGCACTTGGGCTACGCTTTGTGTCCCTGTGCC
This sequence comes from Acinonyx jubatus, assembly GCF_027475565.1. Taxonomy (NCBI): domain Eukaryota; kingdom Metazoa; phylum Chordata; class Mammalia; order Carnivora; family Felidae; genus Acinonyx; species Acinonyx jubatus. Next base: position 131,610,328 of record NC_069386.1, on the reverse strand, counting down.
TTCTGTAGACGTGGCTTCACTGTCTTCGGTTCAGGATACTTCTGTGGATCTTGCCTGATCTTCCCCCTCATCTTGTAGGTGATTTGCTTTTTCTTCTTGGACACTTACAGAATTTTTGTGTTCAGTCACTTATCTCAGCCCTGTTCTGTTGTTGCTCGGCTTATCCTAGGACCCTCGGTCTCGTCTCTAAGAGACTATTTTGGGCTTCCTGGTGCACAGACAGAGGCACTGCTGAGAACTTTAGATTTGGCAGATCTGGGTCACTGACCACAGGACTTGGGAAGGCTCTCGTTCCAGCTTGCAGCCTTTAGTGGACCTACCACCCAGAATCTCAGCGGGTCCTCTGTGATTTTTTTTTCTTGAGTTAATTTTAGATTACCTAAACAATAGGCAAATCTGTTCTCCTTTCTGGGACTGGAATGTTAAAGGTAAAACTGAAGTTCATTTTGACCCTTTACTCCAGTTGAGGTCCTTGCCGCTCTGCATCCCGGTGGTAACCATGGTCATGGATTGGAGATATATCCTTCCAGACCTGTTTTGTCACTCTTACATCTTGATACAATTGCATCCTGTCCCATGACAGCAGAAATACGTCATGCTCAGGCTGGTGTATGAATTGTTCTGGGTTTATTCAGAGCATCTAGATGTGCGGATCCCAAAGTGCTACTTCTGGAGTGAGCTCTTCATTCTAATTAACAAGCCAGCACGGATATTAGCAGAATTGCAACCATAAGTAGTATGCTTATGGGTAAAACCTGCATCTAGACATTCCCAGCTGTCAGTGTCTATATAGCTTCGACTTTTAGGCAGAAACAGACTGCATGCAACTCAGGTGTTTTTGATTCAACTCGTTTTAAGAATTTGACTGTAGGGGCGCCTGGGTGGCTCAGTCGGTTAAGCGTCTGACTTCGGCTCAGGTCATGATCTCATGGTTTGTGAGTTCGAGCCCCGCGTCGGGCTCTGTGCTGACAGCTCAGAGCCTGGAGCCTGCTTTCGATTCTGTGTCTCCTTCTCTCTCTGCCCCTCCCCCACTCGTGCTTTGTCCTCTCTGTCTCTCAAAAATAAATAAATGTAAAAAAAAAAATAATAAAAAAATGACTGTAGAAGATATTCTGCCAGCTCACCTCCGCGTTATAAGGCCATAGAACACAACAGGACTAGGAGATTTCACCGCATTGCTCTTGGAAAATACATAGTATTGTTTTATAAAGATCATGCTGAAAAATATCGTAAGACAACTTTGTGTTTTCCTACTGAATTTGGGCTCTCTCTGTTAACATATATTAAGTCTTTCTAGATTCAATCAATGTGTGACAAAGGAATGAGATACCACCTGTCTGAGTACAAACTCTGGAACATTCTTTTTTTTTAATGTTTATTTATTTTTGAGAGAGAGCATGAGTCGTGGAGGGGCAGAGCAGGGATGGACAGAGGATCTGAAGAGGGCTCTGCGGTGACAGCAGCAAGCCCTACGTGGGGCTCAAGCCCATGAACCGTGAGATCATGACCTGAGCCGAGGTCGGACGCTCAGTTGACTGAGCCACCCGGATGTCCCTGGAACATTCTTATTAATGAACAGAATTCACCATAAGATGGTGCCTCCTTGGACTCCATCTAAGGTTATGAAGTTCCAGAAGGGCCTTGCTGGGGGCATGGTGCAAGGGTGTGGTGGTCCTGAAGTCCTTGGGGGGCCTTCCCACTTAGCCTCTCACTTTGTTCTCTGCAGATGACATGGCAGAGCTCCTCCTTGGGGAGTCGAAGCTGGAGCAGTACCTGAAGGAACACCCCCTACGGCAGGGGGCCAGTCCCCGAGGCCCCAGGCCCCAGCTGACCGAGGTCCGCAAGCATCTGACCGCCGCCCTGGACCGGGGAAACCTGAAGGTACTGTGGGTGCCCGAGATGCGGGGGGTGGAGGGGTGACGCTGGGCCCGCCCCGCTCCGGGCAGTGAGCAGTTACGAGGAGCTGGGCAGGTGGGGAGCACGTCTGTACCCTGCCGTGGCTTCTGGGAAGCAGGCCGACCCGCTGCGTGATTGCTGTGCCGGACCCACGGCTGGCTGACCACCGTGGGGGGCCTTCCGGCTCCTAGGGGCCTCTCTGGTGATTCTTCGACGACACATTATCCTGAAGCATCATCTGCCCCAGGTGCTTGGATAAAGCTGCCGTCTGAGGCCCAGAGCTCAACCTGCCATCTTGGCCCACTGTAGGGAGGAGAGGAGTTGATCAGGAGTGCCCTTTACCGCCAGTTCCTGCCCAAGACATGTATGTCCTGAGAACTGTGTGGGGCCCCTGCTGGTGACCGCAGGCCTGGTACCTTGGTGTGGGAAGGAGCCAGGACAGGAGCTGCCCTCTGCCTGAGCAATGACCTGTTCCTCACGGCACAGAAACCTGAAGTGCTACCCTTCTGCTGTCCGCCTGCTCTGCCTTCTGGTCTCTGCTCCCAGCTTGCCCTCTCCCTCTCACCACAGTCCTTTCTTGCTTCCTTTGAATCTCCCTTCATCTGGATTTCGCTCCCCCTCCTCCCTCCCCACCGTTACTTCGCTTGCGGGGCTCTGCACACCCCGTGGCCCCGAAGGCTGGCTCTTATCGCTTCTGCAGGCTGCTGCCCGTACCTAGCCCGTTCCCATCATCTTCTCTAGCCGCCGTTGTGCTCTTGTGCCCCCCTCACTGTTATCACAGCTCCAGAACTTTTTCATCATCGCAAAGTGAAACTCTACGCATTACCCTCTAACTCTCCATTCCCCCCTCTCCCCGCTCCTGGCAACCCCCATTCTGCTTTCTGTCTCTATGATATTACCTGCTCCAGATCCGTTATAGAAGTGGAATTGTATAGTATTCATTTTTTTTTATGACTTGCTTATTTTATTAATATTATGTCCTTGAGGTTCATCCATGTCGTAGCACGTATCAGAATTTCCTTCCCTTTTAAGGCTGAATAATACTCTGCTGTGTGTTTAAGCTGCGTTGTGTTTATTCATCCATCAATCAGTGGACACTAATGTTGCTTTTACCTTTTGGTAGTTTGAATAATGCTGATATAAACATGGGTTTACAGATATCTCTTCAAGATCTTGCTTTCAATTCTTTTGGGCATATACCCAGAAGTGGGATTGCTGAATCATATGCTAATTCTATGTTTAATTTTTTGAGGAACCTCCATACTGTTACACTGTTATCCCCAGCAGCTGCACTATTTTACATTTTACATTCTCACCAACACTGAGTTCCAATTTCACAACATTCTTGCCAGCATTTTGTATTTGTGTGTGTGTGTGTGTGTGTGTGTGTGTTGTTTTTGGATAGTAGCCATCCTAATACTTTTGAGGTGGTATCTCATTATGGTTTTGATTTGTATTTCCCTAATGATCAGTGATGTTGAGCATCTTGTCATGTGCTCATTGGCCATCTGTAGGTCTCTGGAGAAATATCTATTCAAGTGCCTTGGCCAGCTTTTATTCAGGTTGGGTTTTTGTTGTTGTTGAGTTGTATCTCTTTGCTTTTGACCTGGATGATTTCTCTTTCCCTTTTCTTTACTTCCTGTCTCCAAATCCTCTGGGACTTTACTCTCCTGTTTGTGCCCATCCCCTCCCCTCCACCCCAAGAGGCCATGTTTTCCTCGACTTTACCTTCTGTATCTGTTTTGGAAACCTGTGCCTATTCCCAAATTGCTGTGTGACCCCAAGGAGATCATTTCCCTCCCTGGGGCTTAGCTTCTCTTGGTTTGAAAGGGGTGGGCTGTTGGAGGGGTGAGCTTGGACCCTCCCAGCTCCAGTATATTCCAAGCCTGCGAGCTTTCATTCTGAGATGTCCTTCCTCCCTGTTATCTGATCACCTCCTTGGCCCCGGAGCAGTTGAGGGCTTGGGCAGCATTTGAATACGTGAGTGTTAGTGTTCATCAGTTATGTGGCTGCAGGCTTCTGGAAACCCTGGCAGAAAGCCTCCTTTCAAAATGGCCTTTGTGTATGTCTGTCTCCAGTGGACATAGCCCCAGGCCCCTCAGAGGCTGGCTTGAGAGCATTCACTTTAACATAGGAAGTTCAGTTTACTACGCACTTGGTGCTGCAGGTGGGGCTTTAAAAACACATGTTCTCTCTTTCCTTGTTGCTTTCCAGGGGCCACGATACACTTTTCTTCCAAGTCAGCTCATGATACTAGCAGGTGTTCATCAGTGCGAAGGGGTAGAAGCACAGTGGACACGAGGGGCCACGCTTCACAGTGGCAGCCGTCAGATTCAAGCACTACTGCAAGAGGATGTGGCTGTGTGTTAGGGGAGAAAGGCTGAGGATCCCACTCCGGGCCTGACATCTGGCTGGTTTCTTTCCCCCCTTCCAGACCCCTAACTTCATGGTGAAAAGTTGACCTTTTGTGTTACCAGGTGCTGCTGGGTTTTGCTCTCCACCCTCTACAACCCAGTGTAGTGGTAAGAACACGGAATTTCAAGTTAGAATGCCTGAGTTTGTGTTCCAGTTCTGGATTTATAAGCTGTGTGACTCGGCAAAGTTACTTAACCTCTCTGAGCTTCATGCTGCTCATCTGTAAGCATATAGTTAGCTCAGGGTTGTTTTGAGGCCCGGACGTGGAAGTTCTTTCACAGCCGCACAGCACCAGGGACCTGTCATTTGTTGCTGTTTTACTGGTTCTGCCTGGAGGAATGTTCTCCTCCTACCATTTTGTAGCTTCCTCTACCCTATACAGAGTGTTCCAGAGTCACACAACTTTTGTAAGGGAAACTTCCTCTCTTCTTGACCTCACATCGGTTTGTCTCCTGGTTGGGAGCTTGCTAAAGCCCAGTGCAGACAAGGTACCCACAAAACACACGTGGACTGAGGCAGGAAGGACCAGAGCAAGGAGGCGATGTGGCGTGGCGGAAAGAGCCTGACCTGGGAGTCAGGAGCCCTGCTTCTGATTCAAGTCAAGAGATCTGTGTTTATCAAGGGCAAGGCCACGCCCGAACACCATGGGGGAGGTGCTCTCCGCCCACCTGCGGCCGATTGGACTCACCCAGCAAGGCTGTTCCCTGCATCTAAACTGTGCCTTTCCGCTTGTAATTCTCTTCAGGCTCCTAGATCTTTTCCATCTGGCCTCGTAGTCTACTTTTCTTTTAGGGGAAAAAAAAAAAAAAACTTACACTTTTTTCAAGCTGAATATTAAAAATCTTTCTCTGTTGGTAAAAAATACATAACAAAATTTAGCGTTATAGCCATTTTTAAGTATACAGTTTCAGTGGCATGGAGTGCATTCACACTGTTGTGCAACCGTCTCCACCAGCCATCTCCAGAACCTTTTCATTGTCCCAGGATGAAGCGCTAAGCCTCTTAAGACACCAGCTTCCGCCGCCCCTCCCCCTTGCTTTTAAGCCAGTGGTCTCGGTGCCGGAGGGCTTGAGGTAGGAAGGAAGACACAGCCTAGTCGGCCAGGAAGCCTTTCCTCTGGGTGGAGAACCCAGCGGTGGGTGCTTTTGTCATCGCTCTTTTTCTCTTAAGTCTGCTTTGATTTGTGCATTTGCAGATGTAATTCTAATTTCTTGCATTGGTGCCCCCCCCCCCCCCCGACTGCCCCCACTTAAAACTCTTTTGTTCCCTTTTTTTTAAATTTTTTTTAACGTTTATTTTTGAGACAGAGAGATACAGAGCATGAATAGGGGAGGGTCAGAGCGAGAGGGAGACACAGAATCCGAAGCAGGCTCCAGGCTCCGAGCTGTCAGCACAGAGCCTGACTCGGGGCTCGAACTCACAGACCGTGAGATCATGACCTGAGCCGAAGTCGGACGCTCAACCGACGGAGCCACCCAGGCGCCCCTAGAGCATGACACTCTTGATCTCAGGGTTGTGGGTTCAAGCCCCACATTGGGCGTGGAGCCTACTTAAAAAAGAATAATAGTGAACTTAAATGAAAAAGAAACCCCTTTGTTCCCTTCACTTCCTGTGCCCATTTTGCCATCTCTCCAGTGCTGCCTGTTGCCCCTGTTCCCTTTCGAGAAATAACGTTATGATTTCACTTATATGTGGAATCTAAAAAACAACAAATGAGTAAACAGATAAACAAAAAGTAGAAACAGACTCATAAATACCGAGAACAAACTGATGGGTGCCAGAGGGGAGGGGAGGGAGAGGTGGGTAAAATTGGGTGAAGGGGAGCGGGAGATACAAGCTTCCAGTTTTGGACTGAAGAAGTCATGGGGGTAAAAGGCACAGCCTAGGGAACACATTAATGGTATCCTAAGAGCATTCTCTGGTGACAGACGGTAGTTACACTTGTGGTGAGCACAGCCTAGCTTACGGAGTTGTCCAATCACCATGTTATACACTGGAAACTAATGGAACATTGTGTGCCAACTGTACTCGAAGAAAAAAGAAAGAAATGCCTGGAAGCCAACCATCCTGGCGGACAGCTGCTTTGCCATGCTCTGGCAGGTGACCTGTGCATTGCCCACCCCTTCCCAGCTGCAGGCTGCGGGACAGTGCAGCTTCCTGGAGAGCTCCTGTATGCTGGCAAAGCTAGCCTGGCGTAGCTTGGGTTCCAGGGAGAAGGCGGGCGCCAGGGTATAAATCTGCTTCCTTCTATAGGTGGCTGGGTCGTCTCTTCTTTTCCTACTGAGGGGTGGTGGCCTGGAAGAAGGGCGGAGGTGAGGTGGGTGTGGACTGGGGGAGCCAAGTGCTCCTGCCTGGAGAGGAACGAGGGCCCTTGCAGCCTCTGTGGAGGGGACCAGGGCTCAGTCACCTTGACAAGGAGAATGGCTCAGTGGGAAAAGTTTGCCCCTGGAAAGAAAAGTCCTGGGTTTTGCACTAATTTGTTTATTATTATTTTAAAATGTTTATTTATTTATTTTGGGGGGGGGAGAGAGAGAGAGAGAAAGAGAGAGAGAGAGAGAGAGAGAGAACGCATGCACATGCACGGGGGTAGGGGCAGAGAGATGGAGAGAGAGAATCCTAAGCAGGCCCCGCATTGTCAGCACAGAGCCTGACATAGGGCTTGATCCCATGAACTGTGGGATCATGACCTGAGCCAAAATCAAGAGTCAGACGCTTAACCAACTGAGTCACCCAGGTGCCCTGCACCAATTTAGAAAGCCTCTCTCCTGGAGTCCTTTGGGTTACGGTCTTGTGGCATACCCCCTGTGCAATGGGCAGGACCTACCCGGATGTCCTTTTTAGAGACAGGTGCTTGTATGTTTTTGTTCATAAAGTGTCCCTTCCATTCTGGGCCCAGCATAGCCAAGCACAGGGGCCAGAGGGGAGCCTCAGTGTTCTGTTCTGTTTTGTTTTGTTTTGTTTTACAGCAGCTTTATTGAAATGTAATTCATGTGCCATATAATTCTCCCATTTAAAATGTCCGATTCAGTGGGGTTTTTTGGTATATTCAGAGACTCGTGCAGTCATTACCCTCAGTTTAGAACATTTTCAACACCCCCCAAAATAAACCCGTACCCATTAGCAGTCACCTGCCATCCTCCCACCCACCGGCCCCAGGCAAACGGTAATCTACCTCCTGCCTCTATAGGTTTGACCATTCAGGCCATTTCATATAAATAGAAGCATTAAATATGTAGCCATTTGTGATTGGCTTTTTCACTTGCCGTAAGGTTTCTGAGGTTCATCTGTGTTGTGGCGTGGGCCAGTACTTCATTTCTCACTCTGGCTGAGGATTATTCCACTGCGAGGCTAGCCCACATTTTCCTTATCCGTTCCTCAGTCGATGGGCATTTGGGTTGTTTCCACTTCGGGGCCGTCGTGCTGTGCACGTTCAAGTGTGGGTTCTGTGTAGAGAGCCTCAAGGCTTTGCAGCAGCAGGTGGAGGGCCCCCGAGGGAGCGTGACTCAGAGCATCGTTGGAAAACGTTTCTCTCTCTCCTTTTCCTTCTAGTCAGAGTTCCTACAAGAATCCAGTCTGATCATGGCCAAGTTGAATTACGTGGAAGGAGATTATAAGGAGGCTCTCAACATCTATGCCCGGGGGGGCCTCGATGATCTGCCGCTGACCGCCGTCCCTCCTTACAGGCTGCGCCTGATTGCGGAAGCCTACGCTACCAAAGGTGAGCCCGCGCCTTCCCTCCCCGGAGGCCGTCCCCCGGGGCCACGCTGCCCTGCGTGGAGCCTGCAGGCCGACCCGTGCCCTGGACTGGCAGTCCCCAGCAAGGCCTCGGGGTGGAGCCCACCACATGCATTGCATAGTTCAGGCCCAGCCACACTCTGCTTCCTCGGAGCCTCCGGTCTGCTGTTCTCACCAAAACAAGGAAAGGCCAAACACGGAAAGGGTGCTGATAACTAATCTGCAAGGAAAGCAGGGGTTTATGGGGTAATGGGGATCCTGCACAGCACGTGCAGGGAGTCTTGTCATAGGGCCATGTGGCCACGTGGCTGACCAGTTGTATTCATTGATGCCGCCTCTAGGCTAATTAAGGCTGATCGGTCCCTGCGGATGGCCATCCCTGGCACAGTCAGTCGTCCAGTGTTTAGCTGTGTGCCTGGGGGCTGTGGGGGTAGAAGCAAGTATAAATCACCCCAGTTGCCAGGAAGGAGTTTGTAACCAAATGTGTGAGAATGCAGTCTCAGAGAGGGAAAAATGCCAGAGGCAGGACACATACATTATTTGACCTTTCCAAGCTGCTACTTCCTCATCTGTGAAATGGGTATGATCATATTCGCTTCACAGATGTATTCTAAGGATTCAGTCAAATAATGTATGCAGAGCACCACAGTACCTGGCCTAGGAAGTGCTTATTAAATAACATTTTAAAAGATCAGCCCCAAACAAGGCAGCAAATGGTAAAAGTCGGGCACGGCTAACAGCTTTTTGGAGACAACAGAGGTCGCACAGACCCGCAGGGCCAGGAAGGCTTCCTGGAGGAGGAGGGACACTTTGAATTCCAAAGGCCTTGGGAGGAAAGGGACCATTTGAAGCTGCTCCTCTCCCTCCTGCCACCTACCGTCCAAACCGTGCATGTGATGGACTGTGGCTGGGCACAGGGGCCACCAGAACGGCGGCGAGATGGTCCTGTGTGTGCTGCTGGCTGTCTGACTGGTTGTCCTATGCGATATTAAAGACCTGGCCCGAGGCACACTTATGAGCTTTGTGACAGGGGTGGCATAGTCACCCAGTTCCCTGGGGAGCCTCGAGTGGTGCCAGGTTCATCTACTTAATCTTCTCTACATCCGTGTGGGCTGGGAAAGGATGCCGTCTGTCTCGCCAGGGCGTTTGGTGGTTTGCTGCCCGCTTCTTCGTGGTGCCCACTCCGTCACCTCACATCACCTCACGTGGCTTAGGCTTATGGGAGCTCGTGTGTGATTTGGGGCCAGGAGCAATATTCTCCAGTGAGAACAGAGCTTCCTCTGGCAGTTTCCAGTCACCTGGGGGCTGGTGGATTTAGCCAGGGGTGTTTGCTAGCTGGGGGTGGGGGATGGCTCTGAGGCCTGCTTCGCAGCAACAGCTCAGGTCCTCGCATTGGCTCCAAGACAGGCTGGTGGGGCAGACCATCTGCAGGTGGCGCTGCCAGCAGAGTCTCGTGGCTGCAGGTGGGCAAGGAGGACAGAAGACTTGGTCCCTGAGTTGCCCTGGGTGACATGTGGTGAGCAGTGGGCCCCTAGCCATGGTGCTGAGGTACTTGGCTCTTTTTAAAAAAAATTTTTTTTTAATGTTTATTTATTTGTGTGTGTGTGTGTGAGAGAGAGAGAGAGAGAGAGAGAGAGAGAGAGTGCGTGCACGCGGCAGAGAGAGAGACGGAGACACAGAATCCCAAGCAGGCTCCAGGCTCTGAGCTGTCAGCACAGAGCCTGATGTGAGGCTCAGACCCATGAACCCTGAGATCATGACCTGAACTGAAATCAGTCACTTAACCGACGGAGCCACCCAGGCACCCTGAGGCACTTGGCTCTTGAGACACGCTGCCCGGCTCACGGGAGACCATGCCCTGGCTAGCTTCTGACTTCCGTGGGCACATTCAGTGTCACACGTGTATGGGAGAGGGAAGGGTCACTTTTGCCAGTGGAGGCCCCCAGCCCTGAGAACCCGCGTCGGCCACGTGAGAGGCAGCGTGGACCACCAGTGCTTAGCCATCTTTCTGGGTCCAATGCCTACCTCCATCATGTACTGGCTCTGCGCCCTTGTGCAAATTCTTAATGGCTCTGTACCTCAGTTTCCCCATCTGTCAAGCTCTCCTTGGGTTGTCATGGGGATTACATGAGATAGTATATAGAAAATGCTTAAAACAGTGCCTGGCACATAATGAACATGATACAACTCTTGGCTTACAAGCTAAGTGTTTAATGGAGGGACCACAAGAAGTGACTATGAGTGGCAGAAAAGTTGCCCCTTTAGTTCATGGAGATGCCCAAAGACAGGCCAGTTTCTCTGAGGAGTTCAAGAGGCTCTTGGTCTTAACTCTGTGTAGCAATACTCTTTGGTTCTTCTTTCTTCATCAAGGTCCTTGAGAAGTTTTTAGGAGAGCTTGCGGACAAATGTTCGATGAACGCAAAATATACGGAGGACTCACCGCTCCGTGCGAACCGCTAACCTGCAGGCCCTGGAGACGGGGTTGGTGTGGTCAGCTCCGTGTTTCCAGTGCTTTTGAATTAGCTGCTGACATTTCCAGATTGGGACCATCCAGTCAATTCCAGCTCTGTTGGGAAGAAGGAAAGAGCGGTCCCCTCACTGCCCCCCGGGCAGGCCCTGGCTGGAGCTGAGCACAGCAGCCCCTGGGACATCCCTCCCCTGTGCCACCTGCGTGCTGCTGGAGGTGGAGGAATTGGCCTTTCACAGGTCACCTAAACTGGTCCATGGCTTCCGGAGGCCTGACTTGAGCCGGGCTGCCAGCCAGAGCCTGGAAATGTCCATGAACTTCCACATCTGCTTCTCCAGCCATTGCTGGGAGCGCTTCCCCTGACGGGCTGATGTTAGCCTTGGCTTATTGGGAATCAGAAGCCAACATCATTCAGTTATCAGTTAGGGCTTTAGTGTCTCTTAAATCCTGCAAACCTCTAATTTACAGACCAAGGAAGTGAGACTGGGCGAGGTTACTGGAATGTTACCGATGCCTACTTGTGCCAGGCTCTGTGCCCCTCATTTGGGTATCAGCCAGTCGTCACAACCACCCTGTGAGGTAGGCTCTGTTATTCTTTCGATTTTACAGATGAGAAAACTGAGGCACAGGGAGGTTAGATAAGCTGCCCAGGGTCCCAAAGCCAGGAAGTGGCTGAGCTAAGACTTGAACGCAGAGACCGGTGCTGGAGCCCATGCTCTCCTACTGAGCGGCAGAAGGGGGACTCAGTCTGAAGCGTGTGTAGCTCCAGAGCCCATGTTCTTAATCATGCTGCTCTCCTGGCATGTGGGTCAGAGGATGCTTGGGCCAGGTAAGGTCTCCTCATGTAGAAGACATTCAGATCACTGGAGAATACCCGTGATTTGTATATACACCCCTCTTTGCAGACTCACCTTCCTTGTTCCTCCACCTTAATTCCTTCTCCTTGCCTAGAGTTTTACCTGTAGGTTTTGTGCCTCAAGCTCACACCTCCCATCTTCTCTGACCCCTCCTGGGACGCACACGTTCAGAGTTAATCAGGTTCACTGCTGTCTTTGCGTGGTAGATTAGCAGACTGCTTGAAAATCATACTAGTGTTAGCTGTCCTATTATCAGACACCCCCACCAGTCCACGAGTTCCTCTGAAGGAAGAGCCCTTTGTTTGTTTGCGAGCCTCAGCACTTACCACGGTATTTGGCACATGATTGGTGCTCAGTTATTGAGTGAAATTTATAAAATTCCCTTGCTTGGATTTTTACTGAGATGCCCGTCATGTAGCTCAGGTGATTCCCGGTGCCTTGGCTCATAGCCGGTCACAGTGAGATGCGTTTTGTTTGTAGGCAACATATTGGGCATATTTTAGTGATTCAGGGTCATATCCTTGCAATCATGGGAAGTACCTATGAGAGCGTATGCTGGCATCACACCATGACAGAGCCGGACACGGATCTCTTTCCAAAAGGTTGTATGTTTCAGTTCACTTCCATGATCAGAGAGTTCCTAAGTGGATCTCACCTCCCCCTTATCCCCTTAACTCCTTCCTTCATTTCTTAAACCGAAGCAGACAAATAGAGGGTGGGAATAGAGGGAATTGAGAAACACTTTAGCTTCTGATAGCATTGGTTTAATCCAGTGAGTAGGCATCTTTGTTCTGGGATACAGATTGAGGTTTCAGGTGATATCTCTGGGACACCAAATGGCCACAGATGTTTCTTTCCCAAATGGGAAGGCTTGGGAGCAGTGGACACATGGCCACTGTCTATTTTGGGACTTAGATCTGCTGGACACGGGGTGACTTTCTGCAGATGGGACCGTGTAAACTAGAAGTGGCTTGCCTTCCTGGATGTGGACTTTATAGACAGCCTTGGCACGTACACTTTCATCCTACAGGGACCAAACATGCACTGGCTCCCATGTGAGAGAAGTCCTGTAATATTCCAACTGGTCACAGCCGGTGGGGCAGCTGTGTTCCCTGAGGTTACTGTTTCTCCCCAGGCACTAGGGTGTTGTCCTCATCTCTGTGATTGAAGCCGGCTTGCTGATGTGTTGAAGCTCCTGCAAAGGGGAAGAGAGAGAGATGTCTGGGTGAGCACAAGGAGCATGCCTCGCTTCTGCTGACAGTCCATTGGTGAGATGTTGCTATAGGACCATAGTCACCTGGGAGAAACAAGACCAGGGGCACATGTCAGCCTCTGATTAGACATGTCCCGTAGAGTGTGGTCTCTCACCCAGCTGGAAGTGGCCGAAAGAAGTAGCCTGCTCTCGGGTGAATGGAAGGGGACGTGCAAGACTGAGGCTTTGGTGCCCAAGAGGAGGGACATCATGGACCTGGAGACATACCCGGCGTGGTATTACACTTCCTTTCTAGATTGCGTGGTATCAGGCAGAGAAGGATTGATTGCAAAGGGCAAACGGGGCCCTCATACAAATGTTCTGTGTTCCAGTGGGGGAGACTGTGCCAGAGTGGCTCAGGGACTTGCCTGATGACACCCAGTAAACTGGAGGGAGGGCCAGGATGAGGTAGGAAACCTGCCCGTCAGGCTGCACGGCCTCTGTGCCTAGGTAGAGAAGGTGGCACGCTGTGGGGGAGCTCTCTGGAGCCACATTCTCTCTTCCTCCTTTGCTCCTGGTTTCAAATTGTTCCTCTGATGCATTGGTTAAGAGCCTGGGGCTTTTGAAGCCCGACTGCCCAGATCTGATCTCCAGCTTTGTCTCTTATCAGCTATAAGATCTTTGGCAAGTTGCTTTCACGTCACTGGGGCTCCGTTTTTTTCCTCTATAAAATAGAGATAATAATAGTATCTGTATTGTAGGGTTATCGTAGGGAAAGAGTGAATACCTGTAAAGCTCTTAGCACAGCACCTGGCAGAGCAACAAAGTTTAGCTATTTTTGTTCTTGGGTGTGACCTCAGACGGATAGACCTCTCCAGAAGCCCCAGGTAACATCCAGCTATGGAGAGAGGGAATCGTTGCCTTAGTATATCTGCCTTGTCTGGCAGAGGGTTTGGGCCCAGGAGTGGGACCTGGGAACAGTATATTTAGAGGGAAATCTCTAGGGGCAGATGAAGCCAAAGATCTGAGGCCTGGAGTGCCCCATAAAGAGGAAAAGGTGTTGATGGTGTTGGAGGAGGGCAGTACCCAGTGGCCAGGGGCAGATGGAGAGGTTACCCTAAGGGGATTGCTCGAGGGTGGGGCCCAAGACTAGTCCATTTGCCCCTCACCAGTCTTGCCCAAGGCTGACCCAGAGGGTTAGAGGTCTTTGGAATTGGGCCCACATTCATGGTTTTATCACAAAGGACCATTCACCTTGGAATGGATCAGTTGATTCAAGTAGTGTTCCTGTAAGAGGCACGAACAATTCACACTGTCATCTGACAGCTGTCTTCGTAAGGAACATGCTGAATACGTTGGCTGATGAGAGGAGAGATAGCTGAGGAGAAACCATCTCTTGGTTCGGCTCCCAGGAGGAGGGCTTGTCTCTTCTGATTGGACACCCCTTCCTGACTGGAGGTCGAAGGTCAGAGGCTGATCCCTAAAGACCTCCCCTTCTCTAGAATCTGCAGAGTTCGTGGACCCCTTGGTCTTCCCAGAAGCGCAGGTGTGATGAATAGCACGAGAATCATATAATGACTTCCCCTTGGAAAATGTTACATCCTCTTTTGCCTGCCTCCAGTAAAGCTGGCCCTAGGGTTCTGTTTCGACTGTCCGTGTGCGTTCTGAGTGTCTCCATCTCAGGGGTCAGTGTCAGGGAAGGAACGAAGACACCTGCCTTCTGCAGTGGGCAGTACGAAGGGGCAAGGGAGCTCTCAAGAGAGGCTTTCCAGAAGCACCACCTTTCTTCTGCAACTGATAAGCACTAGTCTGTAAATAGAGAACCCGTCTCCAAAAGGTTTGGATCCCAGCCCTGTTCTCCCCAGCTTGAAACCCAGTGTCTTCACACACCCGCAGACTTCAGCTCAGCATAAGCAGTTGTTAGGCCAAGAGACTTAAACATTCTCTATGAATGCTTTCGGAAGAGGCACCCCCTGGGGATTGCCCACTGTCTCCTGTGGGCCTCCTACCAGAGCAAAATTTAGATAAGTCAGCATAATGGATGCAGTCCATGGATGAGGGGCTTTTTATCAAGTGTTGCTCGGGTGTGACTTCTCCACACTTGGCTCAGCCCTGGGCATCTGGGTGGCATGGAAAAAGGCTTGGAACAAGTTGAGTTGGAAATTCTTCAGACGGTGGGTGGTTATGGCTTGAGGACCGTCATACCCCCCAAAAAGCTGCCGTGTTAAGCAGGGGTTGCCTCTGTGGAATGTAAAAGATACAGAACGAAGGCATATCGGCTCTTCTCCCTAGGGGCTGTTAGAACAGCACTGTATGTCAAGGCGAGGCCCGACCCTCAACCAGGTGACTTGAGGCATTCATTTCCTACACGGTGGTTTACTTTTCTGCTTCGAAGCGTATTTTCCCATCGTGGAATATTGGCTCCCAGGAGCAGCCCCAGCTTCCCCCAGGAAAGTGGAAACATGTTCCCTGGGGGCTTTCAGCTTTCAGGATGCTGCGGGCTCCATCCTTGGAGATGTTAGTTTGCTGGTCCCGGGGCAGCCCGGGTGTGGTGGGTTGGCTGCAGGCTGGCCATGCCCTGCCAGTGCCAAAGGCATCCGCGGTCACACTCACGTAGTGTTCCCCCTGCCCTCTTCAGGCCGGGGGGGCTGAAGTCTTCTGAGCCCTTTGCTCGGCCTCAGGCACAGGAGCGGTGACCAGGGCTTGGGGTGAGGCCACTCGTGTACTTGGTGGGAGAGAGTGTCACCGAAGAGATGTGATGGTCACCGGGGACATGGGAGTAGGGAGGGGGCAGACCGGTGGCAGAGGGTCCCTGTCCTCTGCTCTACCCCGCCCCAGCGGTAAATGAATGTGTTTTGTTCACAGAGAGGATGGGAGGCGGCAGTGCAAATCCTAGTCAGCAACTCGAACTCCACCCCACAAGGCTTTCGGGAGGTGGGGCCAAGCCCCTGCCCCCAGGGACACGCAGAGGGGAAGCAGTGTAAGGGGAGGTGAGGCCCCGAGCCAAGCTGGAGGCTCCTTTTGAAGTTCTGCTAAGATCTGTGTCTTCTGAAAGACAACTTTCAGTTGTTGGTGAAAGAAAACCCAACCCAGGCCGACCTCAGCGGCAGCCGCATTCAGGCCTCAGAGATAGGTGCTTTCTCTCCATTTCTCAGCTTACCGTCCTCTGTGTTGGTTCCCATTCCAGGCTCCAGGCGGCTGGGGCGGCTCCAGATTCTTGATTCTCTTAGGTGTAAGTCTCAGAAACCTCGGCCACATTCTCACTGTGTCTCCTTGGCCCTGGTGGATCACATTCCCATCATTGATGTAGTTACAGGGGCCAGAATCGTGCCCAGGGACTGGCTTAGGCCTTGCATGAAGGCCGTGATGAGGAGGGGTGGTCCCACCGGGAGAATCAGACTTCTATGATAGAAGTCCATAGTGTGGCTCTTCTGAATAGGAGTCCTCTCGTCAAAGAGGCCCAGGGCCCTGAACACCCTTTTCTCCCTGGCAGCGGTCCTTGCAGGGTAGAAGGAACATGAGAGGAGCCACATGGCTGCTCTGTGACGGAGTCTCTGTGGACTGGACTGGAGGGGCCTTCCTACCAGACCATATCAGGTGGGTAAGCGCTGAAGGAATGGGGCTTTTTGGAAAAGAACAGTGTCCAGGGGTGGAGGGCCCTTGGGGGAAGAAAGACTTCTCTGTTCTGTCCTCGGGGATGGGGCCAGAGCGGGGCGGTGGAAACTTCACCGAGTCCAACGTTAGGCCCGTATCTGGAAGTCTTTCTACTAGCAGGAGCTACCTCAGGGCTTGGCTGCCCTGAGAGGTGGGGGTTCCCGGTGGGTTAGCATTTATCGAGCCCTGCCCAGAGGCAGGCGTGATGCTTGCTGATTTACCTGTGTGACTGCACCCCATTCTGGCAGCAGTCCTGTGCCCAGGGATTATCATTCCCTGTGAGCAGTTGAGAGGCTGAATTTCGGAGGTGAAGTGGGATTCACCTCAAGGCCTGTGGACCCCAGAATCCCTACTCTCTCCGCTTTATCGAGCTGCCTTTCAGCTGGAGCATAAACTCATTTAGAGTGGGGTTGTTGTCGACAAGGGTCTGGTGTCAGATAACCTGCGAACCCCTCATTCTGTTCTGTGATTCTTAAACCATTTAAGTGTCTAAGTCCTACTTGTTTTACCTGCAAAATGGGGATAATAATATTCAGGTGAGAGTCCTGAGAAGGCTGGATTAAGACAAAATGGGAAAATGCTTTGAAGTCTATAAATCCGAGGTCAACAGAAGGAGATTTGTGTAGTCGGACATACACCTGCAGTTGGGGGCGACGGGTGGCTGTGATGGTCTCATCCTCCCCTCCCCAAGGTCCTGTCTAGCATGCTCCTTTCCTTGGGCAGTGAGGTGGGACTTCTGGCTGTCCCTGTGTTTGACCTCCTGCCCCTTCCCCTATCATTTTATTTTACTCTTCTTCTTGTTACAGACAACATACATGTGCATTATATAAAAATCAGAAATACAGACCAGTCAAAAGAACATAAAAATATCCATCACTTGGTCTATCCAGAGCCAACCTCTGTTAACATTTTAGTGCGTTTACTTTTAGATCTCTATAATTATCATGTGTGATTTTTTTTTTTATAAAAATGAGTTTATACCACATATACTGCTTTGTGACCTGCTTTTTCCACTTCAGATCATAAACACTTTTAGCAGCTGTACAGCATTTCATTATATGGGCAAGCTATAATATATTTAACTAAAAAGCCCCTATTTTTGGACATGTAGGTTGTTTTCAGCTTTTTACTGTTACACGTAAAGCTGTGACGAACCACCCTCTTGGCCTGGTCTTTGTGCTTGTCCTTAATGATTTCCCTGGGAGAGATTTCCAGAAGGGGAGTTTCTGGGTCAAAAGAGAAGTATTTCCAGACTGCTCTGCAGAGGGCTGTACCTTTGTGCTTTTCTGTCCATAGGGTAGGGGACCTGCTGCCTCTCCTTCTGGCCCACACTGAATAGAACCCCTTTGACCTAAAAATGAACTTTGATTCTTTGGTTGTGTGTTGAGTGCCGGCTGTTTGGAAAATAAAGAAAAAGGTAAAGCAGAAAGTAAAATCAGTCCTCATGCTACCACTTAAGCTAGTTGACCACTGCTAAATATATATATATATATATGTATATATATATATATACACATACATATATATATACACATACATATATATATACACATACATATATATATACATACTAATATACACATATATATTACATATAATATATATAATATAAATATCTATTTTTAAATTTATATGTGTCTACATATAGATATTTTATATCTAAATATCTATCTATATTTATATCTATATATATTTAATATTTAAAATATATAAAATATATTTATATAATATTTTTAGTTTTATTTTGAGAGAGAGAGAGCCCACAAGCAGGGGACAGGGGCAGAGGGAAAGACAGAATCCCAAGCAGGCTCCGTGCTCAGTGTGGAGCCTGACGTGGGGCTCAATCCCGTGTGCCTGGGATCATGACCCAAGCCAAAATCAAGAGTTGATGCTCAAGTGACTGAACCACCCAGGCGCTCCTATGCTATTTTAAATACAGTTAGGATTATGCTAGATATACTATTTATGGTCTACTTTTTCACTATATGTATATATGTATATGTATAATTATTTTTCCAGGTCATTAAGTATCTTTGAAAAAAGTTTTTAATGACGGCATGGTGGTGTGCCTTATGGGATATTTTTGAGCCACTTTCCTATGGAACATCTGTATTGTTTCAGTTTTTCATATTACAAATATGGTCTTTGTATAGCTTTTTTGTCTAGCTTATATGGTCTTTGTCTAGCTTATATGGTCAAATATAGCTTTTTAAAAAAAACCAGATTTATTAAGATATAATTCAGATACCATAAAATACAACCTTTTAAAGTTCAGTGGTTTTTAGTACGTTCAGAGTTGTGCATTCATCACTCCATCACCAGTGTCACTTCCCATTGCCTAGTTAACATCCCCCCAGACGAAGTCAACCACTTTGTGTCTCCACTACATTTGCCTGTTCTGGCATTTTATACAAACAGGATCATGTAGTATGTGATGTTTTGTGTCTGGCTTCTTAGCATGTTTTCACGGTTTGTCCCTGTTGTAGCATGAATCCGTGCTTCGTTCATATTTTGGCCAAATAATATTCCATTGTATGGATATGTCACATTTTGCACATTTTATTAATTCATGCATCAGTTGATGGACAAGAGGTGGTTTCCACTTTGGGGCTATCATCAATAATGCTGCTGTGAACATTTGTGCATAAAATTTGGGGGGCATGTATAGTTTCATGTGTCTTGGGTATACACTTGGGAATGGAATGGATCATGTGACTACTCTGGGTTTCATGTTTCAAGGAACTGCAACTATTTTCCGAAGCGGCTGTACTACTCTAGAGGCTCCCGTTGCTTTACAACTTGTCCTCCATGAAGCTGACTCTATAATCTGTCCTCTTGATTATAGCCATCCTAGTGGGTATGAAGTAGTATGTCACGAAGGCACCCCCAAAACATAAACGTTTTAAATTTTTGATTAAGTTTGGGACGCCTGGGTGGCTCAGTTGGTTAAGCGTCCGACTTTTGGCTCAGGTCATGATCTTGCGGTTTGTGGGTTCAAGCCCGCGTCGGGCTCTGTGCTGACAGCTCGGAGCCTGGAGTTTGCTTCGGATTCTGTGTCTCCCTCTCTCTCTGCCCCTCTTCCGCGCACTCTCTCTTTCTCTCTCTCTCAAAAATAAACATTAAAAAATTTAAATTCTGATTAAGTTCAGTGTTTCTTCTACTTTTTTTTTTTTTTTTTTGGTTGCTTTTATGTTTTTGGTGTTGTAGCTAAGAAATCACTACTTAATTGAGGTCACAAAGATGTATTCCTATGTTTTCTTCTAAGAGTTTTACAGTTTTAACTCTTAGATTTAGATCTATAATCTACTTTGAATTAATTTTTATGTATGGTATGAGAACTTCATTCTGTTGCATGTGGATATGCAGTTATTACCACAGCATTTGTTGAGAAGACTTTTTCATTGAGTTGTCTTGATATCTTTGTTGAAATCGATGAACGTGAATGTAAGGGTTTATTTCTGGGTTCTTAATTCTAGTCCACCATTTGTTTATATTTCTGTCCTTATGCCAATACCACACTGTCTTTATTACAGTAGCTTTGTATTAAGTTTTGAGATATGGAAGTGTGAGTCTTCCAACTTTGTTCTGTTTTAAGATTATTTTGGCTTTTCTGGGTTCCTTACATTTCCATATACATTTTAGGATCAAGTGGTCAATTACTGGGGAAAAAAAATACTGCTGGGAATTTGAGGATTCCGTTGAACCTATAGATCAATTTGGCGAGTATTGCCATCTGATTAATATTGTCTTCCAGTCAATGAACACAGAATGTCTTCTTTAATGTCTTTCAAAAGTGTTCTGTAGGGGGTATAGCTCAGTGGTAGAACACTTGACTGTAAAAGTGTTCTGTAATTTTCAGTGTGACTTCCATTCCTTTTCTTAAATTTATTCCTATTTTCTTCTTTTTGATGCTATCATAACTGGAATAGTTTTCTTAATTTCATTTTCAGATTGTTCACTGCTAGTGTATAAAAAATACAAGTATTTTTTTGTATATTGATCTCTTACCTTATAACCTTGCTGAACTGATTTTTTTAGCTCTAATCATTTTTTGGTGTGTACAGATTCTATAGGGTTTTCTCTAGACAGGATCGTGTCACCTGTAAAAAGGATAGTTTTACTACTTCCTTTCCACTCTGATGCCTTTTGTTGTTGCTGCTTAATTGCATTGGCTACAACCTCTATTCTAATGTTTAATACAAATGACCAGAACAGAGATCTTCTAAGATAGGGGAAAAGCTTACAGTCTTTCATCATTGGATATGATGTTAGCTGTGGGTTTTTCATAGATGGCGTTTATCAGATTGGAGAAGTTTTCCTTTATTTCTGTTCGTTGAGTGTTTTTTATCATGAGAGAATGTTAGGTTTTGTCAAATGCTTTTTTCTAGTGAGATGATCATGTAAATTTTTGTGCTTTATTCTTCTAATGTGGCGTATTACATTGATTTTCATATGTTTAATCAGCCTTGTATTCCTGGGATAAATCCCACTTAGGGCATATATACACTCTTTTATATGTTGCTGGGTTTGATGCACTAATATTTTGTCCAGGATTTTCACTTCTATACTCAGAATGGATATTGGTGTAGTTTTTTTGGTGATGTCTTTGTCTGGTTTTGGTTATCAAGGTAACACTGGTGTTGCAGAGTCAGTTTTGAAGTGTTCCTCCTCTTTTGCTCTTTGGAAGAGTTTGCCAAGTATTGTGTTAATTTTTAAAGCATTTGGTAGAATTCACCAGTAAGCCATCTGAGCTTGAGTTTGTCTTTCTAGGAAATTTTTTGATTTCTCAATTCCGTCTCTAACTACTCTACAGTTTTAAAAGATTTTTAAAATTTAAAATGTATTTTTTATGATTTTATTTTATTATTATTATTTTTTTTTTCCAGAGAGAGAGGGTGCAAGTGAGCAAGAGGCAGAGAAAGGGAGATGGAGAGAGAATCCCATGAGGGGCAGAGAGAGAGTGAGAGAGAAGTGGGGCTCACCCGAAGCAGGGCTCCTGCTCACCCAAAGTGGGGCTGGAGCTCACCAACTGTGAGATCATGACCTGAGCCCAAGTCAGATGCTTACCCGACTGAGCCCCAGGTGCCCTGTTTTAATAGATTTTAATTAGCCTTTACTTGTTCTCCACTTCCTTTGACATGGCATTTTTTCATTGGAGCCCCGAGCCTCTTGATCGTGGCAAACAACCCTGGTCAGAAAGGAATGATATTTAGCTAGTAAGTTCAGTAATACCTTCAGCAGCAGCCCCCATGTTATATACACCGTACACCCAGTCTACGGTGTGGTCAAGGGAACAGCACTTCCTGTATTTGCCGTTGATTGACAAAGTCAGCCTGGGGGAGGAGTCCTCTTTTGCCCTGCCAGGAAACTGCCAACCAAGAGTAACTTAAGTTTATAAGTAAGAACGATCCTTCTGGCATGGAACGGAGAATGGATTAGAAGGAATTAAAGATTATAGGGAAGGGGACCGGTCAGGGAGGTGAACTGGCTGCAGGCTCTTTCCCTCTTGTTGCTCTACATCCCAGGGCGCCTGACTTCTGCCAGCTGTTTCCAAGATCCCCTAGTCAGTTGGTTGCTGCCTGGGTTTGGCCAACAGGAAGCATTGGCAGGAAATTGGGGAGCAAGAGGAGAGAGAAGCCAGGGTATTTCTCTCTCGCTCGCTCGCTCTTGCTGTCTGCCTCCAGCAGCACTTTTGACAGCAGGTGCCCCAGCTGTGGGGTCTGACAGACTTCCCCTGAGGTTTTGGCTCCCACAGGGGAGCTTCTGCTGGGTTGCGTCTCCCACCCAGTAGCCCCAGCTTCTGGGCTCTCGTAACTCCATCTCCTTTCTCGGTCCTTTCTGGCCCTCGGGATGTCAGTGGCCTCCTGACGTTTCAGAATTCTTGGATGCCACACCATCCTGTTTGTCTTTTCATCTGTTTCATCCCCTTAAATCTCTTTTATCTGTAAGGACTAGAGTGATTCTCTTGTCCTACTGGATCCTGACAGATACTGCAAAAACCCGGGTTCCAGCAGGCCCTGGAGACGTGTGTGTTGGGGGGAGTTGCTGTGGGAAGGTGGTTGAGGGAGGAGTCAAGATGACTGGGATTTTCAGCGTCACTCACGGGGCAGAGAATGATGTTGAACCAGGTTAAGGATTACAGGAGGAGAAGCCAGCTTCCCTTGGAGGCCGGGGGAAGATACTGGGTTGGAGGGGAACATGGTGATAACCTCTGTGACCGCAAGGGGGTGCTGTCCAGGGAACCGTTCTAATTCTGGAGCCTTTGCTCAGCACAGGGGTCTTTAGGCTTCGGGTTTGTTGGTCAGGATTTAGGAGCTGATTGTGTATAGAATTTGGTCACAACCCGGCAGTGGCTGAAGCTCACTCGGAGGAGCACAGAGAGTGAGGAAAGGCAAGATCTGAAGCTGGAACCCTGGGGGCCCTGGGGATGTACCAGAGAAGCTCTTCCTTCAGGCAGAGCACTCACCAGGGCTCTGGGAGGAGAGGAGGAGGGAGGCAGGTGACACAGAGCTTTTCCCTGGGGTCTACAGGGTCTAAAACACAGCACTGTACATTCGTGGCAGATTTATAGTCTTAAGTAGGCTGAAGTTAAAGTGTGGTGAAAGCAGTCAGTAGACAGTGGCCTGAGTGTCAGGACAAGTCAGTCTGAGGTTTAAAAACTATGGAAAATTACTGAGGTAATCAAGAGTGGAGCCCCCCAACCCCCCACCCCAAGTTAGCTTTTCCCTTACTGTTGAAGCTCAGGTTCTTGATGAGTGCTTCTGCTGAGCAAAGCAGGTCTAGGCGGGGCCGAGCAGTTTTCCAGATTCTGGAGGCTCTGTCCTGGTCTTGCTGGGGCAGCCCCATATCCTGGTCTGTCCCACCCGTGTTCTGCCCACCTGCCCTCACCCCTGCCAGGCCCATTCCCCACCTCTACTTGTCTTCTCCCTCCAACCAGGGTCTCTTCCTTTTCCCTGTGAGGAGTCCACCCCTGGTGACATGTCAGTGACCATCTCTCCAGCTCTGTTGTCCACTTCAGTCCCTCCTTCCTTTTCTATCTCTATTTATAGTTAGTACCATCCAATTTGGCATTCAGTTTTTGTTTGATGACTTCACACCTGTCACTTGCCTTTCTCAAACTAGATCATATATTTAACTCATTAAGCTAGCAAATATGTGAGCGCCTACTCCGGGGTGGCCTCTGAGGGCATGTCATGTCCCAACTGCTTGTTTTGTGTCCCCACATTCACACAAGGGACAGTACTTGCCACACAGGGCTACTGGCGATGGGGTGGCTCTTTAAACAGTTTCCCCTGTCAACCCTGGGGTGCACCGCTGAAGCCAAGTAACACAAGTTGCTTAACCAAAAGTGCCGTGTTTCCAGTGTATTCTGAAATCCTCTCCATTCTAGATAAAAATAGATTTTGGTTTGGGCCTGACATGAGACGAATCGTGTCTCTAACTCGTCTTCTACCACATTCAGCTTCAGGTCGGCTCGTCCTAGGCTGTGGACTGTGTTTCAGGTTGTAGGGCTCTAGAAACCTCTCTCCCATGGCTCCTTTTCTTTGAAAGCCAGTGACTCTTTGGACGTCCTTAATGCAGGTTTCTCCCCTGCACTGTGCTATAGCTGCTCTATTTTTCACTCTTGGGATTTGGGTGCTTTCTGCTAGGATCTCTTTGGGGCCTACGCTTGTACGCAGCTGGCCAGGTTTTAAAAGATCATTTAGTTCATACTCCTGTTGAATATTTTAAAACCAGGACTCCTGACGCCTGAGACCGTGCTCCCTCTGCCACCGCCCATCTCTTGGCTTCCATCATTTCCAAACCATGTCTGGTGTTCATTTTCTTCCCCCAAATGTTCCCGATGCTTCGGGAATGAAAAAAGCATCCAGATTTGGAAAGCTCCGAGCTCTGTGGGGGCGGGAGCGGAGCACAGCCTGTTCTGTGGAGAAGGAGGGTGTCGGATTGGGCTCCCCGGCCTCTCCCTCACGCTGGGACTGGTGAAGAAGGGCGGCAAGCTGGGGCGGGGCCCGGGCGGGGCCTCCCTGGCCAGGGCCCTGAGCCTTGAACGAGGCAGAGGCCCGCAACTGCCCTACAGGGTACGCGGCAGCCTCACTAGCCAGGGAGAGGGCCTCAGCTTCGGCGAGCGCCTACTGTGTGCCGGCTTCTGGGATCCTAGTAGCAGGTTATTAATGGTAATTACAGCATTAAAGATGATTCCTTCTAAATACCATTCTAAGCCCTTGCCCTTCAGCGCCCTTAATGCTCACAGCAACCCTGTTAGATAGAAGCTGGTAAGGTCCCCATTTAAGAGGAGGGGTGAAGGGTGGGTCCCCCCTTCCAGCCCCTGGCCCATTTTCCCCTGCCTTCTAGACTGGGGCTGGCGCATTGTGTGGGTAGGGACCCCCGGGTCACCTCCAGAGATTGCCCAGGGCGCACTCAAGAGGCCGAGTCCACGCTGGGGTCCTGGGGGTGCCTTGCCTTGGTGCCAAGCCGACTTTGCAGGAGCTTCTGGAAAACTTCCATCTCCCTGAACACAGCACAGACAGCACTCGGGGTTCTTATTTAAGCAGTAGAGTTCTGTGGTTCGGTGAGCACGTTCCAGAACCGGAATTCCACAGACGGCCTCGAGCGAGGCCACCTGCTCAAGGCTCTGTCGCAGGCCACTCCAACAGGGACGGCGGCCAGCGGCCGCGCCAGGGCTTCCAAGCCGAGCCGGCCGCCGCCGCCAGGGGGCGCCGGAGCCGCGTGCTTGCCGGGCTCCCGGGGCCGCGCATGCGCAGGGAGCGCCTCAGCGTCCCGTCTCCGCGTTGGTCCTGCCCGCCTCCGCGGGCCTGCGGCAGGCAGCGGACTCGCGGGGCAGGCCCCGACATTTGGGTCGTTCTGAGATTCCACGCGAGGTCAGGGGTCGGAGGAGAGGGGTGAACTTGCCAGGCTTCATTAAGTCCGTGAGCCGCCCGAGGAACTCCAGGCCGGTTTCTGGAAGCGCAGCCTCCAGGGGCAAGGGGGCCTCTCTGGCAGGTGCAGACCCGGCCGGGCCTTTGCTGTTGTCCCGCAGGCGTCCGCAGTGCCCAGTACCCGGAGACATTCAGTGCGTGCATCGCTTTAAGAAGGAAAGGGATGTACCAGTATGTATGCCGATAGTGGAGGTTTAGCAGGAGTTAACATGCCTTCTTTTTATCACCGACCGAACTCCCCTCCCCGGTTATAATTAGGACTGTAGAAGCCCAAGGAAGATTTTCCTGGAGTAGTGGTTGGTAGATTAATGTACCAGTCTTGAAGTGACAGTGTCTAGGCCTGACCTTTATGAATTGCATATCTGCTAATGACCATGACCTTCTAGGTATCCCGGAGGTGCGCAGCACAGACAAGTAACCATTGACAGTGTCTCTTCCCTGGCAGAAGAATTCTCCAGTCCAGTGGGGGGCCCGTGTTCCAGCTACCGGGGACCTGCTCTGGTAGTTAGCTCATCGGAGCAGGGCTCAGGGCTGGCTCTACCGATACCCTCTATGTGACCTTGGGCAGATGGGGAGCCCTCTCTGAGCATAGATTTTTTCATCTGCAGAGTGAGCAGAGAAGATAGGGGAACCTTTCTTTTTTCCTTGAGAAGTTGCTTTCCTTCCTTCCTTCCTTCCTTCCTTCCTTCCTTCCTTCCTTCCTTCCTTCCTCCCCTTACTATTTTTTGAAGCCTTGAGATCCCTTTGGTACCGGGAAAAAAGTAGTTTTATAGAAAAGTAGATGGGTAGGGGTGCCTGGGTGCTCTCTCTCTCTCTAATAAGTAAACAAGTTACTAATAAATGAACAAACTTAAAAATTTTTTAAAAAGAAAAAAAGGAAAGTCGATGGGTGGAGGAAACAGGGTGATAGAGTTGGGGCTAGGGAAGGCCTTGCTGAGTGCTGGCTTTTGCCAGTGTGCCAAACCCAGAAAAAGTGATGGCCGAGGCCAGGGCCTGGGAGGTTCCTGCATCAGAAGCCTTCCCGCTCCTGATCTCTGGCCTCCTCCCGGCCAGATGTAACCATGCTCCCACTAGCGGGAGGCTGCATGCTCTGTGGCTGCTCATCTCAGGTTGCTAGTCAAAGCTTCCTGTTTATATTTAGATGGTGTGAGAAGTGTAAGAGCCCTTTTATTGCCACTGACCCATATTCATATTTAATGTTGGTTGTGTTAATAGGCTCCTCATCGGTTCTCATTTTGGAAAGCAAGCAGAGACTCAGAGACCAAAGAAAGTTTGAGGGCTGGAATCTGAGGCGAAGGTCCACGGAGGTGCTTGTCCTCAGTTTCTCTGTGCTACCTATTCTGTCTCAGTCACTGCACTGCTTCCATTGTTTTGAGAATGTCTTTCTCCCCCATTGCACTAGAGGTGAGCTTCTCGAGGGAGAAGACCATGGCCCAGCCCTCAGCAGAGCACTGCCCACAGGTGGTGCTCAGTGAGAATTCTAGAAGTGAAGAAAGGACCAGCACATCTGGTCACTGGCAGCCCTCGCTCCTTGCTGGAGTTGGGGCGCCCAGGGCTTGCGCTTTGCACTGTGGGGATCCCTTGTCTACTTTTCTTGGGAAAGAAACTAAAGCCGAGACCAGAGTTTACACGGCATCATGAATGCTTGGGGTTGAGGGTGTATGCATATAACTCTGCGTGGTGGGAGTATGGGTGATTCTTCTTCTCAGTGCTTTTCTGCCTTTCTCAGATACTTCTAAAAAAGGATAAGGTTCGTCATTGTCCCCAAGAAAGGTGCTTGTTGGTAGTAGTAGTTACTGTTTATCAAGGACTTACTTCCCTCTGTGCTAGGCACCCAGCTAAGCCTCAGAATATTCTCGTTTACTTGATGAGGAAATAGAGGCTCCAAGATGTTGAGCAGCTTTCTCAAAGCCACGGAGCTAATAAATGGAGAAGCAAGGGTTGGAGTTGAGGCCTGTGTACTCAGAAGCCCATGTATTTTCATTTCTTAATGTTTTACCTAGCAGTGTGGCAGTTAGATAGTAATGCGATTTTTTTTTTAAACAAAGACTGAAAGTAATACAACAAAACATAGGATTACCCCATGTTCTGTATCAGTTTTATTCTAGGGATATAGCCAAGAGAATGGAAACCACTTAGGATGAGCGCTGACTCACCGTTGCACAACTGAAAGTAACATAACACTGTTAACTGTCCTGGAATTAAAGTAAAACAACTTAATGAAAAACAAAACAAAATAAAGAACAAATGTTAGAACAACAACAAGGAGAAAACGTGTGTCCATACAAAAATCAGTGCATGACTATTAACAGCACCATTTTTCATAATATCTAAAAACTGTAAATGGTCATCAACCAATGAATGGATAAAGTGTTATACCTGTACCATGGAATATTATTCAGCAATAGAAAGGAATGGAGTATTTGGAACTAGATACAGATGCTGGTCATACAATATTGTGAATGTACTAAATGCCAGCGAGTATTAAAAAATGGCTAATTTTGTGTTGCGTGAATTTCCCCTCAATTAAAAAAAGGAATGAAGTTCTGATACTTGATACGAGAGGTATGAACCTTTTGAAAAAAACACACCAAGTGAAAGCAGCCAGAAGCAAAAGGTTTCATACTGTATGATTCCATTTATGTGAACTATTCAGACGGGGCAAATCCCTAGAGACAGAAAGTGGATTAGTGGCTACCAGGGTCTGGGAGGAGGGTGCGCTGGGGAGGAGCCACTAATGGGAGTGGGATTTCTTTTTGGGTGATGAAAATGTTCTTGAGTTAGCTAGCAGCGATGGTTCCACAACTAGGCGGATATACTAACACCACTGAATCATGATGTTTTAAACAGGTGATTGTGGTATATAAGTAATATCTCAGTAAAGCTGTCATTAAAATCTGTATACAAATAATATAACAAATGACTATGATGCTTCCACTTGGAGACCTTCCAGCCTGCTGTTACCTAAAGATAACAGTGGTGTGGGGAATGATCATGGTGTTTTTCAGGTGCTTAGTATGTGTCGGGTACTGTTCCAAGCACAGGGCGTTTTTACACAGAAAGTCACCTGTGGATTGGAAAACCAGGGAGTCTGACTCCAGACCCAAGTTCTTAATCACTACACAGTACTGCTTTACATATAGAGGCAGGTAAATCAGAGACCAGAGAGTGTAATGTGAGACCTAAAGTCAAGTAATAGTATCTGGTTGGAACCCTAGCTCTGCCACTTACTAGTGGCATCATCTTAGGTGAGCTACTTAATAGCACAGAGACCAGCTCCCTCATCTCTCAAAGGGGATGATAGTAAATCCTCCCTCATAGCATTCATGCGAAGGGTACAGAAATTATGTCAAACTCTCAGAAATGCCTCGTGTGTAGGTGTGCAGCTAGTACTCACTAAGGGTTATTATTACTCTTATGTTGTTATGAAGTAGTGACTTAACGAGCGTCATTCAAATTGCAAATTTCATTTGGCGAGCATTTCAGGTCGAGTTTACGTCTCACTTGCTCACAGAATTGTGGAAGGGGCACTGAAAGATGGTCTGCTGTAGCAGGTGAGTGTGTAATTCAGGGTCTGGCATCTTCTTTTGTGAGTGATGTGTGTGCGTTGTGTGTGTGTGTAAGTGTATATACATGCACGCCTTCTAAGAAGAATATGCTGACTCTGGAAAGAAGACAGCAGTTTCTAAAAGCATCTGGAAGGGGCCAACCGAGGCCCCCAGCCCAGAGACCACTAAAAATTATAGAAGCCCTGGATTGACGGGGACTTCACAAGAAGTCTAGGCCAGCCACCCCCTCCCTTACCCCCACCAGCATTTGGTGGTATCCATTGGTTTTCTCCTCCCTACACCCTACACAGTGGCTTGTCCTTCCACTGAGTTGAGTACATGTGACACCTGGTGGGAACCTGGCCATTCTAGAGGTGAGAACACAGGACCAGCAATCTGGAGCTGCCTTTGCCAGGACTTGGATTTGAAGATCTGGAATCTCTTTTCCTGAATTTCTTTTCAGCCTTGGGAATTGAGATCCCTGGAAATCGTGTTACTGTCTTTGAAGGCCATACCACAGGGCTGGGTTATCAGAGACAGTGTATTATAATAAAGTTTTCCGGGTACTTCTAGTTATACACTCCCTTATAGGTCATGTTACAGCCAAGCGTCAGGGTCTGGCTTCCAGAGATGTGGTTAAGATAAATGAGGAAACAATGCCTAATGTTGTAGTCCCTAATTCATATGATTATATTTTATAGGCTTTTATTGTGTTGCATAACTTTATAAGAAATTAATTCCTTGTTCATTTTAATGCGATTAAAAAATTCAAAATATTGGTTTTGGCTGTTCTCTGAAGTTGTGCAGCTCAAGCTGGTATCCCGGTGGCTGAGCCCTTCCTGACACAGACAAAGTGTGGGAGGCCCAGTGACCCACAGAACTGTCCAGGGAGGCACAGCTCTTGGTGGGAGAGATCACTGCCTTTGGGCTCTGGACTTCGACTTCTGTGTCTTTACAGTTTGAAACTCATTTTTATCGTCATTACTCTTATCAGACACTGAATATGCTGTCAGCAGCTCAGCGAGACTGGCTACTGTGAGTAGGGTTTTGTGGTCTGATAGACCAGGGGTCAAAACTTGACTTTATCATAAAATTCACTAGCTGTGGAGCCCGAAGTTCAGTCTTATCTGTAAGGTGCTGTTAACACCCTCCTTGCATGGTGGCTGTGGGGATTATAAATGGTGCGTGTTAGCCCCAGACATAGTGCTGGGTGCTGAGTAGGGCCTTGATAAATGAGCCTTTATCATTATTGAAACTGTTTAGTCTTACATACCCACACCAGGCTCCTCACTGAGGGTTCTCAAATTTGAACAGTCCCAAATGAATTTGGGGTGGTTTCCCCTCAGCGATCGCTGGAGTTTTGGCCAGTGAGATGTGCAGCTGGCCGCTTCCTCAGCCAGCCCTCCAGGGATACATAGCCCTTGTGGAGATAAACTGGAGCTCCCTTTCAGAGGTGAGGAAACCTTGCTGCAGAAGGAAACCAAGGATGGAGAGTCCAGGTTGCTATGTTATATGTTCTCTAGGCCACACCTAAATAGAGCAGTTCAGAGGCTGCACACATTTGAGCTTTTAAAAGTGTCCGAGGTCCTCAGCCGGCTCCCTGCAGCCTAGCCCCCTCCCCCTGCCCCCCCGCCCCCACCGTGACGTCCCTTTGGTCTGCTGGTGGCCGTGTGACCCCTTTGCTTTCCGACACCCCTCCTGCTGCATCAGACTCGGCAGTCTTGGTTTCTCCCCTCAGAATATTCCCTGGGACAGGACACATTTGCCCAGCTCCCAGGCCCTCTTATAGTTTCCTCCTGGCCCCTGCACAGACCTTTTGGTTGTCGCTTCATTCTTCTGAGACTTTCTTTCTCCACGAGATTGGAGGGAGGATGGTGTCTATTTACCAGGACCACACAGGCTTCTGTACATGGAAGGGCTTCGAAAGCAGTCAGGTGTGATCTAAATGATTTTCTGATCACTAATTTACTTAAGCGTGTTACCCTTCATAGGAGGGACCTTTCAGAAGTGAGTGTACCTGTGGGCTTCCCCTCCTGTGGCAGGGGGATGCATTTTGGGTCCAGTGGCTATTCTGCATTTTTGAAATTGTAGCACACGGTCCGCTACTGTTTTCATCCATGCTTTAAAGTTGGCCTCGATGATTGGCCAGGGAACTGTTGATTTCCACTCTTTGTATGCAGCTTTGATTTTGGAGGCACAGAGCTTATCAAGATGTGCATTGGACATTGCTGTCACACCAGCTATTTGTCAAGTCTGTTCTTCACTATTTTTTTGGTCATGCATTTCTTTGGGAAAAAGAAAGTAACTAAAATCATTATTGATGATAGTTTTCCAAACTGACAGGGTGTCATCTGACATTTTAATGGGGGCCAGTTTGGGCCATGACCTCAGGACTTGCTTCTCAGACAGTGTTGATCTGATCCCAGATGCTTGAAAATTTATAGTCTCGTCGAGAGGCCCTGTAAGTAGCTTTTGACAGAGAATTAAATATCCTGGAGCTGAGCTGCATAGCCACGAATTCACTGTGGTAAGTCAAGGCTCTGCTGTTGCTCTGAGATGTGCCCAGTGACACATGGAAAGAATGTCATAGCATTTGGGAGAAGGAAAGGAATAATG
Organism: Acinonyx jubatus; assembly: GCF_027475565.1. Lineage (NCBI taxonomy): Eukaryota > Metazoa > Chordata > Mammalia > Carnivora > Felidae > Acinonyx > Acinonyx jubatus. Next base: position 131,579,012 of record NC_069386.1, on the reverse strand, counting down.
TTTACCATAAAGAGCCCCCTACTAAGAATGATTCCTTGCCAGGGACCTATTTGCCAGCCCAGACCTTGGGTGTCCACATATCTCCCGAATTAGAACACAGACCCACAGAAAACACCAGTGTCTCCTCACTGTGGAGGATTAAGTTGTGGAACTGGTTTGAGTGTTCCTACTAACTCTGCGTGTTGATGGATTGCAAGCCTAGATGACTGGATTGCAGATATTTCAGACCCCCAAATACAGATGATAGACAAACTGTGCTGACCTGGAATTGGCTTTTCTTTGATTTGGTGGGTTTGGCGGGTCCCTGAAGGTCGTCTTCATGAGCGTTAGTGGTCAGGGTCCAGCCTGCGGTGATACAAAGTGCCTCAGGATAGACGAACCCCCCCCCCCCCCCCCACTGTTCTCTTTTTCCTGGCCCTTCAACACACTCTGGAGATTTTTTTTTCTTTATATTAAATTCCCGATAACGACTTGCACATTATTTGGTCATTTTTCATACAGGCAGAAGGCAGATTATGGAACCATCGATCTCTTTTTGTTTTCCAGTGGTTTAAATTTTGCACAAGGGAGCACTTAAAGCACATCGAGGAAGCTCCAGTCAAGCACACGCTTCAGAGTAGTTCCAGAGCTGCTCTGGCAAATGGTGAACTCGTTTAGTTTGGTTTGCTTTTTGAGTGTGAGACAGTTTGTTGTGGTAGTAATAATACCTAACAATAATCATAGCAAACCCTTCCTGAGTGCTTTCTATAAATAAACTCAACTAATACTCCCATTGAATTTGTTCAATTAAAAAAATTTTTTTTTATGTTTTATTTTTGAGAGAAAGAGAGACAGAGACACAGCACAAGCGGGGGAGGGGCAGAGAGAGAGGGAGACACAGAATCTGAAGACAGTGTCCAGGCTCTGAGCTAGCTGTCAGCACAGAGCCCGATGCGGTGCTTGAACTCACGAACCAGGAGATCATGATCTGAGCCGAAGTCGGACGCTTAACCGACTGAGCCACCCAGGCGCCCCAGAGTTTGTTCAATTTATCTTGTATGCTCCTCCAAAGAAAATTTCAAGAGGCTGTAGCAGAGTTCACACTGTAGAGAGGCTGCATAGTGATTTTTTTGCAACTGCGTAAACAAATTTGACTCTAAATGGGAAAGGAATGAATATTGAACATTCTAGGACTGAAGGGGCATTAAAACAGGAATTAAAACTGTATTCTTTCCATTTAAAAATTTAGTGGAGACATGGAAGATAAGAATAGACATAAGTTGGGGCACCTGGGTGGTTCAATCGATTGAACATCCTGTTCTTGGTTTCAGCTCAGGTCAGGACCCCAGGGTCATAGGATCGAGCCTTCCATTGGGCTCCATGCTGAGCATGGAGCCTGCTTAAGATTCACTCTCTCTCCCTCTCTGTCCCTCTCCCCTGCTCACATGCTTTCTGTCTCTAAAAAACAAACAAACAAACCAAGAAACAAAAAATACACGTAAGTCAAGTTTCTAGAAATGAAAACTGTAATGTCCGGGATGCAAAATACACTGGATATGATTAATGGCAAATTAGACATTGAAGAAACTAATGAACTTGCAGGCATAGTAGTAGAAACTATCCATAATGAAACAGAGAGAAAAATATTCCTTTCAAAAAGTGGAGAGAGCAAACGTGAGCTATGGAATAACTTTAAGTAGCCTCGTGTGTGTGATTGGAGTCCCCTAATAGGATGGGTAGCGTAAAAGATTTTTGAAGAAATAATGGTTGAACACTTTTCAAATTTTATGAAAGCCACAATTCCTCAGATCTAGAAAGCTCAGTGAAGCCCAAGCGCAAGAAACATGAAGAAAATGGAACCAAAACACTTAATAATCCAAATTGCTCACAACCAGTGATAAAGAGAAAATCTTAAAAGCAGCCAGAAAAAAAAAATACACATTACGTGCAGATGGACAAACATAAGGGAGATTTATTGTCAAAACCCATCCAAGTTTATAATCGTGGTAGATTTACTGTCAGAACACAGCAGAGTGACACCTTTAGAGCGCTGGTGGGGGACACGGGAATGAACTATCGGCCCTGAATTCCATACTTAGTGAAAATATCTCTCAAAAAACGAGGCCCAGAAAAGCCTTTTCCAGACATACAGTGGCTGAAAGAAATCATCATTAGCTGAACTACAACTCTAAGAAATGTTAAAGGAGGCCCTTTAGGTAGAAGGAAGGTGGTACCAGGAGGAAATACAAATCCATGCAAAGGAACGAAGTCATAACGGTATTGATGGCTGTGTGTGTTCTTCCTTGTTCTTTAAATGTCTTCAGCATGTAATTGATCATTTCAATAAAAATGAGAACTATGTAGGGTGGGACTTAGAACCTATGTGAAGGTAAAGTGTGTATAATAAGAGAATAAAGACTGGAGAGAGTTAAATGAAAGTATGCAATGGTGAAGGTGTTGTACTGTATGAGATGTGGAGTACTGTCATTTGAAGTAGACCATGATGAGTTAAACCCTAAAGCGACCACTGACAGTTCTTGGAGACGTCAGTACCCGTTTCAATACGTGATAGAACAAGTACACAGTTGATTGGTCAGTAAGGGTAGAAGACCTTGGAACAAAGCAGTCTACTGATTTGACCTAACTGACATTTATGTGGCACTCCACCCAGCAACAGAATACACAGTCTTTTTAAGTGTAATGAAACACTTACCAAGATTGACCATATTCTGGGCCAGAATTTTGATTCAAGTTTTAGCAAATTAGAAGGGTTCAACTATGTCCTCTGGCCTGTGTTAGGGATCCTTAAGACCAATTCTCAGGTCAGTGATTCACTAGAAAGACTCGCAGAATTCAGAAAAGTTGTTATGCTCATGGTTTCAGTCGATTACAACAAAGTTTACAGATTACAATATGTAAAGGGAAAAGGCGCTTAGAGCAGAGTCTGGGAGAGGCCAGGCTCAGTCTTTCAGTGGTCTTCCCCCAGTGGGGTCATATGGACAGCACTTCATTCTTCCAGGAAGGTTGTGGAACAACACCTACGGAGTATTGCCAGTCAGGGAAGCTCATTCAAACCTTGGCGTTTAGGGTTTTTATTGGGATTCTGTTATGTAGAAATGGAGCACCCGTGGAACTGACTTTAATTATTCGGTTTTTACTATTTCCAGAGGTCAAACGGATATAGGGTGGCCCAAGGCCTTCACCATAAATCACATTATAAGTATAACTATCTGGTGTGACCCAGATTAACAAAGACACTCTTATCAGGTACGATTTTCCAGGATCCTAGAGGTTGTTCCCCAAGAGCTGCACGAGGGCCAGTCCTTTTTTCGGAATGTGCGGAGTTTGAACATCCCAAGCCCGCTTAGCCTTTTACTGCACAGACCATAATGGAATTAATTTAGGAATCAATAATAGAAAGATCTTGGGAAAATCCCCAAGTATTTGGCAACTAAATAATACATTTCTAAAGCAGAAATCAAAAGTTAAATTAGAAAGTGTTGTGAACTGAATGAAAAAAAACCCACAACATATCAGTATTTATAGGGTACTGCTAAAGCAGTACTTAGGGAGAAATTTATAGCTGAATGCCTATATTAGGAAAGAAAAAAGGTCTCAGATTTATCCTTTAGCATTCACTTTAAGAAATAAGAGAAGGAAGAGTAGATCAAGTTCAGTGTATACAGAAGAAAGGGAATAGTGAAAACCAGAGCAGAAATAAAGGAAATAGAAAACAGGAAAACAATAGAGGAAAATCAGTGAAACCCCAATCAATGAAGTCAAAAGATCTTTATTGAGAATTTCAATAAAATGGATAAACTGTTAGCTAGACTGTCCAGGATAAAAAGAGAGAACACAATCTGCCTGGATCAGAGATTCTATAGATTTTAAAAGGATCAGGGAATATTCTAAACAGCACCATGTCAGTAAATTTGACAACTCAGAAGAAATGGACAAATTACTTGAAAGATATAAACTACTAAAGCTCATGTAAGGAGAACGGGATCATCTGAACAACCCTGTATCAAAGACATTGAATTTGTAGTTAAAAGCTTCCCACAGAGAAAACTCTAGGTCCAGATGGCTTCCCTGGTAACTTCTCCCAAAAACTTAAGAACAAAATAACAATTCCATGCCAACTCCTCCTGAAAATTGAAGAGGAGGGAATATTTCTCAAGTCATTTTATGAAGTTAGCATTTATACAAATCCCAAATCCATTACAAGAAAACTATGGATGAATATTCCTCATGTACAGAGATGGAAAAAATTTTAAGCAAAATTTTAACAAATCAAATCTGACAGAAAAAAAAAAGATAATACATCATGGTCAGTGGGGTTTATTTCAGGAAAGGAAGTTTGTTTTAATATGTGAAAGTCAGTCAGTGTAATTCACCAGATTAAAAAACTAAAGGAGAAAAAAGCCATCTGATTATCTCAGTGGACACAGAAAAAGGATTTGAGAAAATTCAGCATCTATTCTTGATATTAACTCATAGTAAAATTGGTGTAGAAGAGATCTTCCTCAGCCTGATAAAGGGCATCTGTGAAACACTCACAATTAACATCAAACTTAATGGTGGAGGGCTGGTGCTTTTTCCCTAACATCAGGAATGAGGTAAGGATTTCTGACCTCACCACTACATTCAGCATTGTACTGGAGATTCTTTGCAGCAAGGCATAAGGCAGTACCTAGAAATAAAAGGCATCCGGATTGGAAAGGATGAAGCAAAACTGCCTTTTATTTGCAAACAACATGAGTATTTTTGTAGAAATTCTGAGGGACCCTACGGGACTCTACAAAAATGGTGGTAGAATAAGTGAATTTAACAAGGTTACAGATTTCAAGCTCCATATTCAAAAATTTATTGTAGTTTTATATATAGCAGTGAACAAAAGGAAATTGAAATTAAAACAGTATCATTTTTAACACCATGACAAATATGAAATATTTAAGGGTAAATCTGTGGAAAGGTTTGCAAGGCACGTACACTGGAAACTACAAACCATTGCTAAGAGAAGTTAAAGACCTACAGAAATGAAGAGACATACTGTGTTCATGAGTCAGAAAACTCGATATTGTTAAGATGCCAGTTCTTCCCAAATTGATCTATAAATTCAACACAATCTCCATCAAAAGCCCAGCCAACTTAAAAAAATATATTGACAAGAAGATTTCATGTGGAAGTGTAAAGGACTAAGAATAGCCTTCCCCCCGCCCCCCAAAAAAGAACCTGATAAATGGGAACAAAATTGGAACACTAACACTGCTTTCAAGATTTATAAAGGTGCTGTAGTCAAGACAGGGTGCTATTGGCATAAATATAGACAATTGGCTCATTGAAACAGAATAGAGAGTCTAGAAAAAGACTCACATGTATATCCCCATCTGATTTTTCACAAAAGTGCAAAGGCAATTCCATGTGAAATGAAAATCTTTGATAAGTAGTACATTTGGATGTCTATCTATAAAGAAGTAAACTGCGAGCTCTATCTTGTAACATATACAAAAAATATTTATTCTTTAAATGTTTATTTTTATTTTTGAGAAAGAGAGAGAGAGAGAGAGCATGTGTGCAAGCAGGGGAGGGGCACAGAGAGAGAGAGAGAGAGAGAGAGAGAGAGAGAGAGAGAGAATCCAAAGCAGACTCCATGCCAACAGTAGTGAGCTCAATATGGGGCTTGAACTCACGAACCATGAGATCATGCCTAAGGCGAAGTTGGATGCTCAACTGACTGAACCACCCAGGCAGCCCTACAAAAATTATTTTAAAATGGATCATAGACCTAGATGTAAAACCTACCCTATAAAAATTTCACAAGAATGTATAAGAAGAAAAGCCTCTGGGGGCACCTGGGTGGCTCAGTTGGTGAAGTGTCCAACGTCAGCTCAGGTCATGATCTCGTGGTCCGTGGGTTCGAGCCCCACGTCAGGCTCTGTGCTGACAGCTCAGAGCCTGGAGCCTGCTTCAGATTCTGTGTCTCCCTCTCTCTCTGCCCCTTCCCTGCCCACACTCTGTCTGTCTCTCAAAAGTAAACACTTCAAAAAAAAAAAAAAAAAAAGAAAAGCCTTTGTAACCTTGGGTTATGCAAATATTTCTTAGATAGGAAACCCAAAGCACAGTCTATAAGAGAAAATATTGATAAGTTTGACTTCATCAAAATTTAAGATTTCTGATCTTCAAAGACATATTAAGACATGTCTTAACATTATAGATGAGAGAAAATATTAGCAAATCCCATATCTGATAGAAAACTTGTATTCAGAATATATAAAGAACTCTTAAAAGCTCAATAATAAGAGAACAAACAACCCAGTAAAAATGGATAAAGGATTTTAATAGACATTTCTTCAAAGAAGATCTATGAATAACAAATAAGCACGCGAAGAGATGGTTAGTTTCATTAGTCATTATGGAAACACCCATCAAAATCACAATGAGATCACTTCACACCCGCTAGGACGGCTCCAGTAAAACAGACAATAATGAGTGTTGGCGAGGATGTGGAGTAACTGGACCCCCCCTAAACTGTAAGATGCTATTGCCACTTTGGAAAACAGTTTAGTATTTCTTAAATAATGAAACATAAATTTATTATCTGACCCAATAATTCCACTTCTAAGTGCATACCCATTGAAAGAGAATTGAAAAGATCTGTCGACACAAAAAATTATACATGAATGGTCATAGCAGCATTATTCATAATAGCCAAAAGGTGGAAACAACCCAAAGGTCCATTAGTGGCAAGTGGGCAGGTAAAATGCAGTCTATCCATACAACAATACAAAGAAATGGAGTACTGTTGTAATTTGGATGAACATCGAAAACCGTATGCTAAGCAAAAGAAGCTAGACACAAAAGACCACATATTAAATGATTCTGTTTTTATGAAATGTCCAGAAAAGGTAACTCTCTGGAAACAGAAAGCAAATCAGTGGTTCCCTGAGGCAGGGGGTGGGCAGAAAGGATCACTGGGGGATGATGGAAATGTTCTACAACTGAACCGTGTTGATGGCTGCACAGCTCTGAGTTTATTAAAAGCTGTTGAGGGGTGTGATCAGAGCAGGGGGCCTGAAGAAATGGCTCTTCTGTTTACAACACACCCAACAGGAATCTGGGTTTGTTGTGACAAGGAGCACAAACCTTGTGGCTTTCCTATGAACAGATACCCTACATGTGTCAAAAAATAAAAATAAGATAAAAGTTGTTGAATTGCATACTTAAACTGAGTGAATTTTATGGCATATAAATTATCCCTCAGTAGATGTTTGTTGTGTTTGGAAAAAATGGTATAGAGTAGTTAGGACAGCCTAATATTGTGGAAAGAATAGACAAATAAATGCATGGAACAGAACAGAGAGGCCAGAAATAAACTCATTCAACTATAGCCAACTGATTTATTTTAATGAGGATATGAAACTTTTATTTATTATTATAGAGGGGGAGAGAGAGAGAGAGAGAGAGAGAGAGAGAGAGAGAGAGAGAGAGAGAATGTGAGTAGGGGAGAGGCGCAGAGGGAGAGAGAGAGAATCCCAAGCAGACTCCATGCTCTGTGCAGAGCACAATGTAGGGCTTGATCCCACGACCCTGGGATCATGACCAGAGCAGAAATCAAGAGTTGGACGCTTAACTGACTAAGCCATCCAGATGTCCCATATAATCCACTGATTTTTGATAAAGGCACAAAAGCAATTCAGTGGGGGAAAGATAGTTTCTCCGACAAATGGTGCTGGCACAACTGGACATCCACATGCAAAAGAGAAAAATCTAGACACAAACTTTACACCTTTCACAAATGTTAACTCAAAATGGATTAGACCTAAGTAGAAAACGCAAAGCTGTAAAACTTCTAGAAGATAACATAGGGAAAAAAACCTAGGTGACCTTAGGTTTGGCAGTGGGGTTTTAGATACCACACCAAGATCACAGTCCGTGAAAAAAAAGATTGATAGGCTTTATTAAAACTAAAACCTCTCGTTCTGTGAAAGACATTGTTCAGAGAATGAAAAGACAAGTCATAGACTCTAATAAAATACTGGCAGATATTTGCAAATATCCGATAAATGAGTTGTATCCAAAACATACAAAGAAATCTTAAAACTCAACCATAGGAAAATAAACAACCCAATTGAAAAAAGGGCAAAAGATCTGACCAGACACTTCACCAGAGGAAGTATACAGATGGAAAATAAGCATGAGAAAATATGCTTAGCATCATTTGACTTTAGGGAATTGCAAATTACAATGAGGAGATACTACCACATACCTATTAGAATGACTAAAATCCAGAAAACTGGTAACACCAAGTGCTGACAAGGATGCTGAGAAATATTAAGTCTCATTCATTGCTGGTGAGAATGCAAAATGGTACAGCCACTTTGCAAGACAGTTTGGCACTTTCTGACAAAGCTAAAAATATTACTGTTTCAAAGTTATTTGTAAACAAAATATGTTTATGTAGCTATTAAAAAAATTTTTTTTAATGTTTATTATTGAGAGACAGAGAGACACAGAGCATGAGTAGGGGAGGGGCAGAGAGAGAGGGAGACAGAATCCAAAGCAGGCTCCAGGCTCTGAGCTGTCAGCACAGAGCCTGTTGCGGGGCTCGAACTCACAAACTGCGAGATCATGACCTGAGCCGAAGTCGGTCGCTTAACCAACTGAGCCACCCAGGCACCCCATTTGTAACTATTTCTTACAGAGTCTCACTCTTGGTATTGATTGACCTATTTGAATTGAAGACTATGTTCACGCAAAAACTTGCACGTGAATGTTTATAGCAGCTTTATTTGTAATTGCCAAAACTTGGGGTCAACCTAAGTGCCTTTCTCCCTTCCTTCCTTCCTTCTTTCCTTCCTTCCTTCCTTCCTTCCTTCCTTCCTTCCTTCCTTCCTTCCTTCCTTCCTTCCTTCCTTCCTTTTTTAAATGTTTATTTATTTTTGAGAGAGAGAGAGAGACAGAGCGTGAGTGGGGCAGGGGCAGAGACAGGCTGTCAGCACAGAGCCCAATGCCGTGCTTGAACTTGTAAACAGCGAGATCATGACCTAGGCTGAAGTCAGATGCTTAAGCCCCAACCAAGGTGCCTTTCAATAGATTAATGAATAAATGGAATATTGTAAAGGGACAAAAAGAAGTGATCAGACCACAAAAAGATGTAGAGGGACCTTAAATGCTAAGTTAAAAGTGAAAGTGAAGTTAAAAGTGAAAGTGAAAATGCTACATGCTGCATGATTGCAATTATATGACATCCTGGACAAGGCAAGACCATAAAGACAGTGAAAAGATTAGTGGTTGCCAGGGGGTCAGGAGGAGGGGTATAGAGATGAGTAGGTGGGGCATGGGACGTCTTTAGGGCAGTGAATTTGTCTGTAGGACATTGTAATGGTGGATACATGACAAAACATTTGTTAAAACTCATCAAGTACAGAACACAGTGAGCCCTAATGTGGTTTAACTATGGACTTCAGTTAATAAAACATAAAATTAAATAAAAATAAAAATCATCATGATGAAACATTGAAAAAATGTTTTGCTTGTTGTATGCCAATTTCACCCCAATAAAGCTGCTAAAAAAAATGGCAAAATCTTTGAGCCGTCACTTTCTGTGACAAACTGGTAACCTCTGAGCTCCCAGGCACGCTGTCCTCAGTTGTTGCGTCCTTGTAAATAGAAGTGGCTTCTCCTCTTTCCTGTTCAGTACAGATATCTCTCTCGTGGCTTTTTGCAGCCTTGGAGGGACGGTCACTGATAAGAGCAGCTTGGAAGAGGCTGTTCTCAACATGATGACGCATGAAAGAATGGGTCATTTGCTGACACTCAGCATGTCTGGTCTTTTCTCTGGAGTGGGTCTGCTCTGAAAATTAGCAACTAACTAGATGGGTGTCATTTGGGAGGCTGGAGACCTGAATTCTGATTCCTCTTGTTCTATTAACCGACTGTCAGGTTTTAGACAAATCACTTACTTTCATCCTGGCTGATCTCAGCTTCTTGGTCTATAAAATGAATGGGTTTTCCGGGGGTGGGAATTTCTCTGGCTTCTTCCAGTTCTAGACCCCCTTTCTGTCAATATCAAAACTTCTCCCGCACTTTTCCCTGGAGTGGAATATATGCCATGTTGTATACATATGTCCAGGGCACTTGTCACAGGAGAAGCCCTCTTGTGTAGAGTCACCGGAGACCCTCCCTCTCTCTGCCTCCAGTTGTGGGTGGAGACCGGGGGGCGACTGGTTGCCCAGGGCCGGGCCAGAGGTTTGTGCTGGTTCAGGCAACAGCTGTTCTTAGCATTCTTATTTTTTCAATCTTTCGTACTTTTGTACCTCCCAGCCCTGAACTCTCTCTTGGCAAAGAGGATCTCTTCCGTCTCCAAAGAAATGCCCACAAAGCAGCTCTGGTATTTTCTTAGCCCACAGCAGAGAGGTGGTCTGTGGGACTATTGTGACTCCCAAAAGTCTAAAGCTCAGAGTTGGAAGATTTTCCTAGTAACTGAGACTCCTGAGAGCATTTAACATTTTTTTTTTTTTAATGTTCAATTTGTTAAGTGTACATTTTGGGATAGAAGATATTCTTTAGCTAGTATTGTGCTGTGAGCCAAGCTTTGCTTACTTTAAGCGCCTTGGGCCATACCTTGAATGAGAAGCTCTGTTAGGTCTGAATGGGGTCATGGTAAAGTACCCGGTCAAATTCTCAACCTGGATATCAAAGTCATGGGGTAATTTCTGTGTATTTGGGGGCCTCTTTCATGTGTCACATACGGATATTCTTTTTGGTGTCTCATTCTGATGTTCCATTTTGTCCTTAGGGAGGGTAGAGGGCAGAGAAGCCGCTTCTCTGACAGTTTATGATATCCTTGGACCATCTTCTGGTCCTCTAGGACAATACTGAAAAATTAAGCTCCATGAAAAACAACTCACCTAGTTTTTGTATGTTTGATTTTTTGTTTGTTTGTTTGTTTTTTAGGACTTTGTTTAGAGAAGTTGCCTGTTTCCTCTTCTACCAGTAACCTCCACGTGGACCGGGAACAGGATGTCATCACCTGCTATGAGAAAGCAGGCGACATTGCACTCCTGTACCTCCAAGAGATAGAGAGGGTAAGTGAGGAGCGTGTGTTCGCTCCAGCTGATAATTTTTTAAAAATTTCAAACCAGACCGTAGAGAACTGTGGTCAACCTCTGGAAAACCTTCCACGTGTCTGCCTCTGGGTGTAAAGCTTTCCTTACGTTTTTCAGCGCATGGGAGATGGTGGGGATTGTGGCATCTTGTGAAAAGTGTTTGGGAAGCATTTTAGTATCCTCAGAGCAGAAGTGACAGTGTGCCCCGGGGCTGGTTAGTCATTCATGTTCTCCTACGCGAAGTGGGTTGTACTTGCACGGATGATATGCCCACATGATGTACATCTGGGGTTTGGGAGGCTTTACATCCATAGTTACATGAAAGGTCGGCTGGGGACTCCCGGCTGACCTGCTCGGAGCAGGTGCGTATCCCCCAAAACCATCTGGGATGGTTTACCTCCAGCAGTCAGTGGTTGCCTGTGGTGTGGGGAACCAAGCCGGCAGCTGACAAGGGGGCCCCCCTGGGCAGGGATGGAGGGAAGATACCTGCGCTCACGCCCTCGGGCAGAGGAGGTCGGAGGTGCGATGGGGCCAGCCAGGTGCGGGCAGCTTGTCTGTTTAGAAGGATCGCTGTCTTTTGGCTCTGCTCTCTCCTCAACCTTTCTGTGTGTAAAAGGAACGTCTACTGTATGAAGTTCTTGTGGAGATGGTAAAAGGACGTGTCAGTGAAGGAACTTAGCCCCGATGCAGAAATATACTGGATTCTTGGTACACGTCACTTATTTTCTACTAATAACAATGGGTTCTAGCCATCTCTACCCCCAGCAGAGTTTCCTGGCATTCTGACCAAGGGCTTGCCACCGGTGTTTCCCCCTTCACACCCAGAGACATGTCCTGCGAGACTTTGAAAATGACACATGTCTTGTTTCTCATCAAGTTTATGAGTTCTCTGTTTCCCTAAGGATTAGAATGGGGAGGAGCTGCCAAAGTCTGGTTAGCTCTGTTATGTTGTATGTGTACAGACTGAAGCAGTTTCTTCCCTTAAGTCTTCTCATAACGTGTTGATGTGTGTGATAAGGATCAGAATTGCCTTGTAAGGGGCAGCGAGTGCAGGTGAGAGCCACAGAGAGGAGTCTGGGGGAATGAGGGGACCAGCGTTTGACCTGGCCGACACCAGCATGGGTCGTAAATCGCAGGTCATGGTGTCTGGGAATTCAGGAAGATACTTGGCCATCTTGCCAAAACATCCCCTCAGAAGGCTGCTATGAGAAAGGAATTTTTCAGTTATTCAGAATTTCTGATATGATCTTTAAAGAAATGGTCGTGCAGCCTGCTTTAAAATGCACAGCGTCTTGAACGGCTGTCTCCCTGATAGCCAGTGCTTGGAAGTGGAGACGTCTCTTACCCAGCCAAGCAGTTCTTGTTGACTACACAGCCCTTGCCACTTAGGGGCCCTTATTTTGCACCTTACTTGCCAACAGTTGTCTGGCCCCGTTACCTCAGGGCTGCCTTCTCCCGGCTGGAGGAAAGGAGTTCATCTGTGACACGTGTCTTTAATGACGTGGGGACTGGCAGCTCTGGATGTACTTCCTGTGTGTTCAGTGATAACCACCAGTTCACTGTCAGGTTCTCCAGCCAGACCACCAAGGAGACTTGTATAATCATAGAATTTAAAAGAAAAAATTTTTTGTGCGGTGTTGGGGAAACAGTGGTTATAGGATGTGAGATTTGGAGATGAAAATGGAGGCCCAGACAGGGAGGACCCACAGGAAGTTAGGACCACAGGTAGGATTAGAATTTTTCTGACACCAAGTTCAGGGCTCACTCATGTCAGGCTGCTGCACACAAGTACAAGGCAGTGTCGTTTCCCACACCCTTCCCGACAGAAAGCGCTCAGAAGGTATTTGGCCAAGCGAGCGTAGCTCTCGGTAGCGCGGGGAAGCAGCCTCAGCCTAGGGTGTAATCTTGGGGTATAGATGATTTTCACATTTCTGGCTCTGATTTTCCAGTGTGAGTTTTGCTTTATGGGAAATCACTTTGCCCACCCCCCCCAAGATACAACATGCAGGGGTATTAGTGATGAGAGAGACGGAATGACCAGATATCTGTTTTGACTGTAGTAGGTGCTCGAGAAGCCATTTGTAGATTGATGGGAAGCGTGGGGGAAAAATAGCCTTTCTAAGTGACTGCTGGGCTGGGTGGATGTTCAAGGTCTTGATGAAGCAAGATTGGTGTTCTATGCAGAAGATACCTACTTGGCCTCTTTTTTTTTTTTTTTTTTTTAAGTTTGAAGTTAAAATGACTTTTAAGAATTATGCTAACAGAAATGTTAGGGAAATAGAATCTGAAAGAAGTCACAGACTAGGACAAGCCGAGGTTCATAGTGCTTTGTTTTTCTGGGCGAGCAGGCCTTTTAAGTAGAAAATCCCACACACTCTGTTCTGGTATTTGTTCTGCTGGGCACAGGCAGCCGGTCACTCAGTGGTTTCCCCCCATTTACCGGCCATTCTGTAGCAAAGAAACTTCCGTTGGCCAGGACCTCCGGCATTTTATCTACTAGTGGTGGTTTTTTGTTTGTTTGTTTGTTTGTTTTGGTTTTCTGAGTGGTTTTCTTCCTTCACTAGCAAGAAGAAAATTGGGGGAGAAGTTTTGAGGACAGGGTGGAGTGACACGGTCAATATTTTTTCATGATGTGACAGCCCCGAACCGTGTTTCAGAGATGTTTGAGAGTGTTAGATTTGTGAGGCAGCTGACTTAAGCTGTGAGAGGCAGCAGAGTGCAGTGGTATAGTGACAGCCAGGGTTGGGATCTTGGATTTGCCACCTCCTAGCTGTGACACTTTGGGAAAGTTACTCCACCTTTCTGTGCCACCCGAAGATCCTCATCTGTATCATGGCAATAATAATTGCTGTAAGGCTGCCATGAGGATAAAATGGGTTCACTCATAGGCCTGCCATCATACGGTTAGCAGTGGAATCTTTCCTAATCTTAGAAGATTTCAGATAGTTGGATAAAAATCTGGAATATTATTAACACACTGTTTTTTTTTATTATTAAACTGTTAAATAATTTTTAGCAGCATATTTATGGAGTGATTTTTTTTCAGAACTTTTCCCTTTCTTGTGCAGAAGCCCTAACAGGACCACGTCTTGCCTGGAGTCCTCATTACATATCTGGATTCCGGACTTCTGTTTACCCCTGACTGTTTGACCTTGGTCCAGTCATATATTTCCGTGTGCTTCGACTTTCCATTGTCACGGTGGGGCTAACACTGCCTGGTGTGTTTGGGGCTGGTGTTTTCCACCCCTTATGGGACATGCCATGTGTTATTGTCCCCCTGCCCCTTGTCCAGGGGTGGAGGCAGGGCCGAAGAAAATTTGAATCCACGAAAGCAGGGTGATTCAATATTTGTTTAGAGTTGTTCCTGTTATCTTAGGGGTAAAGAGCCATCTAATTTTCTCAGTTTGTTCTCTGAAGGGGAGTAAGACACTCCTACAATTGTGCACATATAGTAATTTAATCAAACAAATCGAATTAGAACGGATCGAATTAGAAAGGACACAGGCTGTCCTTGATTTGTTTGTCTCGAGCTGGTGGCATTACGCCAACGGTAAATAAAGTTACCTGCCGCACAAGGAGCGTCTCCTGGTGCAGCGATAGGAATAAAGATGACTTCATTTTTGAAGAGCATAAGCCGAGCCCCGCTTTTGGCAAATGAAATCATCCCGTCTGTGTCCTTTGCACGCCTCAGCCAACCAGCTGGTTACGGCTTTCTTGAGGAGAAGCCGCGCCGGGGTTCAGCTTCACCTTCTGCCGGCAGTTCTTTTCTTCACGCCCGATTTTAGAAAAGAAGTCACTGCTAAATTACGGGGTGCGGGAGACGTTTCGTGGGCAGTTTCAGTGCTGACGTTTGGAGGAGAAAACAACTGGTCCCCAAATATCGCGGGGCTCGGCCCGGGACTCCTGCTCCATCAAGGCGTTGCTCCCTGGCCAGCACGGGAGGCGCCCGCAGTGACGTCGTTGACGTGCCAGACTCTGGACCGGATGACATGGAGGTCACGGCGGGTCTTGAATTCACACGAGGTGTCCCAGGAGAAGGACCCCGCGCTGCTGATGGGGAAGGCAGGGGGTGACTCTGGAGGTCCACGTGGCCGTGCTTTTGGCTTTAAAACGTGAGACGGTAAAGAAGAAGATTCTTGCTTCCCTCTGCCTCTCCAGGGCCTGCCTTTCCACCCAGGCCAGAGCACCAGGTGACTGACTATTCGTAGCTTACGAACTTTGCTTCCTTAAAGAAACGTCGAGAGGCTGACTAGCCAGTAAATGTGCTCTGACTCTGGGCCTGCCATCTGGCTGCCTGGGAGAGGAGGCCACACACAGTTGAAGCAGAGGTAGAAAAGTCTGGAAACCGGAAAAGAACAGCAGCTGATTTTAATTTTCGTGTGTTCCCAGCCAGCCTTTCCCCTCGTAATTGCGTGGCATTCAAGAGTTTCGTATCTGTCCTTTGTCACTCAACATTACGTCGGGACTTCAGAATGTTTTCATGGCCAAATAATATTTCATCGAGTGGCCGGTCTTTCTGACAGAATCAGCTCACTGCCGGGTCTGCCCCGTTGTTGTAAATAACGTGGCGATGACAGCTTCCTGCGGGGACCTCTCCCCCTTTGCTTTCGTTGTTTTCCTGACGGCAGATTCCTGCGAGTGGAGATATTTTCGACATTCTCATTAACTACATATTGTGTCCGTTGGCTCCCCACGAGTCACACTAACATCTCCCTTCAGCGCGCCGGGAGCATAATGGTTGCTTTGCACTCTCAACGGGCTTGCTGTTGTGTAAAGGTTATTTTGCTGATCTGCTAGGTGGAAAAAATGGGACCTTGCTTGCGGTTTTCGTTTGCGTTCCTTTGACTATCAGTCAGGCTGAAATTTTGTCCATCTACTCCCAGGTTGCGTTTTGTCTCTTTTTGAATGACAGCTGTATTGAGTTATAATTCACCTACCATACAGTTCACCTATTTATTTATTTATTTAATTTTTTTTTTAACGTTTATTTATTTTTGAGACAGAGAGAGAGACAGAGCATGAACGGGGTGGGGGGGGGGAGGGTCAGAGAGAGGGAGACACAGAATCCGAAACCGGCTCCAGGCTCTGAACTGTCAGCACAGAGCCCGAGGCGGGGCTCGAACTCACGGACCGCGAGATCATGACCTCAGCCAAAGTCGGCCGCTTAACCAACTGAGCCACCCAGGCGCCCCCAGTTCACCTATTTAAAGGAAACCATCCATCTGTGGGTTTCAGCCTCGCATCGTGCTCTGTGCTGACAGCTCAGAGCCTGGAGCCTGCTTCAGATTTTGAGTCTCCCTCTCTCTTTGCCCCTCCCCCACTCAGGTGCTGTCTCTCTCAAAAATGAATAAATGTTAACAATTTTTGAAAAAAAAGCTATTTTAAAGGATACCATGCAGTACTTTTTAACATATTTAGAGTTGTATAGCCATTCGCCAATATTTAATTCCAGAACATTTTTGTTACCCCCAAAAGAGACCCTGTACCCGTTAGCACTCACTCCCCATTTGCCTCCGGTCTCCCCGGTATGTATAGATTTGTATATTCTAGATTTTTCATTCAAGTAGAACCCTACCACCTGTGGTCTTTTATGACTGGCTTCTTGGCTTCATCCATCTCGTGGCACGTTCCAGTGCTTCATTTCTTTTTATCGACAAATGTGCCATTTTGTGGATATACTGTCCAGCATTTTATCATTCACCATTTGGGTTGCTTCCAGGTTTTGGCTGTTATAATAATGCTTCTATAAATTTTCACATATAAGATTTTATGTGGGCAATGTTTTCATTTTTCTTGAGTATATTCTTAGGAGTGGAAACTGGTAACTTTATGTTTAACCTAGTAACATTCCTTTCTTGCCTGTGTTTACTTCCTGTCCAATTTTTGGATGAAGTTTCTTTTTCTGGTAATTTGAATAAAGTCTTATATCATAAATATGTTAGCCCTTTAATCATGTTTGCTCTGAATATTTTCCCAATCAGTAAATTTCCGTTTGCAAGTTGCTTATAAAATTTAAATCTGTATATAGTTGAATCTGATTTTTTAAATTACATTTACCTCATTGTTTTAAAGCTGAAATCATTGGGGCACCTGGGTGGCTCAGTCGGTTAAGCAGCCGACTTTGGCTCAGGTCATGATGTCACGGTTCATGAGTTCGAGCCCCGCATTGGGCTCTGTGCTGATGGTGCAGAGCCGGCTTGGGATTCTCTCTTTCTCCCTCTATCTCTGCCCCTTCCCTCACTTGCTCTCTCTCTCAAAATAAAGGAACCAAACCAATTAGACAATAAATTTCATATTAAAAAAAAAAAGCTGAAATCTTGGGATAACCCCCTCCAGGATTTAACATTTTTTTCCACCATTTTCCATATCTTTATTATTTATTAAAGAAATTGTTTTAATGTTTATTTATTTTTGAGAGAGAGAGACAGAGACAGAGTGCAAGCAGGGAAGGGGCAGAGAGAGGGAGAAGTAGAATCTGAAGCAGGCTCCAGGCTCTGAACTGTCAGCACAGAGCCTGATGTGGGGCTCAAACTCGTAAACGATGAGATCATGACCTGAGGTGAAGTCGGATGCTCAACTGACTGAGCCACCTAGGCACCCCTCCATGTTTTTGAAAACAACTTTTAATTTCGAAATCTTCTTGGGATTTATTTTGTTGTATGATGTAGATATGACTCTAAATTACTGTTTTTCTCCAATTTCACTGCTGCTTTAAGATGATCATTTTTTTTCACATTTTCTGTCATATATTTTAAGTCATTCAATAAAATTTTAGATACAACAGTCATTTCTGGCTGTCCTATTTTGTTCTCCTAATCTTATATTGCACCAATATGACACTACTTAATAAGTACTTCTTTATGATGAGTTTCAACATCTGAAAGGATTAGTAACTATGCATTAGTCTTATTTTTCAGAATATCCCTTGTTCTTTTCTCATGACACTTCTAGGTGAATTTTAGAATAATTCTGTTGAGTTCTAGAAAAATCCTGTTGGGATTGGTTGGATTTTTATGAACTCTATACATAATTTGGAGAATCATATCTAGTCTTCACTCATCTATGACCATGATACCACTTTCCGTTTTGTAAGACTTCTTGTTTCACAGATTGTAGTCAATTTACTTTATTCCCAGATCTTTTCCATTTGTATTGCCTTGTGAATGGGATCATTATTTTTTAATTATATTTTCGCACATAGCAGTGCTATTAATTTTTTCGTTCACTTACACCAACATTTACCGAGTGCCTTCTGTGCTCTGCAGTGTGCTTGACATGAGGGACACTGGAATTAATAAGCCACAGAGTACGTCCTTAGGAAACGGATGATCTCGTGAGGACACAGGTCTATAACCAGTGTGGGCAGTGTTTTGGTGGGGAGCACTCAGCAGACTCTGCAAGCCCAGAGAAGGGTCTTGGTGGAGCAGCATGGTAGGTCAGGGAGGGCTACTGAAAGACAGGACACCTGAGCTGAATTTTAAAGGTTGACAAGGGTGGCAGCATAGGATTATTAGCCACAGTCCTGAATTCTGTAAAAATAGAATTGATTCTTTTCATTTTTCTAAGAATATGAATACATGGTAGAGGAGTGATTTTTGTTGTTGTTTCTTCCTGTCTAATATTTTCCGTCTTATCCCTCTCATGCCGTCCCTCCAGATTTTTCCCCCCATCTCTGGTTTTTCTAAAGCAATGTTAAAAGAATGAAAGTGGTAGAAAATGTAGAAAATGCCCTTATTTTATTCCTGTTTGAAGGTAATTCATAAATATATGCCCATTAAGGATTAAAATGTTTGTGTGCTTATTAAGTTTCCCACTTACAATTCATAACCATTATGTAGGGTATATATTATTATGCCCATACACAGATGAGGACAGTGAAGGTCTGAGAGATTGAAGGAATTGTCCTAAGTCCACAGTGGTGAGGAGTATCAGAACATGATCTTGAACCTGGGTCTTTTGACCTAAAGTTTTCGGCCTCTGCCCCCTTCCTGTCATGCTTGTGCAGTCACTAGGTGCATGCTTTTGCCAAAGCAGACTGCACTTGTGAAGAGGGTTTGTTGGCAGTCTTCTTGCAGGGAAGTGTTTATCCACAGAACAAGTGGTGGCTTCGACATGCCAAACAGTGCTCCTGCCCAGGCCCATGTGTTAGAGGCTCTTTGTGAAGACGGGATGAAATCCAAGGTGCTTAAACTTAAGGTGCTTAGCTGAGCTAAGTTATTCTCTGCCTCCCCACTGTGTCTTTCCCATTCTTCCCACTTATAACCTAAAGCCTCATCCTGGCAGCTCTGACCTCTTGTCTTTTGAACTTTGTTCTGCAAGCAAACACAGACCAAGAGGACAGAGGCGGAGGAGCTGGACTGCAGAGTCAGGTGGACCTGAGTTTCAGCACCAACTCTAACACGTGCTAGCTGCGCATTTTGGGCAACTCACTCAATGGGACAAAGCCTCGCTGTCTCCTTCAGTGAAGAGAGGATAGTGTATCTTGGTGGTCTTTTGTGGGGGAATAAATGAGAGTCTGTGTACCTACATAGTACCTAATGCATACTAGGTTACCTTCGTATTGCCTTTTCCCCAGCCTTTCTGATTGGTCTTGCAAATTTATTCATTCATTCATTATCTACATATTTCATTTATTTATTTATTTATCTATCTATCTATCTATCTGTCTGTTCTGTATATTGAATGCTTACCCTACACCAAACACTGCAGTAGGCACTGAATGTATTAGCAAATGAGATAGATGTGGCCCTGACTTTGTGGAAGTTTTAGCACTGTGGAGGGAGACAGCCAGTATTCAAAGACAAAAAAAATACATCAATAAATGCAGTGAAGGAAAAGGATGGGATGATTTGAGAGGGAATAACAGAGGCAGGCCTACTTGATGTTAGGTGGCTAGGAGAGGCCCTTCTGAGAAGGTGACAATCAAGCTGACACCTGAAAGGTGAGAAAGATGACAAAGGTAACAAGACCCAGATTGTGTTAGAGAAAAGTTATTCAGGCTGCTTGTGGAAAGTGGGAAGGAAGAAAAGGAGAAAGAGATTCCATTTAGGAGACTAGTGTAGAAATCTAACAGGAAGTGATGGTAGCTTAGATGGAGGTAATGGTTGTACTAATGGGTAGATAGAGACATATTTGAGAAACAATTAGAAGGGACGTCGTAATAGATTAGATGTGAGAGAGTGGCAGGGTGTCCAGGCTCACCCCCAGTGTCCGATTTGGGCAGCTGGGTGGATGATGTTCTTTATTAAGATGGGACAACTAGAGATTTGTGTTTTGGAGTGACCCTGGACTTCTGGAGATTTAATCATGCTCAGAGTTTTCCTGGGGGTGGAAGTTAGGCAGTTCTTGTCTCAAGAAGGCATTCTAGAAGGTAGGAAGGAGGTGCCCAGAAAGGGGCCCCTGAGGAAGAGTCTTCTCCCTGAGCTCCAGGTGTATAGAACCTTCCTAAGACTGAAATTGCCTAAGACTGAAATTGGACCAGGGAAAGCAAGAATTTCCCCTCCCACCACCAGCCACATAACAAACACAACACCAAGTAATGAGTAACAGCAGAATACTGCTGGGAAAGGGGCATGAAATTGGAGAGAAATCCCCTCTGTAGCCCAAACATACAGGGACTGCTGAAAACAAATTGGAACACAAACACCGAGGAAAACCCTCTGGCATACCAGGTCCCACAGTAAGCACAAGTTAGTAGCCCACTACTTGAGGAGTTTGCAATCTGTGGTACTTTGGAAGTAACTATAGAGACAACAAAACCCAGCCCAGCTTCATCCTCTGACTACATTGGCTCAGTCCCCCCATTTGTTGCCTTTTAGATGAAAAAATGTGCCCATTTGCAGGTGTAAATATTATTTACCTCATTCTGTTTTTCTACACATAATCTTCAACATTGAATTTAAAAATACCAGATATATACACAAATGCACACACAAGCAGGAATAAGCAAACTGTTGTGAAGAGCAATAAACCAAACCCAGAAATGGCCCATGTGTTGAAACTATCAGGTAGGAGCTGAAAAATATCAATGAATAATATGTTAGAGGATATTGTAGAAAAGGTAGACAACATGCATAAAGAGGTGGGAATTTCAGCAGAGAGATGGAAACTATAAAAATGTAAAATTGAAATGCTAGAAATAACAAAGCAGCATATAATAGAAGAAGAAGTTTTTTTTGATATGTTATTTTTACATAATCTCTATCCCCAACACGGGGCTTGAATTTACAACCCTGAGATTAAGAGTCACATGCTGTACTGACTGAGCCAGCCAGGTGTCCTGAGATGAAGACATTTTTTGATGGTTTGCTAGAATACTGGACACAACTAGGGAAAAAAATCTTCCAGTTGAAAATAGGTTAATAGAGATTATTCAAACAAACACAAAAAGAAAAAAAAAAGAGTGAGGAAAAAATTAGAACAGAGCATGCAAGAATTGTGGAAAAAATATCATGTATGTATTTGGTGTCTCAAAAGGAGAAGAGAGAAAAACTGGAACAGAAGAAATATTTGAAGAGAAATGGCTAAGAGTTTTTCAAAATTACTGAAACACAACAAACCGCATGTCCAAGAATCTCAGAGAACACCAGCCAGGATAAATAAAAACATATACTTTGACGTATTGTAGTTAAACTGTTGAAAATCAAAGATAAAATCCTGAAGGAAGCCAGAGAAAAAGAAATTTTGTTTTATTTATTTACTTATTTATTTACTTACTTACTTACTTACTTACTTATTTACTTATTTATGTTTTAAGTAGGCTTCAGGCCCAGCACGAAGCCCAATGCGGTGCTTGAGCTCATAACCCTGAGATCAAGACCTGAGCTGAGATCCAGAGTTGGATGCTTAACTGACTGAGCCACCCAGGTGGTGCAAGAAACTTTAAATACAGAACAATAATGGTAATAGTTACAGCAGACTTATCATTAGAAATTCTGTAAGTTAAAAGACATCGGAAAGATACCCTTAAAGTACTGGATGCAAAATTCCAAAACACCTCCGAAGAAAGAAGACAAAAACTTTCTGTTTCTTCTGGGACAAACAAGACTTGAAACAATGCATTACCAACAGACCTGCATGACAAGAAATGGTAAAGAAGTTCAAGCAGAAGAAAATACAGATAGATATAACAAAGTGAAGATCATGCAGAAGAAAATACAAATAGATATAACAAAGTGAAGATCATCACAGATGGTGATAATGAGCATACATATAAAAGGCTTTTTCTTATGTTTAATTTTTTAAAAAGATCACTGACCCCTTTGGAACACCTGGATGGCTCAATCATTTGAGTGTCCAACTTCAGCTCAGGTCATGATCTCATGGTTCATGAGTCCGAGCCCCGCATCAGGCTTGCTGCTGTCAGCCTGTCAGTGCAGAGCCTGCTTTGGATCCTCTGTCCCCCTCTCTCTCTGCCCCTCCCCCACTCACACCCTATCTGTCAAAAAATAAAACATTAAAAAAAAAAGACGATAATTGACCACCTAAACCAATAATAGCATCAACAGATTGTGGGATATATAACATAGAAGTAAAAGGTGTGACAACCATTGCACAAAGGATGGGGAAAGAAATGTAAGTACACTATTATAAGGTGTTTATGCTACATATGAGTTAGTGTAATATTATATGAACATGAATTGTGATGAGCTAAAGAGCTGTATTGTCTATAGTTGGGCAGCTGAGAGAGAAAGACTGATGGATGGACACACAAACACAATTAACCAGTCATTAGTGGAAATGAAATGGAAACATCAATCTAAAAAGCAGAACGAGAGAGAAAAAAGGAACAAACAACAGATGAGACAATAAAAAAAAAACAACTAGCAAGATGGTTCCAATCATGTCAATTAGTACATTAAATGTAAATGGTCTAAAGAATTAAAAGGAAGAGATTTTCAGATTGGATGCAAATGCAAGGCCTAATATATGCTATCTATATGAAAACTATTTAAAATTTATATATATAGGTAGACAAAAAGTAAAATTATATATCATGCAAATAATAATCAAAGCAAAGCTAGAATGACTGTATTACATCAGAGAGTTAAATTTGGAACAAGGAATATTACAGATAAAGGGAGATGTTACATTAAAAAGGGGTCAGTTAACAACAAGGCATTGTAATTCTAAAAATGTATGTACCTAAAGTAGAGCTTCTAAATGTCTAAAACAACATGTATAGAGGAATTTATAACATTAAATGCATATACTAGAAGGGAAAAAAAAATCAAATCAGTGATCTAAGTTTCCAATTCAAGAAATTAGAAAAAGAAGAAAAAATTAAAGCCAAAGCAAGCAAAAAGAAGGAAATAATAAAGATCAAAACAGAAATCAGTAGGGGCGCCTGGGTGGCTCAGTCGGTTAAGTGGCCGACTTTGGCTCAGATCACGATCTCACAGTCCGTGAGTTCGAGCCCCGCGTTGGGCTCTGTGCTGACCGCTCAGAGCCTGGAGCCTGTTTCAGATTCTGTGTCTCCCTCTCTCTCTGACCCTCTCCCGTTCATGCTCTGTCTCTCTCTGTCTCAAAAATAAATAAACGTTAAAAAAAATAAAAAAAAACCAGAAATCAGTAAAATAGAAAACAGATACACAGTAGAGAAAATCAGTGAAACCAAAAATGGATTCTTTGAAATGATCCATAAAATTTGTAAAACGTTAACAAGATTGGAAGAGTTAAAGAAAAAAGACACAAATTATGAACCCATAAAAAGAGGAAATAGTACTACAGATTCATAGTATTAAAAAGCTGTAAGGGAACGGGTGCCTGGCTGGCTCAGTCAGTGGAGCATGTGACTCTTGATCTCGGGGTTGTGAGTTCAAGCCCCATATTGGGTACATAGGTTATTTAAAAAATAAAATCTTTAAGAAAAAAAGATTGTAAGGGAAAATTATGACCAACTTTATGCCAGTAAATGTGATCACTTACAGAAAATAGATTCCCTGAAACATGCAAACTACCAAAGTTCACTCAAGAAGAAATAGATAACCCAAATATTCCTATATCTTTAAAGAAATTGAATTTGTAATTAAAAACCTTCTAAGAAAACTACAGGCCAAGTTGACTTTATTGGTGAATTCTACCAAACATTAAAGGAAGTGATTATAGCAATATGATGAAAACTTCGAGAAAACAGAGGAGGAGGAAAACACTCCCTAACTCATTTTATGAGACTGATATCTCATGTGACTATAGATGCAAATATCCTCAACAAAATACCAGCAAACTGAATCCAACAACATATAGAAAGGATTATGCTCTGTGACTGAGCGAGATTCCATATCAGGAATGCAAGGTTGACTTAACATATGAAAATCAATTAATATAATTTATGAATAGAGGGGTGCCTGGGTGGCTCAGTCGGTTAAGCGTCCAACTTCGGCTCAGGTCATGATCTCACATTGGTGAGTTTGAGCCCCGTGTTGGGCTCTGTGCTTACAGCTCAGAGCCTGGAGCCTGCTTCAGATTCTCTGTCCCTCTCTGTCTGTCTGCTCCACCCCCCACTTGCACGTGCGTGCACTCTATCTCTCTCTCTCTCAAAAATGAATAAACGTAAAAAATTTTAAAAAATATATATCAATAGAATAAAAGACAAAACCCACATGATAATGATAATTTCAGTAGATGTGAAGAAAGCATTTGACAAAATCCAACACCCTTTCATGATAAAAACCCCTCAACAAACTAGGAATAGAAGTTCACATCTTCAACCCGATAAGGAGGCACCTATGAAAAACCAATATCTAACAACATATATAATGGTGAAAGATTGGATGTTTTTCTCCTAAGATCAGGAGCATGACAAGGATGTCTCTTCTCACCACTTCTATTCAGTATTGTAGTAGAGGTTCTAGCCAATACAATTAGGCAATATAAAATAAAAGGCATCCAGATTAAAAGGGAGAAGTAAGACTATTTCTGTTTGCAGATGACATGATTTTGCATACAGAAAATCCTAAGGAATTCACACACACAAACCCTATTTTAACTAATACATGATTTCAGCAAGATTATAGAATACAAGGTCAATATAAAAACATCACTTTTATTTCTATACACTAGCAATAAACAATCTGAAAATGTAATTAAGAAGTCAATTCCATTTATAATAGCATCGGAAAGATGAAAATACATGGGGATAATAAAAAGAAGTACAAATCTTATACCCTGAAAACTACAAATCACTGTTGAAAGCAATTAAAGAAAATCTAAACAAATGGAAAGACATCCCCCTTTTTGGATCAAAAGACTTAACTTGTTAAGATATATCTGTATCTATACTCTCTCTCTTTCTACACACACACACACACACACACACATAATAAATACAAGATCCATTTTTAACTTTAGGAAAAGTGCCCAGGCCTTTAATGACTATGTGCTTAAAACAAACAAACAAACAAACAAACACTTTTCTGAAGTTGAGTGATTACTCTGATCACATTTTAGTTTTTCCTGTTAAATTCAATTAAAATTAATTCTAATGGTTTAAGTTTAAAACTGGCTTATATAATACAATCTGTTTTTGTAAGATGATTTTTATCTTTCTTCCCTTGATACGTATGTATAGAGACATCTGGATTGTTGTTTAATACATGCTAACTGGTTATTTCTGTAGGGGGGATATTTTGAGGTGATTTTTAATTTTCTTTCTGTGTTGTACAGAATTGGTTTTTTGCTTTTTAAGATAATCATGGCATTTTTAAAAAATTAAAAAACTATTTTTGAAAGCACACGAAGGCTAACTATTGGGCCCCAAAGTAGAGATGTCAAGGAAGCCGTTGAATATCTGAGTCTGGGATTCAGAGGGGGAAAGTCTGCAGCGGAGAGGATAAATTTGGGAGTTGGCAGCATAGAGATGATTTCTGAAGCTCAGAGGAACGGATGAGATCATCTTGAGGAGAGACTTACAAGAGACCGCGCTCTGTGCATCCGCAGCACTTGGAGGATGTTGGGGAGGAGCCTGCAGTGAAGCCAAAACTGACGGTTCGCGGGGTAGGAGGAACACCCACCTCTTAGCACTTGCAGAGACAAGTGCTAAGTCGGGAAGGAGCCAGGCAGTTTTGAGAAGATGCTGGGATGTTGTTCAAATGCAAGGGTTGCCCGCCTGGATTTCATTCCACAACATCTGTTCATTGTGTGCTTTCTTTTCTGTTTCCCAAAGCTCGAGAGTTAGAGATCCAGCAATCGCTTCAACTCCATTCAGAGAATAATGTCGAGACCTCTAAGAGGTTTGGGGCGTGGCTAACAGTTGGGTCTTTGGGGAGCTGCTGACTGTCAGCAAACGTGGACAACATGTTTGGAGAACACTTGTATGGTTTTTAAATGGGCCACAAGTAGCTTCTGTTGGATAAATGCTTTATTCGACTTGCCAGTTTAAGGCGAGTAGCCTCTGTAATAGTAGATATGTGTTTACACGTCACTGTAACCCACTCAACTTACAGGTCTTTATCCTGCTTACTTGGCAGTCTTTCTTGCCGGGGCTAAAAGTTTAAACCTTTAAAACCTCGCTGTCTGTTGACAAAAGATCAAATCTGGGGAGAGAGAGAGCTTAGGTTGTTTGTCTCGGCTCTCCCCTCGAGAGTCCGTAACCTTGGCTCTGTAGCTTAGAGGGTTCGCCCTCCCTAGGGAATTATGGGGCCAATGCCAATCATAGTGCTTCTTAGGCTCCGCCCTTTTTGAGTTCATCAAGCTTATGCAGGGCTGAAGCTTCAGTCTGCCTGTCTGTGACGTCGGCCATTGGTAGCTGATGACTATTCCCGCCTGTTGCTGGGACCTGTTTCTGTCTCACCCAGACTCTCTGTCAACATCCGGGCATCCAGCAGAACCCTCCGCCTCAGCTCTTCTCCCGGCACCGTGCACCCTTCGGCACCCTTCAGTCCTCAGCCATCCTGGCCAGGAGGGCCACACATGCCCCGTCTCATAGGTGCCATTCTCTCGGCTCTCCTAATCCTTGCACTCGCTTCTGCACCAGCCCCGATGCACCGGTGTGTGCGTGAGGAAGGTGATTTGTCAGGTCGTGCAGCACGTGTAGACATGCGGTTTGAAGGGACGAGGCTTGGATGTGGATCTGATTAGTTTTCCGATTTTCTCCCCTTCTAGGTAATACTTACCAATATTCAAAACAGAAGCCCTAAGCCTGGCCCTGCTCCCCACGATCAAGAACTAGGTTTTTTCCTAGAAACAGGACTTCAGAGAGCCCATGTCCTCTATTTCAAAAATGGGTAAGCCTTCTTCATTTTTTAAATCAGGTTCCTAAAGAAGGAAAATAGAAAGCCTTACAATGCCGTCTCCGGTTTAGCTATTGTAACAAAGCAATTTTAAATATGAACTACGATTGGAATAGTTTTTTAGAATAATGGGTATAGGCTCTTTTGTCTGTTTTCTACCGGCTCTCTCACTTTGCCATGAGGTTTGAAGGTGGGAGAGGGAGGAAGGAGGGCTGTATGGGTATGAGTCACATGAACGAAGCACCGGCCCAGCGGGAGTCGGGGGGGGGGGGGCGGGGGGGGTCTGATGGGAGCCTGCTTTATGCCATCCTTCCTCCGTGGCGGTGGCTCTGCACACAGGCCTCCCTCTTCTTTTGGGGGACAAGTTCATGACATGGAAATCCCAGCACACAGGATCACTGTCCCTTGAATGGCTTATCAGTCCAGAGACTTGAGTTTGCCAAATATCGGACAGTTTTTATGAACATGGGGGCGGCTCTGAGGCCACACAAGAACGCTTTCCATTTGAGCTGCCTTTGGAAAGGGCATGTGAGGGCTAGCTGTCTAAGGCATTTGGTGGTGGTTTTCCTTTTTGTGTGGCTCTTACAAGAAATGCGATGATTGTGTTCCAAATCTCTTCAGCTGTCCCTTGTTTTGACCTTGTGCTGCAGGATAGATGTACATGAAGTCCAACAGTAGGTATCTGGCTCTTCCGTAGCTCCTCCTGGGCTGGGCACGGGAGGCTCCTAGGGCCCCATCCCCCTTCCTCTAGGAATAGTCACGTAGCGCTTTGAACGACAGAGGGGATGCAGGTCCCAGCCTTGGGATAAATGAACAGTGGAGTTGCTCCCTGTTCATTTTTAAGAGCTTCAAACGTTGGGGGCGTAGCTCATGGAAATGGCATTTCATCTGCCTGGGGGCTCAAAGCCACACGCATCCATCTTCTATTTGTTGTGCGTAAATGCTGATTTTCCCAATCTTGTTAAACTGTTTGTAGAGAAGGCCTGTTTGGCTCCAAAGGCCATTGATTCAGATTGGCACGGCCTGTGAAGGGCCGCAAGGACACCCCAAGGTTTGGACTGGCTTGAGGCCTTGGCACCAAGAAGATGCTCTCAAGTTTGATCTCATCTTCCACTGACTGAGATCATCTGAGCGATAGTGCATGTCCCCTAAGCTCCATTTTTAGTTCTGTTTCCAATGATGTTATAAATAGAGGGAGAAGGGAGGGAGCATGGAATATTTTTTTGAGGATCTGTTTCTTCTCCCTTTTAATAATAAGTGGTGGGCATCAAGGAGAGACCCTGACCTTGCTCTCCCTCCCTCTAACCTGTAAGTGTGTGTGGTTAACTCCCAGATGCAAGTCTGGAGGGGTGAATGCGTTCCCTTGGGGCTCTCAGAGGTGCCAAACCAATACCTGCTATTGAAAATGCTTTGTGTAAGATTGGTGAGGCTGGGCTGGATCATTTGTTTTCATCTGAAGCCTATTCATTGAGGAGGAAGCCAGTCATACTGGGCTCTGGCCTCCTGCCCTGAAATGTTGGTGGTCCACCGGAGTCCAACTGAAAAATAATAATGATGAGAAGTTTGCACGAGATGATGGATTACATGCCAGGAATTGCTTACCGGCTCATTTCTCTTCTTGTTTCACCCAAGTTCAAGGAGATTCCCATTTGACGTACCCAAAGTGAAGAGACCGCTTAACTTTGAAGCCTTTTCTTCTCCTTTCTTGCCGTCTTGCTGTTCTGTCTGGGCTCTGAAGACCAGTGAGGGGATTGGCCAGCTACTCCAGAGGGTCCTTGCCAGCTGCAGCGTCCTGAAGGCTGGGATTGTGCGGCAGTGATGAGAGATTACTTTGGGGTGGATAGAGGTGAAGGCCAGTTAGGGGACCACAAAACGTGGATGAAAAGAGAAAAAGCAGCTGGAGCTTTTGGTCATGCCCAGTGCTTCCAGCACCACCTGACTTAGAGCAGTGGGTTTCTCAGGGCCCAAAAGCCAGACCTGGGTCATTTGTCAGTGGACGTCTGCAGCTAGGGTCTCTGCAGAGTAGGTGGGGACATCCGGAAGTAGCTGCTGTCCCTAAGCACCAGTGGCTTCTTACATCCCATCTCCTCATGTGTTTGCTCCTTTTCACCTTTCTGCCCCTGAAAAATATGTATCTGGAAGGGTATAATGGACAGGGTTAGACTGATTTGCGAGGATAAGAAAATGTACTGTAGAGAGCTTCGTAATAAGAGATGGAAATCGATAAAGCAGATCTTTTTCTTTAGAAATACACTTAGGGGCTCCTGGGTGGCTCGGTCAGGTAAGCGTCCAGCTCTTGATTAGGCTCAGGTCATGACCTCATGGTTCGTGAGTTTGAGCCATGCATCGGGCTCTGTGCTGACAGTGTGGAACCTGCTTGGGATTCTCTCTCTCTCTCTCTCTCTTCCCCTCTCCCTCTCTGCCCCTCCCCCCACTCACACTCTCTTGCTCTCTCTCAAAATAAATACACAAACTTAAAAAAAAAGAGAAATATACTCAGATGCCCTCAGCGTTTTAGTTGTCCCTGAGGACTTAATGAGCTTCAGTAATCAACTTTATACTTTTGTAATTCTCCCATCTTTTCTAAGAGTCAGTGCCAAACCAGTGAACTTGGGTCTCTTTCAGAAAGAGCCTGAGCTCCAGACCTTGGATCCCAGGGATGCCGTTGTGTTCACCAAGGCTCTTACTTTGTCATCATTGACCCTCACAGTGTTCGCTCTTTCCTGGGCATTGCCGCCCCGTGAGGCTGGCGCTGTAGGTCGCGTGACCGTGACCACGGTGACCTGGCTGCCGTTCTTCCAGCCCTGTGCCACACAGGGGAAGGTCTGTCTGTGTGTGGAGACGCTTGGTCCGACCCTCCGACGGTGCATGGCCTGCCGTCATCCTGCCCTGCTGGGAGGAAGCGCTGGACCCAAGCACGAGGCGTTGCCAGGGGACGGTTCCCAGGCTCTGCTGTTGATTGGGGTTTTCTCATCACATTTTTCCTCATGTCTCATGCAGAGCATGTCCCAGGTCACCATTTCTTCCTCTCTCCTCCTCTCCCCTGGCCCTTCCTGCGGCCTCTTTCCTCCTGGAGGGAGAGAATGCTTGGTGCCACCCCAGCGCCATACTGCCCTGTCTGTTTCACATCTAGTTCTTACCCTGTGGGTAGCCCAGCCTCTGCAGAGGGTGAGATCAGAGAGTGTTAGCCTTCAAGCACCAGGACCGCTCCCCTCCGTGGGTTCTCGGAGGGCCTTACCCAGGCTGGCGCTCGGATGAGGGGCAGCGAGGGTGAGAGCCAGGGGCCTTGGACTTGGATGGAGCCAGTCCTCCTTCTCACTGGGTCTCAGTTTCTTTATCTGTGAAATGGGCGTAATCCCACCTATGTCACAGAGCTGAGGTAACGCACACGTGAGAAAATGCTCGTGGAAGCACTTTGTAGGGCGGCAGGCGAGCGGCAGGCGCTAAGTTGTCATTTCTGGTGATGATGGTGCCCAGCCGACTTACCAGCAGGAAGTGGAACCAAGTTGAAGCGGGAGTTTGTGAAGCAGCCATCACTCATTTGGTTGCTGAGGCTCACACCACACATTTTTCAGGGAAGGGCATTTATTTGTGACTGCTGCTTTGGGTGAGCTGTGCTCAAGATGTGTTATCAGTGAGCTTGGATAGCACTAATGACCGATGGCCTTGGTGCTTTAGGGAAAGGAGGTGGGGTGACTGGTCTGATGCGGTAGCAATGGGTGTTCACTGGGCAACACAGGGGATCTCAGCCTGGCGCTCCCCTCAGCCTTCTTTTTTTTTTTTTTTTGAAAGATTTTTTAAAATTTTATTTTTAAGTAATCTCTACACCCAACATGGGGGCTCGAACTCACAACCCCAAGATCAAGAGTCACACGCTCTTCTGACTGAGCCAGCCAGGTGCCCCTCCCCTCAGCCTTCTAAGGAGAAGAGAAATGATTCTCCTCTCTTCAGTCCCCATGGCTCTTCCGGGAAGCTTGGCTTTGGGATTCCAGTTATTGATTACATGCTGTTTTAGGAATATTTGATCATCTTTTATAAACAGAGGTCAGCAAAGGACATTTCAAGTGGCTTTGCTTCTTGTCAGCCATGTCCGAGGTACTGGCTGAGCGAAACGGATTGCAGTGTGTGTTTTCCCTGGCTCTGAATTTCTTTTACTTCAGGGAGGGTGGGGACAAGTTAAAACAAGGCAAATACCAGCGACTCCTGGGAGGCGTGCCTGTGGGTTGTAGTTTTTGCTAGAGCGCATCCTGGAGTTGTACCTGGGAGACCCCGACTCAGAGAAGGTGGGAAGTCAGGCCTGTGGTCAGACTCTGAGCTCCCCGAGATGCTTGAGGCCACACCGGGGAGTAAAGCGGTGCAGAGCGCCTTTTTGGAGTTTTGTTATTACAGGCAATCAAATAGACCGCTAATCACCACTGTGCATTGGCTTTAAAGATTCCTAGACTTCCCCAGTAATTTTGGTGCCCTTTGTAACTGTTCAGCTTGGCTTACTGTAGCCCAGAATCAGCAGGCCAAAAAGGGGCAGAGAGGCCTGCAGTGTCCCACGGGCTGCTGAGTAGGGTGCTTCCTGTGTTTATGGTCCCCAGATAGCAGCCACAGGCAGACAGACTCCTACGGCCCATGTGACCATGGGGAGGGGGCCAGCCAGGAAGCCAGGGGGGCCGTGCTGCATGCACCGTCTCCCCAGGCGCTAAAGCAGCTTGGCCTTCACCTTTGCCTGCTAGCTGGCATACCGGCTGTCTTCCCACCTGCAGTGGTCCGAAGTGTTCCCTTCTTAAACCGCACATGACTTTTTTGTATCAGAAGCCAACGGCGAACATGGGAGAATTCAGATACATTTCCAGGAAGCTGTGTATCAACTTTTTGTCCGTGACGATCTTCCAGGGATTCAGAGATTAAAAGGAAATGGGCCTGCACTCTAGGAGATAGTAGGAGAAAAGAAAAGGTTAAGACGTAAACCTAAGTAGGGGCGCCTGGGTGGCTCAGTCGGTTAAGCATCTGACTTCGGTTCAGGTCATGAACTCGCCGTTTGTGGATTTGAGCCCTGCATCGGACTCTGTGCTCACAGCTCAGAGCCTGGAACCTGCTTCAGATTCTGTGTCTCCCTTTCTCTCTGCTCCTTCCCCACTCATGCCCTATCTCTCTAGGTCTCTCAAAAATAAACATTAAAAAAAAAAAAAAAGACGTAAACTTAAGTAACTTTAAAGGTTGTGAAATGAAGGAGGACACCTGATCACTTTAACTGAAGTGAGCTTGAGTTTCTAGGCCCATTTATTTATTCACTCAGCAAGGTCATTTGTTCATTCGTTTAATGAGGATTATTGCATACCTGTGAGGTAATGGACCCTATCTGAGTTAGGTGCTGGTGAAAAGGAGGGGCAATGTCCCTGCCCTCCTGCAACTTACAGTCCCATGGGGAGTTAGGAATTAAAACAAGCAATTTCGGGATAGTTTGTGTGAGTTGCCAGGGCAAGGTCCAGGTTGCCACAAAAGCAAATAGGAAAGCGGCCATGTTGAGACAGCCTCACGATTTGTAAAGGGAGTAAAGCTTTGAGGATGTGCACTTGAAATGCTGTCAGTGCAAATCGACTAGGGAGTGCCAGGGCTACCTCCCAAATAGCTGGTAGAACTATGGAGTTAGAACTCTGGTCAGCATCGTATACATTCGGCTGGAGTGAGGCTTTATGTAGAGATCTGTGGATTTTCACATAAACCTCTCAGCATAGGGCCTGGCACGCCATAGATTTGGCCAGTCATCTGACAAGTATTTGTTGAGTTCTGCTGTATGTCAAGTACTGGGCTTGGTACTACATTGGCCAATAGAAGAGACGTAGTCCAGGCTATCAGGGAGGATGCAGTCGACTGAGGGAGACAGATAATAAACCGGGAAACCGATGTGTACAATTACAAATTGGAAGAAGTGTCAGGCATTGAGTGGGTGCAGTGGAGGCAAAGAGCAGAGGACCTGCTTAGGTAGGGTGGCCAGTCCAGGCCTGCCGAGGAGGAGACACTGAGCCCAGGACTTGACCATGAGAAGGAGGTAACCCTGCCAACAGCAGGAGAAAGAGGATTCCAAGCAGAGCAGCCAGCATGTGCAGTGGTCTTGACTCGGGAAAGACCTTGGCGTTTCAGAATCTGAAAGGATTCTGCGTGGCTGAAGCAGTTGCAAGGGGAGAGTCACAGACTCGGTCCGGAGGACTTTTGGTCAACCTAGCTCACTGCCCTGAGCACGTCACATGAGTCATTTCCCTGCTAAGGAAAATTTCCATAATAGTTGAACTGATGGCGGGGTATAGAATCTGGAAATCTGGGGACTTATCAGAGCACGTTTGTTTCAATCACTGCCCTTTACAGATGGGGAATCTGAGAGCCAGAGAAATCACGTTCAGTATCATCTAATAAATGTGTATTGAGAACCTTACTGGGTTACTTTACTGATGCCGAACACTGATCTAAGAACAGGTGAGACCCAGTCAGTGCCCCTGTGGAGTTTACATTTTGGTTGGGAAAACAGTCAGTAGATAAGGCAGCAGGATTTTAAATCACACAACCAGTTGGTGGCACAGCTGGGGCTCGGACCTCCTCCTGACACCCAGTCCTGTTCTCTCACCACTTGGTCCACATGGACCATGCCCAGTTGGTACCCTGTTCTTGACAGTGGTGCACTGGGCAGCGTAGCTTGGAGGAATACGTTACACTTAGAAAACAAGGACTTTTAAAAGCCAGTCCAGATGTAATTATTTATGTAACAGAATGCATCAGCCAAATCTTCTCTGTTTTGTTTAAATGTAGACTAGGTCTGGCTAATCCCTTAATGCCATCAGAACTTTAGTATGGAAACAAAGGAATCTTTGTCAATTTTAATTATGAAACCCCAAGACCACTTTCAGTGATGAATTATGGGGAATGAATTATAGGGAACAGGTAATTGCTTTCAATGTACTCACAATGAATGTTAGAGCCCTGTGTTGTCTGAAAGCTTTACAAGTGCAAGGGAGCTGCATCCATGTTGGTCTGCCCTTGGCTTTAGTGGAAGAGGGTAGGTCATTTTAGGCTTCCAAAGTGCTGAGATGGGAGGGTTGAAAGGGGAGGGACCAGTGAACTAACCGGCAGTTCATTGCATCTCATAAAGGCCTCTGCGCACATGGTTTTGACCGGCTGTGCGCTGCCTCCTTTCAGTCACCATTTAGAATTGGAGTTCCCTGAAACATGAGCTAGTAGATGAGTTTATTTCAGTTCTTCGCAATAGATTTGTCTCTGTGGTGATTTTCTGTTTTGATGGGGACGGGAGGGGAGGGAGAGATTATTTGTTTATTCATTCACTTATTTATTCATCCATCAAATATTCATGGGCTAGGAGCTAGGGTTAAGCGCACAAATGATCCCTATGGACTTTCTAGTTCAGCAGGAAAATAAAAATTCCCAGTGAGTCAAGCCTTCGGAAATAGGACAAAGACAACGCTAATTTTTAAATTTTTAAAAATTTACCCTTTCACTTGGCAAGTTTTCCTGAAAGAGATAGTTGTACAATACAATGTCTGACAATCAAAGTTAACAGGTTTGTTTTTTTTTTTAACATTCCCAATACCTCTTGATATGACTGGAGATTGATCCCCCTGGGAATTACTGATAGCAGTGGCAATATTTGCAGAACAATTCTTGGGTCATGCTCTGGATGGGGGTAGCCCAAAAAAACACACACTGGTGGTATCCGTGGTATCAGGAACACTACCCACCTCTGTTTGGTTTCAGATGATGTGTTGTGACCTTCACTTGTTCCACCAGCATAAATATCTGAGGATATTTACCTGAGGATAAAACGGTGAGCCCTACCTGCTCCTTGCTCCCGGAGAGAAATTCGATCATTATATTCTCGGATGTCTAGTGCTGAGATAGTGCTCAGAAGGGAAGGTCCCCATTTCTGTGGGAGTCCATTTTAAAATGACATTGACCTAGATTTGGTGGTGAGGGGAGGTTTTCCTGAGGGAGTGACTGAGCAGAAGCCTGAGAAGATAAATCATTGCGTGGCAGCTAAGTGGCAAAGTCAAGGGTTGGGGGGGGGGGGTGGTGCTTTAGACCTGCAGGGATCTTCAGAAGCGGCTTGCCCAACGGACCCATCCTTTTTTTCTGTCTTTCTTTCTCCTTAGCGTTGAACCAGCATCGAATATACTATACACAGGGCTCACCAGGGTCTTCTTAGGTTCAGTGAAACACTCTAACTCACAAGCCTTTCACAGGCCATGGTTGACACCCATCTAGACAGAAGAATCCAGAACAGGATCGTAAATTGCCAGCAGGGCAACGTCAGGGGTTTCTCTTCTTTGTGAATCGTGGTCTCAGCAGTCCGTATGGCCACCCAGCAGCTGTTGTATTTGCCCCTCCCCCATCAAGTGGCAGAGAATGAGCCTCGCAATTAGTGGGCACGGGATCTGTCCCAAGTACTCAGGGTTCCCCTAGGGAGGTGCTCAGTTTTAAGCCCTCACATTTGAGGAAGCCCAAGCTACGACGTCCTCGTCTGATGTATATGGTTCCTTCCAGTCCAGATGCAAGTTATCAATCAGGGGTCACTTTTATCATAAACAATGTTGCCTGGTAACATAATTGACATTTTATCTTTATTAGGTTTCCTGGGAAACAGAACTGGAAAGTTAACCTCGGGTCAAGTTCTCAAGCAGACGAGGAAGGGAATTTGTTAACCCTTTGCTCGCATTGTATTTTTTTTTTTTCTTATCTAATTTGTCTGTCTCCCATCACTAGAATATACGTTCCACTTGGGCAGAAGTTTCTCTTTTGTGTGGGAAGCAATGTCTGGTACAGAGCTGTACGTGAATGAACGAGTGAGTAAATGAGCTTCTTGTTTTCAGCTGAGATAGCCATGGCTCACAGATGGCTGACGTCTGTGTGCTTACCTTAAAATTAGGTGATGTAGCATATATTTATCGAGAGCTCAATGGAACTTACTGCCCCAGTTAACTGCTTCTCGGTGGTAAAGAGGGAGATGTGCTCTCCTCATCTAGGTCTTTCTGCATATCATGTCCTTCTGTTAAAGGAGGGTGGAGGGGGCCAGGCATCAGATAACTTCCTTGACCTCAGTAGGAAGTAATACATTTTCTGGGTAAAGCTTTGGGACCTCTGCTTTCCTCCTTACCTCTGGGATTGGAGGATATTTGCAGTAATGGCGGCTTACCTATAAGAAAGTTCTCAAGCAGGCCCTGGCCTAGCTTAGTGCTCCTAGCTTAGTGGAATTTTGGTGACTGCAGGCCTCCTCACGGAAGCCGCATATGCACCCGTCTGGATGGGAGTCCAGAGTTCCCACAGCAGGGACGAGAATGACTGTCTTCAGTGGTTTAGTTGTTGAGAAAGTTTGCTCCCAGGGCTTCCCAGACCCACATTTTTCAAGTAAGGAACTCTTCGAGTTGAAACTTCTTGGGGCAAAGTTGGACACTGAAGCACGTCAGAGTATTTTAAGTGTGGCCTTTGTACGCGGCCCCCCAAGGGCCGACTGTTGAAATGACACATGTGTGTTGGGAAAGAGGAATTCGCATCCTGTCTGGTCAAGAAGGAAGCCAGATTTTACCCTCTCTGAGCCTGTCAGACTCCGGGAAGTTTTCCTGGTGGTTTAGTGATATCCATGCCACAGACCAAGTCCAGAGGTATTAGCCCTGGAAGCAGGGTGGATGGGAAGGAGAGGGGTGGGGACACAGGCAGCACCCCTGTTCTGGCTCTTGGCCAGAGCAAACTCATTAAGCCGCTGTTTTCTTTCCCTGGTTTCGGTGTCAAATGCCTTAATACTTTACACGAGAACAGGGTCGGAGGGGATGGGGTCCCCAGCTCTTTCAAGTGATACTTCCTACCTATTTCTTTTTAAATCATTGTGTTTCTCTCCATTCTTTTTTTCTCAGAGGTATTTTTAGT
The DNA here is from genome assembly GCF_027475565.1 of Acinonyx jubatus. Lineage (NCBI taxonomy): Eukaryota > Metazoa > Chordata > Mammalia > Carnivora > Felidae > Acinonyx > Acinonyx jubatus. Next base: position 131,541,781 of record NC_069386.1, on the reverse strand, counting down.
CAAGTCTTAGAGTGGCAGAGAGGGATTGAGCTAAAGCCCAGAAAATGACAAAGGCATCTTTGCAGAATTTCTGACTTTTCTTAGGAACTACTAGAACCTTCTACTAAAAATGAGCGGGGTTATAAATTTTCTTACAAATATCTGCCTTTATATTTGTATATTTATATTTATATGGCAATATCTGCCATAGATCTGTACACCAACAAGGAAATCTACGATATAATTGTATTTTCTCATAGCAAAGCTCTCTGTTAAATTACAAGATTTTTATTTTTTCGTTGTTTTTTTTTTTTTTAATGTTTATTTATTTTTGAGAGAGAGACAGAGCATGAGCGTGTGAGGAGCAGAGAGAGAGAGGGAGACACAGAATGTGAAGCAGGCAACAGGCTCTGAGCTGTCAGCACAGAGCCCGACGCAGGTCTCAAACCCCCGAACCTCGAGATCATGACCTGAGCCAAAGTTGGATGCTTAACCAGTTGAGCCACCCAGGTGCCCCTGTTAAATTACCAGACTTTTAAAAATTAATGAATTATTTCTTTTCAATTGACATTTGGTTTTTCCACTTTCCTCTCTATTTTAGGTTTGAATTTTTCCTGTTTATTTGTGAGTTTGGTGGTAATTCTTTAGGCCTGGCACAGACACATGGTACCTTCCTTCTGCTAGCTCTTCCTCCCATATCCTCTCTGTGCTGGCAGGTGCTTGGCTGAAGGGTGTGGTAGCTGGTTCTCCTTTGAATCTCCCTGGCAATTAGCATCAGAAGCAACAATCTATGCATGTTGGAAATAAGCAGCTAAAATATCAGGAGAATCAGATGCTATGTTTCTTCTGAAGAATGCCCCAGAAAAACTCATTAGCCAGACTTGGTAAAACCTCTGAATTACAGATTTAAAAAAAAAAAAAAAAAAAAAAAAAAAAAAGATGCAATTATGTTGCTTTCAAGTACATTTTGAGCTAGTTTTAAGAAAAAAAACTATTGCCGACTCAGTTCCATCAGTGTTTATTGAGAGCCTGCTGGGCGCCCGTCGCTAGGGTAAGCTCTGGGATAGGAGACGAATAAAAACTGTTCTCCGAGCCCATGGGGAAGACAAGGATGTTGACGAACAATTTTAACACCTGGTGAAAAGCACAATCATAAAGGGATGGGTTGGAGAAAAGAAGGGGGAGGAAGGAAGAAGCAGCCACCTCCCTATGTGAGCTCATCCAGTTTCTTAGAAGAATTGACATTTGAACTTGGTCTTTGAAGGAGGGGTTACAGTTTCCCATCTTAGGGAGGACTTGGGGGACAGGGGTGTTAGTCACAGGTGAATGCTAGATCTATCAGGCCAGATACATTTCATACGCTCATTGGAGGCAGCATTGTCTAGTGGTTAAAGAGCACTGACTCTAGATTTTATAGAGACATTCACCAGCACTGTGATCTTGGCAAGTTTCTTGACCTCTCTGTTTCAGTTTCCCTATTTGTAAATTGGGGATAATAATAGTGCTAATTCATGTGTCGTTTAAGCAGATTAAGTGGGTTCAGTAACGATAATGTGCTTGAACAGTGTCTGGCACATAGTAAGCTCTATACCAAGGTTTGATCAGCTCCACAGACTGAAGGATTTGTCAGCTTCCTAGAGAGAAAGGTACGATTGGCAGCTAAGAAATCTGGGAAAGTGATGACAACAGGGGCCGCATGGCTTTTGGATCTTCTCACATATCCACGTAAAAAAGACACAGTAGGGGCTCCCGGGTGGCTCAGTCGGTTGAACGTCTGACTTCAGCTCAGGTCATGATCACATGGTTCCTGAGTTCGAGGCCCACGTCAGGCTCTGTGCTGACAGCTCAGAGCCTGGAGCCTGCTTCCGATTCTGTGTCTCCTTCTCTCTCTGCCCCTCTCCCACTTGCACCTTGTCCGTCTCTCTCTTAAAAATAAATAAACATTAAAAAACATTTTTTTTTTAAAGATACCGTAACCAGGCAGCAAACCCAAAACAACATTTATAACAGAACCAGATGCCAAGGTATACTCGTGAACACCAAGGTACAAGCTGATGTGACAACTCCCGACGGCTATGGACTAGCATGTTACTTGCATTTGTGTAGGAGAATGCAGAAGGAAGCGATGGGGCATCTGATGGACCTGAGAGTAAGAGACTTTAAAATAGCCAACAAGAGTTGGCTGGACAGCTTGGCAGGCCAGTTGGGATCAGCGGTTAAAAATGAGAGGGTTTTGCCGAGTAAGGTCTAAGGGGCTGGAGCAGTGTGGCCCCTCTGAAGACTTGAAAATGGACCAGTGGGCTCTTTGCCGGGACTGGGCCCCACAATGAGGGGAAACTGCAGAGCGTGGAATGGAAGTTGACCAAGAAGTGACACAAGAGACAAAAGACTGAAAAGGTAAACGTTGGGGGGAGAGGGAGATAGCCAAGAGTTATCGTAAAGCAAGCTGCTGTTTTTTAGCAGCTTTATTTAGGTTTTATAGATATATATCAAAAACTCACCTGTTGTAAATTTGCAGTTTAATTGCTTTGAGTAAATTTTTACAGTGGTGCAGTCATCGGCACATGGCACCTTTAGAACATTTCCATCACCCTAAAAAGTTCTTCATGCGTATTTGTTTCCATTCCCACCCTTAGCCCCGGGCAACCACTGATCTGTTCTCTGGCTCTATGGATTTGCCTTTTCTACACATTTCACAGAAAGGAAATCATAGAATATGGAGTCCTTTGTGTCTTGCCTCTTTCACTTTGCATGGTTTTTATGTGCACCCACATTGTAGCAAGTCTCAGTAGGTCATTGCTTTTTATTGCTAAAGAGTTATTGCATCACATGGCTGTGCTATCTTTTGTGTATTCATTTACCAATTGATGAACGTTTGGATTGCTTGCACTTTTTAACTGTTATGAATAATACTGCTATGACCATTCATGTACAAATCTTTCTGTAGACATGTTTTCATTGCCCTTGGATGGATTCATGGGAGTGGAGTTGATGGGTCATATAAGTTTGTGTTTAACTTTTTAAGAAACTGCCAAGCTGTTTTCCAACGTGGTTGTGCCATTTTACATTCCTGCCAGCAACGTGGGAGCGTTCCAACTTCTTTTCATCCTCTTTGACACTTAGTGTTGTCAGTTTTCAAATTAAAGCCAGTCTAGTGGGTTTGTAGTGGTATCTCATTGTGATTTTAATGTGTATTTCCCTAATGATTAATGAGGTTCAGCAGTTTTCGTGTGCCTCTTAGCTGTCCTTATATCTTCTGTATGAAATATCTATTCAGATCTTTTGCCTGGTTTTCTACTGTGTTCTCTTATTATCATGTTGTAGGAGTCCTTTATATATTCTTGATGCAAGTCTTTTATCAGGTATATACTTTGCATGTATTTTCTGCCTGTCTGTGGCTTGTATTAATTTTTTTTAATGAGGTCATTTAAAGAGAAAAGTTGATTTTGATGGAGTCCAATTTTTCTTTTTATGGGTCATCCTTTGGTGTCGTATCTTAGAAAATTTGGCCTAATCTAAGACTACAGATTTTCTCCTATGTTTTATTCCAGAAAATTTCTAGTTTTAGCTTTTACATGTAGGTCTGTAATCTGCTTTAATATTTGTGTATGGTGTGAGGTAAGGGTCTGAGTAAAAAAGGTTTTTTGTGTCTAGATATCCAGTTGTCCAACCATCATTTGTTGAAAAGTCTCTTTTCCCACTAAATTGCCTTGACACTTTTGTAAAAAAATTAGTTAACTGAACATAAATCTAAAGGTTTATTTCTGGAATCTCTGTTTTGTTGCATTGATTTATATGTCTGTCCGTAAGCCAATACCACACTGTCTTGAATATGTAGCTTCATAGCAAGTTTTGAAATTAGATAGTGTGAGTTCTCTAACTTTGTTCTTTTTCAAAATTATTTTGGCTATTCTCAGTCCTTGACATTTCCATATAAATTTTAGAATCAGCTTGTCAATTTCTACAAAAAAAGCCTGCCAGGATTTTGATAAGGTTGGCAGTGAATCTCTAGATCAATTGAGGGAGTATTGCCATAAAAGTAATAGTGAATCTCCCAATCCAGGATCTCTTCATTTATTTAGATTTTCTTTAATTTCTCTCAAAAATTTTTTGTGGCTTTTATTGTGCAAGTTAAGCATTTATTGTTGTTTCTAATTATTTTATTCATTTTTGTGCTATTGTGAATGGAATTATTATTTTCTTTAAAAAAAATTTTTTTAATGTTTATTTTGGAGAGAGACCGAATGCAAGTGGGGGAGGGGCAGAGAGAGAGGGAGACACAGAATCTGAAGCAGCTGCAGGCTCTTATCTGTCGGCACAGAGCCTGATGTGGGGCACAGACCCATGAACCCTGAGATCATGACCTGCGCCGAAGTCGGACACTTAACCGACTGAGCCACCCAGGCCTCCTGAGGAACTATTTTCTTAATTTCACTTTCAGATTATTCTTTGCTATCATATAGATATACTGTTGCTATATTGTTGTATTTCAATATCGTTTCTTGTGATGTTGCCAAACTTACTAATTAGTTGTGGTAAATTTTTTAATAGATTCCTTAGAATTTTTATACGCGGGATCACATCATCAGTGAATAAAACCAGTTTTACTTCCTCCTTTCCAAACCGTATGCCTTTTACTTCCATTTGTTACCTTGTTGCCTTGTCAAGAACTTCCAAAATAAAGCTGAGGAGAAGTGGTAAGAGGAGACATCTTTATCTTACTCCTGCCTGATCTTAAGAAGTAAGCATTCGGTCTTTCACCATAACATGTTAGCTGTAGGTTCTTTATAAATGCCTCTTTGTCTCTGGTAATGTTTCCTCACTTACAGACTGTCTTATGTGATATCAGTATAACCATACTAGCTGTCTTGTAGTTACTGTTTACATAGTGTATCTTTTTTATCCTTTTATTTTCAACCTGTTTGTGTCTTTGGAGTAAAGTACTACTTGTATATATTTCTTGTAGGTAGCATGTAGTTGGATCTTGCTTTTTTAATTTAGTATAAACATTTTTGCCTTTTGATTCAATTCCCATTTAATGTAACTGTTGATGTGATTCGATTCATGTCTGCATCTTGCTTTTTATCTATAAGTCTGGCATCTTTTTTGATTCTTTGTTTCTCCCTATCACTTTCTTTTGTGTTAAGCAAATACTTTTTAGTATTACATCTTAACTCTTCTGTTGATTTTTTTATGAATTACAATGTAGGTCTTAAATGATCATAGTCTACTTCAGATTAACACTGACTCAATTTTACTAAAATCTACAACTTGACTCTAATATAGCTTCATTTCCTCCCTTCTTTGTGCTATTAATGTCTCTATATGTTATAAACACAACAGTGCAGAAAATAAGTATTCCCTTATACAATCTTATTTTTTATAGGAGTTTAAAATGATTTAAAAATGTATTCATACAATATTTTATATTTACCCCTATATTTACATTCCTGGTACTCTTACTGATTTTTGTCCTGTGGATTCAAATTGCCCTCTGTTGTCATTTCCTTGTAGTCTGGACTTCCTTTAAACTTTTGTACTGGGTGTGAGAATTCCCTAGCTGATTATTCCCTCACTCTTTGTTTATCTGGGAATGTCATTATTGGCCTTCATTTCTGGGTGACAGTTTTACTGTAGATAGAATTCTTGGTGATAGTTTCTTTTCTTTCCGCACCTAGAGTGTATCTACTCCTCTGATGAGAATAGTATGGTTGTTCCCCTGTATGTGATTAATTTGGTTGTTACTTTCAAGATTTTTTTTTTCTTGCTTTCGGCAGGCTTACAATTACATGTTTGTTTTTCTAAAGTACTTCTTCTCTCTGTTCTTTGGACTGGGCAATTTTTATTCATTTATCTTTAAGCTTGTGCTTTTTCTGCCATCTCAAAACAGCCAAATTCCGTTCAGGGAATTTTTCATTGTACTTATACTTTTTAATTCTAAAAATCTTCATTTAGTTAATTTCTATCGTTTCTGTTTCACTATTGAGATTCCCTGTTTCTGAATTGACTGATCTTAAAAAAACATCTTTGTATATGGTTTCTGTTAATTCTTTGATTGTACTTATAATAGCTTCTTTGAAGTCTTTGCTAAATCCAACATGTGGATCCATTTGGAGTGAGTTTATATTGATTGGTCTTTTTTTCTGGCCATAGGTCAGGCTTTTCTGTTTCTTTGTGTGTCTCATAACAGATAGAGTACAATCACAAATTTTAAAATGGAAAGAGAACGCTGATAGCACATGCGGAAAATAAATTTTTAATATTTCAGTAACCATAATGATGGTGGTATTATTAGTATTGCTACTCCAAAACACTTTTATGTGACATGGAATAAAGCAAATGAATACTTATGGAATGTTCTATCTATTATCCCCTGTGTCCTTGAGAACCAGATTTCTTGGTGTGGGAGAGGGGCAAAACAGATAAAATGGAAGAAATCAAGAACAAACTGTGTCAGTCCTGAATGATTAAATTGGAAATGATTGAAACCATGAGGTAGTGTGTGTCTGCATATGTACATGTGTGTGCATGTGTGTATATATATACATATATACACGTGTGTGCGTGAGAGAGAGAGGGAGGGAGAGAGGAAGGGAGAGAGGTCTGACTCAGTGACTGACCCAGTAGCAATGAACATCCCTAGTGCATGATTGTGATCTTGAAGTATCATTTACCAATAAAAGAAATCATTCCAGTTCTGGAATAAGAAATGAATAGGGTGAGTTTGGAACATCTTTACATACCAGATAGCAAGGAAACTCAAAAGATTTCTAGGATCATGTTTAAAGAATTCAGGCCAAATATGGGACAATTTGAATTTCAAGAAGGATAAAAATTGCAAGAGACTCATCAAATATGTTTAAATTCATGAGTTCTAAATCGGTATCAAGAAAGTAAATAAAAAGCACTGGAAAACCGAATATTAGATGAAAGGAAACACCTTCCTATAAGATTATTCCAGCTAATGAATGAAAATGCAAAGAGAGACTTCGAATATCACCATTTTGTACCTCCCAGTGAATTCATGTATCTAAGGGCTGCTAACACCAAAAAAAAAAAAAAAAAAAAAAAAAAGTGACAGCCAGAAATGATGTGCCTCCTGATAGAGGGGTACACCACTGGCAAAATCTTGAGCAAAGGGATTGAACTTGAATAGGTCAAGTCTTGAATTCCAACTACCAAGTTTAAGAAATACAGAGAACAGAGAAAAGTATGAAACTGTGCAGTTTTCCAGCTAAGGAGAAACTCGATGGGGCAAACAGTCCAGATTCTTTAATAGATAAATTCTAAGGAAAAGAAGGAGGTAGAAAGGGCACCTACAGATGAAGAGATTTTAAAGACTCCTCGAGTAAGGAGAAAAGTGGGCAAGACTGAACTGTAGTGTAGGTATGTATACTTGAGGGAGTAAGCCATAAGGAAATGGAATGAGGCGATTATTCTAAAAGTCAGGGTAGCAGGTACTTTTGGGTGGAGGGAGGAGCCTGTTAATTGGGATAGGGTGTTTGACAATGGTCTTTTTTTTTTTTTTTTTTTTTTTAGAGAGCATGCGTGCACAAGCAGGGAGAAACACAGAGGGAAATAGAAAGAGAGAGAGAGAGAGAGAAAAAAAAAATCCTAAACAGGCTGCAGGCTTTTTGCAGAACCTGATGCAGGGCTCGATCCCACGATCTCCGGGATCACAACCTGAGCCGAAATGAAGAGTAGGATGCCCAACCGACAGAGTCTCCCAGGCTCTCCTCCCTGACAGTGGTCTTTTTTTAAACCTGAGTGGTAGTTATAAGAGTGTTTGCCTCCTAAGAATTCCCCAGGAGATTTATTTGTTTTATTTGGCTGTCTGCTCTATATTTCATACAATAAAAGTTAACAAAGAATGGGGGAGGGTGGGCAGTGAAAGATGAGATAGAACAGTGCCCAGCAGAGAGCAGGGGAGGGATCCCTGTACTGGGAAGCCAGGGGCCACTCACTGATGGAGCTGCTGGGCGGGCCTCTCCCTTTCTCTCTCAGGGACTCGGTCTCCCTCTCTGTCAGTTGAAGGTAATGAAGTCCTACATGCCTCAGTAGGTTGGTGGGAGAACCATCTGGAATAATGGGTTGGGAGATGGCATGGAACCAGTTGGTGTTGCCTCAGAAGAAGATAATGATGGTGGTTCACATTTACTCATCGATGACTGTTAACCTCACGTAATCCTGACAGCAGCCCTGTGAGTAGCAGGTATGCAGCTGGGTCGTATCCTGCGAGCACACGAGGACCCAGTCTCTGTCCTGAAGGAGCCGAAAGTCTTAGGGGGGCTTTCTTGATGAGGGAGTGAAATATCTTTTAATTACCTTGTCAGTGGTTTATTAATACACTTCTGAATGGCTTCGAGGGGCTTGAAAATAGCTCATTCCCCCAAGACAATTAAATATGCTCCTCACAGATCACGCTTGTCCTGTCCTGCTCGTGTGCTTAGCAAAGCTTTTTTTTTTTCTATAGATGGTCCAAAGGTACAGTTGAGCTCACCATCTTGGGCGACTGGTTGTGAATGGGAAGGCCAAATAAACGAGTCACTGTATTGATGAAAGAATTTAATTTATAAGCTTGTCCTGACGACTGGGGAGAGACCCGTCTCTGTGTTGTCGTCCTTTGGTCAGTGTTAGTCTCTCTGATACCGTCTTACTTCAGAGTTGTGTATCTGCCCAGACCACTCAGCAGAAATTCCCCGAGGTTCCTTTGTCCTCCGCCCCCAGGGGAGGGGCCTCCAATCCCATCCCTTCTTTAGAAACCAGTGTATTCAGGTGGAGACTTGGACCCTCGCTGCTCCCAACCTTTCTGGCCTCTCTTCTGCCTCTGTTTCTGTGTCACGCGAAGCGGTCACAGTTTCCAGGTTGTCTGCGGGCTTCTGCACGACGGGGGATGGTCTTCAGCTTTCGCACCAGAATCAGATTGAGCCTGAGTTCAAATGCTGGCTCTTCTGTCTGTGGGCTGTACGATGTTACGTAATTTCCTGAGCCTTTGTTTCCTCATGCAAAAGTTCTGTAAAACTACAGAAGGTGCTAAATAAATACTTGTTGGTTGGTTGAGAAGAACATTTTGACATAGTATATAATAGAAGCTGGTCCTGATTTTCCTCTGTTTTCTGCTAAACCAAAGGTACACGGACATAGCAGCGGCTGCTTTTGGCTCTGGCCCAGTCAATGTTGACACGTGGAGTGGAGAGCCAGATGATAGATGGTGGGAGGCAGTGGATGGTTGGAGAATGGGGGGAGTTCACATGGTTCTGAGCACTGGGTCAGGAGCTGTACAGGTGTCATCTTACTCTGGTGTTTGGAGGGAAGATAGTCCCATTTTCTAGACGAGGAAACAGGCACAGCAAGATAAAGCCAGTTGCCCACATTCTTACCCTTCGCGGTGCATGCCTAGCATCTGGTATTGTTTTCCCTTCGCTGTGTTTCCAGATGTCTCACATTCCATTCTCCCTTCCTCCTCTTCTGCTCATGATCACTCGCAACCTTTGCCCTTTTCTTCTTTTCTGTCCCCAGCTTATTAGCCTCTCCCAGACCCAAGCAAGTTATCTGGCATGACTCACGGGAATGTCTGCGAATCCCAAACGGCACCACGCTGTCTCGAGCTGAGATATACTGCTTTATTTCCCCAAGAAAAATACTGGAGGCTCTCTTGCCAATTTAATGGCGGAGCTCTCCCCCCCCCCCCCCGCCTTCCCCACATGGAGTGTATCTGGCCTGGTTTTGAACTCTACACCTTAGGCAGGCCTGGGGCCCCAGCACCGCCCCCAGCTGCTGCCACTGCCTGGCCCCACCCACGTGGCTGCTTGCTTGGCTCCTGAAGGCATTTGGACCCGTGACCCTGTACATTTAAAGATCTTTTTTTTTTTTCTTTTTAACTGAGTCCCTTGGATTTGTTTCCCACTTGTCATAGCTTTTAAAATATTGTCCCCAGACGTTGTTCTGGAACTGCAGTTCTGTTTTCCGCTAATTGAAATGGAAGTGAGTATTGCACTCTGATCCTTGTACGTAACTTTTAGCTCAAGTATTGCAGTACATTTGGAAGGACTGTCCTCCCCTTGATGTCTTCTCCGCCTTTTTCCTTCTCCGTAGCACAATCGGCTGGGTGAGCAGGAGGTCAAAAGTACTTGTGAGACAGTTAGTGGTTCAGCCTCCCAGGTTAACCTTTTTGAGTTTGGCCTGGCCCTCATCAATTGATTCAGAGCAATCTCTGTAAGTTGGCTGTTTTAACTGAGACAGCACGAGAAGGATTCAGTTCACCTCCCTCAGTGCCTCTGCTTCTCAGTGTTGCATTTGTCCCTGACCGCCCCCTACAGCTTCGGTGGGGACTCTGCTCTCCTCCCTGTAGGCACCAGCACACTTGGGGGATCTCGCCATCATTTCCTGGGAGAGTGATTACAGAGCCACAGAGAAGGAGCTTCTGTTACCCTCCCTTGACATGGGTTGTTGTCTTTTGTCTTTGAGGGCATGGTAGGTTTTCAGTAAATAACAAAGTGAATGAGTGGATCCAAACCAGGAATAACTTTTTTTTTTTCTTTTTTTGCTTCAAAGTGAAATGTCTCCAAAGCGGTAAAACAGACTTTCATGTTCTGTAAGTTGACTGGGAGGTAGTTTCCAGAATTCCAAAACTATTTAGAGCAACGACAGAGTTGTGAGGAAATAGTAGTAATAACGGTAAACATTTAAAAGCACTTGCCATGTGTATTAACTCATTTAATTCCTAGAACCAGTCTGTGGGGGGGAGGGGGCTACATTTGTTATCCCCATTTTATGGATGAGGAAGCGGAGGCACAGGCTCCTGCCCAAGGTCAACAATGAGTGAGTGTGAAGCTGGGGCTTGAGCCCTTACCATGTGGCTCTAGAACCCATGTTCTGTTTGGTCTAGGTGTCAGTATATATGTAAGTATGTGGATTTCCAGGTGAGCATATGGGAGGGCTGGCCTCACGTGTTAGATAAGTTCTGGTTCTTTTGGTGCAGGTAGCATTAGACTGAGGAGTCCTGCTCTGTGTTGGATACCGCTGGGATTCGGGGCGAAGGTGACCATGGTCACACCACAGCTCACGAGGATGCACGTGTATTGGCTGGCTCACAATTGCACCCCTGTGCCCCTTTCCTGATGCCCATAGGCACTCAATAGATATTGTTGGAATGAGGATTGATAGCCTTTGACCCATTCCCCAAAGTTGGAGAAGAACGTGAGAGGAAGCAAGCCTCTCCGTATTCCGTGTTTCCTCAGAGGCCAGGGGTCCGGGCGAGTGTCAGGGAAGAGGTTACTGGGGGAAGGGTGCCGTTGTTTTGCCCGAGTCCAGCTTGCATCTGGAGGCCTCTAGCACACCACGCTGGAAGTATGCATGTCCTGTCCCGGCTCCGCGACAGCCCTGCCTGCCTCACTGGACTTGTCCCTCCGCTGCCTGAGACGCTGTCTGATACACAGAGCCTGCTCCGCGTGCTGCCTGCTGCCTGGCCGGCTGACCGAAACGCCTGATTGACTCTGCTTTTGTCACGGGGAAGCCTCAGTTGCTGAGGTAGTCAGAAAAAATGTTGTTAAGCCTAGTACAACTCTCATTAGGTTTGCAGCGAGACTTCCGGAAGCTTCGCCTGCTTGATCGCCTCCCAGCGTGGATGGCTGTCACACCCTCCACCACTATATCTAGGCTGCAGCTGGCCTGCTCCGTTGATCAGACAGAGTCCTTTGCTAACCAGGCCAAGGTTGTGGGTTTGATCCCTGGCCTCTGACTACAGCAAGCCATCTGTCTTCACAAATGCATGTCATTGGATACGAGGCGAAGAGCGTGTACAGAGGGAGAAGCTGGAGTCCATTCTGGGACAAAAAGCAGCTCCCTGACAGCCGGCCAGAAGTGCCCTTTTGGACTGCGAAGGATGTCTTTTTCTTCTCACACTTTCCCGATCTGGATATCTGGTTTTGATTTCAGACTTTTTCCAAATAGATGATCCTAAGGTTGTATAAATGAAGAGGAAGCAATTCTCAAGCCTGAGAGCTAAGAGAAATTGATCTAGAGAAGGCTGGTTTATTTCCGTCCTTCTGGGGTTGTGTTGACAATGTCTAGCGTACCAGTGGGGTGTGTCTCGTGTAAGAAGGGTCTGCTTCAGTTGTCCCATTTGTGGTCAAGAAGACTTTTCATCAAGGAGATGGGGAAAGGGATTTTGGAATACAAGATGGCGCTCACTCTTTCCTTTGAGGGCACACAGCTTCCTAAGTGTCACTGGGTGCCTGGTTGGCTCTATGTAGCAGTTGGGACAAAGACGGTCTTTGCTCCCGAGGTGATCACGCTTTGGTTGGCAGACAGACAGAAATACATGGGAAAACCAGTGTGTTGAGTGCTCTCTAGGCTCAAAACACAAGCGAGCTTGTTGGGAGAACCCAGGAAGCAGTACCTGTGTTTTCCTAGGGAACCTAGGAAAAGGCTCCCCAGGTGGCCTCTGACCTGGGTCTTGAAGGATGACTAACAGTTCCTAGAATACTTCAGACAGAGAGGAGCAGGTGTAAAAGGCACGTGAGCAGGAAAGCTTCCCTGAAATATTTGGAAGGTTTTTAAAAAATCTTCAAAATCCTTCTTATCCGTGCAGCTCTCTAGAAGCTGTCAGGCCAGGCATGCCTCACTCTGCCACTTGGGACAGGCAGGTATGTCACTGCTCCCCCAGGCACCCATGCTGCAATGCCACCGAGGGCATCTGTGACATATTCTGTTTAAGAGAGTGCATTGCTGTGCTGTCTGCCAACCCAGTGCAGCGAGAAAGAAGGGGACAAGGAGCAGGTAGAAAATGTATTCCCTTGTGATCTTGGTTTATTCGACTTACAGTAGCTCTGAAATTCATTCAACAAGTATTTAAATTTTTTTTAATGTTTATTTATTCTTGAGAGCGAGAGAGAGAGAGAGAGAGAGAGAGAGAGAGAATCTAAAGCAGGCTCCAGGCTCCAAGCTGTCAACACAGAGCCCGACGAGGGGCTCAAACTCACGAACCGTGAGATGATGACCTGAGACGACGTCGGATGCTTAACTGACTGAGCCACCCAGGCGTCCCTCATTCAACAAGTATTTATTGAGCACTTGCTGTATGCCAGACTCTGTTTGAGGGGCTTGGGGTATGTCGGTGAACTGAACACAGATCTTGGTCCTCAAGATGCTTATTACGTTCTTATGGGGTGTGTGAAGCCCTCTGAGCTCCCTGGGGTGGGATGGTGTCCCTTGCTCGCCAGTGTATCTTCAGGGATGAGCCTGGAACCTGAAGAACAATGCACTCAGTGACTGTTGAAATGACCCTACTGCTGAAGAGCCTCAGGGGTGCTAGTTGGTAAGAAAAGACCTGGGAAAAGCCAGTGACTTCTTAGTTCTGAGAGATCTACTAGCTTGACTTGTTCTGTAATTGATCTTTGGTTATAAATTTCTTAACCACAGAGGAGAAAAAATATTGAACTTACTCTAGCAGGAGCACTTTTTCCTTATCATCCAGGAGTTTGACAAACAGCATAAAAAGTATTTTATTCACCCCAGAACTTTGGGTTTGCATGACCGTGATAATGGATAGTTGAATCGAAGAGTGTTGGTGGCTTGGGCCAGACTCTGAGGTCAGAAAATAATCTGGAAGGACAAGTTAGGGGAAGAACTGCCCCATCCCACCCACGCTGGTCCCGAGAAACGAAAGGAGAAATAATAACGAAAAGGGTGTATTGAGCTTGCTGTTGAAGGAGCCACCTATCACGAGGTGTAACGGTTCTGAACGTCTCCGAGTTCCTCCCAGCCCTGGTTTCCCATTTTGATTTTGATTCTGGAGCTCTGGCTTCCTTCCCAATGCAGCTCCTCCTTGGTTTCGTGGCACAGAGGCACAGGTGGCCGTGTCAAAGAGCTCTGAATGTGGCTCAGAGTCGTGAAACAGGCGCTGCCGTGGACTTGTACGTGGCAGGGTGTAAATTTCAGAGACCAGCCTTCAAATGGCTGCCGCAGGGCCCGCGGGGTCCAGAGGGAGGCCAAGTGCTGGCGGGGCCGCCTCCCTTGGTGTCCTCAGGAAGTCATGCTTTTGCCCTGACCTAAGGGCCAGCAGACGAGACCTGGGAGGTTCCTCCCATCTGAAACCAGATGGAGAAAGGAGGAGGGAAGAAGGAGTGCAAGTAGGTCACCAGGAACAGAACGCGTCCCTGGGAAAAGTGGGCGGGCTTTCCTGCCAAGACAGAGCAGTAGGTTGCCTGGGTTTGAACATGAGCAAGGCGGTGGGACTGACCCAAGCTCTCCCCACAGGGTTGGGGGCACACAGGGATGTTGGCAAGGGAAGGCAGGGTTGTGCCTGCTCGTCACACTGGACAACCAGCTGGGGCTCAAGGGACGCCCAGGCCCCTTCTCCTTGGTGATAGCTGAGCTGTTGGGAACCTTTCCAAATGGAGGGAGACGCGCCCAGCTCAGGAAGCTTACCCAAGCAAGATGCGGGAGGTGAACCCCAAGTTCTGACAGCTTGCCAAAGTGCCCGCTGCTCACAGGCTGGCAGGAACATTCATTTTGAGTCTAGTTTGCCATAATGAATTCTGACATCATTGTGCTCTCTCAGTCAAGGGTGTTGAAATGGAATCAGTGACCTAATGTGAAGGGTCTGTGGAAACCCTCAAAACCAAGGAATGTCCTGGCCTCCCTTGTCTTCGTTTTGGAGTGGAGTTTTTAAGCAACAATTCATTCTAGATATTTAATGATCTCAACATTTGAAGAATAAACTAATAGTTTAGAGACATGAAGGCAATCCTGTGGCTTTTATTTCCCTCAAAATGGAGTATTGCATAGCATTTAGGCTATAATTTTTATAAGTTAATTTCCCCTTTTTGTTCCTTTCTGTCATGATCATCCATCTAGCTTAAATTTTTTTCTGCTGTCATGGCAACGGTTGGAAATGATTGGTTGAATAAAATTATGTGCCTAAAAAAAAAATGTATGAATGGTATAGGAGTTGCTGAGAAGGAGATGTTTCTGCATCTGGGAAACTTTCTTCCTCTTCTATTTAAAATCTTTCACCTCCAGCCCCTTCTTCCTGCTGTCAGCCTGGTCTGTGGCCGGACAACCCACATGTGGATGGTGCCACATTCGTTTGATTGGCACGGCGGGGTGAGGCCTTCGGGGGTCACTGTGGATCCTTTGTTTACAAGCAGGATCCCAGAGCTTGAGGAACAATTCGATTCTGAAAAGCTCCCACCAGAAATACCGTGGAGACAGTTGAGAAAAACTGTTTGCTTCAGAGGCAGCGTGGGTACCTTGGGAACAAGCACCCAGAGGCTGATCAGCCCCCTCCTGTGCCGCACCCCTGAGGCCCAGACACTTCCTCCAGTCATCCAGCAGGGGGCCTCGGTCCCGCGCGGGAGAGCCTCCTGGCCCTCAGAGGGTAGCTGAGTTTCTCCAGCCATCCTTTCTCTTTTAAGGCAGCCGAGGCAGTACCCTCCAGAAGGCTTCACCTGGGCTGACGCATTTTCTTTTGGATCGTGAACCACTTCCTAGCAGTAGCTCATTAGCTGTGGTCACTGGAACGGGTAAAATCTGTATTAATGTATATATGAAGTGATTTGCATATAAATGTTACAAAACAGAGACCTGAGCTCTCTTATTCGTACTCTGTTCTTTCTTCTGGAGCCTCACTTCGCTTTCAGAGCTGACATTTCTTTTGCCCAGAAAGGTGACAGAACCCAGGAGAAAGCTTCCAGCTCATTCTCTCACTGGGTTTGTGAACCTGAGCGAGCCATTTCACTTCTGTGTCATAATGGACTAGGTTGCGTTGGATCGTGTCTAGCTGGAAAATTCTGTGGGTCTGTAACTGGATAAGTGTCTCCTTTTGCCAGCAGGGCGCGGGAGACATTCTGAATGACCAGTGCCTATCTTGCAGCCTTCCCTGGCTCATCATATTCAGATTTGATGCTACTTTCAGGCCTGATTTCCACCCTGGAAAAACAGCCCTTTACACACTGGGTCTTTAGTTGTGTTCCCTCAGCCCCACCCTTACGTCCTACAGTTCAAACTGCCGTTCCTTTTGCGCACAGTAGGAGCTTGGTCTGTGATTCTGGAACAAAATTAGCCCACCGTGCCCACACCCATCCCTTTTTTAGCTGTTGCTATTTCCTCCCCCACCCCCCACCCCGTTACTTAAGAGAGCTGAGCTTCAGTCCAAAGCAAATGTACTTTGTTGCCTGTGAACACAGATCCCATAAAAACAAACGAAGGGGAAAGCAGAGGAGATTGTATGTCCTGGGGCCCATTACCTAATTTTTATTCACGCCCCTGTTAGATTTTCTTTAGCGCCGCTTAGAGTCCTGAGCACACGCTTCTCTTTTTATGTCACCATAAAGCTTCTGATCTGGTATCATCTGATATGTGTGGGTGAGAGGAATCCGAGAGTATTTATGTACATACGCCAGTAAACTATTATCTTAAAGTTCCGGGGCTGTACTTGTGAACGAGAGTCCTGGGATGTCATGTAGGTGTATAAGATACAAAGGAACAGCCCGCGTGAGTGCTTGTAACCTACAGAAACCCCACATTCAGTTTGATTAAATACCTTTGCATGATTTAAAATGTCACCCAAGAAGAGAGGCAAATACCTAGAGCATCTGTCCCAGCCGGCAGGGGCTGGCTGACAGGTTTGTACCGGCTGACCCGTTCTGCGGCTTTTTGGAAAGATGAGATGTGTCCTAATGAGCAAGTTATAAATATCACCGAGTTATGTCATAGGTGGTGGCAGCACTCAATGTAAATGGGAAGTGTTCCCAGCTGAGCAGGGCAGGCGCAGCTTTCAGGGAGGACAACGGGCAGGGGCCTGGACATCTGCACCAGGATGTCACTAAACAATGATTTGTCCGTTTGTCTTGGGAGGTGTGGGGCTGGGAGGGGAGATGTGTTCTGAGCAGAGTCAGGCAGCTCCGGGTTCCAGTCCTCATGCATTTGCTCTGGGAAGGGCCTTTGACCATTTGCTTTTTCTTGTTGGTGCAGGGTTGGGGGGAGGAAGGCCAGTTTGATGGGTTTTGGGGACAGTGATTTCTGTCCTCAAAGATGCAGAGTGATTGCTTGGTGGAACCCCACCGTTTTCATACCTGTTACCTTTGTCTTGCCCATAAAAATCGCAAGTAACAGGAAGCCTTTACCCACAGTGCATTCAGTGCTGACATTTCTGTACCCTGTTGCCACCCACCTTTTAAGTGAAAAGATAGATTTCAGCACCAATCAATAGAGCAGGAAAACTACAGAGCCATTGTAAGGTTGAGGAGGAGAGACTCTTGCAAGATATCTTACATTTTCTTCCTCCCTTCCTCCTTCTTTCCTTTCCTTTCCTTTCCTTTCCTTTCCTTTCCTTTCCTTTCCTTTCCTTTCCTTTCCTTTCCTTTCCTTTCCTTTCCTTTCCCTTCCCCTTCCCCTTCCCCTTCCCCTCCCCTCCCCTCCCCTTCCTTTCCTTTCCTTTCCTTCCCCCTCCCTCCCTCCCTCCCTCCTTCCCTTCCTTCCTTTCTTCCTTCTATACCTTAGAACTGATTTTCACATTTTTTTTTTCTTGAGGAAATCTGACTGTGGAAGTGCAAAAGACCACCAATCCCAGGCCAAATTTTTCAGAGTTGAACAAAGATGGATGGACATGTGCAGAATAATTGTTTGCTGAAAATCTAGCCAACAGCTTTTATGTAGACAAAATGCATTGAAATATGTGTATAAAATATTTAATATTAACGCGCGCCAGATGGAAACCCTGTCAAATTCTGTGTGCACACAGGAACTTGACAAGAGGAGTCGGGAGATTTAGAGAGATCCTCAGAGCAGTAGAAACAAGAACAACTCAAAACCTGCGAATGGTGAGTGTGATGGATAACTTGATTGAGGCCAGAAGGGCACTTCAGGTGTTCTCACTCCTCGCCTCCCTTCCCCTCCCTCTGCCCCTCTGTCATAGATATATGAGCTTTATGAGATCTAATTTCCACACTATACATCTCACCCATTTAAAGTCACTGGTTTGTAGTATGCTCGCAAGATTGCTCAGCCGTCACTACTATTTAATTCCAGAACATTCTCATCCCCAAAGAGAAACCCCATACCTATCAGTAGTCAATCCCCACGCTCCCCTTTTCCCCTGGCCTCCGGCAGCCACTAATTTCTTTTTGGCTTTTATGGATCTGACTGTTTTGGACACTTCAGATAAACAGGGTGATATGTACCATGTGGTCTTTTTATGACTGGCCTCCTTAGCATACTTCTTTCAGGGTTCACCCAAGTTGTAGCACAGATCAGCACTTCACTCCTTTTTGTGACCAAATACTATCCCACCGCATGGATAGAACACATCTCATGTATCTGTTCATCAGATGGACATTTGGATTGTTTCCAGGAGTTGGTGACTATGAACGATGCCGCAGTGGACATTCTCATGCGACTTTTTGGGTGGAAATATACATTCTTGTACCTAGGACTGGAATCTCTGGATCGTATGGTAGCTCTACATTTGTTTGTTTGTTTGTTTAACTCATTAATGATTTAATTTACATCCAAGTTAGTTAGCATACAGTGCAGTAATGATTTCAGGAGTAGAAACCAGTGATTCATCCCCTACATATAACACCCAGTGCCCATTCCAAGTGTCCTCCCCACTAACCCCTTGTCCATTTAGCCATCCCTCCACCCACCACCCCTCCAGCAACCCTCAGTTTGTTCTCTATATTTAAGAGCCTCTTACGTTTTGTCCCCCTGCCTGTTTTTATGTTATTTTTGTTTCCCTATCCTCTGTTCATCTGTTTTGTCTCTTAAATTCCACATATGAGTGAAGTCATATGGTATTTGTCTTTCTCTGACTAATTTCACTTAGCGTAATACCCTCTGGTTCTACCCACATTGTTGCAAATGTCAAGAGTTCATTCTTTTTTGATTGTCGAGTAATATGGTAACCCTATGTTTAACATTTGGAGGAACTGCCAGATGATTCTCCAAAGTGGCTGCACCATTTTACATTCCCCCGAAAGTTACGAGGCCTCCAATTTCTCCATATTCCCTCACAGCACTTGCTGTTGTCTTTTTAGTTGTTGCCATCCCAGTACATGTGACGTGCTGTCTCATTGTGGTTTTAATTTACATTTCCCTGATGGTTGATGATGTTGAGCATCTTTTTATGTATTTATTGTCAGTGCTAGCTCTTGAAACCTAAGGAATGCATCCCATAAGGCAGGGGCCACGTAAGCCCTCCCAGATGCCAGTGTAGCAAAGGAGTCGGTTGTCTGCTAATGATTTCACACCAAAACCTAACCAGAGCAAAAGCAGATTAGATCCTGAAGAGTACTTAGTTGTTTGATTAGTTATATTGACTCTAAAACTCAGAGGAGAAATATAAAAGCTGGTTCCATAAACCAAGCTGTTGATCGCTGTTTGGCTCTCTTGTTGACTTAAGTTCTCCCTCTTCCTTTTACTCCTTACACTTTCCCTGCTGGGGGAACTTATTGATGGTACCTCCATAGCTTGGCCTGCAGAGCCATAGCCAAGGGGTGTCTGGGTGAAGGTCTGGAGCTTACCAGAAGCTAAGCAAATATCACATACAACCCCGCACGAGATTCCACTTTCCTTTGTCTTGTTACCACGCCACTGTCCTCCTCACATCATGGCCCCTTTTCGTGCCATGGTAGAGTTTCACTTGGGCAAGGCCAAGAGACTCCTGTTGTGGGAACAGAGGCTGAATCTTCTTTTTGGTGTCTTCAGGGTTTTAAGATGCGCAACTGTCATGGGGCCAGGTGGCTAAGCCAGAGGCTTTCCTGGAATTAGTGGGCATGAGGGAAGATGGGTGACTTTACACCCCCCACCCCCTATCCCCCACCAAGACTTCACCTGGTCTGTGAGATTTATTTATATATTGATGGGATTTTTAGGTGCCTTAAGAAGTTCAAACTAGACATTTTGATTTGTAGAGTTCTTTAAGGGAAAACAAAACAAAACAAAACCCTGAAAAAGTATAGATAAAAATTAGTGCCAAATGTCTTTTCTCTCAGATTGACCTCCTCCCAACATTTCATAACACTCCTTGCCTGGTCAGCACGAACAGGTTCTTTTAAGATTTGGAAGCACAATTAAAGTAACTGATTATAGTGGCAAGTGTTCTTATAATTGTTTTAAGAGCTGATTAAAAATCCAGTCTTTCAAGATTGCTTAAATATGATGCATTTGTTCATATTGTTGACTCAAAAGCATATATATTTTATTAAGGAGATTAATGGTTTTCCCCCACTAGAAGATGCGAGTGCATTGAGTGCACTGTGGGGATCTGCCTGCTGTTTACTTCAACATTATTTTTCACTGAATTAGAGAATATCTTCCACCATTGCCTAAGGTTTGTGGTATTGAAATCAATGTACTTTAACTTATAAAAATCCTATGAGGTGGGATTCTGAATAAAGATATGTCAGGAAGGTAGAGAAGTTTTTTCAATTAGTTTTCCTCTTTTTTCTGAGAAGTACCGTGAAGAGGCTCCTAAAGAAGTCTGGATAGACTGGAGTTGCCCCTGGGCATTTTCAGCTGCTAACTGGTTGGTGCTGACGTGAGAGGAGTCACTTCCTGTCTGTGTTGGACTTGAGGCGCGAGTAGTCCTGTGGTCTTGGTTGATGAGGCTCACGTAACCTAGGTTGAACTGCTTCCAATTCCTTGAGGGCTGAACCAAAGGTGTGCATCAGAATTATGTGAGCAACATTTTTGAACAAGTACACATCCCTAATCCTGACCGCAGAGATGTCAACTGAGTAGGTTTGGGGCAGGACCCGAGAATTTTATTTTCTCATTTCCACAAGGGATTCTTTGCCTTCCCCAGCTGAGAAGCACTTGGTGCTTGGTGGGCTTATTCACTGGTATCTTGGTCTGGACTAGACATCAGAAAGCTTGTCCAGTTAATACCGCTCATAACCATAGGATTCCTCAAGGATCAGCTGATCATTGCAAATTTATGACACACTTAGGAGATGGAAACGTTGCTTTGTAAGCTCTATGGGGTGAGACCATAGCTGAGGGCTTAACAGTACATTTACAGCAACCCCACTGTTAGGGAAACACTCCAAGGAACTAAAAGCAGGTGTTCAAACAAAAACTTGAACGTTAATGTTCGTAGCAGCACTATTTATGATTGCCAAAAGATGGAAGCGATCCAAATGTCTATCCGCTGACGATTAGATAAACAGAATGTGGTATGTCCACACAACGGAGTATTATTCAGCCACAAAAAGAGTGAAGACTGACCCAGGCTACAACATAAGTGAGCCTTGGAAACATTACGCTGAGTGAAAAAGCCAGATACAAAAAGGCCACAAATTGTGTGATTCCATTTTTATGAAATGTCCCAAACAGGCAAATCTACAGAGACAAAAAGCAGATTAGTTGTTCCCAGGGTCTGGAAGGGGGGCATGTAGTGACTACTATAAGGGTACAGGCTTTCCTTTTGGGGTGATATTCTGGAACCAGATAGAGGTGATGATTGTATAGCACTGAAGGTACTAAGTGCCATTGGATTATACACCAAAATGGTTAAAATAGTAAATTTTATGTTATGCGAATTTTACCACAATTTAAAAAATATATACAAAACGGATTTACATAATGGATTTACAAAACGGATTTGTACATAAAAACCTGACTTGCTTCTGGCTCCCTTCCTCTCCTTTCTTTCCTTCTGACTTTGATAGCTACCAATAATTTGTTAACTTTTCAACTGCAAGCAAATGAAACCTGAGTATAAAAAAGTAGAAGGTCTGATTGACATTGGTAATGTTGCTGGTAATTTCTCATATTTAATCTCCTGTTCTGAAAACTTCATGTGGGCTCTCAGTGCCCACAACCAAACTAGTCGGTAGTGCAGTGGTGAAATGACACCCTTAAAATATGCAATCACATCAAAACCTTATTTTCAAAGTCTCTCTGGAAGGTTAATACCCTGAGGTAAAGTGAGATCTCGCATGAGCTGTCTAGTAGTGGACAAGCAAACTGTTTTTAGGACAGAGATTTTTATAACTTCAGAATCCCTCCATGGCAGGTATACCCAGAAAATGAAGTTCCTCGTTCATTTTTTCTCCTTTGACGTTTTTTTTCCCCCTCAGCTATAGCGAGTGGAGGTTATTTCTGCCAGTTGATGCTTCCAGCAGAAGTCATTAACGTATATGACTGCAATGAGATGGAAATGAAACTATAATGGAAGGTTTAAGAAAACAGTTCGGGAGCTGTTCAGGTCCTGAAAATTGTGTGCTTATGAGATCTTTACAGATGGCTCAGTTGGGGATGATAGGAATGCATTTAATTTCACATTTTTGTAGACATTTAAAGCCAGCGGGTCTTACTTGGGAATAATTAAGAAAATTTGCCTTTACCCAGTGGTCATCAGAAACCACTAAGCTAGTGATTTGGTTGCTTTTAAGTTTCCTTGTGGTGTTTTAGGAGATTTCATGTGGATGAAAAGCTAGCAGAGTTCTCTCCTGGAACATATTTATTAAAAAAAAAAAAAAAAGTCTTGCCCTCAGGGAAGATCAGCATTCTCTGCGTGTTCCAAAGAATGCTAAAACCTTGTGGGAAAACCTAATGGTTGAAGTTTTATTTTGCCACCTTTGGCTGATCATGGGGTAGCCTGGACCACCCTCAGGTGCAGTGCTTCTGTTTTCAGAGAGATTTTGTGGGTTTGTTTGTTTGTGTGTTTGTTTTTACTTCTCCTCTCCTTTATCTCTGGAACATTATGAGGTAAATGAACTGATACGCATCAGCCAGCGAACTATTTCTTAGTAGATGCCACACACACCCTCTTCCCATTCATCCTACGTGGTACTGTTCTATATGTTCCATGACAGAGGGCTTGGAAAGCATAGTAAATCTGTTTCTAACTCAGGATGACAAGACCCAGATATGTCTGGGTTTTCACAGTGAGAAAAGAGATACCTATCCAGCTTTGAAAAGAGGTCTCTCTTGATCAGCAGCCATGCTCCCCACCTTGCTTTCTCTGTTGCACAAGGTCAGCAGGAGCCTTTGGGCCGCAAGCCCCAGGGTGCGCCCGGAACGAGGTGCCCAGGTGCTGAGTCCCAGGATGGGGCCACCATGGGACTGGCCTGTGGCACTTCAAAGAGGGAAGGCATTCTAAAAATCTTCCCTGATTGTCATCTTACCATCAACGAAGAGATTTTTTTTTTATTTTTTCAGGAATAACATCATCTAGGTTGATGCCAAGTTTGGGTTTCAGCAGGGATCTGTTGGGAGGTGATGAAAATATTTGCAATTCACCTGTTACAAGAGCTTTTGGGAGAGAGCTTAACTCAAAGTTTCAGTTGCTTTAGGCATAAAACACGTTTAGCGTTTCAGAGGCAGGGTGGCATTCAAAGGGCATGAACTTGTGTTTCAAAAAGGTTCAACTATCTTGCTGTATTGTATTTTATTTTTTGTCACCAACTGATATAATTTTCATCAGAGAAGTAAAAAATTTTTAATCATGAGTCTTGGAATTGTGCCTAGCACAAAATGATGACTGAAAAATATTTATTGAATGAGTGAACGAGTGAATGAATGATACAAAATTGATTCATAGCTATGCCTTTCCTCCTTTGTGTTTCCAGACAATAGCCAGGCAGTTGGCGGAGATCTTGTTGCGGGGTATGTGTGAACAGAGCTACTGGAACCCCCTGGAGGATCCACCCTGCCAGTCACCTCTGGACGATCCTCTCCGGAAAGGAGCAAACACCAAAACCTACACCCTGCCTCGGAAAGCCCGCGTCTACTCAGGAGAGAAGTATGGCAGTTGATGTCCTCATTTGTAGGTTAGGGGATTGGGGGAAAACTCAAGGATGAGTAGAAGTTCAAGGGCAGATTCTTCTCTGAGAAGAGAACCAGACAAGTCTCATTTGCCAATTTAATAGATATACCTCATTATTTTTCATAACTTCTGCAAATATCTGTGCACCAGTGGGGCATTTTAAGTAGGAAAATTCTCTCATTTCGGTGGTTGGCCACCGTTTTCAGCCATCACTGTTGGTCTTTGGGATTCTCATTCTATTTATTGTAAGAAACCTAGCATTATCCAGCAATTAGCGACAAATCTGTTTGTAAGCCAGAGTTAACCTTCTTTTCTTTTCTTCAGCAATTCCTTGATCTTTTTGTTTAAAAATTTGTTTTAGGGGTGCCCAGGTGGCTCAGTTGGTTAAGCATCCGAACTTCGGCTGAGGTCGTGATCTCACCATTTGTGAGTTCAAGCCCTGCGTTGGGCTCTCTGCTCTCAGCACAGAGCCCACTTCAGATCCTCTGTCCCCCCCACCCCTCTGCCCATCTCTCACGCACTCTCTCCCTCTCTCAAAAATAAGAATAAAAATAAACATTAAAAAAATGAATAAAAATTTGTTTTAAACTGAATTATCTATAAGAAGAAGGAGAATTAAATAATTTGTAAGTGATTGGAAGATGATGTCATTTTTAGATACTCTTAATTTTTTTAAGTTTTAAATCTGGGACTTAACCACCTTTGAGGAAGGTGGGCTAGGGAACCACTGCAGTCTCCGTGTGGGCCCTCCCCATTTGGGGGAGGGGGACGTGGCAGGGAGAGACCATGAAGAGGGCCAGGAGACAGGGACAGTTGTTGACTCACTCTTGATTCCTCCCCTTAGAGCCTCACCTTCCCATCTTTGCCTGTCCCTGCGAGGACAAGGCATGATGGCTTTTCAGAATCTCTCCATGAGGGAAAGGTGGCGTGTATGAATGCATATGGAAGCCTCCTCGGTTGTTAATCAAATCGGGAAAATGGCAGAGAGAGTGCAGGCTGCTGTATTGCTAGATACTACATGTGTGACTTCTGAAAATGATTGTCGCATTTTCAAAGGGGACAGCATTTCTCCAGGCAGCCTCTCTTAATCCTCTTATGTTGACCCTGGCTTTTCTCTCCCTCATCATCTTCCTGTTCAGACTGTATTTCTTGTATGGATTCAGAGTGAGCATATTCTTAACTTTTTCCCTAGGCTTATTTTAATTTGTGTTTAATCCCCTTTTAATTTAATCCCCCCTTTTTATGGCCTCGTTGAATCATGGGTTTGCTTAATTCATGGCCTGTGTTCACTCCTTAGTCCTTATCTGGATTCACAGAACATCTGTCCTAACAATTCCCAAACTCTCACTTTAAAAATGCTGACTCCTCATTATGAACTATTTAGAAGCAGGTTTGGGGTTCATTTTTAAAGTGAAACTTACATCCTAAAAATAGACCTGGGATGTTTGTGTGTGTTTGTGTGTGTGCTTTCTATGTTTCTTAATTGACAGGTATATAAGATGCCAGGTATATTGAGAAACTCAGCTCTTACTCCCTCCCCTGATCAAGCTGGACACATAGATAGAGCTCTCTGTCTCTTTGGGTGTTATTCCAACGTGGCCTCACCTCTTGAAGGCAAAAAAGCTCATAGAGCCAGCCACTTCTCCTTTATTTTGTGAACCACTCAGACTTTGTCACTGTTCTGACGTCAACTTCCCCATCTGTCCAAGGAGAATTATGGAGGCAACATGCAGATCTAGAAAATGCAATTACTGGTTCATCAGAGGATTCCCATACCAGGGCTGATTGCTAAGTCACAATTTCATTTTGCACAGATACAGTCAGTTGGGTTTTTTTTAAACCGTTTTGTTGAGATATGATTCACATACTTTACAGTTTACTCATTTAAAGTATTTAGTTCAGTGGCTTTTAATATGGTCATATAATTGTGCTTCCATCACTATAATCAACTTTAGAACATTTTCATTACCCCAAAAATAAACTCAGTACCTCTTAGCTGCTGTCACCCCCATCCCCCAGTTCCTTGCATTTTCATATAAATTTTAGGATCAGTTTTTGTCCATTTCTGGGGGAAAAAAAAAGGCAGCTAGGATTTTGATAGGAATTACATTGAACCCATAGATCAATTTGAGGAGTGTTGCCACCTTAACAATATTAAGTCTTCTGATCCATGAACATGGGATGTCTTTTCATTTATTTAGGTTTTGTTTGATTTCTTTCAGCAGTGATTTGTTATTTTTAGGGTTAAAGTTTTACACTTATTTTGTGAAACTTATTGTGTGTGCTATTCTTTTGGATGATATCATAGGTGGAATTGTTTTCTTCATTTCGTCTTTGGTTTGTTCATTACAAATATATAGAATACAATTGATTTTCTATATCGATCTTTTATACTGCAATCTTGCCGAACTAGTTCATTAGTTCAAATAGTTTTTTAGATTCCTTAGTATTTTCCACATACCAGATCATGTCATCTGCAAATAGAAGTAATTTATGTCTAACTTTCCAACTTAGATGACTTTTATTTCATTTTCTTCCCTAATAGCCTTGGCTAGAACCTCTGGTATAACGTTGAATAGAAGTGGCAAGAGCGGCAGACATCCTTGTCTTATTCCTGATTTTACGAGGGAAAAGCATCTAGTCTTTCACCATTAAGTGTGAGGTTAGCTGTGGGTTTTCATATATACCTTTTATTAGGTTGAGAAAGATCCCTTCTATCACTAGTTTGTTGAGTAATTTTTTTATGAAAGGGTATTTAATTTTGTCAAATGTTTTTTCTACATCTATCAAAATGATCATGTACATTTTTTCTTTATTGATGTAATGTATTACATTAATTCATTTTCACATGCTAAGCCAGACTTCATCAGATTTCATTGATCTTTTCAAAGAACCAGCTTTTAGTTTTGTTCCTTTTTTTTAATTGTGTCTCTGTTCACTATTTCATTAATTTCCACACAGTCCTTATTCCTTCAGTCATTACTGTCGTTTTTTAGCTTTCTAGTTTTGTGTGTTCCCAGGGATATTCCTGGTTTATTAGTAAACAGAGAAAGCCTGTTGGGATTACACGTGTGTTGGCGCTTCCTAATCACCAGGACTATCTGATTGGTCAACCCTGTGGCGAGAAGGGCATTACCGCCAATTCATTTGTGGTAGTTGGGAGGTGAAAAAGGAGATCCACAGATAATGATTAAACCCCATCTTGGCCAATAGTCCCAAATGCTTCCCCCTTCTCAGTCTCTTATGAGAAATATGAGCACAGAGCAGACTTTAGGAGGCACAGAGCCTTCTAGCTCCAGCAAATCGCAAGAACCCTTCAGAATAGTTGGTCATAATGGAAAAGTGAGCTCTGTCAGAAAACTCCACTCCTTGTCAACGTGGCCTGCATGTGAAGTGGAAACAGGATGCTCATTCTCTCCCCATCTTGAATTTTGAAAGGAAAGCAGATATTGACAATCCTAGATAGAAAAGAGGGGAGGGAACACATGCTATTGGCCTCTTTACTTCCTTCCTTCTAGGTCTTTCCATGTGGAATTTTTTTTTTATCTTTGCTTATTTATTTTTTAAGTAAGCTTTTTACTGATACATGACACACATTGAGAGAAATAAACCAGAAGTATAAAACTTGATGACTTTTTACCAAGTTCCCTATCCAAGGGAAACCATCCTGAGTTCTGTCCCAATAATTAGTTTGGCCCATTTTTTTAAATTTATGTAAACGGAATAATACATGAAGAACTCTTCTGTTTAACTTCTTCTAACATTATGTTTGAGAGATTCACCCATATTTTTGCATGCAGTTGGAGTCTGTTTTCATTATTGCACAGTATTCCATAGGTATTCTAATATATTGATCCGTTCTGCTCATGATGTGTGTTGGAGTTGTTTCTCAGTTGGGGCTGGTTCCATCTCATCCAGGCCTTGGCCCAAATAGCTTAACTGTTATCTTCTCAGAAAGGATTCCCAGTCACTGTATATAACTGTCCTTTCCAAGCATATTCTATCGCATTAGCTCCTTTATTTTTCATCATAGCACTCAAAATATCTGATTTTTTTTGGTTCATGTGTTTATCTGACTCCTCCTTCTAGAACGTGCTGCAATGAACATTCTTACATATGTTCCTTTAGTGTACACATGTCAGGTATATCTTCCTTCTATTGTATTCCTCCTTGTAAAGAACACTTGAGGTGGCTTAGATCATTAAATGCATATTCGACTTCGTGATTTATGCAAAGTAAGGAGGGAGATTAAAAACTACTTTTGTGCCAGAAAGTGGTTGATGAGAACATTTATTGAAAGCCTGGAGCCAGATGTGCCGAACTCCTTTGTAGGCCCAGGAGGAGAGAGTGACTATCATGGAGTTCTAAATATAGGTCTGAACCTCCCAGAGCCAGTGCACACGCTTTGGGTAAAGATGAGGACACTGTTTAAAGTGTGAAGATGGGGGGCTTGAAGGGTCAGGAGAACCATCTGATGGCAGAACTAAGCCGTGTGAGCAAACCCCTGTGCCCCCGGTTACTGCCCTGGGCTCACCTCTAGTGTACATGGCCCAGCTTCCAGTCATGGTGGAGGGCCTGTCTTCTCATCAGGAATGCAGAAGGCCTCGTCCAAGGCCATATGCTTTGTGGGACTCACCCAGTCCACTCCAGAGTATAGCTCAGGGGACTTGACCCAAACGAAGGACCCTTCTTTCTTTGACATGAGGGGATGTTGACCTGTATGGAATTGTGTGCCTGGTTGATCCTCACATCAGGCTAGCTGATCCCTCGTAATCAGCAGGTACTCTTAATGATTAGTTTTTCTTTCTTGGAATCCTTGTCCTTCCAAACCTGGGACTGATGTGTTTTCTGTCTCAGCATCTTTAACAGTGTGACTTGGGGATGGGGTGGGGCTGCAGCCTTGTTGGCTTTGATTCTTTAGCTCTTCTCCACTGGCTGTGGTTCAGAGGCTGTATTTGTCCAGAGATTCCCTAGTAGTATCACAATCAGGCAAGACATAGTCAAAATAAAAGGCACCATTGCTGGGCCTTGGAGTTGATGTCGTCATTACTTACACATAACTTTCTTACAGGTTGGAGGTGCTCAGGGCCATCTTTGTACCTAAATAGGGTCTGCTTTGACTCCCAGATGGTGCCGTGGACTTCCAGACATCTGACTCGTCATTAGTTGTGTAATGGCTAAAGATGACAGAAAGATGAACGGCAGTTGGATAAAATTCGATTGATTTCTTTTGTATGATGGTTTATACCACATACAGTGACATTTTTCACCTATCTGGGAAAATTTTAAGAAAGGGCTGTTATCTGGGAACCTCAGCAAGGTCATGATCACTGTTTGTAAGTGAAGCTTCTTGTCCTTGTTTCTTTTGTGTAGAGTCAGACAGTGAGTTGGTAAATTTCATCCAAAGTCAGAAAAAGAGTGGCTTGCCTGCAGGTCAGCCCGTGAGTTAGTAATGTGGCTGGGCTTTCAGTGCAGTCCTTCCATCTTACCCGGCAGCACTGTGCTTCTACCCCCTCCGCTGGCCACCAGTCTGTCCCCCAGGAGCTTGTCCTCACCCCCCACGGGCCCTGTTTTCTCTCTGCTCCTTTTAATCCTGCACCGTACCCTTTAGTCAATGTCCTGTGGGTCTAGAGCCCCAGCTTTCCCACTCCACAAGGCTGAGACCCAAGCACCCTGGGACCTCCCCTGAGGCTCTTGGTCCCCACCAGGAGACTGTCACAATTCCGACATCTACCCTGAGCTCCACATCAGGTTCAACAGAGAAGAAGGGAGGAATGGACAGAAATGGGTCTAGAGAATCCATAAGTATTGGAAGGGGTGCATTCTGATATATAGTTTTTCAACCTGTCCCTTAAAACTACCTTCCTCCTTCTCTCACCCCCCACTTCCTCCTGCCAGCCCTGAGAGCTTTGCAGTGCTCCGGAGTACCCATCTCGCCTGCCTCGAAAGGAAGGGTAGAGGAAGTGGAATTAGAATCAGTTAATGTGTTACTTGTTAGCAGCTCTGGTAAAAATAACACAACTTAGCATTTAAGCAGGCTGGATGGCTCAAATGGAATTTAGGGATTATCCATGGACTGAATGGGCTGGTGTTAAGTCACAATTAGCATGGGCTCTCTCTTCTTTTCAATTAGTCTGGACAATGCAGAACTGGCTAGCCATGAGAAAAAAGGTTAATGCTACTGCTTTATTTGTAAGGTCCCAGTTGTATGTAAGCTGGAGCCAGAATATCAGGAAATGATTGCTGGGTGGACACACACACACACACACACACACACACACACATGAACACTCTTCATTCAAATTCTGTAGGCTCTATTTCTGAATTTAAGGAGAAAGAAGAGTTCCATCTCTGAAAAACCCAGCTCACCTCAAGCTACCTCCTTTAGGAAATTCACTGCAAATCCCAGAATCTTGCTCATCATTTACAGGCCAGCCTTTTCGTAAAATTTTAGCCCACAAGAGCAACGGGAACCATCCACAGGTGGTTTCCTTACCTCTAGGGACGTCAGAGTTGTAAAAAGAGAACCAGGCCCTGTGCTTTTTCTGTCTTGCTCTTCACGGTCCTTTGTCGCCATACAAAAGTTGCCAGCGCTTCAGAGAAAACAAGGATCTATAATGATGTGGAAGACATTTTTTTCACCATTTTGGTGGGAGAGTCATCCCATCTCTGAAATGATTGTGATGTTATCACTGGGAAGATTTATTCTTTTGTAATCGTCTCCAAAACGTCCAGGAGATTTGTTTTGTTTTGTTTTGTTTTGGGGGGGGGTTGTTTGTTTAAAAAATTTTTTTTATGCTTTATTTATTTTTGAGAGAGAGAGAGAGAGAAACAGAGCACAAGTGGGGGCGGGGCAGAAAGAGAGAGAGAGACAGACAGACAGACAGACAGACAGAATCCAAAGCAGGCTCCAGGTTCCGAGCTGTCAGCACAGAGCCTGACACAAGTCTCGAACTCACAAACTGTGAGATCATGACCTGAGCCAAAGTCGGACGCTTAACCGACTGAGCCACCCAGGGGCCCCTTGTTTGTGTGTTTTTAACCAAGTTCATTTTTATTGCACTCCCCTTCCTTTCCGTGAAACAGTCGAGTTTGGCTCAGTTGGTGATAACACTTCCAATTCTACTCAAAGGATTCTAGAGCTTTTAGAACAGAGGGAAAAAATGCTACAAGTCTTTAAAAATGCTCAAAGTGCAAGGCTATAAGCTATAAAGAATGGAGATTGGGGGTATGTTTGGGTTTTTTTGTTCTCTAATCTCGAGGAGCAACATTGAGCTTAAAAGCTTTTTCTTTCAATCCAAGATGTTATATAGCTCAGCCAACTTCCATAAAACAGATTAATAAGACAGCTAGCTCTTGCGGGCCACCCTGTAACGAACATGTGTGTTTAACTAAGGTGGCTCGCCAAATTCTTACAGTATTCTAGAAATGATTCAAACTCTAAAATTGCTTCCAATCTCTTATTTCATCTAATGGACAATATAAGATACGGCAGTTAGCAAGAAATAGGTAAGCAGACACCTGCTTAGTAAAATGCCTATAATCGATACCCTATAATGGGTTTAAGAGAGAGCTTTATCATGGAGGTAATGTCAGTTTGTAGCAAATTTCTGCCTCTGTAATTGGCATATATGTTATTTGGGCTTTTAATGTGGTTTTTACAGCTTTACTTCACTCTGCTGCCTGCTGTTAAAATGCATAGTTAAAATATTGTTAAAACTTCCATAGATTACCATAGAAATAAGCAAATTAATTCAAGTGTCCAGATGATACTGTCCAGATGATACAGTATTTTCAAGTGTCCTGATGTACAGTATTTTTTTGTGTGGATTCTATATAAAAAATCTAAAAGCTTTTAATAATCAGTCCCGTTCATTATATTATTTTGAAAGTGCCATGTATAACATTTGATTTTCTTTACACAGCATTTTTTGTCCTCAAGAAAATACTGAAGAAGCCCTGTTGTTACTGCTGATCAGTGAATCAATGGTAAGTAGAATGTGTTTTTACATTTTTCTTTCCCCTCTTCCTACAGTCCTGTTTGTGATACGGTGACTCCATCAGTACAGTGGCTGTTTTTCTTTGGAGAAGAATACTTTCTAGAGGGGATAGCTGGGTGGGGGGAAAAACAACGGGGGTTTGAAAAGAGGGATGTTTCTTAATTCTTGGAACGGTTAGAAATGTGCCCTGTAGGTTAATGTCAGCTTGGGGAATGGGACTTCTCTGCCCTAGTAGGTAACAGGCATCTGAGTTCATTTATTTGCCCACCTGGTGAGTATTGATGGAACACTAGCACAGTTGTGTATCAGAAAACTGCGGCTAAAAAGACCATCAAAGTAACCCTAAAACGGGAAGGAAGCCCCCAGAGGGTAACCTTTTTGAGGCTTCTCAACTTGCCCGGGTGGGAGGGAGAGTTTAGGGATAAATAACTTGTGGTGTATGTGAACCTCTGGTTTTTTTTCTTTTAATTTTTAAAAATGTTTTATTTATTTTTGAGAGAGAAAGACAGAGCACAAGCAGGGGAGGGACTGAGACAGAGAGAGACAGACAGACAGACAGACAGACAGAATCTGAAGGCTCTGCCCTGTCAGCACAGAGCCTGACACAGGGCTTGAACTCATGAACCGTGAGATCGTGACCTGAGCTGAAGTCGGACGCTTCACCGACTGAGCCACCCAGGCGCCCCGAACCTCTGGTTTTTAAAGCAGGAGCCCAATGGAGCAGACTCAGCTCCTTGGACAGGTCTCCCGCCCACTCCCTGGGCATTGCAGAGTCCCTGGCCGTGAGAGCTCGCTCCTGTTACCTGCTCTGCTGTTGTGCGGGAGTTTTTGCCAGGCCATCAGATTCCTTTGAAATGTTTTCGTAATGTCTGGCCAGAATATCAAAGTTTACATCTAGTGTTTCATTACTCACCATTTATTGGGTTTCTACTCTGCATATCACTAGGCATGACCGCCTGGCTTGAAACTCTGAGAAGCAATCTGTGTTATAGTAGTTAGTACGTTAGCACCTAAATGGTGTGTGCTAAGCACCTGAGCAGAATGGCGAGGCTCCTGGAACTTGGAAGGACCTAGATGTCCTCCCACCCATTCACTCATTCTGTAGATGAGGACCAGAGCAGGCAAAACGGATGCATCCCACAGTGGTCTGTTGCTCTTTCCAGATTAGGCTGCATCCTCTCATATCTCCCTCCTCACCAGACAGGCAGGTGGAGAAGGTGGAAGAAAAGGAATCGAAACTGAAGCGAGAGAAGGTAGTTTCCTTCTTCCCCAAGTGTGCAGTTTAAATGGAGCCATGAAATGCGCTCAGCCGAAGAAGATTTAGAAATGGAACACAAGAAGAAGGCTGTATGCTGAGCGAAGGAGGGATTGGAAGAGGCTGGGATTAGTCAGGGAGGCTAGCATCCTTGCCTTAATTTCAAGCTTTGGGTTTCCTTGTTCTGTGAAATGGCCCAGAGATGTTTACAGGAGCAAGACTGCTTGAGTTACCACTGCTTTTTATTTGGAACCTCTTTGACGTCATTGGCCTTACTTCCTCTGAAGGAAACAGGTTGCCCCCTTGACTCATCTTTCCTTGACTGTCAGCTGGTAACTTAGAACGGTGTCATTTACATTCTCTACTCTGCCTTGGCACAGTCAGGGAAAGCATGTATGTGAACAGGCTGGCACTCTGTGGCATTCGGGAACTGTTTTGCGAATGAGCCGGTCTCTCCGTGCTTCGTCATGAGTTCTTTGGTGGGGGCCAGCTCGAGTTGGCCTCCTAGCTCTCGTGCCCTCCTTCTAGGCGGGGCTCTCCACAACCTAGCAATTAGTTTCATTTGGGCAGATTGGGATGGTGACATTGTAAAAGTTCTGAAAGAGTGGCGACCACACATTTTAGATTTCTTGGACAATTCTGATTGAAAATATGGTGTTCTGTGGTCAGGTTGTGTGTTCCAGTTTAGAGTCTGGAAAACACAGGCACATCTCTGAAATGCTTGCTCTAAGTGGAGATGTCTTGGGAATGATGTCTCCAACTTTTCTGCTCCTTAATTGAAATGATAGAAACTAATAATACTCAAAATTGAGATCCCTTTGAGACAGTCCGATTTGGCTCTGTGGTATTGAATTTCTGGAAACTCTCTTCAGAGGATGGTGAAATCCAATGACATCATCAGTAAATATGGAGGTCTGGGTTTCCAACCAAAATGACTGTGCTCTCCCTGTAAATTATTCCGTAATTATGTAGGTAGAAGTCTCAGTTAAGTTGCCTTTACAAGCCTTTTTTCATGTTCCTTGACTTCTTGATTTTTCAGCTGTTAGACAGAAAGTTTCATGTGCTCAATTTCAGAACCAGTTGAGAATTGCTGTGTTTTTTTTGGTATCTGAGAAAATTGTATCTTCGTTGGTTCTGACTTTAACTTAGAAAAGTCAATTTATCCATAGTCTCTCCACCTGCAAGAAAGTGTCAAATGAAGTTTCCCCAGGAGAAAGGGGTCATCAGAACTACATTTCCACAATTACCACCGACACGGTGTTCTGTGGTATTTATTATCTGTGGATGTATTGAGGTTTTAAATTTTTTTTTCAACGTTTTTATTTATTTTTGGGACAGAGAGAGACAGAGCATGAACGGGGGGGGGGGGGGGGCAGAGAGAGACGGAGACACAGAATCGGAAACAGGCTCCAGGCTCCGAGCCGTCAGCCCAGAGCCTGACACGGGGCTCGAACTCACGGACCGCGAGATCGTGACCTGGCTGAAGTCGGACGCTTAACCGACTGCGCCACCCAGGCGCCCCGGATGTATTGAGGTTTTAATCAAAAGACGTCAATAGATTTTCTCTAAGAATTAAAAAAAAAAAAAAAAGTGTGTTTGGCATAACTTGAAAATATCCCCTAAGTAGTATTTTGCTTTGTTTTGCTTTGTTTTGTTCTCTTCCAGGCATTGGTCTCAATATGGAACATTTATGGCAAGTAAATAAAATGAGACCCCTTACAGGAGGCCCTCCTATTTCCCTCAGGGTTTCTTTTCTTGGCTCAAAGACACTCCTAACAAGAAAACCTTAGAATGAAATCTTCAAAAGCAGGCTTGTATCCATAAGAGATGACTCACTTTGTAGGAAGTGGCCTGTCTTATGTATTCTTATTTGTCTTTGACATTTAAGAGCAAGGAGTTTTCGAGTGAGTAAGTACTGATGGGTGGCTAAAAGTGAGTGCCTTGGACTCACACACAGAGAAAGCATTTTGCCTCGTTTGTGAGAGAGAAGGTGTGCGCGCGGCCATCTAAATGTCAGGCAGGGAGATGATCATCAGCCGGCCTGGACGAGCGACCCTGGTATCTCAGGCACCCCTTCGCAGGAAAAACCAACGGGCCCCTTCTGTCCTCCTAGAGGTGGATAGATCTGGAGACTTCTGTTAACTAGCAGGGGGAACAAAGAGAGGCAAAATCTAACTTAGTTGATTCCGGCTCCCTATTAGGGAGAAAAAGAAAATGGTTAGAGTAGGTAGCGTCCCTGTTACATGGGATATGTGTGGAGAATCTGTAGAGAAATTAAATTTCGGAAGTAACGGAAACAAGTTGTCGTAAAGAGCATTTGATTTCTAGATAGATGAGATTAATAAGTTTGAATGTGCCTGCTGTATTTCTGTGCCAAGCAGCGGCGATGGAAAATAGGCAAGGTGATCTCTTGAGTCCTCGGTAATAGCTTTTAAGACAAAAATCTGTTGGCTTCTTGGTTTCTCTGATACAGCTGTTTTGTGCTTCCCTAAACAAGATTGCATTAGTCTTTGTAGTCTGTTCCAGGGAAGGTGCCATATAGGGATTTGAATGTTGCTTTAGTGACACAGGGAAAGGACCGCACGTCTTCGCAGGACTGACAGACACAACGTAATGGCACCCTTTGATGATAGGAACATGGGACTGGGGACTTCCCCCCTGCTCTTTAATGTAGAGCAGAAGCAGGACCTACAGGCAAGGCACAGCAGGGCCGTACCTGATGGGTCATTCTGCTGCCCCCGAGCACTGGCTGTGTCTGCAGCAAGCCTGGCTGTGAGCCCGAGCCCAGGAGAAACCACCCTGCTCCCCATCAGCCCCCGAAGCTTCCCTCCAATGCCTGCTGACAGGTACCAAGCGTCCTCTAGAACCACACCTCCGGGCCTTCGTGTTTGGATAACACCCCGTACCATGTGCTGCAGTGCTCTGGGGAATTTGAATAAACAGCCCAAGGTGACAAGCCCCGTACTCGTTCCTTCCCCTGTCTCCAGGCCCTCGGCAAGCTGTTAGGGGCAGGAGGGCCTAGATGGCTTCTCTGCCCCGAACACTGGCGGTGTGCAGGGACTGGCTCACCATCTGCTTCTCTCTTCTGCGTTGTTTTCAGGCCAACCGGGATGCTGTGCTGAGCCGGATACCCGAGCACAAGAGTGACCGCCTCATCAGCTTGCAGAGCGCATCTGTGGTCTATGATTTGCTGACCATTGCCCTTGGCAGGAGAGGCCAGTACGAGATGCTGTCGGAGGTATAGCGCTTGAGTCTGGTACTTTCCGGTGGGGAGTGGTGCCAGCAGAATAAGCCCGGGGAAGGGCTGTGAGACCTGGTCCTGACCCCCTCTGCCACGGCAGCCACGTGACCTTGGGCCCATCACTTAACTCTGTGGAGTGGGAATTGGGCTAAATGATTAGCTCGTAGAATCCACTGGTGGCGACTTCCTACCTTGGTCCATAAACCCCCTGGCTGTGAATTTGCGTGTGAGGGAAGGCAAGCATTTCTCAAGCAGTTTCTCTTTGAGGGTAATGTCTACCGTAACCCCAAACCTCCCATCCGTGATACTAATGTCCTTATGAAGGTTTTACCTTATTTAAAGCATCGACGCATAACTCCTGGGGCAAAATGGCACCGCCGTGTGTGGTCAGTGAGCTGGCATAGACATTCGTGTCGATAAGCACAGTCTTCGTTCAGAGATTTTGGCTCGATCAGAAGACGCTCTAGTTGATTACAGATCTTGGGCGAGGTACTGTCATTTTGTTCCTTCAGCTTCTAAAAAATATTTGGGATGGAAGCTTGACTATTTTACAATTTCAGAAGAAGCTAGTTAATCTTGGGCTGCGGTCATGCATTATTGAGCTGCTGCCCAGAATACCAAATTCCGCCACGGTAAGGGCTAAATAAGTAACACGATCATTTTGTCCTTTCTTTAGTGGAGTAAGAAGAAAGAAAGAAAAGAAAGAAAACAACTCATTTTGTTAAAATGGACTTTTCCATGTTATTTATCTTTTTCTTTCTAAATTTATACACATTGCAACAGCCTCTGGGCACGAGGACAGGGAATGACATACAGTAACAGATTGGCTGAAATCAGATAAGCACCCGGCTCACCCTCTCGCCGGTGCTTCGCCACATTAGGCAGGAGCCTTGGAGAACAGATGAGCCTGCGCGGCCCGGGTCTTTTTTTAGGCTTCGGTTTGGTGACTATACAGGGCAATGGTTACTCAGTCTTCAAAAAAAGCCCCTCACAGGCCGGGGCTCAGTGTGTCCAGATGTTCCTGTCGCACACGGTATGCCCCTGGGGACGCTGCCCAGATTCTTTGCCACCGTGGGTGCTTTGATTTCCCCGGCCCCTCTCCTCCTGGCCGGCTGAGTTCCCATCTGCCGTGTCCACTGTGGAGCCTGTCCGTGGGGACAGTGCCACCCAGCTCTCCGTTGAGTTCTTTTAAGGTGAACGTTTTTCCTCTAGACAAACCGCTAAAGCATCTCTCTGGGTCCGAGCGTGATTGCGGTTTGTGTGTCTGCTTTCGTCCCATCATGTGGCCACGTGGCCTTGCCTCAGCTTGAAATGCGCCAGCATCAGAATCAGGTGTGAGGAACTGGAGGTGGCTGGCTGGCCCCTGCCCACGGACTTCTCGACATGCCATGAATGACTCTAGGGGGACGGCTGTCACCTTAGCAGCGTTCCTCTGCAAGCCTGGCATGTGCCTCCTCCCAGCACGGAATACTGGGACCTTGTTTGCACTCCGATGACTTTCATCTTGGTATCACATGTGGCTTCCATCTTGTGGTGATGACCTGACGCCCGAGTCACTGGGCGGTCTGGTTGCCGGAGCTTTTGCAATTCAGAATTTCACTGCCCTGGTCACGTTTAAAGTGATGGGGACAGCGTCAGAGGTTGCCTCGTAGGTGAGGGAGCACAAGGGTAAGAGAAAGGGAAATTTACCACCGTTACATTCCTTGGAGGCCTTTGGATTTTATCCCATGGCTGTGTTTTATCTATTAAAAATATAAATCAGGGGCGCCTGGGTGGCTTAGTGGGTTCAGTGTCCCACCTTTGATTTTGGCTCAGGTCATGAGCTCACAGTTCATGAGATGGAGCCCTGTGCCAGTCTCGTGCTGAGCGTGGAGCCTGCTTGGGATTCTCTCTCTCTCTCTCTCTCTCTCTCTCTCTCTCTCTCTCTCTCTCCCTCCTCCCCCCCGCTTGCATGTGTTTGTGCACTCTCTCAAATAAATGAAAATAAAAACTTAAAAAATATATATAGAAGTCAAGTGATAAGATATATAAAATGGAGGACATTCATTTCTTTAACACAGGTATATGCATTCCCCTGTTCTGAGCCAGGGACTGTGATAAAGGCCGGGACACAGCCTTGCACGAGGCATGGTCCCTGCCCGTGAGTGGCTCCCAGTCTTGGGGGAGGCAGCCAAGCAGCAGGCAGTTGCCATCTGGTATGGCTGATGCTGGGGAGGGCTCCCCGCAGGGTCCGCTTCCAGTTGCAAAGCATTTGAATACGTGGCTTCAACCTTTCTTGCTGTTTCTACTTGATTTTGCAGTTGGAGCTTCCCGCAGCAAATATTTGATGACCGTGTTGTCTCATATCTTTTAGCTAGAACAGGAGGTGTTGTAGGAGAAAGGTGAAAGCTCCCGGTATCTGGAGACGGTGGCACCTCGGTGCTCAGTTACGGAAGTCCACGCTTGGCTGAGCAGGGACCCTCTCTCCTCTGGCCCCAGGCCACATCTTCCGTGGAGTGTCCTGCTTCCTTCATTTGCTGGGACTTTCTTTCTTTTTTCTTTTTTTTTCTTCTCATTTGCCCTTCCATTTTATTGGGGCTTTAGGTTAAAAGCTAATTGGACTGTCTTTTAATTGAGATAAATTCACGTAACATAAACTTAAACCATTTTAAACGTGCACGATTCAGTGGCGTTCCGTGCATTCCCCGTGCTGTGCAGGCATCACCTCTATCAAATCCCAAAACATTTTCAGCACCCTAAAAGGAAACCTCATCCCCAGGAAGCAACTGTCCCCCCTCCCCCCTCTCCCCAGTCCCTGCCAACTACTAACCTGCTTCCTGACTCTATGGATTTACCTATTTTGGGTATTTCCTATTAATAAAATCATCTAGTAAGTGACCTTTTGAGTCTGGCTTCTCTCACTCAACATAATGTTTTCACGGTCACCCACACTGTAGCCTGTCAGTATGTCGTTCCTTTTTACGGTCGAATAACAGCCCATCATGTAGATTATACCACAACCTGTTCATCCGTTCATCTGTTGATGGCCATTTGACTGTGGTGAGCCGTGCTGCTGTGGGGGCAGCTGGATTTTCAACTTCCTGTACTACTTCTTTGGGCCCCATGAGAGTTAGGGATTGTCGTTGCTGGCATTCATCGCGGTAGAATAGTATGTCTGTCTTCACCTCCTGCATTGTCCCCGAGGTGATCTAAGTCACAGGTGTGGCATGCCACCCTTCCGATCAGAAACACGTGATGGCTTGTCCCATCCCTCCCTCTTTTTCCTTTCTTTTTCTTTTGTTTTGTTTCCCTTTTCCTCCCATGATGAAATTGACTTCATCGGTGATCATTTTTGCAGTATGCAGCACCTTGCAGACTCCTTGAAAATCAAACTGAACAGACAAATATGGAAAAGGAAATAAAAGGCACTTAGAGCCCCACCCTCCTGAGACAGCTGACTACCCATTGACATCATAGAGACCACCTTTTCATGTATCTCTTTGTGAATAAATGCATGTACATTTACGTAAGTTTCAAGGAATGGGATAGTATCATATGTGTTTGCAATAGATATTCCCACTCATTTTTCTCCCCTCCATTGGCTCCCCACCCCGTCTTTGTCTTCTCAACCCCCAAACCCAGGGCAGCAACCAAGTGTGGCCCAGGCCCAGGCCCTCGTGTCAGAGAGCTTGGGTTTGGGTCCTGGGTCTGCCAGTTACCAGTTGTGTGATCCTGGCAAGTCATTGACCTCATATGCCTCGGTTTTTCCTTCTGCAAAATGGGGCTAATAATCACACCTCTCTCAGCCTCTATTGTGAGGCTTATTTGCCAAACCACATAAGGTACTCAGAACGAACCCAGCACTGGAGCTTATTACGTGGCCGCTGTGTGCTTCTGTGCTGTCCCCACCACCGTATGCTCAGGGGTTTCCAGGCACAGGGGAAGCAACAAAGTGTACAGAGAAAGGCCTTTTGGCTTCCAGAAACTTCCAGAAATTAATTAGGGAAATTAAATAGAAATACACAAAAGGACACTGATTAGAGAAGACTGGTTAGCCCAGGGCATGCTCACCACAGGTGGACAGACCGGGTAGGCTGCCGCAGTGTTTGTAGGTGGGGGGCCAGTGCGAGAGAGAGGAGGAACGCTGGTTCCTGAATTGGCTCTTCAAGGACTGCTAGGAATTAAAGTCTCAGAGCAGAGAGACACCTTCATCCTCAGGACTGTGAGGGTGTGAGGGCGTGAGGCCTGAGGACGTGGGAGACAAGGGCTCGCTCTCACGGAGGAGCGGGAGGAGAGGACACCAGACGGGCACGGGGCTGGGTTGGGAACCCCCAACATCTTGGGACAGACTGCTTGTGCCCTTCGCTGATGGGATCCGGCCGTGCCCCCCGCGGCTGGTCTGTGAGCAGGTTCTGCTTGCCGTAGCAACACTGAGCAGACTTTCCTTTATGCCAGCTGGGACCTTGCATGAGCAGAAGCCAACAACCGTCCTTCTGCCGCTGACCCGGGCCCCTCGGCACCCCTGCACCGAGGGGGTCCCTCTGCCGCAGCACCTGGTGCGCCTTCCCCTTCCCTCCCCGCATCACTGGCACCTTTGGGTGTTGTGCAGCACTGTGCGGACCCAGCCTTTTAGGAACGGTGCCTTCGCGGGGAGCAGAGCCACCTTGACCAGAAAACTGTGTTTGTCTCTGTCTCTCTCTTCAGTTGTGTTCCTTCAAGATGGAAGGCTGCCCTCCCGTCTCGAGATCGGCCGCCTCTGTGTGTGTGCCCACGGAATGCCTTGCTCTCTTTCAGGGCAGCGCACAGCCAGATCACCGGGCAGGAGCCTTGTGTAAAGGCAGTACAAACCAGAGGTTTCCCACATCCTCGTTGTGACAGGCTTAAATATAAGCATGGTGTTTACCGTATCTCTGGCGCCATGAGTTTTCGTGTTTTTAGAAGACTAATTGTGAGCCCCGCTGAAAGGTTTGTGTAGGAAGGAACACTTCTTTCTTCCCCTTCAATTTAAACAGGAGCACTAGTTGGCATGACAACCCGTGCTATTAAAAGTAAAGCAACAAGCCCCGCTTCCTCTGTTTTTTTCAGAATGAACCCAAACTGCGAAGTAGGTTTGTTTCTTGAATTTGACTATTAATGGCTCCCTCTTGACAGAATGTTAGGGGGTCCTTTTGGGAAGGGTGTACGTGTCCCCTCTACATAGAGACGGCAGCTTTAAAGACAGAAGTGGTATTTTTGTCTTTCCTTTTGAACTCCCAATTCGTTTCTGGTAAATCTCAACAACATTATAGTTCTGTGGGTAGAACTGTCTGGCTAGTGCTTGTACCAAAGGGACATTTACACATTCCTAACCCAAACACTAATTTAATCAGGGAGCATGTGAAAGACACTTGAATGTCTAAGTCTGCGGAACAGGCCTACCATTTGTCAGTTTATATTAGAGTTTGGTGTTTCGTGCGGCCCCACTTGGGCTACAGAAGCCCAGCCTTGACCTACGTGCCCAGCTCGCTAGGAGGCATCAGTGTGGCCTGACCACTAGAGGCGTGGCCTTCTGAGAGATCAAGGCAGAATGTTTAGTTCACGGTAGGTGTTCAGTAGAAACTTGCTGAATAAACTCAAAGCCAATGGACATTCTCGTCCTGCTCCCTTTTCTTTGATTTTCAAGACAAACTTTCCCTGGATATGCAGTGAGTATATCTTCCCAGGTGAGTCCAAAGAGTGAAGGTCATTTAGCTGGGAAATAGGTAACAGAGGAAGAGCTGGGCCCAGCATGGGCCAGAGCACCTACAGATCCCCACTCTGGTCCAGCTCTGGGGGTCACCCAGCAGGGATCGGCTATGTCACGTTTGTGTGACAGGCCTGCCCCAAAGAATCTCACCTCCTGACGTGGCCCCTGGCACCTCCATGTCCACCATTATGGAAACGTTTTTGAATTAAGTATCATTGCTCTGTTTTTATGGCCCTCAATAAATTTTAATGTGCCATTTTAACCTTTTTAAGGTATACAATTCAGTGAGTTAATTGCATTCACGATATTGTACAGCCTTCATGACTATTTCCAAATCGTCCATCATTCCAAACAGAAAGTCTTTACCCATTGAACAGTAACTCCCTATTTCCTCCTCCCCACCCCCCATAACCTGCTAACCTCCGATCTACTTTCTGTCTCTATGAGTTTGCATCATGTAAAGGGAACCATGCCGTCCTTGTTTTTTATGTCTGGCTTATTTTACCTCGCCTAATGTTTTCAAGATTCCACTCTGTTGTGTAACACGTCTGATCGCATGTATCAGACTTCATTCCTTTTTTTGTCTGGAGAATATTCCTTTGTATGTATACGCCACATTTTATTTATCCATTCATCTATCGGTGGACGTGTTCAGTGTTTCCACCTTTTGACTGCTGTGAATAATGCTGCAGGGAACACTGGCAAACACATATTGGAGTTCCTGGTTTCAGTTCTGTAAAGTCATATATACAAGAGTGGAATTGCTGGCTCATACGGTAATTGTTTAACTTTTTGAAGAACTACCAAACTATTTGCCACAGCAGCTGCACCGTTTGACATTCCCAGTGGCGAGGCACAAGGGTTCCAAGTTCTCCACATTCTCACCAACACTTGTTATTTTTGCTTTGTTTTGTTTTCTCGTAGCCATCTTAGTAGTTGTGAAATGGTATTTCATTGTGGGTTTGATTTGCATTTTCCAAATGACTAATGCTGTTGAATATCTTTTCACGTGTTTTTGGGCCATTTGTGTGTCTTGTCTGGAGAAATATCTATTCAAGACCTTTGTCCATTTAAAAAAAATTTTTTTAATGTTTTTATTTATTTTTGAGACAGAGAGAAAGAGACACAGTGTGAGCGGGGGAGGGGAAGGGAGAGAGGGAGACAGAATCCGAAGCAGGCTCCAGGCTCTGAGCTGTCAGCACAGGGCTTGAACTCACGAGCCATGAGATCATGACCTGAGCCGAAGTCAGACACCTAACCGACTGAGCCACCCAGGTGCCCCTGACCTTTGCCCATTTTAAACTTGGGTTTTTGTCTTTTTGTTGTAGAGTTGTGGGAATTCTTTCTTTATTGTGCATAATAAACCCTTAACAGATAATGATTTGCAAATATTTTCTCCCATTCTGTAGGCTGTCTCTCCATTTTCTTGATAATGTCCTTTGATGCACAAAAGCTTTTCATGCTGATGACGTCTACTGTGTCTATTTTTTTCTTTTGCTGTTCATGCATTGGGTGTCATAGCTAAGAATCCATTGTCAAATCCAAGGTCATGATTTACTCCTATGTTTCCTGTAAGGATTTTATGGTCTTTGCTCTTACTTTTAGAATGTTGATCCATTTTGAGTTAACTTTTGTATACAGGTAGGGATCCAACTTCATTCTTTGCATGTGGAAACCCAGTTGTCCTAAAAACATTTGTTGAGAGACTGTTCTTTCCCCCATTGAATGGACTGGGCACCCTGGTGGAAAACCAGCTGGCCATAGATGTGTGGGTTTCTTTCTGGGATCTCAGTTCTGTTCCATTGGTCTATATGTTTATTCTTATATCCGTACCGCACTGGTTTGATTACTGTAGCTTTGCAAGCTTGGAAATCAAGAAGTTTGAGTCCTCTAGCTTTGCTCTTTTTCAAGATTGTTTTGCCTATTCAGGGCCCCGTGCAAGTCCACATGAATTTGAAGATTGGCTTTTCCATTTCTGCAAAAAAGACCTGTTAGAGTTTTCATAGAGATTGTGTTGACTCTGTAGGTCATCTGGAAAGTGTTGCCCTCCTGACAATATCTCATGTTTTGATATCAGATCTTAGTTTGAATCTCAATTCTGCTACTTTA
Organism: Acinonyx jubatus; assembly: GCF_027475565.1. Taxonomy (NCBI): domain Eukaryota; kingdom Metazoa; phylum Chordata; class Mammalia; order Carnivora; family Felidae; genus Acinonyx; species Acinonyx jubatus. Next base: position 131,497,717 of record NC_069386.1, on the reverse strand, counting down.
TATGCTGATTATGAACGTAGGCAGATTCCTTTACCTCTCTACACCAGTCCCCTTACATGGAAAATACAGGTAATGATAGGACCTACCTCTGAGGGTTATTGTAAGGATTGACGGGATAGTATATGCAAAGTGTGTGTTGCTGTTCTTATTGGTGGTGGTGATCATGTGCTTTCTCAAGTAAAATCCCCTCTGTAATTACCCTGGCAGATAATGCTTGAGCTTTGGTAGGGTCTTTCATTGTACAGTGGGAAAACTCAGCCTTGGAGTCCAAGCATATCTGAGTTCAAATCGTGGCACTACATTTTCCTAGCTTGTGATTTTGGAAAGAGTTAGCCATTCTGGACTCCCACCTCAAAGACCGTCATAAAACTTGGTGAGACAATAGGTATAAAATAGCACAGCTCTTGGTATGTGATATGTACCATTCCATTTCTCTCTGGTTAGTAGAAAGGATGGATCTGAAGTTTGTCTCCTATAACTTCCATCTGTTCTGTCTCTTTGGAACAATAGAGCAAGTTCGGTTCTGCCTCAGTGACAGGCAGCTGTTATGCCGTCTTCTTTCCTCCAGCCTAAAATGCCCCGTGCCTTTAGTTTGGGGGTTGGTAAACGTTTCTATAAAGAGCCAGACACTAAATATTTTAGGCTTTGAGGACCAAGAGGCAAAATCAAGGATATTATGTAGGTATGACGAGAAAGGAAACAAATTTCCACAGAATTTTTATTGATTACATTCCAACTGTAACAATGAATACAACTTTCTGTGATACAGGTCCACTAATGAGAAGAACGGGATTATTTGGGAGGATGACATTTCACTTAATTTGGGTTCAAAGTTGGTATTTCTGCTCATCAAATTGATGGCAAATGTTCGTCTATAAAGGACTCCTAGCTTTTGGACTCTATGCCAACAGGCAGCAGGTGTGGTTTGGCTCACAGGCCATACTACGGTAGCCCTTCCTAACGTGACGCCAGCTCCAGGTTCTTGGCACTTTACTGTACTCTTCCCAAGTGCTTCCTTGTTTGGGTGGCCTCCTAAAAGCATATCTGGAAGAGTGGGTCGCCACTTGACCCAGGTTTATTCCTTCCTTCAAGCATTCGCTGAGCATCTGTTTTGTGTGTGACACTCCCCTGGTCTGCTGTTACCTTGATTCCTCACTTCCCTCCCCCAGCCCTTGCATGGGTGAAGCGGCAGCCGTGGTCGAAGGGCAAACACCCGGCACCCCCATCCAGGGCAGGTGGACTGAAAACAGATGAAGACCCAAGGTTAGAAGGAGTTGAGGAGGAGGTAGATGAACAGGATGCCCGTTTCTTGAATTTAGTGATTCATTTTGCAAGAATAACAGCTACATGAGTGCAGTGGCAGATGGAATCGTTTTTGATTAGGACCCTGGAGACCCTTTACTCGCAAGGCAAACTTGATCAAGTCACTTCATAGAGTTGAGCAGAGAGCGTGCCAGAGGATGGTGTCCAGCGTTCAAAGTCTACAATAAAGTCGGTAACCTTTGGAAACCAGCCTGCTCTCTATTCCTCCCGCCATGGCCAGAAGCAGTGGTACCCTTTGGTTTAAGCACTTGTCTGAACAATAAAGGTTTGAGACTCCTCAGCTTGGAGCGGTACTGGTGTTTGAAAGCAAAAAGATAAATGGGATGGGGGCACAGATGTGGGGTTCACTCTGTTTTATTTCTCATTTCTGAGGGGAAAACTTGAGTGAGACTTGACGGACCTCATCTATTTCCTCACAACCTGGGTGGGGGAACTTTTATTGGTAGCTGAGAGTCCCAGAAGCATGACTTTTAGAAGCTTCTCCTGGACTCAGACTCTCGTAGAGTAGATCTCTCAAGTAGATCTGTAATTTGTACTCTTATTTTTAGTTAATATAGAAATAGGGGCTCAGAACTGAGTGTCAAAGCTCTAATTTCAGATCTGCCCCTATGTGACCCTGGGCAGGCCCTGTTTTCTCTCTGGGTCTTAGTTGCCACATCTGTAAAGTAAGAATAGGGCTGGGCAGTCTCCAGGGTCCCAACATGCTCTCTGATGATGTCGTTCTGTGGGTCTAAGATATTGGTCCAAAATGTGTAAATTGCTTAGATAGTTTCTCATTGTTAAAAGTAAAGAGGTGAAATATTATCCATACGCCACGTTAAAGTTAAAACAAAAAACTACAATTTTACACAGCTGCAAAGGATTACATTTATCAACGAACTCATTAAGTATATATGATGTAGAAAAGAAAATTCTCCTAAACCACTGGAGGATCTGTGTTACAAGAACTTTTAGTTAGGATATGGCCAACCTGTTCACGACGGTGAATAATGAAGACAGCTCGGTGTGTTATTCTATTTTAATACTGATGGATTTGAGACATAAGCTCCAGGGTAAAGCTGAGGGGTATCTGATTATTTTATTCCTGTCCCCCCACCCCCCCATGGGTTTTGGCTGCTGGATCTCACTCTTGAATTCTAAAAATAGGCTTTGGCTTTTCCTTGCTCGTGGCATTGTCCTGCTGTCACTGCCATGCACCCAGTTCGTGTAGTTGGGTTTTGGGTACTAGGAAGGTGATCGCTACATCCCTTGCCTGGGCCAGAAGAGCTTCTCATTCCTGGAGCCCCCTCAGGGCTGGCTGGTTTATGTAGAGCCAAAATAGACTGGAAAGGGCGAGCCCTTGCTCCCAAAGGGAAGCAACATTTTCACAAGTGGCATTTTGACTACCGCTCAAATGATTAGGATGCCATTTAGAGTCTAATTATTGCTCTACAAAATATTCGCGGTATTAAATGAACATGGCCTGGGGTGTAGCGAGCTGGCAGAGGTGTGATTACAGCGAATGGACCTGCCTTTCCTGGTAGATGTAATGCTACTCCCAAATCCCCCTTCTTTTCTTGCAAAGGAGGCGATCTGGAGATGTCACCTGCCGCCTGGGGTGTGTGGCCCTGGCATCATCTGCCCCACGTCCCTCTGCCCCGGCCACGCCGCCACCTCTCGACCCAACACCACACGTGGGAAAGGGCTGGCATCTGGCTGGCATCTCTCCCCTTCCCCTCTTCCTTCGCCATCTACCGGCACCCCCGCGCCATCTACAGGGCTCTCGGCCTCCCCTTCGTGCCCCCTTCAGATCAGACCCGAGCCCCTCAGTGTCTGCTACTTTTCCTCATTTCATCAAAGCACCATCAACAGCAACGCGTTTATAGCGTTGGCTCTGTGGCGGCCACTCTTCCAAGTATTTCTCCACTTAACCCCATGACAACCCGCAGCTGGTGAGTAGGGAGTTTGGATGAAGCCTGGGCAGCTGGCCCCAGGGCTGGCCTTCAGCACGTGACTGCTCTCTCTCTCTTGGCCTCACGGGCTCCTCTCCCCTTCCGGCCGCCGGCCCCCGCCGGGCCTGGGGATTGAAGCGGCCTCTCACGTGCCCCTGGCACACAAACACCCACGTCTTTTAGACTGGAACCGTTATTGAAATATGAATGTTCTTATTTTGTCTGACTTTATTTTACAGCACGTATGGATTGCCATCTCCCTCGGTCCATTAAAACTGGGAAATGTTTACTTCGCCCTATACAGATATGATTAGGGGGTGTTTAAAAAGGGTAGTCAGGTAGAACCGGGTGAGCAAACACCTCACCTAAGGAGCGGAAGCCGTGGATAGCAAATGCCTCCAGAGATGACTCAAGTGCCTTTTTATTCAGATGCATCCTTTGGGAGAGGGCTTCCGTTCGTTGTCGAGGTATGTTGACTTGAGCTGCTTCGGGGCTATATAATCCCCGTGTTTAGGGGACCACGGGGAGGACATGCTATATACCCAAGAGGTATGCTTGGCCTCAAGCTTTCACAAGCATCTGGAGCTGTCTAGGCACTTTCTCAGAGACAGCGTGCCATCACCGTATATAAGATGCCAAGAGCCTCGGGAGGACAAGAGCCCTCAGCTGTGATGCCGGAGCTCAAACCCCTCAGAATTGGGGGCGAAGGGCTACTTTGTCGTTGTTGGCTTGTATTTCCTAATTCTGTGACACACCTGGACTAACTTTAGGAAACCGGTTTCATTATGGGAGGGAGGTCCAAAGCGGGAGGGGCCCATGAAGGATGCCACAGTGGAGGGGACATGCCTGAAGGACACGAACTGAGCACCTTTGCTTGACTGTGGTGCTGGTGGATATCACGGGGTCTGGGAGGTTTCTTGAAAATTCCGCAAGCCGGAAAGGCCTCCGTGCTTTGAAGCCTCGGGGGTCCCAAAGAGGCCACGGGAGCGAGGGCCCCATTAGCAGTAAAAAATTTTGCTGAATCTCCAGAACAGTTCAGGTGAGCATGTGGCATTTTGGGGGGCCTTTTATTTTAGCTATCCTTTGCTTTATGCGGCAAGAGTGGGACTGATAAGTGTGGCTGGCCTGTCTGTAATTAAAGTCGCAGAGGCAGGGGAGTGTTGTGGTTAAGGGCTCTGACTCTGGAACCAGACCTTCCGGATTCAGGTCCTGCCTCTTCCACCAGCTCACTGCGACCTGGCATGTCTGTGCTCCAGGGAGGACCGTCATAGTGCCGGCTTGTCCTTGGAGGGTTGTGAGGACGAGCCATGAGGCAGTTCTTGTAAAGCAATGAGACTAGCTCCCGGCTACAGAGTCAGTATCCTATAGTAAGGCTCGTCGTTGTAGTCTATTCAGGCTGCTGTAACAAAATTCCACAGACTGGGTGGCTTATAAACAGTAAGCAGTTATTTTTTACAGTTCTGGAGGCTGGAAGTCCAAGGTCGTAGCTCTAACAGATTTGATGTCTGGCGAGGGCCGACACTTCTGGGTTGCAGACTGCGGGCTTCTTGCTGTGTCCTCACACGGTGGAGGGGGCAAGGGATCTCTTCTCCCTTATGAGAGTATTATTCCCATTCCTGAGGGTTCCACCTTCATAACCTAATCACCTCCCAGAGGCCTCACCTCCTGACACCATCATATTGGGGGTTAGGTTTCAACGTATGAATTTGGGACACAAACATTCAGTCCGTACCACTTGTTAAGGAAATAGATAATTAACATATATTCTAGTCTGATTCTATAAAGTGTGCTATTTTCAAGGATCTCAGATTGAATCCTTTTCTAAGATGAGAAAGCATTTTGTAAAGTAATTATTTCTGATATATTATAAATTTGAACTTTAATATTCAGATTTTCGTTAAATTTAGATAAAGTGATGGGAATTATACAGTTTTGCTTCTTAATATAAGAATGTTAAATTTTTAGAGGCGCCTGGGTGGCTCAGTCAGTTAAGCCTCAGACTTCAGCTCAGGTCATGATCTCATGGTTTGTGAGTTCGAGCCCTGCGTCAGACTCTGTGCTGACAGCTCAGAGCTTGGAGCCTGCTTCAGATTCTGTGTCTCCCTCTCTGTCCCTCCTCACTCGTGCTCTCCCTCTCTCTCCCAAAAATAAATAAACATTAAAAAAATTTTTTTTAAAAAAGAATGTTAAATTTTTATCAAGAACTAATAGCTAACTTTTATTTAGCACTTACTAGCCAGTATCTGAGCTACTGTTCTTATTGCTTACGTGTATTAACTAATTTAATCTTCCTGATAACTCTCTACATTAATTACTATTATATTTCCCATTTTACCACGAGGAGTCTGGATAGAGAGAGGTTAATTGGCTTGCCCGAATCCACATGCTCCATCTGTGGTGGTGCCTGGCTTTACTTCCAGCTACTGTTCAGGTTGTGAATTCCCTATTCTGGAAGGTCCCCGGCAGAACTAGTACAACTACTTGTTGGGGGCTAGGAGGCAGGGCTTGCTTGTAAGAGCCTGAAGCATTTGATTGGTTGTACCTTTAGGGCTTTGATTGTAGGTAGCAGAAGCTCACTAGTTCACTCCAGCAGAAAAGGCAGTCGTCCCTGTGTGCTGCTCACAGGATCCACAGAAGGCTGAAGAATGGGTCTGAGCAGAAATTAAGAAGGCAAGGGAGGTATTTGGGAGGACACTGTTCCTTCCTTCCAGGGCCTCCACCAACCCTTCTTCTACTGTGGCCCCCAGGCCCTCCCCTCCCTGCTCCAGAGGCAAAGCTCCAGCAGGAGCATCTGATTGGCTGAGTTTGGGCCACGTGACCCACTCCTATCGCTTCTGTCCTTCATTCATCCTTAGGCCTTACTACAGGGAGACAGAGAGGCTGCTTTCCTCCAATGTCGGGTATCCCCAACTCTTGTAACAAAAAAATCAGAAGTGTTTTGAGGTGATGGGAAGCCAAAACGACAGAGATCTCTCCTTTGGAGACTTCAACTGGACGTTTCTCAGGTTCCCTCATAGCCCCAAGATTCTCCAGGTCTACTTTTTAGGAGGGCTGGTATTTTCCTGGTGCCATGGCTGGTTGCACATGGAATGGAGCTCTGTACCACTTAGGCCTCCAGTAAGTGTTTTTCACTGAGTATAATGAGTATGCTAGCCTTTGGCACAAAAGAAAATAAGGATGCACACTTATTTATAGCATCTAGCTTTTTGATTCAGAACAGGCTGTTTCAGCTGCTGAGCTCCTTTTGTTTATTGGGAAAACAGTTGATATTTATCATTCCTCTTAGCAAAAGGAGGAAGAAAAGCGTTCAAACATTTAAATGTTTCTGTGTACATATTTAAGTACTTAGTGGTCATATTGCAGTGAACTGGTTCCGTAGAGCTGTTAGGACAAACCTCATTTTTGATTGTCATCTGCGACCTTCTCCACGTGCCGGCTCCTTTGCCCAATTCCTGCAGTGTGATCATGTTTTCCGTTTCCTCCTCCTCTGCCGTCCCTCATCCCCCAACTCAGTTTCCAAGCACTGTTGGCTTTTCACTGCTTGGTGTTCTCTCCATAAGAGCCGTCCTCCCCCACCTCTTCCCAGCTCCTACACCCCACACCTGGATGAGGTCTCCCTTCATGCATCTTGCCTACTTGATGTTTTCAGCAGGCTGCTTTAGCTTTTGTTCCCACAGTGCTTCTTAAAGGCACAGTGAGGGCTTTTTAAGGGCCCTTCTTAAGGGTTTCCTGTTCTTATCAGTATAGCAGAGCCGCTAAGGGGGCTCTGGGGCCAGGTTCTGATCCCAGCTCTGCCATTTAGTGTCTGTGTTAGTGAGAGGTGCAGCCAGATGTAATCAACAAAACCAGCTCACGGTGACTTAGCCAAATATGAGTCAATTTCTCCCCCCACAACAACAGCAACACGTCTGGAAAGAGGCTGCAGTCACAGCCACAGCATGTCACAGCCTCAGGGGCCCAGTGCTTTCTCTTTCTGCTCAGCCATTCTAGAGAGTGGCTCTTGTCCTCATGCTTCGGCATTCCTGGCTGCGTCCCAGGTGGGAGGGAGAGCCAGGGCTGAGGGCAGAGTGCGCAGTAGCCCAGAAAGCCCTCCTCTTAGAGAGCCATGCCGGAGGCCTCACCCAGCAGCCTCTGCCGACATCACATGATCCAGAATGAAGTCACATGTCCAACCCCCCAGATTTTGGCTAAGCAGTTTGCCAGTGTGATCGAAATGACGAACCAAATATTCATCTTACTTGGTATCTGCAGATCCCCATCCTATCCCATCACCGGGTGTGCAGTAGGTGCTTCTTAACTGCTTATCGCTTTACCTTTTAATATATTTTTATTGGGGTAGGTTTTCACAGTGAACCAGCTAGCATAATATTTGCTGTGACCTTCTCTGTAAATACTACCTAAAATTCTGGAATTCTTTTCTTTCCTCTCCCACCTCCTCACTTCGCCTTTATTATTTCCTGCCATTCGTTCGTCACCCTCTCTGTGGCTCCTTTGTTCCTCCCTCAGCCCCTAGCCCCCTACCCATCCCTGAACGTCTGCCTGTTAGTCCTGAGACTTCCGTAGTTGCTCTCCTCTGCCCCAGGCTGGCCACAGAGCATCACTAGAGAGAATTGGCAGCAGGTGCTGCAGGTGCCATTGCACACACACCAGCCTCTAAGGTGACACTGGTGTCTGTCTGTCTCAGGGTGAAGTTGATGTTTAAAGCTTTTCTTTTTTAAAAAAACTCCCGGCCCTATGCTGTTTCCCTGCTCCTACACCCACCTTAGCCCATCTTTACAGAGGAAACGGTGGCTGGGAAGGACAGCTGCTGGTAAGGGTCTCTCCTCTTTATCTTAAAGAGCCTGTGTCCTTAAGAGAATGCCTTCCACCAGGGGCCCGTCTATTCCAGGGACCTGGCTCTCTCTGGTCCTGGGGGACCTAATTTATCTCCTCGGTTTCTTCTCTGACTTTCTTCCGCTTGTTCGTCTCAAGTTGTCTCCATGGAAAGATAGGTGCATAGATAAGTCACTGTTCTTCCGTTTGCAGACTCCCCTCCTTCTTTTCTCTGCTCATCAGGCCCCTGCAGCCCGGCATCCTCCTGCACCGCATCCCAGAACCGTGCTCCCGGAGCTCGGCCACCTGCTGCCGGGTCTGGGGCCCCTGGGCCTCCCGCACTCTGACCGTCTCCTCGTCCCCGTCCTGAGACTTAAGTGTCTGTGTCTCCTTTCCTGGCCCCGAAGTAGAGATGCTTCCCATGGTCCTGCCCGAGCTGCCCTCTCTCCGAGCACTCCTTTGATGTTCTTCAAAACCTCTTCTGATGGCTTCAACTGTTTTCTCAAATGTACTTTTCCCCCAGTTATTTTTACTGTGGTAAAATACATGTCTTACCTTCTTAACCATTTTAAAGTCGTGCAGTGCAGTGGCATTAAATACATTCACAATGTTGTACAGCCATCAGCACCATCTATCTCCGGAAATCTCTTCATCTTGTAAAACTGGAACTGTCCCCATGAAATGCTACCTCCCTCATCCCCCTCCCCGAGCCCCTGGCACCCACCATCCTGCTCTCTGTCTTTGTGATCTTGACTCTTCTGAGTACCTCATACAAGTGGAATCATATGGTATTTATGTTTTTGTAACTGGCTTATTTCACATGCAACAGAATTTCCTTCCTTTTTAATCTGAGGCTGGATAATATTCCATTGTATGCTTATATCTCATACATTTTGTTTATCTGTTCATCCATTGATGGACACTTGGGTCCCTTCCATGCTTTAGCTATTGTGAATAATGCGGCTATGAACATCGGTGTGCAGATACCTGTTTGGGTCCCTGCTTTTAATTCTTTGGGGTCTGTCTTTATGCCAGTACCATACTGTTTTGAGCGCTGTAGCTTTGTAATAAGCTTTGGAATGAGGACGTGTGAGTCCTCCAACTCAGTTCTCTTTTATGATTGTTTTGGCTGTTCTGAGTCCCTAGAGATTCCATGAATTTTTAGGATAGGTTTTTTTTATTTCTGCCAAAAAAAAATGCCATTGGGATTTTTATAGGGATTGTGTCAAATCCTCAGATCACTTTGGATAGTTCTGACATCTTAATAATATTAATCCATAAACATGGGATGTGTTTCCATTTATTTATGTCTTTAATTTCTTTCAGCTCAAACGTATGTCTTTTTTTAGATTTTTCTCTTGAGGCCCCAGATTGTCTCTAATTATCATCAGTAACCGCATGACACCTCAGACTCACCATGTTCCTTACCAAGCTCATTAATAAAACACATTTCTTCCCCAAATTCTCTCTTTATTCTAAAAATTTTCTTTCTCTCTCTCATAAACACACACACACACACACACACACACACACACACACACGCATATGTGTGTGTTTACACAAGGGTCTTCTCTGTCATGGGTTTGCTCCCAAGTATACAAGCCAGAGACTTTGGAGGCCTCCTTCAGCCTCTACACTTCACCAGTCATCCCTCCCCCCTCCTTGGCTGCCCTGTCTTTGCTGAAGTCTCTAGACCATTCTATCCACCTTATTCCTGGTCTGTCTTCATGCTGGTCACACATCCCTCTCCCCACCCCCCAAATGATCCTTCTAAAGCTCTGATGTGATCATATCACTCTGTGCATAGTGAAGCCTATTGTAGATTACCCACCTAGGTGGGTCCTGAGGTGACAAAGTCAGGATTTCTGCCCTTGATGGTTTTTCACAGTGGAATGTGGCTGGGCTGGGGCAGGAAAGGTGAAGACAGTGATATTAACATACAGTTATGAACTTGAGGAGCACCACCAAGCCTGGGGTGGAGGAGGGAGATGGAACATCTTTGAAAAGGAGCTGCCATGTCAGACTCTCAGTGACATGGGCCCAGCCTATGCCAGCCTCGCAGCCTCATTCCGCCCATTCCTGCTGTGTGCCCTGGGCTGCCTTTATTACTGGACCATTTGCTATCATCGAGTCAAAGCATTCCTTCTCACCTCCACATCTCTGCTTATACCCCCCTCTTCCAGATCAGAGCTGCATTTTTTTTCTTCCTCATTAATCAAGGCCCAGCTCAAGTAGCATTTTTCCAGGATGCCCTTTCTCAATTCTGTGATTACTTGCCCATTGTTGGGGCACATATCAGTCTGGGCCTTGTGTTTGAGTTGTTTATGTACGTGCCTTTTTCTTTGTACTGGATGAAAAACTACTTAGTCAACTGTGGATGGTCCTGGCTTCTGGCACAGTGACTCATACCCTGTGGGAGCTCCTCAGGAGGGGTCTGGTGGAGGATTAAGTCTGACGCATTCGAGGGAAGCAGATTTTGTAGGACTTACCTTAATATGTGTAGACACAAACTCACACATATCCCGTTGTGACACTGCCAGTTCTCAGATGTCTGCATTTATTCTTCTTTCCAACCAGTGCTTGGAAAGAGCCATGAAGTTTGCCTTTGAGGAGTTCCAGCTGTGGTACCAGTTTGCTCTGTCCCTCATGGCCGCCGGAAAAGTGAGTTGCCCTTTGATGCGTAATCCTCTATCTCCGTGCTTCATGTCTTGGAATTCCAGGGGGTGATATCACACCTTGTAGATGTCTACACCAACTATCTGAAACTCTCCTGTGGTCATTTATAACTAAGTCATCACATGTCATGATTTGGGAGCCAAACACAGACATGCCACTGAGAAGAGAAATTCTGAAATATTTGCCCTTTTTTGGCCACTGTAACTTTGTCGTGTGAAGGCGGGACTTAAGCTAAGGCTGGTTCTCCCAGCGACCTTTTCACTCATTTGGAAGTATAAACATATTCCTGGAGGGGGAAATCATTCCGTTGTCTTTAGCGATGCATTATATCAGGCAGCGTAGGGTCCTGGTTGAAAGCTTGGGCTGTGGAGCCTTGCTGCTGGAGTCGAGGCCTGGAGCTGCCCTCACAGCTATCACTGAGGGCAGGTCACTTAGTATCTCTATTTCCTCCTCGGCAAAGTGGAGACCTAACGGCGCCTCCCTGACAGAACCGTTATCGGGTAAATGAGGTAAAACCCCTAAGATGCGTAGAATAGCACCCCCCCACCCCCTGCACAGGTACACACACAATAAAGGTAGTAGCCGCCATTCTCGTTAATTCGGGCCATTTAGCGAAGCTGCCATCTAGTGCCTTGTTAAGTCTGAGATATGAGATTATTTGGGCCAAGTGGAGACAGAAATTGAGTATGGCGTCCTTTAAATTGTACCGTTTATTTTTCATAATAACGGAAGCCTTCGCTGCCTTTATTTACTTATTTTTTTCTTATTTTTGCAACGGCTACACAAGTAAGGAAGAAAATTAGGGCGATTCCAGGGAAGCATTTCTACTTGTCCTAACCACAGTTTACTCCCGTCACTCGAGAGCCCCAAGCTCTGGTTGTCACCATCCTCAGGCCCCTGCTCGCTTGGGTTCAAAGTTGAGAAGCCTCATGAAGAGGCCACCCTTACTGAAACCCCTCAGGGAAGGCTCCTGTATTTGGTCTTGTCAAAAAAGTTTGAGTTTTACAGAAACAATTTCCTTTTGCCAAGTCTGCTCGTGCCGTGAAGGTGCTGAAAGAGTGTATCCGTCTGAAGCCCGACGACGCCACCATCCCACTCCTCGCCGCGAAGCTGTGCGTGGGCTCCCTTCACTGGGTGAGTAGGGCTGGGGCCCCGCGCGCTCAGGCAGTGACCTCTTTCATTTCAAAACACTGAGAAAGAATAGTGGCAATTCATCAGCGACCCAAAAACAAGGCCGCCCAAAGCCCCAAACCCCAGAACCCCTCCGGCCTCAACGCACCGCGCCGGGACTGAGGAGAATCACATTCCCGGGATACTCCAGGGTTTTCTTTTTCACAGGAATGTGCTTCAGTTGATGAAAGAGACAGAACTGATAAAAGAGAATTGGAACTCGTACTCACACCAACCTTGCTGTACGCAAAGAAGGGATGCGGGACTGGAAAGGTGTATGTCACTGAGTGATTCACTGTTAGCAGAGCGGAGGTTTTCTATAGAAGAGAAGAGTCATTCTCTCCTGCAGCTCACGTGTAAACCAATGCTGTTCGTTCCTCCTCCTTCACGTAGGCTTTCCTCTCGCTCAGATTTGAATTTGGGAATAGTCCCATCTGTAACAGTGCTAGTACCTCAAAAAAAAAAAAAAATACCGTTTGAATAGAAAGTAGAAAAGCCAGACTAACCGCTGAGGTGGTGGTATGGATCATTACCACAGACGATCCAGTTTTAATTTCTTTTCTTTAACTTCACGTCAAGATTAATTAGAAGAAGAATTTGCTCCAAAGACCGAGGTGCCTTGCTAAGGATTTTTGCCGTTACGGTCCTCGCTGCTTGTTTTTTTTGTTTTTGTTTTTTTTCCCATTTATTCTCACGCAGCAGGACGAAAGTAAGCCCTGGGAAGAACATGTTCTACTTCCGCTAAATTGTACTTGGGGAAGTGTGGAAGGAAAAAGACATTTTGAAAGGGCAGGTTCTCACCTGAGGCTCACAGCTCTGAAGGCGTCGTGTGGTTCATGCACTTTCGGACAGTTCGGTGCCACAGGCGAGGGAACCACACAGGCAGGCTCCAGCAGTGGGCGGAGGAGCTGGACAGACCCTTCCGTTTTGAAAATGCCACTTTCTGGCGATGACTGTCGCACCCCTTCCAGCCATGGCATTGTTCGTGACTGTCACGCAGATCTCTCCCTAAGGCCAAAAATAAACTGGACTCTCTTTTTTTGTGTGTAAAGATGAGCAGAACAAATCTTTTCTGTATATATATATATTTTTTACATTTTTATTATTAAAATTTCCAAACACCCCACAAGTCAAGAGTGTAATGAACTCCCGGGTATTATCACCCAGCCTCCGTGGCCCCAACGTTTGCCATATTTTGAAGAAACAAATCTTATTATTTTGGCTTCTAATAAATTGTGCAAAAGGTCTTACTGTGGGTGCCGTTTCCAGGTGCTTGGAAAGAGCCATGAAATTTGTGGTCCTTTCACATTTTCTCATTGGAATCTGCTGATGTGAGGTCCATGTGCTCTGCATTGTAAAATAAATAGATGGGGGTTCTGAAATTTTTAACAGCTGTGGGAAAGAGAATCCAAGCCCAAATGTGTTCTTTTTGTCATTAAAAAAAAAAAAAAAAAAGGAAGGACCAGACACCAAATGTTTTAAGAACTTTATTATATATAACATGTATATATTATATATAAGTTACATCTATAATTATTATAGATATTATTTGTTTACAATCCGATTTCTGAATCCCTAGCACAGCCCAATTACAGAGCAAATTAGTAAAAACTAAAGATGAAAAAGATAGAACCCCACCAAGTATGAAAATGACCTTGGAAAAGAAGTGAAAAAAAAAAGCATTAAGGCAAACTCGAAAGAAAGAAAGGCAAGGTGGGAGCCCTGAGGTCTGTCAGACAGGCTCAAATAAAGAGAACAGAATCACCAGAGTGGAATTGGAAGACCTGGGAGTTATTTTCACAGTGACTCATCAGAAATCTGGTTTTGCCAGCAGACGCTTATGGGAACTCATGTTAGAAATTCTGCAGGTTGTTGTCGTTTTCAACTTGTCTGGTTTTTCAGTTGGAAGAGGCCGAGAAGTTTGCCAAAACCGTCGTTGATGCAGGAGAGAAAACGTCAGAGTTCAAGGCCAAAGGCTACTTAGCTCTGGGGCTCACGTACAGTCTGCAGGCCACTGATGGTGAGAGAAGTCCCGCCCCAAGGGATCTGGGCTCCTCAGGGCTGGGCTCCCTACGTCTGCACTGCAGGGTTGCCACAGCCCTCACAGAGGACTGTCGCAGGAGTATGCATCTAAGTTGGGTCCCTCGGGTGTGCCGTCCCGTGGGGACCTGCTGCTGCTGTCCTTTTCGCTCCCACTGGTTGAAGAATCGGAGCGCGGGGGCGAAGGCCCTGTGCGCCAGGTGCACTGACTGGTGGTGCACGGGGTGCCCAGCTGGCAGGTGCAGGGTCTTGAGAGATGGTTCACCCAGCCCAGCCTGCACCTGCGTCTGCCCTGGCACTTGGCTGGGCTGTCCCCATGTGAAGGGATGTTGTGTCTTAGGCACAGGAATGTGGAAGAGTTTAGGGCCAGCCTCCTCCAGGAAGCTTCCCTTGACTGCTCAGGATGCCCCTTCCCTAGTAGCACATTTTAGTTCACAGATATGTGCACATGCTGTGCAACAGCTTACCAAATACCCATGCGGGGGGACATGCTTGTTGGATGTACGTAGAATTTGGGGGCCCCAGCTATTTTTTAAAAATCTTAATTATGTTTTGTACACCTGATGAAGCTTTCAATGGTACGTTTGCAGGAAATATAAACTGATAAATTACTTTCCTGAACTCTTATTATGTCTTTAACATTTTATTGTTAAATATAACACGAATAAAAAAAATTTTCCAAAGCAAATGCATCATTAACGAATGAGGATACAGGAGATATCCTTGTAATCACCACCCTGCTTAGGAGATAGAACCTTACCAGCCGCCCGGGGAACATCCCACCCCACCCCGCTCCTGATCACAGTCCCCATGAAGAAAAAACACCATCCTGACTTGTATAGTGTTCACTTTCTTTTTCTTTCTTTATAGTTTTGCTATAGTTTACTTTACAAATTACCCCAAATCCTCTTCTCCTAAAAAATCAAAGACCTTAGAGAAATTTCACATTATCAATCGATTTTCAATAATGGGCTTGGATTTTGTTTTTGTTTTTTGTTTGTTTGTTTGTTTGTTTGTTTTTGCTAATCTTTTTTGCATACATGATATACTGGCAACACCCAACACATTGTTTTAACTATGGGCGACTTTCAGTGAAGTTTAAGTTTCATGCCGTATATTTATCCAGATAGAGTCTTAGTTTGGACCCCAGCCCTGATTAGCCCTGTAATTCTGGGAGAGGTGCTTGACCTGTTGAGCCTCATCTTGCATTCATGGTTTAGTAGGATCGCCTGAGATGCTCTCTAGCTTAGTCACTGTTGTTCTAAGTTAGCTATGGCCCTCTGGGACAGCTGTCCACCATTCTCAGTATCATGGCCAGAGGGGATCAGCCATGCTGGGTTGTTCGATAGGGCCTCCTCAGTTCCCTAAGGAACTGAGGAACCCTAAGCAGGTTCCTCCAGGACTTTTTCTCATGCCCTAGTAAAAAGTACCTTTATAGTTCCCATGACAGACCTTAAGGAAGCCGTTTCTCATATGTTCTATACAGGGGACGTGTGGGCTCACAGCAAGATGGTCTCACACTTTTCAGCTGACTTTCTAGTATCAGTTGTGGGTTTGCCTGGTCTATCCCTTATGTTCACATCAAGGTATTAAAGGTCCTGGCCATTGTCCAGTGTGACTTAAACCGGCCTTGTATGGCATCAAGCTAGTTCCCTTGGCCCAGTATCATAGTTGTCAGTGCCAGAAGGAACCGAAGTCCGTCTGATCAACACCATTGGTGCTTGAATCTCTCTGGACCATCCAGTAGAGGCAGTCTTCCCCCCGCCGGAAGCCACATGCCCGTGCTTGAGAAAGCAGACGCGCTCCTCTCTGGAATTCCCAGCTGATCTTTTGACAACAGCCCCCTATGCCTGGGGCATCAAGGTGACCAGCCAACTCCTACTGTCCCCTCGGCAAGGCTCCACAGTTGTGCCCACAGAGTGCAACCGTCTGGGGGCGGTCTGGGCTTCATTTCCCAGTGCCCGGACGGGGCTGGGCACACAGTCCTGTGTTGCTTTTAACCCAGTTGCATGTGCAGTTTTTATGATGAGCTTTGTGTTTGTCAGAAACTCCCCGATCTTCCATGCCACTGACTAATGGAACCCTTTTCTTAGCTTCTTTGCGAGGGATGCAGGAGGTCCTACAGAGAAAGGCGCTTCTAGCATTTCAGAGGTGAGTGGGAGTTCATCTTTTCACTCGGCTGTGCATAATGACACCAAAGTATGAAAAGTATAAAAAGAAGAGATATTTATAAAGATTATGTAAACAGTATTTTCCCCCCGGGAGTCTTTTCATCTCGAGCACCGAACACACAGTATCAAAACTTGCTGCCCCACTTGTTGCTACGTAAATCTGCATTGTTAATCTGTTTATCCACTTGGGCATGCTATGCATTCCTAATTAAATGATTTCAGCTCTAAGAAGATGGACACTTTGTATGTCTGGGGAAATGCTTCCTTTTATTAAAGACAATTGTCATCATCTAGAAAAGGGATCATTTCTTTTCTAGCCTTTGTGTTTTTTTGTTTGTTTTTTTACACGTCATGCTGAAGATGTTTATAAGAAATAAAAAGGCCAGATTTTAGGACAGTTTCTGAGATGCTGTGATAAGACAGGCCAGCAAGTCTCAGACCCCACACTGCCGCTGAGCTCCATAAGCCTTGTGATTGTCTCCATCAATTATGCTCTTCATGAAATTAGGAGGGCACCTTTATAATTAGAGAATGCTCGAGTGACCTCTTGCATTCCTCCTTGAACTTGATCCTCATGCCAATAAGACAGACCAACAAGTGGTGTGTCTACTGCAGGTAAGGGACTAAGGTGTGCAGTAGGGAAAAGAGTTGCCAGAGTCACACAGCTACTGAAGTCAGGGTAGAATCAAGGTCGCCTGACTCCCACTCAGCTTTCCTCGTACCTACGATACTTTGCCACCCTAATTTTATTCCTTACCACAGGTATAATAAATCACCCAAACGAATCATTGCCTGCAGGGGTAGCCCCGTGATGTCAAATCTTGAATCGGTATTGATCCTGTCACCTTAAATGTATCTGAGTTACACTGATTTCTTGGAATTGTATTAGAAACTTCGTTACTTATCTGAAAATTTTATGGGGACCTCTCAATACCAAATAACCTCTGTTCAATTTCTTTTCTTAGTAACTGGGGTTGCCTACAGATTTGTCACTGCGCACGTGTCCCTTTTTTCATGAAATCATTATCACCCGGCTTCAGTTACTGTGGGACTCTTTTGTCTCGTTTCTTTTCGTTTCCTAGCAGGCATGCTGATAGCTTCTTCCCTTTTGCCAGTCCCAGACTGGTTAATGACGCAAAGTACCACTTGACATCTGCAGACAGACCTCCTATCTCCATGCTAAGCTTTTGTTAACGTTCTTCAGCATGGAGTGTGGAAAGCATTTCCATTTCAAATGATTTGGAGTTTCACGTCCTGCAGTCCTAGTTTGTAAAGCCCACACATGGATGCCTATGAAAAGTGGCCATCACATCTGTTTCATTTTTCTTAAATCGGCACATCTTCCCGACTGTCTAAAAACAGCCATGGCGGTGGTCTGCCTTAAGCTGCCAGAATTCGTAACTTCATGTTATATAACAGCTATTCCATTGGCCTGAAATCCCTTTTTGTTCCTTTTTTTGCTTGGCTTTTAATTCATGGAGATTTTTAAAAATATTAGTTCATATGGGAATAAAGAGTAATAAAATCCTACTAACCTACACGATCATATTGGGGAAGGCTAACCTACATTAGTATTTGTGTGAAATAAAGAATATTTTTCAAAGGAATAAAATTATTTTGTTTCAAGTACGTTCATTAGCCAGAGCTATTCCAGTGCACTGGAGACTTAACAGAAATCTATAAGGGAATGATGTGAGGTAAATAAGAATGATTTGTATTACTTCTTAAATGTAAATGGGTATTTAAAAACCACTTGGCTGAGAAGTACTTATTTACTGTGTATTGTAAATCTTCTGCCCACAATTCTGTTTATACCGTTGTTTGACAATTTTTTTTGTTTAAAGAGAAAACAGTATAATTCAAAAAGGATGACGTTGGGGCTCCTGGCCGGCTCAGTCAGTGGAGCGTGCAACTCTTGATCTCGAGGTTGTGAGTTCGAGCTCCATGCTGGGTGTGGATCCTACTTTTCAAAAGAAGGGAATGGGGTTATAGATATAGCATGTGAGAATTAACTCTTAATTATGACCGGAGTCAGAATTCAGAAAGATTTGCTTTCTAGTGGATTCCAAAAGTCGATTTTTGAAGACCTCCTAGTTGCATGACTGCATCTTAATACTGAGACCCTCAGCTGTTTGCTGACTCATACACTCAGCCCAAGCAGCTGAACCAACTCATTTGCCTGGTACGAAAAGAATCATGAGGAAAAACAGTGTTGTCTTCCGAGCTTTCTGAAGACACACAAGTGGTCTGAGTGGCTACTTCTGTGCTCTTGTGTCCTCCAGAGGAAAGCAAGTCTGCAAACAGTTGAGAGCATGTTTCAGCAGCTTGACCCCCCAACGGCAGCAATCTGGGCTGCCCCACAAGGAAGAGGTGACATGGTGTCATTCACATTTGCCATATAAAGTGTTACAGGGGGTCCAATCTCGCTCTTTTTTTTCTCTCCCCCTCCTAGCTTCAGTTTAAGTTAAGGTGGCATGTTTTATGCACAGTTCGTCAGGAACTGGGCAGTTTCCCAGAATATGGGACTTTCAGTACTAAAACCAGGAATATCCTGGGCAAACCGGGACAAGTTGGTCATATCCTATGTGTGTAACTAAAGGGAGGTTCCTGAGTAATAACTTTCATCAGGTTTGTATTTTTTATTTCCTTAATAACACACAGATCCCATGTCCACTGTAATTAGGACTAATGGGACCTTAAGAGTTGGCTAAACAAGGCAATGGGGTGTTATGCTAGGGAGACAAGGCCTCAGAATTTCACTTCTGGCTTTACCTCTTTTGCTGGATGCTCTTGTACAAGATGCTTAATAGTAGATGCTTCATAAACTATAGTTGTTCTTGTTACCAGGTATGTGTCTTATGGACCAGGTTTAAATTGGTCAGCCTTCTCTATATTCTTGGTTCATCTCTAGAGGATGTTGGAACCAGAGTCTAGGAAAGCACTGGAGTGACCTCAAGGCATTCTGAGTTTCAGCCAGGTGGTCTGGGAGGCCCATCCATGCTCTCCAATAGCACCCTGGCATACCTCTCCCAGGACATGCTCCCACTGCACTGTAACGATCACTTTGGGTCTTCCCCTCTGCAGAGTTGTGGGAGCTTCTGAAAGAAAGACGCTTGTGTTGTTCTTTCATCTCCTTCCTCTCCAAGAGGCTAGGACATGTCCTGGCATTGCAATAGGTACTGCATAATATGGATGGATAGATGGACGGACCGACCGATGGATGGATGGATGGATGGATGGATGGATGGATGGATGGATGACTAGGGTGAATGGATGGATGAGTGGTGGATGGATGATTGGATGGATGTGTGAGTGAATGGATAGGTGGATATGGATAGATGGATGAGTGGATAGAGGGGTGGATGGTTGGATATGTAGATGGATGGATGGATTAGTGGATGGATGAATGACTAGGATGGATGGATGGATGAGTGGTCAGATGAGTAGATGGACTAATAGATGGATGGAAGGGCAGGTGGATGGATGGGCGACTAGTTGAGATGGATGGCAGATAAGTGGACAGATGGATGGATGGATGGATGGATGGATGGATGGATGGATGGGTGACTTGGGTAGGTGGATGATGGATGAGTAGATGGATGGACAGATGGGCAGCCTCAGTGAGCCAGCAATCTAAGAATTTTTTCTCATAGA
This sequence comes from Acinonyx jubatus, assembly GCF_027475565.1. Classification (NCBI taxonomy): domain Eukaryota; kingdom Metazoa; phylum Chordata; class Mammalia; order Carnivora; family Felidae; genus Acinonyx; species Acinonyx jubatus. Next base: position 131,477,940 of record NC_069386.1, on the reverse strand, counting down.
AGAGAAACTGACTTAATGGATATGGAGGTGCTTTGACAAGGGAAGTGCTTTGTCAGCATCCATGGGGTGACATTTTTAGGTCTTTGGGTTTCTCTTAGCAGCCTTACCAGGTGCTGACTCTATGGGAATGGGCTTTATGAGGCTGCTTTAAGTCCATATGCTGAGTCCAGCAGGCTTACAGTTTTCAAGATCGCTACTAATGTCTTTCCTCTCACTTGCATTGCTTGGTCATTTCTGTTGAGCATGTTTTCTGTTGGCATAGTTTTGTCACAGGAAGCCTAGCTGCTGAAACTGTTCTACATGACCAAAGCAAGTTTTCTGGAGTCTACAGGAGCTCCACACTGTGCGCTTTTTCTTGTTTTCTTGGGCATTCTCCTTATCTCCTTTTTTCTTTCATAGGCTAAAGTGGTCAGTTTAATTCATTAGCAAAATTATTGAAATAAGATTTTTCAATGTGTATGTTTAAGTTGTGTCCTGTTAGAAACTTGGCAGTTGGGCAGTCAAGTTGGCAGTCTTCAGGTTTTGTCCTGATGCACCCCAGAAATGCCAAGATTTCTGTCGTTCCTGGTTTGTTTCTTTCATAGTGCTGTGGCTGGCAGTTAATCGTTATTTGAGGAGGCCAGAGTGGGCCTTTGGTCAGAACTATCCCCATCTACTCCCTGAACTCACCAAGCCATTGCCAGCTTTTCTTGGTTGGTGTTGGGCAGAAGCAACCATGACTTGATTTAACTTCATTTGTGACAAGTCTAAACTGGCCTGAGAAAATGGTAGCTCTGAGGAATTTGGGGTTTTTTTGAGGGTTGTAAAAACCTGGCTTCATCCATTGTGAAAGAAGATAAAATAAATAATGCTAAATAATTCAAAGTCTCTTCATAATTAAGTGTGTATTCGTTTTCCCTGAATAATTGGGAGAGACAGAAACCATGACATTCCAATCTCACTTTTTATGAACACCAAAGAAAAAAAATTCTTTGATGTAAAAATTCATGGAAAACCAATACTTGTAAAATCATAAAACCTGGCGCCCACCGAGTAGGCCTCTGGCAGAAATATGACATTTAAATTTTTTTTTAACGTTTTATTTATTTTTGAGACAGAGACAGAGCATGAACGGGGGAGGGCCAGAGAGAGAGGGAGACACAGAATCTGAAACAGGCTCCAGGCTCTGAGCTGTCAGCACAGAGCCCGACGCGGGGCTCGAACTCACGGACCGTGAGATCATGACCTGAGCCAAAGTCGGACGCTTAACCGACTGAGCCACCCAGGCGCCCCAGAAATATGATATTTAAAAGGACAACACGCACACCTCTTCAGTCTCAGCCCCTTAAATGCGGGCTGTGTCTTGAGGCAAGATGATGAATGAAGATTCGCAGGAATGGGAGTCTGGGTCCTTTGCTGTTGAGCGTACCTAAAGGACAGTCACCACCCCAGTTTCCCCAGTCCTGCACTGGAGCTACCACATTTGTCTAAACAATGCCCTACTTGTTGGACCCAGTAGTGTATTTTCTGGATCCCAAATACCTGGAAGACTGTTTAGCCTTTTTCTCCACAGCAGACAGATGGTTTCTGCAAAAGGCCTTATTACTACAGGAAGACATCCTTGACGTGTTTGCTGCCATTGAATACATAATGATTTGGCTTCCTTTTCTATCTCAGATTTGTTTTCTGCTGGTAGAAGATTCTCCTTTAATCCCAGAGTGTTGACAGAGGACCGTGAAGGGTTGTGTACTGTCTGCCCCACCCCCACCCCCAGTTGTAATTAGTCGGCCCCATAGTGCCTTTTGAAGAAACTGAAAGTTTGTTTTTCTCTTCCTACCAGACTTCTGAACACAGACTTCTGCCTCGTTGAGTCACATTTTGAGTTACTCTTGGTGAAATGCAATTGGCCTCCACATAAAAGCAAGAATGACTGTGTTTGCAATCAAGTAGGAGGCCAGTACGGCCTCTTCCCCTTCGCTGTCAAAGGCCAGTTAATAAAACCAAGCCTAGTGTCTGGCCACAGAGACTTACATGCATAGTTACGCAGACTACATCAGTAAGCTGGAGGGAGCTTAGTAGAAGCTTCAAAAGGCTGAATGAGAATCCTCCTCTTCCCATGGTTCATCAAAAACCAAAACCTCATTTTACAAGCAAAGCCAGGTCTTTGATTTTCATACGGTTTCCCTGAAATCCCGAAATTTGGAGGGAGTAGTGTTAAGGCCAAGCCAAAACTTAACCAAAGCAGCCGTCACCTTGCCAAGTGTACTCATAGCCTCACCGCGTCCTAGCATGACACGTGGGCTTCTCCTGCTCAGCCCAAGGGAGGCGTCTGCTGGGGGGTTGGGGGGGTCAGACCTCAGGGCCTTGTGGCTTCACCTCCTCAAAGCCAAGGGTCCTTGGCTGCCATTTCAGATGCTAGACGAAACACAGAGGCAGGCTCCGGCGCCATACGCACACACAGCCATAAGAGGGAAAACACGTCACACTTGCTAATGGACAAAAGAGGAGAGTTTAAAGGAAACGTTGCGTAAATATGTGGCCTGCGTGTAAAACTGCAAATGGGAATACTCATTGGATAGGAAGGGTTCAAATGGCCTCTCCCACATTCTAATGGCCATCAATACTTTTTCAGGGCCCACAGCCTGTCACCTACAGATCACCAAGCAGCTTTCTACCTGGCTCTGCAGCTTGCCATCTCCAGACAGGTCAGTTTCTCTCATGTTCTCCGAACTTGGTGTGCGCGCCTTCTTACAGTTCCTTCGGCGCCTCCCTCTGAGGCAGTAGCTGGTCTTCTTTCACTGACCCGAAGCCAGTCTCTTCTCAGAGGATGCTGACTCCTCATGGCACAGCCATTGGTGTTTTGGTCACTTTGGGCGTCTGCTGTGAAGACACAGATGTCCCGGGCTCCGCTTTGGGAGATTACGTCCACACATCTGGAGGGTTCAGAGGGCAACACGGGCTGCAGCACGTGGCCGACACCCTGAATGAACCCAGGAGTCACCAAAGAGCCTTTGTCCCTTGCTGGCAGACCCAGGGCCGAGCTGCGCGGTGGGGATTACCCGCTGGTCATCATAAGGTGCTGGCGATTGACAGGAAGTTGCCGGCAGGCATGGGCAAAAGGTAGCAGTTTCCTTTATAACGTGTGAAAGAGAGGGACAGTCACAGTGGCTCCCCCCTCGACATACGGGACTCCTCAGCACTCTCCTTGCTGGAGAGGCAAGCTTCGCTGGCCTTCCTCTTCCCAACAGCAGCTTCCAGAAGCCGTCTTGACCATTCTCATACCCTCCCGTCCCCTCCCAGCTGCTCTGAGAGTCTGGCCGCATGCCTGCCTGCCCACCAGGTGCAAGACACTGGTGGTAACCCCAGCACATTCCTGAGTGCTGACTGGAGGGTGAAGCAGAGGTCAGTTCCCCAGACATGCCATTCCCCGGATAGGCCGGGGCTGTGGGCATGCTTCTGACTCCCCGCGGGCCTGGGAATGGTGTTGAGGAGTGCCTTCCCGTGGTGACCCGGGGACCGAGGAAACCAGAATGCCTCCTCTGTGTGGGCCCTGTCGCCCGGCATGGTAGGGCTCACAGCTGGACGGATGGGGAGCTTGCTACTGCCTCAGCTGCACACTGGGGGTCGACCCCCCGGGCCCTCCTCCACCAGGAGCGTCTCTCACCTTCTCCCTGAAGCCTCCTTCCTGCAGGAGCCATCTCTTCTCCTCCCTCCTGCTCAGCTCTCCTGTTCAGGACCTGTCTTCCTCCCTAGACTTCAGGTTCCAAGAGGGCAGGAAGCTGTCACCTTCATCACTATACCCTGGTGCCTGGGACACTGCCCACCATATGTTAGGTACCCGGTAACACTCGTTGAATGAAGAAACCAGCTTTGAATTCCTTCCCAGTCAGCTCTCCCTTAAGGCCATCATGTTGAATCCTGTTATCAGTTTGTCCCTGATTGCTCTGGTCACCCCTGCAGATCCACACCAGAAGTACACCTGCCTTCGACCTTCCTAACAGGAAGCTGAGGGCTGTTCACGCAGTGGGTTGTCTCCCCGAAGAGAGGTTACATAGGTGGGGCCTTGTGGGTCCAGCCGCTATCTTTGAAGGCCCGCAGTGTGAAGACACCAGACCTCTGTGGGAGAGTGTCCCTGCTGGGCAGGGGCCCCAAGGCTGTGGCCCTCTTATCTTTAGAGCCAATGCCATTTGCGCAGGAGGAGAGGACAGGAGAGGAATCAGAAGGTTTAGAGCCACTCTTGACTCAGTCACTCACTAGCTAGATGGCAATGCTCAAGTCTTGTCACCTCCCTGGACTCGGCTCCCTCCCTGTAAACAAATGGCTGGGCTGGATGAGCCCTCTCCCAGGCTGTGACAGCCCTGATTCTATGGCTCGGTGGCAGAAAGTCTCTGTAGCCAGGCTTTATAACTTAAATCATCCTAAATGGAATTTCAGAGAGGAAAATGAATAGGTTTGGGAAGTCGTGGCTTCTTGCTACAGAGTGAGGTTACCGAGGGCTGGGAAGAAGCAGGCGAACAGAGAAGAGGTCTGGACTGGAGTTGAGGCAGGGGGACAGGAAGCAGTCCCTGGGTGGTTGTGTAAGAATGCTTCAGTCCTGAGCTGTATTTCGAAATCCAGTGTCAGGTTCTAATTCCCCCCAGTTACTGTTAAACCTGCACGGAATTTCGGGCGTTCAAATATCCATTATGTATGCATTTTATCAACCCTGGTGCTTGGACAATTTTGAAGAGTCTTGCACAGCTCTTGCATTTTAAAGGTTAAAGTTTTATCTCACCCTATTTGAATTTGGATACATCTGCTTTGTATGCGGCATTGCAATTTGTTCCTTGGATCGAGTTTTTTTAGGTTGTAGTTTGGAAAGGTGCGGGGTTTTTGTTTGTTGGTTTGTTTGCATATTTCCTTGATGCCTGATGGAGATGTCCAGGACAAAGGAACTTGAAAAGATTCACGGGTGTCTGATCCTTTGGAAAGCTCTGTTTAAGGTTTTGTAATTTCTTACGTACTTTAGTTCACTAATACTTCAAAAAATGAGAACAGTTCAGCTAAGGCAGCTTAATTACACTAAAAACCTCTGGCAACTTGTATGTGTCTCCATTGAGAGTGAAACAATCTTGGGCATAATCAAGAGTGGATCAGTTTTGTGGAAAAAGAGAAATTGTGTTTTGGAGAGAAACAAAAGATTTGGTATTGGCAGTTTTACAGAGAAGCGGAGCATCTAACATCACTCTGCAGGTCATACTGTCGCTTGAAGAAGACATCTGTCTGCATGTTTGTGGTTAATATCCTGGGGCTATCACAAAGGTTAAAATCTTGAATGTGGCACAGGGTGAAGCAACTTTTGATGTTTATAGAGAATCAGATATTGAAATGGTATCTTCTCGTGTGTGTGTGTGTGTGTGTGTGTGTGTGTGTGTGTGTGTGTGTTTTAAAATTCTTTTTGATTTTGTTTCAAACCAGATACCAGAGGCTCTGGGGTACGTCCGCCAAGCTCTTCAACTTCAAGGTGATGATGCCAACTCCCTGCACCTTCTTGCCCTCTTACTGTCTGCACAAAAGCATTACCACGATGCTCTGAATATCATTGACATGGCCCTGAGTGAATATCCAGAAAATTTTATGTAAGTGATCCTGGCCTTTTGTTTTCCCTTACTCAGAAGTTATTAACTTTACTTCTTTCCCCCTTCCGTCACTCTATCTAATTTAAGTCCTTCATGGATACCCTGAGGGTAAATAGTACAAAATTCCTTTATTCTTGTTTTTCCATGATATTTAGAAACAAACACAGCCTGTCAGGTCACCTTATTACATTAAAACACCTTATCCAGTCTTTCCCAATGTGTATGTAGCTTTGGTGCACATTAGATGATTTTAGATGGATGGTGGATGAACATTTTTATTTTTTAAGATGCACATTAGAAAAAATATACCTGTGTATCAAAGTGTGATTTCATAGAAATTCCTGCTCAGAGGGAGACCACAGATTTTTCAAATGAGTTGTTTCAAAGTCAATTTAAAGAAAACTATGAAGTAAATACTAATACAGATACACACGGATATGGCACCAGTTAAATCGAGCCGACTCCAGTGCCTGAAGCCTGGGAAACAGGCTTTATGGCTGGTTTGTCCTGGTCACCGGCGCCTTCTGCTAGTTCCAGGCGGTTATCATCTTTTAGGCACCTTGCAACAAGGTACTGACCTCTTTGTACCTTGGTTTTGTTCTCTAGGAAATAGAATTCCCTAAATAAATCAATTAGTGTCTGTACCTAACTGAAGAATTGACATTGTAAACTGCCATATGCATGTCGGTCTACTTGAATTCACAACATTCTTCCAAATCCCTGAATCCGGGCCTGTCGGTTAGGCTTTGGGGAGAAGGACACTGTTGTGTGGGTGCCTTGGTTTCCGTTTTATCCTCAGTGGAGTAGCCTGGTAACCAGTATACTGTGGCCAGAAACGCTGGCAGGTTCTAATTGTCTAAGTGGCAGGGTCAGTGATGGGGCGGGGGTGGCTTGGGGCGGGAGGGAGGGAGGGAAGGAATGCAGACGGGGGCTCAGGGCAGCTCCCTTCACTTTCAGAAATCAGTGCCGCCGTGGCGAATTTTAAGTGGCTCTGCTTTGGCTTTATTTCCGTGCCTCATCACTTCACTGTTTTTAATCAGTGCGTTTCAGCTCTCCTTGGAAAATTGGTTCACGCATTTCCATTACAAACATTTCTTTGTCTTCAAGTGAAAAGGGCACTTCTCTTCTCCCCATCGAGAAAATTCTCATTATAACCCAGGAAACCTCTGACTAGAGATTTCTTTTGTAGGTTCAGCTATTTGTGCAGAGTGAATTAAAGAGCTCTGCTGCAGTGTTTTACTTCTTGCAGGCCTCAAACGTGCTCTTTTGCACACCGAGTGTATTTCTGGATTGCATCCAAAGCCGGTTAGCCCAAGGAATCTTAAAATGGTGAAAGCACTTTAAAAAGGACTCGGTCCTTTACCCATCAGTAAAGTGCAACCTGATGCCGTTGAATTCGGTTTCTCTCATCAATATGTATAAAGCGGCATTCCTTGCCTCCCACCCCAACACCTTCCTTAGACGTTAGACTCCCGCGTGTGTCTCCTGTGTAGACAGCCTCGGGTGTCATCCGAGAGGAGGCTTATTAAACTAATAGCCACGCCACACAGTGAGCAGTAAACAGTGGTGGCTAATATGGTAATGCTTCCAAGTGACAGCAGCTGACAGCCTTTTCAAGTAGAATAAGTAAGGAACAGCAGTAGAGATATTTGAAGAATGCAGGCCTGTTATTTTAATGTTAAGCTGTAAGCTCAAAAAAGCAAAGCATATGGCAGCAGGTCTGAGAGCAGCCAATGACTTGTTTGCTTTTTAAATATTTGTATTTCTTCCTATGTGATTGGAAACTTCTTCCCAAGAATACTTTGTGAAAAGTTGGGGCCAGATGTAATTGGTGGATCCCATGGTTTCTTTCCAACGTGGGTAAAACATTTCATCACCAACCTAAACAAGACCATGTGGGCACCTGTCCCGAATGCCGACACGTATTATCCGTTTGTGACAAGCTCGTCTCCCGCAGAACCGTAGGCTCTCGGAAGCCTGGGAATGCCTCATGTTTCTCGTGTCCCAATGGCCATACACAGACTGAGGACATGCTTGATGTTTCCTCCTAGATAATTTGCCAGATGGAGGAGAAAGCCCCTCCCACAGTTGGGCTTAGGCCTGTTTAACTGTTGGGCAGTTAAACTGTTGAACAGAGCATTGATTTAGCTAGCCTCTTAGCCTGATGCAGAGAATAATAGACTTTTGGTCCCTGTTAAGCTCATTCAAGGTACTTAAGTGCCATCTTTTATCATTTCATGGTGACAGTAAGGATAAGTAGTACTTGAGAGACCAGCTGCCCCTCTGAGGACGTTCAGCTGTCTTAGCTAGTGCATTTAAGGCATTTGTACATGGTAATCACTCAGTAATTGGTAGGAATCCATGTTATTGGTATTACAAGTCCTTCTACAGTGTTCTCAAATATGATATTTGAGAATCCTTTAAAATGATTGTTATTAAATATTGAGTAAAAGCTAAAGGTTATTTATTAAATGTATTTAAAATAATAATACAGTTAACATGTGTGCTCACTTCTTAGTTTAAGAAAAGGAAAATTAATATTGCCTATGAATTTCCTATGTATCCCTGCCTGTCCTATCCCCTTACCTCTCTAACATCTCTGGACGTTAACTGCATCCTGAGTTCTATGTTGAGCATTCCCTTGTGTTTCTATACCATATCTGTTTGCACTCCCAAAGAATGAAAATTTCTGGTTTTGCATATCTAAACATTTTTAATGGAATTGTACTGAGTATATCCTTATACTGCTTGCTTTCATCGTGTGGCATTGTATTCTTGGGGTTGATCCTTACCGCCTACAGCAGCAATTTATTCTTTATACCGGTAAATAGTATTTTATTATACAAATATACCAAGATGTATTTTTCTAGTTGATCACAAATGGATATACAGGTTGTTTTCCATTTTCAGCTGTTACAAACAAAGCTGCTGTAGATATTCTTTTTTTTTTAATGTTTATTTATATATTTTTGAGAGAGACAGAGCGCAAGTTGGGGTGAGGGTGGGCAGACAGAGAGAGGGAGACACAGGATCCGAAGCGGGCTCCAGTCTCTGAGCTATTGCAGGGCTCAAACCCACAAACTGCGAGATCATGACCTGAGCCAAAGTCAGATGCTTAACCAACTGAGCCACCCAGGTGTCCCAATATATCCTTGTACAGGTCATCTGGTGCACATGTGCAAACACTCCAGGCATTATGTAGCAGTGAGATTGTTGGGTCATACGGTATCTGCATCTTCCATTTTACCAAATGATTCCAAACTATTTTCCAAAGGGGTTGTGCCAGTTTCCCACCAGCAGTGCCCAAGAGCCCATGTGGCTGCCTACACCAATACCCGGTGTTTCAGACTTATTTTTGGCAATGGTGTTACATTGTGAATTTAAGTTGCATGAGGTTGAATACCTTTGTATTTGTTTATTGGTCATTTAGCTTTTCTGTTTTGTGAAGTACAGGGAGAAATCTTTCTTCTTTCCTAATTGGGTTGACTTTTTCATACCAATTGGTGACATTTCTTTATATATTATGGTTACGAGTCCTTTTGTTGGTGACATGTGTTGCAAAAATCTTCTACCAGTCTGTGCCTTGTCTTCTGATGAACAGAAGTTCTTATGTTTAAAGCGATTGAATTTATCAATTATTTCCTTTATGGATTTTACTTTCTGTGTCTAGTTTAGGAAACCTTACTTTCCCTTCTCTAGGGTCATGAAGATAAGTCTCCTAAGTTATATTCTAAGAGCTCTCTTGTGTTACCTTTCACACTTAAATCTAAGGGTCCATCTGGAAATGATTGTTTTATATATGTATGGTGTGAAGGATGTAGTGTAATTTTTCCCTCTATGGAAAAGTTGCTTGTCTTAGCATCATGTATTGAAAAGATTCCTTTCCCTGTTGTTCCACAGTATCATTTTTGCCTTAAATCAAATGCCCGTATTGGTGGGGGGGGTTGCTATTTCTGAGCTTTCTGTTTGGTTCTTTCAGTCAATGTACCCATCTGTGTGTGATTGCCACTTTCTGAATTCTTACAACTTTATTATATGGGGGGTAAGTTTGTCCCCATATCTTGCTCTTCAAGAGTGTTGTGGCTATTCTCAGGCCTTTGAACTTGCATGTAATTTTTTTTTTCCTTAGAGAGAGACAGTGAGTGGGGGAGAAGGGCAGAGCGGGAGAGAGAGAGAGAGAGAGAGAGAGAGAGAGAGAGAGAGAGAGAGAGAGAGAATCTTAAGCAGGCTCTATGCCCAACACGGAGCCTGACACAGGGCTCAATCCCACAATGCTGGGATCATGACCTGAGCCAAAATCAAGAGTCGGGCACTCAACCAACTCAGCCACTCAGGTGCCCCTTGCATATAAATTTTTGAATCAAGTTTGTCAAGTTCCAAAAACAAAAACAAAAACAAATCTATTGGAATTGCATTTAGTCTAATAGCTCAGTTTGAGGAGAATTATATATTTATGACAGTTGGTTTTCTAATCCATGGCCATTATATCTAATTATTTAGGTATTTAAAAATACTTTTTAATGAAGTTTTATGATTTTTCTTATAAATATTTTGCCCATTTTTAGCTAGCTTTATTCCTAACTACCTGAAAAAAATTTCATTTGTATACACTATATATGTAGTATTTTTTTCTTTATCAAATTTGCTTTCTATTTGTTGTTAGTGTGTAGAAAGGTGGCTGATTTTTGTATATTCTTCTTGACCCAGCTACTCAGCTAAACTCTTGTTACTTCTAACAATCTATGTATAGATTACTTTGGGATTTCTGTATAGACAATGACTTTTATCTGAAATAATTAAAATTCAGTTTCTTTATCTCCAATCCCTCAACTTTTTAAAACTGGCCTTACTGGGCCTTCTGTATAGTTGAATAAAATTCTTTCAGTGTTTTGCCATTACAAATTATGCTTTTTACAAGTTTGTTTGTAGATATTATTTAAGAAGATAAGGAACTTTTCTTCTTACTGGTTTGCTAAGTGTTGATCTTTTTAAATTATGAATTGATATTGAATTTTATCAAACACTTTTTCTATATTTATTGAGATGGTTGTATGATTTTACTCCCTTGAATCTGAATGTTATATTAATTGATATTTTTTAATGTTAAATTAACTCTGCATTCTTGGAATAAGCCCAACTTGATCATGACATATTAGCTTATTTTAATGGATTCAGTTGACTAATTTTTATTTTTATTTATTTTTTAAATGTAAATAAAATTGTAATTATCACTTCCAAATGGTAGTAATGCAAAAGATGTTAGTTATGAAATTATATGAGATGAATTGCTATAGGTGATGAGAGAGTTGGTTGCTAATTTTTAAAGGAACATTTATATTTATGTTCAGGTGTGAAATACCTTGTAATTTTCCCTTCTCTTTGTATACTTGTCAAGTTATGGCGTCAAGATTAGGCCAGCCTCCTAAAAGGAATTGGAATCATTTTTGGGGTGTTTTCGAATCATTTGTGTGAGATTGGAATTACCTGTTTCGAGAATAATGAGTTTCAGTAGAATTTGCCTGTAAAACCATCTGGGGCTGTTTTTTTTTTTCTATGGAAAGACTTCTGATGCTTTTAAAAAATAATGGGGGGTGGGGGGAGGGGAAAGTGGGTGATGGGCATCGAGGAGGGCACCTGTTGGGATGAGCACTGGGTGTTGTATGGAAACCAATTTGACAATAAATTTCATAAATACTACTACTACTAATAATAATAATTAGGGGATTTTCACGTTTTCCACTTATTTTATTAAGCTACATATAACATAGAGGCTGAAACATACAACATATATTTTAAGGGTTTGTTCATCTCATCTAAATATTAAATTTCCTTGGCATAAAGTTGTTCATGTTTTTTTATGATCTGTTTGTTGTCACGTAGCACCTATGGTTACGTCTTTTCCATTCCTAATACTGCTTAATGTGCTTTCTTTTTAATTTTCTTGAACAGCCTTGCCAGAAATTTGTCTGTTACACTGATCTTTTCGAAGAACCAGCTTTTTTATGGTCTCAACTGTATTTTTACTTTGTCTTTCATGAATTTCTGTTCTTCTATTATTTTCTTTCTTCTATTTTCTTTGAGTTTGTTTTGTTTTGCTTGGTTTTCCTTCTTAATCTTTTAAGTTAGGTGTTTAGTTCATTTTTAATTTTTGTCTTTCTTGTTTTCTGACATAAACATTTAAGACTAAAAATTTCCCACCAAGTGCTGCTTTAGTTGGGAGACCACAATTTCAGTACGTGAAATTTTTATCATTATTTTATTCTAAATAACTTTAAATCTCCATTATTCTTATTTGACCCATCAGTTATTTTAGAACTGTATTTTATAATTGTCAAGTATATGGGTCTTTCCACTTATCTTCTGTTAATGGGCTTTTAATAACTTCATTGAATTGTGTTCAGAAACTGCAATCTATATGAACTTGAAATGTGTTGACTTTTTTGATGGCCCAGCATGTGGTCTCTCCTTATAAATATTCCATCTGTGTTTGAAAAGAACGCTTTCTGTATTTGGAGGTACATTTTTATATATTTGTATATATTTCATATATATTTATTAGATTAAGCTATTAATTGCACTATTCAGATCTTCTTCATTCTTACTGATGTTTTTTGTTTACTTAACTGATCAATTGTTGAGCAGAGGTGTGTTGAAATGTGCCACTGGGATGGTGGATTGTCCTATTTCCCCACATAGTTCTAGCAATGTTTGCTTTATATAGTTTAAAGCTGTGCTATAAGGTGCATATAAATTTAGAATTGCTTGTCTTCCTGGTAAATTCAACCCTTTATCATTATGTAATAAGTTACATAATTCACTTTGCTTCAAAATCTAGTTTGTCATGCTATACACACACATCCACAACATTTATCTAATGTGTGCACACATACAATACATGTGCACACTGCATGCACGCTTGGAGTATCTTTCTTCATTCTGTTATCTTGAACTTATTATATGCTTATGTTTTAGATTCACTCTTGTGCTCAATATAGACAGCTAATTTTTTTTTTTTTTTAACTCAGGCCGACAGTCTTATCTGGAACATTTAGTTCATTTCCATTTACTGTAAATACTATTATATTTGCGTTAGTGTCTCCTACCTCATTTGTGCTTTCTCTTTGTCCTGCCCTTTTTTTCATAGGTTATCCTCTCTTTTCCTACCTTCTTTTAGGTTAATTGTGTTTTTGTTACGTATTTTTTACTTGCCAATTTGGAAAAGAAACATTCTGTTTTGGTTTTTGTTTAGTGATTATCCTAGAAATTTTAGTGAGGGTCTGTTGCTGGCACACTTTCTCAGTTTGTTTCTGAAAATATATTTGGCTTTACTCTCGAAAGAGATTTTCCAACTGGATATATAATTCTAGGCTCACATTTCCTCACAGCACAAATGATCTTGCTTTCCTCTTTGAGTTGTTGAGAAGTCAACTATTTGTTTAATTTTAGATCATTTTAATGTCATCTGTCTTTTCTCTCTGGCTATTCTTAATTGCTATTGTTGCTGACACTGTACATTTTCACTGTAATACAGATAAGAGTGGCTTCTGCTCGGATTCACTGGGCTTACTTAGATGGTGGATTGGTATTGTTTATCATTTCTAGAAAATTCTCTGCCATTATTTCTTTTCAGCCAAATACTTCTTCTCTTATAGATAGCTTATGATTGGGTCTTGCTTTTTTATTTAGTCTGATCATTCCTGCCCTTTGTCTTAAGTGTTTAGTGCATTCACATTTAATATAAGTAATGGTATGGTTGGATTTATGTGTACGATTTCTATAGATGTATTCTCTTATTTTGTTCCTCTTGTGGTGACTTCTTTTTCTCTTAAAAAATTATTTTTTAAAACCTTTTATTAAATACCTAATCAAAAGAATGACAAATTATTTGCTGATTATATATTAAATGTCTATTTATTTATTTATTTATTTATTTATTTTAAGAGAAAGAGAAAGTACACACAAGCAGGGGAAGGGCAGAGGGAGAGGGAGAGAGAGAATCCCAAGCAGGATCCTCCCTGTCAGCACAGAGCCCGACACGGGGCTCAGTCTTACAAACTGCAAGATCGTGACCTGAGCCAAAATCAAAAGTTGGACGCTTACCCGACTGAGCCACCCCAGTGCCCCAAAATGTCTTTAACACATTGTAAGTTTTTCCCAAAATAAAATCTAACAAAGAACACATTTTTCTATTGAAGAGTGTAAATTCGGGTAGATTCCTTACCTAATGTACTTGTTAGAGAGGAGCCTTGATGTTTCTCCTTTTGAAATACAGCTTTGCAAACATTTCCTGATTGATGAATACACTTTACTTGGTAGATTTCTTCATTGGCCCAAGAAGGTAGATGTAGGTGCCGGGTGATGTTTGGAACAGGTGTCTCTCTGGGGGACGGTGCGGCAATCTGTCAGTGAGCGTCTTGGTCAGCCCCTCACGGACTTTGTGTTTCTGCCATGGGGATGCATTTTTAGATAAAATAATGGGATGGAAGCTGACAATTTGTTCCTTTTTGTCTTTGAAAAATATATCAGATAGTATCCTACTTACAGTGGCATCTGAGAATTTTAGTGTAACTAAAATGTTTTCTTCTAATTCAGCCAGCCTTACAGTAGCTGCTAAGGGCAGCCGCTGCCCGGTTTAGCTTCTTGCCCTGAGACAAATGGTGGCTGTGCAGCCCGACTGATTACAAATTGTTAATTGATTTGAATTTTAATCTTTCTTATTTAAACCACAAATGCGGTTTGTGACGCAAAGCATAAGAAAGCAATTTTTAGAACCTCTCAAGGATACAAATCCAAGTGGCATCATTAAGGTGTGTGGCCAACTCTCTTAAGTATATTTCCTTTAAATTTTATTTTATCTATTTATTTTTTAGACAGAGAGCATGCGAGTGGGAGGGAGGGGCAGAGGGAGGGAAGGAGTGAGAATCCCAAGCAGGTTCCACGCTCAGTGCAGACCCCAGACGTGGGGCTTGATCCCACAACCCTGGCATCATGACCTGAGCTGAAATCAGGAATCAGACACTCAACCAATTGAGCCCCCCAGATGCCTCCAGTATGTTTTCTGACCCGTAACTTTGATACATGAGAGGGTACTGACACAAGTCCTCAGTCACCTGACCAGAAGACCACCAGCTCTTCTAACCACTCTCCTGTGGGTGATCTTATACTCTCACACATGCGAGAAATCACATTTCTTTTGACACCAATGGGAACTAACTGCATGGAAAGCAGTGGGCATACATAACATCTACTCATTCACTTAGCAGTGATAATTATTAGCATTTATGATAATAGTTGTTATAGGCAACTCTTATCAGCACATTGTAAATTCATTCTAAACTCATTTGATCACGGTGGGCAGTGTTATCACCCCCATTTTACAGCTAAAGAAATCGAGGCACAGAAAGGTATACTAGTTTGTCCAAAATTACCCACCTCGTCAGTCACAGTCATGATCTGAACACAGGTGGTCTGGCCTCAACATCTGTGCTCTTAATCACTGCCTTTGAAGCACTGAGTTCCTACCACCTTCCAGGTACCATGCTAGGCATTGGGAAGGCTGCCATGAATAAGAGAAAGACATTTTATGCTCAGAGCTAGCAGTCCAGAAGGACCGCATTTTTGTGCTGTCTCCCCTGTCAATCTTATCAATAAACTGGAAAACATGGTTAGGATCATTCTGTACTTGAGTGGAGCATATATCTTGTTTAAAAAAAATCATTACTTGGCAAGTAAGGCTGTCTCTTCCTCACTGTGTCTCACTTACACTCAATGTAAGTTCAAAGATGATACTGAGTAATATTTTGATGTAGTGATTACTGAGAGGCCAGGTGCTGTGGGCTATTCTTATGCCTGAGCCGAGTGATGGAGTAATGAACATGCCCATTAAATTTGCACTTGATAGAAAGTTGGGCCACAAGAAAGAGATTATTCTTCTCGTTAGCTCAGAGAAATAATCCATGGAAACCTGAAGGATGTCTGGGAGGGATGAGTGCAAGGTAACCCACCCAGGGATGCCCACGCGTGAATACAAGCTGGAGAGGAGGATCTTTGGGCAAAAGAAAATGGGTGTCACCCTCAAAGACACCGTGGATCAAAGCGGAGCAGATTCATCGGTGCAGTAGGTTACTTAAAAACAACTTCCGACCACCAAAAAACAACCCAAACAAAAAAAATCGGCCAAGGAACTTGAATACACATTTGTCCAAAGTAGATATTCAACTGGCCGACAAGCACATGAAAATATTCGTAACATCGCTAATTATCAGGGAAATGTAAATCAAAACCACAATGAGATACTACTTCATACCCATTAGGAGAGCTGTTAGTAACGTGTGCGCGCGCACGCGCGCACACACACACACACACACACACACACACACACACACACACACACACACCAGTAAGTCATGAGTGTTAGCGAGGATGTGGAGGAACTGGGACCTTTGTGCTCTGCTGGTGGGAATGTAAAATGGTGCAGCCACTGTGGAAAATAGTATGGCAGTGCGTCAAAAAGTTAAAAATAGAAATACCATATGATCCAGCAATTCCACATCTGGGTAAGTACTCAAAAGAATTGAAAGCAGGAACTCAAATAGATAACTGCACACTCGTGTTCACAGCAGCACTCTTCACAATAGCTTAAGATGTGGAAGCAACCCAAGTGCCCACGGATGAATGAACGGATAACCAACGTGTGATATATACATAGGATGGAATATTATTTGGCCTTAAACAGGAAGGAAGATCTGACATAAGCTACCGTATGGATGAAACTTTAGGGCATTCTGCTCAGTGAAATAAGCCAGACACAAGAAGACAAATACTGTGTGGCTACTGTTCTGTGAGGTTCCTGGAGCAGCCAAAAATCACAGAGGCAGAAAGCAGACTAGGGGTTGCCAAGGGGCTGGGGCAAGGGGAGCATGAGGAGTTACCATTTACTGGGTACAGAGCTTCAGTTTTGTAAGAGGAAAAACGTTCTGGAGATGGATGGTGGTGATGGTTGCACAACACTGTGAATATACTTAATGCCACTGAACTGTACACTTTGAAATGGTAGATTTTACGTTATGTATATTTTACCACAATTAAAAAAAAATCAGCTTTCCAGCCTCTCTCCCTGTAGACGTATGTGGTAGTAGGAGGGTTGCCAGCATTCTTGAGAGGCTGAGATTAGATGGCTGGGGGCCCCTCCACCCTTTGACTCTCTGGCTCTGGGTCACAAAGCCATGGTTCTTCTGGGAGGGGCTTGCTGAGGCAGGGGACGTGGTCGCCCCCTGCACCAGCCCGTTGATGTAATCTTTCTGTGAAGCTCTGGGTCTGCCGTGTTGCCTTCAGTAAATGTAGATGCTTGTTAAGAGAGACAAAATACCCAAAAGCCAATGAAAAACGGCTTAGAAACTGAAAATTGGGTTTGTGAGGTATGGGTAGAGGAACTGGAAAAGACGAAATAGAGGAGAAATGTATTTGAAGCCATGTTGGGTCATGAGAAGACCTCCCTGCTCCAGGATTAGGGATGGCTTTGTCCTCATATTGGGAGTTGAGCTGGCCCAAACTCTGCTCCCTGAATCCACATGCCCAGTCCTAGATATGCATGTGGCTGTTTGTCCCCCAGTCCTAAGTCCTCATGGGACTCTCCTGCTTCCTTTCCAGAGAGTTCCCCTTTTCCTGGTTATTTCAGAGCATGCTGGAGAGAAAGCCTTCAGGATATGCCTCTCTCCCATCAGCCAGGGGAGAGAGCTCTTCAGGAGGCCTGGCAGCTGGGAGAGGCCAGGCTAGGGCGGCCACCCCAAAGCCATCTATCCCCAGTGGTGGCATGCACAAGGTTTATTTATTCTGGAGCTTTTCTTTACAAGATTGCAAGTTCTTCTAGATACCTTATTCAACAATTCAAAGTATGGAGTGTCATCCTCAGACTTCATGCAAGGTGTTTCCTGAAACCTCTGGGTCCCTAGCACCTAGCCCATGCTGTACACATTAATACACGTTTGCGCAGTGAGTGGTTGAAACTGATGACCCTACCGAGTAGTCTGGTAGCCTTAGTTCCAGCTAAGCGTGTGTCTACCTGTGTTTCTTCCATTGTCCATTTTGGTTTTAATCTGCCAAGTTCTGCTATATACAATGATGATATCTACTTACTACATATGGATCATATAAAGCACCTACCTGCTAGTTACCCAGCCAACTGTGCAAAAAATATCCAACAGTCCAAATACAGGTGAATGTCAGTGCATTCATAGTGGTCTTTTTGCATTTTAAGGTCATGAAAGATTACTATTTACTATTTGTTTAAAAACAAAACACAACAAAAGTCCCCGAGAGCAAAGAAGACAGTCTCCACATTTATCCTGTCAGTACTCTTGTGGGAATCCTCAGCTGGAAACAGCTGGTTGGGATCAATAACCCACCTACAGATGATCCGATTGTCTGTTCTTTGAGCACCCCCCTAGTTAAAGGTTAGAGAGCTCCCACTTTCTGCCACGGCCGAGGAAAGCACCGTCCCTGCCTTCGTGCCGCTTACAGTGCCGTGTGAAGAATTACTCTAGAGTGTCCCGAGCACCTCAGAAGAAACAAAGATCATGGCTGTGGCCCCCGCCACGCACGCCGTTGGAGAGCAGGGCCCCCTGCTAAAGCTCCAGCCCCCACGGACAAGGGTCCTGCTTCTGGTCTCCTTGGCACCGCTGAAGCAAAGCCAAGCAAGACAAAACCCACCCCTTCATGATGTGCTATGTGCTAAGTGAGAACACACAGGATGTAAAGACCGAGAACATGGGACATGTGAAACAGGCCAGGATTCACAGCAGCGGTTTTCTGGTGCAGAAACTAGGTCCCATTTCACATCCAATCCCAGAGGGATGGGTGCATTGTCCACCTCGGGTCCCAAAGAGCTGGTTCAGCTTCCAGCCCCCTGCCAGGTTCCTTCCTTTCTGGTTCCCATCCTGTCCTTGAGTGGAGGGTGCCATTTCTATACTGCAGATCCTCATGGATTCCTTTGTCTCTGTCCCATCTGGCCTGGGCTCTTCCCCATCTAGGTCCATGTGACAGAGAATTCCCATTCTTTTGACATCTGCCATCATCCACTGAAATGGACCCATATGCCTCATTTCTGTGCTTAAGCTCCCAGCTTCAGACTCGGGAATACAGACTCGGGAAATCAGGGCCATGGGAGCTAAGTCCGAAATAAGGACAGGGATACCCTCCAGAGAGATGGGCTCTGAGCAGGTGGCAGGTCAGTAGAGTTGCTTCTGGTTCACTCCCTCCCCCGTTTTAGAAATGACCGATGGCTTTGTGGTTCAGCGAGAATAGATGATTTTCTTTTAGCCAGATAGTTTAATGGGAAGACTTGCTTTCAGATATTTCCCATTCACACATTTACTTCCTCGATGGCCACTGTGCCAAAGGCACTTGCTTGCCGGCTTGCTTATAGCAAAGAGGAGGTCAGGTGCTCCCACTTCCACGGTACCCCCTCGGCCTCCCCCCACCACCCAGTGAGACAGCGCTCAGGAAGTGGCCCTGACTGCTCATGTTGGTTCTTTGGTGCTTTGTGGATAGCACGAAGTGAAATGGCTCCCTTCCAAAAAATGCCAAACTCACACCCTGGAGGAGGTCTTTGAAACACGGGCACTGTGGTTCCAGGGGTGTTTTTAGTTCACCCTGGCCATGTCGTTGCCAGTTTGGCTGCTGGTCCCGGTCACTGGTCTAAGTTGAGATTAAGAACCGGAGCTGGAGCAAAAAATGAGCCAAACCGGGGTTTCTTGAGGTGATTTATTTTAGCTAAATATGTCAGTTGTTTGTTTGTTCTAAAAATACCGCTAGAAGGATGGGGGAGTATTCCAGATTGTTGACACTTTGACTGAAATGAGAAGCGAAATGTAACTGATAGGGGATCTAACAGGAGTCCCTGCCTGTCATAAAGAGGAGGCCGGATTAGGATACCGAGAGGCGCAGCTGAGCCCTCACAGACGGCAGGACGCCCCACAGCTCCCGTCCCTTCCAGCAGCCTCCCAGCCAGGGACGAGGGGCGGCTAAGTTCTGGAGAGCGAGGCTTCTGCTCCTGATACCAGAGTTTGTTAAACAAGAGTGGTGCCGCTTTTCCCAGGAACCAGCAGACCTGGGAGCCTGGGCCCGGGATAACATGGGTGACAGCGAGGCCAGTGTGGGGAAATGCTGAAATGACCTCCCTGACAGGCCGGCGCGTTAGGCGACCTCTTCTTGAGCACCCAGGAACCTTAAAAGTGGTCAGATTTTTAGAACTTGCTCAGGGGTTAAAAACTCCCAGACAGAAGTTTGCCAGGGACCCACCCGGGGCCAGCTCCTGGACAGGCTTTATCCCTGGACCAGACACACTTATGAGAAGACCCACAGTCTTCCCACCCTCCTTCCGTGGTTGTGTTGTGCTCTGGGGTTTTGTCAAGAAAGCCAGCTTCTCAGATTTGACCCCTGAAAAGCTTGTAAACCAGGGGTTTCTGTCTGGCGGCCTGGGAGCTGACATTTGCTAGCGGAGTTCCGTTAGGTCAGCGTACATTTTAAAAATGTTTGGATTTGATTACCTCTCCGGTAGGCAGGCACGACTCCAAACGCTCCCTGACATCTTGAGCCCAGCTCCTATTGAGTTGCCTGGTTGTGGGAGACATTGGAGTTTTCTGTCCCTCAAGAGGACCCACAATGGCGGTGGGTGATGCTCAGTACCCTGCAGACTCAAGGGGTGCCCTTGAGACAATGTGAATGTGCCCCCGGGGTTGATATGCTGACCCTCACTGGAGAGACTCTCAGGGAGGACCTGGGCGGGGTTATAGCACGGCCCTCAGGAAGCTGCCCTGGGAAGCCCTCCGGAAGGAACAGAAGCATTCTGCTCAAGATCATGGGTAAGGGTCCGCTTCACCTGTGAGCTTACTGTGAGTGGTTGATCAGAATTCCCACTGAATTCAAGAATAAAATACTCCCAAAATTCTTACTGGAGGGAAATAAACAGAGGCGGGCTTTCCTAAATGGAGGGGCTACGGGAACACTTCCTTTGGAGGTCTTTAAAAAGATCAGCTGATTGAAAGTTTGGATGGAGAGTTATGAACCAGGCTGGTGGCCCTTGAACTTCAATTCCTACACAAATCATCTGCAAGTTGCATTCCGTGAAGACTGTAATGCGCTGGGTCTAGGGTGGGTGGCTGTTCTGCATTCTTCACAAGCTCCCACGGTTGCCTGACCCAAACCACACTCTGAGTAGCAAAGCATTACAGGACCACTGGAGGCCTTTTCCAGTTTTGGATTAATTGGAAAAATCTCTCTCTTTTTTTTTTTTCTAACAAGCCAATGAACAGTGTCCATACAGCGATTCTGTAAGCCAAATGGTTAAAGAAATTGCGTGTTTCCCATGTTAACAGTTGAGTAGATAGATCATTCATTCAGGTGACTTTTATTGAACATTCACCATTAGTGAGTCCCCAGGCACTATTTGATGCCTAGTGGGAAGAGTCACATGAACTGGTTTCTTACCACCCATCCCTTCCAGCTATTGTCAGAGGACCCTCGGGAACAGTTTCAGGGCGTGGCTTTGGGGCCCTCACTGCTGTAAACCCAACATCATTGGCCCCCTTGGTGGTGAAGGGGCCCTGTTGAACTGTCAGGCCAGGCAGCTCACAGGCCCGTCATGGTCTTGATTTTCAGTGACAGTGACTCAGCCCAGGCTCAGACCTTCTGGGACTGGACCACTTTGGAAGCCCAGCCAGGAGAGGCTCCAAGACCAGATCAGAAATGTTGGTGACAATGAAGTGAATTAGATTTCCTTCTTGAAAGCCACATCGGAGCCTGGAAGAAACCCTTCATTCCCCTCTGAGGGGTTGGTTAGATTTATCTGATGACATACCTCTGCCCGATCAGCAACAGGCTGCTTTCTCTATCCTTTCAGACCTCGTTCCCAGCTGACTCATCTGGCTTCAGATTTCCATCTTTCTTCCCCTCATCACCACATGCTTTTGGCACATCTCTTTCGATTCCTCTTACCTTACTGGTCTGCAGCTGCCAAACCATTTTCTCAGTTTAAACTTTAATTTCAACATACCTGCACCTCCTACCCCCTCTCCTGACCCATTATTTCTTTTACCTGGTGACAGATTCTCACTTTCTTTCAGGTGTTTGGCAGCCAGCCCCACGTCAGCTCTCGGATCAGATTCCCTGGAAGTGAGGGATGGGGGTGGTAGTCAAGGCCCCCATGGCCATTGCCCCACTTGGGCAGATACCATGTGCTTTTCTTCACAGCTCTTTTGCATCCCTGCCTATATTCAGCAGATAAACAAAGAGCATGCTGGGCCCAAGAGCATTCAAACACAGACCAGCACCAAATACCGAATGTTCAAGGTTCCTGTGATTCTCATTCTGAATCATCTGCCTTGAATACAGCATTTACAGATCGGCTCATTAGTGCGGGTTTTGTATATTAATATGCATGTTTCCTCCTTGATGCACTTAATGAGTGCATTTTATATCCTGCCAAATAAGGTTGGACGGAAGTATTAATTTAGTATTTCTCTAAACTTTTCTCATTTACTTTCTTGGAGAGTTCTTCACCAGAAAGTTTTGTGAGGCATATTAGATTCCAGAAATTTGAAATACCTACCCCTTCACCTTTATCTCGGGCCCCAGCCTGATAGCCCGGATTCCAGACACCACTCCTAGCTTACTGTGGACCCTCACACCTCCCTGCCTATGCTCGAGAGGTTGTCCATCCGCCTGCCTGGAAGGCCCCCCCCAACACCCCCCGCAAGGGTCCCACTTCTTTGTGGTCTTCCATGAGCCCCAGGCAGAATGTTCTTCCGGTTGTGCTCCCACAGAACTTTGTCCGTATGTCTGTTCTTCACATATCATGTGTGCGTAACGCTAGACTGTGACGGAACATTCCACGTCTTATTCCCCTTTGTAGCCTCAGGGGCATAATAGGCACTTTGAAAATGACTGACAGGAGGCTGGGGTGGTTCAGTTGGTTAAGCGTCTGACTTTTGGTTTCGGCTCAGGTCATGATCTCACGGTTTCTTGAGTTCGAGCCCCTCATGGGGCTCTGTGCTGGCGGCATGGAGCCTGCTTGGGATTCTCTCTCTGCCCCTCCCCCACTCACACTGTCTCTGTCTCTCTCAAATAAATTTTAAAAAGTAAATAAAAACATTTTTAAAAAATGACCGACAAAAGGATGAACAAATTTGAGTTCATTATCAGGTACATTGATGTATATAGGTGGTCAGCTGTACAAATATGGATGAATTAACAGATTAGAAAAAATATTTTGTACGTGTAAGAGGAGGAAGGAAATAGATTTCTGCCTGAGTCTGGGGGCCATGGAAGATGTCAGACAGTGGGATTTTCATAGCTGGGAGTGGGAAGAGCACTGGGAGAGAGTGGACTTCCAGGCCAGCAGATACAACACCATGAGCGTAGGCGGGAGCCGTGAGGGTGAGCGTCTACAGTGGACTCAAGGAGGGGCATCTGAGGTCTGGGACTCCTGGGGGTGGGGGATAAAGTTAAACTGGAATGAGCCACTGGAGTTGAGGGTCTGGTGGTTGGGGGCAGTTTCCAGGGAGTCAGGAAAGTCTTCCTGAAGATGATCATTAGACATTAAACCTGGCCCCGATAAAATGCCACTTTGATGCATTCCCTAAGGTACCCAAGGAAAAGTCGCAGTACCACGTGCCCCTGAGCTTCACGGGGGGTTATATCTTCCTTCTAAATTCTACACTAAGCCAAACACAGGTGTTATTTCAAGAGGTATCTTAGGAGTCTTAAAAAATTCCAAAAACAGGGTAAAATGTTATTTCTGTTAGGTGCAGTGGAAAGTAAAACCTTGATTAACTGAATCCTTCAAATGACTCGAATTTTGTATGCACCGGACTTTTGGGTGAAGGAGGCAAGTCACAAGAAGCACAGACAAATGTGATCATTTTGTAAAGAAGCCCGTCTGATGTATCCCAGGAACAATCCCCCAGCAGCCCAACCCCCATCTTCCTGCGGCCGCACTCGAGTTCCAGGGCCGTAATCTGTCCCTAAACCAGGAAGCCTACCTCCTATTCATGGCCAGATCTTTTCTTCTGATTGGACTTACGTTCTTTGAGGGCAAGGGACTATATTTTATTATATTTACCACCTTCTATGCCACACAGCGACACAGGTCTGTGCACATTATACAGGGTCTTAAATACTTGGCAATGGATTAGAAAATGCTGTCTATCCTCGTTAATGTCAGGAGCGTGATTAGAGCATTTTCAGTCACTCTCCTGCGTTTCTTGTTCAGTGCTTTGGAGTCCGAGGGATCCGGGTTTCTGCTTCCATTCAACCAGTGACCAGCAGTGTGAACCCGGGCAAGTTACTTAACTCGCAACCTGACTTTCAGGGTTAGTGTAAGAATCAGTGATTAAATAGTTAAATTTAAATTAACTGTTTAAAGCTGTTGTTACTGTTATTATTTCACTTGTCTTGAAAGCAGAAGTTTCCTGGCTTGTAGGCTCTTATCCCACGGCTGAGCTCTTGTGTCTTCTCTGGAGTTGCATTTCTATTTGGGACCTTTAGCTCCTGTTCCTTAAGGTCGGCTTCACTGGGCAGTGGGGGAAGGAGGGAGTGGCTGTTTGCCCTGAATCTTGAAAGATGAGTAGATGCTTTAAAAAGCAGAAATGGATGGAAAAAGCATTGCAGACAGAAGGAATAGCATGTGCAAAGGGCCTGGGTCATGAAGGAGAGTGGCGTGGAGGAAGTTGATCACGGCCAGAATGGGGGATGCACACGACGGGCAGGGGGCAGACCGAGGCTAAGCGTTTGGGCAGGAGCCGGGTCAGGAACAACAGTGTGTGAGACGCCAGATTTGGGCTATCAGGAATGTAATCAGAGTCGTATATTGGCAAGCTTCTTCTATCCTTCATTCATTTTCTGTAAGTTTCAGTGAGTGTGAACCAAAATTGTTTTAATTAGGTCAATGACCTTTGAGCCAGGCATAGGGCATAGGAATAGACCACTTTCCCAGCACGTAACTTCTTACTAAGAGAAGTGCCTTCCTCAGCTCATGGTCGGACTTGGCTGCTGTGACCGGCAGACTATCTCAGCCTGAAGTCCCCTCTGCCCGCTCTGCCGGGTTGGTAGTTCCGCGTGCTGGAATGTACTCAATGCTGGTTTGTCCCAGGCTTTCTCATGACTTCCTGTTTTGTCCTCAGGGTTTCCTCAGTAGGTGGAATCTGTAATATCTTTGGATATCACCTGTAGCACACTCATGCTAATCATTGTTTGCATTCCCTTCCTATCTGGGCTAATGTCGCATTCCCGCCAGCCAGATGTTTTCAAACAGTCTTGAAATGTGTGAGCAGGGTTTGGCCAGTATGCTGACAAGCATCACCTGTCCTGTGCTCGGTATTATTCTCTGCTTGTAGACAAGCTGAGGTTTGGGGAAGTGGTGAGAAGGAGCAGTCTCCTGGAGGCCGTGTCTCTGCCTCCTGCTTTTATGTGCCCATCCGAGGGAACATATCAGAGTTTGGCTCTGCAGGGTGTTCTGCCCAGCGTATTGGAGATACCTGACAGCAGCTGCAAGGCTTTGCCTTTGCTCCCCTGCCCATGTTTTCCAGCTCTTTCTTTCTGCCAGTCTCTCTCTCATGCTGTTCCTCCAGCCTCACTTCCAGGTGCCTTTCCCATCATCTGTGCTCAGCCGTTCCCCCATTGTTCTTCCTGTCTGGTTCTCTTAAATCCAGCCCACACCTTTTCAACTCCATATCCTGAGTCAAGTGTTTGAAAGCTGTTATTTCATGTTAATTAGAAGTTCTTTTTGCAGCCAAGAGGCTTTGCATGGAACCATTCCCCCAAGTTGAGGCTTGGAGACAAGCTCCGGCATTTTGTACTTTGGGCGCAGTGAAAGCAATCGTGGACGATTGGAACCACACCGTCAGCGTGTGAGGGGAAACCCTCCCCACCATCTCACGGCCCTCCCTGGGGCAGGTGGGCTCGATGTGCCTCTCAGAGAACATCACCCTGGTCCTAGGTGGGGTCTTCCTTGGCCAAAATGGCTTGGCAACCAGACCCAAGGGGGTCTCTGGCCTCTGAATAGGTCTCTGCCAAATGCTGCTAGGTGACCCTTGGGCAGCTTCTCCTCCGTCTGTAACACATCCCCAGCTGACCCATGTTTGGTGGCCGATTCCGGTAGGAAGAAACTCTCACCACTCTCTGGACTAGTGGAGACATTGGCAGGAGTCGGCACCTGGTTCCTTAGGAACCCCTTGAGACGCCCTGAGTGGCTGTCATTCTTTGTGGACAGTCCTGGAAAGGCCTCTGGGAACCTCTCCTTCCTGAGATGTTTCGAGCAGATGCCCATCCCTGTTCTCATGTCTGGCCTCATCCTTTATGCCCACCTAGGGATTGCGTCCCTGTCATCACCCAGCCCATCCCTGTCATCCCAGGCGTCTGCAGATCCAGGCTCCAGGAGGCTCTGAGAGCCACCCAACACCCACCCCCTTGGGCATCCTGTGTTCCATTTGGAGGGAGCGGGTGACACTCACCCCTTCTGGAACCTGGGCAATAATGCATTCGGACCACCCTCATTCCATCTCCCACTGAGGAAAAGGAGACTTTTTTCTTCTAAAGTACCTCCAATTGAAGCCGTTATGTCATTTGTGGTGGAAGAATTGTCTTACATATCTACCTTAAATCACTGGACACATATTTCACAATCCGTGATTTGTACAGAAAGCAGTCAATGAGCAAATGCAGATTTAAGGCCCGCTGGCCTCTGAGCACGATCCTAGGCACTCCGGAAGTGAGGGGCGCTGCTCTTTTCTTGTAGGGAGAGAAACACCACCGGGCCGGGAAGAGCTGTTACAAAGATGCCCTTGATATTGTCTGTGAAGTGCCAACCACGGGGCCTGGCACAGAGGAGACCCTTAATAAACAGGAGCACCTTCCTCTCTTCTTTGTATTTTCATTAACAACCAGCAGCAGCTGATGTGACACGGAGTAGAAAAGACAGAGACGTAAACGTGGTCTTGTTTGTTGAGGTGGGGTTTTAGCCGGGTTTAGAATTTGGGAAGAATGGGGGAGAGTAGTAGATTCATCCATACAGATGAAAACTGAGGACACGGCAAATATATTCATAGAGTTAGGACAGAAACCTGGCCTTTGGTAGGAGTAAAGGGGTCCAGAGGGATGTGTGGCCCAGAATGGGGTGGGTGGTGACACAGGAGTGGCCGGTGGGCAGGGTACTTTCGAGGACTCAGTAAGGAATTTTGACTTATTATTACAAACAGTAAGGAATCATTGTAGTTTCTCGAGCTGGGAATGAAAATGATTTTTAGAGATCTACAGTTTCTTAGAGCCGGGCAGCTCAGGGGACCAGAAGACCAGGGCGGTATCTGGGCTCACGTTGGGGCCTTCGCAAGGATAGTACTGATGGGCTCTTGGCCCAGGGGAGCCAATGTCTTCAGAAAGGCATAAGTAGAATTTAGGAATGGGATAGCCGAGGGGCTGAGAGAGAAGGATTGAAGCTTAGCTCTCAGCAGGTCTGGACAGAGGGTGAAGCCATTGGTGGTAACAAAAATAGGGAAGAGATAGTTGGTGATTACGAAGTGAGTTGGTGAAATCCTAACCCATAAATAGCAGGACTGAGAAGATCTGAGGACAGGGCATGAGCCAGATGCCCCCTTCTTTATGTGCCTGCAGTTCAGGCTCTGCGAAGCTTACGAGATTTATTCACCATCACATGATGAGGATCATTGTGGAAGGTTATTTGTAGACGCTTATATCAACTGAGTCACACCTCTTGTGTAATTTTGTAAATAAATCAAGATTCCCCTTTAATGAATTTTTGAAGCTTTGCAAATGAATTGGTTTTGTTTTAAAAAGCTCTTAATAAACAGCTTGGTTTGAAAGCCGCTCTTGAGACACCTGGGTGGCTCAGTCAGTTAAGCATCTGACTCTTGATTTCAGCTCAGGTCATGATCCCACAGTTTGTGGTTGAATTCCTCATTAGGCTCTGTGCTGTCAGTGAGGAGCCTGCCTGGGATTCTCTCTCTCCCTTTTTTGCTGCCTCTCCTACCCTCTCTCAAAATAAATAAATAAACTTTTTTTAAAAAGTCGCCTTAATAAAATCCTTGTGTTCTCAATAAAATTAGCCACCTTGATGCTTTTTTAAAAAAATTTTTTTAATGTTTATTTATTTTTGAGAGAGAGGCAGACAGAGTACGAGTGGGGGAGGGGGCAGAGAGAGAGAGAGAGAGAGAGAGAGAGAGGGAGACCCAGAATCCTTAGCAGTCTCCAGGCTCTGAGCTGTCAGCACAGAGCCTGATGCGGGGCTCAAATTTGTGAACCGCAAGATCATGACGTAAGCCGAAGTCGGATGCTCAACCGACTGAGCCACCCAGGTGCCCCAACCACTCTGATGCTTTTAACCTGATCACAGATGGTCCTCTTTGGTGTGCCTGCATTTGCCTTCAGTATACAAAGCCATATATTGAGCTGGGAGTTCTGGAATCCTTCATCTGCACCACGGCTTCCCCTGGATCAAGCCTTTGGACACCCCTTTCTAGGATGAGCACCATAGCATCCGGGTCTAGGCCAGGCCACGGTGTTTGGTTTCTGGTGGGGACTCTGGCTTAAGCCGTGTTGTTTTCTCCCTTTGTCTCCCCGCCGTAGACTACTGTTTTCCAAAGTGAAGGTGGAGTCACTGTGCCGGGGCCCGGATGAGGCGCTCCTCACCTGTAAGCACATGTTGCAGATATGGAAATCCTGCTACAACCTAACCAACCCCAGGTAAGAGGCCAGCAGCGCCTGCTTTGTGTGGTGTTTGCATGGGTCCCCGCCCCACAGTGCCGCCGCCGATGGGCATTTAGCGGATGGTAGCAATGGAGCCGCACACACTCCATTCTTAAGGGGACTTTCTTCCAGTGGCCGATGAGGCCCCCACACCGTGGGTTTCTTTTGCGGCTGCTGCCGCGATGCCCCTCTAGGGCCCGGTTCATGGGCGACCTCTATCTGATTCCTCTCAATCAGCCATTCAGTTAACTTCTTTGACAAGTCTTACCATCTTTCGGGTAATTTGTGGATAGACTCGTCAACTGTATACTCCAGATGGGGCTCCTATGGTAATATCTAAAAGGCCTCCGTAGACAATAGGCCGCGTCCTTCTAAAGAGAGTAGAAATCACTGTATCACTATTGGCAGGATAAAGCATGATTTTCAAACGGTTCAAATCATGGCTCAAATACAAAACAAAGACCTATCGAGATTTTATTTACCTCATTAACGAGGGAACCAGTAAGATGTTAAGACTGGTTCAGAGAAGAATTCAAAAAATAGATAACGCTAAAATGAATTTGCAAAAGATAGATATGCTAAAATGAACTTGCAAGGACATGCAAAGATAGGATCCTATAGAACAATGAAATATATGGTTGGGGGTCATCTTTTTTGCAGGGTAGAAATCAGTCGTATCTCATCTGCCCACAGAGGCAGATAACCTGCAGAAGGTTCACTAGTCAACCCCCAGCTCACCGCTGTAAGACACCCAGTAACCTGTTGTGCCCTTTTTCAAGTCTTGAATAGTTTTTCCCGGTGTGTGTCCTGCCTTATGAAGGACGTCATTTAATGAAAAGGGACCTAATAATTCAAGTGAACTCAGACAACTGCTCAGACACACTAGGAACATTTTTCAAGCTCATAGCAAGATGTACGGACAGCCCACACTAGGCTCTTAAAAGTCAGGAGCCTAAATATGTTCAACTCACATCGTAAATGTGTCATAAATGTGTCACTAGCCGAGCACAGTCCCCCAGGAGGCAATAGGCCACTGGCCTAGAGCGCTGGTGGGATGGGCGCTAAGGAGGCCACAGAGTACAGGTGGGGTTCCGTGTGGGATTTTGTTTTATAGAAGTTTCTGCAGTTAAAAAACTATATTCAAAATCAGGGCCCTCTTAGGGGATGGATGTTTGTGACCTGACATTCGACAGACTTGTGACCACAGGCCTGGGGGCAGTGCAGCTGGACGGGAGGAAGCTCACCCTGAACAGCCAGCCCACCGTCCAGTTCCACACCCAGCGGGCGGCCAGGCGACCCTTGCATCGCTGGAGTCGCAACAATTAGACAGGAGTCCCCTTCACATAGCCTGTGGCACATGACTGCTCATGCCCCATCTTCTTCTCCGTGAAAAGATAATCGTGAAACTGGCCTCTTCCCTTTTGCGGATATGTTCTGAAAATAAAGATCATTTTAATTAATTCTCCTTTTCTGAGTCTGTCAGCAGAAATAGAAAATGCCCATCTTATGTTCCCGAAAAGCCCCCCGCTCCTGGCTTACCAGAAGCAGCAGGATTTGGGGTAGAGTCTTTGCCACAAGCCCAGCTAACAGGAGACGCTCCCCAAGCTGGTTGCTTCCGTGCTGGAGCATTCCTTTGCCTGTACCCCCTTTAGAAATGAGAAAATACACCCATCAGCCTTCACATTGCCAATTTTCCCTCCGTTCTCCACACCTCTCCCACCTCCCCACATTTCCTCCCACTTAGCAACCAAGAATATTGAATGTGAGGAGAAAAAAATAGCAGAATTGGAAAGCTTTTTAAAAATACTTAACCAAATGCCTGGGCTGTGTGTCCATACTTCCTCCGTTTCCTGAAGGATCTTTTGGGGCCGGAGCAGGGAGGGACCCTGGCTCCAGAGGCAGAGTCTGGGTGGGGTGTGCGGGGGGCGGGGGGGATGGAGGAGGACCCATCAGTTGGCAGAGCTCTCGCTCCTGCTACTCAGAGAGCCTTGAGGGAGGGGGGACGGGTGGCAATTGAGCAGCCCCTTATTAAGGAGCTTCCTGATTGTTTTTTTAACTTTATTTATTTTCTTTGGGATATAAATAAATGTTTCTCCCGTAGGCCTTACCATTGCGCAAATTTAGACATCCTCCCCAGTGTGGTCAGGCAAGACGTGACCCTGGCAATAGAATAAAGCATAAAGAGGAGAGGGCTGTGTCTTGACAAGGGATCACATACTTCCTAGTTCTCCAGATAAGGGCAGCTCTGGGTCCAAGAACCTTGAGTCTATGATCAGGTCACACAGGGTTTCAGAAGAGGGTAGAATTGCATGAACCAATGCACGAGAAGCATCCCTGCTTTAAAAAAAAAAAAAAAAACGAAAATGAAAACAGCAGAAAGCATCTTGGGAAGTGGCTACTTTGTACCGAGAGAAGGTCCACACTGACTTCCTGACTCAGGGCGCCCTTATTTCTGAGTGTGCTCGACCTGCCAGGGTTTCCCGCTGTCCCCACCCCCTCCCAGCTCCATCCCGGGGCTGACACAGGCCTCCAGAGCCCGGGAGGCGGTGAGGCACAGAGGATGGTATGAGCAGTAGCGGGCCACACGGAGACTCAACGTGGCTTTCGTGTTCTCTGCAACTCGCTCTGTATTTTTGCTCGAAGGAAAATCACACCGAGCTAGTGGCTGAACTGAGCCTCAGACAGCTTGCAAAGAGCGCTCCACCCGCAGTCTGAGAACGCATCTCTTGCTGTGAGCAGCATGGGTGGGAGGCGTTCTCTCCAGTGTACATGTGGCAAGGTGTGTGTCATCTCAGGAGCCTGGGTTTATTCGCTGGGTGTGCAGTTTTATGTGCATTTAGGAGAGAAACCCATTTCCTGTTTCGTCTCCTCTCTCCCAGTAGAGTAGCAAGCCCCTTTGGTTCTTGCACATTTTGACTCTGCCACTGGGAACAGTGTGGCTTGTGAGCAGAGCACCCCATCCCCCAGAAGGCCCCAGCAGCCTCCTTGAACTGAATGACCCTTCCCTGGGCCATGGCTGTGCTGGGCCATCCACTTGTGCCTTACCTTCAGTCCGCACGTTAGCCCTGCAGAATCACTACTGTTCTCTCCGCTTTATGGAAAATAAATAAGTCTGAATAATTTGCCTCCATTTTCCCAATCAAACAAGCAGTAGAGCTATGATTCAAGCCCCGGTCTAACACCAAAGCTTCCTCCACCAACCTGCGTCAGCAACCAACTTCTTTTCCTTTATTTTTATTTTATTTAAAAAAAATTTTTTTTCAGTGTTTACTTTGTTTTGAGAGAGACAGAGCACGAGCTGGGGAGGGTCAGAGAGAGGGTGCGCGCATGAAAGAGGGTACGTACGAGCGGGGCAGGGGAAGGCAGAGAGAGAGAGGGAGACAGAGAATCCCAAGCAGGCCATGTGCTGTCAGCACAGAGACCGATGCAGGGCTCGATCTCACGAACCACGAGATCATAACCTGAGCCGAAATCAAGAGCTGGACGCTTAACAGACTGAGCCACCCAGGCGCCCCTGTTTTTATTTTTTTATTGTTAACCCCTTCTTTCTCCCTCTTGCCACTACCACTGGGACCATCTCCATCTTGTAGCCATGTAATTGGAAGAAAATATTTTCTTCCTCAGTCCTATTCCTTACTAACAAACAGCACTTAACATTTTTACCGAGAGAAGGTCCAGAGCATTTTGGTGAAGCTTTTCTGTTTACAAAGCGGGCTGTCATTTCATCTTCAGAGCAGCCCCATGAAACAGGCAAATGTCGTGTTCTCTCATACCCATTTTACTGATGAGAATTGAGGGTCAGGGATATTGGGAGCTTACCTTGATTCCTATTACCCAGCTGTAAGAGGCCTGGAGGACACCAGGCATCTCCTCTCCCACCTGCCTCTCTCTGGTGTCCTGTCCCAGGCCCCTCTCTTACACCCGGCACTTACGTGTGCCACATGCTAGTTCAGAAGCTGGCGAGAGGCTGGGTGGCAACAAGAACTCCCGGGCTCTGACTCCTAGCCCGCTGCCAGCTTGCCTCTTGCATCTGGCCACCTCTGCGTACCACGGAAGGTAGAGAGGATTTCCAAGAGAAGCTTCCAGTGTCTGGTATAACTTTAACTGTCACTACAGTGCACTCTAAATGTTCAGTGGGTAACAGAAGTTACCCACACCTGTGCATCTGCCTACATGGAGATCTGTAGCTTACGTACCACGGATCTGGGGCTCCTGCCACTGTCCTCTCCCTAAACTGTCTCCTAGCACCACTGACCAGGAATGGTTTTGCTTCCCTTCCTGCTTGCCTCCTTGAGAGGTGCTCCTGGCAGCCTAAAGCACTGGGCTCTACTAACTGGGTAGTAAGGTGGCAGAGGGTGGTCCATGGGAGGGGCCCAAGAAGGCCCCAGAGGGAGAGAGGAAGTCTTTTGTAAGAGACACTGGCCAGAGAAAGTCAAAGAAACTCAAGGGTTGGCCAGGGCCTCCCTTTGCCCCTTCCTCCACATTCCAGAGGTGATTGGAAAGGCAAATCTTGATGGGTTAAGACTCCGTACCCTCTAAAGGTAGAACTAACCATTGCTTAAAGCAACCAGCCAAATTCTCAGTCCCAGCATTCAGGGTGGAAACAAAACCATCTCCATTTTGAAGAGTGAATTGTTGCTTATATACTGTTTTCAAAAGGAACTATGGAACATGCACTATGGGTTGCAACTATGGGCTGGTGGAGGGGAAGGCTATCCTGTGTCATTACCAGTGGATAAGGCTCACAAGTCACGATTTGGGTTTTAGTTGCGGTTTCTAACATTGAGAGCAGGAGGCCCTTAAATCAGCTTTCCCACCCTTATCATTGCACCAGAATGCAAGGAATAAGTGGTCCTCAGAAATTAGCCAGCCGTGTTAACCTCAGCTACATGTA
This sequence comes from Acinonyx jubatus, assembly GCF_027475565.1. Lineage (NCBI taxonomy): Eukaryota > Metazoa > Chordata > Mammalia > Carnivora > Felidae > Acinonyx > Acinonyx jubatus. The sequence continues at coordinate 131,444,694 of NC_069386.1, read as the reverse complement.
TAGGTATGTATATTGATAACGATGCACGGAATATACCCAAAAGTTACAAATCTTCTGAACGCTGTGACCACATGACCTCAGTTCAGCCTTGCAAAGCTGTATGTAGGAAGACAACCCTTATCTTCATCTGACAGGGAAAGTAGACCCCAAGTGACCTACTTGTTAGGGACAGATAGAAAGTAAGAAGCCAGATGACCCCCCCACCCCCACCCCCACCCCCACCCCCTGGCTGGCTCCCAGGACCCAGCAGCACACGTGACAGCCAACCTTGGGCTCTGAAACTTGGTAAGATGGGAAGCCCGGAGGGTTAGGGCCAAAACAAACACTTCTGATCCATTTCCTCAGATTGGGTCCACCAAAATGCCAGGCGAATCCTTCCTTTGCAATGCCAACACCTTATTGTGTGGCCTGGAATCCCCCAGGAGATTGAAAAAAAAAAATATATCACTATATGTTGAGATAACATCTTCTGGAAAGCTCCTAAGTGAGGAGCCATTGCCATATTCAGACAACTCTTTGTAATATCTTTGTCATATTTATATTAAAAATATATACATGAACAGACCAATGTTGGAACTGTTCAGTCGGTAGTGTGATTAATGCACATTTGCATGTACTTTTGTGCTGTCTTCTGCTCAGAGACATTTATTATTTCTCAATTGCGGAAATAATGAATAGAGCGGTTTCCAAAAAACGCGTATCCAATGATGTAATAAGTATAGGCTGACAAATAGTCTGTACTGAGGCAAGTTTCCATCTGTTTCCTGTGGATTTCTCTAACTACATCACTGGACGTGGAAATTGCAGCCTGAGAACCATATTAAGTTCATACCAATCTTGTTTGTATCACTTTTAGCAACAGCTGCACGCAGGAAGGAAATTGTGTCCCTTTATTATAGAATTTGAACTTCTTAACAACAACAACAACAAAATACCACTCCTAGAGCCCCCAGATTGACAAAACAAAATAGATGCAAAGAAAAGCATTATAGATAGACTCAAACCTCAAGAGATAGATGGGCTGCTTTTTGGAGCTTCTTTGATGGAATCTCATGATAGAGGAAAAAAGGAAGAATGTAACTGTCTTTGCTTACAAGCTTCTTAGAATGAAAGAAAACAAGAGTCTGTGTGAGCTTACAAGCTTCTTAGAATGAAAGAAAACAAGAGTCTGTATGAGCTCCCGTCCGCTACCTGTGTTTCATTCCACCTGGGCCTGATGTGGTCTCCCAAGCGACTTGCCAACCAATGGTGCCAAGCCCGTTCTGTGGGAGCAAGGTGGGGAGGGAGGGGTGGTGCAGCTGGCCTGTGTGACCTCACAGCCCCTTTCCCTCCTGTGTTAAGTAGGGACACAAACCAGGCCATGGCTGTGGTTGCCCTTGGAAAGGAAAAGCAGGGGCCAGGGGTTCTCAGATCCAGCTACACATCAGAGCCATCTGGGGAGCTTGGAAAAATGTTGACTGCCCCAGAAATGCTGATGGATTTGGTCTGGAGAGGGGCCTAGGGTTCAGAGTCTTCTAGAAATGCCCCAGGCAGGTGACTTCCCTGGGCAGTGAGGGCTGAGGTGTAGACCGTTGATTAGTAAAGCAGTTCGAGGACGGTGTGTGTTTACGGGCTTGATGAGGTGCAAGACATTCAACACAGAATGCCAATCCAGTGGGTTCCCTATTCTAAGGTGGTTCGAGAACCTGCCTTCAAAGTTTCTTTCTTGTATCTTATAATGACACAAAAAGGGCGAAAATTAGCAAGGGTCTGTGGATGTGGTTTACATGTGTTTGTGACAGTGAACGTGGAAAGTAATCCCAGCCCAGGCCTTGCCACAAGCAGGATGCCTGGTCGTCAACGGAGAGAGTGTTAAAGAGCATCGAAAACGCACGAAAGGGGTGTTACTGCACTTCAGGGTCAGTGGTGGTTAAGTCTGTGTCTTTCCCCTGCCCCCCTTCAAATGACTGACCTCTGCAGCTGTGTTTTGCAGTGATTCTGGACGTGGGAGCAGCCTCTTAGATAGAACCATTGCTGACAGACGACAGCTTAACACAATTACTTTGCCAGACTTCAGCGATCCCGAGACAGGTGAGAATAACAGACCAGAGGGGACGGAACGGTGTCCACGAGAACGTGGGGCCTGGCCCCGAGTGGCATGGGGTGGAGACTGCCAGGGACTGGGCTTGGAAATGCTCCTCACGCAACTAGGTTAAACTCAATCGAGGCGCATTTTCTCCAGCGTCTCTTCAAGTGTGTGTTCACAGTGGGGGTGGCGATAGTGCCTGCCCGGCAGAGCTCTTTGAAATCTTTTCTATTTTTCCCCTTGTTCTCAGAGCCCAAAATTCAAAACTAAAATTAGATCGTTCCCATCCCCGTGAAGCTTCCCCTCTGCTTTTCTGTCTGCCTCTCTCTCTCTCTCTTTAGGTTTCAGACCTTGCTGAAATCGGTTTTGATTTTTAATCAGTTGCACATAGGAACATCCTCCCCACCCCCACCCTGGGCCAAAAGGCCCTTTAGGGACGCAGGTGGGTTCCGAGCTTCTGATGCCCCTGTCCCCACGTGAAGGCCTGCTGCACTCACTGCCTCTGAGCAAATAGGTACACCTCGTCATTTGTGCTTCCACATCTGCCGGGTAAGGAGGAACAAATATACCTCTGTCATTTCCAAACCTCCAAACAAGTAATGCTAACAGTTACACCAGGGGCAGTTTGGAGGATGTAAAGAAATTCCCTCTGCTTTGAGCCTCAGAGACCATTTCACAGCATCATCGGAAAGCCGGCTCTGCTTCCTCTCCCCCTGCCCCGCAGAGGCAGTCTGTGTAAGGCTTTAATCCCCCTCTGGGTATGCCTGCTCTTTTATGGGCTGGCTTCATGGAAGGAGCCTCCCAGTCCTTCTCCTGACCAAGCCTTTCCAGAGAAAGCCAGGGAGCAGCCCTGAGGTGTGCACAGCCATCTCCTGGAAGATCCGGCCCCTGGCAGGATGGAAGAAACACCACCTCTCGGAGCCAGATGTGCTACCTGCCCAGGCCCATGCCCATGCCCATGCTAACAGCTGCCTGCAAACAGCATTCCTGTGCTAGGCTCCCTTTTACCAAATTTGCAGTTTTCAGAAGTCTGCCCCCAGGGCCCCAGGGTTCCTAAGTCAAAGGAGTGTTGGGTATTAGATGCAGCATGAATTGCAAATCAATGCGGTTTAACACTGGCAGCCTGTGCTCAAAATGCAGACCACCAAGCCACAGAGAAACTCCCCCTCCCCGACCCTGCAGTGGCCTGACCGCCTCCCTCCCCTTGACCAGCAGTCCTTGGAGGGGGGCCTCTGGCTTTGAGTAGCACAGAAGTGCTCCTAGAGACACTGTGTAAGCCCTCGTTGCTGGAAAGGCTGTCCAGACTGGCCGCTGCAAGGTGAGGCTGGGACACGGTGGGGAGGAGGGGAAGCTCACGGCCGCACCTGCAGCAATTTGGCTGATTCAGAACAGCTGCTGCGGCTGCCCAGGGCTTCCTCCCCCGTCACCCCTCCTCACCACCCTGGGAGGACAGTCCTACTGAATGCAGACCCCCTCTCCTTCCAGCTGGCCTGGACCTTCATTTCCCCTGAAGTCCCAAGGCTCGAATACCACATCGCATTAAATACAGAGAGTGGCAGAAAATAAGAGAGACCCTGTTATTTGTTCTCCCCTTTGCCCCGTGGGACATTCTCCCTAGAGACCTCAAGAATCTCCCTCTTCAGGTTTGAGCCTTCTCAGGTGCCATAGCGTCCAGGAGGGGTGTGTCTGTGGCACAGGCAGGGGCTCATGCATCTGCTCTGTCACTCACTCCGGGGGTCCCAGGTGGTTAGGGTCTGGATTGCTTGCACAGGTGCCCTGCCCCCAGCAGGAGAGAAGCACAGCCTCCCAGGCCTGGCCACTGACCATTTTACTGTTGTTGTTGTAGTATCCCTACAAGATGATTCTTGCAGGAATCCCTACAAGACTTCATTCCCCAGCCCTGCCCCCAGAGCCCCAAACTCTTGGTTTACACAGCACCAATTACTTACCCAGGAGGCCAGGGAATCAGAAGAATGGAAGGCCACCTCAGGAGGCCTTGCCAGTTGCCCCCTGGTTGTAAATGAGGGTAGTACATTCTGAAATGACAGTTGAAAGCAAAGAGACGAAATTTAGGGAGGCTCGCCTAAAAATGGAAAGTGTGCCTCCATCTCGGTTACGAGAGCCCAGTTTTCTGTAGTTCAGCTTGGGGGGTGGGGGAGCAGTCAGAGGGCCAACCCGTTCTCATTCATACACCTGTGTGGATGGCCTAACTTGTGAACAGCACACAGATTTTAGGTTTTGATTCGGAAGGTGCCCTAGAGAAGTTTTTACTCCCATCCCCGCACCCCCGTCTGGTTTTTCCGTAAAGGCAACCATTTTTATTGACTTTTTGGTTTGCCCTTCCAGTGTGTTTGAATTCAAATATTCAGAGATATCATTTCCATGTCCCCCCACACGACAAATAGCGGAATACTGTGTATATGTGCTGTTCAGTCCCTGGCTCGGTTCACTTCATGGCATGTCCTAAAGACCCCTCCGTATCCATCCGTACAGAATGTCCACATTCTTTACAACAACGTAGCATTCCATGGCACACGCACCTCACACTCTGGACTTAACCCGTCCGGCGGGGATCTCGGCCATCTTCCTCCTTCCCTTTGCCACAGTCTTCCGTGCACGTGAGGGAGGAGGCTGGCTAATTTTGAGTATCCACTGCAGCTCTGCTCATTTCGGAAAGCAACTGGGCTTAGAGAAAAAGAGAAAAGGAACTTACCCAAGGTAGAAATGCTCCTGAATCAAAACAAAGTGTCTGAGAGAACCCAGCCCTGCAGGTGACATCTTGCTAACAGCATTGGTCCATGCAACACCTGCTCTTCTCTTCTTTCCCCAACTCCCTCATTTAAAGGGCACAGGCATGTGACACTAGCAAAGCCACAGCGTTGGCATCGGCAACGATGTGGCCAGAGCCATGGCGAACTTCCACCGCCATGACCCTGTCCGTTCTCAGTCAGCCAACGTGCAGGTAGGCCCTCTTGGGTTACTTGTTTGGGTGTTGAAGAACAAAAACGTATCTCCTCTTAAAAAAATTTTTCTCTATTGTGGAAGATCTTCAAACATACCCAAAATAGAGATACTAATATAATGAATCCCCACGTACCTACCACCAGCTTTCAGCAATCAGTATTCCTTTTGCATCCACCTCTCCTGTCCCACACTTAGATCTTACAGAGTATTTTAAGGCACATCTCAGACATCATATTTTGTGTCCTAAAATTTCAGTGTACATGTCAAATAGATAAGAACTCTTTAAAAATGTAAGTCCAATGCTATTATTATACATCTGGGTCATTATAAGGTGCAGGCTCAGCATTATTGATGTTGGAAGTGGTTAATTAACTAGGTATGGTTTTTTACCTCCGAAATTGTCCACATGAACATCTATGGAATAACATCAGGGGAACTCTTGTCTGGAAGCTTTGGATTGGCCAAGTCCCCTGTGGCTAAGAAAGTGGGCATTGGGTTCATTAAATGGATGTGACAAATTGAAAAATCCCCCTAAACAACATGTTTTCCCTTTCAGTGTCACCTCTGGTCCCCCTTCCCCCACCTCTGATAGGTCCCAGCCATGGAAAAAGAGGAATCAAATAGAGTGACAGTCTTAACGTTGAAGCTATGAATCATTGTCTTTTCTTAGGAATAAGTTGGTAGTTCCTTAAATAGAGGATGAAAAAAAAATTTTTTTTTCTTCCTTTGCCTTCAAAACAGGATGTGGAGTAAGGAGATTTATCTTTAATCATTGGTAGATATCACTGGACACCTGTCCAAAGCAAAGTCATTCTTTTAACTTGAAAGTTTGGTCCATTGTGTCTGGGAAAGGTGGTCTCCCTCTTACTTGTGTATGTCTCCAGCTGTGAGACCTGAAGGTGACAATAACAGCTTCCTTTTCAAAGTGCCCCAGCCTGTGCACCGAACCACAGACCAACTTAGAAAGCTTAGCATTCTGTTGTCACAATGCTGGGACTAAGACATATCATCATACCTCAGTATCTCTACCTAGGAAAACCTAACCTTTCAGGTAAACTTTATATAAGGGCTTCTCCTAAAAAACAAGTCCAGGAATAACCAAGGTCTACTGCACCTTTCCAAATGAAAAGCGGTTTCCTCTAGAATGTCCTGGATATTGTAGGTTAGAGATGGTCATTGGATCATGCTGCTGAGTCTGTGCCCAGGTAAATCTGAGTTATTTTTATTCTGTGGTGTTGTTGCAGAACAATTAAATAACCAGTGGGGAAAAAAAACAACAAATTTGTTTTCTTCGAAAAGCACTTGTATGCTATTGTCCAGTACAGGAATGATTGTCTATTACATGACCTCATTTTCTTTGCAGCTTATGTGAGTATATGAAAAGCTAGTTTATTTTTTCCTTTGTGTTTCTAAAGCTTTTTTTGCCTTTATCCTTTTTTTTTTCTCTTTCACTTTTTTAGTGTCAGATTCCTCCTCCTCCTCCTCTTCTCTTTCAAGAACCGAATCTCCTCTCCACCTGTTTGTATCTCCTCATCTTCATTCTCCTCCCAAACCTGACACCTTTGTGTGGCCCCCTGCAGCTCATTCATTCAATGACCCAGGTCCCCGCCAGGAGCCCTCTCTGTGTAAACATGCTTTATGGTTTTTCCTTTCTTGTTAGACCTGCTTCATTTGCCTGATGTTTCATTTTCTGATAATCTTCCTAACTGATAAGCTGAATAGGAAACTCCCATCAAATTTATCTGAGGGGAAAATCTTGCCAATTTAAAAAATCCAAGAGCTGTTTGGGGCAGAAAGAGACATTGGTGCCCAAGTTCCAACCTCCTCTTTGAAAAGGAAAGGAAACCTGTTTTGAGCAGAATAAACAGAAGCTTTTCTAGACAATTACGTCCTGTCCTTGGTTACTTGTATGCTTTCCTGGAGTTAATGTTAATGCATAAAAACGCTATTTTTAAAAAAGGCAAATTAGAACATTTTGCCAATAACTTATTTATTTGTATTTCTGATTTTCTATTTAGAAATTAATTCGACAAGCATACAGTGATCAAGGTGATATCCTAAAGATAATGGTCGTATGCCCTTTAAGTTTGCGGATCTCAAACTTTACTTACTGTCCATCAAAAGCACACGAAGAGCTTTAAGAACCACAGATCCCCTGAACCCCATCCCTATAGCTTATGACTCAGTAGGCCTGAGCTGGAGCCCAGGCACCTGGATTTACAGAATACCCACTTGGGATTCCAAAGCCAGTGGGTCACCACATCTTGGGAAGCAACGGTATAAATTGTTTTCCATTTGCTAGGAAGGAAAATGTAGGGTTTGGGTGAAAACCCATGAAATCATGTAGGGAAATTGGATGGTATTTTAATCTGATCTTGCTTTTAAATAATACAGAAATTTGAAAGTCTCTTTTACAGTGTTTGGGGACCTGTCCATTAAAAAAAGAGAGAGAGAGAGAGAGAGAGATTCCTGTACTAAAATGAAACCCTGGTCGGTAAGGTCCTTAGATGGGACCCAACTGTGGGTCTCCCCCCAGGAGGTACAGCCTTGCTTCCTTTCACTTACTTATTTAACATCCACTTTGCCCAAAGCACTGCCAGAAAATTTGATCTCTGTATCCATAATTTAGAAGGGCTCATCTTTGTCCCAGATGCTCAGTTATATGCAGAACAAAAGCCCCTGAGGGGAGGCACTGTCAGAACTGCCTCCTCTAATGTGCTCATCGTTTGGATGGTAAAGCTGCTGTGTTAAACTCACACACGCACAAAGCCGGGGCAGAAATGAGGCTATCATCTAAAATAAATCATCCAAACCAGGAAACACTCTGGCTCTACTTATCTGTGTAGTAAGTGTGCTCAACTTTGCTTTCGTGGCAATCCCAGCTTTATGAAACGCAAGATGAAGATAATGTTTATAAACTGCTTATGTTGTTTTTAACCCACTTCTTAAAATAGACATTGTCTCTTAATACAATGCCTCCAGGCAATTGCCACCTTCAGTTTTTTCCAGAAAAGCTGTTTTTTTCACATTGACTGTTGCCCAGTTTTTTGGTCTTAAAATGGGATCTTACCATTCTAGAATAGCATGATACATTCCCACTGGCCCGTCCTCTCCTGTTATACGGCAAACCCACCTCTGTCAACACCATCCCGAGGATCCCTGTGTTCCTTTAGACTTTATAAGGTTGAAGTCCTGACTCTTCAGTGAAGCACTAGATATCAGATGAATTAGTGAATTTTTAGGGCGATGAGCCCCCCACTGGGCTTTCTGCTGAATGTGCTGTATTCCACGAAGGACTCAACTGTTTATTCTTTGTGAAACCCGGAGCCATCTTCCCATCCTTAGAGAGCGCCTAGCCAGTAACCAGGTGTTTTACACCAAGACCGATGTGCCCAAGAATCTTTCTCCCCCATAGATACAACATTTCGTTAGAGAAGGGGAAAACATACCACACATTACTGATAAATGTAAAATTTCTTGATTAAAACTGTAATGAATTTGAATCCCAGCTCCTTTCGTTAGGAGGGATAGCCAAGGCCCCAAGTTCTACGAATGTCTCTCCCCAATCCTTTGACTTCATAGGAGCAAAAACTAGCCGAGGTCTACAAAGTATTGGAATCATGATTAGGGTTAGTGGTGGAAAGATCTGAAAAGTGCTTGTCTGATTATTTTTCCCTTCCCTTTGGAATTTCCTGCCCTGGAAACAAAACACATTACATGAATCGGTCAGCTTTCATGTGCTGGGTGAACATTTCAATGTAGAGGGGAATGCCCAGTTGGCCTTTCTTTGGTTTAAAAAAAAAAAAAAAATCATTGTTAGTGGAAAAACATGTGTCACTCTTGAGTTGAAATCTAATTCGACACAGCCAGACTTAACAGTTGGAAGGTTATTAGAACTCTATTTGCTTTTTTAGCCTTAATTTTGATTTTTCAAATGTTTTGTTTCTTGGTTTTAATTTTTGATTTGGTTTGTTGTTCCAAGGCAACTCTCCAGAAGTATACTTTCATGGTTTCCCCTCCCTTTTTTCAGTTAGTAAGTAGCTTACCAATCTATTAACCTCTCTGAGGGCCTCCAGAATCACGCTTCCCTCCACCACGGAACGTGTGTTGTCGTTGTCGACCGCTGGGAATGCTGAGATGACATGGACGCAAAGCTGCCACGTGCTTGCCCACTCCGCCCCCCCCTCCCCCAGTTCCCATCTCTCCCAAGATTCTAATGCATTCCGCTGCAGCTTGGGCTTAAGCAATGAGGAGGCAGCACTTTTCTGGGAGGGACCACAGAAGGAGGCAGTGTGGGAAAGATGCCCTAGTAAGGGCATGCAGTGGATTGGTCAGCAGCCCCAGTGGCCTGATTGGAAGTGTGAGGCACTCAGCCTCCCCAGTGTGGGTCGTCTGTGAATTTTAGGTAGAGGGAACCAGTTGAATCTGGAAATTTTCCAGTTCAACCATTATTGCTGCATAGGAAAGCAGTCCTAATCATGAATTGTCCTAAAATAAGCTAAACAGATGCCATAAAACTTAACCTACACCTACCAAAATTTAAAGGAGACTAAGCGGTTCCCTGGGTGTAGGACTCATACTTTAGGTGGTATCCTTTTAAGGCAGGAGTGAAGTTTCACATCTTTCAGAGGATGTTTCCTAGACTTCTGATTCTCTCTGGGCAAATATTTTTGGGAAATACTGCATCTCCCTCTTAGGGACTGACAGTTCACATTAGCATATTAAAGGCTCTGAGAAGTCCTGCAGTTTAAAAAAAGTTCGAGCTAATTTCCTGAGCTAATTTCATCATTTTTCCCACCCTGTAGAATCAGCATTCCAGGCACTGCATTCTGGGAGATGCTCACGTATATGGTGATCCAGTGCATTTGAATGATCTGAGCCTTTACTGCTTATAGTAAATATACCCCTCAGGGAGTTGATTTCCCCTCTGAAATCCAGCTCAGCTTAGGTGTGACTTTATTTCTGGCTTCTAAAAGTGTCAATACAAATAAGACATTTTTTTAAATAAATACAAGTCCATAATAAAAGAGATATGTTTGGTGTTGTCATCACATTAGGGTTCTTCATGGGGAAAAAAAAAAAGGTTTTACCGCCAAGGTTCTTTTCAATATCAGGCTCCTCGGATACATTAAAAAGATTTGATTTTCAGAAAGTCAGGTTACCTTAAAATCTTCAGGCAGCCCGTATTAGTGACAGTGAGTCTCGATACATTTGTACAAGGGACTTAACTATCTTCTGTGGAAACCATTCCAGCTCTCTCCAAAGTCAGGAAACCTAGGTTCAAGGGCCACTTCTGTGGAAGAACCCAGGGAACTCATTTAATCAGAGTCCACCTTAGTTTCCCCATCTGTAGGGATGTCAGCTTACTAATTCTTCTGTTCACACATGCCTTTATGGTATGCCAGGAGCCCCTCCTGATCTCAAGCTTCCGGTCAGGTACCTGCTCCCGAGGGGCAGGGAGGTGGCCGCCAGGTGGGAAGAGCCCGATTGGGACACAACTGTCCAAGGCTCTCTCCACGCTGCTCAGCACTCCTTAGACCCGGGGACCCCAGGCAGCCCCCTTCTTGAGTGCCCTTGCAGTCCTTATCTTGGAGGAGAATGTGTGTCGACATTTTATTTGCCTCTCCAAGAACATGCTCAAATCAAGAACGCCAACTTGGGTTCTTGGCTCAGTTTTTCCTATCACTGATTCTGGTCAAGCTGCTGCCCCTTTTAGGAACCTGTAACCCGGAGAAGAGAATAAGCAGATTAATGATAAACAAACCCCTGGAATGAAATAAGGTTGAAAAACAAACTCAAGGTCATTGTTTTTTCCCCTTTTCTTATGGCTAGCATTTTATTATTGACCTTGCATTTTCTGACAGTTCAAAATGTATCTCGTGATCAGGAAATGACCAGTCTGTTGGGTGTCTATTTCACCCTCTGCTCCTGCTTAACAGAATAAAGTCGGGGTTTTTTTAATCTGTATTTGAACAAGTTACTCTTAGTGATGACTCCACTGCTTTTGGGGGGTGGCAGTTAAAAAACTCCAGCCCTGATGAGTCAAGTATGAACCTCTTCTTGCTCTTTTAATGAAATTACAGTTAATTCTCCCCAATTAGTTCTGTGGTGTCTTTCTCTAAACAAGATTGAATAGAATCTCAGGAGATTGACAAGTCAGTGACAAATGGCACTCGGATAGAAGTTAAGGAGTGTGAGTCCAATCATTAGACCCTCACCCAAAACCGGGAAGGCTTTTCCCATAAGCTGCATTCAAAGACAAACACAGCCTTCCCCAGACACTCGAGTGCAAAGACACAGCCTCATGAATATGCAACAGGGAGGGTTTCTGATGGCGATGAAAGCATCTGCCTGGTGTCGTCCTCCAGAAGGTACTGTCTCCAGCCCAGAGCCATGGCTCGGCTCACTCTGACAGCTGGCATCTTCCTGCATGCTTGTGAACGGCTTCCCTCCATGCTTCCCGTGTGACCACCTGGCCCTGCCAGCACCCGCCAGCAGCATGCTGGGTCACCCCCGCATGCCCACTGGTGACCGCATCCCCCAGTCTCTCCCTGCCTTAGTGGGATCGTTCCCTAAAGCTTTCCCTGGAAAGAACTTTGCCCCTTCAGGAGAAGACACATCCTGTCAGGTTTCAGCTGTGCTTGATATTCTGTTAAAGTCACTTGGAAATTGTGATCTCGTCTTGAGACCGTGGGTTTGGCTGTCCTGATTTATTTGGCTGTCTTAATCTCTTTCCCACTCTGTGAAAAAGGGAAGTATCTCCTAGAATGGGGACCAGAGTTATTGATCGGAGGAACCCACAAGCAGGAGGCCTGGTTGTCATAGGAAGTGGGTAGGGCCGGCGGTTGCCTGTAGAGCACTCGAGCCCCACGCCCCTGTCACCCCAGCAGACATGCTACAAAGAGGGGAGCTGAGAAGGACACGTCGCACAGCACAGCGAGGAACCCACCCCCAGCCCCAAGTCAGCCTCCTTAGAGAAGCAAGACCACCTCCAGCAGAAATCGGGGCTGGGGGTGGGGTAGGGGGAGCCAACATGTTTAACGTTAAAAAAAAAAAAAGGTACAGAGATAAATAATGTTGATGTGAGAGTGGGTTCTCCTCCCCCTTCAAAAAATAAGAGACAGTCATCACTGGCTACGGAGGGGCTGTCTCCTTCCGTCCCGAGGACATCCTGGGTCTCAGCACAGGTGGCAGGTGTGAGGTCACCGGCTGCCAGCAGCCTGCAGCGTCGGACTGATTTACTTTCAAGCCCTATCTCGAGAAACAGACGTTCTTTTCCTGTTAAAAGTGAAAAATTGTAAGCAGAGCTCTCTGGCAAGAATGCTTAGTCATTCAGGGTTGCTATTTAGTATTCGGGGTCTTTAAGAAGGTGTAACTGCTTCCATTTCCTTCTTATTGGAATTGTTTTCGGGGCGGGGGGAGCACAGCTTCTCAGAAACTGGAAGCTGGACGAAATCTACTGACAGATAATATTGCACCATTTCATAACCGAGGGGAAATCAGTAGGGAGGTTCATCGGCCGTGGAGGATTTCTGCGTGCCCGCTACTGGAGTGGCTCTGTTTCTTTTCAGAAAAACTGTGGGGAGGCCAGGTATCTGCCACTGTAGCGTTAGGGAGAATGTGGGTGACCAGCAGAGAGAGGGGACCTGGGGCACAGCCCCATGCTCCATCACTCTCCCCATTTTCATACACGTGAGGCATCTGAGTTGATTCTGGGGCCACGAAGCAGAGAGCAGCCCGGATCCCAAGCAAACACACGCGAGCTGTGTCTACTGACTCTCCGATAAGCGAGTTTCGTTGCACGCAGCGTAACACCTGTCCCTTGTTCCTGGACTTTGATGCTCGCCTAGTCACTAGGGGGGCAGGGTTCCTTCTCAGACCCAGTTTATCTGCTACACGCTGAGAAGATAGGAGGGGAGAGGGAGGGGCACACCCTTCAGACCATAGCCGCTTACCTAATGCCACCAGAACAGTCAGAAGGACAGCTGGAATATAAATATAGGCCGTGCATTCAGTGACCACGCTTGTGAAAATAACGCCTCATTGAACATAACCAAGCCACGTCATTCATCGTGCCTTTTGCTTAACAAAACGGTTGCCTTCGAGATCCCTTTGAATGGTCAGATGGGGTTCGCGTACAGCTGCCACGTTGGGAGGGCTGTGTGATGTCGACCACAGGTGTAGCGTGCTTTGGAAAAAGGATTTTCGTAAAGGCTGCAGCTGTACAAGCAACTTGAGCTGGCTGTTCCCAGTGTCCTGTCTGTGGCAGCGTTTCTCAACAGGGTTTTTAGGGTTTTCAGGGTTCTCAACAGGGTTAGCAGCATGGGTCAGCAGAGGGGTTCAGAGCTTGGACTCACGGCTTCCTGAGGTCAGTGGCCTTGGTCCTGAGTCCTCTCAGCCGTGGGGAGATGCCTGTCCACTTCAGTCCCCCGGGGCCACTCTGTTGCCGTCCCCTCCCCCCATCCCCACACACAGGGTGGTCCAAGGAGAACCCCGATGAAAACCCGGGATGGAGGGATCAGAACAGTTCATCAGGGGACACTTTGCCTGTGTAAAGTAAGAGGTGCCCAAGGTCACATTTTCTTTGGGGGCATCTTGGTGGCAGGGAAGAGAGAGCAGTTGGCTTGAGAAAATACAGATCTCAGCTCCAGGGCATCTGATCCCCACCCCCCACCCCCTCCGGACCATTTGGACAATTAGGTCACAGAACCTGGACCAGGTTTTAGGGCACATTCTCACCTGCCTGTGTCAGCTCTCGGTTCAGTTAGGTTTTGCGGTGGCTTTTCAGGGCCTCGTGCCCTGTGGCTGAGGGACTGGGTGGAGCACCACAGCTGCTCAGCTTGCAAGGTTAGGACAGTGATAAGCACGTCTCGGATTCCTGTGCTAAATAAGAGATGTACAGCAGCCGGCCTCCCTGGCTTACCTGTGGAACCTGATTATATGGGAGCTGATTCCTCCAGAGTCTTGGATTTCAAATTAGAAATATGTCTTCTATTCCTTCCTCCGTCTGATTCCTTTTTTAAGCCTCAATTTGTCCATTTCTCTGAGGGTAATAATCCCTTCCACCCCCACGTATGCTGTGGGAATACATTTACTTTGGTGAGAAGGAAAGTGGTTGCTTTAAAAAAAAAAAAAGTGTTGGTTAGAACTAGCATTTCTAGTTGTGTACCTACATAAATCCAAATCTATTTTGATATCGTATCTATTTTGGCACTTACCATTTTAGTCCCATGAGACAGTAAGATACAGGCTGTTTTGGTTATTTTCTTTAATCAGATACATCCATTCTGATTCATAATCGTGTTTATTTATTTTTTCCTCCAAATTCGAATCCAGTGGAGGAATCTGATTGATGGCGTTATTGCCAGGAATAGTGGGTGTTAACTATGAGATAATGTTGCCATTGTTACCAGTCACCTATTATTAGTACATATCTGAAGCCTCTAATATCCATCCCCGGTTTAGGACGTGAAGGGTGTCTGCCCTTGGGAAGCAGGTGTTAAAAGGGATTGACTGGGAAGGGGAAAAAAAAATATTTCTGAGAAACCTCCGTTACCCTCCATATTTAAATGGCTTGGTTATATTAGAGATGGGAGAAAGTCACTGAGTGAGGTGACTTTAATCTAACTATGTGCCACACTCATTTGCAGTCCGGGTGCTTGGAGGCGATGACAGCCATGCTGAGAAACCCTTTGAGACCGTGAAGGTTCCGGCCTCGGAGCCACTGTTAGTCAAGGAGACTAGAGGACACAGACGTGCTTTTCCAAAAGAGGGAACCACTGTCTTCCAGCTTTCAGACAGTGACGTGCCTGTTGACAGTAGTCATTCATTCACTTTTTCGTTCCACAGGCCTTTACCAGGGATCTCTCACGGGCTTGGCGTCGTTAGCCCCTGAGAGCACCTAAATGCACGCTTCCTGTCTTCCAGAACCACAGTCTAAGAGGGGAGACAGTTACATTAACTTGAACATGAAACGGTGTGGTCTGTTCAGTGATAGCCACACCCCTAGGGAGTATAGGAGCACCGAGGACCCAAGGCACCAAGGCCTAGCTTCTTACAGGGGAGGGGCAGGGGGAAGAAACAGAAGGCTCACAGCAGCCTTCCTGGAGGAGGTGGCTCCAGAGCTGGACTTAGAGGCTAGAGGCTAGATTTGGAGTTAGACTACTGTTTAAGCCCTACCTTTGCCACCCACTGGCCGTATGACTTGGGATAAGTTCATAACCTCATGAAATCTCAATTTTGTCCCCTAAACCGTGCAGATAACATTGTTAGCAGCCCCACAGAACTGTTTAAAGGTTAACTGAAATAATCTATGTAAAGTGCTGGTTGGGAGTGCCTGAAGCCTGCTACACCATGTTCACTAAAACTCATCATCACTACCGTCATCATTTGCCAGAACTTATCCACAGTGAAGCATACTGTTATGTGAATAATTAGCTACTTTGGTCGTATATAGATATCACAAAGAGAAGGAACTTTAACAGTAGCTCTGATTAATTTGTTTGCAGACCAAATAAAACAGTGAATCCAAAGAGCAAAATTAGCCCCTCCAAAAGTCACAGGTCCCTTGTAGCAAGGGAACCATAGAACCTACTAGAAAATGTGTAGAATTTTTCTTCAGTAGTAGTTTATTGTTGTATTTTGTAATGAATTAATGACCAAACATTTGAAGCGCTTCTCAGTTTTGGTTTCCAGTGTGGTAAATATAGAGAGATATATAACCCCTGTAAGTACAATCTCTTGAGGGGTTCTCAATAACTGCAGAGTCTATAAAAGGATCCTGAGACCAAGAGAATTGAGAACGAATGTTCTTTAAAGAACAAGATCTTCCTGGAACTCTGTTCTCCAGAGTCTTGGGCTGCAGGGAAGCAGGAAAACCCACACTCGCTGCCTGGCGTGTGCAGAATATGCTTTCAGGCTTCTTTTGACCAAACATTAATGACATCTGCTTTTCTGTCTCTCCAGGTCGGTGGGTCTCAGTCTTAGCTGCACGGTGGAATTACCTGGGTGATTAACAATAGGCCTAGCCCCATCCCTAGAGTTAGTGACTCAGTTGGTGTGGGGGGTGGTTTAAAAATCCATGACATCATGGGTTTTGAAACACAACCCCCCCCCCCCCCGCCCCGCCAAGTAATTCTGATGTGAAGCCAAGGTTGAGAAACACTGTTCAAGGCAGTCAATGAGAAGGCAAGCCACCGTGGCGACGTCAGACTATAGCAACAGCAACCTTGTTTATTTAACTGACAGCTGCTCCTGAAACTCTCAGGAAAACTATATGAAATCTTTGTTCTCAAAGTTAAAATATTTATTTTCCATTAAAAAAAAAAACAAAGTTCAAAACGAGACCAAAAAAATCAACAGCAGTGTAATCACTTTGCTGTTTAGATTTTGTTTTTCTGTTTTTGTTTTTTCTAAGTAGTCAGACACACTTTGTCTACCCAAGAGTCAGTTCTTAGCTGAACTTCATTAGGTCTTCCGGATGGTAATGGCATTGATTGATGTCTTCTAACTCAGCCTCCGGTTCCTCCTCCTGTGTGGCTGCATTCACTCTGCAGGACTCACTTCCTTCCCGGGACAGAGGGCATGGGGGGTGGCAGGGGTGGGGGGGGCTCTCCTCTTGCTCGTCCTCGTGGGTGCCCTGTGTGGATTATCCACAGAAGGTGAATTCCTGGCCTGGTTTCCGTCCACCTCCCATAAGCCACCTCCACCAAATCCCTGCTGAAGGATTTGAGTGTATTTAGAGGTATCTGTGTTTCCTTCATGTTGGAACAGTCAAAACGCAAAACGGATGGCCAGTCTATTGCTGCAAATACTCTTAAAATGAATAAATTATGGTGCGCTTCAAAGCCCCAACAGAAATTATTTTTATGCTCACAATTTTGTCTTATCTAGAGTATAACCAGCTCCGTTTATTTGAGTAGTCAGCATTGGTCTTTATATATTATCACTATTTGAATCCTTATGATAAGTTGATGGTTCCATGTTTATCTACATATTACACTTTATGATGAATTCAAATTTAGAATGTGGCCAGTGATAGAAGTATCAAGTTTTCACCTTGAAATAACTGAGACCCTTTCTCTCAGCTCTGAAACCACATCTCCAGGAGAGCACTGGGGGAAGAGGTGAGGACCAAGCCCCTGATGGTCTCCAGCCATCAGGACCCATAGAAGGGCCACACGAAGAGGAATGAGTCAATTGATTTCCGAATAGAAGTTCCTTTGCCAACTCCCTTTGCCTGTGAATGTGCTTGGTCCACACCTCTCCATAGCCTTTTAGGACAAATTTTACCCAAGAGTCAGGCAGGTAGCAACTCCTGAGCATAGGTGCCTTTGCTACAGCCCATCCTCCCTCAGTTTAGCCTTGATGACCGACATCTGCTTGTACGTAAGGTGAAAGCGTGCTCTCTCTCCTACTGCTAAGTCATGTCCTAGAATGTGTTTCCAAATCCAGGGGTGTTAGCCGCCTTGCAAAAGCCAGGGAGTGGAATGGCAAGTGGCTTGGTTTATCTTAAGAACGGCCTCCATCCCCAGGAGGCAAGGATGATTCCTCCCCCAGTCACCAATGCACGCCCCCCCCCCCCACCCGACGATAGTTTCCAGGTTTAGGCCCTGACAGGGGTGCCTTGTAACTTTCCTTTGTAGCACTTCATTTATGCCACGTTTCCGCATGAGCGCCATAGCTGTGTCTAGCTGTACCCCTGTCCCCCCCCCCCAACACTCGCGCTGTCCTAGACTGAGCTCCTCAAGGGAGCACCTCCCACGGCATGTGCTCTGGATGTTGACTAAAAGATTAGCTAGAGCCCTGGATGGAAACTCAGGTTCAAGGCCATAATGATTGTCCGTATTTCTTTATGGACTTAAGACTTAGAAACGTCCTGGGGAAGGAGTGTGTGTTCGTCTTGAACTCGTGTCTGTGTGTGGGAGGGGGTGGGGGGGGGTGACTAGTCAGTCGGGTCTGTCCTTTGACTTCTGATGCCGTCTTCTCGGAAACCCCTCACAGGCTCTGTCCATGCCACGTCAGTAGCAGCCTCAAGAGTGGAGCAGGCACTGTCGGAAGTGGCCTCTTCTCTGCAGAGCAGCGCCCCCAAGCAGGGCCCACTACACCCCTGGATGACGCTGGCGCAGATCTGGCTCCATGCAGGTACTGCCCTGCCCCTACCCGTGGGCCCTCCCACCACCCACACCCACACGACTGAGCCGGAGGCCGGAGCATCCTGTGGGCACTTGCCTATTTAGCCTTCAACCCCACATCAGGAGAAATCACGGCCTTTGTGGTCACACGCCAAAATGCCACTACTTCCTTGCAGGAACCACGAGTTGCTGTGTATCTCCCCACCCCATCCCCTGCCTCGATACCCTGAGCCAGAGCCTGGTACAGAGCAGGCATCCAGTGGAAATTTTCTGATTGGACGCCAAGGGTCTTGGGGAGATCTCAGTGGCGGTTGTAGGGTTTGTGCTGCAGCAGGGACCCCAGAGCTACACCCAGGCTTTCTTTGCAGGGGACAGCGTAGTAGGGTGTCCCAGGCTTCAGAAGTCTGGAAGTCCATTACTCTTTACTGGCTGTGTAGACAGGAGCTAATAGCTTCACCCCTCCCCCTCAGGGTCCACATCTGCACAGTGGGGGTAATAGCACCGGCCTCCTAGGGTGGATGAGCGCGGCGCCTGGTGCATCCTGGCATCCCTGGGAGAGGGGACGGGTGTGTTGATGGCTCAGATGTCTTCGTCAAGGCCAGGGAAGGGGCAGCGCTCTCGATGTCCCTTCCCCCTCTCTGTTGGCACTCCTGCTAATCCGCAGAGGCAGGGGCGGGTAGCAGCAAGCACAGGGCTGGAAACCAGCCCAGAAGGCAGATGTGATTGCCCCCCCCACCCCAGTTTCACATGGTTGCTGCCGCATAGCTGGAGATCCCCCAAATAAATCCCACGTGCAGGCAGGCATTGCAGCAACGAGCGCCCCCCACACACACAGAGGCTCCGGGTAGGTGATGGCTGCGGATTTCCTTCCGTATTTATATCTGGGTATAGACGGTAACTTCTGTTCCTCAAGTTTTATCACTGGGTCTGCGAGACCCCCAACTGGGCCTTCCCAGGCTAGACCCTCGGGGTGCACAGCGGAAGGCCAGATTCGGCTGAGGAAAGTACTCACTACCCACCGTTGTCCATCTATTTAGTCGTCTTTTGCCAAGGCTCATTATGTGATGTTGAGCCTTGTTTGGAACCATTGGCGGACCTTTGTTGGAAACATGGTCGGATCTACCTGGCTTTGGCGGGTCACAGAGCCAAGCTCAGCCGGCCTCTTCTGTGTTGGCATCTTTAATTGAGCCATAACAACTCCCGTAAATTAACAAATTACATTCTTCTAAGCAGAAGTACAAAAGAGGGATGATTCATGAATGTGCTGATTGTTCTTCCTGCGCAGACGCTTGCCAGCATGTGGCCTCTCGCCGGGTCCTAGATGAGCTGGCGCTCAGGGCGTGGGGACAGCAGCAATGCCTTCCTCTGCACTAATGCAGCTCTCCCACAGAAGAGCCCAGTCCCCAGTCCAGGGCCTGGCACCTGTCCCATCCTGCCGCCTGATGACCGGTGACTCCAGAGAGCAGAGAGGGAAGGCTTCAGTGTCAGGGCCGGCCAGGAGAGACCGGCTGACCCTGCAGGGCCAGTGTGGGGGCAGAAGTGTCTTTTGAATTTGAATTAAAGTTGGGATTTTGGAGGGCCACCGTCTAAAAAAACCAGAAGAGCTGAAGGCAGTCCTTCTAGGCTGGAATGAACTTCCTTGACTTCAGGGACACTTCTTCTTGCCCATTTCTTGGAAAAGTCAGTGACCTGAGTGAGGGTCACTGAGTTCCAGAATGGCCTCTCCCGCTGGCTTGCTGCCCCTTATTCGGTTATTCAGACTCTGTTCCTTTTTGCATATCCCACGTGACTCTTGGGAGGGAATTTTGTGGCTGCTGATGAGACCATTGAAGAACTTGGTAGCGAAGATTCAGTTTAGAGCTGTCCTTGAATTTTTACATGATCACATAATATCCACTTCTCATCGGCACAGCTTACAGAAAAGCACAAAGTTCTCGTTGTTAGTTTATAGGTGTGGCTTTTAATAATCTACAAGTTGGTGGGGGGGGCGGGGGGGGGGGAGGGCGGCTCCTGAGTTGCTCAGTCAGTTGAGCATCCCACTTCGGCTCAGGTCATGATCTCACAGTTCGTGGGTTCGAGCCCTGCATTGACCCGCTGCTGTCAGTGCAGAGCCCGCTTTGGATCCTCTGTCCCCCTCTTCCTCTGCTCCTCCCCCACTCACATGCCTATGCTCTCTCTCTCTCTCTCAAAAATGAATGGAAAAACATTTAGAAAAAAAACAGTCTACTAGTTGGTGGCATTGGACTGTGGGAAACGAATGCCATATCTGCCTTATAAACTCTGGACAGAATATTCATAGTGCTTATGTTATGTGAATGCACTGAGTAAATTAGAATCTTATGGGGTCTGTGCCATATTGACTCTTTCAAAGCAATGACTTTGAGTCAAGATTTAGAATCGGATCATATATTCATATAGTCTTTGGAGAGGTAACTTCAGAATGAACTGAGAAAACAGCTTCCACTTAACCGTAAGACCTTACCATCTGTGGTTTGAGCTCTACTGCTCTCAGAGGCAAGATAGCAGTGACCAATCACCCCGCCCCCGCCCGCCCTGCCCAATGCCGACTCTTGGACAATTTGTGGTTCCATCGTCAGGCCTAGCAATACTGCCAGATTCTGTAAATTTTGCAAGCTTTGGAAGAAACTAATTAGATCAAGGCCTAACGCCCAAGGCCATGGTGTTACTGTGGCATTTGTGGGTCTCTCCTCTCTAGATTGTGTTCTCTGGTGAGCTGAGTATAGTGGGAGCTCATGACGAGAGCCCATGGTGAGGGGGCCCCCGAAGCTAGCAGGTGAGGTCACTCTGAGACAACCTTCGATTTTCAGCCTATTGGATGAGCAGGTCCCTGGGCCACTGGTATGTCCATTTGAATGGCAAAGAGATCATGAATTGGACACCAGAGCCTCCAGCTGCCCTGTGAAGGAATGGGCCAATGGCCCAGCAGGGAGCACAGATCTGGGAAGACCAAGGACATTTGGCCACATAGAGTCCCTCCATTCCTGAGCGGTGGGACTCGCTCCCAGTTCACACCCTTCCCTCTGACCTCCAGCTCTTCACCAGGACACCTGGTGGCTGACCAGCATGGGTTGTGTGTGTTTTGTTCCTTAGTTTGTTGGGACCTCTGTGACAGTTTTATCTAAATTGTTTTTGAATAAAGAGTACCTTCCCCTGGTACACAACTGGAAAGGTACAAAGGATGGAGAGTGAAAAGGCTCCATCCTGCCCCTGAGCCTCAGCCACCCACCCACAGCACCCTCTGTGAGCAGGTCCCCTGTGTGCTTTCCTGAGCTGTCACTCTCACACAGAGGTCATTGCTCATCAGCGCATGTAACGCTTACTCAGACTTTTTCCTGGCTGCATAGTATAAATCATTATATGACTCCATTAGTTAACAGATTATTTCTAATATTTTGCCATTACGGACAATGCATCAGTAAGTATCCTTGCAAATATTTATTGCTCTCTATGTTGCGTGTAAGATAAATTCCTAAAAATGGATTTGATGGACCAAAGGGTATACACTCTTCAATTTTGATAAGTTTGGTCACATTGACTTCCACAAAATAGTACCAACTTATAGCCCCACCAACAGTGTGTGAATGGCCCATTTTCCTGCATCCTTATCGACACGACAAACTCTCAGACTTCTAGATCTCTGCCAGTCTGATAGGTGAAAAGTGGTATTTCAATCGTCTGTTCATGGTTTCTGCTCATTTATCTTCTTAGGTACTGAGCTTTCCTTTTTTATTTGTAAGCACATGTTATGTGTCAAAGAAATCTGCCTTGTGTCTGTGATATGAGCTATAAATATTTTCTCCTGTTTTTATTTTGTTAGTGTTTTCGTTGGTCTTTTTTTTTTTTGGCCAGTTTTTAAAAATATATTTATCAATCTTTTCTTGATGGCATCTGGGCTTTACATGACATTTACCCGTTTTTATGGTCTCCTTTTCAGAAGTTCCAAGCACCTTCTGGGGCCATTGGTATATATACCATCTTATAAAGGTCAGAAGGGGTTATCTCCTCTCCTTTGTGGGAGAACCCAGGCCAGATGGAAATAAGTGCCTCTGCGGTCTTACTGGGGAATGAGACAGACTCAGGGGAGCTCCGTTAGAGCACATGATGCTTATTGTACCGCAAAACCCATTTCCCTAGGAGCCGTACTTCTTTAGGAGGCAAACCGATGGTTGGCCATCGGAGACTCACACATTCACAGACCTTCCAGGTTGAACCAGAGCCTTTGCCACACCAGGCGGCAGCTTTTTGTTGCCCATCTTTTAATTTCCACGTTGGGATGGCGGCTAAAAATGACTTTGCGGTAGGTGGTTAATTTCTGCTTGTTACTTACTAATAATTATAGCTTTCACTTTGGCGCTCTCACAGTTGAAACTAGCGGCTATTCTTAGATGTGCAAGATCAGATTTTCTGATTTCTGCTGGGAACTTAAAGCGGTGATACTCTCACGAATTCCCTGGCCCTGGCCCAGCCTACACCCCGCCCCCACCCCCTTACCAGGCTCCTCCCAGCCTCCCAAAGGCTGCATCCGCAGGATCGAGGGGTCATCCTGTGGCATAGCCCCCAGCTCCCAGACGGGTAGTGTATGGGTCACCGCACAGAAAGCCCCTGCAGGAGGGAACGCTCAGTACCTGGGGGTCGGGCGAGCCCCATTCAGGGCCAGTCTAGATTAAGCAAACCAGCCCCTGCTCCTGCCCGGAGTGGCTTTGACTAAATGGTCTACATTCTACAGGTAGCTAACATTTACCAAGCACTGTCCAGGTATCAGACTTTATTCCAAGGACTTTATATGCCTTAATTGCCTTATGAGGTGTAAACACCTTAATCATCCCATTTTACCTATGAAGAAACGGATACACAGCTGTCAAGTCACTTGCCTAATGTTACATGGCCAGTAAGGGGAGAAGCCAGAATTCAGCACCCCCGCTCTAACCCCGGGTGGGCGCTCAGGCGTTCAGCACAACGTCTTCCGTCACGTGTTTATGGGCCACAGTCAGAGTGAGGATCAGGAGAGCAGTGGTCATAAAGACAGACACGGTCCCTGCCTTCATGGAGTTGACAGATGTGAGAGAAAACAATTACGGATTAATTCTCATTGTGCCACGTGCTATGAAGGGTCAGGGTTGTTCTCTCATGAGAACTGACGACAGAGGTCGCCCCAAGCCGGGAGCCAGAGCAGGTCTGGGCATGGGACCGGAGGCCTGAGGAGTGATTGACGGTGGTTGGGACACGGGCGGGGAGGCACAGGACAGCACCCGGGAGGCCTGCAGACGGTGCCGGAGAGTGTTGGAGAAATGGCAGGGCCCCTGGGCCTGGAGCCTAAGGAGAAAGAAACGACGTGGCCCGAGGTGAGGCACAGTCCTGCAGGGCCCCTGGTAGCCACGCTAAGATCTTTAACTTAATCCTAAAAGCATTGAAAAGCTACCGATGGCCTTCTGGCAGGAGGGTGACAGGGTCAGACGGGTGGGAACAGGAAGAGTGGAATACAGAGGGTGCGGCTTGGTGTCTGAGGCAGAGGGAGGTGGGCCCTGAGACGCACCGTCCAGCAGGATCCATAGGACTCCCCGGTGGGTGTGAAGTTGGGGGAAAAGGAGAAAAGAAGAATCTGGGAAGAGTTCTGTGTTCGGGGCCTGAGTCAGCGGGTGACTGGTGACGCTGTCCTCTGTGATGGGAAGCCATGGCGGGGGAGCGGGCTTTGAGAACTGATGCATGGGGGTCAGGGAGGAAGGGAAACCAGAGTCGTGTTTGAACACGGAAGTGTCTGGTGCCTGAGGATGCGCAAATGAAGACGGCACGTGGGCAGCTGGACAGTCAAGCCTCCACGTCAGGTTTTGGCTAGAAACAGACATTTGGGAGTGAGGATTTAAGGCCAAGGGGTGTGATAAGAAGGCCCAGGAAGAGAATGCCCAGGGAGCAGGGAAAGGGACAGGACTGCGTGTGACCCAAGCCCCTCCCACATTTAAAATTTGGGCGGCGGGAGGGGAAAAGCCAAAGCGAGGGCACGGAGGGGGAGGTCAGGGAGGCAGGAGGGGAAGAGAGGTGGCACTGTGGCAGCTGAAAGGGTTTCCTTCCAAGGGGCCTGTGCGGCGCGATCAAGGGCTCTGAAGTCGGGCTTGTGAAAATCCCAGCGTCACCTGGGTGTAGCCTAGTGTTCTCCGACAGAAGATGAGGGCAGTTGTGACAGCTACACCACATAACGCATGGGGAGTGTTCAGTGGGCAGCAAGCGCTTGAGAACTCCTCAAATCACTGTTATTAAGGAGGATACGGCTGGTAGGACGTGCTGCTGGGAGGTTGAAGAGGTGCAGACAGAAGCATTTGTTGGTCGTGGCGGATGGGAGTTGTCGGCGGCCATGACAGGTGAGGCTTTGGGGTCAGAGATGGAGCCTCCTGATGTGGCTGCAGGGTGGATGGCAGGTGACGAAGACAGGCAGGGGGTACCTAATCCTTCCAGGAAGGGCCCCTATGCAGCAGAGGGGAGAAATGAGGGGTAGCTGGGGAGGAGTGTGGGTTCACACAAATGGCTGACACAGAAGCATGTTGATTGCTGCTGGGAGTGATCACGTCAAGACTGAGACCTTCCTTGCCCTGAAGAGAGAGAGGATACGTGGGGGTCTGAATCCCTCTAGAAAGCAAGAGAGTGGTGGGGTCCAGGGCACAGGCAGAGGGATTGGCCCTCAGTTAGGAGCAGAGTGGATAGGCACAGAGGACAACAGAGGGCTTGTCAATGTGGTGGCAAGAGAAGGCTCAAGGTCTGCTTTGCCAGCTTCTGTTTTCTCTTTGAATGATGAGTCAAGGTCAGCCAAAGGGGCGGAGGGCTTTGGGGAAGGATTGAGGCATCAGGAGAACAGCTGGGCCAGGGCCCGGAGGGGTCAGGTGTCTCCGATGCAGCTAGAGGGTGAGGAGCCCATCCTGCCACCCCTACCAAGCCACCCGGGGAAGCATTCCCCCCCTGACAGGTTGACACAGCCACTCGGAAACTCAGAAATAAGTGTTGATCCGGAAGCTGAGACCCTGACAGAGGCATTTGGCCAAGCTTTCATGGAGGAAAGGCCCTGGCTATGTTCATCCTGGGGACTGTAGGCCCAGCTTGGGGCTCGGCCCAGAGAAGCTCAGGTTAGGACCGATGCATGCAAACAAAATCACTGCCTTCTTTCACTTCTGACCTTCCCCGGAGGAAAAGTAAAGAACAGTTCTGGGGAGAGGTGATAAGGGCGCAGCCCTCCCCTGGGCCTTCATGACTTGCAAGGGTGACAGGAAACTCATCAGGCCCTCGTGCTGACTTTGCTATGAAAGAGTGAATTCAGTGGTCCGGGTGCTGTGCTCTAGGAGCACCTGATGCTTCCGGAAGATGCCCTGTGCTCACCATGGGGACTCCTTGGCCCCCCCATGTGCAGGAGCTATCCCAGAACCAAGTTGCTAAGGTTTGTTTTCCAAGCGCAAGTCAGGGAAGTAGGGTTTGGGGTAAAGGAAATGGTTTTAGAGGGTCAGGGGGCCCACTGGCCTAGCTCCCTGCCTGCCTGCAGGCCTGACCTGTATGATTGGGGAGCACCTGATGGCACACGGGTCTTTTCCTGCATCCCTGTCGGCCAGACCTCAGGTGGAATGGAAGATCTGAGTACCCAGACAAGGTGCCGCCCTTGAGCTGCCTCCAGCATATACTGCTGCTCCTTTATCTGAGTTCCAAAATAGGTGTCCCCTCCGGGTAGACTATCCCGCAGAGAACAGGCCTAACTAACTAGCTGAAGGCACATTTGTGAGAAGGCACTTTGCATCTCTCTGGGCAAATGCAGCCCTGCAGCAGGCACACAGCCTGCCAGCAGGATCCAGGCTAGATTTCAGCCCCGCTCTGCCCAGCACCTTTGCACAGTGCACAACATGCACAACCCTGAGCCCAGGGAAGGCATGTTGTAAGCCACTTCTCAACGTTGCAGCTGACATGAAGCAGGTGCTTGACAAGTGTTAGAAGAATGAATGAATGAATGAATGAATGGGGAAACCAGACCTGTGGGAGACTGTGAGTGCATCTACACTGGGTCCCGCAACCAGGAACAGCTCTTCACCTTGAGGAAGAAACAGTCCTCAGCCTTACATGCAGAGCTTAGCTCTTTCAGATAACACCCATAGATGGTTCAGCAAGTGATTTCAGAAGGCCCTCCACGCAAGGCATGGTTCAACGCCAAGGCAGAGCAGCTCGACTGGCCGTCCAGGACCACAGCCTCTAGTGGGAAAGCGAACACACACACGGCTCTCCTGGGACAAGGTGGACTGGGGTGCATGCTTCCCAGAGCACACACAGGGCACTGGAAGAACAGGAGTGTGAGAGGTGGCTTCCCTGGGGGTGTCTAGGGAAGGCAAGTGCAGCTGGAGTGTGCTGGGGCTGAGAGCCAGGAGTCTTCACAGATGGCCACTCAGGGAGGGCATTTGGGGCAGAAGGAACAGCACAAGCAGAGGTGTGGGGGTGAGACCGTAAACTAAACATCGCGGGAGGCAGTCGGAAAGGTCGCAGGGCCCTAATTTTGAACGCTGAGCAAAAACAATTGGTTTACAGGGGCACCTGGGTGGCTCAGTCGGTTGAGTATCTGACTGTTGATTTTGGCTCAGGTCATGATCCCAGGGTCGTGGGATTGAGCCCCATGTCAGGCTCTGCACTGAGCATGGAACCTGCTTGAGAGTCTCTCTCTCTCTCTCTCTCTCTCTCTCTCTCTCTCTCTCTGTGCTCTTCTCCCTCATGCACGCTGTCTCTAAACTAAAAATAAAAATTAAAACAAAACAAAAAACATTCGGTTACATTCACCTGCAGTAGGGAACCATGGGAAGTTTGCAAGCAGAGAGGGGATTTTATTTCCAACATGTTCCACAGCAACAGAATGACAAGGACAAACCAAGTGGTTCCAAAGGGGACTGTCAGAGCTCAGTGTGAGCTCTCAGAAAGGTGGAAAGTGTCCATGACCCTGAGCAACCCCTTACCTCCGGTTAGAGGCTGTCAGCTGCCAGCAACCAGCACAGAATCTCTGTGCCTGGGACCCCATCAGAGAGTGACCTCTCAGAGGCTGCCCTGCACGGTTCAAGTGCATTCTCGTAGGGCCTGATAAGCTCTCAGTTCCGGGAGCCAGCTTCATTCTGTCTTGCTGTTCCTTTGGTGCAGACTCTTACCATCTCTTACATAAGCTCACAAGGCCCTTTGTTCTTTTTTTTTTTTTTTTTAACTTGAATTTAGCCATTGGTGAAGGGTCAGGGAAACTGTTTGCTGTTGCTTCTCTGACCCTCGACTTGCTTCATTGGCCTGTGCCCCAGAAATGGCCCATCTCTGGCCTTCACTGAGCATTCACTAATCTTCAGACTGCATTTTGAACACCTGCTAAACGCTAGAGCCTGTGCTAAGGAATGCAGAGATGGCTGTGGCTGGGAGTCGCTCATAGTTTAGAGGGAGAAAACAAGTCTGGTCATATGCTGGAGGCTTTAGGGAAGTACGAAACACCCTTTAGCTCCTGAGTTCTGGCAAGTGGAGAGCAAACTGCCAGCTCACTTACTTAGGGAAGTGGAATCTGAGAATGTGGCTTGGCATCTGGACTCGGTCAGATTCCCTAACATCACGGCTCAGGTAAATTCGCCCATCCCAAACTGCTGGCCTCCCCGTGGCAGAGGCAGAGCCCCGCGACGTGCCTGCGAGAGCAAGCCAAGAACTCAGGCATCCGAGAGACAAGGCCTGGGGTGGAGGGGGCTCTGAAGGGCCACCGTGAGCACGCCCAAGGCCCTCTCCCAAACGCATTGATCAGATGGGACCTGGGGCAGGCGGGGAAGGGCCAGGTGCATGGCTGTGGCAGATGAGCCCCTGGCAGACACGAGAAGCAAAGGTTGGAGGGTCCTCTCGAAAAGATGATGTGCTCCAGGGGACGGTAGAGCTTATTTATGGAAGCCACCTGGAGCCACAAAGGCGGGAGCTGCAGCCCTGTGGACTGAGGGATGGACACTTGTGAACCCCTCATCCAGGAAGGCACTGGGCCTTGTTTGAGCTGAGGACCCCCAGGAAGGAAGGCTTCCCAAGCGTCATAAGCTCAGAGTAAATACCTACAGGGACTCGTTACATTCTAGAAGGCCAGCTGTGTTGTCTAGGCAAGAGGACCCCTCTGGGGATTTCAGGGATGCAGGGAGGCCTCTGTAATCCTTCCCTCTTCCTCCCCAATTCGTCCACTAAGGTCTTGCTCCTGGAGCCTAAGACTGCACCCCAAGAAGACGTGATTTCCTCATAAAGGGGGAATGACTATTCCAAGCCACTGTCTCACAGGAGCCGTGGTAAACAGAAGGCTGGCCCCGCACCCCCAAATAATACCGATCGGCCCAAACTATGCCCAAATATGCTGACGGGTCTCCCAGGTGGCTTCAGCTCCCCGTACTCTTGTTTCTTCGTGGCCATCTGGGAGGCGGCAGGGCTCCACGAAGCTCCATCCTCCCCAGTTCCCACCACCCTGGTTGACCCTTACCGCTGTCCAGGGAGAGCTGTGGGCCAGCCTCGGGCCCCAGCTGACAGGTGAACGGGCCCAGAGAAGTTGACTGCGTTGCCCCAGCCACACACTCGGCCCAGGTACAGGAACTGAACCCTCCGTGTTCTCGTGACACTGGCTTACAAAACTGAGGACCCTAGAGCCCTGAGGTCCCCAGAGGTGCCTCAGAGGCCGGAAGGGGGACCAAACCAAGAGGGAGGCCAGCTGCCACTCTTAAGATCCCTTTGGAAAAAGAGGCTCCTTTGGAGGCAATGGTTTGAAAATCACCACAGGATATCTGCCCCGTGTCCTTCCATTTGAGCTTCAAATGGATGCATTTAGGAACAGCCAGGCCATGCATCTGTCTGCCCCACCTATGTGAGGAGCACAGGCCTTGCCAGTGACATAGGTTTCCTCCTGTAACTTCTGCACCACTGAAAAGAAATCCTTGGAGGCCTAGATTCTTTCTCCCACTGTCATGATCATGACTCAGCTGAGTCTCTGTCTTCCAATCGATTCCTCAGGAAGGAAGCAATAGCATCAGACACGTGGCTGATGACAACACGGTGGTCATGAAGATACATGGTCCTACGGAGAACCTTCCTAGAACAGGGCTGATGGGTACATTGTGATGCTGGTGTTTAAGCCCGCCCCCCCCCCCCCGCCCCACCTTGATTCTTGTTATAAAAATTCTAGAAGCATTCGGTCCCCACTCCCAAGCTGGTCTTTTTTCATAGTGATTTAGATGACAGAGGCCCAGTGTGTCACCCACCCAGTCAGCTCTAGGCCCTGGGGACCTCAGAAATGTACACAAGCCCACCCCCAAAATGGGAGCAAGTCAGGAGCCAAGCATACAGTGGGAGGAACGTTCTGTACAGCTCTCCCGAGTCACTGGCACACTCAAGTAACCTGAAACCGCAGTGGGCACGCAGCCGGCTGGCTAGAGCCGGGAGGGAATTGCATGGTGAGAGACATCAGACAGCCCTGCCGTGTCCTTCCCAGGAGGGGCAGACTTTCACCGGGGACAGACTTTCACCCTTGTTCTGCAGAGTCCCTGTGTGTCATAGGAGCTCAGTAACTACCCGGTGAGCTGAACCTCCAGAGGACGGGAGACAGGCACGGTGCTGGCACTGCTACCGTCAGGGCTCGGCTGGATTTCAGTGGCCCGAGTTTCCACGTCTGAGGGACCCCTGCGCCAGCCCGTCATGTCTGTGCTCCCTGTCGAAGAGGGCACCCACAGATCGGAAGAACAGATGGGCAGTGCGGGGCCCGCTTTCCCCAGGGCTCTGTCCCTGCCTGAGGAGTCAGTGGTTGGTGACCATCCCTGGGAAAGAGAGGGGGCTCGAGGAGAGGGGCCATCAGGCTGGTTGAGGTCAAAAAGTAGTCAACATGAACACACCCCAAGTGTGTGACCCACACCTGCCCTTTTCCAGCCTCTGGGCCCAAAGCTGCAGGTGGGGAGACAGAAAGTGTGCTGTCCGCGAGCGGACCCCAGACCCTTCACTGAAACACATCTAGGGCCGCAGCCATCAGAGACCGCAGAGGCCGGGCTCCCCTCTGAGGGGAAGAGCTGGCTGCCAGGGATGATGGCTATTGAGCAGGCCTCAGTGGGGGGAGAATGGCACCACAGGAAGGGGCAGAAGACTGGACACGTGTGTGGAAACAGCAGCGGCTCACCAGAGCTTAGGGTGTCGGGGAGCAGTAGAGACACAGGTTCGTAAGGGCCGTGGAGCCAGTCATCGAGGGATCTGGATGTTATGTGGGGTCAGGGCCACTGTTCTCTGTAGAGGCCCAAACCAGGCTCTGCCTCCAGCTTGCCCTGAAACCTTGGACAAGTTGTTCAGCCTCTCTGTACCTCAGTTTCCTCATCTGTACAATGGGGATAAAATAATAGTACCTATGGCATCGTGTGCCGATGAAGGAGAAATGAGGGCACTTCCTGGCATAAGGCACATGCTTAATGAATGTTAGCTACTATTGTTGTTACTGTTACTCATTCATTCATTCATTCGCTCGGCGACTCTTCCCTGAGCTCTGACTGGGCCAGGTGCTGTTCCCATCCCCGGGGACACAGCGGTGCACAACACGCACACAGTCCCTGTGCTCGTGTGCTGATGGCTTACGTTCTGCAGGGGACACACAGACAGCACAGGAAACCAACGAGAGGAACCTGTTGGTCGAAATTATGGAGGACAAGAAAACAGCATGGAACAGGGTCATGCTGAGTACGTGGGGAGCAGCAGGCTAAGCAGGACGGTCAGGGAAGGCCTCCCTGGGAGGCTGCTGGAAGGAAGGCTGAAGGGCGTGAGGGCTGAACAGAAGCAGCACGTCTTCAGGAAGGGGCGCTTTTCTGCAGGTGGGAGGACCGGCCCCGAGCTCTGCCTCAGGAAGCTGACCTGGCAGTGGCTGTGTGGGACAGACAGGTGTGGCAGGCAGCAGGTGAGGGGCCCAAGGAGGGCCTGCCCTGGTCAGGGCAGTTCCAAAGTGGCCTCCAGTACACAGCTCGTGAAGTGCACAAGGAAAATACTAGGACTTTTCTATTTCTTTTGTGTTGTGTTCTACTCCTTCTACTTTGGCCTGCATTGTAATGCACATAACATTTTACTGTATGTGTAACTTGGGGGGCATGGGTGCAGATGTCGCTGACCACCAGGGGTGAGGGGGTGGGGGTCCAGGCAGGAGCCGATGAGCCGGGGGCTGCCTTGGAGGTAGAAGCAGTCAGTAGGCCCCAGGGCACAGCGGCCAGCCGAGTAGGACTCTGGGCAGTAGTCCTGACAGATACGGTGAGGAGAGAGGAGAGGGGTCTGAAGTCTTTGGAGACACCTGCCCAGCGCCGGGAAGAAGGTGGTGCTGGGGTCACAGGCCTCAGGAGAAGAGGGCACTTGAGTGTGCCCGAGAGACAGGTGGGCGGCGGTGCGCGATGGGCCCTTTGGGAGGCAGGGGCCGCAAAGCGATTCGGGACTCCACCTGCGAGAGCTGAGGCCTGACGTTGCAGGAAAGGTCGTTTTCCTGCCTTTTTGAAAGTGACAGCTTGGTTTTCAAAGGGCTTTGTCGGTGTCATACAGTTAATGGTCTCCAGGGCGCAGTAGCTTTTACTGGTCGGAGGGGGGCAGGGTCTGATGGACCCGCCGTTTTATTTCATGCCCGTGAACATGGCAGCCACAGTCCGCTCCCTCTGTATGCTTTTTGGCATCAGGAAAACAGGCCGGAGGGCAGAGCTGCCCCCTTGAGGGGCCGTGTGCCTCTGGTTTTCTTGGCCTTCAGCTCGTTCCGGCCCTTTCTTTGTGGTTGTCAGAG
The DNA here is from genome assembly GCF_027475565.1 of Acinonyx jubatus. Taxonomy (NCBI): domain Eukaryota; kingdom Metazoa; phylum Chordata; class Mammalia; order Carnivora; family Felidae; genus Acinonyx; species Acinonyx jubatus. The sequence goes on along the minus strand of NC_069386.1, from coordinate 131,412,737 downwards.
CCGAGGGCAGGTGCCCCGGACACCAAGGTGCCCTAGGTCAGCCCTGAGGGTGGGGGTGGGGGGGTGGCGCCAGGCAGGCCTCACTCCCCTCTGGCTGGTGGCGACTCGTGTACCTTCCAAGGCCCTGCAGCCAGAGAGACTCGAGTCCCGGTGTAACGGAGGGCGGGAAGGGCCGTCACTGCAGCTGTTTCGACTCAGGCTGGGGGACTGGCTGGCTCTGGGCCCTGCGGATTCCAGATGGGCCCCTGCCAAACTCCCGTGGGGGGGATGTAAGTGTCCCCACCTAGAGTCACAGCCGTTCGCAGGGCCTCAGAAGGGCAGCAAACCAGTAAAGCATCTGTCTTCTGCTCTCCCCCCCACAGCTGAAGTCTACATTGGCATTGGGAAGCCTGCAGAAGCCACGGCCTGTACTCAGGAAGCCGCCAACCTCTTCCCGATGTCCCATAACGTCCTGTACATGCGTGGCCAGGTTGCCGAGCTCCGGGGAAACCTCGACGAGGCCCGGCGGTGGTATGAAGAAGCCTTATCCATCAGTCCCACCCACGTGAAGAGCATGCAGCGACTGGTGAGTCTCAGAGCCAGGCCGGGACCCCGCTCCCGGGCCCGGGCTCCCCTCGGAACGACTGGCGGGTGTCCTCCGGTTCGGAGGCCCATGTGGTTAGCCTGCCAGGCTGTCACACAGCACAGAGCCAGCGGCGCCATTTCTGTGTGGTTTATGGAGCCCCTGGGAGTTGGTGGTGCACAGCCCTGGCAGCCCTGCCCAGCGGTCCTGTTCCGCGCAAGGGGCAGGCATGAGTCACTAGTCTCCTGGGCACTGCCACTGTCACCTTGGTCTCTGTGCTGCCACCTCTGGAGGGTATCCCCACCCTGGGAGACTCCAGCTTGTCTCCAAGGCTACTGGCTAACAGGGGCATCCTGTCAGAGGAGGGCGGGATGGGCCCTCTGGTACCGAGAGGACCCAGCTAAGTCACCCAGTTTGCACACTGCGTGTGGTGTGGTGGCTCCCCAGAAATGCATGTGCGCCCGAAGCCTGGGGGCTGCCTGGCTGCTCCTCTCCCTGCCTTGCCTGGAGTCGGCTGTCCCTCCACCTCGTTTTCAGTGGAGTGGGGGAGCAGACTGATCCCTCCGCGGGGTTCGCATTGGTGGCATTACTGTGTTAGGCACACGCATTGAGCACAACTGCCCCACAAAGCCGCTGATCTCCTGTTATTCTCCCGTGAGTCTGAATGGAAACTCAAAAGCTAACCAAAGTCTGAGTTGCTGACAAAAAGCCATACTGCTTCTCTGGGCCTGCATGCCAGGCTGACGTTTGGGATTCGCGCTTCATACTTAGTGGTGGGATATCTGTGATTTCGTGAGCCACGGGACAGAGGAGACTTGTGGTGAAACTGAGGTGGCCTTCGTGTCCGCAGCCCTTGGGAGCCTGGTGTCCGTAATCAGTGGTCAGTGTGTGATACAAAGAGTGAGCAGTGGACCAGGAAGTCTGGGAACAGCGTTCCGGACCCTGTGGTGTCAGTTGCTCACTCTTTAACTTGTGAGCCTGCCTAAGCTCACAAAAAGAAAGACCCTAAGCTGTCTGCCCCCCGTTTCCTTTCTGTAAAATGAAAACAAGCAACTAAATAGGCTGGGAACCTCCTCCAACGCTAGGAGGCTATGGTTTAGTACCTAAGAAATAAAATGTTCTCCAAAGGATCCCAAAGCCTTAGTTCTCTTGCGACATCTCTTAGTGATATTGCAAGATGTAGAAGGGCTTCAGCAGTTTCAAAAATAACTAACTACTAGTTTTCTGTTTTAAAAACAAATCAGACTGGGGCGCCTGGGTGGCTCAGTCGGTTAAGGATCCGACTTCGGCTCAGGTCATGATCTCACCATTCGTGAGTTCAAACCCCCATGTCAGGCTCTGTGCTGACAGCTCGGAGCCTGGAGCCTGCTTCGGATTCTGTGTCTCCCTCTCTCTCTCTGCTCCTCCCCCACTTGTGTTCTGTCTGTCTCTCTCTCTCAAAAATAAATAAACATTAAAAAAAATAAAAATAAATCAGACCTTATAATTACAGCTACTTGATTTTTTTTCACCTTCCCTTTATGAACATTTTATAGCTTGGTACAGCTTTATAAGTAATTTTCCATATTATCCAAGCATTAGTCTGCTTGATTAAAAATATTACATGGCTTTTCATTTTTGTCTCCCTGTTGTAAGAGGGATTTGGTACAGAGCTTCTCAGAGCTCTGTGCTTTTTGGTAGAGCATTGCAGAAGAGGTATAATCAACACCGTGTACCCAGCCTTTTTATTGAAAAGAAGCAGCATGTTTCTACCTCGGGGCCTATGAATTATTCAGACAAGCATTTCTTGTTCATCCCCAAGGGGAACATGAGACAAAAGATCGAGTAGGAAGATCGCACCAGGAACGTTTTCTGTTTCACCTTTGGAGCTTTTTGAGTCACCCGAGCTCTCCAACAAATGTCAGATGCTCGCCTTTCAAAAGGAGTAGCCTCAGGCCTGGTGAGGGGAGCTGGTGAGCGGGACCCAGGTGAGGCCAGGCCATCACCAGCAATGTTTGAGCCTTGTCTGGCTCAAAGGCATTCTTGCCAGTAGAAAATAGTAATCATAAACCCTTAAGACTTTTCTCAGTGCATCCTGACATATGCAGAAACTACGCAGACTAGAGGCAGGTTGAGGCCAGCAGGCCTACAAAGTTTAGGTCTTGATTCTTGGAGTCCAAAATGCTGCTCAATGACTATACTTGGTGTGAGTTCCAAAGGACAGAGTGGATGGTTCCTTCTTGGTGACCTTGTAAATGATGCACCATGGCCTGTGTTCTCCAGACTACCCCCCACGGTCCATCTCACAGCTGGCAGATTCCCTTCCCGCTGGTGCTGCTGGATCTCCTGGTGTCTGGGAGGGGGGGGCGGGGGGGGCGGCCCCCAGGACCCCCAGGACCCCCAGGCCCTCCGGCCCCAGGATGCACAGAAAAGCTGTGTTTCTATGGCTTGGAGCATAATAAGGGAAGGAGGCGGCCTTTGCAATAGAAGCTAAGGATGAGGCTCCAGGCCAGAAAAGGTGTGAGATTAGAATCCCAGCTCTGTCCCTCACTGGTTTGGGGACCATGGGTAAGTCACCCTCTTTGTGCCTCAGTGTCCTCAGATGTATAAATGGGGTCAATACTAACACCAGACACAAATTAAACACAGAACCGAAATCTCTTTATTAAGGCACAGTAGGTCCTTGCCTCTGCCCTCATAGAAACCAGACTGATTTGCAGGCCCCTAAGTTGAGGGGAAGGGGTCAACAGAGAGGTCAGAGGCCTCTTACCAGGCCGAGTCCCAGGGAGGAGCCAGGAGCTCGAGACTTCTGTGCTGGAAGCAGGGTAGAAACAGCCAAGATGACGGTTCTGACACTCGGGGCAAGGAGTGTGCAAGTGAGGGCTTGGGTCAGGCCAGGGCGAGGCTCAGAAGATCACAATGAGGAGTTTGAAGAGCACGAGCACTGGAGACCGCCGGAGAGCCAACCACGAGAGTCAACCACAGGGGTTCCCAGGGAAAGAGCCGGCTGCAGGCCGATTGTGGGTCATAGAAAAAACCAGAGGGTGGAAAGTGCGTCCACGCCAGCAGTCAGGCTTGGAGAGGAAGGAGGGGAGCCGGAGGGACAGTCGGAGGGAGCTCTTCTGAAGGAAGGAAGCCACGTCTGTTACAGGTGGAGCCCAGGTGGCAGATGGAGAGTGCGAAGAACCCAACGGTCAGAAGCTCTGCCTGTTTCGTGAAGAACAAGGATTGGTTAGCTTCTAGGGCTTGTTAGCAATAGCATGTGCCAGATTGTCCGGCTCGGAGGACAGGGACGATTTAAGCAGAAATGCAAACACGTTAATATTGTTAGAAAAGCAGTAATGACTTGGAGGCAGATGGTATTCACTAAAGTTAATAGAAGGTCAGACTCGACAAAAGAAAAGTAAATTACACCCAGTGAAAATTAACACTTTTCTAATCGTTTCAGCCTTCATCTATATGTTTAAATTCACATATAGAGAGAAGGGAGAAGAGAAATAATGTGTTTACCGTTAATAATGATTTGGCACAAGATAAGGGAGGCAGAGAGCTGAGTGTGGGCAGGTATTAAGGGAGCAGGGAGCTGAAGGGATAAGGCATTACAAAGTAATGTTGTTGACAAGGGGAGGAATTCATAGAATGTTCAGACTTTTCCCAGAAAATCTAAAGACATATTTTCATATCATTTTGCATAAGTGAATACATTTACATACATTTCCATGACATCTTTCATCCCCAGGACCCAAGATGAATTAATGAAACACAGAGCACCCTTCTCCACATCAGTTGTCCTGTGACCTGGAGTGGGGGGGTGGGGGTGGGGGGAGGGAAACAGGGCTGTCAGTGGGCTGGGGGCAGCTGGGCAGCACTGCTCAGGCCAAGGGCAGGCATAGAGACTCAAGGTAGCCAAGGACGGAATTACCAGGACAGGGACAGGCTCTGCAAACAGGGACATCTGCTCAACATCTGATAACATCAGCCTGGGCTCATGGGGGCAATGCGTGAGATTGGAGGATGAAAAGAACAAGAACTTTCAGGAGATGAATGAGCATGGCAGGGAGCCAGGAAGGTGATACGGAGAGGAGCTGATAAGGCGAGGAGGGGAAAGTATTGCTAAGAAATAAATGTATCCTAGATCATATTACCAGGATGCTCAGGTCTTCTTCTAAACCACTTGACAGGTTGAGAAAAGGCATGGAACAAAGGCTGGGGGGAGGGGGACGGTGCTGCCCAGGGCTCCCAGAGTGGACAGCACATGGAGGGAAGGACACAGGGCTCTGAAGAGGGCTGTGAGCCTGAGAGGAACCAGGGGAGGAGGGGCTTAACAGAGGCACTGGTGAGCCAGAGCCTGCACCTCTGCAGGGGGCAGGAGGAGAGATGGTGTCAGGGGTCAGCCTTCACCTAAAGCAAGTCTTTGTGCAACAGAGGCAGTGATATTCCAGAGCTGATGCTCAGAGAAGAGAAAACATAGGGGCCATCCTCTTGAATGTTGAAGTTCCCAAGACAAGGCCTAGAAAGGGACAGAAGCCATCAGTCATTCCAAGGAGGGCAGCCTGAAGACTGGGGAAGGTGGTAAGTTTCACCACCTCCCCCAGAGGAAGTAGTGGTAAGAAACCATTGGTGGATCTCCCCAACGAGAGGGGAAGATGGCTGGGAAGAGAGGAGGTTGGAGGTGATGGGTTAGGCTAGGCCATTTGCCCAAGGACTGTGGCTGAGGCTTGTCTTCTGTGGAAGGATCATAAGACATGAAAACCCCCAGTGCAGTCAAGATGGCTTCTGGCTAACAGTTTCATACTCAGGCTATCTTTTTTTTTTTTCTTAATGTTTATTTATTTGGGGAGAGAGAGAGAGAGCATACACGTGGGCATGTGAGCAGGGGAGGGGCAGAGAGAGAGAGGGAGAGAGAATCCCAAGCAGGCTCCACGCTGTTAGTGCAGAGCCCGACATGGGGCTCAATCTCACGAACCATGAGATCATGACCTGAGCCAAAATCAAGACTTGGCCACTTAACGACTGAGCCACCCAGGCGCCCCCGTACACAGGCTGTCTTGAAGGGGTTTCTCCATGATCTAATGTTTTCTGAAACATCAGAAATCTGAAGTGACATTAACAGTGTTAGAAGTACTGCTGTACTTCTGTTCCACGGCAGTGCATTAGTGGGAAAGACGCAGGGAGAATGGCTGAGCTGTTGGAAAAGCGCGTTCTATTATGAAATAGCAGGGGCGCCTGGGTGGCTCAGTCGGTTAAGCGTCCGACTTCGGCTCAGGTCATGATCTCTCGCTCTGTGAGTTCGACCCCCACGTCGGGCTCTGTGCTGACAGCTCAGAGCCTGGAGCCTGTTTCAGATTCTGTGTCTCCCTCTCTCTCTGACCCTTCCCCGTTCATGCTGTGTCTCTCCTTGTCTCAAAAATAAATAAACGTTAAAAAAAAAAAAATGAAATAGCAGAGGCACGTCATATCGACTGTGGGCTTGGAAGGAGGACATCAATTATGCAGTGCAGTGGGTTATGTCTTACGGATTGTGACTACATTTTAAGTTGTTTTAACAGCTCTAAAGTTTGATCCAGAAGTATTCGTCACAACGAGGCTGGCTAACGACATTGTTCAGAGGCGAAAAAGGCTCCTCTGAAGTTCAAAGAAGGGCCCGAAGTTGGATCTTTCTTTTAACTGTCTTCGGGCTTACATGCCTGTTTACTGTGAGAAAAGGCTTCATCCCATTCTGCATGAGGAGCCAGAAGGATGGCAGAGAGGGTTGGAATCGAGGGAAAGAGGTGAGCTCTGGCTTCCCTCCGGCGACTTGCACTGCTGAATTCTGAACCTTCGGCGTTTTTTCTCTCTCCCATCTTTTCAAGCGTCCATCTGTTGGATGAGATTTGGAGGGGAAATTGCTTGTGTCTCCTCTTTTACTGGTTAGAAGCATGTTTTCCAGTTTGTGCCTCTGTTGGCAGAGAGGTGCAGAATGAATGGGATGGAGTCGCAGGGGTTCATTCCAGAGACAGGCATCCTGTGTCCGTGTATCTGTCTGCTTTCGGCATCAGTCTGGCGGGGGGGGGCTCTGGGGTCGAGGGCGGCCCAGGGCACAGACACATCGGGCAGGGTTTCACCTCGGCACGGCTCGTTTTCCCGCGGCAAAACCTGTCTTGAGGAGGGGCCCTTGATCTCTATTGCTACTCTGGGTAAGACAATTAAGCCAATGAACTAGCATCCAGATACCCTTCCTCTTTCAAACGCTGATCTTTGGAAATGGATCTCTTTCATCTGAAGTATCAATTTTCTTCCTGTCCATAGAATGATTGGCAGGAACAAAGCCTTGCTGTAGTCAAGTGAGAAGGCTCTTTTACCTATTCATTGCATTTTATTTACTTGATCGTTTTTCTAAAAAATGCTTTTCAAATTAAGACCGGCTTTTTTCTTTGAAGAACGACCTAATGAAATATTTAGATGTTCTCCCTTCCCTACACATCTGTGTGCTTACAGAGGGTACTCTTAAATGTACGACGCTTTCTCCAGTACTAAGATTTCTCCAGTATCTTTACTCGCTGTAACTGGGATTCAAACTAACAGTGCAAGAGAGGAAGTAGCACATTCTGTTGGGGGCTTAGGTCTTTGTTCTTTATTCTGCCTTCTCTCCCTTCTTTTAGCAGCACACACTACATTTTGGCCCCATGAGTAGCTCAAGGCCCTCTCGAGAACTCTTAGTATTTGGCATGAATATAATAACCTTTACAAAGAAATTGAAAACCTCATAGGTCCTACCTGATGCGTTCGTTCTCACGATAGGTGCTGAAGTGGACAATTTCTCTTTTTACTGCTGGGGAGACTGCTCTTGGTGACCGGCCCCAGGCTACACTGCAAATTAAGAGCAGATCCAGGGCTGGGCGATACTAAGATTGGATGTTTGTGGAGTCTACAGAAGCGCCTACAGCTTGAGTGATAGTACGGCACAGGGGTTCAGAGCCCGGCGTGAGAGCTAGCCTGCCTGGGTTCAGGTCCCAGCTTTGTCACATTCTAACAGTGTGGCCCAAGAGAAGTTCCTTAATCTTCCTGCACTTCCGTTATGTCAGCTGTTTAACAGGGGTAACCATAGTACCCCTCGGTGTTTTTGTGTGGTTAAACGAGCTCATACAGGCTGCATCGCACTCCACAAACACTAGCTGTGAACGCTACTCTCATTCTGTATAATTTGAGTCGGTGAAAGCCCCTGTGTACCTACTTGACAGTGAGGGAGGCATCTCCTTTCCAAAAGATCTGCCCATGGGCGTGGCTTTCCTCCTGAACCGAATTTCAGCAGCCAGAGGAGCTGAAATAAGAATATGTCATGAAACGTGGTTGGCCAAAAGCTCGTGCTTTTGCCTTTAAGTATTACTTGCTGTTTCTCTGGAGCCCGTAGTCCAGCTTATTAAAGCCAAAAAGAGTAGGAAGGCATGGTGTGGTTTGTCAGGCAGAGACAGGAAGCATCTGGGCTCAGGGGGGCCAGACCAGGGTGGCGGCAGGCCCTGGACCTGAAGGGGGTGCTGGGCAGGATCCATAGATTGGCCTGGGTAGCAGGGAGGGCAGAGTCTGCCATGGAGGCCGGCTCAGATGTCACACCTCTGAGGATCCTTTCTTGACCCCTACCCACCCACCCCTGCAGAGGGGCCTTCGGCCCGTTGACTTCCCTCTCTTGAAGCACTTGTGGAACCAATATAGGGTTCTTTCTTTGCAGATCTGTCAGGGGAAGGCGCCATGCCTGTGGTGACACAGCGGCCAGTGTAGACCAGGAGTGTCAGGTAGATGAGGTATGGCAGGGAGAGATGGAGAAAAACAAGTTCAAGAGCCAACTTGACCTTGACAGATGTCATCATTCCCCTTTTACAAAGACCCCCCAAAGCACCGGGTGCCATCTCCCTTGAATGGACTTTGAGCAGGTATCATGGGAACACGCTATTTTTAACTAGGCTAACTATTTCTCTATGCAGAGTCCTTTGGGCGTTTGTTGGCTTGGCCTTGGCACAGTCCCTTCCCACCACGAGTACAGGAAGTGACACCGAGGCGGGGACTGGAGGATGCAGCCACACAGTTTCACATGAGACCATGGAGGCCGAGTCAGCTAGTTGATGGAATCTTCCAGTGCAGTGGGATCTGAGTGTGTCACAGGCCGGGTCTCAAAGAGGACGTGTTGTGCTATAAGGTGGGGCTCCTGCCAGGCGTGCTTGGCCCAGCCAGGTCCCCAGGCCAACCTGTAGCACCTGCTCCAGAGGGGCAGCCCTCTCCCCCGGGGCCCTGGGGGGCAGCAGTGGGCCCTCTCAAGGTCAGACACCCTGTCTTGTTGTCCCCAAGTGCATGCTTCTTTGTCAGCCCCTGTGCCCCATTTGAGGGTGGCAGTGGTCACCATCCGTAGGCCAGAGGCTGCTGTGGAGCAGTGTCCAGGCCATCCTGCCAGGGTCAGCCCTGGTCTTCCAGGCCCCATGTGTCCCAGGCTGCCTGCTCTCTGTCTCTCATTCAGTGGGACGATCACCCTCCGAGAAGCTGACCCATAATAACTGTGCCCATGAGAGACCTAGTTTCAGACTAGAAAGTGAAACGGTAAATTTATAAAGATTGATGCCTTTCCTGGGCCGCACCCCTGTGCTTTCTCACCCCTCGTCCTTCCCAGAGGCACTCCCCCTCTAAGCCGGATGTCAGGCTCCACGGCCCATCCCAGAGACCCCATGCTGAAATGGCCGTCCCCAGGCAGCCTGGGGCACCGAGGCAGACAGGTGGACGTGGCAGGGACCGAGGGATTGGGGCTGTGCCGATCCAGGCAGTAGCCCCGCCTCTAATGCAGAGACCCTCCTCCCAGGCCCCAGACTCTCTTGCCCTTTAGGCCAGAGCATCTCGCCTCTGTCCTGTGGTTACAGATGAGCCAAAGAGGGGACAGCCTCTGCCCTCGGGAGTGCCAAGGAAAGGGAGTAGTGTGTCACATGTGGCCTAGAGCAGCCCGGTCCTCCCGCCCCAGGGTGCCATACAAATATCATTAAATACCATTTCCTGTTTAAGGAAAACAGACACCCAAACACTGATCCTTCTGCTCAAATGAGTTCTCTTGTGGAGTTTCTGTCAGCCACCCCCTAGTCATCTCTTCACTTGCCCCGATGGTGACCCAGGACACATCCTCAGCCCTTTTTATCTGGTTCCCTCCATAGACTGTGAGCCTGGTGTCTTGTTCAGGGTGTGACTTCTGATCTTGGCCCCAGGCTGTGGGAGCCTCTGTTTGTAACCCCCGTGCCTACCCCAAACCCAGATTCAAGCAGCTTCCCTTGTTGCCACAGCACCAAGACGTGTCCCTTGAGGGTGGGCTCCCCTGGGGAGAGGAGAGGGGGCCGTGTCGCTCTAACTGGGTTTGCACGGTGCCCGCGCCCGTTTGGGGGCAGGATGCCTGCAGCGGTAGCGACAGTGAGCCTCCCAGAGCCAGGTCGGAGGTGCGAGCCACATGGGGAGGACATCTGAATAGGGGGAGGGATTGGAAATTATTTGGGGGAAGAACCAGGTAATTGAAAGGGTTTTTTTTATGACTCAAGCTATGTCCTCACATCCTTTTGAAAATGCGTATTTCTAGCTTAAAGCATTTTCCGTTTGTTGGCGTGTATGTCCTCCTTGGAGCAAAAGGAATGTCACCTGGAGATGTAGAACTTCCGCACCCACGTGGCTCCTGTGTGGCTTGTGGCCCTTGATCTTGCCAACCCCTCCCGCACTAAAAGCCCTCCCACCCCAAACAGCATCCTTTGGTGCAGAGATACTCTCTGCAGACATTTTCTGCTTGGTTTTTGGATTCCTCCTTCCCACTGCAGCATTTTCTCAGTGCTGGCCAGGGAGATATGGCATCAGGCCACCCGGCTCTCAGCGAGGACTGAAATCACAGACCCGGTGCAGGCTCCGAAATACAAGCCATGTCACTGGGCCTTCCTTCTCCGCGGCTTAAGGAAAAAATTAATTCCGTGTTTATTTCTATTTTCTGTTTGGGAGTCTTAGATGACTAATTACAGGCGGTGCAGTTCAGTGTCTCATTAGTAATTATGATCTAAAATTATTTAAAATCTGACATACTCTATCCAAGCCATTTATTCTTAGAAATTCTGGCCCATTATTCCAGTATGATTTGACATTTCACTTCCACCACATTCCTGCCTTGCCACGGTTGCTGCTCCCTGGCTTGGATCAGACTGTCTGATCCAAGTTTTCCCTTATCTGGGTTGTTCTGTGTTCCCAGATACCTGCCCCTAATTCCCCTTCCTTATTTCAGGCCCCTCTAGATTTGAGCCCTGCTACAGCACCCTCCTCCCTCACACCACCTGTCCCTGAAGTCAACAAGAGGGCTGTCGCCATGAGAAAGTGGCATTCGGGTCCACCTGGGCTGGCTGTCCCCAACCCGCCTCTTGTCTGAATGGCTTCCCCATCATTCAGCGCTAGTCCCAGAGGCTCCCCACTCCCCAGGAGTGCTCCTGGGCTCTCTCTGGGTCATGCCTGCACACATGTTGTCTAGCGCTTCAGTTTGAGCGTAAAACCCTTCAGCCCAAAGGTCTGGGGAGGACACCCTGGAAGTTTCTCCCAGGTACTGCTTCTGGCGTTTCTTCACCAGTATCAGGGGTGAGAGCCTAAAGCGGCCGGGACATCTTTGGACCTAACACTCACCAGAGAGCAGAGGCATCGCAGGATTTAGAACACCAACGAAATTCCGTAGTCTAAGCACCCCTTTTTTACGGATGGGGAAGCTAAGGCCAGAGGGGGGAAGGGACTTGCCAAGAGCACAGGGCAGCAGGTGGCAGACCCAACCAGGAATCCTGACCGCATCATTCCCGAAGGCTTCACGTCCACTTTGTGTGAAGTGAGCGGTGGCGTCTGCCTTTTGACATCGGGGTGGGGGTGGGGAAGAGACGAGCTCCCAGGACTCCTCGAGGGTAGGCCCTGGCCCCGGAGAAGCCCGCTCATTGCTCTGGGGAGAAGGGGAGTAGGGGGCTCGAGCCTGTCTTGGTGGGTCGTGTAGCATCCGCTGAGCTTGCATCCTCTCTCAATTTTGCTCCCAATTGGAGTCAAGACTTGGTCTCCCCACTTGCCTCTTACCTGCCCCCCCTGCTGTGTAGCACCCCTTCTCACAGCCTGGATCAGCAGGATCAGCACTGATTTATGAGCCCAGCTGGGCGCAGGAGAGAGTAGCCTTTGGCACCCCTCCCGTTGCCAAAGGAGTGGGGGTGAGGGGTTGCTTAGGAGGAAGGAATGACAAACGGATCAGTGACAAAATACCAAAACTCACCAAGCCTCAAACCCTCGGACTCTAGGAGGGTGGTGGCCTGGAGCCAAGGCAGGCCCCCTCCCCTGCACAGATCACAGAAGCATGCTCTGGGCCCTTTCCTTAGAGAACCCCTGCTCTCGGAAGCCAGTGAGCGCCGCTGACCAAGGAATGGGGTGCCAGTGTGCAGAGGCTCCCTCCAGGGGCACTGGGTGAGAGCACCGCCCAGGGTCTGGAGGCAGCCTTGCCCCTGATGTCCCTCCCTGGGGCCTTGGTGACGTGCTGCAGAGGGAGACCAGAACCACAGTCTGAGGGCCTGCCCCTTGCTCCCAGATCTGGGCCCCTGCATCCAGAAAGCTCCAGGCCTGCAGGAGCTTTAGGAAAGCCCTTTGAGAACTCCTCTGCCAGGGTCCCTGGGACTCCAGCCCCTTTGCCTGGCGGCAGACCCCCTGTCCCCACGGTTACTTGACCGCTTTCACCTCCCGCCAGGCTCACCGACTGACGCGTGATCTCTCTTCCCTCCCTTTCCTCATCTGCTTGGTATTTATGGGACACCTGCCTCTTCAGATACCTCTGCAGGCATTGTTTCTCTTCAAGCCTTTCAGAACATCTTCAGCTGGAGGCTTGTGAGCAGGAAGGGACCCGGCACTTGGGCACCGGCACCTTCTCTGTGTCAGGTATTGTTCTGGCTTTACCTTCAGCATCATGGATTCTGCACAATGGCCTCTTAGTTACTGCTGTAAGAATTAAATGGCACGATGTACGTAGGCTGCGTGGAGCCTGGTTCTGTGCCAGGTACTGGACTAGACCACTCCCCTCAAGTCTCGAAGGAGAGCCATAAACATGTATAAGTAAGTGTAGGAAAAGTCACAGGGGAGGGGCACCTGGGTGGCTGAGGCGGTTAAGCATCTGGCTCTTGATTTCTGCTCGGGTCATGATCTTGAGGTTCATGAGGTTCAAGCCCCACATCAGGATCTGTGCTGACTGCACGGATTCTCTCTCTCTCTCTCAGTCTCTTTCTCTCTCTTTCTCTGCCCTGCCCCCGCTCTCCCCCCCCCCACACTCAAAATAAATAAACTTTTAAAAAAGTATTTAAAAAAAAGTCACAGGGGCTCTGGTAGACAGAGGTACAGGTCACAGGTTGTCTGGTGTCATGAGGGAAGAGGGACAGACACGGCTCCACCGAAGGTGTGACCTGGGGGCCAGGATTCAGCAGCAGAGTAGAGATGTCGACCCTTCCACAAGTTAGGGACAGATGGAGCTTGAATACCTAGTAAACAAACTAGCTCTTGGAGATCTACATGGGACAGTTAGGGCCAGTTAGTAGACAATGGTGAGCAGGTACTATGAATTTTGTTAGAGGTGGTTCTGTAAGGAAACATTCTTTTTTTTTTTTTTAAGAGATTCCTGCTGAAGTATTTAGGGATGAAGTGTCACAGTGCCTATAGTTTACTTCAAAATACTAATGCTTGCCCCCGAAATAGATAAAGCAAGTGTGAAAAACGTTAACAGTTGTTAAATTTAGGTGATAGGTATATAGATGTTCATTATATCAGCCTTTCGAATTTTCTGCATGCTTGAAATTTTTCAAGATTAAAAAAAACTTAAGACAAAGTAGTGAGATCAGGTTTGCATTTTGGAGTGATCAATCTAGAAGCTGTGGAGGATACGTTAGTAGAAGCTAAGAGACACCAAGGACTGGACTCCACTAATAACATCTTGACAGTCCAGGAGAAGAGATTTCGAGAAGGCAGATGCAGTAAAGCTTGGTGAGGGAATTGGAAGGTTCTCGTCTGATTCTCAGATACCCGGGTCAGGTACCTGGATGGATAAGACGACTTCACCAACAAGAGGAAACACAGGAGGAAGGGAAGCAATGGAAGGAAGGAAGGTACAAGCCTTGCACACGGTCTGGAGGCAGAACATTCCAGGGCAGGTGCCATGGTTAGGAAGCAGTGGTGGCCTGGAGGTGGCAGCTGAGCTGGGAGTCAGAGAGAGAAAGAAAGAGGGCCAAGGACAGAACCCAAGGAGCACCAGCATTCACAGAGCGGGAGAGTAACTTGGCTAATGAGGACACATGGGTTCTGGTCATTTACACAGTTTTCCCATGCACCCAGCTCATCCAAACTGTAGCTGGGATTTGGGCCTCACCCTGCAGATCCCCAAGCCCTCTTGTTCCCATGGCCCCACTCAGTTCTTGGCTCTGGGCTGTGGCCGGCCTAGGGCCCTGTGAGGTTTATGGGATGTCCATGAAGGAAGGGTCCCAGTGAGCAAGATCACTGTGATAAGTGTGAGAGACAAGAATGACTTGAATTACAGACATGGTCCCACACAGAGGAGCTGGGAGCCCTTGAGCTTCTCTGGGCCTCAGTTTCTTCCTCCATGAGTAGAGATGGTGATGGGAGAATCAGATGGGATCACATGTGTGAGCGAGAAGGACTTGAATGGTGTCTAACAGTGAGCAGGTGCCTTGGTTCCTAGGAGGGATGTGAAACATGCCCTCTCGTGTCTGCTGGAGACCCGATTCTCCTGCTGGGTGCCAATGTCCGGGGGAGGGGGCGTGCCCCAAGCTGATATCAACGGTGACCTTTTCTGCAAAGACTCTTGAACACATGCACACACACACACACACACACACACACACACACACACACACAAAACCTGGGATCTGGCCTCACCAGGAGGTCAGTTTTGATTAGATCCGTAATTGCAATGCTGGCTGATGTCCTTCCGAATGAAGGAGAAACTGCTGGCCCAACCCTGCAGGGGAGCCTAGGGGACATGATGCTGAGTCTTTCTTCATAAAGAAAGGAGCAAAGATGCCTATTGCAGACAACGGCTCCCCCCCCCCCCCCACAGGGATCCGAATCTCTCTCCCTCCCTGCACCCCCGCGGGTTTTCTCTCCTCCTCTGCATCCGGGGCGGCGGGAGTCCAGACAGATGCATGGGGCTAGAACCAAAGTCCAAGCAAGTGATCCCTGCAGGGATCCCCCAGAACAAACTAGAAGCAAAATCTGCTTCTTCCTACAGACAACATGCGTTTTTCCAGGCCTTTCAAAGCCAGGCAGGTCAATCGAGTTATAATTGGCAATCTAATTAGAACTCCCACAAGCTGTTAAATTCTTTACCTGCTGCCTGGCATCTTACACAGAGGTGATGCATCTGCTCCTGCCTCTGGCATGATGAAAGAAAGCCGGCTACAATCCCATCCTTCTTGCCGGCAACAGCCCCCCTCCAGCTACCCACCCCCCCCCCCACTGCCACCACATGGACGCCCACATGCCCACCAGCAAGTGTGACATGGGACACAGCCCAGTTGACAAGAAAATTGGCTTTAGAGAAATCAGGCTGAAAGGGCTGTGTTGCTGGATGATCTTGGGAGACTAAAGGGGAGAAACGAAGCCCCCAGCCCCGTTTTCCCGGATGTGGGAGGTGTTCTGAGAGTGGTTCAGTGGTGCCTTAAGCTTCCCGCAAGTCAGATTGCTCAATGACAGAAGAAAACGTGTCCCTCTGCTCCCTTTCTGCATCCTTAACCCTGAAGAAAGTAGAAGTTTTGTACCGACCCCCCTCCACCATCAAGACAGCAGTGTGCTTTGGCCGACAGGATGGGCGGATTTTATGGCACCAGCGTCACCTGCATCTTCTGCGGTCCCTCTGCTACTGGGCCAGGGGCCTCTTGCGGCTCCTGCTCGCCACTAGATGCAGGCAGTGTGTGCCGGAGCCGGCCAGCCAGCTCCGTTCATCCTTTCCCAGCTCTGCCCAGAGTGACCTCATGGGTAGCTTGAAACCAGCCATGGTGGGAGCCTTGATACCCTAGAAACTGGCAAGCACTACAAATCAGGGCTTTTTCTTTTCTTTCAGAGGGCCAGCAGACCAGCACAACACTGGACGTACAGATCTAGGTGGTTTCACGGGGGGAAGGGAGGCAATGGGGGAGCAGTGGGTAGGCAGAGAAGAACACACGTGTCCCTGCCTCAGGACTTCCAGGGCGGCGGGTACTCGTGGGACAGGTAGAGTGGAGCTCACCTTGCCACTCTAGATAGAGACAGAACAGCTACGGGGAGGCTCAGGGGAGAAAGAACGAGACTCAGAATTGCCTGGGTGGGTGGCAGGAAGGAAGGTGTGGTTTGGAGCGAAAAGTCCTACATTTGAATTCTAGCTCTCCCATTCATTGGCGATGCGTAGGACCTTGGACATGCTATTTAACCTTGGACATGTTATTTAACCTCTGTCATACAGGGGGTCCCTGGGTGGCCCAGCCAGTTGAGCATCGACTTGGGCTCAAGTCATGATCTCGCGGTTCGTGGGTTCGAGCCCCACGTCAGACTCTGCTGACAGCTCGGAGCCTGGAGCCTGCCTCAGATTCTGTCTCCCTCTCTCTTTGCCCCTCCCCTGCTCGTTCTCTCTCTCTTTCTGTCTCTGTCTCTCTAAAATAGGCATTAAAAAGGATAATTTAACCCTCTCCTACATAACACCTTAGCAGAGCTGTCGTAAAGGTTGAACACAGTTCTGAGCACTCCCAGCACATAAGATCTGCCTGGCAGCTTCTAGTCTTCCAGGCCCTCCTTCTCCCAAAACAGTGTGGCTGTGAGAATCATGTGTGAGGTGAAGAGATCCCCCAGAGGCCACAGAGGATGGCCATTGGGTCTTCCCGCGGTCCTGCTCTTCACCGTTCTTTGAGACAGGGAGAGGGCTCACTCCCCGGCACAGCATCACCACTGGAGAGCAGCGGGTGCCCGAGTGGGTTACAGGGAGGCTGAGACCTCGTCCCCTCAGCTCCTTGGCAGCCAGAGCCTCTGGGCAGGTCCCCCTGGGCTGTGAGCAGCCACCTGTGTGGGCCCCAGGGAGCGGCACAGTATTACCTTTCCTAAACCCACGTGGCGTGAAAGTCACACGTGCTGCAGCTCGGGAGCAATCCTTGCTATTGCTTTGATTTGCTCTTCCGGTGTCCCGTGTCCCTGCAAATGAGCGGCTCGACCCCTCCCAGATCTGTTGGGAGCTCTGGGCGTGGGCTTGGCTTGGGAGAAGGCTCCTTGTTAGCTACGGCCCATCCAACAGCAGGTAGCCCCTGCATGTTAGCTATGCCCGAAAAGCCTCCGTTCCGGAGACCGGGCACATCACTGTGCTCCTCTCTTTAGAGTGCTGGGGGATTTTTGAGGAAATGACTCTAATCTTGATGCTGATTTATTCCATATTGAAGTGGTCAGTGATAAGAGCTCAATTGTGCTGGAAAAGAAAGTGCCACGCCGAGTCTCTGTCCCATTTCCACCGCAGCCATGTGGCTCCCTGCGGGCAGCTGCTCCCACAAGTCCCCTAGCTCATCTGCCATTGTCACTGTTCCAGTCCTGGGACAAGGTCTGGGAGCCCTGGGGCAAAAGTTTTGGTAAAAATCCTCATTTCTGAGCAAATTGCCTGTTTTCTTCTCTCACTAGAGGGTAGCTCTCCTGTCCTCTGGTGCACCAGGAATGGCACGGGGCGTGAGGGGGAAACGCTCGGGGTCAGGCGGAGCACTGGCCAGCGAGCCCCCTGCCCTGCCTTCCTTCCTGGATTGGAATCTCTCTTGTTATTTGTGGAAAAAATTTTCCAAGGCCTATCAATCCCAGTCCTCTCTCCCCATCAGAAGTATCTTATCATTTCTGTTTGTTTCTCTTTAAACATGGAAAAAATAGCTGGTGCCAGACCCTGGCAGGGGTGGGGAAGGCGCCTGCCAAAATGACCTCGTCCCCCGTGGCAGGTAGTGAATCACCGGCATTTGCGTCTCGGTGCGTTGGCGCGTTGTTGAGAGAACCGTCTGTCTCCATCAGGGGCGTGGCACTGCCGTGGTGGCCTGGGGCCAGCAGCCCCCAGCAGAGCTTGTTGAAAACCCAGACTCGGGGAGCACCCCGCTTTGCGTCATCCTGGCGGCTGCCTGTGGAGCTAGTGTTCTCCATGTAGCCCGGATGCACCCGCATCCCCAGGTGGCCTTCAGGGCTGGGGTCTGGAAGCTTTGCTGGCCATCCAGGCTGAGAGGCACACCCATCGCCCCACCACCCGGACAGCACCGTCCACTCCTGGGCCAGCCTCCACTGCACCCAGAGGTACAAGTTAGCACCGAGCTTGGGCGAGGTTTCCACGCCCTTCTGGCGGGCCCTGGCCTGGACAGCAGTGGGGGACTGGCTCACAGCTGGGAGATGACACCCATACTGCAGTCATTGATGAGTGCCCACTGGGTCCTAAGGACCACACCGGTCTCTGGGGATACAGAGATGAGTCGCCGAGGCCCCTGCCTCCGGGTGCCCGAGTCTGCACAGGTCAGAAGCTGGTAGCCCTTTGCGTCTGCGCTGTTGGCTGTTTGCACTTCCCAGGGCTTCCTGTAAATCCAGCCGTCTTCCAGTACCGCCACTTTCTGACCCCACTCCACACTGGGTCGAAGTGTCTCCAGCCGCTGGCTGCCTTTCAGGTGTCAGAGAGAAAGCCACGCTGCACTGCCCGGTGACCCTGCAGGCCCCACTCAGCCCAGCCAACACAGCACAGCAGGGAGCGAGGTTCCAGGGCCACTCTCTGGGCTGTGGTGGCCTCTCCTCCTCCAGGAAGCCCTCCCTGCCCTTTCTTGGCATGCTGTGGGCAGCCTTCCCTGCACCCCACAGACTGCAGAAAGAGGCTCTTCCCTATGGTGCTTTCTCTAGTTAACATTTAAGTTCTCAAACCGGAGGCCTAACAGGTGGTCCGAAAAACACTTGCTAGATGGAAGATTTTACCAAACCCCTAGAATTTTCATATTGATCATCTATTCTTTGTTTTCTAGGTTAGGAAAGTGAGGCAGACAGAAGGTTCTGCCCAAGTAGGATGGTTGGCAGTGGGCCACAGAGCAGGCCCAGACAGTGTGCCCCCTGCCAGCAGGATGTCCCCCACAGCCCTGTGTTCCTGCCCCAGGGAAGGCCAGGACTTTTCAGTGCAGTGACATCCCAGTGGAAGGTGTGACAGCCTCCCCCTGCCCCATCTGAGGACAGGTTAAAGCAGAGGCCCAACGTGAGTCTGTCAGGGTCACTGGGAAGGAGGCCCAGCCTTGGACCTCGGGGATGGGGCTGGGGTTTCTAGGACTCCCCCACTGTGGATGGCCCAGGGGCTCCCAGCAAGCCCTCAGCTCAGCTCTGTGGTAGTCACGTGTGAATTATTCTCCTGAGGACAGAGAACCTGCAGCTGGGGCTTGTCAGACACATCCCCCACCAGAGCTCTGGGCCATGTTTCTCCCTCCATACCTACCTGTCTCCATCGCCTCTTGGGGAGCTAAGCATCTGTCTGGGCCTCCCTTCTCACCTGTGGAAGCCAGGGTGCCAGGACCCCAGGGGAGGGCTGGGCTGGAAGTTTATTCGGAGCTGCCCTGGCCCACACCTCTCTGGCTGAGCTGGACCAGCCTGGGGTGGGACGCCATCTTCCCGAACACACCTGGGGTGGCAGCAGCCTCCCGTGAGGCTGGGAGGCTGGGCCTTCGCCCCCGGGGAGTGATTAGCACCAAACTTTCCACTGCGTGGATAACTCAGGGCCGTGGGGAAGCGCTGACTTCCAGGCCGCCCTGGGCTGCTATGTCCGCCTGACTTGTTTGTCGGGGAAGGTAGATAAAAATAAATAAATCAGTCAACGAGGGAGATGTAGAAGTAAGTCAACAGGAGTCTCTTGCCCATTACCAATGGAAAAGTACGAGCAAGGGGAGCCACATTAGCACCCGCAGAAAATGCTGGCTGGGATGTGGCCGGTCCCACAGCACCAGGGCCAAACTGCAGATTCCTCTCACCTAAGAATTGGTAGCTAATACTTATGTCCACCCTGAGGCTCTGCACTAATACTCGTTGTAACAACCAGGCGTGCAATTTAAATGACAGATTGGGTCAGGGGAGGATGGAGAATCATCTGGAATTTTACCAAGAACTGTCACGGGCTTCAGATAAAGAGAATGCCCAGCATCCCAGGCTCAGCAGGCCCTGTCCCCTCTGACCCCTCACCAGGGCCCCCTGCTCAACCCGAGTCTCACAGAGGCAGACCTTCTCGCTCATGTCCTTTGATAGTGCAGGGGACTTGCCTAGCAGGTGCACCATGCGGAGCTTTACAGGTGCTTATGCTGGGGTGTGTGTGTGTGTGTGTGTGTGTGTGTGTGTGTCTGTAATCTGTGAGTGCCTTACCGTGGGCTGCAGTGGATAGCAGGGAAGGGGAAGGGAGAGCTCACCCCACCAGACACAGGGATTCCCCATTGCCCTTGGCCTGGTCTCCAAGGGCCTGCTGGCAGTGGTATCTGACCCTCAGGCTTTACACACAGATCAAAGTGATTCACCTCCCAGGGCTGGGGTGGGGGCTGTGCTTGGGACCAAGAGGGAGCAGCTCGAAGGCTGCCTTTGAGCCGTTTCCAGGGAGGAAGCAGCTGCCTTTTTAGCCTTCTCGATGAAGTCAGAGAGGGGCTCTGACATCTTTTTCCTAATGAAATCTCCGCACCATTCCAAAGAGCAGGGAAAGAAAGGGACTTGGGGTGCTAGATAGCCGGGTCCTAGTTAGGGCAGGAGAGACTGCTGAGAGCACAGGGTACCCCATCTCTGATTTGGAGTGTGACCAGTGTCCTAAATGATCTCATCTGCCAGCAGACATTACAGATCGGGGGAGGGGGGCGTGTTGTAAAATTAACACAGCAGGCCGAATAGAAGGGAGCTGGGCTTTTCCTGCTCTGCATGGCAAAGTCCAGACCTCGAGGGACTGCCGTGCAGGTGACCGTCTGGGCCACTAGCACAGGGTGCTGGGTGGGGTGGGCATTCGTCACATCACACAGATGTGAGCAGCCCCATCAGCCCCTCTCAAGCTAGGTCCTGTGGTGCTCACCTAGGTCCGGAGAGCCCACAGTCTAGCCCCACTGGAGTGGCATCCCCTGCATGGCAGAAGGACCTAGTGTCCAGGCTAACAGAGCTGGACAGGGAAGTCCTGTCCCCAGAGCTCCTTCTGCACAGAGGACTGCTCCCTGGACAGCCCAGTCCAGAGCCAGCTAACCCTGAGAAGCCCTCTTAGAATGTGTCTCTTGGTCCCCTAAATGCCCAACACCTTCTAGAGACCACGGTACCCTGACCTAAGAGAAACAGCCCTGAGGTGGTCCTCCGCAAATCTGGCTTCTTAGACCCAACTTGGCCTCTACCTGGCTTGGTGACTGAGCCAGGTGCTCGCCCGCCCAGGACCCTTTCCTCACTTTTCTGTCATCAGTGAAGCCCCTCCCAAGCTTGGCTGCCCACATGCCTGTCCACAAGGAGCTTTTCGAAGTAGCTCTGTGGCCATGAGCCAGTCACGCCCATTAGTTTAAAAAAAAAAATGGGTGGGAGCATTGTGTTATCTCTTCTGGAATGACCTCCCTTGTGCTCCTTCCAGCAGGCCTCACTCTGTTCCAGATGCTGGACCTCCACATGTACAGTCACCCCTGCCGGGCTCAGGGAGCTCTCTGGGGCGGGACCCTCAGCAAACTAGCCCCCCCCCCCACACACACACACACTGGTGCCAGAACACCCACAGGTGCTCAGTGGAGTTTATAGAAGGGAGGAAAGGACTAGAAACGGCTTTGGTTACAGCAGACCAAACAGAGCCCCAGCCTGGGACCTCAATGCTGTTCCTCAGCTCACTCTGTCACCTGGGTAGATCAGGGCCCCTGTTTCCTGCCTGTGAAATAGGAGGGTGGCCCTTTGGGGAATGCTCATGTGCCCTTCTTTGCCATCCCTGACCACCCTCTGGGCATTTGTCTACAGCAGCGGCAGGCTGTGGGTCTTTGGTGCTGGGAAGCTGCTGGCAGGCGGGTTGACTGTGGTCCCTTCCCTAAAATGTCCCACTGATCCCCAGCAATTGTTTTCTGAAAGCCACCACAGCACGTGGATATTTTGGCACCGACAGTGAAGTACCCAGTTTCAAAGAAATTAGGCCAGAGGAAATTTGGGGCCAAATTGGGATTTCTGTGTGAAATCCACTTGAGGCTGGATGGGCCCTTTGGCTTATGACCAGACTGCCCCCATCCTCACTGCTGGCACGTTTACTGCTGGACAGCCTATAGCTCTGCTATTTGAGGAATCAGCTCCTCCAGAATATTCCAGACCATTCTGGAAGAAAGCAGCTTTAAGCAATGCCAGTCAGATGCTTTAAGAAAAGGAAAAGCCACAGTCACATTGTCTTGGGGCTTAACCGCTCCTCCTTCTGAACCCACCCTTCAGTCTCCTTTGGGTACCATGCTCAGCAGCAGAAGTCAGTGAGGTGGGGAGATTAGGGAGGCCTGAATTTACTGTTCCTCTAATGCCCTGGACCGAGAGAGAGAGAGAGAGGAAGCTTGTGTGTGTGTGCGTGTGTGATTCTGGAAGCTTTCTTCGGACCCTGAAGGACTTTCAGATATAAAGCGGAGGGGACTTTTTCCATATGACTCAAGAAGACTAAATGAACATCAGAGAACAGTAATTAGATAAAAAGCCTAATTAGGGCTCTACATTTTTAACTGACAGTTCAGACTGCCCACTAATGGTGTGGGCTGCCCGGGGTGGTGGTGAGCTCCCCGTCACTGGAGGGTGTAAGCAAGAGTGGGAGGCTGCCTGTCAGGGACTGCAGCAGGGGCTCGTGCGTCATGAAGCAGAGGCCCAAGCCCCCTCCTCACCCCAAGGAGCTCTGCTTCCGTGGATGGTTGGCTGCTGGCTTAGAAAAATAAGAGGTTTGGGAAAGATTGAGTTTTGTTTCCTTCTGAGTTGAGTTAAATGCTATAAAGGCCTGGTCTCCAGAAGGCACATTTCTTCAAATAAAACACTTGACCTGGAAAAGGGGCCTGTGAGAGGACAGCTTCCCACAGCCGGCCGATCTCCTGCCTGAACAAAGGTGCCAGCTGCCTCTCGGGCACGTCTGGTCCTCCCTGGGTGGAGGAAGGGAGGCGCTGGGGTCTT
Organism: Acinonyx jubatus; assembly: GCF_027475565.1. NCBI lineage: Eukaryota > Metazoa > Chordata > Mammalia > Carnivora > Felidae > Acinonyx > Acinonyx jubatus. Next base: position 131,390,038 of record NC_069386.1, on the reverse strand, counting down.
TGCCTCCCTCCCTCTGGAATCCTCAGCACCAATTCACAGCACACCCTGAGAGAAAGCCTCCACGGGGTGTCTGTTGGGTTCAGACCACTGCCCCTCCTCGCCCAGGCCTGCCCAGATTGTCCTGTGATGTCCACCATGTCCATCTCTGGCCCCACCATGGATGGAGCAAGGCCAGCTACGTGGGGTCCTGGCTTCCACTCACCTTGTCACAAGGAGCCACTCCTCAGGGCAGCCTGAACAGTCGCTGGCCCTTCCCCAGGAGCCGCTCAGCCCACATCTCCCTCCTCCCCTTTGTCCCTCAGCCTCTTCCTTCCTGCTCTTCAGCCCCCGTCCCCAGTACCGGACGTCAGTGGCCCTTTGCTCTGAAGGTCAAGCCGCCTCGTGAATGTTGTGTCCCTACACGAGGGCCAGGTGGGGTGGATGGGACCCGGACAGCCGTGGGTGGGGGCTGCGGCAGCCTCACCTGCTGTCTGTGGTTAGATGGGTGTGCGGCTGCCGGGAATGGCTGGCCCCGGCCTTTGGGGAAACTGGGGGCAAAACTAAGTCAAATGGCTAAAACAAAAAGACCCACCCCTTATCAGTTTCTACCCCAAACTTCTGACCTGCTGAGCCACCGCCAGAAGGGCACCCCAAACTCATTCTTGACTGACGTAGCAAAGGGGGTTGAATTGCAGCATGTGACCCCCGCCGCGCTCTGGAGGTGCAGTGGGCAGCGGCATAGGCTGTAGGGCAGTGACGCCTGGCATCAGCCGGGACACCTAGAATATGGCCTCTGGAGCTCCTGGCCTGGTTAGGCAGGCCCTTCCAAGCCTGGCATAGTTGGCCAAGGCACACACGCTCGGCCCCCTGGCAAGCCAGTGTGCATTTCTAAGCACTCAAAACACACAGAAATGAAACATAAAACAGAGCCCAGGAGAGCCCAGACCTCACCCAGAGCCGCTGGAATCCAGGTAGAGAAGCTGAGCGCCACCCCCACCCCATCCGAGTGTGTATTCAGTTCCTTTTCAAGGCATCATTGGGAAGCGGGGCGGGGCTCAGGCTGCCCCTTCAGTTGCGCCCACAAAATGCTGGTGCTCACAACTGTCAGTGCTTTTGATGCTTCCCAGAGAAGAAAGGGCCACTCCCGGGGCAGGGGGGGCCAGCGGCAGTCCCCCACTTGGCCTTCCCACCACTGCTCCCAGAAAACCTTTGCAAGGCCACCATCTCCCGCGGCCTTCTCAGGGTGGCCCTGCTTGGCAGTCCATTTAGATTCTGACTTAAAAGGAAACTATCTCTGAGGGCACCGCCACTACCACCCGGCTTCTCTCTGATGGATCGCATCCTCAGGAAGGAGAACGCAAGTACCTGACCAGAGCAGGGACTGGCGTCCTGCTTTCCTCGGCGATGCAGTATCTGTAGGGGAGACGGTGGCAACCCCCTGGGAACAGAGCGCCTCTTCCCGTCGGGCTCAGCCGCCTCAACGATGTCCCCAGAAGGCACACGTGGAGGCTCTGAGCGATCGGGCTCTGATGCGAGTGTGGACGAGGGTGACCCGTGGCCAGGCCTTTTGGTACTCATTGGTCGAGAGCACTGGCAAGAAGTCATGCCCGCCCCCGTCCTCCCACCATCAGACAGTGTCCCGTGCCATCCGCTTGTCTATCTTCCCACCCGTTCACCAAACATTGACCAAGAACCCCCTCTGTGTGCAAGGACAAGCCAGATGGCCCTTGCTGTCACAAGTTCTACCCAGAGGCACACAGGACGGCAGTGGAGAGTCCTGCAACCCTGGGCATCTCGGGAGGGCCTCCCCTCCCCCTAGGTCATTAAGGGTAACGATAACGATCACGGTCTTGTTGATGATGGTGACCATTCACCAGAGGTTTACTGAGCGCTCTACAAACTTGGGCTCTTGTAGCCTCATGACTCTCCTGTGAGTTGGCATTTGTCCCCATTATACAGATCAAGTATCTGGGACCCGGAGGAAGTTGTCCAAGTCACTGGTGGGACTGGCTCACACCCAGTCCCAGTGAGCCCCAGGCCACGCTCTTAACCTACACCTCCCACTCTCTAAGAAGGAGCCGGGCCTCTCACCTGCGTGGCATGGGTCCTCTGGCGGTGGCCAGAGCCCACAGAGCTCTTTGTAACCCTTCGCCTGTGTCCTAATCCCCAACAAGCTACCTCTAGTCAGCACAGCCGCCGCTCAGGCTACAGCCAGGCAGCCCTGTCACCATCCCAGAGGGTGACGGGCTGAGGAGATGGGCTTTCCTCTAGCTGCCGTCACAACAGAAGTCCCACCAGAGGGGAGGCTTAGGTGTCTTTGTCCAAAAGTCTTGGAGGTGCCAGTTCGGCTTGAGTGGCCCAGGAGGGGCTGCAGATCTGGTCCTCAGCCCATGTCCACTTCCTCCAGGGACAGCCTTGCCTTCAGGCCCCTGGCTCATGGGTTCCGGCGAAGTCCTCCATCTCTCTGACACATGCCGTGGCGGGTAGGAGCACAGGCTGTGGGCCAGACCGACCTGGACTTGGCCAGCAGTGGCCTTAAACATGATCCTCGTTTCTTCGATCTTTGGGGGCCCCTCATTTACTCGTTCTGCACTGAATACGGCCCCGCCTGCTCAGCGTCGAGCCTGCCAAAGCAGAGACGACCCACAGCTTGCCCAGCCCCTGCCCTCCGGCCTTTCAGAGCGAGGCCTAATTGGGGAGCTGGGACGGAGATAAGCCACCTTGACTGACGTAGCACCTGTCGTGTAGGATGGTTAGGAAAGCATTTGGCAATCAGTAACACGCAGCGTGTTGGCTATCACACTTTGCCCATTAAAGATTAATAGAGCCTATGGGGCGCCTGGGTGGCTCGGTCGGTTGAGCATCGGACTTTGGCCCAGGTCGCGATCTCACAGCTCGTGGGTTCGAGCCCCGCGTCGGGCTCTGTGCTGACAGCTCGGAGCCTGGAGCCTGCTTCGGATTCTGTGTCTCCCTCTCTCTCTCTCTCTCCCTGCCCCTCCCCAGCTCGTGCTTGCACTCTGTCTCTGTCAAAAATAAATAAACTTAAAAAAAAAAAAAACTTAAAGATTAATAGAGCCTAGTGGATCCATGCATTTGTCCTTGCAGGTTTACCTGTATTTTTGGAGGAACCTCCTGACAATATTGCCCTAAGCTCCCGCCCTCACCCCCACCCCCACCCCACCCCCCTGCAGTGATTTAATGGTGGAGTGTCTGACCCAGGATGGGACAGAAAACTCTTTAAATACTCCAGTCCCACCCCAGACACCAGACTTCCTCCCACCCCCCGGCCTTGGTGCTTCCAGCAGCCCCTGCAAAACTCAGGCTGGCTCGAACACAGGAAGGGCACCTGCTGGTCTCTGCTCCAGAAGTCAAGAGCAGCGGCCCCAGGGTGGAGTCTGCAGCAGCAGCCTGGCGCGGCATGGAAAGCACAAGGGAGCTGTTCACCCCCACCCTGCTGCTGACCATTTGATTTCCAAAGCATCCTTCCCCGGAAAGAGTGATAGGCACACGGAGACTGCGGCTTGACCCCCGAACCAGAGCTGAGCTGCAGGACTGCTTTTTAGTGGTGGCTCGGCATTGAGAAGGATGCTTTCCTGCAGGGACATTATCTCTCTGTGCCTATGCCCCTACAGGGACAAGCAGTGAGCCCAGCAAAGGACCATCTTGGCACTTGCACAGAGCACCATGGGGATGTCTGAAATAGTGGCTTTTGTCCTGCCTCTTTGCTATTGGTCACCTGATCCAGGGCTCCGAGTGCTCTCCAGAGCGAGGGCTGTAGCAGGACGCCTTGGGCACTAGAGCCCACACAGAGCTCCTGCACGGGTGCCCACAGCATGTGGCAAGGTCTTTAGTCCTTGGGCATCAATTATCTCTCTCTCTCACACACACACACACACACACACACACACACAAGACATGAGTGAGAAAGATGCTAACCGTCCTCAAATTAGCCAAGTCCATTTTGTCTCATTTGAAGTAACAGATTTAATTTAATCTCTCACTTCCAATTTGGTGTGGCACCAAGAGCTTATTTGTACAGAACACGTGATTATAATAATCACAAGCTTGGGAGGCTGTCTTCATTTGTGTCCAAGAAAAGGGACAAGTAAGTTACTTCTCAGTGATTCCCCTCTTCTCAGAAGGCCAGCCCAGCTGCCTCCCACAGTGGCTCAGGAACCCCAGGGCTGGGAAAGGTGGAAGCCTGTTTGCACAACCTCCAAGAGAAGAGAAGGGGCTGGTGTTAAAAGAAGGCACAGACCATGTGAGTTCCCACCTCGGCCTGCAGTGGTGTCTTAGGTCTTAGGGAGCAATTGCTCGATCTGGTTAGGATTTTCACTGGGCCCCGAGCTTTGAGAGCAGACTTGACCTCCTGTGTGTCGCCGGAACGTGGCTGGGATCTGGACAGTCACTCAGTGGGGTTTTGGATTTTGATATGGGAGAGAAGGCGGGTTGTTGCGGTAATGAAATATGTCACTCATGGAGAGCTCTGTCTCCTACCAGCCTGAGTGCTGGGACCCGGACCCGTGCCTCTGGGTAGTGCTGCCTAAGGGGGGCACTGTGGCCCGGGCTCTTGGGGGAATGGTGATCTGCAGGGCTTTGAGCAGATGGACTTGAACTCCAGCAGGAGGGGCCAGACCAGGAATGACTATGGTTGGAGAGGGGGAAGAAGGCTGGGGGAGGCATCCTGCAGAAGTAGGTGGGCTTTTAGACCAGCCTGGCTGAACCAAGAGGTCTGTCCTAGGAGGAAGTTTGATCCAGCCGTGGTGAGAACAGTTAAACGCGAGCCTCACGAGTTAAGCCTTTGATGGTTGGAGGAGAGAGGAGGCAGGGCCTAAAGAAAAGGGTGTCGGGATTCTAGTGCATAAGAGCACGGCAAAGCCAGGGAAGGCCTCTCCCAGCACACCGGGGCTTGGGTGGCATGTCATTCATGACAGCCAGGCATGTCCAGGTCCCAGCCCACCTCTGGCCAACCTGCCGGTGATGCTGGCCCCAAGCAATGGCTCAGACCCCAGCTGGAGCTTGTCCTGGTTGATCCCATTATGTGACTGATTTCTGAGCTGCTCTTGGCTTGCTGGGGCACTGGGCAGAGGCTGATTTTTCATTCCCTTGCCAAGCCTGAGCTGGCAGCCCCTGGCAAGCTTCTGATGTCTCCCTGAGCAGCTCCAGCTTTAGGAATTAATTCCACTAAACAGATTGCTCAGGAAGCTTCAAGGTCATCTGGAAAGGGTAGCCTGTTCCTACATTAGGAATATAAGTCCAGGTACACGGGCTGGAAATTTCCAAGCCCACAAGACCTATGAGAAACTGGACAACATGAAGACTCTTAGGTTCCCAACACTGCGGGTGATCGGTCAGATTAGTCCATTGGCTGGTTCTTTGCAAGCATTTGGGAGTGGGGAGACGTGTCCCCTGCCTTAGACCCTGGAGCCCCCATGGTAGGCTACACCCAGATACAACAGCCTGCCAATTTCTAAACAAAATTCCCAGTTAAAAGGACTGGTGACCTTGTCCCCACTCCAGCAGGGTGGGGGTAGGTCACTGCTGCTGAGTGCAGTGGCCTCTGGGTCTTGCTGGGCCAAAGCCCTGGTCCTTCTGGGTCTTCACGTCTCATTGGCCCCCAGTCCTTTGGCACCCATGTCCATGCCAAGCCTCAAGATCACAGCTAGCCTCTAGGCCACCAAAGGGAGGCAAGGAGCTGTCCTCGTCCTTGAGTGAATATATAGGATACTGCCAAGCAGCAACCCGAGCTGGAGAAAAGCTGGGCTGGAGAGGAACCATCTCCTGGCCATAACCACGGGGAGGAGTGACAGAGCCAGTGATCAATGGTTGGAGAAGTGAAAAGGAGACCCAGTGCGGCAGATGCCCATTTGCCATGGCTCAGATGTAACTGGGTCAGTGCCCAGGGGGCTCCAGGCTCGTCTCTTAAAGCGACAGAGGCAGCAGTGAGCAGGCAGGCCGGCTGGGAAGGTGTGCGGGGAGCATGGGGGCTTTGGCCTCCGGCAGACCTGGGCCGGCCCGCAGCTCCTTATCCATTGGCCCTGGGACCTTGGGCAAGACTCTTGGCCTTTCTGAACCTTGTCTCTGTATCTATAAAGCGGTGGTAATGTAAGACGAGCCAAGCACAAGTGCCTAGCATCGTGCCTGATGCGGAGAAAACATTCCGCGTAGAGGAAGAAAGCAGAGCCTGTCGGGACCCAGACCATATGCTCGGCCTGCCGCCAGGTAACCAGGGACGCCTCTTTCCATCTTACCTGGTGGCTTGTCCCTCCTCACCCATCTGCCCGGCACACGCAGTGCGTGTCTCCCTGCCTGGGAGGGCCACTCAGAAAAAGGTGGTGGGTATTCAGTAATTTGATGCACTGAGAGAGAGTATGACAGGGTCACTTGGGTAAAATTCATGCCACTGCTTGCTGCCTCCACCCTGACCCCCTCCCTCCTTTCACAGCTCTGTTGGTTAAATCGGAATATTCTAGAGTGAGCTCAAGCTGATAACCTCGCCCGGAAGGAATGAAGGCAGGAGCTCGTTGGCCCTCACATCCTGCTGCCTGCAAGCCGGGGAGGGCCTCTCGTCCTTTCTGCCTGGACCTCCAAGATTGAGAAGCGTGGGTGTCGAGCTGCCCCAGTGTCTCTGAAGGAGGGCCAGAGGGAGGATGCCCCACACGCACCCCTCCCCCAGGAGGTGGAGTTGGCCGCTTGTAGCCCCGCCCCGGACTCCGTGTCCGAATGGATGTCAGGCAGGCCCTGAGAGTTAGGATGCGGGTTGTAGTCCAGCTCTGCAGCAGCTGGCTGTGCGCCTGGGGCAGGAGACGCAGCCGTAGGAGCCATAGTTCTCACCCGCAAAACGAGAGGAGTACCTAGTGCGTGGGGAGATTTCCTCTTCTGCTGCAGGACCTTGTCCACCGCGGTCGAAGCCGGCCTTGCAGCCAGGTGCAGACATGTCCCGGCCATGCCCGTGCGAAACCACTTCGGGGTCCCCGGGTGGATTAAGTGAACTAATGAACGTGAGCACTTGGAATGGTGCCTGGTGTGTCAAAAATGCTGAAAGCCCTTGCTGCTGTTATCACTGTTAATCATCCTGCAGGAAGCTGGGTCCATGCTGAACCGCTACCCTTGCTCTCAGCACATGGTTCCCTTGCCCGCTCCTAGGTGGGTGGAGGATGGGGCTCTGGGGAGACAGCTGGGAGGCTCTCACCGGCGACCTCTGCAAAACTGACCCTGACCAGCCTTGGGACGGCGGCTGAAACCTGCAGTTCGCGCTGGAGGACGGGAAGGCCTGTAGTCTGAGGAGAGAAGAATTTCAGAAGCCAAGGTGAAATCCTAACAGCAAGGACTGACTTCCGGCCACCTCTCGTGTCCTAAAGCATCAGAGGGAGCCACCTGTCTGCCCGGCCCTGGCCACCCTCTCAGAGCCTCAGCTCTGACGGATCCCATTTAGGACGTGGACTCCAGCAGAGACGTAATTAAGGCACATATCGACGTTAATAAGAAAGGGAATGTATAGTGTTTCCTTTCAATTTTCCTCCCAGAGAGAGTCGAGCTGACATTGAGGTCTGCTGTACCCCGGCCAGGGGAGGACAGCCTCTGTCTGCTGGAGGCCTTCTCCTCCTCGCTCTGGAAGGCAGTTCAGGGAGCCGGAGCTGGGGGCACGGAGAGTACCCCTCCACAGTATCTTGCACTGCCCTGGGGTTGTGGGTCGCCTTGGCCGTCGCCCCACTGACCTTGGCCTCTGCCAGAATCGTCCTCACAGCTCCTGCGCTGGGTACTCTTAAGTGCGGGTGATTCTCGGAAGCAAGGCTGCTTTCCAGGCCCTCAGACGCCACCTCCAGAGCCACACGCCCAGGGGGAGAGGCCAGCCCGAGCAGCCCACAGGACCTGGACACCGCCCACGGAGGCGCCTTCCTCACAGCCTGTCTCGGAGGCCAGAGCTCTTCAGAGTGGGCCCCACCTGGTTCCCCGGTGCTCACGTTGTCTGTGGCCTATGGCTCAGGCCACAGCCAGCCCCCTGGAAGGCGCGTTTATGCCCCCTCCCCAGTAGGTTCTGCTCCCGAGAGCCTACCTGCTGGCCCTCGCCCCTTGGTGACGCATATGCTCGAGAACACTGGGGGTGCCTCATCGGTTCTGCGCGTGAACCACAAAAAGGTAGAGCAAGGCTTTACCGGGAAATTTAGGAAAAGATACGCGGGACCAGCCGACCATGCCATGTTCTTGGTTGGGAAAACCCAACACGGTAGATGTCGGGCTTCTCCACACACACCCAGGAGGTTAACGCAAGCACGATTCAACTCCCGAAGAGAATGAACAAGATGATTGTTAAGTTCATCGGGCACGGTCGTGCAATACTCAAAAGCAAAGGGAAGGAGGAGAGGCTCTCGTCCCCACCCCCGCCATTAAAACATGATGTAACAGCAATCTTAACAGCACAGTACTGATGCAAAGGCGGGAGGGGGTTGTTGTGGCTCACTGGAAAGTTGTAGAAGGCCCCGTGTTTCATGTAATAATTCACTTCATGACAGGCAGCGCCTCACGGGAGGGACGGGGAGGGAGGGGTAGCTAGTTTGTGTCCGGCAGAGAAGAAGAAATCCAGGTAGGTTCCTGTCTGCCAAGATAAAGCAGACAACTACTTAACAAAGCGGGATTGAACGCGCGTCAGTTCTTTGAAAGTATAACTTTCAGAGCTTTGGAGTGACCAAAAAACGAAACAAAACCCACTAAAGTTCAACAAATCCAACTTAAAAAACTAAAAACTTCTGTTCAAAGAAAAAAATCTCAAAAGTTAAAGAACAATCTAGACAAGTATGCTAGCAGATGAATCGCAATCTTCTAAAAGACTTGTAAACAAAAGCATGGAAAATCTATAACCTCAATTGTTGGGGTTTTTTTATTTTTATTTTTTTGAGAGAGGGAGAGAGAGCAGGGGAAGGGGCAGAGGGAGAGAGAGAATCTTAAGCGGGCTCAGTGCATGCGCAGTGCAGAGCCCAACACGGGGCTTGACCCCATGACCCTGGGATCATGACCAGAGCCAAAAATCAAGAGTCAGGTGTTCAACTGACTGAGCCACCCAGGAGCCCCAACCTCAACTGTTACTAAAGAAATGCAGGTTTTACTAAGGACAGACGTTCTGCACTTATGAAATTAGCAAACATGAAGAGTAACGATAGTGGGGGACAGGGGACCAAGCACTGGAATTCTGCGGATGGGTGAGAAAGTGACATGGCCTGGGGCACCTGAGTGGCTCAGTCGGTTAAGCACCCAACTCCGGCTCAGGTCATGATCTCACAGTTGGTGAGTTCAAGCCCTGCATAAGGTTCTGTGTTGACAGCTTGGAACCTGGAGCCTGCTTTGGATTCTGTGTGTGTCTCTCTCTCTCTCAAAAATAAACATTTAAAAATTTTTTTAATTATAAAAAAAAAAAGAAAGTGACCCTTTAGGCATATAATTTGCAGAGTATTTGGAGAACTTAAAAAGAGTCACATCCTCTAACCCAGTCAAGGTCACTTTGCGGAAATTTGCTGTAAAGGAAGAGTCTCCAAATTGCTATCAAGCTGGTTCCATTGAGCCCCTTCCAGGGCTGCTGCGAGGAGCCCACAGAGGCCGCTGCCCCCACCCCAGCGTCCCCCCCAGAATATGTGGGTATTCTCAGTAAGGTTCCATTTACCCACAGGTCAGCAGGACTGTAGAAAAGATTTGAGATCTGCCATTCTGTAAGAGCGCAGAGGCGCTGTCTGGAAAGACCATCGCAGCACGATTTATAATAGCAAAGGGAGGGGCACCTGGGTGGCTCAGTCTGTTGAGCGTCTGACTCTTGAGTCCAGAGTAGTGGGATCGAGCCCTGTGTGGGGCTCCGTGCGGGCAGGGAGCCTGCCAAAGATTCTCTCTCACACCCGCTCTCTGCCCCTCTAAACAAATAGAATAAAGTAAAAAAAAAAAAAAAAAAATAGCAGAGAAAGTGGGCACAATTTCAGCCTGTTCCCCGTGAGGGAGAGATTAAGCAAAGAGAATATATCATCGGATGAAAGAATACAAAAACATCGGTCATCGAGATGCATAACTTAGAAACACGGTCATGGTAAAATATTTGGGGACCAACCCCTACGTCCTAATTAAGACTGTGTAAAGGGGCGCCTGGGTGGCGCAGTCGGTTGAGCGTCCGACTTCAGCCAGGTCACGATCTCGCGGTCCGTGAGTTCGAGCCCCGCGTCGGGCTCTGGGCTGATGGCTCAGAGCCTGGAGCCTGTTTCCGATTCTGTGTCTCCCTCTCTCTCTGCCCCTGCCCCGTTCATGCTCTGTCTCTCTCTGTCCCAAAAATAAATAAACGTTGAAAAAAAAAAAAAAAAACTGTGTAAAATGGCGGGCGGGCCGGCGGTGAGCAGGGGACAATGAAGGCAGGGGCTTGTTTATGGTAGGGGGACTGAGAGCAATAAAAAAAGGTCTGTTCTGGTCACCACCATAAGTAATACCACAAATGACATTTCTTCAGGTTAGAAAACCTGTTACGTATCAGCCGGTACACCCGGGACGGCCCCCTGGGTCAGTACAGACTGGCCTCTCGGATTGGTTCGCTCCTGGGGGTTAAGTAGTAAGATGAACCGTGTGGAACTGCCTTTTGTATCTTTCGAAAAACGGCTGTACGTAGGCAACTTCATACAGTTCGAGCAACTCTTTGGAACATTGCCCCTGAGTGCAGGAAGGGTTCGAACTTGCCGGGTGCCCAGCCCGGTGGAGATTCATGCCAGCCTCCCAGAAACGTGCAGAAGCTCCAGGACGGCTAAGAGCCTAGAGCTGCAGAGACTCTCTCTCTGACTGTCTGTGTGTCTGTCTGTCTCTCTCTCTCTGATGCCTGCAGGCCCTGATTCTTCATCAGCTGGGCCGCTACAGTCTGGCAGAGAAAATCCTCCGGGACGCGGTGCAGGTGAACTCGACGGCCCACGAGGTCTGGAACGGGCTGGGCGAGGTCCTTCAAGCTCAGGGCAATGACGCGGCGGCCACCGAGTGCTTCCTGACAGCCCTGGAGCTGGAGGCCAGCAGCCCCGCCGTGCCCTTCACCATCATCCCCCGGGTGCTCTGAGCAGGCCCCTGCCAGCCTCACTGCCGCTCGGGCCCAGGAGGCCCCGCCCGGGGCGCCCCGCGCCGAGGCCGTGGCTGAACATGCGATTGACCACAGTGAACTCACCAAACAAGCCCCGGATCGTCGCTCTCCCCACGTGCATTTCTGTTGTTTTGGCCAGCCCAATGATAGTTTCCAAGCCCACCGACATTGTTCAAAATGGATTATGTGCCATATTTTGTTAGCTGACATCCAAGTTTTAAGTAAAACAATAATGGAATGAATCAGCCAATGTAGAAGAATATATTCAAAGTTAAAGTTCACTGGCAGAGCAGATTATTTTTATCAGAGCTGTAAAGGAAGCTCTCCTCCCCGTCACCACTCCTCCCCCAACCTCGGCCGGGAAACCAAATGTGAATTTTCTGGTTCCCACCTCAGTCCTAGTCCAAGCCAGGACACCAGCTGACAGTTTCTCGATTTTGTTGTCAGTAACTGTACCATGTGATGAATTCCTCTCCTCACTTAGAACAAAGCCCGAGTCCGAGAATATTTATATTTCACCAATATATGCCTGTTACAAGAGAAGGGAATAGGAGCTATTTAAGTTTAACTTTTTTATGTGAATTCAGAGTTTATTTATCGATGGAAATATGTACAAAGAAGCTTCAAATGGAATATTTACCGACATTCCTTATACATGACAGACACTTGGCTAAATGGGAAGATGATGTTAATAATAAAATGATTTTTAAATGGACCCGTGGTCTGTGGTGTTGATGAAAGCCCACAGGGCTGAGGGGCTAAGGCTCAGTTTGCGGGGCGGGAGGCCGTGTGCGCCCGGGACCCGCCCTGACCTTCCTGTGGAAATTCACCTTTCCCATCGCTCCCCTGCTGTCTGGGATTGGAGCATGGGACTCGGGCCTGGCTATTGATCTCTGCATTCACGAGCGCACAGGATCAGGAATAAAGTGACCCGGCTAAGGCAGGAGGTGTGAGGAAAGGTTTTTACTCTCCATGCTGAGTGGTGTGGCTAGGACTTCAGCAACCCTACTGCCACCATGGCGGGAGGGAGGACAGAGAGGTGTTAGAGACAAATGTGAGCCAGAGAGAACCTTCCAATCCCCCGGGGCTGCTCAGCCAAGCAGATATGGGGCAGCCCCACCTTGCCGGGGCCCAAGAAAATGGGGGGTGGGGGGCAGGGGCTGAGTTCCAATCTCGAGGCCCCCCACCCAAGCTGAGCGCAGCCTTCCTGACTCACTGGGCAGGCAGGTGAGGGGGCAGCTGAGGTCTGGGGAGAGACCACAGTCAGGGAGCCTGCCTGCCATTAGCAGAGCAGGTAAGCCCCCCAGCCTCAGCACTGGCATTGCCAGGGGGCATCTGGGGCTGTGGATGGACAAAAATCATGGAATTTTCAACACTAGATACAGGCAGGAAGGGGCAGATATCCAGTGGGGTAGCAGCTCACCCTGGCTGGAGGCTCAGGGCCCAGCCCTGCCATCCTGTGCAGGAGTGTAGGGAGAGGCCTGCCCAGATCAGGACCAGGAAGGCAGGAGCCGGGACTACCCAGAAATAACGGCCCAGGGACCATACCGGCCATTATCTCCCAAGCCAGCCCTGTGCCAGGCCCTTGCCTCGGAAAATCCCTAAGACGTCAGGCTGTGCAAGGGCACTAGTGATGGATCGTGTCTGCCTGCCCCCCATCCGTCCCCTCCCCAGGGTCCCATCTCCCTCGGGAGAACCCCCTCCCCCACTCTCCATCCACGTGGCTCAAAGATAAGCACGTGGGCCCCGCCTTGCCAGCCAGCCCCCAATTTTAGTGGTTCACGTTTGGGCCTGTGGTCCAAGCTTGACCAATGGGAACGGGAGGCCCACCTAGGATTTGTGTTACGGAAATAGAAAAAAACCCTCTTTCTGTTGGGTTTGATGTCCTGAAGGGATGCCAGCCTGGGGTTGCTGCTGGCCACAGGCACCGTGTGGGACGGCCTGCCTGAGAGTGATGCCAACTCAGGAGGAGAGAGTGAGGAGACAGGGACCGGATCCCAGACTCATAGCTGGAGCACCGGAGCCCCAGACTTTTCCATCACGGGAGCCTATGCATTTCCCTGTTTTGCTTGTGCAAGCAGAGCGCGTTTCCGTGAGGGGCTGTCACTGTCCACCCCCATTAGGGAACTCTTTCCAAACCCTTTGGTCCTCTTCCTTAATCTCACCTGCTCCCCACCCCCCATTTTACCTGTCAGTGAGGCCGGTCATTTCTACCCGGATCATATGTCCATTCTCCCTCCCCACCTGCCCCATCAGCCGGCCCCACCACCTCTGACTGGACCACTGCAGTGTCCTCGCTGCTCCTCCCTTGTGCCCTGCAATCCGTTCTCTGAGGGTCCTTTATAGGGTGAGGGTTGGATCAGGCCTCTGCCCACTTCATCCCGCTCCATGGCTAATGCCACTCTTTCTTGGAACCAGGCCCCGAGCGCCTGCGGCCTGGCCCTGCTGTCCCCTCCTGCTCCCCATTAGTCTCTCGCTGCTCCGGCCCTGGTCCTCTAGCCTGCAGGGCTTTCCCAACCAATGGCCTTTATTCACTCACTCATTCATTCATTCACTCATTAACAGACCAGGGAGCAGAAGCTGAGTGGGTGAGACACCAGCCTGGGGTCATGTGAACACTACCCGGCAGAACCCAGATTGAGACCCAGGCCCGAGGGATAAACCTTTGAAAGGTGCCTACGGCTGCCCAGCTGAGGAACAGTGAGATGTGGCAGTTGCCGTGTTTGATTTATTCCCCTTCCCTGGTCTCAGTCTTCCCATCTGTAAAATTCCTCCATTCATCCCTCCATCCAACAAATATCTGTAAAGTGCTCACAACACCGGAACACCTATCGTAGGCCCTGAGGGTGAGCAGCACACATAAACGGCGCTTACGTTTTCATGGAAGAAAAGAGAGAAATATATAATCTGGTGTATGTACCATATACACACAGTGATACAAGTATGCAGGGGTGCAAGGGGGCATCAGAGTTACGGTTTATAGGAGATGGTTAGAAAAGCTTCTGATAGGGGCGCCTGGGTGGCTTGGTCGGTTAAGCGTCCGACTTCGGCTCAGGTCATGATCTCACGGTCCGTGGGTTCGAGCCCCGCGTCGGGCTCTGTGCTGACAGCTCAGAGCCTGGAGCCTGTTTCAGATTCTGTGTCTCCCTCTCTCTGACCCTCCCCCGTTCATAGTCTGTCTCTCTCTGTCTCAAAAATAAATAAACGTTAAAAAAAGTAATAATAATAAAAAAGAAAAGCTTCTGATAAAGTACCATTTGGCCAGAACAAGCCAGGTGGATCTGTGGGGGGCGGGGGGCGGGGGGAGGGGGGAGGGGTGGGAAGGGCATCCCGGGAAGCAGGAACAGCAAGTGCAAAAGCTCATAGGCAGACAGGGGACAGGGCGGTAAGGAGGAGAGGAAAAAGATGAGTCAGAGGGCCTTAACAGGGGCCAGATCATGCAGGGCCTTGTGGCCCACATCAAGGGTGCACATTAGCTTCCTGTGGCTGCTCTAAAAAAATTACCACAAGCTTAGCAGCTTAAAACAACACACATTTGTTCTACCGTTTTGGAGGTCTGTGTCGGCAGGGCCGTGTTCTTTCCGAAGGCTCTAGAAGAGAATCCGTTCCTAGAGGCTGCCGTTTCTTGGGCTCGCGGCCCCACGTCACACCACACTTGCTGCCACTGTTATGTCACCTTTCGCCTTCTGTCCTCGCCTGCCTCTCAAAAGGAGGGACCTTGGGCCCACTTGGATAATCCAAGATAATCTCCCATCTCAGCATCCTCAATTTAATTCCATCTGCGAAGTCCCTCTTACTACGTAAGGTGACACAGTCACAAGTTACAGATTGCGACGCAGACCTCTTTGGGGGAGGAGAGCCGTTACCCAGCCCACCCGAGTGGGAGACTATCAGGAGGGCGCTATGGTTCCTCCGGATAAACACTACGGTGGCGAGGCCGAGTGGTCAAGTGTGGTTGGACCGAATATCTTGAAGACGGAGCCAAAAGGATGTGCTCGCATGTAGAACCAGGGCTGCGAGGGGAAGAGAGAAGTGAGGGAGGATGGCAAAGGTTCGGTCCTGAACCACGGGATAAAGGGAGCTGACGGCCCCGAGGCGGGGGCAGGTTGGCGAGGTGGGAGAAAGGCAGGCGTTTGTTGTAGGCAGGTTGTAAGATGCCCGTGAGGCTCCGAGTGGGGAGCAGCCGGCTAGACAGGGCTGGCGCACAGGCGAGACTCCAAGATGAGGGTGTAAACGTGGGGGCATCAGTGAAGGGGGATGTGGTGGGGCCGCCTCAGGAGTGAGTGTAGACAGGAAGGGGAAAAGTCAGGGCTGAGCGCCAGGGCATGGCAAGGTTAACGGGTTGGGAAGATGGAGACGGACCGACAAAGAATGAGGAGAAGCAGTTGTGAGGGAGGAGAAGCAGGAGAGTGAGTCTCAGAGGCCAAGGAGGAAAGGAGCCGGCTGTGTTCCGTGCCCGAAGGCCAGTAGGCCAGTAGGCCAGGCCTAAGAATGGACCCCTGGGTTTGGCACCATGGAGGTTGGTGATGATCCTGACGAGAGCTGTGCTATGGATCGAGTCATGCCCCCGCCCCCCTTTTACAGTGGAGTCCCTACCCCACAATGTGCCTGTATCTGGATATAGAGTCTAAGGAAGTAGTTAAGGTTAAATCAGGCCATAAGTATGAGGGCCTGATCCAACAGGATGAGTGTCCCTGTAAGAGGAGACACCGGAGAGCTCACACTGTCTCCCTCTCTCTCCACCGTGTGAGCATATGCGGCCAGAAGGCGGCCGTTCCCACCACAGGCAGAGGGTTCTCACCATGACCCAGATGGGCCAGAACCCTGGTCTTGGACTTCCAGCCTCCAGAACTGTCAGAAAATAGATTCCCGTGGCTAAGCCCCCTAGTCTATGGTATTTCAGTTATGGCGGCCTGAGATAACTAAGATTAGCTGTTTGGACACAGTGGTAGGGTGGAGCTAGTTTGGAGCGGGTTCAAGAGCGGGAAGAGAGATTGGAGTGCGGACATCTCTTTCAAGCATGTCACTGCCAAGGGACCCTGAGAAGGTGGGGGCACAGGTGGGCCGGGACTGTTTTTAAGATGGGCTCACGCTCAAGTTTGCAGACGGGACATGGATGGACTAGGAGAGCAGGGCCGGAAACTGCCGGAGCTGCATCCACGAGCAGCTGAGAGGCAGCCGGCTGCTTCAGCCAGGAGCCCAGGTGTTTTCCGTGGGCAGAGCACCTGACCCCTGATGCCGATGAGCCTCGGTGGCCCTCTTCCTGTGGCCCCCCCTCTCTCAGCAAGCTAGAGAGCAAGCTGAAGGTGAGGGTGAGGAGAAAATGTGGGCAATTGGAGGGGAAAGGGGTGTGAGGGGGCCAGGGAGGGAAGGAGGAAGAGGTGAGGGGAGAGAGGAGAGAGGAAGTTCTTCTTTACAAGGAGCCAGAGGAGGATCTCGGGGACGGGGCCAGGTCGAGGCCCCGAGGTGTGGGCTGTGGCAAGGGCCCTGCACACCCTCGGGACCGAGAGGGACGTGAGCTCAGATCTCCCCGGGTGAGAACCAAGGCTTCCCATGCCTGTGTCCTTACCTGTCTTACGGCCTAAAGGAGGGCACACGGATGGAAGTACTCCAGATGGTCACTCAGAGCTCCCCTGTGGTCCCATGGTCATCCTACCCTCTGCCCGGCACCCTCCACCCTGTCAGTGAGGCACCTGGGAACCTCCCGCCCCCACCCAGCCCAGCCAGAACCCACTAAACTGGGCGGTGGGGAGAAGGGGATTCCGAGGCGCCCTGCCGTCCCCTCTCCCATCCCCACCCCCCGCCCTCCCCTGCGGATTGGGGGGGGTGCCTGTCACTGCTCAGCTCCCCCTTTCCTCCTCCCCTCCTGTCTCCTTCCTGCTCTTCTCTCCCCGCTACCTCTCAGGGCCGGCAGGGTGGACGTCATCCAGTGGGGGGGCACCAGTTGAGCTGGAGGACTGGTGACTAGCAGTCTCAGCCTTGGGTGCAGCGGCCGGCCCGTCGGCGGGCGCTCCTGTCCTTCCCTGCCCTCCCTGCCCCTCTCTCGGTTCCTCTCTCTGTTCCCTCCTGCCACTCAGAGCCACACGCTGACCGCCAGTTGCCGAGACCTTGCTCAGGGCCAGCAGGCCCCCCGTGTCTCCCTGTGACAGGGAGTGGGGCCCCAGGAGGCTGGCCCTCTGTGCTATGCTGCTCCTGACACCGGCCTTCCTCTCACACTTGTTCTCACTCATTTCCTGCCGCCCCCACCCACGCTGCTGCTGGACGGGACCCGGAAAAGGACATCCTGCAAATGTCTCAGACAAGCATGGCCTCCTCCGGAAGGTCTTTTAGAGCCCATCCGGGACCCCCTCCTCAAGGCCATGCCTTGGGAGACCCATTCCAGCTCTATGCCTGCCTGGAGGTGACCCTGATGAGTCACTGTCCCTCTCTGGGTTTCAGGGTCCAGCGGGGATGGATGGTGGCCTCACTTCTGGGCTGAGAGGTGAGTTGGCAGGCCCCTGCAGGGATTATGGGGTGCCGGGCAGGGCACACTGTCCCCCGTGGGGCCTCCACATGGGGCTTTGGGGCCCCGCTATAGCAGGACCCCTCCTGGGGGTTCGGGCCCTGAGTGGGGCTGGCTAAGGGAAGGTGACAGGCAGGTCACGGGGTGCCTTCTGCAGGTCTGTCTGGAGCTAGGATCTCCAGCTGGCCAGTGGGCCACCCACTGCCTCCACAGCCCCCCTCCCTCCTCCATCTGCTAGTGGTTGGCCCCCGACCCCCTGAGGACAATAGGGTTTCCTGTGGGTCACACGGATCTGGCTGGAATCCCAGCTCTGCCCGGTCACATCACCTCTGACGGCAAAGGGTCGCAAGCTCCTGTCTCAAAGTGGCTTGACACTTCCGCTCATGGGGCTACCGGGCCTGTGAACATAATCTTGATGGAACACGGTGCCTGGCCCCAGAGGCGCACCACAAGGATGTGCTTTCTTCCCTGCCAAGCACAGGGTGTGGGGGGAGCAGCCCTGAGACACGCCAAGCGGCCCTGGGTGGGCAGGGAGGCATGTGCTGGCTCTCTTCCCCCCTCCCATACAAACCGTATACAGCAGGGCTGGAGGCCACGCCACGATTCCCTCTGCGGATCGAGTCCCTCTCTGGGAACACCTGGGTAGCTCAGTCTACTAAGTGTCTAACTTCGGCTCAGGTCGTGATCTCACGGTTCGTGGGCTCAGGCCCTTCATCGGGCTCTCTGCTGTCAGGGCCCCTCTAATAAATTTCAACTTGATAGAAGAGCAACATCCTGCAATACCAGTAGGTACGTGATGCTGGACGTCACATGATCACAGCTGCTTTGATATACAAGTGCTTTGATATATAAGCTTTGATATACAAGTGCTCGGGATTACAAGCATGTTTCCAGAATGAATTATGCCCACAAACCAAGGTTTTACTGTATTTTTATTTAGCCAACGATGGTCTTAAAAATAACAAATCAGGGGCGCCTGGGTGGCTCAGTCAGTTAAGCGTCCAGCTTCAGCTCAGGTCATGATCTCACGGTTTGTGAGTTCGAGCCCCGTGTCGGGCTCTGGGCTGACAGCTCAGAGCCTGGAGCCTGCTTCAAATTCTGTGTCTCCCCTTCTCTCTCTGCTCCTCCCCTGCTCCCATTCTGTCTTTCTCTCTCTCTCAAAGATAAATAAACATAAGAAGAAAGCATTAAAAAATAAATAAATAAATCAATAAATCGCAAACATCTTTTGTTTTTCATTTATCATTGCAAAATACCCACTGTATTAATTTCCTATTGCTGCTGTAGAAAATTGCCACAAACTCAATGGCTTAAAACAACGTGTTTATTAGCTTAGAGTTCTAGAAATCAGAAGTCTGAAATAGGTCTCATAGGACAGAAATCCAGGTGTCAGCACGGCTGTGTTCTTTTTTTTTTTTTAATTTTTTTTTTTTAACATTTATTTATTTTTGAGACAGAGAGCATGAACAGGGGAGGGTCAGAGAAAGAGGGAGACACAGAATCTGAAACAGGCTCCAGGCTCTGAGCTGTCAGCACAGAGCCCGATGCGAGGCTTGAACCCACGGACCGCGAGATCGTGACCTGAGCCGAAGTCGGACGCTTAACCGACTGAGCCACCCAGGCGCCCCAAGGCTGTGTTCCTTCTGATGGCTCTGGCGGAGAATCTGCTCCTTGTCTTTTCCAGTTTCTAGACACGGCCCATGTTCTGTGGTTTGTGGTCTCCTTCCGTCTTCAAAGCCAGCAGTGAATCACTGTGACCCGTGATCTTCTTTGTCCCATCTCCTTCTCCAACCCTGCCTCCTGCCTCCTTCTTTCACGTGCAAGGACCTATAATTGCTTTGGACCCACCTGGATCATCCAGGATAACCTCCCCAAATCAAGATCCTTGACTTAATCACATCTGCAAAGTCCCCTTTGCCATATAAGGCAACATATTCACTGGCTCCAAAGATTAGGATGTAGACATTTTGGGGGGCCATTATTCTGACAACCACCCCCACTGTGACCAGTCTCAGAAATACAAAGACTAAGGTCAAATGTCACCATCTAGTGTTTGTCTTCTCAGCATTTTGCCCTGTTGCCTTCCAGTATTTTCCTATGAGGGTATTTTTTGATGAAATGGAAATTACATATAATACTTACACACCTTTTCACGTAATATTCCCCTGTCATTGAACTCAGTAGACGATTTAAGGATAGCAGATGCTTCCATCACACGGGTGCACTGTGAATCATTCCACCTGTCCATTATTGTCAGCCATGGTCTCTCATGGTCATATCACACGAAGTGGAATGATGGAGGCCAGCTCACGTTTACTGAGCCTTTGCTATGCACCAGGCACCGATCGAAGCAAGTACAATGCAGGTGCCGAGAAGTGCTCCCAGGAAAGGACTGGTACGACAGGATTCTGATGGCAAGATTCAGAATTCAGCTTCCCTCTGGTCAGATCAGACATCAAAACCTTCAAAGGAATCTGGACACAGAACTAGATTGGGTCTTTGGTCCGGGGCCACTCCTGGAGTGCTGGGCACGTCAGAGGTGCCTGTACAGTCTTGCCAGTCAATCCACACTAACACTTTAACACCAGTAATTTCACCCCCCCAAAAAAGAGCGTTTTTCATATCCATTGTACTAATTAGCACCCTCCCCAAACCCTCTGGACCTGGTGGAAGATATAGTAGCTGAGCAGGTCATAGCTGCCTCTTAGACCAGGGGCTTCTGATTAGTCTTTCAGATGCTGACCAACCAGCCCTGGAGTGTATATTCCTGCTTAGACTTCTTTAAGAGTTAAGTAGTCATCTCTAGGTACACATCAAAATTAATATATGTTGCACTGCCCTTGCTGAAGTATGTTAACGTAATTAAAAACAATGCAAAAGGTAGATCCAGTGATCAGCCCCATTTTGTAGACGGGAAAACTGAAACAGAGTGATCAAGTGACTTGCCAATGAGCATGACCTGTATTCCATCCAGGATCCATCTGATTCCACTCGCCTCCCTGCAGGAACCAGGGCAAACACATGAACCTTTTTGATGCCCTTGATAAGCGTTAATAAACTGCCCTCCCACTGGACTCTCTCACCGGTGAGATGTAACAGTGTCTGCTCACTATGGGGGTTCTAGTTCCTAACCGGCCACTCAGAGGGTCATCTGTAGCCAGCGGAAGCCCCAAATCTGGGCTCCTCTAGCCCTTCTGTTGTATGGCCAACGTGGGAGGCATTTGAGGCTCACAGCAGGGGAGTGTGGGGCTGTCTGCCCTTCAGCATCATTCCTTCCCTAGTTTGTGCAGGGAACTAGCAGGTGGCAGGTGTCTGCCTGGCCTATGGTGTCCACCGAGAACCCTCATCACCTCTGGAAGCCCTTACCATTCACTCAACATATCCTCATCTATCCCTAAATACCTACCGAGCATTTACTCTGGGCCAGGACATCCTTCCAGATCTCTGCCCTGGTCTGGGGCCCTGAGATCCTTTTACTTCTTATCTTTTTTTAATGCTGATTTATTTTTGAGAGAGAGAGAGAGAGAGAGAGAGCATGAGCAGGGGAGGGGCAGAGAAAGAGGGAGACAAAGGATCAGAAGCAGGCTCCGTGCTGACAGCACAGGGCTTGATGCGAGGCTCGAACTCACGAACTGCAAGATCATGACCCGAGCCGAAGTCGGATGCTTAACTGACTGAGCCACCCAGGCGCCCCCGTTTTCCTTCTGATCGTAGTGAGATCATAGGTGAATCACTTCCCTCTCTGGACCTCAGTTTCCTCATCTGTAAGAAGGGCAAGACAGGGCTTGACTAAATGACCCCTGATCCTTTGTAATCTTAAACATTACCAAATTTAGGGGTTATTGGGACCTCTCCCAAAGGGACAGTGGTAGGGTTGGGGACAGTGTGAAGTGCCTGGCATAGAAGATTCTCAGATAAAGGTGAGGCTTCAGGAGCTTGAACACTCGAGTGTGCTGGACTTAGGGACTCCCATCTAAAGAGCAGAGTTTAGAAAGGGGGAAAATTGTACCACCAGAGCAGAGAAACCCGGCACACGATCAAGGTCAATGTCACCAGCAGTAAGTCATGTGGGTGGCATGTACCCCCAGTGGGATGGGATGGGATGGGACCTCACCTCTGGGATCTGCTTCCCCCAAGACCATTACCCTAGTTTAGTAATGAGAAAACATCAGAAAAACCTATATTGAGGAACTTTCTATAAAATATCTGACCAAGTCTCCTCAAAACTGTCAAGAGCGTGACAAACAAGGAAAGTCTGAGGAACTAACCAGAGGAGCTCACGGAGACATGACCACCGCATGTGATGTGGTGTGGGTTCCGGGGTGGGATCCTGGAACAAGAAAGGGACACTAGCGTTGTAAATTAGTGGGGTCTGAATAAAGTCTGAAGTTTAATCAATAGTAATGAGGCAATATTGCTTCTTTAGCGGTGACATGTGCCAGGTAATATAAGGTGTTACTATTAGGGGAAACTGAGTGAGGGGGTATGGGTATCGGTATTGTCTTTGCAACTTTTCGGTATAGCTAAAATTATTCCAAAATTAAAAGTATGTGCTGTTTTGTTTTGTTTTGTTTTGTTTTGTTTTAAGTGAGATCTGGGCCAACAAACGCAGGAAAAGATGTTCAACATCATTAGTCATAAGGGAAATGCAGATCAAATCCACAAGGAGACACAACTTCACACCCACTAGGATGGCTATAATCAAAAAGACAGACAACAACAAGTGTTGGCAAGGATGTGGAGAAATTGGAGCCCTTAGATACTGCTGGTGGAACTGCAAAATGGTGCCGTCTGGCAGTTTCTTAAAAAGTTACACATAGAATTACCGGTAGTATTTATCTAGGGATTTATCTGAAGAAAAGGAAATATCTGTCCGTACGAAGACTTGTGTATGAATGCCCAGAGTTGCTTTATTCATAACAGCCACAAAGTGGAAAGAACTCAAATGTCCATCGGCAAATGAATGGGTAAACAGGTTGTGATGCAGCCGCACAAGGGGGTACCAGTGGCGATAGGAAGGAAGGAGCTGTCGAGATGTACAGGCAACGTGGATGGATTTCAGAATACCAATGATAAGTTAAAGAAGCCAAAGGAGAACCTACTGTAGGATTCCATTTACAGAAAACTCTAGAAAATGCAAACCCATCCATGGTGACAGAAAGCAGGGCCCCTGGGTGGCTCCGTCGCTTGAGGGTCCGACTCTTGATTTCATCTCAGATCACGATCTCAGAGTCGTGAGTCTCTTGATTTCGGCTCAGGTCATGATCCCAGGGTCGTGGGATCCAGCCCCACGTCAGGCTTTGCACCAAGTGTGGATCCTGCTTAAGATTCTCTCTCCAGCTCTGCCCCTCTCCCCACCCTGCTTTCTCTCTCTCTATAATTTAAAAAAAAAAAAAAAAAAAAAAGCAGACCAGAGGTTGCCTGGGGCAAGTGGGTGGGTAGTGATGCAGGTGGAGAGGGGAGAGGAGCCAGAAGGAGGGGTTACAAAGAGGAGACGGAAATTTTAGGGGATGATGAGTGTGTTCGCTATCTCGGTTGTAGGGATGGCTTCACAGCCATCAAAACGTATCGCGTAGCTCGTCGGTTGAGCATCCAACTTCCGCTCCGGTCATGATCTTGCGGTTTGTGAGTTTGAGCCCTGCATCGGGCTCTGTGCTGTCAGGCAGATCCCACTTCGGACCCTCTGTCCCCCTGGCTCTCTGCCCCTCCCCCACTTGAGCTCTTTGTCTCACAAACAAACAAACAAACATTAAAAAAAGCAAGCAAAGCCCAACTGGATCAGTGGATCCAGTGGACTCTTGATCTTGGGGTTGTGAGTTCAGGCCCCACGCTGGGTGTAGAGATTACTTAAATAAATAAACAAACTTTAAAAGAATAAAATAAAAAGTAAAATGCGAAGCCAGAGTATGGGGCCAAGGACAGCATGGCCTCAGTCTCCTTGCCTGTAATGTGGGGTGATCTCATGTGCCCTGTCCCCTCTGAGAGCCCAGGGTGAGGTGGGGGCCAGTGGGAGCCCCTCCCCTGGCCCAAAGTGCTGAGCTCCTAAACCTCACAGCTGGACAGCTGCAGGACCCTGGCTACTGACCCTCTAGGGAGGGGACATTGTGAGGCCCCTCCCAGTGTCAGGGGTGGGGGAGGGGGATGGGGGGAGTCCACTTACTCCCTCTCTTTTTTCTTCCTGAAGGAAAAAAAAATGCATGATGCTACATGTACTTTGGGGATTTTTCAACACAATTGTCTAAAAATAGCCTGGGCCACTACAGCCCAATTCCTTTTTAGGAAGGGTTTCAGCGGCCCAGCCCGTCCTGGAGGCCGGCTCAGGAAGCGGAGGCTTGGCTGAAGCCCGGGCCTCGGGCCCGGGCCACGGACCGGGGCCACAGGGACGCTCCCCTTTCCTGTGGTTGAGTGGACAGGACAGGCTCTGGAAAGCCACAACCTGACCGAGGGCCCACCTGAGCCAAGCCCCAGGCTTCAGCACCCTCCATTTCCTCAGGGTGCAGGCACCAGGTTGCACCCCCTGAGCGGTGAGGGTTATCACGTGTATGTCCCCGGACAGGTGGCAGCACCCAGGCTTGCCAGCCTACATTTCATGATTAATAATCCTCACAATGTGGGCGTGCGGGTGGCTCAGTCAGTTGAGCATCTGACTCTTGATTTCGCCTCCGGTCATGATCTCATGCTTCCTGGGATCGAGCTTCGCGTCGGACTCTGTGCTGAGAGTGTAGATCCTGCTCGGGATTCTCTCTCTCTCTCTCTCTCTCTCTCCCTCTCTCTCTCTCTCCCCCTTTGCTCCTCCCCCACTCACTCTGTCTCTCTCTCTCTCTCTCTCAAAATAAATAAACTTAATAGTAAATAATCCTCATAACAACCCTGTGAGAACATACTCACGTTACGCCTGTTAAAGTGCTGAAATGTGACTCCCACCAACAAATCACTAGATTGAAGTCCTAATCCCCCAGTACCTCTGAGTATGACTGTATTTGAACATAGGTGATTCAAGAGGTGATTAAAGAGGTGATTCCAGGAGGCCATTAGGGTGAGCTCTGATGTCCTTAAAAGGAGATTAGGGCACAGACACGCACAGGGGGATGACCACGAGAGGACACGGGGAGAAGGCGGCCACCTACAAGCCAAGGAGCCAGGCCTCAGAAGGAACCAGCCCTGTGGACACCTTGACATAGGCCTTCCAGCCTCCAGACTGCGAGTCACGGAACGTCCGTTGTTTAAGTCCTGGTCTGTGGGACTTTGTCACGGCAGCACGGGCAGACCAATACATGCCCTGTGACAGCCGAAAAGGCCAAAGCTTCGGAGAGGCTAAGAATCGTATCCTGGGTCGCACAGCTGATGAGCGAGCGGCTGGGGCAGAGCTGGAAGCCAGGACCCTCCATCCCCCACGCTCTGTCCAGCAAGATCTCTGGAAAGGAGAGCAGAGCCCTTCTCACTGCCTCTCCTCACAGACAGCCCCAGCCCACCCCCAGTGCTCAGGGGCAGGAGGGACAGAGTGACAAATGCCCTAGACTCCGGACCCTATGCCGGCCCCGTGCGGCTCAGCAGGCCAGGGAGGGGCCAGGCCCAGCGCCCGTGGCCCTTTCTCCTGCCGTCTCCTCCTGCAGCTGCCTGGTCCTCAGCCCCATGTGGTCCACGCTCTGCCAGGGACCCCATGTGGATACGGGCCTCCTGCGTGGCTGTTCCCAACTCGCCCCGGAGGATGGGTCGTGGGTGAGCCAAGAGCTCCGCTCGAGAGCATCAGGCACTCAGTCTATCGGGACAGAGACGAGTGTCTAATTTGGGCCCTGCACCCTCAGCCGGAAGGAATGACCAAGTGAGGCAGCAGGTCTGGTCCTGGAGCCAGCAGGTCTAGGGGGGACTCCACCTCACTGCTGTGCCGCGGGCAGAACACAGGATGACCCCAGCTTCATCTCCAGAGTGGGTGGCAATGCGCCCTGACTCACAGGGCCATCTGGAGGGTTAACTAGGACACCCTTTCTCTCCCCAACCCTTCCCTCCCTCCAACCTCACTTCCCCTCCCCCAGCCCCCCTGAGAAGAGCCGACACAATCCA
The DNA here is from genome assembly GCF_027475565.1 of Acinonyx jubatus. Lineage (NCBI taxonomy): Eukaryota > Metazoa > Chordata > Mammalia > Carnivora > Felidae > Acinonyx > Acinonyx jubatus. Next base: position 131,364,410 of record NC_069386.1, on the reverse strand, counting down.
CCCTCTGCCCCTCCCCGGACCCCTGAGCCAGGTGGCAAGGGTGCAAGAACTCCTTCCGCGGTGTGCCTGGCACAGAGCAGACACCCTCAGACGTGGCACCGAACAGAGAGGCGGACAGGCTACACTGTCACAGTAACGGGGCACTCTGGCTGAGAGTCCCCTAGAAGGAACTGGGGACTGGGATACTACACATACGGCACTTAAAACAGGAAGCCCTCACCGGGGGCCATAGCCACGGGCACTGGAGGCAGCCGTCGTGGGTTCGAGTCCCGACTCCACCGCGGGTCAGCTGTGTGACCTTGGGTCTGTCTCTTGCCCTCCCAGCTTACTCGTCTGTAAATAGGAGGGTAGTAGAGGTACCTAACGTATCCGTTTGATATAAAAACCAAACACGATCATACGCTGAGAGCGCGAAGCACTAGCCCCGTTCGCAGGAAGCACGCAGTAAGCATCAGCGATATAGCTCAGCGAGGCACGGCGCGAGGAGAGCCGGGCACCCCATAGGAGCTGGCCCAGGTCTCAGTTTCTCCAGCCAGGGACTGAGAAGGTGGGGCTCCTGAGGGTTGCTATCTTTACTGCTGTGTTCTCTTCCTTAGGCCAGGTGTGGGACAGCCGTGGGGGCCCCGGGGAACATGGGAACAATCAAGGGTGCCCCAACCGTGATGTCAGGCGGCTCACCCCTCCCAAGCCTCAGTTGGTCGCTTGTGTGGGGACTGTCCCCCGCCCCCAAACACTTTTGTGAGCTGTGGGAAACAGCAGAGACCTCAGGAGGCCCTCTTCACTCGGGCCTCCAAGGCACCCAACCCCACAAGGTGGCCATCCCCAAGAGGCTGGGTGCCCGCTCAAGGCCTCGGCAAGGATGAACCTGGGCTCTGCACCCAAGCTGGGCTGCAAGGTCCTGGCCATAACCACCCCTCTTCTGCCCCCTTCCCTGGCCCCCACCCTGCCCCCACCCCCCAGAAGTTCTCTCTGAGCTCCTGGGAGGAGGCCAGTGGCCCTGGCGTGTGACAGTGTTTGGCTTTGTCCCGTCAGAAGAGCAATTTTTTCCTCTCCTTGGCTGTACTTTCTTTGAATGACTTTCTGGCCCAGGGCCCAAGCTGGATCAAAGACTCCCTGGTGGGGAGGACAACCGGACAGTGTGTTTGTTGTGAGAAAATCGTAGAGGTGAGGCCTGTGGCTCAGGAGCTGGAGGGCCGAGGGGTGGGACTGCCCTGAGCTCCAGATGAGAGTGCGGGCTCGAATCTCCTTCCACCAGTGGTGGGGAAGAGGAAGTGAGGACAGAGAACAGGAGGGAGGAGGGAGGCACCCTTCAGCGTAAGGTGAGAGCAGGAGGGCTCCCCAGCATGTTTGCCATGACCGGGCAACCTCTGGGCTGCAGCCTGAGGTCCCAGTGGACCTCTGTCCTTCAGGACGACCTGAAAGATCCGCTTGGACAAGGAGGAGGGGCCGGTGGGAGGGAGGAGCCTGGAACCATCTCTGTGAGCTTCTGACTTCCTTTGCCTTCCTTCTCTCCCACACAGGCCCCCAGCCCTGTCCCCCAGGCTGCCCAGCGGGAAAGGCTGGAAAGCGCCCCCTTGTCTGGGGGCTCTTGGCAGCAAAGGAAAGGGAAGCTCTTCTCAGGAGCAGCTGCACCAAAGCTGGTGCTCGAAGACGCCGGGAGGGAAAGGGCTGGGGGCCTGGAAGGCACTGGTCGTCGCAGCCTGGAGCAGCCGGGAGGGGTGAGGCCCGCGTAGGTGGTAAACAGGTGGCCCACCCCTGGGGAGCTGTTGCCCATGCTGCTGATGAAGTTGTTTTGGAGAAGGGAGCGGGAGGCCCCAGGGCCCCAGGGAGCCGGAGGGAGCAGAGGGAGCTGTCTGTCGCACAGGGGCATCCTTGCTGGAAGAGCTCATGTGACTGGCCTGTGTTGACTGTGCACACCCACCCCTGCACGTACACCCTGCAGGCACACCTCTGCACACATGCCCCTGCCCACATGCACACACGCAGCCCTCCGACGCCCAGAGCGCTGTGCGAGGCCACACAAGAGAGCAAAAAGGCTGATTCGGGCCCCAGCTTCACCACAGCTTGGCTCACGACTCTGGCACATCACTCAAGCTCTCTGAGCCTCGGTTTCCCCGTCTGCTGGGTGGAGCCAGGACTCTGGCCCACCCTCTGGGTTATCGTGAGACTTGACGTCGTAATTGCCAGTTTAGTCAGTCATCGTTATCGTCCCCCATTTAGTTAAGGAAACCAAACCGCCCCTCTGCTAGGGTAGGGAGAACCCGAAAGACCCGGACCAAGTCGGAGGACCTGGACTTGAACCACATTCTACCCCAGAGATCACGTGTACATATACTTGACTCATCTATCATCCGTCCACACACATCTGTGGGTGTGAGCACATACACGTGGCCGTGACAGTGGCCGCTGAGCCAGGTCCTTTACATTCGCTCCCACAGAGGAAGTCATACCTCACTGCCTCCCTAACATGTTTTGTTACAAGTATCAGAATCCAGCTAACCCACAAGTACAGTAATTGCTTATTTAACGAGGACCTCGGGCATAGGGGACTTCTGGGCGGTTCGGCAACTTAGTGAGATCATCAAGGACCCGGGTTCTTTCCACCTCTTGGCCCGTCATCTTCAGCGTTAACATGGTGTCACATAGTTACAGGATAGCTGCCACAGTTCTGGACATCGTGTCTGCATTCCAGCATGAAAGGAGAGGAAAGGTGGCCTAAGAGAAGTCTCCTTTCATACCTGTCCCTTTTATGAAGAAACAAAAGCTCTCCCAGGTGCAACCCTCACTCCCTCCCCACAGACTTTACCTTATATTTCATCACCCGGAACTGGGTCACTGGCCACCTAGAGCTGCAAGGGAGGCCGGGAAAGAGAGACTCTGGCAAAGGGGCACAGGACCAGCAGTGAGGCAAGATTCATCCCCTGGGCCCTGGCACTCTCTGCTGTTTTGAACCAAATCAGGATTCTGATGGCCAAGAAGAGGAGGGGAAGGGCCAGTTCAAATGCCTGGCATCTGCCCCCCCTTCAGCCACGAGCTCCATCCCCTGTCCCTCCTCCAGGGGGCCATGTGAGGACAAGAGACACAGAGGGCACAGGAGTTTTGAACTCCCTGGGGGAGGGAAAGGGACCCCAAATTCCACTGCAGCTGTGTCCCTAAAGGTGGCAAACCCAGCCAGGAACGGGCTTGCCGAAGCCACCTTGCTGGAAGCAGGAAGGGGCCATTTACCTGGCTGTGCCCACCCAGGCCCCAGAATCTTGCTCATGATGTCCCGTGTCCCCAAACAGCATCTAGTGCCGCGGCTTCTGTCCTTCCTACCATGACACATCCACTGGCGACATTCCCGCGAGGGTCCCTCTCCTCCCCAGCCCCCACCAAAACTTCTGCCTGCCTATGTGCGATGATGTCCCAGGGTCACCCAGAATTCCCTTTAACTTTGAAAAACAGGAAGTCATTTAGAAGCCCAGATGCCTTGGTATGACCCCGCTCTGCCGACTCCACAGCTCCAGGGACCCCTGGGAACCAAGAAGCCCTGAGGCGACCGCACTTTATGAAGATGGTTTGTTGGGGACAGCTGCCTATCAGGCACCTTCTGAAACAAAAGTTAGTACGTCTGCCCTTTGGTGAACACATCTGAGCGTGGAGAACCATGGCTGAGCCTGGACAGTGCGGCTTAGTCATCAGGGTCCAATCTTTCCTCTCCAGGGACCTGTGACAAGCCTTTTCTTGGAGACTTCCCGGTTCCGGTTTCCAGAATTCTGCTGATACCCTGTGTACCCAGTGAGCTCTGGTCCAGGCCATGGGTTCTGGGAAGAAGCCTTTCCTGAGGCAAGACCCGTGTCACCAAATGCACAACATTTGAGGTCCCTGAACGTGCAAATGCTCTCAGCTCCCTCTCTGGCCAGCTCCTTGGCAGCTGTCATGGGCTCCCTTCCTTCAAGGCGCTCTGTGCCTTCTTGGCCACCTGCCTAACTACAATGGCTTCTTCCTTTATGTTTGTCTCAAACATTGAATATGACGGAATCCTTCCGGGTCAGAGTCTCAGATGGAAACAAAGATCCCCCTTGGGGATCACGGCCCTGGGATGCTTGCCGCTGGAGTCGCCAGAGCCCCACGTGGGGCACACTTCACACCCCGGCCCACGTCCCCTCCTGGCTCTCTCCTCCCTGCACATCGAGCCGTCATCTGAGGCACCTTTCCAGGCTGCCGTTCTGAGAATTGAGCTTCCCCTAAGTGCTTCGGGGTGGTAAGGATGTGACACTACATCTCGATGGCCCTTCCCTCTGAGGCGGCTGGTGCCAGAGAAGGCTGCGTGTGAAGGATGCACATGCAGTGATCCAAGGAGAAGGAGTCCCCACCGTGCCAGCAGCTGGCCTTCCCATGTGTGTGTGTGTGGGGGGGGGGGGGTACGGGGGGGGTCGTCTGAGAAAGTTACTGAAGTTTGTTTCACTCAAAGGATTTGGTTCTTTCCATCATGGCGGCTTGCAGACCAGAGCCGGGAGAGGTGGGAGGGACAATGAGGCTTTCAGTGTCCTGGGCCAGGCAGGTAGGTGCAGGGACAGGGATGGGATGTGCTTCTCTCAGCTGTTACTCCCCCCTCCGAGGGAGAAGTGGCAGGGGCGGGGTGGGGGGCAGAGGGGGTGTCCAGGTAAGGCAGGGCTGGAGCTCCCATTCGGCCATCACAAGCTCCTGCTGAAGCACAGCCCGGGCTGGGGCTGGGAAGACCCTGCCCTGGTCCGGCGTTCAGTCCCGGAGAGGGGCTGACGGCCACGGAAGGTCACTGTGAAGCCCTGGTTCCCAACTGGGGGCGATTGTGGCCTCCAGAGGAGGTGGGAGACATTTGGGTCGTTAGATCTGGCCGGAGTGCTGCTCACGGCAGTGGGTAGAGGCCGAGGGTGCTGCTAAACCCTGGGTGCACAGGACGAACCCCACCGCATAGAATTATCTAACCCCCAAAATGTCAATAGTGCACCTTCGGCCAACTAGGGAAGTGCCCAGGGCACGAGGACTAGAGCATGGGATCTCCTATAATTATACGATGCCCTGGTGAAAACCTTGGGGTTACTCATGGGGCTGCCATCAGATGGCTCTGGGGAGTGGCACATGGTCCTTGTCAGCTCTGGGGTGTGACAGTCTGCTGACCACAGGAATCTAGCCCTTTCCTCAGGCTCTCCAAGTCCCAACAGGTGCATGGGGACCGGCTCTCATCGTGCATCATGGGAAGGCCCAGGCTCTGGACTGGGAGAGACTTGGTCATGGCCACAGCCCCGGCCGGCTTCAAGCAGAAAGACTTCAAGCGGAAAGAACTTGCTCGTGTGTGAGGGTCCACCTACCTCTTCGGGCTTGTCCCTTCCGTTCCAAGGCTCCCCTGCCCAGAGCAGTGAGAGCCGAATGTAAGCAACCAAAAGAAAGCAAAGACGCCAGGTTGGGGCCTCTGCCTTGCCCCAGCTCCCTGCCCCTTCTGCGTAAAATCCACACCCTGCATCTGGCCTTCCAGTCACTGCAACCTGGCCTCGGTCTACTTTTCTCACTACTGCTCCCTATTCCTCTCCTCCCTGTCTCTGCCAGAGTCCTGACCACAAACAGTGTCCCCCTGCACTGACCTTGTGACCTTCCCTGTCCTCTGTGTCCACCCTCAATGGAGCCTCCCCCTCCCCGAATCAGGACTGACCACACCTTTCCTGTCCATGCTGCGAATCCTCATTTAAGTCATTCCACGCACTGGCCCTTTCCAGACACAGAGAGTAAGGCCACGTTTCCATTCAGCACTTACTGCCTTTGAACTTAACAACAAAAATAGCTTTAATAAACTATAGGTAGCTTTAATAAACTGTAAAAACAACTTTATACATGTTTGTGTGTATTTTAGTTTAAAGAATACAAAAAGGGGGGCGTCTGGGTGGCTCAGTCCGTTGGGTGTCCGACTTTGGCTCAGGTCGTGATCTCATGGTTCGTGAGTTCAAGCCCCGTGTCAGGTTCTGTGCTGACAGCTCAGAGCCTGGAGGCTGCTTTGGATTCTGTGTCTCTCTCTCTCTCTCTCTGCCCCTCCTCTGCTTTCACTGTCTCTTAAAAATAAATAAACATTAAAAAAAATTTAAAAGAATACAGAAAGATATAAAGAAGAAAATAAAAGCCACTTTATGAGAAGGCCCCTCTAGCATTCTGGAGAATATCCTCACACACATCCCTCAGTGTGCAGACACACATATAAATCTGTGTTTACACTTGCATGTAAATGGGATCTCTTTGCATCAGATGTCACCTGACCTGCTCTTTTCTCCATCAATGTGACGTGTAGAACTTTCCATGTCAATGCAAACATGTCTACCCTGTCTGATCTAATTGCTGGGCAGTATTTCATTGAAGAGGTAGATTAGAACTGAATTATTCTGTTCCCTATTAATGGACATTTAGATTATTTCCAATGTTTTGTTTTCACAAACAATACTCTGATGAATATCCTTGTATACAGGTCTTTGCTCACTTGTCTGATTATTTTCTTAGAGCAGGATTTAGTAGGCACTTTTAAAACTCAGACACGTGTTTCCAAGTTGGCCTTTAGAAAGAGTGCACCAATTTATACCTTGAGCCAACAGTAATAATACAAATGAATAATAAATACCAGGTACTAAGCACTTTTTCTTACCTGGCCCTTCCCTGAGCACTTTATACCTCATGACTTATTTAATCCCCCCACAAACCTGCCAGGTGGATGCTTCCATAGCCCATTTTACAGATGAGGAAGGTGAGGCAGGGGGAAGTTTTATGTCAGTAGTCCAGAGTTAGTAAGTGGCAGAGCATTAGTATATGAAGATGCCCATTTCCCCACAATCCTGCTAATACAAAGAGAAACATTTCTTTAATTTTTTTAAATGTTTATTTATTTTTGAGAGAGAGACACAGAGAGAGCACGCTCGTGTGCAAGGCAGGGGAGGGCAGAGAGAGGGGGAGACAGAGGATCCCGAGCAGGCTCTGCACTGACAGCAGAGAGCCCCGTGCAGGGCTCGGACCCATGAATGGTGAGATCATGACCGGCGCCGAAGTCAGACACTTAGCCGACTGAGCCACCCAGGCATCCCGAGAAACATTTCCAATCTTTTGATAATCTAACAGGAGGAAAAAAAAGAAAATCTCATTGTTGCCTTTATTTTCATTTTTGTTACTAGTAACGTTGATTTTTCCCTCCAAGTGTTTATCAGCCAGTCTTTTATGAATTACTTTTCTGTATTTTTTCCTCATTTTTCAACCGGGCCATTCATCCTTGTATTGATTTGTGGTAACACTTTACATACTACAGAAATCAGCCCTTTGTCATTACCTGCCTCATCTCCCACTTTAGACAGTGAGGGTCTATGGGGAGAGGGTGTACCAGCCTCACCGCCTGCCCCCCCTGCCCCGAGTGCCTGGCACAGAGCAGGCTTCCAAAAGTGGGACCCCCTCATCCTTCAAAGGGGGCTCTGGGAGCTCTTAGCACTCAACAGGGGCACAACCCATTTGTCATCGACTCGTAACACCTGCTCTGCCCCTCAGCCTGAACTAACAACTCTTCTGTCTGCCCGGGGTCAGTCGTATAGAATGAACATCCGTCTCATTGGATGCCCAGGTGGCCAGGTGAGGCAGGTGGGGTGTATTAGTCCCTGGTCACAAATGAGGAAACTGAGGCTCAATGTGGCTCCATAAGACGCCTAAAGTTTCACAGCTAGGACTGACATTGAACCCCCCACCCCCACCCTTCTTCCTTGGTTTAAGGCTTACCTGTTCCATCTCTGAGTGACAAGCCGTATCAAAATGGGGCAGAACTTCCTGCCTGCAGAAGACAGGAGCCCGTGCAGACCTGGGTCCCTGACAGGCCCCAGGGTCCCCACACGGCAGGTCTTGCACCCACCCCTGTCACCCGCCAGGCGGCTCCAGGCCAGGCCACCCTGTCTCCCACAGTGCTCCCAGCTGGGGCTGAGCTCAGGGAGAGAGCAGAGGGAGGGAGAGAGCAGAGGGAGGGCGAGCAGGCGGCACAAGGGCCCCTTTGTGCCTGTTGCTAAGGGCCGGGCTGTATTTACTCAGCCTCGGTAAACAGGAGGTGCCTGGAGGCCCACTCTGTTATGACAACTTAAAGAGCATTTTCTTTCCTTCCTGAGGCTGCTCAAGCCCTGGAGTGCTCGAGGTGGTTCCCCACATTGGAGGGTGTGAGCTGGGGTGTCTCCGCCATGCTGGGTCAAGGCTGGAAGATACCAGAGAGGCCGCTCAGCTCAGCCCTTTGAGGTTCCGCTGGAGACACTGAGGCCCCAGGCGGGAATGGGGATGAGGGGGCAGGGGCCTCTGGCCCGATGTCACAGAGGAGGGGCCAGCTGAGATAAACCTGGCAGCTGAGAGTCTGTCTTCTGCGGGGAACCGATCTGGGAGATGTCCACCTGTCTCTCACACCCTGGTCATCAGCACTTGGCTCCGATGTGACTCCTCACCACCTTCCCTCCCTCCCTAGGGTAGGCGGTGGAGGTGGGGGGGAGGGTGGCAGGGGCAGGCGGAGGCTGCCCCGCCACCCACCCAGAAGTCCCCGGGCCCAGGCCCACGGAGGTGGAGAACACCCCAAACCAAGTCAAGATACAGTTAAAAAAAAAAAAAATCATGGTCTTATTTCGAATGCTTGCAATTAATCAATAATCGCCTTTAAAGCCCCCTCCCGGGGTAACATCATAGTGGCAGCTACAAGTTAGCTAGAGGATTTCTTTTCTGCATACACACGGTTGGGGGCCATGGATGGTGCGTCCAGTGAGGGAACCCTCCTCCCCGGTGGCCATAAAATGAGCTTCCTTTAGCCCTGTGGATATGTCAGTCATACCTAAGGCTGTCACCTCCTTTGCAGAGAATGTCAAAGGGTTACTTTGAAGCCCTCGGTGCACGAGAGGCCTCCTGCGACAGGCCCAGCCCAAGGTGGCCAGCAGCCAGGGCTCCTGTGTGACCTTCAGCCAGGGCCGCCTTCCCTGGCTCCCTTCCTCCAGGAGAAGGGCGATGTGGGCTCTGGGCTCCGCGTCTCCTGCCCTGAGGTCCCTGTTAGGGACCCTGTTAGGGCTTCACCTCACGCAGAAGACCCGGGAGGCCCGAGGGTGGGGCTTGGGGGCCAGAAACTGATTTCCAGGGATGCCCATGATTCCTGGGCCTGTGCCCAATGGGCCACTGCCAGGCCAGGTGCTCCAGGCCAGGTGCTCCTCCTGGCCCAAGCCCCATCCTCCCCTCCTGCCCACACCCCAGGCTCCACAAATAAAGGTCCTGTGTACCTTGGCTGGCAGGACACTCACGCAGGGAATCCTTTGGGTAACAGAGTGGATTTCCTCAAAGGCGGGGGTGGGCCAGCCTGGGGAGGCCTTCTGACCCAGGGTCACCCTACCTTGGCAAACAGCCCACAGCTCAGGGCCAGGCCCTGGGGATGCTGTGAGCCTACCCAAGTATTCGTTAGAGGGGGCAGCCAAGGCTTTTGGCCTTGAAGGGGAAGGTCTGGGGCACATGCCCCACCCCTGCCTGAGGATGTCACACTCTGGGTCTGCCCCCCAGTGTAGCCAGCCCTGAAGTTGAGGGCTCCTCCCTAGCCCTGCTCTTACTTCCTTCCACCCCAGAATGCTGTTCCAGCAGAATTGTATCAGTGGGGACCTCTGAACCAGCCTCCGCCAGATGCTGGGCGAGAAGGAAATAAGGCCAGATTTTGAGTATGGAGCTCCTTCCTGCCTCCAGGAGCTGGCCATTATTGTCCCCACTTACAAATGAAGAAATGGAAGCTCGCGAGGCCACAGGCGGCATCGGGAGAACTTACAGTTGTTCCTGGAGATGGCCTAGAACCATCTTGTGCCTTGTTCTCAATTGCTGCTCTCAGAAAGAAGCAAAGAGCCCCACTCTGCCCCTCAGCCACATGACGTGGGCGTGTTATCCAACCTCTCTGGGCCCTAGGCTAATTCATAGCACCCATGTTCCAGAGTTAGCATGATAGGTGACCTCACATGTTTTGGGAACTTAGAACAGCCCTGGGGTAGCATAACTGTTATGTAAGCCTATTGGATGATGACAATGACAAAGGTCACAAGATGAAACCCTTGGGGAAAGTAAAATGGCTCAGGCCCGTGGAATCTAGACATTTCTCCAGCTGAGGTACCTCTAGGGCTCCTGGGTTCTGGGAAGTGGGGCAGTTCGTCATCCTCTTAGTGCCACCTGCAGTGGGCTGGGCTGGGCTGGCCCCTGGGCCACTGTGCAGGAATGCTCCAAAGGCCAGGTGAGCTAAAAACAACCATCCTTAGCCTGCCCCTGTCCCTGCCTCTGCCTGGTTGGGGCACTGATTGGGGCCTTCTTCTTCTGGACTCTCAGTCCCAGCTGAGCTGTGAGGTCACACATCAGTCAGCACCTGCTCCTTTGACACAGGTTGGTTTCTTTGTATATGACCCTGTGCTGGGCATGGGGCCACTGACAGGGAACACAGTAGAAGGTTCCAGTCCTCAAGGCGCTTAAAGGTAAAGGGCAAGCAAATACATCACCATGGGACTTCTTTGGGGGAGGAGGTAAAAGGGACTATGGTCCCAGAGAAGAGGGAGACCAACTTCGAGGTGGCCTCAGAGAAGTGCCTTCATCCAGCCCCAGAGCCAGGCGGAAGCACCGATGCTCCGGGCTGGTACTACTATGCCCATTTCAGAGATGACAAAACTGAGGCTCAAAGAGGTAAAGGGACTTGCCCAAGGTCACACAGCTAGTAAGGGGCAGAGGTGCATCCCCCAAGCCCTCTGGGGGTTCATGCTGCTTCCAGCAGCCAACCTTGGATCCATTTGACCCTGAGTCAAAGGCCAAATTGGGACATGCCCTCCTTTCCTGGAACCTTTCTGTTTTTCTGGTCTGCCAAGGGCTGCCAAGGCGGAGAAGAAGACCTTATCCTGATTTGCAAGCCCAAGAAGGAAGCCCCAGGGGGAGCTGGTTTGTGGCCCCAAGGTAGCTCCTGGGGCTGTCCCTCCAGAGGTGGTTTCAGTGAAGACGTGGGGGTGTGCACCTGCAAGTGTGACGTGAGGCAGGGGGGCTGTCAGCCAGGTAAAGCGGAGGAGATGGGGACACAGGGCTGCGTGTGCCTTGGCTGGCTGCATGACCTTGGCAAGTCACATGCCAATAGTGACAACCACCGTGTATTGCAAGCCTACAACGTGCCGAGCACTATGAGAAGGACATTTTGCATATTACCTCCCTGATCCTCACGGTAGGGCCAGAAAGACCACTTCCCCCGTTCAAAGATCACAGAGGGTCAGTGACTCGGCCAAGGCCACAAAGCAGATGAAAACCTGGGTCTGGTTTACTCCGAAGCGTGTGCTCTTAGCTCCAGCCCTGCCCAGACCCTCAGCACCCTCAGCACCTCTCCTACAGAGGGCAGGTGCAGGCAAACCAGAGGATGCTGGGAGAAGACAGGTGGAACCCTGTGCTCGTGGATTGACCAGGCTTTCAGGAAAATACCAGTGCTGGGCTCTCTGGGAATCACTTGCTGGGATCACAGCACTGAACCACATCCTGGATGGACGCTGCGGGTGTTTCTCGGGTGAAATGTGAGTGGAATGGGTGCCGCCAATGATCTTGGAAAGAACATTCGTGAAAAGGGAATGTCTCGGGGGGGTAGGAAAGGGGCAAGGGGGACAGGAGGAGTTTCTCCTCTTCCTGGACTCTCACTTTTAGCTCCAGGGTCTAAAGTGGTCTTGGCAGTGGGTCACATGGAGGCAGCTGAGAGTTAAAAACAAGCTGTGCCTCTGTTTCCCGCCTGCCTGGTGGCAGAGGTAGGCATCCAAAGCAGTGAGCAGTTTCTGGGACACCAGTATCAAGGACAATGATGGAGGAGCCCTCAGCCTCAATGCAGGGGCATCTTTCTGGCCAACCTAGGGAGGGGGAACAGCCTGAGGAGAGCCATGTCCCCATGCCTCCTGAGGCCCGAAGAGCATCTGCAGTGACCCCAGCAGAGAGCCAGGCCCGGGAGAAGGAGTCTCAGCAGACGCCAGAAAAGAGGGCATGCCCCGCCCCCCGCCCAGGACAAGCTTCCAGAGAGCACACAAGGTAGACAGTGCCCAGGAAAACATGCAGACACAGCAGGACCCACTCTGAGAAGGGCTGGTTTCCAGCAAGGGGTCAGTGTCAAGTGGGGTCCCCAACACTGACGTGGGGAACGCGGGAGTTACAAACAACACATCAGCATGCTGTCGCTGGATGTTCTGTGGATAACAAGCCACCCCAACACTTAGGGGCTTAAAACAACAACATTTGAGGGGTGCCTGGGTGGTTTAGTCAGTTAAGCATGTGACTTTGGCTCAGATCATGATCTCCTGGTTCATGAGTTCAAGCCCTGTGTCCGGTAAGCTCGAGCCCCATTTTGGGTAAAAAAAAAAAAAAAAAAAAGCCCCACTTTGGGTGAGCCCCGCTTCTCTCTCTCTCTCTCTCTCTCTCTCTGCCTCTCACTCACGTGCACCCTCTCTGTCTCTCAAAAAAATTTATTACTATACCCCACAGTTCTGGGGGTTGATCAGTTCTCACCTGGAGCCTCTCATATGGTTACAGTGGCTGGAGCTGGAGCCTTTTTGAAGAATTCCTCACCCCTGTGTCCAACGATTGAGGTGGACTGTCAGCTGGAACTTCAACAAAGGCCATTGGCTGGAGCACCTGCACTTGACCTCAATATGGCTTGGGCTTCTTCACACCATGGTGGCTGGGTTCCAAGGGCGGACATCCCAAGAGAACTGGGCAGAGCTCTGTCGCTTTTCTGACCCCAACTCTGAAGTCACATAACGTCACTTCTGCCATAGTCACAGGCCTGCCAAGATTCAAGGGGAGAGAGCAGAGACATCCACCTCCTGCCATTCAAAGGAGTGAGTGTCACAATTACACTGTATGAAGAGCGAGTGGGGTGGGAGGTGGTGGCAGCCATCCTTGAAAAATACAACCTGCCATCTTCAGTAACTGTTAATTGAGTGGCTACTATGAACTAGTAGTGACCCGGAGACAATAGTCCCCGCCTCAGGGAGCTGACATTCTAGTTGGAGAACACAGCCAAATCGGTCAACTAAATAAATCGGTCAGCCACATGAATAGGTGAACTCAAAGGCACATCAAGTGGAGGTAAGTGCTAAGAGGAACAGTAACGTAGGGTAAAGCACTAGGGCGTGTGGGGGGCAGGTGGTGATGTATATGTCAGGTGGCTGTTTGAATGTTGGCCATGAAGGTCTGGAAGTGGAATTTCAGGAACCAGATCAGCCAGAGTAGAGGCGCTTTGGTGGGTGTGTGTCTGGGGCTCAGGAAGCAACCCGGAGGCCAGTAAGGCAGGAGTGGAGAGACAGGGAGAGGATTGGAAGGCAGGAGCAGGATGTGCAGAACTGTTGGTCTGTCTTTGTGGGGACTTTGGCTTCTCCTGTGAGCAAAGGGGAGGACTGTTTTGAGCAAAAGTGGAGGACTTCTGACTTCTGACTCCAAGAGCAAGACTGGGCATTAAGGAACACCCAGTCCAATCCTCCCATGCCCCAGCTTTTGCTTGCATGCCCTTACCGACAGGGAACTCACCCCTTTGTTGTTTATGGGGTTTGTCTTGTCATGAATGAAAATAAACCTCCAGTAGCTCTCCCTCATTATGGCCTGCCTCTGGGACCACTGAGTGGGTCCCTCTCCCATTCCCTGATCATTTAAGGGATGTGTCAAACTCTCCGAGTCTTTTCCACATCAATCCCCATGAAGTTCTTCCACTAATCCACATATACCTCAACCTCCTCACCATACTGGTCATTTATGTCTGTCCTTTCTCTAAAGAGGGATTGGTAAAATATAGCCCAAGGGCCAAATCAGGCCCTCAGCCTGCTTTTGTAAATAGAGTTTTATTAGAACACAACCATGCCCCCTTTTTACTATTGCCTATAGCTGCTTTTTGCAGAGTTGAGTTGCTGCCCCAGAAACTGTAAGACTCACGAAGTTTAAATATTTATTATCTGGCCCTTGACAAAGTTTTCTGACCCCTGTCCTAAATGTGTGTGCCTTAAGTTTTGCCCAGGCTGCAATGCTGAAAAAAGACTGTGCGGGTCAAGAGTAGAGGCAAGGAAGCCCACGAAGAGGGCGGACTCTTAAGCAGTAAAGAACATCCCAAAGCACAGTATTACAATACTCTTGCTATATATTTGTCCAATTCAAATATTAATCTACCCAAACATATATTTTAAAATTAGAATTCATATCTAGTTCTCTGTAAAGGTTTCTAGGACATCTCTGGTTGAATAAATACAGATTTCTGCATGTTTTTTCATGAATTATCAGCACGACAGAGCCTCAGACCTTACCTTGTGTCCCTCCGCTCAGCCTGTAAGGGGGTGCAGTGGTTGGGAACAGAGCTGGGTGGTATCCTGAGGTGCAATTAAAAACCACAGATTCTTAACTCTGAAACACAACAACATTAAAAACCACAGCGGGCACAAGGCCCACAAAGGGCTGAGTGTTTGAGGCTGAGCGGCAGGATAGGCCAACCACGTCTGCACCAAAGAAAGCAAGAAAGCCCACACCCCACCAGCCCGGCCAGCCTCCCTAGGAAACTTGGACTCTTTCTGGATTTTCCAAAGCAAGGTTTTTTTTTTTTTTTTTCCAGTCTCTATGGTCATGAAGCATGAAAAGAAAGCCCTGAATTGTTTCCCAGGAAGAAAGGGAGAAAAAGAAAACACTAAAAACATTGCTGGTTCAAAAATACATGCTTTGTCCTTCAGCTGCCCTAAAGAAAATAAACCTACAACAGAACTTACAAAATTAGAGACAGAGGCTTAAAAAGTGAAGTCTTTACCTCTCATTGATAGCACCTTCCAGAATCTGCACCTTTGGCAACTAAACTGTGTGGCCTTGCTTGACCTCTTATGCTGGGTTCTAGGTCAATGTCTGCATAGCAGAAACCCCAAGCCCCTCCCTTCAAGGGGTTGTGAGGTCTCCATGAGAGGGTGAAGGTGGAAGTTCCGAGGGAGTAGCCACCAGGTGTCCCAGAGTGGCGCTTTGTGTGGAAGACCGGAGAAAGAAGCAAATGACTTCCCAGGCACTGTTCCCCTGGATTGTTGCCACCCACACTGGGATGCAGAGATACAGGACAATATATGGGTACCACAGGTGTCCAGGTATTTTCTGGAAGCCTCAATAATGAAATCTGTGGGTGAAGAGCTCAGAAAGAGAGTGGTGAGTGCTACCAGGGGTAACAAGGCTGAGGATACTGGTAGAGGTTCAGCCTTTGGACCTTGACCACAGAGGATGGGTGTGGCAGGGACAGAAGGTCCACGGATGCCTCCACGCTCATGCCCTGCCCTGGGTTCAATGAGGGGAATTCTGACCTCTCAGCCCACCTCCCCTGAGGATTTTCTGGGCACCCAAACTGTTCTCTGCTGCTCCCCAAACCTTTTCAATGTCATGGCCCTGGCAAGGTGCCAGGAAGCTGGCACTGGACCAGATCCTCTTCCTGCCACTTAGGAATGTGCCCAGGGTCACGTTTAGTGTGGAAAAGCAGCTGCCTGACTCAGGCCTCCCCAGCCTCAATCCCAGGTTGAGATCATTTCCTTTTCTCATTTGTTCCATGAAAAAATCTCTCCCAGGTTAGTGGACAGGCAGGGCCTGCTCAGAATGAGCCTCTGGGGAGAAGCTTTGAGCAAACCAAAGAGTACAATGCAGAGCTTTGGAGGGAGCTGGAAGAGCTGAGTTCCAGTCAGATACCTCGGGAACTGGCTCTGACCTAGGCAGACTGCCCAAACCCTCTGAGCCCCATTTCCTCTGACACTCCCTTGAACATATTGAACTGGCTGACCTCTACCATTCTAGTTTTTCTTAACAACCACAAGTAGATGAGTAGTTTATTGTCTAAGGTCAAAATGTAAAAGTGTGCAGTGTAAATATACCAGGCCAGGACCAACTTCAGGGACCACGTGGGAGCCCCAGAATGCCTGTGAGAAAGCTGACCAGTTCAAGTGGCACAAAACCTGTTACATCTATCCATGAATCACACCTAAGCATTGACCCATTCACCCAACCATGCTTCCATTCTTCCTCCTATCTTCCCTTTCATTCTTCCATCTTATCAGCCCTCCATCCATCTGTTTAACCATCCATCCACCCATCCATCCAACCAACTATCCATCCATCCATCCAACCATCCATCCATCCATCCATCCATCATTTCACCTTTCTTACTTCCATCCATCCATTCCATCCAACTACTCTTTCATCCATTCATGCTTTCTCTCTTCCTTCCTTTCTTCCATCTCCTCATCCTTCCTTCCATCCATCCAAACTTCAGTCTTCCTCTCCATCTACCATCCCTTGTCCTTATACCCTTCCATTCAATACCTGTCCTTTCCTTCAATTTAGCTGCCCATCCTTCCTTTCATCCTGTTCCTTCAATACATCCATCCATTTGCCTTTCCTTTTTCCTTACTTCTGTCTATCCATCTATCCAACCATTCTTTCTCCCATTCTTCTGTTTGTCCACCCCATCAGTACATTTATTGATTACATATTTATGAACACCTACTTGAGCTAGATACTGCATATATATACATATATATATATATATACATACATATATGTATATATATATTTATATGTAGTCTGAACAAACCATGTGCCTAGATATTCTAGAAATACCTCTTAGGGATGAGTGACATCCAAATACTTGAGGTACAACATGAGAGATGTGATAGATTTGTTCATAATAAGTTGTGCAAGTCTTAGGGGAAATTATGCAACTCTGGGGTGGTCAGGATGGGTTTTCTGGGACTTTTCTTGAGGGAATTTGAGAGATGGGTGTTTATTACCAAACCAGGGAGGGAGGGATGTTTATCATGCAGACAAGGGAGGCCAAAGGAATGGAATGTGCAAAGATACAGAGACATGGAAACAATATGGTGGCTCCTGAAACATAAGGAGAGTGTTATGAAATAAGACGAGGGGAGTATGGAGAGGGAGGAGGCTGAACATAAGCAGGGGTCCAGTTTCCAAGGGTCATGCAGGTCTTGCTGAGGAATTTGGATTCTGTCCTGAGGACAATGAGGAGCCCTGGAAGCAAAAGACCTATTTGGCTACAGTGGGAAGATTGAAATGGGGTGGGTAGGGTGGGTCAGGGCATGCCTGGACACAGACCAGTTGCAAGGTCATTCTGGAAGATAGGAGGGGAAAGAGGGTATGGTCTAGCAAGGTGATGGAGTTCAGATGGAGAGTGGGTGGGATAGAGAATTATGTAGGAGGTGAAGAGCTGAGGGTGGTACTGAGGGAATTCCTTCTTTGTGGTCAGAGACAAAGATGTTGGAATGTGTAAGCAGCAGCAAGGGTGGGAGGGCAGGTGATGAGTCTGGATTCAGTCATGGCGATTCTGAGGCCTGGAGGCATCCTGGAGCAGGGTCCAATTGCCAGTGTGTGTGCAGATATTGAGCACCAGACCAAGGCCTTTGAGCAAGGCCTTTGCTGCCTATCTACTCATCTGGTTTCCACTACTGCCCTCAGACCAAGGCTGAGCATGCATTCATTCATTCATTCATTCAGTCATTCGCTTTACTTGACAAAAACTCTCTGAGTATCAAGTACCTGACTGAACTGTAGGCCCTAGAATACACAGAAAAAAGGCCATCAATGTCCCTAGCTTCCTGGCAGCTGAATTTTGGTGATGGGAACCCCTGTTGGACAGTCAGGGGTCTACCCAAGGATACATAAGCAGCTGAAGGTCAGGCCAGAGCAGAAGCCAAGGAGCTGCTCAGCAGGGGGATGAAACTGGCTAGCTCTACAGGAAGACTCAGGAAGCTCCACGCCTGTTCCAGCTGCTCGGTGACTCAGCAAAGGGATTTTCTGCTGCAGCCGAGGACCCAGAGTTGAGGCAGGAGAGGTCTGCAGGGACCCAATGGGACAGCCAGGTGTCTGTGGCCAGAGCTTCCACTACCCCTCGGGAAGCTGCTTGGTTTCCACTCCCTCTTCCTGCTGGAAACTGCCTCCCCCCAGCTCAGCCCTGCCTGTCTCCTTTGCTTCCTGCTCCTGGCCCGGAGTCCCCACAACACTTTTACTTGGTCCCTCAGTAACTGCCTGTCTGTCTCCTTCAGCCGAGTTTTCCCCAGACTAGCTGTAGGGTTTCAGAAATGTCATTTGGCCTCTCTGAGTCACCTTCATGTCCTTCTCTATAAAACAAAGCCACCTGAGCTCATGGACTGAAGCAGGTTTTGTGAACCATGACAGACCTGTCAGGGCTTGCTGGGCTGAGCAGAAGCTGAGTCCAGTGCAGTGTCAGGCCCCAACCATGATAATAGATACATTTTCTTGAGCACTCACCACATCTAAGCTCTTACCAGGCATTAGCTCACTTTGTCTTCACAACCAGTCTACAAAATAGGCCCTGTTACTATCCCCTTGTCTGCAGATGAGGAAGCAGAAATGCAGACAGGTCAAATAACTTATCCAAGGTCACACAGCTAGGATGAAGCCTGGATTTGAATATCTAGCTCTAGTCCCCACATACTTCTACACTGTGCTGTGTCCTCTCAAGGGTCTGTCCTTGGAGCTTCCACACTAGTCATGGTGGACGGATGTGTGGCAGGAGCTGGGCATGCTCAATATGGAGAAGAGATGGCTTGGGGACAAGGAATCCCTGCATCCCTCTCTTCATCTGGTTAAGTCCTACCCACCTTTTGGGACTTAACTTAAGGGTCCCTTCCCTGATCACTGTCTTTCTGGATGCTCTGGGGCACAGGTGATTACCTCTGTCACAGGTGACTATTTCGTTGCATCTAGCACCTTCTCTGCACCAGGCACCAGGCACCAGGCTAAGCATTTGACATTTTTTCCTTCATTGAATCTTCACAGCTCTTCTGTCAGTTCTTGGCTTGGCTTGGCTTGGCTTGGCAGAGGTCTCTGAAGGCAGGAGCAGAGCCCACTAGAGCCACCTTAAGAGAAAGGGAGCACACATTGGAAAGCCCCTGGGTGTCTTAGGGAAAACTGGTCTCACAAAGGATTGCAATCATACACTGGAACAATATCAAGAACCCTTACATGTCCTCTACATCTCACTCTCTCTTACATGTGGAGGTCACAGCGTCTCTTATCTAAGTTTCTCTCGTGGTCTTGACACCCTGGGACAGAAGTCTGCTCAGTGTAGGAAGA
Organism: Acinonyx jubatus; assembly: GCF_027475565.1. Lineage (NCBI taxonomy): Eukaryota > Metazoa > Chordata > Mammalia > Carnivora > Felidae > Acinonyx > Acinonyx jubatus. The sequence goes on along the minus strand of NC_069386.1, from coordinate 131,345,279 downwards.
ACTTCTCTCCATCAGGACTATTCAGACATACAGAGGCCTCCATAGGTCCGCAGGGACAGACGATGACCCACCCCTAGAGACATGGAAGCAGTGGTGGGAAATGTGTGGAGGAGATGTGCCAGCTCTGATGGGGACTTGAGCTCAGGCAGCCTCTTCTGGGCCTGTTCCATTTCAGCTACTCTGGGCTGTGAAATCCAGAATCATGTTTCTAAATGCCTCCTTGGTGTCTCTAGTGGGATGTCCAATGAATATCTCATAAAGGACACAGCTGAAAGTGAGCTCTTGTTCTGTGCCCCCAAACCTGCTCTGCCCACATCTCTCCCCACTTGATGGCAGCTCCACCTTTTCAATTGCTCAGGCCAAAACTTTAGTCATCCTTGACTCCTCTCCTTTTCTGCCATCCCACATTTGATTCTTCTGCAAATCCTGTTGGTTCTACCTCCAGAATCAGTCCAGAATCTGACTGCTCCCTCCACTGCTCTGGCAACAACCTGGTGCAAGCTTCCCCACCATATGGTCCCCCATTGTCCCTTTCACCTCTTCCCTGACTCCTCCCTGCTATTTCTCCAACACAGGCCTCTGCACTGGCTGTTCCCTCTGCCTGGAGCCCTCTTATTCCCTCTCAACCTTTTTTGCTCAGGTGTTACTTTCTCAGTGAATCCCACTATAACCTACATATTTAACATTGTAACTGACTCCCCCTTTCCCAGCCCATCCTGAGTGCTCGAATTCCTCTTACCCTGCCAGGTTTCTTTTTTCCTCCCACCCCCCTTTTTTCATAGCACTTACCACTTTTAATATACTATATAATTTCATTATTTTATTATTTATTATCTGTCTCCATCCACTGGAATATAAGCTTTATGGGGATATTGACTTTATTTTTTGTGCTCACTGATATACCCTAAACGTGTAGAACAGGGAGTGATCTGACATAGGTGCTCAATTAATAAATAAGATAATGGAAAGGTGGGGCTGCAAAAGCAAAGCAGGAGCTGGGAACCCACGGATGCCCCCAGAAGCTGATCAGGGAGCATGGAGCCCCCTCTCGTACTGGGCTTGAGGATCCAGGCAGACTCAGCCCAGCTACTCTCTATACCTCTTCTTCCCTCCTCCACTCTCATGCAGAGTTGCTCACCAGGCTCTCATGGGTCTGTGACTGCAGCCTTCATCCAGTTGAAGATGTAACAATCAGTACCCTGGATCTTAGTGAGTCCCCCAGATTCTCCTTCCTCTGTTCCCAGCTTGGTGGTTCCCAAACCCCCATAGGCCCTGCCCTTCTTCATCTCAGGTCTTAGCCTGTGCTGTGCCCCTCAGCATTAGCAAGACCACAATGGTGGCTAGGATGTCGTGGTGCTCTCCGTGGTCCTGAACCACCTCACTAGTCCCTGCTCTGTATAACTTTGTTCTTTGAGGAGCAGAGGTAGAGAGTGGGGAATTGTGTGCCCCAGAGGACCCCTCCCTATCTAGGTTACACTTATCTTTCCTCAAACTCTAATTCTGCTTTTTTTGCTTTTATTTAAACCTTCTTATCTTTGAGGTCTTGGCTAAGTTGTCACCTCCTCAAGGAAGTCTTCTTGGGCTCTGTAAAATTGAGTGTGAGCTTCTCCTCTGTGTTCACATAATGTCCTGTACTTCCCATATTCCAGTGTGTGAGGACCACCTCTCCAAACCCCATCAGTCAATTTTAAGCTCCTAGTCATTCTCCTGCACTGCTGTGTTCCCAACACATAAAGGATGACAATAAATTTTGGTTGAACAAATAAATGAGTCAATGAATGAAATGAATGAGTGGTGGATAGTATGTGGAAGGAATGCCCTCATGTTTTTTCTTACCCTTTAATCAAGCCAGGACCTCTATTCCAGGACCTCTATACCTCTCTGTGCTAGGACTGTGGCAGAAAAATAGGAGGTTGGCATGGTCCTTCCCCTAAGGATCACGTGACCCAGTGGAAGAATTAATGGTGTTTGATAACTTGAGCCCCATTTTACAGGTAGGAAGACTGAGGCTCAGAGAAATGATGCAATTCTTCTGTAACCACATATCTCAGGTGTAATGGAGGTGAAAACTTCCCCCTACCCCTGGACCTGGTACTCATCCCCTGCCAATGCCATCACTTCCCCCTCTAGATTGTAGTTCACACCCCTGTGTAATGATGACATTGGGCTAAATCTATCTCTAAGGGAATTTTTCAACTCCCAGATTCCATGGAAAATTAGGACCCACGGGCTTAGTCTCTATTCTTTGGGTAATAACTTCTTGTTCAAAGAAAGCCCTTTGTTCCAATGCATAGTTTTGTCTCCAGATCTCATTATCAGAAACAGGGTAGGGGGCCCTTGCTTTCCATGATCTGAATTCTCAGCAGCAACCTTAAATGCCTCGTCAAAGCTCATACATAGGAAGTGGGGGTAGGCATGATATGGCCCAGTCTGGCCTTAATGTGGTCAGTGGTCAGAGCTCCCAAGACAGACTACATCCCACCTGCTGGGGTTGACCTATGGGAACTGGGGGAAATTCTATCGTTGCCAACATGGAAACCTTCGCCTGCCAGATTCTGAGACGTAGGGACCATAAGATAATCCCTGAGCTAGTGCCAATTTTCACTTCTTGGAACGGTCCCACATACCCACCACACAATCATACAAACCCATGTTTCTGCTTCTGGGGTAGTCAGAGCCTGGTTTCTGATGATCAAAAATGGGCTATGGTGTGCAGAGTTACTCAATAAATGCTGTTTGCTCAAAGGACAAAGGTTTCGACAACACAGAGTCCACAGAAGAAAAATCACACAAGTAACTGCGGGGTGGGGGTGGGGGTGAAAGGTAGGAGATTCCTGGCTAAGCCAGGACGTACCAACACTGAAGGGGACAGCTGGGCTCCTGCTGGGGACTGAGGCTCAGTCTGGGGGGCAGGGCATGGGCAGAGGGAGGAGCCAAGATAAGCAATGGGACCCTACCAGGGAAGGCTAGAGGGAGGTTGCTAAAGGCTGGCTCTGTGACCTTGTTACTTCAGCTGTAATCAGGGCTGTTGAGAGACAAGCAAACATGGCACCCCAATAAATCCCATCTAGCACCGAATCTGGGAGAAGTGGAAGCAGTTGTGCTCTCCCCAGGCTCCGATTCTTTTCCCGTGTCCCTTTGGCTCTCAGCAGCTGGTGTGTTCTCTGGGGCTGGCCTACCATGTAGCTACTGCCATCTGTGATGTCCTCAGGGACACCATGCCTACTGGACTCACAGCTAAGCCCAGGGGAGACGACTCAGGGGAGTCAGAGGCCTGTGTGACCTTGAAAGAGTCTCCCAAGTCACCCTTCTGGCCCAATGTCCCAGCTGCAAAAAGGGACAAGCTAGATATTCTCTGAGGGCCTTTGGTGCCAGTCACACCAGGGCCCTCATCCTAGATTCTGAAGGGGGAGGGCTGGGTCTCCACAGAGAGGCTGTGCTGGCCCCAAATCTGGAAGCAGTTGTAGCTAGTCGCCCACGCACAGGCAGGCAGGCGGAAGGCAGGGTGCTGCAGCCTCGTTGCCAAGCACAGAGAACTTTCCACTGGGTCCAGGTTTCCATCACCATGGCAACCACTGGAGAGTGGAAGCAGAATTCCTCAGAATTCCAGGGATATTATATGGGGGAGGGAAGAACAAGAGAGTGAGCCCTGAGCAGACCCTGAGTGGACAAGGCCAGCACCCAAATGAGTCCCATATTTCCTTTTTGCCTTCTTCATTCCCTTCCTCCTTCAATGTTTCTATCTGTATCTTTTTGTCCTTTCTCTAAATCCTGATTTTCCTACTCTTTCCCCTGAGCTCTTGCTCTTAGGAGCCGTGGCTAACATTTACTGAGTGAGTACTATACACCAGACACCATCCCAAGTGTTTTACACATGTGAACTCATGTAATCCTCCCACCCTGTGTGGTAGGTTCTATCATCATCCCCATTTTCCAGATGGGGAAGTGGAGGCTCAGAGAAGATGGGTGACTTATTCATTTCACACAATACATGGCAGATTCAGCAGTTTGGTTGGGCTCCAGGGACTGCACCCTTAGCCACTATGGTGTCTGGGTGGTCTCCCTTGTCTGAACAAGTCCAGGTGCTGCTAATGAAATCGGGGGTGGGGGAGGCAGACAAGGGACACAGGCAGAATATGTTATGCTCTAGAGACCCCACAGAGCCTTCCCCACTTTCCCCTTCCCTCTGTCTACACCCCACATCGACCTTCCTGGCTGAGGCCAGGGCTGAGGGCAATGCCAGCTGACCACACCTCCCTGACACTATTGTTGACTGAGTTCCCTGGCCCTGGCTGACTGCTTATTCTCTCAAGCCCAGAGATGGCTACTGGTCTCGGGTTGGCATTGAGAGATCAAGGAGGCAAGAGACATGGGTATCATTTCCAGCACTCCCTCAATCTTCCTGGGGTACCCTGAGGAGAGAAAACCTGACCCAGGAAGTCTGGCTTATGCCATATCATGACCCTGCAAGAGAATTACTTAGAATTCCAGGGGATTCACTTCTCTCCTCAAAATCTCCCAGATCGTAGTGAGAAGTTGATCATGGGTCCTATTAAAAGATATTGTGGCAGGGACACCTGGGTGGCTCAGTTGGCTAAACATCCACTTTGGCTCAGGTTCATGAGTTCAAGCCCTGCATCGGGCTCTCTGCTGTAAGTGCAAAGCCTACTTTGGATCCTCTGTCTCCTTCCCTTTCTGCCCCTTCCCCACCTTCTCTCTCTCTCTCTCTCAAATATAAGGAAGGAAGGAAGGAAGGAAGGAAGGAAGGAAGGAAGGAAGGAACAGAGGGAGGAAGGGAGGGAGAGAGGGAGGAAGGAAGATGGATGCTTTGACAGCAGCAAATATAGCAAATCTGCCAGGCATGACCTCACTTGGCATAACCTCCATAGTGAGACACTCAACCAGGCTCATAAAGACCAGAACAAACTGGGAGCTGGGAAAGACCTGCTTCAGCTATGGGGAAAGAGAATCCCCTATTTGTGACTTTAAAGATGGCCAACTCCTCTCCACGCTGACTCTGCCTGCTTCTCACTCCCCTCTGGCTTCTGCATCCTTCTGGCTCATGTTCCTCTACCCACTACCTTCAGTTGGATTTTTGTCTTCAGATCCCTCACAGATGGTCCCACACTCTATCCAACTGTCTTGCTCAAATTCTGATCTCTTAATTGCTGGCTCCCTGATTGGGCAGAGCTCCCCGCCCCCTGACTATTTCATTAGGAACTGATTGATTGCTTTTAGCCTCATACTTCCCTGTAGTCCAATCAGCTGTGGCCAGGGAGGTGGGGTCTCACATTACTGAATATTGTCGCTGATATAATGGATGCATTTTTTCATTGATGTAAGCCATTGGGAATTGGAGATTCCTTTACCTGAGAAGCCACCTCACTAACTTGGAGCCTTCATGCCTTTGGTGATGAGTCACTCCTTGCCCCACTATGACTAGTTGAGTTGGAGTTTCTGTTATTAGCAACCAAAACTCTCTGGTGGCACCCCATTCATTTCACAGGTTATTGCAAGATTGAAAGGTCAGACCTCTTCAAGCTCAGTCATGAACTTACAGAACTGAAGTGAGTGAATCCAGAATGTTGCCTCAGGAAACCTGGATGTCCCAGTCCTATTCTTGAGACTCCTTCCAGGGGCCAGCTAAAACTGACATGGAGGCATGTGTTTCTGTCAGTAATCATTGGTGGCTGTGTACTGCCCCCAAGATACCTATGCTCAGAAGGACCAGAGAAATGAACTTATCCAATCTCCTCCACCATTTTGGTCAGGAAAGGGACAAACCGAGTTCTGAATGCTCAGTCCCAGGCCAGGATCCCCATTTGAGGAGCCAGCTTTCAATCACCTATGTGGGTAGAGGAGCATATCTGCAGCCAGAGGCCTCTCCAGCCTCCACAGTGCTCACCATAAATTTCCAGTCAAGCCAGTCCTACAAATGTCTTTCCAACTCCTGGAGCCTCGTGATCAAAGGGACATGGCTGTATCTCCAATGTATTATTTATGCCTCACTGTGTGGGCAGGATGTACCAGCTCAGCACTGAGTACTGGGAAGGAAGGGAAGACAGGGCCATCATGGGAGGCAGAGAACTTTTCACTCCAGAGCAAAACTGGACATTAAAGAACACAGAGCCCAATTCCCACATCCCCCAGCCTCTACTTGCCCATTTCTGATGATACAGAATTACCCCTTTGTTGTTTTAAGGGGTCTTCCTTGACACGAATTAAAATAAGCCTCTTGTAACTTCCTTCCATTATTATTTTCCCTTTGAGACCACTGACTGGGCATGTCTACCTCTCCATACTTAGTCTCACCCTGTTCTTTACCAATCCATATATGCCTCAACCTCCAGAACCCTTCCCATGCTTGTCATTTACGTTTGTCCTTTTTCTAAAGTAGGGGCTGGCAAAACTATTTGGCCCAGGGGCCAAATCTGACCCACTACCTATTTTGTAAATAAACTTTTATTAGAACACAACCACACTCATACATTTACTATTGGCTATGACTGCTTTTGTGCTACAGAGCTTAAAACATTTACTTACTTACATAGCCCTTTACAGAAAGAGTTTTCTGACATCTATTCTAAAGGATCAATTGTCCCATAAATGGTACAGGAGACCCCAGGTATGACTTGATCTTGAGGAATGACTCTTCCTTTTCCCCTCCCTGGACCCAGTGTGTGGCTGCTTAGTATAGCCACAGATGCAGTGGGGTTTCAGCAGCCATGGCCCAGTATTGGCTCCAAGAGAACCTGTGGTCAACAAAAATGCCCAGGTCACTTTTGCATAGCCTGTTGCTAAGGCCTGTTGCCAAGACAACCTCCTCTAGCCCTTGAGTTTTGCAGGGCTTGCATTACCTTTCTTCATTTCCCTTTGTTGCCTTTGTCACAGCCCTTGCCTTATAGAGACTATTTTGAACCATGAGTGTTTCATCCATCTATAAGCCAGCCAGCTTTGTGTCTTCCATATATTTTCCAGCTCCCTTTCTTTGTATTCATCCAAATTATTAATGTCACCAGAGACCTCCTTTCCAGGTTATTGATCTACTAAACAATGCTCCTTAGGCATCATTAATCTATCTTCTGTGACTTATCTCCACCTAGAACCTGCAAGGTTCCATTTTACCATATTATCAGTAAGGATACTGTGAGGCATTTTGTCAAATATTTGGCTGGGTTTCTTTTCTCAAGGACTGCTGCTCACCTTTTAGAAAAAAAGAATTGCAGAATAGAAGAGACTTTAGAAGTCACCTAACTGAACCTCTTTTCTCACAGGTGGTGAATTGAGGTCCAGAAAAGTGACTGGCCCAAGATGACAGAGTCAATTGGTGGTAGAACCAGGAATAAGATCATGCTCTTTGCATGACCCCTTGATGATTCAGCCTGTGTATTGGCCAACTAACTGCTGTAGCAAATAGGCCCAAACATGTAGCAGATCCCTACAACAGAGGCCCCTCTGTTACTCTGCTCACACTAGTCCTGGGCAGGTATTCAGGGTAGTTGGGTAGCTGTCCTCCTCACTGTCCTTCAGAGACCCAGGCTCCTTCCATCTTGTGGCTCAGCCATCCTGTGGGGCCTCATCATAGTTCCCTTCTAGCTGACCAATGGAGAGAGAACCCTAGCCCAGTCAGGAAAATTCTACTTCTACTTTGCTAAAACCCCAAATGATTTTTTTCTGGCTTTCACTGTCCCCCTCATTCTGCCCTTGAGCCATTTCTCCAGACCCCAGCCTTCTCTTAGTCCCTTATGTCACATGCTCAGCCCCTGTGCCCATCTAGGAAGGGCTTGGTCTGGAGTTTGAGCTGCTGTCCAAGTCACCACCAGACAGAGGGAAACTGGATGAATGAGCAGCCGGTATGTGTCCAATAATCACCCACTCTCTACAAGGGGGAGAAGGGGCCTGTTTCCCCCATCCTGTGGCAGAAGGAACAAGAAATGGCAGCTGGCAAGTTCACAACTGGGAATTTGCCCACACAGAATCACAAATCCTCCTCTCTGAATTTAAATGTATCTGGTGCCGTGGTGAAAGAAGCAGTTCCCACCTTGAGGAGAACCCGTCAGGCTAAGGGGTCTGCTGCGAGGTCCTGTAAGAGGTGGCCTTCTTTGTTACCATTGCTATTGTGGCTGGACAAGACTGTGAACCCCTGGTCCCCATTCTTTATACCCCTCATCTACCAGGCTCCTTCCCTGCTAGTAGTTTTCTGGAAATCTATATTGGTAAAGTCTGGGCTGACACTCTTAGCATTTCAAGGCCTTTCCCTTCAGTCCCACCCCCACCTTATCTCTCTCTACCATCTCCCCGATGCTCTTTCCTGAGGCAGCATGGCATCATAGATCTTTGGAGTCATACAGTTGCTGGTTCTGCCTCTTACCAGCAGTGTGGGCAACTCTCTATGACTCAGTTTCCTGATGTGTAAAACAGAGCTAATGATAAGTAGTTAACAAGGACACTGAATGGATGAAATGAAATATAGGTATGTAAAAGAGCCTAGCACAGGGTTTCCCTTTTCTCACCTGGATTCCCAAGGCCTCCTCCTCCTCTCTGTCTAGCCAGCTGCCACTTACCCTTCAAGCTCTACTCCCAACATCTTCCAGTGACTATTGGAGGTAGAGCTTCTATAACCAACCCATTCCTCAGCAATCTCGTAACACTAATTGACAGGGAATAATTATATATCTGCAACCTGATAAAATGCAGGGCTCCTTGTGAATTAGTCTTTGCATGAAGTTGCACTCAAAGAAAGTCTAGCAATTGAAAGCAATTTTAAAAGACATTTCAATCCTTGTTTTTTGATTCTTGGAAAACAATCAAATTCAAAACCCATAATAGACTTCTCCGAAGCTGCTTTTGGCATTCCTAAAGTCTCCAGAACCGGGAGCTACAGCTCTCACAAACCTTCTCTCCATGTTCTTCCCAGTCCCACCCCCTAGTTTTTCTTCCATTCTCTCCCCTCTAGGTCTTCATCATGTACAGTGCTTGGGGTGAAAGGGGAACATGAACACTCATGGACTAATAATAGGTCTTGTCTTCTTCTTATGTGTCTGGGTTTTCCATGGGTAGATCCCTCATCTAACAGTAAACTCCAAGAGAAAGAGACTGCATTTGGGGGTTGGCTTTTAATTATATCATTTCAAACAGACAGAACATCTGCAAGAATAGTACAAGGTTCTTCCTTATATACTTGACCAAAATTCACTGCTTTTCACCAAAATTCACCAGTTGCTTCCATTTGCTTGCTTTCTCTCTTTCTATAAATATATTTATTTATTTATAATATATATTTACATATGTAATATGTAAACATTTATACATTTTATATATTATATGTACATTTACATATTATATATAAATATATTTTACATTGTATATTACAATATTTATGGAAACATTTTTTACATATAAGAAATATTTTTTTCTTAAATAATTTGCAAGTAAGTTGGGGATATTGTGTCCATTTACCCTAAATACTTATGGGTGCATTTCCCAAGAAAAAGGACATGCTCTTATATAACTACAGTACAGTTATAAAAATCAGGGTATCAAACATTCTAGTAATATACTATGATCTATTACACAGTCCATATTAGAATTGTATCAGTTGTCTCAATAATGTCCTTTGTAGTTATTTTATTTTCCCAGTCCAAGATCCAATCCAGGGCCTCGAGCTGCTTTTAGTTGTCATATTTCTTTAGGAGAAAATGTTTTGTATATAACAGGTTTTTTTTCCTGAACCCTTACATTTAGGCAGCAATGCCAGCACAATGCTGTGAACCTAATAGCAATTCAGCAACCACTTTGAATTGAATTAGGAACACAAATTTTAAAGGTAATAACTTCAGTTTCTCACACCCTATGACAAACACTATTGGTTAGGTACCCAACAGTCATTCCATCCCCCGCTCCCACCTTGGGTTCATGGTTGTGGTGGTGGTTGGATGGATAGATGGGTGGATAGATGAGTAGATAGATGATAGAAAGGACGGTGGGTAAATGGGTGAATAAGGAATAGTTGGATAGAGGGATATACGGATGAATAGATGGGTGGATGGCAGATAGGGGTGGATGGGATATTTATATGGATGGTTAAATAAAGGAGTCAATTGGTTTGGGGATGGATGACGAATGATTAAGAGAATGAATGGTTAAATGGGGGGATTGGTAGTTGGATGTTGTTTGTGCCCAATGTTCACAGAGATATGCTGGATGAAGTACTTGGATGGGAGTCAGAAGTCCTTGGTTCAGGCTCTAACTCCACCTCCTACTCTAACTCTTGGAGAGCTCTTTCCCCACTCAGGACCTCATCAGCATCATATGTAAAACAAGTTTGTTAGACTAGTTGACTGTTTGATCCCTTCCATCTGGACCAACTCGCATCTCAGAAATGTTAGATGATTTCCCCAAGGTCATGGAGCTTGCACTAGCACGATGGAGCCCAGATTCAGATCTGGGCAATCTGACTCTGAAGTCCATGATTTCTAAATATTCTGCTTTACTGCTTCTATCGAGACATCAGGAAAAAGGCTCAAAGGCCAACCAGGGGCTCCTTGTTCCCAGTACCAATCCCCCTACCTCCATCCAGTCAAGCTGCTGTCCCAAGGAACTGCTCTGAGGCCCCTGCATGAGGAAGCACCTGGGCTTGCTCCACATTTTTCTGCCACGCCCAGAGCCCAAGAGATGATGCAGGTGGCATTTTCCACAGGCCTCTCCCTGCTAGCTTTCCTCCCAGCTCAGCCTCTCCATTCCCTGCCTGTCCCTATCCCCAGCGCCCTTTGTCACACCCTCACCCCCACACTCAGCAGCTTGCAAGACTTCCTGCCTCCTCCAGGCACCAAAGGAACTAAGGAGAGGTGCTACAGCTCTGAGACCTGGCTCCTTTCCAGCCACGTGTGAGAAGTATTAACACCTACCCACACAGACAGGAATTGGGCTCCACTCCCATAAATCCCAGGGACACACAATTTTCAAGGTGCTTCAAGAGGAGCATCACTTGCCTCTTGGATCTTACAGCAGGAGGCCTAGCAGGTGCTAAAGATGATGGTAAACAGGGGCACCAAAAATAAATGAGGAAAAATAAAACATTTTTAAAAGATTTTGATGTAATGTTGTAAAAGCACTATTAAAGTAATAATCACACACACACACAAAATCAGAATTTAATGAGACTATGGTATTTTCAATATTGTTTTAATTTTGTATGACTTGTGAGGTGGTGGCCACAATATACAGAGATACTGTATTTGTATCTCTTCCAAATACAGGGTCTCAGAAAATCTTCATGTGGCCCTCCCTTGGAGAGTTTGGAGCAGCAAGACTGAGACTGAGCTGACCAAGGCGGGGAGGGCTGAGTCCTGGGCCCATCACTCTCGCATTTCAGGAGTCTCCTGACCCTAGACCGGAAAAACTGTAGGCTGCCTCCCCCCAACTTCAGTTCCCTGCATCTCAACTTCCCCAGGCTCACCCTCAGAGCACAAGTGGTCTCCTCACTCCCAGATACATCCCTTTGAACCAGTGTCTGTGTGTGTGCATGTGTGTGTATGTGTGACAAATCGAAAGCCACATGACTAGTTCCAGACAGAGCCAAGACTTGAACCTTATGTGGTAGGAAATGAAGGGTCCATGCAACCTACGTCATTTGTACCAGTGCAAAAACAGGAGGCTTTACAGAGAGCCGTCCCTGGCAGTGATCCAAAGGTATAACTAGGTTCTGTGTCTCCCTCTCTCTCTCTGGTCCTCCCCAGCTCACAGTCTGTCTCTGTCTCTCAAAAATGAATAAAACATTAAAAAAAAATTTTTAAGGGGTGCCTGGGTGGCTCGGTTGAGCGTCCGACTTCAGCTCAGGTCATGATCTCACGAGCCCCTGAGTTGGCTCTTTGCTGACAGCTCAGAGCCTGGAACCTGCTTCAGGTTCTGTGTCTCCCTCTCTCTCTGCCCCTACCCTGCTCACACTCTGTCTCTCTCTCAAAAATAAATAAAACACTTTAAAAATTAAAACAAAAGCAAAAAACAAAGGTGTAACTATGCCAACAGTTTGCTTTGAGATTTAAGGTTAGATGAAAAGGTTAGTGTGTTATTGCCACACCCTTTTGCAGACATTAGCCAGCCTTCAGTCTTTATTCAGAATGTCTATTTGAGGCGTTTGCATACTATGTACTCATTCCTCATGTAATCCACTAACCATTGTTGAGTACTAGCTCTGGGCAAGGCACCTGGAGAAGAAGCATAAACAAAGAATTCAGAACCCAGTTTGTGACTGGGTCAGGGTTTATAAGTACCCTGGGAGCACAGAGACAGTGACTCATTAATTTTGCCTGAGGAGATTGGAGAAAATCTCACCAGGGAGCTGACATTTTGAGCTGGGTCATGAGGGAGAGAAGAGGGGAAAGGGAGAGGAAGAAGTTGTGTTTTTTGAGCATGGTATTAATTAGGGTAATGCTAGGCGCCATAACAAGCAAACTCTGAAATGGGCAATGGGTCAGATGGGATAGAAATTTATTATCTATTCATGTAAAGTCCAACACTGTGTTTGTGACTAGCAGGTGACTCTCTTCCATGTGGTGATTCAGGGGCCCAGTCCCCTTCCACATTCCTCACCTTGCACGTCTGCATCAGCCCAGTAGAAGGAAGAGCATGGACAATTACACGTGGGAATTTTTTTTTATGGGCCTTACCTGGAAGAGGCACACATCATTGTGATCACATTCCATTTGCTAGCACACAGGCACATGGCCACACCTACCTGCAATGAAGAGTGGAAAATGTTATCTAAGTCTGTGCCCTGGAGGAAAGAAAGGGTTTGGCCAGCAGCTGTAACAAACACTTGTTAATTCTATTCTTTAATTGTGTTACTCTTACCAGCAAACCTATAAAGTTGGGCATTTTTATCATTCCCATTTTGCAGATGAGAAAGCTGAGGCTTGAAAAGATTCTGCAATTGGCCCAAAGTCAGAGAACTGATAAGTGGCTGAGCTCTGATTCAATGCCAGGCTGGTCTGTGTGAGTCTGAGGCACGTTTACTTCCCCAACACTACCAAGCTTCATTGATCTCCAGGAAGGAGAAAGAATGGAAAGCAAACATGAGGGTGATTGCAAAAGACTGAAACAAACAAACAACAAAAACAATGGAAGCAAACAAGTGTGGAACTAGCCAGCATGGAAGGAAGAGAAGAAAATGCAAAGTGAAGTTCATGAGACTCTTTGCAGTTCATGCTGTCACCTGTAGGTGACATGCCATGGGTACCATAGAAGGGTTTAAAATCAGGCTCCACCAATCTCACCTATACACAGAAAAATCTTAAATAAAATACTATCAAATACAAAACAACAGTACATTTAAAATAGCACACAATGACTATGTAACATGTGATGGAGATAGTAGCCAATGCAATTAGATACGAGAAAGCAAGTAGAAGCATAATAATCAGAAAGGAAGAAAAACTCAGTTTGCTGATAATATGACTATATATATTTGAAAGAGCCAAAAGAATATGGAAAAACTACTATAAACAATGAGAATTTAGTAAAGTAGTAAGATAATAAAATCAACATGCATAAACCCATCATCTTTATAAATATAAAAAATTATAAGAAGAAGTTAACAGAAGAACAGGCTCCATTTGTAATGCAAAACTTGAAATAAAATATTTAGACATAAGCTTAACAAGAAATGTGTAAAATCTATAGGAGGAAATTTTTTTAGGTTCCTGAAATGCAAATATGTATACTTGAGCAAACTGATGTATATTCCATGTTCCTGGTGGGAAAGTTCAACACTGTAAAAATGTCAATTCTCCATAAGTTTACTTATAAATTTAATAGGATTCACCCTTCTCAAAATACCATCTTTTTTTTCCCTGGAGCATTAAAGATTGATTATAAAATTCATATGGAAGAAAGCTAGTAAGCATAGCCAGGAAAGAAAATGAAAGAGTAATAAGGAGTTCTACCCTTATAAGATATTAAACATATTTGGAAGCCTCTATAATTATAACAGTGTAGTATTGGTGCATAAAGATGAATATATCTATTTATGGTGCAAGGGTTGAAAATCCAGAAATAGACCCAAGTACTTAAGGAAATTGAGTATATGATAAAGGCAGCATTTCAAGTAAGCGGGGGCAAAGAAGGTTATTTAATAAGTCTTGTGGAACAACTGGACAGCCATACAGAAAAAGATAAAATTAGATGCAGACAAACACTGTGCACCAGGTTAAATTCCATTTACATGAGAAATCTAATTGTAAAAACAAAACAATATAAATAATCTTTATAACCTGGGATTGGAAAAACATTTTCCTAATTATGACTAGAAATCCAGAAGCAATATGGAGGGAAATGGTAAATTTACTATATTAAAAAAAGGCTTTTAAAATTTTCATATAAAAAACATATAAACATACGTTATAAAGCATATAAAAACACAGGGACAAATGATAAACTGGGAAAAAAATTTTTTTTTATTTTTTTTTCAACGTTTATTTATTTTTGGGACAGAGAGAGACAGAGCATGAACGGGGGAGGGGCAGAGAGAGAGGGAGACACAGAATCAGAAACAGGCTCCAGGCTCCAGGCTCTGAGCCATCAGCCCAGAGCCTGACGCGGGGCTCGAACTCCCGGACCGCGAGATCGTGACCTGGCTGAAGTCGGACGCTTAACCGACTGCGCCACCCAGGCGCCCCAATATTTTTTAACTTACATCACAAAGAATTAGTATTCCTTTTTTAAAAATTTTTTTAAAGAATTAGTATTCCCAACAACAGCTAAGAAAAGAAAAATGGGTAAAAGATGGGAATAGAGAGTTCCCAGGGGGAAAAAATGCAAATAGCTTCTTAACCTATGAAAATAGGAAAATGCAAATGAAAACTGAACCAAAATACCACTTCTTACCTATCATATGGGCAAAACTCCAAAATTCAGCAGCATACTCTGTTGGAGAAGCCCTAGGGAAACAGGCACTCTCCAATAGTACTGATAGGAAAGCATAAATATGCAACCTCTCTTGAGAGTTTGGCAATATCTAGCAAAATTACATAGGCATCTACTTTTTGATCCAGTAATCCCATTTTTAGGAATTGCCCCAAAAGCACACTGAAAGAAATACAAAATGATAGGTGCAAGGTCATTCACTGGAATATCATTTATAATAGCAAAAAGAAAAAAAGCTGGAAATAGCCCAAATATTTATCAATAAAGAATTGGCTGAAAAGACTATGTTCATCCATACAACAGAGTACTATTCAGCTATATAGAATGAGGACTACCTGTAAATGGTATTGTAGAGCAATTTCCAAGACATATTGCTAAGGGAGGGTACAGAACAGAGTGCATGGTTTGTTATTTTTTTGTGTAGAATGGGGAAATACACATATACACATATGTATGTATTTGTTTATATTTTCAAAAAGAAATAATCGAAGGAATTCCAAAAACTAGTAAAAAACAAGAGAGGCAAACACAGCGAGAAGCGACTTTTCTGAATGCAACTTGTTTTATAGTTTTGACTTGAGATCAAGTAAATAAAAATTGAAAACAAAGTCAAAGGATCTCTAATTTTTTTTTAATTACATACCAAACTGAACTAAATAAACCTACTTCTACATCATAATGGTTATACATCAAGCTGGCAATGTAACCATATGGAGAAAAAAACATGGTTTCAAGTGACTTTAAAGCACACTATTCAGCAAATCTTAAGGAAGAAATCACACACAAAGCAATCTCCAACTGTATTTAGTTATTGGTTATTGTCAGTGTCAATGTCAGCATGGTTAGTTTGAAACTACTCTTATCTGTGTGAATATATGTGTGGATGGATGGATGGATGATGGATGGATAGATGGATGGATACAGATAGGACAATAAATATTTTGGGGGCTAGAGAAAAGAGATAAATACGAAATTAAAAAGTTAAATAAAATTTTACCTATGCTCTTTAATTAAATTTGAAATATCAGTATCACAGGATTTTTTCCCTCTTTCTAAAATATGCAGTTTTCCCCTTAGCATTGTCCACTGAAAAGTCTTAGAAGCAGTAACAACCCAATTGCCATACTTAATATCTAGATTGTGATGTCTGAGTACCTTTTCTCACTGAAAGAAAACCAGGGTTCCTTGGAGAAATGGCTGATTTTAGGGATGGGGCAGGAAATGTACAGGATGAGTCTGGATCCTCTTGTTCTGTTTGAAAGCAAGGCAGTGATTACTGGGGTCATGTCAAAAAGGACACGAGAACCAACTTGAATGAGCTCCCCCTGGCCAAAGATGGGAATATTCATTTGTCAAGAAGACTAACGACCAAAATGGAGTAAAGCACGTAAATATGTTAAAAACCTACTGATCATAACGGCTTCAATAAAAAACAAAAACAGTCCTTTATTGGCCACCTGTGGAGGTTTGCTCAGGCACTATCTCATCACTTTGAAAGAAGACCATCAAAGAGAAAGAATCAAGCACTTCAAGCAGTTATCATGCCTTTCCTGTAAAACTCATTTTCAAGATAACCAAATGGTTGATGTGAGAACATTCCTCTTTACAGAAGGATGAGAGCTAATAAAAGCAGGAGAAATGATAAAATTAGAATATCACCCTTGCAACTCCTAATGAAACAATGGGTCTACTCACTCAATGGCTACTAAAGCTGGTGGAAAGGGGTAGAAGACTCAAGGAGAACTTTAGAATAGGTCAGGCTCTAGCACCTGCACTGACTGATCAGTCAACATCACACAACCGATGTGAGACATCGAATAGAACATCCTCCTGATGGGATGCCCACGAGTACACAGCAGTACCCGCAACATAATTTCTTTTCCCTAAACACTAAATCTGAATCTATTTAAGCCTCTAGATATTCCAGTTTACAGAAAAATGGAGGAGAGAGGAACGTGCCAAACACCACCACGAGAACACAGTCAAATCCAGAATGTTGGACTTTTTATAGGGCAAATGATTGCGTTTCTTTGACAAAGGAATGGTGTTTTTATTTTTTTTATAAAAATGTTTTAATGTTTATTTATTTTTGAGAGAGAGAGACAGAGTGTGAGCAGGGGAGGGGCAGAGATAGAGGGGGAGACACAGAATCCGAAGCAGGCTCCAGGTTCTGAGCTGTCAGCACAGAACCTGATTCGGGGCTAGAACTCATGAACCATGAGATCATGACCCAAGTCAACGTTGTCCCTATTTTTTAAATGTTTATTTATTTGTTTTGAGAGAAAGAGCGAGAACACATGTGAGCACAAGCTAGGGAGGAGCAGAGAGAGAGAGAGAGAGAGGGAGGGAGGGAGAATCCCAAGCAGGATCTGTGCTGTCGGTGCAGAGCCCGACGCAGGGCTTGAACTCACGAACCATGAGATCATGACCTGAGCCAAAATCAAGGGTTGGCTGCCACCCAGGCACCCCAGGAATGGTGTTTTAAAAGGAGGGGCAATTGTTACAGACTGAAAGAATCTTAAGAGACATGCCAACCAAATGCAATGGGTGGAATCCTAATTCAAACAAGTGACTGTAAAAAGGCTTTTTAAGCGAACTGGGGGCAGAATAAGGGTACTAGATGATGTTAAGCAACGAAATATTAATTTTGGCATGATAAAAGTATTAGGGTGATATTAGTTACCAATAGATGAAGCCCATGTCAGAATGCTCAATACACTACTATGTCTGCTTTTCTTCATGTTTGGAAATTTTTCATGATAAAACATTAAAGAAAATCAAAGACTCCAATAGAGACAGAAGTGCCATCCTTCCCAGCCCCAGCCCCATCTTCTGGGCCAGCGGCCACCGCAAGTCCAGGCCCCTTCAGGCCACTGGGGATTTGGCCCCTGTGAATGTGCAGGGGCTTGCTCTCCTCTGTGAGAACTGGGGCATTTCTGGGAAACCGTATGAAGAGAAGCTTGGACTTACTCTGTCACTGTGGGTATTTGGGGGACGACTAGGTCGCATCCGTTTTTTGCAACCTCACATCTGCTCTTTCCATCATCCTGCAGAGTTCAGCCTATTGTGGGGGGTGGGGGTCCTGGGCAGTGCCATGGTGCCATCCAGGGCCTTCTCTGGACTTCTCATGGGGCCCCTGAAGAGATGCCACACAAGTTCCCCAGCCCTACACCAGGAAACCCGGGGCTACCAGCCAGGACCACCTTTGCACTCAGGGGCTGAATAAAAGCCCTTCAGAGCCCCAGAGAGGCATAGGAAATCATCCCACTTATTCAAATATCTCACCAAAATGGAGGAGACAAGCCTTTTTACCTTCACTTTGAGTGTCCCTCCTCCTCAGATCATCCAAAACGCTCCAGCACATACGAGTCCAAGGCAGATGATGCTGGGGCCAATACAGCATGCCTCTAACTTAAACCAGGTACATAACTTGAGTTATTGGTTCAAATTTGTCCCTCTCCCATCAGAGAGTTCTAAATCTGCATCTACTACAGCCTCATGGTAGACGGAGAGTACTTCCCCACCCTTTGGACTTGGGCTTGCCCATGTAACTCACACAAATGACATTGGAATATTGGTGGCCATTTAGTGGGCAGAGGCTTGAAATGCATTCACCCAGCTGGACTTGCCCTGTTGAGCTCCACTGGTTGGATGGAAGAAGCTGCCTCTTCAGTCTGAGCCCTGGAATCAGACAAGTGGAACAGACCACATACCCCCAGCAGCTACTAGGCCAAGAAACACGAGTTATATGTAGAGTGGGCTTGAATTCAACCTGCAGCTGGGGGCCTGGAGCCCAGGGCTGGGCCTCTGGAAACCAGCCCAGCCTAGCTGAGGTGCGCTGGGCCTGAAGACCCGTGAACATGATCATAATCAATGGCCATCTTAAGCCCCTGGGTTTGGGAGCATCTTATTACACAACACTAGTGTGTAACTAATATACCAAAGAATAAAGAGCTTGCTTGGTATGCTGCGGCCATAAAGAGACCTGACTTTTAATCCAGCTCCACCATTAACTGTCTGTATGACCTTTCACCTCTATGAGACTCAGGTGTTTCCCTTATTAAATCTCTGCTTATTTGGGAGCTACACGGCCAGCTGGGCTCACTAATCCCATGATCTCTCCAGCCAGTGACCCCCTAAGACCCATGCGCGTTGCTTTACAAATGTGGACCCAACAAGTGACAGGCAGGGAAGGACTGTTTAAAAGAATGATAAGCTCTCCAGAGCATTTGTTTATCTGATCTCTTAAAATCAAGCTTAGAATTTTCTACCATGTATAATACCAAATGAGATCACCTATTTTGAACTTAATACCTTACATAAAAGTGTTTTTCAGAACTGTTTGTGTTTCCGAGCATGTATTTAATCAAATAATTATCTGTGGATGGATGTTTTTAAATGTTTATTTGCTCAACCAAAGACTTAATCTGTGTAAAAATGTCTGAATCATGTGTAAGAACTCTGGAAATTCTACTAAACATTAAAGGAGCAAAACCATAGATTATAATGGGGGTGGAGGCAGGGAGTGGACCCCGGGGGGTTTGGAAAGCCAATTCATTTGAGTGCAGGAAGACAGTATTAGGATTTTTATTCAGACCTGTATGTAAAACTCCAGAAAGAAACGAAGCTTTATTGATGTTGAATTTACAAACTGACCTCCAGATTGTCCCAGATCAGGTGGCCACAGCACTGGAGGGACCATACACTGAAACTCTCTCCCAATGGGGTTTCAGTATATGGTAGTTCGGCTTTGCCTGGGCAACTGGATTTGCAACTGCCTACTTTTCATTAAATCAACTCTAAGTGGACAGATGTCTTTAAAAGACTCCTATGAAGGGGGCACCTAAGTGGCTCAGTTGGTTAAGCGTCCAACTTTGGCTCAAGTCATGATCTCTCTGTCTGTGAGTTCGAGTCCCGCATCGGGCTCTGTGCTGACAGCTCAGAGCCTGGAACCTGCTTTGGATTCTGTTTCCCTCTCTCTGCCCCTCCCCCACTCGTGCTCACACACTCAAGTATGCATATGTTAGAAGGATGGATGGTTAGAAATTTTGCTGGTGGAGTGCATGATCAAAAAGCTTGGAAGTTATGGAGGCAGATGGAAACTATACTCCACGTGACGAGCACTGAGTAACACATAGAACTGTTGAATCACTGCGTTGTGCATCTGAAACTAACATAGCATGGTATGTCAACTAAATCCCAATAATAAAAAAATTTTTGAATCACACACAAAAAGTTATTAGCTGTGAGACCTTTGGAAGTTTCTTAACCTATCCGAAGTTCAGTTTCTGCATTTATAAACTTTTTAAAGCTTGTGGCATAGAGTTGTCAACATTCTCCAAATGTTAGCTATTATTATTATAACAAAATGTTGGCAGAGCAAGGTTAGCACATTCATAGTAATTGTATAATATCTTTTGCTGGATTCTGGTATGTGGCTTGGGCAAAGGAAGTACCTGAGGAACTTTGCATTTTACATAATAAGAAAAAAAGTTTGGAAGCTACTTCATGAAGATCTAGGCAAGCATACAGCGTCAGAAAACGGGAAGAATGGTTGGAAAATGAGACTGGGAGAGAAAGCTTAGCTGAAGGTCACTTACTAGCAGGTTTATTTAACCTCCACACGTTTCAGATTTCTGCCAAGTGTGGATAATGATTGTACCAACTTCAGAGGGCTATCATAAGGAGTCAATGAGTCAGTAACACTGAAAACAGGGTTGGCTCATAGTAAATGCTCCCTAAGAGCTTGTTATATAAATTGCAGAATCCCACAGGATTTCATCAAGTGGAAATACTGACCGTGAATAAACAGTATGCCAGAGCATTGGAAGTATGCGTCACAAATGTGAGCTGTTGGAAAGAATCAAACACAAACGGCAGATGCCAGGCTGGGTACAGGTACTGGAATTATAATCCCTGGGCTCTCCCTTTCAGTGGGATGCACATGACATCATCTATTCTGTCAAACTCCACACTGGCTCCTGGGATGATAGAGAAGCTCCCAGCCTGATGGAGATGACAGCGATGCCAACAGACGTGACAGCCCAGTGGGACAGGAGCTGGGACCAAGGAGGGACTGGCTTTGAAAAAGCCTTTCATCAAAGGATACAAAATGCGGATTCAAAGGGGCGCAGGCACCCCAATGTTTATAGCAGCGCTCTCAACAACAGCCAAATTATGGAAAGAGCCCAAATGTCCATCGACTGATGGATGGATAGAGAAGGTGTGGTAAATACATATACAATGGAATATTACTCAGTGATCTAAAGGAATGAAATCTTGCCACTTGCCAACAATGTGGATGGAACTGGAGTGTATTATGCTAAGCAAAATAAGTCAGGCAGAGAAAGACAAATATCATATGATTTCACTCACATTGGAATTTAAGAAACACAACAGATGAACACAGGAGAAGGGAAGGAAAAATAAGATAAAAGCAGAGAAGGAGACAAACTGTAAAAGACTCTTAAATATAGAGAACAAACTGAGGGCTGCTGGAGGGAAGGTGGGTGGGGGGATGGGTTAAATGGGTGATGGGCATTACGGAGGAGACTTGTTGGGATGAGCACTGGGTGTCATATGTAAGGGATGAATCACTGGGTTCGACTCCTAAAACCAAGACTACACTGTATGTTAACTAACTTGAATTTAAATTTAAAAAAAAAAAGGGTATTTGAAAAAATAAGCCTTTCACTGGTTCATCCGCTTCCCTCTGGCTTGGATAACTCTCATCCTGACCAGGTCTCCCTCCCCTCTCCCCAACCTGGAGCTTAGAACATCAGCTGCCATAGTAACCAGGGACCCTGAGGGAGAACTCAGACCTTAGCTACCAAGGTCATCAGATGGGTTAGCCACTCTGTGAGAACCACCTGAAGTTGGGTGAAGGCAGTCAGTCCCCAGGAGCCAGGGATACAGGAAACCATGGTGTCCCAGTGCACTCGTCTGCTTTCCCACATGAAGATCTATTATTATCTAAGTGGTGTGGGCTGGAAGTCAATTTGTTTTACAGGAGCCCAGAGGGCTGAGTGTCCTATTCCATCCACCAAAATAATAACAAAGCAATTAATAAATAATAGAATGGCATTGATTTTGTTAAAGACGGGCAGTTACATGGCCCATGGGCTGTGACTATGAGATTCAGATGGTGGAGTGAGCTGGAGCCTGAGGAGGACCGACATCCTGAGAAGCTGGACAGGAGAGGAAGGTCTTGAGGAGGAAGGGGCGGCAGCCCCAGGCTGCTCTGCCTGCCTCGTGTCCAGAGTCCTGTGTGTGGTTGTCCACTGACCGTCCACCTAACCAGGTCATCAGGCTATGGCCGATGTTAGAAGCTACTCATCCACGTGCAGGTGAGGCTGGGGTTCTCTGTGTGGGGGCCAGAGAGGCCCTTCCATAAGCCCTCCAGGTGAATGTTCAGGGTCTGCCTTTGGGCTCCGTCCTGGGTGGCGATCCCCTTGTTTTTCCCTGTGTCCAACCCTGAGCTTGGCTCAGAACAGGGGCTCATCAAATGTTTGGTGTGATGGACAAATAAATGAGTATGCATTGGCTCAGACACTAGAGGGACAACATGGCAAAGGAGATGTCACACAGTCTGGAGCCTGGGCTCTGTCATATCCCAGCTGCAAGCCTTAGATGTGTTATTTAA
Source organism: Acinonyx jubatus (assembly GCF_027475565.1). Lineage (NCBI taxonomy): Eukaryota > Metazoa > Chordata > Mammalia > Carnivora > Felidae > Acinonyx > Acinonyx jubatus. Next base: position 131,322,715 of record NC_069386.1, on the reverse strand, counting down.
TGGGCTTCTGTTTCCTCATCTATAACATGGGAGGGGGGATCAAGTGAGTTACTGGAATAGAAGTCTAGAAAAGTGCCCAGACGTGGTAAACACTAGCTGTCGATGATCAGCAGGACCATGCACACAAGCACTTCCACCACCTGTGTGCCAAGTGTCACCACATGCTGCCCATGTGTCCTCCGTGGCAGCTCTCGAATATGAGCCACCTCCCCAACCTCACCACCTTCCCTCACCCCTCATGCAGGCCTCCAGGCCTCCTCCTCCCATCTCAGTGGCATTGAATGTCAGGCAAGGGATGGTCAGATCATCTAAGGCCTTTGTACTCACATCGTGATCCATGAACCAGAAGCATCGTCATCACCTGGGAGCTCGTGAGAAACGCAGCCACTGCAACCGCATCCCAGACCTACTGGATTCAAACCAGCGCTTCGGCAGCATCCCAGGGGGGTTGTGGATACGTTAAAACCAGAGAAGCACTCAGAGTGGTTCTCAACCCTGACTGCATAGTAGCATCACTGGGGAACAGGGGAATCAGAATCACTGGGATGGTGTGTGGCCATCAGTCATTTTTACAAGGTGCCCAGGGTTAAGAATCCATGAATAGACAAATGCTTTCCCATAACAGAGAAGTCAACCAGGGTCAAATCTAGGCAGAGGCAGAACAGGCCATAGAAAACAGGCACCCTTCTTCCTGCTGTGACAGTGTGAAAGCTCAGCCACTGTTCCAGGCCCCATGGGAATGACAATGGATGAGACACCCTCCCGACCCTATGTTGCTCCTGGTCTGGGAAAGGAAAACACCTGAGTAAAGAGCCAACAACAAGTCAGTATGGGAAGGGGTGGGGTCCGGGTACAAGCTTGGGGAACACAGAAGAAGGGGTGAAGGACCTGCCTGGGGAGGCCTGGAAGGGAAGGATGGGGTGGGCAGCTTCTGAGCCTTGTCTTGAGGGCCTGGGAATTTGGCAAATGCAAGAGAGGGAGAACATTCCAGAAAGAAGGAACAGCATCGCAAAAGCATGGATTCACAATTGGGCTCTTTGGTGAGTATAGGGACTGGTGAGAAGCTCAGAGAGGTTGAACCCCAGAGTGTTTGGAGCACAGAGGCTAGTGAAAGATGAAGGGAGCCAGGACTTTATCCTGAGGACACCACCCAAGTTCTGGTAAGAAAGAGCAGAGGCAGAACCACACTTGACACTTAAGATCACTGGCAGCAGAGGGGAGAGTGGATAGGAGGGGACAACCCAGGGGATGGGGACACATGAGATATAAAGAGGGTGTGACCCGGAACGGTGGCAGAGGAATGGAGAGGAGAAGCCAAGTGCAGGCCACATTTCAGAGGAGAAATTGATGAGTGATGCATGGGGTGGGGACAGCCAGGCTCCATGGTCCAGAGCAAGGATCTCAGTTTGAATCCCAGTTGCTTACCCCTTTCTGTGCCTCAGTTCCTTAGCCATAAAATGGGACTGTAAGTAGTACATCCACATAGAGTTATGTTTCAAAGATCAAATGCATTAATACAGGTGGAGCTTTTACAATGCTGCCCGGTAGATTGTAAGTGCTCTATAAGTGTTGGCTTGTGGCAGAGAGGACCACTTGAACACCAAACAATCATGCTCCTCCTTCTTCGTGTGCAGGGAAGTGCCTGGCTAGTTGGGGACTATGTTTCTCAGCCACCTTGACCTTGAGATGGGGCCCCAATGGCTGTGTTCTGGCCAATAGAACATGGGGGAACGTGATGAACACCACAACCTGACCTGGCCAAAAAATCCTCCCCACTCTCTCTCTCTCTCTCTCCCTCTTCCTGCCAGTGTGGATGTCAAAACTGAGAGTGACCTTGGGGGATCTAAATGATAAAAGATCATCGTTCTCTCCCCTCCATGATTTTAGCTCAAATCTGTTCACTTGTCATTGATCTGGCATCAGAGAAGAAAACAGCTGTTCCCCAGAAGTTAATTATCCAATAAAGAAAGTAAAACATGTCAGAAGAACTAGGCTCGAGTTTTCATCTCTGATTTTAATTGCATGACCTTGAGTGAGCCACTTGATCTTTCTGAGCATTATCCAAAAAAATGGGGATGAACTCCCTTACGCAGCTGTCAAGAAAGTTAGATCAAAGCATAGGTATAAAAGTTCTTTGTAAATTTTCCGGTGTCTGCTTTACTCCTGAGTTCCTAGGACTCTTACACTCCTTTGAAACTCAGCCCAAGGGTAATCCTAGAGCCCAATCCTTCCATGTCCCCAAGACACCGTTTGCTTTCCTCCCTCAGAGCGCTGAGCGAGTCTACGTTCTTTTTCTTCTTCTTCTTCTCTCCTGCTAAGTTTAAGCATCTTACAGGGGCATCTGCATCTTCAACCTCGACCCAGCACAGTGCTTGGCACCTCGTGGGCATTCAGGAAATTCTGCTAAATGAATAACTCATAAAGCCAGTAATTTTGGGTAGTGATGGGAACTATATCACCTCCCACTGAAAAATCCATTTCTCTGCATTTTCGAGTCATACTTAGAGCCTGCACTATTCCGTTTGTTTCAATTACATTAGCTAATTAGTTCAGTGCTTAAGCTTTTTCTTGGACGTTTTCCACCAAAGATATAGTTGGTTTCCAGAAATAATTTAGGTGCACACTGTGTATCCCATTTGGAAGACAGTGAGAACCTCCTCCTAGTTCTGAGCAGGCTGGGACTGGGAAGAAAGAGAAGGCTTCCACCCCGAGGGGCTTCTTAACAAGACCAGTGTTGAAAAGGAAGGACACCTCCTGTGCCAGGTTGTCGCATCCAAAGATGGCTGCAATAGCATGGCCCACCTCACGTATGTTTTGGCGATGTGACCTTGACATCCCTCCCGTGAGAGGAGGCACCCAGGCCTGCTCACCCTCAAATCTGGGTGGATTTGTGTTTCTTTGACTAATAGAGATGGCTGGTTATACTGCAATGGAAACTGAAACACACACACACACACACACACACACACACACACACACACCCCAGCACTGCAGAACCAAGATTCTTACTTCCCATCTAGTCCCTCGTGTAGTCCAAAGCCCACAAATGCTGAAATTCAAGAATACTCCTAAATCTACCTCTCACTAGCTTCTGTTACCTGATTTGTGTGACCTCTGATGTTATCTTCCTGCTCCTTTTATAACCTACACATACACACATTCGCTCAAAAGAACATTCTCTCTTTGAAGGAGATATACAAATAGCCAGTAAACACATGAAAAGATGCTCAGCATTGCTAGTCATTAGGGAAATGCAAATCAAAGCTACAATGAGGGACACCTGGGTGGCTCAGTCAGTGAAGCATCTGACTTTGGCTCAGGTCATGATCTCACGGTCCATGGGTTCAAGCCGCGCGTTGGGCTCCGTGTCGACAGCTCAAAGCCTGGAGCCTGCTTCGGATTCTGCGTCTCCCTCTCACTCTGCCCCTCCCCTGCCTGCACTCTGTGTCTCTCTCTCTCTCTCGAAAATAAACATTAATTTTTTTTTATTTATTAAAAAAAAAAAACTACAATGAGATACCACCCTACACCCATTCGAATGGCTACTATCCCCAAATGGGAAACAACAAGTTTTGGTGAGGATGTGGGGTCATCGGAACACTTGTGCACTGTTTTGGGGAATGTCAGATGGTGCGGCCACTGTGGAAAACAGTATGGAGATTCCTCAAAAAATTGAAAATAGAAATACCCAATGATCCAGTAATCCCACTTCTGGGTATATACCAAAAAGAACTGAAAGCAGGGACTCAAATATGTACACCCAGGTTCACAGCAGCGAAAACATGGAAGAAACCCAAGTGTCCGTTGATAGATGAAGAAATAAACAAAATGTGGCATATATATACAAATGAATATTATTCAACCTTACAAAGGAAGGAAATGCTGACATGTGCTGCAGTGTGGATGAAACTTGAGGACATTATGCTAAGTGAAATAAGCCAGTCACAAAAAGACAAATACTCTATGGCCCCACTTACCTGAAGTACTTGGAGTAGAAAAAAATCACAGGAACCGAAAGTGAAATGGCGGTTGCCGGGGGCTGGAGGGGGGGACGTGAGGGGTTAGTGTTTCACAGGGACAGTGTCAGTTTTACAAGATGAAAGGGTTCTGGAGATGGACGGTGGTGATGATCGCATAACAGTATAAATGTACTCAATCCTGTTGAACTATACACTTTAAAATGGTTAAAATGATTTTACACGCATGTATTTTAACACAAAAAAATTGGAAAAAGAAGAAAGAAAAAAACATTCCCATCAAGTCAGATTGAATTAGAGTTCTCAGTGTTCATAACTCACCATGCTTCACTCACCCACTAAACCTCTACTCAAGCTGTGCCCATGATCCGAAGGCCTTCTTGTCTTTTTAGCTATTCTCAAACTTTGTTGTATCAGCTAAGAATAAGCAGGGCTGGTATTCAGCTAGTTTTCAGCTGATATGTATTGATATAGCTGGACTGGTGGCTAAAATATTAAAATACTTCCATACTACACGATAAATATCTTCTGCTCCAATCTCCCTGCTATCCTAGCCCTTCATCTGGTACCCTGGCACTATGACCAGAGTTTGTTCGGACCTGTCAGTGCCCATGCCATTCTGGTGTTTAATATTTTGAATATGACCCCTGGAATTAGGTTCAGCTTCAAATAACAGGAAAAAACGAGAGACGTGATATAGAAGTTCGTTTCTGTCACACAAAAAAGTAAAGAGATAGGCAGTTCAGGGACAGCATAGTGGCTCCATAGTATCATTTAAAAAAAAATAGGCTCCCATCATGCTCCATCATCCTCAGTGCATATTTTCTGTCTGCGAGGTCAACTCATACTTCAAAGTAGATGCTGGAGTTCCAGCCATCACATCAGCATTCCAGACCAACAGAAAAAAGAAAGAGGGATAAAGGGACTCTGCTCCCAGCTGAGTCAGATTCTTTTAAGCAGGCTTTCCAGAAGTCCTACTTAAAGCATGTGCTTTCACTTCTTTGGCCAGAACTTAGTCACATGACCAAACCTAACAGCAAGGAAGGCTGGAAAATGTAGTCTCGATTTTGTTATTAAGAAAAAGGGGAAGAATGAATATTGAGGGGCAGTTGGTACTTTCCGATTCTCTTATCCTTCAAGGTTTAGTGCAAGACTTCCCTGTGACAGCAGTCCCCTAGGATGTCTTACATCACACATCATTGGAACCACAGGGTCTGTATTCACTGTTAAACACTCAGGGCTTTATGTAATAATAACTATAGTAGTTCTAGTAGTTACCATTCACTGGGCCCTACAATGTGCCAGACACTAAGTACTTGGCCTGCTTTATCTTATTTAATCCTCACAAAATCCCTACACGAGGGTATTAACTCTCATTACCCCCAGTTTGCAAGTAAGGAAACTGAGGCCCAAACGGAGATGAAATACTTGCTTGAGGTCACAAAGCTTGTAAGAGGTAGAGTCGGGATTTGATTGGTGAGCTTGTTAAGACAAGAAACCAGCACCCACCACAGTCGTCAGCAAAGAGAAGACATTAAAAACAAATAAGGGGGCACCTGGCTGGCTCAGTTGGTGGAGCATGTGACTGTTGATCTTGAAGTCGTGGGTTCGAGCCCCATGTGGGGTGTGGCGCCTACTTAAAAAGAATAAGTAAATAGATATTTTTGAGACAAAGAAAACCTTGTTGGTTGATCTAGTAACTAACTCATCATCGAGACAGAAACAGCAACCAGAGAAGGGACTTAATGGAAAACCCCAGCCTTTTCCAGGTACAGGAAACCACAAGTCCCAAAAAAGGTAAGAGTTGACGCTGTGGCTCCAAAGGTCGAGAGATATGCAGAGACCACGGAACAAAGCAGGGCTGAAGTCCCAGGCCTGCCTCTGCACCCACTGCGGGGATCCTCCAGACAATGTCCCACAAGGCTAGTGTATCTCCAGAAACTCCAGGAATGACCCAAGTTGCCTTCATAAGCCAAGAATTTCCATTTGATGCCCAGTGGATTGCTTGTTTGGATTCAGTTTTTTATTGTTTCTTATTGAGCAATTGGCCATCAATGAATGGGCGCCTGGGTGGCTCAGTCGGTTAAGTGTCCGACTTCAGCTCAGGTCATGATCTCCCAGTTCACAAGTTCCGGCCCCCCCCATTGGGCTCCGTGCTGACAGCTCAGAGCCTGAAGCTTGCTTTCCATTCTGTGTCTCCCCCTCTCTCTCTGCCCCTCCGCCCCCAAAGATAAACATTAAAAAAAAAATAAAAAATAAATCAATGAAGCCACCTTCTGCAGCTCAAACATACCCAGGCAAGACGCTGAACATTTGCTGTCAGTGGCCAGCAAATCGTGAATGACTATTATTACTAGTTCAACAGAAAATAATTCACACAGGTTACAAAAGCCTCGGAGGGCTGTTTTCAGCTTTTCTCATGACAGTGCTACATATTTTAGTACCAGCCTACGATACCTCTTTCCTAGTGCAGAGACTTCTGGAAAAGCAGGCATGGACCTCTCCTTCTGCTCTAAAAAATATATATACCTTATTAGGAAAAAATGTCAAGCATATACCAAAAAATTAGTTTGCACCATATGAAATTGCCATTTTGAAGGTCAAAAGTGGTCAAATATCAGCAATTTCATATGACTCAAATTAATAGGGTAGTATGACCCCAAGCACCCGTCATCACCAACTACAACAATTATCAGCTCAGGGTCAATCTCATTGCATGTAACCCCCCACATCCACCTCTCCACCGTGCATGACTTGAAAGCACACTCCAGACATCTGATGATTTCATCCACAAATATTTCCGTTTGCATTCCTCAGCAGTTAGGACTCTTTTTTTTTAATTTTTTTTTTTAACGTTTATTCATTTTTGAGACAGAGAGAGACAGAGCATGAATGGGGGAAGGTCAGAGAGAGAGGGAGACACAGAATCTGAAACAGGCTCCAGTCTCTGAGCTGTCAGCACAGAGCCCGACGCGGGGCTCAAACCTACGGACCGCGAGATCATGACCTGAACCGAAGTCGGACGCCCAACCGACTGAGCCACCCAGGTGCCCCAGTTAGGACTCTTTTTAAGCATAGTCCCAACCATCTTAACTGTGCTCAAAAATTAAAAAATCACTCATTGACATGATTAAATATCCAGTCAGTGTTTAAATTTCCCCAATTGTCTCATCGGATGTCTCAGCTTTTATTGTCATTGTTGTTTTTTAGTTTGTTATTAAGACTCAGGATCCAAATAAAGTCCATCCGTTATAATTGGCTGGTATTTCTCTTGAGCTTCTCTGTTCATCTGGTTATATCTCTGTAACCAGGAGTTACCTGTCGAGGCTTGATCAGATTCTGGTTTGACTTTTGGTAGGAATACTTCCTAGGTGATGTTACAGTCTTCCACGAGAAGGAACATCATTTCCATCTGTCTATCCTTTTACCATGTTAGCTGTCACCGACGATCACTACCTGGATTCATTGTATTCTGAATGATTATAAATTGGCCTTGGTGACCGGCAGGGGGTATGTTCAGCTAAAGGGTTCCCTTTGTCTCCCTCCTTCCCCCTACCCCCCCTACCCACCCCCGCCCCGCCCCAACTGTGTTGTTTGAGAGACAGTAGGGGGCTGGATGCTAGACTTCCTGACCATCTCCCTCCTCTTCCTTCCTACCCCCATCCCTGTGGGAGATGCACCATTAATAGAAGGCTGAAAAATTAGAACACACCTTGAGTCTGGGCCTAGCCCTGCTGATGTCAGCCTCGGCGGTTGCTAGGATACACGGCTCCCAGAGCCTCCTCGGAGTCACATCCTTCTAGAGCAGCTCACAGACACTGCATGGGCTGGCTGTGCGGTGGGAAGGGGAAAAGAGAGGCAGCACCCAACAGTCAGGCCTGCCAAAAAGGGAGAGGCCCAGCCCCCTCCTGGAACTCTACATGGAGATTCTGAACACCCATGGTGAAGGCCACTCTGGATTTTAAAAGTACCCAGTCCTATCTTCCCCTGATACATTCTTTTCCACAATATGCCCTTCTGTATTTATTCAGAAAATATGAGTGAGTGAGTAAGTGAATGAATGCTTCCCTCTCCCCAGCCCATCTGCCTGACAAACTTCTGGGCCACATTAAGGCTCAGCCAAGGGCTGCATTCTCATCCTCAAAGCATCCTTCAGACTCCGGTGCAGACTTGAATGCTCTCTCCCTGTGCTCCTACTCACAGACAAGCTTTGCAATTATCCGTTAAAGTATGCGTTCCCCTGCTGGGCCTCATTCTCTCTGTCCCTCCGGCCTCAGCACAGCACTCAGACACCTGCACTCCCCCCTCCCCCACCTGGCACCACTGGGACAGCACCCCCCATGGCTCAAAACAACAGGGCACAGGCCCAATGGCCAGAGACCTCCAGTGGAGGGCACGGGTTGGACCCCAAAGGTTTTCTGGGTCTGAGAGTATCCATCCCACCTTTTCCTGGTGCAGGTGAGGGGACACCAAGGCCTAGAGAGGAGGCACGGTTTCTTAGGATCACTCACAGAGAATCTGCGCAGCGCTCGTACTAGAACTGAGAGAAAGATGGGGGGCGGGGGGCTGGAGAGAAGAGGAAGCAACATGCCAGCATCGAATGCCACGGATGACCTGACGTGAGCCAGCTCGCTGTGATGTATGCGCCACCATCCTCGGGGTGGCAGAAGAGCTGAAATCCTTTCTGACATTTCAGGACTGACCTCCTCAAATCCCAGCAACGGTTTTTCCCCATCACCACCCAAGCTCACTAGGACGGCTCATTGGAACTGCCTGGCCCCGACAAGCCAGGCCAAGGAAGCCTCCTGCCAAAGACCGCCCATCGGGCTGGGGAGCTTAAACCAGGCCCGACAGCGAGGGTTGGCTCTTCATTCCCCAGGGCATAGGGATTAAGGGCTCTAGAGCCAGTCTGCCTGGGTGCAAATGCCGAATCTCCCACTCACCAGGTCTATGACCTTGGACCATCCGTTATGCTCACCCAGCCTCAATGTCTGCGCAGAGTTAATGTTTACAATATGAATAAAATAACATAGAAGCCTTAGCTGCGTCCGCCTTTTAGGAAACATTCAGCTCATGCAAACCATTATCATACGTGTCCACGTCCTGCCAGGCTCCGGGGATGCAACGGAGAACGAGCCAGACAAGACCTCTGTCCCCCGAGGGCTAGCAGCCCTGCAGGGAGGACGCACAACTGGGTGAATATGTGGAGGTAGAGGAACGGGGGTGGGGGGGGGGGGCGGCAGAAGGTGGTCCTGGGAGTTCTGTAAAATGGTGGCAGTGGGGAGGATGTTAGAATAGGAAACTTCTCTTGCACGTGAGGAAAGGGACGCCCGCCGACACCACGCCTCTCCCCTGCTCGGTGGCACAGCCCGGACCTCCGTCTGCCCAGCGTTCTGCCCTACACGGGCCTTCTCTGCTGGCCTGACCCCAAGGCTCTGGGAGCCTGGGGCACAGAGGCCTGGAGTCGCAGTTCGGATGCGGAGCCCAGGAGGCTGTCTTGCCAACCAATGGGAGCCCACAGTGATGATGTAATGCTCTGCCTCCATTGTCATTGGCTGCCCTTCCTGCCACTCCTGAGCCCGCTCGGGGGCGGAGCCTTTCGCCGGGGAGGTTTTCCCGCAGGAGGGGGAGGGGGGTGTTTGGCCGGGGGGAGGGGCGGGGACGGGCAGGGGGAGCTGAGGACCCGGCTGGGAGCCCAGGTCCCTCGCGGAGCGGGGCGGTGGGGGGTGCTGGCCGCCGCCCCCTGGGGCCTCTGCGGAGCTCAGAGCTCCTGCGGGAGCGCAGCTGCGGGTTCTAGACACCCAACTCTGTCATCTCCCGAGGCAGCGCGAGCGTCTCGGGGTCGGCAGGCGCGCAGATCCCGGGAGAGCGAGGAGAAGAGGGCCCCAGGAGGAGCCCTGGGCCGAGAGTGCGGGGGCCTGGGTTCAGCAGGAATAAAGCATGACCGCGGAACGAATTGCAGGTCGGAGTCCAAACTGTGGGACCTGCCACGGGAGCCGCTCACGACTTGGGCTTGCCTTGGAAATCACTGTGCTTTTTCAAAAAAGATCATTCAAGGGGCACCTGGGTGGCTCGGTCGGTTAGGCGTCCGACTTTGGCTCAGGTCATGATCTCACGGTTTGTGGGTTCAAGCCCCGCATCGGGCTCTGTGCTGACAGCTCAGAGCCTGCAATCTGCTTCGGATTCTGTGTCTCCCTCTCTCTCTGCCCCTTCCCTGCTCATGCTCTGTCTCTTTCTGTCTCAAGAATAAATAAGTATATAATAATAATAATAATAATAATAATAATAAAAGATCATTCAAGTGCTCTGAGGGAGAGGGACAGAAGCAGCTTTTACTTCTTCTCTGAGGAGGGGAGTGAGATACCAGTACTAGGTGTGTCTGTGGGGAGCACTCCTGAGGGCCCCTCCTCCCAACCCCGTGCCACATGAATCCAAACCACACACAGACACCCAAGGGCCCTGTCCTTCCCCCAACCTCGGGAGGTCATCGCTCTCCTTATTCCCATTTGACAGATGAGGAAACTGAGGCACAGAGAGATAAAGTGTTAGAAAGCCAGGGCCTGACTCAGGGCTGCCTGACTCCAAGGCCAAGGCTCTTTAGCTCACACAGGTAAGCAGCCTAAGAGTGACCCAGGCTGAGGGGAGGGTTCCAGCCTGGGTGCGAGGGGCAGCAGTGGCAGTGCTGGGATCGGGATCTGTCTGGGTGGGGAAGGGAGAGCCTGCCTTGCAACTCCAATTTCCAACTGGAGCCCCAGAGTCAGGACACGGGGACCTGTCCTGGGGGACAGAGGGCCTGGGACCACCCCCACCCCAGTTTCACACCTCGGTACAGAACTAGTAGGCCTCGGTTTTGACCCCTCCCGAGGAGCTAACCCACTTCTCACCTACTTCCTACCTGTGCTTTTGCCAGAGTGGGTGTGCAGCTGAGCTGGGGTCCCAGCTGTGTGGCACAGAGCATCCTTACAGGGCCCGAGACTGGGGTTCCGGCTCAGCCTTGGCCACTTTCTGGCTGTGGAATGTCTTGGAACCTCTCTGGGCCTCCTGGGGAATCACGCTCACTGGCAGGTGCTGAGGGCTGCATGTGGGAAGCATCCCACACAGGTAGCCTCCTTGCCTGATTTTCAGATGCAAGTTTTCAGGGGATAATGCCAAAGGTGCTTGCCGGAGATCAGCACAGGATTGCAAAGCTTCCCTCGACTCCCTGCCCTCTGCTTGACATACTGAGCCACTGGGGGACGGTCTTGCCCAAGAGTCACAGTTGTTGGGACAATGCCAGGACCAGGGCTCGTGTCCAGACTCCCAGCTCGGGCTCCTTCCGTGAGTGCAGGTCTCCCCACCCCTAGCAGCACTGGTGACTCCAGCAGAGGAGGCACATCTAAGATGCCCCCTGCCCGCAAAAGGGTAAGGCCTTCCCCCCACTCCAGACACCTAGAATAGTAGACATAACCAACCCCATATAGCCATGGAGCAATGGAAGATGTCCACAGACCATGTCTTATCCACTTGAGCTGTTGTAAGAAAATACCACAGACTAGGTGCTTATAAACAGCAGACATTTATTTCTCCCAGTTCTGGAGTCTGGAAGTCTGAGGTTGGGGTACCGGCGTGGTCCAGTCCTGGTGAGGGCCATCTTCTGGGTTGCAGACGGGCCTTTTCTCGTGTGTTCTCACATGGCAGAGGAGGTACCACCTCTGTGGGGTCTCCTTCATAAGGGCACTGATCCCATTCATGAGGGCTCCACCTTCATAACCTAACACCTCCCAATAATTTAATTTATTTTGTTTTAATTCCAGTATGGTTAACATACAGTGTTCTATTAGTTTCGGGTGTACAAAATATAGTGACTCACCAATTCATTTTTTTTTAAGTTTATTTATTTATTTTGAGAGAGAGAGAGAGCGCGCGCACAGTGGAGGGGCAGAGAGAGACAGAGAAAGAGAGAATCCCAAGCACGCTCCACATTGTGTGGGGCCCAACTCCGGACTCCATCTCAGGATCCACGAAATCATGACCTGAGCTGAGATCAAGAGTTGGACACTTAACGACTGGGCCACCCAGGCGCCCCAGTGACTCAAAAATTCTATGCGTTACTCAGGGCTCGTCATGATACATGTACTCTGAGTCCCTTTGCTCGTTTCACCCATCCCTCCAGCTACCTCCCCTCAGGAGGCTAGACCCTGCTGTTCACACCGAGGAGGCCAGGGTCCAAGAGAGTGAGTGGGGGCGTGCAAGGCCTCTTACGGCTTGGGCTCAGGACTGACACACTGCTGCTGCTTTCTCTCTGCCCAAGCCAGTACCAAGGGTATCCCTGATTCGAGGGTGGGAGGAGCTACAAAGTCTCGTTGCAGAAGGCGTGGGTTCAGGGAGGCCATTCACTGGGGCCTTCAGTGCAATCAGCAGCAAACACTGCCCCTGCCCCTCTTCTCTCCACTTGTTGGCCTATTTCCTGTTCCTCAAGACCCTTCTCGGTCTAGTTCTTTAAACCTTCGCCTGAATGCCTCCCTCCTCATCCACTCCAAACTAACTAAAGTGCTGCCTTCTTTGCCCTCTTAATTTTTTTTTTTTTTTTTTTTTTTTTTGGTGCCTGTCTTTTAAAGCCCTCAAATCTGTCCTTGTCCCCAAGGCTGTGGGTTGACCTTTGTGGCTGCTTCCACTGCTAGGTGTGAGCTCGGAGCCCATGAGCTGCCCTAGAGTCCCCTGTGCACTTCAAAGCCACAAATGATAGCAGGTGGGGCTGCAAGCTGGGAGGCCGGCCTGGTGTGGAAGCTCTCTATAAGTCCTGAACACCCCACCCTCCTCGGACCAGGATACCATCTGAGACACCTCACCTTGCAGTTAGTAACCTGTGTGACCTTGGACAAATCAGTTCATTTCTCTGAACCTCCATAATCCCTGCCTCCCAGAGTGGCTGGAAGAGAGGGTGGCTGACAGTGGCCATCGGCCTCAGGGCGGGCAGCAGGCATGACAATGGACAGCTTCCGTCTTCTCCCCGTCCCCAGACACCCCCTTCTTTTGCAGCAAACTCAGACTCCCTGCTTTTCCTAGCATGATGCAGACCCCTGCAGCGACTTCCCAGGCAGACCAAGCCCTCTCTGCCCTGTGCTGCTGGGCTCCCCGTGGGCTCCGTGCCCACTCATACATATTTGTCCCCATTTGAACACGCCGCCTGGCTAACAGGGAATCACATATGCCGGCTTCCCCTCCACTCTGCCCAGCTGCCCCTGGCCTTGGCCATGTTGTTCCATCTCCTCTCTGCTCCCCTCCCTGCCCGCCCTCTTCTCCCCAGCTGATGCTTCTGCAAAAATGCCCAACCAGGCCATCAGGGCATTCCCTGGGGGCCGCCTCCAGAACCCAGAGTCAGCAGGAAGCTCCCCGAGGGTGGTCTCGGGCGGCACGGCCAGAGCGGGGCACTCGGCCAGGGCTTCCAGGCGGCCTCGTGACTTGGAGAGGAGGGTCTCGGGCTGTCCCCGACCGTGCTCTGCTGCCCACCCTCTTTCTGGGTCCCTATTTCTGCTTCTATTTCTCCTCCTATTTCTAAGACGGTCTGTGTCCTGTCCACCACCACCCCCGGGACGTGTGGGGCCCTCAGACCCTGAGTCTGTGAAATCCTGGCTACAGAAAATGATGAGTGTAAAGAGAAAAAAAAGATGAGTGCGTAGCAGGTGACTCAGTGCTGAGGAGGGCAAGTGCTGGAGGTGGACAGTCTGGATTCAAAGCCTCTGTCACCTTCCAGCTGTGTGACCTCGGGCAAGTCACTTAATCTCTGTGCCTCATCTGTAAGAGAGGCATAATGATAGCACCCACCGTAAAGAGTTATTATAAGGAGCGAGTGAATTAAAACAAAAACAGTTTATTCACTGGTGGACTTCATGTAAAGTGATTAGAGCCATACCTGTACCCGGGGTTATCGCTGTTATTAACAGGGCTGCTGCTCAGAGAGGCAGTAGCAACTAGAAGAACAGCTGATGGTTTGGGTTCCACACCCAAAGGGGCTGGGCTTGTGTCCTGGCTCCCTTACTTCCTAGCTGGATGACTTCGGTCATTCATTCAAACACTCTGAGCCTCAGTTCCCTTATCTGTATAATGGGGATGGAAACATCAAGCATCCTACAAGTTGCTGGGAGGGTGTGGGGAAATGTCTAGCACAGTGCCAGGCGTGACCAGTGGGCCCTTAGTAGCTACTTGTTAGATGACAGGAGGGTGGGTGGCCATACCATGCCCCCCCCCATCTCGTTCAAGTCATGATTTGAACCCAGGCCTGCCTGATTCCAAAGTGAGTCCCAAGCCACTGCTCCTGGTCAGTTTGCAGAGTTGGGGGAAGCACCTCTTGGGTCTCAGTGATGATGTCTGGGGTTGACTGCCTCCAACCCAGCCTGCCAGGGGTTACAGAAGAACCTGAGTCCCAAGTGAGTGGTAGAGGTCCTAGCTGGTCCCGTAAGGCATACTGCAGAGGTCATGCAAAGGCATTGCTAGGTGGAGTGAAATAATCATGGCCTCCACTTACACAGCACCTCCCTGTGCCAGGCACCATCTCCATGTCGGACATCTGTGGTCCACCCCTGGATCCTCACAATGAAATAGGTGCCATCATTGCCATCATCCCCATTTTGCAACAGAGAGGACCGAAGCAAAGAGAGGTGGAATCTAAATGTGGTGTTGTATCCCGTGGGGGATCCCAGAACAGAACAAGAACATCAGTGGAAAAACCGGAAATGCGAGGAAAGCCTGGAATGCAGTGAACTGTAATGTACCAGTGTTAATTTCTTACCTGTGACGAATGTACCGTAGTGATGTAAGACGTCAACATCAGGGGAAGCTGGGTGACAGGTATGTGACGTGTGGTGACAGATAATATGTAAAATCTCTTTGCCACTCTTTTATAAATCTGTAAGTCTCTCAACATGAAAAGTTTAAAAATAAAAGAGGTTAAGTGACTTGCCTGAGACCACGTGGCTGGTTAGCAGCAGAGTGAGGAACAGGTCCCCAGCCACCTGCTACAGAGTCTGTGCTTGTCACCACCACACTGCACCACCCAGAAGGCCACTGTCACCTGCTCTCCCCAGCTTTCACCCAGGGCTGCAGGTGCCCACGGCCATGGTGCCAGCTGCTGGACAGGCATATGCTCAGGGCCAGGCTGGGAGTTGCCAGGGCGGGGACCTTCCCCAGGGCAATGTGGGGTAGTAGGGAGCGCGCACACCTGGATCCATGGTCAGTCCCATCCTGCCCCAGGCTAGTCCCAGGACTTTGGGTAAGTGAATCCAGCCCTGAGATTTCTTCTTAAGTTACCCAAATCCTGACCATCTTCCGATGCCCAGTCCAAGCCTCATTTTCTCCGTGTCGTGGTTTCTCCGTGGGCGTCCTCTATGTATGGAACCAAGGGGACTCCGTGCCCCAACCTCTGTTCGTTGATGTCCTTGACGTGTCAAAAATAATCTCTGCTCTCTCAACGGCACCTGCACAAGCCAGGCAGGGCCTTCCAGGAAGACTGAGTCCCGATTCCATGGGGCTGCACTCCCAGTTGCGAGGTCTGACCTCTTCCCTGACCTAGGGGTGCCGTCCTATCAGCCTCCTGCGGTTTCTACCTCACCTTATCTGAGTGTCTGCCTTTCGCTTCTGCGATTCTCTGACACCTGCTTATAGAATGTCTTCTATTGCTTCTATTGGGGCCCCTGGCTGGCTCAGTTGGTTAAGCATCCGACTTCGTCTCAGGTCATGATCTCACGATTTGTGAGTTCGAGCCCTATGTTGGGCTCTGCGCTGACAGTGTGGAGCCTGCTTGGGATTCTCGCTCTCCCTTTCTCTCTGCCCCTCCCCTGTGCTCTCTCTCTTTCTCTCTCTCTCTCTCAAAATAAATAAATAAACTTCAAAAAAAATTATATTGGGAAAACAAAACCAGCAAGGGCTGTGTGACCCTGTGCACAGCCTAAAAAATGGAGTCACTTCTTCCCAAGGAAGAAGCCAACCCCATTGGCTACAAAGCCTACACCCACTTATATTTGTTGTTCTTGTTAGAACAACTCAGCAAAATAAAATTCCGGTCCATTGTTGGACAACATTGTTTCACACATACAACAAACGTGAAAAAACAAACAGCAACTTCATATACAGGAAAAGGGAGGAAAAGCAACCTTTTATCTTTGGCCCCTTTTTAACCATCTCGTACAAACCAACCGCTTAGAGTACAGCCAAGTATATACACAAAAAAAGTTACTACATTACTTGGAATAAAATGTTTGTTGTTTTTGCTCTTTTTACAAGTTTTTTTTTTCTTCTCTCTTTGAGATTATAGTGAACATGGTCACACCATAAATAAAGCCAGAAGTAGGACAGAGAACACTCTGAAGGCAGGTTGTAGAGTCAGCTGGCTTGGAGTTGAATCCAAACTCTGCTGCAAATTAGCTGTGTGACCTAGACCTGGTTTCTTAACCTCTCTGAGCCTCACCATTTTTCATCTGAAAAATGGGAATAATCACACCCGCCCCTTAGGGTTGTTTCAAGAATTCAGTGAGCTGATACGTATGTGGCTCTTCTCACAAGACCCGGCCATAGGAGTTGAATAAGTAGTAGCTTTTGTCGTTAGCATGATTGGTGTTAGAAAAATTCTTACAAGAGAAAAGTTTCACTTGGTCTTCATGCATGGCTAGCAGCCTGCCGTGGAGAAAAAGTCCACTTTGTAGCTATGTCCAATCAGCTATTGCTGCATAACAAATCACTTCAAACTTCTGTGACTTAAAACAGCAATCATTAGCTTTCCTGTGAGTGGATTGCCCGGGGTCAGCTGGTTTAGACTGAGTTGGATGGGTAGTTCTATGGGTCTTTTTTTTCTTTGTAAGTTTATTTATTTATTTTGAGAAAGACAGAGACAGCATGAGCTGGGGAGGGGCAGAGAGAGTGGAAGAGAGAGAATCCCAAGGAGGCTCCGTGCTGTCAGCACAGAGCCCGACACAGGGCTCGAACTCATGGAACCGTGGGATCATGACCTGATCTGAAACAGAGAGTTGGACACTTAACTGACTGAGCCACCCAGGTGCCCTTCTATAGGCCTTGAATGGACAGAAGTCTGAAGCTGGTTGGCTGGCTGGCTGGCTGGGATGGGGATGGCTCTTTCGTCCTCCTCCATGGATCACTAGGCTAGCCTGAGCATGCCCTTCTCGTGGCATCGTCGGAGGTGCAAGGTGGGGAAGCCCTGTGGGGGAAGCACTTGTCAAGGCTCTGCTTTTGTGATATCTGCTCACATCCTATTGTCTAAAGCAAGTCTCGGGGCTGAGCTGGGAGTCAGGGATGGGGAAGGGACTCTTGCCCACAATAGGAGAACATGCAAAGGACAGGGTGAAGAATTGGGTCCCTTGGTGCGGTCAAATCTACCACATTCGGCCTTTATGACCCAAATTATTCAGGTCCTCCCCCCGGACCCCATTCAAAATTCACTACCATAGCAAGAATCCAAATCAACCAATGGCATCAAGCTCGGAGTCTACTTTCTCATGATCTACGTCAAGTCCAGACACAGCTAGATCACATCTACCTTCAGAGACCCGTGGACAGCTGCCCATCTTCCGTGCCTCCAACATACAGTGGTAAACTGGGAACGGGATATCTGCCATGAACACTGCCATTCAAACCAGCAAAGAAGGACTTCCATAGTGGTCCCTGGTCCGCAGCAATTCTGAAATCCTGCTGGGACAATGTCTCTCGTTACCCCAGCCCGCAGGGCAGGTAACATTCTCTGATCGGCCCTAAGATCTGCTTCTGGGAGAGGGTCCCCTCTCCCCTGTTCTCCATGGCTCCTGCTCCAGCCTCTTTTCTGTCACCTTCCCAGGCCACTTCTGAAGGCATCATGAAACACAGCCTTTAAGCGATCACATTGCCTCCTACCCTGAGGTCTGTTTACATTTTGAACGGTCTCTTTAATTCAGACTGGGAGTCCTTTTGTCAATATAACTGTTTACAAAAACTCTGTGGGTTCCCTATGTCTTTGATGCCATTCTACTTTTTGGGCCAAATCCATATCAACAGAACAGATGCTAACTTCTCTGTAGTCCTTCTAATACTATCTGCACACCCAGTAGTTATTTTCTGAGCCCACCTCGTCGGTTAGTACCTTACCAAACACACTCATAAGAGCCAACCGATGCTTTCAATATTCTGCCTGGAAATCTCTTTGCCCGAGTCCAAGAGTTCATTAGATAAGCTTTTTTGTTTCCCAAGTTACTATAGACAACAGTTTTACCAATGGACTCAACCCTGCATGATGTGGGTTGCCATCTGCAGACCATTGTAGCAGCATAAGAGAGCACACTCGATTCTGCAAGCCCATCTCAAGTATCTTCCCGAGCCATGGCTGCTATCATCCATTGGCCAAAGCACAGGGCTGAGCGCAGAGTGAAGAGGTAGGGAAGGACCTCCCACCCACAGTAAGGACAGGTCTGCAAAGCCTCATGGCGAAGGGCATGGACATAGGGAGGAGTAACAGGATGGGACCATTAATGCAACCATTAATGTGGTCAAAGGCAAACACTCACTTCTCATTCTTTGCACCTGCTTTTTCCTTTGCCAGAGCATCATCTTTATAATTGTACCACAAAGTAATATCCTCGTTTTTCAAATGAGAGGGGTGAAGATCAGAGAAGTGAGGTCACTTCCTCAGGCTCACAACAGCCAGTAAGTGGCAGAGCCCACATTTGAATCCAGGCCTGTTTGGGCACGTGGTTAGTGCTTACTTTAAATGTATATGAAATGAAAAGCCGGTGCACCTGGGTGGCTCAGTCGGTTAAGCATCTGACTCTTGATTTCGGCTCAGGTCATGCTCTCACAGTTGTGGGATCATGCCCCTCGACAGGTTCTGCGGTGACGATGCGGAGCCTGCTTGGGATTCTCTCTCTCCCTCTCTCTCTGCCCTTCCCCTGCTCATGCTCTCTTTTTCTCTCAGAATAAATAAATAAACTTGAAAGAAAGAAAGAAGAAAAGAAAGGAAGAAGAAAGGAAGGAAGAAAGAGAAAAAAGAAAGAGAAAGAAAGAAAAAGAAGAAAGAAAGAAAGAAAGAAAGAAAGAAAGAAAGAAAGAAAGAAAGAAGCAAATCATTTGAGGGACAGTTGCATCCACAGGACTCTTGAACTGTAGAACCCGATTCTGGCTAACAAGCAGGGGCTCCTGCTGGGGCTCCTTCCTTACTAAGAGGAAACTGGACGCGATGCAGTGGTGAAGGAAGAGCTGGAGAAACAAAGGCAATTCCAAAGAACTCAGCCAGAAATGGGCTTGTTGGGGGCACCTCTGGGAGGATGACTCCAGTCCCCTTTGTCACTCAGCCTGAGACTCAAGCTCCAGAGAGTCCGACTGGCCTACACTGAGCATGGCGTCTGCCATTCGGGTGGGGCACTGTGACAGGCCACAGGGACCTTGGGGAATGCGGGAGGGGTGCTTCTTGACTACCCCAGATGGGTGACCTGAGGGTTGGGTGCTTGGACCTGGGAGCCAAGATGTCTGGGTTCGCAATCCTGGTTTTTCCACCTCCTCCGTGTACTTAACTAGTACAAGCAGGTACTTAGCCTTTCCATGCCTCAGTTTCCTCATGTCTAATAGGCTGTTGTGCAATGATGAATCAACCTCACAGGGTTGTCGTGAAGTGTAAAAGAACTCTCGTGCGTCCTGAGTGTTGGCCAGCTGTGTCACTGTGTCGGGGACCTGGAGGGAAAGCAGAGAGCTCGCCCCAGGCACCAGGGGCAGCTGTGTCTCTCCTGGCCTGCAGAGACTCAGAGCTGTGGGCCGTCCTACGCCTGGGCTCTTGGGCTCTGGATGCCGGAGCCCCAAGAACTCAGAGGGCATCGCTGAGTCTCCACCACCCATTCTCCCCCAGAGAATGGAACCAGCTCGTTTTCATCTCTCACAGTCTCGTGTTCCTCAGCATTGCCATCTGGGGCCTTGTGGGTGCCCGGCCCATATGACCAGGGCGTAGGGCCTGCCGAGCTGGTACCGGAGGGGAAGGCAGCAAGGGTAAGTGCACCGGGCCCGGACTTGGCCTCCAGAGATCCCCTTTCAATTTTGGTTCTGCCATCCGTCGCTGTGTGGACGTGGCCAAGTCACTCCGAGTCTGGGTTTTGGCCTCTGTCCAAGGAGGGGGTGGGAGTGCCCAGTGCCATCACAAGCCCCTGACCCTGCCACACAGAGCTTCAGTGCAGAGCTGGGGCCGACCCTTCCCCTCTGACCCTTCCCCCCTTCAGTGCTGACCAGGCAGCCCCTCGGTGCCTCCCTCCGCAGCTTATCTTTGCTTTTCTGCTTCAGCAGGCACCGCAGTCAAGGCAGGCCAGCAAAGCACTGGGTTCCCAACTCTGCATAGGTGAGCCCGCTTGATGATAACCCAGCGCTACCCCACGGGGAAAGGACGCGAGACCTGTCTTCATCCCCCTGTCCTGGCGTTTCGGGTTCAGAGCCCAAGAAGGGCACCGGGCAGGGTTAGCGTGGGGGGGGGGGGGGGCGTAGGGGGGTGTGGGGGGGGCGGAAGAGATCAGGCCGGCTCACCCAGCATCAGCTGTCCCGGCGTGGGCCCGGTTCAGAGAGACACCAAGAGCAGGGAGGGAGCTCCGAGGGACCCCTGGCTCCCGGCCACTCCCCACAAACCACTGGGCGGGATGCGCCCCAGGCCTGGCCGTTCGCGCATAATCTCATGATGTCAAGGAAGGAAACTGGGTTAGCCTGACAGGCTCGTCTTTTACAAAGCCACTTGTTTATCGTAAGGTTTGTTCTGTCGCCCTGTGTGACACCAGAGTCTGCAGTTAAGTTAGCAGAGAAGGCCATCAACCATCCCAGGGGTGGGATGCAGAAGGACCTTGGGTCCCATCCCACCTGGTCCCATCCTTTCATTTTTTAACATTGAAAAAAGAAGATGGGGCACCTGGGTGGCTCAGTTGGTTAAGCTGCCGAGTTCGGCTCAGGTCATGATCTCACGGTTCGTGAGTTCAAGCCCTGCATTGGGCTCTGTACTGACAGCTCGGAGCCTGGAGCCTGCTTCGGATTCTGTGTCTCCCTCTCTCTCTGCTCCTCCCCCACTCATGCTCTGTGTCTCTCTCAAAAATAAAAAAACATTAAAAAAAGAAAAAAAGAAAAGAAAAGAAAAGCCAGACGGCAGTATTCAAATCCTGGCTCCACCACTGGGTGGCCTCAAGCATGTCGTTTAATCTCCCTGTGCCTCAGTCTCCCCATTTGTCAAAAAAAAAAAAAAATCATTATCATAAAGCAATGATGCCAATAAAATGCGTCAGGTCCTGTGAGTCCCAAGTGAGTTCACACACAGGTGTCCCCAGAGTAGTGCCCAGCACGTCTCGAGGGCCCCTGGGTCCCGCCCAGTGTTCACTCCTCAGACCAAGGCTAGGGGTGCCTGGTGGAGCTCTGTGCCCTCCTGGAAGGGGCCAAAGGAGTCAGTCACGAGTACCCCAGAAGACCTGACCCAGGACAGGCACTGTCCAAGTCCTCGTCCCTGCCACCCTGCCCCCTCACCAAGCGCCGGGACCCCTGTGTTGTGATTCCTGAGCTGTCCTGGGAAGCCTGCCCTCCTTCCCATGCCCTGGTCTCCACCAGCCCAATTTCTTCAGCATTCCCTTTCTCCTCCTACACCATCTCTCCTCTCCAGCCAACAATCCCCCTCCCCCAAGTGTCATCCCAGCTGCTACTATGTTCCCCAAACCCAGAGGCTCTCTGCATCTAGGACATAGATGCATTAAGTTGTCCACTGCACTGACTTGCCGGGAGCCCCGCCGAAGACAATATGAGGAAACCACTTAATGCCACTGTTGGAAATTGTTTGAGGGTGTTTTTCAAGACTCTAGGGGTCCCTGGCATGAAGTTGAGGGTCCAGGAAAAGGCAAGGGTAACACGAGAGAACAATTTCCCGGGCAGGCGCTGAAAAAGTCCTCTGGCCTCAAGCCGCTGTAAAATGTGGCGATTTTATGATACCTTTGCGTCAGCCTCAGGAGCAAGAGCCTGTGAGCTCTCTTGAAGAGGTTCAGAAAATCCATGTTCCCATGAGTTTGCTCACCGTTGAAATGAGAGACGAGGGGGGACCGCAGGTACTCGGATGTATTCTCATACCTTGTCCTAACCTACATATTTTTCAAAAAATTGTTTTAATGTTTATTTATTTTCAATAGAGAGAGAGAGAGTACGCAACTGGGGGAGGGGCAGAGAGGGAGACAGAGGATCCGAAGAGGGCGCTGACAGCAGAGAACCCAGCGTGGGGCTTGAATTCACCAAACTGCAAGATCACGACCTGAGCCAAAGTCGGAGGCTTAGCTGCTTGAGCCACTCAGGTGCCCCTGTCCCAACTTATATATGAAGAAGTGAACTAGGAAAACATTAAAAAAAAAAAAAAAAAAAAGCGGGGGAGGGGTGGGTGGGTGGCGCCTGGGTGGCTCAGTCACTTGAGCGTCTGACTTTGGCTCAGGTCATGATATCGCGGTTCTTGGGTTCGAGCCCCGCGCCGGGCTCTGCGCTGACAGCTCAGAACCTGGAGCCTGCTTCGGATTCTCTGTCTCCCTCTCTCTCCACCCCTACCCCCACTCACGCTCTTTCTCTCCTTCAAAAGTAAATAAACACTAAAAAAGAAAGTGAAGCAGGATATGAGCCATCTCGCTCGTTCTCAGGTTACCCGCTCTGCCATTTTGCTGGGAATGGAAGTCACCAACCCCAGCTGACGGCTCTGGGTGGTGGAGTGACCAGGGAGGGTGGCTTCGTGCCCCACTTTGCCATGACTAGTTCTGTGACCTCTGATGTGTCGCTTAACTTCTCTGGGGCTCCGTTTCTTCATCTGCATAAGTACACAAATGTTACAATCATGGTTTTGAGTAAAAGAAGCTGATACAAGTAACATACACCGTATGAGTCCATTCGTATGTGGTTCAAAACCAGACAAGGCTAAACTTTATCATTCAGGGATGCATACATGGTGGCAAGCTGAAATGGAGAAGGAAATGACCTTCAGGAGAGCGAAGCAATGAGTGCCTGTAGGACGGGGGAGGGGGTGTGAGTGGGAAAGGCCACGCAGGGATCCTGGCACCATCAGATTATTCATTCTATCTGGATCTGGGTCATCTGTGACACAGGTGCTTGCTTTGCAATTACTGCGATAACAATTATTTGTGAGATTTACATTTATGTCCTTTTCCACGTGTCTGCCGTGACAACAAAGAAGCACACGTATTAGTGAATAACCTCTTCCTGCCTGTCCCTTTTCTCTAGATTCATAATCCAGAATGTCTGAGCCCAAAGGGACCATTCCAGTCCGGCCTCCCGCCTCCCATTTTGCAGAGGAGCAAATTGAGGTCAAGAAGGCAAAGAGAAGTCCTGGTCCTTCTGTCCTCCTGCTCCCGCCCCCTGCCCAGGGTTTCCAGCCCTGAGACCCGTGCTCAGCTGGAACCTGGAGCTCCCTCGTTGCCTTTAGCTGCTGGAGTGTTATGTGTGAATCCAGCCACCTCAGAACTCAGAGCTAACAGAGCGCTTCCTCTCCTCGGGAACGTGCTGCCAATACCTTCCATCTCAGGCTGAAAAAAACCACTTGCAATTTCCTCCCCTCCTCCCAGACGCGCTCAGCCTCGGGAGTAGTAGAGGACTTTATTATATTTTTAAAAACCCATCCACAACTTCCCAAGCTCACATAAGCCCTTCTGAGCTTCCTTCTACCAACCACTTCAAAGGAATAAAAGCCGTGCTGGGGAGAGCGTCGAACCCACTGCAGGTGCATCTAAGATTCCGGCTCAGACATTACGAGCTTGCAAGAGGCGCCCAGGTCTCCCCATCCCCATCACCTCGATAGATGTGGTCCTTATTTCCCTTTGAATATGTTGCCTCCAGCTTGGAGCTGGGAACTTTTACACGCAGTCCTGCCCCTAAAGCCACTTATTTGCCAGAAGTCAGCAGTGACTAAGATACACCAGCCTCCCTTTGTTCTAGGCAGTAGGGACCAGCTTGTCTTGCACTTTTGGTTTTCGGCATGGGTGAGAGAGCTGTGGACAGAACCCTCCAGAGGTCCCAGGCCTGGGTTGGGGGCTGTTCCTTCCTGACATTTCTCTGTGTCCTCCTTACCTCGCTCAGCCGGATGAGGTGCCGTTGACTTTCTGTGACATTTGTTCATCTTTGCTTCCCCCCCGCCCCCCGCCCATTGTCCTCTCACTCATCTTCCAGAACAAGAAAGAAACAGAGTGGGTGGACTGCAGGCCATTTTCACTGCTTTGTCAAAGACTGGAGGTTTTTCCAGAGACTGATGAGATCCTCCAAATCCCTATCCTCTAAGAGCTAGAGGAAAAGGCCAGTCAAGTTTGTCACCTGTCCACCACCAGGCCCAGCAGGTGTGTGGCCACAGCGACAGGGTCACCACCCCTAGTGAAACGGACGCTATTTAATGGAGGTCCATGCAAGAGGACCCCTGCTCTGCAGCTCACAGGCGAGTTGAGTTTGTGCAGGTCGTTTTATCTCTCCATTCCTCAGTTTATGCATCTGTAGAATAGGTGTGACAATGCAGAATATGTCTGTTCCACGGGGTTATACGAAGAGGCAGTGCTGCCTACATAATTTGTAGGGCCCAGAGCAAAATCAATAGCAGGGTCCCTTCCCAGACCGGACTGACACCTACCAGCGTGTAAGTTGTCCACTGCACAATGGGAATGGTGCTCCCCAGAGTTGTCCACTGCACATCCTTCGGGGAGGCTGATTGAGGCAGACCAGACTGCCTAGACCTCTGGTAGATCCCCAGAGTGGACAGCACTGGACCAGCGTCTCCACCCCCATACCGTAACCTGCCAAGCCCACCAGCTTCAGCTCCTTAAACAAAATGTCATGCTGGCCCTTAAAGCTGGCAGTGAAGGGAGAGGTTCCATGCGGGGAGGGTGTCTGGTCCCTCCCATTGTTGAGGGCCTCTCTGACCCTCCTTAGGGTGTTCTCACTGATCGTGATCACACGCAGCCCTGGAGGGCGGTCGCTACCCTCCTTCACCATCCCTCCTCGGTGCCCCCTTGCCCATCCAAAAATCAGACTGAGGCCCTCAGACTTTGTTAGCAGGCTGGAATGACAGCGTGGACACAAGCAGGTGTGGGTAGCTGGGGGATCTGTCAGGCGTGCTAACTTCGACTCTCTCCAGGGGCCGCAGACCCTGTCCCAGCCCCATGGGATTCTGGGACTGGGACAGTGCAAGGAACTCTCACCAGCCGCTCCCTTTCCCTGCTGCCTTGGGAACCTTCGCCCCAAGGGAGAAGGAGCCTGCAGGCAGAAATACCAACTTTTCTTCAGGAAGAAATGGTCTCACTGCAGCCCAGAGAAATAGAGGAACTCACTATGTGGGAAACAGACCGTCAAAATTCTAAGCAACCTGCATTCTGCTCCTGTTCTCTCTCTCTGCCAACACTTTCCTGAAGTTTCCATCTGGACAGGCCTCAGGGAAGCGGCATTGGAGTTTGGGGACAGGAGACCTGGATTCGAATCTGAACTGCTGTGGCCCAGCTGTGTGACCCCTGGCGGTCACTTCACTTACCACTCTGAGCCTCAGTTCCCTCATCCATGAAGTGGGGGCAGTACTGGCGCCCCTCACAGAGCTTCTGGGAGGATCCTGGGAATGCTGGGGGGAGGAGGGAATTGTTTTGTATGTCAGGGTCAAGGTCACTGCAATACCCCACCCCCGTCCCGTGTGGGTATTTCGGTTTTGGTTCTCTTTGGAATCGGATGGTGTTCCAGAGCAGGGCAACCAAGGCTCAAAAGGCTACTGGTGGTTAACGGCACCTTGTTAATGCTTCCCGGAGAAACCAGCTACGAACCGCACCCCTCCTGTCCATCTGGAGAGCGGGGATTGATGGGAGCTGAGGTAGGCCTTGCCCAGAAACCTGCACAAGAAAGCCTGTCCCCCCATGATCATCAGTCTCCTGGTCCCAGCGGTGCAGAATCCGGAGCAGCCAGCTCTGTCCCTGTCAGTGAGAAAGGAGGGACGACATCGGAGCGACAGACAGAAAGAGGAAGAATCAGTGGCCCAGACACAGAGAGAGAGGAGCCCGTGGAGGAAGACGGGGGCCTCCAGGCAGACACACGAGAGACAAAGATGAGACACAGTCCGGAACAGCTGGACAATGGGGACAAAGAGGACAGAAGCGTTGTAGGGGTGTGTCTAGAAAATGAATGTTAAAAAGAAAAACAAAAATCAGAGTTGCTTTACGGCAGGCCTGTTGCCTTCTGCCTGAGCATCCCAGACACGACCGCTTGAGGGGCACAGGACACGTAATCTGCTTGGGCAAAAGTGCTAACAATACAACTTAAAAGAGGTCCGAGGTTGCCCCTCTAACAGGATCGCCCTCACTCACCTGCCTTCCCTAAGGTTTCTGGAGGGGCACTGAATGTGCCCGGGTGCAGCCGTGGGTGATCCCCAGCTCCAGCCTGAGGACGCTGGCCTGCCTGGGGCAGCAGAAGCCGGCAAGGAGCTGCTATCCCCGTGGAATCCACTCCCCTCGAGCTCCACGCGTGCACTGCAGGGCCCGTGGGGGGGGCCTCGGTGCGGTAAAGGATGGGTTCCTTCCTCCTTGGTCTGCCTTCCCCATCCAGCCTTGGGTTCCCAGTGCACCCTCCTTAGTCCCAGGCAGCAGGGCCCCGTGGGTGACATGCGAGTTCAGGGGCCACACACCTGCGTCTGAATCAGGCTCTCTTTCCTGCCTGTGCATCTGCCATGTGCCTCAGTTTCCTCCTCTCTGGATGGTGATACGAATAGAACTACTGTCACCCATCACTATCATGGGTGGTGGGGACGAAATGGCTTCTTGCCTGAGGCAGTGAGCACAGTACCCAGCACTCGGTGAACACTCAGTAACCATTACCTAGTCCATTGTGTGGTTAAGAAGACCATGGACAGAGCATCCAGAGATTTGTGTTACCGCATTACTCAAGCAGGTCACTTCCCTCTTTTGGGTTCTTTTTCCCCAAACGTGGACTGAAAAGATAGGAGTGAATGGCAGTGGCTTTCCAAACTTTATTGGTTTTTAAGTTCATTTATTTATTTTAAGAGAGAGAGAGCACGAGGGAGGGACAGAGAGAGAGCTAAAGAGAGAATCTCAAGCAGACCCCGCACTGTCAGTGAGGAGCCTGATGTAGGGCTCGAACCCACGAACCTGCGAGATCATGGCCAGAGCTGAAATCTAGAGTCAGACGCTCAACCAGCTGAGCCACCCAGGCACCCCTGGCCTTCCAAACTTTGTGATGGCAAATCCCAGTGAGAAGTAGATTTTTACATCATGGTCCAGTAGACACATGGGTGCTTATGTAACCGTAATAAAACTGATACAAGCCAACACTCACCGTGACTTCGGGCCAGGCACTTGGATATTTCCTGTTCTATTCCGCCTAAGTGGAGACTTCCCAGTTGATTTCATGGTGACTGGTGGGTCATGACTGCAGTTCAAAGAACACCAGGCAAAGGGCCTCAGAAGCACCGAGAGGCTCCCCCTACAGGGAGGAGGGACCCCCATCAGACAGGACTTTGGGTCTTCACCACCTACCATTCCCGCCTCACTCAAAACAACCCTGCTCTTCTGTGTTTCACTCACTGGCCTTCCCCACAAGGCTTAGTCAGGAAAAAGTGTTCTCTGGTTAGACTCGCAAAAAAACAAGAAAAGATTCAAACCAACTAGACGGGTAGGCATTGGGTGATTTCAAGCTTCGATGGTCTGTGATTCTGTGGTTTGAAATGAATTGAGCAAAGTCAGTGAGTGTGAAAACAAAATAAAACATTCTGGGGAGAAAGATGGAGTTAGAATTATTTCATCTGGACAGAAGGACTTAACAATGTCTTTCGAGTAAATCTATAATCGTTATGCGTTACATAAAATACTTATTTTTACCAGGTGACTTCTCTGTCTCAGACAGTTACATCGGGACATTTACATTACTCAGTGGCGGTCGTCATCACAAACTCGTGAGGAAGGGCTTAGTTATGCCCATTTTATAGATCAGGGAACTGCGGCTCAGAAACACTCAGAACTTGCCCAAGATGACACAGCCATGAAGAACATCTTACTCTCCCAGGAGGAGAAGCTAAGAAGAGGTGCTCCTGAACAACAGAAAGCACCTGGTAGCCCACCCCTAAGAGGGCTCAGTTTTCTCCCTCATGAGATAGAGGACTCCTGCCTCTCAGGGTTATTATGAGATAACATAAGTGCCCGGCTTATAACAGTGGCTCAATAAATGGAAGATATTGGTGTGGTTGTGACCCTTCCCTTTGAAAAGCTAAACCCACAGAACCTGCAAACACCACCACTCCTCCAAAATACACACACACACACACACACACACACACACACACACACACACAACATATGCTGGTGCTAAAATCCCTCTCTATAGTTCAGTTTCCAGGAAAAAGGGACACAGTCATCATGGTCTCTAATCAAACAAATAGCACAGTGAGACTGTTTGTACTGCTTTTAACATCCTGCTGAAAGGACGTGTCTACTCCTCCCTCCCCCCTCCCCCTTGCAGTTGATAACAACAAAGAGAAAGGCTTTCCTTCCAAAGCAGGGATCCAGGGCTCCACCACAGGGCTCACCCCACTGTATCCTCCAGCCCATTTTAGGGGTGAGGAGACTGAGGCACAGGAGGGCAAGGGGTAGACCCATGGTCACACGACATACCACAGAAGCCCAGTCTCCAGCATTTGCAATTCCAAAGGCGGGGCTTTCCTCAGCACCTGTGGGTTTCCTGACAGGCTCACCTTCATCCACGTCTTAACCTTACTGTCCCCTGACTTCCTCCTAACAGCCTCCAGAGCAAACGTTCTGCCTGCAGGTAGGAGCAAGGCGGATTCTCCTACCAAAATGGCCAGACTGCCTTTTGCTGCCTCAGCACAGACTCCAGACTTGGACAGTAATCATCATCAGCTCAGTCACACAGACAGGAATGCATGAGTGTTCACCATTAACACATCCTTCTCTGCCAGACCTTGAGATTCCTGAGGGCAGGGACTGGGTCTTTCCATCCATATGGCCTGGGGCAGGTTACTTACCTGTCACAGCCTCAATTTCCTCTATTTCTTCATATGAATGATGGGAAAATTAAGTAAGAGCATATACAGGAAGAGCTAAGCACAGTATCTAGAACCTAGTAAATGCTCAATAAACACTAGCTATTATTATTATTATTTTATTGATTTTTGTTATTATCTGTATCCCTAGGACATAACATATCACAGTGCCTGGCAAAAACATAGATGCCCAGCAAATTGGTAGGAAATAAATATGCCAGGGATGGTGCCATTTATTAATCACCAACTATCTACAGAATTTCTACTAAGTACTTGTATTGGTCAGCTATGGCCACAAAATGCTGTGTAACAAGCCATCCCAAAGTTCAAAGAATTAAAACCATCATTTGTTCTCACTCAGGCATCTGCAGGTCAATAAGAACAACTCTGTCCCACCCCAACCCCCCCCGCCCCGTCCCCCGCCACCCATGTGTTCACTTTGGGACCCAGGATAAACGGGCAGAAGCTACTGGGGGTAACTCCTCACAGAGATGGCAGAAGGACAAGCGGAAATTCACACAGTGTCCTATGGCGTGGGTTGAGAATTGGCTCACTGGCACTTTTGTCCGTTTGGCATTGGGGAAAAAAAGTCACATGCTCAGCCTCATTGTCAGAGGGGTGGAGAACTCCGCTGTGCTTCTGTGTGGGTGTGTTGTACAAGCACAGGGGAGGGAGAAGTTGTAATCAATCATCCCATCTGCCACGGACCTGTTAAGCCCACCTCTAATTTGCAGCTGACCGAAGGCAGGTCGCTCTACTGCTGTTTTCCTCCAACCCACACCCAGGAATCACCTAAAGGATGCATCCCCACCAGGATCTTGGGGAGGGAAAAAAAAAACCCTAAGAGAAAATAAAATGTATTTTGAAGCGGTTTGCAAGTATAACGTGTAAAGCATAAACAAACAGGAGGTAATTCCTCTCATTTTGCCCTCCGCAGTTAGGGATGTTCGTACAAACTCTTCCTAACAGAGTGTTTAATTTCCAGAAGCTGAAAATGGATCTGACAATGTGTTGTTTACGAGCCAATTTCAGGGTCTGGAAGGAAGAAGAAAAGATAGTTGAAGCCCACGGCTTATCTTTCCCATTAGGATCGAGCCTCCATTTTAACCTGACAGCATCCTTCCTTTCAGGAATGCTCTACCTCTGCTTCTAGAAGGGCATTGGGTCCAGCCTGATGGTTGTGGAGAGAGGCAAGAGGGCAGGAGGCCAAGCACGCTGACTGATGGGGAGACAGAAGCATTGGGAATCCCAGGTGTCCCTGCACCTTGTCTCTGTGGGACACCCTCCATCCTTGGAACTTGGTCCTCTCAGGCTTCCCTGGGGGACAGCGCTGGAAGGAAGGGCAGAGGAAACAGAACTGTCAGATCTAGGGATGTGGAAGGAAATCTGTTCTTGCTCACTTGCAGCAGCAAAGACTATTTACCTCCAAGTCTGTGTTTTTCAAGGAAATGGAGACCAGCGGAGGAAAAACGCCCTTCTGAAAACACTTCCACGAATTTATGTCGTTCATCTAGAAAGGTACAATCCTTCGGCAAGACCTCTGGGATTTCACGTGGTCAGGATGAGGCCGGCCTGCCTCTGGAAGCCACGGCCCCCTGGTAAGCAGCCTGCTGGGTCCGTGACGGAAGAACAGTGGCCATGCCACAAGGGTACAGGTGTCACCCTTTGTTCCAAGGAGAGAGCCAAGGAGAAATTCACACACATCCTCTGGGATCCCTCCGTGAAATTCAGATCTGCCTCTCATCAGAGGAATGAGCACGGAAACACAGTGGGGCTGAATCAGAAGACCTAAGTTCGGCATCCCAGGTCTGCTAGTGCAGGGACATGTGACCCAGGACAAGTAACTGAACTGCTCTGAGCTTCAAGGCCCTGTTCTGAAAGTGGGTTAAAATCTCCTGCCTCGCAGGGCTGTTGGAGTTTGTGCTCTAAGTTTATTTATTTTGAGGGAGGAGGGAGGGGCAGAGAGAGAAGTCCAAAGCAGGCTCCGTGCTGTCAGCACAGAGCCCGACGTGGGGCTTGAACCCACAAAATGTGAGATCGTGACCTGAGCCAAAATTAAGAGTTGGAGGCTCAACCGACTGAGCCACCCAGGGGCCCCACCTCGCAGGGCTGCTGTGAAGACCAAATGAGAAAATGAGGATGAAACGATCATTTCATGTCCTTTCTGAACAGGGCAGGGCTGGGGCCTGGGGACAGGCCTCCACAGGCACAAGTCCCTTGCTGGATTGGTTCTGTGGGATAGGAACGGGTTCTAGGAAACTACTAAACTAAGCCAAGGCATGATACTTGGAATTCTTGGACCACCGGGGGAGCCAAGTGTATTTCCTGGAGGCCAGAGGAGAAACGCGGGCAGTCAGGGCAACACACGGGAGGAGCCTTCTAAGAAAGACTTCTGGAAGACGGAGACGGGCCTTGGAAGACAAGTGGATACTTAGACAAGTAGTACTTAGCAATTAGTAGAAATCCCATCTGCCCTGTGTGTCTAAGTACAATTTAGACAGTGCTAAGTACTCAGATTGTACTAAGCGCTACCTACTTAGTACTGAGATAGGTAGGGCAGGCTCTCCAGGTGGGGAGAGTGTTGTGAGCAGCCCGGAGGGCGGATTGCCTGCACTGTGTTTGGAAAAGGCCCACTGGATCTGCGTGCTGAGTGGAGGAGTGCAGAGCAGGGAGTGTGGGGGGTGAAGAAAGAAGAGGAGAGAAACAGATGTCAAGGAGCCTTAATGCCAGGATGAGGGGTTGAGAGTCTGTACCAACTAGAACTTTTTTAGGAGCAGATGATGAAAACACCAACTCAAACTAGCTTAAGCACAAAAAGGGAATGTATCAGTTCATGCAGTTGAAATGTTGGGGGGTTGGGGGGGTGGGGGTGGGCTTCAGGTAAGGCTTAATCCAGCATCCTCTTGGCTCGGCGCTGCTCTCTCGGTGTTGGCTCCTTTCTGCAAGTAGGTTTTCCCTTTCACGAGCTGGAGATGGCCTCCAGCACATTTATGCTGCCCAGCTCAAGTCCAGAGGGGAAGATGGAGAACTCAAAGCCTGCATCTAATCACATGCCCCTGGCTCATCCTCCAACCTGTCCCTGTGGACAGACAGGCCTCTCCCGGGCACTGGGGGTGGGATGAGTCCTCCACAGGCTACATGCCTGAGACTCGAGGAGGGTGGCTACCTGTGGGCACTCAGGGCACTGTTCCCAGGGGAGGGCAGCCAGCATGACCCACACAGTCATCCTGCCAGCAGTGGGGAACTCTGCAGTAAGGGACCCGCCAGGACAGCGTCCCCAGGGCCAGCACGACACATTGGGAGGGGAGACCCGTGTTCACGGGAGTGGATCCAGCATTTAAGCAGTGGCACAACCAATGGCCTCCACAAAATAGAAAGTTAGCTCAGTCCCCACTCACCCACACCAACGCCACGCGATACGGGGGATGCCTCGTTCGGGGTCCTCACTTCTCAGGCCCTGCAGAGAGAGGGGGGATGGGACAGGGTGCTGGAAGGACGGCTGAGCCCCGGAGGGAGCAGTGGTTCCCCACCTTCTCTCAGACACCGGGGACCAGTGTGCGCCATCTGCCCCCCTCCCCCACCCTCCCATCTTCTCTCCCTTTTAATCCAGCAAAGAGCTTTTACCTCTTTTTCATCAGTGGAGACTGAGGATTTAGATCTTTTGCATTTCAAATGTTTATTCCTGTTTTAATTTAAACCCTAAAACTAATTCTGGGGATGCCGCGGCCCCCAGAGATCCTGAATCCTTTTCTAGTCCTCATCCCCTGTCTCATCAGACTAATGTGGATTTGTATGGGAGCGTGTGTTTTTGAAAGGGGACACACACACACACACACACACACACAAACCAACAAGAGGGTTTTTGAGATATTAAACTGGTTTTTTTTAGTCTTTTAAATTTTGGATGGTTTCCATGGTAACTGGTAAGTTTGCTTCTTTGTTCTCTCCAATTTTCTAGAGAAGCCGAGGCAGCTCTCAGTAGCTTCTCAAGTAGATTTGGATCAAAGTCCCAGAGTCCAGGTGTGGGAGGGGGACAGCTGTAGCCCCAGTGCTAAGGAGCTGCCCCCTGGGGTTCTGTCGCTAATTAGTGGGAAAGCTGAACCCAGAACTAACACTCATGCTGACCCCACCCCCTCTCACATCTCCCTAAGGCTCAGGTCTATTCCCTCAAGGTCCAAGAAGTTCACAGGCATGCTAGAGGCCCAGGTCGATTCCCTGTGGGCTGACTGGGAGTGGGGGTGGAGAAGAAGGCTTGCCTGGGCCTCCCTAGCTACCTACCTTTGGGGACCCGCCCCACCCCCCGCCACTCCCGCAGGCTGCCTGGGCTTGGGGAGTGCTATCTTGGCTTCTTCCTGCTGGGAGCCAGGACAGTCCCCTTCACTGTGTGGTTCAGTGGCTCTCCAGCCTCAGCCCCCAGGGCCCCCAGTTGAGCCTGGGCGATAGCTGTGCTCAGAATTCTGCTCAGTGGAGGCTATTCTGGGGGGTGAGCCTCCTTCTTGCTTGCCATTTCCCAGCCTGAGTCCCCAGAGTCACCATTACTGTCATTTCTGCTTTTCCCTCATCTTCTAGACTGGTGCTTGTCAACTGTTGGTCCTGACACGCAGGGTTGTGAACCCAGCCAGGGTGCCCGCAGGACACAGGGCCCCCCCACACAGGGAGATTGGGACTGTTTGCAGGTGTGGACAGGGTTAAGGAAGCCAGTGTGGGATGCTGAAGCTCCCCAGGGCTAAGCACCTGCCCCCAGCAGCACCTCCCCAGCACCAGCCCCTAAGCCTGCCAGAACAGGCAGACAAGGTGTGGGGGCTATAGAGAGGTCTGCTCCACAGAGCTGTGTCCCTCTGCCAGGCGTCCCAGCCCCTGGGACACAGTCCCTGCTGACTCACGACCCAGCAGGGACCCACACCCCTCCGCCCTTCAGTCTCCACGGTGCCGGCCTCTGGCTACACCCAACCAGAAGTCCTTCGTGCAGTGGAGACAGATCAGCCTCTTCCAGGGCACCAAGCCTGGGCAGAGCTGAGCAGAGAGGAGTCCTGGGGTAAATGGGGAACAGCCAGCACCACAGGCTCTCTGGCTCCCCACTGCAAACCCCTCAGGGTGCATCCAGAGCTTTCTGTGCGTGCATGAACCTCTTCCCCATCTGTCGGAATCTGGATGCCCCCGAGGGGTCCTTGAGGCCTTGCTGCATCCGTGGCCACCACCCAGCTCATCTAGAGCGAGCATTGCCTGTGCCCCACGCAGAGAGGGTGCCCGGCCGGGAAGGTTGAGTTCCAACCCAGCTAAGGCCACACACACACCCCACGAAGGAGTTCCTTACAGGGAGGGAATGTTTGTCATCTGGCCGGTCCCAGAACACATTCGCTTCTGGAAACAGGAGAGCAGGCCACAGGATGGGGAAGTCCTGAGGGGAGCTGGTCCAAGGCAGGCCTTCAGGATGGTCATGGGGCAGAACTCAAGGAGAGAGCAGACCAGTCAAGCCATCTCGCCCGAGGGGGCACTGGACAGGAGGTAACAAGTGCTCCCAGGCAGGGAATCACCATCTGTCTCTTGCTGGGGTAGAAAGTGGTATTTGGGTCATCAGAAGGCCTGGGTTCTGCCCTGGTCTCACCACCCTCGCCATGTGTGACTTTGGTTGGTTCTCCTCCAACGTTTGGGACCTAATTCTTCACCTGGTAAGTGAAGAGCCTGAACAAGTTATCCTAGAGTTATCCCAGCTCCAAAAGGTAGGAAAACCAGACAGCCCATCCTGCAGGCCTCTTTCCAAGGAGGACTCTGGAGAAACCCTGTGCAGGGTGGGTTTTTCTCCCTGCGAACGTGTTTGGCAGAGGGAAGAGCAGGGCGGAACCGCGGCCACTTGCCATGACATCCAGGCCAGGAAGCCTGAAAGCCCGCCCAGAGCAGGTGAGAGTTCAGGATGTGAGTGGGTTTTTCCCTGAAGCTTCTCGGGCCAGAGCCGAGGGAAATATTAGCAAGCTGGCAGCGTGCCGCCTGGGTCAGCCCAGCTCTGGCCTCACTCGAGGAAAACTAACTGCAGGAGGTCAGGAAGTCTGGTTTTGGGCAGGGTGCATGCATGGGTGTGAAGATGCGTGTCCTTGTCTGTGTCTGTGGACGTGCTGGTGTTCATAGGTGTGCAACCTTGAGGTTCACCTGCCACATACATCGTGGCCTTAACAGTCTTAGAATATTTTAAAACATCCTTACCTGCTGGTAAAAAAAAAAAAAAAATCACTGCCCCAAACACCCAAGTACCTTCTTGTTATCTCAGATCCTCCCTGGACCCCTGACCCAATGAGTCTCCAGTTGAAAGGTTAACTCCCAACCCTGCTCCAGCGAAGGAAACAGAGTGTTCTAGTCAGTGGAGGGAAAGAGGGCTTTAACTATTCATTATCTTGCCAGTTGCCCTGCATGTGTGTGCATGGCTGTATGAAGGTTTGTATCTGCAAGCTGGACAGGTGGGTTGGTTTCACAGAGAGCCCGTGCCTCACCTTTCCACAGGAGTGTGATATAAGGTGTCCCTTCTCACTATTTCAGAGACAGGAATCTGAAGTTTGGGGCAAGAGAACCAAGTTCCCAGCCCAGCTTGGCTCAAATTGTGGTCTAACTATACAGTGGAGTATTATGCAGCCATAAAAAAGGAACAAAGCACTGAAACCTGTGACAGTGTAGATGAAACTTCAAAGCAAATGCTAAGTGAAAGAAGCCAGACGCAATAGGCCACATACTGTGTGATTCTGTCTATATGAAATATCCTGAATCAATAAATTAGAACAGATTAGTGGTGGTCATGGGCTGGAGGAAGGGGGAATGGGAAGTGGCTGCTTAATGGAGACAGGGTTTTGTAGAGTCTTATAGAGGATGGTTAGGGAAGGATTCTTGAAGAGGAAGCATCAAAGCTGAGACCCACAGGCTGAGAAGGAGCCAGTCATCCTATAGTGAAGGGACAAGCATTGTGGCCAGAGGTCAACTGAGGTTACTCAGTGGTTTTCAGCTGGCCAGTAGCCCTGTCTAGGGGGTCCAAGATGGCCTTACACGTTGGCCACCTTGGTAGGGACAGCAGAAGGAAGGCTTGGCCCAACATCTACATGTGGCCTCTCCAGCATGAAGGTCTCAGGGCCTTCCGAATGTTCCAAGGACAGAATTGGAAAAATTCAGTTTTCTTAAGGCATGGACCCAGACATGAGCACATCCTTTCTACTGTGTGCCATTGGTCAAAATAGTCACAGTGCCCACTTAGATTCCAGGGGATGAGATAAAGACCTCATGGCTCAGAGGGAAGAATGGCACAATTTGACAGATATTCACTACAGGTAGATATATTTTTAACTACCGATTAGAGTTCTTGAATGGTTATAGTTTGCTTTAAGTTTTCTACTTCTTCTTAAGTCAGTTCTCTTCTCTAAGGAATTGTTTCTTTTACCTAAGTTTTCATATTTACTGGCATCAAAGTTTCATAATATGCTTTTTTTAAAAAATCTCTGCTTTATTTGTGGTTATGTCTCCATTTTTGTTTCTAACATTTTTTTCATAAGCACCGCCTGACATTTCTAGCATTTTTTTTTTTTTACTTGAAATGCCAGGAATTAGCTTCTATTGTAAAGCTATACTAGGGGCAGCTGGGTGGCTCAGTCAGTTAAGCAGCTGACTTTGGCTCAGGTCATGATCTCAAGGTTCATGGGTTCGAGCCCCACATCGGGCTCTGTGCTGACAGCTTGGAGCCTGGAGCCTGCTTCAGATTCTGTGTCTCCCTCTCCCTCTGCCCCTCCCCTGCTGGTGCTCTGTCTCTCTCCGTCTCTCAAAAATAAATAAACATGTTAAAAAAATTTAAGCTATAATAATTACACAATATATTAATGGTGAAGTAAGAGGGGGGAAAATCAAATCAATGAAACAGAAGACAAAACATCATCTGCAATATAAGCAACTTCCAGGATGACATTATCTTTCTGTAATGTTCTCTCCACGTTTTTAATTTAAAAAAATTGTGGTAAAATATGCATAACATAAATTTACCATTTTAGCCATCTTTAAGTGTACAGTTAAGTGACATTAAGTACGTTCACATTGCTGTACAGCCACCACCACCATCGGTCTCCAAAGAACTTAAAAACAATTTTTTTAAGTGTATTTATTTATTTTGAGAGAGAGAGCGTGAGTGAGGGGCATAAAGAGAGAGAGAGAGAGATGAAGAAGCCCAAGTAGGCTCCTATTGTCAGAGCAGAGCCTGATGTGGGGCTCGAACTTACGAACTCAAGTAAGATCATGACCTGACTTGAAATGTCGGATGCTTAACCGATGGAGCCACCCAGGCGCCCCCAAAGAACTTTTTTATCTTGCAAAACTGGAACTTGACCCATTTAGCAAAGGATTCCCCCTTCTCCCCTCTCTGGCATCCATCTAGAAATTCTACCTTCTGTCTCTGTGAATTTGATTACTCTAGGGACCTCATGAACGTGGATTCATGTCCCTTCTTGAGTGGCTTCTTTCACTTAGCACAATGCCTTCAAGGTTAATTTATGTGTTAGCACGTGTCAGCACTTCCTCCCTTTTTAAGACTGAATAATATTCCACTGTCTGTCTTCACCACATTTTGCTCATCCATCCACCCACTGACGGACACTTGGGTTGCTTCTACCTTTCAGCTATTGTCAATAATGCTGCTGTGGACATGAGTTTACAAATGTCTATTTCAGTCCCTGCTTTCAATTCTTTTGATTATATACCCAGAAGTGGGATTGCTAGATCAGAGGGTAATTATATTTTTAGTTTTTTACAAACTGCCACACTCTTCCTAATAATCGTTTCAAAAGAGCCATCTTTGTATGTCTTCGTTGATCTTCTTTTCGCTACCGCTGCTTTGTGTTTTGTTTTGTATTTTGTACCTGTGGTTATCTTTGATACTTCCCTTCTGTTCTCTTGGACTTATTCTATTCTTTTTCTAACTTAAGCTGCATATTTACCTTATTTATTTTTGGTTTTTCTTCTTTTCTAATTATTTTAATGCTATACATTTCTAAGCTGTATCCTACAGCTTTGAAATGCAGAATTTTGCTTTCATTCAGTCCTAAATATTTTCTAGATTTTCATTATTTCTTTTTGGACCCATGTGTTATTAGAAACGGACTTTAATTTTCAAAACAAATGTGTATTTTTAAAGTTTTATTTTTTTAAGTTATTTTTCATCCATTGCATTGTTATAACATAGTCAATGTGAAAGATTTTTTTTTAGATGTTCATTGAGGCGGTGCCTGGGTGGCTCAGTTGGTTAAGCATCCAACTTCAGCTCAGGTCATGATCTCGCAGTTCCTGAGTTCGAGCCCTACATCAGGCTCTCTGCTATCAGCACAGAGCCTGCTTTGGATCCTATCTCCCCCTCTCTCTGCTCCTCCCTCATTTGTGCTTTCTCTCAAAAACAAATAAGCTTTGGGGCATCTGGGTGGCTCAGTCGGTCGAGCATCCAACTTCGGCTCAGGTCATGATCTCATGGTCTGTGAGTTCGAGCCCCGTGTCGGGCTCTGTGCTGACAGCTCAGAGCCTGGAGCCTGCTTCAGATTCTGTGTGTCTCTCTCTCTGCCCCTTCCCCACTCGTGCTCTGTCTCTCTCCCTCTGTCAAAATTAAATAAACATTTAAAAATTAAAAAAAAAACAAAAAAATAAATAAGTGTTAAAAAAAGTGTTTGTTGAGATTTACTTTATGACCTAATATATAGTCAATCTTAATTCTCTATTTAATATCTTCCTTATTAATTTTATTGTTGACATTAATAGTTATTTATATATTTGTATTTATAAGTATACATTATTATAATATAATAGTTTATTAATTTATAACTATTATTAAGACCTAATTAGTATTTGCAATCTGAAATCTCTAATTGCTGGATAAAATGTTCTACATATATGCAAGATCAAACTTGTGAATTGTGTAGTTCAAATGTGCTATTGTCTGCCTGGTTTCTTCATTACTGGGAGAAGAATGCTAAAATCTCTATGATGATGGATTTGTTATTCCTGTTGTTGTCGATTTTTGTTTTATACATTGTTATGCTATGTCTGCATCAGTTCTTATGTATTCAAGTTGGTATATGTTATTCATCGGCATGCTGCTTGGTAGTTGTAGTTACTGTTTCTTTGAAAAGCCTGCAAAAGCTCCTCAAAAGGTAGAGACTGAGTCTTCCCATATTTAGAAGCCCTCTGATTCAGAGCTCTAAACGTTGTAGGCATCAAACCTGAGAACAAATAATTAGAATACAACCCTCTCACTCATTCCCTTAATCAGCTGGCTCTCCCAGCAAGCAAAAAAAAAAAAAAAAAAAGTATATACATATATATGTGTGTGTGTGTGTGTGTGTGTGTGTGTGTGTGTGTGTATTCCTTGCTGATTACAGGTGGCAGCCTGAATGGAAAGACTAAGCAGTTATGGGCAAGGATGAGTTAAAGGATTTGCCCCGTTTAAACAGCTCTGTCCAGACTCTGAATTTCCTTCCAGAACCCTTCAAAAAAAAATGTGCTCACATAAGATTTAGCTGACCATTGGGTCATTGCCCACTTCTGGGGTTTGGGGAGGTGTCTCTGACACTGAGTTGGAATCAGGTCTTGGGAGCCAAGGCATGTCATATGACATGTTCCAGGTGAAGATCAAGTTTGGCAGAGAAGAGAAGAGGCAGGATGCGACCAGGTGGCTTTACTTTCCATGGTGTTAGACAAGTTTGGGCCAGGTCCAGCCATCCTAGAGAGTAGGGCTCCCAGCTGGGGACAGTGAGCATTTCTCAAGGACCAGTCAGAATTCTGATAGAACAGGAGCAGGAAGAGGTAGTCCTCTGCCAGGGACAGAAGGTAATGAGATGTTCCCTGAGAAGGAAGAGAGGGCTTCACCACTGCCCTCTCCCGCATGGGGTCAATTGCTTCCATTAAGATGGACCTTTAACAAGAATGGGACCTTGATCATTCTCCAGAGAAGGCCCAGCCTGCAAGTGCCCAAAGATGCTACAGCTCTTCCCATGCAGGCACACCTAGGGAGAACACTGACAGAGGCCTTTAGGCCTGGCCGCACTGAGGGTCCAGAAGGCCTGCCCGTGAGCTCTGGGGAGCCGATACCAGAAGACTAGACACTGGCATCTGTCATCAGGTTCCCAAAGGGATGAGAAGCTAACTAACCAGAAGGTTTGTGTGTTTTGAACAAAGAGAGGAAGTGGCAACTCCCAAGAGCCAACAGGAGCTGGATCAAACAAAGGAAACTGGAAACCTGGCCTCGTTTTCTTCTGCAGTAACAGAATTCATACCTTCTGGAAGAAGAAAGCGTTTAAGCACCTTCCACGTGCTTGCTGCCAAGCCAGAGGATTTCCGTAATCTCACTCTTGCAACCGCCTTGAGGCTACTAAGGCACCAAGCTGTCACCTGCCAAATTGTATGGCTTGGGAAGGCAAGATTTGAATGCAGAAGTCTGTCTGAATACAGAATCTGAGTGAATTTCACTGTATTTTGTTGATTACTCTCAGAGCAGTTTTTTTTTTTTTTTTTTTTGAGACAGATAGAGACAGAGCATGAGCAGGGGAGGGGCAGAGAGAGAGGGAGACACAGAATCTGAAGCAGACTCCACGCTCTGAGCTGTCAGCACGGAGCCCGATGCGGGGCTCGAACTCACAGACCGTGAGACCATGACCTGAGCTGAACTTGGATGTTTAACCAACTGAGCCACCCAAGCGCCCCAGCTCAGAGCAGTCTTAAAAAAAGAACAACAACAACAAAAAGTAAATACTAGGACTGAAGAGTTTTTTGTAATTTTTTTTTTGAGAGAGAAGAGAGAAAGAGAGGAGGCGGAGGGGCAGAGAGCGAGAAAGAGAGAATCCTAAGCAGGCTCCACGCTGTCAGCACGGAGCCCAACACAGGGCTTGAACTCATGAACCATGAGATCGTGACCTGAGCCGAAATCAAGAGTCATACCAACCCAGCCACCCAGGCACCCCAAGACTGAAGATTTAAGGAGGGCTGTGTGGAAGTGGAAAAGACCAAAGGTCTACAGCATAGAAACAGGATTAGATGTCCAGTGGTAGCTCCACCAGGCTGACGTGGAATCAATGAAGAGAAGCTAAAAGGAAGAGGTCAACCTATTAAGAATGTTCTCACACTTAGAGCTGCTCAAAATGGAATGTGCCAAATGGCCTTTACTAGGGGATCGTTAACGAAAGTAGGCCATACTCATGTAGTCAGCTCCTAAAAATTGTATCTAAGAATTGAAGTATATGGAGGAATGTTCAGCATAAAAAGTAAAAAAGAGAGGAGAAAAAATTATGAATACATGATTCCATTTATATGAAATGTCCAGAATAGGTAAATCTGTAGACACACAAAGTAGGTTCATGGTTGCCAGGGGTAGGGGTAAGAGAGAATAGGGAGTGACTGCTAAGGGCTACTTTTTGGGGTAATGAAAATGCTCTAAAATTAGATAATATTGATGGCTGCACAATTTGTGAATATATTAAAAACCACTATGAAAAGGGTGAATTTTATGGTACATGAATTATAGATCAAGAAAAAGCATAATCAAAAGATTATATATGTATATAATATACACAATATGTAAGTGTATACAATAAAGAATATTATGCTTAATTTAAAAAAAAA
Organism: Acinonyx jubatus; assembly: GCF_027475565.1. Taxonomy (NCBI): domain Eukaryota; kingdom Metazoa; phylum Chordata; class Mammalia; order Carnivora; family Felidae; genus Acinonyx; species Acinonyx jubatus. Next base: position 131,281,087 of record NC_069386.1, on the reverse strand, counting down.
AAAAAACCATACCTACAGATCTAATTTTGTCCATTGTCTCTCTGCATCCATATGGTGAGAAAAAATTCTGGAAGGTAATATAAGCATTAAGTATATTTTACATAGTAGTGGGGTCATTTGAGATCACAGATCTTCTACAATAAACATTTCTTTTAGAATCACAGACATACTTTTGTAAAAATGGGACTGGCTGCCTGTTGAGGTAAAAGCTTCTTGTCATGGTCAAGTGTTCCCAAAAGTTTGAGAATCACCAGATATGGGTATTTGCACTGAGAGTTTGACCTACAATGTATGATCTAGTCCTTTTTTTATTTTTATTTTTTTACATTTATTCATTTTTCAGAGACAGAGACAGAGTGTGAATGGGGGAGGGGCAGAGAGAGAGGGAGACACAGAATCCGAAGCAGGCTCCAGGCTCCAAGCTGTCAGCACAGAGCCTGATGTGGGGCTTGAATCAATGAACCATGAGATCATGTCCTGAGCCAAAATCACATGCTCAACTGACTGAGCCACCCAGGTGCCCCTGATCTAGTGCTTTTAACTAAAGTATTAGTTTATAATTACTTCTTCATTTATTTCCCATTTTCTTTTTATAATCCATTATCTCAAATCTTGCCTCTGGTACCAATCTCTGTGGGGGAAAAAAATCTTTTACTCTAAAACACGGTAATTAAAAAAGAAAGTCACAGCCTGAGGGTATATAGTAAGACCCAACAAGGGGAAGTAAATTAGTTTAAAAGCAAACCATAGGGGTGTCTGGGTGGCTGTCAGTTAAGCGTCTGACTTGGGCTCAGGTCATACTCTTGTGGTTTGTGGGTTCGAGCCCTGCGTTGGGCTCTGTGCTGACAGCTCAGAGCCTGGAGCCTGCTTCAGATTCTGTCTCCCTCTCTGCCCCTCCCCTGCTCGCATTCTGTCTCTCTCTCTCAAAAAATGAAATAAAACATTAAAAAAAATTATTAGCAAACTGCACATGTTTACATACCACCAGGATAGAAATACAATAACACAAAATATAAGAAATTATCTTCTTAGTGGAAGTACCTCCAGATTTTTCCCCTTCATCTCTGTAAGCGAAAATAAAACTTTCAAATGAGACATTTCTAATAATATCTGAGTGTGTAAATACATACATACTCACTCCAAAGGTTGCTGACACAGACGCAGAACATAATTCTTCTGAAGAAAACTGCCTTTTTTTTTTTTTTTTAAACTCAAGTTCAGGGATTGTCAATGGGAGAGGCGGGAAAGCCGGCCGGCTCCTCTGGCCTCATCTGCTCTCCCGTGGGGTTCTGGAGTCAGCTAACTCCTCCCGCTCCCTGGCAGAGGGTGGAGGGCAGTGAGAGAGAAGCTCCAAGCTATAAAAAAACTTTCAAGTTTTATTTCCTTCTAAGGCATCTTGAGTCACTGGGTGCTCCAGCCCCCAGTGCCCGGGGAAGTTCAGCTCAAATCGGAAATGTGTGCGTGTGTGTGTGTGTGTGTGTGTGTGTGTGTGTGTGTGTGTGTGTTTCCTGAACCAAAGCTGCTGAAAATCCAGATGACGTTGCCACTTGGACTGAATCTCTTGCAGGCAGAGAGCTTCCTATTTCCATCCCAGGAGGAGGATGGAAGTCACTTAATGATCAGTTTCTCTGACCCATGTTCCAATATTACATCATAGTCTTCATATATATGTTTATTTTGAGAGAGAGCGAGATAGCGTGAGTGGGGGGGAGGGGCAGAGAGAGAATCCCAAGCAGTCTCCATGCTGTCAGCGCAGAACCCAACACGGCTCCATCTCATGAACCATGAGATCATGACCTGAGCCAAAATCAAGAGTCGAATTCTCACCTGAGTCACCCAGGTGCCCCACCTGACGTCGGTCTGAACAGCAAGCTTACCCCTCACTCCACTCCCAACATGGAGCTGCTGACACTTTAAAAATCCCAATTGTCACCTCGAAGCGTATAGCACGCCCACACTATTCTGCCTCCCACCCCTTAGGCTGCAATTTCAATTTAAACACCAAGTGATGCCAAGCTGGGTTGGCCAGAATCCTAGAAAGCCACCTAGTCTAAAAATCTTCTTTTACCAAGGAGGAAACTGGGGCCCAGAGAAGGGAAGCACCTGTCCACAGCTCCAGAGGGAAAGAACCAAAAACAAAGAGCCAGGCCTAAAGTGTCAGGCAGAGGGGCTCTGTCTCCACAGTGGTGTCCACATCCTTTAGTTCAGCTCCTGTATACAGAAGGGGCCAAATGCTCCCTGGAAGCGGGTCTCAAGCCTTCTGACCAAAGCAGGGGCTTCCCCTGTGACCTTTCCCCTTCTTTTTGGCTCTCTCACGGATTCTGTGCAGAAGGAAATGGGCAAAGCAACCTGGAAAAGATCCTTCAGGAAAACAGGTGGACTTTCCTGCTAGAGAACTTTGCCTAGGACCAGGGTCTGAACAGGGTCGGAACAGGGGAAGGTTTCAACTCCAAGGTTGTAAAGTTGCATCCCACCCCGTTTCCTTGGCCGCCCTGCTCTTGACGCGGGCAGAATATGGGCTTAGGTATAAAATTCCCGTCCAATTTGTAAAGTGCATTTCTTCACACAATTCCTCAAGAAACTTGGAATTAACGCTGAGGTTAAAGGGAAATGAACCTTTTCGTGGTGTGAATTTTCTGCATAAAGCAAGCACAGATAGTGATTGGCCACAAGATTGAGTTCAAATGTCAGCTATTATCACTTGAACTTAAAACTAGAGTAAGGCTATAGTGGGATGTGTCTGTGGTGTTTCTGGCCCCTCATGCTCGCCCACTGTCCTAGAGCCTGGGTGGAATAACATCTGAGGGCAGGTGTACCTCGCCCATTAAGCAGAAGGGATCGGAGGCTATACAAGCTAAAAACCTACACAGTTCGCAGTTAAGAGATGAAAGGCTGCAGAAATGTTTATTGAATACAGTGCCAGGTTTATAAATAAAACTTATTTACAATTTCCATAGAGTTGGTCCCCCATCAGAGAGGTGGTTAAATCTCCAAACAGTTTATCTCAAGATTTACAGAAACATTCAAGTACATCTCCTTTTCAAATCGCCACGGTGAAGGGTTAATTCCAGTAACAGAACTACGGCCATCTTTTGCTACAGACGTGTGTAATGAACAGTAGAAGGGCTGGAGAAAGAACACACACCCCACCCACGCCACTACCGCAAAGGATTTCTGTCTCCTAGAAGACAACTTCAGGGGATTTAAAAAAAAAAAGGAAATCGTAAACTGCCGGCTAAAGGGACGGGTTAAGACACATTCGTGGAATCCTAGTCACTGCCAAAAGGATAATGTATTTAGGATATACAGTATTAGTTCAAAGGTTTAAAATAATTGAATGAAACAAGAGCAGACCCTTGACCAAATTTACATTCTTGGTTTAGGAAGAAGTTCCCAGTATGCTGAGGGGCCAATAATATGCTGCTACTCTGATGTGCCACGGTGGCACTTAGGGAGGCCTACCGGACGGCCGCTCGTTACGATACAGGTTAGAAGTACAGTCAGACATGCATTTATAAAGAGAATATAAAAATATGTACAGTAGCTAATTTTCAATGTGTTGCCGAAAGACACCAATTAAAGTGTGCAAAAATTCATTTGTCTAAAAATCAGAAAAAAAGCCTTTCTTGGCAACAGTGCATCAAAAGCCCATCTGAAACATCGAGATGCATTTGCCTTGCTTAACACCTACCCCAAACAGATGGAGAACAAAACTATGAAAGTGTTTGCCAAGTACTCAGCAGTTTTTTTATGGCAAGTCTCAGGCTCAAGCGGGATGCCAGTTAAACTAGTCACTTTATATATATAAATATATGTATATATTTATAGAGCAGTTAGAAGTAGGGGCAAGAGTTTACAGGAAGGTGCTAACCAACGTTAGGGGGACGGACCCCCACATCCAGCTATTTCCTCTCACAAACTTGTGCAGCCTGCAAACGCCCAATCTGGGCTGGTCATCCCCTCAAAAGCCAGAGGGGAAAAAAAAGGCTACAGCGGACTGGGCTGCCCCTCGACGCCAAGCTGAACTCAGCACTCCCTGGGGGCAAGGCTTCACTTCCCATCCAGGATGCTGGCCATGTAAGACTCTGACTTCATGAACAGTCTTTCACGAAGGACTGTGGGACCGCTTAAATGGAGCCCACCCAGCTTCTAGAAAAAGACTTGACGAAAGAGTTAAGACAGAAGGCAAAGTTTTGAAAACAAGTTAAATCACCCCCATCCCTCTTTGACACTACGGAGAGGCCACTGAACACAGGCCCACGATGGGTCAACACTTGGCCTCCCTGCAAGAAACGTCCAGGAGCCCTTGGTCCTGTCTCACCAGAAGAACCTCTAAGGTGTTCTCAGGTGCTCCTTCCAGGTCCAGGGAACTCTGAAAGCCATCTCTAGTTCAGTCACCTTCTCTTCTACAACCACCCAGTCTAAGGACCAGCAGCAGATGGGTGGGCTCCTCTCCACGGCTCTGACCTATCCCTCTGGCAGGAAATCTAGCAGGCTGCAAAATGCCAGAAAGACAGGGAGTAGGAGAGGGAGAAGCCAAGGGTCTCTATAAACCAGCCCCGAATGCACCCGTTTGGCTGCCAAGAGCTTCTTGCTGCCTCACTGGCAGCCTGCTGCTGTCCCAGGCAAATTAAAACCGCCCGCGAACACTCTTGAAACCCCCATCTCCTTACTGGTAAGCTACGACCAGTTAACACCCTGAAAGACGCACCTCCAGCCTTCATTGCAGAAAAAGAGTTCTACGCTAAATGCATTGTCTTTAAAGGGGCTTTTAGAGAACACCAATCCCACCGCAAAGACCAGTGTCAGCATCTCAGTTTTGGTTACAGGTTTATAATTAGACACAAAATCCACTCCATGCTGGAGTTGTTTACTTTCAGGCTGGGGACTACTTGGGAGAAAGAAAGCAAAGTGTCAAGTCCACTGCAGGAAAACAAAACAAAACAAAAAAATAGAAAAGAAAAGGAGGCTAAGGAAAGTAGTATAAATTAAAAGTCATCAATCAAAGGTGACCGGTAGTGTCTTTTAGGCACGAAGACTGGCTAAGAAGGGACCTCGTGCTCCTACCACCCGGCGAGGATTGAATTACAGACACACAAAACCATGTCTCTTGCACAGATGGTCTCAAGTAGTTACATAAAACAGGTAATCGGCAGCACGACTGAGAAGAACCCCGAAGTACATGCTTGAGAAAAAGTGGGTTTTTTTCCTTCCTTAAGAGCTCCGCTGCCTGAATAATCATGAAGCTCCCGGCCTTCACACCCCACCTCCCCCCAGTGAAAATACAAGTAGACCTATGTGCCTATGGACAGGACGAAGCAATTGCTATCTGCCCGGCTTTAGGCAAGGTCTCACGCTCAGAGGTCGGTGCTGGGATGTCGGGAGGGCGAGAAGCCTGATTCTGGGCTGTGGGCGTTAAATGGTTAAACCTCTCCTCCAACTGCCTTGTCCCCATTTAGATCTCAGCTTTACAAAGCATTTAACACCACTTTAAGTTAATGGTCTTTTTATTGGAAAAAAAAAAAAAGACTAGCATTTACAACTTGGAATGGACGTTAAATTGTAATTTCTTGAACAGCAATGTTGATGGTTGTGCTGAAGAGTCCACAGCCACAGCCTACCTCTGCTGGCTCCAAGTCAGGTTCAGGAGGTTTTAAAAACAGAGAGTCCAAAGATGCTCCCTTGGTAAAGGTTTCTTTTTAAAAATTTGTGTGAATGGTGACAGCCCGACACCCATCTTGCTCTCTGGTACAATGCGGACAATGCTAAACCAACACGCACAGGATGCCGGCAGGATGTGTCACTGTCACCACGGGTGGGGGCGCACGAAGTACAGGGGGCCGTCCTGCTCTGTGGGGGCCGCGTCTAGACGGTCTATCTATCCTTCACCCATTTTTCGGCACAGCATCCTGAGGTAAACCAATTTTAAAGGTTTGTTTTCAGTAAACCCGCTCTGACAATTTATACTAACAAATTGAACTAGAACCCATTTGAAACAGGTTTTTTTAAATTTGTTTTTTCATTTTTCGTTTTTAATACAAAGGCCTGACTGTGCTCAATCGTCAAGCTGCATGCATGAAAAACTGGCCAGCCCAAACAGTGTAGTAATCATTAGCAAACGGAACTGCAAGAAGTCCACTAAGTGCTTCCTTATCGTTAAGGTAGTACAAGTATTTATATCGTAAAACTGATGTGTAGCGCTTCATCTTTAGGGGACAGGACCACCAACCAATACATGCAGATTTTGTGTGTGTGGACAGAAGGTACTTTTGACATTCAGTTTTGCTATATAGAAACAGAATGAGTAAATGAACTTTTTTTTTTTTTTTTTTTTTGCAAGAGGTAAGTAAAAGATTCAATTTGATTCTTCTAGAGGGGGGAAAAAAGGAGTTGAAAGTAGGTCTTCACTTTGCAGTCATCATCTGTACGAATTCTGAAAAGACAAATAATCATAGCTTTTGGTTATCTTCAAAAGTAGCTTTCATGAACACGTCAGCTCTCTTCTGCATTAAAAACAAACCAAAAAAACCCCTGTCTAGTGAAGCAGTTAGCTTGTTTACAGACACCAAAGGGAAGTCTATTCAAAACTAAGCTAAGGAAATTGTAGTGTTTTACCTTCATAGTTGACTTGCCCGTCTCCATCGATATCTGCTTCTCTGATCATTTCATCTACTTCTTCATCTGTTAGTTTTTCTCCTAAGTTTGTCATGACGTGACGTAGTTCTGCCGCACTGATGTAACCGTTGCCATCCTGTGAACGTGGAGCCTTGTTACTGACGGCGGCAGCTGAGCAGGTCTGTGACTTCATCATCCCCTCTCCCAGTACTGCCACTTCTGCATACAGCCTGCACATCTCCGGTCCGGCCCCCTCTCCCCGCTTACCGACTACGTGCACACTCAGCGAACCCAGAGAACGCAGGGGCTTTGCAAAAGCTAACAAACTGAAAGTAACAACCAAGAACTTGGCTCAGAACTCGCCACTACTTACTATGCTTACTCTTACCCAATAAGATGGCTGCAGAAGTCAGGATATTTGAAAGTGAGATAACAGGGCCCCGGCAATTAGCTTTAAGTGTGCTAACTAGAGAACAGATTGTCAGAGCATTTAGAAACGATAGGGGAAAAAAAAAAAAAGCCATATGTAAGTACCGTCTGCAACACAGATGCAGGATTACCTTGTCAAAGACTCGGAATGCCTCGCGAATTTCTTCTTCACTGTCTGTATCTTTCATTTTTCTAGCCATCATAGTCAAAAATTCTGGGAAGTCAATGGTGCCATTACCTTAAATTAAAAAACAAAAGCTCACGTAAAAGAAATGCTCCAGTAATGCTACCTGGCAGTGATAATCTTAAAAGCACTTTACGGGATGGTTGAAGCCTCAATGGCACAAACTGGTAAATTATTTTATTAGGTAAAACCATTTATAAGTCTAAACTGTTTAAACACTTTGCAGGGTAATTTCACATGATTCGTGGTAATTCAAACTAGCAATCGGTGCCCAGGATATCATTTAACGATGCAAAGGAAAGTGCACACGTGGCCTCTTGACCACTAATGGGGGGGTGTACAGTTCGAGAGAAAGAGCACAGCTCCCTTCCATTCCCGAGAGAGGCTTTGGAGAGCGCCGTCCCCCTGAGTGAGGGTGACCACTCCGACCTAACTCTGCCTTGGCCAGTGATGCTGGGAAAGGCTCAGAACTGGCCTGTCAATACAACCAAACGTTCTCACAGAAGAAAAGAATTACGGGAGGGGAAAAACTGACTTTGTTATGCCACAGACCATAAACCGTCACGTCTTCTCCAGAAGGTGTTTCTCAACCACATTATAAGTCCACTAATCTTTTTCTCTCCAATTCCGTATCTTTGTTTGTTTCCCATTAAGGGCAAGGCTCGGAAGTGTTTTCATAGCTCAGAACCGTAAACATTTAGGGAACAGTGTCAGAAGAATCTGTTCTACAGCCAGTATTCCTAACAACTTCCCCTCTAAAACGAAGAGTTACGTGAACCACCTCCAGAGACAAGCCACCAGATTAACAGGGTAACTTGCATTAAATGGAAACAAAACTAGAGGAAAAAAGCCTTAGGTTAAGTACTCATTTTCACAAGCAAGTACCTTTAAATCAAAATAGTAACTCAAAGACCCCTTTAAGTCATTTTGGCCTCCAAAATTTTAAAGCATTAATGACATTCACGCAAGACAAAAATTATTTGAAGTGCCATCTCCTAGCCATGCAGAGAAGACGTCCTCAGGCATTACACTTATTCATCGCAAAGTGTTAGATTCTGTAGCCCCAGACAACTTCTCTCTCCTTGTTCCATACAATCTAAGGGCCCAAGACACTTTGCCAGTTGCGAGTCCCTAAGCAGTTTCCTAGGCTTCACATGAAACGGGAGGCAGCCACTCCATGTTCCCAGATGGCCTTAGCAATCCAACGCAAGAGAATTTTGAGCTATCTCCTTTCCAAAACAACACTAATATGGATGAAAACTCTTTCTGAAGTAGCCCAAATGGGCTGAAACCACTTGTTAAAGAGCTCACCCCAAACCCCTGCTTCTAAATGTGATCAGACAAGTTTAACTCTACTTTATCACCTTAGGATACCACATTTGTTTAAATGGCTACTACACCAAGCCAATCATCTAGAAAAGAGTCTAGATCCAAACTGTTTATCCTTGGCTCATCTTTTGAAAAATTACCCATGTTCTACAATGTTACACAGTACATGTATATATGGTTTCCACAAACACATGGTGTCTTTTTTTTTTTTTCAAGAGGGGAATGCTCAGAAATTGTTTACTGATAGAAGTGAGCAAGATAAGGTCTACTCTCCACTCTTCTAGAGTCCAGAGAAATGGATGACCAATTGGTGACCAACTGTTACAGGGGTTACTGCTTGTTCCTTCTTGCTCTGCACCTTATTTATCTTCTTCTTCTAGTAGATTCTATAAATCTACTCCGTACAGTCACCAAGCACCCCATCTCTCCAAGCTTCACGTGATCTTCAAAATTCTCTGGCACAAACACATCCACAGCTCACGCCTGCACTCAATTCTAAGAGTGCTCTTTTCCCACCTTCACTTCCCACTCCTCGAGAGACAGACAGTAAGCTCTTTTAAAAGGTCTATGGGCACTTTTTTTTTTTTTTTACTTCCCCCACAGGACTCAGTGCAGACTCATGGGCCAGTTGATAAAAGATTGAGCTGTAGGTCACGGCAAGTAGAAAAGAACAAATCAGCGATCTGATCCAGGAAATGTTCTAGACAGTGAGCACAGCCAAAGGCAGGCCCATAATCTTCTATTTTCCTTGTCAACGGCTGTAAGGCAACCACTGCGGTGCATGTGCTTTGCTCTGGGGACCTGAAAGACAATCTTGTGACATGTCTGAACTTGCATTACACAACGCTGGCACTCATTCATAGGTCTAAGCCCTCACCGTCAGCATCCACCTCGTTGATCATATCCTGCAATTCGGCTTCTGTTGGGTTCTGACCCAGTGACCTCATGACGGTTCCAAGTTCCTTTGTTGTGATGGTACCATCGCCATCTTTGTCAAATAGGGAGAAAGCTTCCTTGAACTCTGAAAACAAAAGCGTACCCTTTAGAATGAACGTCTTTATCCAACCCAGGCACAGCACACACTTTCCTTGGGCTTGCCAAAGCAAACCGTCCAAGTTTGGGAATTATCAGTAACTGCCTGGTCTTTATCTGCTAAAATAAAGACCACAACAGTCCTATTGGACTGGCCTCCATTCAGCAGTCCATAAAGCAAAACCACAGTATTCTCACGTTTTTCAAGAAAACTAAGCTTAAACACACTTAAGTTAGTCCTCAATCTAATCTGACAAGTGAAGATTGGTCAGCAAGTTCCCTTCAGGCCCCTTCCTGTTAAATTTCTACAGCCATAAGAACTCCTGGTTTCATAACAACATGAAGCGGTTCCTAGAAACGTACAGTCCCAGGTAACCAGGCTGTTCTCTCTACATGGCACTTAACATCTCAAAGGCGTATTCCTGGTTTCCTGAACAGAATCATCCTCAAAAAAAGTCCTCCAAGGAACACTAAAAGCTAGAATCTAAACTAACTCCCTTTCCAATGATTATAGTAGTCCTAACGCTCATTTTCCCATTTATTTTCAAACAGCAAGCCCAAGCCTTCGCGGTGAATTACTAAAAGCCCCGTGGCATAAGAATTCTAAACTCCATTTGCGAGGAGCAGGCTCAGCGCCATCTCATTACGTGCGGAGCCCTGAACACCAGGACGTTCAGTCAAACACTCCAGGGCGGAACAAGTATTCCCACCTCCACTTCCTTCCACGTTGCCTCTGAAACACTGGCAAGGAATTCACTCCTGACCTAAATATCTCTGCATATTGTTTCCATTTAAATCAATTCTTAGAAAACTGCTCAGATTATTCGGGGGGAAGGGTCAGAGAAGCCACCCACACAATCGTGCCTAGTTCTGGTCTACTGGAACCCCCTGAAGTCAGCAACTTACCAGCAATCTGCTCTTCGGTCAGCTGATCAGCCTAGATAAAGAAAGAAGAGGTTATAACTCAATGCACAAGAGTTGACTGAGGGCAACATAGTTTTCCCAATTATACTTTTAATATTGACCTTTAAAAAAAAAAAAAAAAAAAAGACAACCATCCCCAAACGGTAGCACTGCCCTTAAATGAAACCCATTTTAAAAACAAACGGTGACAAAGAAGTGACAACACTGTACTTCAGGTTTTCTTGGCTGGGCCTAAGGCGATGTGCTGAGGTCTCCCTAAGGAAGGGTCAGTTCATAATTTGAAAAATGGCACCTCTAGCGGCAAAAGGCCACACCGCATAGGATGCAGCCACAAGCTCTGAGAAAGAAGAGCGCCACCTACTGCGCCAGGGACACCGCAGTCCCCCCTTCCATCCAAGGATCCTAGTCTGAGGCTGCTGTCACCACAGCCAGGATCGCGTCCAGGGGCAGGCTTTTAGCGCACCTTGCGCATTGCTGCGGGAGCTCCAAAATCTCCGAATAGGCGTTACGTAATGGCATTGGAGTGGATTAAGAGGCTTTTAGATCTATTTTATGAGACACAATGAAGTGGAAAAAAATAAATTTACGGCAATGGGTTACCCCACCTAACTTGATTTCCATGTAATAAATGCTTTCTGTTTAAATTAGGCAGTTATGTCTTAAAAGCCTACCATTTATTACGGCTGATGCCCTCAAATTATCTTTGACGAAGAAGCCAGGAAAAAATGGAACCATCCTACAACTGAGCTGTTACAAAACTGCAAACGTTAAGTACACATAAAGTACACAACAATTGTAAGACTACACCTTCTCTTTACTGGAAAAGAAGTAGCTATTAACTTTGCCAGAGAATATTTACTCTACCAATCTACCAAGAGCTGCTCATAATAAACACACTTTACTTGAGGTGGTAATGGCCATGAAGGTAATTCTCACTTGTATTGTCTGATCTCTGCAACACGGAACCTGTGCCTCCAGCCAGAGGAATTTGAGAATGCAAGGAGAGCTAATATGTATTTTTATTTTAATGAAGGACACCACCTAGTGAAGCCAGTTACAAAGTAAGTTCTAACAGAAAGCTAACCAAGTCATGTTTACTCGAACTCTTAAATGAAAACTTTCCCAATAAGAACGTTCCAATTTATTTATTTGGGGGGGGGGGGACTTATTTTTTCAAATTAGAATTGGGTCTTCCTTCCTTTCTACTCCAGTCACCGGAAGATGGTTTTCTTTACATCGAAAGGAGACCCGATGATTTATGTAACGTCAGGACATCTGACTTTGTACAACAGGAAGCGGTGCCACACCTCGCAAGAGAAGCTGTCACCTTATCGGGGGAGCACAGTCCCACCTCACCGCAAAACTCTCTTGGAGAGGTTTTTGAGACCATCATCAGCCTTATTCGACAAATACCCGCCCCCAAATCGCTTTGGCCTAGGGGCAAAGGTGCCCTGAAACTCCCCACCCCGCCAAGCCAGAAAACACTGTAAGTGATGTCAGCCCTGCCCGCCCAAGGGAGGAAGGGGGCTGTAGAAAACACACCCGGCGAGGCGCACAGGCGCATCTGGCAATCTAGAGGCCGAAGAGAAAGCGGAAACGTGGAGGGCATCTCCCTGCGGACTGCAAAGTGGCTAGGGGCCAGGCAGGGGTGCGTGCCCCGCGAGCAGGCGGGGTGCGGAGGAGCGAGGGGGCCCCAGGGCGGGGACACCGCCCCTCCCAGACCAGGGCCACCCCCACTCCCACCCCCGCTACGGGACCGCGCGGCGAGAGGGAGCCAAGCCCGCCCCGCGCCTCCCACCCGCTTCTGCTCCCCCAGGCGGCGAGCCCGCCGCGCCGCCGCCTCCTCCTAAAGGAGAAACTTTGCGTCTCTAATGGAAACCGAGCCGCGCGCCAGCTCCCTCCTCCCCCGCCCCCCCCCGCCCCAATTAGCGCAAGCCGAGCGCCTCCCGCGGGAAGGGACCTCCCGATGTACTGAGGATCACGCACGCCTTCACTACCGCACTGGGTGGGGGGGCTGCAGGGGTGCGAAACAGGGAGACACGAGCCCGGCCACACCGCAGGGCCCCGCCCGGGCGCAGGGCGGCCGGCCCGCCGCTTCCGCCCTCTCCGCCCCCCACCCCTCGCCTTCCTGCCCCCACCCCACCCTTCCCCGGCTCCTTCCTTCCCAGCCCACGCCCGCGCCGCGCCCCCCGGGAGGGAGGAGGGAAAGCGGCTGGGCCAGAACGCGCAGCAGGGTCGCGGGGTGGGGGAGGAGGTAGACGCGGACGGCGCCCCCCACGCCCCGGCCCGAGCAATGTGCGCCACCGGCTAGCGTGGGCCCATTCATTCTCTGCAGCCCTCCCGACCCGCCGCCTCCGTGCCCCGGGCTGAAGGCGGAGGGGGGTGGGGGTATCGAGTGCCCGGCCCCGCCCGGCTCCCCCGCCCCCCCACCCGGGCCCCGGCCCAGGCGCAGCGCTGCGGGAAGCCCGGGTGCGGCGCGCTGGATGCAGTGGTGCGGGGCTGGGGGGAGGAGGTGGATGCGGAAGGCCCCGGTGCTGCTGCGGCCGGAGCCCCTGCCCGCGCACAGCCCACAGTGAAGTCCAGCTCCAAGAGGGACCAAAATTTAAGAAGAAACCCTGGCCGAGGAAAGCGACATGCAAATCCGAAATGCGTCCTTCTTAACCGCAGTTGATGCGTAACACCCGGAAAAAAGAACCTCCCCTCCACCAAAAGGGGGGGGCTGAACTAAAAATTTGGGAAGAAATCATGGGCAGAGAGCTGCTATGCCGCCGTTTACCACTCCCGACCTACCATGGTGCGAGCAAAGGGAGGAAGAGCAGAGGGAGCGAGGGTGGCTGCACCAGCGCAGAGGCTGTGACGGCGGGGGTGCCTCCGCTGCTGCTGCTGCTGCTGCTAAGGCGCGGTGTGCGCTCAGCGCTGTGCCGCTGCCGCCGCCCCACTGCGAGTAACGGCGCCGCGCCCGCGAGGCTCTCAGCACCACTGCCGAAGTGCGAGCCTGCTCCCCGCGGTATATATATGGAGATCCGTATCCCTCCGCCACGACCGCGGTTGCCTCGCGCCGAGCGGCCCTGCGAGAGGCCGGGCCTTGCCCGCTTGGCCCCGCCCCTACCGCGCCCCGCCTCTCGCTGCACCCGCGCGCCGGCCGCCGGCGGAGGCTGGGGTCCGGGACTCGTAGGGTTTGGAGAGAGGCGCGAGGTTGCGGGGCAGGGGCAGAGGCAGGTGAGGGGTGGTATCTCCAGAGACTCACACGTGGGGACGCTCAAGGGCGGAGTGTTTGCGTAGCCCCGACTTGGGACAGCCCAGGACTTGAGAAGCTGTCTGCCTCTCGCCCCAGCCCCACCTCCACCTCCACCTCCACCTGTGGGACACCCCTCCCCCCCGCCTCGCATCTTTTATAGCTTGTCGGGAGCAACCAGGTCACCCTGGTCTTGCGCCCCTGGGTCCCCAGCTGGTCCCCTCCATTCGGGGAGCTTCAGGAGGTCCTGGGGCAAGGGGCGGCCGGCCGTGGGGAGCTGGGGACAGAGGAATTGACTGCACACCTCAGCTGCCTTGGGGAGAGTCTGGAAGGGTCATGGCAGTTTTCCTCGCGCAAGAAATTGGTCAGATGTTTTTTTTTTTTCTTTTAAAAAAAGTGAAGCAGTTTCTGAGACAAATGATGTATGCTTAGTTGCTAAATCTGTGTCATGCTCATATGCTTAGCCAGTCTTCTTTTAATGTTTTCACGTTTCCACTGAATATTTTTTGTATGCCTGAATAATATCTCTCCCTTTACTGTTTTTTTTTCTATGGAAAATATTGTTCATCCTGGCTCCAGTCTTACTGAAATTAATGTACCTGTGAATCTTCCATAGACCTTAAAACCCATGCTTTGATACATTTTTTTAATTTTCCTGGTCCTGAGAAGGCTCAGACCTTTATTCATAAATCCATAAAAGCAAAGAAGGTGAGAAAATAGGCACTTAGAATCTCCTAGTTAGAGCTGGAACAAACAGCAAATTGACTCTACAGTGCAGTTGGATAATATTTTAATGTACAATCTTGATTATGTTCCTTAAAAATATTGTATCTTTAAATTTACTAATGTTTTCAATTTTTCTGTAAACTAGAAAAAGGACAATTTCAGTTAATTAATTTGAAATCAGCACTTGTAAAAATCTTGACAAAATGCTGCAGTTAGTTTTCTTGCCAAGGCAGAAGACAAAATTTGATCTTTTGTTTACAGGCCTGGGCAACAGTTCCAATTTATCCTTTGCTTACTTAATCAGAGAATACAAAGTGTGTAATTGACAAACTCTGCTAGAAAGGGCTTCCCATGGTTATGTTTGTTTCTGGCTCTGACAAAATTTGCAGAAAGATATTTTTTAAAAATGAAAAATGTTCAGGCACATTGCAGATGCCACAAGACTTCTGGGATAACCTCTTGTGAACTGTTCTACCAGGCGTTCCTTCTGAAATGCTGCAGAGAGGGTGAACCTGCTGTTCAGTTTAAAGAGCCTGCAACAGGGTGCTTGGGTGGCTCAGTCAGTTAAGCCTTTGACTTCAGCTCAAGTCATGATCTCTCAGTCTGTGAGTTCAAGCCTGGAGTCTGACTCTGTGCTAAGAGCTCAGAGCTTGGAACCTGCTTTGGATTCTGTGTCTCCCTCTCTTTCTGCAACCCTCCCCCCCCCCCACCTCTCTCTCTCTCTCAAAAATAAACTTAAAAAATTTTTTTAAAAAGACTTCAAGAGGCTGCAGCAGCAAGCCAGGGAATGGTGGAATGGTGTTGCCTTCTCTCTGCAGACCAGAAAGATATGATCTGCTTCACAAATCTACCAATCATCATCATCTTTCTCCCCCATCTTCTACCCCTCCCTTTTCCTCATCTTCATTGTGTTTGTTCAGGTTTGTTCACAGTGGAAAGCCTGAGTGGGAATAAAGTGTATATATTAAGGGGAGAGTTGGAAATAGGAAGAGAGAAGAAGAGGCACGAATAGAAAATCAATGTAAAGAATATTCCGTGATATGGCGTGTTACAAATCTAAATGGCCAAACACATCTTAAAAATGCTTCATTGCTAGGGTATTTGTATTCTTTTGTCAGGTTTTTCATATAGTATTTAGTGAAATACATTTTAAAATACAGTATACATCGTATAAGTAAGGGGAACAGCCTTAGAAATGAATAAGTAACAGCCTAGAAATGAAATGTATTTACTTATTAAGGATTCACTAGCTTCTATCTTCCGTTCCTTATAATTATTGTGGTTAAATTGCTACAAGCCATGGTTTTTCAAATAATATTTTGAAAATCATATTCTCCCACTGTCCTTTAACCAATTTCACCCAAATTAAATACTTTGAAACTTTTTCATGACTTTGCTTGCTAAAACCTATACATTTTAGAACCCTTTTACTTACTATAGTCCAATTCATTATTCTGATTCTTTATGTTTTACTAGCTTAAATTCTGTTTTAGTAATTCTTTCATGTATCAAAGCACATCTCACCTTTCAAGTCTACTCGGTTTGTAGTGAGGTCATGCTTTACTCAGTTTTTTGGCTAGTTTGACACACTGAAATATGAGGTCAGTGACTTGCCCAAGATCTTACTATGAGTCAATGATGGAGCATAAAATAGAGCATGGGCCCTTGCACAGGGGCTCTAATATTAGATTATATACTTGTGAAATCAATATCTGAAAACTTTAAACATACAATGTGAAGGATTTGCCTCATTCATGAAGCAGATTCTTCTCCCTAGATGATCACTGAGTTTTCATTAAAGTCAAATAGATTCTTTGAAGTCAATAAACTTCTTAATTTATGGAGAGATCAATCAGGAAAATAAGCCACATTATTGTGATATCATAATTTCCTGAGAACCCAGAACCTATGGAGTATTTCATGATGTTGAAAGCAAAATGGGTATTATCATTGTTATTATTTAAATAAAATAATGTCACATGGAAGTTAAAAGAATGCAGCCCAAGCCAGGAATCTCAGGTTGGAATATCATTTCTGCCTGAGTAACCACACCACTCCACTACTCCATCACTCTGTCAGACTGAGTCTGATGGTAAGAATACAAATGTAAAACTTGTACATACTCAAAGATAAGACAAAAGTTTTGGACTTGATCTATAAATTCCTTCCAACTATAAAACCCTGTGCCTGAGATTATAATATATATGATTATAAAATATACATATCGGGGCACATGGGTGGCTCAATCAATTAAGTGTCCGACTTCGGCTCAGGTCATGATCTTTCAGTCTGTGAGTTCGAGCCCCACGTCGGGCTCTGTGCTGGCAGCTCGGAGCCTGGAGCCTGCTTCGGATTCTGCATCTCCCTCTCTCTCTCTCTGCCCCTCCCCCACTTGCACTCTGTCTCTCTGTCTCTCAAAAATAAACAAACATTATAAAATGATAAAATAAAATCATTTTATTTTATAAAATGATAAAAATAAAATCAGGGGCACCTGGCTGGCTCAGTCAGAAGAGCATGTGATTCCTGATCTCAGAGTTGTGAGTTCTAGCCCCACATTGGGTGTAGACATTACTTAAAAATAAAATCTTAAGATTAAAAAATAAAAATATATTTATCATGCACCTATGTGTGTATATACACAAATGTGTGTATGTGGAAGATGAAGGGGGCAAATGAAGAAATGGAAATAGGTTAAAGATAAAAACAACTTTTGCCAGGCATTGACTCTGGCCAGGCCCTGTGCAAAATGCATTATTTCGTTCTTCTGCTCATCTCATGAGTCAGGTATTATTATCCTTATGTGGAAACAGGCACTAAGAGTTTCAATGATTTGCCTAATTTAAGTGGTAGAACCCAAAAATCTAGCCCCAAGCACTTTAAACATTACACTATAACTATTTCCTGTAATTTAATAGAATTTAGGTTTAATTTAATTTTCTGGGGGGAGGAGGAAGCACAAAGAGTGAAATTAAAATGTGTTTTTTTAGCAGTGACTGGCTGGGTCAGTGGGTAGAGCATGCAACTCTTGATCACGGGGTTGTGAGTTTGGGGCCCATGTTGGATGTGGAAATTACCTAAAATCTTTTTTAAAAATTAAAAAACAAAATTTATTAAAAAAAAATTTTTAATGTTTATTTTTGAGAGAGAGACAGAGCATGACTGGGTTAGGGGCAGAGAGAGAGAGAGAGAGAGGGAGACACAGGATCGGAAGCAGGCTCCAGGCTCGAGCTGTCAGCACAGAGCCGGACACAGGGCTCGAATTCACGAACCGCAAGATTATGACCCCAGCCCAAGTCGGATGCTTAACCAACTGAGCCACCCAGGTGCCCCCCAAAATAAAATTTATTTTTAAAGAAATATTTCTTATCCAAGGATTTAAAATTAAAATAAGATTATAGGGGGCGCCTGGGTGGCGCAGTCGGTTAAGCGTCCGACTTCAGCCAGGTCACGATCTCGTGGTCCGTGGGTTCGAGCCCCGCGTCAGGCTCTGGGCTGATGGCTCAGAGCCTGGAGCCTGTTTCCGATTCTGTGTCTCCCTCTCTCTCTGCCCCTCCCCCGTTCATGCTCTGTCTCTCTCTGTCCCAAAAATAAATAAACGTTGAAAAAAAAATTTTTTTTTTAAATAAATAAAATAAAATAAGATTATAGGAATGTAGTAATAGCTACATCTTCCACACAAGGAGCAGAGTGTTTGTGAAAGAAAACTCAAGGCAAAACATTTACTTTGTGGCGTTTTGTAGCTAGAGGACATTTCTCATTTTGCAAATGAGGCCCAAGGCGGAGAGGGAACGTATTCACTGGGGCACATTCAGGTGAGGACTCCATGCTTTCATAGAAAGAGATAACAGAGGGCTCCCTAACCCTGTTCCTGCTCCATGCCCTAGCGCCAGCGTTTGGTCTTTTAAATGTCTCTTTTACAAAACCTGATTTTTTTTTTTTTTTTTTTTTTGAGAGAGAGCGCGCATGGGAGCAGGGCAGAGGGATGGAGAGAGATAGAATGAGAGAGGGAGAGGGAGAGAGAATCCCAAACAGTCTTCATGCTCAGCATGGAGCCTAAAGCAGGCCGATCCCAGCACCCCAGGGTCATGACCTGAGTCTAGATCAAGAGTCAGATGTTCAGCCAACTGAGCCACCCAGGTACCCCAACATAACCTGCTTTTAAGACATCAATGAATACAGACAGAAATATGGCCCTGATTTTCACTAGTATATATTCAGAGAATATATGTACATATTTAGATCTGCTTCAGAACAGGGCTCCGATTGAGTATTTCTTGTACCCACCCTCTACAAAGTGTCCAGTCTAAAGTCATTCACTGCACATAACTATAGTCGGTGCTGTGTTCATGGGTGGATTGTCCAGAGGATTTTCCTCAAGACATAATGTAACGCCAAACTGGAGCCCCGGAGCGATCTCGCAGGGAAGGAGTCTTGTCTTCTCCCTCTCCACCATCCCAGCTCCCCCCTTCTCCACCCCGTAATACTTCCATGATTATCTACTATTTGGGATTCTCTCCCTCCCTAATCATCTCCATGAGCCAGAACAGATTTCCTGCTGTTTGTGTGTGGATTTACATTTCATGAAATGTTCCACAGGATTATTATAAAAGCTTTGCTATCTCTAACAAAAGACAAGATGCCTCATTTTTCCATTTCAAATTTTGCTGTTTTGGGGTTTTTTTGTTTTTTGTTTTTGTGTGTGTGTGTCTGTTTGTTTTTGCTATTATCTTTTATGAATGGCTCTTATAAAGGTAAAGGATAAAGGAAGAATTCTAACATTAAATTGAAAATTTTAAATATGTTACCATCAGAACACAATAAGCAAGTGTTAGGCCAACACTTTGTACCAGGAGAAAAACATTATCAATTTTAGCATATGTCTATTTAGTGCCCCATAAGTTTAAGTGAATCATGATCAGACTAAATGCCCTGCGGTATGTTCCAGCTTGCAATGTTCATCAGTATATTTAGTTAATAGTCTAAAGTGCAGTATTTGTAAAGAGTACCATTCACCTTGCATGTTTTACCCATTCTTGCATTTTTTTTTAATGGTTTCCTTTGTAAAGTAGAGGACACATCTTGCCCTCCATTCACAGGGCTTGTGCTTGTTTTGCTAGTAGCTGTGGTGATGGATTTGCACCATTCCCTCTCTGGCCTGTTCCACCCTTGTGACCAAGGTCATGAATATGCAACACAGCAAGTCGGGGTCAGGGATAGAGAACAGAGCAAAATAACTGGCCATTAATAAGTCTGGACCCATGACTTGGGCTTCATTAGCTCTGTGCTTTCACCCACTGAGCTCTTAAGTCACAGGCAGCCAATGGTTGTACAGACTTAAGGGAACAAGTATGTGAATTCAAATTCTAAAATGCCCAATGGGATAAGATCACAGTTTTTGTGCTTTAGTTGTTTACACTAAATTCAAGCTTTTTTTTTTTTTTTTTTTTTTTTTAATGCAGCTGACCCACTGAGAAATGTATTCTCTAAGTCATATTATTTTGGAAATTCGTAAGTCACCATTTCCCCTATTAAATCCAATTAACCCAAAAGTCAAGTGTAAAAGTAACTTTAATCAACATCCAAACAGTAACCAGCAACTTCTCATTCCTACCATATGTGCTAGAGTGGGGGACAAGCCAGAGAGCTCGTCTCAGATGTCCATATAATAATATGCATTTAGCAACTTATAAATGATTTGACAACTGTTCAGTTGAGGGATATGTGGCCATGGTGGTAACTCAGCACATTTTGGGGGACTCAGTTTGCCTGAAGAGCAGAGCCAGGGATTGGCACAAATTGGTACGTTCAATGAGGTCTTGATACGGAGAAAATTGACCATAATGATAAATTAGATAAATTGACGCGGATTCTGGATTATAGCAAAGAATGGGCCTCACCAATTCCAGCAGAGGGAAGGTCTAGTTTGTTGACTGTGTGGTTTGGTTTTGAATCCTAACAAATGGCCTTTGTCCTGCCTTTTGGAGCCATGCTGTCCACTACAGTAGCCACTAGCCACATGTGGCTATTTATATTAAAATTAAAATAAAAAATTCAGTCCCTCAGGATCATTAGCCACATCTCAACTATTCAAGAGACCCACATGGTTGGGAGTTACCATATTGCAAAGCATAGAACATTTCGGTCATCACAAAAGTTCAATTTGGACAGCACCATTCTAAAGATTTTTTTAAGGGAAGAAATACACACATTTGCCTGAATTCAGAATCCCAAAATCCAGGATCCCAAAATTTGTAATGCCAGGTCCATGATTCTTTATTCATCCCAATGACTTGTCTCCTTCTGAGTTATGCAGCACACAGCCACCAGATTACTTTCATTGTGTCACTTCACTCTAAAACCTTTAGTGGCTCCTCGGTGCCTACAGGAGATAAAATGCTAAGTCCTCATGCCTAGCATTCAAAGCCCTTCAACAGTTTGTCGATATACTCTTTCCGAGTTACCTTTGTTATTCTATAGATATGAATTCTCTGCTTCAAATTGGTTAACTCTCTGCCCCCTGAATAAGCATGGTGCCCTCTCAACTCATTGCCCTTTCCATGCCATTCCCAGGGTCCAGGTGTCTGTCCATATCCTCACCACCTGTCTAAACCCTGCGGGTCCTTCATTCCCAGTTTAAATACCACACCTTACAGATTTTCCTGATTATCATAGCTCCAAACGAACTCCCTCTCTCCCAAATTCCACCTCTTATCCATTTCTGGATTCTACCTCTTATCCATTTCTGATATTATCTTTTCATGTACCTCACCTCCTCGTCCAGATAGTAGCAGAAGCTCCATATTACACTCTTTTTTTTTTTTTTTCAAGTGGGCTTCATACCCAATAGGGGGCTTGAGCTCATGACCCTGAG
Source organism: Acinonyx jubatus (assembly GCF_027475565.1). Classification (NCBI taxonomy): domain Eukaryota; kingdom Metazoa; phylum Chordata; class Mammalia; order Carnivora; family Felidae; genus Acinonyx; species Acinonyx jubatus. Next base: position 131,259,739 of record NC_069386.1, on the reverse strand, counting down.
ATCAAGAGTCACATGTTCTACTAACTAAGCCAGCCAGGCGCCCGCCCCATCCATCTTCTACTCTTGAATTTGGCATAGTACCTGAGTCAATAAATACCGATAGATTATTTAATTGATTAGTGTTGAGCTCAGTTCACTCCTGGGACTAAGGAAGGTATTAGACATGAATTTTCCAAAGTAGAGAGAAAAGGAAAAGGAAATATTTACTTTAATGCTGAACTATCACCTGAAACCAGTCTCCATAGCTTTGGTGGCAGGCCACATCTCCTCAGGAACATGCTGGACTGTTCCTGCCTTGCTCCTGACCTGTACCCTTCTACAGCCCTGAGCAAGCATATTCCTTCTTCGGCAATTCTCTCCCCACTTTCACATAACTGGATCCATTCCCAGCTTCCTGTAATGGAGAAACTATGGCCAAAGGCAAGTTGTATCTGAATAGGAAAACTGAACTATCTACGCCCAAGTCCAGTGAAGATGCTTCTTGAGTTTTGTTCATTCTAAGTAGAGACTCTGAGTCATTGGCTAATAAACCAACTTTAGGCATCACAACGGGATGAGTGGACCATTCGGTCACTGAAAAGGTTTGCCTTCAGGAGAGTTTGCAAGTTGTACAGATGCCTGTTGGCACGCCCCCTCCCTTCTCACATTCTCCCCCATAAAGCAAGAGGATAGAAATAAATTGTGTCTTGCCTCAATGAAAGCGTATTCAAGGTTTTATTTCTATTAACCTTGGCAAAGCAAACAGTTATTTCCCAGGAGGGGACAACACTGTGAAATATTATTTGCTAGGTTAGATGGCCGCTTCCTTGGCCACTCAGCCACACAGACTCAGCTATCTCATCTGTAAAATGGCGATAATAATAACATACCTCAAGGACTTGTACGACAAAAAGTGAGAAAATGAAAGGGGAAAACATGTCACGTTAGTTTGTAAACAATAAAACCCTAGGCAAATGTAAGCTGGTGGTTGTCTATACGATTAAAACCTGTGGCAGCTAAATATGGCAAAGGGCAGGGCAGAAGTCCATTCCGGACCAGTCAGGGAATCCGAGGCAGTCCCCCTAAAGCTCTGCAGTGGGAAGATCCAGGAGGTCTCCCATCGCCCCCAACAGGCTGCTGCCCGGGGCAACAAGCCCTCCAGCAGGCCTCACTCCCTCCGCCACTCCCGCGGAATGCTGCTGAGTCATCACCGGCCCGTAGAGCCGCCTCAGAGATTTGTGACTCAGAGAACTGATTTATCGGTTTGGGCTTTGCTGCCCTAGCTCTTCCCTGCTACACAAAGTTTCACGGTTGTACCTGTTTCACACCAAGTTTGAGACGTAGGAGATGACCTCGAAACTGAATAGCAGCAAAATAAAGAAGCCATATTTTAAATGGCCTGTTGACAAGTGTTTCGAAGAGAGGCATTTCTGATTTCCAAATCCCAAAGAAACATGAGAGCGATGGAACTCTACGGTGCTTTGTACCCGTGGGAGCTTTGTATCTGGGGAGACTTTGAGGTTTGAGCACGCATTTCAGCTTGTATTTTGTATACAGAGGCTCACGCTACGCTATTCTTTCGAAACTCTTTTTTTTTTTTGGCTTGTGAACATTTGCTGGACAGCCAAGCTAGGTGAGGGGGTTAGGTGCTACTGGAGCTATGCAACAAGTTATTCTTTCTGTGAAACAGCACCATGCTCTAAACAAGTCCACTCATACCTGTTGCAATCAGCTGAGGAGGAGAACCACATTTTTAGGAACCGGCCTAAAAGTTGCATCACGACCAATGAAGACGAAACCACGGTTATTCTTTATGAGCACTTTGCAATACCCTAAAAAAAAAATACTTCAGAATGTCGTGGAAAAATTGCAATTGTATGGTGACATGCCTTTTCATGTGTTTGTTACTCATTTCAGAAAATGGGCTTCTCTTGGGAATGAGACAGGGAAACGCTGCTAGCCTGAAGAAGACCTAAGTAAAGAAACTGATAAAGCTTAACAACAGGAAAATGTCAGCAATTTAAATAAAGGTCAAAGATTTTAAACCAGCTGTATAGATAAGGCCTAGCACAGAGAACAATTCAGGAGTGCCAATCCCTAAATGGCATAACAAAGTCCAAAGCAAAGTCATTTCAAGATTTTCCAGTCACTGGGAGGCCTTGAGGATGATAACATTCCTCTGCTCCCCTCATTTACAATTAATCTTTTTTTTTTTTATAGTGTGGGTTTTTTTTTTTTTACAATTAATCTTTGATTAAAATGTTTTCAAAGGTCAAAGCATAGGTCAGTCTAGAAGGATCCTAAAGCCCACTCTGTTCCTAACTATTCACTTCTCAGAACTTAGTTATCTGTAAAATGGAAAAGGGGGACCAGATAGACATTTTGCGGTTCCTCCCGGATTTAGAATTTTATGATTCTAATTATTTTACTTGTGAATTTTGCAAGGGATTTGTGCAGAATTCCACAGTAACTAGGAGACCCCTGGAGATGTGGATATAAATAGAACTAAAGGTCATAGGGGATTTGACTCAAGAGTTACATCTTCTTATAAACAGTAAAAATTAAGATCATTATAGAAGTCCCACTTTGTTGAATGATACTTGATTAAAATACTTAGAACAGGCTAGGCCATGCCTCCTCAAACTGACTGATCAATCGTGACACTTATCCCCCCAAATTACAAAAAAAGACCAAAAGCTGGGTAAAGGACATTATCTCTTTATAAAGACCAGAAAAGCAACGATAGTAAGGGAAATCAAGTGATTTGGTTTCAGTGAATCTGATTTTTTTTTTAATATTTTCTTCTAAATCTTTGTATTGTTCAAAGAATGTAACAGAATGCATACAAAGAAAAGCTTGGAGATAAGGCTTGATATTTAAGAAGACATTATTAATGTCCCATAATGATGATATTTCCTTAACTTAAAAATAACAAGTGGAAACAACGCAAATGAAGAAAAAAAAATTGTAGTGTTGAAAAAGAAACTGTACCTTCTACATTGTAGACTATCAGTAAGTATTGGTTGGCTGAATTTCTTTTTTTTCTTTTAAAGATTTTATTTCCAAGCAATCTCTGCACCCAACATGGGGCTCAAGCCCCTAACCCTGAGATCAAGAGTCACATGCTCCTCCAGCTGAGTCAGCCAGGCGCCCCGGTTGGTCGATTTTCTTGGAACTCAAAAGACATTTTCATATCTGGATTCTTCTACTACTGTCCTAATTATTGTTCATTCATTCCTTTAATGAATCTTTATTGAGCTTCTGTAGTCTAAAGTAAAATTGACTAAGCACAGAGAATATGAAGACGAATTGGATAGGCCCTATCCGTACAGGAGCTCACAATTTAGTGAGCTAATTGCTGACCACCAAGCAACAGCAGTTTGGCATGTACTAGCATTGAAGTAATCGGCTCAGAAGAGTACCTTGTAGCACTTTGATTCACATTTACATAATCTTGGGACACACTTGAGAGTAAACCCAATTTCTTATGCAATGGAGACTCTCCCTCTAGAAGTACTGCAAAGATTAAATGTGAAAGTAAATGCAAAAGTCACTTTAAAAGTCTAAAGCACTGTGCACAGAAGCAGATAAGCCTAAATATGATGACACAGTGAGTCGTGGTCTAACTTCTTCACAGCAACATTAAATAATAGTGCCGTAAGGAAACGTGGAAATCATCTAATCCCATCCTCTCATTCTACAGAATATAAAACTGAGTTCCCAAGAATACAGAGACTTCTGCAAGAATTCCCAATTTGTTAGTGTCCCAGCCAAATCCTTTTTTTTTTTCAAATTAAAAAAAAATATTTTTAAGTTTATTTATTTATTTTGAGAGAGAGCGCGCAAGCGGGTAAGGAGCAGAAAGAGAGGGAGAGAGTAAATCCCAGGAAGGCTCCACACCACCAGTGCAGAGCCTGATGGGGACCTCCAACCCACAAACCACCAGATTATGACCTGCGCAGAGGTCGAGCACTTAACCAACTGAGCCACCCAGGCGTCCCGCCAAATCTCTTTTCTCGCACCGTGGTCTGGCTTAACCCAAAAAGTCACGGTATATATTTCCTCTAACATTTATATTGCAAAAGAAATATGATGTATTGTTTCTTTGGCCAGGTATTTTTATGATGCGTTGCTCACTTGGCAAGCATCTTTGGGGACGACTACTGGCCGCCTACAGAAAGAAAACCACAGCTTTTCTCCTTTTTGAACAAGGCTCTGAGTAAAGGTTTAAGAAGCGGCAATAAACAGCCACTGGCAACTACAGCCTTAGATCAAAGAACAACCTTTACGTGGGTACAGCAGAAACACCACTACTCGTTGTAAAACCTCAGGAAAGGCCATTAACAGCATACTCTTAGAAACAGGATGGGAATAGAGAATAGTTCAATGGCAAGAATCATGAGATCATCAAAGCTCTATTGTGTCAAAATCACAGATAGAGGATGTTGAATGAAATGGCAGTTCTAAGAAAGCCACAAGATTTCATTTTCTCAGCTAGATTCTTAGAGTAGTGAGAATAACCAAGTAACATTTCTTCTCTGCTGCTTTCTCTACAGGACACTAACAAAATTCTGTTCCGAGAAACCCCATTCTTAGTTCCCACACCATCTTGCAGTTTCACGATAAAGTTCCTTCCCCAAATGCTTCCACCATCTCTCACAACTATAGCGCTGGCTCTAGAAAGTGGGGGTATTTACTGGAGCAGAGAACCCCAGGCTTGGGAGACAGACAACCTAGGCTGTATTCTGCGCTCCGCTACTAAATCGCTATGTGACTGTAGGCGTGGCGCTTGACCTTCCTGGGTCTCAGATTTTTCACTGCACAATGAGGGCTTAGAGATCCAGCCACCACACAGTCTGTGGCACCAGATCTGGCCCAGTTGAGAGGTTGTTCCACTGAACCCCGTCCTCAATCTGGAAGGGCCTTTCCACAAAGAAGTCAAAAGGGGCTTTCCATGGGGGAGGACGCTAGAAGCTTCCCCTCGGTCTTCGAGCGAGCTCAGCAGCGGGGAACCACCGCCTGTCCCCAGCCGGCTCCTGGCCGCGTCCCTGGCGGCCCCCTCCTTGCTCGGAAGGGGCTCAAAACCCGGCCCGAGGGAGATAAAGAAACCACAGGAGGGAAATGTAAACGTCTCCCCCCCCCCCCCCCCCGAGAAACAAAAGTGCCCACGAGGGCTCTTCTCGGGCGGTCGGGCCTCTGCTGTAAACAGGAAGGGTCAGCTCGGTGGCAGTTTGGGTCGGGGTTTCGAGATAAGGGGAGGCCGCCTTATTTCTCCGGCAGCAACTGTTTTCACAAAACGTGCCACAGGAACGGCACCGAGCGCGGCCTCACTGAGCAAGGGGGCAGGGCGGCAGCGGGTTGGGATCGCCCCTCGGAGGGCCACGGGCCCAGGCCAAGGAATTCTGCATTGCTTTTAAGGCAACCGACTCCTCCCCGGTCTCTCCGAGCGGGACCCAAGACGCTAGCCTCGCGCCTAAGGCTTTCAAGCGCGCGCGGGCGGCGGGGCGGGGCGCGGGCGAGGGCACTATATCTCCCGGCGGAGGAGCACACGGCAGCCCGCAGACACACGCCCCAAAATGCGCTCAGACGCCGGTTGCTTAGTTGGCGCTGCTGAGCCTTCATTCCTCGTTCAGTTTGACAAGGACGCTCTGATAGGCCAGCGCGACCCTGCAGTGGTTGGCCGGAAAGCGTCGAGCCGCCTCATTGGCCGCTCCGCACCTGCAATGCGTCAAGCCGCGGCGGGCGTGGAGGGCTCCGCGTGAATGGTCGTGGCTGGCGGGGCAGCGCGCGGCCTTCGGGAGGGAGCGGCTCCGCCTATGGCCGCCATCTTTACTAGTGGCAGTGCGGACGGCCCCGGACGCAGAGGGGCTCTCGCGGCGCTTTGGCCAGTAGAGAAAGGCTGTGTGACAGAAGTTTTGTTTGGGGTTTCTTTTTCCCTTCTTAGTTTGCGGGGGGTTGTTTTGTGTTGGTTCCGGTGCCAGGGATGTGGCGGGGGTAGAGCTGGAGGGCTCGCGGCTCGGAACTCCGGGCAGAGTAGCCACCCAGGAAGGAGGGCGTCTGGCGAGAGTTTCAGCCGCCGCCTCAATAAAACCGCTTGCTGTGCGTTCTCTCGGCGTGCGCGGTTCCTCTTATTTTCTAGAAGCAAAGATGTGTTTTGCTTCCTGGGCATCTTGCTGGAGCTGGAAAGCAGTTCTGGAAAGCTCTGCCGAATACGTCATGGCCCTTGCTCATGCTGTGAGCGATCCTGCCCGCACAGAATGCGTTTTTATTTGTTAGCACTGCAAATCAGCCGTCTTGGAAACAGTTTTATCGGCTCCAGAGACAGTGGCCTGCAGGGGCAAAACTGAGCTTGCCTGATAGACATGCCACGAGATGTCGGCTGAAAATTAGTGTGATCATATCAGTTTATTTGCCTTTTTAGGCAACTGTTATGTTTATGCGTGCATCCGGTTTTCGTTCATCTCCGATGTCCACCCCCTCGTAAAACACACGCACACACCCAAACCCTCTTATCTTTATACCAAAAGTAGTCGTTGTTCAGGACTCAACCTCCCCCCTTCCGTGCTTGTGGGTGAAAAGAAAGAATATGTTCTCTGGAGGAGTTAGAGATGGGAAACGGAGAAAAACCACGGTTGTCTTGTTTCGCGGGAGGTGATGTCTGTGTTGGTTTCTTGTGAGCTGCGCAGGTGCAAATTCGGTAGCGTGTGGCTATCCAAAGGTGAGTCGTGGAGCTGCTTTGGTGTGGGTGTTGCCATGGCTACGGGGAGAGGTAGGTGGTGAATTGCAGGGCCCATTAAACCCAGCAAGGCCGGGCCTCTCCCATGTATGAAGCCTTAGTAATAATCTACTACCCTGGTTTAGGTGTTCTGGCTTTCACCATTCCCATCTCTGTCCGAGATTTCCTGGATCGGTACGGGCACACGTGGGCGTGTCAGGTTTTGCATCTGGACTAATACAAGTGGGTTCACTGCCTTGTGTAGCTCTTCTGATTAGATAGTTTTGGTACCATGTGCCACAGATTTTGATTTGCAAGCTATTGCTACCCTTACCTAATCTGAACCAATTTGGAACATGTAATTATTGGCCGGTATGCCTTTTAACCATAGGTAAACCGACACTTTACCATAGGGTGCCTTCTGCCCAAAACTAACATTGCACTTTACGGTGTATGGATATGATGCCTGAGCACTGGCTCCATGGACATTGCAAAAGAAAGAAAATTGCAGCTTTGCATCATCTCCACCTAGCAGCGACCACTTGTGCCTCTGTGGAACACTCAGTAATTCAGTGTTCTTTGGCAGCTGCAGCACTAGGAGCCCTTTGCTTGCTGCGTGAAGTATAGCAAAAGACTAAATCTTCCAGAACTGTGGTTTCTTCTGTAGCATGAAGAGAATCAAGTCTATCTCACAGAGTCCTTGTGAGTTTTGCATGGGATGTGAATGTGCCAGCACTGTGTCAATTGCAGAACTATTGACATAATGTTGATACTGATATTCAGTTGCTAAAGCAGCTTTTTGAATACTCGTTGCTGTCTGACCTTGTGTGAGAGAGATTTTCCTTCAAGATTTTCTACTTTGGGGGAAGAACAGATGGAGAAACTCAGATCCAGAATCTTAAATGGCATATTTTTTCCCCTTAATTGAAGGCATCGTATTAATATAGCCTTACTGGCATACAGTGCCAGGTTTGAGGACTCCTGGGGTGACTGGCTTGTCAGTTTGCCTAGGACTTCCCTGGTTTTAGCATCAAAGGCCCGTGTCCAAGAGATCCCCTCTTGTCCCAGGCAAACAAGGACATGTGGTCACCGTTGGACTGTTTTCAGTGCCGCGAGATGGGAGGATGAGCAGGATGGGAAATGAAAATTCCTACCGTAGAGGGGCGATTAGGTTTCCCTGCGGCTGAAGGCTGCTGGTCACAAGAGATGAGATAAGCGTGGGCTGACACCTGAAACTCATCCAAAGTCAAACCGATACTTCCATCCATCTTTGTTTTCCCCTCTCTCCCCGCACGTTTTTGTTGTTGTTGTTGTTACTTAATTCAACTCTCCATCGCTGGTAGAGCCTTTACCGCACTTTCAATCCCTTAAAATTTTTTTTTTAACATTTATTTATATTTGAGAGACAGATTGAGCACAAGCAGGGGAGGAGCAGAGAGAGAGAGAGGGAGACCCAGAATCCAAAGCAGGCTCCAGGCTCCGAGCTGCCATCACAGAGCCCGACGAAGGGCTCGAACCCCTGGACCGCGAGATCGTGACCTGAGCCCAAGTCGGCCACTCAACCGACTGAGCCACCCAGGTTCCCCTTCAGTCCCTTTTAGAGTGCTTAAGTTCTGTTTTTTTTTATGTCGTGGGTCCCTCGGCCAGTCCGGGGAAGCCTAATTGCTACTATGGTGTTTGCCCCTCTTCACGACCGAAGGCATGCTACATGTCACTTAGAGGTTAGTGAACATAAAGATGTTCTACTTTTCCGTCCAAGTTCACGGACCCTGTGAATTGCCTCATGGAGTCCAGGTGGAGAGCCCCTGCTCCTTCTCCATTGCCCCCACCGCAGTTCTTTTCCACTCTGTTCCCTTTTGCATCCTTTCATGTTAACATTCTCTCCGCCATCAGCACAGTTCAAAACATTGTTGCTGTTTCCCTCTTACAGACGCCTTCCTTGGTCTCCTGCCCTTACTTCCAGCTTCAGCCCAGCTGACGGAGTAGTTTTCCCAAAGCACACAGCGGATTATTTCCCTCCTTACACTTGCTTTGGCTTCTTGTGGTCTCTAGGACCAAGTCCAGATTCCTCAGGACTAGTTCCTCCAGGGTCCTTCATGATCTGGCCTTTTCAGTCCCTATAACCTACTATCCTTTGCATCTCCTAGATTTAAGCCGGAGGAATTGTTCAGTATTTGAGCTCTCCCCCTGCATCCTTTATGCACGTTGCTCCCTTGGCCTGGAATTCTGATTCCCACCATCTCTGCCTCACAAAATTCTAGTATCTTTGAAGGCTTACTTCAAATGCAAAGTCCGTGAACATAACCTCTTCCTTCCCTGGGTTCCCTTGGCACTTTATCTCATTCACCCTCTTCTGTTACCACCTTCTACCTTTCCTGAGTATTTGATTATTCATTCCATTAAGTATGTGTCGAGTACCTGTTGTGAATGGGGCCGTGTACTAGAGGCAATGGGCCTATGAAATGAAACCGATTCGTACCTTGGTTTTGTTTATTTACTTTTGTTTACTTTTTTTAATTTGCAGAACAAATTTATTTAAATGCTTAGTTCCGTAGGATTTGGGGGGCTCTGGTGGAGATGAGGGGGGGCTTCCTAAAAGTAGCCCCCAACCACCAATTTCACTGCTTTTTCCTTTTTAATTAAAAAAAATTTTTTTTACATTTATTTATTTTTGAGAGACAGAGAGAGACAGAGCACAAGTGGGGGAGGGACAGCGAAAGAGAGGGAGACACAATCCGAAGCAGGCTCCGGCCTCTGAGCCATCAGCAAAGAGCCCAACGCGGGGCTCGAACTCATGAACCATGAGATCGTGACCTGAGCTGAAGTCGGACGCTCAACCGACTGAGTCACCCAAGCGCCCCAACTGCTTTTTCCTTTTAATTCTCCCTCCCACCCTTCTAAGACTGGTCTTCGTGGACTACCTCAGCATCCTCCTAGACTGTCTTCCAGTCGTCCACGCTGGGTGGCGTTAAAATACTCCTTTCTGAAACTTGCTGCCATAAACTGGTCTTTCTTGGACAATTGTATTTCTTCTTCTTAAAATTCCAATGTAGTTACCACACAGTGTTATATTAGTTTCAGGTGTACAATATAGTGATTCAACAATTCCATTTATTACTCAGTGCTCCTCAAGGTAAGTATACTCTTAATCCCCTTCATCTTTGTCACCCAACCCCCACCCACCTCCCCAATGGTAATCATCTGTTTGTTCTCTATGTTTGAGACCCAGTTTTTTGGTTTGTCTCTTTTTTCTTTCTTTCTTTCTTTGTTTTGTTTCTTAAATTCCATGTATGAGTGAGATCATATGGTATTTGCCTTTCTCTGACTGACTTCTTTCACATAGCATTATACTCTAGATCCATCTATGTCATTGCAAATGGAAAGATTTCATTCTTTTTTGTGGCTGAGTAATATTCCATTGTGTATATGTGTGTGTGTGTGTGTGTGCGTGTGTGTGTGTATAGATACATATACGTGTGTGTGTGTATACACATCATATTTTCTTTATCCATTCATCTATCGATGGACCCTTGGGCTGCTTCCATAATTTGGCTATTGTAAATAATGCTGCAATAAATGTAGGGGGTACATATATCCTTTTGAATTACTGTTTTCTTATTCTTTGGGTAAATATCTGGTAGTGTGATTTATTGGATCATAGTGTAGTCCTATTTTTAATTTTTTGAGGAACCTCAATACTGCCCTTCCATAGTGGCTGTACCAGTTTGCATTCCGACCAACAGTGCAGAAGGGTCCCTTTTTCTCTATATCCTCACCAACACTTGTTTCTTGTGTTTTTTTGTTTTAGCCATTCTGACAGATGTGCGGTGATATCTCATTGTGGTTTTGATTTGCATTTCTCTGATGACGAGTGATGTTGAGTGTCTGTTGGCCACCTGTCTGTCTTCTCTGGAGAAATATCGTAGCAGGATTCTCACAGAGAGTCATGACACAGAGGCTTTTCTTTCCAGGAAGCAACTTTATTTGGGCCGGTACGGCTCAGTTGAGTTCATACTGAAGAACTGAGCCCCCAAAACCACATGGCATAGTTTTTATACATTTTCTGTTTCTTTGTCTCCCATATATGGTAACACACAAGCATGCAGTCTGATTAAGTGATCTCATGTTACAAGGTGGTGAGGGGTGTTGTCATGTACATGTGTAGACAGGTTGCCTTGAGAGTTTTTTTTTCCCCCCACTTCTTAGGGACGGGACCCTACTACATTCCTCCCTTTGATGCTCGGACCCCCTTTTTTTTGGGTCAAAGAGCATCATCTTGGTTTAGAGGTTTATATTTCCATAACAACTGAGCTGTACCGGAGCGAATAAAGTTGCTTCCTGGAAAGAAAAGCCTCAGTATCACGACTCTCCGTGTGAGAATCCTGCTACAATATCTGTTCATGTTTTCTGCCCATTTTAAAAAATGGATTATTGGGGGGGGGTGGTGTTGAGTTGCATAATTTCTTTATGTATTTTGGATGCTAACCCTTGATCAGATATGTCATTTGTAAATATCTTCTCCCATTCAGTAGGTTGTCTTTTAGTTTTGTTGGTTGTTTCCTTTGCTGTGCGGAAGCTTTTTATTTTAATGTAGTCCCAATAGTTTATTTGTCCCTTGGTTTTTAAAGGACTTACATTCAAGTTGATAGATAATGTAAACTTAGGAACTACTTTTTCAGGGTAGAAGAAAACAACCAAATATTTCGGAAGTGCATAGGGAAAACTCATTTTACTAGAGGGATCAGAAAAAGCTCTGTGGAGGAAGCTGGTGACAGGCTGGTTAAGGGTACACGGAGATTGGCAATGTTCCAGGCAAAAAGAAAAGACTCTCTTGTATGCATGGAATCCATTGAAGAGTTTTGACAAGACACTGACAAAATCAAACGTGATTTAGGAATAATTATGTGGCATCATAGTGGGAGGTGAATTTTAGAGAGACTGTAGACAGGGAGACTGATGAAGACAATAACAATGAGAATAATGGCAAACATTTATTGAGCACTTAGAAAATGCCATGCAGTACCTTTATTTGCAGTATCTTGTTTATTGTTCACAAAAACCCTATTATTCACTCGTTTTCACAAATAAGGAAATCTAAGCTTAGAGAGAATAAATAACTTGTCCAGGTTCACCCATGGTGACAGAACTGGAAGTTGAGTCATTACTGTCTGCAGTATTTGGTCCACAAATTAGCTATAATCTGAAAACGTTAGCAGTGGAATTAGAGAAGATCCAAGAGTGATGTGCTTTAAAAAAAAAAATGTTTTACTTATTTTTGATAGAGAGTGTGTGAGCAGGGGAGGGGCAGAGAGAGAGGGGGACAGAAGAAACAAGGCAGGCTCTGCAGTGACAGCAGTGAGCTCAATGTGGGGCTCGAACTCACGAACCGGGAGATCACGACCTGAGCCAAAGTTGGACACTCACCCGACTGAGCCACCCAGGTACCCCGAAATGACCCTCTTTTTAAGTAATAGTACTTTTGTACTTTGTGTCTGAGGTAAAAAAATGAAGTAGCAACAAATACCACCATGATTGGGCTGAATTCCTGGACTATGACCATCTTTTTTTTTCTTCCTCTCTCTTTTTTTTTGTGGGGGGGGAGAGAGACAGAGAGAGAGAAAGAGAGAGAATCTCAAATCTCAAGCAGGCTCCACCCTCAGCATGAGCCCAATGCAGGGCTTGATCCCACGACCCTGGGATCATGACCTGAGCCCAAACCAAGAGTTGGTTGATCGTTCAAGTGACTGAGCCACCCAGGCACCCCCAGGACTATCTTCTTAAATGTTGATCTCATCATGTGATTTCTACATACTTTCCTATAGTGAAGAAATAAGACACCAGTAAGCAAAATGCAGTTGCTAAAGTCTCACCTCAATTTTTTTATACTCATAATACCAAAATGAGGAAAAGTTTTAGATGCTAAACCTGGGCTGGGTCTTCTACTTGGACTCCTCAGAAACCTCACAGAAGAGGGGCACCTCTGCTTAGTTGGTTAAACGTCTGACTCTTTGTTTCAGTTCAGGTCCTGATCTCACAGTTTGTGGGGTCGAGCCCCACATTGGACTCTGTGCTGACAGTATGGAGCTTACTTGGGATTCTCTGTTTCTCCCTCTCTCTCAAAATCAATAAATAAACATGAAAAAAAGAAGGAGAAAGAAAGAAAGCTCATAGAAGAAAGCAACAGCAGCGGCTTGGGGGTGTACCAAATTATGCTACCAAATAGCCCTACTGGGGATATCTCCTGAATGTGAACTAGAACTTTTCAAGGCATTTGCCTTGGGTGAAAAATTTTCTTGTGCTAGTACCTGTGTGAAGATGTTTAATGGTTTCAGGGCACCGGAGGAGTGGTTTTCTTATGCTCTTGGTCAAGTCTGTGATCTCCACCCACCTTGCCTCCCCAAGAAAAAAAGCAATAAAAAGAGCTAGTGAGTGTTCCCTTCAGGAACCACTGGATTGCTTGATTGCCTCTGGTACCATCTTCCCAATCACTGAAGATTCTAAAAAGAGGAGTAAGGAGGGGAAAGTTTCGTTTGTTCTGATCCCTTTATTCCACCTCTCCCTACCCTTTACACTTCCTGTCTTGTTCTGATTGTAGCTGGAAAAATTAAACCCTGTATGTGTCAAAAGTCCTTCAACTCTAGGAAAGGCTCACCTTCAAAAGTTCTAGCATACATTTTATTATACCTTGACTATCTTTTCCCCTTTGCTAATAGTCTCACAGCATTTTGTCTATGTTTTATTCTGATTGTATCATAAGTTCCTTAACAGCAAATTACATTTATTTATGTATTTTATTTATTATCCTTGAGAGAGTGAGTGGGGAGGGAGCAAAGAGAGAGAGGGGGACAGAGGATCCGAAGTGGGCTCTGTGCTGACAGCAGAGAGCCCAATGCAGGGCTCAAACTCACCGAGAGATCATGACCTAGGCTGAAGCTGGATGCTTAACGCTCTGAGCCACCCAGGCGCTCCTAAAAAAAGATCTCCTACCACCCTTACCATTGCTCTGCATATAGTAGTCACTCTTGATTTGTCAGTTTTGATGTGTCATTTTTCTCCTCTTTTTTTTCTGATTTATCTTTTCTATCCAAAACTTGATTACAGCATTAAAAAGTTCAATGACACTCTGGAATAAGGTTATTCATTCAACCATGTCTATTGATTTCATTCTATATGTCAAGTGCCTTTGAATGTGAGTGTTGATTACTTTCTTCTGGGGTCGTGGTTCGTAGTCTTATTTGGGTCATCAGCACCTTTGAGAGTCTAATAAAAGCCATGGAAACCTCTCAGAAAAGTATACATACATCAAGTAATTCTACAACCCCTGCCATAGAATCTAGACTTTGACTCAATCAAAACCAAAACAAAAAGCATTTTAGAAAATCCAAAAATCCCCTTCAGTGTGATGTGCTTAGGGTTTACCACTGTGCGATCACATATGATCTATTTTATATAGGTAACCATATATGGAGGCATTCATATGCAATTACTCAATGATATAGCACTAAGGGAGATATTTCAATACTTGAATGTTTTTTTAAGTGTATGTTCATTTTATCTTTGAGGGAGCCCAATGTGGGGCTTGACCCCACAGACTGAGATCGTGACCTCAGTGAAATCAAGAGTCAGATGTTTAGCCCCGCCAGGTACCCCTTTTGTTTGTTTTTTAAATCTTAAAACTCTACTAAAGCAAAAATAGCCATCTTTCTACTACTAGAATTTGGAAGATGGGATATTATAGCACCATTTATTCATTAAGGTAAGGGTTCTAATTCATCACTGATAAAAATATTTTTCAAATTATAATATGCCATATTGGTAGAGCTAGTCTTTGAAACTTTCAGGTTCTAGTCTTTGTTTTAAATTTTGTACCACCTGAAATGTATGTAATTCAACTAAGAAACGAGGTACATAAATGAGATTTTTCACAGAACATTTTCCCATAAGATTTAGTACTATTGATATGTTCAATCAACGTTTGTTTATTATCTTGAAAAAATATTTATTTTCTTTGAGGAGGATGAATAGTGACTACAGGAGTTATTTTCAGAACAGATTCCCAGTGGGGTTTTTTTTTTTTATTCCCTCATGCTGCTCTTCCTAGTTAATATCAGTATTTGCTAAATTTTATTACAGAAAGACTGACAGAGAAACCCTTTTGAAATCTATACATTTGTGTAAGACTTGTATATTTAAAAGGTGCAAAAAGGCAACAAAAGCTGCCATTTGAGAATCTCTTCTCCGTGAATGATTAATGATGATGAGCTGGACACCAAACAAGGTTTGCAAACGTCTACAGCTCCTTACTCTACCTGGAAACTTGTTGCGGTGATGATTATTTCAGTAAGATGAGATTCCCAAAAAGGATGAGATTCTACGTGGCTTTTAGGTCTCCAGTGTGACAGCTCCCCTTGTCACTGGATGAAGTCTATTTTATTTTATTTTTTATATTTCTTTTTAACTTTTATTCAGGGTTGAGAGACAGAGACACAGAGTGTGACCAGGGGAGGGGCAGAGAGAGACGATGACACAGAATCTGAAGCAGGCCGCAGGGCCTTGAATGCGGGCCTTGAACTCACAAACAGTGAGATCATGACCTGAGCCGAAGTCGGTCACTTAACCGACTGAGCCACCCAGGCGCCCTGGATAAATCTATTTTAAATGGCCACATGATCTGATTACAACATAAAGAATCTTCTACCGATGAAAAGATCTGTAAGCAGTGCAAACAGCATCAATATCATCAGTGAACGTCGAGACTCTTACGTGGGCAAGGCACTCGGGGAGGTGCCAAGCTTGCAAAGAATCGCACTAGCTTTGCCCTTTCAGTGCTCATAATGAGACCATCACCTGCGTGCTGGCAGGGACCATGTTTTATTTATGTTGGTTTCTGTTAACGTTTATATTGGCTTACACCCTCAATACTTACAACTATGTCTGGCGTGTCATAGTTGCTAAATAAATATAGATTGAGCATCTGAATCAACAGCTATTAAAATAGTTGGAGAGAAAAAGAGAGTTAAATAAAAGGAAAGCTTCTATTTTGTGATGTAGCTTCTAAAAAGGAAAATATTGCATTATGTTCTTCTTTTCAAATGCCTTTATAAATATTTAACACATACAAAACGCTATATATAGTAAATGTAAATTAATAAGCATAATAAGCCCCAGTGAACCCACCACCTATTCAAATAACTAGAAAATTACCAAGACTGTGGGAACTACTTGTACATTTCCAATGTCATCCTTCTGCTTCCCCACCAGCCCAGACCGCACTCTCAATTCAGGAGTATTTTAACCCTAAGATGTATAAACTAGGAACAAGGCTTTACAGAAAGCAAGTCTATGTAATTTTTCATTAACAATTACACATTTAGGGGCACCTGGGTGGCTCAGTTGGTTAAGCATCCAACTCTCGGTTTCGGCTCGGGTCATGATCTCATGGTTCATGAGTTCAAGCCCCACATTGGGCTCTGTGCTGACGGCATGGAGCCTGCTTGGGATTCTCTCTCTCCCTCTCTTTCTGCCCCTCCCCTATGTTCTCTGTCTCTCTCACAGTAAATAAATAAACATTAAAAAAATTAGTAAGCAATTGAAAACCAAATACATTTAATAATAGTCCTGTGGGAGATCATTACAGGCCCTTTGAATATCATCAGAAAGTAGTAAGCAAGGTTACTTCAATGTGCTAAATCCTGGGGACATCAGCACACGGAGAAGGCAGATACTAGAATTCATTTTCTTGTGTCTTGTTTTGCCTTTCATTACAGCAACATTTGCCTTCTCCAGTAAGAATTCTTACACAAGGGGAGTCTGGGTGGCTCAGTCAGTTAAGCATTTGACTCTTGATTTTGGCTTAGGTCATGATCTCGCAGCTCATGAGTTCAAGCCTCGCATCGGGCTCTGCACTGGAAGTGTGGAGCCTGCATGGGATTCTCTCTCTCTCTCGCTCTCGCTCTCTCTCAAAATAAATAAACTTAAAAGAATTCTTACACCAATGTTTACTAGGAGCATACTTTTATACAATAGACAGCATAGCATGTCACGTCTAGTGGCATAAACTCATACATTCCAAAGAAATATTCTAAACAAAGAGGATTCCTTTCCAGGACAGTTTTGCCCTTCCCATTCATCTTTCTACATTTGGTTTCCATTGGAGTTCTATATGTAGCCATTCAAACAAATTTTCTTCCCCGTTTCTTTTAATTTTTTTTTTTTTGGACATAATTTCAGAGTTACAGAAAAGTTAGAAGAACAGTACAAAGGATTCCCAGGAACCCTCCCCCTCCATTTCCCGACTGTTAACATTTACCACATTGAGCACATTCATGCATGTCCTCTCGTGCTCATTCTCGCGGCAGACATTATGCCCCTTTGTCCCTGAATGGTTCAGCGGAGAACTCCAGAAATAAGATCATTCTATCACATAACTATGGTATAATTGTCAAAATCAGGAAAAGGACATAACACCGTTGTCCATTATTGTCTAATCTATAGTCTTCATTCAAATTTTGTTGTCCCAATGCTGTTCTTTACAGCAAAAGAAAATCCCAGATCATGCGTTGCATTCAGGTGTCGTGTCTCCAGTCCCATTTAATGTGGAATCCTTCTTCAATTTGTCTTTGTTTTTCACAACATTGACTAATTTACTGATTTCTAACCGATCGATATGACGAGAATTCTTAAGGAAGTAAGTATATTGCAAGTAACTGAATTAATCACTGTCAAGGCATACAGGAAAAGATTTAGCTGCTAATTATCTTCTGTTACATGCATTAAAAAGTAATGCCTGAAGAAATGGTAGAGCAAAGGATGAGAAAAAACAATCTAGAATTCTAGATTTCCACCCCCCATCATGACACAATCTACTCTTTTATGAGAAAATAGAAAACCGACTAAGACAGTTTCGATAATTGACTAGAAGCCCACCATCTCTCCTGCTTCCTGAATCCCTGTACTTCTGTCTGCAGCATACATGTAAATGGAAAACGTCACTATAAAACCCTGAAAGTAGTACATTGCTTTATTTTTATTCCGTCTACTATGTTTGGTTTGCCCCTAGAATTCTGCCTACCAGTGATCTCTAGCTGTTATTCCTTACAATAGCTGTATAAGAGTTGATGTTTGATTTATACTATGATGTTTGTTTACAATGTAATTCTTGTCATATATAGACTCTACATTTATCTTAGGATAGGCATTTAGACAGCAGTGTGACAATTTGTCTAGGACACGAGTGTCATGTGACCTTCTTCATGTACTTTACAGTAGACAAGGCGGGCTCCTGGCTGCATTCTGACAGAGAGCAACCTTTTAACCAAGTTCTGAGCTTTCCACCAAAGTATCCCAATAGGCTAGGGGACCAAGGGTCTGCTTCTGCAGGCCTGAGGGTGTAGCCTGAGTGAGGCTACCCAAAGCTACACACCTCTTTGAAACTTTATGTATTTCGTATTTAAAATTCATATACATTTTTATGTTTCTTTTCATTAAAAAGATGTTGTGAGGGGTGCCTGGGTGGCTCAGTCAGTTAAGTGTCTGACATCAGCTCAGGTCGTGATCACACAGTTTGTGGGTTCAAGCCCCACATCCGGCTCTGTGCTGACAGCTCAGAGCCTGGAGCCTGCTTTGGATTCTGTGTCTCCCTCTCTCTCTGCCCTTCCTCCACTCACACTCTGTCTCTCTCTGTCTCTCAAAAATAAATAGACATTTTAAAAAAGGCGGGGGGAGCCTGGGTGGCTCAGTAGGTTGAGCGTCTGACTTTGGCTCAGGTCATGATCTCACGGTTTGTGAATTCGAGCCCCTCATCAGGCTCTGTGCTGACAGCTCAGAGCCTGGAGCCTGCTTCGGATTCTATGTCTCCCTCTCTCTCTGCCCTTCCTCCACTCACACTCTGTCTCTCAAAAAATAAATAAACATTAAAAAAAAAAAAAGGTATTGTGACCACCCCCCGCCAATCATTTATTCTCGTTGTAGCTTCAAATACCACTGTACCTCACCACAGCCCAGTTTGAGAAACACATGGACGAATTTATGAAGACAGTCATGGGATTCCAGGCTCGGGGTAACTCGTGAGTGACACGGACAGGTAGAAGGCGGTCTGTGAAGAAGTGCAAAAGTAGGGCTCAGAGCAGTAAGTTAGTGCACAGCCGTTGTGTGTGGACTTTGACGCCACCCCGAGGACTTGGAGAGATGCCAGTTCAATGGCACCGGTGCAGATTGGGGGAAAGTGGGGTTCCGGCTCTCTCTCCGCTACCCGCTTTGCCATGTGGCCTTGGCCAGAGCACTGAAACCCGGACCCTGGTTTCCGTATTAGACAAAGGCAATACCGGAATAGGCGATTGTAAGTTTCCTTTTGGCTGTAATATTTTGTGATGCGTTATGAACTAATAGAATGCATTGATTTGGTAATAGTTCCCATCTTTGAATATTTACAAATTTTATCTGATAGGTGCTCTTAGTATTATTGCTAGCTACGGGCTGCTGATAATACGTACTATCTACTTCAAGGCGATGAATAGATTTACACCTTTCAGAACATCGCTGTGGGAAAAAAACCAAAAAAACGTTATCACTGTGAAATATAGGCCTGCCATCTTATGGATCCTACGTGGTACTACCAAAATTCAGGGTAGTGTGTCTGTTAGTGTCTGGAGATGATTTTTATACACATCCAGAGAATATCTGCTTGCGTACATGTAGCTCATTTCCAAAGGAGTTTATACAGTATTTTAAAATTCATTTTCTTTGATAATCCTTGATGTTAACCCTCTAGGAAGGAATCCAAGTAAATCTAAGAAAGCCCCTGCCTTCAGTTTTAGTTTTAGTTTTGACCCCGATAATTATTTTGTAGGCCACACATTTCACTTTCTAAACGGCTCTCGGTAGTTCCCTTGCTTTTCAAATTGTTCGGCACAAGAGAATGGCTCTTTGAAGTGATGGTGCAGGGCGCTGGTGTGCGTGTTTGGTGAAAGCCGTGATCATCCACGACTGCGACATATAACAGTCTTCCTTTGTTTTTTTTTAATGCAGCTGAAAAACGATGAGGCTAGTTTTCCACTGCAACCGGGATGAGCATTTGTGGCATTTACTCCTTCCCTTCCCTGCTGATGCACCTGAGCACTTACCGCTGTCACGTAAGAAATCCATAACACAGAACTTTTGTTCACAGTGAGCATGGGGGCGGGGGGGAGTTAGACAGTGAGAAACATTTTTTGCCTCTTTCAAAATTCTACCTTTAAAATATGGCAGATAAAAGATGCATCCCAAGCAAACTATGGAATTTGTCTTTAGTTACACTCTGTTTTGTCCAAAGCAGATCCAAATAAGACTGTTTAGCCTCCCTTCCCAATAACATAATAATTAGAGACGCTGAAATATCTTAATGGTTGCTTTCAATGGGCATCCTGAAATTTTCTCTAGGGCCCACACAATAATTCTTCTGTTTAAGGTGGCTGATTTCAGGAAGCTTTTTAAACTGCATTCTACATCCCACTGGTTTTCAATTTATTTTCAATAGGCTTCAGCATTTGTGGAGGTTTTCCTCCCTTTCGAGTTGAAATGTGATTATTATAGTCCAGTAGAAAGCAGTGTTTGGACATGGCTGGCAGTACAAATACTTGCTGTGACTAATTTTCGTCAGTATAGACCCTTACATCTGAATCCAACAGTAGCAGCCTGTATCAATCGTGGGGAACTGTAGCAGAGCTCTGTCTAACCCATTTTAGCCTCTCAGGGCTCCCCCTTTTACTGATTAGAGATGTTCGATGAGATTACCTTCTTCCTACTGCCTCCTGAAAGGTTAATGCTTTTTCTAACCATCTCATGATTTAATGATAAGATCCCCTTTCTTTAGGATTTTCTCTCTTGGTATGACTAAGGCCTGTTATTGACTTTCAGGAAACAAGGTAAGGTGTTATTTCCACATTCAGTCCCATCAAAGTTTGTGACATCCACATTTTCTTGTTTATTTTAGATATATATATATATATATATATATTTTTTTTTAATGTTTACTTGAGAGCACAAGTTGGGGAGAGGGGTGAGGGAGAGAGAGAGAGAGAGAGAATCTTAAGCAGAGAGAGAATCTTAAGGTCCCATTCAGTGTGGACCTTAACACGGGGCTCGATCCCACAACACTAGGATCATGACCTGAGCCAAAACCAACAGTTGGAGGCTCAACTGACTGGGCCACCCAGGTGCCCCTATTTCGGTTGTATGTTTTAAGATTCTTACAAATGTTTCGAATATTGTTAAATTCTGGTCAAAGTTAAAAGTATTCTTTTGTAGTCTGACTCTAATAGTTTACTTAAAACACATTTGAGAAAAGGGGCACCTGGGTGGCTCAGTCAGTTAAGCAACTGACTTTGGCTCAGGTCATGATCTCACAGTTTGTGGGTTCGAGCCCCGTGTTGGGCTCTGTGCTGACAGCTCAGAGCCTGGAGCCTGCTCCCGATTCTGTGTCCCCCTCTCTCTCTGCCCCTCCCCTGTTTGTTCTCTGTGTCTCTCTGTCTCTCAAAAATAGTTAAACGTTAAAACATATTTGAGAAAGTTTTTGGTTTTACTTCCAGTTGTTCAGTTGATGTTTCAAAATTTCTAAATCATCAATTGCTTTTCCTCTTGATATAATGCTGTCATATTATAAAATCAAACAACTATACCAAGTGCCAACAGTATGTTTTATAGGAATAAAATTGTTCACAAAAACAAATCACCATAGGAAAGAGATCTCACAAATAAGTGTTCTGTGTGGTTCAAGTATCACTAAAAAATGTAAAAATTGAAATAATTCCCATGCTGAAACCTAGTTTTGGAGAAGGAATGCAAATGTATAATTTACATGTTGAAATATAAGTGTATGGTTATCTATTAAATTTCAAAATTTAGTTTACTTTCATTCCTGCCACAGAAGTATTACAGTGGCCATGAATCTAAAAATAAAATTATTACCAGGGCACCTGGCTGGTTCAGTCAGAAGAGCATGCGACTCCTGATCTTGAGGTCATGAATTCAAGCCCCCTGTTGGGGGCAGAGATTACATAAAATGAATAAACAAATTAAAACTTATAACTGTTGCCAATCCTGTGCCTTTCACTTAAATGTGCAATTAAAATGTTTTTCTTTGGGCAATTATTTTTGGAGGAATAAGATACCAGTGTAAAATTTAAATTGATCCAATTGGTCTCATAGAGTTCCATGTCACAAAATTTAGCTGAAAAGCTTAAATAGCACTGCTTAATAATGACATAAGTTGGCTAGAAAAGAAGTAAACTAGATCACTGTTTCTGCGAAAACTCAAGCATGAGTTGGGGTCACTGTTGGAGATTTTATGGAATGTATTTTTTTTCACTGGAGGGAGATTGGGCCAGATAGTCTCAGAGATCCCCTCTAAACTCTGAAAATCTAAGATTTTAGTAAACTTCAATCTAATACTTTATGCAATTCACCTTAATTTCAGAATGGGAGGCATTTGGGCGATGTTTAATCATTATTCTGGAATTATCTCCTGAGTTGGGGCAATGGAGAAAAATCCGTCTCCCTTTTCATTGTCATTAAAGGCACGTTGACAGGAGAGGGAAAAAAAATTTGAACTCCTGTAGCCCTGAAAGTGCTTTATAAAAGCAATTATCCATTTCAAGTTTCTCTTCTGTGTCGGCTGATCTTCAGCAAGTCTTTTTTAAATAGAATGTGAGGATCATTTCCTGTCATTATTGGGTTCTGGAGTTTGACCTCTCCCCAAAAATGACCATTCTGTGATAATTGGCCATGTGTGGTGGCCAGTACCTTGTAGGATCTGGAGGCTGATCAATGGTGAAGATTCTTCCATTTTAATTCCTAAAGAAAAAGCTTGTGATCAGAATCCTTTTGGGTGGGTGCCATCTGCACAGCTTCTCGCTGTCCCCCTGCATGCATCTGGTTGAAGAGGTAAATCGTTTCCTGGCTGCCAGCACCTGCCAAGTGTCCGTAAGCACGTTAGACCCCAGGGAAGGGGTCTCATTGACCCTCAGTAAGTTGTGATCTGGTGGATTGTTTCTGGCCGATGGAAGGTGACCCTCAGCAAAACTATGGCCTACGAAAGGTTACTTTTTAACACCATTCACCCTAGTTCCCATGTTTTTCCCTCACTGGTCACCACTTTCACCTTTAGATTTTCAGTGTCTTGATTTAGTATTCTCCTCAGCACACCCTCTACTCCAGCTTGCTTTCTGGAAAGGATGTGTTATTAATATGCTAATGCAAATTTAGGTTAATACCTGATCTCTCCCAGGGATATATGCATTTCGAACCTTTCTTCTTGTGCAATGATAACACCAGCTGATAGCAGAGGCATTTCCCTTGTGGAAAGTATGTCACATTAAACTGTCTCCTCGCCTGCCTTCTCTTAAGGTCTTAGTCTTCACCTCTCCAACATGCCCCCCTCATCCCTCTTCCTCTCATTCATGTATTCAATATATTTGCTATATTTTTTCAATATAGCAAATACCTGTGGATTGCCAATATGTGTCATGAACTGGCCTGGGCACAGGACATACCACGGTGAGCTAAAGGAGGCACAGTCCCTAGTGTAAGAGGCTGTAGAGTCTAGTGAGAGAGTTGGACAATCAAAAAATTGCATAAATAAATGTCAAGGGGTAATGTGGTAAGTGCTACAGAGACGGTGGGGGGGAACAGAGTGCTGTGTGTCTACAATGGGGGATTCCCCTGAGCCAGGAGGTCCAGGATACATTCCCCGAGAAAGTTTGGCTGAGTGGGAGTTAATGAGACAAACGGAATGACAAGATGCATTGGTTTCCTAGGGTGGCCGTGACACCACACCAAAAACTGGGTCTCCAGAAACCTCACAAATGTCTCACAGTTCTGGAGACTGGAAGTCCAAATCAAGATGTCAGGAGGGCCATGCTCCCTCTGATGGTTCTAGGGCGTCTTACCCTTGGTTCTTGCCTCTTCTCACTTCTGGTATTTGCTGGCAATCCTTGGTGTCCCTTGGCTTGTAGAGGCACCCTTGAGGTTGTCTTCTCCCTTTGTGCCTTCACATCATCTTCCCTGTCTCTGTGCCCAAACTGCCCCTTAAAAAAATTTTTTTTAACATTTATTTTATTGTAGAGAGACAGAGAGAGACAGAACGTGAGCAGGGGAGGGGCAGAGAGAGAGGGAGACACAGAATCCAAGGCAGGCTCCAAGCTCTGAGCTGTCAGCACAGAGCCCAATGCGGGGCTCAAACTCACGAACCGAGAGATCGTGACCTGAGCCGAAGTCAGATGTTTAACCGACTCAGCCACCCGGGGTCCCCGGCCCATTTTTAATAAGAACGTCAATCATATCGTATTAAGACCTGCCCTAATGACCTCACTTCAACTTGATGACTTCTGCAGGAGACCCTGTCTTCAGTAAGGTCACATTCTGAGGTACTGGGGGTTGAGACTTTAGCATGTCTTTCTGGGGGCCACAATTCAACCCATAACAGCATAAAGAGGAGAAGAGTATTCTAGGCAAGGGAGACAGAACATGCCAAGGTCCTTTGGCAGGAGGAAACACGGCCTGTGTGCTGTGGAGAGGGAGCGGGAAGTGTGGTATGAGAGGAAGCTGGAAAGGAAGTGAGATTAGTTGTGAGGCCTACGTAAGGGGTTCTAGTCATAATGTAAAAGCAACAAAGAGTTACAGAGAATTGCAGCAGGAATAAGGCGTGGTCAGATCTGCACTCTGAAAAAAACCACCCTGGCTCCATACAGGGTGCAGAATGAGTTGACGAAGCAAGAGTGGATGTGGATGTACCAGTTAGGAATCCACACGATAGCAGGTAGGAGAGGAGCGGACATAGAAGGCATTGGTCATAGAAAGCTACATCAGTGAGTCTCAGTGATAGATCAGATAGAGGATGGAGGAGGGAATGGTCAAGGATGATTCATTCCTAGGTTTCCAATTCATTTGCTGAATCCATGGAGCGGGACACCAAGAAAGAGCCAGGTTAGGGGGCAAAATTGCAAGTTTATTTTGGACATAAGCTTGAGTGCACCTTGTGGAACTGTCCAGTAGACATCTGTAGGTCTGGAGCTTAGAGGAAAGGTCCCGGCTGAAGATGAGAGTCCAAATCATTGTCACGGGAGTGATATTGGAGGTGCGTACCTTGAGTGAGAGTCCAGAGGGAGAAAAGAAGAGGGCCTGAGGCCCCAGCAGAAAGCTGGCCTGCACGGAAGGTGGAGGCAGAACAGCCAGAGAGAAGAGGAAAATTAGGAGAAGACAGAGTAGTCAGGTCCAAAGCAGGTCCACTGAGTGTAGCAATATGGAGGTGATGGTGACCTTAGAGAAAGGGGCTTTGGCTTAGTAAAGTGGAGGGGTTTGAGGAGTGAGTGGTGAAGGGATGGGGGCCACAAAGAAACGAAGACAGTCTGCATAGACACTGCCATTCCAGAAACTTGGCTGTGAAATGGTGGAAGAGTGGCTGCTGAAAGCAGGGTGTGGGTGGGACTGCCTTAGCTCGGGCTGCGATAACACAGTGCCATAGACATTCATTTTCTCACAGTTCCGGAGGCTGGAAGTCTAAGATCAAGGTGCCAACGCGGCTGGTTTCTGGTGAGAGCTCCGCTCCTGGTCTGTTTCCTGGCTTGTAGCAGTCACCTTCTCACTGTGTCCTCACACACTGGGAAGTGAGAGAGCGCAGTTTCTCTGCGTCCCTCATTATAAGGGCACTAATCCCAGGATGAAGGCTTCACCCTCATGGCTTTGTCTAAACGCTCTTTTTTAAATACTTTTTTTTTTTAAGTTTTAATTTATTTTAAGTAATCTCTACACCCATCATGGGGCTCGAACTCCTGACGCTGAGATCAGGATTCGCGTGCTCTTGCAACTAAGTCAGCCAAGCACCCGTGACTTCATCTAGACTTAGTCACCTCCAAAGGCCCCGCCTCCAAATACCACTGCACTGGGGGTTGGGGCTTCAATATATGAATTGTGGGGGGACAAAAGTCAGTCCATGAAAAGAGAAGGTTTGTTTTTTGTTTTTGTTTTGTTTTGTTTAAATGAGAGGCCTCAGCAGGCTGAAAGTTGCAGCTGAGGAGGTAAGAGAATATTTGAGTGAGGGAAGGGTAGTAGAGGAGACCCTTTCTCACTTAACAGGACTCTTTAGGATTTTCCCTCCCTGGCTTTCCTGTGTCACAAAGCAAAGTGGGCTTCCCCCTCCTGTCACAGACAGTCCTCAGCACTTGGCTGACACTCCGTGCTGGGGCAGGTGTTTTTACTTCTGTGTTTGAGTCTTATCTGACAGTTGCTATAAATGCAGGAGGAAACAAAGGCCGGGTCTTGAGTAATTCAGTTTGGGTATACTCTCAGTAAGTCCTAAGAGATGTCACAGTATCAAAATAGATGGTCATTTCCATTTTTAAAAATAAAACTGTGGTTTTCGGGCATACCTTTTCTATTTTTCTTCTGAGGCAGTAAAAAAAGATATATATATAATATGTATTATGTATATTGTATTTTATATAAATTATATTATATTATATTATATTATATTATATTATATTATATTATATTATATTATATCAATGCCATGCTGTAGGCAAGTCCAACCCAGAACAAAGTCCATTTAGTCCTTTCCATCTGGATGATAATTTGTTTTGCTGTGTTTATCATTTCTGGCTTCTTTTGTTTTTTAAATTCTGGATTCAATTGGTCCTTAATATAAGCATTTCTGGGATGCCTCTATGTTTTCCTGTTCTAATGTATTCCATTCTGCATTTCCTATATTAAACGTTGGGTCCCAGGTATGCATTCGTGGGCTGGCCTTCACCCGCGCCTGCCTGGGCTTGTTGAAATTGCTGATAAGGAAACGCTGAGCCCCAGCCGGTAGGCAACTCGGGAACACTCTAGTTCATACTGGCATAAGTGGGTTTAGGAATGACTTAGATGAAAGTCTTCATTTTTGCATGCTTATTTTTGTCTTTTAAAAAGATTGCCCAAGTTGGGGTGCCTGGGTGGCTGAATCAGTTAAGCATCTGCCTCTTGGTTTTGACCCGGATCATGATCTCGTGGTTTGTGAGTTCAAGCCCCATGTTGGGCTCTGTGCTGATAGTGTGGCGCCTGCTTGGGATTCTCTGTCTCCTTCTCTTCCCCTCCTGCACGCATGCTCTCTCTGTCTCAAAAATAAAGAAACTTAAAAAAATTGCACAAGAATTTCCTGAAAATATTCTTATTGTAAAGGATTTTTGAAAATACAGAAGTATTTAAAGCAAGAAGTATTTTTTAAAAATTATCTGTATCCCTCGTCCCAGCACTCTCCCTATCAATGCCATTTGTTATTTCCTAAGTGGGATTTGCCCCTTTAATATGCTTTTGCAGTCTTTCTCTTGCCCCTCCCTTCTTCCCTCCCTCTTCTTCTTTTTTTTTTTTTTAACATTTATTTATTTTTGAGAGACAGAGACAGAGCGTGAGTGGAGGAGAGGCAGAGAGAAAGGGAGATACAGAATCTGAAGCAGGCTCCAAGTTCTGAGCTGTCAGCACAGAGCCCAATGCGGGGCTCAAACTCACTGACCGCGAGATCATGACCTGAGCTGAAGTCGGCCGCTTAACCAACTGAGCCACCCATGTGCTCCCCCTTATTCTTTTTAATCACTGCAAAATATTCCATAATACAGATGTATCACTATGTAATCAATTTTCTGTTGTTTTTTTGCCGTAATTGATAGTGTTGCAGCGGACAGTGTTATCCTTGCATTTTTCTCCACATGTGAATATATTTCTTTAGGCTAGATTCAAAGAAGTGGTATCCTGAGTATATGCATTTAAAATTTTGGAAAATATCTCTGGCGCCCTTTCTTCCCAGTCCCCCCTACCCCCACCCCCCTCTAAGCATGCTGGCCTGGAACACTCCCTGTTCTGGTTTGACTAGTTTTCCCAGCTTCAGGAATGGGGCATCAGCGGTGCTGGGCGTTGGGGGGGGTTGAGGGTGGGGCAGTGTGGCAACCACCACTGGCATATTCCTTTCCGTCAGAGAACCAAGAAAGTTGGCAAAATGTGGTAAAAGCAAAGGACCTCAGGAGAAGCACCAACATCTGTGCTGCTCCAGGAACAGGTGCTCTGGAAAGCAGAAACCCAAAATTCCGGGCTTTGAAGGAGGGCCCGGCACCTGCTGCCGGCTCAGTTTGTTTAAATGGAAACTAACAAACGGCTAAAGCTTTGCCCCATGATGTAAATGGAGACAATTGGCTAACTTGTATTTGGAGAATAAGCAAAATTTGATTTCTGCTCTGCATCATATGTCAACATAAGATTTCAGAGAAATTAAAAATTTAGATGTAAGTGATGGAACTGGAATGTACTAGAAGAAAGCTTTGGTGACTGTATATGCTAGAGTTTGGCCTTCATTTTTCTAAACATGACGACACCAAAGCTAGAAACCACAAAGCCAAATGAATGGATTTGACTAAAAGGAAATTACAAAAGCTTTCCCATGACAAGAAACTCTAATGTAAGCAAAAATTTAAGGCAAACAAAAAACCTGAGACAATATACTTATTAAATTTTTTAATATTTTTTAAATTATTTATTTACTTATTTTGAGAGAGAGAGAGAGAGAGAGAGAGAAAGCATGAGCAGGAGAGGTGCAGAGAGAGAGAGGGGGAGAGAGAGAGAGAAAGAATCCTAAGCAGGCTCCACGCTGCCAGCACAGAGCCTGATGCGGGACTTGAACTCACAAACCATGAGATCATGACCTGAACTGAGGTCAAGAGTTGAACACTTAACCAAGTAAGCCACCCAGTTGCCCTATAAGACGATATATTTAATATATTTGTCTAATATATTATGTAAGATCCCATATACATACTTATAAAGAATTCTTACAATAAGGAAAAGACGAACTCGGCAGTAATAATGAGGGCAAAAGGTCATGATTAAGCAATGTACCAAAGAGGAAATGAGAAGAGCCATAAATATTTGTACATTAAATGGCATAATATTTCTGGAGCTGCTCAGCCTTATATATTAAACCATGTATATTAAAAGTTTTTTACTCCCTCTGACCCAGAAATTCCGCTTCCTAGAATTTATCCTAAGGAAATAATGATGAATATGCACAAAGATGTAATTTATAGATGTTAATGTCAGCCTTATTTATAGTACTTTAAAAGTGGGATATAATTTACCAGCGAGAAGTGATCGTGAATCATGGTACAACAAGATAATTTTAATGGATTTGTAGAATGTCATTGATGTCGTAGAAATGATTAACAGGCAAAGATCCTCGTGGTATACCGTTAAATGAAAAAATCAGATTCTGAAGTATCGTGAACATTATGATGGCCCTATTTTGTGCTCCCTAAAATGTGCTCATTGGTGGGGGGAAAGGCCAACACTTTAATAGTAGTTATCTGGTTTGGCAGGATTTTGACTGATGTTCATTTTATTATTTTTGCTTGTCTATAGTTTCTAAACATTTCATGTGTTGTCAAAATTATTCTTGAAGAATTTCATATTTTCAATGTACTATTTCTAACTCGTTAATCTTTCTTCACCTCTTTATGTCTACATGTTAAATATTACCCTCTTGTGTAGAATCTTCCATTTGGGGGTAATTTTCTGGAAATCTTTAGTGATTAGAGGTCCCTTAAAAATATGAAAGAACAGGGGCTCCTGGGTGGCTCAGCTGAATAAGCATCTGACTCTTGATTTCAGTGTCTCACTGTTTGTGAGAACAAGCCCCGTGGGCTCTGTGCTGAGAGCTTGGAGCCTGCTTGAGATTCTCTGACTCCCTGTCCTCCAATGCACGTGCTCTCTCTCTCTCAAAATAAACATTTAAAGAATATATGAAAGGGCCCCTGGGTAGCTCAGTCGGTTAAGCAGCTAAACTTCCTACTTCGGCTCAGGTCATGATCTCACAGTTCATGAGCTCTAGTCCCGCATCAGGCTTACTGCTCTCAGTACAGAGCCTGCTTGAGACCCTCTGTCCGCCCCCCTCTCTGCCTCTTCCTCACATTCTCTTGCCCTCAAAAAAAAAAAAATATATATATATATACATATATATGTATGTGTGTGTGTGTGTGTGTGTGTATATATATATATATATATATATATATATATATATGAAAGAACAAACTTAGAGGTAATAAAATAAACTAAAATACCTCAGACTTTGTAACAAAATTTTATTATGATTTAAGACATGAGACACACTGTATAATAAATGGTTCACAAACTTGCCCCTAGAAATACATTTTGAGAATATTTCTGGTTCATTTCTTTTTATTTTAATTTTTGAGAGAGAGAGCATGAACAGGGAGAGAGGCAGGGGGGTGGGGAGAGAGAGAGAGAGAGAGAGAGAGAGAGAGGGAGAGAATCTTAAGCAGTGTCCATGCTCAGCATGGAGCTTATGTGGGGCTCGATCCCATGACCCTGGATTGTGACCTGAGCCAAAATCAAAAATCAGGCGCTCAACTGACTGAGCCATCCAGGCACCCTGTGGCTCATTTTTAATTATGTGTGGATGAGTACTCATGTAGATATGTTAACGTTACTGTTTTAACTGCCCCAAATATTTATGGATTATATAGTAAATTAAGAAAAATGATATCACTTTCAGTTGTTAGCGCCTTTTGAACTAGGTATTAGTCTACTCACGCAGTTTATTTTTAATTCGCTTGATTCTATTTTTAATTCACCTTATTTTACTCAGAACTATTTTCCTGCAAATTAAAATAGAACTCCCCTTGCACAATGATATTACTCAGATACCCTGAACATGATGGTTCGCTTCGCATCTGATTCTCATTCTTTGGTCATAGAGGCAGAACACGGTTTCCAGTGAAGACGCATTTGCCTATCAAGTCTTCCAAAGAAAAAGTGCCGTACCCATAAAGGTGAATAGTCAGTTTAATCAGTTCATCACCTTGGGTTTGGTGACACTAATGGATATTTCAGATAACTAAGCGCAGGAGGATGGTTGGATACTTGCTTATTCTTTCATTCAGCGAGCTTTTATATGGTGCCTACTGTGTGCCAGGCACCATGCAGCTTGCAACCTGCATTTCTTTCTTCCTTCATACCTACCATGTGCTGAGTATGGTGTAGACTATGTCAAGACAACCTGGAGAGACGCAAATTTGCTGTCTGTTCCCATAGGACTTGCAGTCAGGCAGAGACAAAGACGTCTGTAGAGCTGCATGAGACAAGCTACCTGAGGGAGCAGTGGAAGGGAAAAGAATACAGTCAGAAATGGCTTATAGAGGGGAGTCTTGCTGAGTCACAGAAGATGAGGAAATAATCATCACGAAGGGGAATTCATCACTCAGCAACACAGGACACAGAGGACAGAAACGCTCGACTGGGGCAGGGGGACCATGTGAGTGATGGATGATAGGACCCTGGAGGAAAGGGATAGCAGTGGAGGAAGAGAGAAAGAATAGACAGACTGTGTAAGAAAGAGACAGAGACGCAGTCTTGATGTCTGGCTTTGAGACACGAAAGAAATAAAAGGGGCAAGGAAGACTCCCAAGTCAGGACGCCTTGGAAGTCACCTGGGAGGGTGGATGTTGGCATTGTCCCTGGCTACAGGACAGGCTTGGTAGGGATGAACAAACATGTGGAGGCACCCTTGAGCCCTTGGCTGAGTGTATATAGGGGGGGATCTGGACCAGAAATAGATTTGAGAGGCATCTGTATCTAAGACAGACACTTAAACGACAGCCAGAAAAAAGCCTGATGTTTTAGGCCCTTCGATGCTCATCTTAATAAATCGTATGTTGACAGAACCACTCTTTTTTCCATTATTTCAAATTACTTATCCCATAAAGGAATATCGCCCAGAGCAGATAATCATGGTGCTGCAACTTTGAATCGTATCACCAGGGGAGTCTGAAAACAGAGAGTCCTGGATCCCACCCCAGGGACTGATTGAGGAGGTAGGTGAGACAGAGACATTTAATGTTCACCAGATATCCACCTGCTTAGCCCCTGGAGATAGGTGGGATCATGTGACAGGTTATGGCCAATGGATTGTGAGTAGATCCCTGGCCAGGGATCACCTTGACCGTCTTCACCTGCCTCATCACCATCGCAGAGCCACAGAGCAGAAATAGCCTGTACCCCTGAGCCCCTGCGTAAAGTGAGATTCCCCGGAGGGTGCTCAGAGCCACAGTGGACTTTGAGTGAGTGACAAACCTCTCAAGGTTAAATCACTAAGCTTTTAGGGTGTGTCTGTTACACAGCATAGCCTCGCCAGTCCTGACCAATACAGCCTGCCTTCTCTGGAACCCAGAAACCAGTTTCATAATGACGCACTCTTAGAGATTCTGCTGCAGGGGGCCACTGACCACAGTTTGTGATCAGTGACCAGAATGACCTTTTGGGATAGCCTATGTCTCCTGGGTACCTTAGCATTTTCTTTAATGAGGGGCACCTGGGTGGCTCAGTGGGTTGAACATTCTACTCTTGATTTTGGATCGGGTCATGGTCTCATGGTTCCTGGGTTTGAGCCCCTCATTGGGCTCCATGCTGACAGTGTAGAGCCTGCTTGGGATTCTTTCTCTCCTTCCCTCTCTCTCTCCCTCCCTCCCTCTCTCTCTGAAAATCAATAAATAAACTTTAAAAAAAGATTTTTCTGGGGCGCCTGGGTGGCTCAGTTGGTTAAGCATCTGACCTCAGCTCAGGTCATGATCTCAAGGTTCATGAGTTTGAGCCCTGTGTCGGGCTCTGTGCTGACAGCTCAGAGCCTGGAGCTTGCTTCCGGTTCTGTATCTCCCTCTGTCTCTACCCCTCCCCCACTCATGCTCTGTCTCTCTCTCTCAGAAATAAATACAAAGATTTTTTAAAAATTAAAAAAAAAAAGAATTTTCCTTCCACAGAGGAGGCTTGGCTGGCAAACGGTGCATCTTTTGTTCAGAAATGTTACTGGTATGTGTCATTGAAGGAAGTGTGATTCATCAGTATCATTAATGTGTTGATCACGGTTTTCTGAGCATTTACTATGTGCCAGGCACATAGTACTAAGCGCTTCACATACATTATCTCATCACCCTTACCCTTCAAGGTAGATATGATTGTACACAGGTAGGAAGTGATAGAGCAGGATTTGAACCCAGTTTTGTCCAATTCCAAACTTGTACTTAAAAAAATTTTTTTTTTTTAGTAATCTCTACATTCAACGTGGGGCTCAAACTCACGACCCCAAGATCAAGAGTCACATGCTCTTCTCACTGAGCCAGCCAGGCGCCCCTAATTCTAAACTTGTTCTTTGATTCCTATACTCTGATTTACAAATTTTACTCTCCTGATATTTTAGAGCTGGGGTCCTACAGTTGGTGGGGGGACTTCAGTGTCCCCACCAGAACAACTCGCAAAGGTTGCGGTAATGCTAAAGGCTGTGTGACATTAAACAGTAAACATTTTCTTAAGCTTCCTTTACAATTTCAGCTAAGCACTTTTCAGGCTTTGAGGACAGCTCTCTAGCATACTTTCAGCTTGCCTAACAATAAGTGAAGATTTTCAATTTCTAAGGGCTGTGAAGGAAGTTTGCTGCAGGGTTACAGTTCCTTCTCCGGGGATCCCAGAATCTAATGAATTTGAGTATCAGTAGACCAAACTGATAGCACAAGTTACTTGTAATAAAATTTATTTGCAAGTTCCTATGCATTGACTATATGTCCAAACCCTTAAAACATAATCTCTACAGAGAAAAACAAATACCGTATGATCTCACTTATATGTGGAATCCCAAAAAGCAAAGCTGATACAAATAGAGAGTAGATAGCACAGGTTGCCAGGGCCTGGGGGGTGGAGGTGGGGGAAAAGAGATGTTGGTCAGGGGGACAAACAAACTTCCAGTTATAAGATGGATACGTTTTGGGGATCTAATGGACAGCATGATGACTATGGTTTACAATGTTGCATTGTGTACTTGAAAGTTGCTGAGACTGGTTCTTTTTTGTAAGTTTGTGTACTTAATTTAAGAGAAAGAGAGCGAGGGAAGTGGGGAGGGGCAGAGAGAGAAGGACAGAGAAGAAGATCCCAAGCAGGCTCTGTGCTTTCAGTGCAGAGCCCGATGCGGAGCTCGAACTCACTAACAGCGAGATCGTGACCTGAGCCGAAATCCAGAGTCACATGCTTAACCGACTGAGCCAGCCAGGCGCTCCCGTGTGTCGGTTATTTTTCAAGAAAGCTACAAGGGAGATAGTCTCCACACCGTCGGTCTGTATAGTTCATCGCCTCTTGATTCGCCACAACTCAGTGTTCTTATTTACTTGAAAGCAGAGCTGTTCTGGAGATGCTGGCCTTCAGTTAGGCCCCGTCTTGTCCCAGTCATGCAATTTTGCCTTTGCTGCCTCTCCTGGACAGACTAACTCATGGACACAGAACACGTATGCCCCGCTCAAGACCAGCATTCCACTGATCAGTGGATGGCAGTGCAGGATGTGAGAATGTTTAATCCCAACAATGACAACAACAGTAGCAAAAATACCTCAAACTCCTCAGTAAAAGAAACCGTTGTCCCAACAGACCGTGGATGTGCTGCTTAAGCTCTGTTAAATGTCAAACGATGTGGTAGGGACAAATGTTGACAAGCATTCAAAAGGCCTTTTTCTTACCAAATAGAAAACCTTGTTGCAAAATCACTATCTACAAGGCACACAGAGGGTAATTGTGTTAGAAACCCTGTCCAAAATGCTGTCCGGGTCTATTTTTTCCCCTTAATTTCCCTTCAGAAATGGGCAGCGTGGAGGAAGAAGTTACCCCGACCTGCCATGACTGGGAAAGGGACGTACCCTGCTGTGGCCAAAAGGGTTGGTTGGTTGATACAATTTAATGCCAAGTCTCAGAGCAGTTGAAAATTATGGGCAAGCTCGTGAAACATCTCCCAGCATGATTTGCTCAGGTCCCATTTTCAAACAAAGGAGGCTGGAAGAAAAAATGTCCTGCAGTTCCAAAGTGCCCCATTGAAGAACCCACGCCTGGCCTTCCGTGGGGAGCCACAGAGGAAGGAATTTACCCTGGGTGGAAAGTTCACTGAACATGCCGCGCTGACTACTTGAAAATTACTTGTTCCAAAAGCCCTTCAGAAACCAGTAATCCTATTAGCTTGGCTTCTGGAACAGTTACCTACCTGCAGCAAAAAGTAATTACAACTGTCAGCCAGCAAATAATTGCTCCGGTGTCTAAATGAATGGAGAATCTTCTCTGGAAGGAATTACTGTTCCTAAATGAGTCAGCTCAGCCATCGTCTCTGCTTTGGTTGCTGACAAATTGGGCCATCTTCCTACACCAGTGAGGAAAGGTGAAAGGGGTGAGGTAGCTTTAATTGGTAGAAACAGGAAGCTCAGAGATGTCTCAAAGCTGATCAGCTGAAGGGCTTTTCTGAGCTGTGCGAAGCCTTTCCTGAGGACACGGGCACCCTACGCAGGTTGCAGATCTGAGGATTTGGCCACTGGCTGCCCCATAAAAGCTCGGGAGCTCTGACCTTTTCCTCCTGTTCTTTGCCAGTGCTCATTAATATACAACGGAGTCCAGGAGACAGGAATCCCCGCGCTCACCTCAGCTGCGTACTAACGTCAAGAGTTGTCAAAAGTAGACATGTTTCCGAAGGAATGAGTGGGAAGAGTCTGGCAAGGGCAGGGAGTCAATTTGTAAAAAGAAAAAAAAAATCCAGTAAGTTGGAACAATGCCTTTCCGATAAGACTCAAAATCCCCAGGTGCTCAGGACTCCTAAAGGACCCACTTTTCGCCTCCTAAAAACGCAGCCTTACTTCGGTCGGTATCCCCCAGGCCACCAACAGCTGGAAGAAGTGGGGTGCGGCAGAGACTCCCCTGGACCGGCCCCGGCCATGCCATGAGCCAGCTGCACAATCTCGGGCCAGCTCTTGGGTTTTTCAGTCCCCCATTTGGTCACGTGTAAAATGGAAGAAGCAGTTATGGTTGGAGGCTCTCCTGCTTGCAAATCCTCCTCTAGATTCGGGGCACAGTCGGGCCGTGTGGCCTGAACCCTGGCAGAGTGCTGCAGGCAGCCAGCTTTGGGGATGAGGGTTTTGAGGAGCTGTCAGGAACTCAGCTGCAAAGGTTTTTAAAAACGCTCCTGCGTGCGGAGGACCAACGGGCATGCTTAAGCCCGAGAGGAACTTACAGATAGATCGCTGCCAGTTCCGGAAGGAGTCGATCGTCAGGTAGAGGCCTGGCTCCACGGTGACCGTGTGCCTACAGGCTGGGACCTTGTGCAAGTGACCTGACCTTGCCTGACCTTGATATTGTCCATCATCCTCTGCAAATGAAGAAGATGACGCCCTAGAGGAACATCAGACTGGGGAGCACCGTTGCTGCGAAGGGTGAAGGAGGAGCCCGCGTGCTGAGACACCAGCCTCCTGCTGGGACTGCCACCTCCCTCCCACCTAAACTGGGCAGCTCACAGCCGCCTGCCTAAGTCGCAGACCATCCCGTGGTTACCTAGCTGCGCACTGACCTGGTTTTTGTTCTCTCTTCAGCCCCGAGTTTAATATTAATATTGACTCATAATATCAAACACCTAACTTAACCTGCGGACCCATTTGCACCTTAGAGACCGACGATATCGGTGTAGAGTGTGTTGCTAAAGAAGACACGAATTCTTTCCTAAATAATTATGACCGGGGTTAGTTGCATACGTAACAGTAATTGAGCAAATACCAGAGACAGCTGTTTACTGATTCCTAATCCCGTGTATTTTCTGTCTCTCCACTTTAGATTTACTTTCTTGTCTTGGAAAAATGTTCATGAAAGATGTGTATTTAACCTGCCCCTATTCGGGACTGTCATTTGACGTGCATTGCTTAAAACTGCTTATCAACTCCAATGCTTTGATAAATAATTTGTGACGCAAAGACTAGGGAAATAATTCACCTGGGTTTTTTTTTTTTTTTTTTTTTTTTGGTTTTTTTACAAAGCAGTTTGTTAGAAATATTTTGCAGGCAAATTCTGCCCTCATAATCCCCCACCCGCTTAGATATGTTTTGTTTTGAACAAGACATCTCACGTTGATTCTGTAAGCATCCGAGTGCTGCTCTTTGCTGAGCACTGATGCCAGCACCTAAGTGCTGTAGAAACTGAGGATAAGCCCTTGACTGTTTTCTGTTTTTATTTCCCTTGGAGAGCTTGCCCTTTTTCAAGATTTTTAAAAACTTTCCAATTGACATTTCCAGCCCTGTAGACCTCCAGGCCTACATCCCCACTCAGGTAGTCTGCATCTGAAACCGGACTCTACCTCGGGGCTGGTCCTAGTCTGGGAGGCGACTTTTGCTGGGCCTGAAAGCGCGGGGTGTGGGCGAGGGCTGCGGAGAGAGCGGGGGACGTGTTGCAGATGGGAGAGCCGCAGCGAATTGGGAATAAAAGCGGTGTGGTGGCGCCACCACCAGGCTCCTGTGGTCACTGCATGCAGAGGGAGAAAGAACCAAAGCAATTAAACCTCGTGTTGGGCAGATGAGACAGTGGGGTGACATCAGCGTCCAGAAGGGACTGGAAGGAGACTGGAGGTAGGGGGATCAGACAGGAGGGTGATTTAATATTGCAAGTATAGTGTAATGATAGTTTTGATTAAAATGACAGACAATTGGTGTTCTTTTGGAGGAAGAGGGGGTCATGGACCCTTGAGAATAGAACGAAAGCTATGGATCTACTCCCCAGAGAAATGTGCACACGTGGACAGGGGATTATGTGTCATTTTGGGGGGTTCATGAGTCCCAGTGGGTGATGAAACAGTTGCTCCTTGCTGGCTGAATTGGCGGAGCATGTGACTCTTGATCTTGGGGTTGTAAGTTCGAGCCCCACGTTGGGTGTGGCGATTACTTAAAAAAAAAAGAGTTTTCCTTTTGAAAATCAATGAGTTTCTCGAGTTAACAAAAAAGCGGAAAGCAATCAAGTATTTCCCAATGTGAGTAATGGAGGCAATAAACATGCTGGAAACATTCCTAGAGGAGTTTGGGATTGCTGTTATAAAAACTGTATGTGAAGAAATAGACACCAGGTAAATTCCCAAGTAAACTGTTTTATTAATAGTGATTATAGGGGTGGCTGGGCGTCTCAGTCAGTTAAGTCTCCGACTCTTGATTTTGGTTCAGGTCCGTGAGGTCCTGAGATGGAGCCCTGGGTCAGGCTCTGCGCTGATAGCCTGGAGCCTGCTTGGGATTCTCTCTCTGCTGCTCCCCTGCTTGCATTCTCTCTCTCTCTCAAAATAAATAAACATTAAATAACAGTCATTATAAACCTTAAAAATGAAACATAAGTTGTAAGAATCAAGATCAGGATAGAAGCTATTTAAAATTATAGTTATTAAGGGGCACCTGGGTGACCTTAAGCTGGGTTAAGCATCCAACTTCAGCTCAGGTCATGATCTCATGGTTCGGGGGTTTGAGCCCCGAGTCGGGCCCTGTGCTGACAGCTCAGTGCCTGGAGGCTGCTTCGGATTCTGTGTCTCCCTCTCTCTCTGCCCCTGCCCCACTTACACTCTGTCTCTCTCTCCCCCCAAAATAAATAAACATTAAGATTTTTAAAAAATTATAGTTATTAAAGTAAGCTTCAGATGAGCAGATACATCAAGATGTCTAAAGTTTTCAAAGTCATTTTAATGGTGTCTTTATGCTGCAGTGGGAGCAATGCACATCAAAATAGCACATCCCGCCTGTTCCCAGTTCTCTGCCTACATCACCTCGAGCTGGCAGCTGAAGCAGCATCTTCTGACCCTGTGACCTGCACTGGAACGGGAGCTCTTTGGGGTCTGACCTCCTGGGAGCGGATGTGTAGAAGTAGACAGCTCTCCCCGAAGAGATTAGGGGAGACAATATGGTTAGTTTCCAAAATATTGAGGGCTGTGATCCATTCCATTTAGGAAATCATGACTGACATTTGGATTTGGGAAATTCACCAGTTCTCCTGGCTGGGGCCAAAGTAACACACCTAGTCCAGAGGCTAAGGTGGGGCCTAGCCCTGAATCTTCCCTCAGTCCCCCTCCTGTGCTGGTGCCACCTTCCCACAGGGTCTGGTGGTCACTGGACAATCTACGCAGAGCCTCGCGTGGGTCCAGGCTGGGACCGGCCATCCTGTCTGTACCCATGAGCCACCATGGAGGTGAGCACTGTTGGTGACTTTCTCCGAACCCACACCCTTTATTCACTATCACCTATGCTATGCCTACATTTTTCAAGTAACCTGATAGCTGCTACTGTAAATGAATTATCTGGGTGTTTCTGGAGACAGTGATTTATTTATCAAGGTAATTGTGGCGATTTTGAGGCCCAAGATAACCTTTACTGCCCAGAGGCTACCTAGCTTTCAGGATCCACTTGGATATTACGGGGTAACAAGTTGGAAAGAACTCCACTCCTCAGAACTTGCAGCAACTAGAATCTATTGCTTATTTGTTTTTGTAGTATTCATCTCTTATCAGAAAACATCAAATGACAGGAGAGGTGACTTCAGGATCCCAGTGTCTAGTTTTTTTTTTTTTTTTTAATTTTTAAACATTTATTTATTATTGAGAGACAGAGACAAAGCATGAGCATAGGAGGGGCAGAGAGAGGGGGGCCACAGAATCTAAAGCAGGCTCCAGGCTCTGAGCTGTCAGCACAGAGCCCGACATGGGCCTCGAACTCACAGACCACAAGATCACGACCTGAGCCGAAGTCGGATGCGTAACTGACGGGACCACCGAGGTGCCCCCCGGTGTCTAGTTCTATTAGCTGATGAACCATATTACTGGGTGAACCACGGCCCTGTGTAGCCTTCACTGATGTTGGTAATGAGGATGCTGAGATTCACACCATCCCTCATCATGGAGGAAGGATCAGACAATAAATTCATGAGGTCTTTAGAAGTGCTATTTACAGTAAGAGTTGGAGCAAAAGAAGACTTTTTTTCCCCCTTGGCCCCCAAAAACAAATTCTACAGAACTGCCTTGGTCTGTTCAGCTGGAGGAACCAGGGCTGGTTTGGTGGGGACCTATCCTGGGCAAGGGGCTCCTAGAGGGGCTCATCCAGGCGTCAGCAAAGGGATGTGTTTAAATCAAGGAAGAAGCATGGTGACAGGGTTAAGAGCCAGAGAAGCCATCCTGAACATCAGGTCAGAGGCTCAGGAGAGGC
Source organism: Acinonyx jubatus (assembly GCF_027475565.1). Taxonomy (NCBI): domain Eukaryota; kingdom Metazoa; phylum Chordata; class Mammalia; order Carnivora; family Felidae; genus Acinonyx; species Acinonyx jubatus. Next base: position 131,219,971 of record NC_069386.1, on the reverse strand, counting down.
TGTGGGCAGGGAACAGTTTGGAGGACAAGAAGCGAGGGGTCAGGCCAGACAGACGCTTGTACGACAGACGAGTGAACTGGGACCAGCCCCGTGACTGAAGAGGCGATGGGACTGGTGTTGTTTTCACTGGGGATGACCATAGGGGTGAGGGCAGACTGGCCAACTAAGATATGCCAGAACAGACTAACCAGGAAAGTTCTAGAAAACTGAGGTTCTGTTATATTTCTGATACAGAAATAAAATTCTTAAAATTAGAGTTGGAAGTCTCCTCACGCTGTATTTTGTATAACTTTGCAAAAGACTAATGAGCACGTATTAGTTACATGGCTACTACCCCCCTCGTCCCAAGCACAGGCTTCCTTCTGGTGTTTTGTGTGGTCTGATCTCAAGCGGCCTGAGTAGCTACTCAGCTCCTGGGGGTACTCAGCTTCTCGGTGTCCTGTCAACAGGCTCTCCCTGCGCCCCCTGCAGACAACAAGCGTTTCTTTCTTGCCTTCATCCTGTGAATAGTATGAATTACTGTACCTTTGAATAGTAAATCCCTTGTGTCAGATGAAAAGCTTCCCTCTCTGTGGGCACATCTGAAATACACGTAGATTTAGGGTCACGGGGCAGAGCGGGTCGAGCTAACTGGAAGAAGCCTGGGCCTCGGTGGCTGTGTGTTTACCGCCCCCCCCCCCCCGCCCCCCGCCCCCTTGCCGGTGCTGAGTCTGGACTCCCTCTGAGCCCGTCAGCTGCCTCTGTCGCCTTGCCAACAGCTTCCCCTCACTCCCCAGTGTTCTTCTAGCTCTTCTGTGATTGTGGGAGCCGTTCGGCGAGGCTCCCTCTAACCTTGCCTCGCCTCAGCCTCACCTCCCTGGGAGTTTTCCAGCAGGGACCATGCTTTACATGCAGCGCCCCTCCTGGAAAGGACACAGGGTACCTAAGAGTTGAAGAAGACCCGGAGGGAGTGTGCCAGGAATCCTGTCAGAGCTTACCAAAAGAGACACTGAAAGAAATCCGACACATGGACACATTTCGGTCGCAGTGCAAAACATAATGATGAAGTTTTGGGGTGATGGTGGGGTGGTCTGGAGCTGACAGCCAAGAACGAGCTCTTGAAGACATCTTTGGTGCGTAAAGCTGATTTTATTAAAGCATGGGGACAGGACCCATGGGCAGGAAGAGCTGCACTGGGGTCCTGATGGGGGAGCTCATTATATACCCTCGGGTTGGGAGGGGGTCAGGGATAGAGTAAATCTCTAAGGAATTTTGGAAGCAAGGTTTCCAGGACCTTGAGGGGCTGGCTGTTGCTAGGGAAATGCTGCTTACTGCCGTTTAATAAAACCTCAGTCATGAGACCCTCCAGATGTATGGGGGGTGGGGCATAAGCTTGGAGCAGGATTGCCAGCATATATCTCGGGGCAGGTGGGATGAGGGAAGTCGACTTACAGGATCCTCGAGGTTGGGATAATGTGAAACCAAGGTTATCTTTTGCCCCCAGCAAAACATCATCCTGGAGGCAGCTGAGCCCCTAGAGGGAGGTCACCCTGCCAGTTTCAAGGACTTGTCAATGGGTTGTAGGCAGTAAGGGAATTTCAGTTTTCATTTGCCTTAGTTTCCCACATCACCATGGCAAGCACTTAAACACTTTCTCTGTTCTTGGGTAGCCAGGCGTGTCCCAGGCACATCACACATATCCCACGTGGGTGGGGCGGGGTGCCAGCCCGTATTTTGCCCTCAGCTTGCCCCACCCTCCCTCATCACGAAACAATCACTTCTGGCCTTTCTAAGAGTTTGTAGGGTGGTATGACAGTACTTTCAAACCACACCTGCCTCTTGCTAATACACTGCATCCTAGAGATTCTTGTTTTGAGTTCTGTGGACAAAGATGGTTCACCAGGACTTTTACTCAAGGGCAGGAGAGCAGATTTTCCCGAGCATTCTGATTCTGAAAGATTCACTTCTGGAAGGTTATTCACAAGCCTACCAGCATGGCACCCAGTGTCTCTGGCTGGCATATCAGAGATGCTAATTTAGTCTTCTGTCTTTATTACATGATCCTATTTAAAAGAAAAACTCCCCGGTACTGTTCATCTGATTGCTTAGGGGCTCATGCCATGTTATATAAAGTTTTACAGTAATTGAAAAACTAATGAACAGCACCCCAGGCAGTAAATAAATCACAAAGTTCATTAATTCAAAGCACCAAACATCAATTTGTAGAACACTACAGCACTGTGTAAAATAACATTACCTACAGTGTAAGAATGGGAAAGTGGGAATTAATTTTATTTTAATTTTTAATGCACTTTTGACTGCTCAAAAAAGATATTAGACATTAACATAATTTAATATATACACTGGCATTTATCAAACCACGGATTCATGAACAAATTAAGCACCGTGTGTTTTTTAAGTATTAAAGATTCAATAGTGATAATTAACTTGAATGTCAAAGAGGAAGCTATTCCCAGCATATTCAGCAGAATCGGCCATGGGTCATGCAACCCATATGCTGAAGGCTGTGGAAAGTTGCAATCAGCTGCTTGATCATCGGAAGGGAGGTTGGAAGACATAACGCTTTCATTTGTTCTGATCAATCAGTTAGCCAGACCTGTGGGAAGCTGAAAAATCCGGCGATGAATTTGCACCCCTGATGCCACCTTTCAGTCCCACAGGGAAAGATCTGTTTCTCAGGTGTAGGCAAATGGGGAGCGTCAATCAGGAACTACCCGGGGCAGGGTCACTCAGTCTGAACAACCGTCACCGCCATGTGACCTTGCGCTGTTGAGGTCTTTGAATTTGACAAACCCTAATTCAAACTAAGTAGCAAATTGGGATGATTTTTCACTAAAGGGAATGTTGTCACTCCAGGGACCGAATTCATTGATAAACCAATCGAGAACTAAAGCAGCATACTGTATACTGTGGTGTTGGGTTTTTTTCCTACTTGTAGAAGTGGATTTGTCTGAGAAATTCCATTGGGTTGGTGTTGACATTGCCCATAGGATTCCAAGTTGCTAGAAAAAGAATTTATTGTCTTTGAAATTTGTCAGTGTATTTGTGTACTCTCAGGGACTTTTGGCTTATATTATCTAGTTTAACTGGCTAAAATGATCAAATTAACAAAGGATTGCCAAATATCCACTAAGCATCCCCATAGATTCTATTGTTAATTAATATTTACTTAGGTTCATAATTTTTCTGTAGATGGATAGCTTCTGCTCAAGATTGTAACCTGTCTCACATCAGTGGCCTCTTTCCTGGTGTACCCGGTAGGACCACTTTGGCTTATAGGTTGTAATTATTTATGCAACAAATTAGTAATCAGAAATGGAAATTTATTTAAATGATCCTCAAAGAAATAAATTTGGGATTGAACTGTCCTTTGGGAAATAGCTTTTTTCACACTTACCCGGGTGAGCCGTGAATAAGATATAGAATTGTCGAATCACTATGTTGTGCGCCTGAAACTAACGTAACATCCTATGTCAACTATATGTCAATAGTAAAAATTTTTTAAAAATAAAAAAATAAATAAAATGGCTTTTTTCTTTTTTATGTGAAGGTAAAAATATTCATTATATATTATTCATAGAAATATAAAGTGGAATGTGTATATTCACATTCAATCTCCACTACCCAGATGTTACCTTGTTTAGGGTGCATAAACCTTGCTTTTCAAATATGTATATATGAGATTATATATATATATATATATATATATATATAAGCCTATGATTTTAAAATCTTTTAAGAAACATGTCATGTATCATGGCAGCTTTCCATGTTAATAAATATAAACTGACTGTATCAATTTTAAGGCTGGGTAATGTTTTACTGTATGGACCCTTAGGTTGTTTCCAATTTTTCATTATTTGTTATGGACCAAGTTGTGTTTCCTCAAAATTATATGTTGAAGCACTATTTCCTCAATGCGACTGTGTTTGGAGATGGGGCCTTTAAAGAGGTGATGAAGGTTAAATGGGACCTTAATCCAAAGTGACTGGTGTCCTTACATGAGAGAAAGAAACGCCAGAGCAAAGGTCATGTGAGAACACACAAGAAGATGGCCACCTTGATCTTGGACTTCCAGCCTCCAGAACTGTGGGAAAATAAACTATTGTTGAGGCCAGTAGTCTGCTGCATTCTGTCAGGGCAGCCTGAGCCGACTACTATGTGGTTGTAAACACAAGAGATGCATACTGTAGAGATTCCTAGAAGAGGACTTGCTGGTTCAAAATACTCCCTTCACCTTCCCCTCCTCCCCTCAACCTGCCTCTGTTTTTTTGTTTTGTTTTATTTTCCTCCTTTGACTTTTTCATACATATTCCCAAATCCCCACCCAGAAGATTTCTACCTCGCTGTCTTCCCACCATCATTGTATAATAATGTCTGCTTTCTGCACACACTAGTATTTTCCATTTTTTAAATCTTCACTATCATTTATGGTGGTGAAACTTTCACTATTAATAAGAACGGTATCTTGGGGCGCCTGGGTGGCTCAGTCGGTTAAACGTCTGACTTCGATTCAGGCCATAATCTCACAGTTCATGAGTTTGAGCCCCACGCTGGGCTCTGTGCTGACAGCTCAGAGCCTGGAGCCTGCTTTGGATTCTGTGTCTCCCTCTCTCTCTGCCCCTCCCTGACTTGTGCTCTGTCTCCTGTCTCTGTCTCTGTCTCTGTCTCTCTCTCAAAAAATGAATAAACATTAAAAAAAATAAGAACAATATCTTTTCACATGATTATTTGCGTATCTTTTTTGTTGATTGCATTTTCATCTCGTTTCCCCATGTTATGGGGGAGAGTCACATTTTTCTTATTTAAAAAATAACAGCTTTTTATTTTATTTTATTTCTTATTTCATTTTAGAGAGAGAGAGAGAGACAGAGACAGAGCACGAGTGGGGGAGAGGGACAGAGGGAGAGAGAGAATCTTAAGCAGGCTCCATGCTCAGTTCAGAACCCGACTTGGGGCTCGATCCCACAATCCTGGGATCACAACCTGAGCTGAAACCAAGAGTCAGAGGCTGAACTGACTGAGGCACCCAGGTTCCCCTGAACAGCTTTTTAATCTGTCAAGGATATTCTTCCAGATGACCTAGTTGGGTTTTTTTTTTAAAGATTTTTAAAGTTTTTTCTTTCAATTCCAGTTAGTTAACATACAGAGTAACATTCGTTTCAGGTGTACAATATAGTGATTCAACACCTTCCATAGAACACGCTGTGTTTATCACTACAAGTGCCCTCCTTAATCCCCATCACTTATTTCACCCATCCTCCGCCCCCTCTGGTAACCATCCCTTTGTTCTCTATAGTTAAGTGTCTGTTTCTTGGTTTGTCTTTCTCTCTCTCTCTCTCTCCTTTTTTAGGCAGATTTTTATTTCTTTTCACATAATTTGCAAAAGTTTAAATTGCATTTATAAATTAAATTTTGTTATTGAATGATATAAAATGTACTCAAAACTTTATATTATTGCTAATTAATATTTTCCACTTCTGGAGTTTCCTGGATTAGTTAGCTTAAGCTTTGTGGGGATGTGTGTGTGTGTGTGTGTGTGTATGTGTGTGTTTAATTTCAGGAATAGAACCCAATGCTCATTCCAAGAAGTGTCCTCCTTAATGCCCCTCACCTTTCAGCCCTGCCCCCTACCCAACACCCCACCCCACCAGCAACCCTCAGTTTGTTCTCTGTATTTAAGAGTCTCTTATGGTTTGTCCCCCTCCCTGCTTTTATATTATTTTTGCTTCCCTTCCCCTATGTTCATCTGTTTTGCATCTTAAATTCCACACATGAGTGAAATCACATATTTGTCTTTCTCTGACTTATTTCACTTAGCATAATATACTCTAGTTCCATCCACATTATTGCAAATGCTAAGATTTCATTCTTCTTGATCGCTGAGTAATATTCCTATATATATATATATATATATATATATATATATATATATATATATATCTCCCACATCTTTATCCATTCATCAGTCGATGGACATTTGGGCTCTTTCCATACTTTGGCTATTGTTGATTGTGCTGCTATAAACATTGGGGTGCATGTGCCCCTTCGAATCAGCACTCCTGCATCCCTTGGATAAATACCTAGTAATGCAATTGCTGGGGTCATAGGGTACTTCTGTTTTTAATTTTTTGAGGAACCTCCATACTGTTTTTCCAAAGTGGCTGCACAAGTTTGCATTCCCACCAGCAGTACAAAAGGGTTCCTCTTTCTCTGCATCCTCGCCAACATCTGTTGTTGCCTGAGTTGTTAATTTTAGCTGTTCTGACAGGTGTGAGGTGGTATCTCATTGTGGTTTGATTTGTATTTCCCTGACGATCCGATTTTTTAAAAGTAGGTTCCATGCCCAGTGTGGAGCCCAACATGGGGCTTGAACTCAGGACCCCGAGATCAAGACCTGAGCTGAAAGCAAGAGTCAGACGTTTAACTGACTGAGCTACCCAGGTGCCCCAAGATTTTATATTTTTAAGTAATCTTTACTCCCAACATGGGGCTCAAGCTTACAGCTCCAAGATCAAGAATTGTATGCTCTACCAACTGAATCTACTAGGCTCCCCTGGATGATCTATGATCTAGTTTTTTTTTTTCTTTTAATTTGTTGCTTCATTTTGCTTTGTTTTCAGGAGTTGTCTATAGTTCAGAAGTTTTAAATTTTAGTCTAATAAAATCTATCAACTTTTTTTTTTTAGAATTCTAGCTTTGATGTTCTGTTTAGAAGGATCTTATTTGCCCAAAGATTTTTTAAAAGTTTATTTTATTTATTTTGGGGGAGAGAGAGAGAGAGAGAGAGAGAGTGTGTGTGTGTGTGCATGTGCAGGTGAGGGGCAGAGAGAGAGAGAGAGAGAGAGAGAGAGAGGGAGAGACAGAGACAGAGAGAGAGAGAATCCCAAGCAAGCTCCAGGCTGTCAGCACAGAACCCGATGCAGGGTTTGAAACCATGAACTGTGAGATCATGAACTAAGCCCAAATCAAGAGTCAGACGCTTAACTGGCTGAACCACCCAGGTGACCATCCTCCAAAGATTTTAAAAATACTTATATTTTCTTCTCAATTTTGCATGTTTTTAAAATATTTCATCTTTGATCCAACTAGAATTTATTTGATATTAAGGAGAAGTAGGGATATAATTTTTCTTCCAAATTAAATGTATTTCAAGATCATTTATTGAATAATCCACATTCCAATCATTGGTTTGAAATACCATGCTTATGGGAGAACAGATTCTCTTTCTATAATCTCTATTGTGTTTTATTATGTCCACTGAGTTCTAAACCAGTGCCATATCATTCAAATTATTATAGATTATTATAGCAATGTGTTTCAAATTGGGTAGGGCACACTTACGTGACTATTTTAACTTAAATGGTGTTCTCAGCTCTTATCACAAGGTTATGAACCAGAGTTTGATGGTGATGAAGAAGGGTGTCGCTATTACCAACTGAGTCTTTAATTTAATCTCTGCTGCACCTATACTGAAAAAATATCTCTTTCATTGTCCCATCACATCATATTATGAACATTATCTGCTGATGTGTGTGTTTCCCCTTCTGGATCATGAGATCCTTACAGGCATCTTAGGTGAGATTTATGTCACTTGGAGAAGATATTTTTATCACAGTGTAGAGCACAGCACTTAGCATGCATTTGAAAGGTATTCAGGAATTTTAATTTTTTTAATAAAAAGTAAGGAGCAATTTTTTGTTCTCCATCTTTAAAAAAAATTTTTTTTAACACTTATTTATTTTTAAATGACAGAGCATGGGCAGTGGAGGGGCAGAGAGAGAGGGAGATTCAGAATCCAAAACAAGCTCCAGGCTCTGAGCTGTCAGCACAGAGCCCGTTGCCGGGCTCGAACCCACAAATCATTAGATCATGACCTGAACCGAAGTCAGATGCTTAACCGACTGAGCCACCCAAGTGCCCCTGTTCTCCATCTTATTGGTTACTTTTTCATTTATTTCAGTTGATTAACTTTTTTTTGGCATTGACACATCATTTCAGTATTAACCCTAATTTCTTGGATTAATTAATCCAAAATTCTTATAAGTTGTTTGTAACACAAACAGCTGTTTGTAAGTAGTTTGTAAAACTCTGATTTAAATTAGATCATCTTTGGGGGGCCTGGGGGGCCCAGTCGGTTGAGTGGTTGAGCATCTAACTCTTGATTTCAGCTCAGGTCATGATCCTGGGGATTGTGGGATTGGGCTCCATGCTGAGCATGGAAACTGCTTAAGATTCTTTCCCTCTGCCACTCCCCCTCCCTCTCTAAAGAATTAAGAAAAGAACAAATTACGTCATCTTTGCTTCATAAGCCTATCTTTGGTGATTCCATTCCAATAGATGTTATTAAACTCATACTATATTCTGTATAAGAATCAATCACATGATCTTGTAGGATGGGCTCCTACTGGCAGTGTCCAAGGACACCGAATGAATTACAGAATGTTTGTTTTTATTTATCATTTTTACTTTTTGAGAGAGAGCGCGAGTGAGCAAGGGGCAGAGAGAGAGAGGGAGGGACAGAAAGAGAGAATCCCACAAGGAGCAGAGAGAAAGGGAGAGAGAGATGGAGAGAGAGAGAATCCTGAAGCAGGGCTCGAGCTCACGAACCCTTAAGACCATGACCTGAGCCGAAGTGAGATGCTTAACAGAATGAGCCACTTGGGTACCCTGGGAATGTTTATTGTATTACATTTTGGTCAGGGCTGGAACATGGCTAGCCCTGTGTCTTATCTTGTTTCTGTCAATAACTTTTCATGGTCTTCTACCACAGTAAATAAAGGTTAATAAGTAAAGGAAAACACAGTCTCCTCTCAAGTTCCTAGGTGGACAACCTAGCTTACCTTGAGAAAGAGGGCAGGGCAGACTAAGGTGGCAAGGGGATGGATCTGGGCACGTGCGTGCATGTGTCAAGGCTTTAAAAGGCAGAATGTATACGGTTGTACTTTTTTTTTCAAAAATGCCTCCAGACAGTGCCAGATGTTCTCTGTGGAGAAGAGCTGTCCCTCCTCCCCACCTTGAGAGCCATTGGCTTATATAATAATGTTAAAACTTAGGCACAAATAGAACAACTTAAGAGGAAGGAAGAAGATGTTACCGTGTGCTAAATTGCAGGTGGGGGTTAGCACATGATAATTTGTTGTATTATTTGGTGTCTTTAAACTCTTCTAGCGGACTCAAAAGGAAATATGTATCTTTTTATTGTTCTTTTTTAAAAGATCCAAATCATTTAGTTTGCTGCTCATTGAAAGTGATGTTTCCAATGAACCGTTGTCTCTATTCCACTACAGTCTGGGCACACCCTTGCAGAACCAACCCCCGGGATGCTGCACACTCTATTTTACAGAGATCTTTTATAATTCATCCCCATTCTTGCTTGCTATGTGTTGGCCTCGTTTATTGCTCCTTTCTGAGCTCCAACAATCCGTAACGCCCTAATTTCATATTCTCCCCCATCTAATCCATTCTTCACACTGCCACACAGTGGTTTTTCTAAGACACAAATATTTGACATTCCCTTGCTGAAAATCTTTCCAAGTAAGGTTCAGGGGTGCCTCGATGGCTCAATCGGTTGATCATCCGAATCTGACTCTTGATTTGGGCTTAGGTCATGATCCCAGGGTCATGGAATTGAGCCCTGTGTCAGGTTCCGAGCTGACTATGGAGCCTGCTAAAGATTCTCTCTTTCTCTCCTCTGTTCCTCTCCCCTGCTCACGCTCCCTCTCTCTCTCTAAGGAAAAAAAAAAATCATCAAAATAAGGTTAAAATCCCTGAGCACGGTGCAATCCTGCCATGTGAGTCCTATGCAAATCACCTGCAGTGAGTGCAGACTTACAGGGTAAGGGCTCTGTCCCTAATTAAAGACTGCTCTCACTTTAGATGCCAGCCACAAGTTCGGGGGTGCCCAGGCTATCAGCACTCCTGACCAACTGAGTACAAGTTCAGGGGATCCCTCAACCACCTAAGGTATGATAATTTGCTACAACAAAGAACTCTCAGAAAAGTGCTATAGCTATGATTATAATTTTATTATAAAAGATATAAATCAGGACCAGCCAAATGAAACACACATAGATGAGGTCTGGGAGCATCCTGAATGTAGAGCTTCTGTGTACTTTCTTCATGGTACCAGGATGCACCACCCTCCCAGCACACTGATGTATTCATCAACCAGGATGTTCTTTGGAGAATTGGTATCTCAAGTTTTACTGGGTTTCATTACATAGCCATGATTGATTGCATTATTGGCTATGTGATTGAACTCAACCTCCCGCCCCACTCCATTCCCTAGAGGTCAGCTGGTTCAAAGCCCAGCCCTCTAATCATGTAGTTAGTCTTTCCAGCCTGTCCCCCTCCTGCCTGTGAATAACAAAGAATCTTGGAAAATTCCAAGGATTTAGTATTAGCCTCTGAGGAAGAACCAGGAACAAGGACCAAATGTTTTATTGTACACCACAAGGCATCAGGGTCCATAAGGACCTGCCCAAAGCCCCTCTCACTTCACGGCAGCCACATAGCCCTGGTTGAGGGTCCTTGAACACACCTTGCTGTTTCATAATTTAGACTTCTGCACTTGTTATCTCCTCTGCCTACATTTGTTTTCTCCTTGGTCTATCCAGGGAACTCCTCCTTCATCATTTTTCAAGACTCGGGTAAGCAGCTTTACCTCTGTGGAGCCAGGCAGAGTTAACCCCCACCTCCCCAGTCTTGTTAGTGCCCCTTGTTCATTCATGGATTATCTTTGCACTTACTCCTACAGGCCAGAATTATTCGTTGAGATGTAGTGTTGGCACTTAGTATAGTGACTTTGCTCAATAAATGTTTTGTGGAGCTTTGTCTTTATTATTTGAAATTATATTTGTCTTTTTATTTATAAAAATTTTTTAGGTTTTTTAACTTATTTTGATAGAGAGAGCATGCAAGCAGGGGAGGGGCAGAGAAACAGAGAAAGAGAATCCCAAGCAGGCTCTGAGCTGTCAGTGCAGGGCCCTACATGGGGCTCAAACTCACACTGGGAGATCATGACCTGAGCTGAAATCAAGAGTCAGACGCTTAAACGACTGAGCCACCCAGGCACTCTGATATCTGTCTTTTTATTTTTATTTACTTTATTTTTTTAATGTTTATTTTTGAGAGAGAGAGAGAGAGAGCATGAACAGGAGAGGGGCAGAGAGAGAGGGAGACACAGAATCTGAAGCAGGCTTCAGGCTCTGAGCTGTCAGCACAGAGCCTGACGTGGGGCTTGGGCTCGTGAACTGCGAGATCATGACCTGGGCCAAAGTCGGAGGCTCAACCAACTGAGCCACCGAGGCACTCCTATATTTGTCTTTTTAGAAAGTGTCCTCTTGCCCTCCTTCACTGCCATTTTGCCACCTAACTCCTCATGCTCCAGCACAAGGCAGTTCATCATTACACACACCCCTCTTGGCCACTGGTGGGTCTACCATTTACGATCTTGTGACTCACAGTCCTGTCTGGCAATTCATGTTTTGGAGATCTCACAGATAAAATCAACAAGATGACAGAAGCGAGATTTGCTAAATATCTAGAAATGGGAATGGTTAAGTATATTGTGATCCCATCCATTGGATGAAATATTATACATCTAATACATGTTTATGACATTTGTAATAAAGCAGAGAGATGCTTGCATAGAATATTAGGAGGAAAAATAATCATAACTATGATGAAAACATATGCTCATAACCTAAGACATCAGAAAAGCAGAAAAGGAAGAAAGAAAAGCCCTGTGTAGAAATACTCTGAAATAATATTTGTCTTCGGGCAATGGGAATATAGGTGATTATTCTGCATTTGCTTCATACTTCCCTGTGTTTAAAACTTTTTCTGTATCAGGCGTGTATTGCATGCTTAAAATGGACAGGATAGTTCCTTTCTGGACTCCTAAATAGATGGGCAAAAGGTGAAACCGATTTAATTTAGACACTTTCACTTACAACTAGAAATTTACAGGGGAAAAAAATCCACGCTTTTGCTCCTTGGGCAGTGACGGGAGGCAGTGAAAAGAGAGGTGTAGATGGGAACAAAGTGGAGAGGCGTAAACATCCCACTCCTGCCTCGCACTTAAAAGATAAGGGGCCACAAGCCAGAGAGACAAATCATCAAGGTAAAGAAGTTGTTAAATGGAGACAAACCAGTTCTTAAAATGTCACTTTTCTAGACCAAGAAAGGCAGCCTGACCAGGGGGGATTTAACCATTTGCTTATGTAAAAATTATTGAAAAACAGAAGGTTTATCATTGATTTCTTTCATTATCAATATAGCTATAAAACATATACCACTTTTGGGGGGCATGGGTGGCTTCAGTCGGTTAAGCGTCCGAGTCTCGGTGTGGGCTCAGGTCACGATCTCATGGTTTCGTGGGTTTGAGACCTGCGTTGGGCTCTGCGCTGACAGTGGGGAACCTGTTTGGGATCCTCTCTCTTCCTCTCTCTCTGCCCCTCCCTTGCTCCCGAGCTGTCTCTGTCTCTCTCAAGATAAACAAAACAAAACAAAACAAAACAACCACATTCCACTTCCTGGAAGAGCTTGCATGACAACAAAAGTAGAAAATTCTTTCAGGGCATATTGGGAAGAGGTGCTAGTTTAGAGTAAGCTACCAAAGGAAATGCATTTAACCTTTTGAAACTCTGGTTAAAATCACCTTTTCCCCCCTCAGGGTGCCTGACTGGCTCAGTCAGTAGAGCATATGACTCTTGATCTTGGGTTGTGAGTTCAAGCCCCACATTGGGAGTAGAACTCACACTAAAAAGAACAAAATCACCTTTTCCCCAAGGCTCTTAGGAAATGCCCTCAGCCTGACCACGCAACCCTCCTTATAGGAGAATAAATTCAAGTGAGCTTCCTTCTAAAGGGTGTTCTAAATGGTAGCATCATTAGCACCTGTTGCTGACGTCCTTCTCTAATTTCTGCAAAACCTCTCAAAACCCTGGGGCGCCTGGGTGGCTCAGTCAGTTAAGTGTCTGATTTCAGCTCAGGTCAGGATCTCATGGTCTGTGGGTTCGAGCCCCACGTCAGGCTCTGTGCTGACAGTTCAGAGCCTGGAGCCTGCTTCGGATTCTGTGTTTCCCTCTCTCTCTCTGCCCCCCCCCCCCATTCACTCTCTGTCTCTCTCCCTCTCAAAAATAAATAAACATTAAGAAGATGAAAGGAGTTTGCTCTTACAGGTTCTAGGTAGACCAGTTTAAAAGTCTCATTCATCACTCCAACGAATTGGAACACCTCCAGATTGTGAGGTTATGACCTTGAGTGTGGAAATGATGTCATGCCCTCATTCATTCTGTATTGCTTAGGGCCCGTGGTTGTGAAAGCCAGTCAACTTGAATCCATTTAACTGAAATGGAGAAGGTATTATAAGGATATTAGGTTGTTTCCCAGAATCCAAGCATAGGAATGAGGCTCCAGGGGCAACTGGAATGAGCTTCCCCAAATCTCTGGGACTCTCTTCTCCAACTCAATATGTTTCATCTTTCTCTACTAACAGGCAGGCATCCTCTGCCCCTCCACCAGCTCCTGGGCTATTACATCACGCGGTCTAGACACACAGAGGCCAGTTTCTTTGCTCAGCTCTAGTTCCCAAATCCCTGGAAAAGAACTTTGTTGGGCCTGGCTTGGGTCAGATCTGGGTTGAGCCCTTACCAACCGAAGCCTTGGCTGAGTTGGGTCACATACCTACCGGGAAAACTCAGGTGGGGCCAAGACACCCGGCCTTATTGTACACACATGACCACTTCCCGGATTCAGGAAAAGGGCTGTGAATTAGGCAAAACAATAGGAGTCCACTACCTATTCTTTTTCCTATAATGTTTTTCTCCAAAAGTAGATGGAAATTACACAGGCATTATTTCACCAACAAACAAGGACTAGGCACCTACCTACTTTGTGTCCAAGTGCCTCCTGGCAGTCTATTTCTTCATATTGTGTCTCCTATGACATTGTTTAAAGACTGTTTTCTATAGCTTTCTGTAGCCTCTACTCATTTTTCATTCTTCGTGGCCAGACTGGCTGCCTACTCCACTGGGATCCAATGGAACAGCATCTCTCTTCCAACTCCTGCAACTAAAACAGAGCCCCTTTCTGCAGATCTCTCCTGCACAATTCCCACTGCTCCTCCTTCACGTATCTTCTCCTCCCACCAGCCTCAGAGAAAAGATTCATTCTTGTCAGTGTCTGGAGGTGATCAAAATCCATGAGGCAATGCAGGCTAAACGAGAACACACTGGAACGTAAGGTAGATCTAGAACAGCAACATGCCCAGCTAGAGGGAGCAATCCCTGCCACAAAGAATAGAAGTACAAGGGATCAAGTGGTGCACTCTCACCGTTTAGTCAAACTACATATGAAGCCAAATCAGAATTTGAAACCATTTTTGGCTTATTCTAAGAAATCCCTGCTATAGGCACTGGAAATACCCGAAGTCTGTAGGGCAAAATAAATAATAATAATAATAACAACAACAACAACAACAACAACAACAACAGTTAAAGTGAGCTCTTTCCACGTACTCTGGGGTGGAATTTCCCACGCAGAAAAGACCTTTCAAAAATTTACTTTTACGGGCACTTGGGTGGCTCAGTGAGTTGGGCATCTGACTCTTGATCTCAGCTCAGGTTAAGATCCCAGGGTCGTGGGATCAAGCCCCGCATTGGACTCTGTGCTGACAGCATGCAGCCTGCTTGGGATTCTCTCTCTCTCTCTCTCTCTCTCTCTCTCTCTGCCCCTCCCCTGCTCACAAACTCTCTCTTTCTCAAAATAAGTAAAATAAACTTTAAAAAAATTAGTTTTGTTTAATGATATAGAGTTTGCAACCATCCAGCAAACTGTGGCCATGGGTCAAATTGACCCACTGCTGATTTTTATGGTCCATGGGTTAGGAATACTTTTTACATTTATAAGTGTTGCAAAAAAGAGAAGAATATTTTGTGACCTGTGAAAACTATATGAAATTCAAATTTCAATGTAGTTGACACAGAGACCTTATGTCCTGCTAAGTCTAATATATTTACTCTGCAACTTTTTTCAGAAAAAGTTTGGTGACCCCTGGTTTAAAAGGTGTTTAATTTATTGAAACAATACATTCCAAACCTTAGTGTGGTCTTAAACTTTTAAAAAGCCAGGTGGTGGTTACACTTCCATGAAACCACCACCACCATGATCAAGATACAGAACATTTCCATCACCCCCAAGAGATTCTGCGTGCTTCCCATAGAATATCCCTCCGTGTGCTCCCATAGCCCTATGCAACCACTGATCTGCTACTATATATTCTGTTACTATATATTAATTTGCATTTCCTGGAATTTTGTATAAATAGAACCATATGGTAAGTACTCCTGTGTCTGCCTGTTTTTGCACAGCATACAGATTTTGAGATTCATTCATGTTGTTATGCCTATCAGGAATTTGTTCCCTTTTATTGTTACGCTTTTTGAAAAAGTAAACTTTTTGATGTTTAGTTTAAAACTTTTGTATTATAGAACATTTCAACATTTTACCAGAAAAAAGGCCAAAATAATAGTACATGTATACGTTACTACAACAGTTATCAACTCAGGGCTAATCTTGCTTCAACCATACCTCGCCCCTTGACTTCCTCCCATATTGGAAGCCAATTTTTGGCAATGTACCATTTCACCTTTTGGTATGTATATCTAAAAGACACAGACTCTTTTAAAAATCTGTAATCACAGCACCTTTATCATGCCTATACAATTTTAACAATAATTCCTTAATTTTATGAATTACCCAGCCAGTGTTCAAATTTCCAACCAATGGTTTCATAAGTGTCATGATTTTGATTTACACAGTTTGTATGAATCTGAATCCAAATAGGATATGTGCATTACTGTTGGTCAATATGCCTCTCAAGTCTCTTTTAATGTATGTCGCTCTATTTTTTTATTTTAAAGATTTTAAGTAACCTCCACACCCAACCTGGGGCCCAAACCCACAACTCTGAGATTCAGTTACATGTTCCACCGACTGAGCCAGCGAGGCACCCCTCTTTTTTTTTAAGTTTATTTATTTATTTTGAGAGAGAGAGAGAAAACAGGTGGGTGGGGAGGGGCAGAGAGAGGGAGAATCTGAAGCAGGCTCTGCACCCTGTCAGCACAGAGCCTGATGTGGGACTCAGTCTCCCAAAACTGAGATCATGAGCTGAGCCGAAATCAAGAGTTGGATGCTTAACCAACTGAGTCATCCAGGTGCCCCAGCCCCTCTTTTTTTTTTTAAATATTTGTTTATTTAAGTAATTACACCCAACATGGGACTCAAACTTATGACCCTGAGATCAAGAGTCACAGCCTCTTCCAACTAAGTTAGCTAGGTGCCCCTGTATGTCTCTTTTTGACGTGATTTTTTCCCTTGTATTTTATTTGTTCTAAGAACCAGATGGTTTGTTTTATACAGTTTTATAAAATCAGGGTTTTGCTGATTGTGTCCCCTGGTGTTTTAACATTTTCCGCTTTTTCATTTCCTGAAAACTGGCTATTGACTATAAAGGAATAAATGTTTTTTAAGAGAGAGAGAGAGAGAGAGAGAACTTGAATGGGAGAGGGGCAGAGAGAGACTGAGACAGAATGTGAAGCAGGCTCTAGGCTTTGAGTCGTCAGCACAGAGCCCAATATGGGGCTCAAGCTGATGAACCACGAGATCATGACCTGAGCTGAAGTCTGTCACTTAACCAACTGAGCCACCCAGGTGCCCAGGAATAAATGTTTTAATTGAAGAACAATGTTCTTAAATGTTCAAGTTCAGCTTACAAATTTTATTTGATTTATAAGCCTAGTAAATTTTAGCAATACCTTGAAGGGGTCTTGAATAATATTTGTTTCAATTTATAAAGACAGTTAATCAAACACTGCCCAATGTAATACAGAACACTTTCCAAGTCCACTGTGGCTCACTGTTTTTGTAACCACAGTTTTGTTAGAACACAGCCGCTCCCATTTGTTTATGTGTTTATTACCTATGGCTGCTTTCCTGATACAACGGCAGAGCTGAGTAATTGTGACAGAGACCCTCTGGCTCACAAAGCCCAAAATATTTACTTTCTCGCCCTTTAGGAAAAAGCTTGCTGACCTTTGCTTTGTATTTATATATTTCATATAAATTTATAAATTTAACATATTTCATTTCCTTTTCAGGTACTTCAATTACCTGCCAGGTATTAATTTTTATAAAGGTAAGCAATTACACTTACACATATAGTAAACTTTATATTCTTTGATGTTCTGAAACTCTGCCTAAACTTCATAAAGTTTCAACTTAAAATCAGGAGTTTGTATCAGTTACTCAATTATACACTTTGTTTTTGTTAATTAATTGCTTTTAGTAATCTCTACACCCAATTGGGGGGGGGTCAAACTGCAAAGCCAGGCGCCCCTTGATTGTACACTTTAAAGTGTTGTTTTAGGGGCGCCTGGGTGGCTCAGTTGGTTAAGCATCCAACTCCAGATTTCAGCTCAGGTCGTGATCTCACAGTTTGTGAGTTTGAGCCCCGCATTGGGCTCCACACTAGCAGTGCAGAGCCTTCTCGGGATCCGTTCTCTCTCCCTCTCCCTGCTCCTGCCCAGCTTCCTCTCTCTCTCTCTCTTTCTCAGCAAATAAATACCCCCCCCATTTACATTGTTTTTTAATTTTTTTCATTAATTATTTTGAAAGAGAGAGAACGAGCAGGGGAGAGAGGCAGAGGAAGAAAGAGAGAAGGGGGGGGGGGGGAGAATCTTAAGCAGGCTCCAGGCTCAGCATGGATTCTGGGATCATGACCTGTGCCAAAATCAAGAGTCCCGGATGTTCAACCAAGTAATCAACCCAGGCGCCCCTTTAAATTGTTCTTATAAGGGTGCTCTCTTAAGCCCAATTCTCCTATGCATTTGTAGCACCTAAAATATCTAACATGCCCAGATTCCTTCTGATTACAGAAACATTACTATCAAGGTTTGATTTTCCTAAACCTTCCATATAACTTATTTTTCTGGAGTAGAAAGACATGGAGCACTGGGGAGGACTATCAGCATCCCCGCTCTGCAGTCATCTGCTAAGGACGCAGATGCTGCTCCAACTAATTGAGATAACTTAAAGCCAGAGGTTTTGGTAGAACCTGAGGTGTTTTTTTATTAAAAAAAAATTTTTTTAATGTTTGTTTATTTTTTGAGAGAGAGAGAGAGAAAGAGTGCACGCAAGCAGGGGAGGGGCAGAGAGAGAGACACAGAATCCGAAGCAGGCTCCAGGCTCTGAGCTGTCAGCACAGGGCCCAGTGCAGGGCTTGAACTCACAAACTGGGAGATCATGACCTGAGCCGAAGTCGGACGCTTAACCGACTGAGCCACCCAGGCACCCCAAGGTATTTTAAATAGTAAACGGAATTCTGGATATCTCACGTGGCTTTGAGTTGGATTTGCAATCACAACTCACATAATAGCTAACTTTCATCAAGTGCTTTCCATGGGCCAGTCACAATGCCAACTAAGCACCTTATTAAGGCTCATTTAATCGAACGAACATTTTGCAGATGAGGAAACTGAACCTCAGAGTTTGATTAATTTGACCCACTTAGTGACGGTGCGAGTTCAGGGGTCAACCGGAATCCCAGCTCCTACTACTTTCTGCTCTGAACAATTCCACATCCGGTCTCTGCACTTCCGGGTTTTAACAGAAGCCTTCCAGTATCAATTACGGCGATGTGGCTCCGCCCCACCCCGCCCCGCCCCGCCCCTCCTCGCCCTGCCAGGTCCCCGGGTCAAGCCCCAGGGAGTGCGAGTGGGAAAAACCACACTTCCCAGAGTGCACCGCAACCGCGAAGGCCTCACTACCGGCGTCCGCTCGCCGGCGCCATTTCTGGAGAGGGGGACGGCGGTGCGGCCTGCCGTCATGGCGCTGTTCCCGGCCTTTGCAGGCATTGGTGAGACTTCCGGTAGCGGCAATGCCAGGAAAGGTAAGGAAACAGAAGGGGTGAAGAAGTCACCCGGCGAGATTACAAAGGAGTTTCTCGGTCTTAGGTCTCGGTCCTTGCCTTGGATTTGTTTATCCCTTTGTATCCCAGAGTTCTCAGCGGCGCTGCAAAGCCTTCTGGGAAGGGCTCCTGGCCTCGTCCTGGCTTCTGGGTTTGAGTTGCGGAGTAATGGATGGAGAAAAAGAGACCCAGGAGAGGCCCTGGAGCTGGGACTTGCATGTTGTCATGCTTTTGGACCTCATTCTTGCGCTGAGCCTCAGTTGCTTCAGATAATACGTAGATAATAGTACCCTACATTTCAAGGAGTTTCCTGATGTAGATGCTGGGTGTTCTTACCACATCTTTCTTCCTTTCCCGTGTTACTGATTTCTGAAATGCTTATTGGGTTCATAGCTTTTGTCAGACTCAGAGCTAGGGATTAGGACCCAAAGCCTAATCAAAAAAAGCAAGTTCTTTCCGCAAGGGCGCAGGTGCTGGGAGTCAGAACTGTTTATTGAGGGTCTCCTGGGTGCCAGGTGATGGTATTACATATTCGTTCTAAGCCTTAAGCATTCCCAGGAAATCTGCATTATTAACAAGTGAGGCACAGTGAATTGTAATGTAGAGTATTTAATCCTAAATCGTACACCCACGTGGCAGAGTCCAATTGTGTCTGGCACCTCTTTTTATATCCTTTCTAGTTCACACGCTTCTTTTTTGGTAATGCTTCTCATAATTGTGAGTCATTTCTTATATAGTTAGTGTAGTTTTTGGCTAGCCTTCGCTAGACCCTAACCTCCATGTGGTCAGGGACAGTGTCTATACATGATAGCATACTTAGCCCCTAGCACAGGTCCAAAACGTGGTAGGGTATTCAATAAATGTTTGCTGAATATACAGACCAATAATAGGTATTTCACAAAGTAACAGAAAAGGTAAGATGTTATAGGTGGCACAGGTGAGCTATTGCAACATGGGAATTTCAGAGAAGGCTTTATATAGGGGCTAACTTTTGCCAGGGGTCTTCAAGAGGGTAGGATTTGAACAAATGGAGATAGTGGAAGGGCATTCCAGGGCCTTCAAAGACACGCAGGAAGGAAATCATGGGACCTATACAGAAAACTGCAAACAGCCCAGTTTGGAAATACAGAGGCATGAAGAGGAGCCTTGGGAAAGGTGATTGAGACTGATGGTGAGGAAGGGTGGTGACTTCAGTAACTGCCAAGGGGTTATCCTTTACTGGGGGAAGGTGAAATAGAAGGTTTAAAGGATATTTATCGAATGTCTTCTGGGGGTCTTCAGCATCAGGATAATGTTTGTAAAAGAGCTTTTTATGAAAAAAAAATCTAAGCATCACTTAATGAAATTAAGTGTAATTCTTTAATGTCATCTAATTTCTAGTCTGTTCAGATTTCCCGACTTGTCTTGCAAATGGTCTTTTAATGTTGGTTCAAGTCAGGATCCAAAAAAGATACAACAGTGTATTTTGTAGATATATCTCTTCAGTCTCTTTTTAATATAAAACAGTTTCTCCTTCCCCTCCATTTTCCCTTGTGATTTATTTGCTGAGGACACTGAGTCATCTGTCCTGTGGATATTTCCCACCAAATCCTCCTGGTGTCCTTTAGCATGCTTCTCTATCCCAGTATTTCCTGTGAGCTGGCAATTAGATCTAGAGAGTTAATTAGATTCAGGTATAATGTTTTTAACTGAAAATACTTCGTTGGGGTATTTGCTATTGACCGAGGTGACAATTATTCTATAAACTTCCTGTCAACACTATTGGGATACCCTGAAATACAGTTCTGGCAGGTACGACAATGCTTGATGTGTTCTCTTTGCCAATTTTCAGAAAATGAGTTGGGGTCCTTACAATTTTTAGAGGTGACCAATTAGGTGTTTCTTTTTTTCCCTGCTTTCGTTACAAACTATTGAATTTTTAACACTTATATTTCAATCCATTGCAGATATTTTTTCTATTGCTCACATTGTCCCATCCGTGGCTAATGGGAGTCTAATTAAGTTGGTTAAGTCTAATTAAGTGTTTTTTTGACATGACCCAGGTGTCTTTAATTGCTTTCTTGCTTTCTGGTCTAAAGGATGCCCAGAGCTCATCACTTATATGTTCCATTATGGCCTGGAACTGGCTGTTTCTCTAAAAACCATTGTTTCTTTTAGTGGAAAATGGTTCGGGGAGGTTGAAACCACAAATTGGTGTTCACAGTGCTAGTTGCACTGGGTTGCCATTATTTCTAGACATTTTGAGTGGTCAAAACCAGGAAGAGAAAAATACATCATGAATTCACAGTGATATTTCCGGGCCAAATTGAGGATCGTGAGATTTTTACTTAATTTCTTTTTATTATGTAATATGTAATTTGTATATAAATTTGTAATTTAATATTTATATTTCTTCTTACACTGAAAATCTTAGTTCCTAATGCCATCAATACAATTATGTATATGTTAAAAATAACAGTAGTATTGTGACTAATACTAAATAGTTTGGGGCGCCTGGATGGCTCAGTAGGTTAAGCGTCCACCTCTTGATTTTGGCTCAGGTCATGATCTCTGGTTCGTGGGTTCGAGCCCCACGTCAGCTCCGTGCTGATGGTGCAGAGCCTGCTTGGGTTTCTCCTTCTCTCTCTCTCTCTCTCACCCCTTCCTCATGCATGCTGTCATGCTCTCTCTCTCCCTCTCTCAAGATAAATAAGCTTAAAAATTAGTTTAGTATTTCTTTGCGATTCTTTTTGTCCTTAGGACCTATCCTGCAGCAGATGTGTGGTCAAATTACTGTGTTTTAAGATCACTTGAAGTAATTCTCTGTGGTGTTATCAACAGTTTGTTATACAGTTAGGTGTATTTTTAATTTTTAAGGATTGCTTTTTTCTTCTTTTTGAATCGATCCTGTTTTATAGTGTTGTGAAACATTTACATGGTTCTGAGGTTGAAAATGTAAACCGGGTATATCCAGAGAAATAAAGGCTTCCATCTTTCTTCCTCCAGCCTGTTACTTTCCTTACTCTGCAAGTTAGAATTTTAATTAGTCAATGATATCCTTCCATTTTTTTTCTCCCTTAATATGAGTGACTGTATTCCCTTCTCTTTCTTTAATGCCTACTGGTCTGCATTTTAGCTTGAATCCCAGAGATCACTGTACAGCATAATATGCGATCTTACTCATTTCTTTTGACTGATGCACAGAACATCATCGTGTGATGTCACATGGTTTATTCAAACAATCCTCTATTAAGGACATTTAGACTGTTTCTGGTCTTCTTTTGTACATAGAAGCACCGGACTTCCTTTTATATTTGGATTTCAGTTGACACACAGTGTTACCTTAGTTTCAGATGTACAACATGGTGATTCAACAACTCCATACCTTATGCTATGCTCACTGCAAGTGTAGCCATCAGCTGTCACAGTGCAACACTATTCCAATCCCATTGACTACATTCTCTATGCTGTGCCTTTTCTTGCTGTGATTTATTCATCCCATAACTGTAAGCCTGTATCTCCCACTCCCCTTCACCCATTTTGCCCATCCTCCCATCCCCCTTTGGCAACATCAGATCTTTGTATTTAGAAGTTTGATTCTGCTTTTTGTTTGTTTTCTTTTTCTTTTTTTTAAAATTTTTAAAAATGTTTTGTTTAGAGAGAGTGCAAGCAGGGGAGGGGCAGAGAGAGAGAGGCAGACAGAGGATCCAAAGCAAGCTCCGTGCTGACAGTAGCGAGCCCGATGTGGGGCTCGAACTCACAAATGGCGAGATCACGACCTGAGCCAAAGTCTGACGCTCCACTGACTGAGCCACCCAGGAGCCCCTGCTTTTTGTTTGTTTATTCATTTGTCTTGTAGATTCTACACAGAAGTGAAATCTTGTGGTATTTTTGTTTCTCTGACTTCACTTAGCATGATAGCCCTTTTGGTCCATTTATGTTGTCCCAAATGGCAAGATCTCATCCTTCTTTATGGCCATCCTTTTTTAAGCCTCAGAACCAGGATCTGAGCTCAGGCAGTCTAGCTTCAAAACCCGTGCTCTTTTTTTCTTAATTTATTCTTTTATTTTTGAGAGAGAAAGCGGAAGTGGGGCAGGGGCAGAGAGATGGGGGGACAGAGGATCCGAAGCGGGCTCTGCACTGACAGCAGTGAGCCCGATGCGGGGCTCAAACTCATGAACCGTGAGATCATGGCTTGAGCCACCCAGGCACCCCCAAAACACGTGCTCTTAAATACTCCTCTTGGCTGCTGATCTTTAGAATCCTGGCTCTGACTTTGTCACTCTTGTTCGGAGCTGTCTACTGTCTGTCTGTGGCTGTTAGGAGAAGCCCAAACTCTGACACCTTTTGAAGGCCCCTAACCTCTCCAGCTTCCTTTTGCCCCCACTTGCTCTCCCCCCCAGGGGTCCAGACATAATAGCTTGCTGTTTCCCAGAGCCCTGTGTTTGCACCTTCAGGCCTTTGTAGCAGCCATTTCCTCTGCCCAGACTCTCCCTAGCAGATTACCCTCATCCTTCAGGTCTCCACGGAGATGTTCTCCCAGGCAGCCTTCTCTGACCCATACCTGGTTGGGACCATGTGCTCTCCTTGTACCCCGGGTATTTTCTTTTTCTTGACATTTGTCACGTTGTGTGTGACTGCCAGTGTGTCAGTACCCTGAGAGTCAGGTTGGGTTTGTCTTGTTTGCTTTGTGTTCCTAGCTCCTAGAAATAAGAAATAAAAATAAAATAAAATATGCCGAATGAAAGGAAAGAGAGACTTAGAGATTAAGTATTTTGTTAAGAGTTGCCCAACCAGTAAACGGTAAGGCCAGTATTTGAACACAGGTCCTTCTGACTCAAAAACTTGTGCTCTGAGTCACACTGTGATATTAGAATGTTGGGGGTTGGGTCGTGTAAACATTACTTTTGGGATCCCTGGGTTCTCTTCAAATTGTAGGTTAGCTCTGTAGAAGGGCTGACTTTGGTTAGGTTCTCTGTAATCACCTTAAACTCAGTGCTTAGCCATGTTTGCTGGAGGTTTCTGAACAAATGTTTCCTCCCTCAGTTTCCTTGTCAGAAAATAAAGGTTTCAATCAAAATGAAGAGCTTGACTCAGTCTTACTAAAGGGACAATCCCCTTCCCTAATATATATGTTCGTTTGTTATACTCAGCCTTAGAAATGCCTTTTTGAATGATTCCTGGAGGGGTGGTGCTCACCTGAGTTCACTGAAACCAGTGAATCAGTGCTATTTTATTACAATAGAATGGGGAGGGGGTGAACTTGGATATTTCATCCAGTTGTGATTCAAAAAATGTTAAAAAATTTTTAAATCTGTTCGTGGTGATTTCTTCATCCCTGTATCCAGTGGAATTGAATTAAAGCATTTTCACTAGTGATGGAGAGATAGCATTATATAATAAACTTGTGATAAAAAGAATGTCAACTTACTGATGATTCATTATATAATTTTCTGTAAAATTACACATGCTGTGGTTCTTCTAGATACCTGCCTGGGTTTTGTTCGGCAATAGTTTTTATTTATTTATTTATTTATTTATTTTTATTTGTTTATCTGGAGGGAGAGAGTGCGTGCATTTGATTAGGGTAGAGTCACAGAGAGGGAGAGAGAGAGAATCCCAAGCAGGCTCTGTGATGTCGGTGCAGAGCCGGACACGGGGCTCAAACTTACAAACTGTGAGAACATGACCTGAGCTGAAATCAGGAGTCACATGCTTTACCGACTGAGCCAGCCAGGCTCTAAAGCTCCTAAAGTGTTTTTTTGCCTGATGCTTCCATGCTTCCTTTCTTAGGAGTCTCTCTCTCTCTCTCTCTCTCTCTCTCTCTCTCTCTGTGTGTGTGTGTGTGTGTGTGTGTGTGTGTTTGTATAGCAGAGTGCTCATTTCCAGGCAGGTTCAACCTATGCTTATTTACCAGCCTGCAGGGACAAAAGGTTTGTCAGCCAGTCAGCTTCTCCATTTAAACCCAAGCATGTTGTATCCTGCTCAACCTGTCCGTAATATGTTACATCCTGCATGGTGTTGATGTAATTATCTGAATACATAATATTTGTTGATATAATTATCTAAATACATATTTGACTTCTGTCAAAGGAACTTGTAAATTGTGAGGATGTAAGTAAATATAGAAAAAGACTGCATTCTGATTAATAAAGCATTGTTTAATCTCAGATAACTTTCTCCAGGATTCCATATAACCAAAATTTAATTTCACAATGCACATGTGTTATGTGAACAGTAAAGTTATGATTAAGTATAAATACCATATGAGCAGAGAGACCTGGCCTGCCTTAGTCACACTCTACCCCGAAAGCCTAGGACTGTGCCTGGCCACATAGTGGGTATTCGGTACTTTATTCTTTAATGATTCAATCTCCATTTGCAGTGAAGACTGGAAGAATTAAAATGGTTGTACTTTATACCTAGATAATGGCATGCTTTTGACAATCTCAAATTGCTTCAGTTCAGTATATTAGGTGCTGGGGATACAAAGATAGGAAGATATGGCTCAGATCCTCACTCATTTTGTTTTTTCAACAAATATTTATTGATCCTAGTTGCTTTTGCTTTGTGCCAAGGCCCTGTGCTAGGGGTTGGGAATACAGGAGTGAGTAGTCATGACCTCTGCCCTCATGTTGCACTTAGCTTGGAAAGGAAGGAATAGGAGGAGGGTGGGAGCTGAAAACTCGGATGTAAGAGTTGTAAACCAATTTCCTTATTTGGCAAAATATTTTTGTCTTTTTCTTTTTTTCATTCTCTGTACTATCACAGGAATCATTACTAATCCAGTCTCTGTAAAGATTTTCTTTAGACAGCCTTTTTTTTTTCTTTTAATGTTTGTTTATTTGTGGGGGGGGGGCCGGGAAGAGCAGAGAGAGAGGGGGACTAGAAGATTCAAAATGGGCTCAGTGCTGACAGCAGAGAGCGCGTTGCGGGGCTGCAACTTCGAACTGTGAGATCATGACCCGAGCTGGAGTCAGGTGCTTAACCAACTGAGCCACCCAGGCGCCCCTGGTCCCTGTAAGGATTTGAGCTGTGGACCTTAGAATGAAGTGGGAAGACGGCCCCGCAGGTAATGAGATCACAGAATGAAAATCACCACGGTAGCCCTGTGTACCAGTTGCAGGGAGACTTCAGGAAAGCCAGCTCCTTCGTTGAGGAAGTGAAGAGTTGCACCACGGTGTATGATGGAGAGAACTGGGCAGAGTGCAGATCGAGGCTTGGGTGTGTGCCCTTGTCCAGAGGACTGGACTTCTTCGGACCTCCCAT
Organism: Acinonyx jubatus; assembly: GCF_027475565.1. Classification (NCBI taxonomy): domain Eukaryota; kingdom Metazoa; phylum Chordata; class Mammalia; order Carnivora; family Felidae; genus Acinonyx; species Acinonyx jubatus. Next base: position 131,193,750 of record NC_069386.1, on the reverse strand, counting down.
GTTGTTCTGTAAATGAGGGAGTGGTGCCTGGGCTGTGCTCTGGAGAGCTTTCTCAGACCTGCCCCCTCCCTCTGAACCCCAGGAAGCATTCCTGCTTTTGCTGTTCTGCAGGTTGGGCCTCTTGGGAAGATTTTGTTTGAGCGGCATTTTCTTTAGCTAAAAAAAAAGTTTTAAAATCCCTCAACTGATTATCTCCAAAATTCCTGCATGCCTAACGTCCAGTGATGACTACTTCTAATATTCCATGCATGTTCACTGCTAATGTGCTACCAGGACCAAAAAAAAAAAAAAAAAAAAGGCAGTAGCAGTAACTTGTCAGGTAGAAATACCATTTGCCCCAACAAAAGGTCATTTGATTGAGATGAAGGTCACAGAGAAGGTCAGTTATGATTTGGGTTAGAACCCCAAGCGTTTTAGTTCTGTAAACATTACTTTTTTTCCCCACAGTGGTCTCATTTGGCAAAGCCTTGATTGTTTCCTTAAAAACCCTTTTTCTTATTTTTGGAGGACTTCTGAAGGACTTTGGAGAGTTACACACTTTATGTTGTTTTGACCTCTGTGTTTCTCTACATTTCCTCCACGCTGTCCTCACTATCTCAAATATTTATGTAAAATATGTAATATGTATATGTATGTAAAATATATGTTGAGAGCACCTCTCTTTGCATATTGCTTGTTCCGTCTTTTCCTTTGTTCATGACGCAATGCGGTTGTTTTGGCAATAATCATGATCTCAGTGAGCTACAGAAACTTCACATACCTCTTGCCAGGGATCGGATCCAGACCGCAGAAGGAAAAGGAAACAGTAGGAAAGAGACTGCACGAACAGCTGTGTAGCCCTCAGTGGGTATGACCTTACAAATTACCTAATTCCTTTGAGCTTTAGTTTCCTTCTGTACAATATAGATTGTAATACCTCCCAAAGAAGATTGTTTTGATGCTTAAAAGGTATAACGAGAATGTAAAGTGCTTTACCTGGTGTTTAGCCTACGGTAGGCACTTAAAGAGTTAACAATCCTTCTCTTTCCCTTTTGTTTTAATGTCCCTTTCCTCCTTAGGAATTTTCCTCCCTCCCTCCCTGTCTCCCCTCTTTTCCACAAATATTTATTAAACGCCTCCTGATGTGATGTGAGGCATTGCTCATGGTCCCATGGATACAGCAGTTGAGTAAAACAAAGTACCTGTCATCACGGGGCACACATTCTGTTCCTTCCTCCTAAGATGCAGTAACCATCAGGGACTAGAACAAAGAATATATAAAGCACTCTGCCAACCCAATACTAAAAAGACAACCCAATTAAAAAATGGGCAAAATATTTGACTATCTCTGTTCAAATATTAGCCAATAAACACATGAAAAGATGCTTAACATCATTAGTCACCAGAGAAATGGAAACCAGCAGCACGATGAGAAAAGACATCACACCTACTAGGATGACTATAATCTAAAACACAGACGGTAGCAAGTTGCCAAGGATTTGGAGAAATTAGAATCCTTCTACCTTGTTAATGGGAACGTAAACTGGTGCAGCCAATTTGGAAACCAGTCTGGCATTTCCTTAAAATGCTAAGCATGAGTTACCACATGACCCGGCAATTCTGGCTGTCTAGCCAAGAGAAATGAAAACATATGTCCATATAAAAACTTGTACATGAATGTTTGTAGCTGCATTGTTCATAATAACCAAAAAAGGGAAACAACCCAAGCGTCCATTAGCTGATCAGTGGACAAAATGTGATCTACCCATAAAATGGAATATTATTTGCCGATAAAAAGGAATGGCTACTAATACTTGCTACAGTATGGATGAACCTTGAAAACATTATGCAAAGTAGAAGAAGCCAGTTACAAAAGACTGTATGCTGTATGATCTCATATTAAATGTCCTGGGGGTGCCTGGGTGACTCAGTCGGTTAAGCACCTGACTCTTAATTTCAGCTTGGGTCATGATCTCGTAGTCGTGAGATCGAGCCCTGTGTTGGACTCTGTGCTGAGTGTGGAGTCTGCTTAAGATTCTTTCCCTCCCTCTCCCCCCTCCCCCTCCCTCTCCCCCCTCCCCCTCCCTCTCCCCCTCTGTTTGTCTCAAATTAAAAAAAAAAAAATCATATTGTCCCAAACAGGCAAATTTGTAGAGACAGATTAGTGGTTGCCTGGGGGTGGGAGAGCCAGAGATGAGTGATGGTGACTGCCAATAGGTCTGGGGTTTCTTTTTGGGATGATGAAAATGTTCTAAAATTATGGTGATAATTGAACAATTATATATATATATATATACACACACACACATACACATATATATACGTGTATATACATATACATATATATGTGTGTGTATATACATATATACATAATACATGTATATGTATATATATGCATATACATATATACACACACACAAGCATATATATATATATATATAATCTAAAACACAGATATTTTTTACTTAAAATATATATTTTTTTAAGTAAACCCTATGCCCAACACGGAGCTGGAATTCATGACCCTGGGGTTAAGAGTTGCACACTCCAGGGGCACCTGGGCGGCTCAGTCAGTTAAGTGTCTGACTTCAGCTCAGGTCATGATCTAGCGGTTTGTGAGTTTGAGCCCCGCGTTGGATTCTGTGCTGACAGCTCAGAGCCTGGAGTCTGCTTCGGATTCTGTGTCTCCCCCTCTCTTTGTCCCTCCCATGCTCATGCTCTGTCTCCCTCTGTCTCTCAATAATAAATAAATGTTAAAAAATTTTTTTTAAAAAAGAGCTGCACACTCCACCGACTCAGCCAGCCAGGTGCCCTGCCCAGTTCTAAATATAGTAAAACCTTGGTTTGCAAGTATGATTTGTTCTGGAAACATGGTTGTAATCCAAAGCACTTGTGTAGCAAAGTGAGTCTCTTCATTAGAAATCATGGAAACTCAGATGATTCCACAACCCCAAAATATTCACATAAATGATACAGTACCATAATATAATACAAAATAATAAAGAAAACATATAAAGAAAAATAAATTAACCTGTACTTACCTTTGAAAGCCTTCGTGGCTGGTGTGAGGGAGACGAGAGAGGAGGGTTATTGTGTAGGACAAGTTTCACTATCACTAATGGAATCACTGCTGTCTGTTGCCTCAGTGGAATCTATTTCTGCATGGGACCGTTGTATACGCTCACACGGAAGTTGACTACAGTATTAATGAACTCTTGTCATATACTGTATTTAATGTAACTGGCAATAAGGCAGCAGAGGAAAGCGTCTATATCTGCAAGGAGCCTGACCTAGAATGAAGCTAAGCATTCCTAAGCTTACTCTTGAATGGAAAAGCAGAGGACTGTCCGTAGGTGCTTTGAAGTGACAAAAAATACACTAGTACCAGTCGTGGGCACCTTCCAACGTTCTGAAAAATCACTGATTTCTTCCAGACACCACGGCCTGAGACTGAGCATGGGAGATCACCCACAATCCCTCAGTGTGTGAGAGAGAGAGAGAGAGAGAGAGAGAGAGAGAGAGGGGAACCATTGGCTCAGTTGCGATCGTGTGACATTCTGAATCACGTACTACTTGTATTGCAAGACACCGTTTGTTTATCAGGTTAAAATTTACTAGAAATGTTTGCTTGTAGGAAACAACCAACAAAACTAAAAGGCAACCAACGGAATGGGAAAAGATATTTGCAAATGACATATCGGACAAAGGGCTAGTATCCAAAATCTATAAAGCGCTCACCAAACTCCACACCCGAGAACAAATAATCCAATGAAGAAATGGGCAGAAACCATGAACAGACACTTCTCTAAAGAAGACATCCGGATGGCCAACAGGCACATGAAAAGATGCTCAACGTCGCTCCTCATCAGGGAAATAGAAATCAAAACTACACTCAGGTATCACCTCACGCCTGTCAGAGTGGCCAAAATGAACAAATCAGGAGACTATAGATGCTGGAGAGGATGTGGAGAAACGGGAACCCTCTTGCACTGTTGGTGGGAATGCAAACTGGTGCAGCCACTCTGGAAAACGGTGTGGAGGTTCCTCAGAAAATTAAAAATAGACCTACCCTATGACCCAGCAGTAGCACTGCTAGGAATTTACCCAAGGGATACAGGAGTACTGATGCAGAGGGGCACTTGTACCCCAATGTTTATAGCAGCACTCTCAACAATAGCCAAATTATGGAAAGAGCCTGAATGTCCATCAACTGATGAATGGATAAAGAAATTGTGGTTTATATACACAATGGAGTACTACGTAGCAATGAGAAAGAATGAAATACGGCCCTTTGTAGCAATGTGGATGGAACTGGAGAGTGTTATGCTAAGTGAAATAAGCCATACAGAGAAAGACAGATACCATATGTTTTCACTCTTATGTGGATCCTGAGAAACTTAACAGAAACCCATGGGGGAGGGGAAGGAAAAAAAAAGGTTAGAGTGGGAGAGAGCCAAAGCATAAGAGACTCTTAAAAACAGAACAAACTGAGGGCTGACGGGGGGGTGGGAGGGAGGGGAGGGTGGGTGATGGGTATCGAGGAGGGCACCTTTTGTGATGAGCACTGGGTGTTGTATGGAAACCAATTTGACAATAAATTTCAAAAAAAAATGTTTGCTTGTCTTGCGGAACACTTGCAGTACAAGTAACTTGCAATCCAATATTTTACTGTATACTAAAAACCATTGAATTGTACATTTAAAAAGAATGTTTATTTTGAGAGAATGTGAGCTGGGGGAGGGGCAGAGAGACAGAACCCCAAGCAGGCTCCCCACTGTCAGCGCAGAGCCCGACACAGGGCTTGGATCCACGAACCATGAGATCATGACCTGAGCCGAAATCAAGAATCAGACGCTTAACTGACCGAGCCACCCAGGCGCCCCTTGCATTGTACATTTTAAATGGGTGACCCTTATGGTATATAGATGATATCCCAGTATGACTGTTAGGAAGTGCATCTCCTAACTTAGCCATCTCACGGGTTCTTTCTCCTGAGCGCATGAACATGCTCTGGCCTTGTCCTAGAACAAAACAGGACAAAATACAACCCCCCCCAGGAGCCCCCTTGCTGCCACCACCCCAGGGTTTGTTTTTTTTTTTTTTCCTTCACAGCTAAGGCTCCTAAAAGGTTAGAAAATTAGTAATTACGAAATAGTTCATTCCAGAGGACTTCAAAATTAATGGAGGAAAAATTTTGGACATTTAATCTCACCACCCCCAGAGATAATCATTATTAATGTTTTATTTAATTTTAGCATTGGAAAAGTTGACAGCTTATGTTTTTATTTTCAAAGAGGAGTACTGTTTTTTTGTTTTGTTTTTGTTTTTTAAATGTTTATTTTTGAGAGAGGGACAGAGAGAGTGTGAGCGGGGAAGGGGCAGAGAGAGAGGGGGACACAGAATCCGAAGCAGGCTTCAGGCTCCCAGCTGTCAGCACAGAGCCGAAGCGGGGCTCGAACTCGCAAACTGTGGATCATGACCTGAGCCAGAGTCGGATGCTTAACCGACTGAGCCACCCAGGTGCCCCCAAAACAGAATGTTTTTTAAAGAAAAATATCTTAATCTCCTGTAACAGTATCAAGCATGGCAGGCTTTTGTGCATGCTTTGATTTTTAAACTTTTTGGAATTGTCTGAATCAAATGCGAGGTCATTAAAACCCAGTGCTTTGGAAGTGTTCCTGCTCATTGAAGTGTGGATGGAATCCATAAAGCCTTGTTGCTTTTTAAGGCACGCTTGTTATGTGGCTTTTGCTTAAGCCGCAGCCTGCTATCACAAGAGGATTTCAGTCTTAAATATTTTAGAGTGTGTTAGAGCCCCATGCCCCGGGAAATAAAAATTTCATGGATTCCCTTCGGCTTCTGAGGACTGTTCACGACGTGTGGCTGACACTGGCTGTGAATTAGGACGTCAGCTGGTAAGATGGGTTGCCTGCTCTAGAAATCCCATCGAGCTCACTTCATTGATCTTTTTTCTTTCGCCTGTGCAGAATTAGACTGGCTGAGCAACCCAAGCTTTTGTGCTGGAGCCATAACCTCTCTGAGCCAACAAACTGAAGGGGCCACAGCCCTGGTTTCTGAAGGGTCACCTCTGACAAGGTAGGTTTTTATGAAAGATGGATTTTCAGTTTTTGTCAGTGTGTAGTCTGTAGCTTAGTTTGAATAATGCTTCTCCGTAAACCCTGTGATAAAAGAGCGAATTAGAACTCTTTTCACTTCAAGCAGTGAGGTGATCTTTAACTGTTTTTCCTTACTTCATTCCTAAATTCTTTCTGTTTTTCCCCCTGCATCTATTTACCCCCCTGCGTTACAGTGGCAAGTGCATGACACAGTTACTGCCAATAATTAAGCCCCAAGGGAAACGGCATCATTGTGATTCTTTAAGTAACTTGACTAACCTCATTAGTAACCTTTAGAATATTGTCACTCAGATATCTCTTCAGTTGCATTTTTAGCAGTTTTGGAAAAACAGAAGATGCTGGTGTGATAGAATGTAGGATAACATCTCCTGGAAACTTTGGGGAAAGCAGAATGGCACATATCTGGACTGAGCTTTGAAAGAAGTTGTTGGGGTGCCTGGGTGGCTCAGTAGGTTAAGCGTCCGACTTCAGCTGAGGTAATGATCTTACAGTTTGTGGGTTTGAGCCCCGCGTCGGACTCTGTGCTGACAGCTCAGAGCCTGGAGCCTGCTTTGGATGCTCTCTCTGTCTCTCTCTGTGTCTCTGTCTCTCTCTCTCTCTCTCTTTCTGCCCCTCCCCCGTTTGCTCGTGCTCCTTCTCTCTCTCTCTCCCCCTCAAAAATAAACATTAAAAAAAAGTTTTAAATTAAAAAAAAAAGAAATTGTTGTAGATCACTGAATTGAGAAATGAGTTCTCTTGCAAATATGGACTAGATGGTCTCATTAATTAAGATGATGAACCCTGGGAAGCCAGGACTCTAAAAGTACAGGAAGCCTTTGGAAATTGAGAATAGTTGATGCGTGAGGCAGTTGTTTGTAGGTGTTTCAGTAATGCAGAAGAGCTCCTTGTAACTTTTAAATGCAAGGAGCAGAATGAAATCTTTTTTTTGGCATTAAGTGATGAAGTTTTGGGGTGATGGTGGGGTGGTCTGGAGCTGACAGCCAAGAACGAACTCTTGAAGACATCTTTGGTGCGTAAAGCTGATTTTATTAAAGCATGGGGACAGGACCCATGGGCAGGAAGAGCTGCACTGGGGTCCTGATGGGGGAGCTCATTATATACCCTCGGGTTGGGAGGGGGTCAGGGATAGAGTAAATCTCTAAGGAATTTTGGAAGCAAGGTTTCCAGGACCTTGAGGGGCTGGCTGTTGCTAGGGAAATGCTGCTTACTGCCGTTTAATAAAACCTCAGTCATGAGACCCTCCAGATGTATGGGGGGTGGGGCATAAGCTTGGAGCAGGATTGCCAGCATATATCTCGGGGCAGGTGGGATGAGGGAAGTCGACTTACAGGATCCTCGAGGTTGGGATAATGTGAAACCAAGGTTATCTTTTGCCCCCAGCAAAGCATCATCCTGGAGGCAGCTGAGCCCCTAGAGGGAGGTCACCCTGCCAGTTTCAAGGACTTGTCAATGGGTTGTAGGCAGTAAGGGAATTTCAGTTTTCATTTGCCTTAGTTTCCCACATCACCATGGCAAGCACTTAAACACTTTCTCTGTTCTTGGGTAGCCAGGCGTGTCCCAGGCACATCACACATATCCCACGTGGGTGGGGCGGGGTGCCAGCCCGTATTTTGCCCTCAGCTTGCCCCACCCTCCCTCATCATTAAGGACGTATTGCCTTAATATGTAGGACTGAAAATAAACCTTTTATAATGTTATTTAAAAAAATGCTATATTTGATAAAATGACTGGTAGATTACTTTCCTTCAAAAATGTATAGATGTGGGGCACCTGGATGGCTCCATCAGTTGAGCGTCCAGCTTTGGCTCAGGTCATGATCTTGTGGTTCATGAGTTTGAGCCCCACATCTAGGTTTAGAAACTGTTGAAATTAGGATTTCTTCACCTACTGTTGTTTTAGGTCCAACTCTTAAGTCCTTAAGGGGAGTTGTGACCCAGAAAGGCACTGCAGAGTTCCCTTTTACATATTTGCTTATTTACATAGTCTTCTTTCTAATTCTCTTTTGAAAATTACTCTGATGTTGATTTTCCCCAACAGGAGCCCTCTGAAATCAGAGCCTTCGGATGAAAGTGACACTAACAAAAAGCCCAAACAAACAAGCAGAAAAAAGAAGAAAGAGAAAAAGAAGAAAAGGAAGCATCACCACAAGAAAACCAGGAGAAAACATGGGAGGCCCAGTAGCAGTGGGTCTGAGCCAGATAGTGATTCTGAAAAGGATAAAGCTTCCAGAAGCATTAGAGACAGTAAAAAGGAATCAGAGAAACCAAAGTAGGTTTTCTGTTCGTAAATACCTATGACTTCAAAGTTTGAATTTTTCCCCTCAGTTGTTGCCACAAATTAGACGTTTGAATGCCTGGTTAGCCACTTAGTCAACTGGAGTCCAAAAAGATTCCAAAGAGAGCTCTACCATTAGGTTAGCATTTAGAAGAAAAGTTTCATTAAAAAAAATTAGAGTCATGATTTTATTTGAGAAAAGTTATTGAGACACAGTAATGGTTGTGTCAAAATCTGATTCAGACAAAAAGTCCTTGGGGTTTTTGAAAGATGGTGGATGGGCCACGCACAGCCTGGGAATATGGGCCACTTTCCTGCGTCGTGTAGGGTCCCATCTGGGAGGGGCTGTTGGCCCCCACACTTCCGATCGCTTGCATCACCCCCACGTGTGCACACGTGCGCACACACACACACACACACACACACACTCTTTGGTTGAGGTTAATGTAGCACTCCATCGCTGCCTTTGTCCTTTTCTCCACATTTATTTAGAACCCCTGTTGAAAGTGTGGACCAGCTCGTGACCACAGTGTCTCCTTTCCTGGGGGCTTTACTCCTCCCCACATTTTGCTCCACTGTCTGCCGTGAGCGTGTTGCTCATGTTGTCCCACAGCGCGGTGGCTGCACAGGTGCTCACAGGTCCTCTCTGCCTCGTCTCCTGGCCTCCCACACAGGGAGACACTTTTCCCTGGGGTGCCTGTGACAGGTGGCGTGTGGTGAAACTACCTGAGTGATTTCTCACTTCACTTTTTTCTTTCCTTTGTTCATATGGGCTAGAAGAGAGAAAATTTAAGACATACTTAAAAAAAAATGCAGTGCTCTTAAGAAGTTTTGACTCTTAGGGATGATTTGCTTTCATCGTATGCTTAGAAGTCTCACTGATGGTCAGTGAGAGCTCTGTGTTGGAGTAAGTCTGGACTCTGGCCCATAGAGTTGCCATCAGACAGGCAGACGCTGCCGTCTTCCTGGGTCCTTCTGCCATCAGACCGTGGAGAACGTTGCAGGCCTCCATGGCTCAGAAGACACAGATTGATTTAGCTCTCTCTCTGTGTCTCAGGTGCTATACCTGTAACCCACGTTTGCTCTAGGAGGGGAGAACAAGGGAATCCAGCAAAAGGGCTCTGAATTTGACTGAATTTCTGTGGGCAGGAATCACTCCCGTCTTGCTTGCCATTGTGTTCTCTCAGCACTTGGCACAGGGCCTGGTACGTAGTAAGCGCTCAATACAGTCTTGTTACGTGAATGAGTGAATTATTGATATTTTTGCTTTCAGTATGTCTTCAAAGAAAAATACATTAATCATCATTCTGAAAACTCACCATTAGCTACCTGTCCTTTTTTTCCTACCGTCGAGGAAAGTGAATTTTAAAGGATTTCTTGAACCCACACAGGAACTACCATTCGAACTTGAAAGGTAGTTATTTTCAGCCTGTGCTTAATCACATCGGAGGTGATCTTTACAGCCTCTTGATACTTCTGTGATCCAAATGGCATTTTTAAGTTCACTGATACTTTGCAGAATATCCCCATTAAGATCAAAATCGATTGTTGCTCTCTTATTTTCTCGATCTGAACTTCTGTAGCCTCTCCCTGGGAAGATGGCCTGGAGGAATTGTTTCCATAGAGACAAGGGCTGAGATACTGATGTGTTGTGAGAGTATTTCCAGGATGTGGGGAAAGTAGGTTCTCGGGTATAGTATACCCCACGGGACTCTATTTCAGGGTGATCAAGGGGCCACTTCCCCCAAGGCGACAGCTTCGCCTGGACCTTTGTTTTCTAGGGCGACGTCTTCATCTTCAGGTGAGGCAGACCCTTCCCTGCTCACAGCCCAGACCTCATCCTCCTTCTTGACTTCAGTACCTGGTAGGGGACGGATCAGACCTTGTCTCCTCCCCGGGAGTGGTCTGCAGCCGCCCCCCCACCCCCGCCCCCGCCCCTGCCCCCGCCACAGGCTTTCCATTTCTTTCTGGAATGCATCCACCTCATTCCTTCCCTTTGCTGCCCCTTCCGGTGTTTGTCAACAGAAAACCCTCCGGGTGTTCCAGAGGGGACTATGTTAAAAATCGCTGTGTGTTGTGACCCGAGATGCTGTCATTCAGCAAATACTGATTGAAACCTACTCTGTGTCCCCGAAATGCCATTCCTTTGTATTCCCAGCCAAGAATGATTTAGAAGCCTTTAGAGTCGTTATTTCTCTCTGGGCAGAGCCAGACAGCAAAGAGAGCAAAGGTAATGCTGTTGCGACTCTGCCCTGGCAGCCTCTTGTGTGTCAGCAGCATTATGAGCTGATCTTCAGAGCAGGGAGGATGTTAGATGCCAGAAAGACTTGCCTTCGCTCTCATTTGACTCCTGGGAAGTGATTCCATGCGCATCTTGGCAGGAAGTCTGCCCACTCTCTAGTTGGTTCTGGGGGTACCGAAGGGTCTCGTCTCACAGTGGACTCTCTCTGCCCTTTTGTAAGGGGGGTCAGCACACAAGGCCGAGGCACCGTCCACAGAGCCCAGCTGTCCAAACAAGACTCAGCCCGAGCCTCAGTGATGTCTGAGACTGACCCATTCAGAGCTGCAGCTTTGCTGTTGTTGCCAAGATTCGGCTGGAATAACCGGAGCACTTTTGGATGAGTTAGGCTAAGCAAGGGCAGCCCACTTGTTTACCAAATATGCTTGAAATTCTAGTTACAGTCATTTAATGGAATACTTGAACAGCTATGTCAGGTTAATTTCTGAGATAGGCTGACTTCTTGGTAAGATGCCACTTAGCGTTGACAGTTTTTGCTTTATATTTTAAAGTTTTTTCCATCTTTGTGACACATGCACCTTTCATTTTATGCATTTAAGCACTTTGATGCCGTGCGGAGTTTGAAATGTTTACCTTCCGTACTTCCGAAAAGGCGGGCCGTGTAACTAGATGTCCCTTTTGTGCTTCACCTTCCTCTTCCCCACAGCCGAGAAGGGAACGCCGTCGCTGATACTGGGCACCGCTGCGTCTGGCTTGAGGACGTTCAGGCTCTCACAGGGGAAACCTTCAGAACAGATAAGAAACCGGATCCTGCAAACTGGGAGTATAAGTCTCTCTACCGAGGAGATATAGCAAGGTATCCGTCACGGTGTCTTCCCTGATTTTCACTGGTGGGAAGTAACTTGTCTCCCCCAGCCCCCCTTGAGCCCTGTCTGCATCGTCTCTGTCTGCTCCCAACCCTTCTAGATTCCGGGGGGTGGCCCCCATTGCCGAGGTATTGACATATGTGTCTTATCTCTCACATTCTGAAATGAAAGCTTAAACCTTGAGGTCAGGATCCAGTCTCCTTTGTAATAGGTTTTTAGTAAATATTTGTTGAATGAGTTACTCTAAAAATACCTTGAAGTAAGTAATTGTGACAAACTATCCAGAAACCATTTGGTCTGATCTGTATGCCATTTTTTTTTTAAATGTTTGTTTTTGAGAGAACGAGAGACAGAGGGTGAGCAGGGGAGGGGCAGAGAGAGAGGGAGACACAATCCGAAGCAGGCTCCAGGCTCTGAGCTGTCAGCACATAGCCTGACGCGGGGCTCGAACCCACAAACCGTGAGATCATGACCTGAGCTGAAGTGGGACTCTGAACTCATTGAGCCACCCAGGTGCCCCTGATCTATATGCCATTTTTAAAAGTTATGAAGACTTTTATTTATCTCTCCCCCACGTAAGCCATTTTAAAAAAAAAGACATTAAATAGTAACGACTTTTTCAAAATGTTTCTAGTGTACATCACCAGATAAAAAATGGGTGATGGTATTTGCTTCAGTAATTAGTTCATTAAACTTTTCTAGCCTGCCAATCAAAAATATTTAAATGCTTCTTAAATCCCTTAGACACTTAGTAGTTGTAGGACACTGTCGGGACACAAAGAACAGTGACACCTAATCTCTGTTCCCAAACAGCTTACAGGTAATGAAAATTGAAGGTAGAGAATATTGGAATATAAAGCCAAGGGGAGACCATTATCGTTCTTTATAAGCTGATTACTTTTTAAACTAAATGTCAGTTTCCATTACTTTGCTGCACCTCCCAATTTTCATGGTTGCCATTCATCATGACGTTATTCCTCACCACATAAGTGATTCCAACAAAGATTTCCTTTACGATGTGTTTACAGCCATAAGATTTTAGTGCGTATTTATAGCTGCGTGCTGTCACGTCTGAGAGGCATGACTGTTCAAGTGTATTCATATATTTTTGAGTTATTTTCCTGCTCCTCAAAGTCTCGTTAGATTTTCCACGCCACAGACGTGGGAGGACCAAGCCAAAGATGGGGAGGCCAGCACACACCGGCCCAGCCTGCTCTTTCACTCCCTTTAGCCTGTCTGACCCTCCAGCTGCTGTGTGAGGAGGGCCGCACTCTTCTTTTCCGAACGAGGAAAGCAACCTCAGACAGGTTACGTAGCCTCCGGAGATCATACTGCCTGGAAGCAGCTTTTTTGGGAACCTGTGTTCCTCGAACCAGTAATGTTCTTTTGCTGTCCCCAAGTAAAGATGGGCCTGGTTGTCTGGTAGGCTGTGTTCTAGATTGGGAAATGGACTTTGCTGTTTACTAATAATGGAATCCCAGGTGAATCCCTTACCCTGTCTGAGCCTCTGTTTCTTCATTTGTTAACTCCTGCTGGGTCTTGCACTCAGATATCAGAAATAATGGATATGAATTAGAAATCGGTTTGCAAAAATAAAGAGGCATTATTTATTAATAGATGAAAAGGGAAAAGTATTCACAGTGAGTGGCTCTTAAATCTGTGCTAATGAACGGCCCAGATCTTAGGAAGAGAGTAATGAGACAAGTTTATTCATTTGAATTGCAAAGATACTATGGGAAGGGCTTGGGCATTGGTGTTATTTTCCAGTTAATTCCTAAAGTTTAGGGGAGATAAGTCTCGATCGGATTAATGGCTGTACAGCTGTTAAATGTCCAGATCTCGGAAGGTATTGATCCCACAGCATTGTGAGTTGGTCAGAGAACAGGGGGTGTTTTGTCAGGCTGTGAATTTTCACACTTAGGGGCAGTGACAACTCAGGAGCATTGAGAGGACTTGGCTAGCACTGTCCTGTGAGGACCAGATGAGAGCTTGTGGGTATTTGGCTTGTGACAGCAGCATGGTCACTGTCTTTTAAGCTTTGCTGGACCGTCTTTGGAAGGTGGGTTGGCAAGGTTCTGTGTGACTTGGGAAGGCAGAGCCAGGACCAACGAGTGGAAGTTCCAGAAAGATTGGGCTCGGTATCAGAGCAAATGTTCTCATCGTGGGAGCATCCCAGCAGTGACCTGGTGTGTGTTAGAGTATTGTAGTGAACGGGACCTAGGGTTTGTGTATAAGAGTCAGAATTACCTTCGGAAAATGCCTTAGGACTAACATCCTGGCTGTCAGTGAAGTTCAGCTCAGTTTTAATCCATTTTTGGAATGGATTGTTTCTTTGGCTGTATACCAGATGAAATAGTTGGCTTATGTTTAAGAGCCAAGTCTTATAAAATAATAATAACTTAAACTTATCTAGTCCTTATTATATGGCTAAGGACTTCAAATTTATAAACTTTTTTGATCGTCCCTGTGTTCTATGACATGGGTACCATTATTTCCGTTTCACAGATGAGGAAACTGAGGCACAGACAGGTTTTTGTTTTTTGTTTGAAATAGCTTGGTCAGGGTCATCTTGTTAGTAAATGATGGGGTTGGAATGTGGACCCAGGTGACTGCCACCATGAGAGCCATGTGTGAATTGAAGTCACTGAAAGAAAGGCAAATTTATTATTGCACAGCTCACTCTGGGACTCAGAGCCACTCAGTGGATTCAGGGCAGAATTATATGCTTGATTTAAATATATTATTTTCCCATACCCTGTCCCTTTTTCTTTTCTTTCTTCCCTTCTCTTCCCTTCCCATCCCTTCCCTTTTCCTTAATAGCTGAATTCATTTAAATTAAATGTCCATTGATATCCTTCACTGAATCTCCAATAATTCCTTCTGGAATTATTCAGGTAAGACCAGCTGACTATTTGATAAGGATTTTACAGGAAACATGCCTTCCTTTGGAGGAATATTGCATTAAATTACATCCTAGGTTTTGCCCAATTAAGATTCTATGACAAGTGATAAATTAGATAAAACCCAAATAGAAGGACGTTAACTTAAATGAGGGCTTACCCCTCCAGTGGGCCAATTTAAAGCTTTACAATAAAAATGATATTTGCTAAAACTAATGGTGTGGCAAAGTGCTTAAAGTAGGGAGGAAAGCCTGAAGCCATAATATCAACTATTTTTAACATTTATTTCTTTTTGAGAGACAGAGCATGAGCAGGGGAGGGGCAGAGAGAGAAGAAGACACAGAATCCGAAGCAGGCTCCAGGCTCTGAGCTGTCAGCACAGAGCCCTACACGGGCCTCGAACCCACGAGCCTTGAGATGATGACCTGAGCCGAAGTCGGACGCTTAACCGACTGAGCCTCCCAGATGCCCCTAATATCAACTATTTTTTTAATAAATTATTATTATTATTATTTTTACATTTATTTTGTTTTTGAGAGACAGAGACAGAATGTGAGCAGGGGAGGGGCAGAGAGAGAGGGAGACACAGAATCAGAAGCAGGCTCCAGGCTCCAAGCTGTCAGCACAGAGCCCGATGCGGGGCTCGAACCCACGAACTGTGAGATCATGACCTGAGCCAAAGTCGGACGCTTAACTGACGGAGCCTCCCAGATGCCCCTAACATCAACTATTTTTAAAACTATTTTCACATATCTGAAAGTAGGCACTTGATATATATCAGTAAGATTGTTTTCCTTCTCCTTTATCATTTTCATCTGTTATAAAGTACAGCTCTTAAAATCGGTTTTACAAAATGCACTTTAACGTCAGAAAACTCTGTAAACATTTTTTAAGAGATTATGTGAATGTCATAATACCATTCATTTTTAGTGAAAACAAAATAGTCATGAAGGGGAGACCTTAAAATTGTCTTGACCACTCTATGGACTAGGCTGGGGAGAAACCGTCAAGAAGTAACCTAGGAGGAGCCAGGGGAGACGATAAAGAGAACGGGCGTGTGTGAGCGGTGAGGGAGGCTTCACAGGCACCTGTTGACTATGGGGAGGCAAAGGAGCTGCTGGGCCTCGACCAGGAGATGGTGGAGACAGATTTTTCTGGAAGAGGACAGTAGACAGTGGCAGCTCTCTCCTCCTCATGCTGCTCCCCACAGCATTATGTTAACGAAAATTAAAAAAAAAAAAAAATACAGCACCAGTTGAAAGAAGCTCGTATTCCCACCCTCTACGTTCTGCCATTAACATCTTGCTGCCCTCGCCTGGTCACATATTTATCTGTTCGTCCATCCCCTAACCCACCTTGTTCATTTGATGCCAGCATCAGTATGCTGCCCCCGCCATGCTTCAGAATGCATATCACTAACTAGCATTCAAGATTTGTTTCATTTTTTTCTTTTGACTTAAAATTTGCACACAGTGTAACACACACATCTTCATGATACACCTGTATAACCCAGCCCCCTATGAAAATACAGAACATTAATGTGACCCCGCAACGTCTCCTCACGCTCTTTTCCATTCAGTCCCCTCCCCATCTCCCCAGGGGCAGTTGCTGTTCTGATTTTTTCCCCATCATTAACCAGCGTTGCCTGTTCTGGAATTTCGTCTAAATGAAATCATGGAGTCTGCACCCTTTCGCGTCTGGCTCCTTTCACTCAGTGTGATGTTTTGGAGATTCGGCCACATTGTGGCATTTATCGGTACTTCGTTGCTTTTCGCTGCCGGTTGTCCTCTATTGTGTGGCCATACCGTTGTTTATCTGTTCTTTCATTGCTGAGCGTCTGGACTCTGCAGTATTTGGCTGTTATGACTAGAGCTACTGAGAATATTTGAGCACAAGTCTTTGTGTAAATGCAGTTTCCTTTTTCTTGGGTGAATACCTAAAATAGAATCGCTGGGTCACAGTTGGTAAGTCTAAGTTTAGTTTACAGACCTTTCCCCGAAGTGCTTGTACCAACTCACATTCTCACTAACAGCACATGAGAGTCAGTGTTTGATTTTAGCAGTTCTGGTGGGTATGCTGTGTATCTCGCAGTTTTAACTTGCGTTTCCGTCATGACTAATGGTGTTGAGCAGTTCTGCGTGTGCTTATTGGCCATTCATGTCCTCTTTGGTGAATTCCTTCCAGATCTTTTGCCCATTTTTTACTTGACTGTTTGTATAACATGCGTACAGAAAAGTGCACACTTTCCCTTAGCTTTTGTGCAGATACTCGGTGGTCCTGTGTTTGTAATTCTGGGGACACCTACGTGTCCCATAAAAGCATTTTAGAACCCAGACTCTTTTCCCCTGGAGTAGAAACTAGCCAAATGTAACTTTGTCCAACATACTTTTGTTTCAGGACTAAAACTACAATTTTAGCCCTCTCCATTTTCTTCTTAAGTGGAGATGCAGGACCACATTGAAGAAAAGGGACTGGTCTGGGAGACAGATGACACATTATCACCCAGGGTTTCAGTGTCCTTAGCAGTGGTGTAAAAGGGGATGAGGATTTCTCCCTTGCCTGGGTGTGTATGATTGTGATGACTGATGACAAAACGTGTGGGGCAGTACTTTACAAAGCTCCAGGAAGACAGAAATTACTAGAATCTGGAGGACAGGCATGATCTTAAATTCATGAGATGTGAACAAAGAATTGAAGTGTTTAGGGGAATAAGTCAAACACAGAAAAAGTTAATTGCTAATTCTCATATTTCTCTAAATAGAAACAGTTTGAAGGTGAGGTGAATTTGAATACATGCAGTTAACTTGTCTAACGAGAGCTGAGGTCTGCTGAGCTGAGCCTTCGCCTGTGCAGAGGCCGTGCACATAACGCCCTCGGTGTCTTCTTTTCTTTTTCAAATATAAGATACAAGAGGAAAGGGGACTCCTGCCTTGGCATTAACCCTAAGAAGCAGTGCATATCCTGGGAGGGGGCTGCCACAGAAAAGAAGCACTCACACAAGCATGTCGAGCGCTATTTCACGAAGAAGAGCGTGGGACTGATGAACGTTGACGGAGTCGCTGTTGGCGGTAAAACCGAACCTCCCTCATCTGAGCCGGTCTCATTTATCCCAGTGAAGGGCTCGGATGATGTGGTTCCTCCTGTTACGACCTGGTTGAACCCTCTGGGGATTTACGATCAGTCCACCACACAGTGGTTACAAGGACAGGGTCCTTCAGAGCAAGAATCAAAGCGGCCAGACTCACAGACAGACAGAGAGCATGCCCTGCTCAAGGCCAAGGTGGAGGAGTTTAACAGGAGAGTTCGGGAGAATCCCAGGGATATTCAGCTGTGGATGGCATTTGTTGCTTTTCAGGTAAGTGTCGCCGTCCCAGTTCTCTTACTGGAGTGACTGTCCTAGTTTGGGGAAAACAGATTTGCTGTGCCACGGTTTTCGAGCCCCTGGGAGGAGCCCTGGCACTGGGCGTTTGAGGATGATTAGACTGGAGCCCTCGCCCTGAACTTGGTCAGACTGAATAAATGCAGTGTGGGGTAGCGCGTGCTTCCGTGCAGAACTTGGGGGTGGGATGAGGGAGTGACCTGCTACTAGGGAGTGAGAAAGGGCTTCCAGAAGAAGGTGAAATCTGACCCGAATCTGGAAAGAAGAGTAGACGTTCACCAGGCAGGGAGATGTACCCGTGAGGTATAGACAGCGCGCAAAACATGCAGAATCCAGAGGAGAAGGTGGTGTTCACACCATTCCCTGGTCAGAGCTGTGCTGCTCCCGTCCCAAAGTACATGGCTTTGTCTTCGTCCTACTTCTCTGTTGCTGAACCACATGTACCATTATCCTATTTTGCCTCACGTTTGGCTGTTTTATTGGTAAAGTTGGCTCTTGGGAAGCAGTTTCCAAGATACTGCACCCTGGCTGTTGATACGTGATCAAAGTTTGAAATGCCGGAGCGTAGACAGGGAAATAAACGCAAGATCAAACATACCAGGTGACATAGGTGCCCCAGTAGCAGAGTTTCCACTCAAGACAAAAACAAAACAAAACAAAACACTGATAAATGCTTATCAAGAAAGCAGGACTAACGATTGATTCTGAGAGGTGACGGGCGGTGCGGCCCGGAAGGGCTGTGAGCGTCTCTGTCCTGGCGGTGAGCGTTTGAGGCTCCCCTACTGCCGTTCGCATTTGTAACTTGATGTTTTTGTCTGGAGGACGAGGTCATAAAGAGCCCTGGCCTGTATGCCATCGAGGAAGGAGAGCAGGAAAAGCGGAAGCGGTCTCTGAGGCTCGTTCTGGAGAAGAAGCTGGCCATCCTGGAGCGGGCCATCGAAAGCAACCAGAGCAGCGTGGACCTGAAACTCGCCAAGCTGAAGCTCTGCTCCGAGTTCTGGGAGCCCTCCGCCCTGGCCAAAGAGTGGCAGAAACTGATCTTTCTGCATCCCAACGATACAGCCCTGTGGCAGAAATACCTTTTATTTTGCCAGAGCCAGTTTAGCACCTTTACAGTGTCAAAAATTCACGGTCTGTACGGCAAGTGCTTGAGCACCTTGTCTGCCGTGAAGGACGGCAGCATCTTATCGCACCCCGCCCTGCCAGGCACCGAGGACGCCATGTTTGGTAAGAAGCCGAGGACCAGATCCCTTTGTCTGGGGGGAGCTCTCCTTTCTTTTGGCTTTCGTCAGAAATGAACACTTAGTTTTGCTTTACTTTAGAAGTGTTGACATGGATAAAACTGATTTAAACAAAGAAGTATTGGAATTCCTTGTGATTACCACAGATGTTCCCCTTTCCAGCTTCTTGGTCGGGGGCGGGGGGTGGTGGGGTGGGCATTAGAGCCAGTAAAGTTAGAGAAGTATCACTGGTCTGGAAGTTCCGGCCTTTCTGCTTGTTAACCGAGGAAACCTAGAGAAGTCTGGAATGTTCTGGCTGTCCGTGACCTTCTCTGTGGAGGTGCTTGTCTGGCCGTCTCCCCCGTTCTAGGATCTCAGGCTGTGGTGTTCAGGGGGAAGCCCCAGCTGACTGGAGGTCGTTGTGTAGATGCGGTTCTTTTTTTTTTTTTTTTTTTTTTATCTTTATTTGAGAGAGAGAGAGAGAGGAACAGAGGGAGAGGGAGACACAGAATCGGAAGCAGGCTCCAGGCTCTGAGCTGTCAGCACAGAGCCCGATGCGAGGCTCAAACCCAAGAACTGCCGAGTTCATGGAATTCATGACCTGAGCTGAGGTTGGATGCTTAACCGACTGAGCCACCCAGGCGCTCCTCTCTTTTTAATGTTTACTTTTGAGAGAGAGACAGAGCGTGAGCGGGTGGGGGGGCGGGGGGAGACAGAATCGGAAGCAGGCTCCAGGCTCCGAGCTGTCAGCCCAGAGCCCAACACAGGGCTTGAACCCACAAACTGCGAGATCATGACCTGAGCCGAAGTCGGACGCTAAACCGACTGAGCCACCCAGGCGCCCCTGCATAGCAGCAGCTCTTATTTTGCTGTTAACCGTTCTGGTGTGTCCCAAAGGAGGCTAGAATAGAAACTGTGTCCAGTGGTGAGCTACCGAAGGCAGCATGTGAAGCAGGAGCTGGAGAATATCACTCTTGACTCGAACCCTGGGTTTGCCCTTCCCTGGTAACCTTGCCTGTTCCTGAACCTGGTTGAGTGCCAGTTTCTCCCTCAGCACCAGTGGTATAGTACTTGTTTTGGAGGGTTATTGAGCACATTACCTGCACATTACCTGAGACAGCTCAGTGTGTGGCACACAGCAGGCATTTATTTGATCAAAACCTTGCTATTTCTGTTACCTTCTAAAGATAGAAATATTTTGCTCCAGAAATAATAAGCACTTGCCATGCTGACATAGAGTCTCATGTTTGATACCGTTCGCGGTATGCTCATACAGCTTAGTAGTATTTAGTAAATGGAATTGTACCACAGTTGAGACAAACCAACATCTTCGAGCATGGAACCCTGATTTGCTTACAGCTGACTCTGAAGAGATGATGAAAGCTGCCGATGGTTACTGCCATCCAGCTTTCGGCACACTTCTCTGCTTTCTGATGACAATCTACATCATCCTCTCCTGAGAATTTTTCGTGGCATAATGAGCTTTGAATATTTGATTAACTGTTCAGACCAACCTTTTGCCGTCTTTTCCTATAACATATGTAGTTCTTGTCAGTATTTGTATTCCACGATGGTTTCATATAAAAATTGGGATAAATGTACATCATTTGATTACAGTACCATTGTGAATCCTTTTAGTAAGGACATGTGTTATTACAGCTTTGAAATTACCACAGTAACTAAATTTGGAGAAAAGATATTCTCGGTGTGGAAATGCACATTTTTGTTTATTTTTCATTTATTTTTAGAAAGAGAGTGTGAGTGAGTGTGCACAAGGAGGGTAGGGGGCGGGGGGAGAGGGGAAGAGGGGCAGGGGGAAGGGCAGAGGGTGATGAGAGAGAGAGAGAGAGAGGGAGAGAGAGGGAGGGAGGGAGGGAGGGAAGGAGAGAATATCTCAAGCAGTTTCCATGCTGAGCACAGAGCCCGATGTGGGGCCCGATCCCATGACCCTGGGATCATGACCTGAGCCAAAATCAAGAGTCGGAGACAACCGACTGAGCTACCCAGGAGCCCCAGAATGCATGCTTTAGAAGCTGTGTTCTTTCCCTTTGATGCTGTTAACAGGAGTCTCCCTTCTCTCCCCGTTTTCAGGTCTCTTTCTTCAGCAGTGCCACTTCCTGCGGCAGGCTGGTCACTCTGAGAAGGCGGTCTCTCTGTTCCAGGCCATGGTCGACTTCACCTTCTTCAAACCCGACAGTGTGAAAGACCTGCCCACCAAAGGACAGGTGGGGGTTCTGGTTGCGTGGCCCACCTCCCTCTCTCCTCCCTCTCCCGTTCTTCTCTCTTCTGGGGGCAAGTGTGGATCCTGGGAGATGGTGCTGGTATTTTTCAAATATCCTGTCCTCCTTTGTATCAGTCTTGCTGAGAATTATTTCTCAGAGTATTGTGGTGATCCCAGGAAAATTCCATAATGAAGGTGGTGAAACATGGAGAGATGAAGGATTCCCCCCCTGCCCCATATAAAGACTCACTATGTCCCCCCTTTTTTCTTAGGAGCTTTGTTTCAGTGCTCATTGTCCTCACCAGGCAGAGAAGCAATTGTTACGCTTCTGAAGTCACATCTTAACTCTGTCCTACCTTCGTGCATTTGAAATTCGGTGTTACATCATTTCCCCAGTTAACATTTCCACCACCTAAGATCTTCGTGGGAATTGCAAACGCTGTTACTTGGTGGTGGTTTGTCAACACACGTCCTAATGGGGGATCTGTTATCATTTAGGTGACACATGAACATTGCCCATATTTGTGATGTTGAAGCAGTAAAAACATTCTACCACAGAGCCGTATAAGAAAGCCTTCCTTTCCCTTTTTCCTTGGAAGAAATCTCAGTTTCCTGCTTTGCGAAGGGGCTGGTGGAAGATGGGTAGGATAGCTGAATTTATGGTGAACTTAAACAGAGGTCTTGAGAGGCTGAGGTCTCCATCTTGTGGAATGTCCATGAATTGCATTTGAAGACTTTTTATCATCATTATTTTGATCTGTTTTTTCCTAGGCAAAATTGGGTTAAAGAATATTGGTTAATATTAGTATAACTGATTAGCAGTATGATAAGCCAGATAACAACATTATTTTAAGACGTGCTTTGCTATTTTAGGAATATGCCGTGCCGTAGACGTGAGTCTTAGCTGACTGCGGGGCACAGGGTGTGTGCTTGCGGGGGCAGGATCGGAATGGCCCTCATTGCCGCCCTTTGCCGACACTCGCTGTCTGTGATGAGGACAGCGACTTGTGGGGAGGGCACTGCCCAGGACTGTGAAGCGTCAAGAGCCACTCGCCCAGAGTGTCCACTGTTGCACACTCTGGAGATTTTAAATATTAGTAGCACATGTAGTCTCAAAGCACTTGCAAGGCAACTTTGAAATAAGGCTTTTTCTTTGATGACGTACCCTATCTTTATAACTGAGAGACCTCGTTACCATACACAGCATAACATCAAAGAAGCAGAGTCTGGTCTGTTTCAACGGGATGAATAAATTGGTTATCACCGTCACACTTAAAAAAAAAAGATACACTTCTTTTTCTTGAGTGACTTTCTTCGATCCCTCCTGTAAGAACAAGACCCGTGGAGAGGGGGGTGGTCTTCCCAGCTCCCCTTCCCGAGGTGGCTGACGGGCCCTCGGTGCGGGGACCCAGCCCTCTTCCCGGTGTGTGTGGTGCTCCTCCAGGCTCAGGCTGGATGGTCCTGCAGCTCCTGGGCCGTGGGCCACCTCGTCCTCTTCAAAACATTTCTTATAAAAGCTTCCATTGAGCAAGTCGTTGGTTCACTTTTAAAGTCCTTATTGTCAGCTGATGAGACGATTGCTCTCCTGTTCGTGGCTGTGATCACTTCTCTTCCACGGGGAATTACTGCACTGAACTGGGGTCCACACACAGCGGACCTAATGCCCCAAACGCATGAGAGCTGAGGTGTGATCCCAGGGCCTGGCTTTAACACGCAGGCCATTTTCTTCACCAGATGCCTGCCATGTGCCATTCTCTGCCGACAAGCGTTTATTGAGTCCCTACTATGTATTGGGCACTGTGCCAGGTAGGAACACAGAGTTGAGAGGTCATGCCATCAGGAGCTCCCAGGCTGTCCTGTTGAAACTTTGAATCAACCCCCTTCCCCACAGAAGGTCTGGAAAGCAACATGATTTCAGGTATTCAGGGGCCCAGTGGCTTTAAGGGAACTGGCAGTGTCACTGTTCCCAGTTAGACTGTTCTACAGCAGGGTCAGAGCTGGGAAACCATTCCTCTCCCACTCAGCTGGAGGCCCTTCTCGGTGACCACGGCTGGTCTTTTTGTCACTGGTTCTCAGAAGTGGTAGCTTGTCACTTTTTGCCGTATTGTGTTCGTTGTAAGTCACTGGGTCCAGCCCTCGCTCAGGGGTGTGAAAGCCACAGGGCAGGGGTCAGGGTCCTGGGGGGCTATTTTGGAGGCTGCCCACCACACTACATAATTATTTTTTTCTATTTTGGGGATGTATCCCATATCTACTAGGAAGACTGATGGCGAGCAAGATTTCTGCCATGAGCCCCTCTTACACCAGTCAGAACGCACTCTGCTCAGTGACTCAGCAGTTTTGTACAACTTAGGCTAACCTCCATATTTTCAACCTGAACAGGTGGAATTCTTTGAGCCCTTCTGGGACAGTGGGGAGCCCCGGGTTGGCGAGAAGGGCGCCCGAGGCTGGAGAGCGTGGATGCACCAGCAGGAGCGGGGTGGCTGGGTGGTCATCAGTCCAGGTAAGGCGCCTCTCAGGATGCGTATGCCTCCGCCTTTTTCTTCTGGAATGTGTTTTCGTATCTTCATGATTATTTCTTTATATGTGTAAGCTGTTTATTAGTCCTGAAGAACATTGAATGTCAAAAATACATCAAGTGGTTGCATTTGGAGAATAGACTGTCCCTCACCCTTAGGGTCTTTCACTCAACCCCCCAGGCCTCTGGAGGGTTCGAGTTTCTTTCCAAGGGCAGTAATTTTCATTTTTCCTTTTATAAGGTTGCTCCTGAAGAAGTAATCTTGTTACTAATCCCCCCTCTCCCTGCCCCATTTAGTATGTACTTAAGTCAGTCTTTCTCTTTCCTTGGCAGTGGACAGACCAACAAATCCTTTGACAAACACTTGCCTGTTTAGGAATACTGTGAAATATTAACTAGCATTTGTGTAACTCATTCTAAGTGACCCCAAAGCACGTTCCAGATTTACACCCTAAGACACCACTGTCCAATAGAAACATAATTCAAGCCACAAAAATAACTTTACATTTTCTAGGAGCCACATTGAAAAGGTAAAATGGTGGGGCGCCTGGGTGGCTCAGTCGGTTAAGCGTCCAACTTTTGCTTTCGGCTCAGGTCATGGCCTCATGGTTTCGTGGGTTTGAGCCCTTCATCGGGCTCCATGCTGACAGTGCGAAGCCTGCTTGGGATTTCTCTCTCCCTCCCCCTCTCTCAAAAAAATAAATAAATAAACATAAAAAACTAAAAATAATAATAAAAAGGTAAAATGGTGAAATTAATGGGAATATATTTTGTTTAACCCAGTGTGTCAAAACCTTAATATTTCAACATGTAACTAATAATTTAAACATTGAGATAGTTTGCATTTTTTTTTTCATACAAGCTCTTTGAAGTCTGGTGTGTATCTTACACTTTCTAGCACATTTCAGTTCAGACTTGCCACTTCCAAGGGCCCCGTAGCCGCATGTGCACGGCTGTCGTACTGGCCAGTGCAGCTCTCAGCTCCTTGGGATTTCACACCCTGGTTTTGTTGAAAGTGCAAGGGGGCCTCTCCTCACACACGTCACCCTTCTGGCCGTGGCTTCTTCACCTGAGGAACGAAAACTCTGGATTAGCCGCGGTCAGTGTGGCTGTGCAGCGCTCCAGGCCGGGCGGCCTGTCTGGCCCTTCAGGTGCCCGGAGCAGCTTTGCTGGGGGCAGCGCCATCAGGGAAGGTCACACTCACTTGGCTCAGCTACTTTGACTCTCCCGGAGTGTTATTTCCCAAAGAGAACTGGAAACCTTCTTCAGGCTCGCCAGGGGTTCCTATATGAAGAAAAATGACCTGCAGGGCAAAATGTTTGTAGGTGTTACCCTCTTAAGCCAGTGAGTCTGCAAGACCCATGAAGGACCAGAAAATGGAAGTCTTTCTGGTGGTAACTTCTCTTTGAGTTACCAGCTCAGCATGCCTCTCTGTGTTTCGGCTGCTTTTTTGTTTTTGTTTTAATGGGCAAGACTCTTAAAGTGCATGGAATTTATGTTCTAAGGTTTACCATGTTCTGTGAGAAGAAAGTAGAATTCTCATAGCAGTGTCCAGGGACCAAGTTAACATTACTTCTCTGAAAGGTGCTCAAAGGTCCAATAGTTACTCATAATCAGATGTGAAGTTTGTTTTCCCAGAAAGGTAATGCAAGTGGTAAAACCCTGATTTTTAATGTCAAGTTACGGACATAAGTTGGCGTTTCCGTTACGGAGAATCTTCTATTGAGTTAAATGAATGTAGTGGGATCCTTCCAGAAAACCAACAGGATCAGAAGAAAGGCTGACCGTTTCTTGTTTCCAGAAAAATGAAATGATAACTATTCTTTGTTTTTGCTTTATTTTTAAGTTTTCTTGTCCATCTTGACAAGGTCAGCATTTAGAGTGTAGTTGGTATTTATCATTGATTCTGAGGTGTTTTTTCTTCATACATCACAGCTTATTTCTTCTCTCTCACCCTCACTTTCTGTTAGTCTGTGTTGTTACATATTTATATATGTCTTTCCAAAACCATGTAATCTTTTGAATTTCTAATGTAATAAGTTCAGGTATCTAAGTCTGATGTGTGACTCACAGGTGATTTCTCTTAATGGTGAGAGGTTTTCAGTGTGGTTAAAGGGTTACCTTAAATGTAAGTCTTTAGAAGAAGGTGATAAATAGTTAAATTTTGCCTTTCTTTGATAACTCAGAAGAGTGTTTAGATAGAATATTGAGTTTATTTTATTTATTTATTAAAAAAATTTTTTTAAACATTTTTATTTCTGAGAGACAGAGAGCATGAGTGGGGGAGGGACAGAGAGGGAGGGAGACGCAGAATCCCAAGCAGGCTCCAGGCTCCGAGCCATCAGCACAGAGCCCAATGCGGGGCTTGAACCCACAAACTGTGAGATCATGACCTGAGCCAAAGTCGGACGCTCAGCCAACTGAGCCATAGATAGAATATTGAGTTTAAAATGCAAATGTACAGGGGCACCTGGGTGGCTTAGTTGGTTGAGCATCTGACTTGGGCTCAGGTCATGATCTCATGGTTTGTGAGTTCAAGCCCCACATTGGGCTCTGTGCTGATAGTGTAGAGCCTGTTTGGGATTCTCTCTCTTTCTCTCTCTCTCCCCATCCTCCACTCGCACTCTTTCTCTCAGAATAAATAAATAAACTTTAAAATGCTAATGTACACATCATGCCTTTAAATTCTCTGGAGTTCTTGTTACTCCTTTATTTTGAAATAGAGATTCACAGGAAGTTGGAAAATACACAGGGAGGTTTTGTGCCCCCTCCCCCCACCCCAGGGCCCACCAGCGACTGTGCAGTCGCACAGCCTGGAAGTGACCCTGGGGCGGTCTCCTGGGTGCGCACACGTGCGCATGTGTGTATGAGTGCGCGTGCGCACCCGCGCATCTCATGGCTTGACGAGCTCTCATTTGCTTGCGTGTTTGGTGCTGTGCAGCCTAATCGCAGGCATGGCTTCCTGTAACCACCCCCGCTGTCGGAGAACGATTCGTCACCACCGGGCGCCCTGATGCTGTGCCTGGTAGCCATGTCCGCCCCCACGCCCACCGCAGAGGACCACTGATCTGCCCTCCCCCCCTGTTATTATGTTGTCACGTTATTTTACACGTTAGATACGTGGAATCATAGGGCGTGTGACTTTTTAAAACAATTTCCTGTTGTAAAATACACACAAAATTTACCACTTAAAAAGCATTTTAAAATATATGGCTCAGTAGCATTAACTACGTGCACACTCTTGTGCAACTGTCTTCACCTCTGTCCATCTCCTCAACCTCCTCATCTTGCCCAGCTGGCACTCTGTACCCATTAGGCAGTAACTCCCCATTCCTCTCCCCACCCTACCCCACCCCGGCTGAGGGCCACCATGCTACTTCCTGTCTCTGAATTTGACTATTTTAGGAACCTCAGATAAGTGGGATCAGACAGTACTTGTTGTGTTGTGACTGGCTTATTCCACTTAGCATAATGTCTTCCAGGTTTGTCCAACGTGTAGCATGTGTTAGTACCTCCTTTTTTTTTTTTAATTAAAATTTTTTTTACTGTTTGTTTTTGAGAGAGAGAGAGAGACAAGACATGAGCAGGGAGGGGCAGAGAGAGAGAGGGAGACACCTAACTCAAAGCAGGCTCCAGGCTCAGAGCTGTCAGCACAGAGATTGATGAGGGGCTCGAACTCACAAACCGTGAGATCATGACCGGAGCTGAAGTCAGATGCTCAACCGACTGAGCCACCCAGGCGGCCCTCAGTATCCCCTTTTTAAGTCTGAATGGCATCCACATTTTATTTATCCGTTCACCTGTCCACGGACACTTGGGTTGCTTCACCTTTTGCAGCTGTGAACATGGAGTACATGTGTCTCTGAGAACCTGCTTAGAGTTCTTCTGCACATGTGCCCAGAAGTGGCAATGCTGGATCATGTGGTAGTTTTAAAAACTTCTCCGAGGCACCGCTATGTTGTTCTCCAGAGCACTGTACCATCTTCTGTTCTCCCCAACCTGTGCACAAGGGTTCCAGTTTCTTCACATCCTCACCAACATTTGTGTTCTGTGTGACTTCTTAAGATTGACTTTTTTTTTCACCTAGCATCATTCCCCTGAGATCTGTCTGAATTGTTGCATGCGTCCATAGTGTATTCACATTTACTGTGAATAGTAGGTGTAGACGAATCAGCTCGTTTCACCTACTACTGCGGGACATTTGGAGTGTTTGCAGGGCTTGGCCACTATGGATAAAGCTGCCGTGGGTGTTAGTGTGCAGGTGTTAGTGTGTATGTAGGTTTTCATTTTTCTGGGATCAGCACCAAAGACTGTAGTTGCCAGGTCTTTGAATAAGTGCGTGTCTAGTTTTATAAGAAACTGCCAACTGTTTTCTGCGTGGCTGTACCAATGTATATATCCTGTTTGTTTATTTTTAAATATTGAACTTTTCTCCTCTTCCATTCTGCATGTTCAGAATTAGGAAACAAAATGAAAGTACAGGATAATCTTGAATTACCTTTTTTTGAGAAGTGGACACCAGTTGTAGTCATAAGGCCACTGGCTGAAAATTCTGATGGCTTTAGAAAGGCTGAACCAGTGCCGTCATTAACTATCATTTAGCGTTCTAGAACTGTGTTGTCCAAATACGTAGGCACTAGCCACATATGACCATTTTATTTTATTTTAAGTTTATTTATTCTGAGAGAGAGCGAGCGAGCAGGGAAGGGGCAGAGAGAGAGAGAGTGGGGAAAGGGAGAAGCCCAGGCAGGTTCCACGCTGTCAGCGGCAGAGCCTGATGTAGGGCTCAAACCCATGAACCGTGAGATCATGACCTGAACCAAAACCAAGAGCCAGACGGTTCCAGACACATAACCGACTGAGCCACCCAGGCGCCCCCACATGTGGCCATTTTAATTAAAATGAAATAAAAAATTTAGTTCTGGTATCAGCTACATTTCAGGGGCCCCGTAAGTCACGTGGCTGGTTGCTACCGTATTAGACACATGGGTACATATTATGTCATTATCACAGAAAGTCCTCTTGGGCAGTGCCGTTCTATAATGTGCGTATTCCCATTTTAATTGCTGTGATAGCATTAAAAATCATGTGATTTCATTGGTTAATCTTCCAGGGAGTTTTGGGGATTTGATGGATGATAGCAGAGTCCCTCGGTGCCTCTGAGTCCCTGAGTGTCCCAGAAGGCTGGGCCTGGGTCTTACTCATCATGGCATTCCAGGGCCCCCCACAGCAGCTGGCGTAGCAGAGCGGTTGGGTGTCCGTGGCTGGTGAGGGGGGCTAAAAGTCCCGTTCTTGTCTAGATGATGATGATGATGAGCCAGAAGATGAGGACCAGGAAATAAGAGAGAAGAGTCTGCCCAGGTGGCAGATCTGGCTTGCCACCGAGCGGTCCCGAGACCAGAGGCACTGGCGGCCGTGGCGCCCTGATAAGACCAAGAAGCAAACCGAGGAAGACTGTGAGGATCCAGAGAGACAGGCAGGTCCCCCGGCCCAGGAGGGAGGCCGGCCTTGGGGTCTCTGCCTTCTCCCCGTTCCCCTGGGGTCTGGTCACCTGAAAGAAGCTTGCTGAGCTCACTGTCTGAGCACTCGCCTGGCTTGGGAGATGTTAGCTTTTGCTCCTGTTTCTGTCTGTGGGAACCTCCTGGGCCACTGGTGGCGTGGGAGCTTGGAGGAACTTGACCAGGTAGTTCCTGTCCCCAGGTAAGGAGGGCAGGCTTCCCCGGAGATTGTCTTCCAGGTTATTCAGTTACTTTTTCACACAGAAGCCTGAGGACTCAGGGTTTTAAAACGTGGTATCGCCGTCCTAGATTCTTTAACCGTGTCCACTTTCCCCGCAGCACTCTGGGATCCTCAGAGGTACAGCCGATAGGTTTGATTCCAGAAGACAAGAGGACCTGGATGGAGAGGCCGTGTCGGGACAGTCAGTGTACCGCTTGTCTTGCTGGGGAGGGAAGTAGCATTTACCGAGTCCTGGCTTACGTCTTGACTTACCGAGTCCTTGACTTACGTCTCACATTATCTCACTATCATCGAATGCCTTGGTCTGTGCTGCGCTGTGTCTAGTGACCAGCAGCTCTGACGATTTACATTAAAGGAAGAGATTCTATTTTGAGACCTGAAACTGACCCAGTTTCGTAAGACACCAACTATACTGCGTGGCTCACAGCATGTTCTAGGTACAGACCAGGGGGCGGGGGGTGTTTGCAGTGGCGAGGCTTGTTGGCTTCGGCCTGGTTTGTGGTCCGTGACCCTCACAACCTACCTGCCTTGAGGGTGGGGATTTTTGCCTGCTGCCGGGTCACAGTGCGTGGACGGTGCTTTTCTTGGGGTGAGTGCTCAGCTAATGTTCCTGGATGGTGAGTGAATATTTGAAGCCAGATCTGCTCCAGGCAGAGGAGTCAGCATGGGTGCCTGGAATGTTTGGGGTGTGGCGAATGGGGTGGCCAGACTGCAGTTAGGATCAGGAAGGTGGGGAGCTCTGCGCAGGAAGGAGGGGCTGACTTCAGGGAAACCTCCACTCCACTCTCGGATGTTTGGTGAATGGCCCATCGCCAGGCGAGTCCCTTTTCCGGCCAAAGCTGATTGTGTCGGGAGGAGTAAGGTCTTGGTGTTTGGGTTTTATGGCGCTCAGGGTCACCCTTCCAGAAGTTCGTTCTCAAGGCTCAGAATTCCAGCCATTTTCTGGAAGTTCGTCTCTGGACCAAACTGCTGCTGTGAGCCGTTCCTTGTCCCTTAGCTTTTCCTCCAATCAGAGCCTGGAGTAGAACAGCTTTCTGATTAACTGACGGTTCTGACGAGTAGAACCCCAGGGCGTCCAGTTTTATTATGCTCGTGCTTTGCTTTCCTCTTTGCTGAGAACCACAGGGACCAAGCAGGTCAGCAGCGCCCTCAGACAAAGGCTGGTCTCCGTGGCCTTACCTTTTCAAGTTACTGCATGAAATCATCTGTGGACATTTGCAGTTAGCATTCTCTCTTCTAATTGCTCTTACCTCGTGGTCCATGGCTGCTGCCTTTCCTTCCTGCCTTGCTACTTTTTATCTCCTTTTGGGCATAGTTTTCATTTCCGAAAACAATTTTGTACAAGGAAATCACCAAATAATAAAATTATTTTCTATCTCCATAAACAGTGTTAACTATCGTTAACTTAGAGTAACCACAAAAGCAAATATGTGTGCTTTCAGAAGTGAGTATGATTCTAGATTTTCTGTGAATCCATTAGGCTCCTTTGGAAGGTTTTGGCTTAAGCCTGCCAACAGTTCCCTCCAGCTCTCTGGAGCCCTGTGAGGCCTCTGACTTTTTTGTATCTTTCAGGAAACCTAGCTCTTGTCTGTTTAAAATTTAATTTGAATAATATCGAGTCATTAGCACATCGACGTAAAAAGAGCTGTGGGGAAAGTCATGAAGCCCTGTTTGTCACAGTAGGCAAACCGAGCTCCCGAGCAGGCCCCTTCATCTCGTCTCTCTTGCAGGTGCTGTTTGATGACATTGCCCAGTCTATGATCCGTCTTTCCAGCCAGGATCTTCAGTTTCAGCTGGTTGCGGCCTTTCTGCAGTTCCTGGGCGTGCCTTCTGGCCTCAGCCCTCCAGCCTCTTGCCTCTACCTGGCCATGGATGAGAACAGCATCTTCGATGACGGGCTTCATGACGAAATGCCACTGACTTTTCTCAACCTTTCCTCTTCTGGTGTCAGCTGTGTTGGCTGCTCAGACCCACTGGGCCGCCGGCGCTGGACCCGGGGTCACAATCGAGAGGGCGAGGAGTTCATCCGCAACATCTTTCACCTTGTGATGCCTTTGTTTTCAGGCCGGGAGAGGTCTCAGCTCTGCTTCTCTTGGTTACGGTACGAGATCGAGAAGGTAACTCTGGCCTCCTCCACCCCACGTGGGGGCTTCGTACATGATCACGGGGCTCTTGGTGTTCCTCGGAGCACTGGGCCACACCACCTCCTTGTTCAGGGACCCCAGAGGCCCCTGGTGTGTGGCTGCCCCTGCTGAGGGGCCGCGGGGGTGGGTAGGAGGAAGGAGGGTGCAGCTTGCCAGTGACTGGGGCCGTTTGTGTTCGCACTTCTGCTGCCAGATGTCTGAGATTATAGGAGCAGTTAGTGTGAACAGCCAGGCCTAAGCGTAAGCAGGGGTTAGAGGATTTCGGGGTTTATTAAAATAGATAAAATAAGCTACTTGACCCTGCTCCTCATATCCGTTTGCTAGAAATTTGTCTAGGGTGAGCTCTTCTGCCCTCTGCTGGTCACCAGTCAGTGGTGAATCTTAACACCCACGGTTCTGACGCCTGAGCTGCCCATCCACACACCAGGTTGTATCTGTCTGATAAGATGTGGTGGCCACCTCTCACGGGAGGAGACTGCTCAGGGTGTACGAGCCTTGTTTATAGAGGTTTGGATGCAGTCGTGTGGGGGCGCCTGTGGCCTCGGTACAATCCTGAGTTGTTTCCCAGCTCAGGGAGCCTCAGGGTTTACCAAACATGTGAGAAAGGCGGGAAGTGTCGACACCTGTGTGGCTTTCTAACACTGACGGTACAGGGGGGTTGCCGTAAAATCCCAGGGCACTCGGGAGTCCTTTTCTTTTTACTTCTAGGTCATTTGGTGTCTGCACACTAAAAACAAGAAGAGGCTAAAGTCACAGGGAAAGAACTGCAAGAAACTAGCCAAAAATCTCCTGAAGGAGCCAGAAAACCGCAACAGTTTTTGCCTCTGGAAGCAGTACGCACATCTGGAGTGGCTGCTTGGCAACACCGAGGACGCCAGGAAGGTGTTCGATGCGGCTCTCAGCATGGCGGGGGGCAGAGACCTGAGGGACCGTGAGCTGTGTGAGCTTGGCCTCCTCTACGCCGGCCTGGAGGCGGAGCTGTTGCCGGACCCGAGAG
The DNA here is from genome assembly GCF_027475565.1 of Acinonyx jubatus. Lineage (NCBI taxonomy): Eukaryota > Metazoa > Chordata > Mammalia > Carnivora > Felidae > Acinonyx > Acinonyx jubatus. Next base: position 131,161,137 of record NC_069386.1, on the reverse strand, counting down.
GGGCCGCCACGGCACGAGCCATTCACGTACTGACCAGGCTGACGGAGCAGGGGCCCTGCGGGCCCTACTCCGGGCAGGCGCTGGCTGTTCACATCTTGAAAGCTCGGAAGGCGTACGAACACGCGCTGCAGGACTGTTTGGGCGACAGCTGTGTGTCTGCTCCGGCTCCCAGCAACTCCTTCGACCGCCTGACTAGCCTGGTGAAATGCTTCATGCTCTTTCAGTACTTGACCGTAGGGATCGACGCGGCCGTGCGGGTGTACGAGCAGGTGCTCGCAAAACTGAAGGGCTCTGTTCCCCCAGGGGGCTCTGACCCGGAGGACGGTGCCCGCGCCCAGGGCCCCCACGGTGCGCTGGAGGCCGTGATGCTGATGCACACGAGCCTGCTCAGGTTCCACACGAAAGTCAGCCTTTACCCCCTGGCTCCTCTGCGACAGGCTCTCTCCGAGGCGTTAAGGTTGTACCCAGGCAACCAGGTGCTTTGGCGGGCATACGTGCAGATTCAGAGCAGGTCCCACACAGCCAGTGAGACCAGAAGATTTTTCGACGCGGTCACCAGGTCTACCAAACTCTTGGAGCCTTGGTTGTTTGCGATCGAGGCCGAGAAAATGAGGAAGAGACTGGTGGAAAGTGTTCAGAGGTGAGTACGGACATCTTGTTCGTGTGTCCACAGACCTTTGGGGCACGCCTGCCGGGTCCCCACTGCCCTGCTGGGCCCCAGGGATCCGGAAGTGAGTATGGGCCGGGGCTGGAGCGCCCGCCGTGGATGTTCCGGGTGATGGCGGATGACCTGTGGAAAGAGGAGTAAGAGCCTTGCAAGTGGCCACAGCTTTCATTAGGGGCCTTCGTGGCTGCCTCCCTAGGCCGTGCTTTTTGGGATCCTGAACCTTGCTTATGGCGTGTGGGCGGTGACGGTCAGGCTTTCGGCTGTCCGAGGAGCTGTGCTAAGAGCACATGGACCAAGAGCCCGGGCCTGGAGTAGGACTCTGGATCCAGATCCCAATTCCTGCACTTACCAGCCGTGTGGCCTTGGGCAAGTCCAGTCACCTCTAACGGGCTCCCCTTTTGTAACGTGGGAACAGTTGAGAGCCTGCCTCTTAGGGCTGCTCGGAGGGGCCGCTGAGGTGAGTGCTGAGTCCAGAGGGAGCGGGAAAGAATTACCAGTCTCTGTTGTTGTTCCAGATGGTAATAGTATCAGGCTTAACTGTTACCTCTTGATACAGTGTTTGTGTCTGAACGTCGGGCGGTGGTCTTGGGGACACCTTAGCTTAGGCATTATTGTTCCTTCCAGATCTTTGCTGTCGCTTCACCCTGACCTCGTAGAAGCTGGCTACTCAGAGTTGCCTCTGAACAGTGTTTCACTTCATTTTTTATTTCTTCCGTTGGGATTTTGGTCACTCTATTTTCCTTAAATGGAAAGGACTTTCCTCCCCATAAGGTAGAATTTGCATTCCGCTGATCAGAGGGTAGGCTTTCTTTAGAAAACAGAGAGCAAGGAGTTTGCGGGTGATGTCTAGGCAGACTCTGGTGTAGAAAACACACAACCCTGGACGCTGCCTTCCTCTGGCCTCGGAGGGGCCACATCATGTCTGTACTCTGCACCCCTAGCGCCCCCACACCTGGGACAGCACCATCCCTGACACACTCTGGTCCTGCCGATGCTGCTGTCTGCCGTCACTAACGTACCTCTTCTTCCTGTGGCGCCGTGGGTACGAGAAGTGGCCTCGGAGTCACGTGAGCCTGTGTCTTGCAGGGTAGATGGTAGAGAGGTCCACGCCACAATTCCCGAGACCGGCTTGACACATCGCATCAGAGCCCTGTTTGAAAATGCGTTGCGGAGCGACAACGGCAGCCAGTGCCCCTTACTGTGGAGGATGTACCTGAATTTTTTGGTAAGCAAATATGTAGAGTTTTTGTTTTTATGCCGAGCTTTGCTTCGTCACAAGTGAGAAGTTAGAGGCGTCCGGTCGCCACCTCCTGGCAAAGCTGGCAGGGGCTTGCTTTTGCCCTCACGCCTCCATGGCCTCGCTTAATCCTCATGGGAACCCCGGTGACTAACGTCCGGTGTCTCAGGACTGGGCAAGAGGTCGCGGGTTGTGGATCTCTTGGAGTTGATTTTGTTGAGTCAGCAACTTGGAAGTGGTCTGAGCTTTCATTGGAAAGAGACCTTAGTTCTTTGCCATCTGTTCATAAGAGTTCCCAGATCCTGATTCTGTTCTGTCGTTAAAGGTAAGAGTCACCCTAGAATGTCGCTTTTACAACGACCTCTCCAGAGAAGCTTTGTCTCACTGAAAAGTACCGTGGTGATTGAACATGGTGCAGTGCCCTTTAATTTTGCTGCTGTGCGTGTGGGGGCTGCTGGGTGGGTCCTGGGCTTCAAGTGTCGGTGAGTCAACTTTGCCTTTGGTTCGGGACCTGGCCTCGGAACGGGCCTCATTTGCCACAACACGTCTACTGCCACATTGCATGGCAGTTTAGAAACCTAGGCTTCTAGGCCACTTCAGTGTTTGAGCTGAAGGCTACTAAACCACGTGATCTGTAACGAACGTCGTAGCTTTCAGAAGCCAGGAGTGATCTTCCTTATCTCTGTTTCCACTGGGTAACTTAAGACAAAGTTTGTGGACTTTTCCACTTGACATAGGACAGAGTCGGGTGTAAAGAGCACGTAAGTTACGGATTAGGAGAGCTCTGGGCCTCCCCCCATCTTTGCACATTTCAGAATTCATGTGGGTGTATCCCCCTCTCCCCCCGACCTCTGAAAGGCCCGAGTGGCAGGGAGGACGCGTGATCCCGGGACAGCCGCCTACTGGCCCACCGGGGACAAATAGGCACTTCCTTGTGGGCGGAAGTCGGCATCAAGATGAATTACTGCAAAAGTTTGTGTGTTTTTGTGACATTTAAAAAACCACAGAGCTCAGATTTGGTATTTTGATGCCCGTGTGTGACGTGGAAACCTTCAGAAGTCCAGGTGCTGGTGTGGTGTTCACGGCGCACTCGTGGTGGTGGCCTGTTAACCGGGGGTGCAGCCAAGGCAGCAGCCAGAACGGGTTCCAGGCGCACCTCCGCTCCCGTGGGTGGAGCCACAGGAGCCACTCAGCCGAAGGAGAGGAGACGCTCCCTAACATTTCCAGCGCTGTTACCACGCGAGCCTTGGTCAGCAAGTGAAAGACCTTGAAGCGTAAGAAGCGATGGCTCACGCGTCTGCCAGTTCTAACGTCTCCCGTCTTGGTCGGTAGAGATGGGTGGTGCGAGGTGGACCGGGTGTATTTTTTACAAAGCTCTTCCATGAGCCAGATTCGGATTTTGGACAAAAAAACTCTTGTTGACTTGGGAGAAAAGAATGGGGGCCCTTGTGGGATTTCTCCTTCTGGAAAGGTTAGCACTGGACTGAGGGGGAGTTAGAGCCGAGTCAGAGCAGGACTTTTTCTCACAGCTCCTGAGGCATCTGGGACGGTTCCCAGGGCTCTGATAACCCGGGAGAAAAATCAGAATAGGGCCAGAATGCTGGGGTGCAGGCCGCGTGTGCAGGGAGAGGCCAAAGGGAGCCGGCTCCATAAGGAGGGCTGGTGCTTTGGCTGGTTGTGTCTTTGTGCCTTTCCGGGTGCGTGTGCGCACGTGCGGATTTACTCCCTTATTTTCTTTGGGAGAACGATGGAAAGAATTACAGTTTGTTGTTGGCCGTGGTGAGTATGGGAGAAGAAAGGAATTGGGGAAACAGTTAACTTTTCCCACTGAGGTTTGGACTTAGGTTAAAACCTGTTTGGGGGGCGCTTCCAAATGTGCTGTTCTCCCTACACAGTAACCAGCGCTTTGCCACTGAACCTTGTTGTTTTGGCTAAAATTACAGTTTGTTCTTTTTTTTTTTAATTTTTTTTTTTAAGTTTATCCATTTATTTGGAGAGAGCGAGCGAGCACAAGTTGGGGAGGGATAGAGAATCCCAAGCAGGCTCTGTATGGAGCATGCAGAGCCTGACGTAGGACTTGAATTCACAAACTGTGGGAGATCATGACCTGAGCTGAAGTCAGACACTTAACCAACTGAGCCCCCCAGGCACCCCTCGTTCTTTTTTAAAAAAATTTTAAGTGAACTCTACTCCCAACATGGTGCTCAAACTCACAGCCCCAAGATCAAGAGACGCACACGCCATCGACTTAGCCAGCCAGGCGCCCCGAAATTGCCATCATTTTCAAGATTCTTCGGGTGTTTTGGTCACGTACCTGCACAATTGGGAAAGAAACTAGAGTGTATAAAGCGGTCCGCTGGTGCCCTGGGCTCGATGAAGTCAGTCTTACTAACAGAAAAGGGAGCAGGGGCACCCAAGCCGGTGGTCACCGGATTGCATTTTACCCTCCGCTGCCATTTCTTCTTTCCCATTGACCGCTAGCAGAAGTTAGAACATATTGAGAGGCCAGCATGTACGAGAGCCTCTTTGGTTCACCGCGCTGGTGCTGAGTACGTAAGCCTCCGGAGGGACCGTCGGAATCCCGGATCCACCCGAGCACCACACCCCTGCCCTCTGCTCCTCCACCAGCTGTGTCCTCTACAGTTCTGTGCTTGTCCTGTCCTGGTGCTGCGGGTCACGGTACACATGCCATGGTGGCGGTACCGGCCCTTCCCCACGGGCTGGCCCACTGCAGCCGAGCCCCCAGGTGGATTAGTACAGAGTAGTTTCTGTAGCCCTAGACTCTCTGCTTCAAGTAATCATTTCTGTGATTTGCCCCCCGACTCAGGTTTCCTTAGGAAACAAAGAAAGGAGCAAAGGCATGTTCTACAAAGCACTTCAGAATTGTCCCTGGGCAAAGGTAAGTTCCAGAGCCCCTGAGATCCGCACATTCCCAGGGACCTTCCCGCCAAGCCTCGGTGCCCGCCCCTCTCCCGTGTCCTTGTGGACAGGGCCCATGCCAGACCCTTTCATCGTGCAGCTGTACCCTGTGGAGCCTCAGCGGATGGGCGATTGATTGTTTCCTTTCCTTGCGCATTGCTGTGGGCAAGGGGGGTCCATCATTTGCCCAAAGCTCAGCCCAGATCCTGAAAGCATTGGGGTCTGTGTCCCAAAGCCCGGTCAGGAGGTGTCAAACACGGGGATAGAGATGTCCACCTAGTCCTGACCCCACTTCGGGAAGAGAAGGCTTTGCTGGAGTTCACCCCTTCCACCCCACTTCTGTGAATTGGGCGTCCTGCCCAGTGAGGCCGAAGGGGAGTGCAGGCTGTGGGGGGCGGCGTGGGGGCAGCTGGCTAGCACTGGACCCCTGGCCCTAGGTGCTGTACCTGGACGCCGTGGAGCACTTCCCCGAAGAGATGCAAGAGGTCCTGGACCTGATGACGGAGAAGGAGCTCCGGGTGCGCCTGCCCGTCGAGGAGCTGGCGCTTCTGCTGGAGGACTAGACCAGGAGAGAACGGGCCCTGCCTTCCGGGCCTCTCGCCTACCCCGCCCCCAACCCCCCCACCGGAGCCGGGATGCACAGGACGGGGACACGTGCGTGTGAGCATGTGTCACGAGACCTCCGCTTTTCAAGTTTCTTAATTCTTAGTAATTTGGGTCTGGGTTATCAGTCTTTTACCTCTTGCACATTGTTTGGATGTGTGAAGGACACAAAACCATTGTTTACATATTGTATATGTGAATTTGTGTACGTAGGGAAGAATCCTGCCAAGTGAAAACTAAACCCGTCGTGGCTGGCGTGCGGGAGGTCTGTTCCACTCCTCTGCCCGGCCACGAACGTTCCCCACTGGCACCCTTGGTGGTCCTGCCGTCGTGGTAAGAAAGGTCTGGTTTCTGAGCACTCGGACCTCTCCCCGCAGCTGGTGAGGAGAGCAGCTTTTGCCCTTAAGAGCCGTTTAAAACTTGGTGTTCTGGCCTCGCTCCCGTTTTAAAAGTTTCTCATTATTTGCCAGGCTCTTGATGCCACCTCCCTTCTGTGGACCAGGAGCATCACCTGGGGGCTTGTTAGAGGTGCAGCCTCCAGGGCCCACCTCAGCCCTTCTGAGTCAGGGCCCGCACTTGAACAGGACCCCCTGGGGACTTAGGTGCACCAAGTGTGGGGGGCACTGCCCAAAGGACCCCTGCGGCAGGGGAGTGTGCAGGCGGCCATCTGACAAGTGCAGAGTGGAGCCAGCGCCTTCCCACCAAACCCACCCCTGCCTGGGGGCTGTGACACAGAGGCCCAGACCCAGACCTGCCAGGCCACATTCTTGTTTTGATTTCTGAGGGTATGAATGGAACGAAACGTAAATATCCACATTCAGACCACTTTCTTCTGAAAAGGACACGCCTTGTAGTCATTATTAAGGACACTGAACTGGGAGGAAATTGCTCTACCTTCCCTGAGGTCCTGCTCTAAGAGAAACGCGGACAGCTGCTGACTCTATCCTGATCTCTAGAACGGCTGAAGTTGTATTTCTTTGGCATCTCATCCAGAGAAGCCCGTGTCGTGGAAGAGAATCTTGCCTAGAAACCAGCGGACACTGGTTGGGGAGAAGGGCGGCGGGTCAGGGCACCCGAGGAAGGTGGCTGGCCAGCCAAGTGGACGCTTGCCTCGATCTGCCCCGCTTCCTTCGCGGCTTCAAGACTGAACTGTTCAAGAGAGGGGAGAGGTGCCGGAAATGGATGAAGAAAGGTAAGGGGGAGCTCTAACAGGTTTTGAGAACCCTTGAGGGGGGTTAGCTTTCTGAACCTAAGAACGAGCAGGCAGGGCAGATTCCTGTTGGGAACCTTGCTTAGCAGCGCCAATACCTTCCTGCCCAAAGGATGCTGGAACCCTCATGCTCCACAGACCTTCCAGAAGGGAAAGCTGAGTTTCCTTCTGAAGCCAGAACCACACAGTCGGCCTCTGTTGCTTAAACAGCAGACACCGCTGGCTTTGTGGCTGCTGTTGTCCAGCCCTGCCGCCGGCTCTGGGGAGGAGAGCAGGGCAGGAGGTGTTCAGGTCTACACTCCTGGCCGTCGCCCAGAAGCCTCCCTAACGCCTTGGTCCACCTAATGCTGGACCAGCTGCTGAGCGGCTGGCGTGGAGGCTCCAGAAACGGGACGAACTGAGGAGGCGCTCACTTTATTGGGGGGAGAGCACTGCATGTGGCCAACACATGAAGGCAGCCTGGCGGGCACCCTACACACCACGCTCAAAAAGGGACACGGGAGGTTTTGCTAAGAAAGACCAACGGGAACGCGGGTTCCTCTGGGCGGCTTCCCAGCCTCATCCCTCAGAGGAGTCGGGACACCCCGATCGTTTCCTTGAAGGCAGATGTGGTTGCTACAAGTAGAGCCCTTCAGGGGTGCCTTCTTGTTTTTTATAAAGAACGTTTTCTTTCGATTTTTTGAAGTCTTCATTTGTTACTTTCATTCTGCGTTCTCTCAAGGCCATCAAACCAGCTTCTGTACAGATCGCCTGTGAGAAAGAACAAACAGTATGTTCAGAAAATGAAATACTTTGTGTTCTAATGATTCAGAGAGCTACTTTGAAATAAGGTGTAAGAACGCCCACACGAAAACTGCCTCAACCATTTGGGAAAAGCGGAGATCTTGTGAATGTCTGAAGCCTTCTAATGATTTTCTCAGGGGATCTGAGGTGGCTTTGAGGAGGAGGACTGGCTCGGGGTCTACCTGGCGGAGTGGCTTGGGAGGGAAGGTCTGCCAACGGCCCCACTGTCGTTACAGGGAGCCACGTTCCTGGGCCACAGCTGCCGTTACACTGGGAAACTTCGCGGCAACAGAGCACACGTCCAGTTCATCTACCTACACTGAGGAGAGAGCATGCGTTCTGGCTAAATGGAAATCTCCCCATTTACTGCATTTATTGTCTCGCAACACTTGCCAAAAGTAAAACAACCCACACAACATGATGTGATAAAACCACAATCTCAGCACTAAGTTTCTATCTGGTTATGACCCTCAGGATATTTCAAATGGTTCAGCAAAAAAGAAAGTGAACAAAATGATAAAGTAAAGAGGTAAAACGGTAACACTTGGTGAACTGAGGTGATGGGTATGTGGGCATTTACTATTGTTGCAACTTTTCTGAAGACTTCAAATTTCCCAAAGCTGGTGCAAAATTTAAAAACTCTCTCTAAATTGAAGTTAGCGACAGAGACACTAACCTAGTTCTACAGATGCCAACGATACGCAGTTCAGTGCGGGCACCGGCGTGAAAAGGCCCCACACGCGCCGTCCCTACCTGACCGTGGCACTTAACCCTACCTGACAGAAACCCAGGTCCTCACATACAAAGCAGGCTGGACACACACTCAGTGCTGCCGAGCCTCGCCCTAATTCTGGTCATCTGGGAAGAAACGTCCTCACGCGCACACACAGCTAAGAGGTACAGTCCAGCCCAGGTTCTCACCTTGATGTCGGCCCCAGAGAGGTCATCTTTAGCCATGATCAGGTCGTCCAGGGTCACATCATCGGCCAGCGTCATCCTGCTTGTGTGGATCTGAAAGATGCGCCTCTTGGTCTTTTCATCGGGCAGGGGGAACTCAATTTTCCTGTCAATGCGGCCTGCGGGTATAAAAGGTTTCCAGTCACACCCCTGTGGCTCCCCCCAGGCTCCGCTGTGGCTCGGGAAGCCTGTCTCCTCACACCTGCAGTTTCAGAGGGAAACTTCCCTTGTGGGAAGGGTCCAAATCTTGAAAAGTGAACACTGCTCTCTGTAAATATCCACGTCTGAATTCATCCCGTTTAAAAGAAATCCTCTCTCCTCTGGTACCTTCAGAAACACACAAACTAGCTACTGCTGCTTTTGGTGCTACCCGAATGCGAAATTAACTGGAGCTACCATAGGAGCTATTTCTTCAGAAAAAAGAACATTCGTTACGGGAAAGAGAAACGGTCACAACTTAAGACTGCGATGAAAAGGGCCACGCTACACCTACTGCATCATGCTCTTAGCCACTACCTCAGTGGAACGCAGCTTTTGGGAAGTTATTCTACCCTTCAATAATGTATTTGCCTTGATGTGTATCACTTTTAAATCCCCTGAAAGTGCACTTAAACACGAACACATATAAACACACTCATTCTCCGTGATGGGACAAAAGCAAATCTGACCTGGTCTGATAAGTGCTGGATCCAAAGTTTCTATTCGGTTTGTGGCCATGATAACTTTCACGTCACCCCTTGAATCAAATCCATCCAACTGGTTCAACAGTTCCAACATTGTTCGCTGGATTTCTCTTTCACCACCGGAATTTGAATCGTATCTTTGAAAAAGAAGAGAAGGGTTGAAAACCGAAGTGATCTGCTGAAGGGGAATTATAAAAACACCTCTGATGCCCTCAATTCTAGCAACAAAATCAGCACAGCCTCCCAACCACCACATAATCTTACTTAAACTGTAGATGTTTTGTGCCTGAGATGGCATCAGTAATTCAGATTGCACGTTTGGTATCTGAGCCCCCGACCCAACCATGAGCTCCTGGAAAGCCTTGTGACAATGGCTGTGTCCCCAGAGTGCAGATGATGCCTGGCTCAGAATGGAAACTCAAGGCATGGCTGCACACTAATCTCCAGATGGTCACAACTCCCGGGTGGTTGTCACCTGGCACCCCGGAGCAGAGCCTAAAGCATCCACAGCCGCGTACAGAAGGAGACAAGGCAAACCCATGTGCAGGCCACGCAGGCAGTGCTCCGTGATCATTCCCAGACAAGAGCTACAAGGTCTTTACCTCTAAATGACACAAAGAGAAAAATGTACCTTTTTGTTCCAATGGCATCAATTTCATCAATAAACACGATGGATGGCGCGTGTTCTTCTGCAACTCGAAATAACTCCCGAACGAGTTTGGGCCCATCACCTAGGTACTTCTGAATAAGTTCAGAGCCAACCACTCTTAGGAAAGTGGCTGAGGTTTGGTTTGCTACTGCTTTGGCTAATAAGGTTTTACCTATTTTAGGTTAGAAAAAAAGACAAAGTGAAAAAACCCTCAAGTTCTGTCTTAACTTGAAAACCCTGTCACTACCACCTAAAACGGGCAGATCCCTCCGATGAAAAGGCATGCCGCCATTCCAGTGTCTTGACATTATGTTCTCCAAGGCAGATAAGAGGAAATTCAGAACGTTCTGATTATTTTTAACCATCTTCCTAAAGTCATCATCATAGTGTCAGAAAATACACTTTACTGGGTTATTCGAACTTGCATAGAAGTTGCAAGTTATTAACCCGACGCATGCCACCAGGGTTTGAGATCCAAACTCTACTCTGAAACAATCAGTGATGGAAAAACGGCCTGAGAACCCTAGGTCTGACCTAAGGAAACACTCTTTAGCACCAGGCCTGCAGCCCCCGGGGCCACCCGAGGAGTCGTGGCTGTGCTGGCTGGGCTTCCCCGAGGCTCAGCTGAGACAGGGCCAGCTCCCAGTGAAACCCACAAATGATAGTTCAGACTTTTCTCAGTCTCTGTTGTGTCCTTGTGAGGAACTTCCTCTCACCAATCTCAGGGAAGATCTCAAACATTTCCAGTCCTGCCCCGTTCCTTGAGATTTCTATTTCAGGTCAAAACCAAGAGATCTGGCAGCCATTGTGTGAAGTTTAGGGCTGGAAGACCTTGGCCCCTTTGATGGTGAGTGAGGACAGGGGCACAGGGCCAAGCAGGAGCGTCAGGACATGGTGGCAGCTAGAGCAGGGCTGGTAAAGGACCAACCTTAGGCCCGCGGGGGAAGGGGAGGAGGCTGCCGGGGAGTAACACGGAAGACTTAGTTCAAGTGGGAAGAAGGACGAGGCGCTAAGCTTTACTACAAGATGTGGCCACGACATCCTTGTGGTGAGACAGACAGAGGGCTTAAAGTGCGGAGACTCCCCGAGAGAACCGACTAGGGCTGGTGAACAGAAGACAAAAAGGACCTTTCTAAGTGGGTGGCATCTTTCAGTCCAGAAACGGCCAAGGCCAGCTGCTGTGGCACTGCAGTAGCCAGAGGGCTCACCGAACCGGCTTCTTCCTCCTCCTGTCAGGCCCACCACCCTGTGCTTCACCCCAGCTCCTCAGATCGGTCCCCAGCAGTGCACATGCACCAAAGGAGGCCTCTCTTCCAGCCTCAGCCCTGTTGCCAGCTCACTCCCAGAGCGACCGCGGCCTTGGGCTAGTGGTCACTGGCCTCTCTGATACTTGATTTCCTGGGCTGTAAGAGGACAGGCTGCAGAAGCTCCATGCCTCTGGAGCTCATCTCCACTTGTCTCCCAGTCCCTCCACTGTGGGCGGTCCCCAGTCCTCTCAGGATCCTCCTGGGAACGTGGTTTCCATTCACTCAAATAACTGTGCTTCCTCTGGAATTTACACAGCGATGTACTAAGTCCTGGACTGTACAACTTACTCAGGTCAACTAGTCGCACGGTGAACCAAATATATGTGTGTTTATCTTCATCCACGTATACAGTATTATATTCATTCGGTACCAGTGGACCAGAGAACGAACCTAATCTGAACAGCACAGAATAGGTTTTAAGTCAGCGGTTCCCCACCGTGGTTCTGATGTCTGGCCACACACTCCAGATGCAGATCGGGATTTTCAGGGTGGGACCAAACACTGGTATTTTTTAAAGCTCCAGGGTGATCCTAGTGTACAGCCGAGGTTGAGCATCCTGGTTTATTTCCTGTCTTATAAAGTATATTTAATAGACTCACACTAATCCCGAATCATGAATACTTGAAAGCCTTATGTTTTACAGCATGTAAATGAGGTATACAAGAGGAGTTCTAAGAAACTGTAAATGCATTCACACTGAGCAGGCATTTGGGGTGGGGGCTGCCTACTGGTGTTCGTTTTTTGTTGCAATTCCTACTACTGTTTTTAACACATTAAGTCTGTTAAGTCTACAATTTCAAGTCGGAGACAATTCAGTTTCTAAGCATCTACTATACAGATAAATATACTTTTGTGTAATAGGTATGTTTCCGTATTTATTCCAAAAACGTCCAAAATGCCGCTTAGAGAACTTTGTTTTAAACTAAGGAATTGTGGCATCATTACTCAAGAATTAATTATAACAAGCTAATACTGCAGCTCAGGAGATCAGCTGAGTGCCCAGAGAGTGTCAAACACGGAGCATACGTACCTGTGCCAGGTGGTCCATAGAGAATGACCCCTTTTGGGGGCTTTATACCCATCTCTTCATAATATTCAGGATGAGTGAGAGGAAGCTCCACAGATTCCTACAGAAAACAAACACTGGTAAAAATAAAACGCTTTCCTACTAAAATTACCAGATCCATTAACCGGCGTCAAGAATATAGCTCACTTTCAACAAAAATAAGCTAAAACCTCACTTACTACTGTTAGAGACACTGTGGGTGACTTCCTCTAGCAGCAAGGACACATTGAAGAGGACCTCTGTCCCGCCTGAGCTGCCGCCCCCTGCCTATTGCTCCCAATTTCCCTCTAACTTTCCAGAAGCCAGCCTTGAGCAACATTTAATAAGCTCTTCCTGAGCAAAAGAACTTCAAGTGAAAATACACCCTTTCCATTTAAACTACAGACAGGAGCTGGGATGATTTTCTGATTGCTGTTACACCAACGGACACACTGGCTAGAGATCGAGCTGTCTGAGAGGTGCCGGGTGGAGACCGGGGACAGCTGTGCATGACCTCCCTACAGACAAGACGCCGTGCAGGTGGCTGGCCCACAGCCAACCTGAATGACCACTGCACTTCCCCCGACTCATACTGTCCCCACATCACTGGAGGTTTCCAGATGGCCACAGCTGAAGTTAACACAGATGGAAACATTATATATTCACACACACAATAAACGCTGCATATAAAAAGGATTAAGCTGCAGCTGCTGAAGCAACAATCACCCAATTTATTTCCATTACCTAACTCGGTATTAACAACTACAAAAGAGCACACTGGCAAGCTCTGTTACTGTTTGATCAGTACAGAAAAAACAAAATATGCAAAATAACTCTAAGCACCCTAAATGAGGCAGCAGTAAGAAATCTAAAGTCTAAAAACCCAGAGCCCGTGCCTAGACCTACCTTAATTTCCTGGATTTGGTTGTCCAACCCCCCAATATCAGCATAGGTTTCCTGGGGGGCCTTTTCTACTTTCATCACCGTGACCAAGGGATCCGTGTCATCCATGAGCACCCCTATGACGGCATGTACCTACAGAGAACGTTAAGTTTTACTGCAGGGACGTGAGGTTTACACAATCCATTTACAACAGTGCAATGCCAGTCACCAGAACGGCACGAATAGGCGGATCTGAGAGGAAGGAGAAAGCATCCCTAATTCGGGGCTTCGAGACTGGCAACTTGCCTTGTGGTTGAGCAGGACCGAACAGCCTGGCTCCAGCAGGTCCTTGTCTACAAAGGAGAGAATGCTGACGTAGTGTTCTGAGCCCACAGACGTGGACACGATGGCGTGATTGTCATCAATGATCTCTTCCAATGTTCCTACCGACATCGGGGTCCCCCTCAGATCATCCACCTTTGATCTCTCCTCCTATGTAAGAGTATGCCACGAAGGAAAAGCGGGTTAGACCTAAAAAGTAGACAATGCTGACAGTTTTACTAGAGTTACTAGATTTTACTACGTTTACAAAGCAGGTGGTGCTTTTAAAAGGCAGCTAATTTATGATTCATAAGAGCCTGCACAGGTCAACTGCTTGAATTTCACTTATTCACTGAATTCTATTTAATAACTAAAACCGTCAATTTGTAAAATCAAAGTTACAGTAATTTCTCAGTTTACCTCTTGCTTTTCTTCTAAAGGCTTCATTTGTTCCTGATTTCTAATGAATTCTTCCTCCATGAGAAGATAGTCTTTAATTCTCTCTAACTTCAGTAATTTTAAGCGGCACTGAGTGTGAGGTGTCACTGTAATTGAAAAAGTTTTATTGTATGTGGAGCTTGACATTCGCAATGAATTAAGTCCATTCATAAGAAAAAAAGGTTAAGACTTAAAATAAGCTAATAAGCAGGTGCCTAAATGCAAAGGGAAGAGAGACTTTGGCAGTTCTAAGTAAGCAGGTAAAAACGGGACGAGTTCCATGACCAGACAGCTAATACAAAATGACATACACTAAGTGAACTGTCTTTATATATAAGAAAAAAAGAACTCAAGGACCCAAAAGATAGTTTGCTTTGGTGTTTTATTCCCCATAGGTGCTAATAAGAATAGCTACAAGTGCTGTTCAGTCAGAATACATGCTGCATGCTAGCTAGAACAAAAGCATCCACTTGTAGGAGGACCGTGAGATATCAGTGGTATTAACATAGGTGGCAAACATTTTTTCCACACTCTTCTGCGTTCTTTTGGCTTGAAGTCCCCTGCTGCACAGGAATTTTAGCATATATAGACAAAAATGCCAATCTTTTCTTTTGTGGTTCCTAGGTTTCCTCAAAATGTCTCTCCTTCCCTGAGGTTAAATATATTCCTGAATTTTTGTTCATTTACTTATTTTCACATCTGTACTACATCTGGGATCTAATTTCATTTTCCCTCAACAGCAAATAAAATATGCCAGCCATTTATGTTAAATACTTCATCCTCTTCCCACAGAACTCAGACATCACCTTACCATATAGTAATGACCCATGTAATGTGACTTCCTATGCTCTTCTGGCAATCTGAGGACCTAGTCTTTACCGATACCATATTGACTCATTATTCATTTTTTCAAATTGTCGGATTCCTTTCATTCTTAACCAACCAACATTTAAAAAATCATTTCATCTAAGCAGGAAGAGACTTATTTAGATGGGGATGGGAGGGTTATGTAAGCCGAAGTGATGAGAAAAAGGCAGCCATGGGAAGGAGAGGGGGGGGAAGAATGTTTTTAAGCAAAGGGCAAAAGCCCTAATGTGGATAAGAGTCAAAGAACACAAGGCAGGGCCGTGTGAACGACAGCAAGGGGAGTGACGGGCTGAGGACAGAGGTGGGCTGGGTCAGGTCACCTGATCTGAATCTCAGTCTATGTTCAGTATGAAGCCACTGAAAAAGCTAGTGTTCAGGAATCCCAAGACGGACGTTCCAACACAGTGGCGTTCCATTTCTTCGGGGAATAAGCGTGTTTTCTAAGTTATTGAAGCTCAATCTGACTTTTCTAATCTCAAACTACACTCTTCATACCTCAGAGGAGCTGGCTGTTTAAGCGAGACATGGTTGTATACCGTCTGCACACTGCTAACACCAAAGCACAGCTTTTACCGCAGCCCAGAGGTAGGGCCACACCCGCGAGCAGAGCTGCAGCCACCCCGTTTCCTGACTCCGCATTCCGACCTCTACGCTACACACACAGACGGCTCTCGTGGAACCGACACAGCAGGGAGGAACCATTACCCAGTGGCAGCTTGCTGGCAGCATCCGGTCCCTTTGTTTTCTTCTTCTTTTTCCCCACTCTGGTTGGTACAGGAGGTTCGTACTTCTTTTTCTTGTCCTTGAATTTTTAGAACAGCAGGAAAAAACAAAAACCATACCAATCATATCAAAACACAAACTTCTGTAGGGCCATCATCTATTTCTCGGGGCTGTAATTTTCCTGATCTTTCAGAATGCTATTAAAAACTCCTTTTACAAATAAAGCTAGGTTTACACTTCTGCAATTGGTGAATGTAACTGATCTTTTTATTTTTTTATTTTTAAAAGTTTATTTATTTTGAGGGAGTCCGTATCAGAGGCAGAGAGAGAGAGAGAGAGAGAGAGAGAACCCCAAGCAGGCTCTCTACTGTGAGGGCGGAGCCTGATGTAGGGTTCAATCTCACGGACTGTGAGATCATGACCCGAGCTGAAATCAAGAGTCAGACGCTTAACTGACACCTCTTGATCTTTCTTTTTACAATACACAATGACAGACTATTCAATAAGGACTAGAGGTCAGAATTCAGAATTATATACCAAAAGTTTGAGCTGAAATAATGAGACAATTCTTCTTCACATCTGAGGATATTAAACACTAATTTACTGGCAATTTATTTTAACACTCTGTAGTGTTATTTTACACATTTAAACATCATTAATTCAGGGTGGGGGGCCTGAGTGGTTCAGTTGGTTAAACAAGCATTCGACTCTTGGTTTTGGCTCAGGTCACGATCTCACGGTTTGCGGGTTTGAGGCCTGTGTCACGCTCTATGCTGCTGGTGCGAAGCCTGCCTGGGATTCTATCTCCCTTTGTCTGTGCCTGTCCTACAACCACACTCCCTCTCAAAATAAATTTTAAAAAAAATCATTAGTTCAGGGCACCTAGGTGGCTCAGTCATTTGAGCATCTGACTCTTGATTTCGGCTCAGATCATGATCCCAGTGTCGTGGGATCAAGTCCTGTGTCGGGCTCTGTACTGAGTGTGGAGCCTGCTTAAGATTCTCATTCTCATTCTCTCTCTCTCTCTCTCTCCCCTCACCTCCCCTCTCCTCCCACTCACCCCCTTTCTCTCTCTAAAATGAAACTAAAAATAAAAATCATTAATTTGTAATTACTTACTTGACAGGTCAACAATCTTCTACAACATGAAATGGATACTGTATGTGAGGCCAGGCTGGTTAAAAAACTACAGGATTACTTATTTTGCATTTTGACACTCACGAGTCCCCAAAGAACTTCTCAGCTGAGAGCCAAGATATGTTGCACAAGATATGTTTACTCACATCACAGACGCATCTGGCTTATTTACCTTGTCATCCTTCTTGCCACCTCCAGGGCCATGACCACCACTCTGACTTTGACCCTGAAAAAAGAAATCAGAGGTATAAATTCAGAATGCAATCACTTCAAAAGAACATCCTTATATTCCCATGATTCCATGACACCATTTAACATTTCTGGACTTAAGATGTACCTTGCAGTCAACATGTACATTTAGCATTGTAGAAATTTCTTTTCTTCCTGAAAAGCTGTTAGTGGATCAATGGTGTGCCCTGCAACTGTTTGCATCTTAAATCAAGGACAAGTCTACTAAGAAACTGATGTATCATAATGAGGCTGGGATTCTAAGACCACCCCTTTTTTGAGGGGAAAGTAGAGCTTGACATTCTTTAATATAAATATAAAACTACTTGAGTGAGTATATTTCATGAAATTAGGCCATCAAAGCTAAGTCATTTTACCTATTTAACAATCATTTATCAATCGTTTACTCCTTACTAAGATCACACCAAGACCCAGGAGACTTTCCTTTCAAAAGCAACTTACATACCTCCCATCTCTGAAGCCTGGGGCTCTCAGTCAGGTCTTTCTTCCCAACCTGAAAAGCTAAATCACCTTAAGGTATCAAGAACTCAAGTGTATTAATACACTCGTGGGATTTGGGGATTTTAAAACAGACCCCTCGGCTACAAGGGATGGCTTAATAAAGAACAGTATCTCAAAGCTGGTGGCATTTTAAACAATAGTGAACTTCCTTGAATAGAGGAGCCCTCAGTCCCCTCAAATCACTTCCACGTAAGCACCTCTAAATTAATACACCACCAGTTTAATTATCAAGACAGAACAATGTATCATTGTTACCTAGAAGAGTTAGGGTCAAATATAGTTCCCCACCTGCAGGATTCTTAAAATTCTGTGCTTTATTCTGAAGAAGGTAATTGCAGGCTCTGAAAAACTGTGGTTCCCAGAGTTAGTTATACCGCAGTAGGCTGTCCAAAGTACAGGCCTTTAATACTTCCACCTCCTAAAGAAATGTGCTGTTGGCTGGGGCAGCTAATGTTTGTGGGGTGCTTACTATGTGCCCAAGTCTGTACCAGACATTTTCCTTTACTACTTCATTAATTCCACACCACCCTTCAAGGTAGGGTTTATCATTCCCAGTTTTTAGACGAGGAACTGCGATGAGCCTAAGAACATGGGCTATGGAATCAGATGCATCTAGCTTTAAACTCCATCACACAGGTCACCTCCCTGAGCCTCAGCATTCTTAACCAGAAAGTGGGGATGATTCTAGCTCCCCTTACTGAAGATGAGGTAAGGCACATAAACCACTCAGCATGTGCATGACTCACAGTAACTCCTCAGCAATACAGTATCACCAGTGAACAAGAAAACATTAGGGTCAGGATTTTAATTACCAGCCTGGTTACAAAATCTGGGCTCTGAAGTAAATCTGTCTGGTTCAGTTCTTCACTCTCATTTAACCCATCTCTGTTTTTATCCACAACTCTGACCTCCCACTCACTTTCCCACAGCATTTTCTCCCCTCACCAATCCAGCTATTCCTTTGTAAAACAAGGAGCTGATCCTTTAATTTTCCTCAAAAACCTTCAGCTGCTCCCCAGCATTTATGGTGTAATGTCCAAACTCTAGAGTGGCAGACGTGGCCCCTGCCACACTGGCTGCAGCTAACCTTTCCCAGGTTCATCTACCACTCGTGATCCCGCAAGTCTGGCCCCACAGGAGGGCATCTTCCTGTACAGGTCATAAACCTCTTCATTTCTGGGGCATTTTACAAGATGTTTCTCAGTCTCAAATAACAATAACAAATATACCCATTTCAAGCCCTTACTCTATGCCAAACAGTGTGCATTCTCAGGGTATCATCTAGTTTACTTCTTACAGACTCTATGAAATTGGCACAATCATAACCCCTGGTTTACAGATACGGAAACCAAGGCCCAGAGATGTTAAGTGACTTGCCTATTCTCACAAAGCTTGTCAGCGATGTAGCCAGGAATCACGAAGGTCTATTGGACACCAATATCTTCCTGCATGGCCTCTAGCAAAGACTGGCAGGGTTTGTGTAATAGCACAGCCACTTAATGTGTCTCTGTTTCCTCCTTGGTAAAGTGAGGATGATAATAATTACTGTAAGGATAAGAAGAAAATGCTGGAATATAACCCTATGTCTATTGCAGCATTATTTACAGTAGCCAAGATATGGAAGCAACCTAAGGGTCCATCAATAAATGAATGGATAAAGATGGTGAGGCGTGTAAATGCACACAAACACAATGGACATTACTCAGCCATTAAAAAAAAAAAAAGATCTTTCCATCTGTGACATTAACGGACCCAGAGGATATTAAGTTAAATGAAGTCAGACAGAGAAAGACAAATACAACGCGATTTCACTTGTATGTGGCATCAAAAAACAAAGCAGAAACAGATCCATAAACAGAGAACTGGTGGCTGCCAGAGGAAAGGGACAGTGGGTGATGGGGAATGGAAGGCACAGGCTTCCAGTTATAAAAGGTATAAATCCCGGGGATAAAAGGTAAAAGGTACGGCACATAAAGCACATAAATATACAGACAGTGGCACTGGGATAGCACTGCACTGTAAAGGGACAGATGGCAGCTACAGTGAGAGCACAGCAGAGAACAGACTCGTCCAATCACTGGGTTGTCCACCTGAAACTAATTTAACACTGTGCCAGCTCTACTTCAATAACAATAACAGTGACAAGGAGAATAATGCTGGAAAAGTACCTAGCACATGCTTAGAACATTACCCCCGAAGTCCTTACAAGACCTAGAAGACTATGTGGTCGGCGTTCTTGATGTTCAGGATACAGGCTGAACACACTGCCATCTCAGGCCCTTTGCGCTTAACTATTCCTTCTGCCTGGAGCCCCTTCCCCTCAGATGTCTGCATAGGCTACTCTCATTTTGTTTAGACCCCTGCTCAAATCTCACCTCCTCAGAGGGGCCTTTGCTAACACCTTATGTAAAATAGCCATCCCATCCCTTTCTATAAACAGCCATATAGCACTGGCCACCCACCCATCTCTCTCCCGTTCCCTGCCATCATATTGCAAGTCTGCTTTTTGGTGTGGGTGGGTGGGTGGGTGGGTGGGTGTGTGTTCGCCTTGTCTAGAATGTAAGCTCCATGAAGGCAGAGACTTCGCCAATCACTCTCACCTCTTGCGCCCTCACCGCTTAGAGCAGAACTTGGCCAAAAAAAAAAAAAAAAAAGTTGCAGGTGCTCAATAAACACCTGCCTACTGAATGAACTAACGAACAACTGCTAGCGGGAGATTCCCCTCCGAGGTGCACCAGTCACAAAGACGTCAGTCTTGAATGCCTTCCCCAAGTGCCCCCACTCCCCGCGGTCGTCCACCGCCGCGCTCTCCCCTCCTCGGCCGGAACGAATCCCTCCCTCTTCTGCGGTCGCGCAGCCCTTCACCTGAGCGGCTCAGAAAGCACGGGTCCCAGGTGCTCAGGGAGGCTCCCGCCGGAACTCCCCGCGCCGGTCAGCGGGGCCCCGGGCGACGGAGGAGCAAAGCGGGGCGCCCTGACCCGCTCCGCCGCCCCACTAGCAGCCCTCCCGGGGGACCCTGCGCGCCAGGGGCCCCAGGAACCCCGGTCCGGGCCCGCTGGTCGGCCCCGGCGGACCTCAGCACTGTCTCCGGGAGCCCCCGAGGAGAGCGGGCCGGCGGGCAGGAAGGCGGGCGGGTCGAGTGCCTCGGGGAGCCACCTCGCCCTCTCGTCTCGGGTCGCTTCGACCCCGTCGCACCGCCACCACCCGCCGAAACCCTTAGTCACTCACCATCTTGCTCCGGCCGCTTGAACCACCGCTACCGGATATGCATCTGCCAAGGCGGCCGACAGAAGCGGAAGTTGCCTAGTGACGCTACGGAAGCCGAGAGGAGCCAAATCCCTCCCTGACGGAGTCGCTCTCCAAGGGCTTGGTGGGGCAACGAAATATCTTAGAAGCAAAACGTGAATCTTGTAAAATATTTTACTTGAAAAAAAATTTTAAATCGAAGTTGTTAGGCTGTTGTCAACAGTTTAAGACGACGACGTAGACATTGAAAGAAGTAAGACAGTTGTGAAAATATAAAATATTTAAAATCTGCAAAAATCTTAACTGAGAAGAATTTCACGTGTTGCTCCAAGAACTGGAATGGAATTATAACGGCGAAGGTGACATAAACTTTCGGATCAACATTTAAGCTATTATTTGGGCTCTGGAATAGACGTGATCATCTGAGAGTATTTCCTTGTCTAATGAGTTACCTGGATGCGTTTTCTTTTTTCCTTTGATGCTTTGTGGCTTGTGATGATGTCACATGTTGTCTTAAAATAACTAGTCTTGCACCTGGTTGGTAACGTTGATCATTTATTACACCCACCAGGACATTAGAAAGATAGCAAGCATCCCTTTGGCCTCTGGAAACTTCCACAACTGGTGCTCAAAATGTTGCCTGTTGCTGAACTGGAGAGATGGAATTCATTCTTGTTTTTTGTTTTTTTCTCTGCTCCTGATTACTTTAGGCATTTTAGTTGTGAAATGCTAAAAATATTTCACTAACACCCAACAGGTACAAAAATAGGAAATCACTCTTTCCTTTTCATCATCATCTATAAAAACTATGTCTTGACAACTGTTGATCTCCGCTAACAAATCTGGCATCTACATGATATGTGAAACAGTATGATAGGTGAGGGGCAAGACAACTCCCCCTTCACGAATGCTGAGAGAAACGCCAGAGTTGTATAGAATGTCTAAGCAATCTATGTATAACCCGAAGAAGTGTAGAGGTCCTGAGGTGGTGTCACATTCAAAGAAGCACAGGCTGATAATACTTAAGAAAACTTAAATTCTGGAGGGCTTGCATTAAGAAGCCCCTTAATGCACAGAAAACACATTCATCTCTTTTCTCCCTCCTGCTGGCCCCGTCACTATTCTCCACTCCAATGACAGCCAGCTCTGTAACCCCAACTCTTGCAGCTTCCAACCTCCCCAAGCACCAGGTGCTCCAGTCTTTCCACCCCCTCCCTGCTTCTTAGCTATCATTTTGTAGATAAACGTAACTTCTCTACTCTCCTTAGTGTTAATTCCCTTTTTCCAATTTCTTGGATTTCCCCTGGAAAGGGGGCACAGAAACTGACCCGGTCAGGGAATATCCATTTGCCTTAGGGGAAAAAAAGGGTGGGGCTGGGAAGAAGATGAGAGATTATAAAGAATCACATTAGTGACTTTTGCCTTGCTCACAGAAGTAATATTTTGTTTGTAGTTAGCCTAGGCTGTGTTTAGGACATCTAGGAATTGAAACATGATATTGAATATCACAATAGCGTATACATATAAATGTGTACAGTTGTATATGGACTTATACTTCTGCTTGTGTTTGAGTAGGTGTGCGTATCTATTGTCTTCTCTGTATCTCTGCACACACACACGCACACACACACACACACACACACACACACACACACGTTGATGCCCTGCAAGTATCCAAGGCCAAACTTAGTGTCTTCCCCTAGGACCTCACATATATTTTATCCTGGCTAATGACACCATTCAGAGACCTAAGCCGAAGCCTCCCCTCCAACCTCTCCCATTCTCCGGCCACCTCAGTAGTCAAGTCTTATAGATTTGCTTCTGTCATGTTTCATCATCTCATCCCTCTTTCCATCCCCACCTTGTCACCCCATCTCACAATTCATTCAGCAAATAATTACTGAGCTCACCATGTGCCAGGCTCTCCTCTACGGTCTGAGGATACTGCGGTGAACAAACAGACAAAAATCCTTTTCCTAATGGATTTTACAATAAACAAGTAAATGAGTATATAGCATGCTACATGAAGATAAATGCTTTGGGGGAAATTAAATAGGAAGGAAGACTAGAGATCGTGCAGCAGTGGCGGTAGGTGCTTCTGACTTTAAATAGGATGTTATCTGAACAAAAACTTAAGGAATTAGAGAGTTAGCTATTCAGTATCTGGAGGAAAGCTTTCCAGGCAGAGGGAATAGTGAGTGCAAAGGCCCTGAGGTGAGAGCGGCAAGTGATAGGGACTGGAGACACCATGTGGTGAAGAACTGAAAAACGGACACATAACACCCAATGGAGGCTTAAGGGGGGGTTAGAGTCAAAGCAATGTAACCCAATAGGGAATTAATAATAAATTTTAATCATTAATACATTTATTATTAATAAATTATTACCCAATAGGGAAGAGAGCAACAGATTTTGGCATCAGAACACTTGGGTCTGAAACTGGGCTCCATCGCTTACTGCTGTCTCGGTTTCCTATCGTCTCTCTAAGAAACTACTACGAATTTAGTGTAGTCTTTTCTGGAAACTCTAGGGAGAATCCATTTCCTTGCCTTTTTCAGCTTCAAGAGGCCACCTGCATTCCTTGGCTTGTAGCCCTTCTTCCGTCCTAAAGCTGGTAACATTGCCCCTGCTTCTGCCCTCACATCTCTCTCTGACTCCACATCTGCCTCCCTCTTTCACTTTTAAGGACTTTGGCAATCACATCAGGCCCACCCAGGTAATCCAGGATAATCTCCCTATCTTTAGATCAATTGATTAGTACCCATAATTCCATGCGTGACCCACCCCCTGGAGCGAGTTTACCACTTAATTTACTATATTCACAGGTTACAGAGATTAGGATGTGGACATCTTTGGGGAGTCCTTACTCTGCCAGACACACTAGCTGTCCAAACGTGGGCATGTCACTTCCCTGTCTGTGCCTCAGTCTCCCCATATGTTCAAGAGGATAATATTAGTACCTCAGATCCATTCCTTTCCCTCTCCAGGCCACCGTCTGTCAGCCAGGTCACGTCAATGAGCAGCTCTGGTGGGAGACTGGAAGGGAGTAGACGGAGGAGTCAGAAATGTCTCTCTCTCTCTTTCAGCCTCCAGTGGCGGGGGCAGCGGCTGCCTGGCCACGGTGGCTTCAGTGCTCACCTGTCAGGACAACCATAGCTCCGGCTCCCACAGAGTGACAGGGCCCTGGGCCTGAAGTTCCCTTTGTCCTTCCGCCCCAGTGCCCACAGGGACTTCCTGCTGTTGCTAATTTCCAAGATGCCTCCTTATCTGTGTTGGTTATTTTACAGAAAGAGAGCATGTGGGAACGGGGGCGGGGGCAGAGAGAGAGAAAGAGAGAGAGAGAGGGAGAGAGGGAGAGGGAGAGGGAGAGGGAGAGAGAGAGAGAGAGAGACAGTGTCTTCAACAGGCTTCACACTCAGCGCAGAGCCCGAGGAGGGGCTCGATCCCACAACCCTGGGACGATGACCTGAGCCAAAATCAAGAGTGAGGCAGTCAACCAACTGAGCCACCCAGGTGTCCCTAAACTTCTTAATATGCAACGCAGGGATATTCTTTGCAAAAACTGCTGAGATATGAATTATAGACTGTATCTGGTAAGAAGTGATCAAAGGCAGTTAAGATCAATTTGGAACAATTAATGTGTCCATTTTTTCACAATTTGTCTTGTTTCAAAACAAGGTAAATTAATCTTTGTTTCTCTTTGATTTTCAATAATGCAATGTAACAGAGCTAAAACTAAAAGTTCTCTGTGAAGCAAGGATTATGAGAAAATGTATGGCATTCCTTTGGTAAACGTGTGTATGTGTGCATTTTTCAAATTTTCTGGCACATAGAATTTCAGAAATAGGAAGCAGAAAATAGAAAACATTTTAAAAGAAGGTGAGGCTTGACTATGACTATAGTCGGAATCAATATTTCATATAACTAGATAAATTGGTTTCCATAACCTCATAAAAGAACATCCACTGAATCTGAAAGAAACCATGTTAAAATTCGATCTGTGGGTTTTTGTTTTTATCTAAAGTATCTTGCAATATTGAGTAGTCTCAGAAAACATTGTAACTACACTGAAAAGAGAGTCATAAACCTATCTTACTTTAGCTGTTCTAAGTTATGTTTCATCCTAGGAGCAAGTATTGAGATTAACTGGAAAAAATTGCTAATATTTAAACACATTTTCAAGAGCTGTTTTCAGCTTCGGCATCTCTTACCACTGTTGGTTTGCTTTATTCTCCAGGGACACTCTGTCAGGAGTGATACATTTTATGTCTAACGTGTTTTATGACAGGGGACAGGCCATCAAATGAGACTTCTCCTCACTCCCACTTGGCCACCATCCCTGATGGTCTGTGGGGCCTCCTTCCCAATGCTAAACTTCACCCCCTGCAGAAATAGGTATATGATGGGGAAACCCTAAGCCCCAAGTATTTATGGTGCTTTGATTTTAGTCCTCAAAGGAGCTTTCCCCAAAGCCATGTTCTCAGTCATTTCTGTGTGGGTCCCCCTGCCCAAGACATGGCAAGATACAGGTGGGTGAATGGGGTGGGCTTCCTTCTGTTAGGAGGGAGAAGAACTTTGGGAATGCAGGTTCAGCCTCGGAGAGAGCAGATTTTAGCATGGAGAAAACATGGCCACTAAGGAACAAGAAATAGATTCCCAAATCCTAGCGGTTTGCATACCTCGCTTTGAAGAACTCTGCATGTGTATATAATAGATAAATACATGTATGGGGATTTGTTTACAAAAATAAATACACAAATAGGACTTGATGCTCAACTCTTTGTCAAAAATCTTTACTGATGGCCGAGCCAGCAAGAAAGTTTGGAGAGGTGGCCTGCAGAAGAGAGGACATAGGTGCAGCATCTAAGGCAGCGACACCACCAGCCTCCATATTTGTTTCTCTACCCACCTCTCCTCTTCCCTCCAGGCCCCTTGGCCTCCCTCTCCTCCCCTCTGCCCTCTCCTTTCTTCCATGCCTGCATTCGCTGAGTGCCTGGGGCACTGTGCTAGGCACTGGGGCTGCAAGGATGGGCGCATTTCCTGCAGGCTTTCCTTCTGGGTGAAGTCCACTTCGTGCACTGAGAACACCTGTCCGCCACACTGGCTGCCTTTGCTCTTGGTTCACGCGGCTCCCCCTGGAGGTGGCGCGGTGGGATAACAGTCTGGGAACGGTTCTTGAGTTTTATGAGCAAGCCTCAAGGGGTCAGGAAAGATCTTAGGATATAGAACGTAGATTTGGAAATGCAGAGAGCAAGATAGAGTCACTTGTCAAGCAGGCAGCCAAGGGTGTTGCCCCTAAGACCTGATCCCTGATGCATTTCTGTACCTGCCGGGGCTCTCGTGTGCGCTCCGTCAGCGCACGCGCGGAGTAATCGGTCTACATCAGACAGACTTTGTTGACGGAAATCTGCCCTAAGTTTTTGAAGCTCAGCACAAGTATATTCTCCATCTTCTGTTACTTCGCGGGTTAACCTTGACTGTGATTAAATTGAACACTCTTTCTTGTGATAATAGGTCTGCTTTGATAATCCTCCCGGCCAAACCCCTCCCTGGGTTACTATAGTTTCCTGGATCCTCAGGATGGAAGGTCCCAAGGGTGTTTTGTCCTTTACATTTGAATTATTCATTGATTGGAACGTCCTCATTCCTCTATTAGTAATAGAGGACTACTTTTTACCCCTTTGTTGGTCCTGGTCTGGCTGCAAGATGGGTTTTGGGTTGTTTTGTTTTGTTTTTTTTTAGAGAGAGAGCAGAGGAGAGGGGCGGAGGGAGAGAAAGAGAATCCTAAGCAGGCTCCATCCACGCTGAGCGTGGAGCCCACCTCGGGGCTCGATCCCACGGCCCTGGGGTCATGACCTGAGCCAAAATCAAGAATCGGCTGCTCAACTGACTGAGCCACCCCGGCGCTCCTGCCAGATGGCTTTTACTGGTAAGATGGTGAAGTCTGCAGTAGACTCTCTTGACAGTAAGGGCTTTATGTTTTTAGGATCCCGGGGTCCTGGTAGTGAGTTTCTTTCTGACTTCTAACTCTGTGGGTACCACGGGTCTTCTACACCAAGTATGGTGTCCAGCATCTGGGCCCTTCCCGCTTTTGTAAGGCATTTACCTAGTGCCCGCACATTCCTTCCATTTTTGTACCCTCGCAGCTGCGATACACAATTTCTTAACTATGTAGAGCTCTATGCCCCACTTATACCTGGGATATGTGTACATATTTTTCCACGGTTTTTGTTCACGTCTTTCTGCCAAGCTATAGATTATTTTGGCCACTAGTGGCATGTATTTTTGCAATGTTTCCAAACGGCTTCATTTTTCTTAACCCTCCAACTGCCCCTCTGAAGTCTCTTGGGTTCAGCTTTGGCTAGTTCCGCCTCCGGCCCTGCTTGCAAAGGGGTAAAGCCCACGATAAGCTTTCACTGCCGGCTGCCCCCTGCATAGAACCGGTTTTGGTTTCCTCTGCCTTTGCTGATACCTTAGGATCTCACCCCACGCAAGATGCCTGGAAAGTCTATATTCACACAAATCTACTCCCCAATTTATTATTGATTACTTCTGCTAGAGTCAATTCAAGCAATACTCAAGGAGCCTTTTCTGATTCTTCTAAATTGTCTAACACGCAGTGAGTCAATGGCACAGAATCCTGCCTACTGTGCAAACTGTTGTGAGCACGCTACGAGGGCACACACACGAGTGTGTCTTTCCACAATGTTAAGTTGATTCCATCCTAAAGCAAGGCTGCCATACTTGTAAAGCGGGTCCAGGATTCCAAATTCAATGACATTTCACTATGCGTTTAAGTTGACGTCATACGTGTCACACAAAGCAAAGCACAAGACAAAGTCACATAGCACACAAGCTACAAGAGGTAATAAGAAGTTAATGAACCCAATGTGCTCAGTCTGCGAGCACGCGGTTGTTGGGGTGAGGCCTCCGTCCGGCCCAGGGCCGCTCTTTGGCCCCCGCTGCTTTTTATGTCAAAGCATTGGAGGATCTCTGGTATGTTCGGAGATCAATGGACAGGGCCTTTGGTGGCCGTCGTCTTTTTGATATGGTCAGATGTGAAAACTCACCCTCTGGAGAGTCTGACAGTTTGCTCCAAAGTCTTATCTTTTAAAAGACGTTTAATTTGTCTTGGGGCGCCTGGGTGGCTCAGTCGGTTAAGCGTCTGACTTCGGCTCAGGTCATGATCTCACGGTCCATAGGTTCGAGCCCCGCGTCGGGCTCTGGGCTGACGGCTCAGAGGCTGGAGCCTGTTTCAGATTCTGTGTCTCCCTCTCTCTGCCCCTCCCCCGTTCATGCTCTGTCTCTCTCTGTCTCAAAAATAAATAAACGTTAAAAAAATTAAAAAAAATAATAGAAGATGTTTAATTTGTCTTGAGCCTTTCCAGGTCTTCTCTGGTTCTGCTGGTCATCACTTCTGGCTGTTGTCACCTGTGCTGGTCTGGGCGCTATCTGGTCTCAGCTGCAACGCCCGTGGCTGCAGACGTCACTGCTTGTCGTGAGCGAGACCATCTTGGTCTCTGCAGGAGCGTGATGGTTAAGGGCACAGACTGAAGTCAGGTTGCTCGGATTTGACCCCAGCTTGCCACTCACATAGGACATCAGTGTGTGGCCCCAGGCATGACTTTTCCCATCTGTAAAATGGGTGTACTAACACACCCTATCCACAGAACGACTTGACATTTGTAAAGTATTTACAACAGTGCCTGCCCCATGTGTTAAGTACGACATATGTTTGTTAAATACTTTTTTAAATGAAGCGTTTGGGCAAAATGACCTGAGGTTTGATCATCTGTCACCAAAAACACCCCCCAGCTTTAGTGCCCAGGCTGCTTGTCACTGTGGGTATGTCTTCTGTGCTTGGTCACTGAAGGAGAAATGAACCACGGCCAGTTGACTGAGAGGCCCGTGGGTGCATGCAGTTCAGAGAGTCGCCGGCAGATGGAGCCATGCAACCAAATTCTGCTCAGCGGCCGGTTTCTCCTGTTCGGACTAGAAGTTCCTTCGGGAGCTGGTCTCAGGTGCTGGACTTCCAAATGACCCTGGTCGCTCCCCCCCTGCACCCTCTATTCACTCACTCTCTCCCCCTCCGCCCCTGGGCTGGCCAAGTCCTCTTTCCTACGATGGCCTTTTTGGCCTGGCTGGGAAGCCTGCTAATTGGCCTCTATCTGGCTAAACCCTGGCCCCTGAAGGGGAGCGGAATTTGTCACCCTGAAACATGCCCCTCTGGCATAAGAATTATTTAAAGCTGGTTAATTTAAAAAAAACGTTAAAGTTTATTTATTTATAATTATTTTGAGAGACAGGAAGGGAGAGCGCAAGGTGGGGAGGAACAGAGAGAGGGAATCCGAAGCAGGCTCCGCACTGTCAGTGCAAAGCCCTCCGTGGGGCTCAAACTCACAAACTGTGAGATCATGACCTGAGCCGAAATCAAGAGTCAGACACTTAACAGCTTAACGGACTGAGCCACCCGGGCGTCCCCAAAGCTGGTTATTTTTAAGAAACCGCAGACACAGGAGCAACTCTGATAAGTGGGTAGAAGTTACCCTTTTGTAAGAGACTTTTACAAATACAAGGGAAATCTCCATTTGTAAGGGCATCTCCCTCATACCCAGAAGAGCTACAGAGCAAATCTCTAGGAACTCTTGTCAAACGAGAAGGCAAAGACTTAGCTCTGCATAACAAGCATGCCCTTGCTTTCTGTGCTTCCCTGGTAACCTCCCATTTTGTCTTTAGCTGAAGATGATATCTAAGGGGGCGGCTTGGGCCACTTCAGCGAGATACTCGGTTTTCTCCCCAGTATATAGGAGGTACACATGTTATTAAACTTTTGTTTATTTTTCTCCTGTTAATCAGTCTTTTTATTACAGGGGCATCTCAGCCAAGAACCTAGAAGGGTATAGGGAAAATTATTTTCTCTCCCCCACACCCTTTAGGCACTTCTGGAATCTACTTCAGTGGCATCACTGTGCCACCCTCTGTCCCTCTCTGTTCAGGCTCCATCAGGCTGACCCCCCACACCAGAGGAAGGCCTGCCTGAGCTCCTCTTGGTGTTGGAACCAAGTCACCACATTGTCACTGGACCCCCGGTCCCACCCCCCCTCCTCCCCCCCTCCTCAACTTCATTTCTGTCTTGAGCTCTGGATCATCAGAGATGAACTAAAGCTGAAGACTTCAGATTCCACCTGCACTTTTACTGGGTGCCCAGTGGTTCCCATCTTAGACTTGTGCCCAGATGATTGATGCACAGCAATGCTTTGACTTCCATGTGTTACCGAAACAGGACTCGGTTGTTGCCTTAACTACCTTCATTTTGACCTCAGTCTGTGTTTTCTAACTGTTTAAGTTCTTCCCAGCTTACCTTTTAACTCAGGCAGAAGACCAGGCGGGCAAAGCATCCCATGGTGGGAACCGAAACTACCCCCTCCAGCAATAACAACTGTCCTCACGCCAGCAAGACCCCTCATGATTGACCCCAAGACAATGACCAACCTGACCTCTACTGCCCAGCTGCATGGACCCACCGACCTTGGCCCCACAGTTTTCTTACATAACCTAACAAGTATTTTCAGCACTCTGGAGACATTGGGACACTAGTCCACTGTCTTCCCAGCGTCAGCCTCACCGAAATCAATCCCTTTCTTGTTTTGCCACCGTTTGTCTCTCTGCTTCTGGATTTTATCCTCGGCAAGTGGATGAACCTGGTCTGTTTGGGCCCCACTAACAACACTGCACTCAGTTGTGCAAGTGCAAGTTACCACTGGCAGAAGCTGGCAAAGCACCTGCAAGGTCTCTCGGTTTGATTTCTAACAGTTGCATGTGAATTCATAATTATTTCAAAATTAAAAGTTTAATTTTTAGAAAAGTAGATCACTACCACTGATCAAGTCATTACTATGTGAACCCACTTCACACACTTCCATCTCAAGTCTGAGATCTGAGGAAAAGGTATCATCACCCCTATTTTATGAGGACACTGAGGTTCAGAGAAGTTAGGCAGACTTGCCTAGGAAGTGGAGCAGGTCGAGATTGGAATCGCTCAAAAGCCCAAGCACCTCCCTAGGTGGGTTCAGTGGGTAGGAGAAAGGACCCACGTATTTAAAGAAAGATGAATAGAAACAAACAATCCAGAGGACAGGGAAGAGTGAAAAAATAAAAGGAACAGAGCCTCAGAGGCCTGGGATAGAATCTAGCGTTACAACATACACAGAAATGCAGTCCTACAAGGAAAGGGGGATAAAAGAGGCCAAAAAATTGTGGAAATGAATTGTCAATAACACCTCCAGTTTGGCGAAAAACATTAACTCAGAGATCCGAGAAGTTCGATGAACTCCAGGTAAGATGGTCACAAATTAAGAGAGAAGGGGGAAGCAGCCGTGGACGCGTCTTCACAGAGGTGCTGGCTGCAGTCACGGGATCTTCCAAGGCGGGGGATGTGGAGGAAGGAGCCAGTCAGCCCAGGACTGACTCTGGGGAATGGCTGCCAGTAGAGAGGTGTCAGGGGGGCATGAGGAGGGGCAGCGAGAGGGCAAGAGGGGAGTCCTGGTGGTGTATATGTCAAGGAAGCGATGGGAAGAGAATTCTCAAGGAGGTCAATGGTGTCAGGTGCACAGAGCAGCATTGAGGAATAGGACAGGGAACCCAAAGGCCACCGGATATGGTCCTTAAGGAGATCCCTGGGGCACGGTCCACCAATGCCTCCGGCCCCTACCAATGGGAGTGTCACCTTCCTTGGGGCAATTTGGCAATATGTCAATGTTTTACAAATGCTAACTTCGACCCACCTCATTCTAATTCTAGGAGTTTATCCTGCAAAAATTACTGAGCATGGGCACATGGATTTCTGTTCCTTTGTTGCAATAAAAATAACAGCTGACTTGTGTTAAGTGATTACCAGGTGCTGAGTGCTTTGCAGGCAGTATCTCATCTACCTCAGCGAGGAAATGCTAGTTTTACACCCATTTTACAGATGAGGAAACTGACACAGGAAGAGGTTAAGTAACTTATCAAAGGCACAAAGGTAAAGCTCGGATCTTTCTGACACGGAACCCCTGCTCCTGAGTGTGAAAGCAGCATAAAGTCTAAAAATAAAGGCTCGTATACATAATGGCATATCTAACAACCAAAATATCACCTTGTCATAGCTTTTTTCCCTCCCGAAGTTCAGCTCCATGAGAGTGGAGACTTCATCTGACTTGTTTTAGTGCCTAAAACAGTGCTTGGCACATAATAGATGTTCAGTAAATACTCGTTGGATGAGGGAAATAAACCTATATAATAGAATGTTATAGATTATGAAAATTCATCTCTTTCAAAGAATAGTTAATGACATGAAAAAAATATTCATGATCAATGATTGTGATACTATTTTACATAGAGAAGGAAAATATAACACTAACTATATTGTATGGTCTCAATTTTGCTCACTTACTTATTATACATTAAAAAAGAAAAGCTTGGGGCACCTGGGTGGGTCAGTCGGTTGAGCGTCTGGGTTGAGCATCAGACTTCGGCTCAGGTCATGACCTCGCGGTTTGTGAGTTCGAGCCCCGCATCAGGCTCTGTGCTGACAGCTTGGAGCCTGCAGCCTGCTTACAATTCTGTGTCTCCCTCTCTCTCTGCCCCTCCCCTGCTCATGCTCTGTCTCTCTCTGTCTCAAAAATACATAAAACATTAAAAAAATTTTATATATATAAAAAAAAGCTTAAAAAAACACACCAAACTTTTAACTGGGGTTGTATCTATCTGGTGGTAGAAAAATGGCATGCCTATATTTTCTTCGTTATATTTTTTTCGCTAGTTTTTAATTTCCTATAATGAACATGTTACTTTCAGAGGTAGAAAAAAAGAAACGTTATGTATGATGAGCAGGGGTAGGAGAATGGAGGGCATGGAAGTCACAGCAGGATGGAACGTTCTGGAGAAATAAACTCTGGGGATGTGGAGTAGTGGCTGATTCAGCAGTCCTGCTGCAAAAATGAGATGAGTCAGACAGGAACAGAAACAGAAGCTGGGTCAGATGATGAGGCTTTTTCAAGGTGATGAGGATCCTGTGAACCTAAGAGTAAGAAGGAAAGAAGCCTGAAGAGCCAAGTTTGAAAACACTGGAGGGGTGTGGAAGTGATTGCAGTTTAGGTGTCTCTGCACTTGGCCAGACACAGTGGAGAACAGCAGAGCTGTTCACAGCTGAGCAGGACACCCCACTCCTTCAACCAGTAAACAGGGAAGCCCCACCAGGCACCTGAGGCAGGGATGCAGTGACACAGGGATACAGGGGTGAGTAGTAGATGTGGCAGCCAAAAGACAGTGTCTGGGCATTATAAACCTCTGTCCCCAATAATAACCATCTAACTCTTGTGGGATAAGCGCTCAGAGAATAGGGTGAATAGATATGGCCAGGGTAGAGATCAGATATGAGGGTCAGGGACAAGATGTCCTGGGGTGGATGCTGTTGTGGGAGAGGAAGAACTTTTCCTCTACCCTCTTAGATTCAGTCGGTGGGGGCATGCAAATTAAACTGCCATAGTAACAGGAGACAAAAGGCTTATTTGTATGCATACCAAAAGGAGCTAACAAAAGAAATAGGTAGCTCAATAAATATGTAAAGTTAGAGGCTTATAGACCTAACTTAGTGGGACAAAAGTGGGGGGAGAACAAACAGATTTCTTTGGGAAAGACAAATGGATTTTTAGGAAAACAAATGGGAGATGATGTTTCTATACAGGTATGTGTAGTCTTTCCATCTTCTTCAGGACTGTGAAACTCCCCCCCGAGAGGGGTTTAGTGTAGGTTTATCTTCGGTCTCTCTCCTGGAAGTAGACTTGTCCCAAAGAGGGAATTCATGGAAGCCTCATTTCCTAGAAGTTGCTGCTGTTCATCAGATAAAGGAGGCTGAGAAGGCTTCTTTCTGCCATCTGTTGAATGTCAAATGTTTTCAGCTTAAAATAATCTTTACCCTAACTCTGGGGTTCTGAGTGGGGCCCGATAGTGTTTTTAAGACAAGATTTGAAAGTAGGTGGGAGCCAGGCAGAGATGTCTCCAAGCAAAAGTGGTGGGGTCCCCAGCAGCTAGTGGAGGTGCACAACAGCTGGGATGGAAAGTTGTAGAATGTGGACTTAGGGTGCATCCCAACCCAAAGGCTCTCTGAATTTTCTGGGGATAAAAAGGCAAAGAAAATACAAGTTGGGAGCCAGAATGTCTAAGTTGGACTGACTGCCCATCAGCTGTATGGTTTCTGAGCCCCAATTTCTCTCATCTTTAGTTGGGGGTGATTTACCAAAGGCCAAAAGCACCTGGGTCCAGGGGTCCCAAACAGACCAGGTTTGGTCACTTGCCCTAGTAAATCTAGAGGCAGAGGGAGAGAAAGAGAGGGAAAGAGAGAGAGAGAGAGAGAGAGAGAGAGAGAGAGAGAGAGAGAGATTGGGGGCAGTGGTAAAACAAGACAGGGATTTATTTCAGTGGGTCCATCATGTGGAAGACAGTGGACTAGTGTCCTAAAGCATGTCTCCAGAGTGCTGAAAATACTTGTTAGGTTATGTAAGAAAACTGTGGGGCCAAGTCGGTGGGTCCATGCAGCTGGGCAGTAGAGGTCAGGTTGGTCATTGTCTTGGGGTCAATCACGCAGGGTCTTGATGGCATGAAGACAGTTGTTATTGCTAGAGGGGGTAGTTTCGGTTCCCACCATGGGATGCTTTGCCCGCCTGGTCTTCTGCCCGAGTTAAAAGATAAACTGGGATGTAATCAGTTCAAAAGTATAGACTGAGGTCAAGACGGAGGTCTTTCAGTATCACGACCAGGATACTGGCATTGATGGAGGGGACACACAGGACATGCCCATCACCACCAGCATCCTGTTTACAGCCACACTCATTTTGCGCTCAGCCCCACCCCCTCCTCTACCCCTAGCAATCACGAATCTGTTCTGATTTCCATAATTTTGTCATTTCAAGAGTGCTAATAGAATTATACAGACTGTAACCTTGGGGATTTTTTTTTCACTCAGCATATGATTAGCTTCCTAGGACTACTGTGGAAACCAGGTACCACAAACTGGGTGGCTTAACATACCAGAAATGTACTGCCTCACAATTTTGAAGGTGAGAAGTCCAAACTCAAGGTGTTGGAGGCACCTCACTCTCAGGAAAGCTTTGGGAGAATCTGTTCCATGACCGCCACCCCTCCCTCCGCCCCATCGTCCTCTGGTGTGTCTCTTGGCTGTGGCTATACAACTTCTGTCTCTGTGTCTCTGTCTTCCTGGGGCCATCTTTTTATAAGGACACCAGTCATATTGGATTAGAGGCCCACCCTAGTCCAGCATGACCTCATTTTAATTATATCTGCAATGACTATTTCCAAGTAAGACCACATCCTAGGGTACTGGGAGTTAAGGCTTAAACATATCTTTTATGGAAGGGAACACAATTCAACCTGTAACAACATAATTCCCTAGAGACTCATTATTAGCTTTTCTTAAAAAAAGAAACAACTCCCCGCCCCTGCCAATATAGAATTACCTGTTCATACATGTCTTTCTTCTAACACATTGTGAGCTATAGGTCTTTCCTGTCTCTGTGCCCCAGCACTATTTCTGGTATACAGTAGGCACTCAGTAA
Source organism: Acinonyx jubatus (assembly GCF_027475565.1). NCBI lineage: Eukaryota > Metazoa > Chordata > Mammalia > Carnivora > Felidae > Acinonyx > Acinonyx jubatus. The sequence continues at coordinate 131,126,101 of NC_069386.1, read as the reverse complement.
ATATCTGTGGATGAGGCATGGCTGAGGCCCCCTGGATCTATCATGTCTGTATCATGCTCACCAAGCTCGGTAATGCCCTTCATCAGCTGCCAATCCCAATGTCACTGCTGGTGGTGGCATTAGCTATGTGTGCAGGTGTGAGCTCCTTTGTCCCTCCCTCCTTCTTTCCATTTCCCCTTTGACTGCCTCCAGGCCTCTGTCTTTCCTCTCCTCTCCAGTCTGACCAGTCTCTGAAAGCAAGGACTGGAATGGAATAGAAAGTAGAAAGAAAAAAAAAATATGGGCAAGAATCCATTTTTTAGAAATATAATGAATAATTATGAAAATGATCAGAAATTTACGGCATAATGGCATTCTGCACCCGTTTTACAAGTGAAGCAAGCATGAATCTGATGTTGATTGTTTGGGGGTGTCTCCTTCGAGTAATTACTGTGGCAGGCTATACGAGAGTTTGATACTAAATCTCTCACTTCTCAGTGGGTTTTCATGGCACAATCAGGTCATTCTTGTCAAAGCTCTGGCCCTGGGGTGTTCGCTGGGCACATCCTCAGCACATCCTCCAGGGCCAGGCATTTGCAGGAGGTGTGAGCAGCTCCCTGGAGCCCTGGTCATCAACTTCCCAAAGTCCTGCACTGTTGGCACGATTTGCGGTTCTGCTGGTGCCTCTGGATGGCAGCATCTGACAATCAGACATCAGCAAGAGACCGAGGACAGACCTAACGACCCAACATACCAGGAAGAGGCTACAGGGGAACAATGGTTGAGTGGGGACTGGTTCTATAAGGGCTGAACTCATTAGTAAAATGGTAGCATGACTTCCTGCAGCCTGGGACTGGTGGCTGCTGGGATAACAAACACGGGCATAATGAGGACCCCTCTGAGCCCCTCCTCAGGGCTTTGTGGTCCAGGCTGCTGGCAGGATGGATCTTCCCGGGACTTCACTCAATGAGAGCAGAGGTTCAGAGCATGGCATTCCTGAGCCACCTTGGTTCACAGCCCAGCCCCTCGACCTCACAGCTGGGTGAACTTGGGCAAGTCCCCTGACCTCTTGGAGCTTCAATTTCCTTCTCTGTAAAATTAGGTTTTAACCGAGATGACGTATTGGAAGCCCATACTGTAGAGTTTAGCACATAAACGTCACTTATTACACATATTCCAGGATTCCACCTGACTCATTTACTCTCATCTACTCTACATACAACCTGATATCTGGGCTCAGAGATCTACTTACTGTTTCCCAAAGAACTGTGCTTGTTCATTCGTTTGTAAAGGGAAGTTGAATAAGATATTAGTAGCAGTTCCAGAAGTTGGGAGAAACCCTAAAATGGAAGGTAGACGAGTTCTTCCACCTGCTAAGAGAGATGTCAGATACATCCCTTAGGGCTCAATCCTATAAACTCCCACCAGCAGCCATAATGGCAGCTATCATGGAAGAGTAGACATTGGAAAGAGGAGGGCACCCATGGAAGCCGGAAGCACTCTAGATTTTCCCTTCCACCTTCCAAGTGAAGTGAGCAAAACTCAAGTAGATAGAGACAGGTGGTTCCTGTGAAAACAGGGACTGTGTCTTATTCCCTGGCCACAGGTCTGCTAAATTGCAGACGTGTCTGGGCACCAGGTTGTAGCATGGGAGAGAGTAATTTTGGTGGGAACTTGACATGTGTGCCTGGAGTTGGGGAACCCACATGGGAGCATGACTGGGGCAGCTCACTATGGCAATTGGAAAGAGATGACAGTCACGGGTAGCCTGTATACATCTTGCTCGTCACAGCACAAGTGGCTGCCACAGAAAGTAGCTGGCTTGATCCTTCAGTGGATCCTGACCAAGAAGCTGTGTGCCGGCATGAGGAAGCCCTGGCAGGAACAGTCTTCATGGCAGACTCCCAGGGGGGTCGTGAGAGGTCAGCTGGAGAATGCAAAGCCAAAGTCAGGGGACAGGGCATGGTGGAGGTATCCACAGGGAGCCTCAGCAGAAGCCCAGTGTGCTTCATGAAATAGCTGACATTTTGACCAGTGGATGTCAGCCAAAAGAGGATGACAAATAGCCCCAGCTAAGGCTCACTTCTCAAAATAAGATAATATCACTCCCTAGGGGAGCATCTGTAAGCATGAAGATGCTTACAGTCATTGTCACAATGACTGGGTGGGGTTGCCCTGGCATTTAGTGGACAGGGATTCTGGACATCTTGTGTGGCATGACACAGTCCAGCTTAAAGAAGGATGGCCCTTCTAAAATGCAGCACACTCTGGAATCACAAAAGACCCCAAAGAGCCAAAGCAATCATGGGAAAGAGGGACAAAGCTGGAGGGAATCACTCTTCCTGATTTCAAAGTATATTACAAAGCTATACTATTCAAAACAGCATGGTGTTGGCATAAAAGCAGACACATGGGTCAATGGAGCAGAATAGAAAGCCCAGAAATTAACCCACACATATATGGTCTATTAGCTTTGATTTGGCAAAGCAACCAGGAATACACAATGGGGAAAGACAATCTCTTTAATAAATGGGGTTGGGAAAACTGGACAGTCACATGCAAAAGAAAATTCACTAAAAATGGAGTAAAGATTTGAATGCAAAAGAAAAACAAAAAGGATTTGAATGCAAGACCTGAAACCTGAAACTCCTAGAAGAAATGATTGACGGTAAGCTCCTTGAGACTGGTCTTAGAGATGATTATTTGGATTTGATACCAAAAACAAAGGCCATAAAGCAAAACTAAGCAAGTAAAAGGACTACATCAAACAAAAAAGTTTCTGCAAAGTGAAGAAAACCATCAACAAAATGAAAAGGCAGCCTACTGAATGGGAGAAAATATTTGCAAACAATCTCTGATTAAAAGGTTAATATCTAAAATATATAAAGAACTTACACAACTCAATAGCAAAAAAACAAAACCAAACAAAACAAAAACAAGCAATCCAATTAAAAATGAGCAAATTATCTGAACAGACATTTTTCCAAAGAAGACACACAGAGGGCCACAAACAGATGCTCAACATCACGCATCATCAGGGAAATGAAAATCAAAACCACAATGAGGTATCACTGCTAAACGGGATAGTATCAAAAAGACAAGAGGTAACAAATGCTGGTGAGGATGTGGAGAAAAGGGAAGCCTCGTGCACCGCTGGTGGGAACATACACTGGTGCAGCCGCTATAGAGAACAGCACAGAGGTTCCTCAAAAATTTAAAAATAGAGCTACCATATGATCTGGCAATCCTACTTCTGGGTATTTGAAGGAAATGAAAACACTAACTTAAAAAGATATCTGCCCCCCTCCCAGCCAAGACACAGAAGCAACCTAAATGTCCGTTGATGGATGAGGAGGTAACGAAAATGTGTTTATAGTATGATGTGTGCACGCACACACACACACGGGAATATTATTCAGCCATAAAAAAGAAGGAACTCTTGCCATTTGGAATAACATGGATAGACTTTGTGGGTATTATGCTGAGTGAAATAAGTCAGACAGAAAGAGACAAATGCAATATGCTCTCACTTATACGTGGAATCTTAAAAATAAGAAACCACCTGAACCCATACATACGGAGAAAAGCTTAGGGTTGCCAGAGGCAGGGGGTGGGTAAGGGGGGCTGTGAAAAGGGTGAAGGGGGTCAAAGGTACAAACTTCAGTTATAAAATAAGTAAGTCCTAAGGAGGTAATGCACAGCATGGTGATTCTAGTCAACAATACCGTATTTATATCGGAAAGTTGCTAAGAGAGTAGATCCTAAAAGTTCTCATCACAAGAAAACAATTTTGTCTTTACTGTGTGATCATTTCATAATATATACAAATAGAGACTCATTATGTTGCACACCTGAAACTGATGTTATATGACAACTCTGTCTCCATAAAAGAATAATATGTAACACACGCCCTTGAGGAGCTCAGATTTGATAACAGACTTTTGCGGCATCCCTGTAATCTCCCCCTCCCAGGTGGTGTCAGCAGCAGAGTGGGAGGAGGGAGGGAAAAAAAGGAAAGGCCCTGCCCCTTCCCACTGCTGGGGAGGAGGGGTCTTGAGCTGTGAACTGGGTCTGAGTTAGGGGAATGGGGGGTGCTTTAGACTGGAGCAGGCTTTTTAATCAGAGAGACTCTTCCGAAAATAGGACTGTTCTTAATACTAGAAATGACCACAAATGCTGGGATCTGCCTAAGATATCCAGGGGTGGGAAGGAGGCTTTTTCAAGGCATGGGCCAAAGCACAGGTTTGGAGGAAATTAAAACCATTTCTGGTTTGAACTCTCCCTGAATTTTAGTAAACTAGCTGTTCATTCACTCACTCATTCAGTATGCACTGAGCAATTACTATGGGCTGGGCACTGGGCCTGGGGATGGGTGGACACAGTTCCTATTCTTGTGGAACATACGTTCTAGTTGATTTGCTTTTCACTCCTCTGTGCCTTTGCACAGGCTGTTCCCTCTGCCCAGAGTTCCTGGCTCTTTTCATCCAGATGCTCCCGATGAGATTCTTCCAGACTCAGGTCAGGCTTCACTGCCAGAGTGGCATCAGGAGCCCCTCCTTCCCATTCCCTCAGGACAAGTACCAGCTGCTCCAGTCACTGGCTCATGTGCCAGCTCCTCTCCCAGCCTCATTACCCCCGGCACCTCAATGAAAACGCGTTCTGGATAATGGAAGAAAACTCTGCAATGACTGTGAGGTCATTGGGAAAAAATCTACCTCCCTTTAGTTACTAAGCATGCCATTTTCTACTTTGAAACCCTGGGCCTCACCTTTCCCATCTGTGAAGTGGGTTTACAACCCTTGCGTTCTCAGGTGCAGTGAGGATGGAAGGAATGGAACTGGCTGGATGGGCAGCCTGTTCTGGGGGCTAGGCTGCTGGGTGCTTCACCCCAGGGGGTGCAGGATGCAAGGGCCTTGACGGGCCCTTCCTAAACAATGACGATGGCTTCTGAATTATGCATCACATTGCAAACTCTGGACTCTGATGAGCTTGTAGGCATTTTCTAGAGTTTGCAGATTTCTGGAGTGACTCCTCAGAGGGGATTATTATCACTATTACTATTTATCACCTCGCTAGTTGCTTCTGCCATAATTTCCTGCTTTTCAGCCAAATTGGACCAGTTCTTGTTTCTTGTACCTGCCCTGGGCTTCTCACCTCCTTGCCTTTACTCATACTTCTAACTCCACCACTAGCTGTTGAACTCTTACTCAACCTGCAAGACCCACCTAGATGCCACCTGCCAATAAAGCTTTTTCCTGATACCCTCCCCCTGCCCCCAAAGCTGTGTTCCTGCGCTCCTCTCTTAGGACTTTTTTATTCGTTGACTTAATTAGGGAGGTTGTACACGTCACATCTCTTTTCTGCGCCTGGAAGCTCCTGGAGTAGGGACCATAACTGTTTTGTGTGTGCGTCCTGCGACCTGTACCTGACTCAGTGGCTTGTGTACAGGGGAAATTTGCACTTTCCAGAGAATGAAGCTGAGATCATGGGGGACACGGGTGAGTCCTGGGGCAGAAGCCAAGCTGACCACTGCCCCAAGTCTGCTTGGGTCTGGCTTTACCTGAACTTACCCACATCATGGCAGCAAAGCCACCCACCAATGCATGCCCATCCATTCCCATAGGCTCCCCCACAACTCGCAGGAGAAATCAGCTGTGTGCCTGGGGAAGCCCTCGTGGAGGTAAGATTAGCTACAATTTGTTAACAAGAGCGTTCCCCAAATGCCAAAACTGGGCTTTCTCTGTCTCAGCAAAGCCTTCTTGACAAAGTCCCTGGGAAGGCAGCAGTCCCTGCGGCTTTGCAACAGCTGAAAAGCCAGCTGCTGGAAAAATTCCAGCCAAACGGCTGCCAGCAGCGGATTGACTAATTCGTGGAATCCAATTTGCAATATTAATGGTAAACATCCTTCCCCAGGTGTGTCGGTTCAACCCACTAGACAGAGAGCAGTGGAATTAGGAGCTGATTTCAAAGACAGCTGAGAGGCTGGGAGGCAGCTTGCAGGGTGGAGGTGGAGGTGGAGGCGGGGGGCGCTGTTCCGGCAGGGGGCTCGGGCTCCAGGCCCTCCAGGTTCCATCTCCTTTCATCCTGGAGTGGTCACAGGGCTCCACGGCTTGGTTTGTGCCCACTGGATTTCAAGTTGTTGTCATGGAGCATTTATTGGGCACCTACTGTATGCATGGCACACTGGCTCAGGAATTAAAAAACCTGGCTCTGCCATGTATGAGATGGCAACCAATTTTGCCTGTCTGGACTTCGTTTCCCTCACTGTAAAGCGGGGATGATGGTGACAGTGATATGAAAGCTTCTGTTTGATGAGCACTTTTAATGTGCCAGGCTCTGTGCCAAAAGCTTTCCGTCTATGCCTTACCCAGTCCTCCTAAGATAGAACCCACTAACAGCGCCATTTTATAGATGGAAAAGAAAAAACAAGGCTTTGAGTGTGGACTGGTTTGGGTAGTGTCTCCTCTGTCCCCCGCCCCCCATTCATGTCCTTCCTGGAACTTCAGAACATGACCTTATCTGGTTATTTGGAAATAGGTGCATTGCAGATGTCATTAGTTAAATTGGGTGTGTTAAGACTGGAGTTTATATTGGCGTAAGGTAAGGTTGGCCCTTACTCCAGTATGACTAGTGTCCTTATAAAAAGAGGATTTTTAGCCTCACAGATCTGGAGGTTAGATTTTGGTTGTTTTAAGCCATCTAGTTTGTGGTAATTTGTTATGGCATCTTTAGGAAACCAACACAGAGACGCAGAGAGGTTAAATAAGTTGCCCAAGGGCACACAGCTGGGAAACAGAAACCCTGGGATTCCAAAGCAGACTGATTCCAGAGCCCCTGTGAGAAGCAATGAGTCTTTCTTAAATGAGTCAGTTGTGTAAATCTGCTCCTGGAATACAGCAAGAGCTAAGGAAATTTTAGTTGTTATTAGAGTTGTTGCTATTAGTTATAAGTTATCATGGGCTCTTTCCCTCCTCTGCACACTTCACGGGGTTGAGGGAGGGTCAGGAAGATAATGAATGCTTGGAAATCTTTCAAGATCCAGACAACTGTAAATTATATTATTGTTTTGTTTTGTTTTGGGTTCTGTTTGTAATTTTTTTAAATATGAAATTTATTGTCAAATTGGTTTCCATACAACACCCAGTGCTTATCACAACAGGTGCCCTCCTCAATACCCATCACCCACCCTCCTCTCCCTCCCACCCCGCATCAACCCTCAGTTTGTTCTCAGTTTTTAAGAGTCTCTTATGTTTTGGCTCCCTCCCTCTCTAACCTTTTTTTTTCCTTCCCCTCTCCCATGATCTTCTGTTAAGTTTCTCAGGATCCACATAAGAATGAAAACATATGGTATCTGTCTTTCCTGTATGACTTATTTCACTTAGCATAACACTCTCCAGTTCCATCCACGTTGCTACAAAAGGCCATATTTCATTCTTTCTCATTGCCATGTAGTATTCCATTGTGTATATAAACCACAATTCTTTATCCATTCACCAGTTGATGGACATTTAGGCTCTTTCCATAATTTCGCTATTGTTGAAAGTGCCGCTATAAACATTGGGGTACAAGTGCCCCTATGCATCAGCACTCCTGTATCCCTTGGGTAAATTCCTAGCAGTGCTATTGCTGGGTCATAGGGTAGATCTATTTATAATTTTTTGAGGAACCTCCACACTGTTTTCCAGAGCGGCTGCACCAGTTTGCATTCCCACCAACAGTGCAAGAGGGTTTCCGTTTCTCCACATCCTCGCCAGCATCTATAGTTTCCTGATTTGTTCATTTTAGCCACTCCGACTGGTGTGAGGTGGTATCTCAGTGTGGTTTTGATTTGTATTTTCCTGATGAGGAATGACGTTAAGCATCTTTTCATGTGCCTGTTGGCCATCCGGATGTCTTCTTTAGAGAAATGTCTATTCATGTTTTCTGCCCATTTCTTCACTGGATTATTTGTTTTTCGGGTATGGAGTTTGGTGAGCTCTTTATAGATTTTGGATACGTCTGATATGTATCTGACGTCATTTGTCTGATATGTCATTTGCAAATATCTTTTCCCATTCTATTGGTTGCCTTTTAGTTTTGTTGATTGTTTCCTTTGCTGTGCAGAAGCTTTTTATCTTCATGAGGTCCCAATAGTTCATTTTTGCTTTTAATTCCCTTGCCTTTGGAGATGTGTCAAGTAAGAAATTGCTGTGGCTGAGGTCAGAGAGGTTTTTTCCTGCTTTCTCCTCTAGGGTTTTGATGGTTTCCTGTCTCACATTCAGGCCCTTTATCCATTTTGAGTTTATTTTTGTGAATGGTGTGAGAAAGTGGTCTAGTTTCAATCTTCTGCATGTTGCTGTCCAGTTCTCCCAGCACCATTTGTTAAAGAGACTGGTTTTTTTTCCATTGGATGTTCTTTCCTGCTTTGTCAAAGATGAGTTGGCCATACTTTTGTGGGTCTAGTTCTGGGGTCTCTATTCTATTCCATTGGTCTATGTGTCTGTTTTTGTGCCAATACCATGCTGTCTGGATGATTACAGCTTTGTAGTAGAGGCTAAAATCTGGGATTGTGATGCCTCCCACTTTGGTCTTCTTCTTCAATATTACTTTGGCTATTTGGGGCCTTTTGTGATTCCATACGAATTTTAGGATTGCTTGTTCTAGCTTCGAGAAGAATGCTGGTGCAATTTTGATTGGGATTGCATTGAATGTGTAGATAGCTTTGGGTAGTATTGACATTTTGACAATATTCTTCCAATCCATGAGCACAGAATGTTTTTCCTTTTCTTTAGATCTTCTTCAATTTCCTTCATAAGCTTTCTATAGTTTTCAGCATACAGATCTTTTACATCTTTGGTTAGGTTTATTCCTAGGTATTTTACGCTTCTTGGTGCAATTGTGAATGGGATCAGTTTCTTTATTTGTTTTTCTGTCGCTTCATTATTCATGTATAAGAATGCAACTGATTTCTGTACATTGATTTTGTATCCTGCAACTTTGCTGAATTCATGTATCAGTTCTAGCAGACTTTTGGTGGAGTCCATCGGGTTATCCCTGTATATTATCATGTCATCTGCAAAAAGGGAAAGCTTGACTTCATCTTTGCCAATTTTGATGCCTTTGATTTCCTTTTGTTGTCTGATGGCTGATGCTAGCACTTCCAACACTATGTTAAACAACAGTGGTGAGAGTGGACATTCCTGTCGTGTTCCTGATCTCAGGGGGAAAGCTCTCAGTTTTTCCCCATTGAGGTATATTATTGTTGATATTATCAGAGACAATGAGGTCCAGAAATTCACAGCCCACCCAAGCATGTTTCGTCAAAGTGACACCAGTTCGTTGCAATGGGAGGGAGGTGGGCAACAAACCACACACTGTTGTCTTCTAGAGAGAACTTGAGCTTCTCCTCATCTATCTGCCCAAATGCTGCCACCTGCAGGGACAGAGGGGGAGGGAATGGCTCCCCAAGGCCACCCCTTCTGCCACATGACCATGTAGTTCTTCTCACCTCCGTGGGTGGTGCATGCTTCCCTGGCCTTTGGGTTGGCAGTGTCACTTGCTACCCAGTGGAATGAGACGGAATGACGGTGTGCTGAATCTTTCGCATTTCTACCTGCTCGCTTGTGCCTCTGTCATCAGCACAGGAAGAGTGTCCTGGGGAAGCTTGCTGATTACAGGAGGATAATAAGAGACACCTGGAGCACAGCCACTGCCAGGGAGCACAGCCTGGCTCAGCCAACCCCCAGCCGTGCACGCCTGAGGGAAATCAGTGCTCATCGTTGTACGCCATTGAAGTTTTGAGATTGTTTGTTATGTAGCGTTATTACAGCCAAAGCAAACTGATACAACCTCCCATCCCCCCAGGGACTTCCTCCTTTATAAATCTAGGTGTGCAGATGATAGTCACCTGGAGCTTTGACAACGGTGAGACTCAGATAGCAGTGTGGTGTGCCCTTGAGCTTCCCTGGGGATTTGAGGATTAACAATATGGTCACGTGAATGACACCTAATGACTGTATGACCTTAGCTTCCTTAAACTCCCTGACTCAGATTTCCATCTGTAAAATGGCAATGGAAGTCTGTAGAATTGCTTGGAGTATTAAATGAAATAAAATAGGGATAGCAGAGCACCTGACACACAGTAGGTCTCAGTAGTTCTGTAGCAAGTGAAATGGTTAGACCTCACACTGATTAGGCTTCAGTACGGGGGTGTGGAGGTCTGTCTGTCTGTCTGTCTGCCAGCTGCCTGCCGCAACTGCACAAGGGCTCGGGGCCTGAGGGAGGCTTATTTGCCTATGAACCTGGACGCCCTTCATTCATGTCCTTGGAGAGTCTGGGCCCTTCCCCTTGCCCATGCTTCATGATGCAGCTTGTTCTGTGTGACACTGAGAGGTTAAAGAACAGTTAGGCATTGGGGGTGGGGGCTGGATTTGAGACCCTGATGCAGCACCGGGGAAAGGCATGATCTTAGGCAAGTTGAACTCTTAGGGCCTCTGTTTCCTCATCTGGGAAGTATAGGCCATTATTCCTGCCACACCGTTCAGTACAGGGGAGGGTCAGACGTCCTCATGTCCTCACCTGTGGCAGTGTTTAGGATGGCGCCTCCTATCACTAACATCTGTGGGCTAGGCCAGACCAGGCGCCCTCATCCTGGGGTCTTACCTAACCCCATGCGCCTGAACTCACCTGCCGGTCCCACCCATGGAAGCACATCCCTCTGGTGGCTCCATGTGGCAAGAAGGAAGAGGGAGTGTGAACCACGTTTTGCTTCAAACACCCACCCTTCTCAACAGAGGGTTCTCTCTGAAATGCTTCTGGCACAGAAACAGCCCATCACCACCTCCGTTCTCTCCCGTTTGTGCCTCCCTCCCTCCCTCCGCACACTGACCCTATGACCCCTGTTGGGATTCATCCAGAGTTGATTCCAGAGCTCAGCGCCTGACCTCAAAACTCACAATGAAATAGAGGGAATTAGGTGCAAACACAGAAATAAGAAATTATAAGAAATAAGAAATAAGAAAACAGTTGTCTGACTGCCATTTTACCAAACACTATGGCCTGACATCAGGCTAAGCAATTTCTCTGCTTTATCTCACTGAATCCCCCCCAACAGCCCATGAGACGGGGACATGGGTGGTGTCATATCTACTTCTACAGATGAGGAAACAGAGGCTCTGTGCAAAGCCGTCCAGAGGACTGACGGAAGCGGGGAGGGAGCAGAGGGGAGGAGGGTCGCTTCTGGTAGATGGTGGTAGTGGTGGGGCTGGGAAGCCCTCAGAAAGAGAGCATGCTTAAAGTGCCTTTGAGGATGACGAGTTAGGAGGGGCGGAAGAGAGAAACAGGGAGACAGAGACAGACAGAGAGATACAGAGGTACAGACAGAGAGATGAGAGACAGAGAGACAGATGGAGAGATAGAGACAGACAAGAGACAGAGAGAGGGACAGAGAGGGGACCGGGAAAAAGCAGAATGGCACACAGATGATTCTCACAGGCCACAGCCCTAAGTGGCTTTCCATCTGAAGGGGAATTTAGCAGCTGAGGTAGGAGCAGTTGTCTTTATGCCATTCAGCTAAAACAAGAGATTCTTTGGGGCTATACTAATAATGATAACAGTTCATAAAGTGCCTTTTTATTATTAATGATATGATAATTTTAACAGTAGTAATAACAGCAGCCACCTCTGCTGGGTGCCCGCTTCATGCCAGGCACTGTGTCAGGTGCTCTCATTATGTTCAGTGCTCACAGCAATTTAGAGGGTAGGTCTTTTCACCCCCTGCCCACCCCGGCCACAAATGAGGAAACTGAAGCCTAGATGGTCATACAAATGGCCTAAGTGACACAGCAATGAGTGGCAGAATCAGGACTTGAGCACAGGTTTCCTAATGCTCAGAAAAGGGTGACAAAGGGTAGTCAGAGTTTGAGCAGGTGCAGAGACCATGCCCCCCACCTCCGCTGCTTCCCACTCCTCCTTGGGGCTCCAGGTCAGGGCTGTCAGGCTGCCTGGGCCAGGGACTGGGGCTGGCAGTGATCCCCTTGAAGGTCCAGCTGACTCTGCACTTGTGTTCAGGAGCTGGCTATGTTCCGTCTCTGCCCACTTCTCCCACCCACCTCCCAGGGCTCCCACCTGCCTCCTCCTGGCTCCATCCTCCAGGGACCACTACTGGGAGCCTTTATTGAACCTTTAACAGCATCTGGAATGGGGCCATACTCATAGATCTGCTCTGAGTCCTCCCTGCAATGGGCCTGTGATTTTCCCCAACCATCCATCCATCCATCCAACCATCCATCCATCCATCCAACCATCCATCCATCCATCCATCCAACCATCCATCCATCCATCCATCCAACCATCCATCGATCCATCCAACCATCCATCCATCCATCCATCCATCCATCCATCCATCCATCCAACCATTCATCCATCCATCCATCCATCCATCCAACCATCCAACAATCCATCCATCCATCCATCCATGCATCCATCCATCCATCCAACCATCCATCCATCCATCCATCCATCCATCCGCCCTAAATATGTTTATGGAGTACATACTGTGTGTCAGGTGCTCTGCTAGATACTGGCTTCACTGCAGTGAACAAGACAAAGAGCCCACCCTCACCAGACCTCATGTTCTAGTGGGGAGACACGATGGAGAGGTAAGCCCATCGATAAATACCGTTAGTGTATGTGCAGGGCCAGATATGATCAGTTGGCTCTCAGCGCCATTCTCTCACTTCCTCTTCCCAGTAATGACAGAAAGAATAAGGATGATGACAGCAGAAATAATAGGGGCGCCTGGGTGGCTCAGTCGGTTAAGCGGCCGACTTCGGCTCAGGTCATGATCTCACGGTCTGTGAGTTCGAGCCCCACGTTGGGCTCTGTGCTGACAGCTCAGAGCCTGGAGCCTGCTTCGGATTCTGTGTCTCCCTCTCTCTCTGACCCTCCCCTGTTCATGCTCTGTCTCTCTCTGTCTCAAAAATAAATAAACATTAAAAAAAAAAAAAAAAAAAAAAAGAAATAATAGCTACCACTTACTGATGTCTCATGGTGTGCTGGGCATTTCGCATGCCTTAGCTCATTGTACCATCATGACAGCCGTACATGGTGGTGCTGTTATTATCCCCATTTTATAGTTGCAGAGAAGCTTTATAACTAGTCCAGTATCACACTGTTGGCAAGTCAAGGATGGGAAGAAATTCAAACTCAGGGTCTTTGGACCTTCCAACACATCCTCTCCCCAACCTTTGTGTGACTCATCCCTCCAACATATTTTTATACATACCCTCAAATTCCTTTTTTTTTTGAGGGGGGTTGGGGGAAAGGGCAGAGGGAGAGGGAGAGGGAGAGAGAAAATCTTAAGAAGGCTCCATGCGCAGGGCAGAGCCCCACATGGGGTTCAATCTTACGACTGTGAGACCACAACCTGAGCTGAAATCAAGAGTTGGACATTAACTGATGAGCCACCCAGGCACCCCATATACCCTCAACTTCTAATGCACCCACTATTTACAAGAAGCCTAGTGGGTGCTGGGCAGCTCCTGGATACTATATGTACCAAGGATGTCTCATGTTAGATATCTTATAGGCAGGGGAGCTGAGTCTCAGAGGCTAAATAACTTGTCTCTGGTTACACTAATAGTAAAGAATGGAGCTGGGATTTTAGCTTTGGTCTTCTTGGCTCCAAAACCCTTGCTCTTTCACCATTTCACAGTGATCTGTCACCCACCAAACTCCTACACATCCATCAAGACCCAGTCTAAGTGTAAGCTCTTTGTGAAATCATTCTTGACTCTCTGAGGCATGGTTTTTCCACTTCTGTATTCTCATAATCCCTTTAATGTAATGTTAGTTTGTGGTTATTTGTTTACTTCTGTGTCTTTTTCCCTAGGCAGGGGGTTCCCCAAAGGTATGGCATGCCTGGCTGTGCTCCATTAACAATAATCTTGCCTCTTCCTCCAGAGACTGGGGCTCTGTGCATTTAATTTCACTTCTGATTTTAAACTAATTTAACCTGTTAGCTAATTGTCTATTTGTTTCTGCCATTTACCACTAATCTAGTTAGTGTGGAACAGGAATTCAGTCCCAGTGGAGCTAATGGAACAAGCGTTCTCAAGGTCAAGCCCAGCCCTTAGCAGTATTGTGGACTCTGCCTTTAATTGCTTCTTCTCCCCTTCTCTGTGGGCACCTCAGTCTCTCTGGCTGTATCTTTCCCTTCTTATTAGAGACACTGGCTGATAAACATTCACCCCAAGTTAAAGTCCCTGGAACTCTGTTCTTCAGGGGCCTGCATTCAATCCAGGGATACCAAAGAGTGGAATTTCACTTGCCTGCACTTGGAGTAGCATTGTGGCGTGACTTTTGGGACCTCTCCTCTGTAAAACATATTAAAAATTATATTTTATGCGGTGCCTGGGTGGCTCAGTCAGTTAAGCATCTGACTTCGGCTCAGGTCATGATTGCACAGTTCATGAATTTGAGCCCCACATCGGGCTCTCTGCTGTCAGCACAGAGCCCACTCGGATCCTCTGTCTCCCTCTCTCTCTGCCCCTCCCCTGCTCACTCTCTGTCTGTCAAAAATAAATAAACATTAAAGTTTTTAAAAAAAATTATATGGTATAAAGTCAAATATAGTCCAGGGTGATTTATATTTTTTTTCCTTCCCTCCCTCTTTCCTTCTTCCCTCCCTTCCCCCCTCCCTCCCTCCCTTCCCCCTCTTCCTTCCATCCTTCCTGCCTCCCTTCCTTCCTTTTTTTTTTTTTTTGACATGAGATGCATCCTTATTGTAGAAGATCTGAGTTGGCAGAAGTCTCTAACCAGAATGTTTGGCCTCTCTCTCTCTTCTTTTTTAATGTTTACTTATTTTTGAGACAGAGAGAGACAGAGCATGAACGGGGGAGGGGCAGAGAGAGAGGGAGACACAGAACCTGAAGCAGGCTCCAGGCTCCGAGCTGTCTGCACGGAGCCTGACGTGGGGCTCGAACTCACGGACCGGGAGATCATGACCTAAGCCAAAGCCAGATGTTTAACCGACTGAGCCACCAGGCGTCCCTGGCCTCTCTATTTACTCTGTGTGTACAAGGGCTGTGGTTTCCCACATACAGCTAGCCATGTCCTCCCTCAGCCTCAGACATATGTATCTCCTTCAGCAATGATCCACTCCTTCCTCTGGCCCTGGGACTGCCACTGGCCACAAAACAGACACAGGTCTTCAGGATGACATCCCATCATGTAGTTCCTGGGCACTGTCTCCTAATCCCCCCAGGCTCCCTTCCCAGTCTGTGGCTACTGCAGAGCCCTCTGGGGGTCCACCCACTTGGTGGAGGTGTTATTGGGACACCTCAGACATTGACTATTCCCCCAAACCCACAACCTCTGTCTAATTGTGACAAAACACCAGACAAGCCCAGGCTGACGGATATTCTGCAAAATACCTGACCAGTATTCTTCAAAACAGTCAAGGACCTAAAAAGCAAGGAAAGACTGAGAGACTGTCATAGATCAGAGCAGACTAGGGAGACACGACGACCACAGGCAGTGTGATTTCCTGGACTGGATTCTGGAACAGAGAAAGAACATCAGGGGAAAAACTAGTGAAACCCGAATAGGATGGTTTAGTTAACAGTAAAGTACCAATGTTAATGTCTTAGTTTTGACACTTGTACCAGGGTTGGGTAAGAGGTTGCCATTCAAGGAAGCTGGCTGAGGGGTATATGGGAACTCTGAACTATCTGGGCAACTTTTCTTTTCTTTTTTTTTTTTTAATTTTTTTAACGTTTATTTACCTTTGAGACATAGAGAGACAGAGCATGAACGGCAGAGGGTCAGAGAGAGAGGGAGACACAGAATCTGAAACAGGCTCCAGGCTCTGAGCAGTCAGCACAGAGCCCGACGCGGGGCTCGAAGCCATGGACAGTGAGATCATGACCTGAGCCGAAGTTGGACGCTCAACCGGCTGAGCCACCCAGGCGCCCCTCTGGGCAACTTTTTTTTCTTTCTTTTTTTTTAAAAATTTTTAAAATGTTTATTTATTTATTTTGAGAGAGACAGAGCATGAGCAGGGGAGGGGCAGAGAGAGAGGGAGACACAGAATCCGAAGCAGGCTCCAGGCTCTGAGCTGTCAGCACAGAGCCCAACGCGGGGCTCGAACCCATGAACTACGAGATCATGACCTGAGCTGAAGTTGGACGCTCAACTGACTGAGCCACCCAGGCGCCCCTGGGCAACTTTTCTATAAATCTAAAATTATTCCAAAGTGGAACATTTATTTTTAAAAATATCACAAAACATCCACAGGTAGGACATTTTTTTTTGACCTTGGATTCTATCCTTTCCAAAGGGAGTATTGTATACCAAAAGCTAATCTTGTATTCATTGAATGTCAGGTCCTTTTGATGACTCTGGGCAGCTTGTGGTGTTTGGGGGCAGGGAGGAGCCCTATGACCCCATTCACACAACCCCTATGGGGGGTATGTGATCATGAAAGCAAGTCTCACACCAAATTCTGCCAAGCATGCAGGCCTTTATTTGTAAACTACCTAGATCGTGTCACAAATGGTTGGAATTTCAGGAAAAGTGTCTCTTTTTCAGGGACACAGATCTATCCCAGGCACAAAAAGTTTGAGCAACAAATATGCTTATGGCAGGGTAGGCAAGCCCTGTGGTCAAACCAGAGGTCCAGAGGTTTCCTGATCATAAGGGCTGGCCAGCGTTCACCCTTTAATCACCCAAGGGGTCCCGATACCTCACCTATAACTCCATTAACCAAAGTATGCTTCTGTCATTGCTTATGCAAATCAGGTAACCCTAAGGAGTTGTTACAGGTTTGGATGAACTTGTGGATGTAGCCTTGTCCACTACACTTCTCATCCCATAGCGTTTACAATATTACAGGGAGACAGTGTCTGCATAGAAAGCATCCCTGGGGAGCCTGGGTGGCTTAGTCGGTTAAGCCTCTGATTTCGGCTCAGGTCTCTGTCTCTGTCTCTCTCTCTCAACAATACATAAACAAACAAACAAAAATTTTTTAATGTCTCTTAAAAAAAAAGAAAAAGAAAGCATCCCTTACTTACACAGGTTGAAACCTGCTTTGCTTCTTTTTTTTTTCCACAACCCTGAGGACAAGTTAATAATATCAACGGAGCTCCAGAGTTCCGCAGAGCAGAAGTGAAAGCCACTTGGGTGCATGTGAGCAAACCCTGGAGAATGTTTACAGGATGGATGAGGAAAAGGTGTCTTGAGGAGGCACCATGCCCAGAGAAGTAGGGACAAAATGGCAGACACAATCTCAGGGAGCCTGGGGCCCACAGAGTTGATACTTCCGGGAGACGGAGTAAGTTCTGTGCAGAAGCATCCCTCGGATCTGGTGATATGGAGGCTGTAATGAGCATATCTCGTGGTGTTGGTGACCACAGTGGTGTGCCGGAAGCAAAGCCTGAGCGTGGTAGGATGGGAGGGGACAGGTAGAGAAAGGAATGGCCACGCCAGACCTTGCTTGGGCAAGAGTGGCTCTGAAGGGAAGGAGAGAGACGCGGTGGCCAATCAAAGGGATTTCTTTTGTTTCTTGTTTCTTGTTTACTTTGTTTTATGGGGACTGGACTTGCGTGTGGTGCAGGTTAAATACGGTGTGTGGTTAAGTGTTTAAAGCTTTGGACTCAGCCAGACCTACCTCTTCGTTCCTCTCACTTTGGCACCTTTATTTCTGTAACCTGGCACACGTCACCTCTCTGAGTCACCCCAACTGAGTTCTTTGGTTGTAAAACAGGAATCCTAAGTGTCTCTATGGCACATGCCCCCAGTGTTTACAGCAGCGCTATCGACAACGGTCAAAGTATGGCAAGAGCCCAAATGTCCATCGGCTGAAGAATGGATAAAGAAGGTGTGCTATATAGATACAATGGAATATTACTCAGCATCAAAAAGAATGAACTTGCCATTTGCAACAACATGGATGGAGCTAGAATGTATGATGCTAAGCGAAATAGGTCAGCCAGAGAAAGACAAATACCATATGATTTCACTCACGTGTGGAATTTAAGAAACAAAACAGATGAACATGGGGAATGGAAGGGAAAAAAAGATAAAAACAAAGAGGGAGGCAAACCATAAGAGACCATTCAATACAGAGAACAAACTGAGGGCTGCTGGAGGGGTGTTATGTCGGGGGATGGGCTAAATGGGAGATGGGCAAGAAGAAGGGCACTTGTTGGGATGAGCAGTGGCCGTTATAGGTAAGTGGTGAATCACTAAGTTTGACTCCTGAAACCATTATTACACCATATGGTAACTAACTTGGATTTAAATGAAATAAGAAAAAAAAACAGTTCCTACGTCATATGGTTATTATGGAGACTGCATAAAATGATGTACATAATACACTTAGCACAATGCCTGGCACACAGCAAGAACTCAGTGTCGGCGGTCATCCCAGACAGAGCCAATCAAAGAAACCAAATGTGCACGAGAGAAAGGGATAACGATGAAGCCCAGTCCTCAGCCAAGCCCCTAGACAGCCTCGCGTCTAACACAGAGGGCCTGACTACCTCGTGCTGACTGTTGGTCTATCTGTCTTGTTGAATGTTTGATGAGGAGTGTGGTCAGAGAATGTGAAGGGCAGAAGCTGGGACTTCATCGAGCTCACGGAACAGGCAGGTTTGGGACCGGCACACTACTAAGTAGTTATTTAATAAATGTCTATTTGTAGGGTGGCATCTGGTCTAAGAGAGATGGAAAGGTTATAACATCTGCCAATCTCTTCCTTTACTTGGCAGTGGAGTCAAAGGGTGCTTTGTGGCGGAAATGCCCCCAACCGACTGCACTAACAGTGACACTGGGAACTGCCCTGCAGTGAGCCTGTCAATGCTGCTTAGGCTAAGACACTTATCAAGTAACTGGATTATGATTGTCCAGTGAGTGGCATCCACTCCCCACCCCCAGCCCACCCATTATAGCTTCTACTCATGGAATAATTGAGGGCTCTAAGAGTCTTCTTATGTAAGGCTTTGAAGATGGAACTGGTTGGGGGAACGTTTCTTAAATTTTTCCTTGAGAGCTTCTGGGTAAGAGGCAATTTCTGTAGAAATGAAGAACAATTGTCTCTACAACTTTCGGCACAGAGAATGGATACTTGAAACGTCCAACAAGAAGCTGTCTGTCACTTTACACAAGGGGTTGTGAATCAACTCCCACCACTAATCTGAGAAGAAAGTAAAATAGGAAATAGGAAATTTTTTAAAATGTTTGTTTATTTTGAGACAGAGAGCGTGCAGAAGTGGGAGAGAGGGAAAGAGAGAGAGAGAATCCCAAGCAGGCTCCACACTCAGCACAGAGTCCAACGCGGGGCTTGACCTCATGACCTCGGGATCACGACCTGAGCTGAAATCAAGAGTCAGACGCTCAACTGACTGAGCCACCCAGGTGCCCCAAGGAAATGTTTTGAATCAACACACGTGGTTGTAACTGGATATTCCCACCCCCAATAACTCCGTATTTGAGAAATGTCTTTGACTTTTAATATGTAATGGCATCCTTACTAGGAGTAATTTGAAGAACTCTTTTCCTTTGTGAAGCTAACTAGAGATATTTATTAGATTCAGCGATGGTGGGAGGGAGGGGAGGGTGGGTGATGGCTATCGAAGAGGGCATCTTTTGGGACGAGCACTGGGTGTTGTATGGAAACCAATTTGACAATAAATTTCATATATTTAAAAAAAATAGATTCAGCGATAGGCTGAGTCTCATTGAAGGGGTATCGTTCAAAAGGGAAGGACAAGGAAGAAAACCTTGGGTTGTAAGTAACTTGTTGTGTGAGTGTTCTGTAAGACAAGCAAACATTTCTTTTCTCTTTTTTTACAATTTTAAAAATATTTTATTTATTTTTGAGAGAGAGAGAGAGAGAGAGAGAGTGAGCAGGGGGAGGATCAGAGAGAGAGGGAGACGCAGAATCTGAAGTGGGCTCCAGGCTCTGAGCTGTCAGCACAGAGCCCGACATGGGGCTCGAACCCACGAACCATGAGATCAGGACCTGAGCCAAAGCTGGACGCTTAACCGACTGAGCCACCCAGGCGCCCCAGAGAGGAAACATTTCTCATACATTTTAACTTGATAAACAAGTGATGTCTTGCCATACACATAGTACACCACGCTGAATGTCACACGATCACAACTAAGCCAATGGTTCTTGAAGTTCACTTTGATACACAAGTGCTTTGGGTTACAAGCATGTTTCCGGAATGAATTATGCTTGCAAATTTTTGTAAGGTTTTACTGTACTACAATTCACAAAATTTACAATTTTACTGTATTACAATTCACAGAAGGTTAGAGGAACTGATAGTTCCCCAGAATAATCCAGGAGAGGATGAGAATATGAGGTGGGAAGGTGTATTAGTCAGGGTGTCCAGAGAAACAGAACCCATAGGAGATAGATGGATGAATGATAGATAGACATAATACAAAGAGATTTATTTATTTATTTATTTATTTAAAAAAATTTTTTTTCCAACATTTATTTATTTTTGGGACAGAGAGAGACAGCATGAACAGGGGAGGGGCAGAGAGAGAGGGAGACACAGAATCGGAAACAGGCTCCAGGCTCTGAGCCAACAGCCCAGAGCCCGACGTGGGGCTCGAACTCACGGACCGCGAGATTGTGACCTGGCTGAAGTCGGACGCTTAACCGACTGCACCACCCAGGCGCCCCTTGAGATTTAGTATGAGGAACTGACACATGTGATTCTGGAGGCTGAGAAGTCCCCCAGCCTGTCGTCTGCAAGCTGGAGAACCAGCTAGAAGGCTAGAGAACCAGGGACTCTGAGGGGAGGAGACTGACGCCCCAGCTCCAGTAGCCAGGCAGACAGCAAATTCCACCTTCCTCCACCTTTTTGTTCTACTGGGACCTTCAAGGGATAGGATGATGCCCACCCACACGCGGGAGGTCAGTCTGCTTTACTCAGTCTGTGGATTCAAATGCTAACCTCTTCCAGGAACACCCTCACAGACACACCCAGAAAGGTTGTTTAACCAGATATCGGGGCATCCGGTGGCCCCATCAACCTGACCCATAAAATTAACCATCACAGAAGGCAGGAGGGAGAGAGAAGACAGAAAAAATAGTATTATGTGCTTTTGGGTGGGGGGACACATATCAGGAATCACAAACGCATTCGTTCACACAGGAAGGCATTTAAGGAGCCGTTAAAAAAAAGAGAATTCTGGGGCACCTGGGTGTCTCAGTCAGCTGAGTGTCCGACCCTTGATTTTGGCTCAGATCAAGATCCCAGGGTCATGGGGTCGAGCCCTACGTTGGGCTCCACGCTGAGCATGGAACCTGCTTCAGATTCTCCCTCTCTCTCCTTTTCTCTCCCATCCCCCGCCCTTCTCCCCTGCTTGTGCTCTCTCCCTCTAAAAAAAAAAAAGAAGAAAAAGAAAGAGAGAGAATGCTAATTAGATTACTAAGAATCTCAAAGCCAGAGATGACTACAAACATTAGCCCCTCTAGAATTCACAGCAACCTTGGGAGTAAGGAGGGGAGAACTTTGAACTGATCTCATCTAGATCTTAAGAGGCCAGAGGAATTCACATTAACATTGATCTAAGCATCTGAGGCCAAGTTTTTGACAAGTTCCATAGTGTAGAATAAAGTCTAAAGTCCACGAATCTCAAAAGAGTGGACTACGCCTCATTCATCTTTCTACCTCTAATGCCCAGGACAGTAGCTGACAGGTGGTAGAACTCACTAAATGTTTTCTAAATGAGTGAGTGATTGCACGAACATAGCATTGCACAGATCCGGCACGAAAATGCTTGGATGAGCCACCATAAAACCCCAACAGTAAAGCTGGCATCCCTGTTTAGAGCCTCTTTCAGTTCCATTAACTCATATTTAATAAATAATTTAAAATACACTGGATACCCTGGATACTTGGAGAGGCATCCATTTTAGGAGCACTAATTAGGAGAGGCAGTGGAGAGAGAGTGGCTGGTCCAATAGGTAGAGTGACAGCTCAGAAAGTTTCCAGGGGCGCCTGGGTGGCTCAGTTGGTTAAGCGTCTGACTCTTGATTTCAGCTCAAGTCATGATCTCACAGTTTGTGAGTTTGAGCCCCACGTCAGGCTTGGGATTCTCTCTCTCCCTCTCTCTCTGCCCCTCCCCTGCTCTCTCTCTCTCCCTCAAAATAAATGAATAAAACTTAAAAAAAGAGAGAGAGAGAGACAGAGAGCTTTCAGGATGACTGTTAAGGCAAGAGGGAGACAGTCAAATGTCCATAAACACAGCATGGAGTCTTCAAGAACAGAGCAAAAGTTAATCCTTTCATTGTGTGCTTACTCCGAGTCAGGAACTTCTGGTCATATTACAGTCTTTAAGCTGCGAGGCTCAGCTGTAAGGTTAGGTTCATTATTCTGTTTCACTGATGGGGACGCTAAAAGTCAGGGAAGTTAACAGACTTGCCAATATTCAAATCCGAATCTGTCTGATTTTTCCACCCTTTAGTACTGAACCTGTTTTATTTTATATTTTTATTTTAATTTTTGAATATTTAAAAACAACAGATAACTACAAAGAAGCAACTGAGAGTGAACCATATTGCAACTCAGAATTAATTACTGTTAGCATCGTAGTATATTTGTTTCCAGGGATGGTTGGTCTGTTTGTTTGTGTTTTGGTCTCTTAAGAAAAATCCCTCTACTGGATTTATAAAAATGAGCCGTTAGCATTCACCAGCTTTGTATCTAATTTAGCAATCTTGTTCTGGTAGCCTTTCCTTCTCGGTGTGTGTGAGTGTGTGTGTGTGTGTGTGTGTACACGCACGATACATCTCCTATTGTCTCTTCAGGCAGGTTTGTTGTCCTCCATTGTCTGTTTCCTCTTGTTTGTTTTCACTGAGTTAAAGACATCTTTGGGGAGCCTGGTGGCTCAGTCAGTTAAGCGACCGACTCTTGATTTCGGCTCAGGTCAGGATCTCACGGTTCGTGGGTTCGAGCCCCGCACTGGGCTCTGCGCTGTCAGCACGGAACCTGCTTGGGATTCTCTCTCTTCCTCTCTTTCTACCTCTCCCTCTCGCTTTCTGTCTCAAAAAATAAACTAAAAAAAAAAAAAAAAAGAAATCTAATATTTTTGCGCACTGTATGTTTGTAGGAGACATAGGATTTTCCTGTTTTGAAAATTATATTTCAACACATGGGCCACACCAAGAAGAGCGTGTAGGAGACAATGTAGGAGCTGCGGTAGGAGACAATGGACGGGTGTCTGATCTGAATCTTGTACTCACACTGTTCCCTCTAGGCAGGGAGGACAAATCCACCTCTCTCCTCAGCCAGGCTAAAATTTTCCAAACCAATCTTGCAAAATATAGTAGCTCAGGGTAAATTTAAAAATATATAAAAAACACACTATATAGTAAGTTATAGAGGATACGTGTAGAGCTTCATGAAAATCTCTCTTGTAACAATTATGGAAGCTGTTAAAAAATACTCATGACCGAGTGTCATCCGAGACCAACTGAGCCAGAATCTCTGGAGACAGGAATGGGGCATCATGTTCTTTTAAAGCTCTCAAATGATTCTGGAGAATGCCCTGTTCCAGGGGAAAGACTGGACGGGGGAGCTGTAGACAGCAGCTTCCCTCTCCACAGAGGACAGAGTTTTCTCTCTTCTTTCCTTCCCCTCAGCCTCCCCCCTCAGGCTGTGTTAGGGAAGGGAAGGATCAGAGGCCATCTCCTTAGGGCTCTCCTCCGATTTACTTGGAGTCCATTTGGAGACAGAAACCACAGTGGCAGTTTGAACAGGGAAAATTGAACAGAAATTGTTGTTACGTGATGAAAAGTGGTTAACTACTCAAGGCAGGGAAAGAGGGCTCTCGGGTGTGGAGGCAGTGGCTGAACCCCTAGAGCTGAGGGGGTGGTCAAGGGAGGTCCCTGGAAACTGGGAGGAGTGCTCATCCCTCCCTCAAAGCTGACATCGAGTCCTCCCAAGTGAGAGTGTGCCATTTGGTGAGCCCAAAGTAGAGAGGGATTTCAGGGCTTAGGATGGTTTCTGATTTTTTTTTCTTTAGGCTCTGAGGGGTTTAATGCATGAGATGATTAATTTAGTGTGTGAACTTGGCTAGGCCAAGGTACCCCAATATTTGGTCAAACACCAGTCTGGATGTTTCTATGAAGGTATTTTAAAGAGGAGATTAACATTTATTTATTTATTTTTAAATGTTTACTTATTTTATTTTGAGAAAGAGTGTGAGTGGGGTAAGAGCAGAGAGGGAGAGAGGGAGAGAGGAAGAGAGAGAGAATCCTAAGCAGGCTTCATGCTGTCAGCATAGGGCCTGACACAGGACTCGATCTCAAGAACCATCAGATCATGACCTGAGCCGAAATCAAGAGTTGGGCCCTTAACCGACTGAGTCATCCAGGTGCCCCAATGAGATGAACATTTAAATGGGTGGACTTTGAGTAAAGCAGATTTCCCTCTAGGGTGTGGGTGGGCCTCATCTAATCAGTTGAAGACACAGAGAAAGTAACTGGTGTCACTGGAGAAAGAGGCAATTCTGTCTCTGGACTGTCTTCGGACAAGAGCTCCAACCTCATCTCCTCCCTGGGTCTCTAGACTGCTGGTCTAACCCTGCAGATCTGAACCTGTCAGCCCCCACAATTATGTGAAACAATCCCTTAAGATAAATCTCTGTCTTGTGTATCTACCATGCCACTGGTTCCTTCTCTGCAGATCCCTGGCTGACACAATGGGCTGCTGCCTGTCCATCTTGCCCAGGTTGGTGCCTCTCAGCTCAGCACTCCTCTGTCCTACTCTTTCTCCTCTGGCAGTATGAGGCATTGATGCTGGTTACTGCTCTCTACCCCACTAGATAGAGTGTAAGTAGCTCAGTGGAAGTTTAAAGAGCCCTTGCAGTTAGTGAATATCCCGGAGGGGCCAGGGTAACCGGGAAGAAAAGAGCCAAAGACTCTAGTAAAGGGAGAAGAGTGGGAGCAGATGGTCCTTAGAGGAGGGAGAATTAGGAACAAGCAGTTTCCCCTAGCTCTTGCCTCTCACTCCTGACTTCCCTTGCACAGGGGGAGATGCTCACAAACAGTCTCTCTCCTTGGAATCCTTGATCTCCCTTCTTCCTTTCCTACCTCCTTATGCCTTCAGCAGAGAGCTTTTTGCTTCTTGTATCCATTCTCCCAGTCCTAGCCCTCAGCTACCTCTTCCATGCAGACCTCCCTGACTTTCCCAGTCTACATGGACTCCCACCCCTTCCTGATCACCCTGGGAATTTGTTTTTATAGTTTGTTTCAGCCCTTAGTTATGTAATGTGTTCTCGCAGTGTTCACTGTGTTCCTGAAGTCAGGGACTGCCCTGGGATTTGTTCCGCACTTTCAAACAGCACACACAGGGCAGGCTTTGATATTTATTGAATATTGAACTGACTTAAAGAGCCTGTGAGACAGCAGGGGTGAATGCTGGGACAAGTGGGTGGGGTGGTGCCCAAGTTCACACACGGGTCAGAGAATGCCAGGAATCAATCATGGGGACAGATGCACATGCAGGTTTTCGGGCATCTCAGTGGCCATCAGCCTAACCAGCCTGGATGCAAAAATCTCTGCTGTAGTTATCTCCAGTGTCCATAAATCCTTCTCACCACATCTGAGGCTGGTCCTGTATCCTCTTTAAGGCTATGCCTTTCTTCAGCCCCCTCCCCCCATCCCCCAAAGCAGTGGTTCTCAAATGTTAATATGCAGAAAAACTGATTTTCATTGGGGGAAGGTAGGAAATGCATATTAAAAATGCAGATTCCCTGGCCTATAGAGATTCTGATTGAGAAGGTCTGGGAATAGCCTGAAAATCTGCATTTAAAAAAATCTCCCATGGTGATTCTGAGGATTTTGAGGAAGGTGGTACATATTGGATGGACAGCTTCTGCTGCTGGTAGGTCATTCCATAATGACTTAAATCCAAGGGCAGCTTCTGGGAAGACTAAACAAAATTCACTCATCAAATGCCCTAGGAATACACAGAAATCTACCAAGGACAGCTATGAGGTGATTAAAAAAAATCCCTTAAAAAAAGTGCTACCTTCTGCATAAATCCGGGATGCTAAATCATTACCTTCATCTAATAGCTTACTGGAAGCATAGTTTTCAGCGTAGTTATTTTGCATCCGGGCAACTCAAAATAATTAGAAATGGCTCTGAGATGCAGAAAAGAGATTCAGGGCTGGGAGGCATTGGGATCTGGCCACAGCGGCATAGCCTGATGGGGATACAGGCAGGACCCCGGGGGGTGGGGAGTCTCCTACCTGTCCTTCAGAGCTCATGCTCAGGACAGCACTCTTCACTGGAAAAACTGCCTGGAGGACTTGTTAAAACACAGATGGCCTGGCCCTACCCTCAGAGCTTCTGATCCCTGAAGTTGGGTGGGGGCCTGAGAATCTGCATTTCCAACAACTTCCCAGGTGCAGGGGCTGCTGGTGCCCTTGGGGGAGCACTCTCAGAACCACTGATTTATTTTTACAAACTTGTTTTTAATGCTTATTTATTTTTTAGAGAGACAGAGCTGAGCAGGGGAAGGGCAGAGAGAGAGGGAGACACAGAATCCGAAGCAGGCTCCAGGCTCTGGGCTGCCAGCGCAGAGCCTGACGTGGGGCTGGAACTCACATACCATGAGATCATGACCTGAGCTGAAGCTTAACCGACTGAGTGACCCAGGTGCCCCAGAGAGAGAGAGAATCTTAAGCAGGTTCGACGCTCAGCATGGAGTCCAACGTGAGGCCTGAACTAATGACCTTGAGATCATGACCTGAGCCGAAATCAAGAGTCCGACGCTTAACCAACTGAGCCACCCAGGCGTCCCTTGTTTTGTTTCTTTTTAACTTTTTACTTTGAGATAGTTTTACACTTCCAGTCCAGTTGTAAAAATAGTACAAGGGTTTCCATATATACCTTTCACCCAACTTCTCCTCCTGTTAACTTCGTAACCACAGGACCATTGTCAAAACTAAGACGTTCACCTTAGTACAATACTATGACCTACAAAATTTACTGGGTTCCACGAATGTCCTTGTCAGGTGCTAGAATCTGGGGTCCTATGTAGTTGTCATGACTCCTTACGCTTCCCTGGAATCTGTAACAGTTCTTTTTTACGTCTCCTTCATGAGCTTCAGACTTTTGAAGAATTCTCGTCCCTGTTTTGTAGAACGTCCCTCGGTTTGAGTCTGTCTGATGTTTTCTTTTGATTAGACTGCAGTTGGTGTGACGGATGCCTCAGAGATGCCGTGCCCTTCACGATGCGTCATTTCCGTGGCACATGGCATTGGTATGTACTATTGTGGTTGCTCATTCTGTTCACTTGATTCATCTGGTGTCTGCCAGAATTCTCCACTGCAAAGTTCCTGTTGATTCTTTCTGTAATTGCTAAATATTTGGTGGAGATCCTTTTACACTATGAATATCCTGATTCTGCTTCAACTCTTACCTCATTAATTTTAGCATCAACAGTCGATCTTGTCTGTGGCAGTGCTTAGTTTCGTGTTCTTTTTTTTTTAGGTCTTTTTTAAAAGTTTTTATTTATTTTTGAGAGAGAGAGAGAGAGAGAGAGCATGAGCAGGGGAGGGACAAACAGAGAGGGAGACAGAGGATCTGAAGCGGGCTCTGTGCTGACAGCAGACAGCCTGATGTGGGGCTCGAACTCA
Organism: Acinonyx jubatus; assembly: GCF_027475565.1. Lineage (NCBI taxonomy): Eukaryota > Metazoa > Chordata > Mammalia > Carnivora > Felidae > Acinonyx > Acinonyx jubatus. The sequence goes on along the minus strand of NC_069386.1, from coordinate 131,098,468 downwards.
CAAACCGCAAGATCATGACCCGAGCCGAAGTCAGATGCTTAGCTGACTGAGCTATCCAGGTGCCCCTCTCCTTCATTTTTGAAAGATAAGTTTGATGGATATAGAACTCTGGATTGAAAGACTTCCTTTTTTAAATTTCAGCATTTTCAAGCTGTCACACTATAGTCTTATGACTTACACGGTTTCTGATGAGAGATCAGCTACAATTCTTACGTTGTTCTTGTGAGCGTAATGTCCTTTTTTTCTCCAGCTGTGCTTTTTTACTTTCTTTTCCTTTTGTTTCTGTAATTTGAGTGTGGTGTGTGTGTGTAGGGGGGTATATTTACATAAATCACCTGCTAGGCATTCTGGGAGTGTCTTGGATCTTAGTTTCTGTCATTAATTTGGGGGAAATTCTCAGCTATTATTTCTTTGCATATTTCTTCTGCTCTGTTCTCTTTTCTCCTTCTTGGATTCCGGTTACTTGTGTGCAAGTCCATTTTTTTTTATTAAAAAATTTTTTAAAAAAATATTTATTTATATTTGAAAGAGAGAGAGAGTGGGGAGGGGTACTGAGAGAAGGAGACAGAATCTGAAGCAGGCTCCAGGCTGTGAGCCATCAGCACAGAACCCAATGCAGGGCTCGAACTCACGAACTATGAGGTCATGACCTGAGCCAAAGTCAGACGCTCAACCGACTGAGCCACCCGGGCACCCCAGTCATAGTTATTTAAGATTTCCTACCAGGGTGTTTCCAACATCTGTTTCAAGTCTGAGTCTGGATCCAATTATTGCTTTGTTTCTAGAGAATGTTTTTGGATTGTGTGTCTCATAATTTTTTGTCATTGAAAGCTGACATCTTGTCAGCAGAGACTGGGGTAAAGAGTCTGTATGCCTACATATGAGCATGCTTTTCCTACTAATAAACAGTGTGGATATTCGAATTCATCTACTCAGGACTTGGGCCAGATTTGAGGTTTATTGATGATGTTTTTACCCTCTGTGCTTCCTGTTCCTGCAGCTATATCTTTTTTTTTTAAGTTTACTTAATTATTTTGAGAGAGAGAGAGAGAAAGAGTGCAGGAGCAGGGGAGGGGCAGAGAGAGAGAGAGAGAGAGAGAGAGAGAGAGAGAGAGAGAACGAACCCTGAGCAGGCCCCAAGCTGACAGTCTTGGGCCTGATGCAGAACATGAACCCACGAACCATGAGATCATGACCTGAGCCAAATCAACAGTCAGACACCTGTCAGAGCCACCCAGGTGCCACCCACACCCCGCCCCCAGCAGCAATGTCTTAGGCATGAGTATAACTGGATTTGCCAAAGCTATGTCCGTTGGCATGAGCTTTAGGTCTTGCACTGTGTCTCAGAGAGGGTTTCTCTCATCTTCTCAGCTGTATTCTGTTAATTGTTTCAGTTTTGTTTGTTTTTGTTTTTGTTTTTGAGAGAGAACAGAAGTGGGGGAGAGGGGCCAACAGAGAGAGAATCTTAAGTAGGCTTCATGCTCAGCTCAGAGCCCATCTCGGGGCTTGATCCCATGATCCTGGGATCATGACCTGAGCTGCAATCAAGGGTTGAACACTCAACCCACTGAGCCACCCTGCTGTTAATGTTAATTGTTACCTGCACTGGTTAGCTCGGTAGAGAGGATGCTGGGAGTGTTTCTGTGGTCCTGATTCAGCCTCAGTTTTAGGTGGACACTGTGTCCTTGGCTGTCAGGGGTGTGGTCTTCTCCCCTCTCCTGCCTGTTCCCTGGCTGTAGCTGTTGGTGCTGCATAGTCCTGCCTTTCCCCCCAGGAGTAGGGATTCTTGACCCCTGCCTCAGTGATTTTTCACCAGTGCCCAAAATAAGCAGATCTCGTTGCCCTCCCTTCCCCTCATTGATGGTTTTGTTCCTTAGAAAAGACATGAGAGCAAAGTCCTGGTAGACTTTCTTCTCCCACATGGCTGCTGTGCCCCCCCCCCCCCCAGGATTGCACCATAGTGGACATTTTCTTGGAGCTCAGGCTGGACTTTGCTGTGAGCACCCCGTGAAGTCTAGGAGGAGAAGACCTACAAGAAATGGTGTGTTCCCAATTTCTGTGGCTGTCAGAGGCTTCACGCTGCCCGCCCCCCCCCCCCACCCTGGCTGCACTCATCAATTCACAATTATCCACAATTCATACTTGCTCTAAACTCTTCCGCCCCAGGTAAGTGAGCCCTTGTGATTCCTCCCTCTCTGTAGATGTCTGTTTCTCCTCATACTTTGGGCCTGCCGGTTGCCCTGCAACCTCAGCTCACTGATGGCTTCCCCCAAAGACGGTGAATGTGAAACTAATACAGCTCTTTTTCATTGTTTGTCCAGGGGTGACGCTCCCTCTAGCTCTCCCCATCTAGGAACAGAGGGAGCACAAGTCATCAAGCCATTAAATTTTCCTGAGCCTCGCTCTCCTCACCAGCAAAATGGAAATGGTGATGCCTCCTTCACAGGACTGTCGTCACAATTAACGGACTCATGGAACACATGGAAAGTCTTCACAAAGTATGAAAGATTATGTCACGTAAAGTACTGTTCTCATTAGATCCTCATTATTAATAAGGTATAGTAATTTCTTGAGCCTGAGGTAATAAGCTCCTAAGTGGGGGGGTCTCAACCTTGGCTGCACATCAAAATCACTAATGAAAATTGTGCAAAGTGTACTTCTGGGGTTCCAGTATCAGAATATTTTTTGGTTAGGTCTGGGATAGGACCTGGGGATCTGTCATGTTAATAGAGGTCCCCACATGATGCTGATGTTCTCAGAGGTGAGAACTTCCATCTCATCTGGCATGCTTCCTTCCCACATCATTAGCAACCAGTGTGTACCCAGGAAGCAGTAGCTAAATGTTTTTGAGAAGATGCCAAGATAATCTATCAAAGTAATTGGGTCACTTTTCTGTATCAGAAAACTGAATATTCCAGTACACTCTTCTGTTTAAATGAGGGGTGGGAATGTCCTCGTTGTGCCCCATGTGTTAGGTACATGGCTACAGATAACGTCATTCCTGTGGGATCACGGACAGTATGGCTTGTTTTGGAGGAAACTCCAAGAGGGCTGATCTTCAGTTGTAGTGGGGAGTCTGAGAAAATAAGGGAAAAGTCCACGTCCTGTGCTAGGCCTTTCCAGAGAAACGTTCTTGTCCAACCACGCTAGCCCAGGAATGGAGACTTCTGTTGCAGGCAACCTGGATCCACTGATCCCTGAGAGAGGAGCCAGACCTGTAAATCAGAAGAAATGATGTGACTCCAAGGGCAATGTTCTCTGGCCTCCTCCTTTTAACATTCAAAATTCATCTGGAAATGGGTGGAGGTTTAAGATTGGGTGTTCTTTCTTCAGGTCTAGAATTAAGAGCCTGAAATGCAGAAGAGGTAGGCTGTAATCTTCCTTCCACTATGTCCTGGTGTGATTTTGAGATCACTTAATAAAAACAAGAACCACCATACGGAGCCATTCACTATGGCTCAGGGAGTATCTTAAGCCCTTTAGTTATAAGGGTGACTCTCACATATTTCCATCAAAGTACCCTAAGGTGGGAAAACAGTAGATTAACTTCCAGGAGGCTGGCAGTTCAGTCCAATGCAGCCTTAAAATTTCCTAGAGGTCTTCTGTTTTATCATAAAAATTAATGTGAATTACATATTTTGTTCTGTATTTTTTTAATGTTTTAGCAAAAAAAATGTCCTAGCTTTACGAGATACAACTGATGTATATAACATTGTGTGAGTTTAAGGCGTACAATGTGATCATTTGCTCCATGTATATATTATGAACTGATCACTGCAATAGAATTAGTTAACTCCTCCACCACCTCACATAATTACCATCCTTTTTTGTGTGGTGAAAACATTTAAGATCTCCTGTTTTAACAACTTTTAAGTATATAACACTTGTAAACTATAGTCACCGTGCTGTATGTCAGATCCCCAGAACTTATCTACCTTATTCTTGGAAGTTTGCCCTTTAACCAACATCCTCCTATTCCCCCCACCCCTCAGCCTCTGGAAACCACCAATCTACTTTTCTGTTTTTGAGTTTGGCTTTTTCGGGTTCCACCTGTAAGTGAAATCATATAATATTTGTCTTTCTCTGACGTATTTCACTAGTTTAATGTCCACCCACATTGTCACAAACGGAGGGATTTCCTTCTTTCTCATGGCTGAATAATATTCCATTTATCAATAGATCTAATATATATATAAACTATATATATGTAAACTATATATATATATATATATATATGCTATATATAAGGTAGTTATTGTAAATAAGGCTGCAATGAACATGGGCTTCAGACATCTCTTCATGAAAATGACTTTGTTTCCTTTGGATATATATAATCAGAAATAGAATTGTTGGATCCCATGGTAATTCTATTTTAAAATTTTTTGAGGAACCTCTGTACCGTTTTCCATAGTGGCTGTACCAATTTATATTCACACCAGCAGTGCATAAGGGTTTCCCTTTCTCCACATCCTGTCCAGCATTTGTTATCTCTTGTCTTTTTGATAATAGAGATCCTAGCAGGTAGGATATCTCATTGTGGTTTTGAGTTGCATTTCCCTAGTGATTAGTGATGGTGAGCACCTTCCCATATGTTGGCCATCTGTATGTCTCCTTTGAAAACATGTTTTATCATGGTCCTTTGCCCACTTTTATTTTTTTAAGTAATCTTTACACCCAACATGGGGCTCAAACCATGATTAAGAGTCGCATGCTGCACCAACCGAGCCAGCCAGGTGACCCCCTTTGCCCATTTTTAAATCAGATTGTTTGCCTCTTTGCTAGTGAGTTGTATGAATTCCTTATATTTTTGGGGTAGATGGATGGCAAATGTTTTTTCCCATTATGCATGCTGCCTTTTCATTTCGTTGTTTCCTTTGCTGTGCAGAAGCTTTTTAGTTTGACGTAGTCCCACTTGTTTATTTGTAGTTTTGTGGCTTGTCCTGTTGGTGTCATACCCCCCAAAATTGTTGCCAAGACCTATGTCAAGGAGCTTTTCCCCTATGTCTCCTTCTGGGAGTTTTGTGGGTTCAGGTCTTACATTTAAGCCTTTCATCCCTTTTGAGTTAATTTTTGTGAGTGGTGTAAGACAGGAATCTAATTTCATTCTTTTACATGTGAATATCTAATTGTCCCAGTGTCATTTAAAGACTGTCCTTTCTCCCTTGAGTATTCTTTGCACGTTATCAAAGGATTATACATGCACAGGTTTATTTCTGGGCTCCCTATTCTGCTCCATTGTTCTATGTGTTTGTTTTAATGCCATTAGCATACTGTTGATTACTATAACTTTGTAATATAGTTTGAACTCAGAAGTGTGGTGCCTTCAGCTTTGCTCTTCTTTCTCAGGATTGCTTTGGCTATTTGGAATAATCTTTTGTGGTTTCCTACAAATTTTAGGGTTGTTATTTTCTATTTCAGTGAAAAATGCCATCAGAAATTCAATAGGGGGCATTGAATCTATAGGCAGCTTTGGGTAGTAAGGACATTTTTAGCAGCATTAATTCTTCTATTCCATCAACACGGAATATTTTTCCATTTGTGTCTTATTCAATTTCTATCATCAGAGTCTCATAGTTTCCAGTGCACAGATCTTTCACCTCTTTGGCTAAATTCATTCCTAAGTATTTTATTGTTTTTGATGTTCTTGTCAATGGAATTTTATTTCTTTTTCAGACATTTCATTGTCTACGTACAGAAACACAGTTGATTTCTATGTTAATTTTGTATCCTGCAGCCTTAGTGAGTTCACTGACTAGTTGTGTGTGTGTGTGTGTGTGTGTGTGTGTGTGGTCTTGGATTTTCTACATATAAGATCGTATAATTTTCCATCTTCCTTTCTGATTGGGATGCTTTTTTTGTCTTGCCGGATTGTTCTGGCTAAGACTTCCCGGACTATGTCAAATAACAACAGTGAGAATGGGCATCCTTGTCTTGCTTCTGGTCTTAGAGGGTTAGCTTTCAACCTTTCACTGTTGAGTACGATGTTAGCTGAGGGTTTATCATATGTGGCCTTTATTATGTTGAGGTATATTTCTTCCAGTCCCAATTTGTTAAGGTTTACAAGGAAAGGATGTTGTGTTTTGTCAGGTGTTTTTCCTACAGCTATTGGGAAGATCTTTTGATTTTTATCTTTTATTCTCTTAATAGGGTGTATCACATTTATTGATTTGTGAATGCTGAACCATCCTTGCATCTCAGGGATAAATGCCACTTGATCATAAAAGAATGTATTAAATTAATTAAAATAAGCTTCCTTTTCTTCCCAAATCTTGGAATAAAATGGGCTCTTCTAGAAGCCAATCTTGTTTATTCTTTGGCTTCCAGAATGCTGTAATACATCACCTTCACCTTCAGGGGCTTAGGTACCACACGAGAGCCCAGACCCAGATCATGCCATTTATCTGCTGATGCTGTAATGCACATACAACTATTCCCACACTGCACATGAAGAGAGACTAGGCTTTGAAACACGACGTTACTTTAAAGTTCTTAGAGCTGAAACTCAAACCCAGTCTGTGTAATTTTAAAGCTTATTCTCCAATCTACTGTCAATCTGAACCTCAGTTACTTTTTATGTAAAGTGTGATTATTTATTACTCTTATTTCAGAAAAGGCTAACAGTCGTTTGAAGATAAGTGCCCTGCCTACTTCACAACGTGATAATGAAGGTAAAAATATTACCATTGTAGATGGATAAACCTTAAAAGCCATGAAGTTCTAGCAATATACAAGATACTATAGCTTTCCCCAAACATTTTACCATGTCAAATTGTACAAGCTAACTCAGCTAATCCTGAGGTGAAAGGACTCAGTGGAACAGAAATGAAGTTATTGTAGCCTTTTGGTTTAATATAAAACCATCACCAAGAGTGATGCCATTTAATAACCGAGAACCACTAATAAAGCACAGTGTGGCAAGCACTGGATGTCGGGGCAGGAACAAAACAAAATCCTTCACTGTTGGATTTAATGTCCTCCTCACCCTCGTCCCCAGTCCCCCAGCATGTGGACAGCCAGTGCCTGCTGCCTGGGCAGCTCCTTAGGGGCCACAGAGCCCTGCTCTGAGCATCACCCTGTTTGATCTGATGTTCTTACCATTTGCACATCACAGGTGCAGGGGAACTGGGGCACAGGGAGACTTGCCCACCCTGTGTCACATTGGAACTGGTATTCGTGGGCTGGTGTTCAAGCCCAAGAACTATTCTTCCCCAGGTGGCTAGCCTGACCTCAGAAACTACTGCACTTTGTTACTTTTTTTATATACAAAATTTTTAAGATTAAAAAAATGTTTATTTCATTAAAAAATTTTTTAATGTTTATTTATTTTTGAGAGAGAGAGAGAGAGAGAGAGAGAGAGACAGAACGAGCAGGGGAGGGGCAGAGAGAGAGGGAGACAGAATCTGAAACAGGTTCCAGGCTCTGAGCTGTCAGCACAGAGCCTGATGCGGGGCTCAAAGCCACAAACCACAAGATCATAACCTGAGCCGAAGTTGGACGCTTAACTGACTGAGCCACCCAGGCTCCCTATGTACTTTGTTACTTTTATGTAGCCCCCAGTGTGGGATGTGCACCAATGATCTAGGTGAATGTGGAATGATTTTAGGGGCCCTCAGAGGTGGGATGCATTCACACAGAAGCACAGAATGAGGAAGTTATCCCCTTTTCCATTGTCTCCTAGTCATCGTTCCATCACAACGTCTGTCTGGTGCTGGCATCTTTCGCACCTCTCCCACACATGCCAATCTGCGCTTCTAACCGAGGGAGAAGGTCCCAGGGTTCGAGTCTTCGCTAGGATACAGGATCTGGATAGAATCTAATGATAATTTTATCTTCACTTTATTGGTTTTTACAAAGACTGTATTTTCTATTTATAACAAGTGATATGAGCCCTCCATTTAGTGAGACAAATTTCTTCTTAAAACAAAACTGGTCAAAACACAGTTGATTAAAATATTAAGAAGATATTACTTCAGGTGGTACGGGAATATGGAAAAACTTGTGCAAGTAAGTAGTGTAGGATGAGGGTCCCCTGAGACACCACATGTCTTGGGTCCATGGCCTCCCATGAAAGGCCAGTTCACGATCACAGCACCACAGACAACTGAGGACAGGCTAGCTGCGAGCCCAGCCACGGATGAAGTCCGAGAGCTTCATGGACGTCGAGTCAGTGGGTCCCTTCATCACCTTGGGGAGTCTCTGGGTGTCTGGACAGAGGCGTCCAGGCCAACCTTCTGCCGATGGTCACTCTCCTCCTGGCCAGTAAACTGCCAGGGCAGCCGAGCATGACTTCTGATGACGAGGCCACATGACACAGTCCAGAGAGAAGGGGACAGAGAGAATCAGTGAGGAGGCTAGAGACGTGCAGAGTGGGGACAGAGGTGACAAGAGAAGACAGCAATAAACATTCTAACTCTAGTGAGGACGTAAGGACCGCCTTGGAAACGTGAAGAAAAACCCATGAAGCTCATTACACCCACGGATGTACATGTGTGTGCTGCCTCTCACACCTGCGTGTGCAGCCACGCCTCATTTTATTGCGCCACACTGCTCTTCGCAGGTACTGTGGTTTTCAGAAATTACAGGTTTGTGGCAACCCTGCATCGAGCACGTCTGTCAGCGCCATCGTCCCAACAGCGTTTGCTCACTGGCCCTGGGTCACATTTTGGCAATTTTCACAATATTTCAAACTTTTCCATCATTAGATTTTTAATGATGATCTGTGATCAGCACTCTTGGAGGTTACTACTGTAATTGTCTCGGGGTGCCACAGACCACGCCCATGTAAGATGGCGAACTCTATGGATAGATGTTGTATGTGTTCTGAATGCAGATGTGGAAATAGCAAGAGAACGAGAATTAGAAGGGGAGCCCAAAGATGGGACTGATTTGCTGGAATCTCATGATAAAAACCTAATGGATGAGGGCACCTGGCTGACTCAGTCAGTGGAGCATGTGACTCTTGATCTCAGGGCCACGAGTTCAAGCCCCACGTCGGGTATAGAGTTTGCTTAAAAATAAACAAAATCTTGGGGCACCTGGTTGGTTAAGCGGCTGACTTCAGCCCAGGTCATGATCTCACGGTTCATGAGTTTGAGCCTCGCTTTGGGCTCTGTGCTGACAGCTCAGAACCTGGAGGCTGCTTCAAATTCTGTGTCTCCCTCTCTCTCTCGGCCCTTCCCCTGCTCGCACTCTGTCCCTCTCTCAAAAATAAATAAACATTAAAAAAAATGATTAAAACTTTTTCACTTTAAAAAATAAAATCTTGGGGCGCCTGGGTGGCGCAGTCGGTTGAGCGTCCGACTTCAGCCAGGTCACGATCTCGCGGTCCGTGAGTTCGAGCCCCGCGTCAGGCTCTGGGCTGATGGCTCAGAGCCTGGAGCCTGTTTCCGATTCTGTGTCTCCCTCTCTCTCTGCCCCTCCCCCGTTCATGCTCTGTCTCTCTCTGTCCCAAAAATAAATAAACGTTGAAAAAAAAAATAAATAAAATCTTTAAGAATGAAGAGTTGCTTATTACGGATGAACCAAGAAAGTGGTTTCTTCAGATGGACTCTATTCCTGGTGAAGATGCCATGAAGATTATTAAAATGACAACAAAGGACTAGAAACGTAGTTGATAAAGCAGCAGCAGGGTTCGAGAGGCTCGACTCCAGTTTGGAAAGAAGTTCTACTGTGGGTAAAATGCTATCAAACAGCCTCACACACCACAGAGAAACATCCGTGAAAGAAAGAGTCACCCCATGCAGCAAACTTTATTGCTGTCTTATTTTAGGAAATTGTCACAGCACTCCCAACCTTCAGCAACCGTCACCCCTCTCAGTCAGCCGCCATCGACACGGAGGCAAGACCTTGCAGCAGCAAAAAGATTACAACTCATGAAAGCTCAGATGATGGTCAGCGGTTTTTAGCAGTCAAGTATTTCTAAATTGACGTACTTAAAAAAAATTTTTTTTTAATGTTTATTTTTGAGAGACAGAGCAAGACAGAGCGTGAGTGGGGAAGGGGCAGAGAGAGAAGGAGACACAGAATCCGAAGCAGGCTCCGGGCTCCGAGCTGTCAGCAGAGCCCGACGCGGGGCCCAAACTCACGGACTGTGAGATCATGACCTGAGCCAAAGTCGGACGCTCAACTGGCTGAGCCACCCAGGCGCCCCTCTGGGCAACTTTTTTTTCTTTCTTTCTTTTAAAAAATTTTTAAAATGTTTATTTATTTATTTTGAGAGAGACAGAGCGTGAGCAGGGGAGGGGCAGAGAGAGAGGGAGACACAGAATCCGAAGCAGGCTCTGGGCCCCGAGCTGTCAGCACAGAGCCCGACGCGGGGCCCAAACTCACGGACTGTGAGATCATGACCTGAGCCGAAGTCGGACACCCAACCGACGGAGCCACCCCGGCTCCACAAATTGATGTACTTTCAAAAAGACACAATGCGTCACATACTTAAAATACTATAGTACGTGGTAAACATAATTTTCATCTGCACTGGGAGGCCAAAAGTTGATCTGATTGGCTCTACTGCGATATTCACCATACTTCAGTGGTCTGGGACCTAACCCATCGCACCTCTGAGGTGTGCCCATACCTACACCACAATGTTAGAGGATTTGTGGGCTCCAGATTTTGAACTCCAGCTTTACATTCATACCTAGAAATTCCCTTGTTTAACCAATTCGTGCCTAAGAGTAACTACAGAGACACCTAGTTTTGCCATTTTGGGGACATACATCCCACTCATCCATCGTGAACGTACACTTCTCTCCTTCCGCCGGTGCTCAGATGTTTCCATCGGGGAACCTCAACTCAGAGCAAAACAAACGCATTCTCCAGGACCCTGAGAGGACTTCTCCGGAAACTCCTCAAAAGTTCAAAAAATGTTTTTTCGTGTTTAGCTCAAAAATTGACTCCAGTTTTGGATCCCACTGACAAAGAGCCGTGCGTTTTGACATAACATTTCTCTGCAAAGATCACCTAGTACAGTGACCTTCTGGGAAGATGACGCCTGCTGATACAAATGCTCCTTGGCCCGCTGGCTGGAACATGTGCCAGGGGGCCAAGGAGCATTTGTATCAGTAGGCGTCATCTTCCCAGAAGGTCACTGTACTGGACTGGAGAAGCAAGGGCCTGCTTTGTGCCAGTCCCCGTCCCAGGCATGTGGTGATTAAGAAATCTCCTAGGGCAGGGACCCAGCTCCTCTCCCCATGCCCATGGTGCCTTCCCCCAGAGCAGAGCCCCCGGGGAGCTTGGTTTTGCAGTAGCTACAGGATGCCTCCTTTGAGAGCAACACAAAGTAAGACTTGAAGATCTCTGACTTTGGAGCCGTACAGCCTTTAGTTCGAAGCCCAGGCTGCTGTTTATAGGACTCCTGCCGTTGAGTACTTTCAGCATTGTAAAAAAAAGGGGGGGGGGGTAGGGTGCCAGCTGCAAGGAAAAGGCAACTCAGCTTAGGAGGGAGCAGTTGAGGGAGGTTCTAAAGCTGTGGGGAGCACGGGTGATGAGCCCAGACGTAGCCATCAGGACACCTGGGTTCTCCTAGCTGTATGCTGTCAGCCTTGAGAGTTCGGATAGGGAGCAATCCCTTCACGCCGCTGTGTCTTTCTTGTGTTTCTTTCTTGTGTATGGGATGGTCCCTAAGGTCCTCCCAGCTCTGATGAGTTCCGCTCAACATTTCAGTTTCACTGGGTATCGTTCTCGGCTTTATTGTCTTTACGATGCCGACTTTCCTCATCGTTTCTAAAAGTGCCGCGTGTACACCATCCCCATCTTATAAAAATAACATCTATCTCTTATTAATGCTGCTCTCGGGTCTCAAAATGTTCTCTCCTGAATATACGAAGATCCAGAGTCCCTGTTCCCAGCACGGATGTTTTAACTGCTCAGGAGGTTATGTAACTAGACTTGTTACACTCCCAGGAGGCAGAGCCGAAACAAATTACACAAAGAGAAGCCATTCCTTATCTGGCCTAGAATGTTTCTCTAGCCAAGAATCCAAGATGATGCTCATAAGCCCAAGGGTTAATTTCTTGTTTCTCTTTTCACTGTGCACAATAAATGCCTGTTTAGCTAGGCACTGCCCCCAGCCCCACTGTCCATAATGAGCACTCATGTAATCTTAGTTAATAAAGTGAGGATTTATTCAGTTTTCAGTTCTAATAAATAGTCAGCCATTATCTTTGCAATGGGCTCCATGCCCTGGTTAAAAAAAAAAAAAAAAAAAAAGAAACGGTCTCTGTGACCACTGGAAGGAAGAACGTTAAGCTATATTCTTCCCTTGCAAAAAAAAAAAAAAAAAAAAGAGCCTGTCCACTACTTGGCTGCAGTTTAAAGGCCTGAAGCTTTCTTCTTACCACGCCGAGGTCCCACAGACACCTTAGCCCAGCATTAGGATCTTAAAGATAAAAGAAAGGAAAAACAAAACGCAGAGAAGCAGACACAGAGAGCAGACCAGGTGATTTCCCCATCCGTCGCACTGTGGACATATCTGCTCTGAAGGAAGCCCAGGGCCCAGGCACCTTCTGAAGCATCCCCACCCCCCCTCTTTTCTGAAGGGGCTGGGAAGGGCAGTGGGTCCTGCCATTCAGGGTTCCAGGGGGGAAAATGAGGATTTCCGTTCAGGATTTTTATTTCCAAACGAAGACCAGAGCAGCAGGGAAATAGAGACTCACTTAAACCCCCTTCCCTTAGGCAGTTAAAGCCCTGGAAGAAGGGGAGTAAGACAACTGTGCAATGTCTTAGGCTGCCTCTGGGATTCATTCTCAAGACTGAATTCAGACCTCACAGAATAAAGACAAGGAGAAGGGCCTCCGGCCTCGGTCTGCAGCCCTAGAAGGTGGCTGGCTGCCCGAGGAGAAGAGCTTTCTAAGGCTGGGCCTGCAGAGGGTGACAGGACAACTCCAGAGGGAACACGCCCCGGCACAGAGTTGAGCCGGTGCCAATCCCCCCATCGCCCACTCTCCTGGCCTCCACGCCCAGCGGCCGCTCCTCGCTCCTACCTGTCCCCACTGGTCTCTGCCAACCTGTTGTTCATTATGGCAAAGGCCCCCACCCCCCCTGAGAACTCGTTGTCCCGGGAGGGCGCGCTGGCCTGGGGCGGGCAGCCGTTGGCCGTCTCAGACAGCTGCTTCTGGAGGATGGCCAGCGAGACCTTGTTGGCGGCCAAGAAGTCCTTCATGGAGATCATCTCCCCCGAGAGACGCCGCCCGTCCGTGTCACTGTCCATCACCCCATCCGTGTCTATGGAGATGTTGCCCCGGTCCTGGATGTTGCCCGGCATGACCACGTTCCTCCGGGACCTCAGGAGCCTCCTTTGGCATCGTCGGCAGCACCCGCCATCCATTTTCCTCAGGATCCAGTTCACGGACTGTTTGATGAGGATGGAGATGACATTGAACAAGGAGTAGATGCAGCAGACGCCCATGAGGATGAACATGAAGTTGGCAAAGCGGTAGAGGCCTTGGCTGTCATACTGGGCGTTCTGGCTGCTGACGAGGTCCCCGAAGCCAATGGTGCTGAAGGCCACAAAGCAGAAGTAGAGTGAGTCGAAGTAGCTCCAGCCTTCGATGGAGGTGTACATGGCCGATGCGCAGCAGGAGATGAGCAGGGAGGCCAGGCACAGGATCAGCATCACGTAGTACACGGAGGGCTTCCAGCCGGCCGAGCTATCCCCCTCGCACCTGCCCGGGGGCTTCAGGCTCTCCCGGGACAGGGCCCCTCGTCTCCGCAGCCGTCGCTGGTGGCACGACTTCATGATGTAGGCAATGACGGTGATGAGGCGCTCCAGGAAGAGGTTGAAGAACAGGATGGTGCTCGCGCACCCAATGAGGCCGTAGAAGATCAGAAAGATTTTTCCTCCCACCGTCGCCGGAGTGGTCATCCCAAACCCTGCGAGAGACAAAAATCAGAGGAGAGAAGAGTGAGGGAGGCCTTTGCTGCGAATGCGGCCAGGGTCTCGGCATAGATGACTGGCCAAAAATCCGAAGAAAGAGTTTCGTAAAAGCACTCGGTCCTAGCCGTTCTAGGAACAAAGGAGAGGACGCTCCCTTCCTTTTGAAGACGCTATGTGTTTCTCTGGAGCTGCCCGGCTGAAAGCGCGTATGGTGCCATCGTACAGATTAGAAAAAGGCATCTCTTCCTCCGGGTGGATACAGTCAGCGAAAAATGGCCAGGCGATGAGAATGCGAGCTGGATTTCAGCCTCCCCTCCCGACCGGGCTGGACGTCCTGTACAGTGCACAGCCTGGGCCACCATACTCAGCAGACATTGTTCAGACAAACAACAAACAGCTCATACGAAGAAAAGGCTCATACAGACTCCTCAGAATTCATTTATTCTACAAATACTTATTCAATGCCATTCCAGGAATGGGGGATTGAACTCTAAGAAAGCCAGATCTGGTCCCTGCCCTCATGGAGCTCTAGCCTAGTGAGGGGATTACTACATCATATAGGTGTTGTGCTGAAGGAGGTGCAGGGTCCTATGGGAGCGGCTAAGAGGGGGAACCCAGCTCAGGCTTGGGATTCTGAGAAGACTAAGCAGGGATACTTGAAAGCTAAAGAGGAGTGAGGCAGGCAGGGAGGAGTGTGTGCGTGTGCGCATGTGTGTGTGCGTGTGCATGGTGTGGTGGTGCTCCAGGCAGAGAAACAGCAAATGCCAGCATACACAGAAATGACAAATTTGCTCAAGATTTTCCCATCTTTTATTTTTATTATGCTTATTTATTTTTAAAGGGGAGAGTGAGCAAGCGAGCATGAGCAGGGGAGGGGCAGAGAGAGAGAGAGAGAGAGAGAGAGAGAGACACAGAATCCGAAGCAGGCTCCAGCCTCCCAGCTGTCAGCACACAGTCCGACATGGGGCCATGAGATCATGAGATCATGGCCTAAGCCGAAGTCAAAAGCTCAACCAACTGAGCCGCCCAGGTGCCCCTGTTTTTCCCGTCTTTTAAAAAAAATCCTTCAAACACACACCTTATGCTTTGGGAGTGGAAACCGAGGTGTTGGTTTTTATAGTTTGATAAAATAGAAAATGTCTTTCTTGCCTTTGCCTCTGACTGTTCACAATTTCCACCTTCTTGATCTTTCTACCTAGGCACACAGACACGTTACTAAGAAAGCAGCTGTAGGACAACGGACATCACTAAGAAGAAGGAGAACAAGAAAGGAGCAGTGATACATTCAGTATTTCTCACTGAGGGGTACCAAGGGTCAGCCCACTTGGAGGGACGTGGAATCCTTCCAAGCAAATGATTCAGTAACCATGAGAAGTCTGATCTGTTTGAAGGGAAGGGCATCAAAGTCTCAGAACACAAATGCCATTCAAAAAGTAAGTACTGAACATGCCTCCCTGGGTGCAGCCTTGTATTTGAACCAAACCTTCTTGTTTCCATTTTTTCTTTATTAGCAGGTTCAGGTTCCTAACCTGAGCCCCATCATTGGGATCTTGAGGACTCATCCCTTATCCTCTTTACGATGAAACCCTGCTTGTCCCCAAGCCAGCACTTTGCTTTGTTGCCACAGCTCACCGTGGCTGCCTCCCAGGGCACTCTGGGAAGGGGTCAGATCAGACCTTGCCATGTGTGGGCTTCTGGGGTGATGACCTCCTCCTCTCCTCAGGCAGAGCCAAGGGGGCACCCCTCCCAAACACCTAGCCACACATACTGTGTAACCATCTAGTTTTCCAATTAAATTTGATCTTCCTTCCACAGTATACAAACATCTACAGGAGGGTAGGGTGTTAACAGCCTATAGCCAAGAGACCAGCAGAAGATAGTAAATCTAGCTTTTGAGCTGGATGGGACAGGATGATCTGGTAAGGAAGGATCAAGGGGCCAGGGATACTTTCGTGGGGAGTTTCAGTTGTGGACCTTAATGGTAGAGAGAAAGTTAGACCCTCGTCTCTTCTCTGGGAACTCCTGTTTTCAAAATGAAAGGCCGCCGGCAACTCTTGGTAGTATTGATTTCATTTATTAGATAGCTTCCTTATGTAAAAAGAAATACTTTGTCTTTGCTGTGTGTTCTCTTGTTAGTACCTTTAATTCTTTTGTTTTTAATGTTTGTTTATTTTTGAGAAAGAGAGAGAGAGGGAGAGAGAGACAGAGTGTGAGTGGGGGAGGGGCAGAGAGAGAGCGAGACACAGAATTGGAAGCAGGCTCCAGGCTCTGAGCTGTCAGCACAGAGCCCGACGCGGGGCTCGAACTCACAGACCGCGAGATCATGACCTGAGCCAAAGTCAGACACTTAACCAACTGAGCCACTAAAGGCGCCCCTTTGGTACCTTTAATTTTTATCCCTACGCTCAAATGAGGTGGTTGTAATAGTGGAGAATTAAGAAAAAAAACTTACTGAGTTTAATTTTTTTTTAATGTTTATTTTAGAGACAGAGAAAACTTACTGAGTTTAATGACTGAGCAGAGAGCGATATCCTTCTCTGCCCAGTGCAGAGAACACTGAAGAGTCACTGAGGTGTCAAGTAATTAGTTCCTGGTGATCTGAGGGTGTTGGGGCACCTCCTCTGGCCCAGTGAATTCCCAGAAGCAGTAAAGCTTACAAATCTTTCTGTGCTAAGAAGTGAAAATTGAGGGGCACCTGGGTGGCTCAGTCGGTTAAGCGTCTGACTTGATCTCAGCACAGGTCTTAATCTCAGGGTCCTGTTCAAGGTCTGCATTGGGCTTTGTGCTGGTGTGAAGCCTACTTAAGAGAAGGAGGAGGAGGAGGAAGAGAAGGAGAAGGAGAAGGAGAAGGAGGAGGGGAGGAGGAGAAGGAGGAAGAGGAAGAGGAAGAGGAGGAGGAGGAGGAGGAGGAGGAGAAGGAGAGAAAGAAAAGAAAAGAAAAGAAAAATGAAATGAAATGAAATGAAATGAAATGAAATGAAAAATGAAAGCTGGAGCCCCTGCCCCAAAGCTGTAAGGCCAGAGGAGTCTTCGGGATTTCTTCATTGGAGACAGAACTGAGGCAACAAGCAGAAAAAAGAGAAACATTTATCTGGGGGCCTTTTATTGACCCAACAATATTCCAGGAACTGGATAAAGGTATTGAAAATGGGGAAAGCCCAGGAATAACAAGGGAGAGGGAGGTGCTTGCCTCCCTCTGATTATTAATCAGAGAACGTGAGATTTAAATGGGCAAATGTTTGCTTCTCCAAAATCTTCCTTTCTGACCCCAGAGGTGGCTTAATTATTTTAGTCTTTGAGAGTAGAGAAGTTAAGAGTAGCTCTCAAAGTTTACAGCAGTAATTTGTTAAGCACCTGTTAAGTGCAAGGGCCTGCACTAACTGTCTGGGCCATGCAGTGGTGAACTGGAGAAGGTCCTCGACCTCAAGGAGCCTAGCCTCCAGGCTGGGACAAATCCACGGCTATCTACAAAACAAGGCACAGCGAGTCAACGGCCAAAATAAGGCACGACGGAGTTATTATCCCGGCTTTAGGGTCTCGAACGCCACCTCACTTGGGCTGAGTGACGACAATCAGGGGCGTGACTGAAGCCAGGCTAGCAAGCTCGGTAAACTGACTTTTCCAATAAATGACATGTCTAGACATGTTCCAGGGCTTTAAAATCTCTAGAGTCTATCTTGTTTTTTTTTTTTTAATCATTCGATTTTATTAATGAATTGATAAGCCATGAGTTTTGATTACCTGCTGTATTGGCTTGATCACTGCCATCTTTTCAATCAGCAAAAGTAACAGAAAATGGCATAAGAGGTTGTGTGGGGGAAGCATCAGGAGGCAGCGTCCTATGGTTTGCAGTTAAGAGGTGTTTCCACAGCTTCTATTACTGTCAGAGCTTAGAAGTGTGGAAGCTAATAACACAGGCTTTTTCATAGGAAGCCTTCCCCTTTTTTGAGCCCCGTAAGGCTGACCATTAGGGATGCCTTGGATTGGGAATAAGAAGCCTCACGGTCCTCCCTGGTGGAGGGAAAAGATAGGAGCATCACCAAAGACCTGCCCTCTGCCAGGTATCACCGGCCCCTTGCACCCTTGCTGGGTGTTGATTATTAGTCTACTCTTCCCATTTGACAGATGAGAAAAAGAAGAATGGAGAAGCTGAGTAACTTGCCGAAAGGCGCAGAGCTGGAATTAGAACCTAGATCTGTTTTGTCTCCCAGGCCTGCGTTCTTTCCACCTGACTGTGCTAAGTGAGTGCAAGCCGCTGTCAGATGTGCGGATCAGGAGTAGCCTTGAGGGAGGGAAATTAACCAAGCGTCTATAGTTCCATGCTTTACGTAGACACCCAGACCACAGTGGCTGCCAAATCTGGTACCCAAATCAGGGGATCGGCTTGCATCAGAAATTGAAACCCTACAATTTTCATTTACTAAAACACATGTTTCTGAATGTTATGTGTGCCTCTTCCAACAAGTGATGTAATTAAGTTGGTTTTAAAAATGTGCTACACCCCATGCATTTTGGTCTCCTTGTATTTCATAGGCACACAAAGGAAACTGATTGTCACAGGTGGTGCTTTTCAATATATAATTTATTCTCTGTGCTTCACGTCTGAGGTCTTCTGATTCAGGTCCAACCCCTGAGTCTGGGAGCACATGAGCTAGCTGACGGGAGGACCAAGGGCTCATGAATTTGGTTTGGAGTCCGAGGAAGCTTGCCTGGAATCTACTTTGGTCTAGCTCCCCTGAACCATTTCAGATCTGCTTTACTGTGACTATAATCCCTAGGGCAGCTGCTGGGACCAAATCAGGCTCTCTGGTGTCCTTGGGGCCAGGAATGAAGCAGCTAGAGACTTCCCGGGTCCCAGTCAACCCCAACAGAGCCCTTCAGTTAGACCATGAAGAGAGGAGGGCAGGCCTGCAGTCTCCCAGCCTTCTACTATATTCTGTTGACCACCATTCCTTAAAAAAGTTAATCAAGGTAAAAAAGTGAAAAGCTCTGCATTATGATATTTTTCAAACATACACAAAGGTAGGGAGAATTCTAGAATAAACCCTCATTTCCGACTTTGAGCAATTGTCAACATTTTGCCAGCCATGGTTCTCCTATCCCACTCTACCCCCTTTTTCTGTGGGAGTATTTTCAAGGAAATCTCAGCACGCCATTTCATGCATTAATAATGAAGCATCTGTAACTGACAAGAACTTTATTTTCCCAACATAACCACTACAACATTGTCACACCTGATAAAACTAACACTAATTCCTTAAAACCAAATAATACCCAGGCTATTTTCAAATTTCTCAAAAATATCTTTTTACAGATCTGTATGAATCAGGATGCTAATAAGATCCAAGCATCGTATCTTTTAAGTCTCCTTTATTCATTGACAGCATCCCTTCCCATTTTTTTTATGCCATAGATTTTTTGGGTACATGTGTCCTGTAGATATGAATCACAATTCTTTCTAGAAACATTTTTTTTTAATGTGTATTATGAGAGTGCCCTCACATGCAGCAGAAAATATCAAACACTGCATGGGGATATATAAATTGGCATAAACTGTCTGGAAAGCAATCTGGGAATGTCTCAGATATCTTAAAAATATTTGCATCTTTTTCTGTTTTTTTTTTTTAGGAGTATGTCCCAAAAAATATCAGAAATGTGACTCATCATGTACATTGATGTTCACCATGGCTTTGCTTTTAATAATGAATATTCTTAGCAATCTAAATGTCAGATAATAGGGAAATGACTAAATAAAGTAGCTATTAAAATGAAGCCATGAAAATGACATATACAAAGAGTTTTTAATGACTGGAGAAAATGTTAAGTGGAAAAATGCAGAGCCAAAGTGTGTCTGACGAATGACTCAAGCCTAGTGCATGGGGCATCCTCATTAAATATTTGTTGGATGAGGGAATAAACTTTCTAAACTACTTTTAACCACCTACATATATTACAACGGTGAAGAGACTTTTGGTTGTAATAGCAAATCATAAATAGAAGTGGCTTAACCATGAAGGGGACATATTATCTCATAGAACATGAAATTTGGAGATGGGCAGCTCCAGGGATTAACTGGGTGTCTTTCCAAATGATCTATGAACCAAGAGCATTTCACTTTTCTGGTTCTGGCCCCATCAACATGTTAGCTAGTTCCTCCCCACCCCCACCCCATGCCAACAGCTTCAGGCATTAACTCCTCACACACTAATGTCCAGAGCCAGAAAATGTTGTGTTCCTGCCTTGTGTATGTCTTTATAATAGCAGTGAATCCTTTCCAGAAACCCCCTGGCGAAATTCCCATTATATATCATTAATCAGTACAAACCCACTTCTCAAACCAATTATCCACAAGAGGAACGATTTCCTCTTGGACTGGTCAGGGTTTTACCAGAGTTCTCGGGAAAGAGGTGGACCCCAGAACCGACAAGGTCCTGCCACAAACATACACAGAAAAAAACAACATAAAGAGAAAGAGACAAAAATTTTAATCAGGATATTTTGAGGTGGTGATAATTTGGGTGATTCAATTTTTCCTAATCCTTTACATCTTTCATTACTTTTAAACTCAGAGAAATACATTCAATATTCTGGATGTTTCCCTTGAAAGGGAGGCAAACATCTGCCCAAAACCATCATCTCTCTTGATTCATTTTTCCCCATACACTGAGAAAGCAAAGTTTGACTTGCATAAACTTTTCATAATCTTTTTGACTTGGAAATTTTAAGCCTTTTTTTGTGTGTGAGATGAAACTACATAGGGGTTTGTGGGTGTTTTTTAAAAAACACCTTCTGGTTTCAATTGGGATGGAAAGAGGAGGCAAGAACATACCCCATGGATAATGCTTAGGGGGGGTGTGGGGGATGGGAACGGGGTTCCAGTGATGGAAGACTTGGGGTTCTTACCAGGCACAGTCTTTATGAGGATTGGGGAACCACAAGTGTTAGAGCTGAGAGGAACTTCACAGCCTTCTAGTCCAAGCTTTCTGTGTTATAGGTGGGGAAACTGAGGCACCAATAAACCAGGTAATCTTCATGAGGGGTGGAGGCTTGGCTTGAATCCAAGTTCCCCATCCAGATTGCCCTCCCTTACTCTTATTGCCTGTGGTAAACTGTTTTCTCCAAAGATGATTTTGAGCAAACTGCTCCCATCTCTGTAAGACGTGAAGCCTATTTCCCTTCCCCTTGAATTTTGGATGACCTTGAGGTTTGTTCTGGCCATTCATATGGGGTGGAAGTCATGCTGCTCCAGTTCCAGACTTAGATGGTAAGGAGTCTAGCAGTTTTCTCTTTCTCTCTCTGGACCCCTGAGCCACTGTGTAAAAAATGTGACCACTTAGCTGGAGAGAAGGCCCAGCCCTCCCCAGCCACTCTAGTCTCCTCAGATATTGGGTAAACCCATCTTGGGCATTCCAGCGCCAGGCAAGCATGAGATATATCATTATCAGCTGGTACCTCATGGAGCCAGAGAACCACCAGTTGAGCCCAGGAGATCCACAGAACCGTGAAAAAATGTCCATGGGTGCTGTGCAAGCCATTAATTTGGGGAAGTTATACATAGCAACAGATAATGAAATGTGCTCTCTCTGGGACTTGTGATTTTTTTCAATAAGGCATCTTCTCCCCACTATTTCCAGGCCACTCCAGCTTCTCCCTTCATGTTTCATTGATAATTAGGCATAAGGGATTTCAAGGAGTGTCCCAGCCCTGCAGCCCAGGAATGAATCCTATCTGATCATGGTGAATAATTCTTTTTATATGCTGTTGAATTCGAGTTGCTAGTATCTTATTGAGAATTTTTGCATCCATATCCATCACGGATATTGGCCTGTAGTTCTCTTTTTTTACTGGGTCTCTGTCTGGTTTGGGAATCAAAGTAATGCTGGCTTCATAGAATGAGTCTGGAAGTTTTCCTTCCCTTTCTATTTTTTGGAACAGCTTGAGGAGGATAGGTATTATCTCTGTTTTAAATGTCTGGTAGAATTCCCCTGGGAAGCCATCTGGTCCTGGACTCTTATTTGTTGGGAGATTTTTGATAACTGATTCAATTTCTTTGCTGGTTATGGGTCTGTTCAAGTTTTCTATTTCTTCCTGTTTGAGTTTTGGAAGTGTGTGGGTGCTTAGGAATTTGTCCATTTCTTCCAGGTTGTCCAGTTTGTTGGCATATAATTTTTCACAGTATTCCCTGATAACTGCTTGTATTTCTGAGGGACTGGTTGTAATAATTCCATTTTCATTCATGATTTTATCTATTTGGGTCCTCTCCCCCCCCCCCCTTTTTTTTTTGAGAAGCCTGGCTAGAGGTTTATCAATTTTGTTATTATTTCTCTTCTTCTGCGGGGTTTGGGGTGTCTTTGCTGTTCTGCTTCTATTTCCTTTAGGTGTGTTGTTAGATTTTATTTTTGGGATTTCTCTTGTTTCTTGAGATAGGCCCGGATTGCAATGTAGTTTCCTCTCAGGACTGCCTTCACTGCATCCCGATCCCACTGTTTGGATTGTTGTATTTTCATCTTCATTTGTTTCCATATATTTTTAAATTTCTTCTCTAATTGCCTGGTTGACCCATTCATTCTTTAGTAGGGTGTTCTTTAAGCCCCATGCTTTTGGAGGTTTTCCAGACTTTTTCCTGTGGTTGATTTCAAGTTTCATAGCCTTGTGGTCTGAAAGTGTGCATGGTATGATCTCAATTCTTTTATACTTATGAAGGGCTGTTTTGTGACCCAGTATGTGATCTATCTTGGAGAATGTTCCATGTGCACTCAAGAAGAAGGTATATTCTGTTGCTTTGGGATACAGAGTTCTAAATATATCTGTCAAGTCCATCTGATCCAATGTATCATTCAGGGCCCTTGTTTCTTTATTGATCCTGTGTCTAGATGATCTATCCATTGTTGTAAGTGGAGTATTAAAGTCCCCTGCAATTACCACATTCTTATCAATAAGGTTGCTTATGTTTGTGATTGTTTTATATATTTGGGGGCTCCCCTATTTGGTGCATAGACATTTATAATTGTTAGCTCTTCCTGATGGATAGACCCTGTAATTATTATATAACGCCCTTTTTCATCTCTTGTTACAGCCTTTAATTTAAAGTCTAGTTTGTCTGATATAAGTAGGACTACTCCATCCTTCTTTTGACTTCCAGTAGCAAGGAGTGTCAAGAGGAGGTCTGCATGGGGTTTGGAATTTAATGGAAATTCCACTCGCAAATGGAGTAAGCTGTTGAGCCTGTGTGTTATGAAGGAACAGACACCAGCTGAGGGCACTGGAGGGGTGGGATAAAGAGGGCACTGTACTGTTGATACATATTTGGATGGTTTCCAGCTTGGGGCTATTATGAGTAGTATTTCTACAAACACTCTGGTGCATATCTTTTGGTGAAATATGTACACATTTGTCTTGGATACCTATACTCAGGTGTGGGAGTGAGGACTCACAGGATATCATATGTTCAGCAAAGTGGATGCCCCGATTTACCCTGCCTTCATCAAGATTTGAGGGTCCAAGTTTCTTCATATTCTTGCCAATATTCTTGTGGGTACATAGTGGTCTTAATTAGCATTTCCTTGACATCTATTAAGTCGAGACTCTTTTCATATGTTTTGTGGTCATTTGGGCATCCTTTTTAGTGCCTGTTCAATTATTTTGCCCATTTCCTTTTTTCTTGTTGAATTTTAGGTGACAGAAACAATGAAGGTCTAGGCCTTGAGCACTGCCTAAAGGGTTCCAGATTTGGTTGATGAATTTACTGCCCCATCTAAGCAAGAGCGTTGGTTCACACAACCTGTCTGGCCAACCTTACCTTGCACAGCATCCATTTCTCCAGTGGAGAATTATTTCTAACGTTTCCTGTGCTAGCCAATATTCCCTATGGCGCAGATTTTGATAACAATATTTACAGTGCTTAATAATGACTTCTGGAATAGATACTCCCATTGATGGCTAACTGCTGCCAGGGTATACGTTGAAGTTAACTTACACAAACACACACTTACCTGTTTATAATGAAGTGTTTTATGGTAAGTGACCACTCAGACAATGTAACAGCAGAAAATACTCATGTTAACACCCTGTGAAAATTTTCATCTGACAAAACCAGGGTTGGGACCCTAAATTGGAAACTCTGGCTGTGCACCAGATGCTGACACACTCTGTGCGAAATAAACAATTTCCATTCACCTCACACTTGAGGAACCCCTTGCACACTGGTAAATCTAAGGCAAAGGTACTAGCTAATCAACTCAGAATCCTTTTTCAAGACCTTCTACAACTTTTTTCTTTTCTGGTTTTTTTTTTTTTTTTTTTTTAAGTAGGCTTCATACCCAGCACTGAGCCCACACAGGGCCCAAAGTGGTGCCCAACACAGAACCCAGCGCAGGGCTTGAACTCATGACCCTGAGATCAAGACCAGGGCTGAGATCAAGAGTTGGATGTTTAACCAACTGAGCTACCCAGGCACCTGCAGACCTTCTACAACTTTTAAAAGTCACTCCTTTCCCATCCCAAATACCATTGTGGAGTTCCTCAAGATTGAATTCTGCCAAGAGACAGAATTTCATTTTGGC
The DNA here is from genome assembly GCF_027475565.1 of Acinonyx jubatus. NCBI lineage: Eukaryota > Metazoa > Chordata > Mammalia > Carnivora > Felidae > Acinonyx > Acinonyx jubatus. Next base: position 131,074,030 of record NC_069386.1, on the reverse strand, counting down.
TTGATAGGATTTCACACTGGATCATATTTGGGTTCACCATAACTTCTCTTACACAAACCAAAAAAAGCAGTCCCTACTAATGATTAAAATCATGCTAAGAATGCCTCTCCTTTGGCCTGGTTCTTTCTTCACAAACCACCACTGGAAAATTACCCAGAACAAACAATGGGATGTAAAACTAGCTTTGTCTGGCCTCTCTGAGTTTTCTTCCATAGTCCAGTAATATGCCCTGTGGATCCCATGTGCATAATGAATCAGGTCTGCTCAGTACAGCTTCAGGCCTGCAGGAGAAAAGCTTCCCCCAGGAGGGGCATGGCAGGTCCTTCGATTCCATCCAGGTGCAGGTACCCAAGCCCTGACTTCTCTCACCTAGTTGGAAATGAACTGGAGGAGTAAGTGAAAAGATCAGGTAAGTGAACAGATACTTACTGGATGGTCAGATGGGTAAAACTTTGTCTTAGTAACTTATACTGAATGTTGAGAAGATTGGACCCCATCCCTTTAGAGAAAGAAAGTACTGCATGCTAGTACTTCAGGGAAGGGCGCCTGTCTCACTCAGTGGGTAGAGCATGTGACTCTTGATCTCAGGGTTGTGAGTTCAAGCCTCACAATGGGCATGGAGCCTACTTAAAAACAAAACAAAACAAAACAAAGCAAAACAAAACAAAACAAAAAAAACCAAAAACACTTCAGGGAGTACCAGAGTGGTGATGGATGTCCCTTCAAAGAAACTTGGGGTAATGAGAAACTGAGACAAACAAGTATGGTAGGATGCGTGTACAAGGACACGTGGAGGGAGAGGCACGTACACTGTGTGAAGAGATGGTGGTCATCCATATGTCACAGGTTATCAAAAGTGTGCATCAAGTTTTATGAGTCTTTTTTTCCCTTTTCTATTTTTTTTATTTGTGGGGGGAAGGGCGGAGATGGGGAGAGAGAGAATCTCAAGCAGGCTCCACACTCAGTGAGGAGCCCGACACAGGGCTCTATCTCACGACCCTGGGATCATGACCTGAGCCAAAAATCAAGAGTTGGAGGCTCAACCCAGGTGCTTCCAGTTTTATGAGTCTTCTAAAGAAAATGCTTAAAGCAGGGGTTTATGAGGGTCAAGTGTTCACAATCATTACTTCCTCTTGGACTATTTCTAGATGTTGAGGAAAGGACCATTGGAGGCAAGGGCTGACATGACAGTCAAATAAGGCAATACTGCCATATTTTATCGGGTAGTGCACACTGAGCCAAGAACGTGGGAAGGGGGGGGTGCTTAGAAGATAGTTTCTGCCCTCCAGGAGCATCAAACCTGGTCCAGGAGATTAAGTACTAAAAGAACACACAAGACGGAAACCTGCACTAGGTTGTTTATCAAATCAAGTAAACTCCTTTTCTGAGCCACCTGCAAACAGCATAAAAGTCAAATGGAAAACTTCCATCAAGCTTCAGGGAGGTTGGAGGGTCTAATTACACCTTTATTTACAGTGTGAAAATTAACTGAGGGGTGAATAAGGCAGAAGCAAACCACAGTCACTTTGGACAAAAGTCGTGAACTTTCAGTACACGTGAAAATTCCCTGAGGAGCTTGTTAAAAACTGGGGATTTTCAGGCCTCACCCTCAGAGATTCTGATTCAGGAGGTTGAATGGGGGGAGAAAACCTGCATTTTAAGCTAGTTCCCAGAGTGATTTTGGTACAAGGACCACAGACACCTCTCAGGGAGACACCACTAGCTGGGGTCAGAGCACAGGGCCATAAGGGTTGGAAACAAAGGTCATGTCTGCTTGGGGAAGATTCTAAGGTAGGGCCCCCCCACCCCGGCCGCCGCAAATCAGTGAAGTATTGATATGATACTTCCAGGGTCCTAGAGGCAAAGGCAACTCTTAATTTCTTTGGTGTATCAATCAATATATGATGCAGAAAACATTTCAGATGGTACACTATAGCAGAATGAGCTGTCTTCATAAGACACAGCTCCTGTGGGATAACTGTGGTGCCAGGACCACAGCAGACATGAAGACAGCTCTCTCCTTCCCTTGGATGAGAAGGGCTTCCAAAATAATCAAGGACTTTCTACTTCCTGCATTAGCTATGGTGACGAATGCAATAAAGAGAAGGGAGAGAGAGGTACTTCCTTCCCAGCATATCCATTTCTGGAACGGAACTAGGTGGGTACTGGCTTATTTTTGTGAAGTGAGGTTTTGGGTTATTTGGGTTGGAGAGTGGGGGAGGAGGGGATGCTGGAGGACGACTGAGGGCCGAGGTGGGCATTGGTTCTAGATCAGCTTTCTGCCTGGCCATTTGCTGAGCACCTGCTGGCATGGGGTCCACCTGGGTAAAGGAACAAGGGGGTTCTAGGCAGTGCATCTTGACTGTGGCATTGAACCATTGGTACCAGAACTACCCAAGGAGCTTGTGAGATAAGGAACCCCTGAGCCTTACCTACTGGGTCAGCATCCCAGTTTCCTGTCTGGATAGCGATGATTACCCTAGAGCTAGGGAATCACTGTTCTACAGTTTTCCACTCAAGACAGGATTGCTCAGTGATGTAACAGGACCAAAGGAGGCCTAGCAATAATGTGCTGCTTTGGGAAGTTGATAACTGCACTTCTCATTTCCAGTTACACAGTTCATAGCTCCACCATCCGCGGTGAGAAAAGCAATGGAAATACTGATTTTAGGAACTGCCTCCTTTGTTCTACGACCTAGTGGTTCATGAGTGCTGCATGAGGGTTAACCCCTCTGGGTCCTTAAGAACAAGGCCATCTGACTGTTTATTCCAGCTCCTCGAGTAGGCAGATTAATGTCATGTGAGGATGATGGTGATGATGGTGGTTTACATGTCTGAAGCAACCCATTCTGAGCCAGGCACTATGCTTAGTGCTTTACATGAACTCATTTCCTCCATCCTCATGCCAACCTTGCGAAGTAGGAATATTACATACCCCTCTTTTAAATTTATTTATTTTTATTTCTTATTTTATTTATTTATATATTTATTTTGAGAGAGCAAGCGAGCAAGCGAGCTGGGGAGGGGCAGAGAGAGAGAAGAAGACAGAATCCCTCTGTCAGCACAGAGCCCGACATGGGGCTCGATCTCATGAACCATGAGGTCATGACCTGAGCCAAAATCCAGAGTCAGATGCTTAACTGACTGAGCCACCCTGGTGCCCCTATGTCCCCCCTCTTGCACATGAAAATCTGAAGTACACGGAGATGACAAAACTCATTTGCAGTCATGGAGCTGGCTAGTTAGGGCCCTGGGTTCTAGTCCAGACTATTAATAAGTGTGTGATGGTACAACTTATTCTGGTTGTCCCTTTGGTAAAACGAGGACGGGGTGGCCCAGATGAACTCTAGGGACATTGAGATTCCAATATTCTGTGACTCGGGTGCGCAGAGCATGAATCAGGGCTCATTCTGTGTATCTGATCATCCCAGGAATCTGGGGAGAGCCCACCACGTATGTCCCAGGCCCTCCTTCTACAGGCCAGGCAGGTGAAGCTCTCGTCTGCGTGAAATACATCTCTCTCTGCAACATTTCTCAACTACAAAGACATCACAGGCTAATTTAAAGCATTTTGCAAAGGGCATCCTGGGTGGCTCAGTCCGTTAAGTGACTCTTGATTTTGGCTCAGGTCATGGTCTCACGGTTCGTGAGATCGAGCCCCTGCGTCAGGCTCTGTGATGACAGCGTGGAGCCCGCCTGGGACTCACTCACTCTCTCTCTCTCTCTGCCCCTCCCCCACTCATTTTCTCTCTTTTCTCTCTCTCTCTCTCTCAAAAATAAACATTAAAAAAATTTAAAGCATTTTGCAAAGCAGCCAGGGAACTGAAGGGAAACAACATTTCGGCAGCCAGTTACTGCTATGGATGCAAAAGTTAGGGGTTCTCAGGTTCAGGATATATTTGGAATTTGCTATTTTTAGGGCTACTCCTCTCTCATTTCGTTAACAGTAAAGCATCTTTGACAAAAGATGGTATCATCTGTAGTAAAGATTAAACTATTTTCCAGGTAATTTCTGAACTAGGGGATGTTTCTAGCCTCCTGGACCATAAGTAGCTTACAAGTCAAAAATGAGTGACTACCCTCCTGCCTATAAAAGCTGAAAACTGGGATATGACACGTATGGATTCTTTGAATCATTTGCATTATTACCAACCACAGTAATTTCTGTGCTCAGAAGGTAACAGAAATTAGCCTCACGGGAATCAGAAGACGTCAGCGCCTGAAGAGGAATCTGACGAATTTCGTTTCTCTGAGAGAACATTGAGTCATGGGGGCAATCAGCTCTGTGTTTTATGCTTTCTTGAGCCCTTTTTCTCCTCTCAAACACTGAGCTAGTATGAAGGCTGGAATAAATGCTGTCACTAATTCTGAGTCTGCCCTCATTTAAAAGGGGGGGGGGATCATTTGATTTACTCATCTCAGGTAGGTGTCCTAATTCCAGTGCTTAACTTTTAAATTATGAAACTGCTCCTTAAAAGCCAGTGCCTATAATCACGTTCTCTCTTGAACAAAACTGTCCTCCCCCAGACTCTGAAGAAATGGTTCAATTAAGCAAAATGTTACTACAATGAGGGCACGGAACTAATCACAGGTCCCTCTTCTTCGGCATGAACGAGAGGATCTGGACATTTTGAGGGGTTACGAAATATCTGCATTTTAAATGGGCATCTGGAGGAAGCACAGGTCAATCTGACTGCCTTTTTGAATTGCTTGCTGTAGACGAGAGGGAGGTCAGGCTTCTCCAGAGAGGTGGCAGTGGGGATACACCACGGACGAAGCTCACGTCTTCTGCCTAACCCAAGAGGCTCCCAGCTCCCCTTTTCAACTTCGTGGGATCCCAGTGTTTCTGGAAATCCAGTCTGAAAGCCAAAGGCCTACAGAATATTGGTGGCTCTCTCATCTGTTATGGTTTTACTAAGATGAATGAAACAATAAGGACGAAGCACGGCCTGGGCATACTACATCATATGAGATTGAAGAAATATATGTGTTATTCGTAATATCGGGACATGCTCTCCCTAGTCTGGAACTCGCTACAAACTCTTGAAACTTCCTGTGTGTTATGGACCGATGTTCATGGACCCGCCAATTCATATGTTGAAACCCTCCTTCCTAGTGGCATGTACTAGGAGGTGGGGCTTGGGGGAGGTGAACAGGATTAGACAAGGTCACGACAGTGGAGTCCTTATGATGGGATCAGTGCTCTTCTACGAGTCACCAGGGAGAGACTGCCTGCTTTCTCTGCGCTCAGCCGTGTGAGGGTACATTCAGAAGTCAGCAGTCTGAAAACCGAAAGAGGGCTCTCACCCCAAACCCAACCTGATCTCAACTTCTGGCCTCCAAAACTGTGTGAAATAAATTTCTGACGATTTTTAGTCACCCAGTCTACGGTATTTGTTACTGCAGCCTACGACAGCATGTTACTTTTTTTTAATTTTTTTTAATGTTTATTTATTTTTGAGACAGAGAGAGACAGAGCGCGAGTGGGGGCGGGGCAGAGAGAGAGGGAGACACAGAATCCGAAGCAGGCTCCAGGCTCCGAGCTGTTAGCACAGAGCCCGATGCGGGGCTCGAACCCACGAACCGAGAGATCATGACCTGAGCCGAAGTCGGACGCTTAACCGACTGAGCCACCCAGGTGCCCCGACAGCATGTTACTCTTACGCCACCTTGCATTACCTAGAATCTCCTAGAAACGTTAGGCAAACATCCTCATATTTGCTATGAGAATTAGCTCTCGCTCTAGGGAACCAAAGCTCCCTAGAGAAAATGGAAGTGCTTCTTTCCTTGTCTCCTTTCTTTCTCTTCTGGCCTCCTTCGTCCCTTCCTCCCTCCCCTCCTTTCTTCCATTTCTTTAAAAGAGTCTTTGGAGACACTCAAACCTCATTCTTTTTAGAGGCACCTTCCTGGCTGTATCTACATGATACAATCATATTTCTGTAATAAACTATTCTTTGAGAGGGCTCGATGGAGGCCTTTTCTTAAAAACATCTCATTCTGATATTATTAATTCCAGAAAGCAGTTATAACTTTCTTTTGCCCAAAGCTAGTAGAGAACCCATTTCAGAAAGCATTGTGGCATTTGCGGCACAAATGGAATTGGCATAATAATTCAACCGCCAGAAGAAATGTTTGAAAATACTGTTACACAATGGTATTTTAGCTAGTCATCGGGAAAGAAAGGGCTGATTCATTAGGATTTATTTTTCCATTGAAGGGACAACACCGAAGACAGACACCTCCCATGAACTCCCGGCTATAAAGCCCAAACATGAGGGTCTTTTTAGGAAGTTAAAAAATGGAAGTATGAAGATGGGGGCGCCTGGATGGCTCGGTCGGTTAAGCATCTGACTCTTGGTTTCAGCTCAGGTCGCAATCTCACCTTTTGTGAGTTCTAGCCCCCCACTGGGCTCTGTCTGACAGTGCAGAGCATGCTTGGGATTTTCTCTCTCTTTCTCTCTCTGCCCTTCCCCGCCTCTCTCTCTCTCTCTCTCTCAAAATAAATAAACGAACTTAAAAATTTTTTAATTAAAATATTTTTAAAAATGGAAGTATGAAGAGTTAGCAAGTCTGAGATGCCCAGTGCAAACCAGAACTCAGGTTCACCCCGGATCTGCTGTGTTGCCTGTCAACCACACTGTTAATGCTGAAGTGGGATCTGGTGGCAAAAACCTGTGGCTGCAGAAGGACCAAGTCGTTGTCATCCACTGGGGAATGGTGTAAGGGATGAGCAGAAACACATTCAGACAGAAAGCATTTAGGGCACGGTTTAAAGCCTACACTTTATCTCAGTGACTCTCCTGAGTATATTCTCACTGGAGGCTTTCACGAGGTAACGCGGAAGGATTTTCTTCTGATGATGTCGTATCTAGTTTTAGGCAGAATAGGCTCTACAATGAATGTTGGCTTAATCTGCCCCTTTCCCCCTTAAAATGTTTTTTTTCCCCCTCTACCTTTCTCTTCTCTCCAACGTGCATCCAAAGTGTTCCTTCTCCTTGATAGGTCATCTGTGTTCTTCGTCTCTACTGACTTATTCGTTGGACAAACCACAACTAAGCAGCATGTGCTATGCACTCAGCTAATTGTTATCCATAAATGAGACATCAGCTCCCAGTTTCCTTCAACTGTATTTCTTCCAGAGGTTAACGCTTTCTTTCCTCACCAGCTTCTGCTTTCTTGCCATTTTTTCACATGTTTATTGGCCTCTTATTTTTCTTCACTGGTAAATTCCTATTCATGTCTAGTCCGTTTTCTGATGATAATACTTGTTCTTTTTCCTATTGATTTGTAAGAGCTCTTTATGTATTTTGAGAAAATTGTCATCTTGTATATATGCTGAAATATTTTTCCCAATTTATGCCTGACTTTTAGTTTTACATAAATGTTTTGTTGCTTTGCCAAAGTTTAATATTTATGTAGGCAAAGCCATTGGTTTCCACCAATTTTCTTTTGTGGCTTTTGTCTTTGGGAGTCATGGAGGGAAAAGTCCTCCAGAAATATACTAGTATTCACTTATGGCTCTAATTTTTAAAAGCAATTTAATAATTAACGCCTTTCCAACTGCAGGGATCTAAAATTTTAAAAATAGTTTTTCTCAGCACCATTTATAGTTGAAATTTGTATTGAGATAATCGCAGATTTATAAGCAATTATAAGAAATAACACAGAGAGTCTAGTTACACTTTACCCAGTCTCCCCCAATGCTAATATTTTGTATAACTACAGTAAATATCATCAGCAGGATGCTGACATTGATTCAATCCACTGGTCTTATATTCTCCCCCATTTACGTGTGTGTGTGTGTGTGTGTTTAGTTCTATAAAACTTTGTCACACGTGTAGATTCTTCAGAACCATTTTTAAATGGTCTTTTCTTTCTCTGCTCTCTTGAAATGCCATTCAAAAAATTTATTATTATTTTTTAAGTAGGCTCCATACCCAACATGGGGCTTGAACTCATGACCCTGAGATCAAGAGTCGCACGCCCTACCAACTGAGCCAATCAGGTGCCCTTTGACATGCCACTTTTATCAAAGGCAAATTTGTTATATTTGGCTCTGGATTCTGTATTTTTGTCCCATTGATCTGTCTGTTCCTGCTGGGACTGGTACCAAAAATCTAAACAGTTCCCTTTGAATATCCGTGAAAACTCTGCTTTCTTCTCTTCCTGCTCCTTTCTCCTTTTTCTTTTCAAAACTTCCCAGCTTATATATGTTCCAATTTTCCTGACGAGCTTTAGAATAATTTGGTTAAGTTCCAGAAAAGATCTTTGAATTTTGATTGGAGTCGCCTTATATTTAGAGACTAATTTGTGGAGAAATGACATCCTTACCAAATTGAGTTTTTCCACCAGGAACACAGTGTATCTCTCTCCATTTATAGAAATCTTTTAAAAGTGAGCCTTAGTAGAATTTTGTTATTGCTTCATATGAATCCTGTCCAAATCTTGTCACACTGATTCCCGTTTCACAGCTTTTTGTAGATGATATGAATGAGCCTTTCCCTCTACCGTACATATTTTTTGGTCGTTTATATTGATTTTTTAATTATGATAAAACATGTATAACAGAAAACTTGCTATCTTAACCATTTTAAAGTGTACAAACGAGTGATACTGAATCCATTCACAATGTTGTACAACCATCACCGCTACCAACTTCCAGGACTGTGTTATCATCCCAAAGAACAAAACAATAACAATAACAAAAACAATAACTTCCTGTTCTCCCTTTCTTCCAAGCCTCTGGCAACCTCTATTCTGCTTTCTGTCTCTATGATTCTGGCATCAGACAGGATGTGTCCTTTTGTGTCTGGTTCCTTTCACTTAGCATCATGTCCTCAAGGTTCATCTGTGTTGCAGCAGGTGCCAGAACTTCATTCTTTTTTATGGCTGCATAATACTCCACTGTATGGATGTGCCACAGGTGGTTCACCCATTCATTTTCAGCGGACATTTGGGTTGTTTCTATCTTTTGGCTCTCGAGAGTAATGCTGTGAATACTGGTATACAAGTATCTGTTTGAGTCCTTGCTTTCAATTCTTTCGGGTATATACCCAAAAACAAAACTAGAAAACTTAACATATCTCACAACTTATTATTAGTAGCATACAGCAGAAGGAAGGTATTACATTTTTGGTTAGAAAAAATATTACCATCTCCCTTCCCAAGAAAAACCCCCAAACAAAACCAAAATATATGCACTCATCCTGCCAGGCCCTGGCAAAAGGCCTTTCCTGCTTCTGTGAGGCCCTGACCCCCCTGACCTCACTGTGACCACGGTTGATGAATTCTTGTCCATTCCTAGACCATGAGCTCAGCATGCCCCAGATAATGAAAACTTTAACATGTAATTGTTCATAAAAAAGCTGGTTCTCTGTGTTTTTGAATCTTCTGGATAAGTTTCTTTGCAAAGGTAAAAGGGATTTATTGGTTAGAGTAGGCGCGACAGAGAGATTTTTTTCAACCTCGCCCAAGTGATGTGAGGCCCGAAGGCAGGAGAATTTATCTGAAGTGGCAGGTGGCCCCATCAATGTCTAGGTACTTGTCGGAGACCTGGTGGCTCACTTAGAGCATACCACACTTCTCTTCTGCTTTCCTACAAATCAATTTTCTTTCTTTCTTTTAAGTTCATTATTTGGAGAGAGAGAAAGTGCAAGTCAGGGAGGGGCAGAGAGAGAGGGAGAGAGAGGATCCCAGGTAGGTTCCGCACTGTCAGAACAGAGCCCAATACGGGACTTGAACTCACGAACCCTGAGATCATGACCTGAGCAGAAGTCAGATGCTTCACTGACTGAGACACCAAGACACCCTTCGTTTTTCTTTCTAAAATGGGTGTTCTTGTTGTGTCATGGCCTGCAGGCCTGGGGTGGGTTCCTGATCAGCCATTCTTGTATCCTGGTAGGTTTTAAGTCCCTTATAAGCAATCTTGTCCTGCAGTCCCCACCCTCACACGCCTACGCAAAGACCTGACAGCTAAGAACACCAAATCTGGAACCAGACTGTCTGGGTCAGATCTGAGCCCCATCACCGTCCCAAGGACACTCAGGTAGAAAGGGCTGCAGGGAGGATGTGATCAAAAAAGCAGTTTTTGATCATTACCTTCATACTGACCAAATTACTTAACCTATGCTTCAAGCTTCTTCATCTGTAAAATAGATTCATAACAACACCTTCCTCATAGGACTTTTGTGAGGACTAAATGGCCTAATGTAGGGAAGACCTGGAATAGTGCCCTGGAGTTTGAGGAGCTCGCCCTTTCTAAGGGGCAGCTGTTACTGATGTGTGTGGTACCACCCAGTTGCACATGGTGTTGGCTAAGTAATGCTTTCTGCGGACCTGCATTTTCAATGGGCACCTTGGGAAAATTTCTTACATCATCGCAACAGCCTAATCACATGGAACCCATGACACTCTGCCCTCCTGCCTTGGCCACGGGATCTGGAATAACATTTCCACTTGTATTTGACAAGGCCAGCCCCTAGTAATAGACAGCATGCAGTGGCCCAAAGCATCCACTGACTGTCTGGGCACATGGCCCTGGGAGCAGCAGGTGCCTGGAAGGAGAGGGGGGCCAGGCACGGAGTCCTCAGGCTCCATTTCTGATTTCTAACCTGAGCAAAAAGCCCATCCATGGCTGTGCTGGTTGGGGGCTCCAGGGGCTCCTTTATAGACACTCCCCTGATGAGGGGCCCGCTGACTCCCACAGGCCCAGTTGGAACAGCTCCAAAGTCAAGGGCTCAAAGAGGCCTTCCTTGTATGGCCTGGCCCAGTCTATGGTTGTCTTGCTTATTAGGCTGTTTGCATGTCTTCCCCCGATAGAACATAAGCTTCATGAGGGCAAGCACTTGTCTGTTGTGCTCACCACTCTGTCCTCAGCACCTAGCCTAGAGCAGGCAGGAGGTAGATGTTTGCTGAATACTCGGAGAGGAAGAAGGCAGGCGGGCAGGCAAATCCCCTTCTTCCTCTTCGAAGCCACCCATTCAGCCACTCCTGCCTCAGACACTGCGCTCCAAGAAGCCTTTCCTGATTCTTCAACCTGCTGGAAAAGTCCTCCCTACCACTTCACAGAGCTCTGGTCTGACCCTACATTCCTACAGAGCAAACAGCCCGCATTTCTTGAGGTACCCAGCCTTTCCTTCCCCACAGTCTCGTTTTTCTTTTCTCTAGTTGCTGAGAGCCATGAAAACAAGACTGTAAACTATTCAAAAGTGGAACTGTGCCCATTTTTGAGTTCTATCTCTGCCCCTCCGGCCCCCCAGTGGCCAGCCCAGCTCTGGCCACATTCACAGGCCACGGCGTGAGTCAATTCATGAATGCTTCCTTTTAGGAACGTGGACTTTTCTCACTTTCTGCCTCCCCATCAGGGACAGAAAATAAACAAATAATCTTTGCTCTCCCACTTCTCTCCCTGATAAACACCAGCTGGGAAGGCATGTTCGTGGGGGCAGATGGAACACTTTCAGCCCTGGTATCTTAGCACAGCCTCTCACAGGGGCCCCTGGTGCTCTGGGCCACCTTCTCCCTGGGCCACTTACAGCTCTGCTTTGACTGTGGCTGTTCACTTCCCTTCTGACCTGCTTGTTCACCTCAGTCCAGGACATGGGACTAAACCTCACTAGGGGATTTCCGGGTGAAGGGGGCTGGTTTACCACTGTGACCATCTGATGCGTGGGGTGGGGGGGGGGGGGAGATGACATTTTTGTTGGTTACAGTGATCCTGAATCCTAAGACAGAATAAGTCTAATGGGATAAAAACTTCCAGCACAAGCATAGCAGCCTATTTATGGAGAACGAGACTTAGCTCAATTAATATTCTGGTTAACTGAGAATTACAATAGATAGTAGAAACACACCTGCAAATGCCAGAGGCCATCAAAATGTGTTTATTACACAAATTCTGCCAGATTATATTTAAAACTATCCTCGATGGTACAGATGGAGTTTCAGAGTCTTGCAGTACATCATCAGCATCACTAAAATGAGCACAAATTCTTTTGGAATAGCACCGGTGGGGGTGTCTAATTATATGAGATTTTTCACTGCTTGATATCCAGTAAATGCGTTTCTCCACATTTATTTGTATGTAGAATAGCTCCAGTTTATCCGCCATCCAAACATACTCATTAGGCAACACGAAAAGGCACAGCCACTGGAGTGGAGTCACATACAGCCGACCGGGAAGGTGCCCCAGAGACGCAAGGATCCCACATGTGGAGAGAGGGGAGGGGGAACGCCCCTGCCACTCATGCGTGGGTGACCTTGAACATGGTATTTAACCTCCATGTGCCTCAGTCTCTTTGTCTGTGAAATGGGATGACGATCATAATACCTATCGGTCATATCAACTGAAATGGGGTGTACCACGCACCCACTGCCCTTCCCTCAGGTTTCTCCCTGACATTCCCTGAACATTTTCATCCCTGGCTCACAGTCGCCAGTCTCGCCAACTTATGTCAGAATTCTAGGCCATGTCAGTGTTCATACAGAATAGATGCTCCTTATGGACACCCTGGCATGGCCTCTCCAGTTCTGGGCCTTCCCCCCACCTCCCTGCCCCGGGGCGTATTTGGTTTCTAGGACATAAGTCTTTTAGTTTTCTTCCTAACTCCGTGGCTTCTTCTTCTCAGTCTCCTTTTCTGGCTCTGCTGAATCTTTCTGTCTTTTAAGGTCAGAGTGCCTGAGCCCTCAATCCTTGGGGCTCTTGTCCAGTCTGTATTAATTCCCTTGATGATTTCATCCGATGTCACAATTTTAAGTTCCGTCTAAATGCTGATGTCTTCCAGGTGGCATCTCTAGTTTGAACTTGTCTCCAGAACTCTAGGACTCCTCTATCCAGCTCCCTCTTTTACTTTGCCACTTGGGTATGCGATAGTGATTTTCCAAACTGACAGGTGCAAATGGAGCGCTCAACCTTCCTTTCCAACATGGCGCACCCACCTTCTTCCCTAATTCAATAAATAGCAACCTTATCCTTCCAGTTGCTCAGGCCCCAAATGGTCACCCTGGACTCCTCTCTTCCTCTGACACCTCCCATCCAATCTGTCAAGAAATCTTGTTGACTCTGCCTTTCAAAATCGAGTCCCAACCCAACCATTTCTCATCACCTTCCCTGGTCCAAGATATTCTTATGTCTTCCATAGATTCTTGTAGTAGCCTCCACTGGTCTCCCTGCTGCTTGTCCTTACACATCCTACAGCACCGGAGTCACCTTTCTGAAATATGTCAAATGCTCTGTGGCCCCAAGCCCTCCAGTGGCCCCCATTCAACTGGTATGAAAACCAAAATCCATACAAGAACCTACAAAGCGGATTCAACCTGCCTCCTCCTCCCTAATCACACCTCTGACTTCTCCAGTCCCCACTGTCCCTCCCTCTGCTCCAGCCACAATGGCTTATGTTGCTCCTTCTATATCCCAAATCCACTCCTGTACCTCCTGCTCCCTCTGTTTTCCCCGTAGATGGCTGCAAGGTCCACCCCTTCACCTCTTGCAAGTCTTTGCTGAAATGCCAACCACTCTGTTCTAGTGATAACCCCTTCCCAGAACTCCCATCCCTCCTTCCTGCTTAATTTTTCCCATGGCACTTATCACCATGTAATATACTGTGTGTTTTCCATCTTTGTTTATTGTCAGTCTCTCCCCATGTGAATGCTAGCTCCACGAAGATAGGAGTTTTATTTTAATTATTGTGGTAAAAAACACGTAACATGAAATCTACCATCCCAATAAACTTTCAGTGTACATTACAGTGCTAGCCATGGGCACAGTGTTGTGCAGCAGATCCCTAGAGTTTGTTCATCTTGCATGGCTGAAACTCTATACCCACTGAGTAGCCACTCCCCATTTCCCCCCTACCCCCACTAGTCCCTGGCAACAACTCTTCTACTTTCTGCTTCTAGGAGTCTGGCCACTTTAGGTACCTCCTATAAGTGGAGTCGTACCGTACTTGCCTTCTTGGGGCTGGCTTATTTCACTTAGCCTAATGTCCTCAAGGTTCATCCATGTAGCATATGACAGGATTTCCTTCTTTTTTAAGGCTGAATCTTATTCCACTGTATGGATATGCCATATTTTCTATACCCATTCATCTACCAATGGACATTTAGGTTGCTATTGTGAATAATGTTTCTTTGAACATGGGAGTGCAAATATCTCTCTGAGATGCTGATTTCAATTTTTTTTGGCATAAATTCCCAGAAGTGGGATTGCTGGATCATATGGTAGTCTTAGAGGTCAGGGATTTTTTTCCTATCTTGTTCATTGCTGTATCCCCAGGGCCTGGGACAATGCCTAAAACATGGTAGGTGTTCAATAAACATTATCACTTTATCTGCAACACTGTAAGTAGCCTGTTTACCTTCAACCCCCCCAGTACAACTTCCGCAACCATTCCCACGATAACTTTTCCAATGCAGCCTCTTGCAGAAAAAGGGTTTGCTAAGTCACTTAATAGGGTGAAGTGTTCAAGGAAAAGTAGTGAAATTACCTAAGAGAATAAGTAGTTTTCAAATATCCTCAAACTAGAAATAACCATTTATGTAAAGTGTTAACATTTTTCTTGTAAACCATCCTTATTGGTGACTCTGGCAGTCTAAACATTTGAACGGTCCTATTAACCATTCTTATGGTTATTATGTCTATCAGCACAACAACAGCTGAACAGGGATGACCGAGAACCAACCAGACTGTAGGCTTGGCTAGGCTAGTGGGCAGAGAGCATGGCATTATGGGTAGCAGAGGAAGCACAGTGGGTAGGGGAGCCGGTATTATGGGTAGAAGAGAGAATATTATGGGGAGGACAGCATGGCATTGTGGGTAGAAGAGTGTGGCATTGTGGGTAGGAGAGCAAGCACAGTGGTATTATGGGTAGAAGAGAAAGCACTGTGGGGAGGAGAGCACAGCATTGTGGGTAAGCGAACACGGCTACTGTGGTAGGAAATCCTACCTGCAGCGTTGACAGAAATCATTCAGTACTGGTCACATTAAGTTGGCAACGTCAGGAGATACCAATGGTTTCAGACCAAAGCAAAGCAAACATGTGCTACCTAATTATAGACAGGTAGGAGCAAAGTACAAGAGTACTGACAGAAGTCAGGGCACAGGGTCAAACCGGAGACGAATGACCAGCTAGAGGCCAGAATCCAAATGAAACCATGTGCTGCACACTGAGGTCATAAGGAAGTAGGCATGGATCCTGCCTGCAAGTGTAGGTGGGGGGGGTGGGGGGAAGATGGAAACTCACCAGCTATGAGTGGATGATGATGATGATGGTGATGGGGGGGCATTAATATTTATAAAACACTAGGGGCGCCTGGATGGTTCAGCTGGTTAAATATCAGACTTCGGCTCAGGTCACGATCTCACAGTTTGTGGGTTCGAGCCCCGTGTCGGACTCTGCTGACAGCTCAGAGCCTGGAGCCTGCTTGGGATTCTGTGTCTCCCTCTCTCTCTGCCCCTCCCTGGTTCATGCTCTCTCTCTCAAAAATAAACATACATTAAAAAAATAAAAATAAAACATGAGGTGCCGACTCTGCTCTGCGCTTTACATGCATTGTGTAATTTTAAGAGCCCATGAGGGAGGTACTACTGGGATTATTATTCCCATTTACACAGGGGATTTACGGAAGTAAAGTCAATTGCCCAGAGCCGCACAGTTCATAAGAGGCAGAGTTAGTCTGAGAAATACAGTCTTTCTGACTCCAAAGTCCATGCACTAACTGACCAATAAGCCCCACTGACTCTTGAGGTGTTAGGTGTACAGTAGGGGGGCACCTAGCTCTGCCTGGGCTCTGGGGAAGGTCAGGGGAGGCCAGGCAGGTGCATCAGAGAAGGCTTCCCCTGGGAGGCGATGGATGCCTGAGCTGGGCTGTCCAGGTAAAAAGTGACAGGTGAAATGTTCCAGGGCAGGGAACTTTGAAAGCCAAGGAAGGAGCAAGTGAACTGTGCTGTACTCCTCACTCAGCTGGACAACCCAGGTTCAGAACCTTCCTCCATGGAAGAGCTTCACCAGCTCTAATATGAACTCGCCTTCTTGTTCTCCTTAGTGCTGTCCTCTCCTTCTACCCCCTTCAATGTCAGTTTTCCTCAGAACTCTCTGTGTTCTGTCCTTTTCCCATTTTCAATACACCGGACAGAGCTAACACATTCTCTAAGTTTTGGTTATCCTGGTGTCATTAAAGTTCTATCTCAACCCAGATTTTTCCAGTAAGCTCCAAACCTGCCAGACATTTCCATATTTTTAAATATTTATTTATTTTTGAGAGAGGGACAGAGACAGAGTGTGAGCAGGAGAGGTGCAGACAGAGAGGGAGACACAGAATCCGAAGCAGGCTCCAGGTTCTGAGCTGTCAGCACAGAGTCTGATGCAGGGCTCGAACCCACAAGCCTGAGATCATGACCTGAGCTGAAGTCGGACACTTAACTGACTGAGCCACCCAGATGCCCCTGGACATTTCCATTTTTAAATGTCTAGACACCTCAAACTGAAGTCATCCCCTTCAACCTCCACACCTGTCCCTCCCATTTGGGTGAAGAGTTATCACCATTCATCCAAACCAGAACCCCTGAGGTTAGCATAACCCCACGTCCTTCATCTGGTCAAACTTCAAGTCCTATCAATCCCAGCACTGGAATATTTCTCCAGTCCCTCACTGCCATGTCCCCGGGCCAGCAGGGTGGCACCACTCTTGCCCCCCGCCACCCCAACATTCTCTGTGCTGCGAACCACGAACCCAGCGAGCTTCCTAAAACGTGACTCTACTGTCTTCCAGTGCTGCTTCACACTCTCCAGTAGTTTCCCAGTGCCCTCGGGAGAGCGTTCTAATTCCTCCCCTCGTCTGGCCCGCCTCTGCCTCCTGGATCAGACCTCTTGCTCAGCCGTCTCATACCCTACATCCTGACGCACTGATCCCCAAGCAAGTCACGTTCTCACCGACTTCCTCATTCTAGCCTAGGACTCTCTTTTACTTACCCACTTATCTCTCTGGCTGAGTAATGTCTACAGGGTATTTCAAATCTCAGCTTAGACATCACGATTCTATGAAATCTCTGATAAGCGGGTTATGTGTCCCTCCCGTGAGCTCCTGTGTACGGCCTCGGGAGCGACTTGTGCACGTCCCTGTGGCAGTCCTCCCTCTGTGCTGTAACTGCTGGTTTTCTCGTGTGTTTCACCCACTGGACTCCAAGCAGCTCGAGGGCTGGGGAGGGCTTGACCACTGTTATGTCACCAGCGCCTACCTCCAATCTGGCATAGGGCAGGTGCTCTGTATGCAGTTGTGAATGAAGTTAGAAACCTCAATCATCCTCTGTCCTCTCCCAATTCCCAGAATCCGTGTGTACCTAAATTCTCACAATTGCCTCCTGAATTCTTTCCATTACCATCACCCAGTTCAGGCCTTCCTCGGGCCTTACGAGGCCTCCTTGGGTCACCTCGTTGCCTCTCTTCCTGCTGAGCAACAGACAAATGAGGCAAAGCCTTTCTGGACCTCATCTCTAGGGGAGATGCAATTACTAACACATCTCTATCACTGCACTTTCAGTGTGCATTTGCAATTACATGCAAAATGCCCGTCTTCTGGATGTGGGAAATACATACAATGGAGTATTACTCGGCGATCAAAAAGAATGAAATCTTGCCATTTGCAACATCGTGGATAGAACTAGAGTGTGTTATGCTTAGCACAGTAAGTCAATCAGAGAAAGAGAAATATCATATGATTTCACTCATATGTGAAACTTAAGAAACAAAATAGATAAATGGGGCACCTGAGTGGCTCGGTCGGTTGAGCGTCCGACTTCGGCTCAGGTCATAATCTTACAGTTTGTGGGTTCGAGCCCCGCATCAGGCTCTGTGCTGACTGCTTGCTCAGAGCCTTCAGCCTGTTTCAGATTCTGTGTCTCCTTCTCTCTCTGCCCCTCCCCCGCTCATGCTTTGTCTCATTCTGTTTCTCAAAAATAAATAAATGTAAAAAAAATTTTTTTAATAAAAAATAAATAAAAAGAAACAAAACCAATAAATCAAATAGGGGAAGGGAAAGAAAAATAAAATAAGATAAAAACAGAGAGGGAGGCAAACCAGAAGAGACTCTTAAATATAGAGAACTGAGGGTTGCTGATGGGGTGTTGGGTGGGGGAATGGGCTAAACGGGGGATGGGCATTAAGGAGGGCACTTGTTGGGATGAGCACGGGGTGCTGTATGTAAGTGATGAATCACTAAACTCTCCTCCTGAAACCAATGCGACACTATATGTTAACTTGGATCTAAATTAGAAAAAAAAAATGCCTGTCTTCTGTGTCCGACTGGGAACTCTGGGAGGGCAAGGCCTATATGGCTATTGCTCATTCATTTGCGTGTCTCACAAGATGAGTGATAACTACTAAGGCAAATATGATATATGGATTACTCCCTTGTGTAAAAACCTCCATGAACTCCTGCTGCTTGTAGGATAAAATATAAATCCTGACAGAGGAGGGCCTGCCAGAATCCAGCCTCTCCGAGGTCTCCCACCACCTCCTGCTCCCCTCCCTGCAGCAGGGTGTGGGCCCTCCCCAAAGGCAGGTGTCGCTCTGCACCCCCGGCCAGTTGTGCCCTTCTCCTTGGTGTTCAAGACCTCGTTCAAAGGCCACCTTGTCTGTGAAGCCTGGCTCAGCTTCTCCTGAAAGAGCCACTTCTCCTCTACTGTTCCTGGAAGCATTTGGTATTCACGTGGAATGATCTGTTTACAGGTCCCTCTCTTCTCCTTGGACCTGATGGGCCTAAAGGCCCTTGAACATGGGGAGATGATCTCGTTCACAGCCTCACGACTTACAGCAGCCCCTATAAGGGAGAGGGTGTCCTGGAAAGGGCTCCTGACTGAATGATTTGTGCTCTGTGCACTAATCCTGTGGTACTGGGGTGGAAATGTGAAGGCACATCCATAAAGAAATTAGAGTTCCAAAGGAGACCCCTAGAAGCTGTGATTTATGTGTGGAAAAGGTGGTGTTACAAACCGGAGGAGAAAGGAAGGCTTATTCAACCAGTGAGACTGGGAAAAGTAGATACATATTTTTTACAGAATCAAGTTACAGCTTAGCCACCCAGCATGTAATTAAATCATGAGTAGACCAAATTGTTAAATATAAAAATATCAAGCTTTAAAAATACTGAAGATAAATAAACACAAATACCTCAGTGACATACATTTGGAGAGATCTCTCTAATCCAGAAATCTCAGAAGAAATATTGTAGTAGCCATGACTACATATCAGTTTTAAAACACCTTATATGTTAAAAAATAAAAGGCAAGCAACAGTCTAAGAAAAGTTATTTATCATAAATGTTATAAAGTGCTAATACCTTTCCAATATTAAGTGTATGTAAATGGTAATAAAAACATGATTGCTTCCATGTTTATAGCAGCACTATCAACAATAGCCAAAGTATAGAAAGAGCCCAAATGTCCATCGATGGATGAATAATAAAGATGTGGCATATATATACAATGGAGTATTACTCGGCAATCAAAAAGAATGAAATCTTGCCATTTGCGACTATGTGGATGGAACTGGAGGGTATTATGCTAAGTGAAATTAGTCAGAGAAAGACAAAAATCATATGACTTCATTCATATGAGGACTTTCAGAGACAAAACAGATGAACATAAGGGAAGGGAAACAAAAATAATATAAAAACAGGGAGGGGGACAAAACAGAAGAGACTCATAAATATGGAGAACAAACTGAGGGTTGCTGGAGGGGTTGTGGGAGGGGGATGGGCTAAATGGGTAAGGGGCATTAAGGAATCTACTCCTGAAATCATTGTTTCACTAGATACTAACTAATTTGGATGTAAATTAAAAAAAAAATAAAAACAAAATAAAAATAAATAAAAATTCCACAGTTAAGTAAAAAGAAAAAAAACCATGATTGCTCTAGGATATAGGAAAGGATGTGTAAAAACAAAAAATTTTAATGTTTTATTTATTTTTGAGAGAGAGAGAGAGAGAGACAATTCCAAGCTGTCTCTATTCTGACAGCAGAGAGCCCAACACGGGGCTTGAACTCAGAAACCGTGAGATCATGGCGTAGGCTAAAGTCAGATGCTTAACCAACTGAGCCACCCAGGTACCCCTAAAAATACTTTAAAAAAAAGAAATATAGGGGTGCTTGGGTGGCTCAGTCAGCTGAGCATCCACTCTTGATTTCAGCTCAGGTCATGATCTCACGGTTAGTGGGTTCTGCACTGACAGCACGGAGCCTGCTTGGGATTCTCTGTCTCCTGCTCTCTCTGCCCCTCCCCTACTCGTGCTCTCTCTCAAAATAAATCAATGTTAAAAAAAAAAGAAAAAAGAAAAGAAATACAAATGCTTAAAAACGTAGGAAAGAATTAACTTTCCTTTAGTGAAGAAATAATGGGAATTGAACCAATGTGTCATTTTTGCCTGTCACACTAGTGATTTTTTTCAATGCCAAGAATTAGTCACCTGTATACACTGTTAAGTGTTAATGAGAACCACATTGCTAGAAAACAATCAGGCAACATGTATACATCAAGAGCCTCAAAAACAGCCATTCCCTTGGGACCTTCAGGATCTGTTCTAGAGAAATGAGAAAATCAGACAGTGATTGCAAAAATGTTCAATACAACACTATTCATAATAGGAAATGATAATATCAACAGAAGTAACCAGACTGGGGCAATACTATATAAGTAAACAGGCAAGAAATGACGGATTAGGAGGCAGCTAATGCTTGATGTCTTGGCGAAGAGTTTTTAATGTTTTAAGAAAATGTCCCTCCTCCCCATCATTATGAGACTATCCATAGGCTCAATTATGTGAAAATGTAAAAAAAAAAAAATGATGTAAGGGAAATATGGTAAAATATTAATAATAAAATGTGGCTGAAAAACTCTTAGTAGGACTTCTGCTTCTGAGTGTGATGGCTAACAGGGCTGATGTGTACCCTCCTGCCTTAAACAACTAAAAATGTTGGACAAAATACATGAAACAACAGTTTGGGGACATTGGACAGCAGGCAGCACATATGTGGAAGTAAAATGACAGCTTTAGAATAGAAAAAAAGTTGGGGAGGGGAGAAATGCAAATGCAAACATTTTAAGGTAATTATACCATATGCAAAGTGGAATAATACTTACAGACTGTGATAGGTTAAACATGTATATCATAAGCTTTAAGTAACCATGAAAATAACACATCAAAGAATTCTGGCTGGCAAGCCAACAGAGAAGATACAATGGAATCATAAACAAACAACAACACTCAATCCAAAAAGAGGCAGAAAAAGAGGAAAAATACAACAAAAACTAGGCGGGATAGATAGAAAACAAATAGCAAAATGGTAGAATTAAATTTAGTCATACCAACAATCACACTACATGTTTAAACATCTAATTAGACAGCACTGATTGCCACAGTAGAAAAAAGAAAAGAAAGATCCAACTATAGGCATACGCCTATAAAAGACCCACTTTAAATATAAAGACACAAAGAGGTTAGAAGCGACTGACTTTAGCTCAGGTCATGATTTCAGGATTTGTGAGTTTGAGCCCCACGTAGGGCTCTGTGCTGACAGCTCAGAGCCTGGAGCCTGCTTCAGATTCTGTATCTCCCTCTCTCTCTCTCTCTCTCTCTCTCTCTGCCTTTCCCCTGCTCGCACGCTCTCTCTCAAAAATAAATAAACATTAAAAATTTAAAAAAAGAGGGGCACCTGGGTGGCTTGGTCGGTTAAGCGTCCAACTTCGGCTCAGGTCATGATCTCACGGTCTGTGAGTTCGAGCCCCGCATCGGGCTCTGTGCTGACAGCTCAGAGCCTGGAGCAAGTTTCAGATTGTGTGTCTTCCTCTCTCTCTGCCCCTCCCCTGTTCATGCTCTGTCTCTCTCTGTCTCAAAAATAAATAAACGTTAAAAAAAATTTAAAAAAAGAAAGAAGTGAAAGGGCGGAAAAAGATATTTCACATTTATACTAACCGAAAGAAAGGTAGAGTAGTTATATTCATGAAGATAAGTACAAGTTAGAGAAAGGAATATTACCAGGGGAATGAAGATCATTTCTAAGGGGAAGAAGTGTAATGCATAAAGACACCAATTCATCAAGATGACATAAAAACCCTAACTCTTTATGGAACTAATAACAGAGATTCAAAATACATGAAGCAAAAATTGCTAGAACTGTAAGTAGAAATAAACAAATCTTTGATTATGGTTGAAGATCTGAACATATAGCTCTCCATAAATGACAGGACATCTAGAATATAGAAGACTTGAACAATATTATTGACCAAGTAGACCTAACTGATGTTTATAGAAAACTCCTCCCAACAAGAGGAGGATAGCCAGTCTTTTCAAGTACAAGGTAACCTTTACCAAGATAGAGAGTATTCTTGGCCATAAAACAAACTCAATAAATTTAAAAGTAAATCATAAAGTCATGATGAGCACCACGTGATGTATGGAATTGTTGAATCACTCTAGTATATACCTGAAACTAACATAACACTGTATGTTATCTACACTGGAACTAAAATAAAATAAGCAAGTCATAACAAGCATATTGGAAAATAAAAAGCATGTTGAAGACCACAGTGGGCTTAAATAAGACAACAGAAAGAGAAATATAGGTGCAAAATCTACAATTATTTGAAAATTAAACAACGTACTTCAAAATAACTTATACATTAAAGAAGAAATAGAAATTAGAAAGTATTTCAAATGGAATGAAATTCAAAATATGGAAAATTAAAAGTTGGATGCATGTGAAACAGTTCTGAGAAGGAAATTTATGGCTCTCAATGCTTATATTAGAAAAGAGGAAGGGTCTCAAATCAACATTAGCTACGCCTTACAAAATGGGGAAAATAAGTACAAATTAAACTCAAGGTATGAAGAAGAAAGAACGCAAAAAGAGAAGGTATTTAAAATAATTAAAAAGGGAAAATAGACAAAAATCAATGAAGCCAGTTTGATTTGTTGATAAACTTCTAGACAAGCTGACAGGAAAAAAAGAAAATAGACACAAATTACCCATATCAGGAACAAGAGAGGGACATCACTACTAATCCCAAGGACATTAAAACAATAGATGGGAATATTATGAACAATTATAGGTAATACCTCCCGCAAGTTAAATAAAATATTCAAATTCCTTGAAAGACACGAACTGCCAAATCTCACTCAAGAAGGAATAAACATCAATTGCCCAAGTCCCAAGGAAATTCAATTTGTAGGTAAAAAACTTCTCACAAACACGAAGCCAAGATGGCCTCACTGCTTAATACTATGAAACATTTAAGGAGCCAAGAATACCAATTCTACACAAACTTACAGAAAATCAAAAAGGAAGGAGCACTTTCCAACCTATTCTATGAGTTCAGTGTTGCTCTAACACCCAAGGGGGATGAAAGACATCAGTATCTCTCATGAACACAGAGATAATTCTTAACATAATTTTAGCAAGTTGAATCCAACAATGTGTTAAAAAAGGCTAATACATCATGATTGAGGGAGATTTATCCCAGGAATGCTCAGCAGATTCAACATTTGGAAAATCAATGTAATTTCCCACATTGATGGACTGAAAAACCAAAACCATAGGATTACTCGGTAGATGCAGAACCCTCATTTGACAAAATCCAACACTAATTCATGGTAACTCTCAGCAAACTAGGAATAGATGGGAACTTTTTCAGTGTGATAATGGGTTAATACAACAAAACAAAACAAAACAAAACAAAAAAAACCTATACCTAACATTGTACTTAATAGTGAAAGATAATGTTTACTCTGCATGATCGTAAACAGGGCTAGGATGACCTCTCTCGCCATTTCTATTCGACACTGTCCTGTCAGTTCTAGTGCAATAAGGCAAGAAAAAGAGATAAAAGACAGATTGCAAAGAAAGAAGTAAAACTGCCTTTACTCACAGAAAACATGACTGATTTTGTAGAAAATTCAACAGAATCTAAAAAAAAAAAAATCAAGGACTAAAATCAAGGACTACACTTTGAGTGTAGCAAAGTTGCAGGATACAAATACAATCATCATTTCTATATACGAGCTAAGAATAAACAAATTGAACTAAAATATCATTTGGCATAGCATCAAAAATATAAAATTTGACAAAAGACGTGTAAGATCCATATAGTGAAAACTACAAAACATTACTGAGGTATTAAAGAAGATCTAAGTCAATGGAGAAACAGGCTCCATGGTTATGGATCAGAAGACTTGGTATTGTTAAAATGCCAATTCTCCCCAAACTGATTCATAGATTCGATACAATCCTCATCACAAGCTCAGCAGCACTTTTTTTGGTAGCAACTGACAAATTAATGAAAAATTTGTATAGACATGCAAAGGGCCTGGAAGAGCCAAAGAAACTTTGAAAAAGAACAATGTTAGAGACTTGACTACCTGATTTTGAGATGTATGATATAGTTACGATAACCTAAATGATGTGGTACTCGTGTAAAGATACATGCAAGGATGGATGAAACTCAATAGTGTCTAGAAATAGACCCACACATACATGTTCAAGTGCTTTTTTTTTTTTTTTTAGAGAAAGCACATGCATGAGTGGGGGAGGGGCAGAGGGAGGGAGAAAGAGGGAGAGAGAGATAGAGAGACAGAGAGAATCTTAAATAGGCTTCCACACTCAGCACAGAGCCTGATGTGGGGCTCAATCCCACAACCCTGGGATCATGACCTGAGCTGAAATCAAGAGTCAGACACTCAACTGACTGAGCCACCCAGGCGCCCCTCAATTGATTTTTTACAAAGGTACCCAGGCAATTCAATTGAGAATTAAGACTGTTTTCAACAAATGATGCTAGGAAAATTGGACAGCCAATAAAAAGGAATAAATTATTGATACATGCAACAATACAGCTAAATCTCAAAATGGCTATCCTGAGAGAAAAAAAGTCATTCAAAAAAAAAAAAAAGAGCACATACTATATAATTCCAGTCATATACTATTCCAGAAAGTGCAAACTAATTCACAGGGACAGAGAGCAGAAGGTGGTTACCTGGCGAAGGGAGAGGGAGAGAGAAATGAATGACAAAGGGGCATAAGGAAACTTCTGGAAATGACGGGTATGTTCATTATCTTAATTGTTTAGATGATCTCACAAAAGTATAACATACATCAAAACCCATCAAACTCTACATCTTCACTATGTGTAGATGACTGTGTGTCAATTTCATGTCGATGCAGCCGTCAAAGACAAAATCTATGGCAAGTAGTTCTCTGGTTATGCGATGGAGCCTTGAAATGTAGTGTTGTATCCTTGTATGTGTTTGCCCGGGGGCAAACGCTTCTGGGAATGTAGTTCATGTTAGAGTCACCTCCTGGACAAGAGGCAGGGGCTGCGAGGGAAGGTGGGCCACTGGCAAGGGCCAGCTATCTTAGCTTTGACCTAGAGAAACTGTTAAGCTGTCTACCCCACCTCTGGGGGCAAGGGCACCAGGCTGGTGGAGTTATGTCCTCCCTCTCATTCACTCTTGGTGTGGGAGCTTAAATCGGCTCACTGAGAAACAGCAGACCTTCCTCTAACGTGAGAGGTGGTAGCTGTCAGCTGTGAGAGGCTCCACAACACCCCCCCCCACCACATGCTGCTTTTAAGTTGCCATTATTTACTTCTTCCCCAGGAAATGTCAACACTCTGCCAAAAGTGGCCCGAGGAATGATCGTCAAAGATTCACTGCCCGCTTTGCTGATTCACTTTTCATTACAGAACCTAAAACCTATGAAAGTCACTGGCAAATTTATCTTCAGTTCTGTTCCAATATCCTTAACCCTCAAACCCTACTGGACATAATCAATCTTCCTCAGATAATTCAGAGGCTCCATCAGGATCTTACAGGGAGTCCTGTGGGATTTTTAGAGGAGCAGCATTGAAATGAAATGGGTTTCCATGTATCTCTGTGCTTGTCCCGTTTTAGTACTGGATTTACCTCTTCAGGGAGAGGAGATGGGCATGGAGGGGACAGTGACTCATGGTCCCAGCGTCTCCACCAATGTGTAACAGTTAATAATACCATTCCCTGGCTCTATTTCCCAGGATCTAGATGACTGGCTTCATTTGTTAGAAACGTTTAAATTCATTGCTTCTTAAAGGGCTTTCAAGACCCAGAATGTTTTTTTGTTTTTGTTTTTGCTTTTGAGAGAGAGCGAGTGAGCACGAGCGAGCAGGGGAGGGGCAGAGGGAGGGAGAGAGAGAATCCCAAGCAGGACCCATGCCCAGCATAGAGCCCAACCTGGGCCTTGATCTCACGACTGTGAGATCATGACCTGAGCCAAAATCAAGAGTCAAATGCTGAACTAAGCCACCCAGGTGCCCCAAGACCCAGAATGTTCTTAATAGGGGGGTAGGTCTTCAAAAACCAGAAAAAATGAACAAGCCCCTCAGTCTTACACTATGTAAACGAGACCAGGTACTGGGAGAATCTAACTCTTACTTAAGGAGCCCTGCATGATGGCTCAGAGGCTCTGGGGTATGGCTTCCTGCCTGTGCTGGTAACTAACCTCTAACCTCACACCCCAAATCAGGGAGCCGTCTTGACCTTCACCGCCCTAGTGTCTCTCATGATGGCTTCTGAGGCTCCCCGGAGACAGTGGGTCCCGTGTCCCTGACATCTCAAATCTGACAACTCCCCATCTGTGCAGCCACCCCACACGGAAGACCTCACTGTTGTCCCGGACCACCGCAGACACTCTTAATGGACCCTCTGCTTCTGCCCTTGCCCACCTCCAGCACCATTTCCTTCCAGCGCCCAGAGTTCATGGTTAATTTTTCATGATGAGAGAGCATTTAAAAACAGAAATTGGAGGGGCCCCAGGGTGGCTCGGCCGGTTAAGAGCCGACTTTGGCTCAGGTCATGCTCTCACAGCTTGTGGGTTCCAGCCCCACGTCGGGCTCTGGGCTGACAGCTCGGAGCCTGGAGCCTGCTTTGGATTCTGTGTCTCCTCTCTCTGCCCCTCCCCCACTCGTGCTCTCTCTCAAAAATAAACAAACATTAAAAATAGAAATTGGATCTTGTCACCCCCTTGCTTAAAACCCTTCAGTGGCACCCCACTGCACCAAAGGAGGTAGCCGTAAGCTCCTCACCATGGCTTCCAGGGCCCCGCAGGCTCTAAATCTTACCCTGTCTCTCTCCTCCCTTGTTCGGTTTTTCTATCTCCCTTGCTCCCTATTCTTGGCTACGCTGATCTGCCACAGGGCCTTGGTACCTGCTATTCCCTCTGCCCAGAAGGATCGTCCTCAGGTCTTCATTCACACTACTAATTTCAGGTCTCCGTTTCAATATCCCCTCCCCAGGCCCTTGGCCACCTAAATAATAGCCTGCCCCTCCCCCCTCTTGCAGACTGTCATCTCAGCCAGTGGCTTTTGTTTTTTGTTTTTTACAGCACTTTCTTCTATCTCAAATGACCTCTTTATGGACTTGTTGCAGTGGAATGAAAGCTCCAGGAGCCCACGGAGCTCCTGGTTTTACTCTCTGCGCTCTCCAGGGCTAGGCAGACGCCTAGACCATCCTGGCTCCCATGTGGTCTTGTCCTTCTCGAGTCCTCTGAGCTACACGCTGTGTGATTAATGGACCCGAGACTTTATGCCTTGCTGGGCCTCGCCGACCTCCCTGGAGCCCCACTATTGCTAAGTACCGCCTGCCTAGGTTGTGCTTCTTTCAACACATCCTTCTTCCTCTTCTTCCCCAGCACATCCAGAATGCAGGAGCCCCTAGGCCTCGCCATGGCATAGAGGAGCCCTCGCCACCTAGGCCTCGCCATGGCATAGACGGTGCCCAGCCACACCCTGGGGCACCTGCTGGGGTTAGCAGCACCCCATTTAGGGGAGCTCAAAGTTCCAAACCAACTTCTTCGGGGTGGTAATGGTGCTGGGCCATAGCACATAACAGAAACTTTGCCCCATAAGAAGCAACCACTTAGCAGTAATCAAGAGGATGCCACTAGCTGGTGTGGGAATTTATGTGCAGATGAGAAAGAGGCTCCCCTCCAGGCAGATAAAGCCCCCTGGGTGCAGGATGTGGAGTGCACGTTGGTTGGGTTTAGCTCTCTACTCAACTCTGCTGGGGCGTGGGGGGTCTTTGTTCAGTGCGCACACCACACAGCTGTACTTAGCATCTTTGAGTGGTCATCTCAGAGATCCCATATCAAGCCCCATAGGATGGATTTTTAGCTTCCTTCCTTTTTTTTAACCATTTTATTTATTTTAATAATTTAAGTTTATTATTATTATTATTATTATTATTATTATTATTATTATTATTTTGACAGAGAATGAGAGAGAGAATGCACGAGCAGGGGAGGGGGATAGAAAGGGAGAGAGAGAGAGAATCCCAAGCAGGCTCCACACTGGTAGCATGGAGCCAGACACGGGGCTTGAACCCATGAAACGTGAGATCATGACCTGAGTCGAAACCAAGAGTCAGATGCTTAACCGACTGAGCCACCCAGGCGCCCCAACAGAACACTTTTAATAGGCTTACTCTGGGGGAAGAGGAACAATGGTACTTACAGTTGATAAATTTCTGAATTGTCTAACTCGGTTTTGTTTACAATGAGCCTACGATTACTTTTATAAGCAGAAAATAATAATAAAGACATTTCTATTGGGGAAAAATCAGCGTGGACTAAAAAAATGGTAAATAAAAAGTCAGATCCATTGCTTTGAATTTCAGGCTCTTTTATAGGGAAAAGTAACTGTACGTAAAAACCTTTGTTTTTACTTTCTGTGATGGGTACTGACAAACGGGGAAATGACCCCGAGTGACTCAGGGCGGAGGACGAGTTACAGCCAAGGGCTGAATAACGAGGTGCAGAACATCTCCGCACCTCAACGCTGTCAGCGGCCACTCCGGGCAGACCCTGTCCTGTCTCACACTAACAGCTAAACCGCTTGCCAGGTACCAGTGAAACCAGTCTCTAATTATAAGGAGCCACAGGCCTTTCAGATGCACCATCGTGTGTCTAAGCAGCTCGTTACCACTGTGTCAGGCTGCTGCATGGAAAAGTGAATTCTGACCCCGGCTGACAGTCAGTCACACTGTTCACATTTTTACAGCTCATTTATTTCCTCCATTTTTAGGAATAACTTCACAGTAGTTTTCTTGCATGGGTTCCCAGTGTGGCATTGGGATGAGCTGGGGCACCTGGGTGGCTCAGTCGGTTAACGATCCGACTTCGGCCGGGTCGTGATCTCGCGGTTCATGAGTTCGAGCCCCGAGTCAGGCTCTGTGCTGACCGCTCAGAGCCTGGAGCCTACTTTGGATTGTGTCTCCCTCTCTCTCTCTGCCCCTCCCCCACGTGTTCTCTGTCTCTGTCTCTGTCTCTCTCTCTCTCTCAAAAATAAACACTAAAAAAAAAAAAAAAAAAAAAGAATACGAGCACTGGCCTTAGTGCAGAAAAGCAGGGGAAAGAATTTCGACAGCTAAGGTGAGGGTGTCCTTTGTTACTGGCCAGAAAAGGCAAGTGGACTGGAGCCCCCGAGTGTCCCCAGGGCAGCAAGGAGGAAGGAAGCCAAGGGCCACGAAGGCAGAAGAAGGTTCGCCACGACTTTGTGTGTTTGCTTCGGCTCTTCTTAAACGGGCACAAACATAAAAAGAAGCAATATGAATCAGGAAAGACTCCCGCACTGCTCCTGACCCGTGGGCAACGCATGATACAAACTGTACGTTCGCGGCCAGTTTTGCTGTTTTGTGACTCCTGCTTTGTTCTTTTTGTTTCCCTCTCACTGCCTGTCGGAGCCAGAAAAATACACACGCAGGTGCTAACGTAAGTAGCCTGGTGACTTGAAAACCCCACCGGTAATAACTGTTCGCCACCCCAAGTGCCGCCTAAGATCAGACTGGTCTGATGCAACCTCAGTTCGGCCTGGAGGGAGGGGAGCCTTCCCTCTCTCTCCGGTCTCCCCGCCACGACCCCAGTCCACTCCGGAGCCTACATTCAGCATCTATGCCTGCGAGCACGGAGGGTGGGGATGAAAGGCACCCACTTCCAAATAGCTCAAAACACCTCTTTGGGGAGACCGGAGGAAGAAATCGTTTTGTTTTACTACATGATGCCATGTGCTGTTTATTAGAGTGACCACCATTGGTACAGACTATTCGTTTTCAGTAAGACTTTAGACAATTCAGATTTTACTAAAAAACAAAACAAAACAAAAATGGATGAGGGGAGCCGGCGCTTGGATGGCTCAGGTGGGTAAGTGTTCGACTCTTGATTCTGGCTCAGGTCACGATCTCAAGGTTTCATGAGTTTGAGCTCCGGGTCGGGCTCTGTGCTGACCGTGCAGAGCCTGCTTGGGATTCTCTCTCTCTCTCTCTCTCTCTCTCTCTCTCTCTGCCCTTCCCCCACTCACGCTGCCTCTGTCTCTCTCAAAATAAGTAAATAAACTCAAACAACAACAATAACCCTATAATCAATTAGTAAGCTTGTGTCCCTGTGCTAAGAGGCTTATGTTTTCTACTGGGTCCTTGTTAAAGGTTACTCCGTCCTGAGATCAGGAATTGCTTGGTGAGTCTCCAGATTACCTGTCGCCAGACGCCCCACCTCAATCAGCAGCCGCCTGCTCCCAGCCGCCTGTTTCCACGTAGAAGTGACCTGCCGTGTGGGAGCCAAAGGAGCTGAAGCAAAGCTCTGTGATGGGCAAATGCGGGACCTGGAAAGTAGATCAGGGACCACCTACTCCATCCGGTTCATTCTGCAGGAAATGAGGGAAACGGCAGGCCAGAGATACGGCATGTGCACACCTAACACACACGCACACATTTCCTTGAGGGTCAGCCTTCTGCTTATCCCTGTCCCATTTGCTCTCGCCCATGTTCTGGTTACTTTTCACGACCCTCAGACCAACCTCCCTCTTGGGTAACACATTTCTATCTCCCAGCCCCACTTGGCCTGTCCGCCCACCCCACCGCTGCCCTGGGCCAGGTGTGCGTGCTCTGTGGGTGGCTTGTGTGGGCAGCAGGTGGCCTGAGGCCTGCCTCTGTGTTTCTGGCACCTGTAGAGTGGTTCCATTCATGCCGGGCGAGTCACGACAGCAGGATATGTGTTCTCATCTCTCCTGGGGGAAGGAGAGTGGCTTATCAGCATCCCTGGCTGTGAACGTGGACCCCTCCGAAGAGTCCTTTCAAGCACTCTGGGAAACTTCTTTAACACTCCACCAGCAATGCCATGGCCCTGCACTCAATCAGAAGTAAAAACTTAAACATAGGCCAGAAAAGCTTCCTTTTCGTGAAGAGGCCATCAGCACAATCTAGAGCTGAAAAGCAAACCAAGCGCTCCCCAACCTTCCCCACAAGGCCAGACATTTCTCACGCCCACACATGACGCAGGAACCACATCCTACCGATGACATTCCAGGCCATCATCTGTCGAACGCCGGTGAGTTGGTGAAAATCACTGCCCTATGTCGACGAAGGTGAGAAAGGTCTTCTCATACCTGGCAGTCATCAGCACACAGAAAACAATGGACCCTTGACATCTTTACGTTTTCATAATCTGCACAATCACTGACGTAGCACCCTTTATCAGCCTCGAAACAGTCTGAGATATGGGTGAACCTCTGTACCTCCCTTCCCTCAGTCCTCAGCACGATAAATGTCGAGCACATGCCATGGCTGGTGAGACAGGCCCTGAGGCGGCCCAAGGAGAGGCTGGCCGCCAACACACTTCCCGTCTTTCCTTTGCCAAGAAGTCATCAAGCACATGGAGTGTTTTCTTTCATGAAACCCACTTTATCCTTATCTTTGTTTTCCCTTCGAATGCGTCCCAGTTGTGGGATTAGGCACAGATGTGTGTGTTTTTATTGGAAGCCCTGGGTCAGCAGCATGGAGGCAAGTGTCCCCCAGATGAGCCACGAGGCCCAATCCCTCTCCTATCTAACAACGTGAAGACTTTAAAGTAAGTCACAGATGACTTTCAAAGTAAGCTGGGAGGTTTTAGTAAGCGTTGCAGCCAGGGTAAAACTCTCAAATCAGTCCTGGGCATGACTGATAGGCAGTCTCGAGTCCTACAATTCACACTGCAGGGAGCAGGGAGCACCCCCATATGTGCAAATGTCTTTCCTCGGCCATTGCTACATTCTCTAATTTGCTTTAATAACCTTTTGTTTATGGTAACGGTTACTATGTCATTCCTGTTTAAAAAATGTTTATTCTGAGAAGAGAGAGAGAGAGCGAGCAGGTGAGGGCACATGAGCAGGGGAGGGGCAGACAGAGAGGCAGAGAGAATCCCAAGCAGGCTGCGCACTGTCAGCGTAGAGCCCAACGTGGGGCTCGATCCCATGAACCACGAGATCATGACCTGAGCTGAAGTCAAGAGTCAGAGGCTTACCCGATGGAGCCACCCAGGTGCCCCTGACAGGTGTTATTCCTAACAAGACATATTTGTTGTAGAAGATTCAGAACATGCAGAAAAGCAGAGCAGTTAAAAAACGCTCACAATCCTACCATCCCGGAAGAGAGGGGACACATCTGTCTGCAGTTTGGAGTCCCATCAGTAAAGCGAGGGACAAACAGTCGTACAGCAGAATGAGGATTATATGAGTTTATCGAGAATTGAGCATGACATAAGGGCTAAAGCATGAGTTGCTATTATGGCTAATACCTTGATGTATTTCCTCTCAGTCTTTGTACACACGTGAGTGTTTACACACATCCATATTTCATAAGCTTTGAATCTTTCCTACGGAGAAATTTAATTGTTCTTAAACTTCCTACGTATGTCCAATTTCAGTTGGGTTCTAATATTCTGGGGCGATGGCCCATAAACTATAATGGGAAGAAAAGATCGGGAGTCAAAATTCAAGCCGTGTTATCTCTGTATATAAGGGAATAATGTTGGGGTGCCTGGGTGGCTCAGTCGGTTGAGTGTCCGACTTCAGCTCAGGTCACGATCTCGTGCTCCGTGAGTTAGAGCCCCGCGTCGGGCTCTGTGCTGACAGCTCAGAGCCCGGAGCCTGTTTCAGATTCTGTGCCTTCCTCTCTCTCTGACCCTCCCCTGTTCATGTTCTGTCTCTCTCTGTCTCAAAAATAAACATTAAAAAAAATTTTTTTTTTAAATTATAAGGGAATAATGTTTATTCCTACCACCTGGACACAAGGTTACCGATGATTTTTCCAGAGGCAATAACGTGTTTTTCCCAAATTGTACACATTCTCGCCTAGTCTCCTGTCTTATCAACTGCACAGGCTTTACAAGAAAGCTGTCTGAGGTGAGGTTTTAAGTTGCAGCCACAGGAAAGAAAGCAAAGCTCTGTGACCTGCAATGGAGATCAGATTGGCCTCCTTGGCCTCATCAGGCGTGAGGTTCACCAAACCCAACCGTGTACATAAAAGTGTCCCACGTGGGGTCATTTCATTCGTGAGTCTTCTGTGACGCTGGCACCAAAGGATGCTTTGTGGGAGGGACTGGCCCGGGAGCCATGATTCCAGCCAGAGTCAGGAGTTGGCATATCTAATCATGCCAGACATGAGCTGGACGCTGGGGATCGCACAGTGGCAAGGACCCAATATCTCTTTTCGAGAAGCATATGGAGTTACACTGAGGCAGCAAAGAGGTGGCCCGCCTTACGGGACACGGTGAAAAGTACTCTAGGGAAGGTGCTTTTAGGACAGCGATGTAACGAAGTGCAGGAAGACTGGTGGAAGACGCAGACTTGAGCTGAGTCTTGAAGCAGCAGATGGAGTTTGCTGGGCAGACAGATGGGGAGAGAGGAACCCAGAAGCATCAAGTGTGGGCTTGGAAGGCAACCTGCCTGGGTCAAGCTCCAGCTCAGCTACTGGCTAGCTCTGTCATCGTGGGCAAGCCCCTTGACCGCTCTGTGCTTGTTTTGCGTTGATTCTAAAATAAGATTTTTTTTAAATCAGTTTTTCTGAGATACGAGATATAATTCACAACCCATGAAGCTCACCCATTTAAAGTGTACACTTTATTTTTTTTTTAATGTTTACTTATTTATTTTGAGAGAGAGAGCACGAGCATGAGCACAAGTCGGGGAGGGACAGAGAGAAGGGGAGAGAGAATCCCACACAGGCTCCACGCTGTCAGCGCAGAGCCCGACGCGGGGCTCGAACTCTCAAACTCATGAGATCATGACCCGATCTCATGAATCAGACCAAGACTTGGACGCCTAACCGACCAAGCCACCCAGGTGCCCCAAACAACAGCCATATTTTCATGAGAGAACAGTAAACAAGGACTACTGATGGATTCAGCTCTCAGGTGAGGACCTTCTCCAGCTTTGTCCCGGCTCCTTGGAGTGAGCCTCAACGAGCAAACCATCCAGTTCTCTGACTCTGGTAACAGACATTCCCTGCAAGTTCTAGGAGTCATTCACCGTGTACTTTCCTTGATAAACCTGCTAGAATCCATTCCTTTTCTTGTTAAGCTCAGGAAAATATACCCAAACAGTAGAAAGAGCTCTGTCTTCAACACACTTCTCTCAGGGTACAAATCCTTTCCTACGGTTTCAGTCATGCTGAATGCAGAGAAAGAACGTGAATAAAACCAAGGACAATGAAAGCACGGCTCAATGGAACTTTTCTTTCTTTTTCCCCCCAATGGAACTTTTCTAAAGTGTCATGAAAAAATGAAATGCCACAGCCATGTAAGAAAACAGCTGGGCATTCTCATAATAGGTGCACACCCTGTGGCCCAACCCCGCCCCCACCCCCCACCCCCAGGTATTCACCCTAGGATAGTGGTTCCCAAAGCGTGGCCACAGACCAGCAGCATCAGCATTCCCTGGGACCTTATCAGAAATACACAATCTCTGGCCCTTCCCCAGACCGACTGAACCAGAAGGTCCAGGAATGGGGCCTGGCAATCTGTGTTTTAACAAGTTTCCGGGGGGATTCTCATGCACACTCGGGGGGGGGGGGAACTACCACTCCAGTGAACGCTCACATGGATACACCTGAGAACATTCACCAAGAATGTTCCCAGTGCCACTGCTCATAATGGCAAAAGTCTGGAAAATAAACCCTCAAATGCCCCGAGTCAGGAGAATGGAGAAGTAGCCTGTGAGATAGGTATATGATAGCATATTACACAGAACCAAAAATAAATGCACTACAGTTAAAGGCTCAGTGCACTACAGACAAGTCTTGGAAACATAATACTGAGGGGGCGGAGAACGTTGCAGTCAACTGTATTCGGTGTGATACTTCTTTTGTAACTCTCAAAGCCAAAAAAATGAAACAATATATTACTTAGGGTCATCTACGTAGGTGAGGAAAGTATACATTTTGAAAAACCAGAGGAATGATCACGGGAGCCTGGCTAGTGGTCATCTGCGGGAAGGGGTGGGGGAAGGGAGGTGGGGACGGGTAGGGAGATGATATCGTGTAGGTGTCACAGGGGTGGGGTTCACGGGGATCCATCCTATCCGAAGGATTTGGAAGCTAGGATAGAACAGGCAGTTAGGAGGCAAAGGCGACGATACACGGGGGACACGTTAGAAGCCTGAGGGCTCAGCATCCTGACTTTGTGATTTTTAACATCCTGGCCTGAAGGCCTTCCATCAGCTGGGGGCTGACAGACCAAGGGCCACAGGCACAGCACACTCGCTCGCCTCTTCAACCTCTGCCCCAGGGTAACCTACAGCTTCCTTAGAATTTACACTGCAGTTTCGCACCGCAATATGCTCATGACAGTTCTGAAAAAAAAAAAAAAAAGTATCCAGTTTCTTCTAGAAAGCTCTCCAAGATTCCACCTAACCCAAATCACCATTTCTTTCAAGAACCGCCCCCCCAACCGCAAAAGAACCTTATAGGACCAGAAGCTCCCCCTCCCGCCCAGTAGGAGTCCCTTAGGTGACAGGAAGCAACCTCGGTAAGAGACCGCCCTGGCCATGACCTGTAATCTGTGCCAATATGAAAACAAAAGACACCCTAACCCCAGGGCAGGTGCTGCCCCTGGGCCGGCCTGCTCCCTGTTCTGGAGAGCGTACAGTCCTTAATACACGGCTCTGTTCTTGAGGCTCCTGGGTGGCTCACTTGGTTTGAGCGACCGGCTCTTGATTTCAGCTCAGGTCATGGATCTCACAGTTCGTGGGATCGAGCCCCACGTCAGACACAGTGCAGAGCCTGCTTGGGATTCTCGCTCGCTCTCTCTGCCCCTCTCCCACTCTTTCTCTCTTTCTCTCTCTCAAAATAAATTAAACATTAAAAAAATAAACTGCTTTGTGCTTGCTGCCTTCCTCCCTTCTGTCTATTTGAGTGTGGATCCTCACATAAATCTTTTGGGGGACTCCAAGAGCCAAGACGTCCATTCACACGGCTGCAGCCTCTCTTACTGGTTAGTTACGTGGATGTTACACATGGCGTTCCCTCTGTGTCAACTATTAAGTTAAAAGGGGGGTGCGGGAAGCGGATGAATTCTGCCAAGTACCACACCATCTCTTGCCTGATTAGGAGAATGATGCTCAGGAAAGGTATTCTGCAAGAGAAAGAATGAGAAAAATCTCCAGAGGGGAGCCAGGCTGGAAGGATTACTGCCCTCCCGGGAACCAGTGGAGAGTTGGAGGCTGACACACGCAGAGAATCCCCTCCTTTCTCCTCCCCTTCAACCTCTGGGTCCAGAAGGGTAGGTCACGTGCTGGCGTTGGCTCCTTTTCTGCCACCCTGCCTTGTCTGGACACCGCATCCACGGGACCCATGAGAGCCCACGATGTGCCGGGCAGCGGGGGTCAGTGACAAGGAGTGAGCAGACAGGCAGTGCGGAGAGGAATCAAGAAGAGACCCAGGTCCCCGAAACAGCAGGAACTAGACACAGAGGGGCTTTTCTGACTTAAGAACATTGTTTTAACCGCCAATTGAATCCTCCCTGGGACGCAAATAAACTGCTGCTTGGAAAACTGTCAATCTTTCCTCGAATGAAAGAGTACGTTTCCTTTGAAGACAGGACCTAACCAGCTCACAAAGTACTTAAGTGTTCGTGCCATTGAGTCCACGGTTAAAGAGAAGATGCACCATTCCGGCTCCTAGGGAATAAATAGGAGAAAGCACCTGTTTTTACGTCCCTGGGCAGACTGATTTAAAACTGTGGAAAGTGACTCTAAATGATGAGGGCTCCAGCTGGGTCCCCACAGGCCCAGGGTTGGGCCGGGTTCTCCTTCACCTCGGGCAAGCCCCAGAGCCCCATCTGTGTTCTGGGCCGTGTATTCTCCTTATTTCCATATTTTCTCCTCAGATGGTCACAGGCTGTACTTTGTTAAACGAAACAGGCTCTTGGAACACCAAATAGCTTTAATATACTATGATGAGTGAATCGTATGCGAAGCAGAGAAAGCAGTGTACAAAAAATAAAGCATGATGAGTGCTTTTGCTTTTAGACTCGACGAGGAACAAATGTCTCCTCCCCCAGACAGAATCGCTCCAGGGGCTGTGCCCAGATCCACGCACGTAGGGCTCCTTTTTTTCCCCCTCCCCTTCAGAAAATGCAGAAAGGTGCGTCCTACTCTACAGAACATATATGGTACTGGAGAAGAAACACGTGTGAGGTACATATGATTTTCTTTGCACTTAAAAAACGAGAATTTTAGAACAGTTTTAGACTCCCAGAAACATTGTGAGGTTTCAGAGTTCCCCTACACCCTGCACCTGACTTCCCCTATGAGTAACAGCTTCTGGGAGCATGGCATATTTGTGAGCATTTATGAACCCCTACTGCACGTTCTTAAGTCATTAAAATCCACAGCGTATTCAGAGTTCCTTTGTTTTTATCTAATGTACTTTTCCTACTGAAGGATTCCATCCAGGACACCACCTTCTACTCAGGTGCCACGTTCTCCATCCACTGGCACCGCTGGGTCTGTAACACCTCCTCAGACTCTCCTTGTTTTTGGTGACCTTGAGATGTTGAAGGAGCGCTGGCTAGGTATCGTGTAGAATGTTCCCGCAGTGAGATCGGTCTGATGCTGTCTCAAGACGAGGCTGGAGTGACAGGGCTAAGATCCCATCTTTGGGGAGGAAGACCACAGAGGGGAAGGGCTATTCTTACCATATGACGTCAAAGGAACTCACTATCCACACGACTTCCCCCAGATGATGCTAGAACCTTGGTCACCCGGCTGAGGGAGAGCGTGCCAGCTTCCTTCACTATAAAGTTCCCGCACCCCCAGTCAGCCTCTTTCATCCGGTGCTCTTGGGGGGAAGTCACTGGGCACCCCGACATATATGGGGGTAGCTGTGTTCATTCATCATTGTCAGGGAGGGCATCTACACACGTTATTTGGAATTCTTCTACTCTTCCCCATTTATTTGCCGAATCCTTTACTTAAATTAATATGGACTTCTGGATATTTACTTTATATCTGGGTTACTATCCAAATACTCATTTTTACTTCATTTTATTGCTCAACTACTTAATCTTATTTTCAAATTGTTCCAGCTCTGGGCATTAAAAGCTCTTTCAGCTGCTTCCTGTGTTTCTCTGACATACCCCCCCATCCTTGTGAGGGGGTTTTCTTCCTTTCCGAGCCTTGCCTTACTTGGTGCCGAGGATATCACCGTAAACTTTCATCCTAAAATTAAGCAGGTTTGGGGGCTGACAGCGGGAGAGAATAGGAATTCGTTTGAAATCTGAGGAGCTACTGTTACGACATTTTCTTTATAAAAAGCCAACCCTTTCTAAGTGATCCGTCCTTTCTATATTTTATCTACAAAAACTCCCCTTTTCCTTCAATAGACAGCGACCGGTTCTTACTTCTTTTTAGCAGAAAATTTCTGCTAATAAATGCAGAATTTGGGCATCACACATCACCTACCACCTGGAACCCTGGAATAAAAGAAAAAAAAAAACTTCTTGAGCCCAAGACTTGAGTTCCTCACAACTTGATTTGTTTCTCCCCTTATCAATTCTGCAAACTTGAGTTGCCGAGCTCCATGGCAACGGGGAGAATGTACTGTTAGTTTATTTTTCGGAGTTCAGCTGTGTTCATTCTCGACTGCTTCTGTAAACATGTTGCCACAAATCTACTGGCTTAAAGCAACATAAATTTATCACCTCAGAGTTGTAGAGGTCCGAAGTCCGACCTGGGTCTCACGGAGCAAAACCAAGGTGTCCACAGGGCCACATTCCTTTCTGCAGCTGCGGGGGGAGACAGGTTTCCTTGCTCAGTCAGCTTGTGGACAGAATTCAATTCCCTGTGGCTGTAGAAGTGGGGGAGCCCATTTCCTTGTTGGCCGAAAGCTGAAGGCTCTTCCTGGCTGCCCAGTTTCCCAGTTCATTGAGGCCGCCTGCACTCCCTGGTTGGTGACCCCCTTTCCCATCTTCAAAGGCAGCCATGGTGGATGGAGTCCCTCTCGTGTTTTCAATCTCTCCTGCTCTTACGTCCTCTTTCTCTGACTTCTTCTAGGAAAGCTTCTCTGCTTTTAAGAGCTCGTATGATTGAATTGAGTCCACGTGGATAATCCAGAATAATCTCCCCATTCAAGGTTCTGGGGATTAGCGTAGGGACATCTTTGGGGGGGGGGCGCTATTTGGTTTATCACATCGCCATGGCGTCTAGTCTCTCAGAGGACTTCACCCAATGACGACGCACGTTGATGAAGGAATGAGCGAGACAACGCTGCCAGCTGAGTGCGTGCAGTTGAGGCCAGGGACCCGGGTGCTGCGCTATGCTGCTGACTGGAAGGTATTCCGGGTATAGCGCAAAGCGTCTGCTGGGCAGACAGCCTGATGGTTGGGAATAATGACAGCAACTCAGGTCTCACTTGAGTATTTCAGTTAAACAGGGTTCTCGGTCCTGGGTATACACTGGAATGCCCGAGGGGCCTTTAAAAACCACCTCTGCCAGGGCACTCCCCGGGCCAGTCAACCGAGATTCTGGGGGCAATGCGTTGTTCAAACCAAACGAAACCCCTCCCAAGTGAGTCTAAGTGCAGCCGGGGCTGAAGGCCCCTGGCTCAGAATTAGCCATGTTTCATAACGGAGGACTTGCAACCTTTCAGATTCTATTACCTTTCGTCATCGGCTGAACTGTGTCCCACAAATCCCTATGTTGAGGTCCTAAGCCCCAGCATCTCAGAATGTGACTGTATTTTGAGATAGGGTCTTTTTCGCTTTTTCTTTTTTTGAGGATGAGATAATGAGAGAGCGTGTGAGCAGGGGAGGGAGGAAGAGGGAGAGCGAGAGGGAGAATCCCAAGCAGGCTCCACACCCAGCAAAGAGCATGACACGGGGCTCGATCTCACGACCTGAGCTGAAATCAAGAGTCCAGCGCTTAACTGACTGAGCCACCCAGGCACCCCGGAGATAGAATCTTTAATAAGGTAATTACGTTAAAATGAGATCATGTGGGTGGGCCCTCATCCAACATGAGTATCCTCATAAGAAGAAGTGATTGGGGCTCAGTCGGTTGAGCGTCCGACTTTGGCTCAGGCCATGATCTCATGGTTCATGGGTTTGAGCCCTGCATCGGGCTCTGTGCTGACAGCTTGGAGCCTGGAGCCTGCTTCAGATCCTGTGTCTCCCTCTCTCTCCGACCCTACCCTGCTCACAGTCTATCTTTCTCTCTCTCTCTCTCTCTCTCTCTCAAAACTAAACAAATATTTAAAAAAAATTTTAGGGGCGCCTGGGTGGTTCAGCTGGTTAAGCGTCCGACTTCGGCTCAGGTCTGCTCTCACCGTTCCTGAGTTCGAGCCCCGCATCGGGCTCCGTGCCTGGAGCCTGCTTCGGATTCTGTGTCTCCCTCTCTCTGTGCCCCTCCCCCACTCACGCTCTGTCTCTGTCTCTCTCAAAAATGAATAAACGTTAAAAAAATAAAGAAATTTCTGTTGCTCCAGTCACCCAGTCTGTGGTGCTGTTTTGTAGCAACCCTAGCAAACTAATACAACTTGTAAGCATCTGGCGCCTCCGCTTTCTTACTAAGTGTAGGTGCCTGCGGCCTGCAGGGGTGAGGGGTTGGGGGGTGCGGGGGTTGCCTTTCCATCTTTGTTTCTCCTAATGTTCATCATGCAGTTTTGAATACAGCAGTACTTTGGTAAATACAATCGAAGCAGCCACACCCTGGGTCTGCCCCAGCTCTCCCACTCGTCAGCTGTGTGTGTGATTGTTGGCTACGTCCCCAAGCTTCACAGTCTTCACCTGTAAAACGCCATGACCTCCTGTGATTGCAGAGATAATGTGGGATGGAAAACCTACCCAGCTCTTTCCACGGTGCGTGTGGTTTTGATCTTGACGGAGGGCTTGTTGGGTACGTGTTGAGAGAGTGCACCGAGTGTCACGGGGCAAAGTCCGTGCCAATTTTTTTCTGCTATCATCCCGGCTGCCATTTTAAAAATCAGTGCTCACACTGATCTCCTCCAAGTTACAGCTTTCTCCTTTTTTTTTCATGTTTACTGAATGTCTCGGGCCGGGCTGGGAATATCACATTCCAAATAAGACCCTACGATTTCACACACGATCCTTAAAATATAAATGGCTTACAGCCCTTTTGGAAAACCACGTCAAATGACGGGTAAAAAGCAATGAAAATATTCATATCCCATCACCCAGCAATTTCACTTCTGTTACTCAATTCTGAGGAAAAATACTAAACAGAGAAATAAGTCTATTCGTAAGTCCAGTACTCACAGCGTCATATATACTAGTGAAAAATCAGCAACGATCTAAGTGCCCAGTAGGAGAGGATAAATAAAATACAGTACGTGCTCAACACAGACTGTTATGAAACTATCGAAGTGTGAAAAATGCTTATATTTTAGAGCTTACTTAAGAAAAAGATGCAGAATACGTATGTTAGAAAAATGCATACAGATAAGGCTGAAAGAAAATCCAACGAGGTGCTAATAAAGTGGGTGCCTGAGCCGGTGGGATTTATGTGATTTCCCTCTTTCCTTCTAGTTCTCTGGAGTTTCTGATTTTTTTTTTTCCTACGATGTGTACATACTACATTCATTATGGGAAAAAATAAAAACGGAGTTAATCTAAAACAACCAACAACAAAAAGAAACAGGGCCCAGGAGACCCCATTTGCTTGGGGACTCAGCTAGCCCGTGAGGCTGCACACAGCAATGGGACGCTAGTTAGCTAACCACGGGGCTCTGGCACGATGACGTCCCTCCCTGGACGTTTTCCTGGAGTGGGTGTAAAACACATCCTAAGGAAGTCCCAGCGCTTAAAGGGAGGCAAAGGGCAGACACTGCCAAGTGCTGCTTCGGCAACTTCTCTCCTATCCCCGTAACAAAACGTTCTCCTTAATTAATTTAACAGAAACCTGTCAACGAAGGTCAATATTTACATAAACCTGTGGCTCTGATAAGGCACGTATATTATTCGTACACTTTGCAGCACTCTCTGCAGAGTGGTCCCCACCCCTGTAGTGAGCGACACGGCCACCCGTTCTGGTCCATGAGCCAGAAGTCTAAGCGTTGACTCGCTGCCTCTGTCTTCAGTGCCACCTCAGTCCCTCAAGTCCTGCGGCTGAAGGACTCTGAATTTCTCTCCCTCGGCCCGCTTCTCTCTGTGGCCATCTCTCCCTCGACAAGTGCAATCATCTTCCAAGCCAGAGACTGGTTTTCCTTCCAAATACCTCCTCTCCTCCTTGTACAGCAACAGAGCCTCCTAACGAGCTGGTACGTAGCATTAAGGGGAAAACGACACATCCCTGTTTCCTTGCAATTCGCTGAGGCTCTGCGGCGACAAGAAGTGATGTGGCAACTTCTGGATTACGTGCGTCCTCATCTTCCCCTGTCCCTTTCCCACGAGGGGGAATAAGGACAGGGCGGTCGTGCTGTCCGGTTCCTTGCAAATTAGGAGGACACCACTGAGCCGCCAGCTGATAGGCTGGTGTATGAGATTCCTTTGGCTACAGTAACAAAACACCACAAACTTAGTGACTTAAAACAAGACAAATTTATTGCCTTATATAGTTCTGGAGGTCAGAAGCCTGAAAACAGATACTGAGCTAATGTCAAAGTAAGGGCAGAGCTCGTCCCTTCTGGATGATCTGAGGGGAGAAAGCTTTCCCTCGTCTTTTTCGGCGTCTAGAGCCGTGTTCCTTGTATGCCTTGGCTCACGACCCCTGCCTCCATTTCAGAGCCAGTGGAGCGCCATCTTCGAAACCTTCCACTGTCACATTACCTTCCCCTGCTCACGAGACTTCTCCTGTGTCCTTCATGCATGGATTCTTGTGATTACAACAGGCCCACTCAGACAATCCAGGATTCTCTACCCACTTGAAGATCCTTAACGCCATCACATCTGTCCAGTCCCTTTTCCAATATAAGGCACTCTTCACAGGTTCCAGCGGTTAGGATATGGAGCTATGTGGGGCTCGGGGGAGGCATTATGCAGCCTACCACAGTCATTAATTTCTGATGAAAATGCACATGCGATTTTGGCGTATGACCCAGAAGGCATTCAAAGAATCGAGTGGCAATGCTTCACAAAATTCCTTCCATCCTCATTTGCCTATTCATATAAACAAGGCGTCCTGGATATTCACATACAAATGAAAAAATAGGAATAGAATTTATACTAAACCCATCTTTTTCTAGCATGAAGCAACATTCATTCACTGATACATCAATTGCAAGAGAATTATAAAGCCCCGTTCATCTCATTTAGAAATGTGTTTCCAATAAAATCTCACTTTTTATGTTTAATGGTTATGTGTCCAAGTATGCTATACCTTCATGCGGTCTTGATCAATTGTGTAGGCTAATAATTGAATAATTCAATCAGAAAGAAGTTAAAAAAAAATTTAAGCCTGATGGTCACTGGTAATGAGAAACATCACATTTCAACTTACGTATGTGCTTGTGTTGTAGAAGGGTGATTAAGACAGACTTACATATAAAATGTATTTATCAGTATAAATTTCTTTGGGGAAGTGGGATGGATATGCAGGTTCCATGAGAAAATGAAACACTAGAAAATCTCAGACAGCTAAGGAACATCTTGTTCATATGTTTTTTAAGTAAGTGCTCGTTGGTGGATATCAAATTGCTATGGTGGTTAGGTTCCATCAGGTACATTTACAAGACAAACATGAGAGTTTTAAGTATCCATATAATGGATCAAAAAAGCCATCTCTACTATTTATATTTCAGAGGAAATTCTAAAATGTTTCTTTTTGAGAGAGAGCATGAGCAGGGGAGGGGCAGAGAGAGAGGGAGACACAGAATCTGAAGCAGGCTCCAGACTCCGAGCTCTCAGCACAGAGCCCGATCCAGGGCTCCAACACATGAACTGTGAGATCATGACCTGAGCTGAAGTCGGACGCTCAACCAACTGAGCCATCCAGGAGCCCCC
This sequence comes from Acinonyx jubatus, assembly GCF_027475565.1. Lineage (NCBI taxonomy): Eukaryota > Metazoa > Chordata > Mammalia > Carnivora > Felidae > Acinonyx > Acinonyx jubatus. Next base: position 131,029,757 of record NC_069386.1, on the reverse strand, counting down.
ATATTTATGAAGAAATTGTAGATGACACCTTAAAAAGGTGTTAGCTGTGGGTGCCTGGGTAGCTCGGTCAGTTAAGCGTCCGACTCTGGATTTCAGTTCAGGTCATGATCTCACGGTTCGTGGGTTCGAGCCTCATGCCAGGCTCTGTGCTGACAGCATGGGAAGCATCCTTAATGCTTGGGATTTTCTCTCTCCCTCTCTCTCTGTCCGTCTTCCCACTTGTGTGTGTGTTCTCTCTCAAAATAAATAAACATGTAAAAAAAAGTGTTAGTTTTCTAAAATTCTTATAGAAAGTATGTGAACAAAAAGTTTGAAGAGAAGTGCTTATGGGGTCAGCTCGTTAAGAGAGCAACACCCACTCCGGCTGTGGTTTGTGTTTTACTTGAACCCCAGAGCTGAGAAGTCTCCTTGGGCCCTTAGACAGGAGAGCATCTTCATGGCTACGGCAGCTTGATCAACATGACGAGGGAAAATACCCAGACTCTTCTGTTCCTCGGCTCCTGTGCTCCTCCCTTACCCTGCTCAGCCAGAGACATTTGTCTGCGGTTCATCAGACTCAAGAACTTAACACCCTGGTCACCAACGCTGTGCCTGGTGGTAAGAAGAGACCTCTTAATGGTTCCAAATATTAAGTTCTGACCATAAGTTGCCACACAGCTAAATACAGAATTGCGAACTCCACCATCAGAAAAACAAAGCAAGATTCCAGTGACCCATATTCACAGCTTGTTACGAGACTACTTTTATGAGTAAAATATATACAAGGCGATTCTTTTGGGTAAACAGATAAAATTCGAAGTGAACTCTTTGAGGAGATTACTTGGCTATCTTTGCTGGAATGGCACAAGCACGCACACGCACACACACACACACCCATCTGAAGAATGAATAGACTAGAAACCAAGAATCGAAGCGTACCCAGCTTGAGAGCACTGGGCACACACTGGGAACATGGTGCATACTTGGTTGATTCGAATATCATGTACCAAAAACTAATAAAAGAAAAATGGATGGCTAGTTACTTCAGTAAGAATAAAAAGGAAAAAAGGAAAAAAGAAAAAGGCTATGAAATTTCTAAGCAAAGGTGAACTTCCTGAATCAAAGTAGATTTCATCGTCGTTTCATTTGGGCTGTGGGGCGCTAAGCCATCCTGTTTAGGCCTGTATCTCCGCTCTGTCATTTGCAACTTCTGTGACCTTGGACCAGAAACCAAATTTCCCTCTGCCTCAGTTTCTTCCAATGTAAAAGAGTTACGCTATCTCCCGAGGCTGTGAGGATTGAATGAAGGGGCCCTTCAGACAACGCGAACGATTATTAGCTATTATTCTTAAAAGTGAACGTTTCTCGAACACTGTATTCCCATCAGTGAGTCGGTCTTGGGATATAGTTGCCACTTCGTACTTCAGGTTGACCATCCAGCCCGGATGGGTTTGTTCTAAAGGGATTTCCTTTAGAACAAAGGGCGCCTGGGCGGCTCAGTCCGTTAAGCGGCTGACTCTTGGTTTCGGCTCAGGTCATGATCTCACGGTTTCATGAGTTCGAGCCCTGTGTTGGGCTCTGCGCTGGGAGCACAGAGCCTGCTTGGGATTCTCTCTCTCTGCCCCTCCCCCACTCTCACTTGTCTCTGTCTCTCTCAAATAAATAAACAAACCTTAAAAAAAAATAAAGGGCTTTTGTGGGGAAGCCTCAGATTCCTCAGCATGGAAGCACAGCCAGGGACACAGAGAACACTCATTAAGGGGCAGGATCCAGGGGTGACTTAGGGTGACCAAACCCACCTGGCCAGGTAAGGCGTGCACCCGGGGCAGGCAATTCAGATGCACTGTAAGAAATCTTAAATCAAAGATGGAAATTTAAGTCTAGCAGTGAGCTGGCTAAGTGAGACTGTCGGGGGATTATTTTGGTGGTTCTCTGACACCAGTTACGAGCTTGTTGTGGTTACCGGATTTACGAAAACTTAGGGGAATAGAAGACCACTGTGGTGCACAGACCACATGGCCCAGGACTCAATCACTTGCAAGAAAGGGCCTCCTGATTTAAGCCCGTTTAAGCTGAAAAGGGGGGGGGGAATGGCTTATATGACCAAACCACGAGAAAATAGTCCTTCTTTGGGATAGCTGGCCCCAGCCCCTGAACCGGTATAAAGACTATTTTCATCTTTCTCATTTCTGTTTTCTTTGCATGGTAGCTTGTTGGGAGATAATTCTAGTGTTTCTGCATATCTCCCGAGCTTTGTTCAAGGACGTTTCTAAAACTGCTCCGAGGCAGGGGGCAGACGTGCTTACATTCTGGGATTCGGCAATGCCGCCTTAGGTATGATACCAAAACCACAAGCAAAAAAGAAAGAACAGATACATTGAACTCCGTCACAATTTAAGACTTTGGTGCATCAAAGGACATTATCGAGAAAGGGAGAGGACAGCCTGCAAAGTGGGAGAAAATATTTACAAGTCATATATCTGATAAGGGTCTAGTGATTAGGGTTGTGTATCCATAACACATAAGGAATTCTTACAACTCACCAATAAAAAGACAAACAACCCAATTCAAAAAATGGGCTATGGAATTGAACAGACATTCTACAAAGAAGATATACAAGGGGCCAGAAAATACATGAGAAGATATTCTACATCATTAGTTAACAGGAAAATTCCAATTAAATCCACCATGAGATACCCGTTCACACCCACTATAATGGAGAACTGGGGTTGGGGATGGCTATAATAAAAAACAGGGGTGGGGGGAAGTAAGTATTGGGGAGGGGTGTAAGGAAACTGGAACCTTTGTACATTAAGGTGGGTCATAAAATGTTGCAGCTGCTGTAGAAAACAGTTCAGTGGTTTTCAAAAAGTTAAACACAGAATTACCCTATGACCCAGCAATTCCTCTTCTAGATATATACCCCCAGAACTGAAAACAAGTACTCAAATGTTTATATGTGGATGTTCACTGTAGCAATATTTATAATAGCCCCGAAGTTGGGGCGCCTGGGTGGCTCATTTGGCTAAGCGTCCGACTTTGGCTCCGGTCATGAACTCGCGGTTTGTGAGTTCGAGCCCCGCGTCGGGCTCTGTGCTGGCAGCTTGGAGCCTGGAGCCTGCTTCGGATTCTGTGTCTCCCTCTCTCTGCCCCTCCCCTGCTCATGCTCTGTCTCTCTGTCTCAGAAATAAATAAACATTTAAAAAAAATTTTTTTTTAATAATAGCCCCGAAGTAGAAACAACCCAAACGTCCACCAAATATGAAGCACTGATATGTGCTCCCATGTGGGTGAACCTTGAAAACATTGGCTGAAAGCAGCCAGACCCAAAATGCCACATTTTGTATGAGTTCATTTCTATGCAACATCCTGGACAGATAAACCCACAGAGTCAGAAGGCAGATGGGTGGGTGCCAGGGGCTAAGAGGATGGAAAGATGGGGGAGTGACTCTTAGCAGGTACAGTTTTCCTTCAGGGTGATGAAAATGTTTCAGAACTATATAGAGGTGGTTGCACAACATTGTGAATGTACTAAATGCCACTGAATTATACACTTCGCGATGCTTAATGTTGTTATGTAAATTTCTTCTCAATTTATTATTTTTTTAACGTTTATTTATTTTTGAGACAGAGACGGAGCATGAATGGGGGAGGGTCAGAGAGAGAGGGAGACACAGAATCCAAAACAGGCTCCAGGCTCTGAGCTGTCAGCACAGAGCCCGACGCGGGGCTCGAACTCACGGACTGTGAGATCATGACCTGAGCCGAAGTCGGACGCCTAAGTGACTGAGCCACCCAGGCGCCCCTTCAGTTTAAAGAAAATAAAGTTAATGTCTCCCTCTGGGAGAAAAGTTGAGCTTGTTGGCTTGTAGCCCCTTATAAGATGGGGGGGGGGGTTCCTGCGCTCGGGGCTCCCCAGTTGTGACACAGACCCACGACGTGTGCAGCATTGACCTGGGCCTGCCATGCACTGCTTCTGCAGGATGTGTGCGTGCGGGGGGAGGGGCAAGGGAACCTGTGTGAACCCAAAGCTTATGCTTCCTGTAGGCTGAAATAAGCCATCTGAATCCACCTGGGTTTGTTGCTTCCTTTCTGGCAGGATCTACAGAAGTGTAGTAAGCTGACCTGGCAGAGCCCTGCTCCTGACAACCTCCTTGCTGCCTGAAAGGCGTCACTGTCCCCTGATGAACTCGGACCAACGGGGCCCAGGAAACATCCTTCCCAAGAGCGCAGGGTGCCAAAGCAACGAAACGTGCGATAGAAAATTCCAGTCACACCCTGTGCTTGCTTTCACCCACATAATGCCAAGAAAATCCGTGGGCAAAGAAAGTGCCAAATACTTAGTGACTTGGTGACACCGATTCCAAGAATACAGATTTAAAAGCAAATTTCCAAAAGACATCAGGAGGCTCTTACCTGGAAGGGGAACAGGGGCTTCTTTAAGTGTCTTATATTTTTCATCTGAACTGTGGTTACACGGATATGTGGGAAGTGTGCAAACAATAAATGTAAAAACTCATCAAGCCATATACCTAAGATTTGTACACTTGGCTGCATACATGTCTTATCTCATTAAAAAATGGGGGGAGTGCAGGGATAGCCCAACATACTTGGGGGTGCCTGGGTGGCTCAGTTGGTTAAGTGTCCAACTCTTGATTTTGGCTCAGGTCATGATCTCACGGTTTGCAGGTTCCAGCCCTACATCGGGCTTTGCCCTGTCAGCACAGAGCCTGCTTGGGATTCTCTCCCTCTCTCTCTCAAAAGAAATAAACTTTAAAAACATTTTTAAAAAGAATATACTTGGAATCCGTCCATTTACACAAATAAAAATTCTTGCAGAGCAGACTAAACATTGTATCAGAGCAAGACACTGCTCTTTAGAATCTGTGCAATGATAGTGTGTGTTACAGCTCAGTTTCCTAATCCTGCTGATTGAAAAATTCACCTGCAGTTTTCTAAAGAAACCAGTGCCTGGGCACCACCCATGGAGAATCCAATTGGCCGGGGACGAGATGATCATTTTGTAGTTCCCAGGTGGTTCTATCGGGGTGGACAAACTACTATCTGCGGGCTAAACCAGCCTGTTGCCTCTTTTTGTAAATAAAGTGTTACTAGAAACAAACACGGCACATTCATTTATGTAACATCCATGGCTGCTTTCGCACTACGGTGGCAAAACTGAGCAGTTGTACCAGAGACCATTAGGAATTCCAGCTTAAAATATTTATTTACTAGCTGACCCTTTAAAATATTTACTAGTCTGCCGTGGGGCACCTGGGTGGCTAAGTCGGTTAAGCGTCCGACTTCAGTTCAGGTCATGATCTCACAGTTTGTGGGTTCGAGCCCCATGTCAGGCTCTGTGCTGACAGCTCAGAGCCTGGAGCCTGCTTCGGATTCTGTGTCTCCCTCTCTCTCTCTCTCTCTCTCAAAAATAAATAAACATTAAAAAAAAAAGTCTGCCGATCCCCAAATCAGACCAGGCCCACACACCTGAATCACCTGGGGCATTTATAAATCACCCAAATGTTCAGTGCCACCTGAAACCTCTGATGCCTACCCTCTAGGGATGGGGCTTGGGCAAGGTTTCTTTGCAAACTCCTGGAGATTTTCAGGAGGAACCCTGAGATCTGAACCATCGCCCTTGATGCTTTGGGGGTAATGCATTTCCTAGCGAAGCTTAAGAACCAGCAACAGTGGGATGGCTCCCCCAGAATCATGTGAGGAACTTCATGAAACTCAAATCCCCAGCCATCACCCTTTAGAGATTCTGAGTCAGTGAGTCTGGGGGAGGGTCCATCAACTGCAATCAAGACAGTAGCTTCTGCCCAGGCCATACTTGGAGGGCACCCGAGTCCCCACTCTGCACGGGAAACGATCGAAGGAGGACCACCAACGGCATGGAGAGGTAAGGGCCACCTCGCAGAAAAGGAAACTGGCAGTTTGGGGTCGCTAACGGCGAGGCCGGTGATCACCTAGCAATGAACTCCCTCAGGATGGTCGTGGCCGTCTGCTTCCAGAAAAGAAACTAGCAAACTCACTCAGGAGGATGACTCCCATCAGAAGCAGGCACCTCCTGGCAGCGGGGACACAAGGAAATATGCCATAACACCCCACCCGCAGGGTGATTAACGTACATGAGAGGAGAGTGGGTACGATATACAAATGCAGGCATCTGTGTTAGAACACGTGTTATCTCCACCGTCCTGAGGACGGGAAGGGCTGCTGTAACTAGGGCAGGGCTTAGCTGGGCTTTTTAAGGGCCCACAGGATTCACAGTTAGGCGACATCAGTAGTTCTCGAACTTGGCTGTACTTAAACTCACCTGGAGAGGCTGTGGCCAAGTTTGGGTGCCCTGGTCCACACTTCGGGAGGTCCAAGGGAGCCAGTTTGAGGTGTGATGGATAGAGAATACTCTCTGAAACTTGGAGAAAGAATCGTGGGGAGAGGCCAGCGGCTGGCAGTGCACAGTCTCTAAAGGGGTGCTGGAGGGCAGGCATGGCATCAGATGGGATTCCCTAGAAATACACTGATATGGCACAACCCAGGGGGTCCACTGGGAAGTGAGCCACGGTGGTCACACGAGAGCTGCAGTGGGAATTCTGGTTTGTGTTTTCCTTTGGTCTGGGGTAATTTGACCCCATAATATCTTGGGGAATAATTTTAGACCTACAGAAAAGTTGTGAAGATAATACAGAAAGTTCCTGAATACCCCTCACCCAGTTTCCCCTAATGTGAACATTTTACCTTACCATAATATATTTGTCAAAATGAAAAACACTAACATTGGTACATTCATTGAAACCCAGACTTCACCAATTTTTCCACCAATGTCCTTTGTCTGTTCCAGGATCCAATCTAAAAGGGCATCAGGTCATGTCTCATTTGGACCCTAGCGCTTTGGAAGGAAGACTTCCAGTGCTTTGCCTTTAAACTCATTTATCATTCTCTCTTTATGAATATATAGACTTTGATCTAAATTTTACCAAGACTGCAGAAATCACCTTGGGAAAATATTTTCCTCAATGAATTCCATTATAAACCACTTTCATTCTTCAACAATTTTTCTATTCTGTGCTGTTAAACTATTACCATGTTTCGCCCGTAAATTTTTTTATCAACAGGATTTTTTTTTCTCATCTAAAAAAATTGCCAAAAATATATGGTTCATCAGTCCCTTTTTCTCTGTTGAGAGCTGTCTATCACTGCTTCTCTCAATCTGAGTTTTTCCTGATGACCATATTTCTACCAAGATCAACTTTCCTGGATCAAATTGTGCATATCTAGATTTTGCCAACATTATAGATTCCTCAAAAAATCAATTTTACACGTGCAAGTTTTCTTCTGTAGGTTTTATTTTTCACAGGTTTTTTCTTTCATGTCTCCATTTTTCCCAGTTCAATTGTTGCACTTTTAAGCCCTGCCAATAAATTTATATTTTAAAAAATTTTTTAATGTGTATTTATTTTTGAGAGAGAAAGAGACAGAGTGTGAGCAGGGGAGAGGCACAGAGAAAGGGAGACACAGAATCCGAAGCAGGCGCCAGGCTCCGAGCTGTCAGCGCAGAGCCCGACGCGAGGCTCGAACTCACGAACCTCGAGATCATGACCTGAGCAGATGTTGGATGCCTAACCGACTGAGCCATCCGAGCGCCCCAACAAATTTATAGTCTTTAGTTTCTCATTTGTGATGAATTTCATGATGCGCTAACTGCTGCCAGTTTCATTTTGCACTGGTTATTTCTACCAATAATATTTACTGATAACTTGGATTCAAGACAGATAATTCATATGTTTTTTAGGTAAGCCGTGGAATCGAGTGGCACTTCTCAAATATTCCAGGAACTCCCTACTGTCCAGGATGAATCTATTGAAGTGCTCACTCATCCAGTTCTGAATGCTGGAGCTCACTTGACATGCCACGGACCGGCAGAACACGGACAAATGGTGGGTAAAAAAGGTCAAATGGCCCACTTCATAAAAAATGTTTTCTTTTCCTTTTGATGCCTGTGCATCAGTAGCACCTCCTTCCCTGTGGAACAGTGTCCATGGCACCCTTGGAGTTGTGCCGGATGGCAGACTGTTGTATACCCAGCCATGGGAGACGAGCTAAAGATATCAGAACGAGGAGAGTAGGATGTTGGGCTGAATAGTGAGCAGAGACAAAGGACCAGAAATGGGGCCAAGGCAGAGGCTAGTTCTTGAAATCAGGGTCCAAGGTCCAAGGATGATTTACTGAACTACTGATGTGGGGTTCCTTAAACTCCCTCAAGATGGAGTCTATTTCAGAGTCTGAAGCCTGGCCTAGTAGCCCATGTGTGAAGGCTGCATAGACAAGGGTGTAGCTGGGAAATTACTAGAGAAAGTGATTCATCTGGGGAAATCAGGAGCCTTATTGATTTCAGTAAAAATGTTGTTAGAAGGTTTAACTACAATGCCCTCGTGGTGGCCAACTGCCTGGACAGAGGGAAGGTGGCTTCACTGCTGGGGCTGAGTCACCCAGGGCCATGCTGCTACACTGGGGAAGAAGGGGAACATTCTGCATCTAGAGAAACAAAGACTCGACCCTTCTCTAGATGCCCCTTTTCCAAAGCAGTGCAGGTCAACGTCTCTCTGCTTGGCCTCAGGACAACAAAAGGAAACATTTCACCATTCTTTCACGCTGTCCTCTCCCACTGGCAGATTAGAATAAACGAAACCGTCAGAAAAAGGGCACAGCTGGGAAATAAAGAATAGTTGGGCTTGAGTAGTAAATAACAATTCCCCTAATGCTCTCCCTGGGCTAATCGAGCACATCCACTAAAGCCAATGAAGGCAAGGTCTTCTTACCTGAATAACAGATGGAACACTGAGACAAAAGCAAATAAATGCACAAGTGGCTTGGACATCTATTCAGCAACCACCCAGTCAAGAAAGTGAAAATCTCCAGAGCGCCAGATGAATGGTTGACTTTCCAACCTCTAGCTGATGTCCCAGGACAGTTTCGTGACTTGCATAGCATCTGATATTTGGATGGAGAAACATGGCTTTGTTCCATAAAGATCCTTAAGATCTAGAGACATCTAGATATGTGCTCAGGAGTTTTAAGCCTTGGTAGTTTACCTTTTTTTAATGTTTATTTATTTTTGAGAGAGAGAGAGAGAGAGAACAGGGGAAGGGAAGAGAGAGAGGAAGACACAGAATCCAAAGCAAGTTTTGGTGGTTCTAAGGCAATACTGAGGAATTAATTATTACAATGTAGATGCTGGAAGTTCTTGATCCAAGGCATCTGGGGTGGGGTTTGGGGGTACACGTTTTTGATAAGCACCCCAGAAGATTGGATAGCAGGTGGTTCTCAAAGATGCCCTACTTTGGAGGGAGACACGTGGCATCTACAGAAGTTCAGCCAAAGGAGGTGCCACAGAAATGCTTAAGGTCCTTGCTACTCAAAATGTGGTCGTGGACTCTTGACGGGAACGTAGAATCGTGAGCCCAATCCAGAGCACCTGAATCAAATGCATTTAAATGCAATCTTCTGGGTAATTCGTGTGCACATTAAAGTTTTAGCAGTACATCTCTGGGTTTATTGAAGGCCAAGTTGTCAGTAGGAGAGGTGCTGCCCCTGCAGGCCATTTTGGAAACATGTGTTTGTCAGAAGGATCTGGCATTCAGTGGGCAGGGGCCAGGGATGCTAGATGTCCTGTAGCATGTGGTTAGCACATTAAAGAACCGTCCCACATCCTGCACGACTTTCAAACATCCCGCTGGACATTCATGTATATAAAACACCTGTATTTATCTGAGCTTAGAACTTAATTCTCGTTTTACAAATAAACATACCTTGGATTTTTTTTTTTTTTGCATAATTTTAAAGACACAGAAATTTCCAGTAATGCAACTGGCATGGAAATTGAGGGAAGATTCAACAAATGTTGAGTTTTAAGTGTTACCAAGAGCTATTCACCATCTGTGATGGTTAATTTTATTTGCCAACTCTACTGTGCTAAGAAATGCACAGAGAGCTGGTAAACCCTTATTTTTAGGTGTATCTGTGAGCATGACTCTGGAAGAGATTAGCATTTGAATCAGCAGACTGATGAAAGATAGCCCTTCCCAATGCAGGTGGGTATTGTCTAATCAGTTGAAGGCCTGAATGGGGGGGACGAAAGGTGAGAAAGGGCGAGTTTGCGCTCTCTGAACTGAAAGAGCTGTCTTCTCCTTTCTTTAGACATCAATGCTCCTGGTTCTTAGCCTTTGAGACTCAGATTGGGACTTCTATCATCAGACTCCCAATATTTAGGCCTCTGGACTCCAGTTGAATCACATTACTGGCTTCCTTGGTTCTCCAGTTTGCAGACAGCAGACTGTGGGCCTTGCTGACCTTCATAACCACCTGCGCCAATTCCTACCTGTAGGTGCAGCACCTCGCTGCCTCCTCAGATTCAGACCCTAGCATTTATTCAGTAACACATATATTATTTTACTATAAAATATTTCCTTTGTTTCTTCTGTTATCATTAGGTCTGTGTACTGTCTTTTTAAAATTATGCATATCAATAGCTTATTTTACCTATCACATTTCATCTCAAAATAGTGAAGAAGTATTTTACTTATAAAGTTTCATTGCAGTATCATAAAAAAAATTTGATATAAAAAGGAAGTTGTTGGGGTGCCTGGGTGGCTCAGTCTTAGGCTAAGCGTCCAACTTCGGCTCAGGTCATGATCTCACCATCCATGGGTTAGAGCCCTGCGTGGGGCTCTGTGCTGACAGCTCAGAGCCTGGAGCCTGCTTCAGATCCTGTGTCTCCCTCTCTCTCTGACCCTCCCCCATTCATGCTCTTTCTCTCTCTGTTTCAAAAATAAATAAACATTAGAAAAAAAAAAAAAGAAACCAGGACTGGCCTCCTGCCCCTGTAACTGCCCCTCCCCCCATCTGCCCAGCTATCTGGGGAGCTCCCTGTCTCCACTGCAAACTTTTTCCCCCCTGCTCTTGCCAAGGCCCTGGGATGATTTATAACATCATGCAGCCTCACAAGGAAGCACAAAACCTTTTCTGGACTCTCAATTATTATAATTTTTTTACCCAGGATCTTTTCCTTAGAAACGAATTATAAATTACAAAATAAATGGAGCCCTGGCTCTCTCTGGACACAAAATGCTGCCTGTCCTTGTCTGTTTGGAGTTGGACTCACGGGTCTTCAAGAAAGATGGCAAGAAGAAAAACAACTCCTTCCTTGAACTTGGAAGGCAATGGATTTTGTAGCCAAAGACACAAAGCCTAGGACTTTAAGCTTATTAATATACCACTGCTCTCAACAACAACCCAGGACCACAGGATGGGTGGCACCTAATCTGCATATACAGAGTGTCCCCAGAAATGTACAAGGGCTTATGTTGCTTGGGGGGCCTGGGTGGCTTGGTCGGTTGAGCATCTGCCCCTTGATTTTAGCTTAGGTCGTGATCTCAGGGCCATGGGATCACGCCCTGCAAGATTCTCTCTCTCTCCCTCTCCCTTTTCCCCTCTGTCCTGCTTGTGCTCTCTCCCTCTCTCTCTAAAATGAAAAAAAAAAAAAGAAAGAAATTGTGTGCTCAAACATTGGTTGCTCTGCCACTTGCTTTATTCTGAATATGAACATCAAGTGACATCTTTTGCCTCTAACATTCATCATTTCAGGCATGGGCTACACAGGAGATAAATTCAGCAGGGGGCCACTTCCCCACAGGTGGTAAGAGAAGATCTCGTGTCTTCAGGTGAGGCTGAAGGATGGTGAACCAGTTGCATAAAGAGCCAAGAGAAGAAAAGGGAAATCCAAAGGTGCTGAAGTTGGAAGGAGCTTAGGGGATTTGGAACAGAAAGGAGACACTGTGGGTGGGAGACACCATTGTTGAAGGTCTTGGAGGTACAGATGGATCCCCTCCTACCCCCAAGACTGTAAACGGCAAAATGGAGCTGGAAAGTAGTCAGTGCTCAAACTTAAGATGACAACATCTCACCAGGCAAAGGATTCCCTGGGGCTCTCCCACATTCCTTGCCAAACCTCAGTGGAGCAAAGCTTCCCTTGGGATTTTCTGGTCACCCTATGAGGACACACGGCTAGGGAGAGAAACTGAGAATGGATATGAACCTCGTGAGACAATTCTGCAAGAACTCTTCAGAGTATCACACAGAGGCTTCAAAGAAATTTTCAAAAGAGAAAATTACCAAGCAAATTATAAAAGTCCCCAGACATGTGACAAGGACAATGTGTCTTGTTGCCAGCTGGGTGCTTGTCATGAGAAGGGAGGAAACTGGCTTCAGAGAACTTGTGTTCTTAGTGAGGCTGAAACTCATCAAAGGCTGACCCATAGAATAATGGATTTGAACTAGCATCTATTACAGATAAAGTTATTGGGGCACCTGGGTGGCTCAGCCAGTTGAGTGTCTTGACTCTTGATTTCAGCTCAGGTCATGATCTTACGATTAGTGAATTTGAGCCCCATGTCGGGCTCTGTGCTGACCGTGTGGAGTCTGCTTGGGATTCCCTCTCTCTCCCTCTCTCTGCCCTTTTCCTTCTCATGCTCTCTCTCAAAAGTAAGTAAATAAGCAGATATTTTTAAAACAGATAATGTTATTGCTCTAAAGGAGGAAAGTGTCCAGAGAGAAAGCCTCAAATGACTCAGTTCCTGACACCTAAGAAGAACATAGGGAGGGGACAGATGGCACAAAAAGAAGGCATGAAGGGTTGAGTGAGGCACTTAAAGGCTTTTATTCCATGGCGCCCTTGAATAGGAACAAGATTGCAAGGTTCAACTAAGCAGGAGAAAAGATGTTGAAGGGAAACTGGACAGAGGAGAGAGGAATGCGAGCTGTCAGCAAAGAGAAAGATCAGGAGAGAAAGTGTTTAGGATGACATTGGACAAAAGAAGCTGAGTCCTGCCAACCAATGTGCAAAGACGGGGGCTTTAGGAAGCTGGGAGGTTGAGGTTCAACCATTTGGATAAAATCCATACTTCATTTAAGCTATAGCAGAAGAAAAGGAGAGTCTTCAGAGATAGGAGACATACTTCTAGATCTCTCTGGCCCAAGAGAGGGAAAGGGACTCCATTCTCTCCTTGGGGGGAAGAGGATGGGCTAGTCTCCATGTACTTTTCAGTCTCCAAAACCACCTGCATTATTTTTCACGGGAAAAACCCCCTGGATAAAATAATTCATGTTGCCTTTGGAATTCCCTAAATGTTGACAAAAAGAAAATTCCTCAAACTCGTATGTCTAACATCTTAGACTAAAGCTTTCCAATTCAACTGGAAAAGAGCAACCAAAGAAAGAGATAGAAGCTTAGTGTGAACATCCAAGGGAACACGTACTGATTTAGAAGCTCCATGGAAAGGCTCCAGTTTCCAAGGACTATGTGTAGATTAGGGGAAGAATTTTACAGGAGGACACGGGAAAGAATATACCGGCCGTGTCACTGACCGCCAATAACCAGGAAGAGGGCAAGAACAAAGACGACATTCCGATCGTGTCTGTCAGTGTAGGAGTTGAGTTTACGGGTTCTGGGGTACGACCATCCAGGACTGAGTCCTGCCTTTGCTACCAGGCATTTGAGCACATTAAGAGTTTTGCTTCACTCCTTTGAGACACTCTAGTAAACGGAAGAGATGCGTGCTGAGTCTGGCATCCGTGAGCTTTCTTTACGTTGGTGGTCATTGTTAGCAGTACCACACCAAGACGTGCATCTCTGCCTTTAACCTGAATTAATGGGGCACCCACATATCCGGAGTCCACTTCGATGGGCCATTCCTGAATAGGAGACCCTGACCCCTTGTCTCAGTACTGGTTTTGACAAACGAGGCTAGGACACACTCACTGGAATCACTGATCCAGAACAAGATATCAGAGCGGAGACATGCTGGGGCTTCTGATCAGGATTCCAGAAAAACAGCCTCCTGCCCGTTCTGTACTGGCTGCGATTTTAGCAAGAAAGAGCGATCAGAGCTAATACCGGCTGAGTGCCCGCTGCATAGCGGACGCGGCTCTAAATGCCTTACCTATGTCATTCCCTTCCGCCTCGGTACAACTCTGAGCTGTCATTATCGCCCACCTTGTTTCAGATGGGGAAACCAAGGCACAGAGGATCAAAGCACCTTGCAGGAGTAATCCTCTCAGTAAGCTGAAGCCCACGTCATTGTCAAGAATGTAGAGTCAAATGTACGGTCTGCTTGAGTCATATAGCCGACCCTCGGGTGTAAATGCGATTTTAAAAGTGGCAGCTGTTCAGAATATTTTTCAAAATCATTGCACCGTTTCATGTATACAAATGAAAGCTATGAAAAAAGCCACTACTAATTTGGCAAAATTACTGTTTTCCTTTGTTCAATCTGCTGCTTCATACTTAGTGGCCTGCCTAATAACCTTGGGGCTGATTAGGCCTTTGTCATTCAGGAGGCAGGCAATTTTCTCTCCAGGAAATGGAAAAGCCTATGTCCTGGAGGTCACCAGCACCAGCTAGAAAGTGGTTTATTAAGTGTAATTTCATTATGCAGAATCTCTTTCCAGTTCAGATTTCATTAGGGATCAAATATCACTGAGGCTTGAGAATTGGCCAATGACAAAAAAATTAAGTCACAAAAACACAGCCATGGCGCCTATCACAGAGTTTTAAAGCAAACTCACTTCTTTGCGTCAGGGTTCCTATGCAAAATCTCCTTTTAGTTGCATTTAGTTTTTGTTTTTGTTTTTTTTTAGTATGGTTAATATCTAACTATCCACGTGAGATTATCTACACTATTTACGCCAAAATGGGGTTAACTCCAAAGAAACTTCATCCAAGCCCTTAGGTACTTCCTAACATAGAAAAAGCAAATTAATTTTAATATTGAGTTGTGAAGAGAAAGGCAGGAGAAACCGGAGCCTTGGGTAAAATGCTAATAAAACAACAGCTCAAGGAAATCCCAAGCTGTGCCATTAGTCAAGTTGTCCATACCGATCAGGGCAGGGTGTATGCTGGGGGCGGGCGGGGAACCATCCTGTATGTCAAAGCCAAATACACACAAGTTTTGGGACTGTTTACACTGCTTGCCTCCTCCTGGAAGGAAGAAGCACGTTTGTTTGGTAGGAGAAAGAATGTGCTCCTGGGACTTTCTCCCATAAGCACATGTTCCAAACCCTTCTGAATAATTCTGTGAACATCACGCCCACCCGTATTTTACTTTTCTGCTCCATGGCCAGGTTTTTTCACAAATGCTGGCTTGCTGCTTTGGTCACACAGAGTTCACTTTGCCCTGTGATAGCAATGTCTTTCATCCAGAGTCTTCGAAACTTGCCTGAACAATCAGCACCTTTCTCCCAGTTGTGCCAGACAGAAAACACAATGATACAAAACCAATCGTTCAGCCAGAAACAACCCTTCTAAAAATTCATCGAAATAAACCAATCCTCACTCTCCTGGAACCCAAAGAACGAGCATTCTATTTTTCCTGGGACTTCTCATACCCTCCACTTTTAGGAAGAAGGAGGCCATTAAAACAAGAAAGAGGGTGTCTCAGATTTATTTAGGACATTGACTGAAGTCACCAAGGGCGTGGCTTGAAAATGCATTGGAGAGAGTTCCATTTCTGATCCTATGTACGCTTGCTGTCGTTCATTACAGCGCTGGAGGCAACACAGAATCCCAAACAAAACTCTAGTTACTGAGACAGGAGACTGGACTAACATAGTTTAGAAATATTTCGTCTCAACTATGTGAAAACTGTACAGAGTGTTTGGAAGGAAACACACAAAGATGGAAGCCATCAGTCTGCTTAATGAGATAATGGGTGATTTTTATTCTTTAATCTCAAAGGTGAATACAAACTTGTCTTCTAAAGATCTGGAGCGGGATTCTAGTACTTTTCGATGGCAAGAGAAGCTGATCAATGAAACCAACTATGTTCCCAAAGCAATTCGGATGAGACTTTTATGGTCTCCAGAGGGCTCTGTGATGTAGCCATTTGACCTTCAGTATGTGTGATCATGGACCTAATATTGTTATATAAACTGCTGTATTTAAAAAAAATTTTTTTAACGTTTATTTTTTGAGAGAGAGAGAGACAGAGACAGTGTGTGAGTAGGGAAGGATGAGAGAGAGAGGGAGACACAGAATCTGAAGCAGACTCCGGACTCTGAGCTGTCAGCACAGAGCCTAATGTGGGGCTCGAACCCACGAACCATGAGATCATGACCTGAGCTGAAGTCTGGCGCTTAACCAACTGAACCACCCTGCTGCATTTTAAAACTGTAACTAGGGGCGCCTGGGTGGCGCAGTCGGTTGAGCGTCCGACTTCAGCCAGCTCACGATCTCGCGGTCCGGGAGTTCGAGCCCCGCGTCGGGCTCTGGGCTGATGGCTCAGAGCCTGGAGCCTGTTTCTGATTCTGTGTCTCCCTCTCTCTCTGCCCCTCGCCCGTTCATGCTCTGTCTCTCTCTGTCCCAAAAATAAATAAACGTTGAAAAAAAAATTAAAAAAAAAATTAAACTGTAACTAAATTTCATCCTAAGCAATGAGAGCGAGAACCACAGAGGTTTTTTTTTTTTTTTGTATGTATGCCATTTCAGTAAATAAAAATTAAATGCCAATTGAATACCCATTAAAAAATACGTTTTCCATATGGTATTATCTAAAATTGTGTGTGGCCCCAGTGGTACTTGGATAGCTCTGCAAAAGTAATGCTGGGTCCTCTGAATTTGTGTTTTAAACCTAATGAGGCACCTCTAGGTTAGAGCCTGGCACATGCAGAAGTAAAGAGGGAAAGTGAAGCAGACACAAGAGGCCGAGAGAGACACCGAGTGATCCTCTCCTGAGGATCCTCCAAAATTTTCACCCTGGGACATCGAGAGAGGGCTTGGATCTTTGTGATGAATTCTCCCTGTCTGCTTAAGTCAGTCTGAATGGGTTTTGATAGGCATGTTTTTTCACCTTCTCCCTGGCGTTCAGGACGCTGTACAGGCTCTGCACCGATGGGTGATAACTGAACGTGACACGGTAGGGTTTCCCACCCTCCATTCCTTTTTCCAAAGGGGAGTCTGTGCGGCAATTTTGTCTGTTTTCCTGCCAGTGCTACATACTGGGTCTCTTGTGGTGGTTTAACCTGACTGCTTACACATATGGCAGCCTGGGGACCGGAAGCCTCTGCCTGCTGCAGCTCAACAGGACTTTGAATAGTCTCCCATGGCCGGGGGAGGGGTGGGGGATTTGTAGCTGCCAATCAGATGGCTGGTTATAGGAGGCAGAGGTGTGTCTGGGTATATAAGACACGGGATTTATGCTAGGAGATAAAATATAGAAGATTTAGGGTTTCATCCCACCCCACCCCCTTTTCTTCCTGTGGCATCCACATTTATTCCACCTGAGCCAACCCCACCCACCAAGAGTCAGCTGATTGGATGAGGGATACACATGTGACCCAAGCTTGGCCAATCAGATCCTGTAAAGGAAGTAGACGCAGGACGAAGAAACAGGAGGCAGCCATTGTGCCTTGTTTCAACTGAGGAGGTTTGTAAACTGCACAGGCTGAGGGGTGGCCATAACGCAGCCAACAGTGGGGAGAAGGGGAAAGCAGAAGTGAAAAGCGAGAGGAAAGAATGAAGCAGACATGAAGAGAGAAGCAAAGGCAAGGGAGCGAGAAAATGGCTGCCCATTCCATCTGGCTTTCTCCCTCTGGTTTCAGGGCTCCTGTGCTCCCTGCCCCACGGTTCCATGAACCACCCCCAGATCCTTACAGCACATTCTGCGTTTTGTCTTGAGCAAATCCAAGTGAGTTCCTAAGTACTTGCAAGCAAAAGAGGCTTGACGGAGGCCACAAACAACACGTGCTCCTGCCTACTGCTAATAAACTTGTGCCTAGTGTTTGAAGAGAATTATGTGTCGAAGCGTTTCACTGCATCCTGCCAGGAGGACTAAGACTTCAGGTGTCGCATCATCTGAACAAGTTTCAGAATAACTGTTCGGACTTGTTGGAGAAGCAAGAAGCCCTTCTCGGGTCCTCACCCCAACACATCTGAGAAAAACCAGGCTGATTAACAGCAGCAGAAGATAGGGGGATGGTAACACTGGCCCTCAAGGAAGGGCAAGGGTCACAGTCACCTAAGGAAGCCGTGGTGTTTATTTTAAATAGAGCCACCAAAGCTCCATCTCAGACCTACTGAATCAAAAACTCCCGTCCAGGGGTCAAGCCTGTTATACATTTTTTAAAAGTTTCCTAGGGGATTTTAACGTGCACCCCTATTGGGAAGGGTCACTTGATGCCAGGACAGAGGGACATCTGAAAAAAGAAAGGGCTCCAGAGCTCACAGGTTAATATAGGGACAAATAACATTAACCACAGTGGTTCCTTGACAGCCTTTCTGTACAGTGATAAAATTCCTCTCTAGCTGGGAAACGGTGACTTTCTTGCCTACAATAAGGACATTTAAACATCCAAAATGGCTTCATTTATGCTCAGTACACGCTTCTTGGAGAGGCGGGGGAACACGTAATCCATTTTTTAAACAATAGGACTTAAGTTGGCAATGTGCGTAAAATTTTAAAGTAACTTCTACGTTGCAGAAAATCGAAAGATAAAGATAAGCATAAAGAAAAAAGGTACATCTTAAAATCACATCACCCACTGTTTTGTAATTTCTATCACACTGTTTAGATTCATATCTATATTTACCTTGTCAGACTATGTATGTATTTTTTCCTTTTGGAAATGGGACCACATTGTTTTATAACTTTTCCATTCTGTGTATTATGAACATATATTTTTGTCAAAAATACTTCATATATACTTCAATAAAAAATATATATGGGTTGCCTGGATGGTCAGTCAATTAAATGTCTGACTCTTGATACCGGCTCAGGTTGTGATCTCCTGGTGGTGAGATCAAGCCCCCAGTCAGGCTCCATGCTCAGGATTCTCTCTCTCCCTCTCTCTCTGCCTCTCTTCAAAATAAATATTTTAAAAATAACAAAAACATGTATATACTTCTTATTAGTTTCATAGTATTCCATTTATGGATGGATTTGTGAGGATGACATGAGACAACGGATATGAGGGAGGTGATAGGTACTCCATAAAATGGTAGCACTTAGTACTGTTCCTATAATGTGCTGATAGTGCCCCTATTGATGGAATTATTAAGTTGTTCCAGGGGTGGGGGTATTAATTTTTACTTTATTACATACATAATAGATACTTAAATGATTCTTTTCATTATCTGGAAACATTTTTCTCATCTGATTGTTTTTTCTTTTTATTTAAGTGTTAAGTATATAGAAGTTTTACGTTTTCACTGGTCACATCTGTCAATCTTATCCCTTGTGAATTCTAGGCTTGCAAAGCTAAATTCTCACTATGATACCATAATAAATCTCGATACATGATAAACATCAGTGTAAAAAATAATTAATAATTTAAATGCTTTCACCAAAATGGTTTAATTAAACCCAAGTTTGGGACAAACACGTTTCTAGACAAAACCTTAATTTCTAGAAAAATTCTCACTAATGAAGCACATCATCCCTGACAGGGACGATAAACTCCACATGCTGTAGCACATGCGCTATGTGGATGGAGTCCTGCCTCCTTCCAGCTGACTTGGGAAGAGGACTCCATCATGTTAAGACACAGGAAAAGGAAGTTAAGCAAGAACTCTGGTGTTTCCTCTCACAGATTACAAGAAAGAGAGTCCATTTTGTTATGAAGATAAGGCACTTTGTACTTGCCTCACCGCTGATAATTGAGTGACAACTATACAGTGCTGCCAGAAGAAACAGTCATTTTGAGAGGTCCTATGAATGCCTAGTTCCCATCTGGTGGCAATGAAGGAAGGGTATAAGGATATCACAGTCAAAGCACATGGAAGGTTGTTTCCAGTTATTAATTACTTGACAAACATCTACTGAGGGCCTACTGTGTGCCAGGCACAGTGAAGACATACAGAAGTGAGTGAGAAAGACCTGGGGCTCATGGTTCCATGCAGGCAGTGAGACTGAAGTACCTGAGAGATTACCCACACTTTTCCACAGAGGGAAGACTGATGCAGAAGTTAGGAGATGTGATGTAGCAAGAGAAAGAAGCCAGAGGGAAAAGTGGCACCCACCGAATCCGATTAAAACAAGTCCCAGGACAGCCAAGCTAATCTTATAATAAATCAGTATTCCTAAAAGTTCAGTTATAGAATAAGCACATTCAGAATATCAAGGAAGATTTAGGACTGTATCTCCAAGTTCTATTACTGAAGATTTGCCATAAATCTCCACCCATGGGCAAGGGGACCATCCCAGTCTTCTGGGAGAGGGAATGGGAGGAATCCAACCCTACAGAACTAGACGGCTCATAATGTTCTCCACGGGTGAATGGGAGGCAGAGAATGGAAAGCTCAAACAACCCCAGTCCTGTCCTCTCTCCACGGGGCCCTTCAGCCCTTTAGTGACATTCACACCACATCTGGTTTAGGCTGGGCACACTGGAGTGGAACAGGGGTTCCCTGGAAGGTAGCACTAAAAGCATCCACCATTCTCCTTGACTCAACTTTGATTTGTTGAAAATGAAGAGTGGCAAAGAGAAAACAGGTTCTATTTAAAAAAAACAAAAACAAACCAAACTATTGAGGAAGAATAAAATCAAGTGGAAATGGGCCTGAATCCACCTTCACGGATGTTTTGAATGAATCTTTCTTCATCAGTGCTTGGTGAACAACAGTAATTCTACAGCATGTTTTGGGGAGTAGTGTGCTCAAGTAATTAACTAGTTCACAGTACAGTCAGATGCTTGTGAAGGTGACACAGCAGTCTAGAAGAAGCACGGGCTTTTCTAGAAAAGAGCCAGATGGACCTGCTCCATCTGGGGCTGTGGGGCAAAGACCAAGTTCCTGAAGTTTCCATTATTTCTTCGTCTGTGAAATGGTGATGCCCTCCCTCATCTCTCAGACAGTTGCTCTGAGGTCCAAACGTAAATCAGCACTTAGGACAGCGCCTGGCGCACTGAAGATCTCAACAGATTTAATTATTATAATTGGGGTGCCTACTGGGAGTGTGTGCCCAGGGCCCGGAAGAGACTCAGCAGCTGGTACAAAGTAGGTCCCTAATAAATGGTGGCTGTGTGGTCTCCTTCTCTTTCAGGACATTACGATGCTTCTTTAAAGACAAAGAAATGAAATGTCTGTTTTCTATATCTTGCATCCTACCCGTCTTTTTTTCTTTTTAATGTTTATTTATTTTTGAGAGTGTGAGCAGGGGAGGGGCAGAGAGAGAGAGAGAGAGGGAGACAGAGGATCTGAATCAGGTTCTGATTCAGGGCCCCAAACTCATGAACTGTGAGATCATGACCTGAGCCGAAAAGAACATTTAACCGACTGAGCCACCCAGGCACCCTATATACCCATCTTTATTCCCTTGCAGGTTTTCCTGCTACTTCAAAATGCTCCTTTTGACATCTGTCCACCATGTTTCCTTATCTTCTGCCTGCAAACCACAGTATTTTTCTTTCCTCTTAACTGGCTTCAAGTGTTTAATAGGCTCCATTCATCAGTTAAAGACCCTCTCCCCTCTTCATTTAATACTAATTGTTGGAAAGAATGTGAATGGATGAATGTCTTTTAGCACTGGGTCCCTCTCTCCCTCCCAAGCACATATCAGCTTATAAAAACAGAGAGGGTTTTTACAGAGGAGACATTAAAAACGTTTCACTAGATTAATATTTGCAAAATGTATCTTTAAAACTGGAGCTCCGTTTCCAAAATGAAATTGGTTTTATTTGTAAATACCACTCTTGTCAATGTTTAAGTAAGTACATAAGTAATGTGATTCTTTTTTAAAATGTTTATTTATTTTTGAGAGACAGAGAGAGATAGTGGGAGAGGGGCATAGAGAGAGGGAGACAGAGGATCCAAAGCGGGCTCTGCACTGACAGTAGAGAGCCTCATGCAGGGCTCAAACTCACGAACCACAAGATTCTGATCTGAGCTGAAGTCAGACGTTTAACTGACTGAGCCACCCAGGTGCCCCCATAAATGCAATTCTTAACCCCACTGCCTTTCTTCTTTTTTTAAATTTCAATTTTAGTTAACATACAGTGCAATATTGATTTCAGGAATAGAATTCAATGATTCATCACTTACATACAACACCCAGTGCTCATCACAGCAAGTGCCCTCCTTAATACCCATTACCATCTAGCCCATCTCCCTCCCACCTCCCTCCATCAACCCACAGTTTGTTCTCTATCATTAAGTCTCTTGTGGTTTGTTTCCCTTTCTTCTCTCCCCCCTTACCATATGTTCTTCTGTTTTGTTTCTTAAATTCCACGTTTAATTGAGATCATATGATATTTGTCTTTCTCTGACTGACTTCTTTCACTTAGCATAATACATTCCAGCTCCATCCACATCATTGCAAATGGCAAGATTTCATTCTTTTTGATGGCTGAGTAATATTCCTGTGTGTGTGTGTGTACATATCATATCTTTTTTATCCATTCATCAGTCAGTGGATACTTGGGCTCTCTCCATAATTTGGCTGTTGTTGATACTGCTGCTATAAACACTGGGATGCATATACCCCTTCAAATCTGTATTTTTGTATCCTTTGGGTAAATACCTAATAGTGCAATTACTGGGTCATAGGGTAGTTCTATTTTTAGTTTTTTGGGGAATTTCCATACTGTTCTCCAGAGTGGCTGCACCAGTTTGCATTCCCACTGACAGTGCAAGAGGGTTCCCCTTTCTCTGCATCCTCACCAACACCTGTTTCTTGTGTTGTTAATTTTAGCCATTCTGACAGGTGTAAGGTGGTATCTCACTGAGGTTTTGATTTGTGTTTCCCTGATGATGAGTGATATTGAACATTTTTTCATGTGTCTGTTGGCCATCTGGATGTCTTCTTTGGAAAAGTGTCTATTCATGTCTTCTGCTCATTTCTTAACTGGGTTATTTGGTTTTTGGGTGTTGAGTTTGATAAGTTCTTTATAGATTTTTAGATACTAACCCCTTTATCAGATATGTTGCTTGCAAATATCTTCTTCCATTTCCCAAGCTGCCTTTTAGTTTTGTTGGTTATTTCCCTTGCTGTGCAGCAGCTTTTTATCTAGATCAAGTCCCAATAGTTCATATTTGCTTTTGTTTCCCTTCCCTTTGGCAACATGTCTAGTTAAGAAGTTGCTCTGGCCGAGGTCAAAGAGGTTGGTGCCTGTGTTCTCCTGTAGGATTTTGATGGTTTCCTGTCTCACATTAGGTCTCTCATCCATTTTGAATTTCTTTTATTTTTGTGTATGGCATAAGAAAATGGTCCAGTTTCATTCTTCTGCATGTCGCCATCCAGTTTTCCCAACACCTTGTTGAAGAGACTACCTTTTTTCCATTGGATATTCTTTCTTGCTTTGTTGAAGATTACTTGGCCATACAGTTGTAAGTTCACTTCTGGATTTTCTATTCTGTTCCATTGATCTATGTGTCTGTTTTTGTGGCCAGTACCATACTGTCTAGATGAAATCCAGAGTGGTGATACCTCCGGTTTTGTTTTCCCTTTTAGGACTGCTTTGGCTAGTCAGGATCTTTTGTGGTTCCAGACAAATTTTATGATTGTTAATTCTGGTTTTGTGGAAAACGCTGGTGCTATTTTGATAGGGATTGCATTTAAATGTGTAGATTGCTTTGGGTAGTATCGACATTTTAACAATGTTTGTTCTTCCGATCCATTAGCATGGAATGTCTTTCCATTTGTTTGTGTTCTCTTCAATTTCTTTCATGTTAACCCCACTCCTTTCTGATTGACTTCCCACATCCCCTGACACTGGAAACTCCAAGACTTTCCCTGAGCCCCTTGTTCTAAACCTCATATTCCTAAATCACCTGTAGAAGCACCCCATCCCACCCAAGAACAGGGTATTAAAATGTTCAATACCCTTTAGGGATCTCTTAACACTCACAAATAATGAGGTATTTATGGTATAATCACTCTGGCAGGGCTGACATCTCTAGATGTTCTACGTTTCTGGTTTAAGAGCAGTTTTTCCCCCAGACACTGGGACACTATCCAAAATCAACATGGACGGTATCCAACAAGACCTCAGAGATGTTATTTTTCTTTTACTATGCTGTGTCAACTGCCTACTGTACAGGGCTTGATACATTCTTAATTACTCAACTGAGTTTCCTCTGAGCTTGTCACTTTTCACCATTTCCAGTTAATAGATCTTAATTTCCCATAGGAAGACCTTTCGCCTGTCACAAAGTTCATGCTTTTCTGGTTCAATTCTCATTTATTAACTATGCTAAGGAGAAAAGCTCTTTTGTCTGCTGATTTGAGATGGCCAGAGGGAGATCAACAAGAATGGAATAAAAACTTCACGCACCCCATCAGGAGAAACTTGATGGCTCTGTGATCAAACTGGAAGCAATTAAAAAATATATATCGTAGAGGACTCAATTTCACAACTCTTTTTTGATAAAAAGCCCAGAGACAAGATCACTTGGTTCTTAAATCTCAAAAAGCCAAGAGGAACTTCAGCACTTACACGAAGGGAAAGGAAAGAAGTCAAATATAGAGATGAACGGCAGGTGACAGTCAGCCTAGGTGCGGTGGGACCAGGGTATCAGTGGGCCCCCCAACAGGAGCATCCAGAGCTCATCTTCAGTGAGTGGTTGGCATATAGGGAGGGTTGTCTGGCATAGTCAGATTTCCCAATTTTCCAGGAGAAATCAGAAGTCAAGATTTTTACTAGAAATCTAATTTTAGGGGTGCCTGGGTGGCTCAGTCGGTTAAATGTCCGACTTCAGCTCAGGTCATGATCTTGCAGTTCATGAGTTGAGCCCTGCATTGTGCTGTCTGCTGTCAGCACACAGCCCACTTCAGATCCTTTGCCTCCCTCTCTCTCTGCCTCTCCCCTGCTCATGTGCATTCTCTCTCTCTCTCTCTTTCTCTAAAAAATACATAAACATTACAAAGAAAGAAATCTAATTTTAAAAGTTGACAACAAATTCACATTTTCTCAAACACCATATCCTGGAACTGGCTGTTATAGACTCATAAAGAGCCAATTATGCAGATCTTTTCCCCACTCTAGCCTTCACGGACTTCACATTCATAGCTTGAAGCCAGCCACTTGGGGAATATTTACACCACACAAATAAGACGAATGCTGCAAATCAGGGCTTTGTTTGTTTTAAGCTGATTCTTACACATTGCCAGCACATTACCATCTACAGGTCAAATAGACCATGTTGTGTTCGGCCAAAGTTGCAACTCCTAATTTAAATATTAAATAAGAAGTAGTATTAAATAACCATGAGGAAGTGTTACATATTCTAAGGCCAGTATTTACAACAAAGAGTACGTGTGCCACTGCAGCCATAGGGGAGGTGTGGACGAAGAGTCGGAGGCACATCCCAACCAGTTGAAGACACAGAGATAAAGACACAGGGAGGCATCTGAATCAAGTCCACCACCTATACAAAGAGAACTCTATAAATAGGACATTTCCAAATGCTTGCTTCTTCCCCACTTCTCTGAGGGTGAGTAGTAATCTGTCTTCCCAACGATGGCCCACAAGACACTGCAACATCCTGAAAGGTTTTCTGAATCATCGGGAAAAGCTGAGACTATGCATAATGACTGAGCAATGCAAGCATCCAAGTCCATGTTCAAACAACTACAAATGGATTAATGCCCTTCACTCACCATGTATGGAGCAGGGATGGGAGGAGTTGCAAGTTCCCCTTTTCCCTGCATTCAAAATAGGCCTAACTTCGGTCTGGTTCTCAATTCCTGTTTTCTGTTACATGGAGCCTCCAGCGGTCTATGGAAGCCTATGAGTCCCTTCTCAGAATGATTTTTAATTTTTTTATATTTTTTAAAAAATTTATTTATTTATTCTTGAGAGAGAGAGAGAGGGAGGGAGGAAGGGAGGGAGCATGTGTGGGGGAAGGGCAGAGAGAGAGATGGGGAGAGAGAGAAAAAATCCTAAGCATTCTCTGCATTAGCAACACAGAGCCCAACTCAGGACTTGAACTCTCGAACAATGAGATCATGACCTGAGCCAAAATCAAGAGGGGATGCTTAACTGACTGAGCCACCCAGGGATCCCTCAGAATGATTTTTTTAAATGAATGAAATACAGTGCATAGGATTACAAAAGCAACCATATGAAAACACAGTGATTAAACTATGAAATGTGCATGTGATAGAGTGCATGTACTTCTTTATTAAATCATTAAACAACAATGACCATGATTTTGAGGTAGTGGTGAAGGGGCCATGGGGGCATATGCTGCATTATGAAGTAACAGGAATACATCTGGTTTCTACTGGAGACAAGGCTATGGGGGCTGTTCATGTGAGTCCTGCATTGTTGTCTGTATTCCTTCTTGAAGGAAATGCTAGAGGTTGCTTGGTTAGAGGTTAGTAAACATAAAGACAGAATTCTTTTCCCACCCAAATTTACAGACCCTCTGACTTGTATCCATGGTCCCAGGTTAAGAACCCCTGCAGTCAAATTGGGCACACAGCAGAAGCTCCATAAATTTTGACAGGACTAAACTGAATTTTAGGTTAGATATGGGAGGGGTGCTGGGTGTCATTCTAAGGGGTTAAGAAGGGAGAGAAGACACTGTTCAAACCTAGTGTGGGACATCCAGATAGCTTCCTGACTATATACAGCCTGACAACTGCAGCTTCTTCAAAACAAGAGTGT
This sequence comes from Acinonyx jubatus, assembly GCF_027475565.1. Lineage (NCBI taxonomy): Eukaryota > Metazoa > Chordata > Mammalia > Carnivora > Felidae > Acinonyx > Acinonyx jubatus. Next base: position 131,003,117 of record NC_069386.1, on the reverse strand, counting down.
GCAGAAAATATTCATCAGTAGCATCAAATTCAAATCCATTACTGACAAAAATAAATACAGAACCAGGGCCATGGGTTTTATTTCAGTTTCCAGTAGAATTCGATCTCAGATGAACTTCTCCAAAATTTAAATCATGGCTGAACAAAGTCTGAATCAAAGTTCCACCGCTTTCTAACTGTGTGGCTTTACGCAAGCTCTTGAACCCTCTGTGCTTCAGTTTTCTCATCCAAAGAACGAGGAAAATGATAGCGCTACCTAAATATTATGTATCTATAGTATTTAGTACAGTACCAAGGAAGGGGAAAACTACATGGTAGTTCTGGGACTAACAAGATTCTTGCAAACTGGTTAAGAGAATATTTCAATTTAAAGATTGTCCAAAATTTGGCAGTCTCTATACATATTTAAAATAAAAACATGCTTTATAAAGCTGTTATACTAGGAAATAATTAGAAATCAATGACATGTCTTACAACAGGAGGGACAGAGCATATCCAGGGAAACTGCAGAATATAAGAACCACACATTCTATAGGCCAACATTATCCTGATGCCAAAATAAGACAGAGATCTCACAAGGAAGGAAAAAAAATAGGTGACTACCTTTTTTGCATATAGATGCAAAAACCTTCAACAAAATACTAGCAAACCAAATGCAGCAACATATGAAAAGGACCAAGTGTGATTTATCCCCAGAATCCAAGGCTGGTTTGGTACCTAAAAATGTACTAATTCAATATGAAATATCAATAACAGAAGAGATAAAGCCACATGATCACTTCAGGTGTAGAAAAAGAATGTGACAAAAATCCAACACACCTTTGTGATAAAAAACATTCAACAAACTAGGAAGAGAAGGGAACTTCCTCAACCCAATAAAGGCCATCTACCAACAAACCAGAACTAACATCATACGTAATGTTGAAAGACTGAAGCATTCCCCCTAAGATCAGGTCCAAGGCAAGGATGTCCACCCTCCTCATTACTTCTACGCAATACTGTCCTGGAGATTCCAGCCAGGTATGAATTAAGAGAAAGAAAAGGTATCCAGATTGGAAAGGGAGAATGAAAACTATCTCTATTCATAAATGACAGGTTCTTGTGTACAGAAAATCCTAGGGGACCCTCTAAAAAACTATTAGAACTAATATATGAGTGTAGCAAGGTCACAGGATACAAGACAATCTACAAAAATCATTGTATCCTACATACTTGCAATGAACAACCCCAAATAAAATCTCATTTACAATAGTGCTAAATACTTAGGAATCTGTTTAACATAAGAAGTGAAAACCTTACACCTTGAAAATTATAAACCACTGGGGAAGAAAATTAAATGATCCCATGTTCCTGGATTAGAACACCTGATATTTTTAAGATGGCAATATCTCCCCAATTGATCTACAGATTCAATGCAAGGCTTCATTGCAGAAACTGACAAACTGATCTTAAAATTCACATGGACATTCAAGGGACTCATAACAGCCAAAACAATCTTGAAAAAGAAGAACCACGCTGAAGGACTCACACTTTCCGATTTCAAAATTTACTACAAAGCTACAGTAATCCAGACACCGTGGTCCTGGCATAAGGACAGACATGGAGATCAATGAACTAGAACTGAGAATTCAGAAATCAACCCTCTGGTTTATGGTCAACTGCTTTTTGACAAGGGTGCCAAAACAATTCAATGGGGGGAAAGAATAGTTTTTTTCAACCAGTGGTGCTGTAAATGGATACCCATGTGCAAAAGAATTACATTGGACCGGTAGCTCACACAAAAATTAACTCAGAGTGGATTGACAACCTAATTTTAAGAGCAAAACTACAAAACTCTGAGAAGAAAACATAGGTATGAATCTTTGTGGTGCTGGATTAGGCAGTGGTCTTAGCTAGGACATGGAAAACATCAGCAACAAAAAGAAACAGAAAAACTGGATTTCACAAAAATTTACAAACTTCTGTGCTTTGAAAGACACCATGAAGAAAATGAGAAGATAACTCACAGAGAGGGGGAAAGTATTTGCAAATCATCTGATAAAGGACTTGAATCTAGACTATATAAAGAACACTTATAATTCAATAATAAAAAGACAACCCAATTAAAAATGGACAAAGGATCTGAATGACAGTTCTTTCAAGAAAGTAGACAAATGGCCAACAAACACATGAAGAGTGTTCAACATCATTTGTCAATGGAGAAATGCAAATCAAAACCATAGAAGATACCACTTCATATCCACTAGAATGGCTGTAATCAAAGAAACAATAATAAAAAAGTGTTGGTGGGGATGCAGAGAAAATAAAACTCTCAGACATTTTAGGTGGGAATATAAAATGGTACGGCCACTGTGGAAAACAGTTTGGCAGTTCATCCATACATTAAGAACAGAGTCTCTAGGGGCACCTGGGTGTCTTAGCCGGTTGAGCGTCTGACTCTTGATTTCGGCTCAGGTCATGATCCCAGGGTTGTGGGATTAAGCCCTGGGTTGGGCTCCGAGCTGAGTATGGAGCCTGCTTAAGATTCTCATTCTCTCTCTCTCTCTCTCTCTCTCTCTCTCTCTGGGCACCTGGGTGGCTCAGTCGGTTAAGTGTCCGACATTGGCTCAGGTCATGATCTCACAGCTTGTGGGTTCAAGCCCCACATCGGGATCTGTGCTGACAGTTCAAAGCTTGGAGCCTGCTTCGGATTCTGTGTCTCCCTCTCTCTCTGCCTCTCCCCCACTCACACTCTGTCTCTCCATCTCTAGAAAATAAATAAACATTAAAAAAAAAAAAGATGCTCTCTCTCCTTCTGCCCCTCTCCCCCACTCGTACTCTCTCTCTCAAAAACAAAAGAATGGAATCATATAGAGATATGATCCAGCAATTCCAAACATAGGTATATACCCAAGATAAATGAAAACATGTGTCCACACAAAAACCTGCACTCTTATTCACCATTGTAAACCATTATTAACAAAAGCTAAAAAATGAAAACAACCCAAATGCCTGATTAACCAACAAGTAAAATGTGGTATATACATCTATAAAACAGCATATTATTTGGCAATTAAGAAGGAGTGAAGTATTGATCCACATTACGTGAATGATTTGAAAATATTATAGTAAGTGGAAGAAGCCAGGCATCAAAGACCACATTTTATTCTTCCATTTATCAGAAATGTTCAAATCTACAGAGATGGGGGTAGACAAGTGGTTTCCAGGAGCTTGAGGGGAGGGAGGGGGTGATTGCTAAAGGGTACGGGGTTTCTTTTGGGGATGATGGAATGTCCTAAAATTAATTGTGATGATAGTTTAAAACTCTGTGAAATACTAAAAATCACTGAATTGTATGCTTTAAATAGGTGCATTTTGGGGCACCTGGGTGGCTCAATCGGTTAAGAATCTGACTCTTGATTTGGGCTCAGGTCATGATCTCACGATTTGTGGGATGGACCCCTGCATCAGGCTCTGTGTTGACAGCATGGAGCCAGCTTGGGATTCTTTCTCTCTCTGCCCCTCCCCCCACCCCTCAGGCTCTCTCACACACTCTCTCTCTCTCTCAAAATAAATAAACTTAAAAAAAATAAATAGGTGGATTTTATGGTATGTGAATTTCAGCTCAATAAACTTGTTACCAAAAAACAAAAACAAAAACACCCACCAACAAGTATTAAAAAAGCAGTGGTTCCCTCTGGAGAGTAAGACAGGGGAGTAAAGGGAGCTTTGATTTTTCACTTTAAATACTTTGGAATTGGGGCACCTGGGTGGCTCAGTCGGTTGGGCATCCGAATTCAGCTCAGGTCACGATCTCGCGGTCCGTGAGTTCGAGCCCCGCGTCGGGCTCTGGGCTGATGGCTCGGAGCCTGGAGCCAGCTTCCGATTCTGTGTCTCCCTCTCTCTCTGCCCCTCCCCTGTTCATGCTCTGTCTCTCTCTGTCTCAATAATAAATAAACGTTAAAAAAAATACTTTGGAATAATGTGAAAATTTATTTAAATACGCATGTATTACTTTAGGAATTTTTAAGAACAGAAAAAATAATTGTAAAAAAGAAAAAAAGGCCACTTTGCCATTAATGCCATTAAGGGTGGGGTGTGGGTGTGTGGGTGAGTCATGGAAAAGGGGCAAACACACACCAAAAAAAAAAAAAAGAAAAAAAAACTTTCAAAATTTTGTCTTTGGCCTGAAACTCCTCTATTAATGGAAATCCTCATGTACTTTCACTTTCTAGAACTCAGGTCTGGCTTGCTCCTCTCTGTGGTCTCAGCACCCCTCACCCAGCCCACGCCCTGCAAGGAGGAGGAAAACCACAGAGGCTCTCCCTCCTTAAAGACTCCCTGTCTTCTTGTTCCTCTTAGGGCAGTTGTTGGATTTTGACCCCAAGTCAAAGGGGTCAAGGCATTTGGCAGGGGCTGGAGACAGTTTGGGGGCCCTCCAGGCAGAGGCCAGGGAGGCTGCTAACTATCTTCTAACAGGACAGCTCCACAGCAAAAGGTCATCTGGCCCAAAATGTCATAGTGACAAGGTGGAGAAATGCTATTCTCGGGTCACTGAGATTTTTAAGGAACTAGGCACGGGCAGCTTAGGTTTTCTGGGTGGGGACAGAACAAAGAGTTTCCTCTTAGCCCCAGGGGAATGCAGAACTGGACATCTTAGGGGTAGGGATGGGGGGAAGGGCTCAGGCAGGGGAGCCCAGGGGCTGGGGATGCAAAGAAGACAGAGACATAGGAGAGCGTTCTTGAACTTGGCTGTTGTTAAAAGGATGAAGGCTGAAACATCAAAGGGGAGTCTGACAACAGGACTCCTGACCGCCCTGCTGCCCCACCGCCACCCCCCCAACTCTTGACACAAAGAATTTTATTTTTGACATCAAAATCTCTAGTCCTAACCTCTTTCCTGACTCCAGGCTCTTCCCCTCCCCTTACCCCAACTGGTTACTGAACGTTTCCCTTCCAGGATCCCAAAGGCTCCCTGAGGTCAGGGACTTGCAAAGCTCAACCCAGGGTCCCTTCCACTGTCCCCACTTTGGAATTCCATTTCTGCCTCACACTCGTTCGTGTCCGGGTGCCATCCTGCCTTCCCTGTCTATCAAGAATCTTGGGAATCTGGCAATTGTTCCCTTTTTTACTTTCAATTGCATGCCACCCAGACCCCTCCCCCCCATTCTTGCCCACACCAGAGGTGTCTATGTGACCCAGACCTCAGTCCTTGCCAAGAGTGTGTCATGCAAACAGGACCCAGGCAGGGCCCCCTGCAGAGCTCTGTTCAGGAACTCTGGAAAGATGGGGTCTTTTTCCTTCTGAGTTCTTGGAAGCTAAAGACCATGTCAACCTGCTGCTCTTGGTGCCAATTTCGCTGCTCTGAAGGCCCTGAGACCTACCCTCGTAAGAAAAATGAGAAGCTAAGACAGAGAGACAGACAGACAGACAGACAAAAAGACACCTGGTGACATTATTTAAACCCACAGACCTAGCCTGTGGATATTTTGGTTAATCAATTATCTTTTCATTTTCATTAACTATGTTCTCTTTATCAGAATATCAATAGCCTTAGTTTAACAAGAAATGAAAAATTAAATATTCCTTTTCACCTGCATTATTTTTTTTCCTTTGGAGACTAACATTATTTTTTTTTTAATTTTTGAGAGACAGAGAGTGAGCAGGGGAGGGAGCAGAGAGAGGGGGAGACACAGGATCGGAAGCAGGCTCCAGGCTCCGCGCTGTCAGCACGGAGCCTGCCACGGGGCTCGAACTCGGACCGTGAGATCATGACCTGAGCTGAAGTCGGATGTTCAACTGACTGAGCCGCCCAGGCGCCCCTGGGGACTAACATGACTAACGAGCTTGGTTAAGAAGAGAAGGAAGGGGGACGGAAAGAGGGGTGGAGAAGCAAGGCCTGCCAGCAGCCCAGGTTGGAGCCACGGCATGTGCCGGCCCTGAAGGCCCCAGGCCAACTCTGCAGCCAGTTCTGCTCCCCGCCTGCCTGGGCAGCTCCCCTGCATCCTGCCCTCACCAAACTCTACCCCATTCCCTGTGCGAGGCAAAGAGGCACCTGGTCCTGAGGTCCGCATCCAGGCTGTCCCCAGTGGACCTCCCACCTGCCCTTGGTCAGCCCCCTTCGCTGCTTCCTCACTGTCCCAGTCTGGCCTTTGGACCCTGTGGGCACAGGCCTGGGGGCTCCCTCACTGCTCTCCCTGCCTCTTCTCTCTTCTTCCAAGAGATCCGCGATGAGACTTCTGCCAGATTAATCTCTCTTTTTACTACGCGGTCCTTCCCCCGTCTCTAACAGCAGGCGGGCCCCACTGTGCAGAGTTCCTACCCTTTGGCCTGACAGTCAAGGCTCTCTGTGACTCACTCATTGATTACACTCCTCTGGCAAGCATGTTAGGTGCCTCCGACATTCCTTCCCTCATCGTTCTTTAGCAATTATTCTCTGCCAGATTACTAACTGGAATAATGATTTTGTTTCCCGGCCACGAATGCAGCTGGGCATGACCACGTGACAAAGTTCTGGACAATGAAATGTAAGGCAAGGATTATCTGAGATTTCTTGGAACCCCCTGTAGTGGACACTGTTGTTTGTGCCCCACCCAGATACCCCGAACCCCTTGACCAGCTCCGTGTGCCCATCCCCAGGCTGCTGCGGGACTTACTGCTAACAGCTTATACCAGTGACTGCAGACGGCCACGTGCCTGTGACTGGGTCCCTCCCACCCCCAGCTATAACCAGTGCCTGCTGTGGGCATATAAAAGCCCAGTTCCTTTGCCTCAAGCTGGGACAGATTCCAGGGCATGATTTGTGTTCCAGAGCTCCATAAAATAGCCTCCTACTTGGCTTCTCCTTCCACACCCTTACTTCCCTTACCCACCCACTAGTCTCTTCTGAGAGCACTACCTTGACAAATCACTTCCACCTAAATCCTTAACCCAAAGTCTGCTTATCAGGAAAAGTGACCTAAGACATGTCTTTGTCTCTGCCTCTCCTTTCCTTCATCCTACTACCTGGGGTGTAGATGTGATGGCCAGAGTTCCAGCAGCCACACTGAGCCCCGAGGACGAAGGTAACACCCTAGGGTTAGCTGAGCTGAAGAGGCCTGACCCCCTGATAACACCATACAGCCACGGTGCCAGCCCTGAACTGCCTCCGTGCCGCGCAGACGTCTTTCCCGCATCAAGGGAAACCTCCTGTGCTTTACCACTGTTTTTTGTGTCTTGCAACGTGAGGCTAAACAAAACTCCTAACTGATAAACTCCCTTACTTCCCCGTTGTGTGTGTACTTCAGAAAATGTCTCTTTTTCTCTCTCTCCCTCTCTGAGACTTAGATTTCCCAATTCAAAAGAGAGTTGGGAGAATGAGCGGGCCATCAGCTCTTTCCAAACAGCCCCAAGACCCCACCTTCTCCAGGAAATTTGTCTTAATTGAAGAAACAGTGATGGTGGTTCCTTTCAGGGATCAATTCCCTGAGTTCCGTTTCCATCCGTCATCTCACGACATGCAACACAGCATATCCCTGCGTGGTCAAAGCAGGCCTTGAACACCTTTCTTCTCACAGGTGTTGGGTATTAGGTCACGGGCTGTTCAATGAAAGAAACTAAGTCTAAAAATACAGCAGGCCAAGAAATGGGATAGCATGCTTCCCTACCAAACACCAGAGACAGAACATCTGGAGCAGAAAATATCCACAGCCCAAAATTAATAAAACAGGCCTTAGTGAGGACAATGCTAGGAGTAGCACAAAACTCGGTTTTTAAGTGTTAGGTCCCAAAGAAAGGTTTCAAGATTCTGTTGGGACTGAAAGTGGCTTATAGGAAATACCCAGGGAAATTAAGAAAACAAGAACCCCACAAATGAGTAACACTGGATGAAAAAAACCTACTTTGGGAGAAAAGAGAGAATAGAGTTAGCAACCATCCAAAGCAAAAGCCAGAAAAACAAAACTAAAAAAGTGGGACTGGATGAAACTGTAAACAGCCTGGGCACAGTGAAAGCGACCAGGAAAAGGCAGCCTCCTGGGTGGGAGAAGGGATTTGCGAGTCACAGAGCTGACAAGGGATTAATATCCACAATATATAGGGAATGCATATGACTCAATAGCAAACAAACAATGACAAGAGATTAATATCCGCAATATATAAGGAATGCATATGACTCAACAGCAAACAAGCAAACAATCTGATTTAAAAATGGGCAGAGGAGCTGAACAGACATTTTTCCAAAGACAAACATACGGATGGCCAACAGGTGCATGAACAGGGGCTCCACATCACTGGCCACGGGGAAAATACAAACCGAAACCACAACAAGACATCACCTCATACCCTTTCAGAAGGGCTATTCTCAAAACAAGAAAGAACGACTGGTGGCAAGGACGTGGAGAAAGGGGAACCTCTGTGCACTGCCGGTGGGAATGTGAATCCGTATAGGCAGAATGGAAAACGGAACAACAGAGGTTCTCAAACAATTAGACATCTTGCCTTCACTCTCCGTTTGGAAGCAGAAGCAAGGCTTAAGAATGCGCCATGGTGTCACGTACATGATCATCCAAAGCCTAAAAGGTCCAGAGGCAGGAGAAGAAAGAATTGACTGGACCAAGAGGAAGAGATCGGAAAGTCAGAAAGAGATGCGCGAAGGATCACTAAGGAGAAAAAGATTATGGCGGCGGTGTGCTCTCAGCTATCAGATGCCATGACACAAGGCAGGTTCCCAGGTTTAAAAAAAAAAAAGTAATCTTAAAAAGTGTTTCCAGAGAACAAGGTACCAAAACAGGGAACCTGGGAGACAAGGCGGTTGAGGGACTAGAGCTGAACTCGAGCGCACGAGACTCAACATTCAATATCATTCAGAGAAAAGGGTCTTAATTTTATTTAGAAACATGAAAAATAATGGCAGAAATTGTTTTTACCCCTAGGAAGTTTAGATAAGATTTCATTCTGATCACACTTAAAAATGACGAAAAGAATATGCGGGATGTCTGGGTGGCTTAGTCAGTTAAGCTTCTGACTCTTGATTTTGGCTTAAGTCATGATCTCATCGTTTGTGAGTTGAGCCTTGAACCAGGCTCTGCACTGACAGTGTGGAGTCTGCTTGGGATTCTCTCTCTCTCTTTCAAAAAAAAATATATAAACATTAAAAAGAAAAAAAAAGAATACCCAATCCACTGTAATAGAAAGGTACAGCATTGAAAAGAGAACAGGGGCACCTGCATGGCTCAGTCAGTTAAGCGTCCGACTTCGGCTCAGGTCATGATCTCACGGTTTGTGGGTTCAAACCCCACGTAGGGATCTGTGCTGACAGTGCGGGGCCTGGAGCCTGTTTCAGATTCTGTCTCCCTCTCTATCTGCCCCTCCCCTGCTCACTTTCTCTCTCTCGCTCACTCTCTCTCAAAAATAAACATTAAAAAAAATTAAAACAATAAATAAAAGAGAACAGGGGTGCCTGGGTAGCTTAGTCAGTTAAGTGACCAACTTCAGCTCAGGTTATGATCTCAGAGCTTGTGAGTTTGAGCCCTGCATCAGGTTCCATGCTGGCAGGGGGGGAGCCTACTTGGGATTCTCTCTCTCTCTCTCTCTCTCTCTCTCTCTCTGTCCCTTCTGCATGCGGTGTCTCTCTTTTTCTCTAAGTAAATAAGCTTTAAAAAAAGAGAGAACAGAAAAATAAGAGAAAAAAAGAACAACAAAAAAGGATAGTTACATATGAGACCAAATACTAAATGTGCCAAATTCCCCTGCAAAAAGAAAAATCTAAAACTGGTTAAAAAAAAAAAAAACGTATTAAGTACTTTACTTAAAAATATATTAAAAATCACAACTAAAGAGATGGTCTAAAAGTCAGCAAATATCTGCTAACATAATACAGGAACTTAACCATATCTATGTTTAAAAATAGGTATTAGCATAGAAAGCATGAAGAGCTAAACAAAGATATGAGTAATAACAAAAGTTATGTGAGTGATGACATCAATAATTCTGAATTTATATGCCTGAAACACACACTGAAATGTTATTTTGGGTGTGTTTACTAGGTCTGGAGGGTGTTCGGGGATGATGTTCCCTCCCACTCCGAAATTCTGTAACCTAAGAGCAAAGCCAGCTGAAACACATACAGATACCAGGATACAAAGAAACACTCAAAACAGAAAAGAGAATTCTGGAAAATGCACATTCTCAAATCATTGTGTGATAATTTTAGAAATAAATCAAATCATAATTATATAGTCAACCACACAAAACCATTTAAAAAGCAATCTTTTTGAATAACATTTGAAATGAGTTAGAGCTAAACAAAGAATGGAGAAGAATATTTATCTCAACCACAGAGAGGATCTGACTTGATGAAAAACCATAGAAAAAGTTGCCAGTCAAACTGAGCATACATATTTGGCTATATAAAAATCCTTTCTGCATGCCCCAAATGTAATAGTCAATAAAAAGATAGCAGATCAAGATAAATATTTGGGGCATATATAAATAAATATATACAACAGAGATAAAAACTTGAGGGGTCCCCTCCGATCTCAGGATAGCTCTTAAGATACCGCGGAGAACCCCATGGGCCCCTTGGAACACAGCGTGAAAACCACAGCCTTGTGATGTAAGATCGATGTGATGTAAGATCAATGCCTTGTGATCTTCATCAGATGCTTAACACGAGGGAGACCCAAGACACAGAAAAGCTTGCTGTGAATTGGCCAAGAGCTCACAGGCAGAGTCAGGAAGTGACTCCTGGATCAAATACAGAAGAATTGGAGATGAGAGTCCTGGGGGCAGGAACATTCAAGGCACACTGGTTGTCAAGGTGACGGACTGAACAAGGTCACAAGTTCCAGAGAAGCATGAACTGCAGCAGGAGGTAGAAATCTCCACTTACGTGGACTCCTGGGAGGCACGATGGGCATTACCCAAACCTTTTACCCATGGAACCACAGATATTCTCCCGAGATTCTGCTAGCCAGACCATTTCTGTCTTCCTATATTATCCTAAGTCAACCCAAGGACCATCACAACTGAAGAAAGAGGTCACAGGATCTTTGGCCGGCAATTCTTCCCACAACAAGGGGCCGAAAGAAAGAAATGGCAAAGCAGTAGTGCTTCAAAGTGGAACCTTTGAAGGGAGCCTCCAGACCTCTTCCAGCTGGGCAACTTCAGACGCTACACAGAAGCTCTCTGGGGGCCTCAGCATCATGGTCAATCACATGAGAATATTAATAGCACTCACCCTCCTGGGGCTGTTATAAGAAATAAACATATATAGGGGCGCCTGGGTGGCTCAGCCAGTTGAGCGTCCGACTTCAGCTCAGGTCACGATCTCACAGTTTGTGGGTTCGAGCCCCGCGTCAGGCTCTGTGCTGATGGCTCAGAGCCTGGAACCTGCTTCGGATTCTGTGTCTCCCTCTCTCTGTGTCCCTCCCCCACTCATGCTCTCTCTCTCTCTCTCTCTCAAAAATAAACATTAAAAAAATTTTTTTAAAAAAGAAATAAAACATATATAAAGATGTGTGCTGTGTTTAACCGATGGTAAGCACTCAATACATTTCATAAATCTTATGACACACAAGATTAAAAACCCTGTATCACCCCAAATCCGCCAATTTGAGGATTGTTAAATAAACCATTCTACATCAATCAGAACGCAGGAAATTCTTGAGAAAGTGTATAGTAAATAATGTAAAAGAAAGAAAACAGAATAGTATGTACTTCTAGATTACAACACTTCAGTGTAGACATGAGGATCACAGGAGAATATAACTGCCCCAAGTCCTTTTAGAAATTAGAGGGCACATGATGAAACAGCTAATATGCTAGGCTCACCGTCACTGCTGATCAAGCGTCCTACACAAACAGGTACTCAAGTGAACTGTGAAATCCAGACGTCACTACTGACTAAAAAGGGTTCAGAGCTTCTTGTCTGTCTTGCTTCCAAAGAGAAAGAAGCCAGAACTCACAGATGGCCAAAATTCCACCTGGGAGGCTCAAACTCTTGAGTTAAGCCATCATCAGACCTGCCTGGCCAGGCCAAGGCTGTTTCACAGTGAGAATCCAAATGCCTTTGAGAACACAGGCCCCGCTATCCCCTGATGGCCCACACCCCAAGTGACACTCGTTTTCATTCGTGGCCTGGCCCCTGGGTTCACTGACCACAGGGTTTCCCTTTAAGGAGAGGTGATCAATAGAAGAGATACGGAAGGAAAGTCTCGCTCTTTTCCGTCCTCCCTTCTTGCCACTTGCCACGAGTGTCTCTTGGGCACTGCCTGCCACACGCTCGCAAAGCTGAAGAAATCAAGGACTTTCTGCTCACGGCCGGGCGAAAGGACACCAACTCCGTCAAGATCAAGAAAAATAAGGATAATGTGAAGTTTAAAGCCCGATGCAGCAGATACCTTTACACTTTGGTCATCACAGACAAAGAGAAGGCAGAGAAACTGAAGCAGTCCCTGCCCCCAGGTATGGCAGTAAAGGAGCTGAAATGAACCTGGCACACTGATGTGAACCGAATTCAAGTTTTAAACATTCTTAAAAAAAAAAAAAAAGAAAAACAAGAGAGACGGAGGACAGGAGTGGTGATCAGAGAGTGGGGACAACAGAATTTGAGCACTTAAGCTTCTACGGATGCAGTGGGTATGCTAACGGTGTGACACTTCAGAAAAGTGATTCGATCTAGGAATCCAGATACGCTGAACTGAAGGAGGCGGAAGACTGGAGGGTAAAAGGAGAGCCACTTCGTGATGGAGACACCGCTTGACGAGGCACGTCCCCCGCTGTCCTCAGTGAACTGTGTGCTTCTGGCTACGGTAATGTCCTCCTGTGCAAGCTGAGAGTGTCCCCGTGTGTAAAGTCACTAATGCACGGCGACCACAGTCTTGCCCTGCTCTTCTCGCCAGCCGCCTAAGGGATGGGATGCTGCTCGCTGGGCCGGCCCCCGGGCCATGTCTCCCTGTGGCGAGACCCGGTAACAGGCTGAATGAGAAAAAGCTACAACACGTTGGAGAGGTGAAGTCACTTGTGATGACAGAGAACAGAGAGAGATGGAGGAGGGGTGTACGGGGGGGGGGGGGGCAGGCCGGCTGAGAGAATCCGAGATAAGACGCCGCAGAACTCCTGTGACATATGGGAGACTATGAGAGAAGAGAAAGAACATTCCTCTGTTATAAGTACTGTTTTTTTAAATTTATGTTTATTTCTTTTTGAGAGACAGAGAGAGACAGAGCACAAGAAGGGGAGGGGCAGAGAGAGAAGGAGACACAGAATCCGAAGCAGGCTCCGGGCTCCGAGCTGTCAGCACAGAGCCCGACGCGGGGCTCGAACCCACAGACCGTGAGATCATGATCTGAGCCGAAGTCGGACACTTAATGGACTAAGCCACCCAGGCGCCCCAAACACTCCTCTGTTATGAATGGGAGACTCTAAGATTCTTTGGAGAGGGGCGCCTGGGTGGCTCAGTCGGTTAAATGTCCGACTTTGGCTCAGGTCATGATCTCAGGGTTTGTGAGCTCGAGCCCCGCGTTGGGCTCTCAGTGCAGAGCTCACTTCAGATCCTTCTTCAGAGCCAGCTTCAGACGCTCCGTCCCCTTCTCTCCTACCCCTCCCCCACTTGTGGGTGGGTGTGTGCCAGGGTGTGCGTGCACACGCATGCATGCATCCGTGCTCACTCGCTCGCTCTCAAAAGTAAACACTTTTTTAAAAAAAGATTCTTTGGAGATATGCAAGCAAAAACTGAATTTACTTTCTCATTACTTTGGGCTAATTGACCATGCTTCTTTGAATGGCACACCACCCTTGGGGCCCCAAGGGGCGCAAGAATTATTCGGGTTACATTCACGCCAGATCTGTCTGTCTCTTCTGGAGAAAACTATGGGGGGGGGGGTAGTGGCGGGGAAAGAACAGGATGGCATCCAGGACAAAAGATGGAGAAGGCACCATGCTCCATAGGAGAAGAATTTGGTGAAACCAGCTGAGATTAGCCCGTCTGTGGACGAGCCAGCGTGTGCACAGGGGAGACTGAGAGGGTTGTCCTGCAACAGAGCTCCCATTCCAAGATCCTGAAGTTTTCCAAGAAGGAAACAAATAACTGAAACAGCCCAGCGTTCGCAGGACAGACAGCGTTCACAGGTGAGCTTCTTCATGAAGTTTTAGAAGCTAGCTCCCCAGAGAGATGATCCTCTCATCAATCCTGGGTGACTGCAATCGCCTAAGCCACGCCCCCCGCTCCCTCTTTCCCTGTCACCAGGCACCACCACTCCTTAAACAAGGTGTCACCATGCACCGTCACTGTTCAATGGGACAGTACAGTAAAACACTTTGAAAGCTACTGCTATGGCGTGGGGTGGGGAGCACTTGGGAAAGTACTGAACAGAAACTAGCCCTCTTATACGATCTGGATGGAAAGGTATTTTCTAAGCACAACCACAATGGAAGACACCGCAAGGAAGTATAAAACTGCACAGAAATTAAAAGTTTCTAAATCTAATAGATGCTGAACAGAAAACAGAAGTGGGTGGAAAGTATGGCACAAACACCACAAAGGGCCCAAATCCTAAAAATCTAAAGCACACATATACGATGATTAACATGACACCACCCCCCTTGTTCCCGATGGCAACACAGGGGAAGAATTCGCTGGCTCATTCAGGGAAGATGAACTATAAGTGTTTTTAATAAGCACTTAAAACTAATCATCTTTAGTGTACAAAGAAACTCTATGAGATTCATTTTTACCAAATTACAATAATATGCTCAAGTCATATGGGAAAAAATGGCTATGTGGAAAATAATCAGATACAAAATATGATCTATTTCCGTGACCTTAAGACGTACCTTTCCCCAACATTTTGATTTTTTACTGTTTTTGTTTTGTTTTTTTGAAGTTTATTTATTTTGAAGGAGAGAGACAAAGAGCGAGTGGGGGAGGGGCAGAGATAGGGAGAGAGAGAATCCTAAACAGGCTCCATGCTCCGCACAGAGCCTGACACGGGGCTCAATCCCACAACCCTGGGATCACGACCTGAGCTGAAATCAAGAGTCAGACACCTAACCAACGGAGCCACCCAGGTGCCCCTCCCCAACGTTTTAATGTTGATTTATTTTTGAGGCTGGGGGGTGGGGGTGGGGAGGGACAGAGAGAGGGGGACAGAGGATCCAAAGCAGGTTCTGTGCCGACAGCAGAGAGCCTGACGCTGGGCTCAATCCCGAGATCACGACCTGAGCCGAAGTCAGATGCTTAACTGACTGAGCCACCAGAGCAGCAAGGATTCCCGGAGGGAAGTGTCAGTCTTCAACCGTATGCCCACTCCCATCAAACGGGCCTCAAGTGCTCCCTGTACCGCCTACATCACAGCCATCTGGGGAAGTTTCTTAAAATGCAGACCCACTGCATGAGCAGCTCCGAGAGAGGGGCCCAAACACCTACATTTTAACATGCACCATACTCCCCTCACGTGAGTTCTTGTAGACAGCAAAGCTTGGGAACTGCCAGTAGAGAATTCTAAACGTCATTACTGGACCACACCACGGGGAGTTGCTGTGCCTGCCTTGCGTGGCTTCTGAGTTTGGCAGAAGGGCTTTTGCTGAATTGCACTTTGCCTTGAGGGGTCCTATGCCACGCAGGAGCACACACTTCTCTTTCCTATTTACAGGCTAAAAGCTGTAGAGAGGATGACTCATCACAATACCTACTCCCATTCATGACCATCTGCGAGAAAAATTTCATTCGCGGCTAAAAAAAAGTTGGGTGTTTTCCAAACAGCCAGCCTGGAGAAGAGGAACCATTTAACGGTTGTCTTTGTCTCTTTATTTTGACAACTGGAAGCTCAGAGCCAAACGTGGGGCTCACTTCTGGCAATTACGCAGGTCCTTTTGACCTAAACCTCTGTGTATTAACAATACGGCTCAGCTCGACTCTCCCACTCACGTGTTCTCATCTCCCCAGTGTCTTAAATCCACCACCCTCCATTGCTAGTGCGCTGTACGTATGGATGGGTGGTAGGCATCTGAGCCGTCCACCAATATCAAGTCCTACCCACTGCTGGACTCAGGGGAGTAGTGTGGTTCCCCAGGTCCTTGAAGTTGGGTGTGGCCCTGTGATTTGATTTGGTCAATGAAATGTGTGTGGAGGGGACTTGTGTCACTTCCAGGTGGTGGCCACTGAGTTGCTGGTACTCCACACTTCAGCCTTTCCTTCCCCTTCCTGGGCAGTCCTGCAAGCGTGAGCTAATGAAGAAGAGTCACGACATAAAAGAAACCTGGACCACGGGGCCCACAGAGGACCACTCTGGGCAGTCACCACACCCCAGGGAGCCTGGTGAGAGTAAGAAGTAAACTCCCGTTGTGCTAAGTTGCTGAGATTTGGGGATAACCTAAAACCTAAGCCTACCCCGACCATATCATAGGCAAATGACCTCAAGTCCTTTCTGGAGAGAAGCTGAGTTATAAATACACAGCAAATATAGACACAAACTCCTAACAAAAGCCTGTTCGAGAGAAAAGATATTTATAGAAGATTATGTTGAGGATACACGGTCACCCTACTTCTCTGAGTACTTCGGATTCGTTCTTGTTTCAATCTGATCACCAGCCTCTTTCAGAATCAACATCCCCGAGTTGTGTTTTCATAGTCTGCTCTTTTTAAACATACATACATAATATTTACCTATTCATTTAAGTGTATAATCCAATGGCATTAAATACATTCACTCTGTTGTTTAGCCATCATGGTCCCCAACAGAAAGGCCCTCTCCATAAAAAACCCTTCCCTTCTTCCCCCAGCCTCTGGTAACTTCTATCCTACCTTCCATTCCTATGGAATTTCCCTACTCCAGGTACCTCATATGAGTGGAATTATATAATATGTGTCCGTCTGTGTCTGGCTTATTTCACTAAGTATAATGTTTTCAAGGTCCACCTGTGTTGTAGCATACATCAAAATTCCATTCCTTTGCCTGGCTGAATAGTATTCCATCGTGTGTTCCTACCGCATTGTGTTTATCCATTCATCTGTTGACAAACACTTGGGTTGTTTCCACCCTTTGGCTATAATAAATAATTCTTTTTCAAAAATTTTTTTAACGTTTATTTATTTTTGAGACAGAGAGAGACAGAGCATGAACGGGGGAGGGGCAGAGAGAGGGAGACACAGAATCTGAAACAGGCTCCAGGCTCTGAGCTGTCAGCACAGAGCCTGACGCGGGGCTCGAACTCACATACCGCGAGATCGTGACCTGGCTGAAGTCGGACGCTTAACCGACTGCGCCACCCAGGCGCCCCTGCTCTGACTTTTAAATCAAAGGTCTCAGACAATCGGTGCATGAAATCCTCTGTTGCATTTTCAGGAAAACGTTGCTTGCTTGTGAACATCACCCACTATCCATGCAATGTTGCCTATATAAAATCCCCAGGGGAAACATTTTTGAGGATTAGGTGTTGGGATAAGGTTGATGCTTCCTGTTTTCTGATAATAAGAATTCCAGAATGGATCATGATGCCGCCGGGGAGCTTACAGCCAGATTTCAAACTTGAACAGTCACTGTTGATGCCCCGACCACACCTCTTGGGACCCCCTTTACCACTTCTGGGCACTCAGGCCTGACTTCAAATGGGCAGCGCCTGTATCTTTGTCAGAGGACTGCCCTTGGGCCGCCCACGAAGAAAAAAAAAAAAAAGGCCAAGAGTACAGGTTTTCCCCATTATCTGTAAGTCTGCCTTATGCCGCTTTGCTTTTATGAAAGCCCTACGTTAGTACTTGTCATTGCTAACTGAAAGAAACCAGAGGGTTTTTACTTTAGGAAATGCTAATTGTTTCATCTTTTTACACCAGTTCAGTAAAAAAAAAAAACATCAAAAAAAAAAAAAAAAAGCAAAAACCGCTCCACTTTGGGATGGTGGGGGAAATCCCTACCTGGGAATTATTCTTGTGCGCTCCCTGCTCTCCAAGCCACTTTAACCAATTCCCGACAGGTGTGGGTACAGAGATACCCTGGTACCCTTACCTAGGGTCATTCTGGGCCACGAGCTTTGCATTGTTTCAAGCTTCCACCTGGGATTGAGTGTCGGTAGCCAACTACAGTTCCTGCCCTAACAGCAGACCCCACGGTGACTTACTTCCCTTTCTGGGTCACTTCCTCCTTCACCTGCCTGTGTCCCCTGCACCTGCCGATCCTCTCAAATTCTTGACTCAGTGTCTGCTTCTGAAAGGAACCTACATGAAGACAAAGCTCCCCTGTAGCAACTTTCCTAGATCCATTTGCTTTCCATATTTCTGTTCTTCTTTACCCTGGTTCTGAAGTTTTATTTACATTTTTTAAAAATTCTTCCACTGTATGCTTTCTTGCATACTTCAAAGTCTTTGCAGAATAAAGCATGGTGGAACTATTTTAGACCAAGAAAACAAACAAACAAACCCCCCCCCAAAAACCCCATCATGTAATGTTACACTTAAATACAAGATAAAAGATTTACTGAATAGGATCCCAATTTTAAAAAATACCTATGTACATATGTGTATGCACGGGACAAACGAAAAGCAAGAAACGCGCCAGTTAACAATGATTAACTTGGGGTGATGTCACTGCAGATGGTTTCACTTTTTTTCTTCTTTATGTTACAAGGAATGTGAAGACTCCTTGTCTGTAAAACGAGGACATAGTCATACCTGCCTCATGGAATTGTGTCGATCGAAATTGAGCGTAAGTGTAATGCAGTAATTAGCTGTATCACATATTTACATAATAATCACAGTATGTGCCTAATATGTACCCTAATAAAGGGTAGCAGGTGCCGTAATTACGAAAGCAATTAATGAAACAATCTAAGAGGAAATGTTAGAATTGAGAAAGTAAAAAAAAAAAAACCCCATACTTCAGGCTTTGTAAAGAACATTCGCTTACATGAGCTCATTCTCCCTTAAGAACCCTTGCAGGAGGATCAGGGTTAGGGAGAGGGAGTGGGCAGGAGACGGAAACTAATATTTACTCAATGGCTAACATGTGCCAATGCCAAGGTGGCCACTTTGTAGATGTCTCAGGTGAGAAGCATGGGGCTCAGAATGGGTAAGAAACTTGCCCAAGAGGCGGGACCCATGGCTCCAACTCCAGACTCCTGGTCCAGTTTTCCTTCTGCTCCAACAGGCTCCATTGTGTCATTGCCCCTCAAGAGCCTGTGTCCGTACCTGCCCACCTGTCCGTGACATTCTCAGTTTCGAAGGCACCAACGTTCACCAGTCTATACATACAAGTTGCTCCTTCCTATCTCTATGTCCCCGGGGAGCGCCAAGGGGTGGCTTGTGGTGTGTGGGGTGGATTTAGCTCCCCAATCTCTCCCCAAGCCATCCCAAATGAATAGTCAGTCTGAATAAAAACACCGCACTAGCTATGCGGACACAGAGTCAAGGTCAGCTCCACAGTAATACTTCTCGGCCGGGTTGTTCACCCCAAGTCCTCTCTACGCAGAAATTCTGGAACCACCTTCAGAGACAAAGGAGTTGACACACTGGGGGATTTAGGGAATTCTGCGACGAGAGCCCGGCAGAGATTGTGGGCTGGGACAGAGAGCCGTGATGACTTGTACTCTCTATCCGCCCCCCCACCCCCCGCCCTGGGGGCACGTGTTTTAATCATCACAGAGAATGCTACCAGAGTTATGTCTTGCTACCCTGTAGCTGTTGTGTCATACGTCCTTGCTGATGGGCAGGGGCCCGGTGTGGAAGGGGCCTGGGATTATGAGCGGGACAGTGTAGCACAAAGTGCTTCAGAGAGAGCCCGTGTGTCCCTCACCCTGCCAATCCTCCCCGGCCTGCCTCCTACTCCCCAGCTGAAACCCTGGGCTTTTCTAGACTAACCCTGGGAAATCTTTCTGGACTAATCAGGGCTGAGGCTGATCTGTTATACTTTGTGCTCCCGCTCCTGGCAGAACATCGACCTAAGACAACCATGCGTGGGAGCTCCCAGCAAGTTTGCCTTACTTATCAGCCCGCCTCACTGACAAGCTCTCCTCCCCGGCACAGGGTCCAGAGCCACAGAGCACTCGATGCACCCTGCTGCTGTTCCCCAGGTTCTGGCGGCTACCACCTTTGCGGGTCATTTTTCAAAGCCCCTCATCCGCTTCAGCTCCCTCCTTTCCTCAGAATTTCGATACTATCTTCCCCAACCCCCTTCGCGCTCGATTATGCTTCAAAGGTGAACAGTCTTCAGAGATGCGGTACAAAGACGCCCAACGTTTTCCTTCTGCTGAGAATAAAGGCATAACCGACCATAGCCCTGTCACGCTCTTGCTCAAAAACTCTCAATGGCTCCCAATTGCCTCTAGATAAGTTCTAGCTCCTCAGTTTGGCAGTAAAGGTCCCCCTTCATGCCTGTAGCCAGGAGACCTTCCTTCCACTGCTCCATATAGATCAGGTAGCTCGTGGGGCAACCCCCGAATGCAATTCTCTTCTCCTCTATTGTGCAAAAACGCTTCAGTCTCCAAACCATACCTAACACTAACTGGTTCAACCCGAAGGTCACCCCGCCCCCTTCCTTCCCATCCTCATTAGCACTTTTGCCTCCCTGGTTCCCATTTGGTAGTCAGTCCCATTCTTCTCTCTGTGAGTGTGAAGCCACGGACATCTTTTTAATTTCGTGCCCCCCCCCCCCCCAACTAACCCTTGCCTCACGCAGAGTCCTAAGGCAATACATGTTGCTAGGTTCCTGTTCCGATTTGTAAGCTTTCCCCCTAAAGTCACAGGGACTCAAGCTCGGTTTCCTCACCTAGGCTGAAAACCCTTCAGAGCAATTCAAGAATCATTCAACCTCCCCCACCCCGCGAACTGTGCTAACAAGCAGGCCCCGACTCAGGAGGTCTGGGGAGGGGCTGAGACCGCATTTCTAACCATCTCCCAGGTGATGCGGCTGCAGGTGCTCTGGGGAGCACATTCGGAGAAGCGGGGAGGCAACACCACCTGTTGATCAGGCAACAGCTCACATCTGTGCAGCCGGGCTGAGCGCGGAGGCGGAAGACGCCAAGACCGCGAAGCGGCCAGCCGGGAAAATGCCAGCGGGGCCGGCCGCCCCTCCGCCCCCCAGCGACGCCCACTTACCTATGGTGGACACGACGGTGCCCACGAAGTAGAAGGCGCCGGTGAAGTCCCAGCGCGGCCGGGCGCTGTCCACGCGGATGCCGGCCTCGGTGGCCTCCTCGTAGTGGCGGAGGAAGCCGCGCAGCTCCTCGCGGCTCAGGTTGTGGCGGCGGCTGAAGTTGGCCAGGCGCTCCTCCCAGCGCTGCTTGGCCTGGCGCTCGTGCGCCAGCTCCAGCGCCGAGAAGACGGCGGCGCCGCCCAGCAGGTAGAGCACGATGAGCGCGGCGAGCAGCAGGAAGCGCGCGTTGTCCTCGTTCAGGTGGCCCGGGCCGCAGCTGCAGCCGCAACCCCGGCCGGCCATGGCCGGGCCCCCGGGGGCAGTCCCGCGCTGGGCGGCCGTGGCCGCGAGCCGACTCTCGCCCGGGCCGCCCGGGAGCTCGCGGCTCAGCCCGCCCCCGGACGCCCGACGGCCGGCTCGCCCATGACCGCTGGGCGCTCCCCCAGGCCGCGCGGCTCCCCAGGCCGCCGCCTCGTCGGCCGCTGCTGCTGCACCAGCTCCCCACGTCCGCCTCGACTCCTGGTTTCAAATCCGCTTTGTCGCCTCCGTCCCCACACGCCTTGGAGTTCTAAACGCTCAAGGTCCGAGTGACCCGGGGCACAGTCCGCTTCTTCTTGGCACGAGGACGCGGGCGCTGTTTCCACCCGACGCGCGCCCAGCTCGGCTTGGATTGGGGAGGGGGCGTGGCGCGTCCTCAGCGCAAGTTGGGGCGGACTTGCATTTCTCCCGAGGCGAAGGTCTCGGGGCCGGCGGTCTCCGTCGCTTCAACCATCGCTTCTCAAGCCGCCGACGGCCAGGGCGCGGGGTGTCAGTGTGCCGGCGCCGGTGGTGCCTCCCCAGATGGATCCGTGGTGCTGCGTGCCAGTCGCTGCGTGGCGCGGGGACTCAGGCCTCTGGGTAGTTACCCACCGGCCGCCGGGGCTTAGAGACCGGAGCAGGTTCCCGGCGGGCGCACCCCCAGGGACTGCGCGGAGCGGGGTCCACGGGTTCCTACGCCGCGCCGGGCCCCCACGCTGCGCGGCATCCGGCCGGCGGACGGGCTGGAGGAGGAGATCAGAAAGGGAGGTTGGAATGAGCGGACCAGGGAAGTTAGGGGCATCTCCCCCGGGCAGCCTCCCTCTCCTTGCCCGAGCCATGCGCCCTTGGGTCCGGCGCGGGGGCGTCTTCCGATCCTACGTGTCCGCTTCGCCGGTGTGAAGCGCGCGTCCCTAGCCAGCCTCAGCTCCCGGAGAGGGGGCCGAGGACCGGGGGCTGGAGAGTTCCATCCTCTCCATCCGGCCTTGGCCGCCTCAGTGAGCGCCAGAGATTTTGTGCTGCCGGGGCGCAGCGCAGAGCGTTCTCCCCCCACCCCATGCAGAGCAGCGGCGAGGCTCCCCAGCAAACGGGCCAGGGGCTCCCTCCCCGAGACCTCGCCTTTCAGGGGACGCCGGCGCAGCCTCTGCGCTGGACTCTCACCTCCCAGGGAGAGCCCCCTCCGCGCCGCTCTGTCGGGACTGTCCTCAGGTCCCCTCTTCGGCGCGGCTCTGCTCTGCAGAACGGCGCTGGGAGCAGAGGTCCACGCCGGGCACTGCCCTGCCTGGCTGGCTCGCTCCGACGCTGCAACAGGTGGAGCCACGCGGCTGCGGGCGGCAGCGTCTCCACCCCGGCCTCCGCCTCGCGGCCGCGCCGGGCCTCTCCCTTCCCTGGTCTCCGACCGCAGGTGCGGGCTCTGGGCGGGCCCACCCACCCGGGGGCTGCAGCGCTCCCACCCCGGGCGCGCAGATCCGGGGAGTGGGTGCTGAAGAGGTACGTTGGGTGCTTTGCGAGCTTGAGTGGGCCCCTTTTGGGCCAGAAGGGGGCGCTCCGTCTCCTCCAGACACGTCTCGCCCACACCTGTGTACTCAGCCACACACTGCCCCTCCGGAAACACCAGCCCTTGGCATGTGGGAGTGAATACGGATACAGAGAGGAATGGACGCGTGGGCATCTTCGAACTAAGTAGAAGTTCCCTGCCTCCCGAGAAAGTAGTCCCAAGCTCAGAGCCCGCCCATCACCCACTTAAACTCTCCAGGAGCAGAGAATAAACACAGAGCTCCGGATTCCAATACATCTGCCATCCCCTCAGTTCCGTTACCGACTCCTGAATGCCCTTGTTTTATTTAACTTATTGGGGGCAAGAGCTTTAGGTGGTAGTGAGTATGGAGACATGTATGCAACCAGGAGTAAAGTCCGGCAATTACTCCCCTCCCTATTTTACTATGAAAAATTTCAAACATAAGGTTGAAAGGATTTTTATATACCCACCACCTAGATTCTTACAATGAACGTTTTACTATACTTGATTTATCATTTATCCATTCCTCTTTCTATCCTTCAACCCACCTCGTTCGGATGCATTTCAAAGTAAGTTGTAGACGTCCGTGCAACCACCTCCCCACGCTGGCCAGTACCTTTCCCTACATATCATTAAGGAGAGTTCAATATTTACAGATTTTTTTTTTCTCGTGGGGTAAAACTTACATACAGTGAAATGCACAGATCTTAAGTGTACTGTTAGATGAGTTCTGACAAATGCATACACCTGCTCAAATTAAACAGCTGTCTATCCAACCTATCAACCAAGTGTCACCAACAGTGTTCCCCATATGCTCTTTCTCAGCAAATCCCCACCCACATTCCTCCAGAAGAAATCACTGTTCTTTTTTTTTTTTTTTTCCCCCTATCATGGACTGGTTTTGCCTTCATGGAACTCAGTTTTGCTTGTTCTAGATCTCCATATAAATGAAATCCTACCGGGGTGCCTGGGTGGCTCAGTCTGTTGAGCCTCCGACTTTGGACAGTTGGTGAGCTCGAGCCCCGCGTCGGGCTCTGTGCTGACAGCTCAGAGCTTGGAGCCTGCCTTGGATTCTGTGTCTCCCTTTCTCTCTGCCCCTTCCCCGCTCATGCTCTGTCTCTCTCGGTCTCTCAAAAATGAATACACATTAAAAGAAAATTTATAAATGGAATCCTACCTTTCCATACTTTTACGTAAAGCATTATTATTTTTGAGATCTTCCCATGATATATGTCTCGGTCATTTATTCCTTTTTCTTGCTAATATTTTTATTGTTTGAATATTCATACCCCTATTGATAGAAACCGGGGCTATTAGAATTTCTTGGCTATCCTAAAACTGTTAGGAACATTCTGGTACAAATTTTTGTGGATCCGTTTTTGTATCTCTTAGGTAAATACCTACGAGTGGAACTGCTGGGTCATAGGGGAGGTGTGTCGTTTTATATGAAACTGCTTAACATTTTTCCAAAGTAGCTGTACTAACCGACAATGCACAATAGTTCCATATGTTCCATATCCTTGTAAACATTTGGCAGGATCAGTCATTGTGATTTTAAACATACTGGTGGGTGTGCGGTGCTCTCTCATTGTGGTGTAATTTGCATTTGCCTGCTCTCTTAATGTGTTTATGGCCATTTGCATATCTGCCTTTGTAAATTATCTGTTGAATATTAATGCTGAAAATATTTCTTGAAATATTGTGTTATCTGTTGAATATCTGTTTAAAAATGGATTTCTCTTTTTTATTGTTGAGGTGTAGGGATTCCTTATATATATGTAGATCAGTCTTTTCTCAGACACCTTTTTTTTTTTTTTTTTTTTTTTTTTTTTCAGTAGCTTCACATCCAGTGAGGAGCCCAACATGGGTCTTGAACTCAAGACCCTAAGATTAAGACCTGGTCAACCCACTTAGCCACCCAGGCGCTCCTCAGATACCCATCTTGCAAATATTTTGTCAGTCCATGGCTTGCCTGTTTATTTCCTTAATGATGTTTTCTGATGGTATGTTTTTCATTTTGGTGGAATCCAATTTATCAATCATTTCTTTTATGTTTGGTGCTCTTTTTATATTAAGAAATCATCACTTCCCTCAAGGGTGTATAGGTTTCATGGATTTTTCCTCCCAGAAATATTATAGTTTTAGCTTTTATAATCAGATTATGATCCATTTTGTTTCTATATTGTGTGAGGCAAGAATTAAGGTTCATTCTATCTATATGGATATCCAGTTATTCCAGTGCCATTTGCTGAAAAAAACAAGTGTGAATTTATTTCAGAAATCTGCATCTTGTTCATTTTTCATCCCTCTTTATGCTAATGCTACAGTATTTAGATTGCTTGTAGCTTTACAGTAGGTCATAAAGTCAGGAAGTGTGAACCCTCCAACTGTGTTCTTTATTAAGATTTTCTTCGGATATTACAAGACCTCTACATTTTTGTAAAAATTATAGAACCAGCTTCTTAATTTCATCAGAAAAAGCCTTGTGGGATCTTCATTAGAATTGTGTTGAAACTATCCTGGGGAGTACTGACCTTTTAATTAATGAATGAGGTTTATTCCTCTATTTACTTCAGTCTTTTGGGTAGTTTTCATGTAGAAGTCTTGCACACTTTTTGTAAATTCACTGTAAAGTATTTTAGGTGTTTTCATGCTATCATAAATACCAAGATTTCATTTCCAGCTGTCTGCTGTAGTATATAAACATTTAATGCAAATTAACTTGGTTCCTGCAACCTTAGTGAATTCACTTATAGTTAATTCCTTTAGGATTTTCCATATAATCATGCCATTTGAAATAGAGTTTTGCGGGGCGCCTGGGTGGTGCAGTCGGTTAAGCGTCCGACTTCAGCCAGGTCACGATCTCGCGGTCCATGAGTTTGAGCCCCACGTCAGGCTCTGGGCTGATGGCTCAGAGCCTGGAGCCTGTTTCCGATTCTGTGTCTCCCTCTCTCTCTGCCCCTCCCCCGTTCATGCTCTGTCTCTCTCTGTCCCAAAAATAAATAAACGTTGAAAAAAAAAAGAAATAGAGTTTTGCTTCTTCTTTTCTGAGATTTATTTTTCTTGTCTTACTGCAATGGTTAGGACCTAAGTATAAGGGTGAAGAGGAGAGGTGGAAGGAGATATCCTTATTTTGTTCATGATCTTAAGGGAACGCCTTCAGTTTTTCACTGTTAAATAGAATGTTAACTGTGGGTTTTTCATAGATATTCTTTATCAGGTTAAGTTTCCTTTTATTTCTAGTTTTCTGGGAGTTTTTTTTTTTTTTTTATCATAAGTGAGGGCTGAATTTTGCCCAATGTTTTCTCTGCATCTTTTGCAATGATCATAGTCTTCTTTATTCTGTTAATGTGTAATTTCATTAATTTTCTAATGAAAATTTAATTTAATTTAATTTAATTTTCTAATGGAAATTAAGCCAAGCTTGCATCTCTGGGATAACTTCCACTTGGGGTTCCTACTCTTATTTTCACTCTTCTACTTGTTCTGGGTTCACTTTGCTACTTTTTCCTAGCTTCTTATGGTAGATGCTTAAGGCACTGATTTTAGATCTTTCCTCTTTTGTAATATTAGCATTTTAAAGTTATATTTTCCTGTTAGCCCTGTGCTAGCTGCACCCTAAAATTTTTGGTATGTTGTATTTTCATATAAATTTGTTCAAAATATTTTCTAATATTTCTTCTTTGAGCCATGAGTTATTTAGAAGTGTGTTGCTTAATTTCCAAATATCTGGGTGTGTTTTTTTTTAAGACAAATCATTTATTTCTAATATTTTCACTGTGGTCAGAGAATCATATTCAACATGTTTCAATCTTTTTAAACTTATTGCTTTATGGTCCAACATATGTTCTATCTTAGTGAACATACCATATGCACTTGAAAAGAATATGTATTCTACAGTTGTTGGGTATAGTGTAGATTCTACAAATGTCAATTAGGTCTAGGTAGTTGACAGTGTTTTTCAGATCTTCAGTCTTTACTGATGTTTGTTCTAGTTATTCTATTGATTGGTGAGAGATGAGTATTAAAATCACCAACCCATGATTGTGGAATTGTCTATTTCTCCCTCTAATTATGCCAGTTTTTTATTTTATATACTTTCAAGCTCTGTTATTAAGTATAAGCATTTATAATTATCACATCTTACCGATATAGTAACCCTTTTATTTTTTATGAAATGTCTCTATCTCTGGTAATACCCTTTACATTCAAGTTTACTTGATCTGATATTAATCTGTCACCACAGGCTTTTTGTACTTAGCATTTGTGTGGTATCTTTTCCATTTACTTTTATCCTGTTTCTTTATGTATTTAAAGTGGATTCGTTGTGAACAGCATATCGTTGAGGTTTGTTTGATTGGTCTGGTTTTATTTTTGGTTAGGTCTGACAATCTACACTTTTGAACTGGATTGATTAGATCAATGATGTTCAAAAGAATTTCTGTAATGATGGAAATATTTTGTAAATATTTGTGCTGTTCAATATAGTAGTCTGATATGGTGGTGACTATTGAGCATCTGAGTGCCACTGAGGAGCTACATTTTTAATGTTAATAATTTAAGTTGAAATATTACATGTGGGTAGTAGCTATCATCTTAGACAACATAGGTTGAGCCCATTTATATTAATGTCGTGATTTATGGGACTGGATTCAAGTCTACCATTTACTATTAGTTTTGTTTGTCCCCATTGGTTTTTGATCCTCCTTTCCCATCTTCTTTTGGATTAACTGAATATTTTTTAGAATTCCATTTTATCTCTTGACTTTTTAGCTCTATGCCTTGGCATTATTTTTAAGTGTTTACTCTAGGAAGTAGCTTTTCTTGGTCCTCTAAGAGTTACTATTGTACAACTTAGTGTAAGATATAGAAACCTTGCAACTGTACAGGTTCATATCCCACCCTCTTCCCAATGTTTACTGTGGTTGTTATTCAAATCACATCTCCATATGCTAAAACCTCACAATACAATTTTTTGCTTAAATAACAATATACATTTTTATGCAAAAATTCAGATTTTATATTTATTCATTCTTACATTGGTCGAAATTGACGTCAGGAATTTATAGGCAAACAATAACTTATTTTCTACCTCCTAGCTGAACAAAAAATACACACAATGTGGCTTTATCGTTAGACAAGACTTGCAGTTTTTACATTTCTCACCAAGAGTGCAATATTGTCCTTGAACAAAATACCCAGATTACCAAGGAAACCATCTTTGGAGGAAGTGTTTAATAAGCATATTTTATTTAAATAAATCCTCTGTGCAGCTCACCAGCAGTGCCTTATTGGAAACATCAGTATTTCCATATCACAGTTCCCAAGGGGACTTTAAAGGCTCAAAATTCAGTGTCTCCTTTGGCGTGCTTCTCTCTTGATTCTACCCATCTCCATCTTCATACATTTTCTGGAGAATGTTCATCAGTCCCTCACCAGGATCTGTTTCAGTGTCACAGGAGGGCTTTTCCTTTTCTTTGTGTCCTTTCTCAGCCTGAGTCAAGTAGGCCCACTGCATGCTTTGTGCTTTCTTTATACAGAAGGTGAGGACTGTACAGTCTTGACTTTTTTTGAAGCACCTTCCACAGAGATGGGTTTCAAGAGATTATTCACAGTCATGGAGTAACTCTTCTCATTTAGATTCTTTACCAAAAGATCAAATGGCCTCTCTGTGAAATGCACCCGCACATTCTCAGTGATGAGCTGGTGAACTCTGGTGACCTCTGTGAAAATCTACATTACCTTATCTGCCCGATCTCATCAGTCATTGCCGATTTTCACCGTATATCCCCTTGTAATGGGAGCAACCACGGCAGCTGGCTTTTTCCATTGTCAAGAAGTTCTGCTTTTCTCTGATTCCTACTGCATCGTGTTCTTGGTTTCTTTCTCAATCTTGGATTTTTCAGTTGTAAGGGTAGCACGTACTCTTTTTCTAGTGGCCTTTTTCAGCAGTACCTTCACCTCTTCTAGATCTTTCTGAAGCTTCCAACTTCCATCTGCAATGGAGTGACCCTCGGTTTCTGCAATCAGCATTGATTTAAAGAAGCTTCCTGTTCTCTGGCTGGTATAGCGGGGCGGGGTGGGGGAGGGGGGAGAGTGGTCGGAGTCTCTTTGGAAGCTGAAACTGTGGTCCCACAAGGCCAGTGCTGCAGCTGCACAGGGGAGAGAACGGGGATGCGGAGCGCACTCACCGGGTGCAGACCCACCTAGTGTGAGGCCCAGCCTGCCTCCTCAATATAGATTTCTTAAGAGGAAAAAAAAGTCTTTTATATTTGTGCAGATATTTGCTCTTTTCTTTTTTTAATGTTTTTATTTTTAAGACAGATTGGGAGGAAGGGAGGGGCAGGGAGACAGGGAGACACAGAATCCGAAGCAGGTTCCAGGCTCCGAGCTGTCAGCACAGAGCCCAAGGCGGGGCTCGAACTCTCCAATAGTGAGATGGTGACCTGAGCCCAAGCCGGCCGCTTAACCGACTGAGCCACCCAGGCGCCCTGATATTTGTTCTTTCTGATGATTTTCCGTCACTCCTGAATACTTGAGCTTCTCTATGGTATGTTCTTCCTTCAGCCTGGAGAATGAACCGTAGCATTTCTTGCAGTGCAGGTCTGCTAATTCTCTTAATTTTCTTTCATCTGATAACGTGGTTGTTTGTCTTCATTCCTGAAGGATATTTCCTCTGGATAGGATATACATTGCCGAGGTTACCTTTCCTTCTGCGTGTTGGAAACATTTCATGTTGTCTTCTGGCCTCCTGTGCCTGAGGAGAGCTCGGCTGTCAGGTCACTGTTCCTGTTCCTGCTGGCTGCTTTCAAGATTTTGTCTTTGTTTGTCTTCACTAGTTTCAGTAGGAGGCACCCAGTGGGGTTTTCTGTGTGTCACCTTGTTGCTTATGCACTGAACTTCTTGAATCTGTACATTTGTGTCTCACCAAATTTTTAGCCATTATTGCTTTAAATAGCTTCTCTGCCCCATACTTCATCTCCTAGGATTCCAGCCCCATCGAAGTTAAACCGTTAGATGTTATCCCACAAGTGTCTAATTCCCACCCGCCCCTGATTTTCAGCTTTTATTTATTTTTTTGGTTCTTCAGATTGGGTAATTTCTGTCTTCAAGTTCCCTGACCCCTCTGTCATCTCCATTCTGCTTTTAAGCCCATCTACTGAAACTTTTAATTTCAGATTGTGAGAAAACAGAAAATGCACAGATTGGTTCATGCCCCCAGTTCCTGAAACCCTTGTAAATTCCTAAGTGGTCACGGCACTAGGAACATCTTATGTTCTAATGGGGTGGCTCTGGGTGGGTTTGTGGACTGGGGCTGGTCACCAGAAAGACCAAATTGTGATTAGAAACTTGGAACTTTCAGCACCGCACCCCCCCACCCCCGCCATTCTACAGGGTGGGGGAGTGGGGCTGGAAATGGAATTTATGATTGATCGTGCCTCTGTGAGGCAGCCTCCATAAAACCCCAATACTCCAGGGTTTGGGGAGCTTCCAGGTTGGTGAACACATCACACAGGGAGGGTGATGCACCCAAACTGCACAGGGACAGGTACTCCTGCGCTCAGGACCCTTCCAGATCTCACCCTAGATACGGCTTCACCTGGCTGTGCACCTGTGTCCTTTTATCATTCCTTTAACAAACTTGCAGGAAGTGTTCCCTTGAGCCCTCTGAGCTGCTCTAGAAAATTAATTAAACCTGAGGAAGGGTAATGGGAACCTCAGATTTATAACAGAGGACAGAGGAGCCAGAAGTACAGTTGACAACCTAGACTTGCACCTGGCATTGGAGGGGGGTGGGCAGCCTTGTGGGACTGAGCCCTGTCCCTGTGAGATCCGACGGCACATCCAGTAGACAGCGTCAGAATTTCAGCTGGAGGACACCTGGCTGGCATCTCAGAATTGCTTGACATGGGAAACACCTGCACACATCTGCTGAGCACAAGTGTTTTGAGTGTGGTAGTCATGTGAGCGCACGGGGGGGGGGGGGGAACCGCTCCCCTCCCCCCACTACACAGATATGATAGTTTCCAGCTCTAAAGTTTCCATCCAATTCTCTAAAAATGATCACTCTGCTGAGATTTGCTATCTTTTCATTCAATGTGTTTTTGTTTTTTTGTTTTTTTTTTACACTCCTGAACACAATTTTATTAGCTGTTTTAAAAATCTTTGACTACAATTTCTGGGTAGGTCTCCTTTGCCTGTCTTCTGAGAATGAGCCATGTGTTTTTATTATGTATTGATTTGGATCATATGCTAAGAATTGTTAACTGATATATAATTTATGATAAGCTGAAGAAACTCTGAATTCTGTTATGTTCCTCTGAAAATAATAATTATTCAGTTAACTTGGCTGAACTCAATTGCAAAATGTCTCCCCTTGCGATGGGAAATAGCTCAAGTTTTGGTTCAGTTATTTTAGCCTTGGCTGTGCATGAACAGTTCACTGGTCAGCCAGAGATTTGGTCAGCCAGATACACAGACTTTGGGAATCCTCTCTCTGGCTCTTTTCTGTTGTTTCCCTCTTCCTGCTCAGAGACTATGGTTGCTCCAAGCCCTGTACTCTGGGTCTTCCAGGCAGCAAGACTATAGATTTCCACTGGATGTTTACATGCCTTGCATGGTGCAGACTGAGAGCTGACCTCAGGCCCAAAGTGGTTAAAAAATAAATAAAAACAAACAAAAACAGGAAACTCACCTCGTGTGGTGCCTTTCTTCCAGTTGTTGACTCGCCATCAGTTTCTGCCTGCTTTCAGTCCCTTGAGCCGCTGGTTTTTAAAGACTTTTCTCCCCCCAGAGCTTATGTTGTTTACTTCTGAAAGAGGTGGTTCAACTGGAGATATTCGGCCCCGCCAAAAACCTGAAGTTATCTGTTTTCTCCCACAACATTTTTATTTTTTGTTTTTTTTAGAGAGAGCACAAGTGGGGGAGAGGGGCAGAAGGAGAGAGCGAGGGCTTCTTAAGCAGATTCCACGCTCAGCACGGAGCCTGACTCAGGGCTCAATCACAGGACCCTGTGATCATGACCTGAGCCGATATCAAGAATCGGACACTTAACTGACTGAGCCACCCAGGTACAACCACCCAGCCCAAAACATTTTTTTAATGAAATTTTCAAGCACACGCCAAAAGTACAAGAAATTTATAGTGGTAACCTAAATTGTACAATTACAATTTCCTAGGCTTTATCATAACTGTATCCATAAATACACCTTATTTCTATACATTTCAAAGTAAACTTCAGCCATTAGTACTTGCCCCTAAATCCTTCAGCCATAGGTATTATTAACTAGAATTCAGTTTCGTTTTTTTTAATGTAAAATTTATATACAATGAATGGATATCTGAACTGTGCATTCTCTGAGTTTTAAAAATCCATTTTATTGAGCTGTAACTTACAAGAAAAGTTACCAATTTGGTGTATAAATTCAAGGGGTTTTGTAAAATGTAACCAATGCCACAATCATGATAGAAGTATTTCTGTTGCTCCAAAAGTTGTCATGCAGCCAATCCTCTCTCCTCATTCCTGCACTTTTTTTAATATTTACTTATTTTTGAGAGAGAGCACATGCGTGCAAAGGGGGGAGGGGCGGGGGGGCAGAAAGAGAAGGGGACTGAGCATCCAAAGCGGGCACAGTGCAGACAGGGGAGAGCCCAATGCAGGGCTCCAACTCATGAACTGTGAAATCATGACCTGAGATGCAGTAGGGCACTTAACAGACTGAGACACCGAGGCGCCCTTCCTACTCTCATTTTTAAGGCCACCCACTTCTGCTCTGAGTGGGAACCAGGGTTCCACTCCAAGAATAGGAATTAGCAGGAAGAGAGGCCATCCGTGGCCATACATGTCCGGGAGGACCAGAGAAGAAAATAATGGAAAAGTGGAGCCGGGGCTCAGGATGGGGCTCTTCAGAAGTGTTCCCAGGCTATCTCTAGAAAGGTGCTGAGTGGCTCAATGAGACCACACAATCCATTCTCCTACCTAAAGGTGGATTCTACCAGTCCAAGCACAATTGATGCCCATCTCTTGAGCCTGTTACGGCATCAGAGGAGTTCAGGGGGCAGGAGCCCATACCTATCAGAACCTGTTTCTTCATTTGTAAAATGTACTTCCTCCATGGGTGAAGGATCAACTCACCCTTGGGGTTCACATTAACTTGGACTCCTCAGTGACACCCTCAGTCCACACAACAGGCAGCAGGCCACATGGATACAGTACTTTTAGGGCAGAAGTACACAGATCAGTTCTGTGGAGTTGTTTAGGGTGTTTGAGAGACTAGGTCCAGGGATGCAGATTTCCTTGTGAACAGAGTCCCCTTCCTGTGGAATCCAGAGGCCTGATGGTTACCCTGCTGCAGCCAAGACCCAAATCTACTTGTCTTCCAGAAATAACTTGCATTTAGTAGTTGAGAAGCAGTATTTGTCTGGGCACCTAGGTGGCCCAGTGGGTTACGCATCAGACTCTTGAGATTGTGCCCCCCCCCCACCCCGCGCTGAGCACAGAGCCTACTTAGGACTCCCACTTTCCTTCTCTCTCTGCCCCAACCCCGCTCGCATGCACACTCCCTCTCAAAATAAATATGAAAAAAACTCAGTATTTGTGGGAAAATGCTAATTTTCCCAAGGGCGTGGTTTTTGTTTTCTACACTTGAATTACCATCCTCTAAATGCTCCGGAGAGAGCTCGCCAGTTCTCAGCACTTTTGAGAATAAGAATCATTACAACTTAGATACGTGGGGTTCTTGCCGGTGTTTAAGAGCACCGTCTCATTTGATTCTTAAAACAATCCCACAAGGCAGGAAGGGTAGGTATTAGCCCCCACTTAACAGATGGGAAAATGAAAACTTAAAGGCATCACGTGACTTGCCTACGGTTTCATGGCGTGGAGGGAGCGGAGCTGGGATCAGACGGTTCTGAGTCCCGAGTGCCTTGGAGCTGAGTCCCCTCTCAGGCTTGTCAATCTCAAGCCATTACCCACGAAACCGTCTTCGCTCAGGGTGGTAGAACTAGCAACTTGGGAAGGAATGCATTTTATATTATAACCCTGAGCCCTTCTACTATATTTAAAACTGCTAGTCATGACTCCCTCCCTGAATTGATTTCATGATTCACAAAAAGGTTGTGACTGACAGTATGAAAAACCACCATTTCAGAAAACTCTTATATTTACTTATTTGTGCAGCCTTCAAGAGAAACGTGGACTTGAAAATTTCCTTCGTGGTTTACCTCGCTTTTAAGCAAAATCTGCACACTTGCACACACTACTTAAGGATGGGACATAGAAAGGTTCTCCAGGCACAATATTGACACTTCACCTGGAGATACTTCTTGCTCTGGAGTGGACTTCAGGCATCTTCCACTGGTCTTTGGAGAACTCCACACCTGCACCCTTCTCGCCAGGGGCTGTCCCCTAATCTGGAGTGCTTGAGTGAGGTGTGTCAGGTGACTTTTGCCAGAGCTATTGGGAAAGAAGTGTTTTCTTTTTTAAAATAACTACCTGGAAGTAATGTGGGATCCTGGAGTGGGGTGGGGGCAGAGGGTATTTCAGCCTCCAGGTGGATAAGGCTTACTTGAGAATGACGTTCATATTCCTGAAAGCAGATATTCTGGACTTGGAGATAGACTGTTATAACATTATGATCATCTGGCTCCAGCATTTGTTAGACACTGTTAAAGTCTCTTTCATCATTTAAGCTTAATGAATCTGATTTCTGTAACTAGAAAAGCATCATATTCTTTCATAAATATACCGATAAATTATTGAATAGACTCTTAAATTTTCTTGTCAATTACCTTAAGAAAACACAATCAGCATTCAGCTACCATGTTAATTTCCAAAGCACCTATGAACAAAGAGCTACCAGAGCATGCACAGTAGCATCGTCTGTGTCCTCAGGGCCACAAAGGAACACATACTAGCTGTGACCTTGACTCTTTCACCCTATCAAATGAGGTTAGTATCACCTGCCCCACAGTGCGATGTATATAGTTCCCTTTGATTGGTTATACCTGTAATAAATTCCCTATGGATGCCAATTTCTCCCTTGCCTTTCCCTTCCGAGTTTCTCTTTATGTGTATTAAAAAGACTAGTCTGGATGCCGTCCGGTTGTTAATAGATCCAAGTGGAACGCTCTGAAAGACTAGCTACAAAGGGAACAGGGTCCAGTGTCTTAGAATGATTAATGTTGGTTAGACTAGTTTTGGCGGGGCTTCTGGTAGGCCTAAGAGAACAGCGTGTACTTGAGATGCAGCAGTTGGATTCTGCTCTGAGATGGACTTGATCGGAACTCTGTATAGAACACAGGCTTTACTGTGACTTGCATTGCTTTGGCCCCGTACCTGTTTGTGCCACCCTCGTTACTGCAGGAGGCACCCTCCTTTCATATCCTGGGCTGACTCTTGCCCTCCTCCTCCCCCCCCCCCCCCCCCCGGCGTGTTCTTTGCTGCCTTCTCTTTTGACACTTGGCATAGTCCTTTCTGCTCTGTGCTTTAGATCTAATCTGTGGAAACACCAGGTTTCAGTCAGAGAAGTTAACAGAACGTACTTAACATGGCAAAGTTTTCAGCCCTCAATGCTCTCACTTGAAAGGAACCAGTTCCACAGTCAGGCTCTTGCTCTAATTCAGTGGCTCAGGCCTGAATACTAATGCAGCGTTTCCTGGCTGGTTTCACACACCGATGGCTGGTTCTGTCACGCCAACTATGATTGGTTACTACAGTGCATGAAAACGTACTTGGTTTTGTAGCTACAATTACGTGTCCCATAGATGAGGCCTGCTCCTTGGCTGGAGCTCGGGAACATCTGCCACGCTTACTGCCTGGGTTCAAATCCCAGCTTTGCCCCTTGCCAGCTGTGTGACTTTGGACCAATAATCGGTTTCCCCATCTGTAAAGTGGGGGTGGTAATAGTACTGGGTTACTATGAAGATTCACCAATACAAATATAGCACAGTATTTGGCACACATAAGTGCTGGTCTAGGTTACCACTCGGGGACCAGCCTGCCTCCATGTTGGATCCTGGTTGTGGGCACTGCCGCTCTTCTCCCAGGAACACATAGCTGCACATCACCCCTTCCCTGCTCTCTCTCATCTTCTTTGGATTCTGTATCTCCCTCTCTCTCAAAAACAAGTACATTAAAAAAAATAAAAACACGAAGAAATTGTAGTTTTGTTTATAGTATTTTGTCCTGGATATTGCTTGAAAAAAAGCAGGGTACTAAATTTGGAAAACTTGCCAAAAAGTTTATAATGGTATCTAGGCACGTGTAGTTATAGCACACTGTCAACAGAGTTTTAGATTTAATCCTATACAACAGGCTATTTTAGTTTTGCCAGTTTGAGTTCCTGCAGACTTTTTTTTTATCCTGAAGACTTTTGCCACCATACTTTGTCATATCATTCATCAACTGTTACATTTTGTGAATGTAAATAAAGAATGCCTAATTTTTTGAGGTATCCATCAGTTAAAAGCAAGCATTTTCAAGGAATTCCCTTCCTTGAATTGTCAAGGAGTTGCAGCTGATTTTTCAGTTATGAGAAACTAAAATGTCCTAAGATTTGAGTCAAACACCCAGATCATCCAAAAACGGTTTCACATGGACTACTGTCATTTCCCTAGAGAGTAAACTTTTTATCTTATGTGGAAAAAAGTTGTGACAAAATCACATAGAAGATCCTTGTTTTCACATACTGAATCTGATGCAGAAACCATATTCGTTGGAAGTCACAGAAGTTCTGTTAAGGGTAACTACAGAACTTCTACACAAGAACCCAGGATAACAAAGCTGGGCTCCACTGCACTGCGGGACCTTATGGATGTCATTTAACAGAAGGATTAAATGTAAGGACGTGAGGATTAAATATAAAGCAAGCATAGGAGTGGAGGCACGAAGAGCTCAGGAAACATCGGCTATTACGTTATGTGGAAAAATGACAGCCTTGCAAATACATGAACTTTAAAAAAAATTTTGTAATATTTTTGAGAGAGTGTATGTGAACGGGGGAGGGGCAGAGAGGAGACACAGAATCTGAAGCAGGCTCCAGGCTGTCAGCACAGAGCCCAATGCGGGGCTCAAACTCACAAACGGTGAGATCGGGACCTGAGCCAAAGTCGGATGCTTAACCGACTGAGTCACCCAGGTGCACCCCCCCCCCCCCCCCCGCCCATCAGTGAACTGTAAGCCTGATTTGTATCAACTATAGTTAAACGCAGGCAGCCTTTTTCAGAAGTGTGAGGACTTAAAAACCTTCTCCCTCCGTCACCCCATGAAAGCAGCTGGTGGAAGACCATTCTTTTCTTCCTAAAGGAATACGTCGGAGGTGAAGGGGACACGGAACCCTCCTGCCAAAATGGCAAGTGACTTCTCCTAAGTTGCTATGTGTAGGGGCTATTTTCTGCCTCAAAATTTTTTTGGGTCTCTTTAAACGCTCAAGCATTCAGAATATTCTGTTGACATTCATCATCGGGAATCAAACTCTCGTTTAGACCTTTAGGCTACATCTCCACCTTTGTAAAAGGAGAAGCCAAAATCAAGAGTTGGATGCTCAACTGAGCCACCCTGGTGCCCTGAGGAACTCTTTGATAGGTCAATAAATCTATAGAAGTTTATGAAAAGACAGGAAGTTGCATTTTGATGTGGATGTTTGCCCTCAGCAGATATATAGTCACCGGAGAGTGTTGCCATGCGATCTGAAGGAGGTTGGAGGAGGTGGGGGAAAAGGATAAAGGCAGCAGGCAGCTCCAGGCAGGCACTAGGGGTGAGGGTTCCTCGAGACAGGGAGAAAGGACTGTTAAACTCCAACGTGGGTTTCCTCAAACATTAACAGGCATGTTTGATGCTTTTTTGTAGCACTGTGGGCAATCCGGTCAGTCCCATTTAAAAAAAGGAACAGATGGGATAGAACTTGTTTTTTGTGTTCCCATGTTGATTACTCTTGGGGCATTATTTTCCATGTGTGCCATCAACTGTGCCCAGAAAGCTCATGTTACTGACCCTATGCTGGCCTGCCTTCCCCGAGTCCATGCTGACCAGGACAAGGGGCACAGGAGGCTGCTGTTAGCAGTCAGGCCTGGACACCCGGAGCGCATAACCCTTGACTATGGACTTCCCCTAATGTTACCTTGATGTACCTACCCACCTGTTCTATAGAACTTATTTCCATTGGGCTTTTCTGGGTCCCCATGGGGTGTGGAGGAATGTTACCTTAAGTATGGCCCATGAACCAGAAACACATATACAGAACGATATACATACATACACGTATGTATACATATACGTATACACCTAAACATATATATATACGCATGCGTATATATATATATACGTATATATACGTATATGTATATACGTGTATCACGTATATATACGTATATGTATATATACGTGTATATATACATATACGTATACACACACACAGAAAATGAGCATTTAGAAACTTTCATCAGAATCTGACATGCCGTACCAGCTGGTTGTGCTCTGTAAGAGGATCTGTCTACAACACCCTGGGGGGTAAAGGTTGCCCATCTCCTCAGACGCCATGTTACCTGGAAGCCTGAACCACCTGGCAGAAAAGAGGACTTGGATCCTGCCAGCCCCGGGCTCAAATACTGGTAAGAGCACTTTCTGGAAGTGTGACCTTGCACAAACACTTCACCGTTTTGAATGAGTCCCTTATCAGGAAAATGAGGATAATGCTAACGAATCAACTATGGCAGCCGCAGTAGCAATCCCTGGACAGTTCCCGCTCTGTGCGGGCACCAAGCATCTTCACATAGTAACTCCCCACTCTCAACCATCTGCAAGGAGGACTGACACCACTCCCGTTTTACAGCTGAGGGGCCCAAGGCACAGAGAAGTTAAACAGCCTGGTGTAGGTCGCACAGCAAGTGGCAGGGCTGGGATTCAAACTTCGGCAGTCCCAGCCCAGCTCTGAGCTCCCACACACCTTGAGGTTACATGGAGCAGACGAGCGACGTGCCTCCTAGCAGGGGGCTGTGACCGCTGTCCATCTGCCGCCCTCTTGATGGGCTGAACCCACCCCACACAGCCCAGGCTGAATCCCGCTGTAGAACAGGCTGATTCTTCAGTCCTGGGGACACCGCTCCTGTTGACAGAGGCCTGCTCGGTGCTGCCCCCACCCCCACCCAGGATGGGACCACCATGCTGGTGAGAATCCTGGGGTACTTTGCCCATCCTTTTTTTTTTTTGCTTTTAAGTTTTATTTAGGTAATCTGTACAGCCAACATGGAACTTGAACTCATGACTCCAAGACCAAGAGCCCCACGCTCCTCTGAGCCAGCCAGGCGCCCCAGCCAGTCCTCTGGACACACAGACCGCCGGCCACCCACCCGGGCCAGCCCCGGGTGCCTTCCCAATGCCTTCCGGCTCACGTGATGTAGGGTTTGCATGTTCTGGGAAGTAGAAGGCATGGTCAGAAAAGGGTTAAGCCTTTGTCTTCTTACCTGGGTAATGAACTGGTTAAACTAACCAATGGCTTTTCAACTTTTTAAAAAGCAGAACACGTGCACACACACCCGTCGATAATATCCTTGACAGAATCCCACAATCTAAAATAGGTGAAGCAGAGCTGCTCTGACAGGACGAGGGTGGAGGCCCGCAGCTGTCTTCTCTGTCAACGCACCCCCGCCCACCCTGCTGGCTCCTAAAGGTGAAAATCGTAGGCCTCTGAGGAACGGTCTGAAAAGCTATCTTCAAAAATCTTTCAAAATTAACATTCAACACGCTTCAAAGATGAAGGTGGTGACAAAATGAAATCAGCCTCATGTAGAAAAAAAATAAAAGAGGGTCTACATCTTAGGAGAACTTGATTTCTAAGTATGAAGGACATAGGAACATAAAGCAGAGAGAGACCCTCAGAGCTTTGACCCAAACCAGCTATGTGATGGGGGGCG
Source organism: Acinonyx jubatus (assembly GCF_027475565.1). Classification (NCBI taxonomy): domain Eukaryota; kingdom Metazoa; phylum Chordata; class Mammalia; order Carnivora; family Felidae; genus Acinonyx; species Acinonyx jubatus. Next base: position 130,963,314 of record NC_069386.1, on the reverse strand, counting down.
TGGTGGGGAGGGGGTGGTCATCCTGAACCTTTCTGGGCCTCCGTTTCCTCACTTGTGAATCAAAGGCACCAAATTAGGTCATCTTTCAGGGTTTCTTCCAAGTACAATACTTGTACTTTTGTATGGTTGTGTGTGTCTTTTCCGGAATTTTGTGGGGATGAAAGAGACACCGCTCCACTCGGAGGAACGGGCGAGGAAAGGGCAGGTGGTAAGGGGCAGCGCGACCCGCCCGTGCGCAGAGAGGGGGCTGGCACAGCACTGGGAGCAGGACAAGCCCCGTGAAGCTGCGGGGAGACGAGAGGCAGCAGGACCCAGGCGTCTCAACAGCTGCCGCCCCAACCTCCGCCAACCATAAGACACACAGCTGCGGGCTGGGTAATAAGCGGACAATCACATTCCTCCCCTGACAAGTTGCGTTTGAATCCAGAGCGCCTTTCCCGATGGAGCGCGACACACAGAGTCCATCTTCAGAAGAGCTGGCACCACCGTGAGATCCCACATCGCTCGGAGGATGGTTTTACGTATATTCTCTTAACGCTGTCCAGTTTTCATTCCAAAGTTTAGAAAAGTGAGTTTTTTTTTAGTGACACTGTTAATGACCATTAAAAGTATAACCAGCATCCATGTTCACAGGAGTGACTTTTGCAGTTTTGTAGGGATGTAGATAAAACTTAAGGGTGAACGTCCAGTACAAACAACATCTACTATTTGGGGCTTGATGCCTTAAACCTAAATTCCACAGTACTTTAAGATTCTCAGGAGGGAACCCACATATTCCCGTGTGTATCTGGTGCTTTGGTATAAGGAATATTCCAAATCCATGGCCGATCTGGGGGGCAGGGCAGAAAAAACATATTACATATGTATAACACTTATTTGAACAAGATTAAAAAAATTCACTTACCTGGTAGGATAAAACCACCCATGTGCTGGAGTCTACGAACTGTTAAAAAGCTTTTCTGAACCAACCCCACACAACAGTCCATTTCAGACAAAGGCTGTCGGTAAAGGTTTGTGCTAAGACCCAGGCAAGTGAATGTGGAAACAGGCAAGCAGAAGCCAGGAGGTACATTCCGGCTTGTCACTTACACTGACAAGTGACCTCACCTCCCTCAGCCCCAGAGTCCTTATCTGTGCCTACACCGTGGGACTGTCACGAGAGTTAAAGGAGATAAAGCCATGTAGTGTCCAGCAGAGAAAGAACCTTAACAAGGGCAGTTATTATTTTCTCCCTTTATGAAGCTGGAGAAACCAACAGTAACAGATGGCATGGTCATGGTCACATATAACCAAGGGGCTCATTTTCACATCCGTGAAATGGTTTCGTTCTGCTCCTTAGGTTAGGAACTGATGAGGCAGGAGGGTCTCTATAATGACTGCAGGGCAATGTTGAAGAAGACAACACACCTTGATACGACACGATGGAAAGAACCCTGAAGACCTATGTTCAAATTTGGCCTCAGGTTCCTCGTCTGTGAAATGGGAATTAGCTGCACAAGCAACCTCCCAAGATTACTGTGAAACATAAATGAGAGAACACCTGTAGAAGTTCCTGACATGTTGCAGGTGCTCCAAAATGCAAACTTTCCCCCCTCTAACTGAGGTTTCAGAAACTGAAAAAATCTGAACAAATCACTTCTACCATGCTTCACTGCTGCTAGAATCAAACCAATTCAAAAGAACCATATATGCCTAGGGTGTAAATACGCTGCGAGGGTGAAAAATGAATCCCCATGGAATCTCCCCACTGAGTCTCAAATACACAACTCCAGAAGGCTGAGTGCTTACAGGGAACCAACCACTCGGCAGGTGAGCTGAAACTACCATCCACATGAGCAGCTGCTCAGCCCTGCCAGCCCGCTCTTAGGGGAAGCTCTCCCTTCCTCCCGAACAGAGAGGTAACACGGTAGCTCAGAGGATGGCCTGGCAAACAATGCGAGGCTCTCCTCACAGATCAGTGTTGAATCACCTGTGGAATAATTGCAGAGCCAGCATGCGCAGAGCAGCATCCAGCAGGACGTGCAGGGAAAGAATGCCAAAGATGGCAACAAGCTATCAGGACTCTGCTCTCCTCTTTGACCTTGAGAGGGTGTGAAAGCCCGAAACCACACCCAGTGAAACCAGCTTGTTAGAAAGCCAGAAGCCCGGCCTGTGTGGAACTGTGTTGCAAGCTCGCTTCCTAAGAGGTGAGGGTTTGGCAGGGCTGGAGTCCCGGGAAGATGCTGCTGGAGACTCCCCACAGCTACACCGGCCTCAACAGGGCACCAACTCTGTCCCACTGGGAGCACCTCTTCTGCGGCTACACTTCGCCCGTCTTTTCTGCAAACTGCTCTATTGGTAACATCGGCTCTACTTCATCCCCAAGGCAGAGCGCCCCAGGATCCTTGCTGTAAGAGCGGCTATTAGATTCACCACCAATGCAGGGTCTGTGATGCACACATCTGCCAGTCAGCCAGTAACTTCGAGACCACCATTGCATTTCCTCCTCTCCCAGTTGGCCAACAATGATCGAGTGAGGTGACCGTGCTATTGGCAAATCTCTGGACACTCTGCTTTGTAAATGGGCAAATGTCTGTATCTGTGAGCTGATCACCTGCCACGCTGGCTGTCTCTCTGCTGGGTCTTTTTGCCCATTATTCCTGGAAATCAGCGTTAATACTTGCGGGGCTTAGAGGAAAGCCTGTTTTAAGCAGCCCTCCAAAACTGTCCCATGGGAGAAAAACGTGCCTCATGATACCGGCATGCGCAGACCTGAGGGATCTGTTGAGTGTTGGCTGGGAGCCAGGCACAAGGCTGTGGTCCCCGGGGGTGCAGTCCCGTGGGGCAGACACACAAGCAGGCAGGCCACGGTCCTGGAATTCTGAACCTCACGTCTGCGCTGTGGTTCCCAGAGCTGGCTGATGTGACAACTGCTGGTACACTTCTCCACAACCCACCTAGAGGGACCTTGTTTCAGTCGGTCTGGGCGGGGCCCTGGCAATACACGCTTCTAACAAGTTCTAAGGGTGATCTTAACACAATCAGTCTGGGATCGGACAGTCTGGGATGAGAAGCTGTCTTTTTCCTGGGATACAATGAAACAATTTAAAACAGGAGTGTGATAGAAGATATGCACGGCAGCCGTGTAGAAGACAATGTCCAGTGGGAAGGAGCCCAAACCAGGGAGATGAACAGGTCATGATCTCATGGTTTGTGAATTAAACCCTGCGTCAGGTTCTGCGCTTATAGCGTGGAGCCTGCTTAGGATTCTCTCCCTCCCCATCTCTAAATAAATAAATAAGTATTAAAAAAAAAAAAAAAAAAAAAAAGCCAAGCTAGAAGTTTGGTGTCAGCCTTCTGTTTGTACTATGAAACAAAAATAGATTTTATTAACAGACATGATCAACATCATGTCTAAAAACCTTTCCTGGTTCTCCTATTTAAAAAAAAAAGTCCTCATTTCCAAAGAGCTTTCAAAAACAGGTCTTTAAAAGTGTATCAACGATTTTATATGACTTCTTTTGCATTTTCTTTGGATTAGAAAGTTCAATCAGCTGTTTCCCTTTCAAAAAGTTTATGAATCTGCCTCTACTATTTAGCAATAATTCTGATAGGTCTAGACTGAAGTTTCTGAATTCAAGAAATTATTGCAAGTGAATCAAGCAGTAGGGGGAGTGGCTAAACTATATGGGAACCAATGGTTTAAAGCACTTGAGAGAAATAATCATACACTACGTATGTGCTTAATCTAGACCATGTGCATCACATGTGCCAAGGTTTTAATGACCTCTTCAAATGAGCAATTACATACACAGCTAATCAGCTTAGTTCCACACACTTAAATCTGAAATATACTAAACCTGCAAAAGATATATACAACTTGGCAAATATCACCTTAACCAAATGATCAATATTGACTTCATCAGTAATCAGGTAATTATCATGTGGCTCCTTATATGATGCACCAAGAAAAACACATTTCTTGTGTGGTATTCTTGGCAAGAGTACACAACCTGGATCCACTTGTGAAGAAATAGCAGACAAACCAAATGTATAACGTCCCTCACCGACTATAAAATAACTGGCCTGTGAAGGGTGCCTGGGTGACTCAGTCTGTTAAATGTCTGACTTCGGCTCAGGTCATACTCTTGTGGTTTGTGGGTTCGCGCCCCGCGTCGGGCTCTGTGCTGACAGCTCAGAGCCTGGAGCCTGCTTTGGATTCTGTGTCTCCCTCTCTTTCTCTGACCCTCTCCTGCTCAGGCTCTGTTTTTGTCTCTCAGAAATGAATAAACATTAAAAAAATTTTTTAAAATAAATGTTAAAAAATAAAATAACTGTCCTGTGCTCAGCAAAGTGACACTATCATAAAACAAAATCTTCTGGAACTGTTCCAAATTAATGGAGACTAAAGAGACATGATGGCCAAATGTGACACGTAACCTGGAACTTCCCTTTTGCTATAAAGGACATTATTGGGGCAACTGATGAAATACGAATAAATTCTGTAGATGATAGTACTGAATCAATATTAATTCCTTCTGATAACTGTACTGTAGTTATGTAAGTATTTTTAAGAAATATATATTGAAGTATTTGCTTGCAATTTTCTCTTAAATGGATCAGAAAAAAGTTAACATGAGAAAGGAGATATGCAAATATTCTAAAACACTGACATTTGGGGACCCTGGGTGAAGAGAACATGGGAATTCTTTGTACTTGTAACTTTTTTCTGAATCTAAAATTATGTCAGAAATTCAAAGAAAAGAATATTGTAGTTGACTCTTGAACACGGGTTTGAACTGCATGGGTCCACTTACACGTGGACTTTTTTCGATAAATATATACAGTACTCTAAGTGTATTTTCTCTTCCTTATGATTTCCTTCACATTTTCTTTTCTCTAGCTTACTTTATTCTAAGAATGCAGTATACAATACATATACAAAGTATGTGTTAATCGACTTTTCATGCTATCAGTAAAGCTTCTGGCCAACAGTAGGCTTTTAGTAGTTCAGTTTTGGGGGAGTCAAAAGTTATATGTAGATTTTCAACTGCACTGGGAGTCGGTGCCTATAACCCCTGCACTGTGCAAGGGCCAACTGCATATACTGTATGTATTTAAAAAAAGGGGGGGATAGATCACTTAATAGAATATAACCAAAGCCTCTGAAGTTCTGTATGTTCCATTATTAATTTTTAAGTTTATTTTGAGAGTGCGTGCACATGTGTATACATGCATGCAAGCAGGGGAGGGGCAGAGAGAGGGAGGACAGAGAGAATCCCAAGCAGGCTCTGAGCTGTCAGCCCAGAGCTCAGCTCAAGGCTCGATTCCACCAACCATGAGATCATGACCTGAGTGGAAATCGAGAGTCAGATGCCCAACTGCCTGAGCTACCCAGGCACCCCTGGGGAATGCTTTTTCTACTGGAACTGAAGAAGCTCTGGGATATTTTTAAGGCTCCTTGATCTCTTTCGTTCTTGCTTTCGAAGTCCTTTGGAGATTAGGATTAAGTGGAGGAGGTGGAATTCTACCCAAGATTCTGGGCTGGGGGTGGAAAGTACATAGCCCAAGGCCAGACTAAGGGAAGTCAAGCTTAAGTCAGTCAGTCCCCACCTCTGCTAAGCTTATTCAGAATTCAGGTTTAAGGCAAAAAAAAAAAAAAAAAAAAAAAAAAGGAACATGAAGAACAGACAGGGGAGAAAAGATGAAGCCACAGCGTAAAGCCAGCAGGTGGAAGGAGAGGTCTTCACACTCATGTCCTGAGACACTGGGCAATTCAGGGACTGCCGTGCACAGGCCTTAGGCTCTTTTCATCATCAGCTCACCAAGGGGAAGGAGAGAAAATGAACACTGATCCACCATTATGGGCCAGGAACTGACCTGGATATTTTAAATAACAGCAACAATAGCTAACGTTTATGAACTGCTAACTCTGTACTAGATACGGTGTTAGGTGCTTGACAGATAAGATAGCATCTTGGTTACTCTTTTCAACAACTCTCTGAAGTAGACACTCTTATTTTTCCATTTTATCGATAGAGACACTAAGGCCTAGAGGAAGCAAACAACTGCCCAAGGTCACTTAATAAGTTGCACAGCTGGCAACACAGAAACACAGCCTGGTTCTCTAGCAGTAGTTTTCATTTGCGTGTGCAGGGGGTGGGGGTGGGGGTACAGATTTTCTGGAATTGTGACAAAACCGATATAATCTTGCTAGTGAAAAATGAAAATGCATGAATATACAACAAATTTAGAGGATTTAACAGATTTAGAGAATTCAAACAAACACAGCTTAGAAAAAAGGAAAAAGAAAAGCCTTCTGAAATTTACTATCAACACAACTGTTTATAGCTGTAAGTCACCCGCCAGAGGCAGCCGGCACACTAACAGCAGGAGACAGTACAAACTGGGTCAGATGTGTCAGTACAATCTAAGAAACAGGTCCATTGGCAGGGGCAGGTTTGGTGTGGTTACCATGAAAAAGCCAGAAAGGGTGAGTGAGGGTGGGGCAGTATCTAGAACCCAGCGAGCACCGTCCAGGGAAGAAAGGGACCCACTGTGCTAGGCTGACTCTGTTAGGGAATTAGAGATTTTGAATCTTAATGGCGTGAGGTCATTAAAACTTTCCAATCAAGAACAAAGATTTTCCCGTTCAGATTCAGCATTCACTCAAAAACGGTCGACTGGGGTCTGGCTCTCTGCGTAGGCACCTACGTTCCAGGAGAAATACGCTGGTTGTAATAGGACCTTTCGCCATTTTAAATTAACAAGCACATCCTGATTATACATCCGCTCTATGTGAGTCTAGTAAGTGTGAACTCGCTTCAAAGACAGACATTCTGGGCCCGAGGAAAGTGGCCCTGCAGCCTGTGGGGCTGGGTCAGAACCGGATGCCATTCATGCCAGCCAGCATGCCTCCAAAAACACCACGAACCTGAACCAACATTCCAATGACCTTCTATGACGGAAAATACTTGGTCACTGCCTTTAAGAAAGTCACAGCCTTGGGCAGCCAGGGCATCTCCCTTTTAAGAGGATGGGAGGTATCTGTGAAGTCAAAATTATTTTCATCAAATATTAAGCCATTATTTATTTTCACTTTTTCACGAGTGTACAGATGCTTTGTTACATCATATCACAACAGAGCAGTTATGAGAATTTAACTATCTTTCATTAACCCAGCTAGTAAAGAGGTTTGCAAAAATTGTAGATAATGCCATTTTCCTCACTTTCTTTTTTTTGGGGGGGGAGGGGAAATTTTATATATATGTGTGTGTATATATATATAATTAGGTCTATTACTATTACTTTAAAACTAACCAAAATTCTTGGTTTTAATTTCTAATATAGTAAACATCAAGAGATCTAAAAACCCATGTAAATAAAAGCTCTTTGTGGTCCTTAATAATAAGAGTGCAGAGGGATCCTGGGGACCAACCATTTCAAGACCTACAGCTCTTGCGGCCCCAGACAGGGCAGCAAAGGGGCCTCCTCAAACCTGCGTTTCCAAAGTTTTCCATGAGCCAACCTCCCACTGGGAGACCAACAGTTTTCTCCTCGGCACTGTTTCTTTTGGTGTAAAACACGGACACTTTCCCTTCACCTGTGTCCTACCTTTTTTTTTTTTTTTTTTTAATTTTTTTTTTCAACATTTATTTATTTTTGGGACAGAGAGAGACAGAGCATGAACGGGGGAGGGGCAGAGAGAGAGGGAGACACAGAATCGGAAACAGGCTCCAGGCTCTGAGCCATCAGCCCAGAGCCTGACGCGGGGCTCGAACTCACGGACCGCGAGATCGTGACCTGGCTGAAGTCGGACGCTTAACCGACTGTGCCACCCAGGCGCCCCAACCTGTGTCCTACCTTTACTTCCATACAGTTCTGGAGGAAGATCATATGGCACAGGAAAGGAGGATGTTGGCTCCTTACTCCCTGAGAAGAATTTCTGTTTTACTCTGAAGCTGTCCAGGCCCTGCAGACACACAGAAGGAATCTATGATTGCACCGTATTTGCTGAAAAAGACAGATCTCATGCAGCAATTATATCTTGATGGTACTCACAACAAAATTCAAATTATTTCAGAGCTATTTTTGATGTTTCATAGGTCAGATATATTCACGACTCCCCTAAATTAATCTTTCTGAAAATAAAAGGCTCACTAAATTGAGTTTTTAATTTAAAAACTAAATTATAACCAGGTTCACAGAAGTTTAATAGAGAAAAGAGAGAGAAAAACAATTTTGGATATTGTAGCCTATTTCTACTGACTGCTATGTACAGTTTGAAGGAGTGTGTAGAAGATGCTGCATATAAATACCTCAAAATACTTTCAATATTGCTATAGTAACAGGCTGCTCACTCTGGTGTAAGAATAAAAGTTGCCTTCATGTATAACGAAAGTGTTCCAATATAATATGATAGGAATATGAAAACAAAAACTCTTCAAGACTCACCAAAATGGAAGGTTTATGCCAAGAACCCCAGAATAGGGTATTATTTTTGGATCTTATCAGGGGACAAGTTAACGTGCTGTACTTAGGCTGATGTTTCTAACCACCACTGCCTTCCAGCACAGGGCCTGTGCAGCAGGGCAGGCGCTCAATACGTTAGACTCATTCTCCTCTTGCCTCCACACATTATCATCCTCCTCTGGTTTCCTTTATGGATTATCCTGGCACCTTGCTTGCAAGGCAGTCTGTCTGTCTGTCTCTCGTCCCTTCTGTCCACACAACCAATCAGGTACCTACCATCCATAATCTAAATACCCACATATTCAACAGGGTTAATGTCTTTGGAACCCATACAAAGAACTCGAATAGTTCTTAGTCTTGGTGATCACATAACTTAGTAGGGGAGGCTGCTCATGGGCACAGAGTAGGACACGGTAAGAGTCGGGAGTTACGCTAACTGGGGCTTCAGGCAACCTGAGCTCTAACATTGCTCTGGCATTTACTGAGCTGTGAGAACGGCTGATATTTGCATTTGTTCGTTCAACACATTTTTTTTAAGTGTTATTTAGAGAAAGTGAGAAAGTGCGCACACTCGAGTGCACATGAGCAGGGGAGAGAGAGGCTGAGGGAGGGGGGACAGAGAGAGAATCCCAAGCAGGCTCCACGCTGAGTGCAGAGCCCGACGCAGGCCTTGGTCCCATGTACTGTGAGATCATGACCTGAGCCAAAGTCAAGAGTCAGATGCTTAACGGACTGAGCCACCCAGGGGCCCCTCGACACAGTATTTCTTGAGTGCCTCCTCTGTGTCAGGCATCAGTGCCAGGCACTGAGGGCTTACGAGTTAAAGATGCCACTGTCCCCGTCTTCATGGGGGTACACAGTCTAGTGGGGAGGCATCAAACATACGCATTTATCAAAGTAAAGTAACTACAATTTGTGATGAGCACTGTGAGGAAAAACAGAGGACTACTGGGAGAGAACAGGAGATTTGTTTTAGACTTGGGGGAAGGAAATGATCAACAAAAGTCTCCCTAAAAAAGTGAGATTTTAATCAGGATCTGGAAGAGGAGTAGGGTTAGGAGAGGTGAGAGTGGAAAGAATATTCCAGGCAGAAGGAATAGCTTCTGAAAAGTCGCAGAGGCAGCAAAGAGTTTGCATGTTCCAGGAGCTAAAAACAACGGTCAGTGGTACACCTGACCACTTACTTACTTGGGCTCAATTTTCTCATTTGTAAAATCTGAATAAAGCATCTGGATGTCATCATGGTAAAATGTCTTTCATGTCAACACCCAGTCTTGGTGCGCAGCTGGTGTTCAAGCAACGCTGAACTGCAAAATTAGGATAGAGGTACCTTGCTTGCTGACTCTACAGGCTTTTGCAGAGAGAAAATCAATGCCTAAGTGCTCTGTACCCACGAAGGCCTATAGAAAGGTAAGTGCAATGAAGAAAGGTCCAGAATGATGAAGGTGGAGACTATTAACACAGTGAAAGGCAGTAAGTGATAGCCTGCTGAACTCTAGACAGAAAAGGAAGAAATGCCTTTTGCCAGTAGTAGGATAAGGAAAGGCTTTGTAGCAAAGATTACAGCTGGGCCTTGAGAAATTGGTCTAATTTTGATAAACAAAGAGATGGCAAGAAAGAACATCAAGGGAGACCGGCATAACTCAAGGCAGAGCTGGAAAAGCATACCACAGCCACGTGAGGGGGATGGGGAGTGAATAACCTAATGCACAGGGAGAAAACTGAGGAACATTGGAGAGAACCAGATTCGTCAATGTTTTGAACAGGAAGCAGTATGGACATCTGTGGCTCGTACTTATTTAACTGGGCCCAACCCCATGCCACGGTGACTCAGGATATCCGGGCATGTGGGCCAAGTCTGAGCCATTGGCGGGGAGACCATCCTTCTGTTGGGGAGCTCATTTGGTAAGATGGGAGCCTTAAGCTGCTGGGGGCTCTCATGTATTTCAAAATTAACTCTGATAATATGGCCCCAAACCCCTGGATTCAGCTGTGCCTGAAGCAACGGACTCACTCTCTGTGTTTGCCTTTTTTCTTACACTGTTTTAGTTGATTATCTGTCACTTACAAACCAAAGCATCACAGGACCCCAGTTAAAGAGCGTGGTCCTTACTCTAACATACAGTGAGGAGCTGCAGGGTTTTGAACTGTGAAGTTCCAATATAAATGCAGCCGAGCACAGATGAGAACAGACCCAACTGGGAACTGTGAGAGCCAGAAGACTGAGAGCGGCTGCTACGCCACCGGGAGATGGATTAGTGCACGGTAATGTGGATACAAATATCAAGCATCGTAACAAAAGCTGAGACACAAACGAGGGGAGTTCGGGAGAGTGAGGTCAGTGGAAAGAGAAGGAAATGGATTTGAAAGAGACTGAAGGAAAACCCAATAAAAAATCAGGGACATACGAGGGCAGAGGAGGAAGCAGGCCGGGAGACCAAGGACACTTGGAAAGGGACACTGCAGCCTGCCCCTCACCCACACTTCCACCCTGCAGAGGGCTGCTGGGCCATCTGCACAACAGTCACACTGGCATCCCTCTTCACAGCTTACCTTCAACAAGTTCTGGACCTTAATCTATTCTTCCGCATTATCACTTACTTGCTGTGTGACTCTAGGTAAATTACTTAACCTTTCTGGGCATGAGTTTCCTCAGCAATTAAATGGTATGTTGAGAGTAAGTCAGTTATTCAGAACAGCGACTGGCACATGGATATAAATTAGTATAGGAAGTATATTCAGGGTGCTCTTGTGATGAAATTACTCCTATTTTACAGGGGAGGAAGTACATTTGGAGGTTAAATAGTCGCCCAAGGCCATTCATCTATTAAGTCGTAAGGCTAGAAATCAAACCCTGACTTACTGATTCTTAGTCTTCTGTTCTTCAACTAAGCAAACAAATGGTCTCACATTCCCCACCAGGAGCCACAACAAAAGAATTCCTTGAAAATTTACGAGGTTATATTAAAGCAGGCCAAATCAGGATGCACCAAATTCTGGAAACCCTGGTTCTTGACATTTTTGAAAAGAGGCCAGAGTTTGGGAAATGAGGTCAATTTAATGACTATGAAGTACTTTACGTGGAGTTTTACATAAAACAACTTCCCTCTTCTCTGGCTCCTGGTCTATTTCTGTCATTTTCAAACAAATCATGGCAAAGCACTGAGAATCTTTATGGTCTGGCCCAGATCTGATGCCCCAACAGGTTTTGGCACATGCTTCCATCCGTGGTGTCTTACTTCACATAGAAGAAGCTTTGAGCCATCCATGTCTGACAGGAAGCGATATGTTTTTTTCCTGAATGCCATTTCTGATCCAAATTCTAGGGTATTACAGGGGGAAAAAAAAAAAAAGAAGTACCACTTTTCCCTTCAATCTGGATGTCAAATAATTTGAGGCTGTCTTCTAATTATCATTATTTATATATCAGAGTGATATCACTTGGCGTTTTATAAAACAGAGGAAGGCACCCTCTCAGGCACAGATACTTGAAAGACACTTAAGACAATATATTTATAAAACACCAGGTGAGAGGGTGGACATCTATCACACTGGAGAAATTACTGGCTTTTGCCTTCAGCTCCGGGAGGAAAAGAACTGTTACCACCATGACGGATTAGGTTTAGAGGCTTACTCAATCACAGAGAACAAGAAACACGCTCAAATTTCATCTAGAGATGTCGTTTACTTTTTAGCTGCATCCAACTAGCATCCTCAAACAGTAAAACCCTATACAAGGCATCAAGTTTTCCTGGGTAAAAGAGCAAGAACAGTGAACCTTCTAGAAGGTTCTTAATCAAAGATGGACTAATTGACCAGGAAGCGAGTTACAGGAAGGTAGCTGTCTTGTCCTTCCTATAACGCAGTGTATGACCAAGTGCAAGTGTTTCCAGGTGGGAGCTTAGAAAAGTCTTCACGGAGGACAGTGAACCCAACAGGCCCGAGAAGGGTGGGGTTTTGACAAGCAAAGGGCTACGTCCCTGTGGTGGGGTGCAGTACAGAAGGAGGAAAGGAAGAGCATCCCGTCACCATGGGTATGATGTCAAGATGTGGATTCACTGCATTCACCTCTGCCTTCCACCTTCCGCTGAACTGCTTGGGCTACATGCTGACACGGCTACTGCTGACTGCCAGGCACTGTTTCAACAGGTTACGGGCAATTAGCTCTCGATTCTCAAACGATGCTACAAGTCCGTTACTGCACTGTCCCCACTTCACACGGAGGAAAAGGAGGCCTATGGAAGTAACAGGTCCAAAGCCTAACAGTTGGCAAGGAGAACTCCAACTCCACTGTCACTCTGGCTCCTCTAACACCGTGTGCTCCTAGAGAGTTCCTCTGCTTGATCCTTGAGATTTCTCCAACCTGTTCTTCTTTGCTCTCTTTCCACATTATTTCAGTTTCTAATGGAGGCAAACAGTGGCGCGGGATCAGTCAACTAGTAAGTGGCAGTGTGCCACCAGTGCCACAGCTTACCTCACCCATCCGCCAACAAGCACTCACGGGTGCCCGGAGCCCTGGGTGTGTGGGAGGGAGGGGGGAAGGGGAGAGAACGGAGGCCGGGAGGCATGCTGCTCCAGGTGACAGGGGGCCGTGGTGTCACACAAAGGATTCTGGATGTCGTCTCGTGGGCCAAGAGGAGACACTGCAGATTTAACGTCAGAGGAACACAGACCCCGGCAGGGGCACAAGGAGCTTCAGAAGTGAAGCCGTAGCCAAGATAGGGAGCAAGGGGACAGACGGAATCAGTCCAGAGAAGACGACAAGGACCTGTAGCAGCAGGTGGCAAAACTCTTGCTAGGGCAGAAGGGACAGGCTGTGGCAACCGGGCAAGGACAGGAGAGGAGGAGAAGAATGCCAGAATGGGGCTTTACTGGCTCAGTGGGAGAACACAAAAGCTTAGGAAAAAACTCCACCTGAAACGGTGTTGACCAGCTGTGGCCCCTTGGGAAACCCTTAGTCCCAGCCTCAACAGACAGCAGGTGGGCAGAAGCGGTGTGGGAGGGGAGGAAGCTAAGAAGGTGGCTCCTGTGCATTTCATTAGTTCTTCCAGCCAGGCCACAGTCCCAGGAGAGCAAATACTTGTGGCATTTACCAATTCTGGCAACAAAAAGACAATAAAATAGTTTAACCAGAACAGAAAAGAGAGACTTGAAGACAAAGTTCCTGTGGATTTGACTGAAGCATTTTTGACTCTGATGACAGAAAAGAACCTGCCATCTTGGGGGCAAATGAATCTAGGGCTCAGGAGGGGCCGGGGTGCCCCTCAGCGCTAAGGCAAGTGCAGGAAAGCTCAGGCTACCTTTGTCTGGAGGAAACCAACTTGGATATTGATCTGGGGTTCTCAGATGGTCATGCACATTATTTGCAGAGATCAGGAGCAGCTTGCTGCAGTCACAAAGTGTCAGGCAGGTTCAAGCCCAGGACGAGTCAGCGCCTGACAAAGTAGGTGCTTAATAAACACCAAAATGTATGAAGTCCGTAACAGAAAACTTGGATCTCCTGGATGTACTCAAGGATGCCTTAAGATCTGGAATACAGCTGCCAATCTTGGAAATTATCGGATCTTTCCTATATTCTAATTTTCTTGCACCTAAATGAATTAGTCTAATAGTTAAATACATTTAAAGGGACAACCCCCCCTGCCAAATTATATACTTGATAAGTTAATATTAGATCCAAAAGAACAGTCTTTAACCACCTACTGTGTAACAACAATAGCTGAGTGCTAGGTACACAGTCAAATGTACCCTTGACATTAATCCCTAAAGCTCCTGAAAGTGTTCACAAAGGAAAAGCTGTCGACTACCTGGCTCTAATGGCAAGTTAGGTTCATCCTGAAATGATGTGTTTACGAACTCATTCATTTAAAAGCAGAAAAAAAAAATGTGAACAAATCAATGTTTGGTTACCAGAGACTTAGCTTTCAGATCAAGCCCAAAGATTTCAAATAGCACCTTTATTTTGATGAATGAAAAATGGTGGCTCTCCATCCACTACTTTGAGGCCACAGAAAATGTCCCTTCACTCAGCCAATGACTAGTTCCTGAGTGACAGGTCCTTATTTTGTGGGAAAGTGCAGAGCTGAGGTTCCTTCTAGGTGACTGCCTCAGCAGTGTCTGAGACCCTTCATTCTGTACCCAAAACTTGCCTGTTTGCAATGCTAACCTCAAGGCAGTATTCTGGAACACAAGGATCAGGATGCCCTACTAAACAAGGACAAAAGTGGCAACTCCAGTTGCTGATAACTCAGAGACGTGGGTGTTTTGGACGTGGAGCTCTGCCTAAGAAGCACAAAGATGGGCTGACCTCAAGAAACCGGATTCTGGATGATGTCCAGTTAGAGAAATGATTACAGAACTGGGTATTAAGTCTATTTGGCAAACTTGTAACGGAAAACATTAAAAGGCAGGTCCTGCTAGTACTAAAGAGGGAAACATAAGGCCTCATTTTACAACAACCTGCATTCTCATCAGGAGCCATTTTGACATTAATGGCTACAGAAATTTTGAGAACATTTATTAAATATATAGGCATCGGCATTTGTAAGTACCGCAAGGGACTCTTAAGTGTATGTATGCACATGAGCTTTAATTAGGTGAGTGATTCTACGGTGCGTATTACTTATGAACATATCTGAACACCTATGACACACAACAGCCACTGTGCTAAATTATGTGGTTTCCGGAGCTACTGACTTCCATGTTTGTTCTCCTCACAGAAAGGACAGTGTGCCCTCCAGGAACTTAAAGGAAGTGACATCAACTAACAGATGCGCCAAGCTCTATGAGAAAGCGGCTCAGAGTCTAGTCAAGGAGACACTCAAGTAAACAGTAACACGGGGGATATGTGATGAGCCAAGGTTCTAGAAAGCTGGGGGGCACCTGGGGTGGAAACTGCGGAGGCAAGGGGTATGGGGGGTATAGGGGTGCTGTTCCTGACACAGATTAAGGCTGGTGAATGAGGACATGGTGATTATCAGGTGTCTACTTGACTAGGCCACTGGATACCAGACGACCAGTTAAACATCACTCTGGGTGTCTCTGCGGGTGTTTCTACATGAGATTGACATCTGAATCAGTGGACTGAATAAAGAAGACTGCCCCCCCACCCCGCAGTGTGAGGGGGCATCGTCCAATGTGTTGAGTGCCTGAGTAAACAAAAAGGTCACGGAAGGGCGAATTCGCTCTGTTGGCTGGGACACAGGTCTTCCGAACTCAGTCTGGGATCGAAAGCATTAGCTCTCCTGACCCTCAGGCTTCCACACTCAGACTGAACCATATCAACAGCTCTCCTGGGTCTCTGGCTGGCAGATGGCGGAGGCTGGGCCTTCTTAGTCTTCAAAATCATGTGAACTAATCCCTCACAATTCATCTCTTTCTATATGTATCTACACATCCTTTCGGGTCTGTTTCTCCGGAGAACCCTAACACAGACTGGCTCGACCCATAACGGAAACTCGTAGTTCCACATGGCTGGAACATGAAGGGCCAGAGACGAGAGAAGTGGTCAGGCCCGAGTAGTCAGGAGTCAGGGCCTGAAGAGAAAAGTAGACCATGCTAAGGAATCTGGCTTCTATCTTACAAGATTTGAAGGTAGGTGACACAATCTGATGTGTGGTCTACAAAGACATTCTGGCAGCCGGGTGGAGAGCAGCTTGGAAGCAGCCTTGGGAAGGATGATGGGAGGGTACTATGGCAGGAACTGACAGTCTCTGGTCACGGTAGCAGCAGGAATGCCAGAAGTGACCCATTATCAAGCAGCATTAAGGAAGTTAAGTAGCATTAAGCACTAAGCTTGGGTGTAAAAGAGGAGTCAGAAATGACTGCACACTTTGAGCTAGGATGATGGGGTGAGGGTAATAGTAATCATTAATCAATTGTTTTAATAATGTAGCTTAAGTGATCAAGAGGATTTGAGGAGATCTACAAGGCCCTTATTATTCTCAGGCATCTTTTGAATAATATAAATTATCATGATTGGAGGTGTATTTTATAAGCTTCAAATTCTCTGAGAAATGGCCTGATGAGATCACTAATGCTGCTTAAAAAACTGGCAGCTTTCTATTGTCTGTATGGGACAAAGTACAATTCCAGTGGGTCCTGCCTGCCAGTCTCCTTCCAAACAGGAGTCCAACCTCAAGGCCTTGGCCCACATCCCAGCCCCTTCCCAGGCACACGGAATGGCCTGCTGCTTCTCGAACATAACATGCACTGCTCTTTCTGGCTAGAAGCATCCTCTCTCCTGACGGCAGGCCAAGCTCATACTCACTTTTCAAGACCCAGGTCAAATATGATCTTAAAGAAGCCTTCCCCGGGGCCCCCAGGTCTTTTCTCAGAGTCTTTGTATTCTGAACCCCACACACTATAGCTGTCGTCATGTACTATAATAACTTGTCTGCTTCCTGAAATTCTCCAGGAGCTTTCATGAGAATGAAGACTCCATCTTGTTCCTCCCTCCTATCCCCAGGGCTACTGAACTGCAGGCATGGGGAGCTGGTGGAGCTGAACCAAGTGACTGAATGGTCCTTCCAGGCAGCCAGAATGTTCAGTTATGAGCCTGGGATACATTCTGAGGAGGGGGCCGTGGAGTTGTACCAGACAGTCTCTCTTTCAGAAGCTGAGTGTCTCGTTCTGTGTTCGAATTACCCCAGCAAAATGACAAATCACCTCATGGCAGAGATCTCTGGGTTACCCTCAGAGTCAAAACCGTATATGTTAATTCTGTGAAGGCCAAGCAAAGGTCCACTGGCTTTCCAGAAACTTCACATACCGGTAAGTGACATAGATGCTGTGATAGAGTAGCTTAAGGACAAAGGCTCCTATGCTGCAAAATCCCGACACGGTTTTATGCAGACTGATAAAACACACATCAACTCACTTCCGGGGGAAACCCTCTGGCAGTAGCTATCTCTGGGGTGGCTTCCTAACTCACAACATCTGCCCTTCTCTGGAAACAGGCCCACTATTGGGACAGGGTCAGGACAGTAGAGAAGCATGAAAGGCAGACCTAAACTCGAGCTATCTGTACATGCGGAACGGCTGGCAAATGAGTGGAGAAGCCACAGGGGAGGAGTCACCAAGGGCAGCGACCCAGACAGGCAGCATACTGCAGGCGTCCCTGGTGCTGGACCGGCTCCACCCTCCCAAGTCTCCGCTGGGCCACCGATTCCATGACCTTCCCCTTCACATCTTTTCAGGAAACTGCCCCCTTCTGTGGGCTTGTGTAAGCTCAAGCTGGATGCTGTCAAGAGCAAAGAAAAAGACCCAAATAACCACATTCAGCCCTTTGGGTTCTGCTCACTCAGGCCAGTTACTTCTCTCACAGGTCATAGCACCTAGGCCACACATGGACATTTCTCAACAGAAGTGCCTTTTTAAAATGCCCTTATAGCTCAACTTGACCAGGAAGCTCCTTGGGAGGGTGAGGTCAAGCACTTCTGTGCACTGTCCACACGCCTCATTTTGGCACCTTGCCCAAATAATTTATGGTTCAGTGAAGGACACAGACAATACACCCAGAAACGTCTGATGACAAGATAGGGACAGTCTGGGGTCCTTACTAGTGTTATGTAAGAAGCCTGCTATAAAGCACTGTACTAGGATCTGTATCTCCAGACAAGCCAAGGAACTCGGATTGCTGGATAAAACCCTATCTTTTTAGTCACTACATTAATTATATGGTCACCCTGCTTGGGGCCTCACTCTTGAATCTGTCGGCCTAGCATAGTAGGGGTGGAATCCATTTTTTTCTATTGTTGCCTGATAGTCTTTGTAAATAACTGAATCTATTCTACCTAAGATGTGCTATAATGGGGGCTCTTTCTTATTCCAACAGTATAGAAGAAAGAATCTAATTTGGGGATTCTAAATGACTGTGCCCAGTTTTTCCTCTATTAGCTGGGTCTAATGTACAGTCAGAAACTGAATCAGAAGTAAAATTAGAAGCTTAGAAGGGTCTAGAGGACCTAAAGCACAATATACTTCTTTCCCACTACCATTTTCATGATGAGGAATTGAGTCAGAATAGTTAGAAACAACTACAATTTTCCAAATGCGGACAACAAAAGCCAAACAAAAGGGACCTGGAACTTATTCCATTGCTTAAATTATTACTGGGAGATAATCTTGGCCTTAGTTCAAAGCTACAGTCACTAAGTCACACCAAATTACTGCCTATTATCACTCTAGTGTTGTGAATTTACTACTTCCTGTGATAATGCTGAAACATCACAGGAGGGATCAGTGAGAGACTGTGGTTTGAGGGCTGGAATCCGGACAGCTGTGGAACCCTTGGGAAGTCACATCCTTGTCTACAGGAAAAGGGGAACCATCTGCCTCCAGGGATACGGAGGGGAGTCTTCAGTTGTAAGCACTGTCAGGATCTGCTCTGACTCTGTAGGAAAGCAACAAGATGTGCTAGAATCTTATATTACCCTCTGGAGAGGCCTATTTGACAGTCTTGTAGCAAAACCCCTCTGAGCTGGAGAAGAAAAGGATGGATAAAGACTGACGAAGGAGGAGAGAGGGAGAAAAGAACTTCACTACAGCGGGGAGGGGATAGTGAGGACACTTGGGCAGGGTGGAGTGGGGATGCTTGTTCTCTGGCATGCCGTGTCACACAGATCTGGATTGAAGCCTGAGAACAAGCAGGCAGTGCTCCTTCACTGAATCTTCTGGTCTAGTCACGTGGTTTACGATGGCGCTGCATCATATGTATGTTTATCGTAAGCTCAAGTATAGCAGGTGCCGAGAAAAGAAAACAAGCATTGGCCATCTTGTCATGTGGGCAGTTCCGACTGCATTCCACCAAGTATGTGAGGGGTGAGACGGTGGTCTTGGGGTCTGTATGCCCCTTAGAGTGAGAAGGTCTCTCTGGGCCAAAGGTGATTTTAATATTTAGAAATCAGGGCCCGTGCGACCAGTTCTGACGTGAAAACCAGCCACCTGTCTGGTGTTCAGCTGCAGAAAGAGAGCTGTTCCAAGCTGGGAGATAAGCTGGCTGTGCCGGACACCTTGAGAGAGTCACAGCTTCCAACACGGTGTGTTTCCAGGGGGCTTACCAGTTAGTCTGATTGCACAGGTCCTGTGACCCCCTGAATTCCTACTCGAGTAGCTGTTGTGAGCCTCCTAGCCTCCCGACTCGGGCTCTTGACACTCCCCTAACCTGGGATACCCTGCCTGCTCCTCTCCCTAAGTATCCGTCAACCTTCCTCAAGCCTTCTAGCTTCCAAAGACCTCCTCCAAAGGAACGTCTTGTTCTTGGCTGAGTCATCCCTTTGGTGACCTGTCACTACCGCCTTGTAACACATCTTCACGTTATGGTTCGCAATATTTAAATATTGTGATTAACTGGGGCGCCTGGATGGCTCAGTTGGTTAGGCGACCGATTTCGGCTCAGGTCATGATCTCACAGTTTGTGAATTCGAGCCCCATGTCGGGCTCTGTGCTGACAGCTCAGAGCCTGGAGCCTGCTTCGGATTCTGTGCCTTCCCCTTTCTCTACCCCTCCCCTGCTCATGCTGTGTGTCTCTTGGCCTCTCAATAACAAATAAACATTTTTAAAAAGTTTAAAAATAAAATACATACATACATACATACTGTGATTAACTTTACCCAAACCAATTACCCTCAGTCTCTCACCAGGTACACTCCACGAGAGCAGCAATCCTGCTGCACCCAGAACAGTGAATGCTAAATGTATCTGTCAGCACAGGCTTAGGTTAGAACCCCGGCCTCAGGTCACCGGGACCAAAGGAAGAGAACATACACACCCGACCTGTTCCACATGCGACCACTCAGGCAGTTTCAAGAGTGAACTTACAAATGCTGATGGCAAGAAAAGGACCCCAAGCTCATAGGAACGGATCATCAGCTGGGCACCATTCTTCTCTAATGCTCCCCAGGCGGCCTTGGACAGATTCGCGCTGCAGGGACAAGGACACAGAAAGGGCTGACTCGATAAGGTATTTCAGTGCAGGTCAAACTTTCGCAGCTGCAAGACCCTGGTCAAAAACACAGATAGCTGCAATCACATTCACTCAGTATTTGGCAGAATAATGCGTTTTTTAAAAATGGAATGTTAAATCCTGCCGTGCTATAATCCCCAAGATGTATCTAACAATTTGGGATAGCTTCATCCTCATCTGCATTTTCCCCCGGGGACAGCTATTAAAATGATCAGCCTTTCTTAGATTAGTTTTTCCCCCTGTCCAAAGGCCTTTCTTTCCATGACTCTGGTGTAGCCAGGGTGCCTGACTGTGTTACATAACAAAGTAGCATGTAAGAAAAAATCACGTCAATATAATCTTACATAACATCTTACGCTTCACACTCCTTTTTTCTGCCTTTAGTTTGGGGCAGGAAGTGCTCATTTCTACTTTCAATCTAAAGAAAACAACTGAGGGTACATGATTGGCATCTGTATCCACATAGTAATGGTGTGTTCAGAATCACGTTTTATACGGGCAGAGAGTGGTGGGTATGCCTAAAATCACAGGATGCAGCGGAAGTGAGCCTTGGACGTGACCAGAGAGAAGGTGCCAAGATGCCATCAGGATGCTCGGAACAGACCTCAGCTCTGCAGCATCTTCCCTAGAAACATGCTCTCCTGCACCAAACCAGGCCAAGGACTCTCACTTACCACTCACTGTAAACCCATCATCAACAGGTTCTTCCTCAACAAGCCTCACCCAAATTCTACTTTGTTTTAAGAATATGGAATATTCTCAGCTATTCAGACCCTTAGAGCCTGACTTCATGGAAAACAGAATTATTTCAAGATTCATTCACTGGGCATCAAGTATTCTTCTAAAGCAAGCCATAATAGGAAATCAGAGAGTCAAAGAGAAACAGTTACCAAGTAAGGTGAAAAGTGTCATCTCTGTTGAAGGTCCTACGGGAACAGAGGACTACGGAAATCAGAGCTAAGAAAACCGTTAAAACAATTAAGCTAACAAAGTATATGGACAGACATCCCCACCTTCTTTAATGGACCATACTGAGAACAAGAAACTATACTTTGATGCTCAAGGGCCACTATCATGAATACCATGGTCTATGATGGATCATAAAGATGGAAAATGCAGGGGTCATAGGACCCTAGGAAAATGGTTTACTTTCCAAGTCCAAGATGATAGCTTGCTTTTAGGTCTCTCGCCCATTAGTAAGACACGGTGACCTCCTGGGCAAAGCCACAGGTCTAATGGCACAACCAACTAGTGAGTGTGAAGTAGAAGCAGTCTCCTTTGGAATACCTCCCCCACTTTCTATGTTAGTGCCTGACTGCTCCCTTGACTTGTAGCATCCAACCATCACAGGCCAGAGGTACTTTCTAGCAGGCCGGTTTTCATTCTTTACTAGTCACATTTTCTTCTTGAGGGCTTATTCCAAGGTAAAGATCAATGGAGGGGCTCAGTTGCTTAAATGGCCAAATTCGGGTCAGATCATGATCTCACAGTTTGTGAGTTCAAGCCCCTCGTCAAGCTCTGTGCTGAGCCTGGAGCCTGCTTCAGATTCTGTGTCTCGCTCTCTCTGCCCCTCCTCTGGTCATGCTCTGCCTCTCTCTCAAAAACAAAGAAAAACAAAAAAGGTCAAAGGAGACTATAAAGATCCCTCTTCAGATGGTTTCTTCCAATCCCTCCTTTGTATTTAGCTTCTAATAGAATTCTAAGCATCCGGAACCTTAAACTATATCCTTTATAATTGGACTGAAAGTCACTTGTAAGCTGTTGAGGTGATAAATCAATATTCCTTGAAAGAACATCTCTAATGATTTTTTTTTTCTTTTAAATATCTAAATACACTCTGGATCACTGGTACCCAGGGCAGCCAGGACAAGGGGTATTTTTCCCAAACTCTAACCCTGCCTGCAGTGTGTGTGGTGTAGACAGGTACCTCTAAGTGTCCAGCAGAAACCCAGGTATCTTGTGGGTGTTACAGAGACACCACGAGGTTGCCTATGACAAACTCTTTTGTTTCCAAAACTCCAAAAGAGTTATAACTTTTCTCTTCCATTCAGGATCTATGCCCACAGCAAGTCTTGGCTTCTTGCTGTGGCCACTGCCATTACTCAAGTTCATTTCTACCTTGTTCTCTGTCCTTGTTCTTTCAGTTTTCTTCTGACTCCTACTGGATGGAGCTGCCCTCTCCCTTGCCAATGCTCAGGTTTATTTTGTTGTTGCTGGCGGTCAAATGATGCTTCATCAAAGAGGGTTGGGTTTTTCATTTACTTATATTCTTGAGGGTATGGAAGGATTCTGAAAGTTGAGGATTCTAGAGGACAGCCAAAGTTGTACTGCCCAACAGAAACTTTGCCCAAGCTGCTAAGTAAAGGTGAATCAAACTGGCTTCTGGGGGACAGGTGGGTGGCAGTCACAGTTCAACCAGAGAAGCAGAACCACTAGAGAGTGTACAAAATACATATAATTTACAGAAATTTGACTTAAGTAATTGCAGGAGCTTTTAAAGCAGTCTCTAAAGGCCATCTTTGCCCTGATGCTGGAGTTTGAAGTCTGTAGGGCTGACAGAAGTCAGGGAAGGATGGATACACAGGAAGGATGGATACACAAGCTAGAACCACAGGCAAGGAGCTAAAGCCACGAGTAGAGACTAAAACCATGCCTATTCATGTTGCCTCTGGCACTGGGGGTGTAGGTGTCCTGCAGAAGCTGGGCCCTTCACCACGGAGCTAAACACACCAGGTGAGACCCAGGAGTTAGAGAAGCTGAAGCAGGATCCTGCAGAGGGTGCAGAAGTCACAAGTCCTGCCGCTGCTTCTTGCCAACAGAGTGAGCTGGCTCAAAGGGACAACGTGTGGGTTATAAAAAGGGCTGCTACTTCCCATCTGCCCTCCAAATCTCCAACAACAATCTCATCTGGGGTCCACCCCAACCAGAAACATACGTGGGAATTCTGGAAAAAAGAACTTCAGCCTAAGCTGAACAGACACATTGCAAACCCACGACAGGATTTGCTGCCGAGTCCCCAACTAAGTTACTCAATGGTCAGTTATTCAACTCGGCAATTTATAGACCCCTTAATGACAGAGCCCATCTGGCAGATGACCCTGCCACAGCTCATAGAACATGCCTGCTAATTAGGGACCTGATCT
The DNA here is from genome assembly GCF_027475565.1 of Acinonyx jubatus. Classification (NCBI taxonomy): domain Eukaryota; kingdom Metazoa; phylum Chordata; class Mammalia; order Carnivora; family Felidae; genus Acinonyx; species Acinonyx jubatus. The sequence continues at coordinate 130,939,755 of NC_069386.1, read as the reverse complement.
CAGTCCCTAATATGGAAATTTTGCCCACCACTTAAACCTTTAAGAGTATGTTTAAACTGACTGACAATGTGTAACAAAGTTCCTAAAGGAAAGCTCAGGAAAGCATCGGATTCCACCCAAGATGCATGGAGAAGGCAGGCAGGCCAATGTTGAGAAAAGATCCGGGGACCCCCAATCAGGAGAGATTTCTGTCCGGCTTCCCCACTACCAGCAACATGCCAAGGCGCTCTTCTTCCCAGACATTCATTTCTTGTCTCTAGAATGAGGGGGTTTTGGTCCATGAGGCCATAATCCCTTCCTGGACAACAGTCTACAATGACTAGACATGTTCACATCTAACTAGACAGCTGCCCTCCCCCTATGTATTCCAGCCAGAAAGAATCCATGATTTTCACTGGGAGTTCACTGCTGGGAGCCTTATCTCCATGTTCAGGGGAACATGCTGGGGAAACAGCCATGCAACAACGGAGAAGGGAGCAATGAAGGTGACCTCTGAGACAATCTTTAAAAGCTTAAAATTTGGTATCTCCAGTAGTATCATCTGCCACCTCCAAGCCTGGCCTCCCCACCTCCCCACCTCCAAGCATTTGGTTTGAGCGGCTCATTGAGTTTACTTTCGAGATTCAGAACTTTACTTATATATTTTTCATTTTTACTTGAAGTACTGTTGACATATCAATTTTGAGTAGACAACAGTGATTTGACAATTACATACATTACAAAATGCTCACTACAAGAAGTAGGAGTTCAGATTTTGTTAGAAGGTGTACAAAAACGTAAGGATGACTGTTATGGGAACATGTGTCCACTGAAAACATTTCTTTCATCATTAGCCCTCAATCTAGGCAGCAGCTGCAAAGAGTGCAGACAAAGCTAGCAGACTGAGCTTTTAGCAAGACATCTTAGACGACCAGGGCTGGGGGATGGGATACTTTCACAGACAGATGCAAAAAACAGAATGTTGGCAGCAGATATAAGAGGAGATGTGGACAGAAAGGCTGTGTGACAAGGAGAGAAAATCACAAACTCTAGCTAATGGTGCTGTCACTCCTGTCCTAAAACTCCGCAGGCAGTATGCATGTCCCCCCACCCCACCCCGGTTACCTTCTGTTTTGCATTTGTATTGCATTTTTTTCTTGTACTGCCCTTGGGCTCTGTTGCTTTCTATGTACTGAAAGAAAGTTTCACGAGTGATGTGGGAAGATACTCACTGTGAAGATTCAAGCTGTATATAGATATACATAAGGAAATAAGGTTTAATTTTGATCGACTTGGTCACATTTCCTTCTAAAAAGTCTTTCCAATTTAGACTGTCACCAACAATGTAGAAGACACTCTTTTCTTAGATCCTTGAGAACACTGGATGGGTATCCATGAAAATTTTTGCTAAATAATAGGCAAAACAGATCTCATTTCAATCTGATTTTGGATTACTAGTGGTGGTATTTTTAACCATATTTATTGGACATCTAGGTTTAATTCTATGAAGTGACCATTTTAAAATTATGTTACTTGTCTTTTTTATTAGTATACAGGTATGCATTAGTTTCCTATAGCTGCCCTGCCATAAATTTAGTGACCGAAAAACAGCACAAATTTACTATCTTATACTTGTGGAGATTACAAGTCTGAAATGGGATGTGCTGGACTAAAATCAGGGCACTGGCAGGGTTGTATTTCTTCTGGAGGCTCTAGGGAAGAATTCATTTCCTCGTTTTTTCCAGTTCTTAGAGGCCACCTACATTCTGTGTCTGCAATTCCTCCACCCTCAAAGGCCAACAAGGTCAGTGGTCATACTGCCTTCACTCTGGACTTCTCCCTCTTCTGCACTGGGGCGCCTCTGTGATTACACTAAGCCCTTTCAGGTCACCTCCCACATGATAAGGTGAGTTGATTAGCAAACTTAATTCCATCTGCTACATTCACAGGGTCTGGGAATTAGGGCATCTTTGAGGAGCCATTACTTTGCCTCCCAGGGCTTTTCATGTATTATAACTATGCTGCAAATGTTCTCCCAGTTTGTTAAAGTTATTTATGAAAATTCTTTATATTTCAGAAGATCTTGCTTGCTTTTTTTCCCTTTTTGAGGAGGAGTTATCCAAGTTGGAATTTTTTCCTTTACATCTTCTGAGGATGAGGTCTTGTGTAGAAAACCTCATCCATCCTCAAAGGGTGTCTTCTGATGAAATCAATTTCTAAAATATTTTTGAAGTCCAAAAGCCCATCAATTTTTTAATGGCCAAGTGCATTTTTTGTGCCAACTACTAAATCTTTGCCTACTACAATGGCATGAGAATATCCTCCAGTTTTCACAGCATAGTTTTAGCTTTCTTACTTAGGTCTATCATCTATCTGTAATTAATCTGTTTATGGCCTAAGTTAGGCCATGGCTTGATTATTCTGCATCAATATCCAAATGCCTTACCACCATTTACTGAAAACAACAACCTTCCTCCAGGTGCCTTTATCAAAAGTCTCTGATTACATCTATTTCTGGAGTCTATTCCATTGATAAGAATATCTAGTCTTATATTAACACCAGTCTTATTCCCATTTTATGCCAAATCAAATACTGTAGGTATGCTTCTTTAAAACCATCCTGGCTATTTTAGATCCTTTGTATATATGTGTAAGTTATATGTGTAAGTTTTTTTTTCTTTTTAGTGTTTATTTTTGAGACGGGGGGTGGGGGGAGTGCAAGCAGGGGAGGAGAGGAAAGAGAGGGAGACACAGAATCTGAAGCAGGCTCCAGGCTCTGAGCTGTCCTCAGACAGGGCTCGAACTCACCGACCGTGAGATCATGACCTGAGCTGAAGTCGGACGCTTAACTGACTGAACCACCCAGTTGCCCCAATATACATGTAAATTTTGTATCAGCTTGTTCTTCTCTAAAATTCTTCTGCCACTTCTAAACACCTTGCATATTCAAATTTTAGAATCAGCTTGTTGATTTTTTACAAAAACTCTGCTGGGATTTTGATCAGGATTGTAATGAAATCTATCAAAGAAGCTGGGAGCAACTGATGTCAATATGGACTTTTAATCCATGAACAGGTTATATCTCCATACATTTAAATTCTTATTTATTATTTATTTTTGTTGGAAAGTTTTTTTTAATATATGAAATTTATTGTCAAATTGGTTTCCATACAACACCCAGTGCTCATCCCAAAAGATGCCCTCTTCAATGCCCATCACCTACCCTTCCCTCCCTCCCACCCCCCCCCCACCCCCCGCCATCAACCCTCAGTTTGTTCTCAGTTTTTAAGAGTCTCTTATGCTTTGGCTCTCTCCCACTCTAACCTCATTTTTTTTCCCCCTTCCCCTCCCCCATGGGTTTCTGTTAAGTTTCTCAGGATCCACATAAAAGTGAAAACATATGGTATCTGTCTTTCTCTGTATGGCTTATTTCACTTAGCATAACACTCTCCAGTTCCATCCACGTTGCTACAAAGGGCCATATTTCATTCTTTCTCATTGCTATGTAGTACTCCATTGTGTATATAAACCACAATTTCTTTATCCATTCATCAGTTGATGGATATTTAGGCTTTTTTCACAATTTGGCTATTGTTGAGAGTGCTGCTATAAACATTGGGGTACAAGTGCCCCTATGCATCAGTACTCCTGTATCCCTTGGGTAAATTCCTAGCAGTGTTACTGCTGGGTCATAGGGTAGGTCTATTTTTAATTTTTTGAGGAACCTGCACAGTATTTTCCAGAGTGGCTGCACCAGTTTGCATTCCCACCAACAGTGCAAGAGGGTTCCCGTTTCTCCACATCCTCTCCAGCATCTGTAGTCTCCTGATTTGTTCATTTTGGCCACTCTGACTGGCGTGAGGTGATATCTGAGTGTAGTTTTGATTTGTATTTCCCTGATGAGGAGTGATGTTGAGCATCTTTTCATGTGCCTGTTGGCCATCCGGATGTCTTCTTTAGAGAAGTCTCTATTCATGTTTTCTGCCCATTTCTTCACTGGATTGTTTTTTGGGTGTGGAGTTTGGTGAGCTCTTTATAGATTTTGGATACTAGCCCTTTGTCTGATATGTCATTTGCAAATATCTTTTCCCATTCCATTGGTTGCCTTTTAGTTTTGTTGGTTGTTTCCTTTGCTGTGCAGAAGCTTTTTATCTTCATGAGGTCCCAATAGTTCATTTTTGCTTTTAATTCCCTTGCCTTTGGGGATGTGTCAAGTCAGAAATTGCTACGGCTGAGATCAGAGAGGTCTTTTCCTGCTTTCTCCTCTAGGGTTTTGATGGTTTCCTGTCTCACATTCAGGCCCTTTATCCATTTTGAGTTTATTTTTGTGAATGGTGTAAGAAAGTGGTCTAGTTTCATTCTTCTGTATGTTGCTGTCCAGTTCTCCCAGCACCATTTGTTAAAGAGACTGTTTTTTTTCCATTGGATATTCTTTCCTGCTTTGTCAAAGATGAGTTGGCCATACTTTTGTGGGTCTAGTTCTGGGGTTTCTATTCTATTCCATTGGTCTATGTGTCTGTTTTTGTGCCAATACCATGCTGTCTGGATGATTATAGCTTTGTAGTAGAGGCTAACGTCTGGGATTGTGATGCCTCCTGCTTTGGTCTTCTTCAAAATTAGTTTGGCTATTCGGGGCCTTTTGTGGTTCCATATGAATTTTAGGATTGCTTGTTCTAGCTTCAAGAAGAATGCTGGTGCAATTTTGATTGGGATTGCATTGAATGTGTAGATAGCTTTGAGTAGTATTGACATTTTAACAATATTTATTCTTCCAACCCATGAGCACAGAATGTTTTTCCATTTCTTTATATCTTCTTCAATTTCCTTCATAAGCTTTCCATACTTTTCAGCATACAGATCTTGTACATCTTTGGTTAGATTTATTCCTAGGTATTTTATGCTTCTTGGTGCAATTGTGAATGGGATCAGTTTCTCTATTTGTCTTTCTGTTCCTTCATTATTCGTGTATAAGTATGCAACTGATTTCTGTACATTGATTTTGTATCCTGCGACTTCGCTGAATTCATGTATCAGTTCTAGCAGACTTTTGGTGGAGTCTATCGGGTTCTCCATGTATAATATCATGTCATCTGCAAAAAGGGAAAGCTTGACTTCATCTTTGCCAATTTTGATGCCTTTGATTTCCTTTTGTTGTCTGATGGCTGACGTTAGCACTTCCAACACTATGTTAAACAACAACGGTGAGAGTGGGCATCCCTGTCGTGTTCCTGATCTCAGGGGGAAAGCTCTCAGTTTTTCCCCATTGAGGATGATATTAGCTGTGGGCTTTTCATAGATGGCTTTTATGATGTTTAAGTATGTTCCTTCTATCCTGACTTTCTCGAGGGTTTTTATTAAGAAATGACGCTGAATTTTGTCAAATGCTTTTTCTGCATCCATTGACAGGATCATATGGTTCTTATCTTTTCTTTATTAATGTGATGTATCACGTTGATTGATTTGTGAATGTTGAACCAGCCCTGCATCCCAGGAATGATTCCCACTTGATCATGGTGAATAATTCTTTTTATAAGCTGTTGAATTCGATTTGCTAGTATCTTATTGAGAATTTTTGCATCCATATTCATCAGGGATATTGGCCTGTAGTTCTTTTTACTGAGTCTCTGTCTCAGTAAAAATTTGTTTAGGAATCAAAGTAAAACTGGCTTCATAGAATGAGTCTGGAAGTTTTCCTTCCCTTTCTATTTTTTGGAATAGCTTGAGAAGGATAGGTTTTATCTCTGCTTTAAATGTCTGGTAGAATTCTCCAGGGAAGCCATCTGGTCCTGGACTCTTATTTGTTGGGAGATTTTTGGTAACTGATTCAATTTCTTCGCTGGTTATGGGTCTGTTCAAGCTTTCTATTTCCTCCTGATTGAGTTTTGGAAGTGTGTGGGTGTTTAGGAATTTGTCCATTTCTTCCAGATTGTCCAGTTTGTTGGCATATAATTTTTCATAGTATTCCCTGATAACTGCTTGTATCTCTAAGGGATTGGTTGTAATAATTCCATTTTCATTCATGATTTTATCTATTTGGGTCATCTCCCTTTTCTTTTTGAGAAGCCTGGCTAGAGGCTTATCAATGTTATTTTTTCAAAAAACCAACTCTTGGTTTCATTGATCTGCTCTACAGTTTTTTTAGATTCTATATTGTTTATTTCTGCTCTGATCTTTATTATTTCTCTTCTTCTGCTGGGTTTAGGGTGTCTTTGCTGCTCTGCTTCTATTTCCTTTAGGTGTGCTATTAAATTTTGTATTTTGGATTTTTCTTGTTTCTGGAGATAGGCCTGGATTGCAATGTATTTTCCTCTCAGGACTGCCTTGGCTGCATCCCAAAGCATTTGGATTGTTGTATTTTCATTTTCGTTTGTTTCCATATATTTTTTAATTTCTTTTCTAATTGCCTGGTTGACCCATTCATTCTTTAGTAGGGTGTTCTTTAACCTCCATGCTTTTGGAGGTTTCCAGACTTTTTCCTGTGGTTGATTTCAAGTTTCATAGCATTGTGGTCCGAAAGTATGCATGGTATGATCTCAATTCTTGTATACTTATGAACGGCTGTTTTGTGACCCAGTATGTGATCTATCTTGGAGAATGTTCCATGTGCACTCGAGAAGAAAGTATATTCTGTTGCTTTGGCATGCAGAGTTCTAACTATATATGTCAAGTCCATCTGATCCAATGTATCATTCAGGGCCCTTGTTTCTTTATTGACCATGTGTCTATATTATCTATCCATTGTTGTAAGTTGGGTATTAAAGTCCCCTGCAATTACCACATTCTTGTCAATAAGATTGCTTATGTTTGTGAGTAATTGTTTTATATATTTGGGGGCTCCTGTATTCGGCGCATAGACATTTATAATTGTTAGTTCTAGATGGATAGATCCTGTACTTATTATATAATGCCCTTCTTTATCTCTGTTACAGCCTTTAATTTAAAGTCTAGTTTGTCTGATATAAGTATGGCTACTCCAGCTCTCTTTTGACTTCCAGTAGCATGATAAATAGTTCTCCATCCCCTCACTTTCAATCTGAAGGTGTCCTCAGGTCTAAAATGAGTCTCTTGTAGACAGCAAACTGATGGGTCTTGTTTTTTTATCCATTCTGATACCCTATGTCTTTTGGTTGGCGCATTTAGTCCATTTACACTCAGTGTTATTACAGAAAGATATGGGTTTAGAGTCATTGTGGTGTCTGTAGGTTTCATGCTTGTAGCAATGTCTCTGGTACTTTGTCTCATAGGATCCCCCTTAGGATCTCTTGTAGGGCTGGTTTAGTGGTGACGAATTCCTTCAGTTTTTGTTTGTTTGGGAAGACCTTTATCTCTCCTTCTATTCTAAATGACAGACTTGCTGGATAAAGGATTCTCAGCTGCATATTTTTTCTGTTCATCACATTGAAGATTTCCTGCCATTCCTTTCTGGCCTGCCAAGTTTCAGTAGAGAGATCAGTCACGAGTCTTATAGGTCTCCCTTTATATTAGGGCACGTTTATCTCTTGCTGCTTTCAGAATTTTCTCTTTATCCTTGTATTTTGCCAGTTTCACTATGATAAGTCATGCAGAAGATCGATTCAAGTTACGTCTGAAGGGAGTTCTCTGTGCCTCTTGGATTTCAATGCCTTTTTCCTTCCCCAGATCAGGGAAGTTCTCAGCTATTATTTCTTCAAGTACACCTTCAGCACCTTTCCCTCTCTCTTCCTCCTATGGAATACCAATTATGCATAGATTATTTCTCTTTAGTGCATCACTTAGTTCTTTAATTTTCCCCTCATACTCCTGGATTTTTTTTATCTTTTTCTCAGCTTCTTTTTCCATAATTTTATCTTCTAGTTCACCTATTCTCTCCTCTGCCTCTTCAATCCGAGCTGTAGTCGTCTCCATTTTATTTTGCAGCTCGTTAATAGCATTTTTTAGCTCCTCCTGGCTGTTCCTTAGTCCCTTGATCTCTGTAGCAAGAGATTCTCTGCTGTCCTTTATACTGTTTTCAAGCCCAGGGATTAATTTTATGACTATTATTCTAAATTCACTTTCTGTTATATTATTTAAATCATCTTTGATCAGTTCATTAGCTGTCGTTATTTCCTGGAGGTTTTTTTTGAGGGGAATTCTTCCGTTTCGTCATTTTGGATAGTCCCTGGAGTGGTGCGGGACTGTGGGGCACTTCCCCTGTGCTGTCTTGAATAACTTGCGTTGGTGGGCGGGGATGCAGTCAGACCTGATGTCTGCCCCCAGGCCACCGCTGGGGCCACAGTCAGACTGGTGTGTGCTTTCTCTTCCCCTCTCCTAGGGACGGGATTCACTGTGGGGTGGCGTGGCCCGTCTGGGCTACTTGCACACTGCCAGGCTTGTGGTGATGGGGATCTGGCATATTAGCTGGGGTGGACTGGCAAGGTGCACAGGGGCGGGAGGGGAAGGCTCAGCTCGCTTTTCCTTCGGAGATCCGCTTCGGGAGGGGCCCTGTGGCACCAGGAGGGAGTCAGACCCACCAGAGGGATGGATCCGCAGAAGCACAGCGTTGGGTGTTTGCGCGGTGCAAGCAAGTTCCGTGAGGGGAACTGGTTCCCTTTGGGATTTTGGCTGGGGGATGGGCGAGGGAGATGGTGCTGGCGAGCGCCTTTGTTCCCCGCTGAGCTCTGTCGGCCGAGGCTCAACAACTCTCCCTCCTGTTGTCCTGCAGCCCTCCCGCTCTCCGAGCAGAGCTGTTAGCTTGTAACCTTCCAGATGTTAAGTCCCACTTGCTGTCCGAACATACTCCGTCCGGCCCCTCCGCTTTTGCCAGCCAGACTCGGGGGCTCTGCTTGGCCGGCAGGCCGCCCCGGCTCCCTCCCGACAGTCCGTGGAGCGCGCACCGCCTCGCCGCCCTTCCTACCCTCTTCCGTGGGCCTCTCGTCTGCGCTTGGCTCCGGAGACTCCGTTCTGCTAGTCTTCTGGCGGTTTTCTGGGTTATTTAGGCAAGTGTGGGTGGAATGTAAGTGATCCGCAGGACGCGGTGAGCCCAGCGTCCTCCTACTCCGCCATCTTCCCAGAAGCCTCTCTAAATTCTTTCAACAGTGTTTTATGTAGTTTTCAGTGTGGATGTCTTCCACAGCTTTTGTTAATTTTTAGCTATTTGATGCTTTTGATGATTTTTAACTCCTTATTTACAACCTACAAATAAAGATAGTTCTATTTCCTTTATGATCTTTGTGCCTTCAAATATCTCATTATACTAGCTATATTACAAAAAAAATTTCATTTCATCTTCAATCTATTATATCCATTCATAAAGCTTCTCCCCATACTACTATACTGCAATCATTCAAAGTCACAGAAATCCTCCACATTATCAAATCCAATGGAAATTTCTTTTACCTCATCTTATGCGATCTCTTAGCAGCATGAAACTTTCATACCCCATCCAGAATCCTCCCTTAAAAAGGAAGCATTTTTCCTTGAGTTTCCAAAGGTAAACTGTGGTTTTCTACTTTCAATCTAATCTCTCTGGTCACTTCCACCTGATCTCTAAATACTGGAGTGCCAGGAATGTGTCTTATCCCATGTCAAAATACTAAAAAACATTGGTTCCGGGCTCTTGAAAAGATGGGCAGAGACAGACCACAGAAGATTCTTAAAGTCTCAATGAAGAGACACTTAAAACCCCAAGTTTCACAACAACAAGAAAATAATCTCAATTTATCATGAGCAAAATCCAATAGAAAATAGTATTAGATTTCCAAGAGCTTCAGGTAATTGGTTAGATGGAAATTTAAAGTTAAATGTATTTAAAATGATTTGAGTAAAATAAAAAATGATACAAAAATGCAAATGTGACAACAGCAGTTAATACCCAGCACATACTACATACCACCCACTGTTTCATCTATTTTTTATCTTTTAATTTATTAATTCTCATTCTAAACTATTAGATGCCTATACTTATAGTATATCTATAATATTATCCTAATTTAACTGAGGAGAAAAATCAAAGTTAAATAATTTGCCCATGGATTCACAGGTAGTAGGTGATGAAGCACGAATGTGAACCCTGCAGCCTGACTCTAAGTTATAAACCACAAAGCACAGTGTATTTTTACAAAGTCCCAAAGTGAAAAACATAGCCACTGAAATCAGAAACTCAACTGATACATAAAATAACACACCAGTTGCAGCTACAAACAAAATTAATGGACTAGAAGAGAGATCTTAAAGATGTTATGTAGATAGCAACCCAGAGGCAAAGCACTGAAAAATAAATTGCTAAAGATTGGAAAGGTTTAACATGCATTTAGTAAGAGTTGCAAAAGTAAAAAAAGGTAAGTTATGCTCCAAGTAATCTTGGAGAAGTATTGAAAAACCAGATTTTTAGACTGAAGTACAACACACGCTGCCGAGACTATGTAAAAAGAAAACCCCATCTATTGATCTGTTGTTGTAAAATACAGAACCCCAAAGATAAAGGAAAATCTTAAAAGTAGGCAGAGGCAAAAGACAGATGTCCCATAAAGGAATAGTAATTCAATAGTAATTTCTCAACAGCAACAAATGAATTCAAAGCCAAAGAAAAAGAAAGTGGGAGAATATAACCGTCAACTTAGCATTTTAAATCCAGTTAAATTATCAAAGATGAGGGCAAAAATAAAGGTAGTTTTACAAAAACAACTCAGAGCTTATTACCAGTGGAAAGATTTTAATGAACTTCAGGATATAGTTCAGGAAAGAAAACTAGATTCAGAGGGGCTAGAGGGGAGGGGTGTCAAGGGCTGGGTAAGATAGGTGAGAAGATTAAGAGTACAAACTTCTAGTTATAAGTAAGTCATGGGGATGCAAAGTACAGCATAAGGAATATAATCAATAGTATTTAATAACTTTGGTAACAGATGGTAACTACACTGATGGTAAGCATCTTGCAATGTATATAACTGGTGAATCACTGAGTTTGTCCACCTGAAAATATTGTATTTCAACTACACTTCAATAAAAAAAAAATTTATTGCGAATTGTGGGTGTGATGAAATAACTTGATTTAAAAATTGGCAAAGGATCTGAACAGATGCCTCGCTAAGAGATATACAGATGGCAAATAAGCTTAAAAGATGGTCCACATCATTTGTCATTACGAAACTGCAACCTAAAAGGAAATACCAATACACACCTGTTAGAATGGCCTAAAATCAAAAAACACACTGACAACAAATATTGGCAACAAGAACTATCATTTTCTGCCAGTGACTATGCACAGTGATAGAGCCATTTTGGAAGACAGTTTGGCCGTTTCTTCCAATTAAACATAAAGTTGCACCATACAACCCGGCAATCCTGCTCCTTAATATTTACTTAAAGGAGTTGAAAGCTTATGTCCACACAAAACCTGCACATGGGTGTTTATAGTAGCTTTAGTCTTAATTGCCACAACTTGGAAGCCACCAAGATGTCCTTCAGCAGGAATGGGACAGCAAGTTGTGATACATATCCAGATAATGGACTCTTATACAGCACTAAAAAGAAATTAGCTATCAAAGTCATGAAGGAACCTTAAATGCATATTGCTAAGTAAAAGGAAGCAATCTGAAAAGACTATATCCTGTGTGATTCCAGCATTAGATGGCATTCTAGAAAAGGCAAACTATACAGAGTAAAAAGATCAGCAGTTGCCAGAGCATGAGGCAACAGAGTAAGTAGTTAGGGAGAGATGAATAGGTGAGGTGCAGAGGAATTTTGGACAGTGGACTAGCCCACTATAATGTAATGGTGGATACCTCTCCTCACACTTTTGTTAACCTCCACAGAATGTACAGCACCAAGAATGAACCCTAATGTAAACTCTGGAATTTAGTTAATAATGATGTGTCAATAGTGGCTCATCAACTGTAACAAAGGTCTCACACCAATCCAACTGTGTTAACAATGGAGGAAAGGGAGATGATAAAGGGTACTTTCTGCTCAATTTTTCATTAAACTACTTAAAAAAGATAGTCTGTTAATTCTGAAAAGCAACGAACTATTTAGGTACATGAAGAGACAAGGGACTAAATTATTTGTAATTTCAATTTAATCCCAATAAAAATCCATTGCTTTACTTCCCTAGAGCAAGATGAGACTGCTGAGTTTCTACATAAGAACAAACAGCCACGGCAACCTATCAAAAGAGAACAGGGTACGAGAGCTGACTCTACCACACAAAACCATCGCCAAGTTTGGAGCTCCAGTGTCTGCTGTAGGTAGAACACAGCTTTTTATCTCCTCTCTGATGTACTAGGTGAACTGTCCTCATCCTTAGTCTCCTTTTCTTCTCTTTCTCCCTCTTCAAGTCTCTGTAGTCTGACTTCCACTCAGTATCTTTAACTGCCAAATCCAGTGGTCTTTTCATACTCCTTATTCTTCTTCTAGACTGGCAGTTCTCACCTACGAGCAGTTTTGCTGCTAAGGGCACATTTGGCAAGGTCTGGAGCCATCTTCCGTCGTCACAACTGTCGACTGCTACTAGCATCTAGTGAGTAACATCCAACAATGCACAAAGCAACCACCATAACAAAAGTCATCTGGTCCCAAAAGTCAACAGGGCCATGACTGAGAAACTGCTTTAGACTTCTCTGCAGGATGGATAGTTTTCTCCACCTCCTTTCCATCTCTCTTCCTTGGCTTTCTCTTGACTCTTCAGCTTTTTATTTAGTGCCCGTCCTACCACGAACCCTCTAAATTCATGCTCTGCTCTTGGCTCGTTCTAGTGTCTTCTATTCCTTGGGGACTTTCCCCGCTCACCAACTACAACCCGTTATGTTGACAAGTATGACTTCCAGACTTCATCAGCTTTGACCTCTCATCAAATTAAACTGACATCTCCATCTGTAAGCTGGATTTCTCTACTGGGAGGTCACATCGTCACCCCGAACCCAACACTCCAAAAACAGAACCCATCAGCACCCCTTTCCCCTCTGAAAAGCAGCTCCTCTCCCGCATTCCCCTCTATCCATAGTCTCATTCAGTCAGGCTCAGAAATCTCATGCATTTTGGACTTTTCTGCTCCAGAGTAACTACGTACAGCAAGCCACCAAGCTATTTCACTCTTGTAACATCCTCTATGTCCAGTGATCTTAGTCCTGCTCCTTTCACCCTAGAGTCTGGATCCAGATGGATTGCCCGCTCCCTGGTTTCTCATTCTACACCCTCCTCCAGGCGCTCTCCAAGTATCGATGTGTCCTTTTTACTTAAGCATAAATATATGGCCTGGCATTTAGGGCCCTCCTCAGACCAAATTTATGTTTTTCAATCTCATTTCCTATTATGCCTTTTCCTGACTCCCCTACTCTTAACTGAATTTAATGACTGCATCCACACCTACAAAAACATTTCCTAGTCCGTGATGCCTACCACCCTACCCACTCCTGTGGCTGAGCCCCTTCCTCCCCCACAAACCCCATCTCTTTCAAGAAGCTGTCTGTGGCTACTGAAGTCCGCAGATGTCTCCCAACTGAATCCTGCAGATGTTACACAGGCAAGAAACATCTAATTAACTCAAGAAAAGAGACGACTATACAAAGGCCTAGAAGACAGAGATTATCAAGACTATTTTATTCATTATGGTCATAGAATTAAAACTTCTAAATCACAAAATAGAGAAAAAAGTCTGTTGAAAATTAAGCACAAAGGCAGAGTCGGGTTGTGGGTAAGAGCGGAATCTGAGCTTGCATGCATTTCTATCACAATTAGTGCCAAGTGTCAATCTTTAATTTCTGTCCCTGGAAAATGTGGTAATGTACTTGCCTCATGAAGGTACTGTGTGGATTCAGAGGTGTGTAAAATGTCTCTGGCACATAAATGATGCTTAATAGATGTTAGCTATTACCATCACCAATACCTTGCTAAATTTACGGGAGGCTGATTCTGGTCATCCTCTCTGTTGTGACTAAGCAATAGAATTCTCCAGAAGGCAGGTCCATCCAGGACTCCTAAATCCTAGATTTCAGTTGCAGATAGGTCTAAAGTTTCTTCACTGGACTGCTTTACTGATCTCTTAATCCTAGCGCCAGTCCCAGGACAGAAATCTAGTAAGCTCCTATTTTATTCTGTCAAAGAAATCAAGAGGATTTTGTTCCCCTTGATATAGATATGTTCCCCAATTAAAAAAAAATTGTTTTAACGTTTATTTATTGAGAGACAGAGACACACAGAGCATGAACATGGGGGGGGGGGCAGAGAAGAGGGGGAGACACAGAATCTGAAGCAGGTTCCAGGCTCTGAGCCATCAGCACAGAGCCTGACACGGGGCTTGAACTCACAAACTGCGAGATCATGACCTGAGCCGAAGTCGGTCGCTTTACCAACTGAGCCACCCGGGTGCCCCTGTTCCCCAATTTTTAACGTACATCTGAGTGACAAGGAATTTAATGGTGTGGTTAAAACTAAACCAATTCTGCACATGTCCACCAATCTCGTGAGATTAAGTACCAAGTGGGACACAAAAGGTCAACTGTCTTGGGGGTTGATATGTTGTCATATAGATACAGGGCATTAACAAAGAAACGCCCAAGGAAAAGACAAATGAAAAGTGATTGTGACCCACGTTTTCCCACAGATAAGCAAGAGCAGGACACCAGAGGAGACCTGATACTTGGGTGTGGGCTTTAAAGTCACAGTCTGACAAGTCACCGAGTACTGTGAGAAATCTATTCGCAACCTCGTTTTGTTCCTCACACAGGCATATTACGTCCTCAAGCAAATGCTTCCACATCCATGCTGAATTCAGAAGGCTAGCTTTCATTCCACTGCATAGCTCAGCTCAGCTGTCAACTTGGTCTTTAAAAGGATCCGTCTACCCTTGATCCCACAAATGGAATTACATGGGCTTTAGAAGTCATCACATCAGTATCCAGAATCCAAAAGGACAAAAAATACTGTCAAAAAGAATCAAAAGTTGCTTTGCAAATCTAGGTCAAAATTGGTATTCGGAACATCCTATCAAAGAGTTTCAATGTGTGTTTATCACAGTAACCACTATGATAACCAAAAACTGCTTACTATTTCATTTTCTATAGACATGTTCCATTATTTTGGTCCATCTCCTATGGTGGAAAGCAAATACAAAGAATTGAAAAGAGCAACGGATTCGTAAGATTTGAGTTCTGGTTTTATCCAGTTATCCCCTTGGGGTTATGTCCTTTGGATGCCACCTTTTCATCTGTGATATGGGTTTAACGCTGTTTGTTCACTTCCCTGGTTGATAATGAGGAATGAATGAAGTAATCTAGGTGAAAGTCCTTAGTAAATTGTGAAAACACAAAGGTAAGGTTTGTAAACTATTCATAATTAAGAAGAACTATGAAATAGGAGACTGGGCCCAGGAGATTATTATAATGGCTTTTCAATCTTTAAAAAAAGAAAAATCTGGAGAGTCCTTTGTCCAAAGGACACATTTAATGCAGACAAAAGGCAAATGTCTCTAGGTGCACCCGGAATTACTTGCATTCCCCTCCCTCTACCCTCTGTGGTAGTGAGCTCTGAAAGGGGTTTCCAGAATCCTTAGGGCTCCAAGGAACATGGCGTGAAAATCCCTGGTTTAGTCCCATCTCTGGTTTTACTCATAGGGAAACAGCCCAGAGGGCTGAAGCAAACAACAGTGGTTGCAGACAGTAGACTGTTATAGACAGGTAACACTACAAGTCCAATGTACAGTCACTTTTTGTTCAATTACCCTAGTGGCCTTCAAAAGCTTTCTGAAGAGCAGTCTCTCCCTCATGTCCCAACAAAGTCTGTGTAGGCAGGTCCTTGCCTTTGCTTGCCCGGGTCCCACAGCAGTGCGGCCTGCTGGGAACCCTTCCCATCCTTTTCAGAGTCTCCCAGAGAACAGCACAAAGTAGTGGTGCTGCTGAGCAGATGGATGGTTTGTACTAGCACCTTCTGAGATGGCCTAAGGAGCAGCCTCCTTGGGGTCAGTGACCAGCCCCACAAAGCTTGATGGGGTCTCTCTCTTCTAGAGAGCTATGCTCACAACCCTGCAGGCAACCCAATTTCTCCTGCTCTCTCAACCTGATCCGAGTCTTTCAGAGGTTTCTGTAATTAGGTCTCTGGGTGAAGACCCCTCAGTTTTTCTTTTCCACTGGCATCTTTACCATGTTTGGAATTCCGCATCAATTGCTCACATTTTTCTGCCTCTATGCTTTATTGCCTTTAACCCATCCCATAAACTAATTCCAGAAAGAGCATGACTTAGAAGAAACTAAAGATCTGGGTTCAACTTCTAGTTCAACCATTTACTAGATGAGCAGCCTCAACTCTCGTACCTGTTTCTACTTCCATAAAATAGCTAGGATAAGATCTGCTCCATTTAGATCCCAGAGCACATGACAACATTATGATGAGAACAGTGTGTCAATCATAAAGCCTTGAACGACGGGCTTTACCAGTAATATTGTCATTAACAGTGTGGGTTGTCTCACCCTTGTTCAAAAACATTCAGTGATCCTTATCCGCAAAGTCTGAAGTCCTCTGCCTGTCACACAAGATCCACAAGCCTGGCCCCATCCACCATCAGGCTTCTCTCTCGTCCTTCCCACCCAAGGCTTCATGCCAACCCAGATGAGCTCTACCTCCCCCAGCACATCTGGTCTCAGGACTCAAGAACAGGATTTCTTCTACCTCAAGTACCCCTTTCTGAAGCTTCATCTAGTTATTTAATGCAGGAGAGATCTCTTTCCTCTGAAAGACACCGCACCTTATTAGTGACACCCTGGATGCATTTAACTGCTACAGTGTAAGAAATTCCCAGGAACCCTTGCACGCACACACACAATCACCTACCTGTCTCTCACTAGGGACTGATCAAGCTCTCAGTACCTCAGCAGATCTAGCTACTGACATACCAAGCTGAGGGACACCTACAGGCTCACAGGCCCAGCACAGTCATCAGGAAGAAGTACTGAATACGTATTTGCAAATGGCAAAAAAGAGGAGTAAAAGAGGTCAATGGTTTAACCCATCCCCCCACCCACCTCTCCTCTGGTAACCATCAGTCTGCTCTCTACAGTTAAGAACCGGTTTCTTTTAAAGGAAAAAAGAAATGTTTCTTGGTTTAAGTTTATTTTGAGAGCTTGCACGCACAAGTGGGGGGTGAGGCAGGAGAGAAAGAGAGAATCCCAAGCAGGCTCCCTGCTGCCAGCCCAGAGCCTGACATGGGGCTCAGTCTCAGTAACTGTGACATCATGACCTGAGCCGAATCCAAGAGTTGGCTGCCTAACAGACTTAGCCACTCAGGTGCTCCTGCCTCTTTTTTTCCCCATTTGTTTGTTTTGTTTCTTACACTCTGTATGTGAGTGAAATCATATGGTATTGGTCTCTGACTTGTTTCACTTAGAATAAGCGCATTACATACAGTACGATAATATACTGTAATAAGTAACCTCCACATCTATTTTCCATCATCTTCACAACATTCCCCAAGTGAGATAAAACCTAGTTTAGAAAATTCACTAGCTCCATCCATTTGCCGGGGAGTGCACTTGTGATGAGCACTAGGTGTTCTATGGAAGTGTTGAATCACTATACTGTACACCTGAAACTAACATTACATTGTATGTTCACTGGAATTTGAATAAAAACTTAAAGACATGACACAGAAACAGTGGAGACCACATACACACAGATTTAGCAGACAGCCATCTACAACCTGTAAGTCAGGAGAAACCAATCCTGACACCCTGATTTCAAACTTCTACCCTCCATAAGTGTGAAAAAATAAATGTTGTTTACACACATGCATACACATACACACAGTGAATCGTAACAGGAACAGAAACATCCCAAAGGCAGACGCCGTGGGTGGCATTAACGACTATGCAACATGGCTGAGTTTGGCATAAACAGATTAGATGAGAAGTTAGAGGATTAGGTACTCAAGACATATGTCAGCTGCCTGGAGGTTGACCAGTAAATGGGAATTGGATGGCCAGTTTGAAGGAGTGTTTTAAAAAAGCACTGAAGCCTTAGCTGCTATCCGCCACCAAAGCCTGGCACAAAATGAAGGGTCAGTGAGCACTTGGTCAATGAAGTAAGAGGCAGGACACACAGAGGCTGAGAAAAAGCAACCAGGCACTCACCGCCAGCCCACAGTTCTCTGCACTCACTCAGCAAGGGCCACAAATGACTGCTATGGCAGAAACTAAAACCTTTACAGGTTGGGAAAGCTGTGGCAAAGCAATGGGTAGGAAGGTCCAGCATTCTGAAGGGCAGGGTAAGAGAAGTCAGGGCAAGACCTGGTACAACAGCACTAAAAGATGTCAGCAGGGAAGAGGGAAGGCTTGGCAGGTACTTAAAGAAAAGGGGGCTGCAGTCAGTTTCTAAGCTGTGTGTTCTCCCCACCATCTTAGCCAGCAGCGCTGATCCCAAAGCTGAAGGACAACAGAACTACACGAACCAGAATACAAGTTCCTGGCTCGCTATCCATAACCAAAGCCTAGTGCAGTGCCTCGGACACAGACAAGAAATTGTCCCGCTAGACTACCTGGGTTTGAATCCTATTCTACCGCCTTACCAACTGGGACACTTCAGACATGTTATTCAAACTCTTCAGGCTTTAGTTTTCACATCTCTAAAACGGGAACGTTACTATTATCTAGCTAATTGAGAGGATTAGAGAAGTTAGAATAAAAAAGTACTTGGTGAACACAGCACAAGGTCTAAACTTGAACTGTTGTACACCTGAAACTAACCTAACAATCTAAAACAAGAACAAAACTAAAACAAAAACCACTTGGTCAGCATATAGTAAGCACCAAACAAGTATCTGGTATTACTTATAATGGGTTTCCTTCGGGGGCTAGAACCCGGTGAAGGACGCCCAGATAGAACGTCCTCCTCTCAAGCCACAGGGATACTTCGTGACTAGCAGTGCCCTTGTACCTGGATCTAAAGGTCTAGGTCAGAGGGGGGTCTCATACTTTTTCCTCCTCAGGGATAATGCTCCATCAGACATGCTTCCATTAGCATGAAAAGGGGCATGCTCTGTCTTTGGTCTACTTGTACCAGAATCCAAGAAAGTTAAGGGTGGGGATATGACCTCAAATCATCATTAACGCGTAAAGGAAGTCAGCCACAGGCTTTCATACTGATACCATTATTTTTAATAAAGGACATGAGGCATAGCAACTAACCCCAATATCTTGGAGCCACAGTGCCAGGCAACCAAGTCGACCCAATGACATCTGCAGAGACTTTTTTGTGTGTGACCCAATTTGATTCTCACTGGAAAAAAAAAAAAAAAAATCAAAGGAAGAAAAAAGACTGTTCCAGATCCAAAGGAACAGACGTTAGAGAAGTACTGCACGGCAATGCCGAAAAGCAGAGCAGGGTACAATGTCTTATGTTTCCTCAAAAAGTCACGGTGGTTTTACAGTTAAGCACTTGTCTCATTTCCCCCCAGAGTGGCAGCACCAACATTTCTGCTTATCCCCAACCATCCCGCAATGCCTGTCGGTTGCTAGGCAACCGTAACTGCGATTGCTTTCTGCCCACCCACAATGCACAGCTTTCATAATTGTTCTTGTCGGGTTTGCCAATTACTCCTAGGAACTATCTTTTTAGCCAAGGCTGCTTCTTAAGTTCGTCTTCTTGCCTGCTTGGTCCTATGGTAAAATTTTAACACTGATTTGTCATCATGTCTCAGTAATTTCAATAACAGGCTGCCCAAACATGGGATGATTTCATGGTAGGATCAAAAACTATAAATAGCTTGACATAAAAGCAACCAGACAAAAGAGAAAATTGCCAGCCAACATAACATTTTAATATGTTCAAGCTAAAGTGCTAGTTTTAAGGTTATTTGAATAATATACTTCTGGCTGAACGTACTGGTTTTGATTTCATAGAATAATTTTCAACAATTTGTAAATTAATCACATATTCAAGTTAGAAAAGGCTTTAACTATGGACAAGTCTTTAAATCACATATCCTTCCACACATATCCTTTCAAACAGAAAAGCTTTTTAAAAGCTGCTTTCTTTTCAAAAAAAATTTTTTTTAAGTTTATTTATTTATTTTGAGAAAGACAGTTTGGGCAGGGGAGGGGCAGAGAGAAAGAATCCCAAAAGCAGGCTCCACACTGCCAGTGCAGAGCCGATGGGCTTGTACTCACATTGAAATCATGACCTGAGCCAAAAACTGAGTCGAACACTTAACTAAGACACCCAGGTGTCCCTTACATGGTTTTCTTGAATCCTTAGGGAACTTATGAACAACGATCTAACACAGAGTTAACACAGGCCCTAAAAAACAAGCAGTTACATACAGTATAATCATATAGAATAACAGGTAACCTCCACATCTATCTTCCATCATCATCTTTGCAACATTCCTGAAGTGAGAGAAAACCCAGGTTATAAATGGCATTCCCCAAATTTATGTGGCAAGGCTAGTAAGTGGCAGTCCCAAATAGGAATGCGGATCTTTAGATTCCATCTTGGTATTGTTTCCTCAACAGTAGGTTGGCTGTCTGGGTAACATCAGCCATCCTCTGCGGTACCTAGGTTTGACGGTTCATGGGGTTAAAAGCTATTAAATCCAAGACACTAGTAGTGATTTGAGGCTGAGGAGCAGGACGGCTGGGGAACAGGAGTGGGAAGACAAACTTTTTCCACCTGCCCTTTTCTCGTTATGTGCATATATACACCTATGTGAACAACATTTTGTGAAGGGCTCTCATTCAAGTACATATAGGTCACTAACAATACGCCGTGCACAGTGTTAGATGCTGAGGATGTGAAGGTAAAACCTGGTAGCTGTCTTCAAACAGTTCATAATATATCAAGGCAAAGGAACCCACAAAGAACCAAGAAGGAATATGTAAAAAAGACCAAGCAAAAAGTGCTATAGGGGCATCCAGATGGTTCAGGCGGTTCGGTGTCCGACTCTTGATTTTGGCTGAGATCATGATCTCACAGTTCATGAGTTTGAGCCCCACATCAGGCTCCACGCTGATGTGCAGAGCCTGCTTGGGATTTTCTCTGCCCCTCCGGTGCTCATGCTCGTGCTCTCTCAAGAGAAATTAAAAAAAAAAAAAGTGCTATAAAAACACAATAGAAAACAATGAATTATGTCTGCTGAGCTAGAAAAATTTTCAAAGGGGAACACCTGAAATAGACCTTAAGGATAAGCACAACCATTCTAGATAGTACAAAAAGAAAAACTTAGAACCTGAGAATCAGTGAGCAAATGAATAGCAGTTTGATTATAGGGATTACCACCTTCTCAAAAACTTCTGGGTCACTATAGACCAGGCACTGTATGAAAACATAAGACATTACACAAAATTACCAATAGGATGAGTTTTTTAGCTGGACAAGTATAGATAAGAACTACAAACTCACTTTCTTTTAGAGTAGGACAAAAACTTTTCAAGTATCCAGTTCAATCAAATAGAAACTTCATTAAAAATGGTTTCAGTGCAGATATTAGAATTCTCAGTGGCAACCATATACTAAAACCTAACCCAGGATCTATGCAAAAGGCTATCAGTGAGAACACATAAGCAAAGAGAGGCTATTAAAACTTTGAGATTCATGTATATTTAAAAGAATAAATGGAAGACGAAAGCCACAGTAAGGCTAGCCAAGCGTTTTTATGATTTCAATACCGGATTTTCAGTAGACACTTACCGTTTCTGTGAAATGTCATCTGAGTAAAACAAAGTCCCCATGACCAAGAAACCTCTACTTACAAAATGTGTGGAGAAATGACAGGTAATGGGATATGATGAATGCACTATATGCAATGAGTGAAGTTCACTCATAAGGTGGTAAGGTTTGTTTTTTTTTTTTTTTTCCTTTAGACTAGGAAATTAGATCTTTTGGGATTCTACTGATCTTTCATAAGACTTACTTTGAACAATTCTACATAGCCAAGTCAATGTAGTTCTCTAAAGCAATTACGCTGCAGGGTTACTCCCTCACTCTAATAAAGCAGTCTCTTTTGGCTCCAAATAATTATAGAATTTCATTTTTCAAATAGTCTTTGGATGCTGAGGTTCAGTCTTTTGAGTATGTTCAACGGTAGTTTTGCCTATGAGAAAGAAACCTCAATTTTGAGAACAGTAAGAAATTATTGCAAGTCAAGGCTGGGGAATAGTACAGAGAGATTCACCTGGGTAATAAGTACCAATGAGACCTATGGAAGGCAGGATTGGAAGATGGCCCCCAGAATTCCTGCTCTTGCTCCCGATGTCACATCTGGTATAAACCTCTCCCTTAGAGCATGAGCAAAACTGTGAATAGGATGGGATTTCATTCCCGTGATCAGCTTAAGAGTAAGTTGGGTTTACCAAAAAGTTTGGGAGGACAATGGGTGAGCCTGACTTTATCAGATAAAGCCTTGAGAGAGGAAGAAGGTCCTTCCTAAGGACTGAGATTCTCCTACTGGCTTCAGAGAAGCTAACAGCTATACTGCGACCTGTCCATTGCAGACAGCAATGGCATAGGCACCAGAGGAAGCACTCTGGAGCCAAGAATGCCCCCTGGACTGTCACCAGGAAAGCAGGACCCTCAGAATTCTGCCAAGAACCTATAAGCTTGGAAGAGGATGCCAGGCCGTCAAGGAGATCATAACCTGGTTCACACCTTGATCCAGCGCAGAGATCGTGTCCAGACTCCTGACCCATACATAGGAACTGCAGGATAATAAAGTTTGTTGGTAGCTCATTAGACATCAACAGAAAATATGAAATACAAGGCCAAAAACAATGTGCCTTAAATTCACTTTGAAGGAAATTCTCAAGACTGCCAGGAAGATCTGAACAATGACAGTATTTTTGGTAAAAGTACTTAGTGTCAATGGGTGACCACCTTGAAAGGCAATACTTTGATGTATGAATCTCGATTAAGAAAAATTTTCATTATCATGTCAGAGTCAAGATTCATATTGGTGATCATCCATCTTTATTACTTTTTTTTTGGGTGAACTTGTTTTAATTTTGTGGCACTTAAGAAGGAATTATTCATCCCAAATATGAACATTAATATGGACTGATAATACATCAAAGCAGAAAAATGGCAAAAAAATTTAGATTTATGTAGCTTTTGATGTATTTATCTTTTGCTAAAATCCAATTCATAAAACATAATCCATCTGCCACTTTGTTGATGGACTGTTAGATTTGCTAGACATTATCACTTCATTTGGACAAGAACCCACGGTTGTCTGTATAACTATGTCTCATCTCTCTCAAGTAGGAAAATGTATTAAATGAAAGGGAAGCAGCACTCATAGATCAGTTATTCATCAAGTTCTGAGTTTATTTTCAAAGACAATACCATCCACCAGAGAGAATCTAGGGAATATTTACAAATACAGAAGGTTTTTTTTTTTTTTTGCTTTCACCATGATGTGCCATTTGGTATGGGAGGGCCAGATTATTAAATATCCTATAATACACACAAGTCACATGACAAAATGATCTTGACCAAAATGCCAACAGTGCCCTGTTGAGAAACCCGGTGAGTATAAGCTAAATCCAACTACATTAAAACCATGTCTTATTCCAGAAAGCCTAATGGAACAACACCTTTAACAAGATTTTTTGTTTGTTTGTTTTTGAGAGAAAGACAGACAGAGAGAGAGAACGAGAACCCGTGCTTGTGAGGATGGGAGGGAGATCTTAAGACCCCATGTGCAACGTGGAGCCTGACACGGGGCTTGATCTCACAATTGTGACATGGTGACCTGAGCTGAAATCAAGAGCTGGATACCCAACTGACTGAGCCACCCAGGTGCCCCAAAAGATATATATTTTAAGGGGCCCTTATTTGTTTTAATCAATTCAAATTGTAAGTATATGGACATAGAACTCCCTCCATAGACCCAGGACTAAAAGTTTCAGGAAACCCAGGTGACATCAAGACAACACCAATTCTACCTCTCAAGCAGGTAAAAGGTAGTCTGGAGGCCCGGTACTGCTCTGACTTCACCTCCCACCCCATTCACTCCGGCAACACCACTTTGGTTTAACTCAAAGGCAATGACCATAGCAGTGTATAAATTCCTACCTCTGCCTCTCTGCTCAGAATGCTTTCCCCCAGCTATATCCATCCACATGGCACCCTCCCTTCCTAAATATCACTGTCAGTGAGGCCTTCTCTGACCATCCTATTTAATGAGCAGACTCCCTCCTCAACCCAAGTGCTCACTACCCGACAGTACCATGTTTGGGGGTGTGCCTGGGCTCTTGGGCCCTTGTTTAACCTCCCTGTGCTTCAAGTTCCCCTATCCACAGACAGGACGGATACCTACATGTAGAACTGGTGAGGATTACAGGAGATGTGGGTAGGGGAAGAAAAGTGTGTGTGTTTAAAGTAAGTCTACAACAGCGCCTGGATCTGACAGTGAGCATTAAATGTTGGCTCTGAACCTAAAAACAACCAAAGCCAACTTCGAAGTTACACTTTTACTTAACTCTTTTCTTTTAGTGGCGAAACAAAACAAAAAACCTTCTTAGCTCATTTGCTGGCAAAAGTTGACCTAAACAGACATGAGGCTACTTGCAATGCCATCTATTAACATCCTTAGTGTTATATACACCATGTTATCGTCCTAAATTCCAAATACCAAAATATATCTAGTCCAAAGTATTGAGTAAAAGACTATGACCGTGAATTATTCTACTTTGTTCTTCTCTATAGCATCTACCACCATTCGATACAGGTAATTATACTTGTTAACTTGGGGGGACTCCCAGCACAACAAAGTCAAGGGCTATTTTATATAATTCTAGCACCTGGAAGAGTGCTTGGTCCATAATAAGTGCTTAATATATACTGAGTGAAAGTTTTGTTTTTTTGGGAAGGTTAACTTCTATGATGTCATACAGAACATGTAACATTTCTCTTAGGTAGAAGAAAGATTATTTCCGGAGAATGGTGACCAGTTGCTCTTTAACTCGGGAGGTAAAATTTGATCTGATCTGTTTGGCAGTGGAACACTGGTAAATGTGAAAAGCCCACTTGGTATGTATTTCCGGTATTTCTCTCAACTCCCAGAAATCAACCTTTTGTTACACTCTCCCCCTGAAAACGCCACAAAGGCTCGGGGTATTGATAATTAGTTCTAAAGAAAACGCCGAAACGTCCTATCTGCACACCAAGCTTCTGAGTACAGCTCCAACAGACCATTCCACATGACATTCCCACTGTAGGTCAATTTGCACTCCAAGTGAGCCATCCTCCCACCGAAACCAGTTCCATTTTCTGACTTCCGTACTGATGAATTGACCGCTTTCATCTCCCTACCACCATACTCCAAGCACAGGAATCACATGTGAAGCCTCTCCCATATTCAACTATGGGCGAAGCCTAGGCAGCTCTTTCACTGTTGCAGCCTCAGCGTTGGGCTTCAGTAGCTTCCCTATTCACAAATCCGTACTGAGGGCCCTCATATGCCAAGTGTGGGGACAGGTCAGTCAAGACATGGACTTGAATCGAGTCTGGAGTGGAAGCCAATGATCACATAGGCAACCACACTGAAAGAGAAAGGAAACTGGCCAGCCAGGAAGCTCAAGACATTATGGAAAGCCCCGGGCTAACTAAGGAAAACAAGGGAAGTCTCAAGTCGTGTTGAACCGAGAAACGAAAGACAGTTAAGGCCTTGCTGGGTGAAAGTCTATTTACTCACAATACTCAGAAAATTGTTACAGCTGCACTTAAATAACGTGCACGAGTTGTTTGATAAAACCTTTTTTGTTCTACTGTAAATACCCAGAGAGCAGAAACAGCAGTTTTGCGAATCCCTCTATCCCTGTGCCTAGAGTTGGCAACTTTGCCCACCGTGGACAGAGACTTGCTGGGTAATAGAGGGAGGCCTCAGCTCTATGGTCCTGTATCTCACCCGTGGAAGGGGACACTTCCACCTCACAGGCTCCTGTGACGACTGAAACAACGCAGCTAAAGCGCCAGAACTTTCTCCCACATGGCAACTGCTCAAAGATCAAATGTCGGCCACCTGGGTGGCTCACTCGTTAAGCATCTGACTTCGGCTCAGGTCATGATATCTCGGTCCGTGGGTTCGAGTTCCGCATCCAGCTCTGTGCTGACAGCTAAGAGCCTGGAGCCCTGCTTTGGATTCTGTGTCTTCCTCTCTCTCTCTCTCTGCCCCTCTCCTGCTTGTGCTCTCTCTCTCGCTCCTCAAAATAATCATTAAAAAAAAAAAAAAAAAGTCAGGTGTCTCCCTCAACCATTTCTTTACCCCACAGAGCAGAAAGGCTTTTTAAACATCTCCTGACCGGTGCCCGACATTTTATCAGTGATTCTCCAGGTGACTAAAAGCCTCAGGACCACCGTGTGATTGGTGTGAGTGTCTGATGGCGGATTCTGAGGGTCCCATAGTTATGTGATTTCATAGGTTGAACTGCTACTGTAAAGTATTACTATCCATACTTGTTACAGTGGGTTCGTGTGCTTCCAATGAAATGTTACAAATATCGTTACTTGTAATGTTCAAAATTAAACGTAAGCAAGGAAGGTAAGTATCATTTGTTCAACATCTACCATTCCCTGATGATAGCTGTTCTATGTAACCTGCTCCAAGCCTCTGAACAAAACTTACAGTTAAAGGTCATAACCTACTTTGGTTGAGGAGGAAACTGGCGCTTGGCAAGGTTTACTAATTCACAAATGTTAAGGGGTTGAACCGAAATTTGGACGTGGGTCTTTTTAATTCCAAACCCATGTTTCTCCCACCATCCTGACTGCCTTTCTTCGAAGGAGATTGTGGGGTATTTTCTATATAGATATACCCACACACACAACACAGTCCACATCTGCCTGCTGTTCCCCAGGAACACTCACCTCTGCCATTTAAGCAACCATAATCTCTCCATGCTTCCCAGCTGGCCCATTCACCTCTATTCTTATTTCTAATAATCCACTCTCCTTTCAGCAGCTTGGGTTACATTTACAAGACACACAGCAGATCTACTGTTAAAGTGTTTCCACGGCATTTTGGATAAGATTCTTACTCTGGCCGTCAAGGCCCTCCCGGATCTGGCATGACCTGTGCATAGCCACGCTGGACCACTCCAACATCCCACATACTCTACAATTGAGGACCCACTCCCACCTTTTATCAATCAACTCAGCACAAACATCACTTCCTGCAGGAGACCTTGACCCCTCCAGACAGGCTCCAACATCACCCCATTTTGTTTCTAATCCTCATGTGAGATTTCATGCTAACTCCTGTGTATACAGTCTGCCTCTCTCTCCTACCTCACTCTGGCTAAAATGAAAGCTGTTAGGATAGGTTGGCTGTCTCTTGTTCCACATGGTATATACAGTGCCTGACACAGGGCAGCAGCATGAAGCTGGTTTCCCTGGGCACATCCTTCATGCTTTCAAGCAGTTAGTGAAAATATAGGGTCTTGAGCTCTATATGGCTTTACTAGTGTCTTTGAGGGCCAACAACTGCGTCCCTTTAATTCTTGATACCCAGAACCCCGATTTCTTGAAGAAATGGAAGTCATGCTATACCACCCTTGTGTCCTCTCTGCCTGGCATACCACTGGCATTCAAGAAATGCATATTGAATATTATGGGCTACTCAAGATGATGACTTGGTCCCAGATCCGCACGAGCCGATTACTTGATCTTCCTCTGTTCCAGTAACCAGTTCACAACACTGGCACACGAACTACGGGGAGGGAGGTTATTTCGAAGGCACTTCAAAGCAGGGACACTACTGTTACAAGCAGTGCCAGATAGTAGTTGCTGGCTATATATTTTAATCTGGGTCTTTAAGGAAACAATTAGGATTCTTGGAGACAGGAGGGCAGCATGTGTGAGGCAAATGGCCATCATTAGCAGAGGCATTGCAGTGGAGCAAACATGATGCGGGAACACAGTGTCTCAAAGGAGAAACAGAGGATGTGCGTACAAGGAGCTGTTTGGTAAAGATGCTTTCATCCTAATGGCTGAGAAGGCAATACACAGTGGTCACACTACACTGTCACTAGTAACTCCGGAGCTTGTATTTTACTTCCACTTCTAGTCTTTCGTTATACTTTGTCACTGTATCACATTTAACGTCTAACTGTAGAGACTAACTTTCTTTGGTCTGTGGGTCATGTCACGGAGTATGTCCCTTCATCCGTACAGCTGTTGTGCAAATAAGAGATCTGAGGCTCAATGAGGTTAAGAAACTTGTTCCAGGAAAAAGACCTGTTCAATAGTAGGCATGATCACACAGTACTATTTGGCAACATTAAAGCTCATGGTCACTCTTCTCTACAAGGAGACAAGACAATGATGTAGGAGCTACAAGCTCCAATGGCAGTACCTGCATAAATGCGCTAAGGCTCTGGGGAAGGCAGCAGGAGGCTGGCAGAGCCCCCCCAAGAGAAGAACATCAGGCCTGAGCACATTTTTTAGTGTTTGTTTATAGTTGAGGGGGGGTGAGGTGGGTCAGAGTGCGAGCAGGGGAGGAGCAGAACGAGAGGGAGACTCGGAATCTGAAGCAGGCTCTAGGCTTTGAGCTATCAGCAAAAAGCCCAATGCAGGGCTCAAACCACGAACCGTGAGATCATGACCTTTGAACCAAAGTCAGCCACCTAACTGACACCACCCAGGTGCCCCGTGAGCACATTTTTAAATATTTATTTTTGAGACAGAAAAAGCAGAGGAGGGGCAGAGAGAAGGAGAGAGAATCCCAAGCAGGCTCCACAACTGTCAGTACAGAACCCGACGTGGGCTTGAACTCATGTCCCTGAAATCATGACCAGAGCTGAAATCAAGAGTCTGACACTTAACCCACTAAGCCACCAAGGCTCACCCCACTGAGCATAATTCTTAGGAGAGGGGTAGCAACCAGAAAAGCAGAGAAAAAGAACAAAGGCAGTGCGAGGGAGCTGATGGAAGGTTGATTACAGGGGCACAGGCAGCCAGGTTGGTTGCTTCTGACAGTTGAGGTTGGGAAGGGCAGGACAAGGTGAAAATGGTATGGTTAGGGTCTGAGTGCCAAGGACGAAAATTCATCTTTCTGAAAGATGCTGGGTCACTGACAACCAGGAAAGGAAAGGTGGCCTGGGAAACAGACCATTTGCGTGATGGGACGGCAAAGAGGCAATCACCTCACAAGTCCAGGTGGTGAGTATCTGAGTTGGTAGTTTCAGGGACCAGAACAATAAAGTGACACCATTTTAAGGATGAATGGGCTTTGACAGTCCTATACAAAGCATCCACATGCCCACCTCAAGCACAGAATTGATCTCTTCCTATTTTAACTATTTCTGTGTCTGTCATCTGAGAAAAGCATCTTAAAGGACTGCTTCAATCTTACTGTTTTTGTCCTGAGGGCTCAGCATCCACAGAAGCAAGGACCCCAGTGAACATTGCAGAACGTGCAAAGGCAGAAACAGCAAGAGGATGGCTGGGCTGTAAACTGGAGGATAAAGGAATGGGCAGGTGCCACCAGGGCCAGGAGGGAAAGACATATTCTTCTTGAAAAGAAGAGCTCGGTTTGGGACGTTCTGACTTGGGGATAAGGTGGCAAACCAAGAAACAAAAATTGAAGCGAGTTCCTGATACAGGTCACTTGTATTGTGGATCTACACCCTTGTTATTGTAGAAGGGCTGAGAGTGGGCTCCAAGTATTTTATTTTCAGGTGTCTCTCAGACATCCTTTAATACTGGAATGCCAGGTGGTATTTTATTTATTTATTTGATGTTTTTTATTTATTTTTGAAAGAGCGAACAAGCAAGCAGGGGAGGGGCAGAGAGAGAAGACGACACAGAATCCGAAGCAGGCTCCAGGCTCTGAGCTGTCAGCAGAGCCTGACGTGGGGCTTGAACCCACGAATTGCGAGATCATGACCTGAGCTGAAGTCGGACGCTTAACTGACTGAGCCACCCAAGTGACCCCCTCCCTTTCTTTTTTTAAATACCACAGAGTGTGATGCAGTTTTTGACTTAACTGGTCTTCACAGAAAACAGGTACACTTCCACTGTTAATGAGGAGAGGCATCCGAAGGTTGGGGTGAGGAGTGCCAGCTGAGGAGTCCAATTTCTTGGGTTCAAATCTTGCTGCCACAAGGTAACTACTGTGTGACCATGGATGGGCAGCCTACCTAACCGCTTTTTCCATATCCTCATGGAGCAGTTGTGAAAATTAAATGAATACGAAAAGTGCTTAGAACAGTGTCTGGCATATGAAAATCAAATAGTTGTTGCAATTCTTCCTTATACATTTTGGTAAGTAGACAGTTTTTAGCCTCGCTATTCTGGAACAAAAGTATAAGCCACAAATCCATGACAAATTTCAAATTCTTAACAAATTAACTTCTAAGTTAGAGTTTAGTAATATCTAGTCAACATGAAAGCACACATTCACATAATACAAACTAATATTCAATAAATTTACAGTTGATGCTTTTTGGACTTATGGCTAAGAACATATGGTGCCACAGCTTGAGAAAATCCATTCTGGAGGTATGGGAGTATCTTCTTTCGCCTAATTGCAGACTCCCTCAGATTTGCCCTGAAAAGCCCATGCGCTTTTCCAGCTCCATGGCCTTCGCACCCCTTCCTCTGCTCAGATTTCCCTTCCAATCCATCTGGTTTTCTGAGGCGTACTTCCAGGCCTACTTGAAATATCACTGCCTTACCTTCAGCTGGTCTCTGACCCACCCTGACCCCACCCCAACTGGATAATATATTTTTTAAAACATTTTTGAGAGGAGAGAGAGCACGTGTGTGTGCATGCGCACACACGGCAGAGGTGGGGGGGGGGGGTGGCAGAGAAAGAGGGAAACAGAATCTGAAGAAGGCTCCAAGATCTGAGCTGTCAGCACAGGGCCCGATGTGGGGCTCGAACTCACGAACCGTGAGATCATGACCTGAACCAAAGTCAGATGCTTAACCGACTAAGCCACCTAGGCATCCCCCCTCCCCACAATAATACACTTCTAAGGGTGCTTCCACCAGATCATTACACAGGTAAACAACTAGCATACAATCAGTGTTCTATCTCTTTCTGCAGCCCCCGCATGGCATGGGTCATGTCTTGTTCTACTCCTGGAGCTGAATGAATACCATCATTAAACTCAACTACAAAAACTTTGCCTTCAGAAAAGGGTTCCTCAGTGTTACTCTCAACCCCCCTTCATACCCTGAACACAGGATCAATAAATACCCAACTTTAGTGAAGCACAACCATCTTTTAACTCCACCCTGAGGAAAACAAAATCCCCAAATAGACGGTAAATTCAATTTTCCAATGAAGTAGACACTCGAGATTCCAACAGCTACACCAGGACGCAGGCCTGCCCTCCGGGTTTTGTATTTTCAAGCTCCCATGATCAATCACAGGTCAATTCCTTAAAAGTAAATCCGTGTGTTTATCTCACTTGCTAGTTCTGTTTCTTTGGAGAACCATGACTAACACAGAAATGTACGAGGGAACTGTCCCTGCTTTCTCTGGACTCAACCTTCCCATTTTCACGCGAAGGCCAGCACTTCAAACATCATCTCCTCTTCTTTATCCATGGATCCCCAGCACCAGGATTTCCATCTCTAACGTCAAAGACCCACATTGAGGACTCTTACACAAAGGAGTCCTATCTATTTACATCTTGGAGGCAACATTTGACCAATGGAGGAAGGGACAAAAACACTTCTGGTCACTGTGTGCTTTTCGGAGAGTTCTCCAGGCAACAGGTTTCCCAGCAGGATAACATGATGCTGCCAGCTAGATAAGACTAATTTTACCAAATAATGTTTGTGTTTGTTTATGCATCTTTTCCTACATGGAGGAAAATCAGGTAAGATTTTAACCAAAGTTCAAAGTATAGCCTTCAAATTCAATTCGACATTCAAAGTGCTATGACTTCAGAAAGAACCTTGACTAGTACAAATAAGTATTATAATGGACGGGATCACTAATCAGAGAATTGTCAGACCACACTGAGAAAACTGTTCCGTCATTTAAGGTATTCTGCACAAAACAAAATAACAAGAGCTGTATGATAAAGTAGCCCTTGGGATGAACGATGGCTCACTAGTCAGGAATATTTCCAGTGGTAGCCATGTTAGAATTGGAAGCAGGTAGAGATTTCATCTGGTCTCCCCAACTTATCACCAGGAAGTGACAGTCACACACAGCATCAGGATAGCCAGGCTTTTCATATTACAACTTAATAACATGGTTTACTTTTTACTACTTGAAACTTAATAATTTAGCTTAAAAGATAATTACTGAACAGGTGAGCTGACATTAAAATGTGAGCTCTCTCAATATCTAATTTCTCTGAATCATGTTCAAGGGTCCATAATATATCCAAATTTATTTCCTTATTGGTTAGCTTTGTAGAAGGCTAGGTAGCATATTGATAACTTCTCTTAACTGAGGAATATTTGAACAGTTTACCTTTTAGGGTGTTATGTAAAATACAAGTGTGGGAGGGATTAATAAAAATCTCATACTCACTTACCCAGAGGACACACACATTTCAGATCTCTGTTCTCCCTGGCACTATCCATCTCAGGCACTGGCCTCTCTACCCAGGAAGAGCACAACCAAGAAACCTACTTCTTTTAAAAAAAGTTTTTCAGTTTATTTATTTTGAGAGAGAGAGTGCACACAAGGAAGGGAGGGGCAGAGAGGAGAGACAGAATCTCAAGCAGACTCCGCACTGTTAGCACAGAACCCGATGCGGGGCTCGAACTCAGGGACTGCGAGATCATGACCCGAGGTGAGATCAAGAGTCAGATGCTTAACTGAGTCACCCAGGCGCCCCATCAAGAAGCCTACTTCTTCAGAAGCTACAGTTTCTCTTTAGGGGAACCTAGGTGGCTCAGTTGGTTAAGTGTCTGACTTCGGCTCAGGTCATGATCTCCGGGTTCGTGAGTTCGAGCCCCACAGTTCGGCTCTGTGCTGACAGCTCAGAGCCTACAGCCTGCTTTGGATTCTGTGTCTCCCTCTCTGTCCCTCCCCCACTCACACTCTGCCTCTCTCTCAAAAAAAAAAACAAACATTAAAAAAATTAAAGAAAAAAAAGTTTCTCTTTAAAGACCCACAGCAAAGAAATGCATACTAATTCCCCTTGGCCATCCTTCAGTCTCGATGGTGAAGCTTGGACAAGCATAACCACAGCTGTCGTGTCCTGGGGCCTATTAGGTCATATGCACTGAGCCTCTAGCATATCTCATTTCACTTAACCGCCCCAGGAGGCACCAATTACTTTGCCCATTTTATATAATAGGAAATGGACACAGATTAAGTAAATTTCCCAAATTCACAGAGCTAATAAATGATAGAAAAGCATCTTAAATTTTTAGGAGCCATATTTTCATTACACTATGGTGCCTTACAAACTGTCCAGAAGCCCACTCTTGCATTTAATGTATACCACTAAACACAGTTCAGGTCACTGTTCCTGATCCTGAGCCAGGAAGGCCACTAATTTCCAGAAAGTAGGAAGGGAACTTGGTTCTGCTTCTAACTGGCTCTTTTGTTTCAAAGTTTCTTCTTGAGTATTCTTAAACCTTTGTTTCAAAGTCTGTTCATTAAAGAAATTATTCTACTTAGTCATACCTTAATTATTCGCATTGACATCATTGGGTCACTGAATCATTAAGAGATGCCTAATGGCCTTTGGTCAGACTAGGAGTCAGGAACTAAAGTTCTAGTCCAGTTCTCTTTTTCTGAGAGCACAACAATCTACCTTGCTATAAAAATGAACATAAAGCTTAATAACGAGTTTCTTATAGAGGGTAATGAAAATTGCGAAATTAGATTATGGTGATGATTGCACAATTCTAGGAATATACTAACTCAGAATTTAAATAAGTGAATCTTAAAGAAAATTATATCTTAATAAAGACGTTTTAAAAAATTAAAAAAAAAAAACGCATTGGAAGAGACTGGATTGGTCAAGTGTCAATTTTCTGAGAGAAAGTAACTAAGGAATACTAGTTTTACTGCATAATTTTTGTTCTGGATTTACCTCAATTGTTAACTTGCCTAATTCCTACTAATGAAGTATTAAAAAACAGGAGTAAACACAAATTTTGTGCAAACCTTAAAAACCTCAAGACTCCTAAAATCAGGCAATGATTACAGGCTTTGTGAAGGGGAAGTCACAGGCCTCTTAATAAGGCTCAGAAGACATACACACACTTTGAAAACTAACCATTTACAACACCACCTTTTGGAAACCTAATGGAAACCTATTCGGTATTCACAGCAGGAGTTACAAACACATTTAAAAAATTCTTCCCATCAAGAATATAAGGCCTACTTACCTTGTGACAAGGAACCAGGCAATTTGACTGAAGTCTGGAGATAGTCTCATGTAAGTTTTAATATGTGGCATAGCATTGCTGCGGCCAGATGTCTCAGCCGACCATTTGCTAGTGACAGGAAAAATATATTACTAATAAGAAAATATAAACCCATCATAATCCTTTTAGGACACTTCATGAAAAGCAAAATCCCGTAATCTAAAAAGTGAGTACACAGTTCTGTGCTAGAACCTGTGGTGTTTTATTAAACTGTTTAGAGAACAGAAAAAAGCACTGTGACCTCTTGGTATATAGACTTCCAATCTCTTTTCTGCCACTAAGACTCATATATTCACACACGTATTTACTTCAGTTGTGACTTCAACTGCCCATCTGCATGTCTTGTCTCTTGGGTGGACTGGGAGCTCTTCCAAAGCAGGAATCATGCTCCCACAGTGTATTACTAAGTACAGGCTCAGTACAAGCTTTTTGAAATAAAGTACAAAATGGGAAAAAAGCCAACAAGATGAATATTAGAGCAATGTTGAAAAGCCGGAGGATAATTCAGAAACACTGGAGTCCAAGGATGACGATCATGTAACTGAGTTTGGTTTCTAGGTGTGCAATACTGCAGGACTGAGGTTCTGTGGGGGAAAAAGGACCTACGTCGTGAGGTGACCATCTCTGCTTACAAATTTAAAGAGGATGGTTCCTCATGAGAAGAGACTGAGGCCAGAATTGGGATCAGGTAGACTGTTCTCTGGATCATTAAATTCACCTGAATGAATAGTGAAAAGAGCTCAACATAAGGGAATGTCCTCTGTAGGGAATAACCTCCCAAGAGACCCACAAGGGGACACCATGTTAGACTGTGAGCTACCGAGATGCAATCTGCCTTTGTTTCCAACTGTGTGGTGTGGTGTAATTAACACCCGTTGAAGCAAGCAAGAAACTGGGCCAAGAACACGCAGAACAAGTGTCCTGGATGGGCCAAGAACACGCAGAGCAAGTGCAACCCTGGAACAAGAGAGGGACGAAAGACCTTCCCTTCACCTGGCCATTCAACCACTGAGCAAACCAAATACTATCCTACATCCTGGAGAAAGCAGTGTGGGTTTCACCCTATGCAAGCTGCAGTCACAGTACGTGCATGTGCCAACAGAAGAATTACATTCTGGAAATACGAGCTACAATGCTGCCAAATCACTAGGTTTTACGCCCGTAACTCATGTACCATTGACAGTTATACTCAAATAACTTTTTTTAAAAAGGTGCTTACGGGGCACCTGGGTGGCTCAGTCAGTTAAGCATCCGACTCTGGCTCAGGTCATGATCCTGAAATTTGTGAGTTCAAGCTCCACACAGGGCTCTGTGCTTGACAGCTCGAAGCCTGGAGCCTGCTTTAGATTCTGTGTCTCTCTCCCTATCTGTCCCTCCCCTGCTCACACTCACTCTCTCTCAAAAATAAATAAACATTAGAAAAAAAAAATGCTGCTTACATAAATTCTAAACTACCCAACATTATCTTTTTTTTTTTTTTTTGAGTTCCAGTATTTAAATAGAAACTTCACAGGGATAAATTTTACTCTTTGGTATTAAAAACCTATTCCAAATAGTGTTCAAAATCTTGTTTAAATTATTTCTACCACTAACATATGTAGATGAAAAAAAGAACATAGCTACATTATGTAAGGTTCTTTTTTAAAATATCAGACTGACGATAAATAACGTTCTCATTCCTAAAGAAACAATAGCAGCATTCTAAACCAATTACTTACTGAAAATAGGAGTGGAGCCAATTCTGCTTTTCAGCTGTCTGGATGCTATAGGGAAGAGAGCCACCAGCTTTTAAAAGAAAAAGTAAGAATTACAGAAAACAACTTGAGGATCCTTCATTAAGAATCTATAGTAAATACTGGAAGAAAAAAAAAAAACCCAAAACAAAAAACAAACCACTTCCTATTTCATCTCATGGAACAGTACTTGGAAAAAAAAGGTCTATATTTGTCTTTTTTTTTTTAATATTTATTGACAGAGCATGAGTATGCTGGGGGGAGTGGGGGGAGTGGGCAGGGAGAAAGGGAGACACAGAATCCAAAGCGGACTCCAGGCTATGAGCTGTCAGCACAGAGCCTGACACGGGACTCGAACCAACAAACCGCGAGATCATGACCTGAGCCTAAGGCGGATGCTTAACCGACTGAGCCACCCAGGAACCCCAAAAAGGTCTATACTTGTATTAGGTATGCTCCCTCAGTGGGGTTTCCTTTCTTAGGGATACATATAAATGTTTATGACCTGAAAAGAGAAAGGTATTATTTAATCACTCAGGGGTGGTCATTTAACATCTCTAACAGCACAGATTTGAAGTGTTACAAAAACTATATAAAAAATCCTGGCCTATCCTGCAGTCCTCACGAAGGTGAGAAATCCTTGCCCCCACTCTGGTCTGGAGCATCTCCGTTTTGGCCCAAGAACAGGTCAGCTGGGGAGGTAGACTAGGACAAAACGCGGTCCTCCTGCTTCCTTCACCTTTTACCCTCTGCCCTTTCTAAGCAGAGTTTGTATTAACATTCTCACAAATGTAATGGAATCATCAATAAAATTAACATGTTCAGTCAACAGTGAAGTTTTTAAAAAGGAATTCTAAAAGCCCTATTCTTGCCTAGGAAATAAAGATACAGTTCCAGTGGCACCTGGGTGGCCCATCGGTTAAGTTCCCAACTCTTGGTTTCAGCTCAGGTCATGATCTCACGGTTCGTGAGTTTGAGCCCTGCATGTTGGGCTCCATGCTGACAGCATGGAGACTGTTTGGGATGGTCTCTCTCTCTCTCTCTCTCTGCCCCTCCCCTGATTGTACACACTCTCAAACTTAAAAAAAAAAAAGAAAAGATACAGTTCCAAATGGAAACACAATTAGTAGACTATTTTTGTTCATGTTTTAAAGGCAGAAAGTACCATTGTAGATCCACCAGTGACTTCACAAACACATATTAGAACTTCCCCTTAAGTGGGGCGCCTGGGTGGCAGAGTCGGTTAAGCGTCCGACTTCAGCCAGGTCACGATCTCGCGGTCCGTGAGCTCGAGCCCCGCGTCAGGCTCTGGGCTGATGGCTTGGAGCCTGGAGCCTGTTTCCGATTCTGTGTCTCCCTCTCTCTCTGCCCCTCCCCCGTTCATGCTCTGTCTCTCTCTGTCCCAAAAATAAATAAAAACGTTGAAAAAAAAAAAAAAAAGAACTTCCCCATAAGTAATCTATCTCCAAAGAAAGCTTTAAATTTCTCTTGACTCATCAAATAAGGCATGTCGATTCCTCTACTGCACAAAACTAAAAACCTATTCAGGACCAGTTATGAAATAGCTTTATTGGAAATACCATGTTTTCCCCCATTAAGAAGTACATTTTGAATGGATCCAACGTATTAGAAGCTGACAAAGGACAAGACAAACCGACACATCACCATGTCCTTGAGTCCTGTTATAATAATTTTGGTTTGGCCATTACGCAAAGCTGATACACTCCAAACCTTACCAAGCCTCTTCTGGCGGAGTTGTATCTAGTATTACAAGCAATAAATGGACTAAATTAGTCTAATTCTGAGCATTCTGCTTCCAGCCACAAGCAAATGCCAATCAGGTTTCCTTTTTCCAGAGGCAAACACTGCTTGGGTTTTTCATTATCACCTCCTGAATGTGCTGTCTGAAGGGCTTCGGATTCCACATAAAAGCTCACTGTCCAGCACTATGCAAGAGAAGTTGCAAACAAGGTGGAAAGTTGCCTACAAAATCATCCAGACACTTACAGATGAAGTGCTTTAGAAAGTACAGATATCAACTATGTGACAACAAAGGTGCATCCCAAGATTAAGCAGAAGTTTTGGACCTTAAATATATCCGTATCTGGGATTCAAAACTGGAAGAACCACACAGAGCCACAGACACAAGCAGGGAAGATATGGAGAGAGAGAGATCAGAGAAAGGCATGTTAGAATTTCTCTGGAAAGGCAGGATGCAGCAGGGAAAGGTGGTTTTATTTGTCAGGACAAGCCCCCCACTACTGGCAGAAGTGACCACCTTATTGTAGAAACGAGAACAGAAAGTACTCCGAGAGTTACTGTTAACCTACCCAAATGGCCCAACTGCATGGTACCATCTTTGGAACATGGCAGCGCTTAGTAGTACGCATTTCTATGATCCTTAGCCAGTTCGGAGAAAATATTCTCTAAATTTCTTATCAGTACTTTTCTCCAGAAGAATGGCATTTTTATTACCTGTGTTAAAAAGTTTACCAGGGCATTTATGAGATAAACACAAAAATTTCAACTCAGACGGTTTCCATTAATTACCGGGATAGCCTTCTAAGCTGGTCCGCACATTTTCCACAGAAGGGTAGATCTAAAAACAAAGGTAAGACAAAACAAACTCATAATGTACGTCAGAGAAACTTTCTTAAAAGGAATGTTTCTAAGAAAATGAAAGTCTCCATTAGAAATATTTCTTTTACAAAATTTGAAAAAGTACTTTAAGTTTTAAAAAGTTTCATCTTATGAAAAAATTGAACTTCTAGTCAACTACAGGAAGTATATATATTTGACAGAAAAAAACCATTTCGGTTTGAGTACACTTCCCTCAAAAATACCAAGTTCACGCAGAGTTTAGTGCAAAATTGTGTATTCAAAAGTCTCTAATACTCATTCTGTTGGCAATGCTTTAGCAACTATATTTTCTTTTGCTTGAAAACCTGAAGGAATGAAAAATCACAGGTTCATCTGTGGCTGAAGCAGCACACTCCCAGCACCAGATGACGCCAGGGCCACCTGATCACCAGTGCTGGTGCTAACGTGCTGCCATTTCCACCCCAGACTCATGGAAGAAAACCTGCATGAGGAGGACGGATTCTCGTTCTTCTCCTGGACTGGCAAACACACACACACACACACACACCTGAAGCGGGAAAAGCACTCACCAGATGGAGGGGAGCAGCACTTTTCCCTGGGGTCCTGCTCTCCTTCCCCTGAGTCACCAAGCTTTCTTTAAACTCCGAACACAACCATTTTGATTCATCAGCTCCCATAGAGCCAATGCTTGAAAACTGACCTACTATTGGCCAAGACTCTCCTTTAGGTATGGATGAGGCGTGCTCTTTCAGAAGCTGTCAACAGAAAAGGTTTAACAACTCAGAACACAGCTTTCTGTCCTTGGAACGCAATCAATAGAAAAATGCTGAAAATATTAGAGATCAATTTCATCCTCACACTTTTTCTTCTTTGGAAAATACTCTTTCAGTACTAAAAATATTTTAATGGAGTAGGTGGATAGAAGCATTCTTCCAAAACTCCATGATTTTATTAAAGTAAAACCATTTTTTTTTAAAGAAAAATGTAGAAATGTCAGATAAATCACTAGCCTGCCATATGAAATGGGATCTTGCTTTGAAATAACTGTTTAATACTTAAAAAATAAAAGCTATTGGGTATTTTGACTCCTATCAATTGAAAGAGATTTAATTTAACACTTGGGCTCCACATGGTGATGCTGTAAAAAAAATGTTTACATATATACAGACCACCTTAAGCACTGCAGGTGTGTGATCTGCAAAGCTACAGAAACAGTTCAAAAACATTTGGAAATTTTAACTACTTAAACACATACAGAGTTATTACCTAGAGGCTGAAGAAAAATGAAGCCCGTATTCTGATGGCTTAGTTTAATATGTAGTATTTTAACACAGCTTAGACATTAATATTTATAAACACACTTGCCCAAAAGCCTAGGTCTCAATTTCTACCCTAAGGCAGCATGGTGTAAGCAACAGGCCCGAACGGTAAGCTCCAGGACCCACTTTCTGTTCTGGTGCTCAGCCCCTCATTGGCTACACAGCCCTGGACATGTCCCTGCACGTCCACTTACAGGTCAGTGGAACTGAAGTCTGATCATTCCCGTCTGCCCTGGAAGGCAGCTGTGATGCAACATGAGCTTGTGTGTGAGAAATGGTCTGAAAAC
The DNA here is from genome assembly GCF_027475565.1 of Acinonyx jubatus. NCBI lineage: Eukaryota > Metazoa > Chordata > Mammalia > Carnivora > Felidae > Acinonyx > Acinonyx jubatus. The sequence continues at coordinate 130,899,552 of NC_069386.1, read as the reverse complement.
TCTAAGATGCTCTTTATCTTCCAGGAAGACTGTGATCCTCGACAATGTGTACAAGAATCTAGCCTGTCGCAACCATCAGTCCACAAACTGGTAACCACTAACCAGCACAGTGAACGTTCAATGCGGGCCTTGCGTTCTCTATTTCGTCTAACCCTTGCGAAATTCTGTGTGAGGTATTGTTATTATACCCATTTTATAGACGAGAGTCAGGTCACAGGACTTGTTCATAGGTGAGGATTTGAGCCCAGGTATGGGGATCTACCTCAAAGCTATGGACTTAGTAGGCTCTAATGCCTTCTCTAGGCTTCTCTTGGCTTCAAGACCTCACCTGCTTGCAGCTGTGGTCTCATTTCAAAAAAGCAAATTAAAGTGTCATTAACCAAGGCTAATTCTCACATGACAAACAGTTCACGGAAAAAGCTGAAGATTTTAAGAAAGCCACTTCAGGTTCATTAATGTCAGTACTACATCTCCTAAACAGAGATGAAGAAAACCTTAATGTTTAACTTGCTTGTGGTTTTAATTTGGTGAAGACTTTTCTTTGTTCATTTTCATAGCAGCAGCAAATGCCACTTTTGTCGTTAACTCTTACAGGGACTGGTTAGTAAACAAAATACACGCTAGCACAGCTGTAGCCTTTACTCAATAGTATTTTTCTGTTCTTGGTTGAATTTGTCATGTTAAAAATCCTTTACATGCTGACAACAATCCAAAACTACAATAGCTGAATAAACGAGAGGTCTCTTTATGAAATAAAAACTAACAAAGTCCTTATGCTTTTGCCATTTACAGCAGTCTACACTTCTAAAAGAGGCGGCAAGACATTAAGGAGCAAGTAATCATCGAGAACTACAATCAACTGATCAAGTTCACTCAGAATTGTGCTATTATGAAGCTGCCATCAAAATGTAATTATAAAGGAAAATGTAAGTTAAAAGAACAAGTTAAAATAGTAAAAATTCTGTTACCTTCCTAAGCCTAAAATGTCCCCAATTATCTTTCTGACTTCCTTGAAAGCGTCCTGGGGTTGATCCAATAAGATAAACACTAAAAGGATATAAAATGCAAGTTAATAGAGCACAGTGATGGGATTTGTAGACCCCCAAATCACAAAATACACATAAAACTAATGTAATCACGAAATGTTCTGAGAGACCACCTATTTTCTTCAGATGCCTCCTCAGAATGTAACTGATACTCAAATGGATCTTCAAGAACATCAAATCATGGTGGAACATTCACAAGGTTTAAGGTACCAGGCAAAGAAATAAGTGACTTTCAGATACTCCAGAGGGAGGCTGATGGTGAGCACGAAGATTTACTGGCATCCACTTCAGTGCCTCAGATCTAGGAGACACAGACACGGAGACAATCTGCTCTCATATTATTAAAGGACAGCCAAATACCATTCTACCTCTTTCCAAGGCCCTTGCAGTACAGACACCATGTGGCTCTCAAGGTATTCACCTACTTTAAGAACCCCAAATTGCTAAACGATACGTACTTGGTTTCAGAGAGATCATGCTCGTGGATAACATCTATCCACTCCTTGAGAGAAGGAGCATTATAAGCCATTAAGTAGCTGATAAGATCGGCTTTAAAATGTGTTGTCGAGTCTCCCGGTCTGTGGGTTCCGTGGACAACTCGTGGGTATAAGGGGCTCAACCATATTCTGGAACAGAAAAAAACAACAGGAATGCAACTGAACACAATGGTATCGCGTGCTGACTGCACATTCACCCTAAGGAAGAGGCAAATCTCATCGGCTGTGTCCACACGGTAAGTAGATGGATCCTGAGGAAACAGGAAGCACAGATCCCCTCACACCCACTCCAGTGGCTTCCATAGTATTCAGAATGCTTCTCAATTTAACACCTCACCATGAACTTAGGAACCCAGAATATTTGGCCTCTGCCCACATCTCACAACTGAATGCTCTATGCTTCCTCTCGCACCACACCGTTATTCTTTGCCCCCAGCCCCACCTCTGTACTAAGGCCTGGTGACAACACAGGTGATAGCTCTTCTAGTTGCTACAGGAAATCCACACCACCTGTGGTGACCCAGCAAGCTACACCAATGCAGCTCTTCAGCCAAACGGAAAAGTCATCTACATGAAGAAAAATGTGTATACAAATCCGATTTTAGTAAGGAAACTCCTTTTCATGATGTATATGCTACAGCAGTTGGAGATATTTTCATATCCTGTACTCTCCTGGTGTCTGGAAGGAGTGACACCACATTTAATGATCCTACGTTTACACTGACCTCAGACTTTCAAATTATCTAGTGAGCAAAACATTAAACACATCTTTCATCAATTCTCTTCAAAAGGAAAACAATGCCCTTCTCCCAAACTTATATTACACCCACAAGTGGGAAAAGCGTATCTAAACCCCACCCTTCTGTGAAGTGCTCCAGGACAGATCACAGACAAGTATGGCTTCAAACCTCTTGTGCTCAGTTTCAACTGCAAAACCACGTCAGCCGCCCTGCCTCACAGGACACGTGTGCTTCACACCGGAGGTTATGACCAACGTCAGGCTTACCCAAGTACTGAGGATCTATTTGCTGTCCCTGCTTTTCCCCTCCAGCAGCTATCCCACTGAGCCATATTTAATCCATTATCATCCCATTAAGCCCAAAGAGAAACTACTCGATTTCTTTCACCAGCAGCCCTCAAAGGAGACCGGCGAGACTAAGGCCCCAGGGCAGGAAGCATCCAGAACCGCAAGGACCCTGGCTGCATGTCTTCTGAACTCTGCATGTGTTTCTGCAAGGGTAGCAGGTCATACCTTCCCTTCCCACCTCAAGAAGACCCCTTGTACAAGGGGTAACACGTGTGACAAGGACTGTAGCCCAGGTTCTGGGGCCAGATCTGGGTCATTTGGGGTCAGGCCAAGGCCTTCCGGGAGCACCTGCCTCTCTGTGTAAAATGAGCCCACTGGGCTGGATGAAGAAGTCTCTCCGTCACAAATAGCAATTCAGAGCCCACAACCTGGTGGGCTCCTCCCAGATTAGAGGTTCTCTCTCTGGTGTCTGGGTGGATGAGGAACTTGACAGATGACAACTTACTAACCCAGGATACTGAGATGCAAAGTGTTTTTAGCACTTTACCAAGCAAGATGTGAAATCATTATGGCCAAATAATTTTAAATGTGAGAAATTAACAGGCAGACCAAGCAGCAGCTGAAAGGGTGGTTGGAACACCTGTATAGCAGAAAAGGATCAGCAGAGTGTTACTACAACCACCATCATGAAGGTTACACAAAAGGACTGCTTTTAAATGTCTTACAAAAATTATAACCCACAACACAAAAATGCAAGTTTGAGAGACCAGAACCTAGACTAAACATGAGGTAACATTACCCTACTCAGAGGTGGTGGGCAGAGGGAAGTTGAAAGATTTCATACTCTTGGTACTTTAACTTTTAAACAATAGAAACTATTACCTGGTCAATTTAAAAAGTTAAATGAAAATAAAACTATTTTTTTAGAGAAAATTTTATTGTCTTTAATGTTTATTTTTAGAGCGGGAATCCTCTATATATCCAATATTTTGGAGAGACACAGGATCTGAAGCAGGCTCCAGGCTCTGAGCTGTTAGCACAGAGACAATGTGGGGCTCGAACCCACAAACTGTGAGATCACAACCTGAGCAGAGTCAGACGCTCAACCTACTGAGCCACCCAGGTGCCCCCAAAAAATTTTAAAGGAAAAAAATCCGAATACCCAAATCCTTATCTCCTTAATCCATTTCCCCAGAACAGCCATCCTGGAGAGACCTAAAGAACATGGCTCAAGCTTCTCACTCCAAAATAAGCTGGAGGCCACAGGTAGGATTATTTGAGCCACACAGGCCAACTTCACAAACTCCGTATGACTCATGGGTTCAAAAACCCAACCCAGCAGCTCAGAAGCTCTAGGAGTGGCAAAGGCATAGTTGACCTCAAACCCAGTGGCTGAGGCTTTTACAGACCATGGGGATGCCCTCCACCCTGAACCAGTTGGAATTAAAATACGCTTCTCAAGATGCAATTAAGTGGGACACTCAGAAATTAGAACACGTTTACAAGAGAACTATCAGGCACTGGTGATGGGGCTCTAAGCCACTTGCCGTGGCGGGGAAAGAGTGAAGAGAGAGAACTAGGGATGTCGGGCTCAGGGAAAAGCCTGTCTTTCCAACTTGAAGGCAGTGAAGGGAGAGAGGGTACCATTGTTCTACATGGCACTGGGGTTGAAGCAAACCCATAGGATGGAGGCTGGAAGGTCCTGTATTTCAGTTCAACCTACAGTGTGACTTGGGCTCTGCCAGAGCTAAGAGCTCTAGCCCAGCCTGGGCGGTGACAGGGAGGATGAGAAGGCAGAGGAGGAGAGTGAAGGACACGCAGACCCTGGAAGAGGCCAGATGAATCCTGGACTTTCTTCTAACCCCAGAGAAAGCAGAGATGTACAAAATGACGTAAACAAATGGAAATCAAAGCCAGCCACAATCAAGAGTTTACCAAGAGGGAGAATAGTTAGAAGTTGATTTGGGCAAGTTACTAAGTAACAGAAAAAAAACCAAGCTCCTCTTTTAAAAAGAACTCAAAAGACCAGATCTAGCCTGAGTATACCAAGGACAGACAGAGTTGGTAACAAAAACACAAAAACGAAAGAACAACAAAAAAGTCAGTTTTTCCTCTTGGAGATTCACAACTATATGAACCTATTAAAGGCTCTAAAAAGATATCAATTTAGCTTTCTTTTATGGAAAAATAAACTGGGGATGAGGAGAAGTTTTCAGCATATGATTAACCATGAAGTTTCCCTTCAATACCATTTGGGAAATGACAAGCCAGAGTACAAGTGGGGAAAAGGGTTAATGGAGACCAAGGAAGTTACTGATAGGTCTCACCAGAAAAATAATGGGTTCAGACCTTCCATTTTATACCGTCTTTCCTGCCTCAGATCCTTTGCACAGGCTTGCTCCCTGTGCTTGGCTGTTGAGTGTGTAATCCCATTTAAAAGTACATTTACATATATATTAGTCATGGATGTGTATGTACTAAACTGTTAACACCCGTTACCTCAAGAGAGTGGAGCTGAGGGGAGGTAGTAAAATACTATTTCTGTGTAGGTCTCTTTTTTATGCCACATGTGTGGGTGTTTTTTTGTTTTTTTTTGTTAAACACAATAGCAGAATAAAGTGAATGCCACCCACAGCCACTGCCGTGAAGTAAACAGAAGCCCACAAACCCCTGAGTCTTCTGATGCCAGTCAGCATGGATGAGGTTAGAGGTATGTATGACAACCCGGAGGCCTTCTTCGTACAGCAGTAACATCATTTTCCTTTAAAAACAGAAGAGAACAAAGGCATTAACGCTACTTTCAAAACATGTACTATTTTTCAGTGCAAATATCATGGCTAAAGGAATTTTTAAACTCTTCTGATCCTCAAGCTTCTAATACTTATAATCTTCATTTCTTCTACACATTAAAATCCAAGTCTACTTAAGTGGTGGGTAGAAAACCACCTTCCAAAATGCTCTGAGTATTGACAAGTGAACCTTTGCTATGTCCCACCCACATGGCCAATCCTGAGACTTTGAGCCCTTCCCCTCCAGTCTGGCCCTTTATCTATTCAGCATTATATGCTACTATCTGGGACAATGGGAATCTTCTTTTCCGGTGGTTTTCAAAGTATGGTCACCATCTCCCACTACATCATGGCTAGCATTTTTTAAGAAATGGTAATCAAGTTAGAAATTCTAAAATACAGCGTAGATAATTAAGTAACTCTTGTTTCAGCACAGGAGTATGGACATGTGTAATAGACTGAAATGTACATGGTCTTTTCTAATGTGGGATGGACTTTAAATGCTTCACTGTCCTAGGACTGACATTTTCTCACACTCCACAGATGCCACACTTCTTCACCAATGTGTCTAGCCTGAAATACGGCTTTCCTGTTCTTCATTTACTCAAGTCAGACCCAGGTGAGTCCTCCCTTTGCCGTAGGCCTTCCTTCCCCAGGCCTCCAGTCATCAGAGTTCTCTTAATTCCAGCAACAGAAGGAACAGGAAACAAACCGCTTTCTATGTGAAGCTGGGAGACTTTAGCTCCATTCATCAGTTGGAGACTGTATGATCCTAAGAAGTCATTCAGTGTACCTCAGTTTTTCAATTACAAAGTGAAGGATCAACCCCTTCCTTGCTGTGGTGTTGCTGCGAGAAAATGTAACTAACATGCATTCTTGAAACCAACTCTCCCACAAGTGTATTTCCACGACTCCTTCGTTGCTTTATTATGTCATCTACTACTACTTCAGGAGGGTTCCTGGCTTCCCAATGGTTTCCTAATCATTTCAGGAACCTAAGTTCTCTCAATATAACTAGAGACTCCTCAAGGCAGTAGCTCCACCTTCTATGCATTGGGGCCAAAATGCTACTCCATACCTACTGATGTCAGTTCAGGCATGGGGGGCAAAATGGACCACTGGTTCTCTCTAAATAACGTGAATACTTGGACAGGATAGGGTCAGCATAAGAAGGTATGGCAAAGAAAAGAGGAGATACATAGCTCTGGGCAAAATGAGAATTTAACCCAAGCCAGCAAACAGTAAGTTAATGCAAAGAGAACTGACAGCTGCTGAACCAATCTTTCCTCCATTTATGAAACGTGCTCCCCGAAATCTGGGCAGATTTACATACACAGTTGCCAAGTTAGCAGCTGACTGTAATTAAGACGACGACCAGTTATGAATTCAAGATGGAAGTTTCACAAATATTTCCATTAATCAAGGCATCAATTATCAGGAAAATCATGTACTGCTGTCAGCGAATCCCACCCAACAGAATCCTGAACTAATCTGAGGGGACCCAGATCCTCCTCAGACAAAATGGCATAAACTAATAAAATCACGAAAATGGATAAGGTAGAAGAAATGAGAGCACCCTTGGAGAAATGCTGACCTACATACTATCTGGTAAGTTGTGGGGGAAGCAAAAGGGACAATTCCCCAATCTGAAACCATTCCTGTAAAGGGGCGAGATGACAGAGCTACGCAGAGCCCGTGTGCCAGGACTTCCAGAGGCTCCACAGCACAGTCCTCACACCCGTCCTGGAGGCTCTCGCAGTCTTCGCTTGCAACCGCACAGTCTATGGCTAGAAGGTAACGGGAATGATCAAGGTTCCCCAATGAGTCCAAAGAGCCTGTCTGGATCCCCTGTGCCTGGATCACCTCATTGGGCGTGGCTTCAACAGGGAAGAACGGGCCACAGATCCTTCACACAACCGGTGTGGGAACGGACGGCTGGCTGGGACAGTGTGGTCTAGGCAAGATGAAGCAGGAAGTCACGTGTGCCGGGAGGCCTGGCTACAGCTGCCAGCAGAGACAGGTGCCCTGCCCACCCCACAATCTGCCACTGGCTCCCAGTTAGGTGGAGACATTCACTGGCCAGCTGCTTTGGCGGCCCTCCTTCCCTGCTATGGATTCTCAGGGCCAGAGGAATTTTTCCTCCCAGCTCTGGGGGACACTGAAAAGCTCCCGAATTCTAAAGCACTGGGTGACAGGCCCTGGGACTGCGTGGCATCCTACAGAAACCTGGAGCAAGCATGTTTACTGTACCTAACAGGACTACGACAGGGGCTACATTGTGGTCCTCTCCAGATGCCTTGTGCACAGTACATGGTCAATGCATGCTTGCTGAAGTGAATGTCATCTCAAAGACTATTTCCTGTTTACTGTGGTAACCACACAGTCAAGTTGGGGAGGCACTTTATACCCCAGCACCACACAAGCCGGAAGGTTTCCTCTGTTTCTAAATCCTAGGTTTTCCCCTCTCTCACCAAAACACTACTAGCTGCGAGAACTATTAAGTCCCAAGACACGAGAACCGTATTTCAGTATAACAGGTATTTAATGAATGCCTGAAAAACTTTTTCTTAAAGTTTACTCATTTTGAAAGACAAAGTGAACACACAAGCAGATAAGGGGCAGAAAGGAGGAGACACAGAATCCGGAGCAGACTCTGCACCAGGAGGGCAGAGCCCGATGCAGGGCTTAACCCATGAACGGTGAGATCACAGCCTTAGCCAAGATCAAGCGTCACATGCTTCGCTGACTGGGCAACCCTGGCACCCCTCTTTAGAATTTTTTAAATGAGCCACTGAAAGTCACTAAGACCTGAGTTGTTAAAAAAAAAAAAAAAAAAAGAGACAATTTTAATCTCCTAGAGATACTGGCATCTTAATATATACTACACAGACCATGTGTCTGGGAAGGGCTCTGTTGTCATTACTTCTCTAGGCATTTACAACTCCAAGTGAGCAACTCTGTGGAGTGTAACCTGCTAAATGTGTATGTGTGTAGCCGGGTGGGGGGGAGGGATGAGGAAGGAAAAGACCAAAGAAAAAAATGAGGTCAATTTTAGCAGTGAACAAATGAGAATTAAAACTTAAAATGGGTTTGGGACACCTGGGTGGCTTCGTCAGTTAAGCTGCCAGCTTGGAGCCTGCCTGGGATTCTCCTCTGCCTCTCCCCTGCTCACTCTCTCAAACTTACAAAAAAAAAAAAAAAAGGAAAGAAAAGAAAGGAAGATGGAATTCGCAGGCTCCCCGCCTCCTCAGCGTGCAGGTGCAGTGTGATGATGCCCATGAAATGCCAACTGCTGGCAGAGAACATGTGGCCAGGGCAGAAAGCTGGCACTAAAGATCTAGTAAATCACGTCCAGGGCCCGAGTAACAGTATTTTAGAATCCGTATTTAACGCTAGGGTTCCAGCTAAGGGCAATGGACTAGGATCCATTTGGCGCAAGCCATTACTGGTAGAATTGTCTACCCATGACAGGGCGACACCTGCCATCCACCACTCGAGTCTCTCATGATGCAGGGCGGGGAGCCTAAGATGCCTATTCAGTCTATTCGAGGCTATTGTCTATTTTTTGCTGAAATTAGCACTGAGCTCACAGGATGCTATAGGAGTAAATTTATACCTGAGCTAAATGCTTAAGTTCACAATAATCCTCAAACCCTGTCCTGTTAGAGGCTACTGATTAGGGATAGTTGGTAAATAACATTTATCCAAGGGCATCTAAGAGCAGATAATGTAGGGCCGATATGTATCCTCTTAAAAAATGGCTCCATTCTTCCTGCTATGGTTCCATTTTAAGATAGATTGTATGCTTCAAACTGTATTTTGCCAAAGAATGGTGAACAGACGTCCTTATTTCAAGTCACCATAACATCAAGAAAACAATGGTCATACCAAGACTGAGGGCTAATTCCTCTTAGGAGATTGCTTGCCGCCCTAGAGACTGATACCTGAAGGAATACATCTGCAACACCAACCCATTTCCACTGCTGGTCTAGAAGAGGCGGCTCTGTCCTGTTCTTTTGAAAACGCTTTCTAGCAAAATGTGATTTATACAAACAGGGACAACCATATCTTTTTCTTATTTATAGAATATGTAAAAAGTCTCTGCAAGACAAGAGTTAAACTGATCATTAGACACATTATGTCAGGTAGGAAGTAACAAGTTTTTGTCTAGTTTATAGTCTCACAATTATTCCAAAACAAGTTTCTGATAGCGCTTGAGTAGAGACGGCATCAGCTTCTCCTGTCAACTTTGTAGAATAGTTTTTCTTTACATCACAGCTGACCTAACAATATTCTATTGAATGCAACTCAGCATCTTAAGCAATCACCAGACCTTTTTTAAGTTGTGGAATCCACAGGAACATGACTGACACGTACAGTCATCCACAACCACGGACCACACAACCATAATCTATTCCCCACCCCCCAGCTGGCTGTAAGAAATGCCCTAAACAGAAAGAAAGCAGAGACCACATCATGGATTCAGACTTTCATGTTGAGAGCCAGAATCCAAGGACTTTGTCTTGAGACAGTGAACAGTTCCAGTCTCTTTCTTATTGATAGCTTTATTCCCCCCTGGCGAAACTGTCAGCCCTAAGTTCCTTTAAGGGCACTTTTAGAAAAGCATCCTTTGCTCTACTAAAATCATACCCTCCCCATTTCAAAAAAAATTTGCTTACGTGTGGTGTGTTCCAAATGCAATATCCAACTTTGCCTAGGATAAAAAAAAGAAGTTGAGTCACTTTTAATAAACTCAATATCCCTATCTATTGGAAATTAAGTTAGAAAAGATTCAGGACAACTTTGTTTTTACTGCCCTCTAGTGGAAAGGCCCTGGATTGACAATATAACTTTGAATAATCCTATCCAGTGAGGCTCATTAAAGTTAACCAGAATGATTTTATACATACTGCATTTTAATAAAGTATTTTGAGACAGAGCATGAATGCACAAGAGATGGGGGGAGAGGGGGAGGGGGTGGGAGGCGGGGAATCCCAAGCAGGTTCCATACTGTCAGCACAGAACCCAACGCAGGGCTTGAACTCATGACCAATGAGATCATGACCTGAGCCCAAATCAGACACTTTCACTGAGCCACCCACCTGCCCTGATACATACCACATTTTTAATTACAATAATCAGAAACAAGAAGCCTGATTTCTTTAGTTGAAAACAAAAAACAAAAACAAAAAAACAGGCAAAACAAAACAAATGAGAACCTATGCAAGGTTTTACAATTAGATATCTGGTTTATACAGAAATTAAAGTTATCAGAGTTTCCAGAGTATATTTAAAAGAACTAATATGGTAGCAGCACACATTATCATGTTAAAAGTTGTCTTCTATTGGTAACATAGCAAGTGCTGAAAAGAGGTAACAATTTTCCTATTACAAAATGGTACCTTCACAAATAGGGGTATTAAATTTAAATTTAAAACATTTTAACACCCAGTATAGCAAGACCTTAGTTAAGCAAAATATGCCCCGAGATGTAGGCCATGAAAGAGTTAAACAGAAAGGCCCCAACAGTGAGGAATGCAGGTGGGACACAGATAGCATCTTCACAACTTTTCAAGACTTAAATCTCTAAGCCTCATCTTTTAAGTGTTTCTTCTCCTCTTTAAAATAAGGATACTGTTAGGGGATTCAGAATTTTAGGAGTAAATGACAATAACATGAAGTGCCTGGAAGAGAGGGCCTGAATGGGGGAAGCACTCTACAAATGGAAGAAAATACTATTAAAATCAAGTCCTCCACCCCAATAAGGCAGATGTGTGGACCTGTTTGCTGGAGGCAGAAATGGGCAACTGGAACACACAAGTGAGTAGGACACAGCCTGTCTTGGGGTTGCTCAGACAGGTGGCCCCGCTCCGTACACTTTTCAACTCCATGTTTAGGGATGCTCACAGACCAGAATTCATTTGCGTGGTCTGCCAAAGATGACAGGGAAAACAATAGGTCTTTAAAATTACAAAATTAGAATGAGGACTACTTCTCTGTAAACTGATGATTAGCTCAGAAAGAGCAATGGTCGGGAGACTTGGCTTTTGAGTTTAGTTTTGCTGTAAGTTGTTGCCTCTCTGGCAAAATTTTAGTACAAGCACATGGATGATAATTTCAACAGGTAATAGTTAATGGGGCAAATGCACCAAATCCTTGGCTCAACAACCTAGTAAAGAAGACTATTAGCAATCCATCCTAAAGATGAACAAGTTAGGCTTGAAGAGATTAAGTGATAGACTCCATGACGGTAGGTGGAGAACTGGGACAGAACCCAGGCGATATGACCTTGACCACCATAAGGCCTCAACTTCTGGCCCAGGCCCCACATATGCAAAATGTGAGTATCTGTTGATTCTGTGCCTGGTATGCCTCCATTTCATCAAATGACACTATGTTGCCAAAAAAAACAAAATAGCCAAGAATTCATCTTATAGACAAGGTATAACGGTATTTTAACAAGTTATGATGGGGCCACAATCCTACACTTCAGACTAGAGCTGGGTGGGACCTTCTGAACAGCTCTTTGCAAGAGGTAAAGAACACTGGGTCATCATGCCCTCTAGTGGCCGGCCTGGTACACGCCACCAGACATGCCCCACACCTGAACTTTCATCATTAGGTACCTTGTATTTGAAAAACACTTTCTATGTCCACTGATTTCATCACTGGTTTTTAGGATTCCTTTGTTATTTTCTGTCCACTATTAATCTGATGAGAACTATCCTACTGCAGTTTAACCTCTTCTTGTTTTGGAAGCATAAGCACAACAATGGGATTTTACGCAACTTCGTAGCAGAGGCTTATCTATGTAGAAGGTGAGCCACCAACATGTTGGGTAAAGGAATGCCGGTTTTAAAATTCCAACTGTAGAAAGTACGGTGGGTTATATCACAGGAAAAATGAGACAGGTTCCAGATTGATCAGATTGAGATTTCTCACTTTCAATGTTTAAAAATAACCACATATGCACAGGTAACATTTTGTAGTTGAAACATTAAAAGGAATTGGAACTCTTACATTTTATACGGACAGGAGAAAAGACACTGGAAAGAAAATGGGAAAAAAAATAGGTTCTATGTAGTTCACTCTGGTCAGTGCACTCCAAGAGCAGAAATCTTGAGGCAATTTTACCATGGCAGGGAGACAAAGGGGCTTATGGGAGGGTCTTGTCACGGCTGTTCACAAACGGACTGATGAGCCTCCTGAATAGCAAAGGCCAACATCACACGAGCCACTTCAGAACCACTATTTCCACAAGAAGGAAATCCTACTATGAAAAATGCTTGCTTCTCTCTCCCCAGTTTGCCTGCTTCTTGCATGAAGTGCCACACGTAATATTCTTTCAGGCATGGCATCAAAAGCAACCAGTTATGATCAAAGTCCAAGACTTACATTATATTTTTACGTACTGGCTGAAAAACATTAGGACAGAATTAAGGAACTGTATCAAGAACCTGGCCAACTTTTTGGCCTTTTCTGCTTTGCTTTGGTCCCAGCGAACCAAACAGATATACCTGTTACAAGACCACTTAGTGTCCCCTCATTAAGTTTGGATCATTTCCATCACGACTCACACAGCTAGTTTTTTAACAGGCTTAATTTGTTCATCTGTCCAGTATAGACCTTGGATGCAATTCAGGTGGAAAATTTGAGAGGACTACAGGTCAACTGTCAGCAGCAGCTAATACCAGTCAGATAAGTCATCAAAATAAAAAGTTTCAAGTTGCACTCACAGAAAACAACAGCCACTGAATTGCATCCAGATAACCTGGTCAGGTTCGAGGACACTGGCAAACTAGATGCAAACAGGAGTACCAGCAGGTTGGGGAAAGATTGGGATTGTTACAACTAAAGAATGCTTGAACCTGAAAGAAAACTAAGGTACAATGGAGAACTTTAAATACAAACATCAGTCACCTCTGCAAGAAGATTTCTTTTATGTGGCTCCAGAGATGGGAAGTCAGGACCCACGTATAAAAAGTAAAAGGAAATGCTGAGGATTAAATTTTCTGTGTCAAATTGGCTAGGTCACAATACCCACACATTTGGTCACATGTTGCCATGAAGGTATTTTAGATGAGGTTAACAGCTTTAATATTTTGAAGTTTTTGTGAGAGAGAGACAGAGCGCAAGTGGGGGAGAGGCAGAGAGAGAGCGCATGAGAGAGAGAGAGAGACAGAATCCGAAGCAGGTTCTAGGCTCAGGGCTGTTGGCAGAGAGCCCAAAGTGAGGCTCTAACTCACAAACTGCGAGATCATGACCTGAGCCAAAGTCAGACACTCAACTAACTGAGCCACCCAGGCGCCCCTAGATGAGGTTAACATTTAAGTTAATAGACCAAATGCAATAGATTACTCTTTGTTTGGGACCTCAACCAGTCCGTTGAAGGCCTAAGTGAAGGACCAACTCCCTCAAGGCAGAGAGAATTCAGTCTCCAGACTGTCTTTGGACTTAAGCTGTGGCATCTACTTTTCTCAGTCTCCAGCCTGCAGGCTTACCCTTACAAGATCTGGGCTTGCCAGGCCCCACAATCATGCGAGCCAGTTCTTCTAAAATAAGTCTTTCTGCACAAACATACCCTATGGGTTCTGTTCCTCTGGAGAACCTAATACTGAGATACCAGGTCAACATAAAGAAATATCCTTCCAACACACGGCTACCCACACACAAGACAGGTTATCCCAGGAAGGCTTTAAGCCAAGGCTAGACAAGTATCCGTTGGTGATGGAGAAAAGATTCTTGCCCTTAGATGGGTGGACAGACTCCATGTCTACATGTCCTTCTAACAGAGTAAGCATGACTGCAAACAGAAGTAGCTCACCTGGCAGAGGGAAATGTTTTCATAAGGCTTGGCCTGGGCATGTAAGTGAGCCTTGGCTTCTCGTTTATCTCCATGCACAAGCAGGATTGGTTTCTTCCTGAAAGGAGATCAGAAATATTTAGAATACATCTTTTCTAAAGCTGGACTCTTGGCCAGTTAAGGAATGCTAGTTTCCTTCCCACACGTGTTTCTGGCCTTAGTGGTAGCTGAGTACGGAGCTAACTGAGGACAGAGCCAGCAGAGTACTACTAATGAGTTAATCTTCACTAACCAGTTACCTTTACAATGGGGTCATGTGGCCTGATCCCGAAACTCTGTTGTGACCCAGAGATGTTGTGACTCCAGAAAATTCCTAATTATCATCTTTGGTCCAAAATAATACAGTTTGCTCTGTATTCATGGGTTCAGGCTTAGACAGATTAAAAGATAAACAATTATTGTTATCTAGTATGATGCTCTTTCCCTTCCTTTGGACCAAGTCAAAGAGCATTTCCTCATTAGACTTCTATTTACTCAACTCCTGTGTACTAGGTACTATCCTAGTCCTGGGAGATACAACAGTGAACAAGCCCAGGCCCACGGCATGATGCAGACTCATTAAGAGGTGGTTACGTTTCAGTGAAACAAGGCATCATCTTGTGGCCAAATGCAGCTCAATGAAATTTAAGTGTTGTGTGGGACTTCTAGGAGGCTGCTCAGAGGGAGCAGAGCTGGGATGTGGCCCTTTTGTCCTTTTTCCTTCCTGCCACTTGGAACACAGACCGGTGACCTGGAGCTCTGGGTGCCATCCTGGACCATGAAGGCATCTGAAGACATGCACCAGGATGGTGGGACAGAAAGACAGAATGGGTGGCTAAGTCCCTGAGAACCACGGCAGCCCCCAATCCAGACCACGAATGTCTACCATCTAGACTTGTTAGGCTGGAGAAGTTATTTCCTCTCATTTAAGCCACAGTTATTTTTGCTTTTCTGTGACATCCAGCTAAAACTAATTCTTTGTGTCACAGGTCAAATACAAGCTTTTGATGGTCCAAGCCGCTTGGGAAATTTCAATAGCATTTTATCTACTATTACTAGAAGTCTCCAGAATCTAATGTCCTAAATGCACCAAGGACTTTGAGGACCCTTACAGTCATTTTCCTGTAGGAAAATTCCTACATTCCTCCATTCCACCTGCTGCTATGGGACTCTGCTAGGTGAATGTCAGAAACAAGACAGGTGGCAGGTCACTGTGTGATGCTATCTTTATTTTGTTTGCACTAACACCAGGCTAAGGAACCATGAACAACACTGAAAAATCCATCACTTCCATAATCTGGATAAAGGAAGGTTCTAAGACTCCCTTCATTAGCTCCTCAACTACAGGAATCATCATTTGCAAAGCAAAGATTCTTTGAACACTGCTGTGCTAAGTGCTAAGTGCAGCATGGCATGCTTCCAAGTCTAGAAAGCAGGTGGCAATGATCTTTTCCTTCACACTAATGTCAAAGTTCTCTTATTTAGGTTGGCATTTGTCCTTCTGTGCTTCTGGACACAACAAGACAAATGCAAAAATTTGTATTAGGAATGCATGTGATTAGTTAGAAGAGCTCAACAAATGCTGTTTTCCCTACGTAACTCTGATTTTGTATGCTTAATAGTTTCAAAAGATACTCTAAGATGAACAGCAGTTGCTTGAGAAATGCTAATCTTGTGTTTTAATGTCCCATTACAGTTACGATTTTATCAGTCATATTGTGGTACTCACCTGAACTGTGGTGGATACTGTTTTACGAGCCAGTCCACATCAAAGCAGTAGTTAAACTAGGCAGGGAAAGAAAAGGAATGGAGTTATGGGTAATTCAGCCAAGCAATCTGTAATAAGAATAGTTTGGCAACTGAATTGAAGGCAACTCTAGACTAATAAACTCAAAGTATTTACAAACCTGGACATTGATGCTGGAGTACTCAAACCTAAAATACATCTTTTTTTTTTTTAATTTTTTTTTTTCAACGTTTATTTATTTTTGGGACAGAGAGAGACAGAGCATGAATGGGGGAGGGGCAGAGAGAGAGGGAGACACAGAATCAGAAACAGGCTCCAGGCTCCGAGCCATCAGCCCAGAGCCTGACGCGGGGCTCGAACTCCCGGACCGCGAGATCGTGACCTGGCTGAAGTCGGATGCTTAACCGACTGCGCCACCCAGGCGCCCCAAACCTAAAATACATCTTGAAGGCAATAATACCCGATGCAAGGGATCTGAATCAGTGGAGTAGTGCGTGAGAAAACAGGGTCTGAGGCAAGGATCCTGCATGCTTTGGCAGTATTTGTATTTCTAAATAGTCTTACTACGTATTTTCAACAGCTTCAGATTAATTTAAGTAAAAGGGCTTACAGATTTATCCCTTTTCCCCTAGGTAATTATAAACGAGGCCTTTTACAAAGGAACATTTCCTTTAAGCCTAACTTATGAGCTAGCTTTGTGAATAGGCCTCTGGGACTGGACACTCACTAGGCTTATAACAATTCTATCTTGACTCCAAGTTCTGCACTGAACTTACCTGTGGGGACTCCTCCCCATGCCTTGGTAATCCTTGGCCCTCTACCTGGACATAGCACCTCAATCTAGCTAAGAGAACACAAATTCACCCCATGTTCCATCTGGAGACTAGGATTTCAGAGGTCAAGCTGAACAGAAACCATTCAGACAGCTTTGCTTTCTTCATGGATGTGACTGGTTTTCTATTTGAGAGCCTGGAATCATGAACGTAATTCATCAACACAAGGGGACCAGCTCTATAAAGGAGGAACAATCAAACATGCCGAGGTAACTGTAACTTCTACTCCATTCTTTTTGGTAGGTGTAGGAAACCCTTTTCTAAATTGAATCAAACAACTTGGCCTTCACCCACCTACCCAAACCTCCCCAGGAGTTTGGTCCCTGGTCTCCCAGGGACCAGAGTCCCAGGAGATTAACTGTATCCCCAAAAGTCTCTCAGGCTGGAATTTCCAAAGTGACTTCTTGTCCAGTCCTTGTAACCCTTGTATCAGGAGAGCGAGAAGCTCTCCTGATAGAGGCATCCTTGCTCCATGCTGATGGCTGGATACCAAAACTGTGGCTCTTGGTGCCAGGCTCCTGGTATATGCCATCTTGGGGACCCTGCACAGGACTGAGATAGGACCTCATATTTTCCCGTAAAGTTCTTTATCCCTTTTCATCCAAAGAAAAAGCTTCACCATAAACTCACCTGAGCTGAAGACAGAAGTGTCCCAAATAGAGGGGATAAAATATCTGAGAAGACAAAATGTTTATGTCTAATAAATGATAAAAATCTGGTAAAAATCACAATTGATTTAGTCATGGACAGTCAAAATTTGGCTGAGAGAACAGTGAACTGAGCAATGACTACAAAACTAGACTTTAATGCTCCCTAAAACTCAAGAGAAAATTTCTGAGCTATTTATTGAGTTTTAACAAAATACAACATAAAACTAAAACCTCCAACTTCAGAACACAATGACTGGTCAATTCCAGAAATTGCCAATAACAACAATAACGATATGTGTTGTTCTTTCCAGATTCTAGTTTTTATCTCCTTCAATATTCAAGTCCCTCTCTGAGAAACCTCCCAACCCACGACTAGCAAGACCGTCTTCCGCAGCCTGAGAGCACCTACTTCCTCATCTACAACTCCAAGCTCTCATTTCTAGCATTCCAGCTCATCTCTAAGGGGTCCCACCTCAATCTTTCCAAATAGACTTCAAGTAAGATCAAAAAGGTCACTTCTCATAAACTGTACCAGGAGAGGAATTACACGGTCATTACCACCAACTGCCGCATTTGTACAGGACCTATTAGGTGCCAAGTACTGTTCTTATGTCCATGGTGTTGACAGTGGATTTTGTGGAGGTGGAGTTGGTCATTCCCCTTTTGTGGAAGGGTCATCTCCGCTTAGAAGGCTGTCCATGGCCACAGAGCTAGGAAGGGCCAGTCAGAATCTGAAGCCAGGCTGCTATCTGGCTTCAGCACTTGTACTCTTAACCATCAAACTGCCTGAGGGTTATTTGACCCATGACTCATTTATTTGACCCATGCTTAGTGAGTCCTTCCTATCTGTCACGTTGTCAGCAACATGGTGGGGTACAAAGATTTCAGCAGTACCCTTAAGGAAGCTATCTTTACGAAAGAGGTATACACAAGGAATGTACTGCAATTTCTTGATGGCATCCCATATTTCACCCCTCCTCGACTTTCAGAATTTGCTAGAATGCCTCAGAGAACTCAGGAAAGCGTGTTACTTACTAGACTACTAGGTTAGTATAAAAGGATACAACTCAGGAACAGCCAGATGAAAGATGCATAGAGCAAAGTATGGGGCAAGGGGTGTGTCCCATCCACCTCCATGTGTTCACCAACCTGGAAGCTCTCCAAACCTCTTCACAGGTTTTTTTTAAGATGGTGGCTTCATTAGACAGGTACGACCGATGAAATCATTGGCCATTAGTGATTAACGCCCGCCAGCCTCTCCCCACTTCCTTGGAGATAAGAGGCAGGACTCAAAGTTCCAACTTTAATGACACAGTTGGTTCCCCTTGGCAATCAGTCCTCTATTCTTAGGGCTTTCCAAAAGTCACCTCATTGACCCAGGAGTGACTGAAAGGGGCTTGTTACGAGTAACTGAAGACCCTTCCTTGACCTTTATTACTTTAGACCTGTTGGAGGAGCCTGGGACAAAAACCAAGTACAACCAGGAACGAAGACCAAATACATACACATCACAACATCACATAGAGACACCCTGGGAAATAAGCAAACCAAGCAAAAACTATCTTTGGATTCAGAACTGCAATCTATTTGCATGCTGGTGTTCTTTTTAATTATTCACCAGGAACCAAGACCTGGCTTCCAAGCAGTGGTTCTCAGACCTGACTGGGTATTAGAATCCCCTGAAAAGCTTCTTAAAAACACATCGCAGGTCCTGCTCCCAGAGTGGGACTCAATGAACCTGGGTGAAGCCCGAATTTGCATTAAGTTTTAGGAGATTCTACCACTGCTCACCCATGGACCAAAGAACTGCTGTCAAGCATTTGCTATTGCATTAAAGTAGTAAGTTTCATCTTTACAAGTTCACACAATGTTTAGAATTGTCTACATATTCCAACTGGATTGAGCAACACCCTGATTTCCTGACCCAAGGAAACAGCTTACAGTCAAACTAATGCATTTGCTTGTCAAAATGCTTTTTTCCCCTGAAAGTAGCTAAGACTGCTAACGAGGGTTCTTGGAGACCATTCTGGGTTACCCTCCTTGTTTTGCCATGGGGGACCTTCTTAAGTGCAGTTTGACAGCTCCTGGACACCCAGCATCCACTTACCCTTGATGTGGAGGGCTCCAGAGTTATCCTTTGGCTCAATGCCCGAGACTCTAGTGAGGTAAAATCGGAAGGGGTTCCCTTTATCCAACATGTCCCAAATGTCTTGGCCTTCCCCTGAAGTTTCATACTCCTCTTCCTCCTCCTCGAGCCTGTGGCGTGCAGGAGGGGTGGGATTTCCAGGTCTTTGGGCAGCACTGTCTCTAGAAGAGATGCCTCTCTCCTCTTTGACCACAATGTTCTTAGCCTGCTTCTGCCGGGTTTCTGGTTGCAGCTCATCATCACTGCTAGAGAGACACCAACCTAGGTCTTCCTGGGAACCACTCCTTTGCCTTTTGGGAGGTGAAACTTCTGAAACTGAATCTGTGTTGCTGAATTTCACGGGTGATCTTTTCCTTCTATGGGCAGCTTTCCTAGCCTCGGAACAGGTGTATCTTGGCTCATTTGCTGCTCCCTGCCCAGCATGAGGGAGGGAAAAAGTAGAGGGCTTGTCTAGTTTTGGCTTTTCGTCTTCACTTTCATCACTACTGGATATTGTCCATTTTCCATAATCGCCTTCCTGAGACATAGTTCTGGAAATAAAAGACAAATACTGTTTTTCCATTCTCTAGGCCACTGACAAACTTGCTCTCAAATTCCCTGTCAGTATGAGTTTCTGCAACACGCACAGCACACTTGACACTTAGATGCTGAACCACATAACTAACATCAGCTGTTTTGCAGGTGTTCAGACACACATTACCAGATTTTGCTACAGGACTTTGGCAAATAAAGTGACAGCAAAAATCCTACTCACCTTCTCCTTTCAACCCAGACCTTGTCCTTGGAAGCCTGAGGAAAAGAGTGGGGGCCAAACTTCAAAAATCAAAATGTTCATTCTTGACCCTGAATCTTTTAAACTGGTGGGTGCTTGAGGTTAAGATAATTTAATGAATTTCAAGAGTAATTCTGACTATTCAAATTTTTGAGGTTAAATTGGAGTTTACAAATTTATCCTTCACCCAAGCATGGAGCCCACAGGACTTTAGCAATTCCTACTCCCCTAAAGCTACTTACCATTATGCTTAACAAAATTCTCAAGACCATGTCAAATGATCAATTCTGTATATACATTACATAGAATTACTACCATGAGGACCCAGCCATCATATTGACATTGACCTACATCAAACTATTAAAATCTGCAGAGAACTTATGCTGAAGCAAAACACTCCTTTACTCGACCAGAGTCGAATTTCTACTTTTTAAAAAATGTTTATTTTGAAAGAGAAAGGGGAAGAGAGAGACAGAAAGTGCACACACGTGAGGGAGGGGCAGAGAGGGAGGGAGAATCCCAAGCAGGCTTCACTGTCAGCATAAAGCCCAACTCCAGGCAGGCTCAATCTCACCAACCGTGAGATCACGACCTGAGTCGAAATTAACAGCCAGATGCTTAGCTGACTGAGCCACCCAGGTGCCCCCAATTTCTATTTTAAGAGGAAAACATGTGAACTACTTTTGGTCTTGCTACCTACAAAATCTCACCAATTCATGTGTAAAGACCTATCTAAGTACATTTTCCAGATAGCTCAAGGACAGCTCCGTGGTGGGTTCTTTTAACAAAAAACAAAAAACAAAACCATTCTCATACAAGACCCAAAGGAAAACTGAACCTAAGAGTCTGTGCTCAAATTGTCAACATTTCTCCTTTTAAGAAACTGAGGTCACATATCCAAGTAGAGTACACCAACATGGACTGTAGCACTCTGTTCACAGGACCCCCAACCCTCCCCCCAAAATCCCCAAAACCTTAATTCTACACCAAAAAACTTGCAAATGAATATACTTGCAGGTTTCAAGCTAAAAAGGTTTAAGTAGGCCCTTAACCAAGGTGGGGCCCGAATCCATGACCCCAAGATCAAGAGTTGAGTTGAGTGCTCTACCAAATGAGCCAGCCAGGTGGCTATCAAGCTGACATATTTAAGGTACTTATCACCTATCACAATTTTTTTTAATTTTTTTTTTGAGTGCACATGCACTCACATACACACGTGAGCAAGAGAGCAGCACAGAGAAGGGGACAGAGGATCTGAAAAGGATTCAGCACTGATAGGAGAGAGCCCAATGTGGGGTTCAAACCCACGTGAGAACATGACCTGAGCTGAAGTCGATGCTCAACCCAACGAGCCACCCAGGTGCCTCTCATTTTTTCAATTAATGACCAGTTAAGCTAAGTTTCTCCTGTAAGTTACCTATTTGTGAGGTGTTTTTAAAGCAGAGTGCATTTGGGGCACCTGGGTGGCTCAGTCGGGTGAGCGTCCGACTTTGGCTCAGGTCATGATCTCGCAGTCTGTGAGTTCAAGCCCTGCATCGGGCTTTGGGCTGACAGCTCAGAGCCTGGAGCCTGCTTCATATTCTGGGTCTCTCTCTCTCTGCCTTCTCCCGCTCATGCTGTCTCTCAAAAATAAATAAGCACTAAAAAAAAAAAAAATTAAAAACAAATAAAGCAGAGTGCATTTACACCATGATTTGACCTGTTCTTCAGGGCTCAGGGTACCTATTAATATCGCCTGCCATGGCTGTTTTACAAAGCCCCAGGGACTGCAGACCTCGCTTTGCTCTTGTACTAGTGGCCCTAGACTCAGAGTCTAAGCCTTTTGCTTTCCCTAAGTGTTCTGTCCAGCCTACTTCTACATTGTTAGAACTAAGAATAGGCTATGCCCCTAAATGGTTTCTACTCTGCTAAGAGTTAAGAAACCAGGGGCGCCTGGGTGGCTCAGTTGGTTAGGCATCTGACTTCAGCTCAGGTCACGATCTCACAGTTCGTGAGTTCAAGCCCTGCATCAGGCTCTGTGCTGTCAGCTGAGAGTCCGGAGCCTGCTTCAGATTCTGTGTCTCCCTCTCTCTCTGCTCCTCCCCCACTCATGCTCTGTCTCTCTCTCCTTCAAAAAAAAGTAAAAAAAAAAAAAGAAAGAAACCAGATAACCAAACTTGTTAGAACTATTCAAGTTAACAGGATCTTAGCCATGTTTTCCTCATGAAAGCTATTTAGAGAGACTTACTACCGAACACATTTAACCAGCTCAGACTTTTAAAATCTTGTTTTCATTTCTTTTAAACTTTGGTTTCTCTTGTGTTCTAGACTCTTGGAGGCTGCTGGATACAGGTATTTATGCTCTCACAATTCACTCTGAACTGAAGGAACTTTGAAGGAATGATTGTGGTGCCCAGTTTTATGACTTCAAAAAATTTAAGAATAGGACCACCTCCTTAGGAAGAACCATTAGCTCTAGCTTTCAATGAATTCTCAAACAGCAGTAAAGCTAGGCACTTAGTAATAAAATCTTCAATTAAGAGTCCTCAGAGGCTGTTCTTTTTCAATTCCTTCTCATTCTAGAACAGAGTTTTTAGGTGAGAAAGGGTTCAGCTTCCAGCCTAAGTTGTATGCAGACACCTTAGAGCCTACAACTATTCCTCTCCCAGATGAATTACATCTAAATTAAGTGGAATTTAAGAGTCCAGAGAACTCTGTAGGGAAGATATTCCTCTTTAGTGACCCAGCTATTTTGAATCCTGAAGTGTTCTAGAAAAAACAGCTAAAACTGCAAACTTCAGGATTATTCTGATCTACTTTTTCTAGAACACGTGGAGGAAGGAGAAAGACCATTCCCCCAAAAGTAGGAGGAATAAAGTTTTGAAAAAGACATTTCCTAAAAAAAAAAAAAAAAAAAAGTTTTTATCTGCTGTACACATGGTTTAAGTTTTGAATTGGCTCACACTCAAAAGTAGGAGCTGTTTATGGGGCACCTGGGTGGCTCAGTTGATTGAGCGTCCGACTTCAGCTCAGGTCATGATCTCGCGGTCTGTGAGTTCGAGCCCGCGTCAGACTCTGTGCTGACAGCTCAGAACCTGGAGCCTGCTTCGGATTCTGTGTCTACCTCTCTCTCTGCCCCTCCCCCGTTCGTGCTCCGTCTCTGTCAAAAATAAAGTAAACATTAAAAAAAAATTTTTTTTTTAAAAAGTAGAACTGTTTAGTCATTAAAGGCAAAACACCTTTGGAATTAAAAAAAAACAAACACGAAACATAACAAGTCATTACATCCAGCAGGTTACCAAGCTCTTCATGAAATCAAGGTGTTTAGCCTGATGATGAGGAGTGGTTGAAACTTCAAGAATTTACTTTGGAGGACTCGGTCTGGTTCCAGTATCAGAATTTTACTTCTCTGCCACACAGGCATTCTCCGAGCCATTTTTTATCAAGTTATAGTGTTACAAAGTTAGAACTCAAGAGGAGTCCTTCAATTGTTTATCGTTGGTCTTCCCTGGGCAGTGACCGGCACAGGTCTGACATCACAATTCGGGTAAATGGTGTCGCAGAAATGAGACAACTGCAATACAGATGGGCCAATTCTGAGACTCAACATTCACTCGGGTCTGCAAAGAGCAGGGTTTCCCGAAGTGAAGGTGACTGGGACGGACACAAACAACAGTAACATCACGTTATAAAAGTACTTCCCTTGGGGCACCTGGGTGGCCATGTTACCCATCCTACTCTGGACTTCGGCTCAGGTCATCCCACAGTTTGAGAGTTCGAACCCCTGGGCTCTGCATAGACAGTGCAGAGCCTGCCTGGGTTTCTTTCTCTCCCTCTCTGACCCTTCCCCTCTGCTCATGCATGCACGTGCTCACTCTCAAAAACGAACATTAAATCAAAATAACTCAAACAACAAACAAGTACCTCCCTTTTCCATTCCTGTCTCTTTGACAGAGTGGTAGTGTTGCAGAAATGCCTCAAGAGACTTTGGGCTCTTCTGCCCAGGACTTTTTTTTTTTTTAAACCACAAAGTACCTTCTAACTTCATTTCATTTACACCAAAATAAAGCTTAGTTTTAAATATTCACGTGAAATTGTATTCTAATGCACACTTTCAACAACACTGCTGGTATTACAAGGGAGACAAAAACTGGGGAGGGTGCAGGCAAACGTGTGACCAAAATACTGATGGAAATAGGGCAAACAGCATTAGGCTACAGTGCCAAGGAGGATGAAAATCACACATTCTCCCACCCAATGCTAACTGCGAACACTAGAGATTCTTATGGGAGGTGGGGAGGGCTGTGGACACAAATGCATACTCCTCTCAAAACTGCTAGCTCCTCCTCTCCACCCCCCAACCCCACCACACCAGACCCAACTGGGGCATATCTTTTCTGGACTCCAGCAGCTCCTTGCAGAATGTGCAGACCCTCAGGAGAGTATAGGGGTCAGGCTTCTCAACAAAGGCCCTGTGTGGCCACCCCTGGGCAAACATGGACCCCCATCTCAAATCCAGTCATTACTAGGTGGTCAATGTGCAATTGGGCAGGTTACTTTACTGCTGAGACAGTTTCCTCCTCCATAAAGTGTGTATCCATAAAGTGAGTATCATACAGACCTCCCAGAAGTCACTCGTACAACAGATCCTTATCGAACAGCTACTACAGGCCAAGCACTGGGAATAACGAGTTAACACAAACTCTTTTTGCCCTACAAGGACTAATATTTGGGCGGGGGGAGGAGAAGAACCCAGAAAAAACAAGCTGTCTTTCCAGACACTCACAGCATTTTTCAAGTAGCAGAGAAAAACAGGGACATAATTACTTTGGAATACTCTCTGGATAAATAACACTTAAGTGAGATCTGGAGCATGAAAAAAACCCAGCGGAACAAAGGTGGTATTCCAAGTAGAGGGAATCCAACTTGACAAAGCCTGGAGGTGGGAACAAAGCTGTAATAGCTCCTAAAGCAGACAAAAGGCTTTGGGCAAAGCAGGCAGTAGTTCTGGATGAAGGGAGTGGGGAATTAAATCAAGTGTTAAAGATTCTAGATTTCAGTCTAAAGGGGGAGGGCCCATTGAAATGCTTTGATAAGCAGGGGGAGTACCCTGGTACACCTTTTTTTTTTTAACATTTATTTTTGAAAGAGACACCAAGTGCAAGCGGGAGAGGAAGAGGGGGAGAGGAGAGGGGAGAGAGAGAAAGTATCAGAAGCAGGCTCAGGCTCCGAGCTGTCAGCACAGAGCCCGACGCGGGCAAGATCACGATCCGAGCCGAAGTCAGACGCTTATCCGACTGAGCCACCCAGACGCCCCTCGACTTACCCTTTTAGTACACGACGTTCCCTAATTGGGGGTGAATAATTTGGAGACGAACCCCGGAGTGAGGCGGCCGAGGCGGTGGGGATGCAGTGAAACGGACTGATTCGGGGGACGCCGCGGCAGTAACGACAGAGGCTACCCACTCCGTGCGCCGACCTCGGGCCAAGCACCCTTCGAAGCGCTCTGCCGGGAATAAACTCCGTTCGCGCTCGCACCAAGCCTCTGCGAAGTCCCGCGACTAACTGGCTCCATGGAGGGGGCAGCCGAGCCCAGGAAGGTTCAGGGCCTGACACAAGGTCAGAGCCCCCACGCACGCCAGCATCACCACCTGCGGACACCACCCACCTACCGCGGGGAGAAGCCGAAGTGAGAACCCGAGCACCGGGACCCCTCACACCCACACTCCCCGCCGGACCCTGCTCTCCGCGGCGCCCAACAGGTTCTCGGATTGAGGAAGCCGAGGCCCGGGAGGGGACGTTCCCCAGGGTCTTGCCCAGCTACCCCCGCTTCTCCCAGATTCCACCTCCCACCCCGCCGGGCCCCAGAATTCCCGGGACCAGAGCAGCCCCAGCACCGCGACCAGGCCGGAAGGAGCAGGGTCTCGCCGACCCGGCTTCCGCAGCACTCGAACACGCACCTGAAACTTCCACGGCCCACAGCCACCAAGATCCGCGCCTTCTCAACCTCGGCGCGCGCCTGCGCGCGGTTTAAACCCTCCCGGCCGAGGCTCGCACCTCTTGGCCCTGCCCCTTCCCGTTCCGGGACGCCGGCCGCTGGGTCCTAAAGACCGCCGTGTCCTAAGGGACTACCGGAGCTTCCTGCAGGAAGGGGTGGAAGGGAGCCCCCCCCCCCCCCCCCGCAGCCTCCAGCTCTCGTCTCACCACTTGACCACTTGTCCTAAAAGGAAGAGAGAGAAAATTAAGTCTTCTCTCTCCTCTCTTAATTAACAAAACGCATCCCCTTTACAGGGGTTCTCATAGAGAGCTTCAGGCTGCCTGGAGCTCGAGGCAGGGGGTATTTACTTAAAGGTACAGGATCAGCTGAGGGCTGAGACCTGTGTCCTCGTAGGAGCGGGGGCTCGCTGGGACGCAAGCTTGTAAAACTTGCTGTAAAGGAAAAGGTTAAACGAGCTCCCATCACACTCAACCGCGAATGCCTGTTTCTTTGAAACAGGTGTGTGTTTAATCTTACTGGTTTGCCAGAACCGAGGTCTGAAACAAACTTTTGCAAAACGGAACACTCCCCATATTCCTTGAATATGTTTATGATAACTATTTTCAGAGTTGTTTTTTTTTCTTCTTTCAAACTAGGCACCGCTCCCAGAGGACTGAGTGAAAAATTCTGTGGAAACGTCCCAAGGACTTGGTTCGTTTACTCAACGTCTGCTTTGTGCCCGGCATCGTGCTAGGTGCGGGTTATTGGGAGGACAAAACAGACATAGTGACTACCCTGGAGGGCTCGACCCCAATGAATAGCCGATTCACACGTGAATCATGGACTTGTTTCTCTTTGGTTGCTTTTATGCTTTGTTCACATTTTTGTGTTTCCTATAATGCTATAATGTTATCCACAGTGCCATAGATAAAAATTACCAAAGTTACTTACTGCAAGGTGTGGGGGGCAGAAACATGGGAGGAATCCTGCAACAGACTTTGAAGCAGGACCTAGGTGAGCGGGAGGCCATCCGCGCGCGAGGAGTTAAGGGGGAAAGAATGGCGGAGCCAAGGCTGGGGGCGGGCTCCGGAGCCTCTCTGCCATAGGCTGTTCCAAGGAAACAGGCCTAAAGCCTCTGGCCAATAGGATTGCTGAATCAACGCCAGTGGCTAGCAGGTCGTCCAATGGGAGAGGACACTGGGGGTGTCCTGCCAAGTTCGGCTTCCTTAGCTGCGGGGAGCGTGGCCAGAGGTCTGCAGCTGCCCGGTTCTGGCCTCGGAGGTCGCGGGTTCTGCTATCCCGATTCGGTTGTGGCGGTCGCGATGTTTTTTTCTGAGGCTGGGGCCCGACCACGGACGTGGGAAGCCAGCCCCTCAGAACACAAGAAGTGGGTGAAAGTAGGTGTCCGGAGAGCTGGTACTCGGATTCTAACTTGACCAAGAACTCTCATTTCCGTCACCTGCCTGGGTCTCACTCAGCTCGGTTGCACTGACAAGGAGTGAACTGGCCTTCTAAAGTGTCATAGTTAATGACTGAGCCTAGAGCTGCAAGGCTTCTCGCTCCCTGTCCAGTGTTCTGGCTATTTCCAAGCTCCTTCTTTTCCCCGCTACGTAGTCTATTAATAATAACCTCTACCCTGTATCTATCTCACCTTCCTAATTCTAGAACAGAATTTTAGGTAGAATTTACCCCAGTGGTTTAAATGAATTAATTTGCGTCAGTCTAGCGATTGATTAAGTCGTTTGCACTTTTGGGGGGTAAATTTTAGCACATTAAGAATTTTGGAGAAGTAAAATTAGAATAATCAAACTCCATTGCCGAACCCTCCTGCTCAGCTGAGTTTTAGGTTTTGGAGATCTACATAAACTAGTAATAAAGATAATAGAACAAACGGTTTCCATCTAACTAAAGATATTTAATGTTCTTTAGGTGTTTAAAGCATGCGATGAAGATAACAAAGGCTATCTAAGCAGAGAGGACTTTAAAGTGGCTGTTGTAATGCTGTTTGGGTACAAGCCCACCAAGGTAGAGCTTTCTTCCTATATTTGGGAATGGGTAGACAATACAGTTGGGGTAGTTTGTAAGTAAAGCGCAGTGGCTAGTTTAGGATGTTTATAAGGAAATCCCTGCCTTTCAGAGCAATTTCAGAGATATGTCCAGTGCTGACTTTTAAGAACCTAACTCTGGGATGAGAGATGCCTGGCTGGTTCAGTCCAGTAAGTGTCCAACTTCCACTCAGGTCACGACCTCAGGGCTGGTGAGTTTGAACCCCACGTCAGCTCTGTGCTGACAGCTCAGAGCAGAGCCTGGAGCCTGCTTCAGATTCTGTGTCCCTCTCTTGCTCTGCCCTTCCCCTGCTCATGCTCCAACAAACATTAAACAAAAATAAAAAAAAATAAAGAACCTAACACAGGGATGAATTCAAGTTCATGAAGCCAACGCACCACTGGTTACTAATAATAAGTACAAGATGCTAGGAAGGTGTCAAGACGGAAGGCTGGGGGAGGGCATTGGTAATAGGAGGAATTCATTTAAATTATAAAACATATATTTATATGGTCAAAAAATTCAAACAATCCAGGCAAAGTATGAAGTTGAATATAAAATCTCTTTGCTACCAAAGAGTCCCACTCCTCAGGGGTTATCATTTACAATTTTTTATGCATCATTCAAAATTTCCAGTGCATAACATGCTTGGCATTCTATTGAAAAAGTGGATGCATTGTATGCCTGTTTTATTTTGTTTATTTTCACTTAACATAAGAGCACACACCACCATGTTTTACTGTGTTTTTTTTTAACTTTAATTTTTTTTAAGTTTATTTATTTTGAGGGAGGGAGAGAGAATACCAAGCAGGCCACTCACCGTCAGCATGGAGCCCAACACAGGGCTCAAACCCACGAAGTATGAGATCATGACCTGAGCCGAAGCCAAGAGTCTGACACTTAACCAACTGAGCCACCCAGGCACCCCACACATCACCATGTTTTAAAAAGTAGTTGCATAGTATTCTTTTAGCCAGTTTCCTGTTTTTGGTCACTTAGATTGCCCCATTATTTTTCATTCCTACAAACGTTGTGATGAGCATCCTTTTATATGGCTATTGTGGATGTATATCTGTGGAATAAATTCCTGGAAGTACAATTGCTAGGTAATTTGAAGTTTTGTTGGATATTATTCTTCAGGAAAGTTTGCCCTCATTCACTAATAATGAGAGTTGAACTGAGCTTCAAGGAACGTCCTGCCTTAGGAGGGCAAATTTCCTGTTCCCCTTTGTCTTTGTGCTGCTCCCTTTGTTACATTCATTCTAAACATGGATCCCTCTTGTTAAGGTGCTGAACTGAAATTGATCAGAGACAAGATCTTGTCCAGGTTTAAGAAATCTATTTGCAGCCATCAAACAGAGGGCTCTGGAATGCCCTCCCTCGTGCCCTCCTTAAACCAAACAGCTTGGCAATCACTTTGGCCCAGCTGTTCCTCATGAGTGGGCTCTGCCTGTCAGATTACCAGCCCAGCAAAGCCAGGGACCAGGTGATGTCTCACGTCTCCGTCCTTCATTATGCTTGAATGTATCACCACTTCACGGTAAATAAGTTCTGCTGATACAAATATGTCCCATGAACGGATCAGATGGGCTCAAGGTGGTTCACCTACCAGCAGATGCTTGGTTACTGAGAAGCTGATCACGGAGCTCGGAGTGGTAGTCAGGGCTGACTCCCAGAAATGGCAGCTCTCCTGTTAATCTGCAGGTATTTCAGCTAGAATTCCAAAGCAGGTCAGCTTAATGGGCCCAGCCTTTGAAGCATTGTATTTAACCTTGCTGGAAAGATAACTGGTTTCATTTTGCTTTGATCACCCTTGAGCCTACCTAATTGGCTTTAACTTTAGACTATAAATGAGGAATTGAATGACAAGTACAGTGATGCGCTCACATACATATATATGTACAGTTCGTGAGATTTAACAGATTTTTACTTGTATTTTCATGCCTGGTTGCGGTTTGGTGGTTTTGTTGTTTTGTTTTTAAGAGTACTTGAGAAGGTGGGAGAAGGATAGGGGGAAGGAGAGAGAGAAATTCAAGCAGGGTTCATACCCAGGGTGGAGCACAATGGGGGGCTCAAACCCAGGACTCTTAGATCATGACCTGAGCCGAAATCAAGAGATGGACACTCAACCCACTGAGCCACCCAGGTGCCCCTTGGCTTTTATTTTTTAATCAACTGTCTTTTGACTGCAAATGACTAAGCAGTAAAGTGATAGCAAGTCACCCGTACACCTGTCAATCGTTTGTATGTGTCAATCATTTTGTTAAATGACAGTGTACACCCTCTGTGAAATGTAGCAGATTTTTACCTTTATAGTGGGTTGAGGTTTGGGGTTTAATTTTATTTAATTTTAAAGATCTTATTTTTAAGTAATCCCTACATCCGACATTGGGCTTGAACTCACAACCTTGAGATCAAGAGCTGCACACTCCTGACTGAGCCAGCTAGGCACCCCTAGGGTTTTATTTTTGAATATTGCTTTTGAGCAAATGAAATATTTATTGAATGCATGGAATGTAATAAATCATTTATACACTCACGCAGTTGTTTACACAATGAAATCTATTAAGTGTTCCTGTTTAATAAAATGAACACTTGCTAGTTGCTGGAGATATAAAGACGAATAAAATATAGTCCCTGTTGAGAAGCAGTTCACGGTTTAGTGTAGAGAGACTTATAAAACTCTGTGATAAATACTGAGATGGAGAAGAACAGAAAGAACCCAAAGTGAAAGGGACAAGGAAGAGGGTCTT
The DNA here is from genome assembly GCF_027475565.1 of Acinonyx jubatus. Classification (NCBI taxonomy): domain Eukaryota; kingdom Metazoa; phylum Chordata; class Mammalia; order Carnivora; family Felidae; genus Acinonyx; species Acinonyx jubatus. The sequence continues at coordinate 130,868,448 of NC_069386.1, read as the reverse complement.
GAAATCCTAGTATAAAGTAGGAGTCTAGGCATCACTCAGACTGGAAGAGCTAGCTAGACTCTTCTGATATGAGGTGTCCAGAAGCACTTTGTGGTGTTGGGAGATGATCTGCCCTGATGACTTGATGTGGTTGGTGGTTAAGAGAGGGGTGTGAAACCAGGACTATAGCAATAGTGATGCCACCAAGTAGGAAAATTAAGGAGTAGGCTTAGAGGAAAGTCAATGACTTCAGTTTGGGGCACATTAAGTTTGAGGAGGCTCTGAGCATCCTCAGTGAATTCATTCATTAAATATTATGGTGGTATTGAGATTATGGTGGTAAAGATCGGCTCTCAGATTGTGCCACCGCTTGTAAATGTAGGAGTCTGGAACTGGGTGAGGAATTGAGAGGTAAGTGCTGGAGACAGTTTGTGGACGCTTCAGTTTACAGGTGCTAGATCATGAGCCTGGGTGGCATTGCCCCAAAACGGTGTTACACAGCGTGAAAGGCAGTGGATCACTGGGGGTACCGACAGTTAAGGGTAGGCAGGGGCAGGAGGAACCAGGAAAGTGCAGGGCATGGAATCCAAGGTAGAGAAACTATGTCAGGTATTGCCAACTTTCTCATTCCATAATGTTTATAATGCCCTTGTAACAGTATAGGGAAGTGCTTATATTTTAATATATAGCGAAAGCAGTTTCCTGACACTTATATAGGGTATGTTCTGAAACATGTTTAAAAAGCCATAGGAGGGGCGCCTGGGTGGCTCAGTCGGTTAAGCGTCCGACTTCGGCTCAGGTCATGATCTCACGGTCCGTGAGTTCGAGCCCCGCGTCGGGCTCTGTGCTGACAGTGCAGAGCCTGGAGCCTGTTTCGGATTCTGTGTCTCCCTGTCTCTCTCTGACCCTCCCCCACTCATGCTCTGTCTCTCTCTGTCTCAAAAATAAATAAACGTTAAAAAAATTTTTTTTTAAAAGCCATAGGAAAAGAAAAATGCACACTAGGCCAAATGTTAATAGTGGTTCTCATTGGACGGCTGTTTTTAAAAATGTTCTTCATAAAAAAAATGAATAAATAAAATTAAAAAAAAATGTTCTTCACGATCTTATATATTTTTTGTGTTTTCTACATATTACTTTCATAATCAGGAAAAAAGAGGTAAAAAACAAAGCCATAGAGCTCATTGCAACAATTGCTTGTATTTGTCTAAAATTGAAAAGTTACCTTTTAGGTCATGTGACAGCCAAGTTGATGGCATATGCTTAAACTATGTTGGTCAATGGAATAGTATTGGGGCCATTAGGGTCTGTAGCAGATTAGCATATTGTGTCATATAGGTATATAGATATTTCTTTAATGCCACTTAATTTTTTATTGATTTTTTTCAAAGATTTTTTTTTTTAAAATACCAGTTCATTAACATAGAGTGTAACATTAGTTTCAACATTAGTTTCAATCACAATATAGTGATTCAACACTTCCCTACAACACCCTGTGCTCATCACAAGTGCCCTCCTTAATCCCCAATCACCTGTTTCACCCATACCCCCCCCACCCTAGATACAGATGGAAGAATAAAATGACTATTACAGCTGTCTTGTCCTGTGATATTAGTTGTCTGCTGGACTCAACACAGTTTGTTTCTCATAAAATATAATCCTTCTCCACACCCCAGGAATTAAGAACTCCCACTGTGAAAACATTTGATGAAATTATATGTGCTTTTCTTTCTTCTTTTCTAGATAGAAGCTGATTCTGTGATGTCTTCAGTAAATCCAAACACTTCTGGTAATATGAAAGTTAATATTAATTTTTAGACTTCATAAAATCAAAATTAAGAACAAAAATAGAGACTATAAAGCACATCTTTGTCTTGTTCTGTTTCAAAGAAAGATTTTGGTTCTTTAATGTATTCATAAGTGTAATAGGATGTTTATTGTAGGGAAGTTTGAAACCATTGAAAAGCATAAAGAAAAAAATGTTGCTTGTGCACATCCAACTGTTGATCAGTATTTTCTGACTTAGATGAGCAGAAGTGGCACTTTACTAAAATGGAAACACTTAGGAGAAGGTTTGGGGTTGGGGGAGAGCCAGAGTTCACGTCTGAAAATGCTATGTTTGAGAAATTTCAATCTGTGATATCCGGGCATTCAGGCTGTGTGAACACGGAATTCAGAGGAAAGCTGTGGGCTGGAGAAATAAATTTGGGAGCCGTTCGCATGTAGATGGTGTTTGAAGCCCTGGGGATGGATAAGATGACCTAGCAAGACAGAGTGGAAGGAGAACCTTCAGGAACCACAATCATTTGAAGTCAGGGAGAGAGTTAGGAAATGGCAGAGGAAGTTAGAGGCGGGGAGGGGCGGGAGAAAAGTCAAAGGTATCTGATCCAAAACAAGGAGAAGGGGATTATTTCCAGGAAGAGGGTATGGTCAACACCTTGGAAAGGTCAGGTAGGTAGTAACTGAAGTGTCCCTTGGGGTTGGCGACCTGCAAGACGGGTTTCGGTACCTGGTGACGGCAGAGGCCAGGCTGGAGTGGTCAAAGGCAAACCAAACCTTGAGAAAGTGTGACAGTGTAAGTAGAAGTCTTTCAGTAAGTCCAGAGTGCCTGGGGATCAGGAGTGGTTTTTTTGTTTTTTGTTTTTGTTTTTTTGCACATGAAGATGTTTCTGAGCTTAGCAGAATGCTCTAGTGAAGAGGGAAAAGGAAGATGAGACAGACAGAGGAGTACCTGTTGTTTTGGAGATAGGGGCCAGAACATGTTGGATTGGCTTTTTAAAAATTACCTTTTTGGGGAAATAATTTAGCGCTTAGAAAAAACTGCAAAATAAAAATAACACCGAGAGCTGTATACTCTTTACCTCCATGCACTTACTGTTGACATTTTAACCCTTTGGCCCTTTCTACCACTATCCCCTCCTCTCACTGCTCTGAACCTAAAACCACAGCACACTTACCGTAAACTTAGACCGATATTGTATTTTTGTCTCATTTACTGTTTATATTCCGGTACTGTCATTTGATCTGGTAATGTCCTTAAACACATCATCCCTCATCTAATACAGGAATTAGTCTTGGGTGCCATGTCTCTTTAGACTCCTTTCATCTGGAACATTTCTGTAGACTCTTTTTTTTTTCTTGGCTTTTTATAACATGGAAATTTTGAGGAACTAGCCCAGCCCTCACTATTAGTTTTTTTTTTTCAATATATGAAGTTTATTGTCAAATTGGTTTCCATACAACACCCAGTGCTCACCCCAAATGGTGCCCTCCTCAATACCCATCACCCACCCTCCCCTCCCTCCTACCCCCCATCAGCCCTCAGTTTGTTCTCAGTTTTTAAGAGTCTCTTATGCTTTGGCTCTCTTCTGCTCTAACCTCTTTTTTTTTTTTTTTTTTTCCTTCCCCTCCCCCATGGGTTTCTGTTAAGTTTCTCAGGATCCACATAAGAGTGAAGCCATATGGTATCTGTCTTTCTCTGTATGGCTTATTTCACTTAGCATAACACTCTCCAGTTCCATCCATGTTGCTACAAAGGGCCATATTTCATGCTTTCTCATTGCCACGTAGTACTCCATTGTGTATATAAACCACAATTTTTTTATCCATTCATCAGTTGATGGACATTTAGGCTCTTTCCATAATTTGGCTATTGTTGAGAGTGCTGCTATAACACTGGGGTGCAAGTGCCCCTATGCATCAGTACTCCTGTATCCCTTGGGTAAATTCCTAGCAGTGCTATTGCTGGGTCATAGGGTAGGTCTATTTTCAATTTTTTGAGGAACCTCCACACTGTTTTCCAGAGTGGCTGCACCAGTTTGCATTCCCACCAACAGTGCAAGAGGGTTCCCATTTCTCCACATCTTCTCCAGCATCTATAGTCTCCTGATTTGTTCATTTTGGCCACTCTGACTGGCGTAAGGTGATATCTGAGTGTGGTTTTGATTTGTATTTCCCTGATGAGGAGCGACGTTGAGCATCTTTTCATGTGCCTGTTGGCCATCCGGACGTCTTCTTTAGAGAAGTGTCTATTCATGTTTTCTGCCCATTTCTTCACTGGATTATTTGTTTTTTGGGTTGGAGTTTGGTGAGCTCTTTATAGATTTTGGATACTAGCCCTTTGTCCGATATGTCATTTGCAAATATCTTTTCCCATTCCGTTGGATGCCTTTTATTTTGTTGGTTGTTTCCTTTGCTGTGCAGAAGCTTTTTATCTTCATAAGGTCCCAGTAGTTCATTTTTGCTTTTAATTCCCTTGCCTTTGGATGTGTCAAGTAAGAAATTGCTACGGCTGAGATCAGAGAGGTCTTTTCCTGCTTTCTCCTCTAGGGTTTGGATGGTTTCCTGTCTCACATTCAGGCCCTTTATCCATTTTGAGTTTATTTTTGTGAATGGTGTGAGAAAGTGGTCTAGTTTCAATCTTCTGCATGTTGCTGTCCAGTTCTCCCAGCACCATTTGTTAAAGAGACTGTCTTTTTTCCATTGGATATTCTTTCCTGCTTTGTCAAAGATGAGTTGGCCATACTTTTGTGGGTCTAGTTCTGGGGTTTCTATTCTATTCCATTGGTCTATGTGTCTGTGTTTGTGCCAATACCATGCTGTCTTGATGATTACAGCTTTGTAGTAGAGGCTAACGTCTGGGATTGTGATGCCTCCCACTTTGGTCTTCTTCTTCAAAATTAGTTTGGCTATTCGGGGCCTATTGTGGTTCCATATGAATTTTCGGATTGCTTGTTCTAGTTTCGAGAAGAATGCTGCTGCAATTTTGATTGGGATTGCATTGAATGTGTAGATAGCTTTGGGTAGTATTGACATTTTGACAATATTTATTCTTCCAATCCATGAGCACGGAATGTCTTTTCCATTTCTTTATATCTTCTTCAATTTCCTTCATAAGCTTTCTATAGTTTTCAGCATACAGATCTTTTACATCTTTGGTTAGATTTATTCCTAGGTATTTTATGCTTCTTGGTGCAATTGTGAATGGGATCAGTTTCTTTATTTGTCTTTCTGTTGCTTCATTATTCGTGTATAAGAATGCAACTGATTTCTGTACATTGATTTTGTATCCTGCGACTTTGCTAAATTCATGTATCAGTTCTAGCAGACTTCTGGTGGGGTCTATCAGATTTTCCATGTATAATATCATGTCATCTGCAAAAAGTGAAAGCGTAACTTCATCTTTGCCAATTTTGATGCCTTTGATTTCCTTTTGTTGTCTGATTGCTGATGCTAGAACTTCCAACGCTATGTTAAACAACAGCGGTGAGAGTGGACATCCCTGTCGTGTTCCTGATCTCAGGGAAAAAGCTCTCAGTTTTTCCCCATTGAGGATGATGTTAGCTGTGGGCTTTTCATAAATGGCTTTTATGATGTTTAAGTATGTTCCTTCTATCCCGACTTTCTCGAGGGTTTTTATTAAGAAAGGTTGCTGAATTTTGTCAAAGGCCTTCACTATTAGATTTTTAAGAATGGTCCTTGTTTTGTGTTTGCCTGATGTTGGGGTTAAGCATTCTGAGCTAGAATACCATTTAGGTGGCCTGTCCCTCATTGGGGCCCACGTCTGGAGGCCCACAGTGACCATCTGTCTCTCATAGATGGTATTAATTTTTGCCACTAGGGAAGACGTCCAGTTTCTCCAATGTATTCTGTTTATCTTTTCTTCCCTTGCAACTAACAAGCGGTGTGTGGAGAGACACATCGAAGACATTGCAAATATTTTCCTTCTCATCAAAATTTGCCCCTAGATTTGGTAACTGTTCATGACTCTCGTCTGACCCAGTTTTTGTCATAACAGTTGCAAAATAAGGATTTTCTAATCCTAGTGCTTTAGTTAAACCTTGGCTATAAGCAGGAGACCTCCCTTTTTCTTGATCAATCCATCTGCTTATTATCAGCACAGACCGGTTTTTAATGATTTATACTCCATTAATTATCATTAATTATTTTAGTTTTCACCTTGTCATAGACTTGGGCATTGAATGCCTCCTCAAGTTGGCTCCTGTGTCCTTTTGACCGGTTTGGCTTTTTCTTTCTTTGAACAAATCTTTTTATTTATAAATGGTAGATTTACAAAAGAGTTTATTGGATTCCTTTTTTGTATGCAAGGTTCAGTACCCCATATGGACCATGACTCTTAGAACAATATTATTGCTAGGAGAACATGTTTTTGACAAACTCCCTAACTTGATGGAATTTCCCTTTTAATTTCATGTAAAAATTTTTGCACACTCAAAATGCTCAAATACTGTGTCTGTAATGTTCAATTCATTGTAACTTCCTGTTTTAAAAAGAGTTTATTTATTTATTTTGAGAGAGAGAGAGAGAGAATGAGGGCACGAGTGAGCAGGGGAGGGGCAAAGAGAGAGGAAGAGAATCCCAAGCAGGCTCCACACCCAGCCCAGTTCAGAGCCTGGCTTGGGGGTCGATCCCACAACCGTGAGACTATGACCTGAACCAAAATCAAAAGTCAGATGCTCAACTGACTGAGCCACCCAGGCGCCCCAGTTGTAACTTTTTTTTTTAACATTTATTTATTTTTGAGAGACAGAGATAGAGCACGAGTGGGGGAGGGGCAGAGAGAGAGAGAGAGAGAGAGAGAGAGGGGCACAGAATCTGAAGCAGGCTTCAGGCTCTGAGCTGTCAGCACAGAGTGCAATGCGGGGCTTGAACTCATGAACTGTGAGATCATGACCTGAGATGAAGTCGGATGCTTAACTGACTTAGCCACCCAGGCGCCCCTGTGTAACTTCTTCATGATGCCTTCCCTACGTATTTTCCTCTGGATTGCTATATGAATTTTTGAATCTAAACTGATTTCTGTCTTCTGGCAGAAGGATTTCCCACATTTTTTGCATTGGTAGCATTTCTCCCTATTAGCAGTCCCCTAAATGGTGAGTGATTGTCTCGATTCTGTCTGGGTGAAGGTCTTCCCCACGTGTTACATATAGAAGTGCTTCTCCATTCTGCAACTTTTCTGATAAAGCCAGTGGTATTGCTGCTGAAGTCACTCTCAGATCATTCATTATTCTCATAGACTTTCCTCCTAATGTGTGTTCTCTGAATTAAGGATTTGCCTTTACACAGAAGGTTTCCTTTCCCCAGCCATTCTTTGATGTAGAAAGAGGTGTCCTTCTGGAAGAAAAATTTACCATGTTCTTTTCTTTTTTTTTTTTTTTTAATTTTTTAACGTTTACTTATTTTGAGAGAGAGAGAGAGAAATTACATAAGCAGGGGAGGGGCAGAAAGAGAGAAGGAGAGAGAGAATCCCAAGCAGGCTCCAGAGAGAGAGGGAGGCACAGAATCTGAAGTAGGCTCCAGGTTCTGAGCTGTCAGCACAGAGCCTGATGTGGGGCTCGAACCCACAAACCGTGAGATCATGACCTGAGCCGAAATCAAGAATCAGATGTTTAACCAACGGAGCCACTGAGGCACCCCAAGACTTCCCAGGTTCTTTACAGCTGGAGTGAATTGTCTAATGTACAGCCAAGATTGACTTCTGACAGAACTTTTCCCTGTATTCAATATCAGAAGATTTCCCCCCCCATATGTATTATCTCATGTTTAACAAGATCTGACTTCATAAAAAGCTTTCCTTGTCTATGTTACATTCATGTGATATGAATAATATCTCTCCTGTATGGATAATTTGAAGGGTAAATTATCCTTCATATCCTTCAATAATCCTAAATGAAGGCAGGTTTTCTACCTTCATTACCTTCTAAAGGTTTCTCGTGTGTGCATATATTCTGATACAAAGTGAGGACTGATTCGTGTGTGTGTGTGTGTGTGTGTGTGTGTGTGTGTGTGTTTCCTTGATGTTTGAGAGAGGTTTGACTTTGGCTTGTGGCTGAAGATATGTTCGTGAAAGTTACAAAATTTCCTTTATGAACTCTCTAATTTTTGAGTTCTGACTTTAGGCAGAAATATTTCTCACGTTTGTTGCAGTCACAGAGCTTCCATTTGAAACTAGTTCTGATGGCCACTGGAGCTTTATGCTTTGGAAAAGAGTTTCTTTCCATTCACTATGTTTGCATGGTCTCTTCCAGGCCTGAGCTCTCTCATATATAATGAAGAGTACCTGGATATGGAACATTTTCTCAAACTCCTTATGGCCCAAGGATTGCTTCAAAACTGGAATATTTCAATAGTGGACATAGTCTTCCCTATGAGGCCTTTCTGACTTTAACGATATGCTCCTGCCCCTGCCCCTGTATGCATTTTCTTGCATTTAATATCAAGGATATTACATCTGTTCTCACATCCACTTCTCAGTCAGTTCATGAGGATGCTTCTTTTCACATGTGTCTTTTCCTAATAATTAACTTTAAGATATATTTCAGAGGCACCTGGGTGGCTCAGTTGGTTGGGCGTCTGACTTTATCTCAGGCCACGATCTCACGGTTCGTGGGTTCAAGCCCTGCGTCGGGGTCTGTGCTGATGGCTCAGAGCGCGGAGCCTGCTTACCTCTCTCTCTGCCTCTCCCCCGCTTATGCTCTGTCTCTCTCACAAAAATGAATAAATGTTAAAAAAAATTTTTTTTAAAGATATATTTCAAAAGGTCACAAAGTAATGTAGCCATCTGAGAAATTCAGGGGAAGGTCTGCGGAGGAAAGAGATCAAAGTGCAGATGTTTAGCACCTGGCTCCAAAATTAGTGTGAAGGGACCCTCCTCATTCTACAGATTTCCAGTCTTTTTCCTTCCTCTTCTTTTTTCTTTCTTTCTTTCTTTCTTTTTTTTTTTTCTCTTTTTCTCCCCCAGTTCCTCTCCTGGTCTTGGTATCAATGGCAGATGAACCTTCTCAGAGCATCATATCCTTCTCGTTTAAAGGAAATAGACTTAAAGTCAGGGTGCTACCTTTCCAACTAGCTTTAATTCATGTTTATTTGAAAGGGAGACTCAAGACCACAAATACTCAAAAGAAAGAATAAAGTCATCCTAGCAAGAAATCACTGCTGAACTCTGATTGCTGCTAACATAACTTTTTTTTCTGTTAGAACTCTTCACAACTGAACAAATTTCAGGCCATCAGCTCCATCTTTTCTCCCTTTCCATACATGAGTCACCTTTTACATGTTATTTTTCTTGCAGGAAGAGGGTTTATGCACAGATGAAATGTTCTGTCAGCTGTATTATCTCTCTCTTTCATGTTTTGATCTTGAAAAAGAACTGAAATGTGGCCTTGGCTTTCTGGGAGCTATTTATTCAGGTAATCAATTTTTCCATAGTCCTTCTTGGTAGGCTTGACCTGGGAATTCTCCAGCTAGCTATGGCTCTTTTTTACATCCAGACAAGGTCATGTCACGTCTCTAGCGTGCCACCCTAAAGGATTCTCTGTTCAGGCCCCAGTTCCTGGGTGAGGAAGACCCAGCTTCCTGGGTGAGGTCCATACGCACATCCTGGATTGACCCTGACTCAGCCGAGTCTTGACTATGCACACACTTTAGTACCTAAACCTGGGTGCCCGGGCCCTATTTTCCAGGAGCTTCTGGTCTAACAGGTGGGTTGTTTCTGTAGATTTTCCTTGTTAAAATTAAGAAGAATGAGAAGTTAAGTCAAAACCTTTAGAAGTTAGAGGAGATCGTCTCCAGAAAAGTCACACTCGGAGAGTCTGAAGGCAGCCAGAATAAGTAGCAAGAAGGCATTTTAATGCCTGTAACCTAACAAGCAAGTATCCGTCAGCAAAAACTGTTTAGGCGGCAGGAATAAGGAATTATGTTAGTGGGAGACCAAAAAAAAAAACCAAAAAAGTCAAGTCTCTTGTTTAAGAAGCAACAGATTACTGTTGGGGTGGTTCTAATGTATACTAAAGCTACCTATTTGAAAGGGTTGTATTTTGTTGCAGTGCTCACTCTCTGGGATACATTTCATACCTTCTCTAAGTATAGAGCACAAAAGGTTGCAACTAGAAGAGACCTAAAAAACTGTTATTTGTTACCTTTTCTTAAAAAAGAGGAAATTAAGGGGGGGTGCCTGGGTAGCTCGGTTGGTTGAGGGTCCCAATTCGGCTCAGGTCATGATCTCACAGTCCGTGAGTTCAAGCCCCACGTTGGGCTCTGTGCTGACAGCTCTGAGCCTGGAGCCTGCTTCGAATTCTGTGTCTCCCTCTCTCTGTGCCCCTCCCCTGCTGGAGCCCTGTCTCTGTCTGTCTGTCTGTCTGTCTCTCTCTCTCAAAAGTAAATAAACATCAAAAAAAATTTTTTTAATGAGATTAGGCTCTAGAGAGGAATAATAAAATATCTCGATCCTGGCATTTGATGGTTCTTTATTTGCAAAATACTTCTACATGTGTTGTAATATTTATTATAGATAATAATTACAGCTATGATTTTCTGAATGCTTACCATGTGCAGACTTGTGATTGAGTGCTAGGCACGAATTGTTAAATTTAATACAACTCTATGATACCAAGATTAACCTCACTTTATAAGTTAAAAAAAAATACCAGTGCTCAGAGAGGTTAAGTATGCATAGTGTAGCTATCTAAGTAAGTAACAGACCGCAGCAGTCTGATCTCCAAACTTACCCTCTCAACCATTGGCTAAACCCTTGATTTTAATGGTGCCATGGGTCATATTAGTCATTAGACAGAGTTGAGGACAGTGTTCATCCTCCAGGAACTTAATCAACAAGTTGAAGTCAGGAGTGGATCAGTATACAGAAGGTTCTGTGCCATTGTTGGAGGTTGATAACAGATTTGGTTCTGAGCTACCTAATATCCAGAACAAATAGGGGATGACAATCCAGTGATCATCGTCCATACAATAGAAACTTCTTACCTAGAGAGAGAGTTTTCCCTGGTACAGTGTATTTCTTTCACAATGTCACATGGAAGAGAGACTGATGAATGGACATTGATGTTCCACAAACTGTTCAGTAAATACACTGGTGAATTTTGTAAGGCTGTTCCTTGAACTTTCTTCCTTGTAGGCCAGTGGTTTAATGTCAAACACATCTGAATGGCTCAGCACGAAGGGCAAAGAAAGACCACGTGTGATATCAGATGATTTGACTTCATTGTATGACAAATTGTTGAGCATTTTATATGGATAACAAAAAATAAGATTTATAGGGCTTTTGCTTAGTATGCCAAATGCTGTGAATGAGAACTACATGAACATTGCCCCCACTGAATACTTACACAGCTGTCTGTATGTGTTTATCCCAGATCCATATAAAATATGCCTATGGAAAAAAACAAAGTACATCAGAATTTTCTTTTCACAAGGTGATTAGATCGAGCTTTTTTTTTTCTTTTTGTTTTCTTACTTCCCTCTTAAAACAATGAGCATATTTCACTTTCATACTTAAAGAAGAAAAAACTTCCAGGAACTTAATTTTAACCTTCAACTTAATGGAAAAATCAAAGAGACTGATTCAACATAACAGTGATTGTGGACTATTTGACTCAGTCGTGCTCTCCATTGTCAGTTCAATTGGAAAATAATTTATGCATGAGCTTAATGGCCAGTTGGCTTGTATACTTTTATTTATTACTGTCTCATCTGAATTGTTTGGAGCTCACTAGTTGACTGTGAACTGTATTATTTTCCTAAGTTTAAATGTCCATTTTCTAGTGTTTTAAATTCTACTGTAAACACCTTTTTTTGGTTGTGGATGTTTTCTTGTTTTGGGCTGCTGCCTAACGAACTAAAGCCACGGTATAGTATAGTATTATTTACTGACCTCTTAGTTTTTTCCTGTGATCAGGAAATGCATACACATCACGCTTACCTTATCTTGAAATCCTAACCATAGGGCCATTTTGTGGTATTGCCCATAGATGTTCACCCCTAAATGAATTTATCTCATTACTCATTTAGAGGACGCTGACTACGTTTCACTGTAGGGTAGAAAAAAAGTAGGAGACACAGACACTGACCTAAGATAGGGAACATAAAAGGGTATTGTCACTTCATTTATGGCCAGATGTCAAATAATTACTATGGACAAGAAAACCTCTAAGAGATTGGAGGAGGGAGATGCGAGGTGAGGGCCAGAACTGGACGGAAAAGGATGGGTGGGATTTGCAAAGGTGGAGAAGCAAAGAAAAGGACATAGTGAAATGAGTGAATGCAGATGCCAGCTCTGCGCTTGTCTGCTGGCTCCTGGTGCTGTCTGTGCTAGGTCAGTGTGGATACGGAACTCAGCGTGGATTACTTACCCAGCACACTCTTCGTAAAAACGATGGATGTCATGGGACTGCCGAGGCGTTTGCTAACAGTACAGAGAAGGGCTTTATCCCTCACTCCCCACAGCTAGAAGTGGGAAAGGCCTGGCTGGCGCTGTCTTCTCTGTAAGGGCTCTGTGCAGTCCACTTCTGTGCACTTTCTCTCGCAGACCTTCTTCCCCCAGGGCCCACGCTAGCTCGGAGGCGGAGACTTCTCCCAGATCTCTGGTTGTAAGACCCCCCCCACCTTCCCTGCCTACCCACCCCCAGATTTGCATATCCAGAGCTATCAACTGTCATACTGTTAATAATGAGTCCTAGCATAAATGGATTCTACCCTCCTTGGAATATTTTTACCTCCCACACCAGCAAGGAGTATAGTGCCTACCTATAAATGAGTTGTTGTGTCAGCAGAGTAAGTTACCCTGATGGAAACTGAGTGTTAAGAAGGGGGATTGAGGCCCACTCTGCCTAGATGGAATAATGAAGCTTTAAATTCTGGAATAAGGTGTCAGGACTTTGCAGTGATAACCCTGAGGAACCTGTGCAGGTTTATGAGCAGGAGATATAGGAGACATACATGATAAAAGCAGGAGATAATACATGATAAAAGAAAGTAATGATTCCAGTCCCTCTTTGACAGAAGTAAGGTTTTATTGGTTCAGATTCCTCTATTATAACCTGTTTTTTACTCTTCCTTTTCATTTTCCTCCCAATGATATGGTAAAACTTGACTTCCTCCATTAAAGTAGATTCTTTTCTCTTTATTCCCTTACTCTTATTCAGGAAGCCAGAAGAAAATATCAGTTCTCTGAATTTATTTATCCACCTTAATATGACAGCACACCATTATTTTTTGTTTTCCTTTTCAAATTTTTGTTTAAATTCTAGTTAGTTAACGTACGTGTAATGTTAGTTTCAGGGGTAGGATTTAGTGATTTATCACTTACAACACCCAGTGCTCATCGTGTGTGCCCTCCTTAATCCCCATCACCCAGTTAGCCCATTCCCGCCCACCTCCCCTCCAGCATCCCTCAGCTTGTTCTCTGTAGGTAAGAGTCTGTTTTATGGTTTGCTTCTCTCTCTTTATCCCCTAAGAAACAAAACAGGGGATAGCTCACCATTGTTGTTGCCACTTTCTCCTTCTGTCCTTACAATCTTTTTAAAAAAAAATTTTTTTAATGTCTATTTGCTTTTGAGAAAGAGACAGAAAGAGCATGCATGGGGGAGGGGCAGACGGAGAGGGAGACGCAGAATCCGAAGCAGGCTCCAGGCTCTGCGGTGTCAGCACAGAGCCTGATGCGGGGCTTGAACCCACAAACTGTGAAATCAAGAGCTGAGCCGAAGTCAGTCATTCAACCAACTGAGCCACCCAGGTGCCCCTGTCCTTATAATCTTTTTATGGGAACATATTGTGTCCCTTCTTTTCCTTCATGGCCTCTGGAAGTCACAATCCGAATTTTATTTCTCAAGGTAGAGAAGGCTTGCCTTACACCTTTTAAAAAGCCACTTTATCTTTTTAAAAGCTCATTTTTAGGCATTTTCCAGCCCCAGAAAAATTAATATATGGCACAATGAACATGAACCCTCCTTTTTATACTAAATCTAGGAGCAGACCTACCGTCTAAATAACTTGACATTTTTATTGTTTTCTCCTTCACTCTCCTCAGGTTTATTGCAGTTTCTAATTTAAGCTCACTGTGATAGCCAGAAACTAGATGCCTTCATTTTCAAGAGGATTTCTCTGTGGGCCCTGAAGCATAGGGTCAGTGGTCTTTTGAACCTCAAAAATATATACATAATGAAACTTCCAAGGAAAAATTTATATAGTTTTAGAATATATCCACCCCTATGATAAAAGATGATTATTCTCCTAGGAAACTACTTAAAAAGGTAGAAAAGATAGACATTCCTAGCCTTCCTCTATGACATATCTATATCACAAGTAGTAAATAGCTTGCAAAGTAAAATATATGTGTTTGTTATAGAACACGAAGAGTCCGTTTTGCTAAGAGGAGTTTATAAAATAGAAGGACGTGTTTTCCATTGGTAAGGAAAATGCATAGACTTGCAGAGCCTAGAAGGATCTGTAAAGGTCCCTGGTGTCAGTGGTCTTTAAGTCATGGTCCTTAATCCTGGGTCCTGTGGGGACACTTCCACAGACACTGCTGGACAGGGAATGGTGGAGGGGCCACCTTACTCCAGACAAGATAGTTCTGCCTTCATTTCCTCTGCACATCAGGCTTTCTGGTTTACACCTTTCCTACAGCTAAAAACAAAAAAAAAAAAACCCTGCAAACTACCGATAGAGTCCAACTACCCAGGTGTTTTCTGAACACCTTTTGTAAACAGGGTAATAAGAAGCTCAGATAAACACACAGGTCTATGTGGTTCCTGATGTTGTCACGATCCTAATGTGTAACTGCAGTAAAGCGTATTTAGGTAACCGTTATTAGTGGAACAATGCACATAGGAGACCCAACGTTGTATTTGAAGGTAGAATTTTCTGAACATATGCTTTCACTCCAGGGGCGAACACAGGTAATGCATTTTCATTGAGCATGAAATCTGAGGGCAATAGAATTATTGCAAGTCTCTGTGAAGCGGTAATCTTAGGTTTGAGTGTTGTGACAGCAGGTGGAGCTAGCAGTAGAAAGTGTATTTCTAGGCCATTTAAAGAGCAGCAAGATGTAGAAAACTTACACGAATGTGTTTGCATCTCAGAGCTGCAGGAGTAGCAAACCATTATGCGCTGACTGCAGAAGGTGATTGGGCTGCTACAGTGTGAGAGCCAAGCTGAATGAAACTTTATCCTTGTTAGAAAAGGGGCTTGCGTTTGGGTATGTGTTGCCATGGAAGATTAAGATACGGGCATGGAAGTGGAGGGAGCAGTGGGGATGTGTTTGCATGGTTTAATATTACGTGATGACCCTTATTAAAACATAATGATCTGACTGTAGCCCAGGTCATGATCTGGTGGTTGGTGAGTCTGAGCTCCATATCGGGCTCTGTGCTGGCAGCGTGGAGCCCACTTCGGGTCCCTGGTTTCATCTCTCTCTGCCCCTCCCCTGCTTGTGCTGGCCTGCACGCTCTGTCTCTCAAAAAATAAATCAACTTAAAAAAAAAAAAAGGTATCTTGTCCTATGGGGAAAATAGTGTAAAAGAACTTGATTACGTATATAGAGTTATTTGTGTTATTAGATTGTTTTCCTTTTCCAAGTGACACCCACATTTCCTTCTAGGAAAAACTAAAGAACATTTGCTTTTTATCCCACGAGATTATGAAATAAAGACCCTCACTGCTTTATGGCCTCAAATACCAATGGGTTTTCTGAACATGTACTTTAAAAGATATCACTACTCATGTACGTGTGTGTGTGAGAATCACACATAGAACAATGGCATTGTCCTGTTTGTTTCTTATCATTTCCCTAAATCATACACAATGGTAAGTAAAGAGCAAATATTATGCATGCATTTCCTTTCTCTCTGAGTTTCACTTGTTTTTTACTATACCATAGGTATTAATAAGTTGGGGTTTCTAAAAGGATGGTTTATTTTGCTGGCTAGGTGAATAGAAAGTAACCTACTTTTTGGCATTAGTACTACAGACTTAGATCTTTTATTTTTATTTTTTTAACATTTATTTATTTTTGAGACAGAGAGAGAGAGCATGAACAGGGGAGGGTCAGATAAAGAGGGAGACACAGAATCTGAAACAGGCTCCAGGCTCTGAGCTGTCAGCATAGAGCCCAACACGGGGCTCGAACCCACGGACCGCGAGATCATGACCTGAGCCGAAGTCGGACGCTTAACCAATTGAGCCACCCAGGCGCCCCGGGAGATCTTTTAAAACACACATTGTAATGCTCTTTGCTGAAAACTAGAAATAACATTTTCCTATTCGTTTATTTACTTATATAACAAACATGTAATCCATGCCTACTGTGCGTCAGGTATCACGCTACACACTAGGGATAAAATTTTAAACCCCATACAGTGCTTTCCCTTAGTGCGTCTCAGGCAGCGTGTGTATGATCAGATAATTACCATAGGACCTAATAGATTAAAAAATTACCCAACAATTGTGTTATGAACAGAGGGCTGTTGGGTCACAGAAAAGGCACTCAGCTGGGAGAAATCAGGGAAGACTTCAAGGAACAGGTAATGCATTAATTACCTACAGAAGGAGATGTAAACCGTCAGTAGGATAAAAAGGAGAAGCTCATTGAAGGTAATGTGTGTGCCCAGCTCTTGTGAAGGTATGAAAGGACCTGTTGCCTTGGGGAAGCCTCAGGAAGTTTGCGAGGGAGGCTGGAAAGGTGGACCGGGCAGATTGTGAAGGGCTTCGTAGGGCATGGTGTGATCAGTGACTATATGATTCAGGAATTTTAACTAATCTAGATGCTGTCTAACTGATTAACTTCTGGTGTTCATGAAAGTAAAACAGATTTGAAAGTTAACAGATTTGATCCTGTGGGAACATGGCATGACTAGAATTCAGTTTTATCCTCAGTAAGCAGTCTAAATATGTTCTCTGGTCTCACAAGTGACGAGATGAAAACAGAGCCGCGTCACTGCGTGTCCTTAGCTATGACGGGAGAGGCTGCTGATTCTGCACAACACACATTTACCGAGCACACGGCAGACAGTCTGGGAGGCGCTGGGAGGTGTGCCCTGTTGCCTAGGGTATACGCAGCTGCCTTCTTGACTTGTGCCCGTGGTTCCTCGCCAAAGCATCAAATAGTTGACATGTCCACACTGCAGCTCTCCCCGTCATCTCTAAATGACTCCTCAAACCTCAACCTAGGGGTTATTCTTGGTGTCTCCTTCCTTCTGACCCACTACGTCTCACCCCTCATCTTTCC
Source organism: Acinonyx jubatus (assembly GCF_027475565.1). Taxonomy (NCBI): domain Eukaryota; kingdom Metazoa; phylum Chordata; class Mammalia; order Carnivora; family Felidae; genus Acinonyx; species Acinonyx jubatus. The sequence goes on along the minus strand of NC_069386.1, from coordinate 130,851,431 downwards.
CGAGCTGTGTTGGGAAACTTTCCATTTCCTCTGTTCCCACCGCTAATGGTCTGGCAACCTCTTCTCCGGCCAGTAGGCTCCTGAACTGGTCTCCCCTTTCATTTTGCTTCCTCCCTTCTCCTTTGTTGAGAAAATGGCCATGAAGGTCCTTAAGAAACTTAAATCACATTATGTCACTTCCCAATCCACACCTTTCATTGACTTGCTATCGTACCCCAAATAAAACCCAAACGATTTCCTGTGGCCCACGAGGGCCTGTGCCCTCTGGCCCTGCCTACCTTACCGAGACGACCCAGCCCTCTAATACCACATTCCAGCCACAGGGGCCATTTTGTTCTCCCACTTCCCACCGCATGGCCTTGGCACATGCTGTTTCCAGTTGGCACCTTCTCATCATAGATATTATCTTAAATATTCCTAACACTTAGCCCTCCATCATCAGAGTCTACTCTGCAGGTGGAGTCCTGTGATCCTTTTATAACTTCCTGTTTTCCCTCTCATTCACATGCCACGATTATGATTATGTATACATTTGCAGTTGAGCCTGTATAATCTATAATCACTGTCTCCCCAACTAGACCAGTAACTCCCTCGGAACTGCAATCGTGTGTGTTCTCTTTACCCTCTATTTTCAGAGCTTAACACTGTGTGGCACACAGCACCCAGTGGGTCCTAAAGAGTTGTAAGAAGAGCATTTAAACATAAAGATAGGTTGGCTTTTTAAGTTTCTAAACCTTTAACTACAAATAAGAAAAGCGTGAAAAATACAACTATTTTTTTTAGTAAAGTATAATTGACATATAGCATTATATTAGTTTAAGGTATTTAGCATAATGATTCAGTATGTGTATGTGTAGTGAAATGATCTCCACAATAAGTCTAGTTTTCACCTGTGACCATACAGAGTTACAAAATTGTTTTCTCTTATGATGAGAACTTTCAAGATCTCTTAGTGACTTTAAAATATGTAATACAAGGGGAGGGGCGCCTGGGTGGCTCAGTCAGTTAAGCATCCTACTTCAGTTCAGGTCATGACCTCATGGTTCATGAGTTCAAGCCCCGTGTGGGGCTCTTTGCTGACAACTCAGAGCCTGGAGCCTGCTTCGGTTTCTGTGTCTCCTCTCTCTCTGCCCCCCCCCCCCCCCGCCCCAGCCACCACTTGTGCTGTGTCTCTGTCTCTCAAAGATAAACATTAAAAAATATGTAATACAATATTATTGACTATAATCACCATGCTGTGTATTGCATTCCCATGACTTATTTATTTCATAACTGGAAGTTTGTACTTTTTGATTCCTTTCATCCATTTTGCCTACTCCCTTTCTCAGCCCCTCTGATAATTACTGATCTGTTCTCTGTATCTCTCAAGTTTTTTTATGTTAAATATAATTTATTGTCAAATTAGTTTCCATACAACACCCAGTGCTCATCCCAACAGGTGCCCTCCTCAATGCCTGTCACCCACTTTTGAAACCCTCTCCCCCACCCCCCATCAACCCTCAGTTTGTTCTTAGTATTTAAGAGTCTCCTATGGTTTGCCTCCTTCCCTCTCTGTAACTTTTTTCCCCCTTCCCCTCCACCATGGTCTTCTGTTAAGTTTCTCAGGATCCACATATGAGTGAAAACATATGGTATCTTTCTCTGCCTGACTTATTTCACGTAGCATAACTTGTTTTGTTTCTTTAGATTCCATATATAAGTGGAATCATATGTTACTTGTCTCTGCATAATGTCCTCCAGGTCCATCCATGTTGTGGAGAATGGCAAGATCTCATTCATTTTATGACTGAGTAGTATTCCATCGTGTGTGTATATAACCACATCTTCTTTATCCATGCATCCATCAATGGAAACAGGTTGCTTCCATACCTTGGCTAGTGTAAATAATGCTGCAGCGCACATGAAGATACAGATATCTTTTCAAATTAGTGTTTTTGTTTTCTTTGGGTAAATACCCAGAAGAGGAATTGCCGGATCATATGGTAGTTCTATTAATTCTTTGAGGAACTGCCATACTGTTTTCCATAGTGTCTGCCCCAATTTACATCCTTACCAACATTGCCCGAGGGTTCCCTTAAGAAGACTATTTTCTATGTTGTTGTTGTTGTTGTTTTTTAATAATTGAAACAATTTTAGGAAAGGTACACAGCCCAGTATTACCTCACCATTAAGTGCAAGTTCTTAGAAATTAGCATGTGGTTATCGTACGATTTGGGGCTATTTTTAAAATAGTGATATATTCTGTAATGGAAATTCTGAGTTACTAAATTGAACTGCTCTTTTTATATATTTAGGGCTCAGTTCACTACAATGCTTAAATCCTTGGCTCTACTCTTTAGACCTACTACAAAGATCACATTAGAATTCATTTTAATAGACATTGTAATCACAGTATCCAACCTCGTAGGATCATGCTGGGCTCTTTTATTATGAGAATCACAGGAAGCAGAGCCTGAGGCTGCAGACTAGTGGCGGGGAGCACCCAAGGCTGCAGATGGTGCCGGCTCTATTGTTTATGGAACATTCTCTCCACCTTTATCTCTGGCGTGCAATTGGTATTGACTTTTGAGAAGCGACTTCTTCGGCCCGATCTCCCAGTTGGAAAAAGAAAAAACTTCCATAATGACATCTGGCCAGGAAAAAAGGGATCAAAGAACCATAAGGAAAGAAAAATTAGGATGCCTTGTTTAATAAGTAGTTTCGGGCCTGTCTTTCACATCTTGTAGAGGGAAGAGTGTTACGCTTTTTTGAGGTCACCATTCCTTTATTCCCTGGAAAATCTTAGTGAACTCCAACCGTGCCTATCGTTGTTGCTACTGATTGGTAGGGTTGGGTCTGTTTAGCAAAATGTCTTTTCATCCTTATAGATCTTTATGAATATGCACTGTTCGTTAAAACTAACATAAAGTTTGTTCATAATATGTATCACTTTTCATTTATGTTTGTTCTTAAAGAGGAAGATGGTCATCTTTGGCAAATTGTTTTTCCTAACTTCTAGGCCTATCACTTGAGGAGTTTTTAAGTATTGTAAGAAAAAAGAAGGAAGTTCAACTCCATCGGAACGAGATAAGACACATCTTCACAGCTTTTGACAGGCACTGTAAGTATCTTTAAATCATTTTGATAAAAAAATTGCTATTAAGACAACTTGCCACGTAGTCTCAGTAAATAAAATAATCAATATACTTGGAAGATTATTTTACTAAATAAAATGATCGATAGACCTGGAAGATTATTTTACTGTATTCATTAGCCATCATCTAGATGTTGGGGCGAATTTCTTTCTCTATCACAGTCTTAAATTCTTGACATTTTCCATGGATAAAATAATATTTACAGTGATGTGATTGTACTTGGAATTTGCCTACTTTGTAATGGGGACAGCAAAAGGGCTGGCCACATGGGGATATAGGTCATGAGCCACCTACAGAGGTGTGGGAGATCATTTGGCCTTTTTCCTTTGACTCTTACCTTGACCCACACATGATCGGAGGAATTGTTTTCTCACACTGGTTATGGCCAAGAGAAGTGGCTTCGAACCCCACAGATCACACACAGGATGGAAAGACTCATGGAGTCCAGGGTCAGCGTCTTCGCTGCGATGATGGTTTCCCTCTAAAAATTCATATATTATAATTCTAACACCAAGCAAGACAATAAATGGATTTCGAAGAATAAATTGTTCTGGCAGTTCACAAAGACTTGAAGCCTAATATGCCATTATTGCATGAATGTCTGTGGTCCATTCCCTGGCACTTAAAGAATCAGCAAATGATAGGGCTAGAAGTGGCCTGTGAGATCATCTGGGACTGCACAGAAGGAGAGTGTTACCAGATTCTTACATTCTTCCAGTGAGACGGTCTCAGATTACCTTATATTTATTGCTTTTCCCCAAGTAATGAAGTTTCGCGCAAATATGGCGGAGATAACAGTTCCTAGGGTTTATAGAAGTAAGTGAATGTTTTATATTTTGATTTCAAAATAGACCGTGGATATTTAACATTGGAAGATTTCAAGAAAGCATTTAGGCAGGTGGCTCCCAAGTTACCAGAACAGACCATTCTGGAGGTATTCAGGTAAGGCACCACAATCTTTATGTACACCTACCCCTTGATTTACCATTTGCCTTTGCAAGGTTTCAGTCTTATGGAGAGCACGTATTTATGCAGATTTCCCCCTATCTGTACGCTTCATAGTGGAGTGCTTGCACACCAGGGGGGTGTATAGAGACATTCGTTGGTAAGGGTGGAAGAGCAGGGGAGAGTGGAATGTCTTTGTGGATGTATGTATTGACCAAGAAAAAAAAAATGAGTCTCTATTGACGTTTAACATGGATACTGGTGTTCCCCTGCGGTCTATTTCATCAGACACAGGCCCCACCTGGGTCTTGAGTTGTCTCAAGAGGAGAGTGGAGTAGAGGTTGCCTGGTGGCGGCACCCTCGTTCATTTGCTTTCAACGTTGTTGGTACGCGTTTCCGTTCACACATCCCCGAGAGAGGAGACTTAATGGTCATATTATGTCGTTCTTATAGATGAGTCCCGACGACGTAGGCAAGTGGCTTATACGCAGTTTCTGTTAGGAAGCTGCAGAACGAAGTAGTATGAACGGCACAAACATAGGCTGACGTGACAGGGTGGGAGGGCTGAGCCTTCTCTGGGTCTTTGCGTGAACTTTCCGTCAACTGTTACCAGGTGCATTAGTTGGTGGTCCATGCTACAGCAAGAGCCAGAAAACCCAGAATCACAAAACTCAAGAAAGACGGGCGGCTACTTCTCCCACATGAACACGGGCAGTCCAGAGCTGACTTGATGGCAATGTAGTCACGAAGGACCCTGGCCCCTTGTTTCTTACTGTTCTGGCTGCCTCAGTACCAGGCTTCTCCCCCTTGCTGCAACATGATTGCTTAGATTTCAGCCATCACATCTGAATTCCAGCTAAGTCAGAGGAAAGGGAGCAAAAGATATCCCCTTCCTCTGAAGGCTATCCATTGTTTCTACGTATATTCCAGTGACCCAAACTTTGTTCCAAGGCCACAGGTAGCTGCAAGAGAGAAGGGACTGAAAAATGTAGTCTTTGCTCTGAGTAGTCATGTGCCCTCTGAGTTTCGGATATAGAGGAAGGAGAGAGGGGATAGTAGGAACATACGGCCGGTGTTCCCATTCAGGATAAAAAAAAAAAAAATCATGAAATCTGACCAGAAGCCAGCCCTGCTCCATAGGAATTATCAAGCAGGTTATTTGAAGTAAGGATCTGTGCTCACTGTCATTAACAGTGACCTGTATGAAGCTCTTTGACTGCAACATTCACAAGTCAGTTATCGAACAAGCTATTGAAGGAGAGCAAAGGAGTTAAAGCCACATGTAGACAGAATGCCATAGGACGGTATTACTTAGTTGATTCTAGAACAACAAGACATTTGAGATTAGTAACATCTTTGGATACGCTTTGTGATGAGATGAGTAATGCGCCTCAATGTATTTCTTTTTTTTTTTAATGTTTATTTATTTTTGCGAGAGCGAGACACAGAGTGCAAGTGGGGGAGGGTCAGAGAGAGGGGGAGACACAGAATCTGAAATGGATGCCAGGCTCTGAGCTATCAGCACAGAGCCCGATGCGGGGCTTAAACCCACAAACGGTGAGATCAGACCTGAGCCGAAGTCAGATGCTTAACTGACTGAGCCACCCAGGTGCCCCAAACCGCAATGTATTTCTACACATGGAACATAGAATTATTATTTCATTTTTCTTTTACAAAAAGACAAGTGCCCACGTTTGCTGACTTTTATGTGTTAAACAGTCTCAGTAGGTGCAACCTCATACCTCAAGTGTATTTTTGAAAAATACACTCAAATACACTTATCCCTTCCACGTAGAAGTAGAGTTTTAACAATGAGGGACAAACAACTTCTCAAAAGAAATCTGCGCTTCTGGGAGCATATTTTTGAACGTGAGTGTTTGGAAATGTGATTCTATTTTAAAACATGATTTGTCACCTATTAAAGCCCTTCACACCCGCATGTTCAATAAGTTGGAAACGGAACGTACTAACCCAGTGGAAAAAAATCTTCTAAAGTTTCAGTGGTTTTAGAACACAATTCCTGAAGAGATAAAAATTGAATAACTTTAATAAGCTTTCAAGAGCAACTAATATCAGGAGAGATGGACATCAACTAGCTAAATTTCAGTTAGCAATAACAACAAAATAATAATTTTTAAAAAACCCCACAAAACACCCCTAAACCTTTTCCTTATAGGAGGATGGAATTGTAAATCAAGGGACTCAGTGTCATGGTGTCCCTTTCCTGTTTGGGTCCACATATCTTCATGAGGTATCTCTGACAGCCATTAAAACCAGGTATTAAAACAAATTGCTCAATCATAAAAGATTAAACTGAAATGTTCAGAAATAAAGTATATTAAATCACTTCGTTCTTATTAGTATTATTAACAATTTTACTGACAGCAAAAAAATCATTTGCCACTAATAGTAAATATTTTTATCTTTAATTCTTCAGAATTTCTATATTATGACTTGTAATGTACATGCTATATTAATAGCACATGTGCATATAACCTGTAAATAACTGTATCACATGCCCACAGATCTTATACTTCCTAGGGTTATGGATCAAAACAGTTTGGAGACTATAGCCCAACAAGACATTTTAGTTAATTGCAAGTGCCCATTTTAAACTCTCATTTTTATTATTTTTTAGCACCATAGACCCTAAACCAGAATAAATGATGCATAATAAGCATTAAAGTTGTAAAACCAAATAAGGAGAGAAAAATAGTTCCTCTAAGTGTAGATTGAAGTAGGCCAAAGACCCAGAGATGTCTGTCTTCCACAAAACTCTGTTTCAGTAGTGCCAACAATTTTCTTTTTTTTTTTTTTTTAATGTTTGTTTATTTTGAGAGAGGGAGCGCACGTGGGCAGGGTGGGGGTGTGAGGGGAGGGGCAGAGAGGGAGAGAGAGAGGGAGACAGAGAATTCCAAGCAAGGCTCCATGAGCCTGACCTGGGGCTCAATCTCATAAACCATGAGATCATGACAAGAGACAATATCAAGAGTCAGACGCTTAACCAACTGAGCCACCCAGGTACCCCAACAATTTTCAAAAGTAAGGAAAAAAATCAGCTGCCGAGGCTGTTAGTAGTACAAAATTACATAATATTTCTAAGGTTGGACACTCAGTTTTTGTACACCTGGAGTAGAGTTTGACTTAATTGACCACTGTGAATGGAATTCATTACCCAGGTCCATAGTTACCCAAAAGAAAGCTGATATCCAAAGACACTAGAAGAAGACAGCCAGAGATGGAGAATCCTAATTAGAGTCATCTGTGGTGTGAATAACTGAAGAAATTTTCCTTACCTTCCATTCATTTACTGCCATATTTTTCCTAAAGAAACTTCTAAAGATCAAGAATGGTCTCTTTCGGAAGTAGTTGTCCATATCACACCTTCATTTTTTAAGCCTGACCAACGAACCACAACAATAAAACCAGCCAAACAACCAATTCAAGAAGACAGACTTGGGGCATAAGGCATCAAAGAATCATTTTGGTTTTAATGTTGGATCATTCATTAAAGCGTCATAAGAGCTAAATGAGATACTTGTAGAAGGTTTGTGAATTGCTTTCTAAGTATTCTGGGAATGTTTACATTATTGATTTTATCATGAATAAAAGCAATGTGTTTTCTTTTTAAAAAAATTTTTAATGCTTATTTTTGAGCGAGAGAGGCTCAAACACAAGTGGGGGAGGGGCAGAGAGAGAGGGAGACACAGAATCTAAAGCAGGCTCCAGGCTCCGAGCTGTCAGCACAGAGCCTGACTTGGGGCTCAAACTCATAAACCATGAGATCATGATCTGAGCTGAAGTTGGGTGCTTAACTGACTGAGCCACCCAGGCACCTCAAAAGCAATGTGATTTTTAAAAATACATATTGTCAGGGTTTATAACACTCACATTTTTAATGGGTATATATAGTATAACATTTATGATTAGCAGTCATAATCTCTTGTTTTAGTCTTAATTCTACAGTTATGTGGATTCAAAGCTCACCTCCAAGCCTTGTGCCATAGTTTATGCTTAGCTGAAGTCTGTCCTCTAGTAGGGATCATGAGAACGGTATTCTCTGGTGTCTTTCGTGTTTCAAAATGTTGATATCTGGGCTATCTTTGCCCTTAAATAAAAATACATAGTGGATTGAACATTAGCATTTTTGAGTCACTTTTTCTTTGAGAATGCTGATTATGCTTACATTGGAAGTCCTTTTTTTTTTAAGTTTTTTTTTAACATTTATCTATGTGTGAGAGACAGAGCATGAGTGAGGGAGGGGCAGAGAGAGAGGCAGACACAGAATCTGAAGCAGGCTCCAGGCTCTGAGCTGTCAGCACAGAGCCTGATGCAGAGCTCGATTTCACGAACCGTGAGATCATGACCCAAGCCGAAGTCAGATACTTAACCTAGTGAGCCACCCAGGCACCCCAGAAGTCCTTTTAATTTTCTATTAGTGTCTCTTTCATTGGCTTGTTTTGCTCACTATATCTCATCACATATTTTCAGCAAAGTCTATTCTTTGTGCTGTGATCGATATGGCTTTTCTTTTTTCTCTGCTATGGTTTTATTTTTCTTTTATATTTCTTTCTTAAGTTATATACACTGATGTTTAATTTCCTTTTGTTATTTTGCTGTATCATAATGTTTTATAGTCTCTTCCCTAAGCCTTTCTATACATACTTTCAATTCTTGTTTTACAGAGGTGTTTGTTTTATTAGGGGAAGCAACGGTTTTTGAGATTTTATTTTTATTTTTTCAAAATGTATTCATTTTGAGAGAGACAGAGAGAGTGAGTGGGGGAGGGGCAGAGAGAGAGAGGGAGAGAGATAATTCCAAGCAGGCTCCACACTGTCAGCACAGAGCCCACTGCAGGGTTTGAACTCAAGAACAGTGAGATCATGACCTTAGCTAAAACCAAGAGTCGGACACTTAATGAACTGAGCCACCCAGGCACCCTGAGATTTTATTTTTAATTAGTGATTGCTTGGGGGCTGCTAAGGATAGCTTTTTTCATATAAATTAAAGAAACAAGTTTTCTACCATGGAAAGGGTTTTGAAGAACAAATTGCTGCTTAAACCAAGAGATGATACATTCCACAAAAAACAAAGACAAAAATTGGTACTAGTTTATCTTATCTCTAAAGATATCATAAAATGTTTAATATATGGATTTCAAAACTTGAGAATCCTTTCAGTATTTGAAACTTTGCTTTCCACTTAGGACTGATGATCATGATTTGTGTACTAAAATAACTAAGGCTGTATCAGAGGTGTTGTTTCATTATTCAGAAGTTCTTAGGGAATTCTTTTTTTGAAGATCTTTTTTTTTCTTTTTCCCTACTCACTACAAATGGCAGAAGAGTTTGAGAACTGTGGGTAGTATTGTTGGTGCAGTGGAATGAATGTGAGATAATAGGCTGTTTCTAGCATTAAAAGGTTAAAACAAAAACTATCTTTTGTCTTTAATACTGCTGGAACTTAGAGAAGATTTTATAGTGGTGGTGTTTTTGTTGTTGTCGTTGTTGTTGTTGTTGTTTTTGTTTTTAACATTCAGTGATCTTCAGTGCCTCTAACAGGTAGGATTAAAGCTATTTAACCTGGCTCTCCAAAATCTGATTCCTTTTCAAACTCCTCTTTCATTAGCCCCAAATTCCTGTGTTTCCCTTGGCGTAATGCTTGTTCCTTTGAATGTGTGATGTGTATTTGAACTTCATTCTGTTTCCCCTATTGGCAATGCCTTTCTGTACTTCCAACCTGCCCAGATTAGACCTATCTTTCAAGGTCCTGCTCAATAAAAGTTTCTTTTTCTTAATATTGAATATTCTTGTCTCCTTTCCCTGAATTTTGGTACTATTTATGGTTGAATATTTTTTCACTTACTTGATAAACAAAATGCAGCGTTTAGGATTATCTTCATAAGATACTGCAAGCTCTTTGAGTTTATGAGCTTATCCGTAACCCGCTGGCTCCAGCATGTTGCCTCATGCGTTGTAGTTACTTAATAAACAATTGTTGGTTCATTGTCACTCCGAATATCCAGTGACAGTGAAATTCTCACTTGCGTTTTTTTTTTTTTAATGGTTTAATTTACTTCTTCTAAACTAGGAAAAAGTACTTTAAAATGCAATCAGGAGCTTTGTAACCACATGTGGCTTTGCCTTCCATTTTTCTCTTTTTGCATGTGGTTTTCACAAATTAATCTCTGATGGCCTCTCTTTGCTTTATATTGTGGTCGCTTGCAATTCACAATTTAGCCTCAGCTGTTATCAAGGAGCTGGCTTAATGTTCTTTCCTGACTTTGCCTGCCATCAGCACCCTGTGATACTTCTGGCAGGCATTTTTCTCTGCATGGGTATATTTACTCCTCCATGCCTAGGAGCCTTCTCCATCTCATTGTAAGCACTGAGATTTGCACTTTCCCACCACCTGTCAATTGGCGAAAAGCTCTGGGAAGCTTCTGCTTTCCAGCCATGAAATGAAATGTGGATGTGCAGAAGGCCCACTTCCTGACCCACTGTCTCAGGTTCTGAGTGTGCAGGCAGATTGCCAGACACTAATGTCATGTTGGAAATATCGAGGCTCCACGAGGCTCTCTAATCATGACCGGAGACATTTAAAGTTATATCTGATCATTTTGGTGTAAGAATCCCATTCTTCATGTTACGTGGGAAGGTCAAAAAACAAAGAACATCTAACTCTCCTCTTCTGGTTATTAAACAATGGTCAACAATAAGAGCATCACGACTCATTGATTAATATGTTTTCAATGTCAAAGTTTCAGTGGGAGTAGGGGATTAGGAGGGACGGCTATCCTCTTGGCAGAAAGATCAGATATGTCTCCTATCGTGGCCATTACAGAGGGAAGGGTTGTCACGAACTTGGGTAAAATAGACTAACAGTTCTGTTATGCTAAGTGGAAGAGAGTCTTACAGAGCCCAGGGCCCAAAAGGAAAGTCATTGAAGATAGCATTTCTTTTCCAATTTATTTGCATCTCTTTTGAAGTAATATTCCTATATTCTTTAGCTTTCTAGAATTCCTTTCTGCCGATAGCACACTTGTTGCATAGCATTTTCTTGAACAAGAAAAAATTTCTCAGTCATTATTTTGTGCATCAGAACAATTCTCTTCTAACTGTAGTCATGTGACCTCAACAAGAGCACCGTTCTTATAGTGAGTACCTACTGGGATGAATGTGATTATTGGCCCAGCAGTATCTACATGCTTCTGTCCCTAGAAAAGTATTAAAAAAGCCTAGAAATCATATGTCATTTTTTCGTAACCATGCATAGATAGTCATTACCAGCTATACCTATGTAAGTATAATGGCCAAAGAAGTAGACTTGCTGAGTTGCCAATTTTTATTTTACAAATTTTCCTATCTTCTCGGCAATGGTAATGCCTGAATTTTTATTTCACTCTTTGGTTTCAAAATCTTATTGTCAGAGATTTCCTTTTCTGATGATCCTCGTGCATATGGCTCCTGAGTGGACAGTATTAATGTGTGTGAGCTTTTCAGGCTGACCTCAGAATTTCCTCTCTCTGGGGATTTCACATGTAAAATATTGAATACAACTACTTAAAAAATCCAGCTATAGAAATAGATTCGAATCATTTTAAGAAAATCCCAGCTTTTCTGAGGGCTTTTAATTGATTTTTGTACCATGGAGAAAAATGATCTCCTTGGGGATCGAGTGCGGGCTTGGGGCATTTTCTTGAGTGGACACCATGCACCGAGGGCGGCCGGTGACCTGGCTGGAGACCATGAATATAAATCAACATCAGCCTGGGGGGCCTGGTGGTAAGACAGGAGTCCATGTCCGTATCTGAAGCGCTGGGCAATCAAACAAAAGGTGGTGAGTTGGGGAAAAGACTTCTATCCTTGTATTTGCAGATTGTCCGTTTCCCAGTATTTTAGAACTGGTGCCACAGGAATCGAAGCTCAGAATCTGGACAGGATACAGGTAGAGAAGAGCGATGGCCTCATTACATAGATTTTCAAATAGAACATGCTATTTTGGTTTCTTTAGTTAAGCTAACTTCGTTTATATTATCAAGGATATAGTATTTGATTGGAAGGAATATTTAATCCCTCTTACATTTCAGATATCCAGATTTTGTAGTCCTGTTTCACGTTAAACCCACCCAGATGCAAATTGTACTCACCTTCACAGCCCAGCTGTTAAGGGGGCACCGGGGTGGCTCGGACGGTTAAGCGTCGGGCTCTTGACTTCAGCTCAGGTCATGATCTCACGGTGCGTGCATTCGAGCCTTGTGTCGGGCTCTGTGCTGGCAGTGTGGAGCCTGCTTCGGATTCTTTCTCTCCTTCTCTCTCTGTCCCTCCCCTGCTCACATGCCCTGTCTCTCTTTCTCTCAAAATAACTAAATTAAAATAAAGTTCTTATCCTGAAAGTTGGCCCTACCCTACCAACCACCTTCCAACCCCCAAAGGGAAATTGTCTTCACCTTCTGCTTTAAACTTCTAGTCTGTCATAAATATCTTTCTCCTTTATGCTTATTCATAGTTAATTTGGATACCTATAATCCAGTATTAGGGCACGAGCTTAATGTGAGCAGGCACAGAGAAGTGTTCACTATCACGCTAGAGACAGCACAGCGCGGTTTCGTACATGTTGAACAGATGACTCCATTTTATGTAAATGATGGCTTATGTAGCGAATGGGCTTTCTATTCTCTATATTTTTTGCTTTGCTCTCTAAATGCTACACCCAGCGCCATATTAAGGTCACGTTGAGCAGTGAGCCCCAGGGCCGGGGAGCAGGAAGACTTGAGTTCTGGTCCCAGTTCTGCCACAAATCACCGCACCTCTCTGGCCTGCACTCCCCTCATCTCAGAAATGAGGGTGTTGTGTTATATTATCTGGCAGGCTTCTTCTAGTTCCAGAACCCGCTGGTGGGGTCATCTATCATGGAGAGTGGCATGGCAGTCTCCTTTATTTTCTCTGTGTATCACAGATATTATTCAGAAGCGACCGCCACCTGAATACAGATGTGGTCTGTCAATGTGACAAAGACTGCTCTCAAGAGGAAATTACTGGGTTTGACAGCTATCCAACCCTGGGTTTGGTTTTTGAGGTGTCACTATAACAAGTGTTATGGCCGACATATCTAATTCCTCATCTACATATATGGTCGAATACGCTGTTCCTGCTGTAATAGCATGAGGGCTATTTTTCTTTTACTCCAACTGTCACATAAGATACTGCTGCCATGGTTTCTTTCTTATGACCAAATGTTGCTAACCCTTTCAGTCATCCCTGAAGTTATTAATAGCCACACGTCATGAATGTATTCATGCCATTTTCCTTTATAGAAAGAGGAATCCATTTCTTAGGCTTTTCTTTTGTAGTCGAGAGCTAACTTCTGGGTAAAACAATCCTAATGATACTGTGTGTTGTATTAGTAAAATAAGAAAAGCTCGTATTTAATAAAATAAATTTATATTTTACGTGAGCTATTTAATATTAAGATGCAAAAAAAATAGGCTCAGGATTAGGAGTTCCACTTAAGAGTTCTGATTGTCCTTCTTATCTATCTCCTACAATGAAATTAAAATTTTCAGTACTGTGTTTTTACTGTGACATAAGGACCTGTGATTTGCCACCTCACGTCTAGCCATCTTGTCTGCGTGCCTCCTACCCAGTCCTCCTCTATCAGGCTACCTTGAATAGACACACACTTGCCATTTAAAGAGCCTTCCAGTGACCAGCAGCATCAGCACCAAGGAGCTTATTAGCAACGCCTAATCTCAGGCCCCACTCCAAACCTACTGAGCCAAATGTGTTTACTTTAACGTGATCCCTGAGTGATAGACACGCACGTTCAAGTTGGAAAATCACTGGTTTACCCTTCCAGTTACATTTTGCATGAGGAAGATTAGCGTTACTTTTTCTTTTTTTAGCATTATTTTTTAATTTTACTTTTTGAATTCAGTAGTTTTTCATTGCCTGCCAGCTAACCCCTAGAGTCCTTGGCCTGTCATGCAAAGCCCCTACACGCACACACACACACAGAGGCCTTGTGTGCCTCCTTAGCGTGTCCCCCATCGTTTTCTCAAATCAGAAATTCTCCACCATTCTGATCTGCCTGCCATGTACTGATTTTATCATTTCTCTTCTGGCATTTTTGCTGTTGCCAGGTTCACTGCCCTCTCTGCTCTGACTCCCTCATCCACATGCCTGAATGGCATCCATTCCTTAGAGCTTAGCTGAACTCTGTCTTCTAGGTAGCCTCCCTGATCACTCCAGCCCAGAAAGTTTCTTTACCTTCCTTAGAACTCCTGTAGCATTAAGGTATCTAATGATAGTAAGCACGATAATACTAGCCACTAACACTTACTGAGTGTTTACTGTGTACCAGGCACTGTGTTGAATGAATCCCTATAGGATCCTCATGGGTTAGGCCCTATCTATCCTCATTTTACGGAGGGAAAAGTTTGGAGAGGTCACAGACTTGCTCAACGTCACCGGCTGGTGAGTAATGGACCTGAGACTCAAACTCAGGCGGGTTAACTACCAAGCTTGTGCGCTTACTCACTGCTATATTCCCTTCTCTCTTCTTTTAATGGTATAATCGCCCTGAGGACAGGAACCATGCCTTTTATCCCCACAATACTGAGCATAAACATGAGGAAGCAAGGCACACCTGCTCTGCCCAGAAATGCTCTTGTTAAATCAGTTGCATGATGAAATAGCTTTTCTCTGTTCATATGAATTGGTTTGGTTTGGATTGTTATACTTGAGACTTCATTTGGTTATCTGCACTATAAACAAAAGGAATCCGATGCAGTGTTTTATCACATGAAACCGGAGCATTCATCCCAGTTCGGGTTGCTTTGATAGGAACCCATGTGTTACGCATTTTGCCTTGGGAATTACATCATAATAGTGTTTTGCCAAATAAGCTGTGAAAGCAAAAAAAATATTTCTTTTAATGACATATGGGTTTTTATCATTTTAACTGGGGTGGGGGTGCTAATCCAAATCCATGATTGTCTCTTGGTAAGGTAGGATTCTGCTCTGGTTCACTCGGAAGACCTTTCTCATCAGTAGCTGTGAGTTCAGCATTGTGTTTTATCATTTCTGGCTTGACCACATTATCTGCTTGGCTGCAATCTGCTGCTAGAGACAATCAGGGTGAAGTAGTAATTAAATGCACCATGGACTTCGCGTGGCGCCTCTTAGTTCCTGTTCTTTCCCTCGCCTCTGCCTGTCCCAGTGCCTAAGTTGACCCTGGGAGAGGCAGGGTAGGCCCTAATACGGATAAAACTTTACCTTTTTAAAAAATTGAAGTGGGGCGCCTGGGTGGCGCAGTCGGTTAAGCGTCCGACTTCAGCCAGGTCACGATCTCGCGGTCCGTGAGTTCGAGCCCCGCGTCAGGCTCTGGGCTGATGGCTCAGAGCCTGGAGCCTGTTTCCGATTCTGTGTCTCCCTCTCTCTCTGCCCCTACCCCGTTCATGCTCTGTCTCTCTCTGTCCCAAAAATAAATAAACGTTGAAAAAAAAATTTAATAAAAAATAAAAAAAAAAAAATTGAAGTGTGGGGCGCCTGGGTGGCTCAGTCGGTTGAGCGTCCGACTTCAGCGCAGGTCACGATCTCGCGGTCCGTGAGTTTGAGCCCCGCGTCGGGCTCTGGGCTGATGGCTCGGAGCCTGGAGCCTGCTTCGGATTCCGTGTCTCCCTCTCTCTCTGCCCCTCCCCCGTTCATACTCTGTCTCTCTCTGTCTCAAAAATAAATAAACGTAAAAAAAAATAAATAAATAAAATAAAAATAAATAAAAAATTGAAGTGTAATTAACATACAGTGTTAGATTAGTTTCAGGTATACAATCTGATTCAGCAATTCTATACGTTACTAGGTGCTCATCATGAAAACATACTCTTAATCCCCTTTGTCTATTTCACCCATCTCCCCACTCGCCTCCCCTGTGGTAGCCACTAGTTTGTTCTTTGTGTTTGAGTATCCAACTCTTGATTTTGGCTCAGGTCACGATACTAGGATGGAGAGATACAGCCCCACGTCAAGCTCTGCACTGAGCGTGGAGCCCGCTTGAGATTCTGTCTGTCCCTCTGCCCCTCTACCCCGATCACACTCTATCTTAAAAAAAAAAAGAGAGAGAGAGAGAGAGTCTATTTGTCTCTTTTTTTCTTTGTTTCTGAAGTCGCATGTTGAGTGAAATCATATGGTATTTGTCTTTCTCTGACTGACTTAGCATTATACTGTCTAGATCCATCCATGTTGTTGCAATGGCAAGATCTCATTCTTTTTTTTATGGCTGAGTAATGTTCCATTGTACGTGTATACCGCATCTTTTTTTTTTTAATTTAAATTTTAGTTAACATACAGTGCAGTATTGGTTTCAGGAGTAGAATTCTGTGGTTCATCACTTACATACAACACCCAGTGCTCATCATAATAAGTGCCCTCCTTACTACCCATCACCCATCCAGCCCGTTTCCCATCCTACCTCTGTCCATCAACCCTCATTTTGTTTTCTATCACTAAGACTGTGTTATGGTTTGTTCCCCCACCCCTTTTTTGTCCCCCTCCCATATGTTCATCTGTTGTGTTTCTCAAATTCTACATGAGTGAAATCATATGGTATTTGTCATTCTCTGAATGACTTACTTAGCATAATACACTCTAGCTCCATCCACATCATTGCAAATGGCAAGATTTCATTCTTTTTGATGGCTAATATTCCATCAAGTATATCGACCACATCTTTATCCATTCATCATTCGATGGACATGTGGGTTCCCTCCATAGTTTGGCTATTGTAGATAATGATGCTATAAAATTTGGGGTGCATGTATTCGAATCTGTATTATTGTATCCTTTGTATAAATACCTAACGGTGCAATTGCTGGGTCAGAGGGTAGTTCTATTTTTCGTCTTTTGAGGAAACTCCATCCTGTTCTCCAGAGCAATTGCACAGTTTGCATTCCTGCCGACAGTGCAGTAGGGTTCCCCTTTCTCTGCATCCTCACCAACACGTGTTGTTTCTTGTGTTGTTAATCCTGACAGGTGTGAGGTAGTATCTCACTATGGTTTTGATTTGTGTTTCCCTGATGCTGAGTGATGTTGAGCCTCTTTTCATGTGTCTGTTCATGTAGCTTGAAACCCAGAATTGTGATGCCTCTGGTTTTGTTTTTCTTTTTCAGGATTGCTTTGGCTGTTCGGCGCCTTCTCTGGGTCCATACAAGTTTTAGGATGGTTTGTTCTAGCCCTGTGAAAAATGGTGGTGGTATTTTGATGGGGATTTGCATTAAACGTGTAGATTGCACTGGGTAGTATAGACATTTTAACAACGCGTGTTCTTCCATGAGCATGGAATGCTTTTCCATTTCTTTGTGTCCTCAGTTTCTTCCATAAGAGTTTGATAGTTTTCAGAGTACAGATCATTTACCTCTTTAGTTAGGTTTATTTCTAGGTATTTTGCTGTTTTACACCCCATTTTCTTTCATCTATGAAGTTGGGTTGCTTCCATATCTTGGCTATTGTTCATAGTGCTTCAGTAAAATAGGGGCGCATATATCTTCTGGAATTAGTGTTTTTGTTTTTGTGGAGAAAATACCCAGTGGTGGAATTACTGGGTCATATGGTAATTCTGTTTTTAACTTTCAAGGAAACTCCATACTGTTTTCTACAGTGGCTGCACCAATTTGTGTTTCCACTGACAGTGTACAAGGGTTCTTTTTTCTCCACATCCTCGCCGACACTTGTTATTTCTTGTGTTTTTGATTTTACCATCCTGACAGGTGTGGTTTTGATTTGCATTTCCCTGTTGATGAGTCACGTTGAGCATCCTTTTATGTGTCTGTTGGCCGTCTGTATGTCTTCTTTGGAAAAATGTCTATTCAGATAACCTTTACTTTTCCCAGTCCTCTCTCCTGCTTATCACTCACCTCGACCCCCACCCTCGTCTATGGAACTTAGGATTTTAGGATCCCAGAACTAGTTACTGGTGGCTGAACATGGCTGTTGGAATCTTGTGCTGGACCCCATCATTCTTTCTCCCCCAGTGTGTCTGCATTTTCCGCCTCAGTTGTTTTTGGCTGCAACTAAGCCCCCGGAATGTTTAACACCACTTTCCCCTCCTTATCTTCACTTGTAGTCTAGCCTCAGGCTGAGCCTCTGTGGAGGGGGCTTTGGTTTTGACTTGCCCACAGCCCGGTATTGCAGAACCCGTGCTCTCAAGTGGCCTTAGGTAGTTAGTTGGACCTGCTCCTTGCCAGTCTGTGACCTGGAGCAAGCTGACCATTTGTCTTCTTTGTCCAATGCTTCCACCCCCTCCCCCAAACACACCATGGTACGTTTCCCTCTCCCTCTCCCATCCAGAGTAATGTCTGTGAACTCTATGTCCACCTTCCTGGATCCCGGTTCTTAGATCCCCTGCTGCCTGCTTTGGTCCTCTGATGGCCAATCCCAGAATGGGACCACATTCTCAGTTCAGGCAGAAACTGCTGTACCTACTTGACCACAGTGTTTGGCACACTTCTGTACACAGTTTCGCAGCCCTGGTCCTGTGTAATTCCAGAATGCTTTCCTTTCCATGCTCAGGTTTGGCGTTGCTGTCACTCGAAGCCATATCCTGCCCTTATTAGCATCCAGGAGAACTTGGTCTCATCTGTCTTTGATTTCCTGTTTCAGGGATAGCAAATTGTTGGCAGGAGAGTCAGCATCTTCTCCTGGACCCACGGTCTGTACTCATCTGAGGGGCCTCAGAACTTTTGGCATCACACCCTAAGCCAGTTCCTCAGCATTGTCCCACACGATCAGATCAACTTGCTCTCTGTCATCGTTGTACCAAAACTTTCCTTCTGCTCTGCAGGTGAGCTTGCCTTTCTGCTTCATGGACAGGGCCGTGGCCTCTGCCCGGGTTATGTCTCCTGCCTCCTCTTTGCCCCCAAACCTCTCAATTTGCTTTCAATTCTAGTTGTAAGGAAGAGGATCTCTTCTGTTTTTCTAATCTCTCTGTTTTTCTGATCTCTTTTTCTAATTCCCCTCCTTTGTTCTGATCTCACCCCCTCCCCTTTTTCTGATCTAAGACCTTTCTCCATCCGCCATTCCCTCTCCTGTGTGTATAACTTCCATAGCTGTCTGCACACATACTCTAATCCCCCAGCCTAGAAAGCTGCCCCCACCACCTAAGTCCCTCCAGGTAGCTGCCCCTGTTCTTTTTCTCAGGTTTCATTCTTGTCAGCTTCTCAGGGTGTTGAGCATCTTGCCAGGGAACCCTGTCCTTGATGCTCAGACCCCCTCAGCTTTCTTGGCCTGTATCGGTTCATTCTCCTGTTCATTAAACACCTGCTAGAGTCATCTTACTGAATCTGTGCAGTGATCCCACACATCACCTCTTACTCATACCCATTCTACAGATAAAGCTGAGACCCTTTATTGCTAATTTCAAGCCATACTGGACCTAATTCTCAATTATTTTATCTTTTGGTTAAAGAAGAAAACTGATGGGGTGCCTGGGTGGCTCAGTCAGTGAAGCGTCCGACTTCAGCTCAGGTCATGATCTCACAGCCCATGGGTTTGAGCCCCGCATCAGGCTCTGTGCTGACAGTTTGGAACCTGGCACCTGCTTCAGATTCTGTGTCTCCCTCTCTCTCTCTCTGCCCCTCCCCCGCTCATGCTCTGTGTGTGTGTGTGTGTGTGTGTGTGTGTCTCAAAAATAAACAAACATTAAAAAAAATTTAAAGAAGAAAACTAACATGGGAAACTCACAAATAATGAAAACATTTTATTTGATGGCACTCATGTTGCTGGTACTTGTTAATGGTCATGTGTTTTTCTTACACCTCAAATTTATATCTTTTGATTTAAGAATACCACTGCCTGATAATGGTAGAGTAGGCTGAATTTGCAGTTAAAATAAAATATGTGAACACACTTAGCCTTTAGTATCATTCAGGAATTATGTTAAAGAACCTATGTAGGAACAAAAATAGAAGTTACAAAATGTATTTCTCAACCCAAGTCAATATTATTGTTGAGGTTTCTTGTAACCCATTCATGACTTCAAATAGAAATCTTCTCTGCCTTGGAGATGACATGGCAAGGCTCTAACCCAAGGAGAGGAGAGGAGAGGGCCATAGAGAAGTCACACTCTCACTCCCTTTTTGCAGAAATTTAACTGTGTTTGATGGAGTATTCAATGAATACATGAAAGAATGAATGAATGAGTAAACAAGTGAGCGAAGGAATAGAATGAAATTGATCAAAGTTTGCATCTTCAAATTATGTGTTAAATTGGGTAGAGCATCAGGGGCACATGGCTGGCTCAGTCGGTGGCACCTGCGACTCTTGATCTCAGGGTCATGAGTTTGAGCCCCATGTTGGGTGTAGAGATGACTTAAAAAAATTGGGTAGAGCATCTGCTGGTCCTTAGTTTTATCTGAGACTATTACACATTGTCTTCTTTACTGGGCTTTCAATTGCAGATTTAAACTCAGAGAGTTTAAAAAATATGAACTTGACCACACATTTGTATGGATATTTAAACTGCTATCATCATAAAATTATTACAGTAGTTTCAGACTCTATCAGAAAGCTTTTAGTGGAACTCTACCATCGGAGTGAGATTTGATTAATTGGACGGAACCTTCTTTTTCTTTCTCTCTTGTGCATTGCCTTGTAGAGTAGTAGAAAAGTTTCTGTAGTGACCAAATTTGTTACAATATTGGTGCCATTCATTCTGTAGGTTAGAAGTTGGTCCTGACAACAAGTTGCTGGATGTACTTTTCATGGACAAATTGGTTGTTTGGGGGAAATCACCAGACTTAGTTCTTCAGGAATATTTATTTTCACTGACTGATTTCATTGTATGGAGATCAGATTTGAACCCTAAGGGCTTAGTTGTGCTCTCTTTGTACTGTTATTCATTGCTAGATGTGGTTCAGTTAAACAGGAAGGAAAGATAAATGGAAAGATAGTGGTGTATATATATGCATGTCAGATGCAAATCAGGAATCTTGGTGGAAAACTCAAAAGTTTTTATTTTATTTTTTTAATAATTTTTTAAAAATGTTTGTTTTTGAGAGAGAGCACAAGCAGGATTGGGGCAGAGAGAAAGGGAAACATAGAATCTGAAGCAGGCTCTGGGCTCTGAGCTGTCAGCAGAAAGCCCAACACGGGGCTCAAACCCATGAGCCGTAAGAACATGACCTGAGCCGAAGTTGGATACTTAACTGACTGACCACCCAGGTTCCCCTAAACTCAAAATTTTTAAAAGTGAAATTACCTCCTCAATCATTTTTATTCCCAATTAAGTTAGTGTTTGATATAAACACTATAGGCTAGTGTAGTATTCAGGACCATTTAGTTTCCTCTCTCTTTTAGTTTCAGATTTTCATTGTAGTTCTTAGTCTTTGTGTTTTGAGGGTGCGACTATGGTGTAAGAAATCAAATTAGTGTTAGTGGGTAGATTCAGTTTTCCCTAATGACTTACTAACCACAATATATCTCCTTCTTATGTAAAAAAGCCAAAGCGGATTACTACTTATTTGACTGACAAGGAAAGGCATTTCTAATTTTATTTAGAAGCTGAAGTAAATTACTTTACCACAAATTAAATGTGAAATAAATATATGATCCTCTCTTAATGAACAAAGCTGGTTGAGAACCAAACAAGTTTGTAGTAGATCTCTTTAGCCAGCTGGTGGTGCTAAAAACTCTGATAAGAAACTAATTGGAAAGAGAGGAGGTTAATCTGGAGCCTTCCTTAATAAATGTTATTTTATTAGTTTTTGAAAAATTAGTACCACAAGTCTATGTATTAGTACCAAAGTATTACATCTTCTAAGCTTAGGAAGCAACCCAAATCTCTTGGATAGACAGCAGGATACGTTTCTAGTAAACTCTTGTAAAAATGACATTGGCTCCCACAGTATTCACATATTGGAAATTACGTGGTTGTGTAACATCTGGCTTCATCCTGGAAATAGCCCTTAGCCTGTTGTCTAGGGAATTGAAGTATGGACAATAATGCATGTCCGAGAAGCATACCTGGTTCTACTTACGATCCAAATTTAGACTTGAGAAATATTGATTACTACTTTTTACCCTTAACATGCTTCTTAGGGCTAGTTTTTTTGCTTAACTCTTTTTAACCCCTTGTTTTTTTAAGGCCAAAGAAGTCCAGTAGAGCAATAGTCTGTTCCTTGAATGTGTCCTGAGATGCAGGTAGCAGATCAGAGAGGCCTTAGAGTCAGGGAGAGCAGGTTTTGAATTTCCCCACGCATTTCATAACCGTCTTCCTGTAGTCACTTACGTACATTCTTTACAGCTCAGGTGTAAACATCTTTTTCCCCAGAGTTGGCATAAGCATTAAATGAGACAATGAGTGCTCCTTGGGTGTTGTTTCCCTGCGCTGCCCTCATTCGAGGCGCAGGCTGGGACTCAGTCATCTGAGCCTCTGCTCTCCCCTGGACTTAGCCAGGCCTGAGGACAGCAGGTCCTCTTTGGGTCTGATAATGCCTCGTGCCCCACTAATGACAAGATATTTCTAGGTTGTGAAGTTCCACAGGGATTTTGTAGACTCACTGGCTCACAGAAGAGATAGTTGATCTGGTTTTCAGATATGTCCCTCTCTGTCCTGGTGATACTTACCTGTAGGTCAAAATCTGCCTAAGCATTGAAGACTGGGGAAGGGAATACAAGATTGCTGAAAGCCGTAGCAAAAGGTGGTCCCTCAGAGTTGGTTTATCCATTCATTTGTTTGTTTCACTCTTTTTGAGACTTACTGTTCCAAAGATGAACTCCAGAAAAGCTTCAAAATATCTCTAAGAGCTGCAGACTTCAAGAAGCAGGATGCTTCCTGCTTGGCAGGAACTGATAGGCAGCCCTTATCTGTGTAACAGGAAGATTATTTAAACATTCTTTGCAATGTTAGGGGCACCTGGGTGGCTCAGGTGGTTAAGCGTCCAACTCTTGATTTCAGCTCAGGTCATGATCTTATGGGTTTGTGAGAACAAGCCCCACATTGGGCTCAGTGCTGGTGGTGCAGAGCCTGCGTGGGATTCTCTCTCTCCCTCTCTGTCTGCCCCTCCCCTGCTCACACACACTCTCTCAAAATAAATAAATAAACTTAAAAAACCTTCTGTATAATGTTATAAAAATCAGTTATAAGGTTACAAATTTTTAAAAACTTTTAAAAACTCTGAGAATAAAATTTATTTAATTTTCCGCAGCATATTCTGCGTATAGAAGTTTGAAACAAGTTGGCAGAGGTTTCATTGTGATGGTAGAATCATTAAACACTATTAACTAATAGTATGGCTGTGTAAGGTACGTAGTTTTTTTTTTTTTAAATGTTTATTTATTTTTGACACAGAGAGAGAAACAGAGCATGAGCAGGGGAGGGGCAGAGAGAGGGAGACACAGAATCTGAAACAGGCTCCAGGCTCTGAGCTGTCAGCACAGAGCCTGACGTGGGGCTCAAACTCACAGACCACGAGATCATGACCTGAGCCAAAGTCGGACACTCAACCGACTGAGCCACCCAGGTGCCCCTAAGGTACGTAGTTTTTAGAAAGGGCACAGCTGATATCTTTGGTTAGAGCTCATTGATTCGGTCTTTGCTTTTCTTTGATTTAAAGATCACAGAATTGTGGCATCGAATGGTGGCAGAGTCTTGAGACGTCATGTACACCATCTCTCTCATAGCTAAGAAGATGGAGGTCAACGAACTTAATGGCTTACCCAAGGTTACAGAGACCTGGATCAAAACTCGGTCTCCTGACTCCCAATTCAACCAGCGTGTTCTTTTTCTGTCCTAACTTCTACACGAGGAGTTATTTTCAGTGTAAATAAAAACAAGTGTGTGTATGTTCAGCCTTCATAAACTTTCATACTAAACACAGAGCATTGTTTCTGCCCGGTTATCACAGTGGAAACTTTGTATCCAAGACAGCTAATTAAGATGCTCCTACCTACATTTTGGAGCAGAGTTAGGGGAGGGCCGGGAGGCACATCATAACACACAGTTCTCAGAGCAAACAAGTGCCTGTGTCTGTTACCCTTACAGAAGCAGGCGGGGTTTTCATTCCCCGTCTGCCTTACCTGCTCTGCTCCTCATCTCTGGCTAGATGAATGACATCCCCTGCTGCAGGTGTATTAGTAATTTCTGAGTTTGTTCCCCACTAAAAATGACCTCATTGTTTTGTGCTTCTTTTCCATACTTATACAGTAACAGGAAAATAAACCAGCTCTGAGTACAGCCCACAGCAGAAATCTTGTGCTCTTTATGCAAGTTTGATTTATAGACGTGTACTGCAGAGCAGAGTGACTATGAAACATTCATCTTCCCACTGCTAGTTGCCATGGAAATCAAGTACACAGAGCAGTGTCATTCCAGTCCTGGTGATGCCCGCAGTAGTTTATTCCTTTGTTGTTCTCGTTTCTTAAGCAACAGCCTCGCATTCTTTCATCGTTACAATTAATCATGCACGCAAGTTTTTATCTTTCATCTCAAATAGAAAGTACTAAAAATGTCTGACAAAAATAGGGAGAATTTAAATACCCTTGTAGCTTTAAATATGCATTTGTGATTTTCCCCCTCAGTCCCATTGGAAAATAGGTCATGTAGAAAAAAAAAAAAAGCACATATTAATGTACAGAAATTTCAATCAAGAGAGCAATAGAGAAATCTGAGCAAAAAGCAATGCTACGCTCAGGAAATCTTCAGGAGCTTCAGACTCTTGGGCCTCCCGGTGCTTGGAACTAAATAAATCTGCATTTTGGGTAATGCCAACCAAAAACAGCCCTTGAGCTATATATTATCACCTCTCCTTTTGTTTTGTTTAGTTAGCCTCCTTATGAGTTTGAACAACCTGAATATTTGCTGGATAGATGATGGTAGATTTTTTAAAGAGTAGGGAGGCTTTTTTTCTTTAAAGGTTAATAAAGTTCAAGATTTTTTTACAGAGTAAGTAAAAGGAATTCTGGTTATTCTTCCTTTTTTTTTTTTTTTTTTTGCCCCAGTTTAACTTAACATAGTTCATAGTACCTACCATGCCAACAATTAGTAAATATTTGCCAATTATCTGCCTTATTTCATGGAGCTTCTGGCCAAGTCTCTTGGTTAAGAGAGCATGTTTGGAGTAAGTGTTCCTTTGCTTGTTGGCTGGGAGACCTTTGAGAAATATCTCAATTTACCTTGGTTCCCTTAACTGTAGAGTGTGCAGCTATAAATTAGGATAATAATGGGTTGTTGATAATAATTCTTGCAAAGCACCTAGCTCCTTGCCTGGCACAATATGAATGCTCCAGTGGGGGATAGTGGTGGTGGTGGTGATGGTTATTACTGGTAAGATTACTGCTCTCACTGCTGTAACTATGCCAGGCCAGGGCTGAGTGCTAACATGTGGAGTGAGACTCCCTTGATTTCATCCCCAAAGCCCAGGACTCTGTCTTTAGGGTCGAGTTCACAGGTGATTGCCAGTGCTGTTACTTGGGCTGTATAGACTCCTTTTATCTCAACACTTTGTCTCCTAGGATTTTGGTATTGACAGGGGTATTGACAGTGGGCCTTTTATCTGCAAATTGGCCATCAATGTCAATGTTGCAAGTTTCTGTGACTGGACCTGTTTCTTACAAAGGGCTGTGTTGGGATGGAGGTGGGGGGAGCGGGCTACCTGCTCCTGTCTTGCTAGGGGAAGGTTCTAGTGTTTGTCTACAGAGCCTGAAATAGCCTCTGATCTGCCGTCTCTCCACCCTAAAGCTCCCGTGTTGCTTTGCAGTGGCTGCAGCCCTCCTTCAGCCCTTCTAGAATTGAAGTTTTCCGAACGGGTGGCAGACGCTTTCTTTGTTGAAATTCACTCTCCTTGGCAGTCCTCCAGGGCACACGGCAATGCCTATTTATTTGATTTAGCTTTTGTTTGGCTCGCCTTGTATTTGGTCTGTTTTGCTTTGTGCAGATCTTTTTCTCTCCAAATTTTCATGTTTCGATTCCTTGGACCTCATTTCTATTTATTTTGCTGGCTGGCTTCGTAGTATTGCTAAAAGTTGTTTGCTTTAAGCGATCACAAAATGAGTAGCCTTAGATTCATTGGTCTTTTCTCTCGCCAGCCTGATCCATAGCATGGGAAGTAGCTCACTTTTGTTAATGATAAGAACAAAATGGCCTTTGTGTTTTCCCCTTTGCCACATCCTAATACTATACCACAGTGTCCCCAGTTCTCTTTCTTTGTCGTTTCCTCTCCCCTAGCCAGTAGGCTCATGTCAGTTTTGAAAAAGAGACAGTAGTTGAACTCTTCTGAATCCTGTTTTCTCCCTTCCCGGGTGTCCTTCCTGCTTCTTCCCACAGGTGAAAGATGCTAAAAGTCAGACTCTCATATCTTTCGTGTGAAGCTCTCAACACTCAAAGTGCCATGGGTACTCAGAATACACCTAATACATTTTTTGTAAAGAACTACTACAATTTAATTTAAAAAAAAAAGAAAGAAAGCTGTACACCACACCCCACCACCCCAAACAGGCAATTCATAGAAGAGGAAACCAGAAGAGATGCGCAAACACAAGGAAATACAATTTCACACCTACCACATAAGCAAAAATGTAAAAGTCTGACGATATCCCAGAACACTTACACATTGCTGGTTGGGATGACTGCATTGGACACAGCGTATACAGCTTTCAAATCGGCAACTGAAATTTAGACCCTCTGTGGATACTTGGTAATGTTTCCAGATCCTCCCTGGATGCCTGATCGTATGTGTGGTCCTCACCGTATACTTAACGTGCAACATGACTCCTGTCTTCTTGCCCCCAGTCACGTTAGGAGGGGTCTCTGCCCTGTGCACTTCTGTCCTCAGACTTATGTCTTTTTCTGTCTTAGAAATAAATATGTGTTATCATCTACTGCTTTGCAGACACTGGGAGGATATGAAAGGAAACAAGACAAGCACTGCCCTGCCCTCGAGGAGCTTATAGTCCAGTTGGCGAAATAGGTAGTTAGTATCCAAGATGGTTAATCCTGAAAGGTGACTGCAAAGCATTATGGGAATGTACGCGAAGGATGCCTAATGGGGGCTGGGGATGGACATGGGGCTGACTTCAGAGAAAGCGATCGCCAGTGTGAGAGTGAAGGATGGAAATAGGCAGGGAGGGAGAGAGTGTCCTACGCAGAATCCATCTGCAGAGGTCAGCAGCAGAGCCTGGCGATGCGATTCTACCAGCTGAGAGTTCCTCCATACAGCTGGTCTGTTACTGAATCCGCTCGCTCTCGTTTGTCCGGGTGGGTGGCTAGGGCCAGAAGGCTAAACACAGAGTGATGGGGCTGGAAAGGTAGCCACAGGACAAATCATGGAGGGTTTGTACATTTCAGGAAGTTTGAACTTTGTCCTGAGGACAATGGAAAATCATTGACAAAGTAGGGAAGTGACGTGATCAGATTTGTGGTTTGCAGTGTGGAGAGTGGATTCAAATGTGGCAGGCGTAGCTTCCTTCTATCAGGGTTGATCCCAGGGACCACCTTCCCATACTCTTCTTCTCCTTAACCCCACTGCGTGTCCTGATCAGCAGTCCAGCTTCTTGCAGTTTCCTGATTAGCACAAAGACTTGCCCTAAACTCTAACCTCTTTTCTAGCTTCCTGTCCTGAAACCCAGAACTCTGCCTTCTCCTAAGCTTCTAGCTGCACTTGTGCTAAAATAAATGAGTCATCTGGGACATCCACTAGATTATCATCGTGTGGCCCAGAGAGTCCATTACTTTGCTGACTAGCTTGGGTCCCCGGGGACGTGGAGGCCAACTTGGATGTAACCTGAGCTCTGACTCCTGAAATTCATTGCAGTTCACACACTTGGCCTTTCCTGCGCAACCAGACCAGGTCAGACTTGACCTGGGAGAATTCCTGTAGCCTCTTATTTCACTAGCTATTCCACGCTGGTTTCCATTACACTCCCATGTAGGACAATAAAAATGAGAAGAGGGATTGAAGTGAGATGAATTGAACTAGCCAACAGACTTTGGGGAAGTTACTTGACCTCTGTGTGTGTCAGTCACCTCATGTGTAAGATGCAATTATGAGAGAACGTACGTCACAGAGCTGTTTGGGGGTCGTACGAGGGACCACATGGGAGGACACCGTGCGCGGCCCCTAATAGGTACCCACCGTTCGTTAATGTTTTAGTGAAGGTGTCCGGCCCATCATAGAGCAAGAAACAGGAGAACATAAAAGGCTTTTGAGTTCAGGAATAATTTGCCACCACCGAATGGATATTCATCTTGAAAGGTCTTCTCCGCCTCTCCACTGCGGATAATGGAGAGATGACAGTAATACTACACCCCCGCCCCCCCCCCCCCCCCCCCCGCCCAGTCAGGGGTCCTGACCAAGTTGGCTTCATTTCAGATCTGAGATTTTATTCTGTTGATTTTGTTCCAGAGATCGGCTGCATTTTCGTGAAATGAAATCCCCTGTGCATTTCATCAATTGTGCTTTCTTCCAAAAGACAGTCACGATATTTGTCTCAACTTTATAGTTTGAGCCTCCCAGGACCAGCCTTTCTTGCTTCTTAATAGTGATAATAACAGCCACTAGTTGATCAGAGAGTAGATGACAACTCTCTCTCTCTCTTGATTCATTCCACAAATGAGTTCCATGTGTAAGGCACTAAAGAGGGTCCCTTCCGGTCTATAAGAGCAAATCAGACAGGACAGTCTTTCAGGGAGTGACTGTAAGATTAGGTAGAAAACAGTACCTACTGCAGAAGCACAGAAAGCTGAGAGGATTTAATTCCAGCCAGGGCAGTCCCAGAATTTAGCAACGGAGTCCGGACTTGAAAAACCCTGGGAGGAAAGGCACCCAGAGAGAGAGAGAGAACAGCACAGACGGTGAGCGGATGGAGGGGAGTGGGAGGCAGTGGTCGCAAGGACGTGATAAAATAGTGAACACGACGCGGGTGCCAAGCCCTGTCCGCAACCCTTTGCTTGTCGTTAACTCCTTTGATCCTCACAGCAGCCCTGGGAGGTGGAGACTGTTATTCCTCCCATTTTACAGATGAGGAGACCAAGGGGGGCAGAGCGGCTGGGTGACTTGGCAAAGGTCACCTGAACGGACAGAAATTGGCCCTGACCCAGACAGTCTGACTCCAGATTGGAAGCGCAAATAAGCACATCCGTCATGCAAGGGAGAACCTTTTTGTCTTTCCCTTTTATATCTCGCCCCATGTGCACCCTTGAAAGGGATTTTTGAATCTCTTTATCAATCAGGTCTACTACAGTTTACAGATTTTTGAAGGAATCATTTTATTTAAGGGCTCTTTCCAGTTCAATTTCAATGGAATAAAGATCTGGACAGCATATAAATTTTCACAGTAAAAAATAGAGCTGTATAATCTATGGCTATAACCCTTTTCAGAGACCTAAGGCTGTGGATATATGAAAACACTTTAGCTGAATTGTACACCCTTTTTATAAAATTCCCTGATTTCTGACAATTTGGTCATAAAACCTTTTGATAAAAATCTCAAAAACCTCATACTGCAAAACTGTAAAATGTGACTGTGTTAAGGGCCAAAAAAAATTCTGTATTTTAGACTCTCATGAACTGTTCAAACATCATAATGGGAAACATTTATGGCTTAAATAATTGAAGTCCACGTTTCTCAGACTCCATCTACTCCTCTCAACCTTTTGTTAGACCTTCAGACAAATCACCAAAGTGACTGGCTTGAGTTTCTCCATTCCTCTGCCTTCTCTGTGGTGGGGGAGAGGGATGTGCCCTGGGCTGTCATTCAGCTGTTCAGGCTTGGAGCCCGTATTGTGGGGAACTGACTCAGGCATGTCTGTTAACTTCCCTATACTTCGGTTGCCTCTCCTTCTAGCTTTAAATACCTTGATTCTCTGTTTTCATACCTTTTGTTGGATTACTCTTTAAAAAAGATTCTTGTTTACATTTATTTATTTTTGGGAGACAGAGGGAGACAGAGCACAAGTGGGCGAGAGGCAGGGAGAGAATGAGACACAGAATCCGAAGCAGGCTCCAGGCTCTGAGCCATCAGCACAGAGCCCGATGCGAGGCTCGAACTCACAAACTGTGAGATCATGACCTGAGCCGAAGTCGGACATTTAACTGACTGAGCCCCCCAGGCCCCCTTGTTGGCTTGCTCTTTAAAGAAAACAGTGATTCTAATGTCTTTGGCAAGAAATAAAAAAAAATGCAAATAATTTGCTCATCAGTGTCATCAAACATCGTCAATTTCAGCATTATTTAACAAATGTTTATTAAGCACTTACTATGTGCATGATAAATTATGTGTTTCGCTGCCCAGCATTACCAGTCATGACAATGTTAAATCCTCAGATTTACTTGGAATTTACCTTCTCTGTTTCCCCATTCTCATGTCTGCATTATATACTATAGAATCTTATACTCTTTATTTAATCTTATTTCCTTATATCCCAAGCAAACAGAGCCAAACAGAAAACTCTAATCTCAAAGGGATCCTTAGCATGTTGCAAATTATGATTAAATCGTATTCTTTCCATTTTTTTCGGTGTTAAGCAGCCCCATTTCAACCTACTGGAAAAACCATAGCCGTCAGATGTTCGCATCTAATCCAGATGGGTCAGCTGACATACTAGTTTTAATGGTTTGCAGTGATAAATTTGTCATTGGATTGGAGCCTTCTCTGGGTTGTAAATTGCTCAGACTCAAATGCTATGGAAAATTTACAAGGACTGCCGTTAGAATAGAATGTTTTAAGTTACCTCAGTTGTACTTGGCGGGGGTGGGGGGGGGTTGGTGGGAACCTGGTAAGGGGTGTATCAGATAACCATAAGTTCACATGGCAAAAAAACAACTACTGGGCTGCTTGTCAAATAATAAACTGGATAATGATGATGGCAAAAGCACCGGTCATTTTTTGATGGCCAGGCATTGCCACTATTCCATTCACTCCTCACAATAAGCTAATGAGTTGTACACCGTTGTTATGATTCCTATTTCACAGATAAGAAAACTGAGCTTAGAGAGGTTAAATAATGTTCCCAAAGCCACACGGTTAATGAATAGCTGGCAATGCTCTAAGTTGCTTGTTGTCACCCTCTGTTCATCATATTTAAAGTGAGAGCCATTATCCTTATCCTCAAGTCAGCTCTTTCTTTCTATTTCTGTCAGTGATACCATGATTTTCCCAGCTTCACTTGTGCAGTCAGCATTGATCTTTCCTTTTCTGCCCTGGCTCTTCATTTGTTCAGCCACTGGTCCCTTTGCTCGTGCAGTGTCTTTCTGCTGTCAACCCCTCTTCCCATGACGTTAGTGTAGTAAGTGTCTGGGCCCCACTTATAAGGGTGCGTGCTAAAGTCACCCTCTGCCCCCTCTCCTCAGGTTCTTCTAACTTCTCTCCTGATGAGCTAGGACCTTCACTCATCATGCGCATGACTCCTTTCTGGGATATCCCTTCCTCTGCATCCTTCTCTGTGAGCCCTTCCGGCGAGGTTGGGTTCCCTCCTCTGTTGCGTGACCTGATGCGTCCGTTCCTCAGTGACTGTCCCCTCTTCTCAGTGTTCGTGATGGTACTTCTTTATCTCATTGTGCACTGAGCACGTGCCACCTGCCTTGCATGCCATACGGCTCCTCCTGCCTGTGATCTGCCTCTCTCCCCCAGTGGTGCTTAGGACCCCTCATGAACATCTGGAACATTGCTGTGTGCTCGGAAGTGCACGTTTCCAGGCCCCACGTGCATGTATGAGGACAGCAGCTTTTATGGTAACTGTATGGTAATTCATTGAGTCACGAACTCTCCCATTAATGCCCCAAACCTTATTATTCACAAACCCACTTCACTGGAAAAGGAGCACAAGCATTCATGAGGCGTTCGGTTGTTTGCAAAGATGGCGGTAACAACTCCCTCCACCCCTTCCCTGTGGGCACCCTCCTTTGCAGAGTACCATGGCTCCTCCCATCAAGAGGTGGAGTTTTCCTCCACTGTTTGAGTCTGAGCTGACTTTGTGACTTAATTTGACCAAAGGTTGTGGCAAAGAGTAGCAAACCACCAAAACCTGAGGGTCACATTGGGAATTCCCCTCTCTAAGGATCCCTTCGGAAGCCATGCCTTTAGCTCCATCAGCCCCTGAGGTTTCGTCCCACTGTGTGCACACAGAGGTGGTTTGAGAAGCTTCTTTAATGACAGTGCGTTTTAAAGTTCTGCACCTCGGGGCGCCTGGGTGGCTTAGTCGGTTAAGCGTCCGACTTCAGCTCAGGTCACGATCTCGCGGTCCGTGAGTTCGAGCCCTGCGTCGGGCTCTGGGCTGATGGCTCAGAGCCTGGAGCCAGCTTCCGATTCTGTGTCTCCCTCTCTCTCTGCCCCTCCCCCGTTCATGCTCTGTCTCTCTCTGTCTCAAAAATAAATAAACGTTAAAAAAAATTAAAAAAAAAATAAAGTTCTGCATTTCTATAGAAAGGGTCTTAAAAGTAGGTAATAAATTATGATTGTTTACACACTCTAATACTACAATTCTGTGTTGTCTCTATAATTTCCTAAATGTAATCCAAAGCTAACATTGATTTTAAAAATGCTAATATTTTCACAAGGCTCAGTTAAAAAAAAAAGCGCTTGTGTTCTTGGTTTGCAAACACCTGGAATTTCCCCTCCCTTCTCTCCTGCCCATTCTGTGGAAACAAGGCCTGTATTTGCCAAATAGCAAAACAGCCTTTGTTTGACAATGTACATTTTACTTTTGTGCCGCCGTTGAATCCCACTAACATTTTCTTTCACGGAAAATGACCATTTCTTCCAAGAGTATGTGATTTTTTTTTCAAATGCATGAAGTTTTAAAAATGAAACTTCATTTCAGACAGAATGATCTTTGGTTTTATGAAAGTGGAATATTTTTTACGGTTCTGTGGCTGTTCATCATTTTAAAACCTATTAGTTGTAACAGGTCAGCTTGAAAAATGAGGAGTTTTAAATTTAACTTAGACGAAATACCTCACGATAGATTCTGAAACTGCGCCAGTAAAACTGTGTTTAAATGATTCTTGAATTTGTTTCTTAAGGGATAGTTTTCTCCTTTAAATGTGTATTTGGTAAAGCACAGTAGTTCAAATTCTGGCAGATGTATAGGACTTCCAGATTCATGCATAACGCAGACAGCACTGTTTGCAGGCCTCTGACTCCTAATGACTGACCTAATGTGTTGTGTCTCCTTTTTCTGGCTGAGAGAAGGGATCTCATTTATAAGCATTTTATTCAGTAATATGTTCATATTGCGTTTTGCCTCATACGATTTCTCAGACTACAAGAATACCTGCGACATACGGAGATAGCTCCTATCATCGCTAGCAAAGTACAAGGTAATTTGGATAGCAAATACGTAATGTAATAGCTGTAGTCACAGAATATAATTAAATTAGTGCCTAGTGTAAAAATAGTGAAAGGATTTATTTTTAGTTTTTAATGGATCAGATGAATGTGATTAAAATATGTAAATTAAATAACAGCATTCATTTCCGTGCTGTTCTCTGTGGCATCGGCTCTCGCTAGTCTGTATCGTAAGGAGTCCATTTTCTTCTCCCCTCCCCCACTTTCCAGTAAACCCAGTATTCAAGACCGTGAATTTGATAAAATAGGGAATGCATTTGTTACATGCTTCAAAGCCTTAAAATGGAGGGATTCGTTCATCCATTTAGGAAACAGTTTTTTAGTACCTACTGTGCACCTAGTCCCTTTCAGGGTGCTTGTGGGGAGAGCTGTGAGCAAAGCAAACAAGGCCCCTGCTCTCAAGGAATTGAGTTTAGTTGTAAGACGACCGACAGTAACTGAGTAAACGAGTTAACCTCAGATACGGATAACATGCTATGAGGAAGGTAAAATAATACTTGAGAGAATGACTGAGGGGGAGGTGGGTAGTTTTAGACGGGGAGGCTAGGGAAGGCCTTTTTGAAGGGCAACCTTTGAATGAGACGGAAGTGATGAAAAGCTGACTGGGAGGAGAGCCACCCAGAAACCGGAAGAACATTTGAAAAGGCTCTAGGGACACCTGGGGGGCTCAGTCAGTTAAGCGTCTGACTTCAGCTCAGGTCATGATCTCGTGGTTTGCGAGTTCGAGCCCCGCATCAGTTCTGTGCTGACAGCTCAGAGCCTGGAGCCTGCTTCGGATTCTGTCTCCCTCTCTCTCTGCCCCACCCCGCTCACTCTCTGTCTGTCTCTGTCCCTCAAAAATAAAAGTTAAAAAAAATTGAAAAGGCTCTGAAGCGGGTGTAAACTTGGCAGGATAGGGAAAGTAAAAGACAACCAGAGTGGCTGGATTGCAGTGAGTAAGAGCAGGATCGGGGGTGAGACTCGAAAAGTAGATGGGGGCACAATGACACACAATGACACAGGGATGCCCCTCCACAGGACGTTATATCATGCAATTACTATATTTTACTATATCATATCACGTTCTGTATGTTATTATATATCCTATCGTATTGTGGATATGGTATTACTATTACTTATTTTTGTAACCTTCTCTAAGGTTATAAACCTTGTAAAGAGAGAGATGAAAGGTTAAAGAAGGACATTAAGGGTCCTCAGGAAGTGTAGGTTTTCTGAGCATTTCCGGTAGACAGAGTCACAGCAGTGGGCCGTAGTATCCTTTTTTGTATCCCCACCATCTCCCCACATTAGTTTCTAGTTGTCAGTGAAGTTCAGTTCAGTGGATGTCCAGAGTCCATGCTGGGCACAAGGGACTAAATCTCCCGGGCTGTTACGGATGAACGTGGCAGAAAATGTGACAGACCCTCCCTGGAAGGCAACTTTCCTGGATTGTATCGATCATTTCAGTCCGTGGTCAGCTACCTTTTATAACGTCTTTCTTATCCTTAGGTTACAAATTGTAAAATGATTTGAAGGACCAGATGCCTAATCTAAATGTCAGTGATTTGTAATGTTAATGTAGTCTTCATTTGTTCCTCTTCATTGGAGACACAAGACTTGAAAAAATGATTTTGAGACCTGCATGGTGGGCATCAGTCCCCAAAGGGTTTATCACTTGAATTATTTTTCTCTTTGAGGAAGGAACTTGTTAAAAATTAGCAATTTAGGGGCATTGGGTGGCTCAGTCAGTTAAACGTCGACTCTTGATTTTGGCTCAGGTCATGACCTCATGGTTCGTGAGATCGAGCTTTGCATCAGGCTCTGCACTGACAGCATGGTGCCTGCTTGGGTATCTTTCTCCCCTTCTCTCTCCCTCTCTGTCTGGCTCTCACCCATTCGTGTGAGGGCACACTCTCTTTCAAAATAAATAAACTTTATTTAAAAAATTAACAATTTAGGGGCGCCTGGGTGGCTCAGATGGTTAAGCGTCCAACTTTGGCTCAGGTCATGATCTCATGGTTTGTGGGTTCGAGCCCCACATTGGGTTCTGTGCCGACAGCTCAGAGCCTGGAGCCTGCTTCGGATTCTATGTCTCCCTCTCACTCTGCCCCTCCCGGACTTGTGCTCTGTATCTCTGTCTCTCAAAAATACATAAACATTTTTAAAAAATTAACAAGTAAATACAATACATGAAAGCTTAAAAAATATGTGCACTTTTAAATGAAGCAACACAGATTTGTAGACTCTGTTCTATTATGCTTACGATTCAGGGTGTCTGAGTTAGACTAGGGGATCAGGAAACAATACACACCATCTCCTTTCTGTGTGTCTTCAGACCATCTCAGTCACGATATACTGACTTCCAATTTCCACTGAATTAAACTTTCTAGTGATTTATAAGACATTGAAATGCATTACTGAGAACACTTACTGAGTCTTCCTTCAGAGACAATTAATAAAAAGATTTTGTTACCAAAGGCAACAATTTAGGGTTCCTTCTGGCAAAGGTAAGTTCTAGAAGTTTCCATGGTTTGCTGCTAGTAACTCCATTCCTTGGATGATTGCTTGGCTTTATTCTTTCTGACTCTCATTCTGTGGTTTAATGGATTTTCCCCGTTTAAAATAAAACTGTAGAAGCCAGTGCTACATTTAGTGTCTTATGTCCAGGCATGGGCAATGTCTCTTTTCACTGACTTTGTTCCAGGGGTTATGGAAAGGAGCTGACCAGGCCTCACTGTGACAGGGCATAGTTTTTTCAGCTCCACCCCTCATTCTCTTGTAGATGTACGTGTGGTATGTCAGTGTGTGTCACATATATGTAAAATCATCGAGGCAGAAAAAAAAGTGCATATAAGAAACAAAACATTCCATTTCAAATGTGGTTGAAACCACCCTGGGGAGCCCTGCCTGCTGGCCTTTCCCTTCCTCTGCCCCAGAGATAATCACTATCCTGAATTTTTAAGCTCACTCACGTGTGCCTTTATATTTTATGACACAGATTTATGTGTTTTAGGTAATATATAGTATTGTTTTATTTATTTTTAAGCCTTACATAAACTCAGATTGCTTTTTCTCTAATCGTTATATTTTTGAGACTCACTTACGTTAAGATACACGTATCGTTCATTTTCTTTTTCTGCTGCAAAGCATTCTGTTGGGGCTGGAGGGGCACAGTAGCCTAGCACCCTCTTTTGCCATCCAGAGTAAATGGGGAAATAAATGCAAGTGTTACGAGTAGTAGCTAAAAATGTCAGCACTATCTGTGGGATGGCTCTGTTGAAGGGGTGGATGTGCTGGATTGCAGCCAGAATTAAATAGGTTTCCCCTCAGACACAGGCACCCCACATGAAAGCCTGCCGCTATGGCACTGGGGAGCAGAGCACTGCGCATGCCCCCACAGTCAGGTGGCTCTTACAGAGAAAAGGAGGAGGTACGCCAATTAGGTAAGTCGCTTCTCTAGGAGGAATGGGTGAGGACAAGGGGAGAGGCTGGGAATATTACTCCAAAAGAGGTTCCTCTGCATGGAAATATAAAGATGGAGAATTTCTGCAAGATTGACCTTACTTATCAAATTCCTTTACATTATAGAAGTTAAGGCTTAAAGTTTAAATCATAATGCCTAAATTCTCATTTTTGGCCTCCACTCGTGTAATTACATGAAAGGCTGTATACCACAAAACACCTCTGATCTATCAAAAAGCAAATTCGTCGACCACTTGGAAACTGTCTATGTGTAACAAACCTTTTCCATTTTTTTTTTAAATTTTTTTTTTCAACGTTTATTTATTTTTGGGACAGAGAGAGACAGAGCATGAATGGGGGAGGGGCAGAGAGAGAGGGAGACACAGAATCGGAAACAGGCTCCAGGCTCCGAGCCATCAGCCCAGAGTCTGACGTGGGGCTCGAACTCACGGACCGCGAGATCGTGACCTGGCTGAAGTCGGACGCTTAACCGACTGCGCCACCCAGGCGCCCCCAAACCTTTTCCATTTTAACTAATCTGATGGTAATGCTGTATTAATTCTTTTATTCTCTCCTCAGAGCCTGTAGACATTGTTGTCATCCAAAGGCACTCAAGTACTAAATTACATATCATGCTACTTAGATAAGGAAATTGCATCATGATTTTCTTAATTCTTTGTAAGAGTGGTTTCTTAAA
The DNA here is from genome assembly GCF_027475565.1 of Acinonyx jubatus. NCBI lineage: Eukaryota > Metazoa > Chordata > Mammalia > Carnivora > Felidae > Acinonyx > Acinonyx jubatus. The sequence goes on along the minus strand of NC_069386.1, from coordinate 130,813,881 downwards.
GGGTCACAGACTTTCACCAATGGAAAGATCCCTAAAACTTGGTACAGTCTCTTATTTTACACATGTGAGGTTAAATGACCCATCCAAGGTCACACATCTAAGCAGACATAGGTCAAGGTTGGGACTCAGGTCTGTCAGCCCTGGTGCAGCGGGCTCCCCATTGCAATGGTGTCTTAGTCCATTCAGGCTGCTCTAACAGAAGACTACGGACGGGGTGGGGGGTGGGGATAGGGGAAGGCTTAAGCAACGGATATTTATTTCTTACAGTTCCAGAGGCCGGAAAGTCTAAGATCTAGGGGCTGACAGTTCTGGGGTCTGGTGAGAACTTGCTTCCTGGTTCATAGGCAGCTGCCTTCTTGCTGTATCCTCACATAGTAGAAGAGGCAAAGGAGTTCTCTGGAGTCCCTTATATAAGGGCACTAATCCCAGAATGAAGGCTCCACCCTCATAACCTAAGCATCCCTGAGAAGCACCCCCCCCCAAATACCGTCACATTGGGGATTAGGTTTCAATATATGAATTTTGAGAAGACATAAAACATTCTGTCTATGCAAATGGATTATAAAATTATAGCTTTATTCTCTATTTTTATCATGTTGGTGTGTATTTTTACAGCTAGATTTCCTTGACTGATAGGTTTCGGTGCATTTTGCTTTTCATTGCTGGCATCTTTTTTGTTTCTCAACACTGAAGGAACTGTTTATCATACTTCATTAAATTAGCCTTATGGAAGTAATGTGTACTCTTTTCCTTCCTTATTTTCTACTGGTGTTTACTTGCTAGTCTCTCCAACAGGTTGTGTAAATAAGTGAAGTGTGAAGATAAATTATTCCAAAATGGAGTATCAACAGTTTGCGTACATTAAAACTATGATGTAATAGTTTGAATCTGATGTAATAAGATATAAATTTGTAAATGTACATACTTATTTTTTTAATATACTCTTTCCATGAATAGCTATCTTTTATTTAAGTTAGTGTGTTTAATAATACAATGAGCGCATTCAATCCAAGAACTAAAATACTACCATTAACTCCCATTTACCTACGTTCCCCTCCATTCTGTTTCCCTGCTTTCCTTCCATAGGACCCACTACCCAAAATTGAGTGTTTATTATTCCTTTGGTTTAAACACACACACACACACACACACACACACACACACACACACACACACAAATACATATATGTATATACACATACACACCCATATGTATTTCCCTAACGTTTAAACTTTCTCATTTTAAAACTATATAAAAAAGGTGTCAAATGTATGTAGTCTTTAGTGACATGCTTTTTTCACTCAGTGATATGTTTCTAATATTTATCCCTGTTTTGTGTGGAATTAGAATTCACTCATTTTAAATGTGTATACCAGTCCATTGTATGAATTTACTGTAATTTATCTATTCTTCTATTGATGGGCATTTTGTTTTTCCCCCTAGATTTGCCTGTTTTTGCTATTACTAGTAACACTGTATGGAGAGTCTTTTTTATTTTTAATTTTATTTTAGAGAAAGAGCGTGAGTAGGGAGGAGGGGCACAGGGAGAGAGAGACGCTCAGCACAAAGCCTAATGTAGGGCTTAATCCCATGACCCTGGGACCATGACCTGAGCCAAAATCAAGAGACGGACACTCAACTGACTGAGCCACCCTGGTGCTCCCTTTATGGACAATCTTGTACCATAATTCCTCATGCCCATGTGCAAGTGATTCTCTTAGGAGTAGAATCCCTGGGTTATGAGGTATGCAAATGTTTACTTAGATAGTGCCAGCGTTTTATAATGCCAAATGATATTTCCAAATCATCCCATTAATTTGTAGTCTCATCAATGTATGAGAGAATCTGTTGACCTGCACCCTCTCCAACACTTGGTATTATTAGACTTTTTAATCTTCTCCAATGGAGTGGGTATAGTATCTTGCGGTGGGCTTGATTTTATAATTATATTAATAGTGGATCATCTAACATATGTCTTCATGTTTATTGGTCTCTTCTGTGACATATCTGTCCATGGTTTGTACCTCTTTTTCAGCTGTATTTTTTATTGATTTGACCATGCTCTTTATAGATGTTCTCAGTACAAATATTTTGTCATTTTAACAGATACATTCTCCCATTTTGTGGCTTATCTTTTCACTATCTTCAGATATCTTTTGAAACATGAATTAATTTGGTTGAATTTATGAATCTTTTTTGTAGTAGGGTGATTGTGTCTTTTTTAAGAAACTCTTATTTCAAGGTCAGAGAGGCACCCATATTTTCTTCATAAAAGCTAAAGTTTTGCTCTTGAAAATTAAGTCCTTCATACTTTAGAGTAGATTTTTGAGTATTGCGTGGTGTGTTGGAACTTTGTCCATATGGTTAACCATTATTTTCAGCTTTTTTTTTTGACTGTGCCCTTTTTTCTGTACATCTCTGCCATACTGCCTCTGTTCCTGTGTTTTCTGTTCTGTTCGATTGGTCACCAAACACCAATTCTGCGATGTCTTCGTAAAATCTTGATATCAGTAGGGCAAAGTGTCCCTCTTTACTTTTCTTCTTTAGCAGTGTGTTGATTATATCCTGTTCTCTGCTTTTCCATATAAATTCTAGAGCTGGCTTGTGAAGAGCCAAAAAAAAAAACAAAAACCCTGTTCATATTTTAATTAGCATTTCATTGAGTCTACAAATCAATTTTTCAATTTCTAGAGAATTAATATCTTACTAGTATCGTCTTCCTATCCATGAATATGGTGTATTTTCCATTTAATTATTTTTTAAAACCTTTCCAAAAAGTTTTCTAATTGTCTATACCATCATACCACCACTATCACCGTCATAATCATTATATTTTTCAGTTTTATAAGGTTTTCTAATTTCCAGGCCTTATTCTATTATTTTGTATTCAGTATTCACAACAACCTTATGAGGTAGGTCCTAGTAACAGGAGATATTTTACAGAGGAAACTGAGGCACATAGTGGTCAATTGACTCACCTATGATCAAACAGCTAGTAAATGGCAGAGGCAGGATCTGAGCCAAGGTGCTTAGTACAGAATTTGTGTTTTTCATCACTAATCTGTATTACAAATAGATTTTTTCTTGTGTTGGATTGAGTCCTACATACTTTATTGAGATATAATTGACATACAACATTGTGTAAATTTAAGTGATACAGTGTGCTGATTTGATACATTTATGTCTTGCAATATGATTACCACAGTAGCATTAGCTTACATTTATATCATGTCACACGATGATCATTTCCATTTTGTGGTGAGAACAAAGTCTAGTTCCTTATCAGTTTTGAAGTTCATCATACAGTATTTTATAGTTTTTGTTACTATTCAAACAGTAGCTTTTGAAAATCGTTTTAAAATTACTTGTAAAAACAAATAGAAACATACTTGATTTTTGTATATTGATATAATATCTAGCAGGCTTGTTAAATTTGTAGATTTTTTTGGGTATTTTTATGAAGATAATACTATCAGTGGAAGATAGTAACCATTTTCTTTCTTTCCAATTCTTATGTCTTTAATTTCTTTTTCTTGACTTACGCACTAAGATGAATACTTCCAGTAGTGAGTGTCTTGTTCCCAAAATCAGAGGGAAAGACTTCAACATCTTATCACTTAATTTGATCATAGCTATAGAGTTTTATAATTAGATCCTGTGTCAGATTAAGGAAGTTTCCACCTAGTCTAGTACATAGAGTTTTTAGCAAGAATGGGCATTAAGTTTTATTACATGCCTTTTCTGTATCTATTGAGATGGTGATAATTGGTTTTTACTTTAATGTGTTAATGTGGTGAATGACATACCTGTATTTTAATTTAAACCCTATTTGGTCATGCTATTATCTTTCTTTCTACATAGTTAGATTCAGTTTGTTAATATTTTACTTAAGGTGTGTGTGTGTGTGTGCGTGTACACACTATTAGTACAGGACCACGTTAAAACAAGTTTTCAGACTGAAATTTCTGTACCACTCAAGGTATGCTTAGATCCAAAGTGCCAGTCTGCATGAGGGTCAGTCAACATCCATAAGACCTCTCGGATACGGGTTATCATTTTTCCTTTCATTTTTTTCTTGCTACTTTATTCAGGGCAACTTCCATGTAGCCCTATGGGTATCAGTTAATGTGGGGAAGTTACCCTGTGAGATAATCCATGGTGGGCAAGCCCTGGGTCTTTACTCCTGGTCTCTTCTCCTCTGAAGCCACCAAACCAAAGCCCAGGTGCAGATGTGGACCCTCACCCTCAGGGCAAAAGTGGTTGGGGGAATTTCCACTAACCACTTTGGGTTTGAGCTATCCCAAGCGTATGGCCTGGCCCCACCATCTTTTAAACTCAGTGCCTTTAAGGTAGTTTTGTTTTAGTTCTTATGCAGCATTTTTTTTTTTTTAAGTGGGGGAATTGATCGGACTATCCTGAAACAGAAACTCACATACATTATTAAATACTTTTTCTCTCAAACTTTTTTTTTGTAAATTCTCTTTTCCAGATATTGATTTATTGGGCAGAGCATTGGGTTTACTAAGTGTTGGAAAAGACTAACAGCTTATTTGTAAGAGATGTAGAAAATATATAAAATTAGTAACGCATTTCTAGTTCGGTGGTTCTGGCATTTCAGTTGTGTTCTATGTTCTGTCGCTACCTAAAGGATATGCCTAAGTATTTCTCACCACTATGGTTCCTCTTTTGAATATCATTTAGAAGGTGTAAGCTAGGGGCACCTGGGTGGCTCAGTCAGTTAAGTGTCCAACTCTTGATTTTGTCTCAGGTCATGATTTCATGGTTCATGAGATCGAGCCTCACGTCGGGCTCCCCCCTGAGTATGGAGCCTGCTTCAGATTCTCTTTCTCCCTCTTTTTATGCCCCTCCCCAATAAATAAAATTTTAAAAAACTTTAAAAAAAAGAAGGCGTAAGCTCATTACTTACTTTCATGTGATGTAAAAGCATATTGTCAGGAAATAGTGATATAATTTAATGAACATGCCACTGACTTTCAACTTTTTAATTTCATCTATTATTTATGAGAGAAACAGTACAACGTTTTCTGTTTTCATCAAGGTATTATATCTAAAAACCACTTTTCTTGAACTTGTCTTCAAGATTTATTAACATGCATTTTTACTATACTTACATCAAGTATAAAATAATTATGTTTGACTGCTGATGGGTCTCCAAGGCCGCCACCACCAGGTTTGATGATTCACTGGAAGAGCTCAGCATATAATTTATTTATGGTTACAATTTGTCACAGGAAAAGGATACAAAGCAAAATTAGCAAAGGGAGAGGCACGTGGGGTGTAGTCCAGGGGAGACCAGGTGCAAGCTTTCAAGGGTCCTCTCTCAGTGAAATCACACCAGACATGCTTAATTCTCCCAACGGCAAGTTGTGACCACATGCGTCAGGTGTAGCCAACCTGGGAGGCTCATTCAAGACTCAGCATCTGGGAGTTTTATTGGGATGATTATGCAAACAGTCTCTACCTGGCGTGTACCAAAATTCCAGAAGCCCAGAAGGAAAGCATGTGTTCAACCTAAACCATATTGTTGCACACGTTGTTTTAAGCACAGTGATCCACTCTTAGGAGTTGATGTTGGTGAGAAACTTCTGGAAATCCAAGTTCCCAGATGCCAGCCAAGGGCTATCCTTATAAGCAGGAGAGTAATCAACTCTTTTTTTGCACACAGACTTAACGGCTAAAGTTTTTAAAGCACTTGCTATGTGGCAAGCACTGTTCTTTATTCATTTTATCCTCACAAAAACCGTTTCCTGGGTGAGGAACTGAGACACAGAGAGGTTAAGAAACTTGTCCACGGTTGCACAGCTAATACGTAGTAAATCAGGATTCAAACTCGGGCTTTAGGTTCTGTGACTTATCAAATGTTTTATGGTGTGTGTTTTCTCATTTTCATTTTGTCCCACCTCATGGATAACATGTTTCACACATTTCCATAAAACTGTCATTAAAAGAAATTGTCTTCGGGGTGCCTGGGTGGCTCAGTCGGTTAGGCGGCCGACTTCAGCTCACGTCATGATCTCTCGGTCCGTGAGTTCGAGCCTGCGTCGGGCTCTGTGCTGACAGCTCAGAGCCTGGAGGCTGTTTCGGATTCTGTTTCTCCCTCTCTCTCTGCCCCTCCCCTGTTCATGCTCTGTCTCTCACTGTCTCAAAAATAAATAAAACGTTAAAAAAGTAAAAAAATAAAAAATAAAAGAAAATTGTCTTCATATAACCTCTTTTATTCTTCAGTGTTGCTTCATGGCTCTTAATTTTTAGGTTTGAAAAATTATTCTCATTATCATACACAAACCTTTCTTTATCTCCTAAGCTTTTCTCAACCTTTGTGTTTCTGGATTAGAGGATCTGAATCAGTTTTTTTCCATATCCCTACAGACTGCTTGTTTGGTCCTTGACCACTAATTTAGTTCCACTATTCTTTCTATACCTCCTTTTGGTATCTTCTGGGCTGTAGCAATTAGGACTGCCAACAAAGGAGGTACCACTGCACCATGGTTTATGAACAAAGACAGGGCAGTATTTTCAGCATTTTATTTCCCTCCTTGTAATTCTCGTCATTGTGCTAGCCATATTGTCTACTCAGGAGATTGGACAATGACGTAGAGAATGGTCTTTAAATGCCCCTAGATGACCATCTGGGATATAGCTGATAACTGGCATGACTGATGGAGCTTGCCTCTCTGTAAATGTACTTTAGATTATTTCTTTTCTGACTGAAATGAAGAGATCCACTATTTATATCCGTTCCCAAGAAAATACATTATAGCTTCAAGAAAAGTTGGAGTGTTAACACATGTGCTGAAATATGATACAGATGTTTAATGTCCTACTGTAATATTATTTCACTGTTCAGAATCACCTGCTTTTTTGATCCCTGCCTAAGCCTGCTTGCTTTATTCCATAACACCTGTTCCCAAGAATATATTTACAGCCTGTTGTCTTTTCTCAATGGTTGGCACATATGTTACGAAAAGGTTGAGTTTTACCAGTGTCATTCAGTAAATACCTTAAGGATTCCTTATTATTTACTTTCAGTGATTCTATTTCAGTATCATGTTGTAATAATTGTTTTTACTTAAATACCATATCAGAAGTGTTGATATATGACTCAGCTGTGAAACTTATTTAAATATTCATGGATAGGAAACAAATTATTTCTAGTTTTAACTTTTTTAAAAGAATCGTAAAACTTGCAAACTACTGCATGATAATAAATGTCCTTGTATTTCTATAGGCTTAGAAGGCTTATGTCTATTTTGTTAATGCTAATGTGGTCTCAGACATCTAGACACCTTTGCTACCTTCTATTCGGGTCTTTGCAGTTGTGGTTCCCTGTTTAAACATTGCATTAGCAGGAGCACTTGGGTGGCTCAGTCAGTTAAGCATCCAACTTCGGCTCAGGTCATCATCTTGCAGTTTGTGAGTGAGCTCGAGCCCTGCATCGGGCTCTGTGCTGACAGCTCAGAGCCTGGAACCTGCTTCAGATTCTGTGTCTTCCTCTCTCTCTCTGCCCCTCCCCTGCTCACGCTCTGTCTCCGTCTCTCTCAAAAATAAAATAAACATTAAAAAAAATTTAAACATTGCATCAACAGTAAAGGCCTTCCCTGTCCAGTGTGACTTTGCCCTGCCTTACCTCCTCACCACTCTACTAAGTCTCTATTACTGGTGTTATAGCATTCACAGCACTTACCAATCTCTGACACTATCTTTTCTCATTGTTTGTTTCTCACAGTTGAATATAAAATGATGTTATCTATTCTATCTTGATTACCTCTGGAGGTTCAAGTTAGCACAAAGCACATGGTGGCTTAGTTCTTGTTGAGTGAATCAGTGAATTTGTTAAAGACCACAGAAAAATAAGTTATGTACCCATAACCAGTAAAGAAATCGACTTAGTAGTCAAAAATCTCCAAAAAAACAAGAGTCCAGGGCCAGATGACTTTACAGGGGAATTCTACCAAACATTTAAGGAAGAGTTAACACCTATTCTCTTGAAACTGTTCCAAAAAAAGAAATGGAAGGAAAACTTGCAAACTCTTTCTGTGAAGCCAGCATTACCTTGATTCCAAAACCAAAGATCCCACTAAAATGGAGAGCTATAGACCAATTTCCTTGATGAACATGGATGCAAAAATCCTCAACAAGATATTAGCCAACCAGATCCAACAATACATTAAAAAAATTATTCATCACGACCAAGTGGGATTTATACCTGGGGTGCAGGGCTGGTTCAATATCCACAAAACAATCAATGTGATTCATCACATCAAGAAAGGAAGGGACAAAAACCATATAATCCTTTCAATAGGTGCAGAGAAAGCATTTGACCAAATATAGCATCCTTTCTTGATAAAAACCTTCAAGAAAGTAGGAATGGAAGGATCATACCTCAAGATCATAAAAGCCATATATGAAAGATCCACCGCTAATATCATCCCCAATGGGGAAAAACTGAGAGCTCCCCGCCTAAGGTCAGGAACATAACAGGGATGTCCACTCTCACCACTGTTATTCCACATAGTATTGGAAGTCTTAGCCTCAGCAGACAACACAAAGAAATAAAAGGCATCCAGATTGGCCAAGAGGAGGTCAAACTTTCACTCTTCACAGATGACATACTTGATATAGAAAACCCAAAAGATTCCACCAAAAAAACTGCTAGAACTGATCCATGAATTCAGCAAAGATGCAGGATATAAAATCAATACACAGAGATTGATTGCATTCCTATACACCAACAGTGAAGCAACAGACAGAGAAATTAAGGAATTGATTCCATTTACAATAGCACCAAAAACCGTAAAACACCTAGGAATAAATCTAACCAAAGAGGTTAAAAATCTATACACTGAAAACGATAGAAAGCTTATGGAAGAAATTGAAGAAGACACACACACAAAAAAGGAAAATATTCCATGCTCCTGGATAGGAAGAACAAATATTGTTAAAATGTCAATACTATCCAAAGCAATCTATATATTCAATACAATACCTATCAAAATAGCACCAGCATTCTTCACAGAGTTAGAACAAACAATCCTAAAATTTGTATGGAATCAGAAAAGACCCCAAATAGCCAAAGCAATCTTGAAAAAGAAAACCAAAGCAGGAGGCATCACAATCCCAGACTTCAAGCTGTATTACAAAGCTGTAATCATCAAGACACTATGGTACTGGCACAAAAACAGACACTCAGATCGATGGAACAGAATAGAGAACCTGGAAACAGACCCACAAACATATGGCCAACTAATCTTTGACAAAGCAGGAAAGAATATGGAATGGAATAAAGACAGTCTCTTCAGCAAATAGTGCTGGGAAAACTGTATAGCAACATGCAGAAGAATGAGCCTGGACCACTTTCTTACCCCCATACACAAAAATAAACTCAAAATGGATGAAAGACCTCAATGTAAGACAGGAAGCCATCAAAATCCTCGAGGGGAAAGCAGGCAAAAACCTCTTTGACTTTGGCCGCAGCAACTTTTTATTCAACACATCTCCAGAAGCAAGGGAAACAAAAGCAAAAATGAACTATTGGGACCTCATCAAAATAAAAAGCTTCTGCAGAGCGAAGGAAACAATCAGCAAAACTAAAAGGCAACCGACAGAATGGGAGAAGGTATTTGTAAATGACATACCAGATAAAGGGTTAGTATCCAAAATGTATAAAGAACTTATCAAACTCAACACCCAAAAAAACAATCCAGTGAAGAAATGGGCAAAAGTCATGAATAGACACTTCTCCAAAGAAGACATCCAGATGGCCAACTGACACATGAAAAAATGCTAAATATCACTCATCATCAGGGAAATACAAATCAAAACCACAATGAGATACCACCTCACACCTATCAGAATGGCTAACCTTAACAACTCAGGCAACAACAGATGTTGGTGAGGATGCGGAGAGGATCTCTTTTGCATTGCTGGTGGGAATGCAACCTGGTGTAGCCACTCTGGAAAACAGGATGGAGGTTCCTCAAAAAACTAAAAATAGAACTACCCTGCAACCCCGCAATTGTACTACTAGGTATTTATCCAAGGGATACAGGTATGGTGTTTCAAAGGGGCACATGCACCCCAATGTTTATAGCAGCACTATCAACAATAGCCAAAGTATGGAAAGAGACATCGATGGATGCCCATCAATGGATGAATGGACAAAGAAGATGTGAGATATATATATATATATATATATATATATATATATATATATATATATATATACTATACACACACACACACACACACAAAAAGAATGAAATCTTGCCATTTGCAACTACATGAATAGAACTGGAGGGTATTATGCTAAGTGAAATTAGTCAGAGAAAGACAAAAATCATATGACTTCACTCATATGAGGACTTAAAGAGACAAAACAGATGAACAAAAGGGAAGGGAAGCAAAAATAATATAAAAACAGGGAGGGGGACAAAGCATAAGAGACTCATAAATATGGAGAACAAACAGAGGGTTACTGGAGGGATTGTGGGAAGGCGGATGGGCTAAATGGGCAAGGGGCATTAAGAAATCTTCTAAAATCATTGTTGCACTATATGGTAACTAACTTGGATGTAAATTTAAAAAAGAAATTAAATAAAATGATTTAAAAACAACAACAAAAATAAGTCATTTATGTTAGATATGATATATGATCTTTATCATTCAAACATGTAAGATTCTCTTTGGGTTTCTTAGAACTCAAAAAGGGTATCCAGACTGACGTTGGATTTGGGTTTCAATAAGCAACTAATGAAAAAATAAATAATGGTTCTATTTCATTTGTAGGCTTGGTTAAGTTTTCTGATGCTTTGGGCTCTGAGGATTGTGTATTTTTCATAAATTATCAAATCTATTTTAAACTGGGACTCCTACCAAATTTCAAGATACCAAGTGCATGCTTTGATTTTTTGTGTGTGCTCATTATAAATATATTAAACACAGAAAGGTATAGATAGTTATGCAATGGAACTCTTGTGCACCAGCCACCTAGCTTTATCCAGTCTTAACATTTGCCTTGTTTACTTCAGATTTTTAAAAGAAATAAAATTGTACATGTAGAGTTGAAAATCCCTATGCATCCTTCCCTGATTCTTTACCCTTTCTCTCTAGAGTGAACTGTGATACTCTATATTTTGGTATTTATCAATCTTGTACATGTTTAATACAACTGCATAGATATTTATCCGTAAACAATATGTTGTCTTGTTTTGCATGTTTTCCAGTGTTATATACATGGTATTGTATTGTTCATAGCCAAGATCTTGATTTTTTCGCCCAACATTAAGTTTTTGAGATTCATCAATAATACATGTAGCCCTTGGAGTTCATGCATTTTCATTGCTATATAAAACCTCACTGAAAGATAATTCTACATTTTATTTATACACTTTCCTATGGATGGTCATTGATACTGTTTTTAGTGATTTGCTATTTCAACTAAATGCTACAGTTTAGCGTTCTTTACCTTTCCACTTACTCACACGTGGAAGAATTTCTCAAGGGCAGTGCTTTACAATCTTTTTCACCTTATTGCCCTCATAGACAATAAGAGTATTTATAAAACACATTTATGTAGACAAGTTGCTTTTGACTGAAGGCAGACTGCCTGCCTGCCCGAGAAGAGGCTTTGGGGCTCAATATGTTGTCACACCTGTAAACCATCTCTGGCGTGGCCTAGGGTGGTGGTCTTTGTATTTCTCTAAACGAATTCTTAAAAACAGTGTACTTCCTTGTTCATTTTTAAGATTGATAGCCAAAACTTTTTAAATGTTTGCCAAGCATATAACTTCCAGTGTATTGTAAATACTGACATTTCAAAATAAAACTGTTGTATCACCCTTAAGTGTATCCAGTGGAATCTAAGTATCATTGTGATTTGAAACTCATCACTTTTCCCTCAAAAAAGTGTGAACAAACATTTAAAATGTTGTGAACAGATTCTTCTTTAACAATGTGAAGATTTAGATTCTTCTTTTTGAACTCCTGTTTCTATTTTTTTCTCCCACTAAATTTTACCCTAATGTAAATTTCTTTCATTGCTTTAGTTTTCTTTCACTTCTAATTTTTAAAAGTGAGCCTTCTTAAGGCATAATTTACATATCACAGAATTATATTAATAGGTGTACAGTCATGAGTTTTGACAAATATATACAGCTGTGTAACCAGCCCCACAATCGGCATATGAAATACTTCTATTCCTTTGAGTTCCCTACCTCTCCTCCCAAACTCTGACACCACCAATCTTATTTCTATCCTTGTATTATTGCCTTTTCCAGACTGTCACATAAGTGGAGTCGCACAGTAATCTCTTGTGTCGGTTTCTCTCACTTCACATAATGCGTTTGAAATTCACCCCTGTGGTCGCATGTGTCAGTGGTTAGTTCCCCGTAATTGCTGAGTCACGTGCTATTGTATGCGTTCTACTACAGTTTGACACTGGGTCGTTTCCAGTTTGGGGCATTTATGAAAAATGCTATGAACATTTGCGTTCCAGTTTTTGTTTGGATGGTTGTCTTCGTTTCTTTGGGGTTAACTAAGGCCATTTCTGAGTCACGTGATAGGTTTATGTTTTAATTTTAGAAGAAACTGGCAAAGCATTTTGTATTCTTACTAGCGAGATACAAGATTGCCAGTTGTTCATTGTTGCCGGCACTTGGAATTGTTAATTTTTTATTTTGTTTTGTTTTTTAGCCATTTCCAATAGATGTATAATGGTATGTCTGTGTACTCTTAATTTACACTTCCCTCATGACTTAAACAATTTTTCTTGTTTTTGTTGGCCATCCATATCTCTTGTAATGAAGTAGATGTTCAAATCTTTTGCCCATATTTAAAAAAAATTTTTAAGTACTAAGTTGTAAGAGATTTTAACATATGCCAGATACAGGCTCAGTCTATGACTTTTATTTTTGTGTCCTTGAAGCCACCCGGGTATCCCTAAAAGACAGAAGTCTTTTATTTTGAAGTCCAAGTTATCAATTTTCAACTGATTCATGATTTTTTTTTTGGTTTTAGATTTTAGAAATCTTTGCCTAATGCCAAGAGTGATGGTTTGAACTTGGCTAGGCCATACTTCCCAGTTTTTGATCAAACAGCAGTCCAGATATTGCTGCAAAGATATTTGTAAGATGTGGTTACCATTTAAATCTTTACAGGGTCACCTGGGTGGCTCTTTTGACTTAGCATCTGACTCTTGATTTTGGCTCAGGTCATGATCCCAGGGTCTTGGAATTGAGCCCTGTGTCAGGCTCCACACTGAGCGTGGGGCCTACTTAAGATTCTCCCTCTCCCTCTTCCTCTGCCCCTTTCTCCTGCTCACGTGCTCTCTCTCTCTCTCTCTCTCTCTCTCTCTCTCTCAAAATAAAAAAATAAAATTAAAAAATAAAAAAAAACGTTTAAATCATTAGACTTTGAGTAAAGCAGATTACCCTTCATAATGTGAGTGGGCCTTCTCTAATCACTTGAGGGACATAAGGAAAAAGACTCAGGTCCTCCAAGAAAGGTTTCTGCCTCTAGACAGCCTTTGGACTTTAGAGACTGTAACATTAGCCCTTCCCAGGTCTTTGTTATTTTACACTGGTCTGTTTGTCTGTCCTCTTGCCAATAGCACACTCTCCTGATCATATACCTTTTTAATAAGTCTTGATAATCTGGTAGCATAACTTTTAGAGCTTCGTAATTTCTTTGGAATTGTCTTGACTGTTCTTAACTCATTGTGTAAATTTTCAAGCTTACATTCTTAACTACTGTGTTCTATTGCCTCATAAGTAATACTTGTTTCATTTTAGTGAAATAGCGAAGATAACCAAGCTGACTAATCCCCAAGCCTGTTCTCTTAATAACTACACTAACTGCCTCTCAGTAAGCCATAGAGTTTATAGATAGTTATAGCTGGCATGTTTCTATCATTTGTTTCCTTTTAAGTAGTTAACATTTTTTTCCATTTTATTATTTAGTTTTTATTATCATTTTTCAACTTATAAACCACCTTCAAAAGAAAAAAGTGGAAGTAAATTCTCAGTTTAGGATCAATTTGAAATATGAGATCCTTTGATTATGAGGTCAGTTAATAATTTGAGTTCTTTCACTTGGTTATGCAATCCAGTATTCAAGAGAAAGGAGTCCTACAATAAATATTAAGAAAGATACACTTGCAAAATTTAGAATAAACAGAAATAAAAATAATTATTAATAGGCCAGATGTGAAACAGAATAGACCAGTAGTAACCTGTATACCCATACACGTCTGACATTTCTGATAGAACAAGTTTGTTCCAGGGAGTTTATATATATTGAATCTTGTTTAAAGCTCTTCTGTAACTCTGTGACATCCCCGTGTCATAATAGGAAAAGAAGTATCACTTGTCTCTTTTTAGAATTAGAACAGCAAGGGTCGCCTGGGTGGCTCAGTCAGTTAAGCGTCTTACTTCGGCTCAGGTCATGATCTCACAGTTGATGAGTTCAAGCCTCACGTCGGGCTCTGACAGCTCAGAGCCTGGAGCCTGCTTCAGAGCCTCTGCTTCCCTTTCTCTGCTCCTCTCCAGGTTGCACCCTCTCTCTCTCAAAAGTAAATAAACATTGGAAAAAAATATTTTAGAATTAGAATAGCAAGGCCTTATAAGGTTATGGCCAGATTGAGTCAAGCTGAATATTAGGGAACCCTGAATCATAAACCCATCCACATCCTTCTTAGAAATCACTGTCAGGGGCACCTGCGTGACTCAGTCAGTTGAGCAACCGACTTTGGCTCAGGTCATGATCTCACAGTCTGTGAGTTTGAGGCCCTGGGTCGGGCTCTGTGCTGACAGCTCTGAGCCTGGAGCCTGTTTCAGATTCTGTGTCTCCCTCCCTCTCTGCCCCTCCCCACTCATGCTCTTTGTCTCAGAAATAAATAAACATTAAAAAAATACTTAAATAAATAAATAAATAAATAAATAAATAAATAAATGAAAAGAAATTATTGTTGGGGTGCCTGGGTGGCTCACTCAGTTGAGTATCTGACTTCGGTTCAGGTCGTGATCTCATGGTTCGTGAGTTCAAGCCCCGCGTCGGTCTCTGTGCTGACAGCTCAGAGCCTGGAGCCTGCTTCAGATTCTGTGTCTCCCTCTCTCTCTCTCTCTCTCTCTCTCTCTCTCTCTCTCTCTCTCTGCCCCTCCCCCACTTGTGTGCACGTTCCCTCTCTCTCTCTCTCTCTCTCTCAAAAATAAATAACATTAAAAAATTTTTTTAAAGAAATAATGGTCTCTAACAATAATAATGGAACAAGAGTCCGTATGAGGCCACCAGTATAAGTTAGCCTCATTTGGTAAAGGTGACGCATACTCTGCATTCTTCAAAAATATTTATTCAGACATGTACGTAAAAAGAAAATTATGGTACGTGTTCGTAACTAATTGAGGTGTTCGGGTGTTTTTTGGTTGCTTGGTTTGGGCGGGGGGAGCTTTTTTTTTTTTTTTTGGCAGTTTACCGTGGCTAAATAAATTAAATACATTATAGGTCATTGCAAAATTGAACAAATTTACGTTGAGTAAGCGATGTGGTTTTATCAGATTATACCAGAATTGATATTATAGGAGAGTAGCAGGTGCCAGGGTACTGAGACGAACCGACATCCGCATCAACAGAAGTGATCAAAGGAAAATAATAAGAAATGACCTAAATTTCATCAAAGAAGAGGTGTGTTTCTAATGTCTTTAAATACAAATGAAAGTAGTAAGACAAAAAGGAGAGACTAACAAAGAGAAATAGTCCTGTGAAATGAGTCTGGCCACCAGAGCTTAACAAAAACAATAGAGCATAGACAAAATGGGGGTAAGTATTGAATACACTAGCCCCTGAGTCATGATCAAAGGACAGGAAGATGGGTGTTTTGGCAAAAAGAAAGGTCAAAAGAAAGCAGAAAGTGCAGTTGAGGTCAATTCAAATGAGGTAAAGGAGTAGAGGAAAATAATACCAAGTGGGCCATGTTCAAAGGTAATGAATGTATATCCTACTGTTGTGCACATCGCTTAGCAACAAGCAATTGAAAAACAGAATGAAGAAGGAAGTACAAAAAGCAATTAAGGAGAGAAAAGAGGCATACGCCTTGTGAAGTAATCAGGTACAAGATGAAAATGAGAAAAGCCCAGATGAAAAGTGAATTCAGACCTCAAAAAAGGTTAAGATAAATACTCACATTTGTTAATTGTCTCTTAGGTCAGCTAAAAAAAATAAAGTTAGACACTGAATGGTAATAGCCATTAAAATAACTGCCCAATATAGATGTATTGATTGCCACCAAAAATATACTCCATACTCTTTCTATAAAACATTGAAAATACATTTAGATATTCATATGGTTTAATATTTTAAGAAAGTATATCTTAATTTAGTACGACAAAAGCTGATCTGTGAAAATGATTATTTCAAAAATATTATTTAGGAAGGCATTTGGCAATGATTTCTGTCTTTCATTTTATTATTTCAGATACGGATGTTGCTTTGTACATATCTAATACCTTATTTAAAATATTTGGACAGTAGGTAGCCTCCAACATGTTTGTAAAGTTCAAAAGTACCTTTATGTAAATAATAGCTTCTAAAGGCCAGTAGACGCATTTAAAAATAAGCAAATAAATCAATTCATCCCATATTCGGTAGGGAAAATAGAACACATTTCCAATATATAAATTTAGATTTGACCTGTAAACACTGAAAGCAATACAAACTCAAAGACCACAGTTACCACAGGGTTCATCTGGTGAAAGATACTGTCTCAAAGTATTCTTCAGAGCTATCTTCTAGTCTGTCCCAACTGCAAGCTAAAATGTGTCTTCTGACTTTTGAAAGAGCAGACTCTCCAGGCTTTTTCTTCCCCACCCATGAAGTAAGTGATCAGCATTCCACAGTGTTGGAAAGAAGGCACAGACTTAATTACAGACATACAAACGACTGCACAAAAAAAATGGCAATAATCAGGCTCTTTTTATTATTGAGTTTTGGGACCTGAATGTCATCACTCATGGTATAGCATAACAGCCCTTTCTGCCAATTAGAGTCCTTACTGCTCACTGTTTGGAGAGTGGTAAATTAAAGTGCACAGTTGGCTCTCAAAACAGTTCCTCAATGTCTTAATATATGAAGGGGTGCCTTTTGAGACACTCTGTTTTTCAGATAGTACTCAAAATTTACCCATTGCTGAAGCTGAGTACTTCTAATTACAGCAGCAGATCAAAACAACTGCTATACCCTTTCATAGAGTAAAATACCGTATCATTAAGTCTGAGACACATTGATTCTCGGGCACCATCATATTATGTACCCCTAACGAAAGAAGAAATTCTGCCCATTAAACCATGACACAATGCTAAGATACCAATGATTGTAAAGTGCATCACAATTTGAGAGATTTTTAAATTGTGGAAAAGGTGCCCTGAGAAGCAAAGGAATCAGATAATATGCACCTTAAGCCCAAACAAACATTTCATAGCCACCTGGTTCTGAATTGTTTTCAGGTTTTGTGTATTAAATCCTATCTCCAGCCAGTTTACTTTACTCTGCCCTTTAAAACCCTCTTCTTGGCCTCGTTACCTTATTTCCCCGGATGTAACTTTGACTTCGCTCAAAGAGAATTTTGGTCACCTCCCTGGAGAGCTGGTCTCTGACTCTTCGGTCACACAGCCTTTCCTGACCTAGCTCAGCCTCGTTAGAGGGTGTAGACGTGCACTGTGGATGCTCACTGGGCTCTTTCTTTCCTTGTGAGCAGAACCTGGGTATCGGGGTGAAGACCCAGGGCCCCGATCTCTACACAGCCGCGGTAGAACTTCCATTCCGGGTGGGTCACGCTCCCTCTAAATGCCTGGCGTTGTGCGGGTGGCGGAGGCTACAATGATGGCAGGTCACTGCAGACAAGGAATTTGCAGCGTGGTGGGAGAGTAAACGCACAGAGAGCAACTAGAATTCATCCAGTTTTGGCCATGAAGGGCGACACCGCTAGGGGATAAAGTTCCTCTCCACCTCCTTTGTGATTTACCGTCCCTCTCTTCTTTTCCTCTGACCCAGCTTACCCCTTCACAACATCGAATGGCTGTGATCTCCCTCACCCCGCAGAGTAGCCTGTGTGGAATGATCCACCAGCGGGCTGCCTCCACCCATAAACACTCTTTGAAAAGGAATTTGCTCTCATTCAAATCAGCCACCCCAAACAGGAGCAGGAGCAACTCATTGTAAGGATGACATTGGAAGTCTTGGAGAGATAACATGTCAGAGAGGCCCAGCACCCTCTGACCTTCGTGTATGACCTCTGCAGCCCCCATTTGCTTAGTGGCTCCACTCCCTCCCTTTCTGCAGCACCAGCACCACTGCTACTGGTAATAATAGAACCCCCTCTGGAGCCTGCATTACCTCCAGCTCCAACTCAGCCAAGGGTGATCTATGCTTGCCGTGTTCATTTCCCCAGTCTCTTCATTGCTCAACTCAGTACAGCGTGGCTTCCACCTCTGAGAGCTCTGCTGAATGATTTTGCAGAGTTCACCAGTAATCTCCTAATTACCAAATTCAAGGAATACTCTCTAATCTCTGACCTCTTTTCAGCCTTCACCCTGGTGACCACGCCCTCCCTGGAACATCCTTTTCCACCGGTATGTGACAGTGCTCATTCCTGCACTTGGTCCTACTGTATCCTTTGGTGGCTGTATGGGACCTTTGGGTCTGCCTGTATGACCCTTCCAATTGTCTCCCCTTTACCAATCTCCTTCCTCTGGGAGATTTCATTCATAGTCTTCCCTTCCATGTGGAAGACCCCCCCCAGCTCCATGTCTTTATCACAGTCCTGTTTTCTGAATTCCAGCCCTATAGCTTTCTCTACTGCTAAACATCTCTCTTTCTGGATGTCTCCATTGACCCCTCAAACTCCACATGTTCTAAGTGCTTTCTGTTGTCCTCCCCTTCAGACCTGCTGATCTTTTCTTGTATTACTCTTCTTGGTTCGCAATATCACCATCTACCTAGTTACCCACTCCAGAGTCCTCTAAATCAATTTCTTCCCTTGACCACTTAAAACCAACTGGTCATCAGACTTGGTCTATTCTACCACCCAGGTCTGTCTCAGATGATTTTCTTCCTCACCATCCTTGATCCATGCTGTGCTCACTTGCTGTAACAAATGCCACAGACTGGGTGGCGTAAGCAACCGAAATTTATCTTCTTACCATTCTAGAGGCTGGAAGTCTGAGATCAAGATATCAGCGGGGTTGGTTTTTTTCTGAGGCCTGTGTGTTTGGCTTGCAAATAGCTGTCTTTTCTGTGTGTCTTCTCCTCGTCTTCTCTTTGTGTGTTTGTGTCCTATTTTCCTCTTCTTGGGATATCAGTCATAATGGATTAGAGCCACCCTGATGACCTCACTTTAAACTAATTAACCCTTTAAAGATCCTATCTCCAAACACAGTCACGTTCCGAGGTACTGACATTGAGGACTTCAACATGAATTTTAGGGGACACAATTTAGCCCATAGCACATGCCCTCATCATGTCCTTACAAGCTAATATGTGCTCTCTTAATTAGTTTCCCTACTTCCAGTATCCTTTCCCTTCTAATATATCCTCCATACCACCATCAGAAAGATTATTCTGATTTCAGATGTGAGCACATGAGTCTCTTTGCTTCAAACTCTTTAATGGCTCCCAGTTACATAGAGTATAACCTCTAGATTCCTTCAAAGGGCATTCTTCCATGATCTGGTTCAGCCACTGCCCTATTCATATAGTACTCCAACCACTCTGAAATATTTAAAGTTTTCTAAAGGTTTTAGACCTGCACCTCTGCCTTGGCACATGTAGCACTCCGTATCTGGAATATTCTTAATTACCTCCCTCTGGCCATCTCCAACTCATTTTTTTTTAATTTTCTTTTTTTAATGTGTTTTTATTCTTGAGAAACAGACAGAGCATGAGCAGGGGAGGGGCAGAGAGAGGGGGAGACGCAGATTCCAAAGCAGGCTTCGGGCTCTGAGCGGTCAGCACAGAGCCCAACACGGGGCTCAGACCCACGAACCACGCGATCACGATGTGAGCCAAAGTTGGATGCTTAACCGACTGAGCCACCCAGGCACCCCTCCAACTCCTTTAAGACTCCATACAGGTAGCACATTCTGTAGGAAGTCCTGCCATAGAGTAACCTGGAGGAGATAACGGCAAATAGCAATAGTACAAGCTGAGAGAAAATGTTAATATATGAAAAAGCATCTCTTTCATATGAATGTAATAAAAAAGAATATGTTAAATGTAAATTAAGCTAGTTGTTATAGACTTTTCTCATTCTGCAGAGCCCCCGGAGCTTTCCTAAAGGACAGATTAGGAAACTTTCGTCTTCCTTTTCATCATGTACTTAGCCATCAGCTCAGGACCCTCACTCATCGTACTTAATCACTTCCTGACGCCTTCCTAAATCTGGAGCACCATCCAAAGGGTTGTGGTGAAGTTCAGCGCACTCCCTCTCAGCAGCCTCTGTTCTTTAGCTCTAGATACTCAGTAACAATGCAGCGTTCCCCCAGCTTTTCTGAAAATATGAGCACAAATTGCAAGAAATGCAGTACACATTGGGAGATGTCATTACATTAGGAGTGACGTGAAAAATCTGATGGAGTCAGGGGGAACAGGTGGACATTGCAGGATAACATAAAGGGGAGGTCAGTCCGTTAGTAATGCAAGGAATATGATGGACTTAAAGAAAAGGTATAAATTACAGGGTAATGTGAAGAAGAGGTCAGTACATTAGTAACATGGGAAAACTGGCAGATTTGGGAGGAAAAAGTGCAAATTGTAGGATAATGCACGGTAGTGGCTTCACTGCAATGGTGAGCTTCCATCCTATCAAGGAGGCCCGCTGGCCATGCAGCCATTCCTAGAGCTTCCGGTATTTTTATGGTTCCGTCTTACAGCAGAGCTTTATGTCTTTTAGAACTCTTGATTAAACTCCAAGCTAATATTACAGAGAAAAATCATTATTCTGGCCTAATAGAGGAAAAAACAGAATGATTCCTTCCAAACTTCTGAATGCCTGAACCTATAAACCTCGTATTTGTCAACCCTAATAAACACACCCTTTTGGGGGGAACCCTTCGCTGCACACAGACACACATTCCTCCAAGAGGCTTTATGAACAGGACTGCCATATCTGGGCTCAAGATAGAATTTAAAACCATCATATAATAAAAGTCTTAAAGAACAATTTTAAAGCATAGCAGATAATGAGAGACTATTCTCAGTGGACCTCTCTTGTTTTGAAACATCTTGTGAGTGGGGCGCCTGGGTGGCTCAGTCGGTTGGGTGTCCGACTTCGGCTCAGGTCATGATCTCGCGGTGTGTGAGTTCGAGCCCCGCGTCAGGCTCTGTGCTGACAGCTCAGAGCCTGGAGCCTGTTTCAGATTCTGTGTCTCCCTCTCTCTCTGCCCCTCCCCCGTTCATGCTCAGTCTCTCTCTGTCTCAAAAAGAAATAAACGTTAAAAATTTAAAAAAAAACAAACAAAAAAAAAGAAACATCTTACGAGTGAGGCACTGACTTTCCTTTTTCCAGAATATCTTTTCAAAGGTGTTTGGATAGCGAACAGGCTTAGAAGATAGAGTCAGGGTCTTCCTCCAGAACAAAAGGTAGGCATGCTTATCAACCATTTAAAAAGAAACCAGCTCCCTCAACTCAGGCTTCCCCTTCCATAATGCAGCCCTCCATATGTGTAGGCACCCATCTGGGCCCATCTGCATCATCCCATAGGACTCGGGGTAAAGGGAACCGACACAAATGTGCTGACCCCCATGCTGCTTGCTGCCGTGGGTAATGGAGTCCTTTGTCTGTGAGCCAGTAATCATGGGTCCGCTGCCAGCATCCATGAATCTGTGGCAAGGCTACCTTGCTAGCTTGCAGGGAGGCTGAATTCCCAGGCCCTTCACAATTTTTAACAGTTTGATCAACAGTTTAACGGTTTGGGATGCTGACTGTGACGTGGCTTTCTGGAAGAAGGAGGAGGAAATGACGGTCTCTAATGGGAGTTGAAGAAAGTCCATGGGAATTAGTAGCAATGTGTTGACCAAATTAGACGGGCAACCAGGCAATAATGGTCCTCTGCTTTGTCACTTGTTAACGAAGAGGACTGGGGAGGCGGTGGCAATACAGTTATGGAGACAGTGTCTGGGTTGCTGCTGACTCTCTTCTGGGCAAGAGGACTTCTCACCAATATGGTGGGCCGCCTTGAGTCTGCTCGGTAGTAATGACTGATGCAAAGATTTGTATTGGGTGGGTGGAAAGTTCTACTCCTTTTTCAGACAACACCTACATAGACTGAGTGAGAATGAAGGGAAATTTGTGAGTGCTCTAGGCAGAGACCAAGAGTAAGTGGCCTTAGAACTTTGGCTCTTTCTCTTGGGAGATCAGGAGCAGGGCACATAATGCCTGTTAAGGAAGAATGGCAACAGCCAAGCCATATTATGGCTCGGCTTCTCCTGCGTTCTATGGTGCAAACGTAGATCCATTGGGAGATAAGGTCTCAAAGTTTTTGCATTGTTTAGCCAACTAATTAACATATATTTAGAGGTCCCTATTTGGAAAATAGTTATTTTGAAAAGCAAGGGAATGATGCATTCAAAATTCAGGAGAGCAGTTTCTTCGGAAGGTGAGGCACAGGGCTGAGATCAGGAAGGACCTCACAGGTAGCTACAGTAACGTTGGTCATTTTCTAGTTAAGTTGGGGATGAGTTTGCAAGTTTGGGTTTTATTATCATGCTTCATAAGGCAGTTATTTGTCACATATATTTACTCTTTGTTCCAAGAATTACATGGTACATTTTGGCAATGCGCTGAGTTTTTAATTAGAATTACTGGATTTCTATGGATTATGTAACAGCTGTTAGATTTCTGTGTGGATATTTGTAGGGTGGAGGTTAATGTCTTCCCATAAGATCCCTACAGCATCCAACAGGAAAAGGGTATATCTACATACCTTAGTGGGAGAAATTCTGGAGAGGTTCAGTGTTTTTTACCTTTTTGGATAATAGATAGGTCCTGAGATTACAGTGGCCCCCCCTTATCTGCGTATTCACTGTCTGCAGTCTTAGTTACCAACACTCCCCCGCAGTCCAGAGGCAGACGGTCCTCCTGATGTGTCTTCAGAAGGTCAGTAGCAGCCTCACACTACATCTCAGCGCCTGTGTCATTCACTCCCCTCCCCTCATCACGTACGCATTTTGTCATCTCACATCATCACAAGAAGATCCATTACAGCACAATAAGGTATTTTGAGAGAGAGACCACATTCACCTAACTTTCATTACAATGTTTTAATTTTCTATATTATTAGTTATTGTTGCTACTGACATACCCCATTTTATCGCACCTTGCTTTATTGCACTTTGCAGGTATTGCTTTTTTTTTTTTTAATAAATTGAAGGTTTGTGGCAACCTTGGATCAAGCACGTCTATTGGCGCCATTTTTCCAACGGCATTTGCTTACTTTGTTTTGGTAATTCTTGTGCTATTTCAAACTTTTCCATTATTACTGCTGTAGAGATCTGTAATCAGTGATTACAACTTGCAGAAAGCTCAGTTGATGGTTAGCATTTTTAGCATAAGGCATTTTAAAATTAAGGTGTAGACACTGGGCTTTTTGTGTTGTTGTTGTTGTTGTTGTTTTTTAGACATAATGCTATTGCACCCTTAACAGACTACGAGTAGAGTGCACATGTAACTTTTATGTGTACCGGGAAACCAGAGTTCATTTCACTTGCTTTATTGTGATACTGGCTTTATTGCGGTGGTTTGGAACCAAACCCACAATATCTCCGAGGTATGCCTGTAATCTCTTACTGTGCCTGCTTTATAAATTAAACCTTATCATAGGTATGTACGTGTAGGAAAAAAACAGTGTGCATAGGGTTTGGTATTACCTACCGATTTAGACACCCGTTGGGGTCTTGGAACATGTCCCCCATGGGTAAAGAGGGACGGTTGCCTTGCAGATTAAGTGCTCGCGTATTTGCTTAAGCTAAGACTAATTAGAAATTATTTTAGTTTGAGGTCTAATTCTAGATACAGTTCATTTTCATCATTCCTAAAAACGGCTTGTGAGTGCTTTCTATATTTATAGTGCTGAGGGGACATTGCCCAGGCATTTGAGAAATTGGGAAAATATTATGTGTACTCTACCAACGTCTCTGTCCTTGGGGATTGGGGAAGCCTGTCTTATTTCCCTTCCAAATTCTGTCTGCTATAGAGTCAGGACAGAGAAGAGTTCTTCGAACCTGCTCAGGAGGCCAAACTCTAAGGGGAATTTTGTGCCTCCGGTGTCTTCCGAGAATGAGTGCAGCGCCTTGCTGGCAGCTTCGTCTACAACGAGGCTTCCGGGAGACTCATCCCTTACCACATGTGTGAGGACTGCACGCTCCTTGGTCTGGCTGACCTTGAGGGTCAAGACACTGATTTCTTTGTGAGGTCACCTTTAGGATCTTGTCATCATACTACTAGCTAAATATTTTTATCGCCTACTATAGACCAAATGCTGTTGGCACTTTGTTTCATTTATTCTGTACATCAACCTGTGGTGGCTGTTATCATCCCCCCTCTTCTACATCGAAGCAGAGCTTTGACATCTGACTCTTTTAAAAAAAATTTCTTTTAATGTTGATTTATTTTTTTGAGAGAGAGACAGAGCACGGGTAGGGGAGCGGCAGAGAGAGAGGGAGCCACAGAACCCGAAGCAGGCTCCAGGCTCTGAGCTGGCAGCACAGAGCCCGATGCGGGGCTCGAACTCACAGACCGTGAGATCATGCCCTGAGCCGAAGTCGGACGCTCAAGCCACTGAGCTGCCCAGGCGCCCCGAAGCACAGCTTTGGGTTAGACGAGGTGACTTTTCATATTCTCCTCACCAGAATGCAAACTAGGTCTTATAAAACTTGTGCTTTAGCAATGCCAGAGCCTTGTCATTTAATTTGCTAATTCTAATAATATCCTGTGAGTGTACAGACTTTTCCATTCTGATGGAAATCAGAGTGCCGTAAGACGCGGCGATCGGAAGTGGTGTGGTAAGGACAACTGGGCCAACCTCTGTAGCCTCTGGGCAGGGGGGAGGCTACGTTGGGGGTTGCTGAGATCCTATCACCCCTCTTTTTAATGAATGCCATTAAATTCATTTCCTTCTCATCAAAACAGTGTCATCAGTATCTGGATGGCTAATGTTTTGAGATAAGCAGGATTTAACATTCCTAAAGTGTGAGGGGGGGGGGGGGGAAGGGAACAGGCACATGAGGGATATTTTTATTTTGCTGAGAATGGTTTTATTTCCTTACCATGCTGGAATGAGACCAAGTGTCCCCAAGTTTGTTTCTATAAGAAAGCAAGGAGCATTTGAACAGCGCTTGGTTTCTGATACTCTCGTGAGTAGCGTGAAGGTCCTTTCCTCCCGATCTCTATGAGGGAACTCATTTACTTTAAGTGAAATGAGTATCAAAGGCAGAGTTTAAAGTGTCTGTATCCTTGGCTTGCAGATTTGTCTTTATTTGGCTACCGAAAAAACAAATAAAGACTTTAATCTGACCCACAGAATACTTAAAACACGGCACTGCAGTGAAAGATAACAGGAGTGAGCCTCCCCCAGGAGGCCCCCCAGGCTGGCGACGTTGTTGAAGGTGAGTGCTCGGTGCCTGAGAACCCAGGAGGAGAACCCCCAGTTACAGTAGATTCAGGAGAGCATTTTACAGAAGACAGCTCACTGCCTAATTCTGTGGAGTGATTTTCTCTTGATATATACTTATACGTGCCTCATTTTGGTAGGGCTTGATGCAAAACCAAAATATCTTTCCTTGTGGGAAGAATATTTCACGTCATAAGCTCTTCCCAAGGACCACACAAGCTCGTACACGGTCACTGTTGAAATATGATGCATAATTTGAAGTGCAGACCACCGCATCCTACAATACATGAAGGCCTTGGACGGTGATCAAAAAGAAAAAAAAATTTGTTTCAGTCCTTCTGGGCTTCTCCTCAGGGCCAGTTCTCCAATTCAGTGGCCACATCACACGCCGTGGATCCACCAGCTAAACAGTTGCTTACGGCACACTGTTCATGGACATAGCGGAGAGTTTTCCCCTTTGGAAGAAACAAAGTATAGTCCCCGGCTAAGAATGGGTTGGTTCCCAAGGTTTGGGGAAGTGGAATCTGGAACCTGGAACATAATACCCAGAGAGTGTAATAAAATGATGCTTAATTTCCCAGGCTAGCCCACCAGGCATCTTTAATTCCTAGTGTGGTTGACTCATACCCTCAAGCCTGTGTGTCCTGTTGGTGTTAAAATATAGAAAGATAAATACAAAAAAAAAAAAACAAACCAAAAACACAGAAGGAAAGGGGCGCCTGGATGGCTCAGTTGCTTGAGTGTCCAACTTTGGCTCAGGTCATGATCTCGCAGTTCGTGGGTTCAAGCCCCGCATTAGGCTCTGTGCTGACAGCTCAGAGCCTGGAGCCTGCTTCGGATTCTGTGTCTCCCTCTCTCTCTCTGCCCCTTGCCCCCTCATACTCTGTTTCTCTCTCTCTCAAAAGTAAACAAACGTTGGGGCGCCTGGGTGGCTCAGTCGGTTAAGCGTCCGACTTCAGCTCAGGTCATGATCTCACGGTTCGTGAGTTCGAGCCCCACGTTGGGCTCTGTGCTGACAGCTCACAGCCTGGAGCCTGCTTCGGATTCTGTGTCTCCCTCTCTCTCTGACCCTCCCCTGTTCATGCTCTGTCTCTCTCTGTCTCAAAAATAAATAAAACATTAAAAAAAAATTTTTTTAAAGTAAACAAACATTAAAAAATTTTTTTAATAAAATACAGAAGGAAAAGGAGGCACAGTCTCTCCTCTGCCTTTCTGGGCTCTCGGGTCACCCTTTCTTTGTTGTCCTCATACCTCAGAGATCTCCAGTGTCCTTGTATCATGGTGTTCCAAAATCACCAGCTGCTTGTTCTCCACTCCCCACCCCCTAATTCCTCATTTTAGCTGATCTCAGCTGGATGGTAGTAGGGATGTATTTTGATTAAACTAATTCACACTGAAGTGTGCATGACTGATAGCCCCTTAGTCCTCCCAAAGGCCTTTGCATTATTAAGGGAAAATGCTTATTAAATTAAACAAGTATAGATTATTCAGGACCTAAAATAAAGTGAAAGAAAAGATTAAGGCAGAGCAAGGGACATTATGTTGGGATGTAACCTGGAAGAAGGGCTCAGCATGGAATTTGCTCCCTGGGGCTAGCTTCCCTAAGCCAGTCCTGCTTTTTATCACTTCTTTCTTTGTGCTGCTTCTGAACTCAATAGTTCCAGGAAAGGCCAAGTGTTAATATAGTAAGGCAGCAGTAGAAGCTGCATTGCTGGAGATGAGGTTTGGAGAGTGGGCTGGGGAGGGCCAGAGCACTGGCTGAGGACATAAATGACCAAGTGACTGTAGGTATGAATTATGTGCAAGGTATGGACATTGGCCTAAGCAAAGAGACTGAGGCATCACACTAAATAGAGATCGTGAGATCATTCAGCTTATTCAGGGCCTGTCAACTGGCAATGAGCAAGTAGCCCTGTTTCTGCCTTCATACTTAGGTACAGTCTATTCAGGAGAGTAGACCTTAGGTAAATAATCACACAAAAACTAGGCCATCACACATCTGTCCCCCTGCCACATTAGATAAAGCAAAGGCTATCATGACCGCCTGTAAGTGGGGGCCCTGATGGACATGGGGGTTGCATGGCTTTCCCAGTGGGAGGCGGGTGTTTCAGGAAAGACTTGGGGTCAAGTCAGGGCAGCCACATGAAGAGATTGGGGAGAGCATCTCAGGGAGAATGCACAGGGTGCATAACATCCATATTCCAAATTGGAAGGAGCCCCCAGGGGAGGCTTAGAGAGGCAGGACCCGTGGGCTCAGGAGCCCAGACAGAGACCAGCGCTGGTCGCCAAGTGTTGTAGCCATGTCTGGGGCTTGGAATCTCAAAGGTCTGAGGTTTGACTTCAAGCTTTTAAGCAAAAGAGCGACCCCCACACATAGAGCATGTGGCCCTGACTCTACACGTAACTGAGGTTTAGAGAAGGGAAATCTATTTGTGGATTTTTAAAAAATTTTTCTAAGGTTTATTATTTATTTTTGAGAGAGAGAGAGACAGAGTGTGAGCAGGGGAGGGGCAGAGAGAGACACAGAATCCAAAGCAGCTCTAGGCTCTGAGCCGTCAGCACAGAGCCCGACGCGGGGCTCGAACTCACGAACCGGGAGATCATGACCTGAGCTGAAGTCGGAGGCTCAACCGACTGAGCCACCCAGGCACCCCTACTCGTGGATTAAAATTAAAATCTGAAGGGAGCACAGGACATGCTGTTGTTGTGTGATTTGTAATTTGAGGGGTGCCCATCAAGGCCCCCACTTCAAAATATCTTTCCAATCACTCCTGACACAGTGTCTAAAATCCTGTAATTTAAAACTCAGGTTCCCTAACAACCAAGGCTTAGGCATAAGGTGACATTAAAAAAAAATTGTTCAGAACCCTAGTCATCCTTTTCTAAAGTGCCTTTTTCTTCTCTCTGTGACATCTCCTCCTTCAGATGCCCAGAGCTCATCTGTCAGCCTGTCAGTCAACACAGGATTTCAAGAAAGGACCCGATAGAACTTACATGAACTTTATGATGCAATTTTCAATCGGTCTGTTGCCTTCTCCTAGCATGTAAATGTGCATCCCGTTGTAACTCAAATTGCCTTAAGTGATAAATGAAATCTGTTGGTTCGCACAACTGAACCCAGCAGAGGTGAGATGGGCTTGGGTGTAATTTTATCGAGGCTGGGGCTCTGCTCTGGATCTCTAGGATTCTTCAGCCTTGCCCTTCCTCCCCCGTGTCCAATGTGATTGGTCTGATGCCCTTGTACTGACTGCAGTGTCTCCAGCCCTCACAGCCACCGCATCACCAGCCTGAGCTGCGAGCTGCTCTCCTCGGGAGGGTCAGAAGTCCTGGGCTTCTCCCTGAGGTGGTGGGACCCCCCTGAACCAATGATGAGGACCAGGAGTGTTTGCTAATCTGAGAACCAGTCACTGTGAGCAAGGGGGTGGCATTCTGCTGATAGACAGCACCCCTGGAGCTGTGGGCCGGATCCTTTCCCCCCAAATCCCAGGGCTGCTAGATATCAGCAGTGGGGGCAGGGTCAAGTGTGGTCTAAGGCAGTGCCAGACAAAGCTGATGGCCCAGGGCTATTTCTATTTTAAACTTTTTGTCTACTTGTAGAATGTTAGAGCAATGTGGGCATCAGCAAGCAGATGGGAAGGGAATTGTTTTTAGAGTGGGCGTTGGAGCCATCTAAGTGTCCTTTGTCCTGACATTCAGTCACCAATCTGCTAGTACGGCTCAGGTTATCCAGTGAGTGTTGTCTGTGACATTCCTGTGCTGTAAGCATTTGAGCTCAGGTGTCTGTGACCTTCAAAGAGGCTAAGTGTGTGGCTGTGGTAGATGGAGTTCAAAAAAGATGTAGATCCTGTTTGTTTAGGACAATTATGCATTATTTAAAACTATTTTTAAAAATTACAGTGTTGCTCATTGGATGTGTTAGAATAACTTCATAAACTGGACTTTGGCAGGAGGGGAGGGAGGTGCAAACGAGGGTTACTGCTTAATGAGAGGTTTGATGGTCTTTGTTCTCTATCTACCTTATCTAAGTTAAAATAGATTTTTAAATTCAAATAAATGAATTTTCAGATTTTTTTAATGGGAATGGTTTTATTTCTTTTTTTAAAAATTTTTTTAATGTTCATTTATTATTGAGAGACAGAGACAGAGCATGAGCATGGGAGGGGCAGCGAGAGGGGGAGACACAGAATGGGAAGCAGGCTCCAGGCTCCGAGCTGTCAGCACAGAGCCCGACGCGGGGCTCAAACTCACAAACTGAGAAATCATGACCTGAACCGAAGTCGGATGCTTAGCCAACTGAGCCACCAGGCGTCTCGGTTTCATTTCTTATAACATTTACTACAAGGCTATATTGAATTTTTCAGAAATATTCCCAAATAAGGCAAAAAAAAAAAAAAAGGGTGTGTGCATGTGTGTGTGTGTGTGTGTGTGTGTATGGCATTTAAAAATTTTAATCCCAGCTCTTTTCTGCCTGACCAACTATATGTTGTTAATATTCACATAGATATTAAAATAAAAAGGAGTATACACATCCTTACCAAAAAGATGATGTACAGGAGGCTTCCTATTGCTGGAGATACAGAGAAATAAAAGGCACACTTCCTATCCTCAGGGAACATCACATGTTCCATCCGGGAAGAAAGGCAAAAACATGGAAAATAAACAGTGGCAGGTTATCCACAGCCCAGTGCCACCGAGCGAGATAAAAGGAGGAACAGTTGCCGGGGTGAGAGGGCAGGCCCACGGGGATGCAGAGGATGGGAGAGGTGTGGGCATCAGCAAGGAAGGGGAGAACATCTCAGGCCAAATAAGTTCACTTTTGCAGTTAGTTGGCTTTTATCCCATCTTCCCTCAACTTGTTATTACAACATTGCTTAATTCCAAGATTTTCTTTGCTGTTGATATTTTCCGCAGAATTGTTAGATTGGATCATTGTGGATCCCCTCCAATCGTTTGTGTGTTTTCTAACCTTTCTGTAATGATTCCCTATGATCCTTTCAGAATTGTTTTGCGACGGTATCCTAATGTAATTCTACATTTCTCTTACAATGATGATAAAGTATTGTCACAAGCAAACTAGAAAATAAAAGTATTAACAGTTACATTTCTCATGAGGTAAATGTAAGGATAGTTACTTATCTGTAGGTGCTAAAAACTGTCCCAGATACATAGTCACTATTTGATAGCATCTTAAAATGTTCGGGGCTGTCGCTCACGGATGTCTTGGCCTCCTGACACCCTCATGTGAATTTTATAAGACATGAGAATTTCAGAAAACTGAATCTGACTATAACCAAGTTGGCAGAGTTCTTAGCTACCTTTATTTAACGTTGAGTTGTTGCATTATTCTTCAATTAGTAAATCTAGAAGTAAAGCTGAAAGTTTCCATTTAGCGTATGTTTCTCCTTTTAAGTTCTTTCCTGTCCTTTCCTGTTCATTTCCTCCTAGCAAACCCGTGAGCTCCCGTATTTGGCTGTGAATTCCTCTTGGACTGGGATGGTTGAATCCCTGGAGCTTTGAACAGCGCTCAGTGAGTGCTCAGTGAATGAATGAAAACAACATTTCACACAAGAATAGAAAGAAATAATGCTGAGGAAATTAGGTACAAGTACATCTTATGATTTAATTTTCACACATGATTTTGAACAATCTATCTTGTCATAGCAACTTCCTGCTAGTTTTACCTAACCAGGAGCTAAACTTGATATAATGGCAGTGAGATTTATAAGTCTGGCAGAGGATGCTTGAACATCAATTATTTTGTAAAGCTGACCTGTTATCTGTGACATGTTACCACATCGATGATATGGATGCTCAGATTTTTAAAAGATCTTTGGCTTCCTCTTCTGCATAATTAAGTTCTTTTCAGAACAACTTATATATTGTAGATTTCACATATGTGTTTCAGACTAGTCAACACAACTAAAATTTGATCGTGATTACTGGCTTTTCAAAGCCTTCCTTCATTTCCCAGCAGTCAGCTTCCTGTCAGAATTCATTTCCCATTTGGAAAATCTCTCTCTGACCTGCAGTTTTTTGGACACAATTCATCCTTCACAAATTTGAGTCTACCCATTGTCATCAATCTGTAGCTTCTCAGATGGCAAAAGACCCCTTTTTATTCAGAGTGATAAAATCTATCTAAAACATCAGAGGAGAGCAAACTAAGAAAAACATTTAGAGGTTTTGTCCCCGTGATTTTTCTAATTAAAAAAGCTTTTCAGTGTGTATCTATTTCTGTTATTACGCTTTAAGAAATCAAAGTAATAACCGTTAAATTGAAGCAAGACGTGCTTTCCATTCTCCCCCAATCTTTACATGATTAAAATTAAGCTTTGGCGTAGCTGCAATATAATTCAGTTCCATTTAGCAAATATATATGGAAACCCTTTTGCTGGCTCCCCATTACTGTGGTGTCTACCAGAACTGCCTTTTAGTTTCAATAACTGAGTGTGAGATGTGAGCATTCCAGATGTGACTGCTGGGGAAAATAAAATCCAGTATGGAAGTAGGTTAGACTTTGAAGGCATCATCCAAGATGGTGGACCGTAAGAATGTATTAGTTTTGGCTTGCAAAAGGGAAAGTCTTTCCATGTTAGGGGCACCGAGGTGGGGTTTAGCAGGGTGTGCACTGATTCTTGAACAAGAAAGGGACATGATGAGGAAGGTCTTCATCTGGCTGCAAGCTATACCATAGAATGAAGAGGTGGCTGGTCCACAGGAAGCCGTTGTCACTGGGGACTAATTGATGAGGTCCTGCTTCAAGGGGAAAGGAAATGGCCATGTGAAAGGAAGTCAAGTCTTAGAAATACTACCCCAAAAGAAGCCGATAGCCTCAAGAACTGGATCTTGGGAAGCAGTGCAAACAGAACTGCCAAGATTAGCTCCAAGGGCTGGGAGCCTAGGCAAGTAGGACAATCATGGTGCTCCATTAGCATAAATGGAGGATTAAAAAGAGAAGTGGACCCGGCAGAGCACTGAGAGGATACCCATGGTGAGGAGGGAAGCCAGACGAGGAATAGTCAGAGGAGATCCAGGAAACTGGATCACGGGGACAAAGGGAAGACACTTTCAGGAAGACAGAGTGAACAGAGAAGAAGTAAGAGTCTGAGTTTGATTTTGTATAGGAGGACACAATCCT
Organism: Acinonyx jubatus; assembly: GCF_027475565.1. NCBI lineage: Eukaryota > Metazoa > Chordata > Mammalia > Carnivora > Felidae > Acinonyx > Acinonyx jubatus. The sequence goes on along the minus strand of NC_069386.1, from coordinate 130,781,069 downwards.
GACCTTTCAGTAACTTCAGAACAGTGGTGGACGGGATGCCAGATGGCAAAGACCCTGAAAAGGGAGAAAAGTTTGTGTTCTTGCTGAGACCGTACTACAAAGTCCTTCATTTATTTCCAGTAAGAAACCCTTTTGGAGGAAATCCACTCCTTACCCGACTAGTAACAAAATGCTAGCCTGTTATTAATACCTGTAGGTTTAAAATGTACCTATTTTCACATTGTAACTCAAAAACATTATTTTTACAAACCATTTGGAAATAACGTTTTTATTTTCTTTGATTCTTCTCTTTCAAAATTTTGCTTATCCCTTTCTGAGATTTATTTCTAGGTCATCGATTCAGATTCCAAAACTAGTATTTTCTGTAAGCTTATTTTATGCCTACTAGACTTTAAATTCAGACATTTTCCGACAGTAGCAACCAAAATAGCTTCAAAGATGGTTTTTACATCCACCTTACTTTTTCTTTCTTGATTGTATCTTTTCAAAAATGACCCAGATTGATAGCTTCTGAGATAGTATGCTATAGTAATGACACAGCTTTTTAGAATTGAGAAATATACTTTGGCCTCATTCTGGTTCTTGAAGACACCATTTACTCCTGAGAGGAGCCAGTCAAGAATAAAGTACATTAGAACTGGAGTCACAGGAACTAGGTTCTGTGCCTGTCTTTGTTACATGACCTTGGGTCAACATCTAGAGTTTTTCATTTTTGAAGTGAGAGGATTATAGTAGCGGAAAAATTAGGTCTCTTTCCAATGGAAAATCTCAGAATGCATGAATCTACTACTTTATTCTTTAACTTAATCATCAAGCCTACCACGTAGTATGGTTCCAAATTTGAAGATGTGGTCGGGTTCCTTGTATGCTCCCCCTTCCCTGTTCCCTAAAGGTAGTGTATCCTCCGCTTATGAGGGACCATCATCTCCCCCTTCATGTGGCCAGCTCTTACCTTCTTACCCTGACCTCGTGGTGCCTATTTTCCCGTATTCAGTGGTACCCCCGCAGCACCAAGCACCTCCAGTACAGATCGGGTGTTCAGTAAATATTTGATGATCGAATAAATGGGTTGCATTCTACTTTTTAAAATTGAAATGTAGTTGACACACAATGTTATATGAGTTTCAGGTGTACAATATAGAGATTCAACAGCTCTATAGGTTATGCTGTGCTCACCACAAATGTAGCTACCATGTGTCACCCTACAACACTATTACAGTATCATCAGAGATCAAGAGAACTCTGTTCTCTTCCCTGTACCTCTCATACCCATGACTTGGGCCATACTGTTATTATTGTCCACCCCTCCGGTGGAGAGACGCCAGCCTAAGCATTGGAATCGATTATGAGTTTAAAAACATGGAGATCTCTGGGTCCCACTCCCCTGCCTTTGGTATTTGAGTTTCTAGAAATGTGCATCCACATTTTAAAATCTCCCCATAGGTCTTGTTCACGGGAGACACATTTGTCTACCTTCTGTGAGTTCCTGGATGTCAGAGACGATAGTTTCTGTCAGTTCATTCCCAAGCCCTAGGGTAATTTCTGGCAGAAATTAGGTGTAAATGATTGTGAATAAATGAACCCCAATTTTGAGATAAATAATAAAATGTCCTTTCTTTTGGTAGCAGATATGATACCTTGAAACTTTAAACACTGATTCACATTACCCATAAGAAATTATATTTTTAATTTTTTTTTCAACGTTTATTTTATTTTTGGGACAGAGAGAGACAGAGCATGAACAGGGGAGGGGCAGAGAGAGGGAGACATAGAATCGGAAACAGGCTCCAGGCTCTGAGCCATCAGCCCAGAGCCCGACGCGGGGCTCGAACTCCCGGACCGCGAGATCGTGACCTGGCTGAAGTCGGACGCTTAACCGACTGCGCCACCCAGGTGCCCCAGAAATTATATTTTTAAATAAATGAAATTATTTGAACGCCCTGATCACTAGTTCTGATAACGCTCAAAACCCATGCTTTGTTGTCTAGGATTACTTTGCTCTATTTGCCCAATTCTTACAATTTAGTAATGAGTCATTTGCTTTCATTATGACTCGCCTATGTGCCATATACCTTGTTTAAATTGCTTGTTTGTTTTTTTTTAAGAAGTTACAACCCATCACTATCTTTTTGTTCTCTAGTTCCAGTATTTCAAACTGTAGTTTCTTTTGGGGGGTGGGAGACTTGAAGCAGGGAAGGAATAGAACCAGCATTAACTCTGTGTTGCCTTGCCACTCACAATTCTGTGCTCCAGAGAAAAGAAATTGAGGGAATTGTTTTTTAATGAAGGAAATTATGCTATCCTGATGACAAAAACCCTATCCCTAATCCCCTATTGACTTGAGTCTTGGCTATCTATTTTTTGCACTGCAAATGACCCTGACACTGAGCAGATTAAAGCAATAAACACTTAGCATCTCAGTACCTGTGGGTCAGGAATCTGGGAGTGGCTTAGCTGGCGGTTCTGGCTCACATCCTCTCATGAAGCTACATTCAAGATGTTGGCCAGAGTCACAGTCATTTGAAGTCTTGACTGGGGCTGGAGGATTTGCTTACGGGGTGGCTCACTCAGACACCTGGTGATTTATTTAGTGCCTGTTGTTTACAGGAGGCTCTCTCGTCAGGGCTGATTGAGTGAGCCAGGAGGGGGAGAGCGTGGAGGAAATCCCAGTGCCCACACTTAAAGGGAGGGCTATTAGGCCTTAAATAATTTGCAGATGTGGCTTAAAACCACCACAGCTTATAACATAAAACACTGTTTGCTGCCTGTGATACTGTCCAGAACGTAGAAGCAACTGTGAACCAAGTTATTCATTTCATTTCTTATTCATGAACAGATGTTGGATATCCGAATTTCTGGTTCTTGCTTTATTGTTTCCGGTGTCTACTTCCTTTTTCTTCTCTTGTGTAACATAACAGATCATGTAAGTTAATGAGGTACGGTGGTAAAAATCATGAAGTGTTAGAATCAAAAGGTGTCATTTTCTCTCTGCGTTCCAGACTACAAGCTTTTCGTGTCTAGAAATCAATTCAGAACGTATCTTCTCTGAGGAACCTTCTTAATGGAGGTGGGAAGAAGTTTGAGAAAACTGTTTCCCAGTGAACCAGTGAGCACCAATTACACGGTACACGTGGATGATTGTAAGAGCAGGTGCCAGAAATAACAAGCCGTCAGAGAGGAGCATCTTAAAGGGAAATGGGAGCTTCTCCCAAAAATGGAGCCAGTGACCATCAGATATTTTGTTGGTGATTTTATGTATGTGAACTTTCAAAAAGATAAAAGAAAAGTTAGGTCAGTCACAGCTGACCTAACTGACCTCTTAGTGGGATGGAGGGGTTAAAAATCAACCAAAAGGCATTTATTAAGTGAGCCAGGTATCAGGCATCGGGTTTGTACCTAATTACCTCATTTTCAACGACTTCTCTTTCAATTCTTCTCCATCATCCCCAGTCGGTCTTTCCTCCCTCTTGTACTCTCTCTGCCCCACTAGACTGAAACTCTAGGGTAGAGCTGGAACGTTCACCTTCGGTCCCAGGTGCTGGAGGCAGGGCCCTCAGCCGATGTTTATTGTCGTTAAACTTAACAAGCCATATTTATCAGTGAGTACCATTATCTTCGTTTTTTTTCTGAGAAAAATGTGCAATTTGACCGAAGGCCCACACTTACCAAGTGGCAGAGTTTGGGATTCAGATTCGGGGCTGCAGTCTATGCTTCGGCACAGATGCTCTTGGGAAGATTCCATGAGGCAACTGTGCCGGGAGGCCCCAGGAGCATCCTTACAGATCTCACCTGGGAGAAATTATGTAGGAGGTATTTCTGTGTTGACCCAGAATGAGTCACCGTGGTTTAAGAGAGACTGCCAGGAGATAGTTTTTCGATCGGCTAAAAGGATCTTGAGAATCAGCTGGCCTATTGTGTTTGGGCTAAAAGCGAATTTTTGGTGTTACCTGATGTTTTTCTGCCTCTCAGTGGGATGCTAAAAATTCCTCTGTAAGTGCTAAGGGAAATCCCATCGCTTTTCCTATTTTTTTCCCAGAGAGTCTACCCTGGGTGATGAAGGAATCGACCATGGTATCTAGGTAAAAGTGGGAACCCAGTAAATAAGGAGATTATGTGTCAGAGCCCTTGGCCAATCTGATCAGTACTAAGAAGAGGTCTTCTTGCAAGAGTTCAGGCCCCAAACTACGGGAATGGAGAAACAGCAGGTGCATGAAATGGGGTTTTGCATCCAAATCCAGAGGACCGTAGTGATAGGATGTGCAGTGGAGGGAACTAGGGGCTCCCAGGCTCTGTGCTGGTCGTCTGAGTGAATGGTGGCTCCATTCAGTGTGACAGAGACAGACACTAGGGGAGAGCAAGTGTGGGACTGATGATTGCATCAATTTGGGATTGATGTCCAAGGAAGGTGTTCATCCATCTAGAAATGGGCGTGGAGGTCAGATGGCTCCATTAAAAAGAAGTTGCCCCCGGATATCTGGGAGCGCGCCTGGGTCTTAGATGTGTGTCTGTTGATGTCCCATTTCATGGATTGTTGGTACAGAAAAGAGCCGAATGGCACAGGTAGCCTTTCTGGGCTGTACTGTGCTATTGGCAGTCTCCTCTGCTGCCACACATATGTCAGTGTCCTGGACGTCTTGGAGAGCAATGAGTGACCTCCTGCTTGAGGTTGTAAAAGGGAGTTGCCACATGGCCCTGGAAGACGAGGGCCCTTCTCTCTGCCAGCCTCCCATAGGTTCTTACACAGAGCTTGCTTCTACTCATTATGATCTGGCAGTCTTATATTCCTCCTTTTGGGTGGGTGGGTGGGGCGGGGGGATGTTGGCTTACAATGTTGTCTGTATCTGTGTTGAAATGTCACTCATTTTTCTTTTTAAAAGACAACCACAAATTCATGCTTTATTTTCTTGGGAAAATACTTCTAAAGAAAAAACTGTAGCTTGGGTTTTCTATGTGGGTGTTGGTGCAGTTGGTTGTAATGAGACATCTTTGATTAGTCACTTGCTAGCTGACTCTGAATTATTTTAGATGTGCTGGCTTTCTGTTTTGTTTTTTGTTTTCTTTTTTAATTCAAAGAGTTATCTTGAGATGTAACACGCTTAGCTTTTATTATGCTCTATAAAATTTCCACCTTATTTTGTGTAGGTATTCATCTGAGAGCACAATTAAAACGTCTGACTTCAGTTCTTTCCTTGCAAATGCTGCCTAACACTTCCGTCTTTCATTAACCGAAATTATTCCTATGTAAACAAATAACAATTGCAGATTGCACTGCCTTCGCTCCTGTGTTATGAGGATCCTTTAAGTGCATTCCTTGTTTAATTATACTCTTAAAAAAAATAAACGTGACATATTTTTGTCATTTTGTACAATGCCAGTAGAAAACGAAGGATCACTTCTTACATTTCTAACCTTTTGCCCCTTTTATTTAATATTCATTTGGAGAGCCAGTGTGGCCGGTGGAGTGGGGACAGGCTTTGGTTCACACCAACTTGAAAATGTCAGTCCTGCTACTTCTTAGTGGTTTGACTTTGGATAAATTGCTTGAGTACTTCTCTGTGCCTTAGTTTCCTGCATATAAAATAAAGAATAATATTTGCCTCACGGATTATGGAGAATGAGGCATACGGTGCAAGTTGAACAGTACCGATCACATAATAGGTGCTCAATCAATGCTGGCAATATCTATTTTTATACAGTAGAAGAAGCTGTCTTATCCAGTTCACCAGCTTAAAAGAAGCTTCCAGTCCCCTATGCAAAGTAGTCCTGCAGATGCCCATAACATGTTGACTGCTTGTCATTGGGAGGCTCGTCTCTAGTACACTCCTGTACTTCTACTCAAACTGAGGTGTATTTGTTCCCAAACCTGTTTGTGTTGCTTGTTCTCAAACCTACCTATGCCAGGGGTGCCTAGGTGGCTCAGTCGGTTAAGCATGCGACTTTGGCTCAAGTCGTGATCTCGCGGTTCATGACTTCGAGCTCCGAGTCAGGCTCTCTGCTGACAGCTCAGAGCCTGGAGCCTGCTTTGGATTCTGTGTCTCCCTCTCTCTCTGCCCCTCCCCTGTTCACGCTCTGTCTCCCTCTCAAAAATAAACATTTTTTTAAAAATTAAAAAAAAAGAAATGGTTAAGAAGGTAAATATTATGTAATGTGTATTTTATTAGTTTTTAAATTTTTAGAAAAAGCTGTCACATTAGCTGTGGGTGAGATAACTGTTAGATTGCAGGGCGGGAGGGTGGGTAAAAAAATATTTAGAGGGATTCCACATCTAGATTGCCTTCTAGTGGTCTTTCAGTTTGCATACTTTCAGGAAACCAAAGTAGGAAATCATAGGTAATTCATTTCCAGTGTAGTTTATATAAGAAAGAGGAGAAGGCATGCTGATCCATGGACCTGGTCTCAAAGATTGCAGGCTTTGACATAAACCACAGCTTCAGGGAACAAATGCAGGCTTATATTTCAAATTTAAAATTAAACACTTCAGTTATGGATGTGTGTAGATTGGGCCCTGGGAAACAGACCCTGAGATAGAGACAAGTGTGCAGGAGGTTTGTTGAAGGTGCTCCTGGACCCAGGCCTGTACGGGAGCCGGGGAGGCAGGGTTAACAGATAGTGAATTGCACCAATGCCGTAGGGAATGCTGGGCTCACCACCCAGTGCTGGGCAACTGCAGGACTGCTTTGCATAGGGGACTGGAAGCTTCTTTTAAGCTGGTGAACTGGATAAGACAGCTTCTTCTACTGCATAAAAATAGATATTGCCAGCATTGATTGAGCATCTATTATGTGATCGGTACTGTGCAACTTGCACCGTATCCCTCAATCTCCATAATCCGTGAGGCAAATATTATTCTTTATTTTAAATACAGGAAACTAAGGCACAGAGATGTAGCAGAGAGATCGGTGCTTGTCCTCCTGCACTGACTAGGCAATGGGTGTGGGCTGCCCCTGGGAAAAGGGGGCCATCAGCCTTAGTGAGGCAACTTCCTCTGGCTGGGGGTGAGCCCCTTGAATTTCTCAGTTGAACTCTCAGCAGGTAACAGTTCCAGCAGCTGGGGGATCTGATGGCAACACCTGCAGCATCCACAGCCTTGTGTACCGTTTTTTATGTGTTTCCTCCCTTTCAACAGACTTTTAAAAAATTAGCCGATTGGCTCTTGGTCCAGATTGCTTCAGATAAGAGCATCTTCACTGATTAGGGGCAACATTCTGAAGGTCTCACCGTGTTTGATGTTCTTTACATTCATCAGCTGTCCTGTTTGTGATGTAGAGAGACCGTGTGGCTTAACGACACTGACAAGTGTGTGTGATGTGTTTGAAGCTGAACTGATGTTTGGACTCTGTGGACTTTGAAATACTTTCCAGTATATATTGTGAGATTCGTGAGCCCTCAAATTTTTGCTTTTTAGGTTTCCAGATGTCGTTGGCCTTTGATGATTTTTGTGGGGGGTCAGCCTCTATTTTTATGCTAATAGTCATCTTCCTTTCCTGCCCTATGACCCATAGGTCTTTATCTGCATAGTCTTCACTTACTCTTCCATCTGTCACAAGTAACCAGCCGCCCTTTCCCCTCAGACCTGCGTCTCTTCATCTTGATCCCCAGGCTCTCAGTGTGAATGATGGCCAATCTCCAGGATGCCCAAATGTCATATCTGAATGTACTCTTTCAATCCTTAGGACAGTTTATGTAGTTGTTCTTGTTTATTTTTTAACGATCTTAACCATTTTTAAAAACTATTGATTTTGAGAAAGAATGCTAACGGGAGGGGTGGAGGGAGGGAGAGGGACGGAGAGAGAATCCCAAGCAGGCTCTGCCACAGAGCCCGACACAGGGCTCCATCTCAGGATCATGACATGAGCTGAAATCAAGCATCAGACACCTAACCTCCTGAGCCCCCCAGGCACCCCAGCATTTCCTTCCTTTTAAAGGCTGGATAATATTCCATCGTATGTGGACAGCACACTTGTTTATCCATCTGTCCAGGGACAGTGGGGCCGCCTCCACCTTTTTAGCTCTTTGTGACATACGCTGCTATGAACACGGCCGTGCAAGTTTTTGTTTATTTTTAAATACGAAGCTCTTTTGTTTTTGTCAGCTTGCTTTGCCTCGAATTGTAAATGGTAAAGAAGAAATATGAATCCCTTTGCAAGTGTGACCATAAGTGGAGCACAAGGATACTCTGATTACCCCCACAGTGTCTATTTTCCTTCCGTGCTTTGGCGTGTGCTGACATTTTAGTAGGAATACTGTTCAGTCTCATTTATACTTAGCCCTTCATTTAGCCATGTTTTGTTGTTTCCTTGGTTTCGAATTTTATCTCTTTAGGTGAATTGGGAACTGAAGCCTTTCATTTGACTTGTGATCTTCTACATTCTGGAAGCTCATACATGTAATCGTGGAACAAATAAAGCAGCTGGAGAAAATCTTTCCTGAACAAAACCCAAGTGGGGCATTTGGGTGAGAGCCAAGATTCCAGCAGCTACAGAGGGAGATGTGAAAAGGCTGCCTATATTACAGCACTAACAAATCACTTCTGGCCCGATAGGAATGTCCTTTAAGTAATGATCAGATAGAGGGTAGGGACCTTTACACATTTAACTGCCTGACCACAAAATAAAGTGTTTACTGTAACCTTCCAAGGTCTCTCCACCAAGTTAATTACTGTGATCCACCTGAAGGAACAGCAGCATTGTGAGTGACTCAATGGGCTCAGCGTAAATGGAAATTCTGAAGCTGCTTAGTCTGAGCCTGGCCTCCCACTAAACTGCTGCGGGGTACTAGGCAAGACACTGTGTCTGTAACTTCCTGGGGTTCCGCTCCTCCAACCAAAATTCAGAACTGTGACGCACAGTTAGCTACTAAGCGATAGCTAATAATAATAAATGAAGCCCTATGTTAACTGTCTCATTTTGGAGGAGAAAGTTTATTGTCCAAAGTGATCCAATAATTAAGTAAAATTTCACTGGACATTTTGAAAAGGTTGGTTACTCATTTTGTTTACGAACATACAAATGTGTGTGGACTGACATCAACAAAAGCAAAAGCTTGGAATGAATGTAGGTCTTAAAAAAACGTAAAGGAGCGTTCCAGGTTCTTCACCATCGGTTCATTCAGCCAACATTACCGATTCCCTGGAGCAGTGCTTCTCAAACCTTAGGTGCTTAAGAGACACCTGGAGGGCTTTTTAAACATCCTTCCTGGGGCCCATCTTCGTAGTTTCTGCCTCAGTAGATAGTGTGGTGGGGCCTGAAAAATTTGCATATGTCACAAGCTTGCAAAGAATATTGACACTGCGGGTGTGCAAACCATACTTTGGGTGCGGGAGGTCCGGAGACACTCCAAACGCCCGAGTGAAGAAGACGCAGTCATATCCATAAGGCAGATAGGATTAACAGGAATACTTTGCAGTGTGAGTAACTGCTTTGTATTACTGGGTGCGCATGCATGTGTGTGTTTTAAAGGCATCTCAGGGAATGCAGCTCGTACAGAGGTACAGAGAACTGAAACCACATGACGTGTTCAGGGACATAGAGTGTGCGTTACTGGAGCAAGGAGCTCAAGGCTGGCCAGTGGGTGACTGGGGAGAAGGGGGTGAAGGGGAAAGTGCAGCAAGAGGGATGCCAAGAACTAGGTAAAGCTCTGATCACAACACGTCTGTGTACCATAAGGAATCTGGTTGTTTCTTTAACCTGGTAACAAAGGAAATGAAAAAGACAAAAATCTGAAGAATCATAAAAGATTTCAAGGAGGAAGAGTTAACAATAGCATAGAATTTGGCCAAATATAATTTAGTCAACCCAATAATCTTGCTGAAATCACACTGCCGTTGAAAGTGAACCTCTCTGGAGTCTGGTTTCTTCCATTCTGGTGGTTTTTTGTACACCATGTGATGATTTCTGTGGTCTTAAAAATTACCCATTTTTCATTATTTTCCAAGCTCTTTTTCTATCCAATGAATGGGCAGCCAGTCCAGAATTGTTTACAGTAGTGAACAATTGAAATACAAAGACATTAACAATAAAAATATCTTACAGAAATAGGCTTTTTTTTTATTATAGAAGCAATGCATGCTTACTATAGAAACTATAGACCAAAGGGGGGGAAAAACCCTCACATAATCACACCTGTTATTTAGAAAATCACTGCTAAAACCCCTGGAGACTAAGTTCTCCGATCCTTTTCTATATCCGTGTGCACTCTTTGCTATTGAAATAGGGTCATACCATATGTTGTGAAAAACTAGCAAAACGTGTTGAAGCAGTCTGCCAGTCGTTGGACACGTACAAAATTCCACCTTAATTCTCGCTGTTTGACATTTAGTTTGTTGAGTATCCCCCGTGGCGGTTCCCTACTCCGAAAGATGAGGAAGAGGAGTCAGCCAGGCAGAGATGATGGGGTGGACAGAAGGACATTCCAGGCCTGAGCGGAGACCGGGAGGCGAGGAGGTGTTGGCCCCCGAGGAATGGGAAGTTTCCTGTGTACCTGGAGCCCAGACAGGGAAGACCGAGAGGCCTGGAGGCTGCAGAGGCTGTGACCTTACCACCAACAGCCTCTGCTTGGACATCCTGGACAATAATTGGCCAGAAGTAAGTCACTCAGGAAGAGAGTAGAACAGAGAAAACATGTGTAGCTGATCGCTGAATGGTATTCTTTCCTAGTCACATCGTTTTAACACGTTGTTCTCACCAACGTCATTTTGAGTAAGTTGTTTCTGGCAAATTGCTTTCAGTCAAACTATCTTGATCCAAATGAACAGGATTCAGGGCCTCACTGGAAGCAACGGTGTGCCAGAGCTGGCCCATGCGGGCTCCCATGCCAGTTCTGCCCATCTTCGCTCAGCTCACATTCAGTGACATCGCCTTGGGAGCTGGAAATCAGCAAGTGTTACAAATCAGGGAATTTTCTCCCATGAACACCAGTTCCCCAGCACACGACATAGCTGAGAGAGACGGGAAGAAGTCCAAAATAAAGGTCTTGGGTTTTGGCTTGGGACTCGAGCACTGATGTGGTTTACCAGAGCGAGGAAGCATTAACTTTGGAGTCAGAAGGGCCAGGGTTTGAATCGTAACTGTCGTCTTCCTGTCACTTCCAGCAGAGTAATTAACTTCTCTAAACCTCAGTTGTTTTTTTTTTGTGTGTGTGTGTGTGTGTGTGTGTGTGTGTGTGTGTGTGTGTGTATATATATATGAAATAGGGTCACTAACATTTAACTTACAGATCAGTTGTCAAAATGTATCCTTGAGAGACAGAAGCTATTATGATGATTACTGTAATGAAGGAGGAGCATGAGGGCATTAAGTTGATTTTGTAATTTGAGTTGAAGTTTGAGTTCCTTCGGGAGTTTTGGGTAGAGAATCCTGTAATAACAACAATCGCTAACGTTATGGAGTGTTGATTATATGCTTCTCCATGCATTGTTTCATTTAATCCCCAAGAGAACTCTAGAGGTGGCTACCAGAGACATAATTACCCCATTCTGTAGTTGAGGAGCCTGAGGTTTAAGTGAAGTAACTTTCTCATGGCTGGATGGCTGGTCAGTGCAGAGACAGGAATTGGAATGCAGGTTTATCTGAGTTCAGAGTCTGCCTTCTTAACCAGTGTGCATATGGGGTCTCCAGTCAGCAGAGACGTCTAAGGTCCACGGTATCAGTTTCTGAATCCTATGAGTTGTGGAAGTCTTAGCTTTGAATGCGGTCACACTGCAAGGGTCTCTAGAGTGAGAAGAATGCGATGCAGCCTGGATATGTAAAAGGGAAATACCCTTTAGAAGAGGAAGCAGTGTCAGCAGTTGGACATGCCAATTAAAGAGGATTCCTTGGATTTGGTGATATGACCAACCTCAAGAAAAGCAGTTTGGATAAGATCATGGAAACAGAGGCCAGCTTGCTTTTTGGGTTAAGGAGTGAATTGATGAGGAGGAAATGGAGGGAACTGGTGTAAAACTATTTTTGAAGACGAAGATGCTAGAGAAGAATTTGGAATCTGGAGAGATATTTCATAACATAGATGTGTTAGGAAGAAATAATACGTAGAAGTGGAGGCAGAGGAATATGACCGAAGGAGCCAAGTCCCTTAAGAGGCGGGTGGAATGGGATCCAAAACCTGTTTGAGGAACTATGACTGGATCAGTACTGGGTTTGGGCTTTGTAGGTTGGGTGGGCTAGAAGAAGGAGCAGGTGGAGCGTTGAGGATAATGGTCCATATAACTAAAGGCATGGCATCATAGACTCTAGGCCAACTAGAGAAAAAGTAAAACCAGACAGGTACTTGAAGACTAAGAGAATGTTGAATGGTCAGGGTCCTAGGAGTCTCAAAAGATGCTGAAAGAACTTGAGAATCAAAGAGCAATAGAGCTGTAGGAGTGGGGAGCTGTATACAGTGGATTGGATCTTCACACTGGATAATTCATACGTAGAGAAGTTCTGTGTCATTGACAAGGCCCCTGGTCTAGCGTGGAAGGTCAGTCTTTGAAGCAGAGTACAGATGAAGTTTACCAAAATTGGGGAGATCAAGGGACTCTAGGCCTAGAGTTCTGACTGAGACCTGACACTGGCTGGTATCCTCCCGACTCTTCACCCAACAAGACTGTATCTTCTCATAATTCTTTGTTAGGAATCCAGATGTTTATGCCTAGAGATGTGCCTCCCAGTGAGGGTGTAAATCCTCCTGATGGAGAGTGCTGTGTTCTTTAATTGGTGCCCGAGAGATCTGATAGAATCTTCTTTTCCTCAGGATCCTCTCCCTGGGATTGGTAGCAAAAGAATATAAAAGTCCTAGATCTGTTTCTTCTCCTTCTAGGAGATGCACAGCTTATGCTTTCAGAAGAATAACGTGAATAATAATAGCTGTCATTTGTTAAGCACCTGCTACATGCCAGCTACTATGCTAAGCACCTTATGTAGATGGTATCTTTACAGCCTTAGAACAACTCTCCGAGATGAACACAGATTAGAAAACTCCTTTGTCCAGGGTCACTCAGCCTATAAATGATGGAGCCAATATTCAAACCCAGGTGGTCTGCCTCTAAAACTCAAGACCCTCACTATGCAAAACTGCCTCTCAATGTCTCGGAGACCCAGGTCAGCCTCATGTAGGACATCAGTATATTCCTGTTTATGAAGGAATGGGAAACTAGCCACCCTTGAGATCCCTTGTCCTTGTCCCATAGACACACCATTGGGACTACGGCTCCTGACTGGCCTCTATCTCTCCATCTTCAGCCTGCTTCTCCATGGAATACACCTCACATGCCTTTGAGCAACCATCACCCCATAAATCTCTGCTTTCCTACAACAGTGCCCCTCACTGACAGGGGCAGAGAGAGATATCTTCCCAAAGCCCCTTGAAGTTAAGCCTCTGGGCTCATTTTGAAGAGAGCTGAGCAATGACATGAAAGGCATTTCATTCTATCACTGACTCTTAGAAATATTGGAGGTTTGTTTCACACAGATACATTACTGTGATAGAGCTTGGCTGTTCAAAGTACAAGGAAGCCTTAGTTCAAGAATGCTCAGAAAAGTAATATAAGAGGTATGCCAAGAGAAGAAAGCATTTCTTTTGTAATGATAAAAAATGATTTGTTCGATGGGACAGACCTCCTTGAAAATCATATTAATTTGCTTCTAAATAATTTGCTATTTGCTGAAAGCTGTTTTCAGCAAAAAAAAAAAAAATACCTTGTCCTGTACACGCCCAACTCTAACTTTCATATTTAAAAGATGCATTTACCAAAGTCTCATACTTAGATGAACTTCTGATGCATAATCATAAAGTAGTGATGGAAGAGAAATGGATGAGCACACAATTCAAAACTGTTCTATGTTGAGCATTTCTTTTAGCATATGTTCATTGACCACTTGATTTTTTTTTATTTTGACCCGTATCTGCAAGAGTAAAAGAATATTTCATCTTATCTTTCAAGAAGACAACCAGCAAGACAGTTTTGTTTTACCTCCAAAGTTAGGTATCTTCCTAAACATTATCCTTTTGTACCAAATCCCTAATCCCTCTAATCCTGCCTCCTCTAGAGTGCACAATGTGAGACAGAGCTAGTGAGAAGTAAACCTACACAGTCCATCCCAGAATCGTCCAGAAAAAATGCCGAGGAGGATTTGCCTTACTCCTTATCGTGGGGCCTGGGGCCAGAGGGCTGATATCCAAAGCCGGGTCCGAGAAATAATAACAAAAATGCAGCCAGAAAATTGAGTTGCAGCCAGGACTTTATTAAGGCACAGGTGTCAGCACCCCAGGGTCGAGGCAAAACCAAGGGTTGGGTGGAAGGAAGCAATCAAAAAGCCCGAGAGTAAAGAGCAGGAGAATGAGCTCTGCGGAAGGAGCTCAAGATGGAGGTCCGGTGGGGAGAGCCAGGGCCCCGGGCAGTGTTGTCGCAGGCACCCAAGCTGGCTTGTATCTCCTTCCTTGTGTCATTCATCTGGCCCAGAGGCCCTCTACAGATGATCCATGCCCGACGGGGTGTGTGAGGTCAAAACGACTTTCCTGATGCTCAGGCACTGTTTACCTTGGTTCACACTGCTGACATTTGCATCCGTGCTGCAAAAGCTGTGGTAGATGAACCCACAGGAACTGTTCTACCAGTCTGGAGTATGAATCAAGGCAGTAGCACCGAACTGTGCTCATAATCATTTCGTTCTGCATCACCTTGCCCCTCGGTGGGGGGGGGGGGGGGGGGATTGCCAGTTTCACTTAAGAATATCCTTAGTGAGGGACGCCTGGGTGGCTCGGTCGATTGAGTGAGTGTCTGACTTCAGCTCAGGTCATGATCTCGGGGTTCACAGGTTCAGGCCCCGTGTCAGGCTCTGTGCTGACAGCTTGAAGCCTGGAGCCTGCTTTGGATTCTGTGTCTCCCTCTCTCTCTGCTCCCCTCCCCCCCGTTCATGCTCACTCTCTCTCCATGTCTCTCTCTCTCTCTCTCAAAAATAAATAAACACTAAAAAAAAAAAAAAAAAGAATATCCTTGGTGAAGCAATAAGAATTATTTTACTAGGGGCTCCTGGGTGGTTCAGTTGGTTAAACCTCCAACTTCAGCTCAGGTCATGATCTCATGGCTTGTGGGTTTGAGCCCCACATCGGGCTCTGTGCTGACAGCTCAGAGACTGGAACCTGCTTCGGATTCTGTGTCTTCCTCTCTCTCTGCCCGCACTCTCTCTCTCTTTCAAAAATAAACGTTAAAAAAAATTATTTTATTAAATCTCAGTCCTCGAGCACACATCTTTTTAATATGCTAGGAAGTATTTGTACAGCATTTGGGTTACATGCCGAAGCATAATGGTTGTCTCCAGGAAAAGCTCTTTAAGTTGAGATCTGAACCGGCTACTGTTTTAATGAAACACTATTTTTATTTGAAAGAATGACTGACAAGCTATCGTTACTCAGACTTGAGTATTTGGTCAGCATTTTCTCAAAAATGAACGATGTGAGCCTGTCATTTCAAGAAAAACAACTGACAGTGTTTGTTGCCAATGATAAAATTCAAGCTTTCAAGTGAAAATTAGAATTTGGGAAACTTGTATCCACCACTGTGAGCTTGACAGTTTCTCAATACGTAAAGACTTTTCTGGTGAATTCAATGGTGATATTAACAAATGTGATTTTTTTTATATTGTATAATGAAAGGTGTTAACATTTAGAAGATCTGTGTAACTCAGTGAATTAATATTTCTCAGATAACCAATGCATGATATTACAAAATCGTGCTTGGGTAAAGGATCTATTGAAAGTACAAGATATACCACTGGATTTTAATGTAACAAAGTATGAAAAGTTAATTGATATGGTTTCATATTCTACATTGCAGCCAGCCTTTAAGAAACTACCACATATTGAGTTACAGTCTAGCATCAGAAAAGAATATCTGCAATTATCTGAAAAGACTATTAAAATACTCCTACCCTTTCAGCTACATGTCCGTGTAAACTGTATTTTTCCTTACATACTACAATCATACCACCACAAAGGGAATTCAGAAGCAGATACGAGAACCTAACTGTAATTTGTTAAGCGATGTATCGAAAAGACTTGCACGAATATAAAATCTCTTCTCGCTGTTTTGTTTTGGAAAATTTACCTAGTTTTCATTTAAAAACATGTTATTTTGGTTAAAAATGCAGTGAAATTATTGTCATTTTTAATGAAGTAATATTTTGAAATTTTCTCAGCTATCATTTCTAGTATGATAAATATTGGTAAAGCCTATAAAAACGGAAACTCTTCAGGGCTCTCGAGTTTTAAGAGTGTAAGGGAATCCTGAAGCCACAAAGTGTTGAGAACCACAGATCTAGTGTATATTGAGTACCTACCATACCTGGGCCTGGGCTCACGCAGGGACAGTGTGGTGTACTGGACAGACGTGGAACTTGCCCGCAGGACTAATGGCCACCTACAGCTAAACAGTAGTTCCCATGGAGTGTGGGAAGTGCAGTGATGGGAGAAGCACCAGGTGACACGGGAGCACATTGCTGGGGCACTTGGCCCTGTGTAAGGACGACTCCGCAGGAAGTAATGTCTCTGCTGTTTCTTTTTTTTTTTTTTTTAACATGTATACTTTAGAGAGAGAACACACAAGTGGGAGAGAAGGGCAGAGGCAGAGAGAGAGAATCTCAATCAGCCTCCACGCTCAGCGCAGAGCCTGATGCAGGGCTTGATCCCAGAACCCTGGCATCATGAGCCACAAATCAAGAGTCAGATGCTCAACCAACTCAGCCACCCAGGCGCCCTCTACTGATTCTTGTAGGTTGAATAAGAGTTAGCCAGGCAAAGAAGAGAGGTTGATTGCTTTGGATATATGGGAAAGCATGTACAGATCCCCATGCAAGAGATCATGGCTTCATTGCAGAAATAAAGGAAGTCGAGTGTAATTGGAGCACAGAGTAGAGGCAAGCTATGAAGCCAGGCTAGAGGACGGCAGCCAGATTACAAGGGGCTTTGTTAGGGCCTCCTTCTAGGGGAAATGGAGAATCTTGGACTGTTTTTAAGAAAGGAGAGTGACATCAGATTGTGTTTTAGACAGATCTCCCTGACTATAGAGAATGGATATCTAGAGGTAGGGGGACTGGTTGGGGGTCACTGTGGCCATGAAAGAGAGCTGATGGAGTCTGGGCTATGGTATGGCTGAGGTGTTGGGGAAATGTGGATGGATGTAAGAGATATTTTGCATGGAGAAGTTTACAGATCTAGGTAAATAGTTGGGTTGTGATTAGAGAAGAGTGGGGTAGACATCAAGATCAAATCTAGAGTTCAGGTTTAGCACTTGGGAGTAATGACAATGTTCACTGACAGAGGGAACATAAAAAGTACAGCTTTAAAAAGGAGAAGATGCACCTGGGTGGCTCAGTCAGTTAAGCATCTGACCCCTGATTTTGGTTCAGGTCATGATCCCAGGGTCGTGGGATTGAGCCACACGTTGACCTCTGCTCTGGGCATGGAGACTGCTTGGGATTCTCCCTCCTCCTCTCTCTCTGCTTCTCCCCCACTCATTCTTCATTCTCTCTCTCTCTTTGTCTCTCTCTCTCTCTCTCAAAAACAAAAACAAAAATTGTTTTAATTTAAAAAGGAGAAAGATGGAGTCCATTTGGGCCACCTTCAGGCTGTCCAAGAGTCGATGCCCACTCAGCATTTGGATCTGCAGTTCTGAAGTTGGCGGGGAGGTGAATCTGGACTTGAGACATAGATTTTGAGGGACATCAGCATATGAACAGCAACTGAAGCCAGGGGCTGAGTGAGATCTCTCAGAGAGAGGATTTAAGCAAGAAGGGAAGACTGCCTAAGAGAGAACCATAGGGCACACCAACCGGGGATAAAAGGCACCCAAAGAATTAGGGGAATCCAGAGACAGATGGGGTCATTGAGACCGAGGGGGAAGAGTTTCAAGAAGGGAGGAAGCATCAGGGGTGACCAGTGCTGTCAGGAGGTCAGTAATATGAGCATTAAGAGTATCTTTTCGATTTAGCAACAAGGAAGTTATTGAATCATTGACCGTACCCAGAACAATGTCTGTGGAGTGTAGGCTCCAACAGCTTGAAGAGAGGGGAGAGGGTTGGTGGAAGAGAGAGGGGAAAAGATCGCAGAGGGTGTGGGAGGTGGGAAAACGGAGAGGGATTGATTTGAGATTATTATGATTCTGTGGAGAGGAGCCCATTCACGAGGGAAGATTAACGACACAAGAGAGAAGGGGGAATCAGGAGAGCGAGGCTCCAGAAGAGTCAGGAGGGGAGGAGACTTGGAGAGCAGGTGGAAGGAAACCATGTCTCCAACAGGGAACCAAGTTCCAATCAAGGCATGATGTAGGGGGGGCATTAGCATAGATTAGTTTAATTAGAAGTGGAGGTTCCACGATGCTCAGTGAAAAGGTTTGGGAGTAGGAGAACAGTGGGAGTTTAGAGAAAGGACCAAAAGAAAGAAGAAAAAAATGCAGCAGCGTGAGGAAGAAGATGAAGAGATAGGAAGGCCAGGGGGGCTCACCAGAGTGACCAAGCTCAGCAGTTATGAGGAGGGAGGCAGGATGCATAGAGGGCTGTATCTTATTTTAGATACCGGTAATTTAATTGCAGCAGTCTTATCTTTTTACACAGTGATGCATTTTTATATCACAACCTAAAAATTACTCTCAACAATGGTGATTTTTTTTTTCTTTTGCTGAAATGTTATTTTGTGGCCAATTCAAATTATCCTTACGTGTTTCTGTTGTTTACTTTCATGTTCACCAGGTTAAATCTTCAGTTACGCTACTGCCATTAAGAGTTTCCTATGTAGAAAAATCTATTCATTATGAACACATTTATTGCTTCATTGAGTTGCCTATTTAAAATGCAGAGAACCACAAATTAAATGTAGTGCTTTTCCATTTTGAAAAAAAGCAGATGAATGGGTACTATTTTCTTGAATACATCATGTTTGTCTTACGTAATTATCAGTCCAGATTCATAGGCTAACAGATGCCAATCCTTACTTATTTTGATATCTGTTCCTTACTTAAAGGGATGCTTCCTAAGACTTGCGTGTGCCATGCTGTGCATCAGAGGAAATGATAAGGCAGATGTAATGGAGACAGTTGCTTGTTGGGGGGCAGCTAAGTGGTCAACAGAGAGGCTGGTCTCCAAAATGTATTTCTCTTGAGGTTAATTATACAAAGTATAAAACAACTTCGTCGAAATTGTGAAATAAAAATATCTCAAGCAGCTTCTGTATAAAATTAACCCATTGACTACTATTTCCAGATTGCAAGTCTGTAGCCCTCTACTAAACAGGCATTATCTGTAAGACTTTGGTATTTGTTCCAGAAACATTCTTTAATGACATATCCTAATTCCTCTCGATTTCTAATGGTGGTAAATGTGGGCATGCCTGTGTTGAATGTGTGTTAAGTGTGAACTACAGTATGGTACAAGGGCACCGTTAAATGAGAAATCTGCTGGGGCGCCTGGGTGACTCAGTAGGTTAAGCGTCTGGCTCTTGATTTCAGCTCAAGTCATGATCTCACAGTCACGAGTTAGAGCCCTGAGTCGAGCTCCAGGAGCCTGCTTGGGATTCTCTCTCTCCCTCTCCCATGTACACATGCCTCTCTCTCTCTCTCTCAAAATGTTTTTTAAAAAATCTGTCATTAATGCTTAGTGGATCTAATCTGGAGGTCAGTGTATTTTTTTTCCATTTCTTCCTATTGTAGCCTCAAAGAGGCCTTGTGTTCCATTTCTAAACCCATATAATGGATTCTCCTGTTGGCGAAGCTGCAACATGCTGATGGAGGGGGCTTTGTCTTTGACACCACGTGGTCCCGCCTAATCCCACCAGGCTCACGGCCCTATTATCCGGTTAAAACCACAAGCCCCTCTGTTCTCTCCGGTTGCCTCATCCCCATTCCACTTTGATCTTCCTTTGTTCGGACCCACCTTCACTTTCCCCTCCTTCAGACTGTCAGAGGACATCTCTGATCATTTTTCCCCCACCATAAATGAACTTTGCCGCATCCTTAACCGGCAAGTAAAACATTGCATCTGCCTTCTTGCTTTAAGTGGCATTGGGCTCTTTCCTAAGAGCTCTGCTCACGTGGTCTTTTGAGCAAACACAGCTCAAGACGCAAGATGCTGCTTGGAGACCATCATTTCCTACCCTGTGACAAACCCTACTCTTTTGCACTGTCATCCACCAACCTCCACGTCACCTGAATCACTTAGAGCCTCCCCCAGGCCCAACGCCCTGACATCATCTGGGGGCTCCCTGGCGCTTTAGCTCTTCAGTTCCTCCACGCTCTCAGTTCAGTGACCTTCACCTCCGTCACTTCAGCTGTCTGCTCCCTTAGCCGTACCCTGGATCGCTACAGGAAATGCATCATCTCTGAAATCTCACATCCAGATATCTGTTTTCCACGATGTAGAACCTCTGATACAGTAGTAGGTAGTAGGAATGTTTAGTGGCATCCATATTGTGTTTCTGGCTTTTCATAAGAACGTTTTTAAAGTCTCACCACTTCGTGTGTTGTTGCTATATAGGGTTTTGCTGGAAGGAAAAATCCCTTATAGTCTAAATCTGCTAAATTTTTCCATTATAAACAGGCACTGGGCTTCTTTGAATGTTTTTTCCCATACATGTGAGATGCACATATTGTTTTTCCGCCTTAATCTGATATTTGCAGCACTAAATATTTTCTCCTCCAGTTTTTCTCTCCTTCTGAAACTTCTTTTAGTTTAAGGTCTTTGCTTTCCCTTACATCACCTGTGTCTCCTTAATTTTCCTTTTGGTTTTTCCCTCTCTTTTTTTAGATATCTGTACTGCAGTCTGGGAGATTTCCAGTTTTATCTTACAGCTCATTAAATCTCTCTTAAGCTGTGTCAAACCTGCCAGTTATATTCGTTCATTCCAAGATTTTCAGTTGGTTCCTTTTTCTTTCTATCTCTTCTATATTTCATAACCTTAACATTTTTTTAATTGAGGTGTAATTGACAAATAACATTAGTTTCGAGTATACAACATAATGATTAGATGTTTGTACACATTGCAAAATGATCACCACAATGTTAACATTCCTTATGTTACATAGTTATAACAAATTATTTTCTTCTTGTGATGAGGACTTCTGAGGTCCCCTTTCGTAACAACTTTCAAATATGCAGTATGGTACTATTAACTAGTCGCCGTGTTGTGTATTCCATCCCCAAGACCTTTTATTTTATTTTATCCACGATCTTCTACATATTACAGTCTCATCTGATACCTACCATTCTTCCATTATGATTTTGAGGATTTGAAGTCTTCTTCAGAGTGTTCTGTTCTGTTCTGCTTTCTCAGATGTGAGTTGTCTCGTTCATTGGACTGTCTTTAGTCACGCTGCACATCCTTACATATTTTGTAATTTTCTTTTCTTTTCTGGAGGGCATAACTCCCCTATGGATTTGTTTTACAAGGGTTCTTCTGAGGGGTGGTTTGGAGATCCTTAGCTCTGAAACAAGCCATAAATTAAGCATAACCTGGGAATCCCACTGCAGGGAAGTAACAGTCTCTGAGCTCAAGAGCAGTACAGACTCAGCGGCTAGTCAAGTATAGGCATCTTGCCTTCATTTCTAGTCGCAGGTAATTTGGGGACTTAACCCCAACTGAAATAACAGAAAACTAATCTCATCCCACCCTCCCCACTCCCTGATATCTGTGGGGCATATTCAGTCCCTTTCTTCTGCAGATATAGAAACGCGAGACCCCCGCCCCAATTTCACAAAGGCCCCAGAGTCTTAATCATTATTTACCACCGAGGGTCATTCTCTTCTCCGATTTACAGAGGCATTCTTTTCTTGTTTTTAAAAATGGTTTCAATTAGTCGAGGCCCTGGCAAACAATACAATCTCGTTCAGATACTTAAATTCAAGAGATTTTAATGAAGAAACTATTTACAGAAGTATGGGCAGGAATAAAGAATCCAATAAGGTCATTTGAGAAGGCTATAACCACACCGAGTCCTGCAGACGCACAGGAGGAGATGTGATTATTAGCCTTCAGGGATAGCTTGCACTGCGACAAGGGGCCTCCTGGTAGAAGCTGAGTGCGGAGGGAAGGAGCCACTGTTAGAAAGCAGGCCCGAAACAGGGAGGGAGCAGGAAACAAATATCCCATCCTATCTCTTCATACCCTCCTGTCTCTTGCTGGTACCTTATGCCGGCCAAATGCAACTAGAAGGCAGGGAGCCCAAGTCATGTAATCTGGAGGGGCACAGAGCAAAGCAGAGAATGCAAATAGAAAATAAACAGAACAAGGCTTATGGGATCTCACAAATATTTTACCTGTTATTTCTGTATGTTGCCTCAGACTGAGAATTTTCAGCAAGTGTTTACTCTGCCATGTTGACTCAAATCTAAGAATCCCTATTTCAACCTCTTACCCAGATGACCCCCTCGTTCAGGCATACCCCTGATGTTGGCACGCCTGGGACAAGAGTACATGTGGAATCCCAAGCTTATGTGTGTGCGTATGTCTATCTATCTATATAGCGTATCTATCTATATATTGTAAAGCAAGGTAAGCTATTAAATTTGTTCTCTCTTCCTACCTTGAAAAATATACTTTAATAACAAGCTAGAAGGCAAAGGTTTGATTTAGAAACCATCAATTCCTTGAAGGTCCACATGGGACATCAATGGCCCCTGTCCCCTGGCTCTGCTCCCAGTGGCAAGGGGTCTCACACACTTATGTGAACAGCATCCCTCACTCCAAGCTTCATCCACATCTCTTACAAACAGTCACCCTTTGAGGAGGCCCCCGGGAAGAGGCCCACAGAGGCACTGAACGTGGGCCTAGGGCTTTTTGGGTAGGGAATCAATCCTAGGGCCCCAGGTACCTGGAATGTCCTCTCAAAGGTGGAGGATGTAGGCTCGGGTCAGCCCATCCTGCAGATTCTTTGTTATATGGAGAGGGGTGTAGCCAGATAAGGGCCAGAGCAGAGCCCTTCCAGAATGTGGGGTCCAGGGCAGGGTCCCGTCTGGCCCGGGCCTACTACTGGTCCCATTACACTTGATCTTAACTTCATCAGGCCCTCCAGTCCCTTCCCCCTCTGTGTTTTTCTCGGACGGTGAGGCTCGTGTGAGGCTGTCTAGGGTCTAGACTCTTGGCAATGCCCTCAACTTCCCAGCACCCCCCGCCCCCTGTTCCTCCATCACTCCAGCCTGGCCAAACCACAGCCACAGCTCAGCTCGACTCTCTGTCTTCTGCCTTCCACTGAGGTTCCTGAGTGCCTGCAGTATACACAGGATACACGGTATAAACGCGTCCATCCCACCTGGGCCTCTGTGCCGCCGTGGGTCCTTCTTCATTCTCCAGGCATCTCTTTCCTGGTTCCCACAGGAGTATTTTCAAACCTTTGCCACTTATGTTGGGCTCCTGCCCCACCATCTTCCCTGTCACACTCAGCAAGTGGCCTTGCTTCCCATTTCTTAAGAAAATTGACGTTTTAGGGCATCTGGGTGGTTCCGTCAGTTAGGTATTCAACTTCCGCTCAGGTCATGATCTTGTAGTTCGTGGGTTCGAGCCCCTCATCGGGCTCTGTGCTGACAGTGTGGAGCCTTGCATGGGATTTCACCCTGTCTCTCTCTCTCTCTCTCTCTCCTCCCTCTCTTCCTCTCTGCCCCTGCCCCACCTGTGCACACACTCTCTCAAAATAAATAAATCAACTTAAAAAAAATCCTGGATGGCTGAGTTGGTTAAGCGTCCAACTTCGGCTCAGGTCATGATCTCACAGTTCGTGAGTTCAAGCGTCGGGCTCTGTGCTGACAGCTCAGAGCCTGGAGCCTGCTTCGGATTCTGTGTCTCCCTCTCTGTCTTCCCTTCCCCCACTCATATTCTCTCTCTCTCTCTCTCTCTCTCTCTCTCTCTCTCTCTCTCTCTCTCTCAAAATTAAATAAGCATTAAAAAAAATTTTTTTTAACCCAGGCTTTAAGAAAAAGGAACAAAGAGAATTGAAGTTCTCCGAGCAGGAATGTCTTTCACTCCCTGCTCCCTCTGTGTTTCTACTGTATGTTGTCCATCAGGACATGGTGATGAGGAGGCTGGAGATCCCACCACTCACCACTGACCTGCCACTACGAGTCCTTCCCTCCTGCCACAGTGGTGAAGGTGCTGTTCCCTCTGCCCCACAGTGTCGGATAGACCCTTCCACAGGAGCCCCTGTCTGCTTCCTGTGGACCCAAGTGCATCAGTTAGCCACTGTGTCTGAAGCTATGCGTTTAGGCCATGCCCACCCCTCTGTTCTCACATCCAAATCCCTTCCAGTCCACTGCGACCTCTTTTCTGCCCCAGGGATGCCGCCGTAACCGCTCTGACCAGGTTCGACAATGGCCTCTTTGCTGCTAAAACCAGCGGCTGCTTTAGTTGCTCTCCATAGCATTTGACACATACAAGCTCACCCCCTCCTAACCATGCTCTTTGCCCTTGACCTCCACGCTCTTCTGCTCTCCTGGCCAACTTTCCCAGGCTCCTTCCCTTGAGTGCGTCTCCCTCAGAGTCCCGCCCTCACCTGCTTCCCTTCTTACTCATTATACCCCCAGAGCCTGACCCGTACAAGGTGCTCAGTCAGTTTCAAATGACATGCGCAAATCAAGCTGCTGGTTTCAAATTCAAGCAATATACTCAAAAGTCTTTAAAAGTTTAAGCAAGAAGGAGCAAACTTTTTTCATAAGGATACGCATTTCCAATTATAAATGATGTATTACTTATTGCAACTGGAGTCCACTGAGGGGAAAAAACCATAATAGCTTATTTCAGAACTAATATGGCTATACGTTAGCAACAGAAATGATGTAGCTATCTTATTAGAAATACAACAAAGAGATTACTTAGCAGCTGTCTACCCACACTGTCATTTCATTTTGCTCTGTGGTTTTTGGCAGAGAATCTAAAGAAGGAAAAAAAAAATAATTAAGCCACTCTCTGTTCTCTTAGACTAAATGATCTCTGCTGTTCTGAGAAACAAATCTTAAAAGACAATGTGTATTCCATGATTATTGGAAATAGTACATCTTCAGAGTATTTTTTCCCCCTGGAGACGTGCGGTTAAACGCGATGGCCCCTTCCCGTCCAGGTCTTGTAAAGTTTCTCGTAGCTTTATGTGCCATACGCAGAAGTTGAGGGCCCAACGCCAGCCTGGGGGCCATCATTAGATCTTGAAACCCACTTTGAAAGAAAGAATTCCACAGAGATCTATTTAGGGCTCTCTTTTCATTGAGATAAAGAGGTACCACATGTAGAGCATTCATTTGTTTATTCATTCATTCAACAAATAATTATGTTAATAGCCACTTACAGTCATCTTAGAATGGATATTATTTAATGTGTGGAAAGCTGCTTGGCAAAAGAGATGCTGAGTTTATTTTTAACTTTCTTGGGTCTTTACCTGACAAGGTTTCTTTCCCCCACCTTCAGACTGTGAGCAGCATCCACTCTGCATAGGCACATGTGTTGTGTTGTCAGGATTCCATCTCTCCCTGCCATAGTCATCGGAACAATGACCTGGGTCATGGTAGCTTTGTGCTACTTCTGTGCTTAAGCAGAAGGAAAACTCTTATCAGTCCAGGAAAATTAAATCAGAAGTCAGGACTCCATTGCCTGCTGATTTGTACAGTTCACCCATTTACAGCCTGAGTATGAACTAAAAAAGTAATGTGACCACTTCAATTTTTATGCACATGAGCAAGAACATGAATCTGGCTAACAGATAGTTGAGACAAGTGCAGAATTCATGGGGGAAACTATTCCTGCTCTCAAAGCACATGGCAGAACTGAATACGGCACATAGCCCAGGGAAGGAACTCAATGCGTGTCAGTATAAGAGTGTAAAAGTCATTGTCCCCAGTGACATAACTGTGTGACTTTGGCTGCGTGTGAGGTCATGGGGAGTGGTGAGGCTTATGCCAAACCAAAGAGCTCCCAAGTTGCCTAAAGGCATCCATCCAATGTTTACAGCAGCACTATAAACAACAGCTAAACCATGGAGAGAGCCCCTGTGTCCATCGACGGATGAATGGATAAAGAAGATACACACACACACACACACACACACACACACACACACACACACACTGGAATATTACTCAGCCATCAAAAGGAATGAAATCTTGCCATTTGCAATGACGTGGATGGAGCTAGAATGTTTTATGCTAAGTGAAATAAGTCAGAGGAAGACAAATGCCATATGATTTCATTCATATGTGGAAGAGACAAAACAGTTGAACATAGAGGAAGGGGGAGAAAAGAGAGAGAAGTGGAGAGTAACCCAGAAGAGACTCTTAATGATAGAGAACACACTGAGAGTTGCTGGAGGGGAGGTGGGCGGGGATGGGCTAAGTGGGTGATGGGTATTAATAAGGGCACTTGCTATGAGCACTGGGTGTTGTATGTAAGTGATGAATCACTGAATTCTACACCTGAAACCAACTTAACCATATATGTTAAATAACTAGAATTTTGATAAAAACTTGAAAAAATAAATTGATAAACCCTATGCCAGCCATACAAAGACATGTCTAGAGATTCAATCCTGCCCAAGATTGAGTTTTCAATCTCTGTATCATGCCTGTCCCTTGACTTATTTCCTGTCTTCCCCTTGCGGTTGCCTTGGTTCACACTTCCTCTTCCCAGTGCCGGTCACCCCAGATCTCCTGCTTGCTGCCTCAGACAAAAGCTGCAATCAGACAATTTCTACCTGTCTCAGAGAACAGCCTTTACACAATGTGCCTGGGTTTGAGAGTGTTTGCGTGTGTATGAACCAAGCAGCATTTAAAACCCTGTAAAGGGACATCTGGGTGGCTCAGTCAGTTAAGCATCTGACGTCGGCTCAGGCCATGATCTGTCTCATAGTTTGTGAGTTCAAGCCCCACGTTGGGCTGTCTGCTGTCAGGGCAGAGCTCACTTTGGATCCTTTCTGTCCCTCTCTCTCTGCACCCACCACCCCCCCCCCCAATGCTCTCCCTCTATCTCTCTCAAAAATGAATAAACATTAAAAATTTTTTTTTAAATAAAGGGGCACCTGGGTGGCTCAGTCAGTTAAGCATCCGACTTTGGCTCATGTCATGATCTCACAGTTCATGGGTTCAAGACCTACATCAGGCTCTGTGCTGACAGTTCAGAACCTGGAGCCTGCTTCAGATCCTGTGTCTCCCTCTCTCTCTGTGCCCCTCCCCCACTTAGGCTCTGTCTCTCTTTCAAAAATAAACGTTAAAAACACTTTTTTAATAAAAATTAAAAATAAAACACTGTAAAATTTTTTCAATCTTTGTTAGTTTTTATATTACATATACGATACATGTTCTTTATTGAAAACGTCTAGTAATACAGAAATAAATAAAGTAAAATGTGTTCATTCCTTTCTCCCCTCTGCCAATCCCATTCCGCAGATAGATACAATTAGCTGTCTGTGGTGTATATATCCAGATTTTTTTCTGGGCATATAAGCTAACATATACAGGCACATACTTACATACATAGATTATTTATAATTTCATTAAAATGCTACCGTACCATTCTGCAACTTGCTTTTTCATATAATACAAATTTTCGTACTAGTCCGATTATATCACATGCTTCATAACGGCCGTTCTTTCAGTAGTGTATTGGTGCAGTGACTTACTTAACCAGTCCCTATGAGTGACGTTTAAATCGCGTCTAGGGGTCTCCTATTTTTCTGTTCTTACTTAGCTCTGTACGTGGATATGCCATAGGCATCTCCATGGTCAAAACCTAACTCCTCATCTTTCCCCCCAAAACTACCCTCTTGTAGTTTTTCCATCTTAATTAATGGTATCTGCACCCTTTGTGTTGCTTATGCCAAAAACCTCGGCATCACCCCAAGCTCCCTTCTTTCTCTTGCATTTCACATCCGTCATGTCAGCACCCTGTCCAGGCTGCAGCCACCAGCCCGGGCTCCCAGTCAGGCCCCATGCTTCTGCCTTTGCCCTGTGTCTGTTCTCAATTCTGTCCTCAACCCAAGGGATCTTTAAAAAAAAATTTAATGTTTGTTTATTTGTTAAGAGAGAGAGAGAGAGAGAGACAGAGACAGAACGCAAACAAGGTAGGGACAGAGAGAAAGGGAGACACAGAATCTGAAGCAGGCTCCAGGCTCTGAGCTGTCCACACAGAACCCAATGTGGGACTCGAACTTACGAACCATGAGATCATGACCTGAGCCGAAGTCAGAGGCTTAACCAACTGAGCCACCCAGGTGCCCCTCAAACATGCATCAGGTCAGGTCACTCCTCTGCTCCCAACCCTCCAGTGACTTTTCATCTCACTTGCATGAAAGCCAGCGTCCTTACAGTGGTTGACAAGGCCTTAAATGGTCCCTCCCCTTCTCCCACGATTTCCCCCTACCCCCACCCCTGTCCCTGCTCATGCTGCTCCAGCCACCCTTGCCTTCTCGCTTTTCCTCATTTAGGTGCGTTCCTGTCTCAGGGCCTTTGCACATGCTTTGCTTTCTGTCAGCAGTGCTCTTCCCCTAGATATGCACAAAGCTTGCTTCCTAGCACTTTCAAATGTTTGCTCAGCTGCCCCTTCCCCATGAGGTCTTCACCGACTATGGTATTTATAAAGAATATACTTCCCAGCCTTTTTTTTTCTTAAGTTCATTTATTTATTTTGAGAGAGAGAGCATGAGCAGGGGAGGGGCAGAGAGAAAGGGAGAAAGGATCCCAAGCAGGCTCTACGCTGTCAGG
Source organism: Acinonyx jubatus (assembly GCF_027475565.1). Taxonomy (NCBI): domain Eukaryota; kingdom Metazoa; phylum Chordata; class Mammalia; order Carnivora; family Felidae; genus Acinonyx; species Acinonyx jubatus. Next base: position 130,752,378 of record NC_069386.1, on the reverse strand, counting down.
TACAGAGTCTGACTCAAAGCTCGAACCCACAAACTGTAAGGTCATGACCTGAGCCAAAATCAAGAGTTGGACATTTAACTGACTGAGCCACCCAGGTGCCCCCAGATCTCTACCTAAGTTCCAGACTCGCTCATACTTAGCCATCTCTGCTTGGGTGACTCCTAACATCCCAAACTCAACATATCCAAACATTTTTCTATTTCAGTAAATGGCTTCACCATCCACCCATTGATTCAAGCTAAAATTGCCCAAAGGGCTTCCTAGAATCCTACCTTTCCTTTATCTGCCTCCCTATCCCACATCCCTGATGTAGTTCCTCAGCAAATACCATTGGTTCTGTGTCCACAGTACTTTTGGAGGTGCTACTGAAAGTGTGGTCTGCAGATTGGTGCTGGTCCGTGAAGTCTTACTGATCTGTGACAAGTTAGGTCTAGAAATTGAGAGTAAGCACTGGGAGGCTTCCATAGCAGTTTCAAATTGCTACGATGGCCAAGTTCACCAGGGTAAACTCATCTCACTGAACAGGGTATAGACCACCTCAGTATTGGCAAGCTCAAATGGTGAGTCATAAAGTACAAGTTGTGTAATAAATAATCATGTGCAATAGAACCATATTGTAACGTGATATTTTATGAGATTTGTCAACTTGTACCCTAAAAGTTTATCAAGATCTGTGAAAACGTAAGCATTTATTTTTACAAGTTAGATTTACAAGTTTTAATTTTTAATTGGCAATTTTCATTTCATGATTTAACACTATTAATTAGGGGAATAAAATTTATATTAGCTACTTTTCACCCTCACTTTGTTGAAGGCAAAACAATCCCCACCGGAGGTTGTTTTTGTTTTGTTTTTTGTCTCAGGAGGTTTGGGGGTGGGGCAAGAAAATACTTAGCTTTTTTGAATGTAGCAAGAGTATAAACCAAATGGTGAAAATGGAAGTAATTCTGAAAGAGAAAAGACCCAAGAGTTCATATTGGTTTTCCCTGAAACTATGATCCCTCACCTACAGAGTTCAGTTTATAGCCATCATTGATGTTGACATCCTGAAAACCTAGTGTTTAATTATTTGTAGACTTGTAGTGGCTACGAAGCAATGGAACCATCAAAACGTGTGAGTCACCGACTTAACAAACGTTAAGTTCAAAACCACAAAAATGTTTTGAAAGAAAGAATATTGGCCTAAAAGTCTGATTGAAGCAGATGTTCAATATTTTCACATATAAACATTAGGGCTTCCTCAGGCTTCTTAATAAATAGTATTTCAGCTTGCCAAGACTAAAATCCGTATACGGCGGCCAGGACCTTGGTGGAGAGTGTATCGGAGGTATTTGTTTGGAAATGTTGGGTGAATCCACAGCAAAGAAGGTAGCTCAAGTACTACGTCTGGGACCTCCATCGCTCAGCTGTTCAGGAACTGGCCAGTAAAGGGAACGACCAACTCACAGAGCATCTCCAACCATCAACATAGTTTTTCATTGCGGCACGATAATCTCACTCATCTTCCTGTTTGTGATGGTGATAGGAAGGGAGATTTCTTTTTTTTTTTTCAACTTTGTTGCCGACTAACATAAGCAAGTCTGAACTATGTAACACTAGGAAGGATTACTTTTGTCTACAAGGATGGTTTGGAGTTTACATTCTGCGTAGGAGCACATTCTGATGGTGCTGAGTAGTTACCCTGATTAAGGGGCTCACATGAGAATACAAATCAAGTACTGTTTCTCTTGTGAGAAAGAAGAATGGTGGAACTAAACAGTAGGCATCGTGTCCTACTAAAAGTCATGAATTAGGTAAAAGCTGGTGTGTTACATCCTGGATTATTCTCTCGTGTTACATGATACTTTGGAACGAGATCTATTATGGCATGCTGAGGTCTGATGATAATTGAGAGAACAAATGTTTGAGAATGTTTGATCTACAGAGCAACTCACCATTTCTACAAAACCAGAGGACGGTTTGGTCCCAGCTTGTCGAAAATGTGAATTGGACAAGCAGGGTTGCTTAAGCTCTTCAGTACTTTTAATGGTCTCAGTGCTTCCATGCAAAGAAGAAATGCAACATGTTTTTCAAGATAAGATCAAAGGGCAAAAACGAAAGTTAGAAGCTTGCAAGAACAGTTTCTACAGATTATTATGACACATATTCCATAATTTAACAATTATCAATGATGTAGGTGATGATCTTGATATTGCACATCTGTGAAAAGCTATCACAAAACACCTTAAAGTTTGATAAAGCATTTTAAATTTTCTTTTCCATCAAAAGAAGATCTGTGCCTAAAAAATTCATGGGTCCAGGATCCATTTCTTTCATCAAAAGATGATTTAGATGTAACTGTAACCTACAGGATACATTGCTGACACTGACTTCTACTTAAGTATTTAAAGGACTCTGAAAACATAGCAGCACTTTCTTCATTTTAGATAAAATTTAAAAGGGAATAAACTGAGTTTATTAAAATTGCTCTAAAGTCTCTTACTCCATTCTGGGAGACTGCAGTGTCTCCTCCTTACTCCTCTTCCTCTCCCTCTCCTTAATTATTAGCAAAATAAAACATAGAAACCGTTTAAATCTACACCATCTCCTGCTAGTGGTCTTGGCGATCTGAGCTAAATTATTAATCAAGACTCAAGTCTGTTTGCCACACTAAAAACTTTAAATATTTCTATATACTGTTCATTCAGACTGTGCCTATAACCATTTAATATAGGGATTCACGTTTCCTTTAAGATGAAAAAAAAGCTACAGATGTAATAGTGAGCCTATTATATCAGTGGCCCATATGCATACTTTTAGCAAATCAGCAACATGTACAATTTTCCTACTTCTTTCTTTTTCTTTATATTATGTTTACCCTGGTTAATATTTATTGCACTGTAATTTCCTGTTTGTTAAACTAATAACACAAAATTGCAGCTTTTATCTTGTATGTCTTGTTTTAATTTTGTTTTCCTAATAATTCATTTTTATTAATTTTTACAAAGTATCAGTTTGCAGCAGACTGGAAAAATTTTAAAAGGGTCCTTCACCACAGAGAATTTAAGCAGCACTGCCTTATGGAACTGAATATAAAATGAGAATTAATTCCCTTTGTAAGAATTAATACTCTTACAAAGTCTCTCAGACTACCAGACATGCTCTCAGTAACTTTATTTTAAAAAGAAAATCAAATGGGGCACCTGGGTGGCTCAGTTGGTTAAGCATCTGACTCTTGATTTTGGCTCAGGTCGTGATCTCACAGGTTCATGGGTTCAAGCCCAGCATCGGGCTCTGCACATCCCTGCTTGGGATTCTCTCTCTCCCCTTCTCTGTCCCTCCCCCACTTGCTCGCCCCCCCCCCAAATAAATAAATAAACAAAATAAAATAAAAATAATAAAAAGAAAATAGTAGTTGAGCCTGAAGCAGCCTCTGGCAATGTGAGGTTCTGATGCCTGCAGAGATCACCTGATGAAACCGGCAAATAGAGGAAGAATGAAAGTTAACACAGATATAGTTTCTGTGCCTGGTGTTGTAAATTCATAATTGCAAATATTGGCTATCATTATAGACAAGCCTTTAAAAATCATTTTAAGAGCAATACAGTAAATGGTTTCATATTTGGAGATCACATATATATTATGTGTTATATATATGTATATATATATATATATGTACCTATATATATATATATATAGGTATTATATATATTATATAATATTTTTAAAAACACACCTTTGTAATGTGATGCAAATAGCTATAAAGTGGCTTTACATAAAAATGTACAATGTCAGTACCAGGCACAGAATTACAAAGTCCTGTACCCCAGTAACTTTAACAGATGTGAAGGTGACCACATGCCCTGGAAAACAGAGATAAGGTCTCCCAAGTGGCTCTGGTGCTCATGAAAACATTTCTGTGAAGGTGCACCTGAAGAATGGACATATTGTTTCATGAGACCTGATTGCAGAAAAAGCACTGAGTGCTAGTTGTTTTTGTTTGTTTGTTTGTTTTGTTTTTTAAAAATTTACATCCAAATGAGTTAGCATATAGTGCAGCAACGATTTCAGGAGTAGATTCCTTAGTGCCCCTTCCCCATTTAGCCCATCCCCCCTCCCACAACCCCTCCCATAACCCTCAGTTTGTTCTCCATATTTATGAGTCTCTTCTGTTTTGTCCCCCTCCCTGTGTTTGTATTATTTTTGTTTCCCTTCCCTTATGGTTGTCTGTTTTGTCACGTAAAGTCCTCATATGAGTGATGTCATATGATTTTTGTCTTTCTCTGACTAATTTCACTTAGCATAATAGCCTCCAGTTCCATCCACATAGTTGCAAATGGCAAGATTTCATTCTTTTTGATTGCTGAGTAATACTCCACTGTATATATATACCACAACTTCTTTATCCATTCATCCATCGATGGACATTTGGGTTCTTGCCATACTTTGGCTAGTGTTGATAGTGCTGCTATAAACATGGGGGTGCATATGTCCCTTCGAAACAGCACATCTGTATCCCATGGATAAATGCCTAGTAGTGCAATTGCTGGGTCGTAGGGTAGTTCTGTTTTTAGTTTTTTGAGGAACCTCCATCCTATTTTCCAGAGTGGCTGCACCAGCTTGCATTCCCACCGACAATGCAAAAGAGATCCTCTTTCTCTGCATCCTCGCCAACATCTGTTGTTGCCTGAGTTGTTAATGTTGGCCATTCTGACAGGTGTGAGGTGGTATCTCATTGTGGTTTTGATTTGTATTTCCCTGATGATGAGTGATGTTGAGCATTTTTTCATGTGTCAGCTGGCCATCTGGATGTCTTCTTTGGAGAAGTGTCTATTCATGTCTTTTGCCCATTTCTTCACTGAATTATTTGTTTTTTGGGTGTTGAGTCTGATAAGTTCTTTATAGATGTTGGATACTAACCCTTTATCTGATATGTCATTTGCAAATATCTTCTCCCATTTTGTTGGTTGCCTTTTAGTTTTGCTGATTGTTTCCTTCGCTGTGCAGAAGCTTTTTATTTTGATGAGGTCCCAGTAGTTCATCCGCGTGCTAGTTGTTAAGCTGTGGCTTCTCCGTCCCAAACCTGCCCTTCGTTGCCCTTTGCATGGTAAGACTGGAACCAAGACTCTGGAAACCACCTTTCTCCTTTAGCAGCTGCCTCTCATCCTGTTAGGTCTCCTAGGGCTGCAGAGAATACCAGGCGGCTAGAGGGGAAGCAGTGGCTCCTTCCTGTCAGTACTCTCAGTTCTGCTGGGTCGCCCCAACAACATTTTTCACTCCACACCTGTAGATGGTTCTCAGTTCCCGCTGGTTCCCACCCTGCAGCCTCAGAGATACCAGCTGTAGCCCCCAGCACCCTCTGCAATGGGCTGGGCTCCAGCTTCCCAGGCCTTCTAGATCCATCTCTTCTCTTTGTTTCTTCAGTCCTGAGGACAGTGGAGGCTTCAAGGATTCATAGTTATTACCATTTGGGGGGCACCTGCGTGGCTCAGTCAGTTAAACATCCAACTTCAGCTCAGGTCATGATCTTACAGTTTGTGGGTTCAAGTCCCATGTTGGGCTCTGTGCTGACAGCTGAGAGCCTGGAGCCTGCTTCGGATTCTGTGTCTCCCTCTCCCTCTGCCCCTCCCCTCCTTGCACTCTGTCTCTCTCTTTCTCAAAAATAAACAAACATAAAAAAAATTTGACATAGTTACTACCATTTTTTTTACAACCTTTTTTAAAAACTGTGTCGTTTCTCTTTCGCCTTTGTAGCCCTCCAGTACCTGTCTAGCCTATTTCTTATAATAAATACTCTCTTTTAAAATAACTGTTGTGTTTATTTCCTGACTGAATCTGACTGATCCTGACTTGGTACCGGAGGGGGCCCAGGTGGTCTGGGGTTGGTGTGGTTGCATCTTGGTTCTGAATGCCGAGCTGAGCCACTCACCAGTGCAAAGTGGAATGTTAGTAATCTGGGTCACGCGGTGGCATCGTGATTCGTCAGCCCAACCCATGAGGTGGGTGGTGAGGTGTAGTGCTTCTGAAGCAAGTAACTTGAGGCCACCGTTGTAGTAGCGATGACACTAAGGGTACAGAATGGTCTCTTTCTGCCTGGGCGGTGTGTTCCTGGGGGAAAAAAATGACAAACTCCAGTGTTTAAACACCCAGCCCAGGCCATAAATGGCGAATCTCAAATGATTCTACTTGTCTCCTCTCCACTATCACTACCCTACATGAGCCACCCCCTTCCTCCCCTGATGTTTGCAGTGGCCTCCCCCTTATAGTCCCCCATCCTGAAAATTCATCTTCATAGCGACCAAAGTACCTTATATAGCACTTGCCACAGTCCGTACCCATCTCTTGTGTGTACTTGTATGTGTGCCCCTCCCCCAAACTGTTCTCCATCCAGCAGAGACCTGTCTGACCTGTTGGCTAATGTATTAGCCAGTATCTATGTAATATCTACCATATAGTAGATGATCAATCAATATTTGTTGATTGAATGATCCTGGGAAATAATTTTCCATCAGTTAATTTAAAATTTTAGTCACAAAGCATTTCCAGCATGCAGAAAAATCCCATAATCAACCCAGATACCTGCCAACCAAATTTAACAGGTTTTCACGTTTGGCCATATTTACTTCAGACTGCACTTTCTTCTCTCTTTCTCTCTCTGTTTCATTTTTTCAAGAACCGTTAAAGAATAAGAAACTTGTCCATTTCATCTACATTCAAAATTATTAACACAAGCTATACATGCTAGTCTCATAATATCTTTAATGACTGTAGGATCTGCCCCCTACTGTCAATCCTGATAGAAGTCATTTGTGGGGTGTTTTCCTTCTGATCAGTCTAGCTAGAGGTTTAGCAATTTTATTGATCTTTAAAGAACCCTCTCTGGTTTCATTCATTTTCTGTATTTTTTCCATTTTCTAGATCAATTGATTTTTGCTTTTCTACTCATTTATTTTGCTTTACTTGCTTCTATTTATTTCCTTCTATTTATTTTGGTGTACTTGCTCTTTCTAGGGCATCTATATAGATATAGATATATAGATATCTGTAGATACTTCAATCACTGATTTTAGTCTTCTGTTATAAGATTTAAAACTTTATATTTTGGAGCACCTGGGTGACTCAGTTAAGCATCCGACTCTTGATTTCAGCTCAGGTCATGATCTCATGGTTTGTGAGATCAAGCCCCATATTGGGCTCTGCACTGACAGCTCAGAGCCTACTTGGGATTCTCTCTCTCCCTCTCTGGCCCTCGCCTGCATTCTCTCTCGTTCTCTCAAAAATAAATAAAATAAAACTTTATATTTCTAAGCATTGCTTTAACTGCATGCCACAGTTTTCTTGTTTTCATTATCATTCAGTTCAAAACAGTTTTCTAATTCTCCTTGTGTTTTCTTCTTTGACCCATAGCTTATTGAGAAATGTGTTGTTTAATTTCCAAATACCTAAGAGATTTTCCAGATTTTTTGTTACTGATTTTTAATTTAAATCCTTTTAAACTTACTGTAATTTTCTTTTTAATGTCTCATCATCTGTCTTGGTGAGTGTTCCATGAGCATTGGAACGGAATGAATATATTTTAGATGTTGAGAGTAGGGCTCTTTAGATGTCAGGTCAAGTTGGTTGATGGTGTTACTTATTCCTATTATTATTACTGGTTTTCTGCCTCTGTTTTCTATCATTTATTGAGAGAAGAATATTAAGATAATCATCTATAATAATAGATTTGTCTGTTTCTCCTTTTAGTCTTCTCAGTTTTAACTTCATGTATTTTTAAAGCTCTGTTATTAAGTACATATACATTTAGGATTGTTATGTCTTCTTGACTAACTGATTCACTGTCTTATCATTATGAAATATCTCTTTATCCCTGACAGTCTAATTCCTTGTTCTGAAGTGATATTGCTGTAGTCACTCTTTTTTTTTTTCTTTTTTTTTAGAGCATGAGGGGGTGAGTGATGGTATGGGCAGAGACAGGAGAGAGAGAATCCCAAGCAGGCTCCACACTGTCAGCACAGAGCCCCACTTGGGGCTCGATCCCACAGCCATGAGATCATGACCTGAACTGAAATCAAGAGTGGGACAGGGGCACCTAGGTGGCTCAGTCGGTTGAGCATCTCTGACTCTTGATATTGGCTCGGGTCATGGTCTCAGGGTCATGGGATCCAGCCCCATGTTGGGCTCTGCCCTGACAGCATGGAGCCTGCCTGGGATTCTCTCTCTCTCCCTCCCTCTCTGCCCCTCCCCCACTTGCTTGCACGTGCTCTCTCACTGTCTCTCTCAAAATAAATAAATAAATGTTAAAAAAAAAAAGGTAGATGTTTAACTGATTGAGCCACCCAGGTGCCCCAGTCTCTCCTTTTTTTGTCATATGTTTTTTATTCTTTTGCTATTGACTAATTTATATCTTTCAAAGTGGATTTCCTAAGGATAGGGTAAAGTTGAGTCTGCCTTTTTTAGTCAGCCTATCTCTACTTTTTAATTAGAGCATTTAGTGTATTTACATTTAATGTAATTATCCATCTGGTTGGGTTTCAGCCTCCCATCTTTATACTTGTTTGTTTCTTCTATTTGTCTTCAGTTTTCTTTCTTCCTCCTTTCTTACCTTTATTTCTAGCTCTCTTCTTTTCTATGTGTAGATCCAGTTTTCTATTTTGTATTATTTTTTGTAAGCCTAAAGAGTTTCCTTAAAATTTCCAGTAGTTCATATCTACCAGTGACAAATTTTTTCACCTTCTGTTTGAAATTTTAAAATTTTTACTTCCATTTTTGAAGGATTTTTTCTTTCAGCACTTTAAAGTTGTTGTTCTAACTGGTTTCCATTATTTCTGATGAGAAGTCAGTGGTAATTTTTATGTAATTTTCTTTCTCTGAACCTATGTGTCTTTTTTTCTGACTGCTCTGAAGATTCTGTGTTTTAACCATTTTGGTTGTGGTATTCCTTTTTATAGCATTCTTTATCCTACTTTGGATTTGTTTAGCTTCTTGGGTCTGTGAGATTTTAGTTTTCATCAAATTTGGACAAGTTTGGCCATCATTCTTTAAAAAAGTTTTTCTTTTCCTATTTTGTGGTCCTCCAATCACTCATATGTTAAACCAGTTGCTATTGCCCCACAAGCCACTGATGTCCTTTCAGCCTTTTTTTTTTTTTTTTTAAGATTTAGTTTGGACAGTTTCTATTTGTATTTATTTAACCTTACAGAAGTTTTCTTTTAGAAAGTCTAATATGCTGTTGCTCCCATCCCATGAATTATTTGCTTCAGGTGTTATACTTCCATCTCTAGAAATTTCATTCAGTTCATCTTTATAACTTCCATTTCCCTCTTCATTATGGTCATAACTTAAAAAAAAAAAATCAGGGTGAGGGGTGCCCGGGTGGCTCAGTCAGTTAAGCGTCTGACTTCGGCCTAGGTCGTGATATCGCAATTTGTGAGTTCGAGGCCCGCGTCGGGCTCTGTGCTGACAGCTTGGAGCCTGGAGCCTACCTCAGATTCTGTGTCTCCCTCTCTTTCTGCCCCTCCCCTGCTCATGCTTTGTCTCTCAAAAATAAATAAATGTTAAAAAAAAATTTGTTTTAAATCTTGGAGCATCCTTATAATTAAAAGTTTGTGTCTACAAATTCCATGATCTTTGTTGTTCCTGGTTCTGTTTCTGTGGACTGACTGATCTCCTTATGGGTCACATTTTCCATTTCTTAGCATGTATAGCGATGTTTTTATTTGATTCTAACATTGCTTTATTGGCTTTCTATCGCTGTATAGACAACTTGCCACAACATCACCGGCTTAAAACAGCACCTGTTTTTGCCCTGCAGTTGTATAGGTCCTAAGTCTGGTGTGCTCATTTGGGTTCTCTGCGTGGGGTCTCAGAAAGCCAAAATCAAGGTGCTGGTTGGGCTGGGCTCTTACCTGGGCTGGGCTCACGGAAAGAATCTGCTTCCCAGCTCATTCAGTTGTTGGTAGAATCCAACAACTGGATTCTACAACTGGATTTTCTTGTGGCTGTAGGTTGGAGGTCCTCCTTTTCTTGCTGGCTCATAGCCAGGGTCTACTCTCTGCTCCTAGAGAACACCTGTATTCCTTTTCGTGTGGCCCTGTCCATCTTCACAGCAGCAGTGGTGTGTTAGAGCCTTCCTGTGCTTTGAATCTCTCTGACCTCCTCTTTTGCTTCCAGCTGGAGAAAGGTCTCTGCTTTTAAGGGCTCATGTGGTTAGTTTAAGTCAAGCTGGCTTATCTCACCTCAATAATGTGACAATCACAAGAGTGATATTATATCCCATTACCTCACATCCATAAGTTCTGGGAACTAGGGAGTATGGAATCTCGAGGTGCCATCCCTAAAAATTCTGTTACCACAATATGAATGTTATGATGTTAAGAGTCAAGATTTTGATGTCTTCTTTTATAGAGTATTGAAACTTGGTCTGGAAGCCTTTAAAATCTACTTGTAAATCAGCTTGATTTTCGAGGCCTATTTATAAGCTTTGCTACTAATTTAGACCTAATCCTGAGGTGTGGCCATTCTGGTGTCTACTCAGTAACCTAGGTGTCTAACAAGATCACTCCAGTTTCACTAGTAAGAACCTCAACATGTACAAGCCCTCTATGAGGTCTGGAGGGGGTTCAGCTGTAAATTCCTTTCCCAAGTCATTGGATTCTCACCCTCTTCATGTCCACAGGGTGTATTCAAGGAAGACCCATGCAGATTTCTGGAGTTCTTTTTCTGCATAGCTCTTTGCCTACAGTACTCGACCCCACAGATTTCAGACCTTTGGCCACCCCAACCAGGGGTGCACAGAAGGTGGGGTGGAGGGAGCAGTCCAGCCTAGGGTGCTGGAAGTTTGAAGGTACGCTGTCTGAAGATAATTTTAAAATAATTATAAAAATGACTAAAAGTCTGTCTTCTTATAATTATCACCATGTCTCTGTAATTCCGATTAATCAGTCATAAAATACTGCTGGGGTGAGGGTGGGGGTTGGGAGGTAGGACTTTTGTTGGATTATGTTCTAAGCAACTTCTGAGGTTCCTTTTGAGCTTTAATAACACATATGTAAACTTTAAATCGCACATTATTAATTATTTCTTCACTGTATTAAATAGCTACATGTGTTCATTTAGGGAGTGCATTTAGCACAGTCCAGAATCATTTGAACTGGCTTCAGCTATAGTTTGTGTTCCCATCTCCTGTGACACAAGAAACTCCCATGGTTAAAAATGAATTTGGTGAAAACAGTGATAGCACATGGCTGTAAAGACAAAGAAACTAGTTGAGTTATTAAAATCTGTCATAGTATATGACCACATAGGAGATGAAATTTGTGTGTAAAATGTGAAATAGTCAGAGTGGGAAATGTGAGCCATCCTATTTGGTATGTATAAATTTTCATTTATACCTGACCTATTTTATTTTATTAAATTTGAATAACATTTTGTAGAGTGATATTTATTTATTTATTTATTTATTTTTGGCACTGTTAATGGTTTGTTTTAAAACCAGAGAATGATGATCACATGATTATGGCTGGAAGTGATTTTGTCATATAGCGGACAGAGTGTCAAAAATGACATGCTTCTTGTCGCAACTCAGCTAATCCACCATCCCCTGCTTGTGTTTACCTTCTCAGTACCTCACTCCAGGCAGGGAGCCAGGGTCATCATGGGGTACTCTTCACTTGTTTTTCTTCTCAGGGATTCTAGGTCTTGCTCTCTGTTCCATCTCTGAAAGCCAATAAAAAAAAATTTTTTTCATTGTTTATAGTGGAAGAGCTAGTCTGGCACCCTCCAAGTTGGATTTAATTATTTGGTTATATTCCTGTTTCCTGGACTAGCCCATGGGTTCCATAAGTGTCAGAGCCATATGGTATTAGAGTTTTCCAGAAAAACAGAACAGGATGCATATGTAAGGGGAGAGAGATTTATTTTAAGGAATTGGCTCATGCAACTGTGGGGCTGGCAAGTCCAAAGACCATAGGGCAGGCTGCTGGTTGGAGACTCAACCAAGGTTTCTTTGTTGCATTCTTGAAGAAGGACTGCTTCTTCAGGAAACCTCACTCTTTGCTCTTAAGGCCTTTAACTGATTGGATGAGGCCCACCCACATTATGGAGGGCAATCTGCCTTACTCAAAGTCTACTGGTTTACAAATTTTCTTGTCAGCAACACGTAGACTGGTGTTTGACCAAACAACTGGGCATCATAGCCTAGCCAAGTGGACACATAAAATTAGTCACCATACAAATTTTATTTATTTTTACACCCCTAGGTCCTAGGGTGGTATATAGGAATTAAGAGCTGAGAAATAAGCTGGAGTTCGGGTATAAGGAAATAATATTGGAAATAAGGCTGGAAGATTGCAGTATCTTTGAGAGACTTATGTGAAGGAGTTAACTGTATTATGTGGGCAGAGTGGGAGTCTTCTTACAGTTTTTATGAGGGAAATACATGATGTCGCCTGTCTTGAAGGCAGTGTGGAGACCGAGGTTTAGTGTGCAGAATTGTTATGGTAGCTAGGGGGAGAGAATGGCAAGGACCTGAAAAATGCAATGTCCTGGGGATGCAAAGATCAGCACAGCAGTAGTGGGACCAGTCGGAATGAGCAGAGAGCCCATAGAGAGAGTGTAAAGAGAAAGGAGAGAGGCACATAATTAATATTTTCTTGGAGAATTCCACATTTACATTTCCTTTGGTTTCTTTGTGTCCTTAATGCCAGGACTTCCCAAACACTTTGGAGAAAGCTTTAGAAAGATGTTGATAAAACTAAAAAAACAGGCCAACGTGATTCTTTGTGAAAAAAGAAATTTATTCCAACAACTCCACATTTATACCTATAATCCCATACTTTAAACTGTTAAGGTTTCTCTGTGGCCTATTCCCGTCTTTAGTCATAGGATTTTGTATAGTTATAATAATGCTGTATGTATCATTTCATGTTCTCCTCTAAGGAAGTTTGTATCCATATGACCTTCACATACATTATATTTAATAACAGAAAAGCTTCATGGTAAATTGACGACTTATCATTTACAGAGCTGTATTCCTTCCGGCAAACATAGGGATTTCCTACTGGGTTTTTGCCATTATAAAAGGTGGCGTATCCATGGCTTCCTACCTAAAGCATTTTCAACATCTTTATTGCAATATAATTGACACACAATAAACTACGCGTATTTAAAGTGTGCAGTTTAATTTTTGACACGTATTCACTCATGAAATATCACCATAGTCAAGATCATGAAGATGTCCATCACTATCACAAGTTTCCTTGTATCCCTTTGCAGTTATTCCCATCTCCCTGCTCCCCCTTCACAGGCAAACACCAAACTGCTTTCTATCCATGTTCTAGGATATTATATAAATGGAACCACACGATATGCACTCGACTTTTGTCTAGCTTCTTTGACACAGTGTAAGTATGTGGGATTTATCCATTTTACAGTGTGTATCAGCGGTTTGTTCCCTTTTAATTACTGAGTAGCATTCCACTATGTCAACATACCACAGTTTATCGATCTGTAATGGACATTTAGATTGTTTTGGTTTTTGACTGTTGCAGACAAAGCTGCTGTGAACATCTGGGCACAAGTCTTTGAATGGGTATGAGCTTTCTTTTCCCTTGGCTAAATACCTAGGAATAGAATGGCTGGATTATATGGTAGGTGTATGTTGAACTGTTCTTTTCTTTTCTTTTCTTTTCTTTTCTTTTCTTTTCTTTTCTTTTCTTTATTTTTCTTTATATTTTATTATTTGTTTATTTTAATCAAAGTATACTTAGCATACAGTATTATGTTAGTTTTAGGTGTACAACATAATGATTCAACAATTCTGTACATTACTCGGGACAATAAGTGTCGTCACCATCTGTCACCAGACAGCACTGTTGCAATCTTATTGACTATCTTTCCTATGCTGTGCTTTTCATCTCCGTGACTTATTTATTTTAGAACTGGATATTTGTACCTTTTAATCCCCTTTATCTATTTCACGCATCCCCAGCACCCACCTCCCCTTTGGGAACCACTAGTCCTCTGTATTTAAAAGTCTGTTTGTCTCTCTTTTTTTATTTGTTTGTCTTGTTTCTCAAATTCCACATACGAGTGAAATCATATGGTATTTGTCTTTCTCTGGTTGACTTATTTCACCTATCATTATATGCTCTAGCTCTCTATCCATGTCGGCACAAATGGCAAGATCTCATTCTTTTTCATGGCTGAGTAATATTCCTATGTATGCGTGTGTGTGTGTGTGTGTGTGTGTGTGTGTGTGTGTGTGTGTGTACACACATACATATAGTATCCATTCACCTTTTTTATCCATTCATCTATTGATGGACCCTTGGGCTGCTTCCATATCTTGGCTATTGTAAATAATGCTGCAATAAACATAGGGGTGCATATATCTTCTCAAATTAGTGTTTTCATTTTCTATGGGTAATAACTAGTAGTGGAATTACTGGACCATATGGTATTTCTATTCCTTTAAAAAAATTTTTTTTAATGTTTATTTATTTTTGAGAGAGAGACAGACAGAGAGTGAGCAGGGGAAGAGCAGAGAGACAGAGAGGGAAACACACAATCTGATGCAGGCTCCAGGCTCTGAGCTGTTAGCACAGAGCCCAGCACGGGGCTCAAACTCATGAACTGTGAGATCATGACCTGAACCAAAGTTGGATGCTTAACCGACTGAGCCACCCGGGGATCCCTGGTATTTCTATTCTTAGTGTTTTGAGAAACCTCCAGACTATTTTCCATAGTGGTTACACCAGTTTGCATTCTCACCAACAGTGCATGAGGGTTTTTTTTTTTTTTTCCCATCCACATCTTTATAAACTCTTGTTATTTCTTGTGGTTTTGATTTTAGCCATTCTGACAGATGTGCTGTGCTATCTCACTGTGCTTTTGATTTTCGTTTTTCTGATTAATGATGTTGAGCGTCTTTTCACGTGTCTTTGGCTATTTGTGTGTCTTTGTTGGAAGAAAGTCTGTTCAGGTCCTCTGCCCAATTATTTGTTTTTGGGTGTTGGTATAGAAGTTCTTCATAAAGTGGGTATTAACCCCTTGTCAGATACATCATTTGCAAATATTTTCTCCAGTTCAGAAGGTTGCCTTTTCATTTTGTTGATGACTTCCTTTGCTGTGCAAAAGCTTTTAATTTTGATGTAGTCCCACTCGTTTCTTTTTGCCTTTGTTTTGAGGAGACATCTAGAAAAATGTTTCTACAGCTGATGTCCAAGAAATTACTGCCTGTTTTTTTGTCTAGGAGTTTTATGGCTTCAGGTCTCACATGTGGGTCTTTAATCCATTTGTATGTTGAATTTTTTAAGAAACTGCTAAGCTTCTGTAAAGTGTTTTCAGTCCCACCAGCAGTGAGTGAGACTCGGAGAGGCCCTACCTCTTCATGCGCAATTGCTCATTGTAAATGTAGCCATTTTTAGAGGTTTGCAGTGTTTGCCTCATTATGGTTTCCACTCATATTTTCCTAATGACTAATGGTTTTGAAAATCTTTTCACGTGCTTATCTTCCATCCATGTATCTTCTTCAGTGAAGTGTCCTCTCAAGTCTTTTGCCCATTTATTATTGGGTTGTTTGCTTTCTCATTATTGCATTTGGAGAAATCTTTATATATTACTTTATCAGGTACAAGCTTTGCACAGATTTTCTTCTAGTCTGTGGCTTATCTTTCCACTCTCTTCACAGCATTTTTTGAAGAGCCGAAGTTTTTTAAGTGTGTTTTTCTTTGGATACACAGAAACAGGATTTTCGGAAACAGGCTTAAAGGGTCAGAGAGTATCATCTTTTGTGTGTGCGTGGTTGTGGTTACCTCCAGTTGGACTGCCTTTGGAAGAGTTTGAAACACTGTTCTTGGGTAACGGCAATGTGTTCCTTGGGGTCCTGCCAACTCCGGACTTTATCACTTGTCTTTGTGTCTGCTATTTCTGTGAGTGTAAAGTGTTACATTACAGTTTTATTTCACTCTCGTGGCAAGTTGGCAAGTTGAACATTGACTTAAATTTAGTATATTGAAATGTTTTTTTCTTTTGTACTTTTGGCCATTTATCATTGGGAATGTTGACTCCTTTTTAGAAATTTGTAAGAGCTTTTTATATAATTTAGATGTCAAAATTGATATACAATGTTTATCACAAAATAGTTCCATATCAATATTTGCCTTTTCTCTTAGTTTCATCCCCTACTCCAGCTACCACTTATTTGCAACTTCTCTTGTTTTTTAAACAGTAAATCCAAGTGGCTACTTAGATTTTCTGTTTTATTCTAAATTTGGGAAATTGTATGTGAAATTTTTCTTCACTATAATTTTATTAGGGCTTTATAATTTTGTTTCGTGTAAAGTAAGGGTTTAAGTTTATATTTCTTTTTTTTTTTCAACTTTTTTATTTATTTTGGGACAGAGAGAGACAGAGCATGAACGGGGGAGGGGCAGAGAGAGAGGGAGACACAGAATCAGAAACAGGCTCCAGGCTCCGAGCCATCAGCCCAGAGCCTGACACGGGGCTCGAACTCACGGACCGCGAGATCGTGACCTGGCTGAAGTCGGACGCCCAACCGACTGCGCCACCCAGGCGCCCCTATATTTCTTAATATTATTAAGGAATAACTTAAGCAGCTCTCCTTTTCTGCTGCGCTCAGATTGCCCTGTATTAAATTCTCATATAACTTAGGTGCTTTTTCAAAAGTCTCCACTTGGTTCCCTGGTTTCTCTTTATTTATTTACTTATTTTGTTATTTTGGTTTTGACAGAGAGAGAGAGAGAGAACAAGCAGGGGAGGGTCAGAGAGAGAGAGGGAGACACAGAATCCAAAGCAGCAGGCTCCAGGCTCTGAGCTGTCAGCACAGAGCCTGATGCCGGACTTGAACTCCCAAACTGTGAGATCGTGACCTGAGCCAAGGTCAGATGCTTGACCGACTCAGCCACCCAGGCACCCTGGTTCCCTTGTTTCTGAAGTCAGCAGTATACACCAATGTGGGTTGCTTTATGACACAATCTGGTATTTCCTAACACAAGTCCCGTCTCCACCCCTGCACTTATTGTCAAAATTAATCTCTGATAAGATTTTTAATTCTTATGTAACAAATTGCCCTCTTGTTATTGGGGAAAATGTATCAAATATATGAATTAACTTGACCTGTTGCCATGTTTACAATATTTTTATTTATTTTTCTTCTACAAGATATTTGTAGTTTTATTTATGTTGGGCCGATATAGCCCACCTTAGGTTAGTTACCAAGTAAGTACTCCATAAATGTGTGTTAAGTACAGATACATTTTGTCCTTGTTATAAGGGAAACAGATTTTTGAAGCAAAAATTTAACAGTTGTTTTTGCTAAAAAGGAATGCTACTTGTTATTTTGGAACGGGTTTTATATGATAAGTATTCTTGAATTCTTTTTTTTCTGAAATTTTTCGTAGATTTCTTTCAGTTTCTTATGTTTGTATAACCATGACTTTGGCAATTAGCCATGTTTCTTTCTTTTCAATTTTTCTTGCTTGTTTTTCCTCCCTTATCACCCTGACATGACCCTCTAACAGTTTATTAAGTAACCTGTCTGATAAAGAGTAGCTTTGTTTTGACTTTGCTTTTCGGAAACATGCCGCTAATATCTGTACCTCCATTAAGAGCAACAATGGCTTTTGATTTTAAAGTTTTTGTTTTGCTTAGTTTTCAGAAATTAAGAATCAAGAATGTACATTATATTTTATAAAATTCCCTTTTAAGGCTTCTGATATACAAATACAGTTGGCCCCATAACAACATGGGGGTTTCCGCTCCCTTGCAGCTAAAAATCTGGGTATAATTTTTCACTCCCTAAAACTTAAACCGTGATAGCATACTGTTGACCAGAAGCCTGACCTCTAACATAAACAGTCTTTGAACACTTGTTTTGTATGTTATATGTATCATGTTCTGTATCCTTACAATAAAGTAACCTAGAAAAAAGAAAATGTCATTAAGAAAATCAGAAAGGGGGTGCCTGGGTGGCTCAGTTGGTTAAACACCCGACTTTGGCTCAGATCATGATCTCAGGGTTTGTGAGTTCGAGCCCTGTATCCAGCTCTGTGCTGACAGCTCAGAGCCTGGAGCCTGCTTTGGATTGTGTCTCCCTTTCTCTCTGCTCCTCCCCTGCTCATGCTCTGTCTCTCTCCTTCAAAAATAAATAAACATTCCAAAAAAAAAAAAAAAGAAAAAGAAAAGAAAATCAGAAGGAAGAGAAAATATATTTACAGTAAAGTATCTCTGTTTATTGAAAACAATCTGTGTGCAGTCAGGTCAGGCTGGGCCAGGGGCAGCCATGGGCCTGACCTAGGGGGATGGTGATGTTCTGCAGCCTGGTGGCCTTGGTTCAGAAAAGGTAACAGTACAGCTGCCTCACCTGCCTGGGGGTGTGCCACCGGCCTGTCACCATCAGCAGCTGTGTCCATACACGAGTGCCTCCCTGGCCACCAGGAGGTACTTGGCAGAGGGGCCCCCAAGGGGAGGGATCTATGCCTCCCTGGAGGGGCCCAAGGCTCACAGCCACCCAAGTGCACCTGGGAAGCCCAGCATGCAGAGGACTCTGGGGGTGGGGACCCCTGGGGCCTGGAGCTCCCTGCACAGCACTGTGCCTGCCCTCTGTGTGCTTTCCTCTGCTTCAGTCCAGACCCCTGGTCTTGGGACCCCCAGCAGGCTACTACTGATGGCCTCTGTGAACTTCCCCAGATCCTCAGAGGGCAGTAAGGGAGACCTCAGTACCTGTCACTTTCAAGTGGATTCCATGGAGACTGGGGCAGGCAATCATAAACGAACGCCTTGTGGCTTTAACCCTTTTTGAAAAATCTGCATATAAATAGACCTTCCCTGTTCAAACCCCTGTTGTTCCAGGGTCAACTGTAATTATAAATGGCAGCAAAGTAGGCTAGGGGCGAATGGAGTGAATTAACCGTATTATAAAAAGAACAAGTCTTTTTTGGGTCACAAAAGTTTCATCATTTGCTGTGAATTTTCCCAAATTTTCGTTTTGCGGAGACATTAATTAGCATTTGTCTTGTTGCTAAAGCTCCTAAAGACTTCGTATTCTCCCCTTGCCTCAGCAGTGCCTCCAGTCTGCTCATTTGACTTTTCCTCGTGATTCTCATTGACTTTTATTTTTTCATTTAGGTGCTCTACCAATGCAGGCAAAACCCTAATTTTCAGGACATTCGAGGGTAGTCATTCCCCTTGAATGGGGGATTTGCTCACCGTTGCTCAAAACTCCAGTTTACAGCTATCCGTGTAGTATTAATTAAAAACGATTTCATAATGAAATTCCTCTAATTTTGATAGCAGTGCTTCTGCTAAACTCAAGTTTTGCTAAAGGGCTCTTTTCTTAAGCACAACCCGGCATTTGCGGGAGAAAAACATAATTAAGAACTTGAATGGAAAATTTTCAAATGTACACTTACTGCATAATTTTTAAGCACTAATATTTTGAAATGTTTTCGTGTTTTCTTTTCTCACCCCCAAATTATTGGAATGATGTCCGTCCTATTATTCTGCAAGGATCTGGGGAGCACCCTGGATGGGAGGAGGATCAGGGCATTCCAGGTCCATATCTTATGCAGCCTGCAAATCTGCACGGCTGTGAGAAGCTATGGAGCGATTGCACAGCAAAGTGATCCTGATCCAGAGTTTACCCCACATCCCCGCGTAATCCGAGAACGAGTTGGAAGTGAGGAGTCCTGAGATCTTAGTCCTAGTACTACATGCAGTGTGTACATAGCTTTGAGCTGGTTGTATTCTGCAACTTGGCTTTTCTTTCAGTGTCAAATAGGACCTAGGTGGATTTTTGACAAAGGTCTTCTTTACCTCCGAAAGCCCAGAATTATTATTAGCTGGGTGTAGAACCCTGCTATCCATAAAGAGACCAGTTTTCTATCCTGGTTTTGTTGCCAACTGAACAGGTAACTTTAGGAAAGCTGTTTTATGCTTCTGAGCCTTCATTTTCTCATCTGTAAAATGAAAAAAGTAGGTCGGGTAATTTCTAAAGTTCCTTAAAGGGAAAGAATGACTAATGCCATTGCTCAGGCCAGAAGGTCGGAATTTGGAAGCATGGCAGGCAGGTTAGAGAGGCCTTTCTTCCCTCCCATGTTCCAGAGTATGTGAGACTCACGAATGGCAGGCCCTTAAGCCCTCAAGACAGAGCACTTCAGGAGGGTGGGAGTGGGGGGCAGGGAATCAATGGAGATGGAAAGTTCCTGTCTGGGGGCATTTGTTGAGTCCAGTGCTCCAGAGATTGTAACACCAAGCACCAAGTGGAGTTATTTTATCCCTGTGGTTCATTTCTAACTAAGAAAAGGCTTTTGTTTTGTTTTCTCTTCCCCTGGGAGCCGTGTTCAGTAAAACTTCCATACGGGGATATATTTATTATTAAGGAGTGTCAAGTGATCCGAATAGTCAGACCATGCAGTCACAGAAAGAAAACTATGGCGGAGGAATGTGCACCCAGACGGCAGCACCCTGGACCCACGTTGCCCGCTGCACGTTCGAACACGCTCATTCCTTTAAAAGTTCTGTCCATAACGTCTTTCCTTTCATTCCTTTCTTATAAACTCACATTATGTAAGCCCTCGGAGTGCTAAATGTTTTTCCTTTGTTGGCCATCACTCTCTGGATGATTTTATCAAACATGAATTTTTCCCTTAGCTATTGATTGCATGCAGGGGGGAGCTGGCAGGGTAGACAAGAGGTGGCTGTGTGTGCTCTGAGGGCTCAAGCATTCTGGTGTGTGTGTGTGTGTGTGTGTGTGTGTACGTGCGTGTGTTTGGGCGCGTGGGCAAGCGTATTGGGAGAGAGATGGTTACAGAAGTAACAACTGCTGCTCGTAGACTACTTTGGAAATAGGGAAGGGTACGAAAAAGAAAATACAAACCAACCACATTCCTACCAAACCAAAGATAATCAGTGTTAATATTTTGCTATTTATTATTTCCTGTTGCTCTCCAGGATTTTGTTGTTAAAATAAATGCGAGTTTTGTTGTATTTTTTACCTCTTTGCTTTGTGATCATTTTGCTATTTTCACTTTTTAAATACCTCTACAATGAGTGTGTTTGTACTTTTGTTATTACCTTAGGAGAGGTTCCTGGATGTAGGCATCCCGTATTAGGGAGTATGAACTTATTTTGTCATTTTTACAACTCTTGATTCTTCTTACCATTTTGCCTAATTAGCAAAGTTTCCTGATTAACAAATGACAGTCTCTCCAGCAGCATGTGCGTCCCTAGCCATGTTCTGAGCAATGACCCAATGTTACCTCCTTTTCACATCTTTGCAAGTCTAACAGGTGACAATAGTATCTCATTTTTTGTTTTATTTCATTGATTGCTTACAACATTGAACATTTTCACATGTTTTTCATCTCTACTCTTTCTTCTATTCGTGTCATTTGCCCATTTCTTCTTCTTCTTTTTTTTTTAAGGTTTATTTTTTTGAGAGAGAGACAGAGTGTGAGCCGGGGAGGGGCAGACAGAGAGGGAGACACAGACTCTGAAGCAGGCTCCAGGCTCCGAGCTGTCACAGCAGAGCCCGATGCAGGGCTCGAACTTACGAACTGTGAGATCATGACCTGAACTGATGTCGGATGCTTAACCGACTGAGCTACCCAGGCGCCCCCCCATTTTTCTTCTATGGGAATATGTACCTGTTTCCATTTTTTATCACAACGATTTTTCCAGTTTTTCCTAATTTTTTTATAATGTTTTGAAGTACAGACGTTTTAGGTTTTCATATATTTAAATCTGTGATCTTTTCCTTCACAGTTTCTTCCATTTACTTTTATCCTGAGAATGTTTTCCTCATCTTGAGACCAGGTTAATATTCACTTCCATTTTCGTGGTTGGTTTGAATCTGTGGTTTGAATTTTAAGACTCTCTGGCACTTTCATGTACTTAGAATTCATTTTAGTGTATATCATGGAGTGATGATCTAAATAATTTTGTTGCCAAAGAGCCAGTTTTTCCATTATCATTTATTAAACCATCCCTATTTATCTCCAGTGCCTTCATTATCATATTCTATACTGAGTTTTTTTTTTTTTACATACTGGGGGACCTCTCCAGGCTGTGATCCGTTGTATTCCCTGGTGTCCTTACGCCAAAGACACACTTTTTCTCCCCAGTTGCTATAATATGTTCTCAGACTTAGTATTTCTTGTTTTCAAATGATTCTCAGCTCTTCCTCCCTGTTTATTTTCCAGATGAATGGTAGAGTCATTTTCGTGGAGTTCCAAAAACCTCCCTTTGGGGTTTTGATGAAAATTGCATTCAACCTATAAATTAATTAGGAAGAATCTGGCACCTTTACAACATTTCGCCTTCCCAACCAGGAATACACATATGGCACGTCCCCCCACATTTTCAAATATCCTTTTCTACGGCTCAGTGGAATTTTGCGGTGTTCTTTATACAAATCCAACACATTTCTTTTTACGGTATTTCCAGATTATTTTATATTTGGGGTACTTTTTAAAAAACAGAATCTTTTCCCCCTTCGGTTTAGATCCACTATTTTTAATACCACTTTTCCCCAGTGATTGCCAAGGACTGACAGTAATCTAAGTGAAAAGCATATTTGTTTCTTTCCAAGCTTATAAACTCAGAGATTTAGAACCGGAACCAACTGTAAATATAGTTGCATATATGATAAAAGTGAGGTCATAAAGGTAAATTGATTTATTTAAAGATCATACAGCTTGTGAGGTGAGTGGCTAAACAGGTGAATGCTTCCAAATGTTCGTATTCTCCGTGTCAGGGACGTGTAAAGCTTAAATATCCAAAACCAAACTCACTGTCCTCCCCCTTGTGGTCATCTCCTGTGGCTGCTGTCACAATTCACCACTGACTTAGTGACTTAAAACAGCACACACGTATCGCCTTTTAGTTCTGGAAGTCAGAAATGCAAAGCGACCCCGCTGGCCTAACATCAAGGGGTCAGCAGTGCTGCCTCACTTCTGGAGGCTCTAGGGGAAAATACACTTCCTCGCCCTTCTGGAGCTTCCGGAGGCTGCCTGCATTCCGTGGCTCGTGGCACCTTCCTCCATTTTCATAGGCGATGTCTTCACATCTCCCAAGTTCTCTCTGACTCTTCCTGAGTCTCCTACTTCCCTCTTCCACTTTTAAGGGCCCTCGAGATTCCATTGGATGCACCTGGCTAATCTGGGATAATCTCCCCCATTTTAAGGTCAGCAACCCTAATCCCACCAGCAGCCCCAGTCTTCCTTTGCCATGTGGCATCACCACACGTTCTGGGGATTAGGCCGTGGACGTCTTTGGGAGGGCCATGGTTCTGCCTACCACAGCAAGGAGGAACTTTCAGAATTTCTACTTAAGCACATTAGCTCTCTCCTCGAAGCTCGCCATGTCTTCCTGTGCTCTTTGGATTATGACCGAAACCCTTACATGGCTTGCGAGCTCCAGAAAAGTCTTATCCCCCTTGCCCCCCAGCCTCATTCGGCTGCACCCTCTTCCTCACTCTGTGCTCTGGCCACAGTCACTCTTTCCATTCCTTGAACATTTCTTGCTCTCTCTTGCCATGAGGCCCTCACATAGGCCATTCCATCTGCCTGGAAAGCCCTTCTGCACCTCCCAACTAGCTCTCATCCCTCAGATCTTGGCCCCGTTCTGCTTCCTTAAGATGGAGGCCTTGACCTCCCTGCCCGGTCCTGCATCCCACCGTCTAGTAACACCTTCTCTCTTTCCTTCAGAGCACTTAGCACAGTGGTGATTTTACTTTGCTCAGAATTACTTAATTCTCTCTGGTAGCTAAAAGCTGCAAGGAACTCTGTTTCTTTGTTGCTCACCCATATATCTTCAGAACCTAATGCCCCTGGTCCCTAGTGGGCTCTCAGTGTGTGTCCCATGAATGAGTAAATGAACTCACTAGCCTATTTCTAAGAAAAACCATTTTTAGTGAATGTGTTCACTGACATATTTATAAAAACAAAAAGACTGGGGCTTTTTCAAAGTCAAACAAATAAGTAAATTATTAAAAATCCATTTGATAAAATCATATATAGCCATTAAAAATGAAAGTGAATGAGGCATCTGGGTGGTTCAGTTGGTTAGGCATTTGACTCAGGTCATGATCTCACGTTCATGGGTTCGAGCCCCTCATCGGGCTCTGCCCTGTATGGAGCCTGATGGGGATTCTGTGTCTCCTTTTCTCTCTGCCCCTCCCCTGCTTGCTGGCTCTCTCTCTCTCTCTCTTTCTCTCTCTCTCAGTAAATAAATAAAAACTTAAAAAAAAAACTTCACAAAATGAAAATGAAGCCATAGCATTGGGGGGGCGGGGGGGGGGATGTTTATATTGTGTTTAAAATAGAAGGATATTAAATACTCTTATGCTAATCAGCAGGAGAAGTACCAAAATGATCATAGCAATTGGTTCTAGATCATGGGATGGTGAATATTTCTTTTTTCCCGTGTCCAAACTTTCCTGTTCACGTGTTCAGATATTCAGCACACATTTCTTGCATCCACTGTGGGCCAGGCACTGCGTCAGGTGTAGAGAACACGCAGTGAAGATGTATGTGGTCTCTGCCCACTGCAAGGTTACAGCCCAGTAAGGAGGAAAACTAGTAATAATCATCACACAGATGGACTAGTATTCATGGACTGTTGCTGTATTCGAGAAAACATGGGTTCTTTTACCATAGCGTGCACCACAGGCTAAAGAAAATATTTTTATTTGGGGGGTCCGTTACCATTACGGCATTAAAAAAATTTTTTTAATGTCTGTTTATTTTTGAGAGAAAGAGACAGAGCATGAACAGGGGAGGGGCAGAGAGAGAGAGGGAGACGCGGAATCCACAGCAGGCTCCGGGCTCTGAACTGTCAGCACAGAGCCCGACGTGGGGCTCGAACTCACGAACCGTGGGATTGTGACCTGAGCCGAAGTCGGATGCTTAACTGACTGAGCCACCCAGGCACCCCTATGGCATTAAAATTTTTAATTGTGGAGGGTGGGGAATTGTAGGAGAAATAATACCATTTTCTTTAGGCTTTGAAGGGGATACCCTAACTTGTCTCTCCAACTCTTCATCACTGCTTTTCTGTACATTCTAGAAGGAAAACATTGGGAGTCAAGGTGAACTTCTTTTGGTTAACTTAGTTTGACGACGTTAAAAAGATTTGTGCAGGTGGTCATCAGGATGCCATTGATGCCTGCCCAGTTCAGACTCCTTCCCAAGCGTTTGGTGGGTCCTCAGCCCCCACTTCTAGGAAACCGAAAAAGCAGAGTTTTGCCACCATCAATTCTCTTGGTTTCATCTTCTCACACTTATGCACTCAGTGACTATGCCTCTGTGCTCGAGCATAATGTAAATACTTAATTTGTTTAATAAATATCCTGAAACATCCTCTTTGAGTTGTTACTAGAAGGGCACGAACCTTTTAACTCACTTAGTCAGCGCAGATCAACACTTAATGTCTTTAATGATGATCTAGATCTTTTTTAGTGGCTGAAAATCTCCGTAATCAATGATGTGGCCCTGCCTGGAGGCATGAAAGACTAGATAATGGGCAGAAAATGTCACGCTGGATGGGGCTAGTAATTTGAATCCCTGAAATCAGTATTAGCGTGGCCATTTATAGGAGAGGCCGGTTTCTTCTCAAGGCTAGAAAGAGCCCACCAGCACCCCAGTATCCCTTAGTGATTTACACATTGCTGAAACCCTCATGATGAGCCAGTTCCTTTGCTCAGCGCTTCTGCCCCATCCACCTACCCAGCAAGGTCAATGCCATGCCAGCTTCTAGTACAGTGGTCACCCACCTCAGAAGTAATTCTCGGTGCTGGGCAGGAGGGGTATCATGGAATCTGTGAGACCTTATTAAGGAGGGTGCATCCTCCTATCTTCCCCCATCCCCGTATCAACCTTGAGAATTTCATTTTCATTTCAGGGATAGAACACAAGTCCCGTTTTCTAGCTGTTACATGAAGAAGCACTCCCAGGTTTCAGTCCTAAAATATCCCCTCTGAACTTACACTTGGAGTCCCTTGGTCTTAGCCTAGGATTTGATTAATTTAGCCGTGTGCACATTCTCTGCATCTCATAATATTCTAAACACTTGTCATATGCCCTCTGAACCTTCTTTATCTCTTTCGACTGGAATTCTCACATTAAAAGCCCTCGTGGTCATTCCATTTGGCGTGACTTTGTGATTATAGGTAGGCTTTATTAATAGAGAGCTTCTGATAATGTGAGGGAATTGTTTCATTATGAAATGTTATTTATTTTCTATGTTGTTTATTACTGTCCACAGACCCAGAGGTTTCAAATGGTGGGAGCATGTTGTAAACGAAGGCATAAGTAATTTATTATAATTATTCTGAACTAAGGCCAGATTTCCTACTGGCTCAGTGATGCACATCAATTGGAAATGGGCTGAGATGTAAAATCTTATTTTCCTAAATGGATTATTTAAAACTAAAGTGTAAACAATTAAAAGCATTAATTTTTATAAATTGTTACATCCTCATTTAATGGAAAAACAAAAACAAAAACCTGACCCGATAGAATTTTAAAACAATGTTTCTTTAAGCTATATAGAGCAAGTCCCTCGGATTTCTGGTGAGGCTCCGCTGACATAGTGTGATTTGGCCATGTCACAGTCCCTAGGGTGACTGTCAGGTCCTGTGCTCTCCTTTGAAATGTGAGTGCTTTTAATTAGATGGGGCAATGGCTAGTTTTTGTTTCTCTGTTATTATATTATTATCATTCTGTTGCCAGAACTCCTAGTCTCATCTAATTGTCAGGGAGGCTGGAGCGTGTGGTTTAGGAAGAGAAGGAAATAAATTTCGTTGAACACGTGGCAGGCTCTGCCACGGGATCAAACTTTACTGATGTTGGAATGGATGACCCGTTATCCCAGCTCCTTGTCTTGCTTCCTCTCACCTTTGGTGAGTTCCTATATGCACGTTCTGGATGCCGTTCTCGCTCATTGATTGCTGGGCCTTAATCACACTTTTAATTACCGAAGCTCTGTGTTACGTTTTGATACATGTTTATTTCCTAAAAAGTATTCTCAGTCTTCCGGTGCATTTACTTTTCCAGATAAACTTGCGGTACAATTTATCAAATTTCCTTTAAAATGAAACAAACAGGGGCGCCTGGGTGGCTCGGTCAGTTAAGCGCCCGACTTCGGCTCAGGTCATGATCTCATGGTCCGCGAGTTCGAGCCCCGCGTCAGGCTCTGTACCGACAGTTCAGAGCCTGGAGCCTGCTTCTGATTCTGTGTCTCCCTCTCTCTCTGACCCTCCCCTGTTCATGCTCTGTCTCTCTGTCTCTCAAAAATAAATAAACATTAAAAAAAAATAAAAATAAAATAAAATGAAACAAACAAACAACTAAGCAAACAGAAAACCCTTCCTGTCGTGTATCATTAAAAACATGTTCTATTTGAAAACATGACACCATTAGAGAAGATAAGCATTATTTGACATTGGTGTCTTCTGACTCCGAGGAAGTATGCTTTTAAAAAGCAAGCTTCCTAGCACACAGTGGCTAACAATGTTATTAGCAGGGATTTATAAACGGCTCGAATGTTTATAGTTCATATTTCAACTTCAAGTCTGTTTGTTGCATTAGCAAAATGAAGCTTATTAAGCCTTATTCTTTTGGTCCATCTCTCCAAGCCTCTGAACCCACTAATACTCAGCTTTCTTGTCTGGAAGTATGTAATCTTTCCCACATTACACTTGAAAGTTCAGCTCATTCCTAAACCTCCAGTCAAGGATATGAACTTGTTGCTTTCAGAGAGGCCACATCTGTGCACTGAGCCATTACGCCATCTGTTAAAGTGGTCAGAGTTCATTTTATTGCCTCCTTTGTGGAAGGACTTGTACTGTAAAAGCGTGTGTTATTGAAAACATAATTTTCCTCATCATTATGCTTTCTTTCTAGCCGGATCATAACCTGCGAGAAATCTATTGAGCAGAGAGTGAAAAGCTCTTCAGAATAGCTGTTCTTAAGAGATTAAATGATTGCCATCTCTGTCCCATTTCTTTTATCTCATAATCAAGTTCAAGATGATACTAGATATCTCAGCTGAAGTGATTATATATTTGAAATAGAAATGGCTTTGTCTCCATTCATATTTCACACTGTTGAAGGCAGGATCATTTTTCCCCCATTTACATTCATATATGTGTATGGTTCTTTACAACTGTCTGCAGGGTTAAAGATTCAGAGTACTTTTTGAAGGCAAAAATAGCTAACAGGAGTTTGGTTGTATTTTTAAATTTTCTATGCACAAAGACACTAAGTTAAGATCCAGCTTAGATCCGTCAAAATTTAGAGCTGTATCAAATCTTGGCAAGTCATAGCCCAACCATTCTATTTGACAAGTGAAGAGCTTGGGATTCAGAGCAGCTAAGACACTTGCCCAAGGTCACACAGCCTCCTTGAGATGAAAGCTCACTCCTAGGCCATGTCTGCTGAATCACACTGCCCCCCACCCCGACCCCCACCATATTCAGAGTGAGCCTGTCATACAGATCTGCTATGGGGAAAGAATGGAAGAGCTTGTGACCCTAAAGCATAGGAACCAGATTTTTTTTTATAATTACTTCAAAGATGTTCACTTTGGCTTTTGTTCTTTATCCTTAAAGCTGTCTGATCTGTGCTATTTTCTTACATCACCATTTCTCTTCCAGAGATTCAAACTGAGAAAAAAGACCATGTCACTGTTTATTAGCGGCTCTGCTAAAACACTTGACAGGGAAGGAATATGAAACTATTTGCCGGAAGTGAGGCACTGGGCCGTATGTTGATTGCATTTATCCATATGCCCACAAGTAGTCAATAATCAAGCATACTGAAATTACATTCTTTCCTCCTTTTAAAATATTTCTAGCTTTAAATAAGCCTCCTCATTTTTAAAACCTAGTAAATAGGAAAAAGTGAGTCATTATTTATAGTTAATCACTTTTGCCAGCTGTGACTGCATTTCACATCCATTTTTCTTTTTTGTCTTGGACGGGGGAATCTATCCTGTCGCTCTTTAAGGAAAAAACCATATTGGTCCCACCAATAGCCTCACAGTTAAGGCACTGCAAATAGGGATTTTTGCCGGATACGGCAAGAAAAGTAACTTCTTTGAATGCAGGATTGTGGAGAATAATCCAGAATCTTGAGATAGCACCTAACAGGAAAATCTGAATTATTTCCGGGTTCGTTTTGAAGTGGAATAATCATTTCAAAAATACTGTCTTTATGAGTGCCTATTCTATGTCTACCCAGTTCCAGATACTGCAAGGTTCAGAAAAGATTTCAGACGAGATCCCTGGTATGTCAGGACACTTGCACTGAAAAGCGTCAGGCGTGCATTTCAGACCATCTTGAACAACCAAGCAACACTACTGGGTCAGGTGACTAAGAATTTTGACCTCAGGCTGCTTCCAGCCTGGTTTGATTAGGCTCCAGCTCGCTCTGCTGTTCTGACTCTTTCATCCCATTCGCAAAGCTGTGTGTAGCCTCATTCGCAAAGCTGATAATTGACATTTACAAGCACGTGCAGAAACTTTTGGATCAATGCACCATTGGCTCCCAGAACTGTGGAGATTGCATCGGTGCGGTAGGAAAAGGACTATGGTCATACCAAGCCTCGCCTCTGCATCCCAGGAAGGGCTTCTCCTTCGCCCACAAACAAAACTCCTAGGCTTCATTATGGTTGAGCCAACTCTTTACCAGTCCATAGTGGCCAGGGGAGAGATGTCATGTCCCGATTGGCCAGTCAATCCTTGAACCCAATCACTGTGGTTAGGATGGTAGGATTATTAGTGATTGGCTGTAGATCCCACTTCTGGAACTTGGGATGGGAAACCATCCCCCCCCCCCCCCCAAATCATATAGCTGCTGAGCAGCACAGAGGGTGTAGGATGGATGCTGGGAAAGGACCTAACAGCATCCACTGTTGTCTTTCATCTAGAAAGCCGAGCCTGGTCCTAATGAGGCCAAAGTCTTGCCTGGCTTGTGTCATTCTTTGTTCCTGACGTGATCTGGCCATCCTTTTACCCTTCACAGTTCATCCTACGTGGCCAATTCTAGCACCTACGACTCAAGGCCAGTCCACAGCTGTACCTCTGTATCCAAAAGGCCCTCTCTTCTACTTAGGAATGTATTGTCTCATGCTGAAGGAACAATTAATTGTTGACAGACTAAATATCATTAAATAAGCCATGTATATTAGAGAATGCCTCTCCTGTCATTTTCTGGTGACCCCTGACATGGCAGTTGTCTGGAGCTTAAAACTTCAGAGCTCTTCTTAGAGGCATTATTTCATTGGCTCTAAAAAATTTTCCAAGCAGAGGAACCCACTGATCTATTTCAAGTAGTGAGGTTCCTCTTAACTGAATGAGACCCTTAACATGGCATGTTATTGCTGATGACGATTCAGGTGCCCCATGGGAACTTCACCTCTCGAAATAAACTTTCTACTATGTCTCAGCCTGGGATCTTACTGAAAGCGGACCTTTCAATGAGGAATCAATCACATTCAGTTTGTTTGTTTGGAAGATGGCCGCAGGGAGCACGAGCAGAACAGAGAATGAAGGCCAAAGCCCCTACAAAGGGTCTGTTAACCGTTTGTTAACAAAGAGTTTGTCCCCTCTGGAAGCAACTAGAGCTCAATCCCACGAGAACCTCCAGTGAGCCAAGACTACGACCTCAGAGCTGTCTGCCTGCCTGAGGGACAGGAGCGAGCTGATATCCACTGACGCCTGTCCCCTCACTGGGCAAGGGTCGTCCCGTGGGGTGTGTTACCTGCTTAGTTTTTCATCCTTCCAGATTGCATGTATGTGAGGACCACACCCAGTGTTAGCAGTCCCAGGAAGCCAGTGAGAGATACTTGGTGTGGGGTGTCCTGAGGGGAGGCCCTCCAGCCATGGCTGGGCTAAATGATGGGGGGGCGAGAACACGAGGTGGGCACGTGGGGAGTCAACCTCACACTGCACAGCCAAAGTCACGCAGATGCCTAGAAAAGACCAGAAATCATCTACATACCTTTTTTTTTTTTTATCTCTCCTGCGTGTCTGAATGGCTTTTCTTAACACATGTCTTTAAAAAGGTAAAATTAATAAACACATTACCAACTGGATTGCCATGGAGCCCTGCAGGACTCTCATCAACAAAGAGGCAAGCACGCCCGTGGAAAGAACCAGCGGGTTCCTCAGAAGAGAAGGCTGCTTGCGGGAGAAGCTGTCATCATCACATCTTCAATTGGCGGGTCCTCACATCCCCAGCAGGGGCTTCTTGCTCGGAGGGTAATTTTTATTCTCACTGTTCAGTCAGGATGACAGCTTTGTCCCTAATGTGATGGCAGTTTTGACTTTAGTTTAAATTATTCCGTAAAGAATCAAAGAGAGAGAGATTCTCTCTCCTTTTTCCCCACCCCAAAAATTCCACTAAGAAAACTTTTCTAATTTAAATCTTTGCCTCCACATTAAATTTCTCATTCATGTTTCAGGTGAATCAAATACACCGTCAACTTTCAAAACCCTGTGTGACTATCACAGTGACTCAAAATAATTGCTGTCTGTCAGTGTGTTTGCTGGGAACACAGATATGCCTGTCACTGGCTCTGTTATCATACCACGAGCTTGCCTCTCAAGTGCGGTCTTCTCTGGGCTCAATTCAGAACCTTAGCGTCGGCAAGCAGAGTGTTGAGGCAATTATCTGCATAATCCATCCAAGGAACATGTGTGCCTCAGCTGCCCCTGAAATCACCTGTTTAAAAAAAAAAAGTCTTTAAAGCAATTATTTTAGTAAGTATAGATTTAGCTGGAATGTTCCAAAGAATCGTCTCCAGCTTTGGTTCCTCTAGCTTAGTGCTTTTCAACCAGGGATAATTTTGTCCCTCAAGGGACACTTGGCAATATCTGGAGACGTTCTGGGCTGTCAAAGCTGGGGAGTGAGGAGAGAGTGTGTTACTGATATCTCAGGGGTAGAAACCAGGGATGCCGCTAAAATTCCTGATCCCTGCAGTGCACGGGACAGCCCCCACAATAGAGAATTATCCGGCCCAAACCCTGCCCTAGCTGGTGAGGCTTTATGCATTGTAAAAGACGGCCATCTTTTTAGAAAATTGGGACTACAAGAAAATATTCCTTCGGTTGAAAAATATCAATAATATTAAGGAATATTTTAAGACAAAGTAACCCATAAGAGAAGTTTCCACTTAACATTTCACATTCAAGTTCTGCCCAAATGAGTTACATGTTTCTTAGATTGCAATTATAATACATTCTAGTTCGTATTCTTGTTGGCACTTAAAAATGTCACTTTTATAGTCTATCATTTTATTATTTTTTTAAATGTTTATTTATTTTTGAGACAGAGAGAGACAGAGCATGAACGGAGTGGGGGTGGGGGGTCAGAGAGAGAGGGAGACACAGAATCTGAAACAGGCTCCAGGCTCCGAGCTGTCAGCACAGAGCCCGACGCGGGGCTCAAACTCACAGACTGCGAGATCATGACCTGAGCCAAAGTCGGACGCTTAACCGACTGTGCCACCCAGACACTCCATTCCTCATTTTTAATTTTTAAAAATCATGTATGTAATCTTTTTTAAGTAACTGGAGCAAAAGCATGTACTCCAATCTGAAATCTGGCTTTGGAGACCTGAGACCTGGCCAGGCGGCACTCTTAAATTATTTTACAAAAACTTGTTTTCCAAGAAATTACTACTTTGAAGACATCACAAGAAATGGTTATCCCGTAAATATTTTCGTACAAGAAACGTTTACTACTTGTGAAAAACACTCTTTACATATTTTTAAAATTAGAAAAACCCCTATGTTTCTCTTCAGAATGTATTAAAGCAACACTATGTCCTACCTTAGTAAAAGATTCACAGTATGAAACCCTGGCTCCTTGCAAGGCAGGGACGTTGGAGTCCACACAGCGTCACAAAAAGGAGAGAACAGAATCTTGCTTAACCAATCAGGACAAAAGAGACAAATGTTAAAGCTCATGCTGATGAAAGTAATTATAACCACTTATGAGTCAGAAAATGTTTATAATTTAACAGAAAACTGCCAGAACCTAGCTAAATGGACAGAGTCTGGTCTTGCCTGAAATTCTCAAGATAGCCCAGTATCCGCCTGGGTGTTTCTGTACTTCACAGTTCAAATAGCGTCGTCTGGAAGCCCCAGTCTACACCCTGCGGGATTTTAAAGCACTTCCCACGCTTTTGTACAGCTCCTGGAAGGCCTATGCCTCTGAGCTCTCGTTTCTCTGCATTAATTCGGTTGATGCATCTGACCATTCCCCACTTACTTTTCTTGCTGGCTTCTGCACCTGCTCAGGTGGAACTCATCTCCTAACTTGGTCTTCAGCCTTTAGGTCCACACAGACCCCCACCCCACCCCAACACCATCCCTAGTAGAGTGCGAGCCTGTCGCACCCCTTGGTGAGGATAGGGAGGTTATACCAAGTAATACGGACGCCTTTGAAGCACACGGTACACGAAGCGGTTGATTAAAGGGTTTCTGATCGCTGCATCAGTGCAGGCTTTCTCATGGGCCATTTCCCTTCATATAGCATCCCAGCCTCCCGCTTCTCAGCGGCCCCTTCTTCGTGCTCTCTCTTTTATCTGGCTTGTCATGCCCTTCCACCCCGAGGGTCCTCAGTTGTTCGTGCTGAGTTACACAGAACAGCTCGGCTCTCCTGAGTCTCTGCTCCACAAGTCAGTCCCTTTTGCATTTCAGAAACAAGCCAGCCGGAAGGCCTTTAATTTAGCTGGACCGACATTTCTGGAAAGCCGTTATTGTCGTTAACAGCATTTATTTTCCCCTCGTACATCCGCAGGAGCCTTATTAATTCCTTTGAAAAGCCAGTTCTGAGATAGAAGCTTATATACTCGTCTGCATCTGTGTCCTCGTGTCTGGTGAAGAGCTACCACATAGCTGGATTCAAGTGCCCAGGCTTCGGCTCTCGGGCAGGGTAGACTCAGACAAGACAGGTGTCTGCCTCAGTTTCCAATGTCTTGCTCTATATCTATCTCTGTATTGTTCAGCCCGACACTCAAGGGACTCCTTCCATCCGTGTTCTGCTCTGCAGTCTCATTTTCCAAAATTTGTCTCTCGCTTGGTCTCTCTTGTACCTAGTCTGTGTTCACAAAATGCGATTGGGCGTGGAGACCGTAACTGACTCTCGCTTACGGGTCCCCGAGGGGTGGTTCCTGGGGGCCTTCTGCGGTGTGTATTCTTTCTCTGGCTAGTTTCCAGACTCCATAAAAACAATGATGAGGTGCTCTCTTTCTTTGACCCCCACCCCCCGCCCCAGCCCCCTCCCGGGAGGTAGTAGATATTTCATAATGTTGTCAACTCTTGCTCCAGATTCATTGGTTCCACAAATTCTTCCACCCTGCAGACATTTGTTGTCTCCCCTGGGCTGAGAGGTGGGGACACGGCCAGAAACCAGAGAAAGTTCTCCCCGTCCCTGAGTTCATTTCGAGTTGGTGGAGGATTTTAGCGTGACATGTTGTGCGGCTGACGAAGAGACAGCACCCTCGCCTCTCAGAACTAGAGGGAACTGTTGAGGGTGAATGCGGTGAACAGAAATGGTGCAACTTGGTACCTAATGACGTCTCCTCGTCTCAGTGCACACTACTTCTACCCACCAGCCATATCTGCCCTTCTGTCACGCCATGATTCAAGTGTGGATGCTGTGAAACCTTCCCTCTTCAGAGTAATTCCGCCTGCAATGAAAAACAGTATATTTTAGCTTTTCAAATTATAGCTCTGAAATGTGAATTTCCTCTTCCCTCTCCTTGAGACAGCCAGCCCTCTCTTATATTATATTATATTATATTATATTATATTTACATATGTATATACGTGTGTGTGTGTATATATATATATATATATATATATATATATATATATATAAAAGTATATGAGGAGGAGGAAAAGTCAGAAGATAGAAAGTATTGTACCATGTCTCATTACAAATATAAACATAACATTCCTCCATTCATTACGTGAATAAAATGCCACCACAGACCTTGTGAGTAAACATTTCCATTTTAACACTTCTTGGTTACACTATGTCCATTTTCTGCTGGGAAGCTTTGGCAAATGCAGCGAGGAAAATAAGTTAATGTAATCACAATGAAGGTTGTTCACTGAGAAAAATCAGTTAAAGGGATTCCCTTTTCTGCAAGCATTCAGCATATGGGTAAGTGAAAAAACACACCAAAAAAAAAAAATATATATATATATATATATTTTCTCGGAAGCAGTTTATCCTAAACATTACTTTTCTAGGTCGTCCTCTTAACTCACCCTCCGAGATTTATAGTGCAACCATACCAGTTCAGAGTGGAAAGAAAAAAGGCCAGTTATCTAATCCAATTCCTTGGGGGAAATACTTAGGCAATATTAAGAAATCTTCAATTATCTAATTTAATAAAAGTGATGGTTGCTATTCCATAGTCAGCCACATGTGATACTGATTATTTCTAATCCCTTAGAAGAGAGCTGACATTCTGCTTTTGGTCCTGTATAGCGTGAAATCATCATGTGTATGTTACCAAAAGGAGTCGCAAGTATAATGGCGTCTGCAGTCTGTAGTCATTTTATACTAACACACTGCAACATGGTTCTGCCCTGGGGCAGAGAAGTAGGGATTTTCTCTACTTCAAAAGAATGAAAAATTATCATCACTACCCAGAACCATTATAGACTTCAGAGACTTTGGCATGAAATATTCAGAAAGTTTATTTTAGAATTCAATATTTTAAAAGCCTGCTTTAAAACTATTACAGTGATTAGTGGCTCTGTTACTTGGGCGAGTCTTTGCTGTAAAACGCCTTCTGTCGTGGTGGATGTCAATAAAACGGACTTTGCATCAACTACAAATGCTCCACGTAAGGAATGTAATGCCTTGTTTTCGAATGCCGTCCCCCCTGCCCCCAACCAGGAACTGTGACCACTACTCATCAGGTATCCTCTCAAACATACTTCTTAAATAAACGTTACTTGTCCCGGTAATGGTCGAAATGTGTCGCTAATGCCGTGCGATGTGAGTTCTCTTACCCTGTGGTGTGGACGCTATTTCTGTCCCTGTCGAGGGAGCAATGGTCCTGTCTCAGCAGTTCTAGGGACACACAGCTGAGGCCACCCACACTCTCAGCCAACCAGCCAGAAGCTCACATCTTCACGGCTTCTCATGGTCAGTCAGAAAAGCTCCCTAGGTGTTTGTGCGGATTTAACAGAACTTCCGAGGCCACAAGTGAAGCCAGTAGAAACATCGGCAGCTAGAGTTAGCCACGTGAAATTGCAACACAACCACTTTTCTCTGGAATATTCTATATAGGTAGAGAGGCAACGTGCAATAGAGTACATAGAGAGCCTTGGTTTGGGAATGTAATGGTCTTTTTTTTTTTTCTTAATGTTTGTTTATTTTTGAGAGAGAGACAGAGACAGAACACAAGTGGGGGAGGGCAGAGAGAGAGGGAGTCACAGAATCCAAAGCAGACTCCAGGCTCCAAGCTGTCGGCATAAAGCCTGATGCAGGGCTTGAACCCACAAACCATGAGATCATGACCTGAGCCCAAGGTGGACGCCTAACCAACTGAGCCACCCAGGCGCCCCTGGAAATGCACCCGTCTTGATCTGAGGTCCGAGTCTGCTCCTTGAGTAGCAGTGTGGTCTTGTGAAACTGGTGTACCGCTCTCAGCTCAGTGTTTCTGTCTGTAAAGTGGACCCATCTGCATCATGCAGACATTCAATGAGACGAGGAGCGTATAGGCAGTACAGGGCAGATATCAATCACTCCCATTATTGCAGCTTATTCCCAAAATGTTTTTCTTCTCTCTCGTTGGTTTATTCCACATTTCTGTTGTGTAATGCATATATATTTATTGACACATCACAGAAAAAACATGCAGGATGACTAGAAGAAGAACATCATTTCTGCTTTTCTTTAAAAACCTGTGCATTTGGCTTCATTCCTTTAAATGTATGGAACATATTGTTTTCGTTGGTTTTAATCAATACCTTTTCCTTTCCGTCCCACCTTAGGTATATCGATGTAGGAAAAAAACAAATAGGCATCACCTTTTGCCTTCAAGTAGGGGCCTCTCCCAAATAGACATGCAAAGCAATAAAGATTCTGGAGTGCTCTTGATGCGTAAGTTTGACAAAAATAACTTGTAAATAGCTAAATAACTTTGCATTTCATTTTCCAGGGAAGTAGATCAAGACTCAGACGATCTTGTGAGCTTTAAAGACTTTGAATATGCCATGAACTATGGACGAAATGAAGCCTAACTATGGTGAACTGCATTTGGCAACTTCTGGGGAGACAAAGAGATTGTAATGTATATTTCCATGTCAGGCTCCACCCCTCTGCTCTGCTAATGATGTAATAATAAGGTTGCATGCTTGTGATTAAACTCTTGGTCGTGGTTTGCAGATGCTGATACTGCTTGGTTTTTTGTTTTCGTTTGTTTTTTTAATGTTTTTATTTATTTTTGAGAGAGAGAAAGAGAGACAGAGCGTGAGTAGGGGAGGGGCAGAGAGAGAGAGGCACAAGATCTGAAGGAGGCTCCAGGCTCTGAGCTGTCAGCACGGAGCCTGACTTGGGGCTCGAACCTACGAACGGTGCGATCATGACCTGAGCCGAAGTCGGATGCTTAACCGACTGAGCCACCCAGGCGCCCCGATGCGGACACTACTTGTGTCTCAGAATCCTAGAGGGGGTCATGACAGATCATCTTCCATGCGGCCAGCAGCCCTGAGCCAGGCTGGTGCTGGCACTCCCACTGGGGCCGGCCCCACCTTCCCCTTCACTCTCAACCCCCCACACCCACCCACACTACAGGCTCCACTCACTAGTCCTCCCCACTCCACACACGTGCTCCCTGATTCTCAGTGGTTCCTACTGTCTGGAGAGAGGTCACTTTTTCCTGCCGATGGTACCCGTTTCCTTCACGCATTCAGCTTTGGTCAAACAAGGAATGGCACCCGTGTGTACTGAGCGCAAAGCATGGAGAAAACCAAGACTTAAGATTTCTTTAAGATCTTGTACCCAGTGTCAAACTCATCACTGCAAAGTGGCCCCAGTGGCACTCGCTGTACAAGATAAAAAAAAAAAAACAGATTGGGCTGACACAAGCAAGCCTTCTCCAGCTCTACGCAGAGGAAGACCCGAGTGTAGGAAGGAAGGATATTGGAGGCCAAAGGTTTATTTGCACAGCCCTCTCGGATGACTTGGGCCCGGGGTTCCTGCAGGGACCCAGCTGCCCCGTGCGGCACACTTCCCGGGTCTGGGTGGCTCTGCCTGCGTCAGGGGCCTTAGCCATCTGTGTTCACACACTCCATCTCCAGCCCGTCCGTATGTGGGATCCGATAATTGCTGCACTGGAACAAAAACGGAGACACTGGACCTTCAGCGCTTTTAAATAAATACTGGTATCAGTGCCGGTATTTTGTCTGCAAGTGTTCAGAAATCATAGCATGAACTTTAGGAAAACATCGAATATAATTCCCAGTTTAAAAGTAGTACGTGTTTAAAGATCAAGTAAAACCGTACATTTGCAAAATAGAAACATTAAACACGCATCGATCTATCACACACTATTAGCAAATACACTTAACAACCGGGTCTTAAACTGTTATAAGTCAAAGGAGCCCAAGGAGACAAAACAATATAATGTGATGTTCTTGGAATAGAAAAAAAGGACATTAGGTAAACACTGATAATGAATGGACTTTCGTTAATAATAAGTACTATCTTCACAATTTTTCTGTGAAGCTAAAACTGTTCCACAATAAAAAGGTTGTTTAAAAAATCTTATTCTGGGGCACCTGGGTGGCTTAGTCCGTTAAGCATCCGACTTCAGCTCAGGTCATGATCTCGCGGCCTGTGAGTTCAAGCCCCGTGTCGGGCTCTGTGTTGACAGCTTGGAGCCTGGAGCCTGCTTCGGATTCTGTGTCTCCCTCTCTCTCTGCCCCTCCCCTAATCGCTCTCTGTCTGCCTGTCTGTGTGTCTCTCTCTCAAAAGTAAATAAACATTAAAAAAAAATAAAAGATCTTATTCAGAAATTAACAAACTAAACATTATCAAAAATGAAGAAAAATTTGAAAATCATTGAGAAGTACAAATGAAATATTGTTTCAAAAACAAAGAGGATCCAGGGTATCTTCGAGTATTATGTGTGTTTTAATTTTTTTTTTTAATGTTTGTTTACTTTAGAGAGAGAGAGAGAGAGAGAGAGAGCTTGCGTGGGGGAGGGACAGAGAGAGAGGGAGACACAGAATCCGAAGCAGGCTCCAGGCTCTGAGCCATCAGCACAGAGCCCGACGCGGGGCTTGAATTCATGAACCGTGAGATCATGACCTGAACTAAAGTCGGATGTTTAACCGAGTCTGCCACCCAGGCACCCCTAGTATCGTGTGTTTTAGTACACATTGTTCCAGCTGATGGCAAGTCCTCTCTGACTCTGGATAAGAGTTTTGTTCAGGAAGTCTTTTCATCATAACTTAAATGGTTGAGTCATTGGTCTTCATCTCCATATATAAGTGATACTGATTTTTAGATTTTTTCAATATCAAAATTAGAGTAACCCACCAACAAAGCACCAGTATTTCAGTAATTGTCAGAATACCACAACCTCGTATTGCAGTCTATTTGGACCTCATTTCTCCTGGGAAACATGACAACAGAAAGAGAGGATTCACTTTCTCCAGTTGCTTTGGGAGGCAAGAGGCCAGGCTGGGAATAGCTATCAGGCAACTCCCTTGACCCTGGATTAGTCCAGGCTTTTTTCGGTCTCAATGCAGAAACCTAGTCAAACTAGCTTAGATGGAAAGGGAACTTACTGGGAAATACTGGGCTAACTTAGGGAGGGCAGTGGTACAGCTGAGTTTCGAGATAACTAGAACCTGCAGTGCGAGTACCTCCGGACTCTGCCTCTGTGCCATAAGCACCGTC
Organism: Acinonyx jubatus; assembly: GCF_027475565.1. Taxonomy (NCBI): domain Eukaryota; kingdom Metazoa; phylum Chordata; class Mammalia; order Carnivora; family Felidae; genus Acinonyx; species Acinonyx jubatus. The sequence continues at coordinate 130,712,440 of NC_069386.1, read as the reverse complement.
GGCTTCACACTGTTCCAAAAAGCAGTCGTCCCATGATCTGGCCAGTTCCAAGTCCAAAGACCTGAGAAAGGAGATCTGGTTGGCCTCTGGATCAGTCAACTCTGGTTCCTCTAGAGGGTATAGACATGGTCACTGGGCACTCCCAGGTGTACTGAGGGCTGGTCACAGGGAGCAGAAGTTGATAAAAGCTAGACAGCCATTCCATTTTCTTTCTTAGAAGAATTTGCACCTAGTCTAGGATGGAGAACCCCCCCTCCCCCCCTCCCTAAGGATTTGCTGCTTAGGAGGATCCAGGCTCTGGGAGCAAAGACCAAAAAGAAAGGGGAGGTGAGAAGCTGCTCATGTCACCTCCCCCTCCTTATCACTCCTGCTAGGCCCAATCCAAATCATCCTGTAAGCTTTCCCCTCAGCTTCTCACTTCCAGGCCCCAGTCCTGACCCTCATCCCCAGGCCACAGGATGCTGTCTGTTTAGTGTGACCTTGTTGGTCTACCCTCCGTTGAATGGTCCAAGGGTGGGCATTTATGCAAGTTGATCAACTCTGTTCCTTCCCTTGGAAGACATCAAGAGCGAGAGTGAGTGATACATAGCTGTGCTCCTCTGAGTGGCAGAGCGGGTGGTTATAACTCAGGAGCAAATGGCAGACATGTTTTCCACCACGTGGCCTGGAAAACTGAGGCAGCTGGTTTGCAATGAGGGCAGAAAATGAACTAGCGAGAAGAGAACAAGAAAGAAGCTGGGGAAACCCTTTGATACTTGGTTTCTGGTGAAAGCTTCTGTGCAAAGCCCAGTCATAACCCTTTGGGTCCTATGAGGTAACGCTGTATCCCTCCAATAAATCTTTCTCCTCAAGCCAGCTGGAGTTGCTTTCTGTTATTTGAAACCAAGAGAACCATAACTGTTATAAGCATAGAGCCAAGGACAGAGTCCTAGGTAACATCAACATTTACTGGGGCAGCAGAGAAAAGAGTCTTCTAAAGAGACTAGGAAGAAATAGTTGAAGATGGAAGAGGAAGCTGTTTGCACTTTTCTCTCCAACACCCAAGCCTCTACTTGACCTATCACCATAACCAGTTTCAGTCTTCCCTTGTGAGAACACTTCTCAAAGAGCTCACTGGTGATCTCCTAAAGGCCAAATCCACCGGCACCTCTCAGACCTCACTGTACTCGTCCCTTCTCCTGGGCCCCTCTCTCTTCAGTCTCCATGACATCACCCTCTTGTGGTAGTTCTGTGCCCATTCTTCCTACTGTCTTTTACTGATCCTTCTATGGCCTCCCGTAAGTGTTTATATTCTCCGTTCTCCTGTAATTGGCCAGTCTTCCTGACCAACATTCTCCAAGGATCATTTCATTTGCTCTCAAGACTTCAGCTAACACCTTGATGGCTGTGACTCCACAAACAAATCTTCATCATTAGTCTTGACCTCTGCTCAGCCCAGACCTGTGTTTTCATTTGCCTGTTGGACATTTCCACCTCAATTACAAACTCATTGAACTAAAACCAGACTTGTTGTTTCCTCTAATTTTCAAAATTGGTTTCTCACTCTGCTTTTTCTATTTCTGTTCATGGCAACCACCCGGCCACCCACCCGAGCTGTCATCCAAGCCAGCTGCCTCGGGGTTCTTTTTAAGTCTCCCCCATCTTCCTCCACTCTGACACTCAGCCAGTCGCTGAACCCATCTGTGTCTGTGTCTGCAGTAACTCCATGCCATTGTCTCCTATCCCATCACGGTCTCCCCCACTGCGTTCTGATTCCCACCCCCATTCGCTGCTCTTGTCATTGGTATAAAGAAGAGTAAAGGATGTGCTGATAAGTAAGAAACAGACCCGGCTGTCAGGAAATTTTGTCTAGCATGTCCATTATCTTCCCAAAGCACAGACAATATTATTTTTTCTCCTCTCAAAAGCTTTTAGTAGCCACCTTTTCTACTGGATAATGTCTCTACCTTTAATATGTCATCCAAAGCCCTCTATAGTCAGGTCTCAACTTACACATTCAGCTTCATCTTTCCCAAAACCTCTGTCCTCCCATCCCACAACTGGGTGACTCACACATGCATAGTCCCTTGGCCCCCAAACACCAAAATGGCCCCAAATAGGAAAGTAACAGATAGCCTTAGAATTAGTCTCTGATGAGAATATAGGAAAATGCAACTATAAAATAATAAGATTCAGTTAAGGAAACATTGAGCCACCTTCATCCTAATGAGTATTTCTCCCTCACAGTTGTCACCTTCAGAAGAGGGATGGGGACTAATTATGCTAACTATTTTGTATTTTTAAAAATTGTATTCTTGAAAATTTATTGAGATGGATATCAGTCATCTTCTTTTACAAATGAGGAAACAGTCTCTGAGAGTCTAAGTGACTTGACTCAGGCCAAGTGATGAGGGTAGGTGGAGGGTGTCAGGGTGACCATTCAAACCAGTCAGCCTGACTAAATGCAAATACCTTCCTACCATGCTTCATTGCCTCCAGTGGGAAAATCGTGACATTGGCCCATATTCTATATTTATATTTTGGTTTTGACCCAAACTGAGTCTATCCAGATTCACTGGCCACCCCAAGTCAAGCATCTAGCACATAATAGGTATTAAATATTAATTCCCATCTTACGCATCACCAGGCTCAACCCAAACTCCATTGGGTAATTAATCAAATGCACTTTCCATTGGGTTATTAATCAAAGATTTGCCACCAGAGACAATCTCTTTTAAAGTGTGTTGCAGGCTTTAAAGACCATTTTCAAAGAAGAGTTCTAGAAATGCTCTAAACAATGGAAACATTTTTAAAAATAGATGTGTAGTATGTTTCTCCAATCACCCTACTTGGTGTTCACACTTCACTTACAGAAGTATAATTCAGGATTAATAACAAAACATTGGTTACTTTACTTTTTCTTGTAACTTTTGAGAAATCTGTTTAGAACCGCAGAATTAATTAAAATAACACATGAATTGAAATTTAATGGCATGAGAGCAGCCACTCACAAAGTGACCTTTCTTACACACAAATTTAAATTGACTTAGCCCCATGGATTGAAAAGTCGCTTAAAGCAATTTAACACAAAACAGTTGAAGTGCTCAATCTAAATTCCTTAGATTACTAAATTGGTAAAATACTCAGACATGTGAATCAAAAAGAACATTATTGTAACTTCACAGAAATTGCAGATTAATTTACATGAAAACATAAAGTGAAATACAAATCAACTATGGTATGTGACTTGAAGATGAACAGTTTCAATAAATATTGGAAAACGGTTGACCAAGGGTCTAAAAACACATAGTGTCATAGGAACAGTAACAGGCACTGTAAAGTAGAAGGTCAGGTTTGGCCGTCATCTTCATCTCATCTTCATTTCAAAGAAAGAAGCTGACCTTGCTTTCGAATGTTTCGAAGGTCAAACATGGCAGCAATAGTCAATTTGTTTACTAAGCTTTCCCTACTGCTATCTGTATTGGACTGCTCGTCAGATGAAGTGTGTTTATTCGTGTCTTTTTTCCTCTTTTTCCTTCCCTCTTCTTTCTTTTGTTTTTACTATCCCTCTCACATTGATAAATAGAATTAAATACATCGGGCCATCCAAGATTCAATCTGACCTGCTTTTTTTGGCTGATATGCAAACTTAGATCAACAGGTTTTTTCCCCCTTATTGTAAATAGAAAACAAAATTCCAGGGTACTTTGTGTCTTTCATTAAATATGGAAACTTCTTGACCATTATCTCTTCAAATACATCTTTTACCACATTCTTGAAGAAATGTCCTCTCAGGCTCCAGTTATACATACATTATACTGATGATATTATCTGAAATGTCTCTCTGTTCTCCTCCTTCCCCTTCCTTCCTCCTCCACCTTCTTCCCCTTTCTCCTCCTCCTCCTTCTTCTCCTCCTCCTTTTCCTGCTCTTCCTATCTCTCTTAGTTTCACTTTCCATTTAGTAATTTTTACTCTCATTTATTGCTGGTGGGAATGCACAATGGTACAGCCGCTTTGGAAGACAGTTTGACAGTTTCTTACAAAGCTAAGTGTAGTCTCACCATATGATCCAGGAATCATAATACTCCTACATATTTACTCAACTGACTTGAAAACTTCTCTCCACACAAAACCTTGCACAGGAGTGTTTATAGCAGCTTCCTTTATAGTCACCAAAAACTAGAAGCTACCAAGATGTCCTTCAGGAAGTGAATGGATAAACAAAATGTGGTACAGCCATGCAATGGAATTATTATCCAGATAGCAAGTACACAAATTGAGCTATCAAACCACAAAAAGACATAGATCTATCTTAAAATGCATGGCGAGTAAAAAAAGCCAGTGTGAAAAACTATGATACCAATAGGACATTCTGGAAAAGGCAAAACTATAGTGACGACTAAAAGGTCAGTGATTATCAGGGTTTTTGTCAGAGTGTCGGTATAATAAATGGAGCACAGGGAAGTTTTTTTTAGTGTGGCAGAAATACAAGATAAGCCTGGAGCATCTTGTTGTGCTAGAAAGTAAGGAAGTGCTCAAAAAGCAAACAAAAAAACCACATAAACAAGAGCCCCTTTGTTGACAGGGGGGATGACAAAGGTTTGTAGGAACCAACAGAAAGAGCTCCCAATGGCCACAGCTGGAATAATGTGAGCAACAACATTGATAAAGCAGTATTGAATTGCAATCCAAAGTATAAAATAAATGTCCATGAGGCCACACTGATTGAGTGAAGAAATACTGATAAACGATTGAGTCAAGAAATAAATGGAAGAGTAGAGACAAATCTCCTTTGCAGAAGAATTCCAAATAATCAGTGTAAGTACTCAGCCCTCAAAGAGAGAGAGCATAACTCTCCATTCCTTAAGTGTGGACTGAATATAATGACTTTCTCCCAAAGAGTACAGTACAGAAGCAGAGCGGGGGGTGGGGGGAGGGAGGGGGGGTGGCACAGAGTTAACAGTGGAGAAACCTGACAATCACTACCCCAGCCGGGTGATCAAGGTCAATATTAACAGTAATAAACCATGCTGATACCATAAACCCTTACATAGGTGATGAAAATGGCATTTTACCTCTCTAGATTTTCTCCCCCAAACCCACAACCCCAGTCTAATCATGAGGAGAACATCAAACTTCAGCTTGGAGACATTCTACAAGATGCCTGACTAATAATACTCCTCAAAAATGTCAGGATCATCAAAAACAAGGAATGCCTGAGAAACTGTCACAGCCAAGAGGAGACTAAGGAGATGTGACAACTAAATGTAACGTGATCTCCAGGATGGGATCCTGGCATAGGAAAAAGAAATTAGGTAAAAATTCAGTAAATCTGAGTAAAATAAGGACTTTAGTTAATATTTTTGTATCAATATTGTTTCATTCATTATAACGAGGTATAATAGGGTAAACTGGGTTTGAGATACTTGGGAACTCTGTACTATTTCATAATTTTTCTGTAAATCTAAAACTTATAAAATCAAAAGCTTATTTAAAAATTTCATATTTTACTGTATGGCAGAAATTATATCCCATGCTACTGTCTAAATTCCTAATCAAAGTGTAGATAGATATCAATTAAAAATATGCAAAGGAGGGATGCCTGGGTGGCTCATTAGATTGAGTGTCCGACTCCAGCTCAGGTCATGATCTCATGGTTCACGGGTTCAAGCCCCACGTCGGGCTCTGTACTGACAGCTTAGAGTTGGGAGCCTGCCTCAGATTCTGTGTCTTCTTCTCTCTCTGTCCCTCTCCCACTTGTACTCTGTCTCTCTCACTCTCTCAAAAATAAATAAAACATTCAAAAAAACTTTTTAATATGCAAAGGAATACATAAATTTTTGATATAATGTTATGGGATACATTAGCAAAAAACTTTGAAGACCACCACTCTATATGGTACCTTTAGAGGACTCTTTGAACTCTCAAGGGTCAAGCCTTTGCCATAGGGAAGTATATTCACAGCCTCTTATATGATCTGGGTTGGTTTCTGACAAAGAAGAGACCTCATGTAGTTTAAAGTACCTGCTTTTGAGTTGCATTTGGAGAACCTTCAAAAAAACTAAGAAAAAAGTCCCCAGCTTTCCTATTATATGACTTTCAATATACATTTCAAGGAAAGAAATCCCTTAGCTTTGGACCTATTGAAAAGAAAGCCCTTTATTCTTCTTTTGAACTTCATAATTCCTCACAACACTGAGAAAACTGTAAGGGGTCATCCCCCCACAAGATATGCCTGTGTCGTCTCAAAAGGCCTGTTAATATGGCCAACACATGGAAACAACTTCAATGTCCATTGATGGATTCATGGATAATAAATATATGGGTAATATATTTTATAAATATAAATATAAATATAAATATAAATATAAATATAAATTTAAATATAAATATAAATATAAATATATATATATAACAACTTCTGTATCCATGAATCCATCAATGGACTACAAATATTACATATATATGCAATTTTATAGAATGGAATATTATTGTGTTTTATATACATAACGTGTGTTTTATATATACATAACACACCTTTTAAAAAATTTTTTTTAATGTTTATTTTTTGAGAGAGGGAGAGAGACGGAGCGTGAGCAGGGGGCGGGGATGCAGAGAGAGAGGGAGACAGAGAATAGGAAGCAAGCTCCAGGCTCTGAGCTGTCAGCACAGAGCCTGATGTGGGGCTCGAACCCACGAACCGGGAGATCATGACCTGAGCCGAAGTCGGACACAACTGACTGAGCCACCCAGGTGCCCCAATGTTGTCTTTTCTTGATTGGTCTTTGTAGGTATTTATCAATTTTATTAATCTTATCAAACGTCAACTTTCAGGTTTGTGTCTTTATTTTTGTTTCATTGCTTCTGTCCTTATTTTTTCTCTTCTACCTTCCCATTTGCTTTTTCCCCCCTACCTACTTGAGAGGCTAAGATCATTGATTTTCAGCCTTTTTTCTTTTCTTATACTTACATTTAAAGCCATAAATGTCCTAAACCACTGCTTATGCTACATCTCACAAGTTTTAATGTGTCTTATCTTCCATATCCTTATCTTCAAAGTATTTGCTAATTTTTGTTGTCATTTCTCCTTTGGTACATGGGCTATTCAGAAATGATTTGCTAAATTTTCAAAAATAATTCTGGTTTTGTAGCTTTCACTATTGATTTCTAGCTAATTGTATTGTGGGCAGAGGACTTCTTTTGAATATTTTTCAATCCTTGAGTCAATTCTCTTTTAAGTCCTTTAACTTTCCAATGAGCAAAGACATCGTTCCATGTATTTAAATAACTGTTTAAGTATAATTAATTAAACTCTATAATCTGATCAATCTTAATTTTCATGAATGTTCCAATACTACTTGTGAACCTGGACTTCAACATAAAATTATACATCTAAACCAACTTGTATTTTAACTTAGAAGCACAGAGTGGATCTATTCGTCAGTCTAAAATTCTATCTAATGCAGCAGTCACCAGGAACAGGTGGCTACTTAAATTTAATTGTTAACTAATCAAAATTAGATAAAATTTGAAATTCGGTTCCTCATTGAATAGCTGTATTCAGGAGCCATATTACAAGTGTTCAATGGCTGCATATGATAAGCAGCTACCATATTGCACAGTGACAAATAGAACATTTTTCTATCATTGCTCGGAGTTCGAATGGGCAGTGCTCCCTACACACTCTTATAGGGTGCTGGCCAGCCTTTAGATTGGCAGCTCTGAGCCCTGATCCTGGTTCAATCAGGTGACAGTCATGTGGCACCAGCATGGTAATTTATGCAGAAATGACCCCCATATGAGAGACTCTTATGAGAACTTAAAAAGCGATTGTGGGGGTGGGGAGGAGGTGCCGGGGTGGCTCAGTCTGACTCTTGGTTTCTGCTCAGGTCATGATCTCACCGTTTGTGAGTCCGAGCCTTGCATCGGGCCCGGCGCTGTCAGCTTGGGATTCTCTCTCTCCCTCTATCTCTGCCCCTGGTCCGTTCACTTTCTCTCTCTCTCTCAAATAAATAAACTTAAAACAAAGAAGAAGAAACTGATTGAGGGATAGAAAAACATTCTGAGGCTAACTCCTGATCAAGTCCCACGACAGCACCACCTCCTGTATGCCAATTCTCCTTACTCCTTTAAAAGAAAGACTAGTCACACTTTCTTCTAGACGCACTGCAGTCTCTTCAGAGTTCTGCCTGTGTTGCGGTGTAATTGGTACATTTCATATCTGTCTCCAATTTTGGATTGTGACCTTCCTGAAGCCAGGACTCTGTGTCTATTTTTTTTTAACGTTTATTTTATTATTTTTGAGAGTGGGGGAGGGGCAGAGACAGAGGAAGACATAGAATCCGAAGCAGGCTCCAGGCTCTGAGCTGTCAGCCCAGAGCCCGACGTGGGGCTCGAACTCACAAACCGCGAGATCCTGACCTGAGCCAAAGTCAGATGCTTAACCGACTGAGCCACCCAGGTGCCCCTGGACTATGTGTCTTTTTAACGTTTGTGTCCTTAGTGTTGACCAGGCCTGCTATATGACGGGATTGGGTACATTGAAGAATGGGGGCAATATCTCTGAGAGGCCGTGTGATTTGGAGCTAAGAATCAGAAGATCTGAATTCTACTCTCCACTCAGTGCATGTGCTCTCCGGCAAGTCAACCACTTTTCCCGGACCTGTTTCCTCTTTCTTATCAATTTTACTATAAAGGTTGACTTAGATAAAGTTCCTCATTGCCCATTCTACCTAAGTAGGTGCTATATGAAACAAAGAGCGCTATGGCTAAGGAAGCCTGGGGATACTTGACCAAAGATGATACACAGGTATTCTTTTTACTGTAAGAGTCCCCCAAACTTTAAAATGCTAAGGTCCCTTTATGGCACTCCAAGAAACAGGTAGAATGTACAGAGTTTCTCAGACTCATTTGATGACATTGGAACTGTGTGCATGTGTGTGTCCAGAGAGAGAGAGAGAAAGCCATCTTAAAGGACTAATGTTCCACGGATCATACCTTGGGAAACGGTGGGTTAGTTGGTCTCTAAGGAATCTTCTTCCAGTTCCATAGCTTTATGGCTTTTACAAAGATGCTGCCCAGTTTCACTGTTCCTGATGCCCAACGTGGATAATGGTATGGCTGTGAACTCCCAGAACCCCACACTTAATCTTCACTCCCAAAGCCCCAGCATCCTCAAGCTGTTGCAGCCCCTGACCTCCCCAGGAGAACAAACTGGAATGACTGTACTTGAAATGCCCGTCAGGAAGGCAGGGGCCGAGGTGCAGGCATTGAACTTTGGACCTCTGATCGTAAGGTAGTGTCAGTCCTCATCTAGAAGAGTAGCTGCTTTGCAAATTAAAGCGTAAGACAGAGAGAATGATTTTATTTTAATTTAAAATTGATTTTCCCAGTTCTACCACATTTTTTTCATGATATCACGGGTGTCGCTGTTTAATGTATCCAATTTGAGCCATAACTTAATATACCAGGCTTTCCTGCCCATGGATTCTTAGAGCAGCAACAGATTATGAATGTTACGTTAATAAGAAAGCAATAATGAAATATTATACAGAGTTTGTACTCCATATATTATTAATGAAGACCTTTGTGCTTTGGTGGGCCTGATACTTTACGATGTGGTTGCCGAATAGATTAGAAAATGTTTTTGCCATCTCAGCAAAAAGGCCCCAAATCAGGTTACGTGACTAGAAAGTATTAGCGACAGGTAGCAAAAGGGGCTATGAGGCATTGTGGGATAGGAGGCAATGAACTTCTTTCAATCTGAGGTGCCAGGAATAGGAATATTCTTGTTACTCAGGAGTGAAATGAACTGTTCTATCAGCTGCCTTGGAAAAAAAAAAATGGAAGAAAAAAAATAGAAAACAATAGGGCTACTGTTTAGTCCTGTGCTGTGCTAAATTGCCACATGCACTGAAACTTAGTAGCACGGATCGTGAAAAACAATGTTTATTGTATGCCAGCCCTGGGCTGACACTGTTGGAAGTACTTCTCTGTGTTGTCATATTGAATTCTTGTGGCAACTTTAAGAGGGGGGCATTATCTTTATTCTCATGACGGGGAATAAGCACAGAGATGTGAAAACAGTCTCTAGTAGTAAGTGGCAGACGTGGGATTTGAACCTGGACAGTCTGTCTGAGCCTATCCTCATAACCTCAGCGTGGAGAATGGAGACCTGTCCTGTCAGGTCTGAGCTCCGGGGAAGCACTGCGGGCCTCTGGCCTATCCAGAGGAGCTTCAAGTATGTCCAGTAACAGACTCCTTTGCCTGCATCTCAGAGGTCACTTCGGGTCTCACAGTGACCCCCCCCCCCGCCCCCACCTGCCACAGGGCAGACTATTATGTTAGTATGGGGGTAGTGGTCCAGAAAGATCTTACAATTGCATCGTGACGCTATACTAGAGATGTCCACAGTCACATGCTCACCTAAAAGGCCATTTTGTTCTTCACGAGACCAACATCACCAGGGGATGGGTGACCCATCAGAAATTACACACATGCACCCCCCCCCACCTCCTCCCCACCTGCCCAGTGTGCCAGTCATATACTCAGGTGGGTGAGATGCACCCGGTCTCACCCCCCTCAGACCCTTAGGAGGAAGAGATTGCGTGACCCACAGATTCCAAAATCCCAACAACCCTGTCGCCATCTTGGCTTCTCCCCACTGCCACCAACCCCCCACCCTCATTGGGCTTTGCCAGACACATGGAAATTCTGAAAAGCAAAGTGCCGTTTTCTTCAATCATTTGATTTTGAAAATGGAAGAGATGATACAAAGTTGACTTAGCCAATGCCCTTTCCGTGCAGATACGAAGCCCATTGTAGCTGTGATTTAAATACTAATTATATGCCAGTTTTCATTTTAAGGGCTTTTTTTTGTTTGCTCCTTTACAGAAGCAGTCAGGGGAGTGACTAAAAGCTTATTCATTGGCAGGATTTTTCTTTTGGAAATGAACATGCTGGCACAATTTTAATTGGGTTTTAGTTGTTGTTGTTTTAATTCTCACAGTGATGGCTTGGCTATGTCTTTTGGGACTGCAGAGGGAAACTGGCATCTGGTGTTTGAGGATTCTGGGGATTTGCACCATATTTATGTGTAATAACTATACAGTAAATAAACAGAATGAATAATTAAGTGAATAATGAGTTTCTCGGAAAAGACGATTCTTCTGAAGACTTTGACAGAAATTCTCACGTGTGTCCCCCCTCCCTCCTGTGTGGCGATCCCATGCTGCTTGCACTGTGTCACTGCCCCCACGGAAACCAGCAAGGACACTTTCCGAGCTGAAATCAAGCATGCCGTTAATCAACGTGGTTTGAGAGAAACAAGATATTTTCTTCCAATTGCAAGGATGTGGGATTTATGTCTCTTAGAATTATCTTTCTTACTCTAGAGAGAGATATTTGCCTCTTTAAAAATAAAATCCATGAGATTAAATTTCATTGAACAGTTTCTCTCGGAGGGACTAAAAACCTGAAATTCCAGGAATTCGCCGTGTCTGGTGAAATTACCTAAATGCATGTTAATACCCATATTAGCCAATACAAGGTGCCCTTGCTTCTAGATGCATCCCAGGCCCAAAGTGAATCTTCCCAGAGGTAAAACCACTGTGTAATTACTGCTATTTCATGTGCATGTTCATGCATTCACTCGTTCAGAAGTTTTTACATTCATTCATTCATTCATTCATTCAGCAATCCATTCAGCAATCCATTCATTACTGAGCACCTATTACATGCCCGACACTGTGCAAGGCTCCGGGGACATCGTGGTGAGCAACACCAGACCTAGTTCTAGTCCTTAGGGAGCCTGCCTCCTTATCAGGGAGACGGAAATCAAATGACGAAACGAAAGCTAAGTTGCAACTACGACAGGTTCTACGAAGGAGGCTGTGTTCAGCACTCTCAGGCCCCCATAACAAAATACCACCGACCTGTGGCCTAAACAGCAGGAACTTATTTTCTCACCGTTCTGGAAGCTGAAAGCCCAAGGTCGCAGAATCAGCAGATGTGGTTTCATCCGAGGCCTCTCTCCTTGGCTTGCCAATGGCCACCTTCTCTCCTATCGTCTTCCCCTCTGTGCACGTACAGATCTTTATCCAAATTTCCTCTTACAGATATTAGTCTGATTGGATTAGCCCCCCCCCCCCGCCAATGGCCCTATCTCCAAATACAGTCGAATTCTGAGGTATTGGAGGTCAGGGATTCAACAGATGAATTTTGGAGGACACAATTCAGCCATAACAGAGAGGTATCCGGTGCGTATGGAGATATTAACAGGGACAGGTCAGATTCCCAAGCAGGGACATAGGGTGGGCTTGCTAAGGATTAAGGGGAGATCTCAGAGATGACAAGGAGGTAACTAAACAAAGAGGAGGAGAAGGGTATTTCAGGAAGAGGGAGGATCACACGCCTAAGCCCTCCAAAGAGAGAGCATGGCAAGTAGCAGAGACCAAGGGGAGGCAGACCATGGTGGCTGAGGAGCCCTGAGGCAGGGCATGGGCCTTGGATAGTGCTGACATTATAGACGGGGGCTGAGCCACGCAGGGCCTTGTAGACCAGAGCAGTGACTTTTGTCCTTTTCCCAAGACCTGTGGGAAATCATTGAAGGCTTCTAAGCAAGGACAGAAGTGCCATGACCACATTTGCCCTTTGGAAGTATCAGTCTGCCTGCAGTGTGGACGACAGATGGGAGAAGTTCTGGAGGGCATTCAGACAGGCACTGGCTACGGGAATACGCTGTAGGCATCCCGGCAAGAAATGAAAGTGGCTGGATCCAGGAGCTAGGGTAGGATCGGGAAGAAATGAGTGAGTTTGCAAGAGGCAGGGGGCCAGTGGATAAAACTTGGTGAGGCACTGGGTGACAGGAATTGGTGACAGGTTACACACGTGGGGCACGGGGGAGGAAGAAGATGACAGGTTGTCTCCTGCATTTCTGACTCCCATAACTAGGTAAACAAGGTACAAGCTAATGGGATCGAGAACACCTGGAGGAGGCCCATGTTCGAATAGAGTTTGATCGTATTGACATCAGCAGACACCTTGGCCATTTGTGTGCCTCAGTTACAGACACCCCTTTCCTCTACAAATGCTGCTCTCCCTGGAACATTCTTTCTTGCTTCTACTTTACCACATAACCACTTCACCTCTCAGCCCAAGGGCCAACTTCCTCAGCAGTAAGGCCTTCCTGAATTCCTCAGATTAGGTTACGCATCGCTTTCACACACTTCTAACCCCTGTATTTTACCTTCAAAGCAATGGTTAGAGCTAAAATGACATAGTTAGCTGCTTCACTTCTGTTCCTATCACTAGAACGGAAGGCCTATGAAGACCAAAGTGGTATCTGTGTAATTGATACAACAGACTGGTGGTTCTAGAACCAGACTTAATAGGTTTGAATCCTGACTTCCCTACTTCCTGGTGGTATGAATTGGGGCAAGGTCTTTAACCTTGCTGTGCCTCAGTTGCTTTATCTATGAAGTGTGGATTATGACAGCACATCCCTCATAGAGTTGTTGGGATGATTAAATGAGTTAATTAGCAAAAAAGTGTTTATAACAATACTTGACATCTAATAAACACTAATAAATGTTAGCTATTCTTTTTCATCGCTGTATCCCTAAGTATTTGACAGACAGATGATCAGAAAAATGGGTGGACCAACGAATAGGTGGATTGAGGAACAGGTAAGGTGGCAAGAAATAAAACACGATCCATATTAAGCTATGGTGAATGAGCGCAGTGGAAAAGCAAGAAAGCCCAAATGGGTATTGTAAAAAGAGGGGCTCACACTTCAAGACTTAGCTAACTCCCAAGATCTTGGGCCCCATCAAGGTAAACTTCTCCTGTATGCTCACTTTTTTAGGCAGGGCCTTAGGGAATCTCCATCAAGCATTCTTCAACAGTAAACCAACTTATTTGTTTCTTGACTTCAATCGATGGGGGGAAATCATCACAACCCAACCATCCCCTTCTTAATTAAATTGAATGCACATTTCCCAACTTCACTGTGAATTTTCTTAAAAGATAAAATAAAAAAAACAAGTACAATGATTTAAACAGTAAATTGAGGGGCACCTGGGTGGCTGAGTCAGTTAAGCGTCCGACTTCGGCTCAGGTCATGATCTCGAGGTCCGTGAGTTCGATCCCCATGTCGGGCTCTGTGCTGACAACTCGGAGCCTGGAGCCTGCTTCGGATTCTGTGTCGTCCTCTCTCTCTGCCCCTAACCCACTCATGGTGTCTCTCTCTCTCTCTCTGAAAAATAAACATTAAAAAATTTTAAAAATATAAAAATAAACAATAAATTGAAGTCTTAATTCATTCTTGTGTTCCTCCTTCAAACATTTATGGAATTCCTATTACATGTCAAGCACTGTGATGGGTATGAGGTTGTTACCAAGTCAAATCAGATACTGTCCCTGTCCTTGAGAAGCTGGAGTCCTGATAAACTTTATAAAGAGATTTTAATTTTTCTTTTTAGTTTATTTATTTATTGAGAGAGAGAGAGAGAGAGCACATGGGAGGGGCAGAGAGACGGAGAGAGAGAATCCCACGCAGGCTCTACTCTGTCCGTTCGAGCCCAATGCAGGGCTCGAACCCATGAAACGTGGGACCATGACCTGAGCCAAAACCAAGGGTCAGACCTTGTAATTCTTGTTTACCCCCATCTACTGGGTCTCCAATGGCAAAGCCACCAGGTAGAAGAGCCGAGGCTACTTTGTCCCAGCCGGAAGGTATTTTCATTGCTGTCGCTCTGTTTATGAAAGCAACTCGTGTCTCGTGGCTTCTTTTTTGCCCAGAGGATTCTCTTTCTGTAATTTATTACAAAATTCGAGGCCATTTCATTAGGGGGAAATGCGCCATATCATTATTATAACAACTCTCCCTATTTTTGTTCAATTTTGAAACTGACGAGCTAAAGACTATTTTTAGCTCAGTCATGTGAGATTATTTGTTTCCTTCTGAGAAGTTTTTCCTTCGGACTAGTTAACATGAATTTTATGCTCACTTATTATGTCACATGCTCCAATTCAATTTATTTTAAAGCAGATTCTTTGGGGAAAACTGTAAAGCTAATTTGAATTGATTCTTCAGAGATTCCATTTTAAATGACGTGCTATAAAATTGGCAGACAAAGTGAAAAAATGGAATTGAATTTTCTTCTTCAGCTACTCATTGGATTCAGAAATCTTGCCTTTCGACACTGCCAAGGGTTTTGATATAATGTTTTATGCAATTTTCATAACATTTATCTTAAACTCAACCGCCTTTGGTTTGGTTGTTCAACTCAAAATGGTTTCCTGATATTTCCACGGAAAAAAAGCAGAGTTCTTGCTAAAGGAAGAACCTGGTGCTTTGCTACCAACTTCTGCCATCCCCAGCGGTGCCCGTCTATAAAACATCTGGTGTAATGCAGGTGTTTTCATTCTGGAATCGGTATGGAGCATTTGTGGGCAAGCTTGCCGTGGGAGGCGTGGAGAACAACAGCATCCCCCACTTCCTCCCACCTTGCACAATTTATATTTCTCCCTTTCATATTTGATGGATTTACAGCTTGAGGAAAGCGTGGGAATAATAGGCAACTGCCCGATGGCTTAATTTCCTGTCCCTCACGGACCCCGAGAGACGCCCATTGTTCACCAGGGCGGCAGGCTCCAGGCTAATCAGAAACAGCCGTCAGCGGGTGGGGAAAAGGACCCTGGGTTTGGTACATCTGATTCCACTCGATGATTTATATCCGATTATTAGCAATCTAATGGAAAATACATGGAAAACACATGTCTACAATTTCACCTTGGGACACACATGTTTTCTTTGATGTGTTTTTAAGAAGGAGTTTTATTTCACACTCCTCTTTCTCTCGAATTCCCCAAATCGCCACTATCGTTGCCGTGGACCCAGCCGGTAGACTCAAAAGGAGACCCACGGAGGGTCTTCCCCCAGTTTTGCTCTGCAGCGTGAAACACTTGGGGTTGTTTTCCTCAACTCAGGTGGGTCTTAAGAGAAGCAAATCGTTGTTGCCTGTGTTTTTGTTCCGGTTACAAAGGAGGTAATTGTGTGAAGTGAGTGCACCTGTCAGTGTGTGAAGGAAAAAGCAGACCTGGGGCCCACGTACCCATGAGACACACGATGCTTAGGGCTCACGATACTTGTGGGCCCACCAAAGTTTTAATTAAAGTAAAACGCGTGTAATAACGAATAGATAATGAAGCCAGCCTAGATATTTGTTTTTATACTAAAAGAGCCTTAAAATATCAATTTTAATATACATATTTTTAATTTTTTTTAACGTTTATTTATTTTTGAGACACAGAGAGACAGAGCATGAATGGGGGAGGGTCAGAGAGAGAAGGAGACACAGAATCTGAAACGGTCTCCAGGCTCCGAGCGGTCAGCACAGAGCCCGACGCGGGGCTCGAACTCACGGACTGTGAGATCATGACCTGAGCCAAAGTCGGACGCTTAACCGACTGAGCCACCCAGGTGCCCCTATATTTTTTTTTTTAAGGGAGGAAGGGGGTCCATGAAAGCAAAGTATCTTGGGCCCACGAAAATCGTAACGCACCCCTGAGCAGAACAGCTAAGAGGAGCAGGGGGGCAAGAGATTGATTATCGGGTCAGACCCTCTATGACTGCGGAAGGTTGGTGGAGAGGTCTGAGCAAGCCTGGGCAGGTCTCTACATGTGAAATTGTACCTGAACAGGCTGTCGGTCACAAGGTCACCGTTTAGAAAGACGAGCTGGCTGTGAAGGCGGGGTTCTTCTCAACCAGGGGTGACCCCCACCCCGCCCCCCCATTCAGAAGACTTTGGCAACGTCTGGAGGCAATCCGGCCTGTCACAACTAGGGGAAAGTTGGCTGCTGGTATCCAGGGGCGCCGCTAAACATCCCACAAGGCACAGGACGGCCCCCGCACAACAAAGAATCATCCAGAATTATCAAAAACAGCAGTAGTGCTGAGGTTGAGCCACCTCGAGGTTAACAGCAGCTGCAGGGCCCGTTAGAACCCATGTCTGTCTCTGTCCCGCGACCACCAACTTTCATGCCGAGGGCAGGGCGACCTGCAGAGGGATCAGGCCCTTCGCCCCTGGAGCTAGGCTTGCACCTGGCCGAGGACTTGGAGAAGCCGAGGAAGGAGATCGGGCAGCTGGAGGCCTGGCCGCGGCCCGGAGCCACGAGGTGGGCCAGCCGCTGACCAGAAACGCCCTGGAGCTGCAGCAGTGGTCGCTCCTGCGTCAGCCTGCGGGGCCGCTGCTTCCCTGCAGGTAAATTCCCAGAATCCCACGCTAATTTCCCTCGTGGCCGAGCCATGCAAGGAAGGGGACTCCAGGGAATGTGATCTCCGCTAAGGTGGCATGGCACACGGCCTCCCTGGTAGACCGCATGGAGTTCTGCTCCAGAGCGCTTTTCGCCAGCACAGCGGCTTTTTCCTCACCGCATTCCCAACCTTGCGAGCATTGACATTGCCCGCGGGGCGGGGCGCCTGGGTGGTTCACTCGGTTTGGCGTTCGGCTTCGGCTCAGGGCCTGATCTCGCGGTTCACGAGTTCAACCCCCGCGTCGGGCTCTGTGCAGACAACGCAAAGCCTGGAGCCTGCTTCTGGTTGTGTCTCCCTCGCTCTCTGCCCCTCCCCGCTCACACTCTGTCTCTCTCTCAAAAATAAATATCAAAAAAATTTTTTAATAAAAAGAAATTGCATCTGGTGTAAAACCGACTTAATCTGGAGCACCTGCTGTGCATTAGGCTGATGGTAGAGTCCCGGCTGGAGACGCAGCTGCCCGGACAGACCACAAGTCCCAGCTTCCCCTGAAGTTAGATGTGGCCGTGTCACATGACACTGAGGGCAAGCAGCTGTGCCCAGCTCCAGAGCTGGGCCTCCAGACACCAGCTGTGCCCCCCTCTGTGTGTTTCTTCCCCCTTCCCACTAGCTGGGACCCAGGCGTGCAGGCAATCCTGCTTCAACCATACAGGGACAAACACAGCACAAGATGGGAAGATTCCGTGGTCCAGAGAATCCTTACCTTAAGCACCTTTTTCTCTTAAGAAGTTCTGGGTGAGTATGTTAGTTACTTAGGTTGTAGATGATAAAAGCCAACTGAAATTCACTTAATCCAAAAAGGGAGCGTATTTGCTCACATAATTGGGAAGTCTGGGGTAAGAGTTTCAGGCATAGCTGGATCTAGGGGTTCAAGGGATGTCATTAGGCTCTCCATCCCTCAACACTGGCTTTCTGCTGAAGTCCAAAGAAGAGGCCATGGAGAGATCCCAAGCTTATAATTTCCTTATAGCTCATGACCCAGGAGAAGACAGGAACTCCTCTCTTTCAGTGTGTGTGGGCGGGGGGGGGGGGGGGGGGGGGGGGGTTAATTTTTTAAATGTGTATTTTTGAGAGAGAGAGAGAGCACAATTGGGGGAAGGGCAAGGAGGGGAACAGAGCATCCGAAGTGGGCTCTGTGCCAACAGCAGAGAGGCTGATGTGGGGCCTGAACTCACGAACTGTGAGATCATGACCTGAGCCAAAGTTGGACATTCAACCAACTGAGCCACCCAGGCGCCCCTCATTGTGTATTTTTAATTATGCAGAGCAAATGCTGAACAGTCCCGCTGGGGTCACAGACTCACCCCTGAACCACTTACTATGAACCCCAGAAGAAAGGAGGTTGGAATAAATTTGTAAAATCAGTAGCTGCTACAATCCACTCAGGAACGCAGCCAACATCACCAGGAGTGAAGACAGCGCTGATGAGGGGTAAGGTCAGCGAATATCAACTGGGGTTCAAGGGAGGGAAAATCATGCTCACCTGGGGTAGGAAAGGCTTCACAGCAGAGGTGGCATTTGAGCTGGGCGTTGAAAGACTAAGACTTTAGAGACGGATAAAGAAGAAAATACTGTACTTTCATTCCTGACCATTTTCAAAAGCCCAGGCAAACTCAGTAACCCTGTGGGATGAAAAGGATCGTGTTGTTTTTCTTCCCTTTGCCGTTGGTTCAGGATGAGAAGGGTTTCCCTTTGAGCACGGAGTCCTTCCAGAGACCGACCAAAGAGGGGGGAGAGTCTGGATGTTGGAACACAAATCTCTAACACAGGCACTCACACGTACAGCAGGAAGAAACATTTGGTTCTCCGTCACCTGAAGAAAGGATGGTAAGTGTGACTGGCAGTTCCCTTAATCACTCCAGAAAGGCTTGTTATATAAATAAATGATTCAGATACGAAGTGACTTACCTTAGGAAACACGCATTTCTTTTTTTGTTTGTTTGTTTTTCATGTTCTAGCCTGGTTTCTTTCAGGCTCGGAGTGGAATAAGCTTGTAATTTTAATATACCCTTATTAGTTCCCAAACTGTCTCATGTTGGGATTTTAGGAATACATATTTATGAGGTTTCAGGTAGCTTAGTGACTTCCCAAACAGTCAGGCAACCAGAGCCTGTGGATGATTTCTCAGCCTTTGGGAGGAAAATGACTCTCCGGCCAACCAGGGTGCTATTGGCTGGATCAAGCCAGCTGCCTTAAAAGATGGTGGTGGTGGTGGTGGTGGTGATGATGATGATGACGATAGCGGCAACTGTTGACCTTACAAGTGACACAGCCAGGATATAAACCCCATTCTCCCCTGTTCCGGAGAGACTGTTGCGCTGTCTTTCCTAAATAATTCAGGTACCTTTCACTTGTTCCAGGGCTGTAAGAGCATCCAGGGACGTATTGTTTCCTCGCTGTTTTGACGATGAAACGATTCCTTGGGATACAAAGCCCTTCTTGTTGGCAAGTTTGCATCTTCACGCCAGGAGTAGGAGGTGCACTCATATTTGCGCTAAACTGAGTCTCTCTGGACCAGTTTGTCCTTAAGAGTGCACTGACAGCAGGTCAGCCACTCAGCATCCGTCATCTGTTCCCTTAGGGGGCTGGAGCCATAACACTCCTGTAAGGACTCTGAGTCCTGTAGGATTCCCGACTTCAGGCGGATGGAGCCACGTGAACCAGTTTCACTTAATCGGGTTGACTTCACTGGTGGGGTAGATTATAGTAGCGTTCTCGATCATGTGCCCCCCATCTCAATTCGCACGCACTGTCGTGTGACTTGCGGTGTCCCTGGTGGCTGGAGTATACTTCCCCACCCCCTCGATATTGCATGTGGCGCCCTGACTTGCTTCCTCAGGAGCCAACTGAGATGCGAGCCGAAGAGACAAGGAGCCAGGGAGGAGCAGAGGCCTTAAGAGACTTTCCTCTTCCTCCCTTGCTCGTCCGCCTCCCTTCCTTCCTGTCTGTCGTGAGAATGGTGTGTCTCTGTCATGTACGCTCTTTCCGCCTAGGCTGTCGTGTGTAATGTGAGAAATACACGTTTGTTGCTGTAAGCCCCTGAGATGTAGGCTTCTTTGTTACAATGGCATTAACTAAATGAAAGCTGACTGGTGCAAATGGTCCCTTACTGGGCTAAACCTTTCAGTGAAAACTGGTCCACCTCTCTCTCTGTGTATGGATATGGACTGAGGTTGTGGCAAATCTGTCCTGGAAAAATTAATCCTAAATATAGGCAAACTCAGGAACTACAGTCAGATTAAAGAAAAAATAACAAGAAGCCAGTTTTGCCTGTGAAATTTGCAAAGGCTATAAAAATAAGAGTATTGGAGAGAGGGCACTGCAAACAGGCATTCTGCAACATTGTTAAAAAGGGCATAAGCGGGGCGCCTGGGTGGCTCAGTTGGTTGGGCATCCGACTTCGGCTCAGGTCATGATCTCGCGGTGTGTGAGTTTGAGCCCCGCGTCAGGCTCTGGGCTGACAGCTCAGAGCCTGGAGCCTGTTTCAGATTCCGTGTCTCCCTCCCTCTCTGAACCTCCCGCATTCATGCTGTCTCTCCCTGTCTCAAAAATAAATAAACGTTAAAAAAAATTTTTTTAAAAAGGCATAAGCTAATATAATGGTGCTAAGAATGAATCCAGAAAGAATGCTAATAATAATAGGTGCCATTGGGGTGCCTGGGTGGCGCAGTCGGTTGAGCGTCCGACTTCAGCCAGGTCACGATCTCGCGGTCCGTGAGTTCGAGCCCCGCGTCGGGCTCTGGGCTGATGGCTCAGAGCCTGGAGCCTGTTTCCGATTCTGTGTCTCCCTCTCTCTCTGCCCCTCCCCCGTTCATGCTCTGTCTCTCTCTGTCCCCAAAAAAATAAATAAACGTTGAAAAAATAAACAAATAAATTAAAAAATAACAATGATTTATGTTTAAGGTGTACAACCTAACGTTGTATATACAATAATGTTTGGATACACATATACGTATCCACAGCAAACTGATTACTGTGGTCAAGCTAATTGACATGCCCATCTCCTCACATCGCTCCTCTTTTGTGTGATGAGAATGCCTGGAAATCTACTCTTTTAACAAATTTCTAGTACACAATGCAGTATTATTAACTACAGTCACCACGCTGTGCATTAGATCTCTATATTCAATCATCCTACATAATTGAGGCTTCTCTCACCAGTGTCTCCCCATTTTCCTCCCCTCCCTGGTGACCACTATTCCATTCTCTGCTTCTATGTATTCGACTTTGTTAGATTCCACATATAAGTGAGATCATGAAATATTTTTCTTTGAGGGTCTGGCTGACTTCGTGTAGCAAAATGTCTTCCAGGTTTATCCGTATCATTGCCAATGGCAAGATCTCTTTTTTAAAGCCTGGATATGGATAATATTCCATTGTCTGTATCTACCGCAATTTCTTTATCCATTCATCTGTTGATGGACATTTGCGTTGTTTCCCTGTCTTGGCTATTGGGAATAATGCCGCAGGGAACATGAGACTACAGATACTCTTTCAGGTACTGTTTGCATTTCCTTTTGGTATGTACTCAGGGGTGGGGTTGCTAAACCACACGGCAGTTCTATTTTTAATTCTTTGAAGAACTTCCCTACTGATTTCCATGATGGCTGCACCCATTGGATTTCCCGCCAGTGTACGAGGCTTCCCTTTTCTGCGCATCCTCCCCAGAACTTCCGTTTCATCTTCTCGATACTAGCCATCCTAACAGGTGGGAGGTGGTATCTCACTGTGGTTTTGACTTGCATCTCCCTGAGGATGAGTGATGTTGAGCATCTTCTCATGTACCTGGAGGCCATTTGTAGGTCTTTGGGAAAATGTCTATTCAGGTCCTTTGCCCCTTTTAAAATCTGGTTGTTTCCTTTGCTATCGAGTAGTCTTTGTACTTAAAAATGGGGCTATTAGAACATTTTTAAATTTCATATGTGACTCACATTTATTTTAGGTTTTGCAAACCAAATGGCCTCTGTTACAACTATTCAATTACCACCATAAGGCAAAAGCAGCCACAGACAACATATAAATGAATGGACACCACTGTGTTCCAATGAATGGACATCACTGTGTTCCAATAAAACTTTATTTCTAAAAATAGGCAGCTACCCAGCAGAGGCTGTAATCTGCTGAACCCTGGTCTAGACTAGAGTTTCCTAATCTTTGCCCCATTGACATTTGGGGCTAGACAATTAGCTGTTAAGTGCCAATTTATGGATATTTAAAATTCATAACCGTCATCACAATAATGGTGGTATTTACTTTGTTCTTACCATGTGCTGGGTTTCAGCCTCACATGGTTGTCTTAATCTCCCATAAACTCTGACAGGTATCGCTGCCCTTCTGCTAGTTCTACAGATGGGGAAACTGAGGGTCAGAGATAACAAGTTATTTGCCCAACGCACGCAGCTAACAAGAGGCCAGTTGAAGCCGCAGTCCATATCCTGTGAGCCGAGAGGTCACAGCCCTCTCAGAGCTGGTGATCTAAACCACAAGGTTGTGTACATTGTCCCCTTGGGATTCAAGTCTCATTTTAAATGGAAAATATATACACCCTCAGAATTTCGTTTTTAAGGAATCAGTCTTTGTAGAAGACTCATCATCGGTGGGAAGCTCTTAAGCATGTCAAGTTCAAGTGCAATTTGAGCAATTTAGTAGGGAGGGAGGGAGAGGTGGGGCAATGGTCCAGGCAGAAACTGCTACCGAGAGCCCTGTGGCCTGTGCCAGGCTCTGGGCCATCAGAAGGAGGCTCTGGCCCGTGTCTGGAGGGACTGAGAGCATGGCAGAGAGAGCAAGACCACACTCCCGAGGGAAGGCGTCGGCAAGACCTAACGGAGCACCTTCACACGTGAGGAGTGCTGGGAGGGAAACTGAGTCGGAAGGCTAGTTCTCTGGCACAGAAATGCCAGGCAGCAGCCCTGTGTAGTGACTGCAAATATAGTTCCACTGACTGCTGTGTCTGTGTGTTGCTCAGTACCACTCTGGGCTGATGGGCAGAGAGAGGCATGGATGAGCCAGGTGTCAGGGATGGGGGCAGACAGGTATGGCAGAGGCTGTGGATGGCTTCTGGTGCCGTGCTCGCCTTCTGCCCGCCTACTAGAACTCCCAAGTTTTCACTGGACACAGGGTCCCCAGTCTCCCTTCCAGGTCAGTGTGGCCATGCCCTTCCTTCCCTGTTCTCCTTCCTGTGGTACACATGCAAAGGCTGGAGCTCAGGCAGCCATCTAAGACCAGGAGGCAAACCTGCTTTTGAAATCGGTGGAGCGAGAATGTGGATAGCGATGGGGTCTCTGATAACTGCAAAACTCTGACCTGCTCACTTCCACACACAGTTTGTCTTAGACATCTCAATACATATGTGTAATATCAATACGTATATATGATATCTCAATACAGTTCTATCTTGGCTAATTTATAATTTGGGGATTGTTATCATTCTGAATTAAGCCAAAGTTAATTTTAACCAATTTAACAAGGACTGATGCATCAATAACACTGGCCTCAGAAAGCTGGCTTCCCCTCGTATTCCCCTCTCTGTAGCATAGGTTCTACATAGACCAATTCTAGTTTTAATTAATAGGCATTTAATTAAATCGCTTTAAGTGAATGGCAGCAAAGCCACTCACCAGTGTTATTATTCCATCACTGCTTGTGACCGCCGCCTTGGATTCAGTTCAGAGCCCCGCCCATCCCCACCCCCACCCCTGCCAGCATCTCTAGGTACAGGCACCACAGAAGGAAAGACTGACCTTAGAAACAGAGTGCTTTTGTCCACAAGCAAATTCAGAGGCACAGCCATCTTTCCCACATTCTCAGCCTCCTTCCCCGTTCCAGTCTCCCCGTCGTCAGAGGCACCTCTCTGGTCTCTCTTCTCGTCTCTGACCAAGCTCAGTTCCTGCCTCTACCCCTTGATGTCCTGGATCCCAGCCCCTCCTGCATCCCCTGAAACTGTATCCCACCCTTCATCCCATCTCCTGCCCAGGAAACAGCCCCCCCCCCCCAATAATCCACTATCCTCTGTAAGAATGTAACCTTTTTGTCTGCGTGCTCGCTCATATTACAGTTCTCGGTAGCGGCAGTGGAGAAAAGTAAAGTAGCGTTGTGGGTACGGTGCCTCAGGAAGCAGACTTTGAGACAGATGTGTCCTAGGGAGTGCTTTGGAGGACAATACCTGTCAGAGAGCGAAGGAAACACTGGACAGAGAAAGGAGCTGAAGTTCAAAGCGGTTGCAAAAGAAGACTCACCCTCTGGAGACGGGATGGCCCTGCAGAGGTGTTTTCAGTTGAGGCCAGGGGCTGAGTGCTTTAGGCCTTCGGGTGTCTTAGCAACACGTCACAGCATCCACCACAGGTGCACCGAAGGATTTCAGCTGATTGTGGTGAGACTCTTGGGATGGCTGACTGTGACCCAGAATCAGAATGTTCTTTACAGGTCCATAGATCATCGGTCTCTCCACGACAAAGTCCTATCGACTAAAATCAGGCAGGACTAATGACGACATGGCAACTTGTTTTTGTTTACACTGAGACCGTGCTTTTGCTATGATCAAAATGTTTGCATCATTTACCTCTCACACCCCTTTTCCCAGATCCAAGTTAAAACAGGAAGTGCGTGGCCTCCTGGAAATCTGTGAGAGGAGCATATGAAGGTGCTCAGTGCATTCGATGGAATGAGTAAGATGCTGGAGATATTCGTGAGTTGGTGAAGACAGAATAGGTTTCTTCTCTCAACAACAAAAAAGAGAAGTCTAGGAAAAACTCAAAAAGGTACAAGAAAATCATGGTCCAAATAGAGGCAAACTAAAATGACCCGCGATGTTGAAAAAAACGGATAGAGTGTAATGAAAGAGAATCAGTCTGGCCATGCTTCGGGGAATACTCCCCTTTGAATCACTCAAGAGTTGCGACATTGGACCCAAGAGGAAGAAATGTGGTCCTCTCACAATCCTGGGCTCTCTAGGAAACAACACCTACCTACTCAAAACAACACAAATGCAGTTTATTGGATTCAGCTGATAGACTTGACCGATACACCATGCCGAGAGGACTTACAGGTATAGACCCGAAGGTACTGCTGTCGATCAGAACAATGGAAAAGCGTAGATCGAGCTGACAGAGCTGAAGGAGGAAAGGGGGGGGGGGGTGCTGATAGCTTCATCTCACACTGTGTGGAGTTAAGAAACACTGTCTCCAGTTCATGGAATAAGAAACAGGATTTCACTACATTAAAGTTTTGAAAGTAACCAATAGAAGAATTAAAAAATAATAGTATGACTGGGGCGCCTGGGTGGCTCAGTCGGTTAAGCATCTGACTTCAGCTCAGATCATGATCTCGCGGTTTGAGTTCGGGCCCCACGTCGGGCTCTGTGCTGACAGCTCAGAGCCTGAGGCCTGCTTCGGATTCTGTGTCTCCCTCTCTGCCCCTTCCCCACTCTCAGTCTGTCTGTCTCCCTCATTCTCTCTCTCAAAAATATATCAACATAAAAAAATAAAAATAAATAATAGTATGACTCCCAGACCTTGGAAGGAAGAAGGGGAGGTGAAGGCAGAGTAAGTAAACTTTCATCTTCCAATATTGACCAATAATGTATGGCAGTGGTAAGCGATGAGAGAGAGGAGTAGGCATATTACCTATGGTTGTAGGGTAACCACCAGAAGACACAAAAATAGAAATGGCCAAGCAGTTGCCCTCGGGACGTGGTTGCCGGTGGAGGTGGTCTGAAGGAAACGATGTTGCTTCTGTAGTATTTTTTGGTTTTTTTTGTTTTTTTTTGTTTTTTTAATTTTTTTTTTCAACGTTTATTTATTTTTGGAACAGAGAGAGACAGAGCATGAACGGGGGAGGGGCAGAGAGAGAGGGAGACACAGAATCGGAAACAGGCTCCAGGCTCCGAGCCGGCAGCCCAGAGCCCGACGCGGGGCTCGAACTCACGGACCGCGAGATCGTGACCTGGCTGAAGTCGGACCCTTAACCGACTGCGCCACCCAGACGCCCCTTCTGTAGTATTTTTTGAATCCTATACAGGTATTACTTTCAAATTTTGAAAAATAGTATAATTTAAAAATCACCAGGCAAAGTTTAATTATCGATCAGAAGGTTTCTTGGCAGGTATAGACTCGGTGCGACTCAGGGGACAAGTCTCCTACACTGTGGGAAAGCCCGGTGAAATTCCCCTCCCCGGCAATGCAGAACGTGTCTTGGGTGTTCCCCCAACTTCTGGGCCTGTCCCCCTCCCCCAGAAAGAACTGGCATATTTTGATGTGCTGGATTCCATTTTCTTTACTTACCCCTCCTTTGTGTCCCGATGCCGAGGGCCACTGTGAGAGTCGTCTGAGTCCCCCCAGAACTAACACGTTTCAATCCTTTGTTGCTCAAAATAGGGACTTAACTGGGACAGGGGTTCCCAGCTGTGGCCCCACGTGAGCCTCCCTCCTGGAGCTTTAAAAACCCACCCTTGTCCAGGCCCCACACCAGACCCATTACGTCTATGGCCCAGGCTTTGATAGTAGCATCCACAACCAAAAAGCTCTCTGAGCTGAGAATCTCTGGCCCAATCCTCCGTGTGGAGACTCTGTTCATCCGGCTGTTGAAGCAAGTTCGCCTCGAGGTTGTGCAAGCTTCCTTCATCATCACGGTCCTTGCAACCACGGTCACAATTTTTTCTTCTGAGCGCTGCATTTGACACCTCCTCCTACCTTTAAGCTTTCTCCCTCAGTTTCTTTGACTCCCCTCTCTTCCTGCTTCTCTTCCCTTCCGTCGGTTCGTGGGGGCACCCCTCCTCTGCCTTCTTGGGACTCTTCT
The DNA here is from genome assembly GCF_027475565.1 of Acinonyx jubatus. Taxonomy (NCBI): domain Eukaryota; kingdom Metazoa; phylum Chordata; class Mammalia; order Carnivora; family Felidae; genus Acinonyx; species Acinonyx jubatus. The sequence goes on along the minus strand of NC_069386.1, from coordinate 130,685,351 downwards.
TCCTGGTCACACTCTCTCAGGGGTTTCAACTACCTTCTTGACCACCACGGTCCTCATACTGAGGACGGCTTCCAGATCTTCACCTCCATCCCGGATCTCTCCCCGGAGCCCCAGGACCGGATGTCCAGTCGCCTACCGGACATTTCCACTTGGATATTTCAGATTCTTCATCCAAAACCTGCCCCATGTGGCACACATTATCTACTGCCACAAATCCTTTCTCCCGTCTTCTTTGCTGTGTTGAATGGCACCAGTTACCCAATCTCCTTCAATCAAACCCAAATTCTAGGAGTCCCCTAGACACTTCCTTTTCCCTCCACCAACCAACGTTCAGTTCATCCTGCCTTTTTTTGTAATTTTTTTTTAACGTTTATTTATTATTGAGAGACAGAGCGTGAGCATGAGCAGGGGAGGGGCAGCGAGAGAGGGAGATGCAGAATCTGAAGCAGGCTCCAGGCTCTGAGCTGTCGGCACAGAGCCCGATGCGGGGCTCGAACCCATGAACTGTGAGATCATGACCCGAGCACAGAACCTCATGGGGGGCTTGAACTCAAACCGCAAGATCATGACCTGAGCCGAAGTCAGACGCTTACCCGACTGAGCCACCGAGGCACCCCTCGGTTCATCCCCTCTTAGTTAACCCCCCTGCTACATCTCTGTGGCCTGGCACCAGTCAGTCCATCATCATCCGTTTCTTGGGTGTCTGCGACAATCTCTTACCCAGTCTCGCTGCCCTAATTATGTCCCCTTCCGATGCCCACCTTGGCCAGAGCGATCGTTCCAAAGCACAAATGTGATTGTGGCAATCTCCAGCTTAAAACCCTTCCATCACTTCCTCGGGGTGTTCCAAGTCCAAACTTAGAAAGGTCCACAAGGCACGCAGTAACTCGCTCCTCTGTGCCTCTCCAGTTTCAACACCTGCCCCCGCTAACAGATGCCCCATGCGTCTTGCCACGCTGAGTGCCCCCACCCCACCCGCAGGCCCCCTAATCTGCCGGCCGGCTTCCTCCGTGCTTTCCCCTGTGGACTCTGGGCCTGGACCGCGCTCCCTGACTCTCAGCTGTCTCCTACTTGGGCTTGAAAATTTTGCTCAGGCCTTGCCATCTCCAAGCCACCTCCTTCTCCTTGGTGCCTATCCCAGGGCCTGGAAAACATTCAGGAAGTGTTTCCAGAGTGAGCGAATACATATGTTCTTAATTTCAGAGAGGCAATAGAATTTCTATGTGAAGAAAGTGAAAAAGATGTGTAACTTGTCTCTACCTCTCAAATGCATTGATTTTTAAAAAAATTTTTTTAATGTTTATTTTTGAGAGAAAGAGACAGAGTGTTGAGTGGGGGAGGGGCAGAGAGTGAGGGAGACAGAATCTGAAGGAGGCTCCAGGCTCTGAGCTGTCAGCACAGAGCCCGATGCAGGGCTCGAACCCATGAACCGTGAGATCATAACCTGAGCCAGCAAAGTCAGTCACTCAACTGACTGAGCCGCCCAGGTGCTCCTCAAATGCATTGATTTTTAAAAGAAGGCTATCAATGTATTCTAAAGAGTCTTAGGGGTCCCACGGAGCCTTCTCAAAGGCTCCCAGAGGAGCTCTTTGTTTAAAAAAATTTTGGAGGGGGGGAAAGAGTGTGAGAGCCTGGGTGTGGTGCAGAAGGAGAGAAAGAATCCTAAACAGGCCCCATGCTGAGCTCGTGGACTCAGGGCTCAATCTCATGATCCTGGGATCATGACCTGAGCCGAAATCAAGAGTCAGACACTTAACTGACTGGGCCACCCAGGCACCAGGCAGAGTTCTTTAAATAAAACTACTCTTGGGGAGCCTGGCTGGCCCAGTCAGTTAAGCATCGACTTCAGCTCAGGTCATGATCTCACGGTTCATGGGTTTGAGCCCCATGTCCGGCTCTGTGCTGACAGCTAGGGCCTGGAGGCTGCTTCGGATTCTGTGTCTCCCTCTGTCTCTCTGTCCATCCCCCACTCGTGCTGTCTCTCTGTCTCTCAAAAATAAATAAATGTTGGGGCATTTGAGTGGCTCAGTCAGTTAAGTGTCCAACTTTGGCTCAGGTCATGATCTCATAGTTCGTGGGTTCGAGCCCCGTGTTGGGCTCTGTGCTGACAGCTCAGAGCCTGGAACTTGCTTCGGATTCCTGTGTCTCCCTCTCTCCCTGTCCCTCCCCTGCTCATACTCTGTCTCTCCCGCTCTCTCTGTCTCTCAAAAATAAATAAGACATTAAAAAGTTAATAAATAAATGTTAGAAAAAAGTGTTAATTAAAAAAATAATACACAAATAAACAAATATATAAATAAATAGAACTATTTATTTCATGCTATTCATTTCATTTATTTTATATGGTGGTCTTCTGAGAAAGGTCTAGTTTGAACAAAGTGTTTTGTGGCCAAGACATATTTGAAAACCAATGGTCTAAATTATTCAGATAGTAAGATGAAGTGCAATTTCTGTTTGAATTACTCCCCCCAAAAGTTCTCATCTCTCTGTTTCTTTTTAAAGAGATGTTTAAAATATCTCCTGGTTTCATTTAGTGTCTTAGTGACATATTGCTTTTTCTTTCTCTCTTTTTTTTTTTTTTTTGGTTTTAAATAGAAATTGTTATTTTTAATTGATAGTATGATGAATATGGTCACAAAAAGGAATTCAGTGAAAAATCAGCCTCCCACATACACTCATCTTTGATCGTTGAGACAAACCATAGCCAGCCTCAGCACATAATTCTAGTGACTTCCATGCAGGGGTCGCTGCTCTGGTGGACAGGGGCCCATCCCCGTGCTAGGCACAACGGAAGGATAAGCTGTCTGCATACCACTGATGGTTTAATCATTAAGAACTTAGACTGGCCTTGGAAAGACACCTGGCCCTCCTATCCAATGCCTGTCAGGAAGAAGGACATAATATCAGCTCTCCCAATATCAAAACCACTTTTTGATAGACAGCTTCTAGCATTTGCTTGGCTCACATCCAAATACCCGTTTCAGTCAGCTTATTAATTTATCTAGGGATACATTTTTCCCCTAATACATTTTGGAGATGTCATCAGGAAATGACACTTCTTAAAAGGCGACTCTCTATGGGTGCTTTACTGAGATTTTTTTTTTTACCTGATTAGAGTATTTGATATATCAATAGATAGTGTTGGGATGATTGACTCTCAAAAGGGAAACAAAAGGGAAAAAAAAATCCTACTTATGCCCATCACAGAAATGAATTAAAGATGTACTAAAGATTGGGATGTTTGGCTGGCTCTGTGGGTAGAGCACACGACTCTGGATCTTGGGGTTTTGAGTTCAAGCCCCATGTTGGGTATAAAGATTACTTAAAAATAAAATCTTTAGGGGCTCCTGGATGGCACAGTCAGTTAAGCGTTGGCTCTTGATTTCCACTCAGGTCATGATCTAACGGTTCGTGGGTTCAGGCCCCACGTTGGGCCTTGAGCTGACAGTGCAGAGCCTGCTTGGGATTCTCTCTCTTCCTCCCTCTCTGCCCCTCCCCCACTTACACACGCTCTTTCTCTCTCAAAATAAATAAACATTTAAAAATAAATAAATGAAGACATTTTTAAAAAGATGTATCGAAGATCTAAGCATGGGAAAATTCCTCTAAAACTATTAGAAGAAAATAGAACACCTCGAAAAACTCTGGAGAAGCAAAGTGGTGGGTTTTGTTTTTTGAAGATGACACACAAGAAGGCAAATAATGAACAGAGGTACATCTGATTACACCTAATGAAAAATCTTCTGTCAACGTAACACCACAAACAAGATTAAAAGACAAGCGGTAGCCTTCGAGAAGGTCAGAAGAGCCAGCAGACGGATCTGTTATTATCTAGAATGCATATGAGTCCCACCAACGCGGCAGAACAAGACATACGACAAACGGAGGAGGAGGCAAAGGATCTAAGCTGAGAATGTAGAGACGTGGAAGTAATGGACGATGGCTGTATGAAAAGACATCCCACTTCATATATAATTAGGGAAATGCAATTGAGACAACAAGATTTTTTTTTTTTTTTTTTTTTTTTGGCCAATCGTACTGGCACAAATTTTAAAGTTCGAGAACATGAAACGTTGGCAAGGCTGTGGGGAAGCTGGCGTGCTCCCTCACTATTGTGGACAGTATAGACAGATACAGACGCTTGAGGAGGCAAATTGGCAGCATGTTGCAAATTTGAAAATGTGCCTCCCCTGTAACATAGCCATTCCCTTCCTAGGTATTACCCTAGAGATACTCCCACACATGTGCACACAGAGCCATGTGCTTAGTTTCCATCTAAATGTCCACCAGTAGGGGAACGGCTGAAAATACCGTGGTGTTGGTATCCCGTGCTGCCTGTATTCGTCTGCCAGGGCTGCCGTAGCAAGTGCCAGAGACCAGGTGGCTCACACGACAGAAATTTGTTATCTCACAGATCTGGAGCCGAAGAGTCGGAGAGCAAGGTATCGGCCGGATTGGTTCTTCTCTGAGGCCTCTCTCCTTGGCTTGTAGACGACCACCCTCTCTCTCTGTGTCTTATGGTTTTCCCTCTGTTACGCACCTGAGTCCTAATCTCTTCTTACAAAGACAGCAGTCATATGGGATTAGGCATACTGACCTCATTTTAATCTATTCAAAGACCGTGTCTCCAAATACAGTCACGTTCTGAGGCACTGGGGCTCAGGATGTCGACATACAAATTGTAGGGGGACAAAATTCATCCCATAGCACCGTCCTTCCAAGGAACTAGCAAGATCCACGTGTGACAATGCAACCTCATCTCAGAAAACAATGTTGAGTTGAGAGAGTGTGATACATAATGGTACATATCATATGATACCACTCCTCACTTACAAAACACACACATGAACCGACACAAGTATCTCCTGCATGTGTGTCAACATTTAATGTTCTGGAAGGATCATTCAGATGCATTAGAAGTTGCCTCTCTGTTAGTCAAACATGACATCAGTCGTAGTATTTTATTTCCTTAAGAAATATTGCCAACAAATACGGTGAAATGGGAATGGTTTCTAATTCTGAGTAGCAGAATATGAGAGTTTAGTTACAATATTCTTTGACTTTTCTGTATCTCTTGTATTTTTAAAGCAGTTTAAAAAATCAAAAATGGATGACCAACTCATCCGTCCTTCAAGATACTTTGAATGTATTTTTGCGTGAAGTGAAGACCATGAAGGAGCTGCACATTAAGACTTCTTTCCACCTCTGCCTTTCTAGAAAAACATTGCTCTTTCTCGCTGCATTTTGAGGCCACACAACTACAGGACGCTTTAGGGATCAGCCCTATGGGCTTCCTTTTGAATTTGGTATAGGAAGGTGGTCGATGATCTTGTCTACTATCTCACACTATTTATCCTTTGTGAGGACTAATTTATTCTGGAGATATTTTTCTGAGCTGACTAAAATCCTTTTAGATTGAAGAGGGGCATAAATAAATAAATGAGTATAATATCAAATGCAATAAACATTTCTCTGCTGGTGAATAACAGGCTTGTCCCTTTAGAAGGATGAAAGCAACCTTTACTGAACTCCTACCATGTGCCAAGCACTCTGCTGGACGCTTTAAATAATCGTCATTTAAATATTAATTTTTATGACCTTAGGAAGCAGGTTATGAGGAACGATGAGTTTAAGTAACTTGTCCAAAGTCATAGTGAGTGACTAAACCAGACTAATTTCAAACTGTAATAGAATATTTTGAGGAAAAACTATTTGGAAAGCCATGGCGTTTCATGATTGTAGAGGGGATGGAAGAGGTAGGAGACAATTTCATGTTGACTCATGGAGACTCTATTTCTAGTGCAACAGTCCAACGGTCCTATGATCCCAAGATTTTTTATCCCAATACTGACATGAGGCAATTAAAGTTCAAAAAAGTTATATCTATCAAAATGCTCAAGGTGACATAACAAATGAATCGACGAGATAGGTCTATTTGCAGATTAAGAGCAAAGGTTCAAGGTGAGGATCTTCCATGGAAAATGCTTATGCTGGCCCTACTTCCTTTGTCCCATTCATTTGGTCAGCTGGGGCTGCCATAATAAAGTACCACAGACCGGAGGGCTTAAACAGCAGAAATCTGTTGTCTCCCAGATCTGGAGAGTAGAAGTCTGAAGTCAACAGATATTGGCAGGATTCGTTTCTTCTGAAACCTCTCTCCTTGGCTTGTAGACGGTGCTTTCTGCCTGTGTCGTCACATGATCTTTCCTCTGTGTATGTGCCTATGTCTGGATCTCCTCTTCTTATAAGAGCACCAGTCATATTGGATTAGGGCCCATACTGATGACCCCCTTTTAACTTAATTACTTCTGTAAACACCCTATCTCCATTATGTGAGGGTGATCTGGCCGTGACATCTATCACCCCTCTGATGACCAGGTTTGATTCGGCTGATCTGGCTGGCTAGGCAGGTGTCCTCCTCCTTCCTCACCACACCCTGTGCGCTTGGTCCAAGAGAACGACCTTCCCCAGTAGAGGAGAATTGTTCTTCGGTCACGGGTATACAGGTAGCTGCACAACCCTGCTAGAATCTCCAAGCAGGCTCTCCAGGTCCATTTGTAGGAGAAGGAAGGGAAATCAAGCTCCCAAGACTCCACACACATCCAGACACTGCATGTAGCAGTCTGCTTTTCTAAAAAAAAAAGAAAAAAAGAAAAAAAAAAAACCCTACCTCCAAACACAGTCATATTCTTAGGCATCTGGGTTTAGGGCTTCAATATATGCATTTCAGAGGACCACAATTCAGCTCATAATACCCATGATTCATGGTTAGGCTCACTCCATGCTGCTGAAGAACAGGATATTTTTAGGAAGCTTCTATGGTCTGGAGAGCTGGTAGTCCAAAAATGAATGAATGAATGAATGAATGAATGAATGAATGAATAAATGGAAGGAAGGAAGGAAGGAAGGAAGGAAGGAAGGAAGGAAGGAAGGAAGGAGAAAAAAAAGAGCCCTACGTTTAAATCTCTAGAGGGATGATTAGGGCAAAAGCTGCCCTTTTCTTAATGAATAATTCCTTATGAACCGGTCTAATTTCATTTGATTCACATTGCGTCTTCCTTTAGTTATTCCACTGTTAACGTGTTCAAACACAGCTGAGAAGAGAGAAACCATTTCTTCTCTGCGTGAACGAACTCCTCTAATACCCAGATGAAAGCACCTTGGGGTTCCCGCCCAAATTTACCACCAGACTTGAAAGGGTAAAGCAAATGTCTGCTTGGATTGGGGATTCTCTTTGTTAGCATTTCCTAAACGGTCTTTTTGGGAAGGGGCAGTGGTCTCCCCAAACCCCTCGAAATGACCGATTTTTCCCCGGAAGGGAAGTCTTCCAGGAAATCTCTTCTTACCTTGCCCAACCGTCGAGTGATTTGGCAATTGTCTGCAAAGGATAAGAGTTTTTCTGACAAGTGATCTGTATCTGTTTTGAGATCATCCACAAGGAAAGGAAATCTTGCCCCCACTGTCTTATTTTTAAAAATCTCCATTGCAGAAATGACACGTGGCTCGGGACACTGTTTTCCTCATTTTTATTGACTTTCTCTCTTGGCGTGTATTGAGCCTCACAGCTTTAATTATCACTTATATACAGATGATATTCAAATTTACACTTCATTTCCAGCCCCTTCAGATGATGTCACCCTTCGCCTCGCCCCAGACTTGGCTCATGTCTTGTCTTGGATGAGCCACAATTTTCTCTGATTGAATATGGATGAGACAGAGGCTTTGCAGTTTTGTTGTAAATAAACTCTAAATGCATTGAAGTTAATTTACCTCATTGATAGCCCAGTCTTCCAGTTAAGAGCCAGGGGGTTCAGTGACTGACTCTGAATTATCCTCCTTCATTCATCAGAGACTACTCGGCCAAGGGATTAATCTCCACAAAATATCCCAGAGACATGTGACAGTTTCCATCACTCCTAATTTTGGCCAGAATTCTGGTTATCTCACGGCTGAAATTCTGCCATGATCTTTGGAAAGGCGTCCAACAAACCTCCTGTTTACGGTCTATTTGGAATATGGCTGCCCTTTGGCCTTGCTCTGTGTACACAATCCCAGGATACATTTTCCTTCAGGCAGCTGTGCTAGCTTCTTGTGCACTGAATAAAATGTAATTTGTCAAGATCTTGGCCAGATTGTCTGCCTTCACATAAACTAGCTTTTGAAATGACTTAAAATTACGGTCTCGCTTTTTCAAGAGTCGCTTGCTATTTTGTTTCGTCATGTGGTTGGAGATGTACCATGCATAGCACCCCGACACTCTCTAGAACATGCTAGCTTGAACAAAAATGTGTATTTGAAAACACCAGGAATGAGCATTAGCCTATGAAGGCCTGGCACGTAATAAGCCATAAGTCCCCGATAAATACTCGACGGAATAAAGACCGAGTGAATGAATTTGTAATCCTTTGACCCATTTGTGGGTGTTTTTTTTTTGCTGCTGTAGTTATGTATAATATATTTTTATCTACTTTTAGATTATTATGTAACTGTGCCTGTGTAATTATTATTTCAACTAGAACATATTCGAAATCTCCATTAACATGACTGAAGGGTATAAAATAGAATCCTTGGAGTTGTCAATTAGCTGATTTGTCTTGTGTTGCTTTTCTTCATTATTTCAGTGCAGCTAACGGTTCATTCAGCACATTTTAATTAAAAACAAACATATGTGGGTCTGCTAAGAACTCAAGTGTAGTGCAGTTAGACAGGGATGGCAAATATTTCTAGCAGTGACCATATGATATCTTCCATTCATCTCAGCAATAATCTTCCAAATCTAATTATTGGGAGGACGGCAGCTGCAGCCAGTTAGGCTTTTCTTTATTTTTACAGAGATGTGGGGTTTTTTTCAGCCCGTTGCGTTGTAGAACATCAGCTGCTGCCGGAGTCCCTTCCAAGGCTGACATCCCAGCATCTACAAGACTTTCCTCCATCGAGACACTTCCCATTTGTTCCTGTCCACGTGCCTTCTGGCCTAAAGATGTTCCAGGGAAATGGCTAGCCCTCCGACAAGATCTCTTTCGCTTTGTACGGATATGTTAGGTCTATTACTGTGACCCGAAGGTTCTAACCATGGAGGATGTGTCACCGGGGAAGCCTCGGTAATAGATACGGCGTCACCTACATGAAAGCCGCCGCGTGCCAGGGGCTGGTCTGGAGCTTTGCAGACTCAAGCATGATTCCGTCAGCTTAGTCGCTGACTGAGGGCGCAGAGGAGAACGTATTCATTTAAAATGAGAATGATAACGGGGCGCCGGAGTGGCTCAGTCAGTTAAGTGTCTGACTCTTGATTTGGGCTCAGGTCATGACCGGAGAGTTCAAGCCCCTCATAGAGCTCTTTGCTGGGTGTGGAGCCCGCTTGAGAGATCATCTCTCTCCTCTCTCTGTCTTTCCCACGCTTGTGCATGCTCTCTGTCTCTCAAGATAGATAGATAGATAGATAGATAGATAGATAGATAGATAGATAAGAATTATAACAATTAAGAAATATTCACTCCTACGGAGTGTCCCTCTAGTGTAATAATTGAGAACGGGGACTCTGGAGTCAGACTGCTGGAGGTCTAAAACTGTTTGTGCTGCCCACTAGCTGTGTGACCTGGGGGCCATTGCTCAACTTCACTGCGTGTGGCAGACTGACTTTAGGGTGGCCCCACGATCTCTGCTCCTAGGAGTCACGACCCTGTGTCATTCCCCTCCCCACAAGTGTGGGTGGGACCCGTGATGTGCTTCTAACCAATGGAAGGTGGCAAAGGTAATGAATGGGATGTACATGATGAGGTTTATGTGATTATGTAAGAGCACAGCACCCATTCTGCTAGAGTCTCTCTCTGTCTCTCTGTCTCTCTCTCTCTCTCCTGGGACCTGTGCTTTTGGGGTGCTGAGATGCCACGTAAAAAGTCCAGCTACTCTGAAGCCACCATAGTGGAATGACCACATAGAGAGACCTCATCGAAATAGAGAAAGATGTCCAGGGAACCATCTGTCTTCCAGCCCTAGCTTCCAGCTCTTTGGATCTCTCCAGTCCGGGCCCCGAACAAGTGTGTGAAGTGGACTTCCAGATGATTCCAGCTCCACTCACATGCTGATTGCAACTGTAAAGAGATCCTGGTGAGAATCGCCTGGCGGAGCTCAGTCAACTCCCAGAACTGTGTGAGAGAAAAAGAAATGATGATTATTGTTTTAAGCCACGGTTTCAAGGTAGCTTTTAAAAAGATACACGTACCAAAACTCACATTAGAGTGTGTCTATGTGTGTGTGTGCGTGTGTGTGTCTATATAATCATACAGACGTAATTCTGTTTGACACACATATAGTCACACAGCTTGGTAACAAAAGGTATCAATGCTATTGTCACATTTACGATTATATCGCAGACGCTTGCCATCCTACAGTCAGCACACATGGTTTTGGTTATTTTGCAACTCCAGGATCCACGATGTGTGGTCATTTGTAATTTTGCTGAGCCATGAATTTGAGACTCAGGTTTGTGGGGGAGAGCATTTCTCACTGGTGAATGGTGCTAGCTAATTACCAGCACAAACAGGATTTTGTTTTCTGCTGGTCGTTCTTACGCAATACATCTTATGATGTGAGTTTTAAAACATGCTTTGGTGAAACAAAAGGCCCTGAAACATCTCTTAGTGGTGAAAATGAGGAAACAAAGAGGCCTGAGAGATCTACCCGCACCCCAGTAACAAGAATTTCGAAGAGTGGAGTGTCAAAGGTGATGGCAGTGTGGCTTATGATACGAAAGCAGTTGGAGGGGAACAGGCCCCAAACCAGGAGCATAATGGATTAAGCCATTTTGGTGAGAAGTCTGATCAGAACATCGTAGTTTACAAAGTCATTAGAAGCCTGAAATCATCGTTCGTATTTTTCAATTAAAATATAGTGCCTTTGGGGAGGAAATTATATGCTGTTTATATTCACCAGTTTGTGGGATATTTGAAGGCGTAGGGACATGTGTGTCCAGAATTTCAACAGAATGTAGTCCTGAAACTTCATATGTGACAGGCTTGTGCAGCGTTGAGGAAAGTGTAAGTCATGGTCCTTGTCCTTGAGACCCATACAGTTTAACCAGGTGATGGGTGAGGAGAGAAGAGGGGAAATAAGCAAACAATGTCAAGTTAAATATGATCATTCTCATGTATGCTGGTGAAATGTCACCCATGCTAAGGTGGCATAGAGAATAGGGGCTTTTAGTTCAGAGGAGAAAGACGGAGAACTTTAGATCTCTCATAGGATAAAGTCCAAGCTCCTCGGCCTGGCATTCAAGGCCTTCCATAATCTCTCCCCAACCTTATCTCCGACTTTCTCTCTTAATATCCGCCATATAAAACAGCCGTCAAGTCAGTTTGGCTGATTCATTAAGAAATACACCTGCATCTAATTTACGCCCTCTTAAGTAGTTTGAAATAAAATAAAAGGGAAATGAGCGACACACACACATAAAATAATTTTAGAATAGTACAATTTATGTTGCCTGTCAATTTTTTTTTTTTTTAAACAGAAAACTCCTTAGCAGTACTAAGTGAAAAACCTCTCATGCATGACCTACCCTGCCCCTGCCCCTTCCCCTTCTGGCTGGCTGGAGCAGAGTCAAGCCCCAAGGTCACCTTGGAAGCCACATGTTGAAGGTGACAGAGCCTCCAGGTCCCTGAATCGGTGTGTGCAGGAAGGTCACCTAGCAACCGGGAAGGCCCTTGTCATCTCTCACGTAAAGTGAGAAGTAAGCATCTGCTGTCGTTGGCCTTGGAAATCTCGGGTTTGTTTCTTACAGCAGCTAGCTTCTGGGGTAGTCTGCATCGTCTTGAGTGACATGGTCAGTGACTATGAAAGAGTGGGAGAAAGCTATCACTACCAGCGTCAAAACAGAGGTTACCAGGGGTGCCTGGGGAGCTCAGTCGGTTAAGCGTCTGACTTCGGCTCAGGTCATGATTTCATGGTCCGTGACTTCGAGCCCCGCGTCGGGCTCTGTGCTGACAGTTCACAGCCTGGAGCCTGCTTCGGATTCTATGTCTCCCTCTCTCTCTGCCCCTCCCCTGCTCATGCTCTCTCAAAAAATGAATAAACGTTAAAAAAAATTAAAACAAGCAAACAAACAAAAAAACCCAGAGGTTACCAACTGCACTGAGAAAGGGCTCACAGGACAGTTCCCATCAAGAGTATGGATTCTGGCACCAGACTGCAGGACTGGAAGCCATTTCTACCTTTCACTGGGTATGTAACCTTATGCAAGTAAGTGTGTTAGGTGGGGACATGGGGTTCTCCAGGGAAACAAAACCAATAGGATTTGATGGAGGGAGAGAGAAAGTGCGCGCGCGCGAGATTTATTTTAAGCAATCTGCCTATGTGATCGCGGTGGGTCAGCAAGTCCAAAATCTGATAGGGGAGGCTGGCAGGCTGCAGACACAGGAAAGAATGGCGGTTCAAGTTCAAAGGCAGTCTGCTGGCGGAATTTCTTCTTGCTCTTGGAAAGGTCAGCCTTTTGTTCTATTCAAGCTTTCAGTTGATTGGATAAAGCCTCCCCAGCATCATGGAGGGCAATCTGCTTTACTCAAAGTCCACAGATTTAAATGTAAATCTCATCCAGAAACACCCTCATAGAAACATCCAGAATAATGTTTAACCAACTATGTGGGTTCTGTGGCCCAGCCACTTAGGCCAGTTGGCCCAACCAAATGGACACGTAAAAGTAACCATCATAGGAAGTTACTCAGTCTCTCGGTGCCTCAGTTCCCTCATCTGCAAAATGGGGATAATAAAGAAGCTATCCTATTGGATGAACCTGAAGACCCAGTGAAGAAAGGCCTGTGTTTAGAATAGTGTCTGCACGTAGCACTCTTGACTATTATTAATAATTAGTAGTAGTTACTCTTTCCACAGGCTTCAGCCATATGCTTTGCTCTGATGAAAAAGCTAAGAAAATAGTTAAGCAGGGCCACCAAGAATAATGGGTGTTCAGCTGAGAATACCACTGACATGAAGAAAGTCTTTATACATTAGAATTCTTACAGTGTAGAAACTCCAGACTTGTATACCAGCCTTTTGAGGCTGTATTGGCCACTCCTCCATTAGTGAGTGGCTATTTTTTTTCTCGTTGTTATTCCATGAATAAATTTTAATATATTCAATTTCCCCCATAAACTGTTTCTTTACTGCTCACATTAATGCAATATGGTGAAAACATTTGCATGACTAGAATCTTTTGCAATCTACTGGAGCATTTCTCCTGCTTCACTTTTCCTTCATTTCTGGTAAGAAAATTCATTTTTGCTTCACATGGTTTTGAATTAGCTGTCACTTCTCAGGAATGCAACGTCAGCATAAATCAAAAAGCTGATGGAGAGTGGAATGATTAAGAATCTGGCTTGGGGTTAGCCAGAATTGGGTGCAAGCCTTTCCAAGCCCTCGCTTCTTCACAAAGGACTGTTGTGAGGGTTGAATGTGCAGTGCCCGGCACTCAAGAAGCACTAGGCAATTGGGAACTAGGATGGCTTTTTCCATTAGTAATTCTCCGTGTTGTGACAAGATCCCTCCTTGTGCTGGGGAGACCTAACATCCTGGGGCCTTGAATGACCATGTGGAAGAAATCACCTACCAACCAGGATTACCCCTGTTAATCTATTATATATGCAGGGAGTAAACTCCTATTATCATTAGTTTCCTGGGGCGCCTGGGTGGCTGAGTCAGTTAGGCGTCTGACTTCAGCTCAGATCATGATCTCACTGTTCATGAATTTGAGCCCCTCGTCGGGCTCCGTGCTGACAGCTTAGAGCCTGGAGCCTGCTTTGGATTCTCTGTGTCTCTCTCTCTCTGCCCCACCCTCGCTTGTGCTCTGTCTCTCTCTGTCTCTCAAAAATGAGTAAACATTAAACAAAATTCATTTGGGGTTTCCTTATTATAGCACCTGGTTTGTTGGGCACTATGCATCACCTTAACCACTCTGGTCGGTTAATATTGCAAGAAGGCCGCCGCCATCCATGATGTTCTCTCCACCTCTGTGGCTGCAGAGGCCTTGAATTTCTGTAGAAAGTGTCTGCTATATAGCTTATTTACTCCCCATATCTACTAGCCAATGACAGTGCCTCTCTTTTTATGGAAATGTCCTGCTTCCCCAGTTGGGCAATATTGTAGGTATTGATTTCAGGGTGCAAGAAATGTGATTTTTTAAATTTAATTTCTTCCTTGAGTTTCCATGCTACTGGCACAGCAGAAGAGGAATTCTAGTTAATTTGAGGTTTTCCTAATTTCCTTAGGAGCTGTGTCTAAGTTCTGGGCTGTGGAGCTGAGCTTCTGGTCTTCAAGACCATCGTCTGGTGAGGACATCTTCGTTTCTGCTTGGCGTTTCATTGGTAGTTAAGTGTGTAGTTTTCTCTCATTCTTGATTGTAAGGCTTCCCACCGTGGGTCCCAACCTCAGCATTTTCATGTTGCTTTCATGTGTGTGACGATAAAGAGGCTTGTGTGAGAGTCCACGGTGTGTGGAAAGCCATCTGTGGGGCAATGGGTAGAAGAAAGGACTGAGCACACATAAAAAAAATCAGTTAATACTTTAATATTTCAAAAATAGAATTCCACAATAAAAAGAAAGGCCCTCGAGGGCCAGAACTGTATCCTAACCATATCCTGGTACACATTCCAGCAAATCAAATTTACCTCATTAAATATTTGCTGCTGGCATTAAATGATAAAGGATAGAAGGGGCGCCTGGGTGGCGCAGTCGGTTAAGCGTCCGACTTCAGCCAGGTCACGATCTCGCGGTCTGGGAGTTCAAGCCCTGCATCGGGCTCTGGGCTGATGGCTCAGAGCCTGGAGCCTGTTTCCGATTCTGTGTCTCCCTCTCTCTCTGCCCCTCCCCCGTTCATGCTGTGTCTCTCTCTGTCCCCCCAAAAAATAAATAAACGTTGAAAAAAAAAATTAAAAAATAAATAAATAAATGATAAAGGATAGCCAATGGGCCATAGAAGCAGAGGGAGAAAATATTCCCAATCTTTTTGGAAACCAGTAACTTCTATGGAAAGCACTGTTATGGCCTGACTATGTGTCCCTCCTAGTCTAGTCACACTGGAATAACCAATCTCCTTGTTTTCCTCCTGCCAGAAACAACTAGACACACTCATAAAACATATGATACAGTTATTTCCAGACCCTGGACAGCAGGCCTATAATCCCTGAGAGAAGAGGAACAAAACAAGGGGGGAAGAACTATCGGGGAGCTATAAACTGAAAGTTTCTCAGCATTCGCAATTATCTGGGAGACAATGATCTGAGTTCCATCTAGTCAAGGTGGAGAAAGCTCACTGACCACTCTCTTTGTTTTCTATGGCTACTGTAAAAAAGTGTTATACATTGAGTGACTTCAAACAGCACAAATTCATTATCTTACAGTTCTGTAAGTCAGAAGTCTGATGCAGATCTCACTGGCATAAAATCAAAGTGTTGGCATGGTGCATTCCTCTCTGGAGGATCTAAGGAAGAATTCACATCTTTGCGTCTTTCACCCGCTTCAGCCCACCTGCTTTCCTTGATTCACGGCCCCCTTTTTCCACCTCCAAAGTCAACAACACTGAGCTGAATCCTCACACTCTCTCCCTCTCTAGTTCTGTCCTCTGCCTCCCTCTTCAGTGTTTAAAAACTGTTGGATAAGCCAAGACAATCTTCCCATTTTAAAGTCAGATGGTTAGGAAACTTAATTCTGGCTGCTCCCTTAATTCCCCCCTTGTCACGTATCCTAATATATTCCCGGGTTCCAGGGATCAAGATGTGGACATTTCAGGAGGGCTTTATTCTGCTTACTGCAACCACCGAGGGACTTATTAGAGACCTCAGAAGTCATGCCATAGTACTAGAGATAAACTAGCTCTAAGGTAATGGATACTTTAGATCCAACCTAACAAAGCTGTAAAATAAGTTGAAATGAATTAAGTTAATCTACAAGTAAATTAACACTTGCCAAAAGAAATTCCAAACCCCTTTAAAGAAAGACAACACGATCCAGACACAAAATAGTGAGATGTTTATAATCACAATCAAAAGTTACTAGACTTCAAAGAAGCAGGAAGAGATGATTCATAACCAGAGGAAAAATAATCAATAGGAACAGACCCCGAAATGATAGCAATGATAGAATTATCAAACAAGGACTTTAAAATAGTTCTTATAAATATAGTCAAGAGGAAGTGAAATGAGGTAAGAAATGCAAACTATATAAAAGATGAATAGAATTTCAGTGGAACCAAATGAAATGACAAATTCAATGGATAAGTTTAATAAGGGATTGGACACTGCAGAAGAAAAGATTAGTGAACTTGAAGAAATAATAAAAGAAACTAGACTGAAACACAGAGGAAAAAATAATCTGAAAAAAATAAAAATAATGTTAGTGACCTGCAGGGTAAGATCAATAGTGAAATGGGAGCCCTAGAAAAGGGGCAACAGAAAATCTACTGGAAGAAATAATGGCCAAAAGTTACTCAAATTTAATAAGTAGAAACATAGGTCAAAGGGGGTCAATAAATACTAAGCAGAAAAAATACAAATAAAAGCACATCACAGGGCGCCTGGGTGACTCAGTCGGTTAAGCGTCCAGCTTCGGCTCAGGTCGTGATCTCGTGGTTCGTGAATTCGAGCTCCGCGTCGGGCTCTGTGCTGACAGCTCAGAACCTAGAACCTGCTTCGGATTCTGTGTCTCCCTCTTTCTCCGCCCCTCCCCTGCCCACACTGTATCTCTCTGTGTCTCAAAAATAAATAAATGTTAAAAAACATTTTTTTTTTAAAAAAGCACATCACAACACATCACAATCAAGTTGCTGAAAACCAGTGATGAAAATGTTCTTAAAAGAAGCCAGAGAAAGACACATTATAAACAGGGCTCAAGGACAAGAATACCCACAGACTTCTTGTCAGGAACAATGCAAGCCAGAAGACAATGAAAATGCATGGTCACAGTGCTGGAAGGAAAAAAAGGTCAAAGTAGAATTCTATATCTAGAAAAACTAACCTACAAAAATGAAAGCAAACAAAGGCTTTTCCTCTAGGAGACCTATACCATAAGAGATGTTAAGGTAAGCTTTTCAGGCAGAGGAAAGTGATAACCAGTTCGAATCTGGATCTGTATAAAGGAATGAACATTGGAAGTGGACAATGTGTGTATAAAGAGAAAATATATGTTTGGCAACAGTTGCATAAGGGACCCAAAGAGTGAAATGGAAGTATATTATTGTAAGATTCTTGGGTTGTACAGTGCAAGATATATCACAATTCGAAAGTAGACCGTGATGTTAAAGCTGCATATTGTGAACTCCATACCCTACTCCACCAAAAAATAAAGCAGGTAGATATTGATAATAAGCCAGTAGAGAGAAAAATACTCAATCCAACAGAAAGCAAATGAAAGACAGGGTGTGTGTGGAAATAATAGATAACCAAGTAAAAAACAAAATAGCAAGATGGTAAACTTAAATCCAACCATATCAGTAACTACATCAAATGGAAACATTTTAATTAAAAGTCAGAGATTGTCAGGCTGGATAAGAAAGCAAGACCCAATTAAACATTGCCCACAAGAGATCTAATTTACATATAACAAAGATTAACAGAAAGGAATGGAAAAAGATATACTATGCAAATAATAACAAGAAATCTGAAGTGGCTATATTAATATCAGACAAGGTGAACTTAAGGATAAAGAATATAACCAAAGAAAGAGAGGGACAATTCACAATGATGAGAGATCAATTCACTAAGACAGCATAACAATACTAAATGTTTATTCACAGAGCTTCAAAATACGCAGAACAAAACTGAAAGACCTGAGAAAATATTTTAAAATCCACAGTTATGAGTGATTTTGAAAATAAACATAGTGCCGTTTTCTTTTTCAACAATTGGTGATGGGGAAACTGGATGGCCATATGCAAAAGAATGAAGTTGAACCTGACACCACATACAAAAATTAACTCAAAATGGATCAAAGACCTCCCAAAAAAAATCAAAGACCTAAATATAAGAGTTAAAACTATAGAACTTTGAAGAATGCACAGAGACATGACATAAAATAGGCAATGATTTTATGGATATGACACCTAAAGCATAGGTGACCAAAGACAAAATAAAGAGGTCTACATCAAAATTTAAAACTTCTGTACATAGAAGGATACTATCAACAGAGCAAAAAGGCAACATACGAGGGGCACCTGGGTGGCTCAGTCGGTTGAGCATCTGGCTTCGGCTCACGTCATGATCTTGTGGTTTGTGGGTTTGAGCTCCGCATTGGGTTCTGTGCTGACAGCTCAGAGCCTGGAGCTTGTTTCAGATTCTGTGTCTCCCTGTCTCTCTGCCCCTCCCCTGCTCATGCTCTGTCTCGCTCTGTCTCTCAAAAAAAATAAATATTTTAAAAAATGATAAAAAATAAAGGCAACATATGAAATGGGAGAAAATACTTGTAAATTATATATCTGATAAGGGGGTTGATAACCATGATATATAAAGAACTCTTACAACTCAACAGTAAAAAAAACCCAACAACCTGATTAAAAATGAGCAAAGAGGGGCCTGGGTGACTCAGTCGGTTGAGCGTCCAACTTCAGGTCAGGTCATGAACTCGTGATTTGTGGGTTTGAGCCCCGCATCGGGCTCTGTGCTGACAGCTCAGAGCCTGGAGCCTGCTTTGGATTCGGTGTCACCCTCTCTCTCTACCCCTCCCCTGCTCACGCTCTGTCTCTCTCTCCTTCAAAGATAAACATTAAAAAAAGTAAAAAACGGAAAATAACCAATGTTGGTGAAGATGTGGGCACATTGAAACCACTCTGCATTGCTGGTGGCAATGTTAAATAGTCCAATAGTCCTTCCTCCTTTCCTTCCTCCTTCCTTCCTTCCTTCCTTCCTTCCTTCCTTCCTTCCTTCCTTCCTCCTTTCCTTCCTCCTTCCTTCCTTCCTTCCTTCCTTCCTCCTTCCTTCCTTCCTTCCTTCCTTCCTTCCTTCCTTCTTTCCTTCCTTCCTTCCTTCCTTCCTTCCTTCCTTCCTTCCTTCCTTCCTCCTTTCCTTCCTTCCTTCTTTCCTTCCTTCCTTCCTTCCTTCCTTCCTCCTTCCTTCCTTCCTTCCTTCCTTCCTTCCTTCCTTCCTTCCTTCCTTCCTTCCTCCTTTCCTCCTTCCTTCCTTCCTTCTTCCTTCCTTCCTTCCTTCCTTCCTTCTTTCCTTCCTTCCTTCCTTCTTTCCTTCCTTCCTTCCTTCCTTCTTTCCTTCCTTCCTTCCTTCTTTCCTTCCTTCCTTCCTTCCTTCTTTCCTTCCTTCCTTCCTTCTTTCCTTCCTTCCTTCCTTCCTTCCTTCCTTCCTTCCTTCCTTCCTCCTTCCTTCCTCCTTTCCTTCCTTCCTTCCTTCCTTCCTTCCTTCCTTCCTTCCTTCCTCCTTTCCTCCTTCCTTCCTTCCTTCCTTCCTCCTTTCCTCCTCCCTTCCTCCCTTCCTTCCTCCTTTCCTTCTTCCTTCCTTCCTTCTTCCTTCCTTCCTTCCTTCCTTCCTTCCTTCCTTCCTTCCTTCCTTCCTCCTTCCTTCCTTCCTCCTTCCTTCCTTCCTTCCTCCCTTCCTCCCTTGCTCCCTTCCTTCCTTCCTTCCTTCCTTCCTTCCTTCCTTCCTTCCTTCCATCCTTTTCCTGTTTTTCCACATCAGAGGGAAATTCATATATTGCAGTCTGGCCCGGGTCCCCCAACTCTGCTCTAAGAGAACTTCCGTGTGCTAGAAATCTTCGGCCAAGGGGGCCTGTGGGTCTGTCGGTATGCTGGTGTGTGAATGTGTTTTTTTCTTACTTCCCAGTTTCATTTAGGGGACGGCACCTCACCAAGTGCTTAAACAGGAAGGCGAAATTACCGACACTGTTATTTTCTTTTACAACAGCTTCAAGATTCATGCTAAAGCTACCATTATCCTTTTCCCCATTGGATTCTGAGGAGAGGGGACCTTTGGCTGGTTCCGCGGCTGCAGACAGAGCCCCAGGCCTCCTGGTCCTTACAGGCTCTTTCAGTTATATGTAACCTGTCCTAAGGGGTGCCTGAGTGGCTCGGTCTGTTAAGTGTTGGGCTTCGGCTCAGGTCACGATCTCACGGTCTGTGGGTTCCAGCCCCGCGTCGCACTCTGTGCTGACAGCTCGGAGCCTGGAGCCTGCTTCAAATTCGGTGTCTCCCTCTCTCTCTGCCCCTCTGCCACTCACGCTCTGTCTCTCTCTCTCTCAAAAATAAATAAACACTAAAAAAAAAAAAAGTAACCTGTCCTCCAGGGACCCTCTGTTTATCCATGGTTGCTCAAGTGAATTCAAGTGTTAGGCCAAATCCCAGACCTGGACACAGGCTTCCTTTCTGAATGACTGAATAAATGATTATTTTACCCAATAATTAATAGCCCCATGGATAGTTCATTCAACTTGGTAACAGTTCAAATCTGATGCCAAACTGGTGCCTTTACATAGAGCAACAGAACTCTGGCATTGACATAATAAAATGGGAATAACAGTAATAATGATATTGGCTAATATTTGGGGTACTATTCACGTACTGATTTACTTAATCCTCCACAATAAGGCAGGTTTTATGACTATTCCCATTTCACAGATGAGAAACCTCAGGCACGGAGTGGGGAGGTCCCTTTCACTGTTACGCGCTCATCCCTAAACTTGAATTCCTTTCTCGTGACACCCACTTTCACCAGGGAATGTCCCACTGGGAGTCAGACTAGTGTGAGGCTTGCTCTGCATTGCTGTCCTATTCAAGTTATTTTGCTAGGAAGCCATGGGAAACCGCCTCAAATTTGCTGAGGTAAGCATGGGAACTTGTTGGTGACCATGGGGTATAGCCAGTTGCAGGCACAGCTGTATCCAGGTGACCAAATGGTGGTTAATCTGTCTGTCTGTCTTTCTCTCACACACATGCACACACACGCTTTTTTGCACCTCTAGAGTCTGCTTACCTCTCTGCTGACAAAGTTAAAATGTCTAGCATCAAACCTACATCCAAAAGTTTAAATTCTGGTAGGAAGACAGAGCTTTTCCCCACCTTAGTAGTCCCAGCATGAATCCTGAATTTTGCAATTGTGTCTCATAAGCCTATCTTGAGCCACCCAATATACCTAAACCAATCACTGTGGTCAAGTGGAAGGAAACCCTGCATTGTCCTGACCCGAGCCAATTGTTCATCTTCGTGTCTGGGGGTTAGCGAGGGGCTTGGCTCAACTGTGTGAACCCAGGGTGGAAAAAATGCCAACTTAGATGCTATTATCCAAAGAAGGAGGGTGTGCGTGCGGTGCAGGGCCGACCGATGTAACATTCGCTATTGAGGCCAGTAAATCAGTCAACGGTAGATAGACCCTGAATATCATCTGATTTCAAGCTGGAGTGCAGGGAATCTCCATTTTACTGGATTGGATATCTGGCATCCTGTGTTTTCCCTACAAAGCTTGCTGACCAAAGTTCTCCTAAAGATTCTAACAGCTTTGAATTCATGACTCATGGATCACCTAAGACACCGAATCACTGCCATATTTTTACTTTCATTTTGATATTCATTCAACAGATACAGACGGAGCCCTAACTATACGTGGGGATCTTAAAACACAGAAGTGAATCAGTGTCAGGGCCCTCGCTTAAAATTTCGGCCAGAGGCTTTTTGTTGCCATTTACTGTGGGTTTGCTTGACTTTGTAAATCACATGAAGCTTTTGCATTTAATGTTGGATTTTCCTATAACACCATGGACAGAATTTTAAGTAGTAGCAGGCAGTCAATACATGCTTGCTGATTGATTATATGACAGTGAAGATCCATCCTTCTGTATGTATTATTTCTTCTCTGTTGTTTATCTGCCCCTAGACCAACCAGGTCACGAGTGATGGAAACCTCAGCAATTTTTCCGGGGACGGTGATGTAATGCTATTCCCTATAGGTGGTGAAAGTGGAAATTACTTGCTGTGGGAACCCCACGTTTATTAAGCATTTGTGTGGTGGTAAACGTGTGTGGGAACAGGAAGTCTCACAACTGTCTTCCTTCCCTTTCGGTATTTTTGCTAACTTTGATCGGGAATTTTAATCTTATTGGGTGAAGTTATTTCTGGGGAGGGGTTCAAAGACTTTCCAGGATCTCTGCCTTTTTGAACATTAGCTTCTTTGTGGTGTGTTTTTTTCCTAATTATTCCAAGTATAGTACAATGACCATGAAAGCAGGAAAAAAACATTTTATGTTCTTGAATTTGATTGCATATACACAGCTTCCATCTAGTACCTCTCTGGTTCTCAGGTTCATTTCAATGTCATTTTCTTTTTTTTTTTTTTTTCATACATGAAATTTATTGTCAAATTGGTTTCCATACAATACCCAGTGCTCATCCCAAAAGGTGCCCTCCTCAATACCCATCACCCACCCACCCCTCCCTCCCACCCCCATCAACCCTCAGTTTGTTCTCAGTTTTTAACAGTCTCTTATGCTTTGGCTCTCTCCCACTCTAACCTCTTTTTTTTTTTTTTCTTTTTTCCTCCCCCTCCCCCATGGGTTCCTGTTAAGTTTCTCAGGATCCACATAAGAGTGAACACATATGGTATCTGTCTTTCTCTGTATGGCTTATTTCACTTAGCATAACACTCTCCAGTTCCATCCACGTTGCTACAAAAGGCCATATTTCATTTTTTCTCATTGCCACGTAGTATTCCATTGTGTATATAAACCACAATTTCTTTATCCATTCATCAGTTGATGGACATTTAGGCTCTTTCCATAATTTGGCTATTGTTGAGAGTGCTGCTATGAACATTGGGGTACAAGTGCCCCTCTGCATTGGTACTCCTGTATCCCTTGGATAAATTCCTAGCAGTGCTATTGCTGGGTCATAGGGTAGGTCTATTTTTAATTTTCTGAGGAACCTCCACACTGCTTTCCAGAGCGGCTGTACCAGTTTGCATTCCCACCAACAGTGCAAGAGGGTTCCCGTTTCTCCACATCCTCTCCAGCATCTGATTTGTTCATTTTGGCCACTCTGACTGGCGTGAGGTGATACCTGAGTGTGGTTTTGATTTGTATTTCCCTGATAAGGAGCGACGCTGAACATCTTTTCATGTGCCTGTTGGCCATCCGGATGTCTTCTTTAGAGAAGTGTCTGTTCATGGTTTCTGCCCATTTCTTCACTGGGTTATTTGTTTTTCGGCTGTGGAGTTTGGTGAGCTCTTTATAGATTTTGGATACTAGCCCTTTGTCCGATATGTCATTTGCAAATATCTTTTCCCATTCCGTTGGTTGCCTTTTAGTTTTGTTGGTTGTTTCCTTTGCTGTGCAGAAGCTTTTTATCTTCATAAGGTCCCCGTAATTCACTTTTGCTTTTAATTCCCTTGCCTTTGGGGATGTGTCGAGTAAGAGATTGCTACGGCTGAGGTCAGAGAGGTCTTTTCCTGCTTTCTCCTCTAGGGTTTTGATGGTTTCCTGTCTCACATTCAGGTCCTTTATCCATTTTGAGTTTATTTTTGTGAATGGTGTGAGAAAGTGGTCTAGTTTCAACCTTCTGCATGTTGCTGTCCATTCTCCCAGCACCATTTGTTAAAGAGACTGTCTTTTTTCCATTGGATGTTCTTTCCTGCTTTGTCAAAGATGAGTTGGCCATACGTTTGTGGGTCTAGTTCTGGGGTTTCTATTCTATTCCATTGGTCTATGTGTCTGTTTTTGTGCCATCAATGTCATTTTCAAGGTGCCTGCCAAAATTATAGTCATTCCAATCCAAGTTAATATACATTTAGGAAGTAAGTTGGTTCGTTTTGATTTAAACACAGGACTTCAATATCCATGTTTACACGACTCAACACTTCTAGTGTAGCTATTGGAAAGTTAGGCTACTGCACGTTATTTAATATATTTATTAATTCATTTATCAAGTATTTACTGAACACCTATCATACATGAAGGTGGTCAAAGGTACAAACTTCCAGGTATAATATAAAATAAGCAAGTCTTGGGTTGTAATGTACAGCCTGGTGATGGCAATTAATTAATAACATGTATATTTGAAAGTTTCTCTGGTGCCTGAGTAGCACAGTCGGTTAAGCGTCCGACTCTTGATTTCGGTTCAGGTCCTGATCTCATGGGTTCCTGAGTTCAAGCCCCACATCGGCTCCAGGCTGATAGTGTGGGACATGCTTAGAATTCTCTCTCTCCCTCTCTCTCTCTGTTCCTCCCTGCTTGTGCTCTCTCTCTCTCTCTCTCTCTCTCTCTCAAAAATAAATAAATACACTTAAAAAAAAGTTTCTAAGAGAGTGGATCTCAGAAGTTCTCACTGTAAGAAAAAAAAATGTCATTACGTGTGTCATTATGTGTGGGACAGATGTTAACTAGACTTCTTGTGGTGATCATTTGGCAAAATATACATACCTGTCAAATCATTACGTTGTGCATCTGAAACTAATATAATGTTATATGTCAATTATATCTCAAAATAAAGAAATATATTCATTAATTAATAGGGTCATACGTCACGTTCTATGAAGAAATGTAAAGCAGGGTGTGGGGCAGAGTCGGGGGAGGGCTTTTAGATTGGCCAGCGCATCAGTCAGCGGGGGCTGCTGTAACAAAGTATCACAGACTAGGGGGCTTAAACCACACAAATGTACTTTCTCATAGTTCTAGAGGTTGGAAGTCCAAGATCAAGGTATAGGCAGGTTTGGTTTCTTCTGAAGCCTCCCTTTGGAGGACAGATGGCTGTCTCCTTGCTCTGTGTTCACTTGGTTTCCTCCCTGCACGTGCATGTCTGGTGTCTCGGTCTGTGCCAATCTCCTGTTCTTCTGAGGACACCGGTCATGTTGGATTAGTGTCACCCTTACAAACCCATGTTAACTTCATCACATTTTTAAAGGCGTTGTCACCAAATAAAGTCACATGCTGAGATATTGAGAGAGAGAGAGAACTTCAACACATGAGTTTTGGGAGGACACAACTCACCCAGAGCAGGGGCCTCAGGGAAGACCTCTCTGAGAAGAGGAGACATCTGAACAGAGACCTGAATGAGGAACAAGTCATAGCTGTTGGGTGAGCCTTCCTGGGGGGACAGTGCCTCTGGCAGGGGGGACAGTGAGTGCACAGGTTCGAGGCTGGAATGTCAAGGCAGGGATGATGGCCAGAGCTCAGTGAGGGAGCGCAAGTTTGTCACAGGTTCAGGCAGAGGCCAGCTCATGAGGAACCTTGGAGGCGAGGAGAGAACTTAATTTTTTTCTTTTCTTCTCACTGTCATAGGAAGTCATAGGAGCATTTTGAGCAAGTCGGAGGCATAATCTCACATATTATTATTTTAAAATTCACAACAGATTTTCCGTAGACTCCCAAGAATTCAGTGGGAAAGATTATACTAATCATGAAACCCAGCAAAGTTCTCGGAATAGTTAAGATGCAGACCCCAGAGGTTACTCTCCACTGATTTTTTTTTTTTTTTTTTTTTTTTTTTTTTAGCAATTCCTTCTCTCAAGGGTTAAGGTATCAGCTAAGAATTGTTTGGAATACTGGATTACTGCCAAGACTTCTACTGCTACATTCACTGATGCTGAATTTATAACAAGGGAAATATCTGGCTCGATTTGTATATATGAAAGAATACCCTTTTCTTGAAGAAAAACGTGGGTTAAGATGATCTGGTCTGTATTTATTCATAAGGAGTGATGTTAAATTGACATCACTTGGGACAGCCCGAGTCAGGGGAAACTCTGAGGTGTCCCTTCCCTGTTTGACAAAGGTACAAGAGAGCGAATAGCAATTACTTTGGAAGTTTTGAGCAACTTGTTGCCCCAAAATAAGGGACGTCCACAAAGCACTTCCTATGCACCATACATACGCAGACCTTCTCCTGAATTAATCAGACTGGGCATTCTCAAGCCCCACGTACAGGGGCCAGGACACTGGATTATACTACAAACCATCAAGGTATTTCTTAAGGTGCTTAATGGCCACATCCATTTTTATAGCGCATTTATGTTGTACTCAGATGCAAGCCCAATACTCAGTAGAAAACATATCCATTGAATAGATTAGTAGCCATTTTCATGGGAACTTGTAAACATAGATAGAAGAAGATAGAATCTTCACTCTATCTCCGCTGAACTTTGTGACTGAGGGCTGCCTTCCAGGATCCGTAAAAAGTTTCCTCATGTGAAAGAGTATAAAGATATCACACACACACACACACACACACACACACACACACACACAGAAACTTCCTACTGAAAGAACCTAATTAGAGTTAGTAAAATTTTAGCTGAGGTCAGTTACATTTCAAAAATAACACTCGATCACTTTTTCAGTCTTTCTTCTCTTTGAAACTCAGTATCTGTTTTATGAAGGGGGGCATGGTAAGTATGACCTAAGCATGAACAAAGGTAACCTGTCTATGCCGTGAAAATCATTAGAGATCATTGGAAACAACTTTAATACGAATATGAAACCTTCCCTCACCGCCTTCCACGCCCAGGGACAGAAAACGGACTAACCTGTTCTGGCCAAATAATGAGAATCATATATGTGTGAATAAAGTCCTTAGTCCTTGGATTCCTGTATCTAAAGCGTGTTTGAACATTCCCCTAAAGACTGTCTTCAGACACCCGAAGAAACCAAATACACAAAGGACCACAATACCTTTTCCACGGTCTTGGTACCAAAGGATAGAACGCAGAGCATAAGCCAGCAGGCTTCGGTCAAGTTCTCAGTCAAGGATTTGGAGGCGATCCTCGATGGCTGACTTAGAAGGACGGTTGCAGCAGTAATGTTGCTTCATTTGCTTTAATAAGCAGAGTTCGAGATTATTTATGATAACACAATCAGCGGAATGTGTCCCGTGCATTCCGAAAACGCGAAGCCTCACTTTTGAGTCTGGCTATTAAGTCCTTGCTGTGAAAGGGTGGCAAGTGTTATTAAATTGTTAGATTAGCAAGGTTCTGCTGCATTTTCACTTTAAGCCAGAGTGCTTTCACAGCTGAGCTATAATGCTCTGAAAATGCCTACATAACAAGATCCAGACCTGGAGCTGAATCCCAAATGGTAGACGGCCAACGGCATTTATACACTATTACCTTGCTGAAGCCATAAAAAGTCAGCGCGTCTGAAAAGACACTGCGCCTAAATCCAAAGACATAGAGGAAGCCAACGCAGGAAATAGGGGCTTTTTCCATAATAACATACCTTTACAGGGCGGGAAGGCACTTCCATTTTCTAGAGAATACCAGCATGAACTCCAATCCCTTCTTAAGAAGGCAAGTAGAAAGAATGAGCCTAAATTATCCTATTGATGACTAAATGTTACATTTAGCTCCCTGGCGTCCATGGAACAGAATTTCAAGGAATCGCATGTAGCCTGCTGGCCAAGAGGACTTCTCGCATACTTGAGTAAACACAAGGTTTCCTAATAAGCTGCCTTTCTGAGAAATCTAAAGTATTAAGTGCTTAAGTTCCCGAAAACTTGAATTTATCAGGCAGGAAAAGGCATCAAATTATAAAACAATAGGGCTAGAAAGAAAACCCAAATGCACCTTATGGCAGATAGCTAAAGGAGTTTGAGAAATCGCATTTCAGAAAACTACATCACAGTTGCCAGTTCAGGCTCTATTTTGCCAAGGTGCCCGGATCCACGAATAGGTTGAGTCTTGCACAAGCCCTATTTGCCTGGCTTGATTCAAAGTAGTCCGTGACTTCTAGTCCTCGCGTGATTACTGCGGTTGACAGGCGTGACCCTGGCCGCTGGCTGGGAAACAAAGAACACCGAGACCTGGCCTTGGGCTTAGGGCGTCGGAAGTGAATGTGTGCACCTGCAGCAAAGGTGAGAAATGGTGGTGGGATTTTAGGGGTAGGTTTAACTATAAAGTTAGGAAGAGTTTAGGGACTTGTGACCTAGGACAGAAAAGTAATTTTTTCCCTTTGCTTCATTACTTGAGATAGCTTCTCAGGAGAGTTTAGGGCAGGGCCAGTGTGGCAGCCGCGTTCCTGAGTCACATTATCAAGAATGTGGCGTCTAAAAAGATGAATGAGGGACGCCTGGGTGGCTCCGTCGGTTAAGGGCCCGACTCTTGATTTCGGCTCAGGTCATGATCTCATGGTTCGTGGGATTGTGCCCCACATCAGGCTCTGTGTTGAGCGCGGAGGCTGCTTGGGGTTCTCTCTCTCTCCCTCTCTCTCTGCCTCGCCCCCTTCTCTCTCTCTCTCTCTCTCTCTCTCTCTCAAAATAAATAAATAAACTTTTTAACAAAATAAAAAGAGGAATGAAATCTATCAGTAACTGCCTGGGCGGCATCCAAAGTGACTTAGGGGGAAGCTACTCCTGTTTCCTAGGCGGATGAATGGTGACATTTCATTGGCTATCTTTGCGAACTTTGAGATGCTAAAATGAAATGAAACCTTTGCCCATGACCCGAAGCCACAGTCATTGTTTGGATAATATGTACAAGCTCCAAGAATTCTTTGGATGCTAATGGTTCCATTATTTCACAAACTGACATTTTAGTACATTGATGTCCTTGAGTGTATTGCCTAGAAATGTTTTAAAATGAGGAAAGCCTGAAAAAAATAGAATGAATGTCGTATCGTAAAGAGAATAAATAAAAATAAGTTTCTGGCTGGGTATCTGTTATCACATCACCAAGGAATGACTGGGTAGATTTTTCACTGTATTGGGCGACGTGTATAACTAATTTTAATGAGGGCTTCCTGACTTGCACAGGGTTTGCCTGGGAGTTAGGTCCTTGAGGGCTACCTCAGAGTGAATGACAACCGTCCCTCAAAAAAAGTGGAAGCTGGTAGAGTGTGTAGGCAGGGGCCATGACTGCCAATGGCCAATGGAGAGACGCACCATAGGTATTACCTTAGGTCAGTTCGCCCAGAAATGAACTTGGAGAGGCGTATTCATGTGCGAGGAGCTGTTCCCTAGGGCAAATCAGTGTGGGGGGGTGGGGTAGGGAAAGGTGGGAAGGACAGACAGGCAGGACAGAGAACAAGAAGAAGCCAAGCCAGGAGCCATTCAGACCAAGTCCCCGCCTTGGCCTGCCCCTGGGAGAGTCGTGGAATACAAGTTATGCCTCAGACCTTGTCCTCACTCTGGGCCAAGAACTGGACTTTCACGGTGGGCACCAGTCAGTCATTGAGCAAGGCGCCCCCCCCCCCCCCCCCCGCCGAAGGAAAGTGTAAGTTTCCGGGCACTTCTGAGTGGAGTCTTCTGAAGGGTCCCTCACGGGTGCCAGCTGCTGGAAGCAAACATATAAGCCAGGAACAGGGCATCTAAGAATGGAAAAAGGATTTTGAGGGGGGCAGGTGGAGCCCCAGTGCTGCTCACCACACGTACTAAAGCCTGTGGACGGGACAAGAAATCGATGTTTCAGAGATGAGCCCAAGGGTCTAAGGGAGACACCAAATTGCAGAAGCCGGTTTACAATTGAGCTGCTTCTCACCAGGGCAGCTCTGTTTCCAAACCATGGCTGGCAATTCCCCTGAGCGATGCTTGGAGGCCAGCACCTCTAGGATCTGTGTCTGCTGAACTTGTCCGTCTTGGGTGGGGACGGGGGCGCTGTGTGTGGGACTGCTCCAAAGACTTCGAAGACCCGCTGACCTGAAGCAGCTAGCAAGCTTCTTTCTTACTCCACCCGTGTCTGGCGGAACCCCCTTTCCCTTTGAGGACTGGAGGCACGGAGACGATTCTCATCAAAAAGACCACACGATCAAGGGGGTAGGTTCGGTGATGCAAAAACAGTCAAGGTGTCACGAAGACGGTGGCTGACTAGGACTAGACGAGCCGTGGAAGGCTTTTCGGAGGTGATGAAATGTCCTTCTGGCCTTGAACGCCAGCAAAACTCAGGTGGCAGAGAGAAGGCAGGGCATCCCGGCAGAGGGGCACACACTGGGCAAAGGCACAGACGTGCCCCCGACGTGCACTCTTACGGGGCAAGTTGCAGATGGGCTTAGCTGAGGTCAAGAGTCACAGGCCAGAAGGCTGACTGTTGGTCGCGCCCTGGGTCTGAAAACTGGGTCACGGTCTGAAGCCGTCTCCCCGTTCGTTCGCCTCAGCTTCCTTCTGATTCTCTGCCCAAGTCCCCGCTCAGACTTGCTTTCCATCAAGCTGTGTCGAGCACCGGACCATCCTCCTAATTAATACGTGCCAGGTTCCGCGAGCTGACAAGCTTTCAATACAAAGAAACAAACGATACGAGCCAGGACAAAAAGCAGAACAAAATAAAGACAGCAGGGGGTGTTTTGAGTGAACAGCATCACCGAACAGGCAAATTTCAGAGACTTTTTGGAACAGGGGAAACCTGATGTGTTAATTAGGAGTCTATTTCAGTAATAAGACTGCTCAGAGGAAGGCGATGAAAGAAATAGAAGGGGCCGCAGAGGGAACCGCTCGGGCAGAAAGGGAGAGACGGTGTAAGAGGGGAGGCAGCTCATTATTCTCTGTTGTCTTCCGTGCGTCTGTGGTCTGTTGGCTTCGAAGACAGAGGACTTAGCCTTTTGTGTTTTGTAAAGCACCTCAAATAAAGAGCTTCGGGTATAAATAGCAATGCGGTTTCTGCCCCCAGGACCCAATTCAACAGGAAGTATTGCAGCCCTCCCAGCTCCAGCTGGTGGTGGATTTGGGCTTTTCAGAGCACATTCTACTCAGAGGAACTGTTTGCTGCTGAGATGGGCCAATAGGAAGGTTCAAAACCACAGGAAGGGCGGCAGAGGAACACCGTGCCAGGGCGCCCCTGATGAGGAAAGGGGGCTTGTGGAGCCAGAAGCCTTCATCCAGCCTTAGTCGGCCTGCCTTCTGGGATTTGAGCCCCAGCCCAGCAGTCGGACCGACGTGGTCCTAACCCCGGCTCTGCACTTGCTGGCTCCGTGGTCAGGTCTTCCAGCTGGTGCTGCTGAGCCGAGAAAAGACAGTCTATCTTCCCTGCTGCTGCCAGACCGATTTTCCAAAAGCGCAGCTTCGAACGTATCTTTCCGCTGTTCAGAACTGGCAGTGGCTCCCAACTGCTTCGTAGAGTCCCTGTGCAGCTGGTTTTGGGGACGGAGTGAGTTACACTTCCTAGACCGCACTCTCTTCTTCTGTCACTGCGTTGTTGGGCTGCTGTAAAAACTAAAGAAGGTGATCCATATAAAGCACTTGGGACATAATAAGTGCTCAACTAACAATACTTTTCATTGTTGGTCAGGGGATTGCTTGATGCAAAACCCAGCTCTCCGATCCCCCAGAGAGATGGTGTTGGGCCGATTTCTTAATTTCTCTAGGCCTCAGCTCTGATCTTCAGAGAGTTGGATGTGTTGATGCATCTAAAGCATCTTGACCAGTACTTAGTGCTCAGTAAATTTTAGTTTTATATTATGATATCACTATCACAGCATCAGCATCACCCTCATCATTTAGATCTGGGAGGGAAAAAAAAGTGCATTGGGAATATGCTTACTGAAAAGAATCTCGGAACAGTGCCGGGTTGGCTCGGTCAGTTGGGCATCAGACTTCAGCTCAGGTCACCATCTCACAGTTTGTGGGTTCAAGCCCCGCATCGGGCTCTGGGCTGACCACTCAGAGCCTGGAGCCTGCTTTGAATTCTGTGTCTCCCTCTGTCTCTCTGCCCCTCCCCTGCTTGCACTCTCTCTCTCTCTCTCTCTGTCTCTCTCTCTCTCTCTTTGTCTTTCTCTCTCTCTTTCTCCAAAATAAACATTAAAAAAAAGAGTCCCCGAAGTTGCTCTGAGAGTCAAGGAGAGGAAAAGGGGACTGGGCTCTCTCTGCCCTCCTCTCCACAGAGATTTCTGACAAACCCCTAGGTGGCTGGGACATTTATGACCAGGGAGGGAGAGAGAGAGAGAGAGTTGGATTGATTTTAAGGAATTGGCTCACATGATTGCAAAGGCTGGCAAGTCCAAAATCTGCAGGGTAGGCCAACAGGCTAGAGACCCAGAGAAGAGTTGCAGCTCAAGTCTGAAGGCCAAGTCTGCTGGCAGAATTCCCTCTTCCTCTGGAGAGGCCAGTTTTCTATTATGGCCTTTAACTCACAATGTCGGGAGGGTTATCTGCTTTATTCAAAGTATACTCATTAAAATTTTAATCTTATCTTTAAAATGTCTTCAAAAAAGCATCTAGAATAATGTTTCACAGAATAGCTGGGTACCATGACCAAAGCAAATGGACACATGAAATTGACTACCACACTTCCTCAAATGGTTTTTGGGCCATCGACTTCCCAAATGGGCCCTAGCGGGGAGCACGAGCAGAGTTGCTGCGGGAGGACTATGACGCACCCCCAGCAAAGCACAAAACCTCAGGTCCCTGTGTTGGGGGCTTCCTAAAATTACCAGCATGAGGACGTTGAATTCCCAGGATAGCAGCTGGGAAACTTCCATCAAGGAGAGTTGGGTCTTTATATTAAAATAACTCTGCGTCCACAACCTGGGTAGGCCTGGGGACATTTAGGTTACAGTTTCTTCTTAACTAGGTAGATCCTGAAGACTTATCTAGCCATCTCTCTATCCAGTGGCCAGCATATGCTGGGACAGCGTGCCAGTATTCAATAATTGCTCAATGAATAAGTCTTTACAAATGTGTATCTGGTAGAGGCATACATAAGTGGCTTATTCATTAGTAGTTAAACTGGAAAGAGACACTTGACTCATGTTAGTCCAGTGGTCCATGCACAAGACCTTGACAGCAGCCCCCCGCGGTAAGGGAAGGAGCCCCACGTGGGGTCTCAGCTCCACGTCTGTCCATGGGACCTTGGGAGAGCCTGCCACCCTCTCCAGGGCTCTCTTTCCTGACCTGTAAAATGAGGACGTTAGACGAGAGGATGGGTGGGGTTTTTTTAGCACTCACATCTACAATTCAATAAGATCACCCACATGGTAGCCAAACACCAGGACATTGTGCATGGAATTCATAGTGGTAAAAAGAGATCAGGGAGAGACACCAACGGACTCCTGTTCCACCTTCTCTACTTGATTTCAGTGCAGTTGCCTCTGGGAAAGAGAAGACCAGGTGGATGACTCTTTGCCATCATGAGATCTCATAATCTTTTAATAAACTATTAGTTCTAATGTTTAAAGAGGTGTTTTTAAGTTACCTAAAATTATAAAAATGTAAAGACACATAAAGAAGAAATTTTAAGATTCCATAATCTCCAACCCCCCACATAAGCCTCTCTGCTGCCTTTTTGGGATACATCCTTCCAGAAATTTTCTATGAATATATATGCAATTTTGCGTTGTCAAAAAATGAGACCGTGTTATATGTCGGTTGTTCCATATTTTGATCTCTTAGGATTTTAGGACCAGTCTTCCTTCCTGGTTTGTGTCTTAGTCATTTCTCTCTTCTTCAATCTCTAAAGTATCCTCACCGTGGTATCTCAGATTCTGTTTTTATTGAAGCAGGGGGTTTAAGCTTTTAAGAAGCAGGTGTTTGGGGTACCTGGGTGGCTCAGTCGGTTGGGCGTCCGACTTCAGCTCAGGTCATGATCTCATGGTTCGTGGGTTCGAGTCCCGTGTCAGGCTCTGGGCTGACGGCTCAGAGCCTGGAGCCTGCTTCGGATTCTGTGTCTCCCTCTCTCTCTGCTCCTCCCCCACTCACGCTCTGTCTCTCTCTCTCTCTCAAAAATAAATAAACATCAAAAAAAAAAAAAAAAGAAGCAGGGGTTTGCCTCTGTGGCTGAAGGAGAGTCCAGGTCAAAATATGGAGAGCTTTTAGGAGAATCAAAGCAGGAAGGAGTTTTCCCAGGTGGATTCTCTTCCGTCATGGGTTGAATTATGGCTCCCTCCCCACAAAATATGTTCAAGTCCTAGCCCCTGGGACCTGCACTGGGACCTTATTTGGGACTAGGACCCTTGCAGATGTAACTACATTAAGGATCTTAAGGGCATTCTGGATAAAATATTTGCATATTGGCAGAAGGGTGGGCCCTAAATCCAGTGGCTGGTATCCTTATAAGAGAAAGGAGAGGGAGTTTGAAACACAGACACAGGAACACACAGAGGGAAAGGCCAGGTCTTCATATGGAGCAGAGATTGAAGGGATGTGTCTACCAGCCAAAAAACACCAGGGATTGCTTTCAACTACCAGAAACCAGGAGAAAGGTATGGAACGATTCTCCCTCAGAAACTCTGGAAGGAACCAATCCTACTGACACCTTGATGTTGAACTTCTGGCCTGCAGAATAATGAAAGAATAGGTTTCTGTTGTTGGAAGCCACCACGTTAGAGGTAATTTCTTCTGACAGCCCTCAGAAGCCAATATACTCTCTACATCGTATGCTCTTTTCTTTCATTTTGTCCTTGTTTCCTGACTTCCTTGTAAGCCATTGAATGCCTTTCCAGCAGACCTACGAAGTCAGTCCTGGAAAGTAGGGTCAGGCCTTCTTCAATTTCCTGAACAAGAATGTCATTGGAGTTTTCCCCCAGAATAAGAACTACGTGATACACAAAGAGGGCCCTGGCTCCAAAAATTCAAACTGATAAAGACAGCGTAAGGCTCTAAGCAAAACTTCAAAAGTGATTTACAGTTTACAAAGTATTTAGTTCAAAGCCCGGCGAAATCCCTCAAGTAAAAATAAAGCCACGACTTCATCAATTCCCGGGGCCAGCTTTAAATTCACCTGTATCCAGGAGAGCACTGGGGTCTGATTAGGAACACACCCAAATGATTAAATCTCGTCTCTTCTCTTCGGTCAGACTGTTATTACTGCTGGTAACAGCTGCGGAGGTAACAAAGGCAATCGTGTAAACCGCACGGAGAAAACTCTGTTCTAAATGAGTATCATTTCGGCTCATAAATACTGTATGTTAGAAGAGTTCTTCAGATCCTCTTAGCTATTTTTCTGTCCTGTACTAGCACTACAAGGAGCAAATCTCACTATATCTACCCTGCCTTGTGTTATTATGCCAGCAGAAAAAATGCACATCACACTTTCTAAGCAAAGTTGCAAAACAGGGTGAGGGGTAACATCACTGAGCCCGTTACTCCCGTATAATGACAAGGGTCTGTAAGAATTGAGAATCGATCGAC
The DNA here is from genome assembly GCF_027475565.1 of Acinonyx jubatus. NCBI lineage: Eukaryota > Metazoa > Chordata > Mammalia > Carnivora > Felidae > Acinonyx > Acinonyx jubatus. The sequence goes on along the minus strand of NC_069386.1, from coordinate 130,650,343 downwards.
TTGGGGCGCCTGCATCACTCACTCAAGCGTCTGACTCTTGACTTCAGCTCAGATCGCGATCTCATGGTTCGTGAGTTCGAGGCCCACATCAGGCTCTGCGCTGACCTTGTGGAACCTGCTTGGGATTCTCTCTCTTTTCCTCTCTCTCTGCCCCTCCCCTGCTCTCTCTCTCTCTCTCTCTCTCAAAATAAATAAATAAATAAATAAACTTTTTTAAAAAAGTAAGAAAATCGATTGACTTGGAATAAGGACGATCTCAAAGTTTTGCTTTAAATTATAGCAATGAATTACATGTGATATAAATTGCAGAAGTTAATTTATTTTGAGGACATTTTCCATTGTGCCAACAGCTTTTATTTTACTTAAACTGTCATTCACGGTGAATGAAATTTACAAACTGTACAAATTGCGATTTGGATCCGCCCAGAGTGGAGAAACGAAGGTTAACAGGAGAGAAGGATTCATTCAACGGATTTTTATTTTATGTGTTTCTCATTTCTTCCACAAACCAGGCCCCTGGGCTGGGTGCTGAGACGCCAGAGAGGAATCGGAGAGTGCCAAGGTCAATGCCTTTGGAGGTCATAGAAAATCTGAGACACAGAAAAGTGCAGAAGTGTAGGAATATGGAGGCGAGGGCAGGGAAAACTTTGAGCTGAAGTCAGTCAGAGGACTAGGAAATGGATGATAGAGGCCTTGGGTTTCAGGCCTTGGATCGTTCGAGGGACCTACAGAGGCAGTGAAAAGTTTTCAGCACATGTAATCAACAAGATTTGTGTGGCACGGCCAGGATGGAGTTGAAGAGAGGAGAAAGGCAAAAGGAAATGCTATGGAAATAAAGCTACGTCGCACCAGCCTTATCAGGGAGCAAAAGTACCACCTACAATGTCGGAGTCCACTTTTATTGGGTAAAAGACGGCCACGGATAGTTGCTGGAATTCTCCCAGACACATTTGGTCTGTGTTACAAGAAACCAAAGCAACTTCATCATCGAAACTGGTCATAAATAATCTCTTATTCTGACTCTAGTCCCTGAAAACAATGAAAAATGACGCAAGACGTTAGCTGCTTTCCTTACTTTGAAATCATCGCGTGGCTAAGGTCCGTGGCCTTGAAAGACACCGTCTTTCATTTCCCGTGCTTGTAGCAGGCAGGCCTAATGACGGGTGATGGTTGAACATTTCCAACCAAATTCCCTCGGCTGAGGGTGGTAAGCAACTTGTGATTTTAAGCGATTTAGCCGTATTTGCATATACGAGCAAGCACATTCTTTGAACTAGCCCACTATATAACCTCACTTATCCCTGCAGGTAATAAACAGCTACAAATACGGAATTAGATATAATCCAGGGTTCTCTGTGCGTGCATGTGTAGTCAGACCAATAAGAAATAGACGCACTTATTAGGGACAATAGCTGCCTTCTGCTTCACTTACCTCTTATGAATGATTTCTGCTCTCAATTCCAAGTCAAGAAAAACACACCATATTTCCTAGCTCGTGCTATCCAATAAGCACCCAGAAGGGCTGATATTGACAGCAGTGATACAGAAATGTGTTGGTGAGAGATGTGTGAGTCTGCTGTTGTAACATCCAGAAAGAGCATTCTATATGTCTTTTTTTTTTTTTTGTCTCCACATGCTATTCAAAGGCCTCTCATTCATTCCTTCTTTCATTCACTTACTCCTTCGACCAGCTTTTTAAGGCTCCTATTGTAGCTATGTTTTAAACATTCAAGGTGGGATTTCACATCGGCTAAGATACATTCCTGCCCTCCAACCGTTGACAAGTGGCCGAGGAGTTAGAATGTTCTATGGTGCTTCAGAAAAGGACAGTGTTTGCGTGGCACTGAGCTCCTTCTCTTCCCAGTTCTGAGAGGCAATGTGGGGCTCTGGAGCCAGAGGATCCCAGCCGCGCCACTCACAAGTGTCAGGCCTTGGCGAGTTATGTGTTGTCCCCGAGACTCATTTTCCTCAGCTACAGTGGCAATCCTAACAGAGCCTAACTAATACGATTGCCGTGGGGATTACATAAATGAAGATTTGTAAAGTGCCTAGAACAAGGCCTGGCACGTAGCAAGAGCCCAGGCAGTTTTTGTTATGGTCGTAACAATATTTGTTATTGTCGTTCCTGCCTAGGACGCATTTGCTGTGAGCCTGCTGTGTGCAGGGCAAACCCTAGCTGCTGTAGGGGACCCAAAAGCGGGCATCGCATTCTAGCAGGTAGATAAAACCTGCACACAGATAGCCATCCACAGGACAGATGTGCCCAAGCCTACCGGCCGGCTGCACAACGCTCATATTAGTTAATGTATTGCTGTGCGACAAATTGCCCCAAACTTAGTGGCTTAAACCAACATATGTTTATTATGGCACAGTTCCCAGGGGTCAGGGATCTATACATGGCTTAGTTGGGTCCTCTCTTCAGCTCTCTCACAGGCTGCAATCAAAGTATTGGCCAGGGCTGGGTTCTCCTGCGAAGGTTCAAGCAGGAAACGATCCTCTTTGTAATGCATGGTGGCAGAGTTCAGTTCCTTGAGGGTTGTTGGGCTGAGGGCCTCAGTTCCTTTCTGGCTATTGGCCGGAGGACTCCCTCAGTTCCTGGCCATGAAAACATGCGATCCAAAGACATGATAGAGAGAGAGTCTACCAGCAAGACGGAAGTCATGGATTTGATATAACCTAATCACGGCAGGTAATGATCTGCTCGGGGCAGTGAGGGAACCAAAACTCTCTTTAGCACTCATCTTCCTGAGGCTCTAAGGCATGCACTGTGCCCTCCGTCAACACACAAATGGAAACCCAGCCTCTCCATATCTCCCCAGTGGTGTCTTCAGAGTTCCATTCTGGTTGGAGGCAGAAAGAAGCTCGGCTTAATTTATCGTCTTGTCAGCAACCAGAAACTTTAAGTCACTTGTTCATATATGAATCTTTGTTTCTTTAGCAGTTGTGGTTCTCTGTCTAGACTCTCTCAAATCCTCCTTGTTGGTTCAGCCTAGCCAGCCCCTAGTTTCTATAAGCTTTGCTCCAAAAAATTCGTACCTGTAACTTTCTATAGAGAGCTAACCCGTGGTACCCTGGAACCACGGTACTCAGACGACTCCAGAACCCAGAGAGCCTGGGAACTTACAAATGCCCATGGGGTCCTGTGGCTACTGACCGACTGGTACAGACATATAAAAACCTGGATCCCTTAGTTTTTGGTAAGATAAACTCCACTTGGTAATTTACTCTCAAAAGCCCCTCGAGGGTTAAGACTGAGTCTGGAACTTTATTTGAAATCACAACCATGCCTGGCTAATTTTTGTTCCCTGTTCTGCTTCTCCTACCCCCTTACAATTTCTCCTGGGGTAAATTGCTTAATTACTTGCACACAAGTCCTCTCTTTGGGTTCTGCATCTGGGGAGCCTGCCTAAGACATCTGGCACCACAAGTCCCAGGAAGCTGACTCTTAGGATTCTAGGTGCAGCTCATTCGCCAACAAGAGGAAAATGGGGATCCCATGCCCAGTGGTAGGAGGCATTCTGTATTTTTTTTTATTTGTTAGAAATTCAACATATTTTACACAAAAGAAAATTGCATATGATAATATCTCATTTTACTTAAATTTAAGGACACATATACAAACCAAACTTTAATTAGTAATGTATGATAAAGCATCAAAGAAGTCAAACAAAAAGGGGGGGTGGGATTCCTGGGTGGCTCAGTCAGTTAAGCATCTGACTCTTGATTTTGGCTCAGGTCATGGTCTCATGGTTTGTGAGATCAAGTCCCACGTAGGGCTCTGTGCTTGGGATTCTCTCTCTCCCTCGCTCATGCTTGCTCTCTCGCTCTCTCTCTAAATAAATAAACATGAAAAAAAAGCAAAAAAAAAAAATTTGTACCTCATATTAATTGTGGCATTCTGTATCTTTGTACCATGGCAGTTACTGAGAATTCCACTCTTGGTAAATTGTGACGGGATACAGATCGGGGGGGGGCGGGTATCTGACGGTGCGATATCTCTCACTTTCAAGAAAAACAGAGAAAATAACAATTATAAGGACCATGGAATTGGGTGGAATTGGGCTTGAGCAATTCCAGAACATATGGGTAAACACCAAGTGGAGTCCCAGGCCTCCATGTCAGCTCCCAACAAATTCATCTCTATTGGCTCACACCCGTGGCCTCACAGGGTATCCTCCGTGACCAGCTGAGAGAAGAAAGATCCCAAGCTGGGCTCCTAAATAGTCTGACTCAGTACCTCGGTGCACACCGAAAATGGACAGATGCTGTCATATAGCCCCACTGATGGGGGGCTCTGGAGAGACCAGTGAGGCTAGTTTGCAAGACACCCAGCTTTGGACACTGCACCTGGTGATCCAAGTTGTATGAAGAGAGAGGTGGCCTAAGGGAAGGAGATGGGTTTAGAGGCGTAGCAAATGACTCCACTGGTTTGGTCCTGGGACCAGAAGAAGCATCATTGGAAGATGGGGACCAGGAGGTTTGAGGGAGAAGGACCAGTAGTAGTGAAGATCTTGGTATCGCACACCGGTGCCTCCCGGAGGGCGTCCGTGGCAGAAGAGGCCTTAAGCAACCGGGTGGGCAAAGCGACTCACCCGGTAAATGTCAGCCAGCCTTTGTCCGTAGCTACTGTAGCTCCTTGTGCAATAGACACAGGTACCTATGGAGGTACTAGCTAGAGAGACGGACGCACTGCATGAGTCAAAAAAACACGGGCTCCTTATCACCAAAGCTGATGCAGGGCCTGCCACTGGGAACGTTTGACCTGTGAGAACAGAGACTGACTCTGTGTCCCCAGCCTGGCGCTCTTCCTTCAGGACACCAACCCAAGACACGGTGGCAAGTTAACTGCGTAGGATGCCTTTCACCCTGGAAATGGCAGCATTTTGTTCTGACCGGGATGGGTATAAATTAGCGTGTGAATTCGCCTGTCCTACCCGCAGTGCCTTGGCAAGATCCGCCGCGTGAAGAGTCGGAATGTCTGATTTACTGACACGGGATCCCCTAAAATTTTCTGCCCATTTTTTTGGCAAAGGGGGTACGATCATGGGCACATGTCTGTGACACCGCCGATCCACGATACGCCATTCAGAAGCTTCTAGCGTGACAGATTGTAACCCCATTTTGAAGGCATAAGTAGGCACTAACTTCAAAATGCTACTCTGTGAGGTTGGGCATTCATTCAGAATGCAGTATATACCTTATGCTGAGAGCCATTATTTTGCTTTGTGTCTCCAGTGAGTTGAATACGTGGGTCTGGAAACCAAGGGGTGGAAAGAGGAGGCGTCTGGCTCACTATCACTCTCAGTGACCTTTTTGGGCAATGTATCCTTCCCGTCCTCGTAACTCTAGGGCATTGGGTCTAGAAGTTCTAGTTCCCAGAGGGAGAACACCTCAGCTGATCAACTGGCGTCTCTCTTGCTGCTCCCACACCCCGTGTTAACTGAAAACAGATCATTGCAGGAGCCACTGCCTGATAAAGATACGGTGGCAAGGAGCTCAGACCCCTCAAGGATGAAGATTTGGGCCACCCTACCAGGCAAGCCACCTAGTCTGGCAGAGGGCTAGTTGAGGGTGAGGGGAATCTAGAATGGATGGTAGAGAAAAAAGGACGGGTGTTCACTATAATCAAGGCACCAGCTATAGCCCCGAGGGCTGTGATTTGTCCTCTTAGCTCCATGATCAGTTAGAATCTTGAAAAAGCTGTGACAAACTAGACTAGACTTAATGAGAGGAGCACATCAGTCTGAGTGGTGCAAAGGGTGGAGTCTAGTGAATGCTTTTGGTACATTGCCCAGATCCCCTTTACTGGTTCACTGTACCTGTCCCCAAGCCTTTGGGTACTTCTTTCCTGATGACTCCCACCTCCCACCTCCTTCCCAGAACTACCTTCGCTTAGTTTATTACAGGAGCCACTTCACCCAGAGTCATTCAGAACAGGAAGTGCTGGCTCATCCCCTCCAGGAAGGCCTGTAGCCAGTGACTGACTGGGGCACCGGTATAAAAAACCCTTGCATGCTCCCTTGCATCAAAGTGGGATCAACCCACTATGTAATTTGGGCTCCAGAGCTCCCTTTGGATCAAGCTGAGTGAGGTTGGATCTTGACCTTAAATAGCTCCCTTGCCTGACTTCTTCTCCCGCCCCGTTCTGCTTCCCTTTGTCCCTTACTAGTTTCTCCTGAAAGCACTTCCTAATAAATTGCTTGCACACGACCCTCGGCAACCCAAGACACTTCCCTGACAATATAAATTCTTTGTGGGCAGACACGGTTTCGGGAGACAAAAATCTTTTAATCTCCCACGTACCTAGCCCAGCATGGGATATCTGCTGGGAGTCAACACTGGTTTTGGCAAATCTCTCTTAGATTTTCTCCCTTTGGGAAGAATCTGAAGCTCCTAACTGGTGACTGTGATATACATTACAGACAGGGGCATCTGTAAATTATCAGTGATGTATCATTGCAAACTGTATGTCCCAGGTTTTGGGGGGGTAATCTCAACCTTGACTTGATGTTCTTCAGTCCTCTTGTCTGACCACTTCCAGACACCGTGCCCCAGCTGGGGTGGTGCATGTGTGTGGAGAGCCAAAGGGAGGACGCAGCTGAGGGCGAACACTTGAGCATTCCAGTAAAGCAAGGACCTTGAAGTTGAGCAAGACTGGACTTCAAATCCTGGCTCCACCCCAACCAGCTGTACGACCTTGGCCACATTTTATTCATGTTGAAATGAAGTCACTAGCTCCTACTAGACGGGATTGAAAATGAGTTAATGTATGCAAAATGCTCGGCTTTGCATAGTAAAGCTCGAGGAATGGTTCCCTTTGGAGAGGGGAGAAGGGTGGGTCAAGAGCCCTCAGCGCAGTCTGGGGACCTGACTGTCCCCACGGAGCCAGTCCGGGGGGGGGGGGGTGGGGGTTTGGCAATGCCCAAGTGTTTTCGTTCATTTTTTTTCCTCCGAGGCACGGGGCACAGTACTTGTAAGCCATCGGGAAAGGGGCCATCGTCTCGGCCGGAAGTGCCGGCCTGGAAGGAGAGAGGCCCTGAGACCCTGGGCCAGCACGTGGCTCCGCCGCGGCCGCTCCCGACCCTCCCCCACCTGCTTCTCTGCAGCGCCGGACTAGGCGAAGTGAGGAAGCCCGGCGACGGGGCCGCGGAGGCGGACTCCCACAGCCCGTTTCCTAGCAACGCCCGCCCCGCCCCATCCCGCCCGGCCTGGCGCGCCGGCGCCCGGAAGCGGGGACTGGCCGCCGTTGCCATGGCAGCGCGGCCGCCGCGCCCCACGCCCGCGGCGCCTGCGGGAAGCGCGGGCTCCGGGCCCCCGGTGGGCGGCGGGCCGGGCGGCGTCCCCCGCCTCGTTCGCGTTCCTGCGGGGCCCAAACCCCGGGCTCGCTGGGAGCCGCGGGGGCCCCCCGAGCCGCCTCCCAACGTGGCGGGGCCGCAGCGCCTGTTGGCTCTGGCTCACATCCCGGCCGACTGAGCCGTTCAGCGGCCCGGACGCTTTCCAGTTTGTCTCGTGGGGACGGAGTTGGTCACCCGGGTCGGGTCTAGGCCGAGTGAATTGGGTTTGGAATCTCGAACCTTTTTTCTCACCTACGCCAGAGAGGTACACACACACACACACACACACACACACACACACACGCTAACGTCTCAACCGGTTCCCTCTAGTCTTTCACCTGAAGGAGCTTCTTTAATCTTGGAAACAATACGCAGGAAAAAGAGCGGCTTCCAAAATCAGCCTTTTAAAACAACACTGGAAATAAGTATCATATTTCTCGAGGGCCATTTTAAACTCTAAACGTCCATGCCTGGAAGGGTATTCTGGATTCTGGACTTGAATTTGCATTCTTCTAAATCCCTCTCTGCAATGAGCTGCGTTTGGAGAATTCAGTTGTGGGATATTAAATTTAAACATACACCCCTCTAGCTAGTGTTATGATTGCTCTGCTGAAGGACCCACTCACAAAGACAAAGCCACACGGTTCTCATTCTCTGGCTTGAGAGTATTTTTAACAGAGGCGGAGTCAGTCACGTGTCTGTGAGTTTAATCAAATTGACAAGGGCTCCGAGCAAGAAACCCTTGCTATCTAATGGTAAGACAGCGTTAGGAACACAGAGATACATTCTCTTTGGACTTACTTGAATCAGGGCTTTGCAAGTGGAATCTTCTCTTGCATATATATTTTTCTCGATCTGCAACTGGAAAATTTAAATCAAAATCCTGTTTCTTATATTCATTTCTCTGGTGAATGTGTCTAGGCTGAGATTATGCATTTTCTTGATCAACGAGGAAGTGCGCAGCAATCACTGTGAATCGAGCACCTTGCTGATTGAGCAACACTTGAACCTGGAGGCAAGAACGACCATAATGAGAATCCTCCACAGTGTGTTTCACAAGCATGTTCCCAGCTAACCTTTTCCACTCCAAAGGATCATTCACTTGGAACTTCTTTGTCAGAGTATTAAATCTCTTAGAAAATCACTTTCACATATTTGTAGTTTGAAAATGTGATTGTGGTTGGGCAAGTGCTCATATCATTTCTCTCTTTCTCTCTCTCTCTTTCACTCCTAGATGACTTTTTCCTAGAATCAAAACAGAACCTTTAATTTGCATGTTGGAGAGTAGAGGGTAAATTCTGAAAGCCAAGTCAAGGATCTGAAATAATAGTTTCGTGTTAGCACTATTGGGGGAAAAGAAAGAACCTATAGAGCTACGTGTACCTAATGACTTTTTTGTGCATAAGGCAAATTGCTAAGATTATCTGCTTCAGATTTGGTAGTTCTCAATGTTACAACAGCAGAAACGATAACAATGAATTGGGAAATATTAGCCTTTGCAAACATCTTTATTGGTAATTTTCATAGTCTGATTCACTGTCTTAAAGTTTTTTACACAGAGGTTATTCATCAGTATAAGCCCAGACCAATTTGATTGCAAGATATTGATAAAGGTCCACATATGCCTAGTGTGGCAAATAGAACTGACCAGATTAGCCATTTAACTGGTTGGTTGTTCTCTGTGGATAGAGGTCTGGTTACACACGAGTTAGCCCAAGCTTCACTCTTGAGACTTCATTAACCACTTTGGAGGGTTAAGTAGACACCAGAGGAGCCCATAGGATTTATTACATGCCCTACTCTATTAATAACATTTGAATTTTAAGAACCTCACTATATTTTTCCCATTATTTGCTAATGTGGAAATGATCTCCATACAACCATTCCAGTCAGTTTCCCATTTCACAAGGTTTCTCCCTTTTCTTTTATGGTTACTGTTTCCTCGGGAACCAAATACAGGTTTCTCTGGGTATTCCCAAGTAGAGCATTTATATGAAATCTTTAGGCCAAAATGGCATAAAGTGAAGAAGGAATTTCCACTAATTTATATGGGAAATTTTTTGAATGTTCCCAGATCCCCAAAATAAACTCCTTTAGGCTTTTCTGATGACTTAGGACACATCTTGCTAACGGATGCACAAAATAAATGGAGATAAAGTACAAATGCTCAGACACAGGTCAAAGCTATGACGGCTTGCTGCTGACATGCTGAACACGATTGAAGGGGAAAGAGCTTGGCGGGGCCCCTCTCGCGGCGTGGGGTGCACACTGCCCGTATGACAGTTTGCAGCAAAACACTCAACAGTATTGTCACTTTTTTTTTTTTTTTTTTTTACTCCTTTGGTAAAACCAAAAATCCTCTCCAGATTTCTTTCAGTTAGCAGAGACAGGTACTAAGGTAGGTCTTTTGCAAAAGTGAAGTGGCCTAATGCAAACTTTTGGAAAACGGGGGTACCTGTCTTATCAAACACCAGATCCATTTTTGCATGTTCACCTTTTCCACTTTTCCAAATAATCAGTGACCTTAAGCTTTGCACATCTAATCGTTATTACTGACCACCAGCATCTTATCTGATCCCGCATTAAACTCGATTTACTGTTTTATCTACACTACTTTAATCTTTCAAAGGCTTATCATCATATGGACTCCTTAGTGAAATATTTTATCATATGAATAAACTAACCTTTCTGCATTTTTCCAGATTCCTCTACTTTTGCTCAGGTACCTATGTACCTTTATCCTTCTTTAAATATTCATGTTTTCCAGTTTCATTTCTTATGCAATAGAATAAACCAAAATGCTTATCTCGTTACTACAGAAATGACTGTGTTACCACAAAAATGTGGACTGTTCTTGTCTAGTGCTTCATGTCTTATGTTTAGCTCTCCTGATCTCAGTAAAATATTAATGCTTCTGTTGCTAGAAGATTCCCCCATAAAAGTATTTCTTCCCATCATGCCACAAGGCCACCTAATATTCTCAAATCATTCCTTTGGATGTAAATTTTTTTTAATGTTTTTTTCTGAGAGAGACAGAGACAGAATGCGAGTGGGTTGGGGCAGAGAGAAAGGGAGACACAGAATCCGAAGCAGGCTCCAGGCTCTGAGCTGTCAGCACAGAGCCCGATGTGGAGCTGAAACGCACGGACCGTGAGATCGTGACCTGAACTGAAGTTGGTCGCTCAACTGACTGAGCCACCCAGGTGCCCCCATTCCTTTGGATTTAAAGAGGCCATATAGCATGGTATTTAGCAGACAAGACTCTGAACTCAGGCCCGGACTCAAGTCCTAGTTCTAACACTTATGAGCTCTGTTAGGTTTGGGGACTTTTGAGGATTAAAGGCGTAATTCTTGTGAAGTTCTTGGCGTGTCGTCAGTGCTTCATACATGTCAGCAGTGGGTATCACCATCGTTATTATTATCAATATAAAAATACCGTTTCCACTGTCACCAATGAACTTAGCCTAAATTAGTTTATTAAACTCTCCATCAATAGACGGTATTCAGACAGGACGTGAAACAGACATTTCGACGAAGGAGGGGAGGGGTTACAAGGAGAAGGGGAAAGTCCAGAGCAGGAATCAGTGGCTGGAGGGGGGCCCACAGGGTTATCCCAAAAAAGCTAAAGCACAGCGTGGGCTCTTGGGGCTTCTAAGGTGATAAAGTAGAATGAAAAATAGAGCTAACAGTAGAATGATGTTGATAAAATTAGTCACAACACCATCAGACGACGCCATGAGAGAGGGTTTTTAATTCTATGTTAAGACTGTGAGACCTACCATATAGGAAAAATATGAAAAAGTGGGGTATTCTGACACCTGCTAAAGACTTAAGACCCGGATGGGAAGATTTTTTTTTTTTTTAATCGCTCATGTCTCCCCGGCAGACATCAGAATCCACTCTAGAGAGTCTAAGCAGAAAGAAATTTCTTATAGGGTGATAAATGGCTTCCAGACTTGGTGTTAGGATTGAGGAAAACACTCTAGGCTGAGCTTCAGGAGCGACTCCCCACACAGATCTGGGCCGTGGTGGAAGCTCTTGTGCATCAGGAAGCCGCCCGACGACTTGTGAAGTTGCCCCCGCAGCTGCTGTCTGGGGAGCCACACACGTCAGCTATGATCAGGCGTCTGCCACCATCAGGACACCCCCACAACGGGAAGTCTCCACCGGGGCTGCTGGCTCCAGAGCCACGGTGCCTCACGGAACCTGCACCGACAAAACAGAGGCCCTCCTTTGACACCTGCAAGGCCAGTGACCCCACACCGACACCTGCATGAACCCTGTGGAAGAAGCACTCCGTGGCTCTTTGGCCTCGCTCGCCAGTAGAAATAATGGAACCCCGCATCAAACCTGGAATCACACAAGCACGCGTGAGAACCTAAGTTATAGCCTGAATTTTGCTTCAAGGAAGTCTGAAACATGAGCGTGTGGTGTTCCCATCTCTGCAGTAAAGGAAGGAATAAGATAGAGAGGATGGAATGGCTGCTGAGCTCTAATCCACCGCGTCCACTATGGGCCACCCGTTTGGTGGTTAAATGTCCATATAGATTCTTCTTCCCAACGTAAGCTTCCAAATGATAGCAGTAACATCCGGGCTTCCCTATCGTACAAATGCACTTGTCTTCTCCCCAAAGGGAGAACGACTCTTCTCTGCGTCCATCCCTGGGTCATGTTCATTTTCCCTCCAGCTTAGTCACAGTCCAGTCTTGATGTCCCACAACCTACGGGCTGGCTTGTAAAATTAATCATGCCCTGCAAGACCCTTCGTTAAACATTGAAGGCAAAGGGGAGGTAATAAAAAGGAAGGTGGCTAATATATGTAAATGGCACAGAAACCGCAAGGGAAAAAATGACAGCCTCTACAGTCATTTCTGTTCATGGTCACAAGTCCACAGTCGATATTTATAACTTCCTTCCTCTACAACGCATCGCATGCGGTCTTTGTTCCCAGCAGGTTTGCTCCGTGGGCCAGACTTCTTGGCCTGCTTGCAGGACCTAAACCTTCGCGCTGGAGGTATCTGAGGTTCTAGATTTGCTGACGTCTTCTCTACCTTTTGCCACTGGATGTGGCAGGACCAGGGGCTACTCCAGAGAATCTACTGGCTTTCACTGTTTAGCAGCAACCTTTATTCTCCTTGATTGTCGGAAACCCAGCGATCGTGAGAAACCCAGTGACCAGGTGAAAGTCTTAACTTACAGTCCGGTGGAATCGTGTGTTCCTGAATGGAAGAGTCCACAAATCTCGAAACAATAACTTAAAGTCACAGACACGTAAATAAACATTTGCCTATACCATCAGGCTCGACCATGAGAGGTGGCTTTCCCTATTTCTGTCCCTCGGTTTCCAGATCCATAAGATCCACTGATGGGAGAAACACCACCACATAAAAGCGGCTGGTTTGGAACATATACCACATGCTGAAGGAAAGCACCTTGCATGATGTGGCTCAGCTGTCTCCAGCGGGCCACTCCTCCTCCCGTATGGCAGCCCTCTGCCTGATGGGCACAGAGTAAGGTCAGCGAGTCCCATGGAGGTCAGCCACCTGCTTTTTAAAAATCCGCCTATAAAATTAGTTTCTGGGTCAGAAATAACATTATGTGGAATGTCATGAGAATGAATAACATGTTTGGCGAATCCATGCATGGTGTTTCAGCCTAGGTTCCACCCCCATTCCTGCTACCGTGGATGCTTTGTGGGCATTCTGGGGTGGTTGAGGAAAGCAGCTGACTCACATCCATTGACTAAAGCACCTTGTCCACCTTATTATCTAGATTCCCTGATGCGGTGCTGCTCTTTTGTGAGCAAACCGATGGGATGCATCACACCCTGGTCTATAGGAGGTGGATCTATGCACGTACCTATTCCCAAGGAAATTCACCATGAAACCAATCACCTGTTCCTTTTTCCAAGTCCCTAAGCGTCTGGTCATACGGACCCATACTTTTGATATCTCTCTTTCCACACAAGCTGAACACCCGGACGAATCATTTTAAAGTTCTAACCATTGGGAACATTGCTGTTCCCCACCTCCTAGTGAGTCTGGAGTAATGCTGGGGAAACCCACTATCAATGGGGCTTGCATATTATGCGGAACCATCCATGAACTGGGCTCAATTTTCTTTATCTCTTTCCCTTCAAAATAAAAATGTGTTGTAGGGAATTTCCCTGAGGGTATGCATGTGTGTTGAAGGAGACGGATACCAGGGGTTATGCTAGGGGAATGGGAATCATCTGCTCGTGCACCTGGGGCCATCACAACCTGCCGAGGCCCAATACGCTATACAGCACCCTCTTCTACTTACGCCAACTTGGTGGACGAGGGGATCCATGCAGCACCCCATTCCTGATGGGGAGACTGGTCACAGGATCACTTGGTTTTTCATTGTCAAGCATTCAGCAGGCTGGGAGCTGTTTCTTTCTTTCTTTCTTTCTTTCTTTCTTTCTTTCTTTCTTTCTTTCTTCCTTTCTTTTTTAACGTTTATTTAGTTTTGAGACAGAGACAGAGCATGAACAGGGGAGGGGCAGAGAGAGAGGGAGACACAGAATCTGAAAGGCTCCAGGCTCTGAGCTGTCAGCACAGAGCCTGACGCGGGGCTTGAACTCACGGACCGTGAGATCATGACCTGAGCTGAAGTCTGACGCTCAACCGACCGAGCCACCCAGGCGCCCCTAGGAGCTGTTTCTTAACCAACGAAAAAAAAGTTCCTTGTCAAAGAGGATGTGGCTTTATTAAACTCCTCTGTGGTGAATTGCCTACTAGGGCTCACCACACCCTCACCCGTCACAAATGCTTTGCATACCATTAGGTCTTCTGGATCATAAGACCCAAATTGCAGAACTTGCATTGGTTCAGCTTGAGGTGTCCCTCTCATTTCCACGCCAAGCTGACAGCCCTACAGCTTACTTGGTAAATGGATCAGACACTCAAGCACAGTGTATGTTGCTTCCTTCAGAACCGTGTAGTTTGTGACCATGGTCCGAAAGACTGCCACATTTGGAGAGCTACCACAGTCAAGGATCCTCCCCTGGAACCACCAGTCCCAGCCCACATTGGTCCTCTGAAAATTCTCAGAGAAAAACAAAATGCCTCCATGACCATGCTTTCCAGAAGAGACAGCAGAAGTAGGGCCTCGACTTCATTTTTGCCTTCCCAAGTCTACCTGAGCACTGAACCTACGTTATATCCATCATCCCAACATCAAGAGAGTTCTGGAAAGAGTGTCTTAAGCTTTCCAGTCTCTGTCGTGGGTTGAATTGTGTCCCCACCAAATTCATATGTCAAAGTCCTAACCCCTCGTACCTCAGAATGTGACCTTATTTGCAAATGGAGTTGTTGCAGATGCAGTTAGCTAACATGAAGTCATTAGAGTGGTCACTAATCCAATATGACTGTTATCCTTATAAAAAAAGGGGAGGTTTGGACACAGAGACTCACGGGGAGAACACCATGTGAAGCGGGAGGTAGAAATCAGGGTTATGCTTCCACAAGCCAAAGAATGCCAGAGATTGCCAGCCACTACCAGGGGCTACAGGAGGAGGCCTGGAACAGACCCTTCCCTCACCCAAAGAAGGAACCAATCTTGCCTACCAACAACATGATGTTGGACTTCCAGCCTCCAGAAATGTGAGTCAACTCATTTCTTCCGTTCAAGTCACCCAGTTTGTGGAATTGCGTTATGGCGGCCGTAGCAAACCAATATAGACTGTGTGGTCACCCCCTACCTATAATTTATGGGGTTCTTGTCAGGGCTTCTAAATGGGCTCAGTAAGTCTCGTCACTGTTCCTAAGAAAAGTCCAATCAGTGTCCGCAGTGCTATTGATCATTCTGCAACATCCATCACTGGGGAGGGAAGCCGCGAAAACTATTTGGGATGATGTCATTGTTTCCTTAATGAGCAGCCAGTCGTATTTTAACTGTGAGATGATTTAGCGTCCATTTAAGAGGATCCAGCCTATAACATTTATCTTTTAGGTCAGGAAGGAATCTGTTCATTTTTGTTCAAGAGAATTTAGCTTTGCAGTTAAAGAGGTCAGTCTTGTGACCCTAAATAAAAAGCATAACTGCTTTCAGCTTCTGATTTCTAAATTGAAATCTTTGCACACTTATACAAAGTTTGGGAACATTGAAGACAGCTGAAGACTCAACACAGTTACAAGGTTATAGTAATAGTTATGTAACATAGATATAGCTAGAGTTATATTTATAAGATTCTACATAGTTTATTAGAGTTACAAGAATAATGCAAACACTTGGGAAGTTTTTCGTTTGTTAAGGTAGACACCTGAGTTACATGAAAAGGAAATCCCATACAAGTATACACGGGTAGTTTAAAATGCCCAAAGGGCCTCCTGAAGAGTGTTAAATATAAGATTTTAAGTTAAATCCGAGAAAGTGATTGGCAAACTTTGTGCAAAGGGCCAGTGGTAAATAGCTCAGGCTTTGTGGGTCCTCTGGTCTCTGCTGCAGCCCTGGAACTCTGCCCAGTGTCACAGAAGGAACCATATTCAACATGTAAATGAATATGTGTGACTGTGTTCCAGTAAAACTTTACTTACCAAAGCAGACTTGGCCCACAGGCTACAGGTTGCCAACCTCTGATTTGAATTTTGAAGGATTTTTAAATTTAGAAGTTTTTAGAGAACTTCATTTAGTCAAATATTAATTATAAAAACAAATATAACCACGGGATAATCCTTTCTGTGCATAAAAGCCACCTTTAAATGTATCTTCAAAAAATTTTTTTTGAATCTTTATTTTTGAGAGAAAGAGAGAAAGAGACAGACAGAGTGCGAGGCGGGGGAGGGCAGAGAGAGAGAGAGGGAGACACAGAATCCGAAGCAGGCTCCAGGCTCTGAGCTGTCAACACAGAGCCCGACGCGGGGCTCGAACTCACAAACTATGCGACCATGACCTGAGCAGATGTTGGACGCCTGATGGGCTGAGCCATCAGGAGCCAGGCCCCTAAATGTATCTTAAAAAGTCACGCTGACATGAGCCAGGTGGCATTGGGAAACAATGTGATGGAACAAAGAGAGGGTGAATTTGGAGCTAGTTTCCAGTCCTAGCTCTGTTATTCCAGTAACTACACTAGTTGAAGAAAATCATTTAGCATCTGATTTTTGTAAAGAGAATATAATCTCCATCGGACCTATGCTCATTAAGTTGTTGTGGTACTCAGATGAGATCTTACATAAAAGCGTATGCCGAAACTAGAAGATGTTCTTTCAAAAAATAGAGTACTATCACAACCAGAATATAAATGCATTTGCACAAACTGTCCACAAAGTATATCGAGGATTTTGAATAATTTCTTACCATACTTATCATTTGAAAAATTTTCATCTTGGACAGAACTAATCTACAATATTCTGCTCATCAGAAATTGACTTAATATAATACTCAGCAATCTGTCTCTTTAACATGAAAAATATTGACATGGGCATTTTGTAATTCTGACAAATTCAACATGGATTCTTCCTAAGACCAACTTCTTTCCCAGGAAAAGTCCAATTTTTATATTAACCTCATGGTCTTGCGCCATAGTTCGCCGTATTATTTCAGAGCTAGAAGGACTCTTAGCAATCATTCCATTCAATCCTACAACTGTTTACAGATGAGGACACTCAGGATTTGATGGACGTGCCAAAACGCACACTATTAGGAGAACATTTATAACTTAATTATGTTGTAAATGAAAACACAAAACCAATAACGATGGACCTTTTGTATTTGTAGGACCTGTTTGGTGCATATGTTCCGAACCTGACACAAATAATGGATGACTAGAAAGAATGGATTAAGTGATTTACAGCTAAGAGTGCATAGTAACGGTCTTTCAATGTCTATTAAAGTGAACTATTTGGAATCATACACGCAGGAAAAATGATCACTTATTCCTCAGGGCTCTTTATTTTTCTCGTTTGTACTGTAATTCCTCAGTAGGTTTCCTAAGATATATTGATAGAAGAAAATAGTAAACAAACCAACTTGAACGTTCTTTTTCGGTGTGTGTCCACAGAGGGTTTGCCTATTTAGTTTACTGCTTTATTTTATTTAGTCTAATCAGCTCCCTGTAAGAAATACCACTGAGGAAGATTGTCTAAGGTATGTGTTTTCATGCTGGCATTGAAAAGCATTAATAGAACTTAAATGTGGAAATCCCAGCATGCTGAGATAAGTTTACAACTGCAAAATATAATTTCCTTCCAAGTCTTTTCATATCTGGAAGGTTGAGGATGGTTCGTTAAACTCAAATATTTATGTAGGTTTGATAGTCTCAGAGAAAAGGAACTTCTTTTCATGCTTTCTTTGATCATAGTCTTGTTACGGAGTTTACCCTACAGTCTACCAAGCTGAGTTTCCCTCCGTTCAGGGGACAGAGGTCTCACCCAGAATGCACTTGTATGATCAGCATGGATTTATGTTGGGAGTGCGTTCTTTCTCACCAAGTTGCCATCCAGTATTTTCTATATGAATGGAATACATACATGTAATCTGTGGTTTGCGGTAAAATAGGCCTTATGCTTACATATCGTTGTGTAGCCTGTTTCTGTCACTTAATATGGATGTTTTCTCTGATGATTAAGTGCTCTTTTGCAGCATGATATTTAATGGCCACGTTGTATTCCATCAACCTGATGAACCATCATTAATTTACCCACTCTATTGTTGGATACGTGTGTTTCCAATTTTTCACTGTTATAAATAATGTGGTGATGAATCTCCGTGTACATAAATCTTTGTGCCCAGTTCTGATTGTTTTTGTAAGATAAATTCTTAGACATGAAATTGCTGTCCTAAGGAAAGTGAGTATTTGTAAAACCCTTTGTACATAATGATCACGATAATACCATTTATTAGACTGTGTGCTAGGCACTGTGCTATAGTGAGCATCATCTAATTTAATCTTCACAATGAATTTATGCGATAAACACTATTTTTTTTAAATGTTTACTTATTTATTTTGAGGGGAAGGGAGGGGCAGAGAAAGAGGGAGAGAGAGAATCCCAAGTGGGCTCCACGCTGCCAGCACAGAGCCCAACACGGGGCTCGATTCCATGAACTGTGACATCATGACCTGAGCCGAGATCAAGAGTCAGACGCTTAACTGACTGAGCCACCCAGGCGCCCGGAGGTAATTAACATTAATATCCACATTTTCAGAGAAAACTGAGGCTTGTGCCCAGAAAATGGTTAATACATGACAGTGGTTGGCATACCCAGCATTTGGGCCCAGATTTGTCTGTCTGATTTCAAAGCTGATATTCTCGATCACTACACTTCCATATTGCCAAAATATCTCCCAAAAAAGAGATTATGACGATTTAGATCTCTACCAGCAATACATGAGTGTGTTTATTTCCCTTTGCTACTGAGGATTCTTGGATTACGAGGGAAGCTGAACAAGTTTTTTCATGTTTGTTGGCCGTTTGTGGATTGTCTGTTCACGTCCTTTGCACAGAATGCTTGTCTGAAATCTTTCCTTTTGAGAGTCAGATGATCTGAATTCTAATCACAGCTCTACCCCTAATTAGCTCTGCGATGTCAGGAAAAAAATCACTCCATACCATCTTATGGAAAATTAGGTGGTGAAATTAAATCATCTCACTGTCCGTCTCTAAAATTTTGTGATTCCATCTGTCAATCTACCCATCCATCACCTGTCCTTGTCCCTGGGCAATGTGGGAGGAAGTAGGTGGTCATCTATGTCTTCATTCACTTCTGTATTTGAGGAACCCTCTACTCCAAAACATCTCTCCCAGCCCCTGGGATTTGCGTGCCTGAACTCCCACCCTTCATTCCCTGGGGCTCTCATTCTTCATTCTGCTGAGTCTTTCCTTCCAGCTTCAAGGTTTCTTATTCCTTGGCCTCCCTTTCTTATGGCCTGCTCCTGCTCAGATTCCTTCCCAGCTTTCTCCCCACTTTTCCCTAAAATGTTGGGATTCTCCTGGTTTTCCCTTCGCTCACTGCTCTTTGAATTAGCTCATTCTCAGCCATGATGATCCAGATGGGGTTCCTAGAACATGCCATGACTGTCTTGTGACCAGACCTTTGAACATGTTCCCTCTCCCTGGAGTGCTCTTTCTTCCTTTCTTTACCAAACTGAGTCCAAGTGTGTCCTCTGGAAAGCAGCCTGGCTAAAACTTGATTACATGGGTTTGGAGTCAGTCATGTCCATGTTCTGCCATGCGCATGACCTTGGGTAATTTATCCTTCTTGACCTCCATTTCCTCATCTGTATAATGGGAGTATTGATAGTATCTACCGCTTAAGACTGTGGTCAGAAGGACGTGAGATAACGCATGCAAAGCTTGGCCCGTGATGCTGGATTTTTCGAGCTCTCATGGCACTTAATGTGTACGTCTATCATAGCGTTTAACATACTGCATTCTGAATATTCATTGTTTTATCTCCATTCGTTAGCACCGTGTCTAGCGCACTGGAGGCACTTAGCAGCTGTTTGTTGGGGGAATAAATGAATCACATTGCAAATACCTTTAGGAAACTTTTTTTTTTGTGGTGGCTGTTTCCTTTTTTTATTGTTGTGCTGGTTGATTTGTTTGTTTTACTAACACCCTATCAAAACATTGCTTTCCAACCTGACACATAAAGAAACAAAATTAATGCCCTGAAATGATTAGATGGTTGGGAACAAGGAGGCCCAGGCTAGAGAGACAGAATGGCTCCACATAGGGAGGTAGGAATATGTTGAAGACAAACTTTCCATCTTTGTGCTCTCCTTGAGACTGCGCTACGAAGATGCCCGAATTCTTCTGCTTTTCTCCCCGACTCCGGCAGAAACTTTGGCCACGTTAATTCTTCACCAGGGGCAGGCTCAAGTGCATCCATACTTCGAGATATCTTGGGTTACCTGTTTATCCCTGAACGTCTCAACACAGCCTCACAGAGCAAATGAGCAATAAAACATCTCAAACCAGATAGCATCACTAAAATTAAAAAAAAAAAAAAAGCAAACATGTTTGGAAAATGTACTGGCTGGTAAGGTGGCTGGAGGCTAGAGACAGCAGAGATAGCAAGGAAAAGTGCATATGAAAAGGGAGAGGTCTCTAGGCTTATTGAAAATTGAGACGTCTTTGGGGGAAGAAAAATCAATACGGGCTATGAATCTTTTAGTACAGGCTGATGGTGAAAAGCATCACAACAGTTGTGTGTGTGTGTGTGTGTGTGTGTGTGTTTTAAGGATTTAAAAATAATTATCTATGCACAGTAGCTGGTGTTTCTGTAAAGGGAAGAAAACCTCACAAGTACTGTATTTCCGAAAGATTTTAAAATAGCAAGAATGCCTCCCCTGTGCAAATTGATGCCTGGTCCCTCCCGAAAGTGCTACATAGGTGCATCATCAGTTCTGAGAGCCTCAGACACAGGTCGTCATTAATCAAGCCTGGGACTAACACTAAATGCCTGCACAGTTTTGCAAAAACAACATCTACGTTCCCTCGCACTCCTCCACATTCCCCAAACCCAACCAATCTTTCTAATGCCTTTAAGAGAGTTGTATATATTTTGTTGAATTACGCCCTAGCAATGTAATGCCCTTTACTTATCTCTTGCCTTCCCATCTCCCTCGCGGTTTTCCTTAGGTCTTCACTGTCCATGACCTTTCAAGACTGCACGTTATCAACACCTTGAGTGATAACTCACGGCATTCGTACAACACGAACAGCAGACGGCGCATGCTGGTAGAGGCAGGGACTCTACTGAGCACACAGCACTACATTTCTGGCTCGAGAAATCAAACCTCGTGGCCAGTCTAGGAATTACTCATGCTATGGAAAGATACAGCCCAACCTTCTGTAGGCTGACATTCTTTATGGATGCAGAGAGTTACATATTCTTTTGACATTTGATAAAGGCATTTTCAAAAAGCATTTTCCTTTTGCTAGTTTCTAGTGCTTTCCCCCTCCATCTTTATCCACTTTGGGTGATTCCTTTTTAAGATGTCAAAGGCAATAGATGTCAGGATAAGAGTTTGAAAGGGACTAGAGGAATCGCGCCCTTTGACTCTGCTTAGAATTCCCTCTGCTGATCCATGTCACTAGCATCTACTCATCCTGAAGACCCAGCCCAAGCACCAGTTCCTGGGAGAATCACTCCCCAACTCTGCAGTCTCTGTTCGCCGGGGCTCCTCTGTGCTTCCGCAGCCCTCTCCAGCCTCCATCACCTCATCTTCCCCTGTAGGCCGCAGAGCTCTGGATGGCGAGTCCTGGACTTTTCCTATCTCTACCCCCAGTGCAGTACCTGCCACACAGTATTTGTTAAATGAGCGACTGAGGGAGTGAATGAATGGATGCATGGGTGGATATTCGGAGAAGGAAAGGTAAAAAGGTGGCAGGTGCTAAGCAGGCTTCAGAAAGTGAGAGCCAGCGCTCCTTCAGGCACCTTATACACGGAGTCCTGGAGTGAAATCTCTTTTCCAGCCTCCACTGAGAGATCTGTTATACAGATTTTTGCCCAAAGTATATGTCAGCTCTGCGTGAACCACAGTCCCAGTTAAAACTGTGAAATGAGGAAGAGCTGAGAACTACACTCAAGCATACAGCTATAACAAATACAGTGATAGCTGCGTTTTTCAGAAATGTACCCTAAAAAAAAAAAGTCCTTGGAAAAATCTATTTCTGTTATTTTTAAGTGTAAATATTCAAATGTGTGCACCATCCCACACTGAGCAAATATATTCGAGTGATCTGTGGCAGGGGGAAGAGCTTGCATGGCAAGAACAAAGGCGGACTTACTTAGTGGTGGTTTTAGCGCCAAATATTTTTCTTCCTCCCCGAAAGGTTTCCTCTACTTTCCCTCCTCCTGGAACGTATAATTCCCTCCAAAAGAAAGCCAGATTTTTGAAGGGTTGTCATTCGATTTCTAGGAACTCTTTGACTCCACTGATGTTCAATTAGATTAACTTCTATTAGCTAATAAGCAACGAGACACCAAGATACCCACTATAATACACATTACCTTTGTACTGGTTCAAGGGGAACAGGTAGATGTTGCACAGTAAAGTGCATGAAAGGCCTAATCCATCCTTCACACTGCTGTTGGAATTTCCCATCTCAAATGCAGATCTGATTATGTCACGCCCTACCCCCTCAAATATTTCTCGTGACTCTGTCTCCTACAGAATAAATACCAAATTCCTCAATGTAAAGGATGTTTATCTAGCTTATCCAAACAAGAATGCCCACTGCCCCCCCCACTTCACCCCAACTCCCCCCCCCCCCCCCCACTTAGGAAAAAGAATTCTCTTAAGCATTTTTACCAGGGCAAGAGCATAGCTGACCATCCTGGTTGACCAGAAAGCCCTTCATGAAAAATCTGAAAGAGTTCATAAAATCAGAATGACAATCACCAGAGATTATTGCCAACTTTCTAAAGAAACACTACGGCTGATCTCTACACACAATCACTGAGCAGCATGTTAATGAGCTTCCGCTGAAACAAAGCATACACGGACATGATCCTCTGTGTTCTTCAGCAAAATCGTGGTGTTGACAGTTCCTTCCTCCTCGGCCAGCGTCCTCTGTTTACGTGGTCATGCTCTTTGTTCTCTTCATTGTCTGCAGTGCGCTTCTGGATACCGAAGTATGGCCACGTGAGATCTATCACCCTACTTTGTATTGTCAAACTATCTCATCCGTAGTTTCTCAGACCTTAAAGCCCAGTCTTTCTGCCTCATCCATGGAGGGTCCCTTAACTACCGTCAATACATCCCTATTGTACACTCCTATTTTTTATTGTTCTTGATTCTGAACAAATCCCACGAGACACTGGAACAGCAGGTCCTGCCTTACAGGATCCTGGGGTATCGGGTTTGGCCAGAGTCAGGTGTTTGCCTCTTCCATGCCTATTGCACGTGGGGAACATTGCCAGGCCTTTAAAACCTTT
Source organism: Acinonyx jubatus (assembly GCF_027475565.1). Lineage (NCBI taxonomy): Eukaryota > Metazoa > Chordata > Mammalia > Carnivora > Felidae > Acinonyx > Acinonyx jubatus. Next base: position 130,627,103 of record NC_069386.1, on the reverse strand, counting down.
CAATATTTGATTCTTCCTGCTACTCCCTCCCACCTGCCATTACCTCCATCTTCAACTGCCCTTGAGCACGTCAGCACGATCGTTGTGGCTGTTCACATTTGTATCTGTAATGATAGCCACCTATTGAGGCCTTATTATGTGTCATGTAGTTTTAGGAAGGCAACCGGGGGAAGATTTAGACTGGGGTTTAAATTTGGGCTCTATCACCCAATACCCTGATGACCTTGGGTGAGTCTTTCTGAGCTGTCCCTTTCACCTTTTAGAGCTTCCATTTCCTTATCTGGAAAAGGGAATAACATAGTATTGGGAGATATATATAGATATAGATGATATAGATATAGATATACACACACAATTTTATCAAAAATATATAACTATATATATATAATATATACATATGTATACATGTATATACATATATATAATTCCTCATCCCTTCCCTTCATGTTTACTGTCTTTGCTTTTACTGTTTCTTCCTTATTCTGGAATGCTATTTGCCCCCATCCCACACCTGCCAAAACCCTGCTCATATTTCAAAGTGCAGTTAAAATGCCACCTTTTCTAAGAAGCTTTCTGGAATCTTGCAAATTGACTTCCCATGGTTCCCACCTCTCCCTATTTATATATTTTGTAACCTGGGTGTTCCAGGGTACATAGACCTGGTATAATAACAGAGCCACAATAGTCCTTCCTAGCTTTTCTCCAGTCATGTCTCTAGAACTGTAGGAACTTCTCCACCCAATGACTCCACCCTTTGCCCAATGACTTCTTGCCTCAAGGAAGCATTTTACGCCCCTCAGATGACCTTTATATTTTCCCGATTTTATACTTTTCCTTCCTAGCACTTACTCAGTGAGATAATCATTCATACAAGTATGAATTAACATCTCTTTGCCCCAAGCAGACCAGAGCCATTTGGGGCAGAGACCAGCATCTGACTGGTTGGTCTAATCCAGTGCGCGGCCCATGGGTGACGCCCAGTGAAGGTAGGGTCATAAATGAACACAGACCCCATGGGTGCCTCAGGCTTGTCATCTGCAGTTAGCCCTGCCCTGCGGGGTCTTCCACGTCCCTCCCCCCCTTGGTGCCACCAGTTGCCGTGAGGGCAGAGCCAACACCTGCCGAAGAGAAGCGTTTCAAAGAAACTTCTGTCTCCTGAGGCCGTCAGGATGCCACTGATGATCACAGTGGTAGATGCACATTGTCCTCTCGTATGTTGTCTTTGATCCAGCTCTGGCTGGACTGTCCAGCTGCTTACAACCCATGCCCATGTGGGTTCCAACCATAATCCCAGTGGGAAATGAAACTGACTGGCCAGGAAATGGTGTGACCTATGGACATGCAATTGATGGAAAGATTTCATCCACTCGGGTCTCACCACTTAAGATGAGGGTGTGACTAAACGCCATGTTGTATTTAGCCCATTTCTCCTTCTCTGATCTGGAAGCACTGAATTTACAGCCATCTTATCCATCTCCCTGCTGTTTCCTTTTAGGGTGACTTCTTCCCCAAATGCCTCTCAAGTGACTGGGCACACAGCCTTCTGCAGGTAGACCCTATGGCACTTCCAGGCACTCTAGGACATTGTCCGGTCTCCTGCCACAAAATCACAGCACTTGATATACTTGGTGTTTTATTCCAATGTTCATATCTATCTCCCTTAGATTTTTATCTTTTAAATGCTCATTTATTTTGAGAGGGAGAGAGTGCACACGTGCGTGAGCGGGGGAGAGGCAGAGAAAGAGGGAGAATCCCAAGCAGGCTCCGCGTTGTCAGTGCACAGCCCGATGTGGGGCTCGATCCCACGAACCGTGCGATCGTGACCTGAGCCCTGAGCCGAGGCCAGGGGTCGGACACTTAACCAACTGAGCCACCCGGGCACCCCCGCCTCCCCTAGATTTTAAATCTCTTTAAGGAAATTACTGTACTGGGGCACCTCACTGCTCAGTCGGTAGAACATGTGACTCTTGATCTCAGGGATAGTGACTTTGAGTTCCACATTGGGATAGAGATTATTTAAAAAGAAAATCTTTGGGGCGCCTGGGTGGCTCCGTCGGTTAAGCGTCCGACTTCGGCTCAGGTCACGATCTCGTGGTATGTGAGTTCAAGCCCCGCGTCAGGCTCTGTGCTGACTGCTCAGAGCCTGGAGCCTGTTTCAGATTCTGTGTCTCCCTCTCTCTCTGACCCTCCCCTGTTCATGCTCTGTCTCTCTCTGTCTCAAAAATAAATAAACATTAAAAAAAATTAAAAATAAAATAAAAATAAAATAAAAAGAAATAAAAAGAAAATCTTAAAAAAAAAAAGAAAAAGAAAGAGACACATTAAAAAAGAAAAAGTTACTGTATCTTATTTGTCTTTGCATCTCTCTCTCCCTCCCTCCCCACAATCTCCTTCCCGACACCTAGTCCAGGCTTTGTGCATACTGGTTGCTTTATAAATATTTGTTGTGTGGATCAGTGAATCAACAGATGAGTAGTTATCCAGGGAGAGCAGCCTGGGCAGGGATCCGTGGAGTCTGCAGGAAACCTCAGGAGGCACACGGGGGAAGGGGAGGGCCGAAAGCAAAGGAGATGCCTCTTCTATCTGACAGCTGTGTCTGGGTCTGAATGTCTTCCTCCTTCCTCTTGTTCCCGGTGATGAAAAGGAAAGAAAGAGGCTCTAGCTCTCTGCCTTACAGGGCTTCTGAAAAAATCGATACTTTCTGTTTACAAATTATTTCCTTTCCACTTATGTATGGGTCTTTCAAAGGGAGAAAGAAGTAAAGAGGAGAGGGTTGATGGGAGACTTACAGGGAGAGGTCAACATGGGCCACCCAGATTGGTTGGCCACACAGTTGGACTAGCTAAGTTCACTCCATTTTCCCCAATACCAGGTAACAAGGTTTCTACTCCCTCATGCAACCACACATTTTTCTCCAGGCTGAGTATTTTAGAAAATACATTTGTCTGGGATGGTAGCTATTTTTTGAGTTTTATGTTTGCATGCATAGTCGTTCTGTTCTACTAGACACAGTTTACCGCCATTATGCAATAAGTCTTTCACTTCTTCAGAAACATATCGTCTATTTTTACAGTTCCCACTCTCTGTGGTGAATGTTAAAGTCCCAGAAGGAGCATGCAGAGAAAGTAAGGATTTATGTACCAGCCACGCTACTGCTCAGGGGTTCAGAGTGTTTCCTTCATGGTTTTGCAGGTGACATGGACGGTAGGAACTTATTTAACTTACGCTTGACCCGAACGTCCTAACGAGAACATGATCTTTGTCTCATTAAAGTGGGCATTCTTTATAGCTGGAGGCTTGAAGGTTTGGATTTCTATACAGCAGAAAAAATAAATTTCTCCTCTTTATCCCTCCATTTTTTAAAGTGTTGAACAACAACAACAACAACAACATCCTCGACATCAAGTGTATTTGAATCTCTGTGTTGTGTTTCTTAAACCTTCTGGAGAAATGGAAGACCTGAAGTTAAAATAATGAAATCTGAGTCCTGTCTGGCCTGAGCCGGACTCCTGATTTACCGGGATGCTTACACCCTATGCGTTATGGTTCCCCGTCTGAAAAAGAGGTGCCGTATTTCAAGGTAGGTAACGATCTGACATAAATTCTCAAGCACAATAATGTTCTTTCTCTGTTGGGGCAAAAACAGGACATATGTATGGGAAGCACGACTGAAAATGTGATCCTAATTTCTCACAGAATTCCACAGAACCTTCTCAAACAGCGTCATAATCCTGTCTACTGAAGGAAGAAGGTTTAGGGGAAATACAAAATATCCTTGACATTCAGATTCACTGCTCATGGTTTCAAATATTCGAGTGACACCCCCCCATGTCTCTCCACCTATGCAGCATGCTGGCGATCCCCCGACATTTCTAACGTTCTAACACTCAGTTTCAAAGAGGAGGTTGCATTACCAAATTTGCCTCAGGAGGTATGCAAAATGCAGCTGTTTATAATTATCCACACCCCCCACCCCCACCGGCCATTGATTCCCCATACTCTTCTCCCTCTCCAGGATGGATTCCGAGCTTCGTGATCTAGCCCAGAGGTGCCCAATAAAAATATGTGTGCCATACTGGACTAAAAGACACAGCATAGGGAATGTAGTCAATGGCATTATAAGTGTCATATGGTGACAGATGGTAGCCCCATTTGTGGTGAGCATGGCATAATGTATAATTGTGTCGAGTCACTATGTTGTATACTTTAATGTTAACACTGTGTGTTAACTACACGCAAATAAAAAAATTTTAAAAATGTGTGCCACATGGGTAATTTAAAATTTCACGGTCGCGGGGTGTCTGGGTGACTCAGCTGGTTAAGCGTCTGACTTGATTTCAGCTCTGGTCATGATCCCAGGGTCGTGGGATCAAGCCCTGCATCGGGCTCCTCACTGAGCATGGTGCCTGCTTAAGACCCTCTCTCTCTCCCTCTGCCCCTCCCTTGCTCATGCACATGTGCTCTCTTTCTCTCTCAAAAAAAAAAAAATATATATATATATATATATATTTAAAATTTTGTAGTAGCCAGATTAAAAACAGTAAAAAGAGGTGAAATTAATTTTAGTAACATGTATAATATTTAATAATATATCCCGAAATATCATTTCAACATGTAATCAGTATAAAAATTTTATTTATTGTTTTTTTAAAGTTTTTAATTTATCATTTAATTTTGAGAAAGAGAGAGCAGGAGCAGGGGAGGGGCAGAGAGTGAGGGAGAATTTCAAGGGCACTGTCGGTGCAGAGCCCAACATGGGGCTCGAACTCGCAAAACTGTGAGATTATGACCTGAGCCGAAATCAAAAGTCAGACACTTAACCGGCTGAGCCACCCAGGGACCCCTCGGTATGAACAGTTTAATGTGATACTTTACATTCCTTTTTTATATTGTGTCTTGGAAATCCAGTGTGTATTTTTACCCTTACAGCCCATCTTAATTCAGACCAGCCACATTTCAAATGCAAACTAGCTGCATGCGGCTAGCGGCTACCTTATTGGACAGCAGAGATGTGGAACATCCCCGCAGAAAGTTCTGTTGGACAACACATATCTGGTCCATGCAGGAGGATCTTCATCTAGAAATTGGTCTTTCTGCAGAAGGCATCACCTGTCATCTCTACTTTCCAAAGAGCCCTAGGCGGTGTCTTTCCATTTTTACAAGAAAGCCCATTTCTGACTATTTGGACCTGTTCTTCCTTGGGGCTCGAACTACACTAACAGTCTCCCAAAGTGAAGAAAACACAGTCGGATGCTCTCCCCTGAAGCACACGTGCTGCCTTTCTGTCACGTTCTCCTGAAACTTCTCAGCTGGGATGAAAGTTAATTTGTAGATCATTCCTTAACGCTCCCAAGCCTCATGTTAAAAGGGCCTGCCTTCCACCCACCGTCAAAACCGCTCGCACAAGCGGTGGGCTTGTAAATGTTTGACAACTGGCTCCCTGGAGGAAGAAGCTCCGATGGAGGCATTTGCTGGCTTGTGTGGTGTGAATACTCCCGCTCTGGTTGGTGGTCTCGAGCTACTAGTGTGACTGGTAAGAGGCGGGAAGAGATGAGGTGGGAACAGAAGGTGGCCATCACTTGAGAGGAGATGGCTCCACACGTCCCGGGAGCACAGTGACATGTATGCGGAACTTTTTCAGGAACTGTAGAATATATAGCATAGAATACCGTTCCCATGCAAGGCAAAAATGTCCAAAGGCTTCAGTGGGTTGGGTAAAAGTGAAATTTTAAGCATAGTTGAACTTGGGAAGAAGGCACACCGGTAACAAAATATATAGGAGATTTTAAGTGTATCCTTATTTTCCACCTCTGTACTCATAGTGAACAATACAGATCTAATCAATAGCACTCTGTTGAAATGTAGCTGAAAGTGGCAAGCGAGATAGAGAAAGACAAGGACTGTGTGACATCATTCACATGCAGAATCAGGGCTCCTGGGTGGCTCAGTGGGTTAAGTGACCCACTTTGGCTCAGGTCGTGATCTCGTGGTTTGTGGGTTCGATTCATCCCGCGTCGGGCTCTGTGCCGACGGCACAGAGCCTGGAGCCTGCTTTGGATTCTGTGTCTCCCTCTCTCTCTGCCCCTCCCCCACTCACACTCTGTCTCTCTCTCTCCATGTCTCAGAAATACACATTAAAAAATTTTTTTAAATTCACATGCAGAATCAAAAAAGTCAAGCCTGTAAAAAGCAGAGCAAAACGATGGTTACCAGGGGGTGGGTGGGGGTCAGAGTGACGGTGTTTAAGGGTACAAACTTGGAATCGGTAGTGAATAAGCCATAGAGATCTCACGCAGAGTATGATAAATATAGACGATAATATTGTACTATAATTAAGTTACGTGACAAATATCACTACATGGACAATCATGTGACAATATATAAATATATCAACACAACATCCTGTAGACCTTAAACTTCCACAATGTTACATGTCAAATTTATTCAATTAAAAAAAAAATGTGCTGAAGTGAGATCAGCTCTCATTAGCACCTGTTTATTCTGGTCAGGTGACAACGATCCCTCCCATTGTTCCATTGAAAGAAACAACATCAAGTACATAAATAGCTTGAGAATAGCTTGAGAATTTATCAGCATTTCTCATTGACCCATTCTTCCAGAAAAAAAAAAAAAAGCAAATGTATGTGCTTTGTGAGGCTGAGATCAATGGTGTAAAGGCGACATAGTCCATCTTTAATGAGGTATGTAGAGTGTGGGACTCTAACTTGGAGTCTGAACTACAGCCATAGGATCTGGGGCAAACCCTTTGAAACTATGCGGGACCTTATTTTCCTCACGTATAAAATTAAGGGTTGGACTAGGTCAGTGTTTCCCAGGTTTTAGTCTTTCTCTCATAAGCGATCATCACTGTTGTTGTCATTTCCATATCCTACCTGCAGTGTTATTTTCTCTATATTTTTCTTAAAACAACTCACCTCTTTACTTAACTACTGAGCCTTTGCCTAAGTAGTAACATCTGTAAAATCACATAACCCTGCTTAGGTAGGGTAGTTCTGTTTTTTCCTGACACACACTGATACAAAAACGTAAGTGTAAATTTAACCATGGCACGTGCACCTCCTAAGATCATCTCGTATGCCACGAGTGGTTAGCGTCCCGTGGATAAGGTGATCTCTGTGGGTCCCACGGCGTTGTTGGTTTCAAATCCGTCATAATTTCAGCCACTTCAGTGCTTACTGGGGAAATTTTAGGATTGATTCATCTTGTGGTGACGCTGGTCAATCAAGATGAGTGAAACTAATGGATCACCCAGCTCTGCTTTGTCCAGGCCTCTTATTATAGATAAAACGTGGTCTGAGACTTCTATTCTGAAATGTATTTGCTCCTATACCCATGTAACTTTCTCGTTCCATCAAGCAGCAGAAAGATCTGATCAAAAATTTAAATGAACGCATTTTGCATATAATATTTTGTCTCTCACTATTAAGCTCAGTAAATAGGTTGAAATCTGCATATAAATCACTTATATTTCCCTGCTTGTCTCTATGGGGGTTGCAGGGATGGTGCTTTAAATATCATGTGAAATCTTTAAGAGATTGCTGGGCACAGGAGAGGCTATAGAATTATTTTTATTAAAAAAAATTACGAATTAGAAAGCAGGACTTTCTTTAGAGTTTATGTGGCTTAAATAATTTCAACCAGATGAACCGTTGTCAACAATTTGCATTTAAAATATAATTAATTATGTTAGTCTGCCTGTTATTATACTAGGAAATTAAGATACCATACATGTTTATAATAGGAAATTTCTCAATTGTCTTTTTTAATCCTCTATGAAGCTGCACATTTATTTCCACAGGAGGAAAGAAAAATAAATTATGCTGCTGAAGTCATACCAGTCTTTTCTAGGATTATGAATCGGTGGATGGTTTGTGGGATTAGTGATTCTCAAATGAAAACCAGATGGGCAAAAGAAAACCATAAACAGTTAAGGGGGAAAATTGGCAGAAAAAGTCACATTTGATAATTACATTTGTTGTTATACCTCCTCTAAGGCAGCAAGATTGTCTGGAACTCAGTTTACAAGATAATGTAACTCCTGACCTCTGATTTGACCCAATGAAAGTTCAGACTCTATTTTGTTTGGGAATAATTAGGTAGCAATATGATAATCGAGTAGCTCTTTTTTGTTAGAAACAGAAATCTTGCCCACAAAAAACTTTCAGGAGATATTCATCCTGTCGTTCGTTTAAATGTATAATAAGTTTATGTTTATAGTTATATATAAAAATAAGCTGAACAAACTTAGTGTATGCCCTCTATGATGTATTTGCAGTTTCTATATAATTACTAAACCATACGTTTTAGTAATAATATTCAGCATTTTACCACAAATGCAAGGATCTAATTTATCTCTACTTTTTTTATTTAAAAAATGTTTAATGTTTATTTAAAAATTTTTTTTAAATGTTTATTTATTTTTGAGAGAGAGACAGAGCATGAGTGGGGGAGGGGCAGGGAGAGAGGAAGACACAGAACCCGAAACAGGCTCCAGGCTCTGAGCTGTCAGCACAGAGCCCGACATGGGGCTCGAACTCTCGGACCGCGAGATCATAACCTGAGCTGAAGTTGGACGCTCAACCGACTGAACCACCCAGGCGCCCCTAATTTATGTCTACTTCTGAACTAGAGAGTAGAAAGTTATGGTTAATCACTCGGCGTTTGAGAGAATGTGATACTGAAGAAATAACGCACAGTTGGCTACTAATCTAGGCAGTTTGTCCAGAATCCCGGATTCTTTGGCTTGTACCTTCATCCACATTCTGTGACGGCTTCCATGAGCCCGGATCTGTGCTGAGCCCTTTGCGAGCATTGTCCTCCCCACTTTTCAAAGGGGGAGACCAAGGCTCTGAGGGGCAAAGGTAATTGTCCAGGTTTGCCCAGCAACGTAGAAATGGTAGCAGGGCTGTGCTCTTGACTTCCTCTTGCTTGCCAAACTCTGGGCCAGGTGCTGGGAACACAGTAAGATGTGGATGCTGGCGTTAAGGAGGTTATGCAGCCCTTCACTTAAAAAAGAAAAGAAAAAGAAAAAGAAAAAAAGAAAAGAAAAAGAAAGAGAACCTGGGAAATGTAGAATTGGACGACATCATGGAAATCTCCTGGCCAAACTCCCTTTTATCGTGGCTAAGAAAACAATGGCTTAGAAGGGTGAGTTAGCCTCCGTAAATATGGTAGGTAAGTGCATAGGTTTAAATGTAAAGGTAAAAATTATGAATCAGTCGCTTAAACACTGACAGTGTCATTTACCAAACACTGCAGGATCTCTGTAGCTTGAGTATGTACAAGCTAAGTACTTCAGTCTATCCTTTGCTCAGACATATGGTAAGAATACGGGCGTCAGTAAGTATTATAACTATGGCTAAAGTCGAGATTAAGAAAATGAAATAACAATTCTGGTTGACTTAGTTAAACAAATGTAAATTGACTGCCTATGTGCTGGCTGCAGGCGTAAAGCTGGGTAAATAATGGGGATCAAGATGTACAGAGTCCTTGAACTGATGCCTATTGCCACGCAGTGGGAGAAACATAATTAATGTAATTACTGCACAGTGTGGCAAGGGGAGATTTGGGGTGTTGTTGGCACACAGTGGGGACATCTAGCCCAGTGAAGGGACATCGGGGTGGGAGGGAGTATGGGGGAGAAGGCAGGAAAGAGAGAGGTGATCCGGAGTGAAGGATGTTCATCTGCCAAGACCTCTTGAGAGATATCTGGAACTGTTGAATGTCTTTGTGCCAGATTTCTTCCATTTGCTCCCGGAATTTCCACCTTTTGCCCCTGGCCTTCTAACAGAAGACTCATTTGCAAAGACCACATTGGTGAGCAGGAATGTGCACTATGGCCGCCAATGGGGAGGCCCAGCCAATGGGGAGGCCCAGCAGGATATGTGGATGAAGGAAGGTGAGTGCATTCAGGTCCTGGGGGGGGGGGGGAGGGAGGGGGGTTCTGGCTCACTGGTGGTATTCTGAGACACCTCTCCTCCTAACTCTGTTCCAGCATCCTGTAACTGCTCCCTCGTTCAAGTGAGAACAGCCCTCCAGGCACTGCACTATCCCTGGGTCTCCCTATACCCCACCCATCCCTTTGTCCACGGTCCTTTTATGAAGCCTTCCTTCAATTTTCCCAATTTCATGTTGCAGGGATTCCTGAAAGCAAAGGAGAAAGCGTGAGGAGCGGCGTTGATTGGTGAGGTAGGTGGGGATAGATTCACGAGGTGGTTTGTAATCCAGATTAACAAAGTTTGGAATGGAACCCCAGGGTAGCCAGGGCCAGGAGAACCTTGTAGGCACAAGATAAGATTTTGGATTTTATTCTTAGGAGGCTGGCAGGGCATTGGAGGGTCTCCAGGAGAAAAGTGACAAGATCAAATCTATGTTTTCCAAAGATCTTTCCGGCTGCTGGCTGAGGAATAGGCTGGTGTGGCAAAGGGTGGTGACCACGAGACCGTGAGACCATGTGGGAGGGTATCGTCCTCACCCCAGTGAGATACTGATTGAAAGCTGGTGAGATCGTGAGAAATGGTTAGATGCCAGATCTGTTTTGAAGCTTCCGCTGACAAGGCATACTTTTTAGATGAGATGTGGTGGTGGGTTCTGGGAATATGGTGAACTAAAATAAACATGATTGTTGCCCTTCTGGAACTTTTCAGAATGGAGGTATCAGACATCAATCAAACAATCACTCACATAAATGGAATGTTCTAACTGCTCGAGTGCTCTGAAGAAAAACAAACCCAGGACTACCTGGTGTGCAGGGAATCTGACCAGGTCAAGGGATGGGATGTCACCAAGGAAAACTTCGCTTTGGATCCGAAAGATCCATACGCCCTGACAAGGTGGGGGTGGGCTGCGTGGAGAGGAAACAGCAGGTACAAATGTCCTGGGGATGGGAAAGGATCTCTTGGAGGATTCAGTTGAAGCCCAGGGAGGGCAATTAGAGAAAACTTGTAGAGATAAGCCTGTGTGAGAGAAAGAGGGGCTCACCTTTTAGGTAGCATGCCTAAGAAATAAACTGAGAAGTGGGAGCCAAAATTGGGGTTGAGATGACATACCATAACTATTGGAATTGTTTCACTGTTAGGTTAATGCGGGGACCAGCAGGACTTATGGTAAGATTTGGACTTACCAAGATTCCATAATCAAACAAGCCAAATCCTTAAACTTTCTCAATTCATTATTCACAATATATATACATATTCTGTGTCTCCGTGTGATAGGAAAAGATAGGATTCAATAAGCAGAGAGGGAAAGATTAGGACCTGAGGTCCCTGAGTGGGAAAACACATATTTCAGAACAATGCTGGGAGTGTTTGACTACAGCAGACCCTCTCGAGCTTAAGGTTCCTCTTAAGAATGTAACAGACCCCACCTACTCCCCCTCAGGTTTCCCCTCTGGACTTTGACAAAAGACCTAAGTATGGCCATAGACCATACTTTTATTAGATGAGATGAGATTATTTCATGCAATAGAAAGATTTATTAGGTGAGATGAGATTATTTCATACAATAGAAACGAGCCCATTGGGAATGGACCACCCAGCACCTAGATCTCTCCAGCCAATAAGGGTGGAACCTGAGAAGGAAGGAGGGGAAGGAAGAGAAGGAGGGGCTGAGCAGAACCTTATAAAACAAAGACCCTTACCTATAGTCCAGGGCATTCACTTTCAAATGTCCCCTCTCTAAGAGCTTTCCTACTCTTCTTCCTTTCTGATCTAATGCTCTAATAAACTGTTGACTGCTGTTCATTTTTTGTCCACGTCTTCAATCTTTGAAGCAGCGAGACAATGAACCCTGAGTACTGAGGTAAAAAAAAATCCTGCAACATCCAGGGAACCTTGACCAATACAGTCAATGAGTGACCTTGTTTTGCAGGCAATGGTTTGCGTGTGAGCTTTGATGGCCCTGATCACTGTCAGATGAGCAGTGGCATAGTGCAAAGAGCCCATGAATCACTTTCCATTCATGGATCCCAGATCAGGCAACTCTAGCGGGTCTTTGAGGCCCCTTTGGGGCTCAATTTCATCTTTAAAATGGGAAAAGTAATAGCTTCCTTGTTCAACTCACATGGTTGCGCAAATCAAATAAGGTGGTGCATTTAACACCCTCGAAATGACAACGTATAGGCACAAAGTATTAGGTATTGTTTTTGTTTGGCTTATAATTCTGCCACACACATTTTTGAAATAGTGTGTTGGAAGCAGTTTTGAAAGCCAGATAAACGTGTGACATTCATTCACCCATTCAGCACCTGCACAAGCTGTCCTTTCTATCTAGAATGACTTCTGTTTCCTAATTCTCAATTTTGAGGCAGAAGAGGATGTTGGGGGTAGAGGGAGAAAGAGGGGCCCAGAATCATGCTATGGTCTCTGGCTTGAACACGTGTATGGATGGTGATGGCATTAAACAAAAGAACAGAGTAACGTAGCAAAATTAACTATTGAAAATGACCTCTTGGGGCGCCTGGGTGGTCCAGTTGGTTAAGCGTCTGACTCTTGGTTTCAGCTCAGGTCATGACCTCATGCTTCGTAGGATCAAGCCCCCCACTGGGCTCTGTGCCGAGCATGGAGCCGTCTTGGGATTCTCTCCCTACCTCCCTCTCTCTCTCTCTCTCTCTCTCTGCCCCTCTCCCCTCACCTCATGTTAATAAATAAACTTAAAAAAAAAAAAAGTGACCTCTCCATGTCAGGGATGCTATCTGACATTAGAGTATGTTACCAAAGGAAGAGCATATTTTTATTTTTTTATTTTATTTTTTTTCTAATATATGAAATTTATTGTCAAATTGGTTTCCATACAACACCCAGTGCTCATCCCAAAAGGTGCCCTCCTCAATACCCATCACCCACCCTCCCCTCCCTCCCACCCCCCATCAACCCTCAGTTTGTTCTCAGTTTTTAAGAGTCTCTTATGCTTTGGCTCTCTCCCACTCTAACCTTTTTTTTTTCCTTCCCCCCCCCCCCCCATGGGTTTCTGTTAAGTTTCTCAGGATCCACATAAGAGTGAAAACATATGGTATCTGTCTTTCTCTGTATGGCTTATTTCACTTAGCATCACACTCTCCAGTTCCATCCATGTTGCTACAAAGGGCCATATTTCATTCTTTCTCATTGCCACGTAGTACTCCATTGTGTATATAAACCACAATTTCTTTATCCATTCATCAGTTGATGGACATTTAGGCTCTTTCCACAATTTGGCTATTGTTGAGAGTGCTGCTATAAACATTGGGGTACAAGTGCCCCTATGCATCAGCACTCCTGTATCCCTTGGGTAAATTCCTAGCAGTGCTATTGCTGGGTCATAGGGTAGGTCTATTTTTAATTTTTTGAGGAACCTCCACACTTTCCAGAGCGGCTGCACCAGTTGGCATTCCCACCAACAGTGCAAGAGGGTTCCCGTGTCTCCACATCCTCTCCAGCACCTATAGTCTCCTGATTTGTTCATTTTGGCCACTCTGACTGGCGTGAGGTGACATCTGAGTGTGGTTTTGATTTGTGTTTCCCTGATGAGGAGCGACGTTGAGCATCTTTTCACGTGCCTGTTGGCCATCCGGATGTCTTCTTTAGGGAAGTGTCTATTCATGTTTTCTGCCCATTTCTTCACTGGGTTATTTGTTTTTCAGCTGTGGAGTTTGGTGAGCAGGAAGAGCATATCTAGATGGCTGCGTGTATGGGCTGGCAGCAGGGGCGGCAGGGTGAACGGGGTGGGATGGGGGGGGGAAGGGGGGTATTAAACGGAGCCAGTTCAGTTGCAGCATTCATCGGCCGTCTACATGATAATACACAACGTCACTCCAAACTGAGCAACAGGCTGGAAACAGAGAAGCTAGGAAGAGCCGCTGACACTTCATGTGTTATAGCACGCGCCAGGCACTGTACTAAGCATGTTGCACGTATGATCTCAGTTAACCTTGAAACCGTGAGTCCTGTGAAATCCGTCCTTTTATTTCACCCATCTCCAAGATTCTACAGCTAGAACCTGGCTAATCTGGAGTTTAAAGCAAACCGTCTGCCTTCAGGTTTCCAGTTCACAGGCAGCAAAGCCACCGAGAGGGATACGTAAGTTTGCTTAGGCAGAGGGCGGCCAGCAGAACTCCAGGGAACAGAAACGGTTACTGGTAGACCATGAGAGGAGGTTCCGTTGGAAAAGTTGGAAGGGCAGCATTTGGGGAGAGGAGGAAAGCTGTGTGAAGCTGGGAGCATGTTTCCAGAGGAGATTTCCCACCTTCTGCAGGAAGACCCAAGAGAAGACGGAATGATACACGAATGTTGGATTTAGCAGCTGAGGGGGCGGTGTTGGTGTTGGGAGCACATGGACCTTCAGCGGGTGGGTAGAGGAGGGAAGGAATCAGGGCTCAGTCCTGGCCTTTCAAGCCAGGCAGGGTCACCTGGACTCTCCCGGGCTGCCAGCCACATCACTGATTTCTCTGACCAAGGAGAGCTACTGGTATCTCGCACATCATTGATCTCTCTGATAAAGTACTGTTGTCGCTGGCACGTTCTTTATTTTTTTCTTTTCTCCTCTCAGCAATGTGTCATTTGCTTTATTTGGTTTTACCAGGTTCCCAGCTTCTCAGTAATTGTGTGACTTGCATCTGTCTTTGCTACAAGTCTGCAACTTTGAATGATGAGTCTGTCTCCTTTTTCTTACCTTTAGAAAAAGTTTCATCTGACACTGGAGAGAAGACGAGGTACAGATAAATGTAAGAGTGGAGCCTGGGAAGTCAGGGCAGCTCCCAATCTGTTTATCTTTGGAAAGAGTTATACAGAGGAAAGGGTGTTCGTTCAGTTCCTGGTTCCTGCGTAGACCCAAATCTAATGCGAGTTTTCTCCCCTCCTGAGTATATTCCCTTAGAAAAAAAAGCTGTTGCCTTAAGTTAGAATCTTTACCCAGTCACTCATATTACAGGGCGCCCTCTGAGTTACTTTGTTTTGAATCATAAGTGCCATTGGGAGAAGCTGTTGCTGGTTTTATATCCTTAATAGTGGTTAAGTTACGGCAGAAAAAGAAAACATTAACACAGATCTAGTAATTATTTTGAGTAAAATGACCTCCCAAGTCTATGTGTTGGAAATTGTTGAGACTAAGCCTTTTAAAAACACTTTAAGAAGTACAGTAAGTTAGATAAGGATAAATACTATACGATATCACTTATATGCAGAAATTTTAAAAGCCAAACTCATTAAAACAGAGTAGAAGGGTGATTACCAGAGACTGAGGGGGTGGGGGGATTGGAGAGGTGTTGCTGAAGCGTACAAACTTACAAGTAGTAGATAAGTAAGTCCTGAAGAGCTAATGCACAGCAGAGCGATTATAGTCAACAATACCGTATCACAAACTTCAAAGTCGCTAAGGGACTAGATCTTAATTGTTCTCACCACAAAAAAGAAATGATAATTATGTGACATGACAGAGGTGTTAGCTAAGGCCACAGTGGTAATCATCTTGCAACATATCAATGTATCATCAAATCAACACATTGTATACCATAAACATACACAATGTCATATATCAATTACATCTGGAAAGAAAAAGACAAACATTTTAAGAAGCAATTACTTAAGTGATTACATTGTGGCGTTCACACAGAGTAAATGGCTACTTTTGGCTTAGGATACAATTTCCAAGGTCATTATTAATAGAGGTTCCAAAACTGCCGTACCTTAAATGATTCTGATGGAAACAAAGGTGATGTGCTTTGGGAAACTCTAGAAAACTCAAAAAGTGACTCCAATGATGACAGAGATGGTAAAGTGTATAAAGACTTTAGATAAAATTGTCGCATGAGAGTTTATAATGTGAGCTTTTTAAATATCCGTAATTGAAGTAAATACTATAAGTAGATAGTTATTTCATTTACATTCCTAAAAGTTTATATTATATTCAAATTGCCAAAAGCCTTTGGTTTTATATTTTCTCACGGAGTATTGCCTTTCATACTCATTTGCCTTATATTTGGCAATATAAATTACTCCATAAGCCATGAACTCAACTGGGTTACGTATTTTGGACAATCACCAAAGATCACCACCCACAAGTATGACAGGAAAAGATAGCATAAAATAGGCAGAGAGGGAAAGGTTAGGATCTGAGGTCCCTGGGTGGGGTGGGGAAAAACATATTTGGGAACAATTCTGGGAGCATCTGACCACAGCAAACCCCCTCAGACTTAAGAATGTAGCAGACCCCACTTACCCCCCTCAGGTATCCCTCATGAATTTGACAAAAGACCTGACTAAAAATGAGTAGACCATAAAACCTATGACCCACAAGGACAGATTTGGCCATAGACCACCCCTCATACCATGGAAACGAGCCAATCAGGAATGGGCCACCCAGCACCTAGAGCTCTCCAGCCAATAAGGGTAGAACCTCAGAAGGAATGAAGGAGAAGGGAAGGGGGCGGGGTGACCAGAACCTTATAAAACAAAGACCCTTGCCTATCGTCCACAGGCATTCACTTTCAAATGTCCCCTCTCTGAGAGCTTTCCTAGTCTTCTTCCTTTCTGATCTTATACTCTAATAAACTTTTGCCTGCTGCTCACTCTGTGTCCACATCTTCATTCTTCCAACCGGCAAGACAACCAATCCTGGGTATTGGGGCAGGAAAAAAAAATCCCGAAACACAGGCACAGCAAAGAAAGAGCTGGGCCACTCAAATAAAAGATGCTGCTTCGAAAGGCCGCAGTGTGTATCCACAGAGCGTAATGGATGGTCAATAACATGCCCTCTGAAACTGATTAGGCGGCTGCTGTGCCCCATTGCCCTGGTCGAATAGCAGAGGCTGAGAACTATCTCACCTGAGGTCATGCTCCTTTAGCAGGGCCGTCCACAACCAACAGCTGGTCATCATGGTGCAGAGACCCAACTCCAGTGCCCCAACTCAGAACAACTCTGGGAGGGGGGGGACCCTTCTAGCTCCAGAGCTCCCGGCAGGGTTGACTGAGACATAGTAGTAGGTACCTGGTAGCTCAGCTTCTCTTCTGCCCAAACTTCCAGCCGTCCCTTCTCCCACAGGTGTTGATCTCAAGAGCACTCCCCAGATCTCAAGAGCACTCTCGCGCATGCCAACTTCTGCCCCAAAGGAAGAAGGGGCCCGACTTTAAAAGTGTGGAAGAAAACAGTGAAAATGATGAATATGATGCACTCGAACCTGCTGAGTATAGACTTCTTTTCTGTCAGGCTACAAGAAAAATGGACAGTGAGTAAAAATTCTGCTTTTCCACGCTAAAGTGTGTTGGCCATTGAGGGGGGGAGGGGTGTGGGGGAAGTGCCCATAACATTTTAAAATGAGGGATGAGATGAAATTATTTCTCTATGACTCCAATAGTGCCAACGGAGACGTTTTTATGTTGCCAAGTGACTTGCTGAACAGGTTTTTCTCACTAATCATTTCAGGACCCAACACCACAGTTGGTTGGTTGGTTTCTTTTAACTGACATGTGGTTGACATAGTATATTACTTTCAGGTGTGCGACAGTGATTCAACAATTGCGCGCATTACGAAATGCTTACAGGATAAGTGTAGTTACCATTTTTCACGACACAAAGTTATTAATATATTATTGACTATATTCCCTATGCTGTACTTTTCATCCTTGGGACTTATTTATTCTGTAACTGGAAGGTTGTACTTCTTCATCTCCTTCACCTGTTTCGCCCATTCCTACCTCACTCCCCCATGGCAACCACCGGTTTGTCTCCATAATGATGAGTCTGTTCCTATTTTGTTTGTTCATTTGTCTTGCTTTTTAATTTTTTTTAACGTTTTATTTATTTTTGAGACAGAGAGAGACAAAGCATGAATGGGGGAGGGGCAGAGAGCGAGGGAGACACAGAATCGGAAGCAGGCTCCAGGCTCTGAGCCATCAGCCCAGAGCCTGATGCGGGGCTCGAACTCATGGACCCCGAGATCGTGACCTGAGCTGAAGTCGGCCACTTAACCGACTGAGCCACCCAGGCGCCCCTGTCTTGCTTTTTAGATTCCATGTCTAAATAAAATATATGGTATTTGTCTTTCTCTGACTTATTTTACTTACCATATTGCCCTCTAAGCCCATCCTTGTTGTGCAAATGGCAAGATCTCATTCTTTTTTATGGCTGAGTAATATTCCATTGTATGTATATACCACATCTTTTTTATCCATTCATCTACCAATGGACACTTAGGATGCTATTGGAAATGTTGCATATGGGTGCAGATATCTTTTCAAATTAGCGTTTTCATTTTCTTCTGGTGAGTACCCAAAAGCAGAATTACTAGTTGGTGTGGTACTTCTATCTTTAGTTTTTTGAGGAAACTCCATACTTCAACACCATAGTTCTTAAGGTAAAGGACCAGATAGTAGCTTTTCTTAGGAATCCATACTCATCTCTAAAAGATTTCATCCTAGCGTTTGAAGATTTCTCAAGTTGAAAAAATTTTAGGGGTGTCTGGGTGGCTCAGTCAGTTGAGTGTCTGACTTAGGCTCAGGTCATGATCTCACCACTTTGGATCCTCTGTCCCTCACTTGTGCTCTCTGAAAAATAAGTAAAACATTAAAAAATTAAAAATAAAATTTTGTTGAAGACAGAAGAAAAAGATTATATGGATGTACTGTATTTAAAAAATCACATCTAAATGCTGTAACAGAATATGAACAAATACTTTCCAGAGACCAAATAAAACTAATGAATGGATTTCAGATCTATTCATACTCTCTGCCAAGTTGGAAAACCCAAGCTCTGGCTTCTGGTTGTGTATGCGCATTAACCTAGCCTTTGACACTGTGACGAGCCTTTAGTGAGAACTTCTTTCTACCTTCTCCCCCTCCCTTTTTGTAAAGTAACCTCTACGCCCAACATAGGGCCCGAACTCAGGACCCCAATATGGAGAGTTGCACGTTTTACCCACTGGGCCAGCCAGGTGTCCCCCTACCTTCTCCGTTTGTGTTTAACCCAAATACCCAGAACTACCTAGCAAAACCATAAAATGCTTGGTAACTTTGGAGATGAACTATAATGGTGATTTATACTTTTCTAATTTTGTAGAAAGAAAAGAATAGTAATGATAATAAAGGCAAGTGAGTGTGAACAACAATAGTGACACAAGCATGACTTTGACTCAGTTTTTGAGTCTCAGGTTTTGTGTATGCTTAAATTTAGCAAATAATGCCAAATTGTTTTCCTAGGTAGTTATACCAATTCACACCCTCTATCTGTATTTTTCTCAGAGGATCCACTGGTCTAAATTATTACCAACACTTGGTAGAGTCAGGTTTTTTGGCTTTTGTTTTTAATTTAAAGCATTTTGAGGACAATCCTACTTACAAACTTAGACACAAAAATACTAGTAATCTGGCTCTAGTGATGTGCAAAAATGCGATACATGTAATGAATAAGTTGAATTTATTTAGGAATGCAAGACTGGCTCAGCATTTGAAAACCATCCACATGATTCTCCACATTAACAGAATAAGGATTAAAGTCACAGAATAGTTTCGATTGACAGAGCAAAAGCATTTCACAAAGTTCAGTACCCATTTATTCTGATACAGTAGTACCTTACTGTCATTTTAATTTTTTAATAATTATTAAACTATAATTAACATACAGTATTATATTAGCTTCAAGTATACAATATAATGATTCAACAATTCTATACATTTCTCAGTGCTTATCAGGATAAGTGTACTCTTAATCCCTTTTATCTATCTGTGGTTTTAATTTTTTTAATTTCTTAATGGCTTCTGTGGTTGAGCTCATTTTTACATGCTTATTCACAATTTGAATGTCTTCTTGTGCTCTGCTAGTTCAAGTCTGTATTCATTTTTTAATTGAGTTGCCTGACTTTCGCCTATTGATTTGAATGGATACAAGTGTTATATCTGTCACCTATATTGGAAATATCTGCTCATTCTATTACTTGCTCATTTAGTCTTTTCCTGGTATCTCTTAAAAATAGAAGATTGTAATTTTTATGTGATGCAATTTATCAGTCTTTTAAAATTTTTTATTATCTTTTTAAATGTTTATTGATTTTTGAGAGAGAGAGAGAGAGACAGAGACAGAGACAGAGACAGAGCACCAGCGAGGAAGGGCAGAGAGAGAGAGGGAGACACAGAATCCGAAGGTGGCTCCAGGCTCTGAACTGTCAGCACAGAGCACAGAGTTTGAGTCTCAAACTCAAGAGCCGTGAGATCATGACCAAGGCTGAAGTCAGACGCTCAACTGACCGAGCCACCCAGCCACCCCTAGCAGTCTTTTTATTTTTATTTTTTTATTTTTTATTTTTTTTAATATATGAAATTTATTGTCAAATTGGTTTCCATACAACACCCAGTGCTCATCCCAAAAGATGCCCTCTTCAATACCCATCACCCACCCTCCCCTCCCTCCCACCCCCATCAACCCTCACTTTGTTCTCAGTTTTTAAGAGTCTTTTACCTAGCAGTCTTTTTAAATACATCTCTCCTCACCTAAGGTTGTGAAAATATTTTTCTATGTTGGCTTTTAGAAGCTTTACTATTATTATTATTATTATTACTAATTACTTAGTTTTTATATTTAGGTCTATAAACCACCTAAAATTATTTTGATCATATGAGGTCAAGTTGTGTTCATATGAAGCCAGGTGCCATTTTTTTACTTACAATTTGTAATTGCTTATTGCTGATATGTAGAAATATAAATTGATTTTGGAATCTCAAACACATATATACAGTAATTTTGCTAAAATCATTTATTTTTATAATTAACAAAGATTTTTTTTGAATTTTATACATATAAAACGATGCTTTTTGGGAATTATGGCAAATGTTTATCTTCCTTTCCAATCTTTATACCTTTTATTTCTTTTTTGAGTCTTTTTGAACTAAGCCTTTCAGGATAATGTTGACTGGAAATGGTGATAATGTGCAAAATCATCGTGTTCCCAATCTCAGCTGAAAATGTTAAGCATGGCATCATTAAATATATTTGCAGTAAGGTTCATCATTTGATTTTAATAAATACACTACATCAGACTGAAGAAAGTTTCTTTCTATTCCTAGTAGAGGAATAGTCTATTCAATGAGTATTGAATTTTGTGAAATGCATTTGCTTTACGAATTGAAACTATCTTTTTTTTAATATTTAGCAATATTTTAATACCACTAAGTTTTGATGAAAACTCATCTATTTATTTATTTATTTAATCTATTTATTATTTTTTTTTAATTTACATCCAAATTAGTTAGCATATAATGCAACAATGATTTCAGGAGTAGATTCCTTAGTGCCCCTTACCCATTTAGCCCATCCCCCCTTCCACAACCCCTCCAGCAACCCTCAGTTTGTTCTCTATATTTATGAGTCTCTTCTCTTTTGTCCCCCTCCCTGTTTTTATATTATTTTTGTTTCCCTTCCCTTACGTTCATCTGTTTTGTCTCTTAAAGTCCTCATGCGAGTGAAGTCATATGATTTTTGTCTTTCTCTGACTGACTAATTTCGCTTAGCATAATGCCCTCCAGTTCCATCCACGTAGTTGCAAATGGCAAGATTTCATTCTTTTTGATTGCCAAGTAATACTCCATTGTGTGTGTGTGTGTGTGTGTGTGTGTGTGTGTGTGTGTGTGTATCACTTCTTCTGTATCCATTCATCCTGTCCATCGAAGGATATTTGGGCTCTTTCCATACTTTGGCTATTGTTGATAGTTGCTATAAACATGGGGGTGCATGTGTCCCTTTGAAACAGCACACCTGTATCCTGTGGATAAATGCCTAGTAGTGCAGTTGCTGGGTTGTAGGGTAGTTCTATTTTTAGTTTTCTGAAGAACCTCCATACTGTTTTCCAGAGTGCCTCACCAGGTTGCATTCCCAACCAATTGAAACTATCTTATGGCTTTAATCCTTTATTCTGTTGATGTGGAGAATTATATTAATTGATTTTCCAATGCTAAAAAACTCTTGATTACTAAGTAACTTGTTCATTACATGTATCACATTTTTACACATCACTGTAGTCCATTTATTAGTATTTTGCTTAGTATTTTTGCAGCAATGTTTATGAGTAAGATTTTCCTCAAATTCTGTTTTACCATAATATACTCATTTAAATAAAATTTTAAAGTTTATTTATTTATTTTGAGGGAGGGAGAGAGAGAGAGAAAGAGAAAGAGAGAGCACATTAGTTGGGGAGGGACAGACAGAGAGACAGAGAGAATTCCAAGCAGGCTCTGCACTGGCAGCAAAGAGCCAGACATGGGGCTCAATCTCATGAACCATGAAATCATGACCTGAGCCACAACCAAGAGTCAGACACTTAACCAACTGAGCCACCCAGGCGCCCCTATCATAATGTAGTTCTTATGTTTTGGTATTAAGGTCATGTTGGCTTCTTAAAGTATTATTGGTAAGTATCTTTTCTGTTTTCTAGAAGCTATTGAGTAAGAATGACTTTAGCACTTCCTTAAATATTTGGTGGATGTCACCATGGAAACCAGCTGCATCTGGAATTTTCTTTGTAGGAAACATGTAAATAACAAATTCAATTTTTATAGCATATATAGGACTGTTTAGATTTTCTACATTCTCTTGTGTTAGTTTTCATAAGTTTTGTTTGTTTGCCAAATTTGTGTATTTCATTCTGTTTTAAAATCTATTGGTATAATATCCTTTTATTGTATCTTTAATGCTTATAAGGCCTGTAGAGATGCCACCTCTTTATAACTAGTATTTGTCATACGTGCTTCTCTCTATTTTTTCCCCTTGATCATTATTTCTAGGACTTTATCAAAATATTCAGACTTTTCAAAGAACCAAGTCTTTAAACTGTTGATTCTATTGTATGTTTGTTTTCTATATCAATGACTTCTACTTTTATTTACATCGTTTCCATTCTCCTTTTGGGGTGTTTATTATGCTGTTTCCCTAGCTTCTTGAGATGGTTGCTTAGCTGATTGATTTTTAGCCTTTTTTATTTTTTAAAATCTATGCATTTAAGGATAAAATTTACCTCTAAAACACTGCTTTAGCTATATCCTACAAGTTTTGATATGATATGTTTTCATCATTTTTTTTTCTTTTCAAATATTTATTTAAATTCTAGTTAGTTAGCATACAGAGCAATATTGGTTTCAGGAATAGAATTTAGTGATTCATCGTTTACACACAACACTCAGTGTTCATTGTAAGTGCCCTCTTTAGTACCCATCACCCATCATCTCCCACCCACCTCCCTCTGTCAACCCATAGTTTCTTCTCTATCATCTCTTATGTTTCCCTCTCTTCTCTTTCCCCTCACTTCCCACATGTCCATCTGTTTTTATTTCTTACCATATGAGTGAAATCATATGGTATTTGTCTTTCTCTGATTGACTTATTTTGCTTAGCATAATACACTCTAGCTCCATCCATGTCATTGCAAATGGCAAGATTTCATTCCTTTTGATGGTTGAGTAATATTCCACTGTATATAAACACCACATCTTCTTTATCCATTCATCAGTTGATGGACATCTGGGCTCTCTCCATAGTTTGGCTATGTGCTCCATAGTTTGGATAGTGCTGCTTTAAATATTGAGGTGCATGTACCCCTTCAAATCTGTATTTTTGTATCCTTTGGGTAAACGCCTTCTAGTGCAATTGCTAAGTCATAGGATAGTTCTATTTTTAACTTTTTGAGGAACCTCCAGACTGTGCTTCAGGGTGGCTGCACCAATTTGCATTCCCACCAAAAGTGCAAGAGGGTTCCCCTTTCTCTGCATCCTCATCAACCTCTGTTGTTTCTTGTGGTGTTAATTTTAGCCATTATGATAGGTGTAAGGAGGTATCTAATCATGGTTTCAATTTGTATTTTCCTGATGATGAATAATATTGTGCATCTTCTCATGTATCTGTTAGCCATTTGGATGTCTTCTTCAGAAAAGTGCCTATTCATGTCTTGTGACCATTCCTGTCTTTCTTTTTTTTTTTTAACGTTTATTCATTTTTGAGAAAGAGAGAAAGAGAGAGAGAGAGAAACAGAATCCGAAGCAGACTCCAGGCTCCAAGCTGTCAGCACAGAACCCATTGTGGGCTCGAACCCATGAACTGTGAGATCATGACCTGAGCCAAAGTCGGATGCTTAACTGACTGAGCTGTCCAGGTGCCCCTCTTCTGCCCATTTCTTAACTGGATTATTTGTTTTTTGGGTGATGAGTTTGGTAAGTTCTTTATGGATTTTAGATACTAACCCTTTATCTGATATGTCATTTGCAAATGTCTTCTTCCATTCCATAGGCTGCCTTGTAGTTTTGTTGATTGTTTCCTTCCCTGTCCAGAAGCTTTTTATCTTGATGACGTCCCAATAGTTCACTTTTGCTTTTGTTTCCCTTGCCTCTGGAGATGTGTCCAGTAAGAAGTTGCTCTGGCTCAGGTCAAAGAGTTTCTGCCTATTTTCTCCTCTAGAATTTTGATGGATTCCTGTCTCACATTGAGGTCTTTCATCCATTTTGAATTTATCTTTGTGTATGGTGTAAGAAAGTGGTCCAGTTTTCATTCTCCTGCACGTTGCTGTCCCGTTTTCCCAAAACCATTTGTTGAAGAGAATTTTTTCTTTTTTTTTTTCTTTCAGAGAGAGAGAGAGACAGAGACAGAGAAAGAGAAAGAGAAAGAGAAAGAGAAAGAGAAAGAGAGAGGTGGGGAGAGGGGCAGAGCGAGAGAGAGAATCTTAAGCAGGATCCAGCTCAGCTCAGAGACCCACGTGAGTCTCTATCCCACAACCCTGGGATCATGATCTGAGCCAAAATCAAGAGTCAGATGCTCAACATACTGAGCCACCCAGGTGCCCCAAGACTGTCTTTTTTTCCATTAGATATTCTTTCCTGCTCTGTCGAAGATTAGTTGACCACATAGCTGTGGGTCTGTTTCTGGGTTTTCTATTCTGTTCTTTTGATCTTTGTGTCTGTTTTTTGTGCCAGTCCCATACTGTCTCGATGACTACAGCTTTATAATATAGCTTGAAGTCTGGAATCATTCGTGATTCCTCCAGTTTTGTCTTTGTCAGGATTGCTTTGGCTATTCAAGGTCTTTTGTGTTTCCATACAAATTTTAGGATTGTTTGTTCTAGCTCTGTGAAAAATGCTGGTGGTATTTTGATAGGGATTGCATTAAATGTGTAGATTGCTTGGGGTAATATAAACATTTTAATAATGTTTATTCTTTCAATCAATGAGCATGGAATGCTTTTCCATTTCTTTGTGTCCTCTTCAACTTCTTTCATAAGCATTCTATAGTTTCCAGAATATAGATCTTTTACCTCTTTACTTAGGTTTATTCCTAGGGGTCTAACTGTTTTTGGTGCAATTGCAAATGGGATCAATTCCTTGATTTCTTTTTCCACTGCTTCATTATTGGTGTATAGAAATTAAACAGATTTCTGCATGTTGATTTTTTATCCTGTGACTTTGCTGAATTCACTGTTTTTATTATCATTTATTTCAAAATATTTCCTCTTTTGCATAGTGCTTTCTTTTTAACCTGTACTAATTAAAAGCTACACTGTTTAATTTCTAAATATTTTGAGGGTTTCTGTTTTTTTTATTATTAACTTCTATTCAATATAGTGGCAGCCTAAGAATGCAAGGTATGATTTTACTTATTTTTATTTTGTGACCCAATATATAAACAATTTTGGTAAATTCTCCATAGATGTTTGATAGGAATGTGTATTCTACAATTGTTGGGTAAAATATTCTATATATGTTCATCAGGTTTCTTAACCACACTATTCCATTATTTTGTAGTTTTACCAATTTTTTTGTCTATTGCTCTCAGTTACTGAGTATATTAAAAGTTTCCATTATCTTTATGGATTTGTCTGTGTCTCATTTTAATTCTGTCATATAGAGATATATAATTCCATAATGGTCCTCTCCCGTAAGGCTTTTTGCTTTAAAGTCTACTTTGGCTGGGGCATCTGGGTGGCTCAGTGAGTTGAGAGTCTGACTCTTGATCTCAGCTCAAGTCGTGATCTCAAGGTTGTGGGATTGAGTCCCATCCGGACTTCATGCTGAACATGGAGTCTACTTAAGATTCTGTCTCTCTGTGTCCCTCTCCCCTGCTTGTGTACTCTCTCCCTCTAAAAAAAATTTTTTTAAATTTTACTTTGATATCAATATAGCTACAGCAGCTTCCTTCTCATCGTGTTTGCAGGGTATATATTTTTCCATCTTTTTACTTTCAACCTTTCTATATCCTTATACTTAAGATGTGACTGGATGTGACCAGTATAAGCAATGTGTTGTTGTTCTTATTTAGTATGAAATTTTTTTGTCTCTTAATTAGAAAATTTAGTCAATTTACTTTTAATGTAATTACTGACTGATGTGGATTTAAATTTACCATCTTACCATCTGTTTCCTATTTATCCTACATGTACTTTGTTCCATTTTCTCTCCTCTTGTCTTTTTAATTAATTCCACTTTATTATTACATTTTCTGGCTCTCTTAGCTTGTTACTTATACATTTTTAACTATTCCTTTAGTGGTTGTCTTATAGATTGCAATGTGTATTCTTTCTTAATTTATTCAAAGTATGATATAAATGACGACTTTCACTTCTTTTTTAAATTAAAAAATTGTTTAGTTTATTTATTTATTTTGAGCGAAGGAGACAGTGCAAGTGGGGGAGGGGCACACAGAGAAGGGGGTAGAGAATCCCAAGCAGGCTCCATGCTGTCAGTGCAGAACCTGATGCAGGCTAGATCTCACAAAACAGGTCATAACCTGAGCCAAAACCAAGTTGGATGCTTAACCGACTGAGCCATCCAGGTGCCTCTACTTCCTCTTTGACAATACTTGAAACTTAAAACACATTAACTCCATTTATTCTTCCCATTTGGGGCTATTTTTGTCATGTACATTAATTGTGTTTGTGTGTGTGTGTGTGTGTGTGTGTGTGTGTGTGTGTGTATCAAGCCCCAAAGACATTGTTATTATTGTTCCATACAGTAAATATTTATTCAAAATTTTCCATGGGTTTATCTCTCATACTTTCTTGCAGATATCATTTGTGATTTTATTCCTTCTTCCTAAAAATCTCCCTTTCATATTTGCATTAGAGCAAATACACTGCTAAAAAAATGATATCAGTTTTTGTTTGTCTGAAATGTATTTATTTTATCCTCATTTTTGAGGAATATTTTTGCTGGGCATAGAATTCTAGGTTGGCAGTTATTTTATTTCAGTATTTGGAAGATATGATTCCACCGTCTTCTGGATTTCATTGTTTTGTTGAGAAGTCAGCTGTAAGTCTTATAGTATTGCCTCTTTGAAGTTAATATATTGCTTCTGGCTGTTTTTAAGAATGTCTCTCTGTCTTTAGTTTTTAGTGTCTTTACTATATATACACATATACATATATAGGTATATATATATATTGCTTGGGTGTTCATAACACTCCTCGAATCTATGAGACTACTAATATCTCCACCTATGTTATCATACTCTCAGCCATACTCCACTTCAAATACCAGGCTTACCTCTCTTAGGTTTCCTCTTATTCAAATCTGGATTCTTCAGATTATCTCTGCCCTAATATTTCTTATATCTTCAAAGTTTCTGGTGTGTGTGTGTGTGTGTGTGTGTCTTAATATTCTATCTAGCCCTTCTCATTTTTCTCAGAAGCAGCATTGGTATAAGACACCTCTAGCCACTGTTAGAAATTTTGATGAGTTTTTTAAAAAAACAATTTACCCATAATTGAATGACTATATGTGTCCTATAAAGTTGTTTGCAGATATCAAAATTGAGAGAAACACTAAGGTAAATGGTATGATGGGGAACAAAGTAAAGACAGAGACTGATTGGGAATGAACTTTAAGACTTTTCAATTCTTTATTTTTAAAAATTTTTTTAAATATTTATTTTTGAGAGAGAGAGACAGAGCGAGAATGGGGGAGGGACAGACAGAGAGGGAGACTCAGAATCCAAAGCAGGCTCCAGGCTCTGAGCTGTCAGCACAGAGCCCGACGCAGGGCTTGAATCCACGAACCGTGAGATCATGACCTGAGCCAAAGTCAGACACTTAACTGACTGAACCACCCAGGCGCCCCAACTTTTCAGTTCTTTAAGTTAATACAGTGCTCTAGATGAAAATAAACATCACACACTCATGAATGTGGAAATGAAAGCCATTGGAGTTGAAAAAGAATGAGGTAAGGATTCGGACAGATTACCTTCTTGGAAATTGTGGATCCCAGAAATGACTCTGGGACCCATGACAGATGGGGAGACTGAACTGTCTTTGATGAATAGGGGGATCTAAGAGGACTTATATTAATTATGACATGAGTTCTTTCTCTATTTATGAAATGCCTCTGAACATGGTGGCCTCTGTACCAGCAGATGACATGAGAAGGGGTAAGAAGCTATATACTTAGATGGCATGAGGTTCAAGAGGCAGAGAAGTCCACCTGAAGATAGGAATGATGATTTGGCTGCCACAATGAGAAGCTAAGAAAATACAGGCATACCTTATTTTATTATAGTTCACTTTATTGCATTTCACAGATATTGCATTTTGTTTTTTGGGTTTTTTTTTTTGTTTTTTTTTTGTCTTGTTTTTTTACAAACTGAAGGTTTGTAGCAATCCTGCATCAATCAATCAATTCAGCACCTTTTTTTCCAACAGCATTTGCTCACTTGTCTTCCTGTGTCACATTTTGGTAATTCTTGTAATAGTTCACACTTTTCAATTATCATATTTGTTATGGTGATTTGTGATCAGCGATCATAACTCACTGAAAGCTCAGATGATGGCTAGCACTTTTTAGCAAAAAAGTGCTTTTATTTAAGGCAGGTAGTTGCTTTTTTAGACACAAGGTGATTGCACATTTAATGGGCTATAGTGTAAACATAACTTTTATGTGCACCAGGAAACTAAAACTTTCATTTGACTTGCTTTATTGCAATATTCACTTTTGGTTGGGGTGGTTCTGTATCCTTAAGAAAGAGCAGGTTTCAGTTATAATTAGGAAGCGGAGGGAATATTTTGTGAAGTAATGGAACACGTTAGGAAATCTGCTTAGCACTTAGCAGGGATTCCAGAGATGAAATGGAGGGCTTGGGAGAGAGAAGAGTGCCCATAAAAACACTTCCGTGCCATTTGAAGAGTGTGACGATGAAGTTAGGGCTGAGATATGCTAGCAATCAATATTGAGACCACTAATGTTTATTCATGACAGGGTGAGAGCAAATTGAAAAATGGTTGCTGACAACACAGCATCCTTCACATAACTTCGAGCCAAAGAGATCTACAGATGGCTGTAACCCAATTAGGAAATGAGTAACACAATAGCAGGCATAGTTTTTATAAATTATGTACATGGATAGGAATAACTTGGAGTATAATGATTTACTTATTCAACTTAAATTTCTCTAAGAAAAACCCCTTAAAAAAAAGATGACAGAGCATTTGGCATGGTGCAATGGCATGGCATTATGTGACACACATACTGAAGGCAAGTAACAGACCAAGTTCAAAAGAAAGGATATGGTAGTACAATCGCTCTGAATTCCGTTAGACAAATGGATAACATTTCCATCTCTAGAAAGTAACAAATAGGAGAAACAAGAAAAGACAAAACGGCAAAGAGACCATGGTGACAATAATGGAAGAAAGTTCTTGAAAAACGACTCTTATAAGAAAATGTAGCCGAGGAGCAGAGGCATGTTTGGAAAGAGCAGTCGTTTCTCAGGAAGTTTGCTAGCCGATGGGATCCTATTTGAGCAGGCATTCTGAGGCTTGAGACCATCACTTAGCCTTTGAGATGCCAAGGGCTAAAAGAGCATTTCTAGAACAAATGTGATGCAGGAATGTAGAAGAACATTAAGTGTAAGGTATTGTCACATCCCTCCCCCACCCTTGTATACTGTCAAATTGGTCATGTTCACGGTAATAAGTTCAGAGTTGAGAGTGGGCACAGGGAGGGCACATAAAGGCTTTTGCAATAACATTTTATAACCAGCATATTCTCTGATTTTTTTTTTTCCTTTTAGACCATGCTTTAACTTTCCTTCCCAGGATTTTTTTTCCCCTGGGGAAGTTATCTTTAAATAATAAAATCCTTTTTCTTACTTGTGTGCACTGGTTGTAATGACTTCGATGAAACATCTAGGTCATTTGGAGCACAGAACTGTTTTGTGATTCACATCATTACAAAATACGTCCCATTAAGATGATGCACAAGCTGAACCGGAGTTAATGAACCTGCATTCTTGCAGGATAATTCAAACTTTAAGAGTGATATTAACTTAAATAAAATAAGAAAGGGAAGAAAAATTAGGTTCATTGTACACCAGAGATCATGATCTTTTCCCTCTCAGTTCATAAAGGCGTATGTGTTGCTCAGTTACTCTCAGACCATTATTAGAGTGGTTGTAGAGAACATATACATATATAATTAAGTACCCCTCTGTGGCCATAAAAAGACTGCATGTGTTTCTACAGGGCGTGCGTAAGGAACTCGATTCATAAGCCTTTAAGAGAGTGTGGGTACCTTTAACCTTTCTGGAATGCTGCATGGAAATGCGTGGCATATCTCCACTTCCTATTCAAAGCAAGGGTGGGAACACTATAGCCCAGGGCCACATTTGGCCCACTGCTTGTTTTGTAAATAAAGTTTTATTGGAACACAGCCACACCTCTTCATTTACATATCGCCTAGGGCTGCTTTCGGCCCCTAAAAGCAGAACTCCATAGTTGCAGCAGAGACCGAATGGCCCAGAAAGGCTGAAATATTTATGACCCGGCTCTTTAAAGAAAAAGTTTGCCAATTCTGGACCTAAAGAAAAACCTCTGTTCCATAATTGTTGACCATATACATAATTGCAAAATGGGTAAAACCTATATGAAATTAATGAAATATTATTTCAGAGCACAATATTTACGTGATATCTAGTGTCAAAGTTCCAGGATCCACTTGACCTACTTAGGAATAGAAGTCTTTTAAAAAAAGCCTACACTCGGTATTTTAAACTCTTCTTCCATCGTCAAAATGTTAAATAAATAAATAAATAAAAACAATAGCCACCAGTTTTGTAAACCCTCCTGCAACACAATGTCTCGTGTTCCCCTTCTGGCTCTGTGGCAGCTGTTAACCATCAAATACTATTTCGAGAACTGTGCTGACATCAGTCGACGATCAGACACAAAGCTGTTTGGCAGGACATGCTCTGTGCAAGTCGAGTCTGTTAAAATGAAACGGCTCCGTTAAAATTAACTCTATTCACATCACAGGGAAAATATCTACACTTGCCAAATCAAACCCTTCCTATATCAGTGGGAAGGACCATTTTCCAACCTCTAAAAAGGTAATTCCGACACAGGAGAGGAAAAAAAAAAAAAACCACCACCCTCTGAAATTAAAATGATAAAACAAAAATTTGCTTGACAGCAAAAGTACTTCCAAATGTATGAAATTGAATCCAAAACTGAGCTGCAACAAATTTAACTGACAAGAAAGTCTGCATAATGGACTTGGTTTTATTATTAATGCTAATATGGGTACATTTTTGTTCTATTGTGCTGATGGCTCGAAGATAAATGCCCACCGAAGGCACTAAAATATCTCTACTCCGTTGAAACACTGATTGGATAGAATGTATGCTTCACTTGGAAGGAAAAAAAAATTTTTTTTAAAGGAAGTGCTACTATATAAGAGGCCATTTCAGAATCAGGTATAGCTTGGAAATAGAATTTCTTAAAATAACTAAATGCAACACTTAAAAACCAGTTCCTTGTGACATTTAAAATTATATAGATATGACTTTGTTCAGATGATAAATACATTCCTTACAATTTTTAGTTAGTACATATGCATTAAGCATTACCCTTACAGAGTGCTTATAAGTAGGGACTGAAGTTCACATTCAGGGCCAACAAGTCAAACTGTGGACGTGTTTTTCCTGCCCGCTCACCGCTCCCTGAAAACCAATACTCAAAGTCCTCCGCTCCCCCAAACCCAAGTCACCCTAGGGCGCCAGGCGGCAGCCAGACAGGGATTGTGAGAGGTGGGGACTGTGCCCAAGAATATCTGGCCGTTTTCAGGTTGGGGAGCCAAGGATGGAAGTTCCACAGTTGTCGGTAGTCGGCAAGGGCCAAGCGTCCGGGAGCCAGGGAAGTTGGGGCCAAACCCGGCTGTGTCAAGCCAGTAAATGAGTTAATCTGAGAAGGAGTCATCGGGTTTTGCAGACCAAGACTAGCAGAAGGTCAGAAATGCTGGGAGGTTAGCAACAGCAGGAAAACAGAATAAGGGACTGTGGGCGGTTAATGTTTGCTTTTCGGGGTCCTGTTTGTACCCCCACCCTCTGCATGCAGCTTACAGCCACTCTGAGTGAATCTGCTGTGGATGAACCCTGATCCCAGCAACTGCCGGCTGCTAATCACAAGGAGGTTGTCGAGATTATTTAAATAACAGTTACACCTGTGCTCTAAGCCCGGGCTCAGCCCAAATGCTCCCACCGCTTGTCTTCTCTATTAATTCATTTAACCTTTTTCTGCTTTCTAGATTGCTTCTGTCTGTGGCAGACAGATATTTAAGATGGCCTCCACTCTTCTCCCCCTCCCCCCGTGTATACACCCCGCATAATCTCGTCTTCCTGAGTGTGGGTGGACCAGTGAGTTTAGGTTACTCATCAATTGACTCTGAGTTACTCAAAAGGGAAAATATCCTGGGTGGGCCTGACCTAATCAGGTCCAACACTTTAGAAGAAGAACATTTTAGAAGAAGGGCAAGGGCCAAAGAGATAGTATCCTGCTGGACTCAAGGAATATAACAAACTGTCGTGCTGTGAGAAGAGGGAAACACATGGAAGGAACCACAGGCGGCCTCTAGAAGCTGCAAGCTGTCCCTTGGTCATATGGATACCACAAAATGAACTCTGTTGACAAGCAGTGAACTTGAAAGGAGACCCCAGCCCACACCTTGATTTCAGCCTGAGACCCTGAGCAGGGGACCCAGGTAAGTGTACATGGACTTCTGCCCAATGGAAGCTGCGAGATAATAAATTTGTCCTGTTTGAAGCCACTGAGTTTGTTATGTAGTAATAAGAAACGAATACACCATCCATTAGGACTTCCCCGCCTCAAGGAAATGTCCTATGTTTGTGCTGTTAATATGGGCCTGTCGAGCATTTGAAATGAGGCTAGTGCAACCGAGGAACTGAATTTTTTATTTTATATTATTTTAATTCATTTAAGCTTGAGTAGCCTTACGTGCCTAGTGGCTACCCTATTGGGCAGTACAGCTCTGGATGAATAATAATGAAAACAACAGTCCGTTGACTTTAAGGTTCTTGATTACGAATAGCTCTCCTCTGAATCCAATTTTCAAAATTCGATGTTAAATCCTCTCGGGAGCCCATCTCATATGGTTTCTCATAAGCCCCACATGACCTGGCCCCTGGTCAGACAGACATCCTCTCTGTCTTCAGTCTATTCCGTCCTCCAAACCATAAGGCTTCCTCAACTCATGCGAGGGTATCCGATTTGTTCTCACCTGAGGTCTTCAGGACCCCCTTCCCTTCATTCTGCATTTGTCCAACACCTACTTAATACCTCGGTCCAAATGTCACTGTCTTGGAGAAGAATTCCACTGATGTCCTGCCTTAGTTAGCTATTGCTGCATAACAATCTATGCCAAAACTCAGTGGCTGAAAAAAATAATCATTTTTATTGTAGCTCATGCACCTGTAGGTCAGCTGAGTTGTCTGATATAAACTGGGCTCACACACGTCCTATGGGATGGCCGAAGGCTCTGTTTTAAACTGGAATTGACTGGAACAGATTAGCAGGGGCAGATCACTCTGGGTGGCTCTCCTCCCTCTGAGACCAGAAGGCTAGCCTGGGCATGTTCCTCTCAAGGCCATGACAGAAGTACAATAGACAAGTATAAACACCCATGGACTCTTCAGGCTTAGGCTCAAGATGGACACAACATTTGCCTCCTGGTGGTCAAACCAAGTTACAGGGCCAAAGCCAGAGGTGAAGAGTAAAAGGCAGAGGAACTCCTTTTGTGAGAGAGACTGCAACAATCATATGACAAAGGGCTTGGATACAGGGATGTGTGAAGAACTGGGGTCCTGATGGAATCTTCCATGTTTTCTGCATTTAAATTAGATCCCTTGTTCCTAATACCTCATAGGACAGACTTTTCTTTCAAGGCACTAGTACTTGGTAATTGTGTATTTATCTGTGAGATTATTTGTTCACTGACAGTCTCTCCCATGACACTGTGAGTTCAGTGGGGTCAGGAATCACATTCATTGGATCCACTGCTGGGTCACCAGAACCTATGACACTCCATTATTTCTTGAATAAATAAGTGAACCAAATGTCTGAAGAACATTTTAAAAGCTGCATGTGTTCTGGTGAACAGGATCTGATAACAAATAAAGTTTGAGCAAAACTGGCAGCTGTTATCAGAGCACGAAGAGGTATTTAACAAATTAACTTACAAAAGTCAAGAGGAAGTAATCGAGGGACACCTGAGTGGCGTTGGTTAAGCGGCTCTTTTCTAAGATTTTTTTTTTATGTTTATTAATTTTTTTGCAAGACAGAGAGACAGAGCCCAAGCAGGGGTGCGGCGGAGAGAGAAGGGGACACAGAATCCGAACCAGGCTCCAGGCTCTGAGCTGTCAACACAGAGCCCGACGCAGGGCTCGAACTCACAAACTGCGAGATCATGAGCTGAGCTGAAGTCGAACGCTCAACTGACTGAGCCACCCAGGCGCCCCTAAGCAGCTGACTCTTGATCTTGGCTCCGGTCATGATCTCAGGGTTTGTGAGATGCAGCCCTGCATGGGGCTCTGTGCTGGTAGCTCTGAGCCTGCTTGGGATTCACCTCTCGCTCTCGCTCTCGCTCTCGCTCTCTGCCCCTCCCCCACTTGCATGCACACCCGTGCGTGCACTCTCACTCTCAAAATAAATACATAAACATTTTTAAGAAGAGAAGTAATTGAAGAATGAGAATGTGTGTGTGTTTAAATTTGTATGTGTATGTATAAACATATGCAGCCAAGAGACTTGGAAGGAAGGCAGAAGAAGGAACTGACAAGCTAGCACAATCACAGACCAGGTATATCTCTCCGAGGAGCTATAATACTAGAATCCTCTGATAACCCATGAGTGGTCAACCAGAATACACTCCACGGAGGAGCCAATCGTAGGATAGACTCTGCCTATATACTACGGTTTACATTTGAAGATGCTCCTTTTCAGTTGTGCAGATGTCTCGAATAATACAATAGTCCTAAGACCCAGCACACATAAAGGCCCCTTTTGTCTATTTGCAGCCACATCAGATGGTTTGATAGCCTCTCTCTTGATTTCCCGTCGCCTCATGGCTAGGCAGAATCTCAAAAAATTTTTCAAGTCTTTCCATGTCCTATTGCTGTACTGCAGTCATTCTGTCACTTGAAAACGCTCTGCAGTGCTTCTCAGCTTTGTTATTTGGGAATGCAAAAAAGGCACATGGAAAGGATCACTGAAATATCCTTGCCCTCGCTTAGCGGCTGTGTTGCTGCAATGAACGTGGAGCCATCTTTGATTTTCACTGAGCCATACAGAATTTCAGAGACCAACACACGGGCTTTTGGTTCGGTGTCAGTCTCGTTAGTCTTAGCTTCCAATAACGATCTCGTGTGTGTCTTCATTCTATTTGCACGGGTGATGTACGTATGGGTATATGTCCTTTTTAATCAGGATCGCATGTAACTGCAGGGTGTCAATGACGGGTTACTTTCTTTCCTACAAGCGGCATCTTGAACTCTGAGTCACTGACAACAATCTAATCGTAGCAGTGAGAGCCAGCAGGGTGCAGGGTTTCTAACCGCCTTAGACACAGTGTCTTTTGAAAGTTGTGTGTTTGCTGTTGATACTGATCTAAAAGCATGCAGACACTCATTAAGCACCTACTATCTGCCAGTGCTGGAAACACGAGGGTAGATGGCCAGTTCCTGTCTTCGTGGGGCACAGGACCTCGTGGGTGACGCAGACGTGTGTAAGCAATTGATTCCAGAGAGGTGTGATGTGAGAGTGCTGTGTGCAAAGCCAGGGAGAACTTGAAAAACGGATTAATTTTGCTCTGAGAGGAAGGTGAAGGGGAAACTTAGGATGAGTAGGAATTTGAGTGGATAAGGGTGAAGGGCAGACCAGGCAGGAGATGACATTTGAGAGATGTCAGGGTCCCGATCGCGAAGGACCTACTTTTATACTAAGAAGTCTGGGTCTCACACTCTGGGGCTGCGTTTCTCAAAGCGTGGTGCTCACACGGCCACCCTCGCCAACACCTGGAAACTTGTTAGAAATGCAAAGCGTTTGTCCCCACCTCAGACTGAGTCAGAAACCCTGGGAAGGGAGCCCCAGGATCTGTGTCTTCACGAGTCATCCAAACAGAGACTGATGGGTACTTGAGTTCGAGAACCACGGCTCTTGGTCATGAGGTGCCATGAATAGTTTGAGTGGGGGCGTGGCTGGACCAGATGGAGATATTTAGAAAAGTTATCTCTGGCCCACAACGTAGAGTGCGGATTCGAATTGGGAGGGAGGTGGAGGTGAGTCGAAGCTCCCAAGGACCCCGAGAAGCGCCTGAGAGCGTCCGTGAGAGCCGTGCTGAGGAACCAGGGTCCACAGATAGGATCTTGCGTTTGCTCTAAGATGCAGAGACCCGAAAGGCACATAGGTTATCGAGAGGCTTCACATCCTGTTACCTGAATCAGCAGTGGAGGATCCCTGAGGCCACTGAAGAATTACTACAAAGGGCTGATGAATCCGGGTACTCACCTAGACTCCACAAATCATGGCACTCACATGTGGGAACGACTGTTCCCACCGAGCACAGTTGCTTAGCAGTAGTAAAACACACAATCATTTAAAATAACTTCCAAATTCTTTTTTTTTAAGTAACTTCCAAACTCTTAGCAACTTTTTATCCTTCTATGTTTGCAGCAGATACTAAAACACGGCCACGATCCTACAGGGGATCCCGGAAATTCTGGACACAACACAGGGAGTCCCCATACTTGAAAAAGCTCACAATCCTAGATAGGGTGTTTTGAGCACTACTTAGAATTGTTGGCCAGGGACACCCGGTGCAGCATGTGAAGTTCACAGACGTGGGAAATTTTAATACCCTTTCGGTTCTCTGGTCTTTCTCCTGATGGGGTTGAGATTGGAAGTGCAGCCCTCAAAAGACTGTTTAGTTCCTGTTAGTACTTTGCATATGATTAGGGTCCTGGCCGCCAAGTGAGTGACAATCCTCACATTTAGTGCTTTACAGTCTAAAAACCCCAGATCTCCCGAAGGTATGATTAGCTGAAAGATTAATTTATTTTACAACCCAATTATAATTTCTTTTTACCAAGAAGAGATCTCTTTATTAAAACAGATAGCAAACATTAAAAAGCAAAGAGGATAGCCCCACAGAGCAAATTACCAAAGAAAATATATACCTAAGTACATTTGCCTCAATTTCTCATCCATCCTTGAATCTTATCAGTCATTGTTCATCTTTGTTTGAGTCTTAAAGCTTTGCAGAACATTTCTTTTTCAGTCGTTGGGATCTTTATACCTCCGATCAAAGCTCCTGGCTGTCCTGGGAGCCCCATAGCTTCCCCCAAGCGCCTGGCTCTGAGTCACTAGCATGGGGTCTGTGCGCACGTCTGGTAGGATAATGAGAGAGGGGGACTTTTCCAGGACACATGGCTCCTCTGCTGTCACCAACCCGCTGCCAGGACCATTGGGTTTGTCCTTTGTTGTATGGAAAATCTAAGACCCATCCTGAACTTCGTTCCGTGGGAGCCGGGATGCGCCTTAGCAGGAAAGCCTTACCTCTGACCGGTCACGGCTACCATCCACTAAAGTCTCGCTTCTCCTTCAGCTTTGAGGTGTATCGTTTTCCTCGCCGTGTACCAACAACCATTCACGAAAGCACTTACAGACATGCGGAATGTATTTATACCGGCACAGTATGATTCTGTATGATGTTTATACTAGTCAGGGTTCTCCAGAGAAACAGAAACCAGTAAGATACACCTAAATGTGTGCTCATCTGCGTGCTCGTATGTGTACATACACATACACATACACATACTCGTACGTGTGCAGAGAGATTTTAAGGGGAAAAGTTTTGGTAAATAGACTTTATTTTTATTTTCTTAATTATTACTTTAAAAAATTTTTAGAGGCGCCTGGGTGGCACAGTCGGTTAAGCATCCAACTTCGGCTCAGGTCATGATCTCACGGTTCGTGGGTTTGAGCCCCACGTGGGCTCTGTGCTGACAGCTCAGAGCCTGGGGCCTGCTTCGGATTCTGTGTCTCCCTCTCTCTCTCTGCCCCTCCCCCTGCTCATGCTCTGTCTCTCTCTCGCGCGCGCTGACTCTCAAAAATAAATCAACATTAAAAAATTTTTTTAGCAAGCAAGAGAGACAGAGCATGAGCAGGGCAGGGGCAGATCCAAAGCAGGCTCCAGGCTCGGCGCTGTCAGCACAGAGCCCAACACGGGACTCCAACTCACGAACCGCGAGATCGTGACCTGAGCTGAAGCCAGACGCTTAACCCACTGAGCCACCCAGGCGCTCCTATAGACTTTATTTTTAGAGCAGTTTAAAGTTCACAGCAAAATCGAGGGGAAGGTGCAGAAATTTCCCCCTGCCTCCCCCCCACCTGCATGGTATCCTCCACTATCAACCTCCCTCACCAGAGTGGGACAGTCATTACACTTGATGAACGTCCACTGACCCGTCATCGTCACCCCCAAATCCATACTTCACGTTAGGTTTACCCTTGGTGTTGCATATTCTATGGGTTTGGACAAATGTATAATGACATATGTCCCTCATTACGACATCATATAGAGCAGCTTCCCTGCCCTAAAAATCCTCCCTCCCCTGACCCCACCCCCTGGAAATGACCCATTTTTTGATGTCACAGTTTTCCTCTTTCCAGACTGTCATATAGTTGGAATCTTGCCAGATGTAACAGTTTCAGACTGGCTTCTTCCACTCAGTATTATGCATTTAAGTTTCCTCCATGTCTTTTCATGGCTTCGTAGTACATTTCTTTGTAGCATTGAATAATAGGTATCTGTCTGGATGGACCAGGACCTCAGCCTTTTTTATTTTAAGGCATTCACCTGAGTGGGTGAGACCAGTCAAATCTGCTTTCCTCCAGGTCGACGGATTTAACTGTTCCTCTCATCTACAAAGCATCTTCACAGCAGGGTCCACGCTGATGTTTGACTACCTCTCTGGATGCTGTGGCCTAGCCACGTTGACACGTAAAATTAACCATCCCTTGTCCACCCCTTGTCCAGCTGGTACCCATACACATTCCCTAAACCATAATAATCTCCAAATAAAGACAAGAACAAAGTCATAATTCCACCTAACACGACACAACTTTCCTGCATGCAACTGAAAACACGCTAACCCTTTGTCCAGAAGGGGATGCAAAGTCCTTAGGTGATGTTTACCCTTCTCCTGCTGTAATGTTCTGTAATTTAAATACTATGATATAAAATTAACAATATTTAAATACTATGATACACAGTCAATACATTTTATGTTACCTGATGAGGTGGTATGGGAGAAGAACACAAAGATATTTGATCTCTCTCTCTCTATATATGTGTGTATATATATATATATATATATATATATATTTATAACATAACAATTAACATAACAAATGTATCTGTAGCTGATCATGTACTCATAGCTGGGACTTATAAATCTCATTTTCCAGGACCCATTCTGTATTCCCTTTGCCCTCCTCAAGCACCTCAACTGGTCATGGTTCTTGACCTGGTGGGTGACCCAAACCTTCATTCCTGAAGGGTCCGGACCATTAGTAGTGCTTCCGGGATTGGGTGCTGTGGTTTTCTATCCACCTTAATCAAAGTGCATGGTGATACTAAGAGACACTCCGTGGGATCTCCTATGCTCCACGCATACATTTCCTACCTTCGTTGTGGGACAGCAGCCCAATTTCCCCTTGGTAACCAGGAGTAATCACTCCATTCAGTACAGAACTCCCTTCACTGCCCCTTTCATGATGGAAGCTGGCCAGTGTAATCAACCAGGTAGTTGGTTGATCACCCTGGGGAATGATACCCTATCAGGGACTTGGTGTTCATCTCTGCTGCTGGAAGATTGCTCACTCAGCAGTGGCCGTAGCCAAATTGACCTTGGTGAATGAAAGTCCTTGTTGCTGAACCCATGCATAACATCCATCCCTGCCACCCATGAACCCATTGGGCAATGACAGGACTGGCTCAGAGGAAAGAGACTGACCCGTATCCATAGAGTCATCCTACCCACTTGATTATTAAAATTAAAATCCTCCTTTGCTAGGGTCACCCTTCGGTGAGCATTCACCTAGGACATAGATATTCTAACATTTTTTACCCATTCAGAACAGTCTGTCCGCATACCTCTTCTCCAGACCAATTTTCCAATCATAACCCTTCCAAGTCAAACCCCAGACCTCACATGGCCACAGACCATGAATCAGTATCTAATTGTATGTCTGGATGTTTCTCCTTCCAAGCAAAATGAACAACCAGGTGCACAGCTCCAAGTTCTGCCCCCCAAGAGTATTTCACTTCACCACTGCCCTTCACAGATGTCGCAGAAAGGGGCTGTGGTACGGCAGCTGTCCACTTTGGGGGAGTGGCTACATATCACACAGAACTATTGTAAGCAAGGCCCAAGTTCTCAGTGCCTTCAAGTGATCACATGGAACTCTCCATGAGGCCATGGGTGCAGGCTGGGATAGAGAAGGCAGTACAGCAGGAGTGGAAACCCAGGGAAGTTGATGCTGCAGTTTAACTCCAAAAGCAGTCTTCTGGCAGAATTCTCTCTTCCTGGATGGTCGTTGGTCTTTTTCAATTAAGACCTTCAACTGATTTGATGAGGCCCACCCACATTGTGGCGGGTAATCTGCTTTACTCAAAATGTACTGATTTAAATGTAATCTTATCTTTTAAAATGCTGGGAGGGAGGGTGGGACAGAAAAAAATCTATGAAAATGCCTTCACAGAAGCATCTAGAATAATGTTTAGTCAAATATCTGGGTACCAAGGCCTAGCCAAGTTGACATGAAATTAACAATCAGAACACTCTTTTCTAATAGAAAAAAAAAGACTGTTCTCCCACCCTTCATCCTCCCTCCTTTCTCCCCCCTTCATTCTTTCTCCTTATTTTTCTTTCTGTAAGCATTTCCTGAGAGCCCACTAGATTCCTGATCCTATAAGCCTACTGATGATGTTGAGCCGTCTCCTTGGTAACCATCTCTAACCCAGAATAGAATACAAACTGCCTTCTGAAGCAGACTATCTTCTTTAAAGGGATCATATATCTCTTTCCAAATTT
The DNA here is from genome assembly GCF_027475565.1 of Acinonyx jubatus. NCBI lineage: Eukaryota > Metazoa > Chordata > Mammalia > Carnivora > Felidae > Acinonyx > Acinonyx jubatus. The sequence goes on along the minus strand of NC_069386.1, from coordinate 130,585,715 downwards.
AAACCCTATCTTACAATACCACAATTTTACTATCTCTTTTAAACAGAAAAATAGCCGTTTTACAAAGAGATTAATGATGGATGCTGGTGTGGGTACTAATTTAGATGCCGCTGATTTAAAATTTGTCATCATTTGGTCAGAGATCAGCTCAGAGATTACTTTTGTATTACAGGGTTTGTCATGGAAATGAATGGTTTAAAAATATTTCAGAGGAAAATATTAAACCTGCTTTAGAAAATAAACGACTTTCAAGCCACTTAGGTGGTGGAATCTGTAATTAACAAAACATGTAAGTTACCTACATTTAAAAAATACATTTATTAAAGCAGGTCCAAAGATGTCCTATATGTCAAAACAAACTGGAAAAACTTTTTAAGTCTACTTTAAATTATCATATTACTCACAAATTGATTTATCATGGGGGTTACTTTTCTAGAAATGGTACTGCTACCCAAACCAGTATGGGAGGAGACTCAAGCCCAGTCCCTATGGAGTTGTGTGCCCAGCATCACACATTGCCACACTGCAAACCTCATGTCTGTCCTTTCCAAATCGCCAGAATGGGCACAAACCTCCCACCACGGTTTGTCTCCATCCCAGGCTGCAACAGCATGCATCAGACGTTTCCCAATTGTCCCAATTGGGGACAGTCCCAATTGTCCGCTGATCTTTACTCCTGTTTCCTCAACTATTCCCATGACTGTGCCTCAAAATATTGTAAAACTGACATTTAAAATCCCTGGTGATACTGCCCCCTTGAAACTGGGTTCAGTCTTACCACACATACAATTTTGCTACTCATTAATGGTTCAAAACTTTTTTGAAAGCTATTTTATTTTATTTTATTTTATTTTATTTTATTTTATTTTTAAAGTAGGCTCCATGCTCAGTACAGAATCCAGTGCGGGGCTTGAACTCATGACTCTGAGATCAAGACCTGAGCTGAGATCAAGAGTCAGGTGTTTAACCCACTGAGCCACCCAGGTACTACGATGGTTCAAAGCTTTTAACCAGAACACAAAATAAATGTTGAGAAGAGAGTCCATCACAAATGAAACCACACATTACAAAACTCATTTAAGTAACACAGCAGAGAGTGAGAGTTTAATTTGCTTACATGCTTATAGTTAGGTAGTTCTTTTGTTATTTTTCTGAGTATCAAAATGTGCAGTTGTGGTGGTCATTAGGAAAAGTCTACTAGACTTCTGGAAGGACTTCGACTTACCAGAGCATGACAAGATCATGAACAGGACTATCAAAGAAGAAGATAGGAGGAGATTTCAGTCCTAAAACACCTGTATGCACTTGCCTTCTTTTCTTTTTTTTTTAACCTCCATGCATGGTCTGGATACACATATGCACCAATCTGAGCTAGAATGTAAGCTCCTCGAGGGCAGGAAGTCAACATTCCTTAAAATACTGAATATCTGAGTATAACATTTCTTCTTTCTTCTTTATTTCCTCCTTTGATTTCTCCTGAAGAGCTGTCTCCCTTCTGTTTAGCTTTCAGTCCAATGTTCTTTCAAATCTGCAGAATTATATGGATAACTTGTTATTATGCCATGAATCATATTTCCTACTGATCAGTGTGGTAGTCTTTCTCCTTCTTTATAATCTAGTTGAAAACTTGCTTTCTTTGAATTAATTAAAACTATTCAGAGGAGGAAGATTTGGACTATATCAGGAGCTAGGTTAAGAAATGGAGAAAACCTTCATTGGGACATAGACTGTCATTGTGTGTGTGTATGTGTATGTGTGTGCATGCTCTGGTCATATAAAAAGCATATTTGTCTTCAGTTATCTAAATTTATTTCCATATTTTATATAATCCACTCACCAAGAGACCAAGAAACACTTCATCCTCTTAAAATGCAGAAACAAAGTGCTTGCATATTCCATAGGCAAGTATTGGATAGAGGTAGCTGATCTGTCTAATTAACAGAGGGTCCAATGCCAAAGAGAGAAGTTTAGCATAAATAAGACCTCACTTGGTTCACTGTAGGCAGGATTTAGGAGTGGGGTGGTGACTTTTATGGCATGCATATTTCCATCAACTATATCTTGCCCATGGCAGACATCATTAATCAACCACAGCTTTCCTTCCTGCTGAGCACAAATGTGAGCTCAGAAACTTCTAAATGTAACACTTTTAGGAAGGTACTATCAACTGACAGGAATTGGCACATAAGGTAAGACCTACCTTTTGACAAAATGCAGCATCCATTCTTGATAAAAACCCTCGACAAAGTAGGGATAGATAGAACATGTCTCAACATCACAAAGACCATATATGAAAGACCCACAGCCAATATCATCCTCAACGGGGAAAAACTAAGAGTCTTTCTCTATGGTCAGGAACAAGACAAAGTTGTCGACTCTCACCATTCTATTCAACATAGTACTGAAAGTCTTAGCCTCATCAATCAGACAACAAAAGGAAATAAAAAGCATCCAACTTGGCAAGGAAGAAGTCAAATCTTCACTATCTGAGACAACATGATACTCTATGTAGAAAACCTGAAAGACTCCACCAAAAAATTGCTAGAACTAATACATGAATTTAGCAAAGTCACAGGATATAAAATCAATGTGCAGAGATGTGTTGCATTTCTATACACCAATAACGAAGCAGCAGAAAAAGAAATCAAGAATCAATCCCACTTGTAATTGCACCAAAAACAATAAGAAAGCTAGGAATAAACCTAACTAAGTAGGTAAAGTATTTATATTCTGGAAGCTATAGAACACTTATAACTATAGAATTATAGAAAGAAATTGAAGAGAACACAAAGAAATGGAAAAGCATTCCATGCTCGTGGATTGGAAGAACAAACATTGTTAAAATGCCTAAACTACCCAAAGCCCTCTACATATTTAATGCAATCTCCATCAAAATACCTCCAGCATTTTGCACAGAGCTAGAAAAATGCTAAAATTTGTATGGAACCACAAAAGACCCTGAATAGCCAAAGCAATCCTGAAAAAGAAAAACAAAACTGGAGGCATCACATTTCTGGATTTTAAGCTATATTGCAAAATCCATCTGGTAGTCATCAAAACAGTATAGTACCAGCCCAAAAACAGACACACAGATCAATGGAACAAAATAGAAAACTGAGAAATAGACCCACAACTACATGGTCAGCTATTCTTTGACAAAGCAGGAAAGAACATCCAATGGAAAAAAGACATTCTCTCTTAAAAATGGCGTTGGGAAAACTGGATGGCAACATGCAGAAGATTGAACCTGGACCACTTTCTTACACCATACACAAAAGTAAATTCAAAATGGATGAAAGATGTAAATGTGAGACGTGAAACCATGAAAATCTTCGAGGCACAAAACCTCTTTGACTTCAGCCAGAGCAACTTCTTACTAGACATGTCACCAAAGGCAAGGGAAACAAAAGCAAACGTGAACTATTGGGATTTCATCACGATAAAAAAGCTTGTGGACAAAGAAAACAATCAACAAAACTACAAAGCAGCCTACAGAATGGGAGAAGATATTTGCAAACAACATATCTGATAAAGGGTTAGTATCCAAAATGTATAAAGAACTTATCAAACTCAACACCCCAAAACCAAAGTACCCAGTTAAGAAGGGGGCAGAAGACAGAACCAGAAAAGACCCCGAATAGCCAAAGCAATCTTGAAAAAGAAAACCAAAGCAAGAGGCATCACAATCCCAGACTTCAAGCTATACTACAAAGCTGTAATCATCAAGACAGTATGGTATTGGCACAAGAACAGACACTCAGATCAATGGAACAGAATAAAGAACCCAGAAATGGACCCACAAACGTATGGCCAACTAATCTTTGACAAAGCAGGAAAGAATATCCAATGGAATGAAGACAGTCTCTTCAGCAAATAGTGCTGGGAAAACTGTACAGCGACATGCAGAAGCATGAACCTGGCCCACTTTCTTACCCCATACACAAGAATAAACTCAAAATGGATGAAAGACTTAAATGTAAGACAGGAAGCCATCAAAATCTTCGAGGGGAAAGCAGGCAAAAACCTCTCTGATCTTGCCCACAGCAACTTCTTACTCAACATGTCTCTGGAGGCAAGGGAAACAAAAGCCAAAATGAACTATTGGGACCTCATCAAAATAAAAAGGTTCTGCCCAGCGAAGGAAACGATCAGCAAAACTAAAAGGCAACCGATAGAATGGGAGAAGATATTTGCAAATGACATATCAGTTAAAGGGTTAGCATCCAAGGGGCGCCTGGGTGGCTCAGTCGGTTAAACGTCCGACTTCGGCTCAGGTCATGATCTCACGGTCTGTGAGTTCGAGCCCCACGTCGGGCTCTGTGCTGACAGCTCAGAGCCTGGAGCCTGTTTCAGATTCTGTGTCTCCCTCTCTCTGACCCTCCCCGTTCATGCTCTGTCTCTCTCTGTCTCAAAAATAAATAAAGGTTAAAAAAAAATTAAAAAAAGGGTTAGTATCCAAAATCTATAAAGAACTTAACAAACTCAACACCCAAAAAACAAATAATCCAGTAAAGAAATGGGCAAAAGACATGAATAGACACTTCTCCAAGGAAGACATCCAGATGGCCAACCGACACATGAAAAAAATGCTCAACATCACTCATCATCAGGGAAATACAAATCAAAACCACAATGAGATACCACCTCACACCTGTCAGAATGGCTAACATTAACAACTCAGGCAACAACAGATGTTGGTGAGGATGCGGAGAAAGAGGATCTCTTTTGCATTGTCGGTGGGAATGCAAGCTGGTGCAGCCACTCTGGAAAACAGGATGGAGGTTCCTCAAAAAACTAAAAATAGAACTACCCTACGACCCAGCAATTGCAGTACTAGGCATTTATCCATGGGATACAGATGTGCTGTTTCGAAGGGACATATGCACCCCCGTGTTTATAGCAGCTCTATCAACAATAGCCAAAGTATGGAAAGAGCCCAAATGTCCCTTGATGGATGAATGGATAAAGAAGATGTGGTACACACACACACACACACACACACACACACACAATGGAATATTACTCAGCAATCAAAAAGAATGAAATCTTGCCATTTGCAACTACATGGATGGAACTGGAGGGTATTATGCTAAGTGAAATTAGTCAGAGAAAGACAAAAATCATATGACTTCACTCATATGAGGACTTTAAGAAACAAAACAGATGAACATAAGGGAAGGGAAACAAAAATAATATAAAAACAGGGAGGGGGACAAAACAAAAGAGACTCATAAATATGGAGAACAAAACTGAGGGTTGCCAGAGGGGTTGTGGGAGGGGGGGATGGGCTAAATGGGTAAGGGGCACTAAGGAATCTACTCCTGAAATCATTGTTGCACTAGATGCTAACTAATTTGGATATAAATTTTAAAAAATAAAAATTAAAAAAAATATTGATTTGAGCAATAAAAAAAAAAAGAAGTGGGCAGAAGACGTGAATAGACACTTTTCCAAAGATGACATCCAGATGGTTAACAGGTGGAAAGATGCTCAACATCACAACATCACTCATCATCAGAGAAATAGAAATCAAAACCATGATTAGATACCACTTCACACCTGTCAGAATGGCTAAAATTAACACCACAAGAAACAACAGGTGTTGTCCAGGAGTGGCGAAAGGGGAACCCTCCTGCCCTGTTGGTGGGAATGCAAACTGGCACAGCCACTCTGGAGAACAGTATGGAGATTCCTCAAAAAGTTAAAAATAGAAATACCCTACCACTTAGCAATTGCACTAGAAGGCATTTACGCAAAGGACACAAAAATACAGATTCGAAGGGGTACATGCACCTCGATATTTATAGCAGCAGTATCAACAATAGCTAAACTATGGAGAGAGCCCAGATGTCCATCAACTGATGAAAGGATAAAGAAAACGTGGTGTTCACATACAATGGAATATCACTCAGCCATCCAAAAGAATGAAATCTTGCCATTTGCAACGACATGGATGGAGCTAGAGTGTATTATGTGAGGCAAAATAAGTCAATCAGAGAAAGACAAATACCATATGATTTCACTCCTTTGTGGAATTTAAGAAATAAAACAGATGAACTTATGGGAAGGGAGGGGACAGAGAAGAGAGGGGAAACAAACCACAAGAGACTCTTAATGATAGAGAACAAACAATGGGTTGACAGAGGGAGGTGGGTGGAAGATGGACCAGATGGGTGATGGGTACTAAGGAGGGCACTTGTGATGAGCACTGGGTGTCGGATGTAAGTGATGAATCACTGGGTTCTACTCCTGAAGCCAAGACTATACTGTATGTTAACCAACTAAAATTTAAGTTAAAAAAAAAAAAAGATAAAAAAGACCTACTTAACATCTCTGGTATCCAAAGTAGAGTTTAGAACCCAAGACAGTGGTTAAAGATAAGAAGCCCTTATAGTCTACAATAAAATATCCTTATGGCCACCTGAAGATAGTTGTAAGAAATCCTGAAGGGCAGGGGTTAAGGAGATGTATTTGTCATGAGGCAGGCGAAGAATGAGCAGAATGAGCGGCAATAAAACCACATAAAAGCCGCTAAATCTTTGTTGAACAATTACAAAGAATATAAATATCTGAGCTTTTAGGGATTTTCTTCCCATTTCGGTGTTCTAAATATTTTACCATATGTTCCTATTTTCTGAATGCGTTGCTATACTTTAAATTACAGAATTTTAAAATAATGGAATCTCCTCTGACTAAAGGAACCTCTTCTTCGTCTTCTCCATTACTGAGCTGCTGATGTCTTGTGAATAAGGTCTACAAATCCGTTTATACACAGTTTGTTCCCCTGCCTACGTACCCCTTCTAGGCGTAGTGCTTACCACTATGGCTTGGTTTTGTTTGGGTGTTGTTTTTTAATTACAAAGGACATCTAAATGAATATTGGCCCCGCTACTCTGAAGCTCATTTACTGCTTATTGACTTTTCAATGTTATGAGCAAAACAACATTTATTTTCCTATCAACTTAGCTATTCATATACTGTGACTCACTGTAGGTCTTCTCTCCTGGAGTATATTGCTTCCACCTTTGTTTTGTGTGTCAGGTTTTTTGTTCACTTATTTTTAAACAAAGGATCCATTCCGCCAAGAGCATAGACTATAGTATTAGCTGCCATTCTTATTCATGTTAAGGGAAACAATGCCTTTTTTGCGGCAATAACTCAGCTGCCCAGAGGTCATTTTTTCAATAGTGTCAGCCATCGAGAACGCAGCTCCAAGGAAAAGGCCCCTGAGAAGTTAAAGTAAACACTGTAGATCTCACTCACTAAGCTCGTACATTTTATTTCCATCCTCTTACTCTGTCGTTCAACGACTGTCTTTTCCCATTTTAGACATGATCCTTCCAAACCTGGTTACCTAGTTTCTTAGCCCACAGAAGATTAGAAACAACTAATTCGAAGGAGGTGGAGGAGACTCTAGAAAGCGACGTGATGGCTGGTAACAAAGAAGACAGAAAAAGAACCAGGCTCATGGAGGCAAAAATTGTAGTCCCTGCAGACCGTTGGGGGTTTGATTAGGTGGCCCTACATGTAGCAGTGATCTCCGTTACCCTGGAAATCATGTCCCTCACTACGTCTTTGAGTCGTGGAGTTTACTTTGCGTTCAGTGTTTTCCATTTTAGGAGAGGTAGATACATAACACACTTTGGGAGAGTCCTGGATAATGGAAGTAATACGGTAAAACAAGAATAGGACAGGGTTTGGAGTAGAACAGGTTTTGTTTTTGTTTTTGTTTTTTTGTTTTTTTGCTTCCTGCAGTTTAATTGAGGTCTATACCCAGAGAGGGGAAACTGGGTGCCTGCACTGGACTCTGTGTTTAAATCGGGGCGCGGGGGGGTGGGTGGTGGAAGAGTATAGGAAGCATTTCACTTCATTCGTCTTTTCTGAATTTTATTTAAAATTCTTTTTAAATTTTCAAAATAGACTTTTTTAGAGAAGTTTAAGGTTTACAGCAACATTGAGGGAAAGGTACAGAGATCTCCTTGTACTCCCTGCCCCCCCCATATGCATTTCGTCTTCCATTATCAACATCCCCCAGCAGAGCGGTACATTTGTTACAGATGATAAACCTACACTGACACTTTATCATCACCCAAGGTCCATACTTTACATTAGCGTTGGTTCTATGGGTTTGGACAAATGTATAATGACGTGTGCCCATCACTATGGTAACATACAGAGAAGTTTCACTGTCCTAAAATTCCTCTGTGCTCTGCCGATTCATCCCTCCTCTGACCACCCCCCCAACCCCACCCCTGGATCTTTTGACTGCCTCCACTCTTTCACCTTTTCCAGAGTGCCACATAGTACGTAGCATTTTCAGACTGGCTTCTTTCACGTAGTCCTATGCATGTAAGCTGCCTTCCAGTCTTTTCATAGCTCGATAGTGCATTGCTTTTTAAGGCTGAGTATCATCCGTTGTCTGAATGCGCCACAGTTTATTTATCCACTCACCTATGAAGGATATCTTGGATACTTCCAAGTCTTGGCAATTATAAATAAAGCTGCTGTAAACATCCGTGCGCAGGTTGTTGTGTAGATATGAGTTCTCTACTCCTCTGGATCAATATCAAGGAACACAATTGTTGGATCATATGGTAGGAACATATTAAGTTTTGTAACGAACTGCCAAACTGTCTTGCAAAGTGACTGTACCATTTTGCATTCCCACCAGCAATGAATGAGAGACAGTCCCTGTGGTTACGCGTCCTCATTAGTATTTGGTGTTGTCAGTGTTCCAGATTTCGTCCCCTCTATTAGGTGTATAGTGGTATCTCGTTGTTTTAATTTGCATTTCCCGGAGAGTATGTGATGCGGAGACCATTTGGGAAATTTTTAAGTGAACCATAAATGTAGTCCTTCTCTCTGCTTCAAGTCACGTAAAGTTCTTCACCAGACTGTAAGGATTTCTATTCATTCATCCATTCATTTCCCCACTCGGCTTTGAATAAATGCAGCGTGCCTGCTATATATCAGGCACTGTGCTAGTTGCTGGGGAGAAAATTGTAAAGTAATAGTGGTTGTTCAAGAAAAATAATATCAATAGTTCCTAGTCAACCACGACCAAAATCCCAGAAAATAGGCAAGCTCCCCAAGATAGCCCTTGACATGTGTCAAATTTGAGTTGACATTAAATTGGGTCAACATTCAGCAGTGGCAGAGGGAATCAAGATTATGGTTGAGTGTAATTGTCCCCTAAATATAGAGAATTAGCTGAACTAAGGAAGGTATGGGAAGAGAGGCCTTAGTCTCGAGTTGGCAATCAGCAGACAGAAGACTTCTCTTCACTCCGCTGTCAGGCATCGGTGTGGCCTCTGTCCCTGCAAAGACCTCACAGATTGGTTTTCGGTCAAGAGGAGAGAAGATCCTTCTTACTACAAGGGGACAACGCCCTGGTTTTGACAAGTCTTGGCTACCAACCTGTTAGAGCAGGGCCTCTCATGAGGCTTGCCTTCTACCTTTCTTAATAATATGTTGCAGATATAATGCATTATTGGCATCAGAGACTTTATCCAATATCCTGTCTGAAAGATGGACCTACATACTGTAGTTACTAGAGAAGATGACTGTATTCATTAAATAGTGTTTACTACTTTAAGGAATAAAATACCAAAGAAAAGGCACTTTAATTTGGGGCGTAAAGAAAGGGGTCAGAGTTACATGGCATTCCAAGTGGCCTGCCCTGGCTCTGCCCATGTGTAGAGAAAAAAAAAGTTAGTCTCACATTATCTTAGAATTTGTTTTCTTCTCTTTATTGAGTTTGGCCTCCGCAAGTCTTGGAATTATGGTCTCAAAGACCCTGGGGATTCTCAAGCGATCACCTGCGTCATTTTACTGATCAGGAAATTGAAGTTCAAAAAGGTTAAGTGATGCTTATGGTCGTCTATCGTATTGGTAGCAGAGAATTTACTGGACACAGACACAGGGGGAAAGGCGCACAGCTGTTGTTTTCTTCTCAGAAAAGTCTCTCAGGCAGCAGAGCATCTGGAACTTGATATTTGGAATATCTTCTATGGCCACCATGAGTTTCATAAACAAGCCAGAGCTACTTTCGTAAAAGGAATTATTGATCGGTTATTGCCACATCATTTTATCTGCAGTACCTAGGTTAGCTCTTTTCTGCTGAATTTGATAGCAGTTAACATCAGTTTCAATTTTTGCCTCTTTCACTTTGCTCCAAGTGTGCCAACACAAAATGTCCAGGGCTGCTCCTTGGAATTTGTCAGCTTCCTTCTGTACCGCTCTGCTTTAGCAGCGGGACACGCACTTGCTGTTTGTCTAATAAAACTGTAAATGCGTGTGTGCGTGAGTATGTGTGTGTGTAAAACCCAGCGGTCTAGGGAATTTTATTACCCGGTTTAACAACTCAGTAAATAGGATTTTACATTACAAGCTTTTTTCCCCTTCTATATGATGAAGAAACGATTGGTCTTTTAATTTAAAGTCTTCTCTTAAAAACAAGGTTGCATCAACTACAATAAATTCTATATAAAAATGTTTCTGCTAATTAATTTTTCACTGAGCCAACCAGTCTGCCAACCAAGCTGCTTCTTTGCTTGAATTCAAATTGATACTGAAATATTTTTAAAGCAATAGATTTGTGGTTCCTTTCCCTTTTTTAACTTTTTAAAAATTATTATTTAAAATCCAATACTGCAAAGTGTAATCATCTTTTTCAACAGCTATTTGCCATGACGTTGGAGTTAAGTTGTACGATTTTAGGGGCAGACGGTAAATAAAAATGCACAGAGCTAGGTATGGAAAACCTAGAATCCAGTGGACTGTATGACCATGAAGAAAGCTCTTAACCTCACTGGGCCTCATGGTCCATGTTTATAAGGCAATAGGATTGGCCTTTAGTGCATCTTCCAGTATAAGATGTCATGTGTCTGTATACTTGACTTGGCCAAGATGTATAGGAATCTTACCTAGTACCAAGGCTTTAAATGGCATCTATCTACACGTGAATGGTTTCCAGATTTTTATCTGTAGCCTAGTCTGTCTCTAGAATTCTGGATGCATGCGCCAAAGTAGTTATTTGCTATCTCCATTTGGATGATGAGGAGACATCTCAATTTTACCATGGCCAAAGCAAAATTCCCAATCCACCCCACTAACCTCCAGGTGAACTTGCCCTTAGTGTTCCCAAATCCGGGGAAGGGCTTTACTGTCCACAGGTTGCTCAGGTCAGAAATCTAGGAGTTATCTCTAGTTCCCTCTCCTTCTCCCCGACATCCAGCTATTGGCAAATCCCACTGACTCGGCCTTCAAAAGCTATCCTGAGTCCTTCCACTCCCCTTGCCCTCATCCAAGCCCCCTATAGTCCTCTCCAAGACCACTGCGAGGCCCAGCTTTCAGTCTTCCTCTCTGCAAACTATTTACCGCACAAAAGCTAGAGTGAGCTTTTAAAAATATAGATCAGACCCAGTTCCTCTGTTCCTCTCCTGCTTGACACTGTTCTGTGGCTTCTTATCACAACTGGGATAAATCGGAACTCCTTACTCTGACTTACAAAGCTCTAAATGATCTGGCTCTTGTCTCTGTCCACTGCTGCATTTCTTTCCCTTTTAACTTCTCTCCTTTCCCTCCAGTAACTCTGACCTTCTTTTCTTTCCTTTACCATGCCTGTATGAGTCAGGGTTCTCCAGAGAGGACCAGTGATGCATTTATAATTATATCTATGTTTATATTTATATTTGCGTTTATATTTACAAAGGGATTTATTGTAAGGAATTGGCTCACAAGATTACAGAGAAGTCCTGTGATCTGCCATCTGTAAGGTGGAGACCCAGGACAGCCAATGCAGTGGGTTCTATCCTGAATCCAAAGGCCTAACAACCAGCAATGCTGATGGAATAAATCCCAGTCTGAGGACAAGAGAAGACCAGTGGTTCAGCTCAAATAGTCAAGCAGAGAGAGCGAATTCTCCCTTGCTCTACCCTTTTCTTCTGTTCAGGCCTTCAGTAGATTGAGTAAAATGCCCACCCACATTGTGTGTGTGGTGATGGGTGGGGGGACGGGGGGGGACAATTCACTTTACTTAGTTTACTGATGGAAATGCTAACCTCATTTGGAAACACTGTCACACACACACCCAGAAATAATATTTCACCAAATACACTGTGACCCAGTCAAGTTAACACAGAAAGTTAAACATCACACGTGCCAACCCCACTCTTCTCTTAGGGCCCTTCTGCTAATTTTCTCATCTGCCCAAATGCTTTTCCTATAATCTCATGGCTGGTTCCTTCATGTGACTCAGTTATCACCTTGAGAGTCACCTTCCCCAAAAGAATCCTTCCCTAACCATCCAATGTAAAGTAGTCAGCCAAGTTACTATTTATCTTGTCATTCTAATTATCAGCACAACACTGGACCACCAGAATATCCCTAGCACCAGAACAGTGCTGGTGTATGATAGGATCTCAAATACTTGAATTAATGTTGAGTAAAGGAAATCTCTCAGAACCTTAAGAACCTTAAGTGATGTTAACCAGATAATATTGTTTGTCCCCTCAAATATTGGCTCACAAGTGAATGTCTTGGTGATTTTGGAAGGAAGTTTCTGCCTTACGGACTCATTATAAATCTCTTGAGACCTCTTGAGGATTTATCAAATAGCAATGGTTGTGAGGTGATACGGTTGTTATAAGCCGATGTGAAGCACCATGGGATTGAAAATCAAGAGGAAAACTAGTCAATAGAAATATGCCCATAGGTAATCCAGACAGTGGAACTAGCAGACAAGGTCCTTAAAATAACTATGATCACTATGTTTAAGAAAATAGAAGAAAAGATGAGTAATTTTACCAGAGACTTAGAATCTATTAAAAAAGTAATAATATGAGAATTCTAGAATTGAAAAACCTGTTATCTAATATTAGGGACCTATTGAATGGGTTTGCTAATAGATTAGACACAGAAGGACACAAGAAAGACAAGTTCAACTGAAGCACAAAGAAGAGAATGGGAAAAAAAAAAACAAAATAGAAGATAAAAGATACATGAGACACAGTGAAAAGTTCTAACATATAGGTAATCAGAAACTTGGAGAGGAGCTATCTTTGAAGAGGATTGGCCAAGCATTTGCCACAACTGATGAAAAACATCAATCTACAGATTCGAGAAGTTTAATGGATCCCAAGTAGGATAAATACAAAGGAATCACACCTAGGAACTTCATATTAAACTGCTAAAAACTGGGGCGCCTGGGTGGCGCAGTCGGTTAAGCGTCCGACTTCAGCCAGGTCACGATCTCGCGGTCCGTGAGTTCGAGCCCCGCGTCAGGCTCTGGGCTGATGGCTCAGAGCCTGGAGCCTGTTTCCGATTCTGTGTCTCCCTCTCTCTCTGCCCCTCCCCCGTTCATGCTCTGTCTCTCTATGTCCCAAAAATAAATAAACGTTGAAAAAAAAATTAAAAAAAAAAAAACTGCTAAAAACTGGAAAACAAAGGCAAAAGAAAAAAAATACTAAAATCAGTCAGAGTTGTGAAGCTGAAGACAAAGCCGTAAGGGACCTAGACAACCCGGCCACTGGGAGTTTTGTCCTTAAATAATCTAGAACACAATGTGAATTCCTTTTAGTTATAGCTATAATTTTATAATTTTCAAACAATACTTTTGAAAAAATAAATTTTATATCGTCACACATTCATTATTCTTGCTTACTACTCGATTCATTATCATTGCTTACTAGTCCGCATAGTTTTCATTCATTCACTCACTCACTTACTCATCCATTCAACCCTTCTTGCAGATATTTATGTGAGTACCTTTGATCTGTCAACCCCTGGGTTATCCTCTTGGGATATGATAGCAAACGTGAGAGATGTAGTTTTTGCCTTGCTGGCACTGCCCCACATACTTAAAAAAAAAAACAAAAAAAACAAAAAAAAAAAAACAACACTCTTGCTTCTTACTCCCATCCATTCTACAAAAATGCACGTTTTACAGATGAAAAAACTTAAATGAAAAGCTATTAAGTAAACTTAGCATGGTTACAGAGCCTGTAACAGTTGATTCAACCCAAGGTATAGCAGGTGTCAAAGTTCATATTCTCCCTCCTGAACCATCTTGTCTCTATGGAAAGTCATCACATTTCCCTTCTGTTTTCCCCATTTTTACAGATCCTTTCAAGTGCAACTGAAATCCTCTGTTCTCTCTGAGATCTTCTTTGACTAAACCACTGACTCTCTTCTCCTAAAGGCCTCCAGCCTTCCTACCTGAACCACACAAGTTAGCACCACACTGTGCTGCTGTCTTGTTGAAAGATACTCCCAATAATTTGGGTCGCCTTCCTCAAAGCCCTGGAGGATGAGGTCTTAACTTTCTTCTAGGTTGTTTTGTACCTAGCACAATGCTGAGCATCATTACATATTTGCAGCTTAATCAGAAGCTAAGTGTCATCCATGTATCCTAACTTCTGGATTAAGGTTGAACCAGAAGGAACGGGAGAACATTTTGATAAGCCCACAAAGATCTCTTTAACCTGAGGGCTATGGAGCCCATAATCCCCCTGAAATTGTTCCCGTATTTTACGTGTCTTTATATATGTATGTGATTGTCTCAAATTCTCAAGGGAGTGTGAGATCCACCAAGGGTTAAAAAATGTTCCAAGTGGTTCTGGTGGCCCACTTCTTAATGCCCCATCTCATTTTTCTCCACATCTGCCTTTTTTTTTTTTTTTTTATCTAGAAAATTAGAATTCACATCCGATGAGGCATCACAGGTCATTTCCCCCTTGACACCCGTCCCTGTGGCCTGGCAGAGAAAAAGTGCCTGTTTTCACTCTGGAACAACAGGAACAACAGTAGCAAAGTTCAATCCTCATCATTCCGAGGCAATTATGAGAAGTGAGACACGCATCACTACGTTTCTGACAGACTTTTACAATCCAGTTTTATTATTCAGCTCTTACTGAAATGCTACTCCCCTGGGAGGGGAAAAAAAAAATCTCTGTATGAGTTCCTTATCACAAACAAACATCTTAAAGGAAATATGAAGTAAAAATCACACTGACATAATTTCAAAGATACAGTTGGGAGAAGGAAGGACCAGAAACCCTCTATAGCCACTGAGAAGGAGAAGGATGGTGGAATAAGCGGATTATATAAAGTAGGGTGACCAGAACCGGGACGGTAAGGAGGCACGCTTTCCTAAATCCTCAAACTGCAAGAATAAGCCACCGAGGAGGGTGGAGGCGGAGATTTTCTGGTGACATACGCCCCAGTCGGATGGCCCGGCAACAGTTTTTAGAGCAACGTTAGAACACATCCCCCCAAATAAATTCTCTCTGCTATTTTGACATTAACAAAAGCAAATCCCATCATCATGTGAGCTCGCCTAGATCGCGTCCTGCCAACAAAAAATTTAAAGCACATCATGATGTTTCACACGACGACCCGGGAGCGATGAGCTTTTCATTGAAAAATTTTCCTTGCCAGCACCTGTGGACCTGCCCTTGGAATTCCGTTCTAGAGATTGAGATAATAGACTATGGAGAGCCCTAGCTTACATCAGGGGAGTGCACTAAATCGGTGCTTCTGAAGGTTCTCACTTCTGCCAAACTCCCATGAAAAGGAAACATTGCCTAAGGGAATGAATTTAGGGCTCTTGTTTGCGTTACTAACTTTGTCTCTAATCCAAGTTCCCATTTTGCTTGGCAGATATTCTGAAGAGGCACACATGGTGATCAATCCCACTTTTCGGATAGCATGAACCGGGGCACATGAGGATAAGGAAGGATGCCATTTTCACAGTAAGGGAAAGTTACGTGTTAAGACAGTGGTTGGCCTTTGGACCCAGCAGAGTATCCAGAGCCGTCTGGTTTACCCTCTCTGTGTTCTACTTCAGCCCTGTGATGGGGCCTTCTTTCCCCTCCAGAATCCTATAAAGAGGATCATAGACAGGGATGATTTCTGAAGCCTTTCTTCAAACCTCAGCCCTCCACACGTGGCCCTCTTCCGTCTAATTGTGTTCAAATATCAAAACTGGCTTTGCTCCAACGCCGTGGTACATGCCTTGACCCCCCAGACTGATAACTGGATTCTTGTGTTGATTCCCTGTCCTGCTAAATTATCCTAGTAGCACAGGCTCGCTAAGGGAAGCTCCTCAAACTCAGCCTGGAGGCCAGGGACCCTTTATTTATCCACCAACGGAGTATCTTTTTTTTAAACTGTTTTTATTAAAAAAAATTTTTAATGTTTGTTTATTTTTGAGAGAGAGAGAGAGGGAGACACAGAATCTGAGGCAGGCTCCAATCTCTGAGCTGTCGGCACAGAGCCTGACATGGGGCTCGAACTCACAAGCTGTGAGATCATGACCTGAGCCAAAAAGTCGGATGCTTAACCGACTAAGCCACCCAGGTGCCCCAATGTTTTTATTTATTTTTGAGAGAGAGAGAGAGCAGGGGAGGCGCAGAGAGAGACAGAGAGAGACAGAAGGTCTGCAGCAGGCTCTGTGCTGTCAGCACAGATGTCAGGATGTGGGGCTCAAACTCACAAACCATGAGATCATGACCTGAGCTGAAATCAGGTGTTTAATCGACTGAGCCACCCAGGGGCCCCACCAATGGAGTATCTTAATTCTGACCATTGGTCGTATCTCTGGGTCCCTATTGCTTTGCTGGGTCCGTCCTCGACCATGCAAGTGTGTCCTCTGATGGGACCTGCCGCAGTGGGTGCCACCAGAGCACCTGTGACTGAGTTGATGCCATCCTGGTCCACTTCCGGGTCCAATTTTAAGTCTTGCTCTGGGTTCCCATGCCTCCCAATCTATCCTGTCCTGTTATAGCCACGAGGCTACATCTAGCTGGTTTCTGAGGTACAACATATGCCTTGTTCAAGAGCAGATCCTCCGAACTGCCCTGCCCAAGATCTGGAATTGTTCTCGACTCTAGAACTTTCTAGAATCTAAAGACTGAAGTAGGGCTCATGCCACACTGGTGGGGTTAGTGGTTTCAGGTGCGGGGACAGGAGAGCTGGAAGCTCGGGAAGCAGGGGGGCTGTCAGTAGAAAAGGAGCCTCTCCTGAGAACAGGAAGAGAACGATAGGAAACAGCAATAGAGCCAATGATAATCCCAGCTTTATCTTCCTCCTCTTATCTCCCGTCTGGTGATTCCCAGGCCCAGCTGGGGCTCGGACTCACTACTTGATATGACTGATGTATGTGATCATGTTCACATCTAGAGAAGGACCCAGTCAGATCTTTGGAGTCAGGGTCTCGGCACAGCAGCCCCAGATCTTCCTGTGGGCCTGCAGCCTTTTCAGGCAGGAAGGGTCAGGCACGCTGCCCGGGTGGGGGCTCCAAGCAAAGGAAGGCAGACTCCCTCCAGCCGGGCCAGGGGCTTGGGCTTCTTGGGCCTGCCCCCACATTTCCCTGAAAGGCCACCGACAAGCCTGTTTGCAAGAATGGTTTGTCATTTGTGCCGGGGGAGATTAGATTTAGCTTTAAAGAACAGCATCCTTGGGGCGCCTGGGTGGCTCAGTCGGTTAAGCGTTCGACTTTGGCTCAGGTCACGATCTCACGGTCCGTGAGTTCGAGCCCCGCGTCGGGCTCTGTGCTGACAGCTCAGAGCCTGGAGCCTGTTTCGGATTCTGTGTCTCCCTCTCTCTCTGCCCCTCCCCTGTTCATGCTCTGTCTCTCTCTGTCTCAAAAATAAATAAACGTTAAAAAAAAAAAAAAAGAACAGCATCCGCTGAGACCCAACGGCCTCTTTCGGAAACACTTACTTCACACCAGGCTTGTGCAGCGTTAGCTGTCCCCGGGTGGTGTGGGCAGCAGACGACCTGCCTTCGTTGCCTCCATGAGAGGGGCTTAGACCTCAGGGATCTGTCAACAACCCCCATGCTCACCTCACCTCATCACCAATAGCTCTGAGCCTCTCAGCGGCAACACATTCTCAGATCTTTTTTTTTAATTAGTTTATAAAAGCAATATAGAGTTATTATAAAAACTCAAACCAAAAAAAAGGACTTGCTGAAATTGTTAAGGACTTAGGAAGGTGCAAGCAGTACGCAATTACTTACGCTCCGATCTTGTGCTACAGAGGAAGATAAAGGATGTAAGAAAGGACCCCGCTTTTAAAGAGCAATTACTTAGCAAACAATATAAGCCAGACATTTAAGCATGTAAATTACAAGGCAGTATTGGTAGGTTTTGTGAGTTGCAAAAACAATAAACACCTTCGCAGTGTTTTCACGAGTGTGACCTGTGGTGTCATGTGTGTTAGGATCACTGAGGGGTTTATTAAACGTGCTCGTTTCTAGACCCAACCGCAGACCTACTGAAACAGAATCTCTGGAAGGAGGACTTGGGAGACTGTGATGAAAAAGCACTCCTGATGAATCCTTGCACCACAAAGTTGAAAAATACCACCTTGAGCTCAGAACTCAGAAAATGTTTCCCCCATAAAGTGACAGAATGCCAGGGGCGCCTGGGTGGCTCAGTCGGTTAAGTGTCCGACTTTGGCTCAGGTCACGATCTCGTGGTTCAAGGGTTTGAGCCCCATGTTGGGCTCCGCGCTGACAGCTCAGAGCCTGAAGCCTGCTTTGGATTCTGTGTCTCCCTCTCTCTCTCTGTCCCTCCCCCACTGCTGCTCTGTGTTTCTCTGTCTCAAAAATAAATAAAGATTCTTAAAAACTTTTTTAAAAAGTGACGGAATGCCAGGGAGACAGTGAGGTAGGGGATTCCCTGAAGGAGACCCCGGGGTGTCATTTGGTAACACGATTGCAGAATTTATCACATTGTGATAAATCCTTTTCCTTGTCTGTCTGTCTTTCCAGTGGATCAGGAGCTCCTCAAGGGGAGAGATTTGTCTCATTCTCTGGAAATGAGTCAACCCAGGGCCGGCTCTCAATAAATGTTGGTTGAACAAGTGAATGATCGTGTGTCATCGAAACGGGTTTGAGGAAGTCTAGGACAGGGTTCTGGGAGGAGAAAAGGCACAGGCAAAATTTCCGTGATTGGAAAGTCAAGGTCCATAGTCAAGTGTGTTGGAGAGAAAGATTAATTTAGGTGAGTAAGTGGGTATAGGCTGGAGAGCAAAGCTGTGAGAGAGACTGCGAGGGTCCTCGAGTGCTCGGAGGGAGCTGCAGACCGTGTGCTGTATGTTCTGTGGGTGACGCAGAGTCACCTGAGCCTGGGGGCCAGACAGTCATGGAACCAGAATGCATTTTATTATTTTGTATTTTTATTTTTTTAATATTTATTTATTTTTGAGAGAGAGAATATAAGCAGGGGAGGAGCAGAGAAAGAGAGGGAGACACAGAATCCGAAGCAGGCTCCAGGCTCTGAGCTGTCAGCACACAGCCTGACACGGGGCTCGAACCCACGAATCGTGAGATCATGACCTGAGCCGCAGTCGGACGCTTAACGGACTGAGCCACCCAGGTGCCCCCAAAATGCATTTTAAGGCAACTAATTATATGGCCCTGGGCAGCTTCCCTGGGAGGAGGGAGCAATGGAGGCCAGCAGCTCTGGAAAAGACCCTGGGAGTAACTAGGGACTGGCTTGGCCAGTAGAGGCAGGACTTGCTAAGATCTTCCATTTAAACATCAGAGTCACTGAGTCCTGAGCCCCCACTGAAAAATGTTTCTTCTTTTTCTAGCATCCGTCTGTTCAGACTCCCAGGTCCGATAGGCTTTTCTCCCTAGGCTGCCCAAGGAGTCCCTCTCATCTGGCGTGAGGGTAACTGGGAGGCGTTGTGTGGGATGCTAGAGACAGAAGCAGTGGTCAAGAGAAGAAAGGGGCTGAACTGAGGCAGAGGCTGTGGGGATGGTCAAGTGGGGCCAGGTTTAAGAACAATTTCTGAGGCAGAATCTATAGAATTCAGTGAATGAACGTGGGGTAGGAAGAAGGGCATGTTAAGGAAAATGTTGAGGTCTCTGGATGCTGAATATAAGGATATAGAAAGGGAATGCTGAGAGCAGAAGGACAAACCAGATTGGGGCATATTGAATTTGAAATTTTTTAAGTTTATTTATTTATTTTGAGAGGGGGGGAGTGTGTGTGCACATGAGCGGGGGAGGGGCAGAGAGAGAGGGAGAAAGAATCCCAAGCAGGCTCTGCACCAGGTTCCCTCCCAGGAACCACGAGATCATGACCTGAGCTGAAATCAAGAGTTGGACACTTAACCCACTGAGCCATCCAGGAGCCCCTCGAATTTGAATTTGAGATAACAGCAAAATTTCCAGGTGGAGGGGTCCTGGAGTCCGTTGGAGACAGAGATTTGGAATTCAGGAGGGAGTTGGGTGCCGGTTATTCGTTACTGGCGATCATTTGAAGGCCTGGAAACGGCTGTGATCACTCAAAGAGAGCAGGTGGAAAGAAGAACGAGCCAATGGTAAACACCAGTGTTCAGAGATGGGGAGAGGAGGAGGAGGAGCCAGTGACAGAAATGGAGAAGGACTGGCAGGGAAGGTAAAAGGAAAACCAGAAGAAAGTAGAGCTCAAGGATGGCAAGAATCTCCAGAAATGGCTGTAGCGGGGTTACACGGCACAGAGAGTAGAGGAGTAAGTTGTAGGGCACTCATTGGTGCATCGGTGAAAGCCATCAGTGGGGGCCAGGTTGACGAAGGCAGGGGAGGAGGGGAGATGGATGGAAATCATGGCCCCCATTCTTTGCAGTAGTGTCCGGGGATGACCACCTTCCTCACTAACAGTCTTCGGATAACTGAACCCAAAGGAAGTCAACATGATAGGTGGAGGCTGATGCCCTTTCATTGGGACCTCTACTCCAATTCTCTCCAATCTACCCTGCTTTCATTTAAGAAGCCATTTGTTTCTGCACTTATTCGGGGCTGCTAATGATAGTGTGAGAGGCCTGACGATATCTTTGCCTTCTTGTTTTGTAAGATATTATTCCACTGCCACGTTTAATTTGTTTGGAGAATATTATGAAACACTGGACTTCCTGGGGTTTTTTGGTGTTTTTTTCCCCCCAGCGGAAGTTCATATCTTCTCAATCTTTTAGGGAATCTGTTCTCAGCTCTTTGAGACAGAATGATCCATCTCACATTGAAACTTTCTTATTATCAAGTTCAATGTCACCAGGAAGAGTCAATGGATGAATTATAAGTATTTACCACGATGTGATTTCTACCAGACAAAGATAAAAAGCTGAATAAGGAAGATGAACTGAGTATTGAAACTGTTTCTTCTCTATTTAAGAAACAGTAAAAATGATGCTTCCTCTGTCACTAAGGAGGTTTCGTTTTGCTTTGTTTTATTTTGGTCCAACTCTAAAGTATTACATTCTTTGGAGTTATAGAAGAGACTCAACCCTGCCTGTGGTACTAAGCAGAAAATGCATGTGGGTACAGCATGGTGGGTGGCACACAGGTATCGTGGGAGGGCTGGAGAACCAGCTCTAAGGTGATGCAGCCTGAATCAAGGCCCAAAGTCATGCTGTAGGCTGGTCTGCCCTAGACCCTGCCCTAGACCCCAAGGAGGCTGCACTCTGCCCTAAAGCCGCTGCCACCACTATGATTCAGTACCAGCTGCAGAGCGACCTAGATTATGACCTTCCTCTCCACTGTAAGAAAGGCTAGGGAGGTTGTCTCTGGCATTCCCAGGTTTGTTTGTTTTTTTTTTAAGGTTTATTTATTTGGGGGGGATGGGGAGGGGCAGAGAGAGAGATGGAGACAGAGGATGCAAAGCAGGCTCTGTGCTGATGGCAGTGAGCCTGATGGGAGGCTTAAACCCATGAACGGTGAGATCATGACCTGAGCCAAAGTCAGACGCTCAACCGACTGAGCCACCCAGGCGCCCCTGGCATTCCCAGTTTTTAGTGGGGAGGTGGCTCTGCCTCCTGAGGTTGGGGATCCCCCAGGCACAGGAAGGAGGTCTCATCCTGGGCAACTGGAAAGACAATGTCATTCTTGCGCATGAGACGATGTCTTTACCTCCATTACGGGGCCAAGACCCATGCCCAGAATGGAGTAGGTACCAACAAAACTTTTGGCCGTGAATACTCTGCCAACATCCAGGAGTGAGTTACACCTCACAGATGACTATCAGCCTAGAGAGCAGAGCAACTTGAAAAGACATGTAGTCTTTGCTTTTTGAACCTATGGCTCCTTTGTTGAGCCCATTAGAATGTGGCCATATTATAGTCACGTTTTTTTTTTTGGTGGGATCTGTGTCAAAGCCCTTAACAAAACTCACCATCCACTCAATGAGAATCTCCCTCTGACCCCCGTGAGTGCATAACAATTTGCATGGTACAAAAACTAAGGGAATGAAAGTGTTTACACGGCCTGGTCTCTGTTAAAAGATTTCCTCAGCATTTTAAGATGAACATCTCAAAACTGTACTCAGGGTGGCAAACGATATAATCGACAGTGTTATTTGACAAGATTGTTCTTCCTCATCACTGTCCCCTGAAAGGGAAAGCATGGAACTGATTGACTGGCAAGCCATCCATTTTCTGTGAAGTCAGGAAAGCACTGGGGGCTGAGATGGTAAAGTTATCAAATATCTTACATCCAAACAGCTACCTTAAAATGATTTCCACACAGGCAACGTTTTCTTCCTGACAGTAATGTTTGCCATTTTAACGTACAATATGGTGCCTTGCAGACACTAGAAACTCGATGAGTTTCTTGCCGGCGATAACTGCTAGAAATAACACAAATTGCCTCTGATTTGGGTAACAAAAAACGTGGTGGTGTTTTTGGATCCTCAGGAGGCATTTTCAGGTGGTCTACTAGAAGTAGAGACGAAGCATTGGACCTACTATGTAGGTATTACGGACACATTTTAAAAAGATGATTGTTTTCGATGAGCATTTGTTGCAAAGAAAGAAGAGGTCCTATATACCACCCCCCCCAACTTCCTGTAATGTTGATGTCACAAATAACCATGACGTGTATCAGAACTAAGAGACTGACGTTGATACAAGCTGTCAACTGAAGTACACACGTCCTTGGATTTCCTTACCATTTCTTGCCGCTGAGAAGCTTCAGTACCAACTTGGAGGCTCCAACACCGCTATAGAGCTACATTAATTCAGATGGACTGGGATTAGACGCAGAGATGGCTTAGGAAGGCTATGAAAGCTACCGTTTTATGTGCCAAACGGAAATATAGTTTAAATTTTGGCCCCGGATATTTTGCATGCACGCTCCGATTTCATCCTCCTCAGACACCAAGAGGCTGGATACCGTCGCATCCACTTTACAACCGAGACAGAGGGACTTGGGATTCCAGGCGATGTTTGCAAGACAGCTTAGCCAGGAAGCGGCACGGCCAGGATGTGGACCGAGGCCTCTCAGATTCCAACGCCCGTGGCCCTGACATCATCCCGACAGTACAAACGGAAGGCCGTTTATCACAGGTGTGATACAGATGCTGCCTCTTGAGTCGCAGACTTGCCCAGGACCTGCCTTCCCAAGGTCATCTGGATCAGTTGCGGCAGGTAATCCTGACCTGCCACGGGGAGGTGGTCGTGCAGGGCTGCCGTGTGACTCTAGGTGAAGGGGGGGGGGGGAGGTATCTGAGATGTATGGAATGGTTTCAACTCTCAACACCCCGGCCCCGCTCGCTCACACAGGAAGTTCTCCCCGGCATTATGGGCTTCCCTGCTGTTGGACTGCCCTCCAGCCAGGGCCGGGCCGAGCAGCGAGCAGCGTGCAAACATACCCACGTGCCTTTTGCTTTCCTTCCCTGGGTTTCAAGGCTCAATTAACGCGTGTAAAGTGATCTGAAATGCAGGAATAAAAAGACCTGGGGAGCTACAGAGTGTCAGTCATTACCTGAGCCGAGACAGCTGAAAAAGGGAGGCCCGGGGAGACAAAGGGGGTCTGGGGAGACCCGGAGGGGCCTTCGGCTCAGCAGCCAGCTGGTTGGCGTGGAGCCAGACGGGGCTGTTTCTGGCAGGGCTCTGCCCCAGCTCTCTCTCAGGGCCTCCATCGCAGCTCTGCTCAGGGGCCCCACCCCAGGATGAAGAATTCATCCTGAGCCAGAGCTGGGGAGATTGGGTCCAAGGACACAATCTGTAGTCAGTTCTGTCAACGGCCCTGCAAAAAAGGGGATGAGATGCCATCCACCCTCCACGGTTGCCAATGCAGGACTGTGTGCAAATTACTGGACGTGGTCAGGGAAGGAGTGAACGTGGTCCGTATCAAAGACACGAATGACGCCAAGTGGGCTCTGTTCGTTCCTTTCGACAAGCGTGGATTCATACCAGTGACTTATACTGTCACCTGTGGGAGGCAATAAATCCTTCACAAAGCGATGGGTCAAAATGATGAAGTCCGAGTCACGTGCTCTCTCACCACCTCCCAAGTGCGCGTTAGTGGAAAAGTGAGGCTATTGGTTTCACGGAGAATGTTAAGCCTTGTGACGTCACAGGGTGCAGGCAGGTGGCATTTTATTGCAACATAAAGCACACAAAGAAGCAAGTGAAACATCTCTTTCAATAGGACCTGCTACCTGCCGCCTTTGTCTGGAAGGTTAGCGGGCATTCCATGGTTGTCTCCAATTGAGAGGGGATTTCTGTGCACCTCTGTGTACGTATAAACAGTGGCTATATATACACAGCCTATTCTAAACTGTTCACGATGATGGAGGGCAAAAAGGTTCGTTTGGAGAATCCAAAGTTTATATTAGGCTTTCATCGAGTTTTTATGCCCTGCTTAGGCTAATAGTTGGGTCGTTACCCACCTCCTGAGGCCTCAAGCTGCGGATGAGCCCGGCAGCCAGAGTCTGCAGAAGGAGGGCCGCCTGCCCTGACTTCGGGTAGAGAATTCCAGAATACTCTAGTAGTTCTGGCATGGGGTCAAGGATCCACTCCAGGGCCAGTCCTCTGGTCAGTGAGGGAGGGTCACACTCTAAGTCGCCTTCTCCTGTTCAACACCAGGCCCCTCATGTGAAATGGGAAATCCCCCAGAGGAGAGCTGGGGTAGCCATCCCCGCTTCTGTCCATTCCAGCTGAGCAGTTAGAGGCCAGAAGACTCTGTTGTCCCCAACCTGCCGCAGGGGACTTCTCAATGGCCAGGATCCGCCACAGTCATCAAGTTTGTTCTCCTCTGGGCATTGCATTTGTGACTGATTCCCCCTGGAATCAGTGTCTTTGTATCGTACTTTGGCGTATGTGACATCACGTGTACCCCGTGGGTCACCGAGGTGTCATTTGAAGCCACCAACGATGGCTTCTTTCAGGTGCGCCTTGATTCTTGCCTGAATTAGTATGATAATAACCTCCTAGGTCTCCCTGTCTCTGTCTTGTTCTCTTCTAAATCATTCTTCCTGCAGGTCCTAGGATGATCCTTGTAAAACACAGCGTCCCTTTCAATAGTGTAATGGTGCATTTTATGTGTCAACTTGACTAGGCCACGGCCTGCCCAGGTATTTGGTTAGACACCAGTCATGTCTGTGATGGTGTTTTGGATGAGATTAACATTTGAGTCAATAGACTGAATAAAGGGGATGGCTCCCCCTAATGTGGGTGGGCCTCATCTAATCAGTTGATGGTCTGAATAGGACAAAGCAATTGAGTAAGAGGAAACTACTCCTACCCAACTACCTTGAGCTGGGACATCAGTTCTTTTTGCCTTTGGACTGTAACTGAAACATCGGCTCTTCCTGGATCTTGAGCCTGTCAGCCCTCAGACTGGGCCCACATCATTCATTGGTCCTCCCGGGTCTCCCACTTCCTGACCGCAGGTCTCGACCCTTGGCAGCCCTTAAAATCTGGTGAGCCAATACCTTATAATAAATGCCTTTCTCGCTCTATTTTTTTTTTGAAGTTTATTTATTTATTTTGAGAGAGAGAGAAAGCCTGCGTCGGGGAGGGGCAGAGAGAGAGAGAGAGGGAGAGAGAGAATCCCAAGCCCCATGCGGGGCTCGAACCCACGCACCGTGAGATCATGATCTGAGCCGAAAACCAAGAGTTGGGCCGAATGAGCCATCCGGGCACCCCTTTCTCTCTCTAGTTACACCCTGCTGGCTCTGTTTCTCTGGAGAACCCTGACCAATACAAACACCTTCTTATTTGCTACGTTCATTCATTCATTAAAAAAATTTTACTGAGCACCTATGTTTCACGTGCTTGGAAATGATCACTGAACAAGACGAAGATTCCCCCGGCCTGTGGAGATTTTATGCATGTGTGCAGGGGCGGGGCGGGGAGGATGGTGCTAGAGGGAGACAGACAATGAATGATAGGGATAAGTCGGTGAGTAATATGTTCAAAGGTGGGAAGTGCAAGGGGCGGAGGAAGAGGTAAAGCAGGATGTGGAGCGTCCAGAGGCCTCGAGAAGGGGACATTTGCGCAAAGGCTTAAGGGGAAGAAAGCAGTTGGCTCTGTGGAGACTACGATTAAGTTCCCACGGGGGCGAACACTGGTCCCCGCTACACCTCGAGTGGGATCTGCAGGTGCTTCCTCATTTGAAACCTTTGTTTTAGCCACACTGCTCCCATGCAGCACTCTGGCCTGCCCTGACCTTTGCTCAGGTCTACCAAGTCCCCTCCGGGAAGGCCTCCTCCTCCCCACCTTGTTTCCACCTGAACCCCTCCTTATCCCGGAAGACTCAGGTTCCTGGCTTCTACCACGGATGCCCACCATGGCCATTTCTTGACCCTCTTTTGTGTCCCCCAGACTTGGATTTGAGCTGCAATTCTGCCCCTGTATATCCGTGCAATTTGGGGCAAGTTTGTTCATCTCTAAAATAGGAGTAGGGGCGCCTGGGTGGCTCAGTCAGTTAAGCATCTGACTCCTGATTTTGGCTCAGGTCACGATTGCACGGTTGTGAGATCGAGTCCCTCGTTGGGCTCCCCGCTGGGCATGGAGCCTGCGTAAGGTTCTCTCTCTCCCTCTGCCACTTCCCACCTCAGAAGCAAAACAAAACAAAACAAAACAAAAAAAAGGGAATAAAACAGTTCCCTGATTGGAAGGTTAAGAGACTAGTCATGAGGGAAAAAAAAGCACATAAAATGACTCCGTGACTCTTCATTGCTATACTTACCGATCCCATGTCCCAATTCCCCTGTTTCTCTTCTCTCTGTGCTCCCTGATTGTCTAGAGCCTGCCCCCCCAAGGTCGGTCACGTTCAAGAGCGATCTCCAACCAGCCTGCCTTCCACCAGGCCCCGGGCCCTGCTCCACACCCTGGTGGGATGTCCCATTTCCCATTTACCTCTCATCAGGCTGGCCCCAGACCACCTTCTGGCTTCTGATTCAGCCATTTTCCTGGCTTTCCAGAGCCTCTTCTCCCTTGCTGGGTGGGCTATTTCTTAATGTTTTGACTATTAAACTGTGCTTTAGCTTTCCTGTAGGAAAGCCCCAGACCTGCTGGATCAGGCCTATGGCCCCTGCTTGGGAAGGGAGGCAATGGGGTTTTTGTAGTAGGGAAACAAAGCCACTTCAATGTCTGCCACAGAAGGAGTTTTATATTTTATTTTATTTTCTTGAGTTTATTTATTATTTGAAAGAGAGAAAGCCTGAGTGGGGGAAGGGCAGAGAGAAAGGGGTCGGGGAGACAGAGGATCCCAAGCAGGCTTCTCACTGTCAGCTTGGAGGCCGATGCAGGGCTTGAACTCACGAACCCTGAGATCGTGACCTGAGCCAAGTCGGATGCTTAACTGACCGAGCCACCCAGGCGCCCCAGAAGGATTTTTAAAAAGGCATTATTTTTGTAACGACCATTGTAAATTTACAGACGAATCGAGGAGATAGTACAGAGAGTCTCCACATACCCAGTTTCCCCTATTATTAACATCTTACATGTTAACGTATGGTACATTTGTTACAATTAATGCACCAACATTGATAAATTGTTGCTAGCTAAAGTCCGTACTTTATGCAGATTTCCCTCGTTTTTACTTCTTGTCCTTTTTCCATCCCAGGGTCCATCTGGCATACCACAGTACATTTCACTGTCATGTCTCCTTAAGCTCCTCTTTGCCATGACAGGTTCTCAGCATGTCCTGGTTATGATGACCTTGATAGTTTTGAGGAGTACTGCTCGGGTGTTTTGTAAGATGCCTTTCCATTGGAGTTTGCTGACATGCACAGAAGGAATTTAGTATATGTGCTGCCGAAGCGAGCACTGCACAGAAGGAATTTAATGCAAGGGATTGCTCACACAGGTGGTGAAGGATCTGAGACAAACAGGGGAAGGTGAAGTTACCCAAAGACGAATTTCAGCAGAAAGCCGTTGACATTTCTAAGCTGGGATGTTAATAGAATGTGGCAGTGTTAACGAAGCCAGGGGTTGGGGTCACCTGACAGAAGCCTCAGGCAATTGCCACTGCTGCTACAGATCTCATTGGAGGCCAGAAGGAAGCAAAGAAATCCTCTACCCTCTTTCCTCCCATCCTCCACTCTTTCTTCCGTACCTCTCATTGACCAGACCTAGCCATGAACCAACTGAACAGGGCTCTATGAACTCAGCCTGCAAATCTACAGGCGATACAGGGAGGAGGGCACCATTGAGAATGGCTCGAAAGACAAAGTGGCCCATGACTGAGACAGTGGCATTTGAACACACGGCACCTGTGATGTAGTTTTACTACAGGCACACCGCCATTCTGCCATTGTTTGCCTGTCCACGGGCTCCATAGAATGAGGACGGCTTTGAGGGGGCATTGCTTATTTTTGGTCTACGTGTCTGCCCACACAGAGCCTAGAACAGTACCTTGATCATATTAGGCTCTCAACGTTTGAGGTATACACAACTGAATGAATGAATGAATGAATGAATGACAGTTTCTTTTGACCAACACCTCTTGGGGCGCGCTCTAGCTTTGAGGAATGGCTTACGATCAGCACTGCTTTTCGGCGTCTCTTTACCTTGTATTGGTGCTAACATTACTCTGAGCCTAGCATTTGCAACGTTCGAAGGCCCCGTGGCTGTTGTGACCGTAAAGTCATTAGACCAGTTTTTGACACCGGGATCAAATTAATCCATCAAGTGAGTGAGTTTTACATTACTCCTTCCAAGCTGTTTCTCAAGAAGGTCCTCCACATCTTCCAGTGATGATGCCACGCCCAGCCTCTTTCTTATGGGCTGCCCAAGGAAAGGAATGAATAATTTTTATGGATAAAGTGTCTCTGTCTTTTCAGCTAAATGTCACCCAGCCCTCACCTGCGGGTATTAAGTGGGTGCGACACATCGTCAGAGAAGTTACATTTCCTCGCCGCCGTGGGCTGCCACAAACAGGACTGAGTGTGGCTTTCCCATGGGTGCAGGAAGGCTGAGACGTCACACCCACTTGTCACCGGGTCGGGGCCGGGACACCCTGCGTCTCACTACGAGGACACGTGTATCCGAAACACCCGAGGTTCCAGGGTTTCCCAAGGACTTTCAGTGCTGGGACTGCACGCAGAAACCCAAGTTCTACTTGAGAGAACCTCGCTCCCCCACGTGCCACGTGGATCTCGGTCTTCGGTAAGAATCAAAGGGGGACAGGCAACAGGAGCGTTTCTCAGCCCCCCAAATCTTCAGTGTTGCATCTGCCAGGCTGGCCTGGACAGCCCCAGGACAGAAATCCTACCAGCCACCTTCCTCTTTGAGCAGAGACTAAAATATTTTCAACTGTCCCCTTGTCTCTGTTCTGGTTAATTGCTCTCCTAACGCAGGTAAGAAATGATGGCTACGGAAACTACCCGCCTTTTTGTTTTGGACGCTTTTTCCACAGTGCTTAACGGAGAACTCTTTGGGAGGGCAGGTGGCCCCTTTGAGAAAGAAATGTTGAGGACTGAGTCTGAGACCCTGGTGCCACACACACCAGCTGTGTGATTTTTGGATGAGTCACTTCACCCTTTGGGACTTCCACTCTCTCGTTTGAAAATTGGGGATTATGATGTCCGTCTTATCACAGAGGTGTGGTAAAGATCACATGAAATGTACGCATGAGTACTTTGAAGCTCGACAAGCACAACGTATGCCAACTAGGTTTTGGGTTTTTTTTTTTTTTTTTTTTTGCATGGACGTAAGGCAGCGGAAAAGGTGTCTTTGATGTTTAATTAATATTAAAAATCTTCCATTACATTTATTTAGCTATAATCGGGAAGGAGGTGGGCACGAGTAATTTTCAAAGGGACTTTTTCTGCTCCGAAAATAGAACTCAGAAAAAACATATTTGATTTTCCTTTTGGTGTCAAACCACAGCGCCATCGTTATTAGAAATTTTACAGAATTGTGACCTTCAACCTTGGTGACGTCAAAGACCGAAAGGAAGCTCCCGGATCCCGAAGCCTTTCAAACAGGCCCCTCAAAGTAAAGCACCTGTATTTTGAATTAAGGGCTAATAGAAGTTTCCCCTTAAATGAGCCCTTGCCAGTTTAAACGTTTCCTTCCAGGTGGGCTGCGGTAAGTGAACGTGCTGACAGGTCACCGAAAGCCCTTTTGGGGACGACGAGGAGAATCTGTGATAGGGGTTCAGGTAACACCCGTTCTGCAGTTAAAAGAGAAATCTAGAACTTACATTTCGCTAATTGTTCATAAGCTGACTTGTGTATACATCTAGGACCGTGATTTACTTTCAGTTTACTGAATTTGCGGATTTTCGCATTTGTTTTAATTCGTAATTAAGTTTTCTCTAGGAGGCCCACCATATGCCACCATCAATTCTTTCTCATTGATTTCGCCGGAGATACATGAGTGCGTGTTTTGATGCAATTTTTGAGGTCTTTTGAAAATCAAAAGACTACGTGTTTAGCCATATGGGCCTTTGTTATTTAAAATAGCATACGGTAAAGTAAGAGAAAGCAAAATGCAAAAAGGACCTGTTAGGAAACAAAATAATTGGAAGACCGTTTATTTTTTATTTTTTGCTTTTTTAATGTTTATTTATTTATTTATTTTTCAATATATGAAATTTATTGTCAAATTGGTTTCCATACAACACCCAGTGCTCATCCCAAAAGGTGCCCTCCTCAATACCCATCACCCACCCTCCCCTCCCTCCCACCCCCCATCAGCCCTCAGTTTGTTCTCAGTTTTTAAGAGTCTCTTACGCTTTGGCTCTCTCCCACTCTGACCTCTTTGGAAGACTGTTTAAAAGATGGTTTTAAACACACCAGTTTTCAGTCTTTTTTTTTTTTTTTTGCGTTAGATTTTTGAAATCTGTCTTTGTTGATCCCCGCGCTGGGAAGCTGCACAAGTGCATCGGGCAACCCTCCGGAAACCAGTTACTGCCCTGCGCTTCGCACTAGGGCTGCGGCCACCAACCTCCGCCTTCGGG
This sequence comes from Acinonyx jubatus, assembly GCF_027475565.1. Classification (NCBI taxonomy): domain Eukaryota; kingdom Metazoa; phylum Chordata; class Mammalia; order Carnivora; family Felidae; genus Acinonyx; species Acinonyx jubatus. Next base: position 130,554,533 of record NC_069386.1, on the reverse strand, counting down.
GAGTTCAGTGGAGCCTATGTGCTCCTTTTCACATCTTCTGCTACGATGTGACACCAGGCGCCGGTTCACCCGCACGCACGGCGTCCGGTTTTGAAAGGGGCCGACGGGTTTGTCTGTTTTGCGGGGACTCCCGGCGCTCACGAGCGGCCCGCCGTACGTGCCGGCTGCAGACCGGGCCGCGGGCTGGCTGGCGGGCGGGCGCGCGGCGCGCACTAGGACCCAGCGGGGCTCCGGGCCCCGGGTGGGAGCCGCGCCGCCGACCCCGGGCGGGCGCCGGGGCTGGAGCCGGGGTTCCGGCCGCGATCGGCTGCAGCTCGGCCGGGAGACGGCGCGACCCGGCGGCGGAGCCACCGGCGAGTCCAGCGCCGCCGCAGCCCCCCGATGCGGCCGCGAGAAGCAGCGGGGGGCGCCGGCGATCGAAGGTAACGAAAATGGGGCTCATTTCCTGCCTCCCGAGCCTCTGCTCTGGCTCAGCATTGTCACGAGAAGCCCTCGCTGCTCAGGCTGCTGCATTTTGGGGGCACCCTTTGATTTTTTAAGGTGTCCGCCCCCATTTTGCCACCTGGCTTCCGATTGATTTACAGCACGCAGCCCGGATGGGAAAGATCCAGGGAGAGCAAGTTGAATATTTTCATTAGTTTTGGCTCAGAAGTAAGTTCATTTAAAAAAAAAAAAAAAAAAAAAGTTTCTCAGGCATTTGTGAATCGTCGTTTTTAAAAATTAAAAAAAAAATAGCAGACAAGTGAATAATTTTAAAAAAATGATCAAATAATGGATGTAATTCTGTTAATCACTTCCCAGGGCTTTACTTTTGTGGGTTCCCCGGGCATTACTTTTATTTTCAGGGAGCTAACGTGTTCAATGTGGAGTTTGGCTCGGGCAGAGTTTACAGCATTGCTGTCGTAACTGCTTTGCTATCAATTATGAGCAGCGTCAGCTCTGTGGGCAGTTTAAACCTCTTTTCACACACTGTAACTGGTTATCCTAATATGTCATGGACAGATGAGAGTCCCCTTCGAGGACCGCAAGAAGGTTTCTCTTTTTGGAGAAACGTTGTTTTTGAGGAGAAAACCACGATTACTGGCCGGGAGGCTGGAAGAGACTGTTTTTCATGCTTTGTTTATACTCCTGGGATGACATTTGGGGAAGGGAAATGCAGTCTTTCTCGGCAGCCTTTAATTGTGGGATTATTAATTTATTTAATTTATTAGTTTCGGTCGGCTGGGCTCGGGGAGCCCTCTGTCACAGGATGTGCTTAAGGTGACACGTTTTGCTAGCATTTGGGACCCATGATTGCAAACGTAAAATGTGCCTCCTGTGGGCTGGTCTGCTGGGGAGCCCCGGTGTGGAGCCGGTCGTAGGCAGGGTGCGCCTGGCTCATTGAGGAAAAAGGGAATCATTTTCCTTAGCTAAGGAAGACATCCTGTTCTACTCCTTTTGTTCCCTGTTTTTCATTGATCGCCAGCTCTGCCTTAGGAGAGGGGAGTGCAGCTCCGAGTGCCGAGCGGAAGACCACACAAATGACTCCAAACCACTTCAACTCTCACACTGATTGGCCAGCTAGATGGAGACTTAGGAAAACAGCCACCCCAAACCTTCTTGTTGAAAATCTTGCTGTAATTTCAGATGAGGCTTCTCCGTGCACAGATTCCCGCAAGATTGCCTTTTTAATTTCGCGTGCAGTTTGCTTGCGATCACCTTTATGTGTAATTTTTCCTTGTTGTTCCTATTCCAGATAAAGTAGGCCATTTTGGTGACAAATTTCTTTGCAGACGTCAGCTGCTAGCTTACATGTATAGACATATCGCTTTACAATACATTCTCCATGATTTCTCCTCGGGAGCCGGAGAATGCAAAGTTGTTCAACTTAAGGAGAATTTTTCCTGGGCGTTTTTTTGACCCGGATATTTAAATTTCACCATCTGCAGATGGATGCTTAACTGTAATTTACTCTGATCGCTTAAGTGTCCTGGGCATTCACACGTATCACGCACTAAATTTAAGTCTGCAACCGTGGAAGAAAAAGGCGGTGAAGAGAGAATAAGCAAAATCAGCTGGCACGCTGTTAGAAGAAATTGTGGCACCTGGGTCGAGGAGAATGCATTTCCCACCCCAGAAAAGGGGCATTCCTCACCTTAATAGAATAGGAATTAGTAAATATTGTGGAATTGTGTATCTATGGGACAAAAAAATACATCAGGCCCATGGACGTCTTCCTTTGAGCCTTTAAGCACTTCAATTAAGAGAAACACTGTCTCAGAAGTTGTTCAACGTATAAACACTTTTCTGATTGGCTTAAAAATTTAGACACAGGAAGTGGATGGTATCTAATAACCCATGAGTGGAGACATGGTTGTCATGGAAACTGAGACTAGTACCCCCCCCCCAACACTCACATACCCTACCATAACCACCACTTTAAAAACAAAACAAACAAAAAAAAACTTGCATGTCTCACAGATGCCCGGAGAACGTGTTGGCTTCTGTAAGCTTTCTCACAGCATCTGCTGAAACCTGAGACCATGCCTGTCAAATCAAGGTCATTTTACAACAACAACCAAAAATGCAGTCTCCTGGATTTCATAACTGTATTTTTCTTAAAAATATGCGAGGAAAAAAAACCCCTTAAAGCAAGGATGAGCACACGCGCTTACCTAGCAGTTTGCCACCTCTGAGTTGTGCAAGGCAAGGCTAAGAAGAATGTATTTGAGCGCTTAATTGTGGAATCAAACTGATTTGCAGGTCTACTGTTAGAACGAAGCTCTTTTTAGAGCTGTAAAGCTTCGAACGTTACCTGTGGATACAGAGGCACTTGGGGAAGGTATAATGAAGAGTGTCTGTTTGCAAGAGGGTTCAACGTCGTACTGTAGCAATTAAATTCAAACAACTGGCACTTTGGAACCCTGCTCGAAGGCGGCCTGAGCAGGGATAAATAAAGACTGTGTCTGGTGCTTTGGGAAGTACAGGGGAGGGTGTTCTCAATAGCTGAGCTGGGAGAGGAAAACTCCTGAATAGAAATAAACTCTTTCAAAACTGCAATTAGCATTTGATGAACTCCCGAAAAGTTTCCTCTTCTTTTGTAGATGAGCAGACTGTTGTAGTTTGCAGGGTAATTGAGAGGTTCTCAAAATCAGAGTTGCGAATATTGTCATTGTCTTGCTCCTGGTTTCAACGACGAGGGTCGAGAAGGGAGCAAAGTTTGCCCCCCCCCCCCCCCCGCCCTTTTCACTTTGCGGAGTGAAAAATAACCAAGGAGGCCCTCTCCTCAATTTTGACTCTGGCGACCAACGTGGAAACTTGTAAATATAATACCAGTGCGTTTCTGACATGTCTCTCATCTTGTCAGTGGTAGTCTTTAAATTCTAAATTCTTGGTACGCGTTTAGTAATATCTTCGGTCCAATCATGATTTATAGCATTGTCTTCTTTTAATTGAAAATGGTCAGCTTTGGATCTTATTTAATGAACACCTTGATCTTTTTAAAAAGCAGCAAATTTTCCTTGTTTTTATCACCTAATTGCATGGGGGGAGAGAGGCGGTGGACAAAATCCCAGCTGTATTTTAATGTTTGTACGATATCCTGAGTCTCTGACATAGGATATATAGACTTTAGAAGCAAAAGAACAATGTAGCAATCACCTGTTGGAGTGAATCAGCGTATATTTCATGATCCCATGTTGTCAAACACTTCACTGGTTGGGATTTGGTGACAAGGGTTGCATTTAATGGCACGACGCTCTCCTTTAGCAAAGGATTTCCTGCAGGGAGCTTTCTTATCTGTAAGTATGGTCCTTGGCAGGAAGCAAGTCGGTTGGTTGTTTTTACAAACCGTAGGAAATGAATGGGAATTGTTGGTCTTCTAGAATCTGCCTGCCTTCTCCATTGTCTGTCAAATAGTTGGCTCAGGATTTCTAAAGAGACTGCAAATCTTTGGCATTTCTGTTGATTTATTTTTGACGTTGGTAGTGGAAAATTGGTCATTATGCTACTGTGTACAACTTATTTTACCAATACAAATGAACAAGATGTTCAATAATATCCTAATTCATGTTCAGTTGTCAGATATACACATACTCACTGAAGCTGGCCTTTTTTGATAGCTGTGCCAAATTTCTAATAATTAGTCCAGAATACCAACCAAATGTCAGTTTCACGGAGCGCTAAAGGGAGAGTGGCGGCTTCATTCTTTTCTTTGTTTATAAGAAGAAAATTCATAAAGACTGCATGTCAGGTATATGCCTGCTTCGCTGATGGCAAAAGATTGGTGTAGGGGGAGGGTCCGAAATTGGGAAGGGGGTGCAATCCATGTGAGAAAAACAAATCTTAACCTCGAAGAGATTTCTTGTGTAAAACTCTAGATTACGTTTTGGATATTGTAAAGAAGTATATTTGATTTGTTTTAATTTATGCATGTTTCAAATTCTGGAAGAGGAAACAAGGGTCTTTAAAGGGAAAGAAGTAAGTACATAAACCTGCATTTGAAGGAAACAGCCCTAGGGAGGGCTGGTAAGAGCATCTGAGGGAGAAAGTGATTTGTTGCAACGGTTTTCACACATTTTTTGAAGACATCATTTTTTGTTTTATATTTAGCACCAAATGGAATCTCACGCAAGACCCTGATACAAGAGCCTAACAGAAACAGAGCTGCTTGGGAGTCGGGGGTGGGGGGTGGGGTGGGGAGGGGGCGGGAATCAGGAGCCAGGAGCCCAGAGCTCGGATGTCTTCCCCTGGGTTGTGCCTGGGGCTCACCCTAGAAACCTAGTACCTCTGTGAAACAGTTTGAAAATCATTGCTTTTAACATGTCCAAAATCTTCTCTAAAGAAGGCCCAAGGGAATGGCTTGCCTAGCCCCGGAACTTCTTAGCTGAAGAGAGAACTTTTGCCTCGACAGTGTAAGAGGCGCTTGTGCTCAGAGTGAGTAGGAAAAAGGTATGTCATACAAGCATGTATACAGCAAAAGATTCGGCGGGCCACAAATACGGAAAAAGCCCTGGACCAGTCTATTAATAAGGAAAGGAGAAAGGATGTTTTTTAGGGGTTAATTACACACCAGGGCCTCCCTTTCCTTATAAGTTATGGGAACGTTGCACAGAGGCATTTGATAACACGTGGTTTTGACTGTACTGGAATGCATGGATTTATTCTGTTCCCACCTCGGGATCTGTTATATCGCTGTTATTCTATTTGTCAGTGAAAATTATTTCATATTAAGTGTCACTCATGAAATGAAAGTGTGCCAAGCTATATAATCTGCTTGGCAGGCTCAGTAGTGTTTTGAGTGTTGAGTAAAATGATAACGCACAGATGATATTTGAATCTCATCAAATAGATTCGCATTATCTCTGCGACCGTGCGATTTACTGAAACAGCAGTGTTGGGGGTGGGCTTGGTTTTCCTCTCATACATCCCAGAGCTATGAGTATTAAGGTTTCTAGGGGTGGTGGGCAGAGAAATGAGCCCCCTTCAGTTCCACCCGTGCTCTTCAAGACCCCTTGATTCGCACACGCACAGTTTCGGAAATGAGGCGAACTCCGTGGACATTTCAGGCAAACTGCAGTGCGTCGTGGGGCCACAGCCATCCTCCCTGCATCTTGTCCTGGAGACCGCACAGTGGGGGAGTCTGTAGAAGTAGAAAGGATGGACCCCTCTCTGTGTTCTTGTGACTTCCACGGTGGAGTTGGAAATGGTGTTTAGAATAATCAATGTTCTGGGAAGTCACAGGTCTTCCAACAATTTGTGCTGGAACTTCTTTTTTTCTTTCTTTTCTTTTCCTTTCTTTCTTTCTTTCTTTCTTTCTTTCTTTCTTTCTTTCTTTCTTTCTTTCTTTCTTTCTCTTTCTTTCTTTCTTTCTTTCTTTCTTTCTTTCTTTCTTTTCCTATTTTTTTTTTAAATAGGCACCACACCCACCGTGAGGCTTGAACTCATGACCCTGAGATCAAGTGTCACATGCTCTACCCACTGAGCCAGCCAGGTTCCCTGGGAACCTTTTTTTTTTAAGAAAACATTTCTTCCACAAAGATGAAACTAATATGAGCACAAAATAGTTGGCTGTGGTAGTGGATGGAGAGAAAAATGATTGTGGTTAACTTTTATTTGTTGAATTATGTAGAAGAAAGCTTTCCATGTTTAGGCTGTTTAAAGCTATCTTACTCCTCTTCCCACTGCATTTCAAAGAATGAGTGTGTATGCAGAAAACCAATGGAACTGTCCCAAGGCATCTTCATGAAAATAGACCAGTGATTCCTCTTGAGTGAGCGTTTAAACTCCATGTTCTTGGGGACTTCCCTTTTTGATCTCAAGGACGCATCCCAGTTACCGGACCTGGGGACCTGGCGGAAGGTGCTGAGGGAGGACTTCAAATGTTATGCGGGGTGCTGTGGGCAGGGTACCTTTGCGGATGTCACTTCTTAAGATTCGGATAAGCAAGTCTTCAAGTCTTCCTTGAAGAGGGGGTTTTTGTATGTTATACGAGGTTAGATTTTAGATAATCTCAGATATCTTTTGTACATTTTGACATTTTCTGATTCGACAAACTTAACATTGTTGCAGCCTTTAAAACAATTACCATTTAATGACTAGTTAATACAAATCTCTAAATTAAGGTAGTCATATCGTCTCGTGGGACTAGACTTAGCACTTCTTTAAACATTTTTTTAATGCTTATTTTTGACACACACACACACACACACACACACACACACACAGAGTGTGTGAGCTGGGGCTGGGCAGAGAGAGAGAGAGAGAGGGAGACACAGAAGCAGAAGCAGGCTCCAGGCTCTGAGCTGTCAGCACAGAGGCCGATGCGGGGCTCAAACTCACGGACCGTGAGATCATGACCTGAGCTGAAGTTGGACTCTCAACCCACCGAGCCACCCAGGCGCCCCTAGATTTGGCATTTATAATGGTCTCTTGAAAAAGAAATAAGTTTCTCTGGGTAAGTTAGGCAATGTTGGGTAACAGAAAAATTGTATCACACTAGTAAGAGGCTTTCGTTTAAAAGGTACCTCCCCAGGGCGCCTGGGTGGCTCAGTCGGTTGAGCGTCCGACTTACGGCCCAGGTCACGATCTTGCGGTCCGTGAGTTCGAGCCCCGCGTCAGGCCCTATGCTTGGAGCCTGGAGCCTGCTTCTGATTCTGTGTCTCCCTGTTTCTCTGCTCCTCCCCTGTTCACGCTCTGTCTTTATTTCTCTCAAAAATAAACATTAAAAAAAATTTTTTAAAGGTACCTCCCCTACATGACTTTAATTAATTCCTATTAACCTAGTATTAATATACTACTGCTATGACTATTACTGCTAAGTAATGACAAATATATATTAATGCCCCATTTTACAGATGAGGAAACTGAGGCCCTGTGTTCCTAGGGCCTCATACTCTTTGGTAGCCAATTAGCTCTCCTGACCCCCAAATTCCAGGCATTTTTTCCACCCCACCAGCTACCTCACAACTGTTCCGGCTCTCTCTGTTGCAGGGTGGATGACTGCCCCTTCCATGCTTGAAATGGAATCTCCTCCTGGGAAAACACCGCAGGGCGGGGTAGGGAATATTTGATGTGATTTTGGCAAGAAATAGCGTTTTGCTTCTTGAGGTTCTGTGTTCCCACATCTGACCTTCAGGGACGAGAGGGACTTTTTCGTTCCCTTGTCAGAGATCACCTTCCTTCATTCGTCTTCCTCTTTTGAGTTTTCCTTCATCTCCCCCTGAGCACATTCACCTACTTGGTCAGTGAAAAGCTCTCACCACAGGGAGAGGGCATTCCTGAATTACCCAAATATTTCACTTAGTCTTTTCTGTCGTGGCATCCACAGAAACAGATTTCCCAGCCAACATTCACTTTTGTAATTCAGACGAGCTGTCCAACAGACTGCGAGGTGCAAATACAATGACATTTCCTTTATTTTTGGAGTAAAAACCAGGGGGCTGACGTTGTCAGCTTAGCAGGATGTCTGGTATCTCCTTCCTGGGGCTCCCCTTCCCCTCAGCTATGCAAACCCCGCATGGGCTGGTACAGACCAAGGGGAGTGGGGTCAGTTGGACTTCCCCCGTCTAAGCCCGGACCTCTGCTGCTTGCAAAGCTGGCAGAGCAGGCTTCAGCCAGAGAAGGTTCACAGGGACTTGTTGACGCCCTTGGTTGGCAATGGTCCGATGCTGGGCTGGGGTTGCACTAGGGTGTAAGCCCCGGCAGGGAAATGGCCAGGGCCCCAGCAGCTCCCACACCACTCTGCTCCTTAGCTCTTTCCACAGGGTCGGGCATGTGGACGTCGTAGAAGAATAATCATTAAAAAAAAATTTTTTTTTTTACATTTATTTATTTTTGAGAAACAGAGTGAGACAAAGCATGAGTGGGGGAGGGGCAGAGAGAGAAGGAGACACAGAATCCGAAGCAGGCTCCAGGCTCTGAGCCGTCAGCCCAGAGCCCGACGCGGGGCTCGAACCCACGAACTGTGAGATCATGACCTGAGCCGAAGTTGGACCCTCAACCGACTGAGCCACCCAGGCGCCCCAAGAACAATCGTTTTTAAAATCCTCTGGACTCTAAGATGAAGGAAGATCCTGGGAGTGTTTTTCAGTCCAAACAAGTGGGAACAAGAGACAGAGCCTAAGCTCTGAGTCTGAGCTTGCGGGAAGAAATTTTCAACCCGGACATTCATTTCGTTGTTGTTTTCCTCTGTTACCACCATTATCCTGTCTCCCAGGTCAGCACACTTGGACACCTGCTTGTTTTACATCCATGTATCTCATTTATCACCAGAGCTCCTGGCTGCTTTCTTCGAAATCCTCCGGAGATTCATCTCAGGGAGACTGCAGGTAACCTGGAGGGGGCTCTGTCCCTCCCGGTCCCTGTCCTTCCTCTGGACTCCTGAAGACTTCTGTCCCTAAAACACTCTGCAAGTGCCTTGGCCACTTAGAGCCATGTGTGACCTTGACCTAAGACCCAGTGATATGGAAATAAGACTCAGTAATGTGGAAATCCTGAAAGCATTACTGTGAAAGTTAATCACAGAGTCCCTGAGGAGCACTTGGCAGAGAGCCTGGCACGTAGTTGCAATTTATCGTAACTCTTTTATTGTTGTGTTGTTATTGTTGTTGTGTCCCTCCTCTCCTAAGAAGCTGTGGTGATGTTCTGTTGCTCCCCTTGCCACGTCTGTCTTCCTCTGTCTGTCCAGACCTTCTGTCATCTTGTCCTATCCATCAGTGCTTGGGGATTGCCTCCGGAGCCGGTCCGGGTTGATTCATCCCTGAACTTGCTTTCCCCTCCAACTCCTCTGCCTTTGTTTATATTGCTCCTAGTTCCTCTGATCCCCTGATCACAACCTTCTTCTTCCTCCCTTCACGTGTGGGAAAGATGCCGATTTCACCCCTTCTGCAACTCCAGTGTACGGAGAAAATGCAACTTATTCATTTTTTTTTTTCTACAGCAAACCATCTTCCCCAGTGCACACCCATGGATTGCTAGGAAGAAGAATAATAACTTTAGATCCTATCTATTTAAAATCTGACTGGGGCACCTGGGTGGCTCAGTCGTTTAGGTGTCCGACTTTGGCTCGGGTCATGACCCTGCAGTTCGTGGGTTCGAGCCCCGCGTCGGGCTCTGTGCTGACAGCTCGGAGCCTGGAGCCTCCTTCGGATTCTGTGTCTCCCTCTCTCTCTGCCCCTACCGTACTTGCTCTCTCTCTCTCTCTCTCTCTCTCTCTCTCTCTCCCTCCCTCTGTCTCTCTCTCTCAAAAATAAACATTAAAAAAAAAATTAAACTTCAGTTCGGTCAGGTAATCCAAACAGTCCCTTACGGTAATTCTCAGTCTTTCTAGGAGAACAGTGCCCATTCGCTGGGGTGGTTTCGCCTCCTTTGCCCGTGATGGTTTGTGTGGGAAGGAGTGTCAGGCACATTCTTCCCTTGTATTTCTTACTGAGGACGAGCAGATTCAGCCTCCTTTGGTGGAGTGACCTCTGCTCTCGGGGGCTGGGTCTCTTGCCCACTGGTGCCGCTTGTTTAATACGAGCAGTCGAAGTCTGTGACGGCTCTTACATGGAGTCTAATCCAGTAGTTGTCAAAGACCCACAGTAACGTACAGATACATTGTCAGGAGGTCCTAGTAAGCACATACGGACATTGTATGAATGGATGGACCATACAGAAGACATCATTATTGGTTTTTTTTTTTTTTACAAAGTTTATTTACTTATTTTGAGAGAGAGAGAGAGAGAGACCACATGGGTGGGGGAGGGGCAGAGAGCGATGGAAAGAGAGGATCCCAAGCAGGCTCTGTGCTGTCAGTGCAGAGCCCAAGGCAGGGCTCAGGCTCGTGAACCGTGAGATCGTGACCTGAGCCGAAACCAAGAGTGGGACGCTTAACCCACTGAGCCACCTGGGCTCCCCCAAAAGATACTACTCTTCTTGCTACACTCTAAGCACTCTGATCTCTTCCATTCTATTGAATTGAATTGAACTGAACAAACCTCACTGTGACGCTCTCTGCTGGCTTAGTCCCGCTTTGGCTCCTAATTAGCAAACTCTGAGTCTTAGCCACACTGTCCCTCAGCCGACTGGCCTGGTGGTCTTTGCAAGGGATCCGCTCCTCCGGATACAGCTGACTGCAGCCAAGTGCCTGGCTCTGGGCTCAATCTCCTCCTCTCCCCCCTCCTCCTCCCCTCCTCTAGCCCCTCACCTGACAGCTCCCTCTGCTTGGGCACGCCGTCACGCTGGGCTGATGAAGCTGTGTGCCACGAGCTGTGTGCCACGTGTGCTGGGAGATGTGGGGCCACCTCTTCTCGGGGCTCCAAAATGGTGCAGGAAGACGGCACAAGGACATCCCTCCACACTCAAAGGACATCTGTCTACACTCAGCATTACCTTCTCTATTCAGGAGGCAGAATCACCCAGGAGTAGTAGGTCAGGGCGAACAGGAACCACTCCACTGTCCTCTTTTCTCTCCTGTTTCTTTCCCGTAATTATCTGGACTCAGAAAGGGGTGGACTCTTCTTCAGTGTTCCCTCTTCCGCTCATCCTTCCACCATCCAAGGCAGGGAGCTTAGCGATTTCCCACTCCCTAATGGGTCACAAAGCATCTTCCACTGTCTTCAGTTAGATTCTTTGAGCTGGTTCCTCCAGACTCCTAGTAAATGGCAGAAAATCCTGTCCCGGGACAAAGCCGGACTCTCGAGGCTGTGGAATTTCTGCCTCTGGCGGAGTCTACTAGTTTCCCATCTGTGTCCATTCTGTGCAAGTTTCAGCTGGGGTCAGCTAATGACCACATTTCCAAGACTCCCTTGCAGCTAAGAATGACAAAACTCTAGCTTCTGGGATGTGAGTAGATGCGTGGGGTTTCTGTCTGGTTTGTGTCCTTGTTTTTCTTTATAGTTTTATCACATATATATTTTTTAATCCCCAAACTGTGTGTAGTTTACCTTTGCAATGCTTTCATATAAATGGAAGCATAGATATGTGTATGTGCGTGTACGTACTGTGTCATAGTTTAAAATATGTTTCTTATTATGAACAGGAACAAAAAAATGAAAAGCCTCTGCATTATGGTAACTGGCTAGGTATGGAATTTTTGGTCTCATAGGGTATAAGCATCTTAATGCGAATTGGTTTCAAAAGTGCCTGTGCTCATTTATACTCCCACCAGGAGTGAATACGATTTTCTATTGTTTCGTGTTCTCGTGGTATTTAATATTTAAAAGTTTTGCCAATGTAATACGCGTGGAAATAGCTCATTATTATTTAAATTGTTTTGGTTATTTTTTTTTAATGTTTATTTATTTTTGAGACAGAGACAGAGCATGAACGGGGGAGGGTCAGAGAGAGAGGGAGACACAGAATCCGAAGCAGGCTCCAGGCTCTGAGCTGTCAGCACACAGCCCGATGCGGGGCTTGAACCCAGTAACTGTGAGATCATGACCTGAGCTGAAGTCAGATGCTCAACCAACTGAGCCATCCAGGTGCCCCTAAAGATTTTATTTTGAAGTAATCTCTACACCCAATGTGGGGCTCGAACTCATGACCCCAAGCTCAAGAGTCGGGCACTCTTCCAACTAAGCCAGCCATGACCCTCTGAAGTTTTCTTTCTTTGTTTCTTCTTTCTTTCTTTCTTTCTTTCTTTCTTTCTTTCTTTCTTTCTTTCTTTCTTTCTTTCTTTCTTCCTTCCTTCCTTCCTTCCTTCCTTCCTTCCTTCCTTCCTTCCTTCCTTTCTTTCTTAAATGATTATTTATTTTGAGAGAGAGAATTAGAGGGGCAGAGAGCAAGGGAAAGAGAGAATCCCAAGCAAGCTCCATGCTTTCAGCATGAAGCCCAACGTGGGGGTCAATCTCATGAATTGTGAGATCCTGACCTGAACCGAAATCAAGAGTCTGACGCTAGTGGCATCTGGGTGACTCAGTCGGTTAAGCGTCGTCTGACTCTTGATTTCGGCTCCATCATGATCTCACGGTTTCGTGGGTTTGAGCCCCACGTTGGGCTTTGCGCACTGACTATGTGCCTGGAGTCTGCTTGGGATTCTCCTCTTCTCTCTCTCTCTGCCCCTCCCCAGACTCTGTCTCTCTCAAAATAAATAAATTAACTTAAAAAAAAAAAGAGTTGAATGCTCAACCGAGTCACCCAGGTGCCCCAGAAGTTTTCTTTTCTAATACAAAAATACAAGCTATAAGTGACCTTCTAAACACTGAGTCAGTGGTATCTCCAGAGTTTTAGTATGTAGAATTTTCACTCTTGTTCAGTTCTAAATAACTTCTAAATTGATTCTGATTTTTTCTTTGTTCTCTGCATTATTTATAAGTGTTTGGTTTCAATTTTCAAACTTAAGGTGTCTTTCGAGTTATCTTTTCATTATTGATTTCTAACAATTGCATTTTTTTGGTCATAGAATACAGTCTTATGATGCCAGTTATGGAACGTAAGTCAAGCGTGTTAATCGAGTTTTAAAATCTTTACTATTTTTATTGATACTTTGCTGATCTATTTTTAATTGAGAGAAGTGTATTAAAATTTCTCACTAAGGGAGTACATTATAATTTTTCTTGATATATTTTGAAGTTACCTTATTTGGTGATACATTTAGAATTTCTGTGTCATCTTGGAGAATTGAATCTTTTATTATGATGAAGGAATGCACTTTAACACTTACGGTGCTTTTTGTCTTAAAGCATATTTTGTCTCATGTTCATGCAACAGCTCTAGACAACCATGAGACATGATTAGCTTCCTCTTTATTAGTTTTTGCTTCCTGTTTTTCCATACTTTGTTTTTTTCAAACTCTTTTTATCCTAGTATTTTGGATGTATCTTTTACATATGACATATAGGTGGCTCTTGTTTTCAGGCAGTCTGTTAAATATCTTTTAACTGAAATTTGTAATCTGTTTATGTTTATTGTAATTACATATGTATTTATTCCTTCATGTTATTTTATCCTTTCCGTTTGTCCCGCCTCTTCCAAGTTTCTCTTTCTTTTATTTCTTGCCTTCTTTTGAATTGATGACCTTTCTTTTCTTATCTTATATATTCTTCCATAGTAGTTTAGAAGTTTTATATTCCTTTATTATTCTTTTCGTGGCTCTCTGGAAGTTTTAGCATGTATACTTATCAACGTCTAAAAGTAACTCGTATCTTTTCTCCCCTCCCAAATAATGCAAGGATCTTGGACCACTTAACTCCAGTCAATGACCCCTATTTCCCCAAATTACGTCCCATTTTTGCTCAGTGTTTTAGTTGTATCTTCTGTTTTGTTAACCGTACATTTTGGACATTACCATTATCATTTTAAAATAGAACTTTTTGTTCAGATTTACCCACATATTTACTCCTCCTTGCTTAGAATTCCTTCCTTTACCCCAGCCCTACTCCGCTGGATCACTTCTCTTCTTAGATTTCATCGACTGGGGATCAGTTGAGGGAAAACTATTTCAGTATCATTTGTTGGAAAATTCTGGGTTTTTTTCTATAGTTTTGTGAGGTATAAAATATATTTTTGCTAGATATACAATTCTAGTTATTTTTCTGTCAACACACTAAAGATGGTCCATTATTTTCTGTTTTCCTCTGCTGAGAAGTCAATTCTAATTCTAATGGCCACTTGTCATTGAAGGTATTCTTTATTCAGTAGTACTTTATGGCTGCTTTGAAGATACTCTTTTGTCTTGGGTATTCTGCAGTTTTATTATAAAGTATCTAGATGTGCATTTCTTTCTTTTGTATTTATTTTGCATGGGATATTTTGGGGTTTTGTGAATTTGTGGATTGAATTTTTTCATCAGTTCTGAAAGATTCTCAGAATATCATCTCTGCTCTGTGCTCTATACGTCTGGATTTCACATTAGGTTTATCTTAGACTTTTGTTCTTTGTCTTCTCTGTTTTGACCTCTTTTTCATGTTTTCTGTCTCTGTATATCATATCTTTTCCTAAGTTGATTTGTTTTGAGAGCGAGAAAGAGAGAGTGTGAGCGAGTGCGGGGGGGGGGGGGGGGGTGGGGGTGGAAGCACAGAAAGAGGGAGAGAGAGAATCCCAAGTAGGGTCCGTGCTCAGTGCAGAGCCTGATAAGGGGCTCAGCCTCACAACTGTGAGATCACGACCTGAGCCAAAATCAAGAGTTAGATGCTTACCCGACTGAGCCAGCCAGGTGCCCCCTCTCTTTATGGTGTCTTTTCATGCTTTCAGTCTTTGTCAGTGTCCTCTATCCAGTCTGTCTGACCTTACTTGCACCTTATATACTTGTTCCTTTTATGATTTCGACATTTATTGTATATTGTGTGTCTGACAATTTTAAAATTTGGAGTCTCTGGCTCCCATTCTACCATCTCTCGTTTCTGTTAGCTGTTGTCCATGATGCTCTTTCCTTACGCATGCGTGTTTGCGAGTTTTGTCTTATTTGACTGTGACCTGTTTTTTTTTGTTTGTTTGTTTGTTTGTTTCGAGACTTCATCAGGGAGAATTCTTCAGGTTTGTATTGAGGTGAATTCTCTAGATTCTGCATTTGTTTCTGCCAGATGCCTGGGATCATAAACGACCTGGGAAAGCAAGGACTTAAAATTTCTCCACTTGAGGTTTGGGGGTTCAATCACATAATCAGTTCCTACTCAAAACCCCTGCGAGGGCTGTCTTGTGATTGCAAATTTTCATTAAAGACTGTCTCTCCTCTACTCGACACTAATTTTGGAGGCAGGCAATTCTGGTAGCCTTTTGGAGTCCTATCTTCATTTAGCAGAGCACCTCCTAGTATCCTTTCCTTGTACCTTGGTGGGTCCTGGCTTTGTCAGTGCTGCCCGTTTTGTTTGCCGTCCCCTGTGCCCTGCTGTATCGTAAAAACCGAAGCTCAGTTTCTCCAGGTCGTTACATGCCTTCAAGGTGGAAGCCGATGTATGTGTAATGCTCTGAGTACGTCTCATTTTCTTGTTGGTTCATAGATACATGTCAAACTATTTGGGGGAAGTATTTTGTCCAGCATTTTTAGTTGTTTTCCGAGGATTGGATAGATATCTTTTCTTTGCCATAGTGCCAGAAAAGGAATTCCCATTCTTCTTTCTCTTTGTGTTCCTTCTTTAGTAGTCCCTGAACGTATGAATGCCTGTGGGCAGTGAGAGTGAGGATCATGTGTGCATAAAGCCATAGAGAAAAAACACAATCAGAATTTTCAAAACATTACCCCTTGTACACATATTTTAAGCCCTAACTGGTATTAATTGAGGTAATACTAGCTGCTTCAATAAACCCAACAGTGCAGTGAATCGAAACAATAGAAGTTTATTCCTTACATATCCAAAGTGGGTGCCCTGACTAGAGAATGGCTCTCATTCAGGTGGTGATTTGGGGAACCGGGTACTTTTCATTCTGTGGCTCTGCCATTTTCTAAAAAAATGTGTGTGTGGTTTTTTTTTATGTTTATTCGTCTCAAAGAGAGAGAGAGAGAGACAGCGAGAGCAGGGGAGGGGCAGAGAGAGAAGGAGACACAGAATCCGAAGCAGGCTCCAGGCTCTGAGCTGTCAGCACAGAGCCTGATGCGGGGCTCCAACTCACAGACCGTGAGATCATGACCTGAGCCGAAATTGGATGCTTAACCGACTGAGCCACCCAGGCTCCCTGGCTCTGCCATTTTCAACCAATGGCTCCCAAGGTCATTGCACTTGTTTGGATCCCACTGGCAAAAAAAGGAAAGAACGTAGACACTCAGGAGTGACAGGTTTTTACTAACCATCCTAGATGGGGCACATTCCACTTCCTTTCCCGGTTATTAGCTAATACTTGGTAAAATTGTCACACCTGCCTGTAAGGAGGGCTGCTGGGAAAGGTATTCTGGATGTATGCCTAGGAGAAGAACAGGTGTAATAAACAGCCAGTCTGTCTCTGCTATGCATTTCCTTTCTGAAACTTTGGCCCCACCTGTTTCTCACTTCTCTGAGCTCCTTTTTCACTTAGAATCGGTGCCACCAAGTTTAGAATTTAATTATTCTGAATCATTTCGTGTTCGAACAGCTTAAACCCCCAACTATATAATAACTTCCTCGAGGTGTGAATTTTGTGCCGAACGTTTGAAAATGCCCCCTATCACTCAGTTTTGGACACACGGTAGGCTTTATGGAAATCAAACCTCTGAATGAAAGGAGAATGTTCTTGCTCTAAGGAGATGACTGCAAACATATTTAGGGGTGCGGTGTTGTGATCTTCAATTTATTTATGACGTTGTGCCTTCACGTTTTCTCCTTAGATTTGAAATTTATCAAAGTAATAATTTGGAGGGAAAAAAACCCCAATCCCCTGAAGTTTGGAGAGGACATTACACACAACAGTGGCACGTCCATGGGGGGATCATTTTCTTTCTTTCTTTTTTGAGAGGGAG
Organism: Acinonyx jubatus; assembly: GCF_027475565.1. Lineage (NCBI taxonomy): Eukaryota > Metazoa > Chordata > Mammalia > Carnivora > Felidae > Acinonyx > Acinonyx jubatus. The sequence continues at coordinate 130,537,705 of NC_069386.1, read as the reverse complement.
AGGGAAAGAGAGAAAGAGCATGCGCACGAGCTGGGGAGGGACTGAGGGAGAGGGAGACAGAAAATCCCAAGCAGGCTTCATGCCCAGTGTGGAGCCCCACGCAGGATTCATGACCTGAGCCGAGATCAAGAGTTGGATGCTTAACCAAGTGAAGCCGCTCAGGCACCCCTCCATGGGGAGATCATTTTTATCTATCTCAGAATCTATTCTGAAATGTCTTGACATCAGCCCTCTTGGTGCCCTCTGGGTTGTTATTAAAATTCATTCAGTCATTCTGGAAATACTTGTGCAAGGGTGCTAGATCCTGTGGAGCAGCTGGGTCGAGGTAAGACCCTGCCTCAGGGCCAGTCAGGTGACAGGGTGCAAACGCACTGCTCTGAGTGGGGAAAGACCTTTACCGTTGACTTTGTTATTGATAGGGCGGTGGTGAGGTTCTAGTTTATTTGTAGGATGGGAAGGGTAAAGGCTTCGTGCAACCCCAAGTCCTTTAGGAGAGACTTTTCGTTTCTCTTCCCTTTGCTTTTCCGCCTTGCTTCAGGAGGCCAGCCTTTCTCTAGGCCAGTAGTTAGCAAATCAACAAGCAGAGGAGTGTGGCTTTAGAATATTCTCCAGGGTCACAGATAATCTCAGCTGAACGGGACCCTGGGTTATTGGCTTCAGTATCACTCTCTGCTGGAGTTGAACGCATTACTTTGTTGCTAGGCTCAATGTTTTTAAGTTCTCTATTTTTATTTTCTGTTGCTATTGGTCTTATAGTAAATGAGAATGACATATGGACTTGAGTTAAACTGTTGGAATCATCATTTGTTTTCTTTTCATTGCACAGTTTTCTTTCTCTACTGCACTGTACTGTGGATGGGAAAATACACTGACGTCTTAGTAACTCCAACTAATCTATTATCCACCTGCTCAGATACAAGCACAATGCATGTGGCAAATTACTTTATATGCCAATAAAGCCTCTGTTTTGGAAAAATGTTGGGCTGTTTATATTCAAAACATTGTTTTGAATCAAGCCATCTGAAATATTCTGGTATCCTGAATAGCATCATCAAAATTCCAGGAAGGGTCAAGCTGCAAAATACAAGATGTGGTGAGTCTATAATTAGGTATTGACCATGTTTTATCTGCCTGAGCACCTCCTCGGGCTTAGCTCTGGCGTTGGGCAGAGAATAGCTTTCGAGCCCAAAGGAGTTCACGTTAGAAGATGACCCAGCTGGTAAATGTGGCTCCCTCAGTAGCCAAGACAGAGCAAGCCCTTTACTTATCATGTTGTTTCATTCATGCGGCAGTGCATAGAATTTCTGGCAGGTGAGAGCAGAGCACAGCATTTCCAATAAAATCAATGCAATGAAGATGGGTAGGTGCATAGTGGTCTTCTTGGAAATCACGTCCATTTTCTTCTCAATTCTAAAGCTTTTCTAATATCTTTTTTAGAAATTTTTTTTTCTCTTGTTTGGAAAAATTTCCAAAACTACTCTTTTGGAGGTACCAAGTCTTAGCCAAAGACATTAACGAGATAGCCCAGAACCTAGCAGACGGGGTAGAAGAGCTAACTCTCTCTGTGGATGCAATGGGCTACTGAGTGGTCTCTTTCTGCATTGAGCAAGTGCTCATTTTTATCCTTAATGCCAAATATTCAGTGCTACAAGGGGAAGGACAAGACTTCCATATTTTTGAGGTTGCTGATGTGATTTTTAAATTAATTTATATGTTTTAAGCAAAGTACTCCATGCAGTATTATTGGGGTGATGATATATGCTGATTTGTCTGTGATAGTTTTGGTTTATGCCCTGTTGCCCCAGTATAATCACTAATAGTGTCTCCTTTTATTTTCAAAGGCATCCTGGTTTTTATGATAAATTATAGTCATTGTACTTACAATACTAGTCAATGTATCTAGCAAAAGTATATCAGATTTGTTCAGACCAGCTTGTCTGCTGAGAAGAGCTGCTTAAAATTAAAAAGAAAAAGAAATCAGTTTGGAAGCACTGGAGAGTCATCAAGGCAATGAGGAATTGTGAAGCCAAGATTTGGGGAAAGGAAAGCCCTAAGAGATGAGCACAGATTTTGGATCCTTTTCTTGAGACAATTGTCACTTCCAAAATTAGTGGCCAAGAGACTGAAAAACTTAGCAGAGCTTTCAACAGACTCATGGAGTTGGGGGCATTATAACTGTATTCAAGTCCTGCCAAGGAGCAGAAGCCCTAGTAAACAACCTAGGCTTTCATTTGGAACTCTGAGTCAAGATGAACCAGAAATAGAAAAACTCACACAGGGACTGATGCCAAAAATCAAATATTTTCAGATTAGTGTCCCTAGCTTAGTTGCTTGCCAGAAGCAAAAGTTAAAATCCTCTCTGGAGGAAGATATATGTTACAGAGCCTCATGTTGTTACTAGAGTTTTTCATGTACTGTATCTGTCACCTGGTGAAAAATAATTAGATGTGAGAAGGCAAGATTTACACAATCAACAAATAGATAAAGGGGATTAAGAGTACACTTATTTTGATGAACACTGAGAAATGTACAGAACTGTTGAATCAGCATATTGTACACCTGAAACTAATATAACATTGTATGTTAATTATACTTGAATAACAAAATCTATAAATATATATTTTAAAAGAAAACATAGGAGAGAGAGAAAAGATTTACAGATGTATTCTAGGTGACTGAGGTTCTTTAAGGTAAGAAATAAAGACAATGAAGAAGAAAAAAGATACACCTAAAAGAGATCCAGATAGTGGATTAATCACATATGGTCTCTAAAATAACTGTTATTAAAATATACAAATAATTAAAAGATAAGATGTTAAGATTTGCCAGACAACTAAAAATCATAAATAAGAATCTGGAACTGAAAGTTTTAGTTACTGAAGATGACTTATAAGTAGATGAACTTTTCGGGGTGATGGAAGTCCTCTCAGATTGGATTATAGTGATGATGATGGTTGTACAATTGAGCTAATATACTGAAACCATCGAGTGTATATTTATAGTAGGTAAATTATATGGTATATAAATTGCTTCAATAAATGTATGGATGGGTTCAATGGAGTAGATGCCGTCAAAGAGAGAATTAGGGAACTGAAATATAGAGAGGAAGAAAATACTCAAAGCATGTAGAGACAAAATAATGGGAAGTAAATATAGCATTTTGAAAGACATGTAAAATATGGTGGAAAGGCCTAATATGCATGGAATCAGGAAAGGAGAGAGAAAATGGAGCAGAAGAAATAATTGGAGAAAAATGGCTGAGAAATTGCTAAAACAAACAAATGACACAAAGCTACAGCATTAAGAAACCCTAGGACAGGCAGCGTCAGTACAAAAAAAGAAAAGCTGAAAAGCAGTCAGGGCTGGAAGAATGGTTAACTCTTGTTTTCAAAGGAGCAACAATATTGACAACCAACTCTTCAATGAAACAATAGAAGTTGGAAGAAAATGGTGTGAGATCTTTAAATTGCTGAAAGAAAACAATTGTTAATTTGAATTCTATATCTGCCTAAAGAATTCCTCAGAAATGAAGAAAAACTAAAAGTTTCTTTTTTTTTTTTAATATACTAAAGGAAATGCTAAAGGGCATCTTTTGGACAGAAGGAAAATTATTTCAAATCAAAGCTCAGAGATGCAAGAAGGAATGAAGAGCAATAGAAATAATAATTGGGTAACTAACTGTAAATATTTACTCTAAAAATAATAATAAGTCCTGTCTTAAATATATGGGGAGTAAAATATATGATGAAAGGGGAACTCAAGTCTGAAGAGATTAATGAAGCTAAATTCTATGATCCTTATATTGTGTAGGATGATAAAGAACTAATTTGTATTAGCCATTAATAGGTCAAGGATGCATGTTTTAAACTCTGGATGATCTTCAAAAGAATGATAAAGGAATATAGAAATAATAAGCTAAGAGAAGGAAGCAAGAATAAGAGAACATACTCAGATAATTAAAAATAAGGGAGAAGATGGAGAAAAAGGATTCTATAGTAGATGGAACAAATAAAAAATAGTAGTCTTAAGCCCAAATATATCAGCAATTATATGAACTATAAACGGAGTAAATACTCTACTTAAAAGTAAAAGATAATCAGATTGAATTTTTAAAAGCCTATACACTGCTTTAAAGGATACAGAGGGCCAAACATAAAAGAATGTAAAAAGACATACCATGGAAATACTAACCAAAAGAGAGTTTGCATAGCTATATTAGTATCAGATAAAGTAGACCTTTTAATAGGCAAGAAGAACTGTTAGAGATGAAGAGAGATATTTCATAACATAAAACAAGATTCAACTCACCAGGAAAATATAATATTTCTAAATGTGTATGCACTTATTAAACACACACACACACACACACTCACACTCCCTCTCAATTGTAAGACCTGCAAGGAGAAATAGAGATGTTGATATAGTTAGAAATTTTAGCGTATCTCTCCTAGTAACTGATACAACCAGCAAACCATAAAAATCAGTTAGATGGGGGCACTGTCTGGCTCAGTTGGTAGAGCACGTGACTCTTGATCTTGGGGGTGTAATTTCTAGCCACACGTTGGGTGTTTAGGATTTTTGAATCTATGAATCCGCATTGGCTTAAAAATAAAATGTTAAGAAAAAAATCAGTTAGGATATAGACAATTTGAACAAAGTTAATTAACAAGCCTGATCTAGTTATAAAATAGTACACTCAACAAATTTAGAATGTACACTCCTTTCAGTACACATAGAATATTTGCCAACATTGCCCATGTTCAGTTGTGAAGCAACTCAGCAAATTTTAAAGGATTGAAATTATGCACAGTATATTTTCAGATCACAGTGACATTAAACTAGAATTCAGGGACAAAAAAGATAAGTGAAAAATCCCCATGTGTTTAAAACTTAAGCGCTCATGGGTCAAAAAAGAAATAGCAATGAAAATTAGCTAATATTTAGAAATTAATTACAGTGAAAATATGACAACCAGAACATGAAATGCAGCTAAAGCTATCCTTTGAGGGACATTTATAGCCTCAAATATATACATTAGGAAAAAAGAGAGGCTTAAAAATAAATAACCTAAGTGTTGATTTCAAGAACTTAAAAAAGGACAATTAAATTTTTTAAAAAAGTCGGAGGAAGAAAATAACAAAAATAAGAGGGAAAAGTAATGACGTAGAAAACAGACATCCCATAGAATCATTAGAGACAAAAGACTAATAAAATCAGTAAATTCTGGTGAAACCAATTAAGTAAAAAAAAAAAAAAGGAGAAATAAGCAGTACCAGGAATGACACAAGCAACATCACTACATTAAAAAGATAATAAAGGGATATGATGAATAACCCAGTGGTAATCTTATGGAGTGAGATTTTAGAAGAAATGACAGATTTTCTAAAAATGCCACTTATCCAAACTGACATAAGAAAAATAACAGTCTAAGTAGCCCTGTATCTACTCATATGAATATGTAATTAAAAACTTTACCACAAGGACAGCTTCAGCCTCGGATGATTTTTCTGTTGAATTCATTAAATACTTAAGGAAGAAATAACACATATTTTCTACAAACTTCCAGATAATAGAAGACTTCTAAGAAGTTAGCATAATTTTGATGCTAAAACCTGATGTGATAAGAAAGAAAAATTCCAGGGCAATTTTATTCATGAATGTAGATTCAAAAATCCTAAGCCAAATACTAGCAAAGTGAATCCTGCAGTAAGTTACTGCATCATGATCAAGTTGGTTGTCTTCCAGATATGCAAGGTTAGGGTGAGACATTTAAAAAATCAGTCAGAGTAATTCAGTATATAAAGAATTAAAATAATAAAGAATATAATAATAAAGAATAATAAAGAATATAAATAAAGAATAAAGACAAGAATTCCGTGATTATCTCAATAAATGCATAAAATTATATGTGATGTAATTCGACATTTATTCATGATTTTTTTTAAAAAAGAAGACTCCCCACAGTAGTAACCAAGAAGGAAATTTCCTTATGCTAAGAAGTTATCTACAGAAAATACTCTATGTCATTAAAAAGTAGGAAACATCATACATAATGAGAGATAAGTTAAAATTTTCCATTTGGTGGTAGGTAAGGACAAATAGACCAGTTATCACCACTTCTATTCATCATTGTATAGTGGATCCCTGCTAATGCAGTGAGGCACAAAAGAGGACTAAAAGTATTAAGATGAAAAAAGAATGAGTATAACTAACTATTGGGAGATTCAATTACTATATATGTAGAAAATTCAAAAGAAATTTCAGATAAATTGTTGGAACTTGCACTAGAAAGTAAGGAACTTGGAACTAGAAAGTAAATGTAGCAAGTGTGTTGGACACAGGTAAATATAAAAAAATGTATTTCTATTTATCACTAATAAACAGATAGAAATTGAATTTACATTAGAAAAAAATAATCAAATACCTAGGAATAAATCTAACAAAAATTAAGAAAGCCCCTATATTGAAAAACATTTAACCTTATTGAGAGAAATTAAAGAAGATCTAAATAAATGGAAGAATATATCATGTTTATGAAATTGAGGGCTCCGTTTTCCAAAGATGTCAGTTAATCTCCAGCTGATAGAGCCAGTGGAATCCCAGGCAAAATCCCAGGAGGGTTTTTGTGAACTTTCATAAGCTAGTTCTGCCGTTTGTATGGAAACACAGAGGACCAGAAATTGCTAAGGTAACTCTTGAAGCAAGTAAGGGAAGTAGACTTTCTCCACCAGATAGTAAGGGTTATTGTTAGGCTAGGGGGAATGATGCAGTTCAAGGACTGGTTCAAAGACTGCTGGAATAGACCAGTGGAAAAGAATAGAATCCCTTGGGGCGCCTGGGTGGCTCAGTCGGTTAAGCATCCGACTTCGGCTCAGGTCATGATCTCGCCGTCCATGAGTTCGGGCCCCGCATCGTGCTCTGTGCTGACAGTTCAGAGCCTGGAGCCTGTTTTAGATTCTGTGTCTTCCTCTCTCTCTGCCCCTCCCCTGCTCATACTCTGTCTCTCTGTCTCTGAAAAATGAGTAAATCTTAAGGAAAAAAAAAAAAAAAAGAATAGAGTCCCCACACAGACTTGTGTATGTATAGACATATTATCAATGACAAAAATGACACTGTAGAACATTTGGGATAGAATTGTCTTTTTTATTTTTTATTTGTTTGTTTGTTTGTTTGTTTGTTTATTTAACTCAACTTTACACCCAATGTTGGGCCTGAACTCATAACCCTGAGATCAAGAGTTGCATGCTCTACCAACTAAACCAGCCAGGCACCCCAGAATTGTCTTTATTATTATTATTATTATTATTATTAGTTCATTGATTTTGAGAGAGAGAGGGATGGGCAAGGAGAGAGAGGGAGAGAGAAAAACCCAAACAAGCTCCATGCTGTCAGTGCAGAGCCTGACGTGGGGCTCGAACTCACAAACCGTGAGATCATGACCTGAGCTGAAATCAAAAGTCAGGTGCTTTACCAGCCGAGCCACCCAGGCACCCCAGAATTGTCTTTTTAAAATAAATAGTTGTGGGACAACTGGATGTCAGTATTGAAAAATAATAAAACTTGACCCTAAACTTACACTATACACCAAACCCCCTTCCAAATGAATTCAAGAGCTAAATATCAAAGACAAAATAATAAAATATCCAGAAGATAATGTAGGATAATACACTCATGATTTGGGCCAGGGAAAGAATTCCTACATACGACCTAAAAAAACCAGTTATAAAGAAAAAGATGAAATCAGACTATATTGAAATGAAGAACTTCATCGGAAGAACTTTATCAAGAGGCACAGTTAAGAGAGTGAGAGCAATAAAAGAATGACAAAATTGAAAAATGGGTAATAGGCTTAAACAGAGACTTCCCAAAGGGTGGTACCTGAATATCCAATAAACATGTGAAAAAGTGCTTGACTTCATAAGTCTTCAGGGAAATGTAAATTAGAAACTACATAAAATGTGCCTGCATTTCCACAATGCCTAAAATTAAAAATGACTTTGAATAGGGGCACCTCGGTGGCTCAGTTGGTTGAGTGACTCTTGAGTTTGGCTCAGGTCATGTATGACCTTGCCTGCTCACAGGACTGAGCCCCAAGTCAGGCTCCGTGTTGACAGTGTGGAGCCTGCTTGGGATTCTCTTTCTTCCCCTGTCTTTCTGCCCCTTCCCCACCCCTTCTTGTGCATGTGTGCATGCACATGCACTCTCTCTCTCTCTCTCTCTCTCTCTCACCCTCCCCGCCCCTCTCATAATAAATAAACTTAAAAAAAATGTTTAAAATGACTTTGAATACCAAAAGGTGGAGAGGATTTGGAGAAATGAGAATTGTCACGCAGTGGTGGGGAGAGTGTGAACTGGTACACCCACGTGGAAGACTTTGGAAGCGTTAGCTAATGAAATGAAACATAAGCCTATTCCTTGAGCCTGCACTTCTACTCTGATGCACGGATTCAACAAAAAGTGAATACATATGTACCAAAAAGCATGGATAGGAATGTTCATACAGCAGTCGTCAAAGTGGCCCCAAACCGGAAACTACTCAATGTCCATCAAGAGTGTAATGTGTGCGCGCGCACACTTTATGGTCTATTTTATACAAACGAGAAGCTATATACCAATAAAAACAAATAAAGTAGAGCTGTACAACAAGTTGGATGAGTCTCGTTGCCATTAATGTGTGAAGGAAGCCACACACACCACACATCTGTATTTCATTTATATAAAGCTCAACAAACAGGCATAATGAAACTATAGACTTTAGGGATACGTGCTTAGATGCAAAATGATAAGGTGCTGTACAAATTCAGGTAATAGCTGTAGGGACGGGCAGGGGTGCTAATTAGGAGAGAGCATGATGAGAGTTTCAGGGATACTGGCAAAGTTCTATGTTTTGATTTGAGTGATCGTTACATGGATGTCTGCTTTGCAATAAATCATTGAGCTGTAGATTTTGTTTTGTGCGTTTTTCTCTGTATATTTCACCATGTAAACATTTAAACATCAAAAAAATCATGTACCTTTGCCATTGTTTTCTTGATTTTTAATCAGTTTAAAATATCACCCATTGACTTACCGTTATACTTTAGATTTTTCCCCCTTCCCTTCTTTTGAATTGACGCTGTTTACATTACGTAAACACTATTCACTGGTGAGACCAGAGGCCAGTGATATACTATGATGACAAACCCTTTCTTGTGCAACTTGTTTTTTTAACTGTTAAAAAACATCACCTCTTTTTGATTTGTGTATGCGTTTGTATGTTTATAAACATATGCTTCCCTCCTTCAGTCCTTCTTTCTTTCTTTTTTTCTTTCCCTCTCATTCTTCACCTGCCTGCCAACAGCATGTCTCAACCTAATTTTGCTCTTGGCCAAACATACCAGATAATGTGCCGCTTCCATTTTGTTTCTCCTGCTCTCATTTGCCCTGGCTGCTCAGAGAGCCCGTTCTGGAACAGGCTTTTGTGTGGGGATTTCTTTTTTGCCTGCCTCCTGTATTGTTTCTGTTTCTTGGATCCCAGGTTTTCTTCTCTTTTGGTTTGCTGCTTTAGGTGGGGCATATCCACTAACAATTTACTAAGCCAGTGTAGGAGATAAATTTTTCAAGAACTTAATCTCTGAAAATATCTTTAGTGTACCCTCCCCTTAGTCAGTAGTTTGGCTAGGTGTGTAATTCTAGATTGAAAATCCTTTCCTCCACATTTTGAAGCAATACTCAGTTGACTTCTAGCTTCTGTTGTTGCTGTTGAGAAGTCATGGGCCATTTTGATATTCGTCTTTTCTGGGTGAATAGATTTTTGTTTTTCATGGAGGCTTCTAGAGTTTTAATTTTATCCCTGGAGTGAAATTTCACGATACTGTACTTTGGTTGTGTCTTTATAGATTACTTTGCTGTGGATTTAATCAGACCTCTCAGTTGGAAGACTTTTGCTCTTACTCTGTGAAATGGTTCTTAAGGATTATGTGTTTGTTCGTTTATGTCTTTGCTTATTTTAAGTCATTTCTTACCATTTTCTCTGTGAACTACTAGAAACTCTAGTAGTCAAACTTTGGATTGATCCTTTTCTTATTTTTTCCCTCTTTGCTTGATTATCTCTGTGTCTTATTGCCTTACCTTCTAGATGGTTTCTTTTATCTCCTAGTCATGGATTGAATTTTTAATTCTGTCCATTGTATTTTTTTTTTTATTTTAGAGAGACAGAGTGACAGCGCACACACATGGAAGCAGGAGAGGGGAGGGGGGAGAGAGAGAGAGAGGGAGGATCCTAAGCAGACCCCACATTCAGTATGGAGCCTGAGAGGGCTCCATCCCACAAATTGTGAGATCATGACCTGAGCTGAAATCAAGAGTCAGAAGCTAAACCCACTGAGCCTCCCAGGCGCCCCTGTCCATTGTATTTTTACTTCTCAAGAACTTAACATTTTTCCCTGAAATATTTCTTCCCACAGCATCCTGTTCTGTTCTTTTAATAGAGGCAACAGCTTCTCTTACAAAAGATATCAGTTATGGTTTTTGCTATTTTCATCTGTTTCCTGCATTATCTCTGTCCTCTCAGACCTCCTTATTTTGCCTGGTCGTTTAGGTGTCTGATTTTCAGTGTGGGTTGTCCTTTCATCTTGCAAGGTAAGGATGTTAAGAGCTTATTGGAAACTTTGTGCTTGAATAGGGCTCATTAACCGAGGGGCTTCCCTGCTGAGTGGCGGGGTAGTGAGCCAGTTTCTTCAAAGCTCAGTATGTGTGACGAGTTTTACTCTGGGGCCATTCCATTTCTTCAGAGAAGGATTTCGTAATCCTGCCTGGTATCCTGATAGCCAGGCAGGCAGGGGACAGGCTCTCACTGTTCCATTTGCCCTCTCTTTTCAGCCTGGTATCCGCTCCTGCTGTCTTCTCTCCGATTTCTCCAGCCTTAAGCCTGGCTCATACTGGGAAAGGGGAAGGAGATTGTGGAGTTATGCCCAAGAGGGGTGAGAACTTGAGGGGCTAGCTTCTCACTGGAGAGTTTAGCTCGACTCCACATCTCACTGCCGCCTTCCACTATGTCTGACGTCTCCAGTGCCTGAGCCTTTCTGGGATTCTGTGAGGCCAGTCCACTCGCCCTGATCGGTTTTCCCCTCCGCTGGAATTCTAGTGTCAGCCTTCTTCATTCTTCATTATGCCCCAATTCAGCTATCACTCTTCCATATACCTACAGTCTTCAAGACACTGGTTGACAACTCTCATCTGCCATTGTCCCCTCTCTCCTTCTGTTCGTCCTCATGTGCTTATGTTAACTCTTTGGGGGGGAGGGGCAGAAACCATGACTTCTACATCTTTAGTTTTCTTGCAGAGGCAAGCACAAAGGTTTAGGAAACACTGATTGACTGATTGACTGATGCCCACGTCGCTAACCATTGAAGTACTCTGCCTTTCCTGCCTTCTTGAACCTTCTCCCCATGTCCTCCTGTGTTTCTTACTTGCGGGTGGGTAGGTCCAGACGATAGCATCTACCGGGGTGCTACATCCACCTCTCTGTGGGCTCCTTCTCCTTTCTGTCGCCTGGGTGCCCAGCGATCCCCGACCCTGCCAGGCGTCAGCCCATCACCTGTGCCCAACACTTCTGCCTCCTTTGGCTAAGCCGCCTTGCTTCCAAACTGCCTGGAAAGGAGGAGTAGGGAGGGGAAGGGAGGACCATTCTGAGATGCCTGAAGGGGCTGAGTTTCTTTTCCTCTCCTAAGCAGAAACAGGGTGCTCTTAAAATAGCTTTTAGAGCTTTGTGACGTGAATACCGCCACGCAGCCCTTCTCGGGATTGGCTTATTGTTGAAAAGAAAAGTCTCCGGGAATGTGTATGCCGCACTTTGATGCTCATGGCAGATGTTGAGAAGCCGCATCTTGACTGCTGCTGCTAAGTGGCTTCAGGGTAGAGCGCTGCCAATGTCCAGGCCTGGGCTGGCGTTCACAGCATCTCTAATTGATGCTTCACTGGCGCTGCTGCGTCTCTTGACCTCAGCTGGCTGGGCTTTTGTCTCCCTCTTCCACTCATGCATTTGCGAAGCTGGGAATGTGAAACGTTTCCAAGGCTGTGTGGACCACGGCGTCCTAGAACCATGAGGAGCACTGAGGCCATCTCAGTGATCAGTAGGCACCTTCTCCCTCTCTTTTCCTTCTTTGTAACTGGAAGGTTGTTTAAGCGTGGTCCGTTTCTTCGGCTTCCTCGAGTTTTTTTCTATCATGAGACTCACTTGTCTTTCACCAGTAATTTGACTTGGTGGAAAGGACTAAAGGTTCTGACAAGGGTACCGTGCTTTGCTGTTCCCCACAACATCTCACGCCATCAGCGTATCCTTCCTTTGCTTCCCAAAGACGAGGATCTGGAAAATTAAAAAGAAAAAAGTGTTTGTGTTTTAAATGGCCCGTGCCTAGAGGTAAACTTGAAATGCTTCGGTAAAGTCCTGTTTCACGGTGATCTGGAGGGAAGAGGGCCCCTTATCGAGAGATTATACGAACACATCGTTTTGCACAAAAACAATGTGGTTTTAGTCCCATAATCTGGATGTGCGTATGGTAAACGCTCAGCCCTGCTATTTAGTTATTGCCAGGAAGAAAAATGGCTGTGGTTCAAATATTCTTAGACAATTTAATTTTTTTTTTTTTGGTAAGTATTCCCCAATCTTAAATTGCTTTATAGTTAATGATACCATAGAGCAGGTCACTTAATTTGTGGCATATGTTTTGCAACTAGTTAATCTTCGAGGGCACACCAGAAAGCTGCACGGTTGGAAGACAGACACGGTCCAGCCTTTAAAAGATGGGCGTTTGATTACATCTCACAGAATTCCAGGCTGGAAGTATTTCGGTTCGGGGAAACTTGATTGCCCATTTGTCCTCATGTTAAAGTGGCTTAAAATCGTTGCTGCAAGGGGATGGCTGGCTCTGCCCATGAGTACCGAGTGCCTTTTATTTAGGCTTGTATCTTTGCCAAGTCCTTCTTCAGGAAGACGGCAGCTCTACCCCACAGACCTGCTATGTCTTGACTCATGCGTTCCCATACTTCACTAACGACACAGGAGAGCCGCATTCCAGATGCCAGCGAGAAGCTTTACCTCACAGACGGGTCTGCCCAGCACTGATCGGACCTTTGGCGGAGCGAGGTGATGTTTACCAACAGGTTGTCTGACCTGTGCCTGAATTCAGCCTGACCGCTAGAAAGCTCCTAATCTGACATGATGTTAGCCTTGAGCTTTCATTGAGTCGTGCTCTGTCCTGGTGCCATCGTGGAGTGTTGATGTCAATGCTAGCACAAAAAAGCCCCGTGTACCCCTTTGGTGTGTCTGTTACCGGTTGTATCCAAACCATGGTTGCTGGGCTTCGTATGACTTGTAGATAATTGTTGCTTGTCCCAGACAGTGGTTTCAAAACTTTGGAGTTTGATTGCCTATAGATGAGGCACATACCTTCCAGCTGTCTCCAGTCCCCACCGTTCCCTATCATCTCGCACTTGTTGTTTCACTCAGTTACTTTATCTGTCTGGCTCCTGTGGCCGTTTGAGTTTGCAAATCCTGCTTTACACAGTGTGATGGTTAATTTTATGTGCCAACTCAGTGAGGCCATGGTAGCCAGATATTTGGCCAAACGCCAGCCTAGATGTCCCTGTGGAAGTATTTTTAGATGAGATTAACATTTAAATCATTAGACTTTGAGTAAAGCAGATTTCCCCCTGTAATGTGGGTGGGCCTCGTCCAATCAGTTGAAGACCTTAAGAGAAAAAGACTGAGCCCCTCTAAGGAAGAGGGAATTCTGCCTCCAGACTGAGTTAAAACTTCATCTGCAGCATCAACTCTTCCCTGAATCTCCGGCCTTCTGGACTACCCTGTAGACGTTGGACTCTCCAGTCCGCATCATCTCGTGAATCAATTCCTTGAACTAAATCTCTCTCTCCATGCATCTACACATCATTGGTTTTGTTTGTGTGGGGATAATTAATACACACAGTGAGCTCTTTATAGAGACCTGCAGGAGCAAACAGTTGGTTTCCTCGTGTCTTACGAATGCTGAGTCAGGTAATTGGAAATATTTCTCCTTTGCATTGACTTTAAAAGCTTACAACCAAATTTACATCGTAACCGTAGCAGCTTTAGCAAATACGTACTGATAGATACAGACTACCCACCACTGGCAGCAGAGACTCACCCAGAGAATGGTGGTAGGGATACCAGATTCCGATTGTGTTGGGAGGGCATTTGGTTAGCGCATTTCATTTGAATCCCCCCCCCCCCCCCCCGCCTTCCTCCTCCTGCATTCGGTAAGTGTCTCAGTCCTTTTGGAGTGCTGTAACAGAACACCCATAGCTGGGGGGCTTATAAAACAACAGAGATGTATTGCTCATAGTTCTGGAGGCTGGGAAGTTCATGATCATGGTGTTGGCAGATTTGGTGTCTGATGAAGGGCCACTTCCTGGTTCATGGATGACCGACTTTGCACTGTGTCCTCACATAGCAGAAGGACCTAGGGACTGATTGCTCTGGGGTTTCTTTTACAAGGGTGCTGATCATAAGGGGTCTCTTTCATAAGGGCTCCACCTTCAGAACCGAATCCCCTTGCAAAGACCCCCCCTTCTAATACTATCACATTGGGGGTTAGCACTTCAACATATGAATTCGGGGGGTGGGATGCAAGCATTTAGCCTACCACGGTACGCCATCTTGAATATTTTGCAGAACAAGATGTAGGTGTAAGCAACCAGAAAGGTAGAGTACCTTTTTATCCATCTGTTTCAAGATAGCATACACTTTTGAGTCATGACCAGAGAGAGCAGCTTCAGGGAGCAGTTCTGGAGGCACTAGAACATCTTCAGCTGCCTTACGCTAACGCACTTCAATCATGGCAGACCACGTCTTCTTCAGACGTTGGCTTTGTGGGTCCGTAGTGAACTTCCCACTGTGCAGGATGCTTTGGTGACATTTTCTTTAGAAAATGCAAACTAATCTATAAGGATGGAAAGCAGATGAGTGATTGCCTGGAGACGGCAGGGAGGAGGGGTTTCAGAGGGACCCGAGGAAACTTGGAAGTGATGAGTATGGTCATTAGCATGACTGTGATGACCGGATCACAGGTGTAACAGGTGTATACACATGTTAAACCTCATCAAATTGTACTCTCTAAATATATCTTGCATCCCAGGAAAGCGGTTTTAAAAAGGGGAGGTTGGAGTCAGCATACCTAAGGTCAGCATACCATGGTTAAGCCAAGGTGTTTATATTCTCTCTGGGGCTGCTCATTTATTCACACTAATTAAAAAAAAAAAAATATGTTGTTGCATGCCGATTGTGTGGCAGACACTAGGTGTGGCCACTAACAGAAAGAGAGCAAGGAAGAAGGAAACCGGAAGTAGATGATGAGCCTCCTTCCGGAGACGCTGAGTTCGGGGTGTCTGAGGACTCGTCCAGTAGAACTGGGGAGTTCAGGCAGTTGGAAACACTGAGACACGCTTGCCAAGAGAACAGGGCTTGAGGTCGTGATTTCGATCCATCCCGTGAAGAGTGGACAACTGCAGCTGGGAGGTTTAAGGTTTATTAAAGTAAACGTGTAGAACAGGTGGCTGGAAACCCAATGGACGTCTTAGTGTGTGTGTTCTCCCTGAACCAGAAGACTTGAAAGAATTCCTTTTCTTCCTCCGTTCCAAAGAAAGCAGTGAAATGTTTGTATTTGGAGTCTAGACCCCCTTACCTCAGTGGGTTGTTGCAATGTCTTTGTGTCCTGGGGCTGCACGTGGGGCTTCCAGCTACTTGGAAGTTGACCTCCACTCAGACTTTTGTGAGGAAAGTAGATGGAAGTCACAGATGTGAGGAAGCAAGGGGATCTGAGGATACAAGAACGGTTCAGTATCACAGATGGGGGTTCTGAGAGGCTGGTGGATTTCTGGGGCTTTGGGAGGGGGCCTGAGGGCTTGGGGGGAGTCCCTGGAATGAGAGGTCTGTGCCTTGAGGACACAGCAATGTGCCACATTCGGGGATGGGGTAGCATGTGGATACCGGAGGGACTTAACACCACGTACCCTGGCCCTGGGAGCCACCACCAAGGACTCCTGTGGTCCCACCTGGTTTGAGGGAAGAGAGCAGGTACCAGGAAAGGATGGCTGATGGGCATCCTGGAGGTGGCTCTGGGAACTGGACTCCCACAGGGCCTTTTCCCTGTTCTCTGGGTCCCATGTAATTCCCCAAGGTGTTTCTCTAATGCCAGGAAAAGGGAAAAGTCCTTAAAAACACTTTTGACATGATTTCCATTGAGAGATGCCTTGAGATCCAGATTTAATTGGATTTGGAAGAAATAAAGTAACGTCATATCCCTCACACTCAGTGTGTACCACTTATGGAGCACGTGTATGCCCATTACAAATAAGACCAGGTCAAGATCTTCAGGGAGGGGCGCCTGGGTGGTTCGGTCAGTTAAGCTTCTGACCCTTGGATTCAGATCCGGTCATGATCTCGTGGTTTGCATCTTCAAGCCCCGCATCGGGCTTTGCACTGACAGTGCAGAGCCTCTTGGGATTCTCTCTCTCTCCCTCTATCCGTGCCCCGCTTGCTCTCTCTCTCTCTGTCTCTGTCTCTCTCAAAATAAATAAATAAACTTTAAATAAAAAAAGATCTTCAGGGAACACACACTAGGGGGAGAGCAGCTTCTTTTCTGGAGGGTTGATCAGGCAATCAAGTGTTGGTACAAGGGATCATACAGAGGAGAGCTGGGCAGGGTTGGGGACCCTCTAGAAATCACCAGTTCCATTCCCTTGCCTAAATCTTTCAGTAGGATGAGATTACATTGTCTCTAAATGGTTTGGGTAAAATAGGCCCACGTTTGGCTGTATTACGTGGTCCCTTTACTCTGATCCTTTTAATTTTTTAAAAATGTTTTTATTTATTTTTGAGACGGAGACAGAGCATGAGCAGGGGAGGGGCAGAGAGAGAGGGAGACACAGAATCCGAAGCAGGCTCCAGGCTCTGAGCTGTCAGCCCAGAGCCCAACACGGGGCTCGAACTCACGGGCTATGAGATTATGACCTGAGCTGAAGTCGGATGCTTAACCAACTGAGCCACCCAGGCACCTTAACTCTGATCCTTTTAGGTCTGTATGATTACCCACTTTGACTGAGAACCCCGCACTGTGATATCCATGGTCAGAACAGATTTTAGTTAAGACTGCACAGCATGGTAGTCCTGGAAAACAATCATAAAACTCTTTATAGGAGGAAAAGATTTCCCTATGAGAAACTCATTTTGTTCACCCATTTTATAGTTGATGAATGATGGGAAAAGAAATTCTGATCCTCATACAAGTTCCCAGGTGATTTGTTTTTGGAAAATCTTAAGAGCAGGGTGTCTACTCTTGACTGATTTTCTAGACTCCTAGAAATACTAATTTGGTGTTGGGAAAGATGGGCCTTAGAGCCATAGATTTGGGTTCAAACTTTGACTTTGCTTCCAATTATTTGGATGACCTTGGACATATCTCCGGAAATCTGTATTTTCTCTTCTTTGAAGTAGGAATAATCTATCTCATAAACATGGGGAAATACAGGGAAGTAGATTTACTCATTCTTTTATGTACTTATTGAGCAAATGTTGCTGGGTGTCTCCTTAGCGTGCTTGGAGGTTGGTGAGTTGAGTGATGAGGGGGTAAAATGGCAAGACCTCATCATGTCAGGTCTTCCAGACAAGAGAAGCATGGGTTTTATACTAAGCATAATGGGAAACTCCTGGAGAATTTGCCAGGAGTCACCAAGTCTAATTCATTAAAAAAAATTTTTTTTACATTTATTCTTTTTTTTTTTTTTTTTAAAGAGACAGAGGAAGAGCACAAGCTGGGGAGGGGCAGAGAGAGAGGGAGACACAGAATCCGAAGCAGGTTCCAGGCTCTGAGCCATCAGCACAGAACCTGACGTGGGGTTCGAACTCACAGACCACGAGATCATGACCTGAGTTAGATGCTTAACCTACTGAGCCACCCAGGTGCCCCTGAGTCTGATTCATTTTTTAAGAGAACATTCTGGCTACGGTGTGGAGGATGGAAGTAGAGAGACCTCGTTAAGAGATATGTATCTAGTATCTAGAAGAGAAAAGGAGCTTCAACTGGAGTAGTGAAGTGCACTGGTTAAGAAGTAGAAAGAGGAGGTATTTTGGAAGAACAGCTAATGGATTTGAAGTGAAGGATGAGGGATAAAGGATCAACAGGATTATTTTAGGACTTTGGAAGGTGGTATCATCTCCTGGGAGTGGAAAGACTTAGGGCAGGGTGGTGGCCATCGGGGGTTCTGTTTCGGACAGCTACATTTGAGATGCTTGTTGGGGACATCAAAAAGATAGCTGAACTATTGACAGTAGCCAGAGTATGGAAAGAGCCCAAATGTCCATCGACTGATGAATGGATACAGAAGATGTGGTATATATATACAGTGGAATATTACTTGGCAATAAAAAAACAACGCAGTCTTGCCCTTTGCAACAATGTGGATGGAGCTAGAGTGTATTACGCTAAGCAAAATAAGTCAAAGAGAGACAAGTATCATATGATTTCACTCATATGTGGAATTTAAGATACAAAACAGGTGAACATAAGGGAGGGAAGCAAAAGTAATATAAAAAACCCAGAGAGAGAGAGAGACAAACCATAAGAGACTCTTAAATACAGAGAACAAACTGAGGGTTGCTTGTGGGGTGGTGGGCGGGGGGGGGGGGGGAAGGGCTAACGGGGTAAGGGGCATTAAGGAAGACATTTGTTGGGATGAGCAGTGGGTATTATATGTAAGTGATGAATCACTAAATTCTATTGCTGAAATTATTATTACACTATATGTTAACTAACTGGGATTTAAATTAAAAACAAAAAAAGAAGAAGACAGCTGAGTACTGGCTCATAGAGCCCAGGGGGAGTCATCAGCACATGGGTGGTGCCCACAGTTCTAAGACTGGGTGAGATTGTCCAGAAAGAAAAGGGTCCAAGAGCACTAAAATGCAGAGATTGGACCAAGAAAAGATGAGCTAGCAAAAATCATTGAGTAGGAGCTCTCACTGAAGTTGGAGAACTGGACATGTACCACAGAAGCCAAGAGAAGAATCACTTTGACCGCTGGCCAGCCCCAGACACACAGTAGACAGAGAGAGTTAGTTTCCCCTTTAATGGAAATAGTATCATTCATTTATTTTAAGTCTCTCAAAAGATAGAACATTACCTTTCATGCTGGCATAAAATCAATTTGCAATGGCATTTTTTTCCTCTTTCATATGTCTTTCAAGGTTGAAATATAGAGCCCCGAAGAGTCGTGGGTTGGTCACCCCTCTTCAAAAGCATACATTTACCAGCCTGCAAATCCACCAAGTGAAGATTTCCCTTTTTCTGCCTTAAGTTCACATGATTTAATTTGCCCGAGTAACCTGCTGTCATAGGTTTTCACGGAGTCCTGATAGCTAACGGAGTAATTAATGCTTTAGGCTTTTAGGAACTGTTTCAGGTTTTTATTAATCACTGTTGTGATTGCACATATGAATTATGAAGGAGTTATTTTGGTAGTTGGGTTTCCCCTTCAGAAAAATTTCCATATTTGTTCCTTATGAACTGATAGCCTGGAGAAGAAGAATAAAAATGGGGAATAGTTGCCTGGGTCCTATGCAGACATTTCAAATTATCCAGAGTAAGGATTACTTTACAGTAAACAGAAAGAGCGTGGGTTGTTTGAAGTTGGTGGTTAAACGTTTTCTCTTTCCCCCACCATAAATTGATTAGAGATTCTCCGTGACTGCCCCCTGAATATATGGATTTTGTTAACTGTTTAAAGATGTGTTAACATCAGAAGGAATTTTGTGGGTTTTGTGTGGTTTGTCTATGATTCCCGCGTTTGGAGGAATCCCTCCTAGGACCTTCATGATTCGTGTGCTGTTCTTTTGGGAGTTTCCCAGGAGACAGAGGTATCCAGGTAACTGGAAAGAAACAGAAACCCATCCTTCTTCTTCCTTCTGATTTTATTTCGGGGCGACATCACGGAGTTTCCAAAATTATATGATTGTGTGTGCGATCAGTGTATGAAAATGGAACGCGATGGCCCTTATCAGGTGCTTAGGACCCAGTTCTACAGTGTAAAAAACAAAACACAGGAACTGTTTTCTGGGAAGCTCCTTCCCCTAAGGCATCCCCTCGCCCCAGACTTTTGCAGGGCTCAGTGCGTAAATTCTAGTGGCTGCTTGTGAGTCCTGCTCGCCCCTTTCCTTGGTGTGGGGGTAAATGTAGATTTCCCCTGTGTTTACAGGAAATTTTACTCCCTGCCTTTTACTCTGACAAGAGAAGACTGGCCGCTTTCCTGGGAACAGGGCTCTTTTCAGTGATTAGAGTGATTTTCTGTGATTCTCCCATACTTGGAAAAGATTTTTTGCGACTACAAATAAAAGACAGAGTAGTTATATCACTGTATCGATGGAGGCAGGCCACTCTGCGAGTCTCCAGTGCCTTGACTATTAAGTGAAAATACCTGTTATTGCTCTAACTGCCATTTTTACTCTTCCTGAGTGGCCGGTTGGGGTGAGCGGTGGGAGAAGGAGCTGGGTTGGGCTGGAGGAAGTCCATTTGCAAAGTCAACAGCGGAAGTATTCAGGCAGAGCCTCAGACATCTGATCTGAATTCTGTATAGATAAGGGGGGGATCCGATACTCAGCAGATGGGCCATCCTGCTAATTCTAAGAGTCACTTGCTGGGACAGACTAGGCGCGTCTAACCTGATGGTATTTTCATCTTAATTTACGTGCAGCCTGCTTTTTGTAGGTAACGGCATTTCTGACAAAGGTGATAAATTTGCTAAAGCTTAACATTCAAGATTCTTTCCTCACATGAGTATTATATAATTATATATACATTTGCGCTCAAAGTCCCAGTCTAACAAATTCCCTTCACAGGAGTACCATTTGAGTGCCCATTCTCGCATTAATTTTATTTGACATTATATCAACATTGCATTCCTAGCCTAAAAGGAGAAATCACATGCGAATGCAGGGGTGTATTTTAAAGTGCAGTATTTAGTTTGGCCGTGAAAAAAGCAGCCAGCTAAGTCGCTAAAGCAGAATTTTCTAAATTAGTTAATATAAAGTGGCCCAAACGCACTAAGTTTAAATTGTTGTAACAAAGCCCTAAATGCTGGCGCATGTGGCTGTTTTGATATTCCTAGCATTTTTCCTCTGGGGCTCCCAGAATTGGCTACGATGGTGTCTTGGGAAAATTAACTTGGGAGCCTTCAGAGGGGAAAGAAAGCGACGGAAAATAAGTCACTGTGGTGTCGCGAGTGGAATTCGCTTACGTGAGACCCCACGCGAAAGTCAAAGACCTGATTCTTCTCCCATCTGCACTAGCTTCGGAGCGAGGAAGTTTATCAGTTAAAGGTGGAAGCATGCAGTTCCCAGTTCTGCTGAATAGAGTTTCACAAACACTGCCGTTGAGTTGGGGGGTAGTTGGGAGCCCCATGCAAAAGCATTATTTCTCTGACCAGCTGATCATGTGGCCACGGCATTGCCTAGCGCTAACAGAAGTGGACAAAAGCATGATTTGGGGTTATTAGCCCTAAATAAGAAACAGTTGTGGGGTATCATCGATATCCTCTGACTTGGGGTCTCGGCCGAATTTTGAATCAGTGGCTGCCACCAGAGAGGAAAGGAGCTTATCCCTAAGCAGCATCCAAGGGACCAAACGTGGCAATTTCTTTTGGTTCCAAAATGCTGACTTTTACACACTTTGCGGTCTGTGCGTTCTCGAGCTGTGCTTTGTGCTTGGCTATCACGATGAATTGCAGACGGGGCTTTTGTTTTCAGAGAATCCACCAGCATTGGAGAAGGCCGGCCTTTGGCGTAAGTGGGGAGCGGATAGTTTGTCTCCCCTATTTGTCTTAATTCCTGCATTCGTCCGTACTCCCCATGGACCTCCAACCCTGCCAGAGTTTACTGGTCCCAAACAGACACTTCAGTCCCCTCCATGCTGTCTTCAGCGTGTTTCTGAAGTGTCAAGTGGCTGGTGACCAGCAGACCTGTGAACCTGTCCAGGTGGCAGGGTCCCTCAAGGTCGTAACTAGAGTGATTTCAACTGTGACCTCTGGAGTCATTATCCCCTGGGGGTCCCTTTGGTGCGCTGGCTACTTAATGCCATCTCTGAGAGGTAGGAGTGTTTCAGGGAAGAGAGGAGGAGAACGGTTGTGGTTTATGAAGCAGAAACTTTTGAGTCCGTATTGGCCGTCATCGTCATCAGGGCAGACAGCTTTGTTCTCGGCGCTTTCCTTTGGCTTTGAGGATTTTGTGATTTTCTTACCTGATCTCTTCTGCTTAAGCTTCTGACTAGGCCTGTGGGGTATGTTTGCATCCAGGGGTAAGCTCTGGTGATGCTGATGTGCTGTTTTGTTTCAGACTTCTGGTATAGCCTTCCCAACCGCCGGCAAGGTACTTTGTGCAGAACTAAGAGATTTGTAGGTTTCTGGCTGTCAAGGCCATTCTGGATTTCATAGGGAAGGGATTTGGAGCGCTGGAAGGGCCCCAGAGGTCTGGGCCACCTTAGCACAGGGAGATAAGCCTAGAGAGGTGAGGAGCCAGGTCTCTGGACACTTACCCAATCTTCTCTTCTCTTTCTGGCCGTTGCCTGTAGTCTGATCAGAGACGTTTCTCACTGTGACGCCCATGCAGTGGGATGCAAAGTGCTAGAAATCCCTCTGCTGCGAGCTGATAACAGCTATGTTCCGGCACCCTAAAATGGGAGGGCGCTTTGAGACTGTGGAGTTGAATCCCGAGGCCCTAGGCTCGGAGTCGATGGGCTGGGACTGGCACCTAGCTCCCTTGAACTCTCCATTCAGTTATCCGCCGCCCTCCCTGACGTGCTGTGGGTGGAGGGTGATTAGAGGCACCCATTGGCACATTCTCTCTCTTCTCTCTTCCTGCCAGCTACCGAGTGTATCCCTGCCAGGCCTTTATCACCCCCAAAGAAGACCTAAAATCTTATTAGGGAAGTATTTACCACAGAACGAATCTGTCCTTATTGAGGCCATGCCTGTGTTTTAAACTCAGTTAAATGAACTACCATTCCCTTAGAAAATATCCATTTCTTTGGAACTCTTGCTGCTGGCACCAGCTGCCCATGGGTGTCTTAGTCTAAACAAAATACACAGACTGGGGGGCTTATAAACAACAGCAATTTGTTCCTCGCAGCCTGGAGGTAGAGGTCTGAGATCACGGTGCCAGCACGGTTGGGGGGAGGGCTTCTTCCAGGTCACAGACTTCTTGTTGAATCCTTCTCTGGAGGAGGGGGCTAGGGAGTTCAAAGGGGTCTGTCTTATTTATCAGCGTGCTAGTGACCGAATCCCCTCCCAAAGACCCTGCCACTCCTAACACCGTCACGCTGGGCGTTACCATCCCAACGTGTGAATTTTGGGGGGACACAAACATTCAGACCGCAGCAAGGGGGTGACACTTTTCAGCCAGGAAGTGGTGAGGTTCTGCTCTGGAGTGGACTGAATGATTGGGGGGTGGGGGAGGGGCTGCTGATCAGAGAGTGGCTCGGATCAATAATAACTGTAGACAGTGACCTTGGAGATGATTCCCTCTGCCCCCAATCCCCTTAAAAATGACTCCTCTTTGCTCCCGAAGACCTTCTTTCTACAGATGCCCCCTCTGCCCTTAACCTTCAGCCCTGGGATGGAGAACCATTTCTGACCGGTTGCCAGTTCTCACCCCCCAGCACTTACGTTGCCTGGCTCGTCGCTTGGCCTGAGAATAGGAGCCCAGGTAGGGTCTGTATTGTGTGAAGGGGAGCTCGTGTGCAAGCTTTCTTCTCTTGCACGGTTTGGAATTTGCTAGTGAACTAGCTCAGCAGGTGGAGGGCCCAGTCCCTTCTTTAGCAAAATGCCCAGAAAGCAACAAGTACAGCTGATCTTCTCTAAGTGCAGCTTTATTGGCATCTGGCTTCTTGTAATATATTTTTAATATACTATGTATGCTGTATCTGAGTAAATCAGTAGGTATGTTTTGAAATTAAATATTTGCCAAGGGCTAGGTTCTTCTGGTGTTAAATTATTGATAACAAACTTCACAGACACTGTATGAGACTTGATGATATATGATTTTCGAGTGACCTGCCAGTTATTAGACTTTATCTGCCCATGAAATTCATTTCCAATTCAGACCATATCTACTTTGGGATTGCTTGCCAGAAATCTATTCCCAGGTTTCTCCTTATTTCAGTGAAATATCTCTGTCTCAGCACCTTTCTCAAGGTGGCTGATCTAATCGGGGGCCAATCAGTTATCACTTCTCATTTCCTTTGGCAGGTCAGTCAAACCGGGAAGTGCATCCCAGGGACGCGCAGAGGTACTAGGCGACCCACCCCCTTCACCCTTTTCCTCCGTAACGGAAGGTCGGAAGGGGTGGACTCCTCCAACCAGAGCCCTTCTCCAGGGTCTGTAAACAGAAACAGGACCACCTTCATGGTCAGGAAAACGGAAGTGGTCTCTCTCTGCCTTCCGGTCTGTCGGGAGCCTTCAGGAACCTCTCCGCACCGAACCGGGCTCAGGGATCCTCAAGCAATTAGAACTCATTTGCAGGGCACACAGAAGGCCACTGGGCCCTCAAATCTTTTTCAGCTCCCCCTTCCTATCTGACTTCTCTGCACACAGGTGCATGCTTCTGGCTGCTGCAGGGTCCAGCTGTCAGGAGGACTCTAACGTGTCATCACAGAAATAAGATTTGTCACCTTGTGTTCCCAACCTCTGTTCTTTCATGTTTAACCAGCACTCGGAATCTTGATAAACATGTCAGGGTTTCTATTTTTATTTCCTAATTAATTCCGAAAAGGAGCAGAAGACGTTGCTAATGATAGAAAAGAGAAAGGGACAGGTCGAGAGCTGAGGGTGCCTTTTGTTTCTCGGCTTCATAAGACAGTCGAACGAATATGGGCGTCTAGGAGTTTGAGCAGTTACTGGGGGCTTACCAGTGGTCTGGTGATTCGTGGGCTATCCTGGAACTGGTCAAATTCATGAGCAGGTCTAAACCGATCAAACACCATGGCAAGCTTTTCTTCCTCTACGAGTGGACAACAATACCTCATTTTCCCATGCACGAGCGAGAACAAGCATTTTCACGTATATTAATCTTCAAATTATTTGAAATGTAGTTTTTAGCACGACTTCTTTAGTGTATTCTCTGAGTACATTAAACCTAATTTAACCTTTGTCTTGATGATTCAAAATCATCTTTCTAAATATCTAGAACTGTGTGCTTTAGTGATTCCGGAATCTTAACAGTCTCGAGGGTGTAGTATTTTAATTAAACGAGCATTTCCTCTATTCCATTGTTACCAAAAAGGCTGAAATAATAGACATGAAATAATGGAAAGAGTTCTAAACTTAGAGCCCAAACTCTGGTTCTAATTTAAGTGTAATCACTAATTAGCTGTTTGACCTTTAGCACGTCTCTTAACCTCTCTGAAAATTTATTTCTTCATCTACAAAAATGGGGAATTGGACCGTCGTATTCCCAAGGTTGTTTAGATTCCTAAAATTTTATAATTTTTTGATGAAGGGCCATGGTCTTCTATAATGCCAGTTGGCTTAAGGGCCTTTGGGGGGTTAGGATTATTTGTTTCTTTATGATACAGCCCCACATTGCTAAGATTTTCTAGATATTGTGCTGGCTTTGAAGTTTTTCTTTATTCCCTGAGTTGTAAACTTCAGCCTCCAGGCCAAATTCGACCCACCACCTGTTTTTGTAAATAAAATTTTATTGGCATAGAGCCACAGTCTTTCGCTTCCGTCTATAGCTTCTGTTGAGCTGCGGTGGTAGAACGGAGTAGTCACAACGGAGAGGGCGTGAGCCACAATGCCTGAAATATTTGCCCTCTGATCTTAGTAGGAAAAGCTTGCCAACCCCTGCTTTCTTTAAAAAAAAAAATTAAAAAACAAAATTTCTCCCGTCCAGTCTATCACTTTTCATTGCAATCACGGTCTCCCTCCAGGAGTTAGTTTTAATTTACCACATCCACCTGACTAAAGGCTAAGAAACCAGTGGACACAACTAATCAGAATTAAGTTCAAAGAAAGAGTCAGTAGGTTCTGAACAGAACTTCAAGGGGACAATCCAGGGCAGGTGCTGAGTACTTGGCTTTTTAGCTGCTTAGAGGTCCTTTCTCATTTAAATGTCTGGGTCATTCTCCATAGTTATGCCCTGTAGTTGAAGCCTTACTACCCCTGGAAATTTCTGGAAATGGCTGCTTTTATTTTGCTGACCGAGATTCTGGGTTTGCCATAAAACCCTCTTCCTAGCTGTACGTGTCACCTCATGCCTGTGGCATGACCGTCACCGGGAGGCTCCCTGCAAAAGTAGTGAACCGAACCTGATCCCCACACCCCTGGGTCTCGATCCTGCTGCGTGACCCCTGGCCGCGTGACCGGAGGCAGCCTCTCTACTGCTTCGTCTGTAAGATGGGAACGATCCCGAGTACCTCGTAGGTTGTGCCGCAAGGGATAGCACGTGTTTCAGCTGCGCCCTTCAGCTGCCCTTCTGCCACTTGGGTGGACCGGTTGTGAAACGGATATGCCACATTCTGGAAAAGGAGAGGAGCCCCCAAGCAGCGGGGGGCAAGACACTGTGCTTTATTTATTTATAATTTTTTTCAGTGTGTGTTTATTTTTGAGAGACAGAGAGAGACAGAGCGTGAGCAGAGGAGGGGCAGAGAGAGAGGGAGACACAGCATCCGAAGCAGGCTCCAGGCTCCGAGCTGTCAGCACAGAGCCCGACGCGGGGCTCGAACTCACGAACCGTGAGATCGTGACCCGAGCCGAAGTCGGCCGCTCAACCCACTGAGCCACCCAGGCATCCCAAGACACTGTGCTTTAAAGTTTGCCATGTGCTAACTCGGTTGCGAGTGGCCAGGTGAGTCAGCCTTGCCAGAAGGCAGCGTTGGCTCAGCTCGTGGTAAAGTGAGACCTTGATTCCTATTAGGCCCTTGCTCCTAGATGGGGAGGAGGAGTTAGGTGAGAGGCAGGATGCAGACATTTCTGTGTCCGTAGCAGCAACAGCACCAACCCCGGTTCCTATCAATTACTGGTAATAATGCTGTTTTGTGGGCATGGATGTGAGACCGTGTGTGTATATAGACTATGGCCTCGCTCTGTGGTCTATACATTCCTTAAATGCAGGAACTATTTTTTATTTTAGCTCCAGATCCCCATGGAAGAGAACAATGTCTGGCATCGACAAGTACATGTCAAATCGATGTGTAATGATCAAGGTGTTCGGGTGGCACAAAAGTTTCTGCTGAGGCTTCTGCGTGGCCCAGAGGTCTAGGTAGACCTCTGTCGTAGCCATTCATTTAAAATGGGTTCCCTGTACTGTGCTCAGTGTCAGAACACGGCCCCCTCTTGGAGGAACTAGCCCTTCCTTTTGGAGAAAGAACTAGAAGGCAGGCAGCAGCTGCAGTGACAGCCCCAGCTGGGCTGAAGTCTGGGAGGGAAGTCTTGTCTTAGCCGCTGCTCCCCTGGGATCGCCACAGCCGTCTGTCACCTCCGTCCCGCCCCTGCCTCTGAGACTGGACGCCTGCCTCACCTCCATTCCTTTGGCCTCTCTGCTGTCAAGGGGTGATCAGACTGGAGGAACTGAAAAAAAGACTAATGTACAACTCAACTTGAAGGTCATCTAAGAAAGGGCTAAACTATACAGCGCGGTGACTGACTGTAGACATTTGAAAGTTGCTAAGATCTTGAAAGTTCTCATTGCAAGAAAAAAAATGTGTAACTGGGGGTGATGGATGTTAGCTAGACTTCTTATGGTGATCATTTCACAGTATACACAAATATCGAATCAGTATGTTGAACGCTGAGAGTAAGATGATGTTATCTGTGAATTACACTAGAGTTAAACAAAAAGGAACCTACCCATCCTTGATCCATGTGTAAATAAATACATACGAATTTCTAGGGTACCTGCCTGGCTTACTCGGTAGGGCATGTGACTGTTGATCTTGGAGTTGTGAATTCTAGCCCCACTTTGGGCGTAGAGCTTACTTACAAAAATTCATAGGAGTTTCTTTCTGTTCCATGTACTGTGCTGGGAAATGAACAGCAAACACTTGATTCATTCATTAAAAAAAAATTACATTCTCTGATTTTTGCCAGGCTTATGCTAGTTGTTGAAGTTACAGCAGTGACGAGGACAGAGGAGGCCTTGCTGGGGAAGAATTCATTTAACAAGTAAACAAGTGAAACAGTTGCAAATTGTGATGAGAAACAATGAGGGATACAAATGTTAGGGGCCAGCTCTGAGGAGGTGACATTTACGAAGAGTCTTAAAAATCTAGAAGGAGCTTCATAATGCAGATGACCAAGATTCCAGGCTGTGGGCACGGCATGTGCAAAGGCCCTGAGGCTGATGGATGGAGTCTGGCTGGTCTGCGGGATTGGAACAGGGTGAATGTGTGGGAATGGGTGGCCTCGGTGGAGGTCCAGGAGGTGGTGCTCAGGTGCAGGCTGCTCTCGGAGGAGGTTGGGTTTATCGTAGCTGCCATTGGCAAGCCACTCGTTGGCTTCACGCGTTCAGGTTTCTATTGAGAGCATCCCTTTTGCTGTTGTGTGTAGGAGGTCATGGAGACCAGGAGAGTGATGTCCCTGGACCAGAATAAGGTAAAGCCCTGAAGAAGTGAAGGTGAAGAGAACGTTCTGGTGGTTTGGAAGGGAAGTCGGGGGGACAGGGAGGTGCTGGGATGCTGACATCTAGGAGGTGGCACTTATGAGAGAAACTGGGGTGAGTAGAAGGACAGATCTGGGGGAAAAGGGTGCCGGTGGCACAAGGCACCTATTGGAGTTGGTAAATGTGAACCAGTGCAACCTTTCTTATCCCTGCCACTCATGCGTCATTCTGCGCACCGATGAGTGCCTCGCTTTCTTCCTGCACATGAATCTTCCCCTGGGACCCCTCTGTACCCACATTCGTACCATGTTGCACCTTCATAGTTAGCACAATCGCTCGCCTGCAGTAGATTCTCAAGAAGTAATTGTCGATGCACACTGCGTCCCCAGCTTGTTCTGAGAACCCGATTCCAAAACAGGAAAAAGGAACTGTGGGTGAAGGGGGCGCAATGCAAATGAAAGAGGGGCTTTTGTGGTGTCAGTGAGGAAATGAGTATTTTTCGAAGGAGGGACCTGAGACAAGTGATGAGGA
This sequence comes from Acinonyx jubatus, assembly GCF_027475565.1. Taxonomy (NCBI): domain Eukaryota; kingdom Metazoa; phylum Chordata; class Mammalia; order Carnivora; family Felidae; genus Acinonyx; species Acinonyx jubatus. The sequence goes on along the minus strand of NC_069386.1, from coordinate 130,508,514 downwards.
AGAAATGAGAGAGAAGCTGGTTTTAGGGGACACACCTAGACCTCTGCCCTTCGAGGCACCTCTCTTGGCTGCTGCACCTGAAACCTTGGGTCAGCTGTGTTGGAAGCAGGTCGCACATGGACACCTGTCATCTCTTTCCTTTCCATTTCTCCTCCTTTTCTCCTCTTCTCTCTCTTACTGCGTCCTTAGAGGAAAAAAGGCAAAGTGAAACGAGGAGGAGGGGGGTGGGTAAGAGAAGGAGGGCAAAGCCACGGGCTTCATTCAGGGGTCATGGGCCAGGGGATGTCCTTTGAAATACGTGGCTGCTGTCACACACACACACACACACACACACACACACACACACACGAATGAGTTGTGAATAGTTTCATCTCCCCCAGACCAGCACAGTGAACACTATTTTCGCTCTATGGTTTCAGTGTTCTGGAAGATTGAAGGTAGCGATAGTAATGAACTTAAAAGTCTATTTCTGCGATAGGTCCCACGTCCTGAACTAGTAATTTCTGACAATGCAAAATAGCGAGCGCAGTGTCTTGCGATTTTGAAAGTTACGCATTTGTTGCATTTAAAAAAAAATTTTTTTTAAGTTATTTCTTCCCTGTAGGAAAGTAAAGAAATCCACAATAAAATAATAATTAAATGCTGACAGTGCTAAATTTCTACCCAGCATGAGCTGGCAGCGGTTTCCTACCAAAACATTAGGTCATTTGAAGAGAAAAAACCTGATTAAATACCTCTGTAGGCTTCTCTGATTAGCCGTTCTTAAAAGAGTCTGTGACAGTAATGAAAGGGTGTAATTTGACAGCCGTAATTTCCTCTTGAAAGAAAGGTAACGTAGAATAGCGTGTACGCGTGAGGTTTTTACAGGAATTTCTTGTTGGTCTTTCCTAGTGGGTTTGTTTTACTAATCATTCGTTTCTAGCAGCTCTGAAGAGCCCACTAGCCAGGAATTATGTGAGATGAAAAGTACGTCGTCTTCCGGGCGTGAGGCTTGGGGGGCGATTTCAATGCCAGCCTCTCTTTTCTTTCTTCTCCACCCAGTGGGTTTTATATTTCTCGGGCTAAATGACCTTGACACGGCCAGGTTTGGGAAATGAAGTGTTGGTTGCAGAGATCCTCTGTGCGTCCCCGTGTATTAATTTTCTGCGTCTGGCAGCTCCCAGCGTCTCTTTGTATTAACTCGCCACGGCATGAGGGCTGCAGGCCAGATTTGACGGAAGATGGAATGATTATGTGGCATATGGTAAATGCCACCGCCACCACTAATTACTCTTTCTTTTCACTTTTTCCTTGGCTTCCACTGGTGATCGGGGCGGTGGGGGGGGGTGGTTCTTGAATTTGGAAGTGTTTACCTTGTGTCAGCCCCATTATATACTCTCGCCCTCAGCGGATGTTGGAGCAGCTGACTTTCTGGGCTCTAATGTGATAGAATTGGAATTTCAAACCTAAGAGCAGACTAATGGCTCATCCAGCCCCAGGACTTTATTCGAGAGACGGAGATCTTTGAGAAGGGGAGGTTAGCCGGGGAGGCAGGTGCAGAATGGAGCCTGGAAGTGAAACCTCCCCAGCCCCGGACAGACCTGGTTTTCCCTTTGCTGTCCCGCCTCTCAAAGGCTGAAGTCAGGCCAGTGTATGAGCGTCCCACGGCTGCCATAGCAAAGTACCCCAAGATGGGTGGCCCAAAGGAAGAGATTTATTCTCTTACACGTTCAGGGAGTTAGACATCCCAAATCAAGGTGTTGGTAGGGCCACGCAGACTGAAGGCCCTATGGCAGAATCTGTTCTGTGCCTTCCTCCTAGCTTCTGGTGTTGCTGGCAATCCTTGGCAGTCCTTGGCTGTGCCAGCATAGTCCCAGTCTCTGCCTTAAGCATCACGTGCTTGCCTCCCCTGTGCATCTCTCTCTGTGTCTCTCCTCTTGTAAGGACACCAGTCATACTGGATTTAGGGCCCACCTTGCTCCAGTGTAACCTCATCTTAACTAATTACATCTGCAAGGTCCTTTTCTGAATAAGGTCACATTGTGAGGTTCCGGGAGTTAGGACTTCAGTGGATCTTTTGGGGGGGGGGGGACACAATTCAACGCATAACGGGCGGGGCTGGGGAAGGTTTTCCAGGAAGGGTTTTTGGAGACGTTTAATGGCGATGAATCATTATCACCTTCAACTGTACTTTTGGTGCTTGTTCTGTCTTTATCCTTTTTCCTGTCAAGTGCAGGAACCTGAGTCCTTTCCATTTATTATTAATGATGATGATATGTAGCTTTCACTTTTTAGCTAGGAGTGAGAGCATGTGAGTCAACCTAAGGATTAGCCAGAAAAAAAAAAAAAAGGATGAAGTTAAAAATGATTCAGAGGCAAGATTTGAATTGTAGATATTTTTGTAGAGATTCTCTGGGTTCTTTTTCAGTCTGCATTAAAGCCCTTCAGTTTGGAGAGTTGGTTCTATTTATTTTTATATTTGCCCCATATTTATTTATAATTTAGAACAATTATCATTTGGCATACACAATCATTCATTCTATATTATTTGTTCTGTAATTTATCCAGAAGTCCCAATTATCCTGCCTTTCTCCTTGACTGATCCCTCACTCTAAATTCACCTTCTGGAAAGATTGACCATTAAAAAAAAATTTTTTTTTTAATGTTTACCTATTTCTGAGAGAGAGAGAGAGAGAGAGCACGAGCGGAGGAGGGGCAGAGAAAGAGAGAGACGGAGAATCTGAGTCAAGCTCCAAGCTTTCAGCACAGAGCCTGACGCAGGGATCGAACTCACAGACCACGAGATCATGACCTGAGCCAAAGTCAGACGCTCAACTCACTAAGCCACCTGGGCGCCCTTTGCTGTCACCTTGCATTTGCCCTCACACCAAACAGATCAGCTCCCTCATCTCCAAATATACCTTCTTGCTCCCTCCCTCCATCCTCTGCTCTGACTAGATGTCCCCTTTCCCCTGCTGCCGCTCAGAACCCAGCCTCCCCTCTGGGGCTCCCATCCGTCATCCCCTCCTTCATGGACCCTGCTCCAACAGGAAGCGGTCTCCTCTTGGGTGAAGTCCAGTGGACTTCATTTGTCGGCACCTCGTTTGGGTCTCACACGACTGCCCTTCAGTGCCGTCTCTTTGTAAAAGTAGCCAATTAGTACCACTGTGCCCCCTTGGTGTGGCTGTGGGACGCTTATGGTACTGCCTGCCTCTCTGCGGTTCTGACCATCCGATGAGACAGAACGTTACAATCACTTGAAACTCGTCTATGAGCAGTGCTATGCACATATTTGTTGCCTGATGTGAGTACTCACCTGTAAAATGGACCAATTAATAATAGTACCTGGGGAGGATAGTGGCACCTGGCTTATAGTGATTCATCAGTGATAGTTAGCTGCCCTCCCCCTCCTCCTCCTCGACAGTATCTCTGCAGACAGGGTGCTTCGCCCCTTTAGGATAGAGGGATCCCCTCCCTGCGTAAGATGGGTCCTGACACTGGGCGATCAGTAGACACTAGCCGGCCAAACTGAGAGTCCCATCCCTCTGTGCACAGTACCTGCATTTTCCTATGTCTCCTTTTTCCCGGGACATTGAAATTCCCCCTGATCACTCTTTAGCCTGGAAGTTTTTAAATGAATAGAAATCGGCAGTGTTGATGTTGGCTCTAAACCTAAATTCGTGTGATGGGTGAATCTCTGTGGTCATGCAGATGTCATCATTCGGAAGTGGTCCAAGTTCTTTTTCTTTTGAGACCTCCTCGTGAGGGTGTCACATGGGCATGTCTTGAAAGGGAGCATCCTCTAGTAGGAGCGTGGTCTTGACAGCATCGAGGTTTGTGTGGGAACCCTTGGAAGGCATATGCGAGGGCAGAATTGTCCTACAAAATGGTGGGGCAGCCAAGGGTGGGTACAGCTCTGTGTTCCTCGTGTGGTGTGGGGGGTAGCTGGGTAGATGAGAAGAGACAGAAAAACCTTGCAGGTGACTACTTGGAGGTAAACTTCGATATGTTGTCTAAAACTACATGGCACGGGCACGTGGGTGGCTCAGTCGATTGAGTGTCCGACTCGATCTCAACTCAGGTCATGATCTCACGGTTTGTGGCTCTGAGCCCCACATCCAGCTCTGTGCTGACGGCGCGGAGTTTGCTGGGGATTCTCTCTCTCTTCCTCTCTGTGCCCCTCCCCTCCCCTCTCAAAATAAATAAACTCAATAAGTAAATAAAAATACATGGCACAATCTGCTCGCACACGTACAAAATTTGCTGAGTATATACTTTTTGATAGTAGTGTCGTTTTTGAATTCCTCTTGACCCTCCTCCTTTTGGGTCAACCTTCCCAGTACACTTTCCTCACCACGTCCAAGTCTGTCCATACCTATTTTTTTACATGGATGTAAGAATAGAAATTCCTCTGGGGGCAAATGTAAATGTATTTCTTTTCTGTCCATGTACCAATAGGATGCCCTGAATGGCACTGATGCTCAAAGTCTGTTGACAACTGACTGTCTTTCTAGAACATATGACTTGGGTGATTTTATCAAGAATTGAGGGTGTGGCAGCAAAATTAGTGATGTCTATTTAGGAGGAGTTTTCCAGTAAGAGGCTGAATGGGAAAATGGTCAACTCCTACTGCATAGATACAGGTCCAGGAAGGCAGGTGGATACCCTACAGAGAGGGCTCCAGGAGATGAAAGAAATCTTGCCATTTTGATGTGATGGTGAATTAATATCACAGTCACACTGGAACCCCTGCACGCACGCGCACGCACACGCACATGTGCGCATTCTTCCCTCCCAAGCCTGGTAACGGGATCACACCAGCCCAACCAGAGCAATAGTGATAATAACGGACCGCCTTTCTCGCAAGAGGCACCCAATTCACAGCTCTCCTGCCAAGTATTTTGGGAAGATCCCCTCCTCTGCTATTTTCCTCTAAATTCACAATCTGGAAGGCTTGACCATTTTAATTTCCTCGATCCTATCATGCGTTGCACAAAGTCGGTAATGGCACCTCATCCTCTGCCATTGTTGTCTCCTTACACCTGCCCCGCTGAGCCTCCTCGCCACCAGATGGCTCCACGTCCTGGTCTCCACATGTACCTTGTGCTTGCACTCTGCCATACTTTGCTCTGGTTCCTCTTACCATCTGACATGGTCTTTCCCTTCCCCTTCTGGCCCATCTGAACCCAGCCTACCCTCAGGGGCTTGTATCCACCACCCCTCCTTCGTGGATGCTGCGAAGTGATCTCCTCCTGCGTGGAATCGCTTCGATTCCAGTGGAATTCCAGTGGATTCCGGTGGAATCACTTCGATCTTACGGGACTGCCTCAGGGATGCATCAGGCATCCCTGGAGTCTGTGAAAATAGACATTGCCCTTGAAGGTGCCCCAAAGCCATCAAGGTTACTTGAGGCCTCTGGGAAGTGTCACGCCATCATTGTAGAAGCCAGCTCTTGGTGACACCCACCAGTCATGACATTTTCCCTTCCTTCCTCTCCTGGGCCTGCATGGATCCTCACCTTCCGCTTGAGCCCCTCGGCATTCCCAGACACCTCAGATGAGGCCGTAACTCGTGTTCTCTTGGCTTTTCCACCAAGTGCCGATTTTCAACCAAGGCACCTAGATTCCCTTACCTGTCAGTCGTTGCCAGCATCTTCTCTGGTCGGCCTGGGCGTAGGGCATGGCCATTGTTGCAGCTTTTAAACGATCTGGCCCACCTCTGTTGGAAATTCCTCACTGAAGCTCTATCTGGAGGCCACAGAGTGGGGTTAGGAGGGCGAGACCTGTTTTCTAGGGTCGGCTTGTCTACTGATGGCTGTGTGGTCTTGAGAAAGTTAGTTTTGTCCTTTGAGAGCCAAACAGGTGTATGTGAAACATTTATCTCAGTAGCTGGCACACACACACATTCAGTGAGTGATGTAGCTGGTTTTATTTGTCTTTGGAATATCCTCAGAGATAGCGAAAAGTAAATCACTTAAAAGCAGGTAATACGTGGGGCGCCTGGGTGGCTCAGTCGGTTGAGCGTCCAACTTCGGCTTGGGTCATGATCTCACAGTCCGTGGGTTCGAGCCCCACGTCAGGCTCTGTGCTGACAGCTCAGAGCCTGGAGCCTGCTTCAGATTCTGTGTTTCCCTCTCTCTCTGCCCCTCCCCCGTCATGCTCTCTCTCTGTCTCAAAAATAAATAAACATTTAAAAAAAAAAAGCAGGTAATACGTGCTGGGCAGTGTAATTTTGGGTCCATAACAATAGGTCATTATAAAGCAGTGAGAGTCGGACTTGTGAATTGGCTCTGGAGTCCCTTCTAAAACCGAGACAACATATGCTACTGTTCATAGAGCCAGTGTCATCCAGGGCTCGATTTCTGCTGTCCTAAAAGTCTGTACCCGGATCGAGTTGTACAGGTAACTTGGGGGCAGGGTGTCGTCCCCCTCCTTCACATGGTCAAGACAGGCTATGTGAGAGGTCCCCGTTTTCTCTCCCCATCCGTTCACCAGGGGCCCAGTGGCCGCGTGAGGCCACACCCTGGCCTCCTATGCTCATTACTGGTTTGAGCACAGAAGACCAGCCTGGCAGGCCCTCACTGTTCTTGGAAGACTCCCTCGTTCCCCAAAGTGCATGTTTGAGCCGATACAATTGCCCCTGTCTCCTGAGCGGTTGCTGCCCCGTTCCAGAGCCGAAGAGAATAGCTTTATCCAGTCCCTGCCCCCTTCCCCGCCCCCCTCCCGGTGTTAGGAGGAGCTTTGCTCCCTGATGCTGATGCCGTGCACACAGGAGTTTTGATACATTGCATTAAAAAACAAAGAGTCCCATGAGTTTGTAATTGCACTTTTCTCATTACCTTTTGGTAGCACTGTGCCTTCTAGAGAAGGCGGGTGAGAATATGAAGCCATAAATAGGAAGAAGTTTTGCGTTGAGAGAGGCCTAAGCCTGCTCGACCGTGAATAGGTTACCCAACATGCATTAAGCATCTCCGGCAGGTAATGAAAATCCAGCTGTGGCCTATCTTGCCCCATTGTCACCCCGCCTTTCCAGATGGTTCCTCAGGGCCTGCTGTAGCCTCCTTGCCTACTTCTCCCCTCACCCGCGACGTGCCTGGCTCTGCTGGACGCCTGGGCTCCAGATACAGCTTGTCTCCTCACTAACCACCCCCCTAGGCCGGCTCAGCCTTGCCTGAGGGATGGGACTTGCCCAAGACCTAGGGTGAATCTTGACCTGAGGCGCTGTTTAGGGAACTCCATCCCAGAACCCTTCCTGCCTCATCCAACTTTGACTTTGAGTCCTGTTTTGTTTTGCTTCGTTTTTTTATTGGTTCCCCCACTGGTCTCCAGATCCCTACCCTGTTTCTGAGCCCAACCTCCTGTCTTATTTCCCTGGCTGAGAACCTAGGAAGGAGGGGCCTGGGCTCAGCCTTGACCTGTCCCCAGAATAGAGCCCGCCTCTCAGCACCCACCCAACAGAGGGGCTCTGCTCACCCCCGCAGACGGTCTGCCTGGCGGCTTTGACTTTGCACGGCTCCCTTCCTGCTTCGTGCCGTGTCACGGCATTCTGCGCTCTGACTTTGCGCCACCTTTTTCCTGCACTGCCCTTGGTATACAGTGGAGATACTTCATACAGGTTTTAACCATACACTCCTGGCCCAGATGGGTCCTAGATAGATATTATCTGGAGAAGTAGAGACAAGTCTTCAGTATGCATCTTCATTGTCCCATCAGTAACTACACGTTGTGAATATTTACGTCTATAAGGTTACTCTATTTTAAAGTGTTTATAGCGGCGCTTTTCAACAATAGCCAAATTATGGGAAGACCCCAAATGTCCATCAAATGACAAATGGATAAAGAAGATGTGGTTTATATATATGATGGAATACTACTTGGCAACGAGAAAGAATAAAATCTTGCATTCGCAGCAATGTGGATGGAACTGGAGGGTATAGTGTTACGTGAAATAAGTCAGGCAGAGAAAGACAGATACCGTATGTTTTCACTCATATGTGGAACTTGAGAAACTTAACAGAGAACCATGGGGGAGGGGAAGGGGGAAAAATAGTTTCAAACAGAGAGGAAGGCAAACCATAAGAGACTCTTAAAAACAGAGAACAAACTGAGGGTTGATAAGGGGGTGGTGGGGGAGAGGGGAAAAGGGTGATGGGCATTGAGGAAGGAGGGCACCTGTTGGGATGTCGGGATGAGCGCTGGGTTGTTGTATGTAAACGATGACTCGTGGGAATCTACCCCCAAAACCAAAAGTAAACTATATGCACCGTATGTTAGCCAACTTGTCAATAAATTATATTTAAAAATAAAAAAATACAGTGATTTTCAATTTTTATTGTTTTTGTTTTTAGTTTTATTTATTTATTTTGAGAGATAGAGAGATCACAAGCAGGGTAGGGGCAGAGAGAGGGGGAGAGACAGGATCTCAAGCAGGCTCGAAAGCAGTCCGTGCAGAGCCCGATGCAGGGCTCGAACCCACGAACCAGGAGATCATGATCTGAGCTGAAATCAAGAGTTGAACGTTTAACTGACTGAGCCACCCAGGTGATCCAGTAATTTTCAATTTGTAAAGCAATTTTGTCTGTGCTTACATTTTGCCTTATGTTCTGGCTTCGGTACCTAACTTCTACGCAACGTGAGGCCACATTTTTGTGATGTCAGAGACGTCCTTCCGGCGCTTACGGTGGAATCTTTGCCTTCAGCGAGCAAAGCCCTGCCGGGAAGGCCCTGTCTGCCACTAACCGGGTGAAGTCAGGCTGTTGCACGGGAGTCGGGCCAGGTCGGGGAGCTGGCTGGCTGAAGTCAGCAGCGGTGGCCCCAAGAGCTAGGATAGATTCCCTTGGAAAGTTCCACCTGCAGGTGTATTGCTGAATTATACTCTTACCCCCTTCTGTCTGGGGCAGAAACTCCACTGGACTGCCGTGGAATTTCCAGACTGCCTTAACCTGCTTCCTCCCCCAGGGTTTTTCAACAGGGTGAATACTAACCCTCCAGTAAGAACAGGAATGGCGAGAAGAGATTTATTTCATCATTTTATGGAAAGGACTGCTCTTGAAGGAAATGAACAGATGGATGTAACTACCTTAAAGGGTGATATCGGTGCCTTTTGCCCCAGACGTGAGCTCAGATTTATGAACTATCACTCATCCTATGCTCTGGCCGTGCTGGTCTTGTAGACAGTCCAGACCTTCAGTGACAATGGCAAGGTTTTGGATCCAAACCCCACCACCCGGTGCAATTTGGCCATCAGCGGCCAAACCACAGCTTAGATGACCAAAGTGCTGTCCACCTAGCCCTTTCCTGCCTTGTGGCTGTGTGCCAGGGCCTCAGAAGGGGCTCTGATTGGGTTGGTGTCTTTCTGCTTTCGCCCCATTGCTCACAGCTCTGGATCCTCTGACCCCCAGCATGGGGTAGAATGCAGGCCTTCCAGTTTTCTAGCTCTTTCCTGTCCCTTTTCCCACATCAGGTGACACTCTCCATCCCACATCTCTTTCTGGCAAACTAGAGACTACATCTCCAGGCACGGACCAGAGACCACTTGGGAATCTAAATCCGAGGCTGAACCCAGAAGCATTCCTTGTCAATAGCCCCAAACTGACTGGCCCTTGTGGCTTGTGACCGTCTGCCCCATCCCGGGAGTTCATGAATTCATCCTCTATGGGTTTCAACAGGGGAGGCTTTAGCAGAGGTACCAGACTTCCTGGGGAAGAGAGCCTGTGGGTCCTCTAACCCCCTCCACCCGAGGGGGTTTATTTTTTGAGAAAGGGAGACAGAGCGTGAGTGGGGGAGGGGCAGAGAGCGAGGGAGACACAGAATCGGAAGCAGGCTCCAGACTCAGAGCCGTCAGCACAGAGCCTGATGCGGGGCTCGAACCCAGGGACCATGAGATCATGACCTGAGCCAAAGTTGGACACTTAACCGACTGAGCCACCCCGACGCCCCCAGATATTATTTACTAGATAGATTGCCTGTGATAAAGATAACGTGGTAGAAGGTCACTTAAGATAGGGACATGCAGTTGACAGAAAAGGAAATAAATGGCTCTTAAGTGTATGGAAAGATGCTTTCCTCTCAGTGCTAATGAGAGAAATATAAACTGAAACCTAAAAGATCGTTTTTACCTGTTAGATTGGTGAAGTTCAAAATACATTTGACCCTTGAACAACACGGGTTTGAACTGTGTGGCCCACTTACTCGTGGATTTTTCTCGATAAATACAGTACTGAACATGTGTTGTCTCCTCCTTACGATTTTGTTAATAAAATTCTCTTTCCTCTAGCTTTCTTTACTGTTACAATACAGTACATATAACCTACAACATATGTGTTAATCAAATGTTATCAGTAAACTTCTGGTAAATGGTAGGCTATTAGTAGCCAAGTTGAAGGGGAGTCAAGAGTTACACGTGGATTTTCGACTGTGTGGGTTAAGGGGGTGTCATATCAGTGCCCCTAACCCCCTCCTTGTTCAAGCGCCCACTGTGGTTCATAGTGCTGTGTTAGCCAAGATGAGGAGAAGCAGAGACACGTTGCTAATGGCAATATAAATTGATGTAGTCTCCAGGAAAAGTACATTGGTCGTATTGAGGCAGAAAATGCATATATCGGTGGGCAAGCAAACCCATTTCTTGCCATTTATCCTACAGATGTACTCCCACTTGAACACAATAAGGCAGCTCTATAGGTATTGAGACGGAATGATCTCAAAGTATGTTAATTGAGAAATGCTAAGTATGGAGGCGTCTGGGTGGCTCAGTTAAGCATTCGACTTTGGCTCAGGTCATGATCTCACGGTTCGTGGGCTCGAGCCTCACGTCGGCCTCTGTGCAGACAGCTCGGAGCCTGGAGCCTGGAGCCTGGAGCCTGCTTTGGATTCTGTGTCTCCCTCTCTCTCTGCATGTCCCCTGCTCGCACTCTGTGCCTCTCCCTCTCTCTCAAAAATAAATAAACACTGAAAAAAAATGTTTTTTGAAAACTGCTAAGTACAGGAGTTTACAAAAAACATTTGATTCCCCCTCCCCCCCCCCCACCTTTGGTAGCATTTGCTGTTTCTTGTTTTTGTTCTAATTGTTTTTGTTTTTGTTTCTGTTTTTGTTTTGCTGCTGGGGTGTGGAATTGGTGGCTGGTGACAGGTGATAAGATTACTTACTTTTCCATGTATATGATTTTGAGCCTTCTGAATTTTGCACCATGTGCAGAAAGTACCCAAGTTTTTCGAAAAAATTGAAATGAAACAAAAGGAAGCAAAAAAATCAAAGTGAAGGGGCGCCTGGGTGGCTCAGTTGGTTAAGTGTCCGACTTCAACTCAGGTCATGATCTCACGGCTCATGGATTCAAGCCCCACGTTGGGCTCTGTGCGGACAGCTCAGAGCCTGAAACCTGCTTCAGATTCTGTGTCTCCCCCCTCTCTCTGCCCTCCCCCCCCCAAGATGAATAAACACTAAAAAATAAAAATAAGAAAAATTTAAAAAAATCAAAGTGAACACAACAAAATATGGACAAAGCCCCAACTTGTTTACTTTTCCTCTTGCTTAAGTAAAATTTAAATTTCTTTTTCAACATTTATTTATTTTTTGGGACAGAGAGAAACAGAGCATGAACGGGGGAGGGGCAGAGAGAGAGGGAGACACAGAATCGGAAACAGGCTCCAGGCTCTGAGCCATCAGCCCAGAGCCTGACGCGGGGCTCGAACTCACGGACCGCGAGATCGTGACCTGGCTGAAGTCGGACGCTTAACCGACTGCGCCACCCAGGCGCCCCGTAAAATTTAAAATAAAATAAAATGAGGGGCGCCTGGGTGGCTCAGTCAGTTAAGCATCCTACTTCGACTCAGGTCGTGATCTTGCCGTCTGTGTGTTAAAGTCCGGCATCGGTTCTGTGCTGACAGCCCAGAGCCTACAGCCTGCTTGGGATTCTGTGTCCTCCTCTCTCTCTGCCCTTCCCCTCTTGTGCTCTGTCTCTGTCTCTGTCTCTCTCTCTCTCGAAAATAAAATAAAAACATAAAAAAATTGTTTAAATAAAATAAAATGAAAGTAAGAAAGTCACCCAAGGGGAATTCTTCTTTTTTTTGATTTTTTGTTTTTTTTTGTTTGCCTTTATCATGCTTGATTTTCATATGCCTTTTTGTTTGTTAGGGCGAAGTGAAGAGTATTTTCCTCTTCCTCTTCGGGCGCTGGAAAACTAACTTGAGTTGACTCCTTACCGCGGCAAAAAGGGGCTTTCTTTGCACGATTCTAATGAGCCAAATGGTCATGTCGGTGCTTTTCCCTTGATCTGCCAGTCTTTATTTCTGAGATCTGAGTAACCCCTGAGAAGCCGTGAGCACCAAACCTAAAACCTGGATACTCGCATTCCCTGACTTCCCAGTGAGTGGTGGAGCTAGCTGGAAAGGAGCCTTGGGACCTGCTGCCCAGGGAAATAATCCACCCCCCCCCACCCCCCACCCCCCCAGCAATCAGATAGCGGTTCAGGGCCTTGGATCCGAATTGGGTATTGAGCATTTTGTGAAGTGACTCAAGTACTGCCTTCCTGCTTTATGAGAAATTACAAGTTGTGGATTTGGGGATTATACTTGCCGCGGTTTGATTTCTTTCTTTCTTTTTTTCTCACTTACAAATTGTTTAGGCAGAGGGCCCCTTTCGTGGGGCTTGTCTTTCAGCTTGATTCACCACAAGCCCTCCTTTCTAGTTCTTCCTTACCACATTGTCTCCTTTTGTGTCATGTGGGGAACTGGGCGGCCTCTTCGCCGCAAAGGCCAAAAATGGAGCCTGCAGACCAGGCGCGGAGAGACCCTCCGTGAGTGCGTGCCAGGTGGGGTGTTTGAGAGATCCCCTTCGTGTTGACTTACTGTCTGTCGCCTTCAGTTAGGAGGATTCACCACAGCCACGTGGAGACACCCTCCAGGCCCCAGGAAAGAGCTGGTCTTATTGTGTACAGAGGCAATTTGGAGTTAAAGGCTAACTTCAGCCGAGGGCCATGTTTACTCTTCTATTGTGAGCTGAAGTCAACTGGTTTGTTTGAATGGGGTCCGGCTTGGCTATACATTATTCATACCGGTTAAGTCAGAGATAATATGCGTGGTCCCGACATATATGTGAACTTAACATGCTTACATTTGCTGGTAGAGACTTGAGTTTGGCCAATATTTTTATGGAGCCTTTCCAGCAATCCTCACAGCCTCACTTAAGCAAACAAATAGTGCTATCCCTCACAGAGCAGCTAAGCCCACAATTCTGAGCGCTTTTTCAGATGCTGTTTACAATGATTGGCCCAAGGCCTATCCTAACATCGTGTGCTATAGAAGCAACTCTAAATTCTTTGAAGAAGAAAGATAAATCTCAAGGCAACAGATTTCCTTCTGTTTTCCTTCAAGTGTGTGGCTCTAATTCAGTAATTAGTCACACAGAGATCATCTAATCATGAAAATGATGGCCTTTAAGGTTCATTACCTTTTCTTAAGTGACTGTTACGAGGGTCTCAGAATCTCTGGGTTCCCAGCTTTTTGGGGTCTTGCGTAAGAACTTTTGCCATGGCGTGAGATCAAAACAGAAACAAATAAACCGAACAGTTCCGGCAAGAGAAGGTTCTGATGTCCAAGCCTGAGTCATGGGTAAGGCCCTAAAAATAGCATCTACCTCAAGACAGGCAGCTATCTCCCAGAAAGGAAAGTATGCGGGGGGGGGGGGGGGGGGTGGCAGTAACCAGGCTTTTGTTCTACAAGCCTGTCAGGAGTATTTACTGTATGCTCAACACTGGGCACGCAGTATGTAGGGATAAAGCGGTCGACCAGATGGACGTGACCCGCCGTGAGGAATCGACACAAGTCTAGGTGCCCTAGAGAACTGTGAGCAGGCAGCAGCGGACACGTGGGTCCCGCTCACCCCTCTGTGGAAGATGATATCACACATTGGACTCCCACTTGAGGGGTGACATTGGAGGGAGCTGGGGGTACCCTGTTTTGAAGGGGCTGAGATGGTTTGCACAGATACAGTGATGTCGGTAAGACAGGTATCGTTAGGGCAGGTTGCACCAGGGCTGGGTTTGAGGAAGGTTCTGGAAGCATCGGAGCCTCTTTCTGCTTCTATGGCTTTACCTCGAGTCCCACAAAACTGATCTGAATAGTACAGAAGGCTAGACATAAAGGAGATTAACCTCAGAAAGTTAGCTCTATGGCTCTTGAATTTCTTCGCCTCGTGGGGTACCCCACAGAAAGGATGTTTTCCAGTGCCTCACCATCCTAGCATTTCCTGTTTTAAAAAATTGGCTCTTTGGCCTTGTGCTGTGGTAAAACTATTTAATTCTTCGTAAGTAAATGGAGCCTTAAAGCCTAAGCCTCTGCCCTGGGCAAGGAACCAGAGGATGTCATTGTGCGTAACTTCAAAGGCTGATAAGATGTTTAAGGTCGCTCCTCCCTAAAGGAGTTTCTTTCTTTTAAGGCCAGCCAGAACCATCTGTGTGCACTCCCACCATGGTCCTCACGGGAAGCAGAAGACCGTTTCTTCCCTGCCTGTCTGTTGAGGCTCCTGGTGGCATTCTTCTGCCCCACAGAATATTTTTTATTTCTCTGTGCCCTCCAACGACCGCACTGCGCTTTGGCTCCTGGGTCTCCAGCAAGCATATGATACTAAAAGCAATACCTTTTCCGCCTGGAAGAGTCAGAGAAACAGTGGCGTGCGTGGGACCATTTCCGTGGTTCCACGTTTGTATGAAGCGATCACCCGAGGACGTGGGGCGGGGGGTGGATTCTTGATGTCTGAGGGCTTGTGGCCGGCATGGCGTACAAGCCGGTGAAAAATACGTGAGTTGCTCTCTCGCCGTCTCTGGTCATCTGCCATGGAAAGCCTCTTGCTGACAGGTGACGCAGGTGCAGTTCAGAGTCTACCGTTTGCCAAGGACGCATCTCTGTCTTTCTTCAGTTTTGTCGCTGGGCTGTGCAGAACGTGTTGGCTTCTCTCTCTCTCTCTCGCCAGCAGACGGTTTGGCACAGCAGATGCCCCCGCAGCCTGTAAAAACAGGGGTGGAAGATTTTCAGTAAATCGTCCGGGAAATAAGGCAATACTGGCCATGCTGTTGGAAACGTTTGCTGTTCACTGCACATTCTTTGGCGCAGAATATCTTCCAGCTATAAGTTTTTTATGCATTTTGGACTTTGGAAATGGACGCCTGCGCTGTCAGGTTGAGGAGGAGAAGGCCTTGGGGTAGAAGGGATGGAGTCCTTGAAGCGATTCCTTACCCCAGATGTGGATGGTGGAATGTGGATGCTTTGGTGGCGTTTCTTTTGCGTCTTCACCGCGCAGCGCTTGGAGCTCCTCGGTGCTCCATACGGGTCTGGGGGCTGCTTAATGCAAGTGTAATTTAGGTTTCTGGTGCTTGCTTGGAGTTCCCTTGTCCTTCACCTGGCTTCCTGGCCCTCAGGATAGAGACAGAACTCTCTCTCTGGCATCCCCTCTCTGCTTTATGTTGCCATTGTGCATAACCGTGGTCCGGGGGCATCGCATCGTTGCCTTCCGTAGAAGGAGCAGTAGCCAGCCTGCCAGAAAAAAAAAAAAAAAAAAATGGACCGCACATGAGGACTTGGGAACCTCACAGTCTGAAGCTCCCATTTGCACATTCCAGACTGATGCCCTCAGGCAGACTGGAGATAGCTTAATACAAGCATATTTGTAA
The DNA here is from genome assembly GCF_027475565.1 of Acinonyx jubatus. Classification (NCBI taxonomy): domain Eukaryota; kingdom Metazoa; phylum Chordata; class Mammalia; order Carnivora; family Felidae; genus Acinonyx; species Acinonyx jubatus. Next base: position 130,492,874 of record NC_069386.1, on the reverse strand, counting down.
CACTCCGGTTCCAACCAGATCAAAGGGCAGAGAGCCTGCCTGGGTTGCAGCCTCCAAGATGAAAACTGGACTCTGGAACTGAGTCTATGTGACTTGGCCATGCCTTGAATCTGAGAAGACATACCAATTCTGTTATGGATATTTGAGCCATCAGATGGAGACTTTGAAGTCTCTTTGCCTATAATAAATTGGATTCAATGCTTCCCTCACCCTGCCCCCCACCTTGGACACCTAGTTTAGGATTTGGGGTTTCTTCCAAAGTGGTGCTTCTTGTTGGGGCTGTCGGGGCCGGGGGTGGGGGGACAGGGTGGAAGCGAACACACACAATCCAGTAGGTGCTGGAGGGCCGGGAGCCAGCACCTCCGCTTGGAGGCCGGATCTCCAGGGATGTTCCAGATGCTGTTGTGACTGGGGTGACTGCAGTAAAGGGGGAGCCCTGCCTTCTTTCCTCGCACAGAATATGGAGATGTTGGTGTTTTCGTTGTCGGAAACGAAACTTTCCTTAGACTTTTTTAAGATTCTGTGGACTATCAGGGGGTGCCTGGGTGGCTCAGTTGGTTAAGCGTCCGACTCTTGGTTTCAGCTCAGGTTATGATCTCACGGTTCGTGAGTTCGAGCCCCGCATCGGACTCTGTGCAGATGGTGAGGAGCTTGCTTGCGATTCTCTCTCTCCCTTTCTTTCTGCCCCTCCCCTGCACGTGCACTCTCTCTCTCTTTCTCTCTCAAAATAAATAAACTTAAAAAAAATTTTAAAAAAGATTCCATGGACTATTAACATGTCAGAAGAAATTTTCTATTTATTTATTTTGCAAATAACAGCTTTAAAAATTACCATTCGTTATCACAATTTCATAAAACAATGGACCCTTGAACAAAAAAAAAACAAAAAAAAAGTAAGAATTTGATTTCAGAGAAAAAGCAATCTTTTAAATATTATGCATTTAGCATGATTAAAAAAAACATAATACATTATTATGATTTTCCTCATTTTGCCTCTGGCCAGTGACAACTTTGTCACTAACCACTATGGGTCTGTGAACAGATATTTGGAAACTATGTTAGGTATTTGGAAATTGTGTCAGGTTACATAGATTATGTAATATATAGACATACATATGTATACATCTGTATATACATGTGACCTGCAAGAAAAATCATAATTATTATGGTAATAACATGTTTACATTAGGCTTTTAATTAAAGAGTACTTTTACATATATTATCCCATATGATCAGTTAGTGTATGCCTTTGAAACATAAATTAGTCTTCATAGCCTGAGCTAAATAGAATTAAGAATAGAAGGGAAGTCTAGTGTTTACATTGTTATGAATAATTTTATGAGTTATTTAATTATATGAATAATTATGTTCATATATGAAACATATATGAAAATCCATGGGGCGGGTATTAAGAGGGAGAGGGAGGAAGAGAAGGTGGGTGAGTGAAAGGGAATTTTAATCCGAGTAGGGGTGTGTCTAGTCCCAAACTTGTATTTAAAAACAAAGATATATATATATATATATATATATATGTATTTTTTTAATTTAACTTTATTTTTTATTTTTTAAAATTTACATCCAAATTAGTTAGTATGTAGTGAAGCAATGATTTCAGTAGATTCCTTAATGCCCCTTCCCCATTTAGCCCATCCCCCCTCCCACAACCCCTCCAGCAACCCTCAGTTTGTTCTCCATATTTATGAGTCTCTTTTGTTTCTCCCCCCTCCCTGTTTTTATATTATTTTTGTTTCCCTTCCCTTATGTTCATCTGTTTTGTCTCTTAAAGTCCTCATATGAGTAAAGTCATATGATTTTTGTCTTTCTCTGACTAATTTCACTTAGCATCATACCCTCCAGTTCCATCCACATAGTTGCAAATGGCAAGATTTCATTCTTTTTGATGGCCGAGTAATACCCCATTGTGTGTGTGTGTGTATATATATATATATATATATATATATATATATATATATATATATGTATACCACATTTTCTTTATCCATTCATCCATCGATGGACATTTGGGCTCTTTCCATACTTTGGCTATTGTTGATAGTGCTGCTATATTTTGACTTCTCCTCAAGTGTCTCTGTCTTGAACATCTGAATATAGGTGTTTCTGATTGTGAATGTTCTCTTTCGACAAGATAGTACAGCATTTTCCCATTGCCAGCTTCTCCTTGTTGCTGTCCTAGGATTACAGCCTCCCTCGTGTTCCCTGAAGGAGGGCACTAGCTTTAGCATTCTGTTTGCAGGTGTTTCTTTGAAGCAGAAACTATTGTAAGACAGGTAGGCTGGTTGCTAAGTCGGCAGTCTTTTTTTGAAGACCCTCTACCAAGCCTGAGCTTCAATTAGGCATTAATTAACTAGTCAACTAAATACTTCAGACAGTGGCCACTTTACATGTATTAGCTGGGTGCTTCGTCCACGTCGGCCTTGGTGTTGCACAGGGGGGATGCTAACAGAGCTCAAGATAAAATAGCTTCTGTCTTAAGAATTAAGCTCATAGTCTATTGGCGAGACAGACAAACCAGGATACAACAAATAATTAATTACAAATAGGATTAATTCTAAATAGGAAGCAAATGGGGTGCTATTACCTATAAACTTGAGAGAAGCCATCTTGCAGACTCGTCAGATAAAGAGAAAATTCTACAGTCAACAGCTGACGGTTGACATTGTGTGTGTGTGTGTGTGTGTGTGTGTGTGTGTGTATGCCCATATATGAAGAAGACAAAGATTATATATTTGTATTGCCTTTATAACATAAAACATTATTTTTAAGAAAGGAAACCATTAGGGAAAAAAATCATTAACTCTTACTTTCTCATGGCATCTACTTACTGAGTAATGCCTATGAAAGTCGCAATTAACTAGATTACTTACAGGGAGCAGACAGCACTCCAGTTGGAAGGGTAGAGCTAGTTGGTCAACTTAACGCTCGTACCTCGGACTCTTCTTTGCATGACACGGCACTAGTGGTTTGACCAGATATCTCAGATCATCCATAAACTAAAACAAAAAAAATTTTTTTTAAATCTTTTGGGGTGATATTTACATGTCAGTTTTGTTCTTTCCCAGGAAAAAAACCTGAGAATCTATTCTGAAGAAGTCCCTGAGCTTACACTCAGAGAGCATACCCCTAGTAGAAGAGAAGAAGAGTTATACGCAAAGGGTGACAATAAAGTAGAAAAGGTCTGGGGCAGGGATAGAGGTAACAGAAGGAGAGCTCGGCTGGGGAGGGGGAGCCCAGCAAAAGATTTTTGGGGTAGCGTTCTCACTAGACCTTAAGGAGTGGGCAGGCGTTAGGCTTGTGGAGGGTGGTGGTACCATGCACCTGCTAAGCCACCTTTACAGGCTCTTGGGGATACCCATTAAGCCTTTTTTTCGTATTAAAACTAACAACTCTTTGTTTCCTGAGGGCATATGTCTTGTTAGGGAGCAATAATAATATATCAGTTTCCATCGAGTTGCGTTTTATCATCGTAATGGTTACAGAGGAGGCTGCTTTTAGCTCCTGCAGTGCATTTTAATGTGTTGCAAGAAACATGGAGACCGACTGAAGGCATAATGGATCCATAATGGATGAGGAGTTGACGAGGGCCAGAAATGGGACACGCCACGGCTGGAACATGAAAGTGCTTCACCTGAAGTCATGTGCATTCCCTGCATTAGAAGGAGCCGATGGGCACAGTCTGGTTTCACCCAGCACCCCTAGGTGTTGTATGGGCGGAACTGCTGGTCTGCATCATCTGGTGGCATCTGGCCTTGGACTCTGCCATGGCGGCCCCATGTCTGCTAATGATCACAGGTCCGGGAACGCATGAGAAGGAAGTGCTCCATCACTGCATGTGTGACCGATGAACGCTGTAAAGGGTGTTTTGCTAAAAGAGAAAGAAAAGTTTGAGATCAAATGTGAGCGGGTTTTTTTGTGTGTTTGTTTGTTTGTTTGGCGTTCAGAGCCCAGGTAGGAAGGCCTGCTTCGCACCAGACCCCTGGGAAGGGACAGGCATGGCCTTTGAGCTCAACCCTGACCAGCTTTGGAGTCTATCCAGCTCGCTCAGTACATATTGGAGGTGGTTTTCGTAAGTGAACACAATAGATGCCAAACTAACCTTTCGCAGAAGAACTTTGTTGGTGAGAAGAAACCATTCTACTTTATGTGCTAATAGTAAATGTGTTCTAAATAAGGCCTGGCCCAACGTCTTACATTTTTTGATCACTTCCACAGCCCAGGGGTGGGACCCTAGAGCACTTAGTGAGCCCTTGTTGATCATTGACCAAAGTGCTCACGTATTTGCAGAAGTTGTTGCTAAAGAATTGCAGGCATAAAGATGCATTTGAATCCAGGACTCCTTTTAGGATGAGGCTCCGTCTTTATAACATTAATATTTCCCCCAAATATTCTTGAATGCTTTTTTGTTCCTCATTGCTGTTGGATATTTTTGTCTTAAAATCATGTGTATGCTAGAACTGATTACCCAGTAGAATGAACTTTAGTCAATCCTAGTGTTTCTGATAAGTTAGTCTTTAGTTGGGTGTTCGGATATTTCTTTTTAAATTTGTTTTTTAATGTTTTATTTATTTTTGAGACAGAGAGAGACAGAACATGAACGGGGGAGGGGCAGAGAGAGAGGGAGACACAGACTCCGAAGCAGGCTCCGGGCTTTGAGCCATCAGCACAGAGCCCGACGCCGAGCCCGAACCCACGGGCTGTGAGATAGTGACCTGAGCCGAAGTTGGACGTTTAACCGACTGAGCCACCCAGGTGCCCCATGTTGGGATATTTTTTTTTGTCTTCCCTGATTCCTGAGTTTGGAAGCCAGTGAGTTACAGTACATTTTGATTTGGTTTTAATCCATCAAAATCAAGTTAGTTATAAGTGATGGAGGAGCTCACTTTGTGGAGTCCAGGCTGCCTGGAGACATCAGCCACATGCCAAAAGCTTGCTCGTTGCCCGGCAACCTTGCCGGAGGAATAGATTTTCTGCCACTGGCTCCCTTTTTAGTCGAGGTGGAATCTATTAACACTACTATTCTAGTCTAGAGAACCAGAGCTGGGGTTTCACTGAAAAGAATGGTCAGAGTTTTTGTTTTTGTTTTTGTTTTTGTTTTTAATAACCAAACATCACGTTTCTGGCTTCTAAACACCGTTATTTTCATTGACTTCTAAATAAAGACTGAAGAGTTTATTAATATTACTGAACATTGCTGAGGCTCAAGAGGTCAGTCCAGTGTCTGATTGGCTCCTAAGGAAGGAAGCTCAGTGTTTGATTTCTATAGAAATGATCATGCAGGGAATGGGTAGGCACTGTGAACACCCAGGTCGAATGTAGCGCAGATAAGAACGACTTCATTTGCCCCCAGACTTTTCTCAGTCCCCACCAGGGGTACTTGTGGGCCCCTGCCTTCCAAAACTTACCATCTGGCCATGGAAGCGGTTATTTCTTCAAGTAATCGCGATCTCACTCTGATTGAAAAGTGGCTGTGTATCCCTTCCTTTTATCCTTCAATCAAAGAGTGTCTTTTCTCCTTTTGTAGCTAAATACTTCACCAGCAAGATTGATGGTTTCCATCTACCAGGGGAGTTTTCCTTACTGTCAGCTCTATTGTTTTGCTTAGGCTCTTAATGTAATAGCTTTGGGTTGTAGCAAGGGAAGATGATGGCTAAGCCCAAGGTCTGGTGGCTGGAGTTATTCACCTCTGCTGAAATGCAATTTTAATAATGGACTGTATCAGCTCCATGTGTTTTCTTGCCCCTTTGTAAAACAAAGGAAGCTCTCAGAGCATTAACCCTTTGGTGGCAGGAAAAATCAAAGTCGCCAGGAGCCACTTAATTAAACGACACTTGCATCTCAAAGGAGACAGCTTGCAAATAGTGTGGACATTCTCTGGATAGGAGAGGAAGGGGTTGTTCCTTTTTCAGTGAGTGGGCATTAGCCACTCCATCAATCCCATTCTTTTTAAGGGCCAAACGCAGGAAGGTACAGTTTGAGAGTTGGCGGAGAAATGAGTGAACTTGATAAAACCATGACTAACTCAACAAAACAATCTTGGAACGCATTTGTTTATTTGTTTTAATCATTCTAAACTTTACTAGTTATGATAACTCAGGTATTTGGGTTTATATTTTCCCAGGCAGTCTTGGAATATGACTGACCTGAGGGACCTTCAAAAGCATAGTTCAAGTGCCCCAGTTTTACAAAAGAAGCCAGCCAGTCTCTCTCTCAGTGGTTCTGGCCAAGGTGGCAGCCATCTTCTCGGCATCATGGCCGCCCTCAGACCTCTGGTGAAGCCCAAGATCATTAAAAAGAGGAACAAGAAGTTCCTCTGGCCCCAGTGAGACCGAAACGTCAAAATTAAGCTCATTGACAATAGGGTGGGCAGAAGATTCAAGGGCCAGATGTTGATGCCTGACACCGGTTACGGGAGCAACAGGAAAACAAAGCACATGCTGCCCGGTGGCTTCCGGAAGTTCCTAGTCCACAAGGTCAAGGAGCTTGAAGTGCCGTGTGTGCAACAAATCTTACTGGGCAGAGATTGCTCCCAACGTCTCCTCCAAGCACCGCAAAACCGCTGCGGAAAGAGCAGGGCCGCTGGCCATCAGAGGCACCCGTCCTGAAGCCAGGCTGCGCAGCGAAGAGAATGAATACACAGCTTATGTGCATTTGTGTTAGTAAAACCAGAAAACTATCAAAAAAAAAAACAAAAACAAAAACAAAACACCCACCCAAAGCAAAACAAAGGAAACCAGCAGGGTGTAAAAAGTGCTCAGGGATGCATAGCTATGTGGAAAATGAAGAGCAGGGGCCAATATTCTGGCCAGTTGACTCTTAAGAAAAATTTTTTTAATGTTTATTTATTTTTGAGAGAGAGAGAGAGAGAGAGAGCGCGCGGGGGAGCGGAAGAGAGAAATGGAGACACAGACTCTGAAGCAGGCTCCAGGCTCTGAGCTGTCAGCACAGAGCCCAACACAGGGCTCAAACCCACAAACCGTGAGATCATGACCTGAGCTGAAGTCGGCTGCTTAAGTGACTGAGCCACCCAGGCGCCCCTGGCCAGTTGACTCTTCAAGATAGTACCACCCAAATGATGTACTTAAAATGAAATGAGTAAGGAAAAGCACCTGTTCTATCCAACAAATATTAACGGGCGCTGACCCTGTGCGTGCGCCTAGCAGGCTAGTTGGGAACGACAAGATCTTTATTGCACGGTTACGTTTGGAGGTGGGGGAACCCCACAGTGGCCGTTGAAACCGGTAAGAAAAGTGCAGGTTGTGACAAGTACTTAGCTAAGATACAAGGAATGTTGGTGACAGGCAACCAAGTCCACAGTACTGAAGGTTTAACTTTGTTAAAGTGCTTAACTCTTTAGGAACACCTGCATTCTTAACCACTGACGGAAAATACATTGGATAAAACTGGAAGCCCCTGGAGGTGCTCGTTGTCACATGTCACGTCGTATCTCGACGGAGAGATCTCCCTGGCCAGGTAGTGAGCTTCCCATGACAGGATGCACATACCCAAATCTAGACTGGCGGCTACCTTAGGGCTCCTCCAATCATAGATACTGATTCAGCCGTGTCACTCGTTCGTTCATTCATTCATTCGATCCCTTCACGTTGCCGATACTTATTAGACATTTCCAACTTCCTGTTGAGCATTTCTGCTCAACAAAAATATTTTCAAGACCCACAAAGACACACAGATCAAGGCCGATTCCGTACAAACTTGTTAGCAGCGGTCTTGAGACATTTTCTCCTCACAGATAGGATTTTTTTTTCACTTAAAAAAAAAGTGTATATATTTATTTACTTAGAGAGAGAGAAAGAGGGGCAGAGAGAGAGAGAGAGAGAGAGAGAGGAAGAGGGAGAATCCCAAACAGGCTCTGTGCGGTCAGAGAAGAGCCCAATGCGGGGCTCGAACCCACAAACCATGAGATCATGACCCGAACTGAAGTCAGACGCTTAACCGACTGAGCCACCCAGGTGCCCCACACATTTGATTTTTCAAGTCAGAGAGCTCATTCTTTTTCTTTCTGACTGGCTGCTTTCCTGCCCAGGCCAACTTTATATATAAGACTTTTTTTTTCAACACGCAGTAACCGTGAAACTCTAGTGTGAGGCTTTGCTTTGTGTTTGGGTCTATGGTAAACAGGTCTTTTCGAGGGCTGTGGTAAAAACTAACTTTCTTGACCAAGGGAAGCATCTGTTTTTAAACTCTTGATCTTATCACAGGCCACATGGTCACTTGTTGCTGGCTTTGCCGCTCTCCCTGTATTTCCTCAGAAATATCCTGGATCCCGAAATCTGCTGCAAATTTATTACGGATGGATTTTGCGTTTCCCTTCACTCCTGTGCTACACACACCACTTGGAAGAAATCAAGTGTTTACCCTGCTGTTCTTTGTGTTTTCTTTGTTCTCCAGATACATTGTGATATCTGGAGCTCAGGTTTCATGGTCAAGTAGAAACAGCCAGGGGCACTGTCTTTGTAATTGCATATTAAATTCATTTCCTTAAAAATTTGTCTTGAGAAGCATTTTCTTCGGACTTTCCTCCCATTTTGGTGTGTTTCTTTTTCTTTTGCCATAGGATCTATTTTGGTTTTGCCTAAGAAGACAGTCACCGTGGGCTACCCCTAACACACCTCTCTCTGTCACCCCTAAAGTGTCCCCTGTGATGCTTTCTAGACATGGAAGTTTGCTCCGTGCTAAGCAGTCTGGAGGATTTGACTCAGTAAATACCTCCCCTTACCCTTAGGGTCAGATAATGCCATTAGTCCCATTTGACTGATGTGGAAATAGGCTGAGAAGGTTTAATCAGTTTTGAAGCCAAAGTCACACAGTGTGAGTGGAGAGCAAGACTGAAGTTGTATTTATATAACTTAAAAATCTTTCCCTGCTATAGATGCTAGCTATAATGCCCCCTTTATTTCTCCATTCTAGGCACCCCCCCCCCTTTTGAACTGTGAGAGAGTCCTTAAAATTAGAAGGGGGAGGGGCGCCTGGATGGCTCAGTTGCTTAAGCGGCAGACTCTTCATTTCAGCTCAGGTCATGATCTCACAGTTCGTGAGTTCAAGCCCCGAGCTGGGCTCCGTGCTGACAGCGCGGAGCCTGCTTGGGATTCTATCTGTCTCTCTTTTCCCCCACCCCTGCTCGCATGCACACTCTGTCTCAAATAAATAAATAAACATTTAAAGAAAAGTAAGAAGGGGAAGGTGATTTATATATCATTTTCATTAGACCCGTATTTTCTATGTGCGTTTTCCAGAATGCTAGCCTGCAAGATGTTTCTAAAAAACAAACCAGAGTCTTGCTTTAAATTAGTTTGGTCAGAACTGGGCATTACATCCCCTTCTAGGAGATTCTGAATTCACCTTTGCATATTAAGAGGTCTGAGATGTCCTTCAGCAAAAAAGTATTTTTATTTTGAGATTTAAAAATTTCAGGTGCGCCTGGGCGGCTCAGTCAGTTAAGCATCTGACTTAGGCTCAGGTCACGATCTCGTGGTTCGTGGGGATGAGCCCCGCATCAGGCTCTGTGCTGACAGCTCAGAGCCTGGAGCCTGCTTCGGATTCCGTGTCTGCCTCTCTCTCTCTGCCCCTCCCCTGTTCACGCTCTGTCTCTCAATAATAAATAAACGTTATAAAAAGAAAAAAAACACAATTTGGAAAAGTCTTCAGTGAAAAGACAAATAATGAACTTGGTGCATTCCACTATACAAGGGAAGTTTTTGAAAAAGAAGTAGAAGAAAAGAAAACAATGCTCTTGGGTCCCCTAAAGATCACAGCCTCCTGCTTCACCCCATTCCACTTTAAAAATTTTATTTTTACCCACATTCCACCAAGGCAAGAAATGGGAGTCTCCTGCTCTGTATCTCCTACCCTGAGACTTGTATTTTTTTTTTTAATGTTTATTTATTTTTGAGAGAGATGGAGCACGAGCAGGGAAGGGGCAGAGAGAGAGAGACACAGAATCCAAAGCAGGCTCCAGGCTCCAAACTGTCAGCATAGAGCCCGATGTGGGGCTCGAACTCACAAACTGAGATCATGACCTGAGTCGAAGTCGGATGCTTAACCGACTAAGCCACCCAGGTGCCCTTGAGACTTGTTTTTGTTTTTGCCTGAGACACGGCTAGGTTAAGCCCCTTGAGGGGGAGGAACTGGGCTGTAGAATCTTTATGATCCAGCAGTGGCTTAGTAACTACGTAGAAAAATACAGAAATGACCTGCATTTGGAATAAAGAACAAATACAATATATGGATCTGTGTTTCTGAGTTGACTCTAGCCACGTGAATTACCCCCTCTTTGAGTGACAGTGAGGAATTTGAGAAGCTGCAGTAACTCATTTATATCACTAGGGTTCCATTTGGAAAATGATACCTCCTGGTGTCTAATTTAATTAGTAATTGTGTTTTCAGTTCCAATTGAAAGCCTCCGAAGAAAGGATGGTAATACACTGTGGTATTTGGTATTATTATTGTTATCTAATTATATTTACTAGTGTGACAGTTTTAGATTAAGACGCTTTTCAAGAAGGTACTTGTCATTGTTATCTAACTGGTTTTTCTCTTGTTCTTCCCCCACCTCCTCTGTAGTCCAATGTCCCGTATTCAGTGTGAGCCCTCTTTTACAGACCTGTAAATGGATGCACACAGTTGTGCTGTTATTTTTGTTTGTTTCTTTTTTAACATATGGCCTGAGGTTCTATGGCAAGTCCATCGTGGATACAGAGTTTGAGTCTCAAGTCTCTGAGATGCCACCTATGCCCTGACAGAGGCAAGGTGGTCCCACCTTGGGGATGGCCCCAAGGGTGGATGGCCCCCCAGGAAGTTGGAAGATGTGGGGTCTGCTTTGGCTCTGCCATTTACTTGTTGGATGGCTTTGGACAGGTCATTCATTTAGTCATCCAGCATTTTGTGGAGTGTCTCCCAGGTGTTCCGTGCTCGCCCAGATGCTAAGGCTACACAGAGGAGTAGGACAGTGCCTCGTTCTTCAGCAACTTCCTGTGTAGAGTGTGGACTCAGCCACATAAACCAACGTGCTCAGGAAAATGCCGTGGTGCTTTGTGAAAGTGTGTGCAGGGGGAGCAGGGGCCCAGAGCAGGGAGGAGCAAAATGGTCTGTGGCGCTGCAGAGAGGCTTCATGGCAGCAGCGATTGGGGGTTGAGTTTTCGGGAAAAAAAAATATATCATCGAGGGATTAGGTCGTGATAGCGTGTGGACTCTAGGCTTCTGTATAATTTCCTGGTCGTGGGAGCCAGTGAAGAGTTTTAAATAGGAAACAGCATGGTCACTTTTGCATTTTAGAGAGATACGTGTGGAGGATGAATTTACTAAATCTCTGTGAGCCTCGCTTTTGTCATCTGTAGGACGAACCCACTCGTCTTGCCTCATGGGTTCCTTTGGGTTGCGTGTCTCTCTTTGAAAAGCAGCAAGAATGGCTAACGGTTGCTCACTGCTTTCTCAGCACGCAACCCTCAGAGCAACCCCGTGAAGGTCAGTCTGTTACTTGTGCGTTTTAGACGTGGGGACGGTCACAGAGGTGAAATACCCGGCCCAAGGACCCCCAGCGAGTACTAGAGGTACAGTCAGGATTTGGACTCAAGTCTGCCAGATCCTGTAGCCTCAATTTCCCTTAGCCACCACGCAATGCCGTTAAGGGGCCTTCCCCCCCTGAAACATCTTCGCTGGTGGCTGTCTTTTGCCTCTGGCGACCTGAGCAAAGAGTTGATGTCTTGGAAAGATTCAAGATCAGCACCAAACCTCTGGCGACCCGAGCAAAGAGTTGATGTCTTGGAAAGATTCAAGATGAGCACCAAACCTCTGGCGACCTGAGCAAAGAGTTGATGTCTTGGAAAGATTCAAGATCAGCACCAAACCAAATGTGCCATTATTTACAACTGTTTAATCTTTGTCTTTAATCGTGCAGTCCTTTCTCATTAAATGGAACCAAATTCGCGGAGTAGGTTATGGGACTTTAATTCTTTTGCACTAACTGGGTGTTACAAACAATGTGTGTTTCTGTGGACATAGACATAAATCTTCCTGCCAGGGTTAACAGAAAATCAATCATGTCTCTGACTCCCTCTTTTGGGGAGTTCTTTGGAAGATCCATATTATGAGTAGGTCAAAGTAAAATTGAAGAGGGTGTAATGAGTAAGGTAAAGTCCTTGGCCGGGGTAGGCTTGTCAAGAGAAGTTGCCGCAGGACCCAGCAGACAACGGGAAGGAGGCAGGCTTGGCGAAGTCAGCAAACTCTGCTTGTTGAAAAGAGAGTCTGGAAAATATTCTACAAGTTCACACGCTGGCAGATGCCATCCGAGGACAAGTTAATAGCACCTCTTTGGTAAAGAGTTTATTCACTCTGTTTTCTCTGTAGTGGGTCGCTGTAGGGTGAAAAAAGGCCGCATTATCTGCTTAACCATGAACGAGCGCCTTTAAGGATTGCTGCTTGAAGATGCAGGAGGTTCAAGAAGAATAATTAAAATAAAATGCTGTTCCATGTCCTGACCTGTGTTCAATGTGCAAAAAAAAAAAAAAAAAAGCCCTCAAAAATGCCAGGGTTCCACATTTTGTGGTTTGGGAGGGATGTTGTGATCAGCCTTCAGCTGCTCATAAAAAATAAATACTGCTGTGTTCTTATTTGGACCGTTTCTCGAAGATCTTTTAGAGTTGATTTGCAGCTGAAATTTCACCTCAGCTAAAAAAAAAAAAAAAAAAGAAAAGAAAAAGAAAAGAAGAAGAGGAAGACGACGACGAAAGCCACGCAAAGCTGTGCCTTACTTAAAACATTAGGCATGTCATGCCAGAGTAAAATAATGGAATCAGAAAGAGAAAATGCTCCATTGAGATAAAACAGCTGTCTTTTATACTCACCACTTAAGTATAATTCATCTGCTGTTTGTAGGTTATGCTTTAATGGGAAGGAATATTAAGGGAATGAGAAAGGATTTCTTTATTAAATGGAAGCTCATTGCAAAAAAATATATACCCCCAACTGAAACAGCTGTTTTAGAAGAGCGGCTTCTGGAATGTGAGTGAAAGTATATCCCCCGAGATCCTGCCGCCCGGCATGTGGGAGTAAATAGATGTGCAGAGCCAGGGATAGAACAGACCTCGTGGCATCCGTGTGATGCCCTGCTCACTGGTTCTCAAACTTGGATGTACTCCGGAGTTGCCCTCCCCTGCTCCCCCTGCCCCTCACCCAGGGAATTTGACAAAAAAAAAAAAAAAAAAAAAAAAAAAAAAAAAAGTGATACCTGGTTCCACACCTAGAGATTCTGATTTAATTGCTCTGGGGTGTGGCTTGGGCATAGGGAGTTTCAAAAGCTCCCCCAAAGACTCAGGTACAGCAAAGTTTGAGGCCCACTGGCCTAGCTGGTGACAAATTTTCTTCTGTTCTTTGCAGATGGGACAGTTTGCTGTGGGAACTTAGATTTGGAAGCCTCAGTCCTGAGTGGGGAGCAGAAACCTTCAAAGCCAGACTCAGGGAGCCAGACTTGACTAAGTCTTCAGTTTGATAGATTCCTCTCTTTAAGGGCTAAAAAGCAGAATTCCAGTGTTCTTTTGAAAAATGAGCCCTGAGATTTTTTTCCATCACAGAGAAAGCGTTAAGTATGTTCTCTCTGAACTTCATAGCAGGAAAAAAGAGGAAAGAAAATGAGTATATCCAGATTCAGGCAAAGTTCCAAGCAGTGTGATGGGGAGATAGGTGAGAGGTATTGTTGACCAAGGTATCTTGAGGAATTGAGTCTTGACCCTAATTTGCTGCTGTTGAAAAAAAAAAAAAAAGAAAGGAAGGAAGGAAGAAAAAGAAAGAAATAGAACTATGTTCTTGATTATAGGCCAGATGATCAGAACCACTCAAGTGGGAGCTTTTCTTTTCTGGTTTGGGACTTCTAGGGACTTGCAGACGATATGCTGTAACATAAATAAGAAGAAACGTGGTTTTTAGTTAGTACTTTGCTAACGATAAGCTTTGACCTTCAATGATTCACTTAACTTTTATGAGCCTGATTTTTGAAAATAGGAGTAATACTGTCCCATCGGTCTTCTACTCCAAAATAAGATGCACTTTGCTAAAGGACATTTAATTCCCTGCAGGCAGCTCCCTCCCAAGCCAATATGTTAGCAGGGAATGACTGAGAACGGGAGTCTTTAAATTTTTTTTTTTAACGTTTATTTATTTTTGAGAGAGAGAGACACACATAGAGCCTGAGTGGGGGAGGGGCAGAGACAGAGGAAGACACAGAATCTGAGGCAGGCTCCAGGCTCTGAGCTGTCAGCACAGAGCCCAACGCAGGGCTCGAACCCACAAGCCATGAGATCATGACCTGAGCCGAAGTTGGGCACTTAACCGACTGAGCCACCCAGGCGCCCCGAGAATGGGAGTCTTTACTTCACCAACCGGAAAGAAAGTTGGGAAGTCACAATGTGGGGTGGGGTAGGGGGTCTCCAGGTGGATCCAAGAGACAAAAAGGGGGCTGTAGTGGTGCTCATTAAATGGCATGTGCCCTCAAATCTGGGGGTGCTGTTAAAATACAGATTCTGATTCAACAGGTGCAGGGAGGGGCTGCGTCTCTCACAAATGGCATTTCCAGGGGATGCTGATGGCCTTGAGCCCCGGGTCACACTTTGAGAGGCATGGCAGTTCAGAGCAGCTCTGTGCTGGGGTGAATGCTTTTCTTAGAGCCGTTGGAGGAGACTAAATCGTGGCCCGTGAAGACTGGTGTTGTGTGGCTGCTGTCCAAGCCACAGATAAATGAAGCACAGACATGAGAATAATTGTGTGTCTTCAAGTTCATGTGGCCCGAAGCACCATGGTGTGATCAATGCCTGTTTATGTTCTGGATTGCCCTTTTTGTAGATATTAATTTTTATATACTTTCCGTTCTCTATATGACCTTAAGGGGAGCCTGAGTATAAAAATTTAGTTTTTTTTTCCAGTTTCCCCCCATTTTTATTGAATTCTGGCATATCAGCCTCCTCTGTGATTCAATCTAATAGAGCTCTTGAGTCTTTGTTACCCACATGTGCAGCATGTTATCTGGTGCCTGCAACGGTGATTTAAAAAAAAAAAAAATTCTGTGGTAGGGGCCAGAATTATTCAAAATAATCATCCGGTTTACCTCATCCTCCTTGGGTTATCACTGGAAATGGTGGGGTACCATCAGCCTTCCAACCTTGTTATAAAGAAGATCCCCTAATTACGTATTTTTTGCCCAACTGATAGACTTGCGTTTTGCCGCTGTAAATCAGTGGCTGTGTTGTCTTTTCCCGATCGCTTCCTAATGTTCTTACGCGTTATCTAGGTTTGTAAAGTTTAAGAATAGATGTAGCTTTATGTGTTCTAATTTGAATCGTGGAGTTTGGAAAGGGAAGAGGGTTTAAAAAAAATATATGGTTGTGACATGTTTATTATAAACATGTGAAAACGGAACCGATGATTATGTTGGTGGTAGGTATATATTGTACCTTGTCAACAGAAAAGCTTTTATGTTTGCATATTTAACAGGGTATTTTCTTTCTTTAAAAAAAAAAAAATTAGAACTGATGATGTCTCTTGGAAGGCTTCAACACATTCTGGTTTAAAATAGTCCTCTATAACTAGGCTTCTTCTTGAAGTTTCCATGGCTTTCTCTCAGAACTGCAGACCTTTGGAAATTTCGCTGATTTTCACCCACTGCAGCCAGTTCCTTATTCTCTAAGCCCATGGTTCTTGAACACCAGAGTCACCTGAAAGGTTTCTTCCTTTTTTTTTCTCAAAAAAATTGTTTAATGTTTATTTATTTTTAAGAGAGAGAGGGAGGGAGAGAGAGACCAAGCGTGAGCAGGGAGGGGCAGAGACAGAGGGAGACACAGAATCTTTTTTTTTTTTAATTTCTTTTTTTTTAACGTTTATTTATTTTTGAGACAGAGAGAGACAGAGCATGAACGGGGGAGGGTCAGAGAGAGAGGGAGACACAGAATCTGAAACAGGCTCCAGGCTCTGAGCAGTCAGCACAGAGCCTGACGCGGGGCTCGAATTCACAAACCTCGAGATCGTGACCTGAGCCGAAGTCGGACGCTTAACGACTGAGCCACCCAGGCGCCCCGGGAGACACAGAATCTGAAGCAGGCTCCAGGCTCTGAGCTGTACCTGCATTTTTAACAAGGTCCTGCATTTGAGAAGCCCTGCATTAAGTAACTTGCAAATTACTTGCAACACTGTAAATGCTCTGATGGTAGTATTGAGTTTTCACAAGCACTGAGGCAAGGGGAAAGAGAAAGTCATAAAGAAATGAGAACTCTTTGGTACTTGGTAATACCTCACAGCATCTTCTCTGTCAAGCTGAGGTCAACCTGACCATGGTTGAACTTGCTTAGACGAGTTCAATTCTGTACCATTCCCGAATATAATTTTTAATTAGTCTGTTAATTCTAGAGAAAATGACAGGTGTATTTATTTAGAACCACTTACCTAAAAAGCATCATAATATTACAAATTGCTTATCATAATAAAGCAAGCTCAAATAATCAGATTCATTCATTGTATACTCTGCCAACAAATTTTGGAAATACCGAGAGATTGGAGTAAACAGATGAGCCTGTAGACCTGGGAGATTTGTTTGGGGCCAGTCCACTGCAAGTTCTCCGTCTTTCTCTCTTCCTTCCCCCTTTCCTTCTTTCCTTCCTCCCTCCCTCCCTCCCTCCCTTCCTTCCTTCCCTCCCTCCTTCTTTTAAGACTTTTTAAGTAATCTTTACACCCAGCGTGGAGCTCGAGCTTACAACACTGAGATCAAGAGTCCCATGCTCCACTGACTGAGCTGGCCAGGTGCCCCTCTTTTCCACCTTTCTCGACAGCCACGGGACGATACAGTAAAACCTGAAGTTCATAATGATAACCCTGAGGCATTGTCTAATCCAGTGGAAAGTAAACAGCAACAAGCAAATATTTTCTGGAATATCTACACTATTCAGTTTTTCAGAACCCAAAGAGCTCCCTTCCTGGATAAAAGAAGAGTCTAATGTATTTTTTTCTTTTAAATCGATTAAATGGCAAACATTTGGAATTCTTGGGTGTTACTTCCTTAAAAGAGGAAAGTAGTATCTGACATTGGCAAATATATTTTTTGCCCCGGTTTTCAGTAATTATAAGTGAAAAAGAAGAGGACTAAGGTCAGAGAGCGGCAGTACGGAAAGACAATAAAAGCATCTAGATGGCACAATTGTGTAAAAATATTTTGTATTCCTCTTAATAGTAAGCAATGCCACAAAGAAAACAGTGTATGTCTTCCTGCGGTATCTACTTAATCTGAAGATTGGTGGCGGGAAGTGTTGTACAATTTAACTAGTAATTAATGTTAAACATTATGGTTTTGTTTTAAAATATTTTTTTAACGTTTATTTATTTTTGAGACAGAGAGAGACAGAGCACAAGTGGGGGAGGGGCAGAGAGAGAGAGGGAGACACAGAATCCGAAGCAGGGTCTGAGCTGTCCCTTAAATGTTTAGGTGCCCCTAAACATCGTTTAGATTCAACAGGCCTTTTATGAACTAGGAAGTAACGTGTACAGATTTTTGAGGTCTAAAGCGAGACTTAAAGAAATTTGGGTTTTATGGCTGGCTGCTGGGTGGGTTGTCTCCCCAGACTCCAGGGTTTTATTCCTTTTACTCTCTACGGATTGTTTGGTGGGAAACTTTGAGAAGCTTGTCTTAAGATATAAGGTAATCTTTTTGAAAAATACCTTTATTGGGGTATACTCAATATACAATATGTTGCACGTATTCAGAGCGTGCATTTGGATATGTTTTGACGTACGTATACACCTGTGAACCCATCCTAACAATCAAGATAATGAAGATACCTGCCACCTGCAACAATTTCTTCCTTCTCCTTTGTAATGTCTCCTTTCCTCCTTCCCCACCCCCATCAAGTAGGCCAATGACCTCTGACCTGCCATCTGTCAGTACAGATTACTTTGCACCGTCTAGAATTTTAGGTAAGTGCAATCACATAATATGTTCTTTTGGAGGGAGCATATCTAGCTTCTTTCATTCAGCATAATGATTTTAAGATTCTTCCACGTATGTAAGATGTGTACATGCATACAGTAGGTATTACCCCTCAATCCCCTTCATTGCTGAGTAGTATTCCATTGAATGGGCATATCACACCTTGTTTCATATTCACCTTTTGGTAGACATTTGAGTTGTTTCCAGTCTACGGCTACCGGAAAGAAAGCTGCTGTGAACATGTGTGTACAAATACATGTACGGTCCTATGCTTTCGTTTCTCTTGGGTAAATGCCTAAGATCGGAATGTGTAATCTTTAAGAAGCTGTGAAAATGTTTCCCAAATTGTTTGTACCATTGTGTGTTCTCACCAGTGAATGAGAACTCCAGTGGCTTCACATCTTTGCTAACACGTGGTATAATCTTTATACATTTTAGCCCCTCTAATACGTATGTAGTGGTAGTATCTTTAATGTTTATTTATTTTTGAGAGAGAGAGAGAGAGAGAGAGAGAGAGAGAGAGAGAACAAGCGGGGGAGGGGAAGGGAGAGGGGGTCACAGAATCTGAAGCAGGCTCCAGGCTCTGAGCTGTCAGCGCAGAGCCCGATGTGGGGCTCGAACCCATGAACCATGAGATCATGACCTGAGCTGAAGTCGGATGCTTAACCTAAGACTGAGCCACCCAGGTGTCCCGGAAGGACAGACATTTTTAAATTTTCAAGTCCAATTTATCAGTTATTTTTTTTCTTATGGATTGCACTTTTGGTGTTATATCTGAGAGGTTACTTGCCTGGCATGATTCTCTCGTTTGTTTTTCTCTAAAAGCTCTTTAGTTTTACGTCTAGATCTGTGGTTCATGTCGAGTTAATTTTTGTATGTGGTACAAGGTATGTATTGAAGTTCAGTTTTTAAATATATGGTTTTCAAATGGTTCCAGAACCATTTGTTGGAACGAACTTGTTTCTCTACAAAATTACTTTCACCTGTGTGTAAACTTAATTGACCAAATATGTGTGAGTCTATTTCCAGACTCTCTGTTTTGTTCCATCGATCTATTTGTCTATCTTGATGTTAATACCCTACTGTTTTGATTATTGTAGCTTTATAATAAATCTCAGGGTCATGTAGTGAAATTCCTCCAAATTTGCCCACTAGTTTATTGTTTTGGCTATTCTGGGTCCTTTGTGCTTACACATGAATTGCTAATCAGCTTGGTAACTGCTACAAAAAAGCATGATGTTGAATCTTTAGATGAGTTAAAGAGAATTTGTATCTTAATGGTATTGAGTCTTCCTGAGCATGGTCTATCTGTCTGTTGATTGAGGTCTTTAATTTCTGTCAGTAATGTTTTGTAATTCTTAGCATACAAGTCTTGCACTTGCAGATTTATCCCTCGGTATTGTGATGTTTTTATGTTATTTTAAATTCTACATTTTTAAATTTCAATTTCTGATTGTTTGCCAACATAAATATGACTGCTTTTTGTTTATTGATGTTGTATCATGCTATCTTGCTGAACTCGCTTTTTCTAGAATTTTTTTTTGTAGATTGGGATTTTCATCAAAGATGATCATATTATACAAATACAGTTTTACGTCTTCCTTTCCAATCTGATTACCTTTTACTTCTTTTTCTTGCCTTATGGTTCTGGCTAGACCTCCAATACAATGTTAAATAGAAGTGGTGAGAAAATTTTGCCTTGTTCCTAATCTTAGGAGGAAAGCGTTTAGTCTTTTAAGTATGATCGTAGCTATGGATTTAGGGTTTTCTTTTTTCCCTCTTTTTTATAGATACTCATTATTAAGCTGAGGAAGTTCCTTTCTATTCCTATGTTGCTGATAGATTTTACCAAGAAGAGATACTGGATTTTGTCAAATACATTTTCTGTGTTTACTGAGATGATCATGTGACTTCTGTTTTAGTTGTTACTGTATTTACTGAGATGATCATATGACTTTCCATTTTTAGTTGTTACTATGGTGAATTATATTAATTGATTTTTCTAATGTTAAGTCAACCCTATAGTCTTAGAATAAACTCCACTTGGTCTGTATTATCATTTACATTTATTGTTAGATTTGTTAAACTTTTTTTTTAAGTTTATTTATTTTGAGAGAGAATGAGAACATGACCTGCAGAGAACATGAGTAGCTCTCTCTGAGCGGCAGAGTGAGAGGGAGGGAGAGAAAGAGAAAGAGAGAGAGAGAGAGAGAGAGAGAGAGAGAGAGAGAGAGAAAGAGAGAGAGAGAGAATCTCAAGCAGGCTCTGTGCTGTCAGCCCAGAGCCGCACAGGGGGCTCAATCTCACAAACTGAGAGACCATGACCTGAGCTGAAATCAAGAGTCAGACGTTCAACTGAGTGAGTCACCCAGGCACCCCAAACTTTTTTTTTGTTAAGAATTTTTGCATGTATATTCCTGAAAGATATTGGTGTTTAGTTTTCCTTCATTGTATATCTTTGTCTGGTCTTGGTACTGGAGTGATTCTGGTCTCCTAGAATAAATTGGGAAGCATTCTCTCTTCTTCAATTTCCTAAGTGTTTGTGTATTATTTTCATTTTAAAATTCTGGTAGAATTCACCACTTTAACTATCTGGGCTTGGAGTCTGTGAAGGGAGATTTTAGCCTCAAGTTCAATTTTACTAATAGCTGTGGGTTTATTCAGATTATTTGTTTCCTTACCATGGATCTTTGTTAATTTGTGTCTTTTAGGAAATTTGTCAACTAAATTATTGGATGTATTGGCATGAAATTGTCCATAATGTCCACTTATTATACTTTTAATATCTACAGACTGTAGTAACATCACTTTTCTTATTCCTGATGTTTCTTATTCCTGATATTCCTGGTTTGTGTTTTTTCTTCCTTTTTTCCTCTAATACAGATTAGAGATTTATCAGTTCTTAATGTTTATTTATTTCTGAGAGGGAGAAAGGGAGAGAGAGAGAGAGCGCGCGCACGTACATGATCTGGGGAGGGGCAGAGACAGTGGGGGGACAGAGAATCTGAAGCAGGCTTTGTACTGACAGCAGAGAGCCCGGTGTGGGGCTCAAACTCACTGTGAGATCATGACCTGAGCTGAAATCAGTCGGATGCTTAACCCACTGAGCTACCCAAGTGCCTCGAGATTTATCAGTTCTAACTGAACTTCTGAAAGAACTAGCTTTTGGTTTCATTGAATTTTCCCTATTTTTTGTTCGTTTTCTATTCACTTGATTTTTTTTCTCTATTATATCTTTTCTTCTGTTTGCTTTGGGTTTCATGTGCTCTTTTTTTCCCAGTTTCTTAAGGTAGAAGACACTGAAATTGTTGATTGGGACCTTTCTTTTTGTTTAATACAAATTTTAATTTGTACAAATTAATACAAGTTTTGTTTAATGTTAATTTGGTGTTTTAAATTTTCCTCTTACTCTGCTTCACAAATTGTAATGTGTTGTTTTCATTTTCATTCAGTTCAAAACACTTTCTCATTTTCCTTTTGATTTCTTCTTTGACTCATGGAATATTTAGAGATATTTATTTTTATTTTTCAATTATTTGGGAATTTCTCAAATAGCATTCTGTTATTGATTTCTAATTTAATTCCATTATGGTCAGAGAACACATTTGTATAACTTGAATCCTTTTACATTTTTTGATATGGTTTATGGCCCAGAATGTGGACCATCTTGGTAAATGTTTTGTGTGCACTTGAATGGATAGTATTCTGTTGTTGGGTGTACTGTTCTTGACATTACATCGATTTTGTTGATACTGTTGTTCAAGTCTCCTATCTTTACTGATTTTCTGTTGACCTGTCAGTTTTTAAGAGAAGGTTGCCGAGATCTATGATTGTGGATTTGTCTACTTTTCCTTGTAGTTCTGTCACTTTTCTTCATGTTTGATTGATTGATTGATTGATTGATTGCTTTTGAGAGGGAGAGAAAGCGCACTCACGAGTGGCAGGAGAGGCAGAGAGAGAGAGGGAGAGAGGGAATCCTAAAGAGGTTCCACGCGGAGCGCGGAATGAAGAGTTGGTAGCGTAACTGACTGAGCCACCCAGGCTCTAAATATTTAGGGTAGTTATGTCTTCCTGACCCTTCTATCATTATGAAATTATTTCCTTTACCTTGGTGACATTCTATGATTTGAAATCTGCTTTGTCCTCAATTCATAGAACCATTCTACTGTCTTTAGATTAACGTTAGTATAGTATATTTGTTTATATTTGTGACTTTATATTTCAAGTGGGTTTCTTGTGAGCAACATGCAGTTTGATCTTATGTTTTTTCTCATTTGACACTCTGTCTTTTGAGTGGACTATTTAAGCTATTTACATATAATTATTGGTCTAGTTGAGTTTAAATCAACCGCTTATGTATTTATTTATTTATTTAGAGAAAACACTTTTTTTTTTTAATCTTTATTTATTTTTGAGAGAGACAGAGACAGAGTGCAAGCAGGGGAGGAACAGAGAGAGAGAGAGGGGGAGACACAGAATCCGAAGCAGGCTCCAGCTCTGAGATGTCAGCACAGAGCCCAACGTGGGGCTCGAACCCATGAACTGTGAGATCATGACCTGAGCCGAAGTTGGATACCCAACCGACTGAGCCACCCAGGCACCCCAGTTATTTGTTTTATGTTTGTCCAATCAGCCCTTTATTACTCTCATTACTCTTTTGTTCTTTTCTGCCTCCCTTTGGATTGATTGTTCTTTTTTGATTCTCATTTATCTTTTTTGTCTGCTTAATACCTATATCTCTGTATTGTTTTATTTTATTTTTTATTTTATTTAAGGTTTTATTTTTATGCAATCTCTGCATCCAGTCTTGGGCTCGAACTCACAACCAAGGGTCAAGAATCGCATGCTGGGGGTGCTTGGGTGGCTCAGTCGGTTGAGCGTCCGACTTCGGCTCAGGTCATGGTCTCACGGTCTGTGGGTTCGAGCCCCACGTTGGGCTCTGTGCTGACAGCTCAGAGCCTGGAGCCTGCTTCGGATTCTGTGTCTCCCTCTCTCTCTGCCCCTCCCATGCTTGTGCTCTGTCTCTTAATAATAAATAAATGTTTAAAAAACAAAAAGAGTCATGTGCTGTACAGACTGAGCCAACCAGGCACCCACTCTTTGTATTATTGTAGTAGTTACTTTAGCATTTGTAGTATACATCATTGTCATGGTCAACCTTGAAGTTATATCCTACTATTAATGTATAGTACAAGAATCTTAAAAGAGTACATTGCTATTTCTTTACTTCTGGCCTTTGTGCTATAGGTGTCCTATACGCTTTATTACTTCTATGTTATAAACCCCACAATTCATTGTGAGTATTTTTGTTTTATTTTATTTTATATATTTTTTTAATTTTTTTAAATGTTTTTTATTTATTTTTGAGACAGAGAGAGACAGAGCATGAACGGGGGAGGGGCAGAGAGAGAGGGAGACACAGAATCGGAAGCAGGCTCCAGGCTCTGAGCCATCAGCCCAGAGCCCGACGCGGGGCTCGAACTCACGGACCGCGAGATCGTGACCTGAGCTGAAGTCGGACGCTTAACCGACTGAGCCACCCAGGCGCCCCGAGTATTTTTGTTTTAAAAATCAATTGCCTTTTAAAGAGATTCAAATATAAGGAACAGGTCTTTTATATTAATCTACATAGTTATCATTTCTGGTGCTTTTCATTCTTTTGTGTATATCCAGAGTGCCATCTTGACTCACTTTCCCTCTGCCTAAATGACTTCCATTAACACTTTTTATAGTGCTGATCTACTGGCCTTGAATACTTTTAGTTTTTGTATGTCTGAAAAAGTACTTATTTTACTTTGTTTTTAAAAACCATTTTCATTAGATCTAAAATTGTAATTTGACAGTTTTTTTTTTCTTTCAGTACTTTAAAGATGTGGCTCCACTGTCTTGTGACTTGCATTGTTTCTGGTGAAAAATCTCCTGTCGTCTTTATCTTTGGTCTTCTGTCTCTAATGGGTTTTCCACTCCTTCTGAGTACATCCACCATGTTTTGTTTCTGGTTGTTGTTGTTGTTTTTTTTAATCCCTTTCCCCCACCAATGCCTGACTATGAATGTACCCATGGCTTTCTTTGTATGTACCTTGTTTGGTGTTTACGGGTCTTTTTATTTTTTTTAATATTTATTTATTTTTGAGAGAGAGAGAGAGAGAGCATGAGTGGGGGAAGGGCAGAGAGAGCGAGGGAGACACAGAATCCAAAGCAGGCTCCAGGCTCTGAGCTGTCAGCAGAGAGCCTGATGTGGGACTCGAACCCACAAACTGTGAGATCGTGACCTGAGCTGAAGTCGTATGCTCAACTGACTGAGTCACCAAGTGCCCCTGAATCATCTTTTTATTTATTTTTTATGTTTTTAAAATGTTTATTCATTTGTGAGAGAGAGAGAGGGAGAGAGAGAGAAAGAGACAGAGTGTGAGTGGGGGAGGGGCAGAGAGAGAGGGAGACACAGAATCTGAAGCAGGTTCGAGGCTCTGAGCTGTGAGCACAGAACCCAGCATGGGGCTCGTACCCTTGAACTGTGAGATCATGACCTGAGCCAAAGTCGGACGCTCAACCAACCGAGCCACCCAGGCGGCCACCCCTGGGTCTTCTTAGACATGAAAGTGTATGCCTTTTTTAAAGTTATGTGTTTTATTTTAATTCCAGTGTAGTGAACATACAGTGTTATATTAGTTTCAGGTGTACAATGTAGTGATTCAATAATTCTGTACTTAGTGCTCATTGTGGTAAGTGTGCTCTTTAATATCTCTCACCTATTTCACCCATCTTCCTCCCCTCAACACCTGAAAATTTATATCTTGAACCAAATTTAGGAAATTGTATCTTCAGATAATTTTTGTGTCTCATTCTTTATCTCCCTGTTCTCTCTTCTCCTTCTTAGACTTTAATTGCTAACCATGGATAGTCTCATAGGTCCCCAAGGTTCTCATTTTTTCCAGTCTTTCTTTCTCTCTGTTTTATAGACGGAATAAGTCTGTTTTGTCTTTGAGTTCATAGATTCTCTTCTGTTCTCAAGCCCATTCAGGAGATTTTTAAATTTCCAATTTTAAAGTTTCATTTGGCTCCTGTTCATTATGAGCGTATTTTGCTTTTCATGCGTATTGATTTTTGTGCGGAGGTATCACATGCATGGTTTTAATAGGCTTTTAAAATCCTCATCAGTTAATTCTAACATCTGGGTCATCTTGGGGTCAGTCTTTTTGATTGCTTTTGACTTTTCTCTTGAGTACGGGCTATATTTTGTTTCTTGACATGTCTAGACATTTTGGAGTATAACCTGGAGGTTATGAATGATAGACTGTAGAGACTCTGGGTTCTGTTATTCTTGAAAGATGTTGAGTTGTCTTGTCTTGTGTCATTAGGCAGTTATCTTGAGTTGACTCTGATTCCAACCCTTGTCTTTTTTTGTGGTGGACTGTAGCCTAATCTCTCCACATTTCATTTAGCCTTAGCTTGGCTGCTTGTAATCTTCCCCCCACATGGGTAGCTGCAGATCAAGGTAGAGTTTTTACCTGAGACTTCGGGCTTCCCTTTCTCAGACTCTCTCCTTCATGGGGTTTCACCCCTCACTTTATATCTGCTGTGTTTGTACTGGACTCTGCCTTCTGGTTCTTCAAGCCGATAATACGTGGGGTTTGTATCCATGTTTTAAGAGCCCCATGTGGCCCTGACTAGTGACAAGTCTTAAAAAACGCCAAGTGTACCCATCGCCTTCCCCTTCTTTCAAGGGTAGACTCCCCTATAGTTTTTGCTTTCTACTGCATTCAGGTGGTATTTTTGTTTGTTTGTTTGCTCATTTGCTTGGGTTTTAAGTCTAAGGTCGGTAGTTGTTATTTTCTAGAGGATTGGTCTGTTAGTAACTACTCTGTTATTACAAAAAGCAAAACCCTCGTCTTTCCTGGACTGTGACAGTTCTGTCGCTGGTTCTAGGTTCTTCCGTCTCCCTCGGCTTCACCCCCTTCCGTGAAGGCATTGCTGCCTCCCTCCTACCCTGGGCAGTTCCAGTCTTGACCCCTGCTGTTCCTTGAGAGATTATGTGCTCTCGTGTCCGTTCCATTGGTCTCGTTTTCTCAGGACAGACTTCATAGCCCTTCATATCTGACTTTCCGGTGCCAGGCTCTCCCCCTCCATACGATCTTCAACACCTACAGCCAGAACTTCCTAATGAAATAAACCTCCACGTTCCTGCCTCATTCAGACGGCTTCAGCAGATCCCTGCTGCCTAGGACGGCTGTCTCCTCACTCACAGACAGTGATACGTCTGTACTTCTGGAAGCCAGCTGCCCTTGCAAATCTCACACCCCGTTCTCCATAGTTTTCTAGCTTTCCTGAGGGTAAGGGAGGCAGAAGGAATGGAAGTGTGTCACCTCAGCCGCACAGTTAGGGCTGTACCCCAGCATTGGCCCAGACACCTCAGAACTTCTGGAGAAAGAAGAACATGGTTTTCCTTCAGGTATCCCGGCATCCTGTGGCTGGCCGCCTGAGCATCCACAGGCCTTCCCAGCTGAGCTCAGCCGAGCTGTCTGGCCTCAGTTACTTCCTCCAGCCTCACCATTTCCTCCAGCTGGCCCACCGTCCCTTTGAGCAGCCCCACCATGCTTGTTCACATCTCTATGAATGGCTGCTTGTGAAGAATTCATTCCAATTCCTGTTTCTTATATGAGCTCTTCCCTGATTGCCAGTGATTGAAAGTCATCTGTCTCTATGCTGGGCCTTTCTATTTCTATTTTTGTTTTTGTTTTTTAAGGCTCTGTGAGCCATCCTTGCCCTCCATTCCAAAGCTGACCACCATTTTTAAACTTTTTTTCTTTAATGTTTATTTATTTTTGAGAGAGAGAGAGAGAGAGCGAGCATGAGCGGGGGAGGGGCAGAGAGAGAGGGAGACACAGAATCCAAAGCAGGCTCCTGGCTCTGAGCTGTCGGCACAGAGCCCAACATGGGGCTCGAACCCCCGAACCATGAGATCATGACCTGAGCCGAAGTTGGGCACTTAACCGACTGAGCCACCCAGGTGCCCCATATTCTTCAGTTGTCTAACAAGTTTTTGTTACAAGTCACAGAGACCCATGGAGCGCCTGGGTGGCTCAGTCGGTTAAGTGTCCGACTTCGGCTCAGGTCCTGATCTCACGATTTGTGAGTTCGGGCCCCTCATCGGGCTCTGTGTTGACAGCTCAGAGCCTGGAACCTGCTTCAGATTCTGTGTCTCCCTCTGTCTCTCTGTTCCTCCTTCACTTGTGCACACGCTCGCTCTCTCTCTTTCTCTTTCTCTCCCTCCCTCCCTCTCTCTCTCTCTCCCCAAAATAAATAAACATTAAAAAAAATTAAAAAAAAAAAAAAACCAAGTCACAGAGACCCCTTCAAACAAACTTAGTTTTCTCAGAATGAGGGAAAATATGTTATAAGGAGACCTGGGAATCTGACCTGCCATTTTCCATTTTCTGAATCCCAAGTCTCTCTTCCTGAGAAAGATAATCTGATTGGCCAGGCTTGGGCCAGATGTGTGCCCCTCCTCCAATCAGTCTAGGCCAGGGAACAAGGTGACATGGTTATAAATATGGCACCCTGGTGTAGCGCCTTTGAGGGGTCTCAGGACTGATCAAGGAAGACGATATGCCTACGAGTAGCAGTAGTATATGCAACCTTTGTTGGGCAATACTCAGGCAGGTTGACATGGGGCTGCAGGGGGTGGTGCCCCCGAGAACAGGAGTCCGTCCACAGAGTGTAGCGGGAGGGTTGAGGGTACCTACCTCTTCAGAAGGGGAGCAGGGGAGGGTCACTCCAGGGGAGAGGATAACTGGAGAGGGTCTCACGTGTGGCTAGGTGATGTCCACCAGTGCGTCAGGGCTGGTCTGTGTCAGGAAGCTCCAAAGGGCAGTGGTGGCTTTGGGGTTTATAACCACAAGGTTGTATCTTGTCATTGGCTAGCAGATGCTTGGTGTGGTTTTGTAAGGTATGCAAAACCGGCAGGCTGTAAATAGCTAAAAATCTGCTTGTTTGGGCTATTAAAAAAATAATGGGATGCGTAAGAATTTGAGTTAGGCGCCAGCAGACTTTTGGGCTAACAGGTCTGAGTGCAGTGAAGAAATAAACAACCCAGGAGCCAACATGGGTCATCTTTGGCTCATGTGTATAACACCCAGACTTAACCCTGTTGATCTTGGGATTTGGGAGGCTAGTTGAAAGGAGAAGGAGACCGTGTCCGGAGAAAGTAGAGGCTCCTACAATGGTTCTTCATCTCCTTCTGCAGTTGTCTGCGTGGTGTAGACGGCCGTGTGCACAGTTGCAATTGACATATTACCTGGAGGTCGCTGAAAGGAGCCTATACCTTATTACACATGGTAAATGTAAAACCATGTTTATTGAATGAATGAATGAATGAATGAACGAATGCTTTTCTTTTCTCTGACATCTACTTGTGTAAGGTCATATCCCTTATGGCACCTTCCCTGCCTGGCCTCCATTTTTTTTTATTTTTTATTATTTTTTTTTACTCTTCTGGGCTCCTCTGTATCACTCCTTTGATAACATGCCAACTTACATGGTTGCGTCTGCCCTCCTGCTGAGATCACATGCTCCGCAAAGGCGTGAAAATGACATGCATCTCTTTAATCTTTCACCTTGTTAGAGTTGTGCCCTGCCCCGGGAGTGGAGAACCCTAACCTATTTGGTTGGGTGCCTGCTCGGGGGAGGACCTGGTCCTCACGTGAACAGGAAGCGCGGGGTCTGGAACTCCAGTCCTGTTTCAGGAAGGCCTTGGTGGTGGCCCAGTGTGCCTCATCCTCGAGAGCCAGCGCAGTCGGGAGGTGAAATGATAAAGTCAGTGCCAGAGAGAGTGCGGAGGACGGACAGCTGATCAGGGTCTGTGGACAGGTCGAGGCGAACAGTTCGGGGCCGAGACTAGGAGGGCCGGACAGAGTGTCTTTTCTGCAGGTTGTCTGCCTCACAAAGCTACCGGAAGCCTGATCCTTGGTGCCTAGCACAGAGCTTTGCGTACGGTAGGAGGCCACGAAATACCGTTCTACGTTCCTGAGTCCTCGGTGGCCTTGTCGTCATAGGAGCCAGGACGTATGTCACAGCAGGAAGACAAGTTACTGCATGTAGAATACTAAACATGTGTTCATCCTTGAGATTTCATTTGCTTATTTACTTCTACACCTTAGGAGAGCGGAAGCATCCATTTCCATCTGGCCTCTGTAAGGGTATAAAAGATTAAAGCAACACAGAGAGTAGAGAGAGAAGAAACTGTAGCCAGATTCCATCTTCCTAAAGCTCAAAGCCCCTGAAGCATTTATCTGCACAGGTAGCCATCTCTGTACGCACAGTATCTGCACACAAATAAAATGCCCTTCTGTGTTAGGTGTTCCACAAACAATAATGCTGTGTACTCGCACAACTTGTGGATGAAATCAACTATTAATCTGTACCTGTTGGGTGCTTAATTTGGACAATTGGGATGCTCTTTTATTCGTTCACGCCCGGTGGCATTTTGAGAACCCTGCAGCCATTTCCAGGGAGGGGTGGCTTCTGACCGATGACGTGACAGAGATGCCCTCATCTGCTCCCGGGTCCCAGGGGCAGCCACGCGGTCACAGTTACGGCCCCTTAAGTGCTCCTCAGGCACCAAGGGCCGCAGGGATGGTTCCTGTTGCACTTTGACACCCTGGGCGTTCACGACTGGGCAGCCTCAGAACCGAACCTTTAACTTTTCATTACGTGTGTTGTTTGAACAGTTATGCACATGTGACCACGTTCCGACTGGTTGGTTTCAACCTAAATAGGCTTCCCTGTACTTGAAGCCTTTCTGAAAAGGAAAACCCAGTACCTCTGTAAGTGACAGCGTGTGCCGTAAGTTGACATTGGTGACCTTATTCTTAGTGGCAGTAAAGCTTGGAAGAAATCTTTTTCTGCCCTTACCCCAAGTGGATCGTCGATCTGGAACTGGCTTTTCAGAGTAACATGGAGTACGCTCAGCTGTGCATGTTTTGGCCTCTCTACACTGTCGAAACGACAGCCAGATGACGATCGATTTAACTCGTGGACCTCTCTCTTCTTTTACGGAGAGCGCAACAGATAGATCCACGGGAAGCACCGAATAAAGGGAAAGCTACAAGAATGGCAAAATGCACAGATGGAGTGAGGACTATAAAATTCCTCGAAAGCGCAAGCTGAATGTGTGATGAACTAAAATTAAATGTAGTTGTTCTAGGCAGTGTGAGTAGTGGAGAGAGGGCTGTCCCGACAACCAGCGCAAGCTCTGTTCCCAGCAGCTTACGTGACCTTGACCAACCCCTTTGGGCCTCGGTTTCCCTATCAGTAAAGTCTGGTCACAGCAGATGATGTCCATGCCCAAGGTTTAAGGGGCCAGCTCCAAGATTGTGCCGTAAGGAACGTTGTTTGGCTGTTTAATTGCACTTAATTGAGGTAACATTCCTGTTGTCCGGGCATGTGATTTACACAGAGGTTCTCCCCAGGGAGGAGGTGAGGACAGCCATAAGCTTCCACTGGCAGATGTTAAGGACTCAAGCCTGATTGATGCAGAGGCCAAGGGCAAATCCATTTACAATAGCCAGCTTCCTTTGAGACCTGCAGCAGAAAAGCACAGCGAGGTGCAGAATGTCCGGCTCCATTGTCCCCGAGGCTCTAGCCCCGTGGGGTGGGAGTGGAGTGCTTGGTTACCCGGCTGTTAGGACAGCTTCTCTCCATGCTTCACCCTCTTCTTCCCTCACTCGTGGGTTTTCTCTTTTTCTAGCATCTTCTCCATTCTGGCTTGGCTGGTTATTATCGTGTCTTCCATTGTCAGCATCATCACCTGGTTCTCCAGTGACCCTTCCACAATAGCTGGAGGGAACAAAGATAAAGCGATGTCCCCTCCCTCCTGGTTCATCTGGAAATGCTACCAACTCTTCCCTAAGTGGAGGGGATGGTGTGTGTGTGTGTGTGTGTGTGTGTGTGTGTGTGTGTGTGTGTGTATGAGCAGGAATGAGAGAGAAGGGGGAAAGACAGAGTAGGAGATAGTTATAGTTGGGTAACAGTGGATATAGTTTGAAATAAATAAACAGGGGCTCCTGGGTGGTTCAGTCAAGCATCCAACTCTTGATGTGGGCTCAGGTCGTGATCTCACAGGTTATGAGATCAAGCCCCCATCAGGTTCCACACCGAGCATGGAGCCTGCTAGGGATTCTCTCCCGCCCCCCTGGCCCTCTCCTGCTTGCACACATGTGCACAGGCACACATGCTGTCTCTCTCAAATATATATATGTATATATGTAAAATTAAAAAACCCCGCAAACTCAAAATGGTAGCATTAGACTGCGTAGAAGCTGCATCTGGGAAGTAAGGTTCGGGGAACCCTACTGTAACTGCTTAGTTTCTTTCTGATATTTCACTCCTACTACTTCTGACATGTGAAAGTCTGTCCCCAAGACACGCAACAGCCCTTGCTTCACAGCCCTGAAGGGGATCAGAACATGCTGTCCCCAACCCTACCACTTTGGCATATTGGTTATTTTGAGCTGAAGGCACTTGAGAAACAGCTGAGACAGGAAGGGCTCTCTGCCCTCCCCGTCTCTACCTAAAAGAAGGGCATACATTTCTGGTGAGAAAGGTGGCCTCCCTGTACCAGGAAGAGGAGAACATAGTTATCACTGGAGATGGGGAGCCGACGCTCAGATGAGCCTGTACAGAGAAACCTCACTTCTCTCCCACATTAGTTCCCCCACATATCTCCTAGTCACTGCCCACAAATCCCTTACTCTTTTGCTTTGTCACGTCTCCGCAACGTATCCCTCTGTGTTAAAATGGTATCTAAACGCCTGGATCCAAACACTTGGGGCTGTCACTTCTTTCTGTGAAGCGCCCTGTGCCACATAAAAATATTACTGTCACAGAAAATTTGTGTGCTTTTCCCCCTGTTAGTCTGTCTCTTGTCAGGTTAATGTACAGGCCCCAGGTACGGAACCTAAGAGGGTAGAGGAAGTCTTTCCTCTGCTAGAGTTCTGAGCAGCTGATCATACTACCCACCCTCAATATGGTTTCCTGCCCTGCTCTGGAGGGATACAGGCATAAGAGCCAGCTCTCCACTGGAGGCAGATGGCAGAGAACAGGGGTTTGCCATTCTGAGAAAGCAGTGGACTATCCTTACTGTCTCTAGAGAGTCTGCACCGTTAGGACTGCAAAACCTCCTTAAACCTGGGCTAGTTTAGGTCCAACGCCTTTAGGGGGTAACCTCTAGGCTTCCGGGCAAACAGGACTGTGAGATAATATGAGTTATAATGTGAATTAGAAACGGAGCAGGTCTTCCGAGAACCCCCAGCCTCTGAGATGATCTGAATGTGAGTCAAGGAATACCCAGGCCTGCTCTGGCCAGGTATGTGCATTCGGAATAGAACGGGAGTGGGACAGTCTTTGGGAAAAGGCAGGAGGTATTGAACTTGGTCACTATTTCAATCTACGACTTCAAAGTCACAGCCTCCAAGCTCCAAAAATGTCTTGTCATTCTGAATGTGACCATGATGATGACCGTGGATCCTCTGGATGTTTAGGGGGAGCTGCCTACGCCCCCACACGGGGCTCCTCCATGATTGGAGGTGCGTGCTGGTGAGGTGCAGGGCAGCGTGGGTCCTGGGCTTACCCTGGACACACGGCCCTCCCTGCGTGATGATAGCCTTCAGGGGACATGCAGGCCTGGCCCCTGGCAAGATCTGACTTCCACTGGTTCTGTGGATGTCACAAGACTTCCCTGGGATCCCTGTCCTGGGTCTTGGAACTGAAGCCGTTCTCAGACCAGATCCCAGATTCCGTTTCTAAAGAGGAGCAGAGGGCGCAGGATTGAGAGTTAGGCGTCCTGGGTTCTGGTCCCAGCCCTACCACCAAATGGCAGTGAGACCCTGCACTGGTCGCTTAACTTTCCGAGCCTCCGGGCTCTCTCGCACACCAGGCGGAACCCCCATCCTGCTTTCTAGCGCCTCTCAAATCCTCCCCGTTTGCGTGGGAAGCCCCTCTCATGGGGAGGTCTGCTTGTCAATTTTGATCTGCCTCTTGTCTGAGTGGGTCCCATGAGGGGGAAGGAGGAGGAATCCGGGCTGAATGGTGAATGAGAGCTGGAGGGCGTGGGGGCTGCCTTCCTCCACAAAGCCCGTACTTGCTTGACAAGATAAAAATATCTCCTACAGTCTAACAATGGATCTTTCTGAAATATTGAAGTAGTTTTTTCAGATTGGAAGCTACCATATTAGATGTAAGCAGGTGATCACTGAGGTCCGTAAGGATGGTGGCTGGTGCTTTAACATTTGTATTAACATTTAAATCTTGTCTTCATTCCACAAATATTTAAGGGCCTATCATGTGCCATACACTGGAATAGATATGGCAATGAGCAAAACAGACAAAACCTCGCCTTCTTGGGGCTGACATGCTAGGGGATAAAGGACAATGAACAATATAAATGATGCATATGCTCTGCAGAGTAGTGAGTGCTCTAGAGAAGGATGAAGCGGGGTCGGGGGCTGTGACTTTAAACCAGATGGCCAGGGGGCGCCTGGGGGGCTCAGTCGGTGAAGCGTCCGACTTCAGCTCAGGCCGTGATCTCACCGTCTGTGGGTTCGAGCCCCGCATCGGGCTCTGTGCTGACAGCTCGGAGCCTGGAGCCTGCTTCGGATTCTGTGTCTCCCTCTCTCTCTGTCCCTCCCCTGCTTGCACTGTCTCTCTCTCTCTCTCTCTCTCTCTCTCT
Source organism: Acinonyx jubatus (assembly GCF_027475565.1). NCBI lineage: Eukaryota > Metazoa > Chordata > Mammalia > Carnivora > Felidae > Acinonyx > Acinonyx jubatus. Next base: position 130,459,158 of record NC_069386.1, on the reverse strand, counting down.
CTCAAAAGTAAATAAACATTAAATAAAGTTTTAAACCAGTTGGCCAGGACAGGCTTCCCTCCCAAGGGGCTGAAGGATAATGGCAGGTATATCCGTAGGGGACAAGTTCCTCAGGTGGAAGGTGCAGCAACTGTGAGGTCCTGAAGGGGGCCTGGCCTGGTCCATGAATAGCCAGGGAGGCCTGGGTGGGTGGAACAGAGTGAGGGAAGGGAGAGAGAAGTAGCAGAGAAGCTCAGAGTCATTGTTGGCAGTGGGAGTGGATGTCAGATGACATAAAGGCTAGTAGGAATGTCGAGGATGTCATATCACGTCAAGGGACGTGATATGACATATACCTTAAAAAGCCCAATAGATAGTGATCACTTGATTTTTTTTTTTGCCGTGTGCGGAGCCTATCGTTTGGAGCTGGGGAGAGGCCTGAAGTCATAAGGCCACAGAATGTGTGCTGTTCTGGGTCCTGCTACTCAACATGTGGTCCACAGGCCGGCAGCGTGGGTGTCCCCTGAGCGTTGGTGGGAAATGTAGAGTCTCGGGTTCCACCCCAGACCTACTGAGTCAGCCCCTGCTTCTGATGGGGCCTGCGAGTGATCCATGGACACATTCGAGTCTAGAGTTGTCTAGAGTCTAGAGTTGTCTGTGGCTTTGGGCATCAGCAGCCGGGGAGTCTGCGTGAAGCATGTCCACTGAGGATCCGGGCAACCTGGGGCGGGCGCGTCACTGCCCGTCGGCCTGAGCTTCTCCCTCTGCGGAAAGAGGAGTCAGGCGTGACACTGACATTCCCTGCTCCAGCCCCACTCCTGCTTTTCCAGGTGCTTGTCCAGGCGTGCGCCCCTCTTAGCACCCATCCCCCTTATTCACCGGACCACACTCTGGGGTTGTGCGTCAGGATGCTGGTAGTCTGGGTGTTGTGGAATTTCTAGAATGCCTTCCTTCGGCAGAGATGCTCTTTCCTTTCAACGGGGGTGCTACACATGTCCAAAGCCTACCACCCCTCGCCCACTTCGGGAGGGCGCGTGCTTCGAGCAGAGTCCTGGGCATGCTGGCTAATCTGCAGACCAAATTCCCATCATGTTTAGCCAGATCCCTTCTCGGTCCAGTGGTTCCAGGTGCAGGAAGGCTGGTTGCCTTTGAGGGTACGTGGAGGTGTTGCTTCTCCAGAGGAGCGTTGGTTTTGCATGGAGCTGGCTGGTCCGTGCTAGGATCCGGCAGCATTCCTGGGCCTGCCCTCCTGAGAGACACCACCCGGCTCCCGGGGCCTGGGGACCGAGTCTCACGGCTCAGCAATCTAATTTTGGCTCGGCTATTATTAACTTCTGAGGAACTTCGGGCAAATCGCTTCACGTGCCTGGGTATCAGGCTGCTTATTGATAAAATGGGGTTGTAATCATTTCTACTTCACAGCCAGGTTACTGAAGCTTCATTATATAAATGCTTTTGAGAGCTGTTCGTAAATGTGTGATTTCCGGGCCCAAGTCACTAGGTACTAGCATACTTTTTTTTTTCTTTTTTTTAATTTTAATGAGTGTGAAATCCTCTCTACTTCTGTTCATTTAATGACTGCAGCATTGATGGGCAGATAATGGCAAATGCCCATTAATGTTCCTCACGGATTAGCGTGGGTTAACAAACAAACTAGACATTGACCTTTCTTGGCTGTTTCGGAATTAGTCACACACTTCCCATTATTTGTGTATGTCAGCGGTGCGGCCTAAATAAAGTTAGGGTTGATCTCTTTCAGAATAGTTTTGGATTTCTCCTTACAATAAAGTTAAGGCAAGCTGATGTATGGCTCACAACCAAATAGAGAGACCTTTTCAGCCAAGCGCTTGCTCAACTGGGGAGTTATTATTGAACGTTGGTTTCTGGATGTGGTCAAATTCTCAGGTTTCTCAAGTGTTTTCTGGCCTGCTTAGGGCAGTAGTAGAAAGCAGGCTTCATTTGTCACTGCCAGTTTCCATTGGTGGGGGAACCCGATCGCTCCAGTGGCCCTGCGTCTTACCTTACCACCTTGGAATTCCAGATCAGCCCCGTGCTTGCTGGGGTTAGGTGTTTTCAGATCTTTGCCATTGTGCTGTTAGATGGCCTTCTGGGCTCCCTTGACTGACGACTTAATCAGCTGCTGTCCATGCTGCCTAAAGCAAGTGGGTTCAGGGACGCTGTTTTATTAGCTGAATAATCTTAGGCAACCTACAGATTAAAACAAGCAAGCAAACAAAACAACATTCATAGCAACCACTGAAGCACCCTTGGTCACACTGGCTCTCTGATGAAGTTTAGACTGCAGAGAGAAAATCAGACCATCACAGCCTAGCCTGGAAGAAACTGCAGAGGGAGCTACGTCCCAGATCGTGCGTGTTTTCCGGACCTTCACTCTTCTGGCTTTGGTTCTATGTCACTGTCCGGGGCGGAGATCATCCTTGCTTTCTAGGATACGTGAAGGCCTGTCGAGGAAGAAAGTGCTTCGCGAGAAGTTCATGCATTGTTTGGAAGCTCCTGGGTTAAGTGTGGATTGGATCCAAGGGCTCAGGGTGCCAGATCTCTAGTTGGGCTCACTGGGACTGGGGAAGTGGTAACTATCTGTCCTACCAGCCATGATTGCATCGTCTTACAAAAAGTTGATACCAAGAAGAGCATCTCTCCCAAACAATACAAAGCCACTCTGCAGAGATATGCCCCAGACCTGGGGCTTCGAATTGGGGTGGGAAGTGGGGAGCAGCGTGGAGACACGGGCAGCTAGACCCAGTGGTCATGGGCACTCCAACACTGTCCTCACACCAAACTGTGGCTCTTTGACTCTCTCTCTAATGCCCCGTGGAAGAGCACCCGTCTTCATAAACTTTAGGAGCAGATTGAAGGATGAGGCCGTTGTGAATTATTGCCAGGACAGATCCAGAAGGATGCTATCGTTTTTGTTCTCCCGACTTCTCAACAAGTTGGTAAAAGATGGCTTATTTCTGTCACAAGTCTTGCCGTCTACTTCCCGTCTCCAGGTACATATGAACCACGGTGCTGAGTGCTTGGACCACTCCATGGCATTGTAGCCATCCTGCGAACACATGGGATGGATTCTTGACATGTGGCTTGGAAAGTGAGGGAGCGTAACGCCGTAGATTGGGTCTTCTGTGGGTTTGTGTCTCCCAAGTGCACGTGAGTGGATTAGCGATCCACATGACCACTTGGCTGGTATACGCGTTGGCTGAGTGACCCAGTTAGAGGCTTGGCCCAGGGACAAGAGGACAAGGCTAGCTGGGCACTGTCAGGGAACCTTCCCAACTGGGGCTAGGAGCTCCTGTTGTCCTGGTCAAGGGCGCACGTCAAGGGCTTCTCCTGCCAGACCCAGGAGAAGAGTCCCTGCTACTGGTTGAATCCCTGGGTCATTTCCTTTCTGACCATGTAGAGAAATAGCATGGAGTAAGGAGAAAATCCAGTGGGCTTGATATTAGAGCTTGTTTCATGGTGTCGGGTTTGTCTTTGGGAAGCAGCCATTATGAGTGGTCCTCTGGTTTTTCATCCATTAGTTAACCAAACTTGAAAACTTTCCAAACTCCTTAATGTGTTAATATGCCCAGTGAGGCACCCCGAGCAGTGACCAAGCCGACCTTCAGAGCGGTGGTGACCTTGTGAAAATCGCACACTCATAACTAGCCAGGCTGGGACAGAAGCCCAGCCCCTGACTCCGTCTGTCCTACTGTTGTCTCTCGGATGGTGAAGTGGCTCAATCTATAAAACGTGTGGTTGCTATGAATTACTGTTGTTGGTAAGGAGAATTGGAAACATTCGCATTTCTAGATTACCTTTCAAATATTCAAATTCATGCACGAGTAGCATATGGCTAGAACTTGTATTTTTTCGCTCAGATGTCTTCCAATGTGCTTCATTGAATTCCAAATCCACATCAGGTTTGAATTTTGAAAATGCCAACTGTATACTAACTGAATGTGAGAAATGAAGAAAACTTTCATAAATGTTTTTTTTTTTTTAAATAGAAATGGTGATTTATTTTTCTGCATTCTGATAAACCAGCTGTATGGATTGTTTTTTCCCCCATTTTGTTTCATTTGCATCTTGCTAATATTGAGGGAACAATATTGCTGATGTATTCTTAGCTAATTTCCTATGAGGCAGCCTCACAATAGCATGTAACAGACATCAAAGGAGAACGGACCATGGTGTTCTTTCCCATCACCTCCGCCGGCCAGGCGCGTGGACCTAGATTTGGGTGGATCGAGCACCCTTCGTTGATCTCAGGCAGCTGTGTCTGCTCAGCCTGTCCAAACTTTTGATTCAGTAATTATCTGACGCCGTTTTCTTCCTATTTGGAGTTGGATTTCATTTGCAGGTGCCGTTTATGTTTTTGTCACTTCCCAGGTAAAAGACTCTCAAGTACTTTAGAACTAATAAAGGAGGGCTTTTATCTGCTCCATTTTCCTCAGTTGCAGAGAAGACTAGTCTGCATATGTGTGTGTTTTGCATGACCTCAATCAGAGGCACTCGCACTGGGAGGAATGTTAGCTTGGAAGTCAGAAAACCGCCAGACAGAGAGAACCCAGGTACGGGGCTCTGAGAGCTTCGTAAGCTTTGAGATGCCCTCTTGTGGCAACCTCCCCCACCCCCACCGTCGAACGTACTAAAATGCACCACGAAGTGTGATTTATGCCTTCCGTATCTTCACATCTAAGTTAACATTTACTGTAAAAGAAAACATTATTTTAAGTACCCCTAAGACAAAATGCTGCCCGGTAGAATTCGATGCACTCATTTCAGAGAGTTCAAATGTAGAAAAATGTGCATTTTAGAGTTGGCGAAATATAATTTAATTGTGAATTGAGTTGCCGTTGGGCTGTAGAGATAATGCTAAATGTAATAGTTTTGCAGCTTTTGATTTAGATTTATTTCTAACATATAAACATCAAAAGCACCCATGTGTCCATTATGCAGCTTTGGCTGATCTGAACGTTCTGCCCCATTTGCTTCAAATATTTAAAAAATAAAACATTGGTGGTACAGTTGCAGGGTCCCTGCGTACCGTATGCTCCAATCTCAGGCCTCCCCTCTCCCTCGTGACCCACATAATCCCTATCTTGATTTGGTGCTTATCATTCCCACGCATGTTCGTCAACTTTTACTATAAATCTTTGTATCCACAAATGCATTTAGCATTTTTAAAACACTGCTACTTATCTACTAGTAGCCATTGCCTTTCAGTAGGAGAACCCCGGAGCCTTAGCTGAACTCTGTCTGTCTGTCGGCCATGGCTAAGTGCCTAAATTCTGGCTGATTATCAGATAAACCAGTAGCTACCAGTACGACATCTGGGTGTTGCCTTTATTTTATCTTATATTTTATTTTATTTTATTTTATTTTATTTTATTTTATTAATTTTATTCTATTCTATTCTATTCTATCTTATTTTATTTTATGTTATTCTTAAATGCTTGTTTATTTTGAGAGAGTACACGCATGCGAGCACGAGCAGGGGAGGGGCAGAGAACGAGTGAGAGACAGAATCCCAAGCGAGCTCTGTGCTGTCAGTGCACAGCCTGATGTGGGGCTCGAACTCACAAATGGTAAGCTCATGACCTGAGCCGAGATCAAGAGTTGGGACGCTTAACTCACTGTGCCACCCAGGCACCCGTGGGTTTTGCCTTTAAAACAAAGGATCAAGCCCTCCGTGTTTTCTTTCCTCCTGCTTCTGACTGAGACAGGACGAGGTGGTAGTGAGCTGCCATACAAAGGTGGGAAACAACAGAGCTACACGGTGGAAGAATCCTGGGTCCCTGCCTCCGCGGTGCCTGCTGCCTCACCGCCTCCCACCCTCCCTGCCCCCATCAGATTGTTTACTGACTCAGGCTGGGAAATAAACAAACATCTTTTTAGGTAAGTCGATGGTCTTATTTGATCCCCATTAAAACAGACCCCGAAATGTTCCAGTATAAAAGTGGTTTATATTCTGATTATGTACGTTACTAGTGACCTACGGTATTAAAAACTTCATTTTTCTTAAGTAGGGAGGATTAGGATAAACCACATGTATGTAATTCATTGCCTCCTCAGATTAAAAAAGGAAAACAGTGTATTTTGTAGCTTCCCCAGTGGCTAGCTAGGTATTGTGTCCAGTCCCGGAGTGGACGTAACCCTGTAGAGGGCACATCTGTTGAGTTCATTGATCATCTTCCATGTAGAGATAGAGCAAGTTCGTACACGGTTGGGGACATCTAGCTACTCTGTCCCCAACTGGAGACCTTGAAAGCAAATGTCACAAAGATAACTTCAGAATGAAAAGGAGACGTTTCCGTTCCCAGAAGGATTTCCTTCCCAAACGTTGAGCATCCATGGGAGCGTCATAAAAGTGAGGCCTTCCTGGTCAGTTTCTCCAGGAGCTGGCCCCCACCACTCCCCACCACCCGCACGACGAATGCCAGAATGGCTGGTCGAGGAAGAAGCTGACCCTTACTATCTGGTTGGCATTCTTGAAGCTCTGTGCCAGGCTGCCTCGTGGTTGGGAACTCTTGCTTTCTGCAGAGTGGTTAAGTGGCTTGGGGGTTCTCCCCGGAGGGGCAGTGTCTGTGTCAGAGCCGTGGATATTAGGGGGGCACAGGGACCACTTCTGTCCTGTGCCACTCTGCAGCCCTGATCATGCCTGATGGGAGCACATCCACCAGCTTGTCCCTGATCTCTCAGGTCAATGTGAATTCTGGCCTCTAAGGCAAGCCTGGTCTTTGGATTCCCTCTCAAAGGGCCCTCGGAACAGAGTGTTGCAAGGCACCTGGCCTCTCCTTTTGAATGGCAGTCGTGCTGCCCGTGCCAGTCACACTGGATACACCTTGACCTTGGGCCTTTTGCCCCCTGGCGTTAAGTATTGGGTTATCAGAGGCACCTGGGTGGCTCAGTCAGTTAAGCGACCGACTTTGGCTCAGGTCATGATCTCATGGTTCATCAGTTCGAGCCCCACGTCGGGCTCTGTACTGACAGCTCAGAGCCTGGAGCCTGCTTCAGATTCTCCTTCTCTCTCCGCTCCTCCCCGCCCTCTCAAAAATAAATAAATATAATTTTTTTTTTTTTTTTTTTTTAAAGAATTGGGTTATCAGCTGAGTGATTCTCAGGCTTCTTTGGTCCGTGCGTGGATTTGATGCAAAAGATCATGGTGTTGTGCCATTGTGCTACAACTTTCAAACACACATCGGAGTCCCCCGGATGAGTGGGAAGGTGACCCCTGCTCTGAGTGAGACTCAGCCTACAGGTTAAATTCATGGTGGAAGAAGCAAAGCCAAAGGACACAAAATTCCTTACTTCCACGGAGGCTGGAAACTCGGCTGTGCGGAGTCCCGTGCAGTGAGGGAAAAAGACTTAGGTAGCACGTGAAAGTCAGTTTGTGCGTTCTGCCTGATCGAACTGCACATTTCCTTGGACGGTTTTTGCATTCTTAAAAAAAAAAAAAAAACCTAAAATTAGAAGTAAAAATTTCCTTAAGACCAGTTCTCCTGGTCTTAATTTGCCTAATAATCAGTTTACCAGAAATTCAATTCCGTTTTGAGCGTTTTTGCACGCATTGCTAGTATCTCAAAACATTATTTAATTTAAAAATTAAAATTGCACATAAACTAAATTTAAAAACAAGCTTGGTGTGCCCTGAGAAGGCTCAGTTTATAAACCTCATCATCGGCCAAAGACATGGCCGAAGAAGTAAAGGACATTCCCGTGTAAAAGCACTCGAAAAGGGTTCAGATTATAAGCATATTGCTCATTAGGTGACTGGCTTTAGGCTAATTGACCTGGAGTCCATGGCATCCAAAAGTTGACACTTTTGTGCCCAGGGACACTCTCGCAGGCCTGTATTCATCTTATTTCAGACAAAATTCTAATCAACTCTCTTATTTGGTTTCCCAGCCCCTGGCATATTAGATGTGAATCAAACAGGGAGGGAATAGTACGAGCCAGGCCACTTTGCGTGGTGAGGAGGCCAGCTGATGCCCTGACAGCCAGGAGGGCCAGCAGAGGCCAAAGAGAATTAAAATGTAAATATAGGGATTAGCAAATCACAGTAGTGTGGGGCCTTTTCCTGTGTGGGTGACCTCCTCCCCCGCCTGCCCATGCTCCTACGGCTTCTGAGAGCACCTCTGTATCATAATGTGCGTGATGCCGGGCATGTCATGAAAAATATTTATAACAAGCTAAATTACAGGCTATGTACATGCCCCACTCAGTTTTCCTATACACTCCAATTTGGAAGTGTTTTCATCAAGGGGCGCCTGGGTGGCTCAGTCGGTTAAGTGCCTGACTTCAGCTCAGGTCATGATCCCACGGTTTGTGAGTTCGAGCCCCGCGTCGGGCTCTGTGCCGACAGCTCGGAGCCCGGAGCCTGCTTCAGATTCTGTGTCTCGCTCTCTCTCTGCCCCTCCCCTGCTCACGCTCTGTCTCTCTCTGTCTCAAAAATAAATAAAACATTAAAAAAAAAAAAAAAAAAAGAGGAACCAAACCATACTGTTGAATTGGAGCATCCCCAGGCTTCCAGAACACTACCCATAGGATACCTTGTGCTCTTCATGAACACCCCCCAGCCCCCGGCCAAACTAGAACAAGTCAGTGGTCTGGAAAAATTCATTTCTAGGAAGTCAGTGCTCTTTCTCCAAATTTGTAGCGTGGTCAAATGCAGTTAATTCTTGATATCCAGGGTAATGTGGGCAGGGGGTTGTGAATGGCACAAATCACGATGAAACCCACTTTCGTTTATCTGTGGCTGTAAGTCTGGAATGGCTTATTACTTCCTTGGGGTCTTGTGATAGTCCAGAGAAACAGAACCAGTTGTTTGTTTGTGTGTTTCAAGACCTCCTTCTTTATAAGTATTGTTACTGAGTTATTTTAAGTCCTTTACAACCAGCTGCATTTGTGAGCACACCCAGAGGCACATGGAAAGACCGTTATTAGATCAGGTAATAGACGATAAGATTCTACCACTCAATGTGTGACCCTGGGCCAGTCACTGACTTTGGGAACCTCAGTTCTCTCTGATGAGGGGTGGGAATGGTGACAGTTGCCCAACTCATTGAAAGTATAATCCTGTCATAGTCAAATGGGATGACCTATGTGAAAATGCTTGGTAAAGCCCAACAGATGTACTTAGAAGTGCAAAGTAAACGTAAGGGACAGCTGTGTTTTTAAATGTATATATATTTTAAACATTTATTCATTTTTGAGAGACAGAGAGTGAGTGGGGCAGGGGCAGAGAGGGAGGGAGACACAGCACCCGAAGCAGGCTCCAGGCTCCGAGCTGTCAGCCCAGAGCCCGACGCGGGGCTCCAACTCATGGACTGCGAGATCATGACCCGAGCTGAACTCGGATGCCTAACCGACTGAGGCACCCAGGCGCCCCATGAAACAACTGTTTTTATTGCGGTGACTCTTTTCGCTAAGTTTGTTAAGTACTGGTCGTGATTAGTTAAAAGGTAATCTCTACCGGCCTTGCTAATACTCAAAGGCCAGGCTTTGTACTGACCCTAACATCGTCTTGAGATGCTTTTAAGAAGTGACATCTCTCTCACCACTAAGGTGTCTGTATCTATTTTCTGTTCTGCTTTATCTTCGGGATGAGTTGATTATTCTTATCATAGTATGAAGCCACGAATGATTCAATTTGGGAAAATGATAGGAACATTTTCCTTGTCTTCTGTAGGATGATTTTGCCATAATGCCCACAAATAAAGTGGTTATTTGGTTTCTTTAGTGGTAGTGGTTTCTTTAAAAGAGGCCAGCTCAGAGTCACGGATCTGCACTTTTAAAGCCTACAATTGATTGTTTAGAGCGAAAATTGTATTCAAGTGAGGCACATCAGCATGCAAATCTAAAGTGTGGCCATTTTCATCTAGATTGAATATTATTAACTAGCCCAAGGGATAGGATGTAATTAAGATTTCGAACAGCTTACTTTTTGTCTACTGCCATAAGTAACCCCAACGTTCAAAGCGGCGTCCTGGTTTGAATAATGGGAAGATGGCCCGATGTGCCAATATCTGTACATTTTGCCTTGTAGGTGCAATAAAAGAATATTTGACTTTTTGCCACTGGCCCAAACAATTGATGAGGACACCGATTTGAACTCGAAGCAAAACCGAGAATGTTCAGATTCCGGGAAAATCACATTTCTCCTGAACGATGGCAGATTTCCATCTTGTTAGTTATTCACTCATTCTAATACCTTCTTCCATGGGCTTGGGAACAAAGACCAAGCAGGGACAGATGAAGCCCTTGTTGAGGGTTTATGCTTTTGCCTAATTAAAGCTATTGGATTTACAGCCTGCTAAGCAGCTCTCGTCAGAAGGAAGAAGAGCTCTTAGCTTGGACCCACTTCAGAAACTTTGCAAGACCTCCACTGCCTTTCATAGAACTGCTGAGGCACATTTCTGATGGCGTCTTTATTCTGGTGCCATCGCACAATAACTTCTTCTTTGGGGAGACGGGATGGTCACCTTTTTGTCCCACCCACACCGTTTTAAAAGAAAGAAACAAAGTTGTCTATTTCTCCCGGGAGAAGTTAGTGAGAGGATCCATTGCGTTTGCTGTAGCACCTTAAGCAGCACCCAATAGGCGAGGTTGGCACACAGCTCATTTCAGCTGTCCGTATTTTCAGGTGTACCATATGTATTTAGTACATCATTTGATAATGCTTAAAAATATTAAAGCAGTGTGAGACTAAAGGAGAAAGAAGATGAATGTTAGCATTCCCCTGGGGTTCATGGGTGAAGGAATTAACACAGCGTGGCACTCTACCCTAGCTGTGTTTGTTTCCATGGCAACAGCTACGTACATGTTTCAGACTATCTACAGTGACACAGTTGCAGAAATAGTAGCTTGCAGGTTTCTGATATCGCATCAGTGGACAGGCAGCACGCACTATATTAAGTAAGTGTAAAAGAATTTAAAATATAGCTCTGATTCAGATGTATATTAGCTCAGCTGAGCAATGTGCCGGGGTTTCGACGTTCCCCTTCCTCACGACAGCAAAATCTGGGCAAAGTTGAAAGTTGCAAGATTTCAGTCAAACAATTGTCCTTGCTTGGGTAAGAATCATCAAATGAAACAAATGTGAGTGAGTTACAAAGGTAAGAAAACGGCCTTGGCAGATGACAGATTTAAGAAGGGTATTGTCAGTGAAGCTAATTTTTTGGAGGGGGGGGGTAGTGCTGGGTAAGGACTGAACTGAAAGCTTTGCTTGAAAAATAGCTGAGTCTCAAAGCAAATCGAATGTGCAACAGAATCTTTAACTGCTGCTGACTTTATGGCAACTAAGGTCTTTGCGTGCATCATTGTGGGAATTGCTTTTATATAAAAATGATCAGGTGAGGAGCAGAGAGGTTGATTAGGTGTGCAGCTAAAGGGAGTTTGGGGCTCCATTGTCTTTTCTGAATGCTTATGTAAATATCTCTCTTCTCGAGGGGATGACCCTGGTTTGTCTTTGACATTTGCTGCTACTTTTGTACCATTTGCTGGTTCTGTGTTTATATTATGCTGCCACATTGTAGCCTGGTACGACTTGCGTGTTGGTTAGAGAGCAACCAAAAGCAGATGATAGACTTTGTAAGTGTGTGACTTTGCAGTCGGATTGTACAGTAATTTAGGAGAAGTGTTCAGATATGTATTTGTTTACGTGGTAGACTTCTTCTTTTGAACAGCAGGCTAGGTATTAGGTTAATGGATTTCAGTGTGCACGTTATGATTGCAGGAGCTTTCGAGTATGTTGTAGTTCAATTTATACTGAGTTTTTAATGTCACAATATTTTTATTTATGCCCATTATTCAGTTCAAGCTACATTTACCTTATAGTTTTATTATTCATCTATCAGTGGAGAGAATGTAAAATGGCATGGTAATTTAAGCTAATCTATTCATTTGAGGAGGATTCATTTTCTGACCATTGGTGGTGGACTTTTACAAAAAGTGGCTTGAGACATGCAACTCTCTTGGTGTGGATGAGACTGTTTTTTCTGTGCACGGGAAACTACGGGGACTATCCCGTATGTTGTTCCTCACAGTAATGATTTGCTTAGATGTTAACAGAACGCCTATTGGAGGGGTCGGAGGGGCGGGGGGACGTTATGCACTCTGGACCTTCCAGAACACCTGGGTATGTGGAGGGCTGGGACAGATTTTGAATCATAAATCAGGGACTTGAACCCTAGATTCGTCAACACCCCGGTGGACACATACGATCTGCCTTTCTGAATAAGGTGGCCCAAAAGAAAACGAATGTGGAAGCCTCCCATTTATGCCCATCTGTGGGCTGAGCCACCCAGAGATGGGAAGGGAAGTGTGTGTTTTCTATGGAGAATTAGGTTTTTGGCGGCTCATGCCCAAGGCAGCTCCTTCCTCAGAGGAGAAGCCCCTCCTCTTACTGCCGTGCTCATCTCGGTTTTGTTGTGCGACACCAGCCCATTTTAGGGTCTGCGGACCCCCTCCCCGTGCCCTGTAGCATGGTGGTGGGCAGCTTCTCGATGACAGCTGCAGAAGCCACCTGTGCTCGCGCCCCTCCCCCCACCCCCAGGCAGAGGAACCAGATACCGTTGGTATGAGGGTCTGCGTGATTTTCTACTATTACACTTGAGGGGCCCTGGAAACTTGGGGTTTATTAACCTTGGGCGAGGACACCAGGAATCAAAAAAGTGTCCGTGAACCACTTCGAATGACTAACTCAACTTTGGTCTTTTTGTGAGCGCTAGAGCAAGCCCTTCCAACCGTCGAGATGTTTGTGCGTTTTTTCCATCATCCGCGAATATTTTCCAGCATAGGGCAAAAGAGGGAAAACAACAACAACAACAACAAATCCGTGAGTCTACACCATGTGGTTTTGACTCTTTTGTGAGAAGAGAAAAACACAGGAACCTAGATGCAAAGCCTTAGGCCAAACCAGTCATTCGAATGTAAAATCCTGGCGGTGCTTGTAGGAAACTCAATTGCTTCCATTTGAAGGGCCAGGAAATTGATTTGGAAAAAAATAAATTTGAGGGATTCCCAAATAGTGGCAGCATGGAGTGAATAAGAGAAACATGAAGGTACAGACTGATCGTATTACCCATCTCAAACGGCAGTAGAATTGCCAGGACGAACTTCCTGCAGCCTAGCTCATTTGGAGCGTCCACTGCTCAGAACTTCTGGAGGTTCTTGGTGTCACAGGGTAAAAGCCAGTCCAGAGGCCGGCGTCCAGGGCTTTCCCCACCGGTCCCTCCTCAGCTCTTTTGATGAGGGAGTGTGAGGCAAGCTGAGGGCAAAATACAGACCAACGGCACCCCTCCCCACCTCCCACCCCCCAGGTGGGATATGTGGGATGTGCCTCCGACACTCCTGGCTACCCAAGAACAAAGGAAAGGGCTTTAAGTGCTTGCCATGGTGCTGTGGGAAACTAAAGCGAATGAAAACTGAAATTCCCTTACTGCCTACAGCCCATTGACAAGTCCTTGAAACTGGCAGAGTGACCTCCCTCTAGGAGCTCAGCTGCCTCGATGATGACACTTTGCTAGGAGCAAAAGGCAATCTTGGCTTAACATCATCCTGACCGCCACCCCCTTCCCCCAGGGTCCTGTAAGTCTACTTTAACATAAAAAAATCCCTTTGGAAACTTCCTTTATCTCACCTGCCCCAAGATACATGCTGGCAATCATACTCCAAGCTTATGACCCCCTGATATACATCTGAAGGGTCTCGTGACTGAGGTTTTACTGCATGGTAATAAACAGCATTTTCCTAACAACACCTAGGTCCTGGAAACCTTGCTTCCAAAAATTCCTTAGGGACTTATTTTATCCCTAACCCCCTCCCAACCTGAGGATATATAATCAGTTACCTGTGCAGCACTTCCTGCCCAGGGTCCTGTCCCCGTGCTTTAATAAAATCACCTTTTTGCACCAGAGACGTCTGCAAGAATTCTTTCCTGGCTGTCGGCTCCGGACCCCCCGCCGTCACCCCAGAACTTCATCACTTTGTCTCTAGATCTCCTTTTCCTTGAGCATCTTGTGGCATTGCCCTGGGGTACTGCATGCCGTGTCCCGGCCATGCCGGGAAGTTTCTGGGCCTTTGCTCTGGCCACTGCCTTGGCCCAGATGCCTTTATTCCCATCTTTCCGGTTCTCCCATAAAACCTTACAGAAGTCTTCCCTCTCACCCTCAGTGGGATGATTTCTCCATCCTCCGTGTTCCCATAACAATTTCCTTTTCTGCAATTACAGCACTGAACTGCACGGTATTAAGATTAGTTGTGTCTGTCATTAACTGAGGTGTAAGCGTATTAAAGACGGAGGACCATGACTCATGGACTTGAGTAGCTTTTGCAATACCTAGAACAGTACTGCAAGCTGTCATATTTCATTGAATCCTTAAGACCTCATAAAGATCTCCGTCATTACACAGTCTCCAGTGCTCATGTCCTCTGCTCACAGGGATATACTGAGGCTCCAGAGGCTGTGTCTGTCACAGCACCATGCATCTAGACCAGTTCAGTGTCTTTCAGATGCTTCTAAACTTCTGGTTGTTTGCCATCATCTAAACACAGAAACCAAGTGAACGGCTGATTTCTTTTCTCATATTTATAGAATCATGAGATTTTACAGCCAGAAGGAACCTTAGGGAGCTGAACTCCTCATATTAACAGGGGAGAGAATTGTAAGTCTGAACTGTTAAGGGACTTCTCCAAAGCCACATGGTTGGTTAGTGACCCAGGCATGTGGATCCAGCTGATAACCTCTCTACATGGTCCTCCTGTCTGCCGAGCCTTCTTGGCTGTGGCCTTGGGTTTCACTTAAGACATCACCGGTCGGCTCCGGCTTTCTGCCTTGTGTTGGGGTTGGCCGGCTTTCTCTACGTAAACGCCATCATCGAACAACAATCCGGTTACCCACTCTTTGCTAAAGGCTGATATCATGGGAATAGAATTAAAAACAAAAGTGAACTCGAGTTTAAATTAGGGGCCCTGGGAGCAGTGCTAACAATTCCTTAGCCATCGCCGCGCTGAGGACACAGCGGCAGCTGCTGAACTCGGTCAAGTTCAGACCCTTAAAAAGAGTGGAAAAAAGAAAGCACATACTTTCCAGTGCCTGGGCACCACAGAGCCGGGCCAGCTGGGCGCAGCACCGTGGCAAAAAGATCTCTTCAGTTTCAGAAATATGAGACCCTGTGCTTGTCTGCCTGCAGCCCTGTCGTCAGACCCCGCCCCTATGGGAAGAGCCCAGGAGTATCTAAAGAAAGAGCCAGGCCTCCAAGTTGACAGAAGGAACAAGCTGTGTGAGTGAGTGAATGTGTGTGTGTGTGCGCGTGCGCACGCGCGTGTGTTTAAAGGCCTGTGTCTGAGGTCGACAGGCTTTTTCAGAGGCACTCTTGGCTTTCTGTGTAAACGTGTACTTCCTCTTGTCCAGAGTTAGCCTGTTAAGGGAATAAAGCGCAATTCAGGTTTCCAAGTTGGAAGCCTGATTAATCTCTCTGCCAGTTACATATGGAAATAAATTAGTAAATGGTCCATCTGGGACTAAACTACTGCAGAGATGATAAATTATCGCCATCGTATACGTCAGTGTTGCTGAAGACTGAGTTGTGCTCACCAGGAACTGCTGAAAGATAACTGGATGCTCTATTGTGGTCAGAGAAATAAAATTAAAAACAATTTTTGAGTAAAAAATTTACCTTGAGAGGTTTCTTGGGAGAATGGTTTTGTTGATGCCAAGTTTGTTCCTTAGGACTGCTATCCCTGCAGGTATTTGAAAGGTGAGTCTCAAGGGCATAGGAAATATTTTATTTTTCTATTTTCAAGGGCCAATACAACAAGTATTAGTACCCAGCTGTCTCAATGAGCAGGATAATTCTGTGCCTTACAGTAGCATGGTGCTTTGTAATTGTCGTAGCAATTTCCTGTCTGTGTTTTTCTTTACATTTCAACGAAGGTGGGGCAAGTTCTTGTCTCTCGTTCTGGATCAGTGTAGAACTGAGGTTTCAGGGACCGGGTCCCTTATGCACAGTGACTCAGATGGCCAAATGGCAGAACCGGATAAGCAACTACATATCCCCGATTCTGAACCCCGCTTCGTTTCTATCAGTCTTGCACGACGTCAGAACGTTTCAGTGTCCCCTCATGCACCGAGCAGCATCAGGCAATAAAGCCGTCTATTTATGTCAGTTTTCTAGAGGCAAAAGCCGTGCCTTCTTGATCGTGAAAAGTCCTTTTTTTTTTTTTTTCTAAGTGGAGATGTTGAAGGTTGGTTTAACATTTTTCTTACCTGTTTTAATTTGTTTAAATGGAAGTTATGATCATTGACATGTTAGTTTCAGATGTACAACGTAGTGATTTGAGATTCGTGTACATTGTAAAATGGTCACCACAGTAGAAGTCTGGTTAGTACCCGTCACCTTACGTAGTTACAAAACTTTTCTTCTGATGAGAACCTTTAAGATCTATTCTCTCGGCAACTTTCAAATATGCAATATGGTATTATTAACTGTAGTCACCGTGCTGTGCATTACTTACACAGGTGACGTATTTATTTTATAACTAGAAGTCTGTACCTTTTGACCCCTTTACCCATTTCTTCCCTCTCCCCATCCCTTGGCTTAATCTTTTTTTCCTACCATTAAAGGCACACCACTATCCGCATGAATTATTTTATCAAACTAAAACCACAGATGTCTTCAGGGGCCCTTTAGGTATGGTAACATTTTGCCCCTCTGCAGAATGGCCCGAGGCTGCTGTGACCTCTAGCTTCTTGTGCCTCCTTTCAGATTTTCTTCTGCGTCTTCCTCCTGCGCAGGACTCTTCAGCGGTTAATCCTTAAAGCCGCTGAGGTGTGCACCCCTTTAAAAAGTGCAGTAATAAAAAACAAAAGTACCGAAAAGCAAACTGGCTTTAGGAATCTCTAAGTCACCTGGTTTATCAGACATCCGTTTCTAACCAGAAGCGGCAGGTGCCACTTGGTGGTCTTCACACAAGAAAGAGAAGTCACAAGCCCCTAGCACTTACCTGTCTGTGCTTGGAAGCAACCTTGTCTCACCCAGACCGCCTTCAGGTTTCTCAGCCCGAGCTGGTGGCCCCAAGAACTTGGATGGCCCCGCACACTCTCTTGCCTCTGGGCCTTTGCTACAGCTTTGGCCTGTCCCCGCCTGTCAAAATCCTGTCCGGATCTCAGGGCCTGTGATTATTGTGATTGTCTCGACGCTTTCCCTTCCCTGCTCTCTCCACCCCAACCTGAAACGGATGTGTCCTCAGAAACCCTGCAGCTGTGTATTAGAGGAAATAACACTGTCTGTATTTGGGTTGCCTGCTGCTCGGCTCGCCTCCCAGGTGGACGACACGTTTCTGAAAGGCAGGGACTTCATCACGTTCGTTCTCTCTCTGACTCTTCCGCCCTCCCCAATCCTTGGTTCAATGCTTTGCCTTTAATTGAAGCTTAATGTGCAGTATAGTAGGGTGATTTGACTTGACAACAACAGAAGGGGTGTCTTTGAATAGGTGGATCAATGAATAATCCAAGTTTTGTCAGGATTACTTGGAGGGCTAGTTAAAACGGATTGCTGGGTCCACACCTCCGAATATTCAGATTCAGTAGATCTTGGGTGGGGGCCAAGAATTTGTATTTCGAACAAACTCTCAGGTGATGATGCCACTGCTGATGTTCCAGGGACCATAGTTTGAGAATCACTGACCTGATGAATTTATTTCCTCACGTTCTCTCCACTGAAGTGCACAGGATAAGCTCGTTCTTTTCGTGAGAGAGTCTATCCATTTGTCTTCTTTGAGGCGTAGGCTAAAAAAAAATATCTTCCATCACAGATTATTATGCAATCTATCTCATGTACCAACTTTCCTATTTTTGCAAGATTATTGGTTAAATGTGGGCCAGTAGTTTGCAGCCCATTTAGTGAGTTTGAGCTTGATGGGATCTTTTCCTCCAGGAGGAGAGCCAGAGGAATTTTATTTTAAAGCAGCAGAAAAGAGCGTCATTGGCTTTGCAGCCTGTGTATTTGGTCCGCCCAGTGGATCAAGGCTGGTCCACATGCTGGAACGCTGGCCGGGAGTGGTGCTCTGATGTTTCTCCTTTATAGTGTATAGAGTGTTTATAGTATATAGACAAGTGTTTATAGTATGTAGACAGCTATAGTGAAGTAAAATGATCTCACGAATGTCACATGGCCGTTGTAGTAAAGTAAGATAATCTCATGTTATCTGTGGCACGCATTTTCAAATTTCTGGG
The DNA here is from genome assembly GCF_027475565.1 of Acinonyx jubatus. NCBI lineage: Eukaryota > Metazoa > Chordata > Mammalia > Carnivora > Felidae > Acinonyx > Acinonyx jubatus. The sequence goes on along the minus strand of NC_069386.1, from coordinate 130,440,941 downwards.
TCCCCTCTGTGCCCCATGAGGCAGTTGTAAGAATACTCTGTTGTGAAAGGCCCAGTGGTTCAATAACTTCCCAAGAAATAAGAGGTAACTGTTGCAATTGATTCCCTCCCCCCGCCCCAAGGGTTGCAGCTTTTAGAGTCAGGCCAGATGACAGCCATTGTTTTGAGCGGGTCCTCTCTCTTCCTCCGGTCTGATCCCGCCTTTCTTCTGCTCCTCTCTACCAGTCACTAGAAGTGTCATCTCCTAGAAGACCAGCGTTCTCGTGATTATGGAGGCCTCTCTGTCCTTCCTGTGACTGGAGCAATGCTGACCTCGGTGTCTTGGACCCATTCCGACTCAGGTAACCAGGCTCTGCCTCCATCTCCCCCCACCCTCCCCCCCCCCCCTTCAGGGAGATTGCACTGAATAAATGAAATACCAAAGCTATATTTAAATGCAAATGCCAAATTGATTGTTGCTTCATCAATTGGGACCCTCCCCCTCTTCCTCCCAATCTTCTCAATGATTAATTTATGCAGCTGATCAGACTGACAATGTGGTCAATCCAATTTAGGCATTAAGATAATGAAAACATTCAATCACATCTTTATTTAAAATTTTGGAGTGTCACAGATACACAGAGCAACAGGAACACTGCTGGGCGTCTTCATACAGAAACTCGCTTCTGCCATAGTTCCTGTAAATCAGTCTCTTTCCCATAATGCCATGTTTTACTTGAATTATATTAATCTTTCCAATGTATCTTTTGACTGAATGTAGTAAGTATTGCGGAGTACCCGTTACGTGTTCTTGGGGCAGATGGGAATAAAAAAGAAAAAATTGAAGGCACGGAGCTCGCCTCCCAGAGTCACGGCTTAGCCAAAGATCCGTGACTCACTCGTAAGAAAATGGCAGATGGTGGTGCTCAGTTTAGGGCCAGTGCTGCGTACTAATTAATGGTTCCCTCTTTGGTTGAGGGAATTGAGAGACTTTGAGGATTGGGACTGAAATAATTAGGGAAGAATTCATGGAAGAGGGAGGGCCTCCGGGGGGCTTTTTTTTTTTTTTTTTTGGCTGTGGCTCATCTGGCCAGGCTGAGGGAAGGGGAACAACATGGCACCTGGATAGGAGGGTGGGAATGAGCCCCCTGTGAGCCTGGGCAGTGAGAGCCCTGGCTGCGTGGGCCAGACAGGGTTCAGAGGACACTGATCCAGTGTCCCAGCCAGAGCCAGCTTCCCCCTCTGAGCCTGGGTCCCATAAGGTGTCCCTGGGGAAACTCCACTTGCCCTGTTGTGGAGGGGGCTTGGCTGGCAGCCGCCTTCAGGGACAGTGGTCATTGTTGCCTCACCCCCCGGCTTGGCTGCTACCTTGCTGGCCTTTTTTGCTTCTTCGGGCCTGCCCGCGCGTGGCCTCTTCTTGTCTACCTGATGCTTTTCTCTTCCCCACCTGTTTCCCTCCCCTCCAAGCTCTGCATGGCAGCTGCGGCTTGACAAGGCCTGGGGATAAGCCAGAGGCCGCGTGAGGTCAGTACCTGCTGGTTTTGAAGGGTAGGAAGCCTAAGCCAAGAACACGAGTTTGCAGGTCAGTGTTGAGATTTCTGAAAGCCGGAATTCAGTGGAAGTCTCAAGGCTGAAGCTGGGGCCCCAGTCAGGGAGCCAAGTGTCCTGATTTGCTCTGGGATAGCTCGGCAAATGCTGCCCACACCTAGCTCTTTCCCCGGGCTGCTTTTGGATAAAGCAATGGTGGCTTTCGCTGGGTCTTAAAGGTGCTACTGACGTTGCCTGCCTAGACTCCTGCCCATCCTGTCGGGCTTGTCCTGGCCACGGTCCCCCCGCCTCAGTGTGATCCAGTGCTCCCGGAGCCGAGGGGCTTGCTGACCCAGGAGCTCAGGCCTTCCCGAACATGGAGCCCTGGGTCCCCTGCCACCGGGAAGCAGAAGAGCTAGAATAACAGTCTGTGCTCTCCTCTCACTACAGTGATTGTGGGCCTTTGTCTTCTAAGCCTAATCCAAGGCTCAGTCAAGGGGCCCGTCGGGCTCCTGGGCCAGGTGCGGTTTGCTGCTTGTTCATGTGTGGTGCACAGGCGGAGACTGGTTTCTAGAGGTTTTTTCTCAATAATTATTTTTTAATGTTTATTTATTTTTGAGAGAGAGAGAGAGCCCGAGCGCTAGTGGGGGAGGGGCAGAGAGAGAGAGAGGGAGACCCAGAATCCGAAGCAGGCTCCGGGCTCCGAGCTCTCAGCACAGAGCCCGACGCGGGGCTCGAACTCACAGACCGTGAGATCATAACCTGAGCTGAAATTGGACGCTTCACCGACTGAACCACCCAGGCACCCCGGTTTCTGCATGTTTAAATGGTTGGAAAAAATTCAAAGGAGAATAATGTTTTGTGCCGCATGAAAATTAAATGGAATTCAGATTTCAGTGTCCCTAAATAAAGTTGTACTGGGACGCAGTCACATTCATTTTTGGATTATCTATGGCAGCTTTTGCGTAATGGCAAGAGTTGAATAGGTCCGTCAGAAATCGTAAATGTTGACTGGCCCTTTGTGGAAAAAAATTGTCATCCTAGCAAATCGCCTAGACCCTTGTGTGACACAAGTGTTTGAAAAATTTGAGGTGCAGAATATTTTGCACCTCATATGAAGAAACGAAGTTTGAGGGGTGAGTAGGATTTGCATAAGAGAGGCAAATTGACCATATTCTGGATGGGGATTTTTCCATTCATCCATTTAACCTACAAGTAAATCTAGACGTGACCTTGAGGCTACTTCATGTCAGAAACTTACTTACCTATTAGCGCTGTCTTTGAAATGAGGCATCCAGGCTTCTTGGGGTAAACTGAATGTTGGAACAAATCAGCACCAAATAAAAACACACCCTGCATTTTGGAACTTTTCCCCTTTTTACTTGGCGTGAACGATCGTATTTTAAACCAAATAAATATTTTGTTTTAAATCAAGTAAGCATTGAAGACTGAGCATGAGTAAGCCATGCCATTTAATCTTGGCAATATTTTCCCAATCTGGTGGGGATTCTCTGGTATTGTTGAGTGGAAACTACTCCAGCTATCAGAGTTGGAGAAGTGGGTTCTTACTCCTATTAAGTAGCTGAGCCAAGGCTACTGGCTTTTTACCCTCGGGAGGGTAAACAGTATTCCCCAAATCTCAGGGTTAGCGCAACAGAAGTTTATTTCTCACTCACTGGTTTGTGCCAGCGTGGCCACCCTCCATCCAGTTATGAGGATCTGAGCCTTCTCCCTCCCGTGACACCTGCATTTCAACACGTGGCTTCCTGGTTGCTGCGGCATGTGAAAAAAAGAATTGAAAACACACACCCTTTCTTAAGTGCCTTAGACCAGAAGTGACCCAGACCAGTTTCACATCCACAGTCCATTGGCCAGAATTAGTAACATGACCCTCCCTTGTTGACAGAAGGCTGGGAAGTAAGTACAGAGGAGCATGAGATCTACTTGGGGTACCCTTGCCCTTGCCACACTGGGTCATCGTGGGAAAGCCCATACTTTTTCTACGCTTTTCTTTCTTTGCTCATCGTTTAAAGGCAGTTCACCCAGCTCAACACTTTTTCACATAGTTTATGGGAGGCTCAGATACGATGTGCGAAAGAGCCTTGAATGGTAGGATGAGTTGTCAAATATGTAAGAGGTAATTGTTACCTGATTTCTTTATCAGGTACTGAGTGGTGATGGTGTGGAGTCAAGGTAATCGCGTCCGCCCCAGTAGGCCTGGGGCTGTGCAAGCCTTTGCCAGTTACCTAATGCAATTATCATGCAGTCTTCCCTTTCACACCCAGAAATATCCTAGTATAGACAACCAATTATATGACCACCCCAGCTTGACCCCACTGGTCATCCTTCAAGATTAACGTCAGCTACTGTGTAGGTGCCTTTTCGGAGTCACGCTGTTCTAAGCTTTTTGCCTGTGCTGCCTCATTTCATCCTCGTAACCAACTTTGGAGGCAGGTACATGTAATCTCATTCTCGCTGAGGTAGCGGAGGCAGAAAGGTTTGGATGGAATCCAGGTCTGAACTGCTCTTAAGCACTCCACTGGGCCGCCTGGCTCATCCTTCTCTAGGAGTGCCCTCCTTGACCGTGTGGGCCCCCCTTCCCTGACACTGGCTTGGGACCTGCTCCCAGACCACACACTGGAAGAGAGCTAAGACCAGCCCTGGATGAGAAGGTGAGGCACAGAATCGCTATGTGACTCTCCAGAGCCAGAAAGTAGCAGGACCCGTCGTCCCTTTCCATCCATTACCCTGGACATCCACAAGCCCGGCTTGTGTTAACCCGGGGCGCTACATTTGACACAGGGGGAGAGGTTTTATTTTCAGATCTAGGGGGCGGGTAGAACTCTAGCCTGTGAAGACTTGCCATGTGCAGTGCAGTTGATTCAAACAGGCTCCTTCCCAACACAAATAGCCAGGAGGAACTAAGCTCTGTTTTCAGGCAGTTTATTTACAAATGTGTATATTAAAAAAAAAAAAAAAAAGCCAAACCACAACCAAAGACTAGTCTGCTTGCAGAATAATATCAAACAAAAACCCATTTATTCACGAGATGGTATTAATTTCCCTGGTTTCTGGCCTTCCCAATCAGCGTTCAAAACCGAACCCATGGAATCAAAGGGAAGAGTCTCTGGAAAAGGAACCCAGTGTGGCAGAATCATCTTTTGGCATTGCTTGCTTCAAGACCCCCCCCTCCCCCCGCCCCCAGAAAATGATACATGTGGTTTCTAAATGTACAAAGAAAACTAAAGGAATTCCATTATGGAAGAAAGATTAGATGGAAATTTCTAATCCTGTCTCATAAACAATATAGGAATAACTTTAAAATATTCTGCTTTAAGCATGCATTTAATTTGTGCTCTGGGAACCAAATAATGTTGCTAAGATAAAACATTCTAATAATGATTTATGTAAATTTATTTGTACAAAGTAATGGTGTAGTTGCCTATAGCAAATTGCTTGGAATATGAAATGACATTTATGAGGTCTTTTTTTCCTCTGAATTAATACAATGGAGAAAATGAGAGACTCCAGAAAGGAAAAAAGAAATGCTTGTTCAAAATGGAGTCTGATGCCTTGGGAAGCAGAGACGGCTGGACAGGTTACACGGTGTGAAAGCAGTCAACAAACACAGTTCAGCATGTTTTCCGTGATGATCCCATTATCTCAGCCAGTTTTTAAAGTCACACAAAGAGTGTGTGTGTTAGGTTCTTAGAAGGCTAGAACCCTTTATTTTAGTGGCCATAAGCCCTGCAGACACCAGAGTCCTTTCAGAACAGCCAACGACAGATGACTTGTTCTCATGGTGCCCTCATAGGGTGCTTACGGCGTGGGATACAAGGAGGCCAGATGTAATTAAAAATTGGGCAATTCATCTCTGCTCCCAGTTACTTTAATACCAAGGGAAGTTATGCTTGAGTCACAAATGTTAATAAACAAAACGAAAAACCCTCCCAAGGACTGATTCATAGACCTACAAGGATTTTTCCTATTGGCTGCCCAGTTAGCACCTTTGATAATGGCTCTAGGTGTTTCCTGGAAACCTTTAATTAAATGGAAATACCCATATATGTAACAGAGAGTTTCTGGAGCTATGCTTTGGCCTTGTAAGTGCCCGCTCTAATTTGCCATAACCTGTATGATTTGGAAAAGGTATGATATTAGCACCTTAGTTTCAGAAGGCATTTACTTTTTTCCCCTAAAGCGTTTTTGCTATCTCCCTTGGTTATTGCAATCATTTTCGTGAGGTAGGTTGTAAGAGTTTGTATTCCCTATATAGGGAAACTTAGAGGGGGCGCCTGGGTGGCGCAGTCGGTTGAGCGTCCGACTTCAGCCAGGTCATGATCTCGCGGTCCGGGAGTTGGAGCCCCGCGTCAGGCTCTGGGCTGATGGCTCAGAGCCTGGAGCCTGTTTCCGATTCTGTGACTCCCTCTCTCTCTGCCCCTCCCCCGTTCATGCTCTGTCTCTCTCTGTCCCAAAAATAAATAAAACGTTGAAAAAAAAATTTTTTTTATAGGGAAACTTAGAGCCACAGAAGTCACAAAGCAAGGTCACGAAGCAAGGTCACAAAGCGAGACATCACGAGGGGGGAGGGAAGCAGCTTCCACAGGAACCTGTGGGCCCCTTGTCATCAGAAGCTAAAGCAGATGGAACGGGTTTGTGAATTCTGGAGAACTTGATTTATTTAAAACAAATTTCAGAGTTTTGGTCCCTCATAAGCCTTTTTTGAGTTGCACCAACTCTCTTGAAAGAAATGGGTTAGTCTGGCTGGACGGAATGGCTTTGCAATCAGGGCGTTGGCTGTGGTGTGGCCAAGGCCTGGGGGCTGAGAGTTAGAGCTTCTGAGAGAGGGGGTGGAAAGGTTGAACAGGACTTTCAGACAGAGTGAAAAGATCACTGGCTACAAGGAAAGGAGGGCATGGCCCGGGTTTTTAGCAGCACGAGTTAAAGTGCATGTACCATAAGAGCCGTGGCTCATGGCACGGTTGGTTTTAGTGGCGTGGCCCAAGATTCCCAGGGGGACGCAGTGGATGTTAGGGCCACACTTCCAGAGTCCAGCTTTCGTCTTCCTAGCTGAATGACTTCGGGTGTGACTTTTGAGCTGTAGATTCCTAGAAAATAATGTTAAGGGGTCTGAGCCTCCATCTCCCCATCTGTAAAATGGGAAGAGTGATATTTACCTGGTAGAGATGACATGGGAATGGAATAAAATAATTCTTATAAGATACTGGGCACGGTGCTTGGCAGGTAAACACTCATTTTATGGTAGCTCTTAAAATGATTGCAACGGTTACTCCTTGAGAAGGGATGGTCCTGACTGATAATTGGAAACAAGATTAAAATCTATCTTTTATTTAAATGAGAATTAACCGAAAAGATTTCTAAGTCAGTTGTTTCTGTGTTCTGAAAGATAACAAGGTAAACATGGGCGTTCCTTCATTTGTCCATTCAGCGAACAGCTCTTGATGTCACAGGCCCTTTGCAAACTGTTTTCGAGGGATGGAGAGGCCAGATAGAGAGTTCTGGTCTCAAGGGATAAGGGAGATTTTTTTTTTTTTTTTTTTAAACATGGGCACCGTGCAGGCCACATTAGTCTAGATGGTCTTTGTCTTCTAAGAATTCAGAAATTAAGCTGGCCTCAATCTTTAGCTGTTGCTGAAAGCCTTGGTTCTGGTCCAGACTCTACAAGTTGGTTTCCTTTAGAATAGTCATCTTGGCTGGCCATAGAGTAGGTTTATGTCAAGATAAATGGATAGAAAGTCTTTGGTCATTTGCTCTTCTGTTGCTGCTGCCTGTAAAAGAAGCCATTCACATTCTTTGCACATGTGTTCTCGGCCGTTGTAGGTCAGGCCCCTGGGCTGAAAGTGTGAATACACCCTTTTGTTAGAATTCATTTCCATTAGAAGCATATATACTACTTTCTTATCAGGGGTTGAAATGAATCCAGTGTAAAATGTGTTGACTTTTTTTGAGATGACTCCGTAGTTCTATCACCTTAGAAAAGGTGTTTCACAGAAATTCTCTCAAGGAAGATAAGGAAATGTGAAACATTCTCAAGCAAAATGAGAAAATAAGTAATAATTCTCAGATCTGGGCCCCAGTCGGGTCTATTTCAGTGGTTCCTGGACACCGAGGGGCCTCCCGCGTGGAAGGCGGGCAGAGGGGATGCTTGGGCACGGAGTCCGGTGGTGGGGGTGGGTGCCGGGGGCAGACAGATATGCATAAATAAGCATTCAAAGATGAACTCTTCCCTGGGTCCAAGGCAAAGAGAAAAATAAGCTCAAGACAGTGAGTTCAGTCTCCTTACTTGGCAAAATAAAAAGTTGGCAACCTACGCTCGTCCCCAAAACTATTTTTGAAATCTTATTGTGGTGCAAAATCACGATCTGGGAACCTCCCTGACTTGAGTTCTTTTGCTTCTCTTTGGTGCTATTCTCACCTCCCTCTCTACCTTCCTCACTGGCTCCCACTACTGTTTACTGGAGGTCCCCGCCTGTGGCTTAGCCTCCTTATTAGAAAGGAGATTAGCAAGTGTTAGACACATACCGGCAGTTAAGACTTTCTTCATGATTGAAGGAGGAGGGAAAAAAAAAAAAAAGGCATTTGAAAAGATGAGTAGGCATCTATCCATAGCACTCTGGATTGAGAATGCACGTCACACACGTATCTCCTGCTGGAAATCCGGCAGACCCCGTCCCGACCAAGGCAGAGGGTGAGCTCTTACTCCCCAGGGAACGTGCTGTATTGTACTAGCTGTTTCCCGACAGTGGATACATTTATGTGTCCGCATTTGTTTTACTCTCCCTCTGGTGTGTGTGTATGGAACTCCCCAAACGATATTTGGGTGCTAGGAGGGGATTGAGTCGTTTGGGCCCAAACTCTTAACTTCGCTTAAAGCTCGGGCCTCCGTCGATGGTGGTAGCAACATAGCACAAAGCAGAGCTTTTTGAGTTTGCTAAGATAGAATTAGCCTCAAAGGAATAATTGGAACTCGGAGCGGGGGCATCCACCATGGAGTCAGGAGACAAAGAGCTGTTTTTGAAGTTGATACCCCTGGAAAGAGAATGGCATCCAAACTGGCCTTGTTAATATAAAATAACAGCTCATTGTGAAGGAAGGAAGGCACTTTGTAAAGGACATAACGGCATCCCCAGGCCCAAGCCAATGGCCTCTTAGCAGGTAGACTTTTAACACCTGGCACTCCAGATCCTAGGAGAAGGTACGTTGGTGAGTTGAACGTATCTGACAGCAGGTGGGGAAACCCACTCCCGAGCATTACTTTATTCCTGCCAGAAGCTGGGGGGACCTCACTGCTTTCCTTGACTGTGTTTCCCTGAATACCAGAGGATATCATTCCCTCACATATAATACATAGTCTCCTGGTGAACAAAAAGAAGCAGGTGATTGGTTGTAGTAGCTATTGGAAGGTCCAAATTACTCCCCGGTTAGAGTTGAATAGACTTTACCTGTGATTTGTTTGATCTGGTGAATGGACCCCTTCTCTCCTGAATCAGCCTTGGGTGAACTGGCAGAGAACTGGGCAACACTAAGCACTGTTCAAGGACTGTATGATTTCTAGAGTGTTCCATCAGGGGCCACTCAGGTAAAGAAGTGACCTGCTCTTTTGCAGGTGTGGGGCTGTGTGGCTGTGTGGCAGGTAGTTATGTGCTTCATGAAGGCTTCTAAGTAGTGACGGTCCTATCTTTATCATGGCTTTCAACTCTACCCCTCCCGTGATTGTAACTGAAATATTATAGTTACAAGAATCTATTATTGTGTCTACATGGGTGTATTCATGTAATGCATGTGTATACGTAAATATACGTGTTTATATACGTGTGTGTGTATATAAGTAAATTATGTCATTTGATTCTGGGACACTTTATAGGCTTCGTCGTTTTCTGAAGGTGTGGAAATATCTAAATGACCGCCACTGTGACTGGTTCCACTTCTATATCATTCAGTCTCTACTTTTTTTTAGCTCTTCTATCTGGGACGTGTAAGCAGCCCCTGGATATATAGGTGCTTAACGGAACAAAAACGCCAACAAGCTGCTATTTATTTTCTTAAACAGCTTGAGCAGAGATATGTGGTCTGATTGCCAAAAATTGTTAGCTTATCACTGAACTGTCCTGATGAGTCTTATTATTCAATTTGCATTGCTTACAATAGTAATTATTACTACATAAAAGAGCATGATGCTTTTATTTTTTGTATAGTTCTTTCATTAATAATTTAATTGACTGTTGCATCCAAGTGGTTCTGTGACACACTCATCAAAGTACTTAGAGACTGGCCCTGGGCACCTTGGGAAATCAGAATTTAGGTATAAATTGTAAGGCTGGGGGTGAATATGCAGGTGACCGACAGGTCCTTTGGTCCCGACAACCAACTGTTTGGCTGTACATTTCCCTCATATTTATTTCCAAGCATTTCACTGATTCACCAGCAATGAGTCTCATCTAGCTATTTTAACAACCTAAGAAATAAGATCACGATATAGTTATTTTGCTCACTAAAGTGGCTAGGTTGGTACTGATTTATAAGTGAAAAGGTATTGATGTTAAAACAATATATTGACCCAAAATGACTGAATTGGTGGCTTCGCATAAATAGAATCTGTGTCTATGGGGTCTGTTCTTTAGAAACAGGAAGATTTTGGGGCGCCCGGGTGGCTCATTCGGTTAAGCGTCCCACTTCGGCTCAGGTCGGGATCTCACGGTGCATGGGTTCAAGCCCCGCGTCGGGCTCTATGCTGACAGCTCAGAGCCTGGAGCCGGCTTCAGATTCTGTCTCTCTCTCTCTCTCTCTGCCCCTCCCCTACTCACACTCTATGTGTCTCTCTCAAAAATAAAGAAACATTAAAAAATTAAAATAAAAAAAAGAAACAGGAAGATTTTATGGTCACAGCTTAGCCGACGTTCCTAGACGCTCCCGCGCCTATGCAAGACATATGTTTTGATACATCTTGTGATAGACAAACTTAGTTTGTGTATTTTTTGGTGTAGGACAGTACTCCAAATTTTGTCCTTATCCGTGTTTTATATATTAAATAAAATGATGGATTGAAATATGCCTTTGGAGGCATGAGAACCTGACTTTGGTGGGCATCAACCCATCGTGATGTTCAAGGAGCTGCATTTCAAAACTCTGGCTTCCACAGGGGAAATGAAGTCAATGAAGGAGTTCCCATTTGGCCAGCCCGGCCTGACATCTCAGGGGATGAATGCATCTCAGGGGATACCAAGAGTATCATGGAGGAAGTTTTTCATGTCAGAAATTGGAGTTTATGAAAATGATTGTCTTTTTCCTCCCGTAATGGATGATGCATTTGGAGCAGGTTTTGTTTTGTTGTTGTTGTTTTGTTTTTTTAATTTTCAATTTTAATTCCAGTTAGTTACCTTAGAGTGTTATATTTGGAGCAGGTTTTAATGTTGCACTCGAGAACCTATTTGCTGGGACTCAGGAAAGGAATTGGGGGGTTGTTTGAGAGCTCAGTTCTATAATTTACCTTTCAAATAGGAGTTTGACTTCTTGTAATTAAAAATTGTGTCTAGGTCCCTAACAAACAACCGAGTTCTTAAGAAGTACTGGGAACTCTATGGCTGTACGATCTATTTTAATGCAATTAAACACTTTGACAGTCATTTACCAGTTTAGAAGAAGGCCATGTTCTGGTGGCTAAGTGGTATATAGATATGTCACAGTGAAGGCTAGGTTATGGGGTAACAGACAGCCCCCCAACTCAGGGGCATAAAACAATGGAGGTTTACTTCTTGCTCACTCTGTGCATCTATGAAGGCTAGCTGGGGACCCTGTGCTGTGTCATCCTTGTTTTTATCAGATAGAGGCCGATGGAGCATTCCCCATTACGGTGGCTGAGGGAAAGGAGAAAATGGCGAAGCACGTGCTGGCCCTTCCAGCTGTCCAGGAGTGACACATGTTACTTCTACTCACATTGTATTGGCCAAAACTAGTCACATGGCCACACCTGACGGTGTACTTGAAGGAGGGAGCTGAAATATTTATAACAGCTCTGTTAGCTCTATGATGTCTATAGTGTGTACCCTCCATATTCTAAATGTTTCCTTATTTTCGTGAGAGAAAGTATGCATGTGTGTGGCAGAGGGAGGGGCAGAGAGAGGAGGGGAGAATCCCAAGCAGTCTGCATGCTCGGCACAGAGCCTGACGTGGGGCTGTGTGCCACCAACCGTGAGATCACGACCTGAGCCAAAATCAGGAGTCGGACGCTCAACCGACCGAGCCACCCAGGTGCCTTTGCACCTTCAGTATTCTAGATGGAACTCTAGCAACCTAGCTCAATGGAAGCGAGGGAGTAGAATTTATGAGAGAATTCTTTACATCCTTCAGAAAAATGGACTGGTCACCTGAAGTGGGACTGGTTTATTTTTTTCAGTACTGTCCTTTCCAGGGACTGAACGAAGGGGGGTGACTCGGGCTCTAGCTGCCCCCTCACCCCCACCGGTACTCTATCTCACACAGACATAAGCCACTGTGTGTGTTATACAGATGCAGCATCACGTGAAGTTCCACAGCCCTTCCCTTCCTGGCCAAGCAGTGCTGCCTCTAAGCTCCTCCTACACAGACATTCCAGAGTGGCCACAATCCCTCGGTTTTCCCTTGTTAGCTGTTCACCGTGGACTGTCCTAGCGTGGGACGTCACCCTTCATATTTCATTTTCCTAAGTGGGCATCTGAAGGTTTCTTCTTACAAAGACAGAGCCCGTGGTGGGGCATTGGTCTGTGCATACAGCTGCCCGGAAGGAAGTTGTTCCTCACGCACCGGGCTCAGGGGGGCTCCTATTGTCCTTGCTTCTGTCCTGTGCCTCCTGTTAGTCTCCACCAGGCTGCTCCAGGGCGCTTGCTGGAAGTCTCCCTGCCTGGAACAGAGCGCTGGGGTCTGGGCTTGGGTTGTCCGTCAACGACTTTCATCATGGCCTTGGTGAAGCTGTTCAAGACCTTGAGAAGAATATATATGCACCTGAGACAGACTCCCTTAGCCAGCAAATTTCAGCTATCTGGAATATAACCAGGAGTTAGGGAAAAAAAAGTCTCAGAGGACAAAAGAGCTGTCTCCAAATCCAAGCATTAAACTTTAAGTAGATCTTTACTGGCTTTGTGTTCTTAATGTAACCACACTCCTAATTAACGTGGCTTTCTGATTCTCTTTGCTTTTATAGATGAGAGGTTGAATAATTTGCCTAAACTCTCCAAGCTGCGAGTGGTAGAACAGGTTCTTATGATTCTAGACTTAGGAGGATAATCAGTGTTTAGGACGGTAGCAGAAAGACAAGGAAAAGGGTGGAACTATATTTAATTCTTTTGTTTAGAAATTAGGAGCGCCTGGGTGGCTCAGTTGGTTAAGCGTCTGACTTCACCTCAGGTCATGATCTCCCTCTGTGGGTTTGAGCCCCGCGCGTCGTCGGGCTCTGTGCTGACAGCTCGGAGCCTGGAGCCTGCTTCGGATTCTGTGTCTCCCTCTCTCTCTGCCCCTCCCCTGCTCACGCTCTGTCTCTCAAAAATAAATGTTAATTAAAAAAAAAAAAAAGAGAGAGAAAAGAAAGGAGTAGAAAAATATATAGTAATTGCAGCATGATTCCCTTCAACATGGCCACTTTTATTTCTTAGTTCTAGCGTGTAATGAGGATGGGTTGGCTGAGAAATCCCAGCAGGTGGAACTGTGCTTCCTGATTGTGCCAAACCAATGTGAAGTTACTAGAGTTCTCTTTGCTGAGCAGCTAGTTTAGCTGGTGTATAAATAGATGCTTGTAAAATACTTTCTGTAGCGTCAAGATGAATGAAGCCTTGAGTCGGTCTGTGTCACGATGAAGAGGGAGGTGCTCGTGGTCACAGTGCCCCGGGAGAAGTGGCACCCGAGTGCTTCTCTATGTCGCGCACTCAGTAACCTCCGCCACCCTGAATACCTGTGCTGTTCATGCCTGGGGAGGACACCAGAGGGTAATGGAAGGAGAGCCTTGCCCTCCTGCAGAGAGCTTTCTTGCCCAGTTGAAAAAGGCCAGTTTCACAGAGAAGGAGAAAAAGGAATGTGAATGTCCAGTCACAGCTGCGTGAACCACTTGGCTCTCAGACAGAAGCAACACTTGAGATGACACGAGCAGGAGAAAAAGCACCTTGGAACCTCAGGCAGTTGGTGGACAAGGCTTTCGTTATCTGCTAGCCACAGTCAGCGACCTCGCAGCTGAAGGAGACCACAGTCCTGCTTCCTGGGTCGAAGACGAGGCTATGACGTCCCTGTCAGGCCAGGAAAACACATGCTTGGGACTGCTGGTCCCCAGGGGGCCCTCACCCTAACCCTGGCAGCGTGGAGCCCCGCCTGCCTGCTCAGCCCTGGTGTGCCCGGACAGGGCAGAGGAAGGAGTTGGCCACAGGTCGTCGGATGCTCTTCCCGGTGCTGGGGGTCAGGGCACCCTCAGATGGGCCATCCCGAGATCTGGTTCAGGCTCGTCTCTAGAACTGGTCAGGTGCGACTTTAAGCCAGTCAGAGGACCACTAGGTCTCTGGTTTTCTCACCTGTAAGTTAAAGAGTTCTTGACTTCACTCATTATTTAAAGAGGTTCAACTCAAACCAACAAGGAGATACCGCTTGTGATTTGTCTGATTGGCGAATATTTAAAAATTTCGGAATATCCAGTTCAGAGAGGGGTTGGGAAACACAGTTTTCACGGCAGGGAACCCAGGTGGTGCATTTGACGACATCTGTCAAAAGTTGTATGTGCATACTCAGCAAGTTCAGCCTTACAAATGGATCCTGTGGCTTTACTCACCGAGATCATCAAAAACGAGCGAGTGAGGGTATCTTAATATTGTTCATAATAACAATAGCAGCAAATTGGAAACAGCCTCAGTACCCATCACCAGAGTTTGTAGCCTTGGCACGCTGGTGAGCATTCCACTTATAAAATAAATAAGTCATGGGGTTGTAATGTACATCAAAGGGAATATAGTCAGTAATATTGTAACAGCTTTGTGTGGTGACAGATGATAGCTAGACTTAATTGTGAGCATCATTTAATAGTGTATAGAGATTTCAAATCACTCTGATGTATACCTGAAACTAAAAGGCCATCGCTTGTCAATTATACTTAAATAAAAAAAAGATAAACGGGAAGAGTTGGAAAGGGTACAAAGATATAATGGTACCAAGTAATAATAATACATATTTTTTGACTGTCATCCCCATTCTAAGGAGTTTACGTGTATTAACTCCCCTATCCCCATTTTACAGACGAAACAGCTAAGGCACAGTGAGGTTTAAGTTCAAGATTATATAACTAGAAAGTAGCATGGTGATGGGAGTGAAAGGCAAGTATTCTGGCTTCAAAACTTTGTTCGTTGCCTTCTTTCTTAGTTGGTTTGGACAGCTGTAGCAAAACACCCAAGACTGGATGGCTGATAGACAACAGAAATGCCTTTCTCACAGTTGCGGAGGCTAGATGTCTGAGATCAGGTGCCAGCATGCTCCAGGGGGGTACCTGCTTCTGGGTCTCAGCCTTCTTGCTGTGCCCTCACATGGTCGAAGGGGCTAGTGAGCTTTGTGAGGTCTCTTTTTGACAGTACTTAATCCCATTCATGGGGACTCCACCCTTATAACCTAGTTACCCCCCAATACGCCGCCCCCCCCCCCCCCACACACAAACTTAACACTACCACATTAGGGGTTAGGATTTCAACATATGAATTTGGGGCAGGGGACACATTCAGACCATAGCACCTTCTTTTTTTTTTTTTTTTTTTTAATTTTTTTTTTTTAACGTTTATTTATTTTTGAGACAGAGAGAGACAGAGTATGAACGGGGGAGGGTCAGAGAGAGAGGGAGACACAGAATCTGAAACAGGCTCCAGGCTCTGAGCTGTCAGCACAGAGCCCGACGTGGGGCTCGAACTCCTGGACCGTGAGATCATGACCTGAGCTGAAGCCAGATGCTTAACCGACTGAGCCACCCAGGCGCCCCAATAGCACCTTCTTAAGTGAAAAAAAAAAGCAAGTTGCAGGAAAGTGAGGTCCTATTTATATAAAAAAAATGAAGTTGTATATATGTGTATAGATATGTGCATGAATATATATGCTCATGTTTTTGTAATTACTTTTAGCAGGATACACAAGAAGAAAGTAGGGAGGCCTGAGGGTTCAGGTAGGAGGGAAGGCAACTTTTTATACATTCCTGCCCTATTTTGTCTTAAAAAAAGGGTTCATGTATGATTTTTATTTTTCAATGTTTATATGCAAGCTAATCTGTTTAGATGATGGAACTAAGGGTTATGTACATTTTCTTTAAAATTTCTTTTAATTATCTAGTTAATACTGTATTTTTAAATTTTTTTTAATTAAAAAAATTTTTTTAAACATTTATTTATTATTGAGAGACAGAGACAGAGCATGAGCAGGGGAGGGGCCAAGAGATGGGGAGACACAGAATCCAAAGCAGACTCCAGGCTCTGAGCTGTCAGCACAGAGCCCGACGTGGGGCTCGAACTCACGGACCGTGAGATCATGACCTGAGCCGAAGTCGGACGCTCAACCGATGGAGTCACCCAGGCGCCCCAAATGTTGTATTTTTAAATGAAAAGATTGGACACAACCCTCTCTGAGAGCCCCTTCCAGATCGGAAATGTCCTGATTGTATTTGTTGAGCGTGAACCCGCCCGTGCTTCTTATGTAGCATGGAATGGACCCATGTTCCCTGCCCACAAGTCACTTAGCATTGAATCAGGTCATGGTGGACAGTGATATATACACCTGACGCAGGTAAACCTCCAGGATCCCACCATTCTCTGCCAGAGACTGGCTTGTCCTGCCGGGCCGCTGCTCATTTTCTTTCTCAGCAGAGAGTTGTACCTGAGTCCAAGGCGAGGAGAGCCACTTAGAGAAGGGGCCTGTGATACGTAGCTGTGCTCGGGAGCTCAGAAGAGCCTCCAGCCTGGACTAGATCCTTCGGACTTCACGACTGTCACCACCACGGGCGACACTCATTTTGTACCAGGCACTGTGATGCTGATCTCTTTAGGTGCAAGCACCGCGGTTGCTGTTTCTCTCCCCATTCTAGAAATGAAGGTTCAGATGTGCCCCCTTGCCTCTGCCTTAGTTTTTAAAGTGATGGGAGTAGTGTACGTCCCTCCCACCCCCGTGCCGTATGCCCCAGGGGATCAGCACGGTGACCGGAGCAATAATTGAACTGAGAAAACCCCCAAGAGAACGGAAGAACGCAAAGAGAGTGGTCGAGATCCTTGCTCGGTTCTCCCAAGCCCCACGTAATTTTGTCTCTCAGATGGAAAGTTTGCTTTAACGGGAGGGGGCACTTGCGTCTTGCAGTGCCCCACGACGGTCTGTTCGTTCCTGCATTGCAACACTTACCGCACTGCGTAGCAAGTGCTGTTATGGTTCGTGTCCTTCACGAGGCTGTGGGTTTGGTGAGCAAGGTCCTCATTCATCTCACTGATCCATGAATCCTTTACTTAGAACTCCAGAATGTGCCCAGCATGGATAGAGTTAACGCTTATGGGCAAAACAGTGGTCTGAGCAGTCAGGAGGCACTAGAGGCCAGGTGGCACCAAAACATATCCCCGATACTTGCTTTCAGTTGGAAGAGATGAGAAACAAAAAAAAAAAAAGGAGAAATAAGTGGAGTTTCCTCTTGGTTTGGCAAAGTTGTATTTGGCAGCAAAATGGCTGCCCCTCAGGACACTGAGTGTATTGTTTACTCCTGTCTCAGTCTGCTTTCAGCGGAGGCACTTGTATGCCTCAGTGAACTGAGTCGTGATTTGGGAGGGGCAGACGTGGAAGGAAACGAGATGAAAAGGAGGAAAAATAAGTGGAAGTGAGGGACTAGAGGCACAGGGAGCTAGCGGACGCTGGGGCACCAGGGCGGCTTCTGGACGTGCTTGCTGACTTCTCCCTGCCCACACGCTCAGTGATGTTCACACTGTACTCATTTGGGGGCAGCTGGTGGAAACTCATTTTTGCATATGTGTGCATAATTTATAGAAACAAATAAAGCTGATGAAATGGGGACTACTCCAGTATTCTACCTCAATAATCAGTCTGTTAAAAAAAAAAAAAAGGAAGAAAGAAAGAAACACTGTTCGTGAAAACCTAAAAATGGAAATAAACATTTAAAAAAATTTTTTTAATGTTTCTTTATTTGAGAGAGAGAGAGAGAGAGAGAGAGAGCGAGCACGAGCGGGGGAAGGGCAGAGAGA
The DNA here is from genome assembly GCF_027475565.1 of Acinonyx jubatus. NCBI lineage: Eukaryota > Metazoa > Chordata > Mammalia > Carnivora > Felidae > Acinonyx > Acinonyx jubatus. The sequence continues at coordinate 130,423,201 of NC_069386.1, read as the reverse complement.
GAGGGAGACACGGAATCCGAAGCAGGCTCCAGGCTCCAAGCTGTCAGCACAGAGCCCGACGTGGGGCTCGAACTCACGAACCGCGAGATCATGACCTGAGCCGAAGTTGGACGCTTACTTGACTGAGCCATGCTTAAATAAGCATTTAAGAGTAATTTTAAGTAATTGAAGAGTAAATTTAAGAGAATTTTATGATATAATCCGGGAATCCAGAATGGTGTCCTCAGTCTACCACGTGTAGACAGCTCCAGAGTTGAGGTTTAAGTGACAGATCCCAAGAGTGTCTTCCACCTTAGTCAATGGCACCAACAAATCTTCATCGACTGGAGAGAACAGAATATGGCCAACAGCTAATGTTGGAAGGGCAGAGCACTCTTCCTATTCTCCTCAACGCCAAATCTGTGAGTTTCAGGGGGACCCTTCTGCATGGGGTCAATGGTATAAAACACGCCTTGTGTGACCATCTCGAAAACTTCCTGCCCGATATCACGGAAGAGTTAAGCAAGAGGGTGGATCGCGCTTCGTGAGCTAATGTTAAGGAAGGTTTCTCAGCAAAGGTTTCCGAGGAGAAATCACTCGGAAGTTTTCCAGGTGTTGCTGCCAAGGTAGTAGACCCAATGGCCATGTGTACATGGCACCAAGATTGCTTTTTAGTGGGCCGTGAGGATGAGAGCTCTCGGCCATGATTCTGGGGAGGGCTGTGGGCAAGAAGAACAGGAACTCGGGCCGCCTCTAAAGTCCAAGTTAGCATAGAACCTTCCCCGGTCTGGGAACGAGGCAGGCCTTGGCAAATAGGAATAAGATAGAGAAGGCACCTGGCAGCTTCTCCCATGTATGGGAGATACTTTCTTATTCTTTGGTGCCTCATATCCATTCAGCTGATGGAATCTGGAGAAGGCAGACATCTCTTCCATCTGCATTACACAATGCAGGGGACAGTGGGCTGGTAGTCCTTCACCCCCGCATGTCTCCGATACCTCAGGCTTTGGTCCACAGCCAGGCTATCAGGGGACCCCCAGCTTCTCATGGCCCTGAAGCAACGCTGCTGTGTCGGGGCCCCAGTGGCCGAGGCTGGAACGAAGAGGCCCCAGGAGCCAGATGCCTCTGTGGAGGAAAGGCTTTTCTGACATCCACTCTCTGTTCTGGAAGAACCGAGGGCTATGGGAATAACTTGAATGCGGAACATTTGGCTGAGGAAGACCTGTTATGGGGCAATCACTGGTCACTTCGAAACCATCCAACCTGTAGTCTTCTGGAATAAGGGGTGGGGTACACATTTTTGGATTTATACTTCCCCTCCTCAAATTTCCTAACAATTTGCCAGCTGTCTTCTTCAGCAGTCCTGGCCCAGCTAGGTAGTAGGCATGACAGAAGACAGAAATTTTGTAGGAATGTGTCCCTCATGAAATGGTTTTTGATAGCATTAGCCAGGTTCCTTAACATCTCAGCCTGATGCATTGGGCCTTGAATGATTTCTACAAAATCCTTCCTCATGATTGGGAGAGCTCACCAGAGTCGCTCTTCCCACAATGGAGGTGTTTGCCCCAAAGGGGCAAGGATTCCTTCTTCTCCCTACTCAGTTTCAAATAGGCTTCTGGCCCTTCTTCCAGCCAGCGAGAACTCAGAAATACCAAGGCACAGCCTCTAAGCAGCCTACTCTGTCCTTTCAGGAAACATTCATTACGGAAGAAATTCAGTGTTTACAAATCTTATTTTACTAGACAGAAAGCTGATCACCTAGAGCAGACGGTCACGTGAGCGGGTCCTGACTCTCTTGTTCATTACCATGACCCCAGCCCTTCTCATGACAGGTCACCAGCTTCCTGAGCAGACAGATGTGGGCCTGATGCCACTAAGGCTTTCTTTTCGTGCTGGCTTCCGAGCTCCGAATGCCCTTTCTTCCCCTTCCCTCGTTTGACCTCTCTTTAAATCCCTTCCATCTTTCCATGTCTGTCCGGATAGTTGCCCACTGGACACATTTTCTGATTACACCCCTTCTAGTGGTATCTGCTTCTTTCTGGGACCTGCTCCAGACATCGCGTTGTCTATTGCAAGTACTTTCCTACAAATAATAAAGTGCTGTATTTGTCAAGGACTTGCTTTTTATTATCATTTTTTGTTTTTAATTAGAAAGCCTTAAAGGCTAAGAAGATCACTCTCGGCTTTGGTTTCTGATATACTCTCTTCCTTAATTCATTAACATGTTCACTATTCATTAAAATAATATTCCTGAAGTGTCATGGGCCAGGATCTGCCCTGGTCCTGGGGAAGCAGTGGCAAACTTCCCACTGTGGCCCCTGTTCTTGGGGCGGCTACGTTCTGGGGGAGGAAGACAGACAACAAACAGACAAGATTTCAGATTATAGTCCTCCAGGTGAAGGAAGTAAAATGAACTCTGAGCAGGTGCCGTGGTTGCCGCTGGTTTGGGAAGGCATCTCAGAAGGGAGGACGTTTCAGGGGAGGCCCGAGAAAGAGAAGGGAGAGGGAAAGAAGGGTGAGGATCATCCCTAACCTGGGAGTCATCGCCTCTTGCCTCGGCCGCTCTTTTGGTGTCTGAGACATCTTGCCTTTTTGTCTTGTATATCTTTTGCGTTATTATTTTAAAATACTCACAGATTTAGGAGTTGCAAAAAAAAAAAAAGTATAGAGAAGATCCTCTAGCTTCCCACGTGATAACGTCTTCCAAAACTGTAGTATCTCATTAAAACCGTGAAATTGACACTGTTACACGACTATTAAGTAGACTGCACACCTCATTTAGAAGACTTCGCCAGTTTTTATATGTATTCGTTGCCTGTAAAAGACTTGCCTCTGTGTGTGTGTTGTGTTTTTAAAGAGCCCATTTATTCATCTCTCTCCCTCTTTTTTAAGCTTATTTATTTTTGAGAGAGAGAGAGAGAGAGAGAGAGAGAGAGTGAGAGCGTGACTGGCAGCGAGGGAGAGAGAACCCAAAGCAGGCTCCGAACTGTCAGCACAGAGCCCGATGTGGGATTTGAACCCACACACCGTGAGATGGCGGCCTGAGCTGAAGTCAGAGGCGCAGCCAACTGAGTCACCCAGGCGCCTCTTTCCATCTCTTTCAAATGTAGTGGGCTAACTTTGTTTCAGGAATGTCATTTCTTCCACAAACATTCATCGAACACCTACTATGCATCCGTCCCGTGTTGGGGTATTGGAGAGATGAGGACGATTGACACCATGGCAAGGAGGGGTTGTTGAGGCAGCAGCTTGGTGATGGTCAAGGAAAGCTGTCCAGAAGAGGCGTTGTTGGAGCTGGCCTGGCTAGAAGGTCTGGATGTGAGAAAGGATGGTCCATCCTGGAGATGCCAGAAGCAAGAAGGGAGTGAGGTGAGCCAGGATAGGTCAGCAGGTTGAAAGTATGAGGGGCCCAGAGTGCCGGGCCGGCAGGCTGGGGCTTGGGGCCTTTTTGAGGATTCCCCAGTGGCTGGCCAAGTAGGGACTCAGAGAATGGGACTGATGGACAAGACTGCTTGATTTATTTTCTCTCTGTGCCATTCTTGGGAGCAGTAACGGGTAGTGTTTACTGTGTGCAGAAGTGACCGGGGACCGACTCCCGGATGCCCGGCCACCAGGTCCTTCCTCCCAGACAGAGCACAGAGTAATGAGAAGCCCCTTCACTGTCCGCTCTGGCGAAGCCGCGTTTGACTGCGAAGCGCCTGTGTTTGCATATCATTGACATTTGTCGTACACTAAGAAACTAGGTGTCGGATGCTATTTAGATGTTTCCTTTCAGTTTTCTGAAGAGGGAGAGGGCTGCCCGTGGATGGCCGGGTCCACACAGATTAAACAGCGCCCGTCCACCGCAGAAGGGATGTTCGGATTTAATCAGGGCACTTAGCATTTGGCTCTGACCTTTTGAGCCTGTCGTTTGGGGGCGGCAGTCCTGTTATGTGCAGCCTGCACAGCTCCGCCGGAACGCTCCGGAAAGGTGTACCTGGGATGTCCTTGTCTCTTAGGACAAAATGCAAGAGAAGGAAGCCCCGCCCCCATCTGCCCATCTCGAAGCAGTCTGGCTTTCTAGAGAAAGGACAGAAGGAACGTGAATGGCGGATTCTGGATGCATGTGCTGTGGGCTCTCGGGAGAATTCCAGCACTGAGTGGGCCGCGAGGGTCACCTCTGGGTTCCTTTGCAGCTGCCTGGGAGGGTTTTCAGTGTCTCCCCCTCCCGCCGCGGGGCTGACAGTCCTGAGCCTGATGTCCCCACCCCCCGCCCCCTGTGCGGACGTGCCCCTCGCTGGCTCAGCACACGGTCCCCTTTGAGCTGGTGGCCCGGCCTTGGGCAGGGGGATGTGGTCCCCTCTGCCCCGCGGGGACGCCGGAGTGAGAAGTGACTCCGTTGGCAAGAGCGCTCGCTCTGCGCAGCTGCCTGAACGGCGCACTGTGGCCCACGGAGCGCGCAGCAGGTACCGGAGGCATAAGGAGGGAGAGCTGGACCAGGCGGCGAGAGTCCCCGCCCTGGGGCCGCCCCCTCCCCGCGTGTCCTGGAGGAGGTCTCTGAATCTCGCGGGGCCTTGTCTTCCTGCCTGTAAAGTAACAGACGTGAACTGGATGATCCTCAGGTTTCCTCCAAAAGAAATATGCTGCCGTTGTACCCTGAAGGCTGATGGTTTCAGCGCAGATTTAAATTCACTCTGATTAAAAGGGTGTTTGGGGGGGGGGGGGGTTCCTGGGTGGCTCAGTTGGTTAAGCCTCCGACTTCGGCTCAGGCCACGATCTTGCGGTTCGCGGGTTCGAGCCCCGCGTCGGGCTCTGTGCTGACAGATCGGAGCCTGGACCCTGCTTTGGATTCTGTGTCTCCCCCTCCTGCCCCACCTCTGCCTCTCCCCAGCTCGTGCTCTCTTTCAATAAATAAATAAACATTTTTTTTTTTTTAAACAGGGGGATGTTTGTTTGGATCCGGCTCCTCAGTAGGTTATCAAGGAATAGTGCAATTTTTTTTTTAACGTTTATTCATTTTTCAGAGACAGAGAGAGACAGAACATGAACAGGAGAGGGGCAGAGAGAGGGAGACACAGAATCTGAAACAGGCTCCAGGCTCTGAGCTGTCAGCAAAGAGCCCGACATGGCTCGAACTCACAAACTGTGAGATCCTGACCTGAGCTGAAGACGGACACTCAACCAACTGAGCCACCCAGGCGCCCCAGTGCAACTTTTAAAAAAAAAAATTTTTTTTAACGTTTATTTATTATTGAGAAACAGAGAGAGTCAGAGCATGAGCAGGGGAGGGGCAGAGAGAAGGGGAGACACAGAATCCAAAGCAGGCTCCAGGCTCCGAGCTGTCAGCCCAGAGCCCGACGCGGGGCTCGAACCCGCGAACCGCGAGATCGTGGCCTGAGCCAAAGTCGGACGCCTAACCGACTGAGCCACCCAGGCGCCCCGGAATGGTGCAACTTTTTAGGAGTTCCCCTTCTCAGGTTTCCTAAGCTTTTATTGCTCTAAAGTAGCAAGTGTCATTGTCACTTTGTCACCATAAAGTCATTTAAAATGGCCCTGTTGCTTTTTTGAAGCACAACTGCACAACTCTTTTCTGCACAACTCTTTTCTGAACCCCCTATTCAGAGCGCCAACTGATCCTTTGTGAGACAGAGACCAAAATGTTGGGATTTCCTCAACATTGGGCCATAGTAGCTTAGCCTTCTTGTGACAGGATGCGGACAGGGCGAGCAGTAGGGAATTACTTTTTCTAGCCTGTTTGGAGAGCTTGCAAACGAAATTTGTTTCCTTTTGTCCTTTTCCCCTCAGCAAATACCGACTTTGTGACTCTTGGCTGTGAGTGGGGCTGGAATGAGCGTGGCTAATCTCTATTTAAGGGCTTTATCTTCTCCAGGGCCAGGTCAGCCAAAATTTTGTGCTGCCGTCATTGGCCGGGACCTAGAGAGATCTTGATGGTTCTGTTCGCTGAGGCTCACAGCAAGCCGAGAGAGCGCCACACCCGAGGCAAAGTAGCCGGCAGATTGGGAGGGCAGCTGGATAACTTTTCGGTAAATTATTTGTTTTCAAGCGTGCGAAGGCTGCACTTGAAACTCAAATTATCCACGAGCATAATAGCCAAGCTCTCCGTTCACGTGGTACCTCCCTGCTGAGTACAGAAGGAACGGGGCAATTTTCCGAGAAGCGCATTGTAAAAACACTTGTTAAAAGTGCATCAAAGAGGCAGTTCGTGTCCACGGCGGACCCACATGCTGAGATTTGGGAGAGAACAATGTGCTTATCTCAGGAGGAAAGGGAGTCCCTCAATAGGGAGAGAGCCCAAGTGGCTGTCTCCACAAATGTACCCTTCACGTTTCTAACACGGGGACGAGGAAGCTGAGCCCTCCAGGCCCAGAGAGCCAGCCTGGGTGAAGGCAAAGCGAAGAGAGGCAGACGGCAGGAGATCTAGAAAACAGTGGGTGTTTCTGAAAGAGGAACAGCCTTGAGAGCCCAGCTTGTGGAAGCAATAGGGGCTATAGGTGTCTGATCTGATGTTCCAAGGCTCCACCCCTTCCTCCAGATATCCTGGTCACTCTCAGAGTGAGAGTAGTGTTCGTGCAAGCACGACAGATGTCCTGATTGAGCTTCACGTCCCCCTACAAACTCACCTGCGTCCACTTCTCATTTCTCCCCGATCTCCCTCTCCCCCGGTTCTCTGTACCCGCGTCTCCCGCCCCTTCTAAAAGCTGTCTAGACAAGCAGCCGAGGCTCCAGGACGGGGCTTCCGAAAACTTCAGTTCTGATCGAGACTCTGCAATAACTGTCCCCCCCTTTTGATTATTCTGTGTCTTCGTTCATTTTTATATATTTATTTTTTTGGTCCATGTGATTGTTCATTAAACCTGCATTTATTGAGCGCTTACTGTCTGGTGCACCCGGTAGGCCCACACGATCGGGCAATGAACGTGATGAGTGAGGGCTGGCCTCTGTGGAGCTCAAGTGGGCTTGTTGATTTTTGTGGCACAAATTCTTATACCTAAAGGGGCATCGCGGGATGTGCTCTGGTGGATAAATGTCTCAGACCCTCTCTGGATTATCTGCCCACAGTTAAATGCCCCGTACTTTCCAGCTGAGGTGTGTCCCAACTGAAAGAGAAGGTAACCCTAACAGCAATTTCCATGAACACAAATTCCAGGCCTCGGTTTCAAAAATGCCACGAGCGTCACTTTACCTGAGTCCGTACTTAGTTTGTTGGGTCAACCAAGTGCAACGGACTGTCAGCCTTTCAACGTACGAATCCACCCTTCAGGCAGTCACTCAGCAAATATTTATTGAAGACCTACTCTGTGCCCAGCACTCTGCTTCTGTTCCGCATCACTAGCTAATTCTTCCTCCGTACCTCAGAGAGGATTCAAGCTGATTGTGTCAAGGAACAACAATGAAAGAATGTGGGAAAGGTAGTCTCCGTGGGAAGAAGTTCTGGTGGGGTCTCTCCCGATGGGCTGGTTGATTTCTGTGATTTTCCACAGAGCCAACAGAAGTACAGTCTTCTGCTTCCTTCCCCCTTTCCCCAAGGAGGCGCTGATATTTGTTCCCATTTTCCAGATGAGAAGACTGAGGTTTCAAGTGGTTAAGCAACTTGCCTGAGGTTATACAATTAAGAGTGGAGAACCAGGGTCTGGAGCTCAGCCTCTGGCTCCAGATTCCATGCTTGCAACCACTGTGCCCTGTGGATTTGCCTTGGTGAACAGGCTCAGGCGTCTGGAGGCCTAATCAGAATGACACCTTGACTGCTGGGGCTGGGACGAGCCAGAACTGCCCACAGACTTGCTGGTTCTCCCTGACTGGTCTTCCTGTTTTTCTGCTGCACGCATCTTTACGGGCGGGCCCTTTATCGATGTCTGGAAACAATGGAGTAGCTGATACTGTTCTGAGCAAAGTTGCTGGGAAGGGGAAAGGAGAAACATTGTGCTTTAAAGAAGAGGCTCTAGCTGATGTTGGTTATTAACCGGTAGCTCCTAAAGGGCCAGTTGAACTGAATTGTGTAACTTTTGTAATTACGATCGTAACAGATGTGAGCTGTGGTAGGAGTTGGAGTTATTAATAAGGGTGTTATTTTTTTAAAGGTTTTTTTTTTTTTAAGTTTATTTGTTTTGAGAGAGAGCAGGGGAGGGGCAGAGAGAAAGGAGAGAAAAGGGGAGAGAGAGAGAGAGAGAGAGAGAGAGAGAGAGAGAGAGAGAATCCCAAGCAGGCTCTGCACTGTCAGTGCAGAGCCCAATATGGGGCTCGATCCCACGAACCGTGAGATCGCAACCTGAGCCAAAATCAAGAGCCGGGTGCTTAACCGACTGAGCCACCCGGGGGCGCCAATAATGGTGTTGTTAATAATAGTGTACAATTAGTTCCCATTTTCTGAGAAGCTGCTGTGATCCAGACATGCTGGACGTCTTCTGTATATTACCCCCATCTTCCCCAAAGCCCTGGAAGGTGGTAGTTGCTGTTGTCCCCAGAAGAGGAGGCTCATGAAGGCCAAGTGAGTTGCCAAGGACCATATGGCTTATAAATAGCTAACGCATCCTGACTGCCTCCTAAAACTGTGCCTTTCCCGCTACCTCATTCGTTCACTTATTCATTAAGATTTTTTTTAACTGAGCACCTACTATATGCCAGCCCTTGTTCTGGGTGCTAGGAATGCTGTACGAAAAATGGTACGTGAGGTCTTTGTTTCTCGGAGCTTACAGCAGACAATGGTGGCCTTAAACTTGGCAAGAGGGAGCATGGGCTCCAAGACATAATACGAAGGCCTTGGACCTACCGGGCCCAAATCCTCTTTTATAGTTAGGATTTAATCAGGCATGTAACTATAGAGATGTATCCTCCAAGGAGTTTTAAGTATTTATCAGTGTGTATTAAAGGGAAAGTACGATTAGAGTAGAAGATCCAGAATGACCACTTTGGGGGGTAGAGGAGCGTGCAGAGGGTGGGCCGTGTGGCTGGTATCTTGGCCGTCTTGCCACCTTGTTTTCCTTTGCCCCTCACCTCCCCCAGCACCTAGCGCTGGCCCCTGGCACCAGGCCTTTGGACAGGTACGGAAGCTGATGGCTGGTGGGCCAGCAGTTGTCAGTGTTAATCCGCGGGCTGCGTGGATGGGACTAATGGGCGGCTGTCCTGGTCCCTGTGGCAGGTTTGGCACCTCTGCCCCACCCGCTAAATGCTGGTCGCTTCCGCCTTCTCTCCATTATTGTGACAGCCCAAACCATCCCTACATATTTCCAAACATTCAGTTCTCTAGTGGAGAACCTCAAAAATGTGCTTTTCTCCCAGTGCAATAAAGCCTTTTTGCTCGTTTCCTTTGGCTGACTCTACACTAACTCCAGATGATGCCGGTTAAGACTTTTCTCAGTTGTTCCTTTTCCCATGGTGTCCTGAATTCGGGGCCTGTCTCTGTCTCATATTTTAGCAAATGCCCACTGGGTATCTCTTTCGTGGAGGGTCTGGTCAGGGAGCGACCAAGGTCTTTATATGAAAGAATATAAGAGATGATTCTCTTCAAGCCCTTAATCTTATTTTATTTTAAAAAAATTTTTTTAACGTTTATTTATTTTTGCGCACGAGAGAGAAAGCGAGAGAGTACAAGCATGAGTGAGGGAGGGGCAGAGAGAGAGGGAGACGCAGAATCCGAAGCAGGCTGCAGACTCCGAGCTGTCCGCACAGAGCCTGACGTGGGGCTCGAACCCACAAACTGTGAGATGGTGACCTCATCTGAAGTCGTATGCTTAACCAACTGAGCCACCCAGGTGCCCTCAACCCTTAGTCTTACAGATGACAAAACTGAAACATGGGAAGAAAATTTGTGGGAGCGACACTCCCAACTCACAGCCCTGCGTTGTCTGTGACACTGGCCGCTTCTCAAGCACAAAGTAACTTTAATGTGAAGGTATTTGAAGAGTTGTAAGTTTGAGCCATTTACCATGGAATTGCAGAGATGAAAAGACCTAGCCCATAGCCACTATTCTCTAGAAGCTCTAAGAAACACAGTTCTTAATGCCCCTCCAGCATGAGGGGCAAAGACAGCGTGAGAGATAGTTAAATGTGAAGATGTGGGCATTCACTTTTCCAATTCTGATTACAAGTTATTGTTCAATGTTAAAAAATAAGAACACGAAATCCTAACAAATTTAGAAATGCTATCATGGAAAGTTTCAAGTCCCTAGTGATCCACCCATCAAAGATTTTTTTGTGTGCATATATTAACATATCTTCTACTATCTTACAAAAAATAGGCTTGGTCTTCGGTTTGCACTGCGCTATTCTCTCCGAGCATCTATTCTCGTAAGCACCTCAGTTTCCTTGTTTCTTTTAAAAGCTGCAAGTTTTGGGGCGCCTGGTTGGCTCAGTCGGTGAAGTCGTGACTTTTGATCTCGACGTTGTGAGTTTCAAGCCCCACGTTGGGCGTGGCACCTATTAAAAAAAAAACACACACACCTGTAAGTTTCCATTATACAAATGCACTAGGATTGACCAATTGATCCCTTTTTGATGGACATGGAGTTCTTTCCAGTTTTCCTCTATTGCCAGTGATGCTGAAAGAATTCTTGTACATGCATATTTTTGCACAATTGTGCATTTCTAGACAGTGAATCCCTGCAATGAAATTTGTGGGGTCAAAGCCCATGTGCGTTTCAGCTTTAATAAATACTGCTAAGTATCCCTCCAAAAATGACAGGACTCACTAACACCCCCATCAACACTGAACGAGAATGTCTCTTTCTTTACATCTTCACCCACAGTGGGTTTTCACTGATCTTTCAAATTTTGGAGCTACCTTTTTTCAAAGAGACCGTGTTATCATTTGGCGCAATTTACGTTCATCTTTCACGTTTGTTACCGCTTTCATCAGTATACAAAGAATTTTAAAGGTATAGTGGTTACAGTTTAGATGGGCATTTCTTAAAAGGGTTTCATTTTTGCTTTATATCTTTAGGTTTTTGGAAACCTGAAACCAAAATCTCGTTTCTTCCCAGTCTTTTTTTCCTGTGTTTCCCGTTGGAGCTGACTTGTTCACTGGCCCCTGGCCCACAGGCTGTTGAATGTGGACGCATTCGTGTTCTCAGGGCTATTCATAAGGGGAAATAGTCCATTTCCAAGGCCCCGCACCTTGATGGGGGCCAGGGCTGAAGAGACTTCTTGAAGCTGGCTGATTTTTAGCTCCCCATCAAAACGGGCTTCCCCCAGCAGGCTTTAGAGCACACATTTCCTAACCCAGATGGCCTCGCCAGCCTGGACACCTGGCTGGGGAGAATGAGCCGGCACCCCCTGTGTCCGTATTAGTGCTGCTTCCGTGATGGCACTGATGGTCTCAGCTGTGCTCATTCCGCTCCCCCCCAGGAATGCCGGGAGATAGAGATGGGTTTGGCCAAGGAGCCTCTCCACAGTGGCTCTGCTCGGACACCAGTTAAGCCAAGAGTGGATGAGTTATTCTTCCTTGGAAGGTCAGTGTCATGGGACGCCCCTCTTTTTACAGACAAACGAAGAAGAAGCAGGGTCACGTCTAGAAAAAAATAGTGCAACGGCCTCCTTGTTCTGGGTGCTCTCAGTCTGTTCCTTTTGCCTTTCTTCCTCCCTGCCCCTTAGGACATGCCCCCATACCACACCTTTCTACTTCTTGGGGGGACACATGGATCCCTACTTCTCTCCAGCCTTGTTCCAGGGAATGACCTTGAGGTTAGTCACTTACACAGTAGTATGAACGTAGGGCACCCGATTTTAGATACTTGGCAATAGTGGGTAGGTCATCAGCTTCAGGTAGGGGCTTTTAAGGTGTGGCTCCTTCTAGCTCTCTGAAATCACTCCATCAGAACAATCCTCCCTTTTGTATCAAGTGGATTCGGTGTGCTGAGAGGGAGACAAGGCAAGAGGTGTGCTTAGAGTGGTTTCTGGAAACCAAACGATTTCAGAAACTCTGTAGTCCCCAACCACCCATACCTGAGTGACGACTTCCAAAAATACACTTTGTGGTTTTTAAAAGCTCTTTCGATGTAAACCATATAACACACACACACACACACACACACACACGAGCCTTCGCAATTTTTTCAGACGGGTAGCGAGCGAATATGCTCAAAAATAAAAAAAGTGACTCTGAAGTGTTAAGACAGGCAGGCGGTGGCGATGAAGATTTTACTTGTGGGACTGTCACCCTGGAGCTACGGTAATTCTGCAGAATGAACACAGAGATGTGGCAGCATCCCATACACCCTGGCCTGTTCTCAGACTGCCATCTGCATGGTGACACGTCCCTGACAGGGAACACGGTGAACCCAAGACGTGGCAATCCAAAGGCCAGCTCAGGGAGAGCCTTGCTAAATGATAACATGGCCCAGAGGCTCCGTTTCCAGAATTGTCAGCCGAGGGGCAGGACGCGGGCGGTCAGTGGTCATTCTTAGGATTAGGGTCCTGATCTGTGGAATTCCATTTCCCGACAGCCAGGTGGGGTATTCAGAACCTCACGTTACCAGATGGTCTTCGTCTTACCTGACAGCATCCGGGTGCCAGTTGGAAGGCTGAGACCTCCCTCTTGAAACCAGTGTCGCCTCCAGGCCATGCAATGTCCCATACATACCAAGGAAGAAAAGGCTAGACCTGGGGGACGCTTCTGGCGTGCTGAATGTTCCAGATTCCTTTAACAGGCAAGCCTGGAGAGTTATTTCTGTCAAAGGCACAGGGCACAAAGTTTTAAGAAGATAAAATATAGAATATTTCTTTTCTTCGCCGGAAAGAACTTTGGAGAAGAGCCACTCCTGCCCCTCTCTGTCAGAAAAAGACGCTGAAGTCCAGAGTGGTTCCAGGGCTCATTCAAGGGGACAGAGGTTCAGGGCAGACTTATGGTGGATTGGTTAGGGCTCCAGGGAATTGAGGAGGCTGCAACACAGGGTGTCCACCAAGGAGAAGGAGGAGGAGGAAGGAGAATGAATGGAAGAAGGGAATCCTGCCTGTGGGGCCACGGGCTCCAAAGCACCTGGGAGAGAAGGTGTAGATGGCAGCTGTGGGTCACAGGAGGCCTTTGCAGATCTGCACCTCAGCGAACACAATGCTAGAGGCATAATCACTCACAACGCTCTCGGCCTGGTCCGCTCCTCCATGAAGCTGTGATATCAGGAGCTCAGTAAAGTAATACATTCTGCAGCACACGTGTCATGAAGTCCTGGTCTAGAAGCCACTCTGTGGAGGTTGGGAGAATGTGAGGATGCCCTGTAAAGGGCTAGAGCTGGGTCAGTTCAGGAGCTCCCATAGGTGGGAGCGGGCACTCCTCTCCTGCTGTCCCCTGGCTCAGCAGGTGCAACGGTGGGGGGGCGGTGTCACGGGCTGCAGGAGGGCTCCTCTGGAGTAGACCCAGTGGCTCTGCCCCTGTGCAGCAGGCAGACCCTGACACTGTCCGTGGCTCAGGAATAAGGGGACGTGGCCGGTGTGCCTGTAGTGGCCGGGGTACCCTCATGTTAGCCCTCTGTTCTTGGTGGGCCCCACTTCCAGCCCCTTCCCCCATAGTCCATTCCTCTTAACTCAAGAAGTCTGACTTTTAGGCCTACTGGGTTTCTTGAGAGAGCTGGCTTTCTGATTCTCCCCACGAGCCCATCTCCTCAAGCAGCACACTCCCTTTAAGTTGCTGAGGGACGCAGAAGTCCATGGGCAAGGCTGTCGGATCCCCGTGGTGACTTGGCTGGACCCCGTATGCATATGGGGCTGTAGATCGGCAAGGTCACGGCTCCAAAAGAGAATGCAAGAGGTCCTATAAGTCGGCCTCCCGCACCCCCTCCCCGCCCCCAAAACATGGTAATTCCAAATGTCACCTTGGCATTTTCTTCTCACATAAATTCTGTCTTGTTCATATCACAGGGAAACTGGAAACATGGACTTCAGAACTTCTGTGTTTATTTTTCGGTCCTCTGATTGACTTGTTGTGTGACATGTTGAACTATTACCTTTCTCTCATGGATGGATGTGAACATGAGCTTTGAGATTTTTATCTGTTGAATCCGGGAGGCCTGTGGTTTATTTTGAGTCAAAGAAAAGTGTTTGGACTAACTTATTTTGTGTGTGTGTGTGTGTGTGTGTGTGTGTTTATAAAAAAGGTTATAAGGCAAAGAGCAGCTTAGTATTAGTTGATGGTGAAGAGCCATATGGATTTTTTTTTTCAATCACAGATGATTCCAAAGGTTAGGAGATATGCTGATAACATTGCCGTTAGAAACCAAGGGGTGGGGAAGATTCGGATAGAAGTGCTGTGTCCGACTGTTAACAAAACAGAAGTCATGACAAAGAAATACACTGAATTTGGAGAGGTGCTTTGCCTCTCAGAACGTGCGAACGATGTTTATGCTTCAGGTCTTTGTAATGTTCTTGTGAAACACAGAACATTGCAGGAAACCAAAAAAACCCATTTTGAAGATGGAGAAGCAAGGACACAGAAGGTTATGTTGACACAGTAGTTCTGGGACAGAGGTGGGATTTGAATCCAGAGTTTCTTATGTGCCTTGGGATACAGCACTTAGGGCGGCAAGGAGGTTGATGCTTGCCTCTGCCGGATTCCAAATGGACGCTAGCCACGTAGAGTGGGAGCTTGGGGCTTCCCGGATCAGGATCTACACAGCTGTTTTCATTTTCACAAATGACTTCCTTGACCTACAGGGCCGGGCGGGGGAGAGGAATAATCAAAATACTCTGAGAGACATACTCATTTGGGATAGAGTTTGCTGATTTATTTGTTTTTAATTTTTTAAGTGTTTATGTATTTTTTGAGAGAGAGAGAGAGAGAGAGAGAGACAGAATGCGAGTGGAGGAGGGACAGAGAGAGAGGGAGACACAGAATCCGAAGCAGGCTCGCTCCAGGCTCTGAGCAAGCAGTCAGCACAGAGCCAGACGCAGGGCTTGAACTCACGAACTGTGAGATCATGACCTGAACCGAAGTCGGACGCTTAACTGACTGAGCCCCCCAGGCACCCCTATTTTGATGATTTATGTTAGGAAGAGCAAAACTTTTCCTAAAAGTGTGTTTTTTGAGGTTAACAGTATATCTTTAATGCATGCTTGTATGAAAAAAAAAAGACATTTGGAACATTTGGAAACTGCTATGGACTTTTACTTTTAACTGAAGATATTTATAGACAAGTCAAGCAAAACAGACTTGGTGCCAGAGACACAGATTTGGTGTGGGTCACTGTTTATATGGGAAGATTGGGTTTTATGCTGCGTCCTGGGAGATGGGGGGGTGTTTCCTACTCTGGAACATAGAGATGCTAGGGAGTTAGTTGGTACTTCTCCAAATTCGGCACTACGTGGCATTTTTCAACAGAGACGATGTTAGGAGGAGACTGATCAAAGTTCAAGAAGATGCTCTGTACTGTGTGGGGTTGCGAGATATCAAATGAGCTTCAAGTCCGGCCCTTAATTCCTCATTGAGACACCTACTGAGGGATTCTACAATTTCCTCTTAAGTCATGCACTCACTCCATGGAGGAAGTTCACGCTTTTCCATCTCCTAGATCACCGGGGAGGATATAAGATCACAGGAGGAGAGCCATTTGGCAGTAGGGATCCAAGGCCGTACAATGTGAGTACTCTGACCCCGCGATTACACTTTTGGGAATTCGCCGTAGGGACGTAGAGCCACACGCACCATGTATGAAAGAGGCTACGCATCTGATATGGGGCACAGGGGCAGAACACTGGAGGTGACGTGCATTTCCAACAGAATGAGAGTGGCTGAGCCATTGGTTCTTCTACATAAGGCTGTGCAGGCATCCACTCTTTCCGCATTTAAAAAAATTTTTTGTTTTTAATCTTTATTTTTGAGAGACAGCGTGTGAGCAGGGGAGGGGCAGAGAGAGGAGGAGACACAGAATCCGAAGCAGGCTCCAGGCTCCGAGCTGTCAGCACAGAGCCCGACGCAGGGCTCAAACCCACAAACCGTGAGATCGTGACCTCAACGGACGCTCAACCGACTGAGCCACCCAGGCGCCCCTTTCCGCATTGTTTATTAAGCACCTACTATGTGCCAGGCACACAGAAAGGGCGACGTCGAGGCTGATGAGGTTTCAGCCCACCCGAAGCTCAAAGTTTTATCGTAGAAACAGATTTCATACCCTGTGAAGGGGTAAAAGGAAAAAAATGCGGGGCACCAAGTGTATTTACAGTGTGATCTCACTTTTGTTGTATGAATAGAAAAACCTGGAAGACAGTCTGAATTGACAGAGGTGTAGAAAGAAGCTTTGGGCCATGGGGTCATATCCATGCATATCTCCCCCCCCCTTTTAATTTCTAGTTTCCACGTTTTCCACAGTGACCATTATGATTTAATTTTTTTTTTTTAATGTGACTTTGAGGATGGAGAAAAAGAAGTGAGCAGACTGGCTTCTAGCTCTTGAGTGAGTCAAAGAAATGTCTTCAACAGCTTGGGGGGAGGGGCCTCTGAGGTCTCCCACTCAGGGTTGCAGATCCCAGGCTCTTGTCTCTTCTGAGGACACTGGGGGCTTGTGCCGCTGGGTGGGCCTGCTGGGAACTTTCGCAGAAGGCAGCACTGTAGCCAGGCTGCTGATGCCCAGTCCCTGGGCACTTTCAGTCTCCAGAGCTCTGGTCCTCTAGGAATCTGGTGATGTACTCCAAGGGGGAAAAGAGTCTGTGTATTAGGCATATGGTAATCAAATTAAGGAAGTGCCTGTCACCTAGCAAATAAAAAAAAGCTGCGATTGAGTTGGATTATCTCAGCCACATGTCACTGCACCCCAAAAAGCAAAGGACGGCAGCCTGACTTATCTGGTCCCAGTCACGGTGTTCAAAGCATTTTGCGGGAGTTTTCCTAGTTGAGGCTCCCGAGGTGGGTACTCATCACCCCCATTTCTTTCCCTTTTAATTAGTTAATTAATTAATACTTGAGAGAGAGAAGTGAGGGAGAGAGGTAGAGAGAGAGAGAGAGAGAGAGAGAGAGAGAGAGAGAGAATCTTAAGCAGGCTGCATGCTCAGTGTAGAGCCCAATGCGGGGTCTCGATCCCATGACCCCGGGATCACGACCTGAGCTGAAATCAAGAGTCAGACGCTTGACTGACTGGGCCACCCAGGCGCCCCTCATCACCCCTGGTTTACAGGTGGGAACCTTCAGCTCAGAAAGCAGGTAACCTGAGGAGGTCTCCCGGGGAAGAAAAGACTGGAATTCAGACCCTCCCCCCACCCCCCCCCGCCCCCGTCTGCTATGAAGCAGCATCTCCAACCTCTGCTCCGTTCTGTCTCCCACTCCAGCTGTACTGTCACCGTGCACACAGATGTCTGAGGCCCGGGCAGTGTGTGAGGGGACAGCAGCCCACCAGTGGCAGAATGCTGGCAAGTTTGAGGACCGCAGACGCTTAGAATGGGCACAGTTATTTCTAATGAAACCAGATGCAGGGAAGGCTACCCTTAGCTGCCTTTCCTGGGGGTTATAAGTGAGGAAATTGGGGTTTCTCTCTCTCTCTCTTTCTCTCTCTCTCACATCCACACACACGAGAGAGAGAAAATATAACCCTCCTTATGTTAACTATAAAAATCTTTCCCTCTGCTTGGGATTTGAAATTAAAGGCCAGCTACTATACCTGATATACATACATCTCACAAAAGGCTGATACCTTATACCGAGACCCGACCTTTGTGGTTGAACTGTTTTTCTTGAAATGTTTTCCTCGCTCGTTCCAGCTTTGCTTACTTAGTAGGTATGAAAAACAATGATGAGACATATAGGAGATACCAGGGACACATAGATTGGAAACCGTAAGTTAAAACGAAGAGAAAGAGTTGTTTCTTTTCCCCATCAAAACAATGTTTCCATCAATATGATACATACTGTTTCCTGTGTTTCAGTTTTAGTTCCTCTGTAGTTCAGATTCTTCTGATTCATTTTATACATCATGGCCAGATTAATGTTTCTAAAATACCACATTCGTGATATCATCTCCTATTTTCCCTAGAACATTCAGTGGTTCCCGCTTGTCTAGGATAAAATACAAACTTGTGGGTTTTGAACTCGGGTTCTTTTTTTTTTAAGTTTATTTATTAATTTTGAGAGAGAGAGAGAGAGAGAGGGAGGGAGGGAGGGATAGCTCTCAGGTTCCTTCTTAATCTGTCTTCAACTTTACCTTTCCAGCCATCTTCCCAGTAATTCCCGTGAACCATCCTCTTGCCCAGACGAACCAGTCTCTCCCATGGTCCTCTGAACATACCCGGTATTTGCTTTACTGCTCAGGGAAGGAAAGAACAAAGGAAGTTCTCCCTTCCCTTTTTCCCTTTTCTGAAGCCCTACCCTCTCTCTCAGGCACTATGCACATCTGGATGTTTTTTAAAAAAATGAGTAGGGGCACCTGGGTGACTCAGTCGATTAAGCATCTGACTCGATTTCGGCTCAGGTCACCATCTCACGGTTCATGAGTTTGAGCCCCGCGTCGGGCTCTGCACTGACAGTGCGGAGCCCGCTTCGGATCCACTGCCCCCCCCCCCTCCCTCTCTGCCCCTCCCCGGCTCACAGTATCTCAAATAAATAAACTTAAAGAAAAAAAAAAAAAAGATTAAAAACTGAGTAAGCCTTCCTTGACTCTCCCAGCCTGGGGCGACCTGAATCACCCTTATCACAAACTGTCTGCGGTTGGAGTCACCCTGCGGGGCTGGACCAGCTCAGTGCCTCAGGTCACCGAGCTCCGTAAGCACCCAATGAAAACATGTCCTGTGCTGCTGGCTAACTGGGAGCGCCTCCTGTCCCAGCTACAAAATACTACAATAGCCAGAGAGGACCTCTTACCCTTCAGATCACAAACAGTATTTCTTCTTGTCCTGTGTTCAAGATGCGTATGTTGGGGGCGTTCGCTTATTATTTGTCATGCATTTGCCACCCATGACTAATCCTATTCTATGAATGAAATGGAAGGCGAGGGGGGGGGAGGGGAAAATATTTGCATGACCTCACAAAGCCCAGTCTGTTGGTGGAGCCTTGAACCCACATTTCCTTCTGCTAATTGGGTAGGCCGCTGTTCCTTCTAAACCATGACTCATAGGCCGTCAGGAACTTCTGTAAATATTCTGATGGCTTTTGTCATCCCCTCTTTTTTTTTTTTTTTTTTTTCTCCAAAGGGCCAGATAGTAAACATTTTAGGCTGTGCAGGCCGTGTGGTTTTCTGTTGCAACTGTTCAACTCTGCCCCTGTAGTGGGAAAGCAGCCGTAGGCAGTGCATAACCTAACGGGTGTGGCTGTGTTCCAAAAAAATTTTAGTTGCAAAAAGAGACCGTGGACTGGATTTGGTCTGCAGGCTGTAGGTGGCTGACCCCCTGCTATAGAAGGTTCGCTATAGAAGGTTCCCCTCTCTGGGTTCCTCACGTTGGGCTGAAAAGTCAAGTTTAGGACCCTGAGCAGGCCCCGCCATCGTGTATAGGCCAATGTGTGGATTATGTCCTCGGCTGGGAAGGCTGGCTGGTTAGGATAGATTGGGAAGTTGTGGATGTTCAAGCAATAGACCGTTGCCTCACGAGCAGTAGACAGGGGATCATTCCATGAACGTGGGGGTTGATCTAAGGGGAGCATACTGAGGAGACTCTCAGCATTTGGGGCACTTAGCCCCCTGAACTAACCAGCCTGGGGGTGTTCTCCACTGTAGAGTTGCATCATCTCCCCACACAACCAGAATGTTCCATTATGCCCAAAGTTTACACCGATAATCCACAGGCTGTCCCATTTCTCATATCTGGGACCCCAAGTGATGTCTTAATTATGACAGATGTATTACAATGAGTTCCCTGGTCGCCTCGGGAAAAACAGGTTTAAACACTAACCGTTCAAGTGTTCAGTTCACCTCCATGGCTCCCTCCTAAGGGCACCCACATACTCAAGGCAGCGCCCTACAAACAGTGCTGGAATTTGAGGGCTTTATCATTAAGGTTGGCAAGCTTGTTCTAGTTCTGATGTTCTGAGGGGGAGAACTATCGACCCCCCCCCCCCTTTTTAAAAATAGAACCAGCGTGAGATCTGGGACTAAGAACACAAAAGTTTTTCCATGGTCTTCAAGGAGTTGTGGCAACTATCAGGAACTCCTAATAAATTCCAGGAAACAATTTCAATGGTTTCTTTCTTTTTTTTTTTTTTTTTTTAGTAAAATTTTTTTTAGATGTTTATTTATTTTTGAGAGAGAGAGAGAAAGAGAGGCAGAGTGTGAGTGGGGGAGGGGCAGAGAGAGAGGGAGACCCAGAATCAGAAGCAGGCTCCAGGCTCTGAGCTGTCAGCACAGAGCCGGACGTGAGGCTCCAACCCACCAACTGAGGTTAACCAACTGGGACACCCGGGAGCCCCTCAATGGTTTCTTTTTTAAAAATTTTCCAAATTGTGGGCACCTGGGTGGCTCAGTCAGTTGAGCGTCCGACTGTAGCTCAGGTCACGATCTCACACTCCATGAGTTCAAGCCCCGCACCGGGCTCCGTGCTGACAGCTCGGAGCCTGGAGCCTGCTTCGGATTCTGTGTCTCCCTCTCTCTCTGCCCCTCCCCTGCTCATGCTCCGTCTCTGTGTCAAAAATAAATAAAAACACTAACAAATAAATTTTCTAAATTGAACTATAGTTGACACATAATGTTACCTTCGTTTCAAGCATACAACATAGTGATTCCACACCTGGGTACATTTTGCTGTGTTCACTGCAAGTGTGGAAAAATTTCAGTGGCTTCCTGAGAGCTTAAACTGCAGAGAAAGAAGTGGAGGAAAGGTTTAAAATTTATGCTTAGGAGAAAGCAGGCTGGTCTCAGGCAGTTAATGTAAATAATGAGCAAATAATTCTTTAAGTTGGCTCTTAACTCTTGTTCTAATTCTCTTTCTTTTTTTTTCTACTGTAATAGTAGTAAATACTTGCATGGCATTCAGCCTGAGCTATGCATACCTGTGGGTATTTACATATGTCAGTTTATTTAACCCTCCTCCCTGCCTACCCTCCGAGGCTGGCCCTATTACATCCCCATTTTGCAGGTGAGGACAGTAAGGCACTAAGAGGTGAAATGACTTGCCTAAGTCCTCATGGCTTGGCAAAGGCTGCAAATGGCCTGTGTGCTCACCCACCCTGCTGTCTGGCTCTCGTCTTTTATTTATTTACTTAGCTGGTTAGTTTTAATTTTACTTCCAGTTAGTTAACATAAAAATCTGGAACGCTTCACAAATTCGTGTGTCAGCCTTGCACAAGGACCTTGCTAATCATCTCTGTATTGTCCCAATTTTATATGTAGGCTGCCAAAGGGAGCACTGCCTTTCATCTTTTAAATGGATGTTATGGCAGTCAGAGAAGTTCAAGTGTGTCCCTTCTGATGGCTCCATCCCTTCCCAGGGCAGACTGAGCAGTCCCTCATTGCATCCCTCCCTCGACCAAGATTTCCAACACTTGCCATCTGCTGGGCGCGGACTCTGCCTGTGTAGCTTGCTCAGAAGGTAGCCGTGTCCCCGGGGGTCATTCTGGCTGACAGCACTATTGGGTGAGGTGAAGGCGAGCCCCTGTGTCATGTCACCTCCATGAACTGCCCTTACCCCGGGGGAGCACACGTGGTTCCCAAGGTGCACCTGTTAACTGAGCTCACGGGACAGGTGTAGCAAATCAGAAGGCTCGTGTATTTTAATTTGCAGTGAGAAATATTACTGCTTGGAAGGGGTTTGATGAGCTTGGGATTTTGGAAGGGAAGGTTGGACGACTTGAATGTTGAGCACCATCGGAAAAATCACCTGGTCACAGCCCCCTGGGTAACTAGCCTCCATTGTTGCTGAGACACCAACCTGGGGGGGGGGGGGCTAACGCTGCCCCTCCCCGCCTCCGTGTGCAGGGTGGGTCTTGGGAGAGGCCTCACCTGTGAGGAAGGTGGAGGGGCCTCCAGTGCTCTGCCCGCCTCTGCCCCTCCCTCCCTCTCAGGACACTTTAGTTCTCTAGATTTGTTAGCACAGCCCATCTGTGATTGGGAAGTGGGCATCTCTCTCGCTCTCTGTCTCTGGGACTTTGCATATATAGACCCTCAAGCTGGTGGGGGGAGTAGAGTGGTGACCCTGGGGGGGGGGGGCACATAATGACCAGTAACACTATTTTAATGGGAAAATCCAAGATCTTGGCTTCTGCTGCTTCCCTGGGTTCCTCACTGCTCCAAGAGGGTAAAGTGCACACTGCCATGCAGCTACATCTTTTTTGAAAAGGTAATCGCTACGGGGCACCTGGGTGGCTCAGCGCGTTCAGCCTCGGACTCTTGATGTCGGCTCAGGTCATGATCTCATGGTTCCTGGGATTGCACCCTGAACCATCGGGGCTCCACACTGCTAGCACAAAGCCTGCCTGGGATTCTCTCTCTCTGTCTCGCTCCGCCCCTCCCCTGCTTATGCTCTCTCTCTCTCTCTCTCAAAATAAATGAATGAAGGAATGAATGAATGAATGAAAACAAATAAAGTAATCTCTATGCCCAGTGTGGGGCTTGAACACACGACCTCGAGATCAAGAGTCACATGCTCCACCGACTGAGCCAGCCAGGGGCTCTCAGTTTCGTCTTTTTTTCTTTCGTTCTTCTTCTTTTTTTTTTTTTTTTAACATAAAATGGTACCAAAACCCAGCAGGTCCTGTCCTGAGCACAGGGAGGACTGATGTGGAGGGTTCAGGGCCTCACAGGGGGCACCAGGTCCTTCAGACCCAAAACTGAGTCAGCAGGGAAGTTCATCAGACCCTGAGCATCATGCAGATGATGCAGTTGTTCTGAACGGAGAGGGAAGAGGGGGCCGGTGGCTGGGGTGGGACCTTGAGGAGGAGCCAGGTTGGGGAGGAAGGGGAGCTGAGACCACAGCTATACTTCCGCCCTCAGTTCAAGGCTCCCTTTCCTGCCGTCAGACCAGCGCTCCGTCCTCTCTCCTTGGGTCCCTCCCTAAAGCAGTCAGCCTCCCGCCCTCACCGAGGCTTGGACATGTGGACCCACTGTCCCCGTACCTGCCTGGCTGCAGCCTCATCAGCATCACCTGAACCATAGACAGACACCATCAAAGGACATGGCTGGTCACTGACCAAGAGGTTGTGGCCCCAAGGTGACCCACCGCAGAGCCCCGCTCCTGCCCATCGACAAGGATTAAACCCTCAGCTCTGCAGGGAACCGAAATAGGGCTCTGTCTGCCTGCTGGGTGTGGGATAGCCCCTTCTTCCCGAGCCGCACTGGAGAGCTCCTGCAGCCAGAGGCCAGGAAGGCACACCCATGTCACAGAAGGGTGGCCCTTTCTTGTCTCAGCGGGAGTGGGCAGGCCAAGAAGGAGCAGAACCGGCAGGGACAGGATGGCACCTGCCTAGGCGCCCTTTGGATCAGACTGCCGGGTTAAGTCTGCCACTTTTCTGCCGGTGACTTTTGGTAGTCATTTTCACCTGCTTGAGGCCCCGATCCCTCACCTGTAAAATGGGGGCAACAGCACCTGCCTCAAAGAGCCACTAGCTGCCGGGCAAGGGTCTGCGAAAAGCTGTGACCGGCTCCCAGCAGGCATGTGTGTGGGGCAGATGCAGGTTCTGCGTGGCCTGCCATCTCTTCAACTTGGGAGCCCTCTTTGAGACAAAAATGTAAAATTACAAATATAAAACCAGGTTTAAGAATGAGCACGTATTTCAAATGATGAAAGAAAACATTAAAAAAGTACGTGTTTAAAAAGTTGACATCCCAGGGGCGCGTGCCTGGCTCAGTCGGTAGAGCGTGTGACTCTTGATCTCGGGGTTGTAAGTCCGAGCCCCACGTTGGGTGTAGAGGTTACTTAAAACTAAAATCTTAAAGAAAACACCCAACACTGACGTCCCGAACATCACAAATCCGAAAAATAGCACAGTATTGTTAGTAATCAGCTGTCTCGTGTTGGTTTGCGTGACTTCTTTTGTACATTTTTTGGGGCTGTGGACTCCTTGATCACTTCCTCAGAGGACGGTGATTTTGGAATGCCATTTTCCCTCAAGAGAATAGCAAGGTGGTACACGCACTTCTCTAGCATGGTTGGTTGGGACCTGTTTTCTATTCTTGATGGATTAGGAAAAAAAGCTTGTTTGCTTCGCAAGTGGTTATTGGTAATGCCATGTAGAGTTTTAGGATTGCAGTCAAATGTGGGGGAACCTCTCTCAGGTTTCTTTCATACCGGAGCCATAAGGTTTCAGGACATTTAAGTGTTTTTGTGCAGTGATTAAGCTTAAATCAAGAAGGTGCTCATTCACCGTTTTCTGGGGTCCCTCCCGGCCGTGGAAGGGGCTGTGTGAGCGAGGGGTGCTAATGCTTTAAGCCTCAGTGTCTGTGGATAAATCCTTCTCCTCAAAACATGTCAGTCAGAGCCCATTGGATTATTATATTTGACATTCATCTTTTCAGTTTTTTAGTTTTAGGATTTCTAAAGAATGTGTTCTCATTGACAAGAAATACAATCTTGCACGAGTTCAGTGTTTGCAACGATCTCTCCTTCAGTATCATTTGCTAACTGTCTACTCTGATCAGCCTCTCTCCTGTTGATTGTTGGGGGCATTTGATGACACAAAGCAGATAGGATGCAGCTCAGTATCTTCATCTAGTAGCTACTCAATAAACGTAGCCATCGAGACTGGCATCGCCCCTCCATTGGCTCCGATTTGGAGCCGGACACTCGGAGATCGAAAATTGGGACATTGTCCCCCGGGAGTTGGGAATGGGCCCAGCTTTGGGTCCGAGTCCGAGACCTAAGTGGGAGTCAGGTTTTGTCTCAAGTTATAACTAGAACTGCCCTCCCTCATTAGCAACGAATTCTCTACAGTTTTCTCCGTTCGTGACTTCTTCATTCAGCAGTAATATTCTGTTAATACGGCCACAGTTACCCATTAAACCATGCTTTTTAAAGAGCTCAGTGATAATGTTTAATTTCCTACATTTCCCCCAAATCTTTTGATCCTTATCAGGTCCAGCCACAAAAATTTGTCAAAATACGGTTTTATCTGTTTTGTAACGTTAAAGGCTCTCCTGTAGGGGAGCTATCTGCGCACAGGGAAATCTGAGTTGCCTCTAACTCTGTGTGGGTATCTGCTGGGGCTGCAAATGACAGAAGGGCCACTTCCAGTGTCTGAACGACAGAGTGTTGGCCTGTGCACTGGGTCTGAGCGGGGCCTTCCCGTTCTCTAATGCCCACCCATCACCTCTGGAGCCGACAGTGGGGTCAGTCCACACACACCACAGGACTGAAAGTTTGGGACCCTGTTGAACACTGGCATGGAAACTACCAGTGTGCATTCTGACATGTGGCCCTAAGTCACTTCACTTCTTTGGGCTTCATTTGCCTCCTTCAACGAGGGGCTCATCCGACACTGTTGGTAAAGTCCTTCCCAAGGGTAACCTTTAAGATTTTATTTCCTCTTTACATTAATTGGTTTTTGTAATGAATAAACAAATCTTTTTCTGGCCAGTGCTGTCAGGCCAAGAATGCAATTAGTAAATAAATAGTTCTGTTGAGATTAAATGATAATTCGGGGCAGTCAGCCTTAGTGACTTTCTTCCTACTCATGAGTTGTCGATCTTGATCTAGAAAATGAGCCATGGAGGATGGGAGGGAGGAGCCCTAGAAAATGGCCGAAAAAACCAGTCCTGACTTGGTAAGCGTAGCTTTTGCGCAGAAAACCCACCTTGGTTGTTCATTCACAGGAGATCTGGGGAGGTCTGTGTGGGGCCTCTTTTTCTTACCATAATCACTGGTAATGGTTTGCTCTGATGCTGGTATCACAAGGAAGCTGAGAGACATTGAATTTGGATCCAGAGGGAGCTGGTGTTGGCAGAAGCCAGGGAGACTCCCAATGGCAGTGGGATCAGATCCCTGTGGACAGCCGAGGGTTTCTCGGGATCGCAACCACAGACCTCAGCTTTCTGCTTTATCCGCTTTTTACAGAGCCTTTGGCTAGTCTTGAGACAAGATTCCAGTCGTGGCACTGGGAAAGCTTGCAAGGAAGCATACGGGGCCGGTTTATGACGGAATGAACTCCTCGGCCTTGGTACCCAAATCTCTGTGGGAATGCCATGGATGTGAAGATCTCCGGCTTGGGTGCCGGAGAGGTGGTCTGGCCCCCATCTCCAGTGCGTGGGGCTTTGTGAAGATTCTGGAGCACCTGTGGGGGCACAGGGGCTGCCTCGATTGGGTGGGGGGGTTACCCTTCTGTCCAGGATCCATGGGGAAAAGTTAGTCTGATGGGTAGTGCAGTCAGTATATGTTCATTGTGGCTTGCTGATTCTTGAATGTGTTTATAGAGTTGCCTGAGGTTGATCTGTGCCTTGATCTAATCCTCTGTAGCTGAGATTTTGGAAGACAGTTCTGGTGGGCTGGGCAGTGGTGTTTCTAAACCGGCAGGCAGTAACTACCTCACTTAGTGGGCAAAGTGCAAAAGAGAGAGTTCAGAAATGGTTTCTAGTGAAATGTCGGTGCTCTGGCAGCATTGGCTTGAGGTGACACTGTCAGATCTTGACCTTGATGGCTGTGGGCTATTGAGAAAAGGTTCATTTGTTGGATTGGGGGAGGGGGAGGGAGCGGCTTGGAGAGAGAGAGAGTAGATTGATCTATGAGTTGCATAACAGACACCTTCAGAGTGCTTGTGCCTTCTGAGGGTCCGTCCAAGTGGGACATGGGGATAGACTTGGAGTTTCAGGCCTGGCCCCTGGAGTTGTCACCGTCACGAGTTATTGGTTGCTGTTGTTTTCGCAACCGTTGTGCTTCACGATTCATGTGGGAGCACAGTGCTGGTGTATGACCATCGCCCTGGGTATTTTGTAGATATGTTTGTCTGTTCAGTGAGTGGTGGCCATGTTCTCTGGGAGCATCAGGAGCTGGGCCTGGGAAGACAAGAAGGAGTGTCATGGTCTGTGGCCCGTTTGAAAAATGCTGCGCGAAAAACCCAAACCAAACGATCCCCCAAATTCTCCGACAAAGCAGCCCAGGGTATCGACCATGCGCGTAACGCTGCATTTCTGCGATCTTGGGAATTAGGTATGGGTGGTGTAAACAGGTTAGAGAATGCAGCGGCTATGAGGGTGGGCTCTGCGGGCCCGAAACTCATGGGGTCATACCTTTTCGGTCCCGCTCTACAAGCGTCGCCGGCAAATGGCCTTCATTTCTGTAAGCTCAGCATCCTCATCTGTAAGAGGGTGACGGTACCTGTCTCATAAAGGTGGCGGAAGGAAGAAAGAAATCACGCAGGCAAAGCTCCTGGAGAGTCGGAAGCACCTGGGAGCGTGGTGTTGTTATGCGCGTCTTATAATTCCTTGGATTGCACCAGCTGGGTACTTGGTGTTCACTGTTTTGGCTGTTGTTGTGCAGGAGCCTTGAAGATCCCCAGGCAGAGTTCACATTACCTTCGGTCCCCCCCAAGAAACTAGAGGAGGGCCATGGTGCTAAGAGCATGGCGGACCAGCCGGGTTTCCCACCAACGAAGGGAGAGGCGATCTCTGTGTGTCAGACACGTTACCAGGGAAGGACCCACGTGTGGCTGGATTTGAAAGCAGTATTTTGCCCACACCTTTCTACAGAGAGATGACAGGAATTGAGTTAGTGGAGGGCTGGAGGGCAGCCGAGTGTTCAATGGAATGCCACGTCGGGCTTTTCCATTTCTTTGGTTGGAATTGGGTTTTTACACATTGTTTGATTAAAAAAACCAACCAACAAACAAAAAAACAAAAACCAAAACAAAACTGCAAGAACTCTTGCACAGAGGACCAAAAGAATGGCTTCTAAGCAAAAACATGCCGAACACGTGAAGACCAACCAGATTGCGTCGGTAGGTGGCAAAGTACTTTGCTATAAATATTGCAAGACTCCTTTCTCTACTTACAAGAAAAATCGCGTTGCATTTCAGACAACAGAAATGGCCGGACAAGCCTTTAGTTCTTGTGCAAGAAACTGAAAACAATGTGAAAGATTTTCCTTAAATGGACGCGGAGCCCGGCTTGGTCTGGGGTTGAAGTCAAAGGCCCCGGTCTCCCTTTGCCTTATAGGCGTTATTTCTCATACGTTATGCAAGATTCCCCAGGCCCCAAACCATTCACTTTTTCCTGTCATCTCGAGGTGTGCCCAGGGTACATCTCAGCCTCCGACCTTTCTGCTTTCACTTTTGGTTAGTCAGAACCTCCATCTGGCGGGATTTGAATGTGAGTGTTTTCTGTGGCTTTTCTGTGGCTCCTTTTCAAAGCATTCAAAGCAGTTTAAAAATACAGAATGTTCAGCGATCTGACCAAGAGCTAATGTAAGTACTTATTTGGGGACTATTTTTAAAAAGTTGACTAGGGCAGGTTTGAACCTCTTAACTCTGCGTCTTGGAAATAGACCCTAAGATTAAAAAAAAAAGGTTCAAGAAACATGTGACGACGTCTCCACAGTCATAATGCTTTCCGTAGTGGTAGTAGTAGCAAATATAGCACAGTCTAGAAAAACAGAAGAGCTAAAATTCTGTATTTAATATTAAACAGGAAGCTCAACAGAGGAGTCTGCAGCAACATGGTGGGTTTTCAAACAAACCTGTTGCCGGGTTTCTCTGTAACGAGAAGTCTAAATGAGAACTCTTACTCTGTGAAGATGATGGGTTTTCGTGGAAAATCTCCACCCAAACGTGACCACTGGAAGCAGGTTCTGTGCTGTAAGGTTTTGAAGCAACCCCCCTTCCACCAGAGCCAAAGGGAAATTTGGAAGCAAACTGAAAAGCTCTCCAGGAGTGGGAGATAGTCTGCACTTTTGTCTCGCCTTTGTGCAGAGCCGTGCAGAGCCGTCACTCATCCAACGTGTGCATGTGAATATTCTTTCTGAAGACCTGGGCTTCATTTTAAGGTCAGCCCTCAATTTCTAGAGAATATAATTTGCTGCTATTTTTAGAGCATCATGATTGCTCGTAATAACTAATGGAAAGAAAAAACTCAACAGAAATAAATGTGTAACAGCTGTGTCTGCTTAAACTTGATTAAAGGCAGTAAAAAAAAAAAAGTAAACAGAAGAATGAACGTGATAATGGACGAAGGAGAGCCCAGTATCCCTCTCATTGTGAAAAGTTTCAACAGACGTAACTTGCTCTCCTTTGGAGGCTGGCGATGTCTGTGTTTAAAGTTTACTTTACTGTTTGTCTTGAGTGGGATCAGTGTTGTAGTGAATAATTTATAGCCAGCATGAATGAGCTCATTAGTCACCTTTTCAGACTTTAAATGCGTTTTGTGGTTGTCATTACTGGAGCCTTCTGTTCAGCCGCCGAGCAAAATGACAGTTTGGCAGTTGGCTGCCTCCATATCGGGCAGCCTGCTCCCCTTCAGGCCTGTGTTGCTTTGATATTTCACTGAAACCTTTCCTTTCTATCCCGGGGCTGGTCCAGGGACTCTCACATTTCAGATGCCTTTTGCACCCCAAGCTTAAATGAGAAGTTTTTCGTGGATTAAAACACACACACACACACACAAAAAAAATCTTTCAGTTGCGTCGGCCGCAGAGAATGAAGTGGATGGAGTGAGCTTTTTTTTTCTATTCCAGCAACTGCTGTGTGTTATTCCCTTTGTGCTGGGTTTGATATTCAAGTTATTCAGACGCAGCAAGCTGGGGAGTCGCTGTGCCGGGCACTCACACGGCGGCAGGTTTTTCTGGCCAGGGGTCGTCATCGGAGTTTGGAGGGGGAAGCGTGTTTCCGAGGAGGTTTGCATTTTTACAGACTGGAGCATCCATATGATGTGGGTGGGTGTGGACGAAACAACGGACTCCAGAAAATCTGCCAGGCCAGATTTCCAGGGCCAAAGAAAACCACGTTTTTCCTGCAAAGGGGTGGTTTGATGACCTTTCGGGCTCACGGCCATCTGGGGGTCCAGAGCTTGGGGAGTGGCCATGACTTCTTCCTCAACTCACCGTCTTCCTAGTCCAGATCATTGAGAGAAAGCAAACTGTTGCAGCTGCCTGCCCCCCATGCCTTTGGAGACTTGCCTGGGAGGCCGGTATGTGAGGAAGAGCCCGGCATGCCAATAGCAGGTGGGATTTCTTAGGAACGGATGTCATGAGGTTCATCCCTCCCTTTGAACCTGGCCTGGGCAGCCTTCAGAGAGCTCTGACATCCACTCTCTGGGACTGGACGCCATCCGGAAGTCCGGGACACCGTGGCATGCCCACCTTGGTCCTCGGGTAGCCTCTGCTGGCACGCAAGGTGCATGGACGCTTGCCCGGGGAGATCTCAGCCAATGGCCTGGGCCTCTGTTCCAAGGTCCCTTTGACGTTTCCTATGAGCAACAGGCACTAATGGCTGCCATCACCAACGTGGGCAGCACCCCCTTCCGGGATCCATATTGTTAGACAGCTGGCCTAGCACTGTGTGAGGCATGTAGGAAAGATGTTCAGTATTCCTCTCTGGAAGAAATGCCAACTTAAAAAGGACGCCTGGTTGTTTGGGGGCCAAATCTTTGAAGCCAGTGACAGTCACGTGTCTTTGAGCTCAGAGGCATTGGGTGCTTTTGGTGCACCCACAGAGAGACAGCGGTCCATTTGGCCGCTTCCTTCCCAGCCCCCACCCCTTATGAGACCCGAGTGCTCACGTGTACTCATGCCTCACAATTTACAGGCACAGTTTGCTTGCACCTGAATCGAAATATTAAAGGCACATGAGAGGTTATTTTGGGAAGGAGTGGGGCTTCCAAAACAGAAAGTGTTGGTGAGCTGCACTGTCCGATAGAGAATAGGTTTGGCAGTCGCAGTAAGTTGAAAGGTTGTTAACCCCACCCCAGAAGAATTTTGTACAAAATATATCAGTGATATCTTAATCCCCGCAACGTTTCCCAGAGACGTGATCAACTTTGTAGCTTTTGCTTTTGTTTTAAAGAGACGGTCTTAGAGAGAGGAATTAATTGTCTTCTTTCACATTCTTCTGACAAAGTAAAATGAGAGAAGTTATTTTTTGGCCCGGTTAAGCCTCTGGCAGGACGTAGAAACTGAAACCCAAGAGACTGTGGTACTCGGTGTGCTCGGTAAAGACAGGAAAACAATAAAAGCTCTTGAAAACTTTGGAGGAGGAAAAGGTTGATGATGCTACTTTTCTATTTTTTTTCTTTTCTTTTTTTAATTACTACGTTTCTTTATTTTTGAGAGGCAGAGAGAGACAGAGCATGAGCTGGGGAGGCGCAGAGAGAGAGGGAGACACGGAATCCGAAGCAGGCTCCAGGCTCGGAGCCGTCAGCCCAGAGCCCGACGTGGGGCTCGAACCCACGAACTGTGAGATCATGACGCTTAACCGACTGAGCCACCAGGCGCCCCAGCGAGGCCACTTTTCTTTGACTGATCTGTGTAGTTATTAGATACCAGCTTGAAAGAACAAGAAAAAGAAGCATTTTTTTTTTTTTCCTGTTAAGCGATCAATATTTTTGATTACCGCTATGCCACATGCTATGAGCAGAAGAGAGGTAGAAGACAGGGTCCTTGCCTCTCTGGGCACTTATAATTTGTTTGATGCTCAGCATCTAGTTGATTTATTTTTTATTACAAAGGTACACCATACAGTATTGATTATGACATAGAAGCTGCACTTTGGCTCTTTGTAAGTAGTGCCTTTTCATTCTATTTAAAAGCCCCTCTTCCCTTCCTTCTCCTTTACTTCCTGCTCACCATTTTTCCTCTCTTGAACCCCACCACTCTTATCCGTCATGTCCTTGACCCGCAGGGGATTCTCCAAGAAAAATTCAAAGGCTGCGGATTGATCTGAAGCTTCCCTTGGCTCCTACCTGGAACCCGACTCCAAACTCTGGAGCCAGACTGTGTGGGTTCAAATCCCAGCCCACCACTTACCAGTTGTGTGGCCTGGGGCAGGTGGCCAAACCTCTCGGTGCCTCAGGTTCCTCGTTTATTTATAAGACGGGCATAATAGTCGTACCTACCTCACAGGGTTAATGTGAGGCCGAAATGAGTCAATATTTGCAAAGCCTTAAGAATACTGCCTGGCACCCAATACATGCCATGTTAAGTGTTTGTTAAATATGGTTGGTCATTATTCATGCGTTCCATATTTGCAAATCCACATCCTTGCTAAAAATTATTTGTAACCCCCGAATTAAAAAATGCTCATGGTGCTTTTGTGCTCACTTGTGGATATTTTGGCAGAACGACCAAAAAATTTGAGTTGCCCAGTGGGCACTTTCCCAGCTTCTGACTTCTTGTTTGAGCTCTCATACCATGAACAAGTATCTGTTCTGTGGTCTATCTTGTGCTATGCTCTCTGTGCTTTTCCCCTGGTGATTTTTCTGTTTAAAATGGCACCTAGGGGCGCCTGGGTGGCGCAGTCAGTTAAGCGTCCGACTTCAGCCCGGTCACGATCTCGCGGTCCGTGAGCTCGAGCCCCGCGTCAGGCTCTGGGCTGATGGCTCAGAGCCTGGAGCCTGTTTCCGATTCTGTGTCTCCCTCTCTCTCTGCCCCTCCCCCGTTCATGCTCTGTCTCTCTCTGTCCCAAAAATAAATAAAAACGTTGAAAAAAAAATTAAAAAAAAAATAAATAAAAGGGCACCTAATCGTAGGGCTGAAGTGTTTAGTGTTCCTGAGTGCATGAAGGCTGATTGCCTTGTGGAGAAAATACAGAAGCCTTGTTAGAGAATCTTTGTTCAGACATGAGTTATAGCGCTGTTGGCCGTGAATTCCATGTTAATGAATCAACAATATATATTAAATAAGGTGTCTTTAAATGGAAACACAGCAAACTGTGGTTACAGACTCATCGGTTAACACAAATGCTGTCACCCGCAGCTCGCAGGAACCTGACCGTGTGTTTCCCCAGGAGCAATAGTTCAGTATTTGCTAATTCGTTGTTTGTGGAGACTTGATAGAACATAACTTGCACGAGTAACGACAATCAACTGTAGATAAATGGAGTTCAAG
Source organism: Acinonyx jubatus (assembly GCF_027475565.1). Lineage (NCBI taxonomy): Eukaryota > Metazoa > Chordata > Mammalia > Carnivora > Felidae > Acinonyx > Acinonyx jubatus. Next base: position 130,390,372 of record NC_069386.1, on the reverse strand, counting down.
AGCACAGACTGGCAGCCTTTTCTAGGGCAAGCTTCTGACTGCCAGAGTCTCCCTTGGAAGGGCAGGAGAAGCAGAAGTAATTCTGGCCACGTGGAGTGCCTCAGCTGGACACAGATTTTTCTATCAGATCTGGAAAAAAAAAAAAAAAAGAGAGAGATGTAACCACATCTGGTCTTTTATAAGCACAAGTCGTTATAGAGGATCAATGGGAAAAGAGAGTCCATCTTCCCCCTCCCCCACAAACTCTTAAGAGTATTTTCCCTTATCTTTGGACCTTTGTAAGAGTTTGTAGAGCAAGTTGGATCCTGAAAACCTATACACTGAAAGCCTTCAAGCAACCAGACAAAAGACACCACAACACAGGGTATAATGTGTGTTATACTTAAGCAATTCTCTTGTTTGCTCAGAGCCCCGGCCTTTGCAGAAAGGAATCGGTTTGTCCCTTGTGGTAGAAAAGATCACAAAATACTTTAACTTGGTGGAAAGCTTTGCCAACGTATTTATTTCCCCCCAAACTCTTACTTTATGAAATGTTTGCCAGTTGTTTCACACATAGGGTATATGAGAATGTGAAGATGGTCCTGAATCAGGAAGGCTCCACTCAAAACGACTGGAAAATGCAAATGGCGGGGACCAAAGGGGGTGTGGTGGCCAAGGTGGCCCACAGAAGATAATAATACGCTTGTAGCCTCTTATTTTGCCAATTTCCGAGTTTTCATGGTTTTAAGCCCTGTCCCAACAAACCCCCCTAAGTACAATGTTGCGCATTCCAGGGCTTGTTTTCAGGAAGTACTGGCTGAGTGTCTCCTGTGTGTGTCAGGCCCTTGAGTCACTGTGTGGCGTTTACTGGATCGCAGGGGTAGGCAGTCTGGTGGGCATGTTAACAGCCTTGCTATGGTATCTCCCTTGGCTAAATTCCTAGAGGTTGGAAATTTAGGGTCAATGGCTGGGCTCGTTTAAGTTGTAATTGAACAGTTGAGCCAAGTCACAATCTTTCGGACACCCACACCAACGCTGGTATGATTATTCTTTCTCAGCCTTTGCCAATCTGATAGATGAAATGAGATCTCACAATTGCTTTAATTTGCATTTGTTTTTACGGAGGTGGAGCCTCTTTTCGTGGGTATATGATCATTTTTGTTTCTCTTTTGGTGGATTTGCCCCTTTCTCATTAGGGTGATGCTTTTTTTTTTTTTTTTCTCATTGATTGTAGGGGCTAAAATTTAAAATATTAACCTTTTTATCTGTGTATGGCATATATTTCCTCATTTTTAAATCTATCTTTTAACTTGATTTATGACTCTGGCACTGCACGCAAATTTTAAATTGGTATGCAGTCAAATATGTCAATATTTTCCTTTTGATTTATTTACTTAACAAAAACAACAGTGCTAAGTGCCAGGGCACCATTATATGTGTTTTACAAGTATTAATTCATTTGATCTTTGTCAGAGCCCCGTGAAGTGGGTATTGCTGTTATTCTCCCTCCCTGCCCATTTTTTTTTAAGATGAAGAAACTAGGTGGGGAGAAAGAAGTTAAGTACTTTAAGGTTAGCCAGCTGGTACGTGGTGAAGTGAGAATATGAACCCAGTCCCAGGTTCTTATGCTAGCCATTAGGCTATACCACCTCCGGCCGTGGTACTTTGCTCTGTGTGTGTGTGTGTGTGTGTGTATGTGCGCGTGTGTGTGCACGTGCACGCACATGTGTGCATGTATTTATCTGTGGTCACTTCATAAATCTCCCCGGGTCTCCTGGATCCGTGAGGGCAAGAGCTACACCTCTTACCTTTCCAGCTTCCTTCCCAGTCCCCTCCACACAGTCCTGGGCATAGAGTAGATAGATGCTTCATACATAGTTGTTGAGTGAATGAATGGACTAAGTCTGGATTCTGGATCATTCGCTCACACATATGGCCCCATGGGTGTTCTCAGCCTCAGCTGACGGGTTCTGTGTTCCCATGTTGTCTCCAGCAGGTGACTTGATAAGCTTAGGTTTGGGACGGGCACGTGAGCTAATGAACTTCACTCTACACGTTTGGCTGTACTTTCCCTAGCCACACATCCCTCCCTCCCTTCTCTCCTCAAATAAGCCTCCTGGCTCCGTTCCCTGCTGGAGAAATTCAAAGAAGCCTTTTCCCAGGCTACACCCTTCAGAACCTGTCATGTAAACACCAAGAATGCACAGGAGGAAAGCCCAAGAGAGGATGAAGAGCAGGTGGCAAGACCCCGGACCAATCCGTGAAACTCTTCAAGAGTGGGGGGCCTCCCAGCTCTCACGCTGGGTCTCTCTTCCTCCTGGGCCCAAGGGAAGGAAGCCAGCAGCCCTTTTTACCATTACAAACAGCATTCTCATATATTATCTCAGAGAGACTTAGTCAACCCATGATTAAGGGGTTTCCTTTGACCATAATCTTCCCTTCTCTTCTCGTATTTGACAAATCCTCTTGGTTTTTCCCTTGAAGGCTTTCATACGTTCATTTTTTCCAGTCTCGCTGACTGTTCTCTAATTCGCAAAGCGGGGGTCCCTCAGCCTCCAGCAGCAGCACCCCTGGGAGCTTGTTAGAGATGTGAAGTCTCAGGCCACAGCAGAGACCTGCTGAATCACAAACTCCGGGGGTGGGGGCCAGCAAGCTGCGTTTTAATAAGTCGTACAGGTAATTTTGGTGCGCACTCAAGGTTGAGGACCACTGCTCTAATGGGATCCTTCCCCCCCCCCGCCCCTTACAGAACATTGTATACGTAATGGGTGTTCACTGTAGAAGACATGGAATATAATAGACACGTTTGAAAGAAGCAGGCCAGAAAAATTACCCCATAACTCTCCTACTCGGAGGGGATCACTACTTTAATATTTTATAATTTCTGAAAACATAGTAAAAAAAAAACCCTTTATTCCCTTTTGTATGGATTCTGGCATTGCTTTCTCAGTACTTTTGTCTGCTTTGGGTCTCTTACTTTTTTCCTTCCCTCTCCCAAAACTCACCTTGAATCCACAATTCCATTCTTCTCCTCCTCCTCCCCCCCCTTCTTTTTAAATTGAGATATATTTGACATACAACATTGTGTGTAAATTTAAGGTGTCTGACATATAGATTTGATACATTTATATTACAGTATGATTGCCACTGTGGCATTAGCTAATACCTTTGCGGCGTCACGTTGTTATCATTTGTTTTAGTGTTGAGAACAATTAAGATCTAGTCCGTTAGTTTAATGTTTATAATACAGGTTTCTTGTCGATAATTACTGTGCTGTATTAGGTGTCCAGGACTTATTTATCTACTAGCTCCAAGCCATTCATCTTTTTAAGCATATTTCTGATAGCATAACTTCTGCACTCAAAAATATTCGAGGGTGGTTCGGTCGGCTAAGTGTCCGACTTCGGCTCAGGTCGTAATCTCACGGTTCATGAGTTGGAGCCCCGCGTCGGGCTCTGTGCTGACAGCTCAGAGCCTGGAGCGAGCCTGCTTCGGATTCTGTGTCTCCCTCTCTCTCTCTGCCCCTCCCTTGCTCACACTCTGTCTCTCTCTCAAAAATGAATAAACGTTAAAAAAAATATATTCAATGAGTTCGTCTTGCCCTTTGAATTAGTGCTTAGAAACTGCTCATTTTAGCATTCGAGGAGTTTTGTCATACAGTGTTTCCGCTCTTCTCCACTAATACGCATGGCCTCATAGGTGCCATTGTGTGGCTCTTGACCCAGTGCTATGTACTTGGTAAGCACTCAGTAAATATTTGCTCAAGGAACAAATGCATCTCTAATACAATCAAGTCGTATTTGATAAATCTGCATGTGCCATTTATTTCTCCTACATGGAACAATGGTTTCTGCTGTAGTGCCTGCTTAAAATGTCTGGGATCCCTCCTAGAAGATTCTGATCCATTAGGTTGTGGCTTCCTGGGTACCCCTAAGAGAAAAGCTCAGCTCTATAACATGCCTTCCCCATTTCCACAGATCCAGTACGAACCCATCTTTATTAGATGTCCTCCTTCCAAAGTCATCCCCAGTCCCGTTGTGCCCGATGAGTCCACCATGCCCCCTCGCCTCAGCTGTTAGGAGGGGGTGGGCAGAAAGGAGTCGCCTAAGTCAGGCTGAGCCAATCAGGTTATTTCCCTGAGAACTGAGTCATGTAGTGGAAGACAGAGGCAGTCAGAAGGCGGTGGGTGCTGAAGGTCAGAAGGTTATCTGGACTTGGTGTGGGCAGCCACGTGTGGTCATAAGCGAGCAGAGGAAGCCAACGAGAGTGGAATAGATATGCAGAGGGAAGGAGGAAAGACGGTGTGGTCTCAGAGGGAAGGAGGAGGAGGAGGGGGAGAGAAACTGCCTGATGACGCCCGGGTTCTAAGAAGCCCAGCTGTGCTGCCTGCCCAGGGCTGCCCGGGTTCCTGCTCATGTGTCTTCACTGGAGTCAGCTGGAAGGATCCCCGACCAGGCGATCATCTTTGCAGGCCTGCCTCACATTCCTCCGCATGTATGAAAGTCCCCCGCCTTCCCGCCTGCCGTGTCCTCCTCTCACTGCTCGTCTCTCCAGGTGTTACTGCCTCAAGGGGGGTTCGGGGGCTTCACCCTGAACTTTTCCATAAATAATCACGTTGGCCAAAGAGCCAGTGATGGGGAAAGGGGCTTTCATGTTGCGGGGCAGAGAAGCCTGTGGGAGAAGAAAGAACAAAACCTCAGGGGGAGGGGCACTCTGCACACAGGAGGAGCCTGAAGTTCCACACTGACTGGGGACCCACAGGGCTGGAGTCCAGACACATGTGTGCCTCGGGCCCATGCCCAGAAGGCGCTGTCGAAAGGTCCCAGCAGGTCCCCAGCCAGGAAGTAAAGTGTCGCCCAAAGTGAGTTCCAGGGCACACGCAGGATTCTTCTGTCAAACGTGTTTATAGAACAATGGTTTCAACAGTTCCACTCGGTGTTTGGAGACTTCTCAGGGTCTAAGGCACAAGGGTGCTTTTTGAAAAGTTCAAGAGGGGAGTTGAAAATGGAGTCGTTCTGAAGAATTTGGCCGCTGCACCCTTTTGTCAGGGAGCATGTTCCAGAGCTGGGGTTGGATGGAATTAAGAGGTGGAGAGGCCACTCTGAGCTTTGGGCAAAGCTGAGCTTCCTTTGGCTTTGGGCAAATATGTGGATCCCCCCCCATTTCAGACAGACAGGGAGGCAGACATGAGTGGAGTAGTCTGGTCTCCACACCAGGCAGTGCTGGTCCACCGCTGCCTCTTCGGAGTGACCTCTCTTGCCACGTTTGTAACGGGGGAGAGAAATTAAGGCACACAGATGGTCCCTGACTTAACGATAGTTGGACATACAAGTTTTCGACTTTGTGATGGTGTGAGAGCGATACACCTTCGGTAGAAACCAAACTTCAGATTCTGGATTTGGATCTTTCCCTGAGCTCGTGAGGTACCTTACGATCCTCTCTCGGGACGCGGCAAAGCCCCAGCTCCCAGTGGCCACACCATCAGTGGGGTAAGCAACTGATACACTACAGCCATTCTGTACCTGCACAACCATTCGGTTTTTTGCTTTCTGTACGGTAGTCAAGAAGTTGGATGAGGTATTCAACACTTGGCGTCAGATGATTTTGCCCCGTTGAGGCTAATGTAAGTGTTCTGTGCGCGTTCAAGGTGCACGTTCAAGTTTAGCTAGGCTGAGCGGTGATGTTGGGCCGGTTAGGTATGTTAGATGCGTTGTCGACTTAGGGATATTTTCAGCTTAAAGATGGGCTTATTGGGAGGTTAACCCCATCCTCAGCTGAGGCAGGTCTGTACGTTGGAGAATGGAAGAAACCAAAAACATGCAGAAGAAAGGCAAGCTAATAAAAGCTTGTCTCCCCTTACCCCACCCGCTGCCTAGGGCTTCTCCTGCCCCAAGGCTTATCTGTTTTAAAGGTTTTGTTCACGTTAGGATGGCTGGTTTGGACACAGGAGGCTAAACAGCTTGCACGGAGAATTTTGAGAAGGACATATTCCGTGCATTGAACCCTGGGGACAAAGAAAGGACTGGAAGGAAAATGAACATGCCATTTCCCTTCCTGTAAAGAGATCTCTAGCTACGGTGTGAGGGTAGTTGGCCACGGGGAGGGCTGGGAGCTGATGATGCAAGAGGAGGAGGGAAGGGGAGTGTTTCTTCCTCTCTGGGTGGGCAAGGGGCTTGCACAAAGGTCTCTGGCCTTGATTCCTTTGATGGGGGATTCAGCAGCCTCAACTGATACACTGAAGGAGGGTCTCCACTGGAGCTCAGTCGGGCTTTTGTCACTTAAGTTCTGACGCTTAGTCTCTGGCGCAAGGCTTCAGTCGTCTCTAGCTTGTTTCTCTCATCTTACACCTCTTGCTTGATGAGTTTGGGTAGGTCCCATCAAGTGCCCGGTAATTCAAAGGGGTGGGGCTGGATGACCTCCGGCTTTCCCTGGGCCCCCACCTTGGAATCCTCTCCGGGGTGGAATCTGCCCATAGAACTAACTGGTAAGTGATAAGGCCTGTGGGGGAATGCCTTTGCCGAAGACTTGCCACCCACCACTCTGAGGCTTTGTGAACAAGGAATGACTCCCAGATCTATTGGGGTTTCCTTATATTTTGGAAAAAAAAAATTGAGAAGCCCTTGGGATTTTTCCTCCCCTTTCGGGGAGGTTAAAAGGGACTGCAGACAAGGGGGGTTTCAGAGGGAGATCATTCTCGACCCTGCTCGCTGGTTTTTCTGCAGTTTTCGGAAAGCTCAAGATGGCCGGCCCGCTGGCTCAGGTGGGCTTAGGTGGGGGTGGGGGTGGGGGTGGGTTGTCACCTGGGCTTCTCCTCTGTGGAGGAACCTACTGAATTGGCTACGTGGGAGTGGTGTGCAATCATATTTTTATTTATGTCACCACCAGGGTGTCCTGTTGGACTCTCCTTTCGTCCTCTCCCAAGGCTGCTGGTTGGTGTGGCTTAAGCAGTGGGTGGCCGTCCTTTGGAGGAGCCCAAAGACTTGGAGTGGTGGCTGCGCCGGTCGCTGGGTGGCCCTGCGAATTGTGTGTCGGGTTTCCGAGAACTCAAAATGTGAAGGCGATAAGGCTGGGTTTTTTTCCTCGAGGTTTATAAGTCGGTCGCGGCGCCCAGCATTTCCCCACTGGAGAGGCCCCACCGGCGTGGCCTTTAGGACGGGCCTCCTGCTCGCCTGTCTGTAATGGCCACCCTCCCTCCCCGAGCAGACACGCGCCGGCAGACGACAGGAGGAGCGGCCACCGGGGCGGGAGGCTGCGGTGCCTTTGTGCCTTTCCTCCCGGGGCTCCAGGTGGGCGCTGGAGGAGGGCCGGGGACTGCCCCGGGAGCCCCGCCAGGACGCCGTAGTTGGGGAGAAGTGGAATCACTTCTCCCCCTCGCAAGCCTCGCCCGCATCGTAATTCTTTTTATTTTTACTTTCGAGCCTTGTAAGGCATGCGGATGGGGTAGGAGCGTTCCGGCGACACGTTGCCAGCGGCGCAGCGCCGGCCCGCCCGCGTGGCCGGAGCCCGGGGAAGGGGCAGGCCGCGCGCCGCCCGCCCGGCCGGCCGCCCAGCCCCGCCGCCCACGGTCGCGGCCGCCCCGGGTCGCGGCGCCCGCGCCGCTCACCCCCGGCCCGCGGCGCGGCGGGAGGCGAGTCCGCGCGGCCCAGGCCGGCCTGGGCCCCGGCTGCGCCCCGGGAGCGCCCGGGCGCGGCGCGCGGGGTCGACCGCGGCGAGGGGGGCGCGGGCAGGGGGCGCCCCGGCGGGTCCGCACCCCGGGCCGCCGGCGGCCCGGCCCACGTTTTCCCTCTCTCCGGCTCCCTCCGCCCCCTCCGCTCCGTCCCTCCCCTCCGCGCCCCTCCCTCCCCGCGCTTCCCCTCCTCCTGCCTGGTCATGTGTCGCCTTTTTTTGTTTGCAGTGGAAACAATTTCTCGCCGCTCGGCGCGCCCCGGCCCGACGCGCCGCGGCGGAGGCGAGCGGGAGGCGGGACGGGGCGGGGAGAGCGGCGGGGCCGGCGGGAGGACGCGCGGCGCGCCCGGCGGACGCCGCAGGTCCCATGCCGCGCCGCGACCCCCGCGCCCCTGCCGCCCGCGCCCGCGGCCGCCCCCCGCCGCCCGCCGCCCCGGGCTCGCCGCGCCGCGCCCGCGCGTCCTTAGCCGGGCCACCAAGCGATGCCCGCTGGGCGCCCGCGAAACTTTGTCGGCTCCCGCTGAAGGGCTGCGGCGCCCCCGCGCCCCCGCGCCCCGCTCCGGCCAGGTGAGTTTGCTCCCCGCTCCCGCCGGCGCCCCAGTGGGGTTGGGGTGACTCGGGGCGGGGGCGCTCGTCCGAGGCCGTCCTGGAGGCGACCTCGCCGCTCTCGGCAGACCAGGGACTCCGCAGTTCCTGGGGGAAGGGCTCGGGGTGGGGGGCCCGGCCGGGCGCGGAGACGGCAGCCCCAGAGCGGGGAAGTTGCCCGGTCCGAAGAGTTTCCTGCCCCGACGTGCGGGCTGTTTCCCGGTGCCTCGATTTCCGAAAGACGCCCGAAGGGAGCAGAGTTGGTATTGTCCGCGGGGGACGGGATCCCCGCCGTTCCGGGCCGGGGGAGGGGGTGCCGATCCAGGGGAGACCCCAAGATGAGAAACAGGCTCCTAACAAAGATGCCCCCTCCCCCCAAACTGCAGGCTTGGCACCGGCAGCGAGCGTCTCCCGAGACCCCCGAGGCCCGACCCCTCCTCACCCCGACTCTCTAGGAAACCGTCCTCGGGCCCTGGAGAAGTTGGGGGGACGGCGGGCTTTTATTGATGTGTTTTTAAGGCTCGCCGCGGTGCGGCCAATAAAAGGTTTATGACATCTGACCGGCAGTGAAGGTATGCGAGCTCCCAATTGCCTAGTATACGGGGAGCGGAGCAGTTTCCTCGTTGCCTGGCAACGCCGCTGATTGACGCGAAACGCAGCCAATCGCCGCTCCCGCAGGTCCCCTTGAAATGTTTTTGACAAGTACAGTAGATTGGAGTGGAGCGCGTGCGCGCGCGCGCGCGCGCGCGGAGGGGGGTTACCCGGCTCCTCCAAACTGGAGACTGCCCTGCTCGGCTTGGAGAGGGTTTCTTAACTTTTTAAAGTTCACTTCCAACATCTGCTCCGAGCTGGGCCAGTAATGTGTTTGTCAGTTATTTGGAAACCTTCTGATAGCGGGCAAGAAACTCGCTTTCCTGCTGTATTTTCTCCGTTAAAACGCAAATAAGATAACAAAACACAGCAAGTCGTAGAGAAACAAAAAGAGGGTGTGTGTGTGTGTGTGTGTGTGGAACGGAACCAATAGCAAACCGAAAAGTTGTAAGGAGGTCACTAGTGAATAACTATTTGCGTATCTGGTGGAGCAGATTAAAAATGTTTGCTTAACTGCAGACTCACATGATCCGGATTCTCGCTCCCTCTCTCTCTTTCTTTTTTCTTTCCCTCTAAAATAGGAGGAAAAAAGATTTGGCAGATTATGTAGTTAGAGTATAATAATGGAAAACTCCTCAGCTGTGGTTTCTGGGAACTGTTTTTTAAAATGGAACTGTGGTGATCAGCAGGTCTTAATATTGTTGCCATGAAATGCTGGATTTATAAAGAGCATGGGGGGATAGGAACACAAAGCAGACCGATGATTCAAGAGCACTGAAGCCTCATCACCCTCTTTTCTTGACTTTTCTAATAAAGCCATATTGCTGGCAGTGTTTGTTTAAAACAAAAGAAAACATGGAGCATAGTGTGTTAGTTCCTTTAGGAAGCTACTGACAAATAAGCACATTGAAAAGAAAGAGCAGCATGTTGTCATAGCAACAGTGCAATTAAATTACTTTACTGTCAGCCATGATATAATTTTCCTGTTTGGAAGCTCAGGAGACATAAAACTTTCATCTGGAGCTGAAGTTGACTTCAGTGGCTGAGTAGTTGTTCTGTTTTGTACTCCACTGTGTGGATATCCCCGGTTATCAGAAACTTGGGGTTTTTTGATGGGATCCGGGGAAACGTTGAGAGGACAAGCCTAGCTTTGATTTGTTCACAAGGAAGGTAAAAAGCATGATCAGCTGGGTCTCTGTCACAGCCCCAGACCTAAAGACACTAGCTTATTCTAAATTGTGTCCTGTGCTACACAGGTTAGTTTCCTTATTTGACAGAAAGAAATATTCCCTGTGGATGAGCCTGAAGTATCTGAATTGCTCTGTCTCTGTCAGTCTTTGATGCCCATGGAGGTTTTCTCTCCTTAGAGTCGGGCATCTCATAGCAGCTCCGGAGCGCTTTCTCACACCTTCTGCCAGCGGGTTCTGTGTGTCTACCTTTCGGAAGAGGGAGGGGGTTGCGGTTCATCAGGCACCCGAGGCTGGCCGGCCTGTTGGGTGCCTCACATTATGCTTTCTAGAATCGCATTCTAGAGCTTTCCCAGCTGAAGTGGCAGTTACTTTCAGCATAGTGTCAATGGACATTTAGAGCCTTAGGATGATCATGTCTGCTTTTGTGTTCATTCTTTTTTTTTTTTTTTTTTTTTTCTAGATAGATTGCTTGATCTTCTTAGGGGGAAAAAATAAAACAGACGTGCTTCTTAAACCAAGCACATTGTGTGAGGGCTACAAGCGGACAGTGGGAGACCTCTTTCATTATCTTCACTGTTCTTTCTGTCTTACACTGAGTACCGGGGGGTTGAATGTGCTTTGTATCTATCGGGGTCATTCTGTTGGTGGACTGGCCACGTCCTCGTTTTCTTTTCTCGTCACATGTTGCACTCCCTGTTCTAGGTCATTGATAAAAATGGGGGTGGCATGGCGGGGGTGCAGAACAGAATTCTCTAGCAATTTTTGTTGAATTTGCCTTCCAGTCTTGAAGCTGCCGGTTGTCTTTTTTTTTTTTCCCCCACCAATTCTGACGTCAGTTCATGGCTTGTCTTCACGTTCCCACGTATTCGTGTGGTGCCCGAAGTTACTCACTTTTTCATTTGGAGGTGTAGGGTCCCAGCAATTAAATGTAACGTCTCCCTGTAGTTCTGATCCCCCGAACTCCTTGTTAGCGCTCTTTAGACTCGCCAACCCGTAATCACAGTTGCAGAGTTTTGGGTCATGACTTGGGGAGAAAAGATACAATCATATAAACCACGAGCAGATGATGCACACTGTGGTCACACTTGAATTCCGAGGCGGTTGTCATGGTTTTCGTGTGGTGACAGCTCGACTTAACCTGAAACACCTGGCCTTAAACTTGGAGGTATTGTCTTTTTTGGGGGAAGGATAAACCACGAGACCGTAATAACCCAAAGCGACAGGAGCGGTGCATTGTCCTTACTCCGTAGTGTCTCTCGTGAGGCTTGGGTGCATCTTACCTGTCTGTAGATTCACGTATTGTGGAGAAACTGAGGCACCAACACCGAAGCTTTTCCCAGGGTCACAGTGAGAGTCTGCACGAATCCGGGAAGAAGCCTTTGTAGATTCTCCCTTTCTTCTCATGATGCGTTTGCATATTAGAGGTGTACTGTAAATATTTCCAGTCTTGTATTTTCGAGGCGATGGAGTCACTGTGCTGCAGGCATGGTGGACGGATTTTACTTAGGAGTGCTTCTCCCTGTGGTGGAGTCGTGGGTTTGTGTTACCCGGCGTCGGAGCCCTGAGATGGGCTTCCTGTAGGGCCAGGGGTCCGTAGAGGTGGCACGGGTGGGAGGTGGGCCCGGTAGAATTAGGAGGGCACGGCTGCCTCTGTTTTGGGTTTCACCAACTCATCTGTTCTCTGTGTTTACCAGGAGCCTTCACGTAAATGGGTCCAGTCATGCCTCCCAGTAAGAAGCCAGAAAGCTCAGGAATTAGCGTCTCCAGTCGGCTGAGTCAGTGTTACCGGGGCAGCGGTTTCTCCAAGGCCCTGCAGGAGGACGATGACCTCGACTTTTCTCTGCCTGACATCCGATTAGAAGAGGGGGCCATGGAAGATGAAGAGCTGACCAATCTGAACTGGCTTCACGAGAGCAAGAACTTGCTGAAGAGCTTCGGGGAGTCGGTCCTGAGGAGCGTCAGCCCCGTCCAGGACCTGGACGACGACACCCCCCCATCCCCTGCCCACTCTGACATGCCCTACGATGCCAGGCAGAACCCCAACTGCAAGCCCCCCTACTCCTTTAGCTGCCTCATATTTATGGCCATCGAGGACTCTCCGACCAAGCGCCTGCCAGTAAAGGATATTTACAACTGGATCTTGGAACATTTTCCGTATTTTGCAAACGCACCTACCGGGTGGAAAAACTCAGTGAGACATAACTTGTCCTTGAATAAGTGTTTTAAGAAAGTGGACAAAGAGAGGACTCAGGTAAGCCTCTGTGTCCGGAACTCAAGGGTTCTCTTTTTGAAATGTGTAATTTCTCTCCGTGAAGAAAACATTAAGGAATGTAAATTCACTGCCCTGAAGGAGTGGTGATAAATGGGCAGTTTTATTTCACTCGTTTGGTTGCAAAGAGCTTCCTTTTCCTTAAGCGTGTCAGTTAAAGGATGTTTTTAGCGTTTGTGCCAGATTGAGGGTTTCCCACTGTGGTATCCAGACGTAACCCCAGAACCGTGGTTTGCACGCCTGATTGGTTCTTAGTAGCATCCCTCGGTGTGGATTGGGTTTAGAGTGCAAACACAGGTCCATATTCCGAGGACAGCCGTTGACCATGTGGTACGTGTATATATGTTTGAGGCAGGGTGCCGCCCCGGGCTAGGGAAAGATGGCATTTCTCTTCTTCCTTAATATTAACTTGGAGAGAGGCAGCCTCCAGGATTCTGGAATAAGTGGACGGTAATGGACATTGGGAGGTGACCAAACAGTCTACTCCGAGGCCCGACAGAAAAGGCCCGAATTGCTCAGGTGGCACTCATAAAATCAGGCACGCACACGAGTGCCTGGCAGCTTCGAAACACCCGGAGTATGAAAAATCAGGGTAAGGTCCCCCTTAGAGGTGGGCTTCCACAAGATTGAATTTGGACTGTAAAACCTTAGCTCGAGTGTCCTGGCCCCACTACAGCGAGACTGGTTTCGAGAATTTGCTTTCCCTTTTCTGTAAGGAGTGTAACCGTGGGAATGGGATTGACCGTTAGGACTGGACCACAGTGCCGTGATCGGACTTTTGAGTCCTGGAAAGTAACGCGGCCGCAGTGGGAACATAAGCCGAGAAACGTTTTCCCCACAGAGCTTTCGCGTTATTGCTGTATTTTCTGGCTTTGTTTCTCGTGGTAGAGGGACGCTGCGCCGTGTAGCCGGCAGTCTGCCTTTCACCCTTTTAGAGGTTCAGGTGTGGGCTCAGGACCCACTGTCGTGCGGGGTCGCTGGCTGTGCAGTGCTGGGGCCTTTCTTCCTCTCCAGACACACGTTCCTGTTTCCAGTAGACTCTTGGGCCTGAGAAGACTCTGCTGGTCTTGGGCTTGGAAGAACTGGAATAAGGAAGCGGCAAAGCCGTATTTCTCCTTGCTGCACCTGTACCCGTTTGTCTGCAAATGCAGTTCCCCTGGAGTTTATGCTCATGACGGGGAGCGGGCATATATGGAAGGGTGATGCCCGGGTCCAGTGTGCAAACGTGGACCTTCCCCAGGTCCTTATTTTTACGCAGCTGTGACAATTGTGGGGCGCCGCTCTCGTACCCGGGCGCCCGCTACGCTCCTTCCTCCCCTCCACGTCTCAGAATGGGCGTTTGGAGACCGACCTCTGGACTTGGCTCTGTTGACTCCTTTAGCCTCATTCTCTGAACTAAGAGAAGCTTCCCTGCGCCCCAGTAAAGAGCCCCGTCTATGGTACTGATAGTTTCCGCCTAGGTGAGTCCTCGTGGGTAGGAGGGGAAAACCTTAGAAAGCAATTCCACGACTAGCACATTAGAGGAGAAAGTGCCGTTCGGGTCCCCCGAAGCCGCACGTGGCCGATAGAGCCGTGAACAGGCCGTTTATTGTGCGTGTTACCGCATGCCTGGCTCTGCGTTGGCCTCAAAGCCAGGACACGGAAAAGTCATTTAGCAAGGGTTCGCTCTGAAATGTTCAACAAGAGCAACTCCAGAGTATGCGAAGAGTCTCGGCAGGATCATTCGTCAGCCCTCCGAGTGACAGGTGTGTCGGATGGGGTGTGTGCGCGAAGGTACTGGCACACCCCCGCCCCCTGCTCTTCCCGGGTGACGGTTGTCATTCCGAATACACACAGATACCGCCTGTTGAAAGGGAACGGCTCTGAGGACGCAAGACTGTTAATCTTACGAGACGTTGAGTTCCGACCTCTTAGCCATGCTGACCTGCACGGATGCGTTTCTGATCACGTGCCCGTCAGTTTTGTGGCGGGGGGGGGGGGGGGGGGGGGGGTTGGTTCCCGTCACCTGTGATGGTGTGAGAACAAAGCTAAGAGTGGGAGATTTCCGTCTCTCTCCTCGTTCCTTGGGTTACCCTTGGGCCAGCTGGTGGCCGCGTTCGGAGGCAGATTCCCGGGGACTCCCAGCCACTTCAGGGCATTGGCGCTGGCCCACCCATTTGGGTTTTCTCCTGTGGCCAGCTGAGTGAAGGAGAAGGCCTTCTCCCTGACACTTCGCCCAGTGAAAGCCCCTTTGGCTGTACAGGTAAACTTGTTTTCTTCCCAGGGGATTTTACTTAGTGGTAGCTCCCACTCTGAGGTGGGGCCACAACGCAGTGACCACGTGCACCTGAACGTTGGTGGGAAATATGTTAGTTGAAGAGGAGAATGGAAGGCTTGCAAGTTGTATTCACATTTTTTTCTTTTAAAAGTGCGGAACCCGGTTTTAAGCTTGACGTGACTGTGGGAATGCAGAATCCTGTGTGATCCTTGTCCCCGAGGGGTTTGGAATGAGTCCCCTGCTGGACAGCTGCCTGGCTGGGATGTTGGAGAGGGAACTTACAAGATTGCATCAGAGTCACCGGTGGCACTTAAAAGCAATGAACATTTCTTGGCTCCTCCCTGGAGATTCTGGTGCAGTAGGTTTGAGGTGGGTTGGGGACAATTGGTGGTTCTGATAAGCTCCAGGGGCGTTTCTGACATGCAGCCAGATTCGAGAATCCCTGAACGAGATGCCCTTTTGGGTTCTTTCCAAAGCTGAGATTTCATCAGGAACAGCTCATGAATGAACAAGTTGGAGAGAATAGACAGTTTTGCTTCCATTTTTTTCTCTTTTTTACGTTTTATCTCTTAGAGGACTTAAAAAGATACTTAAGGACTTAGAAAATGGCTACAAAAGATAGAGTTTTATTTTTCTTCTTTAATCATAAAGAATTTCAAATATCCACGTAGAGAGAGTAGCATGATGAATCCATGTCACCCCCCCCATTGCCCATAACCAAATTCAGTGGTTAGCAAGTGGTTGTTGCCCTTCATTCATTGTTTTGTTTTGTCTGTTGCTCAAGCAGATCCTGGGTTTCATGTTTTATCCCAACATACTTCGATATGCATAAGAACAATCACCTGGGGCTCCTGAGTGGCTCAGTCGGTTAAGTTACCGACTTCAGCTCAGGTCATGATCTCATGGTTTGTGGGTTCGAGCCCCGCGTCGGGCTCTGTGCTGACAGTTCGGAGCCTGGAGCCTGCTTCAAACTCTGTGTCTCCCTCCGTCTCTGCCCCTCCCACACTCATGCTCTGTCTCTCTCTGTCTCAAAAATAAATAAACATTAAAAAAAAAAATTAAAAAAAAAAACCAAAAAACAATTGCCAGTTCCTTCCGTAACTTCAATTGCCTGTGTCGCCCCGAACAAAGTGCGCACTTCCCTAGTATCACCTAATACCAGGTCCATATCCAGAGATCCCTGAGGGTTTACATGACGTTCATTTGAATTAGGATCCAAACGTCGTTTATGCAGTGCAATTGGCTATTAAGTGCCTGTCGTCCATTTTCATCCACAGCAGCCCTACGCCTCTCTGCTTTCTGATGTCTTTCCTTGTCAAGGAGACCATCCGCTGGGCTGCAGATCGCCCCACATTCTGTCTGCTTCGGGTGGATTGCATTTAGTATGTTCTTCTGTCCCCCCCTGTATTTTCTGTGAAATGGAAGTCAGTGCTCGAGGCTGGATCACGTTCCGGGTTTCTTTCCCCTCAGAATACTTCATGGGCTCTTGTGTGTTCCAGCATCCAGAAGGCTGGTTGACCCCTCCTGGGGGGGGGATGCTGAGCTTGAACTGTGGGTTCACATGGGATCGGCTGCCACCGCCTCTGCAAAGTTTCCCACCAGCTTTTCATCTTAGGGTTTCATCTATGGATGACCTTTGCCTGAATCAATCAAGGTAGAGTTTCAGAGTCTGAGATTAAGTTTTATAGCTCCTAAATACAGATCTTAGCTAGGACTATAGATTAGCATCTGCTAACCTCTCGGACTACTTGTAAAGGGGAAGTAAAGTGGACTTCTTTTTTATAGACTGGGGATTATAAATGGTTCAGGTATGTGTGTTTCTATTTCTGTGCTTTTTCTTTACTCTCTTCTTACCAATTTAACAAAAAACATTGTTGTCACAAGAGGGTTTATAAAGGAAACACTGTACAAAGATATGTTTATTATATTGAGGGCTGAGTGCTTCATGCTTCATTTTTTGTTTAGTAATCTCTATGTGCAACTTGGGGCTCAGACCCATGACCCTGAATCACACGCTCTTCCGACTGAGCCGGCCAGGTGCCCTGGGTTGAATGCTGTCCAAGATTGTGTTTGTTTAGTTTTTAGATTCTTTTTTTTTAAATGCTTATTTGTTTGTTTGTTTAAAAAGCATTTATTTTTATTTATTTTGAGAGAGAGAGAGAGAGAACACAAGTGGGGAGGGGGAGAGAGAGAGAAAGAGAATCCCAAACAGACTCCATGCTGTCAGTGCAGAGCCCAATGCGGGGCTCGAACCCACGAACTATGAGAGAATGACCTGAGCCGAAATCAGGTATTGGATGCTTAACCAACTGAGCCACACAGGTGCCCTGCTTATTTTATTTATTTAGAGAGAGCAAGCGAGCGTAGGAGAGGGGCAGAGAGAGAGGGAGAGAGAGAATCCCAAGTAGGCTCCACATTCTCAGCGCAGAGCCCAGCGTGGGGCTCAAACTCAAGCACAGTAAGATCATGACCTGAGCTGAAATTAAGAGTCAGGCGCTTAACTGACTGAGCCACCCAGGCACCCCTAGTTTTCAGGTTCTTTAATGGAAACTCTGACTAAGGAAAAGTGAAGAACCACCTGTATTTTACAGCAACAGTAGAAGACATAATGTGGAAAGACCTGTGAACTTTCCATATGCAGTATTCCACTTCCTAACTACAGTCCTGTGAAGTAGGTCCTATTTTCCTTCCTAAAATAGGTGATGAGTTAAGCTCAGAGTGCTTAAGGAACTTGCTGGAGGTCATATAGCTAGTACCTAGCAGAGCAGGAATTCACCCTAATTCCCTCCAGCTTGGAAGGTCCTGTGCTTACATTAAGCTGGGTGCTTGATGAACCCTTCTCAGTTGACAGGCTATTAGAGATGATCTCTACATGCTTCCTCAAAGTATTCTATGAACATGAGTGATAGGGACCTCAAATGACCCCAGGAAACCCAGCGTTTACTTTGGGGCTATAGGATAGAGAAAGGTAAATATAGAGTCTTTTTGTGCTGTTGAGATGGGGCCAGATTCTGTCTTTGTCAGCAAATGGGGAGATGTGATGTCTGCACGAAGTCTGCCACTGCCCTCTCAGCTTCCTCTTTGCAAGAAATGCCCTGGGTCCGCTCCACTGGTCTGGCCCAAGCTCAGAGTCCCCTCTCCATGCACAGATACTGTTTACACAAGCTCTCCTTCACTTCCCAGCCAGCCCCCTTGACGCCTTGACGCTTTGCTTTTCCATCCTGCTGGATGAAATTCTTTATCTTTTTTTTTTTTTTTTTTTATAATATTTATTTTTGAGAGAGAGTGAGCGGGGGAGGGGCAGAGAGAGGGGGCCACAGAATATGAAGCAGGCTCCAGGCACTGAGGTGTCAGCACGGAGCCCGACGCGGGGCTCGAACTCACGAACTGCGAGATCGTGACCTGAGCTGAAGTCAGACGCTTAACCGACTGAGCCACCCAGGCACCCCTGAAACTCTTTTCCAAAGGCAGTTGGGAAAATAAGGTAGCGTCTCTTATGTGGTAGTACCCCCATGTGCACGGTCGCCTCTAACTCCCTCCTCTTGGTGGTGTCAACACGGAATCAAGAGCATTTCCCTTTCCCGTGATGCTAGTCAATGTACCCATTTAATTGGTGGCCGTTGGCAGGAAGAAGAGGGGACTTCGTTTATTTTGGATAAGTAATGCTATTTGAAAGACTGTGTAGTCCGCTTTTGAGGGCGAAGTTCCTAAAAATCAGGGTCATGCTGGGTGGTGGGGCATGCAAAAAACGGGATGGAGATTCTTCTGAAGTCTCTGGGGCAAGTGATGATCTTGTTCATCCCTGAGTGCGGGCTCCGGGCACAGCGGCGGGGACACAGCCTCTCTCTCGCAGGCGCACACTGCCTACCACACTGCTTTCTGTTGTCTTGGCTAAATAGTGACTTTGCCTCAGAAGGTCGGGACTTTACCAGGGTCTCTGCGGGGCTTGAAGTAAACATAATCCCATGTTGCAGGCCCTGGAAGAGGAGGCTTTTCATACCAGCATCCTCTGTCACCCCAAGAAGTCTGTACCGCCCTTGGCCATGCTCTCCCACCAACCCTACCAACTCTGCTCCTTCCTGATTCTTCCAGGTATCAGATGCCTTGGCTCGGGGGGGCATTTCTGGTGTCCTCCTCTCGCCAGCTGTTCAGTGTCTGCTTATTCATTCGTTCAGCAACCTTTTTAAAGTATCTGTTACGGTCAGTACCTACTCTGCTTAACTACACCAAGTGCCAAAAGGGTACAGCGTTGAAAGGGTTGTGGCTACGGCACCAGCCAGTGGTCCAGTGGGCCCCACCTGCAGAATTTCCTTCTAGCTTCCAGAACTTACCAGAAGAACTTACCCTTCCTTCAGCATGCCCGCCTTCATTTACTTGTTTCCTGTTTCTCACATCATTCGTTCCTGGCTTTTTTGTTTCACAGATGCACTGCTTTTTCAGTCCCCACAGTGACTCCTGTTATTGACGGTGATAAGGATCCCTACAAGTCTTCTGGAAAGCTTGGTTCTTCTGGACGTGAGGGTCCCATTGGTGTATATCTGTCCAGTAGCTCTCCCCGTGAACTGTTCAAAAAAATGTTGCATTCTCTTTGGTAGGGCTTTGTGGTAACTGGTAGGCCTATGGGTTGCTTCTTCATTGATACACTGCCTGGATATCCAACCAGCAAGAAATTGCTCTCAGAACCTCCCCTGTTGAGCTGAAGAGCTTTGGGATTTCCCTTTGAAATCACTTTAGCTGCAGGATAATTCTCTGCAGTAAATAATATGGGAAGTTGGCACACTGACCTCCGATTTGAAAGTCATGGGTTTTGCTTCTTGCACAAGTAGTGGTGGGTTGTTTAGATTAATCCATACTCTCTCACCTTGCCCTTGGTCATCTTCATGCTCTTAAGCTTTGGCAAGATGATGGCAGCTCTTAGGTTTTATACAAAATTCCACCATCTTCCCAGTGGACTTTTCAGCACTTGAAACAGATGATTGTATATTTTTAAAAGGCTAGTGTCATGTTAACCCTTGTTATCCAAGGGTATCCTTGTCACTTTTAACTTATTTGTCACTTGTCTGAATGAATACTTCTTACTGGCCCTGTGAGGATTTATCTTTTGGCTGTATTTGGTTCAACCCTGGCCTGAAGTTATCAGAACTTACCAAGTTGTTCCTGTGGCCTGCCTCTATATTGGTAGGCCATCAGTAACTTTTTACCTGTGATTTCAGGGACACCAATGGCCCTTTGCTGTTACAGAATAGTTAGTCGATTCTGTAGAATTATTTGGCAAGGGGAAAGGTTAAGTTAAAAAGTGAGATTTGGGGGCGCCTGGGTGGCTCAGTCGGTTAAGCAACCGACTTCAGCTCAGGTCACCATCTCATGGTTCGTGGGTTCAAGTCCCGCGTCAGGCTCTGAGCTGAGAGCTCAGAGCCTGGAGCCTGCTTCTGATTCCGTCTCCCTCTATCTCTGCCCCTCTGCTGCTTGTGCACTTGTTCTCTCTCTCAAAAATAAATAAACATTAAAACAAAAGTGAGATTTGGTTTTTGCCCCCTAGGAGCTTACATTGCAGGGATACAGGAGACATAATAAAAAATAAAAAAAGAATAAAGCACCACCAGTGTGGGAAGCATGCCCGATCCATAAGTGATAGGTGTCATTTGAGAAGAAGCTTTTCTTCCCGAAAATGGGGCATTTGGAGCTGAGATAAAGCTAGCAGTGGGCAAGTTTTGGATACTCCTTATGGGGGAGGTACTTGAATAAATTCACAAGACATTCTTCTGGTGTGGGAATGAGCACATGACCTTCAAGAATGGATTCGTTCGGATGAGGTTGGACTATTTATTCTAGAAAATCCAAACATGAGTGAGTGAAACAAGTTAGAAGTGGATCGCTCTGTCACATAAAATAAGTCTTGAGGAGTTGGACAGAGACCCAGATTCCATCTGTCTTTCTGCTCTGCTGTTCTTAGTGCACTGCTGGTTTCCATTCTCAGAGCCTTCTCCTGGTCCAAGATGGCATAGCTGGCATGTTGTCCATTTGGGAAGTAGGAAGGGGGGTGTGGGTGCAGGGAAGGGCCAAAGTGGGGAGGTCCCGCTGAGTTCGCCGTTTTAAGGAGCTTTTTCAGAAATCCCACATTCTGCTTTCATCTATCTCATTGGCTATACTGTGGTCACATGACTGCAAGGAAGGCTAGGAAAGGGCGTCTTTTAGCCGGCCCGTTGCGATCCCGGATAAAAATGTTGGTTTTGTTAGTAAGCAAGCGTGGGCTTTTCTGTCACAGAGGTCTGGAGGAGATGAATGTTTTTGGACCCAAGGGATGTGTTGGAACAGTCGGAGAAAAGGAAGGAGAGAGATGGGTGGTCAGGGAGGTCATGTAAATAAAGAGTGAGGCGTTGGTAGGGGAGCTAGGACCGGAAGGGGAAAACTGGATTGCCCTGCTGATTTAACGAAAGCAGAGACGCCGACCCATTTTTTTTTTTTTTTTTTTTTTTTTTTTTTTGGTAAACATTGCAGTTCACCAAGGTTTTGCTTCAAGATATTCTGGTTAAATTGCATTTAATATTTTCCAAAGCAATAGCTTGATAGAGGTGAAGCGTGCCGAGTATGATAAGAAGAAAAGCAGGGAAAACGCATGGTCGAAGATAGAGAGTGGCATCAAGTCGTTTTTTAAATAATAACTTGCTGGTTTGCGCTGCGAGGTTGCGGCCCGTTCCAGGAACGGAATGACGTCTTTGATGTGTGTGCGCGCGCGCACTTGCACCTGTGAACTCAGCAGGAGACCTGTCAGTTACCCTTCCGTGTCGTCCTCCCACGCCACCAGATAGGTGGGCTTCCGCTCTGCGCCCAGTGGGCTTGCGTGCAGTGTTGCCTTGCATTTACCGTAGCTCTGTGCAGTGCCTCGCGCAGGCTGTGTGTGCTCCTCAAGGGACAGGACCGATAAGTGACTTAGCTAATGTCATTAGACAGAAAACAGCTAGCAGAGCATTTGTACACTTTGTTTTTGGGGGGGAAAAAAAAAAGTCCGAGTCACGTGAGCACCACTCTAATGGTGGCTAGAGTAGAGGGGGGAAAAATCCAGAGTCTCCTGAAATCAGAGCGCAGCAATGTGGCACCCAGCCGGGGTAGAGTCACACGAAGTACTCTCAGAGTACTTCACGGAATGCCGAGTTCTTTCCAGAGTCTTCCGCAGATGCAAGTCATGTAAAGTGAGAACCTGTGTTCATAGCCATGATTCTAAGAACCCGCAGAAAGGTTAGTTTGCAAACTAAAAATTAGACTCAGCATTTACAAAAAAAAGTAGCTCCGTCATTTTAGAAGCATTTATCATTGATGCCACACATCTATGTGGAGTGCAAGGCTCAGTTTTGTGTGCTGAGGATATGGAGGTGACCTGTGGTAGTTGTTACCTGGCTATTCCAGACTCTCCACAGGATAGGGAAGAGGGGAGGGGAAGCACATGTTAAACAGTAGATCTATACATAGACACATAGGCAATGTATCAGATAGTTATAAACACAATGAAGAAAATAAAGCAGGATATAATATACTGGAGAGGGGTGGGAGGAGGGTGGGGAGCTTCCTGGAGGTGCTGATGGGGCCATGCCTTAAATGGCAAGAGAGATGCAGCTGTGCAAAGACTGGAACAGAGAGAATATCAAGTGCAAAGGCCCTGAGGTGGCAACAGCTTGAACAGTCCAGGGGACAGAAAGAAGGCCAGTAGAAAGTATATTAAAGAGGGAGAATGAGATGTTTTATTTTATGTATTTTATATATGTTTGTTTATTTATTTTGAGAGAGAGAGTGTACACAAGCAAGTGGTGGGGGGGGGAGGGGCAGAGAGAGAAGAGCGGGAGAGAGAATCCCAAGCGGGCTCCCTGCCACTGCCCACAAGGAGCCCCACGCAGGGCTGGCTCGATCTCACGAACCCTAAGATCATGACCTGGGCGAAATCAAGAGCCGGATGCTCAACTGACTGAGCCACCCAGGCTTACCAAGAATGTCATGTTTTAAAGGGACATCAGGGAGAAGCATCTGTCTGGGGTTCCCGTGGTACAGGTTATAGATGACAGAAATGATGCCGGCTGAGACCAGGATTGGGGTTTGCAGATGAAGGCTTGTGGGGCAAACGAGGGTTGGGAAGTGGGAGCGAGGTTGGAACAAAAATCCTGTTTTGGCCATGTTAAATTTGAGGTGCCTTTTAAGTGGAGCTATCAGGTTGGAGGTTTGATATGTGGGTTTCAAGCTTAATAGAGAAGTCAGAGCAGAGGTATAAATCTGGGACACATTAGCGCTTAGTTGGTGGAAACTAAAGAGGATTTCTGGATTACCTCTCCATCAAAAGGGAGGAAAAAATCAAACCTCTATTTCAGTTCATCCTGAAAATTGTATTTCCATTACTGTTTGACCAGGGAATTCATTTTAGGGTATATTCAGCTTGGGGAATAAAAACAAAAGAGGTTTATATTTAGAGGGAGAAATTCAGAATTATTTCAGAAATAACTCACCTGTACTTATTGTAGTTCCTGCCCTCAGTTTTGCAGGCAGGAAACAAACCTTTGCTTTTGGTAATGAGGCTGTAATTTCTAAATGGGCTCGGGGCCGGTGGCATCTCCGATGTGATGAGAGAAACGGACTGTAGTAAACCTCCCATTTAGCAAAGCCCCCTAACCCATGACTTCTCTGGGTTCCCTGCCATCTGGTCCCTGGCTGGAGAGAGGAATTTTTCTTGTATATGTGTTTCCATAGCAACGAGCTTGCAGTTGATATGGAAAGTAAGCAGTTGCCTTAGCAACAGAGTTGCTGATGTGGTGGCTCCCCGGCTTTCAGGGAAAGGATAAGCTGACCAAACTAGTTTAGATGCATCGTGTAGGGCAACGTAACGTAGGGCTGCACACGCTGGCCCTTCCAGTGTGAGATCAGTTCTGCCTTAAAAGAGATCGCGGCCCCTCCCTCTTCCAGAAGGAAGGCCTACTGAGGTAATAAATCAGACAAAAGTAGCTGCTGTCGGTTGAAATAGATTATAAGAGGGATTTCCCAGCGGAATGTGTTTAGTTTCTCTGAAAGGAGAATGTTGTAGTCGGGGCACATTTGGTCTCGAGGAAAAGCAAGCCACCCAGGTTGGCATAAGTAAAAGAGTGTTTGTCCCAAAGATACAACAATCAGTCCCATGGGCTGGCGGCGAGGAGCAAGGGAGCAATCTCGGGTCCGTGGTGGTTGGAGCCGCTCCGTAGGTCCCTCCGCGGCCACAAGGGATGCTCATCCCGCCTTTCTCTGGGGATGTGTTCCAGGCTCTTCTTGGCAGTCTGGCTTCCTGTGTGGCTGTCGATTTCTGCTTCTTCACACCGTTGGCTTGCTTGTGATGGAATCTTGGTGCCATCCCCCTCAACGTGATGGCCCCGGCGCCTAGTGACATCAGCCCCATCATTTCTGTGCGGTGTCTGTCATAGTTCCAGACACGCGGACTGGGTCTTCCTGGGTTAGATGTCCAGCTCTGGTCAAAACAAGGGCAGGGTCCCTGGATCCACATAGCTGCTGGGACACCCCGTCCTTCATCTGGGCTGGGCTGGGGCTTGAAACATGCCTGCAATGAAAAATTTTCTTGGGAAGCCTTTGGTCTTTCAAAACCTTTTTAATAACGAAAATAAAAATAATGAGGAACTTTTGACCGTTTTGTACTTTCTGCTCCCCTTTGCGTGTCCTCAGGACAACTCTCCCAGGTGATGGAGACTAATACACCAGAGGCCTCTGGGACTGTCCCAAGGCTCCCTTCTGCCTCTCTTTCGTTTCTGCTGTGACTTCATCTTCCTTACGTTTTGTTTCCATAGATCGGGGGCTGGCATTTCCCAAACTAGCAAAGTGTTTCTTTGGTGGCTACTTCTTCCTGCCAGCTGC
Source organism: Acinonyx jubatus (assembly GCF_027475565.1). Classification (NCBI taxonomy): domain Eukaryota; kingdom Metazoa; phylum Chordata; class Mammalia; order Carnivora; family Felidae; genus Acinonyx; species Acinonyx jubatus. Next base: position 130,365,960 of record NC_069386.1, on the reverse strand, counting down.
CCTCAAATTGCCTGTAATCACAGGGTTGAGTGATTACCCAGAATTATGAACTCTAGCCCCCCTGTTCTAGACAGGAATAAATGTCATCTATCCAACACAAGTTGTCCTGATTTTCAAGATCAAGAGATTGAGTAATGGTTCTTGTTAACCAGCCCATGTCATCACACTGTGATTTTCACCATGGGGAAAAATGCGATTATTCTGTGCCGGTGACTGGCATAGAAATACAAAGAGATTCCCAAACTTTGGTGTAGTGGGCTGGGCAAAGATAAAGAGAGACTAGGGGGGTTAAAAGTGGCGTTTGCCGGTTGCCGAAGGATTGACCATGGCCAAGATTACGTGGTTTAGAAATCCAGAGGAGAAAAAGATCCCTAACGGTTAGCAGAACCAGGGTGGGAGTCCTGGAGAGGGCACAGAATTTCATTAGCTGGACTTTTCAGGACGGCTAGGGGAGGGGCTGATGGCAGGGAGAGAAGTCATGAGTCACCAAGTCATGAACTTGTACCACGGGGTGGGGGGTGGGAATGCATATGGGGTAGACAATGTGAAAACAGGAACAGATATTTTCACAGGGCTTACGGAGGGCTGTTTCGAGTTGTGTGAGGCATTCGTATCTGTGATCTTCTAACTTTCCAGCAACTGCAAGTAGATATGATACTCTTTTTACAGGTAGGGAAACGGGCTCAGAGAGATTCAGTGGCTTGCTAGGCTGACATGGCCAGCTGCCGAACCGAGATGTGGGACTTCTCTGCTTCTCCTTTCCCCCAGCTGGCGGAAGCAGAGGGCTCCTGTGGGAGAGAGAGGGACACAGGTTTGGGAAGGTAGTTGGAGCTGGACCGTGGGGTTCTTGAGGGCCACACCCAGGAGGTCTCAACTTCGATCCAAAGGCGGTAGGGGGCCCTTGGACATTTCTGAGCACAGGTGCCCCATGTGCAAAGGTGCAAAGCAAGAGGGCAAGTGCTTCCTGCTTATGCCTTCGAGGTTTATGAAGCTGAAGCCCTGTTGTGTCCACGCAAAAGGCCACAGCGGTCACTGAGATGATTTTCTGTAGATTGAACAAACATGGACCAGATTTTTACACAAACGCAAACCCCGGTCTGCGACTTCTTTTTCATCTTAAGTGTTTGGCTCTTACTTTTATTTAATGGAACCTGTTTTCATTGACCGTTGCTTTTATCTGTTGGTGCCACCCTTTCTCTTAGCGTCTTGACCATTCTGGAATCCGTCCAGTTTATAGAGGGATGGAATGAGTGACCCACTCCCGCAGCACTGCCCGGTGGAGTTGGTCAGTTTCTGATGTTGGGGTAGATTTTTCCCTCTTGCTATTTGAGACGGTAATGTCTTTTCCCCTGCGACATTATAGGTAAGCACAGTAATATTCATCTTTTATTTTTGTAGGATAAAAAGGCTGGGTAGGTGATTCTATTCATTCTTTTGTTCATTGAACCACATTGAGTTCTTGGAATGTGGAGGACCTTGCATTAGGTGCTGTGGGGGTGGGGGCGGGGCACAGAGAGGTGCAAGTCTGGGTCCTTGGGGGACACCTTGGGGTCATCCCCAAAGCCTTCCTGTTCTTGAATCTCATGCCCAGTCAGTTACAAAGATCTCTTTAGTCTACCTCCTAGATGTCTCTCTGGTTATGCCATTCTCTCCGACCTCCTCTGCTGCTAATCTTTATTCTTGGTTGGACAGCACAGGGGCCTCCTGACTCTTTCTCCTTCTCCTTCCTGTCTCCCCTCAAGTCCATCTGATAATAGTGCTACCAGAAGCTTCAATACACAAATGAATGCTGTCACAGCCCTTTGAGTGAGTTGTCTCGGAGTGTGGCTCTGACCACTAGCATTCGAATGATCTAGAATGTTTATTAGAAATGCAGATTTCTGGGGGTGCCTGGGTGGCTCAGTCGGTTGAGCCCCTGACTTTGGTTCTGGTCACAGGCTCGAGCCCCACGTTGGGCTCTGTGCTGACACCTCAGAGCCTGGAGCCTGCTTTGGATTCTGTCTCTGTCTCTCTCCCCCGCTCGGGCTGTGTCTCTCTCTTTTCTGGACCTTAGCCTGGATTTACTGAGAATCGGAAGTGCCTGGGAATCTGCATTTAAGCAAGCTCCCCAAATGATTCTTTTTTGCACTGAAGTTTAAGAAGCAATGTTTGGAGGACCCAGTTCACACCTTTCAGCAGGGATTATAAAATCTGCCTTTCTCGTCCTTTTTGTTACGGAAGATTTCAGTACCGTACCATAATGGACTACAGCGTACAAGGTAGCTATTGTGGGAGTCACCACACCGTGTGTCACCATTAACGCGGGACTCATCTTGTTTCATCCTTCCTCCTCGTGCCCCTTCCTGCCCTCCTTGCTGGATTATTTTAGAGTAAATCCCAGGCATCATATCATTGTATCTACAAATATTTCAGAATGTACCTCTAATCCATAAGATCTCTCTCTCTCTCTCTCTCTCTCTCTCTCTCTCTCTCTCTCTCACACACACACACACACACACACACACACACACACCCCTGAAAACCATTATCACTCCTAAAAACAAATTAACCACGATTCTTTACTACCACCCAAAGTCCAGTTCATTTTAGAATTTATCTGATTGTTAAAAAAGAAATTCAGCAGCGGTTTATTCAAATTAGAATCTAAAGAAGGTCCACATATGACATTTCATTGATGTGTCTCTTAAGTTTCTTTTTGATCTGTGCTCCTGCCTCTTCTTTTCCTCACCATTTAAAGGAGGCTGTTTTCCCTTTTCATCTTCTTCTCCATCATTATTCTGCTGTTCCAGTCTTTTTTTCCTCCCTCCCTTCCTTCCTTCCTTCCTTCCTTCCTTCCTTCCTTCCTTCCTTCCTTCCTTCCTTCCTTCCTTCCTTCCTTCCTAATATTCTTCCTCCTCTTTTCTCCTCCGATGCTGTGTTCTCAACTTGGATGACCCAGCTGGGCTGCACCTCTGCAAAACCTTCCGGAACCGTCCCTTCTCATTACGGCTTTTGTCTCCACTTTGCCTATTATTTCATCACCCCCATTTTGCGGTGTGATTATCTCCTTAGTATCTGTCCCTGCCAGTGTTCCCTTTCACATCTCTCCCCACCCTGAGATGGAGGGCAGGGACCACGTGTTACCCAATTTTGCATCGTTGGGGGTCGGCACATGGCCCGACATGTAGTAGATGCTCTTGGAATACCTTGTGAGAGAATGGGCAAGCCATCAGCCACCAATTCAAGTACTTATAATAGACTTAGGTTCAGCTTTTTGGAAATACTTGAGTATCGTGTACCCTGCATGAGTAGCCTTCTCGAATTAGGAAGAATACAGCTTCCTTACCTTTTGTTGTCTTTTCGGTCCACTGTAAGACTGGGTTTGCCCAGGTAACTGCCTCTGTCTGCCTACACTGGCCATTGGCTGGCTTCCTTCCTGCTGTTGTCATCACTACGACTGTATCGTCAAGAGTTAACAAAAGGAGGAGAGTCTTGGCATTGAATGTGCTGACCAAGGAGTGTTTTACAGTAGGTAGAGAAAGAGGTGGTTCAAGCGATATCCGAGAATTGACCCTGGCCCTGTGAAACTCACTTCATTGTAGATGACACCCAATAGTCTGTCACTTTCGTGAGAGTGAACGTAACTACAACAGATTTTCTTCCCTGTAGTGTTCCCTGGATTCTTGGCGATCTCTTCCTGGGATCCTAGGAGGCCATGTTGATTTATAGACGATTCTGAGGTCCATGCAGTGCAGATGACTTACTAAAACCCCATATATCCGGGTGAAGAGCCCAACTCCATCGCCTCTCGTCTGATGCTCCTGACTGCACAATCTTACTGCTTCACTCATTTCTTGAGATTCTGATTAATTGGAAATGGACATGAACTTGTGCCATCTACATAGGGTTTATTTTCCTCCAAGCGTCCTTTTTTTTTCTTTTAAGTTTATTTATTTTGAGAGAGAGAGGGAGAGAGAGAGAGGCGGAGAGACATTTCCAGGCAGGCTCTGCACTGTCAGCACAGAGCCTGATGCAGGGCTTGAACTCACGAACTGTGAGATCATGACCTGAGCCGAGAGCAGGAGTCAGAGGCTTAACCAATGGAGCCACCAGGCGCCCCTTCCTTCATGTGTCTTATTTTGAGTCACTGGATGTACTAATTTTTTTAAAATAAATGATTTCTCATTTCTGTTTGTGATCTTTGAAAATATGCTCAAAGCGGTCAGATTTTTTTGTTTCGTTAACTACTCAGAATACCCTTGAATTTTAGTTTTTGCATGACTCTAGAGACACTATTTTGAGTTACCTGCCAGTTTCTATTACAGCCGTCGATAAAATACACACAGAACGTTGCTGGTGAGCAAAGGACCTGATTCTGGTAGTTGATACAGATATTCCGTGTTGGGAATGCAGATTGCCCAGAAGCACTGACAGGTGTCATCAGACCACTGTTGGGACATTTTTTTTACTTGAGTATCTGTCCTCATTACCCCTACATTCATTATCTCTGTTTTTTGACTTATGTGAAAGCTGCTCCCCAATGCTTATAGATCAGTTTCTATCTAGGGGAGTGGTTTCTCTGAAATAATATTAATAAGTAGTAAGGTAATGATACCATTCTTATATGATACCGGAAACACTCTTATAACTCATTCCTTAATTCCACGAAGGTTGATCTCATGCTTATAAACAGGCTTTGTGCGAGGCATCAGGAAAACGAGGATGATTTCAGCCTAGTGGGAGAGGTGAGCACGTAAAGAAATACACATACAACACGGCATACAACATCTGAACCAGGTGCTACGGGAGGGCAGAGGAGGTGGTGACTGCCTCTTAGTGTTTGTATGAATTGATGAGCAAGGTTTCTGTTGCACGGAGAGGGTTAATAGGAAGCTTGGAACGTGCACAGAGAGCAGAGTAGATGCTTAGGGTCTCTGGATTCTAGAGTTAACTTGGTCACTAACGTGTGACTGTGACACGTGCCTGCATCTCTCTGAATCTTAGAGTTCTCCGTTCAATTCAGTGAGCCTTCTCTGGTGGGCTCACTGTGTTTTTTCAGTGTGTTTGTTTGTTTGTATGTTTTTTTCCCCCAGTAATTCACACGTAAGCTGAGTTGGCTTAGATCCATGGTTCCCAAACTGGTTGCCACAGAGGCAACCTGATTATCCTCCCTAGTCCATGCTTTTGTCAGACATCCAGGATGACCACCAGTCACAGGTTCTGATCTGCTTCAGACCTCCAGTGTCAACGTGATGTGCTGAGGAAGAACATTCCTGCCCAGGGCACCGGAGCCAGGCATGGCAGCTCACACGGCAATGTTGTGCATGAACGTATGATTTCCGAAAGGCTTTGGGAAAGCGACGGAATGAAGCCCTGTCCTCACACCGCTCACTCTGCAGAAGACCGTTTCCATTTGGGAAGATGATACTAGGATGCGTGTTATCTGCAAGCCCCTTCTTTGTGCCATAATTAAAATGTATGAAATCTTGTGGATGGGGGCTCACCAGCTGTGCTTAAGTTGGATCTCGTGTCTCCCCGGGGCCCACCGTGTCTTTCGCTCTCCCCTGCATGTCACAGCCAGCAGTTGGGACCCAGATCTTCTGGGTGCTCTCCCTGGGTTCCCGGCACCGCAGGATTAGGGGCCAGTAGCCCCCAGTATCCTGCTCCTGCGGAGATGGAGTTCTAGAGTGTGCATGGCCATGCGGGCACCATTGGCACACACGTGTACCTGGCCAGATCTCTTCGGCCACCACGTCCACGGTGGGCTCTTGGTCTCTTCTCTGTGGATGTTGCTCTTGATGGGATGTCTCCCGTGTCAAAAAGCGTTTAATAAACTTCCACTGAAGTCGGAGGCTGTGAAGGGCACTTGTGACCGGCCTCATCTTTCCTCCCCAGGTTCCTGCTCCAGACAAGTTGTACCTCTGGACTCTCTGTAATCCGCGCCCCCCCCCCCCCCCTTGCTATCACGGAGTCACTTCTGCCTCTCTCTGGACAAGGCTGCCGTCTGTGCAGGCATGATTTATTGCCAGATGGTTATTTTCTTAACAGTGATTGAGTTTTATGAAATGTAATCCCAGTTGGTCTTCCGCCCCACCCCCGTGTAAAATGTTTTTGGTTTACGCACTTGGAGCCCTCTCTTTAGCCCGGTGCTGAGGTGTACGCCAGGTTTGGTGGGGAGCTGTGCTCGTGGCTGTCACCTGGCTGTGGCCAATTGAGGGCAGTACTTACCCTCAGTACTTTGGAGACGACCGCGAAGGTGCTCAGATCATCTGTTCGGAAATGGCAGCTTGTTCACATGGGGTCATTGGATGTCTCTTGGTGCCCAGCGCTTGCCTGTCTGAGCAAGCATTGTGGGTTGGATTGCCTCTCAAGAAAGATATGTTGAAGTTCCAATCCTTGGGACCCGTGAATGTGGCCTTATTTGGAAGTAGGGTCTTTGCAGATATAACCAAGTTCGGGACCAGGGCACTACCGGATTAGGAGGCGGGCCCTAATCTGGGACAACTAATGTCCTTCTAAGGAGAGGAGAAGAGGCCCAGGCCTGCGTGCGGGGAGGGTGGAGGTTGGAGTGACACATCTATAAGCCAAGAAGCTCAGGGATTGGCAGAATCCAGCAGAAGCGGGGAGAGAGGTGTGGAACACCTCCTCTTTCAGAACTTCTAGAAGGAACCAGCTCTGCAGACACCTGGATTTGGGACTTCACATTGGAACTGCGAGGGAATCAATTCCTGTTGTTCCGAGCCACCTCGTTCATGGCACATTTTTTCTAGCAGCCCCGGAGGAGATGAACACAGCAATGGAAAGAAATAGTGATGGGTTTCTGCCCTTGCTAAAGACTGAGGGTAAAGCCCAGCCACAGGTGCTTAGGAATTCTGCACTGGGACTGTGTCCTTTTCCAGCGGAGGGAACTGGAGGCCAGAGAGGTGTGCAGTCACACAGCGGGGGCTGGTGGCCGATTTGGCCCCAGAAACCGTGTCTCCAGAGCTTAGAACTTCTCCCACTGATGAAACTGCCCGTTCAAGTACATTTGAAACCTGGCCTTGTTCACATGAAAGAAGCAGCCACCTTTGGGGACAAGTGGCTTGTTCTCCTCTTTGGTTTTAGATGGTAAATGAGGAGAGCACAGATCTCTTTGACAGAGTGGGGAGGATTTATAGGGCATTGGTTGTATTTGCTGCACACAGCGCAAGTGAGGAGCACAGGGGCACAGACCACAGGTCCCCAATGGGACCCATTATTCTGGGGCCATAGCCTCTTGGTCATGCCCTTGAACTCGCTTTTCTTTATCCAAAGTGATTTGTAGTAAGTGCCAGTGTGCTCCTTTTCTTCTAAGTGAAAGCATTTTATAAAAAACCCGTGCTTATGGTTTTTCTTCGGTGGAGGTGCTATGGGGATGATAGAGCAGGAGGAAGGCTTAGTTTTCCAGGCTTTATTTGAAAAGCTTAAAGTGCATCTTCTTATTTTATTATTTTGTTACTATTATTAAAAATTTTTTTTAACATTTATTCGTTTTTGAGAGTGAGAGAGACAGAGCATGAGCGGGGGAGGGGCAGAGAGAGAGAGGGAGACACAGAATCCGAAGCAGGCTCCAGGCTCCGAGCTGTCAGCACGGGGCCTAATGTGGGGCTCGAACCTGAGCTGGAGTCAGACACTCAACTGACCGAGCCGCCCAGGTGCCCCTGTTACTATTTTTTAAGTTATCATTTAAGTAATCTCCACACCCATTGTGGGGCTTGAACTCATGACCCCGAGATCAAGTGTCGCATGTTCCTCCGACTAAGCCAGCCAGGCACCCCGTGTGCTCCTATTTTAAGCTCATGACGCTCATCCCACCCTTTCAAAACCTGAGGTCTTATTCAGAAGGCACTCTTCCTTGACTTTCTTGGTTCTCCACTCCCTACTTTGAGTTTGAGGTGCTTACAGGCCTGGCTCGGTCCTCTCCTGGCAATAAGCGCCCCCCCCCCCCCCCCCCCCCCCCGGCCGGGCTATCTCCTGCACCCAGGCGTCTGTCTCAGGTGCCACTCACTTGCCCTCCAAGTCCAGAGCAGGGTCTTGGATGCATCGAACCTATAGGGTGTTGGACGGGTCTTGTTGCCTAGTGGTCAGGGTGAATCGGCACCCCAGGTGCCGTGCCTGCGTGACATTTCTTACTCAGGGCCTGTCTAAACCTTGGACCTGGAGGGGCGCCTGGGTGGCTCAGTCGGCTGAGTGTCCCGACTTCAGCTCAGGTCACGTTCTCACGGTTCGTGAGTTCGAGCCCCGCGTCGGGCTCTGGGCTGATGGCTCAGAGCCTGGAGCCTGCTTCTGATTCTGTGTCTCCCTCTCTCTCTGCCCCTCCCCCGTTCATGCTCTGTCTCTCTGTCTCAAAAATAAATAAACATTAAAAAAAAAATTAAAAAAAACACAAAAAACCTTGGACCTGGAAATTCAAGGCGACGCTTGTTTGGGGTAACGTGTTCTTCAGCAGAAAATCCTTTTGCTTGAAACATGAAATCACGAGACTCCATTTGCACAACGGCGAACGCTACGCCAGTTGAGTCCTTGGTACAGAAGTGGAGGGACTGGCTGAGTAATTCTAGATCAGAATCCCTTTAGAATTATTAATGTATTGGCTACTTTGTTCCCGATGACTCAATGTTTGTGTGACCTCAGTTTTACTAAGCATCTGAAGGTGCCTTTGTCAAGTGTGTTCAATTTGCCCAGTGTAACAACATTTTATTTCTGAGCAACAGTCATGCCCTTTAACCTGGCTGCTTTTCAGGAAGGGGGACCTGCTCACCACCCTTGAGAGCGGAGGTCAGTCTGGGGCCGGTGATGGGCAGTCGGGCTGCTTCTTGAGGTCAAGGTGATCCTCTCCTCCAAAGTTCTCACCCTTCTTAATTGGCCCCAGGAGACCAAATACAAATAAGTATGTGCCGTTCCCTCCCACTAGTCTACTTCACCCTCGGATTGTGGGCGACTGAATCCACTGTGCCGTCTCATAGCTGGAAAGAGAACTTTCTGGAGAGGCTGCCTATCCACAACTCCATGAGCTCATCTGTTCTGAAGCTTTGAGCTTCTTTTGTTTAGTTAGTGACCTTCTCTCCTAAGTGACAAGGGCAGGGACTCAAGGAGGAACGGGACTAAGTGTGAGTCTGGACTCTGCCTCTGAGAAGGTCCCCCTCACATCCAGGAGGACTTCGGCAGTCGCGTCTCTCACAGGATCGCCAGGGGTTGGCAGGGACTTCAGAAGGGTTTCTGGAGATTTGGGTCATAGAGTGAATTCAATTACTTTGGAGCTTCCTTGTGCCATTTTTATTTTCTTTAATACTTTGTATTTTATTTTGCGAGGCTTCCTCCCTCCCCCCAAGAATAAAGGCACATTCAATAATAAGAATTCTCTAGTATCCAATACAAAAATGATACTGCTTGTCAGTTTGAAGAAAAAGCAAATTGTCTGCTCTGTGGGTTGGGATTTCCTCTTTAAAAAAAAAAAGCAGCTTAGAGAAAATCCCTGAACATAGTCTCCTGATTGAAAAATATATTAGTGGATTTCACGGCTTTATCATTTTCTTAAAGTAACAGTTTTTCCTTACTTTTAAAACATATATATTGCTGTTGAGACATATGGCTGAAAACATTCCCAGTGCAGAATGTTTGCTAGTTTACAAAACTGAAAAAAAATCTTTGTTTCCTAAAATTGTGGCGTTGGAAGGAAGCTTATTATTCTAAAGTCCAACCTTCTGCCTGGGGACAAAGGGTGAGTCCCTTCTGCAGCCATAATCAGCCTGGGTCGTTTCTGTGATACCTCCATGGGGGGGGGGGGGGCTTGCAAATATCATGTCGTGACACCTTCAGCCCACCCTTTGTGTGCTAAATTTGGGTTTGTACACATCATCAGCAAGCCAATGGCTTATAGCCATCCCACTGGCCTGCCCGCCAATACATTACAGCCTTTCCATGTTTTGTCTTTAGGGCATGGTTTTTTGTGTGTGCAGTCATTTGCATTGTTTATGTACTTGTTTCATAAAAATGAAAATTAAAAATCAAGGAGGTTGATAATAAGTACGAAGAGCATAATTCTCAACACATCCACTGAAAAAGAGCAGGGAATCCTCTGGTGTGGACCTTGGGGTGAGGGAAGGAAGAGAAGGAAGGGTGCTGGCAGTGCTCCTGACCAGCAGATGAACTGTGGATGCTTGAGTTGGACGGGGCGGCGGCGGGGTGGGGGTGGTATTCGGGAACGTCTTCGCTTTTGTTCTAGGTGCTCTAAGAAGGAAGGCTCGCCGCTTTAGACTCGCGAGCTGTCTGTTGTGACAGAGTTTTTGACTTTGCTATGTTTTCCTTGCAAACCCGTGTTCAGGAAAGCATCACAGAAGGGGGGCGGGGGGTGGGGAAAGGATTGCTAAGAAAGCCCAAGCAGCTCTGTTAAGTGTCCCCGAATGCTGCCTTTTCGTGATACACGCTGCCCTGGAGGCCAGCTCTCCTGGTGTTTGCTGGGTCACCCTCCCCAGTGCCTCAGATGTCCAGTTTCCTAGGATTTTCTCTTTCTGGGCCACCTGACTTTGAACTCCCCCCATTTCCCCAGGCTCCCTCTGTGGACACCGCCTGGCATCGCTGAGTGGCCCCGGGCAGTCCCGGGCCAGTGTTCCGCTGGTGCTGTTGAGCGGCCCTTAGAGCCGTGTGCCGTCCTGTCTAGAATGCACCCAGCTTCACCGCACCCTCCCCTCCAAGCCTTTGCTGTGGGCCTCTAAGGCATCTCATTTTTTAAATTTTTTTTTATTCATTTTTGAGAGAGAGAGACAGACAGACAGACAGATAGACAGCATGAGCGAGGGAGGGGCAGAGAGAGAGGGAGACACAGGATCCGAAGCAGGCTCCAGGCTCTGAGCTGTCAGCACAGAGCCCGACGTGGGGCTCAAACCCACGAACCATGAAATCATGACCTGAGCCAAAGCCGGCCGCAACCGACTGAGCCACTCTGGCGCCCCTAAGGCATCTCATTTTTGATTTTCCTGCTTCTCACTCACCTGACACCTTCTCATCTTTCTGCTTCCAGCTTTAAGGACACCTCTTCCGGGATGTCTTCCATAGTCTCTCCTGCTGGGCTCCCTCAAGGACTTTACCCCCAGGAGCACGTAGCCCCAAGTGTGCTTATACATTTATTTGTTGCTTGTTTACCATCTGTCTCCTCCTCAAAATGTCAGACAGTACCTTGCACAGGGGGCCCGCGAAGATCTGCTGAATGCGTGAATTCTGGTCCCTGAGGTGCTGACCCTGGCAGGTATCTTTGATTCCTCATCTCCTTGGCCCCCAGTTTACGGAGAACTCACGAAGAGCGGAGCCCAGCACCTGGCCCTCTGGACCACGCCCCCCAGGCCCTCCCCCTCCATCCTGACTTGCAGGTGCAGCTTTTCTCATCTCCAGACTCTGACCCTTCTAGCCAAGCACTGTCATCCCCGTATCCCCTGCTCAGGTGTCCCCACTGGTCACTGCCACCCACGGACATAAGTTCCCATCTCCTCCCTGACTCTCTAGACCCTTGGGAGTCTGCCTTCATCCTTTAGCCGTCTTTATTTCACATGGTTCCCGGCACACGCCCACCGCTGGAGACAGCTGGGTCCCTGCCCTGCTCCACACACCCCTGCAGGCATGGTCCACTGCTCATGTTGTCTTTACCTGGACTCCACCTGTTCCTCCCTTCTATATACCCTGACCCAGCTCTTTGCTCGGGACCCTGCACAAACCCCATCTCCTTAATGGCCTCTCTCCCTGATCTTATCCATCTGTCTCTTGGACCCTTGGCATTTATAGTTTGTGTACGCGGCTTATAGTAAACTTTATACTAAAGCCTGTCATCTTCGGAAATCAGGAGCAGTGCAGATGATTTTTAGGAGTGTGGAGGTTGGAAGCAGAAGCCTAGGTTTGAATCTTTGACCGTTTGCTAGCTGCGTGTCCTCCAACGGGTTAATTACTGCTAATGAGCCTCGTGTCCTCATCAGCGATGTGAGACTAATGATGCCTTGCTTGCGTGGTTGTTTGAAAATTAAATGACGTAATCATGGCCCAACTCTTAGAGGATAGTGGACAGTCAGTGGGTATTGTACTGCTGGTCACTTGCCCTGTGTTGGTGCTACGGACCGAACCGTGTCCCCCGAGATTCATATGTTGAAACCCGAACCCCAGGGTGACTGTATTTGGGGATAGAGCTTTGAGAAAGTAATTAAGCTTGAACGAGGTCATGAGGGTGTGATCCAATCCTGTAGGATTGGTGGCTTTATAAGAAGAGGAAGAGAGCGAGTTCTCTTGACCCTGACGCACCAAAGAAGGGCCGTTTGAGGACACGGCAAGAAGGCGGCTGTCTGTGAGCCAAGAAGAGGGGTGCCCCTGGGAACTGAATCAGCCAGCACCTTGCTCTTAGACTTTGTAGCCCCTAGAACTATGAGAAATAAATTTCTCTTGTTTAAGCCATCCATACTGTGGCGTTTTGTGAAAGCGTAACAGCAGCCTGAGCTGACTAAGACAGTTGGCTTGCGCTCTAATCAGATAACGATTTGTTGAGCTGACGTTAATTGAGCACTTATTATGTGTCAGGCACTTTCTCATTTAACCTTACGCGTCTGATCTCTCAATTCTCATAACCACCTCAGGAGATTGGTTCAGTCACTTGCTCAGGCTCCCGTAGCCTACCAGTGCCGGCATTAGAACGGCAACCTCATGCCGTAGCCCTGGTGAGATGGCACCTTCCGGAGATGTTCAGTGTGCACCTCTGTGACCCTGTGGGAGGACCCCCGTGGCAGGCCCTGTGTCTCTACTCCAGATGATGAATTCCTTAATGTCAGAGGTGGTGTCTTCTATTTTATCTCCAGTGGCGCTCAGCAAATGCTACGTGCCCAGGAAGCAATTAAAAAATAATTTCTAGTTGGCGAATTTTCCCCAGACAGTTCTGTCGCCTGCATCTGGGCAAAGAGTGAAATTATCCGCCCCCACCCCATTTCCCCGGTGGGAGTCGCCTGAGTGTTTGCTGTCCGTGGGCTCCTTTGCGTGTCGAGGTGAAAACCTGCCCAGAAGCCTGCTGAGTTGGGGAAAAAGGAAGGAGGAGTGCAGAGAGGGGGAGAGACAGAATCCCAAGCAGGCTCCACGCCGTCAGCGTGAAGCCCTGTGTCCCCCTATGTGGGGCTCGATCTCACAACCCTGAGATCATGACCTCAGTAGAAATCAAGAGCTGGATGCTTAACCAACTGAGCCAGCCGGGTGCCCCGGATACTCCAAATTTTCAATCCGATCTGTTTGCCCCAGTGGAGTTTGACAGCCAATGCAAACATGGATACTCTGCTGGTTATATCGCTCTGCCTGGCAGGTAAAATGCCAGTTCAGGGGAGTGCTGGTGCTCAGGGGCCAGTTTCAAAAAAGACTACGTTGTGGGGCCCTTTCTCCAAGGGACAGAAAGCCACATAATTTACAACATATGCAGCAACCCTGGCTATAGTTTCAGAAGGCTGATCAAGTTTGATCAAGGCTTTTGCTCACACTCTTAGTTGTGGTCTTAGCCTTCTCTGTCTTTGGATAATTCCTGGTCTTCCTTTAGACTGGGATCTCCTCTTCCAAGAAGTCTCCTGTGATGCTGTCTGCCCAGCCCGGGGCTGAGTCTGTCTCCTCAGTGGAACCATAATACTCTGGGCAGTATTTCTTTGCACCTCCATGTTGCTTTATATTGTCTCTTACAACTAGACCAGCTGTTCCTAGGATTCCTTTCTGGTATTGTGATAGTTGTGTGTTGATGTTTGCTGAAGGAAGGAAGTTTATTGATCTAAGTTAGAGAAACACTTTTCTAAGTAGATGAAACCATTTTCTGCCAATGAGAGTCATCAGCTGAGTTTTAGTGTCTGCCCGTAGTGTGCAGTTTGTCTGTAACACAGAAAGGTCATGTCCTTCTCATTGTCGCTGTTGGTTCTAGTCCTGGTTTTTCCACCAAGTACAGGTATGACTCACACATTCCATGGGCTCAGCGTCCGCATCTACAAAGCCAAGGTGTTGAATCAGGTCAGGGAGCACAGAGCTGTAGAATTCATCTTCAGTCCTGTGCCCCACACCCACGGTGGGCATGGTGGACATCCTTCATGGGCCACAGCACTCTGTCTCCTAAGCAGGGTTAGGCTCCTTCTCTGAGCGTCGCTTCCGGAAGCCATCACCAATCTTTTGGGGTTGATATCAGAGAAGAAGACTATTTACTGTCTGTGGTTATCTTCGGAGTTCTTTATAGGTCTAATGATTCTAGAAAATGCCCTGATTTTCCTCTGTCATCACTGTAACGGGCTGTAGAGTATTCTAGAGTTCGTGTGCTCCTGGAACTGAGGCACGTGATCTCTTTTGGAAACAACTTCTCTGCAGATGTAAACAGTTAAGATGACATTGTCCTACTGGGTTTGGGTGGTCCCTATGAGAGGAGGGGACACAGGCGCACGGGGAGGAGTGCTGTGTGACCATGGGCAGGGACGGGAGTGGTGTAGCTACAGGCCAGGAGTGCCCGGGATCAAGCGAGCCACCAGAGGTCTATTCCCTGGAGCCTTCAGAGGGAGCCTTGAACTCAGATTTCTGGCCTATGAGAATCAGTTTCTTTTATTTTAATCCACCAAGTTCACAGTGTTTGCTAAAGCAGCTCTAAAAAACCCATGCATTCACCTCCTATTTTTATTTAAAAACCATCCATTGTGTTTATATGCTCTCTGATGCTAGTGCACCCCCCGCCCAAGACGTCTACCTACAGAAGGCTGACGTACCAGAATGTGGTTTTTTTTGCCGTGTTGTGTGTGGTGGAAAGAACCAGACATTTCTGGGACTGTTCATAAAAATTTAGACATTGATAAAGAGCCCCTTTTCCCAATTAATAGATGAAAGCATATGAATGACTTTATATTTTTGTGGGACATATGTTTAGTTCAGACTCCCTGAGGTCTTATTCAAATTATCGAAAACCTGGCCTCTGCAGTGTAATTCACAGATGGTACCGACTCTAGCCAAAAAAGAAAAAGACAGCAGGGGGGAAAAAAAAGAACTGGGGGTTCAAAACACAAAACCACAAAACTACTCAAGTGTTCTGTGCGGTAGGGAGCAGCGGTGGCCTGGGCCTGCCCCACACTTTTCCACTCTGGACCCAGCGGGATGCCCTCCCTGTAGGCAGGGGACGCTGTCCCTGTCCCTTTTGCACGCCTCGCTCGGTGCATCCTCCAGGCTTTCATCTGTGTTTTTCTTGCTTCAAATCCTAGCTCCTCTTTGTCAGGTGTTTTCCTGTGTTATTGAGTGATCTCAGCACTCTACAAAGTGGACGATTATTGTCCCATTGTATAGACAAGGAAACAGAGCCTCTGAAGGCCACTTCAGAGGGCATCTGTGGGAGGGGTGGGAACAGTGTTCTGAGCAAACTCGGGAAGGATACAGGTGGAATAGGAGGATATGAAGGAATGGGGAAGGGGGGAGGCCTGCGATGAGGCCAGGAAGCCAGGAAGCCCCATACTGCGTAGGGCTTGAGTCTCAGGGTGCTTTCTGTGTCCCCTGGGAGTGGTGGAGGGAGCATGGAGAGAGTGGAATGTGACAGGAGGGGATTTGGGGTGATTACACCTGGTGGCAGGAAGCAGAGGCTTGGGTCAGAGTCCAGGAGGGGCTGGGGGTTCTGGGGGAACACAGTTCGGACAAGGCGGTTGGCAGCTGTAGGAAAGGCGTAGGTGACGGCAGCCCTGCTCTCCCAGATGTGGAGTCCACAGACTGTGATGACAGCTGGGGGCCGTGGGGGAGGCAGGCGAGAAAGGGGAGTAAGAGTCCAGGTGTAAGCCTGCTCAGATGGGAGGGGACATCATGTACCTTGACAAGCACCAGGAAGAAAGGGTGGGCTTGGTGGGCAGTAGAAGTGGATGATGGGCTCTGGTCTAGCCACGGTGCATTCCAGGCACTGACGGTCATCAAGAAAGGATGCTCAGTCAACAGCCAGATGCGCTGGCTATGGACGGGGGACAGGTGAAACTTTGGAGATGGTTGAGGGGATTGAGCAAAGGGCCTGGGGCCAGCTTTACCGTCGTTTAAGTGGACATCGCAAAGCCCTTCCTGGACTGTGGGCACTGGGGCCGGCCAGCCTTGGCAGCTTGCTCTGCAGGGCTGGGATGTCAGGGGTGCAGAGTTAGCTAGGGAGGGCTGTTACGGTCACATCACCAGATGTTGCGGGAAGGCTTTATAAAAATTAAGAACAAACCTGTAATCCGTGTGGATTTGTAGGCCAATGCCTGCGTCTGAGACATAATCCCTCTGTGAGTGGCTTCAGGACTACGGTGAGTAAATACTTAGTCCATAGCAGAGAATTCTTTATCGGTAACGCTTACAGATGCAGTTGACTTACCTTGCCGGTGTCTTTGTGTTGATTCTCCCAGAAGAGGGCTTTTCTCCTGTGGTCACTGAGCTTGATTTCGGAATCTCGTACAGAGTTTTGGGTAGCCCGGGGCCGGTTTGTCTCTCGTCCGCACAGGTCGGCATCTGCTCACGCAGTTCTGAAGGTGATTCCCAGGACTGTCCAGGCTCTGTGGGGCCAGTGAGGTCGTTGCTGCTGCTCTTTATAGGAAGGGGAACCAGGGCACCTGGTATGTGACCTCAGCGCTGGAGGCCTGGGATCACCCTGCTCGTGGGCAGGGCTTTTAAGGAATGTGGCTTAAGCCTCGTCCAGGGGTAAAGTCAGTGATGTGGGAAGTGGTGCTTTTCTGCATTCATGTTAAGCTTGGACGTAGAGGTGTGCCCCATTCTGTCAGAACTTAGTGGTTTATCATGCTTAGAGCAGCGGTCCTTAATCGGAGGTGATTTTTTTTTTGTCCCCCCAGGGGACAGACACTTGGCAGTATCTGGAGATTTGGTTGTGCAGACCTGGGCGAGGGGTCCTACTGGTATCTAGTGAGTAGCGACCAGGGATGCTGCTAAACTTCCTGCAGCACACAGGACCACCCCCACCACAAAGAATTACCGAGCCCCAGATGCCAACGGGGCAAAGGTTGACAAACTGTGGGTAGATTTCCCACAAAATCTTTGCATCCTCACTGCTGTCTACTGGAAAGACTCAGGGTTCTTACCATGGCATGGGGGTTCAGCACAGCCAGGGAGGGTCCCTGAGTGGAGGGCAGGGTAGAGAGGGGCCTGCATGACTATGGCTAGGAGCGTGGGGTGAGACCCCCCCCGCCCCCCAGCCGTGTGCTCTCAGCAAGTCCTGCCCTTTTGAGTTTACGTCCCTTAAATGTCAAAAGAGGAGAGCCAACCAGGAGATCTTAAGACCCTTCCCAGTTCCCACATCCTGAGCTTCGAGAACTGACCCTCTCTCCTTATCTGCTGGGCGCGATTCAAGTAGTGTGGGAAAAGGGATTTGATGAGGCCTCATTTTCCTTGCCTGTTCTACTAGGTTTTATTTGCATTTGGGGGGAGTTCTGAAAAGGTGAGAAAATCAATCGCATAATATTAATTTCATGTTTAAAATGTCCCCTTTTTCATAAATAAGAACCGTGATGATAAACACAAGAACGTTTCTTCTCTTTCAAGGACAAATGACTTTAATATACTTGAAACGTCTCTGCTCGTGATAAAAATTCGGTGTCTGATCGCCCGCAGCGGACAGACGTGTGCATTTGAAGGCGTCTCTGCCGAGGTAAACCCAGGCTCTGGGGACGTCCCCAGACGTCGCTGGCTCTGAGAGAGGGAGTCCCGTGAGTGTAAGAGAAGCTGAGGTCCAGGATGTCTGGGTATTCCCCCGCTGATGCAGCAGACATTGAGTCAGCCTGGATAGGTGTGTTCACTCCTACCCCCCTGCACACACAGGCACACACACGCACACACGGTATCCTGGGAGCTCTTGCTTTTCTCTATCAGTGAATGGGCAATGTACACAAGGAAGCAAAAGCTGTTCCTCTGTCTGGATTAGAGGAACAGCCTTTCTCCTTCTCCTGGAAACCTTCCCTGTCCTATTAGTCTGCTAGGCTGCTGTTAAGAGCACCACAGACTGGGTGACTTAACAACCAAATTTATTTTCTCGCGGTTCCAGAGGCTGGAAGTCTGAGATAAACGTGTCCACTGAGCTGGTTTCTTCAGAGGCCTCTCTCCATGGCTCGTAGGTGGCCGCCTTCTCGTGTCTTCACATGATCTTCCCTCTGTGTATGCCCTGTCCTAATCTTCTCTTCTTTTGAGGACATCAGATCAGAGCCCACCCTCTTGGCCTCATTTTAGCGTGGTTACCTCTTCAAAGGCCCTGTCTGCAAATACAGTCGCATTCTGAGGTGCTGGGGTATCCACGTAGGAATCTGTGGAGGTGAGGGCACAGTTCAGCTCGGTACGCCTGTGGAGATACGTAGAATGCCGGCCTTGTCACCCTCGGGGCTCTGTCCAGGAGAGTCCAATGCCAAAAACCACCACTGCTGCTCCCCCCCCCCCTTCTCATATGCTTATTAAGAAAAAATTCAAACATACAGGACAGATGCAAGAATAGTACAAGGATCACCTCAATACCCTCCTAGAATCGGTTGTTGTTCGCATGCTGTATTTAATTCATCGATGCAGATTATATGAACCAATGAAAAGAAAGTTGAAAGCATCGTGACGCTGTACCCTTTCAAACATCAGCACGAATCTCTTCGGAATCAAGACATGCTCCTGTATAACCACAGCATTTTTACCACACCTAAGAAAATTTGAAATAATTCCTTATGGCATCTACTATGTAGCCCATGTTCAGATTTCTCCAGTTGTCCCCCAAAGTTGTTTTTTTTTTGTTTGTTTTTGTTTTTGTTTTTTTTATAACTTTGTGGTTTTTTAAAACCAGGATCCAGTGAAGGGATAGGCATTGGAACTGGATTTTTAGATCTCTGTCGTCTTTTCAGTCTGGAATGATCTTACCACCTTGCCACCCCCCTTGATTGAGAAGATCAAGGCCTGTTGTTTTAGGGGATGCCTTACATCCTGAATTTGGCTGAGTATTTCCTGGTGATGTTGTTCAGCTCGGCCCCATATCCCCTGGAAGTCGGTTCCAAATGCTTGTTTAGGTTCAAGCTTGTTTATACAGTTGCCAGGTGATGCTGGGTGCTTCTTAAACCATCCGATCCCACCAGGTTGTCTCATTGTTAGTGACGCTCAGTTTTGAACGCTGGCCTAAGGTGGCAAAGCCAGATCTCTCCACCGCATGGTATGTGTTTCCCTTTGCAATTAACCCATAATCTAGGGGGAGATAATTTGTCCCTGTGTGCATATCCACTGATGATTCTTGCCTGAATTATTTCACTGTGTGTGTGTGGGGGGGGGTGTTGCAAAATGGTGATTTTTCTAATTCTATCATTAGTTGGCATTACAGTTCTTAAAAAGGAACTGCAGTGGCTGATTTGTAGAGAAAAGGATCATTGTAATAATCGCCTCTCATGGTGGCAAATAAATCGGGTCATTGTCGACTCCGGTTGTATTTAGTCTGTGTTTATAATCAATTACAGTGATTGTTTTGATGCTCAAATTACCTCAAATTTGGCCAGGAAGACCCCTTTCAGGCTGCCTTTCATGTCCTTTGAACATGTCCCTTTTAGTCTCTGAGTACTTACTTGCTTTCTTGCACAGAAATGCCCTAGGTTTATCTTCTGTTTTCCATTCCCAGACCAGATATATCCATTTCTCCAAAAAGCTCTGATTGCTTTTAGAGGTGAATGGTGTTTAGACACTGAATCTGGATGCTGGGTGTGTTTATTGTGACTGGGGTGTTACCATTTTCAGGGCTTTCGGTGGGCAGAACTAAGAAACAATAGAATAATGGGCTTATTTATATTTCCAAGTCATGTCTGACAATAGTGGTTTTTCCTTAAATTTCTTGATTTTGTATTCATAGCTCTTTGCTTGGCTTCTAATACTGTGAATGGATTCACACATTCATTTTTTGCTTTATTCTGCAAGATACATAAAATAGTTTCAAAATTATGTTACTATTAATATAACTCAGGTCGAAACATCATATTGCTTAGCAGTTCATTTTGTCCTTAGTACACATTCTACTACAACCGACAGTCAGTACTGAGTTCAAAAGCCACAGGATAGAATCCTTTTCCCTGTAAAGTCACGTTGCCAACTCGATCCTCCAGTGAGGTTATTTTGTTTGCTTTTAAAACAATTTTTAAGTTGATAGTTTGCTCTTTTCCAAGAAACCAATTTTATTGAGGCACACTTTAATAAATATATGATAAACTGTACCCATCAAAAGTGTATATACTAATATCTATATGTCTGTGTGACCAACTACAACAGTGGCCACCAGGATATCTTCATTGCCAGTTTCCCTGTGCCCCTTTGAATCAGTCTTCTCTCCATCCACCTGAACCGTCAGGCAGCCACCGATGTACTTTTGTACATTTTGTACTTTTCTACTTTTGTAGAATTTCCTGGTAATGAAATCATGGAACAGTTTACTTTTATTTCTGACTTCTTTCACTCAGTGTAATGTTTTTGAGAATCATAAATGTTGTGTGTATCAGCAATTCCTTCCTTTTTATTGCTGAATAGTATTCCATTTTATCAGCTATAATTTGTTTTTCCAGTCCACAGTGGATGAATTTTGGAGAAATTGTAGTTTTATGGAATTATGAACAAAGCTGCTATATTCATACAACATTCATACAACAGTGTTCATACAACATTCTTGTACAGGTCTTTGTGTGGATATATGAATTCATTCCTGTTGGGTAAATATCTAGGAATGGGATTGCAGGGTCCCATGATAGGCGCATGCATAATTTTAGACAAAAATGCCAAACTGTTTTCTAACGTGGTTGAGCTAGTTTTACATCCCTCCCCACAGTCTGGGATAGTTTCAGTAGCTTCACATCCAGAAAAGCGCTTCAGATTGACAGCATTTTTAATTTTAGCCACTCCCGTGGGCATATTGCCGTATCTCATGATTTTAATTTGTATTGCTCTCCTTTTTATTTTGAATTGTAAAACATTTCTTAGTTCTAAAGTCAAAATTCTATGAAAAAAGTATATGTAGCAAAGTCTCAAACTTTTTTTTTTTTTTAATTTTTTTTTTCAATGTTTATTTATTTTTGGGACAGAGAGAGACAGAGCATGAACGGGGGAGGGGCAGAGAGAGAGGGAGACACAGAATCGGAAGCTGGCTCCAGGCTCTGAGCCATCAGCCCAGAGCCCGACGCGGGGCTTGAACTCACGGACCGCGAGATCGTGACCTGGCTGAAGTCGGACACTTAACCGACTGCGCCACCCAGGCGCCCCCAAAGTCTCAAACTTCTTATTGTCCATCCTCCCATCGAAGGTGTGGGTGTGTAAACGAGTAGAAAATCTTTTGAACACCTGCATCTGTGTTGGCACAGGGTCACGAGCACAGATGGGAATAGCCTCCACCTTCATAGCGTTTACATATTAGCGAGGGGCGGTAGTCGCTAACCAGGTAACTTATAAATCAATGTACTGTTGAACCTTCCCAGGGAGCTGAGTAGGAAAGATACAAGGAGAGGCCTTAGGCTGTTGTACCCGAGTCTCCTCCTTGTTTCCCAAGAAAAAAGGCATTGTTTACCTGCTCCCTCCCTTCATACTTGTTGCAAAATTTCTAAAGTGCTGTAACTGGGACCTGTAGCAACAGGCTGAGCCCTGGGAAAGCAGCTCACACCCGGCTGTTGGAACCCAGGTCTGTGGTAAAGCCATAGTGAGCTCTCTCACACAACTATTTGTCTTTAGATGAAGTCCTTTACACTTGTTCCTCACAGCGTTTTAAAAATACATAGTGGTAAAAAAACAAAAAACAAAAAAAGAAAGAAAATACATAGCGGTAACACATGGTTTACATTTAATTTGTTAAAATCCCTTTTTAAATTTTATTTTTAACATTGTGGGTACTGATGATTCCTCAGTGATTAAAGAAGGTCAATGCCTATTATGTTATCAGTGTTTTGTTTTGTTTTTCATTACGTCTTGTAGGTTTGTTGGAGATCCCACCCCCCATGAGACAGCTCCTAGTTTTGAGATTTGCAACTTCAGTCTGTGTTAATTTCCTGAAGGTCGCTCTGACCTCGTACAGAACACTGATAGTCTTCAGGATGTTAGGTCTTAAGTTCTTAGAAGTTTTGATTCTGTTACTGTTACAATAATCGAATTCATACCGTATAGTTAGTATGTACTCCGAAGCGTTTTAGATACAATGTAGTTCCACTCGGCTGTTCTAAAACAGGGACACCTTACTGATGGTGTTCTCCTATTTGCAGTTTTTATGCACAGTGAAAGTGACTGAAACATAATAGTAATCACTGACGGTGCGCTCTTAGAGGAAGTCTACGGAGAATATTTTTGGTGACAACGTGCTTTATGAGTGCTGTAATCGAGTTGTCGTGTTTGAAAGCTTGTATTTCACTTTTTAGGAAGATGAATTCTGGTCTCAAGGTATACAACAGAGTAAACGATTGGGGACGCAATTGTGGCATTTCCCCCTCTGCTATTCTCTGTGATTTGGGGAAATGACGGGGAAATTCTTATGCACATACTGTGGCCTGTAGACTCCCAGAGTGAAATTCTAGGGCGATCAGTGTGGTTTTCCTCTTGCCATTCATCGCCCTGGCAGGAGACACTAGGCACAATGACCCACGTAACGGTGAGCTTTTAATAAAGGGCCAGCCTGGCAGCCCTGGGCAGGGTTGCGAGGAACCAGTGAGGAGGACGCATGCCCTCCCCCCCCCCCCCCCGTGCACCCCCAGGGGAGGGGCGATGGTGGGCTACCCCAGGGCACTTTCCTCACCACGAGTGGGAGAGGGGCACAGAAGAGAGAGAGAATCCCAAGCAGGCTCCACACTGTCAGCACAGAGCCCGACGCAGGGCTCTTTCTCACAGATCATGAGATCATGACCTGAGCTGAAACCCAAAAGTCGGACGCTTAACCAGCTGAGCCACCCAGGCGCCCACCCGCCTCACCCCTTCTGAAGGCAAGGGGGCAAGTGCTGGCCTTTGGAGGAGAAAGGAGCTGCGGTTATGAGCCCTCGGTAGGGGCACGGCCTTTGGTGGCGGGATGCAGCCTGGTGCCTGGGGAGTAAATACCCTGCCCTCACCCTCCTTCCACCCTTCACTTCTCTTCCCCGTGCCTCCTTTTGGTTGAACCAGACGCGAAGTCAGTAGAGCCTAGCCACGTGTCTACACATGTTGGTCTCCTCGGGCTGGGAGCAGTGTGAGTGGCTCTGTGGGGTGGATGGAGTGTATGCGGCGCAGTTAGACAAAGAGTATAGGATGGGGAGGATCGGCAGGCAACCATTGTAGTGTTGCCCGCGTGCTCCGAGTACCCAGTGCACGTGTGTGCTCAGTCCTGGCCGATGCCTAAGCGCGAGAGGGCTGCCGGTGATCATGCAGGTCACTATGGAAGGTTAATTTAACAGCTAGGGATCGGTCTTCAATTTAAAACAGCTACACAAACAAACAATGCCTAAACAGAGCCCCAGACTCGTTTCTGCTAGGTTCTGGATAGTCTTCCTTTTCAAGCATTGGGTTAAGTACTTTCCCACCATTGGAAGATGCTACAAAGTCAAGGGCGATCTCTCCCAGAGAGGGACGTGCCTTCCTCTCTGGGCTGCCTCTGAGTGTGCAGAAGGCAGAGCCCGCCTTTCTGAGCGGTCTGTCTCCACACGCTGTCCTTGCCTACATGAAGAGTCTCTCTGAGCTGGGTGGCTCCTGGGGCTTTCACACGGGTGCATGGGGCACGGTTGATACGGGTCGGAGTAAGCTTGCCATCCAAGCTAAGTTGTCCCCTGGGGCTGCCACACGGGGAAGAAAGTGACACTGAAACAGACACACTGTTTTGTCATGGTT
This sequence comes from Acinonyx jubatus, assembly GCF_027475565.1. Taxonomy (NCBI): domain Eukaryota; kingdom Metazoa; phylum Chordata; class Mammalia; order Carnivora; family Felidae; genus Acinonyx; species Acinonyx jubatus. The sequence goes on along the minus strand of NC_069386.1, from coordinate 130,342,155 downwards.
GTTTTGGGGGAACAGCTGCACAGTCGAAACACTCCAGACACAACATTTTTCTCTGTGGTCTTAAAAGAGTGATGACAGGGGTGCCTTCTGGCTCAGTGGGAAGAGCATGCAAGTCTTGATGTTTGGGGCCATGAGTTCGAGCCCCACGTGGGGTATAGAGGTCACTTAACCAAAACTTTAAAAAACAAATAAGTAAAAGGTTGATGACAGTGTCCTATATGTGCACTTATATGTATTATGTACTCGGAAGGACATAACTCAACCGGAAATGTAAGTCGTGTCCTCGCTTACACAGGCCATGTAGCCCCTACGCTGGAAGTTGAGTGTAATCTGGGGCTCCGTTTTGCCAAACAAACCCACAGTCGATATCAAATCCCAGTGGGATGATGTTGGGGAGTTTAGCTCTCTCACCCATTTTAGAATATGTCTGTCAAACCAAAGCCCTTTCTCTCCTTACTCTCTTCAAAGATTTCTCTGAAGGAGCACATGACTTTAAGAGTCTCCTTCCTGCCAGGTGAATTCAGAGACCTTGGGTCCCACCTGGGGGGAGGGGATGTACATGTTTGCACAAACTGTCCCACTTCGTGGGATTCCGTTTGTCTTGGCTCAGCCCTTTGTGCAGACGCTGGAACTCTCTGAACCATGCACACAGATTTGAAAACCTTGCTGGCGGGCTGGATTTCCTCACGGACGTGTGATGGACGGAGGCAACTCAAGAAGCCTGAGGTTTGAATCCTGGCTCTGCCTCTTGCTGGTTAGGAGTGGGGCCAGCCCATCTTTTTGGAGCCTATAATCGTCTTGGCTATAAACGGACTTAATCTCAGATCCCTTCATGGAGTTGGTTAGGGCCACCCGGGTAATTGATTGTTCTTTGAAATTCGCTATACAAACGGAAAGGTGATGTTTTGTCTGCCAATGACCATGTGCCAACGACTCAAATACAAAGCCGTGATAGTAGCAGTCGTAACTTTGGACTTTGTGCCTCTTCTCACGTGAACGATTAGAGTGTGTGTATCCGAAAGCCTTTGTGTGTGGCCACTCCTGGTAAAGGACATCTGTTCCTTTAATGACAGTAGGTGATCCCCAAATCATTAAGTTTGGCTTAGGAATGTGTGTGAGGCATGGTTTTACTGCAGCTGGCTGCCTACCTGGTGATGTTTGTTGCAGACTCGCATTTCCATGGTGAGGCATTCCCAAGTCCGACAGCTTGCATTTGACCTGAGGCAAGTTAGTTAACCTGTCTGAGCCTTAACTTTCTGGTCTGTAGGGTTCTCCTGCCCCTCTGTCTTCTAGGTTTGTTGGGAGAATAAATAGGCACGAAAAATGCTGAGGACCGTGCTTGGCACATGGTCAGTTGTCAGTCAATGTCAACGGTGATTCCTGTTGCTGTTACCACTGCCGCCACTGCTCAGATGTTCGGGTGTACCCTGAGCCCCTGGTCGGACTGGCATTTAGGCCAATGCCTCGGCAATGTACCAAGCCAATGAAAATGGCTCGCGTGTAACATCTCCATGGATGATCAAGGGCTGGCTGTTTTGGGGGGGAACCTTACCGAATCACTGTGGCATGGTCTGAGCCTGGTGTGTTCGTGGGCAGGGCACCTATTTTTGGAGTCCCTCCCCTCCCCCCACGGGGAGGTCCAGAATCCCGGCTGCAGGCGTCCTTCCTGAGATCCCTGTCAGGACTAATGAAATGGTGGTTAGAGAGTACTTTTACCCTGTCCATTGAAATGCGCCACGTGAAGTGTTTGTTAAAGCGGAGATGTTCCCCTTATGCGTCGTAATCATGTAACTCATAACCCTTGGCCGACTTCCTCTCGTTTGCTATCATGTCGTCGTGTTTAATTGTCAGTTATTAACCTGATGGGCTTCTGGTTGAATCTCTGGAGGACTGTTTCTTGTGTTCCGTGCCTCAGGTCATAGTGGGTTCTCAGGTGAGTTGTAAAGGGTGCAGCCATGGGGCGCCTGGGTGACTCAGTCGGTTAAGCGTCCTACTGCAGCCCAGGTCATGAGCTCATGGTTTGTGAGTTCGGGCCCCGCATGGGGCTCTGTGCTGACAGCTCAGAGCCTGGAGCCTGCTTCAGATTCTGTGTCTCCCTGTCTCTTTCTTTGCCCCTCCCCTGCTTGCACTCTCTCTCTCTCTCTCTCTCTCTCTCTCTCTCTCACTCACTCAAAAATAAATAAACATTAAAAAAAGAAGAAGAAAAGTGTGCAGACACAGGCGTGCTGTCCCAGGTGCCCTCATAACCCTGTAACAGTCTTGTCGGTCACTGTGCTGGTAGCCCAGGTGACTCCCCATAGCGAGCAGTGCTCAGTTTGGACACTGGCCTTTGCAGGTGACACCCATCCCACTATCACCGAAATGCCGCGATCTGCATAGCTGTGCCTGCCCGGAGGTTGGCAACTCCCACCTTCTGCAGAACCTCCTGGAAACACAATTTGTCAGGAAGATGTGATGATGAGGTTGAGGACCAATGTAATTTGCCTTTTTCAGTGCTCTGAAATTGGCCTCAAGGAGACTCCGAGTGAGGCCAAGAGGAGGGTTTAGACACCATCGTGCTGTGGCCCTAGCGGCTGCTGGGTCGGGCAGCTTCAGCCTTTGCCATGGTTTTCATGTGATTCCCAGGGTCCAGGTCAGCTAGTCTTTTGGGGTAGATTCTGTTTCCTTAAATGTTTCCCTGAGTGCCAATCACAGGATTAGTTCATTCTCTCAGTCCAAACCCCCCCCCCCCACCCCGTTCGTCTCCCCTCCCTTTGTTTGCCTGGGGCTCCGTGAGGTCTCAGTTCCTTTTGGAGTTCTGGATCTGCCTCTTCTCACCTGCAGTTTTCCTGCCCTCCCCCCACCCCCGCCAGCAAATTCGGCCTTGCCCTCCAGTCCTGCAGGCTCTGTCCCCATCTTGACTATTTGAAAAGGAATCCATAACATTTAGGGTGTCATTTGCTCCTTGTCGCTTCTCCCACTTGGGCTGGGGATGGCTTCAGATTTGTCTTTGCAGCAGATGCCGTAACATCAGCCTGTGCTCAACCACCATCTGTTGAAAGGGTCTCCTTTGCTGTTAGAACACTCGTGCTGAAATGTAAAGGTGCTGGCAAGGCACTTTGTCCCTCTCTAGGCGGGCCAAGTTGGCTCTATAGCACGCTGCTTCGCCAAAAGCTGGATTCCCAGCCTAGGAACCCCAGCAAAGGCCCCTTGTGGACCATGAATGAGAGAGAGCGGTGACTGGTTGGAACCGTGGCCAGTGGCCATCCCTGACAAAGCAAACATATAAACACACCTACAACCCTGTGTGCAGGTTTTCCCGAGAGAGAGGGTTTTTATGATTTTTTTTTTTTTTAAAATACAATGCCATAACTATTAAGTTCCACCCCAGTACACACACACACACACACACACACACACACACACACACACACACCCTGTAACTTCTACCTGGCCAGGTACATTCAACAACTTTTAGTTATGGAAATAAGGTGATCAAATGATGTGTGCCAGTTAGATAAGATCATATCGGAACATTTAAAAATAGATGAGTAACTACTGACGACCAGCAGATAAAGTGGCACGAGGTCGCCAGATGCAACCCGGCCGTGGATGTGTGTGTATGTCAGGCCCACGTGTGCCTTTATTACCCTCCATAAAAGATGACTGCATTAGTTATCATTTTGCTGCGTCTGAATCTCTTTAAAGAAAGTAGAGGTACTGGGGTGCTTGGGTGGCTCTGTCGGTTAAGCGTCCGACCTCGGCTCACGGTTTGTGAGTTTGAGCCCTGTGTCGGGCTCTGTGCTGACAGCTCAGAGCCTGGAGCCTGCTTCAGATTCTGTCTGTCTGTCTCTCTCTATTCCTTCCCCCCTCGTGCTCTTTCTGCCTATAAAAAATAAACATTTAAAGATACATAAAAGAAAGAGGTTTTTTTTAAAAAAGAAAGAGGTTCTGGAAAGAGTGCAAGTTCAGTCCAGAATTAGAGCTGGCTGTCATCTTTTCGCCTCTCCCCTTCAGACGATCTGTTTATAAAAGTCCCTTCCTGGGGTTTGAACTTCTCAAATAACTGAGTTTCTGTTTCTGTCAATGCCGTAAATGGTACATTTACCATCTCTTCATACCTATTAGCTTTAAGTTAGTTTGCCTTGTCAACTTAAAAAAAAACCAAGCCTGGGGGCGCGTGGGCAGCACAGTCTCTGACTCTTTATCTTGGCTCAGGTTGTGATCTCACAGTTCCTGAGTTCGAGCCCCACGTCGGGCTCTGCAGTGATGATGAGGAGAATGCTTGGGATTCTGTCTCTCTTTCCCTCTGCCCCTCCCCAACTTGTGCACGTGTTGTCTCTCAAAATAAAGAAACTGAAAAAAAATTTTTAAAAAGCATGAAAAGGCAATCTAACGTGTCTTTTGTTCTACCATGTATCCTCTTTATTTTTTCATTAAAAAAAATTTTTTTTTAATGTTTATTTATTTTTGACACACACACAGAGCATGAGCGGGGGAGGGTCAGAGAGAGAGGGAGACACAGAATCCAAAGCAGGCTGTAGGCTCTTAGCTGTCAGCACAGAAGCACAGAGCCTGACACGGGGCTCGAACTCATGGACTGTGAGATCATGACCTGAGCCGAAGTCGGACACTCAACCGACTGAGCCACCCAGGCGCCCCCCGTGTGTCCTCTTTATAATTTGCTTATGCAATTTTTATTTTAAGATTGTGGGTATGATACAAACAGCTGTTATTTAAAAAATTGTACAGTATTTATCAGAAAACATATTTTGGATGTTTGTTGATCATTTTGTTACTGATGTTGGTGCACTGAGCTCTCGCCTGCCTTTGGCAGTCGGGAGGCAGTAGTGTAGACAGTGCGAGAGAGAACTCATTTCAACCCACTTCCCAGCTCCAGCAGCCTGCATGAGTTGCGTGCTTCGGGCTCGCCCTCACCCCGCCCCAGTGGACCTGCGCTGATGGGTGGTGGAGGGCAGGAGACGAAAGCCTCTCCCGCACATAGCAAGTGACGGAGCAAATGACACCAAAGCCCTCCTAACCTCTAGTGAACCGACTGCCTTCCTTCCACAGGTCCCGCCCACTTCCCCACACCTGGCTTTTCCTAGAGATTAATTTGGTTTTAAGGCACATGTTGGGTTTCTTTTGGTTCTATTTAGGTGTTAATGCAAGGAAATGATTGATTCACGGAGCCTGCCCGGCGTCTCCACTGCAGACGAAACATTTCCCATGTGTCTGAAAATGGTCCTTGCCCACCTGTCCCTTCTGTGTTCCCTCGCCCCTGTGCCCGTGGATGCTCACGAAGGAAGGGGGTGTTCCGAGGTGGCTGAAGCGTGCTCCCGACAGAGCCGTGGGGCCTTAACAACCGTCACACAGCTCCTGTATCTGCGTATTGCACAAGTGGCCTCTTCGTCATGATTCCGTCTTTGTAGCTTTCGGAGCACGTCTGTAAAATAATAGCAAGACGGCTGCAGGAGTGGGGGAGACTTCCCAAGAGGACACGTCGTTTGGTGGCCGTGACCATCAGCGGCTCTGTTTCCAGCTCCTGATGCCAGTAGGCTGGCACAGTCCTTGAAGCCTCGGGGCCTGCCCTCCCTGCCTGCAGGGGCTCCCCCCTCCCCCACCCCCGGGGTGGAGCAGGACTGAGGCACAGGGGGTGGGTTGAGAGAAACTTCTGTCTGGACCAGGGGTGTAATTTCTCTGTTTTCATCCCTCTTCCTTTGGGGGGGAAAAAAGAGAGAGAGAGAGAGAGAGGGAGAGGGGAGAACGCAGTGGGGCATTTAAACCAGGACAACGCTGCAAAGTTGTTAGGGAGATCCAAGTGTCTGACGTGACTTCTCTTTTTAAAATCTTTCTTCCTGGGGTGCCTGGGTGGCTCAGGTCACAATCTCGTGCTCTGTGAGTTCAAGCCCCGCGTCGGGCTCTGTGCTGATGGCTCAGAGCCTGGAGCCTGCTTCTGATTCTGTGTCTCCCTCTCTCTCTGCCCCTCCCCCGTTCATGCTCTGTCTCTCTCTGTCTCAAAAATAAATAAACGTTAAAAAAAAAAAAAAAATCTTTCTTCCGGAGCAGTGGTCTGTTTTGTTGTGGGAAATGAACAGCCATCTCTCTGGATAAAAATTCTCCGTGATTAGTTTTGTTCTTTCTCTTTCTGCTTCTCTCTTTCATGTACTGGGCTAGTTCCTCAGATCATTTGCTTCGTATTTTAAAATTTAAAAATCCCCCTTGATGTCTTTAGATTATAAACGACAGAATTTTAGAACAAAAAGGGCCTCTACGAATCACTCATTTGCCAAGCATTTTGGTGGGGTACGAGGTCATGGCCATCTGTTAGCATAACTTTTCTCTGTTCTCTCTCTGTCTCTTTTTTTTAGTATCACCCAGCTTCTCCTGTGACTTCCTTTGACAGAGACGAGAATTAAATTGATTAACTGGCTTTTAAGTACTGGGTACGGTGTTAGGTACATTCTACGCATGACCACATTTAGGCCCAACGTGACTCGGAGAAGATGGTATTACCTCTAATGTGGAGGTGAAAAAGCTGCCAGTCCGACAGGACAAGTGGTTTATATCCAGTAACACAGCAGGGTAGCAGTGTAGACAAGAACCGTATAGGTTCAATCCCTCAGTTGATTCGGAGCCACGTGTGGGATGCATTCTGGAATGCTCCCCAGGAAAGCCCTGGCATTGCTTCTGGCCCCTCTCACGGGCACATGGGCGTATTTGTCTTTCACCATCTCGACAGGCCCAGGAAGTGCGAACGCAAGGGAGAGAGACTGTGTAGGGGGCTTGGTGGGAAGGTGAGAACCGTCTCTGAGGCTGCGTGTTCTGCTGGGGGGCTGCCCTGCACAGGGGGTGTGAGCATTGAGTGGGTCAGCAGGAGGGGTTGGTCGAGGACTGTGTGTGTGTGTGTGTGTGTGTGTTGTGCACTTGAGTGGGTCTGCAGGAGGGGCTGACCTAGGACTGTGTGTGGGGGGCTCTTCTTTCTCCTCTGTTGTCCTGTAGCCCTTGGGTTAGCTTACGCAGTCTTCCAGAGTTGTTTATTGTTTGTCTTCCTCTGGCTGGGGGGGCGGGTCCTGCACCCTAAAAAGTGGACCCTGCCTTTATGTCATGGTGTGTCATGATCCCAAGTGTCAAATGACCTGCTTCAGAATGAGAGCCAAGGACCCAAGGGAGATTCTGTGATTAGGCCCAGGGAAGTTGGGCCGGGTTTGTGACCTGTTCAAGTCTGGATTCGGCCTTGTCTAGGGGCCGAGGATGGCTTTTCTGGGGAAGGAGGGAACTTGCAACCAGGAGAGTAGCAGCACCTGCCGGCCCTCCACTAGCCTCCCCCTCCTTTCTCTCCCTTCTTCCTTTATGCCAGCCTGTCCCCGAGGAGCCTGCACAGGAGTCAGCAACAGAGTAGAGGAGGAGTGGCGGGGGTGGTGGGGGGGGTGAGGGGTGGAAACATCCTTGTGCCCTGGGACCAGCTCTGGGGAGGCTACATACAGCAGGAGCTGTTTCCAGACGATTTTTAAGCCCGCCTTCCAGCTCCCAGGACAACTTTGTTCATGTTGGGTTAGAATGGCAACTGGGTGACAAATGTCAACTCTGGGGGCTCCCCGTTTATACAAGCTACAAGTGAGTAAAACGCCAGGAAGGAGACAGAGTCCACTAACGAGTCTGTAGCAACGCATTCTCACAGCATTAAGGGTATGAGCCTGTGGGATGATTGAGTCTGACCATCTACTTTAAAGAGGAGAAACTGAGACCCAGAGAATCAGAGGGAGCTGTGCTGGCTCAACGAGTTGTATTCGTGTCGCGACGGGCTGACTTAGCCCATCTGCACCTCCTCCTCCCCCACCCTCCGCATGACCCCCTTTCCTGCCTTCAAGCACTTGACTTCCCCCTCCCTCATCCCACAGCATCCCAGCCCACCTCTCCTAGCCCCTGAAGACTCCTTACCTGGTTTTCGGTTCCCACAGCTACGGGAGTTTAGAGTCTGAGCCCTGGGTTCGAGTATAGAAGCAGTGGGACAGGGGCCGGTGAACGGTGGGTTGTGTTTTTATAAATCAAGTCTTACGGAAGCACAGCCACATCTGCGGTTGCCACAGTCTGTGGTTGCTTTTGTTGGACAACGGCAGAGTTGAGTAGTTGCAACAGAGACCGCGTGGCCTTCAACAACTAACACATTTCCGCTGACCGGCCCCTGCTGTAGAAGAATCAGCTGTAGAAAATCAGTTGATGTTAAACCTTGAAAGGGAGCCCGCCATAGATCTACCTTTCTACATCACTGAGCTTTTGCTATAAACGGGGGTGGGGGGTGGGGGTGGGGATGGTCAGCGGGTTACAACAGAGGGAAGAGAGGTAATGGGCGTCCAGCAACGTCATTCAAGTACCGCGATCAGCTGTTCTTAATTCATAGGCAGGTCAAAGGTTATATGTTCAGATGAGCACCAGATTTCCCCCCTCCCAATCTTTGACCCAATTCGTTGCACAAACTGAACCATTCTTCTTCTTTCTTCTTTACCTGCCACTTCTAATCCATTGCCAGGACCAGGTGGTTCTCCAGAATACATCCTGAAGCTGTCCTTCTTCCTCCTCCTCCTCTGCTGCCACCCGGCCACTTCAGGCCCAGGCTGTGGCATCAGCTCATAACAGACCTTCCAACCCATTTATTCTTCCTATGGCGGCAAGTTCCAGTCTTCAAACCCATTGCTCGTTATTTCCTTCACGGCAGGCATTACGGTCTGTCTGTATGATCTTGCTTATTTATCTCTTCACTTACTTGCTGTCTTACTTGAATCCAAGCTTCAAGAGAGTAGCACCTTTTTGCATTGTGTGTAGTCACTAGTGTGACCCCCATGGCACCTGGCGTGGAGTGGGTGCCGTATGGAGGAGGGAATGAACAAGGGTAGGTGGTGTTGGAAACACCCTCAGAAATAGCATGTCAGAAACATCAAGAAGAATCATTTCAAATGCACCAAGAACACCTATCCAGCTCCCTGCTCCAAATTGACATGGCTCCCACCTTATGATCTCCCTTTCCCAAGGACGGCTCCTCTCCTCTGCCTTGGCTGTCATGAGAGAGTCCTGCATTACTGCTTGAAGCGGGCTTTATCCCTCAGAAATAATGAGAAGGGGGCAGGGGCGCGGGGTGGGGGGGGGGGAGTGGGGGGAATTGTTGTCCTAGACCAGTGTTGACCATACTTCTTTGACCCAGAATCCAAGTAAGAAGTGTATGTTACCTTGTGATCTGTTATGCTCCATGCATAGACACATGCCCATTTCACAAAATACCACTTTACTACACATGTTTTCTAGTCTGATCTGTTTGGTTCTGTTCTGTTCCATTAACACAATGCTGGTGGTGACCTGTTAGGTCGATTTCAGGACCCATTAATGTGACAGCCCACAGTTTGAAAATAATCTTTAAAATTTGGTACTTATCCTCAGGGATTCACAACCTAGTGCAGAGCCCACAGATGAAGACCTGTATGTAAGGCAGACAGACAGACAAGTGCTGTGTGCAGGTCCAAATTACTGTAGCGGGGGTGGGTGGGGATGGGGGCGGGGGACAGATTCACGAGCTGCTAGAGACATCTCGGAGAAAATGTTATCTTTAGAAGTTAGATTTAAGACTTAATTTAGTTGTTGTTCTTATCTCTCTCTCTCTCTCTCTCTCTCTCTTTTTTAACCTTTCTAACTAATCAGTTCTTTCTACAATACAGGCTCTTGTCTTTTTTTCTTCTTGGGTACTGATGTGTTTTTTTATTGCTAACAGGGAGATGTCTATTATTCTCCAGGTGCTTTTTAATTAAAAAACAAAACTTGGCCTCATCCGTATCTTCTTACTCAATTTATTTTTTTTTCCCTCTACTTTTTCACGTTAGTTTTTTTCGAGCTATATATGTGTGTGTGTATGAAAGATCTTCATTCGGAGACATTTTCCTCTCTATATACACGTAGGTATATAAATGTCATCTTAAAGAATGCATATACACAAAAATGTGTCTCTGAATGAAGATCTTTCTTATTATTTAGAATTCCTTAACCCTAATTGATGCATGGCTCCCACAGTTGTCACAGTAAAAAAAAAAAAAAAAAAAAAATCCCTATTCTTCAGAGAGGATGCAGAAATTTCTGTAAAAGCCCTGACTCTAAATGTATTATACAGCTGTGATCAAATTTCAGCTGCCTTTCCCCTGTTAGGGACATTAAATGTAATTTTTCCTGGCCTAAGAAACTTGAGTATTTCTCTGTGTGCATATTTCCATTAAAATTTTTTTCAAGTCACCCTTTTTACTCTTCTGAACTGTTACGTGAGACCAAGGAGGATATTTGCACGAGATGCAATGCCAGACGCTTTCTGTTCCTTTCGAGCTCTACAGTCATTGGAGTAGACAGATGAGTGTCCCCATGGGTGTGTCCCAAAGATGCTTTTTTTGTTGTTTGTTTTTCTCTCTTTGGAAATTCTAAGTACGAGATATTGACATTCACGTCTGGTCTGTGAAAACCAATCAGCCATCCCACGTCTCTCTCCCAGTGAAATGCAGAACTGATCAAGGGAGGAATCCTTATGACCCAAAGCCTGGGCAACCGTCTGCAGTGAATAAACGTTGCAAATATGTGCCGACCAGCTTGAAATTAAACCTGGGCTTGGTGGTCACCCCTTAAGACCCGGGTGAAAGAAAACTTCTAGCAGCTAGGCTCCTGTGAGTCAGAATTGGCTTTCTGAGCATGGGAGGAGTTACGGTAGCGAGTACATAGAACAGGTGGTGCATAGAAGGCAGGTGGGGGCACGGATGGAAATAAAGGGAGCATCGTAGAAAGCAGAAGAGCTCTTCAGGGTGGGTTTGCTGAGCCCGGACCAACAGTACCTGTGAATCTGCTGGCAGCTCCTCCCACTGCCACTTGGAACTTGGTGCTGCTTTTATGAGGGTCGGCTTTGGGAAAATCAGATTTGATTTAGCAAAAGGCATTGGAGAGCCAGCTTTGCTCCCTTTATTCCGTCAGAAAGGAGACGTTCGTGACGTCATCCACCGTTATTGAGTACCTCTAGGCACCTGTTACAGGTGTTTACATCATGCCATTGCTGGCCCTCACACCTATCCCTGGTGGAGGGGGTCTTTGTTTTGCCAAGGAGGAAGCCGAGACTTTCTGGGGACCCTGATTTTCCCAGGACCACACAGGAAGCGTCTCTCTGGCTGCAGAATTCCTAGTTCTGACTGTACCTCCCCCTGCTTCTTGCACCTGGATCACTTACCTTGCAACCTCCCCCTTCCCGGCACCTGTGGGTTTTTTCCGTGTAGTTGGTAAATAGTAATGTAGTGTAATAAAAAAGATACTTAGGTCAGGGTTAGGAGAAACCACATTCTTGGCTTATTGTTATTTGCCCAAGAGGGCCAGTTGTCCTTCATTTCTTTGTCATAATTTTATTCCCTGTAAGAATAGACGGTCCCACCCTGAGAGCCACAAAACAATTTTTTTTTTGTTTGATGAAAACAAAAGCAGTTAGGTTCCCAGAACAGAGATGATCTCCGTTGCAGAAATGTTTGGGTTGCACGAGGGTCCTGGCCTCCCCAGGTTGCTGGTTAGGGGCCTTACAGGGTTCACTGCACGGGGCTCCACAGGGAGCCTTTGGTGGAATCAGGCCAGGACCCCCCCATCTGCCCAGGAGTTACTAGCTTTTGGTTTGTTTCACGTCATCCAAATTTGGTAGTTACCGGTCTGCCCCTCCCTCTTCTAGAAAGTGTGCTTTGCATCTCTTTTCCAACCTGGCAGCTCATTTGGTGGCCTGCCTGCTTTACCGGGAAAGTCTCATCCATGCCCCAAACTGTTCCGGGTTTGAAAATGTACACATGGAAGGAAAGGCCACTTAAGGACGTTGGATTTTTCAAAGTTGACATTTTTCATGTCTTTAGACCTCCAGATGGTGAAACTGGAACGTTGGTGTTCAGCTTAGGCTGGTCGGCCTGACTGGGACCCGTGTTTGGGCTCAGGCCTGCGCCCTGGGCGTGGAGGGTGGGGTGACCAGAGGCTCCAGCCCCCCTTCTCTTCTTGGCTTTGAGCAATTCTCTGTTCATAAGGCACCAGAAAGAGTTAATTCCAGATCCACTGCTCACTGATGTTGTGATAGTAAAGAATTCTAATGGGTTCTGCGAATAAGTTTGTGAGTAAACTACTTGGTGAACTCATGACTGAAATACAAATTTTTAAAAGCCTCTTTAAAGATTTTAGGAATAGGGGCGCCTGGGTGGCTCAGTCGGTTGGGCGTCCGACTTCGGCTTAGGTCATGACCTCACGGTTCATGCGTTCAAGCCCCGTGTCGGGTTCTGTGCTGACAGCTCGGAGGCTGGAGCCTGCTTCGGCTTCTGTGTCTCCCTCTCTTTCCCTGTCCCTTCCCTGCTCATGCTCTTTCTCTCTCTGTCTCAAAAATAAATTAAAAAAAAAAAAAAAAAAAAAAACATTAGAAAAAAAAAGGTTTTAGGAATAACTTAATTTTTGTTTTCCTTGTAAGGGATTTTCTTGGAGTTTTTCCCCCTCTAATAGTTAAACAGTTTTATTGTTTGCTTTCTGAATGTTCCTGTAGTACAATAGTTCTGAAAATAAGAGAGTCAGTCCCTTGGCTGCAAGCATGGGGTGGGCGCGGGTTTATGTAATTTGACTTCTTTTCTCTCCAAATCAGTAAATATTTACAAACGACCTTATCAAACCGCTTGGGTACATTCGGTCACTTCTGAAAGCATACAGTTGGAGTAGCGACTGCCTGTCGGCACACTGCCAGTTCAGCGGGCCTCTCAGGAAGGACTTAACTTTTCTTTTTTAATAAAAATGCTGTCCACAGACCAAAAGCGGGCCTCAGAGCAAGTCTTTCCATAGAACCAGTTTTAGAAAATTTGCATCCTAAAGTTGGACTTCTAAAGATTCGACTCCTTTAGGTCTATGAACTGCGGCATCCAGAAAGTAACTACTGGCTTCTGGCTTAGGTTTAACCGCTGCGGCCTGAGTTCTTTTGTTTCTTGGGGAAGGTAATTACAGAATTCCATTGGAAGCTTAAATGCCATTCTTTTGTAAGTAGGAAAAAAACAAGTCGATTCCTTTTCTGTTTTTTTGTGAAGTGGTACCGAAATAATATGGCTCGAAAACATAACCCTTGCATTTTTTTTTTTACAGCGGAGATGGGAGTTTTGAGGTACCCAGCCCTCTTTTGCTTTCCACATTTGAAATCTGACAAATCTAAAACTCATTTTCTAGAAGAGAATACATACGTCCTTCAGAGTTGACACTGAGAAATAATAAAGGAGTCTGAGTTTGGGGGTCGGCAGGGTAGGAAAATCACAATATTATTGTATCAGCATCACCTGGTAATAACATGTTCATTTCGTCTGTCAGACTTAATCCAGGTAAGGCTGAAGTGCGTTTTATGGTGCTGCATTGTCAGGGTACGATATTCCGTATTTGTGGCTAGCAAACGCCAAAAAAATAAGCGAGAGGCTCTTAAAAATAAGCAACTGGGGTAATTGCGATTCATCTACTTGCTGCCGAATCCTGGGTGTTTCTTCTATTAATCATTTTTATGTTTTCATTTTCTTTGCAGAGCATTGGGAAAGGGTCATTGTGGTGCATAGACCCAGAGTATAGACAAAATCTAATTCAGGCTTTGAAAAAGACACCTTACCACCCATACTCACACGTGTTCAATACACCCCCTGCCTCTCCTCAGGCGTATCAAAGGTAAGCAATTCAGAGGGTTTTTTTTGGTTTTTTGGTTTTTTGGTTTTTTGGTTTTTTTGGTTTACTGAAGTTGCATTATTTTGGCCGAGACAGGCACTGAACCTAATTCAATAGACTGTACAATATGAAAAATAACTGTAGATAAAGGAGAAAGGAATAAAGTTATTACTGGAGGCATACCCATTGTTGTATTTCCTGCAAACCTTCCCGCTTCTGCTGCTTCGGAGGAATGCGCTCAGAAGGCTTCTTGGTAGGTGACATGCTGTCTTCCTGGGTAGAAACATTTACAAAGAAAAGTTGACAGCTTTAACATCTCGGGGTGTCACAGTCTGTTGGGATAGAAGTACGGGAACGAGCCAGGTAAGCGATTCCAATGCCTTCCCAGCATCCGACCGAAAGCGTCTACAGGTATTCACTGAAGGACTCGTTGATTGTTGTCATTCCTGGTCTCCATGTAGACGGTGCTCCAGAGGGATCATTTTGTTGTGGTTACTTGGTGTTTGCCTCTTCAAGGAGAATCGCAGAGAACAATGGAGACTTTTGTTCCCCCTGCCATGCCCATTTGTTTTGAGACAGTGAGGTCATGGGTGCCATTTTTACACCAATGTAATTGGAAGGGAGGATAGGAAGCTTGTCACTTAAAAAAAAAGGGGGGGGGGTGTGTTAATGTCAGATTCCAAAAAAATAGCCACGTGACAGATAACAAATTTTACCATAGATTTGCTGTCACATAGTGCTTGGGTTGGAAATACATCCCTCACTCCTGCCAAAAAATTTTTTTCCTTTCACGTAAAGAAGTGCTTCTGCTGTAACCACCCGGTTGAGAGAAATTATCCTTGGACTACAAGTTTATGTCAGTGAGGGATGGCGTGGGTTCGTAGATTTCAGCAGTTTTATAGTCCACTTGTTTGGCAGATTCTCTCCCTAGTCTGGTGTTTGCTGTGCAGAGGGGAGCACACAGTGATCCTCTGAAACCGCATTAATGAAGTTCTTGTGCATCTTAGTTGAGAAGCATTCCATCACAGGCCCCAGACAATCAGTCTTCAGCAAGAGACGCGGAGGAACAGCTGGGCTCTCCGAGAAGACTGCTGTATGTCTGCCTTTGCTAGGCGATTAGCGTGATGGTAGCCATAGCAACTGGAGCATCTCCATAGTAACGCGTAGCCGAGACAGGTGCAGTTGCATCACAAGGCTGTTTGTTGCCTGGCAAAAGGACAGGCCATTAGTACTTAGATATACGCTGTTGCCTTAGGAACAAATAACCCTACATAGCAACTACAGTTGGTTTGAAAGATTTGGTAGGGGGGAAGAAAAGGTTGTAGCGGCTTTTGTCCGTGTTCATAAAAATCAGTGCAAGCATACTTTATTGGAAATGACAACTTGAGGTCATATAGCTGTAGGAGATAAAATGGGATTTTCCGAAGCAACCCAGCCGACATTGTAGAAATGTCCAGAAGGACAGAGCCATATGTTTGGTTTTTTTCCTCGTGGCTGTAGCTACTCCTGAAATGGAAGGGAACCGGGATCGGAGAATTGCTCATATCTGAGGTTGGCGGGGGACGCGAGGATACTTTCTGGAATTTCCCTTAGATTCTCACGTTCCTTTGTCATTCTCCTCCTCCTCCCTCCCACCCTCCTGACCCCACAGAGCACCCTTGACTCTCCTCCCCAGTGTGTATCTGGGAAGTATTTCATATCCTTTTGTTCCTGGGAAGTTAAGAACATAAGTGTTACTCACTGGGTCATATCACTGGTTCATTTAGACAGTATTTTGTTGCCAAATGTGACCCCAAGGGAAACGCAGTAATTATTTAATAATTTGAAGGATTATGGTAGAGCCGTAGGGACTGCATACTCAGGCAGAGGCTTTCTGAGCTGGCCTAAGCTTAATGACTTCATTTGATTTTTTAATATAGGCATAACAATGCGGACAAACCAGAGCTTTTGTAATGAAAATAATTTCCGATCGAATACTCCAGATCCTGTTCTGTCACCTCCGGTTCCTTTTCTCCCAGGTGACTGAAGTTCAAGTTTCTGCATCCACCCATGCGGGCACTCAGATGTCACCTCCATAAAGGTCACTGGAGGTGGAGTGAGATGGTGAATCAGATTCTATCTAGACTGCCTCGTCCGTGTCTTAAGTCTGAGGACAAGTCACTTGCCCTTCATCTCACAGCTTAGGTTTTGCTCCCATCTCCTCTAGTGTGTGAACTTGTACTAAACATCCTCAGTACTGGATGACTGTACAATGTTTGTATAGCTTACACCGAAGGGGTATTCAGTTCAATCCTAAGCCATTGGGCCACTTGTTGATGTGACTTAGGGAAGATGGAAGGGGGACAAAGCACGTCATTAAACAGGGACCAGAAATGCCAGCGTGACTTTATCTGGCAGGTCTGCTGTGATGCGGGGAATCCCTTGCCAGCCCCTCGCAGAACTGCAGTGTGGGGCACCTGGGAAGTGCTTGGCTCTCACGGAGCTGGTACTTAGCACGCTGAAGATGGTGATTAGACCGGATGGGTGGTTATTGCTAGCATTTGCACGTGTGCTTGGCACGGCAGCAACTCGAAACCGAGCTGCAGGTGGCTGAAGACTGCCGGGGAGAAAAGCTATCTGAAAAGACTGCCCCATACCATCATTCATGGCCAAATACGAGAGATAATCAATATTGTAGCTCGTAGACTCAGGCCTCCGTTTTCCAGGATACCCTTTTGGATGTGTGTTAGGCTGGTCCTCTGTACCTGCTTCTTTGGATGCCACAATCGTAAACTGTTTTTGATTGAAATGCAGAGCTCGGTGACATCGGCCCTTCTGTTAGTCTGCTGGGGCTGCTGGGGCTGCTGGGGCAAAGAGTCGAGTGACTTAAACAACAGAAATGTATGTTCTCCTAGTTCTGGAGGCTGGAAGTCAGAGATCAAGATGTCAGCAGGGTTGGGGCGCCTGTGTGGCTCAGTCGGTGAAGCGTCCGTCCAGCTCTTGGTTTTGGCTCAGGTCGTGATCTCACGGTCTGTGGGGATCGAGCCCCGTGTCGTGCTCTGTGCTGTCAGCCCAGGGGATTCTCTCTCTTCCCCTCTCTCTCTACCCCACCTCTGCTCGTGCTCACTCTCTTTCTCTCAAAAGTAAATGAATGAACATTGAAAAAATTAAAAAGATGTCAGCCGGGTTAATTCCTTGTGAGGCTGTGAGAGAGAATCTGTTCCAAGCGTCTTTCCTGGCATCTGGTGGCGCTGGCTGGCCTTCTTTGGCCTTCCTTGGGTTATAGAAGCATCACTTTGATCTCTGCCTTTATTTCATGTGGTGTTCTCCTGGTGTGCTGTGTCCGGATACCCCCTACCCCCGTTTAAAGTTATTTATTTATTTTGAGAGAGAGAGAGAGCGAGCAAGTGAGCATGAGCAGGGGAGGGGCAGAGAGAGGGAGAGAGAGACTCCCAAGCAGGCTCCACACTGTCAGTGCAGAGCCTGATGCGGGGCTCGAACTCCTAAACCGTGAGATCATGACCTGAGCCAAAATCAAGAGTCAGATGCTTAACCAACGGAACCACCCAGGTGCCCCCAAATTTCCCCTTTGCATAAGGACACGAGTCACATTGGTGGAGTGACCTACCCTACTTTAGTATGATCTCATTTTAACTAATTAGACCCCCAATGACTCTGTTCCCCCCAAAAGGTCACATTCTGAGATACTGGTGGCCAGGACTTTAACATGAATTTTGGTGGGAGGGGACACAGTCTCAGCCATAATAGCTCTTTTCCTTGTAAGGCATTTTTGCTGGTAAGAATATGGAGAAAAGTAAAGAGGTAGTGAAAAGACAAAACGATGGGGCACGTCAAAGGGACAAAGGAGACCATCTGAAATAGGTCCTAGTGGCCAAAACAGGGACAATATGAGCAACAAAATAACAGTGTTGGGTTATAACCCAGGATATAAACTAAATATCTGTGAGCCCACACTGACACAAACAAATGATGGAGGAAGAAAACGGGTATCGAGACAAGTCTCCTGTATACGAAAGAATTCCAAACGATTTAGGTAGAGCCTCCTCTGCTCCCGGAGTTGGCGCTTATTAACTCCTCACCCCGAGTGGCTGCATTTAATGACTTCCTTCCACAGAGTGAGTATGGAAGGAAGCAGAAGAGCAAGTTTATAGCCGGAAGACCTGGCGCCCAGCACCTTGGCCTAGTGGTGGTCTCAGCTAACGTCCATGATAAGAAGTTGATATCACGCATCTTTGATAACGATGTCGTGGAATTGACGGTTCACCTCGGTGGTCCCCCACCAATCCATAACCCCTGCTTAATCACGGGAAAAACATCAGACAGTAGTCTTGTCCCCAAGGTGGCAGCGTTGGGGGAAGGTGGGCACTCTACAAAATACCCGTCCAGCACTCTTCAAAGCTGTCAAGGTCATCAAGAGCAAGGAAAGTCTGGGGGTGCCTGGGTGGCTCAGTCGGTTGAACATCTGACTTGGGCTCCAGTGCTGACAGCTCAAAACCTGGAGCCTGCTTCAGATTCTGTGTCTCCCTCTCCCTCTCCCTCTCCCTCTCTCTCTCTCTCTCTCTCTCTCTCTCTCTGCCCCTCCCCTGCTCGTCCTCTGTCTCTTTCTCTCTCAAAAATAAACATAAAAATTGTAAAAAGAAAGAAAGAAAGAAAGAAAGAAAGAAAGAAAGAAAGAAAGAAAAAAAGAAAGAAAGATAAAAAGAAATGCAAGGAAAGTCTAGAAAACTGTCACAGACCCGAGGAGGCTGAATGGGTGATATGCTATCCTGGATGAGTTCCTGGAGCCCAAAGGACATTAGGGAGAAACTAGTGACATGTGAATAAATGGTAGAGTTTAGTGGATGGTAATGTACCAGTGTTGGCTCCTTAGTTGTGGCAAACGCACCCTAATATGTAAGCTTTTAACTTTGGGGGAACTGAGTGAAGGACGCAGGGGAGCCCTGTGCTGTCTTTGTAACTCTGCCGTTGAAGAAAAAGCGTTCCCCAACACACACACACGCACACACACGCACACACACACACACACTAGTTGAGTTTACCAATTTTAAATATCCCCGTCATTCTCGATGTAGTGAAAAGTCAGGTCACCACAGCAGTTGTACAAAAGCTCTTGCCTGACTTCTTTAATGTCTGCCTCTATCCTCGTTAACCATACGTTTGGCGGGCTGGTGGGCGGGAGCTCTTGCTTTTACCTCATTCTCTGTAGCAGCTCCTGGAGCCACACGAGAGGACATGACTGTCATTTGGACACTACAGTTCTTGGAACTTTATTTTTGTGAAATGGCACCCAACTTTTCCTTGTAAGGTCCCCATGGCCAAGTTCAGGAAACTCGAGCTGACCACGCCAAGTCGGCTTCCTTTAGGACACCCAGCCACTGCCAGCGTGGCCTTCAGACTCCAGGCCTGGAAAGAGGAGGGAGGGATGGTATATTTGGGTTTCTTGCCCACACTCTTTAAGAAAAGTCCTATTGTCTATTTTGATGGTTTTTCTTACATATGCCCTCCTTCCTACACAAGGAATTTCTCGTTAAAGGATATGCATATTTTAATGCTTTTGATATAGATATTGCCAGATTGCCTTCCAATTTTACACTCTGTTCCAATCTATACTCCCACCATCTTTTTAGGAAATTCCCATTTTCTAACCTTTCTCCATGTCTGATGGTTAAATAAACAGTTCCCCAGTGGGTGACCTCAACTTTTGTGATTTTGCTACTTTACAGTAGAGACATTTAAATTTTACAGTACTGGATTAGTGCCCTGTGAATAGTGGATGTCTCATCACAGTGTTTATGACAGCAGATTGTTTTTAAAAAATTATGTATGTGGATGGATCTTACGTAATACCTTCTCTGGTGTAGGCACCAACCCAAAATCAGTTTATAGAAGAAACACTTTAATCATCTCTCACCATAGGTGGGAACAGGTTTTATAATTAATCAAAAAATATGGTTTATAGAGAGTTTCCTGGATGATCAGTTTTCAGAGAAGGGAAATTTGATAACGTACAACGAGCCAGTGTGGTTCTGTGCTTCTTTGGCATATACAAAGATATCTCAGCGTCTCATATGCCTCTGATGTGTGTGACGGGTTGGCCGTGATTGGCCTGTAGATGAACAGTGAACCCTGAGTGAGGGGACTTTTGTTCCTCAACTCACCTTCAGTTTGTTGTTTACATATCTTCACTCTAAAAATAAGGACAGCATATTTTATATTTTATGTGTTGTGGCCTAACATATGTGAAGTTAGAAAAATCCACAAGACTTTGATCTAAGTCTGAAGAATTATGTTTTGGATGACTTGAAAATTTGGAGAGTCAAAACATTAAAGTGTCTGTTGCTGTTACTCTTTTTTTTTTTTTTTTTTTAAAGGAAAAAAATCCTGGGCATTCAAACTTGTCATTTAGCGCTTTACGTTTCTTTCTGCCTCTTCAGACCATTTAGTGAGCTGCAAAAAATACATTAACGTCCTCTGCAAAGATTTTGGCATCTTGATATTGAGGGTCTTAATGAAAGTGTCTGATTTTAGTGCTGGCGCAGCAGAAGGTTTTATTTTATCCTGCCTGCTGCCCTATTCATGTGCTTTCTGCTCGTTCTTTGTGATTTTTGTTTTTAAATGCTAACATGGCAGAGTAATACCACTAAGGATATAGAAGTTGTACAGAGTGATCAGTATATATTCAAAGTAATGAAGTCATGAGTGATTCCTCACCCGGTAAGTGAACTCTGGCTGAAGGAGGGAACTGGTAATGGCGGATGGGGGATTGCATTGGGAGGAGGGGGGGGAACGGGAGGTGTTTGGGGAGCTCATCCTTTTAGACAATTAGAAGATTAGAAAATCCTTAGAATCTTAAGCTTGTTAACATAACTGTGTTAATTCCCTCGCTAAAATGCTGAATTTGCACCCAGCAAGGAAGAGCTTAGTCATTGCTTGGATAACATCCAATAATTTTTTAACTTAGAAGACATCTTTCATTCCAGTTGTTCAGAGAGGTATGCATTTAACTGTTGGCAGAAGACCTGTAAAACCACAATCAGGTCAGCTTTAGCTTGCACGGAAGGCGTTTGCACTGAAGGCCTTTAATTGTCGGATTGTCGTGTCATGGCAAATTTTAATTTGGTCAGACATGAAAGAAGCATTGAGGATGCAGATTAGTTGCATCGTAATTGCCTTTCGAATATTTTACTTGTAAACGATATATTTGACGGAAACGGTAAATAGTTTTTTAAATTCTCTTAGTCCGTATGCTCGTCGGTGTAAGTTTAATTTAAGAGGGTGAGTGAGGTGTGAGGTCTTTTGAAAGAGTATTCTTAAACTGCAACTTTTCCCTTAGGGTAATTAAAAAAATTTTTTTTAAGTGTTTTTATGTATTTTTGAGAGACAGAGACGGTGTAGGCAGGGGAGGGGCAGAGAGAGAGGGAGACACAGAATCGGAAGCAGGCTCCAGGCTCTGAGCTGTCAGCACAGAGCCCGATGAGGGGCTCGAACCCACGAAGTGTGAGATCATGACCTGAGCCGAAGTTGGGTGCTTAACCGACTGAGCCCCCCAGGCGCCCCAGCTTAGAGTAATGTTTAAAAAAATATTGAATTACAAAAAATCAATAGGAAGCTTCTTTGTGCTTACTATATAGAAGGATATGCTAAATTAATATGGTCAAACAGCTATGGGATTGACAAGATTTTGTCATGGTAGTACTTCCAAATATAAAGTTTATTTTGTTAAAAAATTGTCAAGACAGGTTGTAGAAAAGGCTTAAAATTGTAGGGGTTCACTCTTGCATATTAAAAACAAACAGTGCTCATTTATAGCGTGAGCTTTAAAAATCCATTAGTTGGCTATAATTTTATTTGCATGTCAAATCATATTATCTTTTGACTTCCATTATATTTTCTGAGTTGGTCGCAGAGTATTTTTTAATCTCAGCATTTTGCCTTCATTATGCTGTCCATTGTACATTTCCTTCTCATTCAATCCTACATTATTTTATTTAAATGGAAAACAGCCCCCTGTTATCTTTGAGCACTTAGGTACTAGGCATATCGTGTGAATATTGTGCCCAGTCATCCAATTCTCCTCTGTTTTTACGTGCGCTTAGAAAGTTGAATGTGTAAGCAGCCGGCCCGATCACATCCCTTTTACTCAGGTACTGAGTAAAACTCGTGGCCGGGAGAGCCACACGGACTTAACCTTTTCATCCTCTGATCTCTTCGGGTACCCTCAGTCCTGATTTGTATTCTAATAGCAGAAGTGTTAAGATCTCTTGAAATCTAATAAATTTCTGTCGAACTATCTCCTGAGGTGATGGGTGGCAAAGAGGTTCTGTGTCCCTAATTCCTGGTTAGAAGGTCGAGGTGGTGGACCCACCAGGAGTCTGGGGTCTATGCCAGTTGTCTTCCTGTTTACTTGCTGTTCCAAGGAGCCAGCGGAGGATGGGAGGACTGGAGGGCCGGACAGATCCCTGATCAGAGCGTCTTAGGCATTGTTAGGCAGTGTCCACAAAGTGGGGCTGACCTGTATTCTGCGTATTTGTCAAACTCCTCACCTTCCCACAGGGGGAGAAATTGATCTGTGTGTCTGAAATATGAAAGAACTGTCAAAAATGCCTGAAATCAATGATGTACAGTGTGAAACAACAGACAGTGTATTCTTTGTTTTGCAGCAGTGTGAAATTGGCAAATTTTTTTTTATCACAATAGAAAATAAAAACCCACCAGGGCTGTGTGTAAGCCTCCCCTTTCCCCATCTTCCTGTTTACCAAATATCTCTGGATTTTATAGATTAAAAAAAGGAGGGGGGATTAAACATAGAGGTGTAATATAATTGGATTTAGCCGGAGTGGAACCCATCATTCATAAAAGATTTGAGGAAGATAGAGTGGAGAAAGGATTAGCTTACTGTAAGTGTACCGGCAGTGAATCATGTTGATCAAAAGGGCACTATATGTAGTCTTAGATAATATTAATAAACGTGTTTGAACAAGTGATGTGATGGCTGGTAATTCCCACTTTCCGTGTGGCTCAGACCTCACTGGGAAGTTTCTGTCCAGATGGGAGGGCACTTTGAGATGATGCAGAAAGCAGTCAGACCGGCTAGGGGGTCTAGAAAGAGCTGGGAATGTGTAATCGGGAGAAGAACACTTTCAGAAGGTCAGCATGCCAGCCCTCTTCAGCTCCACCTAGGAGGAGGGATTGGGTCCACTGGGTCAAAGTTACAGAAAGAAAGATCGGGACTCACTTAAAGAAGATCTCTCTAATAGAATAGCATCTAACACTGTGCCAGGTACACAACAGGAGCTGGATGAATGTTTGGGTTGATGGGCGGACGAGCTACCCCTGGGGATGCTAGTCAAGACGACCAGTTGCCAGGGTGCTTTGGAAAGATTTAGGTATTGCCTGGAGAATTGGCAAGGTTATTCCTTCCAACTCTTGAGCTGTTCTGTTTCCAAGCCCGCTGAGCTGCTGTGGCGGTACAGGGATGGCGTTATCACCCCATAGCTTGGTGTTCGTCATTCTGCAAGCCCACGGTATTAGACTGGAAACAAAACATTAGGGAAAATGTGCTTGGCTCTCTTACTCAGAAATGAGAGGTCAGATTCTTCTCTTGAAATCGTGAAGTCCAGATTTCAGGACCGTGATGGGACTAATTTAGTTACTCTTTATTCTGTGTCATCCAGCTTTTTGATTCGTGCCCTATAATTACCTCCCTTGTTTTAGTGACACTTCTCTGCATTTCCTTCCGTGTGAATAAAATTATCACCGCGGTGTTTTGCCAAGCAGAAGATCATTTCCAAAAGCTGTCCATCAAATCATCCAGACCTTCCCCTCATTGTTTATCCACTGAATTAATGAGAGCAACACCCACCCTTTGTATAAATCTCCACGCGGGAGCCAAACTGGTGTCCTTGTTCTGTAGAATCACATGTTTTTGGCCGGAGCCTCTGATCACATTCTTAACCTTTTGTTTTTCTTACGTAAGGTCTGTGTCACATTATTTGTCAAACTATGTTTGAGAGACTGCCATTTATGTGAAAGGTGCAGAAAGAGAGTGAGAAGCATCAGAAATTTAGTTAATTGCTAACTGCTGCTGATTTTTAAGTCATGTGGAAAAAAACATCCATAAACCATTTAGACACATTTCTTAATCCTTATCTTTCTGGATGGAGTTGCTTAATCCCAGTAGTCCCAAGTTGAGACACATTGACGGTGTGTTTATCAGCTTGCAAATGGAAAGTTTTGGTCAAAGTTTGCTAACCAGCTGCTTATTCCACCCATATCTGTGTGACAGACTGAGTACTCCTCACCCCCTCAGCACACATTCCCCATCTAGTTTGGGAAAAAAAAAACCATTCAGAGGAAAACAACTAAAAGAATTTCTTAGTTTTCTCTTCCTCCTTCCCTCTCTTCCTCCTCTCGCTCACCCGCTTCCTTCTGCCATTCTGGGGCTTCTGAGTGACGGGCTCCTTTTCAGTATAAGGAGAGCAGAGTTTTGTATCTTCGGATTCTTTTGAGCTAGAAGCTGATACACACCCCTTTTACGGCCCTTAGAGAAACTGAGGCACATAGAGAGACTTTCCCCTTGTAAACTTTCCAGCAGAGTCAGTCACTGGAGGTGGGTGTTCTGGGCGCTTTGGTGAGCCCCCTGCCCAGCCTTGTGGCCACCTGCACTTGCTGTGGAGTGGACCCCTGCTGGCCCTGCGGGTGGAGCGTTGGGTACAGCAGCTGTGACATCCTCAGGAGGAAGAGAGAAGTCTGGGAAGCAGTAAGGACGCCGAAAAACGGAAAAGATCCAAAGATCCCAAACTCTCAGAGTGTGGCACTCACTTCCCCAGCGCTCCCTGTCCCCCTACCTCCCCACCCCTGCCTGGCAGAATTCCGCCCCCGTGGTAGACTAGAAGTCAGACCAGGCGCTCTGCTCTGGGCCTGTGCCCGATGAGCCTTGGTGCCTTGCGAGAGGACGCACAGCGGAGCCAGACTTGAGTGTCCCACATGTGCCAGCACAGACTGGGACTGGAGGGTCCACCAACTCCTGTAGGCCACCCGCCATCCAGCCAGGCTCCTGGCAAAGCCCAGCAAGTCCCAGAAAGACAGGCAGGTTAGAGCCACTCCCGGGCTCCCCGTTGGCTGTGCCACCGCGGACAAGTTACCTGACCTGTCCAAATACCCAGTTTGTCATCGCTTGTGTGGCAGAACCATACCTACCTCGAAGGAGTGCTGTAGACATGCAAGTGAAGTAGAAGGACGTGTCAGGCGCTTAGCCCTTGTGCCTGGCCCGCAGAAAATCCATGCACCTTAATATCTCCTTCCTCCCCACCGCCAGACTTTCTTTTGATGATTGTACAGTCTTGTGTTCCCACAAGCCGCATACCAATTTATAGATGGGTTTGCGTTGTAAAGTGTCTTTCTATCCTTTACATTCCGTAGTTTCCACAAGATTTAGGGTCTGTGAAAATCAGTACTCTCTTGGAGTTTTCTCTCCCACTGCTTGCTTGCCTGCTTTATTTATTTATTTATTTGAATAGAATTTATTGTCAAATTGGCTAACCTACGGAGGGTAGCGTGCTCTTGGTTTTGGGGGTAGATTCCCGTGGTTCATTGCTTTCTCTCCCAATGCTCTAAACAGAACCCTGCATACAGGTGTTCATTCAAAAGATATTTATTGATGATTTCTCTTAGGAAGCAGAGCACAGATTATAGAGTAGTGCAAAACATTTTCTTCTAGCTGCTCGGGGATGCCGGAATCATTGGCCGCTGTCCTCGCCTCTGCTGTCACAAAGACACATCAGTGCTTTTGCAGTGTTGGCGCTTCTGGCTTTCCATCTTCTTCCCCATCTGTCTGCCAAGGCCCTGGTGTACCTCTGGGTGGCACAAAGCCTGACTGTTTGGACCCGGTCACTCCTGAAGCCTAAGAGAGACATCAGGCTACTCTGGGATGGAAAGGTTATAAATTCCAGGCTGTTGACTCCAAGGCACCCAATATTGTCAGAGGACTAAACATTTTTGCAGCTGCCGTAGAAAATGCAAATGTGCTTGAGGTGGTACCGGCCAGGGATTGCGCCAGCTTTGTGTCATTCATTATTCCTCTGAAAAGAAGCCTCCTCTGTATGCTTCCTGCCGAACACAGCCCCTGAAAGGTGAGGTGTTCCAGCTCTACCTTCCCTGATCATAACGGGAGGAGTTTTCACCACAGGCCGGCGCAAACAGTCAGTTGTGCTCATTCTCCACCAGAGACGTAATCCGCGTTTAAATCTCTTGTCAGTAACTCATTAGTTTCTCCCCCCCTACATTCTTTCCCTCTTTGATGAGAACAAAGCCCGTCTCCTCCTTGCGCCGGATCTTGCCTGGATCTTGCCTCTCTCTCCCGGGGAAACCTCACTGTTTTACTTTCATCCCTTCGGAAGAAAGTCACCCAAATGTTCCCCTTCCCTACCTGCTAAAAGATGAGGATTTTGTTCTTTGTACTTTAAAATCCGCGTTCAGAAGTCACAAATACGTGGTGCCCCAGCCCCTGGCTTCTGCGGAAGGTACGCGGGCGATAGACACCGTGCCTTGACCAGCCAAGGGCCCCTTGCTTGAGCAGACCCTCCTTCCAGCTCTTTAATGGACTGTTCTAGAGAAAGGAAGGCTTGGACATAATGGTAACTCCAGTGGAATTTTATTCTTATTAAATGCCTTTGAAGCTCCCTCTCTCTAACACCACCCCCTCTCACCCTCCCTCTTAGATGTGGATGTGTTCTGTCATCAGGGCTGTTGAAGTCAAAGTTAGAGGAAAACCAACCTGAATTTCTGTAAAACAGCTCTTTGATGCAGAGTAAGGCAAAAATCTATTTCCACCAAACAGTCTAGACTTATAAGGAACCAACTATGAATGAATGTCAGATTTTTAGCAGTACAGGATTATAAAAATTGTGTAATTGAGCTAGTCCCTCCTGTTTTGAACCCTAAACCATTCTGGACTGTGGGTGGGAGGCGGAAAACCAAGTGTTTGTTGAATACCTACTATGTGCCAGGCTTCGTATAACAGACCATCATATATGCAGTCTGGCCTAACTCTTAAAAGGGCCCGCTGCAAATGAGGTTATTACTGTTGTACATTTGAGAGAACGAGGGCTGAGAGAGGCATGTGCCTGCTGCTGGCTGAGCGGGGACCTGAGCCAACACAGCCACCTCATTCTGACTGCACAAACCCCACTCTTCCCGCCACGATTCGGCATCTCATGGTCACTGTCTCCTATGGAAGTATTCCCCGCTATCTAATATTTGAAGAGGTGAGCCTGGGAGAGGAGAAATGGCGTATCACCTTCTCAAAGGCATTTTAGGTGCTGTAATATAAAGAGGGCAGGACAGATGGCGGTGAGTCCAGTGAAGAGGCCACTGTAGTAGATGAAGCCATTGGAGATGAATCTCTGAAACCGAGATTGAGAGGAGGGAGCAGAGGCACCTGGAAGGAGATCTGTGGGCTTGGTGGCGGAGGGGTGGAGAGGAAGCCAAGAGGGTCCTGACCTGTGCGGATGGAGGAAGTGGGGACAGAGGCATCTGAGGACCGTGGCACGTGCGTGGGTGCGTGCATGTGCGTGAGGCTCACTCTTCTGTTTTAAGCAAAAATAGAACAGTAAAATGTGGGCTGGTGGACAGTCACACAGCATTTCTCAAACTTGGGATTTGGAGACCACTTCATCAACTGGAGATTATTTACGCCGAGTGTTGAAGAAGAGAAAAGAAATTCAAAGTTCACAATATTGGTGCTTGCCTTGTCCGTGAGGTCCACTCAGGTTTTTTTGGTTTTCTTTTGCTTTTTCTTCTAGGCCTGCTTTAAATTACTCAGTCATCCTTGGGAATAAATGGCCATGCAACTGTCTTTTATTATTATTATTATTATTATTATTGAGTTTTTAATTTTAATTCCAGTGTAGTTAACATACAGTGTTATGTTAGTTTCAGGTGTATAATACAGAGATTCAGCAATTCTGTACGTCACCCACGCTCATCACAAGTGCACTCCTTAATCCCCATCACCCATTTCACCCATCCCCCCACCCGTCTCCCCTCCTTAATCCCCATCACCCATTTCACCCATCCCCCCACCCGTCTCCCCTCTGGTGACCATCAGTTTGTTCTCTATAGTTAAGAGTCTGTTTTGTGGTCATACAACTATCTTTCTAATCATTTTTTATGTGTAATTAACAAAAAATAAGTATGTAGGGAGCTGTGACGGGGCTAACCACCTTTTTTGGGCTTGAGTATGTTTTTTTCGGTCATTGTTGTGAAAGCAATATATTTTGTTAACATTCTTTAAAAAAAACCAGCCACCAGCCTGAACCGTTACTATGTATGAACTCAGTAAATATTGGCGGAATAAAATGAATACACATAATTATCATTCTTTATTTGACGTTGAAGTCACAAATGAGTTAAAGACACAGGGTTAATTTTATTTTGTCGAGGAATAAGCAGTGAAGATTCTTCCCAGAACACCTGACCAATTCTGGTTGACCCAAGTACATAAAGTCTGAAACTGTATTTGCTAGGGCAAGACTTGGGTTGTAGGAAAGGGTGTGTGCCAGTCATTGGTTTGTATGTGCCAGGTCGGATGGACTGCTTGGTGGTGAAATGCAACATGTGAGGGTATTCTCAATAATCTAAAAAGGTGTAGGAACAATGCTAAATTGGAGAGAATCAGTTGAAATTAATGTGCTATGCCACTGAGCTGTTTTGCAATTAATCTTGGAAAATTTGGTTTTAACAAAGTCTCCCGATGAGCATTAAGGGAATAAGGGGTAGGGAATCAGAATCACTAGAGGGGCTTTTAAAAAATTATACAGAACGTTGATGGTGGGAGAAGGGGTGTGTACTGGGGGGACGTTCTACTCAGCTTGCTGTGTGCATGAAAGCTGTCTGAAAAATTAAGCTGATTATTTTCCCTTATGTATGTTACACACACACACACACGACCCTGGAGAATCAGATGTAGTATTTAAAATCACTGCCTTAGTGAGCTGTAGTTATGGGGGGGGGGGGGGGAGGATATTTGCCTGCTGCAGTAGCATGAAAAGAAAAATCATGTTGAGAATTCCCGTCCTATGTCATAGAATGTTGGAGCACAGAGGAACCAAAAATTACCCAGTTTAGTGTTCCCCAAATGTATATTACAGCAAATAAGTTTCCAGAGATGTTAGGACTTTACTTTTTTTTTTTTTTTTTTTTAATGTTTATTTATTTGAGAGAGAGAGAGACAGGGTGCAAGCAGGGGAG
This sequence comes from Acinonyx jubatus, assembly GCF_027475565.1. Classification (NCBI taxonomy): domain Eukaryota; kingdom Metazoa; phylum Chordata; class Mammalia; order Carnivora; family Felidae; genus Acinonyx; species Acinonyx jubatus. The sequence continues at coordinate 130,313,217 of NC_069386.1, read as the reverse complement.
GTTGCAGAGAGAGAGGGAGACACAGAATCCGAAGCCGGCTCCAGGCTCTGAGCTGTCAGCACAGAATTGGACGTGGGGCCCAAACTCACGGACCATGAGATCATGACCTGAGCTGAAGCCCGACACTTACCCAACTGAGCCACCCAGGCGCCCCATGGGACTTTAGTTTTGAGCACACACGAAGTTTTCCATGGTCAGTAAGTTTGGGAAATGTGGCTCATTATAACTTCTTTGTGGTAAGCTAATTCAAATGTTTGCCACACTTTATTAAACAGATACTTTTGGTGGTAAGTGGGGGACACAACATCATCCAAGGAACACCAATTTGGGCACGAGTAACTTAAAACAAGGGTGTTTCAAAAGTACGTACTTTGCCACGTGATAATGGGTTGTGAAATCAATTTAGGGGTTGCAACCATCCTTTTTTTTTTTTTAAACAAAAAATAACAGAATAACAGAAAATACCACAGTGCTTTGCACACAGGAGGGTAAATGTCGTCTTGTGAAACTTTGTTTCAGTTAATATAGGTGGGTTTGTGTGTACTCAGTCATAATGAAAAATCTATTTCTTACCGTAGACGATGACCAAAAACATTTTTGGAAAACACCGCTCTAATTCAGTTCCTCAATTTTGTAAGTGAAAACCCTGAAATGGTGTCAGGATCGCGAGGGGACCGAGGGACAGAGTCTAAGTCTACGACTTTCTCCTCTTCCACCTACACCAATCCGCCTCCATATCTTCACACCATCCTGTTTAAAAAGCAGCATTGAGGGGCGCCTGGGTGGCTCAGTCGGTTAAGCCTCCGACTTCAGCTCAGGTCACGATCTCACGGTCCATGTGTTCGAGCCCCGCGTCGGGCTCTGGGCTGATGGCTCAGAGCCTGGAGCCTGCTTCCGATTCTGTGTCTCCCTCTCTCTCTCTGCCCCTCCCCCGTTCATGCTCTGTCTCTGTCTGTCTCAAAAATAAATAAACGTTAAAAAAAAAAATTTAAAAAGCAGCATTGATGGAAATATTGTAGATAGCCATCAACAGATGAATGGAGAAACAAAGGCTAGTTTGTCCGTACCTTGGAATACTATTCAGCCTTCACAAGGAATGAAATTCTGAAACCTGCTGCAACATGGATGCGCCTTGACATCGTGCTCAGTGGCATAGGCCAGACACAAAAGGACAGGTATTGTGTGATTCCACTTGGATGAGGTCCTTTGAATAGGCAAACTCAGAGAGAACGTAGATCAGAGGTTAGCAGGGACTGAGGAGAGAGGAGAACCAGGAGTCAGTGTTTAGTGGGTACAGAGGTTCTGTTTGGAATGATGAAAAAGTTCTGGAAATAGAGAACGGTGATGGTTGCACAACATTGTGAATGTACTCAATGCCACTGAATTGTACACTCAAAAACAAAACAAAACAAAGGTTCAGATGGCAACTTTGATGTTGTGGGTATTTTATCACAATAATAATTTTTAAAAGAACCGAGCCACAAAAGAATAATAATAATAATAGAAGCAACACAGCATTTCTTTTAGACAGACCTTGTGTTACGTTCTAACCTCTGTTCATTCCTTCGACCTCCCCCTGTGCGGGCCTGGGTCCAGGCACCGAGGATTCTGAGCAAACAACAGAGGCTCCCTGCTCTTAGGAATCCCTGGTGCCGAGTGTGGCCACAGGTTACCCTGATTCTAGAATGCGTGGCAGGTGATGACTGCATTTCCATAGGTGATGCATTTTACGGCAGCGAGGGATGCTTAGCATGTGACCTTTCCCGCTTTAATGGCTCTGATTTTCCGACTGCACCATTTGGATAAACCAACAATTTGCTTTTGGAAGGTCAAGCAGAAACATACTTCATGGTTTTTCTCATGGTTTCACCCTTTCATCAGTTGGTCATTAGCCTGACCCAGAGACAAATAGCCTTTTCTTGTTTTGCTTTTGCCTCTTTCTTCACAAAACCTCCAGGCTGGCTGCAAATAGCAATTTACGTGAAATGCTACTACCCACAAGCTGGTTTGTAGTGATTCCTGCTGTCTCCATTCTCTGCTCTTGCTTCCCGTGTTTGGGTAGGAGAATCTGGAGAATCAGGGTGAACCAGAAATGAGTGCAAGGGCCGCTGAATAGTGGAAAATAGATGTGTGTTTCTTCTTGGAACCGACAGGTTTTTTTGGAACTCCCAAAGCGAGGCAATTTCTGCCCGTAAAATTCGCAAACAGATGGGAGTCGCCCTTCGGCTCTGTTTGAGGACTTTGGAGGTTTCTTCCTGTCAGGCAGGCACCCTTTTGTCTCCGGTCCCCACGCAGATATTGACAAACAGCAGGTCTGTGCTTGCAGCCCCCCTGTGGGAATCTGCAGGCCTCGAGTTGGCACCCACAGTAAAGGACACAGGGAGAAAACGCTTCTTCCTTGACCAGTGAAGATATTTAGCTTGGTTTACTGGAAGCTAAGGAAGTACGTCAGAAAGGTGGCTGGTAGAATCTTCCTGAATTGGGGCAACACATCATGATCTTGACCTCAAAGCTCTTAGCCTAACCTTGTGAACTGGAAGTATAACTCAGGGTTTCTCCACCTTGGCGCTGTTGATAATTTGGGGCTAGATAATTCTTTGTTTGGGGGGCTGCCCTGTGCTTTGTAGGATGTTTAGCCACATCCCTGGCCTCTACCTGCCAGATGCCAGTGGCACCCGCCGACTTGGGAGGATCAAAAACGTCCCCTGGCGGAGCAAAATGGCCCTTGGCTGAGAGCCAGTTGCAAGTTCCAACCACCTTCCGCCACATCGTAAATTTTAGGTGTTGAGGACTTTGTCAGTTGTTGCTCTGGAAATAACGGAAGAGGGCTGAGGGTTGTTTTTTTGTTTGCTTGTTTGAATCCTGCCTTTGTTAGTACAGAACTCAAATCTTTGAAGTGTGTGTAAAGAATCACCGACTGGGAGAAATTGATACCTAAGACTGGTGTCAGAATGAATCTATTACCCATGTAATAGGGGTGTTCTGTGATGGGTGTTAAGTTACGATTTGGGGTGTAGGGTCTACCGGAAATGTGCAGTGTGGTGAGTCTGGTAGCGGGGTCCTGCACGGTCATTGACTGAACAGGAACCAACAAGCTGAAACCGAAGAAGCCTGCATCAGTAACACCTGGGTATGCCTGTTTTCATTTCCTGCCTGTGCCAGTCACGTGGCCGGATGACAGAAACAAGTTCTTTAATTCCTGTATTTTCTGTCCCACATCTAAATGGAGGATGATACCTGCCCTTCGTCTTATTAAATGGCCATGGTATGGCCCATCTCATCTGTTGAGCTCTTCTCCTATAGTGGTGAGAGTTGTTTGAGACCATGGGATTCTGTGTGGTTTCTGTACTTGTCACAGAGCCCCCGCGGATTCCCAAGTCCCCTCTTCCAAAACATGAAACATCCGTTTTCTTCCCTGAGGCTGGGTGAGCTTGGATGTTATTTTATCCATTCATCCACTCTTGCTAGACCTCCCATGTGCCGTGCTTTGTGCAAGTCACTTGGGACACTTCGATGACTAAGCCAGGTTTCCTGTTACACTCTAGTTAGAAAGATAGACTTATAAAGAAATCTGATGTCACATGAAAAATGTTTCCTATCACCTATACAAAGGCTATGGTTTAACCTTCCTGCATATTTTGAAGCTCTTCCTAAGTTTGAAGAAAGGAACATGGTTAATGACTATTTTGGAAGGTGTTAGCGTGCAGCCCGGGGGAGCACTGTTCTGGAAGTCTGAAAACATGGGGACTTTTATGTTGACACTGGTCCTGATTAGCTGTGTGCTTCTTGACCCCATGTCACTTCATCCTTCTGGTTTTTAAGATGATATGTATGGGTTACGTCATCCCTGAGATTTCCTTCTGACTCCAGGAGTCTATGCTTATTATAACAATAACCGTACTATTATTATTATTAAATGCCATTATAATATATTTTAGCCAGTCTTTGTGAGGAGGATTTATTGTAAGATTTTAAATGGGCTCCTGTTCCCTTGTGCCTGGTGGGGAGACCTGGACAACTCTGGTAAGGTCAGAAGTCTCACCACATTTTGAAGCCCCAGTTGAGGGGTAGACCAGTAGTCTGAAAGATTCAAATAGATATTCTGCCCTGAAGTTCCATTAGAAAGATACCATCTCTGAACAGACCCATCATCTTCAGAGGGCTTCTTCCCACTGGGTTTTTTGGGCGTAGGTGCCTTTTACCTGTATCTTTCTGTTTGCCTACAGAATCACATAAACTCATTAGGTCGAGATTATCCATTCCTTCTGTGCCTGAAGTTGTAGGTAAGTCTGCTATCCAGTTTAAACTTTGTCTCCACATCTGTCACTTCTGGGTCCTATAAGCTCCATCCCTAGCTGGTAACCTCACAGATGGCCCTAGGCAAGCCCGTGGCAAGGGACGCCCAGGCGGGGATAAGATCTATAGCCCTACGCGTGTCATATAATACTGGGAGAGAAATATTTAGAGCGTTTGTCTCTCTTCAAGATACTTAGCGTCCATATTAACATTTCATACGGTCTTGTAGGTACCTCTCACCTTCATCAAGAAACCGTCATGCGATCTCTCACTGCCCGTCCGAAAAAAAATTCCTGAATCCCCTGGGCGCGCCTTGGCAGATACTGCCCCATATCGCGGTCGTGCGTGTCCATGTGCCATTTCTCTTACACGAGTGTAATCATCTCCTCGAGCTGTGATTGTATTTAACCACCTGGAAAGACCCCATGACCCGGGGGGGTCATGGGTACGTGTGCACGCACGTGTATTGGATACCTGGTTAACGTGGGCGGAATGAATTGATGGATCGCAGTGTCGGGCGCTGGGAAGCACTCAATAAATAGTTGTAGAATTGGACTGAATTGCAAGTGGTTAAATATTTCACAGTCCTCTAGTCTTCCTATTTTATGCCATTTACTGCGGGTTAGAAAATAAGATGAAGCTATGTGCAGGCACCGAAAGAGTGATAAGTGGTTGCTGGTTATCTGAAGAACCGCAGGGCTTGGAGCTGTTTTATGGCTCTGACTCTTTCTTTCTTTTTTTTTCTTTTTTTTTTTTTTAGCCGTGTTTACTATTTCTGGCTGTTATGTACACGAATATAAAAATTTAATTAGACCCTTTCTTTTCAATTCATTATAACGGCCCTGTTTGTTTGCTCTCGCGGCAGAGCCTGTGTTATGGGAACAGGAGAGATCAATTTGTTATCACAAAATTCATTACTTTTGACTAACGTCCAGGGCGCCTGTGAGGGTATGCCCCACTCTGGGCGACCTCTCAGGCAGCTGGAGGATTGTGGGTTGTGAAATGGGCAAGTACTCGAGCCACTTAAGAAAGGGATCTGTTTGAGCCAAGAGGAGTTTTCAGTCGGTTGTTGTCCTTCTCAAAGCAGCACATGAAGCAAAATTAAAATTCTGCACAGCTCATGAGATTGAACATGAACCTGTGCCTTATTCGTTTCTCACTGAAGTTAGGTATAGCATGTGTATACGGTTCTGCCTTAGGAGAGGTATTTTCTCTGATAGCCTGTAAATGAAGGTGTGTGTTCCAGGAAGGCAGGGGTCTATAGCTTTGTTTTCTCTTTACCTCCAGCGGCCCCACAATGCCTGACACCGCTGTGCAGTACATATTTGTTGAATGAGAATCCATGAGAGAAATAGCCAGTTTTGCCTTTGATCATTGATTAAAGTGTTTGCTGGATTAAAGGTTCTCTGTGACCATGTCTCTAAATCTCCATGAATAATGTCTTGCATGGGGCTGTTTTTCAGTCTTGGGAGATACTACCACACCTGTCTTCAGGAGCTACAGCTACGGTATCTAACTTGGCAGGGCAGGGGGCTGGGCCTGGGCCTCAAGAGTCATAAATAATGCCCAGCACGGTTTCTACAGCTCCCGAGAGCGGAGTGTGAGCTTGGAGTCACATACACCTAGCACAAAGCAACCTGGCACCATTGGCTAGCTCTGTGACATTGGGGCAAGCCGGAAAACCCCTTCTCTTGTCTGTTCACTAACCTGTAAGGCTGAGCGGTAATGCCTGCCATGCAGAATGGGTGGTGGGTATTAAGTCAGATAGCAGGTGACGTCCGTTACATCAATTAACTGTGTCCACTTGTCCTTTAGGTTCCTTTTGTGGATATAGTGGTGTTCCACTCTGCACGGCCCAACGCACAGCCACTGGCCACGTGTGGCCACGTGAGCACTTGCGATGTGGCCAGTGTGACTGAGGAGCTGAATTTTTAATTTCTTTTAATTTTCATTTGAATGAAAGGATCACATTTGACAAGCAACTAGGGCATCGGATAGCAGGGCTCTTAGGGCCCGGCTGTGGCTCAAGGGCTCGCGGTCTGCTTTTCCCAGGAGCTTGTGAGAAATGCAGACTCTCGGACATCACTTCAGGGCTACTGGAGGAGAACCTGCTTTTTAACAAGATCCCTGGGTGTTTCGGATGCACGTCTGAGTTTAGGAGACGGGGCTGGCATTTGAACCGCTCAGTTTTCTCTATAAACTGTGCGATCACAGTGTTTGTGCAGGACGCAGCCTTAGAGCTGCAGGGCTCTTACTGCCCTTCCTTCTCGGCTGTTCACACACCCTGATGTGGTTTTCAGGGGACCCGTGCAGCCCTGTGGTACAGACACCAAATAAGAAAGTTATGTAGCTTTTAGCTCAGGATTAAATGCTGTTTTGCTTCTTCCTCCTTCTAACCCTTGTTAATTTCTATATTCCCATGTTTTCTCCCCAAAAGATATCTCCCCTTTTACCTTCTCATTCACTCCCTCGGTAGCTTTCTTTTTCCTGCTCCTTTGCTTCAAACTGGTGGTGTGTACACACGCACACACACACACCCCTTTTAGATGTTTCAGACCAAATCAGCACGTTCAGGTTGTGGTTATCTAAATGTTTCCAGCACACTGACTAGTGATAAATATTTCAAAGGGATAAGTAGCATTTTCTCTTTAAGTGAAGTTAGTGAAATGTCCCCCACCTCTCTGGGAGTATTAATAATTTCTATTCTGTAATGGCGCTGATTTAACCAGTTAAAACAACAGCAGAACTTTGAGGATTTCTGTGCCATCCATCAGTCAAATCACTTTGGCTAACGTGGCTATTGCTTGGGTGTGGCTGCTAACCAAAGTTGAAAATTTGGCTGTTCGGAGGCTTTTCATTTTGCGCCCATTTAAAAAGTGGCTCACAGACACCAGGTGGTGATGACCATAGGTCTCTATCATGTTGATGGCATGGTGAAAAACGTCGTAAGGATACATCCGGGGAGCTGTTGGGGCACCATGAGGAAACTGAGGCGTGAAGGCAGCATGCTAAAAGGGGCCCATGCCAGGGTTCCGTGTCCCTATAACGTGCCCCTAAAATAGACCCAAGGTCACAGTGCTAGTAAATGACAGAGCCAGAATTGGACCCCTGGCAGTTTGGTTCCCCAGTACGCACACTTCACCACCACTGTGGCCTGCTTTGCTCTCTGCCAGGAACTGGGCTCCTTCCAATTTCCATTGCGCTTGCTCCTTCCAGTTGTGGCTGTCACTGTCACAGCTCCTCTCCTCCTTCAGGTCTTTTCTCAGATGTCACCTCCTCAAAGACCCCTTCCCCAGCCGCTCCATCAAAAATAACTCGTGCTCACACAGGTGCATGCGTGTACACACACACACACACACACACACACACACACACACACACACACCCGCCATCATTCTCTACTCCCATTGCCCTTCTTTATTTCTCTCCTTAACCCTTATTATTGCCTGCATCTTATGTATCTATTTGCACGTATGTCCCTTCAAAGCAAGACTTTATTTATTGCTGTATTCTCAGGGTCTAGAACGGTGCCCAGCCCATAGTAGCAGTAGATAAATATTGTTGAATGAATGAATGTCTCTAACCTGAGTAGCTGCTGTCTTCTGGCATATGATGTCTTTCTTAGTTCTTTCTTGGTGTGCTCCCCTTGGTGGTCTGAGTGATCCTTCTGGAACTTCTACCTGCCCCCGACAGTGCCTTCCAGAGGCTTCCTGTTTTTATGGCTACCGCTTCCCAGACCCCTTCTCCTCTGCTGTACTGATCGTCTTCTATTTTCCGACCAACCAGCACACCTCTTTTCTCTCTTTCCCTCCTCAACCCCTGTTAACCTGGATGCTGTGCCCTCCCCTAAGGCTCAAGCTTGTCTGTCCAGCGTTCGCATTCCACAGTCATCTCTTGCTGAGTATAGACTCTAAGTTTTATGAGGGCAGGAACCATCCCTGCGTCTTGTTACCCTTCTCTCCCCCTCCTTCAGGCTTAGCACCCTGCCCTGAGTAAGCACCTAATAACTGTAGTGGAGGGTGAATGAGGCCTTTTAATTCTCCGGGTAGATCCACACACAATTTGTTGGAACCAAGTCTCCCTTCTCTAGAATTAAGTGTTTCTTTGGCACTACCAGGTCTTACTGTTCAAGCTGTGAGATTTAAAGACAAAATGCTTCCTGCTAATTATTAACAGTTGCCCTGTAAGAACAGAACCATTATGGGGCCCTGAACCCTGGCACGCTGCCCCCCTTCCAGCAGGGAACAATGTCGTAGAGCGGGGAGGAAAGGCAAAGGCGGTTTCCACCCTGGCACCCGTTAGCCTAAAGAGGATTGCAGTCTTGGGGCCAAAAGAGTAGGGAGTGGGTAAAAGGATTTGAAATGAGATTATAGGCCCTAAAAGCTCCTTGCTTTTTTGTTTAGGAAATAATTTACCAGTTTCTTCAAGGCAGCGAGACAATCCATTTTAGGGCCTGGAGTGGTAGATCAATGTCCTGGGGCTCTTGAGATACTTAAAAATAAGTTGATATCTGTAGATGTGCTTATTGGACTTTTTGTTAATAATAAAGGAAGGAAGGGAAAAAAAACAGGAATGGAAAGAGGAAAGCTCATAAAAGTACTCTAAACAAACAAGATTGAACACAGGGTCTTTTAAGAACGTACAAAGACAGCTGCCTTTGAAAGAACATCTTGCTTGGTTAGCGTGTCTTCAGGCCAAAGTCAAGCCAATGGGTAGTGTGATCAGAATGCTGTTTCTTTATTTTGAACTCTGAAAAGGAAGGTCGCTTCCCTTGACCCCAGCTCCCTCCGGATAAGATCCTTCTTAGAAACCCTGCAAGTTCGATTGAGGCTGAGTGAGAAGCGAGCCAGCGTGCCGTGTGCTGTTTGGGGGTGAGTTTTGCAGCCATCAAACAATCGTCTCAGTGCTTTCCAGTCTTTTTCACTTCGGATGCTTCCTGGGGGTGTATTTTGTTGGGCTCTTGGCTCAGTTGCCTCTTAACCTCAAAACGTAGCTAGCATTCTTCCTCTTCCTCGTGCTGTTGGCCCCCGCGCGTTCTCTTCTCCTGACACGAAGTGGCTTTTTGCTGATGAGAGCAGGCTTCCCTGTTCCTTCAAGTTTGAGGGAAACTCACACGGGATTGGCCTCTTTGCTGCTGACGCCCAGGTCCATTTCTTGCATAACGGATTCACTCGCTCACTGAGGCAAGAGAATGCCCGGGTTGCCCGAGACCCAACTCCTAGGATAGTAGACTTACTCCATCTCCAGCAAGGGGAGCGGTTCGTGGGGGTCCCACAGAACACATCGGAGAGATTCTTCATACCACAGAACCCCGTGCTAACGCAGAGTTTGGGAAACCTGAGCACCCCGGTTACAAAACTTACCACCAAACCTGATGTTTGAAGTCTTGTTGTTAAAAATTTCATCTGAATCCGTGGATCCATTTGCTGCCAGTAGTAAGAATGTGATGAACGAATGCTTGAGTGTTGGGGGATATTGCATTTTGCTTTTCACGGTGTTCAGTTTGTAGGTCCGTGGATGCAAACTATGCGTCCACTCTCGAGAGGTCACAGGAAGTGATCGTTTTGAGTAAATCTCTGTAGAAGCTTCTGCTGCACCCCCTTTCTCTTAAAAGTAAAATAATCTCTATCCTCCCTGCTGCCCGCACATGTTTTTTATTTGAAGATGGGGGCTAGCCGGGTTTCAGTTAATTAAAGTTTTAATTGTGTTTGATTCTGCAGCAGACCTAATGTTTGCCTACCTTAATAATGAAATGCAAAGTGTCATCCTCTTGAAGCTCACACTCTCGTCCTGGACAGCAAGGGGAGTAGAAGCAGCCTGGAAACCTGCCGGCCCCTACCCAGTAATTTATATTTGCTATTTGTTTTGGTGTTATATTCAGATCTGACAAAAGTGCTGACCGAAGCTTTGTAATCTGAACATTGCTCAAGAATTGCTCTGATGTCTACTATTTGAGTACTCGTATGTTGGATAGAAAACATCACCCCTGCACGAAACTCAAATAACTCATTGTCCTTCTGTGCAGACAGGAGCTAACAGAGCCTGAGAATGCTGTCCTTAGAAAGTCCTGCTTGCAGGGTTGGTTGGTCCTTAGCCGGTGTCTGGAGATTTCGGTGTTGAGGGGTTTCTTACCATTCCCAGAACTGATGATAAGAATGGTTTGCTGTGCCTAAGCTGTGTAAATAAGGTGGTTGGCAGAAGAAATCTGAAATTTCGGAGTGCACCAGGCAGAAGGTGCCTATGTGAGCGGTCCCCAGTGGAAATCTTGGGCCCGAGTCTCTAATGAGCTTCCCTCGTAGGCAATGCTTCCCGTATAATGTCGTGACCCATGGCTGGAGGAACTCAGCATATCCCGTGTGACTCCCCCGGGGGAGGACTCTTGGAAGCTCGGGCCTGGTGTTCTCTGGACCTCATCCCTTACGCCTTTTCCCTTTGCTGACTGCACTTGTGTCCCTTGGCTTAACTCAGTCATAACCGTGAGCATAATGTGCTCTCTGCTGAGCCCTCTGAGTTCTCCCAGGGGGTCACCCCACCTGGGGGTGGTCTTGAGGGTCCCGACTCACCTTTTAAACCTGCTGTACTCTTGAATTTTTCTGTCTTGGCAGTTTTTTCCCCCTTCAACGCAGTGTCCAAAGTCAGAAACCTCAGAATCACCTTTGATTTTTCTCTCGATTCAGGTACCAGATCCTGCTGATTTCGCTTTAGAAGTGTCTCTTGAGTCAGTCCATCCTCCCTGTAACCCTTGCCACTGTTACGATCTTGGCATTCACCGCCTCTCCCTAGACTTTCTGCACCCGCTTCCCTGTGTGGGTTTTCTGCTTCCGTCCTCTGTCCACCTGTCTTTTACATTTCCTAACTCCAGAACCTCGGTTGAGCTGCCATTACCACCGAAATGAAATTCAAATGCCTCAGCCTGGCCTCCCAGGCCCCCCCCCCCCCCCCCCCGTACAGCTTTATCTGGTGGCAGTGTTGGTGGTGTGGCCCGAGTGGTTAGGGCTCAGATTTGTGTGGTCAGTTCCACCGCTCAGTAGGTGCTATCACAGGCAAGTTATAACTTCTCTGTACCTCAGCGCCCTTCCCTGTTGATGAGGTTTAAAAACAGTTCCGTCCTCAGGGCGCCTGGGGGGCTCAGTCAGTCAAGCGTCTGACTTCGGCTCAGGTCGCGATCTCTTCGGTTTGTGAGTTCAAGCCCCGTATCAGGCTCTCTGCTGTCAGCGCGGAGCCCGCTTTGGATCCTCGGTCCCCCTCTGTCAGCCCCTCCCCCTCCCAAGAATAATAAATAACCATTAAAATAAAATAAAACCGGTACCATCCTTACAGGCTTGGTACAAGGATGCAACGAGTACATGTTTAAAGTCCTCAGAACAGTGTCTGGCACCTAAAAGATGCTCAATAACCAGGAGCTGTGCTTATTTGTATCATAATCTCTCAGCGTTCTCTCTGGGCTGTGCGCTGCTTTCTGGTGTTGTCTGGCCGTGGCCCCTTACGAATGGACGAAGGAATGAATGGGAAAGAGAGAAAGGGAAGGAGGGAGGGAAGAAAGTGGTTAGTATGTGCCTTGTACTCTCAAGAAACGTACGAGTCGGGGACATGAAGATGCCCTAACGGATTAAACTAACGGTGTGAAAGGAATGTGGGTCAACTTGTGGCACGTTGCGGAAAAGGATTCAGAGAAGGGAGGGGTCTGCGTGGGGTGGGAAGGAAGCAAACTGAGAAGTTGGAGCCAAGCCCCCAAACTCCCACTTTGCCTTCATTTCACATCCCACAGAGAGAGAGGCAGAGAAGCGTCAGGATCTGGGGTGCTTCTAAGAAGCCATCATAAAAGTGAAGTCTTCCTAGGGGACCCTTTGACTCTACCCTGTTGAAACTTGTCTTTCTCTGGGGTGACATTTTGAGCTACTTAACGGGGTGTGCCTGCTTCCAACAGTATTGTCACCGTATGGTGATTTCTGAGTGATTCTATCCAGAGCATCTAGATTTCCTCCTGGCTCTCTGGGGTAGAAGGGACTCTTGGAGAGAGGGAAATTATGTCGCTCCGAAACTAACTCCCAAGAAGGACCCTGGCTTCCTAAAGCAGGGCTGAGGAAGTGGGCTGGCATCACGGAGTTGGTAGGAAAGGTTCGCATGAGTCAGTTGCTGTTGGGAACGCACACCTGTGCCGTGCAGAGACAGTTTTGTGTTGTGAGCGTCCTCAGTAACTGCTAGAGGCCAGATTCAGAAAGTCTTATCAAGACTCCTGGGGCGCCTGGCAGGCTCAGTCAGTGGAGCACGAAGCCCTTGATCTCAGGGTTGTAAGTTCCAGCCCTGTGCTTGGGTGTAGAGATTACCTAAAAATAGAATCTTTAAGAAACTTTTTTTTTTTTTGCTCTTGCTGCTTTACGTTTTTGCATTAGGCGGCCTCTGAAGCCACCGTCTTGCAGCTGCACTGAAGTCCTGGGATCGTGGCTTGTTGTCCCGGTTCTCTATTATAGAGCTCTGTATCATTTCGCTTCTGCTGCGTAACAAACTAAGTGGCTCGGAGGAGTAAACGTGTCTTTGCTCGTTGTTCTGTGTGTAGGTGGTTTGGGCCGGGCTCCGCTTGGATGGCTCATCTCCATTCCCAGGGGTAATGGCTGGTCTCACTCACGTATCTGGACCTCGGCTGGGATGCCAGGGATAGCTGGTGCCTCTCTCCATGGGGTCTCAAGTCCTTGAGGAAGCTGCTCCAAGCTTGTTCACACGGTGGCAGGTTTCCCAGCGACAGGGGAGAACAGGCCCCAGTACCGCCGGCGTCTGCCCGCGTCCTATTTCCAAATGCCCTGTTGGCCACGGCAAGCCACGAGGCCAAGCCAGAGTCATTGGCGGCAGGGCCCAGCTAAGGGTGTCGGCTGTTGCTGCAGTAGTTTACGTCATGGAGGTTAGGGTCCTGCCAGAAATGAAAGCAGTGGTGCTCTTGCCAGATGGTCGTCTGGGGTGGGCACAATCAGTGGATGAGACATTCTGCTCGCCAGTCCACACGGGCCCCCTGGGCACCACTTCTCCCTGTGACGGGCGACTGCACGGAGGCTTAAGCCATCTGGCTCACAGGTTGATGGGCACTCCTAGTCCCGGGGGGGGGGGGGGGGGCCCACCAGGAGAACGTGGTTGAATCAGCACAAATCTGACGTTGATGCTAGAAAAGGAACTCCAAGCGGACAGAGAACACAGCCCACGCAGATAGTTGTGACAAAGTGACACTGAAAATGCCCTGCTGGCTCCTCAGCCTGCCCTGAGCCCAGGCCACCTCCTTGTGCCATTCCCAAGCATCTCTGAGGAAACGCCTGCGGCTGTCCTCTGCCTTCACCAGGGCCTGGATGGGGCTCCCAGGATAGCAGAGCAATGGAGGAGCGTCCAGATTCCCCGGGGGGTGGGGGAGGGGGCGGTTTGCCACCAGGCTGCTGACCTCTTAGGTGAATAGAGGGTGGGCTGTTGGACTTGGCGATTCATTCATCCCAGTTCAAATCATCTGGTTTTTTAAAAAATGTTTGTTTATTTTTGAGAGAGGGCGCACACAAGGGCGCATGGATGGGGGAGGGGTTTGGGGGGGGGGGCAGAGGATCCGAAGCGGGCTCTGTGCTGATAGCACAGAGCCCAGGGCAGGGCTCAAACTCAGAAACCATGAGTTTATGCCCTGAGCTGAAGTCAGATGCTTAATCGACTGAGCCACGCAGGCACCCCTCAAAATCATCTGATTTTAAGTTATGTATCTTAAAAATTTTTTTTTTTAACATTTACTTATATTTGAGACACAGAGAGACAGAGCATGAACAGGGGAGGGTCAGAGAGAGGAAGACACAGAATCTGAAACGGGCTCCAGGCTCTGAGCTATCAGCACAGAGCCCGACCCAGGGCTTGAACTCACTGACCGAGAGATCATGACCTGAGCTGAAGTCGGCCGCTCAACCGACTGAGCCACCCAGGCGCCCCAAAGTTATGTATCTTTAAAGGATTATGCTGTTAAAGATTGCAGGTTGGAAATATCAAAGTATTGCCTCGGATGGACCAAGAGACAAGGATCGAGGGAGTGATTCTGAGATCAGACAGGTATTTTGAGGCAGAGTCTGGAATGAGGAGGGAAGGGATATAAGGGTGGTCTTCGGGTCCTAGGATCAGGCTGGACCCTGTGCATTGGAGGCACTTAATCCTCCCCCCCGCCCCCCCCCCCCCCCCCCCCCCCCCCCCCGGTTAGCTGAGCTGGGGGAGGGGCCTGGGACTCATCAGGGTCAAAGAGCTTCCACTAAGTGCATTCAGGGAAATAATCCAAGGCTTCTGAGGTCTGATGATGGGGGCAAAACCCCCTGCTGCAAGCCAGGAAGAATTGAATTTGAGCAAGAATGGATTTTTCCATTCTTTTAGTTTGAGATTCTGAGAGAGATTCCATTCTTTAGTTTGAGCAAACTCAACTGTCAATGGTCACTACAAGTCAAGAGCCCTCACCTTTGGGAGCTGGGAAGGTTCTAGGTTGGCTGACATCGTTGTTGCGTGTGAAAGATGGTTCGAGTGACCACATGCCTGCGTGTGTGAGCGCGTGCACATACATGTACGCATAGCTTGGGTGTGAGCATATGGCACTCCATGCCAACCTGTCTGTTTCATGTTTCTTCCGTCATGGTCTGGGAGTCAGGAACTGAGCTCATCCTGGCCACCATTGTGTCCCCAGGGTTTCAGTGTTGCCAGGCACCTATTAAGCACTCAAGAAATATTTATTGAATGAACGAATCAAGAAAGGCTGGAAGGGGATCGTTTTTTAAGCATTTAGGTGGTAATTTTTAAAGAATGAGGCTGGACATTTTAATCAGTCCCAGAACAATGACTGTTGATATCTCTTAAGCTCTTTTGGTGGCAGTAAGATAAGAAATGAAAGGAAGCTGACAAAACAAGTGACCAAAGTTAAATTTATAGGCCATTAAAAATAAATATGCACTAACTGCCAGAAACCCAGAAACCTAAGTGATTGGGATTACTAGCCTAGTGCAGCAGAGGTATGGTATCGTTTTGTGGTATATTTATAATATTCCAGAATTAAAATGGTTTTCTTGTATTTTCCAGGTGATAAGCTAATACATAATAAAATGGCCAAACAATAACAGTGTGAAGAATTCAATAAAATTGAATTTATTTCCGTGTTGTTAACATTAATGAAAAATTTGGGGGTGGGGGGCGCCTGGCTGGCTCAGTCGGTAGAGCATGGGACTCTTGATCTCGAGGTTGTAAATTCGAGCCCCATGTTTGGTGTAGAGATTACTTAAAAAAATCCTAACAAGATTTTTGTTTTTAATTGTGGTGAAAGACACACGCCGTATAATTTATTATCTTAACCATTGTAAAGTGTTGAGTTCAGTGGCAGTATATTCGCATTGTTGTGGAACCAGTCTCTAGAACTCTTTCATCTTGCAAAACTGCCGTTCTGTAGCCATTCAACAACTTTGTATTTCACCCTGTCCCCGGCCCGTGGCAGCACCATTCTATTTTCTGTCTCTGTGAGCTTCACTATTCGAAGGGAGCTCGAATAAGTAGCAGTATATAGCATTTGTCTTTTTTGCTTCTGGCTCGTTTCACTTAGCATAACGTCTTCAGAGTTCTTTCATGTTGTCGCACGTGTCAGAATTTCCTTCTGCATGATATTCCTTTGCAGGTGCCTATACATTTCGTTTATCCCTTCATCCGTCAGCGGACCCTTGAATTGAATCATGCTTCTGTGAACGTGGGCATCGAACATCTTTTCCCGTGTCCCTTTACCCTCACGAACTATGAATGGGATCGTACCGTACGTGCTGCTTTGTAATGTGTGTCTTTACTGGACGCTGCACGATGTACATCTTCTCCTGTCAGTAATGATGTGCAGTCCTCTTCTGTTATCGTGCAAAGCGTGTGTGCCCTTGTATGGACTTATCTGGTTGTGGTTGCGCGTTTCAGTTGTTCTTCCTTTCCTGATATTAGAACCGTGCCCCAGTAACCATGGGAAATGTGCACCTTTGCCCCCTTGCCTAGTAATAAAAATAGTAATGGTCGCATCTCAGGCTGGATCCTGCAGAAACGGAGCTTGAGGATTTGGACGTGAATGATTTACTAAGGGAGTATTCTCTGGAGAAGAGGAACACGGGAGGCAGGGTCGGGAAGGGACCCTGCAGAGAAGTCGTCAAGTCTAGTCCTAGGTCTAGGTTTGATTGGAGCATAATCACCCTGGCAAGATGGTCCCCCTTGAGTCAAGGGGTACTGTCAGCCTCTTACCTTGTGATTCACGGGCCTCTCGGGCCCTCAGCCAAGAGAGGGTCTGAGGAGGTACTGGGTATATGAGCGGTTAGTGCAGCCCTCAGCTGCTGGGTGTGGGGTACAGTGCCCCTCCTGGTGTGGGTGGGTGGGGCATCAGCACCAGTGCTAACATTTCTATATGCCCCCAATGGTGCTAAGTACATCGGTGCATATTGAATAGTCCTGTGGTCTGGGTGCTCATATTATCTCTAGTTTACAGATGAAGAGCTGAAATTGAGAGAAAGTAAGTAACCAACTGTCCCACAGCTACTGAGGGGTGGGTAGCCTTGGAAGGCACACTCAGGGCTGTCCTACAGCAGAGCCTGAGCTCTTTCTCCAAAGACTGTAGGACCTAACGATTAACTCCTAGAAGTGGAATTGCTGGACCAAAGAGATAGACATTTTATTTTAATTTTTTTCATGGTTATTTTTGAGAGAGGGAGGGGGAGGGAGGGAGAGAGAAAGAAAGATCATGAGCAGGGGTAAGGCAGAGAGAGAGGGGGAAACACAGACTCTGAAGCAGGCTCCAGGCTCTGAGCTGTCAGCACAGAGCCCGATGCAGGGCTCGAACTCACGAGCTGCGAGATCACGACCTGAACTGAAGCCGGATGCTTAACCGACTAAGCCACCGAGGTGCCCCACGAGATAGACATTTTAGATATGCACACCTCCCCAATTTTGTCTCCTCACCCCTTTCCCAAGTTGTATCGATTTATATTCCTTCCAACACTCTGTTCTCCTGCCATCTCTGGGTCTTGTCAATCTTTTAAATATTTTAAATATTTGCTGATCCAATCAGTAGAGAGCTTTGCCTTTATTTCCCTTTCTTTTATTATTGCTGAGATGGACACCCTTCCCCATGTTTATTAGTTAGCTAGATTTTTTTTTTTTTTTCCTCAAGCCCCAGTTTCTGGTTAAGGCCTTTTGCTCATCTTTGATGGTCCCTTACACAGAGTGTTGGAATCTTCCAGATGCCCCGCAGGGATTTGAAACGCTGCATTTATAGTGCACTTGTTTCAAGCCAGTGCTCCTTTCTATTTTTAGGCGTCCACTGAGTTCTGTCTAGTCTCTTGCTAGGATCATACTCTTTTAATTATTGTGCAGCGTATTTTAAAAGAGAGAAACTTTTAGGATTTTGTTGTCAGCTCCATGCTAGCTGAAGGTCACCATGTCTGGGACATTTGTAGGCCCTCCAGCCCCAAATGAGCATAGATAGAACTCTTATATTAGCCGTTAATAATGGTTATGCCCCTAGATACGTTTCTCCAGTGAAGACACCATGTCTCTTTCCAGCCCTGTCTGTAATAGTACCATTTGTATGGCAGGCCCTTTTCTTAAAGGTAGTGGGAGAGTTAACCTTGAACTCAGTCTTCCTTTGAATTACCAGTGTATCAGCTAGTACTGAATTGGCAATTGAGAGAAATTTCGACTCAGAGTGGCTTAGGTATGAGTGAGTATCTGTTAGCTGTATCTCACTAGAAAGTCCAAGAGTGGGTCTGACTTAAGGCAGAACTTATTCCATGGCTCAGTCATCACTGTCTTCGTGTCCATCCCTTGGCATTCTTCGGTGTTGGTTCCATTCTCGGGCAAGCTCCTGGAGGTAAGGTGGCTGCCCAATCCAGCTGAGTCTTTGAAGGTCAAGTCCAGTGGGAAAAGACTGGATCTCCTACCCCCAAATTTGGGCCTGACTGCCACTGGCCTAAACACCAGTAGCTATAACAGTGGACAGTGTATGCTTTTTGACTTAGGCCTAGTACCCAAGTGAATTTCGGGAGCCATTAGTAAACGAGAGAATGGATATTGGCTGGCCAGGAACATTAACATATGTCCTATACATTCCCATTGGTAGAATGGACCTAAATGGTGTAAAGTTCATGATACCAGGCTCAGAGGGGAACCATTTTTAGAGAATGGGGCTTGCCTTGGGTCTGGTGACTTAAGGACTAGGGAATGCCCCCGTTCAAGTGATTCTGTGACTCTGGACCATCTGGGGATGCCGAGGCCATCAGTGATTCTTGGCAGAGCTTAGTGGGGTTCTCATCTTTTCTTTTCTTTTTTTTTAAGTTTATTTATTTTGAGAGAGTGAGTGTGTGTGCACGCACACGTTCATGCGCAAGTGGGGGAAGGGCAGAGAGAGAGAGGGAGAGAGAGAATCCTAAGCAGTCTTGCACTGACAGCACAGAGCCTGATGTGGGGCTCGAACCCAGGAACCGTGAGATCATGACCTGAGCGGAGATCAAGAGTTGGGTGCTTAAAACCAACTGAACCACCCAGGCACCTCAGGGTTTCATCTTTTTGATGAGTGAGGCAAGGCTGAAGCCTGCCATTTCATTATTAAACCAGAAAATGACTCCCCAGCACCACAGAAGGACTCACTCTTCTTCTTCAGGGACCAGACATCAAATGGCTGCAAAGGGGTGAAACGCACACTCAGGTGATGGAAAGTCAGAGACGTCCCCCTTGGCAAAGTGCATCTCCTCCCCAGTCTCTCGTTTGGGTTTTGCTGTGACTTAAATGGTTAGCTATGCCCAGATAATGAAGGTTTTACTTTCATTTCTTTTTCTTTGCTTAAAACATAGACTCCTCTTGAAATCCATTCCTCCCTTTAAAAATAAACTTTAAAGTCTAATACCAGAAGCGATCCGTGTAGTGGAAACAGCGGTGGCTGGCTTCCAGGTCTCTCTGTGCCCCTGATCGGTGTGTGGCTGTGGGTGAGTCTCAGAACCTCTCCTGATCTCTATTTTCCAGTTTATGAAATGAAATGGTAGCACTAGATGCTGTCTGAAAGTATAGAAATAGGGTCCCAGAATGATAGTCCAAAGTGGCTGTAGTAAATTGCAAGTCCTGCCTTCAGCTTAAGGAGAAGGCCCAGGGAGGTTCAAGGGCCTATAAGGAATGATGGCTGGAGAGAGGGCCTCAGACCTTGTATTTTAGTTTGGGGTATTGAGTATAAAAAGCAAGGACAACCGTTTTGAAAAAGTAAAAAAAGAAGTATAATTTATGTGCTAAGAGAAGAGAGAAAATGGAGTCCTATGAAATGCTCAGTTAAAGCCTCAAAATGCAGAAAAAGAATGGAAGACAAAAATAGGAACAAAGAACAAAGGCAATGAATAGAAAACAATAACAAATATAGTAGATCCTAATCCAACTTTATCAGTAATCACTTCGAATGGCGGTGGTCTAAAGGAACCAATTAAAAGGCAGAGGTTGACAGAGTGGATCAAGAAACAAGACCCAACTGCATGTTGTCTGCAAGAAACCCCCTTTAAATATAAAGACTCATATAGATTAAAAGCGAATGGATGGAGGAAAATGTACCATGCAGAAACTAACCAAAAGAAAGCGTTAGTAGCTGTGTTAATTTCAGACAGAGCAGACTCCAGAGCAAGGAAAGTTATCAGGAATAAAGAGGAAAGTTACATAATGATAAAAAGGCCAATTCTCCAAGAAGGTAAGTTAGAAATCCGTTAACAGAAAGATAATTGGAAAATGCCAACATACATGGAGATTAAACAACACACTTACAAATAACACATGGATCAAAGAAGAAACCTTGGGAGAAATTTTAAAACTATTTTGAACTGAGTGAAAATTGAAAGTACACCTTATCAGAATTTGTAGGATTCAGCAAAAGGAGTGCTTCGAGGGAAATTCATAGTACTGAATGCATCCATGAGAAAAGGAGAAAGATCTAAAGTCTGTAAGTTCCCATCCTAGGAAGCTTGAAAAAGAAGGACAAATTAAATTCAAAGTAAGCAAAAGAAAAGAAGTAATGATAATTCGAGCAAAAATCAGTGAAATTGAAAACAGGATATCAGCAGAGAAAATCAATGAAACCAAAAGCTAGTTCCTTGAAAAGTTCAATGGAATCAATAAGCCTTTAGCCAGGCTAATTAAGATAAAAAGGGAGAAGACACAAATCACTAATATTAGAAATGGAAGAGAGGACATCACTGCAGATTCCAGGGACATTATTAGAAGGATACTAAAGGAATACTGTGAACAGTTTTATGCCCACAAATTTGATGACTTAGATGAAATGCATTAATTCCTTGAAAGACACAATTTGCCAAAACTCACACACGAAGAAATAGACAATCTGAACAGGCCTATATCAGAAAGAAATTGAGTCAGTAATTAATAACCTTCCAAAACAGCAAGCACCAGGCCCAGATGGACTCACTGGTGAATTCTACCAAACATTTAAGGAAGAAATTATACCAGTTCTCTGCAATCTCTTTCAGAAGCAGAAGGAATATTTCCCAATTTATTTTGGGGCCGGCATTGCTCTAATACCAAAACCAGACAAAGACATTACAAGAAACTACAGACCAGTATCACTCATGAACATAGTTGCAAAAGTCCCCAACAAAATATTAGCAAATTGAATCTAACAATGTGTAAAAAATACTCATGTACTATGACCAAGTAGAATTTATCCCAGGTATTCAAGGCTGGTTCAGCATGTAAACATCAGTGTAATCAACTGGCTCATAGATCATAAATATAAATAGCATTTAAACTACCACAAGAAGAAAACAGGATTTTTGTAGCCATCAGGGGAATCCCATACACATGAAGGGCCCACAATGCATAGGCCTCAAGGGAACTACCACCTGAACAGGGAATACCCCGTGCTACCCTGAGCTCTCTTGGACTTCAGTCACCCACTCTTCAGTGCCCCCACCTGCCTCTCTCCAAGCCAGGCTGCTCTGCCCTCCCTCCGGCCCCTTTACACTTTATCTAGCCCATGAAATCCCCTCTGGCCCCAGCTGCCTCCTGGTCTCCTGGTGGCTTCTGCTTCTGTACCTCTTTCCTGAGTTTATTTGTGTAAGTCTAGCCCTGAGGACACCGAGTGGCTCAGCTCCTGCTTTCCAGCCAGGCCAAGGAGGTGAAAGGTGACCCAAAGCGGGTGTTCATTGTGGTCAGCCCTGGTTCAGGGTTCTTCCCTGGCCCTGTCAGCTGCGGCCATTGCTGTGGGCTCGTGTGCTATAACACAGGGCCGTGTGCCTCGTGTGCTTGGCCGGGGGTGCATTTTCCTAGTGTGCGCTCACCAGGTATTGAGCTCACCAGGTATCCTCGGTCACCAAAAAGCGTGTTCCCACTTCAGCCTGAAGATACCAGGATTCTTTTCAGAGAAGTCGGGCCTATGATGGCCCTAGCAGCTGAGTTCCACTTCAGGCAATGGTGTAGAACATCCTGGAGGTAACTCCAGAAGATTCAAGGTCATTTTAGGAGAGCTAATTTCTACCCCGTACGGGTAAATACAGTGTTTTAAGTTTGATATGAATGACTCTCCTGCCCTTCTTCTAGAATTGCCACCATCTTAATACTGACAAAACTTAAAGGTCTTCAGGCCCTTTCTTTTTCTGATGTCAGGTGCAGAGTGTCCCGAAGTTACTTCTCTCTGGCACATCCTCAGGTTTGATTAATGGGATTCCTTTAGAATTTATTGTCAGTGATTCTGGAAGGCTTGAAAAATTACACTTTTTCTCAGCTTTCGTTGACAGTGGAATTGGGAAGGATGGTTAGCTGATGAGGGCCATGGTCATGCACAAACCCTAGCCTATAATATGATGCAAAACATGTGTCTCTAAAGTATAAGCAGGAAGTACAACCTGCCAGTGAGCTTGAAGGAAATACTGAGGCTTGGTAAGTGGAGAGCCCCTGGGGGAGGATAGCAAAAGCAGAGACCTTTGGCCGCTTCAGACTTCAGCAAGAGCACGTCCAGATTTTAATCTGGATCAGTGCTTCCCTAGGAAAGTTTGTGGACATACAGCATTATCTGGTGGGTGGGCGTACTTACACACAAAACGTAATTGGTTCCGTATTCGTCTCAGACCTAAAACCAGTACCCATGTTTGTTCTTAATAACAAAGTTACTTGAGTTTGGAAAATCGTGTAGATTTACATGGACCATCTGATGAGTTGCTCTGACTGTCCTACTGATACCAAGATAGAGGAGAAACAATCTAAGAAAAACATTGTGAAGGTTCCAAATAATGATTATTAAATTTAATACTGATTTAATTAGCATTCTATAGAGACTGTTTTCTGGAAATTTTGATGTAGTGGATTCACTAAGCAGCCCAGACCCCAGGCCTTTCAGTGGGAAATGGCTCATTTGCATTGTTTTGATCGTGTTTAAAGTTAATCCAAAATCAATTTTTCTTTTTCAAGGACTGAAACACCACTGTTCCTTATTCCTCTTTAGAGGTCTGCAAACTTTTGTTGGAAAGGACCAAATACTAAATATTTAGCACAAAATCAACATATATATAAATGAAGGGGTGGGTTGTGTCTCAATCAAGTTTTATTTCATGTAATTCTCGCATGTCATAATATATTCTTTATTTGAGTTGAGTTGAGTTGAGTTTATTTATTTGAGAAAGAGAGACAGCACGCGTGTGCGCACACACGGGGTAGGAGCAGAGAGAGAGAATCCCAGGCAGGCTTCATGCTCAGCATAGAGCCCCACATGGGGCTCAGTCCCACGACTGTGAGACGACTGCCTGAACTGTTATCAAGAGTTGGACATTTAGCTGACTGAGCCACTCAGGCGGCCCCTCTTTATTTACTTTTATTGTTGTGAGTTTCAACCACTTAATGCACACGCCATGTTTAGCTGTAGGGCGGTACGATTTGATCAGACTCTGTTTGGTTTCTACTCTACCTTTGTAGCTGGTATCTTGTCTTTTGAGGAAAATATTCCTTTACTCCCCAAAAGCTATGTGCATGTGATAGGGGCCCAGACTCTTTCTGTGTGTGTAGCTCTTCTCCTCCTCCAGCTTCCCCTCTAGGTAATGAAGCACCGTCTCTAGACTTGAGAACTTTGATTGCTCGAGACTTTACCACCAGAAACATGGCCCTGATTTGGCGGGGGGGGGGGGGGGGGGGGGACAGCTTTGTGGACTCTGAAAAAACTCTAGACTCATTCCCCACCCAGGGAATTCTGAGTGACTCTTGGAATAGAAGGAATTGAGAATGCAGACAAAGGTAGAAACTTTGAGATTCAGGCCGTTGGGTTTTTCAAGCAGGTAGCTAAGAGTAGTGAAAATGGTGGTGGTATTCTCCTCATTTCTTTGCAAGTATATCTATTTTAAAAGACTTAGGTGTCTGTGGTGTTTCTTTTCATCCTTATTCTTAGAGAAGTAGGCAAAAGACATACTTCTACAAAATGTAAGCGTATGGCTTTGCGTTAGTACAATATTTAGGGAAATTAGAAAAGTTGCAAAAACATCCAGTTTTCCGAACATGATCTGCGGAGAGTGGACAGTAAGACAAAGACAGATACGCGTTGTATTTGGTTAAATCTGTTTAATAGGCATCATTCTTATTAGGATACCCTCCCCAAATCCTTAATAAGTATAAAGCTTTTAAATATCTGTCCCGTTTTGTAATTAGTCTTGATTTAGCAGTGGCTCTTCCTGATTTGGGAGGAAGCATGCTTGACTGTTGCCGGGCAACGGCTAATCGCGGTATTAGCTGCCAGCAAGCTGTTGGCAGTAACCGTAAATTCTTTTGTCTTGTTAACAAAAAAACGAGCGTTAAAGATACAGCAGTATATAAAGTCTGTTCTGTTGTTCAAATATATATAACCTAGGCAGTAAATTCCTGTGCTAATATAACCTCGATGTG
Source organism: Acinonyx jubatus (assembly GCF_027475565.1). Classification (NCBI taxonomy): domain Eukaryota; kingdom Metazoa; phylum Chordata; class Mammalia; order Carnivora; family Felidae; genus Acinonyx; species Acinonyx jubatus. Next base: position 130,289,013 of record NC_069386.1, on the reverse strand, counting down.
CTGCTGAAATTTACAGTGTGTTTAGAGAACCCGTTCGTTCTTGTGCTTGAGCCCCATCGAGGCTTCTCGTGGCACGAAAACTCAGAGAAGGGGGCAGTGACGTAATCGAGGTATTATTTCCTTAAGGTCTCCTGAAAAGAATCCGAGGGTTTTTGTTAAATTACGGGTTGTGAACTATCAGCAGACTTGTAGCATAAACATCCCACGTGAGGTCTCTGGTTCAGGAGCTGGTGCCCCCAGTTCCCTGTCACTGGCCGCGGTCTCCGTTGCCCGCGGTGAACACCCGGCGCACGTGGTTAAGTCCAGTGGCGGCCAGGACCCTTGTCCCCCCTCCACCTCCGCTCAGCCACACTTGATGCAAGTTTTCTAGGACAAAAACCTCATAATTCTCACTTTATAAGCAGACCTGGCATGAATCATCCTTTGGACATGCAGAATTAAGAAGGAAGAAAAAACCCACGGTATCATTGGTGCTTCTTTTAAAAAAAGTGAAGTTGTGCTATATCCCAGACTAGACCCCAGACCCTTGTCTGCACACCCTTTTCTGGTTACGTGTTTCTAAAGGACGCTGCTGATTGTCTCGTAGGGGCCACACGCCGCCATCAGGCTCTTTGGCATACGTTTTCTCACTTTATGCTCGTACCCAGTGCGGCAGGTGGGGGAGTCACAGCAGGTCCGATGGGCCACAAGGGGAGGAGCTGGGATAAAAGTTCATGTTCCCTCTGGTCTCCAAGCCTACTCTGCCGTCGCCTCAGTTTGGGTCTGGTATCCAGAAAGGTCCGGTTGCCCAGTGACCAATATAAAGCATCAAAGGAACGGCCAAGATGTTGGATGTATTTCCTTCTTTATTTTCTGGAATCCTAAGAACAGCTTAGAGGTGTGCAACAAGATTTAAAAAAAAAAAAAAAAAGTACCCACATTTATAAGTTCTCTTCTCTCTGCTGCCATATTCTTCACCGCCTCTCCTGCCCCAGCCCCTGCCCCAAGCAGAGTCAGAAGTCCCTCACTGCAGCAAGTATCTGTGTCCTGTCTCCACCTTGGTTGTGCTTACAGTGTTTCCCTTAAACCAGGACTTGGATTTTCCCTGCCAACCTCATTGTTCCTTCCAGGCTCCAGCTCAGCAGAAAGAAGTATTACCAGAGGCTGCAAACCCATTTCTGTCCCTTTTCAATGGGTGGGTTTTTTGTGTGTTTTTTTGGTTTTGTTTTGTTTTGTTTTACTATGAGCTGAACTCCTTCGGCATCATGTAAACACGTTGGAGTATGTTAACAGCTGCCTCTCTTTTAAAGTGGAACTGGCTCGGAACTAAAAGGGGAATGGCTTTCAGGTTCTGCTCAAGTTTGCATGTGACAACATCAAAGCTATTTTTAGTGGAGTGATCACCAGCAAGAAGCTGAAACCGGCTGCTTTCAACTATAAACAGTGGAAAGGACCGTTTATGCACTGCTGCAGCTCTTGAGTCCATTTATATAGGAGACAAAGGGGTGTGTAAATCTCTTCTTCAAAGTTATGCAGGCATCTTGTGCCTGTTCAGAGCCCCATCACCTCTGCAGAGAAGAGTAATGTTAATTTAGCGCTTGGCTGCCTGGGCTCCAAGTTAAACTAGATGCACCGATAATGGTGAATTATAGGACTGTCCTAGGTGTCCGTTCCGAAAGGCGATGTATAGATGCTGGGAAACATTCAGTAAGCTTTTATTTCCTGTAGATCACAAAACTCAGGAGACAACAGGAAATGAGAGGTGGGTTATATAAACATCCTACTCTAGTGAAAAGAGCATGAGTCACTTTTTAGTGGCAGGACCCTGGCGACTTCACCTTTCAGAATGAAGTTTTCCCTAGCTGCAAAATGAGGACCATGATCCCAGTTCTGTGTACTTTATAAGGCTGGCCTTTTCAGCAGACACTTACTGAATGCCTCCTCTGTGCCAGCCACCAAGAACCTCAGACTAATAGAACAATCGGTCTCCTCCGGAGACTTCACAGTCTATAGCCATATAAACCAATAGATGACAGTGTGATACACATAAAGGGAACAGCATGGGAGTGGCTGGATCAGTTCTGGGCATAGGGAAAGGTGAAAAGGAAACGAGGAGCAGAATTTTCAGAAACACCGAAGAGTTTGCAAAGATGATAATGGAGGGGTGTCTCAAGCAGGGACCACTGAGTGAGCAGAGGCAGAGCGAGAAGCATTCTGGTGTGTCTGGAGCAACGACAGGCAAAAGAAAAAAAAAGAAAAAGAAAAGACAAGGGATGGCAGGGGATGAAGCCAGAGCAAGTTGAGCCAGTCACTTAGAGCTAAGGAACTTGGAAGTAACACCCGGCCACAGGGAGCCAGGGAGTGGTTTTGAAAACAGGACTGACTGGATCGGACAGATGTTCAAGGGGCGCCACCGCCAGTGAAAGCTTGTGCATTTGCAGATACACGAAGCGAAGCGGTCGCAGTTCACATGGTTAAGCGTGCCCTGAGCAGAAACTGTCACCCGGGAGAGGGGAGGGCTGGGACCTCAGGCCCACCCTGGATGCCATGTCACTCTGTTGGGCCTTGCCTTTGAAGAGGGGCAGGTAAAAGGTACAGAAATAGCATACCTGGGAAGACCTTTCCAAGCCTGATTGAGTGCTGAGCTCTCCCGGCAAGTTGGGTGGATGGCCCGTGTCCTTCTGGAGCTCTCGGGCCAGCTAGGCCCAACGAGGAGGGGGTGCGCCCCAGGCCTGAAGTGCGGTCAGTGGACACTCGAAGGTGAGTGTAATGCCCAGGCACCAGGAAGCACCATGTGTGCGTGGGAGTCGAGTTCTCCCCGAGGTTTCAGGAAGCTAAGGTTTTCCTGAATACGTTTAAAGCTTCAATTGCATGGTAACTTTTCTATGCCATGGAAATCCAAAGAAGAGGGAAGCGTAGAACAAAACAAAGCAAAACAAACAAAAGAAACCTCGCACAAAGCTACTCGTAATGTTTGTGCAGGGAAGGAATGCTCTGAAAAGTCCCCACGTACTACCAGATTTTGCCGAGTGCAGCCTCCCATATCTATACAATCTCCCGTATCTATAACTTAGGGCCAAGATGTACCATTGCTTTTTTTCAAACTCAGGTTTTCTCTGAATTTAATGTACTGCAAAGGAAGCTTTGCAACATTATTTGCTTCATTTTCCTCTAAGACATGGAATGAGTGTTTCTGTGAGTTTTCTAGAAGAGTCAAACGCGCTTTCGGTTTCAGGTCAGTTATACGAGTCAGTTGCATAGGCCCTGGCCCAATGATGTGGAGGGAGGACCAGTGAAGTTGGATGTCCAACCACTTACATGGTTTGCCTGAGCAGGGCTCAGGCAAGGACACCACGCGAGGACACGCGAGGACACCACGTTTGAGAACAGGAGAGAGTCACAAGCAAGCAGTGACTTTGGTACAGGTGGTAGGGAAGGTGACCAGGAAGCCCACGTGAGGAAGGAGTGGAGGGAACATCTTTGAGGGGGCGGTCAGATCTTTACGCTCAGTTGCAAATATCAGGACAAAGACATATTTCAGGTGCTGATGCCGATCATAACATTGTTGCCTTGACGGACAAAAGAGGTTACTATTTGGAAATGGAGATTGGCGTTGTGTCACTTCACAGTCATATACTGTAGGGAAAACATTTCCTAAGAAATGAACTTCTGTGCTGTTACGTGCACCTTCAGCGTCTGTTTGAGTGCCTGGATGTTGATACCCTTGGTGTAACATTCAGGCAGAGGTATTCAGCTCGGTGTCACGAGCTCTCCTAAATCAGCATTTGTGTCTGTCGTCTTTGCGGTAGGGCGTGGGATGGGACTGGCTCTTGTGGGGAGGAAATGAAATAATCAAGGTAAATCACAGTTTTCCCCAAAATAGGTCAGTTTCCCATCTGTGACCGGTGTTGAGCATTGCAGAAAGTACCAGGAATCAGACTGTATCAAAAACTTGGATTCCACCTTGGATCCACATCTCGTGATCTCTACAAGCCTGAATGATGATGAGTAGATCATAATGACTTTAGTCTCTATTAGGGAGGTTTTTCTCTGAAAGTTGTATCCGTTTGACAGAATAATGGGAGGTAACGTTATTAGCCTTATCTGCATTGGGCAATGTGTGGTTGTATGTCATGGCCTCAAAACGATGCTGCCGTCCTGGGACAGAAGATATGGACATGAGCCGCCCTTCCTGTCTCTGGGTTACGGGAGATGACCCAGGGATGTGTAGGACGCTTGCCGCTGAGTTCACGGCGAAACGATGTTTTCACTAAAGAGGCATTTCCTCTTAAAGGAGTCAATTCTTACGTAAAGGTTTCCCTACTGTCACTTGTCTCCAGCTACACTGATTCTGCCTCAAGTCTCCAGTTGGTTCCACATGTTCCACCGGGTTCCTGGTACCCGGTCGAGACCTCCACAGGACCACTGCAGGGGAGAGAGGAGAGAAGAGCTGGATGTCGTCAGTCACGGAGCCCCTCCAGCCCTGCACGTCCAGAGGGCAAGGCTGGGAGCTGTCCCTGAGCCTTGCCATTCCATCTTAGAGAACTGCCATCAGCAGACAAGCTGCTCCTTGAGGGGGCCTGGTGTCTATATTCATGGGGCAGCAGTACCAAGACTGGGAAGGTCCTTGGGGAATCCTCCAGATTTCAACCCCACCCTCCACCCCCCAGAACACACCCAACAGTATACTAAGCGACTATTCCTGGGGCTGTGATGGTCATCAGCGTTTATGGAGCACTGAGGACCAGGCTGTATGTTGAATGTCCAGCTCGGGGGATGAGACCTTTGGAGGGTCTGCAGTGTCCCCGGGGAAGGCAGCTGGAGAAGCAGCGAGACGGTTGGTACTGAAGTCCATGTGTCCCGGACAGTGCTGTCAGACCTCCGGGAAGAGACAGATGAGGGTCAGATCCAGTTAGTCCTCATGGAAGAGAGAAGATTATTGATGGTCCCCGTCCAACAAGAGGCTCTATTGTCTAGTTTCATTCATGGCATAGTAATCGAGGGAGCCAAGGTCAGTGGTCTCACAGCTATGTGTCCAGGGCTGTGTGTCATCCTCTGTACAACCCTGAATCCTTTGTCTGTTTTCCCATCCATGTCCCTGTCTCTTGGAGGACAGGATGGTTTCTAGACTACCACGTCCGCATAGCAGGTGTAAAAGCATGTTTATTCAATGAACGGACACATGAGAAAGGGTGGGCAACCCCAACCCCATTTTGAGAACCTTGGGACAGTAGAGCAGAGCAGCACCACCTGCCCCATAGTATCTACCAGTCACTAGGCAGTGTCTGCTTATTTTATTATCTATCTATCTATCTATCTATCTATTATTTATTTTAACATTGTAGCAAAACACATATAATACAAGTTTATCATCTTAACCATTTGGGGGAGTGGGCAGAGCAAGAGGGAAAGAGAGAATCCCAAGCAGGCTCCACGCTCAGAGCAGAGCTTAATGTAGGGCTTGATTCCACGACCCTGGAATCATGACCTGAGAAGAAACCAAGAGTCAGACGCTTAACCGACTGAGCCACCCAGGTGCCCTGCCCCTTAACCACTTGGTTCAGTGCAGTTCAGTACATTCATTTGTTGTACAACCATCACCACCACTGATCTCCAGAACTTTTTCATCTTCCCGAGCTGAAACTCTGTACCCATTTAAACAGCAGCTCCCCGGGGCGCCTGGGTGGCCCAGTCGGTTAAGCATCCGACTTCAGCCAGGTCACGATCTCGCGGTCCGTGAGTTCGAGCCCCGCGTCAGGCTCTGGGCTGATGGCTCAGAGCCTCGAGCCTGTTTCCGATTCTGTGTCTCCCTCCCCCGTTCATGCTCTGTCTCTCTCTGTCCCAAAAATAAATAAACGTTGAAAAAAAAATTAAAAAAAAAAAAAACAAAAACAGCAGCTCCCCAGTCTCACCCTGGCAACCACCATTCTCCTTTCTGTCCTTTGGGATTTTGACTACTCTAGGTACCGCATCTGAGTGGGATCCTACAGTCTTTGTCATATTGCGACTGGTGTATTTCGCTTAGGTCAATGTCCTCACGGTTCACCTGTGTCACGCATGTGTCAAAATGTCCCTCTTCTAAGGCTGGGTCCCACCGTGTGTATATACCATGATCTTTGTCCCTTCCTCCGTTTGTAGACATTTGGGTGGCTTCCATTTTTTGCCTATTGTGAATAGTGCCGCTATAAAACAAGGGTGCACAATGATCTCTTTTGAGTTCTTGCTTTCAGTTCTTATTTTGTGTACGTCTAGAAGAGGAACTACTGGATCCTATGGTAATTTTTTGAGGAACCTCCATACTGTTTTCCATAGTGACTGCACCGTTTTAAGGGAATATTTCAGTTATTTACCTCTTCCCGTGTGTGTGTGCGTCTTGCCTTTCCTCTGCGAGTTTTGCAAATGTAGTCTTCCTCCCTTCTGCTCAGTTTATATCCTCTGAACCAGATTAGTTAAAATCTGGCCCCATGGGCAAGTTTGAGTTAATGCTACGATAGGCTGGGTGGGCCACACCTGCACAGGTGGCCCAGACTGGGGAGCTATTGGCTATCTCCCATCCATCCACTTTTAGAAAGCAAAGTGTATCCCATTGGCCGCCCTGGCAGATGTCTCCTGGGAAGTCCCAAGCTGCTCCAAAGATTGAGCTAGAACCAAACTGGCCCTAGACTTGTAGCTCTTGGAACAGCTGCTCAGCCTTCCTCAACTCCACCATGTTAATTGTGATTAGTAGGTTCATTTGCATCTAAAAGGAGTTGTTTTCTTATCAGCACCATTGAGTTGGGAACCAGTGTGCTCCATTTATATAGAGTGGCCCATTTTAACCAGGCCCATTAAGCAGTAAAAGTAAATGTGGGTGTTTTACAAATGCAAATATATCATGCAAATAATGTACTTTATGCTGAATGATGCCTTGGTTTTCATATGTAAAATTAGAAACTGTGTAGCGCGGAGATAATGATAAACACCTTTGCATCTGTTCATGAAATGTATCATGAGCTGTATGCATCTGAAATTGTAGCTGGGGTTTCAAGCAGTATTTCTCCAGTATCCTCAAACATGCATTCCATATTATCAGAAATATACATGTACTTATCTAGTTATTTATATATTCCTAAGTAATCAAGAAATCACAGAAAAGAGTAATCTAAATTACCTAACCTATTACTTACCGTCAGTGATGAGATTTTTAATTTTGTTTCCATTTTTAAAGATTTTTAAGTTTTTATCTGAGCTGATGATAGTGGAGGAAGAAATGTTACTATACAGGCTAGTTCCTTTGTAAGAGACTTAATTGTGTTCATAAGAGATTTTTAAAAAATCCTTAGTGTTTGAAGTAATTCTCTTTGATGACCTACAGTAGCATTTCTGTTGTTTTATAAAATTCACCAAGTAGAATAATGGTGCCCATGTTCTGTATACATCAAACTTGGCCACATTCGAGGAGGGAAGTCACCTTCAGTCTCTGCCCACATGGGGTTTCTGCTCTTTGGAAGTCAAGACACAGACCTATGGAAAGTGAATTAAAGGTGTAAAAAGATGTCAGATCAGAAAATACGGCAGAATATGATCAATTCCCAATTGGCTGTACGGGGAGTAATTACTAGACCAGTTCAGAGTAGGGGAGAGGTCCCAGGGTGGCAGTGACCAGGAACATTCTCCCTGGGATCTGTGATTTGAGTTGAGCCATAAAGGACAGATTTGGACCTGAACAAGAGAGGAGAACAAAGGAAGAGGACATTTCAGGCAGGGGGAAACAGAATTGGCTTGAATGGGCCTTGGAAGTATATGGGGTCCATGCGTCTTCTGGAAACCTGCTCAGGTGGCATACTGGGGAACAGGGGGAACACGCTGGGGAAGATCAAGGCTTCTGACGGGCAGAGAACCTATTGGCCTTGATTCTGCCCTGCAAGCGACTGGTTTTCACACAGTTTTGTAATCACCAAACTCTTCAAGTGAGAAATTATGTGGAAAGTCAGTATATTAAAGACACGTGAAAAATCACATGCTCTGTTGACATTGGAGCAGGACCTCACTAGGCACCCATTCCCCCATCCCCACCGTTGGACACCTCCCGAGGGCCTACTGAGGAGCAGTCGGCAAAGCAAGGGCAGAGCACATGAAGACGCTGTGCTTGGAGAAGGCTGCTAAGGTGTTAGGGCGGCCTGGGATTGGGGGGGTATTGTTGGGGCACTGGTGAGAACACCTGCATGTGGTTTGACCCAGTAGAGCAGAAACACAAGAGACCTTGGAAGGAAAGGGTTGGCAGCAGTGGGTGACAGTATGGGAGAGGAAGGTGTTGGACACTCCAGAATTTTGAACTTGAGCATGTTGCGGGTGATCACCAAAGGATGAAAAATTTTTTTTCATTTTTGTGAGGAATGCTGAGTTACATTGTAAACATTGGATAGGTGTCAGCTCAGACACCCAGCAGGTGTCTCAGTGTTGCAGGAAGTGAGTGTACCATGGGGAAAGAGAGCCAGCCATAGCCATGGACACTGTTGTGGGTTGAGTCGTCTACCACCCCCTCCCGTTCTATGTTGATGTCCTAACAGTAATACATTAGAATATGACCTTATTTGGAAATAAGGCCATTGCAGAAGTAACTAGTGAAGATGAGGTCATACTGAAGTAGATGGACCCCTAAGCGAATATGAAAAGGGGGAAATTTGGACACGGATGAGCACACACTCGGAGAATGCCATGTAAACACGAAAGGAGAGACAGGGCGGTGCATATGTAAGCCAAGGAATGCCGAAGATTGCCGTCAACCCGCGGAAACTCAGGGAGAGGCATGGAACAGATTCTCGCTTACAGCCCTTAGAAGGAACCAACATTGACTGTGGACTCCGAGCCTCCAGAATTGTGAGACAAGAACTTTCTGTTGTTTAAGCCACTCATCTGTGGTATTTTGTTATGGCGGCCCTAGAGGACTCACAGAAACATGAGAAACCCAGGGCAGTGTGGAAGTGCCCATGGGGACGACCAAGGAGGCAGAGGCGGAAAGCCCAACCCTTTTCTTTATGCGATCGGTGGGGTGACAGCCAAGGGTCATGTCAGGGCACAGCCAGAGATAACGTTCCACGGTCTGGAGAGAAGGTCAGCTGGAGATGCAGAATTGGAAAAGCTAGATTTTCCATGCGTCCATGAACTCTTCTAGGAAAGAAATAGGAGGAGAAAAGAGAGAGGGCTAACATTCTTGGAATGCCCATAATTATGGGGTCCAGGCTGGACAGAGCTCACGGGACATAGAGTAAAGAAAGTGGGATGAGGAGAACCAGGCCAGAAGGGTGTTTGAGGTTAAAATTGGAAAGGATTTTAAAGGGATAATGTCTAAGTAATTAAATAGGTAATGTCAAAAGTCATAGAGTTTATGTAATCAGGAAAATAAAGGCAAGCTTCTCTTGTGAGCGCATGGAGGAGGGGAGGGAGGCTGTCATGCCATCAAGGGCCCTTTGCTCGACGTGAGAGGAGTGTGGCCAGTCCTTGGAGACAGCGATGTGCTGGGGTCAAGGCTGGGCACGCATGCCAGCTGGGGGCTTTGTTAGCGCACGGCAGAGCTATGAAAGCTGAGGAGAGAGTCTGGATACTAGTTGAAGTTTGATGATGGGTGCGATAAGAAGTTACTAGCCCTCAGACGGGGGAGGCGAGTGGAGACAAAGGGTCCAAGGGGTAGTAGAGGGAGGATAGGTTCCAGAGGAAAAGAGGCCAGTAGGATGCCACTTTGCAAGGAAGAAGGTACAGACACAGGTAGAAATAACGGAGCCTGAGTGAGCTTATGCAAAATGGCTTTGGTTTTAGAAAAGAGGAGGTGACATTACCTGATGGAGGTGTGGAGAGGGAGGTCTGGGATTTGGCAAGTGGGAGAAGATTGGGGCCAGCCTAGCTGGGTTGCTGACCACCAAGCCAGTGGTCCTCACCTGGAGGCAGTTTGATATCCCAGTGGTGGCAGTATCTGGAGATAACTATAGTTGTTACAACAGGGGAAGGGTTGCTAATGGTATCTACTGGGTCGAGACCGGGAAGGCTGCCCAAGTTCCCAAAATGCACAGGACAAGCCCCCATGACAAAGAGCTCTCCCGCCCCAGATGTCAGAGCAAAGTGAAGAAACCCTGGGGAGTTCCACAGTGGTTCCCCCTCCCTGGGGAGGTTCTCAGACGTGTCCAAGGAGGGAAGCCTTCAACTTCACAGTGTGCTGGGTGGACCGTTTTGAAACATTGACCATCGCTCTTACTCCAGGCCCCTCTGTCCGGTTCTCATGGCCGTTGCAACCCCCAGCACATCCAGGGCCTTGGCTGTGATGAGCACCCAAGAACTCTTTTGCGACATGATCCAGTTGGAGGCAGGATGTGTCTCTAGTTTTCACACTCGGCTAAGGTAACAAAGCGACTGCGTTTCTTCCCGTGGTCCGTATTTTGCCCTCAGGGTGATCTTGCCATGCTCTCCGTTGTAGCTTTTGTGGTCACGGATCGTTTTTGTCTAAGTGCTTCAGAAATGCCTTCCCGAAAATTGGCCAGTGCTGGTCTGTGTCCACCTGACCCGGGAAGGTCACTGTGGCGGCCGCACTCGCCAGTTTGGGTCTGCGCAGGTTTCGGTGCGGAGTTCTCTCTTTTTATTTCAGCTTGCTTTATTTAGAGTAGGTGGCATCTCCGAAGCTGCTTCTCACAACCTATTGAGTTTTAGAAACTGTTGGTGGCTACTTGGGGCTGAGGAACATTTGCAATGAGCTAAGCATCCAGAAAGGAAAGAGGAAGATGAAGGTGTGGCTGCCTCATCTGTTCCAGGAATGAAGAGCCAAACTGGGAAAGTGCGCGAGACGGAGGGGAAGTGGTGGCACCGAGCACGTCACTTAAGTTCTCCGAACCTAATCGTGGGTCGTCAGGATCACTGCCGGGATTCTTGCGGCGTACTGAGCATCCGTTGTTGCGTTTCATTCCCCGACACTACGTGCTGTCATTGCCTCCAGGTTGCGGGCATGGAGTTGAGACTTGGCCAAGTTGAAAGGCATTCAGGCTCTGTTTTGCACAGACTCCTGAGTCCAGATCTTGTGCTGTCCCCACCACACCGTGGACGGAACCAGGCAGCCACTGAGATCCCTTTGAACGCCCTCATGCCCTGTTTTATCTGGAAGGTTATAAAAGTATCAAGAGTGTCCCCGAGAATTCTGAATGTTCGTCTCTGCGCTTTAGTGGTGCTTCTCAAATTGTGAGCGATACTTTATGAAACTTGATCCCTTCTTACGTGTGTTTCTGTCCAGCCTGCTCTGATTTCTTCATCCCGAACTTCAGTGACTGGCGTCTTTCACCCAAGGAGTTTGTGGTCGTATGTGTTATAGGTCACATTTGTTTTTCTGTTATTTCCTGGTAATGAGCCTACAGTTAGAGTTAAAACACTAGACTTTCAAGTATGGGGTTGGAGGGGGTGGGGGGGGGATTTCCCCATTATTCCAAGTGCTTCCAGTGTTTGATTTCTGGGTAAACACAGTCTGGTGGTAGACGTCACACGTCCAAAGGGATGGCCTTCACATTTTGATTCCGGTGCTAAGAATATGACTGGAGGCTGTTGAGTTGCCTCCAAGTATTAGGCAGGCTCTGGCCTCCGTAAATACTAGATCCGGACAGGCTGGTCTCACTATATCCATTTCCTTGTCCTTAGTTTGGGTTTTCTGCTTTTTAGTGTGCTGTGGACCTTTCTAGCAGAGCTGCTACCTGTTCCTCCACAGACACAGCACATAGGTTGGTCCTTCGCCGCCTAAAACCCTTTAGACTTTGAGTTCTTTCTTCTGGTGTCTATCTTGCACTTCTTCCTTCACTCGTTGGCTGTCTCTCCATCATTTTAGGTTTAAAAAGTTTAACTGTATTAATATATATATAACATTAAATATTACCATCTTAACTTTTTTTCAGTGCACAGTAGTGTTAAGTACATTGACGTTGTGTAACCAATCTCTAGAATTCTTTTCATTCAGCTTAGGGCACTGCAATTCTATGCCCATTAAATGATTCTTTTTTTGAAAAAAATTTTTGGATTTCGTGTATTTTTGATAGAACACAAGGCGGGGAGGAGAAGAGAGAGGGAGACAGAATCTGGAGCAGGCTCCAGGCTCTGAGCTGTCAGCACAGAGCCCGACGCGGGACTTGAACTCACAAACCGTGAGATTGTTACCTAAGCTGAAGTTGGACGCTCAACCTACTGAGCCACCCAGGCGCCCAAGATTCATTCATTCATTCATTCATTCATTCATTCATTCGTTGAGAGACAGAGAGAGATGGAGCACAAGTGGGGGATGGGCAGAGAGAGGAGACACAGAATCTGAAGCAGGCTCCAGGCTCTGAGCTGTCAGCACAGAGCCCGACGCGGGGCTCGAACCCACAGACCATGAGATCATGACCCGAGTTGAAGCGGGTTGCCCAACCGACTAAACCACCCAGCCTCCCCCTCCCCCTTCGCCTCCCCTCGGCCCCTGGAAGCCTGCGTTCAGCTTTCTGTCTCTATGAATTTGACCACTGTAGTCTAGTACAGTATTTGTCCCTGTGTGTCTGGCTTGTTTCAATAGTATGATGTCCTTGAGGTTCACCTCAAGGTGTAGTATCCTCTTGTGGTGGTGATGGTATCCTGTTCTCTCTTTTACGGACCAACAGTTCACATTTGGTAGCTGAGTTCTTAGAAAAAAGTACTTTTCTTCATTTGCTTTTCATTACCCTCACAGAAAGTCCAGACCAGTGTGTGGGTCTTGGTTAGTTACAGTTGTCTGGGTCTCATGGCGATGGAGGCTCACGAGAGGAGGGAAAACCCATGCCAGATCGCATCATTATGCCAAGAGCCACCTTACGGCTATACAACCTGTTAACCCACGGTGTCCCCTGGGGAGTTCAAAGTAATGCAGCTTCGATTGTACAGCACTTTCTGAGGGCTAAGACTCAGCAGCCGCTGGGTCTGCTGTTCGAGATGGTATCATCCCTCCCTTGGGATTTTTGCTGGCTCAGCTCTGATCTTAATGACCATCCGGATCAATGTGCTCAAATGCCAGGTCACACACTGCCTTTCTGGCAGACAAGGCCCTCTTCACCTGTTGGTCAGTTTCCTTTGTCGCAAGTGGGTTTGTCGTGTAGCGCTGAAGGTCATGGAATTTTGCTGGAGCGTTATTGAAATGAGACATTGGTGGACCCCGTGTTGTTGTGTCTGCTAATTACGAGCTCACATGTCTTTCACATACGGTGAGCCCGATTGCTTTTTCTAGCCTGGAATTTTGCCTTGAGATTGTTTTTGTTTGTACGTTTGTTTGTTTCAAGTTTTCATTTAAATTCCAGTTAACATATAGTTATACATAATATTAGTTTCAGGGGTAGAATTTAGCGATTCATCACTTAACGTGTAAACCCCAGTGCTCGTCACAAGTGCCCTCCTTAAGACACATCACCCATCTAGCCCATCTCCAACCCACCTCCCTCCTTCAACCCTCAGGGTATTCTCTATAGTTAAAAGTCTCTTAGGGTTTGCCTCTCTCTCTCTCTCTGAGGGACCATCCAAAAGAAGCGTGTAGATTCTCTGGCTAGCGAGGTCCAACGCTTCGCAATTAACATGACAGGAACCAGCTTTACTTGAGCTAGAAAGAGACCATAGGTGAATTCATCACTGACAGTGGGAGCCAGGTAAGAGCAGGTGGGTGGGCCAGTCCCGAATCTCTCTCCACGCCTGGAGTACTGATTACGTGGGCAGTGGTGCAAAACTGCCAGAATAGTGATCGGTGACTTAGGTACGTTAAAAGGATGCTGTAGAAATTGCTGAGTAGATTTCTATCATACAGAGAATTTTCCTTATCTTAAACCATTAGATTTACTCGACCTCGGTTCCCCACATTTACTCCATTCCTGGCGTCTAGTCAGTTTTCCGCCAAATCAAGGTCAGGATAAAGAGGAGATTTGGGTGGAAGTAAGCTGGATATTCAGGCTCCTGCGGTAATACTCAATTACTGAATGCTCTCAAAGCACCAGCTCCTCTATAATGAAGTCCTCAGTTTTTAAATATCTTTAGAAGTCAGGTGATTCAGGATCGGCAACAGCCAGCTTGCTGTTTCCTGCTTTCTTGTAAAAATAAGATGGTAAAATTCCAAGGAGCTGGCTGGAGTTGCTAAAAGATAATCTTGAGCGTTTTAATGCACGTTATTTTTCATGCATCTTTGAGCCTTAAAGGCCTCCACAAAATAGGACAGGAATCAGACGAAAGAGAAATCAGCTTGCCATGATCCTGCAGCCCCGAGACCCCGCCAGATCTGGTGTCCTGTGTGTCAGCCTGGCCATCCAGAGGCCACAACGGCCAGAGCTTAGAGGGCTGCCGGAAAAGCCATAGGTTCGGTGCATTAATCTTGCTTCCTACTCTGAGTATAGTCAACCCCAAACAAAACCAAACCCTTACATCAGGGTTCGTAAGTGCGTGTTTTCCAGCACGTTTGACATTATTTTGATGTTTAACCGTGTTTTTATGTGCTGTGGCGCTTTTCTGCCTCCCTCTCCGCCCCTCACCAATCACGTAACGCGTCCCTATACCTACCTGCTGTGCTGTGACGTCTCTGGTAATGAAATTTTGGTCAACAGAATGTGTCACTGGGGTTGCTCCTTGTTAACAGTATTGATTGCCATCCTGTTAGTACCAGAGACCCTGGCTGATTGGTAAAGTGTTCGTTACATAGCCCCTCAGATGTCTTACTATGTGTGCACATGTCCACTGAACTTAAAAATCTGTTACCAGACCAACTTCTCCCTTTTGTGCTGTGATCGACAGCGCATTAACCAGTATCATGTGCCGTGGACTATTTTAGTGAAGGTAATTTATACTGCCTCCTGCGTTGGATATAGTAACGTTTTTGACTAAGTGCTTTCTAACAGTAATCTAAACCGATCCTTGATTTAGAATAACCTACTTCCCACTCTAAGGATATTTTACTAAGACTGGCTTGATTCTAAAGTTTCTCGCTGGGTGTCTTAAAACCGTGAAAACGCTCATCTATAAACGTAGTAAAGTGTCTTTGTATATACTGATCTTCCTTATTTTCTTGCCTCTCCTCTTACCAGACTGTGGGCGGTAGCTCGTCTACAAAATGTTTTATAGGCTACGGAGTGCAACACTGTAAGCCAAGAAATTGAAAACAGGATACGAAACGAGGGGATGGGGGAGGGAGGGAGGCCATCACAGCTCTTTCTGTAATGTTAAGGATTTGGTGAGGATAAAGGCCGAGGAAGGCAAGGTCGCATTTCTCACAGGCAGGTGCCACTAGGAAGTGACAGAAAACCCACTTGGTCCCGGCAGACACAGATCGAAGTTCTGCCACGTAAATTCATAAAATTAGGAATAAATTAGCAACCATTCTGAAGTGACAAGTTGTGACGTTGAACTGTGTGAATTTGCCATGTCGTTTACCCGCAAGTGATTTCAGTGCCCAAGAGGGAGAAGGGTCAGGACAGTAACTGGCATACCCACGCAGACAGGTTCTGCCCTGTGAAATACGAAGCCCATTCAACTGAAACCTCATGTTTTTTTTTTAATTTCTTTTTTATTTATTTTATTTTATTTTTTTAAACGTCTGTTCATTTTTAGGAGAGTGCAAGGTGGGGGGAGGGGTCCGGAGAGGGGGACAGAGGATCTGAAGTGGACTCTGCACTGGCAGGCAGCCAGCAGCCAGCCCGGTGCCGGGCTCGAACTCATGACCCGCGAGATCATGACCTGAGCTGAGGTCAGATGCTCAACTGAATGAGCCACCCGGGTGCTACCCAAACCTCACGGTTTTTAAAGATGCATTTCCATGGGGCGCCTGGGTGGCTCGGTCAGTTAAGCATCCAACTTCGGCTCAAGTCATGATCTCACAGTTCATGGGTTCGAGTCCTGTGTCGGGCTCTGTGTTGACAGCTTAGAGCCCGGAGCCTGCTTCGGATTCTGTGTTTCCCTCTCTCTCCCTGTCCAGTCTCAGCTCATGCTCTGTCTCTCTTTCAAAAAAAAAAAAGGGCAACGAATAAATGTTTTTAAAAAAAATTAGAGATGTATTTCCAGAGGGTGAGGGTGTAAATAATGCATCAGTGGGAAAGCATGACTTCTAGGTGATACATTTGGAGAGGTGGTTGTTCCGAGTGTGAATGAGCCCATGCTCACACTGGCTTCTCTTGTGTTTCAGCACATCAGGTCCACCCATCTGGCCGGGCAGTACCTTCTTCAAGAGAAATGGAGCCCTTCTGCAAGGTAGGTGTCTAGGAGCGGCCCTCCCCACCCCCTCGCTCTACGCCCTTGCGCTGGGTAGCAGGTGGGAGAGCGCTGTCCTCTTAAGGAGCGGGCACTGTCTGAAGAAGTGTGACTGCTGTGCGTTGGGGCTCTTTGTCCCGTCTCTTTATTTCTTCCTGCTCACGTCTCCTGGTTGCTATGAATTGTTATTCCGAATCTGGGACTGGTTCTTTGGTTTGTCACCGCTGGTCATATTCCAGAAGCGTCCGGCTTGCTTTGGTGAAACTGGAATCATGTGGCAGTCAGGATATGACAGTAGCATAAATGGAGCTGGTTAAAGACAAAACGGAACAAAACAAAACAAAAACCCTATTATGTATTTTCAGTGCTTGGGTCAACGAGGAATGTTGGGGGGGTTCTGGCACTTTGGTTATTGTGGTGGTTCCACTCGTTCCTTGCTGTCCCCTAACATCCGCGTGTGCCTGGAAGGTTGGTTGCCTGTGGTTTGTTCCGAGGCTCGGAGGTGAGCCACCCCTCTCCTGTCCCGACGACTGTCCTTTGTAGGGGGACATCCTTTCTGTTGTCCAGCCCACCCTTCGCTGCTGCTTTGCCATCAGTCCTCCCCAGCGTGCTCAAAGAATTCCAACTGCCGTTCATCTCTACTTTTGCTATTAAGTTTCTTTTGAAACGGCCAAATAAAGTTGAAGAATAAATGGTTAAAAGTAGCCAGAAGAGGGGCGCCTGAGTGGCTTAGTCAGTTAAGCCTCCAACTTCGGCTCAGGTCATGATCTCGCGGTTCCTGAGTTCGAGCCCCGCGTCGGGCTCTGTGCTGACAGCTCAGAGCCTGGAGGCTGCTTCAGATTCTGTGTCTCCCTCTTTCTTTGCCCCTCCCCTGCTTGTGCTCTGTCTGTCTGTCTCTCAAAAATAAATAAACATTCAAAAAAAAGAATTAAAAGTAGCCATAAGATGCCTTCTGGATAATCCTGGGTTATCTCTGTTAGAGATGTCTGCTGTGCAAGTAAGCTGGAATCAGTTGGCTCCCAGGGCCCTCCCAGTTTCCTGTCCCCATTCACCTCGTCGGGCCGGGTAAGGGTCAGAGCGGCACGGCTGGCCAAAAGCAGATGAATCTGGTCATACCAAGAGCTTTAGAACTGGGCTGGATTGTACAGAATATTCCACACCTTTCCGTTGGTTTAGAGCTGGTTAGCCTCTTTTCCTTAAAAGTACATGCCGAGGGCTGGCCAGGCATGTGAAGGAGTAGAATATAATTGTGGCTGAGAAAAGGGACATTTATCTTCAGGTTTCCAGAGTAGCTCGAAGAGATGCCATCACATTTGTGTTGTTGTTTTATAGGCCATGCAATTGCATACTGCTTTTTAATAGCCTGTGAAATCAGGAACTGAAGGATTTCCTTGCCTTTTTGCTTGGTACGGGCGAAATTGAGGTGGGAAGTTTTGACTAATCCTAATTTTAATGACTGTTATAGATACCTTTAATATTTAAGGAAAAAAGGGAACTCCCTCTACTCTCAAAGATTAATACATAATTAAAAAAAATCTGTTCTCCCTTCAGATAGCAAAAATGGAAACCAATTATGATGAGCCTTTGGGAATTTTTTTCAAGTGAGTTTCAAAGTTATGTGCATGTTTATTTTTCCTCCAGATCTACAACAATAATACGAATATCATTCGAGTTTGGATTATTTTCAGGAGAGGGATTTTACTTGGCAAGCACATTTTCTTGTAGGATTTTTACTCATTAAGTTTCATATTAAGATTCGCTCTTAGGATATTAGTTTTTGGTTGTTTCTGTTGGGCAGAGACATGAAGAAAACATCAATGAGATTCTGAAGTTGAGTGATTTCACTATGAGATCCTATCTCATGGGTGTGGACATTTTTCCTCTTCCAGATAGGGTTTAAAATTCTAATTATTCTAAGTGTTGAAAATTACATTATTACAGATTTCAGATGCTTATTCAGTCCCCATCCAATTCCATGCAGCCCTCCTTTTTTGTTTTTGTTTTGTTTTTTTGTACATGTGAAAATCAGAAGACTCTTGGTTGGTTGGAGTTTGAGAGGATAGGCAAGGATTTGTTAAGTTTTTCCTGCGATATTTCTTTGCTGTGTATTATATTTGCTCTATCTATATATGGAGTTCAGGAGACACTTTTATTGTTGCTAAGATTTTTCAAACTATGTGCATGTTCTCCCTAATTAATATTTTCGTAGTCCTTTGGTGGGGTATGGTTCATCAAGAAATCGCTCATGCCCATGAGTGAACGTTTTACAATAAAAATATGGGTATATAAACAACGGAGCTGCCCAGTCATGCCAGTGGAATGTTTAGTTTAAAATCAAGTAGAAGGAGCACCTGGGTGGCTCAGTTGGTTAAGCAGCCGACTTTAGCTCAGGTCATGATGTCGCAGTTCCTGAGTTCGAGCCCCACATCGGGCTCTGTGCTGACAGGTCAGAGCCTGGAGCATGCTTCAGATTCTTGTGTCTCCCTCTCTCTCTGCTCCAATCCCGCTCGCACTCTGTCTCTCTCTCTCTCTCTCTCTCTCTCTCAAAAATAAGGAAACATTTAAATTTTTTTTTTTTTCAAAAATCAAGTAGAAGAAAACATACCGATTTATATACTCCCTTTCTCACCTTTATACATTTTCAAAACATGCACACATTCCTTCTTTTCCCTCTGTAGCAAGCAGGAGGACATTTTTTTCTAGATAATTAGCCTAGCCCACCCCAGCCGCAAACAGAACTGTCTGACCCGGGCTACCCGGGGGTCAGGGAGAACCTACTGTGCCCAGTGGCCCTGGGGTGGAAGGTAAGAGAACTTGGACGTGGCCGAAGAAGCTGATGTGTCTCGTCATTTGGAGGAGGGGGGCTTATTTTTGTCAGGACGGTGGGAGAGTAGGGGCTGTCAGTTCTTGGGAGAGTTGACACCTTGAACAAGACCTTGAAAAATAGTCTGTGTGTGTGGAAACAGAACAAAGGGCATTGCAAGAGGGGGCAGCAAGAGTCTGTAGGCAAGAGAGGGTGTGGCGATGGGGACGTTATGTGGCAGGTGCGGACAATGAGTGATTCACGGGCACTTTGGGATGATGACATCCCATGTTCTCAGCAGGATCTGCCTCAGAACGCCATGCTGCCCAGAGAGGGTATGGTAGCAGTTAAATCCTGAAGTCCACGGAACAATGTGGCATCATGGTTCCAGTGGGGAACCCATGTACGTAGTCAGATCGTTGTTTGGTTTGTTAGCTGTCTGGCAGAAACATAGCAGTTATTATTTTTTTTTTTTCTAGCATAAAACCAATTGTAAGAATTCACTGGAAGGAAGCACTCAGGGTCCTACTAGAGTGTGGCCTCTGTGTTTGGTTCTTGCAGAGTCACTGGCGAGAGGGCCTGCTGAATCATCTGGCAGTTTTGAGGATAATGGGGGAAGATTTGGTTTGGATTACACCAGGCATGGGTATTTAACATAATTGGCCATTTCATCAATTCACAGTATTTATTTTAAATGCCATTTAGGCTGCTAGAGACAATTTTAGGATGTTAGCAGTTTCAGGGACCAGAGAGCACTTCAGTTCTTGTACAATGGAAACCTAGCTGTGTGCCAGAAGGGGACAGACCCTTTGTTTAAAGGGGACCCAGGGCAGGTCCAAACAGATGAGTGTGGCTTATTCGGAGCCCTGCAGGAGTGACCAGCTGACAGGTGTCTCCAACTGTCCCCTCCGCATGTCTGCGTGTCTCTGTTACGGTCGGTGTGCGTTTGAAATGCATTTTTTTATTTTATTAGTTAATAACGTCTCATTTTTTTGTAATGAAGAGAGTAAAGCGGTCTACGTTTTTTTTTTTCTTCTCCAAACTCCCTTGCGCCTCCCCCCTCCCCCACACATACACATTCCATTCACCCATTAAACTTAAAATTGGGTTACTTTATTTAAACATCACCCTTGGATGGATTATTTTAATGAGGCAGTGATTCCTAGTTAAGCACATTCTTTACCCCTGGTCTAACGCTTCATCTGGTCCCTGGATGTTTTATCCCAGCACTACATACAGCATTGCCGTTCTCTTCTCTTCTTGCCTTCTTCTAAAAGTTCCTATGAGCCACGGTCATCTTGTCTTCCACTTCTGCCCTTTGGGTCTTTGTAGGGTCCGTAAGCAGTTTCGTTCAGAGACCAGCCTCGGCCTTCATAGCTCTGAGCTTGCTTACCATTCGGGACCACCTGCCTTTTATCTCTTCCTCTTCCTCTGAGCAGGTGTTTCCAGGGCCCCGCCCACTCTGGCGTCACACCACACACCCCAGCCCTCCTGGCAGATCTGCTGGAACGTGGACATCTCGCCCCGGCCATGCCCGCTTGCAACCCCCCCGCCGGCCTTCCCGGCCCTCCCTCCGCCTTCCTTCTCTCCCTCACTCCAGGGTTGGGCCACTAATTATTATTAAATCTGTTTCCTTAGGATGCAGCGGAAGAATTAAAATAAATTCCATAACACGCATAACAGATTTTTATTTCCATTCACTTCTGACAACCCACGGGATGAGCTAATGAAATGGAAGGAAGAGCTCCAGGGTGTTCTGAGTGCACGGAGCAGGTTGGTGCTGCTGTAGGCCCAAAAGCAGGTGGGGACAAAGGAAACTAGCTCTTTTGCTGTCCGATGCGTGCTGTTCCCGTGAGCGCACAGGTGTGCTCGCCCTTGGTCACACACGTCCCAGGTTGACTGTGACCATTGGATGACCTGCTCTGGGGAGTCCCGGGTTCCCAGGTTCCAGGTTGGCTTCAGGTGCCTCCTTTCCTGGGAGTTAATATCCTTGCACCTGCTCTCCACCGCCCTCACCTTCTGCTCCAGGCTCTGCTATGCATTGTTTCTGCTATGGTGCACGTCATACCTCACTTTGATCGTTTTTCCTGCTGCGAAAGGCTCAAGAGCAAGGGCTCTGTGTATCAGAAACAAGTTCCAGTGGGCAGACAACCGGATTACAAGCAAGGGGTCCCGGTTGTGGTCCCAGGTCTGCCACCTGGTGAACTTTCGGGCCAGCCACCGGGCATCCCTATGTTTTCACGTTCTTCCTTGTGAATGAAGGAGTGGACCTCAGTGGTGGCTGCGGTTTCCCGTGTAGTACCAGCTGTGTTCCGTTCTAGCAACTGGTTTCCTAAACGTGGGTCAAAATGGATTTGAGGCTTAGCTGTAGCTCGGTGGAAAACAGAGTGGTGCTTTCAGCCAGCTGTGTCTGCAGGTGGGTCCAAGGAGTGGCAGCCTGGCTGAAGATTCCAGACCTCGAGCAGGACAGCTCTGGGAGGTCTCGTGGATCTCAGGGAGGCAATAAGCGTGGAAATGAGCCCGGTCTTGGCTTCTTGCGTGACTGGCCAAACCTCTCTGGTGGTGGTGGTGGGGGGGGGTGATAACAATAGTGACGCTGGTGTCCTAGGGTTCTTGTGAGGATTCAAGACATTCACATTAGAAGGCATTTAGGACATGCTACATTCCCGGTCAGAGTTAGTTATTGGAACTTCCTGGGAAAATAGGAAACTAGGGCTGGAATCTCTGAATGTGATTGATTTCCCTGCGCTCTTTACCTTCCCTGCTAAAGTTTCCCTTGTTCCTTTGCTGGGTTAGTGATTCTCAGAACAGGGCCAAAGACGGGGGATGGCCCAGATCCTGCTGGATTTATAGATAGATGTAAACTGTTTGTTCATCCCTTTATCTCCGATTCCTTTCAAATAGGACTGCTTCCTTGCGAGGTCACCCAGTTCACACGCACGGAGCTTTACCCCTTGCTCTATAACTGTATGTACACGGCAGGTGCGTAGACAGCCACGTGCGAGAGCACGGATCTAGCATCGCGTCAACCCACGGTTGAGTTCCTCCCTCCCTGGGCACCAGGTGTTTGACCTTGGGCCTCAGTTTTGCCAGATGTGTTCCCCAGAACCTTTGCGGAGGTTAGAGGAGAATGTGAACCTGAAAACACAAGTCCAGACCAGGGCCTACCTGGCCCCTCACAAACGCTCTGTCACGGCAGAGGTTTATAAACTTCTGTTTCATTCCCAGGGTTTCTGATCATTCCTCCTGGCACATGTATTCAAGGTGAAAAGTTCCTATATACCTCAAAGGAGTGGACTCCTGAGCTCTCCTTTGCGTGGCTTTCCATTCTCGCTGCCAGCCCCCGTTTCCTTCCCTGTGGAACCAGGATGGCTCTGCGGGATCCCATCTCCACGCGGCCTCGGGCCTCCAGGCACTTCCGGTGCTTCTGTCCAGAAAGACCCTGGATGGGATCTCAGGGCCTTTGGGCTTCGCCTTGACCCTCCCCCACTCATCTCTGCCACATTTGATTGCAGCCCCTGGGCTGTTTGACTTCTTTCATCTAATCTGCTCGGCAAGCTGCCTCCTTTGTCCATTTTGCAAACCAGGGCATCCACCTAATGCATAAATCTCCTGACTCTTGTCCCCAGGCACGCCCGTTTTGGAAAAAATACAGTAATAACAGAAAGGGGGAGAGGAAAACCTGCCTACATTTCCCCCCAAGTCCTGAGCCTAATTGCCTTCTCTACTCTGTCAGCCTGCAGAGACCTTTGGGTTTTAGGAGGGGCCCCTTTCTCTTGGCATCATTTGTCTTGTTCCGCGCTGAGGTATCTGTAAAGGTATTTATGTAATCACAGTAATAAAGTCAGGACGCTGTTTTTGTTCACAGGTGAATTTAAAGACTCGCTGGCCACCTCTTTAGTCACTCATGTTCTGTGCGGTCACTGAGAACAGGCTCTTACGTTAGTGAAAAAATATAAGGAAATGCAGTTTCAAAAGAAGCCTCTGGTCAGTTCTGACGTCACTGTCTCCTGGGAATCCAGACTTGCCCCATCTGCACTTACTGCGACATTCCCAGTGTCTCCAGCCTGGCGTGGAATCTCAGAAAACATCCATAGCCTGGATGTTCCCTTCTCACTCGGACGTCAGCGGGTCTCTCTCCCACCGTCTAAGATTTTCACGGGAGCCCAGTGTTGCACCCTGAGGAAATGGTACCCTGTGGACAGAAATAGGGAAGTCAGAAGGAGTTGCCAGTTTGACCGGGGGACGTGGCATTGAGAGCTTCCTCTGGGACAGGCACCTGCCAAGCAGGGTCCGTGGGCTGGTCCTCCTGTTCCAGGGTGATGTCGCTAGGAGGGGACACAGGCTGGAGTTAGGAGAAGGGAGGTCAAGGCTAGGAAGGGAATGTTGAAATGCGTGAATCCACAAATGGCCACTGCAATTATGGGCACAGATGAGATCTTCAAAGGAGTACAGAATGAACTCCTTTCCAACATGGACATGTTAGAAAACGTGGATTTATGATAGAAAGCGGTGGTAGTGAAGACAACAACAACGACAGCAGAGAAGCAGCTTAGTCGGAAACTGGGGAAAGTCGCTGAAATGAAGGGCAAAGAGTTTCAGAAAGAGGGGACAGGCCGGAGCACCCGCAGACACAGAGAAGCCAGTGACGCTGTCAGCTCTGATGGCTACAGAGGCACAGGGCCTTCAGCGCACTGCCATTAGTCTACTGTCGGTCCCTAGGGACCTGTGTGTTCAGGACATTTTTGCATAAACGGAATCATATAAAATGTGACCTTTTGTGTCTGGCCATATATGTTCTTTACGTTATTCTTATATTAGCCTTATACATTAGGTATTCTTACTCCCATTTTGTAGATAGGAAAAGTAAAGCCCCAACAAATGTCCTGCTCGAGGTCACAGATCCAGGATCGGAAACCTAGACTCACCCTAGCTCATCTTTGGTCCGGTACGGGTTAAGTTGTTTTTGAAGTTTTTCACTTGAGATGCTGACCTGTTCTGCGTTGTGCTACAGACTGGGGCTGGGGACAATCCTGTTGTAATGGTCAAAAGCAGTTTATAATGACAAGACAGAGAGATGGAAATGAATCCTTCTGTTGTCTTTTATCATTCAAGGCATTGAGGTATTTCCTGTCTCTTTTGGTCCCCCCCCCCCCCCACAGGACTGTTGTAAACAGCTGACTTTAAGATCTTTTAAAGACTGTGGATAGAGAAAAAGGGAAATCCTGAAGTTAGTCATCCAAAGACTAATACAATGAGAGGAACTCACACCTTTACAGAATGAATATTTTGAGCCTATCTGGACTTTATAGTAGTAGATAGAGAGATACAGATATTTTTACACCAGTTGTAATCCATCAATAGGAATATATCCTTACAGTTTAAGTTTTGAGCACTAAAACTGTTTTTCTTATCTATTAAATTGTATCAGATTATAAAATATATAAAGATTACACAATTTTGGATCACATTGTACTGCAGAGCCTGCTTTTATCAAAGTGCTCAATCTTAAAATACAATTGGAAAAGTCATTCCCCTTGAAGTTCTGTTTAACTGCGCTTGGATGGAAGTCTAGAAATATTTTTATGCAATTGCCAAGAGGCTTGCGATGAAGAGTTTTTTAGAATGTACTCAGTGAGCTGTTCACATTACAGTTGCAGAAGTGCACTTAAAAGCATCTACCTGTAAACTTGCAGAGGTCAAGTTTGTGTTTTTGTTTGGTTCCCTCAGCGACCAGAAGGCGTGGCTGAGAACTCCAGGGTGTAGCGCTCACTGAGGAGCACATGATAGGTTGGGAATGTATGTGTGCATGCGTGTGTGTGCGCGCGCGCGCCTATGAGAGTGAATGCAGCCCCAGGCACTCAGGCTTTTACCTCCCCGTGTTGTGAGTCTGCAAGAATAAATTCTCCTGCCCTTCTTTTCTTTGGTGATTCTATCCCACCCAGCTCTCCAGTTGGCCTTTGCAAATGATGGCCTGAGGATAAAAGACCTCAGTTTTCAAATCAGCTGTGCCTGGATCCATTCCCTGCCTGGCTGCCTAATTGCTGCCTGACCTTGGACAAGTTATGTGAACTTCCTTGAGCTACAGCAAAATGCAAAAATACCAGTCCTGCAAGATTGGTATCATTGTGGGGATTAGCTGATGACAGTGTGTGTGACATCCCTGGAACTCTGTGGGAGCTCCTGTCACCACTGCTTTCACTCCAGGGGAGGCAGCCTGCCCGGGAGAGAAGAGTAGAGACCTTACAGCTGGCCAGTCTTGGGTACAGAGGCCAGCCTCTGCCATCCCCCAGCTGTGTGACCTCAAGCAGCTTGCCTCATGGGTTTGAGCCTTTCCTTCTTAGCGGGTCAATGGATAGCACTATTTCATGGGATTAAAAGATACTGTATGTACTGGGGCTGGGACAGTGCTTGGCAATAACTGAGTGTTTCATCAATAGAATTCATTATGCTTATGGATAGCATTTTTGCAATTTCCTAAGGGTTTCGATACCTTCCACCCCCAAATAGCAGTAACATAAACCCTTCCCCCAGTTGAAGTGACATTTTACCTTCAGGAGTATTTAAGACTGTTTCCAGTCTCTGTGAAGCTCCTGCTACATGAAGGCAAATACCCACGAGATACCTAATACCCGAAAGAGGAGTAGAACAGAGTTCTTACCAGCTGCTCTCACAGACACTTTGGGGTGATTGAGATCTTGCAGAAATGTGACCCAGAGAAAGGAGGTTCTTTGGGGATGAGTTAGAATGGCTTACGATCTGTACTCCTGTCTTTTTCCCCCTCTCAGTGTCTCTGATGGTGCCAGAGTACGAACTGTTTGCAAAGATGCATTTCAGAGGTGGGAGGGAAAGAAAGGAGAGACATACTTGCAGTGATCAAGAACCTTAGAAAATCATTTAAGGGATCATATTGAACTTGTCCCCCAGTTCATGGTGACCCTAGTACACATGGGTTGGCCCCGTCTGAGGCTGTGATTTTTTTTTTTTTTATGGGGCATATTTAGAATGATCTCATGCTGCTAATTTGACACAAATTGCATTCAGGTGTTAGTATACAGGTCTATGTATAGAACTGCTCTAACCTAGTGTCTTGGCTGTGGGTTCATTTTCCACAATGTGAGCAAGATGGTGAAGATGATCATAAGAGATGAGAAGGCCGCAACGTGTAGAAAGGCCAATTCTGTTTCTCATTTGCATGTACCGTATTTCTCAGACTCTTAGAGACTTCATTCTTTAAGTTTGGCCATGGTTGGGGGTGGAAACAATTATGAATGAAGTTTTCACTCTTATTTTTTTTTAATGTTTATTTTGAGAGAAAGCGAGAGAGGGTACACGCACACGAAAGCAGGGAAGGGGGGACAGAGAGAGAGAGGGAGAGAGAGAATCCCAAGCAGACTTGGGGCGCGATCTCACGAACCTGACCCCACGAGATCATGACCTGAGCCAAAATCAAGAGTGAGACACTGCACTGATGACCGAGCCACCCAGGCACCCCAAAGTTTTCAGTTTTAAAATTTTGCAGCTAAATTGGAGTGCTTTCGTGGAGCCCACTGTTTCCCCTGCCCCACCTTCCAATATGTATATTGCAAATGGAGGGGTGCCAGCTTCTTACAGGAGCTCGCTGGTCTTAGCAGTTGGTTGAGATAGGGGCATGTAACCCATCGCAGGCCAGGTACTTCTTACTTCGGATCTGGGGGCTCTGAAAGATGTGGTAGATTCAACAAAGGGGTATACCACACAGAGTCAACCAGCATCTAAGAAATGGCACCAAGGCCAAGAAACAGAGATGAGGGGCCCTTTACCACTGTCCTCCCCATGGTTGGATTAGATGAGGTTTGAATTCCCCATTTTACTTAACCCAGCTTGACTGGGGGGGTGGGGGGTTGTGTGTGTGTGTCTATATGTGTGTGTGCACCCAGAGTCCTCACTGACAACGAATCTCTAAGTGAACGGCCTCAGTTCAGCTAAATGTATGTCACTGGTGGTTTCTCTGTGTCCGTGAAGTTCCAACCTCTCCGTTGGTCTTAGGAGGCCCACTGAGGATCACGGTAGTAATAATGCCTATTCTCTCTGTCCCCCAACTCACCTTCGCCTTTGGCGGAAATAAGCTCGGAGAAGCTCACACTGAGCTTACAAGGTGGCTGCCACAGCCTCTTGGGCTGCAGACACCGGCTTTGAATCTGGCATTTCCTCAGTGTCCTCAGGAGAAGTTCTGAGCAGCATTGTCATTAGATCGGCCCGCATCACGTGACCACCGGGAACCATCAGTGTGACCAGAGGAACTGGGAGGAGAGGCACCACCGATTGTTGTATGCTGGGGGCTGGAAACATCACTTGGGAGCACGCGGATGGATTGGGAGGTGAACGGTTCCCCAGATGCAAGTCTGGGTCCATTCTCAAAGAAGGGAAAAGGAACTGTCCGTCACAACGGCACAGCCATTTTATTTAAAAAGCAAAGCACCGCGACGGTACGTTGCCGGCTCAGTCTGTAGACTCTTGATCTCGGGGTTGTAGGTTCAAGCCCCGTGTCGGATGTACAGATTACTTAAAAATAAAATCTGTAGAAAAGAAAGAAAGAAAAGAAAGGAAAAAGAAAACACACAGGACGCAGTAACATTAGGTTACACATGCAAGTGTATGTAGCCACTAAGTAGAAGATCCGAGGCCAGGAGGCACATACGTTCGCATTTGGGACTCCCCCAGCTTTCTTTTCATGATAATGGCCGTTATCCATGGGTGTACAGGACTATCAAGATCTCAGGGCATAAGGTGGTGTCCATCAAGTTACAGTAATTTCCCAGAGGCCCAGAATCTTAGTTAATGATGACATTCACTTTTCCTGGCGGAGTGGGGATTGCCGAAAACGTCCTGCTTTAACTCGAGTTGCCGCATTGGTGATAAGGGAGCGACGGAACATGGGCTACAACTGCCCTTTCCTGGGGGTCAACCCTGAGCAGCCAGCCTCCGTATCTTCACGAATTTCCCTTCGCAGCCAGGGTCAGTCCCCAGAGCCCCATCTTTAGCACACAAGATGCTTGGACAGTGGGTGAATGTGTTAAGCGGCTGGAGCTGCCATAACAAAACACCCCAGGCCGGGTGACTTAAACAACAGAAATGTATTTCCTCACAGTTCGAGAGCCTGGAAGTCCAAGATCAAGGGGGCGGCAGGTTTGATCTCTCCTGGGCCTCTCTTCCTGGTCTGCAGATGGCTGCCTGCACACTGTGTCCTCGCATGGCCTCCTTTGTGTGCATGCGCGTGCCCTGGTCTCTTCCTCTTCTTGTAAGGACACCAGCCTACTGGCTTAGGGCCCTGTTAGTGTCCTATTGCATCAGAGCCCCGCCCTTATGTCCTCATGTAACCTCACCCAAATTCTGCCACACTGAGGGTTAAAGCCTCAACATCTGAATTGGGGCTGGGGGGGGGAGGGCGGCACACCGTTCAGTCCGAGTCGGTTCAGTGAATTACACGCATATGTTTCACGAACATTCCTTCATTTCCTACTGTGTGCTAGGTACCCTTGCGGCTGGGGATAGAGAGAAAGAGATCTCTTGCCGTCTGGCTGGGGGCGGGGGGGGGGGGGGCAGAATCACCAAGAAGCCTCGGTGGTTTGTGCCATCGCAGAGGAGCTCAGACTCGGAGGGAAGGAAGTCAGGAGTCACAGAAGACTTCCGCGAGGGGCGTTGCTAGTGCCGTGTGAGGCTGCTGTCCCTGCCTCCCCCGAAGTCTGCCCGACACGGTCAACGGTGCCCTGCTCGGTGTCTCTCCGAGAGGCGCCGTGACGTTGCAGCGACAGTTAGCCAAGCCCACAAAGTAGTGAGGCCCACAGCCGAAGGCAGGGGTCATAAGCAAGTACACAGGCGGTACGTTGGGATGTGACAAAGAACTGTGATGAGCCAGGCTGGAGAGGGAAGTCACCGTGTCCCTTTGAGGTAGCTTGCCTCGTTCCTAACAGGAAAGAGGAGGGGAAGGGGAAGGCACTGTGTTCCAGGCAGAAAGGTGGGGAGATTCTGATAAAGGTAGTGGCTTTGACTTTGGGGACTTGGGGGGTAGGTGGTGCAGCTTCAGCCTTACACTGAAATTAGGCGCGTAAGGAAGGTAAGGAACTGAGAGCTGATCTTCGCAAACATGGGCGGGAAAACCGCCGCTGGGCGGTCCGTCAGTTTCACGGGCTCTGGGAACAATGTGAGTCGCCACGGGCACCGCTGGGGCCGAGGCTGGGAGGCCACGCGAGGCGCAGTACTGACCCCGCGAGAGGAGAGCGCAGGCTAAGAAGCAGAGGTGAGGTGGGGAGCTGGCAGGGCAGTCGGAGGGGTGTTAGAGCCCCCCCCCCCATTACTGCAGTCTGGGGCGTCTCTGCGTTTCTCTCATTACCCAGGCTACTTAGGAAAACCGTAATAATCACATCATAAATCAGTATAATTTGGAGAGCAGTTGAGTGATGAAAATCCAGTTCGGGACCAGAGATGGAGCCTCTTCAGACTCACTTGCTGGTTCCCAGCTTAATTTTTAAAATTAAGACACTGTTAACGCAGAGACTCACAAAATCATTCACGATCCAGAACGTAGCGAGGGGACGACAACATGCTAAATGAAAACATGAGCTCCCTTTCAGAAACCGTCCTCCTGCGTGAGTGTGCGTGGGGGTTGGGGGCTGGGGTCAGGGGGTGGCGTAGTTGTTCTCTGTATGAGGCCATCTAACTATAAACGGCATTTGTTGGACATGCGAATCGATAAATTTGGAGAACTGAGCTTGGCGTTGGAGGGACCTGGCTTTGGATCTGACGGGCGGTCCCGCGCAGTCCCCTTCCCCCACCCACACACCGAGCTGTATAGTCATTGGCACTGTGCGTTCATGCTTCTTGGCTTGGTCAGATACTCACCTTTGAGCTTCTGTTTCTTCATCTGTAAAATCGGGAGGATACCACCTGCTTCCCACAAAGGAAGTGAAATAATGTGCAGGCCAGCACTTAGTGACTCTAACAGGGTGATCGCCACCCTCCCCCGGCCCCCCTGCCAGAGTTCACAGGGAACACGTGCAAGGAGAAACCAAGGTCGTGGTTATCTCTGGGGGGTAGTGAGTGGAGAGGGTGGAAGAAGGCTCCTGAGCTGGCAGCTTGTTCGTCTGGGTTCTGGTGACCCAGGTAAATCGTTTGTGAAAATTCATTGAGCTGAACACGAATGCGGGCTTTATTGGTTGTGTTACTTCAGTCAAAAGTTTCAAAAATGATTGGGCAACAAAAATTTCATTACACCTGCTTGATTTCAGATTTTCCCTATGCACGTGTAGTGAACCTCAGAATTCTGACATGATTAAAGATGAGACTGTCCTAGATTTTTATTAAATCAATGTAGTAAATTAAAGCTGGTGAAACACAGAATAACAAGAATTTCTCTCACAATTCAAGCGTGTTTTATTAAGGCCCGCTGAACCTGCTTGTTATTGATATTGTTAATACAATATTTAGATTCCATTTTGAACATGCCAGCTGGCAGCGATTACTGAAATGTCAATCTTACCCGAGAGTGGGCTTTTAAAAAAAAAAAAAAATGAGAACCAGAGTTAGGTTCTTAAATGTAGGTTAAGATGAATTGATGTGACTGTAAGTGACATGAGGGGGGAAAAAATGAAAACTCTCGCAAAAACTTTGAGAGAAGTTCTTTGCCGGAACACATAGGAGACTCCTAACGAGCTTGAAATTTTTACCTAAACAGGAGTGGTTTTTCAGGCCACCATGGTAACCTGATGAATAAATATGTTGGGGGGAGTAATTAATTGATTTAGAAATCGTTACTAAAACCTTGAAACTTCACAGCAAGCATTTTGCTAGTGAAGAAGACCACGTTTGAAAACTTTTGAGACTTAAAAACGGGCCAGAGTGGGAAATGGGGGAAATGGATAAAGGTCGTCAAAAGGTATAAAATAAATCCTGGAGATCTAATGCACAGCATGGTGACTGTACTTAACATTGCTGTACTGCGTATTTGAAAGTTGGTAAGAGAGTAGATCTTAAAAGTTCTCATCCCCAAAGGAAAAACAATCTATGTGTCGTGATGGACATTAGCTAGGCTTATGATGATGGTCATTTTGTAATGTAGGAAAATACCAAGTCACTCTGTTGTACGCCTGAAAATAATATAATGTATGTCAATTATGTCTCAATAAAAGTAAGACTAGGGGCACCTGGGTGGCTCCCTTGGTTAAGTGTCCAACTTCAGCTCAGGCCACGATTTCGTGGTTTGTGAGTTGGAGCCCCAGCGTCGGGCTCTGTGCTGACAGCTCAGAGCCTGGAGCCTGCTTTGGATTCTGTGTCTCCCTCCCTCTCCCTCTCCCTCTCCCTCTCCCTCTCTCTCTCTCTCTCCCTCTCTCTCTCTGCCCCTCCCCTGCTCACACTCTGTGTGTGTCTCTCTCTCTTTCAAAAATAAACATAAAAAAAAATTTTTTTTAAGTATAAATAAAAAATAAAATGAGAATGAGCAGGCCAGTTGCACCAAGATTTTGTAACTTCCAGGGCAATATGGTATAACCAGGATCTCGTTCAACTGAAAGCACATAGGATCGTGCTTGCACCTCGAAGGCTGACCAGAGGCGTGTCCTTTCTCTGCAGCGTTTGTTGAAATGATCGAAGTGTTCAGGAGAGCCTGCCAGAGCTCTGAATCATTTGTTATCTTCAATTAGACCATAGGGCCCCATGTATCAGTCCTTTGTAAATACTGTCTACATGGCTAATGCTGCTTCTCACATTTTCAGACCTCTTCAGGATGTGTTGTAATGATTAAAAAAAAAAAAAAAAAGCTTAGCGGCATTTTTATGTTAATTCTCGGGCATGGAGCTTGCCTTCAGAGTGTTCCCAAGCCTAAGGCTGCATGTGACACTGCCATAGTTCAGGGACAGAGAGAATCTCAGAAATGCCTGTGTTTGCTTTCCCAAAAGAGTGAGGATGGTATTGCAACATGTTTTCTTGTTTTAGTGAAGGTTAGGTGCCCACCCGTTCTACTTTTGATAAGTTACACTGTCGAATACACATCAGAGTCTGCGCACCAAGCTTCTGAAGGCCTTTGTTCACTTCCGCCGTCTGTCCAGACCAGGCTGGGAGGTGTCAGTAGTGTGTGTGGCCTGTGTTCACAGCCTCCGTCGGCCCTTCCAGTATTTTCATCTCCGAGACAGGACAAGAAACTACACACCCTGGTTTGGCCGGGGGCGGGGGGCGGGGGGGGGGGGGGGTGGCCATGTCGTGGAACAGAATCACATTGGGGGAGTCCCTCCTGCTTGTGTCTCTTACATGTCTTACCATGATTTCTAATTTGTCCACACCCTCCCCTCACATCTAATAAAAAAAAGGAGGGGGGGCTTGCTTACTGTTTTTCCTTGGAGCAGGGTAATTTACATAGTATTTCCTGTGTATTCAGGGTCGTTATTTTGATGATAGGAGCCAAGTGCCACAAATCACATTGTGGTCTCCAGTTTGTGCGTGGTGCATGTATGCAGGGACCAGCTAGAGTTAGAGAATGGCAGAGCCGGGAGCTCTCTGAGACCCCGAGCTGGGCACACCTGTGATGAACAGACAGATAAACGTGACCCAGAGAGCCAGGGCTGGCTGTCGGTCGCAGGGAATATTGTTGGCGACACCAGCCCCTCTCCAGGCCAGTCTTTTCTGCCAGCTTTTCAAATTGGGGTAAACTCCCCTTCTCTTCTTGGTCCGCCAAAGATATGGAAAGGGAGAAAAGAAACCCCAAGCTATGTATCAAATCCAAATCAGTAAGGTAAGACTGGACACTTCTTCCTCACCATACCGGCACCAGTCCTGGCCTGGAATCCCAGCTTTCTACTCACTCGCAAATATTACGTCTCAGGTCTTGATTTCTCCATCTCTGAAATGGGAAATAAGGACCCCCACCCCGTGCTAGGTCGCAGGGAAGATTTACATGGTATCGCGTTAATGCCTGCATACAGTAAGCACTCCATAATTGGAAGCTACCGTGTAGCCATTTGGTGAGTCTGGCTCTTCTAAGCTCCTTCTGAGAACTTGCATGTCCCAGCCAGCCCTGGATTTGAACCTTGCACACTTCTCATATGTGTGGTCCAGAGCCTGAGTGAGGCTGAGCCCAACACACATACGTAAGCAGAAGAATGGAAGGGCCTGTGCGGAAATGCTAATTGTAGTTATTTTGAGCCAAAGAATTAGGGCTGGTTTTTTATTCACGGCATACTGGCTACAATAAGGTTATGTCGGTTGCACAATTAACATGTATAAAGGAATCAAGGAAATTCTGTAGCTGCTAGTTGACGTTCATTAGGTTTTGTTTGTTGTTCGTGGTTAGTTTAGATCTTCAAAGATCAAGCAATGTTTGCAAAAATGCAAGATGGCAGAATGTCTAAGGGGCCACTTAAATAGTAGACAGTAAGGAAGCTTTAGATCTCACTCCTCCTTGTGCCTCACGTGTGCACCTGAGAGTTCTTACCTTTTAAATAAACATGATCTGTACATTGTTTTGTGAAAGAAATAACTAACAGCAACAACAGAAGCGCTCAGCCCTCAGGCCCTGCTACCCGTACACATGAGGCCGGGGCAAAGCCCAGGCAGTGGCGGCCAGGAGACCTTTGGCTGGTCCCTACCCTCTGGATGCAGATGGACTGAGTTAAGGGCTAAGAAAGAGAGGGAACCCCTCTGTGTTTCATCACAAGCACAGGGGATTTTCCCTGCAGCCCAGAGCTCTGGTCCAGGCTATTAAACCCCCACCCCCATCCTCGGATTCCTGGCCACGTCAGGAGTGGTTCTGGCTCTGTACCCAAGAGAACAGATCCTCAACGCAGATACAGGAAAGCATTTCAGTCGGCAGATAACAATCTTTTTGATCACATATGGGGAACAGGTAGTGTCTGGGTAGTTTAAAAGTACAGGGTTATGTGGGGATAACAGCGGACAGGCGCTTTGGAGTACTTGGAACTTTTACAAGTTACTACATGTTTCTTAACAACCAGACAATGTTCAGATATTCTAAACATTCATCTTGTCTGATACACAAGGCCACAGACGTCCACAATCTGCTAGTACTCGTATATTGTTCTTTAGACCAACCTGATGCTTTTCCAGAAGGACCAGAATTTTAGTTCAGTGTGTGGGTCTGCTGCTGTGGAAGTTGAGACACAGTAGATTCATAATTGAATGCCAGGATTCCTGATTGTGAATTTGTATAGTTTTTTTTTCTGGGGGGGAGGGGTGGTGGTGGTGTTGATTTGTTTTGTTTTGACTTAAAAACTTCCATAACTTAAAATTTTTTTCTTTAAATTTTTTTTTTTTTGATGTTTGTTTATTTTTTGAAGGAGAGACAAAGCATGAGTTGGGGAGGGGCAGAGAGAGAGAGCAATACACACAGAATCCGAAGCAGGCTCCAGGCTCTGAGCTGTCAACACAGAGCCCGATGCGGGGCTCGAACCCATGAGCTGTGAGATCATGACCTGAGCCGAAGTCAGACGCCAACTGACTAAGCCACCCCAGGTGCCCCCCGTAATTTTGAAACATACTTAATATGCAATTCAGATATGCTTCCAGATATTCTACGACAGCTGGAGCTGGGGGAAAGGTGTCTGTTGGGGGAGTTGACCCCAAAGCCAAAAAGTTTCCTCCAAGCTGCGGTCTCTACTTTGGTGCCCATTACATCTGCTTTAAAACTGTCGGCTGCAAAGGGCTGCATGTCAGTGACTGTATTTAATTACTTTGTCTAACATAGGCCACCTTGTTCCAAAACGAACTCGTAATAGATTGCAAAAATGCAACATAACTAGAATTTTTTTAAAGCACATGCAGAAATGAAGGGAAAATAGGGAAAATAGAAAAAAGGGGAAACAAGGGAAAATAGAAAAAGGGAAAATAAAGGTAGGAAACCCAGCATTAATGTATAAAAGGACTATCCTGCATTCTATGTATTGGTTTAAGGGGTAGAGCGGTCAGTCATGAATTTGGCTTTGAGCTTCCTGGTAGCTAAGGCAAAGAGAGAAACATGATCAGTTGTATGGTTCATTTTATTTTTTTGATCACTTGTATGGTTTAAATGTCCAGGAGATTAAAACTGACTCTTAACTGAGGAAGATACAGAGGTTCCTCGTTAGTAATTTGTTTTCTTTCGACCTTCAGGTTGAGAGAGAGAGAGAGAGAGGAGGAGGGAGGGAGGGAGGGAGGGAGGGAGGGAGGGAGGGAAGGAAGGAGGGAGGGAGAAAGAAATCAATCTTCTATAGCAGAGCTGCAAAGGAAGTTGTCTGTAACATCTCTTCCGACAGGACAATGGCAGTCAAGCCATTTAGAAGCCAGTTCTTCAGTGATAGCCTAGGGACGTTGCTTTATTTAGTCTGAATGACACCTGGGGTAGGGACATGGGATCTGTCGTTTTAAAAGCTCCTAGGTGAGGGTTGTCTGAGTGGCTCAGTCGGTTAAGTGTCCAACTTCAGCTCAGGTCATGATATCAAGTTTGTGGGTTCAAGCCCCACACAGGGCTGTACGCTGACAGCTCAGAGCCTGGAGCCTGCTTCGGATTCTATGTCGTTCTCTCTCTCTCTCTCTCTCTCTCTCTCTCTCTCTCTCTCTCTCTCTCTCTCTCCCCCCCCCCCCCCCCGAATTCATTCTCAAGAATGAATAAACGTTAAAAAAAATTCATTATTAGGTGTGTTTATCATGATTGTGAATTCTTTAAATTAGAAATATAACAAAGTTTAGAAAATGTTTAGCAGTGAACAGGGCTCCAGTGGTGATGGCCTTATCCTAGGGGCAGCCACTTATTAACGTTGCCTATTGTGTGCCCGGCACCAAGCTTGGGACACACCTGCCAGTGCCCTCACTTGGGCCTCCCCGTAGCCTGTGGGGCCAGGGCGTCGCCATTGTCCCTGATACTGGCACACAACTAAGGAGGAGAATGGGATTTTCTCCAGATTTGCCCACTGTAGGAGAATCCAGAAACATGGGGCTCCATTTGTGCTTGGTAAGATTTCCTTTCCCTTCCCTCCTTTTCCTTTTCCTTTTCCTCTCCTCTCCTCCCCTCCCCTCCCCTCCCCTCCCCTCCCCTCCCCTCCCCTCCCCTCCCTCTCCTTTCTTCTTCTTTTTTTTTTTTTTAAACTGAAACCTTCCATGAAGCCAAAATAAGATAAAACATGAAATCAGAACTGTTCTGGCTGAACTAAGAGTTGCAGGGGCCAAGAGTTTCCCTGGTTCGGCCTACCCCTTGAGGCCAGTGTCCTCCCCCAGCAACAGAAGGCCATGGAAACCCCACTGAACCAGGATCTCACTGCCTCCCCAAGCAGTGGCCTGCAGTGTTTTAGTGACGTGACTCGAAGCCCCATTTGTCACGGCTAGTGTGTGTGTGTGTGTGTGTGTGTGTGTGTGTGTGTGTGTGTGCGTGTGTGTGTGTGTGGTATGTGTGTTTTCAAAGACCCTCTAGTTTTTAGTTAAGAGACAGATGGTTATTTCCTATTTGATGATGCTGTCTCATTTACTTTTACGAAGTAGAAAACAAATACGAAGCTTCTTCTATGGTATTTGGGACATCCTGTCTAATGGTGAAGGCACCCTTTTCATCCATGTGTTCTGAGGAAATGCCTTTGCCCCTGAGAGACTACTCACCAGCACCCTGACTTGGCACAATGCTGAAGTTAAAATTGGCCGCAGACCTGTGACCGGACGTCCTCTCCCACCAAGTCCTCCTCCAGAGATCAGCCAAAGTGTTTTAAACTTTTCCTGGTGAAAATTCAACCTGGTGGGGAAGCTCAGAGGGGATTTTGAGAGATTTTCTCACCTAGCCTCCTCCCCCAGGATCGGATTATGCACAAATTGGTACTTACAGGTGGTAATTAGTTCTGTTCTTAAGAGATTTCTCTAGAGGATAATTTTACTACTTTCTCCAGTAGTGTGTTTTAGCCTGAATTTTCTGGAAGGAACTTCTTCCCACTCTTTAATTTGAACCTCTCCTCTTCCGGTTTAAATAAACAATTTCCGTTACTTCTGTGCTCTGTGAAGAAGAAAACAAACAAGAAAACAACAAACTGGGTTTGCCCCCCACATCTTATTATAACACCTTGAAAATGCCGTCTTCGCCATCAAACTCACGTGGGCCACGTAGGAAGATGGTGGGACTCGGCCTCTAGCAGGAGAATGGATATGTGTTCTTTTGTGCCCCTGAGTCCACAGAGGGATTGGTGATAGTGATTAATGGGGGCCACCTCCTCCCTCCCTGCGTCTGGCGACCCCCCACCGCACACCTCCAGGGTAGATGGCTAAGGATGAGTTCATTTGCCACCTGACAAGAGATTTTTCTCTTCTCAGATATAACTGGTTTACACACTCATCGGATCTCTGGCCTTAGAATCATTTAACTCCCTGTTTTTTCCTACTGAGCTCACCTGCCACTCACACAGAAAATAATGTTTTGCAGAATGGCCAGGTCTGAATAACTCGAGGAGTCTACACCACTCATTTAATGGAATTGCGATTCTTTGAAAAGAAGGCCCTCAGAGGTCCCACCTGCTCAGGCTCCTGTTGGCAGGATATCAGCCTGTGGTCTCTTAGCCAGATTTCCCCTGAATAATGAATGAGCCGGTGCTGAGCAAGTCAGAAATAGAAATCAATAAAGCTAAACACCAAGAAGAGGCGGTGGAATGAGAGAGCATTGAGCCCCTTGGATGCCAAACCCAATAACGCACATCCTTCGTCTCTCACGAGTTAAGGAAAGAAGAAAACTTGTAACTTGGGGAGAGTCCTAAAGGATCAGAACTTGAGGACGTCCCAGGCTCAGCAGGAATGAGGAGGGACGCACAGACAGTCAGTAGAGCAGCAATATGGTGCACAAATCTCCTGGGAGCCGAGCACCAAACATCTTCATAAATCCTGTGTTTGCAGCTGTGAGACCAAAATAGATCCACGCACAGCCTGTTTGTCTTGGCCTCATGGAACGTGGCAAGACCGCGAGGCCCTGGAAGGTAGCCGTGACCCCTGCCCCCGCCCCCCTCAGTGCTGAGCATGCATCCTGCATCTGTTTGTATCTGACTGCTCCCCGCCCCCCCCAACTCCCACCCTGGGGCGGGGGGTGCACACAATCCGGCTTTGATCACCGGAGACATAGTCTTACGGATGGATTGATTTTCGTTTGAGGGAAATGGGAACACGTTGTGGGGAAGGTGTTTTTCTGCGAGTTGTTCAGTGAGTGACCACACCATCTTCCCTTTGAAAATGGCAACAGGCATCCTTAAGAGGCAGGGCAGTGTGGGGGTGGGTGGCAGGAAGGATGTGGCTGTGCCATGACACTAATTCTGCCTAGCCGACAAGCAGGCAACCAAATTTGGCCCCTTTATTAAGGGCACCTCTGCTCGCTCCCTCTCTCCCTCTCAAAAATAAATAATAAACATTTAAAGAGTTTAAAAAGTAGGGGGGGTGCCTGGGTGGCTCAGTTGGTTAAGCAGCCAACTTTGGCTCAGGTCACGATCTCATGGTTTGTGGGTTCAAGCCCTGCTTCGGACTCTGTGCTGACAGCTCAGAGCCTGGAACCTGCCTCAGATTCTGTGTCTCCCTCTTTCTCTGCCCCTTCCCTGCTCACGCTCTCTCTCTCTCTCTCTCCCTCAAAAATAAATAATGTTAAAATTAAAAAAAAAAAAAAACACCTCAGATGCGCCCCGTGGGTGAATGTTCAGACAGCGCCACCCCCCCCCCCCCCCCGCCCTCCAGATTCTGTGAATCTCTGTTACTCATGAGCAGGGGTCTTGTCCCTTAAGTGCTTTGGGACACTAAAACAACCAACAAAAAGCATCAGAACCACCTGAGAATGGTTCTAGAAGGGTGGCGGGGGGGCTTAGCCTGCAGAAGGCACTAGTGAATTGTCACTGATGGGTGTCATGCCAAGTGGTGTCTCCTCGGGCAGGGGTGTGGGGCAGCTCACAGTCTGCTGACATCTGAGCCTGGACGCCGGGCCTCATTAGCGGTTGAGTTAGAATCCTGTTTAGAATGTTTTACAGGCTGCTTTGAAAAGAAAACTGGACCAGGAGTGAGGACTTCTGGTTTGATCTTTGCACCACTCCCTAATAGCCTAACCGACACGTGCCGTTTGCGTTCGACTCTCTGGGCGTCAGATCTTCACCCAGATGCGGTGTTGTTGGGTGGGACCATTTGTTAAGGACCTGCCTAGCTCCTGGCATTCTCTGTTGGAATAGACTTCCATCACAGGACTTTTGCACTTAATTTTTCTCATTCCCCAAACCTGGTACTGTGCCTGGCCTCGAGCGAAGCAATGCTTGGTAAATAAATAAGTGAACAAACGAACGAATACAGACCAACAGTGACTCCTCTTAAGCAGCCTGTGTGTGATCCAAATATGGAAAGCTTGGTTCCTGTGGGTTTGACTTGAGTCTACACGGTTGGGAATTGGGGCACCACTTGAAACAACCGCATTTGCAGGAATGAGTCCGGAAAAGGGGCAGCGCGGGCTCGTGGCTGGTGCAGATAAGAAGTGTTGGCACGGCTGTGAGTTTCCCCAAAAAGGCATCGAACGATGTATCCTGCCCTCATCAGAAGAAGGATCGCTGCAGTCCAGTCACACGCTCCCAGGGTGCCAGGGAGAACTTCGTGGAGCAGACCCTGGCCTCTGGGAACTTAGCCTCTAAGACATTTGCACCGCCACAGATGTTCCGTGTTCGGGAAATCCAAGTGGAGGAATAAAAAAAGCTCTAAATCAATACACGAGTGTCATTAAAGCACTTATCTCTGCTACGGATCCCCGATAAGTGCCTCTAATGCGTTGTTTGTGGGGGGGGGGTGGTGAGTGGATCAACAGAAGGTCCGTGTTGGGCTGAGCGGGGAGGGGGTGGTCGGAGAAGGTGGCCTCGAGGGCTCTGGGCCTGAGGAGAAGAGAAGGACACGCGGCTCTTCTGGGGCCACCAGGGAAGGCCTCACGGAGGAAGGGAGTGTTCAGAAGCACAGTTTGTGAGCGACCCCGCCCCACAGAGCACAGACCGATGGCCTAGCGGGCAGAAGCGGCACACAGATGGGTTTTGTTCAGCAGACAGAGTAATTTTGAAAATCTGAAATCATTGCCAACGCTTAAAAATCAGGAAATGTCACATAAATATGTAGATTTCTGGCTTCTCTTGCTAACTGGGAGTGTGGCCGTGTTGGGGCTGCCTTCTGGAGGGGCAGCAGCTGGCTGGGGCAGCAGCTGAATGGCCGCCGTCTGTGCAGGTGCCCCTTACCGCTGCACCCCCACTTGTCTCTTGTCACCGCTATGCCCCCCACTCCACTCACCCCTTCCGCTTGGAGTCCCCGGCTTGGGAACAAGCTTCCTGGTGCTGTAGGGGAGACCTTCAGGTTTGGGCAAGTGACGCAGCCCCGTGGAAGGTAAAATAGGGTGGTGATGATGGCAGCGGAGACGTACCCAGCCGCTCACTACGTGCAGGACCGTTGTTCCTAGCACCCTGCGTGCTTTAACTCATGCATTCCCCACAAACGCCTGTGAAGGCAGGTGCTGTCACGACCCCTGTTGTACAGATGGGGAAACAGGAGTGCACGTTTCTTTACTGGAAGTAACTGTCCAGCCCTGGGCGCGCAGTTTGTTAATGACAGAGCTGAGATACCCCCCCCCCCCCCCCCCCCGCCCAGGAGGCTGTCCCCGGGGTCTGCGCTCTTGACCGGTGGTGAAAATTCGCCACCACCGAGTGCCGATGTATACAGGCTAACGCTGGTGCTCAGCGCTGTGTGTGGTTCATTGCCGTGGAATCTCGCGCGGCCACTGGGACCTGCCCCATGTACAGGTGAGGACATGAGGGCTTGGAGAGGATGAGGGATTTTCTCAGGGACACGGCTGGTGTTCTGAATGAGGGCAGCAGAATCGGGAAGTCCTGGAGAATTTTAAGAAGGAAACTGGGGTCTCAAGAAAGGCGGTGATGGCTGGAGAGAGGAGCAGAGAGAGACAGAGAGGAAGGAGGCAGAAGATGTCCTGAAAGAATC
Source organism: Acinonyx jubatus (assembly GCF_027475565.1). Classification (NCBI taxonomy): domain Eukaryota; kingdom Metazoa; phylum Chordata; class Mammalia; order Carnivora; family Felidae; genus Acinonyx; species Acinonyx jubatus. The sequence goes on along the minus strand of NC_069386.1, from coordinate 130,248,032 downwards.
TAGGCAAATGCGTCTGTACGTTCCTTTCTTTTCGAAACTTGCACTGGGGTTCTCTTGAGTTAACTCGACATATGTTTCTTGGTGCTCTAGCCCAAAAAGAATTAGCTCCCACTAGCCAAACAAACTTTTACCTTAGGAAATGACTCCGGGAATGAAATAAGATCTGATCTCTTGTGTGCTCGCCACTGAGATTTCTGCAACCCAGTCTGTTTCATGGGAAAGAGCCATCTGATCTCCTGCATGGGCAGCATTTCAGGGCAAACAGGAGGGACCGGGCCTAATCGAGTGATGAAAATTTGAACCGAATCTCTGCCTGGAAGCAGTGTAGAGATGCACCGGCCCTGAGCAGCTCTCCTTGGGGAGCTCCTTCGATTCACTCTTCCAGAACCTTCATGCCCTAAAGCGAATGCCAGGTTCCTGCTGGAGGCCCTTATCCACTATGCCCGTGAACCCTTCCGTGAATAAGGCAAGAGGACACCTCCAAGCGCACGCTCACTCCATTTTTGGTCCCCCCAGGCCCAGACAATCTCACAGTATGCCTTGATGAGCACTGACAACCCGGGGTGGCAGGGGACCCATTTATAGCTCAACTGTGGTAGCCACAGGCCGAGCGACGCAAGACAGCGTGCGCTCCCGCCCGGCACGGTCCGCCAAGATCAACACGGAGACAAAACACCAGACGCTCAGTGCCCTTGACAACCCCCTTCCAAGCTCACTCTGACCTTGTGTCCCGTCTCTGTAAAGGGACTGTCCTCTCCAGGTAAATCGGGTGGTTCCCACCATCCCAAACTTACCCACGCTTCACGGCCACACCTTCGTTGCTGGGTTTTCCATACCCTTAGTGGAAAACCTCTGTAAGTTTCATATTCTGTTTCCTACTGGGTCTGTTAATGTAAGAGTGTTTTTACTTTTAACAATGCCTACATTTTCACGCAGAATTGAGACTCAGATTGAGTGCGTGACATTCAGCTTGGCTTCCTGAACATCGCACACCTTGGGTGTGGGCCTGTGGCTCACTTTGAGAAGCTCACATAATAAATGTAATCCTAGGTTCTAGAGCCTGGCTTTGGCTTGCGGTTCACCAAGTTATTAGCCAAGTAACCTCTGTCAAGTCACTTAACCTGTTTTCTCATCTGTTAAACTTGTATAAGAATAACAACTTTGTAGGCTGTAATCGGGATTAAAGGTGGTGATTTCAATGACAAGGTGTGCTAAATGGCTCCCAGCAGACACTAGGTAAATGGTTATGTCTCAAGATGCACTTCTTCCAGAGAACTTTCCCTGGCAGTTGCAACCAAGCCTTACTGTCTACATTTTTACCTAGTCTATTGCAAAGTTACTTTGTTTTTAAAATTTTTTAATGTTTATTTTTTTGAGAGAGAGAGAGCAAGAGACAGAGTGCCAGCTGGGGAGGGGCAGATTGAGAGGGAGACACAGCATCCGAAGCAGGCTCCAGGCTCCGAGATGTCAGCACAGGGCCCGACTCGGGGCTCGGACCCACCAACCGTGAGATCATGACCTGAGTCGAAGTCGGACGCTTAACTGACCGAGCCACCCAGGCGCCCCTATCGCAAAGCTACTTTGCGTCTTTGAATCGTTGGACTTTAGATTTGTTATGACTTTTGTCCCATTGTTTCTTAAATGCTTCAAGGTCAGGGACGTTGATTAGGACTGCTTTGCATTTTTCCAGGCACATCAGTGGTGTTCTGTAAGCACATTGTAATATATGTGTGTAGAAATGATTTTATTGATCCAACGCAGCACAGGTAACTCAAAAATGAGGAAACGTTTCATCAAAGACTTGGCAATTGAGTGGGATCTTGATACAGAAGGACAGTCGAACATCTGAAGTTAGTCCTTGTTAGCTCTGAACACTCAGAGCTACCACTGTAGAGCCTGATTGGCCAACTGAAGTATACCCGCCCCCCCCCCCCCCATCAAATATGATAACGTAAATGTTGGGTGGAGTTGCTTGTGACTGGTTAGCGTCATTATGAACATTTAAGTGAGCGTGTATTTCAAATTTTCAAGGTTGTTTTGGCACGAATTTCGTTTTTCAGGTCTCACGTTCTCACAGGTCTTGGAAGGCTTGGGGAACAGAAGCACTTGAGTGAGGGACCTGGGGTCAGACTCAGGAAGGGTCACAGGCTGAGGGGTGGTTTTGTGAATGAGGGCATGTCCGCAGCGAGGCCTCTGGGCCGTGCACGGTGGAGCGGGAAGAGGACGGACTGCAGGCCGGATAAGGAGGACACAGTGAACGGATCATGAGGACACAGGGAGGCACCGGCGGGTCACCAGCGGAAGGGGTTTGACTGGGGTCGACACAAGTCTGGCAGGTCAAATCCGAATCTTTTTATCTTCAGGTAGGTCTCGGTGAAGATCTTGTTTGTTTGTGTTTTTCTAGTCCGTGGGAAGGACCCTGTGTTAGTCTGGGGACGGCAGAGGCATTTTTCTCTGGACCGTGCCGCTCCCCGTGGCCCAGGCGGAGTGACGGATGTGGGTCTGGTTCTTGAGGTGTGAAGCGTGGGCCTTGGTCTGGGAGGTGCCAGGGGCTGCTTCCCACGGTGATGGACACGTGTTTTTGTGGATTCTCTCGAGCTTGTCCCATCGCTGTCACTTGGTGAACTCGAGTTGGAGCTTTTTTATTTAGGGGCACTGAAACTTGAATCTCTTGTAAGATGTACGTGTCACCAAGCACGAAACATTTTTTTTTTTTCAGTAATTAAAAAATGTACAAGCCATTGCCGGCATATAGGCCAACTGTGCAAAAACAGACCGATTTGGGGGCGCCTGGGTGGCTCAGTCAGTTAAGCATCCAATTTAGGCTCGGGTCACGATCTCATGGTGCGTGAGTTCAAGCCCTGCATCGGGCTCTGCGCTGACCGCTCAGAGCCTGGAGCCTGCTTCCTGCTTGCGATTCTGTGTCTCCCTCTCTCTCTCTCCACCCCTCCCCTGCTCATGCTCTGTCTCTCCTCTCAAAAATAAATAAAGCTTGGGGGGAAAAAAAAGACAGATTTGGCCCATGGGCTGTAGTTTGCAGACTTCTGAGTTGGTCTGTCCCTTCTCGGAGGCCAGAGGATTTCATCCAGGTTCCCGTGGCCGCCCCCGTGTCTCGTGTGGCCTCGCACCGCCGTTGGATTTGTGTCTGTCTCTCCCTCACGTCTGCCGAGCAGGGACTGAGACTTCCACCTGCCGCCACAGTCCCTGGTGGGTAGTTAGTGCCTGCTGAGCGCGTACAAGTGAGTGGTGTGGCAGTTATCCGACCTCAGACGGCGGCGTCTCCAGGAAGCATCGGCAAGTCATTGGTGCGTCGCTGGTACACAGCACCTGTTTGGATGGACCCGTGGTGGAGGGTAGTTAGTGTGGCCACGTCTGTGCTGCTGAGTCGTCCTCCCAGCGCCTCAAAGGCTGTGATGCTTGTAAATAAATTCTTACCTGGCAGCCACTCTTTCAGGAGTTCCTCAGCTGTGACTGTAAGTACTGTCAGATGGAAGGGGAAAGGGCTTGGCAGAGGAGGGTGGAGAAGAGCTGGGGAGGACAGCGGCAGGGCCTTGGCGGCTCGAGGCGTCCTATAAATATCCCCCGTGGGCCCGCGGGAATCTTTAGACACCTTCCTCTCCTGGGCAGGCCTTGGAGAGTACAGCCCGTCCGTGGAGTCCAGACTCTCTCGAGGCTCGTTTGAATGATTCCCTGAAGTATTTATTTTTATCCCTTGTTTGTGACTTTAAGGCAAGAGCTTTGTAACTTCACCTGCGGGGTGACGGTCGGTATTCAAGGACCGTGGTGTTTGCAGTGGCTTCGGCTCTCCTGCGAGAGCGATCGGGGGGCTTCGGGAAGGTGCACAGAGCGATACAGGGGGCGGGTCGAATGCCAGGATGCACAAAGAAGAAATTACGACCGTTTGCTTGTGTATTATTTTCTCAATATGAAGCCCTTGAATTCCAGAGCTCTTAAATCAAGAGGTGGAAATTCCTGGCGTTTTAAGGGAGACCACGTGAATAAGCTGTTAAACCATTAGAATGGCTTTTTAAAAAATTCACCCGTTTCCTGGATCATTTGCTCTTGAGATTTCCTTAATTGAAGTTTTTGCCTTTTCATTTGACTTCAAATCAAAATGATTTCTACAGTTAAGGAAGTTTTAATTTTATTCCTGTGGGTAGAGTAGATTTCCTACTTCAATCTGTTCCTCAACAGGTAAAAGCAGGCAGTCTTCCACAAGCCTCCCTTAGCACTCAAGGCGCATCAGCCAGAGGGGTGTGTGGGGTCGGGTAGGTGGAGTTCTGGGCCCTTCCTTCTTGTAGCGTGTCTCGTGGGGCGGCCTTTCCCTGCTCGTCTCCTCAGGAGTTTGTTTATTTTTTTTTTAATGTTTTATTATCTATTTTAGAAAGAGAGAGAGAGAGAGTGTGTGAGCAGGGGAGGGGCAGAGAGAGGAGACACAGAATCCAAAGCAGGCTCCAGGCTCTGAGCTGTCAGCGTAGAGCCGGACATGGGGCTCGAACTCACGAACTACTTGATTTTGACCTGAGCCGAAGTCAAATGCTCACCTGACTGAGCCACCCAGGCGCCCCAGGAGTTGGTTTATTTGACACGGCACACCCAGGGAACAGCTCCGCTATTTTGCAGCTGTGAAGAAAAATGGGAGTTTTGAAGCATTCTATTATGTCTCTTTTATGTGGAAATGTCTCCTTTCACACTGAAGTGCTTTTCCAAATGAGGGCCCTGGTGGATGGAACACCGTTCTCCTTTACGTTATTTTGCAAGTGATTTATAACCCCAAGGTTTAGGGGTTCCAAATGGCGGTGGGCTGGGGAATGTGTACAGCCAGGAACACCCAGTTAAAAGAGAAGATGCAAAAAAACCAAGCTCCTGTTTCTCTCCATCTTTTAGTCCTTCCAGTGCCTTTTTGAAGCACCGAAAGGCCAAGAAATTTTGAAATGAGAAACCTACCGCGAATGTTGTTTTTCACTTTCAAACAAAGAAAACATTTCTTGCCCCTGGATATCTGTGCCCAGAAACACTTTCTTGGTATTTCAGGTTTCAGGGTGGAAAAGGGTGGTCAGCTCTTGGGTCAGCAGATCGGTGCGACCTTCATAATGATGGAAAGCAGACAGAACACTGTCCGTGCCCACCTGTGTATCTTTTGCATATGCTTCCAAAAAATAGGATGTGTTCATCATACCTGATTTTCCCAAACCCTTTGCCTTTGTTAGTGTTTTAGTATTCCTTTACTGTGTGAAAAGCTTAGAAAGTCCAGAACTTAGGTTACCCATCTCTGCTACTGATTTGGGACTTAAAGCTTTGGTTTGCTTTCGTGTAAAAATCATCGTAGCAGTGTCTACTGCGTATTTCACAGCCCTCCAGTCACCCGACGGTATATGTCTTTGTTATTTCCTATCTTCTTATCACACCCCAAGAATATCAGCTGCCAAAAGCGGAGACTTTTCTTTTTCCATTCATTGCTAGTATGCCTGGCATTTAGAACAATACCTGGCGTGTAGTAGGTGCTTCGTTAATGTGAGTTGAAGGAAAGGAACACAGAGGGTGCTAAATGAAGCAAAGAAGTCGTCCGTAGTTATTCGGAAGGGTTTAACATTTGACCATGCATGCTGAAAGCCCTCCCTGGAAACTGTTCTGGTACATTTTTGTATGTGTACGAAGGATAGCAGGTTTCACAGACCCTCATCTTGACTTCTGTGTGTCTCCCTTCTCTCTAATCTTAAGAAGAAAGCGAAGTCTGGAAAATCCTCATTCTTGTAGGTCTAAGAAGACAAGGTAAGTGTTTTTCTTTACGGTGTCCTTTGAAGTAAAATTCTTACACAGGTCTTATCCCGAAGGGCAAATTTCTTGTTGTATATATATCAGCTTACATATTAGCGCATGCCCAGAGCCTATGGGAAATCAGACAGCAGGCCTGGAAAATGTCTAATAGCTTTGCCTTTTCATACCCTTCACACTTTGGAAGGTTTTCATGACGGTTGGTAGGTGAACTCTGAACATATTTGGCCATAGGCAGATTCCTGTGTCTCTTTGCTTACCGAAGATACAATAGAAGGACCTACAGATGACATTTGCCAGTATGTGTTAGAAAAGGGAAAATATTTGAGCATTCCTGGATTATTTGGGGAACTCGCCTTGGGTTGCATTTATATTGTAATGTCAAGTTTAAGGTCAGGCAAGGACACTAGCAGTGTCATATGTTAATGCCTAAGAAAACATTTTGTCTTTTGCAGAGACTTGATTTCATTTCGCTTGGTTTCTCAAGGTGATTTTGCCCCAATTCTGGATAAAACATTTTAAGATACCTAGTGTTAAGATTCACTGTATGTCTCTACCAGTTGACTGTGAGTTGGGTTTTGTGGGATGGGTAGTTGTAACTCTTTCTTCTGAGCCTCTCTGTTACATCAGCACAGAGAGTTTCTTGCGTAGCCAGGGCTGAATATAGCTTTTTATTGTTTCCATTCTCCTGCGAGATCGAGCTTAGGGGAGCCCTTATGTGAACTGATGCATCCCGGAGAGAGTGCTCACGTGGTTCCGTTGGCGGATGCGATGCAGGCTCGGCTATGTTTAGATCCTTCCCTCACTGTTGCCAGGTGGCCATTCGTGGCCCTCCCTCACCTCCATGGGTCATGGAAAATGGCAAAAATAGGGCTGTTGAGGTAATTCTTTGAAGCATTATTATTGTGGTTGGCATTGATCATTTGCTACTTCCATTGTATTTCCTGATGTCAGATTTTCTGTATTTACCTGTAGAAGAAGGAAAACAAACCCTCTCAGAAAAGAAAAGGGCAGCGTGATTATGTGTTCCCGAAGTCATGATGCGGCCTCATCGTCTCTGCTTGCAGCCATCTTCTAGCACAACAAGGCCGGTGCAGAGAGGTTACGAAAGAGCGTGCACAGGTTGTCTAAAGTCTATCTAGGTTAAAAAATGTTGCTATCCTCCGAGCCCTCCTTAAAAGAGGCTATTTATAATACAGTGAGGGTATTTGTGCTGCTTGCATTGTGTGCCTCCTGAATGAAGAATCAGCGCTTTAAAAAGAACATTAAAAATAAAACCCATGTCGTAGAAATCTGACTTAGACAGCCCAGAGAGATTGCGGGCATTCATTGGAAATGGCCACTCGTTTCCCAAGGTTTGCTCAGTTGCTTCATCTTGGTCATGAGCTATTTTGACCTGGCGTCTGAGCTTTGCTTTTTTTTCTTTCTTTTTTTTTTTTCTTTTTAAATGTTCTCGCTATGAAAGTGCACACATACCACCCGGCAGTCACTTGGCAGGCTCTTCGGGGATACGAGCCCCCAGAGTCCTGAGAGAAGAGCATTTGTCTCCTCCCCTGCATTGACCTCACCCCGCCTGCGGCCCCACCAGGGAAGGTTCCGGCTTCCTGCTTGGGCCACTTCATTTCTCCCTCCCACCAGGGGGCGAGACTGGTTGAAGCAACTCTTACGTCAAGAAAGCGTAAATTATACCTCAATAAAGCTGTTTAAGAAAAAACAAACAAGCACCCTGATTAATGGACTCTGCCCCCATTGTGTGAATACTTGAAGTGCTCTTTAAAAATAGCTCCTTTGCTAGAAGTGTTTTGGTTCAGGGTATGTATTCTCGGATTGGTTTTATTCTCTTTTATGCATTGCACTGATAGGAAAAGGTACAACTCTTAAAATAACACAGGCAGTATCTAGACGGGATACATTCCCCTCTCCCCTTGCATTGATTTCCCGACTTTCTCCTTTGCTTTTTCCTGGTACTTAAACATCGGTTCTCGGGCATTCTCCCAGTGTAATTGTTGATTAAGTGCTGCACATCCTGCGATGATTATGAGAAGATTACTGTATTCAGCTTTTAATCTTGTGAGTGTCAAATATTTTACTTGAATGGTATCTTTATCATTATTATTATCATTATTCACAGCTCTTTCTGTTTGAGTAATGCAATCAGGCAAAATAAAGGTAATGCCACAAATTCGGCACTTTTGAAATAAGTTTTGGTCTCAAAATGGAAAGTGCCATCTGCAGGCCATTCTCAAATGCTGATCTGGGCTCTATAAAGTTGGGATGAGGAATATTTTAGACGTCGCTTGGGTGCAAGTAACAGAAAGCAAGGAGTTCGGGAAGAGATCAAGAGGGAGAGAAGTCTGTTGGAGGCAGAACAGGGGCTCTCTGAGGACCCCGTGGCCAGGCATGTTTCTGGGAGCCAGCAGAACTGGGAACCGGAAGTATGCCACTATCTTGGGCAGCATTTGGCCCTTTTCTCTGCTCCTTTTATTTGGTCACATCTCAGGGTCCTCTCTGAGGAGAAGAGCATGGCATTCTGAAGAAAACAATTGACAGTCAACTGCATGTTGCTTAGGTGAACGAAACGGATCAGCAGTATGAACGAATAACTCTAGTTACTGTATGCACAGAACCAGCAGACTGTCTGGTTCTTTCCTCAGGTACTGACGTCTCTACTTTATAGATGAGGAAGCCGAGGTTAGGAGGCAAGGTGCATCACCTGTTGTCATGCAGCCAGAAAGGAAGAAGCCAGGTCACTTGTTCCTGTGGACTTGGTTGTAGGCTTGGTTTGCATTTCTTTTTCCTTTTCCTTTTTTTTACATTTTTATTTATTTTTGAGAGAGAGATAGACAGCATGCAAGCAGGGGAGGGGCAGAGAAAGAGGGAGACACAGAATCCAAAGCAGGCTCCAGGCTCCAGGCTCTGAGCTGTCAGCAAGGAGCCTGATGCGGGGCTCGAACCCACAAACCGTGAGATCGTGGCCTGAGCTGAAGTTGGACGCTTAACCGACTGAGCCACCCAGGCGCCCCTTAGTTTGTATTTCTATGAGCTCACAGTGGCTGCTTCGAGAGCAGTAGGTGGTTCTCAGGAAGTGGCTAGGTAGATGGCGGCCTGGAGTGGAGTTTCCTGGGAATAACCTGCATACGGAGTGATATTTGTGCATGCGGTGAGGACTTTAACCTTGACATGGACTGGCTATACAGAAACATAGACTCCATCTAAACATTTTGGTTGGACCTCAAGCCATAGGGCATCGAGAACTTCTTCAGTCGTCTTACTGTAGGCAGAGACTGTCACAGGGCAAGTTCTGTTTGGCCGAGCCACATGTCATCTCCTACTTGTCACTCAAAAGATGCCAAGGCCCGTGATCTGGGGGATGACACTGATTGGAAAATTGAAGCTTATCAGAGTCAGTGCTAACTAACACGATGACGGAGCCAGGGCAATAGGTACGATTTCTCCAGGAGTGGTTATTGGTGGCAAGTATCGAGTGAGGCACAGAAAATCAAAGTTATCTGTACAGATGCTGTTGCATTGGAGAGAGGGCAGGGCTTAAGAGTCAGGATCCTTGGAGCCAGACCCACCGACCATCTGCAGGAGCCCAGGCAAGTGCCTGCTCGGTGCACCGCTCAGGCTCCTTCTTCCTTTTCTTTTTAGTATGTTGTTTCAAAAAATCGGGGCGCCTGGGTGACTCAGTTGAGCACTGACTTCGGCTCAGGTCATGATCTCACGGTTCATGAGTTTGAGCCTTGCATTGGGCTCTGTGCTGACAGGTCAGAGCCTGGAGCCTGCCTCGGATTCTGTGTCTCCCCCTCTCTCTCCCCCTCCCCGCTCATGTTCCATCTCTCTCTCTCTCTCTCTCTCTCTCTCTCTCTCTCTCTCTCTCTCCCAAAAATAAAATAAACATTAATTTTTTTTTTAATTTTAAAAGTACATAGAGATATATAGTAGTCCCCTTTATTTGCAGAGGATATGTTCCAAAGACCCCCAGTGGATGCCTAAAACTACAGACAGCAGGCACCACACCCCTTATATACTGTGTGTTTCCTATACGTACATACCTACGATAAAGTTTAATTCATAAATTAGGCATGGTAAGATTAACAACAACAATACGAAAATAGAACAATTATAACAATATGCTGTCATAAAAGTTATGTGAGTGTGGTCTCCCTCTCTGGAAATATCTTAGTGCACTCACACTTCTTGAAGTGAGGTGAGTTGATAAAATGATCACATGATAAGATGAAGTGAGGGCGTGGCGTTAGGCTACTCTTGACCCTCTGATGATACGGCAGAAGAAAGATCGTCTGCTTTTGGGACTGCGGCAGACTTGCGGGCAACTGAAACGGTGGAGAAATCCGAGGGGCACGGCTACTCGGGTGAAAAGTGAGTCATCTTCCTGTCAAAGAAATACAGCTCCCCAGCACCCCCTTCTCAAAGGTAACCAGCGTGGCCGGTGTCGTGTGTGTCGTTGGATGACTGATGCCTTTACACACTGGCGTCCGTGTGCGTATTTATGCAGATGGACACGTGCCATCGGTGTTACTCTGATCATCAGGGTTGTTCTGTATCAGTGCATAGAGAGCTGTCTTCTTTATGGACTCCAGAGTCTTTCACTATTTGGACACACCCCGGGATTAAAGCACCCCCGGGTAGTCCACATTCTGCAGTGTTGCAAAGTGACCATGTGTCACTGTTTGTCTCCTTACCTGAGTGAGGTTGAAGGCCATTTGTATTTGATTTGTATTTTTCTGTATCTCTCCTGTCTCCTGCTCGTGCCCTCTGCTCTTTTCTTTTTTTCTTTTTCCCTATTGAGTTTTTTTCTTACCGCCTTTTCCAAAGAGACAATGATCCAGGTGCCCGTCAGGTCTGTGAATACGAATGTTTTCGTTTGGAGCGGGATGAATGTTTGCCAGGAAATTGGGGTACCCAGGAAGAGGCCTGGCACTGGCTGTGGAGGCCAGCTTGGTTTACCTGGTGCCTCTTTCCTCCCCAGTGAGGTTTAGGGTTAGGGTTAGGGTCATGTCGAATTCCTCAGCAAGCCTCATACTTGGCCTTTACTTAGTAAAGGGGGATGTCTGCACCACACAGAGGAGCTTGACCAGTTTTTGCTGGATGAACAGAAGAGACAGTGGAGCATCATGGGACGGGATTATTTTGGAGGTCAGCTCGTCCTTAGACATTGCCCTGGGTTCCAGTCCTCTTGGCTCCAGAATTCATGAGCCATGTGAACCTCTTTGGACCTCAGTTTCCTCATCTGTAAAATGAGAATAGTAATACCGATGTTGAAGGCTGGCGAGCAAGAGAAATAAAGAAATAACCTAGTTCAAGTACCCAGTACATGACACGTTTTCCGGTATTGGTACCATTGTTGTGATCAGCATTCTTATCATCACCGTAAATGAAATGAATGACACTGGGGGCGTGGGGAAGCCTGAAGCATTGGCTCGTGAGGCGGCCGTGTTATATTGGACTTGGACTCCACGAACCAGTTCCAGAGGATGCAGTGTGGTCTCCAGATTGTCTGCATCTTTGCAGGAAGCACTTCTTTGTACGTACGTCGATTTCATGTGTGACCCTAGCATTCTCCCCGCAGGTCTTGTGCCCCAGTTGCCAGTCAGAGTACATAACGCCCATCCAGTTTTCTGGCCTTGAGAAAGGAAGGTGGCTTGAAAGTATTCTCCTTGAATTCTAAGTGGGAAAGATGTAAAACTCTCCTCCCCATCCTCCCTCCGCCCCTAAGAAGTCCGAGGGAGGGAAAAAAAATAGATCTTTCTCTCTGCATCCCTGAAACCCAATTTACGAAATTAACAAAGGAAGATGGATGGACTGAAATAAGACTCCCAGAGAAGAGATGGGAGCCTCCTAATTGATTCCCACAAAGCTGCTGGTTGTTTACAACTAGGAAAATTGCCTGCTTGGAGATACCAATTCAGCTTTCTGGTGCCACTGGCTCGACAGGAAACATGCACTGTGCCTGGCTTGGAAAAGCTCTCGGAAATCCGAGGTGAGTTACGTCTGAGTGTTCACCACCACGTCATTCATAGATTTCTGCCTCTTCCCCCAGTTGATCATTCGCAGTATCTCTTTTAGTCTATACTTGTTCATTTTAAATTTTCGTGTTTGCTATAGCTAGGTGTATGTTAATTACTGACACTCCGTAATTATGTTGTCTATTTGTCATTCTTGTGGCTACAAGGATAGCAAGCTAGAATTCTTCCAATAGCAAGAATTTTAATTTATAACCCTCCCTCCCAAAACCATTTAGAAATTGATACATTTAGCTCACACGTTAGATGTAGTTGAGTAAACGCCCTGTTAGTGATAATCGTAATCAGCGTTTAAGTGCAGAAAAGCCCCAGTACTCTACCTTCAAAGACCCAGTATTTTGGTTTATTCACTCAATCCACAATCACTTATAGAGCATCCCCTGTGACCTAGGTGCTTGGGATATATCTCTGAATAAAACAAACAAAAGTGAAATATCCTGCGCTTCTGTGTATAACTGAGGGAACTGCCCAGCTGACCACTACAGCTGCTGTGGCTGGTGGTGATGAGCATGTGTCCCCTAGCCTGCTGTACACTTGACCTTTCCCAGCATTGCAATAATGGGGAATATGGTAAGAAGTTAGAAGCCAGTGGCAGTCAAAGTTATTATTTCACATTCAAGTCCCCCTATATGATATTGGCAGCTGAGACATACTTGGAAAACATAATAATTTAAAGATTATCAGATTAGTTCCAGACATCCCCAGGGTCTGTGTGCAAATTAAATTAGAGATACATCAAATTGATCCAATCAAGAAACAGGGCTGGGATTAAGGGACATGTTCTTGCTGTAGGGACCAGGTAAACAGACTGGTGATACTGCCTGAAGCCACATTCCTCAAAGGGAGGTTCCAGCATCCTACCTTGACGTTAACCCCTGGGAATGGCTGCCAACATTGGGTTCCATTCTGGTGCTATGAAAGTGGAAGGGGAAGGGTAGGGATTTGCTTGGAGCGGGTCTACAGAACAGAGCTGAAGACTAAAGGTTCATCAGAACTGGAGTCAGAGAGAATCCTACTGCTGGATAATGCTAAAGGGCAACTCCTTGGAGAGGAAAGGATTTGGGGGAAGGTAGGCAGTTGGAAATGCTCCAAGAAGGTGCATGATTGAGTTCCCCGTGTTCAGCAGTTTTTACTAGTGCTGGTGATGTGCTAGAGTGAAACCAATATGGAGGCCCTGCTCATGTGGAACTTACATGTCAGTAGGGGAAGCAAGGTAGACCAACAAGGACAGATGGATGGACAGCCAGCCAGATGTGATGTGATGTAAAGTAATGTCCTGCAATTTGGAGTTACACAGAATTATAAGGCAGGGGAATAGAGCCATTAAGGGTCTTGCTTTACTAATTATTTCTAGTGTTTTGCCAGTTCTTTTTTTTTTTTTTTTTTTACGTTTCTTTTTGTGAGAGAGAGAACGCGCGCACGCGAGAGCTTATGTGCACAAGTAGGGAAGAGGCAGAGAGAGAAGGAGAGAGAGAATCCCAAGCAGGTGCCGCACCGTCAGCACAGAACCTGATGTGGGGCTCGATCTCACAAACTGTGAGATCATGACCTGAGCTGAAATCAAGAGTCAGACCCTCAACTCAATGAGCCACCCAGGCGCCCCACCAGTTCCTAATATGAGAAGAAAATACTGCTTGGAGGAGGGGTCAGTTTTTGGTTCTTGTTTGTTTGTTGAGGAGTGTTCCCAAAGCAACACAGAGCTTTTATTGTGTCTTTAAAACGTTACAAAGAGGTCTGAACGATCATCTGGCATCTTGTTCTTTCTTTAGCTCTACAACTTAGACCTTATTCATTAACCTGCTGAAAGGTTCACTTTTCAGAAACTTAGATATCATCTCCAAATTTTCTGAAAACCTTGTTTTAACTGGTATGGCTTGCTGCTAAATCCAAGCAGCTGAATTTCATGCAAGTTCAATGTCATTTCTTTCAAGAACTAACTCATCTCTCCAGGCTTGAGATACTGAACACACAACACCTGGCCTCATCCAAACCCTAGGCATCCATTTTTTTGCCCAGGCAATTTTGGATTTCAACAAGAGACCCATTCTCCTGAATGACGACCTTGATGGGGACAGGAACATACCGAGAGGTCCTCTTGTGACAGAAGCACAGTGTAATGCCCTTGATCATGTTCTGTAGGTGACAGAGATGGTGCAAACAGTAGCCAGTTTCTTTCCATTTCTCCACCATTTGTCAACCAGGAGCCTCTTCTTTTTCTTTACAAGGAGACTGAGTTCTACACTGATGTGATTGAAGTCTCTCAGCAGGGTTCCTCCGGGGGCCTTCCAAATAATTGTGTGTCGCTTCGGAGTGATGTCAACATTTTCTGGAATGTCAACAGTCTGATTGCTGACAACGATGCCACGAAGAGCAGTTTTTGTTTTTTAATTAACCTTTTGAGATAATTGTAGATTAACATGCAGCTGTAAGAAATAATACAAAGAGATCCTCTTGTACTTTTACTCAGTTTCTCCCAATGGTAACATCTTGCAAAACTAAAGTGCTGTGTATGTATAATCTCCTCCGTATCTACAAAAAAAAAAAAAAAAAGTCTTACTGGGATTTGGATAGGAATTGCATTCACCTTGTGCATTAATTTGGGGACAAATGATATATTTACTATATTGAGTCTTCTAATCCATGAACATGATATGCCTCTCCATTTATTTAGATCTCCTTTTCTTTCTTTCATTAGGTATAGTTTTCAGCGTACAAGTCCCTATACATGTATTTCATTTTTCTTGAGCAATTGTAAATGGCTTAAAAAAATGTTTTTTTTGGTGTCTACTCATTCATTACTAGCATATAGGAAGACAGTCGATTTTGTATGTTTGCCTGGTATCCTGAGACCTCACTGAATACACTTACTAGTTCTAGGAGGGCTTTTTTTGTTTGTTTTGGTTTGGGTTTGGGTTTGGTTTGTTTTTTTTGGTAGCTTCCGTGGGATTTTCTATGGAGACAGTCTGCAAATAGGGCCGGTTTTTTTTCTTCCCTTTTAATCCGTATGCCTTTTCATTTTCTTGCCTTATGACACCAGCTAGAACTTCCGGTACTATGTTAAATAAGAGTGGTGAGAGCAGACATCCTCGAATTGTTCCCAGTCCTAGAGAGAAAGCATTCTGCCTTTCTCCATTAAGCATAATGTTAGCCATAGGGTTTCTTGTAGATGTTGTCTAGTAAGTTGAGTAAGTCCCCTTCTCTTCCTAGTTTGGTGAGCATTTTTATCATGATCACATGTTGAATTTTTCATATGCTTTTTCGACCTCAATTGATCTGATCATGTAGTTTCTCTAATGTAGCCTGTTCATATGGTGGATTATACTGATTTTCAAATATTGAACCAGCCTTGCATCCCTGGTATAAACCCCACTTAGTCATGGTATATAATTCCATTTATATATTCCTGAATTATGTTCGCTAATATTTGGTTAAGGATTTTTAGGTCTGTAGTTTTCTCTTCCTGTACTGCCCTTAGCGCATCTGCTTTCTTCTCTCCGCCTTTCAGAATCCTCTTATGTTTGACTTCTGTTTAATACCAAAATGTTTTTAGTTGTATCAGTGGGAAGAAGAGGGAAAAATGCATCTATTTCATTTTCCTGGAAGTTGGCGTCCCTTCAGATGGTCGGTTACTAGGTATGCCGTTGAGCAGATGTGTAATCTGCTACCAGAAGAAAAGAAAATCCTGAATTCAGATCCTGATGAATAGAAAATTCTACCAGATTACCATGGTTTGACCTGCTTGACTCTGAAAGAAGCTGAATAAAGAGATTTGGGCTGAGCCCAAAGGTAGAACCACATCAGCTGCTCACTGTCACTTCCTCAGCTTCCCAGCCAGCGGAAGACTCTGTTAGGGTCACCAGAGCATTAGGGACATTGGGTGTTAGACCAGTACACCCAGATAGAGGCCTTTTGATGAACTCCAGTCGGCTGCTGTGCCCCCAGAATTCATCTAAATGGTATCACCCAAAAGCTGCTGGTAATACCAGGCATTCACACAAAGGTGCCGTAGGCACTTCTGTGTGCTGGGCGGTGCCTGCCAGGGTTATTTGCCAAATGGTGATGGCAGAAGGGGCCTGGAACTGAGGCGGGGGGGGGGGGGAATTTGTCTTCCGTTGTAGACAGATAGTGATGACTGGTAGAGGACACGGGTTCTCGGTGTCAATGAGAATTTCTTTCTGGCCTCAAAGAGCTGAGAAATGCTGGGGTGTACCGGCTGGAATAGCCCTAGGTCAGCTCCAGGAGTCAGGGTGTGCAGTGCCTGGCAGTCAAAAGTTATAATTTTTTAGAAGGTAGAACTCTGTAAAGGGTTGGAACGCAGGCCTCCCCAGTGAGCCTACCGGGCCAGAAGACCAGTAGCTGCAAGCGTCCCCAGGGCTAGAGCACTTTAAGTCTTATTAGGAGGAGGGGGCATCAGGCCATCCCATCAGCGTAGCTAACAGCTCTGCTTCTAATCAGCACATGCAGATTGGGGACAGATTACTAGGAACCCCCATCTCCTAGCTTACCGTTACGTCCCCGTGGCCCCTTGGCAAGATGCCGGACCTCTCTAAGGCACCAGAACTCTCACTAGGAAAGGAGGTGCTGGCTGCTGACGTCAAAGGCTCTTTCCAGCCCCCATGTCCAGTCACCCTGTGGTGGAGACCAGACGTCCAGTAAGGACAGTTTGCAGATGAGCCACTAGGGATGTGTTTGCCCTTTCAGCTAATAGCCAGGGGCCTCCTGTCTATACTCAAGAAAGGAACGTGTTGTAGAGCAGAGTGTCCTCAACCCAGAGCCATGTACCCAGCCATGAGTTAACTCTGACCCAAAGGGTCAGACACAAAGGGTATTTGTGTACCGTTATATGGAAGACTTCTCGTCCTACCTGGGCTTCAGTTTCCCCATCTGAAGGACTACCTGATCCCTGTAGCGGTTTCCTGTGTGGCTCGTTTAGTGAAGTGTTGCAAACTTAGCCGCTTAAAACGCAAATTTATTATCTTCTATTCTTGAGTGTCAGAAGTCCAAAATGGGTCTAATGGGGATAAAATCGAGGGATTTGAGGGTGTGTCTTCTGGAGGCTCTGGGGGAACATCCATTTTCTTACCTTTTCCGGCTTCTGGAGGCCACCCACATTCCTTGGCTTACAGCCCCTCTTCCAACTTCACAGCCAAAACAGATCAAGTTTTTCTCCCAAGAAATCACTCTGTCCTCCCTCTTTCACTCATAAGGACCTTTGTGATTACATTGCCCACAGGTAATCTAGAAGAACCTACCGCCTCCAGGACCTTGATTTCCCCATGCTCGGTAACCTAATACATCCACCCACACATTCTAGAGATTGGGACATAAACATCTTTGAGGAGAGGACATTATTCTGCCTTCCATGATCTCTAAGACCCCTTCCACCTGAACGTGCAGTGGTTCCACTCAAGTGCTGGGGCTCGAGTGTCAGCCCTTGATGGAAACCTCCAAGGTCATGGTACCTGATGGGGCCCAAGAGCTGCTGGTGCCAGCCAGTGTCGGCATAAGCCCCTCGCACTGGTATACCCCCCCTTCTTTACATTAGATGGCTAGCTGTCTTTTGGCCTTTCTTGTGATTTCCAAGAAATAGGGTTACAGAGCTTCAATGAGGGAGTTGATAGGACACAAGGTTCTGACAGCCCTTGGTTCCAAAGTTCTCTCTCCGTGGTGAGGTTTTCAAAACAGCAGACATTTCTCTCCATTCTCCTCTATCTTCTTGCTAGCTTACTTAGCAGATATTGGCAAGCACCGACTGTGGGTGCAGTGATTGAGTAAGAAGTAACCCCTGCTCCCAAGGAGTGGTAGGCAGAGAGGGTCCAAACGGCCATAGTTCAAGTGTCACCAAGGAACAGACAAAATAGCATTAGTCAAAGGCTGGATGCAGTCGACTTGGCTTCCCACTGGTGAAATTTGAGCTGAAGCTTTAAGAGTTGGGAGGATTTCAACAGCTGAGGGTACGGTCGTACCTGCTGGCAGTGGGGACTGTGGGCTAAGGGGAAACATGACCATGGGACTCGACTGGGCAGAGAACTCTGCTTTCCTCACCTGCTCTCACCTGTTCAGCCATGGAAAAGAAGTATCTTTTCCCCATATGACCAGTACAACCATAGTGCCTTTCCACTTACATTTTTCCTTCCACTTTACCCAAAGCGGGCTTCGATCATCTCCTGATGCATTTGGGCACCTCGGTTTAGTTTTCAACATGTGATCACCTAGTGCCGTGGGTTGAATGGTTGAATGGTGCCCTCTCCCCCAAAAAGATAAGTTGAAGTCCTATCCCACCCCCCGGTACCTGGGAATGTGACCTCAGTTTGGAATAGTGACCTCTTTGCAGCCATAATCAGTTTGCATCTTGTAACCAAGATGCGGCTGTTAGCGGGCCCTGATCCAATGGGACTGGTGTTACTCGAAGTGGGAAATTTGGACTCAGACACACCCAGGAAGAGTTCCGCGAGATGACAGAGACGGCGATGGGAGCGATGCAGCTGCAAAGCCCAGGGAAGCCCGGGGCTGGGGACCGCCACCGGATGAGGTGAGGGAAGGAATCTCTCCTAAACGTTTCAGAGGGAGGAGCATGGCCCCTGCCAGCACCTTGGTTTTGGACCTCTAGCCTCCAGAACTATAAGACAGCAAATTCTTCCTGTTTTAAGCCACCCAGTTTGTGGTTCTTCGTTTCGGCAGTCCTAGGAACTAACAGTTCGTACTCGGCCCTGTCCCAGGCTAATTTGGCTTGTGTCTACCCAGATGACCTTGGTGTGTCCGGGAAGTTCAGTTGTGCCCGTTGAAGTCACATCCGTAGCTGGTAGATGGTCTGTGCATCAGAGGGGCACCTCACTTTTCTGGCCTGTAGGCTGAAGTCTCTGGGATCTACACTCAGGAGAAGGACAGCGAGGGAGGGTGGGACAAGCAGACACAGCTTCCCTCCGATTCCGTTCCTCCGGGGACTCCGTTCCTCCGGGGACTCTCCAGGCCCAGCCGATTGGGACGTGGTTCCTATTAGAAAAATTGGAGCTAGACCGACATCACAAGGTTTTAGGACAAAGGACTTCAGAGTTCATTTATTCCAACGCCTCTTGACAGATGATAAACTGCCCTGGGAAGCGTCATGTGATCCGTGCAAGGGTCCCTCTGCTAGTAGCCAAGTGAGGACTTGAATTCATATCTGAAATCACACACCCAGACCTTTAAGATTTACAGGGACTCTAAAGGCTTTGGTTCTGGCTTCTGAAAGTTTTCTTTGGGGCACAGTATTTTAACTTAGGTCTTTTTTTTTTTTTTTTGGTAATGTTTATTTATATTTGGGAGAGAGAGAGAGAGACTGTGTAAGTGGGGGAAGGGCAGAGAGAGAGAGGGAGACAGAATCAGAAGCAGGCTGCAGGCTCTGAGCTGTCAGCACAGAGCCCGACGCGGGGCTCTAAACCACGAGCCGTGAGATCATGACCTGAGCCAAAGTCAGACGCTCAACCGACTGAGCCACCCAGGTGTCCCTTAACTTACGTGTTAAGACTATTCTGTATTTACTGGGGAAGAAAAAGCATAAGGATTTTTTTAAAAGAAAGAAGCAAAAACGAGGAACATGTTGACCTTCAAGAAAGTGTTGTGAGAGAAATAAGTTTATGTGACTTTTTAAAAAGTCCCACGGACATTTAGTTTTACTGTGTGTCGTGGAAAAAAATCCACCCCCACCCCCAGCCTCAGGTGGATGGGAATTCCGTCTGGCTCCTAGCTCCATTTGTTGACTGTCCCACTTGGGTATTGCAGGGTATAGAATTTATTAAATCAGCAGCTATTTTATGACCTCAGACACCACCAAGTAGCCCTTTTAGCCCTGTTGTGACTTTCCTGTCCTGCCGCGGGGTGAAATAGAGCCACTAATGTTGTTTGGATAGATTTCACTTTCCAGAGCTGCTTTCCATCACAAGGATAGATCCAGTATGGTGGCAGCAACGGATGCACGCCATCTTGGTAGCGTTAAGTCAATATCTCTCCTGAAGGTTCCGAGGAATGTCATACGCGAGGCACATTGCTTGCATGAGCATCCTTTATGCTGGGTGCCCGGGAATGCCATTTCTATCAGTAAGACATAAAAGGAGACACGAAGAGAGATCGTTTTGCTCAGCAGCACACAATGAAAGGAATGGGGGGGGGGGTGGTATTTTTGTCGTTGTTGTTACTGTTACTGTTTCTTGGCTTCCTCCAACGAAGAAGTGCCGTGTGGCTTTCAGGAGTCTCTCCGTGCAAATGCATCCTGTCACAAGTGATCGGTGGCCTGCCATTTTGAAATGGCCAGAAGTGGCTTTAGTGGCCCTTACGAAATGATCGTTGCCATGCCCGGGTGCTGGAGACCGGCTTCTCAGAGCCGTTGACGCCGGTCTCTTTCCTCCTGCCTCTCTCGCAACTGCCGGTGCGCTGTCACTTTAAGAAACTATCACCCTGAAAGGAGGTTGCTTCATCCAGGGCTGTGGGAAAACAAGGTTAGAAGAGCAGAGACTTTTGTCAATGGTGAGTAAGTGGGATTAGTTAAACCAATATTGAAAAATGGTTTGCACAACTCCCGGCGGCTCGCGTTACTTCGGAAAGGATGTGCTCTTTCAGTCCTGGCTGGCACAGATACAGTTAAAGCTGCATCAGGGACCTTTGTTATATAATGCTTCCCGGTTATATAATTAAGGGTCCTGTTTTTTCTTGTCCTGGTTTATATCGATTGGAACGAGGATAGAGGATCGCAACAGTTCACAGTCTCCCGTAATAGGCACAGCAGTAATTTTATTGATTAAAGCACATGGGCTCTATTGGTTGTCAGGAATACTATGTGCAGGATGAAGCGTGCATATGTGATCTGTGACCAGTCTGTGCTCGAAGAATGTGAGTTTCAGACACCTGTATCATCCCACAGATGAGCATTTTCAAAGAACCGACCTTCGGATTCTGGCTTCCGGGAACCTTCGGGTTTCTGCCCCTGTCTCTAGCCCATCAGAATCCTAAGACAGACCTGGGTACGGAAAAGTACCCAGCGTCAAGTAGTGACTGTTAACGGCTGCTGTAGCTGTTGCCGACCAGGCCCAGATACAGCGAGGAAACATCACAACCTAAGGGCAGGTAGGGTTCTGGGGAGTCAGGTCCACACTTCACACTTGAGCAGCTGCGGGCACCTGCTCCATCCTGGCCCGCGCCAGCTCTTTCAAATGTAAGCTCAGTAGCCGTAAGTTGCTGCCAGTCTATCGGAGCCGACCTAGAAGTCGGTTCCCCCCCCCCCCACCCCATCCCTGTACTGCCATCCACGTGGCTTGGAAGGACTGCGGAATAGGCACGTCCACTCCATGCCCCCAGCTCAGTGGGCGCGAGAAAGATCCAGGAAAGAGCATCACTTGGGGCAGCCATGCTATTCCTTGACCTCCTCTGTCTCTGGATGTGAGCTTCCTGGGACCCTGGCTCCCCCGCCCTGTGGCTGGAACCTCACGAACAGCCGCTAGTCCTCAGGGGCTGGTGCCCACGTCCTGCTGTAACAAAACTCTGGTCAGCAGGACCTCGGAGGGCACCCTTTCCACTCTGCCAGGCGGATCAAATCCTCGCTTTGCCTCTTACTGACAACTTAGTCCTGGACCCACTGCACCCTTCTTCCGCCTCAGCTGCCCTCCCTCACGAGCCCCTGGCTCCTCAGCCCCCTCCAGTGCCCTTCTCGCCTCGGGCCAGAATTCCGTGTGGTCAGTGCGGCCAAGAAGTCGTGCTGAAGTCTCCTCCCGCGCAGTAGTCGGACTGGGCTGTCAGTGCTTCCTAAAAAGCAAGCGCTAATAATACCAAATGGGGTTGTGGATAATTTTGGTTTTCTTCCCTACACCCTTCTTGCTTTTTATCACGTTTTCTACACCAAACACGTACTGTGTTTCTAATTGGAAAGAAAAAGAGTTTAAAATCGCAGTTTGGGAGACCGAAAATAAAAATAAGTGACTTTTTTTTGTTTTCAGTAGAATAACAACAGCAACGCCTTAACTACCCAAGGTGAATCAGTGCAGGAATATGAGGCAGGCTTGCTTCTCCTCATCAAGTAATAAATGGCCTTGCGCAGGTGAGATGGTGTGGGACATTATCATCATCATTATCAACCTCAAGTCCTGAGGTTGTTTGCAGAGCTCCTGGGTATGTGCTACTCCAGTAGACATCGTGGGGATTTATTACAAGGTTGTTGTGAGGCTCAAAGGAGAAAATAGATGTGAAAGTACTTTATAAATGGAAGCTATTATTTCCAACAAAAAGGAGAGAACTCTGATCTACATTGGGAAACAAGGCAGAACGTCGTACGGATGTACATACAATTTAACATAGAGAAGGGCATGGTCGCTACAATCTAAGAACTTAAGTTCATCTGTTGGTTAAATAAATATTTGGCGGGGGGGGGGGGGGGGCCACCACGTGCCTTGAATAGGTGGGGATTTATCAATGAAAAAACAGATACAGATGCTTTGCCTTGTAGAGCCTTGTGAGGGAAATGGATGAAAAACAGTACATCCAATAAATTAAAAAAACAGTAGTCCATCAAAATAACAGTAGCTGTGACTGACACGTAACGTAATGCTTACTCTGTGCCGGGCCTCGTTCTAAGCCCCTTACGAGTAGTTCCAAACACCCAGGAAGGTAGATACCTGGTAGACTGTTAACCACATTGGGGGAAAATGATCCCCACAGAGGTGCATTGACTTGCCCAGGGTCTCGCAGCTCGTGATGCCAGAGCTGGAATTCAGTCTCAGACAGCCTGGCCTTCATCACAGAAGGTGTCAGCAGGTGTGAGACTGTAAGGAAAGACACAGAGCAGGGTAAGGGATCATCCATTCAGCAGACATCCTGTGAGTGCTCTGTGCCTGGCATCATGTCGGATGCCTGGGGTACAGAATGGAAGGAGGAGAGCGTTGATGGTATAGTGATGAGCATAGCTGCCTTCCCAGAGGGAAGGGGGAGCATCCCTGCCTGGAGGAGTTCACGGTGTCCTGGGGAAGACAGAGGGGGGCACAGACATATTAGCGAACCATGTGATAACATTGTGGGATATACCTTTTTCCTTGGTTTCCCAGGATAGCAGAGACACCATGTTGGAAAAGCATTGGATTCCATGACCCTAATGTTTAGGGCTCGTGAATTCCTGGCATCAGCTGTCTCACCTTTTTCTAGAGGCGACTGCTCAGTACACTGTCTTGCAGAGGCGGATGAAGCCAGTAGCCACTTTGGTTAGACTCTAGGTCACAAAGCCAAGGGTCTTGTGAGCCATCCTGAGCTCATAATCTCCCATCTACAGCAGTAGGGCTGGTTC
The DNA here is from genome assembly GCF_027475565.1 of Acinonyx jubatus. Taxonomy (NCBI): domain Eukaryota; kingdom Metazoa; phylum Chordata; class Mammalia; order Carnivora; family Felidae; genus Acinonyx; species Acinonyx jubatus. Next base: position 130,224,908 of record NC_069386.1, on the reverse strand, counting down.
CATGCCCCTTGACACCCTTCTGCTCAGCTGGTGGCTGTGCTGCCATCATTGTTTGCTCTTCTGAATGTCATTCTTACTCCCTTTCATCTGTCCTGAGTGTCACACAGAGGGATAGCCCACAAAGAGCCGGATACACAAAGGCCTGTACCCAGCCCTGCTCATGGTCCCTTGTCCCAAGACCTGCAGAGGACCAGCTGAGGAAAACACAAGCCCACTAAAGAAAAGCCCTTGGAAGTTTATTTCCTGCTAGTGAGGGGTCAATAGCATGTGGTTCCTGCCAAAACACGGCACATTTGTTCCCAGAATATATCTTCCTTCTGCAGCCAGGGTTGTCCTAACAGTTTGTACCTGGACAAGGACTGATCCCGGTTCTCAGCGGCCATTTCTTCTCCCACTTATGTGATCCCACAGCCCCCAGGATAGAAGGATGTTCTGCCCGCTCACCTACTATAATCACATGCTCAGAGCTGAGGGTCGCAAGGAATTCATAAACACCCTTGTGTTATAGGGGTTTTTGTTTGCTTGGTTACGGGTTATGTTTGTTTCCCTATTTCTTTTGTCTGACAAAGTCGATCACTAAGTCTGACTCGTCTTTGCCTTTGCTCAGGATTCATGAGATCAGCATTGTCACCGGGGAAGTTCCCCCTTACCTATTTTTGTCCCCGAGGCAACCACTCTCTCTCTTCCCATAGACCCGAGTGCAGGAGAGTGGCCGTCTTCATAAACATCCTTCACAGGTCCGGACCCCCTGCCCCTCTTGGGGCGGTTGAACCAATTCCCTTCACTGGGCCTGTGGTGGTGGGTTTTGTTGCTTATTAGAAGCCTAGCACTTGGCAAGGTTTTTCCGTGACCAGTGTTCCAGTCCTCAGAACAACCCATTTTATGGTTGGGAAAACCCAGGCTCAGAGAACTTCAGTAACCTCTTCCCATGCACACAGCTCGCAAGTACTAGAACAGGACTTCAGTCCAGGCTTTGAAATTTCAGTTTGTTTTTCTTTCCAGTATACCACCCCAAACGGTGTTTGGGTTAGAAAGTATATTTCTTTTATATTTCTGTAATATAATATATATATTTTATATAATATATTTTTATTATGTATTTTATTTATATATTTATATGTTTTATAATTTGTATATAAATTATATATTTTAATTATATATTGATTTATATTTTATTATATATTTTATATAATTTTATATTTCTATAATACATCACATATTTCTTAATATAATATTATTATATTAGTTCTGCATACATTCTCTTGTGTGGGGAAATGAACTGAGCCTGTCTTCCTAACGTGTCTTCTTAAAACACTTCCAGGATCCTACAAGCCATGCCTTTTTAAAAAAAAAAAAAAAACAAAAAACTTATTTACTTATTTCTTCGGCTCCTGTAATAAGCTAGAAGAGGCAGGGTTGAAGACTTTCTCCTAATAAAATAAGAAATTGCATCTTCTTCAAATCTGTGTTTTTCTGTCTCTAAACAAGTTACAGATGATATAATATTAAAATGACGGTCTGCCTTACAGATGAAGAATGAAACGGAAGTTATCCAAAGTCACATTTTAAACTGTAGAAATGGGTTAGCAGGAGACCTGTCAGTTCCCCACACATTAGCAAGTTTTGCAGGAGATTTTATTGACTAGACAAAAAGAAAGGTTTATAATGTGGTGTCCAAGAACACCTTGAGGGTTCTTTGATGAGTTTTAAGGGTCTAGGCAAATCCCAGAAATTATATGCAAAACATGTGCCTTGCTGAGCATTTCTAATTAGAGATTCCTTCTTTTCCGTCAGACCCTCAAAGGACATCTTCACTGTATCTGTGTTCGCTGTTGCGTAACAAATTACCATGAATGGTGGCTTAAAACCACACAGTCACCCTGCGTCAGGAGTCAGGGCACAGCCTCGGTGGGTCCCCTGCCCAGGGTCTCACCAGGTAACAAACAGGTGTCGGCAGGTGTCCGTTCTTTCTGGAGCCTGGGGTCCTCTTTCAAGCTTGTAGGGCTGTTGCCAGAGTTCGGTCCTTGCGGGTGGAAGGATGGCGGTCCCCGTTGTCTCGCCAAGTCTCAGATGGGGTCCACTCGCAGCTGGGTAGGCTCCCAAAGTCCCAGCCACATGGTCCCCTCAGTCACGCAGCTGATTTCTTCAAGGCCACCAAGAGACCCTCATTTCCAGTCCATTAGGAACACCGTCTTACGTGATGTAAGGCACAGGTACCCCCCCACGTCTCGCAAGTCCGCGTTATGTCTCTTTGCTTTTACAAATAACCTACATTAGTACCTGTGTTCTCTAACCGAAAGATCCCAAGAGGATTTCCACTTTTACACACACACACACACACACACACACACACACACACACGGGGAAAATAGTGCTCAGCGTTTGTTAGGGGCAGTGAGCACCCCGGCAGCGAGAGTGGCGCCACCCAGAGCCTTCCCCACGAACCACATGCAGCGTCTCCACATCAAGCCTCCGGAGCTCTGACCTGTGTGAGCACCTGTGCTGTATCCCCATTTATTTTGTGCATCCGTTAGCAAGATGTGTCCTGAGCTGTAACCTAAAAGGTATAACCTCAAAAGATGATTGTTTTTGTTTCTGTCTGGGAATGCTCAGAATTTTTTTTCATATAAATTAAGGATGATTGCCTCTGCACTTACAAAAAGTTTCATAGGGACACTCTCCTTTCAGATGGCTGGGGAAGCCTGGAACTCCGGGAGTGGCTGACTACCCATCACCTTTGCCATATTTCATTATTAGAAGCAAGTAACAGATTCCGTCTTCACTGAAAGGGAGGGAGATTATATATAAGAGAGCATGACCCACTGGTGGGGTCACCTTAGTGATTGGTCTGCCACGGCCGCCTCCTAAAAGCTCAGAAGACCGCTGCTCTGGAATCTTTGAAAAACTACATGACTGGCATCCTACAAACATTTCATTAGTTCACCGACTAGTTATATTACATCCCTAGGAAGAGAAACATGACGGAATGGAAAGAAATCGAATAGATTTTATCTAGGTGGAGTGGGGTACCATGAAGGGAGACTAATTGGTGAAGTCTTGAGAGAAAAGAGCTTATTCTAGGCTGTGAGGAAGAAGGTCCACGGCAAACACCACGGTGCAGTTTTTGTCAATATCCTGGCCGTATTCGCTCTAATTTTTGAGACAAAAAAAAAAAAAATCATCGTTTGGACAAATGGGAGGCAGCCAGACCCCAAAACAGCTTAAAGCTCCTCATTCCTGGGTAACGAGGGGTAGCAGCATGCTGACTGAGATCATTCTGGTTTTGCTTGGAGTCTGATTCAAGGTTAATAAAGACGTTCGAAATTCAATGTGAGTTGGTCTGTGGTAGAACTGAATGGGATATTCCCAGAGTTGCTTTTTCTCCTGGCTCTGTTTACTGAGTGTATTCGTTTCCTTAGGTCTGCCCTCACAAAGTACCACAAACTAGGTAGCTTTCTCAACAGAAACGTATTCATGCACAGTTCTGGAGGCTAGAAGCCCGAGATCGAGGTACTGACAGGCCCACACTCTCCACAGAGGCTCCATCTAGGGAAGGATCTGCGCCAGGTCTGTCTCCTAACTTTGGTGGTTCCTTGGCATTCCCCCTGTGCTTCTGTCTGTGTCTGTCACAGCTTCCCCTTTTTATTTTTTTTTTTAATTTAAAAAAAAAATTTTTTTTTAACATTTATTCATTTTTGAGACAGAGACAGACAGAGCATGAACGGGGGAAGGTCAGAGAGAGAGGGAGACACAGGATCTGAAACAGGCTCCAGGCTCTGAGCCGTCAGCACAGAGCCCGACGCGGGGCTCGAACTCACGGACCGCGAGATCGTGACCTGAGCCGAAGTCGGACGCCCAACCGACTGAGCCACCCAGGCGCCCCAGATTCCCCTTTTTAATAATGCCAATCATATTGGATGGGGGGCCCACCTGCTCTAGTGTGAACTCACCTAATTATATCTGCAACAATCCTAATTCCAACTAAAGTTATGAGGTACAGTGTAGGGCTTCAGTTCGGGGGCAGGGAATGGACACAATTCAACCCCTAACACTTAAGGAAGAATAATTTAAAATTTCCCTGGCGACCATTCTGTTCTAGCAAGTAAGTAAAAGTCTCCTCGGTGGGTTGATGGTCAGAGACCGCTTTCCCTTTCTTCCCTCCTCATTTTTGGGAATTTACTATCTTCTCACGAGAATGGCATCCTTGCCTTTTGGACTTCTTTTAGAAGTAAAGCTCCTTTCATTTTGCATCTAAATTGGTCAGTCCTAAACCTATTTCTGGTAGTAGGATACTTGTCCAGAGGTCAGTTATCTGCTAACCCCACCTGTAAGTGGGGTGGGGACTGGAGAACCCAGGTCACAAAGGAAACGGAATTCTGAGCAAAGATACCACCCATTTGTAGAATAAACCCTTTTTAAGAGGGCCCTGTGGGGGCACCTGGCTGGCTCAATCAGTAAAGCATGCAACTCTTGATCTCAGAGTCATGAGTTCAAGCCCCATATTGGGCATAGAGCTTATTTTTAAAAACGAGACAGAAAGAGAGTGTGCTGTGGGCTTTCACTCATATCTGATTATCCCCCACTTTACACATAATTCTAACAGACTTTTAAAGTCTGACTTTCCAATTCACAGGATAAGAGAAGTACGGATCTATGTATAGGGCAAATCAGAGCAGCAGGTGATTTCAGGAGGGGAGTCTCAGAAAGCTTGAAGAACAAATTCCAGGGGCGCCTGGGTGGCTCCGTTGGTTAAGTATCTAACTTGGCTCAGGTCACGATCTCATAGTTCATGAGTTTGAGCCCCGCATGGGACTCTCTGCTGTCAGTGCAGAGCCTGTCCTCTCTCTCTCTCTCTCTCTACCTCTCCACCCCCCTTCTCTCTCTCTCTGTCTCTCTCTCTCAAAAATAAGTATCTTTTAAAAAAGCAAATTCCAAACGATCTAGTTCAAATAGTATTTCTGTTATGACGTCTTTTTGTGATATTTTCCTGTAAATTCCAATATCACTTGTCAGTTGTCACTTGTTTTCTTATTGGCAAACATTTTTAACTTCTCAACCAGATCATTGTAAGAGCCCGGATGTACCCAGTTGTGCCTAGCACAATACCTGACATGTAGTAAGAGTATCAGTAAATTCTTATTGAAGACTGAATAACTAAAAAAGATAATGTCCTATATCAGGATGGGTGTCAAACCATTTTGAGCAGGAAAGGTGATTCTGTTTACTTTTTAAATTCTGTATTAAAGATACAAAATCTGAAACCTTACCTTTCCAGACTTTTAAGAGCTATTCAGCTATCTCATTATTTTATTTATAAACCTAGCAATTCTTTTTTTTTAATATGAAATTATTGTCAAATTGGTTTCCATACAACACCCAGTGCTCATCCCAAGAGGTGCCCTCCTCAGTACCCCTCACCCACCTCCCCCCCCCCCCAGCCCCCATCAACCCTCAGTTTGTTCTCAGTTGTTCTCTTACGTTTTAAGCCTAGCAATTCTTAACAATCACTTTTAAGGGGGCCTCTTATTAATGTTAGGTCTCATTTACAAACTTAGTTAATTAAACTCCTTTAAACATTTTAAACTACATTTGTAAAGGAAATCGAACATATTAAATTTATAAGGACTCAATTGCCTGACTCAACAAACAAGCCTCCCAGAACACTTAAGCAATTCTTATAAATCTAATTAAGCTTAAAGTACGTTACACCTTATGGTGTCTTAACTTTTCTTAGACTGTATATGACCTTAGTGAGATTTCGACTTAAAATGCAAATTGGTTATATAATTCCACATTTTAGTTGATGTTTCATGGTTTGTCTGCTCTTATAGGCTGATTCTCTTAATTATCACAAATATTTAACATACTAGACCTGCATTGATTTATTTCAAAAAAAAAATAATAATTCTACAGATCTAATTTTCTTAAGCATTTTTGTGCTTTATTCTGAATCTGCCTCGGGTTAAAGGTGCTCCCTCAGGTTGTCCAAGGGAAAGAAGGACACCCTTCCCCTCTGCCTTTCAGGACCTTAGAAACAACAGGGATCTTTGGACACTTCTCTTCACCAGCACCCACGAGTGCCCCCCTCCTCCCCGCCCTTGACAGTCCAGTGGGAGAATTGGCACAGATCCCTATCAGGTGCTCCTTGAAGGGACCTAACAAGTGCCTTTGGCAGCTTTGAGAGAGAAAGTCTGAGCAATCTGAGACTTCTGGAGGCCACCCAGCAGCACAATTCAGTCCTCAGGCTTTTTCTAAATCTTCCCCACCCTGAAGGAATTCACAAAGGTGGACAGACAAGCCCAACACACTGCTGGGGAGCCATCAGCTACCTGTGTCTGGACACCTCCCAAGACCTCCCACCCCTCATCTTTAGGACTGTGCCGTGAGCACCATGGACAGAAGGCAGGGGATGGGGGGCTGGCCAGGGCACCACGGTCTGTATCCCACTCCCACCCAGTGCTTTCCCCACTGGAGGCCGTACATCAGAACAACCTCACCAGCTTCCTTTCTGACTGCCATTCTCTATTTTTCTCTCTCCATAGAGAAATCTAGTCCACGGTGGCCAAAGGCTCAATTCAGAATGTGGACCTGGGTCAGAACCATTACAGTCACTCAGATTACTGGAAATAACAGACCAAAATCCTGCTCTCTGGTCCACATTTTTAAATATTTGAGCCCAAATGTTTTTCTTATCCTGCAGTAACACTAAGGGCACATTCCATTGTTCAAATATTTTCTTCAGAACTTTTGCCCCCAAATAACAAGTTATAAAAATAAACAGTTGCCTACATTTTCTAAAAAAGCAAAAAAAAAAAAAAAAAGGAAGGAAGGGATACTTACTTTGACTCAAGAACAATTAATTGTTTCTTTGAGGTCATCTCAGACAACTGGGGGCATTGCCTTCCTAAGTGAGTTTTGGGGGGGTGGAGGAGGGGCAGCCTCGGCTTAACTGGGATTTCATAATGACCAGTGGGTATAGGCCTATACTTAGTTGAATATCCGTACTCCCTCCCCCGAGCTGCTAGGCCAAGCCTGCCTTTTTTGAGTCACTTTGTAAATGAGGCCACAACCTACAGAAGCAGGTGTCGCTTCTTGCAGGCCCACATCCCCTTGCTTCGAGGCAAACCTTACCAAATTCTAATGTCCACCCACAGAGGTCCGTACCCACAAACCTCTAGCTGTCGATAGAATGAATCATACATTTTCTAAATCTTAAGTATTGGTTATGTCTTTCTATGAGAGTCCAAAGACCTTGCAAGTGTATGGACTGGTGCATGATCTTCCTATAATGCTGAATGTTAAAGTGGCCCTGTGGATGCTCACCTTTGACTAGCCGGAGCTCCCCACCCCCACCCCCTGTCCCCCACCGGCCATTCCATAAGTGACATTAGCTCTGGAAACCATCATGTGTTACAGCAGTGCCCAGTGATGGGTTTCCATGGTGACGCCCAAGTCCTAAAGCAAAGATTGTAAGACAGGGCAGTATGTGATACAGTTTTTAAATGTTGTTAAATACCTAAGATGAAAAGAAGAGAAATATTTCAGGAGGCAGTGCTTTGTGTACTGGAATATTGTCTTAAAGGGAATGCCGTATTTCCCAACAACGTAGGCTAAAAGAGATCTTGCTGTCTGAGACAAACGTTTGTAAATGTCTGACAAAGGCTCTGGGTCCAATGAGGAAGTTGCTAAAGCAGTTCTTTATAACTACAGTGAAGAAAAGCCAGAATAATACAATTCAGCTATCATTTATTTGTTACAGAACGTTAAGGGGTTTGCAAGGCTTCCTGGCTTTTGCTACATATATCACGAACCTGACTGTAACCAAAGGTTATATATAAATTGGTGTGGTGAATAATGCATGGACAGTGATAACACACTCTAAAAGAGAAAGCGAGAGAAAAGAAGGTGGCTTTTAAGTACAGTATGGGATTTCCTTTCCTGCCATGGTGATACATGATATAGTGCTCTGTGGCGTGCAAAATGTTAGCGGTTGTCATAGCGATAGAACACCATCCCGGAGAAAGGAAGAAAGGCTGGCGTAAGACACTTCGCTAGAATTAGAACCACGGTTACAACAAAATGATCATTGTGAGCCCTGTATTTAGCGTCAAATAGTAAAATGCACGCTCAGTTTTTTTCTCGGTGATAATTCTGAGCGGCCCTGGCAACCATCCTAAGGCTTGTATTACACATACAAGCTTCTACCTTCACTTGAGAGTTTTGTACCTTTTGCTGCACGTGCTGCTCGTTGGTGCAAAAACAGATTATGTTTTTAATGCCTCCCTGAACTCACTTTGAGCCACTGACCCAACTCCATAAGCTTCAGGGTCTAAACACCTCAGCAGAGTCCATAATTAATTTCCGTGTTTCTCCTTGCCCTCGGGGTTGCCTCCCCTTGGTCGTTTTTCGGTCATTGTTCTGTCTCGTTAGATCTTGAGTGAACGGTTCTTCCAGTGGACCCCTCGACACTGAAGCTAACCTTTGCTTTCTGGTGGTTCTTCGGGGCTCTCTTGTGGTGGAGCCTCCAGGGGGCCAGGTCCTGCCTCTCCGAGTATGTGCTCCGACACGGCTCACGGAAATTCCTCTGCTGTTCAGTTGCCCCAGCACGTTAGCTCCAGAGGGTTCCTAGAAGGCCAAGGTCAGGAGTCCATTGGGTCCAGATCGGTCATCTTTGCCTCAGCCACGACTGCATCCCTCCCAGTCGTCCAGCCCACGAGGACGCATTCGTGATCCATCCAAGCGTGGGGTAGGTGGGGTGGCAAGGGTTGTGTGCGTACACAGCCCAGAGGAATCCATCCCCCCACCTGAAAACAGAGCTTGAATTGCAGGTCCTTGAGGGTGGGGGCTTTGGTTGCATCATTCTGGTCTGATGATGGCGATACAGCACTTAGCGATTGCCTGGTTCTCTCCTGCTTGCTTTCTACACATCAGCTGGCTGAATCCTTACGTGGCCATTTATGCATATCGAAGCTGACGCCGGGAGGGGGTGAATATCTTGACTAAGATCATCGAGTGGTTCGGTGCAGAGCTGGCCCCAGAGCCTGTGTCCCAAACCTCTCTGCCACTTCCCGGGATCTGAATTGGAACCAAGGGAGGCCTCAAATGTACCCAGAGGAACCTGGCTCCTCTTGTGAGACCTTTGGGATCGGTGGTGTGCCAAAAAGAAAACTGGGGTGATGAGAAAGGAGGAAGAGACTTTGAACCTCAGTGAGAAAGCGTTATTTGCACGAAGCAAGGTAACAGGCCAGAGCAAACAAAAGTTCGCTCAGAAGTTGTTATCGATATGGAATTCAACGTTATTACAATAATGGGGATAGGACAGTGCAAGCAGATTATTAGATTATTAGAATGGAGAGGTCCCTGCCTCAGACTGCTTACGGTTTCTTTTTTTTTTTTTTTTCATGTTTTATTTATTTTTGAGACAGAGAGAGAGCAGGGGAGGGGCAGAGAGAGAGGGGGGAAGACACAGAATCCCAAGCGGCCTCCAGGCTCCGAGCTGTCGGCACAGAGCCCGCCATGGGGCTCGAACTCACAAACGTGACCTGAGCCGAAGTCGGACACTCAGCCGACTGAGCCACCCAGGCACCCCTTAACAGTTTCTGACATATCATCTCAGTGATATCTCAGCACTGCACCCCAGCACGTTCTGGGCACCCCTGAGTATACCACCCCATTGATTAAATGGGATGTCGAACTTTCACAAGTGTTAAGCACAACTGTAATAGCAGCTCATGTTAATTGCCCCTTTCTCTGTACCAGGCATTGTTCTAAGGGCTTTGCACGGGTCAGCTTGTTTGATCTGCACAGCATCCCCCTAAGGGAGGGTGCTATTGCATTTTCCAGTGGAGGAAACTGAGGCACAGAGCGGTTAAGTCAACTTACCCGGGCGACACACCTAGTTCATGGCCAGGCTGTCAGTCACCCATCCAACAGGTATTTGAGGAAAGCCCGCTATGTGTGCGAGCTGCACTGCCCTCGGCTCCTGGGATATAGCGATGAGCAGCCGACAAGTTCTGTGCCTCGCGGGGCTGCTGTTCACACAAACGCTCACACACGCGCAAGTTACGGGCTCTGAGCATCTCCAGTGATGCCTGTCAAGTATTAAGGGGAGGCAGGAATTTCTGAGGAGAAAGGAGCTTCCAAAGACTCGGGGAATAAGTGGATGGCTTAGACAAAAGCAGAGAGTAGGGATATGTGAGCTCAGATTCTGGAAGACCTTGGAAGCATAGGCAGGGTCTTCACTGGGAGTGGATTGGGAATAGAGTCTGTGTGTGGAGACAAAGCCTTCTGATGACACACAGTGTCGATCAGAAGTAGTCGCAGTGGACCGTTTAGACCTTCTCGTTCTGCAGACAAGAAAAGCAGGGCCCAGACAGTTTCTCTGAGATGTATTCCCTGCATGAGCAGTCCCACATGCCCAGCCTTTCTGGTAAAAGCCCCACATTGAAAACAATGTAAATAAATGTCCAAGGATGAGCCCCCATCCATCTGTACCCCTGATGAATGGAGAGGAAGCCTTAATGCTGGATGAAAAAAACAAGTTGTGAAACAGTGTATACCTTTGTCTCCATTTATGTAAGACAACAACACCCGTAAATGGTTTTGAAAGATCTAGGTTCTTGTCTGTGTGTCTGAAGAGAAGCAGCTCTGGGCAGATAGATACCAGTCTTGTAGGAAAGGTTACCTTCTGAGAAGGGGCAGGGCAGTAGGGTTGGGCAGCCTGTCTTGATAATGGCCTCATTTTTTTTTAAAATAAGCGACTGTATTGAATTAGTCACGTAATTAAAAATGAACTTTCTTTCTTTTTTTAAAAAAAAGGACAATCAGCTTGCCTAATGGTACACACTGAGTTAGTGGAAGAGGCAAGGCAGGTCTGGCTTACCGTCCCCACTCAAGCACCTGAATATTCAGGCATGGAGGGGTGAGGTGGAGGGGGTCCAGAGCGTCGTAACCAGCCAAGGAATCCCAGGAACCATACAAGTGCCAACGCGTTAGACAGGGATTCGCTAAATGAATGTGTGTTTTCAAAAAAGACTCCAGTTCCTAATGGCATTAGTATTCCAAGCAGCTGAATCCCAGGCTGGAGAAAGGTACAAATGATGATTGCTCATTAGCAAATAGAATACAGATGTTAGGTTCATCTTGCCTGAGTGCCTTGGCACCTTGGGGAGCCACAAGCACAGTGAGCCAGGCCCAGCAGCGCGCTGCAGGCTCAGCACGGGGAGGGAGGGTTCTGCGAAGGGGGAGGGGACACCGGCCATTTCGACGTTTTGGGGGGCTGGACTTTGTGTTTCCATCGGTAGTTTGTTGGGACGGATGGGTCAGAGTGGGAAGCTAACGTTTCCAAAATAACTAACTCTCTCCCCCCCCCAAAAAAATTTTTTTTTAATATATTTTTTATTTTACTTTTTGGGTTTCATTTCTTTCTTAACCATCTTATGAACTAGGGTGCCTGGCTTTGGAAAGGAAACCGAGGCTCAGAGAGGTGAAGTCACGTGCCCAGAGTCACACAGCGACTGGATGGTGAATGAGAAGTCAGATGTTTCTGGCTCCAGGACTCTGACTTTTTGGCCTCCTTTCTCACTAACCGTCAAGAGGAAGGGAGGCAGACTGCAGATAAGCAGTTTGAGATCTCACACGCTTGTGCTTTTCTTAAGACACCCACTCCTCTCTTGAGAAGTGTCCAGGAAATACATCCCATTTGTCAGGAGCCTTTTAAAGCTAAATTGAGGTGTTTTTTAAGAATCAGCACAGCGCTAAGTCCCAGCTGAAGCAAGGTAGATACAAAGAGTAAGTGAGATGTGAATTCAACGTTCCTTGCCTGCCAGAAGTGTCTGGCCTGGTCGTAGGGTAAAGACTGAAAAGCAAACGGTCACATAAAGCAAACGGCGTGACAGTTCCACACGACAGGGAACAAGGTGTGGAAGCTGGATTTTCATTAAGGGGTGGGTATGATTTCCTGAGGAAGAAAGGTTGGGGAAGGGACTCCAGGTTTGGTAATGGCATGAATCAAAACCCCCACGAGGAAACCCAAAACTGTCTGGAGGGGCAGAGGCTGCTACAAGGAGAGTGGCCAGCCAGTTAGATCTGATTGCCAGATGGGAAAAGTTGGATCAGGTCTTACAGGATTGAAAAGAGCTGGTGGAGGGTTCGAAGGAACCGGGCTCCAAAGGCTGGTGCCATGTGGACAGGGATTTTGCAAACAGCGAGCTTGGGAAACAGAGTTTCTGACATCAGCTGAGCACTGGGGCTGAGGGTGTGCGAGGTATTGGCGTGCCTGCGTTTTTTAAAAGATTTTCGTATATTTATTTATTTTCAGTAATCTCTACACCCAACTTGGGGCTTGAACTCACAACCCCAAGATCAAGAGTTGTACTCTCTACCTACTGAGCCAGCCTGGACCCCCAGCCTGGATGCATTCCAAATGTATTTGCAATATGCTTGTGTTAGAAACGCTTTACCTGAGAAGACATTTCCCACCTTGACCTGTCTTTCACAGATTATTCTGTTTGGGGTAAAATTTGGGTTTGAAAAAAATTTTTTGTTGTTGTTCGTTTTTGGTTTTTATCCAGCAGGGATGATGGAAAGTTAATCAGGGCATAATGTCTTTTATTAGTCAGGTGTTGTTGCTGCCTACCCTTACACACACACACACACACACACACACACACACACACACGCATCACATCCTGCTTACAAACTCTGCTTGTGTGCGCATCCAAACTGAGTTCTCTGCGCAAACTTACTAACTGCCTTTCCTACGATACAGTGGAATGTGTTGGCCCAGGCGCCCCTGGTGATGTGAGCCACACCTGCTGCCCGTGGTCAGGCCCGGCGAGGTGTTTGGGTTGCTCATCAGCAAAAATGTCTCACTTGTTTTGGTCAGAACAGGTAAGCGTGCCCCTAGTGATTCTCAGCAAGTTTGTAAACTTGATCCAGAGGTACTCAGGTTACTTGATTAAGAAGCACCTGGTCGGTGTTCCAGGTGAAATAAAGGAGTTTTAGAGACAGGAACCATTTTATTATTCCATCAGCATCTGCCCAGCTGTTAAAATTTTGAGACAACCAGTCATCAAATTTTTCAGCTGTCTTGCCACCAGACACCCTCATCGAATGTCACCATAGGTCTCGTGGTCCAACAAATTCTCTCGACTCCCATACACCAGCCACTGCACAGACCAGCCCCTTTCCTTCTGCATTTGGGCAGGCGGGGGTAAGCCACTAGCAGCATGCCCCATGCAAAAACAAAGCCAAGCTTCCAGAAGCGACCGACCTTAACTTCTTGTTCTGGGCTGAGACTTTTTACTGTCATTTTCACTAAGTTCCTGTCCTCCCAACTTTGTTCACCCTGTTGAGTGGCTGGATTCGGTCTGGTCAGATGCATCCTGCTTGGGGGGGGTCTAAAGTTAATTTAGAAACGACATTTTAAATAGTGGAAGCCTTTTATATAATGATGTGAAAATTATTCTGCTTTTGAAAATCAAAATCAAACATGAAACAGTATGTGTCTCCGTAAAGAAGTTCGATCTCTTGCTGGGATATTACTTTGGCTTTCTGCCAAAAAAAAAAAAAAAAAAAAAAAAGCCTTCTATTTATTCTTCTAACTCTGAAGAAATGAAGCAAAAGGTATTTGAGGAAGGAGGAGGGTTTGTAATTGTTTTATCCTCAAGACTAGAAGCTAGATTTGCAAAGCAGCACTTTTTTTTTTTTAAAGCTGTAACCCAGACAAGAAAAATTGGGTGCCTTCCCCAAATAGAATCTCTAAACTGTACCCAGTGAAAGCTCGAATAACTAGTTTGGATTTTGAAAGACAGAAGACCCTTCCCGTTGTTTACTGCAGTTTAATTACATAATTAACCCACCAGTCCTGTTTTTATCTGCTTTAGACGCCTTGCAAAATAATTTTCTATAGAGTTACACTGCTCTTCTCATGCACTCTCTCCCTTATTAACCATCTGAAGGTAAATTCTTTTAATTCTCTTGCTTTCCTTAAAGGGCTTGGCTCGCCTCACCTTACCTGATAAACAATTTACAGTCAGAAGCAGCGTCTGGCCCTCTGATACGGATCAGAAAATGGAATTGTGTTACTCCCAAGGAGCCTGTGTTTTGTTTTGTTTTGTTTTTTCTTTTAAGAAAATACTCTGCTTAGATAGAAGGCGTTCACATTACTGAGTCCCCACTATCCCGGGGTGATGGAGGGGGGGAGGATCTGATAAAATACAGAAAATGTAGTTAGTTGCCATCAAAGTTGAACCACATCCCCCGGCAAATCTTTTCACAGCCATAATTGAGTGAATAATATAACCAAGTTGACTTACAAAAGCTGCTGTTTGCGCCCTCCTTATGCCCCAGAGCAAACAAAATGGGCAGGTTCCCAATTTGGAGCCGCTGGCCTCGGAGGGCGGCCTGAAGCCCAGGCCTTTGTTTGCTGTTGAGTTTGTTGCAAATAGATGTGAAGACATTCACCAAACAAGAAGGCCCAGCTTGGCCTGGTGGCCCTTTAGGTCCTGCCGGGAGAGTATAACCCGAGGGCAGAGAAGGGTGGGTCTCTGGTAGAAAGTGCCAGTGACAGACCTCATCCAAGCTCAATGCTGGATGAAGCGAGTAGGATAGAACCTGCTTCCTAAGTGATAGAATCGTCGGTTTTAGAGATTCAGTCCAACCTCCTTATTTTAGAGATAAGGAAACTCTCTAATTTAATAGATAAGGACACAGAAGCCACTCGTGCTAAGTAACCTACCTGAGACCCGTTGGTATCTGGACTAGATAATAAAAAGAAGATACATCATCAAAGTTGAGCATACCCTGATTGATTGATTGATTGATTGATTTAATGGTCATTAATTTTTGAAAAAGAGAGAGCGCACAGGGGAGGGGCAGAGAGAGACCGAGACACAGAATCCCAAGCAGGCTCCAGGCTCTGAGCTGTCAGCACAGAGCCCAACGCGGGGCTCGAGCTCACAAACCATGAGATCATGACCTGAGCTGAAGTCAGATGCTTAACCGATTAAGCTACCCAGGCTCCCCTACACTGATTTATTTATTAATCTTTGGGAGTTTTCTAACTTCTCTTAAACTGTTTTGATGGTTTGCTGCTCGCATGTTGCCCCAGGAGACTTAGTTGTTCCAATCTTCAAGAATCCTTGAGAAGAAAGCTCACTGAGGAAAGACCATAATTTAACAAAGTACAGTGATACTCTCATCATCTTTGAGACCGTCAAAGGAAGTATAAAATTTAGAAGAAAGAGTTGCTTAGTAAATTATTAGGTATGCCCTTGAGCAACTGCACCACAGTTTTTGGTGTTGCATGCTTTTTTTCTGGAAACACAGTTGTCAAATGTCCTCTGGGTGGCCATCTTCCTGTCTCGTCTACAACAAAAGGAAAGGGCCTTCTTCAGTATTCTCCACTTAGGTGAGCTGGAAGGGTCATATCCTCAGATGTGGAAAGGTCATATCCTCAGTGGCTTGCCCAAAATGTATGTTTTACTTTACTTATCTGTATATACCTCATCTATCCAAAAAAAAAGAAGGGAAGTGGGGCACCTGGGAGGCTCAGTTGGTTAAGTGTCCGACTTTGGCTCAACTCATGATCTCATGGTCCATGAGTTCAAACCCCATTGGACTCGCAGTGCTGAGCCTGCTTGGGATTCTCTCTCTCTCTCTCTCTCTCTCTCTCTCTCTCTCTCTCTCTGCCTCTTCCCTGTGTTCACTCTTACTCTACCCCTTCCCCCTTCATTCTCTCTCTCCCTCTCCCTCCCGCCCTCCCTCTCTCCCTCTCAAAAATAAACAAAAAATGGGGGGAAGAGATTGATAACGATAAAAGTGCAAGAAACACCTGCACTATGAACAAGAAAAGTTAAACGCTATTAAACAAGGAAAGTGCAGTGTAAATAGTGCTTAATGTAGGAATATTTTTAAGTTCATTTTTATTTATTTTGAGAAAGAGAGAGAGGCAGAGAGAAAGGGAGACAGGATCCCCAACAGGCTTCACACTGTGAAACTCACGAACTGTGCGATCATGACCTGAGCCAAAATCAAGAGTCAGACGCTTAACCGACTGAGCCACCCAGGTACCCCAATGTAGGATTTTTTTTTAAGTAGCCCTGTGAAAAGAAAAGGGAGAGAGAAGGGCACTCTTGAGGGCCGTACTTCCGGAGTCCAGGCTAAGAAAATGACAGCGATTGATTTAAAACCCAGCTCTGAGTTTCCCAGCAGCAAAGGCAAAGAGAGAAATGGGTTGGTTCACACAGCTCTCATTCCTAGTACAAGTATACCTACCATTGAATTGCCTGGCTCTGAGAATAAGGGCAATTTGTCAGGGTTTTATTTGAGAGGGGTAGGAAATAATGCCTTTAACAGAATTTAACAACAGATGGCAAAAGTTGCACGCATACCCTTTTCTTATAAAGCCATTGGTGAAAAGGAAGGTTTCAGCGCCGACTGAAGTTGTCTCAAGATTGTGTTCTGTGGACGGAAGGGGAGAATCACAGGTGTATCGTCATATTCCATGGATCTGCTCTGACTCTTTCTTATGCCTCAGAAGAAACTGTGTCCAGGCACGCGTCAGAGATGCTGCGGGTTCAATTGCAGACCACCGCGATAAAGTAAATATTGCAATAAGCGAATCAAATGAATTTTTTGGTTTCCCAGTACATATAACAGTTACGTTTACACCATACTGTAGTCTGCTAAATATGTAACAGCATTATGTCTTAAGAAAAAGAATGGTTACTCCTTAATTTAAAAATACTTTGTTGCTAAAAATGCCACAATCATCTGAGCTTTCAGCCAGTCATAATCACTGATCAGAGATCACCCTGGCAAAGATAATAATGATGAAAAAGTTTGAAATATTGAGAAAATTACCTAAATGTGACACAGAAAACACAAAGTGACCGACTGCTGTTGGAAAAATGGGGCTGATAAATTGCTTAATTCGGGGTTACTACAAACCTTCAATTTGTAAAATAAAACACAGTGTCTGCGAAGCATAGTAAAACGAGACATGCCCCCGTGTGGAAAATACTGGGCAGTTTAGCTGGATATCCAGGAGCATGCCCAGGAGGCACTTATATGCTCTGGAAAAAAAAGGAGTGGGGAGATTCCCCCGCCAGCCTCATAAAACATAGAAGCCTGGTCCGTCTCGAGTATCTTTTTGAACTTGTATCAGTTAAAGATTTTATTTTTTAAGTAATCTCGACACCCAAAGAATGGCTTGAACCCTCAACCCTGAGATCAATAGTCATGAGCTCTATCAACCAAGCCAGCCAGGTACTCTGAAATCGTATCAGTTAAATAGATCTGAGCTTCCTGATTTCTCTCTTTTAAAAACAGAGAGCTCCAGGGGCGCCTGGGTGGCTCAGTCGGTTGGGCGGCCGACTTCGGCTCAGGTCATGATCTCGCGGTCCGTGAGTTCGAGCCCCGCGTCAGGCTCTGTGCTGACAGCTCAGAGCCTGGAGCCTGTTTCCGATTCTGTGTCTCCCTCTCTCTGACCCTCCCCCGTTCATGCTCTGTCTCTCTCTGTCTCAAAAATAAATAAACGTTAAAAAAAAAAATTTTTTTTTAAATAAAATAAAATAAAAACAGAGAGCTCCAGAATGTAACTGCCTCAAACTGGTCCTAATTTAACCAGTTGTCCCCTCACTGCCGCACCAGAGACAAACAGCTCCCTGGGTCCTCTTCAGTGATGTCCTAGCTCTGTGGTCTGGGATACGGAGCAGGAAATGGCAAGTGTTCTAAGTGGTTAACGCCCAAAGGGAGGCCGTACAGGGAGTTAAGGTTTTATGGTAGAAGAGCCAAAGGGAGAGATGCCAGGCTGGCCCTTCAGAAATTACTTCCAAGATCCTACCGAGCTGACAACGGAGAAGCTGCCGTCACTGCCTCTATGGGGTCAGAGACACACTTCCTGTGTGTGTCCCAGAGATCATTGCCGCTCTTGTAAGAGCCATGAGGAGGATGCTGGAGAATGCACACTGGACCACTACTGCAGGGAAGCCCAGAGTCTCTGCGCCCCTGGGTGCCTGTCAGACAGCCAAAGGGAGCCTCACCTCACCCGCACCTGCAGTCAGTCTGACTGCATCTAACTGGCAGAGTGAATCCACACCCAGAGCCCTAACTGCAAGAGAGTCTGGAAAACGAAGTGTGGTTTTTTGGTTTTTTGGGTTGTTTTTGTTTTTGTTTTTTTTTTTTTGCTTTTTTTTGGTTTCGGCTTCCCAACCTCTCCAGCTAAAGGCTAATGGGATAGAGGCCATCGAGTCTGCAGTGGCTCCTGCACAGTCTTTGTGAACTGTTGCATTCTGCTAATACATGCCCCCCCCCCCCCCCCACACACCAGCCCAGGTATTTGTCTTGGTCTGTTCTGGCTGCCAGAACAAAGTACCACAGACTTGGTAGCTCAAACAGAAATATATTTTCTCAGTCTGGAGGCTGGAAAGTCAAAAATCGAGGTCCAGAGGGGTTTGGTTTTTAGGGAAAGCTTGCTTCCTGGTTTGCAGAGGGCCAACGCTCAGTCCTGTGGCCTTTCCCCTGTGCTCATGGGCATGGGTGCAGGTGACATTTTTCTTTTCTCTTTTCCTACCCCAGGGTCACTGATCCCATCAGGAGGGCTCCACCCTCGTGCCCTAATCTAACCCCAATTCTCTTGCAAAGGCCCCCATCTCCAAATACCATGACATTGGGGGTAAGGGCTTCTTTTTTTTTTTTTTTTCTCAATATATGAAATTTGTTGTCAGATTGGTTTCCATACAACACCCAGTGCTCATCCCAACAGGTGCCCTCCTCGATGCCCATCACCCGCCCTCCCCTCCCTCCCACCCCCCATCAACCCTCAGTTTGTTCTCACTTTTTAAGAGTCTCTTACGCTTTGGCTCTCTCCCACTCTAACCTCTTTTTTTTTTTCCTTCCCCTCCCCCATGGGTTTCTGTTAAGTTTCTCAGGATCCACATAAGAGTGAAACCATACGGTATCTGTCTTTCTCTGTATGGCTTATTTCATTCAGCATCACACTCTCCAGTTCCATCCACGTTGCTACAAAGGGCCATATTTCGTTCTTTCTCATTGCCACGTAGTACTCCATTGTGTATATAAACCACAATTTCTTGATCCATTCATCAGTTGATGGACATTTAGGCTCTTTCCATCATTTGGCTATTGTTGAGAGTGCTGCTATAACACTGGGGTGCAAGTGCCCCTATGCATCAGCACTCCTGGATCCCTTGGGTAAATTCCTAGCGGTGCTACTGCTGGGTCATAGGGTAGGTCTATTTTTAATTTTTAAAGGAACCTCCACAGTGTTTTCCAGAGTGGCTGGGGGTAAGGGCTTCAACACAGGAATCTTGGGGGGACACATACGTTCAGTCCTTAACCGAATGCATTTTTCTTAGCATTCCAAGAACTGCAAGAGCATTTCAAACCGAAGAATCTTAATGCTTCCTTTAAGCAAAGAGAGAGTTTTAGTGATGTTCTAAAGACGCATTCTGGGGTGAGACTTCCATCTCTGATGGGGGAGTGTAAAGCCAGGGATTCTTACCCTGTTCTGTCTAATCCACCTGTGAGAGAGCTGGATAACAGCTATGGACCTCTCTAGAAATGTCACAGAACACCAATGTTTGCCTGCACTTTTTGCATTCAGTCTTCCTGTGGCCTGCCCATGTACCCCTGCCCCTCCCTCCTTCTGCGTGGTTTTTGCTCAGTGTTCAGCGGGAGCAGCCCTTTCCTTCCTCACAAACTGCTTCTGTTTTGGTGGTCATCAGGAAGCCGAGGTGGTGCCAGTCAGGTCCCAGGGCACTAAATGAGATTCAGTGGTTGGAGCTGAGAACCATCAGTCCACGTTCGCCGAGAGAGAATTGGTTTGTGCAGTTGCACACATCGAAGCTCTGATTAGGATCTTTCCTATTACCTTTAGTTAATAAACATGACCAAGGTGACTTGGCCACTTTGAAACATTGGAGATTGTGATAAAAATGAATTTCCTTGGGAAGCTTAATCTCCGAAATTGCTTCCAAGTTTGGGTTCTCGTCCTTCTAGGACTGAAAACTGCAGAGAGAGAAGCATGTAGAATGATACCAGCTGACTTGGTGGGACACCGTATATTCCAGATGAAAGGTAATGAAGTAAAGAAAAGCATCAGATAAATTAACAGTTTTATGTGAAATGGAATCAGGAAGGTTAAATCCGCTTTGGGTTCATTAGCTATCCTGTTTGGGTGTTTGGCTTTTTGCAGAGTGCTCGGATGGAGAAGATAGGCAACTAGAGAGGGTGAAGGTATGTGAAAAGTAATTGTGTTCCGGAGTGTTCCGGAGTCCAAACTGTACGGTCTCTTTTGCGAATGTAGTGAAACAAAACGGAGCAAGCTGAATTTGCCACTCAGCAGATGCCGGGATTTCACGAGGTGGAAGGAATGTTCTGCTTTTCAACATGCTCAGTCTGGTGAACAACCACAGGAAGGGGCTGACCTAACAGCCCCCCTCTTCTTAACCCTTTCCATCACCAGGGGTGGGGCACCGGCCAACAAATAGCTAAATGAAGTGTGCAGTCCAGAACTAAAATTTAGGAAACGATGGTATTTAATTTGCAGCTTGTTATATAAATTAATGTAGCAAGTAGCGCCTGGGGATGAATACGGTGGATACGATTTACTGAGCAGTAAAGCAAAGCTCTAGGGAACCGAGCCTTTTATTTTAATAGGATGTTTGAGTGACAACACTCTGTGTCAAGCCACAGTTCTGGAACTGTGTGACATAAGGGCAAGTATTTTGCAAAAGCCCTCGCGAAGCACGGAATTGGAGTTTCGGGGCCAAGTAGCTGCATGAAATGTTTCAAGAAACAATGTAAACTTGAAGCATTTACCACTGAAACATCCCCCCCCCACACTCATTACAATGGTAGAATGAACTTTTATCAGTGCATTTGCGTTAGTGTATCATGCGGTGACTTTACATTGAGATGCAAATGAACTGGTCTCAATTAAATACCTTTGTTGTGATGTATTTAGACTTGTTCCTTTGACTTCTCTTACTGAACCAAAAGAAAATAAAGTAGTAAAGTAGTATTTCTTAGTAGTGACATGCTTATAAAAGCAGTAAGGCAATTACTCTTTTATTTAAACTCTAGTGTTGGCCGCCTCTGAATAGTAGCTAAATTTTCCTTTTCTGAATAGAGGAGCTTTTTACAAATATAAGGAACCATAATTCACTCCCAAGCTGTTTGATTCAAGAAAACAACATTGGTTGGGACGCCTGGGTGGCTCAGGTGGAGGAGCGTCCGACTTCGGCTCAGGTCATGATCTCGTGGCTGGTGAGTTCGAGCCCTGCCTCGGGCTCTGTGCTGACAGCTCGGAGCCTGGAGCCTGCTTGGGATTCTGTGTCTCCCTCTCCCTCTGCCCTTCCCCCACTCGCTCTCTGTTTCTCTCTCTCTCTCAAAAATAAGTAACGCTTAAAAAATTTTTTTTAAAAAGACCTGTATTTCTCAGGGCCATTTATTTGAAGCTCATGCCTCCAAGTGAGAATTGTCACTCGGCTGTGTAGATGTTGTGATTTGGTGCCGTCCTATCCATTTGAAACTACTTGTGTCAAACTTTGGAATTTTCAGAAAAAGGTTAGCTGATGCTGTACCAACCCTCTTTCCAGTTTTTCAAGCATTGGCTGAGGATTTAAAATGCTGTTGGAAAGAACTTGGATGTTTGTCAGGGTTATTTAATGGCTCCTGGTACCAGAAAAGTGAAGAAGCTTTGCTCCTAAGGGGCATGAGAGACACAGATCAGCTGCTTGGGCTTTGTGTTGGAAGCAGGAACTAGAATTAACGTGGCCACCAAATAAGGCGCTAACCGCAAGTTGGTCATGAAATGTTTCTGCGAGCTTCTCACCCCGTGATTTTCTGCCACTGCATTTGCTTCCCTTCTGTCTGGACCTGCCTCCGGCATTTCATCTGGAAGATGATTTCTGAGGGTCTCTTTGAGCTCAAAAATTCAATTATTCTGTGCTCAGACCTGAGAGCAGTCCAGGTAGGTTTTCTTTCCCCACAAAACGATTTGTTATGTATAATGATTCGGGCTCTATAAGCTGGAAATATTGTTAGGGGAGGCCAGTTATGGGGTATAATAAAATAACAATAAATCCACATTTTTTTTTTTTAATATTTATTTTTGAGAGAGAGAGAGAAGAGCAAGCAGGGGAGGCAGAGAAGAGAGGGAGTCACAGAATCGGAAGCAGACTCCAGGCTCCGAGCTGTCAGCACAGAGCCCGAGGCGGGGCTCGAACTCACGGACTGTGAGATCATGACCTGAGCCGAAGTCGGATGCTCAACCGACTGAGCCACCCAGGTGCCCCCAAATCCACATTTTTTTTTTAATTTTTTTTTTCAACGTTTTTTATTTATTTTTGGAACAGAGAGAGACAGAGCATGAACGGGGGAGGGGCAGAGAGAGAGGGAGACACAGAATCGGAAACAGGCTCCAGGCTCCGAGCCATCAGCCTAGAGCCTGACGCGGGGCTCGAACTCACGGACCGCGAGATCGTGACCTGGCTGAAGTCAGACACCTAACCGACTGCGCCACCCAGGCGCCCCCAAATCCACATTTTTAAAGGGAAGCAGGGTCTCTGTGGCAACTTTACAAAAACACTAACGTGAAAAAATGATGAGGAATTATCTTTGCAACTTTGTCATTACATGGCTAATTAGACAGTAGATGCAGGTAATTGCTGGCATATTAATTTAAGTGGTTGCTTTTGCCTCTTTGCCATGGTCAAGAAGCCAATGGAATGTGCCAGCTAGTCCGTGTCTATTTAAAGAAATAAAATGTTTCTCGGTGAAAAATGATAATTAGTAAACCCCGAAACAGATAGAGGTTCCGCAGGGAATAAGCAAGGCTTCCTGAGCTCACAAACTGCCTGGGACTCTGGCCGATGGACAGGACCTGTACCCGCCTTTTATGTACTTCCCAGTGAGTAGGCAGCGCGGCCACAAGAGGTCAATTTGGATACTATGGTCACATTTTAAAAAGAGAACCATAATTATGACCTCTAATTATGTACAGTTATGCCTGCTGAGTTAAAGATAATGGTACCTCCTGCTTGGAAGTATAAGTTAATTGCTTTCAGGGGTCAGGAGGGTGCTGACCCCTTTCCCCACCCCACACACACTCCCCCAACCTGAACCGTGCGTGCACCGTAAGACAAAGTAAATTAGGCCTGCTGAGCTTTATCATGCTGTTTAAGCATCAGGTTTAAGCACTGTTTCACGCTAATTCCAGCGGAAGGTCAAATTTAACCTATGTTCAAGAGGGAGATAAAACTTCAGTGAGTCTAGACTTAGCCTGTCTTCCCCGATGGCCTTCTCGGAACCCACCATCACCTGGAGCTCCACATCAAGGGCCATATTTTTGTTGATAAAGAGCATATTCCATGTCTGGTACAGTTGGTCTGGTATATTTTGCCACCGGTATTTTTCTAACTATGAAAACTTACTTAGAGCATTTCGGTATATGTTGCAAAGAAGAAAATAATAAGCCTCAATCACCTTTCGCCCCACGATCAGCAAAATCCTGGCCAGATGTGTTTCATCTGTACCCTTTCCACTTCCTACCACCTTCCACCCCCAGGTGATGGGGATTCTGGAGCAAATTCCTAGATATTGTATCATTTCTTCTGTATATATTTCTGTACGTAGCTCAAAAATACAGAAACGTTTTTTTAGAAAGCTTAACCACAGTACCAATAACACGCCTTAAAATTTTTAATAAATCCCTTAGATCTTAAAACTTCTTATCACAAGGGGAAAAAACTGTAACGGTATGAGGTGACGGATGTTAGCTTAACCATGGTATGTTTCCTTTTAATTACTACTTTGCAGTATATATCAAATCTTGTACACTTTAAGCTTATACAATATTATATGTCAGTTATATCTCAATAAAACCAGGGGGAATAATTCCTCAGTAATTCATCAATGTTTATTTTCCCCAATTGCTTGTAGTTTTTGTTTTGTTTTAACCACTTGTTTTTCAAGTCAGGAACCAAATAAGGCTCATACATTATAATCAATTGACCTGTCCCTTATGTCTCTTTCAGTCTGTTGGCTCCCTTCCATAATTATCTATCCAGCTCTGTCATTTTTTCTTGCCGCTACTGCTGTGGTTAAAGAATTTGGATTGTCCTATAAGAGTTTCCTATAGGCTGAACTCTGCTGATTTATCTCCTATTGTCATTTAACTTATTTCTTTGTCCCCTGGGTTTCCTATACATTGAGTATTAAATCTAGAGCGGGATTTTTCAACCTTAGCACTAGATGTTTAGAGCCAGATAATTCTTTGCTGTGGGGGCCATCCTATTCATTGTAGAATGTTTAGCAGCATTTCTGGGCTCTACACACTAGATCACACACACACACACACCAGTCACAACAATCGTAATGTCTCCAGACATCGCCAAGTGTCTCCAGACAGAACACTTTTTTTGGTTAAGATTACTTCTAAGTGGGGTTTATACCTCTATCAGGTGATACACTGTATCTGCTTGTTTCTTACCTGTGGTGTTAACGCCTACTGATTATCTCTCCTTTGATAAATTAATTCGTTAGGGGCTCGCAAAATTTCTACAAATGCAAAATCTTATTCCCTTTTTATGTATTATCTAGAAAACCTTTTTTTTTCCCCAAAGAATACTATATAGAGAAACATCTCATCAGTCACTCAGCTAGTCACTTTTCCTAGTTCATATAGGAAAGGCAGAGCAATGGTGTGCTTCTTTCATCAGTTTCCAAAGAATGAGTTGGTGCCCTAGCACTTTCACCAGGTGACCAGTGAGTTTCAATATTTTTTTAGCGTCATTGCAAAGTATTGGGTGTAAGCATGTTTGATATGTTTCAATTTAGTGTCACTGCTATCCTCATGGGAGATCAAATTGTCCCATCTTTGGCCAATGCAGGCCCTCAGGTAAGTTCCTCAGCCCTTCAGACATGAAGTCCGTAGAGTTTGACAGTGTCCTCATTTTCTACTACAACAAGGTGTTCTGGGCTTATTACATACATTTCCTGCTCTGAACCAGTTTATTTTAATAGGAGTGGTAGAGACTACAGTAATTTTAACCATGTAATTTCTTCCATTTGCATTTCTTCCAAATGGAAGAGTCTGAGATCCAGACTCTACCCAAATATGTTTGTAGCACCTTGATAGTACGTCCAGCTTCTTTAGATGAGTTTACAGACTACTCAGAAACACATCCTACTTGCCTGTAACCCTAAGCCCCTCTGGAGATTAAGACTAATCTTTCTTTTGCTTTTGAAGTCCATGTTGCAGGCTAGACCACAGTGTATGGAAATATTAAACCCGAGCTGACCACAAGGAGGCCTTTGTGGTTGAGTCAGTGTGGTAGGTTCTAGAAGTAGCAGAGCCTAGAAGCTAATCAGTTATCCAGGAATGAATGAGACGTCTTTAAAAAGTCCGTTTCTAAAGGACCAGAAGACCCTTGATTGAGACAAGCTCTTGATCAGGTCTTGACTACTTAGGAGAGTCACCATCTTTGTACTTTACCAAGCCTCTGTGGCAGTTCGACAAGCAAGAAGAGGTTCTCCCTGGTTCCTCTGCACTCCACTCAGATACCTGAAGCTGTGGCTCACTCTGGAGAACGTGTGGGCTGGCCGCCTGCGGCCCTCAGTGCGTCTTCTGCTCTTGAAGCAAGCATCCTCCCTAAACTAAGAATTCAATGACAAGAAGAATTCTCCCCGTTTCCCCCAGAATTCAAATAAGACAGGCTTGTTAGAAGAGAGGTACTGACTGTTCCAGAAGGTGAATGAATGATCACTAGCTTCCCACAGGGACTACAGAGAGGGTTAAGAGTGCCCCTACTGACAAGGGAAGTCATCTCTTTGAGAAGACGCTGTGTGTGCACAAGAAATGGTTATGCACAAGAAGTGATTAGAAGATAACCCAAAGCAGGTTCCCGGGCACGGTGAGAAGAGCTCTGCGTGTCTGGAAAGGGAGAGACCATGGTGGAGGTTTGCAGAAGAGACTTCATGGCAGACTTGCATTTGGCAATGCCGTATACTGCTTGCTCCGACCCACCCAGGCACAGCCAGCCATCCCTCTGCTGCCAGCACCCCATGAACCCCCACCTAGTTACCACGGCACCAGATGACAAGTTCTAAAAGCGATTTGGAGCCTTCTTTGCCAGGAGGCAACAGGTAGGTGCTCTCAGAGGAGCACTGCTCAGGAGGGAGATACCCCAGGTTTTAGTCCATTCATTCCATCTTGCCAGCAATCTACGTGCAGAATACAGCAGATTGCATGGAAAATAACTTTGAAAGAATACCGTGTTGAATATGTGGGTTCAGCCTTAGGTGAGATTGGCTCTGTGAAGAACATTTCTGTTTCAAAAGCGGGACCTTTCAAAAACAAGTTCTTTTTTCTTACCTGGGAGAAACAGAGGGAGAGATAAATATGCGGGAAGGAGGGGAAATTAAGGCGTCTCAGTGTTTTCTCTGCGTCATAATTTAAGCCAAAGCCCAGACTTCTGGAGAGTATCTTTGTCCCTGCCCCTGTCTCCTGCAGCCTGTCTTACCTTATCCCACACGCACATTCTCTGAGGCAATAATCATCTGGGGGGGACAGCAGGCTGGGTGCCACGGGCTTAACTTGTGCCTACCTGGCCTACAGTGCCCATCACCCAGAGTCTCTCAGCGGTAAGAGCTTGCAGAAACAGGCTTTTTGGGTTTCTTCAGAATCTGAACTGGGAAAGACTGGATGGGCTTAAAAAGAGGGGTAATCATTTTGATTTCCCCTCTGCTCCTCTCCTTGACCCTCCCCCAAGCCCTTACCTTTAAAAGACAGTGGCCACAACGGTCTCTGGTGCAGCCCGAGTCTGAAGACTTCCCGGGCAGGGCTCAGGCTTAGTGAAAATATGCTGAACCCCTTCCTAGAAGAATCTTGCAAGGGTGGGAGAGAAACGCAGGTGCCAACATGGTGGCATGGATAGACTTTTCCTTTTCTGTTTCCAATAGCCTTTGGTTTTGCTCTCATTGTCCTTGCTATAACTTTTTCCTCTTGAAAGATGAAATATGCCTTTCACAGTAGGGGAACGAAGCCAGTTGCTATCACGAAGTAACCTGATCCACGCACTTGCTGGGCTGGCCTGCAATGCTGTCTCCAGATGGTTTTGTCCTTGCCACAGCCCCGGTGGGAACAGACCTTCCCATGACCACACCATTGCCTTTTGTGACTTTTGCCTTTAGCGTCTGCTTGCTCTGTTAATCATATTGTCTGGTGATTGTCATCCCTCCTGATTTGTTCAAAAACAGGTATGCCCAAACACAAATGGAAAACCTTTATTTGGCTTCACATTTATAGTTCTAGAATGAATAATACATAGCGTCCGCAAGAGGACATCAGGTTTGGCCTGAACTCACCTCTTTTAAAAGCATGCCTCCCTGATCAAGCTCTCGCCCTCCACACTTGGGCCCACTTTGTTCCACTTGATGCTCACTTAGTATTTTTGTGCCCTGGGTGTTTAAACCACTTATGCTATGCGGCTAGAAAGTAAGCAGCTCGATTTTTTTTTTCTTTTCTTTTTTTTTTTTTAACCAAGCACATCTCCTCAAAAAGGGGGATCCTTCAGAATAGACTCCTTACAACCCCACAATACCTGTTTCAGGGTCTCAGCCGCTCCCAGAAACTGTTCTGGAGACTTGTCTGGGGATTGTCTCCAGAACAGATTTCCCGTTCGCCCACCAGAAGATCAACTCATTGATTTATGGTTAGACTAAACTTTAAACCCAAGTTAATTCCTAACCTCCTTACCCATGGACTCTGAGTGCAGGGCTCACCCACCCTTGGAAATGGTTGGTATCTCCTTCAGGATTGGGACAGACTGGGCTCCTTCTCACGTCTCTTCCAGGAGCACAATGTTGTGCTTAAATTTTGTTGGGTAGAAAGCTTAATCCTTTTATGTTCATGATACTTTTGTGTATAGCCTTACTATTGAATCTTTGTAGAACTGGATGTAAAAGGAATTGCTCGTTAACAGTTTAATGATATTTTTTGTTCTCAACGAGCGATAGATGATGCCTCTGTCTCTTTGTATGAAACCGAGTATGCACTATTCAGTGGAAACAGTTAATAACCATTATGTTATTACAGCTCCTCAGTGTGCCCACTTACCCCGCAACCCCTAAGGGCTTCAGGACATCCCAGGAGCCAGGTTTGAGACAGACATTAGGGGAAGTTACCATGGAGGATAAAGGAAAACAGGGGCTTTATTGGCGCTTTATTTTTATTTTTCAGTTGCCATATTTCATAGTGTAGGTTGTTTCTGAATAAATGTGTTTCAGAGAACTACACAAAGGTTTAAAAAAAAAATACCAAGCACCCGATTTGCTTTAATCTTTTTTTTTTTTCCTAATGTATTTGGTGGGTGGGGTGGAGAGGATTAGACCAGAAAGCGTAAAAGGCTGCTAAGCACTAAAACTGAGGCCCAGACAGAGCTCGGTGACCGGTAATCCTAAGAATCGGCAGCCCCAGGTGACTTTGGAAGAGCAGCCGAGGGGTTGGGCTGGTAGCACTCAGCACCATTCCTTATCAGGACCGTGCTCCAGCTGCCCAAGAGCGATGGTGCGTCCTTAGTGCGCACATATGGGCTGAAGCAGGAGTAAGGATCTCCCGGTCTGCGATGAGATGTGTGCTTTGCCGCCTTTGGTTGCTCTTTGTGTCTGAAGCTCAGGTCTCTAAGGGAGAAAGAGATGGCTTTCCAGGACCCACTTGCCAGCAGAAGCAGGATTGTGTCAGTGGGTGATTGTAGAGTGTGTGTGTGTGTGTGTGTGTGTGTGTGTGTAGGGGGCCTGGTTGTATCTGTATTGCCTTCTGATCTCTTGATAAGATGCCCTCAACCGGATTTAAGTAACTACATTTTAGTAGTATATTCTTTCATTTGGGCACAGGGTGGCCAGAGAGCCATTTGCTTTCTGGGGGCCCTCTGGATGGATGGGGACCTCCTGACTAGCTAGGGAAGACCTGTAGACGGTGACGTGGTGTCGACCGTTGGCTTCGCTGTACGTTTTGTCACCCAGCACTGTGGTTCGGGTGCTCCGCCCCCTACACATGCAGACCTGACGGACTGGTCTCCCTCTGGTGCCACAGACACAGGGCACAGTGGCGGGGAGAGCAGTTCTGGGCCTTGGTGGATAGACTGGCCTCTCCCCGGAGAACATACTAAACTTTCATGTGGAAATCAGCTGTAGCAAAGTAGGGGGATTCTGCCGTATGTACTTGAACTCACATCCCTGCGAGGCGGGTGCAGAGGGTCAAGGTGGGAAACGACACGTTCCTCTGAACTCCCTTCCTTCCGTACCGCGTCTGGTTGTGAATTCTCCTTCCTGCGTTCGCTGGTTCCAGCCTCTCTGGAACGCCCTCTCCAAGGATACTGTCACCGATTACTTGATGGGCTGTAAACAGATGAATTGTTTTTTTTATTTGTTCTCCCTCCCCACATTCATGTCCTCTGACTGCAGATGGGTTCTTAGAAGACCCTCTAATGGGTCTTGAAGTAGTAAAGGGAAATGCTGGGCGTCACTCCTGGGTGGAGAGCCTAACCATTGCCCATGCCATAGCATCTCACTGCTGTGGGGTTGACCTGTGGAGTGGCCGTGGTCCCCCCTTCCAGATGTTTGAGAAGGAGCTCTCCAATAAGGAAACTGATTTGAGCGTCGGAACACCTTTTTCAACGAAGAGATCAGGTCAAATGGGTCAATGTTTACGGCGTAGTCACGTACAGGGGTAGCACATTGCATGGGGCGGTGTAGGATTCAAGATGATAGACGTTTGTGCAGAAGGCACGGGGTGCGGTTTAGTTCTGACGTGTCTGTCTGATGACAGGCGCCTGTCAGAACAGGGAAAATCAACGCTTCTGTGGTCCCTTTCGAAATTCGTGCGAGTCACGTAACGCGTGCGTTCCCAGACAAAGTGAGCCTTGTGTTCAGAGTTCACCCCTCCAGCTATTTGTCGCTCAGACATTAGGGCGGCGGACGAGGCGAGCTGGGCAGACAGTGGATATGTGCCGTGGAGTTCCGGTGTCAGGGTAGTGAATGGTATCTACTCTCACTAACACACCTGCCAGTGTCGTTCTGAGCTGAACCTCTGCTCCCGGAAGGAGGCTTTGCGCGTCGACCCAGTTGAAGACAGAGCTCATGGAAGATGCCACGCCAGTGGAAATGCTCCATGGCCAGCACCAGCAAGATTGCCCTGCCTGGTGGCCCCACCAGAATGGCAGGAACAGTGGGAGAGTTTGTACCGTGGTCGCCTGCAGGTCCGCAGCCCTTGGGACCGTCACTAGAGGAGGAAGTGGCTTCCAGGGTGGAGCCTGGGCAAGAACTGATCTTCCCATCCGTGGGGAGCAGTGATGGTGGAGACAGATGAGCTCATAACAGTGTGGAGAGAGGAAGAAATGACTGAAGACAGATGCCCTGGTGGTCCCCCAACACTTCTTGCCAATCGCGTGCCCTGTCCTCTGGGTATCTGATTGCCCCGCTGGCTTTCGGTTCCTGTCTTGGGGATCTCTGGGCCTGGTTCTGTCTCTGGCTTCTCCTCCGACGTCCTTCCTCTGAGATATCAGTGTGGCCTGGCCCTTCGGCTCTCGTGAGAGCCCCCATCCAGTTCCCGGCCTGGTGACGGGCTTTGGCTCTATCACTGGTTGAAGAAGCCCGGACCAAGCAGGAGGTTTTCAAAGCAAAAACAAATCCAGAGTCTAGAAGGCTTCAGCATTAATTTCCCTGTCCTCCCTCCCTGTGTCGGAATCCCCTTCATAAAATCCCCAGATGTCTCCTCTGCTCGTGGCCATCAGTTACAGCATCTCCAGGGAGGCAAAAATCAGAGAAGGCTGTAAGTGGATTTACAACTGAATGAGGTGCAGAGGGAAAGGCACTTCCAAGGAACATACAGGTTCTCATTCCACCTGCACGAAGTTAAAAATATTTTTTTCTTTTTTTTCTTTTTTCTTTTCTTTTTTTTTTTTTTTAACCCATCACAGACAGGCAGTTGCAGCACAGTCTTCACAAGCCAGACAGAGCCAAACCAGAACTCCCTGGCTCTAAAAAAATGAAAAATAAAAAATAAATGGTTGTGACTCATAGGACAGAATCCTAACCTGTTCTGGGCCTCCTGTCACCTTTACCCTGATCTTCAAGTTCTAGAATTTCAGAAGTCTTGTACAGGTCACCCTGAATCCACGTGGCCCCTTTCCATTTGCTCCCAGACAGCTGCTAGAAAAACTTCCATCAACTGGTCGAAGACATTGAAGAGGTAAAATGTTGATCGTTGATCGTTAGGGAAATTCTGAGCGTTGGATAAAAGAGGTGTTGGAGCGGCAGTGTCCCGGCCGGGAAGAACAGGGTGGACCCTCCGTGTCCTGGGAAAGGGCTTGAGGTCTTACGTTCACTGGAAGCACGCATTTGGAAAGATAAGCGATGCCATGCAGACCTCTCAGAAAGGCCAAAGCAAAGGGGACAGTAGAATCAAGAGACCCAGCAGACATCAAAGTCAAAGCATTTCTTTTGCCAGGAGACAAAACAAGTTGGAAGCATCTGCCGTGGGGAGTGTCTGTGAGCTTTCTTTTACTTTTCCGGCGGAGTAGCAGCAGTGACTCAGAGTTCATGGCCCTCGGAGCGTCCCCAGCTCAGCCACCCTAACGCCACATTAGAGACGGGTGTCTGAGTCCTCTAGAGACGAGAACCCTTGTCGTCTGACTCCCAGCCCAGGATGCATCCTGAACTGCATACTTAGCAACCAGAACCTTTCCCTTAAATCCCCTTCTGCATGAAATGCAATTAGGGGCAATACATGGGCAATTTACACAAGTTAAACAGGGAGCTGACTTGGATATGTGCGTTCCTACTAATTTGCAAAGTTGTCGCTGCTCTCGTAGTCGGTGCGTCTCACCTGTAGAGTTCACCAGTCACTGCTTTTAGGCTGAGAAAGAATCACAAGATGTGTGACTGGGAGCCTAGTAATACCTAGAATGCATGTGTCAGTCATTCATCCCCCACCTCCTCAGCTTGATTTAGATTCCCTTTTGCAGAAACTACTCTTAGTTTCAACTTGCTTAATAGCTGGTTTCAACTTGCCTCGTTTCTTCAGAGTAGCAAGCGTTTGGGGTTTTCTCGGACTCCGTTTTTTGGAGAAGGGCCACCCTTGGTGTTCTCTAGCCCAATTCCCCTCATAACGATGATTTTTAAGGTTGCCACTTGGAATCAATCTTTGCATGAGGTTTTTATTCCTCAAGGTCCCATCCATTGTGAAGATAGTCCACTGGGCTCTGTGGTGTCACTTTCTCCCCTGTCTGGCTGTGCGAACCCCTCAGATGTTTGCATTTCATACCCATGGTGAATACCGTCTTAAGAACCTTCAGCCAACAGGGAAGTGGAAGAAATATTGGTGGCAGGTGACCTCAGTAGATCTGACAGCACTCCCCTGTGCTGCTGCTCCCTACGAAATCAGAGGCTGCTGTTACAGATATCTTGATTGATCAGAAGAGTGGCCAAAGAGCACCACTCCCTACCTCTCTGGCTTCAAAGCTACCAACATAGATATCCTCTCTCTTATCCTTTGCTTAGGGACTCCGCGTAAAGGGGGGGGGGGGCGGGGGAGGCGACAACAACAAGGTGAATTCCATATCTGTTTATTTTTGATGTATACTATTGAGACCATTTGACTCGAAGACCTACTTTTCTTGACCACAGCGCATGTCCACATAGCTCATTACAGAGTTTGTCAGCCTCAGAACTGTTTGCATTTTGCGACTGGATAATTCTTTGTTGTAGGGGGGCTCTCCCATACACTGTGGAATTCTGAGCAGCATCCCTGAGCTCTACCCATGAGATGCCAGTATTACCTTCCCCTCCCACCCGGTCATGACAATCAAAACTGTTTCCAGACAGGGCGCCTGGGTGGCTTTGTCGGTTAAGTGTCTGACTTTGGCCCAGGTCATGATCTTGCAGTTGGTGAGTTCAAGCCCCACATCCGGCTCTGTGCTGACAGCTCAGAGCCTTGGAACCTGCTTTGGATTGTCTCTCTGCCCCTCCCCTGCTCACTCTCTGTCTCTCTCTGTCTATGTCTCTCTCTCAAAAATAAAGAATTCTTTTAAAAGAATGTCTCCAGACACTGCCATATGCCCTTGGAGGGAAGGGGTACAAAATCGTCCCTGATTGAAAAACCACTTCCTTAGTATATGGAGTGTACATAAATGAAATCACACGTATCCAGAATTTGCCTGGGAATGTATACCTTAATCAGGGTTTTTATTTATTTGCTTGCTTGTTTATTGTTTTCATCTATTTCTTGTCTCCTTGGCCCTAAAAGTTATCCCAAGCATTTTTTTCTCCATTTTCACGGACTAACTGAATACTTTCAGATGTGCAGCCTTGTACTCATGCAGCATTGCAGAAAGTGGATAAAGATATTTCAAAGCAAAGAGACCTAGTGATGTTAGAGATGGTAACAGATTTCTGGGGAGCACTTGGCATGGACTCATTTTGGGTGGTATTCATATACCCTTGATTTTCTATTACTAAAGGTAGTCCTTTACCTTTCCTACACATCAGAATCCTCTGGTGAACTTTTGCAAAACTCAGTGTCATCTGAGGTGGGGCCTGACATTTGGTTTTCTGGAGTTTCCAGGGGATTCCACTGCACATCAAGAGGTTTATGCTCTGGGGTGCCTGGCTGGCTCAGTAGAGCATACGACTCTTGATCTCAGGGTCATGAGTTCAAGCCCTACATCGGGCTTAGGGCTTACTTAAAAATTAATTACTTAATTTTTTTTTTTAAATGTGCTAACTTTTTCTTAAAATCACTCTTTCTTAAAAAAGAAAAGAGGGGTGCCTGGGTGGTTCATTTGGTTAAGCGTCCAACTCTTGGTTTCAGCTCAGGTCACGATCTCAAGGTGTATGGGTTCAAGGCCCACACTGGGCTCCACGGTGATAGCATGGAACCGCCTGGGATTCTCTCTCCCTCTCTCTCTGCCCCTCCCCTGCTCAAGCTCTCTCTTTTTCTCTCAAAATTAAGCAAGTAAACTAAAAAAAAAAAGAAAAAAGAAAAAAAAGGCTTCGGCCCCTGGAATGAGCAGCGGCAGCCCCAGACAGCTCTTGGATAAGCCCTCCGTTTGCTAGTTCGACAACTATTTATCTAGCACCCCTATGTTCCAGGCACTGTTCCAGGTGTTGGGAATACAGGCAGGTGAGGGGGAGCCCCGTAACAGGGCTCACTTGTTAGTGGAAAAGGTGAGAGAATAGGAGCACCTTGGTGTGTGCACTTGATCGCGCATCATGTCCTTGTATCCCATACTTTCTGTCCACATGGGTGTCATCTGTTCATCGTGGGTTTTTTGTTGTTTTTTTTTTTTTTATGCTTCGTGAATCTTCTTTTATTTAGTATTGTAAAGACCTTTCATCGTCCTATCAAACATTTCAGTTTATGAGGAGGAGCGGGGAGAACTAAACGTGTTAGACCTATGGACAATTAAACGATTTCTAAGAGAGTCACTGGTTGTAATTCTTCGGCTTTCCATACAGGCAATGCTTCGTTATTGTTTTGTTAGATCAGTCAGCTCAGTGATGCTAAGGACAGTGCTCACGTTTTTGCAGCAGTTCGATGGCCACGACTTCCAACCGTCCATCGTATTCTTAGTTAAAATAGGTAGACTCTGCAGTTACTTCTCCATGAGCCCAGATCCCAGAAGAAGGAGAACGAATGTAGACAGAAGCTACACTCCGAATCCACAAGACGCCTGAGCCAGGCTGGATGGATTGCTCAGAGTGGACCCAGCAGATGCCCAGAATGACAGGTCATGGCTTTCCAGAAGCAATAGGGTATCCTTCCAGCCTTGCTGAGGGTGTTCACTTCCTCCAAAAGCGTTGACATAAATGCGCCTTTTGGTAGGTGCTCTTTGGAGTCCATAGTCCTGGCAGCCACAGGTCAGAAAGGGAAGAGGAAGTCAGGGGACTTTATAGGCAGAGCTAGGAACTATGTGGAATGCGTTGGAAGACCAACCAGTCCGCTCCCAAGTCTACACCCACCCACCACGATTTTAAAAGAAATGAACTCCACCCCTGCACATTTAAAGTCACGTGTTAATTAGCAGCAGACTGAGGACTTGACCCCAGGAGTTCTCATGCCTCAACTACTTCTTTTCCCATCACTCACAGAGAAAAGGCCCTCCCCCTTTCCCTGTGCCCCAGAGAAACCCATCTCCACATTTTGGGGGAAAATGAAGTGCCATATCTGTATATATTTTTTTAATCTATTTTTTTTTTAATCTAAGAAACAGAACTGTTGTTTCTAGAGACTCTGTTACCTATTTCCATCACTGTAGCATAATGTATTTGTGTATGTACCTTCGCGAGAAGAGGATTTGAAAGCATCTTTGAGGTGTGTGGCCGTTTTTCAGCCTCGTACTGCAGAGAAGAGGCAATGAAATAAGACAACCGCATTAAAGATGAAAATTGAAATGGGGCGCTGGGAACTGGTCCAAAGGAGAAGTAACATTTGTTACTGAACCATGAGCAGAGGAGGAATTTTTTAATCCAGGCTTGAGATTGATTCTGATTTGAGGATGGTCGTAACTTTATTAAGCATCCATGATGGCACACTTGGTGTTAGACTGAATTAAGCAGGGGTAACTGATTTCGGGATTCTGTGTGAGGATGCTAAATTAGCATCCTAATTTTGGAAGATTGTACTCACCAAAAGTAAAGAGGATAGTGCTTCTGTATTTTCCTGGACCCCTCACCCAGGTCCCTAGAGATGCAACAGCGAAGGGTGAAGGGTACGCCTGGCCAAGTAGATCTTCATTCCTAAAAAGAGTTCCTGACCAAAATATCTTTCTCTTTTCTTATGCTCATAAGCTGGATTGAACCACTTGCAGGAAGAAAAACCTCTCTTTTAAGCCCAAGGAAACTCATATGCAGTCAACCCACTGCTCATCCTCCCCTCCATCTAGTCCTTGACCTTGTTGTCCTTCAGAATCAGCTGTGCCTCCAGAGCGGACCAGCCCCTAGCCCCAAAACAGTTGCCCAAGTGCCTAAAACCTTCCAGCCAAAAAACTCCAAACAAGCACTCTGGATTCCAGGGTCCTATTGGAATAGGAATACTTCCATCAGAAAGCCTCTCTGCTACCTAAAGATGTAAACCATCAGTGGTCTCTCCTGACCACAGAGAATTAAATCTTTCAGGGAGACCCACAGTGTGCTCACAGAAAACGCATCACCTAAGGTGGCATAGCACATCTGCTTGCTCGGAAGGAGGCCACTGGAGGGACTTGTCCTGAATGAGTCGCTGTGTTTATTTGGCTCAGATGGGATGGGGGTGGTGGTCCCGGTGATGTTTTGTGGGCCTGAAGCACTTCCCAAGTTGCCTCTTAGGTTCCGCGAAATTCGTGTGCGTGCTGCTGCTCTTTTGGTTCATGAAAGATTCTCTTTCTCATGTCTTGTGTCTTTCTCTCTGTGGCCCTTTGTACCTTTCTCCGGTGGTCGTGTGTTTCTGAAGAATAAAGAAATACTTTCTTTAATTTTCTGGGAAAACAAACAGGAAGAGGCTCTTGACATTTTGCCTGTATTTCCTCTTGTTCTGTCTGTCCCCATCGGACCTCCTGGTCGTTGTCGTTGAGGAAAAGTCTGGGTAAGAGTTGCCTGGGGAGACCGGGGCCAGGCACCCGGGCCAAGCCCTGGTTGCTGGCAACACTTTGCGTTCTCAAAGATGGCAAAGAATTTTTGCTCTGCCAAGAAACAGGTGTGTTTTCTCGGCCCTGAAAGGGAAAGGGGCCCTTTCCAAAAAGAGGAAGTGGGAGGAGACCTCAGTCCCTCCATAAAACCTTCCAGAACCTAAGAGACCTGCTTTTGGCAACACGCTGTGTGGGGAGACGGGGGCCTAGGGGCAGCAGGAACCCTGGGAACCATGAATAGGACCTTAAGTCTTTCAGCTCAACTAATATATATATATATGTTTTTTTAATATCAGTGGGGAATGATGACTGTTTTAGAAATGTCACCCCAGGAGTTGCCAAATAAGTTAATTTACCTGTTCCTCATGCTATTAACATAAACCTTCACTCCATTACAGAGTGTAAGTAAGGGGCCTCCTGCAGGCGAAATCGAAACTGGCCTCTAAAGTTCTTTCCCCCCTCCTCCATTTTTTTGAGATGCTGTCTTCTAGAACCAGCGTCATCCATATTATTAATCGCTTGTGGGGCTTTATGCTGTATCACATTACTCCCTTGGAATTAAACTGCACATGTGAAGTATGAAAAATGTACTTTTTTTAAACAGTAAAAAAGTCATTTCCTAGCATAATACCCAAAATAAAGTGCCGTGGAGCCATTAGTAGTAAATTGAATTTTTTGGCATGTAATTTGTACAAAAACTGACAAGTACGAGCCCCCCTGCCCACCCCCACCCGCCATCATTAGTCATTGGGTTTAGCGGACGCAGAGGTAGTAATCTGCAAGGGCAGGCATTTTGATGTCGACTTCAATTGCACACTTCATTTATTCGGACAGGGCACAGGCGGCAGCTTCTGTCACGGGGCATCACTGCACTATTAGCGAATTTCGCCCCAGGGCAGCTGGGACGCTGTTCTGGGGCAGATGTTCTTTTCAGCCTATTCAGTGACCATTCTTGGGAGTTGTTTACTGTTGCCATGGTGACTTTCATTTCCATAGCAGCAGCGCTGCTGTTTCTCAGAGGAAAATGAATTTAGTTATAAAAGGATAATATTTTTTCTCTGTCTCTATATAACCTGCCATCTGTCAACTGGTGGATCAGTAAGGATTCAGAAACCTATTAAGAATTATAGCAGCGAGGTGATGAGTATTCTTTTTGTCCCATATTAAAAGCAGTAATAGATGTGGAAGCAAACGCTGTGCCCTCAACATCATAACTTTCATGTTTCCTTTATATCTTAAGTGTGTGTGTGTGTGTGTGTGTGTGTGTGTGTGTATTAATGCCTTCACCACTTCTGCTACCACCACTGCGTGCACACAGCGTCTCGTAAAGTACAATTTACATTCTGCTGACAGATGGAAATGATCCGACGTCTTGTTTGTATCTCACTAGATGCAGGTATATTTAGGGCTTTCTCTTCTCGGTGCTGTGAGCTTCCCCAGTTCATCAAAGACTTCTGTAGCTAAATGTCCAATTGTCACCCCACTCCCCTACTCCTCCGTGCCAGGGGAGTAAGCTGTAGGGGTGCATAGATCAGCAACTTATCAGGAACATATAGTCAGATTATGAAATGAGCAAAATGAGGAAGGACCATGCTTTGTCTGAGAAACTTACTAACCTGCCCCTTAAATCTCATTCTAGAATACCTTTCTTCCTCTCAAACGCAAACGGGAAGAAAGTCACCTTTGGGATAGCTCATCTTGTTCCCAGATTTTTTTTTTTTTTCTCTGTTGCTTTCATAAACTGTAACTTGCAGGGGGAAAAAAAAACACACACAGACACCGGCCCCGTTGTAAATAATATTATTTATTGGTTGATTTTTCCAGATCCTGACATTGATGCTGCCAGTGCCATGATGCTTTTGAATACTCCCCCTGAGATACAAGCAGGTTGTGAGTAGATATTTCTATAGCCTACAGCACCGTAGTTTGTGAACTTAACCTTCTCATTTATATACCAGGCCATAGGAAGAACTAATTCTCAAGTAGAACTTCCCTTGTAGAATCCCTTTAAAACTTAACCTAAGTGCATGATTACATGCATATGCCTGCAGACATGCGGCCACGCCTATGTGTGAATGAATGCATAGGTGTGTTTCCGAGATGACAAACTTTTAATATAATCTCAGGGCTTAAGACTTGGGGGAAGGGAAGCAGACCCTATAATGGATTCCCACGGAGAGAACTTCCTTTCTCCTGCAGGAATAGTTCCTGTGAGTTTGTAGTTTCTGCTAGAAGAGGCTTTGTGGGGCCAGCCTAACAGTGATGGAACTGAGCAGTGCCCGGTTTCAGAAATTTCTTTCCCCTTTGGGACCTCATTAATAGCAGACTGCCGTCTTATAGCTAGAGAGGAGAGGAAAGTCCGGCAAGACGGGGACGCAAGAGCTTGAAGTAGCCTTGAAATGAACCATCGTGATGCACCCCCACCCCCTACCCCGCATCATCCCCACCAGTCTTCCAAGCTGTCACAGAGAAGGGCCGGGCTAATTTTGCCAAGCAGGGCTCCTGTCTTCACCGGCCGTTGGCCGCTGAGCAGTGTCAAGCTTGAAACAGCACTTCTTCCTTGAACTTGTCTTCCATTGTGTCTTTTCCCACCTCTGAGCTACACCTTGGAAAGGTCTCCTTCCCGAGTGATGAACAATGACCTTAAATGGAGAGATCTGTCTGTCCCCTCGTCCTCCTGACTTGAAGCTAGTTCTCTGGTCCCCCCTTCACCCCCACCCAGAACCCTGTTGAGCAGGTAGCCAGCTCACTTCCTGGGGTCTGCTCAGGACATTGCTGTGTGGCAGCCTCCTGTTGACGGAACACGCTGATAAGGTGATGCAGCGGACCCCAGCACCCACCGGGCTCATTCTTGGGGCTGGGCCCTCAGCTTGTTTGGGGCTCTGGCTCCCTGACTCAGGGAAATCCCCCACGTTCACTCTCGGGTGCTTTTGTTAACAGTTAGCCCTCCACTGGTCACAGCCTTCCCCGCAGCTTTGGGAAATTTGAGTCTATCCTTTCTCCTTCCTTCTTTTAAAAGACCCGAGAGATGTGTCTCAGGAGAGACTCATCCCCCCGGCAGGGGCTGCCATTACCTGCTCCGAAAGGCGTAGAATTCCCTTTCTTTCTTGGCTAATCTCAGATTGCCAGCAGTTGAAGTGTTAGAGGCTGCCCACACCTCCGAGAAGCAAACGCCATTGCTAAGCACTTGTGTAACTAGCACAGTCCAGTGACTAGCAGTTACCCTGTAATGTGGTTTTTAAATGACGTTTGAAGTTGCAGAGAAATTGAAAACAAAGCAAAACTCCATTCTCAGATGACATTGCAGGAAGAGTGCAGACAGATTGTAACCAAGTTACAGTCTGAAACAGTTTCGGGAGTCATGCTGCATGACTTAACAGTGAGGAAAACACTTTTTTCACCAGAGCCGTAGAAGGTTCAGGAGCATCTTCGTTAGCACCCGGCCACTGTGCACAGGGATCACTGGCTTAAAGAAAAGCTTTTGATGAACCAGAATGATGGAATTAAGAGGGAAAGAGGCAGGGGGATTGGTCATTAACGGATCCCTAGCAGCTTCCATGGAAGTCCATTATCAGTAGTGGCTAAATGAACTTCTCCCTGCTCCCTCACTAGAACACTCAAACTATAAATAATTATTTTTTCAGGGTATCCATAGTCTTACTTGCATGGAAATGCAGAATTGGAGTTTTAAAAGTTCAGTGTTTATGTGT
This sequence comes from Acinonyx jubatus, assembly GCF_027475565.1. NCBI lineage: Eukaryota > Metazoa > Chordata > Mammalia > Carnivora > Felidae > Acinonyx > Acinonyx jubatus. Next base: position 130,184,506 of record NC_069386.1, on the reverse strand, counting down.
CAAAGCTGTAGGGCTTTTTTAGAAGGCTTTCTTCCTCAGTGTTAGCTCTGTGAGAAATTCAGCCTCAGCCCGGCCTTCGTGAAAGCTCCAGGCCAGGAAGACAGCTCCAGTGTCCAAGAAGGCAGGAACCAGGAAGCCCACAAAAGTCATGGAAGGAGAGGCCCATTGGCAGGAGCCTCCAAGAAATAAATGTAAAGACTAGGGAGGGGGTAGGAGCATCATCTTTGTGTTCTCCTTCCCATCTGGCCCCAATCTCTAGTAAAACCCCTAATGGTCAAGCTAGCACATGGTCAACAGGCCGGAGCAAAGCCCCTGAAGATGTGAACAGGGCTTTAGGAAAGAAGTGAACATGCACTTGGGAAGCCAGGTGGCCACTGGTCAGCCTCCCAGTAAAGGAGTCGGGGGCAGGGCGGGGGGGGGGGGTGTCTCCAGCTGGGGGCCTCCGTCTTCTCTTAGCACTTCTCGGCTTCCCTCTGCCTCCCCCTCCCCTTGTCCTTATCTTACGTTGCGTGTTTCTTTTCCTGGGATTCGGTGAGTGTCTGGCCTCCTGAAGGGAGAAGGGGTGGATACTTTCTGTGGTGCAGCCTCCATACTCCTGCCCTGCCAGCTGCCCCCGAGGCCTGGAAAAAGTGGAAGGTGATTCCTCACCAAAAAGGTTCAGAGGCGGCAGACACCCAGCCCCGGTGGTGGAGGGCGGGCGGCCTGCCTCATGGTGTTTGTGTGCACGTGTCCCGGTGTGGACGTGGGTGCCTAGCATTCAGGCGTCCCCTCTGCCCACGCACGGGGAGCACAGGTTCGCATCTGCCCGCAACTGCCTGTGTCCCGCCCCCAGGCTGCGCTGTGGCCGAGCTGTTTACAGAGCCTCCTCATGCACTATTTATAGCCCCTTGTTTTCCCCTCCTGGGCTAGGATGCTGCTTGAACAGGGGCCACCAGGCTCGTCTGTCTGCTGCTGTCACTTCCAACAGTAAGAGCCTGGCTTGGGTGACTTGAAAGGCTTTTCCTTTGCCATCGACCTTCATAGCCGCCCCACTTAAGGTCACCGTACAGCAGCCACTTAGATTGTTTCCTCTCTTCCTTCCCTGTGCCCAGCATCTGCAAAGCTAGCTCGGGGCTGGCAAACCAGCCACCGTCCACAGTCCAAGCTGAGTAGATCGTACAAAGGAAACGTCTCAAGAAACTGGTGAGAATCACAGTCAGCCAGGCCCCTTTATCTTTGAGGGGGTCCCACAGTGCCCCAAGGGAGCTCAGCCTGCCCCGGACCCTGCCCCTGGTATTACTTGAGCTGGCTCCTTATGGGTCCCATCAGTCTCTCCTGGCGACCAGATGCTTCACTTTCAATGAGGCAGCTGAGTGCATCTAATCAAAACCGCAGGCTTCAACATTTTGTCCCCACCCCCATCCCCCAGAGCCCCAGTGATGATGTTATCTTTTCCAGACTTTCCACTTTGCAGCCTGGGGAACATTCTAGAAGGTATGCTGTTGTGTCTTGCATGTGCTATAGGACACCACTTCCAGAAAAATCAGCACAGGACATTGCTGCTTCATTATCTCTTGAACTTTGGATTGTGCTTCTAGACCCATCGACCTCCCCCTCTCCCTTCAAAGTAGCCATATAGACTAATTCCAGCTTCTAGAGTCTACTTAAGTACCTGCTTTGCTGTTCCCCTCTGACAAGCCCTGTGAGTCATCTTTAACCCCAATGGAGGGATTGTTAGGAAGTCAGATCACCATTCTCATCTTCAAAGGCTTATATAATCCCTAGTTGGAATGTTCCCAGAGAGGAACTCTGGATGATAAACAAAGCAACCAAATGGGACAGCAGAGGTGAGGGAAGGAGGCAGCGTTCCACACCCCCTGGAGCTACAGTGTGCATCCAGCACACCAGGCACTGGAGAAGAAAGGCGACCAGGACGGAGGCTCCCCCATTCCAGCCCCCTCCCCAGCATCTTTCCAAGTAAGCAGGTGGAAAGTCCCACTTTGGGAAGGGGAAGGATTATCGGAAGCACTAGCTGCTCAACTTATGGCCTCTGGTAGTGTCAGCCAGGGCTGCCCTCCAAAGGCAGCAGGAGCTCAGAGGTTAATTTTAGAAGCCGTGAAAATCAAGGAAGCTGAGCATCGGGAAGGAGGCTGGGGAGGCTGGGACGGGGCCACACCGAGGGTGGCGGAGCGTGGAGGGAAGTTTGTCTTGTGCCACAGACGGTTTTCTTGGGTCCTCCAGGTGATCACGCTTAGATCACGGTGAGCAGTGCTGCTTGGTTCACTCCTCTTTCTGCGTGTTACTTTCTTATTGCCTAAAAATAAGTAAGTTTAGAGTCACTCTACACTATAAGAGAAAGGGGATGGTCAGCAAGAAGTGGGAGCCGTGGGGCCCCTGTCCTTGGCGCCTCGTCCCAGGAACCCGAGAATCTCAGAGATGTGTCTTCTTGTGTGTAAAAGCTGAACGTTGAACTGATCTGACAGGAAAGGATGGTTGCTGGAGGCCTGTGCCTTTTGCAGTGACCGCCACAAGCATATCCAGTTTTCTCACTATACTCTTCTGGGCTGGAGGGCTGGAGCCATGGTACAATTTCAGTACAATTTCAGTACACTGGGTGGGACGGGCTGGTTGTAAAGGGCTCGGTCTGATTTACCCTGGGGGCAATACAGAGGAAAAGGAAGGGGTAGATAGACCGTGCTGTTAGGAAAACAGCTGAGGAATGGATTCATGCTCCCTCCGAGTCCCCAGAACCAAAGACTGGTTAATATGGACCTCACAGACATTTTAGACAGGCTGTGATTCGTTTTCCAGAAGGCACGTTCCTGACGCTTGGAGATGGAGACAGGAAGGAGAAAAGATGGGAGAATAGTTAAGTGTCACAGCTGGCTTCTGGCAGCCCATGAGCAAATATGAGCACATCACCATCCCAACATGAAAAGCGCTGCCAGTGATGAGGACTGAGAAGTGCCAGGTTTGGTTGGCAGAGGCAGCATTCAGTTGCAGCTCATTTGAGAGCAAACTCCAGGAGTCAGGAGAAGAGCCTAGTTTATGTGCCAGAAGTCTGTGAGGTTCAGGAAATGGCTCAGGGAAAGCCTTTTAGTGCTGCGGAATAGCTTCGTCCGTGAGATTCTCTTTGAAGTGAATACACGTCATTAATCCGGAAGATGTGGGCAAATGCAGAGTTGAGATATCTAAAAAGCATAAAAGGCTGGAAGGATTTCTCCCTGTCTTGACCTCCACCCCACCCCCCAACATCCCCCTTGGGCCCTGTTCCTTATAATTAGTAAGAGGAAGGTCGAGAGGTGCATGGGATAGTGGAAGGACAGACAAGATGGTGATGAAGAGCTTATATAATGGACCGGCCGCCGAGTCGTCTTATTTAACACTCAGCAACACTCCTATGAGCTGTTTATACCAGGTTTGCAGCTGAGGAAACTGAGGCACATGAAAGTTGAGGCACTTGCCCAAAGCTGCAGAGCTAGTGGGGAGGCAAGACTGGGGCGGGCGGAGGCCATGTTGCCCTGAGCTTGTACTCTTAACCACTGCAGAGCACTTCTTCCCTGGAGGCTGAGATGAGCTGAGGACACCAAAAGACCCTGGTCCCCAGTCCATGCTCACTTCCTTTCTTTGTTCCTCTCCCTGTAGGGCATCCCCCCTGGGGCATAACAGTTCTAGGCGCTTGGGCAGAGGACTCTGGGCTTAGGGCACTGTCCTTGGGGTTGTTTTCTCCTTTGGCTGGCAGATGACTCCCTGGCCATGCTATGTGACTCCCATCTGCTGTCTTCACTGTCCAGGGCACCCCAGTCTTTGTCCCAGAATTATAGGTGTTTCAGGTATTTCCCACAGGGGTGACTCTGACATGGGACCAGAAGCCCCATAAGAGCTGTCACCGTTCCTCCAGCTACGTTCTGTGACCGGGAAGATGGCTAAGTTCTTCCAACATGGTCTGGGTTTGTTCTGTTCTGTTCTTGTGGACTTTGGGCTCACCTGGAATGGAGAGAGCACAGGCTGCCTCAGGATGCTCAGGGGATGTTGGTTATGTTGATGTTGATGATGATAATATTGATGACTAAGAGGTAATTTTGTATAACAGTAGTGCCTTTATTAACGCAGTTAAATCTCCACTCTGTGAGAGAAATACCATTTCTGTCCCCATCCTCTTAAGTGGCTTGCTCAGGGGACACAAGCAGTAAATGACAGAGATGGGATGCAGACCCAGAGATGGGATGCAGAGATGGTGTTGGACCCCTCCAACATCAGAGTCTGGCTCTCAGCCGCCGTGCTGCAGACCTTTTCCCCCGCTCAGAACCCTTTCATGGTTTTCCCCATATCCATGGGATGAAGCCCAAACGCACCTCATTCCTGCAGAGGGATCATACGCTCTAGCCAAGTTAGTTTTTGTTCTTGTGCACATCGTAATTTTTATTACTTCCAGGCCTTGTATGTGCCGTTCCTGTGCCTTTGAATGCCAACTCCGACTGGAGTTCTACAGGAAGTCTTCCCAGACACCCTTTACTTCGGGTTAGATGCCTCCATCCTTCATGCCTATAGGCCGCTCGCCCCGCTTACCACAGTGTATTTCCATTGCCTCTTTAATTCTCTGTCTGTCCCACTTAGCTGTGGCGACCCTGCGTCTCCTTCATGGAATACATAAGCAGATACTCGGTATGTTAATCCATGCATCGATACAGTCTGTATATGGGACTGTAATAATTTTGCTGGCAAGAATTACGACTGTGGTGTAGATTTTAAGCGTTTAAGTGATTTTAACAGTAGTCCTTTCTATCAGATTTGCTCGCCGTTCTAGATGAGATCTTTAGTGACTGATATCTTCACTGGTATTATCAGAATGGGACTGAGCCTGTGGTTTCTGGCCATTTCAACGAGACTACCATACGGCAAGATAACTGAAAAACCCTCTCCCGCGATCTCCAAAACAGACAGACAAACTGAAAGCCTCTCTTTTCAAGCAACCTGAAGCCTCTTCTACAGACTCTAGAGTCCTACTGATTTTTGCATGTCTGTCCTTGGGAATTGCTGGTATTTTTCCTCCTATATTTTCTTCTAAAACGTTTCTCATTTTAGTTCTTACATTTGCATTATGATCCATTTCTAATTAACTTTCGTGTATGGCCATGAGGTAAGGACCAAGGCTCATTTTTTCCTGAATGGATCGCCGGTTGTTGTAGCTCTGCTTCCCCTCATCGTATTGTCTTGATACCTTCTGCCAAAAGTCAGTTGGCCACATATTTGCGGGTCTATTTCTGGATTCTGTTTTCTTCCATGATCTGTGTGTCTGTGTTCACACTAATACCACGCCGTCTCGTAGCTGTAGAGGAGGTCTTGAAATGAGTATGTAGATCAGTTAATATAAATTTTAGATACTCTTCCTTAGAAAGAACTCATCAACGAAGCAAAATAGGATGCTTCCCTCCGGTATTACATTATAACAGGCTTCATGCTTTTAGATACCTGGTAAGTCTCCTGTCTCCGATGATCTGCTATCCGAAACCAGGCTGATAGTAAGGACCGGGTAAGAGTTCCTGATCTAGTTCAGCCTACTGTCACGGTTAAATGGGGTAAGTGAATGGAAAGATTCTGGACCCCTGGACTACATTAGTAGTAGTTGGTTTAAGTGCTGGTTTTTGTCTCCCATCCACCTTTTATAAAACCCAATAGCAAGAGCCTTACACAAACCTGGAAGAGAAATAGCAAAAATTCTAGCAAGAGCCACAGAATTCTCTAGGAATCGGCCTGTATAACATCATCCATGTTCAGGAGTGGACATTCATCCTACATGAAAGACCTCTAGTTAAAGGTTCAGAAAATTTATGGAAACATGCCCTTAGAGGCCTAAACATTACAGGAATAAAAAGTCTGTGTTTTGTAAAGAGTGTTCTCCACAAATAATACTGACTTTAACACTTAATACCCAGAGGGGTTTTACATTTTTTGTATGTATAATTTTCTAGAGGCTCTTTGTTTGAGAAGGCATGATTTATCCACCTTGCCTCTGGATGAGACTGTGCGGGGGGCTCCATGGACACAGCCAGAGCCCTGGGGACTCAGGACATTGACGGCAGAAGGGTTCCTAGGACACTGTTCCGAGAAGGAAGAAGAGATTTCAGTAACTTGCACAAAGTCACACAAGAGAAACTGAAATGAAAGCTAAGACTCCAAGCCCTGCCTCAGTGCTTCCCAATGCACGCCTGGCCCTGGAGACACATGGAGGAGGGTTGGTTGTACAGTAAGAATATTAGCTTGAACCTAATGAAACTGCTGTCTGGGAGGTCAAAAAAGATGGACGATCGGGGATGTCCTGTGGTTCCCCTGTGGTGTAAACCCTCATACAGGGGTGAGCCCACTGTGGGTTTGTATGGAAACAGACATCATCTGATGGGCACTGGCAGAAAGGTTGGCTTACGATTGCTCCAGGGATGTGTGTATTTAGGAGAAGGCGGGATGGTGAGAGAACTCTGGGGAGATTTGCTTGGGGAAGCTTCGAGGAAGGAGGCAGTGGGTCCTCCAGAGTGGGCTGTGCATGGTTCTGAGACAGGAGCCAGAGCCACCCTGCCAACCGTCCACTCCCAGCCACACTGAGGAAGGGGTCTTTCCTCCGGCGGCCGAAATCGTTGTGAGCACACACTGTGTTGTGAGCACTGAGGTGCCAAGTAGCTTATAAAATCAGCTTTGCTTTTCTTTTGGCTCCTGTTTTCTCTTGTCAGGTTAAGGACAGATAGAAAGATGTTCTCAGCTTCTGACCATCACCAGAGAAGCATGAAGAAATGCTTTTGTTTGGTCATTGCTATTAGACTTGTGTTAGTGTTCTCGAGATCTTGTTAGGGTCTGAGTGGAAAGAAAAGCTTATATTTAATAAACGCAAGGAAGTAATGTTTGAAGCCCACTTTTGAAAACTCACCCTTTTTTAAACCAACGCATCAATAATTTGATTGTAAGGTATTGGTCTGACATGGCTGACCGAATCTCTTTCTTGAGGAGTGGTATCTTTCTTTCCCCTTCTACGTGCGCGCGCGCGCGTACGTGTGTGTGTGTGTGTGTGTGTGTGTGTGTGTGTGTGTGTGTTTCTATCACTGCTCACTCCTTGTGCCTATAATAATCACTTTCTCTCTCTTCTTTTCTTCTCTCTCTCTCTCTCTCTCTCTTCCTGATGTATCCAGAATTTCTGACTCAAAACAGAAATGTTCACCGTTGAATTCACGTGTGGTATCTTCTTCTGTTTTGTTTTTCCAGTTCCTCCAGGAGTGATACAAAATGGAGCACGGGTTCTGAGCCGAGGGCTGTTTCCTGGAGTTCGGCCGTTGCCAATCACTCCCATTGGAATGACGGCAGCTGTGAGGTAAGGGAGGCACTCGCTGGACAAAGCCTGCCGAAAGGAGTGGGAAGGGCATCATGTGTCCCACGGGGCCACTTGGAATGAAGAGGACCAGCCTCTAAGGAGTGAAGACAATCAACTTGGTTTGGGTGTTAAGAAAAGGCCAAGTAGGGGCGCCTGGGTGGCTTAGTTAGGCGTTCGACTTTGGCTCAGGTCATGCTCTCATGGTTTGTGGGTTTGAGCCCTGCATAGGGCTCTGCGCTGACAGCTCGGAGCCTGGAGCCTGCTTTGGATTCTTTGTCTCCCCCTCTCTCTCTGCCCCTCCCCCACTCTCACCTTGTCTCACTCTGTCTCTCAAAAATAAATAAATGTAATTAAAAAAAAATTTTTTTAAAGAAAAGGCAAAGTAACTCCCCAGGGACCCCAATCCAGCTTCTCCCTCTGGGCTCAAATTATCTTAGTCTCTTTGTAGATGAGGAGATGAAGACAAACTAAGCTTTTTTGTTGAAGAAGGTGGGATAAGGTGGGAATAAGGAAGTGGTGAGCAAGTTGTTCATTAGATTCTAGGCTAACTGGTCTACCTCCAGAATGAAATGCAAAATCATGTGTGAAAAGTGCCTTTGGTTACTGGGGTAGAAATAACATGGGGCATCATTCCCCTGCTTCCAAGAGTCAGGTCAGTTGCCAAACCACATGAACTCTTCCTTGGGAAATTTCCTTCTTCCATCCTTCTTATCTCCACTGCTGGCCCTGGATTAGGGTCTCTCGCTAGCTTAGACCTTTTACATGTGCCAGTGTGGATGCCGCCTCCCATTTTCCTGCTGCTTCTCTGCCCATTCCCGCCCACCCATCAGCCACTGTCAGACTCATTTCCTAAAATGTGCCTCTCCAGCCGTCTGCAGAAACACCTTCCATGGCTCCCACACATCAGCCTGACATAACCCCAGTCCTCTGGTGTCCTCGAACCAAATTTGTTCCCCAGATATGTCTAGCATTGGCCGATCTTATCCATTCGGTTGCCTCTATGTAGACTTCGCTCAGCCTCCACATGCACCTCCTTCAGGGTCCATCACAAAAATGATTGCTTCACAAAGCTTTTCTGAACATGGCCTCTGAGCTTGCCCTGAATGAATTTCCCTTTCCTTTGAAAGCCCCCATATTTTGGTTGTGGCCCTTTAACGGGTGACTCAGTGTAGTAAAATTCCTGTGTGTGTGTGTCCTTCTCTGTTGTCAATGGTTCGCTTGCCGTAGACAGGCTGGGTCTCACGTGGCTGATGCCTCCTCAGGTTTGCCCAGGCTCTTGCTTGGAAGGCCCATCACATTGCCCCCCTCCACAGCATCATCTGCTTGCTCACTCTGCACTGTTGGATCAAGTTTGCACCTGAAGACCGTTTTTCTTCCATAGAGTGTCATGTCCCAGAGGAAACCACCCCAGAAAGTCTGCTAGCTGGGTCCTGAGGGAGACACAACGTCGAGCTCACTCGTGTGAAACAACCACACGGTGCTTTCCCACTCACTCTTCTGGCAAACCAGCCTTGTCTTGCCAAGATGGAAGTCCCTCAGTCTTCAGGGCAGACGCTGGTGTCTAGGACCTGATAAGGAAGGAATTTGGTTGGAATTAGAATAATAATAATAAAGTTAGAAAACCACTTATCATTTCTGCTAGCCCAACATGGTGATCTTTCCAAAAATATATGGAAGGCCCTCTCTTATACTTCTCTAGGATCTTTCTTGGTTATCTGTAGGTCAATAATTCTTGAGTTCTTAAATGATAAGCCTTTTCCATGCAGCCAAAGTATCAACACCTTTGCCTCGCATTATGAGAGAAACACGTTCCATTTTCTTTTCTTACTTAACATCTTTTCTGCCTCACCTCCTGGCTTACCTTTTTGGTTGACAGGACTTTGAGACTGTAGACTGTTTGTACGTGGAACAACAATCTATGTTCATTAGCATATTCTAAGTGTAGATTTCAGTTTGTTGTCTTGAGCAGTCTTTCGGCACCTGCCACGTGGATCTGGATGTGGCTCCAGCCATTCCTCGTAGAAGGGCACAGAAGAGCCAGGCACGGGGGGAGAGACATGAGACCAAGTTGGCCTTCAGCAGGAGCCACCCCCTAATTTTAATTATTACCCTTGTGGTGTATGTTATCATACATTTTACTGATTAGTACTCCCAAGAGGTATTATTTAAAATGCTGATTTTTTTGTTGTTGGTGTTCTAGTTATGTTCTGGTTAGAAGATAATAAAACACCACAGCAAAACAATGAAGTCTTGTCTCTGGTTAAACAGCTGCCACTTATCCAGTCCAATGAGCACCTCACTTTGGCTTTTCCACAGTAAAAGACCACAAAACAGGTTTCAGGTGCAGTCAGGAGACGGAGATAACACTAGGTATTCAATCAGGGAGACTTTCATGTTAAGAACCATTAACCAGATAGGAAGTTATTAACCAGATAACTGGAAGGGTGAAAAGAGGTCTCCAGGTGTCCTGGAGAAGGTAGTCACTGGAAGGAGCCGCATCCCCTCGGGCTAAAGAGGAGAAAGGGAAGAGGTTGGGATGGTTGCCCCATGGGAGTGGGGCTCAGACCTCAGAAGAGGAGCTGGGGTCGGAGATCCGGACCTCTGAGGGGTACCCCTCAGCTTGGGCTAGAGGCTCTGATCTCAGAGGCGGGACCTATGGAAGGACCAGAGGGATGTTAGGAGATCTCGGGATCTCCTGCTGGCGCACGTCCTCTAAGGGAACATGAAGAAGTTGGTTCTGTAAGCATTAGGAGGACCACAGCTGGATTCAGCAGCTACTACAGGAATGAACTGCCACTACAAGTGAACAGGACACACACAAGAAGGAGCGTGTCCTTTCTTCCTCCACCCCCTTCCCAGTCTCTCAGTGGCAACTCCTGTTATCCAAGCCTAATGTGAAGCCAGGTGGTGCAGCAGACGTGTGGCTTGAACAGCCCAGCCCCAGCCCCAGCCTTTGAAACACTGTAAAAAGGTGCGTTTGAGGCTGAGTGAGAGTAGCTGCAAAATGGCACAACATGTCTGTCCACTATGAAAGCACGCAAGGTCTCAGGACCTTCCTGAGCATCAGAGAAGTTGTCAATAAATGTGCCACTGCTGTTTGCAAAAACTAGACAGGTTACCATAAAGAAGAGATGACCAATAAAGAAAACCGTTGTGCGTTACCAATGCATTGTTCCACTTCAGTGTTAGGAGAAATGAAGGGGGGGAGAGGAGTGTTGTGTGCTCTCTGTAAGGTCAAGGACCCTTGCTTATAATACTTTGCCTTCTTCATGTCCCAAATGCCTGGCAAATAATAGGCACTGAGATGCTTCCAGAAAGAATCAACATAAACACAGCCACGGAGGTATCTGCAGAATCAGTGTCTATCTAAAACCCACTAGTAAGTTTTCTGGGGTGGGAGTGGGGGACGGATCTTGTTTTGCTCTTTCACATTCACTGTAATTTTTTTTTTTTTTTTAATTTGACCATGTGTCAGCCGAACCTGAATTCAGCTAAGGTTAAAAGGAAAACAGCCCACAGGAGACTAAAACAATAGCAGATGTCTGCCAGACCCCACGACAGTGACCAAGGGATCCTGGGGGTGTTCAGTGTTTATGTCACTGCCCCCATCAGTTCAGCCAGGGATGGAGGGAGGGCCAGAGACTCACCCACTAAAGACCAATTTCCGACTCTGCTTTGTGTGACAGGTTTTCTGTGTGAGTCTAAGCGACTTCTCCTTAAGCGAAAATATTTGTCTTTCAGGGATTTTTTTTTCCACCACTGAGTGGCAAAGGCCATGTTTGTTTGTCTTAACTCGGAAACTGTTATTGACATAGATGAAGTGTTACTTTTATTAGCTGATCATTACACAGCTTGTATTTGCTGGGTTCCTTTGCATATAATTATGATGTGAAATCTCCTTGTAAGAGTATCTGTCAATAGTGTAATTGACTTTACAGTGTTGACTTTTTACTCAATAACCTCAGAGATTGGCCCATCCTTAGTTGTTGGAAACCTGCTTATTTTTAAATTTGCCTGGGCGTAGAGTCCTCAAGACACATTATCCTCAAAATAACTGCTCACACATCTTAGTTTTATGGCTGTGTCTTCTGTGTTCCCAGTGAAATTCCTTGCAGCGAATACATTGAATGGAACAAACGATTATAGCCCTAGAAGAACTGTTTCTGGCCCTCTTGGGAAACAGGAGCCTCAAGTTTCCTACATTTATAGCACTCTGGGCTGCCTCCCAGGTAGGGCCCATAGCAACTCTCTGGGATCTGGGCCACCTTGCCTTCAACCCTTACGGCTCTTTTTTGACCCATTAAATGTCCAAGGCTTACCAAAGAGGACTGGGAAAAAAACGGAATGGGGGGGGGGGGGGTGTAGGAGTCCTTCAGAAGGCAACAGAGCCCAGAAATCACATATGAGAACTCAGGAGCCAAGTTTCTTGGGTCCTTATCCTGTGGTTGTGTGATGTTGGACAGGTGCGCCTGGGCTTCTCATGAGAAAGCCAGTCTTATGGGTTATTAGGGTAACACAGTTATGTTACTGACACAGGGTGTGCGTTACGTAGGTGTTTGATAAATAACATGTAGAAACAAGCAAACCAATTCAGAAATGGGCAAAGGACTTAAATAGTCATCTCTCCCAAGAAGATATACAAATGGCCAAAACACATGAAAAGCTGCTTAGCATCACTAATCATTAGGGAAACGCAAATCAAAACTGTGAGATGCCACCTCACGCCCATTAGGATGACTCCTAGAAAAACCAGAAAACAATGAGTGTTGATGAGAATATGGAAAACTTGGAATCCCTGTACACTATTGGTAGGGATGTAAAATGGTGGAGCTGTTATAGAAAACACTATGGCAGTTCCTCAAAAAATTAAAAAGAGTTACCATATGACCCAGCAATCCTTCTGAGCATGTACCAAAAAGAACCAAAAGCAAGGTCTCGAAGGGATATTTGTTCATCCACATTCATAGCAGCACTATTCACAGTAGCTGAAGTGTATAAGCATCCCAAGTGTCCGACAACAGATAAATGAATAAGCAACATGTGGTGTATACACACAATGGAATATCATTCAGCCTTAAAATGAAGGACATTCTGACACGTGCCACAATATGAATAAACCTTGAGGACGTTACATTAAGTGAAATAACCCAGTCACAAAAAGACGAATACTGTATGATTCTACACATACAAGGTATTTAGAGTGGTCAAAATCATAGAGAGAGGAAATAGAGAGGTGGTTGCCAATGGCCCAGGGAGGGAAGGAATGGGGAATTAGTATTTATTGAGGCCAGAGTTGCAGTTGTATAAAATGAAGAATCCCAAGGATGGATGGTGGTGATGGTTGCACAATATTATGAATGTATTTAATACTACTGAACTGTACAATGAAAAGTGGTTAAGATGGTAAGTTTTTCATGTTTGTTTATTTTACCACAATAAAACCAATTGGAAAAAAATAAAATTAGTAATGTGGGGAGCCTCTTGAATTCATCTAGCCTGCCCCCCATAGACCTTCCCAGGTCTCCTTTTTGAGCACCTGAAGCTTTGCCCTAAGTCCCAGGAAAAGGCTTGCATTGAGCTTATTATGCCAAGAAGAATGGCCATTGGTTTTAAGGAATGATGGTGGTCATCCAAACGAGAGCAAGTTTTAATTTATAAGAAAGTTCCATCTAATCACCGTCTGAGACTGCTTAATTTCATTTGGACCTCAAGTAAAAACTGCAATTCCTGTGGAACATGAAGCAAGTCAGAAATTAATACTCTTACTGTAATACAAACATTAATACGTAAGGTCCTGTCAGAATACAATCATCAGGAAAACTCTCTCAGCCTAAGGTCTGCTCCTGGTCATCTAACTTTGTCTTTCCCCTTGAGAAGATGTCTGTAACAGGAGTTCAGGAAGCCGAGAGCCTTCAGTGTTAAGATAGGGTGTGGTCTAGCTGTACAACTTGAGGGAAGATTTGCCACTGGTCTTTTTTTTTTTTTCTTTTTTTTTTTTAAGGAAGTATAGTTGACACACAATCTTACATTAGTTGCAGATGTACAGCATAGTGATTGGACAAGTCTGTATATTTTGCTGTGCTCGTGACAGGTGTGGCTACCATCTGTCACCATGCAACACTATTAAAATATCATTGACTATATTCCCAATGCTGTACCTGCCACAGGTCTTCTTTATACTGTATTTTGTTTTGTTTTTAAAGACCAAGCACCTGTCAGCTTATACCTTCTGAAATCATGGTCTTTGAAGGCAACTCTGAAACTCAGGATTAGATTATGCTCTGTGGTAGGAGGGAGAGAGGAAATACTGCGGGGATAGTGTGGCTTATTTTAAATTTCTTTCTGAGTTCATTTTGGTAACTGTAGGAATTTGTCTATTTCACCTAAGCTTTCAAAAATATTGGCATAAAGTTACTCATAATGTATCTGTCATCTTTCAAAATACCTTTGCAGTTATGTCCCTTTTTCATTCTTATTTCATTTTAACATCACTCTGTTTGCTTAATCTTGCCATAGCTTTTTGTTTTTCCTCTCAAAGAAACAACTTTTGGGTTTTGGGGGTGGGGGTGTTCATTTATTTTATTTTTGTTTTCATTTATAGTTTCCTTTTTTAAATTCTCTTTTTCTTTGCCTGGATTAGTTACCTTCATTTTAAACTTTTCTTCTTTTTCTATAAAAGTTCAAGGTTATAATTTCCTTGAAATTACTGCCTCATTACATCCCATAAATTTTGATACCTTTATTTTCGTTATTAACAGTGCAGAGTACTTTCTATGTCCATTTTAATGTCTTTGACCCACAGATGCTTTTGGAAGTGTGTTTTTAAATCTTCAAACCCAGGAGAAGGTGGTGGTTTCTTATTTTTGTTTTTAGTTACCCCTTCAACACTGATTACTAACTCTAAGTCATTGTGGCCAGAGAGTTGATCTGGAAGATACTGGAAATTTGTGGAGACTTGCTGTATAGTCTAGCATTTATCAGTCTTTATAAATATTCTATGTGTGCTTCAAAATGATAAGCCTTCTTCATTACTAACACATGTTCTGTATGTCTATTAGATCAAATCTGCATGCTAACCGTGTGGGGGCGGGGGTGGGGAGGGAAAGGGAGGGAGGGAAGGCATGCTTGGTCAATTGAATATTGAGAATGATGTATTAAAATCTCCCATTACAATGTAGATTTGACCGTTTCTCCTTGTAGCTCTTTCAGTTTGGGCTGTAGGTATTTTGAAGCTATCTGCATGGAGGAATCCATGTTTAGAACTGATGTAGCTTCCTGGTGAATTGAACCTTTATGAATATTTAATAACTCTCTTTATCCGTAGTAATGATTTTTGCCTTAAAAATCTGCCTTCTCTGGTTATAATATAGCTGTACCAGCATGGCATGATACAGCGTTTTCCATCCTTTTACTTTTAACCTTTGCTTGTCTTTGTGTTTTAGGTTTTTCTCTTGGAAACAGCTTTTAAAAAACAAATCTGTGTTAATGATCTTTACCTCTTACTGAAGGTTTTTAGTCCCTTTTTAATAACATATTTGGATTTATTTCTACCATTTTATTTTGCACTTGTTTGTCCTGGTTTTTTCCTGATTCTTTTTCCTTTCTTGCATTATTTTAAATCGATCAAAAGCTCCCACTCCCCCCTTTTTTCCTTCTAATGGTTTAAAAGTTATACATTTTGTTTCTCTTCTTTTAATGTTGATCCTAGAACTTATAACATGAATATTTTAAAATGTTTAAAGTTAATCAATACTTTTAAAACTCCTGATCAATACAAGGCCCTTGGAATACTTCAGCTGCTATTCCCTACCTCCCAGATGATGTGCTACACTTGTCCAATACTGTGGTTGTATTTCATTTTGTTGTTTTTTTTTTTTTTATGTTACTTAGTCATTGTTATTATTGTGTTGTTCAGTCAATAGTTGACTACATTTTCTCTGCTTATCATTTCTTCTCACGTCTCGGACCTTTCTTTTTGGAAAATTTTCCTTGTTTCCTGAAATACATTCTTAAGAAAGTCCTTACCGTGACAATCTGCTTTTAGTTAAAGCCTTGACAATTTTTTGTCTGAAAACATATTTATTTTGCCTTCATTCTTAGAAGATAGCGTTTGATGCTTCTTCCGTTCCTCTTTCACCTCGAGAATATGTTTCCACTTTGATCTACCTCCCTCATTTTATCCTAACCGATATTCTTCTTTAGGTGATGTGTTTTCTTTCTGCTACTTTTACATCTTCTCTTTTTTTTTTTTTTAAATGTCTACAGTTTGACTATGATGTGTCCAGATATGTATTTCTTTTTGTCGTCCATGGGATTTGTTGGTTAAATCTGAAGATTGGTTGGTACCTTTCATCAAAACAAGAGAATTCTCAGCCACTTTCTGTTCAGGTATTGGGTCTTCCCCATTGTCTCTTTCATTCTGGAACTCCAGGTGGATTTATGTTGGATCTTCTTTTGTATTACATCATGCCCAGTCTTCCATATTTCTATCTCTTCATCTCTGCTGCACTGTGTATAGTATCTTTAGATCCATCTTCCAGTTCACCGCTCTTTTTTACTAACTTTTTCTCTTTCAGCTTCATTGAGGTTTATTTCAGGGATTATATTTTTTCATCTCTCGCAACTCTGATGCTTTCCAAAATCCGTCTGCTTCGATTTCATAATCTATTCTTCCTAGATCTAGTATATTTCAATTCCCTCTTTTATTTCTGTACTCATTCTTGACATCATGTACCTACTTATTTCAATATTTGCCAGCTTTGCAGTTCATATTGTATAGTTGTTTTTTCTGTTGTCTCTGGCTTATAGTGGCTGTTTCTTTTGTGTTTGTTTATTTTTTTTATTATTATTAACCTCTGGTCCCTGAAGTCTTATCCATGGGAATTCATTGTGGCCTGAACTTAAAGTATGTTCTTCCAGAAAGGGTTTGTATTTTCTTCTAGTAGGCACCATTGGGCACTTTAAATTAAATTTAGCCTAAGGTCTTTGGGTCTACACAGTAGAATTCTGGCCTCATCCCCACAAGACTCAAGGCTTGTGGTTAAAAAAATCTCAGGGGAGGCTTTTCTTATTTCTCATGCCATCTGGAACTGAGAGTTAAGCCTGGCTTTTATCCCCATTGCCTGCCTCTGAGGGGCAGTTACTTTGGTCTAGGACCTCATTGAAGGTATCATCATTCAGAGGTCTTAGCTTTTTACATTTGACATTTTTACATTTATGCATTCCCAGTGGCCTGCTCACTGGTATGTTTGGTGATTTTAGGTTCTGAGCTTTCTCCTTGAATATTGGATTAACCTTAGTATGTGGGAATCCTGGTGGCTTAAATTCAGATTGCATTCTTCAAGAGAGGATTTGCTTTCAAACTTGTGCTGGGAGCCTAGGGATCAGTACACCTGAGGCCACTTTAATCCCCTTCGAAGAGCCACAGTTAACTGTGGAGCTGCCAGAATCAATCTTCTTTGGCTCTCTCTCCATCGCTATAAATTTGGGCTCTTGTCCCAGGGCTACAGTAGGCTTTTACTCCAGAGAAACCCTGGCTTTCTTGCTCACCTACTGCTCCTGTTTCTGATTTTGTCCTTATTTTTTAACCTTTTGTTTGTGTGTGACGTTCTTTTCGTACCAGTGTGTTTGCCTGGGTTTCTAAGATTCCCTTATTTTCCAGCAAAACCAGCCATGACTTAAAAACTATGTTGCTGTACTTCATCCAGAACCTTTTCTGGGGTAGTCAGAAGAGTGTCTTCTAGATGTCTTCTCTGCCACCCAGCTGGACGTGGAACTCCCTGGCCATCTCTTCTCATCCATGTCTTTCTACCTGTGGTCAGTTTTAGACCAAAGAACTGCACCAGCTCCAGCACTGCTGAAGAATGCCATTAATTGCATGCTTGGCCAAAGTCAAGAGTTCTCAAGTCAACCCCTTGGGCAGACAACTTCACCCTAAATGATAGTCTCTAGATTTAAAGCCATCAGCTCCAGAGAGAACCTTGTGCACAGGTGAAAGGTGGAGGTGTTACATAGGGTTCTACTGTAGCGGGACCAATAATTAACCGATAGAGAAGATACAAGATGGCCGTGTCCCATCAGAAGCTGTACTTTGACTTGTTAGTCGCAAGCGTTGTTCATTCTCCGCCTGAACTAATGTGATTTCTCACCTTTTATGTTTGATATTTCCTATTGATTTGACCAGAGAATGAATACCAGGTTTTTGAGATTAATAACACACGGTTTTGTCGAGGTCTAGTAAAATCAAATGGCTTTAATTTATGCTAACATGATCATTGAAAATGGTGTCACACTTAAATTCAGAGAAGTCTGAAAAATGGCGGGCATTTCAGATGTATCACGTGTACGTTCTAATGAATGAGTTTTGAAGAGGTGGTTAGAAATTTACCTTCCAACGTGTTCAGGATGACTGGTTCCTTCTTTTAAGTATGTGGTGTCCTATGATGACAGCCCCTGCAGGACGAGGCGTTTGACATCAAGTCGGTGCGGCTGGCTTGTGCCGCCATAAACAACATGGCCATCAAGTTATTAATCATTGAAGGAGCTTGTCGCTTCCTGCTGAGTTGGTGTGGAATTTATGGATTCTGCGCCCATGCTACAGTGTCAGGGAGAGAGATGCATTTATATTTTAATTCCTGCTCCCTGAAGTCACATCTGCATACCTGTTTTTATCCAGAAATATGGTCAGTGGGTGTATTGGTTTCCTATCAGTACACGTCCTTTCTCGAGAGAGACCTAAAGACATTTCAAATTCCTGCTTGAGCGGTCTTTTGAGAACTAGCCGAGGCACCTTGGACAAGTCATGGGACACTTCTTCAGTTTCTGTTTGTTTATCTGTGGAACGGCTGAGCCAGGCCAGTATCGTGGCACGTGGTCTATGGAATCACTGTTGGCATGCAGTGTGTGGTTCCAGGCAGTACCAGAGACCTTGCCCTATATAACACTCACTTCATGGGCTGCAGAAGTGATTTTCTCTTCTCTTCTCCATTTGATGGTAGTGTGTCCTTAGTACATCTTTCATATGTGCTTATCTCCTTTAAGAAAGAGAAGTTCTCAGGCCCAGAACCTTTCCGCTTGTCTGGAACTAGAATGTTCTATCAGTGCTGTCACTCTGGTATACATCTCCTACTCCCTACTCCAAACTCTTTATTTAAAAAAAATTTCTTACCCTGTGGAAAAGGAGAAAGAAAAGCACAATGAACACCATATGCCTTTCACCTAGATTCACTAAGAATTCGCTTTGACAACACTTATCTTATTTCATACTCATTTGCTCCCATGATTCTCTCCCCTTCTCTCTTTCGCCATATATGCTCAGAGGTACCCTGTTTTGCTTAACCGTGGTAGTGAAGTGAATGATAAGCCTCATGTTGTTAAAAAATCAGGATTCAGAACTAAACTGACTTTCGGAAAGCCAACCATAGCCCAGTTTACTCCTCCAAGTGTCGCCGGGTTCACTCTGAGACTGTTTTCTGCTAGTTCAGTGGACTAATTATTTTGGATTTTACAGCAGTTACCTGCAACAACAAAGGTCAAGAGAACCATTATCCAAGACTTTCAGTTTCATTTGTTTAATAGCTATTAATAGCTACGTGTGCAATTAGTTACGTTTATGGAGTTTCATATTTGGGAACACCTCAAAGTAATCTTTTCCTAGCCACTTTTATGCACCCAAGACAGAGCCAAGAAACAGGGAGTGTGCAGAAAATAGATACCGCAGAGGCCATTGCCCAAAGCTCAGGGGCTGCATTTACAGGCAAGCCCGTGAGGAATTTCTCTCTCGGGGCCTCTTTCCTCTTACTTTATGCTGTGTCCCCATCAGCCTCCTGACCCACGATAGAAAGAAAACAAGAGTGCTCAGGTAAGCATGTCCCGGCAACAGCAAGCGGGGGTGAACTGCCTGACAGCAACAGGGGAAACCAAGCCAGAATTCTCAGGCACCACTGAGAACCATCCTCTGTGCTGAGAACTTCTCATGTCATCACCTTGCCCTGTAAGGGAGACATGGAGCCCGCTGGAAGCCACTAATAAGCAGTGCCAGGATGTGAACAGAAGCCTGTCAGGAAAGCCAGGCTCTTTCTGGAAGGACTGGGTGGAGGGGGTCCTAGATCTGCGATCGCAGAATGCAGGACACAATCTGGGGCCCTTCTGGAGACTGCTAGGACTTCACTGTGCAAATGAATTGTCATTGTGCAGCAATGTCATTGTTGGGGTTGATCCTGATGATCTCAAGGCATGTAGCAACGACTGAATTTGGGTAATGGCCCTCAGGCGTTTTGCTGGTGCATAGTACAGTGGGATTTTCAACCACCAGCTTAAATTTAGCAGAGAACCTCAGGCCTCTGGAACACCAGAAGGAGGAGAGACTCCTTGGCTTCACTCCCTGCTACACAAAGGACTCTACTCCCCTTTTACTTTCTCTCTGGGCTGCAACCAGGGTCTCATTGAGCCTGAAGGCCCACAGGGATGCCAGGAAAGAAAGGGTAACAGCTCGAGACCGACTCTTATTGTTCTAACCCCGTAGCCTTTCTGCAGGTGCCATATGTACAGGGATTATCCAGTAAGATGTGTTGGTGGAGACCCACAGTCATCTTCCCACACTTCATTTCTCTCAGCCACACAATTCCTTCTGCTCCTACACTTGCTCAGTAATATCTTGTGTGCAGGCACTCTGCACCTGGCACATGCTAGCCGCTGGGGGACAGAACATGACTGGGCCCTGTCTTGTGGAGCTAACACTCTAATGGGAAGCACAGACATGGAACAAGGCATCGCTCAGCTCATAAAGACGGTGGGAAGTGCTCTCTGTGAAGGGAACACAAAAGGAGTGCCTACAGTTGTGGATGTGTTAGCAAAGAAAGAAAAGTGCCCTCGTGTTCCCCAGGTCTCCTAGAAGCTTATCATCAGATGGATACACTTACAGGACACGGGGCCAGCATGGTACAATAGAACATCTCTCCTCCCTGCCCAAACCTTCAGCCTTCATGTCCAAAGTCAAACACCATATCTTCCACAGACCTTTTCCTTGTCCTCTGTCTATCCCCTCCAGCTCGAAGTAACCCTTCTCTCCTGTGCGTATTCATCTCTGACCACCGCACTGCCTCTTCTGAACACCTGTGTGCTGGAAACTGGCAAAAATACAGCTACCGTCCACGCAGAATGGGTGCCCACCTTTGGGAATGTGTGGCCTAAGCAGGAATGAACATCACCGTCCTCACCCTTAGACCAGACACTGGTCCAGACAGATGGGGGCGTTCTCTCCCGTCCTCAGCCCCACAGTGAAGTGGGTGCAGTCACTCTTCCCCTTGCCAGCATGAAGCACGAGACAGTTCAGGTCATCATTCAGACACAAAGACACCCACCACACAATAATCAGGTGTGGTGAGTGCTGTCGGGTCCTGACGGGAGTGTGCAGAAGGGACCTAGTTATAGGGAAATCAGAAAAACAGCGAGAGTCCGTCAGATTGCATCAAGAGCCCATTTTGAGAATCAGACTTTGGTCCTAATCCAGCTCTGCTGCTTCTGAGTTGTGTGGCTTTCCAGACCCTTCTTCCAGCATCGGTAAAACAGGGATGCTCCTGTCCACGTCACAGAGTTCAGTGCAACCATCCCTGCGGACGGCGCGTGGCGCCTGGCAGGTGGTAAGCGTAGTTAGGTGGTAGCTTAGTGCCCTCTCTCTCACCGGTGATGTAACCACGACTTGCTTCTCTGTTCGACTCTGAGCATCTTTGTGACAGTGTCTGTATCTGATTCCGCCGCGGATGCCTCCCCAGGACCCTCCCTAAGGCCGTGCATTCATATTAGGTGTTCAGTGAATATTCACAGAATGAACGAGGCAGGGCAGGCGCGAGTGAATAGCTGTCACCACGTGGCAGGTTATCTCTTTCGGCTGAACACTGGGCTCAGTCCCCTGACAAAAGGCCCCTCCGGAAGAGCGCGGGCTCTGTCCCTGAAGTACCCAGCCAGCATCGCCTGGCGGTGCCTACTCCACGGTGTTAGCAGGTGTGCGAACCCAAGCACAGCTTGATTTTGATGGTTTAATAGGAGAGTGTTGTTTTGACGTCTGTGCGCACACGGAGTGAAAAAGCGGGCGATGGGATGAGCCGGGAGGCCGGGGGGGTGGGTCGGGGGGGGTGGGGCAGGACTCGGACCCGCTCTAGGAAGCAGGGCAGCCTGTGGCCCGCAGGCGGGCGGAGCACCAGAGGTTGGGCGGCGGGCGGGTTGGGTGCGCATGCGCGAGCATGCGCAGACGCTGCCACTAACCTGTGTCCTCTCTGTGACCACCCCCTCCCCGCCGCCCCGTCCGCAGGAACGGCCTCAGCGGCTGCCGGCTGCGGACTGAGAGCGAGCCGTCGTGCGGCTCCCCGGTGGTCAGCGGAGACCCCAAGGAGGACCACAACTACAGCAGCGCCAAGTCCTCCACCGCCAGGAGCACGTCGCCGGCCAGCGACTCGGTCTCCTCCTCTTCGGCCGACGACCACTACGAGTTCGCCACCAAGGGGAGCCAGGAGGGCAGCGAGGGCAGCGAGGGCAGCTTCCAGAGCCACGAGAGCCACAGCGAAACGGAGGAGGACGACCGGAAACACAGCCCGAAGGAGGCCAAGGACGCCCTGGGGGACAGCGGCTACGCGGCCCTGCACAAGAAGCGCCAGCACTTGGCCAAGGCCAGGAAGGTCCCCAGCGACACGCTGCCCCTCAAAAAGAGACGCACGGAGAAGCCCCCCGAGAGCGACGACGAGGAGATGAAAGAGGCGGCAGGCTCGCTCCTGCACTTGGCAGGGATTCGGTCCTGTTTGAATAACATCACCAATCGGACGGCAAAGGGGCAGAAAGAGCAAAAGGAAACCACGAAAAATTAAAAACAAGTCACCGATTTGTTTTGAACTTTCGGCCATTTGGTTTTAGCATGTCAGGAGATTTCTAATGATTTGTGGCAATATCAGCAATTTATTACTTTTTTCTTATCTTTTTTTTTTTTTTTTGGTTTGGTTTTATTTTATTTCCTTTTTTTTTTTTTTTTTTTTTTTTTAATTTGCCCCTCCTTTGTTTTGGACCCTTAAGAATTTTATTTTTAAAGGAGATTGAAGCCATAGAACTCATATTGACACTCAGCTGTTTTACAAAAGCTTTTCATTATCTGAAGACAAAAACAAAAAAAACAAAAAACAAAAAACAAAAAAACAACAACGAAAAAGCCAAAATTACCATTGCTTCCTCCAGCTTTGTCAGAAACACGTGGCTGAATCCGCAGGGATGCCAACGATCATGCCACGGGAACACACATTCGGCACCTAGAAGGCACGTGTGCAAAGTAACCATCGATCAGGCCCAACCCTTAGGTTTAAAAGGTCAGGATGTCCACCCAGCTGGGTTCGCTGAGTGAATGCATATAAGGCAACTGGGGAGAAGGAAGAGTCCTGGTCCCCTGGAAGCAGGTCCAGGCTTGTAGCGCTGGGCATCAAATTGTGCCAGGAAGAGCCTTGGCGTGGCCATGAAGTGTGCAGGGATGGGTGGACGGAGTGGGGGACGGTCTCCAGTCCTTTGTGCTTCTTCGCTGTGGAGCCTAGTAGCATGTTAGGAGGTGGACACTGAACCACTCGTTTATACCAGGTGTCAGTGACTAATGAGAGAGTGGGTCAATTTTTAGTGATGTTGCTAATCTTTGAATTTTGTTCTGTATTAAGAGAATGTTCCACAAGCCATAAGCCTGAGGTTGGCCCTGCACACACACCTATACACGCATGTGCACACACACGTGCACGCGCGCACGCACACACACACACACAAATATGAGAGAGAGAACTTGATGCAGAAAATGAGCTCTTCTTAACTGCCCAAGTGAAAATCAAGTCCAGGAAATTACAATAGCTGTCAAGGAAGAAAATAATGGTACAGATCTTTTTCTGTCTGTCAAAACTATTTGATCCGAGTGGGGAAAAAAAAAAAAAAAGCTACACAAGCTGCCATTAGTATTGCGGTGTGTTTTTAAAAGATCAAAGGCACATTGACGGACAAACAAAAGTAAAACACGGCAAAACAAAAGCAAAAAAAACTCCTGTACTGCCCTCAGAGTGGAGTTTGCAATTAATGCCAGTCAGGATTCATCTTTGCAAAATCAATGATTTCCACGTTCAGCCAGTGTAGCCCGCAGAAATTTCTGATCCACAATGCATGGATTCCTTTGAAAAAAGAAAAACAAAAAAACAAACAAAAAAAAAATCACAAAACACAAACTTTTTTTTATTCAAAAATAACAAAGTTCTTGTAAGGTAAATAATGTATTTAGCATGAAGCATGAATTATTTTCATATAAATATAGAAAATAGAGAAAAGGCTATGCCTCTAATTTTTAAGCCCTTAGGCTTAGAGTTTCTTTCGGTTTTCTTTGTTTTTTTCTTTCTTTCATTTTTTTTCTGTTGTTTTTGTTTTGTTTTTTTTCTCCCCAATTATTTTGTTTTGGTTTTTTGAAGCAGGTGTTTAAGGTTTAACCTTCTTCAGGGACAAATTCTGACTGTTGGGGAATCTTACTCTGCAATAGAAAATATCTTCGTGTTCTGGTAGGGCCTGGATGGTGGAGCTCTGTACTGCCTTGTCTGCACTTCAGCCCCCGACCCCCTGATTCTCTGTTGAAAAGTGTGTCCTTTCTCTTTGTCTGTACATGTTTACCATGACGCAATAATTTGAGGGCAAACTTAGTAGTGAGTGTGTATGATAGAATCGAGAATTTCTAGGACGCCGACTTGAGAAAACCATTACCAGGATTTGGTTCTAGAAAGAAGGTAGTGAATAATTATGCAAATTCGCCAGAAGAAGGGGAAGCACGCTAATGGGCCTTATTGGATGAGGGTGTGAGTTAGGGTACGCGTGAAGGAGAAAGTGACATGGGTGTTGGAAGGACCAGCCCCAGACAGTTTTCCTGTGATGCCATCTCACAGTGGGAAGGAGGGGCCGGCCACCTGTACCGTGCACACCAACCAGCCTGGAATGAAGCCCGCCTAGATTGTGAGGGCTGAATTTAGACAACCGGATGATGTCACGCAGACCAGAAACTCCTGTTATCTTTGCCTAAAAGAAATTACCTTGGGAGATGCAACGAGAAATCTCTGAAATCTTCCACCCACGTGGAGGGGAATTTCAAAACATAAACAGGAACACCCACTATCGTGGCTCAGGACGTGGTGGTGAGGGGGAGGGAGGGGGGGCCCGGGGAGACGGTGATCTTTAAAAATGGGACCGTCGTGGGCCACTGCAGAGCCCATCGGCCAGCAGCAGGCACGGTCAGGAGCTCCATCAGCCAGGACAGAGGGAAGCATCTGGCGCGTACCCCGCGACTTGCTTCCTCTGGGTTGCCGAAAAGAGAACCTGGGGAAAGAAAAGTCTACTACATCCCTGTGACAGGTCGAGTTCAGTACCTGAACCGGAATACTTCCAGCATATTTGTTCCGGGTGTAGATGGGGGAGAGGATGTGTTATTCCCTCCATCTCCCCAAATATCTGATGCCCCAAAAGCCGTGTTAGCCGTGGAGCCTGAGCGACACTTGGATTCGTGTTGTCACCTGACCGAACCCAGGAGACACCCACCCACCCCCCGACCCTTACCCTCACCCCACCCCCTCAGGATAAGATTTAGACTTCCCTCCTGAAAGGCAGAGGCAGACATCCAAGACTGTTTCTGGCGGGGACTTCTTCCAGTTAACCCCCCCCCCCCCCCGTGGGCTGTCTCCCCTCACTTCATTTTTCTAAAGGAGCAAAGGCCTCTTTTAGAAAATAAGAAAATGCAATGTGTGTGATTTACTTTTCTGATCTCTTTGAGAAATAGATAACTATCTTATAAAAGTGTGTTCTTAACTCCAGAACCACTCTCTTTGCATAAATACCTCATCGGGCAGCTTTCTAAGTGTTATTTTCCTGAGTCTCCCTCGGCACCTCTGTAGGGGCTGCTGGGTGGCTTGCAGGGGAAACTTTAGTGAGGGTACTTTTTTCTATTTTTCTTCTGTTTTTGGAGGCATACACATTATGCATAACCAAAACAATGGCTCAATTGTGTTTAACTTTG
The DNA here is from genome assembly GCF_027475565.1 of Acinonyx jubatus. NCBI lineage: Eukaryota > Metazoa > Chordata > Mammalia > Carnivora > Felidae > Acinonyx > Acinonyx jubatus. The sequence continues at coordinate 130,159,115 of NC_069386.1, read as the reverse complement.
TATTTTGACTGTTGAGGGGAAAAAAAAAAGTATCGACGTGTATGTGGCCGTCTGTAGTGAAGTCATTGCAGAATGAGGTTGTCCACGTCCCTCGCCACGCCAGGGGGCAGGAGGCACCCTCTCTCACTCCCTCCTCCAAGAGCAGTAGAGAATTTAAGCACAAGCCTATTTGTGAAAGAATATTTTGCTCCAGTGTAACTCACTTTAGTCTTGGAATTACTTCCCAAACGTCAGGTGTTCCTTTAGCTTCCAAAACTAGCATATGTATTCATTAGTCTGACAGATCGCCTGGGCACCGTTCAAGGGGTGTGGTGTTTTTGCTTTCATTTCTCCTGCTGGGAGAAGTGGCATTTCGTGTGTCATTCCAGTATCTCACGTACTCACATGGGGCAGGGGGGAGGGGGAGACGGGGAACTATAGCAATATTTAAAGACGCTTTCGAAAACAACCATGAATACATCAGCACCACGACATCTACAATTACTTGCTGTTGGCCCTCGGACACATTTAAGAGAAAGAGACTGTAGCTCTTTTTCCTTAAATGATATACACATAGACAGTTATTTTTATGCTACTATAATTGTCTTTTACCTTTATCTAGTACTACGTGGAAAGGGTTTGCATCATAGATTTTTCCCAGCCTTATTATATACCATAAGCTCCTACTTCCCTTCCCTCTCTAACCAATATACGTTTCAAGAGTTCTTTGGTGAAGCTGTCTATTCGAAACTAAAATGAACCAAACCCACATTTAGGTGGTGGTTTGAGATGGCCAAGACGACTGTGGCAGGTTTCAGTCTTGGGGCTGAGTTTTGAAGAAGGGATGTGTCGGAGGCTTTTCCCAAGAGCTGATTTTTCTCATAGAGGCGCTCGACGAGTCTGGTCCTTGCTGGGTGCGGCAGTAACTACCACAGGGCAATTCTAGAAGCCGCCTTTGCACTGAGTGGCGTTCCCGCCCCGGGGACAACTTCAGGCTGTGGGCTCTGTAGAGTGAAAACCGTCCAGATGGCTTCTGTGCCCAGCCCAGTCCTCGGACGCGCTGGGCACAGCATCGAGTGCTACCAACTCACGTTTCAATTACCCCACGCTCCGCGTGTGGGCTCTTGGCCTCTCCTTGAAGGGCTTTTGGAGAAGGAATCAGAGTTCTGTACAAGTGACCTACATGGGAGGGTTTTCCACAGGGGATCGGATCAAATTCAATGTGACTTCTCTTTTCCCTTTAAACTTGATTCGGGTTTGGGACTCGTTTCTTTCTGGTGGATCACAGCTGCCCAGATGTTGCCATTTATTTTTATGTTTCTGTAGAGAAGTATTTTTTCTTTCATCTTCAGGATTTTTGCCACCAAAAGAACACATTTGAACTCTGTGTCCCCTCTTGATTGTGACTTACCAGTGTTGACAGTTAAATCCTTAGTGTCCTAGGTCCCAGCCCTCCAATACTATATCAAACACTGTTATGCACATAATGCAGCACTGTGATCTAATTTAAATAATACTTTTTTATTATTTATACTACTATATATAATATACATCAACACTTTTGCTATATAACCTAAGTGATAACCCTCTTTTAGTTACCTTCCAAACTCGGGACTTTGGTTTATATTGCAGTTAACACAGTTACAAAGTTGTAATGGTGTCTTTTTTCTTTGTAACGGAATGTGTAAATCAAAGTATATACATTGTGTGGTGTTCCTGTTTCTGGAGTTTCATGAGGATTTACACATGGCATTCAGTGTTCTGTATAGACCCGCCTACCTTTGTGAATTCATCTGTTAACCCCTCTTCCTCTGAGAGAGCACCAGAGGTGGTTAAGTCCTTGTTTTTTCTCTCTCTTCTACTGGTTATTCTTGAATTAAGCACAGACTCGTCAGCTCGGTTGCTTTATCATGAATAATGCGTGTGACCTTGAAATTCTTCCACAGTTCAGCAAACAAGTGCTAGCTTCACTGACCAAAAATTAAGGAAGGAAAATACGATTTTCAAAACGATTCATCTTTTAGTGGCCGAAAACCGATGTGTCTATGGTGCTGCATTTTGCTGTCTGTCGTACTTTTGAAATCAGACCTAGGTGAAAGATCACTTCTGACTTACTGTGATACGCTCACAAGTACCCTTCCTGTTCGTTTTGTTAGCGTTGAAATCAAGACTATTTATTTGGGATATATTCAGCAGTGTTTTTCCACTGTATTTCATTTGCAAAAGTTGAGAACAGCCTTCCCTACCTTTTGCAAATAACTGATACTCCATATTGGATTCGCACAGACTTCGATATGGTGAGCCTATCAAACCTACAAATTGTATTTCATCCCTTCATTACTGTGGCCTGAGTTCCCCAAACTTCCCCCCCCCCACTTCTTTTTTTTTTTTTTTAGATGAAACTTAGCACAATTTCAGTTATTTAAACATAAAGCATTTCTTGAGTATGTATGTTGAGGCCGTCGAAGCTCATAGCTGATTCAGTAACCAGTTTCATGCTCGTTATTCATACTACTTACACCTGCCATGGTGAAAATGTGGGTGGGGGGGGAGTCTCCGGGTGTGTCTGGGAAGCATTATACACTTGTACATTTTTTTTTTATACTCTGATTCTGTAACATTTCTGAATTTCATTTTTGTTTTACAGAAGAAAAAAAAATAATAACAGTGATAAAGCAATCAGAAGACCAAGCACCTATCGATGCTTAGGGTCATCTGACCTTCGCCGGCCAATAGACCTACATGGCCAAATTCTAATTTACTAGAGTAATAATTTTTCAAAAGCCAATTTTTTTTCCTGTATTTTCTGTATGAAACTGCCAATATCATGAATAGAAAGGGAGAACCATAAAGGAAAAAGGAAGTGATGTTCAGTTGCGTTTGTGTTACCTAAAGGAGCAGTGTGGAGGCTTGCACAATCAGCCGAAACTTAGGGACCTGATGGTGTCGCTTTGGAGGCATCCATACTTGCATTTCGCATTCTTCATATGTAATCATATTGCCAAAGACAAACTATTTCATCATTTATTGTAAATAACACTTTTCCCCAGACCTACCATAAAGTTTCTGTGATGTATTGTCTTCCAGTTGCAATAAAAATTACTGAGTTGCATCAATTGAAGAACGATGCCACGTATTATTGGGTGCACTGCGTCTCCATATGCAAATGCTGAGCAGTAAAATCATTTATATTTCTTACCTGCACTAGGGTGTGTGTTCTGTTTTTTACAGTTCGGTTCTAGGGTCTGAGCCACACTTACGGTACCTACCCATCTTCCTGCCTGCTTCCCTTGTAAAAAAAAAAAAAAAGAAAATCCACGTACCTTTTGGGGCGCCTGGGTGGCTCAGTCAGTCAAGCGTCCGACTCTTGATCTCTGCTCGGGTCATGATCTCATAGTTTGTGGGTTCCGGCCCCACGTCGAGCTCTGCACTGGTGTTGCGGAGCCCGCTTGGGATTCTGTCTCTCCCTCTCTCTCTGCCCCTCCCCTGCTTGTGCTCTCTCTCAAAATAAAGTTTTTTTCTAAAAAAGTGACACACCTTTAGCAAATAACACAAACTCCCAGCCAGAGCCAGAGAACCCGTGCATCTCAGAATCCCAGTTCTTGCTCTGAAGAGTTGTTGGACAGCCAGTCTCCCGTCACAGAACTTCAGGCTTGTGGTTAAAAACGATTCTGCCCTTCATTTGGAAGCTGTCAAGCAATAAACGAAAATTCTCCTCTGGGGCTGGAGCCTTGCCGGCCTATCCCAGGCCCTGAAGACTTCTTGCGATAAAATTTCTAACCCCTAGACTTTCTTCCTCTAGGATTTAATCTGTCACCACCCAGGCGGATTGAGTATCCGAATATTTGAGGGGACTGTGTCCAGACAATAACACCTCCAACATTCTGATCTGGTTCTCCAGGGGATATTGACCATCCCACGGAAGAGAGGAGGGAAATCTGGTAGCCGTTCCCTGCAGTGAAGACCCCAACACAAGACCTCTGGGCTACAAAACGGCTTAAGTGAGAAGGGAGACTACTGGCAAAGAATTGAAATGATGCCACAGCAGTGGAAAAAAATTGCACGTTTTTTTGTTAACGATCCATAGGCTACCCTCGCGAGGCAGTTCTTTTTTAATGCAAGACGTGTTCCTGTAGCTCCAATTCTATCCCAGTGACCGCTGGGCGACGGTGACAGGTAGAGTCAGCTTGAAGGGACTTGAAAGCTAATGGCAGAGGAGCCCTGAGTTGCTGTGGAAGGCGGATGCTCAGGTGCTTAAGTGGCCCCCCAAGGGGGTTGGGGCCAGTGTCTCTGGAGCCGAGCTTCCTGCAGGGTAAGCAGTGGCAATCTTAACTGCAGTTAAGTTCAGGGTAGTGCCAGGTGACTAATTGGAAAGGACAGCAGTCGGATGCGGAAGCTGCTTCTGTGTGTGTTCACTTCCTTGCCGTGTACTCGTGTGCCTCCCCGTCTGGCTTCTCTTCCCTCGAGATGGCACCCCGGCCGCCCCCTCCAAGCTCTCCAATTCACACTCCAGTTCCTCCCCTGAAAAGAGGCAAACAAAGGATGGCCAGTGTCTTTATGTTCTTAAAAACAGCTTGGTATAAATGCAGAGAAAGAAGACAATCAAAGGTATCAATAAAGCTCACACTTGTGAGTGACTTTCTTTCGTTCCTGCCATGGTTTTAATTGCAGCATTTTCCATGCTGTGCTGTGCATTTGGTTGGGGAGCTATGTGTCTAAGGCTTCTTTGAGACAAACTACAAAAGTCTGGACTCTGCCTTGAAGATGTAATTATTTACTGGAGGGATGCCTTATTTGAATAGCTACATAATACACAAGCTTTTCTGTAATTTTTAGGTAATCTAGATGTGGGCTGTCCCTGCATTTTATAATTTTTTTTTAACGTTTATTCATTTTTGAGAGACAGAGAGTGCGAGTGGGGGAGGGGCAGAGAGAGAGGGAGACACAACCGGAAGCAGGCCCCAGGCCTCCGAGCTGTCTGCACAGAGCCCAGCGTGGGGCTCAAACCCACAAACCACAAGATCATGACCTGAGCCAAAGTGGGATACTCAACCGACTGAGCCACCCAGGCACCCCTGTCCCTGCATTTTAAAAATTCCTCCTGGACAACTGAAAATGGGGTGTTTCCTGAAAAGATCAGACAACTGTGTCTGCAAAGTTATATGAATCCTCAGAGTAGTGAAATTTCTCCCCGGGTGCCGCATGGAGCCTGAAGACCCACCCATGTGGTTGATGCTATGCAAGTGGCCCCGTTGAGGGTGAGAAGCAGCCCCGACCAGCTTCTCCTCTTGACTGCTCTGCCTGATGGCAAGTGTCTGAACCAAGAAATCACCACCCTTCTAGAAAGTTCTCAAGAAATGGGGGTAATTTCACAGGGAGTCTGGGAGCGACTAGGAGGCTTTTGTTTCTGAGTTGAAACCTCATGTCTGCTTCTCAGACCCCTGTGAATTAAGAAGGTCCTACGTTATGCACAAACCTAAGTATGTTTTGACCATTTTTCCATTGATTGGGATGCAAAACTGGGGGTTTGGGAACTGGCTAAAGACAATTTTTTACTACTTTTTTAAGTTTTATTTTGGAGACAGAGAGAGAGAGAGAGAGAGAGAGAGAGAGAGAGAATCTCAAGCAGGCTCCATGCCCGGCGAGGAATCCAGTATGAGGCTCCCTCCCACAACCCCGGGGATCATGACCTGAGCCCAAACCAAGAGTCAGACGCTCGGCCGACTGAGCCACCCAGGCGCCCCTTAAAAGACTCAAATAGAAGTGAATACACCAGTTTATTAAATGTCCACCTCTTCCCTTTGTGTTGTGTGAATAAACCTTCCCAGGACAGTGCATTTCACGAATGCTCCTAGCAATACTATCTTGATTTGAAATCATCCTTGGGCATTTTTGCATAAAGTATCCTAATGACTTGAGAACTGTTTTATGCTGCTTCACGCTGAAGTACTTAGGGAGCCTATGGCTACATTTCCTTCAAAATGCAGCAATTTATTTGAGAAAGATCAAGGAATTCTATTTTTTCTCATCTTGCTATTCATTTCAAAGCTGATTTCTAAAAATACATAATATGGAAGTGGAGTATGATGGGGGAAAGCCTGAAAGCAAGACAGTGGCTGATTTCTTAACCCCTCTGGGATACACTTCTTTCTTGAAACAGGTCCATTCTGTTCACATCGTAAAACTGGAAGGGACATTGGACACCACTGAGTCCAAACTCCCTGTGTTATAGACTTGGCAGCTAAGGCACAGAAAAGTTAAGGGATTGGCTAGTGGCGAAGCCGGACTTCAAAAGGGGAAATTTTCCTTCTTATCTTTTGTCATATCCATCTGCCGGGTAGGTAATTATAATCATCACATCTATGGAATTCTGTAGGTGACAATTCTCCACAGGTGCACACGTAACACTGTGTCCTATGCATTTTCCCTACAGCTACAGTGAAAATGACTTTTTAAGTGCCATATAACATTCCATTGAGCGAATGCCTGCCATCTTCAACTGTTACCTTTCCATTGTTTCAATTGCTTGGAGTTCCTTTCTGTGATAAGTAGTACCACAATGAATATCTTCGGGCAAGTGGCCATTTGCATATTTTCAACTTGTCTTTTGTTAGTTCGCCTACTGGACTATCGGAACAGAGGTATCATCAGTGCTACAAGACTCGATGTGCCTTTCCAAAAGGCATCAGTGCAAATAGCAGTGAGTGAAGGGGTGCCTGGGTGGCTCAGTCGGTTGAGCATCTGACTTCGGCTCAGGCCATGATCTTACAGTTTGGGGGTTCGAGCCCCGCATCAGGCTCCGTGCTAACAGCTCGCTCGGAGCCTGCAGCATGCTTCAGATTCTGTGTCTCCTTCTCTGTCTCTCTCTGCCCCTCCCCGGCTCATGCTCTGTCTCTCAAAAATGAATAAATGTTAAAAAAAAATACCAGTGAATGAAAACCAAGTTCACTGCATCCTTACCTACCATATTGGAATTTATTTTTCTCCTTAATTTTTGCTAGCAGACAAAATACACATTATTACTGTTTGAGTTTTCATTTAGTTACTAGCAAAGTTACATTATTTTTCATAATTTACTGGCCATTTATTTTATTTTATTTACTTATTTTGGGGGGATCATCTGTAACTAACTCTCTGAGAGTTCAAAAGAAAAGGAAATCAGATTCATGGACTCTTTCTACACGGCCATTAAATGGTGTCAAGATGGCCAGACCAACCCCATGAACTCAGGTGATCCTCTCCTCTTCAGACATTCTAACTGTCCTTATACGAAAACAAAATCTCACTCCCTAAAACTTTTACCCGAAGGTCCTTGCACTGGCATGGAAGTCCACAAAAATGCAAACCTAAATCTTCTTGCACATGGCGGCCGTTTATACATGTGGAAACAATAATTTCCTCCCTAAGTCTTTTCCAGAATAAACATTTCAAGTTCTGTCTACTCTTTCTCTCCTCTGGACACGTTCCAGCTTGTGATCAAAACTGAGAGCGGAAAACAGAATTCCAGGTAAGTTTGAAGAGGAGGAACTATCTACTCCTTCCATTCTAGATCTTCTGCTTCAATTAAGAAAACCAAAGACTGAATTAATTTTTTTTTTCTCAGAAGACTCCTCACACCACTGATTCAGACTGAACTTGCTATTAACTAAAACAAGTCCCTGTTGGTGTATTTCTCTGGATATTCATTTGGGATCAAAGTGCAGGACTTTGTATTTCTCTCTCTTAAATGCCACCTCCTTAGATTTGGTCCACTGTCCAAGGTAGTTGAGATGAACATAGGGTGGGTGCGTGAGGGTCCTGACTCTGTCATCCAAAACACTTGCTTTCTCTCCAGCTATTGTTGTATCACAGATTTGAGAATATCTTTTGTATATTGATGAGGACAGAGCTGGAGCTCTGTGGCATGGTTCTGGGGACCCGCCTGGTAGGTCAATTTCATTGTGATCAGCATACTTTGAGGGCATCTGCGCTTGGCTTTATGAAAATGCAGCCTACATTTCTGCATCCGATCAAAACGTTGTCAAGCACATCCTCGATCTCCAGATATAAATCCATAGTCCTCCTTTATAAAAGAGGAAATCAAGTCATACTCTATGCTGATACGAATTATGCAAATCCGAAATAAGGCAATGGGAAAGAATAAGGTTGCACTTAATGTACACAACTTGAAGTGATGTAAATCCTACTTTATTCCCATGGGGGAATTAGTCTTGATTTATGCATGTATTAAATTATATGAGGTCTTACACAACATATCCCTCATATAAAGAACAACCACGCTTTATTCATCCATTCCTTCTTTCATTCGTTCATTCCGTTATTGAATCATAGGGAGCCCACATTGGCTTCCTTGCCAAGAGCTTACCAGCCATTCTTGTAATAATCCATCCAAGGAGATTACCCAGGGGCAGCATTGAGACTATAGATCTCCTGTTTGCAGACAGTCTTCTCCTGTTTACAATCAGGAAATTCCAGCATAATACTTAGTGGTATTTCTTCACTCTACGTGCAAGCCTATTTAGGGCACTGCCATATCTAGCGTGTAGTTAGCCTCTAAATATAGTCAAATGCAAAATAAACGGGCTTCCTTTAAACACACACACACACACACACACACCTCACAAGTTGAGTTTGGTTTCTTCTGGCACCTAGTTATTTTTAAATACATATGACACCTTACCCAGCATGGCATATATATTTAAGCCTATCCAAAAAAACAGGAAAGGACAATGAAGAATTTAAGAAGAAATCAATTGAGAAAGTTTTAAAATAGATTGCCTCCTTCTCACTCACAGGCATCCCACACTTGTTTTTCAGCAACTCCTATGTGGCAATCCAGATAAGTGCTGGCTGGGGATGCGGGTGAAAACTCGGATTCCTACCTTCAGGTAAGCTCACCTCCAAAACTCTAGCTGTGGCAACTGGCATATGGGCAGCTGGCATATTGTTCCCCAAGCTTCTCAGTAGTGGGTGGTCTTTTTTTAGACATAAAAATACTGGTAGCAAAGAACAGTACGTTGTCTCCCCCTCCCTCCCATCTCTCCATTCCTCACCTCTGTCAGCTGGTGCGAAAGCAGGACACAGCGTCCGCCGTTAGCCCTGCTACACCAGGCTGAGCTCAGCTGGGGGAGGTCAAGGAATGTTCCACCCAGCCATCTGACACTTCACTCTAAAATCTTCCCATGCACCCTAAGCTCTGGCTGAGGCCCCGATTCTTCAGCATGGCACATGAGCCCTTCACACCAGCCCCCAGCCTGATCCCCTTCCCCTGCTGTGCCCACTCCGAGCTCCAGCTGCTAGGTAAGCCACAGTTGCTAGGATGTCCCCTAGTGCCCCTCCCTGTCCCTTGGTATGGACTGTCCCTTCTGCCTTTCCAGAATGTTCTCTCACCCCGTGAAGCTCAGTCCCCACATATTCTGTGTTCAGCTGTAGATTAAATTCCTGTCTTCCGGCACTTTCCAGCTTCCTTGTAGCTGTTGATTTCTCAGTCTGTCTATGACCACGTTCTCCTGAAGAACAGACGTTTTGCCCTGTGCATTTCCTTATCCCCAGGGCCTGCCTCAGGGGTCACTCAGTTAGCTTCTCCTGAATGCACAGAGGGAGGAGCCCAAGGTGTTGCGTGGACCCTGGCCTGGCTGCTCCTCGGGAGAGCCTCGCACACTCTTCTCCAACTGTGGCCGGGGCAGGATGGACGGGAGCTGGCAATGATTTCAGGAACATTTGAGAACACGGTATCACCTCCTGCCTAGGAAAGCTTCTGGAAGCGAGGCCTTGCTCACCACCCGCCTTGGGTGCTCAGGAGTGAGTTGGGAGATGCTTTGGTGTGGCTTGTCCAGGCCACATCCGTGCCCGGACCTTCTGTCTCCAGAAGGTGCTGCCGCTGTGGTTAGCAGGGACCACCGTCCTCCCACAGAGCCCCAGACCCAGAAATGTCACAGCTTGCAGGGCTTCTAGAGCATCTGGACAAACGCGACCAGAGAAGGGGCGACCCTACCCCAGGCCCCAGCAGAGCTCCCGCTGCCCATGGGTGTTAGGGGTGGATGTGCGGCCGCATGGGCCTAGGCTGCCCCCGCCTTTGGCCGGGCCTCGGTTTCCAGCTTCTTTGACACTGACTGGCCATGCTGGAGCTGTTTCCATATAGGAAATCACATCACAATGTGTCCGCACCGACGCTCTCAGCATGGCCAAGTCAGAGTCCTCAAATCATCACTGGGGGGGGGGGGCGTGGCAATCGATGCTCTTGTCCAGCTTTTAATGACAATCAATTCTCTCTCTGGCTCTTTGCTAAGTAAGTGTCATTGAGAACAATTGCATTTTGTGAATCGGCTCCCCGGCTTTGAATTTGCAACTTCCTCCGGCTGATGAGAGTCGGAGCGTCTTGTTACTGCCCTGTTCTCAGTCACACAGGATGCTCAGCCGTACCATTAACGTTCTTTCCGGTCTGTTCTTTAAGGCAACGTGACAGCTCCACTAATCAGAAAAGAAAGTCCATCCTTGAACTCTGAGGAGGGGGTTGGGGAAAGCGTGGGCAGTGGCCAGCCTCTTCGCTGGCCCTGAGAAAATAACACCAAGTGCTGGCGTCAGGCAGACTGGGTTTCCAGTCCCGGCTCTGCCCTTTCTCAGCTGTGTGGCCCTGGGTAAATCACTCACCCTCTCTGAGGCTCTGTTTCAGCATCTGTAGAATGGGATAATAATAGTACCTTCCATATAAGGTTGTTAAGAGGATTAACTATACCGCTGCATGAGAAACAGGGTTCATATGACATGTGTCACATCTAAGAGGCATCTAAGATGCTCAATAAATATTATTAATTACTACTACTATTATGATTATCGTTTTGTTCTTAAGAAACCCAGAACTGCATAGTCCAGCCTCTATCTGTCCTAATGCACATGTGTGATCACCACAGAGCAGTTGAAATAGAGAATCCAAATTGAGATGTGCTCTAAATATACCGGATTTTTAAAGACTCAATATGAAAAAGAGGATGTAAACTATTTCACTAATACCTTTGAAAATGCTGACTACATATTGCAATAATATTTGGATATTTGCGTTAAACAAAATATATTGTTAAAATCAATTGCACCTGTTTCTTTTTCTTTTTCTAAAGTGACTACCATTAGAACACTTAAAATTACATATGCAGACCAGAGTCTATTTCTCTTGGGCAGCACTGTTGTTTCTATATGGAGTTGCTTTCAAAGAAGCCCCATCAAATAGCCAAAAGTAATCAGGAGTACCAACAGCAAAAGACAAACGACAAACAAACCACCCAGGAATTTCAGTCTTTAATTTGTGTCTCTTTGAAAAACAACACGGAAGCGTCATTAATGCTTGTTACATTTCCTTTCCTCTTGTCCCAGTTTTCTTGCACTCAGTGCTATTTTGGAGCCTTTACTTTGCCACTTCCCCGCCCCCGCTGCCAACTACTCATACGCCATCGGTCCACTTCAGCCCACAGGACATTTGTTTGTGCTCCACTGTTCTTCCAGCTGCACCACTACACCCTCTCTCTATAGGATCCTTCCTCTCCACCTCCTGCCTCTCACACCTTATTTCTTATCTATTCTCTGAATTAACGCCTCCGAAGAACTGTTCTCCGGTTTCACAGCCAGAGGGACACGGGGAGAGTGGGGCAGACTACCATTAACCAAAGTCATAAAAGACTGATGGATAAACCAGAGTGCCAAAGAGTTCGTTGACAACAGAGAGTCTTTTGTGGGGGGACTGCACGCTCCCTCTGCAGTAGAGGAACACCGACCCTAGGTCTATATTGTGTGCTGTGTGGGATGTGTATTGCACAAAGCCAGGGGACACATTTGCACAGAGTGTAGTATAATGTCACATGTACAGCATGGTGGTTCCCAGTATGCTCTGGGTTCCTGAGAAGGTGAATTACCAAGTTCGGCGAGCTCAGTATTAGAACTAAGAAACTCTTGAGAGAGATTTGATCAAAGCCACCGTGGATGCTTGCCCTTCAGGAGCCAAATGTAACTATGTGGAGGCCGGGGTGCCTGAATCCCCAGATTTGCTGACTCTGCCTCTTGGCCAGGCCCGGATAAACACTGACTAGTTCCTATCCTTTGGCTTTCTCTTTTCCCAGGCTCCAGGAAGAATCACGCTGTTCTGATGACAAGGTTCTCCTCCTATAAGCCTGAACAGGAGACACTTGATCGGGTTTCAGCTCGGTGAGATGTCAGTTTTTTCCTTCCAAGAGTATAGCCTGGTCCCCATGGCTTGGTTTCAGGGTTCACCCATGTCCGTGGCCCCCCTCTCCCACATTCATGTGTTGAAATCTTAACCCCCCAATACTTCAGAATGTGACCTTATTTAGGAATAGGGTCACTGCAAATCAGATTAGTCAAGGTGAGGTCATACTGGAATAGGGGGGGCCTTAATCTAATATGACTGGTGTCATTATACAAAGGGGAAAGTTAGATATAGACGCCGAGGGAGAACACCATGTGAGGAGCCACGAAATTTAGATATAGATCCTGAGGGAGAATACCACGGCTGCCACTAGTCAAGGGATTACCCGGAACAAGTACTTCCCTAGAGCCCGCAGAGGGAGATTGGCCCCGCCACCCCCTTGATCTTGGACTTCCAGCCTCCAGAACTGTGAGACCATTAATTTCTGTGGCTCAAGCCACCCAACTTGTGATGGTTTGTTGTGACAGTGGTGGGAAACTGATACAGCCACAGGCAAATATAGCTGCCGGGACAGGTGGCTGATGTTTCTGCCATTATGGGCAAACTCCTAATTTACTCTGAAAGAGAAACTTAATCTTAAGGTTTTGAGGATAATCTGCTATCACTCATAAGTGATTATTACTATTAATTATTAGTAATTAGTAATAATATATAATATATAACAGTATATATGAATAATATATACTATTTATTTAATAATTTATTTAATATATAATTCATTATAATTTATTATAATATAATTTGTTATAATTATTGATGCTATGAATTATTGCAAGTTATTAACACTCTTAAATTTATTATTAACAATTGCATAATATGTAATATATAATGATAATATATTAATTAACATAACAATATTAACATGATTAATATTTTGAATAAAATCTTTTTACATGAAACATTTAAAAATTCTTGGCTTTATTTATTATAAGATAGCCTTATAAATTCCTTTAAGGAAACTCGCCTTATTATGCACTCATCTTGTTTTGAGAATGGACACAGGACAACGTCAATAAAAGGAAATCTTCTGTGTCTATGACTGTCATTCGAAGAAATTGTTCATTAACATACTCAAGGACCCAGAGCCAAAGCCCCAGTGACCCAAGACAAAATCATCTCAAAGCTCAGAGCCAAGAATCAGTTGGGTTTCTGTTTATTTTTTTTTTTCCACGATGAACGTGTATACAATGAAAGATACATGGTATATACGCTTCACTTCTTTTTCAGGCTGCAAGGAAGCTTGGGATTTCATTACTGCAACTTCCCTCAGCCGAGAGTTCTTGGTAAGCGTTTTCCCCTTTCCCTTTTCTGCATTTTGTTCCTTTCTTTTGCTTCATGAATCTTTGTTCCTTTTGTGTGACCATAGTTACCTCAAATGTCTTTTGGAAGAAAGCAGGATAGGAAACAACAAAGTTGAAAAAAAAGATAAAATATGCAAAGCAATGAAGTTTTGGGACGTGGGAGAGAGGAGTGATTTTACCAGAAGCCTAGTCTTAAAACAACAAAAATAAAGGGGCGCCTGGGTGGCTCAGTCAGTTAAGCGTCTGACTTCGGCTCGGGTCACGATCTCACAGTTCGTGAGTTCGAGCCCCCACCAGGCTCTGTGCTGACAGCTGGGAGCCTGGAGCCCGCTTCCGATTCTGTGTCTCCCTCTCTCTCTGCCCCTCCCCTGCTCACACTCTGTCTCTCAAAAATAAATAAATGTTAAAAAAACAAAAACAAAGCAAAACCAAGAACAATGCTCTCCCAGCTGACATGTACCAAAGGCATGTGGCAAAGCACAGACAGACATCAACTTAATGTTGGCATTAAGTGAGCCAGAGCTGTGAGAGGACCCGGGATTCCATGGTCCTGCATCTTCTCTACAATCGTATCGTGTCTCTGCTAAATGTGGAGCCACGCCATTCCGCAGGGACCCAGTTTAATCAACTTACATACTCTTCTCTGCATCTAGAGTAAACAGCAGGGTTGCTCCAGGAGCTTTATGAAAGGCCAGGCTCCGCTCCCAGCATGCTGATTGTCACCGCGTGCTCTTCCCATGTGGGACTAGTTATGGGACCGTGTGGAGCATGGTCACCGGGGTGCCAGCGCCTCCCTCCCATTTCTCTGAGATCCCACAGCCGGGCGAATGGGGGGACGTCACAGAAGGACTTGACTCCTTCCATAGGACTCCCCCTTCTCCTGCCTCATGTCCCTGCCACTGGAGCAAACGTGGGAACGAGGGCCACCTCCCCCCAGCAGTTCACGCACAGGTCCCGGGGTGAAGGGTGGGAAGCGATGACACGTCCTGTTTTCTGGACTCTCCCTCACCTGGTGGGTGGTACGGGGCCCTGCATGGCAGACAAAGGGTTTGAGACGGAAAAGCTACTGACACGGGGTGTGAAAGCTACTGACGCAGGGTGCTGTCAGGGAATGTGAGCAGCAGAGCTTACGTTTATTGAGCGCTGACTGTGTGCCAGGCAAGCACTTCATGTGTACCAATGTATGAGGTGGTTACTTTTATTATCCCCATTTTACAGACGAGGAAACGGAGGCACAGAGACTCCCAGTTACTTGCCCAAGACAGCACAGACGTAAGTAGAGGACCCGGGATTGGAATCCAGCTGTGTGGCTCCCGACCCCGCCACCTGCGTTGGGGTGAAGCAGCCCGGCCCCCTGGGACAAGGAGCCACATGTGCGGAGAGCCCAGAGGGCGCTCAGCTTGTCTTTACGCGCTGTCAGTGCGCATCTCGGGCCACACAAAGGGCCCGCCGAGGGGCATCCAGCAGTCTCCGTCCTTCCTGTCCCCTCTTCCTTTACCTGGAATGCAGGTACTCTCCTGACAACCTCGTGATGGGGAGACTGTTAGTCCCATCTTACAGGTGAAGAAGTTGAGACGTGAAAGGCCAAGGAACTTGCCCAGGACCTCACGGCTCCTAAGCGGCAGAGCTGAGGCTTGAACCCGGGGCTTTCCAGGCCCGTCTAAAGAAAAACAGCCAAGTCATTTTCTCAGAACAAGGGGGCGGCAAGGGGGGCTCCACCCCCACGGCCACCACTGTCTTGTCGCTTGTGTCTTAGAAGCTCTCTGTGCAGGCCCCGCCTCTCTGTCCCCCCTCCGCCCAGGGCTGAGTGAGATGGCCCAGCTCTCTCACTTTGGGAAACTGTGCGGTTTGGGGTTTCTCCGGGTCTGGGGACTGCCGAGAGTCTGTGGCTGCACCCAACCAGGGGGCAGGTCTCATGCCCGGGGGACGATCTGCCATCCTCCCCAGGAGCCCTGAGCTACGGTGGGAGGCACCGTGCCCCGTCCCTGAGGTCGCAGCAGGCCAGGCAAAGACAGAGGTAGGACCCAGCAAGGCTGCTCAGGGGCCTTGGCCAAGTCCCTGCCAAACCCCTGCTCCGTCAGTGAAGAGCCTTTTGAAGCCGCTCCCCAGTTTTGGAGTTGGAGAGTGGCTGAGGGAGCAGGAAGGAACCCCCATTCGGGGACCTGGGGTCTGGGCGGGATTTAGGAACAGCCCAGCGGTGTTCTCTGGACATCGCCAAGGGCCACTGCTGAGGGGCGGCCCTCTCTGTCTCGCTCGGCTGCTCTTGGCACCTTTACACGGGCACACACGGGCTTCCCTCCCACGGGCGGGCGGGCAGGAGCCCGGGATCCACAGCGGGATCAGGACGATCCTACGATGTAGTGAAGCCGTCCGTGCCCCACCCAGACCCCCTTAGCATGCCCCAGCCCCTGCCAACAGGACGGCGGAGGGCACAGCTCCCTGCCTGCGTGTCTTCTCCAGGCCAGGGCAGGTCAGCAAGCAGGGGGCTGGATGACACCCCAGGGGGATGAAGTCCCGGCGGCCCATGGTGGTAACGTGCCCCACACCATAGTTTACAGACTTCCTACACTTCTGTGTCCCACTGCTTTCTGGGACAAAATCCTGGATCTGCTGCAAAGCCCCGTCTGCCCCTTCCAAGCTGTGCAATGCTGGGCCAGTGAAATGGGAGCAAAGTAGCATTCAGCTCTTCGAGGATTACATTAGTCTGAGGATGACAGGAGGCGGCTCCCGTGAAGAGTTGGCACAGTGGCTGGCGCAGAGCAGCCTTTCTGTAAGTGTTGGCGGGGACGGCTCTTCTGTGCTTCTTCTGAAACCCTCTCAGAGCCCCGTGCCCTGCAAGTAGCCAAACGTCCAGGTCATGCAGGAACGGGGACAAGGAGCTTCAGAAAGGGCTCCGGACTCGAGGTGGGAGGAGAGGGCTCAGATTTAGCCGGGCTGCCAACTAGCTGGACCTCAGTTTCCTCCTCTGTGAAATGGGACTGTAAATCCCCAGCTCACGAGGCTGCCGTGAAGAAGAAATTAAACCCTGTGTAGAAACCATCTGGCAGTGAATCTGGTGTGTGGCGGGTCCTCAGCCAACGTTTGTTGAAGCACAAGGAGAAGGGACAGCACTCTGAACAGTCCGCAGGGGCTGTGGCACCTCTCCCGGCCCAGGGCGTGACCCCAGCGTGACTCGTCATTCTGAAACCTCAAATTTGGGCCTGGCCCTCTGCCCGCTGGTGCAGCCTCCCTGCCCGGGTCACCCCAGGGCCACCTTCGCCTGAGCAAACAGGAAAAGTCAACAGGCAGAAAGGCAGGGCCCCTTGCCACTCCGAATGAGGCTCAGCTCCTTGTTTCATGCCCAGACAGGATACGGTATTGTTCCGTGAACCTACCTCCTTCACCGGGCAAAGCCAGCAAGAGCCACGGGTGTCGTCGTTCATCTGGGAAGATGGGCTCGCCTACTGGGTGAGCTTGACCAGAATGAGGGAGAGCATTGGGAGAGAAAGTGTGTTCTCAAGCAATCACTCCTCACCCAAAAGAGGGAGGAGGATTCTCCATGGAGAGAGGAGACACAGGCTGGCTGCCCCAGACACAGGCTTCAGCCTTCGCATCAGCGCGGCAGGCTCACTGAGAGTAACTGTTTTCTTGGAAGGGACCGCCAGACTGAAACAAGACCAGTCATGTTAATAGGTGGCTTTCGTTTTAGGAAGGATTTGTTATTTATTAGCTTATTTATTAGCTTACTTATCACAACCACCCTGTAAAACAGGCTGGGACACCGTATCTCCTATTTGACAGGTGGGGGAAACTGAGGTCCAGAGAGGCAAATAATCAGCCTCAGTCACGTGCCAGAGGCCAAAGCAGGAGGAGTCTCATACTGTGGGGCTCAGTCACATGGATTCTCCACTCCAGAAAGTGGACAGTTTAAAGGGCAGAAATTTTAAAGATTAAAAATTTAAAGATATTTTAAAAGGGGAAAGCCTTCTTTTTTCAGAGAGAGGCAGGGAGAGACACAGAGAGAGAATCCCAATCAGGCTCCATGCTCAGAGCAGAGGCTGATGCAGGGCTCGATTTCAGGGCTCTGAGATCATGACCTGAGCCGAAATCAAGTCAGACACTCAACCGACTGAGGCACCCAGGTGCCCCAAGAGGAAAGACTTTTATATTCACTCTTACGGATACCATTTTCAGTGCTTGTCATTCCTTTATATAAATGCTTATTTCCATCTAGTATCATTTTCCATATGCCCAAAGGACTCTGATGTTTCTTGTGGTACAGGTCTGCTGGGGATGAATTCCTTCCGCTTTAGCATGTCAGCTTTCACTGATTGAAGGATACTTCTGCTGGGTATAGAATACTAGGTACATAGTGGTTTTTTCTTTCACTGTTTTAAAGATGTGTCTCCACAGTCCCCTGGCTTACATTCTTTCTGGTGGGAAATCTCTTTGCTCCTCTAGACAATGTATACGTTCCCTTCTGGCAACTTTCTGATGTTCTCTTTCTCACTGGCTTTAAGCAATTCAGTTGTCATCTGTCTTGGTGTGGTTTTCTTCGTGTTTCTCGTGTTTGATATTCATGGAGCTCCTTGGATCCATGAATTTACAATTTCCTTCAAATTTGGGACAATTTCAGCCATCATCTCTCTAAGTATTTTTTTTTCTATTCCTCCCCACTCCCCTTCAGAGACTCCAATCACTATATTAGGCTGCTTGAAGTCATTCCACAGTTCACGGATGCTCTGCTTATTTTATTTTTTCCAGTTATTTTTCTGTTTCATCTTGGGTGGCTCCTACTGCCATGCCTTCAAGTTCATTAGTATTTCACTCTGCAAGGTTTCATCTGCTGTTGCCATCATGCAATGTGTTTTCATTGCAGACATTGTATTTTTCGTCTCTAGTAGTTCAGTTCTGTTTGGGTCTGTTTTTTCAGCTTCTGTATCTCTCCTTAACATACTCATGCATCCCCCTGCCTTGCACATATAGAATACAGTTAAAATGACTGTCTTAATGTCCTTGTCTACTCACTCATTGTATCATCAGTGTCATGTCTGGGTCTGTTTCTATTGACTGGTTTTTCACCTCATTTGGGGCTATATTTTCCCGCTTCTTTGCACATCTACTAATTTTTTAAGTTGGATGTCAAATGTTGTGATGTTGGGTGCTGGATATTTTTGTTTCCCTTTACATATTCTTGAACTTTGTTCTGGGATATAGTTAAATTACTTTAATCCTTTTGAGGCTTGCTTTTAAGCTTTGCTAGGTGGGACCAGAGCATACTTTAGCCTAGGACTAATTTTTTCCCATTGCTAAAACAAAACACTATTTTTTTTAATTAATTCATTTATTTTGAGAGATAGAGAGACAGAGAGTGGGAGGGGCAGAGACAGAATCCCAAGCAGGCTCCACACTCTGAGCACAAAGCCTGATGCAGGGCTTGAACTCATGAGCCGTGAGATCATGACCTGAACCAAAACTATGAGTTGGAGGCTCACCAACTGAGCCAGCCAGGTGCCCCCAAAACACTTTCTGAGGACTCTTTCTATGCCCTGCATATTGCAATACTTTCCCCATCCTGGGGTGGGAACACGAACCACTCCTAGACCTGGGTGAGCCACACGGATTTCTCAGCCTGCTCTTTTTGTTGGTTCTTTTTCCAGGTAATTTCTCACATGCAAACGCTAATCGGTGGTCAGCCAAGGTCAGATTTTCAATGCTGTCTCCCTTCATAACTCTCTCCTTCTTCTGCAACTTTCCTCTCCCAGGTATTCTGCCCCATGAATTCTAGCTGCTATGGCCTGCTTGAATTCTCAGCTGTCTCTGCACCTCAGGAAGACCATCAGGCTCGGGTTTCCCTCCCTGTGCTGTCTCTGGAAAGTCTTTCCCCTTGTTTATTACTCTTCCCTTGGGTATTACTTCCTACACCTCCCACTAACATCTGAAAAGTGTTGTTTCATATGTTTTGTTCAGTGTTTTAGTTAAAGCAGGAGGGTAAGTCCCATCCCTGTTCCTCTGTGGCGGCTAAAAATATAAGTTCCCCTACATTTTGTCATTAAAAAAAAATTTTATTGTGGTAACATACACCTCACATAAAATTTACCACTTAAGCCAAAGTCCCTCTGTCTCAGTGTTAAGTAAAAGAAAATGCTTATTTTTCTTCTAATAATTATTAAGCACTTACTAAGTGCTAGGTATTGCAGTAGACATTATGGTTACACCCAATTTAAAGACAAGGAACGTGAAGTTTAGAATGTAACTCGCCAAGGTCTCAAGGTAGTGGGTGGTGTGGTTAGGATGTAGTACCATGGGGCCAAGAGATGAGCTTCACCAAGAAAAGGTCCCTACATCTCACGGCCTTCACCTGTCTGTAAGGACTTCCACTGGAAAGCTATTTCTTGGCTTGGAGCAGACATTCCAGAAATTAGCCTCCAGTCCAGTCCATGTTTGCAGGAGCCTATTCACCCATATAACAGCAGCACACTGGGCTTGGGGCCAGACTGATGTCTGAACGGTAGAGTGACTGTCACCTGTGACCCCAGACAGGGCCAGGCCTGGCACACAGATCTGGGAGAGGCTCCATCCACGAGGCACTGTGCAAGGCAGGGGTGCACTAGGAAGTCTGTGTGTGTGTGGTGCTGGTGGGACCCCGAGACCACAGTACACAGTCAGCCACTCGGAGTTAAATGTCAGCTTCATTTGCATCCCTGGCTTATCTTAAATTACAATTACAAATCTTCTGAAATCCCTGTTTAACTTCTTACCAGCTCCAAATGGGCACGTTAGCAGCCATTGATCAAGCACATCAGGGATTCTTGGCTTCAAGGAGTCGATCCCTTTATGTACATGAATGAAAACAAGACTCTTGTCTCAGAAATACTCTGGCGGCCTCTTTGCGAAGGCTGTGGGTCATTTACTCCCGGCCTTTCATAAGAAAACCCTAGAAGCACATTCCTTTGTGTGGTTTCAGTTTGTGTCAAATGCACTTTAAGAATCACAAGTGGGTTTTTATTAGTTATTTCCCACTAGTGACCCATGAAGCTTGGGGCATTTTATAGATGCTCCTCTTTCAGACAGGGGTATGAAGACCAAGGGACATTCACCCTCACAGGCTCTTCATCCAGTGGGGGCAGGGCAGAGACCACCCCACCCCAACCCACCCTGTTTGCCTGTTCGCCCTGGAGGGCTGGACCTCACTTTTTCCTCTGTTTCCCTCCATAGGACCTGGAACCCCATGTGCCCTTGGATAAAAATGTCCAACCTTCATCACCATCGCTTTATCTTCAAACAGTCACAGTTCCGTGGCATCCAAATCATCACTGGTGCTTGCCTATAAGTGGCATGCTGGGAAATGAGTAAGCCAAATTTGACCTCTCTTTACGCAGCACAGATTCGGTGTAAGTCTCAGCCCCAAAGAGACAACAGGCAAGGAAACAACTACCCAATAGTCAGGTTTCCCTACGATCCAATAAATAGAGTAAGAACTATTGGTTTGGTAAAATAATGATTTGTTTCAAAAAGATCTGGGAGGGTGCAGTTCTGGGAAATCAACTTTTCTGGTGAACTGAGGTTGAGAGTCATCCTAGCCCTTTGGCTACAGCTGGGCATGGGAGGGTAGAGCTGATGTCATCTGTGGGGGTGATGCAGAATCTGAAGGGCATTGGAGAAGCTCCTCTCTGAAGGTTAGGGGAGAGGGGCAGCACATCCGGAAGCCTCACCTGTAATCAAGGAAGGGAACCAACCTGGAGACAGTGGCGTTCCCAGCATACTGGGCACACAAAACCAGGGCCCATCATGTTCA
The DNA here is from genome assembly GCF_027475565.1 of Acinonyx jubatus. Classification (NCBI taxonomy): domain Eukaryota; kingdom Metazoa; phylum Chordata; class Mammalia; order Carnivora; family Felidae; genus Acinonyx; species Acinonyx jubatus. The sequence goes on along the minus strand of NC_069386.1, from coordinate 130,137,844 downwards.
GAAGCACTCCAAGCTTAGTTCACTGCTCTAGTGTCACCATCTTGAAATTCTCCGTCACTTTTGAACAAGGGAGGCTGTGTTAGGCCCTTGAGAGTAGATAGCCAGTCCTAAACCCCCCTCTTCCTCTACAGGCCAAAATTATTTTCAGTAATAATCATATGAAATAATAACAGTGACCAGAAGAGAAATGCAGACATTGAAAATTTTCTTTTATTGAACTTTGTATAACATATAATAAATAAATTTTACATTTTTAATAAAATAAGAAATGAAAGACCTGTTACAGCCCCCAAAAGAAAAGCAATTCTACTATTTATTCAATAGTTGTTTTTTTTTTAAATATATCAACAGTTTGAACTTGGTCCCTTTGGTTGCCATCTGGTATAATATTTTATGAAAATAATTGTCCAGTAACTAACAGTTTTTCAGTAATGTTTTTTTTCTTTTGACTTGTTCTTTAGTTTCTAAACAATCCAGAATTTAACAAGGAGAACAAATCTCGATTATTAAATTCAGGAAACTGTTTCAGGCATCAACTAAAATTTGTACTTTCAGAGTAAAGCCACTACACCTCACGGTTTATACTTACATTTAGACACAAAATTAAAATTCCAAGGGCTCTCACGAAATGAAGTCACTCAAGTTCTTTGGAGTCATTACCGATGTCAAATTTCTGTTCAAATGCAAGCGTGTGTGGTTTGTGGTGGTTGGGAATAGAATGGTGCCCCAAGGAAACTCAGATGACTTCAAGCCATCATGAAGTTAACCTTGAAAGGAAATCTGAGAAGCTGTCCCACCTGTGTCCCAGCCTGGAGATGACCACATAACTGGGGGTTCTCTAAGTTAGCTCCCGTGTAGAATACTATTTATATTGGAGGTAAGTAATAAAAATGCACTGATTTTAAGAGAGTATCTATTTTCTTAGAACTTAACGAAAACTGCAATCGTTGTTTAGAAATTAGACCCAAAAAAACTGTCTTTGAGTGGTATTTGTCACCAGAAATGTTTCGTATGGCTGACACGTGCTGCTGATAAAGAGCAGACCAATTTAGTACATTTTATTATTGTTTGAAAATTCTCCACCGATGACGCACCACCTGATGGCCTGCGTCTGGCAGGTGTATACCCACTGCCAAGAGATGCCCCTTTTATTTTGCCATCAAAAGTCACAAACTTTTTTTGTTTTGTTTTAAGGGTCATAATGGCCAGTATTGTTAAGGATTCAGGGCTGCTGGTGGAAATACAACATTTGGGGAGGATGGCAATATGTCAAAAGCACATATCCTTTGACCTAGAAATTTTGCTTCAAGGATTTTAGTCTAAATAGATGGTCATGGGTGTATCTAGAGATTTCGCAGTGGGGATATTCAACACAGTATTGCTTATAATAATGACGCTGGAAATAAATTGGTTGAATAAATCACAGTACATCTATGCATTTTGAATATGTGGCAGCCATGTTTAAAATGTTGTGTAAAAATAGTTAACGGTATGGGAAACTTTGCATAACATATTCTTCAGCGAAACGATCAGATTATAAAACACAATGCATGATGCTTCTCTTTTTAAAAGAAATAAGAATATGCATACTATTAGGACATGCCACCCACTTCCAAGATGGAGTACAAAATGAGTAAGTTTACGTTTTCTTTTATACCCAAATTATGATTCCAGACTCCCCACCCCAAAGATCATAAGAAATCCCTTGTTCCAGTTTCCATCCAAGGTCATTCTGGAAAGTGCCAGGGAATGCTTGCCAGTTTCACAGAGCTAACCTGCTTGTTCTTCTCCCAGCAGGCTTTGCTCTCTTTCCCTGGCCACTGGCTCCAAGTCGGTTCCCTTCCTTAGCTGTCCCAACTGCCTAAACCCAAGCTCAGGTGTTTAGCAAGCCTTTACTGAATGCTTGGGGGAATAACCCAGAGTCAAGTGCAGCGATTGCCTTGGTAGCTAAGGGCTCTACATCCCTTTCCACTCACAGACCCAAAGCCCCTCTCAGGGTCCCAATAGAGCAGACACCAGCCCCGCCCTCCTCTAGTCCTAATGAGGAAGAGACCCCTTCCTGCACAAGGGCTGACCTTCATGCCTACCCCGGATGACTGAAAGAGAGAGGATCTATTTCCTTCAAGGGAAACAGCTCCCCGCTCACCTGCCCACAGACACACACCCCATGTGCACTCAGGTACACAGGGTTTGATCTGACCTCTCTGACCTAGAAAAAACAAAACAGCAGGTGTCAGCACAATTCCCAAAGCCAGCTAGTTATATAACTAAATAACACAACATAAGGAACACCAACGGTTCAACCCAAATTTTCATTTAGGTAAAAACCGTTTCTCCAACTCATCAAAGGCACAGTCAGGCTAAAGAATCTCCCTGTTTCCATTCACAACCAGGCCACCCTGGACAGCCGTGGTCATAGTGGTGGTGATCTTACCATTTTTCTCTCAGGATCCCAGGTAGGTCCTTTACCTTTGTGTCACTAGAGAGCCCGGTCTGTGGCTTTTTCTGAAAAACCTTAGAAATCTGCTCTAAAGGAGAAAAGTCTCCACTTGCAGAAATGAAAAATTCTCAACACATTTCAGACTTGGATACTCCAGTTACAAGCTTCCACGATGAAGGGAGCATTCCTAACCATCGCCCTATTACCAGGTGTGGGAGTGCACCACCCGTGTGCGTGTGTATGTGCGCTCACACACGTGTGTGTGTGCTTGAGTGTACATGTGTTTTGTGTATGCATTAAAAACTGGTAGCATGTGTCCAAAAAATCACAAATCATGGCAAAATCAAAGTGAGGAGATTACAGGCAATGTTTTAATTTCCTTTTAATTGCCTTTTGGGTTTCTTATGGCTTGAATTTTAAGATTAGTTGGAAAAGTGGAGCAAGCACGAAGCATGTGTGCAAAGCTGAGCTTTTTGTTGGTCTTAAGCCCCTAATATTTTATTTTCTCTTCCCTTGATCTTTCTCCTAAAAACCAAAGCCCACATGTCTGATTAATTAAGGCTTGCAGTTAATCAGATTTTATTAGGTATTTTACAAGTTTTCTAGACAATTGCCTGTAAGCTGGTCTGATGCAAAAGGGCAGATGGGGCTTGTCTAATCACAGAGAAGCGCCCAATGAAAAGAACAGAAAGAAAAGTGAAGGTGTTCATGTAAATGAATGTGATTTGGAATCGCAAGAGTTTGTTTTAAAAAACATCCATTTTAGCCAATAGTGAGCTGGCATTAGTGATATTTATTTAAAACTACACAATGGGTTTTGAAACCACAGGGACACCTTGATTATCTTGTCTGTAGCTCACTTTTTGGACTCAAATCTGATTTTTAAAAAGTATTCATTTTAATTTTAAAACTTTAAAGCAATTGTTTTTCTCTGTGCTTGAGCAGTTTCCCATCTGTCAGGTGGCAAATGGGCTGGTGCTTTTTAAAACAGTTTTTTTTTAAAATTTCAAATTACCAAAGTAATACATATTCATTGATGAAAATATGATAAATACAGAAGAGCTCAAAGAAAAACAATCGTCCATAATCTCGCCATGCTGTTCATGAAAATGCTGCTCATTTGAGGCATTTATTTCCAGCCTAATACACACACACAAACACACACATTCACACATACACATACAGACATGTAAACACCCACATTCAAGTATTTACAATAACAGGATTGTTCTGGACATACCTGCTTTGTAATCTGCTGGTTGTAATGTAGCAGAATGTCGTAAATGTACCTTTAGGTATTCTTACTTAACATCTTTTGAAAATGGCTGCATTGTGCTCTATCGTTATTGGTTATTTAAATTATTTCTAATTCTCTGCAGTCCTAATGACTGTTTCAGCATACATTTTTGTTACATATTCCCTACAAATAATTTCCTCGACGTAGAATTGCTAAAGCAAAGGAAATGTGCATATTCAAAGTTTTTGATACATACTGGCAAATATCTCTCTGAATAAGTTGTGCTAATGTCCACTTTTTCAAGCCAAAGGTGGGAGCATTTCTCTCCCAACACTCCCCCACCAGTAGCATGCATCTGTCTTGCTTCCTGATGCTTAAATTTGGATCCTGATCCTGTATCTCACTGTAGCACTGTATGAGCAACAGGGATGGTGGGCAGACAGCAAAAAAATTGAATAACAAAGATATACGCATACAGGTGTGTACGTGTATATGTATGTTTATCCCAGTACTCTGCATATCAATTAAACATTAACCTAACACATAAATAGCTTTGTCTTAATAGGCAATGGACTATAATTATAGCAACATAATTTGCATACAAACATGAATTATGGAATGGTAACTACAAATCTAATCTATCCATTGGTGACTGATAATCACTGATGTCAAATATTAGTATCTTTTAAAATAACTTTTAGGGGCGCCTGGGTGGCTCAGTCGGTTGAGCATCCGACTTCAGCTCAGGTCATGATCTCGTGGTCTGTGAGTTCGAGCCCCGCGTCAGGCTCTGTGCTGACAGCTCAGAGCCTGGAGCCTGCTTCGGATTCTGTGTCTCCCTCTCTCTCTTCCCCTCCCCTGTTCATGCTCTGTCTCTCTCTCTCTCAAAAATAAATAAACATGAAAAAAATTGTTTTTAAATAAATAAAATAAACTTTTAATGGGGAAATTACTAAAAATATTATTACTAGTCCTTCACTACTACTATCCTGACTTCTATTTTTCACTAACTGCTATATTACATTATGTTCCAAGATTGATGTAAAGAGTTTTGTAAATATTATTTAATGTGCCTGCAAACTGGAGCCATATGTCATATTTGAAAAAGTTACATAAAATCCAAATAGGGCTAAAAGTAAAATCTGCTAAGAGTTTCATCACGTGATTAAAAAAACTTTTTTTTTTTAATGTTTCTTTATTTTTAAGACAGAGAGACAGCGAGGAAGAGGCAGAGGCAGAAGGAGACACAGAATCTGAAGCAGGTTCCAGGCCCTGAGCTGTCAGCACACAGCCCGATGCAGGGCTCGAACTCACAAACTGCGAGAGCATGACCTGAGCCAAAGTCAGACACTTAACCGACTGAACCGCCCCGCCCAGGTGCCCCTATCACGTGATTTTTAAAAAAAAAAAGATTTTCGGGGCGCCTGGGTGGCGCAGTCGGTTAAGCGTCCGACTTCAGCCAGGTCACGATCTCGCGGTCCGTGAGTTCGAGCCCCGCGTCCGGCTCTGGGCTGATGGCTCGGAGCCTGGAGCCTGTTTCCGATTCTGTGTCTCCCTCTCTCTCTGCCCCTCCCCCGTTCATGCTCTGTCCCAAAAATAAATAAAAAACGTTGAAAAAAAAATTAAAAAAAAAAGATTTTCAAGATATATCAGTTTGCTTGGATTTTTTTAATGTTTTCATGTTAAAAACTGAATTAAAACATTTTTTCTTTTTTTTTTTTTAATTTGAGTGAGAGAGAGAGAACTGGGGAGAGGGACAGAGGGAGAGAGAGAATCTTAAGCAGGCTCCACACTCAGTGCAGGCAGAGCCTGATACAAGGCTAGATCCCATGAGCCTGGGATCATGACCCGGACTGAAATCAAGAGTTGGATGTTCAACCACTGAGCCACCCACGCACCCTGAAACTGATCTCATAATGTATTCTAGGCATAAGATCATGACTATACCCTAGGAAAAAAGTTAAATTGTAGTTAATTTTTTAAAACTGTAGTTCACATAATTTCCTCCATCAGTTTTATTGTGTCATGGTTTTTTGAAATATTTACTCCCAACTGTACTGTAGTGAGCACATTTGCAAAGTGATCAGATAAATAAATGTAAGGTTTTTGCCTATTTTCAGAGACTAAACTCTTAAGTTTTATCCTTTAGATCAAAGTTCCCAAGGACAATCTTGTTGCATATGCAGAACTGTTTTCTTATGGGAAATAAAAAGAAAGTGACAAAAAGAAGATCACTTTGGGAAAAAAATAGGTATTTATGTATATACACACACTCATACCCACACACCCTCCCGAAGGACATAAAAATTATAAACCAAAATGTTAATAACATTATCTTGGAGAAATGGATTAAAAGCAGTTTTTATTTTCTTCCTTGTTTTTACCTAAGTTTTCTCTATAATGACTATTACTTTTGAAAATACATACACTCAAACAATAATGTGGGTATTTTATGGAGCAAATGAAACTCATTCTGGTATTCGAGGCAATAGCTTAACCCCTCTGTTGCTAATCTCTTTCTCCCAGGCCATGTGGCCCTCAGGTTTGGAAACTGGTGTGGAGGAGTGGAGGTTCAGTGATCAGATGATCCAGGGACTGGGACCAGCCTGTAGCTAACCATCTGAGACCAACCTCTGGGCCCCGATTTCCTCATCTGTCGAATAAGAAATCTGGGAATGCATTAGGTTTCAACTCAAATATCTGCTGGAGTGGGGTGCTGTGTTGAGAACATTTTGGAAGCTAACTCCAAAACTGAATCTGGAAAGTTAGAAAGGCTCCTGTGATTGACTAGTAATGTCTGCCATAAGAAGAAATGCAGTGATTGACTAGGGATGTCTGCCATGGGAAATGAGAGCTGAAATCCTCTAGTCTCCCGCAGTACAGTGGTCATGCCTGGACCAGACATCTTGAACATCCCTTCCGGGTCTTAAGTTCTACTTTCTTATGCTTCTTCATTCATTGTGTCTTTCCATATTTCCTTTCCCCTTTCCAAGTGCCTCACTTTTTAATGAAAATCAGAAATTTAATTTGGTTCAATATTTACTCTAGGAAACATAAAAGTAGGATTTAGTCCCTGCTCTGGAGGAACCACCATGGGGATGCTGGAGAAGGGAGTCCGGGACTACATTTCATCAAAGTTTTTCTTGGATTGTGAAAGGAGGCTCAACATAGTGATGGCCAAGGAGTTCACCCAAAAGGAAAGGCCAGGGACGCAGGGACCCAAATGCTTTGGAAAGAAAGGTCACGATGCAGAGGAGGGAGCTTCCAGCCCTTCCTACATGTGACCCCGTTCTGCCTCACCTGTCTCCATTTCTGGTATGTGACCCCTAAGGGCTGGCAGGGGAGAGCTGGTTGTGCATCAGGCTGAGCATCGGCTGCCTTGCTGGGTCTTTCCTAGTCTCGATGGCGCAGAAGGCAGAAGGTTAGGGATGGTGGACTGGGGGAGCTGTTGGTGGTCAGCAGGATCCTTTCAGTGTGCAGTGACTGGTGATGGGTTAGGCCTCCCCATCCTGGGGAATATGGGGCCTTGACTTAGGGACACCTGCTGAGAAGACTGGAATGGTGAATGCAGAGTTTTCATTGGGAGGTTGGCCTTGGGCCAACACTGTGGGTCCTTTCCTGCTTTGGTGGAACTTTTGGCCCCAAGTATATACCCCTCCCAGGGAGATGCACTTTCACTTACTAGAAAGCAAAACTTCCTGACTCATAAAGGCACCTGAACAGGGACTTCGAGCCCCAGTGGGAAACTGGTCCCGATATTCTCAGATGTCCCTTCCAACCCTGAGACTCTGTGCCCCTTTCCCTCAAAATGCTACCTTGGAAGCCAGTGCACCACTCAGCCTGTTAGACGAAAAGACTCCGTTTATGGCATGTGTCACCAAGGCTGCCTGGCCTCCAATCCCAGTGTCTCCGCTTACCATCTACGTGACCTTGGGCAAATTAATAAATCTCTCTCTCTGCCTGCTACTGCTTATCACCTAGGGCTGTTGTGGGGATAAAATGAGCTAATGTGTGCTCAGTAATTACGTGCTGAGTGTTGCATGAATATGTCTGTTCTTCCCTCTAGACCATGATTCATCTTTGTGTCTTTAACAGCCAATATAGACTGCACCAGAACTTTTGGCTACAAATATTTCCTCTTTCAAGAGAAAGACATAAGTAATAAACTATATGGATGTGTGGGATGTGGAAATAAAAGGAAACTTTCAGTGAAATAGCAAAGTCAGTAGAACTTCCGCTAATCTCCCGTATCTTCTCGGACAGCAAGCAGTTCTGTGCAGATTATCACAATTTGTAGGATGTGCAGGAGCCTCGTTCAGCAACACAGACTTCAGGACAGGGCCTTGTGCCAACACTTTCGAGAGTAGGGTTTGTAGGGTGTAGTTTAAAAATGTGAACTTATTTGGGGCGTCTGGGTGGCTCAGTCGGTTGAGCACCAGCTTCGGCTCAGGTCACGATCTCTCGGTTCATGGGTTCAAGCCCTGCGTCAGGCTCTGTGCTGACGGCTCGGAACCTGGAGCCTGCTTCGGATTCTGTGTCTCCCTCTCTCTGCCCCTCCCCTGCTCATTCTCTGTCTCTCTAAAATAAATAAACATTAAATTTACAAAAAAAAGTGAACTTATTTATAGGCGTGCATGTAATAAATACGATAAAATAAAATAACAAAAACATCATAAAAAATTAAAATACATTATGTATGTATTTATTATACTTTATACCATATACATTTATCATATTCTCTATAATAGAATATAATAAAAAGATCTGCCACATTGTAGTTTTCCCACATAACAACTGATATTCATAAATACTCTCACCATGAGTGGAGCTTCTGCAAGAGGCATGGGTGATTAAAGGGGGTGTGTGACAAATGAGGGTTGGCCCCCAAGCTCCGCCCCATCAGCTGTGAATCAGGAATTGATGGAACCATTTCTAACCCGTAGAGCAGTGGCAGCCAACCTCAGCCATACATGGGATCACCTGGGGAGTTTTTAAAAATACTGCTGTGCAGGTGATTTGAAGGTCCTGTCAAGGTTGAGAACCACTGGTCCAGGACAGGTGTTGGTCATCACTGATGGTAAGTGAGGAAGGGGGCCCTTCCTTGAAAAGGGGCCAGCGGACACCCATCTCTGTATGTTGTCTACGTTCTTAGGGTCCTTCGCAGAGAGGGCCTGGTCACAAGATTTCGAACTGTGAGGCACACGGTTGCCACCTCATCTGCTTATAGGGCCTTCTGTGGCTAGTGCAAAAGGGATGGAAGAAATGGAAACGTTTATTATCTCAAAGAGCCAAGAATCTAGGGAGAGGTTTGAAATGTGGAAAAGCTGACTCGAGGAAATCAACATTTAAAGATCTGGTCACCTCTCTTTTTAGAAGTGTTCTTTCAGACACTCTGAAAACGTGATTCTGCGCCGTGATCTGGCTGGCTCTCCTCAGGGAGCTTCTTTACGAAAATCACTGCCGTGGAGAAGCCTGGGAAGGAGCTAGAAGTGAAGCGTCTCAGAGCCAATGCAGGGCACCGTGTGGGAGGCATGGTCGTTGGGCTGTGGTTCTCTGCTTTGGTCATGAAGGATACTTGCTGGGAAAAGGAGGAAAAAAGACCCTGCAGACAGTAGTTTGCCGCGGGCACAAAAAACGAGAGGCATGGAGGTTACAGGTCCTGATCCCAGCATGGCGGATGTCCAGGGACAAGGTGTAGGAGGACCTTGGGACACCGCGTGATGTGTCTGGTTTTCACGTCCTCCTCTGAAAAACGGGGAAGGGGTCTGGAACAGAAGACACTCAAGGCTCCCTGTACCTCAGATATTCTGGAAGACGATGAGTTTGAAAAGTAAGTTGCTGACTGGCTCTGTGAGGGAGAAGAAAAACCTCTACTGAGAGAATTATGTTCAGAATTATGTTCAGGTTTTGAGAAGAATAGCAAAAGGGACCGTTGGGTGACGCTTCAGGAGACAAAGGGGTCTCAGGGCAGAAATGAACCTGAGCACTCAGTTTCTCCTCTGACCTGGATACCGCCATGCAGATTGTGAGGCAGAAAATGGCAGGGGTACCAGCTTCTTCCCAGTTTCATGGGGACTTGCTGTTACCATGGTGATGGCTAGGGAGTGTGATGCATGGCTTTGTGCTGAGACCACCTCCTTCTTTGTTCTCATCCCAACTATAGGTACTACCTCTGGGGCTGTAAGAAAGAGCCCAAGTAGGGGATTTCTGTGCTTATTTGACTCACCTCAGGAGCAAATCTCTTTCTCTCCTGTTATTGCTTCTATCCTCCGGGTATTAAGTTTCCTGATTAGAAGTTCTGAGGCGCTTGGGTCCTATTTCTTGAAGGCAGCAGAGAACAAAATCTGAGCTATAAAACCCACTAAATGAGGAGAGAATAAAGTTTGGCCCGTCCCTTTGTTCTGTCTCTGACAATACTACCAAGAGGTACTTTATGGGAAGGACACAGCAGCTGCCTTTGGTGAAGTCTATTTCTAAAGGTTAGGGATATGAACCTCTTCGACGTGCCTCTTAATAACTCATTCTGGCTCCATCGTTTATGTGAGCTCCTCTAAGTCCTTCTGGAACTTATTTATCCCTTCAGCCTTTATTGGATTCCAAATGATAGAGGCAACCCCCGAGCCTTGCGGTTGAGGCATGCCCTCATCCATCACCTGCGGACTCCAGTTGTGAAGTAATGTTCTCTGTAGAAAGTTCTCTGCTGGGGTTCTTTCCTTGGATCTGCCTCTAAAATGCTGTGACCCTGAGCAAAGTCCTTCAGGGTTTCCCATTCCAGAAAACAAAAGTAGGAACATCTGACAACCCCTAGTTCATGGGGTGGTAGTATTTTGAGGGCAAGAACTGTGCCCTATTCATCGTTGTATCCCCAGAGCCCAATACGGTCCCTGGCACATTGCAAGAATTCAGTAAACATCTGTCAAAAGGAATAGGTAAAAGGAAACAGCATTAGTGGTGATACTTCTGTACCAGTTGAGTCTCTTGGTGGCAAATGACAGAAACCAACAGAAACTAGCTGAAGCCAACAGAGGAAATTTCTCTCTCGCATACCTGGGAAGTCCAGCGGTGGAATGGGTTTCGGGCACCACTAGATTCCCAGGACTCTAGGAGGCCAGGAGAACACAGACCACTGAGCAAAAAATAATTTCACTCGTTTGGACCTTGGCAGGGATGGAAGGTGTCAGAAGATGTCTGGATTTCTCATCCTGTCCTGCCCCTTCCAAGTTAATTGACCTTGGGTGAGTCACTTTTCTCTAAGGCCTGGCTTTCAGCTCCGTAAGACGGGGATGAGAATACTTGCTTCACATAAGGTGGTTGAAACGCTCAAAAAAGGTAAGAATGTGAAAATTTTGTACTAGCCTTAAAATGTAATTTACATGCAAGGGAGGTGGCATGTATATTATTATTAGTTTAAGTAAGCATGAAAGCCTAATTTACCTTGCAACAATTCATTTTTAGGGAAGCATGTTCAGAATATCTCTTTATGGAAGCCTGTGTCTGTGCTGACTTAGACCTAGTATTGAGTGCTTTACATGGATTATCTCATTTAATCCTTACCTAAATCCTATGTGGTAAGACATTGCTATTCCATTATAAAGATGAAACTGAGGCTTTATGCATACGAGTAACTCTGCCAAGGAATACAGATAGTAGGCAGTAGAGGCAGGAGACTGGAATACTCAGGTCTGATTGAGAATCCGGGGGGTACCACACCCGGGGACCCTACCCCCCATTCTCAAGGTTCTCTTTGCTGGCCATGGCACTTTAGTGCCGGAAGGGACTCAGGGAGTGCAGGGGCCCACTGCCCCATCTTACAGAGGCCCAACAGAGCCAGGACTTAGGCCCAGCCTTCTGACTTCCATCCTGTATCTGCCAGAGCTTTAAGAGGAAGCCACAGAAATGCGAACCAGAGGAATGCATTAAAAGAGAGCCATAGAATCGCTGGAGAAGCTGGAGAGCCAGGCCGGGGTCGTGCATCAGGAGCACCACCCCAACTGCACTGCAGACCTGGCCTGCAGGGCTTCCCCTCCACCCACTGCCCAGCACCAGATACGACACTTGTCAACACCAAACTACCAGAGCCTGACCACCCCATCCCTCCCCAACCCCCTGTAACTCCCATCTTCCCGTACCGACCACTCTTCCTGCCTCCTTATCTCCCTAACCCTGGATTGAGAGTCTGGTTGGCCATCCGTGATGAGTGGGACATATGTCACATGCCCATGTCCCAGCTACCAGAGAGGCTGCAAAGCAAGTATCTGGAAATTTTAGCTTTTAGAGCGAGAAGCCGTGGTCGCCCCTACCCATACTCAAAAAAGGGGTGAGCTTCCCAGACCTCGAAAGGGGATGCGGGTATTTGATGGCCAAAACCAGTGTTCTTGGAGTTCTGGATGAGAGTCAGTGGGGTCTCAGGACATGCCGGTTGGCTCCCCACCCCCTACCCCTGGAGGTGAAAAGCAAACGGAATTCTTCCCTTTCCTGCTCACCCCACCCACCCCCCCCCCCGCCCGCTCCCGCCCCGGGGGTCAGGGCATGTGGTCTTCTGAAGCCTGTTCTCCGCTCTCTGCTTCTCTGCAAAGCGAACCTGCAGCCTCTACACTGGGTGGTCTTTTTCATGGGCATGTGGCATCGTGTCATGTTGTAACATGAATAAAAATATGTTACAGGGAAGCCCAGGGATGGGGGCTTCTGGAGCCCCACGCTCTGTCAGCGACCCCAAGCTGTGAAAGGGAGAATATCTGGTGTCTGGACCCTCTGCCTCTGTGGGCAGCTGGCTGCAGGACAGCTGCCCTGTCCTCTCTGGGTCTTCCTCTCTCTTCCTCCCCCAGCCCCGACTCCCAAGGCAACCGGACACGGCTTGGCAAGGAAACAGCAGAGGCTCCCAGAGTTCGAGGGGTGGCTTTTCCAGGGATTTAGGAAGAGAGCGAACACCCGGGATGGAGAAAACCATAGCTTGGTTGCTTGAAGGCTCTTCCCACCTAATCAGCCAGTCCTGACTCTGCCACGGCCCATGCCCTGGTTGACAAACAGTGACAGCAGAGGCTCCTGTTCCTTTCAAAGAGAGGAGCTTTTGGCTTGTTTGGTTTAAATATTTCAAACAGATTTGTTTGTGGGGTATTCATGACATGTCAGAGGCCTCCCTCCTCTGACATCTCATTCGCTGCTCTATCACAGAGCGATTACCCCATAGTGTATGTGGGTAAACCCAGCAGAGCAGACAAATGATGACCTCCCCGCCCCATCACGAGGCTGGCTCCTGACGGTACGAAGATGGGAACCCACGTTGCTGGACTCCCAGGCCACTTTTCCAGACCAAAGATTTTGAGTGAGAAGGAACTTTAGTTTCCCCTCATGTTTCAAGCAAAAAACAAACAAACAAAAAACCCAAAAAAAACAACTATGGCCCAGATTGGTCAAATGACTTGGCATTGTTCGCACAGGTAGTTAGTGGCTGAATGGAGACCAGAACTGGCACAGAGCATGGCTTTGAATCAAACAAAACCAGGTTCAAATTCTGCCTTCTCCTCCTTCCCAGCCAGCCCCGAAAATGGGCACAGTAAGTTCCATTTCATAGCATTGCTCACACGATTCAATGAAATAAAAACTTTAAGCCACTGGAGCGGAAGCTAGCCCAGAGTAGGGATGTAATGCATCCCTACGTGCTCTCTTCCCATCCTGTCTGGACTCCTAGTCCAGTGCTCTTGCTGCTGATTTGGCATGACTGACCCCGATACTAGACATTCTGCGAGTCTCCTGCCCCATGGGGGTCGGGCTGGCCAACCCCTTCATTAACCACAATGACTTTGATTAAGTGCCAGCCTATAATCCTAAAATTGTCACATTATTAGGACCTAATAGAATTCCCAGTTGCAATCTAGGAAGCCATCCTCAAGACAGCCAGATAATGGAGATTTCCCTCTCATGTCTCATGCGCCAAGATTTCATAAGCAGTGATTGTCATCTCGATTTTTTCCAACTTCTCATTTTCAGGGATTATTTATGCACACATCCTGCAAATATGCGTCCCCAGCATTCCCAGGGTGGTGATATGAATGACTGTCCCTCCTCCCTTCCTCCCAGCCCTGAGTTTTGGCTCTGTGATATCTCATTATATTCTAAAGAGCTATCCACAAGGCAGGGCACCACGAATGAATTAAATCTGCTTCTGTGGCAACACTGCTCTTAAGCAAAATATATTGATCGCTGAAGCTTTGGACCCACTTTAATCAAGTAATCTAAACAGGGCTTAAGCTTCAAAAGCCGAGCGATGTGCCCGGCTTCAAAGCGCTTACTTGCACTGAATTAATTTATCCGGGATGTACTAATGCTCCCCCACAACCCTGTGGATTATAATGTTAGAGGTTGCAATCAGGGCTCTGATAGTATCCCCAAAGCCTGGCCTCTATTGATTGTCGTGTAAAAAGACACAAAGAAGAGGGGGGGTGGAGGGGAGGAGGGAACAAAGGAATTGGATTTGATTAAGACTGAAGCGTCCCACTGCCGTCCCAGGGTCCTGACGGCTCTGCCCTTGGCTCCCGGGGCTGGTTTTGGGGATGGGATGTTGAGGAAGCAGGGTCTGCGAGTGGGGGTGCTCCATTAGCAGGGGGGGATTGCTGCAGAATGCTCCAGCTGTGACTCTGACTGGAAGCCAGAGAGATGGTGTGTGTGTGTGTGTGTAAGCATGTGTGTGAACATGTGCATGAGTGTGTGTGAGCAAGAGCCTGTGTGTGTGTGTGTGTGTGTATGAGCGAGACTCTTGTGTGAGTGTAAGTGTGTGCGTGAATGTGTATACCAGTGAGTGTGTGTGTGTGTGTGTGTGTGAGCGAGACTCTTGTGTGAGTGTAAGTGTGTGCGTGAGTGTGTATACCAGTGAGTGTGTGTGTATGCGTGTGTGTGTGGTGGGGACGGAAGGACACTAGACATCTGCTGTTCTGTTCTGGAGCCCCGGCTGCCAGTCCACACCCTGAGTGATGGTAGTTACTCTCCCCACAAGCTTCGTCAGGGAACTTCTTGTCCTTGACCTCGATACTGGCTTTTGAGCGAGGACCAACCACATCCAAGATCTGGAGCCCGAGACCTTGTGACTCATTCATTCAACAATTTTTTGAGAACTTGCTATGTGTCAGACATCACTCCAGGTCCTGAGGATACAGTAGTGAGTGACAGGGACAGACAAGAATCCTTGGCCTCATGGAATTCATTTTCCATTGGGGTGGATGGGACAAGACTAACATCCTGTCTTTTTTTTTTTTTTTTTTTTTTTTTTGGCCTGGTGATAGCCTGATGGTGAAAGGAACTCTGGAGAAAGGGAGGCAGAGATAGGGAGTTGTGTGAGGGTGTGTAGGTGGTGGTATTTGTGTGAATTCAATTTTAAGTCCAATGGTCCTCTTTGAGAAGGTGACATTTGAGCAAAGACCGGAAGGAGACGTGGGAGGGAGCCACCATAGACTTCTGTGGGAAGAGTGCTTCAGGCAGAAGGAAAAGCATGAACAAAGGCCCTGAGGTAGAGCATGTCTGCCATGTTTGAGGGGCAATGAGGAGGCCAGTGAGGCTGGGACAGCATAGACAGAAGCAAGAGTAGGATGACACGAAGTCGAAGGCAGACAATACAAGGACCAGATGGAGGCCAAGGTCAGCCAGTGTATTTAGTTCCTGGGGCCACAGTGACTGGTTCAGGGATGGGCCAGTGACGTGAACCATGAAGGATATGGGCTGAGTAGACAGCAGCGTTCGTCACCACATGGAGCCTGAGGACAAAGCCAAAATGGAAGCCCAACCCAGACATGGGTGACATTGTCTGAGCCTCCCGTCCTACTGAGTCTGAAAACATCACAACACTTGGAAGCCAGTATATCTTCCTTTGGCCTGAACAAACCACTTTGAATTATTTTTTGCTGCATAAATCTTGAAGCCATGAGATTCCTACCTCTTGACACTTACTCCAGAGGTTAGAGCACACACCCCAAGCGTCCATTTTCTCTCCGTATCATGCTGGGGGTCCAGTCTGGCCCACCTTTCTCCTTGGGAATAAGAAGGACCTTTGTGACTCACTGCCAGGGGACTAAGAGGGGACGCCTACTCCCCACCCCCCGCCCAAGGCCTTGCCCTGCTCCCTCCCTTTTACTCTCTCTGCTGCTAGAACGCCACTGGCTACTAGGGGTGGGGAATGGCAGAGCTGGGAACCTCTCCAAATTCCATTTCTCTCTCCCTCCGTCCCCCTCAGTTTGACCGTGTTGCGGGTATGAGCACTAATGAAGGATCTAATCTGTGCCAGATTTTACATATGTTGCGTTTTTACATATGCAATTGCATTTTTGCTATTTTTGCACCTCTAGGAGCTCACTTCGATACGCATCCAATATGACCATGATGGCGTACAGGCCAGCCTCCGATTCCGATGGGTGGTGCTTAAGCCACATGGGCCACTGAAGTCTTCAGGTGTGACTCCTGGATAGTATTGTCTCAGTCAGCAGAGGCCCCCTGCCCTTAGATATTCAAATTACATGAATCCCAGACGCTGTTCTGCAAGTGCAGTCACAGCCAGCCAGGCTTCCTCCAATCTCTCTGGGGTTTTGTGGGGAGTAGAGGTGATGGTTTACATTTTCCTATCCTCCTCTGGCTTCAGGCTCTTCTAAATTACTGATCACATTGCCCAGATGTGGACTCCCCCCAAACCCCATTATTAACACAAGGCATTTGTACACAGAAGACTTACTGAAAGTTTAGAGCAGTGGAGAAGGATCACATCATAACAGCAGGTAACACAAGAAAGCAAATATTACGCCTCTGTATTTATTTATTTGGCCATTCCCAATAAGAAGACGCCCACTTTTGCCCTTGCTAATCCCGGCCATGTTGCTAAGCCCTCTCTCTTCCTCCAAACTGCTCACTCTTCGTTTTTCCAGGCTCATTCCCCTTTCTACCTTGTCCTCTCCTACCCTCCCCTGTCCAACCCAATTCCCAGTCACTTTTGCAAAGAAAAGGAATTAGTTCTCCACTTCTGCTCAGCTCTGGTCCTAATGTGTTCGCTTATCAGTGGGACCAGCTCTCCGGGTCCTTCTTCTGAACAGCACAGAGGAAACAGCTTGACTTTGTCCTCGGTCTTCCCTTTCTCCCACCCACCCCAATCTCTGCTGGGGGAGGCGTGGATTAGTGCTCCATTCCCCAGGATTATCTCTGAATGATTCTATCCTGTAAAAGACAGAAGAAGCTACCGTGCCCAGCCTCAGTTTCAGGAAGTAAACTTCACTTTATTAAGCCCACCATTTTACTGGCGAGAAAATGAATGGTCCATGAGGATAGGTAGATAAACAACTTGTCCAATCTAGCACAGGTAGGACCCAGGAGAGAGAGGATTTGAATCCAGGTGCGATGATGGCAAATGTATGCCATTTTCATGACAGTATTATGAATTCCATAAAAATTGTATTGTTACATCTACCCAGACCCATCCATATACATTCATTGAGTGCTACCTATGCAAAAGCACCAGACTGGGAAGGTTGTGGTGGGGGGTAAGAGAATGAAAAATAAAGGGTCCCTTCCCAAAACGAAATCTTCATCTCATAGGGAGATAGGCCAGATGGCCCATGAATTAAAGTGAAGATTCAAGAAGTTCAAGGAAAACAAAATAAACTCTTTACTCCAGAAACCATTTACCTATCTATTAAAGAGGCAGGATAGCAGCGGTTATGAACTTGGTTATGAACCCATGGCAAGTTACTTACTTACGTCCTCTGTACTTTACTTTTTTTTTTTTCAGTTGCAAAATGAAGATAATAATAGTACCTCTCTTATAGGCTCACTGGGGATTAATTATACATGAATTCACTCACATGATATACTTAGAACAGTACCTGGCACATAGCACACAGTACTCAGTGAATGCTAGTATTAATATTAAGTCGTGTATGCTGTGCTTGGCCAACAATTATTTTACTGGATAAGTATCACTAATCCTGGTTGACACTGGAGGAGATTAAAGCACAGAGGTGGGATAACCTCCTCTACTCGCGGAGCCATTTCTGGCAGAGGCAGGAATAGAATGCAGGTCTCTGGATGCCGGTCTGTACCATTGTGCCCGGTATGCCCAACTGACAGTTGACAGTGCAGGACAGATGGCCAGGCAAGCTTGTAGAAGAGGTGGGACATGGGTCGCCTGGGTGGCTCAGTCGGTTGAGCATCCGACTTTGTCTCAAGGTCATGATCTCACGGTTCATGAGTTCAAGCCCCACATCAGGCTCTCTGCTGTCATCACAGAGCCCACTTTAGGTCCCCTGTCCCGCCGCCTCTCTGCCCCTCCCCTGTGCTCTCTGTCTCAAAAGATAAATGAACATTAAAAAAAAAGAAAAGAAAAGTTGGGACTGATTTGGAATGGAGCTTGGATGTAGGAATGGATGATAAAGAAGGTTCATGTGACAAAAACAACTAATTGTCCCCGCAAACCCATCCTCCTTGTCTTCTGTAATGATAGTGTTGTAGATGGACACATGCTGCCCAGTGAAGGACTACATTTCCCAATGTGCCTTGTGGCTAGGAGTGGTGGCCATGTTGAAAAGTTCTCACCAAGGAATGTGAGTAGAAGAAATCGATCCCCTCCCACGCTGGCACCTTAAATCATGGGGTGTACTTCTTCCGTATTCTTTTCCCCTTTCTTGCTGGCTACAGAATTGGCCAGAGGAGCGGACCCTAAAGCAGTGCTTCTCAAACTACCTATGTTTGAAGAATTGGATTTCTACACCACCACACCCTCAATCCATCACCAACCAAAATGTTTGTTCTACAACCTGTTCAGCGAGGGGTTTACTAGTTATACACTTCGATGTCATGGAAATGTCAAATTGCAGCCAGTTTTCTGAAAGCTTACTCTCAATGCCATGACTCGATTCATGGTACTGCCACCAAGAAGTTTGTGTACTGAACTTTCTGCAGACCACACTTTAAATAGCACTGTTCTTGGGGACGCAGAGACAGAAATGGAAGGTACCAGCGTTCTTAATGGCTGCATGGAAAAGAGTGGCCTATTGGCCTGGAACATTCAAATCAGACGCTTACATAAAAGAAGAAATTTAAAAATCTGTATCCTTGAGCCACCGCCCCTTAGGATTTCTTTCTTAGGGAGGTGTGTTTTACCCTAATACAGATGGGTCATGCCATCTACTAAAAGAAAGAGCGGGCTTTCACACCAGGCAAAGTGACTCCTCTGAGCCCATGCTGTAGATAGGTTGGCTCCGTTGTGGGGACAGTGCCACACCTACATATGACATTCTTGACAGAACTGCGTCTATATACCAAAGGATGATACATGAGCCACTGGTTCCCTGCCAGAAGCCCCTTTGCTGGATGCCTTCTAATTTGTAGCTTCTTGGTATGCCTTCGAATGATCTGGATACAAGTAAATCCGTGTTCTGGAGCACAAATGAAATCATAGGTGTTGAAGTGCTTTGAAGAAAGCACGGTAAGCACAGTTCAGCTCATAAAGCAGCTAGCGACCAGAAAGGATTGAGGTGAGGATTTAGGGACCCACAGGTAGATCTCCACAAGGTCTGAGAGACCCTAAGGAGCACGGAGCAGGACCTAAAGCTGGAAGTGAGACCAAAATGCTTTTGTTGCCTCCAGTCACCCATTCCAGCTGAGTGGCCTCTGGCGAGTCACGTAGCGTCCTCTCCGCGAAGGCAGATTGTTCTGACAACATTGCGGAATTGGTGTGAAGGTCTGTGAGAAGGTATGGAGAGACCTGAGTGCCCCTGTGTGCCAGCCAGGGCCTGGCAGGAAACAGATGGTACATTCCAGCTGAGTGATTTGAGAGCGTGTAGTAAAGAGCAACCTCCAATGGTGTGTACGGGGTGGGGGAGTAGTCGTTACCTCTCCCAGGCTTGAAGGGGAGGGGGGGCACTTCTGAGAGCTTAGAAGCCTTGCTGTATCTAGGTTGCGCGACAGAGACAACCATCCAATAGGAAAGGCAGCCAGTGCCAAGACAGGTGGTCTCCGTAGGGAGTGAGCTGGGGAATATGTACCCTTGACCCTGCTCTCTTCCCGCCCTCCTAAATCTTGCAGGTGCCTGCCACTGGCCTGACTCTGATGGAAGGCAGGGGGACAAGGAGTCTCTGAGGCTAATCAGCCTCCTGGGCTCAGAGGAGGCTGGAGAAGCAGGAGAGAGGACCCATGAAGTCCAATGACTATCTCCCCCCACCCACCAACTTGCAATACCGCTTTAAAAGGGGGGAGGAGTCACAGTCTACGCATCTTCCAAGGCACCGCTCAGCTGAAGCTTGGACCCCCTGGATGCCAGGCGTGCAAGGTCTGTTCTCACCTCGAGCAGAGTTTGAGCAAATGGATCTTTCTGTGCTGGCTTCCTGCCAGATCCTTTTCCACCTCTTTATTCCTCGTTCTCTGTCGTCCTTGCCTAAGAAACCACCATCTGGCCACAGAGCCGCCTAAGGAAGGGATTGGTGAGTCCGGGACCTGCGGTACATCCCCTGCTGCCTTAAGAGATGATTAGTGGCTGCTTGTCAGTAGATGTAGCTCAGTGGTGTTTTAATATCCAAATGTACCCCGCCCCCCTCACGAGGAAGGCTGTGGCCTGTTGAAGGCATTTCACACAGAGAGCCGTGATTGCTGCGGCAATCATTTCCTTCAACAGCCATTAAGACACTTCTGAATGTGTTTTAAAAAAGAAAAAGAAGAGGAAAGGAGGGCGGATGGGGGTGGCAGGAGTCCTTCCGATTTCCTGGCAAATATCAATGTTCCCAGAGTGAACTTTAATTGGATGGGATTTTAACATCAGCGTGTTTGCGGTTATTAGCGCTTTGTGGGTGCCCACCTTTCATCCTGAGCCCAGCCTGGAGGTGCAAAGGCAGAGGGGGTGGGGTGGCAAACGCATCACGCCCGCCCCAGAGACCTCAAGATAAAGTGGAGCCCAGCTCTCCTAGGGGCGGTTCATGGCTGGGCTGGCCATCGGCAGCCTCGGGTCCAAACAGATGTTGTCTTAAGTCTTCCCGAGTAAAGGAAGCTTCTCAGTTCAGCTCCTTTGCTTGGTGGAGCGGCCAGTTCTCGGGCAGGGCCTGTGCTCAGCTCCGTGGTCCATTTACCAAAAAGGTAGGCAGGTATGGTTGTGGCTTCATTCATTCATCCAACAAATACCTATGCCAGGAGCTCCAGATGTTAGGGTTGCAGCAGAGAGGGTTGGAGCATATGAACAGCTTGTGCAGCACCAGCAACGACAAACCAGAACGGATGTGGATCGAGGGGCGGAAGCAGGGTCCTGGAGACCTGGTGGGCCTGACCCTTTAGGTGCTGCACCAGGGAGGCCAGGGGAAGCCTGGGGAAGGGAGGGGCAGCCGGGGCTGCAGGGTGGGGGGGGGGCACTCAGGATAGAGGGTGCTAATTGGTCTGGAAGTATTTCAACACCTTGCCAATTGTCCTAGTCCCATTGGTATTTGGAAGCTGAAAAAAAAACCCAGACGCCCATATGGAGTCTGCTTCTTCACAAGCACCAGGAAGCAGTCAGCCTGTCTTCTCCATGCTTGTAGTGGGGATATGATTATAAAAACCTGCCCCAAAGCGGGGGGCACCCGGGTAGTTCAGCCAGCTGAGTGTCTGACTCTCGATTTTGACGTAGGTCGTGATCTCACAGTGGTGAGATAGAGGCCTGTTATGGTTCCGTGCTGAGTGTGGAGCCTGCTTGGGATTCTCTCTCCCCCCGCCCCCGTTCCCCCTCCCGTCAAAAAAAAAAAAAAAAAAATCTTGCCCCAAGTGAAACCAGTAACCAAAGAGTTAAGGGACTAATCCCAGCACCAGACTAATAAGACAGCTGCAACTTTTTACCCAGACTGTTTTTTGTTTGCTGTTGATTTCCCTGACCGTCCTTCCCTGAGGTGGATTTGAGTCTTGCTCTCCCGTCTCCTTGTCTGGCTGCGTCACGAATAAACCCTTTCCCTGCCTCGACGCTCTGTGTCTCAGCGACTGGCTTTGCTGTGCATCGGGCGGACGGACGTGGGTTTGGTTGTAAAACCAGCGGCAGCTCCGTTTTCTGTGCTAGGCCTCCGTAGCCTCCATGAAAAATGAGGAGACACGTTTCAGGCCACCGAGGCACAGCGGTTGCTCAGCAGAACCCTTTGGTCTTCGCTTACGGCAAGACTGAGCGATATTCAAGCGTGTCTACACCATTCTAGGTGCATCGAGACGGCTGTCACGAGCGTCCTATCAGCCCGCCTTCAAGGAGGTAAGTGAAAAGGCGCTTGCCTACGTTCTGGGGTCATGAGACAACCGCTTCAAAGGAAAGACATGGCCTGTCCCCTTTCGTTGCCTCTCTTAGGCCCAAATAATGGGCTCTGTGACATCCAACCACAACTTCCTGACATCACCTGTCGCACCCAAGGGCTGACTTTCTCACTGGGTCTTTTTCTAGTCAGAAAGCTCTTCTCTGTGGACAGGAAATTCAGTCTCAGCGCTACATGCAGAGTGGCATAGCTCCTCACTCTGGAATGAGGGTCACAGGTGAGGAGTCCAGTTTTGTCCCTGGGAAGTAAGAACTGTGCCTGGCATCCCTTGTCCATGTAAGGGGTTTTGCAAGCACTTGGTGGAACCATCATTCATTCATCAACCCTGGGTTTCTGGGTGCTCCGTGTTCTGAGGATTGCTAACGCTAACGAGAAGGCAGAAATGCCAAGAAACAAGAGCACGGAGGGGAGATTGCAGTCCGTTGACAAAGATAGGAGCGGTGACATGATTTTTCTTAAAAATTACCACAGAGGAGAATGGATGTCTCTCGCCTCTTCTGGGTTACTGAGGTCAGGTCCGCCAAAAGGTTCCTTAAAACCGTTATGTGTTGGGGCGCCTGGGTAGCTCAGTCGGTTAAGTATCCAACTCTTGGTTTCGGCTCAGGGCATGATCTCACAGTTCGTGGGTTCGAGCCCCGCGTCGGGCTCCGTACTGACAGTGCAGTGTCTCCTTGGAATTCTCTCTCTGACCCTCCCCTACTGGCGTTCTCTCTCCCTCAAAATAAATAAATTAAAAAAAAAATCTGTATGTGCTAGTAAAAACCAAGTTACAGAACAGCAAATGTAGTATGATTTCATTTGCATGGAAAGGGAGGTATACGCAAAAAAATATGTGCACATACACAGCTGTATAGAAAATGTTGAAAGAATATACACTTTAGTGAATTCCATCAGACTTCAGAGGCAGAAAAAGCTTTTTTATCTGTGAGACCATGTGTATTATGAAACTCATCAGGTTTCCCTTTTCGCTTCAGCTGCTGGGAAGCTTAGATTTAAATTTGTTTTCCTGATATAGTCATGGTAGCCTCCATTCAAGAACAGTGGTTCTCAACCTTGGCTGCAAGTTAGAATCACCTGGGCAAATCTAATAAAGCTCAGTGCTCGGGCTACACCCCAGAACAATTAAGTCAAGGTCTCTGGAGGCACCTGGGTGGCTCACTCAGTTGGGCATCTGACTTCGGCTCAGGTTGTGATCTCATGATTCCTGAGGTCGAGCCCCACATTGGGGTCTCCACTGACAGTGCAGAGCCTGCTTGAAATTCTCTCTCTCCCCTCTCTCTCTCTCTTTCTCTGCCCCTCCCACTTGTGCTCTCTCTCTCAAATAAATAAACTGAAAAGTTAAAACCAAAAATTAAAATCCCAGAGTGATTCCATTGTGCAGCTGTCATTAATCTCCAGCTGGTATATTTGAATTCTGGCTTTCTTGTGTCAAAAAGAAAAAAAAAAAAAAAAAAGGAAAACTCTTCACCTTTATTTCCATTTTCCTTGGATCTGACTTTTATTTACATGTAATTTTTCAATTTGATTTTGTGCATTCTTGTAAACTACCTCTAGTCCTCTATAGAACAAGATATAATACAGGCAAAAATGATAAACTGGTGTTCAAGCCATGTGACAAGCAGTCCAGAGCTGTGTAATTTCAGTGAGGAGTGCACCCACTGGAGAAGGAGAGTGGGGTGGGGCACAATTCCCCTGGGTGTGGGGTGAGTCTGCCCTAAAGAAAAGCCCATGTCTCTGGAAATGCAAGCTGGTGCAGCCATTCTGGAACACAGTATGGAGGTTCCTCAAAAAAACTAAAAATAGAACTACCCTACGACCCAGCAATTGCACTACTAGGCATTTATCCAAGGGATACAGGTGTGCTGTTTCGAAGGGACATATGCACCCCCCATGTTGATAGCAGCCCTATCGACAATAGCCAAAGTATGGAAAGAGCCCAAATGTCCATCGATGGATGAACGGATAAAGAAGATGTGGTATATATATATACAATGGAGTATCACTCGGCAATCAAAAGAATGAAATCTTGCCATTTGCAACTACGTGGATGGAACTGGAGGCTATTATGCTAAGTGAAATTAGTCAGAGAAAGACAAAAATCATATGACTTCACTCATATGAGGATTTTAAGAGGAAAAACAGATGAACATAAGGAAAGGGAAACAAAAAATAAAAAACAGGGAGGGGGACAAAGCATAAGAGACTCATAAATATGGAGAACAAACTGAGGTTACTGGAGGGGTTGTGGGAGGGGGGATGGGCTAAATGGGTAAAGGGGCACTAAGGAATCTACTCCTGAAATCATTGTTGCACTAGATGCTAATTAATTGGGATATAAATTTAAAAAATAAAATTAAAAAAAGAAAGAAAGAAAGAAAAGCCCATGTCTCTCATTCCAAGAAAGACACCCTTGGGACTAGTAGCTCCCCTGGCACACACCCTATTTGTGTGTGGGAGCAAGGGGGTGTGGGGAATTCAAACTTTTCAATAAAGAAGTTCCAGGAATGTGTCAATATATTTTCTTCCTGATTATCTGAGGAAAACCTGGACTGCCCGATAAAGCTTGTGTGTAGGTCCAGGGGACCAAGAGCTCTGACTCCCTCCTGAAGGGAAGGTCCCCACTGTAATTTGCTAAGATGGGGCTAATTGGGATAATTACCTCCCCTTGGAATCGCAGTCAGGTGGGGCTGCTTCTAGGGTACGGGAGGAGAGGGCACCATTCTCTCCTCTCACCCAGACTGCCCTCTTTTGAATGTTTACCCTGTAAGCCAGGTCTTGGCACTCCTTCACCAGTCAATCATCCATGTTTAAGGAGGATTGGAGTTGAGTGGCGGGAAGGCTGGCTACTGCCTAGAATGCCGGTTGCAAATTTAATGCCCACAGAGCCAGAGAAGCAGAGACACGTGAGCAAATCCTCAGGGTGCAAGAGGAACGGGGTGGGGTAGGGGGCTGATGGGGACTGTGGTGGAATAGCTCAGAGAACATTCGAGGCACGTGCAACCTCATATGGAAATGGTGGGGCAGGGTGGTTTGAGGACAAGTAGGGTGGCATGTCTGGGGGAGACAAGGGCCAGAGAGAAAAGACCTCCAAGAGGGAGGTGATGCCACCAACCAATGTCATCTATTTTGAAGTTTTGTCCAAGGACATTGTTGGCCACCTGGCTCAGGTGCAATCTTTAAACTCAGAAGCCTCTGGGGCTCCTAGGTGGCTCAGTTGGTTAAGCGACTCACAGGTCATGATCTCACAGTTCGTGGGTTTGACCCCCGCATCAGGCTTGGTGCTGACAGCTCAGAGCCTGGAGCCTGCTTTGGATTCTGTGTGTTCTCTCTGCCCCTCCCCTGCTTGCTCTCTCTCTTTCTCTCTCTCTCTCTCTCAAAAATAAATGAAAAACATAAAAAAAAAAATAAACTCAGAAGCCTCACACACATGTATCTTTGGTCACAGGCAAGGGAAGGGAATGTTGGTAAATTGCCCAATAGCTACCAGGGAAAAGCAAAATAGCATCTCTTGTTAGCCTAGGGACTTCATCCACATGTGACACATCATGTCACAGATTCCCTGAGAGTCCCACCTGCAGTTAGGAGTTCCCCTTCCCCTGCCTTCCCCTGTTGGCAGCCAGCTCTTGCAGAAGTCCTGGACAGAAGCGTCCAGAGTTGCCTGGAGGAAGTCAAGGCTCACACTGGTGAGAGCAGAAGCTTCCAGAACCTGTGGGACTGATGTTAGCCGGCTTATTGCCCAGGAGACTGTACAAGAGAACTTAAAAATAGCATCTTCTATAATTGCTTGAGTCTCTGGGTGTTTAGTAACCATGTCTGGCAGTCTATACCCAAGACAGGCTGGCTGTGGGGAAAGCCATTGTTAAAATAAAATCATTAGCTTAATAGGCTTGATGAAAAGGTTGGCAAGATGGGAATTTCCTCTTGCAATATGTTCTCTACTCAAAACAGTCCCTGAAATCAGTAGGCCATGTAAATTATTGACTAAAATGTCCTGATAGCTCTCAAGTTTTTGTGTTGTCTTCTTCTTCTTCTTCTTTTTTTTTTTTTTTCCTTATGGAACTAACAAACATTACCTCTGAAACCAGCTTGGAGTGCTAGGATTTACAGCCTCGTGTGGGACTATATGTTATTTAGCTGCTTTCCTTTACTATCGGTGTTTTGTTCCCTGGTGACTATGTGCACACACATGCACACGTTTTGCCATTTTCCAAGGGAAAGAAAGTTCAGCTAATGGACTGAAAGCATGGAGTAGTGAAGACAGTTAGCAAAGCCCAGTGCCCAGTGATGTCAACGTACAAAAGAATATCTAGGCAGCAATAAGAATGTAGCCCAAGAGAATGTGTGCCCGAGCCAAAAGGACCAGGACTAGGTGAAATCTGCCGCAGAACTGCATTGAAAAACAAGTCCTTCCAAATCCTACCTGCGGTAGCTGAATATGACCACAAATTCTCTTGTCAGTCTCCCTCTCCTGCACCCCGACCAAGAGATGGAGTTTGTTTCCTTTCCACTGACTGGCCCTGGGATCAGGATCGCTTTAGCCAAGTGAAATCACGGTGCCAGTTCAGTGCCTGAGTCTTTGGTTGGTCCAGCAGCTTGCCCTTGGTGCTTTTTGGGGAGCTCCAGACTGCCCGGTAAGAAGCGTGACGACCTTGCTGGAGAAACCTGGTGGGAAGGAGAGGCCCTGAGACCCCCACGGAGAGAGAGCAAGGCCCAGTGTTGCCGTGCTGATCATCCAGAGGAGTCTAGATTCAGCTGCCATCTGGCTGCAGACACAGGAGAGAACATACACAGAACCAGCAGAAGAGCCACCTGGTCAACCCACAGAACGGAGAGACAGTAAAATGGTTGTTATTGTTTTATGCTGCTAATTTGGGGGGTGGTTCATTATGTAGAAAGAGATCCTCAAAACACTGCCCAAGCAGACACAGAGGACACATTTGCTAAGAGATGATGTCCCACCTCTGTCTAGCCCACCCCTGCTATGATACTGACCGTGCCCTTGCTTGGTTTTCTAGATGTGGTCTTCTCTCAGTTGGTGGAATTAGCAGCGGTGAGACAGGAGTCAAGGCCCAGGAGGAGAAGCCTTTCTTTCAAAATTGCTCTCTCTTCGGATTCCCTGGGTGACACGTCCCAGGGACGGCTGTAGGCCGTTGGCATGGGCAGCCGTCCAATACGGGGGGCGGGGTAGGCAGGACAAAACACATGAGTCTTGGTAGAGAAGGCAAGAGGAGGTCCTTGTCAAGCAGGAGAAAGAAAGGTACCAGAGTCTAACCGAACAGGCCCAGCGTGTCAGGGGAGATAGGGGATTGTTTTCCTATCCTTCGAACACCATTTTGCTGGCCAATGTCTCAAGATAGAATTGTGTGACCCCAATCCAGTTCCTCCTTGGGGAAAAAAGGAAAAGGGTTTGAACTAACAGTTCTAGAGCAGGGACTTACTCATTGGGCATCAAGCCAGGGACTCTCTTGCACACTATCTTCTACACTTCTACGGACAGACTGGGTCACTCCCCGGCTCTTGGTCTCTTGAAATCTGTAACTTCTAATTATAGTTAACTTGAGCCTTGAGTCTGGTGCTCTATTTATTTAACTTTTAAGTCAAGATAGAAAGAATGTGGCAAAAATAATACAAGGGAAACAGGGCAGAAGACTCTATGTATAGTATTTGTTACCTTTGGCAGGAGTGGACATGTAGCAACATAAATGTTTGAACAAGTACATTTTCCCCCCTATGAACGTAAATGTGCCAAGAGGCATTTAAAATGTCCTTTCTCCTTGATTTTCCGATTCACAGTTCACCCTGACCTCTGAGTAGCTTCAACATAAGATCACAGGAAACCATTTCCTTCTTATTTAATAAGTCGGGATTTAAGGCCTCAGTTGTATTTGAATATACCAAAAGCTTACAGAGAGAGAGAGAGAGAGACAGAGACAGAGAGAGAGAGAGAGAGAGAGAGAGAAGAGAGAGAGACTTTTAAGTACTTGGTTATTGTTGATCCAAAGAAGAAATCAGCTCCTGTCACTTACAAGGCATATAAAGGGGATGTGAAGGAAGGGTTCGTGGTTGGAATGACCTGTTGTTTTCTGTGTCTACTGCTGAAAGATGAAAGGACTTCTGATACTGAAAACTGTTAAGCATCAGAACCAGCTTGAGTGGGTGACGAAATGCTTGTGTATGTGTTTTTTTTTTTTTCTAGAACAGTTTGGGAATGGCAATATTTGCAGGCAGGAAGTCACAGCTTTGTTATTTTTGCTACACTTATTAATGAGTCACAATTCACTTATTTTTAAATGTAGCTATAAATAAAGACAGGGCATGGTTCCAGCACTGTTTAGATTAAGAAGATTATTCTGCAATTTTTTTTGGTGAGTCACCAGAACGATTAATAAAATACTCTATATCCATTGGTGCCCATATATTGACAATGCCCCTCCCCTCGGGATCTCTTTAATATTATGTATCTTTAGAAGACACTATGAAATATTGAAATATATTTAAAGATATAGAGGAAAAAGTCAAGATGTAAATGGGATAAATTGTACTGTTTTTATTCACAATCCTTCCATTTCTCCCTATTCTTGCCAAAGTCACTGAGCAAAGTCTTTCCTTGTCTCACGTGACCATATAGCTTCGCCCAGTAGAATGTCAACAGTCAAAACATACACCACACCCGAGTAGAGGTTTTATTTTTTTCAATTTTTTTTTCAACGTTTATTTATTTTTGGGACAGAGAGAGACAGAGCATGAACGGGGGAGGGGCAGAGAGAGAGGGAGACACAGAATCGGAAACAGGCTCCAGGCTCTGAGCCATCAGCCCAGAGCCCGACGCGGGGCTCGAACTCACGGACCGCAAGATCGTGACCTGGCTGAAGTCGGACGCCCAACCGACTGCGCCACCCAGGCGCCCCGCGAGTAGAGGTTTTAAATGTGCTTGGGCAGATTGGCTTGACCACTTGCCCAGCTGTCTGGAGCCATGAGAAGAACGCACCCCAGGTAGCGGCTAATATTTTAGCTTTGCTCTCAGCAAAAGATGTGTGAAGAGTAGCCTTGGGATTACCCAAAACTAGAATCCAAGCCATGACAGCCAACTCACAAAACTCAGAAATAAGTGTTTATTGTTGGAAGTCACTGAGAGTTTTGGAGCTGTTTGTTACACAGCGTTAACCCAGTGATTGTTGACTGATAGAGGAGATTTCAGATGCTTTTTAAAATTCATTTTCTTTTTCTATTTTTTAAAAATGTTTTTCTTTTTGAGAGAGAGGAGGGAAGGGGTAGAGAGAGGTGGGGACAGAGAACCTAAAACGGTCTGCGTGCTGACAGCAGACAGGCCAATATGGGGCTCGAATTCACGAACCTTGAGATCATCACCTAAGCTGAAGTCAGATGCTCAACCGACAGCCATCCAGGTGCCCCTATTTTCTTTTTCTAGAACCATATTTCCGATTTTTCTACAGTGAAAAAAATGCTATTTAATTTACTCAGTCAGTAGTATGTATGTGTATATATATATATATATAGAGAGAGAGAGAGAGAGAGAGCACCAACTGTATACCTGCCCTAGATATTGGGAATGAGGTGGTGGAAAAACAGTTGAAATACCTGCCCTCACAGAACTTAGGGTCTGATGGGGGAGACAGGCATCCATCCAACCATCGCACACACAAATGTGAGCTGCAACAATGAGCTGTGCTGCAAACGGGAAGCGTGTGGGGATAGGAGTATGCAGAGAACAGAAATGTGAGTTAGGCAGATGCTCCAGGAGAGGCGTCACTGAGGATGTGACCACCGAGTTGACCTCTGCTGAATGGGGGGCTAACCAGGTGAGCTGGTGTAATAGAGCCTGGCTTTTAGGAAAATAAGTTTGCTTTTATGTATCAGGTTCTGCCTTAACATTAACAGGTAATATTTAGCCCGAGGACTAAATTACCATCGATCTTAATACAAACATGCTAGAGGCTATATAGAAGGAGCACCTAGCTGTCCATCAAAATCCTCACTCCCCCTCCCAGGGTACAGGGTTGTTATTAGAGAGTCGCTGTCCAACCACAAACTCCTTTCCGAGATCCCCTTGTCTTCAGGTGCCATTGTTCTTACCAATAGAACTGAGCCCCGGTGATGAGCACCATTTCTGGGCCAGCACTGTCAAGAATCAGGTGTGTTCTCTCCACGCCAGAGCTTTTCTCCTCCTCCAGCAGATGACCCTGGCCACAATGGGACTCTGAATGACCGTGTGGAAGAAAGATGTCCATCTACCAGGGACACCTGCCTAGGAACCCCCACCCCCCCACCCCCGTTATGTGAGCAAGAAACAAACTATTCTATCAAACTGCTAAAATCTGGGGGCATATTTGTTATGGCCTCTGTGTTACACGGATTCATAGTTACAACCGATCCAGTGTTCTCCCTGGTCACTCATGTACACAGCCAATCTTTTACTTGGGTGGAATATTTCCTTTGTGCGAATTGAACTTTAGACCCAATTGTCTTTTCTCCCCACCTTGGTAGGACCTTGGTTGTGTGGGTCCCGCGTGTCGCACCTGATGTGGTGAGTTTGGTAGAACTGCTCGCTTTAATGCACTGCTAATTCTGTTTGCTTCTCCATTTCCATGAATTCTTGCAGGCAATGCTGACACTTCCAGCATGAGGACTGTTTTACACAAATCAGAGGTGCTCTGCTGGAGCCTGAAACGCATTACCTTGAGAGAAATACCGTATTTACTCACGTAAATCTAAAAGGCCACATTTGAGAGGGCGGATGCCAGACCGAGGAGTCTGATTTGAGAGCCAACGGGGAGCCATTGCAGGCTCTCCAGTGGAGGAATGATAGGGCAGAGGAGGTGTTTTAGGAAGATGAATCTGAGAGTAGCACACAGAAGAAATGAGAAAGGAAATAGTTCGGAGGCGTGGAGACCAACTGTTGTCACAGTCCAGCTGAGAAATAAAGAGGTCTCGTCTCGGAGGGTGCCCGTAGGGGTGGAGAGAAACGGGGGGCCACGTGAGGTTGCAGAAAAGGAAGAGCCCTGCTCGCCCACGGTCCCCAGCTCATCGAGTGTTCTTGGCAAACCCCAGAGGCTCCTTAGCCCGGTTCACTCCCATGGCTCCGTTCGCACTAGCTTCCCCGCAAAAAATAGCAATACAGACAGGATTATTAAAGTTATGGTCTTGTTTTTTAAAGAATGTTCATAAGAGAAAAAGGGGGTAATTGCTCCACTAATTAGAAATGAGACAGATGAGCTATTTTCTAAAATCGTTTCTAGTAGCTGACTAATCTCCAGAGAAGAAAAGATTGCACGTCTTGGTTGGGGGAAAAAAATTACCGGACACGTTTTTATGCTGGAATGAGAAAGTCAGCTAAAAGCTAGGAAGCTAGCATGAGAGCAAAGAGGATGCCTGAAGATGTTTTGTGGAAGCACTGGCAGGTGGCTTCTTTGATTTTTAAAAAACTTTTAAAATGTTTGTTTATTTTTGAGAAAGAGAGTGTGTGTGGACGAGCCGGGGAAGGGCAGAGAAGGAGACAGAGAATCCCAAGCAGGCTCCACGCTGATAGCAGAGAGCCTGCCGTGGGGCTCGAACTCAGAGAACTGCGAGATCATGACCTGAGCCAAAGTTGTTTAACCGACTGAGCCCCTGGCAAGTCGCTTCTGTGTGTGCTCTGCTGGAGGAAAAGTCAGACTGCCAGGGTTAAGTCTGGTTCTGCCTTCCTCCCTGACCTCACCTTCCCCACCTCTGCTCGGCTGAAGCTGCTCTTGGCCCCTCAAATGCACATGCTCATCTGTAGCTTGGGGACTTTGCCCGACCCTTTATTTTTGGGAGAGAGAGAGACACACACAGAGAATCTGAAGCAGGCTCCAGGCTCTGAGCTGTCAGCACAGAGCCTGACACGGGGCTCAAACTCACGAACCGTGAGATCATGACCTGAGCCAAAGTCAGACGCTTAACTGACTGAGCCACCCAGGCGCCCCCTCCCCCCCCACCCCACACATTTCACCTTAAATATCCCCTTGGAGAGTCTCTCCAGACATCCTAATCTAATGCAGCCCCCTCCCCCCACACCCATCATCCCATACCATGTCTCCTTATTTTAATTCTCTCCCAGCGTGTATTTTGTTTTGATATCCTCCCATTTATCTACGTGTTTGTTCATCAATTTCCCCTGCTAGAACGTAAGCCCCATGAAAGAGCACCCAGCCAGTCTGACTCCCACATTATCTGCAGCTTCTAGAACAGCTCCCACATATAGTAGCAGCTCAATAAATATTTGCACATCATTGAACGACCAAGTCAGGGACTAATGATGAAAGTACCCAATGAATTAACCCCAAAATAAATATTCTCTTCTCAAAAAAAGCTTATTCAATGAAAGATTTTCCTCCCTGAGTTTAAGTTTGATTAAGAAATATATTTTCGCAATTATGACTGAATTTTTCCAATCTGTATTTTATATCAGACAACTAGACTCTAGGAAAACATAAGGTTCCTAATCAAGGGGAAAAAAAAACCCAAACATTTAAAAAATCATCTCTGGGAGAAGGATAACCTTAGATGTAAGTCATGAATTTTATGCATGGTTTCTGCCGCTGATTAGCATCTTTTCTCTTCTTAAAGCTACAGTATCTTCTAGGTAGCACCTATCACCGACTTACACACACATTCAAAATTCAGAAAATATTGAGGCAAGGATGAGGAGACAGTATTTGTGATCTGTGGGTTTGGGAATGGCTGAGAAGTTTAAAATAACTATCACCACCTCCAGGAAGTCTTTCCTGATTCTCCCAAGCAGAATTTCTTTCTTCTCTGCTCTCATAGCACTATTCACTTGACTCTATAACTACCCTGGTGTCTAACACCAATGAGGTACTTAATAGGCACTCGATTAAATGAACACATAGATGATTGAAATTATGTAAGGAAAAGCTGTCTGAATTGGGACAAGCTTTTAGAAATCACCTTAGGCAACGTTTCCTAAAATTTAGTTATTTGCATCTCCCATTAAAATTTTGGGCATACTATTCTTTTTTTAAGCTTATCTTTGAGAGAGAGAGCGCGCACATGCATGCAGGAGGGGTAGAGAGAGAGGGAGACAGAATGCCAAGTAGGCTCCGTGCTGTCAGTGCAGAGCCCGAGACGCGAGGTTCTATCCCACGCCGAAATCAAGAGTTGGTCGCTTAACCAACTGAGCCACCCAGACGCCCCCATACTGTTAGTGCTTATGTGTTTCTCTAAATCAATCCTTCTACTGCTTAAATGCATTCGTATTTTAAGAAAAATATGCATCATAATCAGTGGAGAACTGGCATGGCTTACCAGAAGTAGAAAGCAATCCCCACCCTTCCAAAAACCAGTGAAAGCTAAATAAAAATCTAGCTTGGTCTTATGGGCTGAACGGTGTCCTCTCCTCCCCGTTTCTGTGTTGAAGTCTCAACCTCTAGTACCTCAGATTGTGACTATATTTGAGATAGTACTTTAGAGATATTGAAGGTAAAGTCAAGTTGTGAGAATGGCCCTAATCCAATATGGGGGATGCCCTTATAAGAAGAGATTAGGACACAGAGACGCCAGACATGTGTAGACCTCAGACATGAGCGATGAACACAAAACAAGAAAATAAGCCACAGAATGAGGCTGGGGAAGAAACCAAGCCGACAGACCCTTTGATCTTGGACTTCCAGCCTCCAGAACTGTGAGAAAATAACTTTCTGTTGTTTAAACTCCCAAATCTGTGATACCTTGTTACGACAGCCAGAGCCGACTAACACACTGCATATTACTGCTGGTGAGGGACACTGAGCCCAAAGGCAGATCTCATTTGGTTGAAACCTGAGGTTTTAAAAGAAAGAGAAGTGTTAAAGACATACTACCACCAACTGAGATTTTCTCCTTGACAAAAAATGAAGTAGAATTTAAAAGGGAACGACTTTTTCACTTACTTATACTGGTCAAACTGGAATATGCTGTATTAGAAATAATCTCAGTGTCTCGGGGCACCTCGGTGACTCAGTCGGTTGAGTGTCCGACTTCGGCTCAGGTCATGAACTCGCAGTCTGTGAGTTCCAGCCCCGCATCAGGCTGTGTGCTGACATCTCAGAGCCTGGAGTCTGCTTCAGATTCTATGTCTTCCTCTCTCTCTCTGCCCCTCCCCCGTTCATACTCTCTGTCTCTCTCTCAAAAATAAATAAACATTAAAAAAAAAAAAAGAATCTCAGTGTCTTAACACATGAAAAATGTATGTCTCACACCTGCTATGTGTCCTGCACAGGTTGGCAAGGGGTCTCCCCGCTCCCCGGGTCAGGGACCCTAGGCTGATGAAAGTTCCACCATTTAGAACTCATGGGGTACCTTCTCTCACCACGTATGGGGAGAAAAGTTTGGAGAATTGTGCCTGGCCCTCCCACCCTCTCAGACCGGAAGTGATGCACATACCATTGTTGCTCACATGTCATTGGCCAGAACTTAACACGTGACCCCTATTAGGCAGAAGACCAGGAAATGTAAGCAAACGAGTGGGATTCTTCGAGATGTGTTACTGTCTCTTCCGTAAGGTCTGATGCTACGTAAGGTCATCTTTCTGTCCTTACAGAATCATCTCAAGGGGCGCCTGGTGAGCTCGGTTAAACGCCTGAATCTTGATCTCGGCGTTGTGCGTTCCAGCCCCACGTGGAGTATAGCGATTACTTAAATAAATAAAACTTTAAAGAAACCATCTCAGCTCAAGGTTGCATCCATGTTTTGGGGGAAGAAAAGATCTGGTACAGTTTCTTCATCGCAAAGCTGAAAATCCCAATGTGAGCATTTAGTTGGTGTTACATATCCTCTTTGTGGTGAGTTTACAGCCAGAGATCTGGTTCTACCCATAAGCTCTGTCCACTCAGCCCCGTGAGTGTGAAATTGTAGCAACTAGAACAATTTGGATGTCTGTTTTTGGTGCAAGAACTTTTCATTGTTTATAACGGGAAATATTCTAAAGGCTAATACTGATACTGAAGCACGTGAGGGCAACTTGTCCCATTAAGCATTTCATCCGGAACATGCGGAGACCTTTCCCACTCATGTCTGAGGCGACTACATCTGTGGCATCAATGAGAATGTATGATTGCTAGGTGTTGTCTGGTTAGCATCCAATTATGTACACTGTATTTATTTTAAATTTAGAAGATGCACACCAGAGGGTTCCAGGAATGACATGGGAAGAAACTGGCAGCGCACTGAATGGAAAAAATTAATGACTTGAATTATACAGCCTGTGCATCGAAGCCGACAAGAGGGGGAGAAAGGAGGGCACAGGTGTTCACACTGTAGTCCGCCGACAGTCCTGGGCGGTGCTTGAAGAGCAGTCACCCTCCGCGCCCCTGTCCGTCACATCCTTTACCTTCATGGCAAGGCGAGGCTCTTTGGATCACGCCTGTGCAACAATTTCGGGAGTACAAAAGTAATGCCCCTAAACAGACTTCCACAGCAAACATCTTTGTAGAGAACAGATCCAACTGTTAAGTTTCAGTGAAATCACTTTGTCAGCTCCACAGGGCTAGAGGGTGGTGGGGAGTGAGCAGAGCCAGAGCAAAGAAACACAGAGTGGGCCTTGGGCATTTCTGCTGATGGAAGGAATCAATATCTGTTGGGCTGCTACCCTGGGAAGCACCTGTTATGTGTCAGGGACCTTCACATACATTGTCTCCTTCATCCCTCAGGATTACCGCTAAGTTTAGAGGCAAAGAAACTGAGGTCAGCCTGATTGCCTTGCCCTGGGTTCGGTTGTGTCCCCTCAAAATTCATACATTGAAATCCTGGCCCCCTAATACCTCAGAATATGACCTTCCTTGGGCATAGGGTCCTTGCAGAAGTAATTAGTGGAGATGAGGTCATATTAGAGTCGGGTGGGCTCCAAATACAATATGACTGATGTTCTGATGCAAAGGGGGAAATTTGGAGACAGACACCCACATACACGCAAGGAGGAGGCCGTGAGAGTGGAGGTAGGGATGCTAGTGATGCTTCTACAAGCCAAGGATACCAGAGATTGCCAGTAACCACCCCAACCCACGCCCAGAAGATAGGAGAGAGTCAGGGAACAGGTTCTCCCCCAAACCTTCGGAGGAGGAACCAGCCCAGCCAACACCTTCATCTCAGATGCCTGGCCCCCAGAACTAACAGACAATAAATGCTGTTGGTTAAGCCCTCAGTCTGTGCTCCATTGTTCTGGCGGTCCCCGCAAATTAATACAACATGGTTACGAAGCAGAGGGCCACTAGGTCTGTCTGAGTCCAAACCTTGTCTGCGAAGGCAGGGTCAGTACTCGCCTTGGCACCTGCTGTGTGCGGGCATGTCCCGAAGTCTCCCCTCCCTTTATATAAAGGAGGAAACTGAGGCCCAGAGGTTAGACTGTCCTGTCCAAGGCTTCACAGCCAGGTAGGCCAGGGCAGAGGCAGGTTTCTCTGTGCTTTTGCGTATGTGACATCGTGATTCTTCTCCTCGTTGTTCCAATTTCAGAATGTTCAAGACAGCTTCTTGGATTCCTGGTAAATCAGGAGCAGAAAGCAAAAAAAGGATTGTTCCTGACATGGAAGTGCCTGAAAGCTTTTCATGGGGAAAGGATTTGGGATCCTGGCAGGTTGTAGTCTCAGAACCAATCAGTCATTTGTTCTGTGAGTTAGGTCTTACTCTTCTCATATTACCCATGAGAAAACAGACTTGGAGACCGTGTAGCTGTTGGGGAATGGCGGCCTAAACCCCAGCCTTGTAGACCGCAGGGGCTGATCCGGGCACACAAACTGTGCTGCCCTGCCCAGAGTCCTTGGGTGCACTCTGCTCTTGGCCTCCCCTCTCCGAGGCTCATTCTTTGGCTTCCTGGCCCTCTTACCTCTTATCCGTCTTTTCTGTGGTTCCCTCTGGACTTCGGTGACAGTCTTCCATGTGACGTGTGTCATAGACAGTAGAAGCCATGTTCCCACACCACCATGGAGGACTTGTAAAAGGCTGATGGAAAATCAGTTTGTGACCCTTTGATGACCATCACCTCCAAAAGAGGGCTGGGTTTAGGGAAAGGGTTTCTTTGGAGAGCCCTGTCTCCATGGAGGTGATGGGGGCAGGGGTTTCTATTCTTATCTCTAATCTGTTGGAAGAGGTGCCACTGTGCCCTTGGCTTGGGATATGCCTCTGAGCTGTGGGGCAGGGCATACTGGTGTATGACTTATACCCAAGAGAGCCGTGCTGTGGGAAATAACTGTATTCTCACCTGACCAAACTGCCCGTGTCCCAAGGACCACGGGTGAGTCAGGTGGGGCAAGTCACCCTCTCTACCCTCACTTATGTCCATTCTTCGTTCAGTCACAGTGAATCAGTAGCATTGAATCAGTTCACTAAGTGTGTTGGGCTTTCTTTGACCCCCAGGCTTCTGCACATGCAGCTTACCCCACCCCCCCCCCCCGAATACTCTGCCTCACCCTTTCTCCTGGTGAGTTTGAATCAGTCCTCTGCTCCAAAGTTGAGATAGCACTTTCCCTGGGACCCCAAAAGTTGAGTCAACTTTCACTCATGGGCTCACTGGGATTTGAGCCTTCCGCTTCAGAAGGCTCCTGCACCAGTCTGAGAACTCCTTAGGTGAGGAGCACAGTCTAGTTCGCACCTTCCTCCCAGAGCCCACTGCAGGGTCTCTTTTGTTCTACAACATCTAATGAATGAATGAATGAATGAGTGAATGAATGGGAACCCCAAGGTGCTCCTTGACAGGGTCATCTTGGGGCAGTCACATCCTAAGAGGGCTGTGGGCCAGTAGTTCCTTCTCAGCCCAGTTGACCCCCAGCCATGTGACGGGTGAGTGGCCCCAAACAGCAGAGAGGGAGGAGGGCAGAGGGATGTCTCCCCTGTAAAGCCTTGCCATAGATGGGGGGGCAGATATTTTGTGAGTGTTTCAGTGATCGGGAAGTACTTTAGAAGTGTGACAAAAGTGCCAACAGAAAGAAAACAATAGTCCCGTTTGCCCCCACTTACTAATGGGGTGTCCGGAGGAGGCTCCACCCCTTCGCTGAAATTTCATTTCCTCAGTGGTAAATGGGTATCGCCACATACCCTCCTCCCTGGCTTATTACCAGGGGCAGCTACATGTGTGAAAATATGGTGAGGCTGTCAAGACGCAAAAGGGAGCTGGGGCTGGCTCGTTCTTTCTGGGCCGCTGCTGTGACAAGGTAGTACCTGCCCGCAGGTGTGTTCTAAGGGTACAGGGTGCAAAGTATTGTGTGTCATCCACCTGTCCCTCTTAGGGACTTCAAGAGATGTATTTATTCCAGACCAGACTCTGGCATTTGTGGGAGACACCAAAATGAACACACAGTTTCTGCCTTCAAGGAACCTATAATTAAGTACAGGAGCTAAGACCTTTAATAGCTACTTAATGTACTAATATATGACCTTGATGTCCACTGTCATCCCCTGGCCCTTTAAAATCTCAAGATTTGCCGAAAGCTCTCAGACAGTCTTCCATGCAAGTCCAAAACCATCCCCAAGATTTGTGAGAAGTCCCGTCCTTGGAGGATCACAGCCCCTCAGTCACCGACCGGCTCTGCATCCCCGCAGCCTCTGACTGTAGATCAACTTAGGGACAAGCTTCCTGTCCCTGTCCACTGCCTCGGTAAGCCAGACACGGGGGAGCCTTGGTTCCCTTCCCAAATATCCCAACTCTGACAGCGCTGTGCTCACGCACCTGTGCCTGCGTGCATGCGTGTGTTTGTTGTGTGCGTGTAGCAGACTTTATTGGAGGTCTGGGAGGAAGAGGACACGGAGGGGTTTCCAGTGCAAAACTGCAACACTTAAAGTCGAGTGTTGCATCACAAAGTCTCCTGGCCGCCCCGACTCTGAGGATGTCACCACGTGGTACCCCGGCCACATCCCATCTCACTCGCTCTTGATCCTTTTTTGCCTCTCACCGTCCTTCCCCACCTCTCCTTCCCATTCTCTCCATTGTCCAAAGCCTTCACACTCCTTTCTGCAGAGCAACTCCTTTCTCCCACACATCTTCCGGGCTCACTTCCAGAGTCCCGCCCTGCAGATCCAAACTCTCCCAGGGGGGTGGACCCAAGGGTCTTCAGGAGGCTGACTGTTCACAGCAACCACGTGTCTCCATTCTCCACGACTGGGGCCTTTGGAGGCAGGGCAGAGAGGCAGATTCCAGTCAGAGGGATCCTGGCAGGAGGGATATGAGCCTGGGGCCAGGAGAGCAGGGCCATACCCTCTGGCCACCAGTGATGCAGCCTGTTGAGAGAAGGGACGGACCCAAGGTGGACAGGAAGGACAGAGGGAAAGCAGAACCCCGTTCTGCCCCAGCACCGCACTGGCCCCTAATTTGCTTGTTTACTTTTTATTCAACTAGCCTATATACATATGACATACGTTTATGTATAATATATATACTTTTCATATATATTTGTATTTTATAATATATGTGTATCACCTATTTGTAAATACATGTAATTCAATAGTTATCTCTATATAACACACGTGAAATACATTCATTAAACATATAAATGTAAATTTGTATTTACACTCACACACCGACTGTGCCTGTGTACCTTACGCCAGCACCCAGGCCTTGAAGCAGACCGTGCCAGCACCCAGATGCTCCCCTTGCAGCCCCCACATGAAGCACTCTTCTGACTACTCACTGCCCAGATCTATTCTGCCTGTTTTTGTACTTTACATAAATGGAATACTAAAGTTGGCCCTCTTTCACACCTGGCATCTTTCAGCATTTTATCTGTGCTCTGCGCCCCCATTTAGGGATGCGGTCATACATAGCACCCCCTCTTTACAGTTGGTACTGGGTGACTATGCCGTGATATATTTGTATATTCTATTGTGGATGGACATAGATTGTTTCTAATTGGGAGTGACGGTGGAGCCTTTGCTTTTGAACCCGATACTTGCAAAAGGCCAGTTACTTGGAGGGACACAAAAGAGTCCCTCATTCACTCAGCAAACATCTGTAGTGACTTTGCTGTGCCAGGTGGGTGGACGAGCGCTGGAACCCGACAGAGAGCAAGGTCCACGCGTCCCAGCCCTTGTGGAGCTGACCATCCGTATGGGAGGTGGGTGTGTGGGCAGACAATTAGAACAGGAGACTTAGATGGGGCACCTGGTGGCTCGGTCGGTTAAGCATCTGACTCGCTCAGGTCATGATCTCGCCGCTCGTGAGTTCAAGCCTGCCTCGGGCTCTCTGCTCTCAGCACAGAGCTGGCTTTGAATCCTCGCTTTCCCTCTGTCTTGCCGCCCCCCCCCCCCCCAATAAACATGAAAAAAAAAAGCATTTCAAGAACACAAAGATTTAGAGCTTAGTCAAGGATGGAGAGGACCAGCAAAGGGAGGATTTGAAGGGAATCAAGCAAAGGGGGCTGGAGAGAGTATGTTCCAGGAGAAGGAACAGCTTGTGCAAAGGGCACATTCGTCAGACTCCAACCTCCCTAATGCTGAGGCCTAGAGAATGGGGTGGGGGTAGGTCAGGCTGCACTGGTAGGCAGGGGCGGATCTTGAAGGGCAAAGAGAGCCACTTTAAGGAGCTGGGGCTTTTCTTGAGGACAAAGAGGCTCCATCTACATGGACATATGGCGTCAACCGCTTTGCCTTTTTAGAAGCCCCTCATGGTTGCAGCTCAGGGTGGGTGGAAGCAGGCATGCCTGGACACAGATGGACAGGCAGGGCATGTTTAGTCCGAGAAGAGGTGGTGGGCCTGAGTCCCTTTCCCCCCGCTCCTGTCCCCAGACATGGACCTCACAGCGTAGCCTACAGGGCAGTGGATTCGCCAGAGACCTTCACGGAGCACATTTGCTTAGGGAGTCCCACATGCTTCCACTAGTCCCCTACGATGTTTCGTCTGGAAGCTTCCAAACTGAACTCTCATCTAACCTTTTTGTGTTTCTGGAGCCCTCGCTTCCCATTCAGAACTCTGACCCTCGATGGCCGTTTCCTCCGGAGTCGCCTGGCTTGGCTCCTCTGAGGCGAGGAGTCTGGGAAAGAGAAGGCTGGGTCTTGCCTCGTGGGGAAAGAGACAGCTGCTGGGCCACATTTCCTCCGCCTTGCTTACTCTGCATTTTTGGGTGAGCTGTTTTTGTTTAATGTAAGCAGAGCAAATCCATCCATAGCAAAATCAGAGAAAATAACTTGTTGATGTGTAAACCAGGATGTCACAAATAACCCTGTTTGTTTAATTATAGCAGGCTGAGTGTTGTGAGCAGAGAAGGGGGTGGTGATGGCAGTGGTGGTGATAGAAGGGGATTTCAGGATACCGGTGCCCGTGCCGGCGTCCCATAGGCTTGCAGAGGAGACCTTGAGGAAAATGTGAACGCCTGGAGCCACGTGGATAAAGTGGGGCACATATGGTACATGAGTCAAGGTCAACGGAGTGGGTAGATGGCTTTTGGTGCTAATGGGAATTCGCTGTGGAGTCGCTAGACAGAAAAATTAAATCATAGGTGAAAGGAAAAAAAGAGGGAAATAATAAGACTGTGAGCGTAGGAAATTTTGACTTTAGGACTAACTGTTTTATGAAGAAGTTCTTCCCTGTGAAAGGCATCAATCTGGTAGAAGGCAGAGGACACCGGGCATGGGAAGAGGGGTCTCCCCACCCCCACCGCACCTACCATTGGCTCCTTTTCCATTTCAGGAAGAACCTAGAAACTAGGACTTTAGAAAAGTTAGCAGGAATGTAGCATAGCAATTGAGATCATGGCTTTGGATTTAGGGAGGCCTGGGTTCAAGTTTGGGCTCAAGTTTCTCTTCTCTCCTATGTAACCCTAGGAGTTAGCTCACTTTACCTGCCTTGGGTGTTGGGGTAATCCAATTCAAGAGGCATAGATGAGATCTTAGCACCGTACCTGGCACAGAGGTAAATATCAGTGAATAAAAGACAGGTATACGCCACTTTTCAAAAGTTCACGTTATGTCACTTTGCTTTTACAAAATCTTTTTACAAAGACTTAAATAAGTCTTTTTACAAAGACTTAAATTAGTACCTGTTTTCACTAACTGAAAGGAATCCAAAGAGGAAATTTGCTTTTATGAAAAAAGGCGAAGAGTAAAAATAGTTCGGCATTTGTTTTGCCTCTCAAGCTGTTACAGAGGCAGCACCACCACCCCCCAGCATGGAGAAAGGTGTCGCCAAGCTCCTTCCCGTCGAACTACACTCAGCATCTCAGCATCAAGGCGCCAGAGCTTTGAACTGTGTCTTTGAACATCTGTGCTTTATCTCAATTTATTTTGTGCATCCATTAGTAAGACGTGTCCTAAGGAATTAGGAAAGCTTTCATAGGAAAGCTCTCCTTTCGGACAGCAGGGGAAGCCTGTACATATATCAGAATGAGAAACGAAAGCTGCGAACAAGGGTGTGTTAGGTGATGCTGTTCTGGCACATACCAAGTGTCCCTGTCACATGCATCACCTCGCAGGAGCTGCCCCAATGCCCCCATTAAGCTTTTAAGGAAGAAGTCACTCTATTTCCTTTTTAAGAGA
This sequence comes from Acinonyx jubatus, assembly GCF_027475565.1. NCBI lineage: Eukaryota > Metazoa > Chordata > Mammalia > Carnivora > Felidae > Acinonyx > Acinonyx jubatus. Next base: position 130,095,399 of record NC_069386.1, on the reverse strand, counting down.
GAGAAAGCACAAGTGGGGGAGGGGCAGAGAGCAAGGGGGGTGGGGGGGGAGAGAGAGAGAGAGAGAGAGGGAGGGAGAGAGAGAGAGAATCCCAAGCAGGCTCCATGCTGTCAGCACAGAGCCTGATGGGGGTTCGAACTCATGAACCTCGAGATCATGACCTGAGCCAACACTGGACGCTTAACTGACTGAGCCACCCAGGCGGTGCCCCAAGGAAGCAGTCATTCCAAAGGGGCTTAAGACTTTCCTCAAAGACAGTAACACATTGGGTAGTTAATTGACTTTTTGGGGAGATGAGAGAACATGACAATTACCTTCAGAAATTTGGCTCTGAAGAAAAAAAGGTCACATTATAACTTTCCTGGGCTCATGGCACCTTTGCCCTCATGGGCCTTTTTCCTCCATGAGGAAAGGAAAGGAAAGGGAAAGGGAAAAAGGGAAAGGAAAGGAAAGGAAAAGGGAAGAAAAAATAAAATAATTATATTGTGTCACTACATTGGTAAAAGGATGCATGTAATATAGGTTGGCTGCATTATTATATATTCTTCATAATCATTTTTATTCTGGTTTTGAAAGAAATTAAAATATTTTTGTGGTGTCTAGGCCCCTGGCCTATTGGTGGGCCCGAGTTAGGAGCATGGAAAGTAAAACATTTTTTTTAAAGTTTCTTTCTTTTGAGAGAGAGAGAGAGAGAGAGAGAGCACAGGCGGTGGGGGTGGGGGGAGGGGGAGAGAGAGAGAGAGAAAAAGAAAGAAAATCCCAAACAGGCTCCTCTCTGTCAGTGCAGAGCCCCATGCGGGTCAGAACCCATGAACCGTAAAATTGTGACCTGAAACAAGATAAAAAATCAGACTTTTAACTGACTGAGCCACCCAGGCGCTCCAAGCATTTTCTATGGAAGTGAAAATTTTATGAAAACAAGGAAATGCATTGCGTTTTGCACACAGCTACCTTTATTTAAGTAAAAGAGAGCTTTTTATTTTGAAACTTATTCTGTTTTGTTTTCTTTCGTGGTTAAAACGGGCTTTCCGTCAGGAAATGATCATGAAATTACATAGTAATTTTATTTATTTATTTATTTATTTATTTATTGGTTTGTTTTTTATGTATTGTTAATCGGACAAGATAAAAACAGCTCTGGGTTCACCTCTGCCCTGCTCAGGTTCCCAGCTTGCTTTCCTAAGGAACAATATTCCTTTGTTGAGCCACCCCTCCCCCACTCTCAGTAATTCTGATTTGGGTGGGGGTGGTCACACCCCCCCTTGAGCTGGTCTGGCCAATCAGAGTAGTCCTTGTGGGCGCTGATTGGTTCAATGATAATAAGCACTTGATTGCAGACAAGGCCAATGGGAGCCCAGCCTAGAATTCGTGCGGTGGGTGATCTGAGAAGGAGGAGCTCTGTTCCTACTAGGATCCCTGGTAAAAAGGCAAGTGTAAATTTCCAGCTCCCAGCGGCTACCCGTGGTAAATACCTACCTAAGAGTGAAGCCATGGCAGAGAAAAACATAACAAAGAGATAGAAATGAAGCTCTGGTAGCATCAGTTGAACACCTGGATTTAGTTATGCCTGAAGCTACTTAATCCTTGGGATTTAAATTACAGCAACCAATAATGTTTTTTGTGTGTTCATCGCTTAAATCCGTTTAAATTTAGTTGTTTTTAATCAAACCAAAAATTCTGTCTAATACACCTGGCAACCTCAGAATTTTTTTTTTTTAATGCCTTACCTGGGAAAGGGGGGGTGTCTGGGGGACTCCGTTGGTTAAGGGACTGACTCTTGATTTCAACTCAGATCACGATCTCTTGGTTCATGGGATCCAGCCCTGCCTCACCCTCCTCGCTGACAGTGTGGAGCCTGCTTGGGATTCTTGTTCTCCCTCTCTCTCTGTGCCCCTGCCCCACTTATGCGCTCTGTCTCCCTCTTTCTCAAAATAATAAACAAACAAACTTTGAAAACGCCTGGGTAGCTCAGTCAGCTGAGCATCTGACGCTTGATTTCAGCTCAGGTCCTGATCCCAAGGTTGCGAAATTGAGTCCTGTGTCTGGCTCTCACTAAGTATGGAGCCTGCTTAAGGTTCTCTCTCTGTCTCTCTCTCTCTGTCTCTCTCTCTCACTCGTGCTCTGCCCCTCTCCCCTGCTCATGCTCTCTCTCAAATAAATAGTTTAAAAAGAAATATATAAAATAAATAGAAATGCCTTATGAAATACATATATACATGTCAGAGAGTGTTTGTTCTGTGCCTACATAGAGTAAAAGTAATGTTCAACCAGTGTTTCCACTTGGATGACTTGGCTTCTGCAACCACCCTCCTCTTCCTTTCATTTTCTAAAAAATAACTTTAGGGGTTCCTTCCATCAGCAACTGGCTCCCTTGAAAGAGATTCTTCTGAATAAAAAATGACCTCTTTTTGTGTATCAGGAACAGGTAGAACAGGCCTTCCCTGCACTGTGTCCCAGAAATGTGCTATTGGAGAACTCCTCCGAGAGGAAAATCAACAATGACAATCAATATGCGTGATTCATTCACTATGGGCAGTATTTCCCAAAGTGTGGCCCCTGGACCAAAGCATCGGCATCATCCAGGAACTTCTTAGAAATGCAAACTTCTTGGGCCCCACCCTAGATTTACTGAATCAGAACCTCTGAGGGTGGGGCCCAGCAATCTCTATTTTTACAACCCTGAGACGCACTAGCTCTGGGGTTTCCTCTTTGGGTTACTATAGATGCAGCTACTGGGTGTTTGAAATCAAACCACGGTAACTGTGGTAGAATCAATCTGGATTTGCAATTCTTTTTTCACGTTGAGGATAGGAGGGGTCGAATATAATAAATTGGCTGTTTTCTTTTTTTCCTTTTTGTTCATTAGTAGTTTGCTAAATACACGTTGTTTTTATTCTTTCCTCAAGCACTTGCTTTTTCACACTTGACTCAGCATATTTGACTATATATACTTCCATCAATGTTGAGAGCCAATTAGTATCTATTATCCACCTCCATTTAGAAGGTTAGACCTTGATAGTGCATCGTGTCTTTCTTCCCTCTTCCATTTTCTCTCCTTTCCCTCATTCCCAGGTTTTGTTGAAATCTTTTGGGATTTAACAGGTAGAATTTTTTCTTAACAATTAAGCTTCACAGCCATGTTTTTGGTGTTCTATTGGGCTTTACTGGTTTTATTAGTTTCTTTGCTCACCACAATTGGCGTGTGACCTATCTTCCTCTTTCTTGGATTCATTTTTCCTATTGTTGGAGTACATCCCCTAGAGAATCTTTCAGAAAGCATTCATGGAGAGGAACTTTCTGAGTCCTTGTTCATCTAAAATAGTTATTTTTATTTTGCACTTAAATAGTTTTTGGCCTGGTATAGAATTCTAGATTCAAAATTGTTTTTGTTTTTTTGTTTTTTTCTGCAGAGCTTTATAGTACTTCATCTTATGGGATTTTATATTTATTGCACTTGAGAAGTCTGATGATGTCCTTCTGTTTGTTCTTCCTTGAAAGTTAAACTATTGGGATTTTTTTTCCTCTCTGGAATTTGTTTTCTTTATTCCTGGAAATTTTACCAATATGCCTGGGGCCAAATCCTCCACACTTCTCTCTCTCTCTCTCTTTTTTCAGTATTTTGTGGGCTCTTTTAGTATGAAAATTTGAGAATCTCTTTAAGTTTGACATTTTTTTGAAATTTTATTTGATTATTTCTCTATCTATTTTCTTTTTGGATATTCTTTGAGACAGAGGTTGGAACTCCTGGTTCTGTGTTATATATTTTTTTTAAGGCTTTTTTATTTTCAAGTAATCTCTACACTCAATGTGGGGCTCGAACTCACACCCCGAGATCAAGAATCACACACTCCACCCGCTAAACCAGCCAAGCACTTCCTGGTGCTGTTTTTTATACTCAATTTTATATCTCCCACATTTCAATGCTTGGAATTTTACATTATGTCCTGGGTAGATTCCTTGCCTCAATATTTCAGTTCTTTATGCACTCTTCATTTGTATGGATTTTATTTATCAGTCCATCATTTGTGGGGATTTTTTCATTTGAAAATATTGTAAGCCATAGAAAATTGCAGAAGATAGCATAACACCCATGCACACATCACTCAAATAATAAACGTTGAGGTTTTGTCATATTTGCTTTAGTTCCTTTTAATAAAATATTGTTGATAAAATTGCAGTTTATTCCTCTCCTTTCTAAATTTACTCTTCTCTCTACTCCTTTTCTTCATCTTCCCCAGAGCAATTACTATCATAAATATTATTTGTTTATATGTGTATAAATTCTACCATCACCCCTCAGTCTTTCCTAGGTTTTTGTTATTGCTTTTGCTTTGTTTTGTTTTGTTTTCACATTTTAAGATAAATAGTAGTGTCACACTGGATTTACCTTTCTGTAGCTAGTAGTTTTTTTTTTTTTCACTCAACAATAAGTTTGGGGAAACTTTTTTAGGTTGTTGGGTGTCTAGTTCATTCATTGTAGGAATATGTGCAATGTATTTATTCATTCCACTAATGATGGATATTTAAGCTGTTTCTAAGTTTTTTGCTCTGAGAAGCAACACTTCAGAGAATACGTGTGCTTGTCTACTTGTACATGCATGAGAGTTTCTCTAAGATTTATATTCAGAGAAAGAACCGCTTCGTCAAATGATACGCACATTTTCAATTATTAAAAAAACTGTTAAATTGCTTTCCAAAGATGATACACAGGTGGCATTCTTATATGTTTCTACCAATGGCGTTTGAGAATTTGTGGTTCCCCCCATCTTCACCAACTGTAGATCTTGTCAAACTTTTCCGTTTAGGAAAGCTGATGGGTGAAAGGAAAAAAAAGGAAAGCTGATGAGTGAAAATTGTTTCTTCTACTGGGCTTTTGTTTTTGTTAATCAAGATTTTAGTTTCCAAGAATTCTTTTGTTTCTAGGAACTACTTTTCATAGAAGTTTTGTCTGTCTATCTGTCTATCTATCTATCTATCTGGATATGCAGCTGTCTCAAATGTCTCTGAGGATATTAATTATATTTATTAAAAAGCATTTCCTGGGGCACCTGGGTGGCTCAGTCAGTTGGGCATCCGGCTTCAGCTCAGATCATGATCTTGCCTTTCGAGTGTAAGCCCCACGTCAGACTCTATGCTGACAGCTCAGAACCCAGAACCTGCTTCTCATTCTGTCTCCCTCTCTCTCTGCCCCTCCCCAACTCATGCTCTGTCTCTGTCTCTCTCTAAAATAAATAAATATTTTAAAAAAAATTTTTAAGTTCCTTTCCCTTTTTTTTGGTTCTCCATTGAATGAATTCTGTTTCTTCAGGTGTAAGTTTTTCTGGAGGTGAGTTGGTGCCTCTCTTTCATTCTGTTAGTTTTTCTAAAAGTATTGGCAGTTCTTAGCATCTGCTTGTCCATATCACTCTGGCTAGAGTGGATTTCTCAGCCCACATGAGAATCCCTATTTACCTGACCATGCCTGCAGGTGCTTAGTAGAGAAACCTGACTCCCCCATACAGGAGACAGAAAAGAGACATATGCAAGGGGTTTGTGTTGTGAGCATGAGATTTTCCGTCCACTGTGATGGCCATGGATGGCTGGGGTACTGCTCAGCTATCCTGGCCAAGAGGCTCCTGTGGGAGTTTTCTCCTAGTTCTGGAGGCTAGATGTATGTCCAAGATGAAGATGTGGGCAGGGTCGGTTTCTTCTGTGGCCTCTTTCTGTGACTTGCTGGTGCCCTCCTTCTCCTGTGTCTTCACTTGATTTTCCTCTATGCCCATCTGTCCGAGTCGCTTCTTATAAAGACACTGGTGATACTGGGTTATGGCCATTCTAACAGCCTCATTTTAATGTAATCACCTCTTTAAAGGCACTATCTTTAAGTAGGATTACATTCTGAAGTACTGGGGTTAGGACTTTGACATATGAAGTTGGAGGAGACACAACTCAGCCCATAACAGTCCTATTCTAGGGTTCTGCTGAAAAAAAAAAAAACCTCTTTTTCCTGTAAGGCCTCTCTTTATTCTATCTTGTTTATGCCATAGTATACAAACTGGACAGTCTCATATGGAGGTTAGCAAATTTGTTTAATTGAATCCTGTGATTAGATATTTAGCTGTACTTCCCTCCCCCCCTCCTCCTACCCTTTCAATTATAAACAGTCTGGGCAATAAACTTCTTGTGGCTAAATAGATGTCCACAATTATTTTCTCCTATACAAGTTTTCATAATTCAAATTAGATAGAATGTGAAAGATGAATTAAGGAAATTTATTTGCATCACAGGGATCTCTAATGATTACAACTGAAATGCCTAGTGAGAAGTCGTGTCAAGCATGTAAGGGAAAAAGCTGTGGAACAATCTGGAATGAACAAGGGAGCTTCTAGAATGCTGACAATGTTCTGTTTCTTGATTTTGGTGCTGGTGACATGGATATGTCATACGACGTGAATGTGTGCATTGAACTATATGCTTATGATAATGTATATTTCTGTACAGATAATATACTCCAATAAAAATTAAAAGAGGGAGAATCTAGTGAGCGGGCAGCTTAGGAACACAGTAACTTTGAGTACTGCTGGAGCGGTCGGCATTGCATTTTTTAAAGACAGTTATGAATGATGTGCTGTGTAGCAATTTATTTTAATGGTCTGGTGGTTCTCAACTCTGGCTGTACATTAAAATTGCCTGGGGATGTGTTTTAAAAAATCCTGCTGTCCAGCCCCACTCCAGATCAGCTCAGTCAGAGCCCCTTGGGGGTGGGGCTCCAGCACCAGTATGTTTACAAAGCTCCCCAGTGACTCTAGTGTGCAGCCAGGTTTGAGCAAAAGTGGTCTGGAAACAAAACTATTTTTATTATCTGTGTTCTCTTCTGATTTGCTCAGTGACTTCAAATTTTTTTTTTTGTCCGTTTAGATCCACCATTCCTTTCACAATAATAAAAAATGCACGTGGAGTTAGAATGTACTTTATTACCAACGTTCCTACAGGACAAAAACAGAACTTTTTACTGTAAATGTCAATTTAGTAGCTACTCACATCCTTTTTATTTGAAATCATAGAAATAACTTCTTTAACAAAGCAACTGTTGTGAAGTCAGGGATTATTGTGTTATACTCGGATGCATTCTTGGAATTAAAATTATTGGTTCACATGGGTGCTTCATCTTTTAGCTTCTGGTATCGTTCAGTTGTCTGCCGGGATTCCCATGGATAGAAGAGCAGGCTGGCTGCTCCCCAGTCTTGCTGCTTCCCCCTCCCTTCCTTTTTTTTTTTTTAAGAAAAGTATGTTCATCACACAAGTCCTAATTGTATATAAAATACTAAGGAGAAAGCTAAAACGACCCGGAGTTCTACCACCCAGGTAATCATCCTTACCATGTTCTTGTCTCGCTATCTCAGTCTGTGTACAGATGTATGTAACGTGCAACAGGGGAGACAGGTGTCAGCCTCTCTTTCTTCCCGCACACCACCTCCTCCAGATGCTCTGTGGTCAGGATAGGAGGCCTGAGCCTGGCACTGGGATCATTATTATTTTTAAAGAACTGAGAATATAATCATTTCAGAAGATGTATACGTGCAATGTGTGTGTATATATATGTTCTGTATACACACACACACATTTTTTCTTCTAGATTCAACTGAGTGGTCTTTGAAAAGAAATTTTAGGTTTATTTTACATGCTTTAGGAGAGAAGCAGCTCCAGCCTGTTCCTCTTTCCTCCCCCCTCGCCATGTCCAATCCACATCTACCCCCACCCTCACACCAGGACTAAGTGGAGACGAAAATGACTGACCTTCTACCGGCTCCCAAGCTGTAGAATCTCAAGACACAAGAAGGGACTAGGGCATGGGACCTCTTCAATGGGCGTTCTCTGCAAGGTCACTCACACTGGATAGGAACATGTAAAACATCTACAGTCAAACTTATCATCTGCCCCATCTTGATTCTTAGTCCAGGTCATGGTCACTGGTGTTTCTCAGGCTTCTAAATGGGAGCTTACAGTCACACGTGGCCCTTCTTATCTCTAAGCAGAATGTAGCCATTTTGCCCTGACTGATTCTGCCTTTTTTTTTTAATTTACATCCAAGTTAATTAGCATATTGTGCAATGACGATTTTAGGAGTAGAGTCCAGTGATTTATCCCCTACGCATAACACCCAGTGCCCATCCCGACAAGTGTCTTCCTTAATGCCCCTCACCCATTTAGCCCATCCCCCACCCCACAACCCTTACAGCACCCCTCAGTTCTCTATAGTTAAGGGTCTCTTATGTTTTGTCCCCCTCTCTGTTTTTATATTACTTTTGCTTGCCTTCCCCTATGTTCATCTGTTTTGTATCTTAAATTTCACATATGAGGGAAGGATTCTGCCTTTCTTAACTGGCTGCTCCTCTCCAGGCTGTGGGGTGAGGCTCACTCTCAGAGTCACCTTCTACAACAGATCTGATCCTGCCCCTTTCCTGTTTTCAAGTCTTTCTGGGCTTCCTCTGGTCCCCAGAAACAAGTCCAAGTCCCTAGCTCAGTGGTCAAGGCCCTTCACCATCAAGATCCCTTCACTGCTTCATTCTGGCCCTGGCTGCCCTCCAAGGCACCACCAACATGCCAGCTGCTGTCAAACACCCAAGCGTCTGCGTCTTTGCAGGGCTGACCTTTGTCTCAGAACAGCCTTCCTCACCTGAGCTCTCAAAACCCAATTTAGATGTCTTTAGAAGGCATCCTGAGTTCTCAAGACCCAGTTTAGGTGTCTTTAGTTTGGGAACATTCTCCTTAACCCCCTATCCCTCCTAGGGCCAATCCTGAAAGGGGGGGGGGATGGTGATGGCGCAGGGGGGCAGGAAGGTCATTTGAACTGGACCACACGTTCAGGAATAATCTCAAATTCGGACTTTTGACGCTATCTTCAAAAAGATGCATATGTACACACATACATTCACAGGATAATAGCCTGATTGCATTGAAAAGGAAGAAGATTCACCATGTGCCTCTAACCATGTCTCATTACCCAACCACACTGGTCAATAGGTGCTATACATTGATGGTTACTTTTAGATAATAAGCTGTGATTATGCAATGACAGACGCAATCACATTGTGCTGTATGTTTGATGGATGCAATATTTGAAACACCTCACAGATTTTATAACTTTTTGGCATTTTCTTTTCTTTTTAATATACTGCAGTGAAGTCTATGTAACTCTCTGCTTGGTCTCCTTTAGAAGTCAAGATACCTCCATTATGATGCCCACTGTATTACATCGCAGCAAAACCAGGTTATCCAACAGGCTGAGCTCAGTGTACATAAGAGGAAACAGCTTTGCTCTCTCCCCCCACTGCCATCCACCATACTCTGTGGCCTCTCCCTGCCCCATGGCTTTTCAGTCACTTGCAGCTGTGACAGCAGTTCTTTTGGGGGTACTGTAGAGGCCATTCCAGCATGGATCAAAACTTCAATCTCACATCCTGTTCCATGGGGCTCCCATCCCAGCTCAGGCCAGTGGTTAGAGGATGCAGTGGGGACAGGAACAGGGCTGGGCTCAACCTTCCAGGTCGTTCTGCTACTCCTTCCCTGCCACCTGCTGATTCCTCCAGAGGTGAGAAGGGGGAGATCATTTGAAGGACAGGGTTGGTGCTCTTGAGATGTGCACAGCAGGCCCTCCCTCACACTAAGGCATTTGTGAATGCCTTAGAGACTTCCTCAACGATGTGGTTGGTCCACGCTCCCTCTGATCTCCAACAAGCCCCTGCATTTCTTATGCTCACCTCCCCGGCACTCACAGGATATTTAGAATGAGGGCCCTTGACCTGGCAGGAGCCCTTGGGAAGGTCCTTCTGTGGAGCTCTCTGGGCCCTGCTTCCACTGCGGCCTTCTCTCTTCTCTCTTTCCTTATGGGAAGCTGGGGCCAGCCTCCTGCCTTCAGTGTCCTACAGCCAGGAGGGAAATACCCCAATTCCATGTTTGTGTCATCCAGACTCCTAGGGACACATCGCATTTTCCGAGGAACTATCTTCCTCGTGCCAGTGGCCTCTGTGAGACAGGCGTTCAAGTCTCTGCAGCTTGGCAAGTGCCTCTAGTTGAGGGGTAAGGGCTCAGCTCCCTTCACAAAGCCCCCTTTAGTCTCTAGGAGCTGTTCTCTTGGGGGTTCCCCCCAGATTGAAAGTGCTCTTTTCTCCTACAAATGCCCCATGTTTGTTTCTATTGCGGCTATAGTATAATAAATTACAAAAACCTAGTAGCTTAGAACAACACATATGTACTCTCTCACAGTTTCTGAAGGGTAGGAGCCTGACACGGTGACACTGTGCTAACATCTGGTGTCGGCAGAGCTGCTGTCCTCCTGGAGCTTGAGGGGAGAGTCTACACCCTTGCCTTTTCCAGCTTCTAGAGGCCTCGGTGTTTCTCGGCTAAGGACACAGCTGCTCATCTATCCTTGAAGCCAGCAACATTGTATCTCCCTGACCTTTCCCCAAGGGCCACATGTGCCTCTCTGACAACAGCCAGGCAAGGTGATTAGATTTGCCCCCAACCCCCGCTGAAAGATCCGGGATAATCTCCACACGCCATGGTCTCCAACCTTAATCAGTCCCGCCAGGCACCAAGTGCATTTATTTATTTATTTATTTATTGCCAAGTAAGGTAACATGTACACAGGTTTTGGGGATTAGTACACGGCATCTTTGGGGAAGCAATATTCTACCACATCCCATTGTTTCCATGACCCTTCCTTCAAATGTCTGCTGTTGTTTTACATAAGCTGGAGGAGAGCAGTGGGACTGACAACAATAGGACAGTCTCAGCCTCATTTCAGTAACTCCTGTGGGGACAGCTCTCTCTAGGATCCAGAGTGGTTATCGCCTCTTGCCCTCGGCTTTGGGGCCGTAACTGGAATTCTAAGCATCTGAAAAAGTCACACGCCATACACCGGCCTTCCCCCTCCCGGCCAAGAGATCCTTGAGGGCAGGGTCTGTTTCTTGTTTGTCAAATATTGGTGCCAGGCACAGTGCCTCGAGCCAGCGAGCCTTCTGGAAGACTTCGTTGTGTGTATGCCAGAAGAGAACCCAAAGTTACCCGCTTCATTGCTTGGAGGAACCCGGGATGTATGACAGTTGTCATGAATGCTGGATAAAATGACATAATACATTTATTTAACAGAGTAGGCGGACTTCAGGCAAATATCAGGCCGCATTAGCTTGCCAAGGAGGGAGAAAGACTTGTGACTTTCTGGACTGAGGATGCTCTCTTGGTGATTGTGATTAGCATGCCAGTATGAGAGAACACCTGATGGGGTTCCAGCCGCCCTTGGCACAAAAGGTTCGCTGCACAGTCCAGATCAGTCTTGCTCAGGCTCCTGGTACTTTACTGCCTGAGAGCTATGGCTCTAAATCCTATTTCTCCTCTTAAACAACTGCAAAGTGGACTGCGGGGAGATTATTTTCGGTGCTGCCTTAGGGGCACTGGGAAGGTGGGGAACCCGTTCGATACTGTTAGCCTGCAATGGAATTGGGCATCGGTGCATTGGGACAAACTGGCTTTCACCCTCCTGTTGACAGGAGTGGACAGACTCGGTTATAGAGCCACTTACCCAACTCTGCCTGCTCCCTCTTATTTATGTTTGGTCCCTAGGCAACCTGAAATTCCTCCTGTGACTTTTAAACAAAGCCCAGGGGAGAGAGAGGTGGATGGGAGGAAGCCTGGGCTGGGCTGGCTGGGATGGAGTCAGTCTCTCACACTCTGGCCTCCTTGTTTTACATACCGTGAATGCTGGAAATGTAGGTCGCACCCAGATTCAAAACACAGTGAAAATCCCCAGATAGCTGTGTGCGTGTGTGTGTGTGTGTGTGTGTGTGTGTGTGTGGTGTGTTTTCATTTATGCCTCATTCTTTATTTGGTGAAGTAGGCTGAATAATGGTGCCCTTGACAGATAATAGGAATGAATATCAGCTAAGAATCCCTGGAGCCTGTACTCATTACCTTATATGGTTAAAAAAAAGGGGGGACTTTGCAAAAGTGATCACTAAGGATTTTGAGATGGGGAGATTGTCACCCTACATTTCCAGAGTGAACCCTAAGTGCTGTAACACATAGTTTAACATAGTTTAATAAGAGGCAGGCAGAGGGGGAATTGACTACCACAGACAGGAAGGCCCTGTGACCAAGGAAGCAGAATTGGGGTGATGTGGCCACAAGCCAAGGAATGGCAAGAACCCCCAGAAGCTAGAAGAGGCAAAGAATGGAGTCCCCAGGACCTCCAGAGGGAGCACATCCTTCTGGGTGCTTGACTTCAGCCCAGTGGTACTGATTTTGGACTCCCCCCTGCAACCCCTGCAGAATTGCAGAGAATAAATTTCTGTGTTTTAAGCCACCAGATTTGTAGCAATTCGTTACAGCCCCAGGAAACGAATACATTTGGTATATAGCTGACAACAGATAACCTACATTATTCATACCTTCAACAAACATTTGCCATGGTGCAGGCACACATTTGAGCCAGGGGGCAGGCAGACGAGGGCTGGGGGACACTCATGGTCCCACACCACCCCCTCAGTCATAGGCCAAATGCTCCAAATGTGCACATTTTTCTGAAGAGAAGCTTTTATCATTTGCGTCAGGCTCTGAAAGGTTCACATCCCCCCAAAGTTAAGAAGCTTTGATGTAAATATTGATGGCCAAAGTTTCTGCCTTGGCTGAGTGACTCCACACTCACCTCCCCCAAACACCTGTAGGACAAAACAACAGCCACAATCACAACAACAACAAAAAGCAAAAGCGCATTCTTTGCCTTTCTTGGGAGACTAGATAGAGACAGAAATTTACATATTGCATTTCATTGTTTATATTAAAATTTAGAGATCATTTGTCTATGCAAATATTTGCCAAGCACTTGGTCCGTGCCAGCTGCTACCCTAAAACACCAGGCATACGGGGGGAACAAGGCAGACCAAAACAGCCCTGCTCTCATGAAGCTGACATTCTAGTTGAGGCGAGCAGACAGAAACGTGGATCCATATGTAACGAGCCTGGTGCCATCACGTGGGAGGCTGAAGCGACAGAGGCTGGTGGCACTGGGACGTGGTTCATTTAGAGAATGGTCAGCGCACTGATCAAAACTAGCTGTTGGTTTTGTTTAGCCGGTAAACAACCTAGCGATACACAGAAGGAAACCATTCAACTAAGAGAGAATTTTTTTCCCTGGTGATATCAGATCTCAGGGAGACTTGTTACATGGTGAGTTGTTACCCAAAGGAAGAGAGGGAAGCTCTGTTGGGTTGTTTAGAATTCCACTTAGAGGAAGGAATACGTTGACAGGCAAAGTGCCCAGAACAATCCAGAAAGCAAACAGGACTTGGGTTTCTAAGTAAATGTGAAGCAGTAATGAGTTGACCAGAAAGAAGAAGCGGGAGGGGGTTGGTTGGGTGTCTTGTGGGATATTTTTGTGTGTGTTTGTTTTCAGTAGTTTGAAACTGAGCCTCGAGACCATGTTTCTAACTTTACTAAACGGTGACAGTAAGCAGTTGTTCACATTCGGGGCTTTCAGATTGACAGAAGGCCCTGGAAGTTTAACTGGGGAAAGTGACCGGAGAAAGCGACCTGGAAAGACCTCCAAACCAGTGGGTGGGCCTTCGGAAGGCCGGTCCCAAGGATCTGGGAGGGAGTGTTGAAAACATACTGCTCCCTGGAGGGCCTGGGCCAGCAGAAATGAGATTTCCAGGGCCCTGGTTCCTGAAATGCGGTTAGGATGCTTGTGCGCAGCAACTTGAAGGTAATAAAACTCTGATTCAATTCCACAAATGGAGCCGACTGAGAGGCAGTACAGGGTGGTGATCGCATGCGAGCGGAGGCGGAGCCGACCTGGGCTGGAACCCGGGTCCCTCTTCTGGCTCCTTGACCTTGGAAAGCTACTTTTCCCACCTGAGTATCTGTAGTGAGGTCCGCCTACATCTGTATCTGTAGAATCGTGTCCGCCCCAATTCATGGCCGCCCAAACCCTCAGATGAGGGTCTTTACAGATGAGGTCATCCTGGATTGTGATGGGCCCTAAGTCCAATGACTAGTGTCTTTACAAGTGAAAGCAGAGGGAAATCCAGACATGGAGACGAGCAGGGAAGAAGGCCAGGTGACCACGGAGGCAGAGATTGGAGGGAGACCGCTATCAGCCAAGGAACAAGAAGGATCACCAGCAGTCACCAGAACCTGGGGAAGGCAGGAAGGATTCTCCCTGAGAGCCTTCAGAGGGAGCAGGGCCCTGCCTACACTTTGATTTCAACTTCCAGCCTCCCAGACTGTGAGAGAAGGAATTTCCCTTGCTTTATGTCACGAGTTTAGGATAATTTCTTGGAGGAGCTCCGGGAAACGAATCCAGCAACTTCGTCTATAAATTGAGATTATTTGAATGGTCTCCCTCTGTTTATTGCTGGTCTGTTTACCAGCTAAATGAGACTAGCAACTAGAATGGGGTGCCTGGGAGGCTCAGTCGGGTAAGCATCTGACCCTTGCTTTTGGCCCAGGTCATGATCTCGCGGTTTCATGGGTTCAAGCCCTACCTCGGGCTCTATGCTGGCATCGTAGAGCCTGCTTGGGATTCTCCCTCTCTCCTCTCTCTCTGTCCCTCCCCTACTCTCACTGTCTCTGTCTCTCTCAAAAAGAAATAAACTTCAAAACAAAACCTAGCAACTAGTTTTAATCAGTTTGCCTGGGACTGACAGCTTTCCCAAGATGCTGAACTGATGCCTCACCTGATTCATCCACAGAGAAAACAAAATCCACCTTTTTTTCAGATTTTTAGGGGATTGGATGAAAGGAATCATTTACTTAACAAATATGGATTAAACAGCTTTAATATGCCAGGTGTTAATTATACGAGCTGATACACAGGTTAAACAAAATACACACAGTTCCCGCCTCCCAGTATGATACAGTCTAGTGGGAAGAGGAGATTTATACAAGGAAGTTGCAACTGTGGTTAAAGGTGGGCAGGAAGATGGGAAGAAGAACCAGGTGGGCCTGCTCTGCGTTGAATGAAGGAAAAAGCCTCTGGGAACTGAAAGGTGCGGTACCAGCTTTTAATATTTTTAACGAGAACCCATTAAATATATAAACTAAGGGAGGGACCAGTGACATTTTTTATAATATTAACTTTTCCTATCCAAGAATAGGACAAACTTTTCCATTAATTCAGAGTGCTTTCAGGCTAAAGGGAAGTGCTATTTTCTGAGTTTTGTTTTCAGTGTTTGAATTTTTGTTTTTAATAATGAGCTGGCTCACTGAAAGCAAGGAAGGCTGACAATCACGCCCCCCCCCACCCCTTGGCGCCCCCCGCAGGCTCCTCCTACAGATCCAAGGCCCTGCCTCCTGCCTCCGTGTGGTGGGGTGAGGGGCACCCGCTCCCCAAAACTGTACTTATGATTCCTTGTCTTCGTTCCTAATTTTACACATTTCCATGTACACGTGAAAAATACGCTGCCCATTTTGCTTATTTTTTGATCTTTCTATAAGTGAAATCACAGTCTGCCTTCTCTAGGCATTTGCTTTCTTTGCTCAACGTCAGGTTGCTGAGATTCCTATGTGTCGATGGATCGACAGCCATGCCTTCCCGGGTATGTACCCATTTTCCCGCTGGTGGTAATTTGGGTTGAATGTGATTCCTGGTGTCTGTGTGTAAGGCTTTCCAGGACATTTATCTGGGAGTGGAACCAGTGGATCATAGGGTATGGGCATCTTTCACTAGAAAGGTAATGCCAGTGTTTTCCCAAAGTTGTTGAACCAATTTATCTTCCCATTAGCGGCACGTAAATGTTGCCTTGGCTCCACATCTTTGCCAACACGTGGCATTGCTAAATACTTTTTCATATTCACTTGGGTCAGTGTGGGTATGAAACGGTAGCTCCTTGTTTTAAATTAGCATTTCCTGCTTATTGAGGAGGAACATCTTTTCCGATGTTTGTCAGCCACTGTGTTCTCTTCTGTGAAAAATATTTTATTTTATTGTTCATTAAAAAAATGAATTGTGGGGCGCCTGGGTGGCTCAGTCGGTCAAGCGTCCGACTTCGGCTCAGGTCATGATCTCATGGTCCATGAGTTCAAGCCCCGCGTCCGGCTCTGTGCTGACATCCCAGAGCTGGAGCCTGTTTCAGATTCTGTGTCTCCCTCTCTGTCTGCCCCTTCCCTGCTCATGCTCTGTCTCTCTCTGTCTCAAAAATAAATAAACATTAAAAAAAATGAATTGTTTCTCTTTTATATATTGCTTTGTAGGAAACTTTAGATATTCTGGATACCAATCCTTTGCTAAATAGGTGAGCTGGATATCTTCTCCCAGTTTGTGGAATATCTTTCAGTTTCTTTATAGTAGACTCAGATAGGAAAATTTTATAATTCTACTCTAGTCAAATTTATCACTCTTTTCCTTTATGGCTTGCATTTTTGTTTAAGAAATCCTTCTTTACACTGAGGTCATGCAGATATAACTTCTATAACATGGGCTTTTAGCCATTTTTTTATGCTATGGACCCTTTGGCATGTTTTTAAATGTGTGAAATGAGGGGCGCCTGGGTGGCTCAGTCAGTTAAGCGTCAGACATCGGCTCAGGTCACCATCTCATGGTTGGTAGGTTTGAGCCCCGCATCGGGCTCTGTGCTGACAGTTCAGAGCCTGGAGCCTGCTTCAGATTCTGTGTCTCCTTCTCTCTCTGCCCTCCCCTGCTTGCACTCTGTCTCTCTCTCTTTCTCTCTCAAAAATAAATAAACATTAAAAAATTTAAATGTATGAGATGAAACTCATTGGATTACAAAGAAAACCAATGATACTGAAATGTAGTTATCAAAATACCAAAAATTATAACATATAAGTGTGTTTCTTTTAAATGTATTCAATAACTAGATTTAGCAGAAAATCTAATAGCTGCTGTAAAGTTCCATGTACTGATGAACATAAATAATGTTTTGTGATACCTAGAGCAGGTATCATACGATATGAAAATATCTGTTTTCTTATTAGTGGCAAAATCACAGGTACAGGTAAGAGTGCTGTGGTGTGGTGTGTATGTTCATGATTGGATCTCTGACTTTTAGCTCGAGATTTGTGAAAATAAATATCAATTTTTTTTCCCATCTGTGTTCACAAACCTATTGAATTCTATTCCCCGACCCACTGGGGGGTCTGTGGGACCTAAGTAATGAACCCCTGAATTTTATAAAAATGTTAATGTTTTATCCTTCTGTTTTTGTCTTTTATCAATCAGAGGTTTTTCCCTTTATATGGTATATCACATTTCCTTTTTTCTCTTTTATTGATTAATCTATTCCTTCCCCTTTGATCTATAATGTATGTCCTGGCTTAAATCATGGTTCTTTTTAATGGTCCATCTGTTTCTGGAAGCTTTATTCTACTCTGCTTATGTAGTTAATTATCTGCGTAAACTACAAGTATCTTAGTTACTATAACTTTATTTTATTTTTTTCAATATTTATTCAACTTTTGAGAGACAGAGAGAGCACGAGTGGGGGAGGGACAGAGAAAGAGGAAGGCACAGAATCTGAAGCAGGCTCCAGGCTCTGAGCTGTCAGCACAGTGCCAGATGTGGGGTTCGAACTCACCAACCATGAGATCGTGACCTGAACCAAAGTCGGAGCTTAACTGACTGAGCCACCCAGGAGCCCCTAGCTACTATAACTTTAAAGTCTGACATCTAGTAAGGCAAGTCCCCCTACCTGTGTGTTGGCTTCCCGTAGTCTTTTGCTTTTCTATGTAAATTTTAGAAGCAGCTTGACATGTTCCATGAGAAGGCCCATTGGGTTGTTGACTGAAATTTCATTGAGTTTATAGACCATTTATTTATACCTTGCAATAAAAGTTTATGTATTTTTTTCATTAAAGACACATACACCTTTTGTTAGGCTGCTTCTAGGCCTCTCTCTGTGCCTTCCCCTACTTACCTATCTATGTTGCAGTTGGAAATTATATCCTTAATATTATATTTTCTCTTTGTTGTTAATGTATAGAAAATCAACTGCTTTTGAATATTGTTCCTTTATCTCTCAACCTTTTTAAACCTGCTTATTAAATCTACTTGTTTGTAGAATTTCAGGGAGTTCCCTATGAAAATAATTATATCACCTTCAATGAATGTCTGTTTTGTTTCTTTGATTCTAAACCTCGTATCTTGTATTTCTTTTTCTTGTTTTATTTCACTCACCAGCACCTTCAGTACAGTATTGAATAAAAGCCGTGATTCTTTTTTTGACACTTCTAACCTTTAAATATGATGTTTGCTGTGGGCTTTTGGCAGATGTTCTGTATTGGGTTGCAAACATTGCCTTTTATTTATAGCTCATTGATTTTGTTTTAAAATCGGAAATGAATATTGTTGGGTTTTTGTTTTGTTTTATTTTTTAAGGACAGATACCAGAATGTGTATTATGTCAAAGAAAAAGGTTCACTGAGGAAAAGGAAATTGAAGATACAAAACAGGGAGGAGATAACTTGAATACCTAAGTCCTTGAGAAGACTGAGGGTGGAGTTTTATGTATTTCTTTATGCATGTAAAGTACTTACATAATGCCTGGTCTGTTAATTTCCTCTTGGTGTGGTAAAAAATTACCACAGACTTGGTGGCTTAAAACAACACAAATTGAATCTCTTACAGCTCTGGAGATCAGAAATCTGGAATCACTTTTACTTCACTAAAGTCAAGGTGTGAGCAGGGTTGAGTTCGTTCTGGAGGTTCCACGAGAGAATCTATTTTTTACATCTTCCACCTTTTAAGGTTTTTTGCTTTGTTTTTTATTTTTTATTTAAGAGAAGGGGAGAGGGGCAGAAAGAGAGAATCTTAAGCAGGGTCTCAGCATGGAGCCCAACATAGGGCTTGATCCCACAACCCTGGGATCATGACATGTACTGAAATCAGGAGTCAGAGGCTCAACGGACTGAGCCACCCAGGCGCCCCATCTCCCACCTTTTAGAGGCTGCTGACAATCTTTGGCCAGTGGCCTCTTCCTTTATCTTCGAAGCCAGTAGAATAGCATCTTTAAATTGTGCTCTACTCTCATTGCAGCAAAGTTGCCTCCTTCTATGGAAGGATCTTTGTCAATAATTGGGCGCACCCTGATAATCCAGGATTATCTCTCTATCTCAAAATCCTTTACTTAATGACATCTGCAAAGACCCTTTTGCCGTATAAGGTAACATGCACAGGTTCAAGGGATTAGGATGGGGACATCTTTGGGGTCCGTTATTCAGCTCAGCATTCTTGCATGTATTTGATTACACCATATGTGTTTGAGGTTTATAAAAAAAGTTGAATATTAGCAATTCTCTGTGTTTCAACCTGAAGGTTCTCAATATATAGAAATTACTATTAATACTAACAACAAAAGAGGAGATTATTTCACCATAAACTGCCAGCTCCAGGGCTGTCCCTGTTGTTTTCAGCAACTTGCAGTAGAGATCCTGGATCCTGGGTCACTGCCCTGGGAGCATAGGTATGTCCCTCTCCCCAAGGCCCTTGCCTCCCCCCTGTCTTGGTAGAGGCTAGCTAAAGGACTACAGGAAGATCCTCTTCCCATGGGACAGGAGAATCCTTCTGCCCAGCTCCAAGACCCTCTACCCCACAGCACAAATATTCTCTAGGAGAAATCAACTCTAAGGATCCTCCATGTTAGAAATGTGTGTGAGGCCGGTGCTGAGCCGTGCCATATTGGGACCTGAGGCCAAAGGGGAAAAACAATCCGTGGTACTGATCCTGTCTTAATTTAAAATTTTGATGTTTTCTCCACCGTGAATCTTGTTGCATTAATTTGGACTTAAAACAAAATATTGCATTTAAAATATTAGTTACCTTGATTACTGACTCTTTTGGCACCCCCTTAAATTTCACACCCTAGATTTCACTCTCCTTACTTTCATTCCCACTCTGGTCTGCGGATCTATATTTGTAGCTGTTTTCTCTAATGCTAGTTTTGGATGAACACTCCTGGCAAAAGTTCAAGCCTTATCTGTAGAGAAAGCCCACGACGGTTAGCATTTACCGAGATAACAGGAAAGGAAGGCCACCTCCCAACCTCTGAACTGCCCATTGTCCAAGCGACTCTCTTTCTGCCAATTGCCTTCTCCAAGCGCGAAAGAATAAACTAATTTCATACCTATTCAGTCCAGTAAGGCTCATTGTCCTACCTCTACCTCCAGTGATAAGAGACAGGAACACTTCATTTTCCATTGCTAAGCAACAGCAAAAACAGAGCCTGGCATCTGTGCCGGGCCTGACCGGCTGATAGGGATCAGTGGCTAAAGTTCTTGTTTGCATTTTGAAGTCAACAATAATTTCAGTTCTCTATTAGTGCTCATTAAGTTGGTTTATGGCTGGACCAACTCCAGTCTCCACTCGGCACTTTGAATGTGTTGTCCTCCTAGGGAAAGAAATGTTTGGCAATAAAAACCCTGTGCTGATTTCCTCAACTCATTTCCCCTCGATAGACTGGGAAGCTGTGGTCACCATCCGCAGTTCTCTAGCCCCGGAGAACAAGGCCTCTGCTGAAGGTTCTGGAAGAGTGCGTGGAGAGCAGGGCAGGGAGGATGGCTCTGCTTCCCCAAGCTGGCTTCCTTCCACTCCAAGCGAAAAGTAGGCCAGTGGAGCAGAAGACTATTATGTGCACCGAGCTGGGGTGGAAAGTACTTGCCCCATTTCCCCAACGCCAGCACTAAAGTTTGGAAAGAGCTCTCTCAGCTTCTTTCCATGGTCTCGTGCCAGGAACAGGCACGACCGGGGGACGTGATCGGCTCCTGCCTTCCCTGGCCTGGGAACGGGTCAAACAGTGGCCTCAGCGTAATGGTAGAAAGTTCCAGCCAGCTTGAAAGAGCCGCCCTTGGATGCCATTTCCCAGGTGTTGACTCACCCCGGGCGGCTGAAAGGCTGCCAGCCCAGCCAAGGAGCAGGTCTGCTGCCTTACATAACCTTCCCTTCATCCCCGCTTGTCGGGAGCTAGGTCTGCTCTGAAAAGAAAATCAGAAAACAGCTTAAAGCAATTAATGAGGATGTTGTTCTCCTTTCTAGACTCCAGTCCAAGACACCCTTCCAGTCTCGGCACTTTCCGAAGTGAAAGAGTGACTCCTGGTAGTCATCATCTTGTCTCTTCTGTGCCGGTGAGAATTTCTTAGGGCCAAGCTGGAGAACAGCTTCCTTGCGCCCCCTAGTGTACACAGGAGCCCGGCACCGTGCAAAGTTGGGTCTGGATGAGGCCAGACCAGGCAAGTGGGACTGTGCAACTGTTTCCTGGTGACTGGGGATTGGGGTAGGAGGGTCCAACTCCATGAGGCCCGGGGTAAGTAAGAGGAGGCCACCTTTGCATTTTCGATTCAGTTCATGACCCAGGAGCTTGGGCCACTTTCTTCCGACTCTCCTCTCTTCCTCTGCCTGCTACGGAGAAAGAGGCTCTCTTTGCATCTCTATTACCGAGAGCAGGTGAGGACTAAAGAGTCAAAATACTTGGATCTCATTGAGAAGCCACAGAATAGGCCTGTCTTAACGGTTAATATGTGCAGAAGCTTCACTGTGGTGAACTGAGAAACTCTGAAAGTCGCCGTCGTTTGATTTGCTGTTGTTGTGACCATGTGTGCACGCTTCTGTCGGGTTCCGCGGTCCCCCAGGGCGCTGATTCCCAAACAGCAGACTAGCTGTGGAAGGTCGAGAAGATCCGAACCCCAAGTTCCTTGTATCCTCGTAATTCCATGAATCATTCTCCGGAACGTCTGCAGAAGAGAGTTCAGGTAAATATGAGAAAGAAAATCTGTTTTGAGGATTAGCCAAGGCAGGATGGGCAATGAAGTACGATGTGGGTATCAAGAACCATAGAAATCTTTAAAAGAAGAATTGACAACCGTTATCTAGGATAAGTAGGAGGCTTACCTACCTTGAATCTTTCCAGATTGACTGTTTTGATCAAGAAGTTAAGAATAGGGATGGCAAATAGGTTTAATATTATGTACAGACGTTAGTGATGTCTGCCATGAGCACAGGACAGAATACTGATGGTACACATGCGAACAAGACAAGAAGAAAAGGGAGCGTATAAGAATTAGAATAATATGAATTATAATCATAAAAAATTATTAAGAGAGCTAAGCCACCTCATCTTTTGATGCTGTTTTTCTTTTTTCTTTTTTTTTTTTTTTTGTCATTCTTGCAATCATGAATTATGACGATGTGGTTTTTCCAACTTCCTGTTCTAGGGTGCGGGGAACTTATTGTTCCTGTCTTCTTCCTTAGTTTGTGTAGTGTCTCAGCTGACTTGAAGGCTGATGTGGAATAACAACAGGGTGGAGGTGAGAATTCATCTGATTCTCACCTGTCTTGAGATTATTATACAGTGATGGCTCAATCCCCAAGTACACTTGAATGTTGACTGTGTACCCAGTAGGCTGGTAAGTGCTATGGGTGTGCAGAGAAAGAGAGGGGAGAGGTACCAAAAACCCTAAGTTTATACTCTCCTTAGTTACTTGACCCATAAGAGGCAACTAGAGAAAAGGGTCCTGGATGCATACCGTGGTCTCAGGAGAAACACAGAAAGCAGGAAAGGGGAGAACGTTAAGCAACCACATCATCTCCCTCGGACCCTGTAGACCCTCACGCAGCCTTGGATTGGAAGGCGGAGAGCTGCTCTGAGGGTCTGGCTCTGAAGCGGTGCCCTGTCCGGGGGCCCCTGCAGACTGCCACAGAGTACTGGGGAGTCCGAGTGCCCCCCTTCCAAAATGCACCTTGAACTTTCCACTTCTCTTCATCTCCACCACTGCCGTTTCAGTCCTGGCCATGGTCACCTATCCCTGGACAATGCACTGGCCTCCTAACGTTCTCCCTGCATCTGTCCCTTGTCCCCCAAACCTTTGGTCCACGCCATGCCCTTGGGTTCACTCCCACCATCCCCTCCCCTTTACTCTGACCCCATAGCTACATGGGCCTCCATGTGTCACCTTGAAGTAATACCTCTGCCCAGTGGCCCTTGTGTAGACCTTTCTGCCTGAATCCCTCGCCCTCCCTCTCCTTCTCTTCTTTACTTTGTTAACATCTCCCTCCTGCTGTGTCTCTTCACCTCCTTGGGGCTTGGTTAGGACCTTGTGCTTATAGGCTCACAGAGCACCTTAAACTCTCCCTAGGGACATTGATCATAATTGTAACTAGTTATTTGTAAAATTATCTGCATAGTGTCCATTCCCAGCTAGACGATAAGCCCCATGAAAAGAGATCTGATGCTCTTGTTTACTTCAGTGTCTCAAGTTCTTAGCATAGCCCCTAACACAGTTCTTGACAGGTAATAGGTGCTTAATATTTATTGAATAAATTAATAAATGGAAGGGGGAGAGAGAGAGAGATGTATGGATAGAGGGATGGGTGGATGGGACTTTCTGAGATTTCCAGTCGATTTCCACCCCTTGCCTATCACAGTGGAAGAGATAGGGCCAGTGGGTTTGGTATCATCACTAAAGGCTGGGCGGGGGGGGGGGGGGGGGGAAGGAGGGTGTGTTGTATGGATAGACAGATCGTTCTAGATTGTAGCTTCATTTCCCACGCTCCTCAGCTTTGCCTTTCCAAGACTTCCAGGGTTGAGTGTGCAGAATCCCATTCCTCAAAATGTTATCTAAGGAAAGGAAAAATCCAAAAGAAAACTTTATAGATCAGAGTGAAGGAAATCAAACTTTGAGCACTCATTCACGTTGCAGGGAAGGTTATATGAAAATAAGTCCCTTCTGTGGCTGCTTTTGAGCCGTTCCAGCCTCCGCAGCAGCCTAATTGCCAAACAATGTGTTGCCTTGCCCTGGGACCTTCTGAAATCTAAGAAAGCAGACAAGTCTAGCAGTGTCACGACCTATTTTTTTAATAAGGCAGGCTCCACAGACCCAGTAATTGGCCATGTAAATGAATACCTCAGGTACGTAACATGAGGGAAAATGAAATATAATATTGTTTTCGGCTCCCTAGGATCTATTCAGGCATCTGAGGCCTGTGCTGTCAACTCTTTTGGTGGAAGGAGAGCTGAGGAGTGGGGCATGGATGGCTCAGCAGCAGGACATATCCAGAGAGTGGGGTCTTCCAAGCACTAAACTTGGGGACGGGTTTGGAGACTCGGCCATGGTTTCCACACTCCCAGCCGAGAGCTGGGTCTCCTTGCCTGTCAAGGGAGCGCACGTTGCATTGGGTTTTTGTGGGCTTGTACCAGAGGTGTGGACCCCATTCTGCTATCGAGGCCCATCCAGAGCTGGGCTGATGGACATGAAGGGCAGAAATCTCCGTGGATGGGAATCGGCAGCCACCACCTACAGGGCTGCTGTGTAGACAAGGGAGCGCCTTTTGGGGATACCGTAGAGGGCAGCGTGGCTGGGTGAGGTGCTCACTCCATGCTCCCTCAGCACACGGCAAGCACCACTCTGTGCACATCAGTCATAGGCAGGAAGCTCTGTGAGCAAAGGGACCAGGTCTGCCTCCTTAGAGCACTGTGCCTCCTAGCGCCGTGCCTGGCCCCGCGACCCTGACGAATACATGCTTGCTGATGAAGAATAAATGCATGGATGGATGGATGGATGGGTGGAGATATGGGCTGAATATCACTCAAAGCTTTCTGATCAATCGAACGGCCCAGCGATGGAATGGGCTGCTTTGAAAAGGACTATGGATGTAAATTCCAGTTGGAATGGGGCAGCACCAAGGCATCTGGTGGTGGGAGACAGATGTGGAATCCGTGTGCTTTGGGGGCAGACAAATCTGGTGTGAGTCCTGGTTCTGCTACTTATGGCTGTGAGACTTTAAGGCAATTTGCCTCCAGGTCCACATCTGTAAAATGGGCGTAAGAATCCAGTTTGACTTTCCTTAAAGAAGAGCCTGAGACAAAGACGTGAGGAAAGGTAGTTTATTTGGGAGGTCATCCAGGAAGTAGGAGGGAAGCAGCCGTGAGTGGGGGCCAGAGAAGGAGGAAAAGCCCATCAAGGGGGCCTCTTAAGCCTTGCTAAAATAGTAGGACTCACTCCTATTGGCTGTCCTAAAGGGATTACGTGGAAAGTGTTTCTCTTAAAGGGTGAAAGTCCTGACATCTCCCCACTACCTCCCATCTCCATCCTTTGAGGCAAACTTCCCTGCATCTTCTTCTTTTTTTTTTTTTTGATTTTTTAATGTTTATTTTATTTTATTTTTGAGAGAGAGACAGAGCGTGAGTGGGGAGGGGCAAGGAGAGAGGGAGACACAGAATCGAAAGCAGGCTCCAGGCTCCGAGCCGTCAGCACAGAGCCCGACGCGGGGCTCGAACTCACGGACCGTGAGATCATGACCTGGGCAGAAATCAGACACTTAACCGACTGAGCCACCCAGACACCTCCAGGCTTCATCTTCTTGTGGGATAAGGCCTCTCCTTCCCTCCTTCCTCAAATAAGAGGCCACTGGAGGTGGGGAGCTGTGCATCCCAGCCACGGCTGCAGACGGAGGTGGGTAGAGGGGATATGGCACAGAGCACTCTTCTGTGCCTGCCTCAAATCTTTCCATGGTGGGGCACCTGGGGGGCTCAGTCAGTAAAGCATCCGACTTTGGCTCAGGTCATGGCCTCGCAGTTCGTGAGTTCCAGCCCCGAGTCAGGCTCTGTGCTGACAGCTTGGAGCCTGGAGCCTGCTTCAGATTCTATCTGCCTGTCTGTCTCTCTCTCTCTGCCCCTCCCCCAGTCATGCTCTGTCTTTCTCTCTCTCTCAAATAAATAAACATAAACAAATTAAAAAAAAAAAAAAAAACCTTTCCACGGTGATAGATAGAAACCTTTCCATGGTGGTGGAATGGGAGCTCCGTGAGGGAGGGACTTGTCAAGACTAGAGTGACTCAGTAAGTATATTTTGTGGGCACCTGACTGTCTCAGTTGGTAGAGCATGCGACTTTTGATCTCAAGGATGTGAGTTCAAGCCTCATGTTGGGTGCAGAGTTTACTTCAAACAAAGTTTGAATTAATATATAAGGGTTACATAAAGTAAAATTCTAAGGTGTAATACAGTATCTGAAAAGAAAGTGCTGCCTACGGCTATTAATTGTTACTATTTCTTTTTATTAATAGATGATGCTACTTTTCAAGAGGAATAGGAATCGTTTGGGGTAACACTGTAGCATTTGGGCTTGCGTAGTTGCTTACAGGAACTCGTTGTTTTGGAGATAAAAAGAGTTCTGGCTTTGACCTACAGAATGCAGACTCTAGATGAGTTAGGACAGCCTTTCAGACATCTGGGCACATTGGAGTTTCTCGTCTGGATTTTAGTGAAGCCACTGCCTTTAAGACCCTCTGACATGCGGCCTACGAGTTTTCTGAGTTGAACTGACAGTTTTAAAGCAGGAACAATAGGATCATGTCAGGGAGAATTACCCAGAGACCCTGGACATCCTAAGATGATCTTTTAACTGACTGATTTATGGAAAATAAAAGTGTCAAAAGTTGTGTGGACACACATTTTGCCATCGAGCTCAAACCCTACCCCATGGTGCAAAAGGAACACGTGGCCAAAAGGGTTAATCCACACTTCTGCACATTCAGGACCAGCACCAGCTCCATCAACCATCACACGCCTCTCCCCACGGGAGAAATGGAGACAGTGACAAACAGGTGGGACAGCTTTTCCTGCAGGAGGGGGCCCGGGCCATGCTGTAGAACTGTTTTCTGAAGCCTTTGGTCTTCGGGTGCCTGGGTGGTGCCGTTGGTTACGCGTCCGACTCTTGAGCGCAGCTCAGGTCAAGATCTCGCGGTTTGTGAGTTTGAGCCCCACATCGGGCTCCCTGAGCTGATGGTCAGGAGCCTGCTTGGGATTCTCTCTCTCCTTCTCTCTGCCTCCCCTCCCTCCCCCAATTTGTGTGCTCTCTCTGTCAAAAGTAAATAAATAAAACTTAAAAAAGAAATTTTTGGTCTTGACCTGGGTATGCTCACTAAAGGAAATCTCTTCTCCATTCTGAATAGATTTGGCCTCAGGGGAGAAGGCGGATGATGGGGGGAGAGTGGGGGAGGGAGAAGGTGGTACCAAGGGTACAATGGAAAAAACAGAAAAGATGGTTTAGAAGGAATCCAATGGGATGGCCCCCAGGCACGTTGGCAAGTCTTTGGGTAGCACTAGAATTCTCAGGCAACAGATCCCTTCTTTCACAGACAGTGGCTTGGGTGGCAGCTGTCCCCCTAGCTACCCTATGGTTTCTACCATTGCCAAACTAGCTACTGAATGGTCACCTTGAAGACTAAAGGTTCTCATTTTCTGGCGTTTGAGGTTCTCCTGGCCAGCAGAGATGGGTACCAAAAACCAGCTGTCTTTTCTTCTGCGGCACAGTGCACAGCAAAGACACTTGGCTTACGCCCGCGAGATGCAAAAGAAGTGTTCTTGAAATACATTGCCGCCCTGTCGATACTAATGCATTCAGGAAACTGAAGGTGATTCCCAGGACACTGTGTCAGGCCTGGCATTCAAATATTTAGTGGCCGAGTAATTACTGTAATAATTAATTTCCATTGCTTAATCCAGCAATCAGGCATGTCGCTTTACACATGGGAAAATGTTGGTCCCCGTAGGGATGTGTGCGTGCGTGCGTGTGTGTGTGTGCGTGTTTGCGTGTTGGGTAAAATACAGAACAGCAGTGGCTATTTAGTTAAGATTTGGAGATCAGTCTGTGGAATAAATGAGATGCTTTTGGTTTGGTTTTTACTTACAGGTTTGAGAGAAAAGCCAAAAGGTGAATCAAGAGCAAGAAAACTTAAATGCCTCAAACTTCAATCGCCATCCTTGTGAGACCTTCTCCAAGTCTGATCAAATGTTACCATTTGCAGCTTTGGAGATTTCACCTTGAAAGTGGATAATATTACCCAGATCCTGCCCTAGGCTTTCCAGAGCTGTGCTGCTCAGCAGGGATAACCCTGCAAGCCACATAGGTAATCTTAAGTTTTCCAGTAGCCACATTTTAAAAAAAGTAGAAAGAGATAATGAAATTATTTTTAATCATGTGACTTCATGGAATAGATCTGAAATACTACCATTGGAAAATATAAGACAGTAATGGGGTATCTTCCGTTCTCTTTCGTACAAAGACTTTGAATCTGATGTACTTTTCACACTCCCAAGATATCTCAGTTCAGTTAAAAATTTAATTCCTCAAGCTCACTAGCCACATTTCAGATACCCAAAAGCTACATGTGACTAGAGACCTCTATCCTGGCAGCACAGAGGCACAGAATGCTGATGGCCCGCTAGGAAGCCATCACTTAAATAGAAATGATAACATTATCATAAAAGAAATAGGCTATGGTGTTTAGTGTGTCAAAGGATGATCTGATTCAATTTAAGCAGTAACTGGGCACCTCGACAGACTGAGCGAGGTAGGGATTACGTCTTTCTTATCGTAAGCCCCCCTTTGCATTCATTTTTTGTATTGTTTTTTCATCTTTCCTCATATGATGAGAACCCAGAACATGGGAATTGAGTGAAAGCCTAGCCCCACTTGATAGGTGGGAGAAAGACAGGATACAGAACAAGAATTGAGATGGACTGTGAACTCAAGGAATTTGCCATCAGAAGAAGCCATATCAAAACGGAATGATGCGAGAATGTCACCTGATGTCTGGAGTATGGTATTGGGTTAAATGTGATTAAATGCCACAGTGAAAGGTGGATGGGAATAGAGAAGTCAAAGCTGGATGTATTTACTAGGGATAATTTCTAGGGAATGGCAGACCCTTCAAGGCTGGCTGGGGTGTGAGCAGGTACAGGGGAAAGGCATTGGGGGAGGGGCAAATGTACTGTGGAGATCCAATGAGCATCCTCTCTCTTCGACATTCATTAAGTCTGGATTCGTGGCTGTGGTTGCTTTGCTCTATTCAAGGCCAGCCAAAAATTGGAGATGTTGCGAGGGCAATTAGATTTGCCTACTTCTTTGAAAGCCTCCATTTTCCCTCTTTGCCCTTGATTTTGACTTTTCTTTCCTCACCCCCTATGGTAGTCTTGAGTGCAGTGTATAGGGAATCCTAGTTTCCCATCTTCTGGAAGGAGTACACTTCCTGGCCCCTGCGTGTCTGGGCAGGGCCATGTGACTAGTTCCTTTTTTTTTTTTTAATTTTTTTTAACGTTTATTCATTTTTGAGATACAGAGAGAGACAGCACGAGTGGGGGAGCATGAGTCGGACGCTTCATGAAGTCGGACACTCAACCCACCGAGCCACCCAGGTGCCCCATCATGTGACTAGTTCTGACCAATGTGACGACAGGTGAAGTGAGTCACTCCCAGACCAGTCGTTATCAGTGTGAGACCCTCTGTGAAGGGCTCTCTTTGAAGAACTGGCTTGAGATAGTGGCCCTCCGTCACTAACTATATGCTTTGAGCCCTTCTGCTGACTGCTAGTGGGCATGTCATGGGAGACTGAAATGCACTGTAGTGGTTTTAAATCCCATTCCATAGACATTGTTGCCATGATTTGACCTAGCCTATCCTGACTGCTACAACCCTTCCATTGAGAGAGGACACAATTTCCTTGCGGCGGATGGGTTTGAAAGAGGGGCCAGGAGAGTGATGTCTCTAACATAGACGTGAAGAGACCCTGGAATACCCTGCTTAGGACAACCCTCTCCGTGGTCACCTAAGATTTTAAGGGCCCCCTGCTGGGAAACTCAGCTCCAGTGGCCATCCCATGGAAGACATACATAGTCGGCACTCAGTGCTGAATACTGGAGGCGGAGGGGTGGGGAGGAAATGCCTAGATCTGTACCCCCAGAAGGAGAAAGAAGAGAATAGGGGTCTGGCCCACCGGTGCTAAAGAAAACTAAAGGCTTAGGGTCAAAGAACATCTTGGTTGACCCTGGACTGCTGCCCAGAATGTCCCTCTTCCTCCACAGCCCTATAGCTGCATGCTGCTTCCCAAGGCTTCCTTTCCCTTTCTCACCCCTTGCCGCTAGTCCCTTAGTCAGATTTTACCTTGCCAGATAAGCAAGGGGTCTCATGTTCAATCAGTTATTTAACAGACAGCCCTTGATGTCCTCCTATGTGCTTGTCTTTAGGATACTGTGCCAGATGTACTCCTGCCCTTAAGGAGTTCCATCTAGTGGGGGAGAGCGACCAGTAGGACTGGAATTCCTCAGGTGAGTTTTAAGAGCTAGGACTGGCAGTCCAGAGGCAGTTACCACAGAAAAGGAGCCCTTCTCCCAGCCTGAGAAGTCAAGGAGGGCTTCTCAGTGGAGGTGAGGCAGGAGCCACTGGGCAGAGTTAAGGGAGAGGCAGTCCAGGCAGAGGTAGTAAGGAGCGCAAAAGAGGAAGTGAGCGAAGGTGAGATCGCTGGGCTGTGTGCATTCAGAGAGCACTAAGTAGCTGGGCAGGAGAGGCTAGGGAGGCATTGTGGGCAAGCAGTGAGAGATGAGGCTGAAATGGAGGGGGCAGGACCCGGTCACCAAGGGCTCCGTAACCATAGCAATGGTGATGCGTACAGGCTAGCAAGAGCTACTGTGGAGATTTAAGCAAAGGAACACCTTGATCAGATTTACGTGCCGTTGGGAGAGGGAAGTTTGTGTGTGTGTGTGTGTGTGTGTGTGTGTGTGTGTGTGTGAGCTGGCCAGACAGGAAGAGATCTATTTTGTGGATTTATTTGTTTGCGTGTGTATTTATTTGTGTTAAACAAAACTCCCCTCTGGCACAGGTGATGTGAAAGGATAAACCAGTATTTTAACAAATTGAGAGCACTTGTTTATTTTTCCTCAATAAGGGACCCAGGAGAAGTAGCAGCTCGGCACAGGGGGAAGGGAGCTGGGGGAAGCTCACCAGTGATCAATACCCTCGAGTGAGGGTGGCTGAAGGCCGGCAAATAGGGGTGTCCAGTATTAAATGTGAAAGGATTAGGGGCACCACACTTCAGCGTTAACCCCACCCCAGCCCCGTCACCCACCAATCCTCACCAAAAGTGACTTCTGTGTTGATGTGGGTCCAAGAGAAGGGACAACCCTAGGACGTGAGATTCAAAGACGAGCCAGAGAGTTGGAAGGAGCAAGACATGGGGGATGGGGTGAAAAGGAGGAAGGTAGGTCCTCCCCAGAGGACTATTGTGGATATTGGGTGGAGAGAGATGTTGAAACGGGGCCTGAGCCAGATTTCTTTAATGCAATAAAGGAAATGATGGGAGGGAGGTGAATGGCCACTTGGGCTGTCACAGTACTCTGAATGAGAATATACAAGGTTAGATGCTGTCTGTGTTTACTTGAAAATAGCTCAGGATGGATGTAGGAGGAATATACGTAGGTAAGTTAACGTTAAGTGGAGACCAAGGTTGAAGGGTGCTAATTAGTAAATATGTGAAGAATCCCAAGTTTCAAATATTGCGTGCTAAAGCTTCCCCAGAGAGTTTAATTAAGAATGATTAGGTATTTGGGGTTGGCTAAAAGAGCAGTGCTAATGCATGCGGAGAGCTAGAAAGATATACAGGCATCTCTCCATGCGTACAAGAAAGTGGCACTACAACCTAATGCTTTGGTCCAGAACTTTGGTCCTGTCTTCCATCCCATGTTCCCCCTCCCCGCCCGGATCCTGTCACCTAATCGGTTGGTTCTGCCATAAGAATTTTACTGCATTTGCCTCAGCTGAACCTAAGTTAGTTAGGGTATGCTGTTGTAAAAGAGAGCTCTCCACCTCCCCCCCCCCCGAAAATAGAGGGGCTTACAGAAGTTGATTACTTTCTCAGATAACACCATCCCTAGGTGAGAGATCGGGGCTGATGGGGCAACTCTGCTCCAGGCAATGATTTAGGGATCCAAGCTCCTCCCATCTTGGTGCTCTGTCGTCCTGTAGGGCATTGCCTTGCAGGGTCAGAGCTCAGTTGTGGGTTCTGCATCTTCCTACCCATGGGAAGGGAAAAGAAGGAAGCTCAGGTGCACGCAGGTCAGCTCTCAACTTGGAGTGTAAGTTTTAAGTTGCCTTTTAAGTTGGGTGAGTTGGGCTCTATCTCTCAGGAGATTTGCCTGGGCGTTGCATATATCCCGTTCTGCTCCCTTCCCACTGGCTTAGACTTCCTGACAGATCCACCCAGAATGGAAGACCAGGAAATGAGGTCTCTGGCTCAATGGCACCCGCCTACCCTCAGTCCCAGCACCATGAAAGAAGGGGACGGTGGATTTTTACCACTCTGCCACAGCACCCTTCCTTAAGTTTCTTGCAAAAAGGACAGAGCATTGGGACCTCACAACGGGCTGAATCTAGTTTCTGTGCCTACAAGTTAGTAAATGAAGGTACAGCAGAATTTGGTCTCAGAAGTCCTTTCATTGCAACATACTGATGGCAAGGTAGTGGAGGCTGGTCAGCCATGATCTGGGAACTTGTTAGAAATGCAGGGCTCAGGTCCCACCCTAGACTGCTGAGTCAGGGCCTGTCCTTTAACACTGGCTGTCCTTTAACAACCTCGAGGTGATTGGTGGAGAAGCAAGGTGTCCCAGGAACTTTACCTGGTCTTGACTTTGGCCTCATACATACACAGCTTTCCGTTGATTTTTACTGCTGGGAGAGCCCAGCCAGCATCTATGACAGTGATCTTCCAACTTTAAGAATCCACTAGTGAGTAGGGATATTTTAGCAGATCATACCCAGCATTGAAAGAAAAGTAGAAAAGACATAGTATAGAATTTAAAAGAAAAGAAAAGAAAGGGCACATCACACTAAGGGTGTTTGCAGTTAGGTGCAGGTCACTGTCAAAAACCAAAAAGGTGTTTGAAAGCCACGGATGTAGGAGGCAGGGGTCTGTGGCAGAAGTTCACGGACTAGACAGCAACAGTCGTCGGGATGAATACCACTTCTGAACAGGGTGGCTTTGACCAACATTGAGCCTCATTTCCTCACATGTACAACAGGTTAACTGCGGCCTGCCAGGTTGTGACCAGGATGAGGAATAAACCTCATGTGGGTCCTTCCTTTGCCCTTAGTCATACCCCCTTTCTTTTTAGGACAGGAGAGTGGCTTGCCTGGGCTTCTCAGCTGACACTAAAGCCAAGACTCCTCTTTCTTTGAGCCTCACTTTCCCTGTTTGTAAAGAAAGGCACTTTTGCCAAGAAGACCTTTGAAGGGGTTCAGGTCCAGGGTCAGTGCAAGAGAATGTGTCCAGAAGGCACGTGCTTGGGGCGTGGGAGGGGCGGTGGTGGAATGACCCTCACTGTGCCTCCACACCTCGCAGACGCCCCGCCCTCGTTCCCGCCCTAGCCCCCCCCCCCGCCCCGCCTCCAGCCCCCCCTCCCCCACCCAGCAGCAAGAAAGAACCTCCGCGGCGCAGGGCGCCCCTCGTCCCTCGCCTTTGAGAGCGGGCGGTGCGGCAGCGCCACCGTGTGGCCGCACAACATCAAAGCGCCGCCGCTCGGCCACCTGTCTTGACCCCTGCAACATTTACGCGTGAAAGAATGGAGACAGAAGAACTTTGCGGTGAGGGCGCAAGGTTAATTATGTGGCCAGCTGGGAGGACTCGGGGGGTTACTCTTGGGGATAGGCCGAGCCCTGCCTGAGACCTGCAGGGAGGGAGAGCAGCGGGCGGGGGCATCTCCTCCGGCACCACCCGGGTCCCCGTTTTCATGCACGCCCTCGCGTTGCGGAGCTGTTCGCGCCACCGGGTACAGAGTGGACGGGGCAGGGGCGGTGCCCCTTCCCTGCGCTCGCATGGCAGCTCGGCCAGGCACAGTCCCTCTCCCAACGGGACACATCTGCAGGAGGATGCGGCCAGAGTCTCCTTGCCAGCTCCAGAGCTCATGGTTAGAGCGCACTGGTCTTGTAAACGGGGCCACGGGTTCGAGCCTCGCTGGGTCCAGCCGCACGTTTTCTAGTCGCGCTCCCTGGCGAGCGGAGCCAGGGTCAGGTTCTGCGTTTACTCTCGGATCCCGCAGGGGAAGGAGGAATACCATGGACATAGTTCAGGTGAAGGGCAGCCAGGAACATCCTGAGCTGCGGGAACCGGGCCTCGCCCTAGACAACAACCGCCAGGCGGCTTCCGGGGCGCCTGGGCCCAGGGTCCGCGAGTCCGGGAATGGCTCCACCCCAGCGCCCGCGCTCCAGACGTGGGAGTTTTCCCGCGCTCTGCCTGTGAGCTCCGCGGCCTTGGAAGAGGAGGATACGCCCCTCGCTCCCAGCCCCACTCTGAGCTCGCAGTCACAGAGGCTCACCCTGGGTCAGCCTTTGGGCCAAATTCCCCTCCTAAAGGAACCCTGTGGACGTTCGACAGTGTATATAGCTAAGGAATATGACGCCAAAAGACATTAAGTAATTTGCTCTTTTGCTTCCCCACCCCCAGCCTTCGGGCGACCAGGCGCTCGTTACTGAGCGAGATCGGGGAAACCTGGGGGATTTGGGAAGAAAACGCCTACCTCATCCCTTAGCGGCTCCCTTAGCCACCACGCCCCCTGCAGGAGCTCGCGCGCAGCTTCCTCTTCTGTGCAATGGGAACGCAGGAACATTCCTGCCACCTGTCTGGACTATTTCAGGGCTCACACGCGAAGGAATGGAGACAAAGAAGAACTTTGCGGTGAGAGCCCAAGGTTAAGGATCTGGCCTGGGATGGTTCTGGGGGGTGGGGGGTACTCTTGGGGTTGGGGATGGTGACCATGATTAAATCTGGATTTGGTGCAAGTTACTTCCAACTTTCTGAACTGCTCTCCCTTGTGACTACTACTAACAGCTAATACTTTTTTTTCCCTAGAGAGAGAGCACGTAAGCAGGGAGAGGGGCAAAGGGAAAGAGAGAGAATCCCAAGCAGGCTCCATGAGCATGGAACTCCATGTAGGGCTCCATCGCATGACCCTGGGATCACCACCAGGGCCCAAACCAAGAGTCAGAGGCTTGACTGATGGAACCACCAAGGGGCCGGTAACAGGTAATACTTTGAAAGCAACTGTCAAATCCTAAGCAGAATCACTGAATTAACACAGTGTTTACAAAAGTGTTATAAGTGGTATCATTCATCTCACTGTCCATAGAAGGAAGCTGAGGCCCAGAGAAGTTAAGTATCTTGCCTAGGGCCACCCAGAGCAACTAGCAGAGTCAGGATTCACATCAGGCTACGTAGCTCCAGGTGTCACTTTCACCACTGTGTTGCTGTGTATGACATTCAGAGTCCCTGTTAGGGGTTTTCTGGAGCCAGAGAGAACAAAGTTGTGCCTTCAGGGAAATACAGTTTTTGCAACCGTTCTGTGGAAGTCAGTTTTTAGAACCAGGAGATTTTGTTCACGCCATTCATGAGGGGAAAAAAGAAAACCACCTTAAAAATGAATTCTCCTTCTCCCGTTCCTAAGAGTTCTCTATGGAAGGAAGATGTTTTCTGTGTCTGGCAGCAATATCTTTTTATCCTACATAGAGATAAATGCAAAGTCTCTATTATATGCACCCTCCCAAACACTTTATTATTTTTATTCTACGTGGAGTTATGTTGATGTCTTGCAAAAAGATATCCACCCTTTTACAGCTTTTAAAACAACAGCAAATAGGGGCACCTGGGTGGCTCAGTCAGTTGAATGTCTGACTTCAGTTCAGGTCATGATCTCATGGTTTGTGGGTTCAAGCCCCGCGTCAGGCTCTGTGCTGACAGCTCAGAGCCTGAAACCTGCCTCAGATTCTGCATCTCCCTCTCTCTCTGCTCCTCCCCTACTCATGCTCTATGTGTGTGTGTGTGTGTCTCAAAAATAAACTTAAAAAATTTTAAAACAACAGCAAAGAAACCAGGTTTTTGTGTGTATTCATGTGTCCCGTACCATGGGCATTTAGGTTTGCTAGTAGATTGTATTTTCCAAAAGTGGTCCCCGCAATACTTCCCATCCTATATGCTCTTAAATTATACCTGTGACATTCCTCTTGAAACTTTGTGGACCTTTGTGACTGCCTCAACCAGTTAGTTGTGGTATAAGTGATGGTATATAGCTTCTGAGGCTGGATCATAAAAATGCCATGCATGTGCACCTTGCTCTGTTGAGACACTTGTTCCTGGAACTCACCTGCCATGCTGTGGGGAAGCCAATCAGCCACTTGGAGAGACCATATGCAGGAACTCAGGCCTACAGTTCCAGCTGAGGTCCCAGGCGACACACAGCTAGCATCAGTCCCCAGATAGGTGAGCCAATGACTGCATCTTCAGATGGTTCCAGCCCCTCACCTTCCAGCCACCCCAGCTGATGCCACATGGAGCAAAGAGGATCTTTTCCTGCCAAGCTCTGCCCAAATGGAAGATTCGTGAACAGAATAAGTGATCGCTGTTGTTTTAAGCCACTAAGTTACACAGCAATGGATGACTGAAACTGTTTCTCTACACTTTTTCTGCTGTTATGAACTGTTCTGCAGTGACCTTCTTTAGGACTCTTGTCTTCTGCACATACCTGAAGATTTCCCTGGAGAGACATCTAGAAGCAGCATTCCTGGGCTCAAGTATAAACCTCAAAGGGAATCCTATAGCGCAGTTAAAATGAATTAACCATATCTACATCTAACAACATGGGGCCATCTTGAAAACAATGTCAGTGAAACATGCAAGTTGTAAAATGATACAGTATGGAATAGCATATGTAGAATTCTAAGAACACTGAGAACAATGTTATATGTTGTTTACATTACATACATGTAGTAAAGGTGTGAAAACATACAGGGGGGCAATACACATACATGAGTGAGTGTGAAGTTTAGTAGTACCCATAGGATTTTATTTCTTGGGGGCACCTGGATGGCTCAGTTGGTTAAGTGACTGATTCTCCGTTTCAGCTCAGGTCATGATCTCATCGTCTATCCTGAGATCGAGCCCCATGCCAAGCCCCAAGTTGAGCCCTGAGCTGGTCATGGAGCCTGCTTAAGATTGCCTCCCTCCCTCTCCCTCTGCCCCTCCCCTCCTCAAACACACACCCACCCCCCCACACCCCCCCACACACACATTTTATTTCTTAAAAAAAAAATGAAGATCTAAAGCAAATATTACAATATTGACATCTGCTAAATCTGGGTGTGGGGGATACATGGGTATTGTTATTGAAAATTTTTCTTTATACTTCTTATATATGTTATGTATTGATGTTATGTTATTAATAGTTATGTGAATATTTCATTATTCAAAAATGTTTAAAAGTCACCACTCAAATAGAATTGTGGTCACAGTAATTTTGTCCCTTGTGATTTTCTGGGTTTTTATGTTTGATCACATAACTGATTAATTAAAGCAAGACCTTTGGATTTTGATAGACTGATCATTCAATTCAAATACCCCCCACCCCCCCACCACGCATTCTTCATCCTGACCACACTCAAGGACTCTTCCTTTAAGAAGCAATCAGAGCTTGGGACGCCTGGGTGGCTCAGTCTGTTAAGCATCTGACTTGGGCTGGGGTCATGATCTCACTGCTTGTGGGCCCAAGCCCAGGGTCGGACTCTGTGCTGACCTCTCAGAGCCTGGAGCCTGCTTTGGATTCTGTGTCTTCCTCTCTCTCTGCCCTTCCCCTGCTTGTGCTCTGTCTCTCAAAAATAAATAAATGTTAAAAATAATAATAATAAAAAAAGAAACAGGGCGCCTGGGTGGCTCAGTCGGTTAAGCATCCGACTTCGGCTCAGGTCATGATCTCACGGTCTGTGAGTTGGAGCCCCGCATCAGGCTCTGTGCTGACAGCTCAGAGCCTGGAGCCTGTTTCAGATTTTGTGTCTCCCTCTCTCTCTGACCCTCCCCCATTCATGCTCTGTCTCTCTCTGTCTCAAAAATAAATAAACGTTAAAAAAATAAATAAATAAAAAGAAAGAAACAATCAGAGTCTTTAGTTTCCCTGCCTTTACATGGGATAGTCCCTCTGACTGGAATAATCCCCAGAGATTTGGTTTCAATAATCATTCTCCTTATGTTTCATTCAATCCTCCCCAGCCCCCTGTGACTGTCTGCCATTTACTGGATGCTTATACCAGCCAAGCATCATGTCAAATGCCTTACGTGTGTTTTCTTTTTTAAGTAAACCGACTTAATAATTATTGTCTTCCCTATTGTGTAGACAATGTATTGATGTTTTGATGTTTAAGACTTTGGCTTAAATGTTAGTTGCTCTTGTTATTGTCCCGGTTGTGGTTGTTATTCTCCCAAAACCTTGGGGGCAGAGCAAGAGTCAACCCCAGGCCTGTTCAGACTCCACACCCTCGGCCATTAGACTGTCCTGTTTCCTGTGAAGAAGCTGTTCTTTTTATTTTCAAATTACAGATAAAGAACCAGATTCTCAGAGTTTCTCTCCTTGTCTACCTGACGAACTATGCATCCCTCCAGGCGCAGTGCAATGTCACCTCGTTTGGCCAGGCCCTCCGTGAGAGCAGTTCATGCCACTCCGTCATGGAAGTGCGTTTGTATCCTGCCTTCTCCACTTCGTCTGTGAGCTCCTTTAAGGTAGAGACTGGCCAATGCACATTTGTATTCTCAGCACCCGGAACAGCACCTGAGGTGGCTTTTCAGAAATGAATATTGATTAGCACCTGCCTTGCTCAGTCCCTGAGCTACATACATACTTGCCGTTAACTCAGGTGAGTAATTCATTTCACCTGTATGCACAGGGCACAGCTTATGCAAAATGGCTCACAGCCCTCCTCTAAAACACAAACAAGAAATTCTTTCTCATCTTGATCAAAGAAACTTGAAGGACTGCCCAACTTGAGAACTGGGATTCACAGATGGATACCCTGAAAGCTCCGTAACGGTCATACTAATAGAACCAGAATGACTGTGGATTGGGCATTTAACACCTACCAGGAACTGGGCCAAGTGATATACATGGACTTAATTTTTGCAAAATAAAATGAACCATTGCTTTTTTTTTTTTTTTCAGTGAGCAATGTGTTCTGGTTTCTGTGTTAGTGATGGCCCCAATCAGAATTTGTCGGGAAGGTTTGGAGGCTAGGATAAGATGTCTTAACTCAAAAGCTTTGTCATATTATCATCACTTGGTGAGGAGACTCCTGGAAGCGCAGCTTCCCTGAGCCCAGGGTGGCGTTTGTCATATCCTGCGGGGCAGGTGTGGCAGTGCCATTTAATGATGCCATCATGCCATGCTTTGTCAATATCTCTTTTCAAACTGCCTCAGGAGTGACAGGCAATACTGTGTGGACTGATCTGTATTGTGACATTGGATATTGACAAAGTCTCTTTTATCAGTCTTGCTTTTCTCATGAAGTTTTGAAAGGATGTTGGCATGACACTGTTTCTCCTCTTTCAACAGCACATTCAACTGACTCACTTAAACCCTCCTGTGATGTGGTGCATCAGAAGCTATAAAGCCACACGAGGACAGCTGAAACCAGTGACTCAAGTGATCCCATGGCTCTGTGTCTCAGTTTCTTGTCTGAGGATCTGTCTCCTTGGTGTCTCCATACACTAGGTGGTGGAAAGGTCAAGTCTCACATCCGAAAATTTTGCTAAAACGCAGAAGTTACTAGTGTGCATCAAGTCTGTGCTCTGTAACAGTTTACCTGGTTCTGTGAAAGGTTCAAGGGAATTTTAAGGTTTTGGTATCTGCCCTTAAAGAGTTTAGTGCCTGACTGCATGGACAAAGGAAGACCTATGAAAAACTTACAAAACAGTTGAGAATATGTCTTCTACCCAGGTTCAAATGCCCATGAGTAAAATTAGAGATTGGTCAAGATGGATAAAAAGGCAACTTCTCATTCCTTACCCCACCTCCTCCTCCAAAGGGAAAGGAAGAATCTGACCTGATTTCATGAAACTCAATCTTGATCTGCCAAGCTCTGATCATCCAGGGTGACAGAAATCAGTCCTTATACTTCATTTAAGCTGCTAGAAGACAGTTTAAGTGGAGTCCAAGTGGAGGACCAGCCAGAGTTAAAGGTGTAATGAGAAAAGGTTTCTCATCTCCTCTCAGTTGGTCAGCAACTAGGTAGAACTTAGGTGTTCCTTGCTTGGGCCTTGTGCTAAAGTTATTGAAATTGCCCAAATACCTATTCTCAAGCAAAACACTGGAGAGAACTCTAGGAAACTACGTCATTATGTCTACATAAAAAAGCATTTGATAAAATCCAACACCTTTCATGAAAAAAGTGCTAAAAACAAAAACAAAAATGACCCACAAACTACTAGGTATAGGAGGGAATTTCTTCAACCCAATAAAGGATATCTATAAAAGACCCACCCCTAACATCATACCTAATGGTGAAAAACTGATTGCTTTCCCCTTAAGATCAAAAACAAGGGAAGACGTCTACTCCTGCCACTTCTATTCAATATCGTGCTGGAGATTCTAGTGAGGACAATTAAACAAGAAAAGAAATAAAAGCATCCAGATAGCAAAGGAAGAAGATACATATGACATAATCTTGTATACAGGAAATCTTAAGGACTCCATTAAAAAACTATTAGAACAAATAAATAAGTTCAGCAAAGTTGTAGAGTACAAGATCAATATACAAAAATCAATTGCATTTCTATACACTAGCAATGAACAATCTGAAAATGAAATTAAGAAACTACATTTACAATAGCATCAAAAAGAATAAATAGTTAGGAATAAATTTCACAAAAAGAAGCACAAAATTCATACTCTTAAAATAAAACAAAAAACCATTGTTGACAGAAATTAAAGAAGACCTAAATAAATGGAAAGACATCCCATGTTCATGGATAGGAAGACTTAATATTGTTAAGGCAGTACTAGTCCTTGTATTGATCCACAGATTCAACACAATTACTATCACAATCTCAGATGCATTTTTTGCAGATTTCAACAGCCTGACCCTGAAATTCATACAGAAAAATAAGGAATCTAGAATAGCCAAAACAATCTTGAAAAAGAAGGACTCACATTTCCTGATTTTAAAACTTAACTATAAAGCTATGATAATCAAGACAGTATGGTACTGGCATGAGGATAGACATATAAATCAATGAAATAGAATTGAGGATCTAAAAAAACCTCTCATATGTATGGTCAGTTGATTTTCAAACAGAGTTCCAAGACAATTCAATGGGAAAAGAGTAGTCTTTTCAACAAATGGTGTTGGAACAGCAGATATCCAAATACAAAATAATGGATTTGAACCTCTACCTCACACCATATACAAAAACTAAACCAAAATGAATCAGAGACCTAAATGTAAGAACCAAAACTATAAAACTCTTAGGAAGAACATAGAGGTGAATTGTTGTGATCTTGGATGAGGGAATGGTCTCTTAGGTATAACACCAAAAACACAAGTGACAATCAGAAAAAGAAGTAAATCAGTTTCCATAAAAATTAAAAACATTTTTTTTTTGCACCAAAGGAAGTGGTGCATTTTTTTTTTTTTTGCACCATCAAGAAAGTGAAAAAATGTGAGAAAAATTTTACAATTGTATATCTGGCAAGGGACAGGTATCTTGAATATATGAAGAACTCCAACAACTCAATAATAAAAAGACAATCCAATTTAAAAATGGGCAAAGGATATGCATAGATATTTCTCCAAGGAAATTATACAAATGACCAATAAGCAAAAATGCTTACTGCTATTAGTCATCAAGAAAATTCAAATCAAAACCACAGTGAGATACCACTTCCCACCCACTGGATTGCTATAATTTAAAAAAAAAACCCAGAAAATAAAAAACGTTGGCAACAATATGGAGAAATCGGAACCTTCATACATGGCTGGTGGAAATATAAAACGGTGCAGCCTTTTTGGAGAATAGTCTGGCATTGTCTCAAAAAGCTAAACATAGAGTTACTGTACGGCCTAACAATGACACTTCTACCTGTATACCCAAAAGAAATGAAAACATGTGCCCACAAAAAGTTGTATATGAAAGTTCACAGAAATGTTACTCATATAAAAACCAAAAAGTAGAAATAATCAACTGATGAGTGTATAAAAAAAATGTAGCATATTCATATAATGGAACGCTATTGGACAATAAAAAAGAAGTCAAGTACTGGTACATGGATGAACCTTGAAAACATGCTAAGGATAAAAAGTTATAAAAGACCAATCATATGACTCCATTTATATGAAGTGTCCAGAATAAGTAAATCTGTAGAGACAAAAAGAGTGGGAAATGATAGCTAACGAGTACTGGTTTTCGTTTTGGAGTAATATCATTGATTTTGCTGATGGTTGCATAACTCTGTGAATATACTAAAAACCACTGAACTGTTCAATTTAAATCAGTGAATTATATGGTATGTGAATAAAATTGCTAATGTTAATGAAGCTGTTGGAAAAAAGTATCAGTTATATTACAAGAATCTTTGGGAATAAAAGAAGCAGTAGTGAATAAAATATACACTTTAATCAGAAGATGTGTCATGATTTCAGAAACGTTGCGAAGTGCCATCTTGGAATTGAGAAAACTTGATATTACACCCATTTCGTAGATGAAGAAATCAAGTCCTAGAGAGTTTACAAATTTGCTCAAGGTTATCCTGTTAGTAAATGTCAAAGCCAGGACTTGGGTGCAGGACAACCACTGTAGTGTCGACTCCAGGAGTAGTGAATTCTTCACCTTAAATTTAGTCTAAGGAAAGTAAACAGTGTTGATCCTATTAAAAGTTTGGTGGGTTGTTTTGAATACAGACAATGGGCTCAGGGAGCTTCCAAGAGATTCTGTCCTTTGGAGCCCAGCTAGACATCTCTGCCTGCTCTGGCATCGTGTCTAGGATGTAAGGTGGGGAGCCACGCATCCCAGGCCTGGGCTCAGAGGACTCCAGCCCAGCAGCAGCAGGCATGGGAAGCTCCGAACCTATCCACGGGCCTGGGGCAGAGATTGTTTTCCCCACGTGGCTCTGGCTTTTTCTCCAATTCACTTACCCAGCCCCTTGGACCATTAGCTAGACTGATTTATACACTTCATGACTGTCTTTTGTATTTATTTTCCCTCTGATTCTGATTTTACAATGGTTTTGGTGTATGAGCCGAAAAGGACTGGTCATGTTTGAGTTGGGGCAGTATTGCTCATTCTGTATCAGTAGTCAAGAGGCCATGGGTTCCAAATAGACTTTTTTTTTTTTTTTAATTCAAAGAGGTTCCTGATGTACTGCAAAGTTAATCAAACCATGTACTTCCTTGTCTATTAACTTTATGTTTTATGAATTCTGTATTTTATGGACTAGAAACCCAAGTGCAGAGGCCATGCGTCTCATTCTGGGCAACACAGAAGGCACAGCTCTCAAATCCTGTGGGGGCTACACCCCTCACATCCATGTCATTCGCCCACCAGTGAGGTCTGAGTGTGGGGTCAGGACCATCCCCGAGGAGGGCATTAACTTGGGCAGTGCTGTAAAGCTTCCAAAGCATCGTCTCCTATATTCTCACTTTCCATCTTGATTCTCATTATAATCCTGAGGTTATAGTGTTATTCCTATCTTTCAGATGAGGAAACTGAGGCTCAGAGTAGCTCAGTGACTTGCTCAAGATCACATACATAATTGGGATTTGAACTTTAGAGTGTTAGACTCTAGGCCAAGATTCTTTTCCTGCCCATCCCCACCTCCCCTTGGCCAGAGAAAATCATGTATGCCCCCTCCTCAGTCTTCACCTGCCCCCCACATCCCCATTTGAAACCCAGTGAAATTAATTTGGCTTTAAAGGACACCCATGAGGGCCTTCAGGGAGAAAGGAGACATTAGTTGCCAATATGAGACTGTGGGGTGTGTGAGAAAGAGAGAGGGAGTGGCTTGTTCTTGGTGATGGGGGTGGGGGAGTTGGGGGGACAAGACCAAAAAGTGTAGGTGCCTTGAACAGGCTAACAATTTGTTCTGTCTCTTTTTTCATTAATTATTGTTAATTGAAAAAGTAATAAATGTGTATGGTAAAAAGGTTTAAACTACTTCTCCCTATACCTACACCCTCCCAGATACCTTCAAGAGAGGACAACCTGTCCTGTGTCTCCCTCAGGAACATTCTAGATACACATACAGACACACCCCTTCCCTTGTATTTTTACAAAACTCTGTGCCCTGTCTTCTACCTCATTTTATTCCCTTAATTGAAGATTCTTCTATACGAGCTCACACAGATCCATCCCTTTTTCTTCATTCTGTTACAACTGCAAGTGTTTCATTCTACGGATGTTCCTTAGTTCATCCAACCAGCCCATTGCTGGGGTCATTTGGATGATTTACAAATTTGGGCTGTTATAAACAATGCTGGAAAAAACAAATCCTTGTATCTTCATTTTCAAGCTTGTCTCTGTGATAAATTCCTA
Source organism: Acinonyx jubatus (assembly GCF_027475565.1). NCBI lineage: Eukaryota > Metazoa > Chordata > Mammalia > Carnivora > Felidae > Acinonyx > Acinonyx jubatus. Next base: position 130,051,255 of record NC_069386.1, on the reverse strand, counting down.
GAACCTGAATTGATGAAGAAACTGCTAAATGCAAGAGAAAGGATCTTTTACTCTTGATAGAGATCGCCAGATTGTCCGTCGTGCATCAATCTGAACTCCTACCACGAGGCTCTGAGAAATGCCTGCTTCCCCTCAGTGTGACATAATTTTTGTCTCTGTGTTAGAAAAAGTTGTGGGTTGAATACCCCTAAATACATCAGGTCCTGATTCCTGGATCCTGTGAAAAGTTTCACAGTATGGAATAAGGGTCTTTGCAGGTGTAATTGGATTACGAACTTTGAGAGGGGGAAATTAGCCAGGTGGACCCAATGTAATCGCCAGTGGCCTTATAAGAGGAAGCTGGGGATCAGATTACAGGCAAAAGAGAAGATTATGTGATGGAAGCAGAAGGCAGCAGCGAGAGAAGATGCCACAGTACTGGCTTTGGAGACCAAAAAAGATGCCATTTGGTGAAGGTATAGAAAGAGTCTCCCCTAGAACCTCCGGAGATAGCACTGCTCTGTCATCACTTTGATTTTAGCCCAGTAAAGCCATTTTAGACTCTGGCCTCTAAAACTGTAAGAGAAAAAATTCTGCAGCTTTATTTGTTACAGCAGCAATAGGTAGCTAATACGGGAGGGAAGGCTCACTGCTATGGGAGGAGGGGCAAAAGAAAAGCCGCTGTTCTCTGTCCCCCAACATGCACACATTCCTTCGCTCCCTGGTCAGTCGACCAAAGCAATTCCCCTCGGGCCCCATGCCTGTAACCCTTCCCTGAGCAGAGCATGCTCAAAGCCTTGCTGCTTATTAGCCCCACTCTAAGGAAGGCAACTTAGGCTGATGTCTGTTGCAAACAGCACATTAAAATATTTCCTCCAACCACCCACAGATCTCACTGAGAAGATATGGACAAATGCCATTTTCTTCATGTTCCTTTGTTTCCAGTAGCCCCTGTAGATTTGCCCGTGGGGACCTCGTGCACATAAATTTGGGATTTTTACAGCATTAGCTTTGCGACTCCCTGCCACAAAGCAATAGGTGGGGAGGGACCTAATTGGATATACTTTCAGGACAGCGTGCCTATTTGGTCTCTGGAAGCTGCCAGGTCTCTTTGAATTGGGGCTCTCTTGGCCCTTGGGGTAAGGTAAGAAATCAATGTTTGTGGGGATTTCTGTGATCTGGCTGGGAGGAATCAGATCTGAAATTTGATACATTCAAAAGCTCAGATCTGGCTGTGAGAGCTCCCCAAGGAAAGAGAAGGAACTAAATCGTTGACCAAATCTTGTCTCACAGAAATCCTTCTGGGGCAAATGAGTTACAGAAGGTACCTGTGGTTTGCAAATAGATGCTTGATTAAAGTCCACCTTGTCTATTTTTCGTTGTCAGGAATGTCCGTCTCCTTCCTCCTCTACTCATTCCCCGGCTCTGGCTTACCAATTCCTGCTCTGGGCCAAGCAGGTGAGAGTTATAGGGGAGTTTGTTCACTAAACCACCTGTTAGAATCATCCTGGGCTCCTCCACATCCCCCTCCCAGGCAAATAGATCAGACCATGCAACAGGATGACAGTCTAATTATCCCAACCATCAGAAACTTCTTCTGTGTCTTTAATCTACCTTGACAATCCGGTGGCTTGTCACTTCGAGGCCTCTTAATTGGCTGCATGATTGACAAGGCGTGTGGGGGCTTTTTATTTTAAGGATTGAGGAGAACCTATGCCTTCAAAATTAGCTCAGTTATATGATGCCAGAGACCTAGTTTGCACCCAACATGGGCTAGAATCTGATTTTTTTTTTCCAGTCACTCTAATCCTAGGTAACTAGTGGGAATGATGAAAGAAAAACAACAGCTTTCTGTGTTTATTATTTACCTTCACCAAAAGTCTCCTCAGCCCTAGGTTAGCCTATTCTCTTTCAACACCATTATGAAAAAGACTACTATGATCTGAATGGCTGGCCCCTCAAAATTCATGTTTTGGTTGCAGGTGACAGGAATGTAGTTAATTTTTTCTTGTGCATATAAGTTAGAAGCCCGAGCTTAGACTGCTTGGAGTCATAGCTGGATTCCAGTGTTTAAACAGTATGGACACAGCTCTGTCACCCTTTTTCCGGCTCTCCATACTGCCTTCCTTCTGGGAAGTTTTTCTCTTCATGGAATAGGAGAGATGGCCCCCTAGCAAGGCCAACCTTTCCGTAGTGGTCCACTCTCCCAGAGAAGGAGCATACCCCTCTCTTGGGAATCCTATTACCACAGCATTCGTGGAAGGCTCTGACTGGTCCAGCCTGGGCCACATGCCTTCCTCCTGAATCCAGCACTGGAGGCAGGAGAATGGAGTTGTGTGATTGGCCAGCCCCTCCCCCACCCTGTCATGTGACCAGAAAGATCAGAAGGCACCGTGGTTGGCAAGTCTCACCAGGACCATGTGAAATAGTTGAAGCATCCTTTCCTGTTGCCAGAGGGGACCAGCCAGAGAGAGACAACCTATATCCCCCTACAGACATTAGAGTTGAAACAATTTCAAATGCAGTCACCTGGGTAGGTCCTGTGTCTCCACTTTTTCTTCTGAATAGCCTCTGTTAGTCTGACTGTATAGCCTGTTGTGACAACCAGCCTTCCAGAGGTGGCTGAACGTGTGAAGGGAAGGTTCTGAACGTGTGGGAAGCTGGTTGATTTCCCCATTCACAGGGCATGGTGCTGGTAAAGGGGATTAGATGGCTCTGCCTCTGGTCCTTGAAACCTCACTGGTCCAGAAGCGATTCTTGCCTTTCCAGAGGATGGCAATGGCTGGGGGCTCCTTGGGTGGACATTGATAAGCACAGGGAGGAAGGGACAGACCCACTGGCCTCTGCCTTGTCCACCTGCAATCTCTGGCAGACCTGCTTTCCCTATTCCTGGACTTCCTTGCTGGGCATGAGCCCAGCCTCTGTTAGAAGGTCTAATCAGAGGTTGTGAAAACTTGCCTGTTTTCTCCTTTCTGGCCTTTTGAAGCTTTGAAGAGAACATTTCTGGATTTTTTCCCCTTTTCCCGCCTGCATAATTCATAGACTGCCTAAACTGGGAGGAGAGAGGAAAAGCCTTTGTAAGTTTTCTGGCAAAAAGATCCTTGGAATTTACCTGGTCCATTGGCTCATTTGAGACTGAAGCCTATGCTACAGAATCATGAGGTCCTCATGATCTCAGCATAAATACTTCAAGGGATCAGAAGCTCACTCTCCAGCTGGTTCATTCCATTGCTAGACATCTCTGGTAGTTGTAAAGTTCTGTACTTGGAGGATAATCTGCTTGTTTGTCTTAGTTCTGGCATATCAAATTTCTCACCTTCTGTAGCCATTTAAATATTGGAGGACTGCTTTTATGTTCTCTTAGCTAATGTTTATTGCATATGTACTCTGTCTAGGGCTGTGCCGTTTGACGTGCATGCTCACTTAAGCCTCCCAACAACCTGTAACATAGGTGGCATTTTAATGCCCATTTTGTAAGTAAGGAAACTGGGGCACCAGGAGTCGCCAAGCTGACTTGTCAGATTGGTCTGATGCCAGAGCTCCCACTTCTAATCACAGGAGCTTCCCAATTCTTTTTTTTTTTTTTTTTTTAATGTTTTATTTTGAGACAGAGAGAGATAGAGCATGAACAGGGGAGGGGCAGAGAAAGAGGTAGACACAGAATCCAAAGCAGGCTCCAGGCTCTGAGCTGTCAGCACAGAGCCCGACGCGGGGCTCCAACCCACAAACCACGAGATCATGACCTGAGCCGAAGTCAGACGCTTGACTGACTGAGCCACCCAGGCGCCCCTTCCCAATTCTTTTAAACAGAGTAAACCATATAAATCCAATGTACTGAGCAATCTAATAACCTTCATTATGGCCTTTTAAATCTCCCGAAGGGCTCAAGGAAGAGGACAAACTTTATTTATAAACAGTGGAGAGGAAGTATGGAGACTGAACCCAGAGAGGATAAGGAGGCAGAAGCCATATTGGAGCCCCCCAGCACCTGAGTATCCACCACCAAGGGCAAAGCTGAATTGTTACTGGCTAAGAAGACACTGTAGTGCAACTGTCCTAGTCAAAGCTTCAGGAGACCTGGAATTTATTCTAGGCCATGCCAAAGAACCATGTTAAGCACCGCACTTCAGTTTCACCAACCGAGATATGGGGATACCCGTTAGATCCACCCACTTTCCAAAAAAGTTAAAAGAAATGAATGCCCAAATAAAAGATGAGTTTTGAAGCTCTTGGGGAAAAAAAGAGCAATAATAGAAAAATCCAGCTTTACTTTTAGATAGTCAACCCACATGGGCCGGTTTCTGACTGCAACATAGATTCCTTCTTTTTTTTTTTAATATGAAATTTGTCAAATTGGTTTCCATACAACACCCAGTGCTCATCCCAACAGGTGCCCTCCTCAATGCCCATCACCCACTTTCCCCTCCCTCCCACCCCCCCATCAATCCTCAGTTTATTCTCATTTTTTAAGAGTCTCTTCTAGTTTGCCTCCTTCCCTCTCTGTAACTTTTTTTTTCCCCTTCCCCTCCCCCATGGTCTTCTGTTAAGTTTCTCAGGATCCACATAAGAGTGAAAATATATGGTATCTGTCTTTCTCTGTATGACTTATTTCACTTAGCATAACACTCTCCAGTTCCATCCACGTTGCCACAAAAGGCCATATTTCATTCTTTCTCATTGCCAAGTAGTATTCCATTGTATATATACACCACAACTTCTTTATCCATTCTTCAGTTGATGGACATTTGGGCTCTCTCCATAATTTGGCTATTGTTGAAAGTGTTGCTATAAACATTGGGGTACAAGTGCCCCTATGCATCAGCACTCCTGTATCCCTTGGGTAAATTCCTAGTCAACAGACACCTGAACATATGCTCCATGTCACTCCTCATCAGGGAAATACAAATAAAAACCACACTGAGCTATCACCTCACTCCAGTCAGTGTGGCTAAAACCTAGATTCCTTCTAAGACCAGCAAAGAGTCAGCCAGAAACCTATTGTGCGATGGGTACGTTCTAGGATAGGCTGTAAGCCATTCGTCTCCCATGAGGCCGTGATGGGGATGGGCTGAGAGGATGGATCATTTTGTCTAATGAAAACACCCCCTTCTCTACACATTTGTGTAAATAAATGTGTCTTGATCTTATTGGCCTCTTTGAGGATTCTCCGAGTCCATTTGAGGACAGTTTGTGACTTAAGCCATGTGGCTAGAACAGTTGATATCTGAGCTCATTATTATATTTGTTCTCTCTTCTCCCACTGGGCAAATTTAGCTTGCCTTAACCACTCAGCGTAGTGTATGTACTGATTAATCTTTCCCTAGTATTCCTTTCATCCTCGTATCTCCTGGCTTTTTACCTGCAGAATAAAGTATAACTTCCTCAACTGTCCATAGTCTGTTCCTGGATCACCCCTCCCATATCCTCTCCCCCTTCATTCCTGTAGAAGCTTTTATTTCAGGCAGTCTTGCCTTCCAAACTATTCACATAGTTGTGCATCAATCTTCGCAGTTGTAGAACATTTCTATTACTCACAAAAAAGAAACCCCAATGACCCTTACCCATTCCTCACTCCCTCCCTTCTAGCCCCTCCAGCCCCAGGCAACCACTAATCTATTTCCCTCCTCTGTAGATTGGCCTATTCTGAATCCCACAATATGAAGTCCTTTGTGCTTACTTCTTCAATTTAGTATGATCTTTTCAAAGCTCATCCATGTCATATCATGTATCAGTACTTTGTTTCATTTTATTGTCCAATAATATTCCATTGCATGGGTATGTCACAATTGTTTATTCATTTATGGATATTTGGGCTGTTTCCACTTTTGGAGTATTATGAATAATGCTATGAAAATTTGCAAACAACTTTTTGTGTGGATGTGTTCTCATTTCTCTTGGGTGTATACCTAGGAGCAGAATTGCTGGGTCATGTGGTAACCCTATGCTTAATCATTTGGGAAATTGTCAGACTGTTTTGTAAAGGAACTGATCATTTTACATTTCTACCAGCAGCATATGGGGGTTCTGATTTCCTCCATGTCCTTGCCAATGATTTCATCTGTCCTTTTAATGCTGGCCATGCTAGTGTATGTGAGGTGGTATTGTGGGTTTGATTTGCATTCCCTTGATGATTAATGATGTTGAACATCTTTGCATATTAATCATTTTTCTTTGTTGGAGAAGTATCTGTTTGGATCCTTTGCCCATTTTTTAACTGGGTTATTTGTCTTTTCATTGTTGAATTGAAAGTATTCTCTATATATTCTAGATACAAGTCTATTATCAGATATACGATTTGGCAAATATTTTCTCCCATTTCTGTGGATATTTTCTTGGTGGTTGTCCTTTGAAACCTAAAAGTTTTTAATTTTGAGTCCAAGTGATGTATTTTTCCTTTTGTTTCTTGTGCTTTTGACATTATAGAGAAGAAACCATGGTCTAATCCAAGGTCACAAATATTTATGCCTTTGTTTTAATTTAAGAGATTTTTAGTTTCTGTCCTTACATTTAGGTCTATATTTATTTTGAGTTAATTTTTGTCAGGTGTGGGTCCAACTTAATTCTTTTGCATGTGGATATCCAGTAGTTCCAGCATTGTTTTTGGAAAATTCACTGGGAAAAGAAAAATCTTACCTTGGCACCCTTATCAAGCAACTAGCCATTTCGGCCATAGTACATTCTAGCTATTTTCTATACCATATAATACCACCATGCTGGCCTGGGCTGATTGGATTGTGACAGGATGCTGATTTGTGTACTTATTGGACATTTGAACATTTGCATATCTTCCTCGGAAAAATGTCTTTTCAAGTCCTTTGTCCATTTTAAAAACTGCATTGTTTGGTTTTGTTATTGTTGAGTTGTAGGAGTTCTTTATATTTTTTGGATATTATCCCCTCACCAGATATGATTGGCAAATATTTTCTCCCATGGGTTGCCTTTTCATTCTGCTGGTTGTCTTTTGATGCATAGAACTTTGAAATTTTGATGTAGTCTAGTCTGTCCATTTCTTTTTGCCTCTCCTCTTGGTGTCATATGTAAGAAATTATTGGCAAAGAGTTGTATTGTCTATTGAATGACCTTCCAATTTCCAAATTTTGTCCCAGTTTTTTGACTTCTTTATTTCCATGTTTATCCTGTTAATAAATCATCATCTCCCAAGGTGACCTGGATATGCGTCTCTACTCTTTGAAAATAAGATGCAACCAAAACATCTTTCATAAGCCAAATAGACATCGTATTCTGTGTCATAGGGCAGCATTTTTCAGTCCTTTCATTGAACCATCGCCATACATGCAGTAAAAACAACGTGTGACGAAATGAATGTGGGAAATGCTATGAAGCCTACCTCTTGCAGGTCCAAAATGCATATTAAAGTTTCTGAGAAGTCCTGTGATAAAGAAGCCAGTTGAATTTTGTTTAGTGAACAAACTCGTTTCCTCAGGGGAACACATCTATTCCCCAGCATACCATTAACATGCCCAGGAAGGTTTTTCCTAAACACCCCTGGGAAGCTCAGTCTTAAAGAAAAGTGAGCCCTGAGTGAGCTAAGGCACATGCACCTGGAATGTGGAATAAGCATTATTACTGATCTAACAAAACCCCTTTGTTTTTTGTCTCCCACACCCCTTATACTTTATTCAGTAGGAGTAACCTCCCCTACCTATTGTAGCAAATCACTTGACTTTTATGCTCACCTTTGAATAATAGAGTATTATAATGATGTTAAGTCTCAAATGGAATCCAAGTTCAGGAATTAGAATGCTCTAAGCTGTTCACCTTAGCTCAGATGTACTTTAAGCTGTCCCCTGCAGTGGGGGAAGGGGGACACTGCTGACCCCTCCTCCCTCTGGCTCTCTGCTCACCTCCTCATCCACTCTTTACTGCAGTTTGGGCTTCTCCTGGGGGAGGGAGGAGAGCTATGGGAGAGGACAGCATGCACTCTTCTGGGTGACTCAATTCTCTCTGGGCTTGATGATGGTCAAGGCTGGCTCTTATTGGCAGTACCTTTCTGGTCTTTTCTGAGAGATCCTGCTGAGCCCCGTCTCCTGCAGCCCCCTTGGCTCAGGCTGATACATCTATGTTCTGGGGGATCCCTCCTAGCCCATAGCTGTGCACTGGCAGCTCTGTCTTTAGAAGACAGTGCAGTTTTAGAGACAAAGTTATCTACTGATGGCCTTAATTTTTGTGCTCTGCTGTCATGGTAACTCTCTAGTATGGCTACTTCTGTGGGGAAGCACTCTCTCTCCCCTGCTCTGACCATTCCTTGGGAGATGACCAATCCAACATGGCAACCATGTCCTGCACCCCCACCAGGGCATTCCATCAGCATTCATCCTCCACCCAGGGACACATAAGATTTCTTGGACATAAGCCAGGCCCCAGTCCTCTGGGGCTCCAACATTTCAAAGCCCTTGTCTTGGGATCAGAAGGTGATACCTGTATCCCTCCCCCTGGAGACTTGGTGAGGCAGCTAAAAAATCCTCTCACCTTTTTCCTTACCTTTTTTTTAATGTTTGTTTATTATTTTTTTAATGTTTATTTATTTTTGAGAGAGACAGAGACAGAATGTGAGTGGGCTAGGGGCACAGAGAGAGGGAGATGCAGAATCTGAAGCAGGCTCCAGGCTCCAAGCTGTCAGCGCAGAGCCTGACGCGGGGCTCGAACTCACAAGCTGTGAGATCATGACCTGAGCCGAAGTCAGACGCTCAACCGACTGAGCCACCCAGGTGCTCCAATGTTTGTTTATTTTTGAGAGAGAGAGAGAAGGGTGGGGCGGGGGCGGGTAGAGAGAGAGGGAGACTGAGAATCCCAAACAGGGGGTTTGGAACTCATGAACTGTGAGATCATGACCTGAGCTGAAACCAAGAGTCAGACACTTAACCAACTAAGCCACCTTGGTGCCCTTTTCCTTACTTTAATTTAAATTCCTATTCTGTTGAGGGGTCTGAAAACAGAGTAGCATGATAGGTTAGCGAGTTGGCACATGGAAGGTATCATTCTCCCATCCCTTTGGGCTCTTGACATCCATCATATGGGCTCATCACTTGAAACTCATGCTGGAATAGTATTGTTCTAACATCTGGTCGCATATATCAAACCTCTAGAATTGCCTAACATATGATAGTTGCTCAGACCATGACCTTTGTTTTTCCTTGTCTTTCTCTCTAAATGAGAACTTCTCCTTTTTTTTTTCCCCTGAACCAGCTCCAATAATTTCTCCTTTGGCAAATCCTTCCAGATCAATCACCTGAGAGTGAGAGCCCCTCTAGTGGCACTTGCAGAGATTCCTTTGTTGCTGGGACCTACCTGGGACTTGGGCACCCCAGACTGGGAACAGCTGCTATGGAAGCCTACTAAGGTCCAGAAAGGAGACCTGAATTCAGTGAGATCACAGAGCTAGTTAGTGTGAAATCCTGGAAAAGTCTAAGTGTCCTCACCCCCAAATGAGCTTTCAAATTAAGAGCAAACTGAGAAAATAAATACCAAGAGACAGGAGCACATCAATTCCCCTTCTGGTATTTACTGAGCATTCTTCCCCATCCCTATTAAAAAGTGAAGCTGCCTTGTAGAGCTTGTGATTTGCCCTCACTACAGTTAACTCACTTACTTTGCTGTAACAAAACATTTATCTCCAGATTCTTAGAGATGCAGAGCAGATCCTATGGCAAATATTAACTAAGACAGTCTCAAGTCCCTGCCACTAACAGGCAGTGTTGATTGCCACAATTTGTAAATTGCCCCATTTAGGGATGGCCTTTTTTCCCCCAGCCATTGAGATATAATTGAGATATAATATTGTGTCAGTTTAAGGTGTGCTATGTGTTGAGTTAGTACACTTCTATATTGTAAAATGATTACCATCATAACCTTAGCCAGCACCCCCATCCCATCACATAATTACCATTTTATCTTGTGGTGAGAACATTTAAGATCTATTCTCTTAGCAGCTTTTAAGTATATAATACAGAATTATCAGCTATAATCTCTAGAACTTACTAATCTTACAACTGGAACTTTGGCCCGATTTCCTCATTTCTCCCACCTGCCACCCCTTGACAACCACTACCAGACCCTCTGTTTTTGGGTGAGGTTTTTTAGATTCTATGTGTAAATGAGATCGTACAGTATTTGTCTTTCTCTGACTTATTTCATTTATCATAATGTGGCATGGTCTGTATTGTTCAGTTTGGAAAGTTCTTTTTTTGGTGTGGCTCTGAGGTCCTCTCAGCAGCTGATGAAAAGGGTTGCTCCCCATCTGCCTCTTACAACCACCAGCCCCTCAAGTAAAGGCGGCTGCTGCTGCTCTTCTTCTTCTTCTTCTTCTTCTTCTTCTTCTTCTTCTTCTTCTTCTTTTTTCTTTTACTTTCAGAGAGTAGAGAGGAAGTCTCCATGGAGAAGCATGTGATTGAAATCTCTGGCTAAAGATTAAACTTCCAAATCTGAGCAAAACCAAATTGTATACATGCTGTCACAGACTGGACTCCTGGGGAGCAAACATCACGCTCCTCCCCCTCCTACTGTGGAGGAGGGATGTGTCACCACTGCCCCATTGACATTGGACTTGGCCATGTGACTCGTTTGATGGAATGTTGATCATGTCTACTAACATAGACCTGATGTGAGCAGAGGCCTTCAATGTGCTTGTGTTGTTGTATCTCTGCTACCTGCTGTAAGGAAGCATGTCCTGGTTAGCCACTCAACCTAAGACAGTGGGAGTTAACGAGACGCCTTTTCTTAGTGTTTGTTTTATCAGTGTGTTCTTAGTCAGAAGGCTCATTTGGAAGTGAGGAGAACTGGTTCTTTCATAGGTTCTCACACCAACCAGTTACGTGGTCTCACCAGCAGCACATCTCTCTGGGTCTGTGTGGATTTGACGGTAGAGTAGCAGATTTGAAATGAGCCCGAGTCAAAGCCTCAACTGTCCTAGGTAAGCCCAGCAGAGCCACAGCTGACCTGCAGAGCAGTAAAGCAAGAAAACAAATACAGTAAAGCAAGAAAACAAAGCCACTGAGTTTTGGGATGGCTTGTTACAGAGCATATTTGTAGAAATAAGGATACTTAGGCTGAAGCAAAATTCAAAGCCCTCTGAACAGGATAGAGCAGATCCATGTGAGTTGATATGTGTTGGAAATTTTCCAAATGAAAGAAGGAACTTTTATCTCGCACCATTGCAGCTATTGTAAGAAAAACAGGGTCACCCAGTGGTCACGTCCCTGAAAATTCTGGGCAAGTCCAGACCTCACTGTGCTCTAGAGTGCTGCACAGCTGGAAAGACGTCTAGATGCCAAGCATGAGAGATGAGTCCTGTCCAACGTGTTCACTTCATCATCAGTAACACTTATTGAACATCTGATACATGCAGAACACTGGGAGGGTATCTAAAAGTTCCTGTCTTTTCACAGCTCTTCCAGAAAACCACTTTTGTTGCTGCCTCAGGAACTTTGCTCTTACTGTTCGCTCTCTCTGCCTGGAATGGTCTTTGCTGAGATTCTCACATGGTTGCCTTATCATTCAGGTTTCAGCTGGAATATGACCTTCTTAGAGAGGTTTCTGTGATCATTCTGGATAAGGCAGCCACTGCTTGCCCTGGCTTACTCATAGCACACCATCCCAGTTTGTCTTTATTAGCACTTACCACCACTGGCCATGTTCTATATTATTCGTTTGTTTGTAGTCTTCTTCCACTAAAATGTAAGCTCCCCAAGAATGGGATATAATCTGTCTTCTTCACTACAGTACCCTCAACTCCTAAAACAGTGCCTCGTACATTGTAGATGCTCAGTAAATATTCTTGTAACAAGTAAGCAAGGTGCTTACAATGAGGCAAAGATGGAGGGGGTGAAGAGAAAGAAAAAGTGTGCCTCCAGGACAAAAATGACCTGTGATAAATGTATGCAGTGTCCTCTACCAGAAAGAGCACAGGTTCTAGAATCTTACTCTACCATCAATTACCCAAAAAGTTTGGACAAGTTATTTATATTGGCTAAACTCACTTTAGCTGCTATAACAATGGGCTACATTAGTCACGGATTAAACAACACGATAATTTATTTCTCTCACTTAAAGTCCTAAGCAGTAGTCTGGGGCTGGTATGGTGGCCCTGCAATCATCAGGGGCCCAGGCTCCTTCTGTCTTGTTGCTCTGCCATCCTTAAATGTGGCTTCCAACTTGCCCAGAACAGTGCTCTGCCTCTTCTTGTGTCTACATTCCAGCCTGCAAAGGGGAGGAATGAGGGAAGGGAAGTCCTTGCTTCAAGGACTCGGAAGTTATGCTCATCACTCCTGTTTATATCCCATTGGGTAAAATGTAGACATATGGGCGCACTTGCCTGCCAAGAAGTGTGAGAAATTTATTTTTAGCTTAGTGGTCCTGTTCCCACCTAAGATATTCTATCATCACAGGAGGGGAAAATGCATCAGTAGCAGTCTCTGGCACATTTTTACCACCAACCTGCTGCTAGCCCTCAGCCCTGTCCAGTTTCCTATTTGTAAAACATGTCTCACTGTGTTATAATCAAATAAGATGAGTTGTCTGGAAGGACCCTATAAGCTCCAGAGTTCTCTCCATACTTAAATTACCAATTGTAAATTAATGAAAACTACTAATAGAGGGCTTTTGGAATCCTACAACAAGAGGAGATTCATTCTAGCTGAAATGAGAGGAGTTTATGGAGCAGGTAGTTTTGGAGCTGGGCATTGGAATTTTGATTGGCATTTGCTAAGGAGGGAAATAAAGGCCATAACATGGGGTGGGGACATGGAAAGCACCCTGAATGATGGGAAAACTAAGATCAAAGGTAATAAGGTGGGAATTTAAATCCATGTTTGAGACACTACATGGGGTACAGTTAGAGGGACGACAGGGGCAAGAGGAAGAAGTTGGACCAGAGCAGGCAGAGCCCTCATACCAGGAGCAGGAGCTGTGGGACTTGAGGTGGGGGTGGGTAGGAAGTGATCTTCTCCACAGTGGCTCCTGTGTCTGGAGGAATATGGGCTTGGGAATTGAAATGGAAGTCATTTAGGAGACTCATGAGAGCCCTAGTGAGATGGGCAGGGACCTGAGCCAGGGATGTGAGGGTGGAAAGGTAGAGCTGGATGTGGGGTCTATTTTACAGGTAGGAGCACTGGACTTTATCAGGTACCACTGACCAGGAGAGGAGACCCCAGAAGGAAGGGCAAATTCTAGAGGAAGAATGTAAATTCAGATGTAAATCTGAGGTCTGCATATAACATTGAAGACAAAGAACTAAAGAATTTACCAAAATGATAAAGATGCTTAATCAAAATACTGTTGCCTCTTGGAGTATGATCTAATGTCTAACAGCTCAGACAGCACAATTAAAATTCAGTCTTGGGGAATAACTTCTTTCCCCTTCTGGAGCTCAGGCTTTTGTAACTCACTCTTTATGCCCAAGTGAGGCTGGGCTGTGTCCTTACTTGACACATGGAGGGCAGTGACAGAAGCCCTGCAGGGTGAAGAGTGCCTGTCATCATTGGCTGCGGAAACATTTGGCCATTTCTTTCTTTTCCCCAAACATACTCCTTTGGTCTGAAAACATCCAGACCTTAGTCCTCAGTCCAGCTGTGAGAAAATCTTTCCAATTTTTGCTCATAGTGACAAGAAGAGGTTTAAAATATCCTCTTGAGCTGAATCACAGATCAAGAATGAAAACTGGTCAGGATTGTGATTTTCTTTTCCCCTTCAGAATTTTCCGTCATTGCCACAAAATTGATTATGCAAAAAGTGCAAACTGATTTTGTTTAAACGTGACCTTGAGAGTTCTCATGGACAGTGGAAGGTCTTGGATGGAGGTAGCGATTGGAGATTTCTCCTCAGCCATGCATAGTCATTGGTTCCACCATCCCACTCTGCAAAACTCCCAGTGCCTGTCACTTGGTTCTGGGTAATTCATCTCATTTTGTTATAGATTTGACCTTGAACATCCTGAGCTGGGAGACAGAATTTACTAACCACTCTTGGCTATTATGTTCATTTTCCCTATATGTTTGGAGACCCATGTGGTCCAGGCTAAGAACAGTGTTACATTCATAATCCAACAAACAAGAATGTAACTAAAATCCTACATGTGCATTTCTTAGAGAACATCAAAGCTCCATCAAAATCTGTCACAATATTTAATAAAGTTCTCTCTCTCTGTTCCCCCAGTACACCCATGTGGTTTCTCCCTCCCTCCCTCCCTCTCTCCCTCTCTCTCTCTCTCTCTATTCCCCAGCACCTCTTTCCATCTCCTTAATATGAAATTAGCATGATCTCTCTCATAACATGAAATAATATTTCCTTTTGAGGAAGATAGAAAGCAAATTCAGGGCTTAATATGCAAATAGAGGAGAAGAAATCTGGGAAATAATCACATGTAGGAATTTTTCCCACCACTTAATCAGAAACTGCAATTCATTATTTATATTAATGTAAAATTAATAGTAATAGCCAACTTTTATGTAGTGCTTCACAATTTCTGAAGGGTTTTTATACCCATAACCCCTTTACTGCTCATCACAAGAAAAGCATTCTAATAGCCCTCATGTTTTACAGATGAGGAAACAGAGGAGAAGTAGAATGAATGCCCCCACGTCACAGGACTAGGAAAGAGGACCTGGGTTCCAGTCCAGGTTCTGTGGCTCTGAGGACCTCAGTAACACAGCCGTGGGTCTCCATTGTCCTCACTCTGGACCTGGCTTCAGAGGCTCTGCTTCTTGGGAACCTGGGAGTTCTGTTAGTGGGTCTGCAGCAAACTTCTGGCTGGGCTGCAGGACAGAAGTGAGGGTGGGCAGCTGTGTGGCACATAAATTACAGAGGCATTGCTCACTCTCAGGACTGGGCAAGTGCAGGGTCCTTGACTTTTACACCATTACCCCCTTACTTGCTTCACCTTAGCACTACCCATGCTGGGCTTACCCAGGAGAAAGGAAAGGAATCCCAGCCCCTCCACCCTCCTTTCTTTTTTTTTTTTAATTTTTTTAACATTTATTTATTTTTGAGACAGAGAGAGACAGCATGAACGGGGGAGGGTCACAGAGAGAGGGAGACACAGAATCTGAAACAGGCTCCAGGCTCTGAGCTGTCAGCACAGAGCCCGACACGGGGCTCGAACCCACGGACCACGAGATCATGACCTGAGCCGAAGTCGGATGCTTAACTGACCAAGCCACCCAGGTACCCCAATCCACCCTCCTTTCAACAACCAGCCCAACCTGTCTCTTCAAACAGCAAAGAGAGCACCTCCTCACCAACCTTCACAATCAGACAGGAGGCTTTGGTTGGCTGACATGGGCTTTCAGCAGCTGCAGGAATCTGGGGACGGAGAAGTGGCTCTGGCTGACTCAGCTAAACAAACATCATGGTGCCATTTAAAGTATTTAACATGGTATGGGTAATTTAATATTTAGTTGGTGGCTGTGATTTTTTTTTTTGTCTTTGTACTTTGCCGAAGGTAAATGATTCATGTTCCTAATCTCCCTAGAGCAGAAGACAGATTTCAAGCTCATTGTTCAAAAAGTGAGACAGACAGTTTTACTGCTAATTTTTTTTTTTTAAAGGAAATAAGTCTCCCTGGGTGGCTCAGTCAGTTAAGCATCAGACCTCGGCTCAGCTCATGATCTCATGGTTCATGAGTTTGAGCCCCGCGTCAGGCTCTGTGCTGACAGCTCAATGCCTGGAGCCTGCTTCTGATTCTGTGTCTCCCTCTCTCACCTCTCCCTGGGAGAGGGGACGGGGGAGCTCTCTGGGGTCTCTTTTATTAGGGCACTAATCCCATAAATGAAGGCTCTACCTTTGTGGCTTAATCACCTCCCAAAGGGCCTCACCTCCAACTACCATCATAGTGAGGACTAGGACTCAACATCTGAATTTTGGAGGGACATAAACATTCAGTGTATGGCAACTGTCTGTAAGTGGTTGCCCTTAACAAAAGCTCAAAACAACCCTGAAAACCCAGCTATGTTCAGTGTTTTACATAATGTTTCATAAAAATGTGACGCATATATGGAAAAGTGCACAGAATATAAATGCATGAGATCAACGAATTATTACAAAGCAAACACCGCTGTACTCACCATCCAGGTCAAGAAAAAAAAATGTTCTCACCCTAGATGTCTCCTTCCTTCCCCACTGCACATCCCTTCTCAAAATGTTTGACAAGTTTCACATTCTAAATTTAATAGAGGAAGGAGATTTGTCTGATGCCTTTAGTCAAAGGACTGACAGATTGGAAAAGGTAGAGAGAAACTTCCTTTTAATGGTTTCGTTTGTTGGCTTTAAGCTTAAAGAAGAAGTTTTATCTTTAAGATGTTGTCAAATCCCCAAAGATTTCCCAGGCACTGGACAAGGAAGGGGGGAAGGGGAGAGGCAGAAGTTAAATTCTGTTCTATCCTTGTTCAGGAGTCTAATCTTGATAAGCAAAGAATATAATTAAAATGGATTACAGACTGTTAAACACAAACAAGAACAAAATGATTGCAGTGTGTGCAAGCCAGTAATTAAAGCCTTAAAAGAGGAAAAAGTCACCATCACTTAAAATGTTTATTTGTCAAGGTTAGTAACAAATATTGACAGGAGAGCTTTTTTCTTTTATTTTCTTCCCAGCATCAGGCTCTCAGCAATTAGTGGTGCATATTCCAGAATCAATATGGCCTCAGGTCTGAAGCAGTAAGATCCATACATTTTAAAATTAGTTGGTGTAATAGCAGACTGGCTCCATAAAGCAGACCTGCTGGCAACATCATTCAATTAGTGCTTATTACAAGACAAAGAGAAGCATGTCAGGAATAACATCTCCTTAAATTGGTTTCATCTCAAAGATCTATTCTTATGACCATTAGGGAGAGACTTCTTAATGGCAAAGGATTTTGTTTTACCTTTACTGTTGAAACACTTGACTCCCTAAGATAGAATGTTCCTTAAACATACAGTTCAGTGATTAAAAGCCTGGGCTTTAGGGTCAGACGGCTTGGATTCAAATCACAGCTCTACCATTTTCCAACTGTGTGACTTTGGGCAAGTGGTTCCAGTTCTCTGTCCCTTAGTTTCCTCTATGTCTATAAAATGTCAGTAATAATCAGATCTACCTTATGAGATATTGTGAAGAGTAAGTGAGATAATAGATGCACAGGTCCTGGTGGGCAGTCTGAGCTCATGCTGTTAGCTGCTGAAGCCCCGTGGATTTACTCAATGAACTTCACTTCTCATTCAAGCCAAGCCCCCACCGAGGGTCAGTGGAGGGGAGAGGAAGAGGGCTGTGTTACAGAGACACTCAGGGACCCACAACTTGATAGCTACACTACGAGGAACATGCAGGGGCACCTGGGTGGCTCAGTCGGTTAGGTGTCCGACTTTGGCTCAGGTCATGATCTCACGGTTGGTGGATACGAGCCAGCGTCAGGCTCTGTGCAGACAGCTCAGAGACTGGAGCCTGCTTCAGATTGTGTCTCCGTGTCTCTGCCCCTCCCCCGCTTGACTCTATCTCTCTCTCAAAAGTAAACAAACATTAAAAAAAGTAAGAGGAACATGCAGCAGTAGGAGAAGGGATAGTAGAAACCCACTCAGAAGCGACACGTGTGATTTCTAACAAGTCTCATTCAGAATCCGCCTAATGAGTGCCCTAAAGGCCTGGGAAATATTAGAGGCAGGCAGAATGTTTAATGAGTCTCTGCTGTACATATTACATCATTGTCTTTATTAATGTTATAGGTTTTGTACGAGTTTTACTGCATGAAATTTGGAGATCACATTTTGACCTGGGATATAACTGAACCCCAGAGAATTCCCTCATTCAATAGCTATTTGTTAAACACTTATGATGAGGTGATACTGTTCTAAGTGTGGGAGGCAGGGATAAACTTGGTCAGATAAGGACCTTCATGTCATAGACCTTCTAGTACAAAAATGATACAACCAAGTCAAACTAGATAAGATCTGACCATATTAAGTTCTAACAATGTGGGTCAGGGGGTGGTGGTGGTGTTTGTGTTGACACCCGAATGACAGGGTGGAGTCAGGGAAATCTGGAGGAAGAGATCTCCAAGCAGAGGAAAACCAGTAGGTTTCAATAGTTGTAAACAAGGACAGTGTAGCTGGAAGACAGAGAGCAAGGGAGAGGTGACAGGAGAGGAGGTGACAGAATGTAGCTGGAGCCAGTTCATGTTTGGACACATAGGCTGTGGGAAGTGGCTTTGAATTCCATTGAAGGGAGATGGGAAGCTGGGCAGGGCAAGAATGGAGAGAAGAAAGGGAGAAGGTAGAGCTCTGAGGAGGCTCATGAAGTCGTCCAGGTGAGAGGTAGTGGTGGCTTGGATTAGGTTGGGGACAATAGAAGTGGTCAGGTTTGGGGTATGTTTTGGAGTCAAAACTGGGTGATAATGGATTTGGCTTCTTGAAGGGCCCTCCCTCATTGCCTCCTACCTGGATCAGCAATGCTAAAGATCCACTGAAAACACTCCATCCTTGGATGACTATAGGAACGGATGATACCTCTGAACCCTTTTATCTCTCATAGGTCCCTGGACAAAAATTTTAACAAGGTCTTCACAAATCTCACCTCACAGTGATAAACAATTTAGGTCAATGCTTTTTGAATGAATAAAGACTTCTAGTTACCAATCTCTTTCTGTCAGGTTTACACCCTAAAAGCCCTCTTGCCAGGAGATCCAGTGGTTAGGGCTGCCTGTGGATTAGAGTCATCTTTGGAATCGAATGCCTCTTGAAGGTTTTCATCCTTCCTGTCCAACAAAGCACTGATTTTATCAGAGATGGAAACCAGTATCCCATGCAGGGTCCTGACCTTGAGGCCAGGAATCCACTGTCATTTGCTGTGGTGCTTGGACAGTGTACATGACTTCCCTGGGACGGCTCATGCTCCAGATATTTTTTAAGTGTTAAGCCCAGGGCCTATGGATATGCATAAAACAGAAGTTGTTGGCCTCAAGTAGTCTATAGGGAATTAATGTAAATGACCCTTAACATTCCTTCTAGTTTTGACCCCAGTGATTTTCCCAATATTGTGAAATCTCCCCTATCCAGCTTCCTAAGAGGTAATCAGTGAAGCCTGGGATGCCTGCCTGTTTTTACAGACCTGGAGGCTGGTTCTTACAATAGCAATGTTTCCATCCAAGCAGCAAAATACCTGTGGGGCCCATGTGTCTGAGTTTGTACCTGTGTAAGGTTATAAATAACCACCCCTCTCTGGGGATGTAACAAGGATTAATGAGGTTTAATATCATGAAGTCTTGCCAAGCAGGGGTTAGGAAATCAGGTGATTCTATGATTCATGAGACAGATCATGTTTATAAGGAGTGATCTCTTTGGATCACCAAGGCAAAGGGAAGCAGCTTGATTCGGCCATGAGCCAAGAATGTTGAGATGGTGGTGGACAAAGCCCAGAGTCATTGGATGTGCGGAGAAGTGTGCTGACCAGAGGCTACCCATGGATGCTGGTTAGGCCAGGGCCAGGTCCAGAAGGTAGACTCAGGCCAGGGAGAAGTAAACTGCATTCCAGACTTCTAGAGGAAGTTCTGGTGCAGACCAGCAAAGAATGCGCACTTTATGGGAGGAGGAGGGCAGGGGAGCAGGTCAAGCACAAGGTGGGGTCTGAAGTACCTGAGAATGAGAGCTTTATACCGCTTGTAAAATGAGGACAAGAACACAATCATCCTAGGGTTCTCATGAAGACTAAAGGAGTGTAGGATGCTACAAGTCACAGAATATTCAAGTAAAAAGGATTTATTTAACATGGCTAAAATTTCAGGGGTAAGGCCTTTCCAGAATTGTTTCATCAACTCAACAATATCATCAAGTGCTCAGGTTCTTTCCATAGTTCTGTTCCGACATCTTTGGGGTCTTTTGACTTTGGACTTATGTTTGCTTCCTCATGCTCACAAGATGGCTGCTACAGTTCGAGTCGTTGCATGTAGACATGACAATGTTTAATGAAAGAAGCACTCTCTGTTTGTCACGTTTTACTGGGTAAGAAAATCTTCCTAGAAGTCCCCAGCAGTCTTCTCCTTGGGCCTCATTGGCCAAAATGTCAGTCACATGTTCTAGCTACAGGGGAGCCTGAGGAATCAGGTTTCTGGCATTTTCAGCCTTTCAATGGCAGGTGGCTGTGGGGCCAGGAAGGAGAGGATGGTGACGGCTATTGGGGAGGCTACAAAGAGGTCTATTAAAAGACACTGCACTGTGCTTGACATACACAGAACTTATCCTTCATCCTCTTATCTCACCATTACTAACCCACCACATCATCCAGTTACCTTCAGCAACTGTAACTTTCATCTCAGAACTGACCCCTCCTCCAACGGCACAGAAACAGTATGGCTGCTCAGCTCTGAACACCAGTGGGTGTAAGATTGTTTAGATCCAGAGAAGCCATTATACTGGGCTATAAATATCCCCTGGTATTTGGCTTTCTCTCCCTTTGGGTATATCTAAGAACTAGGCAATAATGTCAGGTAGCTTAACCTCAATAAAAAAAAAAATCCAGACCTCCCTGGTCTTCCAGCATTCCAGCAATAGGACATCTAAGTGATGAATATCCCCAGGGCAGGTTCTCCATCTGGAGAATTCCCACCTGCCAAGGTGACTGTTGTGCTCATTATTGAAACCCCACAGAGCAGTAATGAACCATTATCCAGGGAGGTCACACCCCCCAATTAACAACATATATGTCAAATCCTGTTAGGGGCAACTCCAGGGCATCTTTCAGAATCCTTTGTAACCAGGAAATCAGCTCTTTTGGAATACATCCTGAAACAAGCCAGCTTCGGGCTGAGATTTTAAATGTCATGCTGTGTGTACTTTTAAACTATGCTTTTTAAAGTTGTAAAACAATATAATCACATTACAGAAAACTTGGGAAACAGGGAAAAGACAAGTATAGCTACCAATAATTCTACCACACAAACACAACCACCATTGTTGTTTTGGTGCAAATCCTTCTCAGCATTTTTCCTTTGCTCAAGTGTTTTTACATAGTTATAATCATAGTATGCACACTATTTTTATTCTACTTTTTCAGCTTAAATTTAAGAATTATTTACTGTGTATGTGTTAGGCTGAGTGTTAGACGGCAGGAGTTCAATGGAGTACAACATAGGCAATGACAGACAATGCAATATGATAAGTGAATAGAAGTATATGGCAGGGATTTGGGAGGGATGGGGAGCTGTGGTCTCTGTACAAGGAAGTGTTTCTCATGGCATGGGCAAGACCCAAGTTGAGCAAGTGCATGGTGTTTGGAAAACATGGTATGAGAGTAATTCAGCATGTGAGAATTTAGAATCTCTTAGGGATTGAATTGTCCTCCCTGCCCCAAATTCACACGTGGAAGTCCTACTCCCCAATGTTACTCTATCTGAAGTTGGGCCCTTAAGGAGCTAACAAAGGTTAAGTATGGTCATAAGAGCAGGATTCTATTCCTGCAAGCCTGGAAGTAAGGGAAAAAGGAAGAAATTTATTGTAAGGAATTGGCTTATGTGATTATGGAGACCATTAAGTCCAAAATCTGCAATACCAATGACCCAGTTGGAGTTCAAAGGCTGGAGACTGCTGTAGAACCAGGAAGAGCCAGTGTCCCAGTTCAGAGGTCATCAGGCAGGAAGACAATCTCCTCCTACCCTGGGGAGTATCAGCCTTTTGTTTTATTCAAGCTTTCAACTGATTGGATGAGATCCACCCACATTATGGGGGGCAATCTGCTTTATGCAGTCCACTGATCTAAATGTTAATCTGATTCCAAAAAAATGCCTCACAGATTCACCCAAAATACTGTTTGACTAACTACATGGGCACTCTCACTGGCCCAGTCAAATTGACATGTAAGATTAAGCCTCACAGACTCCATGATGAGGAAGGGTAAGAGAAGAGGCTAGGGAGTTTGACAGTGGCCAGAGATCATCATGAGCTTCCCTGTTAGCCAAAATAAGGGCTTTGGACTTGTTTCCAACGTCAAAGGGTAGTTATTGAATGGTTTTAATTAAAAAAAAAACACTTCCTATGTAGTGTATTCATTTTAAGAACTAGCATTGAGGCTACAGGTAGGAAACACATTCAGGACTGCCCTGTACAGTTGATCATGTTGTATAGTACACAACTCTAGTTTAGGCATCATTTCCATCCTGGTGTACAGGATAGTCCCTTTTGGAGTTGTGCAGTATACAACTGAGCACATTAGAAGGGACAAGACAGGAGGCAAGGAAATCAGTTAGGAGGCCATGACAATACTGTGGGTCCAAAGTTTGCAAATGTTGCATAGTCATGATTTAATAACTTTCTCTTTAGTGATAAACCATGATTTACTTACCCATTTTCCTTATGTTGTTTATAAGTTTAGTTTTACCATGGTGGTGTTAGATGTAAGCAGATTTACTCTGTATTTAGATGCCCACATGTGGCCATATGATTTATTATCCAGCTGGGTCACTTGAGGGCAAAGGGCTTCTAAGTGATTACAATGGCAGAACAGGCATAATCTGCAGCTGTGTTAGGCATACCAGGATGAATGGCCATCTTACCCCTCCCCTCTCTCTCTGGATTTCAAGCCTTCTCTCTAGGGAGTTTCATTCCTGGGATAATCAGTAGTCAACTGCACATGATGTACTTACCTAGTGTCAAAAAACTTCATTCTCTTTCTGCAGATTGAAACCCTATAATTTTTGTGCTTCAGCAAAGTAAATTGTACTGTCTACATTTATTTATATTCCTTTCATGTCTTCAGGAGCAAGAGATAGCTGAGAACATTTTATTCTCCTCCCACTAAGTTGCTGTGATTTCTCTAGGGTTTTTTATTTTTGTTTTTATTTTTATCTTGGGGTGAACATAGACCCTCCTAAAGTTTTGAAGGCAAGACTTCCAGACATAAGGGAGAAAAGAGGAAGGAATAAATGACTGTTTCTCTCCTGTGTTTGGAAGAAAATAGGAAGAAGGAATAAGATATCAAATTATCAAAATTCTCAGTGGTCTTCTTTCTAACATTAGGCGGTTTGTCCTCTGCCCACACCTTTGCTTCTGACTCCAGTGGAATTATCCAGAAAAATATTCAGGGAGCTTCAGTTGTATGGCTATTCTATAATCAGTGAGAGGAGCCAGGGTTTCTTCTGAAACTTGAATGGACCACTAAAAGGAGCTCCCACTTGGAACAGAGGGATGCTACCCCTAAAAGGGTGTTGGCAGGAACTGCTAAAGCCCATTAACATCCACATCTAAACTTGTTTCTGGAAAGCTACACTGCATTCCCCACCCTCCCTTGAAGTTAGTGTGATCAAAGGTATGTGAGCCAAAATGATGACCACCGCTTTCAGGTACAACCCATATAAACCTCCCCCGACCAATCCTTGTTCCCTTTCCCTATCTCCTTGTTGAATGGAGAGGACTCTGAGATCGCAGAGGTGGAGGAAGCCACAAAATGGAAGGAACCTGGTTCCTTGGGTGACTGCGTGGAGTAGAATGCCCCTACCTGCTCCACACTGGAAGTATATGTGAGTGAGAAATAACGTCCACATTGAGTAACTGAGATATGGGGAGCTACTGGTTATCAATAGGCCTGCTTCAGATGGATAGACAAACAGGTACCTCCACTGTTACTCAGCCAGAGAGATCTGAGAACAATGATAGCAAGGAGGTTCACATGAATGTTTACTGGGAATATCCTCATGCACCTATTTCACTACCTATCAGGAAAGAGTGATTTAGTACAGAAGTCTCCAACCACGATTGCCTGTGGCCACATCTGCTTCCTTAAGGAAGTGGCATGATTTTCCTCTGGACTGTAGGGCTTTTATTCAACCTATTCCTTGGTGAGCCTTTGGTGGCGAGAAGACAGTCCTCAGCATGCAACCTCAAAAGGTACGGCATAAAGAGAAGTAAAATTATGCTAAAAAAAAAACAAACCAAACTGGAGGTTTGGGGAGGGTGCTCTAGTAGAATAGGTTGGGAGGGAAACAGCACTGAGTGAGATAGGAGGGCTGGGAAGAGAAAGGACAGAGGTTCCTGGAAGCAGGACATCATGGGCCTTTTAGGAGAGAATTCTAATGAACCATTTTTAAGGTATCTGTTGTGTCTGCTACAGCAAAAGCCCCCATTATCCTCTCCCAAGTGATCACTAAAGCAGGTGTTCACTCAGCCTTGGTCTGTGTGTCACCAGAAAGGGGCACATGTTGGCTTCAGACAGATAAGCAGAGGCCCAAAGTGAGATATGGTGTCAGAAGTAGTAGAGACATGGAGCTGACTTGGGAGTAGATGTGAGACAGACCCCTTCCCTTCAGTATATGAGGGAAAGAGTAACTCTTTGGATGGGTGGGAACCTTGAGGTTCCATGAAGAAGGTAAAATAGGTTATGTAAAGAAGGATCAACTTTTTACCAAGTAGGTAGGATGTCCCTTCTCCCTGCAAAACCATTCCAAATAGAAGTGTTTACCAGCACACCATCTGGGCTCGTATGTGGGGAGGGCCACTGAAAGACACCATGGTTAGTGGAATGGACTCCGTGAGGCAAAGGTCACTGTTGGCCAGGGGTCAGGAAGTTCCATCAGGTTGGGAACTAAGGGCATGTGCCCTGCATGCATGTCTTTCTTGGTCAGTGTGGGCTGTCCTTGAGAAAATTAATGGCCTTCTGGATAGGAGGAAGGAATGGGGTTCAGGTTGATCTGCTGGTCTTGTCACGAGGAGGTGGAGGGCATCATCTTGATTGAAATTCAGTCAGGCCTTTTAATTCTTGACCTTCCATGCAAGCTGGGCATGAACTGGGCCAAGGTGTTAATGCAGTTAGGGCAGCAAGCTGGTGCCCGGCCACCTACCTCTTCTCTGACTCACTGGCTGCAATGCCCTCCAGATGACCCCTTAGCACTCTCCCTGAGTGTCCACAGCTCACCCTTGGCACTTTGCCTGCTTGAGAGGAAAATTCCTATGATAATCAGTTGAAGGAGATCATAACTCATAAAGAAAAAGAACCACTGAGTTAAGTATTTTTCCTGCTCCATTTGGGACATTGTAGGTGTCCATAACTTCCTGGATGAGCTGTCTACTCAGTGGATGTCCACAGAGCCCAGCACGGAAGCTGGCACTTAAAGTGTGTTCCACAAATCACATCTGTTCCTTCTTCTTCCCACCATTGCTGTCACCATCCCTATCACCATTATAATTGCTATACCCAGCTTTTCCTAGGACCAGGCCTACCGTGAATGTTGTGGTTAATTCTATTCCCCTCCTGCCAGAATGTCAGTATATCTTAGCCCTGAGGAAAACCAGACACCCTCAGAATGGTCCTAATGCCTATGTGAAGCCTAATACAATAACAGAGCTCAGACTAGTTGGGAAACAGCCAGCCTACACTTTCACAGTTAAATAAAGATAGCTGGAGGGCCCTGCTTGAACACAGAGCAGCTGTCCATCAAGTATCAATTTTGTTTGTTAGAATCTCCTCATTTGTTGCTCCATAACTTCTTCATCATTTGTCTTGAATGAATGTTCTCCCTGGGGGAGGAAGCACAGCCACCTGCCTAGGCCCAGAGCAATGGTGGTTTGAAGATAAAGGAGACTTAGCTTTGCTGGCTGCTTTGGCAAGGCCTTGGGTTGGCCTTAGTAGAGTCTTATGACCCAGGGTCTTATCCTCAGGATTGCATTTTCAGAGAATCCACGTTACTTGAAATCTCTGAGCCACACTTTCCTGATCTGTAAATGGAGTTATCAATTCTTATCTGGTAAGACTGTCATAAGGGAAAATTGAGATCATATATGTCAAGTGCTTGCCCAGTGCCTGGGACTCCCTGTGCTAGACAAATGTTGAGCTGAAGAAGTCATAATGGTGGTAGTGATAGTTAATCCAGAGTTTATTAAATTCCAACAGGATTGATTTCACCTAACTCATAAGATATTGACCAATGACTAACTGGAGGGTTGAAGATAGGAAATATGTCTGCCAGATAGCGTAGAATATTCAAGTCCTGCAGCATCTTTACCACTGCAGAGAATCCTGCAAGTCTGTATGAGAGCTTGGTGGGTGTGCAATCCATGCAAAGAGTGTCAACTGATCTTTAAGGGGTGTGATGAAAAGCCACTTTATAGCCCAAAGCTACCATCTCCACTGCAGGGATATAAGGATATGGGTTCTGACCAGCCAGTGGTAGACAGACTGGCTAAGGCCCTTTCTTCACTGCTTTGTTCTAGACTTTATGGAGACCCTGTCCTTCCACAAAGGCATCTTTCCTTCAGGCTGCCCAGCTGCTGTCTACCTGTTGAGTGCCATCCTGCTCCAATGACCTATAGCAAGTCCTGAGAACTCTCCAGGCCACCCCACTTAGATTGATTGTTTCCAGGCCTCCCAGATGGTACATTTACAGACTGTGCCTTGAGGTGGGGCATCTTCTGCAGGTTGTTGTTATTATGTTTAATGTTGGCTTTTAGAACATTCATTCTCATAGAGTAAACTAATTTTTCCCCTATGAGCCCAAGTTCGGTGGGCTCTTGACTTTAAGCTCTATATACCGAGTACAGGATCCCATGCAGCGATTCGCATTCTTTTGGTGTGGAGGTTGTTCTTTGTCCCAGGAAGGTGAAAGGAAGTGCTGGATATTATGGGATTGGAACTTTGACCTTCCTCACTTTCTATGCCACACACTCTCCATTTTCAGTACTTTCAGGGTTTTGTCTGCCATCTTTGACTCTAAAATCTCCATCTGTAATCTCAACTTCTAGTGGTGTGCTGGAGGTGGCTTAGATGTACTCACAAAAGTTGATTATTAAATATTTAGGAAACTTGCAAGCTGGTTTTTAAGCCATTGGTAACTTGAAATCAGCCATGGTAGCCGAATTTACATGACAAAAATTGGCAAATGCTACATATTGTGGGGTTTTTTTCCCTTAAGAGAGCAGGTTTACCAGAAGACCACTAGATGACCTTCCTCCTAAACTCTAGGATAGCCAATTACTTAGGGGACATCTCCACATAGATGACCCATAAATACTTCAAATTTAATGACTCCAAATTGAATTCAATTTTCCCCAACTCTCAGCCTCTTATATTTTGTCTTCATCAATGGCACCAACAGCAACCAAAGGTCAGGGAATTTAGAATACAAAGGGGATGAGTCACAAGTTTAGGCAGAGGAGTGAATTCAAGGACCAAAAAAGCCCTTCCCTTCCTGTAAGCAGAGGCAAAAAGGATAGCAAGGATGGATCCTTATGTAAATGAGTATGAGTCCATTTGTAAATGCTCTGATACTCGAGGGCAGAACTTCTCTTTCTATTGGTAAAGTTAGAGATAATTTCATCTCTAAGGGGAAGGGCAAAATAATGCTTCAGTAATCACTCAAATAGGGGCAGGGAGCGTCTGAACAGGGTTAAGGATCAATTCATTCATGCAGTAGATATCTAGCTAAATCTGTAATATAAGTAATTTCTCTTTTTTCTTTAAGATTCAAGTTGGTATTTTAGCTCAACCTAGTTGTTGTTCTAAGAGAAAATAGAGGTTAAAGAATCTACTTAATGTGGTTTATAGATGTCCCCGAGATAGGACACAGTGCACCCCTGGAGTGGGAGACAGGGGCAGAAATTATGAAAAGCAGAGGATGTGGAAGGTGGAGGAGATTTCAGGGGGTGCCTCTAGACCAAGGGTATGGCCACTCTTCCAAAGTTCTGCCTGCCTGCTTGCTTGCTTGCTTTCAAGAGATTGCTCATCTTTGTGTCTTCCATTGTCTCACTCTCCATGCTTATATGCAAAACAGACATTGTTCATCAACTACAGTATTTTTCTCACTGAATGTGCAAGTGCCCTAGATTCCTTTTCAGCAGCCACTACTAATCCGTCCAAGGGGGCATATGAGATGAAAACAATTTGTCATCTCTGGTCTAATTCAAAGGAAACACATAATGAAAGGGGAAGGCTGAAGGACTGACATGTAGTATGTTTGGCAGTTGTTTTGAAATGTCAAAATGATCAGTGGACATTGTAAAAAATGGGTCTGGGTGTCCTATACACTACTGAAGCATACTTTTCTATAAAAATTGATACAATTTCTTTCCTCCTCCAATTAAAAGTAAAAAAATATATAAAAATTCTCAAAGGGAAATTTAACCTGGAGTCTAAGCATCTTAGCCAAAAGTGGCATTTTTCTTGTCGATGTAGAATAGATTGACCCAGTACAATACTGGAATTTAAGAGAATCTGTGACCCATGCTAAATCATGTACTGAGTACATAGAGGACTAAAGTGGAATCAGAATATAAGATTCTGGACAATGAGATGATCGTTAAGCCCTCTGCCAGATCTAAGTTTGTTGTTGGTAGTGGTGTTTTTTGTTTTTTGCAAAATAAACCAGAGTACATTAGGGTTTCCCAATGAATAGAAATGAGCATCCTAGTCCTGGTAGAATGAGACTGGGGACCCCATGCCCAATGGCATGAAGACTAGGTACGGACCCTGTCCTTATTCTACCATGATCTCCAGATAATGGGTGATGCTCAGGTGTCTTTACACTCTTCTGAAATCCTGACTTCCAGCTGTTTGCACAAAGGTATGTTTGTGAATAATAAAAGGTAAGATTAAGGTTAATGGGACAAAGCATTAATAACTGAAAAACATCAACGTGTGTGTCAGTACAATATTTTAGTTTCATTAATAAACTATATGTGTATATTTGTATGTGGATATGCCCATGTGTGTTTGTGTGTCTTCCTCATTAGTACAGTGGCCTGTGTTGGGAATAGCTGAAGGCCCTATGCATGAAAAAGTTGTCACTGAACTTACAATGGGCTAGAAAGTCATACTTTATGTTTTCACAGACTGTATCACAAGGAGTAGCAAATAGTAAAGAAGTTCTTGATTCCATGTAGCCTGTTCATAGAACCCCAGATCCAGAGTATCAGCTCATGGAAGAACCCCCTCCCCACCCACCCAACTGCTATGCTTTGGTGGAGATTGCCATCAAGACCACCTTCACCCTCACCCCCACCCCAACCCCAGTCTCTGGTAGCATAAGCCCAGGACTGGCAGGCCTCTGCCTAACTGCTCTCATAGAACAACCTGAGCACTTCAAAGCAGAATCCACTTATGGCTGGGCCTTAGGCAGTTTCAAGAGTCCCACTGGGACCTTTGAGGCAGCCAATCCAGCCATGGCCTACACCCTTATCAGCTCTGTCTCCTCTTGGCCAACTCAGCTCCTCAGAGTTGGTTCCTCAACATGCTTCTGTATTCCATGTTCCCCTGCCATCATCATCACCAGTCTTTACACTTCGCCTTTCTCCATCAGAAATATCACACTTCCCTGGCATCCTCAACTTCCTCGTCTGAGTTACAACAGGTTTTTCCAAGGACACTGCTCCCCCTACAACCCTCTACAATATAGGAGTCATTTTCCCATATCTCACACAACTCACATACTGGAGGTGGGCTTACCATTCCATTAGGTGTGGGGCCCATGCCACATTGTTGCTTCTGTTCTTGTGGAAGGCTTCTGCTTCCATCTCCTGAAACTTTTAAACCTCCCTGCCCCCACCTCTCCTACAGTCTTCCTGGCTGCTCCCCTGATTCTTCAGTCTTTTGGCACCTGGATCTCGTTCTTCCTTTCCACCAGATGCCATCATCCTGAATGACATTACCCACCCAATACCCTGGCCTCAACCTTGGTAGCTTCTACCTCCCTCTACTTAAGCCATTCCCCTGTTTTCTCCCCTGCCCCCACCTGCCTTATTACTCCTTCAACTGCTTCTGAAGTCTAAAACTCTAGAATACCTCACTCTGAACAATCTCTTGTCTTTCCCCTTCCCAGAACCCCCTCTAAATATGTGTACCCTTTGACCTCCAAGAGATCCCTAGTAGCTTGATTACTGTATTTTCTCCCACCCACCCTAGCCCTGCATGCTTCTCCTCTAGCCTAGACCACTAGCCTATACACTTTATATTCCCACTAGACTTACACTAATACACATAGACACGATATATGCCCACTTTACAGTCTGTTAGGAAGTCTCAATGCTGCGTTGGCCTTCAATTCTACATTCTGCTAAGATTCTGTAGAATTCAAATCTATTCCCTGCTGTCAAATTCCCACATCTGGATCAGTGCTGCCATCTGGCCTTTGCCAAAGCTGTACTAACACAGATGGACACCCCCAAATGGCACCACACCAGCCAAGTGGAATGTCAGGACCACTCAACAGTCTGTTAGTTGTCTTTCTATCTCCCTCCCTGGCCATGCCATACCTTCACCACTCTCTTCAAGTGACCTTTCCATCCCTATTCTCACCTCCTCTCCTACTACCCTCCCCCACCCCCTAGATCTATTTTCCATGTTTTCCTGGATATACGGCTGCTTAGCTAGAGACCACATTTCGCAGCCTCCTTGCAGGTTAGGGTGGCCATGAGACTAATTTCTCTTTAATAGGTGATGAGCAAAAGCAGTGTGTGCAAGTTGTTTTCTTTAAGATCTCACCCTACACTTGCTCATTCATTTTCTTCCCATGGGCTGGGAATAGCCTTGGGAGCCACATGTTAAGGATGGCAGTGTTACCTTGCTTGCCTGGGTCTCTGGGCAATTTCATGATGCAGAGCCTGCCTACTCTTCCTGGACCATCACATGAGAGAAAAATAAAGTGCTGTCTTATTTGAGCCACTCAATTCTTTGTTATAGCAGCTTAGCCTTTACCCTGATAACCTACACACCTACTCATTTATCTGTACCCTTGATTGCCTCCTTCTCACTAGTGTCAGAGGTTGAAATGCATCTCTGATTGCTAAGGTTAATTCCCCTCCTCCCTGATGTGCTTCTCCATTTACCCTATGACTTTGCTCCAGCGAGTCTCTCCTCTCTCGTCTACATCTCTACATGTTCTCTTTCTATTTGCTGTGTTCCCTCAACCTGCACATGCTGTCCATCACATTGCTCACACCTTCTGTGACCTTCCTATCCCTTCTATCCACAGCCCTCTCTTTCTCCATTGCTTCTCAACAAAGATTCTTACAAAGACAAAGAAGTTGGTGCTTACTGTATCCATTTCCGTACTTCTCACTTCCTCCACCACCCTCTGAAATCTGGCTTTCATTGTCACCATTTTGCTGGAACTATTTTTGCTAGAGTTACCTATTGCCTCCATGGTTTTAAACCCAAGAGGGATTTTCCAGTCCAGTTCCTGACTGTCCTCCCAGCCAACTCTTAGGACGATACACCATGAGAATGATCCATCTCTCCAGCTTACATTCTGGCTCCTTTCCTTGGCTCCAGTGTCCACTCCTCAAACATGGGTGTTGTTCTCAAGGATTCTGTTCTTGTCCTTCTTCCTCTACATGTTTGACTTGGAAAAGCCAGTGATCCCTTTGTAATTTTGACCACCAGGATGACCTTCCAAATCATACCTTCACTCTAATCTTTCTCTTGAACTCTGACTTATGTATCCAACTGCTGATTTGACATTGTAGACATACTATGGACACCGTCCACTCAATCCATCCCAAACTAAGCCTACCTCCCCTTTACAAAACTGCCTCTTCTTCCTCTACTTCTTCTACTTCTTCTCTCTGTTGGTTTGTGGCATCTCCACTTTCCCAGTCACCCACCCTGGACTTAAAGGTTATCATGGGTCCTCCCTCACCCTCTGCAACTACTCAAAAATTAATTCTTGCTACTTTGGCTTCATGGATAGTTCAAAAATCTACCTAGTCCTTTCCACTCTAGCTCAGGCCTTTATTATCTCACACTTAGCAATTGCAGCAGCCTCCTATTGGCCTTCCTGCCTTTACGTTTGCCTGCCTCGACCCCCTTTCCATATTGCTGTCAAAATCGTCTTTCTAAAGTGCAGTTTTACTTTAAGCTCCCACCATGGCATGCAAGGTCCTCTCTGCACTCCTTTGTAAGCCTCCAGCTCATCTATCTCTACCCCACTCTCTCTGCTGTGGAAACCAAATGGCTTGCGCTCCTCTCTGTTTACAGTGCCCATTCTCCTGTATTCATGGGTTTACTATTAGTCCTCATCATTCCCTCCAGCACCAGTTGGCCTAAGTTCCCCTCCTCCCTACTTAGTGCTCCTAAAACCCCCTGTGAGTGCCTCTATTGAGCACTTCCCATAATACTGTAAAATACATATTTTATTTATCTGTAGTGGACATTCATATTTCCTTTTGACCACCTAGGATCTGAACCTTCTTCCTATACTTGGGGCATCCCCCACTCCTTATAAGCCTAATTCCCACTACAGAATCAGAAAATATCAGACACACACTCACTCAATCTTTCTTTCAGTGAAGTGAGGACTCCTGATCTGTCTTCTCCAGTTGTATACCCTTCCCCAGGCTTGAACCAGAAATTTATGGCAGAGAGAGGTGGGGACCCCATGCTGGTGAGGGTGGCTGCAGCAGTGGTAGCTGTTCTAGTGGCCACAACTGGGGTCCTGTGTTGGTGGTACCAGCAGTGTAAGCTGGGGCATGATTTCAAGCTTTGGTCCTATTCTGTGCCCCAGCCTGCAAGCCCCCCAATATCCTTTTAATAAATCTCTTTTCTGCTTAGTCATAACTGAGTTCTGTTACCACCAAGAACCCTGTGTTTTTCCATGTTGAGACTGTGAGCTCCTCAACAGCAACAGTATCTTCATTACCTTTGTATCCACAGTCCCAGCATGCAGTGGACATTCAGTAATTGTTGCATTTGTGCATAGACTGCCAACAATGTCTAGGCCCAACTCAGAGAGACATTATACATTTGAACATTTTCATCCTTTTGCTTCCAATGAGGCAGCAATCAGGGCAGATAATAATTATCTGTCTCTTGCATGTACAGATTCTCCCCTACTCAAAGAAATGTGTACCTCCACTACCTCCATTCTCCCACTCCTACTTCCTCTGCTGGGCTGAAGGCTTTTTCTCTTCATGACCCAAACTCTTTGGAAGCTAATAAGTGATCTCTTGCCTTGGCTGTACCATTTTCCCCTTTCCAATTTTACCTGGGATAGGAAGGTTGAGATGTTATTCCTTGTGAGCCCTGGCTAATGTATCCCATGCAATATTTATGCTTTGCACGTACCCGAACTTCCCAAGCTGTGCCCTATTTATGCATTCATGAGCAAGTGCTCAAGATAATGTCATTTCATCAAATAGAGCTGAAACATGGCTCCACTTTATGAGGGATTACAGGCTGTTTTTTCTTTATTTGTAAATGTGCCAGCCTAAAAAATGCCATGTTTTGTCAGAGACAGCTGATTAAACACCTCTGAGTATCTGTCAGTGCAAACCGTGAGATCATTAATTTATGCTGTAAAAAGAATAGCTGGGGAAGTGTGACTTGGACTGGTGTTTTTCCTTTCCTCGTTTGAAACAAATAACATTTACATCTTTGGAAAGAATGTTGTAAAAAGTCACTCTAATGGCTCAGTGTTTTCCAGAATGACATCACTGGTGTCACTTTGGTGCTCATCTCCTTAAAGCCTCAAAGTGGGTATTTTAGTCTTAAACAGCAGGTGTCCTGATATGGAAAAGCTTCTAAATTTGCTTGGGCTTAGGAAGCTTTTGATCTTTGTCCGGTTTTTCTCCTTTTCCTCTTTTCTGTCTCCCTCGTTTTCTCATTCACCTGCCAAAGTCTCACCATTACTATGTGGCTTTGAAATAATTTCTGCATCTTGTTGGTATCTTGCTCTGGATCTGGAGATCAAGGAGTTTCATCTCCTGGTGGAGTTTGCCTGGTGGGTTTGTTTTGAATTCTGGACTTGAAAGAAGTGTGAAATAATGACTTTTCAAACCAATAAAGAAATTAGGAGAGAAAATTTCCCTTCAAAAGGTGTAGAGGTTGCGTTTACTAAGTTGAACTGAGGTTTTTAAAAGTGGAGTGTAAAAATGTTTACAGTTTTAATAACAAAAATATCTCATGAATCCTTCTCTTTCAGTATGGAATTCTGGTTTCTCATACAGTATTTGTAGTGTCAGCCTTTGAAATCTACTACCACTTCCTAAAATTCTTTCCGATGGACTCCACAGCATATTCTACTCTCCATAAATAAAAACAGGGACTCGCCAATTTGCACCATTAAACCTATATAATAGTCAACTGTTTCATTTGACCCTCATAATAACTCTATGAATAAACAGGACCCTATTTTGCAGGTGAGGAAACATTTTCAGACATTTCTGGAAGGGCTGGCCTAAGGTTGCATAGACTCTGTAGATAGTTTGGTTTAATACACAATCACCTTGCTCAGAGCTAAAGACACAAAAATGAATTAAATGCAACTTCTGCCTTTAAAGTCTAATGATTAGAATTTAACCCAAGTCCTTTTTTTTTAAATAGATATCCATTATGAGATTAAGGAAGTTAATCTTCTCTTCCTAGATTGCTGACACATTTTTTTAAAGATTAATAAGCATTTATTAAGGGGGGAAAATGTGAGCAATTCACCGGGTTTTTTTTTTATTATTATTATTACAAGTCTTGTCACCCTTTGCTGTCTCAGAGCTAAGGTTAGGGCCAGTCTTAGGCAAAATCATCACGTCTGAGGAATTTGCTTTCACCAAGCAGCCTTCCCTCTTTTTTACTCTCCTTTTCCTTAAACATCTAACATCTTCATGCTTTCCAAGCCACACTCCCTCTCCTTTTATAATTTTAATTAAAATTTTTTTAATTTTTAAATTTCTCTTTATTTAAGACAGAGTACACGTGAGCAGGAGAGGGGCAGAGAGAGAGAGGGAGAGAGAGAGAATCTCAAGCAGACTCCACACTGTCAGCATGAGCCCAACAGGGGGCTCGATCTCACCAGCCATGAGATTGTGACCTGGGCTGAAATCAAGAGTCGGAGATTTAACAGACTAGCCACCCAGCTGCCCCCCACAAGTCTCTCTCTTAATCAGAACCCACCCTTATCCCCTTAGCCAGGCACATCTATGCGGGATACAACCTACAGACTGATACAGAGCGGCCTGTACAGCAACAAATGTGTTTTGCTTTGCCAAGGGGGTAGATGGGGATGGCCATATGGAGAAAGCACAGAGGCTGCTGTCCGTGGTCCTGAAGAATCCCTGCTCGCAACAATAGTCTGTATTCTATCTCTGAGTCTCCAGTGATTCTTGAATGCTTCTACTGCTCATAGGCTGACTTACTTTCTTTCTTTCTTTCTTTCTTTCTTTCTTTCTTTCTTTCTTTCTTTCTTTCTTCCTTCCTTCCTTCCTTCCTTCCTTCCTTCCTTCCTTCCTTTCCTTTCCTTTCCTTTCCTTTCCTTTCCTTTCCTTTCCTTCTCTTCCTTCCTTCCTTCCTATCTTTCTATCTCAATGAGGAGTTTGTCTTTTTTACCCTGTCACAACACAAATAAGACCTATGAGTCCTGTGTCACAATTTATGAAGGAGAGTGTCTTTAGACAGTCTAGGTTTAAATCCCCCCCCCTTTGCTAGTGGGATCTTGGTGGGGGCTACCTGGCCTCTCCAGATTTCAGTTTCTCCATGTTTACATTTTTTTAATGTTCATTTATTTTTGAGAGAGAGAGTGCAAGCGAGGAAGGGGCAGAGAGAGAGGGAGACACAGGATCTGAAGCAGGATCCAGGCTCTGAGCTGTCACACAGAGCCTGATGCAGGGCTCGAACTCATGAACCATGAGATCATGACCTGAGCCAACTGGATGTCTAACTGGCTAAGCCACTCAGGCACCCCTTCCATCTTTAAAGTGAGGATAAGAGTAATAGTTTGTAGGATTGCTTTGAGGATTAAATGAGATAATATATACAAAGTGCTTTGATAGTGTGTTGTCTATAGGAAAATTCAATAAGGACTTTTTAGAAGTGATAAAAGTAATAGTTCTGAATGTAATAATTAATGTAATTTTAGGAGTCCTATAAGATTTTTAACAGGACATTTTCTTGTCACCAGGAAGTTGTGGAAATATATGATCTTTCTCTAACAGGAAAATAGAAACCATACTAGTTATTTTAACAGAGAATATTATGAATTTACTAAACAGAATGTGAAAGAAGGATAAAACTAAAAGAGAATACTGAGGTAACTTAGAGAAGATAGTAATGGCAGGAAGAACGTACTAACCCTTAGGACTGGAGCAACGAAGGGGAGAGATTGGAGTCTTCAAAATTTTGAAGGCTGGAAGAGGGGCACCTCTCTGCCCTGTGGTGCTATTGATTAATAATAAGAAATTAAATGACTGGCAATGGCTTGGTAAGCTATCAGTCCAGTTGACCAAGAAAGAAGCGTCTCATATGTGGCTCAATATACTATGAAATGTATCTCACAGTACCCTATTTTACATAAGAAAACCTAAAAATTATCCAAAACGTGAAAAAAGGCAAAGAATGTTGCATGTCCTTTAATTTCACATTGGAGTGTTGTCTAGCAGCTACTCTCAAGGATTACCTAATTCTCTAGGAAAATGTATCTTTGTTTCATTTACTATGTATTGTTAATTAGAGCCTACCTAGACTGTGCAAAGTTCTATCTTAGCTTGAGAAAGATTGGCAAGCTACAAATTTTTTGTTCAATAGAGATGCAAATTACTTCTGTATTTCTTACTCTAGTAGAAAAAGTAGTCCTAAAGATTACAGATATGTTTCCCTGTAGAATATTCAACACTTTTACATCTAACTTAGCAGTTTTATTTCTGCATTCCTTTCCTGACAGACTAAATGTGTGTTTCTAAATATCTTGAGTAAATATCTGTTTTGAATGCTCTTTGAGCTAACTTCATCATCCTGCAGGTCCCCTCCTTAATGAGAGTATTAGAGTTCTCCACAGAAACAGGATATCTATAAAGAGAGAATATAATTTGTTATAAGGAACTGGCTCATATGACTATGGAGACTGAGAAGTCCCACAGTCTGTCATCTGCAAGCTGGATCCCAAGAAAGCCAATAGCACAGTTTGTAGGCCTGAGAATCAGGAGTGCTGAGGGCAGAAGGTCCATGTGTCAGCTCAGACTGCCAGGCAGGTAAAGAGCAAATCTCTTCCTCTACCTTTTTTGTTTTATTCAAACCCTCAATAGATTGAAGGAGGCCCACCCACATTGGGGAGGGCCATCTGCTTTACTCAGTCTACTAATTCCAAGGGTACTCTCTCCCAGAAACATTCTCACAGACACACCCAGAAGTAATGTTTAACCAGATATCTGGTGTCCTGTCATCCAGCTGAGTTGATGCATAAAATTAACTATCACAACGAGTTAAATAAATCTTTTACATATGTTCACTGTAAACTTGTTCGAGAATCATGCTTTCAAAAATTAAATTTTGACAGGAACTGAAATGAGAGAAGATAGCGTAATTTGGCCAGACTCCCACAGTTAGAAAATAGCGGAGTCAGGACACCCACTCAAGTCTGGCTGATCCCAAAATCCACCTTATGATCTCTTGGTGCCTTTACTCCAAACAAGAGCTGTTTAATAGAGA
The DNA here is from genome assembly GCF_027475565.1 of Acinonyx jubatus. Classification (NCBI taxonomy): domain Eukaryota; kingdom Metazoa; phylum Chordata; class Mammalia; order Carnivora; family Felidae; genus Acinonyx; species Acinonyx jubatus. The sequence continues at coordinate 130,013,913 of NC_069386.1, read as the reverse complement.
GATTGTACAAGGAATTGCTGTCAAGCTCCTGCCTGAAGCTTGACAAAATTGGGAGTCAGCTGGACTGATAAGCCAGTCTACAACCCTCAGGGCAGATCTGTTGACTGCAATAGGTCAGAAAAGGTCAAATGTTGATGCAAAGCAGGGAAGATCATGAAAATGGTAATGGGAGTCTGAGAAGGATGGCAGCCGTGTTGACACGGACATGAATTTTAAGACAAACACCAGGCTGCAGCTGTGTGAGGCCTGGACTGACAGCCAGCAACCAGTGCTAAGTCGAGGCAGACAATCCACTTTCTTCCGCTCCCACTCAGGGGCTCCCAGGCCAGTTACATAGGCAGGAATGCAGGGCAGCTCAACCACACTCTCTTTGATAAATTCTTAAGGAACTTCGTGTAGAGTCGAGAGAATACTACTTGGAAATTAAAAAAAAAACAACAACAAAACAAAACCAGCAGCAGCCATGCAGGAGTCTAAAACAAACTTACACATTTTATTAAAAAATTTAGTACTCAGAATTTAGCCTTAAGTCAACTTCAGAAATACATGAAGGTCTCCCAGGTGCAAGGCACTGTGGGGAGCAGGAAGAAAAGAAAAAGAAAAGATGCTTTTGAAAGGTTTCTAAGACTAGAAACCACCATCTCTAAGAGGTCAATCTTTACTCTCAGTTGTCAGGAAACAATTTAATTGAGCTCCTTCTGTGCATCAGGTTCTGTTCCAGCTCTGGAAATACATCAGGGGACATGAGCTGTGAAGTCCTTGCTCTCATGGAGCTCATGAACTAGTGAGGGTGGTATAATATATTTATATATGATATTATCAATATACAATATATTGTATCAATATATAATACATGAAATATGTATTATATAATACATGTAACATATACATAATATATATTATTTATAACATGTTAACTGTGGTTAATATGTAATTGTATATTAATATAAGATATAATCTCCAGAGTGATTAGTGCTATGGAGAAAACAGAGCATGAAAGGTGATAGAGTTGTGGCAGGTTTGAAGAGCTATTTTAGAGCTAGTAAAGGCCTGTCTGAAGAATTTAATTAGGTGAAGGAGCAAACTATTTTAAAATGTTAAGGAAAGGATGTACCTGACAGAGGGAACAGTAATTTCAAAGGCCTTGATGAGGGAGTAAATTTGGTGGTTGAAGAGGAGCTCTTGCTGGATTGTGTTCACCTAGGGGGTCAGCAGTAGGAGACGAAGTCAGCGAGGTAAGCAGGGGCCAGATCATGCCCAGCCTTGATCACACAAGCAAGAGTTTATTCCAGCTATGTCATCCTGGAACATTTATTTTTCTTGTTAGTGAACGAGGATTTCCTGGTCCATCATTTATTAAGCAAATTCTGCACAGCAACTCTGTATGTGTGTCCTGCCTTGGCAAATGTGGAAGATCTACAAACATGAGAAAGGCCTGATACTTGCTTTCATGGGATTCATCATCCAGGAGGCTCCCCCAGTGGCCAAGAGAAGCAAAAAGGTCAGTAGAGAACCAGAGACCCTGAGCCTCCGCTAATGGAACCACCATTCACTTGCTACTGTCAGAAACTTCAAGTCAGCCACCAAGTTCTACCAATTGTACATTTTAAGGGGCTCCCCATGCATCCCAGCCTGTTCCCCTCCATTAGCAATGCCTTGGTTAAACGGTATTACCATTTCAGGCCTAGGCCATTATGATGGCCTTCCAACTGCTCTCTCTGCCCCTGGGCTCACCCCACCTCCAATCCAGCTTCCATACTGGGGTCTGACTAATCTTTCTAAACTACAAATCCAGCATGTCTCCCCTACTTGGAAAAAAACAGTTAGTGACTTACATCACTCAAAGTTTGCTAAAGCCCAAGTTCCTACAGGTTTCCCAATGCTTGGCCTCAGACTTTCTTTCTGAATTCATATTCTGTCTCATCTCCCCGGATTTTTATTCTGAAACCATACTGGACTCTCATCATTTCCTAAAAATAGTGCATTTTTATATTTTAACATATTACATTGTATAGTCTCCATGTATTTACTTCTGACTCTCCCACTACATAGCAAAATTTTAAATAGGAACAAACATCCTATTTATTTTCTATTACCTAGTTTACAGTAGATGTTATTTGTTTAGTAAATAAGTTTGGTGTTTCCCAAACTGCTTTAAAGGATGTTAATAGATGGTTAATAAAAAAAATTTCCATGTAGGGGTGCCTGGATGGCTCAGTCGGTTAAGCGTCTGACTTTGGCTCAGGTCATGATCTCAAGGCAGTGAGTTTGAGCCCCACGACAGGCTCTGTGCTGGCAGCTCAGAGCCTGGAGCTTGCTTCAGGTTCTGTGTCTCCCTCTCTTTCTGCCCCTCCTCTGCTCATGCTCTGTCTCTGTCTCAAAAATAAATGAACATTAAAATTTTTTTTTTAATTTCCATGCGAATTAAGTTTAGCAAACAATGGCTTAAACATAGTTAAATCAGGGCTGATATATATATATATACATAGCATGATTCCATTTGTATTTGTTCAAAAATAGATATTTATTTGTAGAAAATTTTCTGACAAAGTAGGTGGGAAACTGTTAACAGTGTCATCTCTGGGGAGTGAAAATGGGGAATTAAGGGGTAAGAGGAAGAGAATTTTCATTTTACGATATGATTCTTTAAAAAATCAGCATATGCAATACTTTTAAGTAATTGATAAAAACAATGAAATACATGGCCATATGTAGAAAATCACACTAGCAATCTTATGCCTCCAGGAAGAGCTGTCTCTGGGCCATTCCCCAAAGAACTCTGGGAAGAGACTCCATTTAAGGCCCGAGAGGATGAGGCCTGTGTAGAAAGAGAAAGAAAGATAGCAGAGTCAGTATACAGGATAATAGAGATTTGGAACATGGCTTGAACTCTTGGATCCAGTCATACCTGAAGCCAGTCTCACCTAGCAGTTTACTTTCAAAAGTCAACAGCTTTCTACATTGTAAAGAAGCCTAAAGGGTTCCAATGGGATATAGCCCTGCCCTGGGAAATAGGTGACATAGCATCTCCTAGTAATTGGCTGGATCCTCTTTTCTTCTCTACAAGCCTTACTTATCACAACCGAAAAATGTGTTGACAAACTGTCTTCTAACTCAGCTTTGTGATCTGTGTCCTGTTTGACTCCTAGGTCTACTAGGATCTCCTAGGTCTCCTAGCATCTACTCTGCCTGACTAGATGCTGCCTCTCCTTCAATAGGTGGGAGTGTGCCCAGGCTCTTCTGTTTTAGTTGTTTCTGGCCCCAGGAGTCAGAGGCAGCTGATGTGGCTGAGTCTATTCAAGGATAGATAGGAAGTAAAATGGATGCTAGGGCAGATTCTGAGCCCAATGTCAAAATACCGGTCATTTTAGGAAGGCTGTCTCTCTCCTCCTCCCTATTGTTTCAAGGGACATTTTGAACAAAAGCAAACTAATGAGTGCATGTACTTAGAAAGTGAACCTGAGGGGTTAGAAGACCCCTTGGTCTGGGGATCACTTATGTTGGGGCCTTAGAATTTAACACTATTCCCCAAATCATGGAAACTGTGTTTGGTTCAAGGCCTCCTGCAGTGCCTGGGACCTAGAGGACTAAGAGAAGCCTGTGGTTGGATTGGACAGGTGACTGGAGCAGGTGGGGAAGATGGGAGTCAACAGAAATGACCACAATGAGCAACAGAAAATAGTGCCTGTGGATGAGCAGAACCCAGCATTAGGAAAAAAAAAAAAGGAGCTACCACCCTAGTTTAGCTATTCTGCTCAGATTCTGTGCTAGATGCTTTACATCTGTTTTCTTATTTAATCCACAGAAGAGGTATTGTGTCCACATTATATAGATGAAAGAACTGAGGCTCAGAAGGGTAGAATATCTTGTCCAAAGTCACGCAGCTTGTAAGAGACAAAGCCGTGATCCAAACCAGGCTGGTGTGACTCAAGTGTCTCTTGTGTGGTCCCAGCCACAGGCATAGGATGTGGTCCTTGGAAAGCCTAAGGCTGTAGGGGGTGGAGAGAGACAGATATGACTTAAGTCTGGAAGGATTGGGTGAATATGGGACAAGAGCAAGCTTGGAGAAACACAAGGAAAGCACGATGGCCAGAGCTGGGGCCTTGGGCTCAGTTAGCCCATTGGTGAGGCTGACCACAGCCAGCCTCCAGCCTCTCTTGATGGAGCAAAGACTGCTCTGGACACTCACTGGCAAACACACCACCAGGGTCCTTAGCCTCCTGAGGCTCACAATCTAGTGGAATTAAAACATATCACACAAAAAATCACTCAGGAAAACACTTACAAACTGCAGTAAGAGCTATGACTGTGTGAGAGGGACCCCTGATGTGTCAGTAAGGGCAGGAGTCAGGGTCAGAGAAGTTTTGCTCACCTGTGTTAATTTCCTATTGTGCTGTAACAAATCAACACAAACTTAGCGGCTCAAAACAACACAAATTTATTCTCTTCTAGTTCTGGAACTCAGGGATCCAAAATGGGCCTCACTGGGCTAAAATCAAAATGTCAGCATGGCTGTGTTCCTTCTGGAGGCCCTAAGGGAGAATCTGTGCTGTGCCTTTTCCAACTTCTAGAGGCCACCTGTATTCCTTGGCTCATGGCCTCCTACAATCTTCAAAGCCAGCAATTACATTGCTCCCATGATCTCTTCCATGATATCGTCTTCCCTGACTCTGACTCTCCTAGCTGCATTTTGCATCTCCTAGCTAGGACCTTTGTGATTACTTGGGGTCCCTAGATAATCCAAGATAATCTCCCCATTGAAAGATCTTTACCTCAATCATATCTGCAAAGTCCTTTTAGGGAAGGTGCCATAATCATAGGGTCAGGAGATTAGGACATGGACATCTGGTGGGGGGGGGGGTGGCATTATTCTGCCCACCACACTGAAGGAGTGACCTCTGAACCATAAATGGAAAAAGAGGGAATTAACTGAGTGAAGTGAGTGAAGGAGGGTGAGAGAGCATTTCCCAAGAGGAAACAGCATGAGCAAAGTTTCTGGGGACAGGGAGGGTGGGCAGGGAGAGGGGGGAGGGTAATGAGCTGAAGTTTTTTTTTTAAAAGCTAGTGTGGCTGGAGTACAGAGTTGGGGAGGGGAAGGCAAGACATTAGGCAGGAAAGAAGGAAGGAGCAGGGCTTCCACAGCCTTGGAAAGGATTTCGTCCTTCCTAGGTCAAGAGTGGGGTATAATCGGATGTGTCGTTTGAAGATGCTGCATGAGCTTCCCTTGGAAAATGGCTTGGAAGGGGCCAAGGGTAGACACAGGGAGCGCTTTAGATAAATGGGGGGCTGGAGCCCACTTTGGCCATCACTTAAAGCCTCCTGGCCCTTGCAGGTAGTATATATGAACCATATATACCTTGCTCATAAGCTTTGATATTAATTATAATATGGAAAATTGCAAGCATATATACAAGCAGAGAGAGTTTACTAAAGACCCACATATCCACCTCCTGGCTATACTAACTAGTCAGTTGATGGCAAATCTTATAGCATCTATATTCTCCTATCCCAGGATTATTTTGAAGAAAATCCCAAGTAGCCTATCATTTCACCCAGGTTTATTTTAGCTTGTATCTATATCTGTATAAGGAATCCTTATCAATAATAATAATAATTGCTTGGGAGCTACTAAGTCCTTGTACTGGCTCAGCACATACCTGTAGAAGGAAGAAATGAATAATTATGCATTTTGACAACCTTGTAGGAAGAATATTCCTTTCTCATGTTTGCCCAGGATTCCAGAGCACCTTGTATGTCAAAATCCACATCCTCTTGGGACAGAGGATTTCTCCTCCTGGGTATGCCAAGCTTCGTCCAGTTGTCCCAGAACCTTCTCTTGCCAACCCTTGAGCATCCTTGCTGTGGGTTGCAGGGGCCCCAGGGGGTATGCATCCTGTTTTTCAGATGAGACAATAAAGACCCTGCTCTGGCTCAGCTCACAGGATGGCTGAAGCTTCAGGCTGGTGTTTCAGCACCAGGGGAGAAAGCCTTTTCAAAATGACAAAAGAAGCTCACAAAACCCACACGCTGACATGCTCATTTCCAGGACACCTGTAGTTAGGCTTCCTCCTCTCCAAATTACTCTCTATTGCTGGGTGGGAGGTGGAGAGGCCTCTAATTACACCTTTCTTGCAGTCTGTTGGTTCTGTGACTGTTTCAAGGAGGAGGGGAACAATGTTGACATCTTCTCTCAAATGAGGCCCCTCCCCCAAAGTCTCCTCTCCACTCCTCGGTCCATGAAAGTCTTGATTGTCTGGTGTTTTCTTTTGGTTATCAATTGCTATGTAGCAAAATATCCAAATGGCTTAAATAAAAATGATTTAATCATTTTGTGATGTTCATGATTTATGGGGGAAATTAGGTGAGTCTCAGCTGGGCAGTTCTGCTCCATGTGGTATTGAGCTGGTGCATGGTTCAGCCTGGAAGGTCCAAGAAGGTCTTCACTCCCATGTCTGAGGTCTGGTGGGCACAACTGGATCCCTGTCTTTCCATGTAGTCTTAGGGCCTCTCCTATAGCCTCTCCAGCAGAAATCAGGCCTCTTACATTATAGTTCAGGGCTTCAAAAGTACTTGCTCCCAGAGAAAGCTGGAGATGTCATCCATTCAGGCCTGGAAACTGCTACAGCAGACTTATTTTGCTTATTCTTTCACACAGTGGGAAGGACATGGACCCACCTCTCAATGGAAGGAATGTAAAAGAATGTGTGGCAATCTTTAATTCTTTTTTTAGTCTGTTTGAGTTTCCATTATTGGGATACCATAGACTGGGTGCCTTATAAACAACAGAAATGTATTTCTTGCAGGTCTACAACCTGGGAAGTCCAAGATCAAGGGGACAGCAGATTTTGGTGTCTGATGAGAGCTTGCTTCATAGTTCATAGGTGGCCATCTTTTTGCTGCATCCTCCAATGGGGGGAAGAGGCAAGGGCATTCTCTTTAATAAGGGTGCTAATATCATTCATTGGGGCTTCACTCTCATGACCTGAGCCCCCTCACAAAGTCTCCACCTCCAAATACCATCACCTAGGAAGTTAGGTTTCCATGAATGAATTTTGGGGAGACACAAACATTCAATTGGTAACAATCTTCCATAGGTAAAGGAGAGGAGAGCATAGATTCTTTGTGACCCCAAGAAAATGCAGTGGCCCACTTGCAGGAGCTGTCCCAGGACAGGTTCGAATGGAAACACAGTTTTCAGCATTCTGAGACCAAACTGCAGTCCTGTTACAGGGAAGCTCTGTAGGTGCGTACCAGTCTACGTGTCTTCTGCTTGAAAGGTAAGAATGTCAGTTTCCATAGGCAAAGGGAGAGTAGCTGCTGTGTTAAAGTAATAAATTATGGATGCTCCTGAAACTAAAAGGAATGACTTTGCTGGCTTCTGCATAGGGCAAATCTAGTGAATCAAGCTGATTTGAATCATTACCCTGGGATAACTCTGTTTACAGTGCTTCTGTCCTTGTAGAATTGACTGGGATGCCACTTCTCTTTCCTCTCCCTGAGCTCTGTGGCTAAAGACCCCAGTGTTGAGGGTAGGAGACTTTGTGAGCAGGGGCTCTGGGTTGGATTTTTGGCCTTCTAGCATGGGCTTCAATGTAACATCTCTCCATTAGTAAAATGGGAATAGAAACATTCCTTCAAGGTTTGAGAGAATTGAAAACTGAACATAAAGGACTTGATTTAGTTTCTGGAACACATGATAGATGCTTAAATATAATTTACTTCTCTTATTTCTCTCCCTTCACTTTGTGTCTTTTTCCTTTTTCCTTTTTTCTCTTCCCTTTGTCTTCTCATTTCTCCTTTTCTCTTACCTTTCCTGTTACCTTTTCTCTTACCTTTTCTCTTTCCCTTTCTCTTTCCCTTTTTATTCTCTCTCATTCTGCTCCCCTCTACAAACTCTGATCAAGGAAAACCGGTATTTGCTTCTCCCTAAATATTCCTTCCGTTTTCTCATCTCCACACGTCCTCATCTCATCCCCTCTCCTAGTGTGACTTCTCCCTCTTCCCACTGATCTAAAACTTCAGGGTCCTTCCTACTTTCCATACTCTTTCCTCTGTGAAATATTTCCTGCTCATCTCAATTTGAAATCATCTCTTCCTCCTGTGAATTCCCATAGTTCTGGTCTATTTGCTATTTGGTGGCAGGAAAAGAGCTTATGGCCCGGGAGTCAGGAAACATGGATCATATTCCTGGCTCTACCACTAAATAGCTATGTAACCTCAGACAAATCATTTACTCTCCATAAGTTTTATACTTCCCATCTATAAAATAAGGCAGTGAAACTATATAATTCTTTAACTGGAGGACTTTCTGCTACAAATTATAAAAATGCTACTCCGATATCTTAAACCACAACGGAGTTTATTGCATTATATAACTGAAAAGTCCAAGGTTACAGTCAAGGTCAGCTGGATCCAGAAGCTCAGACGATCATCAATAATAACTGGCAATAAAAATAACTACCTTCTTTCCTGATAATGTCAGGAAACTCTCCATGCTGACTCTCATTAGGCTGCACTGAGGCATGAGCTCATCCCTGAATCAGTCACAGTGGACAGAAAAATAAATATTCTCATTGGTCTAGACTTTATCACATGCCCACCCTTGGAGCTGAGGATATGGCCAGCCCCACCAAAATGCATTGGCTGAAAGTAGAGGGATAGTTCTCTAGAAAAGTCTGGGTACTGCTGTCAGAGGAAGGGGCAATGGATTCTGAGAATGCAAAAATACTAGTTATCTACTACAGTCCACCCCTTAGCTGATAATCTTCCATACACCAATCTTCCTATAAATCCAGCTTCGGAGTGCCCTGCCACACACAAGGCAGCTATTCCATGTGCAACACTAAACACACTCATCTTATTCTCCAAGGAGACATGGCCCAAGTTTTGTCTAGTTACTGTGTCCATGCAATTCCAGGCTTTCTTGGTGATGCATGTTCCTCTCCGTCAGATTGAGTGTGGCTCTTCAATTTCTACAGCCTTTGAATAAGTGACATTTTCCCCATCCACCCAGTAGACACTAGTGAAGAAAAAGCAAGGTAAACTCTATTAAAGCATTCATTTGAAAAAGGAAAACAGGAAACAGTGGTTATTAGCCCATGGCATATCCTGCTGGAGGAAGGTAGGAAAGTTCCCTGCAGGGGCAGTGGAATGAGTGCCTTGACTAGCCAATCCAGCTGCCCCGGGTTTTGTTCTCCTTGGTGCCTTCCATAAACATAGGAGACATGGACTTTGCAGTGACTTGCCCTTCGGGAATGCAGTGCTTTAGTGGCTGGTTTCCTGTTAGCCTAAGTTCAAGTGCATCAGCAATGCAGTCATCTGCAAGGAATAGAATGCCTGGCTAACAGTGGCTTAAACAAGCATGAGTTTGTTTTTCTCATGTAACAGTATATCCAGAGGGGGCAAGCAGTCACCAGCATTAATTATATCAAGGGCCAATGAACTGTGATTTTATTGGCCTTTTGTAATACATGGAATGCTGCAGCTCACATATACATTCAAGGGAAGAAGGTGAAAGGACTGCTACAGTGTATCTGTCCCCTTTTACCACAAAATGTAAAAGCTTTCCCCAAGCTCTCCTCAAACTTCTGTTTAGATCTCATTGACCGGAATTGCATCTTACGGTCACTGCTAGCTGGAAGGGAGGTTGTGGAAGCTAGTATTTTGTCCTCTGTTCCCCAAATAGAACTGAGATTTATTAGCAAGGAAGGCCTGAAAACTACTATAGGGATTGAGAGTGAAGGTATGAGGGGTGGTAAGTTTGGTTTTCCAAAGTAAAGTTAGGGATCAATTACTACAAAAAGAGGGGGAAGCATGCCAAATAGGAAAAGACAATAGACTGCCACCACAATCCCAAATAGACTGTTTCTGACTCTACAAACCTTTGGTCCAAAAGGCATAAATTAAACAAAAAGAAAAGTTTCTGGGCTTAAATAAAAGAATACTAATATTGAAGAGGAGATTTGGAAAGTGAAAGTCAGTGGCAATTATTTTTAAAATAACACCTTTCTGAGATAACAATGACAACTTTTGACCTTATCAGAAATTTCAGGAAGGATGAAGGAGACTTTAAGCATCCTGACATGTGCCTTGTCATCTGTAGCATAGGTGATATTTCTCTTGGGGATGTCAAGGAACTAAGGCTGCCATTCCTCCTCCTTTCCCCCTTCCTCCTTCCCATAGTAATGGAATATGCTAGGAATCAGTTTCTGATTTACATAACCCCTGAGGCTAAATGGCCAGGAGCCTCTGCTGCCCCCCTTTCCCCTGGCCCCACCCTGCAGTTAATATCCAGAGCTAAGAAGGCTTAAGAGAGATTTTTAGATGAGTTTCATTATTCCCAGACTGGATTAGTTGGCTCACCCAATGTGAGCCTAAAGGCCCACTTAGAGCCCTCTCCCCCCAGCCAGGGGCTCCTGAGTGATCATCTTAGGGGGTGTTTCTGGCAGGGTGGGTCTTGTGAAATGGGCAGCAGCACAAAGTGGGGTTGCAGTTCTGGGGCAGGGGAGCATTTAATGGAGTGGAAAGGAGATGCTTCAGTTCTGGGCATGCCCCAAGGGAATGAAGCTAATACAATAGACCTGTTCATTGGAAACCAAGTTAATTTTTTGAAGCAAAGGCTAAAATAGGCTTTCATCTTTTCCTTTCTCACTTCCTCACCCCACACCTAACCTAAAATAATAATAGAAGTGATTAGGAGGAGGTCTGCTATGCAAAACAAAATAAACCTGCTTCACGACAATGACCAATTCTGTACTAGAGCACATTGGCCAGGTCTTTGACTGTTGGCTCAACTGAAAAAAGAATGCATCAAGCAAAAGAGCCTCTCTCAGGCAGTCTCCAGAGCCCATGGCCCTTTAAATTTATCACCCCACAGGGAGGGAGTAGAAATCCTTTTTTAGGATTCATACTCAGGATTTTAATATGTTTTCTATTTTTAACCTTTAGAAGAGAAGACGAAACCCTGCAAACTAAAAGAAGCCATTATCTTTGCTAAAGTAATTTCAGCTCTGAGAGAGCGAGAGTCCAATTTAGCTTTCTAGGTTGGGGTTGTTGTTGTTGTTGATGTTGTTGTCGTTGTTGTCTTTAATTCCTTGCAAATTAGAACAGGTGTTAGCAGATCTGTGAAGCTGAGAGAGTGGGTCCTGTGGGTGCCAGGAAAGAGGGCTGCATATGTCAGTCGGGCTCCCCAAATCACACATCACTGCTGCCCACAACTACGCCAGCCTGGACTACTGCATATCCTCCCAGTCACTCTTTCATCCATTCTCTACAATTCTGCTCATGCTCTTTTTCTACACTGGGTTCTCATCCCACCATTCCTCTGCTTAAAAACCACACTGAACTCTGTATTGTCTTCAGAAGGGAGTACAAACTCCAAAGCAAGATGCACAAGGCCTCCCAGCCATCTCCTTTCTCCAGCCTGCCTTTCCATATCATCTTGTTCTTTGCAACCAGTGGCCTTTGCCTAGTACAGCACCTGCTGTGTATTGTTTCATTTGTCCGGCAAATGCTAATCAGCCATACCAGTCACCATCTCCTACATTTAATGTGCATTTACACTTCTCCAGGCTCTGTACATTCAAGCCCTTTCCTTTGCCAGGAATAGCCTTTCCCATTCCATCTGCCTGAGAAGCAGGTACTTATTCCCAAGCCTCCAACTCAAATGTCAGCTCTTTTCCATAGCCTCCCTTGACACTCCCTTCACCCACCCACACACCGCAAGGCAGAATTATTTTGGGTTACCCTCCTCTTTTATGCATTCCACTGCAGTAGCAGTTGCCACATTGCATATTTATATAGCCTGATATGCTATAAAAAGATAATTGGGTTCCTAAGAAAATTGACTTTATCAAAATTAAATTACAAACCAATTGATTTGGTGAGAGATAAAAGGGGTTGCCGTCAGTGTGTTCAAGGCTTACAATAACAAAGTTCTCCTGCAGGATTTTCAATAATAAAGGTGCTTTATAGGTTTCACAGCATTTAATTGCAAGCTAAAATATCAAATTGCTTGATTGAGAAAGACAAAAATGAACCCAAACATCTTATTTGACTCACAAGCCGCACACACCCAAGAGCCTTCCAAACCTCAGTCATCTTAGCCTTGACCTTGCAACTTTGCCAGCATCACAGTTCATAACAGAGTAAACAAAAGAACCACAGGCATGAACTGGTGTACAAAGGAAGAGACAGTGTGTCCTCACACTACCTGTCATCCTGCTCATCAAGGACTGATCCCTAAGGACAAGCCTATTGTTACCAATGGCAATCAGGGTAATGCAAATTGTGTTTCTTAATCCACTGACCTTATGGTCAATATCTAATTAAATTATGAAAACTCTCTCTGTAGGGAAAGACCTCCATTACTAATCTATTACTTTCCCTCTACATGGGAGGATGCCAAACGCAGGGAAAATGTCCTACTCAACTTTGTTGTCCCAATAGTGCTGAATTGATGACAGATGTCCTGCGTTGTCCAGATAATTTACTTTAGTCTTGACTTTAGCGCTTGCTTCATGTGTAGGCTGTTTTGGCATGAGCTGGATCCATTTCCCATCCTCACCTCAAGCTTCTGTATACTGATTACAAGATTTTATTGTCATGAGGATTGTTCTTAATATAGCCCTTCTGTACTACAATGTTAATATTTATTGAAAACTGTACTAAACCTTTTATGTGAATTATCTCATCTGTTCCTCCCAACAACCCTGGAACATCAGTAATATTATTGACCCACTGTACATAAGAGTAAACTGAGGCTTAGAAAGGTCAATTATTTGTCCTACAGACAAATAAGTGGAATATAATGGCATAAAATAATCACTCCAAAATAAAAAATCTTATTGGTGTAGATATCCCCCAACCTTTAGTTGTTTTATAGCTCTCCACCTCAAATAGACAGTCAATTCATTTATTTGCACATTTTCAATTAGTTTATCTTTTTTTTTAAGTAGGCTTCATGCCCAGCATGGAGCCCAACACAGGACTTGAACTCACAACCTGAGTTGAGATCAAGAGTCAGATGTTCAATCAACTGAGCTACCCAGGAGCCACTGCAGTTAGTTTATCTTGCAATATTGAACTGCATAATATTGGATATGCAAGGTATACTTCTGTTTTTATGGCCAAGGAGGTACTAATTTGAACATTCTTAAGCTAAAATGGCCATAGATGTTTTCTCTAGCAGAAAATGGAGGCCCTCAGTCATTTATTTGTCCAGTGTAGTGTGGACCAGAGGTATTTTCTAAGGGAAATCTTGGCCATATCCAGGGGACACACTTACAGTGAGGTCTGAGGAGGTAGAATGAATGCATTTTCCCAAAAGGGTAGAGACCCTCTCAAGAGTTGGCATATGTCTCAGCACTTAATCCATCCCATAATGCATGTCCTTCAGTTCTCTTCAGACATATCTTTGCATGCTTGCTACCTGATTCTTATCAACAGCCTAGTTTGTACAAATAACATTAGTGATGATGTCTTGAAGTACTGTGCCTACAGCCTTCTAATTCACAGATAAGGTATCTTAATTTTAAAATGAGATGTTATATATATAATTAATTAATTATGGTGATTTCAGATAAGTCATTTAACTTTCTTACACCTTAGTATCCCCACTGGTACCATGAGGTGGTTGGTCTGGATGTCAAAGTGATTTCCAGGGCTAACGTTTCATCAAGTATCCTCAACTCTAGCCATACATGTGCTCATGAGAGTCTCATCAAAAATTACAAATGCATTGGAAGGTCCAAGAATTATTTCTGTTTGGTTTAGGAATGCATTAGAATTTGTGGCTTCCTGGGGAGAGTAATAAATGGGCAATGGAATCCTTCCCCTCTCCTACTGCAGCCAGTTTCCATGGAAAGTCACGTGAGTCCAAAGAAGTTGACTTCTCCAGAGGAGTTGAGAGGGTGTTGCTACAGTTTGTGTAAGAGGTGGTGTCAGGCCAGACTAGTGTCAATGGGAATGGACTCAAGAAGTAATTTTAATGGATTGGAAATGGGAGATGAGGGAGAGAGATGAATCAAGGATTCCCAGGTTTTCTGGCTTGAGCAACCTGGTAGATGGAACTATTTGCTGAGAAAGAAAAGTAGGAGGAACCGGTTGGCAGTGGGCACAATCACAGTTTGATATTGTCCATATGCATCTGTGCCCACTCCCCAGCCCCCCACTTAATTGAAAACTCCTGGAGAGGAGCAAGCTTGACCTTCTCCTCTTTGAACCCCCACACAGCACCCAGCACCCAGCATGGGGCTGTCAGCACAGACTTGCTGACTAAATGACCATTCTCAAGTCAATATCTTGGTGTCAAATAGTAGGTAAGGAATGTGTAGTGGAGACTGAGGTGGCTTTGGTCCCAAAGGGGAATTTGTTGGCTCATGATCTAAAAACCCAGGAAAAGCAGGGCTGAAACTGGCCTTAAGAGACAGCTAGAGCCAACACTCAAGGCCTACTAAGGTCTTCTTCCCCTCCAGGTTCCACTTTTCTCTGGGTGTTAGCCTCATTCACTATCATTCCTACTTTTTACATTCTTCTTCATGTAATACTTTCACAAATCATCTTCTTCACGTACTTGTGTATTGCCTGCCTTCCTACCCCATGCCCTATCATGTAAACTCCATAAAGACAGGAATTACTTCTATCTTGTTTATTGCTACTTCCCCAGCATGTCAAATAGTGCCTCTCTTTGAGTGGAGGTCTTGTAAAAATTTTATGAATGAGTGAATGAATGAGCAAATGAAAGGCTTTTTCATGCAAAAGGCAAGGATTCTGTCTCAATTTGCCTACCTCTGAGTCTAATCACTATGCCCAGGGGTTTGAGGTACTATCATTGTCTCATCTTGAGTCATGCCCCTGTGTCTGGGGGTGGGAGGAGACACAGAACCAAAAGTAGGACAGACAAAAGCTATGGGCAAAGAGAAGATCTTTGGCCAACAACATTATGGGCAAATGGCACTAAGAAGTAGTCTCTTAGACACTGATCTCTCCTTGGAAATGTGTGGGCATTGTCCCTTCCAATCTCCTGGCTTCTGAGTTACAGTGATTTGGACATATTTATGAGACACACACTCTGGGAAATCTATTTAAACCTTGGATGCAGTGATAATATTCTCCAAACCAAAATTCAAATACACAGTCTGATAAATGTGGGGACAACAGGATGCAACGTTTAAATTAGGCTTGTTCCCAAAATGTCATGATAGTTGCTGGTTTCTCCTATAGGTGTCCACTCCAGGTTAGCTGGGAAGCCATTAGCCATTTGAGCCTTGATTCAACGAATGACATTTACATGGGGAAAGCGCTGGCATTAGCTCATCAACATCATTTGCAGTATCCAGCAGTGAGTCCAATTTCCCTTAACCATTTGGAAAAGTGGCAAATTATAGGGAACAAATGTTCCTTCCAGCAGCAGGAGAGACACCTGCCTAATGAATCAGCAGTTATGCAGATGGTAAAATGGAGAAACCAAGCAGGAAAGGTCTGGAGTCGGCTTCTCTCGATAAGTAATCAGTGCCAGAGCATCTTCCCCCCCCCCCCCCAATCCTGCTGGGCTGGACCACATGGCTTTCCACACAAATGTAGGTCATTTAAAATGCTGTCAGCAAGCTGGTGTTTCTTACTGCCAAGACACTGGAAAACCTATAATGACTAGGAGAAATTATTTCCAAGCTGGTGTTTCTTTCTTAAAACAGAGAATCCAGAATTTTAAAGCTATATTCTATACTCAGAGTCATGATTCTCCTTCAGTGTTCCCCAGATAGCTACCAACTTTGTACGTGTATGGGTTCAGGGGTGGAAATGGAAGTAACGGGAAAAAGAGGGGAAGGAAAGAGTGCTAAGCTGTCTTTTTAAAGGCACTAATTACAATTTTGCACTTTACTCTTGAAGGTATTTTAAATCATTATACTCACTTATATGAAGAATCAAAATGTCATCCTTTATGCCAAGATCTGGAGACACATTTGGCCCTTCGTTTGGCTGAAAAAGAAAAGTATCTGTTCTACTGATTGAATTTACCATTTTGCAAAATTACCTCTGTTTAATTCATGAAATTTAATCATGATCATGCTGGGATTTATTGCTTCTCATTAATGCTTCCTTTGAAGATGAGTGGGAAGACCTAAGGTTGAGAGGAAAGAAAGATTCTTTCCAAAGTACTGTAAGATTTAATTTGGATTTTATTAAATCTCATTAGTTCACTAATACAAAATTTATAACACTTTGGACAGACAGTGGGCTGGTATTTATCTTTGTTTAATCTATGAAAAAGTGATTTTTCTCTGCAGGTGAATTATATCAATAAGTCTCAAGGGGATATTCTATATCCTTGATAGAATATTTATTAGACACTTTCTTTTATGTACAAGTACTATACTAATTTCAAAATTTTTCATATATTCATTAAAGAAGATGGATAGAGGCTACCTCTTGAAATACTTTCCTATTTACTATTACCATTGCTTTTTAATTTTTACTCTTCCTCATTCCAAAAAGTGTCTGAACCAGCCTACAACAGAGGGCAATCTATGTAGTTAAAACTAAATGTATGTCTGATTACCACATCACACAAAAATGTTGAACCAGATTTTCATTAAATCGGGAGAACATTTTTGGGATGGTCTGTCTTAAAAAAATGGGTGAATCTGAAATTAATTTTTGAAAAGTTCTGGGAAATGCTATAAAAGTGGTGTAGCAGTTTTAGTGGAAAACCCAAAATAAGAGTGACTTCAAAAAAGTAAAAGTTTATTTCTGATTCACCTAAGAGAACCCATTAGCTAGGTGGCTGGAGCTGAGAGGATGACTTTCCAGGCATCAGTGACTTACTACCCATCTTTTTGTTCCATCATCCTAGTGCAGGCTTCTATCCCTTGGGACACTTCATGGTCCAAGATAGCTGCTGGTGTGACAGGGATACTACCCATTCAACAGGTAGGAAAGGCAAAAGATTCCCTCTCCAATGGGTCAGCACCCTTTAAGCAGCCTTCCTGGAAATCCCACAGAAAACTTACGTTAAAGCTCATTGGTCAAAACTTAGTCACATGACCAAACTTCACAGAAAGGGGACTTTTGTTAATAAGGAAGAACAGGAGAATGGATGTGGGGTGGAACCAACAAGTCCCTGCCATGAACAGATAGATAGCCATCCGTCTGGGTGGCTACAATTGTGGTATAATCTGAGGAGGAGAACTAGAAAATGAAGGGCAAGGAAAGTAAATGAATGCATGCAGTTACTATGATTAAACAGCAGTTTTAACACTGATCTTCTTGATAGCCACCAAAAAAAAAAAAAAAACCCATTGTTTTTACTAAAAAAGCAAATATATCAATTCTTCAGTAGAAGCAATATGTATATTGGAACTGAATACTATAATGTTTCTCTCACTGGCACCACAGACAAGCATAATAGACACATGTTCTGTACTTTCAAAATTACTTTCATTATTAAATATTCTATCCCATTGTTCTCCATACATATACTCACCTGTGCACATCCAATTTCTGTCTTAGAAAACATGGTCACCTTGGGTATTGGAAACAGTGAAAGGCACAATTGAATGTTATGATAAATTTTGCAGGCAGTATGAAGAGTGTTTCTGTGGAAATCAGAGGAAGGGATGAAGCAGAAATGTCATAGTGTTGTCATCCATGCCCAGGTCTTTTGTTTTATAGGCCCTGGACCTCACTGATACCAGGCTTGACCAAGTCCTGGAAGACTAACTTGGCCTAACTGAAATGCACATGAAATGGAGACAAAAACCAACAGTAAGTAAAATAATTGTCACAAAGACTAAGAGTGTCTTTCCTGGCATTATCTGCACATTTTCTCTCTTTAGTTAAGATATTTGGGAAGCCCAATCTTGATCCAAAGCCACACTTTGGATGTGTCATGAAAAATCTCTATCACAGGGGTCAAATTACTCAAAACTCAAACAATTCATTTATCTCCCTCTTAGGCAAGTGTACATGGAAACCCAAAGGTTGCTTTGAAAACAGGAAATTAGAGGAAGTTAAGTGATACCCTGAATATTTAATGGCATCAAGACTGTCTACTACCACATAGATGGGAGAGTTTTGCCTAGAGAATGGAAGTCATAGAAACCTTTTGGCTGAGACTCTTCTCTCCTTAATACAGTCTCAACATGCATGACCAACATTTGCTCCTTTGCCCTTCTTTTTTAAGGCTCTCATGGCTGCCCAAACCTCCTTGGGAACATAGCATTCTTTAATGATGTCCTGCTTACCCAAAAAAGCTTTTTCTCTTTTGGGTGACCTTTCACTTCTTTGCTCTTCTTCATTGAGTGTTCCTTTCCTGGGTTAACTCTGAGAAGGCAATCCAGAGTCTTATGGGGGCCATTGTAGTGAAATCCCTAAGTATGGTCTTCAAATGAACTTTCATAAATATCAAGAGCATAAGACTCTAGTGGCTATCATTTATTGAGAGCCCGCTGTGTTGGCCAATGGCCAAAGGCAGCTTTACTTATAGTTTCTCATTAAATCCATAAAATCTAGTGGGAAAGATTATTATGTCATCTTACAGCTAAGGAAACTGAAACTTGCAAAGTATATTCATTTCCTAGGGCTGCCATAACAAATTATCACAAACCTAGTGGCTTAAAAACAATAGAAATGTATTCTCTCAGAGTTCTGGAGGACATCAGTCCAAAATTAAGGTGTTGGCAAGGCTGTAATCCCTCCAAAGACTCTAGGGGAGACAACCCCTTGTCTCTTTCAACTTCTGGAGTGGTTACATCCTTCCAATCTCTGCTTCCATCTTTATGTCACTTTCTCCTTCAGACATCTAGCATTCTTCCACTTATGTTCTATAGTATAGGAGAAGGCACAAAAAATGAATTTCTTATTTCTACAGCCCTCTGGTTCTCAGGTGGACTCCCGTACAGGACTGCCTTCTCCTTGGAGGTTCTGAGCAGGGACCAGCATTAAGAATCACATCACAGGGAGCTAAAGAAAGATAGATATAAAGCCACTCTCAGAATAATGGAGTCAAGACTAGAATCTGGTTCTGCTTGATGAGCGCTCATTACTTTGATCTCTACAATACTGGATGATAGTATCAGAGTCCATGTCATAGTTTGAGTTAGGTGGGTCACTAATAGTGTTACCTAACAAGTGTGGCAGTTTCTCAGAGTGTCAGCTGTAGGTGTGCCTCCTAACACCTCCACCATGTACCAGGCTCTGTGCTGTATCTTGGGGACACAGGTACAATTCAGCTATACTCCTTGATGCCAAGGTACCAGGAGAAGACAAGCCAGTGATCAAATAAGCAGGCATGGTGAGATGCAAGTGTTGCAGTAATAGAAGTTTGTATTATGGGGTAACATAGAGGAGGGGATGGTTTGTTTCAGAAGAGACCGGACTCAGGCATGCTTTTACAAAAAAGTATGGGTTCTCTACCCAAGATTATACAGTCAGTAGGCAAAGCAGCTAGAATGGGAGCCCCGATCTGTCCACCTCCAAAAACATTCTTAATGTTCTTTCCACTCTGTGAAGACATTTATGCAAGGGCAAAATTAATGAAGTAGAAGTATGCACCCCAGGAGGTCTGACCTGGTCCAAATTAGAATGTCTTGAGGGGTGGACATAGCATTTGTTTGCATGTCCTTTTCTGAAATATCACCTGTCTCAGCTGGCTGGTGATGATGGGAGAAGAAACAGCAAAATATTCTAGGTTTCTCTCTCAGAAGGCATCCTGGAGTGCTGGTTATTGCCTCCCTGATTGGGGGAAGCAGACGACCAGATGGTCATACTCTGTTTATTTTCTCCAAAAAGCATTTTAACTGTTTATCTAAAAGCTAATCTTGTAACGTACAGCATTTAAACTAACTTATCTCAATTAATCTAATTAGTAAGATACAGCTGCATACTCTGTAGGATAAAGGCAGTGTGCTCTCTATTTCTTTGGCCCCCACCAGGTCTAGCCCAGATCCTTGCATATAGTAGGTGAGCAGTACAATTCTATTGGACTAAATTGAGTTCTCCTTGTGCACTGTTGGTGGGAGTGTAAAATGGTGCAGCTGCTGTGGAAACCAGTATGGAGGTTCCTCAAAAAATTAAAAATAGAGTTACCATATGACCCAGCAATTTCTCTTCTGGGTATATACCCAAGAGAATTGAAAGCAGGGTCTCCAAGAGATATTCGTGGATATAACCCATGGTCATAGCAGCATTATTCACAATGGCTAAAATGTGGAAGCAACCCACGTGTCCATTTATGGTTAAATGAATAAACAAAATATTGCATATACCCACAGTGGAATATTACTGAGCCTTAAAAAGGAGGAGATAGGCTACAACATGGATTCAATTTAAGGACATTATGCTAAATGAAATAAGCCGGGCATAATAGGACAGACACTGTAGGAGTTCACTTATGTAAGGTGCCTAGAGTAGTCAAGATCATAAAGACAAAAAGTAGCATGGGGGGAGGGGAATCTGGAGAGTTAGTGTTTTAATAGGTACAGTTTCAGTTAGAGAAGAATGAGTTCTGGAGATGGATGGTGGCGATGGTCACACACCAATGTGGATGTACTTAATGCCACTAAACTGTACACTTAAAAATGGCTAAGACAGTCAATTTCATGTTGTGTGTTTTAATCAAATAAAAAAAAAGGGAAGATGGGCACCTGGGTGGCTCAGTTGGTTAAGCATCCAACTTTAGCTCAGATCATGATCTCACAAATTCCAGCCCCGCTTCAGGCTCTGTGCCTCCCCCACTCTGTCTGTCTGTCTGTCTCTCTCTCAAAAATAAATAAAACAATAAAACAATAAATAAATAAATAAATAAATAAATAAATAAATAAATAAAACATTAAACATTTTTTAAAGAAATAAAAATTTTTTAAAAAGGGAAGAAAAAAGGAAGCGATAGAGAGGTCAGACAAACTTCATCCCCTCTGAGGTTTGTTGTGCTTTTGGTACACATTTCAACTTTCATAATAAATAGATTGAGGTACAAAAAATGTTTGAGTTCTATTTAGCATCCCCATACAATGTTGGAAACCAGTAAGAATTCAAGTCATATTAATTTCATGATAAATTTAAAGTGATAAAGCCTGTAGGTAAAATAATTTGGCAAGTAATTGTTATCTGAATGAAAGATTACTTGATCTAATATTCTAAATTTATTGTAGGTCATTGAAAATAATAGGTCCCAAATGATGGTAGAGTTCCCACTACGACCTTCCGTGAAAAGGCAAGGTGTCCCAAAGGAATAGCTTGCTGTAAGCTGAGAAATGTGGGGCAGGAGCATTTTGTTTTAATAATAACTTTGTTTATCCTGCTAGTTTCTCTCACTGCTCTTCTTATTCGAGCAGCCAGGCCTTCCCAGTGATGATGACCCAGAAGCATCCTCCTGGTTTTGGTTTCCAAAAGCCTGAGGCCCTGACTAGGTGGTCAGTTGAAGAGAATAGCTATGAACTGAATGTTTGTGTCCCCAACAATTCATGTGTTGAAATCCTGTGTGGAGCTATGAGGATTTAGGGGCCTTTGGGAAGGAACTAGGGTTAGTAAGGTCATGGGGGGGGAGCCCTCATAATGGGATCAGTGTCCTTGTAAGGCTTGGCATGGGGCTTTCTTCCCTCTCTACTCTTACCACGTGAGGATACAATGGGAAATCAACAGTCTACAGCCTGGAAGAGGGTCCTCACCAGAACCCAGCCATGCTGGCATCTGATCTCAAACTTATGCTTCCAGAATTGTGAGAAATACCTTTCTGTTGTTCATTAGCCACCCAGTCTGTGGTATTTTTGCTATAGCCACCCAAGCTGATTAAGACAAGGACTCCACCAAATCTTGGAAGAAGGGGGGGGTGCTTTTTCTGAAGACCAAGCAAGCATTCCTTAGGCTGTGGGAATAGGAGATGAAGAGTGAGTGATGAGGGTACAGGCACCAGTAGGTTCCTAAACAGGGGGCCCTACAGCCTGCTTCCTGCTACAGCCAGCAAGACCCAAAGAGGAGATGGCAGGTTTGTGAGTTTGGCAGGTGGCTGACTGCAACCTGGCAGTAGTGGGGAGAGCCCTGAGACATGAAGGACCTTTGTGGACAGGAACAGGGGCACCTCTGTGGCAGCTGCACAGATTGATGGCTGTGGCACCTCTCAGGAAATCTCCTTTCCAGTAAGACTGCCCTTCCAACAAGGCTAGAGCAGCAGTTGGATCATTGGCTTGTACTGAAATGGTTTGTTGTTGGAAGATTTGTTACACACATAGAATAGACTTCCCAGAGTTAAATATGTATATGACACAACTCCCCCATGCTCTCCAGAGTTGAGAGGAAATAGAAAACATTCATCCTTAGTGGTGATAGACACTATTTGCAGGACAGTTTGGCAAATCTTGCCACAAGCTTTAATAGCATACAGACTGTTGGGCCGCCTGGGTGGCTCAGTCAGTTAGGCGTCGACTTCAGCTCAGGTCATGATCTCACGGTTTGTGGGTTCCAGCCCCATGTCAGGCTCTTTGCTGACAGCTCAGAGCCTGGAGCCTGCTTCTGATTCTGTCTCCCTTCTGAATCTGTCTCCCTCTCTCTCTGCCCCTCCCCTACTTGCTCTCTCTCTCTCTCTCTCTCTCTCTCTCTCTCTCAAAAATAAACATTAAAAAAAATTTAAAGCATACAGGCTGTTCAACTCCGTACCTCTCTACTTTTAAAAATTTATCTTAAATGATTCATTTTGTACTAAATACTAAATCAAAGATTTAAGAACAAGATTGTTCAGTGGAGCATTGTTTGTAACAGAAAAACATGGTAGGAAACCACCAAATTGTTCAATCACATGGTTGGATCAGAGATGGGAAAGTGAAAGCTCTCTTAGCCAACCTAACTGAACTAACTTCCTTTTTCTCCATAAAATCCACTGACTGAGGCTGTGGTCCCTCCAGCAGGCCAGTGGGCTATGCAGAGGAGTGCACTGAATACCTTCTGCCACCTGCTGAGGTGTGTGGTCACTAAGAGCCTGCAGGAATCATCCCAAAGTAGTTCATGGCAGTTGTACTTACTATCTTCATCCCATGATATAATGAAATATTATGTAGTGATACAATATGGGTGCAGAGAGAAAGAGTTGTTTCTATGAAAACTACCTTGAGTGTATAAGAAAAACTTTCATAAATCAGAGTTCCCAAGGAATCACTGTGGAATGAGATCTAAATGAGATCATTATAAGTAAGTGGGGAAAATTAGAAGGATTTTGCACCAGGAATGTGTGGCTGTGTCTTTAAATGTTCACTCACTTTATTTTTTTTTTAATGTTTATTTATTTTTGGGAGAGAGAGACAGAGCACAAGCTGGGGAGGGGCAGAGAAGGGGGGAGGGACAGAGAAAGAGGGAAACACAGATTCCAAAACAGGCTCCAGGCTTTGCGCTGTCAGCACAGAGTCCCATGCGGGGCTTGAACTCACCAACCTTGAGATCATGACCTGAGCCAAAGTCGGATGCTTAACTGACTGAGCCACCCAGGCGCCCCTAAATGTTCACCCACTTTAAAAGCACAGAAACTGGAAATGAAGGTGTGGCTTATAGGCAAGACATAGGGCTGTAATCCCAGCCACCCAAAGGCTCCAAGCCACTGTCCTTACAAGGAGTGAACTATGGGCTGGGGTCCTTCAGTGGAAGGCCTCTGGGAGGAAGGGGGTTGGTTGCTCAAGCTCATCAATATATCCACTGCCAGGACTGGCTTCGTGATCTGTGGAACCTTGTGCAAAATGAAAATGTATGCCCCTTGTTAAAAAAATGACAAAGTATTTGAAGACTGCATTGGCAAGGCATTAAACCAAGCTTGGGGCCCTTCTGAGAGCCTGTGCCCACTACACAGATCATATGCCCATAAAGTTGCCCTTGAAAACCTCCTGAAATTAGCAGAAGAGAAAAAAGAAATCACCGAGGACAAGATAAATGCAACTTAATCAAAGATGGGTATCAGAAGGCTATGAGGGCCCAGCACTTAAATTACCAAATCACATGGGACACAGAGTGGTTAATTCACTGAGATTTTGGGTTAACTGTGCCTCCAGTATTACCTCCTGTATTTGTAACAAGGTCTGCTTGATCGTGATGGCTGGCCTCCAGTCCTTGTCCTCCTCGAGGATGGACAGGCACACTGTGCCCGAAGGTCACATGTTCCAGTGAAACAGCAGTGGTTCAGATTTACACTTTGGGGTGACAATGGACGATGGTCTTTGAAAAGCATCTGTAATTTGAACAAGCCTCCTTCCCACAGAGTCCCTTTCTTCTCTGGAATGGCGCACTCCCAGTTCATGAAGTTCATCATGCCATTGGGGTTTTTGTCGCTATAGCCACAAAGACAAACAGGTGGTCCTTCCTCCAGGCTTTCCTCTCCTGGGCAAGTCTGCTGAGGGCCATCCCTGACATATTCAAAGTCCCTCGGGCTGTTAACTGTGCCTCCACTCTTACCGAACTAACCCTAAACAAAGTCAGAACTTGGGTAGAATGAAGAAGAGTTTCACCAATTTTACCTACACATCCCTGAATTCGTATTGTTTTACTGTGACTTATCATAGACATTCCCAGGGGGCACTGATGGGTTATCAAGTGAACCCTGAAGTGGTCCATGGATCTGCTTACCTGGGGAAATTCATAGAATGGCTCTCTGAACAGGCTGTTAGAATACTATTATTATCCCCCAAATAAAATGTATTATTTGGACCTAAAGTTTGCATTTGCACAAAGCTTTAAACTTACAAAGTGCTTTCTTCTTGTTTGTTTGTTTTTTTAAGATTTTATTTTTAAATAATCTCTACATCCAATGTGAGGCTCGAACTCACAACCCCGGGATCAAGAGTTACATGCTCCACTGACTGAGCCAGCCAGCAGAGTGCTTTCACATGTACTATATGGTGTTATTCTCAGACCATCTCACTGGTTACAGGCAGAGCCAGTTTTTTACCTTTGCTTTGCAGATGAGGAAACCGAGGCAGGCAGAGTTGGAATGATTTGACCAAGGTCTCCCAGCTGTAAGGCTGGGAACTGGGACTAGAATACACACCTCCTGACTCCTGGACAGGGACAGGTGCAGCCGAGTCATTCCTTTTACTGAAACCACACCAAATCTGCTGCCTGCTTAGCCAGCAGAGAAAGCCTGAGAGGACCTGGTTTCTGAGGAAGCAGGAGCAAGGCCCTTCTGTCTGGACCTGGGGGTTTGACAGGAGGCCAGATCTCTGTTCTGTTCCAATTCACTTTCTGCAAGGCTGTAACCTCTAGAATTCCCAGGAGGATGATCACAATGAAACATAATCTGATAGCCCCGAAGCAATCCCCAGCACCTGCTTGTTCCTTCCTACAAGGACATCACGTCCTGCAGGCTGCCATCAAGAGCAAGTAGCTTATAGCCCTGTTACCCTCCTATGGCAAAGCTCTGTGCCTCTGTGTCAGGTTGGTGGGAGGCAAAGGGATGACAGTGTCTCTTCTTGATGGCTGCACCTCCCCAGAAATGAAGGGAAGGTTGACTCAAGGTGGCCACATTTGTGCAACCGCATGCTTTTACCATTTCCATCTCCACCCAAAGAGCTTGCCTTCAGTAGAAGCTTCTATCTCAAGAGCAGATTCAGGGAGACAGCATTGCCATTTGGGTGGTTGTCCTCAGAATTCTTGTCCATACACTGGAGGTGCTCAGTCCCTTGAACAGCCCCATTCTGTGACAGCAGAGTCTTGGAAAGAGATGAGTTTGCCCCGCTAAGGAGTTTGGTACTGAAGGCCAAGTACAAGCTGCATCCCAGAGATGCCTCATTCCCCTGTGGCTATGCAGCAGGTGCAATCTGACACAGCCTTCCCCTTAAAGGTTCAGAGTTGAACTTCCAGTGAACTGGAAAGTTCTAGGTCTCTGGAATTCTTTTCCCTTCCTAGCTAGCTCATCTGGGTGGATTGAATTTGGAGGACATAGTTTTTCAAAAAGAAAGAGAGGAAGGGAAGGAGAGATTGAGAAAGAGAAAGAGAGTGGGAAGAAGGGAAGGAAGGAGGGAGGAAGGAATAAAAAATGAAGAGAGGAAGGAAGGAAGGAAGGAAGGAAGGAAGGAAGGAAGGAAGGAAGGAAGGAAGGAGGTCTTTGAGATCTGAAAGAAGAAAAATAACTAGGTAGAGGGGTAGAGGGAAAATGTTCTGTCAGAGGTGGAGGAGGACACATATGCAGCCCAGAAAAATACATGATTCTTGTAGCAGTTAAGGTTGTACCAAGCTGCTATGATAAAAATCCCCAAAATACGACTCACATGATAGCAATTTCATTTCTGTCTGTAATTAGCAACCAGAATGAATAGGCAGTGCTGCCCCAATAGGTTGTTCAGAGACCCAAGCTTCTTCCATCTTATTGCTTAGCCATCCCTCTTGGAACAGAAGGTGTTTTCCTTATCCACATAATCAAAGCTGGTTCACCTTGAAAACCCCACCATTTCAACCCAGAGGGGAATAAAGAAGTGGCTAGCAAGCACCAGTGGAGAGAACTTAATCACAGAGCCAGATCCAACTGCAGGGGAGGCTGGAAAATGTGGCCTTCAGCAAATGGCCATGTGCTCTGACAAAAAGTGTACGAGAGTGGCAACAAGCTCTACTCTAAAAAGGGAGAAGGAAAGAATGGGCATTAGGATACATAGCCTCTGCCGTAAAGCAAAAGCACTCCCGACACATATTGTCATTGAACTAACAAATATAGATGGATGTCAGCTGTTGCCTTGGTTCAGTTGGAATGACTACACCATAAAGCTTTCATAGTTTTATAAGTTTCCTGGAAATGTCCTAGTTGCAGCTTCTCATCTTTGTATATCGTGAATGAAGTACCAGGGAAGGAGCTCCATCTATAGAGTACTTACTATGTCAGGGACTGTGTTCTGTATTTTGCATACATTGTCTCATGCGAATGTAGTAACAATCCATTTTATAGATGATGAAACTGAGGAAGAGAGAAATTAAGATCACTTTAGGTCACATCACAAGTGTATATGATGTATTAGAACTCAGATCTGATTCCAGATTCCATGTTTTTAACAGGTACACGATATGACTGCTCCTAGAAATTATAACTCTGTTGAAAGGAATTTAAGAAGTAATGCATGTCAAAAAAAAAAAAAAGAACTAATGTACATCATTCTACTAAAGGAAACAAAATCACTACATCAAAGAGTTTTCTGCACCCCCTTCTCACTGCAGGATTATTTACACTAGCCAAGACATGAACACAACCTAAGTGTCCATCAATGGATGAATGAAGAAGATGTGGTATATACATAAGTGGACACCTGGGTGGCTCAATAGATTAAAAGTCCTACTGGATCTCAGCTCAGGTCTTGATCTCAAGTTTGTGAATTCAAGCCCCACATTGGGCTCCACACTGGGCACAAAGCCTACTTAAAAAAAGAGGATGATGAAGATGTGGCATATACATAAATAGAATCTTTCAGTCATAAAAAAAAGGAAATCCTACCACTTGTAACAGCATGATTGGACTTTGAAGGCATTGTGCTAAGTGAAATCAGAGAAAGTCAAATACTGAATGATCTTATATGTGGAATCTAAAAAAAATTGAGCTCATAGAAACAGAACAGATTGGCAGTTACCAGAGGCAGGGGGCTTGGGCTGAGGGAAATGGGTGAAGGTGGTCAAAAGCTACAAACTTTTAGTTATAAGATTAATATGTTCTGATGTTGTAATACACACCATGGTGACTAATAATACTTTGCTATATATTGAAAGCAGCTAAGAGAGTAGATCTTAAAAGTTCTCATCACAAGAAAAAAAGTGGGGGCTATGTTAGGCAACAGATGTTAACTAGACTTACTGTGGCAATCATTTCACAATATATACATATACCAAACCATTATGCTGTACTCTTTAAACTAATACAATGTTGTATGTCAATTATATCTCAATACAACGGCTGGCGGGGTAGCAAATTGAGATATGAATTTAACAGAGAACAAGGATAAAAATTGTAATTCATTTATAACAGGGTAGATACTTTCTATTTTATGTCCTTAGGAATATTCTAGTTTAAACATCTTGCTTTTTGCTTCTTTCCTTCCTTCCCCCATTCATGATTAAGTCTTCCGTTTTATCATCTAAGTGACTGGTTTGCAAGTTACCCTTACACTCCTAAATACTGGGTTATACCACATACTGGTCATTGAATACTGATTTTTCAAACAGTGAGACTCCCAGAACAGATGACTTTTAATTCACTGAAGGGAATTTAACCTTTTTATTTTTAGCTGTTCAGAAGTCTCGACTTTAGTCATCAAACATTTACTGATCACCTACGTTAGGAACAGTGTTAGGCACAGGCTACAAAAAATGAATACAGCCCAGACCCTGCCCTGGAGATGCTCTCAGTCTTGTGGTGGAGGCACACAAGCAACTGTGCAGTAATGGCATTGGCACGACACAGTGGCCAAGGACATCAAAGACTGCTTGGAGAGCAGGGTGGGTGTCGAGGACAGGAGAGGCTTCGTGGGCATGATGATATTTAGGAAGAATCTTGAAAGGCGAGAAAGACTCAAATAGTGAACAAGGGCAAGGAAGGCCTACCAGGTAGAGGGAAGAGTATTTAGCAAAAGCACAGAGGTGTGGCATATAAGGACACCTGATTTACAACAAAAGCTTTATGGCAATTCAGTAGAGAAGTGATAGTCTTTTTGATAGTTGATGCTGGGCCAGTGGAATGTCCACAGGGGGGAAAAAAACGAATTTCAATCTCTGCCTCCCACCATACACAAAAATTAATTTATGATAGATCTTAGAACTAAATGTGAAAATAAAATCAATAAGGTATGTAGAAAAAAGATAGGAAAATATTTTCATGATCTTGGGATAAGCAAAGATTCCTTAAAACACAAAAAACACTAACTTTAAAATTTTGATGAATTGAATTTCATTAAAATTTAAAACTTTGGCAAAAACCAACAGAAGATTGGAGGAGTAGAAAAGCAAGCCACTGGCTGGAGGATACATATATCCAACAAGGAATTTGTATCCAGACTGTATTAAGAACAGAAAATCAGTAAGAAATACACAAAGTGTGCAGAAGAATTGAACAGGCACTACACACATACACACACACACACACACACACAAATCAAAATGGCTGATAAAAGTCTCTCCAAGACCAATGGTAGGACCTGGGGTTTCATTCTGCATGTAAGCGGGGAGCATCATGGTGGTGGTGGTGGTGGAGGAGGAGGGAGTCTGAGCAGGGGAGTGTCATGACCCAAATTTAGGCTCTCCAAAGCATTTGGAAGCAGGAAGACCTGTTAATACATGACTGGAAAACTCAGCAGGGCTATCCCCATAAAAGACCTTATATGAGAACAATTGAAGTCAGGGTGTGACTTGCTCAGTTTCATGTGCTAGAAAAATCACATTGGCTACTATGGAGAGTGACCTTGGAGAGAGTGGGGTTGGGGGGAGCCAGGTGAGTGACCGTGAGTATACTTCCAACTCTTCCTCAGGATCACCATTCTAAGCACCTATACATAGGTTATTCTAGAGTCAGGAATGCTGACTCGTTGGGAGTTCTGGTTAACAGGATGCCCAGTGCCAAAGAGCTTTCTCCATAGAAACCTCATGGCAAGATGGCAGCATTTATCTCAGATCTTTCTTAACAGTGTTTTACACAGAGGATAAATGAACAGCTGCCCCTCTATGTTGACTCTCTTTTCCCCCTTTTCTTCAAACAAAATGGCAACTGGAGAGGGTTTGGCTGCTCTTTTGGGTTTAGCTACATTTCCCAGCTCATAGTCACTCCCATGTGGCAAAGAGGAGCTGGTTTGTGGGCACATAAATGAAGCCCAGCTGTGAGAGAGGCTAAGGAAAGAAGGGTCATTATCATAGCATCTCATTTGGATTTCATTTTTGCATGTCCACAACTGAGGAAAATTGAGAGATTAAGAGCCAAGTGGAAATTTTTTTAAGTTTATTTATTTATTTTGAGAGAGAGAGAGCAGGAGAAGGGTAGAGAAAGAGGGAGAGAGAGAGAGAGAGAGAGAGAGAGATTGATTCCCAAGCAGGGTCCATGCTGACAGCGTGGGGCTCAATCCCATGAACCGTGAGATCATGGCCTAAGTCAAAATCAAGAGTCAGATGTGTAACCAACCAAGCCACCCAGATGCCCCACAAATGGAACTTTCTTACTTGCAAAGCAAATCTATGTTCTACTGGAACCGCTTGCTGTAAAAAAAAAAATCACAGAGAGCTGGGAACACACAGCCATTTTCAAATACTGTCATTATAGAAAAGACCTTTTTAGGGTTAAGCACAGTGATGTAATGTTGTTATTCAAAGGAATGTACTACAAATTTGTATTTTGTGCTTTTATTGTAGCTGGGGGGTAGGTTTTAAACACTGAGCAAAGTATAAGTCAACTGGAATATTGCTTATTCTCAAATGCTGTAGAAATAATAAGAAAGACAACCCCTTTTATTTGAGAAGCAGGGAGCCATGGGTGGTTATAAGAAGACAACAGAGAATTTGGAGTTGGACAGATCTGGGTTCAAATCCCACCTCCACCACTTATCAGAGGAATGATCTTTGGATGTTTGCTAAACCTCTCTGAGCAGTTTTCTGTCTGTAAAATAGAAATAAAATGCCTACCTTTCCAGGCTGTTGTAAATATTAAACTAGAAAGTGCACATAAAGCATTGACACATAGCAGATGCTCAGTAAAGGAGAGAAATGTGACTAACATGTTATCTACATAATGCTTTCAGATGTATAATTGTATATACTCCATAATACCAAAACACATTGGAGACAATAAATAAAATAGCCGTTTGAATATTCTTCCTGGTACCAGACCTTCAATATGGCACTCCAAGGGCCCATTATCACAGGCCTCCCCTATGGTGTTAGACACCCCCCCCCCCACCAACCCAGGAGCCTCCCCAGGCCTCCCCTAATGGTCTGCAAAGGAAATAATGGATTTCCCAAAAGCTATCATTAGTATTTCAAGAAAAGACTAACACAGAGCTACCCCTCAATAAACCTGCACAGACTATCTAAAAGTTCAAGAGCTGTTGCTTTTGTCTGAAATTAAGTCAGACCAGGTGTTAACCCATGTTAGGCAGAAGCTCAGAGTCTTTGCCATACACATCTTTGATGATTAAAAATGGGCAAAATGAATTAGACATTTTTCCTCGGATTGTCTTCATATGTCCAGGTGCCTATGACAACAACAGCATAGACTGGGTTGCTCATAAACAACAAACGTTTATAGCCCACAGTTCTGGAGGCTGGAAAGTCCAAGATTATAGTGCTGGCAGATTTCCTAGACAGACATCATTTCTCTGTAACCTCACTTGACTGATGGGGCAAGGGATCTCTCTGGGGTCTCTTTTATAGAGACACTAATCCCATTTGTGGGGGCTCAGCCCTCATAACCTCATCACCTCCCAAGGGCCCCATCTCGTACTACCTTCACCTTGGAGGTTAGGATTTCAGCATATAGAGTCGGGAGGCACAAACATTCAGACCATAGCACAGATGAAATCTTTCTTATGGAGTCCAGAGGTCAGCTGGAGGCTCTGAGATCTGAGGAAACCTGCCTCAAGTCTCTCCACCCCATAATTTGAGGTAGTTCAAAGCCTTCGCTGAGGCATCTGCAGATCTCTGGGGATTTGGTTCCTCTGGCTCCTATGCTGGTTCCTCTTTGACTCCACTTCAGTCTGAGCTCATTTACACACACACACACACACAATGTACTCACGCTGTGCATTTTGTGGGTTTAATTAACTTTGCTGAGGGTTGTGGGGGGCACAAGGATGGAGGTGTCACCAGCAAGGACCCCTCTTCTTACTGACTTCACACTGATAAAACTCCCTTTCTTCTCTGTCTCCCTTTTTCCTTCTTCCTTCCTCACTTCTTGCTTTGTCTCAGCAAAACAGTCCAGCCAACATCCTTTTGAGCTAAAGCATTGGGTGTCTTCTCCCCCACACAAAATGGCTGTCTTCCTCCAATGAATGTCAAGGAAGAAGAAAAATTTTCCCCACCTTATAAAGTTAATATAAATTTATTTGAAGAAAATCATCCAAAAAAGAAGGGGGGCAGTCTTTACTAACAAAAGTATAAGAACAATTAATCTAAGGAAGTGGTTCTCAAAATGTGGTTCCTAGACTGGGCACAAGGGCATCACCTGGGAGCTTGTTAGAAACATAAATTCTCAGGCCTTACCCCAAACCCACAGAAACTCTGGGGTGGGATCCAGCAAATTCTGTTTTCACAAGCCCTCTGGGTAATTTGGATGTGTACTAAAGTTTGAGAAGTGTTGATCTAGAAGGAGGACTTTGGGGTCGCCTGGGTGGCTCAGTTGATTAAGCATCCGTCTTTGGCTCAGGTCGTGATCTCGCGGTCCGTGAGTTCGAGCCCCACGTCAGGCTCTGTGCTGACAGCTCAGAACTTGGAGCCTGCTTCTGATTCTGTGTCTCCCTCTCTCTCTGACCCTCCCCCCATTCATGCTCTGTCTCTCTCTCTGTCTCAAAAATAAATAAACGTTAAAAAAAATTTTTTTAAAAATAGAAGGAGGACTTTGGCTGTTACCAGATGGGAGTTCCAAACTGAATGCCCATAGAGGCCAGGCAGTAATATAAAAGGTATTGGGCAGAAGGGCATGTGATGAAAATATGAGTGAGCTCCGGCTGGTTTCCACTACCTGGAAAGGAAGATCCAGGGTGGTCAGTGTCTCTAAATCTTCAAGAGAAGACAGAAATGTGAGTTTTTATATGCAATCTGCAGCTGTTTTAAGTGTTAGCAACCAACTGAGAAGCAACCAAGTGAGAAGGTCATTTTGACCTTCTCAGTTAATTCAGAGGCTTGCAGATCCTATCCACATCGTCTCCCCACTTACACTGAGAATCACAGGTTTCCAAGCCCAACTCCTGGATCTGCTGCTCCCAGTTCAATTTTGAAAGCACAATTAGGAACACAGAAGAAAAAAGACCTGGAGACATTCATTTAACATGGATTTTGTGCCAAACATTAAAATGGGTTTTTAAGTTAATGCAGGGCTGTGGAGTACAGAGCTTGTGAGGTGGCAGGGAAATGGCACTTGAACTAACTTGAGACGTTGTTTCTGGGCAGCCTTTTTATTTCCATCTGTATTTTCTCAGGAAGTCACCAGGGAATCCGTTTTGTTCCCTGCATCAAGTTTAAAGCCCAGCCTATAGAATATATGCAGTGCTCTGCTGTTGCCATGGCAACCATTAATCTCCTAATTCCTTTTCTAAAAATAAAGTGCCCTTTCTCAGAGTGTCTGTTTCCACTTTTTATTTAAATCTCACTGTCTGCAGAGGCTCCATCTCTGTTTGACCTGAATGTTACTTTTGTTTGGCTCCAGAAGAGATGGTGATAACACGCACTCTAGACCTGTTAAGGTAGAAGGCTAATCAGAGCTACAGACTCAGAGGCCATAAAACAACCCCAGTGATTTCACAGAGAGGGGTTCATGGCCATGTTCCTTCAGCACAGGTGCCACCTGGACCAGTGTCTCTCCGGCCCATTATTTCATCTGCTCCTTCCAAAGAACTGTATCTCCGCTACGTAAAGAAAAGTCAGAGAGACAAAGAGACAGGCTGAGGGCCCAAAGCCCTGATGCAGGAAGGAGTCTTCCACCCTCACTCCTGATCTGTAACTAGACAATTGTCACAGGCTTTTCTTCACGTCCACACAGGTCTTAATGATCCACTTTTGAGGCATTTGAAGAGCTGAAGGGAAAGGAAATGTTGAGTATTGACAAAAATTCTGCAGCCTTTGTACATCAAAGACCAGGCCTCCGTCAAGATGTCTGCTAACTGACTGCTTGGGACTTCTGACCTGAGAGGGAAATGATCTATAGACTGTCCTTCCTGAGGCCACTTGCCATGTTGAGATCCTACGAAAATGGGGCTTGTCAGGAGATAAGATGAAAAAATCTACCCAAGATGAAATAATAGGTGTGATCCCTGCCTTCTATGAGCCCGCACCCAAACTAGCCCACACTAAAGTGCCCAAGCAAATGACTAGAAGGCATTCATAAAGTCACAGTGGCATCCCTGGTTTTCAGGGGAATGTGTACTTGGAATTTTCTCCACATGTGGGCGAGCCATCCACACTCCTCCCTCTCCCTCCTTGCTGTGGCTCCTTGACAATCCAAGCTTGTCTGTTAACTCTGTGATGATGAAAAAGGCATGTTTCTCCCTGCCAAACTAAGTGGCCAAGGCAGAAATGGCAAGTGTGACTTTGGCTCATTTATACCATACACAGCTTGTGTTTGAAACACAGACTGTCTAATGGGAGTCTTAAAGTTTGCCTATTATAGATAATACAAAGTTAGGTGAAATCATTATTTTCTTTCTCTTCCTCTTGCAATTTTAAGAGCTAGTTTTAGCCGACATTCTATCCTACTATAATGTTGTTCACTTGGATGATGGCCCTTTGGCACTGCTAATGTAGAGCCTCAACTCTGTGGTGTTTTTACTGAGGTAATGTCACCTGCCATGACCCCAACTGTACACTGTGGCTGGGGGTCAGGCTGGAGGTGATGGGTCAGCCACTGGGGACTGAAAACAGTCAGTCAAGAATTGGTCCTTGGAAAATTTCATATGATTTCATTCATATGTGGAATTTAAGATACAAAAAATATGAGCATAAGGAAATGGAAGCAAAAATAATATAAAAACAGGGGGACAAAACATAAGAGACTCTTAAATACAGAGAACAAACTGAGGGTTGCTGGAGGGGTCATGGGTGAGGGGATGGGCTCAATGGGTAAGGGGCATTAAGGAAGACACTTGTTGGGATGAGCACTGGATGTTACATGTAGGGGATGAGTCACTGGAAGCTACTCCTGAAATCATTATTGCACTATATGCTAACTAACTTGGATGTAAGTAAGTAAATAAATAAATTAATTAAATTAAATTAAATTAAATTAAATTAAATTGAATTAAATTAAAAAAAAAGAATTGGTCCTCGCAGAAGTCCAGGGCAGCACAAGGGATTCTGGGCCATATCTCCAAATGGACAAGTTGCTCACAGAAGAGAGCACTGAATTAGGTGTTGGTGGCACTGGCCAGTCCTACTATGAGGAGGAGAGAGTCTAGGGGCAGGGACTGCCCTGCTGGAGGATGAAAACACCTGCACAGAAAGCAGGAAGACGCCTCCCTCTGACTACTTCCCCAGGAGTCTTTATGATCTGATCCCTAAAGACTCAGACTGACCTTGGCTTTCACAACGCTTTTTCTAAGGTCTCATCACATGCTTGATAATCTTCATGTTAATACTTAATCTTAAAACCCCTGTGCTTTTATGGCAACATTTTCCCCAGCAGCCAAACTGTAAAGCAATCCAAGTGCCCATCGACAGACAAAAGGATAAACAAAATGTGGCACATACACACAATGGAATGTCATTTAGCTTTCACAAGGAAGGAAATTCTAGCACATATTACCACACAGATGAACTTTGAGGACATGATGCTAAGTGAAAGAAGGCAGTCACAAAAGGACAAATACTGTATGATTCCATATATATGAGGTCTTTGGAATAGTCAGATTCAGAGAAACAGAAGTAGAATGGTGGTTTCCAGGGGCTGGGGAGCAAGGGCGAGTGGGGTAGTATGGAGTTGCAGTTTTGCAAGATGGAAACATTTCTGGAGATTGGTTGCACAACACTATAAATGTACTTAACACTACTGAACTTAACACTCAAACATGACTGAGATCATAAATTGTATGTTCTGTGTATTTTACCACAGTAAAAACAAAGGAACAAAACCAAGAAAAAAAAAAACACATCACTTGTTGAATGGCCTCCCCTCTCCTTCCCCAGCTACTCCCCTGAGATGAGTTGAAGACATTGGGTCCTAATCCCAGAGCTGCTGTTCAGAAACCAAGTGGCCCTGGGAAGCTCACAAAAACTTTGTGAACCTAACTTTCTTCATGGATAATTGGGAATAATAATAAGTACCCTGGAGGATAACATGAGAAAGGGTTTTGTGAATTAAATAGGCAGTACATAAGGGATAATGAACGTTGTAAAGCCATCGTAACCCATATGACACCCAAAGGAGATCTTGTATCCCATTTCAGGACTCAAATATAGGGACTGAGGGGATGGGTGAAGAAATGTGCACTAACCAGCAACCGACCCACTTTGTTGAGACAGAACAGTGAGGCCCCACCACCTGCTAGTCCCTCAGTGTTCTCATTCTCTCCATACCAGAAAATTAGGTGAAGTTGTACACTCAGATGTTGATTCACAGACATTTTGCAGGGGTATGTGCACTGTTATAAGAAGCACTGGGGGCTACAGAGCACTAACCCAGAAGAATAAATACCAATGATGAAAGTTCAGGCATTAGCTTTTTTTTTTTTTTTAATTTTGAGAGTGAGAGAGAGAAAGAATGCGAGTGGGCAGAGACAGAGAGAAGAAGAGAGAGAATCCCAATCAGGCTCCACACTGTCAGTATGGA
This sequence comes from Acinonyx jubatus, assembly GCF_027475565.1. NCBI lineage: Eukaryota > Metazoa > Chordata > Mammalia > Carnivora > Felidae > Acinonyx > Acinonyx jubatus. Next base: position 129,977,456 of record NC_069386.1, on the reverse strand, counting down.
GCCCAACTCAAGGCTTGATCTCATGAACCATGAGATCATGACCTGAGCTGAAATCAAGAGTTGGACGCTCAACTGACTTGAGTCACCCAGGTGCCCCCAGGCATTAGCAATAGTACAACATGGAATATATACTGGGGCAGGGACAGAGGTTGGGGTGGGAGGGGATTTTTTATCAATCCTTTATCACATCATGCAGACAGATGCCAGGTACACCACCAGAGTCTGTCAGTGGCTAAATGGGCAAGAAAAACCAAGGTCCTCGTCTTTAGAGCCATGCTGCCATCTTGGTGAGATAAGCAACACAGCTTAGAGTTAAGGACAAGGATACGGGAATCTAACTAACTGGATTGGGATTCTGGTTCTTCCACTTAGCAACTGTGTGGCCTTGTACATGTCATTTAACCTTTCTGTACTTCAGTTTCCTCACCTTTAAAAATGAGGATGAGGATAATAGCACCCACCTCATAGGCTTGTTGTAAGGAATAAATGACTATTTATATAGAGTGAGTACTTAGTGCTTGGCACATAGGAACCACTCTATAAATATCTGTTAAGTAGAACCCAGAAAGATTGTCAACCACCAGGTTTATTCTCTGGCTTCTCCATTTCATCTTTTCTTCTCATTGCCCTTATCACTGTAATTCCCTGCATGGAAAATGTACTCCCCACCCATGCCCTGGCCACAATCATTTAAGTCTCTCTTATATTCCTGGCTCCTAATAAAGCTGGCTTTCAGACCTCATTTTCTAGTTAGTTGTCTAATTTAGAGACCTTGTCAATTTGCATTACATAGAAATAATGCAGTAGGACTTCAAAGCTACTTGGAACTGTGCCCTGTAGCCCATAGCTCTGAACCTTCCAGAGTGGGCTGGAACAACTATAAATTATTTGACTGAACAAAACTTCTCCCTTGCTGATTCTCTTAGGATCACTGGGCTGGAACACTTTTTGGGGTAACTGTATAGAAACAGATGGGCCTAAAAAAAGTGAAGTTTTCTATCCATAGGTAGAAGTTGAGTGAAATGTAATGTTTTCATCATAATGATTTGGGTTTCTCTGTCTGTTATCATTGCTGCTCTTTTTCATTTCTTTCTTCTACTTTTTCTCTTATGTTTAATATAATAAATCCTTGTTGGAGTTTTAGATAAAATAACATGCACAACTGCAATGTATGCCCCAAAATTTTTCAGACAATATTACAAGCCCCTTAGAAGCCCCATCATGACCCCTTCTAGTCACCCTGCACTCCCAAGCATGACCTTACTCCCAAGAGCACAGAATGGTTCTGACTGTTCTGATTCCCTGCACGAATGGAATGCTACCGAATGTATGGTTTCAGTTATGTTCTCACTGAACACTATGTTCGTGGGATTCATCTGTCTTATTCGTGCATGTGTTTGTACTTTGTTCCACATTGTACATTGTACATCTGTACATTGCTATGTAGTATTCCATTGTGTGATTATACCACCATGTGTTTATACATCCTATTGGACAGATATCTGAATAGTTTCTGGCTTGGCGCTATTTTGAATGGTGCTTCTAGGAGCCTTCTGGAACATGTCTTTTGGTAAATGCGTGTAATTGGTCTTTTTTGTACAGTGGGTGTGTCTCCCCTCTTTTCCAACAGGGGTCCTCCCCCTTGGCACAGTGAGCCAGAGTAAGTGGTGGGTAGGAAAGGAGAAGGGAAAGGAATTCTGATAGCCTGACAACTAGCTCCCACCCTCCTTCCTCCCCTACCACCTTCCTCCACCAGCTCCCTCATACCTGGTATTCTACCTACTCCAGCCGGTGGCTGCCTTCCTTCTGATGCACTTGCCCCTTCTGGCTCCAGCTCTTGTGCTGGGATCCCTTCCACAGACCTACAGGTCAGAGTTCTTGGGCCCTAAGGAGAGCCCCCTGAATCAGACACCTAACCTCTACTAATAGCTCTCTAGCATGCCCCTGTCTTCACTGGGCGACATGACTCAACTGCTTTATTGGACTTCTTACATCCTTAATAGCTGTGTCTCCTGGGCTTTTGTCACCCCAGAAAACTCATTGTAACCTCTTTTAGTAGTTATGAGTGTGGGATTGAAGGGAAGGAAATGTAGATTTGAACTTCAGTTCTGGGTTCCAGTTGTGTGACCCTGGTTAGTCATTTAATCTCTCTACACCTCAATTCTTCATCTATAGTAACAGTAATAACACTGAATTCATAATGTGGCTACCAAGTTAAATGAGATAATACACTTAATATTATGATAGTTATTGTTATACTACACTCTGTATTATATTTTATCTTGAGGAAGTCCCAATAGTTCACATTTGTTTGCCTTGTTTTTGGCAATGTGTCTAGTAAGAAGTTGCTCTGGCTGAAGCCAAAGAGTTTGCTGCCTGTGTTCTCCTCTGGGATTCTGATGGTTTCCTGCCTCACAGTCAGGTCTTTCACCCATTTTGAATTTTTTTTGTGTGTATGGTGTAAGAAAGTGGTCCAGTTTCATTCTTCTGCATGTCATGATCCAGTTTTCTCAACACCATTTGCTGAAGAGACTGTCTTTATTCCATTGGACATTCTTTTCCGCTTTGTCAAAGATTAGTTGACTGTATAGTTGTGGGTCTGTTTCTAGATTTTCTATTCTGTTACATTGATCTATGTGTCTGTTTTTGTGCCAGTACCATACTGTCTTGATGACTACAGCTTTGTAATATAGCTTGAAATCCAGAATCATGATGCCTCCAGTTTTGTTTTTCTTTTTCAGGATTGCTTTGGCTATTCAGAGTCTTTTTTGGTTCCATAGAAATTTTAAGATTGTTTGTTTTAGCTCTGTGAAAAATGCTGGTGTTATGTTGCTAGGGATTGGATTAAACATATAGATTGCTTTGGGTAGTATCAGCATTTTAACAATGTTTGTTCTTCCAATCCATGGAATATAGAATGCTTTTTCATTTCTTTGTGTCCTCTTCAATTTCTTTCATAAGTGTTCTATAGTGTTCAGGGTACAAATCTTTTACCTCTGTAGTTAGGTTTATTCCTAGGTATCTTATTATTTTTGGTGCAATTGCAAATGGGATTGACTCCTTGATTTCTTTTTCTATTGCTTCATTGTTGGTGTATAGAAATGCAAGATTTCTGCACATTGATTTTATATCCTGTGACTTTTCTGAATTCATGTATTAGTCCTAGAAATTTTTTGGTGGAGTCTTTCAGTTGTCTGCAAATAGTGGAAGTTTGACTTCTTCCTTGCCTATTTGGATACTTTTTATTTCTTTTTGTTGTCTGATTGCTGAGGCTAAGACTACCAATACTATGGTAAATAGTAATGGTAAGAGTGGACATCTTTGTCTTGTTTCTGACCATAGGGGAAAGTTCTCATTTTTTCCCCATTGAGGATGATATTAGCTGTGGGTCTTTTGTATATGGCCCTAATGATGTTGAGGTATGTTCCATGTATTCCTACTTTGTTGAGGGTTTTTACCAAGAATGGATGTTGTATTTTGTCAAATGCTCTTTCTGCATTTTGTCACACTTTTTAAAAAGAAGCAGGGTACTAATATTTATGTGTAGTTTTTCATTTTAGAAAAATTAAATTCATAGAGAAAGAGATAGCAAAAGGACAACAGTATTTCCCTCTGGATGGTAGTATTCTGGGTCATTTTTATGGTGTCCCTTATATTTTTCTAAAGCTTCTGATACACATACATATACATATACATATACATATACATATACATATACATATACATATACATATACTTTTATACCCACATACACATAATTACCAGAATTTTAAAATAAGCCTAGTTTGAACAATGGAAAGGAAATCAAAATAGTGAACTGGTTATCTGAGGGTGAAGTTAGGAAATGGTTTAGTATTAGTTTCCAGGATTTCACTCACTTTTTTTTCTGTGCAAAACCTACTAGGGTTGCCACCATGCCATGGGGGCAAGAAGGAATATGTTTCACACGCAGGTGATCCACTTGAATACCTCTTGGCACTTGCACCATTTTGACAGTAAGTACAGCAAGCCCAACCTGAGAGGGGCATGGTGACCTGGGGCAAAGATCCCTCAGGGATACAAATCTGGATCACACTACTAAGCCCTCTAGATCAGTAGAGGTGCTAGGTGAGTCTGCGAGGAAATGGATGCTAAAGGAGAGAGATGATGAGTATCAGTTGTGGTTCTAAGACCAGATACAGAGCAGGGGCTCTAGCTCATCTTACAAACCTTCCTCTTCTAATTTTCCTCCTGGGAAGAGACCCACTGGACCATGGAAGGAGCTGCTTCCAGAATGCATATGAAGAGTGGATCCAAATGAATAAAGGGTGGACTGTGATGATCACCTAGATCCCCTTTCAGGAAAGCCTTGTTCCCCAGCTGCTGGGAGTGCTGTTGTGACTGCCTTCAGCTGTCATCCCTTCATGGCAGAGAACTGACAGAACCAAATTTGTGATTTGGAAAGATTTCTCTGACAGCTGTTAAAGGGAATGCTCTAGATCCATACATATCCACATGGAGAGAGATCCAAAACAAATCTTAAATGTCAAAATCAAGATGTAGAGAAATAGACAGTGTGACTATTTGGAACACCTACCAAGCAAAACCATATACTACTTGTGGATACATATGTATGTATATCAAGATATACAAAATGAACGCATATGTGTATATCAAAATATATATAATTAACACAGTAGATATATTTGCATTCATTTTGTAAACTTTCACATACGTAAATATTTTGAATTAGTTAGCTTTTGCTGTGTAACAAATAACCTCAGTATATTGGTAGATTGCAATACCGAATGCTTATTTTTATTCACATTACATAAGGACTATAGGTTGGTCAGGGCTCTGCTCAACTCTGCCCAGCTCTGCTGGACTATGGTGGGTTTATGTTCTGCCTCCAGGGAGAACAACAGGATGAGGAGGCAACAAATTATTGTGGAAAAAAAAAGTGATTCAATCTACCCTACACACCAAACTTATGATGGTAATTGCCTCAGAAGGAGCAGGAAGGGGAATACAAAGAGGAGTTAGTGAATAAAGGGGATGTTGTCTAGACTGTTACATAGTTTTATAAATGACTTGATGCAATATGACAATTCTGGATGATGGAAATATAGATAATTGTTTAAATATCCTTGGTATTTAGCTTTCTATTTTTGCAGACATGATGGATTGTTAAGGGATGAGATTAAAGGTGGAGTTGGGAGGGGGTAGTTAGGAGGTAGAATTCCAGGTAAAATGATAAAGACCCACATTATGACCCTAAGAATAGAAATGATGTAATAGAGTTATTTAAAAGCTAGAGCTGACCAGACTTGATGATCAACTACATGTGAAAAGTAAAAGAGACATAAGTGGAGCATGCCTACAGAGATGAATCCTGAGTGACCACAGGTGTCCCAGCTCGGGTGCCGTTCTCTGTGCTGGGGAACAGAGGAGGAGCAAGCAGGTCATGGTGTGGGTGGATCGAGAGCAAGTGATGCCTGTCGTTTCAAGGCTTGGTTGATAACTGAATCTTACTATTTTCCTTTTGCCCTGTTTGTTTACTTATTTGTTCCCTTGCTTTCTCTCTCACTGCTGGTTTGCAAACCAGGAAGGCATACACCTAGCTGTAGCTGTTATTATCTGTAACAAGGCTCTTCTAAGGATGTGAGTTCTATAGAGATAGGGTTGGTGAGATAGTGTCAGGCTGATCAGGGACTGTGTTGCTCTGAAGAAAGAAAAGTACCACAATGAAAACTCCGTGACTGATCAACACAAACACTTTGTACACTTCTTAATGTTGCTTGGAGGACTCATTTACCATCATTCAATACCTTTATGTATTTATTTAATATGAACCTGGAGCGTCCCTCAGAGAGGCCTCCATGAGAGCCTGCTAGACAGCAAAACAAGCCTTCTAATTCAGAGCCTCAGTCCTTGTGACCTTTTGATTTGGGGTTCATATCTGAAACCACGGTTCATTTTTCTCTGTCATTTTACCTCACCTTCAGACATTCTGGAGGGAGCACCCTCGCCCTGAATTCCTGGGACTTCCCAGAAGAAATATTTAACCAAGCCAATCAATATTTAATCTCCAAATTGTTAAAAATCTCTGCAACCCTTTCACATGACGAAATGACAAACAAAAGAAAAACAGAGCTGCATATGCATATAAATAGATCCTGGGCAGCAAAATGACCTCCTTCTCTGGTTAAAAGCCAGACTGACAGGGGCGCCTGGGTGGCGCAGTCGGTTAAGCGTCCGACTTCAGCCAGGTCACGATCTCGCGGTCTGTGAGTTCGAGCCCCGCGTCGGGCTCTGGGCTGATGGCTCAGAGCCTGGAGCCTGTTTCCGATTCTGTGTCTCCCTCTCTCTCTGCCCCTCCCCCGTTCATGCTCTGTCTCTCTCTGTCCCAAAAATAAATAAACGTTGAAAAAAAAAAAAAAAGCCAGACTGACATTACATCTAGCCATGTCTTAATTCCTCCTCACTCCATGTACTTGAGGAAGAGACTGGAACTAATAGCTAATTCCCTACCTGCCCCTTCAATTCTATCCCATTCCACAACCCATCTCCACTATCACTTATATCTGCAGCTCATGTTTCCAGCAGCAAAGTGCTGTGATCTTACTCCATCTAAGACAGTACTGGAAGAAACAGTGGTGATGAAATTGCCTAGAACTAGACTGTTCTACTGTGTGCAATAATAGAAAAAATGCTGGGCTTGCAGACAGTCTCTCTTTCCCTTTTGTGGTTTTGAGCAAATCACATAACCTTCCAGAGGCTTAATGACTTCATGTCTAAAATGGGAAGACTCATAACCACAATGTGGATTTTTTATGAGGATCAGGTGAAATAAAGTCTGTGGAGGTGCTACCATTGTTTTAGAGCAGAGCTTCTCTGGCGTTGACGTGTGTACAAATGCATGTGAATGGAATACAGATTCTGATTCTGTGGGTCAGAAGTAGAGCCTGAGATTTCTGAATTTCTCACAAGCTCCCAGGTACATGCATGCCCTGTTTTACTGTACTTTGCTTTATTTACTTTGCTTTGCAGATACTAATGCCAGAGCTGCTTGTCCACAGATCATAACTTGAGTTGTAAGCTCTTTGCTGTGCTGTCCATTATGGTAGCCGCCACCAGTCATGTGAGGCCACTTAGATTTAAATTATTAAAATAAAATTAAATTAAACTTAAAATCCACTTCATTGATTTCAATTGCCACATTTCAAGTGTTCAGTAGCCACCTGGGGCTAATGGCTACTGCATGAGACAGCACATATATAGACCATTTCCATCATTATAGAAAATTCTATTGGGCTGTGCTAGGTTAGAGCACTGTAGAGATGTTAGAGAGCCACTCTACAACACTCAAACTGTGTGTACTGAGCACCATTCATGGGAGCTCTATGCCTTTTCCTCATACCTTGCCACATGCCTTCTGGCAGCTCCTGAATTATATCATATTGTAACAAACCAGTAATCCAGTGAGTAAATAGGTTTTCTAAGCTCGGGGAACCGCTCTAGCAAACTAATCAAACCCAAGGAGGGGATCGTGGGAACTTCTGGTTTATAATAGCCATTCTGTCAGAAGTACAGGTGACAACCTGGGCTTGCAACTAACATCTGAAGTTGGAGCATGGGACAGTCTTTGAGACTAAGCCCTGAACCTATGCAACCTGATGCTATCTCTGGATAGATAGCATCAGGATTGAGTTCAATTTTAGGACACCCAGCTTGCGTCTGGAGCATTTCTTGGAGGTGTGAGGACACCCTCCCATCCCACGATGGAATTGGGTTCCGAATCACCTTATGACCCAACTTCCCCAGCCTTACATCCAGCTATGGCTTTTACTTCTCTGGGTCCTACCACAACTTTAATAAGAGTGAGAGATGAAGTCTGCCTGCTCTTGCATTGTTGACAATGAAACACTGACAGTGTGCTGGAGCCTGCTCACCGTGACTCTCAGGAGCCAACAATACACATCTCTTCTCAATTTTTCATTCAGTGAATTCACATTGGAAGGCTTGGAAGTGGCCATGGTGGGAGTATTTATACCACAGCAATTGGCATAGAGTATAAATCCTCTCCCCAACCCCCAGAGAGCCAATGGTTAGACATTTATTAGCATACCATCAGGTATAGGAATTGTGGGGAGAGGATGTGGTGCTCAACATAATTTAGAATTTATTTGGAGGACTCTGTTATTTTTCAACCCAGATGCTTCTTCCCCTCTGTTTTCTCCTATGAGGCCTGAAAGTTGTTTCATTTCTCAGAGCAGAGATTCCCTGGCAATATACAGGACAAGTGGCCACTTTGGCAATTCAAAGACACCATTCCATGGCTTAAGACAGAGTGGTCCCCAGTGTAAGAGAGACATCAGAGAGACAATGAGACATGAGCCAACACCCCTCCACACACACACACACCCCACACCTATTGGCAGGCTGCACCTGACACTCACTTCCTTTGGTGTGCTTCCTTCAGTTTGGTGATCAAACCAGCTGATTTCATTTTCCTCTGTGACTATTAAATTAAGAACCAAAGATGTGCAGAAGTGATAAAGGAAAAGTGGGCTTGCTTTTTGTATCTGACAACCATCTTTAGTGGGCTGTAACCACCATGGAAACACTCTGGAAGTTATGGAACACCAAGAACTAGGTGATAGGCACTTTTGCCCAGTGCTGGGGCTGCGGTGGGAAATTAAGTCCAATGATGAGAAAAATCATTTGGAGGACTTGAAAGAAGCTCCGAGTAAGGCAGCTCCTGGGCAAGCTTCTCTTAAGCTCCTCTTTTCTCTTTCTTGGGTCAGTGATTGTTGGTAAAGCCAGCTCTGCGGGACTGCAGTGGGCAGTGCCTCATAGGAAACTCCTACCTCCATCCCTGTTGTTTTTATTCTTCCCTTTTCTGTTTCTTTTGAAGGTTGACTCTGACACTCAGCGAAGCCTCTTTTGCTTTGGATCAAAGTCCTGGAAGCAGAGGGACAGAGAGTAGGAGACTCTTCAGTGATTTATCCTGTGGTTTCAGCAGGGCCTCAGACTCACCCACTCACACCAGCACTGGATGTTAGGTTCTTCCCTACCCCCCGCCACACCCTAATGTTTCAGCAGAGGGTAGCATCCATGATGACACTTCCTTGTCTCCTTGGCCTTCAGTTCACTCTCCTGATCCTTTATTCCATTTGGATCAACTGTGGGCTCTTTCTCTCCTAATTATAGTCTACAAAGGCCAATTTTTCAATGAGTTGGCACCTAAAATGAGCCTGTACTTTTTCACACTGCAGTTTGGTTTTTAATAGCTTGATTAAGTAAGATAGCCAACTCAGGTGAATCAGCTTGCTTGGAAGGAGGTATTTAGGGCTACAGAAGAAAAAGTCTTTATAAGTGGCCCACTTAAAGGTAGATCCAGACGTAGCATGTCAATCAGAAATTCCAAGTTGGATATACAGAGTTCAAAATATGGAGCAGGTATCCCACATGTGCCCCATGTGCAGTGGGGAGGGAGTGTTAGAATCCTGTTTGTATGAGGGGGTCTCACTCTCTTGAAAAAAAAATAACTCTTCTTTGAACAAGAACAACAACAAAAACCTGGATCATAAGGTTGGTCCAGTAATCTGACCCCACTGATGGATGGAGGATGACTTAAATGTTGCTATTCCCTCACTTTCACCTCATTGGTACCCCCAACCCATTGGTCCTACCTCTCTTCCACTGTTCCTTACCTCCTATTGTCACTCTACCCCTCCTAGGCTTAATTCCAACAGTGCATCATCATCACTGCCTTGCCTCTGCCATTTTCTCTTTCTCCAATGTGCTTTCCTCGCAAAAGCCTGCCCCTTTACATACTCTGCACCTGCACCCAAACCACTGACTGTGGCCAGAGAGAAGCCCATGGCCACACTGTCTGTTCTCACACTCAAGTCCACATCAGTCCCCAGTGGGGCTCTTGCTGCCAGTTAGCAGTCCCATCTTGCGTTCACCTGAATAGTAACTTCGCACTTTCTCCTTTTTCCTCAAACCTCCAGTATCTCCTTGCTTCTCCTTACTCTCAGCTGACGACCCTGAATGGGAAATACACATTTCCCAGAAACAATGGGAGCAATTAGAAGAGAAAGTCACATGCTCCCACAAACACACCTGTCCAGATGGCGGTGCCTGGGCCCTTATGCTCTGTCTTCCCTCTGGAAGTTACTGTGGTTGGAACTGTCTACACTTCATCTAAAGCCAAACCCTTCCCTGGAATGCTTCCCCTCTCACCTGCAGTGGTCTCTCTCCTCCCTGCCAGTCAGTGTACAGACATGAAATACAAGCAAAGCAAAACAAAAACCACCCCTGACCTCCTATCTCCACTCCTAATACTCTCCCTCTCTTTCTCTCCTTTACCTAAAAATACCTTGAAAAGGTTATTTACTCTTGCGGGCTCTCCTACCTCTCCTTCCCATCTTTAGTGAATCCCTTCAGGTCAGACTTTCATCACTATCTGTCCGGTGAGAGAGCTGTAAATCCAATGGTCAGTTTCAGCTCTCTGGTTACTTCAGGAGAAGACTCATTTTTATGCCGCCGAGCACCTTCACTGCTGAGACACACTTCACTAGTTTCCACTGCTCACTCTCTTGTCTCCTTCTTACTCACTGGCAACTCCTCAGCCTCTTTTGCTACATCTGCATGGTGTTCCCATCCCCAGAGTTTGGAGGGTACAGTCACCAGACATCTTCTCATCTCTATTATGTATTTCCTAGGAAATCTCAACTTGATGGCTTTAAGCACCACCTATCCACTAACGACCCCCAAAAGTTCCAACCCAACTCTTGTACCCAGCTGTCTCCTCAACAGCTCCATTTGGATGACTGATAGAAATTTTGAGCTTAATTTCCACTCTTGATTTCTCCCCTCCATCAGGTGTCTCAATTGCTCAGACTAAAAAGCCATGGAAGTGTCTGTACCTCCTTTCTCTCACTCACTCTTCTACATCCAATCCACCAGCAAATCCCTGGCAGCTCCACTTCCAAAAATATATCCAGAATCTGCTCACTCCTCCCACATTCCATGGCTACCGCACTGATCCCAGCCACCACCACCTCTCACCTGATCGTTGCCCCCGTCCTGTGATTCCCTTCTTGGCCTCTGACAGCTAGGATGAGACTTTAACTCAGGATGGATTGTGTCATTCCTCTTCTCAGAACCTTCAGATCACCTTCTGTCTCTCTCAGATAAATCTAAAGTCTATACCATGGCCACCAAGGCCATGCAGAGTGTGCCCTGGAACCTCCCTGTCCTCACTTCATCCCACTCTCCCCCTCCTGCCTCAGTCAGCATGCACTGCTTTAACAGAATACCACAGACTATGCAGCTAAAACAACAGACATTTATCTTCTCATAGTTTTGGAGGCTACAAGTCCAACATCAAGCTCTCAGTAGGGTTGGTTCTGCTGAGGCCTCTTTCCTTGGCTTGCAAATGGTGCCTTCCCCCTGTGTCTTCACATGGTTGTCTCTCTGTACATGCACATGTCTGTGTCCAAATGTCCTCTGCTTACAAAGACACCTCTTCTTACAAAATCATATTGGATCAGGGTCCACCCTATGCACCTCATTTAAACTTAACTGCTTGTTTGAAGTCTTTCTCTCCAAACACAGTTACATTCTGAGGTACTGGGAGATAGGGCTTCAACATGGAGTAGGGGGTAGCATAACTCAGCCCGTAAAGTCCCTGTCATTCCACTCCAGCCACACTGGCATCCAATTGTTTCTCCGATGTGCCAAGCCTTATCTCCCAGGTTTTTTGCTCTTCTCTTTATCTGAACATCCTTCACCTTTGCTCATTCCCTTGCTCATTCTATCTTCATGACATATGGCATAACCCTTAAAATCATAGGCTCTGGAGCCAGACTGTCTGTATGTGACTTTAAGTGAGGAACTCCATCTCTCTCTATTTCTATTTTCCCATCATGAAATGGAAATAATAATGGTACTTTCTTCATATAACTGAGATAAGCATAAATTAGATCCTATATCCAAAGCACTTAGAGCAGTGTCTGGCACATAAGAGATGCTTGAAATGTATTAGCCATTGGAGTTGTGACTGTGGTTGTCTAATACAGTTAAACCTTGGTTTGTGAACATAATTCATTGCAGAAACATGCTTATAATCCAAATCATTTGTATATCAAAGTGAATTTCCCCATAAGAAATAATGGAAACTCAGATGATTCATTCCACAATTAATCTGGCCCCCTTATTTCTTCTTTATTCTTTAATATTGTATAAATTGTCAATGTATATTTCTTATAAAATCTTGCAATTTTAGCCACTTGGATACCTCGTTCATAATTCTTGATTTCCTTCTTAACTTCCACTGTAATCATCTCTTTACCACCTTTGTTTTCAACCTGTTTCTGCATGGGGACCATTGTATACACTTGCATGGATGTTGACTACAGTACAGTATTAATAAACTCTTGTCATATACTGTATTTCATGTACCTGGAAATAAGGCATCAGAGGACAGGGTCTAAATCTGCAGGCAGCCTGAACTAGAATGAAGCAAAGCATTCCTGAGCTTATTCTTATATTGAAAAGCAAAGGACTGTCCATAGATGCTTTGATGATGTGACCAAAAATAGACTAGTGCCAGTTGGGGGTACCTTCCAGACTTCTGAAAAATCACTGATTTCTGCCAAACACTGCAGCCTGAGACTGAGCATCTGAGCATGGGAGATGATCACCCACAATCCCACAGCACAAGAGACAGAGAGAGAGAAGGAGAAGGAGAAGAACCATTGGCTCAGTTGTGATCATGTGATGTTCAGTGTCACATACTACTCATATTGCAAGACATCACTCATTTATCAAAATAAAACTTGGCGCACCTGGGTGGCTCAGTTGGTTATCTGACTTTGGCTCAGGTCATGATCTCACAATTCATGAGTTCAAGCCCTGCATAGGGCTCTATGCTGACAGCTCAGACCCTGGAGCCTGCTTCGAATTCTGTGTGTCCCTCTCTCTCTGCCCTCCCCCACTCACACTCTGTGTGTGTCTCTCTCTCAAAAATGAATAAATGTCAAAAAAAATGATCAAGATAAAATTTATTAGAAGCATTTGTTCATCTTGCACAACACTTGCAGAACAAGTTACTCGCAATCCAAGGTGTTACTGTATTCTATTTGATAAACAGATATTGTGCCCGGAGCATCCCTGAGGACTGGCTGCTGGAGGGTCACTGAGATGATTGGATGCAGACAGAAACAGCATAAATAGCAACAGCCAGTATATAGAGAGCTGTCTCAGTTGACTTTGGCTGCTATCACAAAACCTCCACAGACCAGGTGGCTTACACAGCAAACATTTCTTTCTCATAGTTCTAGAGGCTGGGAAGTCCAAGATCAAGATACTGCAGATTCAGTGTCTGATGAGAGCCCCTTCCCTGGTTTGCAGACAGCTACTCTCTTGATGTGTCCTCTTATGGCTGAAAGAGAAAGAGAGAATCTCTCTGAAGGTCAATTTTATAAGGGCATTAATCTTGCTCATGAGGGCTCCATTCTTATGATCTAATCACCTCCAAAGGCCCCACCTCCTAACACCATCATATTGGGGATCAGGGATTAGATTTCAACATATGAATTTGTTGTGGGGGGGTGGGGAGTGGAGGTGGGGACACAAACATTCAGTCCATAGTAAAAGTAGAGGTCAAATGTCACTTTATCATGGAGGTCTTCCCTAACCACTGCTAAAATCAATGTCTGTGTCTCTCTGTGTCTCTGTCTCTCTTTCCCTCCCTCCCCCCCGCCCCTTTGGGATACATGACATTCATTACCCCTGATATATTGTAAGATTGTTTATGATCTGCCTTTACTATCAACCTAGAACCTGACTTATAAGCTCCACAAGAGCCAGAACTTTGCTCTGGTCACGACTTTACCTCCAGAGCCTAGAATGGGACTGGCAATGCCAGGTCTCAACACACATTTGTTGACCAAAGGAATGGGTGTACCATTCTGGGCCCCAGGCTCCCATCATCCTGTTCTTAGAGAAAAATCAGCAATGAACTTAAAAAACGAAGAGTACCAAAAGGTCACTTTTCAAACAAAAATGGTGACATATGGTAGTGGGGTTACATGTGGCCATAAATTTGGGGCAATGAAAACAGCCATCCCGGATGTGCCATATGGGTGCAAGGCCACTTCAGCAACATTCCCAGAGTGTGCTGCTGGAACCAGCAGCAGGTGGCAGGACTGGGTGGTGACCTGGCCCCGTGATGATGCGCAGACTTAGCAGATGGCGATAGCAGTGCCGTGCGAGGGCAGAGCCGTGAGTCAGACAGCCTCAGTAGCTGATACTGTTGTTTTCAGCTGGCATATCGCGGTGGCACTGACATCTCCTGTAGATGGTGGCAGTGGCACCCCGGGGTGACAGGTGCAACCATAATGGCAGAACCTGAGCTTTACGGGGTGCAGACGCTGTGGTAGCAGAACCAGCGGAAAAGCCACAGCAGCAGTAGCCTCGGAATTGGCCGGCAGCACAGAACCCCCGCCGGGGCTCCAGAGAAGACCAGGTTAGCGACACGTGGTACCCAAGAACGGTGTGGCCACCGGCCCTTAGAGACACTCAAAAGACCCACAGGAAGACCAGGAGGGTGTCTCAGTGAGAGCTGAAGCCCCCATAATTGTGGAGGGGGCAGAGCCAGAGAAATACTGTCTGGTTTGGTGAAGGGGACAAACCGGAAAACTTGGATTAAACATTATGCTGGGCATCATTTGCGGCCCTTAACCACACTCCCGACTTGGGATGCTGTCCCCAGCCAAGCAGAAAAATTCTGTTTAGGTGCTGCTGACAAGAAGCGCTGACCAAGGTCAGAAGGGAGGAAGAAAGCAGAGACCATTCTTCTTCTGCCCGGTTATCAGCTGTTAACCAGCGAGTGCAGAGACCACGGGCCCCTGCTGTGGCCGTGGCGTGTTTGCTTCTGCATTTTCTGGGCTCTGGATCACATCGCCCTTCCCTGCTTCCTACTCCCCCAGCCCTTCCAATAATTCTGTGACCTAAATCCCGTGTTAAATTCCCCTCGGCCTAAAGAGCTAGAGCAGTTTCCAGTTGGTTGAGGGTCCAACTTTGGCTCCCATCGCGATCTCGTGGTCCGTGAGTTCAAGTCCCGTGTTGGGCTCCATGCTGACAGCTCAGAGCCTGGAGCCTCCTTCAGATTCTGTGTCTCTCTCTCTGCCCCTCCCCCGCTCATACTGTGTTTCTCTCAAAAATAAATAAACATTAAAAAAAAAAGCGTAGTTTCTGCCTTCAGATTGATAACCCTGACTGATACCAACATGTACCTTGTGTTTGTCTGATGGTTTATGGTTTAAAAATAAATCTAATTCTACAACAGTTCTGTAAGGTGGAAAAGACAGGAATTTTAGTGGCCATTTTTTATACGGGGATAGAAAAAGAGAGTAGCAGGAGCCTCCCTGCTCGCTCTTTTCTTCTCAACAGCTGAGTGAGTAATTTTGGCCAATTTGCTTCCTCTTTCTATGCCTCAGTTCCTTCACCTATAACATGAAGGCTTGAGACCACAATCATTAGCCTTCAAACAGTTTCTCCTGCAACTCTAAGAAATATATTTTACATCACTGCCCAGTACTTACATCTGCATGCATGTAAAAAAACTAAGACTAGAGTTTCAAGGTGTCTGTGTGGCTCAGTCAGTTGAGCATCAGGCTCTTGATTTCAGCTCAGGTCATGATCCCAGAAGTGTGGGATCGAGCTCCATGTTGGGCTCCACGCTGAGAGTGGAGCCTACTTAAGATTCTCTCTCTCTCCCTCTGCCCCTCTCCCCTATTCACATTCCCTCTCTCTTTAAAAAAAGACTAGTTTCATGAAATAAGACCCCTGAGAAGCACAATGTACTCTGATGTCATTCTATTTTTCTGTTAATTCTTTTAAATGCTCTTGGTAGTTATTATGGACTGAATGTGTTCCCCCCAAATTCATATGTTGAAATCCTAACCCCCAGTGTGATGGTATTTGGAGGTGGGGTTTGGGGGTGGTGATTCTATCACATGCGTGGAGCTCTCATGAACAGGGTGAGTGCTTTTATAAAAAGATCCCCGTGAGTTCTCTCACTGCCTTTGCACTGTGTGAGGACACAACAGGAAGTGAGCAGTCTGCAACCCCATAGAAGAGCCTCACCAGAACCCCACTGTGCAGGCACCCTGATCTCAGACTTCCGGCCACCAGAAATAAATGTCTGTTGTTTAAGCCACCCAGGATTGGCTAATTTGTTCTAGCAGCCCCAACAGACTTCAGCAGTGACTTACTACTTACTACCTTGATTTCACAATCCAAGTACTTGGGCAAGTAACACCAGATTCCTGAGTCTTTGTTTCCCACCTGAAAAGTAGGGACATAACACCTCCTTTGTAGGGTTATTGGTAGAATTAAGCAAGGACTGATTCTAGCTCAGGGTGTAGCCCAAGGTTGATGCTGGCTTTTATCCTTGGAACCCGATCAGCAGAACTAATCATACCTGGTACAATGATTACATTAAAAGCGAAGAACAGGCCATGAACACAGTCCAGGGGAGAAAAAAACCTGAGCTGTTTATAACACAAGAATACAAGCTCTGCCAAGTGGTTCAAAACCTCCCCTTCAGTTGCCAGGAATTCAACGTGGAAACACTCACCATGGCTTTATACATGCTCAGGGGTCTGCAGGCAAAGAGAAACAGCTCATGCTAGAAAAGGATGTAATACCATCAAGCAGCATGCCAGCATAAGCTAAGTGAGAGAGTAGCCTCATTCTGTGCCTTATCCCACTGGGGTACTTTAACAGTCAAAATGTCTTCACAAGTTTCATGTTGCCAAATACCCACCTTCCGTCTTAAAGCAATGCTATTTCCGTAGTTTTGCTCTCCAAGAGGCAATGAGCAAATTGAATTTTTATAAACCAGCTATCATGCCCCCACTGGCTTAAATTATAACTTGCAGAGGTTTTGTTTTTAATTCCTGATTCATTTTCAACCCTAACACTTAAATGAAAGTCTCCCTGCCATCTGCAGCCTGCCTGCACCAGAGGTCTCAGTTGAGAAAAATAGAAGGCATACCGGCCGTTTACACAGAAAGGGAATTTATTAAAAGATATGAGATTGCCTACAGAAATTCCTGGAGGGCTAGAGTCAGGCTAAGAGTCAATGAACATGGGAGCCCAGGCTGCAGGGCAGCTCAGACAAGGTCATGATGCAGATACTATGACTGCCACCTCTTACCCCAGGCACTGGATGCCAGGCTCTCCCTCCTCCTCTCTCCAGCTTATTGAAAGCTTGATTCCTTCACTGCCCTATCATCTGAGAATTGCATTCTGGGGAACAGCCGTTTCCTCACTGCTTTCTTCCGAATCAAAGTGTCACATGGGTGCATCTGATTGGAGAAGACAAGGTCATGTGTCTGTACCCTAGCTGCCAAAGGAAGGTCAGCTTCTACCTTGGTTAGTGGGGGGTGGGGGGGAGGATTTATATTTTGGGACATTCTCCCCCAAATGCTGGGGGACCATCATTTACTGCACACTATCTTTACACCATCCCTGTCAGTGTAAGCAAAGATTTTTGAAGTAGAATTATTTAGAGACTCAATAAGCTTCAACAATGAAACCAGTTTTGTGCTGTGTGGAAGTTTACGTGCATAGCGATTCTGTATTCAGAACCTACCTTTGAAGGATTTTATAATTTAGTTGAAAAAACAGACAACCAGACTATAACCCAGGTTGGTAAATCATGGCAGAGTAGACCTTTAACCATTCAGGAGGACCATATCTGGAGACTTTGGGGTGTCTAAATTTGCAAATATGGATAATATGTTTGCTGAGAATCCTGTTTGAACATGTTTCCTGTGCGTATCCTCACTGCCTTTTCAATTTTCACTTATATTCTCTCTTAATTTAGTGCCATTTTAAAACAAAGCAACAGTTTGTCTCGTTTGCTAAAAATATATGCAACAATGGCCAGAGATCCACAAAGAAAGTTGAGATGAGACTGCTTTATGGCCAGCTAGTGTTCTCAGTAGTAGCATCACTTAGGACTGAGACGTCGCTTAGGATTAAGCGTTACTTAAGCAAAATTGTGCCTAAAGAATTAGTGAAAGAAGGTCAGTGAAGGTTCATCAGAGAAAGCAAAAATCCAAAACTTCTTTGATACTTAACACATGGTCTGATCCAGCTCTTACTCTCCGGGCTCATCTCTGTTATTCTCCCCTTCACTCACTGGACGTCGGCCCCCTGGCCGCCTCTCTGTTCATCTAATGTAACAGGTTTTCTTGCCTCGGGGCCTTAGCACTCGCTCTTCCCTCTACGTGGGATGATCTTCTTCCCTGATCTTTGCATGCTAGTTCCTTCTCTCATTCAAGTCTCAGAAAAAACAGCACTTTCTCTAAGAAAGCCTTCTCTAAACACAAGGGTAAATAGCCACCCTGCCCCCAGCTCTCCACCACACGTTGTTTTATTTCTTTAAGCATGCTTACTGTTATCAGCTGTTACCTCACTCACTTGTTTCCAATTAATTGTTGGGTCTCTTCTTCTGAAACATCGGATCCATGAGAAGGAATCCTGTCTGACGAGCTCACTCCCCCCAGGAGAGTATGTGACACACATTAGGGACTCAGTAATTATGGGCTAAATGAATGGTAAATCATTTAAGGGTAAATAAGGTAAATCTTTAAGGGTAAATAAGAGTTTGTAAAGAAGAAAGATATGGGCAGGCATTCTAGTCTGGGAGAACACAAAAGCATACGTAATTGGCACTGAGGAATAAAACAGCTTTAAACTGTATGGAACAGGCCGACTGTAGGCAGGCACAGGTGCGGAAAGCCTAGTGTACCGCATGCTCCATCGGGGAACTTATTCCTGTGGGGAGTGAGGGGCAATGGAAAGATTCCATCCAAAGGTGAAAATGTACTGAGATGGGAGCATGATGTGTGCACACGAACTTGCAGAGATGAAGACAAGGGAAGGAGAGACACTTACCACCAGGCTAAAGACCTTGTGTTGGGTCTGCCACAGAAATTTTAAGCAAGCCAGGTTGTTATTGGGTTTGGCAAACACCATGTCAGATGGGGTGGATGAATCAGGGCAGGGAGAATGCATAGGAGCTTTATGGATCTCAGGCAACATGTCACTAGGGCCTAAACAAAGATGGTAAAATTTACAATGACTAATAAGGAGCCAAGAGACATTTTAAAGAATCAATAGAACGTGGCTATTGGGGTCAAAGAAAATGGTTGGGTTCCAGTGAGAGCCCTCTTTTAGACTGCAGACTGCAGACTCTGGGTTGTATCCTCATAGGGCAAGAAGAAAGCTTTGGAGCTCTGTGGGGTCCGTTTTATAAGGGCACTAATCTGATTCATGAGGGCCCCATTCTCATGACTCATTACCTCCCAAATATCCCATGTCCTAATACTATCACACTGGGATTCAACATATGAATTTGGAAGGAACACAAGCATCCGGTCCATCACAGTGGCCTTGGCCGTCCCTTTCCTCCCCTGTCTCCTGCCTGTCCTTCGAGGTTGATTCTCCAGCCATCTTGTCATTTCTGGACTCTGTCTCACGTCTTCTGACTCACTCTCCACTCCACTCGAGTTAGCCATACTTTATTTCTGTGGTTCACAACCAGGAATCCTGACCGGCTCAGCACCTAATAAACCGAAGAGACTTACAAAAGGAGATCCAAAACAAAAACAAACAAACAAAACTTGAAGATTTTAAAGCAGTGAAAATAGATAAACTTTCTTCTACGTATACAGTAGTTTCAACTACACTTTTTTTTAATGTTTATTTATTTATCTTGAGAGAGAGAGAGAGAGCATGAGTGGGGAGGGGCAGGGAGAGAGGGAGAGAGAATCCCAAGCACACTGTCAGCATAGAGCCCGGCTCGGTACTCAGTCCCATGAACCATGAGATCATGACCTGAGAGGAGATTAAGAGTCGGACGCTTACCCGAATGTAACTACAGTTTAAATGGCTCCCAAGCAGAAACCGCTGCATTCAGAATGAATGTTAACAAAAAGCAGCTGAAATAATCGCAAGATGCCAGCCGCTTCTGCTCCAACACCCCCGATATGGTTGTGTTTGAAACCAGAGCAACAATCTCCAAGTCTTGTGTAGAATGGATACCCATATATGCCCCGAAAACAGCTGAGATTTCGTTCAAAAGTCATCAGAGGCCCTCAGAGATAGAAGCGGGGCTGTTATATAGCAGTTCAGAAGAGACAGATTGCTACAGAACACAGAAGTAAAGTATTTTTGTTAAAGAAGTGCTTAATTGGTACAGCATGTGATAGGACACGTCCTCTCAGATTTAATGAAGTTTAGATCGTATGACTCAAATTGTGAGGTCATTTGCAAATCAAGTTACTAGATGGCTTTTTTTTTTTTTTTTTAATGACTCATGTTACCAGGAACTGTTAGGGCACAAGTGATTGCCTGTCTTATCCCTGAAGGGTGTTCCGCTTGTCAGGAAGCAAAACTGCTGGAAAACCGATCACACGTTCTATATAAAATATGGCTTTGTGATGACCGCCTCTAGCAGTGGGGGTAAAGGAGAAACTTAGAGGACATGATAAAAAAATAAAAATCCGGTGGAGGTGGAGGTGGAGGAGGGTCGTAACCCTAGAATCTGACCACTTCTCATTTGCCCAGCTCCCGTCTAGGCTTCTGCAGTGTTCTTACACAAGAACTTATGTTCTTATTTTCACTCTTTAGCGTCTATTCTTATCACAGCAGCCAGGGTTCCTTTTAAAACCTAAATCCAGATTATATTCGTAATCAGAATGTAGCAGTAATGCCCCACCTCACTCAGAAAAGCCCTTGCAGGGGCTTACGAGACCCTAATGATCTCTCAGAACACCCCTCCACACACGTATGCGCGGGCGCACACATGGATGCGCGCACACACACACACACACACACACACACACACACCTCTGACCTTACCTTTGCTGCTCTCCCCCTCATACCCTGCAGCCATATTGGTCTGTTTGCAGCTCTCGAACAATACCAAACATGTTTCCGTCCTAAGGCCTTGGCTTGAGCTGTTCCGTCTGCCTGGAACACTCTTCCCTAAGATACCCACTTAGCTTATTCCCTCAACTTTGCTTATGTCTGTGCTCAAATGTCACCTCCACAAGTCTTACCCCATCCTCTCTCTAAAATTGCAACTCGCTGCTTTCCCTCCACCCTCCTGGTCCCCCTGCTCTTGTTCTATTTTTCCCTAGCGTGTATCTTCTCCTTTATTTGTTGTTACATTTGCTGACTGTTGTCTGTCTCCCCTGGTAGAGCATAAGCCCCATAATCACAAGGATTTTTTGTGTATTTTTTCTCCTACTGTGTCTCCATAGCCTAGAACAGTACTTAGCATTTAGTAGCCATTCAATAAATAGTTATTGACTAAATGTCTCAAAGGAGAAATAGAGCCGGGCAGAAAATAGTCTTTCTGAGTTTCTAAAACTCTAAGCCCATGGTCAGGAGAAAGGATAGGGTGTAGACAAAATGCACGGGAGACCCTTGAAAGGGAGAGGTTCCTTCCTACTCAGATACTAGAAAATATTTGAGGGGACTGAAGGAAACTGATGAAAGCTGAGTTTGATGAGTTCTGCAGGACTGAGGACAGCCACGTGCACAGGAAGGAGGGAGGTCTCAGTGGCAACCTGTGTGTCTAGATGTTCCCTCCCCAAACCCGGTAGCCTGTAACCAACCCCTGTCCCCCACCTCCAACCCACACCTTCACACAACCCTGAGAAAGCATGGTGATCTCTAAAGACTGATGGGATTTTCACACTATCTCATTGGGATAAAGATAGAACTCATAACCGAATTGAGTTACGTAAAAATAAAATTCTGTTTCCTTCATGCCAACGTTCCAACCTGCCTCATTTTATATCATGTCAAAACAATCACTAATATTTGAAGGAATGGAATGAATTTCAAAGACATTTTGGTCATGTGCCAGGCAGAGCCCAACTTTGTCCCCAGGAGTCTGGGACAGGCATTGTGTGTCCTCTGCTGACCTTGGGTGCACTTCTGCAGGAAAATTAGACGCATTAGGTGCTGCACACAGCTGAGTGATTGCCATGGCAACCAAAGGCCCATCACCTGAGCTTTAGTCAAACTGCTTTATCAGGAGGGAATTGCAGACCAGCTCAGAAAATGGAAGATGGAAAATTCATATTCTCTCTCATTTTCTCTTCTTTTCTCACGTTTTGGTACTGGAGTTCTAAAAGTGGCCCATCCCGTCTCTTCCTAAAATTATTCTGAATGCCTTTTTATTTCCATCTCTGAGTTGTTGTCTGATTCATGGATCCTTGCACTTGATGAGGTGAGGGATTGGGATAGAATTAGCACACAGCATTTCCCTCAGGGGTCACCCTGCCATGTCGCACGTGGGCAAGGCTGGCAGAATGACGATGTGTCCCTGAAGAGGCCACTCGGGAGCAAGCATATCTCTGGTCTGTTGAAGGGGATCCACGACCCTGTCGTTCTGTTGTCTGGAGGCGACCATAACCAAGATAGAAAAGTTGTCATGTCAGGCTGTTTCTGGACGTGGAGCTGTGTTAATGAATAAGTGATGGCTTGCCCAGATCCTCGTGGGTTTTATTTCTCTCTGATCTATCACTTAAAGTAGGAGACAGTAAACATGAAATCACGGGGAATACAGTTCAGGTGATGGGTCCCTAGGTTACTATGGTGATTACTCTGCTATGAATCAATGTCCTTTCTAAAAACAGTTCTAACGCCTTAATAAGCCTAAGCATCAACCACAGAACATGTCTACGATGTTTATGCCTGGGACCCTTCCCCACAATCTGATTTAGTAGGGATGGATAGACGGCCTAGCAATTTGTGTTTTTAAAAAGGACACCCTTCCCAGGGCACCTGGGTGGCTCAGGCAGTTGAGCATCCGACTTCAGCTCAGGTCATGATCTCATGGTTTTGATTTTGAGTCCCACATCAGGCTTGCTGCTGTTAGCACAGAGCCTGCCTCGGATCCTCTGTACCCCCCTCTCTCTGCCCCTCCCCTGCTCACACTGTTACTCTCAAAACTGAACAAACATTAAAAATAAAGCCAAAAAAAAAAAACCTTCCCAAGGAGATTCTCATTCAGACGGTCTTCACACAACATTGTAAGAAACACAGCACACTCAAAAGCCTTCCCCATGAGTAAGATTAAGCTGTATTAGTACAGGTTTGGCAACATGCTAATGAGTCTCAGCTGACTTTGGGGTAGGACAACATGGCTACAGTAGGGTCAGCTACTTAAGTATGTGTTCTTGAGCCACTTCCAAGCCCTTGATTTTCTTATCCATATTTCCTTTATACAGGGGATATCTGGTATCTGCTTATGAGTGAGCACCTGATACAAAATGACTAACCCCTGAATGTCAAACATATGCACAGACAGGCAAAGAAAAGTTAATTCCAGATTGGTTCATATGAAAATAGATATTACTATTTCAAAAACCTTATAATAATGATTTGGGTGAGAAAATTCCTATTCTCATATAGAAGGAAAGCCCAATCTCCTAGCTTGATGTTAAGATTGCATTAAAAAATGGATTTTATATTTTCAAGTCTCCGTAGCTGTTGAGATAAGGAATCATATAAGTTTTATGGAAACTTTTGTTACTTTGCCTTAAGGGTATATACACACACATTTTGGTGTGAAAGACATAAAATCATTACATATATGGTTATACTGGGCTGCAGAACAGTGGATGGAATTGAATTAATTGTTAGAATTTAATCAAACCTTTTGCTAATTATCCCTTGGAAAAGAGAAAACTTGTGGGTCAGTTATACCGTGTGAGCAAAATTATGGGTTTCAAAAGGCAAAAAAAGGAAAAAGAAAAAATTGGATCATGGAATTTTAGTTTGGAAAAGCCCTTAGAGATGCTGCATTCCTATTATTTACACTCACAGATTTTGATCGTGACACCTGGGCAAAATTCGCAGCACACCTGGGTTGTAGCATTGCATTAGAGCTTTATCATGCTGATGATAACTTCAAATAGGTTCGCTTGAATCCAAGTGTCTTTGTCATTTAGGTTTTAGTTGTTTGTTGTTTCTTCATTTTTCATTATTTGGATTTGACTTCTACAAGTATATTTCAAATTCTGTTTTGCTTTTTTGCTTGTTTTGCTTTTGAGAATGGGGTCAGATGGAGGGAGTTGTTTGAAATAATGGAAAAACAAGCCGATACCAAGACTTTAGCAAAAAAAAAAAAAAAAAAAACCACAATAATAATAAGGGATAATAAGGCTGTCTTAGCTCTACTGTTGTAACAAAATACCATGCACTAGGTGGCTTAAAGAACAGACGTTTATTTACAGTTCTTGAGGTTGGGAAGTCCTAATTTAAGGTGCCAGCAGATTCCATTACTGGCGAGGTCCCTCCTCCTGGCTCAGCTCACATAAGTATGCCTTATCACTGTGTGCTCACATGGTTGAGAGAGAGAGTGGTGGTCTTTTGCTCTTCTCATCCTCATGACCCCATCGAAACCTAATCACCTCCCAGAGGCCCCACCTCCCAATACCATCATACTGGGTGGTTAGGGCTTCCACATATGAATTTGGTGGGGAGCACATTCAGTCCATAACAATGCCCTTGCACAGAAAGCATTCAACATGACTCAGAACACCTGGTCCCTCTGGCTGTGGTGGTGTTGAGCCAGGCCTTCAACATCCTGAGCAGTGTCCTCATCTGAGACATGAAGGGGAGGGACCAAACACTTTGCACAAGCTCTTCTGACTCCCAAATGCTATGACTTCATGAGAAACTAGTGCCTGGCTCCTGGTAATCACTCCAGAAACATGTCTGA
Source organism: Acinonyx jubatus (assembly GCF_027475565.1). Classification (NCBI taxonomy): domain Eukaryota; kingdom Metazoa; phylum Chordata; class Mammalia; order Carnivora; family Felidae; genus Acinonyx; species Acinonyx jubatus. The sequence continues at coordinate 129,952,642 of NC_069386.1, read as the reverse complement.
ATGAGTGATTACTTGGATTAGGTGCCCATAAAGAGAAAGAAATCCCCTCACCTCTACAAGCTTCCAGAGCCTGGATCAACAGGCACACTTTCAAAGGCAAAAGACATTACCCAGCTGCGGAGCACATTGTTAAGGTTTATGTGCCAGGTTGTCTTAGAGGAAGATGTTTCAACTTTTTCCTTTTAGCAATTCTCTTTACATAAACTCAAAAGGCAACACATTTTCCGGAATATATGATAAAGTTTATGGTTTCTTTTTTCTAGGCTTTTCCACAAAGCTTAATGTAACCCTGGCTAAGGAATCATCTTAGGTTCGTAGATTTCAGGGGGCATCTGCTCTGGACCCCATGTTGATTTCATCCGCCTTTTGGAGTCTCCTACAAACTCTGACATTTCCCATTTAACTCTCAGCCCAATTCCTAGTTATTTTAGGTCAACATCCTGTGCTTTGGTTAACTCAGCTTGAAGCAAAGCTATCTCAACTTCAGATGAGATTTTCCACACATTTTGAGGATTTAACCATAGGAAATATGCCTATACTTCATATTTGAGTTATACTGAAGAAGGGATACAGTACAATACAGCGCCTAGCATAGTAAGGGTTTGTTGAATAAATAACTGCCATCTAAATATTCAAACCAAGACAAACCTTTCCCCGCTGTCCACTAATGTCCCTTCACCTGCCAGCCATTCCTGCCCCAGTTCACCACAAAGGCATGGGCCACTCTTCACACAGATCCTGCCACATACATAATAGCCCTAATTCCTCCCAGCAGGCTTCTGTTACTGCCATGTGGACTTAACTGTAAACATGGCCCCTGGCTGCCTGTGTATTTTTCCTCTGAGTCAGAGCCCTTTATCAAGAACACAAAAAAGAGGGTGAGGAGGAGGTTCATTTTTCCAGGCCCTGTGGGGTGTGCAGCCGGTGACTTTCCAATTTGCAGAAGGGAACTTCAGTCTCTCTTTTATTAGTACACTTCCCCGTCATGACCTGCTGTGCCCAGAGCAGCATTCTACCCTCCATAACCTATCAAGATATTTGCTCTGAAGATTACCCGAAAATCCCCTTCCAGAGAAGGCTGGCCCCAACAAAGGTGATGGGAAATGACAGACTTCATTCAGAGAATTAGACCATTATACCCCATCTGCATCATCCTCTGTGGTGGGATGACTAGTGTCTTCCAAATATTCATGCCCACCCAGAACCTCAGAATACTGCCTATGTAGAAAAGGGTCTTTTGCAGATGTAATTGGTTAAGACAAGGTCATGTTGTATTAAAGTGGGTCCTAAATCCAATTACTGATGTCCTTATAAGAAGAGGAGAGGACACGTACAGACCTGAAGGGAAGGAAACCACGTGACAGTAAAGGTGGAGTCTGGAGTGACACAACTACCAGCCAAGGAATGCCAAGGATCGCCTGCCTTTGAGGAAGACTTCAGAGGCAGCAGAGCCTTGCTGACAGCTTGATTTTGGATGTCTTCCTGCCCTGTGGGATCCCCCAAATGAAAGCATATTAAGATAAGACAACATGGTTCTAGATTTTGTGCCATGCCATTGTAGGTCAACAAAGGCTTGGACCTTTATGGGGGTTGGTGTGGATCGAGAGAAGGACGGAAAAGATGGCACACACTGGCTAACTGAGCTAGATGTTACCACGTTAAGACTGAAGGGTTTCAAATTACACAGGCAAAGTCTGGAAAACATTGGAGACTTAAATTGAGGATGCCTCTAAATATTAAGAATAACTACTAAAAAGACACAGATAGAACTTGTAAAACTCCCAAATCAGTAGAAAGAAGCTAAAGGGAATGTTCTCTGACTCTCCTCTGGGACACCTCAACTCCTCTCTGCCTTTCAGTTCTAGTGCCATCACTATGTGAGAAAGCCAGACCAGTCCTGCCTGGCCAAGGAATTGGCTACTCTGCTCCCAATTGCAAGGAGGGAAGAGGCCGAGGGGATGGGAGGGGAGGGGATGGGGATATGTTGTTTAAACCTGTCTGCAGATAGGGAGCAGATATGTCCAAGAGAGATCATGGGTCCTGCTGGAACCATAAAAATATGTCTATTCATGTAGATGATCGATGCAGCTTACATGAGGCCCCATGAGTATAAAGATTGTTTCTGTATTTTATTTTTTTTTAATTTTTTTAACGTTTATTTATTTTTGAGACAGAGACAGAGCATGAACGGGGGAGGGTCAGAGAGAGGGAGACACAGAATCTGAAACAGGCTACAGGCTCTGAGCTGTCAGCACAGAGCCCGACGCGGGGCTCGAACTCACAGACCGTGAGATCATGACCTGAGCCGAAGTCGGCCGCTTAACTGACTGAGCCACCCAGGCGCCCCTGTTTCTGTATTTTAAAGCAAATAGAAGATATTGATTTCCCAAATGGTATCTGCATAGCAACTTTTAGTATCTTCAGATTAATTTGCAATTAAAAAAAAGAATATGATCCCCCCACCATATATACACCTACACACACACACACACACACACACACACACCAAGAAAACACTCCGCCGAACCCCAAAGGTGTAATGTGTGTAGCACCATGTGGGCAGAAATGGATGTGTGAACAAAGCCAGCACAGAAAGTGTCTCGAAACACTTATTCATCCTCCCACCCCTTCCAAACACATTGTGTTGAGTTTACAGCTTTGAAAATGTAATTAACACTTTTATTCATGGGAGAGTAGGCCCTAAGAATTTTAACAGGATGTACTAGAAACAGATTCAGATCTCAATGAGCAATGGTTGACCTGAAGGATAAACCAAGTATAGCCACCATTTTCTGGGCTCCTAGGAACCTGGATACCATCATGGGCTTAGGTCAACCTTTCTTTGAATCCTGCTGTCATTGTTGTCATATCCCTGTATCACATTTGAAAATTAAACTCCACCGAGTACAGCTCCAAGCATACCATGATGAAAGCCCAGAAAAACTATTTGAATAAATGGGATCTAAAGCTTTCTGTCTCTTTGCTGTGATAACTTCACCAGCCACACTCACGGTTTGGGGATTGGCAAGAGCAATGCCCCTGCCAAAATGGCTGCTTTTATGGTATGAGCTTAGGGATGGCATGGAGCTCCTCTTGCCCCCAGATATCTCTCGGGTAATTCTGCCATAATGCCTGAAATCCCATGTAAAATTACACGTATTTTACTTAGGAGGGAGAAACATATAAACCTCCAACATTAAAAAGAAATCTGACATCACCTTGAGGGAAGACAGAACTGGCAAGTATTGGTGAAGGGACACAAAGGTCTAGAATAGGAGATACTGCCGGGCAGGGCAGGGCAGGACCCCAAGACCTGACTGCTGGGAAAGGAGGCAAGGTGAGCCAGAGCGGGAGGGGAGGCACTAAACAAGGCAAACTTCATCCACTTAATTCTTCTCCCTAGAGCTGAGAAAATAGAAGGATGGTGTGGGTACTGCTGAGGAAACCACAGGCTAAATTATAGACCTTCATCCTGGAACAACTACTTTGTGTGAAGATGTGAGGGATATATTATTTTTGTATTAAAACAAATACAGATATGCTTTGGAGTTAGTTGCAAGATCCACATAGCTATTTTAAAGACAACAAACCAGAAGGCTCCAGCTTCAAATGCCATGCTCACCATGGACTCTTGGGGTGACCTAGACTAGAACTTTCTCAGCTCTTGTCATCTTGCCTGCCCCTATGTCACTGTGCACCTGGAAAAGCTGCTTGCTGAAAATCTTCAAGGATATGAAACTAAGGAGCTTTGTCCTGGGAAATCAGTATCAAGACCTGAGAATCAGTACAGCCCTGAGAATACATGTTCTTTTCAATGGAAGTCACTGAGAAATTTTTTTTCTGATTGGATATCCATTATAAAGGGGCATAAAACCAAAATAAGCCCTCTATAAACCTGGCAGGTTAGAATGGAAGGGATGTAATGCCTCCTGTCTCTGTTGCAGCCATTTGGGATTTTTTTCTTGCTTCCTTTCCAACGAATGAACATCTTCCATGCTTATTCGGTGTAACGAAACTAAGCCGTGCTCAACGCTGGTTGAGGCGACGACTTCCAGTCACAGGACTCCCTAGCCTGGGAAGTTTAAAATATTCAGCTTTGCCTTTCAGTTAGTGTCTATGCTATTAGCAGGCTGCATGGTTGGGAAAGTGGAAATGTATTGGTATAGTGGGGAGTAGAGGTATTTAAGTCCTCAAACTCTGTCTTATAAATGTGTGGCTATGGCAGGGGTGGGGGTGCATTATATGTCTCTGAACTTTGTGTTTCTCATCTGTAAGATAGAGATCCAAACTGCTGGACTGCTTGCCCCACAGGGTTGCTGAGAGTGTCAGAGAAGATCGTAAAAGCACATTGTGACTCCTAGAACTCATGGAACTATCAGGACACAGTCTGATGGGAGACCTCTCATTGCGTGTGGACCATTTGTTGCATCACATCTTGATGTTTATCGCGTTCATGGAGAGCTGCCATCTTGTCTTCTACTTTTGCCACCTTATCTGTTCTTAACTGGCTGAAAGAAGACAGCACACCAAGAGGCTGAGATTCCCAGCTCTGCCTTTTACTATCGAGTGCCCTTGGACACAGTATGTAACACCCCTGAGGTTATCGCCAGGAAAATAGAAATCATGACTGTTAACTTGGGGAGTTGTAAAGATTACAAGCAATGAGCACTTAATACATAGTCATTACCTATCATTATGATGTCCTCTCTCCCCACCTCTGTTCACAAGTATTTCATGAGGGTCTCAAAAGGTAATCTGGATCCTTCAGTTTGAAGGCCTCTCTCTAAAGAAAGCTGGGACCCTTCCCATTGGAGCTTTACTGGACACCTCCCATTTGAGTGGTAGTAATAGGTGGGGTTTTTTTATTTTTTAAATGTTTGTTTATTTTTGAGAGAGAGAGAGAGTGAGCAGAGGAAGGGCAGAGACAGAGAGGGAGACTCAGAATCCCAAGCAGTCTCCAGGCTCCGAGCCATCAGCACAGAACCCAGTGTGGGGCTTGAACCCACGAACCATGAGATCATGACCTGAGCCAAAGTCAGAGGCTTAACCGACAGAGCCACCCAGCCACCCCTACGTGGATTCTTTAATAGCTACAGGTCTATTTGGATTATCTATTCTTGAAGGTGCTTCAATAGTTTGTGTCTTTTTTTTTTTTTTTTTTGAGAGAAAGAGAGAGAGAGCATGCAGGTTGGGGCGGGGGGGAGAGAATCTTAAGCAGGCTCTATGCTCAGTGTGTAGCCAGAGGCGAGGCTTGATCTTATGACTGTGAGATCATGACCTGAGCTGAAATCGGGAATCAGATACTTAACCAACTGAGCCACCCAGATGCCCCAATAGTTTGTGTCTTTTGAGGAATTTAAAGGTAAAGGTGCTCTTAGAAACCACCTGGCATGCTGGCTTCGGCAGCACATATACTAAAATTGGAACGATACAGAGATTAGCATGGCCACTGTGCAAGGATGACACACAAATCTGTGAAGCATTCCATATTAGAAAGAAAGAAAGAAAGAAAGAAAGAAAGAAAGAAAGAAAGAAAGAAACCAACCACCTGGAAAATTGGTTCTCAAACTTTATTTATTTATTTATTTATTTAATATATGAAATTTATTGTCAAATTGGTTTCCATACAACACCCAGTGCTCATCCCAAAAGGTGCCCTCCTCAATACCCATCACCCACCCTCCCCTCCCTCCCACCCCCCATCAACCCTCAGTTTGTTCTCAGTTTTTAACAGTATCTTATGCTTTGGCTCTCTCCCACTCTAACCTCTTTTTTTTTTTTCCTTCCCCTCCCCCATGGGTTTCTGTTAAGTTTCTCAGGATCCACATAAGAGTGAAACCATATGGTATCTGTCTTTCTCTGTATGGCTTATTTCACTTAGCATCACACTCTCCAGTTCCACCCACATTGCTACAAAAGGCCATATTTCATTCTTTCTCATTGCCACGTAGTATTCCATTGTGTATATAAACCACAATTTCTTTATCCATTCATCAGTTGATGGACATTTAGGCTCTTTCCATCATTTGGCTATTGTTGAGAGTGCTGCTATAAACATTGGGGTACAAGTGCCCCTATGCATCAGTACTCCTGTATCCCTTGGGTAAATTCCTAGCAGTGTTACTGCTGGGTCATAGGGTAGGTCTATTTTTAATTTTTTGAGGAACCTCCACAGTATTTTCCAGAGTGGCTGCACCAGTTTGCATTCCCACCGACAGTGCAAGAGGGTTCCCATTTCTCCACATCCTCTCCAGCATCTGTAGTCTCCTGATTTGTTCATTTTGGCCACTCTGACTGGCGTGAAGTGATACCTGAGTGTGGTTTTGATTTGTATTTCCCTGATAAGGAGCGACGTTGAACATCTTTTCATGTGCCTGTTGGCCATCCGGATGTCTTCTTTAGAGAAGTGTCTATTCATGTTTTCTGCCCATTTCTCCACTGGGTTATTTGTTTTTCGGGTGTGGAGTTTGGTGAGCTCTTTATAGATTTTGGATACTAGCCCTTTGTCCAATATGTCATTTGCAAATATCTTTTCCCATTCTGTTGGTTGCCTTTTAGTTTTGTTGGTTGCTTCCTTTGCTGTGCAGAAGCTTTTTATCTTCATAAGGTCCCAGTAATTCACTTTTGCTTTCAATTCCCTTGCCTTTGGGGATGTGTCGAGTAAGAGATTGCTACGGCTGAGGTCAGAGAGGTCTTTTCCTGCTTTCTCCTCTAAGGTTTTGATGGTTTCCTGTCTCACATTCAGGTTCTTTATCCATTTTGAGTTTATTTTTGTGAATGGTGTGAGAAAGTGGTCGAGTTTCAACCTTCTGCATGTTGCTGTCTCCCAGCACCATTTGTTAAAGAGACTGTCTTTTTTCCATTGGATGTTCTTTCCTGCTTTGTCAAAGATGAGTTGGCCATACGTTTGTGGGTCTAGTTCTGGGGTTTCTATTCTATTCGGTTCTCAAACTTTAGATACATCAGGCTACCCACAGCCTCCCCCTAGACTCTAATTCTAATGTTGTAACAAATATTATAATGGAAAAAACTGTCACCTGGGTAAGTATTACTGTTTTTATTTCCCCCAAATTCCTGTTTCATGAAATACAAAATATCACATAACTAGTAGCCCTGCGTTTGTTTTTTTTTTTAAGACAGCAATCTTGTTAAAACTGTTTGTTGCAAGCCATTATTAGTGAAGCACCATCTGTGACAGTCAGTGTTCTTTTCATGAGTTGGGAGTATCTAGGCAAATTTTTATGCATTTGAGTGCAAATGGGAGAGAGAAAAGGGTGAAACCAAGCAGAGATGTGGCATATACTGTCTGATCAGATGCATGTACTGTGCAGTTGGGAAATTTTTATTTATTATCTAATGTAAATATATTCATTTTCACACCCTTCCTAGAAAACTTAATTTAAAATCTCTGTCTTACTTTATCTTCTCCAACTGATCCTCAACATTCCCTCCAGATCAATTCTTACAAAACACCTGCCTCCTCTTCAACCTGAACTCAGGTAAAGCTTGAACTCCTTAACTAGGGAATCAAAACCTTCTATATTCTGGCACAAGAACAGACACTCAGATCAATGGAATAGAATAGAGAACCCAGAAATGGACCCACAAACATATGGCCAACTAATCTTTGACAAAGCAGAAAAGAATATCCAATGGAATAAAGACAGTCTCTTCAGCAAGTGGTGCTGGGAAAACTGGACAGCGACATGCAGAAGAATGAACCTGGACCACCTTCTTCACCATACACAAAAATAAACTCAAAATGGATGAAAGACCTAAATGTAAGACAGGAAGCCATCAAAACCCTCAAGGAGAAAGCAGACAAAAACCTCTTTGATCTTGCCCACAGCAACTTCTTATTCAACACGTCTCTGGAGGCAAGGGAAACAAAAGCAAAAACGAACTACTGGGACCTCATCAAAATAAAAAGCTTCTGCACAGTGAAGGAAACAGTCAGCAAAACTAAAAGGCAACCGACAGAATGGGAGAAGATATTTGCAAAAGGGTTAGTATCCAAAATCTATAAAGAACTTATCAAACTCAACACCCAAAAAACAAATAATCCAGTGAAGAAATGGGCGAAAGACATGAACAGACACTTCTCCAAAGAAGACATCCAGATGGCTAACCGACACATGAAAAAATGCTCAACATCACTCATCATCAGGGAAATACAAATCAAAACCACAATGAGATGCCACCTTACACCTGTCAGAATGGCTAACATTAACAACTCAGGCAAAAACAGATGTTGGCAAGGATGCGGAGAGAGAGGATCTCTTTTGCATTGTTGGTGGGAATGCAAGCTGGTGCAGCCACTCTGGAAAACAGGATGGAGGTTCCTCAAAAAACTAAAAATAGAACTACCCTATGACCCAGCAATTGCACTACTAAGCATTTATCCATGGGATACAGGTGTACTATTTCAAAGGGACACATGCACCCCCATGTTTATAGGAGCACTATCAACAATAGCCAAAGCATGGAAAGAGCCCAAATGTCCATCGATGGATGAATGGATAAAGAAAATGTGGTATACACACACACACACACACACACACACACACACACACACACAATGGAATATTACTCAGCAATCAAAAAGGATGAAATCTTGCCATTTGCAACTACGTGGATGGAACTGGAGGGTATTATGCTAAGTGAAATTAGTCAGAGAAAGACAAAAATCATATGACTTCACTCATATGAGGACTTTCAGAGACAAAACAGATGAACATAAGGGAAGGCAGACAAAAATAATATAAAAACAGGGAGGGGGACAAAACAGAAGAGACTCATTAATATGGAGAACAAACTGAGGTTGCTGGAGGGGTTGTGGGAGGGGGGATGGGCTAAATCGGTAAGGGGCATTAAGGAATCTACTCCTGAAATCATTGTTTCACTAGATGCTAACAAGATGCTAACTAGATGCTAATTTGGATGTAAATTTTAAAAAATAATAAAATAAAATAAAGTAAAATAAAATAAAATTCTATGTTAAAAATTAAAAAAAAAAACCTATGTTCCATTTCTTTCTGTGCCTCCAAATTTTGTTCTCCTTCCCAGCCTACTCCTGCTGCTACTGCCCAACTCCCATTCAGACAAATTTATATTCTAGCGCCCCCCAAATATGTTCACCCACTAGCATTCCCTGGCCTCTCCCTAGCCCCTCTCTCCTCTGCTCACAGTACTACTCCGCCTGACATTAATATAGTATGGTGTATCTTTTCTTATACTTGTAACCTACTCATGTCTTCACATTTTAATGTGTGGTTTTTCCAGGTAGTAGGTTTTGTGATTCAGCAGGTAGATTGTCCAATCTGAAAATCTCTGCCTTTAGCTGAGAAAATTGCATTTAATTTAGACCATGCTATGGACCAAATTGTGCCCTCCCAAATTTAACCCCTGACAAGACTACCTTCCAGATAGGGCTTCAAGGAGGTAATTAAAGTTAAATGAGCTTTTAAGGGTGGGACATTAATTCAATACAGCCGGTACCCTTGGAAAACGAGAAAGACACACCAGAACTCTCTTTCTCTCTGCCACGTGAGGACACAGCAAGAGGGCAACCACTCACAAGTCAGGAGGAAAGGTCTCACCAGGAAGGGAATTGGCTGGCTCCTTGATCTTGGACTTCCCAGGCTCCAGAACGGTAAGAAAATAAATTTCTGTTGTTTAAGCCACCCAGTCTGTGGTGGGCTTGTCATGACAGCCATTTACATTTAATACAATTATTGATACGGTTAACTTTAAATCTACCATACTGTTTGTTTATAGTTTGTGCGTCTCTTCTCTGTTCCCTTTCTTCTCTTTTCTGCTTTCCTTTGTTCTCTGCATGGTACAAGCACACTGTTGTGGGATTTCAGAGGCAGGGGACAATTAGGGCGCACTGCCTGAGGGAGCTGGATCTGAAGGCGTCCTAAGCCTTGGACACACAGCTGAGGTCAGGAGCGTTCAAGGCTGAGAGAAAACCACACCTCAAAACCTTCATGCACTAAATATGTTGAAAACTAATAATTATGTTTGGCTGAAGTACAGGTGGCGTAAAGGGAAGGCATGAAAAGTGCAGAATTCAAAGTAGGTTTGAACCTGATGCCAGGGGGATGCAAATAGTTGAGAGAGTTCAATTTATAACAAACTATTTGCCTTTAAGTTCTATGTATATTTCTTGAAATTTTTGAAAATTTAGTAACTTGCCTAGAGATTCCTCAACCAACACGTGACCGTGAAAGCCTTTTCATCGGAAGAAAATGCGCTTCTCTAACTTTTCCTTTATTTACTCTGCCAATGCTACCCAAAAGTCTTACTTGCACCTGGGTTTTACCTACACCTGTTTTCCTCAGAAAAGAGAAAGTGTAAGTCAAAGTACAATATAGTAGGTAGCTCTTAGATATAAAACTAGCAAGAATAATTAAGTAATTCCTATAGGAAAAATTTACAAGTGTGTTTGATCTGCTAGGATAGGCTTTTAACATGCAAAAGGTCATCATTTCATGATATGAAACATTAAAACTTCCATTAATTTTTTTTAAATATTGAGATATAAATGACATAGAACATGTTAGTTTCAGATGTATAATATGATGATCTGATCTATGTGTATATTGCAAAATGATCACCGCAATAAGGAGTTAACATTTATCACCTCAGTAACAATTTTTTTTCAATGATGACTTTTAAGATCCACTCTCTTATTCACTCTCAAATATACAACACAGCATTATTAACTGTAGTCACCATGCTGTACATTACATCCCCAGGACTTACTTTATAATTGGAAGTTTGTACCTTTTGTTCATGTTTACCCATTTTGCCCACCTTCCATCCCCATTTCTGGTAAACCCCCCCAGACTGATTTTTTTTTTTTTTTAATCTATCGGTTCAGGGTTTTTTTAGAGGGAGGGGTAAGATTCCACATATAAATGATACCATATGGTATTTGTCTTTCTCTGACTTATTTCACTTAGCACAATTCACTCAAGGCTCATCTGTGTTGTTGCAAATAGCAGGATTTCCTTCTTTTTTAAAGCTGAGTAATGTTCCATTGTATACATAGCCCACATTTTCTTTATCCATTCAGTGGACACTTAACATTGCTTCCATATCTTGGCTATTATAAGTAATGCTGCAGTGAACATGGGGATACAGATCCCTTTTTGAGTTGTTATTTTTGCTTCCTTCAGTCAAATACCCAGAACTGGAACTACTGGATCATAGGACCACTCTGTTTTTAATTCTTTTAACAACCTCCGTACCATTTCCCATAGGGGCTGCACCAATGTACACTCCCACCATCAGTGCACAAGGGTTCCCTTTTCTCCACATTCTCACCAACGCTTATTTCTTGTAAGTTGATAGTAGCCATTCTAGCAGGTATGGGGTGATATCTTACTGTGCTTTTGATTTGCATTTCCCTGATGGTTAGTGATGTTGAACACCTTTTCACGTACCTGTTGGCCATCTGTGTGTCTTCTGTGCAAAAATGTCTATTCAGATCCTTTGCCCGTTTTTAATAAGATTTTTTTTTGCCATTGTGTTGTATGAATTCCTTATATATTTTGGATATTAACCCCTTATTAGATATATGATTCTCAAATATTTTCTCCTGTTCAATATGTTGCCTTTTCATTTTGTTGATGGTTTTCTTTGCCGTGCATAAGCCTTTTGGTTTGATGTAGTCCAACTGGTTTATTTTTGCTTTCGTTGCCTGTGCTTTTGGTGTCCAATCCAAAAATTTGCGAAAACCAATGTCAAGGAGCTTACTGCCGGTTTCCTTCTAGGAGTTTTATGGCTTCAGATATTACATTCAAGTACTTACTTTGTTTGGACTTGATTTTTGTGCAGGGGTTTGATAGTGGTCCAGTTTCATTCATGCGACTGTCCAGTTTTCCTAACCCCATTTATTGAAGAGACTGTCTTTTCCCATTGCACATAGTTGGCCCCTTTGTCCTAAACTGATCATATATGTGTGGGTTATTTCTAGGCTCCTTATCCTTTTCCATTGATCTGTATATATGTTTTTATGCCAACACCACACACTGTTTTGATTATAGCTTTGTAATATAGTTTGCAATCAGGATGTGTGATACCTCCAGTTTTGTTATTCTTTCTCAAGATTGATTTAGTTTTTTGATATTTTTTTGTAGTTCCATACAAATTTTAGGATTGTGAAAAACGTTTCAATATCTATTTCTGTGAAAAATGTCATTGAACATTTGATAGGGATTGCAAATGAATTTGTAGATTGCTTTGGATAGCATGGGCATTTTAACAGTATTCCAATTCATGAGTATAATATCTTTCCATTTACTTATGTCTTCTGTGTTTTTTGTGAATGTCTTATAGTTTTCTTATAGTTCCAGTGCACAGGTCTTTTAAAATTGATTATAGTTGGGGCGTCTGGGTGGCTCAGTCGGTTAAGCATCCTACTTCAACTCAGGTCATGATATCATGATTTGTGAGTTCGAGCCCCGCATTGGGCTCTGTGCTGACAGTTCAGAGCCTGGAGCCTGTTTCAGATTCAGTGTCTCCCCCACTTGCACACACACACACTCTCTCTCTCTTTCTCTCAAAAATAAACATTAAAAAAATAAAATAAAATTGATTATAGTGATGGCCGTTCAACTGTAATCATATTAAAAATCACCAAATGGTACATTTTAAAAGAGAGAATTGTATGGTATATAAATAATATGAATAAAAAGCTGTTATGTTAAAAAAACAAACAACTCTGGATTTGCTAAATGGGAGTAATTAGTGACCTCAATGGAAGGGCTCCCAGTAGTGGCTGGATTTGAAGCCAGACTGAAGAGGGTCAAAGAATAAATGAGATGAGGAAGTAATCAACAAACATCACCTGCCCTTTCATGATGTTATGACAAAGGAGCTAGGGTTGTGCTAGAAAGGAAGAGACTTAAAGGGACCATGATTTTAAAGACAGAGAGAGACAGGGTGCCTGGGTAGTTCAGTGGGTTGAGTGTTCGACTTTTTATTTTGGTTTGAGTCATGATCTCACAGTTCGTGAATTCAAACCCCACATCAAGCTCTGCACTGAGGGTGAGGAGACTGCTTGGGATTCTCTCTGCCCCTCTCCCATTCACACTCTTTCTCTCAAAATAAATAAAGTTTAAATTTTTGAAAATTATTTATTTGAGAAAAACAGAGTGAGTGGGGGAGGGTCATATAGCAGGAGAGATAGAATCCCAAACAGGCCCTTCATTGTAAGTTTGCAGCCCAATGCGGGGCTCAAACTCACGAACCACAAGATCATGACATGAGCTGAGACCAAGAGTCAGGTGGTTAACTGACTGACTCACCCAGGCACCCCTAAAATAAACAAACTTTAAGAGAAAGAGAGAAAAAAATTCTATAGAGAAAGAAATTGAAGCTATCAGATCAGAGCAGGTGAGAGGCAGTGGCTGTGACCATTATAAAGTGCTGGAGCCCATAGAAACTTGAGTTTCAAACACTGGAAAAGGGTCCACTTTATTTAAATACAAAAAAAAAATCTTCCTAAATCTGTCTAGGTTTGGCTTTTCCTTCCCTAGGATAATATGGTTGCTGTCTCCAGAAGTTTCTGTCATTTACGTTTCACCAGCAAACTGCTCCTTAGTAGTCAGGATGCAAGGAGGGGGAAGGATCACAGTGCAGGAAATATTATAGTCCCTAAGGATTATAATTTAACTTTTATTAATCCCTGTTCTTTCATCGCAAGAATTTGGCTTTAATATCAAGGACATAAAATCACAGCATCTCTCAAAAATGTTGCTTCTAGTCAGCCAAACATAGGACTAATGCCATGTATATGAAAAGATGTACAACTGTTTTCACATTGCTAAATAAAACTTTCCCCCTAATATCTGAGCCTAGGTAACTACTTTGGAACTCTGGAACATATCCATGGACCATTCCAATTTATATGTTCCCTAGAACTTAAAACTATCCAGTAATGGCCTTTAACAAAATTCAATTTCTGGATTCTTTTCCAATGTTGAGTCCTACACAGAAGTTTGGAAAGCTTGTTGTTTTTCTGAATGCTTAAACTCAATCCCAGTTGAAAGCTCTTGATAGAAATCCCTCATGTTAATAAAAGAGTTAGTGGTGGAAACCACATTAAAGATGTAGTGATATGCTATCTTTATTAATTTTCTCATCTCGAGGCATAAAGTATGTTGGGTGCTCCGATGCTGGGACATACTATTCGGAAATGTAACAGAACAATGAGTAGGTTAGGATGTGACATATTTGGGAAGGAACTTCCAACCTCAGCAATTATTGTGCAGGCAATGGTCTTGCCAGATCCTATCTTCATCAGTGGGAAGCTGAAGTTAACTTTGGTCAGACAATTTGTAAATGGACTGAACACCTTTTTAGCCAGGGTAGAAGACAACTGTTAGCCTTCCTTCTATAGAGATGTTGGCACAGGTGCCTAGGTGGCTCAGTCGGTTAAGTGTCCGACTTTGGCTCAGGTCATGATCTTGTGCCTAGTGAGTTCAAGCCCCCGCATCGAGCTCTGTACTGGACAGCTCAGAGGCTAGAGCCTGCTTCAGATTCTGTGTCTCCCTCTCTCTGCCCCTATCCTGCTCACTCATGCTCTCTCTCCCTCTCTCTCTCTCTCTCTCAAAAATAAATAAACATTAAAAATCATGTTGGCACAGAAGCCAGTTATGCAGTCCAGAAGTAATTTTTGTTGCGAAGATATATGTAGCTCTTGACGCACAGTGTTCTCTTATGCCATCATTCTGCCTGGAGCCATCCTGACTCATTCTTTGCATTGGTGTTCACATCGAATTAACATAAATTCAAGACAAAAATATCTTCATATTACCTTAGGAATACTGACTCATTTATTTTTTGCTGTTAATATTAGCTTATTACCCAATTTTACTAATGCATATGTCATTCATTTTAAACAGTAGTAGCTTTAGGGGCACCTGGGTGGCTTAGTTGGTTGAGCATCTGACTCTTGATCTTGGCTCAGGTCATGACCTCATGGTTTGTGGGTTCGAGCCCCGTGTTGGGCTCTGTGCTGATGGTGTGGAGCCTGGTTGGGATTCTGTCTCTCCCTCTCCTACCCCTCCCTCACTCACACTTGCACGCATGCTATCTCTCTTAAAATAAACTTAAAAAGCAGTAGTAGCTTTATTTATAGAAGAAACACTAGGTGATTTCATATAAGGGGTAAGAGCACATCCTCAAGGGCCACGCTGCCTGCATTTGAATCCCAGCTCTGCCACTTAATAGCTTTATAACCCTGAGCATGTTAACTTCTCTGTGCTTCATTTTTCTGATAAGTAAAATGAGAGTAACGGCACCTTCTAGGACTACAGTGGGAAGGAAAGGATGAATCCACATCAAGTACTTAGAATAGGGCTGGGTGCATACAACATCCACGGTAAATGCAAGCCTTTGCGATTACTTTTATTTTCAATGAACTAAGAAAATGACTCACGTTATAAGATTTCAGCCTAGATATTGAATACAGTATTAAGACATGTGATCGTGCTTGAGGAAATTCTCATGAGCTAAGAAACAAGCGCTAGCATATATCCTGGGGAGCCAAGAAGAGTAAAAGCACAAGAGTGAAATCTTGGGTTCCAGTCATGGCCATACCACCAGCCCACTGGGCTTTGCTTCCTTCATCTGGGCCGCCATGATTCATCTACGTCTTCTCTAAAACTCCTCCCAGCCTCTCATACTCCATAATGCCTCCAATTCACATCTTTTTGTTCTGTCAGCTAAGCAATCCTACTCCTACAAATCTGAACAGAAACAAACAGGTATCTGTAAGTTAGTTTTCACGGAATTAAGACCTTTTTGAAAAATCACATGGATGGGTCCCAAAGTCCAAACTACGAATTTGGGTGGCTTTGTTCCTTTGACACATTTCCTTGTGTGAACACGTTAATGAGAATTCCACTAAATGTAGGAGAGACAAGTTCAAGAGCCTTTGCAGGATTTTGCAATACGTGGTCCAGTGATCTGGCCTAACCCTCTCGGGGCTGACCGCCCATGGGACTCCGGGCCTGTGACTCCATTTCTAACCCTGATACTCTTCTATTGAAAGTGTGATATCCCATAAATACCTTCTGAGGAAAATACAAAATTGGTGATACATCATTTCAAGTAAAATTAAAATAATGACTTGATTTCAAAGATTACTGGACTTCGGAAAAAACTTGTTTTTTCTGAGATAACTAAAATAAAAAATCATGGAAAATGACAGAATGATGGTGTTTTACACACTGATTTATTTTAAAGCATAATACATAAAATGTATAGTGTCTTACAAAGCATTTGATAAAGAGTTTTAAATACAATTTTAAGCTCTAAGTAAACTCTCTAACTGGAATATATATACACATTTTTAGCCATAAAAGTGGAATTTTTATGGCAGGTTTCGGACCTCTAAAGCCACATGCTAGCTAATGGCCAGGTCAGGGACATTAAAAATGTGCATTAATAAAAATTTGAGGAAATTCGTGAAAATGTTTCAGAAACATTATAAACAAACACGTACCATATAATGTGGGAGAAGTTTTCACGATCTACTTACAAATAGCACATCCTGTCTTAGAAAGTTGTTATTATAAAGTGTTCATTACGCATTCTTGTGCAAACTCCCTTATGCCATCTTACTAATATCAAGCGTGGCGTGTATATCCTATACATACAAGCACACTACTTTTTCCCTTGTGCAATGCCCCATCGTAAGAATATACTTGGTCTCAGGGACAATCAGAGCATAGCAAAATGCTGCTTTAACTGTTTAATTAAATGTTGGGTATCCACATGATCTGGAAATGCTGCTTCAGATTTCTGAGCAGCAACATAGCTTCTCTGGAGATCTCCAATCTGTAAGAAATACCAGAATAAGACCAGAAAAAAATGAGTAAGAAAGTCGAAAAAAGATGTACTATCTGTACACTGTAGAAAATCAAAGGGGTCTTAAGGGTAAATCGCTCGATTATGCTCTTTGATTCTAGAATCCTTTCACCTAGATTACAATTCAGTCTTGTAAAATGGGAGAAATATAAAATAACCAATCATATAAATTCTGCTCCATTACAGCGGTCTAGTTATGAATTCATAAGCCTGTGTTTTCGTTTCCTATCACAGACAGTGTTATAAAAATAAAATAACATTTGCATACTACAACACCCAGCTCTATATAGTTTCAGAATGTCTTAGGACAACGATTTGTAATGTGCCACAAAGACAAATTTTGGCTAGGGCATTATCTTCTTTTTTTTAAGTTTATTTATTTTCAGAGAGAGAGAGAGAGACCGTGTGAGCAGGGGAGGGGCAGAGCAAGAAGGAGAGAGAATCCTAAGCAGGCCCCACACCATCAGCGCAGAGCCTGACCGGGGGCTGCAGGAACTCACAAACTGTGACATCATGACCTGAGCTGAAATCAAGAGTTGGATGCTCACCTGACTGAGCTACCCAGGCGCCCCTCGGGCAGAATCTTTTAGACAGAAAATTCAAGCAAAAACTATTATATATAAGATACAATAATGGGCACTAGGGTGGCTCAGCCAGTTAAGTGTGAGATTCTTGATTTCACTTAGCTCGTGATCTCAACAGTTCCTGGGTCGGAGCTCCGCCCTGGTCTCTGCACTGATGGCACGGAGCCTGCTTGGGATTCTCTCTCTCTCCTTCTCTCCCTGCCCCTCACCCATGTGCACCTGCATTCTCTCTCTCTCTCTCAAAATAAATAAGCCTTAAAAAAAGATACAATAACATGCTCAGGGAGGTTTTAAAGGGTGCCAGTGATGTGGGGGTTTTAGAAGTTTTTAAGTAATCAGTTGTCTCTGATTTTCAATACACTTTTGTGTTAAAGTCCAGTCCCAAAGAAAAGCACACACAGTATCTGGATCCCTCCGAATAGACCTAGATTCATGCATGCGTTCATAAAAAAGTGAGAATTTTTTAGTGTGTGCACACACAAACCTAGATAATTCAAATCTGGCAGGTTTTTTTTTTTGAAACATATAACGCATATTAAAAACATGAGTTTCTTTTTTTAAAAAATCATAGCATTTCTTTTTAACATACCATTTTCTCTTACAGAAAGTATAGCCTTCTGTGTAAAGAAATCTCTCATTTGAGTTATAGATTATTAAAGTGTGATATGGGAAAGGAAGTTATCAACCCTTTGTGGTTTAAATAAGTGGCAGCACAGTGCAGTGGAAAACACATGGGCATCGTTGGGGTCTGGATACAAATTCTGAACCTGCCATGGCCATGTGACTCCAGGGGAGTCTTTTAAGCTCAAGCAGCCCTGGGTTCTGTTAGAATGTAAGCTGCATGAAGTAGACGTTTTGTTTTATTCACTAACATCCTGTGCCTACAACAGTGCCTGATACATAGTAGAAGTTCAGTAAATGAACCAACAGTTGTATAAAAACACGAGTCAGGAAGGTGAGGGAAATGTACGCGGCAGGGTTGTTGGGAGAACTCGAGATGGTGTATAGGAGCACCTGGAACAGGGGCTAGCACTTACGAGCACTCAAAAATGACGACTTCTATGGGGCGCCTGGGTGGCTCAGTCGGTTAAGCATCTGACTCTGGATCTCGGCTCAGGTCTTGATCTCACGGTTCGTAAGTTCAAGCACAGAGCATGCTCAGGATTCTCTCTTTCCCCCTCTCTCTCTCTCTCTCTGCCCCTCCCTCCCTCTCAAAATAAATAAACTTAAAAAAATAATGTTTAAGAAAATGACAACTTATTTCCAAGCAGAAATGCAAGTTAGGATAGCTTGATGTTCATGCTTAAAAAATGACATTTTTATAATGTCTTCTGGTCTATAAAGAGTCTTTACACAGCAAATATTTTTAGCCATTTCCTTACCCTTGAAACTCACCTTTCTTCCATGTTAAAAAGAAAGATCTCCAAGTAAAACTTATCAGATACTTTTTATCTGTTTTTCCTCTTGTTATTGGAAACGGCGCTCCTTTTAGCTCTTGGTTATTAACTGACTTGTAACACATTATTAACAGTTGTATTTTCCCCACATTGTTCACCCATATCCCTAATTTTATAGCAATAATGACAGACAGGATTTCTTTGCAATAAAAGCCAATTACTAAATCCTTCCTCAACCAGGCGTTACTTAATGAGTATTTTTTCATGACTAAATATCATATTTTAAAAATAAAATAATTCTGTAATCTAGAACAGATCATCTATAATGCAATCTACAATATTAAGTTTAGTCCATATCCAGTGATAAATTTCTTTACAGTGTATCAAACTATCCCTTCAAGTGAAAGACATGTGTATATAATGTTTAAAAAAATCGCTTCTTTCAAAACGTTAGAATTTCCTTATCTGTATTTTAAAAACCAAGAAAAAGAAACAGATCAGATGAGGAATTGATAAAGAAAGAAAATACCTTATCAGAGACCGTTGCAAAATTAAAATGTGGCTCGTACATATGGGGTGCTAAGGATGAGGCAGTTTGTAACAGTGCTCTTGCCTGTATTTAAAAAAAGAAAAAAAGGAAAGAAAAGAAAACCAAGGATACATGAACATCTATCAGCACTATATTTGTAATTATGGGTTTTTTTGTTTTTTGGTTTTGTTTTTGGTAAAAGAGTCTTTTATCCAAGATAGGACCTTACTAAACATGATCCTGTGATAAATACAGATGACACCCCTCATGAAACACAACTTACCGAAATACAATATTTATATCTTGCCAAAATTATATTAATAATAAAATTGCTTCAAAATATGAAGAAAATTAAGAGTAGTTATAAAGTCAAGAATCATTGTTCTCGTAAAGTTTACATTTTAATACGACAAACAAATGAAAATACAATCTTCTCAATGCAAAAAAAAGGCTTATTCTAGTTTTATTGCTGTTGATTGATTTCTTAGGCTCCTAATGACTCGTTCTCTGATGCTACAAAAAACAATTAAAAAAAATAGTAAATTTCTAAGCCCCGAGTTCTGTGCTGGAGAATGGTGATGAGCATTTAATACACTGTTGACCTCACAATAACAAGTGAGTGCAACTGAAAATGACAAGCTCTCTGTCATCTCATGTACTCAAGAAGCAAAATTCGCATCATTTTTCATCCCCTACAGGCTCAAACGATCATGCATTGCAGGGACCACTGATAGACAAGAGATGCTCACACATTCATTGTTAGGACCACAGACTCCCCCTTCCACACTGCTGAATATCCCTCCAACGTGTAACTAAACCCAAAACCTCCATCCATGACCTGTGGACAAATTGTGCGTCTTTTTTTTTTTTAATGGAAAGTAACATATGGGATGGTAGATATTGATTTGTTTGTTTGTTTTATGATTAGCTATTTTTCTTTCAATTGATGTATAATTTTTAATAATAAAATAGGGGTTAGCAGCATGAACTCTTTCACCAAAACATTTCACATTGGTTGAATACTAGAGAAACTGTAGTAAGTAGGAAACAAAGATCACTGACATGGGGACAGAGAAAAATCACAAAAGCACTTGCTTCATATGGAGATAGGTCAAGTTCCATGGCAGAATAAGTTCCCATTTGGAGTACAGTTGACCCTGGAACAACACGGGTTTGAACTGCATGGGTCCACTTGCATGTGGATTTTTCCAATACATACAGGACAGTACTATTAATGTGTGTTCTCTCCCTTATGATTTTCTGAATAACATTTTCTTTTCTCTAGCTTACTCTACTGTAGACTACATGTAACATACAAAATATATGTACATATAACACACAAGATAACATACAGTACATATAACATACAAGACAATGTGTTGATGGACTGTGTACGTTCTTGGTAAGGCTTCTAGTCAACAGTGGGTTCTTAGTTAAGTTTTGGGGGAAGGTCAAAAGTAAAACTTGAATTTTCAACTACATGAAGGGGTCAGCACCCCTAATCCTGTGTTGTTCAAGAGTCATCTGTAGTTAGTTTTTGTTTATAAAATACAAATCTGTCTTATTTGGGGGAACTGATGACATAAAGGTAATGTCCAAGGATGTTCATTTCCTTGTTTTGTTACAAGTTTATCGCTGTGCTTAGGAGACCAGGTTAGAGGTTAACATTCCTGCCATGGTGTTCACTATGTCACTTACCTCCTGGAGTCCCTGTTTCTCCATCTCTAAAGTTCGGAATGCAATACTTATCTATCCTCGATTGTCACTAATACTGTATAAGTGTATTTAGCCGTTTAAACTTCTTTTTTATGATAAAGTGATTTTTTAAGCATCTGCCCCGTGCTCAATACTATGCTACCAAGCCAAGTGCTTTACGTGCATAATTGGCGAATCCTCCCCAAACACCTGCAGGTTCTGTTATTAACGCCATTTTATATACTGTTCATTCATTTCACAAATACTGGCCCAGCACCTACCACCTGCCAGACACTGTTTTTGATGCTGAACATCTGGCAGCTGGAAGAGAAACAAGGTCCCTATTTTCATGTGGCTGCCATGCCACATTACATATACATATGAACATATTTGATAAAATAAGTACTGTGAAGGAAAAAATAGGAGATGTGACAGCGGCGGAGGGCTCCTTTAAATCGATGTTTGAAATGACCTTTGTAGGGAGGTGGCAATTAAGCTAAGACTCAAATGACAAAAAGAAGAAAAAGTCGCCGCAGGATCTGAAAGAAGAACATTCCAAAGGCCGTAAAGTAAGAACAGGCACAGCGTATGTGCAGAGCAGACTTCTGGATGTGTCCAGAAGTCTGAGAGTTGGCAGGAAGGGAGAAGTAACAAAACGTGTGGTCTGACAGAGAGCCAGAGGCCAGATGATGCGGGCCCTGTAGGCCAAGGTTTGAATCCGTATTTCATTCCAAGCAAAAAGGAAAGCATTTGGAGGATGCTGAGCAAAGTAGTAGAAAATCATTGTTTTATTTGATTTTTTTTTTTTTAAGTAGGCTTCATGCCCAGTGCAGAGCCCCACACGGGGCTTGAGCTCACAACCCTGAGATCAAGACCTGAGCTGACATCAAAAGTCGGATGCTTAACTGACTGAGCCACCCAGGTGCCCCCAAATCTTTCTTGTTTAAAAACAAAAATCCCTTCAGCCGTCGTGAGGAGGATGTGGTATAGGGTACAATTACTTGCTGATGCAAGCAGAGACCAAAAGAGCAGCTAGGAGACTCCTGTAGTCGAGTTCAGGCAGGAGACGAGTACAGTTTGGAGAAAAGTGGCCACATCTGGGATGTGACCTGGAGAAAGAACTGACAGGGTTTGCCAGACATGATGGGGTAAGGTGGCAGGAACTGAGCGCTTTCAAGGCTGGCTCTTAGGATTTTGGTTTGAGCACCCAGCTGGTGGATGGGGGACTGCGAATTGTGTCACAGTTCACTAAGACAGGGAAGGCTTGGGGCGATGCAGGTTTGTCCTGACAAAACCAAAGGTTAAGAAAAAACCAGAAAGGTTAAGTAACTTGTCCAAGGTCACATCACTAATGTGACAGAGCTGGGATTCAAATCCAGGCCAGTGAGCCTCTAGAGCTCATTTTTATAAACTATAGCATGTAAAGATAGCTACCCCTGACGACGTTTCTGTGGAGAAACCGGATTAGCCACTGAGCCAGTGTAGTTCACTGACCTGCTCCACGTGGCCCTTCCGCATCTCCAGCACGGCCAGGTTGTTGTAGGCCTCAGCGTGGTTATTGTTGTTGACCAGAGCGAGCCTGAAGCACTGATGGGCCAAATTCGTATCTCCAATGCCCTTGAAAAGAAAAGCATACCCGTTGGGAGGAGCACTGGGTGTTGTATGGAAACCAATTTGACAATAAATTTCATATAAAAAAAAAAAAGGAAGAAAAAAAAGCTTGTATTCGCACCCGCGGATCCACAGGCTTCCTCCCTTCTTTCCTCACGTGAGTCTTTGCTGCTACCAAGCAACAAGTACCGATCATAATCAAGTGTGAATTGTAGGTAAGAGGATTTCACTTGAGAAAATAAAATGAGTTCTGGTGACCCTTAGAAATCGCTACATTGCTACACAAGCCCATAACCAAACCTGGATTGATGGTATCTGAAAATGTCTTCAAACTAATTTATGGCTACCTTTTCTACACCGGAAATAATATGAGAGAAAAAACCTACCACAGCCACATGTCCCAAGTTGTACCAGACATCAGCTGCCTCTTCTTCGTTTTCAGCCAGAGCAAGGGCACGTTCAAATGAGGTCAGAGTCATATCATACTGCTGGGCATAGAAGCAGCAGAGTCCCAGATTGTTAAAAAGCTGGCAGTTATAGACACCCATCTGCAGGAGCCGCCTTTTTGAAAAAGAGCATATATTGGTGTCAGACCAACTTGATAAATATTAAGACCTATTTTTTTTTACAAAGTTAGAAATGAATGTTTTATAATTTTTAACATGCCCAAGGAATAGAAATTAGAAAGCACTATAGTAAATGAAAAAACATTCCGCAAATACAAAAGTGTGTCTTTTTTAATGGTACTAGTCACGGGAAATATGTCCAGAGGACAAAGTCTGAAGCAACATACATGAGTTTTTTCCTCCAAAAGCTCTGTTAAAGAACCAAAATACAAAAGAGTGACCTGAAGGAAAACCCAAAGCATTTTGCTTCATAAAGTTTTGGTGACAATTAGTAAACCCCTAATACCTCTAATCTAATTTAAGAGCTGTGTACCCCCAAGTTTTCAGCTGAATTGAATCTTGGTTTTGGTTATCTGTACTTTGTCATTTAGCTGTGTCTCGGGACCTTCTGATGAGCTTCCATCGAGGAAGACAAGACCATCAGTGAATCCCTACATTATTCACTTAGCTTTCATGCTAGGGCTCAAAAAACCCATTTGCTTCTATGCATCATTAATCCCAAAGGACAATGGACAATAGAGTTCAAATAAGCCAAGGAAAATCCACCCCAGATGCCCTGAGGAAAATCCATGACCCATGTGGGGGATGGAGGTGTAGAGTCAGCTGCATATGCCTAAGGCAGCATTCATTTTATATTTTATGCTTCTAACATATATTTGGAAAGAACTCTCGTCAGCTGCCAGTTATCTCCTGGTATATTACCTAGGGGTGGAAGAGAAAATCAAAATTTAAAAATTAATCTCAGAAACCATCTGTAGGATGAAATAAGGATGTTCTCAAAAGAGAACCAGAGATAAGAACATATTTAGACTTTGAAAAATCATTTGGACAAGAGTTGGCAACACTTCACAGAAGAGGAGAACCTGTTTCAGGTCCTCATCAGAGCTCAGAAGCTGGCATCCACTGCTCTTTGCAAATCTTGTCACTATTTCAGCTTCGGGGCCTTTATATTGTATGTGGTGGGATTAATGGAAGCAGTGGGTGGCTGATTCATACAATGCTATGGTGTTAAAAACTCAATTATCCAGGTATGTTTCTGCAAGATGCCAATATCTGAGCATGTTCAAATTATTAGATGTCCTTTTAATGCTCATCAAACATCTGGGTGCTTGAACTTTTAGTCTCCTATAGACGTGGTCTATGCATTACCTGTCTACATTTTCATTCCATTATAGTTTCACCAGTATTTCACAGGAAAGGAGTTCTACAAAAAGACTGTAAAGCACACCTGTAAAACCGGAGAGCTATTTCTGGTTGATCAGAGTAAAAGTGGTTGCTTCCAATGCATGCAATGGCTTCCACATGAGTATTGTCCTGTTTCAAAACTTCTTTGTAGTATTCAGCTGCTGATGAAATATTGTTCATTTCCTATTCTCCATCAAGAAGAAGAGTGATACTTTATTGCTGAGAAAAAAAAATTTTTTTTTCTGGCTGATTTATTTTACTTGATTCAACAAATATTGAGAGCCTATTATGTGCCAGACTCTGTTCTAGGCCCTGAGGACACAATGCAAACAAAAAGATAAAGTTGCTATCCTCAAGGTTACAGTGGGTAGGAAGAGAAGCAAATGAACAAATAGGTAATATAATGTCAGGCAAGTCTAACGGATGTGAATAGAGGCGAAGAGAGAGGGAAGGAAGGATGGAACCAAGAAGCAACATGGTTGTATTCACATTTTTAAAGAATAACTTGGTGGCTACACACAGGAGACACAAAAGGGGAGAAGAGTGGTAGCAGAGAGACCGGGAGTCCCCCTGATAATCATAAATCAATGCATTTAATGTTATTACTGTCTTAGCTCTCAAATCCACCTTCAAGGCCAGTGCAGGCTCCACAGCCCTCATGGAGATATCCCTAAGGCCCTCACTTCACATAACACTTTCCGCCTCTCAATTTATATGACACTCATTGTGGGAACCTCTCACTCATTCATATCAGATGACAACTCCTATCTTTTGTTAGATTTTAATCATAACATATTTTATTGTGAGAAGCAAGGACCACACAATGCTTTCTTATTACACAGAATTTTTTTTAACCTCTGTGGACCTCAGTATGGTTTTTTATTTCAGGACTTTATTATTTTTAGAGCAGTGTCAGGTTCACAGCACAGCTGAGGGGACGGTACAGAGATTAAATGCATTTTGTTATTCAGTATCAAAAAATGACATCCATTATCACCAATATCAACAATATTTAGCAATATGAAACCAGTTTTGACCTTGTGGACCCTCTGACAGGGTCTTGGGGATCCCTGGGAATCCCTGGGCCACACTTTGAGAAATATTGATATTAAAATATTTGAGGCCTTTCTTCCCACTCCTACTCACTCATTCCCAGAAGGCAAACTCAGCATGCTTGTCTCAGCCCCTTCTGGACCTCTTCGGAAGCCAACCTGCCTGTCACATGCCCCCCTGTTTTTCCCTGCCAGGTGGAGGGGGCTCTCCCAGGGACAGAAGTTCTGCAGGTTGCACAGTCATGTCTGGGTGGATAAGGCTGTCTCAGAGACTATCAAGTCCTTTTGGTCACACATCTAAAGCCACATGCTCCAATTTTGCTGTTATCAGTAATAAAGTTAATGGTTTATCTTCCATTTTTCTGAATCTTGTATCTATCACTTGGAGTGATGAAGGGGGGTGATATTGATTAGTTCCATAAAACCCCAGTAAAACATTTCTGAGTTGATCCAAACTCATTCTGGATGTATATCTGTTCCCATACTTTATATTTGAAATTCTTATTCAAAGTCCTGCCAGGATTTAGTTCTTTAAGAGAAGAGGCGTTTTCATTCATTGTTTGTAGCTAAAAAAATAACTAAATTTTTTTTTTCAAAACACAAGGCTGTTGATATATTCATTAGTTGTGAGGTCATTCTCTCCTGTATTTTACACTGCTTTTACGTGCAGCTATTCCAAATATCCTTTAATATTTTAGGAATATAAGAACCCATTGAAAAGCATGAATAATAAAGACTTTCATTGGAAGTGTATTTTCTACTTTTTGGTAAAACAAAAGCCTTGTAAGACTTGAAAGAACACATGACATTGAAAGCACCTCACTCCTCACCCCCGCACACACACCAAATCCTTTCTTCCTATAGACTGAATGTTTCTGTCCCCCCTAAATTCATATTCATATTCTCCAAGGTGATAGTATTTGGAATAGAGTCTTTGGGAGGTATTTAGATCATAAGGCTGAAGCCCTTAAAGAAGAGACATCAAAGAGATGATCTCTCTCCCCACCATGTAAGGATGTTTGTCTATAGAAGGAGTCTATAGAAAGAAGGAGTTTGTCTATAGAACAGGAAAAGAGCCCTCCCCAGGAAATGAATTGGCCAGCACCTTGATCTTAGACTTTCCAGCCTCCAGAATTGTGAGAAATAAATTTATGTTCTTTAAGCCACCCAGTTTATGGTATTTTGTTACAACAGCCTGAGCAGATTAAGATGCTATCCTTCCAAAGAAGAATCTCCACACCTAGGCAGCAACCTGACCACTGAATTTAATGGCCCCATGAGACATGGGCCCCATGAACATGACTTTTCTGGTTTCTGGGGTAACAACATCCCACAGTACAGGGCTTCAGTGTTACAGCTGCCAAAGTTGGTGTATCAGTCTGCTTGGGCTGCTATGACAAAATACCATAGACTAGGTGGCTTAATCAACAGAAATTTTCCCACAGATATGGAGGCTGTAAGTCCAAGATCAAGATGCCAGTATGGCAGGAATCTAGTGAGGACTCTCTTACTGGCTTATAGAGGGTCACCTTCTCACTGTGTCCTCATATGACAGAGAGGAAGGGAGACAGAACTAGCACCAGCACACTCTGATGTCTCTTCATTCAAGGGCATTAATCCTACCATCAGAGCCCTACCCTCACAACCACCTCTAAACCTAATTATCTCAAAAGGCCTCAACTCTGCCATCACACTGGGGGTTAGAGCTTCAACATAGTAATTTGGGAGGGACACAATTCAGTCCAATGCAAAAAGACTCCAGCCTGAATGGATAATTGTTTCAAGACTTTCAGTTCTCTAAAATTAGTCCTATAACATTATTTGGGAGTGTTTGTACACTTGATTGATGGGCACATAATTAATTTATGTAATCTTGAGGAGTTTTAGACTGAAACTAATTTTTTTGGCAGTCTCATATGTAGTCAAATGTGTTATTGTAAAATATGTGTTTATGCTAAATAAATGTAAACATTGCAAAAAGTTGTAAAAGTCCCCTCCCCAAATCCAGTCACAGAGGTTCTGTGAATAGTTTCTTGAGTATTTTTCAAGAAATTCTGTTCATATATGTGCACACATATATATATGTGGGAGCAGCCAAATATATAAATCAATCACAAACATAAAGAAACTCATCGATAGTAATACCATAATGGTAGGAGACCTCAACACCCCACTCACAGCAATGGACAGATCATCTAATCAAAATATCAACAAGGAGGGGTGCCTGGGTGGCTCAGTCAGTTGAGTGTCTGACTTCAGCTCAGGTCATGATCTCACAGTCGGTGAGTTCGAGCTCTGCATCGGGCCCTGTGCTGACAGCTCAGAGCCTGGAGCCTGCTTTGGATTGTGTGTCTCCCTCTCTCTCTGCCCCTCCCCACGCTCATGCTCTGTCTCTCTCACTCTCAAAAATGAATAAATGTTAAAAAAAATTTTTTTTTAAATCAACAAGGAAACAATGGCTTTGAATGACACACTGGACCAGATGGACTTAACAGATATATTCAGAACATTTCATCCTAAAGCAGCAGAATATACATTCTTCTCCAGTGCACATGGAACATTCTCCAGAATAGACCATATACTGGGACACAAATCAGCCCTAAGTAAGTACAAAATGATCAAGATCATACCATGCATATTTGCAGACCACAACACTATGAAACTCGAAATCAACCACAAGAAAAAATTTGGAAGGTAACAAATACTTGGAGACTGAAGAACATCCTACTACAGAATGAATGGGCTAACCAAGAAGTTAAAGAGGAAATTAAAAAGTATATGGAAGCCAATGAAAATGATAACACCACAACCCAAAACCTCTGGGATGCAGTAAAGGCAGTCATAAGAGGAAAGTATATAGCAATCCAGGCCTTCCTAAAGAAGGAAGAAAGATACACAACCTAACCTTATGCCTTAAAGAGCTGGAAAAAGAACAGCAAATAAAACCCAACACCAGCAGAAGACAGGAAATAATAAAGATTAAAGCAGAAATTAATGCTATCGAAACCAAAAAAACCAGTAGAACAGATCAATGAAACCAGAAGCTGGTTCTTTGAAAGAATTAACAAAATTGATAAACCATTAGCCAGTTTGATCAAAAAGAAAAAGGAAAGGACCCAAATAAATAAAACCAAGAATAAAAGGGGAGAGATCACAACCAACACAGCAGAAATAAAAACAACAACAAGAGAATATTATGAGCAATTATATGCCAATAAAATGGGCAATCTGTAAGAAATGGACAAATTCCTAGAAACATATACACTACCAAAATTGAAACAGGAAGAAATAGAAAATTTGAACAGACCCATAACCAGTAAGAAATCGAATTAGTAATCAAAAATCTCCCAAAAAAACAGACTCCAGGGCCAGATGGCTTTCCAGGGGAATTCTACCAAACATTTAAGGAAGAGTTAACACCTTTTCTCTTGAAGATGTTCCAAAAAATAGAAACGGAAGGAAAACTTCCAAACTCTTTCTATGAGCCAGCATTACCTTGATTCCAAAACCAGACAGAGACCCCACTAAAAAGGAGAACTATAGACCAATATCCCTGATGAACATGGATGCAAAAATCCTCAACAAGATATTAGCCAAGTGGATTCAACAATACATTAAAAAAATTATTCACCACGACCAAGTGGGATTTATACCTGGGATGCAGGGCTGGTTCAATATCCGCAAAACAATTAACATGATTCATCACATCAATAAAAGAAAGGACAAGAACCATAAGATGCTCTTAATAGACACAGAGAAAGAATTTGACAAAATACAGCATCCTTTCCTGACAAAAACCCTCAAGAAAGTAGGGGTAGAAGGAGACTACCTCGAGATCATAAAAGCCATATGTGAATGACCCAATGCTAATATCATCCTCAATTGGGAAAAACTGAAAGTTTTCCCCCTAAGGTCAGGAACAAGACAGGGATGTCCACTCTCCCCACTGTTATTCAACATGGTATTGGAAATCTTAGCCTCTGCAGTCAGACAACACAAAGAAACAAAAGGCATCCAAATCGGCCAGGAGGAAGTCAAACTTTCACTCTTCGCAGACGACATGATACTCTATATGGAAAACCCAAAAGATTCCACCAAAAAACTGCTAGAATTGATTCATAAATCCAGCAAAGTTGCAGGATATAAAATCAATGCACAGAAATCGGTTGCATTCCTATACACCAACAATGAAGCAACAGAAAGAGAAATCAAGGAATCGATCCCATTTACAGTTGCACAAAAAACACATAAAATACCTAGGAATAAATCTAACCAGAGGTGAAAAATCTATACACTGAAAATGATAGAAAGCTTATGAAAGAAATTGAAGACACACAAAAAAATGGAAAAAGATTCCATGCTCCTGGATAGGAAGAACAAATATTGTTAAAATGTCGATACTATCCAAAGCAATCTACATATTCAATGCAATCCCTATCAAAATAACACCAGCATCTTCACAGAACTAGAACAAACAATCCTAAAATTTGTATGGAACCGGAAAAGACCCTGAATAGCCAAAGCAATCTTGAAAAAGAAAACCAAAGCAGGAGGCATCACAATCCCAGACTTCAAGCTACACTACAAAGCCGTCATCGTCAAGACAGTATGGTACTGGCACAAAAACAGACACTCAGATCAATGGAATAGAATAGAGAACCCAGAAATGGACCCACAAACGTATGGCCAACTAATCTTTGACAAAGCAGGAAAGAATATCCAATGGAATAAAGACAGTCTCTTTAGCAAGTAGTGCTGGGAAAACTGGACAGCGACATGCAGAAGAATGAACCTGGACCACTTTCTTACACCATACACAAAAACTCAAAATGGATGAAAGACCTCAATGTAAGACAGGAAGCCATCAAAATCCTCAAGGAGAAAGCAGGCAAAAACCTCTCTGATCTTGGCCACAGCAACTTCTTATTCAACACATCTCCAGAGGCAAGGGAAACAAAAGCAAAAATGAACTACTGGGACCTCATCAAACTAAAAAGCTTCTGCACAGTGAAGGAAACAATCAGCAAAACTAAAAGGCAACCGACAGAATGGGAGAAGATATTTGCAAAAGACATATCAGATAAAGGGTTAGTATCCAAAATCTATAAAGAACTTATCAAACTCAACACCCAAAAAACAAATAATCCAGTGAAGAAATGGGCAAAAGACATCAACAGACACTTCTCCAAAGAAGACATCCAGATGGCCAACCGACACATGAGAAAATGCTCAACATCACTCATCATCAGGGAAATACAAATCAAAACCACAATGAGATGCCACCTTACACCTGTCAGAATGGCTAACATTAACAATTCAGGCAACAACAGATGTTGGCGAGGATGCAGAGAAAGAAGATCTCTTTTGCATTGTTGGTGGGAATGCAAGCTGGTGCAGCCACTCTGGAAAACAGGATGGAGGTTCCTCAAAAAACTAAAAACAGAACTACCCTATGACCCAGCAATTGCACTACTAGGCATTTATCCACGGGATACAGGTGTGCTGTTTCAAAGGGGGACACGCACCCCCATGTTTATAGCAGCACTATCAACAATAGCCAAAGTATGGAAAGAACCCAAATGTCCATCGACAGATGAATGGATAAAGAAGATGTGGTTGGTGTATACACACACACACACACACACACACACACACACACACACAATGGAGGATTACTCAGTAATCAAAAAGAATGAAATCTTGCCATTTGCAACTATGTGGATGGAACAGGAGGGTATTATGCTAAGTGAAATTAGTCCATCAGAGAAACACAAAAATCATATGACTTCACTCATATGAGGACTTTAAGAGACAAAACAGATGAACATAAGAGAAGGGAGACAAAAATAATATAAAAACAGGGAGGGGGACAAAACAGAAGAGACTCATAAATATGGAGAACAAACTGAGGATTACTGGAGGGGTTGTGGGAG
Organism: Acinonyx jubatus; assembly: GCF_027475565.1. Classification (NCBI taxonomy): domain Eukaryota; kingdom Metazoa; phylum Chordata; class Mammalia; order Carnivora; family Felidae; genus Acinonyx; species Acinonyx jubatus. The sequence goes on along the minus strand of NC_069386.1, from coordinate 129,921,146 downwards.
GGGGGATGGGCTAAATCGGTAAGGGGCACTAAGGAAATCTCCTGAATCAGTGTTGCACTACATGCTAACTAGTTGGGATGCAAATTAAAAAAAAAAAATTAAATTAAAAAAAATTCTGTTCATATATGTGCACACATACACACATGCATTTTTTACCCACAAACAGAATCATTCTACACATTCTGATACATGGTTCATTGTTTTCACTCAGTGTCTTGACTCTTTCCATATCAATACAAAAGGCTCTACCCTATTATTTTTTCATTTTTGCACAGTTTTCCACCAAGACATAGACCACAATTTATTTAACCAGCCCCTTTTTGATGAAGTATTAGTTTCAATTTTTTTTTTTTTGCCAAAAAAAAAAAAAACACTCTAAAACCATCCTTGTACATATCTTTCTGAACTTGTATGAAAAGCCTTAAGGAAAATTCCTACAAGTGAAATTTCTGGGCCAAGGAACATACACACTGGAAATTTCATCAGTACTCGTGAACTGCCTCCAAATGGATTGTGACAATGTACACTCCCAGCATCAGTGTTCATGTGTGGGATTCGTTCCTCCACAACCTTGACAACCCTACATGCCATGGAACTTCTCCATCTTTGTCAACCTGATTAAGGGGAAAAAGGCATCTCATTTTTGTTTTAGTTGTTTTTTCTTTAATTATGACTGAGGTGAGGCATTTAGTACACCACATATTTATATTTCTTTTCCTGTGAACTGCCAATTCATGTCTTCTGCCTGTTTTCCTATCCTATCTTGTGCTTTCTGGGGCTTGGGTGGAAAACTGCCCTGCCCTCCTGGATACAAGAGAGCTGAGGGCAGAGATGTGGCTCTGAGGGATCTGTGGGGATCCCTGGGCACTGACTCGGCTTTCTCCTTTCAGATTTGACCAGTCTGCTGATGGGACTTAAGTTCAAAACCAGGAAGGCCCCGTGTTTATAAATATTTCCTTCAGAGGAAAAGTACAGATGATTTAAGTTCTTCCCAGATGGGTGTTACAAAGCCCCAGTATGAAAGGTGGTGGTGTGGCCAAAATGTAGCAGGAATGGGCTGTTGTCTCATCTCTAGGGTGACTTTATTTGCATGGAAAGCATCAGCAGCCACTATACAGGCAAGTAGGAAAATGAGGGCCTATGCAACAGCCACACCATGATTTTGACCCACAACTGCTCTAAGAAAATACCTCCTTTCCATAGGGGCTTACGATCTTGACTAAATGCGAACCTGTAAGTTTGTATGCATGCACATTTGTGTGTGTATGTGTGTGCACAGATATGTGTCTAATTCTCCCACCAATCTGCCACCACCTGAAATTCAGCAATTTTTAAGCAACATACAGACTGAGGAAACTTAAAAAAGTAGTCTTCTGTCTGTCTCATGTATGACAAATATTTTCCCTGTTGGGTATTTTTACACTTTTTTTTGTTTGGTTGGTTTTATTTCTCTTTTCGTTTTTATAGAATATTTAACTATATAGAAAACTTATTTAACTATCTAGAAAATTTAACTTTTATGTTCTCAAATATTAATCTTTTCTATTATGGCTTTCAGTTTTCTATCATGCTTAGAAAGGTCTTCCCATTCCAAGTCTATACAACTAATTCATCTGTGTCTTTTTGTTCTGAAACTTTCATGATTTTATTTATTTATTTTTAAGTTTATTTATTTTGAGAGAGAGCGTGAGTAGGGGAGAGGTAGAGAGAGATAATCCCGAGCAGGCTCCACACCATCAGCACAGAGCCTGACGCAGGGCTCAGACTCACAAACCATGAGATCATAACTTGAGCCGAAATCAAGAGTTGGACTCTCAAATGACTGAGCCACCCAGGTGCCCCTGGAACTTTCATGGTTTTAAATCTTTGAGTCGTCTGGCAGTAATAGATTCTTTTAGTATAATCATTATTCATTATTCATCCAGCTCTATTTTTTCAATAATCCGATAATCCAACTGATTCAATAAGCAATCTTTATAATATTATAAATTTTCATATGTATGAACATACATAGACTCTATTTTGCTCCTTTAATCTATTCCTGCATCAGAATTGTTTAAATTACAGTAACTCTAGGATAACTTTTGTTAATGTAGATTTTTTTTTAAATTTTTTAACATTTATTCATTTTTGAGAGACAGAGACAGAGTGCAAGCGGGGTTGGGGCAGAGATAGAGGGAGACACTGAATCCTAAGCAGGCTCCAGGCTCTGACCTGTCAGCACAGAGCCCAACTCAGGTTCGAATTCAGGAACTGTAACATCATGACCTGAGCCGAAGTCAGATGCTTAACTGACTGAGCCAGCCAGGCGCCCCTTATTAATGTAGATTTAAAAAAATATTTTCAAATATGTAAATGTCACTTCAAGTCTATGAATAACCATGGTATCATTTAAGTGACGTTTATCGGGGTTGTTTTGGAACTAATTTATAAAATACGAACTACAATTAGATTTTAGTTATTTAAAATAAAGTCGCTAATAACTTGAGGTGAATGTTGCAGTGGTTCTCAAACTCCGTTTCTACATCAGAAACACTCAGTGAGCTCAAACATACAAATGCCTGAGTCCCGCCTTCCAGGGCATCTGATTCAGGAGGCAGAAGGTGGGCCATCCTGCTCAACCTCTCCTAAAGTCAGTTTTTCAATACAGTAAACCTCAAAAACCGCTAGAATAATATTTGCTAGGGTAACATTTCTAATTTCAAACATCTTTAACAAAGAACAGTTCAAATTAGAGACCTGCCTGTTAAGTGGATAAACAGAATTCCTTGAGAATAATTAAAACCACAGCCAAATAAATTTAGCAAGAATACATTATTTTAAACAAGTTTTCTGTACAAAATAAGCAATGAACAATAAACACGTTCATTTTAAAATAGGAAACACTGGAAAGACACAGGATCAAAATGAAAGAGATAAAAAGAACATGATGGAAGAGGATCCCTCCAGAGAAAAGCCTGATGTACATACAAAAATCCCTAAGGTGTATGTAATGTAGGCTGCAGTGCTAAGGAACAAACTTTACTTATTTAACTCTGAATCTGCAGTCACATAAAGAGAAAAAGAATACAATGGAAATCTGTCTTTATATGGTAAACTTTGGCACCAGGGAAATTAACTGTTAGATTCCAGGGGAAATACTGCATCTGACTATTTTAAGTTTGCGCATAGTCTCTGATCATGCTTCCTGCGGATGACAGATCGTCCCCACGATTTGGATGCTTTCTTCTCCACTTCGAGTGCCAACTCCAATTCCACTTTCCTCCCCAAACTTTTTCCTGTACACTTAGGAAAGGATATGGCCCTCCAACTCCTGGCTGGACCCAGAGCTGGAAAGGATGAAGGGAGCTAATTAAAGGGTCTATTCTCTGTCCCAGCCATAGCAACAGTGACTATAACAGAGGCTCGGAAGGAATTCTTTCAACCAGCAAACACGCGTCAAAGATTCCATAGTATGTCTAGCTGTTTCTGCCAGCACCTCCTGCCTAAGAAGGACAGAAGGACTGAAATATGCAGAAGGCAGATCTTAAAGGTCAGAGAGCTCCGACTGTATTGAGGCAGTCCCCACTATGCGTGAATACCACTGCTCTCAAAAATTGATTCTCTTATTTCTTGAGCTTCTTGGTCAAAAGTTCATGTTCAACTTAGGGTTACACAAGTAAAGATACAGAGATACTAATACAGTACTTCATTTTTATTGAATCACCAAAGCCACCTACTTACGTGTTTATCAAATTTACATCTCAAAAGGGGAAACAATATTTTGAGACAATTTAAAAATAAAATTTGTGGGGTGCCTGGGTGACAGTTGGTTAAAGTGTCCAACTTCAGGTCATGATTGCACAGTTTGTGAGTTCGAGCTCAGCGTCAGACTCTGTGCTGAGAGCTCAGAGCCTGGAGCCTGCTTTGGATGCTGTGTCTCCCTCTGTCTCTGCCCCTCCCTTGGCTCTGCTTCTCAAAAGTAAACATTGAAAAAAATTTTTTTAATAAAATTGTTTTTCATTTTATTTTTTTAAATGTTCATTTATTTATTTTGAAAGAGTGTGGGGGAGGGGCAGAGAGAGGAGAGCCAAGAGAATCCCAAGCAGGCTCCACACTATCAGCCCAGAACCTGATGTGGGGCTTGATCTCAAGAACCATGAGATCATGACCTAAGCCGAAATCAAGAGTCAGACGCTTAACCGACTAGGCCATCCAGATGCCCCAGGATATTTGTTTTTAATTTTAAAAGTAATGCATGTTCATGACAGAACATCTGGAAAATACAAAAAGTATGAAAAAGACAATAAAAATGATTCACATACTACTACTCAGATACAGCAACTATTAATACCTTCCACTCTTTTCCTAACAAAATAATTTCAAAATATTGTCCCAGCATTTCAAGTAATTTAAGAGAGAACAGAGATGCTTCTTGTCAGCATTGTACTGGAAGTCCTAAACAGTAAAAAATTTTTAAGTGGCAAAATAATTGATGCGAAGAGATGAAACTGTGTTTGCAGATGATGACTATTTTATTTATTTAAAAAATCTAAGAGAATCTATGGGTAAGGTATTAAAATTTAAAAAAGGTATTACGCCTGTTTTCTAATATCAAATCAACTTTAAAAAATTAATGTATTCCTACTCACCAGAAATAGTCAAATAGAAAATAACAACAACAACAACAAAAGGATTCCATCCACAGTTATACTTAGAAATAGATCTATGCAGGAAAGAGCATAATGGGTCTGAAACTGCTATTCTTAGAAAGGCCTGCTTGTTATAAAGAACTTAATCAAACTCAACACCCAAAAAACAAATAATCCAGTGAAGAAATGGGCAAAAGACATGAACAGACACTTCTCCAAAGAAGATATCCAGATGGCAAACAGGCACATGGAAAAAATGCTCAACATCATTCATCATCAGAGAAATACAAATCAAAACCACAATGAGATACCACTTCACACCTGTCAAAATGGCTAACAGTAACAACTCAGGCAACAACAGATGTTGGCGAGGATGCAGAGAAAGAGGAACCCTTTCACACTGCTGGTGGGAATGTAAACTGGTGCAGCCACTCTGGAAAACAGTATGGAGGTTCTTCAAAAAATTAAAAATGGAACTTCCTTATGACCCAGCAACTGCACAACTAGGTATTTACCCAAGGGATACAGGTATGCTGTTTCAAAGGAGCACATGCACCCCAATGTTTACAGTAGCACTATCGACAATAGTCGAAGTATGGAAAGAGCCCAAATGTGGTGTACACACACACACACACACACACACACACACACACACACACACACACAATGGAGGATTACTCAGTAATCAAAAAGAATGAAATCTTGCCATTTGCAACTATGTGGATGAAACTAGAGGGTATTATGCTAAGCAAAATTAGTCAGAGAAAGACAACTATCATATGACTTCACTCATATGAGGACTTTAAGATACCAAACAGATGAACATAAGGGAAGGGAAGCAAAAATAATATAAAAACAGGGAGGGGGACAAAACATAAAAGACTCTTAAATATAGAGAATAAACAGAGGGTTGCTGGAGGGATTGGGAGGGGAGATGGTCTAAATGGGTAAGGAGCATTAAGGAATCTACTCCTGAAATCATTGTTGCACCATATGCTAACTAACTTGGATGTAAATTAAACAATTAAAAAAAAAAAAAAAAAGGCCTGCTTATAAGGTTGGCCCTTGGCTGGCATCTGAGAACTTGGAGGGTTTCTTATATTGATATAAAACTTCCCTCAAATGATAAGAGGGGCTCACACACCTAAACTATCTGTGTAAACAATGTGGTGCATAAATCTGATGTGGTGTGTGAATACCTGCTTTATTTCTTGGAGTCTGGGATTTTGGTACATGGTGGGCAGAAGGTGCCCATATGGCCAACCCCCAGTAATAACATTGAGTATCAAGTCTCTGATAGACAATGCTTCATACATGTGGTCACAACTTGTTACTAGAAGAATTAAATGTGTCCTGTGTGACTCCACTGGTGGAAGACTCCTAGTAACTTGTGTGCCTGATTTCCTCTGAACTTTGACCTGTGTGCCTTTTCCTTTTACTGAGTTTGCTTCATAGCCTTTTGGTATAATAAGTCTTAGCTGTGAGTGCCACTGAATGCTGAATCCTGAGTCCTTCTAATAAAGCACTGAACCTCAGGGTGGTTTTGGGAACCACCAAAATAACATCTTCCTGGAGAGAATTACAAAATATTCACTGAAGCACAAAACAAGATCTAAATAAATGGAGAATTATACCATGATGGAGAGTGGGAAGAAAGGCAGCCCACCCACCCCATCATTCATATATTCAATGAAATTCCAATCAGTATGCCTGCAGGAGTTATTTTGATTATTGGTGGTTCCCAATAAGTCAATCCTAAAATCAATATGGAAAAACAAAGGATCAAAAATAACCATCTGTGAAGAAGAACAGGTGGTAGAAGTTGTCCAACTTGGTAGAGGAATTATTGTAAAGCTACAGTAATTAGGCAACAGGAAGGTATCTCAGTGGGGCTTTCCATGGAATCTGACAACATGATTCCAAAATTTGTAAGAATAAGCAAAAGTCCAAAATGGACAAAACATTCCTGATAAAGATGAACACAGAGCTATGCCAAATGGTATTTGAGGCTTCAATACATAGGTGGTATAATATTGGTACAAGGATAGACAAACAGACCAATAGAATAGAATAGAATAGACAGCCCCCGAAACATACCTCCCATGTATAGAAAAAAAGTTGATAATTTGACATTACAGACTTTGGAGAAGGATCAAAAGATGTGCTGGACAAAAAGCTATCTATAGGGGGAAACTCATTTAAACCCCTACCTCCTACCACACTATATAGTCTTTTGTATGTTTTAAATACTTCATAATAAAAACTTAGTTGACTAAACACATACACTAAAACTCTCTGACTCTGTTAGTAAACCACAGGCCAGTGATCATAATTTTATAAACTGTTCTCCTTCCTAGGACCCCAAGGGCCTATGAGCTTCTTAAGTAGCGTTTAACTTCAATTTTACACCAACTTTTTGAATAAGCCTTACCTCATAGATCCTGGCAATTCCACAAAGTAGGGTTACTTCTCCTGGAAACTTATCTAAGCCTTGTTTGAAAAGATTTAAAGCCGTCACTGGCTGATCCAATGAGACGTAAACCTAAAACCAAGATACATTTCAATAAAAGTACTCGCACTTAAAATAACAGTATTTGTTACGACAAGTTTATAATTACTGCTTAGTGACACATGATCTCCTACATGTTACAGTAAGAAGTTAATTTCCAATAGTGATGTTACAGTTTTACCTTCACGTGTCGTATCTGAAGCATTTATTCATTTATCCCTTCAACAAATGCTCATTGTGGGCTTGTATTGCCACAGAGACTGAGCAGTAACTCAGCAAGAAAGGAACAAGGGAAAATCTGTTTAGGATAGGACAGATACAAGTATGTCTATAAGCGGGCACTAAGGAACCAAATTCGAGACTGAAGTTGAAGACAAAGAAAGAGGAAGGACCCAAGGAACAACAAAGTCTGCAAGAGAGCAGCAGCAGAGACTCTGTGGAGAAGCTGGTTTTCAAAAGGGGTCTCCAGAAATAGAGGACGAACAGACTTGTGAAGAATGGCGTCAGGGAGTTGAGAAAGTCATCACTGGATGGCTTCCACTTAATTAGCAATTAGAACAGTAGCGTGGCTAAACCACACACTTCATAGAAATTTCTAAAGTAGAGAATTATAGTTTTAGGGATGGAAACATAAGATTATGACATTTTTTCTTCATGATCTTGGATCCTCTGTTTCTTTCCAAATTGTGTTTTGAAGAAGGTCTTCATGGGAAAACTGTGTATAGTGTCTAATGCTTACGTATGAGATTAAAAGGAGAGGTATGGATGAAAAATTTTCAATATTTACTTCATACACTACTGAACTTTTTTAAATAAAATAAATAATTTAATATACTAAGTAATACAAATGTTTGATAATTTTTTAAATTAACAATCTAATATTTGCAGGAATAATACTGTTCCTAAATCAGATTGATGTTTATTACCTAGCAATTACTCTTTTATATATTAAAGAAAATAAGAAAATTTTACTTTTATACAGTCATGAAGGCAACAAGAGATTTAAGCAAATCAATTTATGGAAAAATATGTCACACCATGTACTTAACGATAGTTAAAAAGCACATTTTTTTAACCACCCGGCAAGTGATTATCAGTTAAGAAAATGACAAATAGCGTGACCTAAGTTTTCATTTCAAGGTGTCAGAAAAGTTTAAAAGTCTACTGTGATGCTTAGAAGCTTCCTTAAGAATTTTAATATGTAATGTACCAAAGGTGGACTTAGTTTCAAATATCTCTGAAAACTACAGTAAATATATCAAGATTATTTGGCACCGTAAGATCATATGATGTAACTTTCATTGTGTCCTTTTAGTACACAAATTCTTAAAACCGTATTTAGGAAGTAGTTCTTCCTTTTATATCTCTTCTTTTCAACCTCCTTTACCACACTTTTTCATTTTAAAGTGTTTTTTGTTTTTGTTCTGTTTTGTTTTGTTTTGAGAGAGCAGGGGAGGGGCAGAGGGAGGGGAGGACAGAGGATCTGAGGCAGGCTCTGCACTGACAGCAAAGAGAGCCAGATACAGGGCTCGAACCCACAATCTATGAGATAGAACATGACCTGAGCCGAAGGCAGACGCTTCACCAACTGAGCCACCCAGGAGCCCCGGCACTTTTTAATTTTAAAAAAATTCTTCAAGATACAGTAAGATGATGTCCTAACTGCCACTTCATCAAATGTTTCTAGAAGCCCTGGTGAGGGGCCGAGACATAACTTTTCTCCCAGGACTGAAAATTCTAAGTGGCCCTTCACCTCTTTTGTGGCTGTGGGGGGCAGCAGGGGACAGTGAGTAGGAAGACCTGCGTTTCAGTGCTGGCTCTAAACAGCCAAGTGACCCTGAAAACCCTACTGGAGCTTCTTTAAGTCTCTGTGGCCATAAAAGTACAATGGAAATGTGAAACCTACTTTGCAGGGTTGCTATGAGGCTTACATTAAACTGTGTGGAACAGACCTGATATAATACCTTGTACTGAATAGGTGTTCAATAAAGGGGAAATCTTTGTTGTTATGGCCAAGCCAGGAAAGGAAGGACCTACATAAAAACAGTCCCCGTTCTCTACTGTGTGCTGAGGTGGGAGTCTGGCAGGTTGTAGGAACTACGGCCTCTCTGGGGCCTGTTACCCATGAGGGTAGTAACAAGCCTACAGCAGCTTCTTCTACTCTGATGGGCAATCTTTCAAAGGGGTTTTCTTATTTTTCATGGCAATCAATTTCTCCTGAGACCGTTAGCCTCCATATGTTCTCACTTTTCCACTTGCTATAAAGAAAAATATGTCTGAGCACATTAACTTGCCAAATATTCCTGAAGAAACTGGCAACTCTCCGTGTATACTGGCCAGAATTTGAACCTTTATTTTGAGAAGACAGATTTCACTCTGGTTTAAGAATACTTACTTTTGCCAAGTAGAGAAATGTATCTACCATTTCCTGCTGCTTCAGGGCTGATTTAAACTGTTTTTCTGCTTCACGATACATTCCTAACCTAAGAACAGTCATTTAAAAAATTAGACATTCAACTTAAAAATACTCTAGCACTTATTCACACACTGAGGATATGAATAGAGACAAGTTACATTTCTATCTCGAAGAGTAAGTGTGTACTAAAGAAGGTAATGTCAAACACACATATAAATTAATATTCGCATTATGTTTATACAGTTTAGCAAAAAGTTGCCTATTTCCCATGTTCACGGCCCGTGCAACCCTCAAACGGTGTGTAGAAAGTCTGTCTGGACAGCAGGGCTAACAGCTGCCAGTGAGCCAGGTCATACCAGTTTACCACCCAAAGAGCTTATGATCAGCTGGACATATGGCAAGTGACCTGAATAAATGCTTAAGGTCTCCATTTTATTAGAAGAACTTGATGGCATTTCTATGAAAATATTACCTGCTCTGGGACAAAGGCCCATTTTTAAAGCCATTCTTAAACAGTTTTGATGTAAGTAGTAATTACTACTTGAAGGAAACAGGTATGCCATGTTGTGATTCTAGAAACATTTTCCTTTCCGTTTTTATCTTCGTATCCAATACAGATTGTCCTAGTCTACAAATCTGAGATCTGTTCCTTGCCTCACTGTAGCCGTCCGGATATCAGCCCAGGGAACGTTCTATTACCACTAACTCAATCGTGGAAGCATACTTGAGCCTGTCCTCGATCTGTCGGGCTTTCTCATAACTACTCATTGCTCGCCAGCCAAGAGCTACTTGGGCACCTTACGATGCTTTTACTTTGTGAAAGTTGGAACAGTACACCATATGTTCCCTCAGTCTACTTCCGTTCATAGTGAATGAAACAGCTGTATCCTAACAGCTGTTGGAAGATATAAGATTAATGGGGTTAAAAGCAACCTCCCCCCCCAAACACTGCCCTAAAATTAGAGAGAATGTGTTAAATGGCAGAAGCCCCCATATAACTTTTACAAGAGTATTCATAAAATGTTACCAAAGAACTCCAAAGTTCTGAAAAACGGCATAGCTCTCTACACAGCTTCGACTGAACATTCAAGTCTCAAGCATACGGCTAAAGTTCAGCCACTGAATTCTGTGAACACTTAATTATCCACGAGAGTCTGGATATTTTTATCTAATATGATGTCTCTTCCCAAAAATGATTTAAAAGGGATTACAATGTAATCCTATAAAACACATGCAAAACAAGAATGAGAAAACAGATTTTTTTCAAACAATGGTGATGGAAAGATAAACAAGTTAAAAAACAAAAAAGCAATCAGAGCCATTTAACTTCCCTGGAAACCAAAGAAAGGAAGGATGGATCATACATATTTTTTTATTACCACGCCCTCAAGAGAGAACTTCTAGTACTATCAAAAAGGAATAACCACATGGGTTCTTGTGCAAAGGAAATTAACGGGGCCATGTATAAAGAAAGTCTAGGAATAATGAAAATATCAGCCAGGTTCAGGAACACCGGCCAATATCAGAGAGTCAAAGTCCAGAGATAACCCACCAACTGCTAAGCTTTTCTCTCCAATTTAATTCAATAAATACTGTCAAGCACCAACTGCATGCACATTTCATAACACAAAAATGAAGATCGCAACAATGTCCTAAAGGCACAAATAAGCATGAAACAAAACGTTCACAAATAAATGGAATCATATTATGGCCAATAAGAGAAAAAAAAAGTGTTTTGAGAGCACAGAGGAGGAGTGAACCAAGATAGTTTCAGGGAGGAAGAGACAGGCAAGCCTTTGAAGGCTAGAGAGGGTGGGATGGGGGTTGGGTAACATCTCTGCTGGAAACAAACTGAACTGTCAACACAGGCACACAGAGAGCACAGTGCACAGCATGGTAGGGGAATGCTGAGTTGTCTAGGGAGGTCGGTAGGGTGCAACTGGAAGGAAGGACACAATAAGTAATGGGGGAAGAGAGAGAGATGGGCAAGCGTGTGGACTGGACACGATCAGGCGTGCCACATTTAAAATCCAGATTTCATCCTCCAGGTAGTGAGGATTAACCAGAGAATCCAACCAGAGCTGTTTTTTTCACAACACTGTTCTGACGGTTGTTTCTAAGAGGGCTGATGGAGCAAGAAAATGGAGGCAGAGAACCCAGATTAGAAGCCAATGGAACAATTCAAACAAAACGAAAAGCCAGAATTCAGGCACTGGTATGAGAATGGGTAGTAAGGGAACAGCTGTGAGAGCTACTTGTAGACAAAGAATTGGCAGAATTTACTGATCAGAGCAAAATTTGGGGCTACATCCTCTGGTAATCCACCCTTGACCTCTCCAGTCCAATTTGGGAGCTCTTTTTCTGGGCTTGCTTCTATCATGGTGGGAGCTAGGCTTATAATTGTTTACTGTCCTCTCTTCCCTCCCCTTTCTGCCCTCCCTCCCCTAATCCCCTATGATTTTTTTAAATCATTTATTCTGTTTATGTTTGAGAGAGTGAGTGTGCGTGGGGGAGGGGCAGAGAGAGAGAAAGAGACACAGAATCCAAAGCAGGCTCCAGGCTCCGAGCTGTCAGCACAGAGCCCAATGCAGGGTTCGAACCCATGGAATGCAAGATCATGCCCTGAGCCAAAGTCAGATGCTCAATTGACTGAGGCACCCAGGTGCCCCGACTGTAAACCATTTAAAGGAAAGACTGTCTAATAAATATTGGTAACCCTTGTACCTGGCAGAGTAGCAGCTCGTTACATAGCTTAGTGAGTGAATGCAGGAGTGCTGAGCACAACAAAGATGAGAGGCTATTAAGGGACAGAGAAGAACCCTGACTAATACGGCAAGGTGCACTCATTTAAATGCCATCTTACACGGACGGCAGAAGGAGTCCAAATTGTGCTTGTCTTTAATTATTAAAGATTTCTTAAGCTTTTGTTTAGAAGCTCAGGATTTCAAGCTTGCCTTCAGAAATTATACTCATAAAAATTTAATGGTATAATGCTACAAAATTACCTTTTAGTAGAAAATACTTCCTCAATCTAACAGCAGAGAAAACACATAAGTTCTATGTAAAAATACCTAAGTGGAAAGTAGTCTTAATTTCAACCGAAAAAGAATAAGCATTCTTTTTATCCCATTTATATATTTCCTTTTCCTCACAGTGTTGGACTGATAAGTTCATCTGAAGGATGCTCAGAGTAACCGGTCTACCTGGTTTTGAATAATGAAAGACATTTATCTTTATAAAATACAATTGCCTGTTTGTCTCTATTTTTCAAATGCTTCAAATGCACTTCAATTCTAGGCAACAAGTTTTAGATCATTTACTAGTTGCTGTACAGTATTCATAAAACTAATTACAACTTTCCTGACCTTGCCGTTAATTTGCTTAAAAACATGTTTAAACATTAAGTGAATTAATGGAAGATTATTCAGATCCTAGAGAAACACCATGGAATTGTGCAAATAGTAAGAGAACTAGCCTCAGAAAACTGAGCTCTAATTCTTGTCCTGCCACTTACTAGCTGTGTGAATCTGGACAAGTCACTTTTTCTGAGGCTCAATTTTTCCCATCTGGACAAAGGGCTAATAATTGCAACCACCTCCAGGTGCTGTGAGGTTTAAGGTAAAGTAACAAATGGACAAGCTATCTCCCAACTGTAAAGCACACTACAGATGTGAGGCATTGGGGGAAATAAAAAGACTTGAGAGCAAGAGGAGAAGAATGGGAATCAACAGCCTCAGCTCTAACTGCTCCGTTACTGACTGGTCTCGTACTAACTAGTTCCTGATGCAAATCACAGGCTCTCTCTGGCCTCAGCCTCCTCATTTAAAAAGTGCTGTTGCATCTGATGGTCTCACAGTTTCCCTGGCCCGGCACTACAATTTTACTATTCTAAATTTTTTTTAATGTTTGTTTATTTTTGAGAGAGACAGAGACCCAATGCAAGCAGGGGAAGGGCAGAGAGAGAGGGAGACACAGAATCCGAAGCAGGTTCCAGGCTCTGAGCTGTCAACATAGAGCCCAACACAGGGCTTGAACTCACGAGCCGTGAGATCATGACCTGAGCCGAAGTCGGAGGCTCAACCGACTGAACCACCCAGGCGCCCCTACAATTTTATTATTCTAGAGGTATCAGTTCTTGGTACTACCATGTGATTGTTCAGGAAGTGCTTTCTCAAGTAAGTCAAAGGCCCAGTTCTTATTTCTTCCTGAGGAAATCTACCCAGAAAAATAATGATCAGAGTTGAGATTTTACCTGTAGTAACACTTTCCAATCTGCACTTTCCACCACCAGTCCTTGTACTGAGAGTACTCTGTGGAGAGGGCAGCCAAGTCCAAAGCCTTTGAAAACAACTCATTTTAGATTAGGATTTTCTTTTCTAACAATAAACAGAAACAATAAATAATGAAATGAACCGTGTAATTAGCATCAATCAAAACATGCATTAGAAATCAGACAGAAACTCAAGTTGTTCATGTTTCCAGATGGCTCCACCAATTTTCCCTAAATAATCAGTTCCAGACCAGAGGGCTGACAGCAGATGAATAGTAAAAACTGATCAAAGAAAAGCAGATGGACAATATGTTAGAATACAATGCTAATATACAAGGCTTAAAATGGATATTTAAAAATCCCCCAAGTTGTACCCTCCCCCCACCCTTTATCTACCATCCAATGATCCCTGTAAAGTCAGTGGTGGTCAAGTCTTTGGTGTGTCAGCCAGGTCCAACTTCAGGCCCCACTTTACAGACAGATGTAGAGAAATAGAAAAAGGTCAAGTAAGCAGACAGAAGAAGGCCTGGAAAACAGGATCGTGAAGAAGAGTCAAAGGACAAGGGCACTTGGGTATCTGCTGTCTTCAACCACCATTGTTCCATCATCCTGACCTCGCCTCACGTCCAGTGATGCTGAGGGTCAGACCTGCCTTTGCTGCAGACTGAAAAAGATCTGAGTTGCTTGCATATTTTACATGGGTTTATCCCTCTCTCTCCAACATCTTCTAGTTTGTTCCTTCCAGTGTTTATAGATGACTAAATAGGAATTCACATGTTATACAGAAGTAGAAACCATTTGGACAAAAAGGAAAGCAAATCAATCTTTCCACAAATTTGAAGCTCATGTAAAGATCTAGTGAATAAAAACTCAAGTTATTAGTTAAAAGAGAATTCTCACGTTTTATGATACGAGTCTTTCTCTCAAGATTGGAAAACTCTTACTCTTTAGCCAGTGTTAGTATAATCATTATATCCCACAGTTAAAGTATCTCTCAGATTTACAGTTCTGTGATCTCAGAATATATCCCATATTATTGTCCATGTCTTAATGTGAACTCATTGCTGAAATGCAAGCCAGATGAGTTCCTTTGATGTCCCACCACAGAATTAATAACTTTTCCTTGTGTTTCCTCATCTTCCCTTACTCCAGGGGAGACTTCTAAAGATGCAAACTCTTTATAAAGGAACAGTGTCACCATGCTGAGGTTCTAATGCACCTGAAAATCAAAACCTCTATTTGAAAGCTATGTGAATTAAAAACAAGCCACATGCTACTCTCGTATGCTTATTTTTCTTTTTTCCTCCAAGCCAGAAATAAAAGTGGAAGCAAAAAATGGGGAAAAATTATAACTTCAGTTAGATTATCTCCCAAAATACTTGAAAAACATATTCTCAATCAGCTCAATTTGGGACTGCATTGTAAATATCTGAACATGTTAATTTTAACTTAATCTTTATAAAGAACTTTTCCAGCAGATAGACCATATACACTCTCTTGTTTAATATAAAAGACCTTCTATTTTTTCAGAAAAATATGTCTTTCTCAATTTGCTACATATTCTAATTTCCCAAGGTTAGATTTAGTGCTTGTTACAGGCTGCTGATTTTGTTTATGGTCCTAAAACAAGTCTTCCTATGTAAGACCTCTGTGTTTGTTCTCAACCGATTAAGGAAATTAATATGACTTATTGATATGGAATAAAAATGTAAAAAATATACATTTTAATGATCATTCCTCAAATGAACACTGAGGCTGCACTAGACAAAACTATTTATGACTATTTCAAATGGGCTTTAAGTTCCCTGAGAACAGGCACCCCTTCTTACACATCTCTGTGGTTCTGATATGTTGCTATGCTGTTAAGAGGCACTCAAGGATGATGTGTTGATTGAATTAATTCTATTCCTTATTTCTGACTTATACTGAAAATAACTTAAGAGCCAAACAAAATTCATAGTAGTAAGATTTATAATTAAAAGAAACTAACATTTTAAAATGTTAAAGTGATGACAGATCTTTATTTCTTTAAAGTCTTTCTCAATTTTTCAAAATAAATGACTATGGGACATTTAAGAATCTTTGAAAAATCAATCTAATATCAAGATATTCATAAAGGCCTAGAATGTCATATAAAAGCCATAAGTTTATAAAAGTCCACAGGAGAGGGGACCTTGGCAGATCTAGGCTACATAATGTTTGTGAATACAACCAACCGAGCATCACAGTGTATTTCTTTTTTTTTTTTTAATGTTTATTTATTTTGAGAGAGAGAGAGAGAGAGTAGGGTACAGGGAGAGAGGGAAGATCCCAAGCAGGTTCTGCACTGTCAGCACAGAGGCAGGGCTTGATCCCACAACCGTGAGATCATGACCTGAGACAAAATCCAGAGTTGGACACTTAACTAAGCCCCCCAAGGCGTCCCATCCAGTGTATTTCTAAGTGACAGTGCTCCAACCATTAATATTTTTAAAAACCAGTCATCCTTTAGCTATTGTTATAGTTGTAACAACTTCAGGATGATGAAATTAAAGAGCATATGGAAATAAAGATTCCAGAATCAACCCACATGCCACTTTAATTTTGCCAATACTGCCAATATAACCCCAAAAGGCACAAGCGAGGAGGGAAGGGAGTTATTAAGAACTCAGAGGCAGAAATACGGTTTTCTATAAGTCAGCTTTACTTCTTCTTATCATTTAGCTATTACTTCATAACATTCTCTATATTTACCTCCAGTATCCTCCATATTTGTCTGCAGATAAACACAGAATCAACCACCCACATGGCACTTAAGTTTTGTCAACACTGCCCCCACAAATGGAAAAAGCATTAAGAATGGAAAGACACAAATATAGTTTTCCATGGGAAGATCAATTTCATTCTTTCTTAAGTACCACTTCACATTATCCTCATTTGTCTATTGTATGTTCGTGTTTGTGTGAAATGGTTTATTTAAAAAGAAATCTGGAGGCCACCCAAAGTAACCAGTATAAAAGCACCTCTGATTTCTTAAGAATGTTAAAAAAAAAAAATCCTCTTTTCTTTTTCCAGATAATCTCATAAAACAGAGTTTGTGGAAAAAAGGCATGAAAATGCATGCTTTCTGCTCATTACCTAAATCCTTCTTCCTTTCAGAAAATAACATTTGTGATAAAAATCTAAAATGACATCTTAATGGGACAATCTGATCCATAGCAGAACTATAATGCAATGAGTCCATAACAGAGTAAGAAAACAGAAACGGGGCATCTGTCCTGCTCGATCCTCCTCACATCCGTCACAGTACCCAATAATTATTTGTTTCAAGAATAACCCAGTCGAGAAATAAACCAATCAATAAATTCATGAATAAAAAGGAAAACAGAGGAACCAACAATTTGTGCTTTTCACAAAATAAAAACAAAAATTTCTTAATTTCATGTTCTATAAAATATATGTATTGAGGGTAAGCAGATGAAAATAACAAGCAGGATATAATTAATTACAAATATTTTATTTTATTACTGCCCCTAATTTATAGCTAAACTTATAAATGAAAAGTTGCTATAACATTATTGAAAATTTTGGAAAAAATTGGATAAAGTTTTGGTAAAACTGGATACTTTCCATTACTGCCACAAGGTATAGTTTTTCAATTTACTGTCGTACTCTTTTCAATTTACCGTTGGCACCATGGAGGCATTTAACAAATATCTGTAGAATTAACACACCTTAGTTCTATAATACTTTTATTTCCTTTTTTTTTCTTTTTGGTAATACCTTCTAGCATATGTTATAGTATATATTTAGACTAATAACTATTTAACATACGTACTAAATGTTATATTCTGTGGGCTTAACGTTATAAACACTTTTCTGTTTCTGCCCGAGTTTTGTAATTATGATTTTTTTAATGGCTGCATAAAACGCTAGGATGCAGTGTAGTGTAACTTAGGTTGTTAATCCAGATTGCTTAGTTACTACGGCTAATGCTACAATGAACATCTGCAAATAGAGCACTTGTGAAATTTCTTAAGAAGTTAAAATTACAAAAAAAAAAAAGTTAAAATTACATACACAATAGGAATATGTTATCTTATTCTGTTTTATATTACCATACTCTTTTCCAAATTATTGTACCATTTAAAATATCATCTATATCAGGGTAACAATTTACTCCACTCTTTCCCAGAATTTTTTTTTTCAAATTTCAGAAATGTGAAATTGAAAGTCCAAATTCTTTAAGTTACTTTTTTGTGTTAGAAAGTGCATCTCTAGTGTGCTTGTTTACTGGCATTTTCTCTAATGTCAATTTTCTGTCACTGGATCATTTCCATTTCCACAAAAAATTTCCTAACAAATTTAGATAAGCTTTTTCTTATTTAACAAACACTAACATTTTAAAATCATGCTTATGTACATATTTCATCCTTCTGTTGTCCTTTTACATTTGTTTGGTTTTGTTTCTGTTCACTGTGCAGAGATATATGTAAGTCAGTATATGAATATATACTGAGATATATATGAATCAGATATATATGAATCCATAAGTCTCTATTGTTTGCTAGTTTAAATTATTTTTCATTCTTCACTAGTCAAATGTCTAAAAGAAAGTCTTTAAACAAATTTTCTCAACAGTGTTGTTTAATGAAGCATAAGGATCTGTTTCCAAAAAAAGTAAAAAATTGTGCTCAATGTTGCTTGTTTCTAGAGTATTGAGTCTTTCACTGTTCTAAAGAATAAAAATACAGGGGCACCTGGGTGGCTCAGTCGGTTAAGCGTTCAGCTTCTGCTCAGGTCATAATCTCCCAGCTCGTGGGTTCAAGCCCCACATTGGGCTCTGGGCTGACAGCCCAGAGCCTGGAGCCTGCTTCGGATTCTGAGTATTCCTCTCTCTCTGCCCGTCCCTGGTTTGTGCTCTTTATCTTTCTCAAAAACAAATATTTTTTTAAAAAATTTTTTTAAAAAAATAAAAATCTAAAATTTGTAAGTGGGGACCCCAGCTCTCAACAGTAGTTTGTATCACTTCCTTGCTACTGAGATCTATTTGAGAGTCATTTTTGCTGTGCTTTTTCTCTTAATTTATGGACTTCCTTCATTGAGCTAGGAGACACACACCCTCCTATTTGTTTATCAAGCTCTGGTCCTCAAATCCTGTTCATGCTCCCAGCTCTATTTGCCTACACTAGGAGGCCTAGCATTCCAGCCTTCGATTTTTAATTTTTTAAATGTTTATTTATTTTTGAGAGAGAGACACACACACAGCATGAGCAGGGGACAGAGAGGAGGAGACACAGAATCCAAAGCAGGCTCTAGGCTCTGAGCTGTCAGCACAGAGCCCGACACAGGGCTCGGACTCACAAAGCACGAGATCATGACCTGAGCCAATGTCAGATGCTTAACCGACTGAGCCACCCAGGTGCCCCCCCAGCCTTCTATTAATCATCGCCTTTCAAGCTACATTCTTCAGCAGTAGTCCCCAATCCTGGCTGAAAACTAGCATTGCCTGTGGAGCTTTTACAAACAACAGATTGACCAGACATACTCGTGGGGATTCTGATTCAGGAAGTCTAGCAAGGATCCAGAAATCCATGACATTAAAATTCACCAGGTGAGCAGTGCCTGGGTGGGTCAGCTGGTTAAGCGTCTGACTTCAGCTCAGGTCACGACCTTGTGGTCCATGAGTTTAAGTCCCACATCAGGCTCTGTGCTGACTGCTCAGAGCCTGGAGCTTGCTTCTGATTCTGTGTCTCCGTTTCTCTTCTGCCCCTTCCCTACTCACACTCTGTCTCTCTCTCTCAAAAATAAATAAATGTTAAAAAAATCTTTTTTAATAAGTAAAATCAATGAAATTCACCAAGTGATTCAGAAACAGCTGGATTTAGGAACTACTTAAGAGCCCTAGGATTTGAGGGGCAGGAGCTCAGAGAGTGGAGGAGTAAGGAGGTGGCCCAGTGGGTGTATTCTTGGTCTGTTACTTCTGCTTGAACTCCTGCAGCCCTGCTTTTTGTCTGTTTTCTACAGCAGGGTCTGGATAAGGTTTTGTTTGAAGAAAAAGGTTTGTGCTGTTTAAATAAAAAATTTGAAAGTCGCTGCTCTGTTTAAGATCAAATGTTTTTAATCAATGAATATGAAGAACTGTGAAAGCATTCTATATAATACATCATACGTAAAGGTTAAAGTCTGTTAGAATCTTTAGAGTCTTTAAGATCCTTAGGATCTTTAGAAGAGAAGCTCAGTTAGTGCAGAGAATAAATCCTATTTTATTTCACTGTGGCTCCTACTCCTCAACGCCATTATATCAATGCCAAGATGTAGAATGACATCCTTGAGATGAATGTATTGATAAAGCCGTCATCCCTGTGATCTCCAAACAGCATACGATCTGTCTTTCTGAACCCATGGTCTACAACTCCTCCCCTCACAGACCTCACTACAGCCACCCTTGCCTCCTTCCTGCTCCTCGAACAACCCACGCATGCTCCCACTCAGGGTTTTTGCGGTTATTCTCTCTGACTTACATATTCTTCCTACACAGAACTGCACGGTCTGCCCCCCACCATCAGGTCTCCGATTAAGTGTGTTTTCAGAGTGGATTTCACTGACCACCTCCCACCCCATCCAAAATGGCATCTTCCCCCATGTCACTGTATTCGCTTCCCTGTTCTTTCACTTCTGTAGTACTTACTATCCCATGACATGTTACGTGTCTCTAAATGTGCTAATTATCTCTATTCCTTGCACAACCAGAATATAACCTCCAAAAGAGCAGAGATTTTTGTCTGCTTGCTTCACTCTGTAATCTCAGGGCTAGATCAGGGCCTGGCACACCACGGTGGCTCAGAAATTTGGGGATGAAAGAACAAAGGTCTCTTCAATAAATAAATCCTCCAAAAGTCAAGATACAGCTTTATGTTATGTAGAGATTGACTCATTTATGAATAGGAACGGTGTTTGGAGGTTTCTTTATAATGACGGTATAACTCTATGATTTTACATGTCATACTGTGACTCTGACCAGCTTTACATGAAGTGAAAAAGGCGTGTACTGACTTATTTACAGAAATGTGCATGATTTCTGCTCCAACCTTAGCTTCCTCTCTTCCCTACGTGGCCACGTCCACTAGCACTCATCACAGACAACTTCTACATTCTGTGTATTGGGCCTAGGCTCTCACCTACATTTAGTACCACATCTTCCAGTACATGCAAGTATCTGCACTTGGATAGCCTGTCATAGTTTCAAACTACAAATGCCTTCAAGTGCATTACCCAGCTTCCTTAGAAACTGACTTCCTTCCCTAATTATCCCATTTCTGTTAGTAAAACAATCATTCTTCTTGTAGCATCTTTAGGAGACAGATTTGACATGTTTCTTTCCTCTGTCCTCCACATCAAATCTATCATCAAGTTCTGCCACTGCTTTCTTTAAAAATGTCTCTCTGATGCTCCCACTTCTTACTATATGGCCTATTTATTTCTCACCCCATATCTTGCTCGTGTTTTTAACCCTTTCTTTACGTTTGTTTCCCCTCCTTCCCAAAAATCTGACTGACTTTGTGGATCTTTACTAATATCACCCTTTTGAATTTTTTTTCCCCTTTGCTACCTGGTGACAGTTTCACAGCTTGGCAAGTACCTCTTTAATTGCCTCATTATGCCAATTTTATTTTCTCAGCTGGACTGCATGCCTGATAGAGTCAGGAAAAAATATATTTTTATTAGTTTTCCTAGTATATGGCATTGTGATTGACACACAGAAAACACAACTGAGGAAAACGTTTTTATTTCCCTGAATATTTAACATATGCATATAAAGCTTTTTCCCTAAACTAATAAGAAAATGAGGGAAAGTACTATCATTAGACACTGCAGAATTAACTACGTTCAATTTGACAAAATTTGTGAAGTTACTGGTCATTTGCATATTAGCATGTAAAAAGTGAGGGGGCGCCTGGGTGCCTCATTCAGTTAAGTGTCTGACTTCAGCTTAGGTCATGATCTCATGGTTCATGAGCCCCACATTGGGCTCTGTGCTGACAGCTTGGACCATGGAGCCTGCTTCGGATTCTCTGTATTCCTCTCTCTCAGCCCCTTCCCTGCTCATGCTCTGTCTCTCTTAAAATAAATAAACGTTAAAAAAAAAAAAAACTTTTTATAAATGAAGAAGTCCTATGCATATCACCCTAAAAGTCTGTTAAGAGACTACAAAGATGTTTAAGTGTTATTGAAGCTGGGTGATGGGTGATACTGGCTCATTATATTATTCTCTGCACTTGTGTGTTTGAATTTTTCTATCATAAAATGTTAAAGGAGGGATAAGGGGTGTGCTACAAAAAAACAGAAATACACATATTAATAAACCTATAATTCACTATATGGACTACAGAAAAAAATGGATCAACAACGCTATTAGTATAAAAAATAAACTGTAGCAAAAGCACATTATACAATATTCTCAACTATCTATATCTTGCTTTTTAGTGGAAATCTATGTAGTCTATGGACCAGGCACAGTTCTTACCTCTTCTATATTTATACAACTTTTCCTGTTGAAAATAACAGTGGATTTGAAAGTATTAGTAATGCTCCAATTTTTAATAATTCCGTCTGTTTATAAGGTCAGAAATAGAACATTTCAGAATTGAAATCCCCAAAGTCAGAAAAATTACAATAAAAGAAAAGAGCATGAATTCAAAACTTACAGTCTTAACATCATTTTCATGATGAAAGATATATTCAAACAAAGCCTATGAAGAAAAAAAAAAAGGCCAAAAATACATTAGATTTTATTTTACCAAAAGCACTCTATTGGTATATCTGATACGGATATACTCAGACCATTTTGACAGCAGCTGGGTTGAACCAAAATAACAGGTACACTAAACGTGCCTTCATAAGTAAAGGGTCTATCTATCATTTGTTATAATCAGCATTTTAAAATACAATGCTTTATACTTGATTCTTGTTTTTACAAACTGGAAAACTGAAATAACTGAACAAGGTTTTTCGTATCATACACACTATTTTACTACAAAGAGAGATGAAAAGACCCACTCTGAGATTATCCTAAAACAGAGTCAGCCCATTTTTTTATACACTCTGCACATGTTATACAGTCATTATGATAATGATAATGACACTTTAGACATGGGAAAAATCCAGAAATTCCTTCTGAAACAAAGTAGATCTTAGGCGTAAAGTGGGATGTGTACATGACTCTAATGTGCAGCTAGGTCTGAGAACCATTATTTTAATACTTCCCCCAGCTCATCTGGATAAATAAGCATTGACCGAATTACCTCTTAGTGGTATCATGTTTGTCCATAAAACCATCAGTGCACCCTTGCAAAGAGGTTAGCGTATCAAGGTTATTAACAAAGAAGACTTAAGAGGCAACCAAAGGAAGAAAAAAGAAATCAGGACAAGGCCCTTCTTTTAAAAACTATACCTGACCCTCCATTCGCTCGGTGATAAAGAAGAAAAGTTAAGAGTACAGCTTGTGCTCCCGTTGCTATGAAAGGAGTAGAGACTGAAGCAATCAATGCTAGAAATGAGTCTTGATGAGTAAAGGCAAATTGGAAACCAAAGACAGAAAAAAAACCTGGCATTACTTCTATAAAAAAGCACAAAATCTGATTCAGTTTAAATCTAGTAACAGACCAGGTCTGTCCTGGAAGCATCATAGTTTGAGGGAGATGCCTCCATGGGCTACACTCCCTGAATAGAAAACAGCAATGGTACCAACCAGCCATCCAGCCACCTCAAATAAATGGCCGAAAAGGGCAGGGGAACTGGATACTCCATATGAGTTGCTGTTAATACTTCACTCTCGTGAAGGTAAGGGAAATACACATAGCTTTACAATTTTGCTAAATGAAGTTGACAGGATTGCTGTCAACTGAGAAATTAAAACATCACGGGCATTATTATAGGCTAATTCCCTATCAACTGACATTTCTTTTTCAGCTTTTAATTTCAAGTCTGTATGGCTCATGTCCATTCTTATATAACCTCGTGTTTGACATTTAGTAAATATGTTAAATGCCATTAGAATTCAGATTCAGAATGAGCTCAGCACTGATGCATAGAATTCACAGACATTACAGCTAAAAACTTGAGCTAGGGTTAGACCAGTTTCAGCAACAGCTAAATGCTCATGTCTCTGAATTATTCCAAGCTCAACTTCAAGTTTATTTTTACACTAGAAAGGTCACGGGCCCCACCTTTCCCTCTCAGTCTCTCTTTTTCTCACTCTCACACATACACACACTTACTTTCACCCTCCCTTTCTCCTTAACATAAAGAAGCATCTAATCTTTGAGTAGTTAGAATTAGTAAGGTAATTCTCAATGAGGATCACTCAAGCCAGACAATGGCTTATGGAGATGCTTGCCTAATTAGTAATTAAACGAACATATTTTTTTCATCCTCTTTTTGACAGTCATAAAATTCTACAAGGATAGAAAATTATTTTTCTGAGAATAGTCCAAGAGGGAAAAGGAAAACACACACACACACACACACACACACACACACACACACACACACACACACACACAGATGACCTTATAAATTTCATTCCATGAAGATGATGCTGCTTGTCTGCTTTGTTTGTTATCAATTACTATTTTTTGTTATAAGTGACTACAATTTCCTATGCAATGGTATTGTATACTTTATTTCTGATTGACTTTCCTTAACTCAAAAGACTAAGAGGAATTTTACACAGTAATTAAACATTTCCATTTCAAGCAAGATATGGCCTTTCCTTCACAAAAGAAATTTTTTTTATTTCCTACAATGTTATCAGGATAACATATCTAACATTACTACTTAATAACATAAAATCATTTTAAGTACATACCTTTGCCAATTTAGGTTTCTGGGCATATTTTGTTAAATTCAGTCTAGATAAATTTATAAAAGGTCCATCAGGACTTGTAAGCATGGAAGCCTATGGGGAAAAATGACAGAACAAGAAATCTGAAACTCCCTCTGGAAATATAAATTGAGTGTAATGAGCATAAGTAAAAAGAACCACCTTCAAAAAATCTGCCATGTGACTTTACTATAACAATAGCAAAAAAAAGATATAACGTAACACCAAGCTACTCTGGTAATACAAAGATAGGGTAAAGCTGACAGAATTTACCGTTCCCAGCCTGACAAATCTTCCAGTTGTGCTGGTGACTGGGCGAGCTGTGTAGGCAGTTCTGGGTGTTCTGATGGCCTGTTCCATAGTGCCAGGCCTTCCGCTCTGTGTGCTGGGTCTAAGGAAACCTGTAATGGGCCTTCCAGCTTGAGTGATTGGCCTGTGAAGTGTGTACATTGTGAAAATACCAAGAAGATCAATAAGGGAAGATTCTCATACAATCTGGTCAGTATTTAATGGCAGAAGGTATGAAACAGAAGTACATACCTGATGGCTGGACTAGGCCCTCCTGTCTGATTAGTTCCAGGCAGTTTCAAGGATGTTCCCGGGCCTACGACATGAGATGGCAAATTCAATTTATAGATTAGTTATTAATCTGTAAAAACTGTCAGCTGTTGTAATTTTCAGAAATGTGCCGGCCTGGTGAAAAAGACGTTAATGACAGGAAATATATTAGGGAAAGGTGTTTGAGACTGATATTTATTAAAAATCATGGTATTTTATGTTCTTACATTTAATCTTCACACTAAGTCTGTAAGGTAGGCTGTATTCATCCATTTAGCAAAAGCTTAGAGGGTTTAGTAAACAGGTCAACCTATTAATAGAGGTGGGTTTCAAACTCAAGTCTGGCAGACTCCAGAGCACCCAAAGACGGTTCTATGCTCATAGTGTATTTCTGATACAAACTTCTCCCAACAAAAGATCATGTACCCACAATATATAGAATTTAGACATTTTAACTCCAAAAGAACAAAATGATGGGGGGAAAAAGGAATTTTAGCATGAACCATATGTATTTTTTTTCCTCAATTTCCATTTGAAGCTTTAAAATAGTTATTATCTTGGGGCACCTGGGTGGCTCAATCAGTGAAGTGTCCGACTTCAGCTCAGGTCACGATCTTGCAGTTTGTGGGTTTGGGCCCCAAATCGGGCTGTGTGCTAACAGCTTAGAGCTTGGAACCTGCTTCAGACTCTGTCTCCCTCTCTCTCAGCCCCTCCCCTACTTGCATTTTGTCTCTCTCTCTCTCAAAAATGAACATTAAAAAATATTTTTAATTTATTATTTTTCAAAACATAAAAATGACTGACAACAGTTATAACTAATAAATACCAGCAAGACCACCATACATTACGGTAATCACTAAATACCATTTGCTCCAACACATCTGCAAGCTGGGGGCTGGGTCTCTGCGGCAATCCCAGTGGGCATTCACAGGCCAGTGTATTACCCCATCACCTCATATCATGCATTAGAGCAAATCACCTTCAATTATTACAGTGAAGTGATGTTGTCCAAAGATCCTTTTTTTTTTTTAATCCTTTTAGAAGACTTGAGTTGTTTGGATGCTTCCTGTGTTTCAACTCTCGGATAAACAATTTTCTGTTATATTAGATAACCAGTTCAGCTAGAATCCATTTTAAATATAAAATCTGTTTAAATGCATAATATAGCTTGTATTGAAAAATTGTTTTATACAGCAATCCCACATCTTAAGTTTAAGATAGTGTAATTGAATTGCGGAAGGAAAGTCTTTGTACTATATGACAGGATAGAGACCATTAACCTGAAGCAGTGTTTTTTTCATGTATATAATGTCTTGTGTTTATTTTATACACATGTAGTATTCTTCCTCCTAATGGCATTTCATTTACTTAAGTGAAAAACCAATACTTACGTGGAACTTGAGCAATAGCATTTTCATCCAGCATCATTTCTGCAATTCCTTCCTGATCTACGTCAATTTCATCTACATATACCATTTCAGTGAGTGCCCGTGCCTTCAAAATCCAAGCTGCCTATAAACATGGATAAAATAAAGCACACATTAAGTAGTATTAGAAGTACTGCCTAGCCTACAGAAGATTTATTATCGTCTAAATTTTATTAGGCATGTTTACCGTTTAATACATTATGCTAATTTAAAGAGCTATTTCAAGAAACTAATACAAGGCAAGGTCATTACTAATCAAGAAATGCCCATTAGATCAATTACCTAGTAGTCTTCTAACATGCCTTTTTGTAAGTAAAAGAAGAACTTCAGAGAAAATTTTACTGGAATAATAATTCGAAAATCAATCAAGAAAGCCCTGACCACAGTGCTCTTTCTGCCTTCCTCCTTCAGGACCAAAGTCCCTCATGAAGACCTCCCTGATGGTTTAGTTCTAAACCTACTTTCCTCTTGTCTTTCTCACAGAGCATTCTCTTTACACTTCCATCAAATGTACTCACATATTCGAGAAACACTGTAATTATCAGGCATAGGTTAGCTCCCTTCCCCAAAACACAAGCCTTTTTACCTTGTTCAGTTCTGAATTTTCCATAACACCTATGGTTTTTGCACATAATAGGTATTCCAAAAGTGTTGAATTGAACTAAGAGCAATTTCTCCCAATTCCCAAGAAGCTAATCAACAGAGTCTTGGCTGCTTTGTGATCTAGCCAGTAGAAAACCTGCTAGAAAGTGGTTGGGGGGGGGGGGGGGCGGGGAATGGAAAAGGTAATTAAGGAATCTGGAAAATATCAACTTCACTCTACCTTGAGAAATTAGATGTCAAGGTGTGCACCATTAAATATCTTGCTCAACATTTAAAACAGCTTTATCAGAAATGTTTACCTTTCTGCTTCACTACAGAACAGAAGCAGAGAACAAGAAAGCTCGGTGTCCTTGAGCAGCAGCACAGACCTGATACTCTATAGTGCAGAGGAAGCAGCAGCGAGGGAAGTTTGGCGGGAGGCAGGGTAGGGCTCACCATACTAGGGAACCGGCTGTGAAGCCGGCTGAAGGAAGAACAGACTGAGAGAGGAACAGACGAGAGCTACAGAGTTCCAAAAAGTCCTCGCGTAAAGAACCCAAGATGCATTCAATCAGTCGGTCCATACCTATGGAGCACTTCCTAGTTACATGGCATTGGGCTAGGTTCTGAAGAGGAAGCATGAGAAGATTAAAACTTGGATCCTAATTTCCCTGAACACATCACCTACTGAATTAATTGACAAGGCAAAGTAGGGCATGATAGGTGGCAGGTGTGTGGTATAGACAATAGTTTTATAGGAATTAAAAAGTAGAGATCCTTTTGTGGGCTAAAATAACTGGAATGCATGCATTAGACAAAAGTTCTTAAGGAAAAGGAAAATTCTTCATGCTTTCACTTTAATGGTAATAAAAAAGGCTGCCTTCATAGCCGTACGTTCCTAAAATGAAATTATATTTGGTTAGATGATTGGGTTTTTTTAGCTTCTACTTTCCTGGGTGAGATTTACTGGATTCAGATAACTTAAAATGTTTCAACTGTGTGGATTTAACACAATTGAATAAGCAGAATATGGAATCAAAGAATCCATTTGTTAAATAAATAAATAGATAGATAGATAGATAAATTCCAGTTGTAACTGCATCTAACTGTAAGAGCCACTAAAGTGTGGAAACAATTGGAGGTTTTCATTCATCAAAGATCAGGAAGGTCGGCAGATCTTTATAACTCTGCTCAGGGGCCAGGGAAGTCATCTCTGGCTTCAACTCATGGTTTAATTTAACTTCAAAGATGGAAATAAGTAATTCTGATTTATCTTGAGTCTCCACAGCTCATACTGCCCTGCAAGGATCTCACAGCTTTCATTTCTCAAAAGGGCATTCCTTGCTCAGCATGCTGATGGACAGGAAGGATTGCAGCATTTTCTTTGAAACAGTAAAGCAGGATATGGGTGCCACTGGTTCACTCCCATATTACTAGGGAGCACCAATGGCATGCCAGGTCCTGGGGACAGAGAGAAGTAAGCCACGGCTCAACTAGCTTACACAAATTTCGGTGTTGTAGGGAAAGCGCAGTGATAAAAGTCTGGAGCATGCTACGGGAGTACAGAGAGAGGCACCCAGCTGCCTGGGAGTAGAGGAAGGGTAGGAGAAAAGAGTTTGCTAGTGGCAAAGACGGAAAGCATGTATTAGGCCAAGAGAACGGGACAAGGGCAGGCTAGCTTGAGGGCTCAAGGCATGCTTGGTAACTCCAAAACAGTTGAGTACGGTTGAAGAATCAGATTCACCTGAGGCAGCAGTCAGAGAAGAAGCTAGAGAAAAGAGGCAAAGGGCAGTTGAAGGACCCTGTATGCTCCAGTGAGGTGTAGGGACTTTTATCCTGATGATGAGCTAATGAAACTTTAAAACTCCAACTTGGAATCCTAGTTAAATCGACCTTCTAAAAGTCAACTTTTTATTATTATCGTATCACCTATATGGCTGGGTATTAATTATCCCTGCACATATCTTTTTAATAATTAGCATGTACATACCGTTATCTCATAGTTAACTCCATCATTCTTCCTGACATCCAGCCTCCTACTAACCTCTCAGATATTACGGAGGTACAAATTTTTTTAATATTAGGCTAAGTAAAAGAAAAGAAAGTAAATCTACTTTTCCCTCACCACCAAATGAATAAATGCTTCAGAAGCCAAATAGGAACATCTTTTTTAAAAGGTTATTCTATAAAATTTCACTTTTTCAAAAAGGTAAATGGATCTATATTTCAGTTTCTAAAATTTAATTCTTCAGAAGTAGAAATCGTGGTGGGAATCTTTTATATTTAAAGATCTATAATAAAATCTACTTAAACAATTATTTAATTTTAAATTTCATCATTTTTTTGAGAATACTAATCTTCCTGACTTTCCTCTTGTCCTAACACAAATGACCTTGAAAATCACATATCGCTGCTTGCTTAAACATCAGATTGTATTCAAAGAACTGCTCTTGGCAATGTGAACAATTCTTGAGATTTTAATGAAAACAGCAGATGGGGCTTTGGCTTTAAAAAATTTCTTTTTAAATTTTATTTTGGAAACAAGCCAAGTATGTTTTACAGCCCTAAAATCCTGTTTAAGTTTTTCAAGAAGTTCAAAACTAATCAGTGATTACATTAAAATGCATAACAAAGCACAATGGGATGATCCCAAACTGGTCCTTGAATCTAAATAAAAAATACAAATTGGTTTTATTAAATATGTTTAAGTTGTTACTACATGACAGGGTCATGCAGTTTATGTAAATATATTTGAATGCCTATATATTGGAAAGTACTGTGAAATCAACAAAAATCACAGAAGTGCAGGAACTTTTTTAAAGGGAAAAGCATGTGAGTCATTTATATCGTTCTTTACCTGTAAAACATAATCCCATCTCATTCACCTACTGAGGTAGTCTACAGGACATTATTCTTGAGGCAATGATGGAAAGGAAAGGAAAATAATGCCTTACTTGTACTACCTTTGGTGAGGTTGATTCAATTTTAGTTATGAAAAATAAACATACGAAAAGTGAAAAAGTCTACTGACTGAGCAAAACATGTTGAAATTGTCTCATTCCTTTTAATACAGAATTGGAGGCCAAGAGTTTAAGACATAAAAGAAACAATTTTGCTAGATTATTAGTAGAATAAAGCTACCAAGGAACAGTCTGTCTAACCTGAGCGAGCCATCATAAGAATCGGTATAACATCTGACACTCTGCCTACTATACGAAAATGAAAACTTAGCACAAAATATTGAATTGTTATTGTAAAGCCTCATTTATTTTGAAGTTGTGCAAAAGAGGAAGGCAAAATGTATGAATAATGAGCTCAAAAGAATCCCATCAGCCTTGTTCCCTTTTTATTCTTTTAGATCACTATCCAGATAGTGATAGATAATTAAGTCTACAGTAACAGAACAGGAAAGTAATACTAAATACAGGTCCTTCATGAAGTCCCTGCATGGTTTGAAACTTTCAAATGGCATTTACAGTTTTAAAACCATAGCAACAATGTAAACTATTGACATTTTAATTTAATTTTAACAAAACCAGGGCACCTGGGTGGCTTAGTTGGTTAAGCATTCGACTTCAGCTCAGGTCATGATCTCACAGTTTGTGAGTTCGAGTCCCGCATCGGGCTCTGTGCTGACAGCTTGGAGCCTGGAGCCTGTTTCAGCTTCTGTGTCTCCCTCTCTCTGCGCCTCCCCTGCCTTCACTCACACTCTCTCTCTCTCTCTCTCAAAAATAAATAAACGTTAATTTTAACAAAACCTTCCAAAATCACTGAAAAGAAAAAGCACATTACTTACTCTATTTATAATTTAGGTCCTTCTCAAACGAATTGTGCATATATTACGCAAAAAATAGTTTAGTACCATCTATCAATTTGGAAATCAAAATTACGAACACTGCAGACAAATTCCTTTAAAATCCTTTTCAAGAACAGAGTGCTTCATTTTAACCTATTTACGGTGCTTGCTTGATAATACTACACAGGCCTCCATCACAGTACTTTGTATTCTGCTCTCTTGGAAAAGGTCGAATGATTACTCATAGGAACCACATATGAGGTTCAAATTGTTTATTTACTGAAAACCACTGTTAGCATTCTCTCTCATGTGGCAGGGCCAACACCTGGCAATATTTAGGGTGATTTATAGCGCTCTCATCCGTTCTTATTCCCAGACTTACTGGAAACTCCCTTGTGTTAACAGCTTCACTGGCCCACGTGTCCCCCTAACCACACTTCCTCTCCTTGGGCTCTCTCCAGACTCATTCACTGCATCCTCTCCAGTTAGCAGGTCTCTCTGGCCACCTCCCATCTCTAACCAAGATAGTTTGGTAGACAATCTGGCCAGTGTCTCCTCCTGTCTTCTTCATGGTGGCAGGCACCTCGCTCTAAAATCGAGCCCTTCCCAGGCAGGGTGAGCCTACTCTTTACTCAAGATATACCATCCTGTCCATCACAATCTTTTCAGACATTTGGGGCTCTGCTGACTTCTTGGCCCCATTCCTAAGCTCCTGGTTTCCCTTGCTTCCTTCTCTATTTTTCTCATCTTTCTGGCCAACATTGGTCATTTCAAGTCTTAAGACTATAAGACTACTCACCCATAGACACAAAAATATTGGAAATAGAATACTCTACATAAAAAAAAATACTCTACAAAAAAAAATATTGGAAATAGAATACTCTACAGAATGGTAGAGAAGGCTGATTTTATAAAAGCATTAATAGATATGCAGCAGGTTTTCTAATCTATAGGAATGAGTAAGCAACAGGAATTATTGTATTCTCTAAACTAACAGTTGCAGCTAACCCTTTACCTGAGTCACTGGCAATTCAGGATCCGGTTCCTGGAAAGCATTAAGAAGGTAGTAAACATTTTTAGGAAATACAGTTTCTAAAATAAAAAGTCTTAGTGATGAATTAAGTATTTGTAGACGGACTCAAACTCATTGAATAAAAATCCGAATATCCACTTTAATCTTTCTCCACAAGTACTCAAGAGTTCTGCATATACTAATACTAATATTGGTATTAGTGTGTAACTAATATACACTGAAGAGTGCTGAATTTGCTATGATCAGAAAATTCTAATTACTCGAACCTCATTTAAAGCACAGAGAAGTTATCTTAACTACTTGTTTAATGAAGACACAAAATCTCAGAAATTAAAAACAATTTTACAGCTATACCAAGAAAACACTTCCTTATATTCATGGTGGTTAAAGCATTCAGACTTTAATCCCTTGGGGAGGAGGAAGAAAATCCACAACATACTATAAATCTTTCCACTCCACATAAATGGGATTAGCAGCTGAAGATATAAAAAAGTAATTCCAACTGTAATGTGCTCCGAGAAATGTGTATGAATAGACTATGTCATATATATTAGTGTCGGGTGCTAACAAACTCAGGGTTTTTTCCTGTCCAAATTAAATAGAAATCCACTGGGGAAAAGTCAGACTTGTAACAAATTTATTTACGAAATAATCTATACTTCTATATCTACAGTTAGCAATCTGTGCTGAACACTTAACTGGCAGCATGTTTTATTAGGGAAGCTACTAAGAAAAAAGGGAAAGGGGGAAAAAAATCCTTCCTAGCCTTGCTTTCTACAGCTCTAAAACCCAAGGAGAATACTCAAAATATTTTTTAAAGAATATATTATGTGTGCAAGCAATGTTGAAGCCATCTGGTCACCATGCAAGGATAAGCAATTTCTATAGCACGATACACGGTAGGAACACGAGAAGCAAAGATGAAGCTAGGCTACAAAAGCAAAGGCCCTGGAGGGTGGGATTTAGAGAATATTCGGCAAGCAGCTGACCCGAACACAAAACAGCAACTAAGAATACATGGCAGTTGGAGGTTTTCAATTCCAGCGTGCATCAGGAAGATCTGGAAAAGCACAGATTGCCTAGAACCCACAGTCCATAATTAAAGAAACACACCGACACAGGCAATGAGATGACAGAGGAGTAACCCTTTCTATTCCTTCTTCCGTTTATTTGTATACATGTCTGTATGACCCATTATCTCACTTGAGTCTCATAACAACCACCGGAGGGAGGCAGGTAAGCGTTATCCATTTGACAGATAAGGAAACAAATTCAGAGATGTCATGTAATTTGCTCAAGGTCACACAAAGAAGCCAGGCTCTTCCTTGCCAGTGCATCTAGGAGATTAAAACATGAGTTCAAGATAATAAGGCAGGATTGAAGCATCAAGTGTAGGAGAGATAGAAGATAAGTTCCACACAGGGAAAAAAGTTTGCCCATGGTGACTGCAGACAATACTTGAAAAGGAAAACAGAACACACAAGGGCTGGAAGCCTCTAATAGGAAGGAAAAGCTAGAGGCCTGTCATTCTGCCAAGGACAGGAAGATGCTTCCCAAAGTCAAACGGCAGCTCAGCCTCAGTGCTCTGATCACTGAGGAAGGCCTTCGTGCTCTATCTGGTTCTTCTGCCCCACAGGAACACATCTGTGATTTGCCACACCACTCAGGTGAAGTGAGAAGGTCAGAGAAGATGGGCAAGTATAAAGACAGGTGAGGTTGTGCAGATGGAAGATGGAGACAAGGCCCAAACAGGAAGTGAGGCCGAGATCACGATCACGTTAGTTCCACAAGCTTCCCCGGACATTCCTGCACCCTGCTAGGTGCTGAAAACATTCTGTGGGGAATGCACATAATTAAATAAATGCCAATACAATATATGAAATGCTATATTCAAGTTATAGACCAGTTATAGACGACTTAGATGGAGAGGAGAAAAACAATAAGGGAGATAAGAAGGGTGTCAGAGAAAAAGAAAGATATTATTCCGGAAATTACTGAGTGCCAGTGATCTATGAACTATATTCATCATCATTTTTTTTAATGTTTATTTAGAGAGAGCTTGAGCAGGGAAGGAGTAGAAAGAGAGGGAGAGAGAGAATCCTAAGCAGGCTCTGCACTGTCAGCACAGACCCTGACGCAGGGCTTGAACTGGCAAACAGAGAGATCATGACCTGAGCTGAAATCGAGAGTCGGATGCTTAACCGACTGAGCCACCCAGACGCCCCTGTTCAGCATCATTTTATCAATTTCACTGAACACTTTCCTCACAGACACTTTCCAGATTACCAACAATCTTTTCAGAAAAAGATCAATGCCAGAATCCTACATGTAAATATCTCTAGCTATACAAAGACAATAGCAGCTAACATTTTTGATCACTTACCATACATTAATGAGCTTAACCCTCACAACAACCCTTTGAGGTAGGTGTATTATCATCCCCGTTTTACAGAGGAGAAAACTCTGAAGTCAAAGTGTACAGGCAGTATTTGAACCCGGACACTCTGCATCGAGAGCCTGCACTTTGCTGAGTATGTGAGATCATAGCAAGGCATGAAAACAGACTGCTGTAGGGTGTGCCAGACCAAGGCTGCATATGACTGGCCTGGAGATCCATCAGGAGTAGCAGGATTAAGAAGGAAGAGTTGGGATGTTTTAATTTAGAGATAGGGCAAAACTTTTTTTTTTTTTTTTAAAGCGCTGAGACTTTCACCTTTGGGTCTCTCAACTATAGTCTGTTATTTAAATTAATCCAACCAAATAGGGAACCGCAAGTTAGGTTCATTTGGTCTAGCAAATCATTTCCATGGGTATTGACAGAGTTGAGTACAAAGTAGTTGGGTACAAAATACCCTGGAGTCAGAAGGGCTGGGCTTGATCCTCAGGGAGCCACGTAGCTACGTGACCTTGAACGAGTCACAGGACCTCTATAACCTAGTGCTCCTCTCGAACCTAGTGCTCCTCTCGAATTGGAGCAAATAGTGTCTACTTCATAGCATAGTTTTAAAAATAAACCTTTGGGGGGGTGCCTGGGTGGCTCAGTCAGTTAAGTCTCTGACTTCGATTCAGGTCATGATCTCATGGCTCATGAGTTTGAGCCCTGCGTCGGGCTCTGTGCTGACAGCTAGGAGCCTGGAGCCTGCTTCGGATTCTGTGTGTGTGTGTCTCTCTCTCTCTCTCCTTCTCTTTCTCTGCCCCTCCCCCACTAGTGCTCTGTCTCTCTCTCTCAAAAATAAATAAACTTTAAAAAATAAATAAATAAACCCTGTATTTTTAAGAATATTTCATAGTTTTGAGGCCTTCCCCATATGCTATCATAATTAGTGAAGTGTAAGGTGGTAGCACTTTCAATAAATATCAGTTGCACAATTTCTTTATAAAACCATTTCTATAATGAACAGAAAAGCACCACACTCTCTATTACTTCCCTTTCCCAAACCCAGAACTAACTCCCACTTGTGTCTCATCAAATTAAAACTACCTTTTGACTCTCCTTCAAAGCAAGTGAGTAAGGGGACAGAGTGGAGTGACACAGCCTGGAACCAACAAATGCTCATTAGCATCAACTTCAATTCACATCAGTTTACTTCCTTCCTTCCTCCCCAGGGTAAGGCTTACTCTTAGGTCATTGCTATTACTTCAGGGTATCAAATCTCTAGATAATTCTGAATGCGACTTCTTAATTGCCACCATTACTTACTCTGGCTCGTGAGTCTGACCCAGCTTGGCCCTGAAACTTCTGAGACATTATTCAGAAGTTAGCAGTCACATGAAGGAAAACAATGAAAGAGAACACAGAAATTGATGGATATCAGAAGGTTTAGGGAGAATCCAAGGACCAACCAAGCAGCCAAGTAGGAATGTAATCTGTGTAATTCAGCAGGAATACAAATTCATAAAATGAACTCCATATAGAATCAAAAGATTAAGTCTGGCTTAGTCTCCATGGCCCCAAAGAGGAACTAAATTAGATAATCACACAGAAAGATTTGTTTGTTTGTTTGTTTGTTTGTTTGTTTTGCTTAGAGCACCAGATCATTGTCTCAATCAACTAATAACACAGAGCTCACTAGGGACCCCTGGTTCCAGGTCTTTCCTCTAAGCCAGTGGCTTTCAGCCTTTTCTCCATCTTCAAATCATTTACAATAATAACCCCTTCCTCTCTGTAACATATCTCATTATAAGTAGAGACTGGGGAGGAGAATGTGAATTCTTCCTGTTCTGATATATAGCCCCCGTTCCCACTCCCAGAATCACTGATTTTCATAACTTGAAAATCTATCAGAAATCTACTCCATTAATAAAAGCATATTGTCTTAAAAACCTCACTGCCTGAAAAACCTGCACGTTTTATTAACTGTTTAATTATAGTGGAGCTAAAAAAAAATTGGGGCTGGTTTTAAAGCCATGTATCTGACATATGGAACACAAGGAACAGTAATCAGATTAAGCAACTAATCGGGATGATGGACATGAGCTGTAAAAGCAAACATTCCCTCTAGGTCACATTGCCGTGTGGAAGACCATTTTGCCTTTCTCCCTTTTATATCTTACAACTTATAACCACTTTTTCA
This sequence comes from Acinonyx jubatus, assembly GCF_027475565.1. NCBI lineage: Eukaryota > Metazoa > Chordata > Mammalia > Carnivora > Felidae > Acinonyx > Acinonyx jubatus. The sequence goes on along the minus strand of NC_069386.1, from coordinate 129,884,486 downwards.
ATCGTGATTTAAAGAACACTTTGAAAAAAGACAATGTCTCTCGATGAACTTCTTGTTCGTGCTGTATTTTATCAAACAGGGAAGCTACAATAAATTAACCAGTTATCTTTCTTTCTCTATATTCTCAAGAGATCAGAATCTTAAATGTCCTTCATGGTTAGACACCCTGCCCTTTTAAGTCTCACTATTCTGAATCTGGGAAAAACAGTTTACAATCCATCTTCTTCAAGAACCTTTCCACATTACCAAATACCATATTATTACAGTCAACAACCTATCCTTAAGTCTCTTTGTGTCCAAATAAAAATGTATGACTCTAAAGAAACATGCTATTTCATTGTATATCATACCTCTCTGGCCAACCTGACTACCCTGACTTTGGCAAGAATCAAAATTAAATAAAATCCAGATGTCCTAATGGAAAGTACAAAGCACAACCTAAGTATTTTTGATGATACTATACCAAAATTGTATCTCTTACAGGAGAAATAAATGTAGAAGACATAGTCTCAGAGGTGTACTTATCCCAAAAGGTTGATACATCAGAACCAAAAGAGGTTTTTTGGGAAGCTCTGTGGACCAACTTAAAGAAAGATTAACAAATAACAAACCACTTTAGAGAGGCTCTCCTCACCTGGCACAAAAATAAGCAAAACCAAAAGTGAAAAACAACATCTAAAACAAAAGCTATTTGGGGCATCTGGGTGGCTCAGTAGGTCAAGCTTCTGACTTAGGCTCCGGCCATGATCTAGCCGTTAGTGAGTCAAGTCCCGTGTCAGGCTCTGTGCTGACAGCTCAGAGCCTGGAGCCTGCTTCGGATTCTGTGTCTCCCTCTCTCTCTGCCCCTCCCCCACTCACATTCAGTGTCTCTGTCTCTCAAAAATAAATAAACGTTAAAAAAAATTTTTTTAAGCTATTTTTGTTTTAGGGGCAGGAAAAAAAAAAGCAAAAATGAATCCATTTGGCCCTCAGAAAAAAATATTTTAATTTCCTTGCTCTTCCATGTGTCCAGGAGCTGCTTCAGAGTCATTCATTTGTACTAAAATCAGTTTGGTGGCACAGGAATGGTAATCGGAAGTTGTGGGGGAAAAGTACTCTAAAATGTTGAAGCCTCAAAAAATTCATAAAGGTTAAAGGAGGATGTGAAGATAAACCATCTGACTGCAGAGCTGAGGACCATCTGCTTCTGCTCTGATCACATTTCTGTTAGCTTTTCATAGATTGGTAGTCTCTCCGTCAATTACCTTCCTCCACTGAAACAAAGACAGCATCACAAGAAATCCCAATAACAAAATTACTATCAGAAATGCCTTCCTGGGGGCGCCTGGGTGGCCCAGTGGTTTGGGCTTGATTTTGGCTCAGGTCATGATCTTACGGTTCATGGGATCAAGCCCCAAGTTGGGCTCTGTGCTGACAGTGCAGAGCCTGCTTGGGATTCTCTCTCTCCCTCCCTCTCAGCCCCTCCCCTGCTCTCGCTCTCTCTCTCTCTCTCTCTCAAAATAAATCAACCTAAAAAATAAAGGGAAGGGGCACCTGGGTGGCTTAATTGGTTAAGCATCCAACTTCAGCTCAGGTCATGGTCTCACGGTTTGTGGGTTCGAGCCCCGTGTCGGGCTCTGCGCTGACAGCTCAGAGCCTGGAGCCTGCTTCAGATTCTGTGTCTCCCTCTCTCTGACTCTCTCCTGCTCATGCTGTCTCTCTGTCTCTCTCTCTCTCTCTCAAGAATAAATAAATATTTTTTTAAAAGTTAAAAAAATAAAGGGAAGAATATTTCATTGTTCACTTTTAACATCTAACAGATAAAGAATAAATATATGAAGAAATACATTTTTCTCATATCTCTTCCCAATTTGTTAAAATCAATTAAAAGCTTTTAATTCTGAAAGAATTCAATGTATATATTTCTGATAAACTGCATAAAGAAATCTCAGTGGGAAAAAGGAAAAAAGAAAGAAAGGAAGGAAGGAAGGAAGGAAGGCAGGCAGGCTCTCCTGGAGGAATCCAGGAAGAATTTCCTTAATTGATTAAAAAAAAAAAAAACTGGCCCTCATATCAAGAAATGAATTAAGAATGTCCACAATGCAGTTACATTTATTTGAAAAGGTAAATATATGTTTAGGAACCTATGGGGCTGAGAATTAAGGATGGGAGTGGAGGGACACAAAGGTCAACTCTCATGTAGTGTTGGTAGGAATGTAAGTTGGTGCAGCCACTGTGGAAAACAGCATAGAGGTTCCTCAAAAAATTAAAAATAGAAATACCATATGATCCAGTAATTCCACTACCAGGTCTTTACCCAGAGAAAATGAAAATACTAATTTGAAAAGACAGATGCACTGCTGTATTTACTGCAGCATTATTTACAATACCCATGATATGGAAGCAACCATATAGATAGGTGAATGGAAAAGGAAGATATGGGATATATGTACAATGGAATATTATGCAGCCATAAAAATTAGATCTTGCCATTTGCAACAACATGGATGGATCTTAGAGGGTATTATGCTAAGTGAAATAAGTCAGACAGGAAAAGACAAATACCATATGATTTCAGTTATATGTGGAATCTAAAAGACAAAACAAAAAGCAGAAATGGACTGAATACAGAGAATAAACTGATGGTTGCCAGAGGGGAGGGTTGGAGAGGGATGGGCAAAATGGGCGAAGGGGAGCCAGAGATACAGGCTTCCAGTTATGAAATGAATAAGTCATGGGAATAAAAGGTACAGCATAGGGTTTATGATCAGTGATATTGTAATAGCATGGTATGGTGACGGATGGCAGCTACACTTGGGGTGACCACAGCATAGTACAGAGAAGTTGAATCACTATGTTGTACACCTGAAACTAAGGTAACATGGTGGCAACTATATTCAAATTTTAAAAATTAAAAATTACCTAATTAAAAAGGAAAAGCACACAGTGACAAAACAGTGTTTAAAGGCTGAGTCAAAAAATAACTAACACATAAGTGAACCCTATAAACTTTTCAGCAGCCCTATCCAGCTATCAAAAGCCTGGTTTGGTGGGGTGGCTGGGGGGCTCAGTTGGTTAAAAGCTTCAGACTCTTGATTTTGGCTTGGGTCATGATCTCACGGTTCCTGAGTTCGTGGAGCCTGCTTGGGATTCTCTCTCTTCCTCTCTCTGCCTCTTCCCTGCTCATGCTCTCTCAAGATAAATAAATAAAACTTAAAAATTTTTAAAGCCCAGTTTGATAAGGTAATATCAAGTTAAACTTCTATTCCCAATGAAATACCGCTCATTGTTCTGCCAATATATATATATACAGTTCCTACTTAAATAAACTACCTCAGCAAAACAAATAAAAAGGATTAGAAAGGAAAGGAGTATCATAAATTTCTTCTAGATCTGGTACTCATTCTCCTAAGCCTACTCTGATATTTACATCAAACCCATTAACAACCCCTGCTCATAACAAGAAAATAGTAATAAAGCATAACATTTTTTAATGTTTATGGCAGTAGACATTAATTATGTATCACATTATGGACGATTATTTCAAATCCACAGCAAATAGGACAATAGAATAGGACAGGACCTAACAAAATCGACTGCCCTAATGATCTTAACCATGTCAAATGGTTAACCAATGACAACAGAAGTATTTCCCAGTATAAACCTGTGTCTTTTTTTTCTTCATTATCATTATCAAAATCACGGTTCTACCAAACATGCCTTGTAATAAGTCTTTAATCTTTCAAGAGGGCCAATAAGGCCTAATGACAGCTGTACAAGAAACCAAGTAAAAAGACACAAGCCCTTACCTTATTTAGCTGCTAATTCAGGAGACTGCAAAGCCCTAAATCTGTTTATCTTACTCTTCCTAGATAAAAAGGAGCAAGGTCCCTCTATGGCCCCATCTTCACCATTAATGAAAACACTTCTGCTTTGACCATGCACTTTCCAAAATGGCATCTCTCCAAAATAACAAGGGAGAAATCTATCTCTCTGTCTCCCCCATCCGCCCCCCACCCCGAAGGCACCAGGGATCAAGTAAGTTTCAGAATACTGTTCTTTATCAAAATTAGATAGGTCACCTTCCTTCAGGACTTTCTAAAGCCTTTAATCCACAAGTATGTTAAAATTCTTTACCATTTAGCTAACATCTTGAAAAAGGCACAGTAGATGGGAAAATGTACTGGGAAAAGTTGAGAAACACACAGCTTTGAAATATTAGGCTACATCAGGGCCAAAGAGGGAGCACAGTATGGACAGTAAATGGATTTATCAGCTTTGTAACTTTGGACAAATTACTTAACCCTGTGCCCCAGTGCACTTAATCTGTAAAACGGGTGAAACAGTACCAATTTCCTAAGAGGGATGAGGATTAAATGAGATGATTTCTAAAACCCTCCGAACCAAGCCTGACATAGAGTAAATACTCAATAAATGTTAGCTACTATTTTTGTTACCTATTTTGCAAGGTTATTCTAAGCATAGACATACCCATAATTTACACAACTTAGTAAGCAGTAAGCACTCAACAAAGGTCATTTGGCTGAACACACATAAAATCCTGCTCACAGTGCCTAGCACAAACTAAATCTGAATTCACAGGCACAGTACTGTACTGACTGCGCTATGATTATATGTTATTAAGAGTATAGGATCTTAACCATTAATAAAAGCACTGCTCCTTTGCTTATAACATTTCACCATGAGACTACATCTCCCTAGTACGGTAACAATGAAGATACCCGACCCTTGCCCACTGCCAAAAGAGTAACAGAGGTCAAATAAGTTTCAGAACTATTGTATTGCCAAAATTACATTTCTTTTCTTCAGAACCCAGAGGCTTTAGTATGAATCTTGAATCTTCAACTAGGAAATATACTGTTCCCAGATGAATTCACTAAGCAGCTCTTGGGCAACAGCTCTGTGGAACACAGAATGGAAACTACCCTAAATTAATGGAAAAACAGAAACAGCATGTAAAGCTGTTGCAAACCATTGTGCCTAGAGCAGTGCCCGGTACATCGTAGGGTTTTAACAGACTTTTGTTGTACAAAACGAAAAGGGGTCAATGTACTGTAACAGTTCCCAGACATAGTTGATGGTGGAATCTGGAACCTTGTTTTTTGTTTGTTTGTTTGTTTGTTTGTTTGTTTTGAGGACCACCTGTAGGACTAACTGTGCCAAGAAACACGCTTGGAAAAATGCTTCCCTGTGGAAACACAGTCCTATTAATGAACACGAACTAACCCAAAAGAATCGAGCTTAGCATTCTCACTAACATGGATTGTTACAGGAGAGATGTTCTGCCTATCTGAAAGTCTGTATGTTCACCTCAACAGGTTATCTGTCATCCACTTGCTCACATGCAACAAGGCAGAGCCTAATAACAGTATTCACACATAGGCCTCCACTTATGTAACTCCCCTCAATTCTTTTTTTTCCCCCTAATATCTCCAAGGCAACACTACTAAAGGAAAAGCTGGGAAACCAGCTTTTACTAGAAGCACTGACAAACTGCCACAGCTCTGCTCCTCTTCTCCCTTTTTCTCCAGGAACTACCTGCCACCTGTGTTGTTCCTCTCACACACAGTATATGGCCATCCTCATTCTCTTGATTTAATCTCTCACTTCATTTAAGAGAACGAAACTAAACTAGCACTGTAGTTTATTTAAGGTCTTTTAATCAATGCCATCATTCCTTCTTTCAGGGAAACTCTTTTCCCATCCCTCCCTCCTAATAGTAAATGTATCTCTTCCCCTCCTAGATTCTCATTTCTCTAACTTTGCGTTACCTGCCTCAAATTGCACTCATGTCCGAGAATCAAAGCCTCCTTCACTCCTGAGCAACAATCTTCACATGAAGTGGGAGGATCACAACGTTTGATCCAAATAACAACAACAACAACAACAACAACAACAATAATAAGGCAACTGTTTCAACAAGAGGTGAGAAGTTACAGATCTTTATACATAATTGTTTTAGAAATTAATAACGCACACGCAGAGAACTTAAGAGCCCATCCATATGAAAGTATAAACGAATCATCAAAGTTCTGCACCAAAGTGAAATTCGGGACTTTTAAGTGTTCCTTTAAGGGACGCGTAAAGGAAAGGGGCTGCTTAAGTTTGAGGAGGGGGCGGTTCTGGCACAGCACTCGGGGGTTCCGTGGGGACGCGGGGACGCCGCCGGCGGGGAGGTGCCGGTCACGGCTCTAGGGGATCTCGCGCCAGATGCCTGTGCTGACCACACGATCAACTTCGCCCCGGGCCTTTCACCCCGGAGCCCCGACGGGGCGGCCCCGGGACCCCCCAGGGCCCTCTGCCTCTCGCCGGGATCCACAGGGCTGACGGGGTCCGGCCGGTACCTGGTCATAAGGGGACTTCTCCAGCATCTGCGTGCACAGATCGGCGCAGAGCTGGAACTTCCTGCGCCTAAAATAGCTCCAGGCCAGGAGCAGCGGCTCCATCTCCGAGCCCATGGCGGCCGAGGGCGGCCCGCGAAGGACCGGGCCGGGGCCTGGGAGGGCGGGGTCGAGGAGCAAGAGGCGTCCAGCTCTGCCCGGCAACGCGCGGAGGCAGGGGCCTAGCCTGAGAGGTGCCCACATCGCGCCTGAGAACAGGAAAAAGAAAACCCACCACGAGTCGAACTCAGCTACGAGGCTTGTCAAACCTTGGCTGCAGAAAGTGTGTACTTTTAAAAGATACATATTTCATTAACCTCGAGAAGAAGGCACCATGGCTAAATTAAGAGGTAGTGACTTAGACACCTCCGACTGGGGTCCTCCACCCTCCCAAAGGAGGACCGGTTGCCTAGCAGCGAAACGCTCTGCTTCCTCTGCCAGTCTGAGAAAAATCCCAGGTGTTGACCCTACAACGGGTGTCCTACTCTTCCTTGCACGCTTTCCTGCCCCTATCATTTATCCTTCCAATTCTAGAAACACAGACATGAGACCAGTTTCTTCAATACCATACTGCCCACCAGAACCCAAGGATTCTAAAAGCCCTCAACAAATCTCAGTGTTCGAATAGAAAGGGGTATTGGATACTGCTTAGTCCTATCGAGGCATTTTACAGATGAAAAACTGAGATCGGCTCAGAGAAGAGAAATTATTCACCCAAAGTCGCATGAAGTTAGGGAGCGGGACTGTAATCTGGGCTACAGATTAGGCTGTTACAGATAGGCTGTTAATGCCGCTATTATACAATGCATAAGGATTCTGGATTACAAATTGGTGACTTTTTTACAAACAAAATAACATAACACAAAATTTTAAAAAGGAGCTTTTTGAAATGCCATCTCCAACCGATTGCTGTTTGTCAAATGCTTACTTGTGCGGAATGATTTCTTTAGGCACAATTCTGACTTCTCTCTAGAGATTTACACAGATATGAAAAAAGAAGTGTGACTGGGCTAAATCTAGGTAGACTTAGTTAGGAAGGGTATCTTTTTTCCTTGCCTCTTTCCTACCACAGTAGGAGAGGCAAGAGAGGAAAAATAACTTAATACTGAAGAACTTTCTGGTCAGGTCTAAATCTCCTTTTACAGATAAGAAACAACAACTCTTAGCAAAAATAAATCACTCACAGTTTTCTCAAACCACTAGGGTACCATAATGCAGACATTATATTTAATCCCAATATTTATATATTTCATAAATATCAAAATAAAACTACCTTTCTAACCTGACTAATGGGTTGGGAGTAGTTTTCTTCTTACTAAGCAGTATTTCTTGTATTTCTTGAATTTTTGCTTTTCAGAAGCAAATAGTAATCAGGGTTTTTTCTTTTTTAAAAAATGTTTATTTATTTTGAGAATGAGAGAGAGAGCATGAGTGAGGAAGGGACAGAGAGAGACAGGGAGAGAGAGAATTCCAAGCAAGCTTTGTACTGTCAGAGCAGAGCCCTATGCCGGGCTCAATCCCACTAACCATGAGATCATGACCAGAGCCAAAATCAAGAGTCAGGTGCTCAACCAACTGAGCCACCCAGGTGCCCCTATCCAGGTTTTGATTATTACAGTTATGTTTATTGTAATTAGTCCATTTTTGTTTCCCTCAAAGTGTTTCTAGAAATGTATTCTGTCCTAAGACAATAGCCTGTTGTTTCTGAGAGTCAGGTTGTAGGACTACACATGCTGGCAATTGCAATTGGGCTCAATATTTCTTTTTTTTTTAATTTTTTTTTCAACATTTATTTATTTTTGGGACAGAGAGAGACAGAGCATGAACAGGGGAGGGGCAGAGAGAGAGGGAGACACAGAATCAGAAACAGGCTCCAGGCTCCAAGCCATCAGCCCAGAGCCTGACGCGGGGCTCGAACTCACGGACCGCGAGATCGTGACCTGGCTGAAGTCGGACGCATAACCGACTCCGCCACCCAGGCGCCCCAAGAGCTCAATATTTCAAAAGACGTTTTGTTTTCTGATACAATGTTGCTATGTAAGTGAGTCTCAACTCCAGCTCCATATTAGATTTTTAAATAAAATTTTTATTTTAAAACAGATTTAGATTTATGAAAAAGTTGTAAAGAGAGTACAGAGAGTTCCCATATACTCCTCACCCACTTTCTCCTATTGTTAACATTTTATGTTAGTACAGTACATATGTCACAATGAAGGAACCAATATTGACACGTTGCTATTAACTCCATGGTATATAAGGATTTCAATAATTTTCCCCTGATATCCTTTTTCCATTCTAGGATCCCACTTTGGATACCTTATTACACTGAATTAGTAATGTAAGGGTTAAATTGTAGTGTTAGGGCTAACCTGTAGCCTTGAGAAATAACAGCTTTGTTTTAACCTGCTTATCCTATCAATCAAGGGAACAAAAGTTCAAGGAAAATCAACTGGATTAGTGTTTGATTGGATTGGGGCAAAGGCATGTCGGAACTGTTTCCACCCCCATCTGGAAACTATTTCTTTGTTCTGTTCCCAGGTGATGATAAGACGATGTGGTGGGCTATAAGAACTCTGTACACCAGCTGTTCGGGGCCGCACTCTGGTCGAGTGTCAGTCCTGATCGGTCTGCCTTGCCTCTCATTGCAACAAACTTTGTTGTGACTGTCACTGGTGCCCATAGCATTCTGTTTCAGGAGTCGTGTGGATGCAACAGTATGTCTCCTTTCTCTGGTCTGTGGCAGTTTCTCAGGCTTTCCTTGTTTATGATGGCCTTGACAGTTTTGAAGAGTACTAGTCAAGTATTTTGTAGAATATCTGGAAAACTTTTAAAAATACAGATACTCAAATTCCATCCTTCAAGATTCTGATTTAAATAGCTTGATGTAGAGCTAAAACATCAGTTTTTTTTTTTTTTTTCTAAGTTTCTTGGTTAATTCTACTAGGCAGCCAGGGTTGAACAACTATCATGTTGAGTTCCACATGGTCTTGCATATATTGAGATTATTGCCAACTTTCTAGACAAGAACAAGATTTTTATAAGTGGTAAAAATAAAGAGACATAAATATATAAGTATGGGACAAAAAAGAGGCATTAAAAATATTTTAGGACCATAATAATTCATATTAGCTTCTTTCAGAAGGCTGTTAATTTTTTTTTTTTTTTCCTTTTAGAAAAGTCAAATGGAGGGGCGCCTGGGTGGCTCAGTCAGTTAAAGTGTCCGACTACGACTCAGGTCATGATGTCTCAGTTTGCGAGTTTGAGCCCCACGTCAGACTCTGTGTAGACAGCTCAGAGCCTAGAGCCTGCTTTGGATTCTGTGTCTCCCCCTCTCTCTGCCCCTCCCTGCTTGCTCTCTCCCTCTCTCTCTCTCTCTCTCTCAAAAACAAATAAACATTAAAAAATTTAAAAAAAGAAAAGTCAAACGGCTGTGGAAAATTGTAGAATACTTAGCAAATTGCAGGATGTGAAGCACGTCTAAATGTAGCATAAACTGAGCCTTTAAAAGATTATAAATTGTGTAAATTTTTAATTGTGTAAATATGTTAATTGATTATGTGAATGTGTAGATAGACTTTATTACATTTTTTATAATTTCTAATCCATAATGCAGAAACCATTTTTTAATGTTTACTTATTTATTTTTGAGAGAGAAAGACAGAGAGAACGCGTGCACAAGTGGAGGAAGGGCAGAGAGAGAGAGGGAGACACAGAATCCGAAGTAGCTCTGGGCTCTGAGCTTTGAGCACAGAGCCCGACTCAGGGCTCAAACCCACAGACCTGTGAGATCATGACCTGAGCTGAAGTCAGACACTTAACTGACTAAAGCCATCCAGGCACTCCAGAAACCACTTTTTTAAATGGCATGCTAGTAACAGGAAGAATAGTAAATGTAATAGCTCCTAGTGAAAAGGGTAGATAGGACTTACTAGGGCCATTTTCAAACTGAGGAAAATGAAGCACAGAGAAACAACTTAATCCCTTTGAAAGAAAGGGTCAGTTTCACAATCAGAGCTAGATCTCAGTTCCTGGATCCTTATCTTTTGCTCTCCAGCAACTACATATCCCTTTAGGTTAATTCTGTTTAAAGTCAAATACTATAGATATGTAACTTTGACTGTCAAAAGTTAACTTTTCTTAAATGTTACATTGGTATTATTCAGGCCATTTAACGTTAACCCAAAAGAAAAGCAGTTAAACTGGGATCTTCTCTTAGTCAACAAGTATTTGTGTAGGCCCTATGCTTGGTGATAAGAACAGCAGAGAGGAACAAGAAAGGTCTCCAGTCACAAAGATACTTAGAATAAAGAGTAGTTAGGGGAAAGAGCACTGAATTTGAGGTCAGACTTACTGGCTGTGTTTTCTCAGGCAAATTAGGAATCAATATAGGATGGTAGTTAAGAAGTAGGCTCTGCTGCTACATTTCCTATATTTGAACCCCTGACTCTCCCATGCACTAAATGTGGGGATCGTGGGCAAGTGGCTTAATAGTCCCATGCCTCAGATATGTGCTTCATCCATAATGTAAATGTTCTTTAAGAATTTTTGTTTCTGCATTAAAGGACTAGAAAAACACACATGATGGATGAAACTCATAAGAAATGTTAACTATAGATAGTAAGTATGTCATAGACCTATAGGACATGCTAAACATAGAATAGACATTTATGTGTTAAACACATTAAGAGAATGAAAAAAAATGAGTGTTACTTGTAGATAGAAAGAGATGGAAAGCAAAATAAGCCTTAAATACTCATAAAGCATGGATCAGCTTTATCTACCTCAAATTGGCCACCCGTTGGTATCATCCATTCTAGCCCACTTGCCCTCTGCTTAAAATACATACCATTGCTCATAAGGTTATCACAGAGCTATAACTGTAGCTGTGTATATTTGCCTCTTCTTCTCTCCAATAGAGCAAACATCTGGCACCACAGATCTTCCATCTCTAAACTTTCTTGCCTGCCCTTGACTCTGGTCCTTGTAACAACACCATCTGTGATAAAGAAAGGTGATGTAAAGAGAGTCAGGACACAGGAACTTTGAGCAAACCACAGGCCATGCGGTCCTTTCACCTATTTGCACTAAATTTCTTAACCTATTCAATCCCATTCCCTTTGCTTCTCACTGTAGATTTTAAGTTGATTTAACAAACTAGCCATTTTGGTCTATGAGCCTTTCAATTTCAGGACTTCCAGGATAAGCCCACTAGTTAGTGTACTTAGAAGCCACCATAGCATTTCCCCACTACATATAAAATGGGAATGAGGATGATGACTACGAGAACAATGATGATGACGGAATGACTATTTTATGGGATGGTTGTAGAGATCAAGCCAATTTCATTTAGGCAAGGCATAATTACATTGTCTATTCAAAAAACACAGAAGCACATTGGGATGGAAACCAACAATGTATGCAACCAGGGATTGCCTCAATTTTCAGTCAGACACATTTATTACATCCTAGAGAAAGAGTATTTTGAGACAATACCAAAGAAACTGGAAGTCGTTCTTTTTTACCCATTCTTGAGAAAGTGGTTAATAAATATCTATTGATATTTTAGCAAAAAATTCTTTTGAATACATAGTATGAGATGTCAGGAATACAGAGTGAATAATGGAGGTGAACAAACAAGTGCAATAGAAGGAGGTGGGAGCCATGATAAACCCAGGAAGGGACAAGAGTACAAGTGAAGGCACGGGGCTGGGTGATTTTACATCTTCTCCATGGTTGGTAAAGAGCTTTGTGGTCAGCAGCTCAGGGAAAGCTTCACAACATGAAATCATGTGATCAGGAAAGAAGATGTGGAAGGAAAGAAGCAAAGGTGGGTTCAAGCCAGATCATCAAGAGTATGGAACATCACATAGTGGAATTTGCACATCCAATGAAAAACCACCAGGGAAATTTTACCAGAGAATAAGAACAACTTGGCTGATTTAGAGTGAAGGTAGGAAGATCACTTAGGATACTCCTGTCATAGTTAAGGTACGACATGCTGGAAGTAATGGGCATGGACGCAAGAGGCAAACAAATGTCGAAGAAATAAAATCAGACACTGATTGGATATGTGGAGGGCATTTGGCTAAGGAAAGAGAGAAAACTAGTCTAGTTCTCAGGTTTCCAAGTCGTGAGTGTACGGGTAGGGGGGCCAGTCACCAAGATCAGAATGAAGGAGAAGGAATGGAGTGAGAAAAAATGAGAGTAGTTCAGTCTGGGGCATAATGATTTCATTGCCTCTGGAACAGCAGGATGGAGATTTTCTGTTGGTTACTGGAAACAGATGCACAGAAGAGGCCATGAAAACAGTTCAGTGATGGAGATAAAATCTGAGACTCACATAATTATATATCTGTTCACCAAAAGCAATGGAGAGAATGAGATTACCCCCATGGAGAGTTTGTGGAATGAGAAAAGAAAAGAACCAAAGCAGAACCATGCAGATTTACTAACATTAAGAGACAGGTAATGAAAAGAGGAGAGATAAAACATACCAAGAAGGAATGCTCAGACATGTAAGAAACCAGATCTAAGAAGACCAGATGAGTGTGGGATCGTGAAGCCAAACTATAGAGAGAATTTCAAAAAAGAAGCAGTTCAACCATGTTAAATTCTGAAAAGATACAATGAAAACTAAAATAAAAAATAAAAATAAAAAAAATTAAAATACCAGGTTTGGCCATAAGTCACCCATCTACAATATTTGTCTCCATTTGACTACAGTGGAGTCAAGAGAGAACAGGCAAAGAAATCTGCGTGTTATTAGTTGAGGTGAGAATCAGACCTAAGAAATAGACACACGAAAAGAAGTTATTCTTTCAAGGAACAGTCACTCAAGTAAATGATTTAAAAATATTTGCAAAGCCACATGCATGTGTTTGAATTAACAGAAGTTTTATACTTTGTGATGGTTCACCATATAATAGATGCTGTGTTTAATTTTTTAAAGCTATAGGGCTCTGGGGTGCCTGGGGGCTCAGTCGGTTAAGTGTCCAACTTCAGCTCAGGTCACGATCTCATGGTTTGTGAGTTAGAGCCACACATCAGGCTTCCTGCTTTCAGCCAGAGCCCGCTTCAGATCCTCTGTCCCCCTTCTCTCTCTCTGACCCTCCCCTGCTCTCTCACTCTCTCTCTCAAAAATAAACTTAAAAAAAAAAAAAAGCTATAGGGTTCTACTACTGACAATCGCATAAACCACTGATTCTGGGGTAGAAACTTTTCTCTAAAATGGATGTGATCTGAGGTAACATGTTTTTAGTCTTTTTGCTCAGGAAGAAGTGGTACTTTTATACTCCAGGACTCTACTGAAAAAGTGAACTCATTATTAGTACTAGTATGGGACTTATTCTACTATTTAAGCTTTTTTTTTTTAAAGCCATTGAATGAATAATTCCCAGCAATATACAAGCAAATGCCATTCAATATTAAAGTAGGAGTCACTAACAGATTTATCTATTTACCAGTATAACAATGGCTACCATTTATTGAGCTCTTATTCTGGGTGGATTGGGCACAATATTAGGTTCTACACATGCTCTTAAGTCTCCTCACTAACTCTGCAAGCTTGGTACTATTATTGTCCCCATTCTACAGAAGAAGAACTAAGACTTGAACTTAGTTGTTTGCTCAGTTATCCAGTGAGTCTGTGCACAACGAGGATTTGAATTTATGTGGAGTCAAGATCCTACACCCTTCACCAGATGAGCAACTTGTATTTTTTCAAAAGTACAAGATGCTCTAGTCACACTGAATTTCTCCCTATTCCCTCTACACTTGATGTACTGGAAGCATTCTGTGCCTTTGCACATAGCTGCAGTGTCTTATCTCCATCCCCCATGCCTTTTGTCTGGTTGGCATAGATCCAAGCCAGCTTTCAACCCTATTTTGAACTCTACTGATTCTCCAAAGACCTATCTGCAAGATGCTCTCAGTACCCCTCTTATAAAACTTCTTATGCTACACTATAATATCTGTCTCCTTGTAGACTTTAATGTTATTCATCCCCTTCCCAGAAGCCTAGCATACGGTGCACACATGGCATAGACATTTCATAGATTCTTGGTGAATGAATGGCCGAATGAAGTTCAATAACCACTATACCAAATTCAAAATTGATGGTTATATTTTGAAATAAATAATTTAATCTTTGAATATGCATTGTGGCATCTACCTAAAGGCTTAGGGAACCAATTTAACCATGCCAAAACTTAGTGTCAAATAACTTGTTTTCATTAAAATACCAAAGCCTTTGGAGATCAGTCTATATTAATAGAGTCTACCTAAAGCAATTTGAAATTTCTTTTCAAAAAGAATTAAAGAGGGATAATCCTTAAAGGGAATAAAAGTCTGATTTTGTAAAGACTGATTTTTGGTTTTTATTTTCTAAAATGATCCATTTAAAGATCTTATACATTTTTAAAGATAGCTTAAATATTATACAAGTTATCAGAAAGTTCACTTGCTTTAAGCTAGTGGATATTTTTTCTAATACTTTTCTGTAATTCCAATATTACTAGGTAAATGTTTCTTAAGATCTCAAATAAGCCTTTTTTTTTTTAGATAATTTCTTGGACACTTCACGTATCTTCTTGATACAATCAATCCTCTTGATAATTAGTTATTCACCAAGCATTTATTGAATGCCTACCGGTGCCAGGCACTTTCTAAGCTATGGGTACAGTGATTATTAGAGCAAAGACTCTCTCCTCTCATGGATGGGGAGAAGAGATTACGACTATTGGTAAACTAGTAATATACCTACCTTAAACCACAACCAACGTCATACTCAACAATATACCCTTAGAAGCATTCCCAGTAAAATCTGGAATAAGCGATGCTAGCACTACTGCTATTTAATACTGTTCAGAAAATTATAGCAATGCAATAAACAGAGTAAGAAGTTTGGCTATCAGAAAGGAAGAGCCAAGATATTATTGTTTGTCAGTTGTAGATAATTGTCTTTCTAGGAAACTTTGTTATTTGGAAAGTTATTATTTTTTTAATGTTTATTTCATATCCCATAACTTCTTGGACCTTCTGATTCAATGATTTGAAATGTTACCTTCATTATATGCTAAATTCAAGTATAGAATGAATATTGTTTCTGGGTTGTGTGTTCAGGGTCATTGACATGAAGGTCAATATTTTTGAAAGTATAACACTGTTTTAATTTCTGTAGCTCTATTTACAAATCTTTACATTTTTTTGAAGTCCTCGAGTTTATGTGAGCCTTTATTCATAGATAAACTATTTTCAGTTATGAAGTTAGTCACAATCCAATATTACTGGCATTTTAAGTACGTGAATAACGAGTTTTCCTAATCTACTGGGAAATATTCTCTTAATACTCTGCTCCTACTATAGTAAACTCCAAATCAAAAAAGCTCTATAAAACTAGTGACTTCCTTGAAAATAAAGAAAATGCTTCTCAATTTCTGCACATGAGCTACACTACATTAACCCCAAATTACTGACCATCTACCAAAATCTATTTTCTTCTTGTGGCTCTTGAATGAAGCTATTACCTGTTATTTTGACAAAGGTCTTAAGAAAGTGAAAATACAATTATTAAATATTCCCTTTTATTCTAAATTTGCTTGTTTCAGTCTGAATTTCACACGCAATTACACATCTGCTCAGGTGAGCCATCTAGGTGTTCTTAGAAATATTTATCAAGTCCCTTTGATTCATATCCCATACGACAGCCTAAACAATTTTAAACCAAGCACATAAAGAGAGGCTGATTACATTCAATTGCTTTTTCCATCAAGCTTCTTGTACTCTGAAAATCAGATTCTAAAGTCTGAGAATGAATTAATTTTCAACAATTGAAGTAGGCTTAGAACTCCGTTGGTATAAATTCTATTTATGTGACAGACAACCACTTCTGCCTCCATCTTGTCCTCATGCAGTTGAACATGATATGAAAGAGCACCTTATTTCCAGTCATTGGTAAGGGGTCATACAGATTCTTTAAAAATCACTTAAAAAGGAAAATAAACCCAGGAGCTCCTGGATGGCTCAGTTGATTAAGCTTCCAACTGAAGCTCAGGTCGTGATCTTGTGGTTCGTGAGTTGGAGCCCCACATCGGGCTCCCTGCTGTCAGCATAGAGCCTACTTCCGTTCCACTGTCCCCCACTCTCTCTCTGCCCCGTCCCTGCTTGTTCTCTCTCTCTCTCTCTCTGAAAACAAATAAACTTAAAAAAAAAAGAAAAGAAAAAGAGACGTAGATTCTTTTCACTAAAAAAAAAAAATGACAAAGATCAAAGCAAAATCTACCTATCCTATGACATTTATACATAGAGAATCCTAGTACAAATACTTAAATATAAAATATAAACACAGTAAATTGGTGCAGCCACTATGGAAAACAGTATGGAGTTTCCTCAAAAAATTAAAAATAGAAATACCATGTAATCCAGTAATTCCACTACTGGATATTTACCTAAAGAAAATAAAAACACTGATATGAAAAGATATGTACACCCCTATGTTTACTGCAGCATTATTTATAATAGCCAAAATATGGAAGCACCCTAAGTGTCCATCTATAGATGAATGGATAAAGAAAATGTGGTGAATATATTTAGATATATATAATGGAATATCACTCAGCCGTAAAAAAAAAGAATATCTTGCCATTTACAATAGGATAGACTTAGAAGGTATTATACCAAATGAAATAACTCAGAGAAAGACAAATACCTTATGATTTCACTTATGTGTGGAATCTAAAAAAACAAAACGAGCAAATAAATAAACAAAAGCTCTAAACAAATAGACTCTAAATACAGAGAACAAACTGATGGCTGCCAGAGGGGAGGGAGTAGGGGAATGTGTAAAATTGGTGAAGGGGAGTGGGAGATACAGGCTTCTAGTTAATGAATGAATAAGTCAGAAGGATGAAAAGTACAGCATAGGAAATAAAGTCAACGATATTGTAACAGTGTTGTATGGGGACAGATGGTAACTAATCTTGTAAGCATATAGCATAACATAAAGAGATGTCAAATCACTATGTGGTACAGTTGAAACCAGTGCGACATTGTCTGTCAACTATACTTCAATAAACTTCACATCTTAAAAATACAAAATAGAAGAACAGATTAAAAAAAATTTTTTTTAACGTTTATTTATTTTTGAGAGCCAGAGGGACAGAGTGCAAGCTGGGGAGGGGCAGAGAGAGAGGGGGACACAGAATCCAAAGCAGGCTCCAGGCTTTGAGCTGTCAGCATGGAGCCCGATGTGGGACTTGAACCCACAAACTGTGAGATCATGACCCAAGCCAAAGCCAGACACTTAACCGACTGAGCCACCCAGGCACCCCAAAAGAACAGATTTTTTTTAAATGCAGTATACACTGTATTATTACATCTCTGCTTTCTACTCTGACCAGCCCCAAGGACATTATATACATATATGAAAGGAGGGCAAAGAGTGAGAAAGTGTCTTTGATGTGGCTAGAACGCTGCTCATTTTTTAAAAATTAAGTTCTAGAATGTTCTACCACCACCATCCAAACTCCCCAGCAAGACCTAAAAGTCCTACAGCTCCTGGCTATTTCTCTGACCATATCTCATCCCCTTATCGACTCGCTTACTCCACTCATGTGACACTGGCCCCCTTGCTGGTCTTTGACTGGGCTTAGCGGGGCAATGTTGCACTTAGTGTTTGTAGACAGCCACATTCTTCCCCCAGATAACCTCTCAGTCACTTAATGAAGGGGTCCTTCACTCTGTCAATTCATGAAGGTCCCCACCGACGTGTCACTTCATTAAAGAGGTCCTCCCTACAAACCAGCCCCATCTCATTTCCCTGCCACTTTTTTCTCCATAGTACCTGACACCCCTTGGCATATTTCATAAGTATGCACATATACATTATCATCTATGTCTCTGCCCTCTCTTCTGCAGAATGCAAGCACCAAGAGTTGATACTTTGCTCTATTCTCAGTGCCTAAGGTAATGCTTGGCATATAATATGTCCTCAAAAAATATTTGCTGAATAAATTGCTTTCTCTCCAATAATATTAGGCTAAATAATACAAGTTGTGGGTCACTATTTAGGTTTAAAGATCCAATTATTAATTAGCACGTTGATAAATATTAGCACTTGACAGTATGAATTATTTAATTGAACATAATGTCTATGCCTTCTCATAAAACCACATAGAAAATTGTCAAATCAAGAACCTCTGCAACTCTATCTCATTCTATTCATAATCTCTGGCCTTAGCCCTCTCTTTGCTGTTAGGGTCAATAGCAGAGTAGTCCCCTCACGGTATTCATTACTAGACAAATTTAGCAGAGAAATGAAGAGTCATCTACCCAGCAGACTGCCTACCCTCACTTACATCCTGAGTGCCCATCCCTGAACCCCCACTGGCCCTTTTTTTACAAACAATTTTTTTAATGGTTATTTATTTTTGAGAGTGTGAACAGGGGAGTGGGAAAGAGAGAGGAAGACACAGAATCTGGAGCAGGTTCCAGCCCCTGAGCTGTCAGCCCAGAGCCTTGATGCAGAGCTGGAACTCACCAACTGCAAGATCATGACCTGAGCCGAAGTCAGATACTTAATCAACAGAGCCACCCAGGAGGCCCTATAGGAAGTTTGAACCCCTACTGACCCTTGAGAAGAAGAGAATGGCTAGAGGTGCATGGAGGGACATATTTTGTCTTCTTGTGAAAGTATCATATTTATGCTTACTGGCATTCCCCTTCCTTCCCTCAATATCCTAAAAAATTATCCACTTCACTCCGGAAGTTCTAAAGTTCTAAGCATTTGTAGGGTGGTGAATTACATTACACGACTCCTTTTCCTTCGGGATATTATGGCAGATTATATTATTATCCCCACTTATTCACTCCTCCCTTGCAAGAAGATTTAACATCCTCACCCATTGTTGCCATGTGATTCAACACTGAGTTGGCCCCCATTGACATTGGACCTGGTCATGTGACTTGCTGTGACCAATGGGTCATGGGCATAAAAAGTATACTACATGCTCTAAAACTTTCAGAGCCTTTCCGTGGTTGGCTTTGCTCTTTTCCCTCTGCTCCTTCAGCCTGAGACCTAGAATGAGAAGAGATGTAAAGCAAAGTATAGCCAGGCCACGTCACTGTAGCTGACCCACAACTACCCTGACCCACAATGTGAACAGGAAAGAAATGTTGGTTATTGTAAACTACTGAGATGCTTGGATCATTTGTTATTGCAGCAAAGCTAATATCTTCATACTCTTCTTTTTTCTCCCATGATTAGAATTCAAATATCCATTTTTACAAAATTAACAAGATGTGAAGAAGTTCCACATGAAGAACACTACTAATTTTACTGAAGGGCATATGAAAAGAAAAATAAACAAATAAAAAAATACCATGTTCCTACATAGGTAGATTACACAGTGAAAAGTTTCAGTTCTCTTCAAATTAACCTATAAATTCGGGGTGTTTTCAACAACTAGAATGGTTGAATCTGACATTCATCAGGAAGAACAGTCCCCCCCAAAAAATTTTTGAGAAATAATAATAATGACCGTCTTGCCCTACAAGATATTAAAAAATGTACACGGATGCTATAGTAATCAAAATAAGATGGTACTAGAACAGGTTCACAAGTAGATGGATGGAATAGAATAGAAAAGCCAGAAATGGCTACATATATGTGATGATTTAACAGATGATAAACATGGTAGTTCCTCCCAACACTACCCAACCTGTTCTTTCTGAAATCATTCCAATCTCAGAAAATGGTACATCCATCTTTCCAGTTGCCTAGACCAAAAGCCTTACATATATGCTTATCTTCTCTTTCTTAAACACACACATCCAAATTCATTAGCCAAGCCTGTTAGTTCTACCTCAAAAATAGATCTAGAATCTACCTCTACTAAACCGCTTTGCCCCAACTATCCTTATCTCTTGTATCAATTACTGCTTTAGGCTCTTGGGACCTTTGACACTACTCAACACAGCAGCCAAAGTGACTCTTTCAAAATATCCTAAATTAGATCATGTCACTTCTTTCCTTAAACCCCCTCCAGTGTTGGCCATCTCACCTGGATTTGAAAGCCAAAGTTCTTAATGCTAACTCATAAGTCCCTAAACGATCTGCCCCCTCTTCCACCCCATTACACTTATCTAATCGATAAGACTGATCGATTAGACTGATCTTATCGAATGCCGCCTTACATTAGCTTATTATACCGGAGTCACTCGAGCTTCTATGCTAATCCTTAAGTGGATCAAACATGGTGCCATAACAGGTTATTTGCACTTACTCTTTTCTCTACCAAGAATGCTCTTTTCCTAGATATCCACGTGAATTGCTTCATCCCCTCCTTCATGTTCTACATCTAATGCTATCTTATTAGAGTGATCATCCCTGACCACCAAAATTAGTCACATAACTTTCCCAGTGCAAAATGAAAATGCAAGGTTTTTCATGTTCGGAATTTCAAGACAACAGAGCATTATAATATTGAACTTTTGGAAAGGTTCAAAGCTAACATGTATTTTTCTATCACTTATCAACTTGTACATTAAGCCACTAATTTTATTAGGAAGGAAGACAATTTTTTTTTAATTTTTATTTACATAAAATATAAACACAACATAAATCTAGTTTTGCTTCTGTTACATACAGTAAGACACTCTCTATGATCATGTGTCAATCTCTTATAATTTGTCTACACAGTATTTCACAGGATATGAAGGAATGATCATAAGAAAAATTAATGGTGCTCAAAAAGTATATCAGATGATGTCAATGATTTAACAGTACACTTACTAAGCTTTTCTTAAAGGTATATTATGTTCAAAGGCTATAAACCCCTCAATTTATGGTTATTGAGTTGAGAACCATCCTGTTTTCTTCCAAGTACAGAATGTTTTATTTCTGTCACTTTTTCTGAAATCAGTACTTAACCCATCTCATTTTTTGTTTGTTTGTTATTATTTTTCCAGAAGGCCCATCTCATGATAATGTGTAACTAACTTGGACTCGCGTTGTATGGCACAGGTTTTCATGTAGATGTATTACCAGTGCGTGTGTGACATTGTTTGAAACAACCTTTACTCTTCACGTCTGAGAACAACCACCACAACAACATAATAATAAGCATTTTCTAAAACCTTTTTGAGATGCTGGACTTCTTTTTGATCTTCCAGTTCAAGTTCACTTATTGTCTAACAAACAAATCAATCAATGCCATTGAATTATTTCAATTAAATCCCTTTTTTTTTTCATTTAATTCCTGTTTTGAGAAGGATTATTAATTAGCCAAATGATTCCTTTTCTGGGGAGTGTTCCACAACTCTTTGGTGAAATGAGCATATTACATATGTGCCTTCTTAATTGACTACTTAACTACTTAACTTACTTAACTACTTAACTACTTCTGCAGCAAAGTTAGAATGTTAACACTGCTTTTCTTACATATAAAGTTTATCATCTAATTTCAAAATGTTAAGAGCTTTCCCCATTCTGTCTAGTCTAGTCATCCACTCCAGTCTCTGCTTATGTTTCTACTTTTCAGCTAAAGTTCTAAGTTACTGTTCAAATTTGTTTTGAAGTTTTAATTTTAAATTTTTTCCCCAGTCCTGATCAAAAGAAAGGAAGAAATAACTCAGATAACTCACTGAATAATGACTTAAATGGGCCTATTTCTCTTGTGGTCTTCCAAGAGTCCTGTCACTATGTCAACCCCATTCGAATGTGGATCAACATAAATTATAAGGTATTCATAAAGTTCCCTCTCCATAATTAGATTTTTACTCACAGGACTGGGTATTATCTGATATTTAAAAATTAATAGGAAAGAATAAAAAAAATCAACAACAAAGTTAATCTTCAGGAAAGGATGTGTTCTAAGATGTGCCAATGTTCAGTAGAACTGTTTCAATCCTGTGGAGGAACTCTGTCTCTTCCTCCCCGTGAATACTAATAAAAGAATCTGAACAAGTTGGAGAAGATAAAGTATATTCAGTCGCTAAGCCAGAAGATCAACAAAGTAGGAAAGGCACAATTTTGAGGATGAGTTAACATGTCCCATTTGTTAACAGTATTTTTGAAGACCCTCGTGTACTCATGCTCTCATACATTTTGTAGAAATTGCTTGGAAAACATTCTTCAGGCATCTGGGAGCTTTTTTATATGGAGACCTTTATGAATTCCACTCAAGTGCCCCAATTGCAGAAGTATTATTGAAATTCCTCTAACTGGTATTGAATCTTTACGTGTTAATTTTGCATTAAGGGCTATTATGGAAAAGTACCAGCAAGAAGTCCATCCAGATATCGTTACCTGTCCCAAACTTTACAGACAATATTAAATGTTTACCATCTCCTAGATAAAAAATTAGTTCGTGGTCATTGCCTTACCAGAGGTTAACGTCATGGTCATCCCATAGATGATCTTCAAGGTGCCTATCTGAAAGAAAAGGATACACCCCAAAAACTGCTTGAACAGTTAACTGACACACACTGGACAGATCTTACTCATCTTATTCAAAAACTGGAAGAACAGAAATCTCATTCAGAGAAGATGGTCCAAAGTGATAAGGAAGTTGTTCTCCAGTATTTTAAGGAGTTAGTGATACATTAGAACAGAAAAAAAATTTTTTTCTTCCTGCTCTGGGTAAAGTTAGCAATCTGATTAATCAAGAATACACTCCACAAATTGAAAGAATGAAAGAAATATGAGAGCAGCAGCTTGAATTGATGACACTGACAACATCTTTACAGGAAGAGTCTCCACTGAAATTTCTTGAAAAAGTTGATATCTGCCAACACGTACAGATTTTGAAACAAAGACCACTTCCTGATGTTCACCCTGTTGAAATTTATCCTCGATGAGCCAAATATTGAAAGAAGATTGGAGCAGAACAGAAATTGGACAAATTAAGAAACTTCTCATTCCTGAAATGAAAATTTCTTCAAAGAGGGTGCCATGTTCCTGGCCTGATAAAGATGAAAAATAAGTCGAAGTTTTTAAGATTTTAAACATTGTGTAGTCACATTAATTTTAGTGATACTGATGTTGATCCTCTTTTTTAACCAACACATAATAACCTGAAGTCTATCTTTTTACCAAAGTTTATCTAACAATTTCCATGATTTAAAGACTATGCTATGTCACACTTTATATTTGCTGAAGGAATTCATGTGGAAAGTAGTTTCTCGTTGAAAATTCAAACCTGAATTGTTTAAATAGGCTTATTCTGTACAGCAGAGACTAACAACCATTGCTAAAGGGAGAAATAGGGTAGCATGGATAAATAGCAAACTAAACTATCAGAGTTGCAACAAATACAAATACACAGAAATGTTAAACCATCCATACTTCGCTTAGATGAAAATGTGGCAGAGCTAGAAATGATACAGAATGGGTATAAACTAGAATAATTATCTAGCAACTACTTAATTTAATACATTATCCCATTTTATTTGATTGAGGCTGACTTTATCCCTGTGACCTTGAAACACTTCTGTACTGATACTGTCTTTCAGCATTATGCCGCAGTGGTTGGTTACTGTTGCAGTTCTTTATGTATACATAGCTTTTAGGTTAAAAGATGGCAAAATTGTTAAAGTGTATATATACCTTTATTTTGATGTGGCCCCAAGCCTCTAAATGGGCAAAACAAGGAGGGTGAGTAGAGGTTTTAATTCAAACAGCAGTCTAAAAGTAATAAGGGATTGCATACATTAGGGATATTTCTGATCAAACATACATGATACATTAATGTATTTTAGATAAACATTGCATTAAATCTATCAACATTCATTCCTAACAAGTTATTGATTTTGGAAATGTGTTAGGGAACAATGACCTTTTCAAACAATGATCTTACTTCATGGTTTGTGTAAATTTGACTTTTGGTTAGTGCTTTATTTAGTCTTGCCAGTCAAATCCATTTTTGGATAAAAACTCTGAAAACACGTTACTGGCATAATATATCGTTGATATATTCCATCCTCGTTTGATTTAGGTGGCACCATGTCAACTATATTTGTCTTAAAAATGGTCTTAAGTTCTCTGCCATTTGCTTATGTGAATATCAAAGTACCAATGATTTAATCTTTTCTTCAATTTTGCTTAAATGGGAGTCTGTGTAGTTATTAAGTCAAATCCCTTTGATTAGTTCCCTTATTGTTAACAGGGACTGGAATTGTGCTTGTGGTAGAACTGTTGGCTCTTCTGTCCGTGGAACCAGAAGTATAAGGCTATTTGCTTTCCAGAAATTCCAAATTGGCGGCTGCTCTTAGATCCATTCCCTAGGAGCCCTACCTAGCTCAAAGACTTTCAGGCCCTATTAGGGAATGCTCCTGGTCCTAGATTACATATAAAATATAATGAATTAATACGGCTATAGTTCTAAAATACTCCTAATTTTTAATTAAAAAAATTTTTTTAGTGTTTATTTTTTGGAGAGAGACAGAGCATGAGCAGGCTCCAGGCTCTGAGCTGTCAGCATAGAGCTTGGCATGGGGCTTGAACTCTCTAGCTATGAGATCATGACCTGAGCTGAAGTCAGATGCTCAACTGACTGAACCACCCAGGTGCCCCTACTGAGAATAAATCTTAACACAAAGATGGCTGGCTGTATTAAATCAAATTTATGATCAGAATCAGAATTATCCAGCACAATTAACAGTCGTGTGGGCAAAGAATATTTGGAGGGTATTAATGGAGGTGGAGGGGAGAGACATATTGAGGTATTGAAATAAACACAGCATAATAACTTTAGGCTGAAGTTGCATTAAATTTTAGTCACAACATAAAAATGCCATGTACTTTTTGAGCACGTGCATTAGTAAGCACTGAAATTTGTTAGCTGTTGTGGGTCAAGCACTTACTGAAGTAGGTATTAACTTCTACTTTTTACAGATAAAGAAACATACTCTAAAGTAATTTGCCCAAGGTCAAAAAGCCAGCATATGGGAGAACCCGTGTTTTATTTTGAGTTCTTGCTCTCATGCTATCAAAACTTTAAGCCAATAGTTTTATTTTTATTAAATTAAAGCTTCTAATTTATGTCTAAGAATCATTTATAACTAAAAATTGAAGCATATACCTATGACCATTTTAGGTTTGACATAAACATTTTGTAACTTGCCCATTCTAAGTAGACAAAAACTATTTATAAATTTTATATAGTATGCATGAACATAGTCCAGAATACAAATAACTGATTCTTATACATGCTCCTTCTGTTTGGTAATTCTCACCAGGAGTATGAAATTGTAAAATTTAAAGCATATAATCTTGATACATTCCTAAGTTTTATACACAACAAAATATTTTAATAAACTTATTTTGCTACAAAAAAAAGATGTGCTAATGTTCAAAATGCTTCATTGTGAACTTTAAAAAAAAAAGCAATTTCAGTATATAATAAACTAGTTGACTGTCCTTTGAACAAAGCCAATTATTCTAAAGAAAGATTTTTATCGTAAGCATTCATGGAAAATTCTCTATAGACTTTAATGAACATCGTGAACAAACTAAAGATACTGTCATATGCATTTTTGTCAGAGATCAAAATAACATATTCTAAATCAGTAGTTTATAACCTTTTTATTACCCCTCAAACACCTCTCATGAACAGCATGCCTTGAAAAATTATGTGAACCAAACTGCAAATATTAATTATCAACTTATTTTTCAACCCTTCTGAATCAAAGCTTTATATTATAATTTTCTGATTAGTTCCCCACAAGACAGTAATTAATTGCAACTTTATAGTGGAGAAACCTGGTAGGCACCAACTTAACCAAGTGACCAAAGCTGATATAACCAATAACAGAACAAATAGAAATCATCTGCCTCTGGATATGATGTAGTAAGATGAACACACACTGCTTTTATTACTGCTAAAAATGTATAATGTGATCTAGTAATGAGGAAACATCAGACAAACCCAACTGAGGAACATTCAACAAAATAATCTGCATTCTTCAAAATGTCAAAATGTTGGAAGATAAAAAAGACCCAGAAACTTTTCCAGATTAAAAGAGACATGGAAATAAAAATGCAACATGTGAATAGGATCCTGGATCCTATTGAAAATTTTTAAATTTTTCCTATAAAGGACATTAACTGGACAATGGGCAAAATTCGAATAACGTTTATAGATTAAATAACAGTAATGTATCAATGTTAATTTGCTCCTGCGCCACCCTCTGTTTTTAGTAATCTCTGCAGGATTATAACAGAATAGGGTATTTCTCTATGTTCTTGCCCTTGCCTCAGCCGACCACTGATGCTTGTCACTCATAAACTTGTGGTGGGAAATAGGGGAGATGTTCCTGGTCCTTTTTGTCCAGCCTCTTGGGCTTCGTCAGGCCTGTGAGTCTAGCCTGGCAGTTAGACTTTTTTAGTACTCCTGCCCTCTCCCCAGGACAGTCAAATGCTACCTTGTATCTGTGATCTTATTTGGGGGAGTTTTCTGTTCCCAGCCCAGTAGTATCAGACCTCTGCTTTGTGTTGGTATTTATACCATATTCCTGGACCCAAGTGGATTTCCTGCACCTCCCTGAGAGCTGATAGATTTTGTAACTACCCCTCCCCTATCAGCAGTGGATCTTTATCTGAGGCCCATGGTCCAGGTTAGTGGGCAGAGTTGTCTAACAGCAGCCAACCATCTATCAGGCCTGTGTGGCTGTACCACAAAGGGGGCCACTGTCCATTTTCGTGCTCTCCCCCTGCTCTGATTTCTTCCTCATGAAAGCCCTCAAGGAGTTTATAGCTGCTAGGGGAGTCCAACATTAATGAATTGTGCAAGTAGGTATAAAATTACAATTTTGATAAGTCTTTAAAAAACTTTTTTAACATTTATTTTTGAGAGAGAGACACACACACAGAGTGGGCACACGGGAGGCGCAGAGAGAGAGGGAGACACAGAATCCAAAGCAGGCTCCAGGCTCTGAGCTGTCAGCACAGAGCCAGACGCGGGGCCTGAACTCATGAGCAGTGAGATCATGACCTGAGCTGAAGTCAGATGCTTAACCGACTGAGCCACCCAGGTGCCCATGACTTTGATAAGTATTATCAAAGTATTATAACTGGTGTTATAAGAGTGTATAAGAAGAGGAGTGGTGTCTTCAGGCTATTCAGGAACTGACTCAGGAATGACTACAGAGTACCAGTCAACCAGATGAAGGGCCTAGAGGAAGATCAGCATATAGAAAAGCCCTGTGGCAAGGTAACATGACTTGTTCTAGGAAACAAAAGAAAACACGAAGTCTAGGGTGGCAGGAGGGCCAAGAGAGTGGGAGAGGGTGTGAAATGAAGGTGGAGAAATAGGAACCAGGCCCTACTGGGCTTCCTGGCCTAGTTAAGGATTTGGTCTGTCTTTTAAAACAGTAGGAAGCCTCTGGAGAATTTCAAGTTCGTGTTGGTGGTGGTAGGGGGAGTAATTTTAATGAGATTTGCAAAAACTAATATTTAAGCAACATATAGTTCAGATCCTACAATGTTTGTATTCTGCACATTAAAGCCTTTGAGTTCTTGAAGATAAACCAGAATGTACTAGAAGGAACCACAAATAAAAGAGTAAATAAGATTTGAACTACTCAGTGATAGGCCAGTATTTTGTGTTTGGTTATAGAACAGGCACTGGAAAGTGACCTCTCTACACTGTATTAGATGGAGGTAAGTTGTAATTCGAAAGAAATTTTACATTAGCTTATTTAGTCACATTTAATTACGTGGCCTTATATCGTGAAATAAATTACCAGCAAATCTATATTCAGAAACATTTAGTATAGTTTTAAAGTAAGGTATAGTTTTAAAGGGCTACATAATATGTAAATCAAATATTTATTGAATCGCATAGGGTGCATAGAACAAAATAATGTAAAATGTAAAGATACTGTTAGAGATAGTGTTTTATTTGCTGATTCAAGTACTTTCCTGCTATAGGAAACTCTGTGGCTTTGAAATATATGTGGTATTTTACTCTTGTCTTTTATACATCCTGGATTTATCTCCTTTTAGCTCCAATTATCATATCTCTTCTTTTTGGAACTGTAGTATCTACAACCAGACTGTGGCTGCCTCACCAGGAAATGTCCTCCTATATCAAAATCAGCTTCAGGCTAATCTTTTCATAAATACTTGGCAGCTAAGTTTATTTTTTTGCACAACCTATAGTAAATCTACTTTTGTTTCTTATCTTTCTTACATCTCTTTTTAAAAATAGAGTAGGTGGGGCGCCCTGGGTGGCTCAGTCAGTTGAGCATCGGACTTTGGCTCAGGTCATGATCCCATGGTCCATGAGTTCGAGCCCCACATCCGGCTTTGTGCTGACAGCTCGGAGCCTGGAGCCTGCTTCGGATTCTGTGTCTCCCTCTCTCTGACCCTCCTCTGTTCATGCTCTGTCTCTCTCTGTCTCAAAAATAAATAAGCATTTAAAAATAAAAATAAAAAAATAGAGTAGGTGTTAATGATCAGTAGAATTCAATAAAGTCTCTTTTGATAAGAGCGTGATTACTCTATGATTATTTTGTAATTTTTAGGTATGGTATTTGATCTATTAAAATGTATATAGGGGCACCTGGGTGGCTCAGTCAGTTAAGCATCTGACTTCGGCTCAGGTCATGGTCTCATGGTTTGTGGGTTTGAGCCCTGCATCGGGTTTTGTGCTGACAGCTCAGAGCCTGGAGCCTGCTTCAGATTCTGTGTCTCCCTCTCTCACTATCCCTCTCCTGCTCACGTTGTCTCTCTCTCTCTCTCTCTCTCTCTCTCTCAAAAATAAAACATTAAAAAATGTATATATATATTTATATATAATTCACTTATTAACATACATTTTCACTTGTTTTTAAAGGTACTTATGTCTTTATCTTGTTTTCTTCTTTGGAACATAAATTTTTCAAAGCACAGATTGTGGGTTCATTTTCCTTGATTGCTCCTCCATAGTACCATAGTGATTCACACATGGGTGCTCCATTTATGTTTCGCCATGATTATGGCAGTGGTTCTTAACCTTTTTCTTCCTGTGGCATGCTTTTGAACAATGGAAGTTTTGGTGATCTATTTGAAGGCATTACAAACATGAAGTGCCTTGAAACAAGTCAACAATAATGAGAGCAATCAGTACTACTGTATATAATAATATCTTTCAGTATTTGTGCAAGCATCTATGGCCTTGACGGTGTTCTATTAAAAGTTCATTGAGCAAAATGGTCTCACGTTTTCTTTATCAGATTGATGTGAAGATGTGCATCTTACTTCCTAATCGTAGCTAGTTATACAACTGCTGTGCTGAGGACCACAGGACACTTGGCATGTAACTATGCCGTCCAAATCTTTGCACTAAGAGACTTGACAAACTCTAGCATGGCTTTAATAGCTTAAGACCATGATTGTAGAATTACTCATCCCCCTTAAAACGCCTGCCCAAGAAAGCTCAATGCTGCCAGCAGTTTTTACTGTTTGTTCAGCCAACACCTGGTAATAGGGCCATGTTCTCCCTCTTAGAGCAGTTACTTTAGAAAGCTTGCAATTATATGTCCATTCTCTGCCCTTTGAGATGTAAATCTACCACCCCAAATTATTTCCTCAAGGACTGGAGAGTTGTCTCTTTGAAATGCAAGCATTCTGGGAGACAACTCTCACCCTCAGTCCCTGCATCTGCATAAATAAACAATTTCCTAAAATTCAATATGATAAATACTAAATGGAGGAAAGGGACTAACTTTGGTGCCTGCCTTGCTTCAACTTGTACCAATACCTCCTGTCATAAAGATAGAAGTTTAATGGGGCACCTGGTTGGCTCAGTCGGTTAAGTGTCCGACTTTGGCTCAGGTCGTGATCTCATAGTCTATGAGTTTGAGCCCTGCATCAGGCTCTGTGCTGACAGCTCAGAGCCTGGATCCTCCTTTGGATTCTGTGTCTCCCTTTTTCTCTGACCCTCTCCTGCTCATGCTGTGCCTCTCTCTCTCTCTCTCATATAAGTAAAGGTTAAAAAAAATTTTTTTTTAAGATAGAAGTTTATTTCTTCTCCAAATAAGCTCTAATTGACAAAGTCAGGTGTCCTAGTCATATGGACTAATGCCTCTTAACACCCTGCCATTCCTTTTCCTTAGCACACACAGACTTTTTAAAAATCGCTATCCTGGGGCACCTGGGTGGCTCAGTCGGTTAAGCGTCCCACTTCGTCTCAGGTCATGATCTCATGAGTTCAAGCCCCACGTCTGGCTCTCTGCTGTCATCACAGGGCCCATTTTGGATCTTCTTTCACTCTCTTTCTGCCCCTCCCCACTCATTCTCTCTCTCTCTCTCTCTCTCTCTCTCTCTCTCTCAAATAAATAAACATTAAAAAAAATCTCTATCCTTTTATTTCAGGGAAATTGGGTTCAGTATACACTGAACCCTCTTCCCTACTGCAATAATATTATTGAATAAAATCTGTCCTCACTGCTTTAACTAGTGTCCAGTTTGTCTTTGACAATAATGTATTGCATAACCTGCTTAAGTCAGTGTTCGCAATTGCTGCAGAAATATATTTTATGTGTTGATCATGGTTAGGTAGCACTTGCATTCAGGAAGTAAGCACTTGGCTGCTGCCAGGTGGATCTATGTTAAGAGACAATGTTCCATGGTTCTCCTGTGCTTTTGCACATCTTGTTTGCAGAGGCACTGACTGCCTTTGTCCCAGACTAGCTTCTCAAGGATGTCTGTGTGGTAAACAACCTTGGAAGATAAAGACAGCATCTCTGTCTCTGGAGCAAAGGGCAGGCTTATTTATTGTCCAGTATAGTAAAGATCACATCTCCCTTGTGGACAAGGGTTAAAGAGGCTTATTGCCCATTATAATAGACTTAGGATCTCTGACCTTGGTTGAAATTCCTCTCCTTAATGCAACTCATTGTGTGTGCAATTACTATTGGGCCCTCTTTGTGATACTCTGTGGGAATTGGGGCTCTCTGAGCCCATGGCCCAGAGATCACAGAAGAAGCTGGGTGATGCAACATGGAAGTGCGGGCATACCCACCATGAGGTAAGCCTCAACCAGTGGGAGAGGAGGGGGCTGGACAAATAAATGACCCCTCTTTCCTCTTTCTTCTTTTCTCTCCATTTTCTAAATCCTGATTTAAAAAATCTTTTTCAATATTCTATTACAGGAAATTTCCAATGTTACCAAAATTTATTTGAAAACCTAATTTTCAATGGTTTATAATATTTTTCATATGGGCTGAATCTTTTTACTTAAAGTTTTCCCTATGGTTGGACAGTTAGGTTTCTTTAATTTTATTGTTCTAAATTATGCCATAGTAAATATTTTGGTGCACGAATCTTGATCTGCATTATTATTATTATTATTATGCTATGACCGTTAGCTAGGTGAGAAATTAGTGAGTCAAATGATAAGGACATTTCAAGTCTTAAGATGTCTAAGTTGCTTCTAGAAAAATTTCTTGACATGGGAGTGGCCTGATCAGATCCATGATTTTTACAGATAACTCAGGTTGCAGAATCTAGGGAATGGATAATTAGAATTTGAACTGAACTATGGCAATGGATATTGAGAGGGTGTGGATATAGCGATGGGAATGGAGTTTAGAAATATTTCTAAAATAGAGTAGAAAGGAGTTGGTAACTGGGTATGGAAGATGAGAAACAGCAAGGAACTAAAGACAAGTGCCTAGCTTTCCAGCTCACCTAACTGGAGGAAAACCAATGTTGTTAAAACAGAAAAAGAAGATGGCGGAGGGAGATGGGGGCTGGGTGGCTCAATTAATTGAGCATCTGACTCTTGTTTTCTGCTTAGGTCATGATCTCACAGTTTGTGAGATCAAGCCTTGCATCGGGCTCTGTGCTGACAGCACAGAACCTGCTTGGGATTCTCTCTCTGTCCCTCTCTCTCTCTGCCCATGCCCTGCCTTCTCTCTCTCTCTCAGGAAAAAATAAACATTAAAAAAAAGAAGATGGCAAGGTGCGTACAAGTGTAGAAGACACTTTGGTTGGAGACTTCTTTTACTTGAATTATATACCAGTTTTTATAGGCTTTAGGTGAAATCTAGCCAAGTATTTGAAATATGGTTGCTGAAGGACAAAATCTGTTGCTTTGGCATCTGGGCCTATCTGTAGAATTGTTTTAGAGGAGGGTATTTGGGTGGCAATCTGTTAGAAAAAGTTTTGTCTCAAAGATGCATTTATTTACCAGACACCTGTTATTTTTCAAAAATTTAGATTGCATGTGTATTTAGTTACGTAAGTGGACGTTGGGTAATACTAAAGCAACAAGTCAACCCTGGGTAGCCACTGCTGGCTTCCATTCCTTCTTATTCTGGTAATAATGACTTCAATTTTCCTTGGGAGCATTAAGCCTCTCCCATTCTCCCCTCCTATGGTTTTAGCACACTTGCCACTACTCTATGGATCCAGGCGTTGGGCACATAACTAAACTCAGCCAATCGGAGCCAATGGGGCTGACATCTAGGAGCTTCCAGGGGAACTGAAAAAAAAAAGCTCTTTCCATAGGGACTGCTAAGGGAATATGTTGTAGAATTGGAGCTGTTGGCAGCTATTTTGCTTGTCTGGTAATGGAGTCAACCCAAAGGAAAACAGAACGGATGACCTGGGCTCCAAACACGTCACTTGAGCCCTAAGATCCAAATGCATTGATGCCAGTTACAGTTTCAGTCCTATGTGGCATTAAAATTCCTTTTCTTAAGCCATTTTGAGTGGGTTTCTGTCATATACAGCCACAGAAGTGCTGACAAATATGGTATAGGGGATCAGAAGAAGGTTCCAGTTTTCAAAAGTTTCAACAATTCAAGGTAAAACTAAGAAGAATCCTATTGTGACTACACAAGTGTTCTCTTTTATATATAGTGGCTGAAACGTATGGAATGTCTACTGTAGTGCCAGGCACTGTGTTAGGCTCTATACATACAGGTTAATTATGGGTTAATTAAAGGTTAATTATACAGGTTAATTAAAGGTATAGTTACAGAAATATATTTATGTACAGCTTATTAAAATATGAAAATAATTCATAAATGGGCTGAATTAGCTAGCGACGATTAACATAAATTTTGACTTCTGTATTTTGTATATTTTGCCTTATATTTCTTTTGTAAACCCGAGGGTAGTTCAAATCATTAGCCAGCAAGTAATTTGTTGTTTACTTTAATTTTAAAAATATTTCAAATATTTGGAATATAAAGCTCCATACTATGAACTCAAGTTTCGTGACATAGATTACCAAAGGGCATGGGAGCTTTTATTTAAAATGTTTAATAAATGTCCACTTGTTGATGTATAGAGTTTTGGGGGTCTTTCTCTTGCATCCTTATTTGTAGTACCTTCAAAAGTTACTGATGGTGTGGCATCTTATCTAGTAATACAAGCTTGATTGAGCTTTATGATGTGATATTAGTGAAAACAGATTATATAAAGTTGTAGGAGTAAGAACTAATCAGGTTTGGGTTTTTTCATGTAATATCCCTGAAGGTTTCTTTTTTTTTTTTTTTTTTTTAGCCATCTTTGTGCCTCAACTGTCTCTTTTGGTCTTCATTTGTCAGTTGAGGATGCTTTAATTAAGAATGCTTTTGTGGGGCGCCTGGGTGGCGCAGTCGGTTAAGCGTCCGACTTCAGCCAGGTCACGATCTCGCGGTCTGTGAGTTCGAGCCCCGTGTCGGGCTCTGGGCTGATGGCTCAGAGCCTGGAACCTGTGTCTCCCTCTCTCTCTGCCCCTCCCCCGTTCATGCTCTGTCTCTCTCTGTCCCCAAAAAAATAAATAAATGTTGAAAAAAAAATTAAAAAAAAAAAAAGAATGTTTTTGCTTCACACTCCACCCTTGGGTCATTAAAAATTGTTACAGAAAATATGATAATGGAAAAATAAATTATTTAAATCTGTTATTAATATGAGTATTTAAATATGTAACACGGGATCCATAAGACATTGTATTGAAACATCTGAATCAGAACAAAGTACTTCTTATTCTTCACCATGCTGCATCTCATAAAAATTACATAGAACTAGCAATTGATGTACCACAAATATAGAGCGAGAAAATATTTCGTCTTTTCTAAGTTCACTGCTTAAATTTAGATAATCAGCAAGTTTTTCTTTTTCTCAACAGGGGTTTTCAGGGAACTCACTAGTGAGTTAGCAAACATATTCCTAAGAAAAAGACAAAAACCAAAAAACAAATACAGGTGATAAAGAGAAATTGTATGTGCCTTTGTCCAGAGAACCTCATAGAGGACTTTTTATGGCTTCAGAGCCACTTCTCAGGCCTGAGTTCTCTTTTCTTTCCAGCAGGTGCTCAATCTGAATTCCTCTTCTCTTTCTGCTGAGATTGTTGTTGTCTGAGTCAAAAACAAGCTGTGAAGTGAGGCCCATTTCCCCCCAGGCTTGCTCACCACCCCCTTTTAATTTTTGGCTGCTCCTGGAAATTAGGACAAGGGCCCATTTCATTACAAAAGTTTTATAGCTAATCACTCTGAGAATAACAAAAATAACAAGCTTGAGGACTTCTGAAAGCTCAGAAACTTTATGAAGTCCTTACAGTGTTTCTTTCCTGCATCACACTCCCTCACTACCCTATACATATCGTGAAATACAGGGGATTTGATTTTTACTTCCAACCTTTCTGGGGGAGTTCACAAATCTGCTCAACCTTCAGAATTTACTTTTCATGAACTTTATGTAAATTCCTTGCTCTGAGATGGTGTTTCCCTGCCTGTATACTAGAAGTCACAACCAAAAGGTGGAAAGGTATCTCGTCTCAAGTTGGTAATTTGCATCTTTGAAGAAGCGGAGGAAGCAGGTAACATCCATTCCAAGGTACAGGTACCCTATAGGAAACACCTTTGTGTAGACACATTTCTTGAAAGGATACTAGTTTATTATAGTTCTTGTCAGATTTTCAAGTTTTGGTATTTCCCCGGGAAACCGAAACTGATTTTTTTAGACATAGAGGACTCATATTAGTATGAGTATTTTTTGTTATAAACCTTGTGGCTATCATCCTGCACTTAAAACCTTTAAAAGTATGGATTTCAAATTATTTTTACAAGTATTGTAATCCTGTGAGGGGGGGGGGCACTTAGAAAACTGAGTAGGAGAGGAACTGACATAGTGAGGAATTCATTGCTTCCAGTGTTTTTGTTTCAGTCACATTCTCCATTATCACAATACTCAAGACATCTTACTTCACCATTGCTACAATGCAAGAAATATCAACAGTTTATTGGTATGCAAAATAGGAACTAAAAAATAAATTCAGGTACCATAGCTATTTATTAAGAAATCGGACCTAGTGTGTCATTTTATGATCTACATCAGTTTTAAGGTCACCTGCACAAATAAGAAAATGTACACTTAGAAAGTCAGGTTTTATCTCCAATGTCTGGTATAGTGAGCAGCATGAAGCAATAAGAAACAAACAACGCGCGCGCGCGTACACGCGCTAAGTACCAGGGAAAAAATGAGATTAGCATCCTGGGGTTGATTCTCCCAGGCAAAGACCTAGCCCAGACAGGGCCTTTCGAGACAGGCGCTTCCCCTACTCCCAGTAGTAGGAGGCGGAGGGTCGCCAACGGTCCGCGCGGGGTCTGGGCAGCTTCGCAAGGGCTCAGCGCGTGAAGGAGGCTGGGGAAACTCGGGTGCTAGTCGCTGGGGAAGAGCGACCCGGCTGAGGACCCCCGGAGCTAGCGGTGCCCTTACGGTCTCCAGTTGAGAAGGGCGGGGCGAAACGGGCGCGGGCGGCGACGGCGACGGCGGCGGCGGGGGGCGGGGCCGCGCGAGGCCGCGCCGCCGCTTTTCTCAGCTCGGGGTCGCGCGGCGCGGGCCCGCCGGGCTGGGGAAAGAGGCCGCGGCCGGGCGCGAACGCCGCAGGTGACCCGGGCGGGGAGCAGCCTGCGCGGGCGGCTGCTGAGGAGTGAAGGCGGGGGGCGGAACCTCGCTCGGCTCCGCTCACAGCCTGGG
Organism: Acinonyx jubatus; assembly: GCF_027475565.1. Classification (NCBI taxonomy): domain Eukaryota; kingdom Metazoa; phylum Chordata; class Mammalia; order Carnivora; family Felidae; genus Acinonyx; species Acinonyx jubatus. The sequence continues at coordinate 129,848,156 of NC_069386.1, read as the reverse complement.
CGCTGCGGGCTGCGGAGACGAGCCGAGCTGAGGCGGGAGAAGGGCGCGAGACACCCCACTTGACGGCCGGCGGCGCCCGCGGCCCTCAGAATGTTCCGCGAGGCGAGGGTTCTCCTCCCGGCCGTGGGCTGAGGCGGCGGCGGCGGCAGAGGCCAGAAGGAGCGACATGCACCTGTCCGGCGCGGCTTAGAGGTCGCGGCAGGCGGGAAGTCCCGGCCGCCAGCGGGAGGGCTTTCTTGGCCGGGCCGCGGCCGCCTGCCGCTGCCGCGGGCCCAAGCCGGAGCGGCGGGGTGGGCGCCCCGACATGGCGGCCCGGAGCGCCCCGAACTGCCACCTGCGACTCGAGTGGGTGTACGGCTACCGGGGCCACCAGTGCCGCAACAACCTCTACTACACGGCGGCCAAGGAGATCGTGTACTTCGTGGCCGGCGTCGGCGTGGTGTACAGCCCGCGGGAGCACCGGCAGAAGTTCTACCGGGGCCACAGCGACGACATCATCAGGTACGGGGGAGGAGGGGCGGCCGTCGCCCGTGCGAACCGCTCGCGGAGTTGGCACTTGCGCGTCATTCCGGGTGCGGTGACCCGCTGCTCCCGGGAGCATCACCCCGGACGGAAACCCACCAGTGTCTTGTCCCGGATCCACCCTGGTGACACCCGGCGAACCCCTTTCCGTCTCGGTGTTCTAGAGTCTCTCCCTTGCGTCGGTGCGGAGACACCGGGCGTTCGGTTTTATGGCTTTGTGCCCTTCTCCCTCCTTCGAATTTATGAAAACTGCAAAAAGGTTATTTTGGTAGCGGTTTACTCCTTTAAATCCCGTCAGAGATTTCTTATTAAACGAATTCCGAAAGGGCCCGGGAGAAATCCTTTACCTAATGGGAAACTGATAAAGAAAGGCACCGCAAGCTGTGGGCTCTAAAGTACTGGTCCTGGGAAGCGCCCCCAGTAGCATCCTGGAGGGCACTCACCTCCTGGCCATAATGATTAGTTCGGGTTTCACTGCCTCCTGTTATCAGATAGAAGAGAAACCCCGGCAGCCTTCAGGTGATTCATTGGAAATTAAAAATCTGCACACCTAAGGGCACTTTGGTAGCTGAACAAGCAGCTGAAAGTGAGTCTACTGATTTCCAATTCTCATTTCCTCTCAAGGAGTCCTAAATAGATTTAGTGTTTTTTATTTAAATCACTTTTTTTTTTTTTGCATTGTAATTCTGTTTTCAATGCTTGTTTACATTTTAGTGAGCCGGTATATTTGAAATGTAATTTCCAATCAGTGTCTCCGCAGGACTTTTCCGACAAAGTTAAAAGCTGCAGAAATTCTCCTAGGCCATCGGTTATGCTTCAAGCACAGCATTTTTGCCCTTGACAGGAGAATAGCTTTTAAAAGATTCTGGGAATGTGTTTGTGGGCTGCTGCTTGGTTTTTTTGTTTGTTTTGTTTTTGTTTTTTAACAAGAGATTCTGTGATTTGACTTGGTTACTAAGTTATACTCCCTTCTTTATGTTCCACAGGACTTAAATCGGGCATTTGAAATCCAGTAGTTTGGTTTGGTGTTTTGTAGGCAAGATGCTCTGGCACTTGAATTCTGTAAATAACAGAGTTGTACTGCTAGTTTGCGTGTCTGTGCCTGTGTGGTTTGTAAATGGGAAAAGGGGGCCTAAAGGTAGAGCAAGATGGAGTAAAGATAAGGAGAGCAGAAATTGACATTCTGGAATAGGGAATGAGGTGGTAGTTTTGTTCGTTGGTTGTGATTCACCCCAAGAGTAGAATTTGCCCCAGTTCTTTGTCGTTTTTCCTAATAGTTTCCGCTTTCTCTCTTTTTTCTTGTGTTAGGTCTCTCACAATACAGGGGAGGGTAGCTTTAGTTAGCTGAAGCAGCCTCAGCTGAAGCCCTCTTCCAGACAGTATGTTTGTTGGGTTGAATTCAGTAGGTGTGGTGGGTGTGAAGGATTTTGAGGTCTTCTCATGGTGCACTTCTATTGTTTTTACTTCTTGGTAGTTGAGAGCAAGATGGTACTAAGGCCTTCTGAAACTACATATGGTTTATTTGACGGGGATAAATGATGTTGTGTTTATCCTGCAGCAATTAAAGCTATATTATATGTCATACTGCTTGAGTTTTTATAATTGTGTTTCAGTAAACATATATATATGACTAATTTTTGCCATAAATGGATGCATGCTTATGATTTTATGCAAATGATTCATCCTTAAAATAATTTCTAACAAGAAGGTTTCCCCAAAAATTGCAGTGGGGTACTAAAATCTGAATCATGTAGTATCTTGAAATTGGTGGCATATATTTAATACAGTATCAAGATTATAACGTAAACATCAGTGAATGAAAGGGCTCTGGAAATTTTATTTCAGCCAATAATGACACAAATCATTCTTGTGAAATAGATCCAACAGATTTTCAAACCTTTCAATTTGTTTTCAATTCAATGTTTGAAGTAGAAGTATAGAAACTACTCCAGTAACTTTTCAATTATGTCATAGCAGAAAATGTAATACTCATAAATGTGATACATGGTGGAAAACAATGTTCCTGCAAAGTTAGGTTTAGTAATAAAAAAGCCAATACTGTTTTTACCATGTTTTGTTTCCATATTTGGTTGAAACTTGTGTAGAATTTATTGGTCAACTAGGACTTAGTCTGGGGCTAAGATTATTCCAGAATGAGCAGATTGTTCTTAGATTTTGAAAACGTAGGTGCTATAGTAATTGTAAAGACTGATTCATGACCAGTCTGTCATGTGCTAACCAGTTCTCTTACCATTTTACTACATCTAGTATGGCCAGTGGTGGTGCCATGTGACTTGTCTTATTTTATCTGTGTTGCTTGTAATTGTCTTCTTTTTGCCATATCTCTATATATACTTCTCTGGTAATTTATTCTTTAGTTATATTTATTTTAGTACTACAGATTTATGTAGAAATTCATTTCACTGTCAGAAATCATATAGGAGGGGCACCTGACTGGCTCAGGCAGAATAACATGCGACTTTTGATCTCAGGGTTGTAAGTTTGAGCCCCACGCTGGGTGTAGAGATTACCTAAAAATAAAATCTTAAAAAAAAAATAATACAGGAATTTTAAGGTCACTTTTTCTTTCTTTTTTTTCCCTCCCTACTGTGTCTCAAGTTAAAATGATAATGATAAAATTCTCCAGCTGTTAACTGTTTATTACAGGTTTAAATTATAAAATAAAATAATTATAAAATATTCTAGACTACTGCCAGTTTTAGCACAAGAAGCACATCTATAGCTTGGTCTATATTTTGAAACTTTTCCCAGTTGTCTTCCCAAAGGATGAAATGACTTTAAAATTTTATTTTGCTAGTTACTTCCCAACACTTTTTGTCACGTTTGTTCTTGGAATGAATATTATTGACAGTTTTCAAATCACTTATCACCAGTGAAGACCACTCACTGATGGACTATAGTTAGCTTGGTGCATTTTGTTACTTGATTCTGGTTTTCTTGTGCACATGAACCTCCACATTGAACAGCCTATGCCCATTGTTTGTATATTTTCTAGGTACAGAATTGAAGTTTTTTTTTTCCCTAAACATGGTGAAAGTATCTCACAAGGTGATGATGAGACCAAATTACATAATGCATCTGAAATACTTTGAAGGGAGTACCATATTATATGGTTGCAGGTTAGAATGATAATTATTCATTGCTTCTAGGTATGACTTTTTTTTCTTTAGACAAAATGAAAGGTGTAGTAGCTCTTTCCTTCAATTGTGGTAGGTGGTGTCCTTAAGAAAGGAAACTGACCAGCTGTGACCAATAAGAACCTGGTGAGTGAGGAGAAGCCTGGCCTTAAAGCTTTCCCTCCCAAATGGTGGCTGAGCAGTGGACTCTGATGGATTGGGGGGGGGGGGTGGGGAGGGGAGAGAAAAGGAAAAACTGATCAAGTCTCACCGTAATCTAGTAAAAGTGGTTTTTAACAGCTCTGTATTTATGGTATAGAAATTGAATTTATTCAGGGTGCCTCGATGGCTAAATTGGTTAAGCTTTCAATTCTTGACTTAAGCTCAGGTCACGATCTCAGGGTTTGTGAAATTGATCCCCACATGGAGCTGAATGCTGACAGTGCAGAACCTGCTTGGGATTCTCTCTCTCCTCTCTCTCTCTGTCTCAAAATAAATAAACATTAAAAAAAAGAAATTAAATAATACAAGTCAAATTCTTGTTGGAATAGCAGTTCAGAATGTCTGATCATTTTATGGTGGATCAGGGTTTTTTTTGTACCTTTACATGGGTTTAAGATACAACTTTTTAAGGTCAGGAAGGAATTACTACAAATCTACCTGTTGTCTGCTTATGTGTTTTCAGATATACAGTCAATATTTCTCAAACCAGGCTGATTATCAGAATCCTTTAAAGAGCTTTTTGCCAATTTTTTAGACTCTTCCTTAGGTGCACAAAGCAGAATCCTCTATATATAGTTGGAGCCTGGAAATCTTTTTAAAGTGCCCCAGATAATCCTGTTTGGGAAGCAAACTGCCAGTCTGTATCCTAAAACATGCATGACTAGAATTCTCAACAAATAAGCAATTTGAAAAATGAGTATAAACCCTCCCTTCAAAGCTGGTACCATAATTTTCTTAAGCATTGTGTAATATTTAGAAGCAGTAATTCCAAAAATATTAGAATGTATACAGAATATACACTAGAATATATACAGGACATAAAATATCCCTGTGTTTAAGTTACTAGAATTTGGTGAGTTTAACTTTCACAGACAGTATGATGATTCTATTCTGTAAGATTTCATGTTATGTCTCTGAATATAAAAATATTTATGGTTGTTTTACAAATACTGCATGGTTTAAGGGATAACATTAAGAGGTGTTTTCAGAGAAAGGTGAAATTATCTGGGGGCACCTGGGTGGCTCAGTCAGTTGAGTGTCTGACTTTGGCTCAGGGCATGATCCCACAGTTCGTGAGTTCAAGCCCTGCATTGGGCTCTGTGCTGACAGCACGGAGACTGGAGCTTGCTTTTGAGTTCTGTGTCTCCCTCTGTCTCTGTGCCCCTCCCCTGCTCACGCTCTCTCTCTCTCTCTCTCAAAAATTAAAAAAAAAAAACATGAAAAAAAATTAAAAAGAATTATCTGGAATAACGGTTCAAGATATCATAAATGTAAATTAAATGTATCTTTATTGTTTACTTAAGGGAAAAGTCAGATTTTTAGGTTTGCATTATAATAACTATTGTTTTGTAATGCCTCATTGAATATGCAGGGAACTAACAAAATATATTTTGGATATAAATTAAGGAAAACATGGAATAATAAATTCTTAGAACTATTAAGAACTTACTGTTCAAGGCCTTTTCACACCTCAAAGAAATACAGGTTTCCTCTGCTATCTGAAAGTAGCATGTTCCTATGAAACCTTTTATAAGCCAGAATGACATAAAGTGAAGAAGCAGTCACCATTCATTTATATGGAAAAATTTTTGTGCATTCCTAGATCCCAAAAATAACTTCTCTTTGCTTTTCTGAAGCAAAGAGAATAACTTCTCTGCTTTTCTGTGCTTGGGACACATCTTGCTAATGGATGCACAAGATAAATTAAGATATAAAGCACAAATGCTCCCAGTCACAGTTCAGAACTATGACAGCTTGATGCTAGGATGCTGAATGTAGTTCCAAGCAAGGAGCTTGGTGGAGCCACTCTCCCTGGTTGGGGTACATGCTCTGTAACAGCTTGCAGTAAAACAAACACTGAATGCTGTTTTGCTTCTCGCCTTTTTTGTAAAAGCTGAACTCCTTTTCGGATTTCTTCAGTTAGCGGAAACAGGTACTAGTGTAGGTCTTTTGTGAGAGAGAGGTGGTGTAATATGAACTTTCAAAAAGTGGGAGTACCTGTATTTATTGAGCATTAGTTTTGTGTACAGGTCCTGTCTTAAGATAGAGTTTAAAGACACAGTCAATTAAAGAATTACTTAAAATACTATGTGTACTAGGGGTAGCATTGGTGTACCTGTAATCTGGTATGCTCATGGGGACATAACAGTTCACAGTGATGTTTCCTAGTGAATATATTACCTAAACTGGGTCTTTAAGGAAAACAGGAGGACATGTCATCAGAAGAAATGAGTGAAGGTGTAGCATTATGGAAATAGGTAATATCATATGCAGTGGTCTCGTGTTAAGAGAGAATATTTGAAAGAGTATTTGTACTCGCTGTCTTTAGTTCTTTTTCTGCCATTCAGTCCTGGCTCTTCTCTGTTTCACTGTAGCAGCTCTTGTCAGGGTCACCAATGATGTCCACATTGCCACATTCAGTGGCTGGTTCTCTGTTATCATCTTTTGATTTATCATCATCATTTGCCACAGTTGGTCACTCTCACCTCTTAAGACACTTTCTTCAGTGGCGTTTGGGACACATCTTAGTGTAGACATAGGTATTTCTTGGTTTACTTATTCTTTCAGCAAATATTTATTGAGTACCTGTTATTTGCCAGGGACTATTCTTTTTTTTAAATGTTTATTATTTTTGAGAGAGAGAGCACGAGCAGGGGAGGGGGGCGCGCGCGCGCGCACACACACACACACACACACACACACACACACACAGAATCTGAAGCAGGCTCTAGGCTCAGAGCTGTCAGCAAAGAGTCCAACATGGGGCTTGAACCCAGGAACCATGAGATCATGACCTGAGCAGAAGTCAAACATTTAACCGACTGAGCCACCCAGGTGCCCCTAGGCTCTGTATTTTAACATTCTCAGGCAGTATGTGAACATACTAAAATTTGAAAAGCATGCTCTAGATCATTGGTTTTCAAAGTGTGTTCCTTTAACCAGCAGCATTAGCCTCACCTGAAAACTTGCTAGAACTACAGATTCTCAGGCTTCATTCTTACCTAATCAGGAACTTTAGGTAAGACTCAGCAGTCCATTTTAGTCACGTCCAGATGATACTGATGTAGTTTAAGTTTGAAAACACTGCTCTAGATTCCTGATTCTCAGCCCTGGCTGCATATTAGAATCACTTGGACAGTCAAAAAAAACAAAGCAAACATAATAAAACCACCAATGACTGAATCTCATCCCTGCAAATTCTGATTAATTTGTTTAGGATAGCTCCGAAGTATAGTTTCTTTGTTGTTGTTTGCTTCTGTTTAAAAATTTTAAGCTTCCCAGATGATTCTAATGCAACCAGAGTTGAAAACCACTGTTCTAAATATAGTAGTAATCCATGTTTAGCTGGTGGGCTAGGAAGTCAACCTGAAAAAAACTTAACGTCTGGTCAGATTTATTCACGTACTATTATGTATCATATAACGATGTGGATAATTTGCTAGATATTGAAATCCCTTTAAAAACTTCAGACCTCTTCACTCTTACCATTACTATTTAACATAGTGCTGGAAGTCTTAGCCACAGCAATCAGACAACAGAAAGAAAGCATCCAGGTGGGCAGGGAAGGAGTCAAACTTTGACTATTTGGAGACAACGTGATACTCTATATAGAAAACCCAAAAGACTCCATCAAAAAAATGCTAAAACTAATAGTTGAATTCAGCAAAGTTGCAGGATATAAAATCAGTTTGCAGAAATCTGTTACATTTCAATAAATCAATAACAGAGTAGCAGAAAAAGAAATCAAGGAATTGATCCCATTTGCAGTTGCACCAAAAACAGTAATACCTAGGAATAAACCTAACTAAAGAGGTAAAAGATCTGTACTCTGAATTCAGCAAAGTCGCAGGATATAAACTCAATGTACAGAAATCTGTGGCATTTCTATACATCAATAATGAAGCAGCAGGAAGAGAAATCAAGGAATTTATCCCATTTACAGTTGCACCAAAACCCATAAAATACCTAGGAATAAACTTAACCAGAGAGATAAAAGATCTGTACACTGAAAAATAAAGAAAGCTTATGAAAGAATAGAAGACACAAAGGAATGGAAAAACATTCCAGGCTCATGGGTTGGAAGAATAAATATTGTTAATATGCCGATACTACCCAATGCAATTCCTATTAAAATAACTCCAGCATTCTTCACTAGAATTCACCAGAATTCTTCACAGAGCTACAACAAAATTTTTTTTAATTTGTATGGAACCAGAAAAGACTCGGAATAGCCAAAATTATGTTAAAAAGAAAACTAAAGCTGGAGGCATCTCAATTCTGGACTTAAAGCTGTATTACAAAACTGTAATCATCAACACAGTATGGTACTGGCAGAAAAACAGACACATAGATCAATGGAACAAAATAGAGAACCCAGAAATGGACCCACAAATGTATGGCAAACTAATCTTTGACAAAGCAGGAAGGAATATCCAATGGAAAAAGGCAGTCTCTTTAGCTAATGGTGTCAGGGAAAACTGGATGGAAATGTGCAGAGGAATGAAAATGGATCGCTGTCTTACACCATATACAAAAATAAATTGAAAATGGATGAAAGACCTATGTATGAGAAAAGAAACTACCAAAACCCTAGAGGAGAACACAGGCAACAACTTCTTTAACCTTGTCTGGAACAACTTCTTACTAGACACGTCACTGAAGTCAAGGGAAACAAAAGCAAACATGAAGCATTGGGACTTCCTCAAGATAAAAAGCCTCTGCACAGCAAAGGAAACAGTCAACAAAACCAAAAGGCAGCCTATGGAATAGAAGATCTTTGTAAATGACATATTGGATAAAGGTTTAGCATCCAAGACCTATAAAGAACTTATCAAATTCAACACCCAGAAAACAAATAACCCAGTTAAGAAATGGGCAGAAGACATCAATAGACAATTTTCCAAAGAAGACATCCAGATGGCCAACAGACACATGAAAAGATGCTCGACACCACTCATCATCAGGGAAATACAAATCAAAACCACAAGGAGATACACCTCATACCTGTAAGAATGGCTGAAATTAACTCAAGAAACAGCAGGTGTTGGTGAGGATGAAGAGAAAGGGGAACTCTCTTACACTGTTGGTAGAAATCCAAACTGGTGCAGACCCTCTGGAGAACAGTGTGGAGTTTCCTCAAAGTTAAAGATAGAACTACTCTATGATCCAGCAATTGCACTATTAAGTATTTATACAAAGGATACAAAAATACATATTTGAAGGGGCATTTGCACCTGATTGTTTATAGCAGCATGATCAACAATAGCCAAACTATGAAGAGAGCCCAAGAGTCCACTGACTGATGGATAAAGAAGATGTGGCATATATATAAAATGGAATATTACTCAGCCATTGAAAGAATGAAATCTTGCCATTTGCGATGATATGGAGCTAGAATGCATTATGCTAAGTGAAATAAGTCAGTCAGAGAAAGAGAAATAACATACGACTTAAGTCATGTGTAATTTAAGAATCAAAATAGATGAGGGGTGCCTGGGTGGCTCAGTCAGTTAAGTGTCCAACTTCGACTGAGGTCATGATCTCACGGCTCATGGGTCTGAGTCCCACATCAGGCTCTGTGCTGACAGCTCAGAGCCTGGAGCCTGCTTCAGATTTCTGTATCTCCCTCTCCCCCTCCCCTGTTCATGCTCTGTCTCTCAAAAATAAATAACATTAAAAAAAAAAAGATGAACAAATGGGAAGGCGGGGAAGAGGAGAGAGGAAAACAAACCACAAGAGACCCTTAGAGGACTACAGTAGAGAACAAACTGACGGTTGATGGAGAAAATTGGGTGGGAGATGGACTAGATGGTGATGGTTATTAAGGAGGTCACTTGTGATGAGCACTGGGTGTTGTATGTAAGTGATGAATCCACTGAATTCTCCTGAAACCAATATTGCACTGTATGTTAACCAAAATTTAAATTAAAAGACAAAAGAAAACAAAAAACCTCCTGACTTGTTGCCTAAGGACCTCCCATGCTGGACTGCATAAATCTCTATGTTTGGAGATTACCAAAAAAAAAAAAAAAAAGCAATCCTCAGTATGGTTTTCTGTTTATTGATGGATCTGGTCAGTACCATCAGGGACTTAAAACATTAAAAGGAAGATATCATACATCATCAGTTCAGAAAAATGCTCGCTCACTGGGGACCTGAAAGCTTCACTTAATGGGCAAAGTTATGTGCATCCTGGATGTATCAAGATGATGTATCAGATGGTGATTTCAACAGACTCCAGGAACAGTTGCAGTGGGTCTGCCTCAGTAATTTGGGCCATGGAAAGACCAAGATTGTCCATTAATAAATTCCATTTTGGAGTCAGAATCTGCACTCAGAAATAAACCAAATATGTTAATATTTGATAGGACATATAAATACATCAAAAGGACAGATCATCCCTACCCTGTGAAATTCTAAAGTGGATGTATTTGCACAGACAGTTCAGATAGCACAATAGGTACATGTCCAGTCAGAAAAGTAGTGGAATGCTGTGTTTTGAAGGGCTTGAGACCACATGTTGCTGTTAACCAAGCATAAAGCAGCCACTAAAGAGCAGTCAGACTGGCTTCAGTCTGTAAGGCCAGCAAGTTCTGCATTGTGTCTCAGTATGGATCAGTATTCTGAGACAGCATAGCACACTGGCAAGGGGTTACACCTAACCAGCATAAACAAGCTGCTTTGGTTACTGTGGTATCTGTTCTAATTACAGGTAGATCATGGCATCACCATATTGGCCAAAGACTGCAAGAATGGGTACAAAGGCCTTCATAGCTCCTGGATTTCCTATCTAAAGTATTACCATCTGTTGGCCAGTGTAATTTAAAGGTGAATTGGATTGTTAAAACGTCAAGTGAAATACAGTGCCTGTCTTAAGACACTGGCATGCATGTCCATCTGAGGTAGTAAGCATAGGGGAAAAACACTAACTTCTTGGTGTTGGTTGAGTACTAGAATGAGGGGATAGGCATGGGACAAAAGATTGGAGTCCATACGCAGGCTCAATTCATTATAATACCACAAAATTCTTTATTTTTCTTCTGGGATGGACAGCTCATAATGTTGGATTGGCAAACAGGAAGTTCTGATTGTAGGAGTTGTTAACTCAGATTTCACTCTAAAAGTTACCTCGTTATTCACAACTGGGGGGAGAATATCTGGTTTTACTTTAATCCAGAGGCTGGGGAAAATAGGGATAAAGCAGAGAGACAGATGGGACACGAAGTGAGAATTCTGGATTATAACATTGCTATGGATGATGGTGTCAACATCTTGACGGAGCCCAAAAAAGGGAGAGATCATTGTCATGGATGCTTAAAAGCATGGAATATGAGGCATAACAGAGAGTACCTGATTGAAATTAAAGAACCAGAAATAAATTGTTGGCAAGAGAAGTGTACATAGCCTATTCCCCAAATCAGAAGAACTGAGCTGCGCAGGTTCCTTGTCAAGGAAATGCTCCTGCTCTTCCTGTGAATCATGTACCTAGTTCACCTCCAACAAAGAGGACAACCATTTTCTGCTTCAAATCCATTGGAATCTCTTTTCAATTCTGTGGGAGACTGACTTTCTTAGGAGATACAGTACTAGACACCACTGCCTCAGGTGGGGAAGCTCTCATTACATATTTATTTCAGTCTGTGGAGCATAATTAAAATTGCCACAGGCAGTTGCTCTTAAGAATTTTTCAGTTTTTGCTTGGAATGATGTTGCTCATGATATTATTTAAATTAGCCACAAGATGATGATGTAACCAAGTCTAACCACCTCAGTGTCCATATTTTTACAGGTGGTTGATCAGGGTACAAGGCATAATACCCAACCAGGAGTGGAAAGTGAAAGGCCATTCTAAGTCTTGTAACATAGGTGATGACTAACTACAGACCCTATAGATTAGTCATCATTACTTGGTTGCAGTGTGACTTTTCTAATTATTAGTTAACTTGTGGACAATATTATTTAGCAAAGGTGGCACTACTAGCATGGTAAGAAATATTACCGGTAACCTGGATGTTAGATTCAGATGGCATGCACTTGGAAAGGGTAATATTTGTAACCCCAAAGAGACTGTGTAAGAGAGTGAGGGTGACTTGATAAGGAGTATGAGAGGGGCACCTGGGTGGCTTAGTTGGTTAAACATCCAACTCTTGATGTCGGCTCAGGTCAGGATCTCACAGGTTGTGAGAGCAAGCCCTTTGTTGGGCTCTATACTTAGTGTGGAGCCTGCTTGGGATTCTCTCCCTCTGCCTGCCTCCCTCCGTCTCCCTCCCTTTCCTCTCCTCTCTCCTTTCTCCTTTCTCCTTTCTCCTTTCTCCTTTCTTCTCTCTCCTTCTGCCCCTCCCCTGCTCACACACACTTTCTGTCACTCTCAAAATAATAAACTTAAAAAATCAGAGTATGAGAGGCTTGGTAGGCGCCCCCCTCAACGAGTTGTTGTTATGTTTTTAAAATTAGTGATATACACTATAGAATACGATTATAAGAAATTGAAAGGTGTAGAAAAATATTTACCCACATCTTGTAATCTGGAGATAATACTACTGTGTTTTATTATTTTTTTAAGTTTATTTTGACAGAGGGAGAGAGCGAGCCAACGAGAGGCAAAGGGAGAGAGAGAATCCCAAGCAGGCTCCATGTTGTCAGTGCAGAGCCCAACGTACGGCTTGATCCCAGGAACTGTGAGATCGTGACCTGAGCCAAAATCAAGAGTCAGATGCTCAACTGACTGAGCCACCCAGGAGCCCCTAATATGTGTTTTAAATTGGCACCCCAATTTATTTCTGGTTCTTTAATTTCAATTAGGTACTCTCTGTTTTGCCTCATATTCCATGCTTTTAAGCATCCATGACAATGATCTCTCCCTTTTTTGGGCTCCGTCAAGATGTTGACACCATCCATCCATAGCAATGTTATAATCCAGAATTCTCACTTCATGTCCCATCTGTCTCTCTGCTTTATCCCTATTTTCCCCAGCCTCTGGATTAAAGTAAAACCAGATATTCTCCCCCCAGTTGTGAATAACGAGGTAACTTTTAGAGTGAAATCTGAGTTAACAACTCCTACAATCAGAACTTCCTGTTTGCCAATCCAACATTATGAGCTGTCCATCCCAGAAGAAAAATAAATTAAGAATTTTGTGGTGTTATAAGCCTTTTTTTTTTTTTTTGGTAAGCTCTATGCTCAATGTGGGGCTTAAACTCATGACCCTGAGATCAAGAGTCACATGTTGTACTGACTGAGCCAGCCAGGTGCCCCTTCTTTTAAGCCTTTTAGATACATATATTCCTTTTTAAAAAGTCTTTGTGTTTTTAGAGCAGTTTTAGGTTTGCATCAAAATTGAAAGGAAGGTACAAATTTCTCATATATTCCCTGCCCCACACATGCATAGCCTCCCCAATATCCACATCACTCACCAGAATGGTACACTTTTTACCAAGGATGAATATACATTGACACATCATAATCACCCCAAATCCATGGTTTACCTTAGGGTTCACTCTTGGTGTTATATATTCTATGGGTTTGGACAAAAATGTAGTGACATCCGTCATTATAATAACATATTTTCACTGCCGTAAAAATCCTCTGTGCTCTGCCTGTTCACTCCCTAGCTCTACCACGCGTAACAGGTAACGTTTTGCCTTTTCCAGAATGTCATGTAGTTGGAACCATACAGTGCGTAACCTTTTCAGATGGACTTCTGTCATTTAGTAATATGCATTTAAGTCTCCTTCATGTGTTTTCATGGCTTGATAGCTCATTTCTTTTTAGTGCTAAATATTCCATTGTCTGGACGTACCATTTATCCATCCACCTACTGAAGGACATCTTCCAAGCTTTGGCAACAGTGAATAAAGCTCCTGCAAACATCTATGTGTAGGTGTTTGGGTAGACAAAAGTTTTTAACTATTTTGGGTAAACACTAAGGAACACAATTGCTGGATTATATGTCAACAGTATGTTTAGTTTTGTAAGAAACCATCAAACTGTCTTCCAAAGTTGTACAATTTTTGCATTCCCACCAGCAATGTATGAAAGTCTCTGTTGCTCATCCTCCTCAGCATTTGGTATTGTCAGCGTTCTGGATTTTGGCCATTCTAATAGACATGTAGTGGTGTCTTGTGATTTGCATTTCCCTGATGACATGATGTGAAGCATCTTTTCATATGCTTATTTGCCATCTGTATATCTTCGTTGATGAGGGGTATGTTAAGGTCTATGGCCTACCTTCTCTGACAGCACCGAGTCTGCTTTGGATTCTCTCCTTCCCTCTCTTTCTGAACCTCTCCCCTGCTCACGTGCTCTTTCTCTCTCAAAATAAATGAATAAACTTAAGGGAAAAAAAAAGGTCTTTGGCCTAATTAGTAATTGAGTTCTTTATTTTCTTATTGTTGAATTTTAAGAGGTCTTTGTTTTAGATAACAGTTCTTATCAGATGTGTCTTTTGCAAATGTTTTCTCCCCATCTGTGGCTTGTCTTCACATATTTTTGACATTGTCTTTCACAGAGCAGAAGTTTTTTATTTTAAGTAAGTCCAGTTTATCAATTATTACTTCATCTATCACGTATATGGTGTTGTATCTAAAAAGGCATCACCATAACTGAGGTCATCTAGGTATTTTCCCATGTTTTTTTCTAGTAATTTTATGGTTTTATGTTTTGTATTTAGGTCTATTATCCATTTTAAGTTAATTTTTGTGAAGGATGTAAGGTCTTTGTTTAGATTCACTTTTTGCATGTAGTTGTCCATTTGTTCTAGCATTATTTGTTGAACAGACTTTCTTTTTCCATTGTTTTGCTTTTGCTCCTTTCTCAAATACCAGTTGATTATATTTATGAGGGTCTGTTTCTGAGCTGTCTCATCTATAAGTGTTTTTGAGTTCCACTATATGTTCAGCAATATACTAGGCAATATGTGGAATACAACTTAACTGTAATATTGACTCCAAGAATACTAGGAAAATACTCATGCTTTCTTTCTCATTAAGAAAATTGGAGGGCACCTGGGTGGCTCAGTTGGTTAAACGTCTTTCAGCTCATGGTTTGTGAGTTCGAGCCCCATGCTGGGCTCTGTGCTAACAGTGTGAAGTCAGCTGGGATTCTGTTACTTCCTCTCTCTCTGCCCCTCCCCTGCTCACCCTCTCTGTCTCTCTGTCTGTCTCTCAAAATAAATAAACTTTAAAAAGAAAGAAAAAAAAATTGGAGCTGGTCTGGACTGAGAATCCAGATGCCCAGGGTATAATGTAGCAGCAAAATAAGTTCCAAGGCCTACAGCTCTTTCATTCAGATGTTTCCACCTGTGCAGTTGCAGATTTCCAACATCCTTTTTCAGATCCATGACAAGGTTATTCTAGCAGAGAAAGAACACTGCATTGGGAGACAACCTGGGTTCTAGTCCTCACTATCATTAACTAGTACGGAAACATTAACCAGAAGATATTGAAGCTGGAGAACTTGTTGTGGAGTTCACATTTTTTGTAGGCAGCTGCACAGCCTGGGTCAAAGAACATTAGCACAGTGGAGTCATGTATTTTCATCTGCTTACCTGGTATGCTCAGCTCAGCTCTAAGCCCAGCTCTAAGCTGGCAAACAGACCCACTCATTGGGGCGGCTTTATCTCAAAATAGATAGGCTTGTAGTAACAATAAAGGTGGTTCAGATTTCTGTCTGTTCCTTATATTATGTGGTCTGAGATGAAAGTACCTGCAGCCATGAGTAGAAATCCATTTTTAGTATTTTGTCATTTACAGATTCTTTATTTTTTAATGCTACACTCCAGGCAATAAATCTTTGTGAGGAGGGAAAGTTCCTTAGCTGTTTAGTAATGCTGATGAATTTGATTGCTTGGAAATTAGTATATGAACAGTGAATTAAGGATGTGAGATTGTTAAAAGTAGTCTAAGGTTAATTACTTATGGGGGTGTTAGTTGGTACAAATAGGAGTTGTGATTATGGTAGATATTCCAGAATAAATCTACATTGTCACTTCAAAAAAAAAAATTGGAACCATCAGAACTGTCAGATTTTACCTACCCATCAGCAGTACATCCCGCTCCTATCTCATATTAATCTCTCCATGTGTGAATGAGATCCTGCTCCAGATCTCATTGCCTGCTCCAGAGTTTCTCCCTGGTCACCTATATCAGTATTGTTGATGATTCTTCTAAGTTGATTCCTGTTAGCACATAAAATATGCTTAAAAGATAGTCTTTTCAAGAAACAATATTAAAAACAAATGAATATCCACATGGGGGAAAAATGAACCTCACCATATACAAAATGTAAGTCAAATTAGGTTATATACCTTAAACACCAAAGGTAACACTATAAAATTTCTATTAAAAGAGTATAGGAAATAGGGCATAAAAAGGATAACGTAAGGAAAATTATAAATAAATAATATAAAATTGTAATAAAATTAGTGTAAATAATATAGAATTAAAACTTTAGACTTCCAGGTAACTGAAGACAGTGGTGGGTATGTAGTAAGTAACCTTCCAGAGTGTCATCCCCAAATAATTCAAAATCACTTCACAAGTATGCAGTTTCTATGCAAAGCCCTAGCCTTGCCATTACTTAAGCAGAGAATACCAAAACTGTAAAATAACTGTAAGTAAAAAGAGAAAAACAAATTCTACCTACAGTTTTATAAGCTCTTTCCTCCTTATCACTGAGCTCTGAGCAGGGAGCACCTTAACCAAAAACAAACAAAAAACAACAAAAACCTATGAAAGCAGTATCTTGATTGAATACTGTAAGAATAAAAACAAAAAGAACTATAGATAATGCTATAACCTAGTTAGTAAAATTGTTTCCTACAGGGCTAGCAATTCTGAAACAACTTTGTGTATATCATACTTAAATAGACTTGAGGTTATGAAAGACTAATTTCTCACTCTTGGAAGAAGTTATACATAAAGGAAGAAGTCTTCAGTGAACCCTGTGGTTTTGGATTAGAATCAGATGTATCAATATGAACTCATGGTTTTTAGATATATACCCCCAAAGATACATAATATAGCCATGTGTATATACATGGGTTAGTACACTACATATATTTCTCAGCTCTGTCTGCAGCCTAGAAGGAATACCACTCCAATAACAATGGCCACCTCTGCTGCCCAGATCTTGTTCTCTAAATACCATTTGCCAATAAAAGGCTTCCTAGAGAAGCAGTTAATTACAGGGCTGGAGCAGGAAAAATGCTAGATGAGCCTGGAATATATTGTGGTTCCTCAAAGTAGGTCAATGCAAAACAGATGTTGGGTTGTTGAAAAAATAAGGGAGCCAACCTGAAGGATCTCCTGAAGGTCAAAGATGCAACAATTTGAGCTACAAGATAAATAATGATAGTATTGAATTTTAACCCATCGAATAAAACAGGACTATCAAACAGCAGACCCTGGGCTAAATATGGCCTGCCATCTATTTTTGTAAATAAAGTTTTATTGGAAAACAGACATGACTATTTGTTTTTGCAGCCTTTTTTTTTTTTTTAATAGTCCCTCTAAGGAACCCTTTTAGGTATTTTTTTCTTAATTGCCCCAATCCACCACAAAATTTTATTACCACAGATATACTATATATCAATTTATGTACCATATATGTATCTATACTTTCTTCATAAAAAGAGTAAGACCTTCACACCTACAAGAACCAGTTCTTAACCCCATGGAAGTGATGTTGCTCCCAATGAGAATGCATGGTTTACATATCATCAATGGCTGATTTGGAATTATAACCATAAAGTTGAGTAGCTGTAACAGAGGTTGTATGGCAGGCAAAGCTTATTTACTGTCTGTCACTTTACAGAAAAAAAATTGTTATTAAAATACCCATGGGGGCATCTGGGTGGTTCAGTTGGTTAAGCATCTGGCTCTTGATTTCGGCTCAGCCCATGATCTCACAGTTTGTGGGTTCGAGCCCCACATTGGGCTCTATGCCGACAGCACAGAACCTGGTTGGGGTTCTCTGTCTCCGTCTTTCTCTGCCCTTCACCTGTTTACTCTCTATTTCTCTGTCTCTCAAAAATGAATAAACATTTTTTAAAAATCTTAAAATTCCCATGAATTCAACTGTATAAACAATGGATTAAATAAAAGACAGGGGTGCCTGGGTGGTTTAGTTGGTTGAGCATCTGACCTTTGATTTCCACTCAGGTCATGATCTTGCGGTTTGTGGGGTGGAGCCCTGAGTTGGGCTCTGTGCTGATAGCACGGTGGAGCCTGCTTGGGATTCTGTCTTTCTTTCTCTCTCTGCCTCTACCCTGCTTTCACGTGCACTCTCTCTCTCAAAATAAATAAATAAACTTTAAATAAGAGAGAAAATATAGTTCTTCCTATGGCCAAAATAAAGACAAGAATTAAGTGTTTGTGAGGATGTGAAGAAAAAAGAACTTTTGTGCACTATTGGTGGGAGCATAAATTAGTATAGCCACTGTGAAAACAGTATGGAAGATTCCTCAAAAAATTAAAAATAGAAATACCATATGATCCAGTAATTCCAGTAGTAGGTATTTACCCAAAGAAATATACAAAACCCCATGTTTATTACAGCATTATTTACAGTAGCCAGTATGGAAGTAACCTAAGTGTCCATTGATAGATGAATGGATAAGGAAGATGTAGTATATTTACACACACACACAGACTATACTATACAGCTATAAAAAAGGATGAGATCTTGCTACTTGCAGAAACATGGATGGACCTAGAGGGTATTATGCTTTTTTTTTTTTTTTAATGTTTGCTTATTTTTGCCAGAGAGAGAGTCAGAACATGAACAGGGGAGGGGCAGAGAGAGAGGGAGACGCAGAATCTGAAGCAGGCTCCAGGCTCTGAGCTGTCAGCACAGGGCCCAACGTGGGGCTTGAACTCACCAACCTTGAGATCATGACCTGAGCTGAAACCAAGAGTTGGATGCTTAACTGACTGAGCCACCCAGGTGTTATGCTAAGTGAAATAAATCAGACTGAGAAAGACAAATACCATATGATTTCACTCATGTGAAACATAAAAAACAAAGCAAATGAACAAAAAGCAGAACCAGACCTAAAAATACAGAGAATAAACTGATGGTTGCCAAAGGAAAAAGGTAGGGGGGTAGGCATACTAGGTGAGAGGGAATGAGGGATACAGGCTTCCAGTTATGGATAAGTCATGGGAATAAAAGACACAGTATAGGGAATATAGCCAATGATACTATAATAGTGTTGTATGGTGACAGATGGTAGCTACACTTGTGGTGAGCATAGCATAACATAGAGAAGTTGAAACACTATGTTGTACACTTGAAACTAATGTAACATTGTATGTCAACTATACTCAAAAAATTAAAAATTAAAATTAAAAAATTTCCTTACGGTAGAATTCCAATCAATAAATGTAGAAGAAAAGAGGAAATAGGAGGATCGCATAAGGCAAATAGTACAGTAGCAACTGTTTCAGGCAAGGCCTAGCAGTGGATGCTAAAATTAGTGAATGAACGTTTGAGGAGAAACAGGATCTGCATGGAGTCAAAGCATCTCCCCTAAAATACATATTGACAACAAAGAGAAGCTTTGTAGTAACCTTACAGTGGAAAAACGTGGCAAGCACCAGCTTATCTAAGGAATTGAGGTAAACATCATCAGTAATAATGCATATTGACATCCTTGATATGATGAACTAAGACGAACAAATACAATTTTTGTGGTATACTTGCCAAAAATGCATGATCTCACTCCAATTATGGAAAAATGTGTTACAAATCCAAATTGAGGGACATTTTACAAAATAAGTGATTAGTACTCTTCAAAAGTATAGCATCATATATTCTCTCTCACTCTCTCCCTCTCTCAAAATAAATAAGCATTTTTTTAAAAAGACTTTAGGAGCACCTGGGTGGCTCGGTCGGTTAGGCGTCTGAGTTCGGCTCAGGTCATGATCTCACGGTCCGTGAGTTCGAGCCCCACGTCGGGCTCTGTGCTGACAGCTCAGAGCCTGGAGCCTGCTTCGGATTCTGTGTCTCCCTCTCTCTCTGCCCCTCCCCCGCTCATGCTCTGTCTCTCTCTGTCTCAGAAATAAATAAACGTTTAAAAAAAAATTTAAGAAGACTTTAAAAAAAGGGGCGCCTGGGTAGCTCATTCAGTTGAGCATCCAACTCTTGGTTTCTGCTCGGGTCATGGTCTCAGTGTTCATGGGATGGAGCTTCAGATTGGGCTCTGTGCTGATAGCACAGAACCTGCTTGGGACTCACTCTCTCCTTCTCTCTTCCCCTCCCCTACTGGCTTGCACTCCCGTGTGTGCGTTCTCTGTCTCTCGAAATAAATAAACATTAAAAAAAAAAAAAAGACTTTCAAAAGTATACCATCATGAAAGACAAAGAAACTGTTACAGAGATTGAAGTTGCTAATGAGAATTAAATGCAACTATCCTACCCTGGATAGGATCTTGAAACAGAAAAACTTCAGTGAGAAAACTGGTGAATTTTGAATAAGTAGTTTAGAGGGGGTACTGATGTTAATTTCCTCTTTCTTATTGTACCAAGATTATACTAGAGCAGTGGAGTGAGGGATTTAAGAGAACTGTTTATACTATTTTTGCAACTTTTTGATGAATCTAATTAGTCTAAAATAAAAAGTCTCAACAATTTTTAAATCTTTTGGGGCACCTGGGTGGCTCAGTCGGTTAGACATCCGACTTCAGCTCAGGTCATGATCTCTTGGTTTGTGGGTTCAAGCACCGTGTGGGGCTCTGTGCAGACAGCTAGGAGCCTGGAGCCTGCCTTGGGTTCTGTGTCTCCCTTTCTCTCTGCTCCTACCCCACTCATGCTCTCGCTCTGTCTCTCAAAAATAAATAAACATTAACAAAAAATTTTTAAAAATTAAAATCTTTTGCTGTTTAAAAGATACCATTAAGAAAATGAAGACAGTCCCCAAACTGGGAAACACAGTTCCAAAACATATGTTTGAGAAAAGAATTGTATCCAGAATATATCAAGAACTTTTACAATGCAGTAATAGGACAACAGACCAATTAAAAAATAGGCCAAATGCTTTTTGCCCAGAGTCTGACCCAATTGTAGGAAGAGCACGACAGTGTCCAGAGGCTCGTACTCTGGACTTTCTAGTCATAGTACAATGAAGTAGAGCCCCTGGGAGATTGAGAGTTGGGGGGAGTTTATGGAGAGCAGGGAGATCTCATAAAGTTACATTTGATGTCCTAGACTCTTACGCTGCACATGGTTGGAACTAATTAGAAACAGCGTATCAAAGGCTTTGAAAACTGAACTATAATCATCCAGCTTCCAAATTGGCCCCTGTGGTGTGTACATGTGGTAATACTACAAAGGCTTTAAAAATTAAACTAACATTGGGACCATAGAAGGAGAACTGGGACATGTGCCCTGAACCTAACCAGAGTGCTTGCCTGCTGAAACACAGCATTCTCTAGAGGATTTTAACAGGGCCCAGGGTTTATAGCACAGTATTCCAAATGTCCAGGATATAATCCAAAATGATCTCACAAAAAATTAGGAAATTCTTAAGAACTTATGAAAGACAGTAGTTATCAGCCCCACAATGAAGTAAGTGTTGGAATTATCAAAGAATTTAGAGCGGTTGTTATAACTATATGCCGTGAAGTAAACGGGAATGTTCTTGAAACAAATGAAATGTTTTAAGTTCTCAGCAAGGAAATAGAAGCTGTAGAAAAATGGAATATTTTTGGTGAAGTTTTGGGGTGGTGGGGGTCTGGAGCCAATGACCAAGAAAGAATTCTTGAGACTTCTTTGGTGCAAAAAGGTGATTTTATTAAAGCACGGGGACAGGACTCTGGGCAGGAAGTACGCACTGCAAGTGTGGGAGGTGACCGTTTTATGTGGGGGGAGGTAGGAGATAAAGTCAAGAGGGGGTTTCCAAAGAGACTTTCACGTGCTAAAGACTTACTAGAGGCCTAGCTATTGTCAAACTAAGGTTGTTTTTCCCTCTAACAAAGCATTAACATTAAGATAGTAGGGAGTTCCTGGACTTTAGGACATTGATGGGATTGCCTTTTTCTGGTAAACTGTTGGAGACTTATTTGTTTTTTGTCATTTCCTGTTTTTGGGTAGCTGGGAGCTACTGATCAATTTAGGAAGTAATGTCATTTTAACAAAATTGCAGTATTACAATATTATATATAACATGTTGTAATTATATTACAGTGTATCTTTCCACTTATTTAGATCTTTTAAAAATGAACGATGTTTTGTACTTTGCAGTGTACAAGTCTTGTACTTTTTTGCTAAATTTATTCCTAAATGTTTTGTTGTTTTTGATGCTATCATAAGTGAAATTGTTTTCTTAACTTAATTTTCAGATTGTTCATTGCTAGTGTATAGAAATATAATTGATACTTTATATTGACCTTATATCCTACCACATTGCTTATTAACTCTACTTGGGATTTATTTTGTTGTTGTTTGTGGATTCCTTAGGATTTTCTTTATACGAGATAATATCATCTATAAGTAGAGATAGTTTTACTTCTTCCTTTTGTTTCTTGTTCTTGCCTAATTGTCCTGTTCAGAATATCCAGTATCATGTTGAATGGAAGTGACAAGAGGTGACATCCTTGTCTCCTTCCTGTACTTAGAGGGGAAACTTTCAGGCTTTCACCATTAAATGTGATAATAGCTGTGGGTTTTCACAGATTCCCCTTTATCAAGTTGAGTAAGTTCTCTTTAATTCATAGTCTGTTGTGTATTTTTATCACAAAAGGGGTTGGGTTTTTGTCATATGCGTCTTCTGTGTCTATTGAGATTAATGTATATGGGTTTGTATTTGTTTTACTTTTCTATTTTTTTTAGGATTGATTTTTATTCTATTACTATGATATATTGGTTGACTTTTGTATGTTGAGCCAACCTTCCATTCCTACTTATCTTCCCTCCCTCTGGTTACTCATTTAGTATTCCCTGACTTGATGAATACCATCTAAGCCATCCAGATGCTCAAGCCAGAAGCCCAAGAGTCATCTTAGACCTTTCTTTCCCCCCACTCACTACATCCAATCAGTTGATTCTGTCCTAATACCCTCCTAACTTTTCCCACTTTCAACTCATCCTTGACTCTGAGGCCAGGAGTGATTTTTTTTCTCCTAAAGATGAATCTCATAATCTAAATCTATTTGTAGAAAAATTTATGAAGGAGAAATTTGTATTTACTTCGTGCCTCCTGCTAATGTACATAAACCATTACCAACTGTTTGGTCTTTGTCTTGTTTTTAAAGACTCAGACTACTTTCTGTGAACTATGGGTGACTTTTCTGTTTTTTGAAATGATATTTGTGCTATAGTAACCAAAACTATGGTATTGGTATAAAAACAGACACATAGATTAGTGACGCAAAATTGAGAGCCCAGGAATAAACCCACACGTGTATGGACATTTAGTTTATGGCAGTGGAGCCAAGAGCATAAAATGGAGAAAGGACAGTCTCTTCAAAAGATGGTGTTGGGAAAACTGGACAGCCACATGCGAAAGAATGAAACTAGACCACTATCATATAGTGTACCCCAAAATTAACTCAAAATGGATCTAAAACTTGAATGTAAGACCTGAAACCATAAAGCTTCTAGAAGAAAACAGGTGGCAAGATCCTTGACATCAGTCTTAGCAATGTATTTGTGGATCTAACTCCAAAGACAAGGGAATCAAAGGCAAAAGCAAACAAATTGAGGGACACTTGGGTGGATCAGTTGGTTAAGTGTCTGACTTTGGCTCAGGTCATGATCTTGTGGTTTGTGACTTCCAGCCTGCATCTGGCTCTGTGCTGACAGCTTGGAGCCTGGAGCCTGCTTAGGATTCTGTGTCTCCTCTCTCTCTGCCCCTTCCCTGCTAGTGCGTGCTCTCTCTCTCTCTCTCTCTCTCTCTCTCTCTCTCTGTCTCAAAAATAAATAAACCTTAAAAAAAAAATATTGAAATAGATCAAACTAAAAAGCCTCTGCATAGTGAAAAAAACCATCATCAAAAGGAAAAGGCAACCTACTAAATGGGAGAAGATATTTGCAAATTACATATTTGCCAAGGGGTTAATATCCAAAATATATTAAAAAATTCCTACAACTTAACAAAAAACAGCTCAAATAAAAAAATGACCAGAGGATCTGCATAGACATTTTTCTAAAGGAGACCTATAAATGGCTAACAGACACATGAAAACATGTTCAGCATCACTAATTATTAGGGAAATGCAAACCAAAACTATAATAAGATATCACCTCGTATGGGTTAGATTGGCTGTCATCAAAATGACAAGAAATAACAAGTGTTGGAGAGGGTGTGGAGAAACAGGAGCCCTCATATGTAAATAAAACCCTGGGAATATAAATTAGTGCAGCTGCTGTGTAAAACACTATGGTTATTCCTCAAAAAGTTGAGAATAGAGCTGCCATACTATCCAACAGTCCCACTACTGGACATTTATCTGAACATGAAAACATTAATACAAGAAGATATATGCAGCCTGATGTTCATTACAACATTATTTACAATAGTCAAGATATAGAAACAACCTAAATATGCATCAGTGGATGAATGGATAAAGAAGGTGTGGTATATAGACATTATGGAATACTATTCAGCCATAAAAAAGAATGAAATCAGATGTTGACAACATGGATGGACCATGAGGGTATTAAGTGAACTAAGTCAGAAGGAGAAAGTAAAAAATAGTATTACTTCACTCATATGTGGAATCTAAAAAAATAAAATATAACAAAAACAAACTCATAGACACAAACAGATTGGTGGTTACTACAAGAGTAGGTGGTTGAGGGGTGGGTGAAGTGGGTGAAGGGAGTCAAATGTATGGTAATAGATTATAACTAGACTTTTGGAGGTGATCACTTTGAGATGAACACAGATATTTAATTAAAATGTTATATAATTAAAACTTATATACCAATTTTACTTCAATTAAAAATGGGGTTTATAATTTATTACCATAGGAGTGTTACTAAGTGCTATTTTTGGATGCTAAGATTTTGTGTAATGTCATGTAATAAAAGAGTAAAATAGGAGAGAGGGCTTAAAAACAGATGAATACCAAAAGAGAAAGTGGCATGTGGTAAGGCTGCTACTAATTTGTTGCTGTGGTGCAATTGATCCATTGTGAGAATTCTTTTCTTGCAAAGTTTACACACATTATATCATATTACAGAGATTTTGAAGTCTATCATCATCTGGTCATAACATACATATACTAGTCAAGTAATAACTCAGTATGGATTTTTATAGAAGTTATTTTATTTAAAAAATTTTTAAATATTTATTTTTGAAAGAGAAGGAACATGAGCAGGGGAGGGGCAGAGAGAGAGGGAGACACAGAATCAGAGGCAGGCTCCAGGCTCTGAGCTGTCAGCACAAAGTTCTGAAGCGGGGCTCGAACTCAACAAACTGTGAGATCTTGACCCGAGCTGAGGTTTGACATTTAACCAACTGAGCCACCCAGGCGCCCCTAGAAGTTACTTTAATTTTTTTTTTTTTTTTTGACATTTACTTGTTTTTGAGAGACAGAGTGAGACAGATGCATGAGCGAGGGAGGGGTAGAGAGAGAAGGAGACACAGAATCCCAAGCAGGCTCCAGGCTCCAGGCTCCGAGCAAGCATTCAGCACAGAGCCTGACGCGGGGCTCGACCTCACAAACCGTGAGATCATGACCTGAGCTGAAGTCGGACACTTAACTGACTGAGCCACCCAGGTACCCCCACTAGAAGTTATTTTAAATCCAAATTATATTAAATGCATAAAGTCTAAATTTTGCATTTGTATATATAAAGTTTATGTATATCAAATATAAAAGCTCTATAAACAGTTTTAAGCCAGTTTATTTATTTATTTTGCAGCCTTGCATTGCATCCTGAACGAGTATTGGTAGCAACGGGACAAGTTGGGAAAGAGCCTTATATCTGTGTTTGGGATTCATACACTGTGCAGACCATATCAATTCTAAAGGATGCTCATACGCATGGTATAGCTTGTTTAGCATTCGACTTAGACGGGCAGGTATGTGATTTTTTTTCTCTTTTTCTAAACTACATCTTATAAACGTGTACTATAAGAAATGATTACAAATCTATAAATATTAAATTGGAAAGCAATTGATGAAAAGTACCTGTTTGTTCAAGGGTGGAGGTACATTGGGTGGATAGTTGATGAATATAATAAAAATAAGAACAATAAGTGGTCTTTATTTCACATATCACAAACTTTTTAATTGAATTAATACTATTATAAAAGCCAAAGAGATTCTGACTCAGTAGAATATTACCTAATTGTCCTAGAAATTTTACATATAACTTTTCCAGGTAGTGTATGTTGATAAGACAGATGAAAGACGTCTTAGGAAGACATCTTAGGAAAACTAAGTTTCTCTAAGTAGAGCTGTATACATTTTAATTTTCAGTTATTTTAAAGGTTTCTGTTGAAGTTACATTTTTTATTGAAAATAAGGAGGTTGTTCCTATAAGAGCTATTTTTATACAAAATCAAAGTTGAAAACAAAGGATATAATTATCAGTTCCCAAATTATCATCTACTTCTAGTGAATGATTATTTTAAAAAATTAAACAGGCCAAGAACTTTTTTATGGTGTTTTCATGAAACTTGTTATACCTAAAACATATTTAAGAAGTGGTAAGAAGTTGAATTTTGCAGGTATGGTTAATTTGTGGTCTTTAACAGTTTTATGTTAAAATTAGACTTTAACAGTCATTTTAACTTTTAGAAAGATTTTAGTTGCCTGCTTTTCAGTTCATAAAATTAATTTTATAGGTTGAGATTTTATAAAAACAGATCACATTGTGTTTTGTTCTCTTGAAAATGACAGATATTTTATTTATAACTAAGGAATAGCTTCTTTGAGTAGCATAGATTAATATGCCTTTCTGTTAAGAGTCTGTTAAGAGATCTTTAAGACTTAATTGGAACCTTTCATTTGGGGAAAAATGTGCTTCTAGGTTTAATATTAGTATTGTAGCAGTGATTGGCAATTACAGAACCTTAATTCATGTCCTGTTTTGCTATTTTTCAAGTCCCTTACTGTCCTCATATCAATTTTATTTTCTTTTTTAAAAGGAAGAGAATTACTCTTAACCTATCTCTTGGGAGATTAAATTTTATGAAACAAACGTACATGGATTTTTTTTTAGTCATTTACTAAAGGTGTTATGAAGTCCACGATGTATTAACTATAAGTATCTGTATTCTTTCAACATAGATGTTTTCTTTCTAATTTTGAAATTGCTCTTTCTAAATGTTATGTGTTGCATTGCTGAGGAATTTCTTTTGTGTATATAAGGAGAAGTCATGCCCATAGCTCTTCCTAGTTGAAAGCCTTTAATTTTGCTTATTTTGTAGAACTTATAAGAAGAGCCTTTGGTACATGTATTTTATTATCACAAATCTTCATGAGAATGTGTTACTTAAAAGTTTAAGCTTATAAAAAACATAATAATAGCTAAAAGTTACTGAGCACATACTAAGTACCAGGCATTGTGCTGAGCCTGCATTATCTTATTTAATCCTCACAGCAACCCTATGAAATAGATACTATTATTATCTCTATTTTACAGATAAAGAAACTGAGACTTAGAGAGGTTAAATAACTTGCCCCAGGTTACACAGCTAGTAAATGGAGCCAGAGCGGAAACCCAGGTCAGTCACACTCCAAAGCTCATGTTTTTAATCACAATGCTCTCCTGCCTCCCAAACATGGAACTTAGGAAGTAGTTATTTATATTTCAGAAGAAATTCAGCCATCTTAAATACAATTAAAGCTTATAAGGAACTGCTGCCGACTGAAGATTAAGTTAAGAAGAGTATCTCTGAAATTCTATTGAGAAAATGCCTTAGTTAAAAAATATATTTGAGAATATGTTCACTAATATCTGAACTGTTTATGAGCTATCAACTAGGAAATAATTGTGATTTTTGCATTTTATAATAGTGCTCTATTAAGATTTATCCAATGAATTTCCCTGTTAACAGTAATGCTGAATATTATTTTCCCAGAGGCTTTCTTCTAAATGGACTGAATATCCACTCTGACACCAGAAGTCTGCCTTACTGAGAATAATTAGGGCCTGAAAAGTCTGTTTCTATAACACACATCAAACAGGGACTAAAATTTCTAAGTGGGAGGAAGGGAAATTTGATACTTTATCTTGCAAATACAACAGTACACTGCAAAAACATTTCTCATGTTGAACAAAATCTAAGCTGTAGTTACAGCTCTGGTGATTTACAGAATGAACTAAGAATAAAGCATTAGTTTTTAACTTAATTTTGTCAATTATATGATGGTACAAAATAAAAGGCTTTAGTGTACCTTAGCCTTTTGGCACATGATTATCAAGAGAGTAATTTTTGCAAAAATATTAGGGGAGTTCACTGTTTTTTCCAAGTGCCTTTTAGCAGTCTCTTGCTAACTTGACATATCTCAAGTGCCTATTGTATTATTCTTGAGTTTTCTTCTATTTTTCTGCCAGATCCTAATTTCTAATGATTTTATGTAGATTTTACCAGTATTTATTCCATCAAGTCCTGCCTCTCTTGCAAAATTTGTGATTTTACTTTGTGACATTGTGATCATTAGTTCTTGTGTAATGAACATTGAGACCACAAGGACCCACATACTAACATCTTTTAAGTATAATTGTTTGTTATTTGAATATGGTTTACAGTTGCAGGAACTCATGGGATACGTCTCGCTGTGTCTATTAGGATAGTTTTCTGATTTGAGCATTGAGTGCACTAGAATCTTTTAATAAATCCAGTTCAGTTAATGGACACAACTAAGATTTTGTTGGGATCAAGGAGAAATTCGAGAAGCTGGTTTTCTTTTTCCCTTTCTGACTTTTACTTCTTAATTAAAGGTGCCTTTCCTTCTGTCTGCTTCTTAAATGTCAGTGTTCTTTAGGAATCTGTGGCCTTCTTTTCTTTTTACTTATTCTCTCTAGGTGATCATCTAGAGCCATGATTTTAATGTCCATGTCAGTTAACAGTGAGGCCTCAGCTTCTCTCCTCAACTCCAGATACCACCCCCCATCCCTGCCAAATGTCATACAAATATACGATGTATGATACCTTTAAAACTGAATCTCTCTTTATTCCAGCTCTCTTAAAAGACAAAGTTGACCCTTTCTCTGGCTTTGGCCTGCTTCTCCAGCCTTGTCTCTGGCCACTTTCCAGTTGGCACTCCTCCCCTCAGCTACCCTGAATTAGGCTTTTTCCTGAAGGCACCATGATCTCTCTAATCTTGCTGTCCTTTGGTCTGAAAGGCACTTTCTCTTACTTTTCTACCCAACTCTTACATGGTTAAAGTGTTACTTTTACTGGAAAACTTTATCTTCTTCCTCACCTACCCAGGCTGGGTAAATGTGAGAAAACATGATACAGTAAAAAATGATAGAAAGCTAGGAGAGGAAGCAGTATGGGTTTGGTTATTTCTCTCTTATCCTCTCTGCTGTTGCTTAACCTGTGCTGAGGGAGGTTGATTTTGGCCATGTTAAGTTTATCAGGGCTACAGAGGAAGTGCTCCCAGATCTCCTTTTTTTTCACTGTCTGTACAGAGCTGGATGCTTCGAGGCTCTATGGAGATACATGGAGTTTTAAAGCTTTTGGCCCATTGTGGTTTGCTGTGTGTGTAGGATGAGCCAAGTCAGATGAAGCATCAATAGAATGGGCAGTCCCCCTCTGACTATTCCTCACTTTATATTTGTTTTGTGAAATTTTAATCTCTACACAGTAGGTAGATTTCTTTTAGCTAGATATTTACTGATACCCTGTAATTCCCAAGACTCTCAGGAAAAGTCCTCTCCTCTTGTTCCCTTGGTCTTTCTGCCAGGGTGATTTGATGGAGAGCCACAACAAACTATATACTGTATCTTTTCATGGGAGCCATTCATTCTGCCCATTTGAGGGTTTAAATAGTAATTCTACTTTGCAGAATTTGTTTCTGAGTATTAGATGGCATTTCTCATTCAGACAGGTAGAGGGCATAGGTTCTTAAAGCTAGTTATGGTTGTGGTAAATTAACGATGATGATAACAAACATTTATGTAACATTAACCACATATTAACTTTTTTGTGTATGTATATATGTTAATTCTCATAGTAACCCTATGAAACACTTTTATTATTCCCACTTAATAGGTGAGGAAACTGCGGTTCAGAGAGGCTACATAACTGCTGAAAGTAATCTAATTAATTAATGAGAGATGGAGCTGATGTTCAAACCTAGGTAGTCTGATACCAGAATCTATGCTTTAAATCAGAGGTTAGTAAACTGGTGCACTTTCTGTAACAACTCAGTAAATATTTAAGCCTTGTAGACCATACATATGGTCTCTGTTGCCACTCCTCAGCCCTGCATTGTGGTAGGAAAGCAGTCATGGGCAGCTTGTAAAAGAATGGGTATGGCTGCACTCCAGTAAAATTTTATTTACAAAAACAGGATTCAGGAAGGATTTGGCCTGAGGGTTGTAGTTTGCTGACTCCTGCTTCTAACCCAGGGCAAAAAATCTGTGTCGTGGGCTGATCCTTGTGATTTCTTCTTTATCCCTTTCAGTTACTTACAAGTGTATTGTTAATTTGCACACATTTGGAGGATTTTCTGCACAACTTTGTTACTCTAATTTCTGTTTTTGTCAGAGAACATACTCTGTATTTTAGGGGTTTTTTATTTGGTTAGGCTTATTTTGTGATTCAGAATTTTGTGATCTTCATGAAGTTTCATGTGCACTTGGAAAGGATGTGAAAAAAATATATTCTGCTGTTTCCTTTCTCTCCTTCTGTTTACTGTGCTGTCTTCGTTCATTTTACTTATATGTATTTTGCAAATCCCATAATAACTATTGTTATTTTTGCCTTAAACAGTTTAAAAAGAAAATTAAAAATAAAAGTCTTATTTACATATTTACCATTTGGACGCTTAATTCACAGGTGTATCATTTCTGTCTGGCTGAAGTAATTTCCATTGTCATATCTTCTAGTGCAGGTCTCACCTTCTGTTTACTTGAAAAAGCCTATTTTGACCCAATTTTCCAAAGGTAATTTTGCTAGGTATACTGTTCTATGTTGCCTTTTTCCTCCTTAGAATTTTTGAAGAGGTTATTCATTGTCATCTGACTTGTATAGCTTTAGATGAGAAATCTAGAATAACTTTTTAATCTTTGTTCCTCCATACTAAAATTGTCTTTTTTTCTGACTGCTTTTAAGATTTTTCTCTTTAGCACTGGTTTTAGCAATTTGATTACCATTTGTGTTGATGTATGTTTTCTCTGTGTGTGTGATTATTCTGCTGGGAGTTTATTGAACTTCTTAGATTTGCTGGGTTTATGAGTTTCATCACATTTAGAAAATTTTATCCATCATTTCTCTGATTTTATATTTTCTTTGCCTCCATCTTCTCCTTTTGGAACTACAGTTACCTGTATACTAGACCACTTGATGTTTTTCTGAAGTTAGCTGAGGCACCATCAATTTTTTTCCTTTTTTTTTTCTGTGCTTTATTTTGAATCATTTCTCTTGCTGTATCTGTAAGTTCATCTATGTTTTCTTAATTTTCTAAATTGCTGTTGATCCTATGGTGTGAATTTTTATTTCACATAATTCAACATTTATTTTTACAAGTTATGTATGTTCTTTCAAATCTTCCATTTCTTTTTATTCTTTGTATGTTTTAAAATAATTCTTGGGGCACCTGGGTGGCTCAGTCGATTAAGCATCCGACTTCGGCTCACAGTTTGTGAGTTCAAGCCCCGTGTCGGGCTCTGTGCTGACAGCTTGGAGCCTGGAGCTTGCTTTGGATTCTGTGTCTCCCTCTCTCTCTGCCCCTCCCCCACTTGCATTCTGTGTGTATGCATGTGTGTGTGTGTCTCTCTCAAAAATAAATAAACATTACAAAATTTTTAAAAATAATAAAAATAATTCTTGAGCATCCTGAACATTTTCATTTTAATAGCGAATGTCTCCTAATTTTAATCATTTCTGTGATTCTTGGGTCTGCTTCTATTAACTGATTTTTCTCCTGGTTATTCATCACATTTTCTTCTTTGTTCACATGTCCAATAATTTTTTTTATTGGATGCTGGACACTGTATGTGTTATATTCTGAATTCTGGATTTTGTTGTATTCCTTTAAAGTATTTTGCACATTAAAAAAAAGTATTTTGTACATTGTTCTGGCAGGTAGTGCAATTCCTTGTGAATAAGTTTAATCCTTGTGAAAGCTTGCTTTCAAGCTTTTTGGGGGGCAGGGCTAGAGTAGCTTTTCCTCTAGGACTACTGGTTTAACTTTGCCACTAAGGTGCAACTCTTCTGGGATCCCTACTGAATACCTAGTGAATTCAAAGAGTTATCTCCATTCTGGCTATTGGGAACTTGAGTGATCCTGACCCTTTATGATCTCTGGGAATTTTTTGGCTGTAGCTCCCCAGTAATTGCTTTTTGTCCGCAATTTGTTCTTTGCATGGCCTCACAGATTTCACCCTGGGCATGAAAAGATTGGTGTTCTCAAGGGGACCCATAAACAAATTTTCTGGAGCTCTTTCTCTGCTCTGCAAATCCTAGCCATGACGTCTGAACTCTAGGCTCGCTCTGTCTTCTCAAATCAGCAAGTCTGCTGGGCCCTGTTTGGATTCTACCTTTCTGTGCTATAATATGGAAATTGCCTCCTAGATGAAGGCTAGGGCAAGTACAGGTCTCACCTTGTTTGTTTCTCCCCCTTTGAGAGTTCACAGTGCTTCACTTCCTGTTTTGAATGTCTGAAAATGTTTGTTTTTGCACACTTGTGTAGTTTCTGGTTGTTTATGGCAGGGGGGCAGGTTCAGACCCTGATACTTCTCCATGGCTGGAATTCCATCTCTCACGTTTCTTAACCTCTCTCACACTTTCCATCTTGCTAGCTCCTCTTTTTAACTCTGTATCTTCATCTCCCTCTACTTGCCTATGTAACTCTTCCACTGAGTTTTAAATTTTATTTATTTTATTTTTCATTTCTAGAAATTCCATTCGCTTCTTCAGATATGCTTGGATACTTTTTATAGTCTCCTATTCCTTCTTCATATGAAGATATTTTGAAGCCTTAATTTTATATCTCTGTTCACCTGATAATTCCAATGTCTGATGTTTTATAGGACTGATTTTGCTATTTGTCTTGATTTGCTGATTCTTACTTCTTGTTTATTTCCCATGGTTATGGGGGTTAGAGGTGTTTATTGAATTGCTACTTGTAGGAATTCTTTGAGGGATGGATTGAAGTGTCAGTTCTCCAGATAGGATTTATATTCGCCTGTGTTTGCTACATTGTTGAAGATGCCTGAAGACTGCAACCCTTAGGGCCACTCTGAATAAAATTTTCCGCTTGAGGGGTTTATGATTAATGTGGCGTTAGGCCCTACAACCAGATGAAAGCTGCTTATATCTATCCATTTGCCAGGAGGTTTTTCTTCCCCTTCATGCATGCCACCTCTTTTTTAAAAAGGGCTGGGGTGCCTGGGTAGCTCAGTCGGCTAAGCGCCCATCTCTTGATTTTGTTTCAGGTCATGATCTCACAGTTCCTGAATTTGAGTCCTGTGTCAGGCTCCATGCTGATAGCAGGGAGCCTGCTTGGGATAGTCATTCATTCATTCATTCATTCATTCATTCATTCTCTCTCAAAATAAATAAATAAATAAATAAATAAACTTTAAAAACAGGGGAGGGATACTTTCTTGTTTTCCCTTTCTCTGAGCAGTTCACTGCTTTAGATATCTGAAATTGAAATCTATACCTTGGGCTGGCCCTAAACCTTATCTCCCTCCCATTCTTGTTCAGTCTACAGAACAAACATCAGGCTTACTAAGAGTTAGCTGGTGCCTTTAGAGTAAAGTGGATGTGGGAGCTTTCTTACCTTCCAGGATTCCTATGTGAAATCACTTTGTTTTTGTTCCAGATTTCTTAATTCCTTGACAGCTCAGCAGTGCATTTAAAAAGATGTTTTTACATTTTATCTAGCATTTTTAGTTTTTGGCAGGAGAGATGTTTTAGGGTATTTTGTCAGTGCTACTGTTAGAATGGAAGTCTCTCTTCTGTTTCTTAATGTGAAGAACTACGCATATGTGAATATTAACAAGATGAAATACATCCAGCCCTTCTCTATTAGGTCTATAAAACATAAATGTGTAAGTTTTGATGTTTTGATGCCCATGAGTAGAATTTGTTTATAATTTGCTTCCTTTTTGATTTGTTTGCTTTTTATTCCCTCATGGACTTCCTGGATATAATTCAGCGCTTGGTTTCAGTTGGACTTGATTCAAAGAATGCAGTTTGTGTTTGGGATTGGAAAAGGGGAAAAATGTTATCTATGGCCCCTGGCCACACAGACAGAGTAAGTATTCTCCTTTGGGGTTTCTACTGGGTACTGGATGGGGGAAAAGCCAGAGGAGAGCCAGAGGATTTTGTGTTTCTGTACTTTG
Organism: Acinonyx jubatus; assembly: GCF_027475565.1. Lineage (NCBI taxonomy): Eukaryota > Metazoa > Chordata > Mammalia > Carnivora > Felidae > Acinonyx > Acinonyx jubatus. The sequence goes on along the minus strand of NC_069386.1, from coordinate 129,813,795 downwards.
TTATTGCCAGGTAGTTCATATGTAACTAATAATTTAAAGTACAACTGTAAATACTCAGAAAATTTAGAACGTATATGTATTGTAGTACTCAAAAATATGACTCAGTATGTATAGTGTTAGCACTAAACTTTTAACCATTGTTTGCTTCAGGATAAATGATGAATGGTTCATGCCTATGGTCTATTTAGTATGGTTTATCACTAATGTGTTATGTATATATCACAAAGTGAAAAATGATATGTATGTGTGAATTTGAAATTATGTATTCATATTAAAAATTTTAGAGACCTAACATTTTTTACTTTGGAAACTTGTTAAAAATACATTTCTTGTTCTAAGCTATATAAAGTTAATCATAAAAAATACTTTGTAGTCAACTTTTTAATTAAATTTCCTTTTATAAACATACATCAAAAACGTTGTTATAAGCCTTGTAAAATGTCTCATTTGTGTGTGTGTGTGTGTGTGTGTGTGTGTGTATGTGTAGTAAAATTATGACCTGAAGCAGCACAGGAGATATAGTGTTTGATTCTATTGGGGGGGGGGGGGCGGGGTGGAATCTATGAATGAATCTATAAAAGTAGCATAGAAAATTTTGTGTGTATTTGCATTTTGGAAAATAAACTTGTCTTTTAGCAGATTCTCAAAAGGGCCTGTTACACACTCACAAACACAATTTAGATAATTATTAAAGTGTAACAGATCAGATTTGTATATTTTAATTAGGTAATTGCATATTCTGACTTAAAGCATTACACACTTTGGATTTAGTAAATAGATTATTATGAAGAATGGTACTGTTGGAATTTTTAAAGTATTTTTGTAGTTAGTATTTAAAGTTGCATCAATATGGTTTTCATATAATCTGTGTATGGTGACTTGTTAAACGTTAATTTATAAGATGTAATCCTTATTACTGAAGAATATAATTTTATACATTTTTAAAGGTAATAAGCATCTTAGGTGATTATGCAGGCAGGTGTTAAAAGAAACATGGTGAAGAGTAACAGAATTGTTTTTTTCTGCTATGAAATTATTTTTCAAGAGCTTTTCTTTTGTTATTAAAGTACATGTTTCTATTGCATATTTTCAGCTGGGTTTTTTGTCGTTTGCTATTATAACAAAAATGGTTGGTTAGAATTTAGAATTTTGGCAATCTTAGACAAGAACAAAGCCTGAGATCTCCAAATTTTAAGTATAAGGTAATTTTGTTTGACCCATAAACAATAAAGAAAGCTAAAAAATAAAAACAATTTTCACTGTGAAATAAATATTTGGATTCTTTATGTAAGTAGTTTTATATGGTAGAAAACTATAAAAACATTCCCTATTTCAATTGCTTAAAAAAGTTCTCGGGGCACCTGGGTGGCTGAGTTGGTTAAGCATCTGGTTCTTGATTTCAGCTCAGGTCGTGATCTCACAGTCAGTGAGATTGAGCCCTGCGTTGGGCTTTGCACTGACAGTGTGGAGCCTGCTTGAGATTCTCTCTCCTTTCTCTCTGCCCTGCCCTCTCTCTCTCTTTCTCTCAAAATAAATAAACATTAAAAAAAGTTCTCTGTTTCTAGCTGTGTTAAGTGTACATTCCATTCATTATGTTTTCTGTGCAGAAATGATGTAGGTACTTGCCTCATGCCCTAGTTCTGTTGAACATTCTTGCGACTTACAGACGAAATTTTTTATTTTTTTTAATGTTTACTTATTTTTTTAGAGAAAGTGAGAGAGGGAGAGAGGTGGAGAGAGAGGGAGAATCCCAAGTAGGTTCTTTGCTGTCAGCCCAGAGCCTGACACAGGGCTCCATCTCAGAAACCATGAGACCATGAGCATAGCTGAAATCTAGAGTCAGAAACCTAACCGACTGAGCCACTCACATGCCCCTGGACCAGATTTTTTAAAAAATTAAAAAGAGGCATTAATTTTCACTTCACTAGTTGTTTCATAAAGTTCATAGAAGCTAAGAAATAATTTTTTATTAATATTTTATTTTTATTTCAAATTTTTAAATTCTACTTAATATATATGGTAAAATTGGTTTCAGGAGTAGAATTTAGCAATTCATCACTTACATATAACATCCAGTGCTCCTCACAGCACCCATTACCCTTTTGGCCCATCCCTCACACATTTCCCCTCTAGCAATCCTAAGTTTGTTCTACATAGTAAAGAGTCTTCTATGATTTGCTTCCCTCTCTTTTTTCCCCCCTTTCCCCTATGTTCATGTTTTGTTTCTTAAATTCCACATATGAGTGAAACCATATGGCATGTCTTTATTTAAGAAATAATTTTTGTTCATATCATTTACATATTTATTTCTCATCAGATTGTGAAGTGTGGGGTTCTGATTATTATTCATTGAAGAATATTGTTTTATGATAGGTAGGGTGTTGGGGCATTTGGTCTTTTGGATGGATTCTTAAGTGATTCTGAAAATAAGTATTTTAACCATGAATCTGATTTGTTTACAGATATTTGATATCTCTTGGGACTTGTACCAGCCAAATAAACTTGTCAGCTGTGGTGTAAAACATATCAAGGTACTAGAAAGGTCTTGTTTTATAATAGTCATGTATACTTACTCTCTGCCCCTAAGTACTCACCACACTGTTTACAATTTAGGGGAGTCTTAGGATTTTGACAGTACTTATTTTTAAAATGTCAACATTTTTAACGTTCTGTTGTTCAACCTAACAGGCATTTACTGTGTCATTACTGTGTGTGAGGCATTGTAAGGAGTATAGGTATGAGTAGGGAATGAATAAAACACTTTCCATAAAGAAATTTATAGTCTAGTGAAGTAGGTTTTACTACATCGGTCTTGTTTTCTCATGTTTCACCTACAGAGTAAAATGTGAGCATAGGAAGCCAAGCAAAGGAAGAGATTTCCTGCACAGAGATAAGTTGGTGTGACGGAAGCAGCATGGACAGAGTTGGCTTTGCCACTTACCAGCTTAGCTGTTTGACCCGGGATGAGTCATGTAGCCTCACTGAGCTTTTTTCACATCTTAAAAATATGGCTGCTTTTATGTTATATAATCTATATAATCCTTGTAGATTGGATTAAGTAAGGCAGTGTTTATTCAAGTGCTTGTCAGTTCCTAGCACATAGCACCTGGTCATCTTTCTGACAGTATTATCTTTTCCTCTCTCTATATTTACTCTTTGATTTGACCTCACCCTTTGGTAGCCACTGTTTATTATGCTTATGAAAGCTCTGAATTTTGTTTTATAATTATAGTTCAGGTTTTGAAGCCCATATAGTCAGTGGTGATATTCATTCTTATGTTTACAATTACTTTTAAATCCCTGGTGCACATTGGAAATACTTGCTTCTTCCCCTCTCTGATATAACAGTTCCTTACAACAGTTAATTCCTAGTAAGTAAGGTTCTGTGTTTACATCCTTTCTTTTGCTATGCTTACTCCGTCTGCATTTTCTCCAAAGCATCTTAAGCTGCCACTGCAATTCTGGTTTTGATATTCTGGTACTGATTTGATAATGAGTAGTATTAAGTCTTTATTTCTTTAACAGATACTCAGCAAAAGTCTTTATGCTAGATTTAAGGTAGAAATCTAGCATAGATTTGTACCTTACTGCAAGGGTAGTACAAATACTACAAAGGTAGACATTTTTGTTTTTCATCTGTGATGAACAAGTTGGTGTTTGTTATTCTTGATATAAAATGCTTAATAAATTATTGGCAAATTAATAAACATTACTGTTTTGTATTATAAATAAAACTGAAAGTTCCATTTTCAGGTATTAAACACATGATTCTTCTGAATTAAACTATATTTTTACTGAGTGACATTTCTTGTAGTTGAGTCAATGGAAAGTATGGTAGATGTCTTTACAGGCAGTACACGTGAGGAAACGACGTCCCAAAGATGATCTAGAACTTCACTGGCCAGTACAGTAGCAACAGTAGCTACATGTAGCTATTTAAGTTAATTAAAGTTAAATAAAGTTTAATCACTTCTTCTGTCACCCCAGTCATCACATTTCAAATGCTTAAGACCCACATGTATCCAGTGGTTACTCTATTGGACAGTGTGTATATATATATATAGAGAGAGAGAGAGAGAATATTTTCATCATCGCGGAAAGTTCTATTAGCTAACGTTGATCTGGATTATAGAACATGAGTGCTTTACTCTGAGCATCAAAAATTTTGGATACCTGGGTTTGACTCTCTGGAGATTCTGTCTCAGTTTATCTCTGTGGGGGCCCAGCATACTATGTTTTATCATTTCTCTCAGGTGAGGTCTAATGTGCAGCTAAATTTGAGAATCACTCCTAGATGAAAATAAATAGTAGGTTGAAATAGGGATTTGCTGATAGGAAGAGAACCAGCTATCCTTGTGCAAAGGGATCATGGGGCTTTTAGAATGAAAAATCATAAAAATTCATTGATTAAAGCATTCATTATTGAATGGATAAGTATCATAATTTTTTGAGGCTTCAGGTTTTTTTTTTTAATTTTTTTTTTAACGTTTATTTATTTTTGAGACAGAGAGAGACAGAGCATGAACGGGGGAGGATCAGAGAGAGGGAGACACAGAATCCGAAACAGGCTCCAGGCTCTGAGCTGTCAGCACAGCTGTCAGCACAGAGCCTGACGTGGGGCTCGAACCCACGGACCGCGAGATCATGACCTGAGCCGAAGTCGGCCACTCAACCGACTGAGCCACCCAGGCGCACCGAGGCTTCAGGTTTTAAACTAAGATCTTTAGGTCTTAAAATAAGATCTCAACAGATGAGGGGAGATGTTTAAGTATGTAACAATCAATGTTATTTTAAGTGGTAATTTACTTACTATAAAGTTGAATTTATTGTCTGGGCCAAATTTCTTTATGCAAAACTATTTATTCTGTATATCAATGCCCTAATCCATTTTTGTTTATTTCTTTCTACACACTATTAAAATTTACCTCAATTCACATAAAAGAATAAAAACCTTGGTCATGAAGATTTATGTTTGACTTCCCATTTTCTCCTAAGAATGAGCTAATTATTCCAAATGTGTATCTTTTAAGCTTTACAAGTAAAAGAATTGCTCAGCTTTGAAAATATCAGTGAGAACACCATTTTCCCCCCATCTTTACTAACTTCATCAAAGATTGGACGTTAGGTTGGTCCTCTTTCCTAAGAGTGTCTGATGTCTTATCTTCATTTTCATTGCTAACCCATAGCCAAGTCTTTCAGTGTCTGAGTTTCATGTAAATTTTTTTCAGAAACCGAAGGGGGGAAGCATAGCCTATTTTTAAAATAATCTAGTTCACCCCCCTTATTCTTACAGATAAGGATTGAAACCAGTGGCTTATCAGCTATAATATAGCTATTGACAACACTAGGATGAGGATGTGAACATTTGAAAGCTAATGTTTCATAAGGGAATTTCTTAGGTAATTTTTAGTCTGCTAATCTAATATAGCTTCAAAGTACTAGAAATATTTTATTTTATAAGCATTCTTTGGTAATTTGATTATACTGTGTACCTTTTAGTTCTGGAGTTTATGTGGAAATGCTCTGACCCCAAAACGAGGGGTCTTTGGTAAAACTGGTGACCTTCAGACAATTTTGTGCCTGGCCTGTGCAAGGGATGAATTAACATATTCTGGTGCACTTAATGGGGATATATATGTTTGGAAAGGAATCAATCTTATAAGGACAATACAAGGAGCCCATACTGTAAGTATATTTAAATATTTTAAACACTTTTCGATAACTGCTTACCTTCTTGTCGTAGAGCAAAAGATTATGTAATGTAGCAGACTTTCTAGTCAATTCAGTTACTTGAAAAATGTTGTTCTAACTGAATTAGCCTGTTTTCAAGATTTCAGTGAAGAAGTGTTATGCAATTAGACATGTAGATATTTATTAAATTAGTATAATTACTACCTTGTTCAAGCCATTGCTCTGGTATTTGTATCTTCCTCAGAGTATTGATAAAAAGCTTATTAAATTCAACAGTAAAAGTATTCTAGATTAACTACAACAGAATAAAGCTAGAACTCTTGTGGGTAATATTCTAGAAAAAATATACCTTTTTAATTTTAATATTATTATTTCATTAAGTGAGTGAGTGGCAACGGAATTTAATTTTTGTAATTCCTCAGATTTTCATATAGAAAAGTTATCAAACTGGGAAAAAATCTGTTGTTAAAACTTTTTAGTGTTTTTTGGTTTAGGGATTTTTAGCAGTTGGGTCCCTCACATAATGAAGGGACCTAGAGAGCACAGAGCTGCCCCATGGTGAGCAGTAAGATCTCAAGTAGAAAAGTTATTAAATGTATTTATATGAACCACGATAAATATATAATATGTTACATATTAAATACATTAAAGAACTACTTAGAACAGGACTTGCTTTAAGCAAAAGACCAGAAATATCAGATTCTTTTGCACAAAGGTTGTGGCAACTTACATTTTCATCATCAGTATATAAAAATACCAGTTTGCTCTTCATATTCCTCAGTGCAGGATTTAACCACTGTTGTAAATTTTTGCTTGTTTTCTGGGTGACAAGTAGTAACTTCTTGTTTTGATTTTGTTTCCTAAATATATGCAATTTCATATATTTGTTGACTGCTTGATTGGTTTTTCTTACCCTTTGCTCTTTTTTGTTATTTTTGTCCGTGGGTTTTCTTTATTCATTTGTATGTTAGGGTATTAACCTTTCAGTGGTCATACACATTGCAGATATTTCCCCAATCTGTTTGCCTTTGCTTATGATATCTTTTGTCATATGAAAAATTTGTTTTCCTTTATGGCTTATGGGTAAACTGCCTTGCATAAAAGGTCTTTCATAGCTCTAAGTTATATAAATGTTCTTTTGACTCTTTTCTAACATTTATTTCTCACATTTAGAATGTAATGTCTACAATTCATTTTTATACGTGGTATAAGGTTTAACTTTATATATGTCTCTATATGTCCATATCATTGGTCATATATTGTACATAGATACATGTATACATAGATTTATTTCTAGATTTTCATTTGTGTTTTCTGTTGTATTTGTTGATTGCTATCATACCAAAATCTTTTAAAGTGGGTTTCTGCCTACATTACAGATTTTCTTAAAGAGTACATATTGTTAAATTATTTTATTTTCTCCGCTAGGCAGGAATTTTTAGTATGAATGCTTGTGAAGAAGGCTTTGCTACTGGTGGCAGAGATGGCTGTATTCGCCTTTGGGATTTAACTTTTAAACCGATTACTGTGATTGATCTCAGGGAAACAGACCAGGGATACAAAGGTAATAACAAATGTGTCACTACTAGACAAATTCTAAATGTACCAAGGATTGTCTGTTTCTTTTAGTAAATATAAATGTAGGTTTTATAAATATAAATGATATTTAAATTTGCCCGTTCCTACTGTATAGATTTAATTGATCTCCTTTTATTGAAGAGGAGAGTTTGCCTGAAGACAGTCTAGGTTTACTATTATGACAGGGATTCTTGTATATGTCTAATGCTTATTAAAATGGGATTTACAGAGAGATGGGATAAGGGCTTGCTTAGGTAACCTTGGATTTTGAAAATATTTATCTGTTAGAATGCTAAATATAACTATTTAGCAAACTGTTGAAAATAAAACGTGTTGAGGGTTGAGGAAAGTTTTGTTCAATTGGGAGATTTTTTCTTCTTTAGGGACTTAAAAAATTGATATATTAAAACAGTCTTTCACAATAAAAATAAAAGTTTTATTCACTAGCGCGGTACTTAGGATTGGAAGTTGCAGAAGTCTATGGTTAAGCCTTATTTCAGTCAACTTACTAGGTGGGTGACCTTGGGCTACATATTTAATCTCCTCCATAAGTGAGAATAAGACTGTCTCCTAGGATTAAATGAGCTAATTTAATATGTATAAAATGTTTAGAAGACTGTCTGGTACATAATAATCATCTAGTAAATGTTAACTGTTACACTATTTTCATTCGTTTTGTTGAGCATTATTGTACCTTAAAGTTTGCAAAATAATTTGACACTTTGTCCTATTTGATCTTTACAAGAACATTGTAAAGTTCACAGTATCTTTATGTTGGCCACATGATACAGATGAGAAAGTAGAGAAACACTAGCTTTCCTAAGGTTATAAAAGGGATTGTGGAATATACAGAAAAAGTAGAAGTCTCTCTTTTTAATGCTTTGGTGAACAGATGGAAGAAATGAAATATAAACACATGAAAAGTCAGATTATTATACAGAGAAAAATAGTACAATTACTTTGTCGTTCCTGCTTAATTAATTTTGAGATGGCTGAAGAAGTGGTCAGACTATGGAGTTGTCTATGAGGAAGAAGAACGTATGTCTTGAAGGATGGATAGAAATTAGGCATATAGCAAGAGAGAACTATCATTACAGATAGCAAACAAAATGGATAATTGAAGACAATGTGTAGATCAAAGACTTGGAGATTTCTTTTGTCTTACATCTAAGGGATAAAAGGTACAAAAATTAAATTGATTTAGCAGATCGGCATTATGTTATTACAGCACTGATCTTAAATACAGTTTACTTTTGACTAGGTTTGTCTGTGAGGAGTGTTTGCTGGCGAGGTGACCACATTCTAGTTGGAACACAGGACAGTGAAATTTTTGAAATTGTGGTGCATGAAAGGAATAAACCTTTCCTAATTATGCAAGGGCATTGTGAAGGTGAACTTTGGGCACTTGCTGTTCATCCTACAAAACCTTTGGCTGTGACTGGAAGTGACGATCGTTCAGTCAGGTAAGCAGATCATAGCATAATTGCATAGGCTGGAATTTTTCCTTAGAAAAACATAAAAACTTCATAAAAATACTTTGATTTAAATATTAACAGCTTACAGTATACAACTGAACATAATTAATTGGTATTTAATAGAATAAACAACTTACAAGATTTCTTTTCTCTTGATAACATAAGTTGAAGATTGTTCCATATCAACATGTTCACAGATATCTCTGTCTTTTTAATAGTCATATAATATCCCACTGCATGGATATACGGTAATTTATTCAACTAAACTATTTTTTTTAATTAAAATAGAGTTGACATATAGTATTACATTAGTTTCAGGTGTATAACATAATGATTCAACAATTATATACTTTACAAAATGCTGACCGCAATGAGTATAGTTATTATCTGTCATCAGCAAAGTTATTACAATATTGACTATACTCCTTATGCTGTTCTTTTCATCTTGTGACTTATTTTATAACTGAAAGTTTGTACCTCTTAATCTCCTTCCTCTACTTTTCCCATTTCTCCATCCTCCGCCACTCTGACAACCACGTTTGTTCTCTGTATTTATGAATCTGGGGTTTTTTTTGTTTGTTTTTTAGATTACATATATAAGAGAAATCATATGGTATTTGCTTTTCCTGACTTAATTTGACTTAGCTTAATATCCTCTAGGTCCATTCATGTTGTTGGAAATGGCAAGATATCATTCTTTTTTTATGGCCAATTCCATTTTGTATATATACCATACCTTGTTTATCCATTAATCTATTTTTTTCTTTCCAAGATTTTATTTAAATTCCAGTTAGCTAACGTGTAGTACTGGTTTCAGGAGTTGAATTTAGTGATTCATCACTTACATATAACACCCACTGCTCATCACAACAATTGTCCTCCTTTATCCATCAACCATTTAGCCCATTGCCCTACGGACCTCCCACCCCCCACCAGCCAACCCTCAGTTTGTACTCTATAGTTAAGAGTCTCTTAGGGTTTGTCTCCCTCTCTTCCCCCCTTCCACTTCCCCTATGTTCATCTGTTTTGCTTCTTAAATTCCACATATGAGTGAAATCATATGGTATTTGTCTTTCTCTAACTGACTTATTTCACTTAGCATAATAAACTTTAGTTCTATCCATGTCATTGCAAATGGCAAGATTTTATTCTTTTTGATGGGCTGAATAATATTCCAGAGAGTGTGTGTGTGTTTATGTGTGCGTGTGTACGCGCACACACGCGTGTGTACACATCTTCTCTTCTTTAGCCATTCATCAATGGACATTTGGGCTCTTTCTATAATTTGGCCATTGTTGATAGTGCTGCTATAAACATTGGGGTGCATGTACCTCTTCGAGTCAGTATGTTTGTATCCCTTGGGTAAATTCCTAGTAGTTCAATTGTTGGATTGTAGGGTAGTTCTATCTTTAACTTTCTGAGGAACCTCCAGAGCACTGTTGTCCACAGTGTCTGCACCAGTTTGCATTCCCACAAACAGTGTAAGGTTCCCCTTTCTCTGCATCCTTGCCAACATCTATTGTTTTCTGAGTTGTTAATTTTAGCCATTCTGACTGGTGTGAGGTAGTATTGATTTGTGGTTTGATTTGTATTTCCCTGATGATGAGTGATGTTGAACATTTTTTCATGTGTCTGTTAGTCATTTGAATGCCTTCTTTGGAGAACTGTCTCTTCATGTCTTTTGCCCATTTCTTCACTGGATTTTTTTTTTTTTTGAGTGTTGAGTTTGGTAAGTTCTTTATAGATCTGGGATACTAGCCCTTTATCCAATATGTCATTTGGAAATATCTTTTTCCCTGTTATAGGTTGCCTTTTAGTTTTACTGATTGTTTCCTTTGCTTTTCAGAAACTTCTTATCTTGAAGAAGTCCCAACAGTTCATTTTTGCTTTTGTTTCCCTTGCCTATGGAGATGTGTCTAATAAGAAGTAGCTATGGCCAAAGTCAAAGAAGTTGGTGCCTGTGTTCTCCTCTAGGATTTTGATGGTTTCCTTTTGCACATTCAGGTCTTTCACCATCTTTTTTTTTTTTAATTTTTTTTTTTTTAACGTTTATTTATTTTTGAGACAGAGAGAGACAGAGCATGAACGGGGGAGAGTCAGAGAGAGGGAGACACAGAATCTGAAACAGGCTCCAGGCTCTGAGCTGTCAGCACAGAGCCCGACGTGGGGCTCGAACTCATGGACCATGAGAACGTGACCTGAGCCGAAGTCAGCCGCTTAACCGACTGAGCCACCCAGGCGCCCCAGGTCTTTCACCATCTTGAGTTTGTTTTTGTGAATGGTATAAAAAAGGGGTTCTGTTTCATTCTTATGCATGTTGCTGTCTAGTTTTCCCAATACCATTTGGAAAAAGACTGACTTTTTTCCATTGGATATTCTTTATTGCCTCATCAAAGATTTGTTGACCATATACTTGTGGGTCTATTTCTGTGTTCTCTATTCTGTTCCCTTGATCTATGTGTCTATTTTTGTGCCAGTACCATACTGTCTTTATGATTACAGCTTTGTAATACAGCTTGAAGTCTGGAATAGTGATGCCTCCCACTTTTCTTTTTCAGTATTGATGTAGCTATTCAAGGTTTCTGGTTCGGTACAAATTTTAGAATTATTTGTTCTAGCTTTGTGAAGAATGCTGGTGTTATGTTGATAGAGATTGCATTGAATGCATAGATTGCTTTGGGTAGTATAGACATTTTAACAGTATTTGTTCTTCCAATCCATAGCATGAAATGTTTTTCCTTTTCTTTGTGTCTTCTTCAATTTCTTTCATAAGTGTTTCATAAGTGTAGTTTTCAGACTAAAGATCTACCTGTTTGGTTAGGAATATTCTTAGGTATCTTATGGTTTTTGGTACAGTTGTAAATGGGATAGAGGGATGCCTCAGTGGCTCAGTTGGTTAAGTGTCTGACTTCATCTCGGGTCTGGTCTTACAGTGTGTGAGTTCAAGCCCCACATTGGACTTCACGTTGATGGTGTGGCGTCTGCATGGGAATCTCTCTCCCATTCTCTGTCCTTTCCCCACTCGTATGCCCTTTTTCAAATAACTAATCTTTAAAAAAGTGAATGGGATCGATTCCTTGGTTTCTGTTTCTGCTGCTTCGTTACTGGTGTATAGAAATGCAGCAGTTTCTATACGTTGATTTTATATCCTGTGACTCTGCTGAATTCATGTGCCAGTTCTAGCAGTTTTTTGATGGAGTCTTTTGCATTTTCCATGTAGAGTACCATGGCATCTGTGAAGAGTAGAAGTTTGACTTTTTCTTTACCAATTTTATACATTAGTATGTTGATGAGTACTTAAGATTGTTTCCATATCTTGGCTGTTATAAATAATGCAGCAATGAACATGGGAACATATGTGTATTGTTGAATTATTGGTTTTGGTTTTTTGAGTCAGTACCCAGAAGTGCAGTTACTGGCTTATATGGTATTAATATTAATTTTGGGGGGAACTATCCATATTGCTTCCTTATTGGCTGTACCAATTTACCCTCCCACCAGTAAGACACAAGAGTTCCTTTTGTCCACATCCTCACTAAGACTTGTTATTTCTTGTCGTTAGACACTAGCCATTCTGACAAGGGTGAGGTGATTATGTTATTGTGGTTTTGATTTGCATTTCCCTGATGATGAGTGATGCTGACCCATCTTTCCATGTGTCTGTTGGCCATCTGCAAGTCTTCTCTGGGAAAATGTCTATTTAGGTCTTCTGTCCAGCTTTAAATTGGATTTCTTTTGGTGTTGAGTTATATGAATTCTTTATATTTTTAAAATATTAACCCCTTATTGGATATATCTTTTATAAATATTTCCTCCCATTCAGTAGGTTGCCTTTTTGTTTTGTTGATGGCTTCACTGTGTAAAAGCTTTTTTGATGTAGTCCCAATTGTTTATTTTTTGTTTTTATTTTTGCTTCCCTTGCCTGAGGAGACAGATCCAGAAAAATATTGCTAAGGCTGATGTCCAAGGCCAAATTTACTTCCTGTGTTTTCTTTTCAGAGTTTTATGGTTTCAGGTTTTATATTTGGCCTTTAATACATTTTGAGCTAATTTTTGTATACGGTAGAAAAAGTGGTCCAGTTCTCAATAAGTTCATCCAGTCTTCACTCAAGTCTGGTGAACATCCTTATGAGCATTAGTTTGAACTCTTTATCAGGTAGATTGCTTTCTTCCATTTCGTTTAGTTCTTTTTCTGAGGTTTTGTCTTAACTCTTTCATTTTGGGACATATTCATCCTTTGTCTCCTCATTTTGTCTGACCTGAGTTTATTTGTGTGTATTAGGTAGTTGAGCTACGTTTCCTGATTTTTCCTGATCTACATAGTGACCTTATGTAGAAGGTGTCCTTCAGGGCCCAGTAGTGCAGTCCCTCCCAGTCACCAGAACCAGACCCAGAAGAGTCCCCTGTGTGAGCCATGTGCACCCTGTTATTGTGATTGGGCCACAGTTGATCTGGGAATGCTGTTTGGGTGGGGCTGCCTCCCCTTCTCTGATGCAAGAGTCATTTTGGAGGGGTAGTTGTCTGGCCTAGGCTCCCCACCAGGTGTGGCAGGGTGGTTGTCACTTTGGGGAGACATCAGCCCTGGCTGAGGCTGCTCACCAGGAATGGTGGAGTAGGAGTCACTTCATCGGGGCACCTACAGGAGCAGGTAAGTTGGGTGAGGTGAGTCCACAGGGGAACCCTGCTGCAGGGCAAGGGGTGCTAGCAAGATAGATACAGAGTATTAGGCTGAAGGAGAGCAAGAAGATGGTACTCGCTAGCACTTCTGTTCCCAGAGAAAGCTTCTACAGATTCCTGCCCCTCCAGCACACACCCTAAAATTAGTCAGTAAATCTCTTTCAGATATAAATAAACCCCGGTGCTTTTCAAACTGCTACTTCTGTGCTGGGTCTCTGACCAAGTGATGAAGTGTGCTGGTCCCTTGCAGAGCAAAGTCTTAATTCCCTGTAGCCATCTGACTCTCCTGGAGTAAAGTCTTGCTGATTTTCAAAGCTGCTGGAATTAAGCCCCACTTACTTTCAAAGCCAGATGTTATAGGAACTCATCTTTCTACCACACATACCAAGGGCCTGGGGTACTCGATGTGGGGCTTGATCCCCTTGGTCCTCAGGGTGGATCTCTGTACCTGGAATATCCCTCCTGCTTGTAGTTTGTTGTGCTGGGGGTGTGGTACCCGACTATGTCCCTGCTCCCCCTACCATTCCTGTTTTGACTGCTACTTTATGTCTTTAGCTATAGTCAGTCTGTCCTGTTAATCTTCAGGTTATCTTCAGAGTGAATTGTATTACATGTAGCTGTTGCCTCCATGTATACATGTGAGGAGGTAAGCTTAGGATCCTTCTACCATCTTCCTAGTCAATTATTGATGAGAATTTAGGTTCTTCCAGTTTTGTGCTATTAAATACAGTGCTTGCAATGAATGTCCTTTTACTATGCTATTTTGTACATGTGTAAACATGCATATCTCTGTGGAACTTCTTAGTGTTCAAATGATGTATGCATTTTAAATTTTGATAGATAATGTCTTATATAGAGGCAATAACCATTTATATACCTGTGTATACAATAAACAGAAGAGATAATGTATTAAAATACAGTGAGTGTGCAAGTTAGCCAAATCCAGAATGTGGGGAGCTCTGGAAGGCAAATACTTAGTTTCTTCAATAACTTAAGAATAAAAAGGGGGGAGGGAGGAAGGAAGCTACAGAAAAAGATTTAAAGGACATATCAACAACTGTAGTATATGGACCTTCCTTGGAGCCTAACTTTAAGGACCCAAAGGAATGCTGTGTGAAAACGTATGTATATAACCATATATATGCCATATAACGTATGGCAGTGCCTGTTTTCCCATACCCATGGCAGCACTAATTATCCCAAAAGGTATGAAATGATCTTTTGTTATGCTGTGAAAACACTCATTTCTCTCATATTGAGAGGTGTTGAGTATGTTTACTTATGTTTAGAGGACATTTGTATTTCCTTTTCTCTGACCTGTCTGTTCAAGTTCTTTGCCTATTTTATATTAGCTCATTGGTTTTTCTCTAATTACTTTAAAATATCTCACATCTGTCTATATTTGAAAGAAATTAGCAGATGGTCTATGATAGTGGTTCTCAAAGTGTGGTTCTTGGACTAGCAGCATCAATATTCCTTATAAGAAATGCAAATTCTCATGTCTTAACCAGGACCTGATATCAGAAATTTGTGGTTTAACTTGGGGTGCCTGGTTGTCGATATGTCCTTTAAATCTTTTTCTGTAGCTTCCATCCTCCCTCCCCCTTTTTATTCTTAAGTTATTTGTTGAAGAAACTAAGTATTCACCTTCCAGAGCTCCCCACATTCTGGATTTGGCCAACTTGCACACTCACTGTATTTTAATACATTCTCTCTTCCCTTTATTGTATAAACTGATAAGTAGGTCTAGAGATTTGACGAGATGCAGTTACAAATTTTAACCAAGAATATTTCCTAGATGGTAACGTGTATCCCTGTTTGGTGGTATCTAATGTGTATTCTCTTTTTTAAATCATTTTAGCAGCCATTGATGGTTATTATCTACTTCACTGTTTCTCAACCTTTTTTGAATTGTTTTCCTAATGAGAATTTTTAGATATTTTTTCCCCAGATTATACCCCCTTCATGTGAAATTTTAACACCACAAAAAGTACATCTCTGTTTTTGTATTTTGGCCCATTAGAGAGCCACAAACCATTATACTATTTAAAATTTTCATTCCTAAGGACTAATTTTTAGCCCCCTTGGGAACCTTCTTACACTCTTGGTGGGAATGCAAACTGGTGCAGCCACTGTAGAAAACAGTATGGCATTTCCTCAAAAAGTTAAAAATAGAACTACCATATGACCCAGCAATTGTACTACTAGGTATTTATCCAAAGGATACAAAAATACTGATTTGAAGGGACACGTGCACTCCAATGTCTGTAGCAGCACTATCAACAATAGGCAAATTATGGAAAGAGCCAAAATGTTCATCTGATAAATGGATAGAGAAGATATGGTATATACACAAACGTGCGTGCGCGCACACCAATATTATTCAGCTATCAAAAGGAATGAAATCTTGCCATTTGCAATGATGTGGGTGGAGCTAGAGTGCATTATGTGAAGCAAAACAAGTCAGAGAAAGACAAATACCATATGATTTCACTTATGTGGAATTTAAGAAAAAAAACAGATGAACATAGAGGAAGGAGGAAAAAAGGGAAAAAAGAGAGGGAGGCAAACCATAAGAGACCCTTAACTATAGAGAACAAACTGAGGGTTGCTGGAGGGGAGGTGGGCAGAGGAAGGCAGAGGATGCCAGTGCTTAGTGGGCACTAAGGGCACTTGTGAAGAGCACTCGGTGTTACATGTAAGTGAAGAATTACTAAATTCTACCCCTGAAACCAGTATTACACTATATATTAACTAACTAGAATTTAAAATCTTGAAACAAATAAAAAATAATCATTTTTAGTCCCTTTGGGGCAGTATTGCACCTGTCAAAAATCCACGACCTAGATCTTTTATTAAGAGTTTCATATATGGTATTTTAACTTCATCACTCATAGTCATTAGTTAGGTATCCTAACTCTATAAAAAGAATTTCTCCTCATCAACTATTTGGTTATCTTGGGTATAATTTGTACAAGAAAACAGGAAAGTGCTTAATTCTTTCTCATTTACTAGTTTAAAACATTGTTGGTTCCCTGGAATCCTTTGTGTAATCTATTCACGTTTCTTATCATTTTTTGTAGGATTGTAGATTATTTCCTCCTTTATAGTTAGCAGTTTTTTATATGTTATAGATATTAACTGTTTCTGATGTAAGTTGAAAATAATTTTCACCAATTTGTTACTTGCTTTTTACTTTGCTTAGGTTTTTTTGCCACACAAATGGTTTTTTTTTGTTATTTTATGAACTGAACAATATTTTCTTTTATGATTTCTGAGTTTTCTACCATCGAGAAATCTGCAAAGTTAAAAAAGTTTTCAGTATATGCTTCTGTGTTTTAATGGCTTTATTTTGTATGTTTAACTGCTAACCTGTGTAAAATTTACTTCAGTATAAGAAATAAAGTGGAGGACACTTGTTGGCATGAACACTGGGTGTTATATATAAGGGATGAATCACTAGGTTCTACTCCTGAAACCAATACTACACTGTATGTTAACTAACTTGAGTTTAAATAAATACATTTAAAAAAAGAAAAAGAAAAAAACCTCAAGGCACACCCATGGAATGTAGGCCAGCATACTCTGCTAAAACACCTCTGAAAAAAATATCCCCTGTAATTTGTGTGGGAATAGAGATCTTGTTTCAAGTTTTGATAGCACAGGAAGAGTAGTATAAAGCTGCTTGATGATGTTATTCAAACAACATTAGTTATTGTCAAAATAAGTTTACCATGGTATAAGTTTTACATAAAATTGCTTCTTTTACATTGTAACTTTAGATTGAATTCATTAAGAAACAGCATCAAATCTTCAGTGAAAGCTAATTTCCAAAGCTGTTAAGTTTTTATAATAGTAATTGAGGGCATTTCTGGTTCTGAAAAATTTCATTCTAGACTCTGAGATCAAAATAGCATAATAATACTTTACCACTGTTAATTAAGCCATTAACTGCTGTGTGGTACAGCAAGTCAGGATTTTGAGCTTCTGTTCCTGAGAAAACTTCAGAACTATTGGTTCAAAACATGATTCAGTTTTTTTTGTTGTTTTGTTTGCAAAATACTTGCTAAAGAATAATATAGTGAGGGGTGCCTGGGTGGCTCAGGTTGCTCAGTTGAACATCTGACTTTTGGTTTGGTGATTCTCACGACATGGGATCAAGCCATGCCTCCAGCTCCGCACTCAAAGCACAGAGCCTGCTTGGGATATTCTCTCTCTCTCTCAAAATAAATAAACTTAAAAAAAAAAAACAGTGAATAATTGTAGGCTTTTTGAACAAAACCTTACATTTTAATAGGCTTTGTAAGTTTGCCACGGCAATTTTTTTCTATCCATGTTTTTCAGCCCCATCTAATGCCACTTTACATTGTATTGGTTTAGTGCTTTTTCACTTACGTCTTTGAAAACATTCTAGCTTGTAGTTGTTCCACACCGACTAGCGACAGAAACTAATTTTTCATTGCTTCAAACTTGGCATTGACTCTTCAAATAAATAACCGAGTAGTATTGTTAACATCTGTTGACTCACCAGAATTCAGGGAAACCACTGAACATTGTTTGTCTTGTTTTTAGTTAACTGTTGGTGGTTTTTCCAACACCTTCAACTCTTTGAGAAACTCTTCTGACCTAAAAGCTAATAACCTTAAATTTATTTTCTCTGGACACATTTCTTTAGCCACTGCAATTTAAAATAATATAATTAGGGGGCGCCTGGGTGGCGCAGTCAGTTAAGCGTCCGACATCAGCCAGGTCACGATCTCGCGGTCCGTGAGTTCGAGCCCTGCATCGGGCTCTGGGCTGATGGCTCAGAGCCTGGAGCCTGTTTCCGATTCTGTGTCTCCCTCTCTCTCTGCCCCTCGCCCGTTCATGCTCTGTCTCTCTCTGTCCCAAAAATAAATAAACGTTGAAAAAAAATAAATTAAAAAAAATAATAAAATAAAATAAAATAATATAATTAATCCATTACCAAGAAACAGCTTTCCTTGTTTGGCTAACAAGCCACTTAGAAACTTAACTTTTGTTGACATCACATTTTAATTTTTAAATTTGAATTTTTCTAATCATTGCTTTCCTGTGAGTCAAAGATACCGTGATGAGTACTTAGTCCAGTAATGTTAATCTGTATTTGTGTTTTTTTAGAGCAGCTATAGTGTTATTGCATAATACAGTGCTGTACCATCTAAATCAGTAACGATATAATTCATGCTCCACTGTGCCTTAAAAATGCAACCTGTGAAGTTCACTTTTCTCTTTTTCTTCTTGTTTTGACACAATGGGTATATGTGATTAATACACCTAGCACTGAAATTCTGTCAACTTGTAACTCTGTCACTGCAATTTGTAGTGCATGGAAGGGGCAGTACAAAGTGATATGAACGTCACATACCATCTGCCGTTCCTTTGGCAACAACTCCACTCTGCCTCTGCAGTATGAAAGCAACCATGTAAACAAAAAGTGTGGCTGTGTTTCCATGAAACTTGATTTACAGACACTGAAATTTGAATTTCCTAGAATTCTCTCATATCTCAAAATGTTGTCATTTAAAATTTTTGTCCCAACCATTTAAAAATGTAAAAACCATTCTTACCTTTCCAGACTGTACAAAAACAGACAGTGGTCCTGGTTTGGCCTACAGGCTGTGGTTTGCTGACCCTTGTGGTAGAGCATAAAGTCTTTGGTAAATATAATTGTTATTGAAATACTGAAAGTTTTCCTTTGGAATCAGGAAGAAGACAGTGATGTCGACTTTCACCATTATATTTGTCACCATTATATTCAGCTGTAGACTAGAAATCTTTGTCAGCACAGTAAGGCTATATCTGTGTAATATATTTATATAAAGATATTTGGTTTGGAATGGAAGAAACAACTGTCATTTGCTGATGTTATGATTATATATGTATAAAATCAAGAAGAAAATGCAGAGAAATTATTGGAATTAAAAAGATAGTTTAACAAATTTCCTAGCTATAAAAGCAATATACAAAATCATTTTTCCTATAAAACATCAACAAATAGAATGTTTAAAAAAAAAAAAACTGCTCAGGGGAAGAGAAGGCACACACCAGTCTGGCTGTGGCCCCAGCGGTGGCCTGGGGCAGACATCAGGTCTGACTGCATCCCCGCCCACCAACGCAAGTTATTCAAGACAGCACAGGGGAAGTGCCCCACAGTCCCGCACCACTCCAGGGACTATCCAAAATGACGAAACGGAAGAATTCCCCTCAAAAAAAACCTCCAGGAAATAACGACAGCTAATGAACTGATCAAAGATGATTTAAATAATATAACAGAAAGTGAATTTAGAATAATAGTCATAAAATTAATCCCTGGGCTTGAAAACAGTATAAAGGACAGCAGAGAATCTCTTGCTACAGAGATCAAGGGACTAAGGAACAGCCAGGAGGAGCTAAAAAATGCGATCAATGAACTGCAAAATAAAATGGAGACAACTATGGCTCGGATTGAAGAGGCAGAGGAGAGAATAGGTGAACTAGAAGATAAAATTATGGACAAAGAAGAAGCTGAGAAAAAGCGAGATAAAAAAATCCAGGAGTATGAGGGGAAAATTAGAGAACTAAGTGATGCACTAAAGAGAAATAATCTACGCATAATTGGTATTCCAGAGGAGGAAGAGAGAGGGAAAGGTGCTGAAGGTGTACTTGAAGAAATAATAGCTGAGAACTTCCCTGATCTGGGGAAGGAAAAAGGCATTGAAATCCAAGAGGCACAGAGAACTCCCTTCAGACGTAACTTGAATTGATCTTCTGCACGACATATCATAGTGAAACTGGCAAAATACAAGGATAAAGAGAAAATTCTGAAAGCAGCTAGAGATAAACGTGCTCTAACATAAAGGGAGACCTATAAGACTCATGACTGATTTCTCTACTGAAACTTGACAAGCCAGAAAGGAATGGTAGGAGATCTTCAATGTGATGAACAGAAAAAATATGCAGCCGAGAATCCTTTATCCAGCAAGTCTGTCATTTAGAATAGAAGGAGAGATAAAGGTCTTCCCAAACAAACAAAAACTGAAGGAATTCGTCACCGCTAAATCAGCCCTACAAGAGATCCTAAGGGGGATCCTGTGAGACAAAGTACCAGAGACATCGCTACAAGCATGAAACCTACGGACATCACAATGACTCTAAATCCATATCTTTCTGTAATAACACTGAATGTAAATGGACTAAATGCACCAACCAAAAGACATAGGGTATCAGAATGGATAAAAAAACAAGACCCATCTATTTGCTGTCTACAAGACACTCATTTTAGACCTGAGGACGTCTTCAGATTGAGAGTGAAGGGATGGAGAACTATTTATCATGCCACTGGAAGCCAAAAGAAAGCTGGAGTAGCCATACTTATATCAGACAAACTAGACTTTAAATCAAAGGCTGTAACAAGAGATGAAGAAGGGCATTATATAATAATCACAGGGTCTATCCATCAGGAAGAGCTAACAATTATAAATGTCTATGCTCCGAATACAGGAGCCCCCAAATATATAAAACAATTACTCACAAACATAAGCAACCTTATTGATAAGAATGTGGTAATTGCAGGGGACTTTAACACTCCACTTACAGAAATGGATAGATCATCTAGACACACGGTCGATAAAGAAACAAGGGCCCTGAATGATACATTGGCTCAGATGGACTTGACAGATATAGTTAGAACTCTGCATCCCAAAGCAACAAAATATACTTTCTTCTCGAGTGCACATGGAACATTCTCCAAGATAGATCACATACTGGGTCACAAAACAGCCCTTCATAAGTATACAAGAATTGAAATCATACCATGCATACTTTCAGACCACAATGCGATGAAGCTTGAAATCAACCACAGGAAAAAGTCTGGAAAACCTCCGAAAGCATGGAGGTTAAAGAACACCCTACTAAAGAATGAATGGGTCAACCAGGCAATTAGAGAAGAAATTAAAAAATATATGGAAACAAATGAAAATGAAAATACAACAATCCAAACGCTTTGGGATGCAGCAAAAGCAGTCCTGAGAGGAAAATACATTGCAATCCAGGCCTATCTCAAGAAACAAGAAAATCCCAAATACAAAATCTAACAGCACACCTAAAGGAAATAGAAGCAGAACAGCAAAGGCAGCCTAAACCCAGCAGAAGAAGAGAAATAATAAAGATCAGAGCAGAAATAAACAATATAGAATCTAAAAAAACTGTAGAGCAGATCAACGAAACCAAGAGTTGGTTTTTTGAAAAAATAAACAAAATTGATAAACCTCTAGCCAGGCTTCTCAAAAAGAAAAGGGAGATGACCCAAATAGATAAAATCATGAATGAAAATGGAATTATTACAACCAATCCCTCAGAGATACAAGCAATTATCAGGGAATACTAAGAAAAGTTATATGCCAACAAACTGGACAACCTGGAAGAAATGGACAAATTCCTAAACACCCACATGCTTCCAAAACTCAATCAGGAGGAAATAGAAATCTTGAACAGACCCATAACCAGTAAAGAAATTGAATCATTCATCAAAAATCTCCCAACAAATAAGAGTCCAGGACCAGATGGCTTCCCCGGGGAGTTCTACCAGATGTTTAAAGCAGAGATAATACCTATCCTTCTCAAGCTATTCCAAAAAATAGAAAGGGAAGGAAAACTTCCAGACTCATTCTATGAAGCCAGTATTACTTTGATTCCTAAACCAGACAGAGACCCAGTGAAAAAAGAGAACTACAGGCCAATATCCCTGATGAATATGGATGCAAAAATTCTCAATAAGATACTAGCAAGCCGAATTCAACAGCACATAAAAAGAAATATTCACCATGATCAAGTGGGATTCATTCCTGGGATGCAGGGCTGGTTCAACATTCGCAAATCAATCAGTGTGATACATCACATTAATAAAAGAAAAGATAAGAACCATATGATCCTGTCAATCGATGCAGAAAAGGCCTTTGATAAAATTCAGCAAAGTTTCTTAATAAAAACCCTCAAGAAAGTCGGAATAGAAGGAACATACCTAAAGATCATAAAAGCCATTTATGAAAAGCCCAGCTAACATCATCCTCAATGGGGAAAAACTGAGAGCTTTTTCCCTGAGATCAGGAACACGACAGGGATGTCCACTCTCACCGCTGTTGTTTAACATAGTGTTGGAAGTTCTAGCATCAGCAATCAGACAACAAAAGGAAATCAAAGGCATCAAAATTGGCAAAGATAAAGTCAAGCTTTCACTTTTTGCAGATGACATGATATTATACATGGAAAATCCGATAGACTCCACCAGAAGTCTGCTAGAACTGATCCATGAATTTAGCAAAGTTGCAGGATACAAAATCAATGTACAGAAATCAGTTGCATTCTTATACGCTAATAATGAAGCAACAGAAAGACAAAGAAACTGATCCCATTCACAATTGCACCAAGAAGCATAAAATACCTAGGAATAAATCTAACCAAAGATGTACAAGATCTGTATGCTGAAAACTATAGAAAGCTTATGAAGGAAATTGAAGAAGATATAAAGAAATGGAAAAACATTCCGTGCTCATGGTTTGGAAGAATAAATATTGTCAAAATGTCAATACTACCCAAAGCTATCTACACATTCAATGCAATCCCAATCAAAATTGCAGCAGCATTCTTCTCGAAACTAGAACAAGCAATCCTAAAATTCATATGGAACCACAAAAGGCCCCGAATAGCCAAAGTAATTTTGAAGAAGAAGACCAAAGCAGGAGGCATCACAATCCCAGACGTTAGCCTCTACTACAAAGCTGTAATCATCAAGACAGCATGGTACTGGCACAAAAACAGACACACAGACCAATGGAATAGAATAGAAACCCCAGAACTAGACCCACAAACGTATGGCCAACTCATCTTTGACAAAGCAGGAAAGAACATCCAATGGAAAAAAGTCTCTTTAACAAATGGTGCTGGGAGAACTGGACAGCAACATGCAGAAGATTGAAACTAGACCACTTTCTCACACCATTCACAAAAATAAACTCAAAATGGATAAAGGACCTGAATGTGAGACAGGAAACCATCAAAACCCTAGAGGAGAAAGCAGGAAAAGACCTCTCTGACCTCAGCCGTAGCAGTTTCTTACTTGACACATCCCCAAAGGCAAGGGAATTAAAAGCAAGAATGAACTACTGGGACCTCATGAAGATAAAAAGCTTTTGCACAGCAAAGGAAACAACCAACAAAACTGAAAGGCAACCAACGGAATGGGAAAAGATATTTGCAAATGACATATTGGACAAAGGGCTAGTATCCAAAATCTATAAAGAGCTATAAAGAGCTCACCAAACTCCACACCCGAAAAACAAATAATCCAGTGAAGAAATGGGCAGAAAACATGAATAGACACTTCTCTAAAGAAGACATCCGGATGGCCAACAGGCACATGAAAAGATGCTCAACGTCGCTCCTCATCAGGGAAATACAAATCAAAACCACACTCAGATATCACCTCACGCCAGTCAGAGTGGCCAAAATGAACAAATCAGGAGACTATAGGTGCTGGCGAGGATGTGGAGAAACGGGAACCCTCTTGCACTGTTGGTGGGAATGCGAATTGGTGCAGCCACTCTGGAAAACAGTGTGGAGGTTCCTCAGAAAATTAAAAATAGACCTACCCTATGACCCAGCAATAGCACTGCTAGGAATTTACCCAAGGGATACAGGAGTACTGATGCATAGGAGCACTTGTACCCCAATGTTTATAGCAGCACTCTCAACAATAGCCAAATGATGGAAAGAGCCTAAATGTCCATCAACTGATGAATGGATAAAGAAATTGTGGTGTATATACACAATGGAGTACTACGTGGCAATGAGAAAGCATGAAATATGGCCCTTTGTAGCAACGTGGATGGAACTGGAGAGTGTTATGCTAAGTGAAATAAGCCATACAGAGAAAGACAGATACCATATGGTTTCACTCTTATGTGGATCCTGAGAAACTTAACAGAAACCCATGGGGGAGGGGAAGGAAAAAAAAACAAAAAAGAGGTTAGAGTGGAAGAGAGGCAAAGCATAAGAGACTCTTAAAAACTGAGAACAAACTGAGGGTTGATGGGGGGTGGGAGGGTGGGTGATGGGTATTGAGGAGGGCACCTTTTGTGATGAGCACTGGGTGTTGTATGGAAACCAATTTGACAATAAACTTCATATATTGAAAAAAAAACACTGCTCTAAAAACACTTAAAAAATCTAGTTTTGCTGATCTTTTCCTAACCTCTTGGGGTAGATTTCTGTTCATTAAATTGTAGCATTTGTTTTTACAATATCTGTATTTAAAGTTCTTCCTAAGTACTATTTCAGCTGAATCCCACAAGTTTTGATATGAAACATTTTATTATAACTTGAAAATATTAACTAATTTTCATTTGTATTTTTTCTTTGTCCTTTAGGTTATCTAGAAGTATAATTCTTAATTTTTCAAACAATGGCATTTTCTACTTACCCATTATAGATTTCTAACATTAGAGTCTGGAACAGACTCTGAATTTGCATAGTCTTAATAAGTTTAAAGACTATAGGGACGCCTGGGTGGCTCAGTCGGTTAAGTGGCCGACTTCGGCTGGATCATGATCTCGCGGTTTGTGAGTTCGAGCCCCCTGTCGGGCTCCGTGCAGACAGTTCGGAGCCTGGAGCCTGCTTCGGATTCTGTGTCTCCCTCTCTCTCTGCTGCTCCCCTGCTCATGCTCTATTTCTCTTTGTCTCTCATAAATAAATTATAAAAAAAAAATTTAAGACTATATATATAGTATATACCATATACCACTATACCACACGCACGCATGCACCCCTTATATATACCATATGTATATATGTGTATATGTATATATACATGTGTGGGTGTGTGTATCCCCTTTGATCAGAGTAGAAATCATCTACCTAAAATGAATGATTGGAAAAACTTGATGTCATTACAATTGGAATTCTTATCTTTTAAAATATGAACAGTATTCCTATTTTCATAAATAAGATCTCCTTCTGACAAAGCAAAGTGTTAAAATTCTAGATTCATATTACTTTCTTAAAATGAGATGATTATTTTAATCAAAATCTTTTCATAGAG
The DNA here is from genome assembly GCF_027475565.1 of Acinonyx jubatus. Classification (NCBI taxonomy): domain Eukaryota; kingdom Metazoa; phylum Chordata; class Mammalia; order Carnivora; family Felidae; genus Acinonyx; species Acinonyx jubatus. The sequence goes on along the minus strand of NC_069386.1, from coordinate 129,788,280 downwards.
TTTTTATAAGCACACAGTGGTTAATTACTCTTTTAATTAAATGTTACAGGATATGGAGTCTAATAGATCATGCACTAATAGCAAGGTGTAATATGGAAGAACCAATTCGTTGTGCAGCTGTAAATGTAGATGGAATCCATCTTGCCCTTGGAATGAAGGATGGCTCATTCACTGTACTTAGAGTAAGGTATGATATTGGAGTAGAAATAAAAACAGTAAATTTTTTTAAGTGAGACTATATAATACTCATTGTTTTTACCCATTTTCTTTCCTCCCTCCCTTCTTATTAATATATATACACATACACACATATATATCAGATATTACTTTTATTGAATATTAAGTATATTAATAAAAATGGCTTTGTCAGAAAGTGGTTAACTCAAAAACCTTGGTTTTAGGGGTTAAGAATGTTTAGTGAATTAATGGCTAAAATTTTGAGCTACAAATTTGGGTTTTGACTTCCATTCCTTGGTAGTATTGATTTTCAGTAATGATCCTCTGCCATTACTGGTGGGTGGGGGGTAGCCTTGGGGCAGTTAAAAATGGGTGAAATGTTTTTTGTTATTTGTAGCTTTATTCTTTGAAAAAAAAATGCCTACTTTTTTTTTGTTTGCATCATTAGAAAAGTTAAAAGAATTTGTTAAAGCAGTTAACATCCTGTGTTGAATTGTAGTTATGGTGCATTCAACTGAATTCTATATAGCTATTAAAAACTTTGCTGTAGACCCATGTGTGTTCATAAGCATATATACTTACAGAATCCTTCTCCTTAGCCTAGTGAGTGGTAGGACCACCTTTTTAGTTGCCCAGTCCAGAAATCATTAATTCATTTCTCTCTTTTGCCTCCCTTGTGTAGTTAATCACAGAATTCTGGAGAATCTATTTCCTGAGTAGTCTTCAAATTAATCTGCTTCCTCCCATTCTCACCATTGTACTCTTGTATGGGCTTCTGCAATCTCCTAACTGGATTGGTGCGATAGTGTCTCAGCAGGTCTCCTTACCTCCTGTTTTGCTTCTTTCAAGACTTTTTCTTATTCACTCTTCAGTTCACTATTTTGAAACACATTTGTTTGCAGTCCTCCTCTTCCTAAAATATGATAAAAGCTTAGCACTGTCCTTAAGTGGAAGTTCATAATCCTTAACATAGCCAGTAGTGCCCATCTCCAGCCTGTTTCTTTCTACCTCAGTCTCTTTCTTTCAACTGTATAAAACATCTTTTGCTTCTTCAGGTACCTCGTGTTCTCTTGTACTTCTGTTTCTTTTTTCTTTTCCTTTCTTTCTTTCTTTTTTTTTTTTTTTTTTTTGTACTTCTCCGTTTCTCTAGACACTGACTCTTTTCTGGGACAGATTTTTACAATGAGACATGGTAAGATTTTTCTCTTGTACTGCTTTTTAAATTGTGATAAAATATGTGTAATATAAAATTTACCATCTTAACCGTATTTCAAAATTCAGTGGCATTAAGTACATTTACATTGTTTTGCAACCAAGAATTTGAGACGCTTGGAAAACGTCTAAGAGTTCCTCTTGTTTAGCTTGTATGCATTAAAAATAGTGATTATTTCTGTTAATTGTACATTTATTTCACCTTTCAATTATTTGTAAGTAACTGGGTGAATAAGTTCTTATTTCTAATAAGTCAGTGTTTAAGCAACTGAGTCCAACATTGCTGACAGGATCACTGGAGTGGTGATTATGACTGCTGCATGCCTTTGTAGTTTAACCACAAAACTTTAACTCAATATTCTTCTTCTTTTCTTTTTTTACTTTCTATAATTTATTTATTTTTATAATTTACATCCAGGTTAGCACATGGTGCAACAGTGATTTCAGAAGTAGATTCCTTAAGCCCCTTACCCATTTAGCCCATTCCCCCCCACAACCCCTCAACAACTCTCATTTTGTTCTCTAAGAGTCTCTTATGTTTTGTCCCCCTCCCTGTTTTTATATTATTTTTGTTTTTTATTATTTTGCTTCCCTTCCCTTATTTTCATCTGTTTTGTATCTTAAAAGTCTTTGTATGAGTGAAGTCATTTTTTTTTCTAATTTTGCTTAGCATAATACCTTCTAGTCCCATCCACATAGTTGCAAATGGCAAGATTTCATTCTTTTTGATTGCTGAGTAATACTCCATTGTATATATATACCACATCATCTTTATCCATTCATCCATTGATGGACATTTGAGCTCTTTCCATACTTTGGCTATTGTTGTAACTCAATATTCTTAATCCTAAATTCACCTGGTCACTGTTTCTTCTTGGTTTGTGGTATATATTCTCTATACCATAAAGCAAAATTCATTAAGTGTAGCTGTACTAACGTACCCTCATATTATGACTGGAGGAGTATTGAATAGATTTGAATCTAACGCACTGGTTATTATTACTATTTTTTTTTTCAGTAGGCTCCAGGCCCAGCATGGAGCCCAATGTGGGGCTTGAACTCACGACCCTGAGATCAAAACCTGAGCTGAGATCGAGAGTTGGATGCGTTTAACCAACTGAGCCATCCAAGGTTCCCCCAATACACTGATCCTTTTTTATTTAAAAAAATTTTTTTTATTAGAGAACGAACACCTACATGAGAGCATGTGCACAAGAGTGCGTGGGCAAATAGGGGAGAGGGGCAGAGGGGAAGATAGAGAATCTTAAGCAGGCTCTATGCCCAGCATGGAGCCCCATGCAAGGTTTGATCCCATGACCCTGGGATCATGACCTGAGCTGAAATCAAGAGTCGAATGCTCAACCAACTGAGCCGTGCAGGCACCCCCACACTGATTCTTAAATTGAGGTACAAGGTGATGTTCCAGCACAAAGTTACATAACTTCTAGAGCATCTCTTCCTTGTGATAAAAACTGTTACCAATTTTATATTAAAATAAACATTAATATCATGGAATTAAATGAAAAAAGTGCAAATATTTTTAAAATTAGAAGATATATGCATGTAAAACTTTGACTTATGGTGGGCTGCATGGTGTGATGCACAGCAGACTCCTCAGAGGCACTCATTCATTCTCATGAATAGTTAGGAAGACTTTAGAGGAAGAGCTTGATAAGCACAGTTAACAAATTTCCTGGGGGATAGAATAAAGTTTCTTGCAGGGTATGGAGTAGGCTTTGGTTGTAAAAACATTGTCATTTTAGATTCTACCAGTGGCTAGCCATTTGTCTCTTTCTGACCATGTCACTACCACATTATGTCAACTTTAAAAGGATTAGGATAGGGGTTGCCTGGGTAGTTCAGTCGGTTAAGTGTACAACTCTTGATTTCGGCTCAGGTCACCATCTCATGGTTTGTGGGATCGAGTCCCCGGTCTGGCTCTGCACTGACAGCACAGAGCCTGCTTGGGATTCTCTCTCTCTCTCTCTGTCTCTCTCTCTCTCTCTCTTTCTCTCTTTCTCTCTTTCTGTATCTCCCCTGCTCATGCTGGCACACTCTCTTTTGTCTTTTTCACAAAATAAATAAAATAAACTTTAAAAAAGAAAAAAAAGAAAAAAGCTTTTGCTAATACTACCCTGTCTCTAAGGCCAGGAAACATCAGTCTTCATCTAGGTTGACACTCAGCAGTATTTGGCCCCCTTAACCACCCCCTCCTTTTCAAAACATCCTCTTCCCAGACTTTGAATGTTAATTCTCTTTCTCTTTTCAGCCTACTTCTCCTGCTTCCATTTTCTTTATAGGCTCATTATCTTCTGCCTACCAGTAGGTATTGGAGGACATCAAAGTTCATGCCTAGGCTTGTTCTTCTTCTTACTGTGTTTTCTCCCTTAGATAGTCTTATCCTGCCTCCAGTTTCAGTTTCCAGCCATAGCCTGATGGTTCCAAATACGTTCCAAGTTCTCACTCTCATCTCTCCTCTGAACTCCAGCTGTGTATTTCCAGTTGTTTATTTAACATCACTTGGATGTCTCAGAGGCATCTGCAATACAGCGTGTCCCAAACTAAAACTCAGTTATAAGGCATCATTGAAAAAATTGTTTAACTTTACTGGTTGAAATGGTCGTTAATTGGGAAGAATTTGTACTGTATTAAAAAAGCTCGACGAGGTTAAAATAAAAATAATTAGCGGTGCCTATATAAAGATATACATTCAAGTGTCTTACTGAATACAAATCAATTCCTCTTTTCCTTATTTCTTGAATGTAATTTTGCACATTTGTCTGATTATAAAAATTTATTTGAAAATCAGTGTTTGTAATTAAGCATTTTTCATAAATTCAGTATTTCCAAGGAACTTAATCATAAAAATCTGTGATTTTATTTCCTTTATTGTATGAAAATTTAGTATGAATCTTTAAACTACCTTAAAGTAATTAAACTAAAATTCAGCGTTTTCTTCTACTTCCAGCATATTTGGTCCTCTTATATTTTTGTTCAACAAAGTAATTGTTTCTGAATTAATATTTGTATCATTTATATTTGTTTTATAATTTATAAATACTTGATATAGCCTCATAGTCATTTTAGACACATTTGAAAACTGAACTGATTCTCAAATGACTTGTTTTCATGTGGTCTCATTTTTTCTTTACAGAGATATGACCGAAGTTGTACATATTAAAGACAGGAAGGAGGCAATTCATGAGTTAAAATATTCCCCAGATGGAACTTACCTTGCTGTTGGATGCAATGACAGCTCAGTTGATATCTATGGCGTTGCGCAACGTTATAAAAAGTTTGGGGAATGTGTTGGGTCGCTTAGTTTCATCACTCATCTTGACTGGTCCTCAGATAGTAGATATTTACAGACAAATGATGGAAATGGTAAAAGACTTTTTTATAGGATGCCAGGTAAAGTTTCTAAGTTTCTAATGAATTAATATTATTATTTATGGATTTTTAGTACCTGTAAAATATTTTAGAATTTGACGAGAAATAGAGTATAAAATACATTTGATTACAGGAAATTAAAGAAGATCTGAGCTCATGTTTCAGGCATTATGATCTTTTCCATCAGGCTGCCCTATTGAAATCTTTTTGGTTCTTCATTAAAACTTCTTTGCTTGGAGGATCTAAAACCTACTTGATGTTGAATTCCGTGCTATGTGAGGAGTATTTGGTAAAGTCCTACTCTGTGTTAGAAAGTCAAAGTGCCATTTTTATGGGTGGAACTAATTAAATATAATTGCTAACAATGCCTGACCATAAATTGTTTGGGTTTTTTTTTTGTGGTTACCTCAAATAAATTTTGTAAATATCCATTCTATAGCTAAAACCCTCAATTTGAGAGAGTTTCCACCAAAGATTTGTAAAAGAATTAGAGCAACCATCAAAATGTTATCTCTCAGTACCTCAGTTAGTTGGATGCTTAATGAATTAGTCACTATTTTCCAACAACTTATTTAATAAAACTAGCTGCATAATTAAATTAATGCCTCTCCCTAAAAGTTTTTTTATTACCAATGTGTGTGTAATTAGGACCAAATCCTAACGCCCTGATCCCTAATATAAATGTATTACTCCCTGGCCATCCTTCCTTCATGGTCCTTCAGTTTTCTTTTTTTCTCTCAACCATGTATATTCTTAGGTTTCTCATTTAAAAGCTGATTTGCCACTTTCTTACAGCTTTTACTTGTTCTTCTGACTTACAGTGTTGTGACTAATCTGGCATGATTTTAGTAGGATTAATGTTTATTCTCCACTTGAGCGAACCTGCTAAGCTACATCAGAATCAAATCTGTGTGTCTCTAATTTGGGTAGTGGCTTTTTAAATAATTTCCTTCCGTTTAGTTTTCTTCTCTCCTTACCGTATTCACCTACCTATTCATGCTACTCTCCTTTAACTGTAGTGTGAAGAAATTTTGGAGTTTACCATGTTATCAGTATAATTTATGCTTGAGAAAAAATAAAATGAAATAACTTCTTAAATTAAGACTATTATTTATTTTTAGGAGGAAAAGAAGTGACAAACAAAGAAGAAATAAAAGGTGTTCATTGGGCTTCATGGACATGTGTTTCAGGCCTTGAAGTAAATGGAATTTGGCCCAAGTATTCAGATATCAATGATATAAATTCAGTAGATGGAAATTATATTGGCCAAGTTTTAGTTACAGCTGATGACTATGGAATTATAAAATTATTCCGATATCCTTGTTTAAGAAAAGGTATTTTTTCTTTCAAAATACTATTAAGTAGCTCGTCTGTTATAAAAGACTTTTAGAAGCACCTGGGTGGCTTAGTCAGTTAAGCATATGACTCTCAGTTCATCTCAGGTCATGATTCATGGTCCTGTGAGTTCAAGCTTTGTGTCAGGCTCTGTGCTGACAGTGAGGAAGCTGCTTGGGATTCTCGCTCCCTCACTCACACTGTCTGTCTGTCTGTCTCTCTCAAAACAAATAAATTAATTAGAAAAATTGTTTTAAGTAAAAGACTTTTAAGTTCTTGTAGAAAATTAGTCGAGATAAAAGGGTTTATATTTTTTTAAATATGTATACTAATTAATTGGTGAAGGGTTGCATGAAAATGAACAGAATTAGCTACATTTATTTTGCTAATTTAAAAATTGTTTGTTACCGTTATTTTGGATGTGAAATTTTTATTAGAAGATTATTTTTGAACTCACATTAAGAATTTACTAATACTTTACCTCTTTTTAAAGAATCATTTTCTCTCCACTCCCAGAATTATTTGATAGAGTCAGACTATACAATGATAGACACACTTTTCTTATTTCTAATTATCTTTAATCATTTAACTTGTTAAACATGTATCTTTTAGAAGACATTTTTTCTCATGGCTTTTTCTCAAGAATCTCTCAGGTCATAATTTGGAACCTGTTGGTTTCTTCGTTGGTTTTCATGTACAGGTGTGTTTTTGTTTAAATCCTTAACATATATTGTTTTGGCACTTATATACTTTGTGTAAACAGTCAGGGTAAGATAAATAAGAGGTCTTATCATTGTTTATTTTCTACACATTTTATGTATCACCTTTTTTTCTTGGATCTCTACTTAAATGATGATATTAAACATTCTGTTCATAGACTTGGGGATAATTAAGTGAAATACTGTGTATTACTGTGTGGAACAAAGCATGGGACAAATAAATATTTGAGTTAGCTTATAACAAGTCCATAAGTACTAAAATAATTATATGAATAGACAATTAGTATCAGGAAATTAGTTTCCTGGAAACCAAAAATAAAACAGGACACAAAATAATTTTCATCATAAGTATTTTAAGCCTTTTTTTTAAACCCTTTTAATTTGAGTGTAGTTGATATACATGTTTTGTTTTTTTAAGTGAACTTGTCTCATCGTGGGGCTCAGATTCATGACCCCAAGATCTAGAATTGTGTGATCTATCAACTGAGCCAGATGTTTTTTTAAAAAGTGTTTTTCACTATTCAGGGAAAGCAGAGTTTTTTTTCCGAGATTTAGTTTTCAAAGAATTCTCTCATATAGTATGGAGCTTTAGATTAGGTGCAGTGAGTATATTCCTAGGGCATTAATATCTGTAGCAAATGTAGTAATTATTTTTACCTGGTCATTGGTAAAAGCTTTTAGATACATGTTAAAATGCAGTTCAGTAAAAAGTGAACAGCTGAATAGTTGTGTTTAAGTAGGTAGTTCAGATATGTCATTTGCAAAGGAATGGGAGAAGATATTTGCAAATAACATATCGGATAAAGTGTTACTATCCAAAATCTATGAAGAACTTATGAAACTCTACACCCCCAAAATAAATAATCCTGTTAAGAAGTAAGCAGAAGACATGAACATTTTTCCAAAGAAGACATCCAGATGGCTAACAGACACATGAAAAGATGGTCAACATCAGTCATCATCAAGGAAATACAAATCAAAGCACAATGAGCTACTACCTCACACCTGTCAGAATGGCTAAAATTAACAACTCAGGCAATAACAGAGGTTGGTGAGAAATGTGGGAATGCAAACTGGTATAGCCACTCTGGAAAACTATATGGAGGTTCTTCAAAGGTTAAAACAGAACTACCCTATGTCCCAGCAATTGCACTACTAGGTATTTATCCAAAGGAATCAAAAATACAGATTCAAAGGGGCATATGCACCCCAATGTTTATAATAGCATTATCAACAATAGCCGAACTATGGAAAGAGCCCAAAAGTCCATTGACAGTTGAATGGATACAGAAAATGTGGGAATATATATATATATACAGTGGAATATTACTCAGCCATCAAAAAGAATGAAATCTTGCCATTTGCAATGACGTAGATGGAACTAGAGTTTATTAAGCTAAGTTACAGAAGTCAGTCAGAGAAAGACAAATACTATATGATTTCACTTGTATGTGGAATTTAAGAAATAAAACAGATGAATATATGGGAAGGATAAAAAATATAGAGAAGGAATCCATAAGAGACTCTTAATTATGGAGAAGAAACAGGTTTGATGAAGGGAGGTAGGAATGGGGGGTGGGCCAAATGAATGATGGCTATTAAGGAGGGCACTTGTGATGAGCACAGGTGTTATATGTAAGTGATGAATCACTAAATTCTACACCTGAAACCAATTTTACCATATATGTTAATTAACTAGAATTCGATTAAAAACTTGAAAAAGAAATAGGTAGTTTATGTTGAACTTAAGGGCCCAATTTTCCTAGAATTCTATGCTAGCGTTTCTGTTGTGCCTTTACACTAAAATGGTAAATTCCAGATCTTGCCACCTCTGGGGTGTTGTCGATTCCTACTTGCAGGATTTCAACTTCCTAGCTGAAACTGCATCATCCATAAGTAATGCTAAGTGTGTTAATAAAGCCTAGCTAAATCTCTAGTAATTAAAGTATCCTGTTTCTGGATTCCACCACGTAGCCAGGACATGAGAGTCAGTGGCACAAAAGATTTTATTATGGGGGCGCCTGGGTGGCTCAGTCGGTTAGGCGTCCAACTTCGGCTCAGGTCATGATCTCGTGGTCTGTGAGTTTGAGCCCCGCGTCGGACTCTGTGCTGACCGCTCAGAGCCTGGAACCTGTTTCAGATTCTGTGTCTCCCTCTCTCTCTGACCCTCCCCCATTCATGCTCTCTCTCTGTCTCAAAAATAAATAAACGTTAAAAAAAAATTAAAAAAAAAAGGTTTTATTATGACTCAAGATGAAACTTGCTTAGTTAGAAGGTGTGTGGAATCAGTAAGATTAATCATGATGGTCTTAATCTTAGACATTGATTCTGCACACTGTTTCGTATACTGACCCTATGCAAAAACAAAAATAATTTTCTGAGCTTTCTTAGTCAAGTGAATTGGATTTATTGACAGTTTTTATCTTTTGTAACAGGGAAGGATATTTCTGTTGCACAGTTATTTCATTTTTAAAATGTATAGTATTCTGAATTTTGGGAATATTTTACTGAAGTCTTAGAAAAATTAGTCTTATTCAGTCACTGCTTCAAGAATATAAATTGTTTTCCTTATTTTTCTTTTTGTGATATTTTTATTAGAAATTTATTTTATGGTAAAGGTTTTTATTTCTAGGCACTTGTGAGTTAGCTTGAGACTGGGTAAGTAGTTGGGGGAACAGAAGATAGGATATAACTGCTGCATCTTTTTAAAAATATATATATTATTTTTAGAGGAAGACAAAGAGCGTGATTTGGGGAGAGGGGCAGAGGGGGAGAGAGAGAATCCCAAACAGGCTCCATGCTCAGTGCTGAGCCCAACTTGGGGCTGGATCCCATGACCCTGGGATCATGACTTGAGCTGAAATCAAGAATCTGATGCTCAACTGACTGAGCCACCCAGGTGCCACGTAACTACTGCATCTTTAATGAATTAGTAGAAATATTTTAAGATTCTGCGTTTATTGAATTTATATACTTACATAAAGTTAGTATTACTAGAAAAATTCTCTTTTAGATTAGTTATGAAGTTTTACATTCTTTTTTTTTTTAATGTTTATTTTTGAGAGAGCGCAGGTAGGGGTGGGGCAGAGAGAGGGGACAGAACATCTGACTCTTGATTTTGGCTCAGGTCATGATTGTTGTGGGATCGAGGGTTGTGGAATCAAGCCCTGTGTTGGGCTCCACACTGAGCATAGAGCCTGCTTAAGATTCTCTCTCCCTCTCCCTCTTCCCTGCTTGTGTTTGTTCTCTCTCAAAAAAAAGAAGGGGGGGAGGGTAGGTGATGGGCATTGAAGAGGGCATCTTTTGGGATGAGCACTGGGTGTTGTATGGAAACAAATTTGACAATAAATTTCATGTATTAAAAAAAAGATACATTTCATGCGTTTATTCTTCTGTGGTGGACATTTGAGTAATTTCCAGTTTTTGCTATTATATGCAAGTTTCTCAAAGATGTATACTTAGGAGTGAAATTGCTGGGTCATAGAGAATTTATAAGAAAATGCCAAATTGTTTTCCAAAGTGGTTATACCATTTTTAAAACCCTGTTGATCCACATCCTTTTCAACACTTGGCATTGCTACACTTTTTAATTTGTGTAAGTCTAATTAGTTTAAATGGTGTCTCATTGTGGTCTTAATTTTCATTTATCTAGTGAGATGGATCATTTCCCCATTGTTTTTGGTTTTCTGCATTTCCTTTTCTGTCAAACATGGGCTTAATATCTTTTGCCTATTTTTCTATGGAGTTTTTTTTTATTAAGTTATTTTATACTCTAAATACAAATGATTTGTAATTTTTATGGGTTGCAAATGTGTTTTTCCAGTTTTTTACTTACTTTTATAACAATTACAATAATTTACTATTATTGTGCCTTTTGTTGACCAGTTCTTAATTGCAACGTAGTCAAATCTGTCTCTTTTCTTTGATGAATAGTTCTGTTTTGTGTATTAAAATAATATTATACTAGGATCAGATAGTGTCATATTTTATAAAAAAAAAAAGTGTTAAGGTCATTAAAACATAGTTAAATAGGAAAATATCTTTTGTCATATTGCTGCAATTTATTGAAGGGATTAACTCATACTGATTTTATACTAAAATATACTTTAAAACAATTAGAAAAGAAATGGGATCACCAAAAAAATTTTTCAGTATATTGCTTTAGCCTCATCAAGAATTGTCTTCCCCTTCTCCTTTAAATCAGGAAGTTCCTATGACCATTCTATCTTGTTCCCATAAATCTTTTCTCTGAAACATTCTAATTGATGACATACTATTTAGGCCTTACCTATTCTTCTGTCATTTCCTGTCTTAGGCCAGGGTTTTCATGGTGAAGGAACTTTGAGAGCTTATAATCTAACTTCTATTAGAATGGAAATGGAGTCCAAGAGAGGTTACATGATGTGCTCAAGCTCCTGTGCTATTAAGTAGTCAAGCAGACTCTTTAGCAAGCTGTAGTCTTTTTATTTCAATTTCTAATATTCTTTACATCACGTTTTGTTGCCTTTTGTAAGGGTTGGAGTCATGTTCATGCCCTCTGATTTCCTTCAATATTCTTCCCTCTTCTATAACCTAGTATTCTAACTCAAGTGTCTATAGTAAAGGGAAATGTGATCTTTGTTTTTCTTTCTTTTTCTTCAAATAGTTAATGAATATTTCTTGTGTTCCAGGCACTAGGGGGATATAGAGTAAACAAGATGCTATCCCTGTCCTCAGAGAGCTTATAGTTTATTAGAGGAATTAGCAAGTAAATAGATTATTACATTTCAGTGTTGTAAGTATAATTACACAGGGTAATCACAGGGAATTCTGGAAACATGTAGGATGATACTGTTGGTTTTAGTGAGTCAGAGTCACTTTGTGAAAGGTGGGACATTGAGGTTCACTTTTAAGATACCTGTTTCTCATAGTTAAATAAGCAGTGCTGATTATTAAATAATTATTAATATTGTCCATTTAATTATAAATAACTAGCTTCCCTTAGACTTATTCTATAACTTGTTTGTTAAGCTGCCCTGGTTCTTTCTTCCAGAGAGATTGATCTTTGAGTAGTTGTAGAATACAATTTGGAAGGGACTCAGAGGGTTATCTATAACTTAGAGAGTTATTTACAACTCTCTTGGGGCTATTGCCCATTGTAGTTAATTAGAATACATGCTCATATAACTTCCCTCATATGCCTAAACATGACAATATTAGTACATCTTAAAAACTCAGAATTTTGGGGGCGCCTGGGTGGCTCAGCCGGTTAAGCGGCTGACTTCGGCTCAGGTCATGATCTCGCGGTCCGTGAGTTCGAGCCCCGCGTCGGGCTCTGTGCTGACAGCTCAGAGCCTGGAGCCTGCTTCGGATTCTGTGTCTCCCTCTCTCTGACCCTCCCCCGTTCATGCTTTGTCTCTCTCTGTCTCAAAAATAAATAAACGTTTAAAAAAAATTTTAATTAAAAAACTCAGAATTTTGTTTGCTGGAATCTCTGGCTTTACTTTCTCTTTTAATGTATATATTTTTTCTTTTTGAGAGAGAGTGAGCAGAGAAGAGGCAAAGAGAGAGGGGGAGAAAGAAAGATAGAATCCCAAGCAGGCTCCGTGCTGTCAATACAGAGCCTGACACAGGGCTTGATCTCATGAACCATGAGATCATGACGTGAACTGAGATCAAGAGTCAAACACTTAATGACTGAGCCACCCAGACACCCTTCTGGCTTTACTTTTTTAAGACTCTGGTGGCTAAGAGTACTTAAAGGACCCCATCAAAGAAAGTAATAGCCAAAGTCCTCTCGATGATTAAATTACGCATTCTCATATGAGAGAGATGGGACTAAATCTTACCGTATTGGACTTTCCTGGGTGAACTGTGGCAGGTTACCTATCTAGAAAGTTACTGACTTATATTTAGCTACATAAAAAAAATTGGTTCCTAAAATTTAACAGCATTGCTATTAAGCAGCAGTAAATTGTAATTTTAGATGAGTCTTGGTCAAATCTTTTATGCTTTCATTAAGATGCTATCCCTAAATTCATAGCCAAGGTAAAAGTTCATCTCCAGATTTTAATTGATGCAGCTTTGCCATCCTGACATACAGGGCTTCTATAACTTAATTTAAAAATTTTAAAACATTGGGGCACCTGGTAGCTCAGTTGGTTAAGCTTCCGACTCTTGATTTCGGGTCAGGTCATGAACTCATGGTTGTGGGATCTAGCCCTGCATCAAGCTTTCCACTGAGCTTGGAGCCTGGTTGGGATATTCATTCATTCTCTCTCTCTCTCTCTCTCTCTCTCTGTCTCACACACGCACACTTGTGCATACTCTCTCAAAAAAAATTTTTTTTAAACATTGTCAAAATGAAGCCAAACATTATTGTATCCAATGTACTCTAATAGGGATGTGTATATTTTACCAAATATTAGGTTTAAGCAGGATGTAGAGGATGTTTTTTGAACTTAGAAACACAAAAGTGGTTCTTATAATCACACACGTTATTTTTAAAAAATCGCCTACAAGGGCTTCTACACAGCTTAGTAAGTGTCTGTCTGGCGATCTTGGCTCAGGTCATGATCTCTCAGTTCATGAGTTCGAGACCTGTGTCAGGCTCTGCGCTGGCAGGATGGAACCTGGTTAGGATTCTGCCTCTCCTTCTCTCTCCCCTTCCACTACTCATGCATGTGCTCTCTCAAAATGAATAAACTTAAAAATAATAAAAATAAAAATTAACCACAAAGTTAGACAGTTCCTTTACAGTTAGAGAAATCTGGTGTATAATACCTTAACCAAATGATACAGCCTATCCCTAATGATAGAACTTTGCCCCTTGAAATGATGTATCCAAAAGGATACATCACTTATGCCAAAAAAAAAACACATCATCTGAATCTAATCATGAAGAAACATTAGACAAGCTTAGGTTGAAGAACATTATAGAAAACATATAGGTTTAAGGAATTACTATAAAGGATAGTTTTGGGGACAACTGGGCATATTTTATTTTTATTAATATGGGGTATTGTATTGATTTTTGAATATTGAACCAACATTGCGTTCCTGGCATACATCCCATTTGGTCATGCTGTATATTCCTTTCTGTATGTTGTTGTATTTTGTTGATGGCTTAAGTTTTAGAAGGATCCTCTGATTGCTAGGGCTAGGAGGGATGGGGGTGGAGTAGGCTAGTTGAATTTCACTTAAAAACCAAAGGGTTCAGGTCATAACATTCAAATTTTGTGATGTGGAATCAGTTGATGCCTTTGTGGCTGTAGGCTTTTCTTTGAGCAGTAAGAAAATGCCTCACAACCCTTGGGGTTCCTACCAAATTCCATTGTGAATCAGTAGACCAAAGACTTACGTCCCTTCATGTACACTCATTGATTTAATTCAATAAACTTTTGAATTAATATTTTTACTCTTTGATCCTAGTTAAGATATTGGAAGGAGGATGTATTGGTTCAGGTATAGAAATTGTGGTTTGAAGTGGTATTTTTGTGTGTGTGTTGGCGTTTGTTTATCAATTTAAAGGCATATTTTTTTGTTTTAGGAGCCAAGTTTAAAAAATATATTGGCCATTCGGCTCATGTAACTAATATCAGGTGGTCACATGACTATCAGTGGGTTATTTCTATTGGTGGAGCAGATCACTCTGTCTTCCAGTGGAAATTTATTCCTGAAAGAAAACTAAAAGATGCTCTTCACATAGCACCCCAAGGTGAGTAGTATACACTGCCTGAACAGTAACCCTAAAGTAGTGATTTTACTGTTGAAATGTCATTAGTCTTAGTAAGTTAACAGTATAGTTTTTTGTTAGTGGAAATGTTAAAATCCTAGCTGTATGTGTTTCGAGTCAGATATCAGCATGGAATACAAAGTGCTTTTGAGTGTGTTTTAATCCATGGACGGATGAGTGAAATAAGTTACATTATCGAAACAAACATTCAGTGCATTCTTGGGGAGATAGATATCTAGGTTTCATATATAGTTATATATGAACATGATTATCTAGTGTTAATTCATTTGTTGCATATAGTATTTTCTAGATATTTTTCGTGTTAATTATAGGTCATATTCACTTACATTTGCCCAGCATTCAAGTTCGATGCAGCAGTTGTTGTGGCACCAGTAAAGGCATTTAAAGTAGCTGTTGAGTTTATGGTGAGGTGGAGGGGAAGGTGATCTGTGATACCATTTACTGACATCTGTGTTTCTTGAATAGATCATGTCATGTGATTGTTTTATGGCTTGTCACCATGTCAGTTGGCACAGGCAGCTCTAATCGTTAATTTTACAGTGCTGTTTTGAAAATGAATGTTCTTTAAACAAGTAGTGTTTCATTTTTAAAAATTACAGAAAGTCTGGCTGACTCTAATAGTGATGAATCAGATTCAGATCTGTCTGATGTTCCAGAACTGGATTCTGAAATTGAACAAGAGACACAGCTTACCTACCGTCGGCAGGTAATTTTTATTATCATGTGATTTTTTTCTGAAAAACTCTAGTTTCTTTTTTATCTTGCTCCCTGTTGTTTATTGATTTATTGTTATCTTTTGTGGTTTTTAATTTTCCAAGAAATGTTTTTCTATTGCAGTTTTTCTCCTTTAAGAGTTAAAGTACACTTGTGTAAAATGTTCCTTTATAATGAGTGCTTGATATATTAAGTACGCCTGTAATTCTGTTTGCCTATAGCTTTTTGTCGCAGTAAAGTTGCATTTATCTTCTTTAAAATATTTTCTTATGAAGCATTAGAATTTTGGGGTGCCTGGGTGGCTCAGTCTGTTAAATGTCCGACTCTTGATTTCGGCTCAGTTCACGATCTCACTGTTTGTGGGATCGAGCTCCTCATTGGACTCTGTGCTGGCAGCACAGAGCCTGCTTGGGATTCTCTGTCTCCCTCTCTTTCTGCTCCTCCCCGACCTGTGTGCTCATGCACATGTGTGCACACACATTCTCTCAAAATAAGTAAACATTAAGAAAAATAAGACATTGTTAAAAAAATAATTTCATCCCAGCTAGTATCATCCTCACTGGGGAAGAACTGAGAACTTTCCCCCTGAGATCAGGAACATGACAGAGATGTTCAGTCTCACCACTGTTGTTCAGTATAGTACTGGAAGTCGTAGCCTCAGCAATCAGACGACAAAGGCATCCAAATTGGCAAAGAAGTCCAAGTTTCACTTTTTGCAGCTGACAATATACACTACATAGAAAGCCCAAAAGACTCCACCAAAAAATAGTGTATAGAAGTTGGTTGCATTTCTATATACCAATAATGAGGCAATAGAGATATCAAGGAAAAGATACCATTTACAATTGCACCAAAACCCATAAAATACCTAGGAATAAACGTAACCAAAGAGGTAAAAAATCTATACACACTGAAATCTATAGAAAGCTTATGACAGAAATTGAAGAAGACACAAAGAAATGGAAAACATTCCATGCTTATGGATTGGAAGAACAAATGTTAAAATGTCAATACTACCTAAACCAATCTACATATTCAATGCAGTCCCTATCAAAATAGCACCAGCATTCTTTACAGAGCTAGAACAAACAATCCTAAAATTTGTATGGAACCACAGAAAACCCCAAATAGCCAAAGCAATCTTGAAAAAGAAAACCAAAGCTGGAGCTATCACAATCCTGGACTTTAACCTATATTTCAAAGCTGTAATCATCAAGACAGTATGGTATTATCACAAAAAGAGACAAATAGATAAATGGAATAGAGTAGAGAACCCAGAAATGGACCCACAAATATATGGCCAAATAATCTTTGACAAAGTGGGAAAGAATATCCAGTGGAAAAAAGTCTCTTTAACAAATGGTGCTGGGAGAACTGGACAGCAACATGCAGAAGAATGAACCTGGACCTCTTTCTTGCATCATACATAAAAATAAATTGAAAATGGTTGAAAGACCTAAATGTAAGACAGGAAAGACATCAAAATCCTAGAGGAGAAAAAAGGCAGCAACCTCTTTGACCTCAGCCACGGTAACTTCTTACTTGACATGTCTCTGGAGGCAAGGGAAATGAAAGCAAAAATGAACTTTGGGACCTCATCAAGATAAGAAAGCTTCTACACAGTGAAGGAAACAGTCAACAAAGCTGAAAGGCAGGGGCACCTGGATGGCTCAGTCAGGTAAGCGTCTGACTTTGGCTCAGGTCATGATCTCATGGTTGGTGGGTTTGAGCCCCATGTCGGGCTCTGTACTGACAGCTTGGAGACTGAGCCTGCTTCAGATTCTTTGTCTCCCTCTCTTTCCGCCCCTCCTTGTCCCACGCTCTCTCTCACTCTCTCTCTCAAAAAATAAATAAACATTAAAAAAAAAAAAAAAGCTGAAAGGCAACCAGTGGAATGGGAGAAGATATTTGTAAATGACATGTTGGATAAAGGGTTAGTATCCAAGTACTTCCCAAACTCAACACCCAAAAAAAACCAAATAATCCAGTGAAGAAACAGGCAAAAGACATGAACAGACACTTTTCCAAAGAAGACATCCAGATGGCAAACAGACACATGAAAAATGCTCAACATTGCTCATCATGTTGAAATACAAATCAAAACCACAAGGAGATACCACCTCACACCAGTCAGAATAGCTAAAATTAACAACTCAGGAAACAGATGTTGGCGAGGATGTGGAGAAAGGGGAACCCTATTGCACTGTTGGCGGGAATGTAAACTGGTGCAGCCACTCTGGAAAACAGTGGGAGTTTCCTCAAATAATTAAAAATAGAACTACCCTACGACCCAGCAATTGCACTACTAGGAATTTATCTAAAGGATACAAAAATGCTGATTCAAAGGAGCACGTGCACTCCAATGTTTATAGCAGCACTGTCAACAATAGCCAAATTGTGGAAAGAGCCCAAATGTCCATCAACTAATGAATGAATTAAGAATTCAAGAATTATATGCATATATATGTATACACACACACACACACACACACACACACATACATACATACATACATACATACATGCAATGGAATACTACTCAGCAAAGAAAAAGGATGAAATCTTGCCATTTGCAACAACGTGGATGGAACTGGAGGATATTATGCTAAGCAAAATAAGTCAGAGAAAGATATATGATTTCAGTCATGTGGAATTTGAGAAACTTAACAGATGCACGTTGGGGAAGGGAAGGAAAAATAAGATAAAAACAGAGGGAGACAAACCATAAGAGACTCTTAAATACAGAGAACAAACTGAGGATTGATAGGGGGATTAGTAAGGGGTTGGGTTAAATGAGTGACCGGCATTAAGGAGGGGACTTTTCAGGATGAGCACTGGGTGTCATATGTAAGAGATGAAACAATGAGTTCTGCTCCTGAAGCCAAGACGACACTGTATGTTAACTAACTTGAGGATAAAAATAATAATAATAATTTCATGGAACACTAAATATGTATTTGTCAGTGTGATACACAGAAAATGTAAATTTGTTGTTTCCAAGGAAGAAAATTTCATAAAATGCCTTCTTATTTAAGTGTTAAAACTTTACTAAGCGTTAGTAACAACAATGTCTGAAAGTTACATTAGGAACCTGTGAACACCTTTATTAATTTGTATTCTAAGATTATTTTTACTTCTGTACGTTATTTAAAGGTTTACAAAGAAGATCTACCTCAGCTTAAAGAACAGTACAAGGAGAGACAAAAAGGCGGTACTTCTAAAAGAAGAGAGCGGGCTCCAGGAAATAGCCTCCGACTGCACTTTGTTCATGGGTATGAAACAACTATTATTCATTTGTGTGTTTACATATTGGTTCACATTTAGTAGCTTTGTGACTTTGAGCAAGTCACTCAACCTTTCTGTGCCTTTCCCATCTGTAAAGTGAAGGTAACAGTACCTACTTCATAGGATTCTGATGAGGAGTAAATAAGCCAGTGTTTTTGGTGACTTAGAATATTGTCTGGTGCATGATGAGCACTATATAAGTGCTTAAGTGTTGAAAATAAATTTGTCTTATTAAAGTTTAGTATTACATTTATAGAAATGGAGTTCTTTAAACAAATGAAAATAAGTAAAATGTAAGAGATTATCATTTCCCCTAAATATTTCTGATTTGGAATTATATTGTGCCCCCTTTTTTTTTGGCCTGCATTTGGCCCTTGTATTTTAACTTCAATAAGATACAGTTTCTGAATTTTCTTAGAACATCTGGCGATACAAGTGTCATATTTCATCCTGAAACAACAGACTCTCCATTCAGTCCTTCCCTTCTCTGCTACCCAGTAATCATTTTCTTACCTGACAATGCTGTCAGGAATTTGAAAAAGGATTCATTTAGTAAGAATATTGTATCTCTGGTGTTAAAATAGGCAGTATTTCTTTGTAGTTATATATTATATATTGAGTTTCTTTGAAGCACAAAAGAAGGGTTGCTATAAATGGAATTATATTGACTATTTAAAAAAGATTCAGCTATTTTTTCTGGATGTGTATAATATTTTAGAATTGTTTGAACATTTTTGGGGTATACTCATGATTCAACAATGTGTACAGAAGGGTACATTTTGAAAATCCTTTTCCCAGGGAGCTCCCCTCTACTTGCTAGGTGGGATACTGAGTCATGAATCTTTTAATAAAACCAATTAGATATTCAAAAAAACAAAAACAAGAAAGAAAATCTTCCCAGCTCTGCCCTTCCAGCCATCATTTTTCACCTTCCAAGGGCATTTTCTTCCCTTTCACTCGTAAAAAAGTAACAACTTTTGTTTAATGGTACACAAATTTAGTATCATGCAAATAGTAGTATACTATATATACTTTTCTGCACCTTTCTTTTTCATTCAGTATTATATCTTGGATTTAGCTATTTGTAATCAGAACAGTTCATAAACGTTTATGGAATTTGAGATGCTTGTATTTTGTTTTAGTTGTGTAGTATCTTGTAAAACTGGAAATTGACCTAAAAGGTACCTATTTCTCCTCTGTATAGTCCATATTGACCAGATATAAGTCTAATGTTAATTTTATGTGATATGTTTTCTTTATTCAGTTACAGAGGTTATGACTGTCGAAGTAACCTTTTTTATACTCAAATTGGTGAGATTGTGTACCATGTCGCAGCAGTGGGTGTCATTTATAATCGGCAACAGAACACACAGCGCTTTTACCTGGGTCATGATGATGATATTCTTTGCCTGGCTCTTCATCCTTTGAAAGACTATGTGGCAACAGGCCAGGTAAGGCCTTTGAAAGACTATATGGCAATAGGCCAGATACATTAGACCTTTGTTTGGGTTTACAGTTAGGTTAGTCCACTTTTTAAAAAAAATCTCTCTTGTATTCTAGGAAATGAAGAATAAAGAATTCTTTACAAATAAAATGTACCCCCAATTTTTTCCTACTGTTTTCCTTAGAGTTTTATTGTTTTGATTTTTTCTTTTTTTATTTGGAACTAAAAGTTTTGGCTTGTCATCCTCCTGTCCAGATATATATTTTTTAATTAGAGTAAACATAGCAACATAAAGACTAGATATCTGGTTTCTTTAAGTTGAGTTAGCTAAAATAATGAAATTAACAAATGTTCTGTGACAAACAGGATGACTACATTTTTGTTTTACAACCATGATAGTAACCATTCAGGTTTACCAAAGTACAAAGCAGAAATGTTGAAATAGAAGACTGAGAAAAGTTTTGACTGATATTTCTCTATGTGGGTATTCTTAGAGAAGGAGGAAAAGGGTGATGTTTATACGTTCTTTCTATATGTAAGCACCTTACTAGTTTCTTAGTATATACGGTTGACCCTTGAACAACACAAGTTTGAACTGCATGGCTCCACTTACGTGTAGATTTTTCACAGTACTGTAAATGTGTTTTCCTTATGATTTTCTTAACATTTTTTCTCCAGCTTGCTTTGTCCTAAGAATATAGTACGTAACACATGTAACTTATAAAACTACCTGTTAACTATGTTGTCAATAAGGCTTCTTTCTGGTCAACAGTTAAGTTTTTTGAGAGTCAAAAGTTATACGTGGATTTTGGACTGTGCAGGGATTGACACCTGAACCCCCACGTTGTTCAGAGAGCAACCCTATTTCACTCTTGTCACCTCTTTTACAGGGAATCCATTTCCATTTACAAATGAGGAAGTTTAGGTTTGAAGAAATTAAATAATTTTCTGAAAGATCTTAGAGTTAATAAATGGTAAAGCTTAAAGCTCCCTTAGTCTGTCTGGCTTTTTAAATTGTGTGTAAATATACCTTCTAGGATACATTGAAGTGTGGGGGTCAGCAACTTGCATCACTCTGTAGAGCTTTCCTGAAAGCAGAGAACACTCTTTCTTTCTTCTTTCCCCCGTCTTCCTTCCCTTCGTTTGTGCCTCCCTCTTGCTCAGTCTTTCCTTCCTTTTTCCTCCCTCCTTTCTTCCATTTCTTCAAAAACATTCATAGAGCACATACTGTGTACCAGGAAATGTGCTGTGCTGGGAATATAAGGATAAATAAGGCATGGTCTTGCCATGGTAAACATTCATATTCTGAGGGGGAAGGCATACATGCAAGAAAAGTCGTGATACAAGGTTATAAGTGTAAATAAAGCAGGGTTTCTTAACCTTGACACTATTGACATTTTGGGCCAGCTAATTCTTTGTTGTGAGAATAGTTGCATTGTCGCGTACAGTGTAATCCTATGTATTGCAGGATGTTTAGCAGCATCCCTGGCCTCTACTCACTAGATGTCTATTAACACCACCCACCCAATTGTGGTAACCAAAAATGTCTCCACAATGTCAGATGTTTCCTGGGAGGCAAAGATGGACCCCTGCTGAGAACCACTAATGAGGAGATATGCATAAATTCCTTTTGCAGTGTAACAAAGGACTGATTAATTGTGCCTAATAGAATCAGGGAAACCTTCATGGAGATGATGACATTTGCACTGAGCAGTTTACCTGACAGGGGAGGTTGGAGAAAGTATTCCAAGTATGTTATTTGGAAAAGTGGGGCAAAAATCCCACAAAACACAGCTTATTTAAAAAACTGTGAGTAGCCTGAAGTATTCAAATCTTAGGGGCATGATGAAGAACTAATTAAAAGGATTGGTGAGGTCCTCAGGGGCACTGTTTATCTTTACCTTTAGTTTATGTAAAAGATTCCTCTTAAAGCACAATTATTTACCCATTGCATTTGGCAAGGAGTTTCAGTGTTGAGTTGTTCTGGCACTACTCTAATGAAAGCTGTATAAAAACTGGTCATTTGCTACCATGATTCTGGGATTGGAGAGAATTCAAGTTAGATTAAATTAAAAGTCATTATGCCCACAGGACATCCCTGGATACCTACTGTAGGGGAGGCACAATTTTAAGTCTAGACGTCCTAGATTTTCAGCTGGGGCTCTTTAACAAAAAAATCAATGTAAAAAAGAAGAACAGAAAGTTTATTAACAGGTGTAGTGCATATCATGTTGGAGAAATCTAAACCAAAGTAACTCAGAATGATGGCTTATATTTCCACCTTGTATAGAAAACAGCAGATTCTTAAAGAAATGACAGGACAAAGGAAAGCAGTTTTAGGCTTCTAAGGGCCACAGGCTGTGGGAAGGTATATATAGGATGAAACTCCTGGAGTAAGGTTTCTTTGGATTCCTCTTGTGCTGTCTCTGGGCTGAGTCTGTTTCCAGTAAAGGGAGAACTTACATAATCAACTGGTTGTATAATGTCAGATGTATCTCAATATAGTTGAAAAAATTGTGTGTATATCTATATACACACACACGCGCACATATATATATACACACATATATGTATAATTATTATATGTATACAAATATGTGTATATCTATATATATATCGCATTTATGCAGAAAAGGAGGTGGAGTTTGGGGGGGCTGTTTCTTTATTGCCCTCAGCTGAAAATAATTTCTGTGTCAAAGAGGCATATTTTGGGGTGATATATTCTGGTTTCCTTCACCATCAAGCCATAGGGCTTTTGCTTCTGGCTTCACTTGAACAACAGTACTCTGCTTTAGGCATTGCAGAGTCCAATCCTTTCTCCCAAGGCACAGGCTTACACTGCCTTCCTATTTCTCCCAGTGCTTTCCGCTTCTTTCCTGTATTACATTTCAACCAGCCAGTCTCATTTCTATAATTACAGACTTTTAAAATAAATGTTTCTTAAAATTGTTAAAAATGAAAAAAATATATCAAAAGTAAAAGTATTTCTGAAGTGTTTTATCTGAGGGCTTTGAAATTTAGATGACAAATCTAAATGGTGTTTTGTTGGAGTAGAGTACAAATAATGCTCCTTTGTCATGAACTGTGATTGTAATTGGAGGTGAAAGAAACTGAAAGAATATTACCTGACAACTTGAATATGTTGACTATACCCTAATTTTAAAATTTTAATTCAAATCTGTTGAGTGCTTCTTATTTGAAAGCATTAAATGTCTTGGGGAAACACGAAGATAATTCAGCGGCTGCCACTGTCAAGAGCTCACAATCTAATATGAGTTGGAGGAATATACAATTCACTAAAAATTTACCTAAAACACACTCACTTAGATATCTTGTGGGTAGCTCAGATTCAGCGTGTCCAAAATGGAGATAAATGAGATTCAGCTTTCCTTTCAAACCTGCTTATCCTGGTATTTCCTACTTAGAACATGACGTTAAATTAGCCTGGTTGCCTAAGCCCGAGAATCTGACTTGTTCTCTTCACCCAATAGAGCCAGTCAGTCCCAGAGCTGCATCCAAGATTTGCCCTGAATATAGCTTAGTTCTGTACCATGACTACATCTGTGCCTTGTTGTTTTGTTTTTGTATTTTACCTTATCTCTGCTGGCCGTTCTTTGCTTCATAATTTCTAATCTGTTGTTATAACCAACCAACTAGTTTTACATCTTCAGATTTTTCCCCCTAACCATTTTCTCAATCCACTAAGAATCTTTCTTTTCTTCTGTGTTTATCAGTAGCTTTTAATCTAATGTGTAAGTTCATTAGCATGTAGCTCAAGATATTTAACCTAGGCCAACTCCAGACTCCTCTTTTTTTTAAAATTTATTTTCTTTAATGTTTATTTTTGAGAGAGAGAGAGAGAATGAGAGAGAGGCAGGGGGAGGCGGTGCAGACAGAGGGGGAGTCACAGAATCCGAAGCAGGATCCAGGTTCTGAGCTGTCAGTACAGAGCCAGATGTAGGGCTCAAACTCATGAACCATGAAATCATGACCTGAGCTGAAGTCAGATGCTTAACCAACTGAGCCACCCAGGCGCCCCCCAGACTCCTCTTTTTATCTCTTACCAATTATTTCCTGGTAAACTATGCTCCTGTCTTTTGAGCTATTTAGAATTTGTCTATGTATAATACTGCTTCACATCTTTTACTTAGTCGCCTCCTCTGGAAAATTCTTACCCTCCATTTCTGTTCAGTCCTCCAACTTCATCTAATTCCTATTCCTTTTAAAACTTAGGTAACATCTGAAAACTTGCCTAACCTCTCCCCTTATCCCTGACTGCCATGCCCCACATGTGCCCTAATAGTACTCACTCTTTTATCTTCACCAGCACTGAACATGGTGTTATTCAAGCTTCTCCACCTATTAGCTGTGGGAAAATAACCTAACCTCTCTATGCCTTAGTCTCTATATGTTTTAAAATAAGGATATTGTCATTGCCTATCTCTTAGAATTGCTGATTGTTTCATGAGTCCATCCTTGTAAAGCGTTTAGAACAGTTTCTAGGACATAAGTCAGTTCTCAGTAAATGTTAGTTAGCCTTTGCCATCATCATCATCATTTCCATGTGAGATGTCCAATAGGCAATTGGAAATGTAAGTCTTAAATTCAGAAGAAGAGTTTAATATTAGAAAGTAGAATTTGGGAGTCATTTGTTGATTTAACTATTGAAACTGAAAGTGAGATACCCCAAGGCAAAAATGTAGAATGAAAAGACCGGAATATTAAAGACAGAATTTTGGGGGAGTTTATATTTAGGGGACAGGTAATGAAATTGTGAAGGAAACTCATTAGTAAGAGTCCAGGAGATCAAAGAACCAGGAGACAGTGCTACTGTGAAATTATCAAAAGTGTCAAACTCTACGGAAGTTAAACAGAAGACTTAATGGTCCGTGGGAACATTTGGCTGAAAAACTTCAGTGAAATATTGGCTGATGGCAGTCTTGTTATTTGTTATGTCTATATAAAATCAGTCTCAAAATTAATAATAATTGGCAGCTATATCCTTTATTTCAGGAGTTGCCTTTACAGGCAAAGCTATTCTAGCTCTTTATCCTTGTAGTTAAAAGTGATCACTTGGGTCTAAGAGAATAATTACAAATTGATAGTTTACCTGTGCATCAGTGAACGTCTAAACCAAGTAAAAACCTAAGTGATAGCATCTATTCAGAGTCTTAACTGCTTAGTACTTTAAGTACTTTGTTTTAAGTACTTGTTTAAGTATCTCTGTATCTTTGTTTATAGCATTATCCTAGCCTAGAATGTACTTGCTTTCTTCTCTTTTTATCTGAGAGTGCACTTTCTGAAGGCCAGGTCACGTATCCTGTCTTCCATTTCTTTACAGCCTTTCCTCTTCATTAAGCATCTGTTACCAGATATTCTGATTTAACTGAAAATGTCTTGTTTTCCTATTGAGTCTGCAAAATTTACCTGAATGTCTTAGTGCTCATTGTTCTAGCATGGCAATACAGCTAACTATAGGTGCTCAGTGAGAATTATCTTTATTGATGAAGTATAGGATAAGATTTGTGAGTCACACAGAACAGTCCTAGAAACACTGAGCTTAGCCTCATTAGCATTTTACCAAATGTAAGAAAGAAATGTCAGTCACATATACAATCTGCTTTATATTTTTTATTTGATAAATGCCCATAACAAATAAGACTGTAAAATCCCATTTTATTTCCTTTTAATACATGTGAAAATAAAAAATTTAACTGTATGACTTTTATAATTCTTTCTATTGTAGGTAGGTAGGGATCCCTCAATTCACATATGGGATACAGAGACCATTAAACCATTGTCAGTATTAAAGGGCTGCCACCAATATGGTGTCTGTGCTGTTGATTTCTCAGGTAAGGCTGTTTTCTGTCTCAGTAAGAATGGTTAAAATGCAGAGGTGATATATAGCATTATAGTTGAAATCAGTGTTGCTTAAACTTGTCATGTAGCTATGACCTACACAGTTGTTTTAACATTTATTTATTTTTGAGAGACAGCACAAGCAGGAATGGGCAGAGAGAGAGAGGGAGAGACAGAATCTGAAGCAGGCTCCAGGATCCGAGCTGTCAGCAGGGCTCGAACCCATGAACCGCGAGATCATGACCTGAGCCAAAGTCGGACGCTTAACCGACTGAGCCACCCAGGCGCCCCTACACAGTTGTTTTCAAATGTACATACTATTGTCCTAACCAGTCAGGGCAGAGAGTGTGGGTTTGCGGGCTAGCTTATAATTTAACGAGTGTTATTTTTAATACCCATTAATATAAATATGTTTCTGTTAAAACAGAAAATGTTTGTATAACATCTAAAACCATCTGAATTACTCCTCACTCTATGTACCTCTTGCTTTGGGAAAACCCCAGTCTCACTTAATATTTTTTAGCCACAGAGTAGACTGAAAATGTTTAGGGTGAAAGCTAAGAAAGAAAGAGGTGAATACTGAGATACTTGTTTTCTAGCATTTCTACAAAGTGATAATTCCAGGCTATCTTATAATTTGAGACGATTTTAGCTCTTTGCTTTATATTTTACACTTTAACAACTGCATGTAGATCTATAATGAAAGCTAGGATGTGGATTGGGGAGAGGGGAGAAATGCCATTAATAGAGGATTTTATTTCAAGAAACGGCAAATTTGTGCCTTCTGCTGCTCCAACTGAAATGAGAGTGAATTATTGGGGGGAAGTGTAAATATGCCTTTAGGGACATGCTGAATGTCAAGAAACAAGAAGATTAATGGCAAACAAGGGAGTCAGCAAGAGAAATTTCACAGGTAGTGATAACGAACTAATTGAGGTTTGCAAAAAGTGGCAGGGTGGTAAATGTTTAATTGTAGTTTGGGCCTTTGCAGCCTATAAACATGTGCACACCTGTCAGCATGACTGACTTAGTTCAGTCATCTGTGTAATATATTCATTACTTGTTTGATAATAGTAACAACTAATATAATTGACCTTCACTACAAACGGTCATATTAATGACAGTACGAGGTTGTAACCTACATCTTTTTCATTCAGTTAATTTTCATAATCCCTAGGAGTTGTTATATCACAATAGAGTTCTTACAGTAAATTTAATTGAAGTAAATCTTTCCTTCTTTCTTAATTTTTTCTTTTCATTTAAAATCCCTTTTTTCCACTTATCTACCTCCTCCCCATCCTAACCTGGAAATGAGGGAAAAATAACAATGTTTAGATGCATTGAGAAATTACTCTTTCCTTGCTTACAAATTCTGGTTATTTTATAGCTATATATATGCATGCCTAACATTTAACATCATTTTATAAAACTTTAAATATAGTACTGTGGTTTCAGAACATGTACTGAATGTTTTTTATCTTCTGAATGTTAATGGCCAGTGTCTCTCTGATTCATTTTTATAGCGGATGGGAAACGTTTGGCTTCAGTTGGAATAGATGATAGCCACACTATTGTGCTGTGGGACTGGAAGAAAGGAGAGAAACTTTCAGTAGCAAGGTGGGGGAAAAACTTGATATCACATTGGCAAAGTACTGAAATCACTTAAAATTTTTTTTAATTAAAACAGTTTTGAAATCAAACATGTAACCTTTTTTTAATTGCTACCATCTTTCTTACCATTGAATAAATAGTATAATCATGGTAAAAAGACAAATTAAGGATTCATTTGTAGGTTTATCCCTTGTGTACCTACTTTTACTGTAACTGTAGTAAGACATTGGAAGTAGCTATTATCTAAAACTCTGCATTTATAGGTAGAGTGAATTCTGTTGTATGATAAACTATTATATAGCCATTGGAAATGCTCATAGCATATATTTGAAGGATGAAACATACACATCTATATCATAAAGAAGCTAGAGATTATTTTTATTTTCTGTTACATTTTCCATTTTCTAAATTTTCTACTATGAGTGTGTATTTTATAATAAAAAATATTAACAATTGCTTTAAAGGAGGAAATAGTCAACAGTGTCAGAGATTATTTTTTTAATGTCTTACTCCTTAAAATGAGACATTAAAGCACTTTAAAAATACAGTTAAATGCTTCTTTCAGCACATAGATAATGGTCAAATAAAAAATAGTTTAAGAGGAACTTTGTGTTTGGAATGGCTATGTTAAACTATAACAAAGTATTATAAAAGTTTTTTCTTTAACTGATTCATGCCACAGTTCACTATGCACAGTACTATAGTAAGTGCTATTCAAAAGTTCTCTTCACACTGTTCCTATCTCTTAAAATTCCATTGAGAAGAGTTAAGAAATTAAAATTATGACAGAACAGCAAATGTGCAAATTCATGATTATATAGCCCAAACCTGAGAGATAAGTGGGTCAAAGGTTCAGTAATGGAGTAATCAAGGTAGGGTATGGATTAGGCAAAAGATTATTAAAGGAAAGATTTATCTTCAGAGTTAAAACATTGTTTTTTTTTTTTCAGAGGAAGTAAAGATAAGATTTTTGTTGTAAAGATGAACCCCTACGTGCCTGATAAGTTAATTACAGCTGGAATTAAACACGTGAAGTTTTGGCGTAGAGCAGGTAAGGAAGTTCTTTTTACTCCTTTGAAACAAGAAATTATTACTTTTTTTTTTCCAACTTTTTTTTTTTTTTTTTTGGGACAGAGAGAGACAGAGCATGAACGGGGGAGGGGCAGAGAGAGAGGGAGACACAGAATCGGAAACAGGCTCCAGGCTCTGAGCCATCAGCCCAGAGCCCCACGCGGGGCTCGAACTCACGGACCGCGAGATCGTGACCTGGCTGAAGTCAGACGCTTAACCGACTGCGCCACCCAGGCGCCCCAAGAAATTATTACTTTTAAAAGTGATTTAGCTAAGTACAATGCAGTATCTGAGATTGGACCCTGGAACAGAAAGGAGATATTAGTGGATAAACAGGTGAAATCTGAATGAGGTCTGGAGTTCAGTTAATAGGAATGCATTAAACATGTTGGTTTCTTAGTTTTGACAAATAGTCTATAGTATGTAAGATGTTAAACTCAAGAATTCTGTTACCCTTGAATCTTTTATGAGAATCTAAAATTATCCAAAATGTTTTTTTAAGTGATTCACAATTGTCTTGATATATTATAAACAAATAGAAGATTGTTTTTATTGTATTTATTGACTACATTGATGTAGTATTCATATTTTCAAAAGGGTTTAACTTATGAGATGAATCAAGTGATGTCCAAACTCCTTTCTTCTGCTAAACACATATTTTTTAGTATAAACTGAAAATGAAAAATTTTGTAAAAATTCTTTATATGCTATAAAATGATACAGAAGCAGAAAATCGTATTGCTTGAGTCATTTGTAACTGTAGATTAGCAGCTGTGAAATAAGTTTGCATTTTAAAATAAAAAATGTCTCCTTTCTAAATAAACTAGTAGTATAAGTAGTATACTTATAAATTCCACCAGTTTGATATCTAAGTCTCAGCCCACTTAAACCTTACAGATAAAATACATGAATAATAGAAATAAAACCTATCTAAGAAAAGAACAGTCTTAGTGAGGACATTTCCCAAGTTCAGGTTACTTTCAAATTGTAAACTACATAGAACGTGAATTGGTTTTCAGACTTGGATTTTCTACTTTATCAGAAACTCCTCAGATCATAGTGTATATACATTTACATAGTAAAAAGAAGTATTTTCACATTTTCATTCCTATATATTTAAACAAAATTTTAGAGTATCTTATTTATTTGGAATTGCAAATACCAAACAAGTAGTACTTATTATTTCTGTCTTGGAAAAAACCAAAAACCTTTGTAAATTTCTTTGAAATAAGAGACTTAAAGGGGCGCCTGGGTGGCTCAGTCGGTTGAGCATCCGGCTTCGGCTCAGGGCATGATCTCGCAGTCTGTGAGTTCGAGCCCTGCGTCGGGCTCTGTGCTGATAGCTCAGAGCCTGGAACCTGCTTCAGATTCTGTGTCCCCCTTTCTTTACCCCTTCCCCACTCATGCTCTGTCTCTGTCTCAGAAATAAATAAACATTAAAAAAAAATTAAAAAAAAAAGACTTAAAGTAAATAGTTTTGGAATGAAGAGATTTACAATTGAATACCTTTTTCCTTAAGTTTCATTAGTCATATAGTAGACCTGAAACTGAACCATATGGGTAAATGTTAAAACTTTGATGTGCCTTCCAGCCTTCCTCACTTTTGGGGTTCTGATCCATGGAGTTCACTAGCCAAGTGAGAAATAAGTAACCACTTTATTCATTGGAGTAAGTGCTAATCCTCTAAATGCATAGCTTTATGTAAATTAAGTAGTCGTGGCGTAGGCCTGAGTCTAAAAGGGAGCTCTGACCTCCTGTCTCAGATCTAGGCTTTGAGAATTTCAACTTATGAATTATTAATCTGTCCTCGAAGGAATTTGAGCTCTGTTTCATGGTTGGTAGGGGCAGGGAGCCACCAAGAGTTTTTTGAGTGCAATGATGACCTGGTACAATAGGAATATGTTATGCTGTGCCTGTCAGAAAACCCAGTTGATTATTATCTAAACCAGGAGTGGCAGACTATTTCTGTAAATGGAGAAATAGCAAATATTTTAGACTTTCTAGGCCCAGGGACAAAATCAAGAATATTATGTAAGTACTTAACAGAACAAGAGTGAAAACTCCTACCCTGTTTTATACCCAGTTGCCATTAACTGGAGATATTCTCTCCAAGATCAACTTGCTGTAGTGAAAGGGCCTGGCAGTTTGGGCTGGGGGAACCATGGTCAGTCTTACTCCTCCCCAGTGACACATAGGTCCTAGTGTGTTCTCCTTCTGGAGAGCCCTACCTTCTCACCTTGAGGAGCTAGCCAGAGTTGAGGCAGCTCCTAGACGGAATTCCACTGCTGCGTGCTCAGCAGTTGCCATTAGCAGAGTCCTCAACTTGTCAATGGTAACAAGCTTAGACCTTGGGAAACTACTAGTTGGCAGCCAGAAGTTGGGGAGACAGTTTCTGGGAGCAGAGAAGGAAATAAGCATGGCCTGTGTAGCTCCCAGTGCTAACCTGTTCCAGTGGGCTCTGTACAAAAACAGGTGGTGACAGGGTTTCTCCCACAGCCTGTAGTTTGCCTCTCCTGCTCCAGATGACAGTCTGTGCTCTCCTGAAAGCCAGTCCCTTCCCTTGTATACTAGATCCTTTCTCTTCTCGCCCACTCAAGGACATCACTGCAGCCCTTCTTCCCTTTCTCTCCTGCATCCTCACTTTTCCCTCTTTCTCTTTCTCTTCGGCATACAAATGTGGGGTTATTTTTCTATCTTAAATAAATAAAACCAAACAAAAACCTTCCTTCAACTCGACCCTTGAGTTGCTAATCAATTTCTCTTCTTATCTATGTACTTTAACACCTTTAGACCATTGTTTAAATGTTTACTTTGCAATTTATCTTCTTCTTTCCCTTGAGGGAATTCTGACCTATTTTTCCCCCTCATGAGTCCACTTAGTTATTCTTACAAGTTCACTAACAACTCTGACTGCCGTGTTAAGAAAAGTCAGTCTTCTGAATACATTTGGAATATGCCCACTTTTTAAAAAATTATTTTTTATTATCTTTAAAAATTGTTTTTAATGTTTATTTATTTTTGAGAGAGAGAGAGAGAGAGAGAGACCGAGCATGGGCCAGGGGGAAGGGCAGAGAGAGAGAGAGGGAGACACAGAATCTCCAGGCTCCAGGATCCGAGCTGTCAGCACAGAGCCGGATGAGGGGCTGAAACTCTTGAATCGTGAGATCGTGACCTGAGTCGAGGTCGGACACTTAACTGACTGAGCCACCCAGGCACCCCATATGGAATATGACCACTTTTCATCATCTTCCATCCAACCACCCTGGTCCATGCCACCTTTATCATTTGCCCAGATGATTGAAATAGACCTCTGACTCCTTTCTTCCTTGCTGTTCTCTGATTTACTCTCAACCCAGAAATCAGAATGAACCTATTAATACATGATATGCCAGATTTCATTCCACTAACCATTTCCCATCTCATGTAGAGTAAAATGTAAATCCTTACAATGGCCTGTAATGCTGCCTTTGACCTCTATGACTCCATCTCCCATTACTTCCTCCCTTATTTTCTTTGCGACACCATACTGACCTCTATAGCTGTTCCTTGAAGGTTCTTGTCACATTCCTGCATTGGGCCCTTGGTGATCCCTCTGCCTTAAACCCTCTTCTTGCATGGCTTGCTCTTGCTACCTCCTTCATTTAACTTCTACCTTCCCAGTGAGGCCTTTCTTAACCACCCTACTTAAAACGGGCCTCTCCCATTTCTTATCTCCCATTTATGCTCACATTTTCTACATAGCACCCATCATCATCTGTTAACATACTGCACATTTTGCTTATTTGTTATATTTATTGACTGTCTCACCAGGAAACTCCATGAGAACAGGGAGTTTTGTTGTCTCTTTTGTTCATAACTTTACCCCCAGTGCCTTGAATAGTGCCTGGCATATATATTTCCTGAATGAATGAATAAGTTCAATTGGGAAAAAAATTGGGCAAAAGATATCAATAGGTAACGAATGGCCAATAAAAATAGGAAAATATAAAAAAATAATCAGAGAAATGCACATTAAAACCATAGTAAAATTCAGTTGGTATTTCATATCCCCCAGTCTAACAATACCAAATATTCCTGAAAGGTGGGAAGCAACAAGAACTCCTTTCACTATTAATGGGAGTGTAAAGTAGTGCCTCAACTTTGTAAAATAGTTTGGCAACAGATGATACCTCTCATTTATATGCTTTCCCTTTTGTGAATACCCTGTGGTCATTCCTGGGCATTCCTAGAGAATCTCTTGTACTTGCATAGAAGAGGCCTTTACAAGAATGTTTAAAGCAGTGTTGTTTTCAATAGCAAAGGCTTGGAAGCAACTCAAGTGCCCATTAATAGGAAAATGGATGGACGGTTATGTTCATATAATGGAATGCTTACAGGGTTACAAAAATGCATTTTCTAGATGTACAAATCAACATATATAAAACTCCAGTACAGATTGTTGGTGATAAAAGCAAGTTGCAAAGGAATATAGTTGACCCTTGAATAGCATGGGAGGTTAGGGTGCTGACCCTGCATATAATATTTGACTCCCCAAATACTTCTAATAGCCTACTATTGACCCAAAGCTTTACCAGTGACATAAACCATCAATTAACACATATTTTATAAAGTATATTATGTAGTATAATTTTACAACAAAGTGAATTGGAGCAAAGAAAATGTTAAGAAAATCATAACGCATGCCCCTGGGTGGCTCAGTTGGTTAAGTATCTGACTCTTGATTTTGGCTCAGGTCATGATCTCTCAGTGCATGACATCGAGCCCCATGTCAGGCTCTGTGCTGAGCCTGCTTTGGATTCTCTCTCCTTCTCTCTCTGCCCCTACCCCACATGTGTGCACATACACTCTCACTTTCAAAAGTAAACGTTTTGGGGTGCCCGGGTGACTGAATCAGTTAAAGCATCCAACTTAGGCTCAGGTCATGATCTTGTGGTTTGTGAGTTCGAGCCCCGTGTCGGGCTCTGTGCTGACAGCTCAGGTCCTAGAGCCCGTTTCGGATTCTGTGTCTCCCTCACTCTCTGCCCCTCCCCCTCTCATGTTCTGTCTGTCTGTCTCTCTCTCAAAAATAAATAAACATTAAAAAAATTTTTTTAATAAACATTGTAAAGAAAGAAAATCGTAAGAGAAAATCCATTTATTGGACTGTATTGAAAAGTATTGTGTAAAAATAGACTTGTACGCAGGTCAAACCACTGTTGTTCAGGACAAACCACTGTTGTTCATGGTATATACAGGATGGTATTATAGAAAATCTTAAAATATGGATAATCTAACATTGCCTAAGAATTTATAAATAAGTAGTAAAAATAAACATTACAAGGTTGCTTTTTCCTGTATTTTAAGTATGCTAATAAATGTACTGCATTTTCCCAAACCACTCAATTTAAAGGAATGCATGAGAATAGTCAACATCACTTTCACAATAGTAAGGGGTGAAAAAGGGAGATGGGATTGGCATCATGTTTTCGTTGTTTTTACAATTTTATGTAGGTTGTTAGGGGATATACATACATTCATTGTATTGAGGTTTTTTGGTACTCTCTTGTTTTCTTAAATATGTCATAATAAAAAATTTTGAAAACCAACCAAAAGTGCTAAGGACTGATTAAAGCCAACTTAGCATATATGTTTTTATCCAAAAAACTATGGCCTAAAAGGTGCTGTGGGTGTGGCTGTCTCAGCCAGGCAAGTTGCTGATTGAGAGACTTATATTTTTCTTTTTAAGTCTCTATTTAAACATTTACGGTAGGAAAGAAATTTTATCATTTTATACATTTTAAAAGTGGTACTTCTGTGATATTTTTTTATGAACCAGGGGGAGGATTGATTGGAAGAAAAGGCTACGTGGGCACACTGGGGAAAAATGACACGATGATGTGTGCAGTATATGGATGGACTGAAGAGATGGCTTTTTCTGGAACATCCACAGGCGACGTGTGTATCTGGAGAGATGTCTTTCTTGTAAAAACAGTTAAAGCTCATGATGGGCCAGTGTTTAGTATGCATGCATTGGAAAAAGTAAGTATCCTGAAGATATTTTTACATTAAACATAATTTGATCATGGATTGTAGAGCATTTTCACAAGTAAAGGAGTATTGCCTTTCTGCGGAGCTGAGCCACCCAGTAATAATCTGTAAACTAGAGCCTTTCTACCTTCTTTTATTCCTCTTTCAAACTTCTGAACACAGAGTGAAATAGGTCTGCTATTAAAAAACAGTTTTAACTCAATACTTCTTAATCTCTTCCTGTGTGTCAACAATGGCTTAAGTGCTTTATTATCACCATATCCTGTGAGGTAACTACTGTTCTTATCCTCTCTTTTTGAAGGATGGGATTATGAAGCATCCAAGAGAATATATGTATCTTGCTAAAAGTGGTAGAGTTACCTTATGGTTCCAGATTACAAACCTTGCTCTTAAAGTCCTGTCCTAAAAGTAGAATGTTTAGTGTTACTGTAAATATTTTTGTAGTTTTCATGTTGATGTATAAAAAACATAATAGATTCTTATGCTAACTTGTAAGCTGTAATTTTTAGCTGTAAATGTTCTTTCCTCTAGAGGTTAGCAACATAAAGTTATTTTTTTCAATATTTAGATCTTTATTAACTTGAAGCTTTTACTTTCAAAGGGATTTGTAACTGGAGGAAAAGATGGGGTAGTAGCTCTTTGGGATGACTCCTTTGAAAGATGTCTCAAGACCTATGCTATAAAAAGAGCTGCTTTGGCACCAGGATCTAAAGGTGATTTGAGATTTAATTTAATTTGAGCAGTAAAAGGTTAATTGCTCATTAACATGCATGGCCACTGAGGTGGAGCACACGGAATATATTTTTCCATCTTTACTAGATAGGCATCAGAATTCAATGGGAAAAGCTGTTTAACTGGGTGCCAGAATCATTGCTGTCCTTTCATAATCTATTTTCTGTGACACAGATGGTAAAGTATTAGCCAAATGCAAGATTATTAGTGATAATTTTATCATTTTTAATTTTTCAAAGAAAATTGCCCACATGGGCATCACATTTACCATCAGTCAGGAATTTGTGTTCAAGCTTGGCATTTTGTTTCATGTTCGTGTTTTG
The DNA here is from genome assembly GCF_027475565.1 of Acinonyx jubatus. Taxonomy (NCBI): domain Eukaryota; kingdom Metazoa; phylum Chordata; class Mammalia; order Carnivora; family Felidae; genus Acinonyx; species Acinonyx jubatus. The sequence goes on along the minus strand of NC_069386.1, from coordinate 129,752,646 downwards.
TTGACCTTGCCTGTGTATCCTTGCAGGCCCTTCCTTTTACCCTTGCTCTCAGTGTATTAAGGCATTACACCACATTCTCTGTGACCTCCAGGCCTTTCTATATGCTAGAGCTTTTGCCTAGAATTTGCCCTTCTCTTCCCTCTTGCCCCTTCCAATTATCTGACAATATACTCATTTTTCAAATCTCAAACATTATTTCTTCTAGGATGATTGCTTCCACTCCCATCTCCCTTCCATCCCCTCAAAAAAACTAAAATTCCCTTATGTTATGCTCCTGTTTCACTATGGTCCTCACACAAGGCCTGTTTTCCGCATTGTATGCTCTGTGAGGGCAGGAGCTGGCCCTGTTATGTTTACAAATATATCTCTGAAGCCTTCCTAGGACATAGTAGACAGAAAAGCATCAATCTTGAATTGAATTAAAAGTACTGACTGGAATATTGTAGGTGCTCTAAGAAAGTAAGGATGTGAATGAGGAGGGGGCAAATATAAGAGGAAACGGTTATTGGAATAGTAGTAGGAGAGCTGGGATAATAATTGTATATAGGTGGTACTTTTTTACTTATTTATTTTGAGAGAGAGCGGTAGCAAGGGAGGGGCAGAGAGAGAGGGCAAGAGAGAATCCCAAACGGGCTCCACCCCCTCAGCACCAAGCCACTGTGGGGGGCCGATCCCATGAACCACTACTACACCATGAGGTGAGCAGAAATCAAGTCAGACGCTTAACTGACTGAGCCACCCCTGCACTCCTAGGTAGTACTTTTGAGATTAGTAAATTGAGTGGTTTGGGAAAATGCAGTGCATTTATTAGCATACTTAAAATACAGGAAAAGGCAACCTTGTAACGTGATTTTCATTGTCAAAGTAGCATCATCTGCAATATGTACATCCTTGTATTCTAGTGACTTTATACCTAGAAGAATATCTCCACTTAACATTTCAGGTCTTCTCTTGGAAGATAACCCATCTATACGTGCCATATCATTAGGACACGGTCATATTTTAGTTGGCACAAAGAATGGTGAAATACTAGAAGTGGATAAAAGTGGCCCAATAACACTTCTGGTCCAGGTAATTTGAAAAAAATTAATATACTTTTTTTCCATTTATATGCAGTTGATTAATATGTAAGAGCCAAAAGTTAACAATAGTGAAAATAACGTTAAATTAGGGAACTATATCATAATGTATACCAAAAATTTTTATTTAATTATAGCTAGATGAGTAGATATCAGTAAATAAACATGCACATTATCTGTGGAATAATTGCCAATATTTTAAGTAATTTCTTATCACAAAACAAGAAACCAATGAAAAGAAAAAACAGTTGTAATTAATTTAACCAAGTCAATTTATTTCATGTTCAATTTTATTTCTTTGAAGTACATTTGTTGAATCTAAGGTGGTTGTTTTTCTGTGAAACTCTTCATTTTTATCCTTAAGTTTCTAATTAAAAAAAATTGTAAATGTACACTAAAATTTTATTGCTGAAAATATTTGTCAGTGAAAATATTAATAAAACAAATGTTAAAATAATGAAACAATACAAAAATAATAGCAATACCAACACTTATGTGGTAGAAATATAAAACGAAAGAGCAGGATCACCTGATCCTTAACATTTTCATCAAGAATGCTGTATTGGGGCGCCTGAGTGGCTTCATCAGTTGGGCGACCGACTTCAGCTCAGGTCATGATCTCATGGTCTGTGGGTTCAAACACCGTGTCAGGTTCTGTGCTGACTGCTCAGAGCCTGGAGCCTGCTTCAGATTCTGTGTCTCCTTCTCTCTCTCCTCTGCGGCCCCCCTTGTGTTCTATCAAAAATAAATAAACATAAAAAAAAAACTTAAAAAAAAACCAGCTTTGCCTTTAAAAAAAAAAAAAGAATGCTGTATTAATTTTTTAGGTATACATTTCCTATATATATTATATCTTTCTGAAAAGTATGGAGAGCAATAAATACTTTAAAACACAGTAAGTGAGGTAGGATCTACCTAATGAAAAATTGTCCTCCAGCTCTATATGGTAGGACCAATTTTAAGTTTGCCTTTTATTCTGAAAAAGAATTACGTTCTTTCTTATTACAGACTTATTTTTTTCTCCAACCCCACTCCCCCCCACCTCACTTTTGTTAAAACATCAAAGAGCACACTTAGAGGAGAGCACTGCACATGCTTTAATGTTAATGTAATATCCTGATGTACCAAGGAGAATTTGTAAGCAAATAAATATACATATTTACAAATGTACAAATATGTACAAATATATATATTTGTATATATTGTATACAAATATATACAAATAATACATATAAAACAAAACGTTTTATATTAAATTTACTGTCAAAATTTGGTGTCTTACTCTTTAACTTCAGTTACATAATATTCCTTTAAAAAATTTTTTTTAAGTTTATTTAAGAGAAAGAGAGCGAATGGGGGCAGGGCAAGGGAGGATAGAGAGAATCCCAAGCAGGCTCCACGCTGTCAGCACAGAGCCCAACAAGGAGCTCAGTGTCACAAACTGTGAGATAATGACCTAAGCCGAAATCAAGAGTTGGACACTCGACTGACTGAGCCACCCAGGTGCCCCACATAATATTCCTCTGAAGTAGAAAGATGGTAGAGTCATGGTATTTAACATTTTTATGATCTCTTGGAAAATACTAACACAAGTACACTTTTACAGGTGAATCCACAGACAGAACTTTCAAAAACACAGACAATTTTATAATTGTAAGAAAAGATTTTGAAGTGATAAATGACATCCTGTTATTTTTCCTATTTATTATAGAGCTTAAGATTTCAGATGTCTGCTGTCTCCTAAACATCAGAAACAAAACAAGGATGTCGGATCTCACCATTATTGTCTAGCATTGTGTGTGAGGTCTTAGCCAATCTAGAAAAACAAAGCAATATAGGTCTAAGTGTTGGAAATAAGTGGAGAACACTGTCAGTATTTGCAGATATTTTAACCCTATACTTTGCATATTCAAGAGAATAAACTGAAAAATTACTAGAATTAAGGAGTCTGGTAAAGTGAGATTCAAAATCAACATCTAAAAGCCAATAGTATTTCTATATATCAGCAATAACCAATTAGAAAAATATGACATAGAAATAATACTCACAAAGAAAACTATACAATAGCCAGGAATAAATATAGCTAAAACTATGGAAGATCAGTGTTAAGAAAGCCATAAAGTTTTACTAAAGACATAAAACATCTAAATAACTTATGAATTCAGTATGATCATAAACCAAATCCAAATGATAGTTTTCAAAAATTCTGGAAAGATTTTTAAAAAATCATCTAGAAGAAACAATACTCAAAAAGAGTGCAGAAATTTTTGAGAAACTCCATGCGGGAAATAAGATAAAACTTATAATAATTAAAAGTGTGGGGGGAAAAAGTGTGGAGATATACAGGGAAATGCAAATCAAAACCACAGTGAGATATCACCTCATACTTGTCAGAATGGCTAAAATCAAAAACTCAAGAAATGACAAGTATTGACAAGGTCGTGGAGAGAAAGGGTACTCCTGCACTGTTGGTGGGAATGCAAACTGGTGCAGCCACTCCGGAAAATAGCATGGAGTTTCCTCAAAACATGAAAAATAGGACTACCCTGTGATCCAATAGTCACACTACAGGGTATTTACCCAAAAATACAAAAACACTATTTGAAAGGATACATGCACCCTATCTTTTTTGCAACATTATTTATAATAGCCAAACTATGGAAGCAGCTCAAGTGTCCCATCAACTGCTGAATGAATAAAAAAGACGGGTGTGTGTGTGTGTATAAAATGGAATATTATTTTGAATATATTATTCAGCCATAAAAAGAATGAAATCTTGCCATTTGCAAGATGGCAACATGGATAAAGCTAGAGAGTATGATACTAAGGAAAATAAACCGGTCAGAGAAAGACAAATACCATCTGATTTCACTTGTGTGGAATTTAAGAAACAAAACAAATGAGCAAAGGGAAAAAAAAAGAGACCAAAAAACCAGACTCTTAACTGTAGAGAACAAACTGACGGTTACCAGAGAGAAGGTGGGGTGAGGGATGGGTGAAATAGGTGATGGGGATTCAGAGTACACTTAATCTTGATGAGCACTGAATAATATATGGAACTAATGAACCCCTACATTGTACACCTGAAACTAACATTGTATGTTATCTACAGTGGAATTAAAAAAAAAAAGTGTGGAGATATATGTACATAACCGGGCATTCAGAAGAACACAGAAAAAAAAAAACATGTACAGCAGTGTTTGTAGCAGCATTCTATGGGTCAGTTTGAGGAATAGCACCTCTTAACAATATTAAATTGTATCCATGAGCATGGGATCTTTCCATTCAGTTAGATCATCTTTAACTTTTTTCAACAGGTTTATAGTTTTTAGTATACAAGTCTCATAGTATAATGGACCTCATTTATTCTAATAGTTTTTTAGTGGATTTTTAGGATTTTTTATATATAAGATCATGTGAATTGCAAATGTAGTTTTACTGTTCCCCTTCCAATTGGGATGCCTGTTATTTCTTTTTCGTGGCTAAATATCCTGGCTGGAATCTTCAGTACAATGTAGATTAGAAGTAGAACAGACAGAGGAAGTATTCAATCTGTACCATTTAGTATTAACTGGATTTTTCATAGATGCCCTTTATCAGATTGACGAATGACACTTCTGTTCCTAGTTTGATGCAAGTTTTTATCATGAAAGATTGTGTCATTTGTCAAAAGCATTTGTCAAAGGCTTTTTCTTTGTCTATTGAGAGATCATGTGGTTTTGTTTTTTATTCTATTGATATGGTGTATTATATTAATTGGTTTTCATCGTTTAAACCAACCTTGCATTCCTGAGATAAACCCCACTTAGTTATGGTGTAGAATTCTTTTTGTATATGTTGGAATCAGTTTGTTAGTACTTAGTTGAGGATTTTAGCATCCACATACTATGTATAAGGGATCATGGGTCTATAGTTTCCTAGTGATGTCTGATTTTGGTATCAGGGCCATTTTGGCTCCATAAAATGATTTGGGAAGTCTTCTCTCCTCTTTGATAGTCTTTTTCCCTGACTACACCCAGCCGCTGAACTCCATTCAATTGCTGACTGATGCTGACTAAATTGCTACTGTCTTCAACACTTTCCCTAGAGCACAAATTGCTCAGCCTCCTTAAAGGGGACACCCCTTTCGTAGGTTAATGTTTGAGATTTTGACTTGAAGCAGTATCCTCCCAGCAGTCTCTGAGATTGCCCTGGTTCTGTTGAGCAAACTCACTAGTCTTCAGAGTAGCCTGTATGTTTAAGGAGTACCAGTCAGCTCCCATTTGCCTTTCATCACAACCTTCATTGTTTTCGAGAGCACCTTTAGACTTGAACTTTTCTACACTGTGAAGCAAATGAAGTCATTTCCTTTGAGAAGACATTAGGAGCTATTTTATGGCTTGCTTTTTCTTCCAGGTACACTGTCTGATCCAAGGCTCTGAAGTTGAGTGTTTGGATAGTGATGACTCTTTTCTGAGTGTCCCTTGCTTTAGAAACTGAGTGCTCCGTTTTGGGGAAGGGGTAGTAGGGAGCAGTAGCCTCAAGTCTTCTTGGGTTGAACTGAAGCCCCAGTATTCTTAGTGGCATGACCCGCAGTGTAGAACCTCCATCTCAGAATAGGGATGGCAGAAGGGAGTTCCCACCTGTGTCCAGCACTCATCAAGGTTTCAGCTTTAGCAGGCATTGAGGGCAGGATAAGAAATGCAGTCACCTGCCCCTTCTGGGAAGATAGCTCATTAGAGTAGGGAAAGGAGAGAGAGCACCCATACCCTGTGTTGTTTACATCAGTCTGGTGTGGAGTTTTCAGGTCAGTGAGTTGGAGATGGGGAGGAAAGGAGTGGGTCTTGGTTCAAATACTGCAAAACTCTCGTTGTTCTTACCAAATATTAGCAGACTTTCTTGAGTAAATGTTTCTTCATTTGTCATATTCCCTTGGAACCATTTCCGGAGACCTTAATTTTTTATTATTATTAATTTCACCAGTTTCACTGGGGAGCAGGTCTGCAGCACTCCTTGTTCTCACATGCAGGAACTTCCTCCTCTGTGGCAGTTATTAACATTCCAAGGCAGCCAGTTCCTATTCTCCTCACTCAGTGAATATTTTAGGATTTTAAACTAGTTTAAATAGTAACTGATTGTAGTGTAATTGTGAAGATAAAGTTGTTACTGAGGTATTTTAAGGTATATTCCAAAGAGAAAGTTTTAGATTAATCCATTATTCGTTATCCTATCGTATATTATCAGGTGTTGTCTTTAGTTTTCTTTTAAAAACACATAGATTTAGGTTAAATTTATCTTACCTATGTTCTCTTTGTAGGGACACATGGAAGGAGAGGTGTGGGGTTTGGCTACACATCCCTATCTGCCCATCTGTGCTACTGTCAGTGATGATAAAACCTTAAGAATATGGGATCTGTCTCCTAGTCATTGTATGTTGGCTGTCCGGAAACTGAAAAAGGGTAAGAGGCTCTCAGACTTGAGCACAGATTAACATGTTAGTCACATTTAGTCACAATTTTCTAACTCTTCACAAATCTAAGAAAGCTACAGTAGGTGTATAAAAAAGGCTTTACATATTTATTCTGTGTGCACTTGCTCATGATGCTATATAAAGAATTATACCCAGTCTTTGCTTTGTGAGACCTCCGTGAGCATACCTATCCTGAACCTGTTTGCAGTGTCATGTTGGAATTAAAAATACAGGAAGAAAACAAGTTATCTACCCTTTATGACTATAGAATATATGTAATTCAGAATCAAAAATGAAGAAAGAAGGCCTTAATTTATAAAGGAGTAGCAGAATTGAGGGGAGAATATTTTAGGGTGAAACAAAACTAAGCACATTTTGTAGGAGGCAAATGAAGCTAGCCTGTCAGTATAGAGAGATAAAGGGCTCAGTTATTGCATTAAGACTGATATTATTAACCTAGGGCAAATGAGGATGTACAGATAGCTTCACATTTCTTAGTGAGGTGGTAGGGAATGTTATTTTAGAATATGGAGGTATTGAAGGAGGAACTCTGGTTGAAAAGGTTGGGAATTGGGAATGTAAGAAATGTGATAGAAACAGCAGATGAAAGGATTGTCAGACCATAATAAGGGCCAAGTTAAAGTTAGGTAACATGAATTTGTAATTCAGTCAGTTAATTTATTTTTTTCTTCTATTAAAAGAGTCTGTTCTTCTAGGGTTACTGTATTCAACATTTGTACTTAACTAAAAATCTGAAACTAATCACTGTCTCTAGAATAATTGAACTCCTGTCACCGTCTCTTCTTCTTTTTTTTTTGAGTTATTGATGGCCAGCATTTTCATTCTTTAGTTGTTTTTTTCCCCCTGAGATCTAGAGATTACCAAATGTTATATCAGCATTTCTATACTGAACTTTCTACATGAAGGGTTACAGTAAGATCACAAAACCATAGTCACACCTCTGTGTACACAGGAAATCACAGTATCAAATACTCTTCTTCACAAGGCCATAGGAAGCCAATCAAATTTGGAACATACGTTTAATAGACCTCAGATTTTCTTTCTTTTTTTTATCGAGGTATAATTGACACATAGCATATTAGTTTCAGGTGTACAACATAATGATCCAATATTTGTGTATATTGTGAAATAATCACTACGATAAATCTAGTTAACATCCATCACCATACATAGTTACAAAATGTTTTCTTTTTATGATGAAAACTTTTAAGATCTACTCTTTTAACAACTTTCAAATATGCAATATAGTATTAATTATGATTATTATTAATATAGTGATTATTAATCATAGTCACCATGTATGCCCATGACTTACTGATTTTATAACTGGAAGTTTGTACCTTTTAACCCTGTCACCTACTTTGCCCACCTGCCACTGGCACCCACCAATGTTTTTTTTGTATCTACGAGTTTGTTGTTTTGTTTAATGTTTTTAAATTTATTTATTATTTTTAACGCTTATTTATTTTGAGACAGAGAGAAACAGAGCATGAATGGGGGAGGGGCAGAGAGAGAGGGAGACACAGAACCAGAAGCAGGCTCCAGGCTCTGAGCCATCAGCCCAGAGCCCGACGCAGGGCTCGAACTCATGGAACGTGAGATCATGACCTGAGGTGAAGTCAGATGCTTAACCGACTGAGCCACTCAGGCGCCCCTGTTTTTGTTTCTTTAGATTCCACATATCAATGAGATGGTATAGTGTTTGGCAAGATGTCATTCATTTTTATGGCTGAATAGTATTCCATTGTGTATGTGTATTTACACACCATTTTCTTTACCCATTTATCTGTCAGGCACTTAGGTTGTTTCTGTATCTTGATTATTGTAAATAATGCTGCAGTGAACATGGGGGTGCATATGTCTTTTTGAGTTAGTGTTTTCATTTTCTTCAGATAAGTACCCAGGACTTGCTGGGTGGACTTGCTGCATCATATGGTAGTTCTATTTTTAATTTTTGAGAATTTGGTTTTTTTAATCCCTCTTCAATTGGACATTATTGTTTAATGCAGTCAGTGTTTACTTTGGCTTATCTATGCTTATTCACTTCTTCACATTTTCTTCTTGTATCTCAGACATTTTTTCTTCTATCATTTTCTTCTAAAATGTAGTCTTAGAGTTTCTTTAATAAAGACTTGTTGGCAATTCCTTCAGTTTGCTTTGTCTGAACCAGTAGAATTCCAAGTATAAGATGGTGGGAGTGGTCTGTTCCAGTAGCAACAGTATTTTATCACTGACATTGCAATTCTTAAAAAGCAAACTGATTTTTTTAATTGACATATAGTTGATGTTAGTTACATTTTCTGTTTCATCATAATTCAGTCTTGGTAGGTTTTACGTTTTTAGGAATTTATCCATTTCTTCTAGGTTGTCCAATTTGTTGGCATATAATTGTTCATAGTAGTCTCTTATGATCTTTTGTGTTTCTGTGGTATCATTTGTAACATCTCTTTCATTTCTGATTTTACTTATTTGTATCCTCTCTTAGTGTAGCTAAAGGTTTGTCAATTTTATTTGTCTTTTCAAAGAACCAGTTCTTAGTTTCATTAATTTTTCCTTTTATTACTTTAGTCTCTGTTTGATGTATTTCTGTTCTAATCTTTGTTATTTGCTTCCTTCTATTAACTGTGGACTTCAGTTGTTTTTTCCTCTAGTTCCTTGAGGTGTAAAGTTAGGTTGTTTATTTGAGATTTTATTTCTTCAGGTAAGCGTTTATCACTGTGAACTTCCCTCTTAGAACTGTTTTTGTTGTATCTCATAAATTTTGGGATGTTACATTTCCATTTTTGTTTGTCTCGAGGTATTATTTGATTTCTCTTTCGAGTTCTTTGACCCATTGGTTGTTCAGTAGCATGCTGTTTAATCTCCGTGTATTTGTGAATTTTCCATTTTTTTCATGTAATTAGTTTCTAGTTCCATACTGTTGTAGTTGGAATAGATGCTTGATATGATTTTAGTCTAGATTTATTAATACTTGTTTTGTGGCCTAACATATGATCTGTCTTGGAAAATGTTCCACGTGCAGTCAAGAAGAATGTGTATTCTCTTGCTTTTGGATGGAATATTCTGTAAATATCTGTTAAGTCCGTCTGGTGTGACATGCCATTTAAGGGCAATGTTTCCTGGGGCACCTGGGTGGCGCAGTCGGTTAAGCGTCCGACTTCAGCCAGGTCACGATCTCACGGTCCGTGAGTTCGAGCCCCGCGTCGGGCTCTGGGCTGATGGCTCAGAGCCTGGAGCCTGTTTCCGATTCTGTGTCTCCCTCTCTCTCTCTCTGCCCCTCCCCCGTTCATGCTCTGTCTCTCTCTGTCCCAAAAATAAATAAAAAACGTTGAAAAAAAATTTAAAAAAAAGGGCAATGTTTCCTTAATAATTTTCTGTCTAGATGATCTATCCATTGATGTGAGTAAGGTATTAAAGTCCCCTACTATTATTGTATTGCTGTCTACTTCTTCCTTTAGGCCTGCTAACATGTGCTTTATGTATTTAGGTGCTCTTCTGTTGAGTGCATAAATATTAACAAACGTTACATCCTCCTGCATTGACTCCTTTATCCTTATGTATTGACCTTCTTTTCTTTGTCTCTTATTATAGCCTTTGTGTTAAAGTCAATTTTGTCTGACAAAAGTGTAGCTGCCCAGCTTCTTTTGGTTTCCATTTACATAGAATATCTTTATTCATTCCTGCACTTTGTGTGTGACCTTACTTCTACAGTGTGTCTCTTGTAGGCAATAGATAGATGGGTCTTATATTTTTATTCTTTCAGCTACTCTGTCTTTTGATTGAAGCATTTAATACACTTTCATTTAAAGTAATTATTGATAGGCATGTGTTTATTGCCATTTTGTTGTTTGCTAGCTGTTTTTTGCAAACCTGAATTTTTTTTTTGAGGAAGAAATGTTTTTACTTTATTTTATTTATTTTTTATTAATAATTTATTTTTTAATTTACATCCAAGTTAGCATATGGTGCAACAGTGATTTCAGGAGTAGATTCCTTAATGCCCCTTACCCGTTTAGCCCATCCCCTCTCCCACAATCTTTCTGGTAACCCTCTGTTTGTTCTCTCTATTTAAGAGTCTTATGTTTTGTCCCCCTCCCTGTTTTTATATTATTTTTGCCTCCCTTCCCTTATGTTCATCTGTATTGTATCTTAAAGTCCTCATATGAATGAAGTCATATGATATTTGTCTTTCTCCAACTGACTAATTTCACTTAGCATAATACCCTCTAGTTCCATTCACGTAGTTGCAAATGGCAAGATTTCATTCTTTTTGATTGCCGAGTGATACTCCATTGCGTGCGTGCGTGTGTGTGTGTGTATGTTTGTGTGTATACATATCTTCTTTATCCATTCATCCATCGATGGACATTTGGGCTCTTTCCATACTTTGGCTATTGTCAATAGTACTGCTCTAAACATTGGGGTGCATGTGTCCCTTCGAAACAGCATATCTGTATCCCTTGGATAAACACCTAGTAGTACAATTGCTAGGTTGTAGGGTAGTTCTATTTTTAATTTTTTGAGGAACACCATACTGTTTTCCAGAGTGGATGCACCAGTTTGCATTCCCACCAGCAGTGCAAAAGAGATCCATCTTTCTCTACATCCTTGCCAACATCTATTGTTGTCTCAGTTGTTAATGTTAGCCATTCTGACAGGTGTGAGGTGGTATCTCATTGTGGTTTTGATTTGTATTTCCCTGATGATGAGTGATGTTGAGCATTTTCTCATGTGTCAGTTGGCCATCTGGATGTCTTCTTTGGAGAAGTGTCTGTTCATGTCTTTTGCCCATTTCTTCATTGGATTATTTGTTTTTTGGGTGTTGAGTTTCATAAGTTCTTCATAGATTTTGGATACTAACCCTTTATCTGATATGTCGTTTGCAAATACCGTCTCCCATTCTGTCGGTTGCCTTTTAGTTTTGCTGATTGTTTCTTTCGCTGTACAGAAGCTTTTCATTTTGATTTGGTCCCAACAGTTCATTTGCTTTGGTTTCCCTTGCCTCTGGAGATGTGTTGAGTAAGAAGTTGCAGCAGCCGAGGTCAAAGAGGTTTTTGCCTGCTTTCTCCTCGAGGATTTTGATGGCTTCCTGTCTTACACTTCGGTCTTTGATCCATTTTGAGTTTATTTTTGTGTATGGTGTAAGAAAGTGGTCCAGGTTCATTCTTCTGCATGTCACTGTCCAGTTTTCCCACCACCACTTGCTGAAGAAACTGTCTTTATTCCATTGGATATTCTTTTCTGCTTTGTCAAAGATTAGTTGGCCATATGTTTGTGGGTCCATTTCTGGGTTCTCTATTCTGTTCCATTGATCTGAGTATCTGTTTTTATGCCGGTACCATACTGTCTTGATGATGACAGCTTTGTAATACAGCTTGAAGTCCGGGATTGTGATGCCTCCAGCTTTGGTTTTCTTTTCAAAGATTGCTTTGGCTATTCAGAGTCTTTTCTGGTTCCATACAAATTTTAGGATTGTTTGTTCTAGCTCTGTGAAGAATGCTGGTGTTATTTTGATAGGGATTGCACTGAATATGTAGATTGCTTTGGGTACTATTGACATTTTAACAGTATTTGTTCTTCCTATCCAGGAGCATGGAATATTTTTCCATTTTTTTGTGTGTCTTCTTCAATTTCTTTCATGAGCTTTCTATTGTTTTCAGTGTATAGATCTTTCACCTCTTTGGTAAGATTTATTCCTAGGTATTTTATGGTTTTTGGTGCAATGGTAAATGGGATCGATTCCTTTATTTCTGTTTCTGTTGCTTCATTATTGGTGTATAGGAATGCAACCGATTTCTGTGCGTTGATTTTATATCCTGCAACTTTGCTGAATTCACGGATCAGTTCTAGCCATTTTTTGGTGGAATCTTTCAGGTTTTCCATATAGAGTATCATGTCATCTGCGAAGAGTGAAAGTTTGACCTCCGCCTGGCTGATTTGAATGCCTTTTATTTCTTTGTGTTGTCTGATTGCTGAGGCTAAGACTTCCAATGCTATGTTGAACAACAGTGGTGAGAGTGGACATCCCTGCCTTGTTCCTGACCTTAGAGGGAAAGCTCTGTTTTTCTCCATTGAGGATGATATTAGCATTGGTGCAAACCTGAGTTTTTAAGAGGATTTTTATGTTTTAATTATGTAGTATTATTCCATGTCTTGGCTCACTTCATATTTTCTGTCTCTCTCTGCAGTATTCTGGAAATTTTAAGATCTTATTCTAGTTCTTAATTTTCTTTTTAAAAGTTTTTTTTATTTAAACTCCAGTTAACATACAGTGTAATATCAGTTTCAGGTGTACAATTTAGTGATTCAGGGCTTACATACAGTGTCCACCCAGTGCACATCACAACAAATGCACTCTTAATACCCATCACCTGTGTCACTCATCTTCCACCCATCTCCATTCTGGGAACCATCTGTTTGTTCTCTGTAGTTAAGAGTCTGTTTCTTCATTTGCCTCTATGTTTTTTTTTTTAATTTAACTTTTTATTTTTTTAAATTTACATCCAAATTAGCATATAGTGAAACAATCATTTTTTTTTAACAGTTTTATTTATTTTTGAGAGAGAGACAGAGCATGAGTAGGGGAGGGGCAGAGAGAGAGAGGGAGACACAGAATCTTAAGCAGGCTCCAGGCTCTGAGCTGTCAGCCCAGAGCCCAATGCGGAGCTCAAACCCACAAACTGTGAGATCATGACCTGAACCGAAGTCGGACGCTTAACCGACTGAGCCACCCAGGTGCCCCTGCCTCTCTCTTTTAATTTCCCTTCTCTCATTTGTTCTGTTTCTTAAATTCCACACATGAGTGAAATCAGATGGTATTTGTCTTTCTCTGACTAACTTATTTTACTTAGCATTATACTCTCTAGCTCTATCCATGTCATTGAAAATGGCAAGATTTCGTTTTGTTTTTTTTTTATGGCTGAATTATTAGCAGCTCTTTCTCTTCCACGTCTGCTGTTTAACCTACCTGTTAGGTGTGATAATTCTTATTTTTAGGAATTTTATTTTCTTTCAAATTCCTTAGATTTTTTATAACATATTCTTTGTGTTTTAGCTTTCTTTTTTTATGTCTTTAATCTTTACTTATCAGATAAAGATTATGAAATCTAGTTATCTGACATCCTTTGGGATCTGACTATGCTGTGTTTTTTTTCTGCTGTTTTGGTGTTATTTTTCTGCTGACTCCTTCCTGGTGTTCCATTTTCTTTTGTGCTTGAATATTTGGATTATAAACTTATGTTTAATTGGGCTTTCTTTACTTGTGGGGTTTCTCTGAAGTCTGGATCAAAGGTATATTTCCAGAGTGATTTTGTGTTTCCTTCTCCCAGGTGCCTGGGTTGCTACTATCCAGAACTACTAAGGATTTTTTTTTTCACTAGGATTGCATAGATCATATAGTTAGTATAACTTCAAATCTAAGATCTGCATAAGCTATGCTGCATTTGTGAATCTTCAGTACAATTTTTCCCCTCTGTCTAGAATCCAAGTCAGGATATAGAAGTCTATTTCCTGATGTCTTTCTCTACTGCCAGGCATATTTTTAAAACTTGCTCTTCCCTTGAGATATGATTGTAGTACTCAGTTAAAGGACAGTACAGGTATTTGGAGGTTTTGGGGGGTGGAAGGGGAAGAAACTGTATGTAGTTAAATCTGTATTTTCTTTCTTCATATATTTATAAAAGAAATGTTAAAATAAAAATCATTGAAACTAATAGTATAATTAAGTAAAAAATTTGTAAATATAAATCAAGTGAAATGACACAATTATAAAAATATATCTGTATTACCTTATTTTAATTAATAATTTGTTTAAAAATAAATACTTCATAAAATGGAGAAACTTTCAGCATGGAAACTTGGAAATGCAATAATCTTTCTTTTTAAAGCAGTCTTAACAAGAAAGCCCATTAATGGTATTGTTATTGAGTTGCAAAAGTAATTAGTCTTGTGCAAATTTTCCCAGATGTTCAAAAGGCCCTATATTATACTTCATACTAATCTGAGTAAGGTGAAAATATATAAATAAAATCCAGTTCCAAATTTCCTCTGACTCATCATATACTGCTCTCTCTTACTTGAGGACATCTTTTTTAATAACTTTTAATTTTTTTTAGTAGGGACTATAGCCCTTTTATTGATAACAAGCTATAATGTTTGCTTAAAAGGAAGCATTTCCAGTTTTCTTTGTCCTTAGATTTGAGATTTATAGAAGGAAATTCTAATTTACTACTGTCATGTCTAATGTGGATTGAATTGTGTCCCCCAAAATGATATGTGTAAGTCCTAACCCACTTACATTTGAATGTGACCTTATTTGGAAATAGGGTCTTTGCAAATGTCATCAAGATGAGGTCATACTGAATCAGGATGGACTCTACACTGAATGACTAGTATGTGTTCTTATAAGAAGGCTGTGTGGAGACACAGACACAAAGGGAGAGTGTGATGTAATAACAGGAGGCAGAAATTGAGGTGATGAGTCTACAAGCCAAGGAACATCAAGGATTAGTGGCAAACTCCAGAAGCCAGGGAGAAGACAGGAAGGATCCTTCCTAGAGCTTTCAGAGGAACATAGTCCTGCCTACACCTTGATTTCAGACCCTAAATTCTAGAAATGTGAAAGAATAGATTTCTGTTGTTTTAAGCGACTCAGTTTGTGGTAATTGTAATAGCAGCTCTAGGACACTAATACAGTGTTCACATTCGACTTGTAGAAAAAGTCTTTGAACTAGAGGAAGAATTATTCACGCAAAGCTTTGCTTAGTTGATTGTCATCTCCATAAAGCTTGAGAGAAGTAGGAAAATATTCTGGATGCCTTAAGATGCGAATGATCCAGATACCAGATTATTTTTAAATTTGGAAATAATGTATTACACCTTCAGTATTGGTATTTTGGAACTTAAAAGTAACCTAGACTTGAAAACCAGTACTGGATGACTACATCGACTGTATAACCCTTCAAAGATTGCAGTTTTATCCAGGAAGCCCAGGAGCAAGACCTCTCCTGTACCCTCAGAGCAGCTGTGACTTTATTTTACTACTCTTGTTTTTTTGCCCTTTATTTAGTTTTCATCCCTGGGAGGGTTTTTTTGTTTGTTTGTTGGTTTGTTTTTAGTTTTTAAGGAGCTCAGCTATGCATTTAAAAAGATGCTTATTAGGTTAATGTTTGCTTAAACTCAACTTTCCCCCTGCTCTAAGCCTCCGTTCAACCAGCTGAATAGGGTTGAATACAGTGTGCAGTTGTGATGACTAGTCTCACTACCATTTTGTTTCTCTGCTCTCCTTTGTGGCAGAACTCCTCGAAATGGGTGATACTCAAAAGGCGATACTGTCTTCTCTATTTTCACATGATATTTGCTTCACAAACCTTACCCCAGTTAGGCTTTTGTTTCTATTTGTCCATTGAATCTGCTGCCAATCTCTTGGTCACCTCTGGGTCCTCACTCTACCTCACAGTAGTTTTTGACATAACTGATCATCCCTTCTTTTCTGAAATACATTTTTCACTTGGTTTTGGAACCCATGCATGTCTTTCTCCCTCTCTATCTTATTGAGTTCTTTTTTTCTTCTTCCCTTAACTGGCTCTGCCTCTTCTTCCTACTCTCTACATATAGAAATGCTCCTGGGTTCTCCCTGGCTGTTTTTATTTCATTTGTACACTTGCACTTTGTGTGACTGTATCAGTCATTGTCCAGTTAGAAGACAGACACTATACTAGTTATTTTAACATGGAAATTTTAATAATAAGAATTATTAACTAGTAGAAGGTGTTTACCTACTGAAGGCTATAGAAAGCAGCTACT
Source organism: Acinonyx jubatus (assembly GCF_027475565.1). NCBI lineage: Eukaryota > Metazoa > Chordata > Mammalia > Carnivora > Felidae > Acinonyx > Acinonyx jubatus. The sequence continues at coordinate 129,736,293 of NC_069386.1, read as the reverse complement.
AGGCCTAGTTAGCTGAGGGATAATGAACAAAGAAAGAAGTTAAAGGACATGCAGAGGTGTTTGGAAAGGGTGTAACTGCCATCATAATAGTCTGTCAGTGGTGAAGAAGCTTGCCAGAGAGTACAGGCCTCCCTCCGTGGAACAGAGAGACAGTGGTCACTGGCTAAAGGAAAAGCTTGCCAGAGGGTACAGACCAGAACTGAATGGCAAGTGGGCTTTTTGGAGAAGAACTTAACCCAGGGCAAAGTTGACTGTTGACTGGTGAGGGCCGCTGCTGTCTTAGCAGAGCATCTTGCTAGAGACTGCAAACCACAGCTGAATCGTTAGGCCCATTACTGCGACAGCGGGAAAATTTGCTGAAATTTGCTGCCGCAGTGGGGACAGCGGGGAGGGGGGATGCTGCCGCCGTGGGGGTGCTTCAGGCTCCCTGCACACCAGTGCTCTGGCTCTGTAGGTAAAATCCAACACTGGAGGCCTAAAGGAGAGCCCCTTTCTCCTGCTTTGGACTTGTAGTGTCTTTCCAGCACCCTCTATTGGCAAAGCTTTGTATCAGCGGGCAAAAGAGAGAAGTCTACAAGGCCCAAAGGATGGTAGATTTGGAACTAAGAGGCAATAAATAATAACTGGCACAGACTACCCCTTTGTCTAATTAGCGTCCCTGTACATCTTTTACAAACACTTGAACTTCAGTATAACCACAGAACTAACCTTATGTTTATGTTCTACCCAAAAAGTTTCTAACCAAAGAGATGCAACTATTCCTGGTACAAGTGAAGAAATTCTCACCCTCTCCCCCAAATTCGAAGACATACAGTTCCCACAGTTATTGTATTCATTCCAACATGATTCTACTCATGAGTCTCAAATTCATAGTCTTACTGAATATTCTTTTACTTCAGACTAAATTGTAAAGTTAACCATCAACAAACTTATGTAAAGTATTAAAAAGAAGAGAGAAGGAAGCAAAAATAATATAAAAACAGGGAGGGGAACAAAACATAAGAGACTCTTAAATATAGACAACAAACTGAGGGTTGCTGAAGTGGTGTTGGGTGGGGGATGGGCTAAATGGGCAAGGGGCATTAAGGAAGACACTTGGGATAAGCACTCGGTGTTATATGTAAGTGATGAATCGCTAAATTCTGTTCTTGAAACCATTACGCTGTATGTTAATTAACTTGGATGTCATTATTTAAAAAACAAAAGTAAATAGCTTATATATACACAAGCATTTATGTCTAGTCCTTATTTCTGTAACTGGCTATGGGCTGTGATTGATAACTCTTTTTGTTTGTTTTTTAAATTATTCTTGGTGCCCTAGCCCCCCTTTTTTTCCTAATGTTTATTTTTGAGAGAAAGAGAGAACAAGCAGGGAAGGGGCAGAGAGAGGGGGGGACAGAGGATCCGAAGTGGGCTCAGTGCTGACAGCAGAGTGCCCGATGTGGAGCTTGAACTCATGAACCATGAGATAATGACCTGAGCTGAAGTCGGACACCTAAGCGACTGAGCCAGTCAGGCGCCTGTGGTTGTCCTCTCTGACTTCCTTCTTCTTCTACCCATTTCATATTTTCTTTGTCCTGAGCCAGAAACCTCAGGTGGTTGGAGTTACTTAGCTCATGAGTAACCCAAACCTTCATTGCTAAATTAGGTGAAATTTCAGTATTTCTACCTGTTTTTTTCCTGGTTTTCTATTAAGTTTCACTATTGGTCATAGAAGACTAAGGGGCATCCTAATGAACCCTCCAGGTCCCAGATATAGTCTCCTTTGCCCTCAGTGTGTAGCAGTAACTCAGTTTCCCCTCTATAATTGCGATCAGCCACTCCAGCAAGAAGAGTAACAGCCCCTTTCTTTGCCTGTTGTTTCACTGTCATAAGGAGCCCAACATGACCAGGTGGCAGTCTACATTCCCATTCAGAGGAATCAGTATGTTCCCTGGTAAAAGAATTGTCCTTGCTCTTAGGAGTCAAGACTAAAGAAGCAGAGCTCAGGTTTGCCAGGATGCAAAACAGAATAGTGCAAGTTGGTTATTAGATTTAGTAGTAAGAAGAATCACTCCCATTTCTTGATTTTCGAGACCCATGTAACTGGCCATGAGGTAGACAGCACCATGTAATGAACTGTATATTGCATTCTGTAAGACAAAAGCCCGGTCTTTCAGGGTGTTGTTTCCCAGATGGTGACATCAATTAGTTTTCAGTAAGCCATACTAGCTTTCTTGGAGTAGTGGGAGTTGTGACAAAATCATTTAATTCCATGGGTATGAGCCTAATGCACATTTTTTGCCTGAAGTTCCTTGATCAGAAGCATGGAATTCTATGTTAGTGGATAGGGCATCCATCCCATGTGTCCATGGATGATGGTGCTAGATGAAGCATAATGGTCAGTCAGGTAAGGCAAATCCAGGATTCACATCTATTCTCGTGAAGATGAATCTTTGCCTTCTCCAAAGTAGAAGAGGTCCAGTATAGTCAACATGCTACCAGCTGGCTGGCCAATCTCCCTGGGGAATGGTGCCATATCAGAAGTTCGGTTGCTCTCTACTGTTAGCAGAGTAGACACTCAGTGGTAATGGTAGTGGTAGCAAGATAACCTTGGAAAAAAGAGTTCATGTTTTCTAACTCAAGCATAAACTCCATCCATGCTACTTACCACAAGCCCACGGATTAAGTGCTAGCTGCCTAGGAAAAGAGGCTGCTCTGAGGTCCCTAGAGCATTTATTTTGTCTATCTGATTACTGAGAGTCTCCTCTGTAGTGGATGCTTTTTGTTGGGCATTCCCTGAGATGCAAAAATCTTCACACCTGTGCCCTTTCTGAAAGTTCGATTTTCCAGATTTCCTCATCTCTAGTCTTCTAATCCTGAAAGAATTCAGTCCCTAACTGATTATTCAGATAGTTCACAGTTGCTAATGAGTCCATGTAAATCTGTCTATCCTGTCATCTGTCACTACAAATGTGGAAAACTAAATGTACCTGCTCCAGGTGCTGCCTGTTGTGAAATGTTACTTCAAAGCTGTCCCTCAGGGCCACCGCCGAGTAGGGCTCTAGTGCTTTCAGGTGGGTGCTGACATATACTGCATAGAAGCATCTGTAAATATGGCTCATTGTTTTTCTTCCTCATTCAGCCGATAATCAATGAATACCCTTGAGGCCATAGGTATCGATAGAGAGAGACGAGGTATTGCAGCAGGAATTATTGATGGATCCTGAGCCACCTGTTCATTACTTCTGACTTCCAAATCTATCCAAGGCCCATCTTTTATATCCCTTTTCCACTTGACGATAGATTGCTGTTGTGCATACCCAATCTGTGACTAGGTTGGTCATGTAACTTTCGGTTCATGATGTTCTGGAAGCTTAAGATACACAGTCACTTGATATCCCATAGTTAGGCATTTACTGTCTACCAAGGCCTAGTAGCAAGGCTGAAACTCCTTCTGAAAAGAAAATTAGTTATTTGCAAAGGAGAGTATGGATTTTCTCCCAAATCTAAGAGATCTGCAGTATGATTCTCCTTTGGTAGCTTTCCAGAGGCATTATTCTGGAAACAGCATTTCTGTTTACCACAGACATTTTGAGTATCATTAGATTTGCTAGATGATAAGGGCCCAGTGGAAGATCAGCTTGCCTTCTTGTTCTGGCCCCAGGGAAGCCTTATAGTGACTTGATACTTGGGTAGAAACAGCTCACTCAAATGTGGTGTAGGCTTCCAAAAAGGTATACCAGGCATTTTGCTCCTTTTGTTTATAGTGGGTAATGGAAAATATAGCAATTTGTCTTTCACCTTGGAGGAAATATCTTAATATGCTCCCGATCATTGGATCCCCAGAAGCTTCACTGAGATGGCAGGTTCCTTAATTTTTGTAGGAATTATCTTCTGTCTCAGTTCACTTAGGTCTTACTAAGGCATCTAAAGTTGTTGCTTCCTGTTCCCCAGATCCATTCTGCATAATGTCATCAATGTAGTGGACCATTGAGATTTTTTGTGGAATGTCCAGACGATCAGGATCTCTGTGGACTATATTATGGCAAAAAACAGGAGAGTTGAATAGCCCTGAGGCAAGGCTTTGAAGGTATACACAGATACAAGCCAGGTAAAAGCAGACTGCTCTGGTGGTCCTTACAAATCGGGATGGAGGAAAAAAAAAAAAAAAAGCATTAACCAGGGCAATAGCTGCATGCAAAATGCCAGGGATTGTGTTTGTTTTTTCTGGTAAAGTTCGGGAAGAGTAGCTTCAGTTAGCATTGCTACCTGATTAAATTTATTATCCGTAGGTAGTACCTGAAACCCATCTTATTTCACACAGACCAAACAGGCAAGTTTAAATGTGATAGGTATTCTTACCACTGCATATTTCAAGTCTTTGGTGGTATCGCTGATATTTGTAATTTTGTAATTCTGAGGCTTGCAGTTTTGCTTCTGATTTATTGTCTTGATAGAGGAATTTCCAGCGGTTTTCACTTATTTCTTCCTGTTATAATGACTCTTACCCATGGATCACAGAGCCAGCCTAGTGGATTCTACAAGTTGCCAGGTATATCTGTTACAATTCATGAACTGGATGGAATCCACAGAATTAGCGTCAGTTCAGAGCCCCTGTTTACTAACTCCTGATAGAATGGGTATTCTTTTCATGGAAATAATCATTCTTGGCCACCGATTGTTAGAGGATATATTTTATACGATGACATTGCTATAGGTTCCTCCTCAGTGTGACTTAGCCTTCGCTTTTTAACCAAGGGGCTCTGAGTATATGAATTGACCTTGGACTGAAAATAGGATGAGAATTTAAGTCTGGTTTTTCTAGCCACCAGGTCTGGGGTTTTTTCTGTCATATAGATCAAAGACTAATTTAGTAGCCTACTCATCTATTGAATTCCTGCAGATACCATGATTGATTAGTCACCAAAAGAAATCTCCACAGGCCAAAACATTCTGATTATTAGTGTATTCCTGCTGCCATTTTCGGTAAAGAATCTGCCCTGTCTTTTAAATGCTGCTACTTGGCTTCTGCATTTCCTGGGTTATCCCTGTTGAATCAGGGAGCCCATATTATTAGGGACAGCTCTCATTCCTGATCTACATAGGAGGACATCAAAGAACTTTTCAAGGATGTAGATGCTGCCCTTAGTTAATGTATTTCTAAATGCTCTTGTGAAGGAACTAGTTTTTAGACTTTTGGGGGGGATGTAGTTGGTGGGTGAGTGTACACGTTGCCTATGAAAAATCGACTTCAATGTTCTTACCTCCCTAAACTTTTTGATTCCTCCCTCTATATCAGAGGTCAGCAAATCCAGCCCACCTCCTGATTGTGTACATGTCATTGGAACACAACCATGTCCATTCATTTATGTATTGTCTAAGATCTGTTTTTGCACTATAACAGAGTTGAGTAGTTGTGACAGAGATCATATGGCCTGCAGTGCTGAAAATATTTACTGTCTGGTCCTTTAAGAAAATGTTTGCTAACCTCTGCGTTAGAGCACACGGAGATTTGATCCAAGCTGAGGATCTAGTGACAGCAGAGAAGTGGTTGTAATGGTTCTTCTTAAGGTTAAATATCCCTTCAAGGCATATGCACCAGAAGGCCAGTCTTCCCAGACACAGGAGAGCAAACTATTTGCACTGGCTGCGAGACTCTGAATAATACAGAAATTAAAGATTTTCAGTTTTGTCTGAATCCAGTCAGATGCTCCCATTCCACAGTCCAAATTTCTTCCTTTACCAATCAGAAGAAATTTGGTGAGTCTGGGAATTCAACTCACATTGTAAATTTGCAACCTGCACAATTAAGTTTTGTATTTAATTTTCAGCCACATCAGCCCTGTCAGAGATTCTTCTAGGTCTGCAGTGTAAGCTCTCTCTATTCAGACCATGACAGATGCTGAAGGGTTAAGGGCCAGAGCATGTTACATCCTTCTGTTAAATGTTCCATGCACTCGGAATCTTTTGCACAGCACAGTCCTTGTGGTCATCATTATTTTTGTGATGGTCAAAGGCAGCAGCCTCTTGGACTCCCAGGGCATTTTACTTCAGTAGAAGTGACAGTTAACTGCAGGATGTAGGAGACAACTTGATTGTTATGGCAATGCATACCTTGATTACTAACATCCCATTTCCCATTGGCAAGGGCCCAGCACTGTGCTTAAGCCCAAAGGCATGACTAAGCCAATTCCAAAAATCCCATCTTTAGTGATCTGTCTCCTGTGACTACTTCAGTATCAATTCTGTATCAATCAAGAGACAGAAACCACCCCAGGAATTGGAATAGGGAAAATTTAATATGAATAAGTGTTAACTAATGAAAGGTGGTATTCTAAGGGGTATAGAAGTAGCAACTGCAAAAAGCAGCTACCAGCTGCTAGTGGATGGTGATTAAGGAATGAACCCTTCCCCTCTTTTCCCAAGCTGAGATTCAGATCTCTTTAGAAAGGATGTGGGTGCAAGTGGAAAAGAAGCTTGCCAAAGGGCTGATCTAGGAAATCTTTTGCTATGGGGGGCAGAGAAAATCTCCCATTCCCAACTGCATCCCAACATCTACCCCTACCCCTTCATTAATCTAATCCACTGGTTCTAGCACACCAGAGGAAGGAAAAATCCCTTCCTTCTTCTTTGGCCTTATAGGGGCCCTCCAGTACAGTACCCTCCATTGGCTAAAATCAAGTTTAGGAAAAGGAAAAAATGTCAGCCGGGCTCAGCTGTATTGTATAGCAGGAAAGAAAGATTGGATTTGGAGCTGAGAGTCAATAAATTAATAACAAGCTCTTATCCAGTTTCATGACTGTGACTACTATCTACCATGCTACGTCTTCCATACTTATATCTCCAGTTTAGCCTCTCCCTTGAACTCCAGAGAAGTATAATTATATCAAACTGGCTTATTGATATCTTCACTTGAATTTGTCATTGGTATCCTTAGCTTCATGGGTACGAAATCAAACACATGTACCTCTGCTAGTTTTTTCCATCTTGGTAAATGACATCATCATTAAAAAAAAAATAGCCTTGACTTTTATCTTTTTCTCCTATTCTGCTCCCAGTTAGTCAAAGTCCTGCCAGCTCTGTCTTCAAAGTATACCTCTACTCCAGCTACCCTGCTCCAGACCACCATCATCTCTTACTCCTAAATCTCAGAAATCATCCTAGATTTATTCATTACCAATGTATTCTTGATAATTAAATGATAATACATGACTTATTCTCAATTTATTCTGTAACTTTTCATTTTGTAAGAGCTGTACCTCATCCCTCCCTCTCTAAATGTTGTGCAAACACTATGTCTGCTGTATCCTTTGCTGTCAGGGTAACCCCATTATTGTTTATTTCCCAGTACATATTAACCCTGATTTTTAAAAATTAATATTAGCATTATTATTTCTTCATGCATGGTTAGATCTTCCATGCATTAATAGATCTTCCTAGTTTTGCCTAATAATTGTATATTGTCATATTTTTTTCAAATTTGAAAGCATATTTATAAAGATGGCCTTTTTTCTTAAATTTCTGATTGTAGAATAGAAACTACAGAGGTAGCAACCACTTACAAAAAAATATTTCCACATATGTCATTGGCTTTTTATGTTAGCTAAAATCTCTCATTCTTTCTCATCAACTTAGTTTTTTAAGATAAATATTAGTCCTTACTTTAGTTATGTCCAGAAGAGAAGATGGTTTGTATTAATTATTGCCTAATTACCACTGATTTCAGTAGAAAACTTTGTTGCCTGCATCCTGTGACTCCTTTTGAATATTGATTTGAGATCATAATGAATACAGGAATTCTCTTTGACAATAAAAGTTCCTTAACATGATTTTTTTAAATAGAAGAAAATTGCCCAGTATATATGCTCTCTTTTAGGTGGGAGATGTTGCTGTTTTTCTCCTGATGGTAAAGCTTTAGCTGTAGGTCTGAATGATGGAAGTTTCTTAATGGCAAATGCAGATACTCTAGAAGATCTTGTGTCTTTTCATCACAGGAAAGATATTATTTCAGACATTCGATTTTCACCAGGTAAGATATCATTGAAATCATATTTGATTATTAACTTGAGTCAGACAATGAGTAAATATATCCATATGTAATTTTTATTAACCATTATTTTATCCTGGAATTTTAATTTTTTGACTAGAAAAGACAGTATGGTAAGAAGTAAAATTCCTGTATTAGATAACTGGCAAAATATCTGGCTTAGTGCCAATTCTGTCACTAAATTTTCTATGTGATTTTCTCTGAGTTTGAGTTTCCTCATTTCTAACATAAAAGGGATTAGATGACAATCTTCATTATATTCTTAATACTTTTGAAATTTTGCATTAATTTTGCTTCATCAGTTTCTGTGTATTCATTATCTCTGACAAAACCCACTATACTCTGGGAATTGCTAATGTTAGGGCAAAATTTACTCATTATTTTACTTTTTTTTTTTTCTACATATAGGGTTATTTTTTTGTTTTGTTTTTAGTTAAATACAGTGTATTGGATTACATTGTATATAATTTTCGGCCTTTTCTATCCACTGAACTATCTCACTATGCTAAAGAGGACATTTTCTTTTGTTAACCATAATGTACTTGAAAAATATAGTTACTGTTTGTCATTTTATACACATTTTGTTATAATTTACAAAACACCTAAGTGTTCTTCCCAAAAACTGTTAAGAAAATTAAGTCTAGTTGTAGAGTGTAAAAAAACATTTCTAAAGAGAGACAATCTCAAGCAAATATGTTTCTATTCTAGGTTCTGGGAAATATCTTGCAGTAGCATCCCATGACAGTTTTATAGATATATACAATGTGATGAGTAGTAAAAGAGTAGGAATATGCAAAGGCGCTACCAGTTACATAACCCATGTTGATTGGGATATTAGAGGTAAGAATTTAAATAACTTACTATTTGGTAAAAGTTTCATTTGATTTGGTATAGCTCCTTTAAAGAAACTTTAAAAAAGTGATTCAACAGATGAGTTCAAAATCATTGTGAGACACATTGTTCTCAAAATTATTTTCCACTACTTTATTTCACATCTGAAGGTGAATGCTGTGAGTTAAAACTTTTCAATACTTCCAGTATCATAATTCACATGATAGAATGGTAAGTGATAAATTCTTTAATTTGTAAAGTAACTTCAATATTATATAAAAAGTTTTTCAGTTATTTGTCCTATTTTTTAATATAGTTTTTTAAAGTTTATCCATCTGTTTTGAGAGAGAGAGAGTGGGGGAAGAGCAGAGAGAGAGGGAGAGGGAGAATGAATCCCAAGGAGGCTCTGTGCTGTCAGTGCAGAGCCCACAATGCAGGGCTCAAACTCACAAACCATGAGAGCATGACCTGAGCTGAAACCCAAGATTTGGAGGCCCAACTGACTGAGCCACCCAGGCACCCCTGTTTGTCCTGGTTTTTGTCAGATAAGCTTAGTGTAAATAATAACTGAAAATTTGGAAAATAGATATGTTAGTGAGGATATTAATGTTATTTCCCCATCATTCGATCAAACACATTTCTTAAAATCAGTCACGGTTGTATAACATACATAATTTAATGAGTGTCTTTGTTTTTTTCAGCAGAATGCATTGCATATGGCAGTGTTAAATAATTTGGATAAATGCTAAGTGTTTTAAATGCTCCATTTTTAAGGATTTTTGTTTCATGTCTTCATTTATATAAATCTAGTATTAAAGTTTTTCCAAATATAATTAAACAAAATGCTTTTGAAAAAAAAGTCCTCAAATTTCTATCTAGGGGTTTTTTTATATGCATGATAACAGAAATAGTTTTTATGTATATACATACACAAAAATTAAATAATTTATGAATTCATTATGTGGTTGTGGAGGAAAATGGTTTTCATGTTTAAGCTTAATTTTTCCCATGAAAGTTAAACATCCTCATTCCAAGGAAGATGGCAGAGTAGGAGAATGCTAGACTCACCTTGTCTCAGATGCAACTAGGTAACACCCACATCAGTGTAAATAACCCAGAAAATGACCCAAAGACTGGCAGACCAGATTCTCCAAAGCTGAATGTCAAGAAGAGTTCATGTGAAGAGGGTAGGAAGGGTGGAGATGCCGTTGGGAGCTAAAGGGACCCACAGGACTGTCTGCAGGAGGGAGGGACACTGTGAACATGAAGAGGGGAGAGAAACAGACTCTCACACTGGGGACCCCACAGGGGAAAGACAAAACATTTGGCTTTGAAAACTAGAGGGGTTGAATTCCACACATTCTTAGTCAGCAGGGTTTAACACCTGGAACTTTAAAAATCAGCCCTGGAGGAGCAGGGGCGCCTGTGTGGCTCAGTAGATTAAGCATCCAACTTTGGCTCAGGTCATGATCTCACAGTTCTTGGGGAGAGAAGATAACAACACACACGAGTGGGATGGGGACAGGCATCTCATCTGACTGCAAGCCCTGCCCACCAATGAAAGCTTCTCAGGGGACAACACAGGGAAAGTTCCCTGTAGTTTGGTGCCACTACATCTCTGGCAAATACCTGGTCTGACTCAACTTAAGCCCAAGGTGGCCCAGTCTACGCCACAGGGATAAACCCTGCCCATAGTCAGCAAAGAGATCCATTGCAGATGACTGGATTGAGGGCAAAAGCTGCTCAGCAACCATAGCAGGGCACAGGCAACACACGGGAGATGCTCCCGAAGTAAATGGGACATTGCACTGCAGAGCACCACAGGACCTCTTTTTCACAAGGCCACCTCTCTTTCTTTTCTTTTTTCTTTTCTTTTCTTTTTTCTTTCTTTCAGAGCATGTGACCAGAAAAAGGGCAGAGGGAGAGAAAGAGAATCCAAGCAGGCTCCACGCTCAGCACGGAGTCTGACATGGGGCTCAGTCCCATGACCCTGGGATCATGACCTGAGCCAAAATTAAGAGTTGTGTGTTTAAACGATTGGGCCACCCAGGTGCCCCTAAGACCACTACTTTCAAGAGCAGGAGGTGTGGCTGACTTTCCTAACATGTAGAAATAGACATAGAGAGTTAGACAAATGAGAAGAGAGGGATATGTCCCAAGTGAAAGAAGGGGACAAAATCACAACAAGAGAGCTAAATGAAACGGAGATAATGAACATGGCTGATAGAGAATTTAAAGTAATGGTCATAAAGATACTCGCTGCACTTGAGAAAAGAGTAGATGATCTCAATGAGACCCTTAATAAAGAGATAGAAAACATAAAAAACCAATCAGAGATGAAGAACTCAATAACTGAAATTGAAAATACACTAGATGGAATAAATAGTACAGTAGAGGAAGCAGAAGCATGGATTAGCGACCCATAGGACAGAATAATGGAAAGCAATCAGTCTGAACAGGAGAGACAAAAAATAATAAATGAAAATAGACTTAGGGAACTTAGTGACACCATCAAGTGTAATAACATTTGCATTATAGGGATCCCAAAGGAGAAGAGAAATAAAGAGTGGTATAACATTTATTTGAAGAAATAATAACTGTAAACTTCTCGAATCTGGGAAAGGAAACAGAAATCCATATCCAGGACATGCAGAGAACCCCCAACAAAACCAACCCAAAGAGGTTCACACCAAGACACATAGTAATTAAAATGACAAAAAGGAGTGACAAAGAATTTTAAGGGCAGCAACAGAAGACAGTTATATACCAGAAAAACCCCATAAGGCTATCACCAGATTTTTAGCAGACACTTTGCAGACTAGAAGGGATTGGCATGATATGTTTAGAGTGCTGAAAGAAAAAAAAAACCTGCAGCCAAGAATACTGTATCCAGCAAGGCTGCACCTCAGCATAGGAGAGTTTCCTAGACAAGCAAAGGCTAAAGGAATTCATTATCATTAAGCCAGCCCTGTAAGAATTATTAAAGGGGATGTTCTGAGTGGAAAGAAAAGATCATAAGTAAGAGTAAGAAAAGTAGGAAGCACAAAAGCAGTAAAATTAAGTATATTTACAAAAATCAGTCAAGGGATTTACAAATAAAAGGAAGTAAAGTATGACACCACGTACCTAAAATGCGGAGAAGAGTAAAGTGGGGAGAAGAGTAAAGAATGGATTCAAACTTAAGCATCCATCAACTTAAGATAGAGTGCTAGAAGCATAAGGTGTTATATACAAACCTAATGGTAATACCAAATCAAAACCCAGTAATAGATATGAAAAAAATAAAGAGAAGGGAATCTACATATATCACTAAAGAAAGCCAGCAAACCATGAGAGAAGAGAGCAAGGGCAGAAAGGAATAGAGAAGAACTACAAAATCAACCATAAACAAGTAACAAAATGGCAATAAGTACATACCTATCAGTAATTACTTTGAATGTAAATGAACTAAACACTCTCATCAGAAGACCTAGAGTGACAGAATGGATAAAAAAAATAAGACTCTCTATATGCTTTCTATAAGAGACTCATTTCAGACCTTAGTACACCTGCAGATTGCAAGTGAAGGAATGGAAAACCATTTCTCATGCAAATGAAAGTAAAAAGGGAGCCAGGGTAGCCAATACTTACATTGGACAAAATAGACTTTAAAACAAAGACGGTAACAAGAGACGAAGAAAGACAGGGTATGCTTAAAAAGGAACAATCCAACGAGAAGATAGAGCAACTGTAAATATTTATGCACCCAACATGGGAGTACCTAAATACATACAGTAGTTAAATGCATATAAAAGAGGTAATCGATAGTAATAAAATAACAGTAGGGGACTTTAACACCCCACTTATATTTGTGGATACATCCAAACAAAATCAACAAGGAAACAGTGACTTCGAATAACACTGGACCAGAAGGATTTAACAGATACATTTAGAACATTCCATCCTAAAACAGAATACACATTCTTTTCAAGTGCACATTAAATAGTCTTCAGAATAGATCACATATTAGGCACAAAACAAGTCTCATCAACTGAAAATAATGATTGGGTCAACCAAGAAATGAAAGAAGAGAGAAAAAAAATACTTGGAGACCAATGAAAATGAAAACAGAACAATCCAAAATCTTTGGTATGCAGCAAAAGCAGTTCTAAGAAGTTTATAGCAAAACAGGCCTGGAACAAGAAAAATCTCAAACAACCTAACCCTACCTAAAAGAGAAAAAGAACCAACAAACCCAAATCCCGCAGAAGGAAGAAAAAAAACAAAGATTAGAGCTGAAATAAACAAAATAGAAACTAAAGAAACGATGGAACAGATCAATGAAACCAGGAGCTGGTTCTTTGAAAAGATCAACAAAACTGATAAACCTCCAGCCAGATTTATTAAGGGAGAAAAAAAAAAAAACCTCAAAATCAGAAACAAAAGAGGAGAAATTACCAACACCACAGAAATAAAAGACTTGTAAGAGAAGAGTATGAAAAATAATATGCCAACCAAATAATATGACAACCTAGAAGAAAAGGATAAATTCCTAGAAACATACAACCTATCAAAACTGAAACAGGGGGGCGCCTGGGTGGCTCAGTTGATTAAGGGACCAACTTAGGCTCAGGTCATGATCTCACACTTTGTGAGTTCAAGCCCTGCGTCGGGCTATGTGCTGACAGCTCAGAGCCTGGAGCCTACTTCGGATTCTGTGTCTCCCCTCTCCCTACCCTCCCCTGCTCACTCTCTGTGTCTCTCTGTCTCTCAATAATAAATAAATGTTAAAAAAAAAAAATTTTTAAAACTGAAACAGGAAGAAATAGAAAATTTGGAGGAATCCTGGGAAGATGGCGGCGTAGGAGGACGCTGGGCTCGCCGCGCGTCCTGCTGATCACTTAGATTCCACCTACACCTGCCTAAATAACCCAGAAAACCGCCAGAAGACTAGCAGAAAGGAGTCTCCGGAGCCAAGAGCAGACGAGAGGCCCACGGAAGAGGGTGGGAAGGGCGGAGAGGCGGAGCGCGCTCCACGGACTGGGGGGAGGGAGCCGGGGCGGAGGGGCGGCCCGCTGGCCAAGCAGAGCCCCCGAGTCTGGCTGGCAAAAGCGGAGGGGCCAGACGGAGTGTGTTCCGACAGCAAGCGGGACTTGACATCTGGAAGGTTATAAGCTAACAGCTCTGCTCGGAGAGCGGGAGGGCTGGAGGACAACGGGAGGGAGAGTTGTTGAGCCTCTGACGACAGAGCTCAGCTTGGCGGGGAACAGAGGCACTCGCCAGCGCCATCTCCCTCGCCCATCCCCCAGCCAAAATCCCAAAGGGAACCGGTTCCCATCACAGAACTTGCTTGCACCGCGCAAACACCCAACGCTGTGCTTCTGCAGATCCATCCCTCCGGCGGGTCTGACTCCCTCCTGGTGCCGCAGGGCCCCTCCCGAAGCGGATCTCCAAAGGAAAAGCGAGCTGAGCCTTCCCCTCCCGCCCCTGTGCACCTTGCCAATCCACCCCAGCTAATACACCAGATCCCCAGCACCACAAGCCTGGCAGTGTGCAAGTAACCCAGACGGCCACACACCCCACAGTGAATCCCGCCCCTAGGAGAGGGGAAGAGAAGGCACACACCAGTCTGACTGTGGCCCCAGCGGTGGGCTGGGAGCAGACATCAGGTCTGACTGCATCCCCGCCCACCAACGCAAGTTATTCAAGACAGCACTGGGGAAATGCCCCACAGTCCCGCACCACTCCAGGGACTATCCAAAATGACGAAACGGAAGAATTCCCCTCAAAAGAATCTCCAGGAAATAACGATAGCTAACAATCTGATCAAAAAGGATTTAAACAATATAACAGAAAGTGAATTTAGAATAATAGTCATAGAATTGATCGCTGGGCTTGAAAACAGTATAAAGGACAGCAGAGAATCTCTTGCTACAGAGATCAAGGGACTAAGGAACAGCCAGGAGGAGCTAAAAAATGCTATTAACAAGCTGCAAAATAAAATGGAGACGACTACAGCTCGGATTGAAGAGGCAGAGGAGAGAATAGGTGAACTAGAAGATAAAATTATGGAAAAAGAAGAAGCTGAGAAAAAGCGAGATAAAAAAATCCAGGAGTACAAGGGGAAAATTAGAGAACTAAGTGATGCACTAAAGAAAAATAATCTACGCATAATTGGTATTCCATAGGAATACCATAGGAAGGTATTCCATAGGAAGAGAGAGGGAAAGGTGCTGAAGGTGTACTTGAAGAAATAATAGCTGAGAACTTCCCTGATCTGGGGAAGGAAAAAGGCATTGAAATCCAGGAGGCACAGAGAACTCCCTTCAGACGTAACTTGAATCGATCTTCTGCACAACATATCATAGTGAAACTGGCAAAATACAAGGATAAAATTCTGAAAGCAGCTAGAGATAAACGTGCTCTACCATATAAAGGGAGACCTATAAGACTCGTGACCGACCTCTCTACTGAAACTTGGCAGGCCAGAAAGGAATGGCAGGAGATCTTCAATGTGATGAACAGAAAAAATATGCAGCCGAGAATCCTTTATCCAGCAAGTCTGTCATTTAGAATAGAAGGAGAGATAAAGGTCTTCCCAAACAAACAAAAACTGAAGGAATTCGTCACCACTAAACCAGCCCTACAAGAGATCCTAAGGGGGATCCTGTGAGACAAAGTACCAGAGTCATCGCTACAAGCATGAAACCTACGGACATCACAATGACTCTAAACCCATATCTTTCTGTAATAACACTGAATGTAAATGGACTAAATGAGCCAACCAAAAGACATAGGGTATCAGAATGGATAAAAAAACAAGACCCATCTATTTGCTGTCTACAATGACTCATTTTAGACCTGAGGACACCTTCAGATTGAGAGTGAGGGGATGGAGAACTATTTATCATGCCACTGGAAGTCAAAAGAAAGCTGGAGTAGCCATACTTATATCAGACAAACTAGACTTTAAATCAAAGGCCGTAACAAGAGATGAAGAAGGGCATTACATAATAATCACAGGGTCCATCAGGAAGAGCTAACAATTATAAATGTCTATGCTCCGAATACAGGAGCCCCCAAATATATAAAACAATTACTCACAAACATAAGCAACCTTATTGATAAGAATGTGGTAATTGCAGGGAACTTTAACACTCCACTTACAGAAATGGATAGATCATCTAGACATACGGTCGATAAAGAAACAAGGGCCCTGAATGATACATTGGCTCAGATGGACTTGACAGATATAGTTAGAACTCTGCATCCCAAAGCAACAAAATATACTTTCTTCTCGAGTGCACATGGAACATTCTCCAAGATAGATCACATACTGGGTCACAAAACAGCCCTTCATAAGTATACAAGAATTGAAATCATACCATGCATACTTTCAGACCACAATGCGATGAAGCTTGAAATCAACCACAGGAAAAAGTCTGGAAAACCTCCGAAAGCATGGAGGTTAAAGAACACCCTACTAAAGAATGAATGGGTCAACCAGGCAATTAGAGAAGAAATTAAAAAATATATGGAAACAAATGAAAATGAAAATACAACAATCCAAATGCTTTGGGATGCAGCGAAAGCAGTCCTGAGAGGAAAATACATTGCAATTCAGGCCTATCTCAAGAAACAAGAAAAATCCCAAATACAAAATCTAACAGCACACCTAAAGGAAATAGAAGCAGAACAGCAAAGGCAGCCTAAACCCAGCAGAAGAAGAGAAATAATAAAGATCAGAGCAGAAATAAACAATATAGAATCTAAAAAAACTGTAGAGCAGATCAATGAAACCAAGAGTTGGTTTTTTGAAAAAATAACATTGATAAACCTCTAGCCAGGCTTCTCAAAAAGAAAAGGGAGATGACCCAAATAGATAAAATCATGAATGAAAATGGAATTATTACAACCAATCCCTCAGAGATACAAGCAATTATCAGGGAATACTAAGAAAAGTTATATGCCAACAAACTGGACAACCTGGAAGAAATGGACAAATTCCTAAACACCCACAGCTCCAAAACTCAATCAGGAGGAAATAGAAATCTTGAACAGACCCATAACCAGTAAAGAAATTGAATCAGTCATCAAAAATCTCCCAACAAATAAGAGTCCAGGACCAGATGGCTTCCCCGGGGAGTTCTACCAGATGTTTAAAGCAGAGATAATACCTATCCTTCTCAAGCTATTCCAAAAAATAGAAAGGGAAGGAAAACTTCCAGACTCATTCTATGAAGCCAGTATTACTTTGATTCCTAAACCAGACAGAGACCCAGTGAAAAAAGAGAACTACAGGCCAATATCCCTGATGAATATGGATGCAAAAATTCTCAATAAGATACTAGCAAGCCGAATTCAACAGCACATAAAAAGAAATATTCACCATGATCAAGTGGGATTCATTCCTGGGATGCAGGGCTGGTTCAACATTCGCAAATCAATCAGTGTGATACATCACATTAATAAAAGAAAAGATAAGAACCATATGATCCTGTCAATCGATGCAGAAAAGGCCTTTGATAAAATTCAGCAAAGTTTCTTAATAAAAACCCTCGAGAAAGTCAGAATAGAAGGAACATACCTAAAGATCATAAAAGCCATTTATGAAAAGCCCAGCTAACATCATCCTCAATGGGGAAAAACTGAGAGCTTTTTCCCTGAGATCAGGAACACGACAGGGATGTCCACTCTCACCGCTGTTGTTTAACATAGTGTTGGAAGTTCTAGCATCAGCAATCAGACAACAAAAGGAAATCAAAGGCATCAAAATTGGCAAAGATAAAGTCAAGCTTTCACCTTTTGCAGATGACATGATATTATACATGGAAAATCCGATAGACTCCACCAGAAGTCTGCTAGAACTGATACGTGAATTTAGCAAAGTTGCAAGGTACAAAATCAATGTACAGAAATCAGTTGCATTCTTATACGCTAATAATGAAGCAACAGAAAGACAAACTGATCCCATTCACAATTGCACCAAGAAGCATAAAATACCTAGGAATAAATCTAACCAAAGATGTACAAGATCTGTATGCTGAAAACTATGGAAAGCTTATGAAGGAAATTGAAGAAGATACAAAGAAATGGAAAAAACATTCCGTGCTCATGGATTGGAAGAGTAAATATTGTTAAAATGTCAATACTACCCAAAGCTATCTACATATTCAATGCAATCCCAATCAAAATTGCAGCAGCATTCTTCTCGAAACTAGAACAAGCAATCCTAAAATTCATATGAAACCACAAAAGGCCCTGAATAGCTAAAGTAATTCTGAAGAAGACCAAAGCAGGAGGCATCACAATCCCAGACTTTAGCCTCTACTACAAAGCTATAATCATCAAGACAGCATGGTATTGGCACAAAAACAGACACATAGACCAATGGAATAGAATAGAAACCCCAGAACTAGACCCACAAACGTATGGCCAACTCATCTTTGACAAAGCAGGAAAGAACATCCAATGGAAAAAAGACAGTCTCTTTAACAAATGGTGCTGGGAGAACTGGACAGCAACATGCAGAAGATTGAAACTAGACCACTTTCTCACACCATTCACAAAAATAAACTCAAAATGGATAAAGGACCTGAATGTGAGACAGGAAACCATCAAAACCCTAGAGGAGAAAGCAGGAAAAGACCTCTCTGACCTCAGCTGCAGCGATTTCTTACTTGACACATCTTCAAAGGCAAGGGAATTAAAAGCAAAAATGAACTACTGGGACCTTATGAAGATAAAACGCTTCTGCACAGCAAAGGAAACAACCAACAAAACTAAAAGGCATCCAACGGAATGGGAAAAGATATTTGCAAATGACATATTGGACAAAGGGCTAGTATCCAAAATCTATAAAGAGCTCACCAAACTCCACACCCGAAAAACAAATAATCCAGTGAAGAAATGGGAAGAAAACATGAATAGACACTTCTCTAAAGAAGACATCCAGATGGCCAACAGGCACATGAAAAGATGCTCAACGTCGCTCCTCATCAGGGAAATACAAATCAAAACCACACTCAGATATCACCTCACGCCAGTCAGAGTGGCCAAAATGAACAAATCAGGAGACTATAGGTGCTGGCGAGGATGTGGAGAAACGGGAACCCTCTTGCACTGTTGGTGGGAATGCGAATTGGTGCAGCCACTCTGGAAAACAGTGTGGAGGTTCCTCAGAAAATTAAAAATAGACCTACCCTATGACCCAGCAATAGCACTGCTAGGAATTTACCCAAGGGATCCAGGAGTGCTGATGCATAGGGGCACTTGTACCCCAATGTTTATAGCAGCACTCTCAACAATAGCCAAATGATGGAAAGAGCCTAAATGTCCATCAACTGATGAATGGATAAAGAAATTGTGGTGTATATACACAATGGAGTACTACGTGGCAATGAGAAAGAATGAAATATGGCCCTTTGTAGCAACGTGGATGGAACTGGAGAGTGTGATGCTAAGTGAAATAAGCCATACAGAGAAAGACAGATACCATATGGTTTCACTCTTATGTGGATCCTGAGAAACTTAACAGAAACCCATGGGGGAGGGGAAGGGAAAAAAAAAAAAAAGAGGTTAGATTGGGAGAGAGCCAAAGCATAAGAAACTCTTAAAAACTGAGAACAAACTGAAGGTTGATGGGGGGTGGGAGGGAGGGGAGGGTGGGTGATGGGTATTGAGGAGGGCACCTTTTGTGATGAGCACTGGGTGTTGTATGGAAACCAATTTGACAATAAACTTCAGATATTGAAAAAAAAATATTTGAACAGACTGATGACCAGCAATGAAATTGAACCACTCATCCAAAAATTGTCAACAAACAACAGTTTAGGATCAGATGGCTTCACAGGTGAATTCTACCAAACACTTAAAGAAGAGTTAATATCTATTTTTCTCAAACTTTTCTAAAAAATAGAAAAGGGAAGAAAGCTTCCAAATTTGTTTTATGAGGCCAGCATTACCTTGATACCAAAACCAGATAAAGATACCACAAAAAAGAGAACTGCAGGCCAATATCTCTGATGAATATAGATGCGATAATACTCAACAAAATATTAGCAAACCAAATCCAACAATATATTTTTTTAAGTTTATTTATTTTGAGAGAGACAGCATGAGCATGGGGGAGGGGCAGAGAGAGAGGGAGAGAGAGAATCCCAAGCAGGTTCTGTGCCCCCAACATCCGTTCATAATAAAAACTTTCAACAAAGGTTTGGAGGGGATATACCTCAACATAATAAAGGCTATATATGAAAACCCCACAGCTAACATCATAATTAATGGTGAAAAATTGAGAGTTTTCCCCATAAGGTCAGGAACAAAACCGGGATGTCCATTCTTAACCACTTTTATTCGACGTAGGACTTGTAAGTCCTAGCCACAGCAGTGAGACAAGAAAAAGAAATAAAAGACACCCAAACTGGTAAGGAGAAAGTAAAACTTTCACTCTTTGCAGATGACATGATACTATATATGGAAAACCCTAAAACTCCACCAAAAAACTGCTAGAACTGATAAATGAATTCAGTAAGGTCATAGGATACAAAATCAATATACAGAAATCTGTTGCATTTCTATACACTAATAATGAAGGAGCAGAGGGAGAAATTAAGAAAATAATCCCATTTACAACTGCACCCCAAAATAATAAAATACCAGGGTGCCTGGCTGACTCAGTCATTAGAGCATGTGACTCTTGATCTCAGGGTTGTAAGTTTGAGCCCAATGTTGGGTGTAGAAATTACTTAAAAATAAAATCTAAAAAAAAATACCTAGATATAAATTTAACCAAGCAGGCGAAAGACCTGTACTCTGAAAACTATAATGATGAAAGAAATTAAGGGGGCATCTGGGTAGCTCAGTCAGTTAAACATCTGACTCTTGATTTTGGCTCAGATCATGGTCTCCATGGTTCATGGAATCGAGCCCTGCGTCGGGCTCTGTGCTGATAGCATGGAGCCTGCTTGGGATTCTCTTTCTCTGTCCCTCCCCCATGCTCATGCACACTCTCTCTCTCTCTCTCTCTCTCTCTCTCTCAATATAAATAAGTATTAAAGAAAAAAAATTTAGGATGACACAAACACATGGAAAGATATTCCATACTCACAGATTGAAAGAACACATACTGTTAAAATGTCCGTAGTACCCTAAGTAGTCTACAGATTCAACACAATTCCTATCGCAGTACCAACAGCATTTTCGCTAACCTAGAACCAAATAATAGTAAAATTTGTATGGAACCACAAAGGACCCCAAGTAGCCAAAGCAGTCTTGAAAAAGAACAAAGCTGGAGGTATCACAATCCCAGATTTCAAGATACACTACAAAGCTGTAGTAATCAAACCAGTATGGTTCTAGAACAAAAACAGACACATGGATCAATGGAATAGGATAAAGAGCTCAGAATAAACCCGTGATTGTATGGCCAGTTAATCTTCAACAAAAGAGGCAAGAATATGCAATGGGAAAAAGACAGTCTCTTCAACAAATGGTGTTGGGAAAACTGGACAGCTACATGCAGAAGAATGAAACTGGACCACTTTCTTATAACCATACACAAAAATAAAGTCAAAGTGGATTAAGGATCTAAATGTGAAACCTGAAACTAAAAATCCTAGAAGAGAGCACAGGCAGTAATTTCTCTGACATTGGCCATAGCAACATTTTTCTAGATAGGCCTCCTGAGGCAAGGGAAACAAAATCAAAAATAAACTATTGGGACAGCTTCAAAATAAAAAGGTTCTGCGCAGCAAAGGAGACAACCAACAAAACTAAAAGACCCCCTATTGAATAGGAGAAGATATTTGCAAATGATATATCTGATAAAGGGCTAGTATTAAAAAAATACAACGAACACACATCTCAAGGTGCTTGGGTGGCTCAGTTGGTTAAGTGTCCGACTTTGGCCAAGGTCGTGATCTCGCAGTTTGTGAGTTCAAGCCCCGCATCGTGCTCTGTGCTGACAGCTCGGAGCCTGGAGCCTGCTTCAGATTCTGTGTCTCCCTCTCTCTCTGTCCCTCCCTGCTCACGCTCTTTCTCTGTCTCTCAATAATAAATAAACGTTAAAAAAAAAAAAGAATACACATCTCAACACCAAAAAAATAATCTATTAAAAATGGTCAAAAGACAGGGGCGCCTGGGTGGCTCAGTCAGTTAAGCATCTGACTTTGGCTCAGGTCATGATTTCATAGTTTGTCAGTTCAAGCCCCACATCGGGCTGTCTTTTTTCAGTGCAGGGTCTGCTTTTGATCCTCTGTCTCCCTCTCTCTCTGCACCTTCCCCACTTTCACATGCTCTCTCTCAAAAATAAATAACATTAACAAGACTTTTTAAAAATGTGCGGAAGACATGAACAGACATTTCTCCAAAGAAGAAATATAAGGGGTCAACAGACACATGAAAAGATGCTCAGTATCACTCATCATAGGGAACTGCAAATCAAAACCACAATGAGATATCATGTCACACCTGTCAGAATGACTAAAATCAAAAACACAAGAAACAAGTGTTGGCGAGGATGTGGAGAAAAAGTAACCCTCATGCACTGTTGGTGGGAATGCAAACTGGTGCAGCCACTGTGGAAAACACTATGGAAGTTCCTCAAAAAATTAAAAACAATTACCGTATGACCCAGTAATTCCACTACTGGGTATTTACCCAAAGAATATGAAAACAATAATTCAAAAAGATATGTGCACTCCTGTGGTTATTGCATCATTATTTTTAATACCCAAATTATGGGAGCAGCCCAAGTGTCCATCAATAGATGATAAAGAAGATGTGGTATATATACAATGGAATATTAGCCATAAAACAGAGTGAAAGCTTGCCATTTGCCACAACATGAACGGATCTAGAGTGTGTAATGCTAAGTAGTATCGTCAGAGAAAGACAAATATCCTACGATTTCACTTATATGTGGAATTTAAACAACAAAACAAATGAACAAAGGGGAAAAAAAGAGACCAAAAAACAGACTCTTAACTATGGAGAACAAACTGAGGGGAGGTGGGTAGGGGAATGGGTAAAATAGGTGAAGGGGATTAACAGTATACTTCTCATGATGAGCAATGGGTAATATATGGAACTATTGAGTCCCTGTATTGTACACCTGAAACTGCTGTAACAGGGTATGTTAATTACACTGGAAGTTTTTTAAAAAAAGGAACTTAATGAGAGAAAGGTGGTAATGTTCACTGAATGCTTTTAAATAGGATTAATTCTATGCAGTTTTACGTATATGATTATAAAACAATTTAAATGTCATAATAAACCATGAAAGAAAATATTTTAAAAAGTTAAACATCCTGACTACATATATATATTTATATTTTATGTATGTTTATTTTATTTATTTATTTATTTATTTATTTATTTATTTATTTATTTATTTTTAAGGAAAGCTTTTACAGGTCAACACTGGTGCTAAAGAACAATTATTCTTTGAAGCTCCCAGAGGGAAAAAACAAACCATTCCCAGTGTGGAGGTAGGAAAATAATAGTGTTTGCAATGTTGTGAATATGACTAGGTGGTTAGAAAACTGATGCCTGACTTTTATTGTTTACATATGAAGCCTGTTCTCAAATTATTCAAATCACGGATGTTCTTTCCGTGAGTTTATTTTACTGGCCTAGACTATTAGATGAGTAGAAGAAGAGGTGCTGTATTAAGAAAAGGAATAAATACTTTTATGTCTAGCTGTGCTTCAGTTGCTTTTCTCAAAGAGAAGCAAACATAGACACGCTATCTTAGGTGGGAGTATTGCATGTCTATCAAATCTTTTGGAACCCACATGCCTAAGATGTTTGTTGGCAAATTTAAAGAAAAAGAAAAAAGGAAAAGAATGTGTTTGGCTTTTTTTCTTCAATGATCTTTTTTTTTTAAGTTTATTTATTTATTTTGAGAGACAGCGAGAGTAGTGGAGGGGCAGAGAGAGAGAGAGAGAACTCAGGCAGGCTTTCTGCCATCAGCATGGAGCTGGATGCAGTCTTGATCCCACGAATGGTGATATCATGACCTGAGCTGAAACGAAGACCAGATGCTTAACCAACTGAGCCACCCAGGCACCCTGTGTTTGGTTTTGTGACTGATGGTATTAGCATAATTTTTTGACAGGGCTGAAGAAGAGAGGCTAAACGCATTTAATATTACAGTGGCTTAATAAAGAGAAGGTCTGTCAGTAAAGTTCTTAATTTCCAGTAATGATTAATTGGAAAACATGCCTCTAAAGTATTAGAAATTTAGACATGAGGTATAAACTACTTGATTATTCTAAGAGCAGAAACTGTCTTACTATCACTGAATTCTCAGCATGTAAAACATACAGGTGTGTAATAAGTACATGTTGAATAATGTTATGTTAAAATTTTTCTACAGGGACTAGTGGCCTTGGGAAGCTACGAAAAACAAGAAAACTAATAATTTAACTATTTTTGTTAAAATTTTAATTTTACTTGTGACATATATAATTATAAAGAAACACTCAGATTTTTGTTGTTAATTTTTAAGGTTTAGATATTACAAAGTTACAGCCTTTTTTTTCTTTTTAGGTAGAAAAAATTTGTTGGGCATCATGGACAAGTGTGCTTGGTTTATGCTGTGAGGGAATTTGGCCGGTAATTGGAGAAGTCACAGATATAACTGCCTCTTGCCTCACCAGTGACAAAATGGTCCTAGCTACTGGGGATGATTTGGGATTTGTGAAGTTATTTAGATATCCTGCTAAAGTATGTGTTTTTCTTTAACTCCCATAATGATCTTAATTATAAAGATGTGTGCTTTCATAGTATTTCATTGTTGTAATGAGTATTACATATGTAACATGAAAAGTTTAGAATCCTGTTTTTGACATCATATTTATAGCTTTTAAAAAAATGTTTACTTATGAGGTGCCTGGGTGGCTCAGTCGGTTGAGCATCAGACTTCGGCTCAGGTCATGATCCCATGGCTGACGAGTTCGAGCCCCACGTCAGGTGCTATGCTGACAGCTCAGAGCCTGGAGCCTGCTTCAGGTTCTGTGTCTCTGTCTCTCTCTGCCCCTCCCCGCTCATGCTCTGTCTCTCACTGTCTCAAAAATAAATATAGACATTTAAAAAATTATTTTAAAAAATGTTTACTTATTTTGGGAAAGAGAGTGCACACACATTTGAGTTGGGGAAGGGCAGAGAGAGAGAATCCCAAGCAGGCTCTATGCTGTCAGTGCAGAGCCCGACCTGGGGCTCGATCCCATAAACCCTGGGATCATGACCTGAGCCAAAATCAAGAGTTGGATGCTTAACCTACTGAGTCCACCCAGGCACTAATTAGAATTAGTATTATAATTTATGATTTCATGCCTTAAGTTATATTGTACGGTGTTTCTCAATATCAAGTAATATAAATATCCCTTTTAGAAGAAACATTTCTTTTATCCCTAATATTAAACAATTTTAGTATTCTTTTGGTTAAATATATACCATTAACAGTAAATACAAACTATATTTATAGCTTTAAAGTTCAAAATGTTTTAACTATTAGATACAAGATACTATAAAATACCTATAAAATTAAAATAGACCTGATTCAATGTAATGAATGATGTTATGTTGCTAAAACTAGATTGTACAGAACCTTTGGAGTGCTATATGCCAGTGCTGTGTGAAGATTGAATTCTCTTATTGCTTTCTCCTCTTTTCAAACTACTGGAAAACATTAGGCTTTCACTTGGCATAAAAATAAAATTCATATATCAAGTCCAGATGCATTAATTCTTAATTGTTACTAATTCAGATGCATATTTGGCCCTTGAACAACGTGGGGGTTGGGGTGCCAACCCCCATACAGTCAAAAGTCCACATACAACCTTTGACTCCCCCAAAACTTTACTAATCACCTGCTGTTGACTTGAGGCCTTACTGATAGCATAAAGTCAGTTAACACATATTTTGTATGTTATGTGTATTATATACTATATTCTTACAATAAAGTAAGCTAGAGAAAAGAAAATGTTATTACAAAAATAATAAGGAAGAGAAAACATTTATAGGACTGTACTGTGTTTATTGAAAAGTATTTGCATATAAGTGGCTGTATGCACTTCAAACCCATGTTGTTCAAGGATCACTTATATAGTATAACCTAAACATAAACATAAATTTGAAATAGGGCACTGAAATCTTATGATATTGGTGGTCTTAAGTAACTGCTCATGTTAATATAATAAGGCATTTATTGGTCAGAAACTTCACTTCTAGCATTCTAGATGGTATAGATGCCTTAAGAATAGGTTCTAGGATAATCATCTATGGATTCCTGCTTCACTTCTGTATAACAAGAACCACAAAATCTTAGAGAAAGTATCTTCTTGCAGTGTTTCGGTGACAGATCCCCCCTTCTATTTGAGCTAGCATTTATTAGGAGTCTTTTCCAAAGAATTCACTGTTTTAGCTATCACTATATTTTAAGACATTTATTATTTTAATACCTTTGAAAAGATGTCCATCTAAAACTTGCTTATAATACATTGATCTGAAATTTACTTAATTTGTTAGCGTTATGCTAGTGGTCTAGATTTAAAAGTTGTCAGTGTCTATTACTTGTGTTTTTCTTGATTTTTAAAATAAAAAATATATTTTTGTGGGTACTGCTTATAAACAAAAACACTAATGAATTGAGATGAAAGATATTTACATGAGTATATTCCAAAAGGGTTGATAATTACTTTTTGTTAATATAGGCCATGCTGTACATAAGCATTTATATCCTTTTCAGTTATTGTGTCTATTTCCAGCAATTATATGTCTGCAGAGCCATTTTTTTGAACAGATTTGTACTTTTCCATAGACATCTACTGTAGTTAGCTATTACTTTATTGAACATTTAAGGTATTTAAATTTTTTCACTGCTGTGGGTACTGTGGTGAAAATTTTTTGCACGCATAGAATTTTCTTAGCATAGACCCCTAGAAGTGGGGGGATTGGTGAGTCAAAGGTCAGGACATTCTTATGCTTTTAATGCACAATACCAAGTTGATTTTCAAAACAGTTGTGCCCGTAGTACTAACAATGTGTGGGACTACTAGTTTTATCTTGTTGTCAACAGGTTTGGAAATTGTCATTTTTTATTCTAGTGAATTTCAGTATTTTGTTTTGTTTTTTTTTTTTACAAGATGACTTTGTGATGATTAATTTCCAATCATATATTAAGAAAAAATTCAAAATTATAACTGACCATTTTCAAGTAATAACATTTTTGTTTTCATCTTTAGGGAAAATTTGGAAAGTTTAAGAGGTATGTGGCCCATAGTACACATGTCACAAATGTTCGCTGGACCTACGACGACAGCATGTTGGTTACCTTAGGAGGTGCAGATATGTCTTTAATGGTTTGGACAAATGAAATGGAGGGCTATCGAGAAAAAAGACCTTGTGATAGTGAAGAATCTGATACAGATTCTGAAGAAGATGGGGGTATGTCATTTTTAAATATTTTAACAAAAGCATAGAAACAATTTAGCACCACGGATTTAAACTACAGCGGTTAAACAAGTAATAATAATGTTAGAATAATTGTGGTTTTAGTCTTTGTCATCTGTTTAACACCAAAATTGATTTTATGACTCAAAAATAACATGCTGGCATGTATTGATGGCTTAAATATATTCTTTATCTACAAATGTATGATAATGCTACTTCAAGTAAGTACTAAAGTAAATTTTGTAGTATTGAACTTAGTATTTTCAAATGATTTTCATCTTTTCCTGATATACAAATAAGACCAGCTCATTATAGAAAAGTTAGAAAATACATTTTGCAAAAAAAAAATAAACACAGTATCCATAATTTGACCACTCAGAGGTAACTTTTGTTAACATGTTGAGGCATTCTGTTTTTTAACAAAAATGATATTATATCGAATTTATGTTTTGTAGGCTAATATTATCTCTTAGTAATATTTCAAAAACATTTGTTACGTATCATTAAAAATTCTACATCATTTTTATTGGCTGTATATTATTTCATAATTTGACTATAGCACAGTTTATTTAACTTATTTTATACTGTTGAACATCCTTGAATCCAATTTATAAGATCATAATAGAGGCCCTCAGTTGTAACTTAGAGAATAATTCTTATGTTTTGATGGCAGGTTATGACAGTGATGTTACAAGAGAGAATGAAATCAGTTACACCATTAGAGCCTTATCAACAAGTATTCGCCCAATGTTTGGAGTCAAGCCTCATTTGCAACAGAAGGAACCCTCTGTTGATGAGAGGTAACAGTCAAATTTAAAACTAGATGAAGAAAAATATATTGGTTTTGAAAATTGAATTTAGGGGCACCTGGGTGGCTCAAATGGTTCAACTTCCGACTTTGGCTCAGGTCATGATCTCACGGCTCATGAGCTCAAGTCCTGTGTCAGGCTCTGCTGACAGCTCAGAGCCTGGAGCCTGCTTCGGATTCTGGGTCTCCCTCTCTCTCTCTCTGCCCCTCCTCTGCTCACGCTCTGTCTCTCTCTGTCTCTCAAAAATAAATAAACATTAAAAAAATTTGTAAAAAATTGAATTTACTGTTTGAATTTTTGCAAAAACTAAGTAACAGTGGTACTCTTGCATTTTACAGCTCCCAGCACCTCTTAGAAAATATATTTGTTCTTAAATACTTTTTAGTGATGTCACTGTCTCTTGCCAATAGTGTAGGGAATATATAAAGTCTATATGATTAAAAGAATATTATTTGCTAACTTCTATTAATATATGTGAGGGGATTGTAGGAGATAATAAAAATTGAATCCAATTCCAAGTATGTTTTAGGAAGCACATGAGCAGAGGTAGGATTAAAGTTTGAAAAGGCGTTTTTATCCATGCACCTTTAATCAAGGATAGAAAATCATTATTTAAAAATTTTTTTCTGGTGCATCTGGGTGGCTCAGTCAATTAAGCATAAGCATCCGACTTCAGCTCAAGTCATGATCTCACGGTTTGTGCTGACAGCTCAAGAGCCTGGAGCCTGCTTCGGATTCTGTGTCTCCCTCTCTCTCTGCCCCTCCCCGGCTTGTGCTCTGTCTGTCTGTCTCTGTCTCAAAAATAAACATTAAAAAAAAATTTTAGTGTTAAAAAAAAAAATTAAAAAATTTCCAGAAGGCAAGTGGAAGTAGCGTCCCATTACAGAATGGGAATTACTGATCTTTGTCTGGAAGCAGCAAACCAAAAATAAAGGCTGTGCACACAGCAATTTTATGAGGAGAGAGAATTTTTTAATAAAGTCTCTGAGTTGGAGGACAGGTCAAGAGAGGGATTGTGAACATAATAATCATTAGGGAATATGGAGAACTGTGAAGAGGTATATGGATCAATGAATGACATGGATTTCAAAAGTGAAGTTTTTAAGAAATGATAAAGGAAAAATCATCCAGAAACTGCAGTGAGGAACCAAGGAGGAGTAGGAGGTGGGAACAGCAGTGACGTCTTCTGTCGAAAACTGTGTTGAGGAAGACTGTTATGAGAAGTTGGTAAGAATATTTGAGGGAGAAGTTAAAATGACAAGGGAGTTCACTCACATTGGACAGAATTTGTAGAAAATTCGAGTAAATGTCTAGTCAGTGAGGGTAGTGCTGAAGGCCCCTGGGGCTCAGCTGGATAGAAATGACCAGAAAGCATTGGCAGAAGGGTTTGAGCTTGCACTGCAGCTGATGTTCAGGGAGAAGGATGGGAGGATGAGGGGTGTGTTACTGATGGAGAGGGGGGAGCTAGAGATCTCTGAACTGACGAGCCACAAAGTTCCCGCGGAAGCTCTTGGGAGGTGTTCAGTCATGCCTCCACAGCAGCTTTCCCAGGTGCCCATTTGCTGATGAATTCTCAGATAATTGCATTGGCGTCCCTTATGGATAGGGGGACAGAATGGTGAGTATCCATTTTGTCATCACATATAAAGAGGCACAGTATTAAATTAGAGATAGGTTTGGGGCTTCTAGGTGACTGAGTTGGTTGAGCATTCGACTCCGGCTCAGGTCATGATCTCATGGTTCATGTGTTCGAGCCCCTGATGGAGCTCTGTGCTGACAGCTGGGAGCCTGGAACCTGCTTCATATTCTCTGTCTCCCTCCCTCCCTGCACCTCCCTCGCTCGTGCTCTCTCTCAAAAATAAATAAACATTAAATTTTTTTTTAAAAATCACTAACTTATAAAGTATTTAAAAAATTTTTTTAAATGTTTTTACTTACTTTTGAGACAGAGAGAGACAGACCATGAGCAAGGGAGGGGCAGAAAGAGAGGGAGACAGAATCTGAAGCAGGCTCTAGGCTCTGAGCTGTCAGCACAGAGCCTGATGCGGGGCTCAAACTCACAGACTGGACTGTGAGATCCTGACCTGAGCTGAAGTTGGATGCTTAACCGACTGAGCCACCCAGGCACCCCTAGAGTATTTTATAAAATGAAAAATAATGTATATAAAGAATTTAGGTAGTAAGTCTTCACCACCCCTCCCTGGGAATGAAATATAGAATCACCTGAGGAAGATACCTGTTTAGTACTAAAACACTCCCTGAAACCAAATATCCACAAAGCAATGAACAATATCTATATAATCCATTAATTAGAGAAATACATAGAATTGTGCAAATGTGGATGTTCCTAATGAGGATTTGTGCAGTACAGTGTTTAATATTTCTGAAATTATATTCTACAGGTAATGAAAAGTAAAGAGTGTACTATAAGGAGGAAGGAACTCTAGACCTTCCCATAAATCTTTTTTTATTTATTATATTGATTTTAATAAAAATACTATCATTTATCAGATAAATTAGGTATATTAGAAAATGTGACCTAATTTTAATGATGTAGCCCATCGTTCATGGTAAAACACTTAAAATTCCTCCTTTATTAATAAAGTGACCCAAGTTCTGACAGATGTAAGGATTTTACTGCTCATGAAAAATGCTTGATGGGCGCCTGGTGGCTCAGTGGGTCAAGCATCCGACTCTTGATTTTGACTGTCATGATCTCACAATTAGATCGAGCCCCGCATCAGGCTCTGCGTTGACAGTGAGGAACCTGCTTGGGATTCTTTCTCTCCCTGCCTCTCTCTCTCTGTCCCTCCCCTGTTCATGCTGTCTCTCAAAATAAATATACTTTTTAAAAAATGAAAAAAAATATTTGACACTTCATAATCTTTGCTGTTAGCTTATTTTTTTTACAGCTAAATTTTTCAAAATTACTTTTGAATTGTTTTGCATTTGTTCTCAGTTTGTTTTATAATTTCAACTCTGCTGAATTCTTTTGAAAATGCCAAGGCCAGAGACAGAAATGACTCCTAGTTAGGAGCCTTCATTTTCATAAAATGAGAGAATCAAAGGAGAAAAAAGGAAGACATTTCTTTTGCCAATTTTGTATATATTTGTGAGATAATGTCTATATAATTGTTTTTGTATTTTAAATAAAATATATTATTGTTATCAAATAAGAAACAAAACATTTAACTATAAACAGTTAAAACAAATACTTGTCAAATATCCACTTAAGAAAATGTTTCTGATGACAGTTTATAACTACTCTACTTGGTCCATACTTTTACAGGGCCTTTTTTCCTAAATGGCTTTAATAATTTTATGTTTTTCTTTTTGTAGCAAATCTTGTATATTTAAAGTAGTCATCAGTCAAATTTTCAATATTTTTTAGTAAAAATGTTCCAAACAGTGTAGCATAAAATTTAGGCATTTTTGTGTTTCTTTAGAATTGTATTGATGTTTCCTTTCTTCTGTTTACTTAACTGCTACCTTTTAATCATCAGTTTCCATCAATTATTCATCATCAGTGTTTCTTTTTTTCCTCTTGCTCCTTTCAAAGGCAGGGGGTAGTAAGGTAAGTATTTTATTAAATAAAATATTATATTCCATTATTTATTCTTTATTCTGTTTTGATCTTTATAGTATTTCCAGGTATTGATTTTTTTTTCCTATAAAACATTGAACTACATTTGTCAAGAAAATTATAAAGTGAAATAAATCCTACAGAAAAATTGCATTTGTATGTGTAGTATGTGGGTGTTGCTGAGGTTCTTCTTGATGGTCATTTGGTTTTACACATGACTATTCACAAAGTGCAGATAGTTTGTTTCTCTGTAAGGGTCGGAGGCTCATAAAAATAGTTAACCACACATATTTATCAGTGACAAACTATTCAATTTATAGACCTGTTAGTTTTGTTTAATGTATATTTATACATTCATTTAAAAATATTAACATAGGGCAGTGGTGATATTTGTATGTTTAATAAAATGGTATGTGCACAAAAGGACTCTCTGGAACACTTTTACAACTCCCTTTTAGTGAGATGAAAATGTCTTCAGGCAGTTTCTGAAACAGGACTGTGTGGAAAAAGCCAGTCTATTTTAGAAGTAAAAAAAGGTACCATTAGGAAAATGCTGGGAGATAAGGATGAAAAAAATAGATTTGAGACCAGATTGTGCAGAAACTCAGGTATTAGGCACTCCTTAACTTATTTGGTAGACAGCAAAAATTCATTATTTGTTTTAAATGAGTGATGTGTGGGGGGCACCTGGGTGGCTCAGTCCGTTGAATGTCTGACTCTTGATTTTGGCTCAGGTCACAGTCCTAGGGTCATAAGATCGAGCCCTGCATCAGGCTCCACACTAACCATGGAGCCTACTTAAGAGTCAGCCCCCCTCCCTCCCTCCCTCCCTCCCTCTCTCCCTCTCTCCCTCTCCCCCCCTTCCTTCTCTCTCCCCTCCTCTCCCCCCTCTCTCCCCCCTCCTCTCCCCCCTCTCTCCCCCCCTCCTCTGCCCTTCTCCCCAACTCAGGCTCTCTCTCCCCTGCTCATGCTCTCTCTAATTAAAAAAAAAAAAGTGAGGGCAAAGATAGAAGTCTAGAGTGTGATGTGACTTCTACAAAGCCTCACACTATCTTAGCAGAAATAAAACATTCAGATCTAGCCTCAGATCTGAAGTAACTTATTCAGGACTGATCTCTGCATTTTAAAGGGACGCTGACAGTTTACAGTGGAAGTTACTTGTTTCAAAACAAAGCTAAGTGGAGATACAGTTGTTGTCTTGGGTGTTAATGGAAGGGAGAAGTGACCTTCCTTTCATGAGCAGTTTCCATGCAGAGTTTAGATGACCGTTTGTCATCGGTGCTACAAAGAGATGTTCTAGACATGTGAAGACTCCCTGGTTTCAGTAGGAGGATGGATGAGATGACTTTTGTGATCTCTTTCAGTTGTGTTTTGGTGATCATATTATTAAAGGGATTTTTTTAAAGTTATCTCCTTTACTAGAAAAATCCCAAATCTACCATGATCTTGAGTAACTCACATTGCCCGCTGGTTTGGACTGGCTGACTGGGACACCCCCTTAGGTCAGGAGGACCTACTTCACCTCCTTAGACAATTTCCTTAATAGCATCCCCAGTGCTACCAGCCTTTTAAGTTGGTTAACATTTTAGTGCCCATTCTTAAGAACAAAAATAAGCATCAGTGTTTTGTTTGAAATTCAGAGTACACTGTAGAAAAATATGAATGGTAAGCTTTAATATTTACAACACAGAACGTGTTCAATGCCCATTTTTCTGTTTTTACTTCCTTCTGATTTTCCTGTCATTCATGGAGTAACTGGAGCTTTTCTAATATGCAGTAATAAATAACAATGGGCCTTTAATACATGCAGTATGGTCTGCATTAAACTTGTAAAAATATTTAGTACAGAAGTATTTTTACTAGTGTTTTAAATTCAAATTTGTGTTGTAATCTTTTCCCTTTTTCATCTGCTGCTGAAAAGAGGTTCCAGGTAATCCCCTCTCTTTGCTATATTTTACGAGACCTAATTATGTATTTTTATCATCTTTCATATTTACCATTAATGAGCTGTGTTGCTTGGTGTTAACAGTTTTCCACGCTTTTCCCCTTTGAAATAAGTATCACTGAAATGAGCAGCATCTTAATTACCGGATTTCTGCTACATAAATAACTGCTTTACCAAAACTTTATTTGTTTAACTTGTATAATTTCATAAGTTGTATAGCTTTATTTAAACAGTAATTATATAAATTACTTGAAAAAATTAAGATATGCTTAATTGTTACAGAGGCTTATGTAGATCAAAATTACCTGTTTGTTGTTTGGATTACAATTAAAGCTGTCAGGTGGTAACACCAAATGAAGTTCACCAACAAAACTGACTTGGAAGAAAAGCCAAGCCTGCTATTATTCTTTAAAATGGTCCTAAGAAAAAGTAAATAAATAAAATTTTTAAAAATTAAAAAAAAAATAAAATGGTCCCTAAGAGAAGCTTTTCAAATGTTAAATACTTCAAGTTGAACTCTATTTATTACTTATGGACATCCAAAAAAGTACATGAAAAAGGTTCAAAACCAAAATTTCTGCAGTAATTTGAAAAGTTCTTTGTGCATGTAATTTTTATGTCACCAGCCACAGTTTCTGTACTTCTGCATTCTACTTTACATTACATATGAACATATGTACTTCTTTTGTATTGCGTGTTCACGATAGAACATTTCGTTTACTTTTATAGATGTGTAACCTGGAAATTGTGAAAATATAAATATGTTGTCAGCCTTTAAATTTATACTCTTTATCACACATGTTGGATTTTTTTCCTACGGGAAAGTCAGTTTGTATCATTATCTGATTTAGTTGTTACAAATTGAATGCTAACTTAAAATTTGGACAGGGGAGTTGATAGCATGATTGATTTGTATCCAGTGTTCAGATTATTAAATATTTAACTAATGGTTATCTGGGATAAAAATAAACCAAATGAGGTGGGTTTTTTAAATTAAACACACAAATTTAGGAAAAGAGGCTCCCCAGTTTTGTTTTTGTTTTTTTATTTGGGTATAGTTGGCACAGTATTACTTTAGTTTCAGGTGTGCAACATAGTGATTTGGCAAGTTTATACATTATGCTCTGCTCACTACAAGTACAGCTACCATCTGTCCCCATACATTGCTATTACAATATCATTCACTGCATTCCTTATGTTGCGCCTTTTATTCTTGTGACTTATTCATTCCATAATGGGAAGGCTGTATCTCCCCCTACCCTTCACCCATTTTGCCCATCCCCATATCTCCCCTCTGGAAACCGTCAGTGTTATCTGTATTTATAAGTCTCATTATGCCTTTTGTTTGCTGATTCATTTGGGTTTATTTTTTTAATATTCCACATATGAGGGAAATCATATGGCATTTGTCTTTGTCTGATTTATTTCACTTAGCATAATACCCTCTATGTCCATCCACATTGTCACAAACAATATTTCATCCTTTTTAATGGCTGTATAATAGTCCATGGTGTGTGTGTGTGCGCGCACATGCGCGCACACCTGTCTTATCCATTTGTCTACCAATGGACATTTAGGTCACTTCCGTATCTTGGCCATTATAAATAATGCTGCAGTAAACCTAGGAGTGCATATATCTTTTTGAATTAATGTATTCATTTTGGAGGGGGGATAAATAGCCAAGAGTGGAATTGTTGGATCGTATGGTATTTCTATTTTTAATTTTTTGAGGAACCTCCATACTGTTTTCCACAGTGGCTGTATCAATTTACATTTCCCACCAACAATGCACGAAGGTTCTTTTTTCTACATATCCTTGCCAACGCTTGTTATTTCTTGTCTTTTTTGCTTTAGCTGTTCTAACAAGTGTAACGTGATATTGGGGTTTTGATTTGCATTTCCCTGGTGATTAGTGATGTTGAACATGTTTTTATGTATCTGTCGGTCATCTGTCTTCTTTGGAGAAATATCTATTCAGGGCCTGTGCCTATTTTTTAATCAGGTTTTTTTTTTTTTTGTATTGAGTTATAGAAGCTCTTTATATATTTTAGATATTAACCCTCTATTGGATATATCATTTGCAGATGTCTTCTCCCATTCAGTAAGTTGCCTTTTTGTTTTGTTGATGGTTCCTTTTGCTGTGCAAAAGCTTTTTATTTTGGTGTAGTCCCCAGTTTATTTTTGCTTTTGTTTCCCATGCCTTAGGGGACCATCTAGAAAAATGTTGTTATAGCTGATGTCAGGGAAATTAGTTAAAAAGTGATCCAGTTCTTTTACATCTAACTGGTTTTCCCAGGACCATTTACTGAAAAACTGTCTTTTCCCCATTGTATATTTTTGCATCCTTTGTTATAGATTAATTAACCATATAACCATTGGTTTATTTCTGGGTTCTTTGTCCTGTTCCATTGATCTGTGTGTCTGTTTTTGTGCCAGTACCATACTGTTTTGATTACTATAGCTTTGTAACATAGCTTGAAATCTGGATTTTTTTTTTCTTTCTCAAGATTGCTTTGGCTATTTGCAGTCTTTTGTGGTTCCATACAAATTTTAGTATTATTGGTTCCAGTTTTGTGAAAAATGCTGTTGGTATTTTGATAGGAATTGCATTGAATCTGTAGATTGCTTTGGGTAGCATGGACACTTAAACAATATTAATGCTTTTATCCATGAGTATGGAATATCTTTCCATTTGTTTGTGTCATCTTCAGTTTCTTTCATCAGTGTTTTATGGGTTTTCAGAGTGCAAGTACTTTACCTGTTGGGTTAAGTTTATACCTAGGCATTTTAAGAGCCTCCACATTTAAATTCACAATGGGAACTCTGTACACCTAATGGGATATTATAAAAAGATCCTAAACTAGTAGTAGAAACAGAGAGGAAGGGGCTAGATATGAGAGCTCCTCCAAAAGTGAAGTTGATGTTTAGTAAATAGAATGGAGAAGAGAAAGAGTTGAAGGCCATAGTAATAGTAATTATCTTTTAAAGAGTGTTGTATGGTTTGTAGTGCTATGTAACTATAAAATGTTTGCTTGACTAACTGATGGTGATGCCATTAACCTTACTGTAGACTTGAGGAGGAAGGAAAGGTAAAGGGCCTGGAGGAGAGTAAGTAATGAGTACAAATTTGAATTCGGACATGATTTATGTTGCCAACAGTATAGAAAGGTCACAGAAATGTTTTCAAAATTCAAGAAGAATGTATCAGATACCTGCCATGTGCACAGTACTGTGATAGAAACTTTAGAGCAGTGACTCAGGCTTCGTTATAATGCATTCCAACAAGAAGTTTTTGAGCCATTAAACTAATATTTGTATATTTATAAATAGTCTGTTCTTGTGTTAATATATTATGTACATTATGAAACATACATCAAAGAAGTTAAAATAAAATGAATAAAAGCTCTCATATCTTCTTTCCACCTTCCTGCCTTAGAAAATGTAAAGAGGCCACAGTATAGTGAGGAACACAGATGGGGTTCGTTTTTGTGAAGGCGTGTCAGATATCTCTCTTTGGAGGGCGGGTGAGGGAGGCTCAGTGAAGGTGCACAGTGATGGATACCTTTCCTCATTCCCACCTTCCCATTTCAGGCCCCCCGTGAGCAGAGCCCCACCAAGGCCAGAAAAACTCCAGACAAACAATGTTGGCAAGAAAAAGAGACCCATAGAGGTAAGGAGAACCCACTCCCCTGTGTTACCTTGTGCTTTAAAGTGTATTCAGAATTCATTCTATTTCCTTCTTGTAAGACAGCCAAGTGTTGTCATTAGTTTGTAAGAAAATAAATATATTGAATAATCTTTTTTTAAGATTTCATTTTTAAGTAATCTCTACACCCAACATGGGGTTCAGTCCCTCAGATTGAGTCGCATGTTCTACTGACCAAGCCATCCAGGTGCCTCTGAGTAATCTTTTTTGTTTGGTTGTAAAAACTAATTGTTAACTGTCAAGTCTGAGTTTTGGATTGATATCCTTCATTTCTTTTTATTTTTTATCTGTCTTTTTTTTTAGTCTTCCGTGAATAATATTCTGAATTGAACTGTCTCTCAAAAAACTTCTAAATGTAAATATATGTGAATGACCTATGGCTTATAGAATCACAGGTGCCTTAGCAGTGTCTTAAGCTTAGTGTTTTGAATTTAGAAGTCAAAGTTTGTCCTTCATGTGATACATTCACTGGGTTCATTGAAGGGTTCTTTGAAGGCTTTACTTCCAAACAAAGAAACCTTCCACAATAATTGAGCAAGAAGGAAAGCTCTCCCAGACATTTAATTAATTCCAATATCAGTAGCCACAAGCAAACTGTGCTGAATCAGGTCAAAAATGAGGCGTTAATCTGTGGGACAATGATTGTTGTACTCCTCCCCCTTGGGAAGCCTCACAAAGTAAAAAAAACGGACATTTTCAGTGGCAGAATTATGTGCTAGAACTTTAGCATGAGTTATCATAGATGATGTACTTAGTTTTCTGTGCCAGTGTCTGATGTACTATTTGGCTCCTCAAAAGTACGTCACTTGGACATAATGTATCCTGAGTTATATGTGCAGATTACATATTTTTACTAACAACACAAATCGAAATATTCTTTTGGACATAAGTATCTCAGTGTTTAATACATGAACTCCTAACAACTAAAATTTTTCAAATCAGATGACTTTGTGATTCCCTTTTCCTTTTTATATATGTAGAAAAGTATGGAGTGTTTCAGCTGCTCAAAGCAGGTCTAAATTTTGTATTCAAAGATTGTAAAGCATCAAAATGCATCCTCCATTTTGAGTGAAGATACCAGTGCTGTATACAAAAATAATGGTGAACATTTAGACATAAGGAATTATATAATGGTTTTATTGTTATAGGACCTTGTGTTGGAGCTTGTTTTTGGCTATCGAGGAAGAGACTGTAGGAATAACGTTCATTATTTAAATGATGGTGATGATATAATTTATCACACTGCATCCATTGGAATTCTGCACAACGTTGCTACCGGTAGGAGACCCCAATTCTCCATCTCCCACTTTTTATTTAGGATTTTGTTACTTATAATCTTAAAATTTTTGTTAAAACTACAAATAAATTACATGAGTCCAGAATGTTCTTCATACTGTTGAATTTTCTAGTAATATTTCAAGTAACCAAATTTACAGTCTTAAGAGAGTATGATATAGCAGAAAAAGATTTCATAATGCAAAGTGATCCTAGGTCTCTATTAGAAGTGAAGGCTTACTGTATGTTGAAATCATGTTTTATAATGAAAGCATTTCTAACTTTATTTCCCCATAACCTTAACATGAAATGGATGGGTTGGTGGTTGTCTCTGATAGGTAGTGATTAAAAGTAGCATGTTGGTGAGTGGTTGCTGGAGAGTAGGGTGAAGGGGCAGTGTTCTTACTGAGGCCTCAGAAGGCCAAGGAAGATAGTGAGAAAGCTGCTTCCCTCTGTCTCTGCTGTGTTGATACTTTTGTTTGATTCAAGGTGAGAAAATACTTCTTGATGTTAATTTAACTGATTGGATTGCTGCAAAGCAAATAAATTCTCATAGCATCATCTAATGATGAATGACATCATAATC
The DNA here is from genome assembly GCF_027475565.1 of Acinonyx jubatus. Lineage (NCBI taxonomy): Eukaryota > Metazoa > Chordata > Mammalia > Carnivora > Felidae > Acinonyx > Acinonyx jubatus. Next base: position 129,697,094 of record NC_069386.1, on the reverse strand, counting down.
CTCCTAGTGACATTCATTATTTAATTTTGAATTTTCTTATGTGTAATTATAAACCTCATAAAGTCGGAAAGTTGGAAGTAAAATTAGAGACTTTTTGGCCCAAACATTTCTGGCTTTTTCCTCTGATGGTTCATTCCGAACAGGCAAAGAATGGCTTATGTGAGTCCTAATCCCCTGTGTCTCCTCAGTATTAATCATTAATATGATTGTCCTATTTTGGTTTCCTAAAGAAAAGGATTCACCAAGATCACACAGAAATCAGTGGTGATTTTCGATTTAATAATTTTGGCCATTTAAAAAATACTTAGATTGGGGCGCCTGGGTGCCTCAGTCGGTTGAGCGGCCGACTTCGGCTCAGGTCACGATCTCACGGTCCGTGAGTTCGAGCCCCGCGTCGGGCACTGTGCTGACAGCTCGGAGCCTGGAGCCTGTTTCAGATTCTGTGTCTCCCTCTCTCTGACCCTCCCCCGTTCATGCTCTGTCTCAAAAATAAATAAACGTTAAAAAAAATTTTTTTTAATAAAAAAATAATAAAAATAAAAAATACTTAGATAATCCAATTTAATTGAGGCTTCACCAAAGAAAATAGAGAAGAGTAAGAAAAGATGATCTAGAAAGGAATGTGTAAATACACTTTCATGTTTATCCTTGTAATGTTCTTTAATTTTATGATTTGTCCTTAATCATTTTTCTACTGAAGGGGTATAGAGAGAGAGGGCAGAAGGGAGACTGGGTACCTCTCCACTTCTCATTATTTGTCCTCTCTAGTTTGGGATACATTGCTGTGTTCACAGTCTGGGAAGTTTTGCCCTATTAGCTGATCTTCAAACTTAGCCAATAGCACATATACTTGCTTGTTTGTTGTTCTCACTAAACTGTCAGCCCTGGGAAGTATGAAGCACATTTCACTTTGAAGAGAAGTTTTAAAGTATTAGATCTGGTAAATGTCATTGTTAAATTGTTTTGTGTTGCTTCACTTTTGGATGATGTCATGTGGATGGACTAGATCACCGTGTAATCACCCTGGGTCCTCTGTAATCTGGACCCAACCTACGCCCTATCCTCCTGACCTCATTTCCCACCTCGCCACTGGACTTAGGCAAACCCACCTTTAGTACGTCTTGCATGGTCACAGGTCTAAGGTCTCTTCGCTGTAAGTCCTATTAGGTAAATCACATACCTTCTTTGATCAGAATTCTTCAGTACCTCCCCACTGACTACATAATAAATATGAAATTTAATAGGTTGACATTCAAAATCCTCTATCATTCTAGTTCCAATTTGCCTTTCCAACCATATCTCTCACATTTATCCTTGACCCTACATTTCAGCCAAATGAACCATATATATGCATACTTAGTACTTTCCTGTCTTTGTACCTTTGCCTAAAGTACTTCTCTACCTAGATTGCCCTTCCCCACCCACCTTCACTTTAACAAAATCCGTCGTGTCAGTCCAAGAGTGCCATATGCCCATGATAAGAAGAATCTTTTCTGCTATGAATTTCCAGAGCAGGCCCCTTCACTCTCTTGTGGTGCTTGATGTCTTTAACCTCATGTTAACTTTCAGGACTCTATCCCTTTAAAGATTTGGTTTTTTTTTTTCCATCCTCATGATAACATGTGCACATTCAGTTCTCAAAAAATATGTATTAAGTTAAACAGAGCAATTTTTTATTGTTCTAGATAAGTGCTTTTGGCTGTTATGTCTTAAGGTTTTCTCAATTTTTTTTTATAGGGACTCAGAGTTTTTATCAGGAACATAATGATGATATACTGTGCCTCACTGTAAATCAGCATCCCAAATTTATCAACGTAGTGGCAACGGGCCAAGTAGGTATGTTTCTGTATTTTAAAAAGAAACAGTTCAAGTAATTGTATTGTTCAAATTAATTCAGTATCCTAGGGAAAAATATATATATTTGGGTATTGTTGAAAATGCGTTTTTATATAAAACACATACCTAGGGGCGCCTGGGTGGCTCAGTCGTTTGAGCATCTGACTTTGGCTCAGGTCATGATCTCATGGTTTGTGGGTTCGAGCCCCGCGTCAGGCTCTGTGCTAACAGCTCAGAGCCAGGAGCCTGCTTCAGATTCTGTGTCTCCTTCTCTTTCTGCCCCTCCCTCGCTCGTGCTCTTGTCTCTCTCTGTGTCTCAAATGTAAATAAATGTTTAAAAACAAAAAAACACACACCCACTTTTACCATATGATTTGCTTCCAGGTATCTTTCTCTCGCTTTGGTTATCTTATTGGTTCAGACAGTTTAGAATTAAGAATAAACTCTTTTATGGTGATTGCAGTAGTTGGATTTAGTCCTTTAGCAGATATTCCTAATTGGCAGAAAGGTTTAATTTAGCATATAAAGCAAAAAGAATTTGGAGAGGAAATTGTAAATAAAGGGGGAGCCAAAAAGTAACCAGACTGACGGGCAGAATGTCTGTGGCAACTAGGACTGAGCTAGGAAGGAGAGAAAAGCTCTGTCTGTTGTCTGTTCCATGCTGTTAAATCCTTCTGCCTTTTTCTTTTCTTTGGCATTGATTTAAGTTGCCAGCTGTTTTAAAAACCACTTGTCTTGCTGTCTTCTTTTAACCCTTTAGAAAACTTAAAGGATGAGAGGGTAGCGGGTCTAATTAGAACCAATACATCTACCAATTAGTGATCACTGCGAACACCACATCATAGATTTGGTCAGTTGAAGCTTCATAAGCTTGGTGTACTTTGTAAAAATGATCCATGTCATTGGGCTTGTTGGATCTTGGTGGGCCTCCGTTGCTAAGCCAACTCTCCAGGTGTCTTTTTCTCCTTGGATAGAATAATTTATGCTTTTAATATCTTCATTTTTCATACAAGTACTAAATGGATCAGTCAGAAACTCGATCTCTGGGTTACAGAGTTCTACAGTTGTACCACAAAGGTGCTTGTGATCTTCCTTTCTGTAAATTTTTCTATTTTTAACAAGAAGTAGACTGATCTTCATGCATTACACACAAAGATTCTAATCTTTGAGTATAAATAGGTCTAGGTCCTTTTTTAAAAATGAGTCTTATTTTTACTCTGAAAAAAATGAGATCACGTTACCATTTTGGTTATAAAAGGTCCTAGTTCAGTGCCTCTTGACATATAGTTATTGTTCAGTTAATTTTTTTGAGTAGATTCATTTATTCAACAAACTTATTGAGCACATGCCATGCACAAAGTATTATTCTAGGTGCTAGGGATATAAGCCTACCAAAAAAAGATAATATCTCTATGTTAATGGAATTTATATACGGTGAATAGAATTGTAGAAGATACGGTTCTTCCATTTCCCAACTTTGCTTTTTTTTCTTTCCCCGTCTCTCTCTTTGTTAAGCAACTTTGCTTTTAACATATTAGTGCCGCAGTTTTGTCTTTTAAGAAATGTTGTACTCACAAATATAATCTTTCATTAAATTTGACCCTCTTCTCCTTTTCCTTTTTTTATTGAGTTATAATTGACATAGAACATCATATAGGCGTACAACTTAATAATTCAGTATTTGTGTCTGTTCCTTTTATTTCGAAAAGTGACACTGTAGGGAAATGTAAAATGGCTAATTGTCTTCCAAGTCAAAGTCCAGGCACTACAGAGGTGAATTTTAGATCATATATGCAGTCCTGTGCCTTGCCCCACTTGCACAGAATGGATACAGAAATTTTTTTACTGATGACTAATGGCACGTAGGATAGACTTGAGAGACCACCAAAGAGTGAGGGACTTTTTCTTTTCTGAACCCCCAGAGTTGAATCAGTAGTAACTTTGACTGCCAAGCTTGTATCATACCTTCAAGGCACAAACAGTCTAAAATGTTTATGGCTCTCTTTGTTAAAAATTATTTAGGTCAGAGGGGAAATATTTGCTTTTGTGGTATTTTAGCCAGTTACATTCAAACTTTTTTTTTTCTTTCCCTTTGTCCCTTGGCTAGAATCTTGGACTCTCAGGGCCAAGCAGAGGTGCATTAAAACTCCAGTCTGTTACAGGGCATTTTGTAAACCAAAATAAGAGTTGTATTATTTAAAACATGTCATTATATTTAAATTGTTAAAATTTCATGCGACTCATTAAATAGAAAGAAAAAAAAGTTTTTATCCAGTAATTGGAAGGTCATATACGTGAAATGTTAATATATGTGTATGATTGAAATGAATGGCTTCACTTACAGTCTACTCAATTTAACATCATAAAACTAATTTTGTATATGACCATTTGTGATTTATATAAAAATTATTTTATAATTAATTTTTAAAGTATTTTAACAAGTATACTTAAGAATGTACTCAGTAAAAATATTTTTAAGTATTTATGTTATTTATGGACAGTTGTTTTTCTGCTGTTTTTCCATTGTAGGTGATTTAGCAGACATGTCAGGTAAGGAAAATTCGGCATTTTCTGTTTTAGTTATATTGTTTAGTATTGGTAGTCCAAATTTTTATTGAGTAATAAGATACTTGAACATATTTTGAAATTTTTTAATGAAAAATCTATTCTTTTAATGTCATGATACTGAGCTCATTCGGCAGTAACAATGATAATTATTTTTAAAACTAATATATTTTGACCTTTTTAGTGTCCAGCACAATTGTAAGCACTTTCTGTGTATTACCTGTGTAATCACTGCAAGGATCCTCCATGGTAGCTATTAACTTGCCAACATCATGTAGCTGCTGAGCGTGCAGCTGGGGGAAGGGCGCCTGGGTGGCTCAGTCAGTTAAGCTTCCGACTTCGGCTCAGGTCATGATCTCCTTGGTTTGTGAGTTCAAGCCCCGCATCAGGCTCTGAGCTGATAGCTCAGAGCCTGGATCCTGCTTTGGATTCTGTGTCTCCCTCTCTCTCTGCCCCTTCCCTGCTTGCACTCTGTCTCTCTCTCAAAAATAAAAATTAAAAAAAAATTTTTTTTTCTTAAAGTGCAGCTGGGGGTAAAAGTAATCTTAAATGTAAATCAGTAGGTTGTGTTGCCTAGAAGTGAAATTTTTTAATTGCTATTTTTGTATGTCCAATAATTGCACATGTTGTATCAACAGATCACTTAAAGATCTAGAAATAGCTTTCTATTACTGATCTTGACCATAGCTTTGTGAATCTAAAAAGCTACTGGATAATGTGTGTCCATTGTTTTTACATATTTACTAGGCTTTTAAAATTTCCTTTTCAGTTTACATAGGAAAAATAGCAGTTTGATAGGAAAATATGTCATGATGTGTCTGTTTCCCTCTTCTCCAGGGTAAAGCAGGATTCTGTGATTTGACTGTTAAACTACAAATGTATCCAACACAACAGGCAATATTTTTGCTCTCTTGGTTACATTCAAGAGCAGGAGTTGGCAAACCAGAGCCCTTGGGCCAAACCTACCTGTTTTTGTATAACCCATGAGCTAAATATAGTTTTTACTAAGTGAAATAGTTAGAAAAAAATCAAAAGAAAATTTCACAGCATATGAATATTGTATGAAGTTCAGATTTCAGTATCCAGAGATAGAGTGTTGGACACAGCCAGGCTCATTCAGTTACATATTGTTTGTGGCAGATTTTGTGCTATAGCAGCCTTGAGTAGCTACAACAGAGACCTCACGTGACCCTCTGGTTGCTTTGCACAGCTGTTTGGCACACTGGAGATGCAGTGATGCTGTCATAACTTGACAGGTTTTGAGCTAACCCACAATTAATTTTATTTAAGCAATGTATATCCATCATGTCGAAACAAGGCAAAAAAAAAAAAAAAGGAAAGTGGACTTTGTCATACTTCTAAGGCACAGTGAAATGTGGATTATATTGTTATCAAATTATATGGTAAATTCGACACTATAGCTGTGCTAAAATAATACAATATATTACATTTTCACACTAAACTTGACAAAAGTATTCCCAGTTCATGGGAAACCCAAGAGTCAGAAAAATTAGAAAATGTAAAAGAATATTTGTGTGAGTATCTCATCACAACAGAATTTCTTCACAGAAATAAAAAATAAAATGAGGCTGCAACCAAGTTTTCTGAATGTTTCATTAGTTAATCAAGAAGAATTTACTGTGAGTTAATTAAATCATGTTTGATTGCAGCAAACATGTGTCCAGAGAAAATAAACTTGTTTAAACCCATTAGCTTTTTGGCAAAACCTATTGCTAAAAGAGTTGAGGATGTTGGGAACAGCATCAGTAGTCAATTAACAAGACCCTAAAAAAAGCAAATAATTCTGAATGGTTTCCCTTGGCTCTTCATGGATTGACAGTTGTTGCCAGTTGCTTATTTGAGGCAATCACTGCCAACTTTGAAGTGACTGAAGAGTTGGCCTCTAGGACTAGTCTTCATGGAACAACTACAAAAGATAGTATTTTCAGAGAAGTTAAGAAAACATTAATTCAGTACAGTCTGAAGTGGAATCTGCTAAGATATGTGCCAACTGATGGTGGTAAAAACATATGTGGAGCTGGAGCAGAAAAAGGGTTAATGGGTTAATAAGTTTACAAAACTGGTGAAAATTTAAGGTGTTTAAAGCCTATGATTCATTGTGCCTGTTCGTCATCAGGTAGTTTGTGAAAGACATAGCAGTGTATCATGTGTTATTGACAACCTCACTTTGTCTTTGAGAGTCAACAGTTAACTTCATTTGTTATCATAGAATTAGCCATCATCAGTGCCATGAATTCATGTTAGAAATAGAAGCTGAGTGTCCTAACTCACCCAGTGGTTTAGCAGTAGTAGCTTTATTGCAGTTTTTGGAGCTCAGAGCCAAGGCTGAAATTTCTCTGAATGAGAAAAGTACTGCCGTCAATCTGTATTATGGAAAACTTAATGGCCTTGGAAATTAGTTTTTGCTGCAGACTTGATCATGTTTCTTAATGAATTCCACCTGAAATTACAAGGAAACTACAGTTACAGTAACAGCCTAAAATTACAGTTAAGGTGAAATTCTACAGTCAGGTCATTGATGGCGACTAATGTTGAATCACAAGTAACATCAGACTGCATGATACACTTCTCATGGTGCCAAACATTGAACCAAGTGAGAATCCCACTTGCCGCAAATGTATTTTCTGGTCTCAGACTGCAGTTCCAGCAGCACTTTTCAGATCTTGATGCAAGTGAGAAGGAAATTTCCACATTTCAAAACTCATTTGAACTGAAGTTGAAGAACTCCATGTAGGGTTCAGTTCATGGTGATTACTCTGCAATGGAAAACATGCTAAAAAGGCAGATATAAAGACAACACTCTAACTGAATCCTCTAAATGCCTTCCACGTGATTAATATGCTCAGTTAAGATCTTGTACTTTTGGATCAATATTTGAATTTGTCAGTAACTATCTACATGAGACATTTTCAAAGTTGAAATATGTAAAATTTTTACAGGCAAACATTTGCAATTGATCTTGATGAGAAAGAACTCTCAATTGGAAGCTTACCTTGTTATCTCCAAAGAATTTTACTCTTCTCATAGTGGATCTTTATTATAAAAAGTTCACTCTCCAGGCGCCTGGGTGGCTCAGTCAGTTGAATGTCTGACTCTTGATTTCGGCTCAGGTCATGATCCCAGGGCCATGGGATGGAGCCCCGTGTTGGGCTTTGTGCTGAGCTTAGAGCCTGCTTGGGATTCATTCATTCATTCATTCATTCATTCATTCATTCATTCTCTCCCTCCCTCCCTCTCCCCTGCTCATGCTCTCTCTCTAAAATTAAAAAAAAAAAAATCACTCTGTGATTTTCATCAATAAAAATGTAATGGAAATTTTTCTCTCATTAGATAAGTACCTGCATAATATCTTCAATTTTGTGGCTTATTTTCTGACCCTTTACAGAAAAGTTTGCAGCCTCCAGCTCTAGAGGCAGAGAGGCAATAAATAAGTAAACTTTTTAAAAACTTTTTTAGTTTTTCAAAAAAAATTTAAAACATTTTTATTTATTTATATTTAATCTTTATACCCACTGTGGTTCTCGAACTCACGACCCCAAGGTCAAGAGTGTACATGCCTCTGACCGAGCCAGTCAGGCACTCCAATAAGTAAACTTCTGAAACTAACATGACCTGAGATGGTGAGATGATAAAAACAATAGGATGATGTCAATAAAACTAGATGTTTGTTTTCTTGAGGTGGTAACATTCAGCTGGGCCAAGAATGAGAACAAAAAAAAAATGACAGCTGAGGGATGAACTGGGGGACTCCAGGCTGAGGCTGTTTTGGGGAGTCCCAAGACCCACCCATACATTCAGTGATTCACTAGTAGGCATTCCGGGGCCCAGAGATTGTTAGGGCTATAGTTTCTTACACTAATCTGCAAGGGAAAAAGACACACTGGGTGAAGTTTAGATGCTACAGGATCATAGATGCAGTGTTTTGCCCAGGGACACCCACTTAAGCCTTAGAGTTCAGGCCTTTTGGGGTGGAAGGGCTGGTAACATAGGCACAGATCAGCCACAACTACTGAAATACCAGAAGAAAGCAGGTGTTCAGTACCCCAGGTAGACAAAACAGCCTTATTAACATAGGGACCATTTCAGAAGTCAAGTTCTCACACACTTGCAAGCAGGCCCTTCTAATGATAGCAACTTCAGGCTTGTTTATGTTAACTCTTTACTGTGCAAACCTTAAATCAAGAAACAGGAAGGTGAGTGTGGAGGAGTAAGGCCTCTAAGATGAACTTGGAGAAGGAGAAGGGGGTTAGGAATCAGGTGCATGGGGCTTTGCAGATCATGGAGAGGAGTTTGGATTCGCGCTAAGTGCAGAATCCATCATGGAGAGTGTTAAGGGAGTGAGTTGATCTCATTTATGCTTTGAGAAAATCACTCTGCACTATTAAGGATGCAGAAGAGAAAGAGAAGTAATCAGAAAGTTGGGAGGCTGTTATAATAGTCCACGCAAAAGACATTTTTAACTGAGGTGGCAGGAATGAAAATGGAGAGAACGCTAGACAAATACAGGACGTATTTTGGAGGGAGAGCCAGTGGTCCATTCTGATGAATTGGATGTGAGGGCATGACAGAAAGTGAGGAATCAAGGCTGTTAATTTCTTGCTGGAGCGGCTGGCTCACTGAGACGGGAGAGTACTTCCAGAGAGACAGTTGAACAGGAAGAAATTCAGAGACCTGAGGATTAAAGGGAATGCAAGAAAACTGGTAGGTTTGGGGGTGAGAAAATAAGCTCGTGTCTGGTAGCTTCTATGTTGTTCATTTCATCAGCTGAGGGTGAGGAGGTGGCAAAGAAGGTGGAGGATAAAGTTTTGAAATGGTCAGTTTGGGATGTGGGAGAGTGAATACATAACAGAAAATACATAATTACCCTTTGAATCCATTAGACGTTTTGTGAGTGGACACTAAGGGGACATCTTCTCTGTCTGACAAAGCCTGCCTAAGACAGTGGTAAGAATTTGACATTTTTGATCCTTAAGGCAATTCAAAGGGAGAATTCTCTGTACCCCCAAACCCCCCATTTGTAGTTACTGTTTGTCACAATGGTTAGTTGTCCATTAAGTGACTTTAAGGATCTTCCATGTTGTCCTGTATGACAGAAAATCAGGAAATATATTCATCCTAAGGTTGGTTGCATTCATGGTCACAAAAGGGCTGCCAGTACCAGTTAGAACTACATGCTTCTTTGCTTTCATCTAGTTGGGAAGCAGATAAAAACCCTTTTTCAGAACCATGAGCTTAAAAGTCCTTCAGTTTAGCCTGATTGAGTCATTTTAAGACACAAACCAAACCCCAGACTAAGAAGACCTGGGGAGTACCATGTGCTGATTGGCTCAAATCTGGGTTACTGAACTAAATCACTGCTGCTGGAGGCAGAGAGTGGGGAGTGTGAGTGTGGGTGGCTGGGGGTTCGGGGAAGTCATCAATCACAGCAGGCTTAGACTGGTGAACTGAGCAAGCAGGGTCTCTCCCTGAATCACTTGCTCTACATAAGGGAGGAGGGGATTCCTGAATAAAAGCATAACTTTATTAAGAAGGAAGGAGGTAATGGATAGTGGGTATGCTGCAAGGAGTTGTCCCCTGCGGAAATTAAAGAGTGAGATACAGTTGTTATACTTGATGGCCCATATTAAAATTTTGTTAAAAATACAGTTTTTATAATACTACACCAAAGGCCAAGTAGAGGATGGAGAAAGAATATCCTTTAAAACTTTGGTTCTTATAAGATCCAACTAGTAATTGAAAGAGACCCTTGTGGCATCTCTATACTGGAGAGTAAGAGTCAGGAATGCTTATAAAGTCAGTGGGATTGGGGCGCCTGGGTGGCTCAGTCGGTTGAGTGTCTGACTTCGGCTCAGGTCATGATCTTGTGGTTCACAAGTTTGAGCCCCACATTAGGCTGTCTACTGTCAACATGGAGCCCACTTCAGATCCTCTATCCCCCTCTGCCTTTTCCCAGCTTGTGCCCTCTCTCTCGCTCTTTCTCTCTTAAAAATGAATGAACATTAAAAAACAATAAAGTCAGTAGGATTGATTTTCCAGAGATAGCTTGATATGATGGAAGGAGCACGCACAGAACCTGAATTCTGAGGACAGCACACTGAAGTGCGTGTGACTTAGGGCCTGGCTGACTTCATAGGAAAACACACCTGCCTAGTAGTGGAGCTTTGATGTGTCTCCTGTTACGGACCTAGCCCGTGACAGGCACCCGTTAGCTGGTGGCTTGTAGGAAGGGAAAGAGTGAGAAGAGTGTCTGTGTTACTCCAGCATCGTGAATGACCCTTTTTGAATCATAGAAAATAAAATGTAATGAACACAATTTAATCTTTCTTTAGTAAGTTAGAAAAGCCTTGAAAATTTGTAGTGATTGGGGCGCCTGGGTAGCTCAGTCAGTTAAGCATCTGACTCCTGATTTTGGCTCAGGTCATGATCTCACGTTTCATGAGTTCGAGCCCAACATCGGCCTCTCTGCTGACAGTGTGGAGCCTGCTTGGGGCTTCTCTCTCTCTCTCTCTCTCTCTCTCTCTCTCTCTCAAAATAAACTATTTTTTTTAATTTTTTTTTTAACGTTTATTTATTTTTGAGACAGAGACAGAGCATGAACGGGGGAGGGCCAGAGAGAGGGAGACACAGAATCCGAAACAGGCTCCAGGCTCTGAGCTGTCAGCACAGAGCCTGACGCGGGGCTCGAACTTACGGACTGCGAGATCATGACCTGAGCTGAAGTCGGCCGCTCAACCGATTGAGCCACCCAGGCGCCCCTCAAAATAAACTTTAAAAAAATTTTGCAGTGATTTAAATCTTAAATACTGTCACTGAAGGAAGTTTAGAACAGTCTAAATATGTAGCAGTCCCATGTCATGGTCATACCTGAATGTTGTAAAACATAAATTTCAGGTATACTGTCCTTACCATCTCATTTAACTTTTTATGAAAGCCTGAAAAGCTCAGTAATTCAACTTTCTTAAGATTACTTGCTATTTAATTTTTAGATAAATAAAAGTATTTGTAGTTTTGACATATTAAATTTGGAGGCAAAACTGAATGATGTTTCTTAAAAATCCATTATCTGCCTCATCACATTTAGGCAAATAAAGTCTGTGGATTGCCCCCAGGTGCTTTTTGTAAACATATACAAATGTTTGAGGGCACCTGTGTGGCTCAGTCAGTTAAGCATCCAATTCTTGGTTTTGACTCAGGTCATGGTCTCATGGTCCCTGGGTTCGAGCCCCGCATCGGGCTCCACGCTGACAGCATGGAACCTGTTTGGGATCCTTTCTCTCCCCCTGTCTCTTCCCTTCCCCCACACTTGTGCTCTCTCTCTCACCCTCCCTCCTTCAAAAGTAAATACACTTAAATAAATAAGTTTTTATATTATAGATCATCTATATAATATTTATTACTGGCAAAAAATTATAGACTGATCCAGTATATATTTACACTTTAAATCTAAGCCACCTAACGTTATTCGTTGACATTAAGTTTACCAGTCCCTCATATCCTTTGACTTTTATTGAATAAAGAACATACTAACTTTTGGTCCAGTACTTAAATTATTGTGCTCAATTTTTCACACATAAATCCCATATGTTAATACATGGTAAACTGTTCCCATACAGTTTTGATTTTTTACAGTTACATCTTTGAACAGGTTTTACTTAATGACCTCCAGTCCCTGGTTTACTATATTGTAATTACTTAGAAGGACTGACAGATTAATCATTGTATGCTATAAATTGTAGATTGTATACAACATAGTTTAAATTTATCAGAATGTTTTCTTTAGAGACCAAAATGTCTTTCTTCATCAAAAGATACCAAGACAGCTTATCTTATTAAACTGTCTCTGGGCACCTTGGTGGCTCAGTCAGTTAAGGGTCTGACTCTTGATTTTGGCTCAGGTCATGATCTCATGGTTATGAGATTGAGCCCTGCGCCAGGCTCTTGCTGAGTGTGGAGCCTGCTTGAGATTCTCTTCTTCGCCCCTTTCTGTCCCTCCACTGTGTGCTCTTTCTCAAAAATAAATAAATAAAAATGTCTCTATGTTTGCATTATTTGTAGCGGATTTATAGTTTGAAACAAACCCACTCTCGTATTTCAATTATTTTACCAGAAGTACTTATGTTCTAAGACTGAATTAGCTGCTGAAAATGAATACATTTTTATGGGCTGCAGTTCATGAAGAAAGGACAATACAAATCCCTGATTTTTAAGTTAGAAAATACAGAGAACTGGGAAAATTTTTTAAGCAGCAGAAATGGGCTACACAAGATGAATAACAACAAATACAATTTTTTTTATAAAGATGAGCAATTTGGGGACACCTAGTTGGCTCAGAAGAGTATGCGACTCTTGATCTTAGAGTCATGAGTTTAAGCCCCACGTTGGGTGTAGACCCTACTAAATTTTTTTTAACTTTTTTAAAAAAATCTAAATAAATAAAACAGATTAGCAGTTTGGGGGCACATGGTGGCTCAGTTTTGTAAACAAGCATCTAGCTTCAATTGGATCATGATCTTACAGTTCTTGGGTTCAAGCCCCACATTGGGCTCTCTGCTGTCAGTGCAGAGCCTGCTTTAGATCCCCTGTCTCCCTCTCTCTGTGCCCCTCCTCCATGTGTGCACTCTCTCTCTCAAAAATAAATAAACCTTTAAAAAAAAAAGTTTTATTTCTTCCCTGAAATCTTGTTTAAAAAACAAAAATTGGCACCTGGGTGGCTCAGTCGGTTAAGCGTCCAACTTTAGCTCAGGTCATGATTTCACAATTTGTGAGTCCAAGCCCCACGTCGGGCTCTGTGCTGTCGGGGCAGAGCCTGGAGCCTGCTTTGGATCCTCTCTACCTCTCTCTCTCTGCCCCTCCTCCACTTGTGCTCTCTTTCTGTCTCTCAAAAATAAATTTTAAAAATTAAAAAATAAAAAAACACTGTTTTATAAAGTGATGTGAACTTGGCTTTTTCCCAGATATCTGTCTATATGGTTGAAGATTTCTTTTGAGATCTATTCACATGGTGTCCTTCCTACCTGTTGCCTTTCTCAGTTTGTGTTTGCTTTTCATCTCCCCTTCAGATGAGATACTGAGTAACAGTAACTAATGTTCAGAACTAATGTTCAGGTAGCAGATAACTGAATATACTCTGATATTTAATTATTGTGTAATATTTGTGCATTTCTCCACATAATTATATAAAGATTTAACATGTATCTAAAACGTGTATTTCTGAATAATTTAAAGTTTGTGATTGCCTAATTTTCTTGTATAAATGTTATTTTCTCAAAAATGCAGTGTGAACTGTAGCCTGAAGAAGTATTCTGTATTTTTGCCTTTCCTTCCTCTTTCCTTTTCTTTCTTTCTTTTATTATTTTTTTAAATCGAGGTACAGTTGACACACAATGTTACATGAGTTCCAGGCGTACAACATCGTGATTGGACAAGTTTACATGTTCTGCTGTGCTCACCGTGGGTGTCGCTACCATTCATCCCCATGCGATGTCATTCCAGTTCCATTGACTGTATTCCCTATGCTGTGCCTTTTATCCCATGACTTATTCATAACTGGAAATCTGTATCTCCCGCTCCCTTTCACCCATTTTGTCCATCCCCCTCCGCCCTCCCCTCTGGCAACCATCAGTTCTCTGTATTTGTGAATCTGTTTCTTTTTTCATTTAGTCTTGGTTTTGAGCTATTTTTTCTTAAGTACACACTCATTCTTTGGTACATACTTTTCCGTGTTTCAGAAAGTATGTGTCAGCTGTAGAAATGGAAACATCTGTAACAGGTATATTACAACTTTTGGATTTTATCATTATTTAGCTACGGCTCCTTCTATCCACATCTGGGATGCAATGAACAAGCAGACTTTATCTATACTGAGATGCTACCATTCGAAGGGAGTGTGTTCAGTCAGCTTCAGTGCTACCGGCAAACTCTTGCTGTCTGTGGGGCTGGACCCAGAACATACGATTACCATTTGGAGATGGCAGGAAGGTAGGGTTCTTTTTTCTTGGTGATTTTTAAAACTAAGAATACCAGGGTGATATGAACTCTGTTTCATATTTGCTTTAACTTAGTGATTGAAATCGTTCTTCATTTCAGCCCTGCAACACACACAGTACACAGCTGGTATCACTCACTGTATGTTGCACTTTAAAAACTCAGTGAAAGAAGCTCACAAAATAGAAACATATGCAAGTTACTAATACTATACGTAATTCACTGCTCTTTCAGTAAGAAACTGTATGTAAGTCTCCTTGTTAATTCTTATTTGCTTGGTCATGGAGGGTGTTAAGAACGGAAATGAAATACCAAGTGATAATGAAAGATGAACAGGATCATATTGCTTACCATACTTTAGATAAAACTTTCCAGTTACGTGGCTGCTCCAAAAAGTGAAGTTCACAGAGCTACATAGGAGAAAGTAAGATGTGATTTCTAAAATCTAGAATGGCCCTTCAATGAGAATAAAGCTCCCATTAATACACATGTCACTTGAGAAAGTATGTAAAAAGGACCTTCTCCGCCAGTAATCGTCTGTCATCTGGCGGCTAGGTAGCGATGCAGAGGACACGCGCAAGTATTTATTTTTTGAACGATATATTTTGAGTAGCTGTTCGATCTGGCAAAAGCTATCTTAGTTCCTCTGCTAACTTAGGTAATTTGTTGTCTCTTCTTATCAGGTGCCAAAATTGCCAGCAGAGCCGGTCACAACCGACGCATTTTTGTGGCAGAATTCCGACCAGATTCAGATTCCCAGTTTGTCTCTGTGGGAGTCAAACACGTGAAGTTCTGGACACTGGCAGGAAGGGCTCTTCTTAGCAAAAAAGGGCTCGTGAGCACCCTGGAGGATGCCCGGATGCAGACCATGCTTGCTGTGGCGTTTGGTGCAGTATGTCTCTTAAACCGCGTGTGCTTGTGGAACTCAGTCACGGCAGTTGGACTGCTTTGAATTTTCTTGCTTCAGATAGATAAGCCACATTCGTGTTGTCATATGGCACCGTGACCCACTAACCATTCCATATGTCCCAGTCCTGCGTATATTCCACCTTTCAAAATCTGGTACTTTCAGAAATCAGGGAGTAGGAAAGAAAATTAATGAGGGAGAAGGATTATAATGAAACATTTCAGTCCTTGGGCCACTGCCAGCCATTCTCAAAAGCCTTCGTTAATTTTGTAATTGTCACCCTAAGTCCCCTAAAATGTCTATCCTTCTAGTAGTTCCTCATAATCCTAAAAATTTGTCAGAATGAAGAAAGATGAATCAAGAAATGTAATTTTTCTAGTGTTTAAGGTGGTACCTGAGTTTAGGATTTCTTTTGCTCTCTATCAACTTAACTCACTGTTTATCACATAGTTGGAAGTGCTCTGGGCCAGTGCAGCTCTTTCAGAGTAGGAAGGAGAGCAAGATTCCCAGTCTTCACAGAGGGTGTTCCAGAGCCGTCCCCGCCCCCACATCCCATTGGGTTTGTGGTTTACAATCCACATCTCTAATACCCTGAGCCCTGGCCACACTTTTTAAATCCTTTGGTACATCAAAAACCTTGGTGAATTTTCTGTACTAAAGTGTTTATGGGGCTGGGAATGTAACGCACGAAGAAAATTATACTTTTAGAACCTTTAAGCACATGATTTTAACAAAAAGATCATTGAAAATGTTGGTCATACCATGTCAAACTTCCGTTAAACATTTTGGGGATTCATAATATAAGATGGGTAGGGTAGTTCCTTTCCAGAAGAAAAACCCACCCCTTCAAATGCTTCTGGCATTTAATTTGCCTGTGTTGACTTAACTTGTTTCATGTATAAAATTCCTTATGTACCCAGTTGCCTATTCCCAATAGAAAATAAACTTGAAGACTAAAATATTAGTCCTGATTGACTTCCGGTTAAAGCAGCAGTGAAATCAGAATGTTTTGTTACATAGCAAGATGGACTGATGTTCAGTTTAGGCCTGTTTGAACACCCTCCATGCCTAGGGTTACAAAAAAAAAAAAAGCAAGGGAAGTAAAATCTTGGTTTCTACGCCTAGAGCATTTACATTCTTATTGAAGATAAGGCATGAATTAATGATGCTCCTAGATGACAAGTATAATTATTGTTATCCAAATAGGTACAGAGAATATGCATGACTGCATATTCAAAGTAACATTAAATTGTCGTAGGCAGGGGCGCCTAGAGCATGCGACTCTCGATCTCTAGGTTGTGAGATTACTTTAAAAAAATTGTAGGGAAATTAAACATAGAAACTATGTTCTTGTCAGAAAGATTAAAGAAAATGTTTTGTTGTAACTCAAAATCTTACTTTCCTATTAGTTCTTTCCATATCGTTTTTGTTGAAAGATCTTGGACCAGTTGCTCTGAAAGTGAAACTAAAATGGATGAAAATAGCACATGATGCAGAATTTAATTTCTCCAGTTTCCGCATAAATGAACTCTATCAGGATTGCATTCTCAAAGTGATCTAAAGCACTATTACTTTGGGCACCTTATCAAATTTATGTTGTATTGCAGAAATGCACTGATTTTTGCCGTTTTGATTTTGAGAAATCATGGCAAATGTTAATTTCATATATAACCTCATGAATTAGTGAAATTTAAACTCATACAACATTGCTATAAGTTGTGTACGTAGTTTTACTTTCTGTGGCAAAATACTTTATCAAAACTAGTGAAATGTTATTTTCACTTCCTGTTCCTACTCTTTTTTTTTCACTCTCAGTTACTGATGACCTCAAGTTATTTCTCAGGCAGCTGGAGGGAAGCAGCCTAAAGGGACGATGTAAACCAGAATTCTAAAATTTTGCATTGGAGGGAAACTTGGTGCCTGAACTCCCTCGTTTTAC
This sequence comes from Acinonyx jubatus, assembly GCF_027475565.1. NCBI lineage: Eukaryota > Metazoa > Chordata > Mammalia > Carnivora > Felidae > Acinonyx > Acinonyx jubatus. The sequence continues at coordinate 129,679,842 of NC_069386.1, read as the reverse complement.
ACATGAAAAAGCTGATAATCCTAGAGATTAAAAAAACTCACTGAAGGTTATTCCAGCAAATAAGCAACAGAATAGACTAAAAGGCCCTGACAAAACTAAACCTCAAGTTCAGACATGAACCCGTTTGCCGGGTCCATGGTTTCTCCCACTGTATCATGTTCTTTGTATCTGAGAATGTGAGGTAGGCCACACTTATGGTAGAGAATTGCGTCTGTTTCAACTCTATTTGAACTTTTGATGAGTTTGTCTCCCCCTTCCCCGCTCCTTTTCAGAATAACTTGACGTTTACAGGTACCATCAGTGGAGATGTCTGTGTGTGGAAAGATCACATACTGTGTAGGACCGTGGCCAGAGCTCACAACGGGCCTGTGTTTGCCATGTTCACCACACTGCGAGACGGACTTATTGTGACCGGAGGCAAGGAAAGGCCGTGAGTCCTGTTCCCACAACCTAACCACACGTTCATGCACTGGGGGCTGCCTGCAGTTTGCAGTGAATTATTCTAGTTATTTCTAGACTACACGGATCATCCTCTCTGACCTTCTTCCTCATGTGCTTCACCTTTATTGCCTTTTATGTGCCTTCCTGTTGACTATTAATTTCTTAAGTCACTTCTGACTTATTTCACAGTGTAGAGACACCTTAACCCCAACAGTTGGGGCGATAGCTTATTTCTCTGAGGTATGGTTTAGGTGGTTATCGTGTAGGCAGAGAACTGATTTCCCTCATGTCTGTATGCCTGGATAAGTATTTGCTGGGGAAGAAGTGACCCATGGGAGAATCTTTGCCCTCAAACCCAGGACGTATCTTGACTGCCTGCTCTCTCCTTTTTGGCCCAAACAGACACTGAGGGGTAAGGTGCATACAGCTGGCGGCCTCAGAAAGGTGTGAGGACACTAGAAACAAACTGCCTTGTTTGCTTTTGCTTGAGGCAATCTCGTTACATAAAATTGTGTAACGAAAGACGTTTTTCTGAGTGATTTGAAAACCTCCCAGAAGAAGCCAGATACTAATGGATTTTCTGCCAACATACTCCTATGCTTGTTAAAATGTAGTGTTTGCGGGGCCAGGAAGCACGCACATGTCCATCCAGGATGAGGGAACCCACCTAATCAAACACCAGTGCAGCGGCTTTTGTGTTTCACAAAAACGAACCCTGTATTGTGGTCCTGGGCGTGCTTTTCTCCTAAGACAAGCAATTCATCTAACAGAAAATAAAGGAATACATTTTTCAGTTCTCCCAAGAGAAAAACCATAAATGGGCTATGTTTTCTCTTTTCTGTCTTACCCTGACGCTGCTGTTTCCCACACGCCTTCTGTTCAGCACGCCTCTGCCCATTAGTAGCCTGCTGGATGGTTTCAGTGGGTATTTTAACAATGATACGAAGGAAAGCGCACCCCTTTTGGCCATTAAAGATCTCTTCTCTAGCATAGCACCTGTAATCCTGTTATCTAGCCTTACGTTTCCATTGTCATTTTAACATTAAACATCATTCTGCACATTTCCTTAATCAAGAGGATACATTATATGGGGGCGGGGGGATGTGGAGAACTAAGGAAGATTACATTCATGTCAGAAAAATGAATTTTCATCAGGTAAAATTTGCTTCAACTGAATGGCTGAAATACAGTGTATCTTAAAGTTGCCACAGAAAGTTTAGAGACTACAAAAAGTGAATATCGGGCCCCCCCCCTTTTTTTTTTTTTACTGTTCTGCTTGTATAATTTAGTATTTGTTTGTAATAAAAGTGATTTGTAATAGCTCATAAAAATGCTTATTTGGCTTGGGTTGCTCTTAGGTCAAGAGAAGGAGGAGCGGTCAAGCTGTGGGATCAGGAACTGAGGCGGTGCCGAGCCTTCAGGCTGGACACGGGACAAGCCACGGACTGTGTCCGCTCCGTGTGCAGGGGCAAAGTAAGATGTTCCGAGAGCCGTTCCGGTGCAGCCAAAAGTAGAGAACGGTTATTCTTGCAGTTCCCTTGCCCTCTGCAACTTGACGAGTGACACTTGCAGAGGAGTCTGCTTGCTGGCTACGCTCTGCCTTTTCCCGGCCGCCCCCGCAGCCCCGCGGGCAGCGCCGGTGTGCCTTCTGCCTCCCGGCCACGCTTAAGATGAGAAGCTACTCCCCGGTCTCAACACAGTATTTAAACCTCCATGTTTTCTTGAATCTACTAATTCAACCGTGGTGGGCAGAAGTGAAATTTCTTGGCAGTTGAATCAATTTTGATTACAGCAAAATTTTGTTAAATTTTATTTTTAAATGTACATTTCTTTTTTTTAATTAAAACATTTTTTTCATGTTTATTTTTGAGTGGGAGAGAGACAGCACGAGCATGGGAGGGGCAGAGAGGGAGACAGAATCCAAAGCAGGCTCCAGGCCTTGAGCTGTCAGCACAGAGCCCAAAGTGGGGCCCGAACCCACGAACTGTGAGATCATGACCCGAGCCGAAGTCTGATACTTAACCGACTGAGCCACCTAGGTGCCCCAATGCTCATTATTTTTGAGAGAGAGAGAGAGAGCGCAAGAATGGGGAGGGCAGAGAGAGAGGGAGACAGAGGATCCAAAGTGGGCTCCACACTGACAGCACAGAGTCCGAGGTGAAGCTTGAACTCATGAAATATATCATGACCTGAGCCAAAGGCAGACACTCAACTGACTGAGCCCCCCAGGCACCTTAATTTTATAAGTACTCAACCCCCCGCCATGCATGGGGCTCAAACTCAAAACCCCCAACATCAAGAGTCATATGCTCTACCCAGCCACCCTTTTTTTAAAAAAATATTCACTCCTATAAAAAATTTGGACCATGCATGCACTGGCAATAAGTGTATTTATAAATTATATACATGTATTATCTTCAGTCCATGTATTAATTAGGCTTTTATTTATACTTCTTTTTTGTTTTTTGAAGTTTAGTTTGGAGAGCAAGCGAGACATGAACAGGGGAGGGGCAGAGAGAGAGGGAGACACAGAATCGAAGCAGGCTCCAGCTGTCAGCAGAGAGCCCGACACGGGTCTCAGACTCACGAGCAAGGAGATCATGACCTGAGTCGAAGTCAGACGCTCAACTGACCGAGCCACCCAGACACTGCTATTTATACTTTTTAACTAAAATGTAATACTTTCTTCCTGTATTCCAGCGCACTTGCACCTCTTTGGAGATCGTCAGATTAAAATATAGTCAAAGTCAGGGCTCTGTCTTAGAGAATAGTTCTGTTTTTTGGCAGACTCGGGGCTCTTGCAGATGCGCCTCTAGTCAAAGAAAAACCTCATGAGCTAATGATGGGCTTGCTACTATGTTAGTTCAAAGCAAAAAGTTCTCTGAAAGGTCAGTAGGGTCCTTAAGTTATTAAAAGACATTGCTGTAATTACGATAAATATATCAATCCCCTTGTGTTTCAGGGCAAGATCCTAGTTGGGACAAGGAGTGCGGAGATCATCGAAGTTGGAGAGAAAAATGCAGCCTGCAATATTTTAGTTAATGGTCATGTGGATGGGCCCATATGGGGACTAGTGACACATCCCTCCAGGGATTTTTTCCTTTCTGCCGCAGAAGATGGGACAGTGAGACTCTGGGATATTGCTGATAAAGTAGGTACAAACAGTTTTTGGCTTTTTTTCTTTTAAGTTACAATTTCTAAGGAGAGTGTAAGTCCCAAATTGCTAGCACAATTTGAGAAGAACTATTTGAGAATTATGTTGAAAAGGAACTTGTTTACTTTGTAAGTACTTAGTGTAGTTTTCTCTGGCTCTTTTGGTTCTTATGCAGAAGATGTTAAACAAAGTGAACTTGGGACATGCTGCTCGGACCGTGTGTTATAGCCCTGAAGGGGATATGGTGGCTATCGGAATGAAAAATGGAGAATTTATTATTTTACTGGTGAGCTCCCTAAAGATATGGGGAAAGAAGAGAGATAGACGATGTTCAATCCATGATATCAGGTTAGTCAACAAATGGAATAGAACTTCTAGTATATGTATTCTTAAATGACCCGGGTTGCATTTGAAAACAGGTCCTCATTAGTGCCTATAGCATTTTATCACATCATCACTTGTATGCTGAAATATGGCTGTTTGTGTGCTTCTTGCCGAATTATTAATCTAGTGGCATCAACCACAGTGCCTTATAAGAGCACGTACTCAGGGAACGCTTGACGATGAAGCGTCACACTGGACAGGTCCAGCAAGTTCATCCTGCCAAGAATGATCTTCTGCTGTACCGAAGAGAGCCATCTGTCCTGTAGACGTCAGCCTGGAAACTAAAGCTGCAACCCCAACTCTCAACTGCGTAGTTACTCGTTTAATTAACACCCATCAAACATCTATGCCCCAGAGTCTGAATTAATTAAACTTTAAACTTTTCTTGAACCTTTATATTCCAGTGCTTAAACTTATGTGGACAGTGGCTACCACTTACCAAGTGCCTCTGTGTGATCAAGACGGATTACTGAATCTGCTTGCACCCTTCACCGTAAAACCCTTTTACAAATGAAACCGTCCTCAGGACTTCACTATATAAACTTCTTATAGGTCCCCTATTCCCCTCAAGAACCTGCGTTGTCCCAGATCATTTCCCATGATCACTAGGCATATACTTGTGTCTTCAAGTAACTTCTTCCAAGCTTCAAATAGTGTTCCTTCACCAGATAACCTGAGGGGACTTAAGCAGGTCTGTGTCCTTTGCTGTTAAGATACCATGATTCCAGATGAAAGAAACCTATCTTGGTGAATTTGGCGAACTATGTAACTTAGCAATTATGTAATTGTTAGTGGCTTTTTCAAAACCTACACTTTTAAGGGAATTGGCACTTGAAATAACATGTAAATTTTGTTCCACATAACACAAATAGAATCTCCATACACACAATCAGTTGTGTCCACCAGGTAAATCTGCTTGAGGCCAGATCACACACATACTTGTTTTTGAGGTAGAATGGAAGTTACTGGTCTTAAATATTTATGATTTCATGTGTGCTGATGTATCTTTCACATATTTTATTACCTCTCCAGATTTAGTCCGGATTCCCGGTTTCTGGCAGTGGGTTCTAGTGAGAACTCGGTGGACTTTTATGACCTAACATTGGGCCCCACCCTTAACAGAATCAGTTACTGCAGAGACATTCCCAGCTTTGTCATTCAAATGGACTTCTCTGCAGATAGCAGATATCTCCAGGTACAGTACCTGTGTCCTACATCCAGTTCACAGTAGCTGTTTTTACATTGTTAAGTGGATGCATTTATAACTCCTGAGTTTCAGAGGGGCACCTAGCTGGCTCAGTCAGCAGAGCATGGGATTCTTGATCTCAGGGCCGTGAATTCGAGCCCCACATTGGGTGAGAGCTTCCTGAAAAAAACTCCCGAGTTCCAGAGCTTCTGAACTCTTGCCTTTGTTTACTCTTCACTGTTTCTGCATTCTTTAATATCCTGTTCTTCTCAGATCTTTTCTCCGTCTTCTTCTGACAGATTTTTGTAGTCATCATTAATGTTCTTAATGTTGGAAATGTAAATGAAATAGCACGCTTTGCTAGTATACTCTAGCCTTCTGATGTGTCTCTTGCATTAATGGAATTCTTGTCCCATTTTAATACGCTGAAAGGTCTCCACTGGTTGCTATAAACGACATGTCTATGAAGTGCCTTCGGGAAAACCTGTTCTGGATCAGGCCACCATGGACAGAATTACTTGGGCCACATGGACTAGGTAAACTGGAAAATCCTGCTTCTGAACAGTTAGAGCCATTCCACTAGGAAACAGTGGTCAAGTTCTAAGTTTGTTACTGTTTCTCGAGTTCTTCCTAAGAGAAGAATGATACGCTCATGCTGGGACTCCTTGTGACTGGACATATTCTCATGCTTTATCAAGGTTAAAAACCTTTGAAGATACCCTGATATTTTCCTTAACATATTAGGTTTAGTAACCAGCAATAAAAACACATACTGGGTACTGTTAAGCAATCCTATCATTTCTCTACCTAAAGGAATGCAATCTTGCAGCTGTTAGAAATGAAATTCTACAAATTTGCTGTGTAACAGATAACCATGAGTATCCATCTTTTTAAATTCCTGTAGCATAAGCATCTTTATTAATTTTAAAGAACATAATTAAGTAGAAATTAATTACCAAAAGCCTTTTTCAGTGTAGTACATCCGTGTTTGCTATCGTACATTTTCTTTATTCCTTCCCTCTAGTATTCTAGGAGATGAAGTTCTGGGAATCTGGTCCAGACATGCTGAGAAAGCCAATGTCAACTGTGCCTGCGTATCTCATTCAGGAATCAGCCTTGTAACAGGAGATGACTTTGGGATGGTTAAGTTATTTGACTTCCCATGTCCTGAAAAATTTGTAAGTTTGTGTTTGGTTTTGTTTTTGATGTAGTTTTCTAGTTTAGACATCTGATCGTTAGTACTTCTTCCATAATTTAATAGCTATACATGTTAGTCTCCTGGTTTAGAAACACTTAATTTTCGTTCCTAAGGTTTTTTCAAAACAAAAAATAAAAGCTTTTAGAAATTATCTCCCCGTGCCCAAGTAACACCATCTTTGCAAACTATCCTAATAGAGCTGTGATTATTAGACTTTTATTAAACCTTTAATCTATTTCCAAGTTTCAAATTCTCTTCCTCAAAGGAAAATTTTCAGAGTGCCTGGAGACATCTGACTGCTCAAAACGCCTGGTCCGTTAAGGTGCAGATCCATTACTAACTCTGAAAAAGCAATGTTTATTTATTTTGAGAAAGTACTCAAGCAGGGGAGGGGCAGAGAGAGAGAGGGAGAGATTGAGAACCCCAAGCAGGCTCCACACTGTTAGGACAGAGCCCGATAGGGTGCTCAGTCTCATGAACTGTGAGATCATGACCTGAGTCGTAATCACGAGCTGGACGCTTAACTGACTGAGCCACCCAGGTGCTTGTAAAAAAGCATCTAATAACGCTGCATGTGGTCTGAAGAGCCTACTCTCTCCGCAGCTCGTGATGGAGACGGGGTTCCGGACAGGAACCTTTGATTTTCACGTGCCTCACACATCCTAAGCTTTCTTTTTCGTTGTTTTTTCAGGCAAAGCACAAAAGGTTCTTGGGTCATTCACCTCACGTGACCAATATTCGATTTACCAGTGGTGATCGGCATGTCGTTAGTGCAGGAGGTGATGACTGCAGGTTGGTAACTTTCCTAGCCAGAGAAGAACAGACTATCTTTAGTTTTATGAAGAGATCTAATATCACTATATAACTGGGTAGCTGGTTCTGTGGAGTCACGTACTACGAAAATACAAAATAAAATGAATTAATGAGACTTTTTATACATGTCATGATTTGAAAGCTCATTAAAAAACTGAAAATCTAGAAATATAATGAACTCACTGCATTTTTTTTATTGCAGTTTATTTGTCTGGAAATGTGTACATATGCCTCACTAAAAGATACGGATGCTGAGAAGACTGTATAAACTAACAGCCTTGAGAGAGCAGAATTACAGACGAGGAAAAAAAAAAAAAGGCAAACAGAACCAAACCCTGCATGGGCAAGTGGTGCTAATTTAGGATTGTAACAGGGATAATGCCCAGAGTCATCAAAGTAGAAGACAGATAAGTTCAAGATACTTGCTGTGTGCACTGGGAGAACTGTCCATAATCCACACACTGCCAGACGGTTACATTTCAAGGAAGGATGGAAAAAACACTTGGTGAAAGCCAGCCCCGTTTGGGGGGAGGGTGCAGACTTGGCAGACCTGCTGGGGAGGTTGACAGGACCGCGCTTCTCAAAAAACAACAACAAAGCAAGACCTTAAAAACCCAACTTGCATAGTTTTCATCTTTTTAAGCAAACAGTTTTTCTTTAGAATTTCTAGTTTATTTTTAAGGTTCATTATTTAATGACTTATTTTTTTCCTCGTGTTTACATAAGGAAAGAAAACACACCATCACCCTAAAGGATCACAGCTTTCAAAAGGTGAACAATTATTTTCCCTAAGGACACACACACAAGCTTTACCGGAGAAGATAATGCTACTTAAGCATCAATAAACCTCTTTTTATAAAGGACACTTTTCTCCTGACAGTTTTAAATTCAGGAACAAATCCAAAGTTAGTAGTATATGAGCACTACATTTTCATGGTTGAGTTGTCGATCCTTTAATGTTCACAAGTCCTCTCTCTAGCTGAAAAACTAGAACATGATTATAGCTTCATCAATGAGAAAGTAGTATGCTGAACAGTCCTTTCCAGTGGTGTACAGGTTAAAGGTTTAGAGAGCAGTAGTAGTGAACCGGGAGAGCATACTGAATATTTAAAGACGTAGTCTAGTAGAAACACCTGTTTAACATGTACACTGAAATGTTCAAGGTCACATTTACAAAGTTAAACAATTCAGTAGCTCTTGGAAGTTTTTATAGCTTTTGTTTCTATTTAAAAAATTTACTAATTAGCTGTATGCCACCCCATAGGCTGACTTCCAGAAGGAATGAATACAGGTCCACTTGTAACACTTGTCTATTAAAATTCCTTTTTGGTGGATTAGGGCTGAACTGTTAGATCTTTATCCCTATTCACTTCAATGCTGCCAAAGATCAGTACTTGCCGTTCAGGAATTTGCTGTTTAGCCTGTCTGTAGTTTCCTGAAGATTGGAGATTATGTAGATTGCTATTTAAAAATATATTTTTCTAAGTGTGAAAAAGTTTAAAATGCTCAACTGGTCATATGAATTTTTATTTTAATGTGTTAATTATCTTTGTAGCATAATAGACCCCTTCAGGTTCTGGAAATCTCAGTTTGGCCTGAGCTCGATTTTGTATGCCCAACACCTTGGAAATACTAAAAACAGAAATAGCTGAATCATATCACAGAAAGCCTAACCGGTGATTGAACATGGTCAGTTTTAAAGCTCTGAATTGTAGCTGTTGTCTGAAGGACTGATTAAGGCATGATTAAGCTCGAAACATAAGCTCATAGTCACATCAATGGATTCTCCTAAATTGAGCCAAATTTTAGAATATGCTAATATTAAATTTCTATCCATGTATATTATAAAGGGGCTCGATAAATTAATTTCCCTGAACCACCCTCTCCCTTCCCGTTTTTGAGCCTGTTGCACTTTCAAACTTTCCTTCTGAGCCAGGTTTGCTAGCTTTTGGCTAAAGAGAAATCCCATTTCACGGTACAGGTAGAAACTCTAGTAATAACCGTAACAAAGTATAAGGCATAGAGCACAAAAATGCTTCCACTGCGTTTTTGTTCCAGCGGCCAGCCTACTAAGCCAGCCTTAATCCCTGCTGTCAGCTTCAGGACTCAAACTGTGGATTTTAAGTAGTTACCCCACAACCACCTTGTTTGTACCAGCCATCAGCTAAGGGAAGGTGAGTAACCGTGGTAGGTTATGAAGATTCTGCCCTGTGTTATTTTTTTAACCCAGAGATTTACTTTTATGTGCAGTATTTGACTAAGCTCCCGAATTTGTAACTTGAGAGTCCTGGCACGTTTGGTCCTGTTTCTGTGTATAAACGCACGCCAAAGCACACCGTGCAGGCTCGTGCCACTCGCTGCACACCACCGGCCACAGGTGTTCCTTTCCTTCTGGTGGTTCACGTTAGACCAAGTTATCCAACAGATGTAGAGTCAACCTCAGCTTGCCCGTAAACCAGAGCAGCTGAAGGTAACAAACTCTTAAATATGTTCCCAGGCAGTGTTTATTAAATGGCAAAAAAACAAAAAAACCCTGCTTTTAGCACGTCACTGACTTGTGAGATGGTTGAACCAAATCACTTAGGCCGTTTCCCGTTTATGTTCTTTGTAGTGAAATTAGGAAAATGCAACTATATGCCATTTATAAATGATGTTACTAAAAGTCTTAAAATTTCTAGAGATACAACTTAAATTTCTTCTGCAAAGACATAAAGCTCAATCTTAAGTAGCACTGGAATGAACAAATGCCTTAAATTCAGAGGAGTCAACTCTTTAGACTGAAGCAGAATGGTCATTTCACCCCAGCCTAACTACGTGAGGGCTCTGTCTTTCCCTACCAATCAGCACAGCGAAGTGCAACTTACAAATGGTTTAATAATTGGTTCTTTCTTCTACCCATGGAAAAGCAATGGCCTCAAAACAGACTGCTGGTTTCATGCTCTTAAACATGGACTTTTTACACATGCTGTTTTATTATCCCTTGGGTATGTAACTAATGAACTTTTAAGTTAGTTTAATTTGGTCCTGAGAATGTTTGGGTCTTTATCTCTTTTGCATTAGTTCACTCTGTTCCAACCAACTTTTTAGCTTTATTTTTTTTTTTTTAAAACTGCTGTACATCAAGTCTTTAAAATCAGTGATCCGTTATTTAATTCTAAAGCATCTGACACTTCTTGCCTTAACTATTTTAAAAACCACACACAGAAAACTGGGTGTTGATTCAATAGTCCAAAAGTTTAGTCCTACTTTGCAGTTTAGCCATCTGATTTCTGTAATTAGTCATTGAAAATACACTATTTAAATCTAACTTTTACATTGAAAAAATTTTCTGTGGATTTCTGAAAATGTTATTTTTCAGAATATGAAAATACATGTATAATCTTGTGAGTTTAAAGTCTGTTTTCTGATACCTTCTGTATATAGAACTGTAAAAAAAAAATTTGTATAATTTTGTGATAAAATGCATTCCCAAAATATTTATTTAAAAAGTGTTAACAGTAAAGCAATTGAAGGAACTGTTCCTGTTGTTTTGCACTTGCCATCGCAGCTGGCTTTCCTGGACACTGGTAAGGGACCAGCTATTTGGGAACCATTCACCAAAGCATCACTCAAGCCCAAAAGCCATGCTTTTCAAACTAAATTCGCTTGAAATTAAAAAGGATTGAGTGACTTTTTTCAGCTGCCTCCACACTTCTGGCCACTCCTGTTTTCACAGTGGATAACCCTTGGGAAAAGTGAGTGCAATCCAACTTCAGAGTTAGAATGCTCCTCTTACTAAACATGTATCAGCACCGACAATATCACCACACTGTAAATGCTGAGACTGAAATTGCAGTGTACAAACAAGCCTCAAAGGTTTTAATGGAATTTAGCTTTTCCTTTAAACTGTCTTTTCACAGTCAAAACAAACAAAAAACACCCAATGTTAAAACCACTTAATAAACTTACAAACTAGAAAAATTAGACACTTCAGATAGGCAATAAACTTCATATTATGAAAGCAATATATATTCCAAGTTTCAAAGGTTTGACAAGTTCTGCAGAGTATCTTTCATCAGTAGATGGAAACTTTCAAACTCCACAATCTTCTCCCAAGTAGCACTGTCATTCACTGAATAAACAAAAAATTTTTAATTAATGCCTTATATCCATATATACATATACACACACACCTAGTTACTAAAATGATTTTCACACAATGAACATCTGTTCGACAGATTTACAATGTAAGTACCAGATTGTTTTACAAAAAAATTCAATTGTATAAGGTAATGACATGTATTTAATTTCACAGGCCACACTAAAACTCTGTGAAATAATGCTAACAAAACGGATGTGAGATTTGTAAGCAGTATATATTCAGAAGGCAAATCTCAGCTGGAGATTACCTAAGTGAATAAGCAACCACTGGTAAAACAATTTCCAAAAGACCCTGTGTAATGAAACAGAGAAAAAAATCAAAGTGATCAATTCTCCCAAATCTGTAGATTTCTAATCTTTACCTGGTTTGAGGTCGAATCCATTTCAAGGCATGTCGTGGCGGTACAGTGATGGTGGGATGATAAAATGTGCAGTCAGGTCTGGTACACTGAGTGTTAAATCTGCAGTGCTAAATACAGAGTTTCAACATTTTTTAGAGAGACATATAGTCTAATATTTTAATACGGAAACCTTGAAAAATGAACCTCCCTCCCCCAAGACACAAAATCCTAGTCAAAGAGTAAGTTATCCAGCATATGATAAAAACTTCTAATCACCCTGCACATCTGACCCAACATCCCTTACAGTATCCATCCTTCACCGGACACCCTCATTTATGGCCCAAATGCAGTTGGGGGAAGTGAAAGTCTTTCATAATGGCCTTCAGGGTTCAATTTCAGAGAGATCATTTCACCCTGAGCAACTAAACAGGTGGAGATACATCTATCTTCAGCACACAGAGTGAAAACCGTCAGGACAAGTTTGGATGGTATTAAGTGGCACCACCAATTTCATCATTGCAGTTTCTGACACGAGTGGGAGAAAAACACACCCATAGGCTTCGGGGCAGAGAAGAATGGAAACTAAGCAAAGGGGAGCTTCACTCTGAGAGCTCACAATACTGACATTAGTTTCAGACCACTTGTCCTAAGGAGCCAAACAGTGGCTCACCCGACAGCCAAGAAAGAATTTAAATCATGACCTTAACAAAAATGAGGATCCAGGGAGTGTGGGTGGGGGGACCATGGATACCCAAGACATTCAATTTGCTAGTGATCTTGCAGGTCTCAGAATTAAGAGTTATCACTGAATCATTTTTGGGAAAATGAAAATTCTTACTTTTGGATGATAGAAGGGACATTCCATTTTCTTACAAGCAGGGAAATAACGACACAGCTGACTACTAGAAGGTGGTGCTGGTGTTGTAACTGCTGACAAAGATAAGAACAAAGACTGATCAAATTTGGCAAAATAATCTGTCATGCAGTCTACTGATGTTTTTATGGCAACAGTTATAAAATTAAAATGAGGTGGGGCTGGGGCGCCTGGGTGGCTCAGTGGGTTAAGCGTCCGACTTCGGCTCGGATCATGACCTCACCGTTCCTGAGTTTGAGCCCTGTGTCGGGCTCTGGGCTGACGGCTCAGAGCCTGGAGCCTGCTTCGGATTCTGTGTCTCATTCTCTCTCTGCCCCTCCCCCACTTGTGCTCTGTCTCTCAAAAATAAATGTAAAAAAAAAAAAAAAAAATTGAGGTGGGGCTCAGATGGTTTAGCGTTGTCCAACTCTTGACTTGAGCTCAGATCATGATCTCATCGTTCATGGGATCGAGCCCCCTGGCAGGATCTACACCGACAGCAGAGCCTGCTTGGGATTCTCTCTCTCCCTCTTTCTCAAAAGTGATTTATATATCCATTAGAGAAAATACTTCAGAATGCTACTGGACAGACACACTTGCTCTTTAAAGACTGGTTAAGTGATTCTGGCACAATAATTCCTAAAAATAAACTCATATAAAATCACAAATGTCATCTTCCACCTAAATGTAGTAGTGCACAGGGTCACATACCTGGTTTTAGAGGCAGTACTGGAATTCTTCTACTCATATGAGTGAAGGGACAATCTGGTTTAGTACATTTTGCATCATATTTACAATTTGGATGAACAAACAAACACTTCTCAGCAAATTTACAATTGGGGAAGGCTCTATAAAACAAAAACAATCACATTTACTTTTCTCAACGCATGATCAGTTTTTTTGTAGAGAGGCTCCTTATACCCCATCACTACTTGTTTTGAGAAACACAGAATAGAAAAAAAGGGAAACTCAATTTTTTGAAGTAAACTCTACACCCAACATGCGGCTTGAACTCACAACCCCGAGATCAACAGTCCCACTGCTCTTCCAACTGAGCCTGCCAGGCTCCCTGGGAAACTCAACTTTTAAGTGAGCGCAGATTTCAAAACAGAACATAGAAGTTTATCCGAAAGCCGAGGGTAATAACAGATTTTCAACTCAAGCAAGCCACCACCATGAAAGACAAAACAGTTTCTTATGGTAAGAATTCACACCACATACTCTGTCAGATCCATGTCTACAATCTTTTATGAATAAAAATATACTGGGCACAATATATGTGCAAGGCATTGCTACACAAAACAGACTCCTTCTCTGGTCTCCCTCTATGGACATCCATATCATTCTCACATCAAAATTTCCTTAAAGAAGTTAAAACACGGAAGAGCATCTGGGTGGCTCAGTTGAGCATCCAATGCTTGATTTCGGTGCAGGTCATGATCCCAGGGTTGTGGGATTGAGCCCTGTGTTGGGCTCGGTGATAAATGTGGAGCCTGCTTAGGATTCTCTCTCTTCCTCTGCCCCTCTCCCCCACTTGCAGTGTCTCTCTAAAATAAATTAAAATTAAAGTTAAAAAAAAATTACATGGAGAGATTCCACCTCTAGGGCCAAAAAAAAAATTTTCTGTTTTAATCTAAAAGCCACCTCTCAAAGCTCATGACACTGAATCAGCCAACTTCTAAGGAAAAATTATACCCAAGTCCAAAATGTTTTATCATTGCCTGTGACTATTTTTTTCTCCAATGTCTTAATAGCGGTGTATGTACACAATGCGTACAAACCAGGGCACTTACATACCTATCTCTTTAACGTGCAGAAGACTTCTCCCCCATCTCTCTACCCTGCCAAACACACACACATGTATGCTATTCTGGGAGGGCAATGGTTAAGTGTTACTGCAGTTAGTTACAAAGGTCAAACTTGTCCACAGGAAAGAAAAAAACCAGAATAAGCTCTAAGATCTAGAATTAACCCTGAAAATCAGCCATCAGCTTGCTGCTACTCACTTGCAAGGTGAAACAGGATGATGGTAAGCACACTCATCCCCATTTTTACAGGCAGGCCAGTACTTGCAACGCTCCAGAAGTTTTTCTGGTTTCTGGGCCACACTCAGTTCACTCATCTCAGCTAGAACCGGGAAAAGAATTAAAAGTATCTCATTAATTATGATCAATTTAGTATATAGCACCTTTAGTACATTTCCCTCAAAACCCAGGCTCAAACTCTTACATTCCTCTAGGTGCAGAGTCAGAAAAGAAACGAGTCCAATAATCTGGTTAACACAGATGACAGCCTGCTATATAAGGTCACCGGGAAGTAGGCTGAAGTTCTCACCACGAAGAGCAAAGTACTCAGGGGTGCTAAGTACCCCCAAACCCCAATTCCCAGTATTATTTCAGAGCCAAATTAAATGGGAAAGAGAGGGAAGAACGTCAAGTAGGGAGCCAATCAAATGAAAACTGGAAACACAAAGTGATAGAGAATGTGAACAAATTCTCACATTCAGACAAGACCAGGTGTAGTTCAAACACGGAAATCTTCCCACTCACCGAGGTATATACGCAGTTAGTTCTAAGTCCAGTTAATAAGAAACTCACATCAACGTGAGGAGAAGTTTTTGGCCTAAAATGGGTCACAAATGCCATTACCCACGGGGGCCTCGCAGACCACTGACAGTGAGCCTGGCTGGGTGTGAGATGCATGGTGGCAGAAAGCCTTGGTGTGAAGGAAACAAAGGTGGGGAAAAGCAGCCTGGAGAGCAAGTGCTTGTGCCATCCACGGGGCTCCCTGCCATCCCTTGCGAGGTCATGTCCAATGACCATGTCAATCACTAGGGTGTGGGAAAGTGAGCCCCGTGTTGCCAGATTATCTCCTGATTCAGAAAACCAAAAACCTTTTTATGTGACATAAATTTTAAATGCTGGCAACTAACACACATTTAAAACACAGAATAGCCAAATAAAATTATACCTAAAGGCCGTAATAACCTGCCAACTCCCAGCCCAACACACCCTAGCTTTAAAAAAAAAAAAAAAAAAAGCCTCAAAGCCTCACGGATGGATGTTACATGTTATGGTTCACATTCTCATTTATGAAAGCAAACACCACTTCAACCACATTGCTCTAGTCCTCTTGTCCGAGGTCAGGCAGTTCAAATGTGGCTCTGTAACTTAGCTGAGCCAGACACTTGCGGCAAGTCTTACCTAGTACAACTTCAGTTCCCTCATTTATGCAAAAAGAATATAATGTCATCCTTAGAGTTTTAGATTGAATGAAACAAAAATGCCAAAGAGGCAACCAGTCAAACCCGAACAGCGCAGCAGCTAGTATCCTATGATACTAGAATTTAATGACCCAGTGACCCAATCTCAGTCTTCATTACAGGAGAACAAGGCACACAAAACCAGTCCTGGAGCCCAGAGAAGGACCGTCAAAGAGCTACTGTAAAACTATGCCTAATATATAGTTTCCCATGCTACTTTAGAGGTGGTAAAAGCCACCAGTATATAAAGGTATCCTTAGTCTGGGGGCACCTGGGTGGCTCAGTTGGCTGAGTGTCGGACACGGGCTCAGGTCATGATCTCACGGTTTGTGAGTTCGAGGCCCACAACAGGTTTGCTGTCGTCAGCGCAGAGCCTGCTTCAGATCTTCAGTTCCCCCTTCTCTCTGTCCCTCCCTGTTCATACTCTCAAAAATAAAGAAAACATTAAAAACAAGAAAGGTATCCTTAGTCTCAAATAAAATCTCGTATGGCTGGAAAGAGCAGTTTTCTCCAATTTCAAGTGTTTCTAGCCTCCTGTCTGCAGAGAATGCGTCTTACCCTCCTCCTGAAAAAACATACTTTACACTATGGTATATACGTGAGAACCCAGGCCAAATGAAGTCAATTTGGCCCAGGTCAATTGAAGAATACCCAAGAGCAGAGTGGCTGGAAAATGCAGTAGATACTCACGGGCCATATTAAAGAAGTTAAATACTTTACAAGGAAACGTGATCTAATGGAAACGTTAAGTCACATATACAGAGGTCACGACTCTGGTTTTCCCCAACACTTACTTCATGATCCGTTAAAACTTTTCCTGTTTAAGATTAGACAAATTCACTTTTTATTGCAAGCCATAAAATCCGTGCTGCCATTTAATGGCTAGGGGCAGAGGGGGACTGCGGTTGACAGCATCCTTGAAACACTGGACAAAAGCCAGCAAAAGAAATCACAAAAGTTTCAAACTCCCTGCTTAGAGTGGGGAGAGCAAGAAAGACCAGAGCCTCTCTTCGAGGCCTCACTTCAGTTCTAACTACTACAAAGATTCATCCTTGAGCAGCAGTGAAACACTTGAGTCCCAGATCAAAGCAGCGGTAAAGGAGGCTCACCGCTCATCACAGCTGTCTCCATAATGGCCATGGCACTTGTGAAACCTAGGCAAGAAGTTTGACTAACATGTTATTTAGAGCGTCACTGCTATGACATACACATCAGTAAAGCTTCATGTGGACATCTACATTTAAACAAAATTAGACCCTAACGTACATAAGCTACCAATTTTTCTCTCATTTTAGACAAAATACACAAGGTCAAGAAATCTGTACTGCGGGACTACGGTAGTTCTTAACCACCTTGGTACCATTAAAAATTTTTTCTTTCTTTTGATAGGGTCAGACTTTCAACTCCCTCCACTAATCAAAGCCATGACATTACATTATTGACTCGGCAGAAAAAGCATTCTCTTCAACAGTAGTTACGTCCTCCCTCACTCATCATCTCCCCCTAAAGGCTATTATATTTTTATCGACTGAAAAAGAGATTTAATACATCTTCATGTCTCTGCCAAGAAAAGGATTAACTTGGAAGAATATCAAAACCCATTACTGTTTTTACTTTGATGCTATTCATTTTACGTTTCAGTAATTGTCTCCCCTACCAATGAAGGTGTTTCTACAAATTTCAGAAGACAGGAGGAACACGACTACCATTCTCTGTCACCCATGACAGCGTTCGGCAGTGCATGCACTCGCCACTGGATCCAGCGAGACAAGAACAGTGAGTGATAGAGGTTCATCTGCCTGAAAGCGTACTGTTACCAGCACTGTTCGTTTCACTTCTAAATACTATGCTTTGATATTAACTTAAACATAAGGTTTTTGCTAAACCTCCAGGAAGTATCTTGACAGAGTAGGTGAGCAACTCCTTTCAAGGGAATTTCATTGAGGTAAAAAATAGCATCAACATCCTAATTCATTTTTCTGTCAAGTTAACTACAGGAGAGACTACTGCTGTTACAAAGGGAAAGTAACAGGTACAGTTTCTACAGGGAAAAAAAAGCGCACCGGGTAGAAAGAGGGATGGTTCACCCTTTCGCAAGCACAGCTGAGAGAGACTCTGCCTCTCACGGCCAAGCTCCACTGTGGCCCTGGTGTAATAGCCCACTACCAGACACACACACAGGACAGTCTCAAATTGAACTAGTATTTTGTCTGAGAGAAGAGACTAGGCCACTACTGGATTACAAATAAAAGCAAGGCCTCCAACCAATATGCGTTCAAGGTAGAGAGACAAGCCCCAGATTTCCTTCACAATGCCAGCACCCTGGAAAGGGAAAATCTGAGCTCTCAACACACCATTTGCAAAGCTACCATTTGGGTCATCAAGCTGCCTGCTCATCAACTGCAACTGCTGTGGGTGGAGGAGACCTCTGAGTCCCTTGCTCGTGGCTGCAGTTTGGTTTACAGGTTTCATTCCTTCAAAGCACATGTCCTCCTCTTGATCTGACATGTATCCTGGGGGGCTGGGGACACCATCCAGCGTCACTATAAACTTGGGACTTGCAGGTTTATCTGGTTGTACAAGATCTCTGCCAGACAGATAGAAAATACCAGAGAATTAGGGAAACAAACACAAAACGCTGAGCCTCCTACAGTGCTCTTCAGCAGAACTATCGCTCCCTTACTTGTTGGTTTCTTCAGTTAAAAACGAAACAAAAACAAAAAACAAAAACGACGTGGTAGGACTTCCAGGTACAGCCCTGATGAATTCCGCTAACACACAATGGCTACGGCCAATCGCGGCGGCATCATCCAGGCTGCACTAAGGACAATCTCCCCTCCGCCCTAAACATCGTCCTTTTGATCTTCATAAGGTCTCATGGAAATAAGCTGAAAAATCAGCATCTGTGTTCAGAACACAATGGCCAGCAGTTCTGTATTTACGCTAATTTTACTATCTATAGGTTTGTTCCTTTATCGAACAGTCCATTTTCTAAGGGAAGAATCATCCCAACCCGATCTGCTAACTTTCTGTGCAAAGATTTCCTGGTTTTGATCACCTGGCTTTTAAATTTCATTTCCTGGATGTGCATAAAGAAAAGAATCTCATTTACGGGGCTAAATCGTCGACTGACTTATCTGCAAGTTAATGGGCTTCTGAACAAGAAAGATGAACCGGAATCCCTGAAAACTGAATTTGGGTTACCATGCCCGGCCTAACTTCTGACTCAATGAAAGCACTCTACACTGGGGGCTAGGATGGGGAGAAGGGAGCTGGAAACTAATGGTCAACCTGCACTATCTAATCAACACAAAAAAGCTACACAAGAAAAAGAAACCATCTACCGTGTCTGCATAAGGTGTCCTGAAAGTACCCGAAGGGTATCTGCAGTCTTCATCCCCGACTCCTGGTTTGGTGCCACTACTATTTCCTCAGACAGCTTTGGCTTCTTCAGAATAAATGATCTTGTGTCTGCATGGACCATGGATTCCATGTCATAGTAATCTGAGCCAAAAAAATTGGCCATAAATGTTTACTTTTGAATATACCTTGCATTCCCAACATCACACAAGTGAGAAGAATGTCAATCTTTTATATATTTGTAATTATTTTAAAGGAAAATCACAACGGTTCTACCCCAGAATAGTGCTGCAATTCTGTGCCAAACATTTTTTTAAGGAAGTATTCCTCTCCTCATAACAACACATTACCTGGGACTTTGAATGAATACATCCTGCCTACAGGACAGAAAGGTTCTTATACGAGGCATCTAATGGGATATGAATATAAACTTACTCTAAGCACAATATTTTCTAAAAATACATAGAAGAATCCTCACGTTCCCTAGAATTATGACACAAAGACTACTTAAAAGTCTAGAATCTGTTTTGTTCATTTTGCATAGTACCACTTACAGAGAACACATCCTGATGAAAAGAATTCACCTGGCATAATTTCTGCCTGGTTGTACAGAGAAGACTATATTGAAAAGGAATTTTAAGATGAAGGGGCACTTAAAAAAAAATACAGCACAGAAAACACTGACCGGCAACGCTAATAACCAGAGTTCACATCATCTACAATATGCTTATTAAGCCTGACTACTTTATAAAATACGCTACAAGCACAGAGATGGTTGATCTATCAATATGCCATCAAGTGACGAAAGTTAATGAGCTGCACTTAAGGTTAACAGGCAAATAACAGAGAACAAAATCCACACCATTCAACCAAACACTGTGCTAAGTACACAAAGAAGATAGAAAAACAGATGTACATAAAATTTCAGAATAGCATATCCTAAAAGCTGATCCAAAAGGAGTGGGAATAAAGCGTTGGGAGAATACAACCAACCTATTCCAGCTGGGGAATCAAGACAAAACCTACAGATGACGGACATTTGAAGCAGATAATAAAGGAACGAGCGGGAATAACCCGGGGGGAGAGACTTGGACAATAAACAGAACATGTCCGGCAGAGGAAACCACATGAAAAAAGGCAGAGGCTTTCATAAGACACAAGGAATCTAAGACCCGCTGAGAAATGTGGTGTGGCCGGAAGGGGTGTGTGTACCGGGCTGAGCGGCAGGGAAGGCAGAGGCCTGAAGGATCTTGTATGTGTCAATGAGTTTGGATTCTGATCTAGAAGTCATAAAGAATCATGAGAGGTTTCTAGGTAGGGAAGTGACATGATCAAACTAGTTTTCAGAAAAACAGGTAGTACTAAGAATGGACTGGAGTCCTAGATCTCAGCTACCAGGTTGTTGCGCCCAGAAGAGATGGTGAGGCTCTGAATGAATGAAAAGATTCTCACCCTTTGTCCTATTTGAACCCATAAAAGAGGGAGAGGAGACCCTTTCCACACCATCAGCACCGGCCCTTCACAGAAGCTGCACCCGCAACTCCCATGCTGGGAACCAAGCAGAGCCGTCCTCCCTGCAAGGGTGGTGGAGGGTGGAGAGAGATGCAGATTGGAGGTGAGTGAAGGAGAAACCGGACCCAAGAGAACAAGGACAGGACAAAGAGCATACTGAAAGGGGAGCGAAGATAAATGTCAATTTCAGATTTATTTAGTTTGAAGTCTTTGTGGGGCCCTCAGTTTCGAAGTTGAAATAAGAGGAGAGAGAAGGGAAACAGCATCCAAACTAAAGGTGAACTAAGCGTTTCATTAACAAAGTGTCACAGTCAGTGCCGCCATCCCCACTGCACCCTCACAGGGAGTGGAAGGAGCGGATTTCCCTCCCTCCCATGTCACAGAGACCAGCATGCCCTCTGCTGCTCTTCAATGGCACGAGAGGTGCCCAGCTGGCAAAGGCAGAGTACAGAACTCAGTCCAAGGCTGCTGCCTGCTTCTCACCACCCTGCACTTGGCAAAGTAGCTCTAACAGTTTGCATCTTGGAAGAAGAGAGAAGAGATGAAGATAATGCTCAGGGCAGGACACAGGAAAAAGTTAACATTTTAAGGGGCGGGACAGGAGGAGAGGAGATGAGAACGGAGAATGAAATGGAATCAGTAGAAGAACAGAGATGGTGAAGTCCTGGAAGCCAAATGATCAAAGACCAAAGGAAACACTGGAGATGACATGTCACATAGGACAGGGTTTAGAAAAGTGGGCACTGAAAACTGAGCTTTCCGTCCTACAAGCGTCACCAACCTCCTCTGCAAGGTTAACATTACCACCTGGGTCAAGCAGACAGACACGAGTTAGGGACATCTTCTGTGAAGACCATAGGCTGAACCCATGCATTTTGTTTCCTCCTAAAATCCCAATGAAATGTCAATAAAGGGTTAGATTATTAAAACATAAAGTCACAAAGAAAATAACTATAAAAGGAGCGACAACCACATTTTGCAAGTCAAAGGCTAAGACCTGCAAAAGCTGAGTCTTAAGCCAGTAATGAGACATTCCAATGTGGATCCCAAGATTCTCCAAAGGCTGAGAAGCCGGTAGCACAGGGACTCTGGGAAGGGGTGGGGAGAAAGACAAGGCAAATACAGGTATGTTTAAGTGTCTATTTCAGAAGCAGTTATTTCTTCCTCAACTATAAATCTGTTCTGTCATTTCTGACCCTTACCACACCTGTTGCCCTAAACTGAAGTTTTCTGGACTCACTGGAGACGTGCTTTCTCACTGGCCAGTATCGGAGAGGCCTATAAATGCAGCATCGTGGTCTTTGACAGAATGGTGCTACAACAACAACTAAACGTATAGTACTGAAATTTTAAAAAGCAGTTAGATTTCTTGATAACCTTTGACTATTTTCTCCCTTGGAGACAGGCAGAACTTAAGACTCTTGGAAAGGCCAAACCAGAGGGTCTCTAGACCAAGAGATGCCGGCATGTTGAAAGAAACACCATTCTGAAAACAGGGAGGAGGTGTGAGCAAACATTACATAGTAATTAACGTTGAGGTACCTCCCCTAGCCTCTTTCCCTCACTTCGCTTCCAGAACACTGGCACCCAATCCACTATTCTGAGAGATCTTTCTGTGGAGAAGCTCACCAGTCTAAGAGGAAAGGCCTAAAAACAGCGACATCAGGGCATCCCAAACTAAAGAGACAAAACAAACGAGTCTCCACTGCAGGATCTGTATTCAAATGTGAAGTCACAAGCTCTCCATCCTAACTAATGAACCCAGAATGCCTATCAGCTTTTTGAGTGTCCCACTCATAAATATAAGACAACCAAGGATCCCCAGACATCTGTGGAAAACCTGTCATGAAAGACAGCAGTCAAAACAAACAACCTGGAGATAATAAGACCAAGAAGGGAGGGGAGAAAATGCCCAAAATTATCTTTAATATCCTCAAGGAAATAAAAGAAACTGTTGCATACATGAAACAAAGTCAGTATATGAAAAATAAATAAGAGGAATATGCAGAAACAAGAGGGCTCCCAGAAATAAAAACCACGACAGGAGATAAGCAAAGGCTATAGTCCTTGTAAGACTAGATGCTTCAAACTGTATGTGGACCATGGAGAAAAGGAAAAATTAAAGAAAACAAAAAGAATGCGGAAATGTCAGTGAAGTGGATACAACACACACAGAGCTTAGCTGCCAAACATTTTGAAAGAAAATACCCTTACGTGGAAAACAGGATGGAATGTTGAGAGATGACAGCAACATCAAGGATGGGGAGTATTTAAACACTTTCACAGGCAAAAAGGAGAAGACAAGAGAGGGGCAGGATTAAGATTATAGGAGTATGGGCACACTAGTGTTCATCGACTGGGTAGGATCTAGCATCTGGGTGGAAGGGGACCCTGAAAGAAGACAAGTTCTTCTTGCTGAGACAGAGGTAGGTGGGGTAAGGAAATATACCTACTGACTGTGGAAGCCTGAGCAAGGGGGAGGAAGCAAGAGCCACAGGGAGGGGTCAAGGCACCACCAGAGCTTCCAACAACGGGCAGGTTTGGGGAAATAAAAGGAAGCAGGAGAAAAGAAGGTTTCTGAATTTAAGGCTGCAGGTGACCAATGGCCCCTCTGTTACTCAGTGGACATTTACTAGGGTCTGCACATGCATCTGGCGGGGCGGGCACTGAGAACATAGATAAGTAAGGCACTAGTCCCTGTCCTAAAGCAGACCGTGGCATGTCTGTCTGTTTGTGGGGGGTGGAGGAGACAGGCAAACAATGAAGTTACAGTGGCTCTAAGAAAAACAAATTCCAAGTGTGGCCCTGGTGAGGCAATTCTAAAGTGAAGTGGAAATGAGGATAAGGCAGAACAGGCTAAGGAACATAAAAGCAGCTCAAGACAATGGCAAAGCAGGGCAGAAAGGAAAGAAGGTTAGGGATTCAAACTGTCCCTGGAGCAGGAAGTGACTGCCAGCAGATTCCAGGGACTCAGGTGAAACGACATCAAAGCAAGAAAGATTCTGAATGAGACGAAACATACGAACACCATACAACATGAAGAAAATGCAGATCTTGTCTCCTGGCCCTAAAATATTTTCACAGATCTAAATATAGCATCTTAGGGCAGGATCTAAGATATACAGAATACATTAAATGAGGTGTAAGAAATGGAAATAGCAACTGAAAAATGCTAGATTACGATGAAAATTTAAGATGATTACCAACCTTGACTGATCTGCAGAGTTTCTGCCATTACTGGGTCGATTTGTAGTCGGGATAACAACTGCCTCTGTGGAGCTCCTAGGATACAAATTTTCAAACTTTAGTAAGTTTTAAAAACAAACAATACATGTATATTTCCAGAAATGAAGCCTAAAATAATCTTACTAGGTTCTTAAAGTCTTTAAAAAAAAAACAACAAACTTATAGCTTCAACATTGCAATTTAATAATATTTATAGACCAAATTCCTTGTTGTTCTTTTGTCTGGAAGCCAGTTTTCTTGGACCAGAGGTAAAGCCTCAGAATAAAGGTAAAAGGCTGGAAAAGCCAGGAGGTGGTACTGTGTAGACGCACAGCTTGAGCCATAGTTGACAGGCGACAGCCAACTGCAAGATCAAAATAAGAAACATCTCCCTCCATCACCTGGGCTCTCACCATAACAACCCACTCCCCCACCCCTGGACCTGCAAACCAAAACACAGCAGAGTTATCTGATCGTTTCCAAAAGACAAACTATAAGCATGGACTGAGATGAGGAGAACAATGAGCAAGTATGACGTTCAGGGGTCTGGAGCCCAGATCCTACAGCAGCATGAATCTCCTGTGAGAAAACATACTTAGCTGGAGTATTATTTTGTAAATGGGTTCATAATCTCCTCACAGTTACACTTCAAAGATAGGATGGAAAGAAGTCACTCACACTTCTCCAAACTGCCCCCCGCCACCATAGTGCTTAGGAGGTTATCAGGCGCACACCTGACCTAAAACCAAAGTGTATCGATAACGCATTAACATAATTATTCACCATGAGCAAGTGGCATTTATTCCAGGAATGCAACGATGGTTCAATGTCCACAATCAATCAACATGCCACACCACAGTAACAAAACAAATATTAAGAATCTTATGATTATCTCAAGAGGTGCAGAAATAGCATCTGACAAAATCTGACATCCATTTATGATAAAAACTCAACCAGGGGCACGTGGCTGGCTCAGTCTGTTGAGCGTCTGACTCTTGATTTTGGGTTGTGGGATCTAGCCCCACGTTGTACTCCACACTGAGCATGAAGCCTGTTTAAAATTCTCTCTCTCTCCCCTCTGTCCCTCTCCCTGGCTTGTGTGCGCTCTACAATAAAAAAATAAAATAAACAAACCTTCTCAGCCAAACGGATATAGAGGGTTCCTCAACATAATAAAGGACAAACAGCTAATATCCTAAAGTGAAAAGCTACAAGCTTTTCCTCTGAGATGAGGAATAAGCAAGGATGTTCACTCTTGCCACCTCTATTTAACATAGTACAGGAAGTCCTAGCCATAGCCATGAGATTAAAAAAAAAAAAAAGGAAAAAAGGAAAAAAGGCACCCACACTGGGAAGGAACAGATGATTAATATACAAAACACCAAAGACTCAACCAAAAAACTATTAGAATAAATGAATTCTGTAAAGTTGCAAGATATAAAATATACAGAAATCTGTTTCTATTCACTAGTAACAAAGTAGCAGAATGAGAAATTGAGAAAACAATCCCACTTACAACTGCACCAAAGAGAATAAAATATTGAGGAATAAATTTAATCAAGGAGGTAAAAAACCTATATTCAGAAAACTGTCAGATGAAAAGAAAATGAAGATGATACAAATAAATGGAAAGATACAACATGCTCATGGATTGGAAGAAATAACAGTGCTAAAATGTGCAAAGTACCTCATTAATCTATGATAAAAAAAGGCAAGAATCTACAGCAGGAAAAAGAGTCTCTTCAATAAATGGTATTTAGAAAATGGGCAACTACATGAGAATAAAAGGAACTGGACCACTTTCTTCCACTAATGCAAAAATAAATTTGAAATAAACTAAACATCTAAATATAAGACCTGAAATCATTAAAAAAAAGGGGGGTCAGTAAAATCTTGGGTATCACTCTCAGCAGTATTTCTTTAGATTTGTCTCCTTAGGCAAGGGCAACAAAAGGAAAACAACTGGGACTCCATCAAACTAAAAAGCTTCTGCATAGTAACAAAAAGGCAGGGCACCTGGGTGGCTCAGTCCATTAAGGGTCCCAACTCTTGATTTCAACTCAGGTCATGATCTCATGGTTCGTGGGTTCAAGCCCTGCAATGGACTCCACGTCAGCGGCGTGGAGGCTGCTTGGGATTCTCTTTCTCTGCCCTTCCCCTGTTTGCTTGAGTGCATTCTCACTTGCTCTCAAAATAAACTTAAAAAAAATAAATAAAACAATGCTTCTTACTGAATGGAGGTATTTGCAAATGACCTATTAAGGAATTAATATGCAAAACATATAAAGAATTCATAAAACACCAAAAAAACCCAATCTGATTTTTTAAAACAAGGGCAGAGGAGGGGTTGCCTGGGTGGCTCAGTCAGTTAAGTGTCCAACTCTTGATCTCAGCTCAGGTCGTCATCTCATGGTTCATGAGACTGAGCATGGTATGGCTCCATGCTATAAGCGTGCAGCCTGCTTGGGATTCTCTCTCTTCCACTATCGTGCACGCCTTGCACTGCACTCTCTCAAAATAAATACATGAACATCAAAAAAAAAAAAAAACACCCAAATCTTTAAGAAAAAAAAGTGAGCACAGGAGCTGAATCAGATATTTTTTAAAGACACAGAGATAGGCAACAAATGGAAGATGTTCCAACATCTAAACCAAAATGAGATACCACCTCACACCTGTCAGAATGACTAGTATCCACAAGGCAAGAAATAACAAGTCTTGGCAAGGATGTAGAGAAAAGGGAATGTTCATATACTGCTGGTGGGAATGGAAGTTGGTGCAGCCACTGTGAAAAACAGTAATTAAAAATTAAAATTAAAACTACAAATACGAACGGTACCCAGGTGGCTCAGTTGGTTAAACATCCAACTCTTGATCTCAGCTCAGGTCATGATCTCACAGTTCGTGAGACTGAGCCCCACATAGGGCTCTACACGGACAGCAGGGAGTCTGCTTGGGATTCTCAGTCTCCCTCTCTCTGCCCCTCCCCTGCACACAAATGCTCTCTCTCAAAATAAATCCATAAAGTTAAAAAAAAATTTTTTTTAAATATAGAAATACATACGGTACACTAGATACCATAGGATCCAGTTAATTCCACTTCTGGGTATCTGCCCCAAGAAAATGAAAACACTAATTTGCAAAAATATATGCACCCTTATGTTCACTGCATTACTTACAAGAACCAAAACATGCAAGCAATCTCAGTGTCCACAGACAGATGAATGGATAATGATGTGATACACACACACACACACACACACTCAGGAACATTACTCCGCCATAAAAAAGAATGGTATCTTGCCATTTGCAACAGATGGACGGTACTAAGTAAAGTAAGAGAAAAACAAGTACCATATGATTTCCACTTATATGTAGAATCTAAAAAACAGTATTAATGAACACAAGACAGAAACAGACTCACAGATAGAGAACTAGTGGTTGCAGTAGGGGAAGAACAAATAGGTAAAGAGGATTAAGAGGTTCAAACTTCCAGTTATAGTCAGAGATGGTACTACAAATCATGGTGACAATTTCATAATGTATGTAAATGTCAAATCATTATGCACACCTGAAACTAATACTGCACTGTCAACTACACTTCACTTAAACTTAAAAATCAAAAAAGTAAAACAAAAGTGGTACAGTACAGTGTAGAAAGGGATGTGATTGACAGAGTTCCAAATACTAAAATATAGTAAGATGACTGTTACTACTTTTTAGTGTATGTATTACTAGTAGTTTCATAAGGACAAACTTTGCTTACTCAGTACATGTACATAAGTTGGCAACTGCCTGCCAACTACCATGTTTCGCTAAAAGGGGTTTTTCATTTTAAAAACTATACTCCATTCAAAATTCTATCAGCTATTTTCTTTTAAAATAGAAGTTAACATAATACTCTTTAGTGGTATGCCAAAAAGAATTCCTTCCAAAATTATCATAGCAAAAACACAGCAAATCCTGGTAAGCTGACCTCAAATACAGATGTCATTTGGTCAAGTTGTACTCTGTAGGACAGCTTGGGAAACTGATAAATATTAGGGTTATAGGAAGCTCTTCCAATTGTAGTATTACTACAGGTCCCTTTAACACAATGAACAATGAAAGAATTACACGTTTTAAGAGATTTCACAAGACAGATACAGGAAAGAGGACTATTCTCTCACATTTCAAGTTTTGTTTCTCTATGTTCATCTCTCTTGAAAACATTTTACAGAGATCCACTAAAGAGAATACTGGTAACTTCCAGGCTTCTAAATTAATCATACAGACTCCAACTTTGCTGTTCAAAGGTCTGTGAAGTTCAAGTTTTGTGACTTGCTGCCTCTATATATAGACAACTAGTGAGTTGTCTCAAAGGTTATCTAGAAGATATCACATACTAAAAATTTACCTTTTTCAATGTTTCTAAGGAAACCAATTATTTTTACATCAGTAGTCCTTGACTGTGATTCAAAATCTACTTCCTCTTGAAGATCTTCAAACTGTTTATTGCATTCAGATGTTGATGTTGAGCATTCATTCATTTTAACCTCCAAAGATGAGATTTTTGCTTCATTCTGTGACACTCTAACATTTAAATCAGAAAGATTTGCTTCCACTGTCAAAACTGCTGCTTTCATTCCTTTAATTTCACTGATATCAGTTGATATTTTCCTTAAAAGATGGGAAATACTGTCTAGCTCATTCAGTGAACAAGAGGAACTTGTTACAGAACCTAAGTCAATTGGCCCAGGTGAGAAGAAAATCGGTAAAGATGGTGATGGAAACCTTGAAGACATTTTCATAAAATTCTCTCTCCCTCTTAATATTTGGCAATTTTTCCTTCACAGCCCATTATATTGTTTCATAAAAATAAAAAGTGATTAAGGCTGTTATTAAAAAGTATTAAGAGTGAACAACATCTTAAAACCTACAACTAAAAAGATAGGATTGTACATTTCTGGAGTCAGAACTCAAAAGTAAACTTGAAAATGCTAAACAAACCAGACCAATGTTCTCTTTGCTACAACTAAGAAGCCTTAATTAATATGAAGCCACGTATATCTTGTAAGCCCTATTTAAAGCTCCTCTCCAAACAATAAACCCTATTATTGCCTACAAAATAATTCTGGCTTCTGATTGGCTGAAAGCAGACATGTGACACACAAAGAATTTTCTATTATTTACCTCATCTGACAAGGAGCACTGAAGATCTGAAGTCAAAATTATAATATTAAGTACTTTATACCTGGATATGATGTGAATTTAACATATTTCTGTCCCTTTATTAAACTATAATTTTCAGGATTGAAATTATTTTTAAGTTGTTTTATTTAGTATCTTGAGTTTCATTTACCCTTGAAATAGTACAGCACAGTTTTTAGCATATCCTTTATAGGGAGAGGGTTGGTAGGGTATTAGACCCACAAAATCACAGACCTCTTAAAATATATACGGTAATACTGCAATTCAGCTGCATGAATATGGTATGGTAGGAATTTATAGATAAGAGAAATGAAGACTTGGCCTTGGTTTGATAATAGACTATTATTAGATGAGTGATTCTTCTCCCACTGTGTGGGTTATCTTTTCATTTTGATAGCATCCTTTGAAACACCAAAGTTTTTAATTTAGATTAAGTCCAATTTATCAATTTTTTTCTTTGGTTGCTTGTGCTTTTGAGTGTCACATCTGAGAAACGACTGCCTAATCCAAGCTCATTTAGATTTACATGTACTTTTTTCCTAAGAGTTTTATGATTCTAGCTCTTACATGTAGGTCTTGGATCCATTTTTTAGTTAATTTACATAAGGTAAGAGTCCAACTTCA
This sequence comes from Acinonyx jubatus, assembly GCF_027475565.1. NCBI lineage: Eukaryota > Metazoa > Chordata > Mammalia > Carnivora > Felidae > Acinonyx > Acinonyx jubatus. The sequence continues at coordinate 129,650,159 of NC_069386.1, read as the reverse complement.
TTCTTTGCCTGTGGGTATCCAGTTGTCCAGAACCATTTGTTGAAATGAGTGTATTTATTCCCCACTGAACTCTCTTGGCATTCTTGTTGAAAATCAACTTACCAGAAATGTACCAGTTTATTTCCAGACTCTCAATTTGATTCTACTAATTTGTATGTATATCCTTAGGCTAGTGCTAGTCAATTGCTGTCATAGGTTCTCCAACTGGAAAATGTTAAGTCCTCCAACTTTCTTATTTTTTAGTAGTTTTGGCTATTCTAGGTCCTTTTGGTTTCCATATGAATTTTAGGACCAGTTGCCAATTTCTTCAAAAAAGCCAGCAGGAATTGTAACATAAATGGAGTTGAATTCATATATCAATTTGGGGGAGGATCACCATCTTAACGATATTAAAATCTTCTAATTCAAGAACATGAAACGTCTTTCTGTGGCTTTAGTTTTCATTTTTACTTTGGTTACTAGCCAAGCAACAAGTAAGTTGTACAAAGATGCAAGATGGTGGACATGGCTCCCCATAGCCTCTACAAAAGAAAGAATTCTTATGATGAGTTGTAACCTTTGGTTTCCCAGTTAAAGAGATGGTGCTCACAATAACTGAAAAAAGAAAAAGTACTGAAATTTATAAAAGAATCTTTATTCATTAATCAACTGTATCTGTAAATTTAATCTAATTCCTTAAAATCTTTAGGTAGAAAGTAATTTTCACAATTTACAATGCTTTGGACTCATAACAGAATTAAGAGCCCTAGCTGACAGGTCTCTGTAGTATAAACATTAGGAAGAACAGCACATCCTTAGCCAAACGCTAAGAAAACCAGTTGGCTCACTAGAGGGCAGCAAATTTCACTTCAAAGAGAGAAGCAGGAAAGGGCTCTAACAGAGGAGTAACAAAATGTCTAAAAAGAGCTCATTTGAGGCTTCCTATTATCAACTATTGTTCCCAGCCCAATTTAGAATGCAAAGTAAGAAAAGATCCTTCCAAAGATTCCAATGTAAATATCTACCAGCAGAGGGCATTTACACATTCTAAGGAAAGTGGAGTACAGAAAGGTTAATAAGGTCACGGAGTAAGCAGCAGTATCTGGATTAACACCTAAGCAGTCTGACTCCCTCAGTCCATACTCCTAATCACCATGTCATTATGCTTTTCTCCAGGCATACGAAGTAGAACAAAACATGTCACTGAGAAACTCATGTGATGTATTTTATACGTACATATATGGTGTGCATATAAATATGCATGTAATTCTATTTTCACAGAAAAGACATACACGTACATACATATGAAAAAAATGCCAAGACGACTACAAACTGTTTTACGTGCAGTGCTTACCTCTGAGGAAGGCAACGGCAGAACTAAAGGGAGATTTTCTTTTTGTCTGAATACAAACACTCCTCTCTTTGCTAAGACTCCTTCAAAATGCTTTTAGTCCAACATGATACACTGGGCATATGCATTCATAGCCTCTCCTTCTGGAGAGTCCATAAAAATGAAGTAAAGAACTTAAGAAGGACAAAATCCTAACAACATACAACAGTGGCCTCCAAACTGAGTTTCTAAGATTACCCACTGAGGTAGAGGGAGAAATAACCAGCAATTTTACTGCATTAGAAATACTTATATCCCTATCCTCCTTAGGGTCCTATTTTAACATGTTCTAACATACTTACCAATCAATAACAGTGGGGATAGATGTAAATCAAATACTTACAGAATGTACACAGTAAAAAATGATTTCAGTACACAAAAAATTTATATAATCACAAATTATATCACACATTTAAAGACATGGGTTAGGAAGGGGATCACAGCAGATGAGATTTCAACAACCTCTGGAAAACAATCTATATGGACAAATACCGTCTGTGAGGCAGAGCAGAAAAGCCAGAAACCCTGGGAAAGCTGCGAGATAACACGTTCATTAAGACACAAGGATTTACTGAGCTCCTACTGTCTGGTACCATTCTGGGCACTCAATCACAGCAATGAACAACACACACACACACACAAATCCCTGGTCAGAGAACTTACATTCTGGTGGGGAGGGGAAGAAGATGAACCTCAAAAAAACCCAAAATGTATGTTAAAGTATAACATGTTTTATGTTGATAACCTGAGCCTGGATAAAAAATATCTGAACTATGAAAGCATGAAATGCCTTTTAGATAAGAAGTACTATGGTGAAAAATAAAGCTTTAGAAAAAGTGGGTTACGGAGTAGGGGGCTAGAGAGCACTTCACAGGGATGACTTCTGAGTTATATGGACATAAGGAAAAAAATATGCCAGGGTAAAAGGTGAAAGCATCTCAGACATGCTGTTCTTTGAGTGCTCTGGAAGAGGAACACACGGAGTATATCTGGTGGATAGCAAAGAAAAGCAGCCGGAGGGAGAAGGTGGTAGGTGACAACATCAGGAAGGAATCTTACTTTTATATGTGGGTGTGTAATGGGGAGCCACCAGAAGGTTCTGAGAAGGGGAGAAGCATGATCTCACTGACAGTTTAAAAGAAACACTTGCTACTGTGTGCAACAGACTGTAGGAGGCCGAGTTTGAAAGCAGACAGACCAGTAAGGACACTGTTCTGATAAGGCAAGTCACGGATGATGGCTTAACCTAGGATGGTAGAGGCAGAACTGATAAGGAATAGGTAAATTTAAATATACTCTGAAGGCAGACGTGGACAGGATTTGGTAAAGGTGGAAGGAAGAAGGAACATAAAAGGGAAGAGGAAAAGAAGAGAGAGAGAGGAAAGGAATGGTTCTAAGCTTGAAAGAAAGAACAGCATTAGGTTTCTGGCTTGAGCAACTAGAAGAGTGGTGCTGCCATTAACTAGAATGAGGAAGACTGCAGGAAATACTAATTAGGTTTCAGATAAGCTTAAAATAATTTACAGTATATCCAAGAAGAAATGTAGAATAAGCAGTTGCACAGGAATTAGGAATTCAGATGCAAAGTCTTAGCTGGAGATATAAATTTGGGAGTTGATAACGAACGTTGAGATATTTAACTTGGATGACATGTAACAAAAGAGCATCCAACGGTGAGAAGTGAGGAACAAAGAAGACTACAAAGGACGTGAAACAGAAAACAAGGTTTACGAATGATACAGCCTCAGACTTTTTTTTAAAAAATTAAATGTTTTGGGGTGCCTAGCTGGCTGAGGAGAATATGAGACTCTTGATCTTAGGGTCAGGAGTCCAAGCCTCAAGTTGGGCATGGAGTCTACTTATAAAAAAAAAAAAAAAGAAAAATTAAATGTTTTAAAAAGGAATTCAACAAATTATCTGGGGAGAATCTAGACAGCTAGCAGGAGTGTAAGCACTTCCAAGGAAACACCTCTACAATTCCAAGGCCAACTGCAGCTCCTTGTAAAACACTTTTCTTTCTTTTTTTTTTTTTTTTTTTTGGGAGAGAGAGAGAGAGAGAGAACACGTGTGCCGAGGGGCAAGAAGCAGGGGGTGGAGAGAGAGAGAGAATGAATCTCAAGCAGGTTCCACTCAGCATGGAGCCCGATGCAGGGCTTGATCCCATGATCCTGGGTCAGTATCATGACCTGAGCTGAAATCAAAAGTCAGACACTCAACAGACCGAGCCACCTAGACACCCCACTGTTTGCTTTATTTAAAACCCACAGCAAAGCTTTAGCCCACACAATTCTAGGTAAGCCTCTTTACTGCCTTTTCTTAAACTAGGAACTGTGTGTCTGCAGACATTTTTAAAAAGAGCCTACACATAAAAGAGAAAAAAAAAAACAAAAATGGACTCTGAAGGAAACCATCAAATAGGGCACAAAATATAATTAAAAAAAAAATCCTCTAATTATGTTCAGGTAAATTTGAAGTAATACTGAATCCACAAAACAAGATACATAAACGGAACAAAGAGCTTATAGAAATTTTAAAATATGTTTGCCTTAAAAAAAAACAAAAACAGAGGAAGGTAATAAAGTCAATAAAACATCCCAAAGTAGCATAAGATCAAGTAAAAAATAAGGAGAGAAAAGAGAAAAATCAAAGCAGGAAGTTTATCATCCAACTAGTAACAGAATTCCCAAAAGAGAACAATGAAAAAAGAACATGGTTTTAAAGAAATAATTTATAAAGAGAATTCCGCAGACTAAAAGCATGGATTTTCAAATTAAAAAGGTACAAAAGGTACCCAATCCAAAAGTGACTGACTAGCACCTATGTTTATCACAGCAAATTTCAGACCTCAAGAACACAAAGAAAATCCTAAAACTTCCCAGAGAAATGAATCCCAGGTATTCTATAATGGAGTAAGAATCACATGAGCAACCAACTCCTCAGCATAAACATGAGAAGCCTCAAGATAATGAAGCCATGCCTTCAAAGTTGTGAGGAAAATTCAATATGGAATTCTGTATCTATCCAAAGTATCAGTTAAGTACAAGGAGATCTTTAAGAGTTCTAAGTACTCAGAAAAATTTACCTCTCATTCTAAGTTTCTTCATGATGTGGTGACAAAATGGAAGAATATACAGAGAAGACAATGAGATCCAGAAAATGCAGGGAAAACTCAGGGGAGGAGTTAAGTCCTGGAATGACAGCCTTGAAGCAAACCTAGTAAGCAACCAGTCAAATAAGCAAAAAAGGACAGAAGCTTGGGGCGCCTGGGTGGCTCAGTCGGTTAAGCGGCCGACTTCGGCTCAGGTCATGATCTCACGGTCTGTGAGTTCGAGCCCCGCGTCGGGCTCTGTGCTGACAGCTCAGAGCCTGGAGCCTGTTTCAGATTCTGTGTCTCCCTCTCTCTCTGACCCTCCCCCGTTCATGCTCTGTCTCTCTCTCTGTCTCAAAAGTAAATAAACGTGAAAAAAAAATTAAAAAAAAAAAAAAAAAAAAGGACAGAAGCTCTAAGATGAAAAGGGGAACCCAAAGACTTAACAGCATAAAATGACAGATTTTTTGGCCATAATAAAGGCAGGCAATATAATAAGGGGGGAAGAACCTAAGAAAAACAAAAAATTGTCCAAGAGTGGGAAAAAAAAAAGACTCTAGGGAACCCCTAGCACAGAGCTGCAGACAAAAAGTAAATCTGGTCCTCTATGAAGTAATATTCATATAGTCTCAATAATGTAAATATGCTGCTTATTGGTTCTCCACTTTTAGTCAATTTACAAAGAGTAGTCGTCTTAACTAGGAAATGTGTATCTTAACAAAATGTGTATCTGATCATCCTTAGCAATATAAAAGTACAGATGGCAGAGCTTAGAAGGTGTGGTGAGAAAAGATGTAGTTTAAAAAGGATATAGTTTAAAAAGGCACATAAATATCCTTATCTTTTGGGAGTCAAAATATACTGAAATATAGTAATCTCACAAAAAATAAATATTTAGATGTATTCCTTAAAATAATAAAAGTAGCCAATAAATGAACCAAAAGACAGTGATTTTACTGTATGGGCCTAAAAAGCAGGGAAAAGTGTCAGATCCTGACATACCGTAGCAAAGAACTAAAAGATACCACCTACAAGTTAGTGAATTAAGAAACAGTGGTTATAAAACATATTATAGACATGAAAAAAATTAAAGACATAAACATAAGCTTTTAAAAGCGGTAGCCCTCTGGGGTGCCTGGGTGGCTCAGTCGGTTAGGCATGTGACTCCTGATTTCCATTCAGGTCATGATGTCACAGTTCATGGATTTGAGTGCTGCATCAAGCTCTGCACTGGCAGTGTGGAGCCTGCTTGGGACCCTCTCTCTTCCTCACTCTTTGCCCCTCCCCCACTCACGCACACACTCTTTCTCTCTCAAAAATAAATAAACTTAAAAAAAAAAGTGGTAGCCCTCTGGGAAGAACCGGTGTGGAGAAGAACGAAGCAAAGAATGTTGCTTTTTATGTTAAATTTTTCAATGCTAGTTGATTAATTTCTAATCTATCAGCAAGCATTACAAAGATTTGTTTTTCCAAATTTTCTATGGTGAATGTATATTTCATAGCGTAAAATATTTTATTTAAATGTTTTTTATACAACACATACAAAATAAGGAAATAAAGGAAATCCATGCCTAGACACATCGTAGTAAAACTGCAGAACATCAAAGACAAAGAAGATCTTGAAAGCAGCCAGAGAAAGGACAGATCACCTACAAAGGAACGACAGACAATTAGAATGACACAGGTCCACTCAACAATAATGGAAGCCAGAAAACAATGGAATAATATATACAAGATGTTGAGAACAAATAACTGTTGTTACCCTAGATTTGGGTATCCAGCAAAATTACTGCACAACAAGGGGGGAAAAAAAACAGATAAACATTCTTGGCAAATTTAGACAAACAGACCAATTCTTAAAGAAACTTCCAAAGAATACACTTCAAAAATACTTGGAACATATTAGAAGAGGATGACCCCCAAATAACATTCAAGATTTCAGAACAAAAAATGATAAACATGTAGGTCAAATCTGAACAAACAATGCCTGGGTAAAATAGTGATAATGGTGCCCAACTTACACATTTTAAAAAAGACCAAAACAAAACAATGGAAATATTATGTAAGTAAAGACTGAAGCATAAGTATTCTAAAGTCCATTTACTTTGGAAATGGGGTCAGAACATTAACTTTTGAAATATGCGATTAAATTTGCATGGTAAAATTCCAGTGCAAACCACTAAATGAACAGAAATGGAGTGTTCTCATTTAAGCTAGTTAAAAAAAAAAAAAAAAAAAAAGCAGAGCTGGGGCAATCAACAATAGTAACTAATGAATCTTTAAGGCAAAAGAGAAAAAAATGAAAGGCCATTATGAATCAAAAAAGATGACAGAAACCAGTCCAACTACATATTAGAAATGTGAATGTTTTAAACTTTCCAGTAACAGGCAAACTCAGACTGGGTTAAAAAACAACCTAGCTTTATAATATTTAAGATATATATTTGCCTAAAACTTTAAAAGAGAAGACTGAAAACAAAATCAGGGAAAACAAATGCTAATAGAAGTACAGGAAAATTAAGATAAATGTATCAATCCTAGTGGGCAATCTCAAGACTTTCTATCAATGACTGATAAATCAACCAAACCAAAAACTCAGTAAGATCAAGATTTGAACAATGTAACCATAGAGCTTTATCTACTAAATGCAAAATTCTCAATCCAACAATTATAGTCCACTCTCTTCTAAAATGCACATGGAAGACGTATAAAATTGATGCCTTCAGTCTTAACAATTTTCAAAAAATATATATGACACAGATCACAGTGACACAATGTAATTAAGTCAACGGTACATATAAAAAAAATAAAACACAAAAACAAATCCTCCATATACTATAAATCAAAAACATTTCCATATAACTCATAGGTCAAAGATGAAGATCATAATACTAAGATGGATAATGAAAACATTATAAATTTGTGAATATGCAACAAAAGTGACACTCAAGAGAAATTTACACCTTAAATGTTTACATCTGAAAGACAAGCTAGAATAATTAAAAATATAGATGGATATATATTAAAAGAGTAGAAACCAATGAAATAGAAAATCAAGTCATCAAAGGAGAATCAATAAAGCCAGAATTATTGTTTTTAAGTCTTTGAACAAATTAACAAAATAAACTTCTGGTGACAGACTAATCCAAGACAAAAAGAGAAATAGCACGAATATTGTGAGGTGGTAGGCTAGTAAAAATAGAGGCCAGAGAGATGAAAGAACACTATCAACAACTCATGCCAATACATGTGAGCATATTTAGATTTTAAAAAAACATGTCAGAAAGCTGTAAAACAGTAAGCACAGTAATTAATGGCTGTTTGCAGAATGTCACTTTTGTGATTGTGAATAAATCAATTCAGTAAGAGCAACGGTAATCTTAAGATGTGTTTGATACCTTTTAAAATTTTTAACCTTTTACTTTAAAACAAAACAATGATACAGAAAACAACACAACACAAACAGTAGTTTAAGGAATTTTAGAAGGCAAAACACCCTTACAACCACCATCCGGTCAAGAAAATAGAACTATGCCAGCTACCCCAGAAACCTTTCCATGTGCTCCATCCCAATCAGCCCTCTCCAAAAGTAACCGTTTATGCCATTTATACTAATACCTAAATTTTCTTTGTGGCTTTATCACACAAGTGTGCATCTCTAGATGCTACAGCTTAACCTTGCCCCTCGTTATTTTGTCTTTTAGGTCTTTTAATCTAGAATTCTCAAGCTGTTTGACCTATATGGTGTCCCAGAGGCTGCTCTTTGCCTGTTGCACACTCATGATGTAACAACCAACATATTCCTCTGGCCTCTGTACCTCTGCAAGTTGACTGCTGGATCAAATCCTCTGGCAAGACTAAGGTAGTTTTATTCTTTCATCTGGAGGCATGAAATGGCTTTCACTTTTTTCGTAGACATTAATCACCAGTGCCTACATTCATTAATCTACTGAGTTGGGGGAAAAAAACCAAGAAACTATAATTCTATCATTCTGTTTTTACTTACTAAAATAATTTTTAAAAATGCTTTCCTAGGAGTGTGTGGTTGGTTCAGTCAATAGAACACGTGACTCTTGATCTCAGGGTCATGAGTTCAAGCTCCACATTGAGCACAGTTTACTATAAAAAAAAATGCTCTTCCCATCTACTATGTAAAGAATTGCAAACATTTTCTATTTTAGGTTGGGGGAGCTTTATGGTCTCCTGCAACTATTCAACTCTGTGGATGTAGTACAAAAGCAGCCAATACGTACATGAATGGGCATGGCTTGGTTCCAATAAAACTTTACATACAAAAACAGATGCTAACTCCTATACTATTCAGTTACCCAGGGCTACCACTCTTTAAAGACAACATAAATGCTCAATTATGTACCCAGTTTTCAAGACAATGGATTAGCATCTATTATCCTCCAGAAGCTAATTAAGGATTTACTTCAAAACATAGGAAATCATGGATTTAAAACTGTTTGATGTGCTTTGATAACTGCAATGCTTACCCTTACTGAAGATCAAGTGTCAGTTTCAGTTGCTCTTCACAAATTGGCCCACTTACACTTTCCAGTTAGTACCTACAGGCTGTTTTGGAATTTTTCTGTTCTCAGGTCCATCGTTTACTGGAACTGCAAATAATGCCGACATGGCAAACTGCACAATCCAAAGATTTTTTTTAATGTTTATTTTTGAAAGAGAGAGACAGAGCAGGAGCAGGAGAGAGGCAGAGAGAGACACACAGAATTCAAAGCAGGCTCCAGGCTCTGAGCTGTGAGCAGAGCCCGACGCGGTGCTCGAACTCATGAACCGTGAGATCATGACCTGAGCCGAAGTTGGATGCTCAACCGACTGAGCCACCCAGGTGCCCCACAAGAGTTTTTTTTTGTTTTTTTTTTTTAAGAGAGAATGAAGAAACAAACATAGGATGAAATCACTAAAGCTTCATGAAATGTTTGAACCTAGAACAATTTCAAGAATACAGTTAAGGAAAAATGGAAAAAACATATGCCAACATTAGAAAGGTGTAAGTCAGAAATAATGTGATGAGCATTCAATTTGGGTGGGTTGTTAAATTCAGATCTCAGTAGAAGAGGAAAAGGAAACTAGAACCCTTCCTGATAGGAACAGAAGGAAAAAAGGTTGGAAAGCAGTAGAGAATGACTGGACAGGCCTAGAGGCCAGATATTGAAGCTGTGTAAACGCCAAGTTCATGGCGTCAATCCTGGACAATGCAGGAGATGGAAACATTAGAATACTCTCAGAAAGGAGTCACATGATGTCATATTGTATATTTTTATAATAGAGTTTTATTTTTTAATTTATTTTTATTTATTTTGAGAGAAAGAGAAAGCGCACGATGTGCGCACATACAAGCAGGGGAGGGACAGAGAAAGAGAGAGAGAGAATGAATATCCCAAGCAGGCTCCACATTCAGCACAGAGCTTGATGTGAGACTCTAGCTCACAACCCTGAGATCATGACCTGAGCTAAAATCAACAGCTGGACCCCCAAATGACTGAGCCATGCAGGCACCCCCAGAGGCACACTTTAAACAGGAAAGTGTTTGTACTTGAGATTGGGGTGGTGGGATTGAGAAAAGGGAAGCAGAAAGGTCAGCTCAAGGCTAACCACAGTATGCCAGGCACAAGAGGATAAAGTAGGGCCACTGGGACAATAGGGCAGATCTGGCAGGTAAGAGACAGAATGCTAAGAAAGGAAATTTAAAGATAGGATTTCAAGTTTAAGAGAACAGGGGTAGGATCAACAAAAAGAAAAAAAGAGAAAATGTAGGCATCTATGTATCTCTAAATACAAGTTTTCTTAAAACCAGCAAAACACTGGTAATTATTAAGGTGAGGTAACTGGATTCATGGGAATTCACTGCACTATTCTTTCCACTTTTAATAACATTAAAAATTTCATAATAAAAAGACTTAAAATTCTGAAAAGTATAGGTACAGACTTTTCTCATGGTCCCTTCTCATTCTATTTTTGGGCCTAATGAGCACTTTTGTCATAGAACATTTCATAAATACTGAGTGGCAAATATTTAATGTCTCATGAAAAAAGTATAATAAAGGATGACGTATCATTTAAATTATTACCTTGGCTTTTTTCTATATTATCTCCTTTTGTTTCCTCTTCTTTAATGGGAGGACTTATCCTGGGGGTCCTGCTTTGCCCCTGGACCATTTCTGCCAGCAATTCTTCTTGAGAAGTTCGAGTTCTGGGAGCAACTGGAAGTGTCTGTTTCTGTGAGACTTTTATACAAAAAGGAAAAAAGATGAGAAATGCAGATGCAGTAATACATCAAAACTGAACAGTGCACATGTCCTATTAAATATAAATGCTTCCTCGGGTTTAGGACATATGAAAAGTTTGAAACCGTTCACAGATACCAGCTTTTTTCTTACAATATTCCAGAGAGACCAATAACGGATCTCATCTCTACATTTTAAACCATGTGCCATAAATACACTGCCACGCAAACGTATTCATTTTTAACCAAAAGTAGTTTATAATTTTTTTAATATTTATTTATTTTTGAGAGAGAGAGAGAGAAATAGAGTGTGAGCAGGCGAGGGGCAGAGAGGGAGACGCAATTCAAAGCAGGCTCCAGACTCTCAGCTGCCAGCACAGAGCCCGAAGCAGGACTCAAACTCACGAACTGTGAGATCATGACCTGAGCCAAAGTTGTGGACGTTTAACCGACTGAGCCACCCAGGCACCCCCTAACCAAACAGTTTAGATTCTGCTTCATGATCACATAACAATTTCAAATTGTAACCTACATAACAGAGGCCAAGAACAAACTCCAATGCTATTTCTCAAAAAACTAGGGAAATCTCTCATCATTATAAAAACAGGAAATTTCACAATGGAGTACTACGTGGCAATGAGAATGAATGAAATATGGCCCTTTGTAGCAACGTGGATGGAACTAGAGTGTGATGCTAAGTGAAATAAGCCATACAGAGAAAGACAGATACCATATGGTTTCACTCTTATGTGGATCCTGAGAAATTTAACAGAAACCCATGGGGGAGGGGAAGGGGAAAAAAAAAAAAAAAAAGAGGTTAGAGTGGGAGAGAGCCAAAGCATAAGAGACTCTTAAAAACTGAGAACTGAGGGTTGATGGGGGGTGGGAGGGAGGGGAGGGTGGGTGATAGGTATTGAGGAGGGCACCTTTTGGGATGAGCACTGGGTGTTCTATGGAAACGAATTTGACAATAAATTTCATATATTGAAAAAATAAATAAATAAAAGAAAAAAAAATTGCCACAAGTTAAAAAAAAAAACCTTAATGTAAAAATAAATAAATAAAATAAATAAAAAATAAAAACAGGAAATTTCAAAGTCACAAAGAGTAAAATTCTCTACAATTCTCAACACTCAATAGTGTGCACAGGCAAAAAGAGGGAATGTAAATAGATTAGGTCTAGTGTTGGCCTTTGCGCAATAACCCAGATCTGATATGGCAAAACCCATTTTATGTTCAAGGTTAAAGTAGAAGATGAGAAGCAGGGGCGCCTGGGTAGCTCAGTCAGTTAAGCGTCCGACTTCAACTCAGAACACGATCTCTTGATTCATGGGTTCAAGCCCCGTGCTGCTCTGTGCTGACAGCTCAGAGTCTGGAGTCTGCTTCAGATTCTGTCTCCCCCTCTCTCTAAAATAAACATTTAAAAAATTTTAAAAAGAAAATAAGAGGACAGATGCCTATGAGGTTTAAAAGTTGCTAACTTACAATTTACTTCACTTTAGGAAGAGGTCACAAAGAGATGCAAAGGAGAATGAAAAACCAGAAAAATGCTAAAAGAATAGTCACCAAATCCATAGCAAAAGTAAAATTTTTTAGAGGCACCTGAGTGACTCAGTCGGTTAAGCATCTGACTCTTGATTTCAGGTCAGGTCATGATCTCACAGCTCATGAGTTGGGGTCCTTTGTCAGGGGCTCTGTGCCTTCAGTGCAGAGCTTGCTTGAGATTCTCTCCCTCTCTCTCCCTCCCCACCTCACTCTGTGTGTGTTCGTTCACTCAAGAAATAATCTTTAAAAAAATTTTTTTAGAGTGGGTAATCACAGACAATGCAGAGCCTGCTTGGGATTCTCTCTCCCTCTCCTTGTCCTTTCCCAACTCTCTCTCAAAAATAAACATTAAAAAAAGAAAACACTTTACACAATGGCTATAGCACATGGGACAAAGTACAGAATTTAATGGCAATATGGCACCTATCACTTGGTTTGCATTTCAGAATAAGCTTTCTATAAGGTCAGATTACAGAACTGACTCATTTTAAAAGCCTGCAAAACCTTTACCTCCTCATAAAATAATTTAGAATTTCTACTAGGACTGAGGCAGGAACATCACAAATGAATCAATTCTCTGATTTATATTCCATTAATGGGTTCTACTGAAAGGAAAGAGACCAATATGCTCATACACCAACCATGTCTTTCTAACTCTGGCCTCTTACTACCCAATTGTGCTCCCTTTTATACATCATAAATTCCTATCAAATGCTGACTCCAATGCCAAGAATATTGAAGTCCCATCTTTACCAAAACTCCCTTTAAAAATTCTGTATTTCATACACACTAGAAAGAGGAAGGAAAAGGCATTATACATGGCCCTAAGAACTAAATTCCACCAATAGCTGCCAAGTTCCTCAGACTGGTCAAATCTCTTTTTACAACCATTATTCCCTGAACCTCCTCTTGGTCTTGACATCTGGCAAGTATCTTTTTTTTTAATTTACATCCAAATTAGTTAGCATATAGTGCAACAATGATTTCAGTAGATTCCTTAGTACCGCTTACGCATTTAGCCCATCCCCCCCTCCCACAATCCTTCCAGTAACCCTCAGCCTGTTCTCCATATTTATGAGTCTCTTATGTTTTGTCCCCCTCCCTGTTTTGATATTATTTTTGTTTCCCTTCCCTTATGTTCATCTGTTCTGTCTCTTAAAGTCCTCATATGAGTGAAGTCATATATTGGTCTTTCTCTAACTTCACTTAGCATAATACCCTCCAATTCCATCCACATAGCTGCAGATGGCAAGATTTCATTCTTTTTGATTGCCACATACATACATACATACATACACACATACACACACACACACACACACCACATCTTCTTTAACCATTCATCCATCAATGGGCATTTGGGCTCTTTCCATACTTTGGCTGTTGTTGATAATGCTGCTATAAACATGGGGGTGGCATGTGGCAAGTGTCTTTATTATACCACAACTTGGGGAGCAATCAATTCTAGCTTCCTCAAGAGGTACAGAAAACTAACTTAATGTAAATGTAATACACTTAAATTACCTGTAGAATAGTTAGTTGTTTTTGTTACAGATTCTTGAGCTTCAGATATAGCCTTCAAAATTAGATTCTTGTTAGCTTGTTTAGAAGGTGGAAGTGAAGGTCTAAAAAAGTTAAAGGTATTTTGATTAATTTTTAGATTTCAGCTCTTTGCATGCTAGCCATCCATTAGGCCTTTACTATAGCCTTTTCTTAGGTTTGAAACAGACTAGCAATAGTTCTTAGGAAATGCCAACTAGATGGGAAAGTTTTAACTTTTTAAATAATGAATCTGGATCACCCCTCCTCCCCACTATATTACAGTTTTTAGTATTCTCTGCAATCTTCTCCAATTTTAAGCAATTTCTCTGATTAATGTTTCTCAAAAACCAATGGAAAAGTCTTACGTCATTAAATTTTTATTTTCATGATCTCTAACAAACCCAGGAGCTCCATCAGCCAACTAAAGATTTACAGACAATGTTCAGGGTACCTCCTTTCAGGCTTTGCTGGCACTGACACACTGCTGGAGATGCTTCCTGTACGAGACCCACAATCATCATCTTCCTCCTCCTCTTCTCCATCATGATTGAATTTTTTTACTTTAACAACTGAACTTACCACAGGCAACTTTCTCTTCCGAAAGTTTTCTTCCTGCAATCAGATAAATTTACGCTTACCTAGTCTCAGAAAATAACAAAGATCTACCACAGTATTTCTTCCTTTTCAAGAAAAAGCCAATCATATTTAGAATTCACAGGCTACTTCCTGGTTTCTTATAAAAATATAAATATCCCTAGTAGCCAATCTTCAGCTAAAACAAAAACTAGTGCTTTACAATCACTTACAAACAGCAGCATGTAACACTGTTGAAGAAACTAATACAATGAAATTACTTGTTTACTAGTAATTGCTGTGGAAAATCTAATAAAATTGACCTAAAATTCTACCAAAACTATAAGGTAAGGTTAAAGGTATCTCAAATGGGGGGAAAAAAGGTTATCTCAAATGCTGGCATCCCAGAAAAATAAGTAAGATGTAAAATATCTGTAGAAGCCAGTTGTGAAGAGGAAAATCTGATGTAGTATGTTCAGTAGCAGATATATCAGTTTACAGTAAACTTGCAATATGTGTGTAGCTATTCCACACATATTTAGTATTAAGAACTGCTAATTTTCAGCCCAACAAGCCAGAATTTAGAAGTATATACAGGGATGCCTGGCTGACTCAGTTGGTAGAACATGTGATTCAATCTCAGGGTCACTGAGTTCAAGCCACATGTTAGGTGTGTGGCCTACTAAAAAAATAATAATAATAAAATAAAATAAAATATATACAAACCTCAATACTCATTTTTTCTGAGTTGTTTCTGAAGAAGGGACTATAAGTCTCTTCTAAGCTGTTAAGCACTTCCTGTTCACACAAACGTCCTGTTTCATATACCCGGCTGTTCTGTAAATCAGGTTGCTTGGCAGCATGAATATTGTTTTGTTGCTGCTGAAATTGCAACCTGTTTAAATGAGCACCACTATCTGCATTTCGACTTGCAGGTGGTCGATAAATTTCAATAGAAGGGCGAGAAGAACCATATGTAAGTGTCACTGTCGGTTTTTTCTGAGATAAGGGATTCTCCTGCACAAAATTGAGGTCTTCATCAATGAGATCATCTGGTTCTGGCTTAATATCAATCACATCTTCAGAGGGTGCTGGCTCCCTCAGAGGCTTCACAGTTGACATTAATCGGGTTGCAGCTCCATCATCATAAGTCTGTCTATTTTTTTAAGAAACACACAAAGAATTATATCCAATTTAGAGCAGTATCTTTAAATCTTCAAAGAACATTTAAATTTTAATGAAACAAGGGAGACACTCCCTTTACAAATTCCATTAA
Organism: Acinonyx jubatus; assembly: GCF_027475565.1. Taxonomy (NCBI): domain Eukaryota; kingdom Metazoa; phylum Chordata; class Mammalia; order Carnivora; family Felidae; genus Acinonyx; species Acinonyx jubatus. Next base: position 129,634,513 of record NC_069386.1, on the reverse strand, counting down.
AAACTACTCTAAAATTGCATTCTATTTTAAAACTTTGACTTACTACATTTGAGGTAAAAGATAATCATACTTTGGATTTTATTATTTTATTCAAAAAAATTGCTCATGACCACCTCCGTATTTCCAAAACTTTCTGAAAACAGAAATTTAAAGATATAAAAACCAATGTAAATGTCACATACACACACCTACCTACCCACAGAAGGTCTACAGAGGATTCTCACCTAACATTAGTGGTTTTCTGCTCCTGTGAACTAGTAGAAACCCTGGAATCTCTTTTCTCAGGTCTTGTGCTAGCAACTGCGAGGGGTGGCACTGCAGCTTCATGCCTTCTCTCGTCTCCCCGACCGAAACTGCTCTTGTTTGAAGACACGTTATTATCAAAGATGTTGGTATCAGAAGACTTGAGACTGGAGGGATCTGAAAAGAAAATCACATGGTCCTTTTAAGCTGTTATTTATTACTTTGAACCTTCCCCGTCTTCATCACCAATTTAAAAGCAATACGTGTTCTTCCACAACATTTTTAATGGCTGAATGTTTTTCCATACATAGTAATATAATTATTTCGATTTGCTATTACTAAACTTTTAAGGAATTTTCCATTATAAAATACTAAAATATCCTTGAAGCTAAATCACTGCACACATGTACAATTACTTCCTTAACATAAATTGCATAGTTTCCCTTCCTTTATTTAAGTTTACTTATTTATTTTTGAGAGACAGACAGAAACTCCCAAATGGGCTCTGTGCTGGCAGCACAGAGCCTGACACAGGGCTCAAACTCATGAACCATGAGATCATGACCCAAGCCAAAATCAAGAGTGGGGAATTTAACCGACTAAGCCATCCAGGCGCCCCTCTCTTCCATCGTTTAAATTATCTTTAAATTATGTTAAATTTATTGCTCTTGAATTCATAATTCATAGGCTTCCTAAGAAAGTTCAAGTGAACCACTGTTTTCAAATTTATGGAATTTTTCCCAAAGCAATATACATGGCTTTAGAAAGAAAATGCTATAGTAAATTCCAAAAACCCTGAATTTTAATGAATCTTACCAGTTGTAACAGAGCGAAGTTTATCTAATACACCGTGAAGCCTGAAAGAAAAAAAATATATTTTAAAGCTTCCTTTAATCAAGAAAGATTTTCTCAATTGTCACTTGAAATTTGATGACATTATAGAATTTACCTTCAGATATAATGGTACTAAATGGTATTTAATAGATAAACAATACTAAAATTAAAGACTCAATGTACCTTAGGGTAAAAGAAGGTAAAACACACAAGTATGTAATACAGCTTATTATTACAATCATTTAAGCAGTTTGTTTTATCTATTAATATGGTTTTTGGGACAACTTAATTCCAAGAGTTGAAAAAACTTCAAAATAATCTTAAAATATATCACTTCATTGTAACTATTACTTACAAAACTAGTCACATGAACAAGAATAGACTACAACCTTGCTTATAATACAACCTGTTTTAGTAGTTATGTACAAGGCAAATGTGCCTTACAATCCTTTCAGGAGGCTTCATGAAAACACCAGAAATATCTCATTAATAATGTTTCAACCAGAACCCAGTCACATGCCACTGTCCCCTTGGACACAATTATTGCAGAATAGTCCGTTTCGAGCTGGTGAATGAACATTTAACTTAAGAAAATAAACTGCCAAGACAGTGACATCGTAACTTGTATCAGTATGTGTTAAGGAACTAAATTTATGGCAAGATGAGAAAGGTGAATTAATATGATTTTAAATTCAAATTCATGTAGTCCTTTATGTAAGAAATTTGTCTCAAGCATTCCATCAAGTTAATTAAGAAGGATCTACTGAGTCAATCTCCCATATTATACTAGTGGGACTCCAACCCAAAGTGATACCAAGGATGAACCAAAAAATCAAGTCATAAAACATGTATATGAAAGAAAACAAATACCTGGACTGTAGATTTAAAAAAAAAAAATCATAGTTTCCCCAGTCAAAAGTTCCACGGTCTTTTTTTTTTTTTTTTTTTTTAAATTCTAGGGACTAAGTGTAACAAGTGGGTTAGATCACCCACGTTACGGTAGTGGATGTTCCAAAACATCTGAGGATCAACCAGTGTACTGAATGTTCTTCAAAACTATGTAATATAATCAGAGAATTCTATTTGCAATTTCAAGAAAACTTCACAAGACTGATAAAGCATATAGTAGCCCACTGGGGCAAAAATACCTTCAAGATAAACTCTGGTTTAAAAGCAAGAAGTAGAAGTTAACCAGTTTCATATCCCTCTTTAGTGCCTATTAACCTCTCCCAGTCTCCTGCCATAAAAAGTAAGCAGGCCACTCTACTAGCTCAACTTTTGCTCCATTATCAACTTGTTCTGTAATTGGTGGTTCCCAGAGTGAGGGCCTTTTCACAGTACTTCCTGATCTATTCTCAGCCACATCATTACCTCCCCCTACCCTCACTCTACCTCAAACATGGTACCAGAGCCTGGCCTGCCTTCTTAAATGAATCTTATGCTTTTTCTCCATATTCTCAACTGAAAGGCCTCTGTTGGTTTGAAAAAGGACACTGAAAATAATAACATGAATTTATATTTAAACATAAAATTGTCTTTTTACAATCCCAAACTTCAGAAGGTTCCAAACTTTTAAAACTCATTTGAAATTTTGTCCAAAACCTTTGCCCCCTAAAGGTTAACGCACTAGAGAAAGCAATTTAGGAAGTCAACCCGGCCCCCAAAACATATGTAACTGGTTTGGGTTCAGGGAAAGGAATAAGAGATCCAAAGGTTTACAAAGAAACACAATAACCTACAGTTAACACAGACTAAGGACTTGCTATGGGCCAGGCACAGATATAAGTACTTTACATATATTATTTCATTTAATCCTTACAATGTCCTACAAAGGGAATTTATTAATCCCATTTTACAAATGGAAAAACCAAAGTAAGAAGCAGATCCAGGATTCAACCTCAGCAATCTGGCTCCAGAGGCTGTGCTCTCATGCATGGCTCACTACCTACCTCTCCACAGTGAATCTGCCTCTCCTGTCAAGAACCTCTTTTCAGACAGATACCTACTCTGATTTGTGCCAAACTTTGGTCTAAGGGGTAAAAATTCAGAAACATACCATACGGTGAATCGAATTGTGTTGTTCCCTAGAAACAGGGACAGGTCCTCTGTCATTTGGTCCTGACTTTTCTTGTTGGCCACCATCACCATAATGTAATCAGGAAGTTCTTCATCTAGTTAAAAGGAAAAGTATATAAAAACTTTTTTACGTTTTCCTCAATATTGACTTCTAAAAAGTTAACGTACTTGAAAATATAAATATAGCTCTAAGAATTAACATCTCAGCTCTACTAGAATTATGTTGGACAAGAAAGTATAGCTTTTTTTTCCTCTTCATTACATAGGTATTTCAATTATTGGTAAGGATGGAAATTAGAAATAACTAACAAATCCTTATAAAACTAGGTATTCTGAATTACAGTATCAAACTTGAGTGTATTCATTTCCTTTTTATCTTTTTAATTAATGCTCATCAATTTCAGCAAAGCTTCCAAAAAGCAAATGGATATTCCTCAAGAATAATAGAGTTTTGTATGTTTTGTGTTTTATTTAAGCTTCAAAATTATACTCCTTTCTCAAGAGAACATCTTTATCCTCAGTAAAGGCAGATTTCTATTATCTCAGGGTAATAAACCTCAACATCAAATGAACTAAAACCACCCAAAAACTCTACATGGTTTAAAAAATTTAATCTTAAATTTAAATAATTTCAATTTCACTGTTTTATCCTCACTCTCCTACATAATGATTATGAAGGTGAGGTCTAGGACCAAAAAGAAAAACAAAACCACCACAGTAAGAAGATAAGGAAGCAAAAGCCATTTATCAAGAACTCTAATCCCCACCAAAAGAAAAAAAATCCTTCAGATTTAATACCTAAAATATTCCTATTTTTAAGTAGGTAGAAAGGCTCATTTCAGAAATACGCTTAGGCCAAAACAAACAAAAAACCTTTCATTTGTTTCAAGGAGAAATACCAAAAATCCAGTTCAAGAAAAGCACAAACATACTCAGAAAGCCCAATCTACAAATGGAAACAGAGAAATCTAATTTTTTTTTTTTTTTTTTTTTTACTGCTCTAGTAGTATGAAGACACAATTGATTTATTCACTTTATATTAATGGACATTTAAATCTCTTGAAATTTTACACTAACAACAAAAAAATGTTGCCAAGAAATTTTAGGAAACTAGGTGGCAACCCTGCCTGAACATTACGATTATTGGGAGAGTTAACTGAAAATCCAGAGGCTATGTGCTATGCAAGCTATTCTGTTTCACATCATGACAGACCTAGAAGTAGTATTTATAAGGTGCACTGGGGTAAAAAGTTATTCATAGTCAAAGTAAACTAGCCACTTCTGCCTTACCAGTTACCTCAACTGCTATGAAAAATCAAATCTGAACAGAATGAAAACTGTTCCTAATTTCCAGTATAATAACGTGCAGATAACACTAGCTAAGCAGCTGCTATAGAGGAGAGATTCTCAAATTTAATTTCACGTTAGAGTCTGCTGGGGAGCTTTAAAAAAATCTGCTTATGTCCAAGCTCCCTCTCAATTCAATTACAATACTGGACAGGAGGATCAAAACATCAGCGTTGTATTTTATTGAAGTATAATTAATATACGTTGTATCAGTTTCAGGTGCACAACATACTAATTTGACAATTCTATACATTACTCCATGCTCACCACAGTAAGTGTAGTCGCCATCCATCACCATACAATGTTATTACAATACTATGCTCCCTATGCTGTACCTTTTGTTTATGTGACTTATTTTAGAGCTAGAAATTTGTCCCTGTTAATCCCCTTAATCTAGTTCACCCATTCCTCACCTACCTCCCCTCCGGCAACCACCAATTTGTTCTCTGTATTTAAGAGTCTGGGTTGTCTGTTTTTAGTTTGTTTTCTAGATTTTATTTCAAGTAATCTCCACACTCAACGTGGGGCTCATATTCACAACCCTGAGATCAAGAATTGCATGCTCTACCAACTGAGCCAGCCAGGCGCCCTGCTTTATTTTTTAGATTCTGCATGTAAGCTAAATCATATGGTATCTGTCTTTCTCTGTGTGACTTCGTTTCACTTAGCATAATACCTTCTGGGTTCATCCACATTGTAAATGGCAAGGCCTCATTCTTTTTTATGGCTGAGTAATGTTCCATTATAAACATATATACACGTGTATATGTTTATACGTATTACATCTTCTTTACCCATCATCTATCAATGGGCACTTAGGCGGCTTCCATACCTTGGCTATTGTAAATAATGCGGCAATATAACATATAGGTGCATGTATCTCTTCATACCATTCTTTGGGTAAATACCCAATAGAATTACTGGATGTGGTATTTCTATTTTTAATTTTTTGAGGAACTGCCACACTGTTTTCCACAGTAGCTGCACCAAATTTTATTTCCACCAACAGTACACAAGGGTTCCTTTTTCTCTATATCCTTGCCAAGCTCTTGTCTCTTTGATTCTAGCCATTTTGACAGGTATAAGGTGATAGCTATGGTTTTGATTTGCATTTCCCTGATTAGTAATGTTGACTATCTTCTCATGTGTCTGCTGGCCATCTACAGGTCTTCTTTGCAAAAATGTCTATTTTTATTTTTCCAAGTGTATTTCTTCTGACAAAGAGAGAGCAAACAGGGAAGGAGCAGAAAGGAAGAGAGCGAGAATCCCAAGCAGGCTCCGTGCTGTTGGTAGAGCCTGAAGCCAGGCTTGAACTCATGAGCCGTAGAGATCATGACCTGAGCCAAAAGCAAGAGTCAGATGCTCAACCAACTAAGCCACCCAGGCTCCTCCCTCTGTCCATTTTAAAAATGGATTTGGTTTTTGAGGGATTTTTTTTTTTTTTTGGTGTTGAATTGTAAGTTTTTTACATATTTTGCATATGAATCCCTTATCAGATGTATCATTTGCAGATACCCTCTTCCATTCAACAGACTGCCTTTTTGTTTTGTTGGAGAAATCTGAGTATTTAATGAAATTATGCAGTATGATGTGAGGAGATACAAGAGAGAACAAAAAACCAGTCATTTATTTTCTTTGCAGAGTATCAAAAAGTTCCCACTGTTTTCTGGAAATTGCAATAAATAAGCCTGGTAGCTTATTTATGTGAAGTGTAAGGTTAACAAAGAAGTTAGAATGCTTTGTCAGCCTTCACAGATCTTCTCCATCATAATGTCAATGGTGAAGATGTGCTTTCCTGTCACTATCAGTTTGCATCTTCTAACCCAGCCATCCACCTGTGTGGATCAGTTGGTTGAGCGTCCAGCTGAGGTCATGATCTCATGGTTCAAGGGTTAGAGCCCCATGTCAGGCTCTGTGCTGACAGCTCAGAGCCTGGAGCCTGCCTTGGATTCTGTGTCTCCCTCTCTTTTTGCCCCTCCCCCGCTCATGCTCTGTCTCAAAAATAAAGATAAACTTAAAAAAATTTTAAATAAAATAAAATAAAATTCTATGTGAGATCAGTTGTTGCTTCAGTACAGGTCCAAGCAGAGAAAGGTGGGAAGGAGAGATACAAAGAAGCCCAAGGCAACTTTTGGGAGTGATGAATACGTTCATTAGTCTGATTATCGTGTATATTTGTTAAAACATACCAAGTTGTACACTTAAACTATGCACAGTTTAACGTACACCAATTACAAGTCAACAGAGTCACTAGAATTCATACACTGTTTTCTCAGTTTACAAAACAGGAAGAATCTAATGAAAAATTAATGTGTTCATGATATATTTTTACAGAATTCTGATTTCTCAAATTTATTTGAAGTCTATACAATAGGGGGAAAAGTGAGTTTTGAAGGTTTAAGCTCAGGCTTCTACAATGTGAGTAAAATCGTCAACTATACTTAAATTTTTTTAAGTAAAAAATAAATAACACGTGAATGACTTACAAATTGTAGTTGCCATCCCACTAACATGCTCCATTTTAAACAAACACAAATGAACAGTTATCATTCTTAACAAAGACTTGTTCTCCTTTGTATCCCACCCAATACGTTAAAAAAGGATACTCAATATTTATTAAAGGACTGTTTCTATCACCTTAGAAGTTTCCAGGACTCTTTCTAATACCAAAAAAAGAGATTAGAAAGTCACCCTTTCCAGAAGGACGACATATAAACATACAATTAGGTAGTTAACTGTAAATCTAAATTAATAATGGCAGGCTCCAGGCTCTGAACTGTCAGCTCAGAGCCCCACACAGGGCTCAAACTCATGAACCATGAGATCATGACCTGAGCTGAGTCCTACGCTTAACCAACTGAGCCACCCAGCCCCACCCTCCCCCCCAGCTCCCCCCGCAATTTCAGTGGCGTTCCAGAGAACCATACAGGAGTGACTGACTCCTGTTTTTAGCATTAAGGACACAGAAGACCTGAGTTCTTTGGTCTTAAATCTGATACTGACCAGCTAGCTCTATTTAGCCCAAGACTCCATTTCTTGATTTGTAAAAGGAGTAATACTACCTGCCATTCCCGCTATTTTCAGGAACAAATGGAACTATATGAAAATATTCTGAAAATCATAAAATATATACTTTTACTACAATTACATTTTATATTGGACAACATTAGGCTTATAAACCAGGTTTTAATAGGCTCAAAATCCTTGGTTTGAGATTTTTGCTAAGTGATAGGAATCATCAATAAGATTGAATTCAGACTCAATGAACACGTTTGTGCTTTCATGTGCTAGAATTAATAAAGTTCACATCATAGGTTTTCTGTAGATTTCTTTTTGAACCAAAACAAGTTCCTGACACATAGCTGGTGTATCCATTAAGTGCTGAGCAAATAAAAGAAAAAATGAATCCTGGTTCAGCTTCATCTTCACTTCTGAGCCTCAATTCCTCTTATCTGTTAATGACTTCTAACAACCTTGACAACAATTTACAAAATGTGTCCAGCATGTGTTAAATTAGCAATTCTCAAACTGTTGGATCTCAGGTCCCTTTTACGTTCTTAAAAAAAAATTTTTTTTAATCTCTATTTTTGAGAGAGAGAGAGCAAGCAGGGAAGGGGTAGAGAGAGAGGGAGACACAGAATCCAAAGGAGAATCCAGGCTCTGAGCTGTCAGCACAGAACCTGATGTGGGGCTCGAACTCAGAGACTGGGAGATCTTGACCTGAGCTGAAGTCAGACACTTAACCGATTGAGCCACCCAGGTGCCCCTTAAAATTTAATGTTTATTTATTTTTGAGAGAGAGAGAGAGTGAGCGAGCACGGGCACAAGTGGGGGAGGGGGAAAGACCAAGAAAGAGACAGAGAATATGAAGCAGGCTCCAGGCTGTCAGCACAGAGCCTGACACAGGGCTTGAACTCATGAACTGTGAAATCGTGACCTGAGCCGGTTGAAGGCTCAACCAACTGAGCCACACAGAAGCCCCCTAAAATTATTGATGACCCCAAAGAACTTTTATTTATGTGAGTTATCTATTGGTAATTACCAGACTAGAAAAACTAAGAATTTAAAAAAGTATTAATTCATTTAAAATAACATACCACGTGTCAATAAACCCATTTATATGACTGACGTAAATCAACATTTTTATTAAAAACCTACATTTTCCAAAACAAAAATGCAAAAAGTTGTATTTTTATAAATCTCCTTAATACATGGATTTTAAGAAGACAGCTGGATCCTAGTTTCTCCTTCTGCATTTAAATGTTATGCTGTTCTAATTGAAAAACATGAAGAAAATCTGGCCTCACAAATACATAGTGCGAAAATAAAGTATAGATGACCCTTGAACAACATGAGTTTGAACTGCCTGGGTCCAACTATACCTGGATTGTTTCTGCTACAGTCATCAAAAATGTATTTTCTCCTCTTTATGACTTTCGTAATGTTTTTTTCCTATAGTTCATTGTAAAAATACAGCAATATATATAACATACAAAATATGTGTTAATGGACTGTTTATGTTACCAGTAAGGCTTCTGATCAACAGTAGGCTAGTAGTTATATTTGCGGAGAGTCAAAAGTTGTATTTTCGACTGTGTGTAGGGAGGGGGAGAGGGAGTATCCAGCAACACTAACCCCCCAATTGTTCAAGGCTCAACTGTATTTTAACAGCCTTTTCAGATAATGTGGATATTCTTTTGTGATACTATACCAAAACTCAACAAGTGGTACTTTCTTAAAGGTTAGCAGCAATATGGAAACTAAAACTCTATCAACGACCTTTTTACACTTATTACATGAAAATCCCTTGATCCATCTTCCACTTTTATTTTTTTTTAATGTTTATTTTTGAGAGACAGTGGGGAAGGGGCAGAGACAGAAAATCTGAGGCAAGCTGCCAGCTGTCAGTACAGAGCCCCCAACACAGGGTTCAAACTCATTAACTGTGAGATCATGACCTGAGTTAAAGTCAGATGCCCACTGACTGAGCCACCCAGGTGCCCCCATCCTCCATATTTAATGCATCTTTTTTCCCCCGTGTAATTCTGTATCATCATGCATTGGTCATGTGAAAGAATAGTGGCTAAGGGCGCCTGGGTGGCTCAGTTGGTTAAACGTTTGATTTCGCTCAGGTCTTGATCTACCAGTCTGCGAGTTCAAGCCCTTCATGGGGCTCTCTGTGCTGACAGCTCAGAGCCTGGAGGCTGCTTCAGATTCTGTGTCTCCTTTTCTCTGACCCTACCCTGCTCGCACTCTCTCTCTCTCTCAAAAATAAATACACATTTTAAAAAATTACACATTAAAAAAAGAAAGAAAAAAAATACTGGCTCACTGAGCTATACAAATCACTTGACACGCTGATACATTTCATTAGGAGACAGAAAAGAATCATTTGTTAATATCATTAAAAATCTTTTGTCTTAAATGTTTGAGAAAGTGAGTGCACAGACGAGCGGGGAAGACGCAGGGAGGCAGGGAGAGAGAGAGAATCCCAAGCAGGAAGAGAGTCACCCAGGTGCCCCAGAAATTCTTTTACATAATGGGAAGCTTTCAAGTTCATGAAGGCAAACACAAATTTTTCAGAATTCTAATTTTCATTTGAAAGCTCAACTTTTGTCACTGGCAACAAAGTGTATCAGTTTTTTCCTTTGCTCACTTTCAAGAAAATGTCTGCCAAATACCCAAGTGTATATATCTAGCTTGTCAGAATATAAAAATGATGTTCCCAGGGGTGCCTGGGTGGCTAGGTTAAGCGTCTGATTCCATTTTGGCTCAGATCATCATCTCACCATTCAGAGCCCCTGCTTATTAGGATTCTCTCTCCCTCTCTGCTTTTCCCCGACTCATGTATGCAATGCACTCTCTCTCAAAAATAAACAAACATTAAAAAAAAAAAAAAAAAAAGATGTTCCATAAAAAAGGTGGCTGGGTTTAGTTCTCAACTCAATCACACAAATCCTTTCCATTTAGACAATCCATCCTGCTTTAATATACAGCACAAGTATTTTATGAGTAATTCCTACTTTCTCAGACCACACATTAAAAAGATGTAGTCAAGGGCCAGGGTTTATAAACGATTTTTACTGCTTCACTAATTACATATGTATACATACATATTTTAAGCAGGCTTCACACCCAGCACAGAGCCCAATGCGGGACTCAAACTCACGACTCTGAGCCGAGATCAAGAGTACCACACTTAAAACGACTGAGCAATCCAGGAACCCCCCCCCCTCCTTAATTATATCCTTAAATGAAACTGGCTTTAAAAAAAAAAAATTCCAAGCGGAAGGGTGTGAATATGATTGGTCATAAGAGTTCGGTATGAGATCTCAATTTAGGGTAAGGTACCAGCACTTTAACTGACCACTGCATTTGCCCAATCCAAATGTCAGCACAGTGAAAAGAGCGAGTACCCTGTCAGTATTACTATGAAAACAGTTTTGACTTCACAAAAACCCTTGCCATCTCTCACACCGTAAGAACCACTGTTGTAAATGGTAGCTGTTACTTTTACAGGAAGCACCAGCGTTAGAGCCAAAGAGATCTAGGTCTCAATCCATAAAGCACTGCTCAAGTAAGCACTCAAAACCTCAGTTTCCTTGCTTGTACAGGGAGGGTTATTACCACTTACCTCTCAGTGTTCTCCTGGGTATTACCGTGACCTAATGCATAGACAACGGTTAAACACACTGCCTGACCCAAAGCAAACACTCAAATTATAAATCATAAACGAATAAAGAGAACGCATTACTGTATGCGGTAAGACAAAACGGGACAGGAAAAAAGAAACATCTGAAAATAAAACTCACTGAACCATGACAGAGGCAAAGGTGAGAAAACATTCATATGCAAAATAATGGTTCTGAAACCAGAAGGTCAAAAAGAAAGTAAGTAAGAATCAGATAAACATTATGGAGAATACGACAGGGCCTCAAGAGAGAGGAAGCTAAACAATTTTAAAAACACCATGGGACTTTTTTTTTGGGGGGGGGAACAAAAACAAAAACCAAGGTTGCATATAGAGCCTTCAAGAAAAGACAGTAAGTAAAAGAAGTAACCAGGGAGTACCGGATTTGGAAGTAAAACGGGATCTCTCCAAAGTCAAAAGTACGGTGGGGGGAAAAAATGCATTCACTAAAATTCAATTAGCAGCAAACTCTAAATTCTACTAGGCTAGCAACAAAAAACTTACCAACATAAGCTCCTAATTCTTGCAATTTCCCCTTAATGGCACTCTGAGGGGGGGGGAAAAAAACAAGCGTGCGTGTGAGAAAGGAGGAAAATCACCGGGCTCCTTAACGCAGAGGCAACTCAGCTGCTGCGTGCACCTCCCGCCCCTCCGCGCCCAGGTGGGGGTAGGGAGGCTCCCGGGACCCCTCCCCCGTCCCCGCGACTCCTCCCCTCCCCCTCCCCCCTCCCCCCCCCTCCCCCTCCCCCTCCCCCTCCCCCGGGCCTCCCGCCCGGCCCTACACGCCTCCTTCCGCTCCGGGCGGCTTTCTCCTGCCGCGGCCCCGCTCGCCCGCCGCTCTCTCCGGGGCCGCCTCTGCGCCCAGGCCCAAGGCGGCCCAGGCCGAGGTGAAGCCGTTCGCCGACCCTACGGCCCGACCAGAGCCACCGGCGGCGACTAGGCCGCGGCGTCCAGGCCGGGCCCACAGTCCCCGTTACTCCTGACAACCGCGCGCTCGCCTGCCCGCTGAGGCCCGGGTTCCCGTCCACGCTCGACGCGGGCCTCACCCGGATCTTGCGGCTAATCTCGGTGCCGATCTCCATGACTCCACAGCGGGCGGCGGGCTCAGCACTGCGCGGCTCTTCGCTTACCCAAGAGACCCGCGCCGGCTCCCGGCCCGCAGCTCCGCCGCCGCAGCCGCCAGCGTCGCTCCCGGCCGCGCGCTCTGCGTGACCCGCCCCCACCGGCCCGGCGCGCCGGGGTGAGCGGAGTCGAGCGCGCCTGCGCTTGCGCCTGCGCGCACGTGGGCCCCGGGAGTCTGTGTTCGAGCGACCTCTGCTGGCGACAAGTTGAGCAGCGGCGTGAAGATGCGCTAGGCTTCTCTCCGCCCCTCTCCGCACCTGGAGAACTCTTCCTTTTCCTTGCCCCCATTTACTCATTTTACCCTCTTTTGGAAAATAAGGATGAATTAAATGCGCAGCAGAAAGATCCCTGGTTTTGGAGTGATATCTGAGTTAGAATCCAGACTTCACTTGCTTTTAGTGTGATATTGGTCTAGATAATTTAAACCTTCGGGTCCTTCGTTTTCCTGCCTGTAAAATAGACTGTCTCCTAGCCGTTGCATTATAATTACACTTGGAGGCAAAGGAATATCCTCCGCAACAGAACCAATCAATCACAGTTCTTTCTAATGACCACAACTGGCTCTCGGGTCTGGTTCTGCTTTCCTTCTCCCAGGCCCATCAGCGGCTCTTCCCCAAGACCTATCCTCACTCTTCTGCTCCTTTCTGAAGTCCCTCCCCTTAGAGTTTTTTCTGTCAGCCCTGAGTTCTCCCCTAAACCCCACTCCCAAATTCCAGATGGCTTTAGGCATTTGTATTTCCCCTAAAACGAACATCAAAACTGAAGTCTTCTTTATCTTTTCCTGATCCCCACTCAGACTGGTTTCTACTCCTGACAGCCCAGTTTCTATGAATAGCGGCTTCATTCTCCCTGTCCCTAATCACAAAATCTTGGAATTAGAGTAAGCACAAAGCGATGTCTACTTTCTCCCCCATATCCACTAAATCTGGAAGTGGTCCCTATTAGTTACCCATTGCTGGGTAACAAATGACCACACTGACCAGCTTAAAATACATGCATTTATCATCTCATGGTTTTCATGATCCAGGAATCTGATCACAGCTTAACTGAGTCCTCTGGTCAGACTCCCACAGGGCTGGAGGTGAGATGTCAGTCATGCTGTGTTCTCATCTGGAGGCTTGACTTCTCTAAGTTTTTTTTTTATGTATCTGAGAGAGACAGAGGCAGCACGGGTAGGGGAGGGACAGAGAGAGAGGGAGAGAGAGAGAGAATCCCAAGCAAGCTCTGTGCTGCCAGCCCAGAGCCCGATGTGGGGCTCAAACCCACAAAACCACGAAATCACAACCTGAGCTGAAACCAAGAGTGGGACACTTAACCAACTGAGCCACCCAGGTGCCCCAGAGGAAAACTCCACTTTTAAGCTCATTGGTGTTGTTAGCAGAATTAATTCTCTTGCAACTTTATGAGTGAGGGCCCCAGCTTTTTCCTAGCTGTTGTCTTGAGGCCACACTCGGGCCTTAGAGGTTGCCCACAGTTCCTTGTCATGTGTTTCTTCACTCTGGCTACGTAAGCCCTCCAAGACAGTCTCTCAGCTCAGGGAGGAGGGCCCAGTTCCTCTTCTAAGGGCTTTCATCTAATTTAGTGACTTAGGGCCACCCAAGTCCTGACCCCAAAATCAAGTGATTTAGGGCCTAATAACATATCTGAAAAATCCTTAATTTATTTTATTTTATTATTTTTTTCCATATTCATGAACTAAAAGCAAGTCATAGGTGCTACCCACATTCAAGGGGAGGAAATTATACAGGGTGTAAACAGCAGGGGCAGGAATCATGGGGCCATCTAGGATCTGTCTGCCACACGGCCCTTTATCTGATATATTTTTTTTTCTTCTGAATTCCTATAGCATCTATGTGGAAGCTACTGGTATGACACTTAATATGCTCTCTGTAATATTAATTGTGTGTGTCCTCTCTAGCAAACTTACAAACTCTTAGTTCTGCATTTCTCCAAAATTTCTTTCAGGATACTAGACACATAGGAAGCAAATATTTATAGGATATTTGTAGGATATTTTGTAGGCTATCAAATATTTGTATGATAAAATAAATTAACTACCTAAATTAACAAAAGCATTCCTCATGGATTAATCCAATGATCATGCACTCATCCAACATTGATGAGAAGCAGCGGAACAGAGTGACTGAGAACAGGGACACCAGAGCCAGACTGTCTGGGTTTGAATCCTAGCTCTGCTACTCCCTCCAAGACCTTAGGCAAGTTGCTTGTCCTCTCAGTGACTCAGTTTCCTCATCTGTGACATAAGTATGATAGCAGTTTCTCCTTCATAGGGTCATGAGGGTGAAATAAGTTAATATTTTGGGAAGCATTTTGAACCATGCTTGGCTTACAGCAGCACTGTGTTGATTAAAAATTAAATGCCTTCCCAGAACCAGACACTGTGCTGGAAGCCAGAGCACAGACATGATCAAAACTGAGTCCCTGGTGTGCCTGGGTGGCTCAGTCAGTTAAGTGTCCGACTTCAGCTCAGGTCATGATCTCATGGTTCGTGGGTTCAAGCCCCCTGTTGGGCTCTGGGCTGACAGCGCAGAGCCTGGAGCCTGCTTTGGATTCTGTGTCTCCCTGTTTCTCTGCCCCTCCCCCAATCATGCTTGCTCGCATGCTCTCTCTGTCTCTCTCAAAAATAAACATTGGAAAAAAAACAAAAACTGAGTCCCTGCTTTCATGACACTCTCAATCCAAAGGATAGTACATTATTTCTATTTCTTTACCCATCATTTCAGAACTAAGAATGAAAACACAGGATTTTGTATCCATTACTGATTACAAAATCCATAGTCAATACTTAGATAATACTGAAAGAACATTTTAGAAAGAACAGAGAATGTTTTCATTAAAATGTATTTAGAATAGAGAAATTTTTATTAAAATGTATTCAAGAGGCGCCTGGGTGACTCAGTTGGTTAAGTGTCCGACTCTTGATTTCAGTTCAGATCATGATCTCAGTCATGAGTTGGAGCCCCAAGTCGGGCTCAGCACTGATAGTGTGGAGGAACCTACTTGGGATTCTCTTTCTCCATCTCTCTGCCCCTCCCCTGCTTGCTCTCTCTCTCTCAAAATAAATAAACATTTAAATAAAATAAAATTCCAGAATGGGTTAACTTTCAGGACAATCTATTTAAAACCATGGAGGAAGAGATTTGCCAGCTGCTTAAGAATTCACACATTTATAATAACAAAGAAGATGAAAAGAAATGCTTTTACTTAAAAAAAGGGTAGAGGGTGTCTGGCTGGCTTAGTCAGTGGAGTGTGTGACTCTTGATCTCAGGATCGTGAATTCAAGCTCAATGTTGGACCTAGAGCTTACTTAAAAAAAGAAAAAAAATTCACACATTTAGACCTCAGGAGTTACATACAGTGTCTGGATCACAGGGGACAAACCCACTAAACCAGTGGTATTCAGTGGTCCATCACTGTTCGAGGTGCTTCCCTGTGAGATGCAGCTTCATAAACCACATGACATCCAGAGGAAGATGATCATGATGATGGTCAGAAAGAAACCATGAAATTTACAAAGGGTATTTATTTCACTTGAAAAAGACTAAGCTGGACCAAGAAAATTCTTTCTGGCATGCAAGAGCTCTCCATTTTAGGAGGAATGACATATTTTGCTCTAGGGGATAGAATGAGGACTAGATTTCAACAAACCGCAATGCAGCCTAAGAAGGTTCTGGGCTGTCTTTCAAAGAAAGATGACTAAAAAATGCATTGGCTTTGAAATCAGAGGGCCCTGAGCACTAAGCCCAAATCCATGGATCCGGAGTCCTCTGACACTGGCTTTGTAGTATCCCCAGCCTCCTCTCAGGATAGCATTCCACCTGGATGTTGCACGTGCACATCCTTTGCAAGTGTATGTGGGGAGAGCACAGAGGGGGTGGGGGGTCGGGGATGGTTTCTTTCAGCTTGGAATGCTTTCCTCTTCTTTTCCTTGAGTTCTTAGTGAGCTTTTTTGTTTGTCCTTCCAGACTCAGCCAGAAGTTGATCATAGTGATAAAACAGACATTACCACCTCACTTAAAATGTATAATTTTTTAAATGTTTTATGTAGTTTTGAGAGAGAGTGCACACGTGTGTACGTGCACAAGTGGGGGAGGGGCAGAGAGGGGGGGACCACAGATAAAGCAGACTCCTCACTGACAGCAGTGAGCCTGAAGTGGGGCTTGAACTCAAGAACTGTGAGATAATGACCTGAGCCAAAGTCGGCACTCAATTGACTGAGCCACCCAGGCACCCCTAAAATATATTCTCATTGGTATATTCCCCTTCTATAATACACACACACACACACACACACACACACACACACACCACACATATATAGTACTGGAATGTGTGTGTGTGTGTATATATATATATATATATATATATATATAGGCCTAAGTCTTTGAAGACACAGCCATGCATCTTATTTATCCTGCTTTTTGTGGCCTCTGGCTTGGAATAAATGCAGGATGAGTGCAAGTTTTTCAATAGTGAATATCACGTGGTTTGTCTGTCCTTGGATCAAAAGCCCAAAGTGTTGGGAATTATAGTCACAGTGCCACTTTGCTACTGAGGCTGATAAACGTTTTTCCGTTTTCTTGTCCGTTGGAACAAATATACTGCCAGCACCATCATTTTTCTATATCCAGGGGAATCTATGCTCTATATTCTCACACTTTTGCAGCTGAAAAGTTGCTGCACCTGATAAAGTGCTGAATGTGGTAGGCAGAGCACACAGTGAGGATTCAGACTAAAGGAGATTTCACCTTTCTGGCTGTGGCTCCCGCTACAGGAATCATTATCTCTATGTGGTGGGAGGAGGGAGGCATTCATTCAGATTTCTGCAGAAGATGGTAATTTACCCAGTGAGGTTTGGTAGATACTCACCAAGCTTAATCTCTTAACTCCTAATATTAGGAGATTAATTTCTTAACTCCTAATATTGGTCAATGGAGCACCAAACCCACAATTTCTTTCCTTTTTATGGAGTCTCTTTTTAGTACAAGATTTTCTTTTTAAAATTTTACCTTTTAAAAGATTTAAAGTGATCTCTTCACCCAACCTGGGGCTCAAATTTACAACCCAGAGATCGAGTTGCATGCTGTACAGATGACTGAGCCAGCCATGTGCCCCTTAAAGTTTAATTTAATAAGAATTACCTTCACGCGGGTAAGTATTCACACTATGTCACTTTCTGGGTAACAAGAGGAGGTAAAGATACAGATCTGTAATGGCTTATTTATCCACAAAATATCTCTAGATGGATACATAAGGTTATGGTAACACCCATTACTGTCAGGAGGAGAGCTGTGTGTCTAGAAGGCAGGGTGGGAAGGAGACTTTTCACTTATACCTTTTTGTATCTTTTGAGGTTGAACCATACAAATCACTTCCTTTCATACAAACATAAACCAGTAATAAATGCCTGTCTGACACTTTAAAGGGGCTATTTATGTGGCTTACCACGGGGGTGTTACTATCAAATTAATATGGTTGAGGGAAAATAGTTTAAGTACTTGGTCAACAAATGACACTTGTGCTGTGTGAGGGAGAAAGTTCAGATCTGTTGTCTAATATTGCTTGGGTTTTATGGTCATTTTCTATTTTTAAAATTCTTTTATTTTCTTCCCGATTCAATTAACACGTTTTTATTTAGTGCCTCCTCTCTGCCAGTAGTGTCCTAGGAATGCTAGGAGATATAAAAGAAGCCTTCATGAAATAGTTTTCAAAGCTCTTGCCAAGTGTGGAGATCACTGTGGAATGGGGTGGCGAGAAAGTTGTCTTGGAACCAGAGCTTGCAGAGAGAGGAAAGGCTCAGACGAATGAAAGGGGGGCAGGGCAGGCGGTGCTATGGGCCAGGAGAAACACTTGATTGGGGGATTCAGGGGGAAGAGAGAAATTAAGGATGGCCAGAGAGGCTAAGACCAGTTTAGAAAGGCCTGAACGGACAGGCAGAAAAGCTAGCCTTGGGGGTCCATTAGGAGTGATAAACCCAAGGGAGAGGTAAGCTTGGTATTAGCATATAAAGGAGAGAGAACTGAGAAACCGGATGCAAGACCACCCTTGCTGCAATAACCCCCGGACGCAAAAGGATGGGGGTTTAGTTTAGAATTGTGGGACAGACAGGACAGAAGAAATCATGAGGCATTACAAAGGAGGAAATACCAGGTCTTGATGGTAGGCTGGAGAGGAGAAAGGTATTAGAATCTCACATAATTTCAATTTTTCTAGCATGGGAGACCAGAAAAGGGACTCATTTTCATGCCTCTTTTCTTTCCTCACACACAGTTTGACCCCCTCAAGGTGTCCTGTTGAAGTATCAGTTATAAACAGAATTTAATTTTCCATTAGAAACACGTGATCTTATTTGCTTTTAGCTCTGTCACCAGACTTGAATCTTGCTCAGGCTTTGTTCTCTCATAGCACTCATGCCTCTATGATGTATGTGTGATGTGTAGGTGTTTTCATCTTCCACTAGACCAGGAGTCTCCTGTGTGCAGGGACCATGACTTAGGTATTGTAAGTACTCATTGTCTGCTAGTTGTTGAAGAAAATGAGAGTTAAATAAAATGTAACACAAAAAATCTTTCCAGAAACAATGCTATTAAGAAAAAAAATCATTTAGAGGCACCTGGCTCGCACTGTCCTTGGAGGTCAACTCTTAATTTCGGGGTTGTGAGTTCAAGTTCCAAGTTGGGCCTAGACATAAAAATTTAAAAAATCATTTAAATTAAAATGTACATAATAAAAACATCTCTGCTTCAGTCACTCTAACCACATGTCAAGTAAAGATGGAAAAACCTGGGATGCCTGGGTGGCTCAGTTTGTTGGGCGTCTGACTTCGGCTCAGGTCATGATCTCACAGTTCGTGGGTTCGAGCCCCGCGTCAGCTCTGTGCTGACAGCTCAGAGCCTGGAGCCTGTTTCAGATTCTGTGTCTCCCTCTTTCTCTGACCCTCCCCTGTTCATGCTCTCTCTCTGTCTCAAAAATAAATAAATGTTAAAAAGAAAAATTAAAAAAAAAAGATGGAACAACCCTACTGTGATGGTGTTAGGGTCACACAGTTTTGTTCCTCTGCTTAAGTGTTGCAATTCAGGAGTAATAATGCAGTGTAAAAATACAGTATCGTGTAATAATAAGCACTGCTAATAGGGCCGAGGGTTAAATGAAACACTTCACATATATTTTATACAAGTTACTGGAAGGTGATTATCATTCTCCCTATAGAAGAGAGGAAGCAGGTAGAGAGAGCTTAGGAGAGTTGCACAAAGTTACCCAGCTAGAAAAGTGTTGGCGCTGAGAATTGAACCTAGACAACTTTACCATAGAATCTCCATCCTTAATAGCTCTACACTGTATTGCATATACAGCTCTTTTGGAGACTGAGAGGTTATTTGAGACCTTATCAACCCTTTTTTTTGGGGGGGGGGGCGGGGAGGAGACTTTTCCTTCCAGTACTAATCAATGTTTTT
Source organism: Acinonyx jubatus (assembly GCF_027475565.1). NCBI lineage: Eukaryota > Metazoa > Chordata > Mammalia > Carnivora > Felidae > Acinonyx > Acinonyx jubatus. Next base: position 129,614,725 of record NC_069386.1, on the reverse strand, counting down.
CCTTTTTTATGGGGTAGATCTTTAGACGTAAGCATGGAAAGAAGAAATAGAATATTTGAATCGTTTTCAGAAATATACAACAGTAAACGGACAACTAGCGATTACAGCATATTACGGACCACCTAACAACAAAGTAGTAAAACTCTTTACCTGGAACCGAAATAATATCCCCCTCCCCTCATTTTTATTAAAAGGCTTGCTTTATTTGGAAACTCTTAAAATAAGTGGTCATATGATTAAAAAAAGCAGCGGCGCGCCCCCTCCCCGGCGGCCGGGCGCAGCTGTCCGCACCTCCCCCGCGCCCCGCCACCCGCATTCCAACTCTCTGAGGTCACGGGCCGCCGCCGCCTCCCCAGATCCGCCCGCCCGCCCGCCGGGCCCTTGTGGGGAGGGACGCCCGGCCCCGGCCGCTCCGCTGCTCCGGCCGCGCGTCCCGGGCGCGTCCGTCCGTCCGTCCTCCTGTCGCCCCGACCCCCGCCCGGTTCCTTTGTGCGGCGCTCCCGGCCCGTCCCACCTCCAGGCCTTTCCCGTCGCCGCCGCCGGACTCTGCCCAGGGGAATGGTCTGCGGGCCGAGGTTTTGGAGACAGGAAGTGAGGCGCGCGAGCCCCATGAGCGCGCCGCGCCGCGGGCTGGCGTGCGGGCGCGGCTGCGGCTGCCGCGCGGCGGGACCCAGGGAGGCGGGCCGCTGAGCCGGGAGCGCGGCCCTGAGGATGCGGGAGCGGGAGCAGGTGAGGGCGCGGGTCCCCGGCCGGCGGGCGGACGCTGGGGCCGAGCGGTGGGGTGTGTCCGCAAGCGGGGACTTCGGAGCGCGTCGGCCAGCTCAGGCGTCCCGGAGGATGGGTCCCGGTTCCCAGACCCCTGGCAGCAGCGTAACAAAGAGAAAAGTCTTCCGTTTCCAGGTTCTCCGTGACCTATTTGGGTTCATTTCTAAAGGGGATCTTGAACTTCTATTCTGAACTCGGTTGACTATTGAGGCTAAATTCTGGATCACGGTTTTAAAAGTCTTAGGCATAGTTGCGTCTCTCAGAGTATTAAGTGCGAAATTTGCCGGATAACTTTGGCGAGAAGGCGAGTAGGGAAGGATTGTTTGGTGGTGACTTGTTTTTGGAGTAGAGTGTTTACTCTGGAAAAAAGAATTCTTGGGTCTGCAAATTCCGACTTGTGATTTCTGCAAATCCTGATTAGATTGGCTTGCTCTTGGCATACGCGTCTTATTTTCTTTTTTGCTGAGAAAGCCTTATAATAATAGCGTACTCGCAAACACATTCAAAACACTCCGTGTGCTCTAAGTGACAACCGCTGTATGCCTAATTAGTTGCTGACAGATTTTTTTTTTAACTTTGGGATATGACAGTAATTTTAATCTGATAATAGTTGTCTGTTTTGTTTCTAGGGTATGGTATTCTCGAGTATCTACACATAAGTCCGTGAGAAAAATGTTTGATTTAGTGCTGTAGATTTATGTATTACTCTAAAGATGACACATACTCTTAGTGATTATTTTACTTTAAAGTATCATTGGCAAATTTACATGTGGGGAGGATCTTAGCAGGGGTGGAAACGACAGTATTCAGAGTGACTCTATTTGAAAAACTTTTGAAAGAGGATGTGAAAACATTAAAATGAATTCACAAATAGACTGCCTTTTGAAAAGTGGAAAAGAATTTAACGTGTAGCTATTATTACATAACAGAATGGTTTTGTAGAGAAAGTATTAACTAGTTTCTCCTTCAAAAGCGAATTATGAATTATTTGGTTAGTAGAGAAGTTATAATTTTAGACCTTTCAATTTACTGCATATTATTCTACACCTGAAACCCCCAAAGAGCAACTTATATTTCTACTCCATTTGCTAGTGAATACTATATGTAACTGGAAATTAAAATGTGTTAATCGTTGATAATTTTCTAAATTATTAAACAGTATTAACATAAGTTTTCTATAAATAAGCAAAAAGCAAGCTATTCTTGTGGATAGATCTTGGGGAAAAAGGTACCTGACATCGACATGCACACCCACATTGACCCCTCAACTTTCTCAATTATAACATCTACCAAAATAAAGAACATTGACTTTTCTTTATCTCTGATGCTGTACATTTCAAATCTCAGGGACAACTGAAAGTTTTATTCTGCATCTGCTTAATCAGAGCTTTAAGTTAATAATTAAGTTATATAGAGTAATATCTACTGCCTTCAAGGCTCTTAGGTCTGTCTTTGTAATGAAGAGTCTACCATATTTGAACACTCTTAATACACATCTTTCCTCTGTATATATGCAATATCTTGTCTTTTCACAATACTTAATTTGTCTTACTTTCAGTTATCATAATTTGTATATAAAATTGAAATCCACCACCTCATCTCATGAAAGGTATTTGTGTAGTATATGTGGTATTTTATGTACATCTAATCTTTTTTAAAAATATGTATTATACAAACACTGATGGCCCATCAGGCAATTTTTTAGTTAAAAGTTTATTATTTAAAATTCTTATTTCTTGATTTTTTTTTCCCTTTTGCCTCAACTATCTATCTAGTTTATACCCTGAGGTAGGAAGCATTGAGAATCACAAGTGGAGACCATATCTTTTTATATTTGTATTTCCCCGTTTTAGTATGGTCCTTTTACCTACAGAAAGTACCCCGCAAAAAATTTGTTGTTTAAAACAGCACTTTATGTAGTCCCGGTTGCCCTTTCTCCTCTATTGCTTGTTTTTAGCTTTTATTTTTTGGCTACCTGGGCATAACCAGAATTCCAAAGACAAAAACCAAACCAAAGCACAAACAACAGAAAACAAAACACAGAGAAAACCGTGGCTCCGTCCTTACTAGAGATACAGCCATGTATACAATTATAGCATGCATGTAATCTCCTTAAGGGCAGCGACGGCTTAGGGTTCGTCTTAGATTTCTCACACCGTCCACTACACCGCCTTGTACTCCGAGATGCAATACACTTTTGTGGAACGGAATTCTAAATGTTAACTTTGGCAAAGCCTAGTGAAATAGCTAAACCCTGTGCTCTAGCTCTGCCGTACCCCAGCCCTGTGTGCCCATCACCTCTGAAACCGAGACGCAGTCAGGAAAGTGGGAAAGAGCAGAGGACGGGGAATGAGGAATCTGGGATCAATTCCCAGTTCAGCCCATCCCAGTGTGAAGCTGAGAAAGCCGCTTCTTTCGAGGCCTGGGTTCTGTCTCCCAGCTGAGAGGATTGGGGGCGGACCTTGCCCCTCCGCGTGGTTCCCCGCCCAAGTTCAGGGTTGCGAGCCGCGGCCGAGCCAAACGTTTCGTCCTCGGGGGCCGTCTCCACTCAGAAGAAAACAAAGGGTGGGAACCGTCCCGGGATTTTGTTGACTCCTTTAGGGGAAAAAACTCCCAGCCGCCGCTCACGCTCAGTTTGCCCCAACCTGGAGTTACCATCAACAGGTGTGTTTTAAAATGTGGTAAATCGCGTTGGGGCGGGGGAGGGGGAAAGTGTCCTGAGGCTCCAAATCGGGAACCAGATGGACCCCCACCCAGACTTCTCCAACCTCCAGCGGGGCTCGAGCTGGGTTCTTTAAACGTTCCCTCCGGGAGCGTAGGGGCCGGTTCTTCCCTGGCGCGTCCGTCCGGAAACGTGGCCGCAGACGGAGAGTTCCGGGGCTTCTGAGGCAGCGCGTTGGCCAGGCAACGCCGCCTGCTTTTCCGCTGGGAGGACTCGATGGGAGTCCGAGTCTGAGTTCTCCGCTTGGTCCCCGGCCTCATGGGCTTGTTGAGCCGCGTCCGCCACTTGTTAATTCAGAATGGCGTTTAAGGCCTCGCCCGCCTCGTCTGCTGGCCCGAGGCCCCGCTTAGGTGAAGCCCTACCGCCTCTTCGGGCGTACCCTTCCGGAGGGAAGCCGGGGCCACCCTTTTCAGAATTTCCATGCTTCTGATGGTCATCGGATGACAAGCATCTGTAGGGTCTTTGCCTTGTTTATAAACAAATCAATTTGGTGACGCAAATATTTATAAACTACAAACGGCGCTACAAATGCTTGTTAAGCGTTTCACCTCGCTTGAACCTCGCGACTGCCATATGTTCCAGGAGATTATTCCTCCCGTTTGGGTTCAGGGTTAATTTGTTACGTAGCGCTTTTGGAGGTGTTTTGCAGTGTTCTCCCTTAAGGGCTAAAAGTACCCTGACCTCGGGTGTTTTGGGTGAGCCAAAAAGCGACTAAAACAAAACAAAACAAAACAAAACCCTTTTAACATAGAGCCACTAATACGAGCTACTAAGCTACTAAATTTGGCGTCATCTTCGTTGCCAACCATTATCTCAATTAATCCCCTAGATAGCCGTAGGTGGTTATCACTATTTGTAGGATTGAATGAGGGGTGGAGTCTGACCCAGGGGCTAACTCGTCTGATGATAAACTTCCTCACATGCCTCCCAGATCCCATTCTTGCCATCCTTTTCCAGAAGAGAGGGAAAGCTTATTCTTTGGATGCAACCTTATTGATTTGTATTTTTATAAAAACTTAGTTCAGAAGTTGCTATTGCCTATGTCACTGGTGTTCCTCTTTCCTCAGCACTGGCGTGGATGCTCTCTTCACCCGGCCTTTGGGGACTCAGTTGCTTTTTGATGGCGGCAGCCGCTGCTGGGTGAGCAGCCGGAGACTGTACGGTGCTCCTGCGGTCAGGTCAGGAGAGGATAGCTTTCTCCCGCCGTCACTACCACCGGATTGGGGCGGTGCTTTTCCCTCTTCAACCCCTCCACCCTCGAAGGGAGAAGATGCCACTGCCATTCGGGTTGAAACTAAAACGCACCCGGCGCTACACGGTGTCCAGCAAGAGCTGCCTGGTTGCCCGGATCCAGCTGCTCAATAACGAGTTTGTGGAGTTCACGCTGTCCGTGGAGAGCACTGGCCAGGAGAGCCTGGAGGCTGTGGCCCAAAGACTGGAGCTGCGGGAGGTGAGACCCCCCCCCACACCCCCCTCCCCACCAGCCTGGCAAAAGGCTTGCAGGCTTCTCTAGGCTGGCTTAGCGCCTTCTTTCCCATTTTAGTGCTTGCTGGCTCTGTGCTCTCCAAGTATGTCCCTGGCCTTGATGTCCGAGCCTGCAAGCCCCCCTCCCTGTGAGGAAGGAATAGATACAGAGCAAAAGGTCTTCTTTTGAGTGTGCCCCATAAGATAATAGTGTCTGAGTTTTGAAAGTGCTTATATTTGTTCCCTCAAAATGCAATCCAAAATCAGATTAGTAATGCATTTAGGATTTTCCAAGTGCTGGTTTTCTAATACCCCAAATGGGTCATCTTGATCTAGTACACTTTACTGACTTCATTCGTTCAGTATCCATTGACTGTTTTGCACAGTCCATGCCACAATTATAAAGACATACCGCCTGAGTTTGAATTCTGGTTTCCCCACCGACTGGTTGTTTAACCTTGGAAAGTTATGTTCCCTCATCTGAGCCGTGGGGATAGGGATAACATTGGCCTGATTCTCACAGTGGTTGTGTGATTTAAAGTGCAAATAAAGTCAAAGCTCTTTTTTTTTTTTAACTTTGTATTATTTTTTTCCAAGTTTATTTATTTCTTCAGTAATCTCTATACCCAGTGTGGGCTGGAACCCACAACCTGAGGTTCAAGATTCAGCATGTTGCTCCAACTAAGCCTGCCAGGCACCCCAAAGCCAAAGTTCTTTTTTTGTAATGTTTTTATTTATTTTTGAGACAGAGAGAGACAGAGCATGAGCAGGGGAGGGGCAGAGAGAGAGGGAGACACAGAATCCGAAGCAGACTCCAGGCTCCGAGCTGTCAGCACGGAGCCTGATGCGGGGCTCAAACTCATGGACTGTGAGATCGTGACCTGAGCTGAAGTCGGATGATTAACCAACTGAGCCACCCAGGCGCCCCGCCAAAGCCAAAGTTCTAATAACAGTCTTATAGTTATCATAGGGAGGTTTGCCCAGGAAACTACTAATTTTGTCTGTAGGAAGTTGTAGAGTCCTCAAGGATCCACATCATATCTTAAATTTAAAATGCCTGGGGGGCTCAGTCGGTTATGCATCTGACTTTGGCTCACGTCGTGATCCCACAGTTCTCGAATTCAAGCCCCACATCTGGCTTGCTGCTTTCAGCCTGTCAGGATGGAGCCTGATTCTGATCCTTTGTCCTCCTCTCTTTCTGCCCCTCCCCTGCTCTCTCTCTCTCTCTCTCTCTCTCTCTCTGCCCCTCCCCTGCCATCTCTCTCTTACAAAATAAATAAAACATTAAAAAAAAATGATGGGTGCCAGGGTTAAGTGTCTGACTTAAGCTCAGGTCTGAATCTCACAGCTTGTGGGTTTGAGCCCCACATCAAGTTCTGTGCTCATAGCTCTTTGGTGGCTTGGTTTGGGGGTAAGAGGAAGATGGAGAAAATGGTTATTCTATGTAAATGCCCAGCTTATATTCCTGACTGGAAATCCCATTGTTGTAGTTCATAAAAAGGTACAAAGAGATAAACTGTGCTCCTGGTGACTATTGAGAATCATCTGATTGTTCGGTATAGAAGAGCTCTTTAGTGCTTTGGGCGTATGTACTGGGAGCTCACCCTAGTGTTGATAATGAGTAAGAAAATAGGTTGATCCATGCTACGTTGGGGGAAAGTAGAGGGTGCTGTAGGGAGAGGCTGCAGAGGGAAGGGGATGGTACAGGGTGGCAAAAGGCTGGACTAGACTTCCAACATAGGAACTGCAGGCCAAAGACGTGAGGCAAGTTTTCTACCTGAAAGTAGTAGGGAAGTTAGTGAAGAATTTTTTTAATTACTTTATTTATTTTTAAGTAATCTCTACACCCAACATGGGGCTTGAACTCACAACCCCAAGATCAAGAGTTGCATGCCCCCTGAGCCAGTCAGGCACCCCATTAGTGAAGGATTATAAGCAGGGACTTGGTATAATTGTTTTTGTGAAGGGTGGGCCCTCTGGAGAACGAGTAAAAAGGAGGAGTTGTGCAGACGGTAGTCACTTGGATTTGGATGGGAATGGAGAGAAGTGGATGGAATCTGGAGATATTCAGGACCTACCTACCAAGTGCGGAGAAGAGCTAGCCAGGGGTCCAGGTTGATACTCAGGTATCCAGTGAACGTTGGAGGCTGTAACCGGGAGAGGCGGCATATAAGGAAGAGCAGATTTGAAAGGGGATAAGGAGAGGTGTGTGGTGAGATCACTTCTGGTGAGTTAGAGACGCCAGTTGGTTGCTAAGTGAAATTAGTCAGAGAAAGACAAATATATGACTTCACTCATATGTGGAATTTAAGATACAAAACAGATGAACATAGGGGAAGGGAAACAAAAATAATATAAAAACAAGGAGGGGGACAAAACGTAAGAGACTCTTAAATATAGAGAACAAACAGTTGCTGGAGGCGATGTGGGTGGAGGGGGATGGCTAAATGGGCAAGGGGGATTGAGGAAGACATTTCTTGGAATGAGCACTGGGTGTTATATGTAGAGGATAAATCAGCAGATTCTACTTCTAAAGTCATTATTGCACTGCTGATTAACTTGGATTAAATTAAACAATTTTTAAAAAATGATGCTAGTTGGAGAGGTCGAGCAAGGAGAGGCAGTTGTGGGCTTGGAGCTCAGCTACGGGGAAGAGATTTGGGAATCTCAACCTAGGTCAGTTCATCAAAGCTGGGAGAGGGCGTGAGGCCGTCTAGGACAGAACGAGAAGACATAGCAGACAGACCCTTCGGGGTTGAATAGAGGAGGCAGAGCCTTAGGAAGAAGATGAAATGGAGCAGTCCAAGAAGGACAAAGTAAACCATGAGAGCTGGCTTCAGTGGCCAGCCCTGCTTGCTTACATTTATTATATATATTTTTACTTCCTTCACCCAGTTTTCCTTTTTTTAAAATTTTGGTTCTTCTTTTGCTGTCACTTGTTCCTCATGTACCAGGTCTGCGTACAGCCACTACAGAATCAACTTCTTGAGGAACTGTGGTTAATTTATTTTTGTACCTAGAGTACCAGGCATGGAATGTGCTCAATAAAAACAGGCTGAACTAAACCCACAGGCATCGCTTTCCTTCTCTGTTCGTCAGGAAGTCCAGAGAAATGACCATTGCTTGCTTGAAGTGGCCATACTCAGGAACCAGCAACTTCATACGGCTGTGGGTACATAATGAGACTAATTTTAACAAGAGTAGAGTGCTTTGAGAGGGAATGGGCATGGGCCCTAGAAAATGTCTTGCCCTTGGATAGACTATCCCAGTATTTCCAATATTTAATGACAGCCATGGTTAGGAAGTTAGTTTGTATTACAAACTCTTCCTTTCAAACCTCTAGAAGCTCTGCTCTGTAGCATATAAACAGATGGCTCAAGCCCCAGGCCTAATCTTACCAAATGACCGAATGACCCTTCAGAAGGACTCTGAGTCAGGATAATACCTGTTCTGACTTTGTGTCCATACATCACTTACGAGATTCATACGACGAGCTGTTGGTGTTTGTTATCTGGCACTATTCTCCCATCAAGTAGACTCAGAATTATCATAGTGTATAGATTTGGCTGATAAGCTCTGCTACTCACCAGATTTAAATTTGGGGAGGAAAAGTCTTTACTTGCTTAGTTATTTTGCTTCTATAACGACAGTTACAAGGGCTCCACAATAATATCATTAGAACACAACGCAGAGGTTTCACCTCTATCTGTATTATTTTATTTCTTAAGCTGGATGCGTAGTTGTATGATGTTTGTTAGTCGTCATATTTTTTTTGAATGTCTAAGATATTTTATAATATATTCAGAAACTACAGATGGAAAGGTTAATGTACTTATTTCCAATTTAGTTACCTTAGATTAACTTTTTCTACATTCACCATATTTGAGCTGTCGAAAGTGACTTCTAAAAATGGTAGAACATTATCCCCATAGGAGAATTCATTATAGTAACAGCCTCATGAAAAGCTGTTGAAATTCTCTGCCTGTCATTCATTCTGAGTTTCATAATGTGTTTTCAAGAGAGGCTGTGAAAGCCTTTGTAGAATTTAAGGGGAATTAGGAAATTTTCTCTCCAGTTTGGAGGGTATGTGTTACAGAGGTTTGATGGATGTGGTGAGGCAAGAGGGTATCACCTGGGAACAACCACTCCCACTGGGCAGGGTTACCTCAATGGAATCAGCATAGTTTAGAGTAAGGTGGTTCAGTTTAAAAACCTATTGTCTTGGGGTTCCTGGGTGGCTCAGGAACTGGCCACCAACTGGGTGGCCAGTTGATCATCTGACTCTTGATTTTGGCTCAGGTCATGATTCCAGGGCTCCAGGTTGAGTGCAGAGCCTGCTGAAGATTCTCTCTCTCTCTTCCCCTCCCCTCCTCTCCCCTGCCCTTAAAACAAAGCAAAAACCTATCCTCTCAGGGAGTAAGACCTGCATTACCCCACCTCACTGAGAAGGATATGTAAAAGCAGGATTAAAATTTCATAATTTACAACAAGATATGGAGCCACCAAGGGTCCCAAGTATGTGTGTTCCCTGGCCAGGCCGTGTTTTGTGGGCAGGCCACACGGGAGCCAGTTGGTGAGACTGGAACCAGAGAAGGAAGCTGCCTTGAAAGCCTTACCTATCTTCATGAGGGGAATGGTACTGCCTCTGGCATCAGACAAGTTCCTTTGAGTCTTGCTCGGCACCCTTTCTGGGCAGGGCTTAGGTGGGCACGGCCTTTATTTGCCTCTTGAGAAGGCTGTTTAACAGAGTGCTTAAGACATTTGCAGGTCAAATCAGAAAAACTTGAATTTGAGCCCCAGTGCTGCCATTTATTAATTATGTGACCCATCAGTTCTGTGATCTGTCCAGGCGATACATCATCACGTAATTCATAAGTATCCTGTCCACTTTATGCATCTCTTTCCTTCACTTACAACAGTTCACATAGATGCAAATGTTTTATCTGAAAAAAGACCAGGCGAAATGAAAAAGAAACTTTCACGATAAAAACATTTTTTAAAAAGTGATTTTTGTCCACATTTGGACTTGGTATTTTTCAAGTCCACTGGTTTTCATCGGTAGACTGGGGATAACAGTAAGAGTAGTATATACTTTTTTTTTTTTAATGAAGAAAAATTTCTTTTATTTATGAGAGATAGAGACAGCATGAATGGGCAAGGGGCAGAGAGTGAGGGAGACACAGAATCTGAAGCAGGCTCTGCACTGAGCTGTTAGCACAGAGCCTGAGGTGGGACTCAAACTCACAAACCACGAGATCATGACCTGAGCTGAAGTCGGTCACTCAACCGACTGAGACACCCAGGCGTGCCCCAAGAGTAGTATATACTTGATGGTGGTTGTGAGGATTTAGTGTTAAATGAAAAAACATTTAGCAGAGGACTTGGTATGTGAGAAACTCCCAGGAAGTGTGACTCTTCATTACTGTTATTGTTTATGTCTCCCATTTCCATGTTGTGGTGACTCACCAACTTCTCTTGCAGATTAATTCTTTTGTTAATATCCTGTAGTCTCTTGTAAATGGAAGAAGCAATGTTTATTCATAAAATGTTCTTAGAGTAAAAACAAGTATAGTGGCCACTGGCAATTGTACTTTTTTTTTTTTTAAACATTTTTTATTTATTTATGTTTTTTGTAGGGTCAGGGGGCAAAGGAGGAGGGAGAGAATCTTAAGCAGGCTCCACACTGAGTGGAACTGGAGCCCACAACCCTGGGATCATGACCTGAGTCGAAATCAAAAGTCAGATGCTAAACCAACTAAGCCGCCCAGGTGCCCTGGCAATCACACCTTTTACGTTACTAGACTGTTAAAATTTTAATGTACCATTGTAATTTACCCATCATATTTGAACCTCTTTTTCCATGCCAGTTGAAATTAGTTTGTACAGTGTCACTGCCTCTTGCCCCCTTATTTTTGATAATCCTATTTTTATCATGTTATCATGGGTTTTAATTAGATTCATTGCCTACTATTTCTTTTTTTTTTTTTTTTAAGTTTCTTATTTTGAGACAGAGAGAGTGCGTGTGGGTGAGGGGCAGAGAGAGAATTCCAAGCAGGCTCTGCACAGTCAGCCTAGAGCTTGATTTGTGGCTCAAACTCACAAAACCCTGAGATCATGACCTGAGCTGAAATCAAGAGTGGGACACTTAACCAACTGAGCCACCCAGGTGCCCCTAGATTATTTCTTGTACAGGATCCCTTCCTTTATCATGAAGTCCTTATTCAACTTAAATTTACATGTGGTTGGAGTGGGTTTTTTTTGTTTTGTTTTGTTTTTTTGTTTTTTAACATTTTAGTCTCCAGTTAGGAAACAAGTAACTTAAAACACCTGGGAAGCCTTTTGTTGTTGTTGTTTTGTTTTGTTTAAGTAATCTCTACACCCAACATGGGGCTCAAACTGAGGACCTGAGATCAGGAGTTGCATACTCTAGGGACTGAGCCAGCCAGGTATCCCAACCCTGGAAGCTTTAAAAAAAAAACACACAAACTTTTATTTATTAAGTAATCTCTACTCCCAACGTGGGGCTCCAACTCATGACCCCAAGATAAAGAGTCACGTGCTCGGCCAAATGAGCCAGCCAGGTGCCCCTTCTAGAGAAGTCTTTTAAAGATAACTTTTTCATGTTTTTGCTATGATACATTATGTGTTAGTTTTATAACTTAAATTTTAGAAGGCAGTTTTCTTTCGGCGATTTTTGAGTGTTTCGGGTGTGAATGGGGGAAGGGGGATCCTCACTGTTGTCTACATATATGGTGTACATATATAACTACAGTTTTGAAGTTGAGATCAATACTAAGCCATAGCTAAAATTACCTCCAAAGCATTTTGTTGAATCAGGCAAAAAATTGAGCAAAATTTGCAAGTTCTTCCTGTGACTTCTTATTTTAAGAATTTAATTAAAGCCTTTGATATTTGGTTACTCTGTAACGGTTTATCACAGATCTTCAGAAAATTTTTTAAAACTTGTATTCAAAGTACATCACCCATATGGCAAGTTTTTATTCTTTAGAATGTAAGCTCTATCAGTGTAGGACTGTTAAGGTCACCATTGTCTGAAATATTGCCTTGTACCTTACGTACTTAGCTGCTGAATAAATGTCTAGTTTTATTTATTTATTTATTTATTTATTTATTTATTTATTTATTTATTTATTTAACGTTTATTTATTATTGAGAGACAGAGCATGAGCATGGGAGGGGCAGAGAGAGGAGGAGACACAGAATCTGAAGCAGGCTCCAGGCTCTGAGCTGTCAGCACAGAGCCCGACACGGGGCCCGAACCCACAAACCGTGAGATGTGACCTGAGCCGAAGCCAGACGCCCAACCAACTGAGCCACCCAGGTGCCCCAGTGTCTACTTAGTTTAAAATTAAGGTTTTTGGGGCACCTGGGTGGCTCAGTTGGTTAAGCGTCCGACTTCAGCTCAGGTCATGATCTCACAGCTCATGGATTGGAGTGCCGGGTTGGGCTCTGTGCTGACAGCTCAGAGCCTGGAGCCTGCTTCGGATTCTGTCTCCCTCTCTCTGCCCCTCCCCTGCTTGCACTCTGTCTCTGTGTCTCTCTCTCAAAAAAATTTTTTAAAAAGTTAAAAAAATAAATAAAATTAAGGTTCTTGTTTTGAATTTACATTGATAAGCATAGATAGCAGCTCAGTTAAGTCAGCTTTTATTTGCTCTATGATTGTATTATTTGGAGAGGGTTGAACATTCACAAAGCTTTGAACACAGGTAGGAAAGCACCTTTTTCTTTAGAATTTTCTTCTTCATTTTGGGGCTTCTTCTGAAACAGAAAACAGTCAGGTTTTAGGGACTCCCTGAGGTAAGATTGCTATATTGAGGGAATGTCAGCTTCTTTTAAATAGGTTCTTCCCATAATGTTTTCTGGATGATGAGGAAATTTTTGGCTAAGGGATTTGTTGATATAGAGAGGCATCAAGCATATAATGCAAACCATTACTCTCAAGCACAACTTTAGAAAGTGTTCTTGGCCATCGGAGTGTTTTATTTTAAATTAGTGTCTTAGGTATTCCAAATATCCACTGACCTTATCTTGACTGTTATCTGAGTAGACCTCAAGAATTTCATGCGTATTTCCTTCTGTACTAGCTGTTTTCAGTTGGACTCTAAAAATAACTGAAACATGTGTAAGGTAAAAGTATAACACCTGCAGAGTTTTCAACCTTTTGGCTGCATATTCATTCAGTTATGAAAGTTATAAATCAGATAAAATTGTCGTATAGACAAGTATCAGTAAATATCTTTGGTTAGATCTATCGGACCATCTGAAACAAATGGAAATCTTAGATTGACCTCTCTACCTACATAAAGTGAGCTTTCCAAGGTCCAAAACTGATTAAAATGAGCAAGGATTTTTCTAATTTTTATATTTTCTATTACTTTTCTCATTTGGTCTAGATAATTAAGAACTAGCCACATGGGGGCACCTGGATGGCTCAGTTGGCAGAGTGTGCGATCCTTGATCTCGGGGGTTGTGGCTTTGAACCCCACATTGGGTACAGAGATTACTAAAAAAATAAATAAACTTGAAAAAAAAAAAGAACCAGCTGTGTAAATAAGTAGAGGAATTATAAATACAAACATGAAGATGTTATGCATTTTAACATAAAAACATCACACAAGTTATTGCAGAATTTGGAAACCTGTTTAGAGAAATGAAGTATTATTCCATTTCATTTAATTTCTGATAAGTTTAAGAGCTAATAGTCTGAGATGTTTTTCTCCCAGTATTGGATTTTCCACTTCAGAGACATTAGAGATGTCCTTGAATCTCTTTCACCAACAATCTGCCAGAAATGTCATGACCATCAAATGAGGCATGAATTTTTTCATGTGGGGAGGTTTGTGAGTTATGAAATGGTGGATATAGGGAACTGATGGTGTTTGGGGGACTCTCACTAAGTCCTGACGTTGTCCTTAGTGTATAAAGTTTCAGATTTCATTCCTTATAATGCTAGAAGTTTTAGTCGCTTTCTGCTGCCCTCCTTCTGGGTGGATGAACATGATTGTGCTGGAAGCTTAGTATGCCTTATCACATTTAATCCTCACATGGAGTTAGGCATTATCTTTTCCATTTTAAAATGTCGAAACTGAAGTTCTGAAAAATTGGGTGATTTGCTTCGCTAATCTGGGTGATCACACAGCTCATAAGCAGAAGAGTAAGATTTTGAGTTTGTATCTGTGACACTTCTGCTTGAACTTTGACTTTTAAAGTTATATGAATCATGGGTCCCTTTGAGGCTGTCTTGCAAATGCAGACTTTTGCAGACAATTTCAGGTGGTTCAGATGCCCCTGAGCCAGGCTGTGGGCCTAAAAGCCTCTTACAGATGAGGCAGTTTTTCCCCTGCTCGCAGTTTAGCAGGATCTTTCTTCCCTGATCTTTCTTTCTCCAGACGAAGGTGTTGGTAGGATAGAATATTTGTGAACAATTTAAGAGCTTTGTATTTTTTAGGAGAATAATTTGCCTCTGAAGTATACTTCTCCCTGCCTGTGCCTACATATGCCCTTTTTGAATGGCTTTTCTCTCCATTTGAGGTATTCATTTCCTCACTGGGACATCTTACTCTTTTTTTTTCAGATCAGATTTTATTTTATTATATTTTAAAAAATGTTTATTTGAGAGAAAGTACTTGTGCGAGCGGGCAAGGGGAGGAGAGAGAGGGAGAGAGAGAATCTTAAGCAGGCTCCCAGGTGTCAGTGCAGAACTTGACACAGGGCTCAATCCCACAAACCGTGAGATCATGATCTGAGCTGAAATCAAGAGTCAGTTGCCCAACCGACTGAGCCACCCAGGTACCCCATTTTATTTTATTTTTTTAAAGATTGTAAATAATCTCCATACCGTGGGGCTCGAATCTATAACCCTGCAATCAGGAGTCACATACTCCGGGGGCCCCTGGGTGGCTCAGTCGGTTAAGCATCCAACTTCGGCTCAGGTCGTGATCTCATGGTTTGTGAGTTCAAGCCCTGCGTCAGTCTCTGTACTGACAGCTCAGAGCCTGGAAGCATGCTTCAGATTCTTTGTCTCCCTCTCTGCCCCTCCCCTCCTTGCCCTCTGTCCCTGTCTCTGTCTCTCTCTTTCCCTCCCAAAAATAAACATTAAAAAAAAGAATTGCACACTCCAACCACTAAGCCAGCTAGCCTCTCCTAAAGATTTTATTTTTAGGTAGCCTTTATACCTATTGTGGTGCACGAACTCACAACCCGGAGATCAAGAGTCACATGCTTTACGACTGAGCCAGCCAGGCACCCCATGGACATCTTACTCTCCAGGGAAAAGCTCCTTTCATGGAGGACAAGGAGGAATTGTGAGTGGGAATTCCTTCCTTGCTCTGATGGTAGACCCCATCAGCAGTCTTCCTTACCAGATAGCACCTTTATGCCCACCCAAACCATAGGTGTGACAAGTTTTCAGCGAAGGAGTGGATGGCTCATACTTCTATTTATGTATTAACCAAATTCACTGGCCAGTTGTTAAGCCCATACTTCATTTTTTGTATCAGAAACTCACCCCACCTGAACACTGTGGGGGTTTTTTCTATTAACAAGACCTTAGCTTATGTTACTTTCTTAACTATATGCTGGTTTAGCAAATACTTTCCTGTTTGGCTCTCCAAACAGTTAGTTCATGAATAAATGTCACTTTATTTATTTGCTAGTGAACTGACAGGATATCCAGAGACAACCTAAATTCTCAAGAATTAGCTTATGTTGCTAATTTCACCACAAGAAACTCTGCGTGTCACAAATCCTTTATGAGAAGTAGCAACATGTATTAGAACTAACTTTTCCATGCAGGGTTTCTGCACCCTTATGTAGTAGATTGCCCAAAGGAGATGACTAAAATGTATGCAGTGTTCAGGTTTGTAAATAGGACAGAGTAATTACGTTATTTTGAATGAGCTTTAACTGAGCAGGCTAAGAAAGTGTACAAGTAATTTCATGCTGGCTGGCCGCAGTTCATTTTCTTTGCAAATATAAAAACAATTTGCCTTTGTTCAGTTGTGTTACAGTTACATAGATTGCTCAGACTTTGACTTGACAAATTAATTTCGATGTCAGGTGAATTTTTGGCGGATTGAACTTTGTACCATTAATTTCACCTGCAGGTGGCAAAGTAGGGTTCTACAGGCAACAAGGTAGAGTTTTGGTGCCAAAGGAACTTGGGTTTAAATCCCTTGGGTCACTACCCATGTAACCCAAGAAAACCAACTTCTCAGGATTTTATTTCTTTCATATGTGGTATGGCAACACATGATAGTAAGAATGATAGCTATTTACTGGGTACTGACTAGAGGCCAAGCACTGTACTAGATGCTTTACATATGTATGATTTATCCCTAAGTGTGATTGACTTTCTTCCTTCTCCCACCATCTCAGTGATAGAGTGGACCAAAGATGGCCAGTGTCCAGACCAAGCTCCTGATGCAGGATACTTTTTAACTGGCAACTCTGATTTTTGGTGTAGAGTTAGCCACTTCCATTTTCCTTTTCATCATTTAAATTCACATTGGTTGAAATAATTTATTGAGGAGAAAATGGATTGGAGAACTAGGACTTGAGGTGTTACCGTCAGCCAATTAAGTTCAGAGCTACCCTACTGAGAATTAAGGTAGCCATTATAATATCCTTTCTCTTCCAGAGTTTGGTGTGAATAAACTAGAAAATAACCTTAGTTCTCATTTACCTGTATTTTGCACTTACAGATACTATTTAGACAGTACATATTTGACTTTATTTTCATTACTGGCACCTATTTTGAAGTCAAATCTAGTTTGAATGGCAACTTAAGGAAAAGAACACATAAGTTCTTTATTACAGCATGATAATGTAAAAATGAAGCATGTTCAGTAATGAAGACTGTATCTAAAATTATACAATACTTGTATGTCACCCACTGCTAGAGTGCAGAATTTGCTGTAGACTATTCCAGTCTTAGCCTCTGGCTGGGGCAACTAGCAGTGACAGCCCCCAACTGATATTCAGGTCTTTGCTCTCGGTTTACTGTTTTCCCCTCCACACCACACCACACTACTTTTCTATTGAGCCTTTGTCATTTTCCTAAAGAGAAGCAATTCAAGTGTTGATATTTTACCATAACTTATTTTAAAAGGAGAGAAAGAGAAGGAAAAGTTGCCAAAGACAAAATCCTGTTAGTGAAGGAAATAGTCAAGTATAGAATTTCCTATATACTAAAGATGCAGTATGAAATTTTATACTGTTCCAGAGGACTTAAAAACTGTGATAATAGGAGCTAATATGACTTGAGCACTTATCATGCGTGAGACACTCCTCTAAGTGCTTTGAATGTTTTTGCTTATTTTGATCCTCAGCAGTTCTATGAGTGAGGCACTCACTCTGCTTCTCTCTATTTCACAGATGGGTAACACAGGTGTTCAGTGACTTGCTCATGGATCCAGGGCAGAAACCACAACCAGAGTAGTTCTTCTGGCTCCTCTTTGGTGGGCAGCTCTCTCCCCAGTCTGTAACTTTGGGCAAGTGACAGATGGCCTGCCATGGAGTTCATGCCCCTAAGGACAGCTCGGCACAGTGCAGCCTCCCAGATCTGATGGAGATTGTTTTAAGTACTCTTGAGATATTTATTATTGCTTATTTTAATTACTACAATTTATTATTTTGCTTAAAATATGTTTTTGAAGTTACATCAGGCCCAGAAAGATAATTCTGAGAAGGAACACAAGTCATAATTAGGCCAGCAAGACACCACTGGGAGTGCCTGAAACACTGAGGGCAGAGCTGTTCGACAGGGAGCCTTTTCGTGAGCCCATCCCCTGGCAGAGTTGGAAGTGTCAGGCTGATGAAATTCCCCCAGGAGAATTCTCTGCTGAGTGATTTTCCAAAGCAATATCTGGTTGCACTGCTCTTGGTTGAACTTGGGGGCTCCTAGAGTCCAAATCTGCATACAAACCAAATGTAGAGCCAGTGAGCCCATAGAAGTGCTTGCTGCCTTTCCTGATGGAGCTGAATCACTGCAATTTAGCTACTGTGCAAGTAGGTGTATTTCCACCTGTTACAGCATTTCACACTACCAAAGTGTTTTCATTCTGCTGTTTGCGAATTGTGAGCATGAAGACAGGGCAGCTGGAAATTGTTACTCCATTTTACTTGTTGTTGTTGTCGTTGTTGTTGTTTTTAAGTTTATTTATTTTTGAGAGAGTGAGCGAGAGAACCCACGTGTGCATGCACTCAAGTGTGGGAGAAGCAGAGAAGGAGGGAGAGAGAGAATCCCAAGCAGGTTGTGCACTGACATGTCAGCGCGGAGCCTATGTGGGGCTCAGGGTTCAAACTCATGAACCATGAGATCATGACCTGAGCCAAAGTCAGACACTTAACCAGCTGAGCCACTCAGGCACCCCAAAATAGTATTATATAGAATAAAATGTAACTGGCATTACGGTACTTAATTTAAAAATATTGAGTGTATATTTCTGAGTTATGCACCTTTACTTAGTTAGGTACCCTTTGTGCCTTGGTTTTCAATAAGGAACATAGTTTAAAAGGAAATCTATTAAACCCTTAAGTGTGGCCTCTGTTAAGGGGAACCTTATTAATCAAGAAGGGGAAAATCACTTTTCCATATTAAAAAAGGAAACAGTTTTGCTCTTTTCTTGGAGCATTTGTGTATATGGAAGAAGTATTTGTTGTAGTTAGAAAACCACCTCATAAAATATGTGGAGAAAACAATTATTTCATGTATGATGAAATCATGATTTTTAAACTTTGATTAATGAAAACAAGCATAGCTTTTTATTTAAGTTTGTTTTGTTTTGTTTTTGAGACAGAGAGAGACAGAGCATGAGCAAGGGAAGGGCAGAGAGAGAGGGAGACACAGAATCTGAAGCAGACTCCAGGCTCTGGGCTGTCAGCACAGGGCCCAGTGCGGGGCTTGAACTCACAAACTGGGAGATTATGACCTGAGCTGAAATTGGATGCTTAACCGACTGAGTCACCCAGGCCCCATTAAGTATTTTTTTTTTAATGTGTATTTCTGAGACAGAGACAGAGCAGGAGCAGGGGAGGGGCAGAGAAAGAGGGAGACACAGAATCCGAAGCAGGCTCCAGGTTCTGAGCTGTCAGCACAGAGCCCGACACGGGGCTGGAACTCACAAACCGTGAGATCATGACCTGAGCTGAAGTCAGTCGCTCAATTGACTGAGCCACCCACGCGCCCCTATTTAAGTATTTTTTTTTTAATGTTTATTTTGATTTTTGAGAGAGAGAGTGAGCTAGCACAAGTTGGGGAGGGGCAGAGAGAAAGGGAGACAAAGGATCCGAAGTGGACTCCATGCTGATAGCAGAGAGCTTAGTGCGGGGCTTGAACTCAGGAACCATGAGATCGTGACCTGAGCCAAAGCCCGAGGCTTAACTGTTTGAGCCATCCAGGCACCCCACAAGTATAGCTTTTAATAACAGAAGTCAGGGAGTTTCTTCATGTGTGTCTGTTGAGGATTTTAACCACAAAAGCAATTTTCTTGATTTTATAATCTTCAGATCTTTCATGGTAATATTAATTTAAGAACAGTGGAACTGTTGTGTTTTTTTTTTTTTTAAGGCAGTGGAAAATACTTGGATAACATTCTTTCAGGTAATAGAAATTAACATTAACTCAATTCTTCGTTAAAATATATTTAGGCCCATATTCATCTGTAGTTCTAAAAGTTAATTGCCTTTATCTCTCCATGGCTCCCCTCTCCCCACATCACAACCATATCTAGGTAACAGGAAACAATTATAATTTCAATCTGACAAAATGTGTCAGAAAAATAAACAGCTATTCATAAATATGCTCATTTCTGTTCTTTCCGCTTTTATGTTGCACTGTTACAACTTCTAAAAATACTGCTGGCACTACTCGCTGTCTGTGGCAAGATAGAAGAGATAATTAAGAGGAGTTCAGGAAAATATTAAAAACATTTTTCCCTGGGAATTAATTTATATACATATATACATACACACACTAGAATCTGAGCCAAGTTAGTCTTTTAACCCCCTTGTCAATAAAAAGAGAAGAGCTAGTATTTATCAATTGCCCTAAAACATACGCATTTGTGAATTAAGTTACTATGCCTCAGAAATCCCAAATTTAGAAAGAGAAAATTGATCTAGTTCATTTGTTGGAATGAGATACAAGAAATAGTCCTGTAATATAACAAAACAAACTGGTTAACTAAAATAATTGAGGAATGATAGGCTCTGGTTCACCCTCAGTTATGTGGGTTCTAAACAAAATGACCTTTTATGTACTAGTATAAAACAGAGCACACCAGCTTTGCCTCTGTTGAAACTGTGTACAGTGACATCTCAGTTATTTCTGTCATTCTTGGGTAGTAAAATTTTGTGTATACTAAAAATTCCTATTTAATCTTAGTTTACTCTAAAGACATGTTGATAATTGTTTTAATCTTATAATTGAGTATCTTTCTCCATAGCCCTTATGAGTATCTGGCCTCCCTATATTTTGCTTGTCTTTCTCCCCCTACCGGAATGTAAGCTACATGAGGGCAGGAATTATATTCTTTTGTTCCAACCACAGTGTTTGACACAGAGTCTTTCTTTTTAAAGAAACTTTTTTTTATTACGTTTATTTATTTTTGAGAGGCAGAGAGAGACAGAGTGCGAGCGGGGGAAGAGCAGAGGGATAGGGGGACACAGAATCAGAAGCAGGCTCCAGGCTCTGAGCCGAGATCATGACCTGAGCCGAAGTCGGACAGTATTTTTTGAAGAATGATCTTACTGTGTTTGGGGATCATTGTATTCTTCATAGCATCTTATTGTCCAGGATAGTAAACAGAAAACTTATCAGGGTCTCCTGGGGGGCTCAGTCGGGAAAGCGTCCAACTTTGACTCAGGTCATGATTTCACAGTTCCTGGGTTTGAGCCCTGTGTCAGGCTCTGTGCTAACAGCTCAGAGCCTGGAGCCTGCTTTGGATTCTGTGTCTGTCTGTCTGTCTATCTATCTATCTGTCTCTCTCTCTCTCTCTCTCTCTCTCTTTTTCTGCACCTCCCCCGCTCACACTCTTTCTCAAAAATAAACATTAAAAAAATTTTTTTTTCTTTAAAAGAAAAGTTATCAGCAGTCATCTGTGTAAATAGTGATCCCAATTCATGCCTTGGACTTTCTTTCAATATATCCCTTAAATTGACTGATCATTTGACTCTTTTCCTAAAAGTTAAATGCTACAACAACAGCAACAAAAATCTGGCCATTTGAGGAGTTCAGTTACTTGGACTTCAGTTTAATAAAAATGTGAGTGTAATTAGAAGATCAAAATTTACTTTTGAATGCTGTTTTCTTAGTCCTCATGTGTGCTAGATAGAGTATAGTGATACTGTGTGTTATCACCTTGATTATAAAATAGGTAATATATTATTTGACCAAGGACAGAAGAAAATGGATCAAAATTAAATCGACAAGGGAAAAAACACTGTGTGCTTGAGGTACTCTGACTACCATACTATCTGTCAAAAGGAAGAGATACAATGCTTCATTATTTATGGGACACTCAGTGGAGAGGTAAGCTCCATGCTTGAATTAGGTTAATACCTGTTAACTACCCTTGTTAGATGATCTCTGCCTAGGATAGGCTTTATCTAGAGAGCGATCTCCTCTCATCACTTTCCTGATGAAAAGTCTTCTGACTTCTGCCTCGTCTAAGAAAAGCATCAGGATAAAATTATAGTTGCAATTTTATATGGGATTAACTTTTATCAAACTCAGTGCATCAGTGGCTTAAAAAACCCTCCAGCTAAATCGTGTGTCCCTTTGCTCTGTTTTAAAAATAGTACAACTAAAAGACTCTTGAAATAATTAGACAAGAAATGACTTGGGGATTAGGAAAGGGTTTACATTCTGACAAGATGTGGACCTGCTTATAATAGCTCTGTGTCTCTTTAGATGACTGTGATATGGGGGACACTTTTCACCCAAGCTCAAAAAAAGTTGGTTGTTTTTTTTTTTTGAGTTTTATTTATTTATTTTGAGAAAGAGAGACCGAAGAGAACGGGCAGAGAGAGGGAGAGAGAGAATCCCTGAACCATGAGATCATGACCTGAGCTGAAATCAGGAACTGGATGCCTAACCAACTGAGCCACCCAGGTGCCCCCATAGCTCAAAAATTCATAAACTATCTTTTCCTCTGAACAAAAAGCTTAATTAACAAATCATCTTAGTTCATTTAAAGGAAGTCAGCCATATTGTGTCTGAAAAGGCAAAGTTTTGTAAGTGTAACTTTTGTTTTTAATGTAGTTTACATAGCAGGCACAATTATCTGTACCATTTTAGTGGAGGAGCTGTGAAAAATTCTAAACAGCTATGGAGAAATTATCAAATAACTTTATGAAAACTACTGACGTGTTCAGAACAAAATAGGAAAGAGAGTGTAAAAATGTCTGACAGTGGGAGAAGTCTCACAAAAATGTGTTTGGTGATAATCGAGCATTGATCTAGAGGATGCCAGAAGATTCAGTGGTTTAGAGGCTTATTTACTGGAATGAGTTTCCCACAGGTCAGGTCAGCTTGCTGCGTCACCAGTGAGAGTAGACAGAGCCTCGGAGAAAGAGAATCCACATGGAGGTAGTTTCTTATCGGGAAAGGTACTGGGAAGTTAGATAAGGAGCAGTGGGAGGCAGGAATCAAAAGCCAATAATTAAAGGCCAGGTTGTGAGGAAATTTTTATTACAATTAACCAAGCCTATAAATAAGACAGGACATGCATAACCCAGAAGATTTGGACTCAAAAGAAGACACATGGGGGAGAAAAAAAGAAAAGACACATGATTCTGGGAAAATCTCCTAGACCAAGAAATGACTGGTAGTAACAGTTTAAATTTAGGGCACATGGGGCCTGTCTGTACCAAGGTTTTTATATTTCTTTCTTTCTAAATAAGGTTCTAGTGTATCCTAACTTTAAATAAAGGAAGAAATTTGGCCAGTCATATTTTCAAGGAAGAAGGATGCTTGATTCAAGTAAGTTTCATTCTATTTTCTCAGGCACACCTGAAGAGATCCTATCTGCCAAGTTTACATACTCAGGGCGAATGTAACAAGAGTGCTTTTAAGTTTTATCAGCACAGTGATAACTTAACAAAGTTCACCACAACTCTGTGAAGAAGGCAGGGTACATGTTATTTTCCCTATGAAGAAACAGACTCTGTGAGGAAGTGACTTAGTCCGGAGCTGATGAGTGGCAGAGTCAGGACTCAGAGGTGGAGCCTTGTGACTTCAGTCTAGTCCTCTTTAGACTACCCCGAGCTAGTGATCACTATCAGAATTCCACGCATGGCCCCCTAGAGAAAAACCTCAAAATTACAGCAGGTACCAAAATGGCAAAAGTTGAAATCTCTTTCATGGCTTTGAGAAATGTGATTGAACCTACAAGTGAAGTAATGAAACAGCAATTAAATTGGCTAAAGTAATGTGAAGTTGTACATACAATAAGTTATGTTTCTAATCACTTTGGGAAATGAAGTAGTCTTCATAACTTTGTCTACTAACCAAAATTTATTCTTTTGTCCAAACAACTATTTTTAATGCCAGTCTCTGGAAGGATTTATAAACTTCTCTATTCGTCTTAAACGAACACCAGTCGTTGTGGTTAAATATATGACTAGTGTTTAAGAGTTATTTGTTCCTTTGATAAATAACTCTAGACTACAGTGTTTTGTAATTCTTTATAGCTTCTTTTTAAAGGGTTTTTTCTTGGTATATATGTGTTCTGTCTTGCTGGAAAAAGTATTACCCATCATTTCCTGCTGCTTCTAACATGCTATTTAATAAGCCTTTCCTTTTTCCTTTGTTTTTGTTTGTTTGTTTGTTTATTTTGAGAGAAAGAATGTGAGTGGGAAAGGGACAGAGAGGGAGGGAGGGAGGGAGGGAGGGAGGGAGGGAGGGAGGGAGAGAGAGAGAATTCCAAGCAGGCTCTGCACTGTTGGCACAGAGCCCGACACAGGGCTCAGTCTCACAAACTGTGAGATCATGACCTGAGCTGAAATCCGTGGTCTGACATTTAACTGACTGAGCCACCCAGGCGCCCCAAGCTGTTTTCCCTTTAATTTGTCATCTTTTAACCTAGTTTGAATTGGGTAACCAATTCACTTAACTCATTAAAAATATTCATGAAATAAGGAGAAAAAGTTCAGGGGTGCCTGACTAGCTCAGACAAGGAGTGTGCTACTCTTAATCTCAGGGTTGTGAGTTTAAGCACCCACATTGGGTGTAGAGATTACTTAAATAAACTTTTAAAAAAGTTTAAAAAAAGTCCATAAAAGAGACAGAAGAAATTTCTTCTTTGTTGGGACATAGACTTTAAAATTGTGACTTCGACATATATTTTTCATTACACAAACACATTTTTGCCTATTCTATGTTATTCACTTATGTTCTAGTAGTTGAGATTTCTGAGTATTGTCCAACTGTACAAAATCTTGATCTAAGTATATGTATTGGGAAATAGAAAATATTAACTCATGGCTAGATTCATCTATTTCTGGCTCTTTTTTTCCTTAGGCTTTTTCAAATGAAATGAACTTGATAAACATTTGAAAAGTAGAATTTTTTAATTTTGTACTTAAGGGGTGCCTGGGTGGCTCAGTTAATTGAGTGTCCAACTTTGGC
Source organism: Acinonyx jubatus (assembly GCF_027475565.1). NCBI lineage: Eukaryota > Metazoa > Chordata > Mammalia > Carnivora > Felidae > Acinonyx > Acinonyx jubatus. The sequence continues at coordinate 129,590,123 of NC_069386.1, read as the reverse complement.
TCAGGTCATGATCTCACAGTTCGTGAGTTCAAGCCCCGCATTGGACTTGCTCTCAGTGCAGAGCCTGCTTCGGATCCTCTATCCCCCTCTCTCTCTGCCCGCTTTCCTCCCTCCCTGTCTCTCTCTCAAAAATAAGTAAAACATTAAAAAAAAATTCTGTACTTGATTTTAATTATGAGTATTTCTGATTTTTAAAAATAACTTTTTTGAAATGAAATTCACCTAACAAAAAATTAACCGCCTTAAAGTAAACAATTTGGTGACATTTAGTATATTCACAACAGCACCTGTATCTAGTTCCAAAACATTTTCATTACCCTAGAAGGAAATGCTGTACTTACTAAGCAGTTAATTCCCTCCCTCTCCACCAACCACCAGTTTATTTTCTGTCACTGTGGATCTATTCTGGATATTTCATTTAAGTGGAATCCTACAATGGGGTGCCTGGCTGGCTCAGTTGGTAGAGCATGTGATTCTTGAGGTTGTGAGTTCAAGCCCCATGTTGGGAGTAGAGTTTACTTTAAAAAACAGAAAACAAGGCTACATCTTTAAAAATAAATAAATAAATGGAATCATACAATATGGGACCTTTTATGCCTGACTTCATTCACTTAACCTGTTTTTGAGGTTCGTTCATATTGTAGTATGCATCTACTTCGTTTTTTATGGCTGAGTAACATTCCATTGTGTGTCTGTTCCACCGTTTGTCTGTGCTTTCATCTATTGGTGGATGGTTGGATTGTTTCAACCTTTTGGCTATTGCAAATATTGCTGGTACGAATATACATATACCTGTTTTCATTTGGGTATATATCTAGGATAGGAGTGGGATTGCTGGGTCATATGATGATTGTATGTTTAACTTTTGAGGAATTGCCAAACTGTTTTCCATAGTGACTGAGCCATCTTACATTCCCACTCGCAATGTCTGAGGGTTCCAATTTCTCCACATTCTCACCAGTGCTTTTTATTTTTTATTTTTAAAATTATAGCCAGCCTAATGGGTGTGAAGTAGTATCTTATTGCAGTTATGACTTGCATTTCTCCAATAACTAATAATGTTGAGCATCTTTGCATGTGCTTATTGGCTATTTGTATATGCTCTTTAGAGAAGTATCTTCAAGTCCTTTGCCTGTTTTTTAATCGAGTTGTCTGTCTTTTTAATGTTGTGTAACAGTTGTTCATATACTCAGATACTAGACCCTTATCAGATACATGATTTGCAAATATTTTCTTCTATTCTTTTTATTTTTAATGTTTATTTATTTTTAGGAGAGAGAGAGACAGAGCGTGAGTGCGTGAGGGGCAGAGAGAAAGGGAGACACAGAATCTGAAGCAGGCTCTAGGCTCCCAGCTGTCAGCACAGACCCTGATGGGGGACTCCAAACGCATGAACCGTGAGATCATGACCTGAGCCGAAGCTGGACGCTTAGCCAACTGAGCCACCCAGGCGCCCCTATTTTCTTCTATTCTATAGTTGTCTTTTTCCTTTATTGATTTGGTCCTTTGATATACACAGTTTTAAATTTTGATAAAGTCAAATTTATCTTTTTTTCTTTGTTGTTCATGCTTTTTGTGTCATACCTAAGAATCCATTTCCAAATTCAAAGTCATGAAGATTTACGTCTGTTTTCTTCCAAAGAAATTCTGAAGAATTTCTTATATTTAGTTTGTTGATTCAGTTTGAGAAATTTTTATATATTGTGTGAAGTAGGGGTCTAATTTCATTCTTTTGCCTGTTGATCTTCAGTTGTCTTAGAACCATTTGTTGAAGAGACTGTTCTTCACTGAATGGTCTTGTTACTTGTTGAAAACCAGTTGACCATGGATGCACGGGTTTATTTCTGGATTCAATTTTATAACATTTATCTATATCTCTGTCTTATACTAGTACCTCACTATTTTGATTAAGGTAGCTTTTGTAGTAAGTTTTAAAATCAGAAAGTGGAAGTCCTCCTTTGTTCTTTTTCATGATCGTTTTGGCTCTTTGAGGCCCTTTGTAATTCCATATGAACTTGAGAATTGGCTTTCTCTGTGAAAAAAAGCTATTGAAATTTTGATAGGGATTACATTTGAATCTGTAGATCACTTTTGGTAGTCTTGCCATCTTACAATAGTGTTCCAATCTATGAACACAGGATGTCTTTTCATTTAATTTCTTTCAGCAGTGAAGGGGTGCCTGGCTGGCTCAGTCAGTAGAGCATGCAACTCTTGATCTCACGGTTATGAATTTGAGCCCCACATTGGGAGTAGAGATTACTTAAAAATAATATCTTTAGGGCGCCTGAGTGGCTTTGTCGGTTAAGCGTTTGACTTCAGCTCAGGTCATGATCTCACGGTTCATGAGTTCAAGTCCTACTTCAGGCTCTGTGCTCATAGCTCAAATCTGGAACCTGCTTCAGATTCTGTGTCTCCCTCTCTCTCTGCCCCTCCCCCACTCATGCTCTGTCTCTCTGGCTCTGGCTCTGGCTCTCTCTCTTTCAAAAATAAATAAAAAATAAAATAAAATCTTTAAAAGGGGTGCCTGGGTGGCTCAGTCCATAGAGCATGCAGCTCTTGGCCTCAGGGTCATGAGTTCAGGCCCCACGTTAGGCATAGAGCCTATTTAAAAAAAGAAAAATGGTTAATGATTTATTTCAGCAGTGTTTTCTTTGTTCAGAATACAAGTTTTTCCACCTCCTTGGTTAAGTTTATTTCTGAATTTTTTATTCTTTTGGATGCTATTATAAATGAAATTGTATTTTAATTCCCTTTTGAAGTTTCTATTCCTGATGTGTTAGAATCCATACTGATCTGTGCATATTGATCTTATACTTAAAACTTTGCTGAGTTTATTAGCTCTGGTGAATTTTTTCTTTTTTGTAGGGGCACTTTGGGGATTTTTAAAAAATGTATAGGATCATGTCTTGTTTACACAGAGATATTTTTCCTTCTACCTGTTTTGGATGCCTTTATTTCATTTTCTTACCTAATAGCTCTGGCTAGAATTTCCAGTGCAGTGTTGGATAGCAGTGGTGAACATGGGCGTATGTATTTTGTTCCTGCCTGATCTTAGGGGGCAAGCTTTCAGTCTTTCACTGTTGAATATGTTAGCTGTGGGTTCTTCATAAATGCTTTTGATGTTGAGAAGTTCTTTTGTATTCTTAGTTTTCTTAGTATTTTTACTGGGAGAGGGTGTTGAATTTTGTCCAATGCTTTTTCTGTGTCACTTTAGATGATTATGTATTTTCCCTTCATGTTAATAATATGTTACATTGATTTTTTTGTATGTTGAACTACTCTTGCATTTCTGGGATAAATCCCACTTAGTTGGTCATGGGGTATGATTCCTTTAATATGCTGTTGGATTCAGTTCACTAGTATTTTGTTGAAGATTTTTGCATCTGTATTTATAAAAGCTATTGGTCTGTAGTTTTCCGATGGTGTCTTTGGCTTGGGTATCAGGATAATGCTGGCCTATAGATGAGGTAAGGAGTGTTCTCTTCTCTTCTTTGACCCTTCCCCTCCACCACACTTTGTGTTTTGGATGGATTTTGAATTATTTTGGAAAGCTAATTATCCAAATGCTTGAGATTATTATCTAAGACAAAGCCTCCAAAATGGACTTACACGGAAAATTCTCTACCTGATAAGAATTGAACTACAACATTTTGTTGTTCAAACTCTACCTATCCATCTTAGAGAAAAAACCTATTTATATTTATAAAATCCTATGTGGTCAGATGTTGTTATTTCATTATGTATGTGTATAAATTCTAAGGAAGTATTGAATCTAAAGATTATGGTGTTAGGAGATTTTAGTTACCCACATGTATGTAAACACTTCTAGCTGCAATTTTAGAAATACAATGCCTCCTTGGAAGTATTTAACAAGATATAAATTTGATTTTGGCTAGGCTTAACTACTTCATAAGGTAGAACTTGAACACAGGGGCAAGTATGAAAGCATATAATCAGTTAATGTTCAAATGTCCAAAATCTTAGACTCTCCTACAAATATAATAGCTAATCAGCAAGTAATTTGCTATATCTATTATTTTCAGCTCTTTGCACAATTAAACTCCTTGCTTCTCCTTTATAAGATATATAAAAAACTAATAATGGTGCAATTTTATAAATGTATTTCTCTTCTTATTTGATTTTCTATCTATATGGCATGAGTAATAAATGCATTGCTAAAATAAACAGCACATTTTAAGAATTATTTTATTTCTTTTAGAATGTACCTTTTTTAGAATGCTAGCAGATTATTCATGTTTTTTCTTTTAATTATATCATAAGTTCACAGAAAGTACAACCACAAATTATATAAACCTATTGTGTTGTTTTTTGGTTTTTTTTTAAGTAGGCTCCATGCCCAACGTGGGGCTTGAATTCATGATTCCAAGATCAAGAGTTGCATGCTCTACCAACTGAGCCAGCTAGGTGCCCCTAATAGTAAGCCTATAGTTTTATAACTATTTAAATATTTGTGTTCGGAGCATTCAAGTCCAACTATATTTAAAGGGAAAAGTAATATATACAACAAGTATTTTTAAGTCCTTTTAATTTGGGTTAAAAGTGATATACTGTTATGACCCAAATAGTTTTAGATCCTAAAGGGTGCCCAGCTTTCTGGTTTATGGCAAAAAATAAGTATTTGTGGAATTAAGTGCATAGCAGTTGTATGTTTTACAGACCAAACATGGTACATTCAGTCCAGTTCTAAGATAAAAACATAAAACGGGGGTGCCTGGGTGACTCAGTTAGGTGTCCAACTTTGGCTCAGGTCATGATCTCACGGTTCCTGGGTTTGAGCCTCGCATGGGGCTCTGTGCTAACAGCTCAGCCTGGAGCCTGCTTCGGATTCTGTGTCTCCCTCTCTCTCTGCCCCTCTCCTGGTCATGCTCTGTCTCTCTGTCTCTCTCAAAAATAAATAAACATTAAAAAAAAAAAAAAGGATAAAACATAAAACGTAAATACATTTAACAAAATGTGTTGTAATTGGTCCACGTAAGTGTAAAAAATTAGAAAATTATTTTGGGAGGGGGTATATAATTGATTTTACTGGTGTTTAGCAAAGTGGGTGAAACAAAATAATCTTTTTTTTTTTTTTAAGTTTATTTGTTTTGAGGGAGAGAAGGGGCACTAGCACATGAGCGGGGGAGGGGCAGAGAGGGAGGGACAAAGAATCCCAAGCAGGCTCCCCACTGTCAGCAAAGTCTGACGCGGGGCTTGAACTCAGGAACCCTGAGATCTTGACCTGAGCCTAAATCAAGAGAGGATGCTTAACCTGCTGAGCCACCCATGCGCCCTTATTAAATAATCTTTTAAAAATATAGTAGTTTTCTAGTGGCAAAATGCATTGATTTTAAGTTTTGCACTCAGTCCCCATGATGGAGGTGTGAAGGAGGTATTACACTTATTATTACCTTCTTTTACATTTGAGAAAACGGAATTGGTCTGATTGACTTTTCCACTTCCCAGTTAGCAAGTGAGTGTTAGAAATTAGACCCAGGACTTCAGATTTTAAGCATCAGTTTCTTTCTGTTAAATGAGATTTTTCTTTTCTGTTTGTTGCAGTTCAAAAGAAATAAGGAATAATACTGTTTTCTATAAATGTGATATTCTATCCTTAAAGACAACATGTAATTCATTTTATAAACATAATTATAACTTCAGAAAATAATTCACAATAAGACTCAGACTTGCTTCTATATTAAAGTGTGTTTGGATTTTCAAAACTGTGATTTCTATGCAGCTTTTCAAGGATAGGTTGTTCATACATTATCTCCTGCATAATGCTGGAGGGGCAGTGTGGTCTCATACAGTGGTTTTCACATTTGATCAAGGCACAGGAATTACTGGGAGTTTAATAGCTCAAGAAACTCTCCAGGTAATTCTGGTAGAAGTGATCCACAGATACCTGGACAAACACTGACTTTACAGTTTCACACACACACACACACACACACACACACACACACACACACACACACACACACACTTATCTGCTTCATAAGATAATGGTGGTGATTCAATCTATGATATTATTATAGTTCTTGGGACAGAACCTGGCACATAGTAAATGTTCAAGATATTTCATTCATATGTGATGGCTTGGGTGGCAACAAAGAAGCAAGAGAGCATTCTTTCAACAAAATATATTGAATTCCTGCACTATTCTAGCTGTTTTGATATAAAGGGGAAATGGACACATTCCTCACTTTTGTTGAGTTTACTTGATTAATAGATTCATTTTAAAGGTATACATCCTTCCCTTGTAACAAATTGTAAGATAAAATGAATATCAAGGGCATGTTTGTATAGTTCTTCTTTTTCCCTGTAAATTAAAAATTCATTTTTTAAATTTGAACTGATTATTGCAAGTTAAAGAAATAGGCTGGTGGTATTATTTCTCGTTTTATTGTTGCTTTAAAGCTGTATTTGCCAATACAGTGCCACTGGATGCTGGCAGCTGTTTAAGTCAGTTAAAATTAAATAACATTAAAAATTTAGTTTCTTGGTGCACTAACCACATTCCAGGTGCCCCATAGCTCACATGCAGCTAATGGCTGCTATATTGGAGATAGAACATTTACATCATCATAGAAAGTTCTGTTCTACATGTTGCTCTAGAGCCTAGAACAAAGCAGGGCATTTTTCCAGTTGCCTTGATCTGTAAACTGATTTTAAGGTAAACGTTAGTAGTGGCCCGAGGCTGTCATTTCAACGCCTACATGCATTAATAACCTCTCAGGTTGACCAAGCCCATAGCTGGTATTGATTTCCCTGAACAGTTTCATTGCACAAGCAAGTGAGATTTAAATGCTAATATCTGGGCATTTTTTTAAACCTTCAAGCAATATACTTAAGTTGTCTTATTGGTTTAGGTATAGCTTTTTGTGCACGCGCACGTGTGTGTGTGCGCGTGTGTGTGAGTGAGTGAAAGAGAGAGAGAGAGAGACAATTTACCTCCAGAGCATTACAATTGCTTTAAATTTGTATCTAATAGGGGCGCCTGGGTGGCGCAGTCGGTTAAGCGTCCGACTTCAGCCAGGTCACGATCTCGCGGTCCGGGAGCTCGAGCCCCGCGTCAGGCTCTGGGCTGATGGCTCGGAGCCTAGAGCCTGTTTCCGATTCTGTGTCTCCCTCTCTCTCTGCCCCTCCCCCGTTCATGCTCTGTCTCTCTCTGTCCCAAAAATAAATAAAAAACGTTGAAAAAAAAATAAAAAAAATAAATAAATAAAAATTTGTATCTAATAAACTTTAGGGGGCAAATAAAAGTTGCAATTGCATCTATATTTCTAGAATTTACAATATTTATATAAATAATTTATTTATAGAAGACAAATTCCAGAGTGGTGAAAAGTTGAACTAACACTATGTAGTCAGAATTCTTCTAGATATAACCCATTATACTTGTAAAATATGATAAATTTAGTATTTTGATAATTTTAAACCTAAACATTTTTTTCAGCACATGAGTTTTTTTTTTGTTAAAAACTCTGTAAAATTGTGTAGCACCTGCTACATTCTGATGTCTAGGCCGTGAGTGCATTTTTCTGTGCATAGTTCAAGAAATAGTCTGCGAGGGTAGTTGACTTTTCACCTTTATTTCCTGCATGTGTCTATATATATACCTATAAGAGGTGTTCTTTTCTTCAGGTTTTGCTATGGTGTCCCTTTTTCAGAAGGGAAGCCATCGGAGTCTGTTCTCACTTGGTCCCAGGTCATGGATGAGAGCAATTAGGAGAATAGAGGGAGCCTGGGTGGCTCGGTTCAGTGTCTGACTTTAGCTCAGATCATGATCTTGCGGTTCACGGGTTCGAGCCCGATGTTAGTGGTGCTGACAGCTCAGAGCCTGGAGCTGCTTCGGATTCTGTGTGTGTCTCTCTCTCTCTCTCTGCCTCTCCCTGGCTTGTGCTCTGTCTGTCTCTCTCAAAAATAAATAAAAAATATTAAAAATAATTCTAAAAAAAGAATAGAAATTCTCTTGTACGTTTCTGCCTCCTTCAGTGACTTTCCCTCTTTCCAGATCACTTACTTCAGCCTCTGGTACCACAACAAGCAAAATCAGCGCCGTTGGGTAGATTTGGAAAAGCCTCTCAAGAAGCAGCTGGATAAATATGCATTGGAACCTACCGTCTATTTTGGAGTGGTGTTTTACGTGCCTTCAGTTTCACAGCTGCAGCAGGAGATTACCAGGTGAGCACTAATATGCTCTTTGTTTTTAGGAAATAATCTAATGAGATTAAAAAAGTGACACCAAGGTTAAAGTCAGGAGATAAGACTAAACATTGCCCTCCTGCCCACATATTTAGCCACATTATTGCAGGGAGGTTCTGGTATGCAGTGTGTCAGAGTATTTTATTGTGTGTTGCATGAATTATGGTTTCACTAGGCACAAAGGAGTGATTAAAGGGGAAGATGATGTTTTTATCCTGGCTGTGAACTCTTCTTGTTGTGATGTTTCCTTCAAAGTTTTTGTTGATTTGTTTCTGATCTTTGTTAACACTGAAATGAGAGAGGAAATTTTAAAAAGTCGCGGCATCTGTCTTCATCCCTCAGGGAAATGTGCAGATGTGCAGAGGGGTTCTTACAGTTCTTTGACTTCAGTAGCTATGGTCTGTAGATAGTTGGGAGGGGGAGCGTGTCCAGGGTAGAAGAGGCCGGTAAGTTCACTTAGAAAGGACAGAGGCAGAGAGGGAAGGTCATATTAAGGAGTGGGATGGAGGAACTGCATTTTTTTTTCCTTGAATAAAAAACAAGGAATAAAATTTGGATTCATGAGTCTGCCTTTCAGAGTTCTCCAAAATCCACTACTACCTTATCTTTTGAACCCCATTTAACATTACTTTTCAGCAGAGCTGGACTACTTCCAGTGCCCGGAACATGCCGCATGCCTTTTCATCTTTGGGTCCTAGATCTTCCTTATTTATGTAGTGGAATCCTATTTGTCTTCTGAATTTCAGTTCAAAAGGCACCTCCTCCATGAAGTTTCTGCGACCCTTGGCCTGGAATGAGCTTTTGCCTTTTCCAGACTGTCCTACAATTTGCTTGTACTTGTGTTAAGATGGCAGTTGTTACAGCCTTTCATTATAGTTCTTTGTGTACATATCTTATCTTTTTCTTGGATTTTAAACCTGTAAGTGTTCTTTAGCTTTACCTTTCGCACAGTATCTAACACGGTACCCTGTACATAAGAACCTGGTACTGCCCTGTGTTTGTGTAATGTTCTCTCTGAGTACTGAGTTTGCCAGTTAATTATCAGAAGAAGATATGAAACCTAAGAAGCAAGAATCAGGTAGTAGGGATAATAAACATGCACTGACTGTAAAAGTGACCTGAGATAGGAATGTTGACGAGAGAAGTAGAAGCCAGGAGGAAAAACAGCAACTGATCAATGACTCATTTATTTAAACATTTAGTGAAAATGTAATATGGTATGATGTCAGAGCTCTGTGGGAGACGAGTATACAAGTGACTAGGCTTTAATCCTGCCCTGGAGGAGTGACTGGAGTCTGGAAGCAACAGCCCGTGTAAATAAACAATTACAGTATATTATGATGATAAATGCTTTCATTAAAACAGAAGATTCCTAGGGGTGGGGCACTAAGGAACTGGAGCAGGCAAGTAAAGAAGTTGACTTTTCACTTGACTTTAGAAGGAATTTTCCAGTTAGAGGGAATAGCTGGTGCAGAGTAGGGGAGAGAATGAAAGCCTCTGGTGTTTTCAGGAAATTTCAGATATTACCTAGAGAGGGGAGAGGAGATTTGAAAAATAGGAATGTCCTAGTCATAAGGTCATGGTACAATGGGGAAAGACATTTTCGAATTTTTACAGAATGGGATGATGACATTAGTATTTTACCAACATCACCTGTAACGGAAGGTAGCTTAGAGGTGGCAAGACTATATAGTTAGGAGACCAGTTAGGAATGTATACGCCACAATCCAGACATTAGTCTAGAATGTGGACCTGAACAAAGGCATTAGCTGTAGGAAGGACTAAGGCCTGGTAGATTGAGTCAGTAGGAGTGCATTGATTATGTATAGGAGAACCTGGTAGAGAAGTTGTACCAGTAAGGATTAAGTTTGGCAACATGTGACCAAAAACCCTAAATATCTTTCACTTGTTAAGTAAGTCCAGAGGTCAGCCATGCAGAGCTTCTGCTGCTCCACAAAGTCTTCAGGGACCCATGCTCTTTCTCTCTTTCTGTACTGCCATCCTTGGTGTGTTCTTTCCATTCACTGGGAGATATCCTTGTGAAATAATTCTAGAGAAGTTCTAGCTATCACATTCGTATTCTGGCAGCAAAAGGGTAAAACTGGTTCTACCCTTAGCTGATTCATGTTGTTTTTTAAAAATTTTATTTATTTATTTTGAGAGAGAGAGAGAATGTGAGTGGGGAAGAGGCAGAGAGGTGGAGAAAGAGAGAGAGAGTCCCAAGCAGGCCACGTGCTGTCAGCGCAGAGCCCAATGTGGGCCTCAAACTCCTGAACCATGCGATCATGACCCTAGCAGAAATCAAGAGTCGGATGGATGCTTAACCGCCTGAGCCATCCAGGTGCCCTGATTCATGTGCCTTTAAGAGGCCTTTCTCAGTTCCTCAGTCACACTACACTAGCCACATTTTAAGTACTCAGTAGCCACATGTGGCTAAAGACTACCATATTGGACAGCACAGACATATATCATCTTTATCACTGCAGAAATTTCTGTTAGACAACACAGCTCTAAATCTAACAGTTCGCAGGAGAAATTGGAGAATGACCCTACAAGAGTGCAATCAGATAAACCCAGAATGTAGGGAATTCTACTTGACACATCATACCATTTCGAATACAAATAACATGAAAATAAAGAGAAGGAGTTTTTCTTTTTAAAATTAAGAGAGATTTAGAAATGTCAATCCAATTAGGGCACCTGGGTGGCTCAGTTGGTTGAACGTCCGACTCTGATTTCGGCTCAGGTCATGATCCCAGGGTCCTGGGATCGAGCCCTGCATCAGGCTCTGCACTGAGCGTGGAGCCTGCTTGAGATTCTCTCTCTTTGTCCATCTCCCTGCTTGTGCTCTATCTCTAAAATAAAAATTAAAAAAAAAAATGTCAATTCAGTGTAATCTGTGAACCTGTTTAGATCTGTAGGGGCACCTGGGTGGCTGAGTGGGTTAAGTGTCTGACTTAGGCTCACGTCATGGTCTGGTGATTCATGGGTTTGAGCTCTGCGTTGGGCTCTGTGGTGACAGCTTAGAGCCTGGAGTCTGCTTCAGATTCTGTGTTTTCCTCTCTGCCCCTCCCCAACTCGTGCCGTGTCTCTCTCTCAAAAATACATAAACAAAAAAATTAAAAATAAAAAAAAGTAAAAATAAAGAAACTGTAAAAATACATTTTTGAGGGGCACCTGGCTAGCTCAGTTGGTAGAGCATGCAACTCTTGATCTCAGGGTTGTAAGTTCAAGCCCCATGTTGGATGTAGAGATTACTTAAGTAAAATCTTTGGAAAAAAAAATATGTTTTTGAAGCAATCACAAAAATTGTATGTGGACTGGATATTGGGTAGCTTTAAGGCACTATTGCTCATTTTGTTGGTTATGTTAAAAATGTGGCTTTTTTTTTTTTTTAAGCTAATCTTTTAGGAATATGTACTAAAGTACCTGTAGGTGCTATGATATATCTGGGATTTGATTTAAAGCACTTAGGTGGGGAAGGGGAGAATGTAGAGGAAACAGTATGGATAAAGTGATGATTGAGGCTGCATGATAAGGATATGTGGGTTTACTGGGACTTGTTTTCTGTATATGTGTTTCAGAATTTCCATAATAAAACTTAAAAATGCCATTACCTACACGTTAGCCTTCTAATACTAGCCTAAGAAAAACAAGTGAAGGAAATAAATAAACCTAAAATAAATGTGGGTGGGGAGGGCACCTGGTGGCCGGGTTGGTTGAGTACCTCACTCTTGATTTCGGCTCAGGTCATGATCTCACAGGTCGTGAGTTTGAGCCCTGCATCGGGCTCGAGGCAGATGGTGCGGAGTCTGCCTGGAATTCTTTCCCTCTCTCTGCCCCTGGTCCGCTTGTGCGTGCGCATGTGCTCTTTCTCTCAAATAAACTTTAAAATAAATTCTCAAAATAAACTTTAAAAAAAAGGTGAAGGAAAAGACTGCCTCTTTATATACTGAAATATCTGTTGGGCAAAATGGGGCAACCTAATTTATTATAATTGTTCATGTAATATTTCTTGTATAAAAGTATTTTATATTAGAAAGTTGATTAAGTGCATAAGGTTGAGATGAAACGTCTATTTTAATTAGTATTTTGGCTTTGGGCAAATTTATAGAACACTTGTTTAGAATTAAGATGTGCAGTTTCTTTAATTCAGAACTGTTTGTAAGGAATAAAAGTTTGCATGTTACATTTTATTACTGTTGTTGTTTTTTAATTATTCTTTTTGCAGTAAATACTGAAAGAAGAGATTTGTAAATCATGCTTAGCCTCACCAGCATATTATAATTTTAACAAAGTGTTAATAGAAGTGGTAATAACCTTTGAAGTAAAATTCTTGGTCCGTTCCTTTTAAGTAAATACTTAAATATATACATACATGCATACATATACACACATATATATGGGTATATACATATATATGCATATGTACACATGTGCACACACTGCTTGCTTCCATTAAAGGATTTTAAGGACAATACGATGAAAGATAATAGTAAAAGCAACCACTTACCTTTCTTACTATATGTCAGGCACTGTCCCAAGTACTTTATACTTAATCATTCACTTCCTCCGCACAACAAATCTTACAGAGTAGGTATTACTATCCATTTTGTAGATGAGGAAACCAAAGCACAGAAAGGCTAAATAAATATCTTGCCCAAGGTCACACTGCCAGTATGTGGTGGAACTGAGATTTAAACTCAAGCAGGCTGACTTCTCAGTCCTTGCTCTCAACCATTGTATTCATATGGACTCTAATATTAAAAAAAAAAAAAAAAAACTAAAGAAATAGGATAAAAATACTAGGAAAATTCTTCACTGGAGATTTGTGACAGTCAAAAACACGCACTTTGGGGTCATTCTGACCGAGATTCAAACTCCGACTCAGCCTACCTTTGCGGTATTATTTAATCTCTGAGCTTCAGCTGTGCCTGAGTACAAGGTGGCTGTTATTAAACAGGTGGAGCAAGTGGTTAGGAAGGGAAGGAGAGGGGAAGCAGTGATTGGCTGTGCCTGGAGTTTAGCTCTGAGCTCCATGGCAGTCAAGGCAAAAGAAGGAATTATCTGAGTTCCATCATCCATCATCTGATAAAACAGAACAAAACAAAACATATCAGTTTGCAAACATGACAGATTTTCTTGGTATATCATTCAAAAGGAAATTTTCAGGTGGGATTTTGTGTAGAAGACATTGAACCAGCAATGAACAATTTAGAGCAACTGTGGAGGAATCGACTCTTAAAATAGAAAAGTGTGACACAAGGCAAAAAAATGTGTGCCTTTCTGTGGAAGACTAAGCTAATTTGGTGCAGGTGTGTTGCTTTCCAGCGATTTGGTTTTAAGGAAAGCACCTAGAGTATTTAGAGTGGGGTATGTGGCTGGCATGTTCAATAGATAGACTTCTCTAAATACGATCTTCTTTAAATAGGCTTCGGAATGGAGCTGCCTAGTAGAAGGTTTGAAGTTTTCTTCTTTGACAAGATCCCAGAGCTACCAGCATTCTGTTTGTGCGTTGGGGGAAATCTATGGGTTCTGCTACTTACCACTAGCAGGTGGATGGGATAAGGTGGATCTAAATTCTTATCCGAATGGATGGTGTTTTTTGTAACAAAGAATGGAGACCTCACAGCTAGCTAAAATAAAAGTGGATGATGTTAGGAAACATATGAAGTGATTAAAGGGGTGGGCTCTGAGGGGAATTCAAACGTGACCAGGTTGCATTCACAGATGCCAAACCCGGAAGAGATTCTGGATTCAAGATGGCTCTATAGACTATACTGGCAGGGAGTTGGTGTGTCTTCATTCAACATTGTATTCCCAGCATCTAGAACAATGCTTGGCGCATAGTAGGCCCTCGTAATTACCAGTGAAATGAATAAATCAAAGGAAAGCAGCATAAATCTTCACTGTAGAGCTTTATCAAAATGGAGTAGTGGTTATAGATGAAATAACTGTTAATTGGCTTCATATGCTCAACCTTGTGAATGGGCGATAGTACTCTTATTTTACTGGTGATAATTTATTTTATTTTACTTATTTAAAGTCTACTTATTTTGAGGGAGAGAGAGTGGGAGAGGCAGAGGAGGGGCAAAGAGAGAGGGAGAGAGAGAATCCCAATCAGGTTCTGACTCAGGGCTCTGTCCCAAGAATCATGAGATCATGATCTGAGGCTGAAATCAGGAGTCAGATGCTTAACCAACTGAGGCACCCAGGTGCCCCTTTATTGGTGATAAGTTAAAGCCACAGGTTATGACTTGCCCTTGTTCATTCAAACTGCTACATTGGGGAGCTGGAATTTAACCTAGGTCTGCTTGACTAAAGCTTGTGCTGGTAACTAGTGCCCTGTATATTGAAAGTGTAAACAGAAGTAAACCCACATTACAAGAGTATTAAGAAAGCTATGATGCTATTCTTTTGGGGATTTCTTCAAAATATTTTAATATAAGCCTGGTCTGAAATATCAGGAAGCATTTTCTTTTGGCTTTACTTCCTAGGGTAGGGAACTTCCATCAGAATAAGTAACTTCTACCAAAGTCTTATCTTACCAGTTTCCTAGTCAGGATTCTTATTTTTTAATTTTTATTTATATTATTATTATTTTTAATTTACAACCAAGTTAACATATAGATAATAATGATTTCAGGAATAGACTTTTGTGATTCATCACTTACATAGAGTACCCATTGCTCCTCCCAACAAGTGTCCTCCTTAATGCCCCTTGCCCATTTAGCCCATCCCCCCACCCAAAACCCCTCCAGCAACCCTCAGTTCGTTCTCTGTATTTAAGAGTCTCTTATGGTTTGTCCTCTTCCCTTATTTTATATTATTTTTGTTTCCCTTCCTTTATGTTCATCTGTTTTGTATCTTAAATTCCACATGAGTGAAGTCACATGATATTTGTCTTTCTCTGACTGACTTATTTCGCTTAGCATAAACACTCTAGTTCCATCCATGTTGTTGCAAATGGCAAGATTTCATTATTTTTTTTTAATTTTTTTTAACATTTATTAATTTTTGAGAGAGAAAGACAGAGACAGAGACAGAGAGTGAGTAAAGGAGGAAACGGAGAGGGGGAGACAGAAGCTGAAGTAGGGTCCAGGCTCTGAGCTGTCAGCACAGAGCCTGACGTGGGGCTCGAACTCACAGACCGTGAGATCATGACCTGAGCTGAAGTCGAATGCTTAACTGACTGGGCCACCCAGGCGCCCCAAGATTCCATTATTTTTGATCACCGAATAATATTCCATTATGTGTGTGTGTATACACTGCATACACACACACACACACACGTATACACACATATGTATACATACATACATGTATGCATGTGTATGTATACATATACATAAATGTATGTGTACACACACACACACACACACACACACCCTGCTGCTTCTTTATCCATTCATCAGTTGGTGGATATTTGGACTCTTTCCATACTTTGGTTATTGTCAGTAGTGCTGCTATAAACGTTGGGGTGTGTGCGCTCCTTTGAAACAGAGGTCCTATATTCTTTGGATAAATACGTAGTAGTGCAATTGCTGGGTCGTAGGGTAGTTCTATTTTTAATTTTTTAGGAACCTCCCTACTGTTTTCCAGAATGGCAGCACCAGTTTGCATTCCCACCAGCAGTGCAAAAGGTTCCTCTTTCTCTGCATCCTCGCCAACATCTGTTGTTGCCTGAGTTGTTAATTTTAGCCATTCTGACAGGTGTGAGGTGGTATCTCATTGTGGTTTTGATTTGTATTTCCCTGATGATGAATGATTGTTGAGCATGTTTTCATGTGTCTCTTAGCCATTTTGGTGTCTTCTTTGGAAAAGTGTTTATTCATGTCTTTTGCCCTCTCTTCACTGGATTATTTGTTTTTTGTTTGTTGAGTTTGATAAGTTCTTTATAGATTTTGGATACTAACCCTTTATCTGATATGTCATTTGTAAATATCTTCTCCCATTCCATCAGTTGCCTTTTTGTCTTGCTGATTATTTCTTTCTCTGTGCAGCTCTTTATCTTGATGAGGTCCCAATTGTTCATTTTTACTTTTGTTTCCCTTGCCTTTGGAGACATGTCAAGTAAGAAGTTGCTGTGGCCAAGGGGCACCTACCTGCGTAGCTCAGTCAGCTAAGCGTCTGATTTTGGCATAGGTCATGATCTCCTAGTTTGTGGGTTTGAACCCTGCATCAGGCTCTCTGCTGGCTCTCTGCTGTCAGCACAGAGACCACTTCGGATCCTCTGTCCCCCTCTGTCTCTGCCCTTCCCCTTGGTTCTCTCTCTCTCTCTCTCTCTCAATAAATAATTTTTTAAAACTTTAAAAAAAAAAGTTTATGCAGCCGAGGTTGAAGATGTTGTTGCCTGTCTTCTCCTCTAGGATTTTGATGGCTTCCTGCCTTACATTTAGGTCTTTCATCCATTTTGAGTTTATTTTTGTGTATGGTGTAAGAGAGTGGTCCAGGTTCATTCTTCTGCATGTTGCTTTGCAGTTTTCCCAACACAATTTGCCGAGGAGACTGTCTTTTTCCATTGGATATTCTTTCCTGCTTTGTCAAAGATTAGTTGGCCATATGTTTGTGGGTCCATTTCTGGGTTCTCTATTCTGTTCCATTGATTTATGTGTCTGTTTTTGTGCCAGTACCATACTGTCTTGATGATGACAGCTTTGTAATACAGCTTGAAGTCTGGGATTGTGATGCCTCCAGCTTTGGTGTTATTTTTCAGGTTTGCTTTGGCTATTTGGGGTCTTTCCTGGTTCCATACAAATTTTAGGATTGTTTGTTCTACCTCTGTGAAGAATGCTCGTGTTATTTTGATAGAGATTGCATTGGATATGTAGATTGCTTTAGGTAGTATTGACATTTTAACAATATTTGTTCTTCATATCCAGGAGCATGGAATCTTTTTCCATTTTTTTGTGTCTTTTTCAATTTCTTTCATAAGCTTTCTATAGTTTTCATTGTGTAGGTTTTTCACCTGTCTGGTTGGGTTTATTCCTGGGTATTTTATGGTTTTTGGTGTAATTGTAAATGGGGTTGATTCCTTGATTTCTCTTTCTGACTAGTCAAGGTTTTTAAAGTAATGATTGGTCATGGATTCTCTGTTTCTCCAACTAAACAGAACAAAACTTAGGAACTGTTTTACAGGGCATTGGAAAGGCGACCAGTCATCTGAGTGGTTGTAGCTTTGAAATAACTACAGTTAAGGATAAGTGATTCAACAAATTGATTACATTGTGTGTGTGTGTGTGCGCGCGCACGCACGCGTACAGGCACGTATATGTATGTGTAGGTGTAGATATGGTCAAGGACATTCTTGTCATTTTTTGAAACCATCTGGGGTTAAGGTTTTCTTTGACTAGTTTTTGCTCTTCTACCAAATTATTGTAAAATGTATTGTGTCTCAATTGGAGGTAATATTGATACTGACTTTTTTTAATTGACATTTTTTATAGGTACCAGTATTATCTGCAGCTGAAGAAAGATATCTTGGAAGGAAACATTCCTTGTACGTTAGAACAAGCAATTCAGCTAGCCGGCTTAGCTGTTCAAGGTAAATAATGGCAATCGATGATGTAATGGATATATCAGATTGAAATGTATGTTGTAACAGGGATGCCTGACTGGCTCAGTCAGTGGAGCATGTGACTCTTGATCTAAGGGTTGTAATTTTGAGCCCCACATTAGGTGTGGAGATAACTTAAAAAAAAGAATCTTTAAAAAAATGTGTGTTATAACAAAAACAACAAAGGATTCTTAAAATAACTGACTTCCTATAGTGGTGTTAGTGAAATTAGTTTTCTTGCAGGAAAAAATAAATTTGGATACCTTTCGTGAAATATGAGACTTCTGGAGGTGAAGCATGTTAGCCTATGTCAACAGAGCAACCAAAAACAGAGAAAACACACACACACACACACACACACACACACACACACACACACACACAGCATGTAATATGCTGTGTATTCCTCCAGTGCAAGGACTTGATCTGTAGCTAGCTAATATTTTAGGAAGAAAGATCAGGCAAACAGTGAGGTTGATGAAGTTATATTAATGCTTATACTTTTAGCAGACGTCATTTATTTGGTTTCTTAAGCAGTTGTCCTGGATTATAGAGCATTGTCAATCATAACAGATAAAGCTTTGCATTTCGTAATTGTTTTTGGATTGTGTCATTCTGTTCTGTTTCCCATGTCTAATCAACACGTATTTACATGCATGTATATATTTTGGGAAGACTTCTGATGGGTCATTATTTCAAATGATAATTGGCATTAATTTTGGGAATTGAAACTTAACCAGAAGAATCTTTAATAAAGTTCCTTCAGATATTAGAAGGTATGGAGACATATATCATTTCTAGACAAACAAATGTCTGAAACACATGGAGCCATATTCCTTTTCAAGGTACTTGGAATCTTCCTAAATATCATCTTTGGCTTTAAGAGTTAGTTTTTCATGGGTCGCCTGGGTGGCTCAGTTGGTTGTGTGTCCAGCTTTGGCTCAGGTCGTGATCTCACAGGTCGTGAGTTCGAGCCCCGCGTTGGGCTCTGTGCTGACAACTCAGAGCCTGGGGCCTGCTTCAGATTCTCTGTCTCCCTCTCTCTCTCTCTCTCTCTCTCTCTCTGTCCCTTCCCTGCTTGTGCTCTGTCTTTCTCTGTCTCAAAATTAAATAAACATTAAAAAAAAAAGTTTAAAAGAAAGGTTTTCATAAGGTCTTTGCAGAACTATCATTTTTTTTTAACAATTAAAAATTTCTAAAGCAGACACATCTTGCTGTAACATGTTCAAGTGATCTAATTTCATTTCCTAGAGGTGATCACTGCTATAAACAGTTTGGTTTCTTTCTGATATCTTCCAGTGCATAAGTAAGCACACGTGATTACAGGGTAGCTTTTGTTTGTTATTCATAAAAATGAGATCATGATACATTTAGTTTGTAACTTATTTTTTCCCTTTATTTGTAGGTATTTTTCCAAGTTTAAGACACATGAATCTACCTAATATATATATATTATATTAAATAATAAATAATATATATATTTTTAATGTTACATTTATTATTTTTGAGAGAGAGAGACAGAGCATGAGCAGGGGAGGGGCAGAGAGAGAGGGAGACACAGAATCTAAAACAGGCTCCACACTCTGAGCTGTCAGCACAGAGCTCAACGCGGGGCTCAAAGTCACAAATTGTGAGCTCGTGACCTGAGCCAAAGTCAGACAGTTAACCGACTGAGCCACCCCATTAATATTTTTAAAAAGACTTTTTAAAACATATACTGGATAGCAGCTGTAAGGCACATTTGCCTTCTAAGTCATAAGCATACCATCTATATACTGCATATTGCATTTGGTTGTACATGTTTTTCTTTGCAAATTAAACATAACTAATGTGCATATTTGTCATTTTGTACAGCTGATTTTGGTGACTTTGATCAATATGAATCCCAGGACTTCCTTCAGAAATTTGCCTTGTTTCCTGTGGTAAGACTTCTTTCAACATTGGGCTTTTTATAAATAGTTTATTTCCACATCCTTTAATAATCCCCAAAACAAAGTCCATATGGTGGATTTACTGGGCTGGAATAGTGTTTAAAAAAATCAATTGCCTCATAAACAACTCAAGTGGAAGTGCTTTCCTTTGTAGTCTTACTGGTCGTTGTAAACCCACAGAAATGGAAGGGGTGCAGTCACTGGGCTGCAGCCAGAGAGATTTGTTTTGTGTTTGGGTGTGAGTCTAAGAGAGGGATTCACTTCCAACTTCTGAGGAACACCACGGAGGTTTTGCTTTTAACCGAAGGCTCGAAACCTCTCAGTGATGTGGGAATGAATTTGGCTTCTCAGCAGCAGTGTAAAAAGTAGATGGCAAGAAGACACTGCTGTCTGCTTTTTAAAGTCACTACTGATGTGATTGACAGGAAAACCACATTGGAACAACTACGGGAGGTGTTATGATGCTCTTCTGAGTGTCTACACAGCCAGTCGGGGAACACACAAGATGTTGTCGTTGTGCCGGACTCAGAACTGGCTGATGGGTGGTGTTGCCAACCTGAAATAACTCAGCTGAGACCTTCTTCGGGATGAACTGAGAAGGCGGGGCGGGTGTTTTGGCTCCTGAGCACAAGCTACTTCATTCCTTAGAAGGATCTTGATCACATACTTAAGCAAATCTCCCGCATGCTGATACTAGTCCGAATTTTGCCTGCTAGTGACAGGACTAGCGGTGATTCCTCTGAAGAAATTTCGGTGGCTTGTTTACATACTTACTGCAGTGTATTTTCTTCAGGGGTGGTTACAAGATGAAAAAGTATTGGAAGAAGCAACCCAAAAAGTGGCCTTACTGCATCAGAAATACAGGTAACACTAAGAGATAAGAAATGGAAATCGTGTGGAAGCAAAGCCGGGTTGACTATGATATACGTATTGACACGGTTAAAACTTGGAGCTTTCGTGCTGCTGCAGCCACTACTTCTGCTCTGGGGAGCCAGCGTTCCATTGCACTCAGTGTGCCAAGTGCTGTTCTAATCACTTCCCCGTGTTAATTCATTTACTGTCCATGGTTATCAGTGAGGAAGCTGAGAACATTGAAAGCAGCCAGTCACTGAAGGGTGCCACTTCTTTACTCCATATAGTAAAGGTTTCGGTGGTGACCTAGGCTCATGTGGGTTAATGCAAGATTAGGGAGACTTGTTTCCTATTGTGATGCAGCCCGTGTAGACTTATACCCCAGTATACCTTTGGAAACTGTATCTCTGTCTTCTGGGCAATCTGTACCATGAGCTGTGTTTCTTGCCCTGGCCCATGCATGTGGGTAAATAATGGCCTCATTTGGTTGTGAACCTGTATGTGTTGTGTGTAAGAAAAATCCTCCCCCATGGGGCACTTGGGTGGCTCAGTCGGTTAAGTGTCTGACTTCGGCTCAGGTCATGATCTTGCAGTTCATGAGTTCTGGCCCCACATCTGGCTCTGACAGCTCAGAGCCTGGATTGTGCTCTGGATTCTGTGTCTCCCTTTCTCTCTGCCCCCACTCACGCTCTGTCTCTGTCTCAAAAATAAACGTTAAAAAAATTAAAAAAAAAAAAAAAGAAAAAGAAAAAGAAAAAAATCCTCCCCTGGAGAATGCTAGGTCTTACTCTCAACCGAATGCTACATAGTTCCAGGTATGTTAGATAACATTACGCTCTTATAACCACTCTTTAAGGTAAATGATATTCTGTTTTTACAGACTGAAAAAACCAAGCTCAAAAAGAGTAAATAACTTGCCCAAAGTTACATGTGGTAGAGACGGGATTTGAACCCAGGTGTATCTAATTATAACCTATTGTTCATCCCCTCCCATTAAAAATAACCTTTTGCCTTTAGTCTCTTCCCACTCAAATCCATAGAGTTGCTCACTAGAGACCAATCTTCTTTTTAAAAAAATTTTTTTCTTTAAATATTTATTTACTTTTGAGAGGGAGAGAGAGAGACAGTGAGCAGGGGCAGGGGAGGGGCAGAGAGAGAGGGAGAGACACAGAACTCAGTGGGCTCCAGGCTCTGTGCTGTCAGCACAGAGTCTAATGCTGGGCTTGAACTCACAAACTGAGATCATGACCTGAGCTGAAGTCAGACGCTTAACCGACAGAGCCACCCAGGCACCCCAAGATCAATCTTCTTAAAACACCACTTTCTTTTCATCTCCCCTCCTTGCCTTCCCAAGTGCTCATGAGTCTTTTCTGGCTTTCCACTAGCCTGAGTTCATTAGCCTTGGGATTAAAGACTTGGTCACATCCTGCCTTTCTGGCTTCACTTTTTGCTGTCCCAGATAAACCTTTTCTTTCTGCCAGCATAATTCATCCCTCAGGCACTTATCACCCTATCTTTTGTTACTTTCGTGTACTCATTTGTGCATCTTTTTTTTTTTAATTTTTTTTAATCTTTATTTAGTTTTGAGAGAGAGAGAGAGAGAGAGACAGGGTGTGAGCGGAGGAGGAGCAGAGAGAGGGAGACACAGAATCCCAAGCAGGCTGCACAGAGCCTGATGCGGGGCTTGAACTCCCAAATCGTGAGATCATGACCTGAGCCGAAGTCGGACGCTTAACCAACTGAGACACCCAAGCGTCCCTTGTTTGTGCATCTTTTTAAAAGATAGTTTAGTACTCTTATTCTGTATGAGGCTGGATGCTGTGGCATGAAGATAAATAGAACAATTAGCTGCCATCAAAGGATGTATTCCCTGCTTTGGAGTCTTAAGGGGTGGGCATTGGAATAGTAATTATAAACTAACAATGTGATATGAGTGCAGTGGGGGAGGTGTGCATAGAATGTGGTGGGTCCGCATGGATGGAGCAGGGGCATCTGATTTAGACTCAGGGATATCACAGCAGGTGACAAAGGAGTGATACGTAGGCCGACTCTTGAAGGCTATTAGGGATTGATCAGGTGCACAGGTGAGTGACGGTTGTGCCAGGAAGACGGATCAGCATGTGCAGAGGCCAGCATGAGAGAACATGATGGCTTGGTTGCAGGGTGGGATGCCTTATGGATGCTGGAAGAACAGCAGATGAGGCTGGGGGGGGGGGACAAGCCTCCATGCAGTTGAGAACCTTCTTTACCCACACTGCCTTCCTGCCCACCCTTGTAACTCTGCCCTGGAAAAGGATTACCAACTTCTAACCCTTACCATCTTCTAACACTTATCGCTTGGCATTTAGCACACGATGCTTAGTATTGCCTGATATTTTGGATAATAAGCAGTTACTTAGTGGTTTCAAATCAATTCCAGCTTTCAGTGAAGACTTTTTAGGGAGTTTGGCTCCCCACGTCCCCCTGGCCTGCCCGAAGTACAGGGATGGGATCTTTATAACCCTCAGCGTTCAGCAGAGTGCTGTGCGTGTAGTTGACTTTCAATCGATGTTGATGGATCGGTTGAAGTAATTTCTGGTATGCTTAAAAATTTGAAATGTTTGTAAATATCTTATGCCAAATTGATTATGTAGTTTTTTAGCAACGCCTCCTCCCCACCCCCATTTTTGGTTCTGTGATCAACCTCACATCTTTTGGGTTGCAGAAGGCTCACGGCTCCTGATGCTGAAATGCTGTACATGCAGGAGGTAGAGAGGATGGACGGCTATGGAGAAGAGAGCTACCCTGCAAAGGTGAGTATGGCATGAAGGCTGGGGCTCTCCCAGTCGATCTCAGGAGCTCAGAGGACAGTGGGGAGACCTGGGGACACCCTGTGGTGCAGAGGCGGGAGGCATGGGAAAGTCTGGAAACCGGAAAGCTGAGGTCCTGTGACCAAAATTTCTTAGTAAAACACACTCCTGTTTTGCAATTTGTTCTTTGAAATGCTCTTGAAAATGGGTTCTTTGAGGAGCCCGGTTTGTCCTCTTTTCATACCTATTTGACAAGGTGATTCCTTTAAACCTTTCAGACTTTGCCCTCCATGTAGGTCTTCTGAGCATCTGCTAAGCTGGGTTCATTGTCACACTTCTCATGCACCTGCTGCCCAAATGCTTCTTTCTGTGCTTTCTCGTTTCAGGATAGCCAAGGCAGTGACATATCCATTGGAGCATGTCTTGAAGGCATCTTTGTGAAACACAAGAATGGAAGGCCTCCTGTGATATTTAGGTACTTTGCTTACATCCTTTGCACTTTTCTGCAGCTCCTCTTGGTGATAGTTTTTAGTACATATACTAGTAATAATGCCCACAAATCTCACCCTGGGTCTCATTAGGAAATGGAAATATGCCCCTCCTAGAATAAAATAACACCTGACTGCATTGCTTCTTTTATAAGCCACTTTCTTCAAAACCAAATGTGTGGAAAACAGTGCTTATAATAATGGCCTACTTATGAAATGCTTAAAGGTGGGTGACCCTTTTCTTACCAAATGGAGGTTGTTCTTTGTTTTGATGTGAGTTTTTAATTTCAGCTCTAGATTCTAGGACTGTCTTTTTGTGGAAAATCTGGGCCTTTCTCTGATTCTAGTCATGCACTAAAATTCCTAAAATACTAGCATCTAAGCAAATTTCTTTCTTTTTTTTTTTTTTTTTTTTTGTTTTTTTTTTGGTTAAGCAAAGTTCAGTTACTTTTTATAATGTTCATTTTTTTCCTGATTATAAAAATGTGATGCTATTCATTTGTGGAAATCTTAGAAGGTTTATAGCGAGAGGATCTATAGCAATGTGCTAATAGTGGCCAACTTCAAACAATGAAATTGCAGGTGGCTTAAATTTCCCTTTCAGTATTCTGTATTTGAATTTATATCTTGAAGATAGCCAATTAGACCATGTTATTCAATCCCTGCCTTTTCATTCCTTAAAATTCATA
The DNA here is from genome assembly GCF_027475565.1 of Acinonyx jubatus. Taxonomy (NCBI): domain Eukaryota; kingdom Metazoa; phylum Chordata; class Mammalia; order Carnivora; family Felidae; genus Acinonyx; species Acinonyx jubatus. The sequence continues at coordinate 129,565,610 of NC_069386.1, read as the reverse complement.
CCCTAGAAAATCCAAAGTGTCATTTCATAGAAATAGTTCCAGTATTATTCAGAGATTCTATTTTCTATTTACTTTGATTCTGTTTTTTTTTTTTTAACTTTGATTCTATTCTTGACGAAAATTTAAAAGTTTATATTGTTTTTGTAGAGCAGTAAAACATTGTATCAGTTTTGGTTCTGGGTTCCTTTGTATTTACTATTTATTGAGTGCTTGTCATGAGCCAGGTTCTGTGCTGAGTGCTCTCTGTGTAGTTTTTCATGTGATCTTTACAACTCTGAGTAGATGGTACTACCACCACTTTCCACATGGTTTAATTGAGCCTTAGAAAAATGGAGTGATTTGTCTAAGGTCACCCAATTATAAACTGGCGTAACCAAGAACTCAGATTCTCCACTTAAACTCAGATTCTCCACAGATTAACCACTGCGTTAAATGGCCTCTTTTATTTTTATTATTTATTTATTTATTTAAAAGATTTATTTGTTTATTTTTTTAATTTACATCCAAGTTAGTTAGCATATAGTGCAGCAATGATTTCAGGAGTAGATTCCTTAATGTCCCTTACCCAGTTAGCCCATCCCCCCCCGCCCCCAACACAACCCCTCCAAGTAACCCTCTGTTTGTTTTCCATGTTTAAGAGTCTCTTATGTTTTTGTCCCCCTCCCTGGTTATATTATTTTTGCTTTTCTTCCCTATGTTCATCTGTTTTGTATCTTAAAGTCCTCACATGAGTGAAGTTATATGATATTTGTCTTTCTCTGACTAATTTTGCTTAGCATATTACCCTCTAGTTCCATCCACGTAGTTGCAAATGGCAATATTTCATTCTTTTTGATTGCCGAGTAATACTCCATTGTGTATATATACCACATCTTCTTTATCCACTCATCCATCGATGGATATTTGGGCTCTTTCCATACTTTGGCTATTGTTGATAGTGCTGCTATAAACATGGAGGTGCATGTGCCCCTTTGAAACAGCACACCTGTATCCCTTAGATAAGTACCTAGTAGTGCAGTTGCTGGGTAGTAGGGTAGTTCTATTTTTAATTTTTTGAAGAACCTCTATACTGTTTCCCAGAATGGCTGCATCAGTCTGCATTCCCAGCAACAGTACAAAAGAGATCCTCTTTCTCCGCATCCTCAAATGGCTTCTTTTATTAAAAGAAACTTAATTCCCCACTATTCAAGCTCTCTAAAAACCATTCTGACTGTTTCTTCTTGAGGACTAGGTTTTCCTTTGAAGATTTTTTTTTCCTCTAAGCTGACATTCCTTCCTTTATTTCCTTTAGTTTCCTTATTTTCCTTTACTACTGCCTTTTGGGCTCTGAATTCTCCATGGTGATTTTGACCATGGTGTACCCAGTGTGGGGAGCATAAACCCACTCCCAGACTGTACTGCCCTCGGTCCAGCAGCACTCCCCTTTGGCAATTGCTCTCATGGCCCTAAGTTGCTCATTTAAAATGTCTTCTAAGTGTGAGTTGGGGGTCAAGGGGCAGAAAAGGATCTGGACTGCACCAGCAGGGCAGGACTCTGACAGTGCCCGAAGGGCCCTATGAAAACTGGAGGCATCCAGCCAGCTTCTTTTATCTCACTGGGTACGAATTTTTAAAATAGCCTTCTTTAATAATGATGCTGAGAATCTTTAGGTTTAACAATTAAACGCTGAATCACAAAAAATTAATTTTATTTATTTAAATAAATTTAAGATAGAGCATCTAGGTGGCCCAGTCGTAAAGCATCTGATTGCAGCTCAGTTGCTGAGCTGATGGTGATCTCATGGTTCATGAGTTTGAGTCCCACATTGGGTGAGCTTGAGCCCCGCTTCTCTCTCTCTCTCTCTCTCTCTCTCTCTCTCTCTCTGCCCCTCTTGGATTCTGTCTTTCCCTCTACTTCTCACTCACTTGCGCCTTCTGTCTCTCTTAAAAAAAATAATATATTTAAGATAAATAAATCTAATGTAATGGAGAAGGATGAAGAGAGGTAAAATTTTTCTTTCAGATCCATTTTTCCCTTTTATAAAATTATATGTTATGTAATAAAATATTAATATATAAAATCTAAACTTGGTAAAATGCAGTTAGCAAATACAGGATCAGAGTTTGAAACCTGATGAACACACCTGGAGTAGTTCACTCTTGGGGTTCCTGGCATTTGATCTTTGTTTCACCCTGAAGCTTTTCAGAGCACCCCTCCTCCACCTTTGTGCCTTGTTTACCTGAAAAACTTAATGGTACTTGCTTGTGTCTATGTTCTCTCTCTCATCCCCACCCTCCAACTGTGTTTCTTTGAGGGAAGCACCGTACCTTACTGATCTTAGTATCCCTGGGACCTAACACGATTTCGGGCATTGTTACAATGGATGTTTGTTGAATGAATGAAGGAGGCATTGGCAACCAGCTCAGAGAGGCCTCTTTGATCAAACTAATCTGGCAAACGAGGATAGACAGATCTTAATGTTTTTAAGTACTGTTTGCCTTCACCTAGTCTACATATATTTACTTTTTGCAACTAGCTGTTGTCACTTCAACGAGAAGATGCATGCCAGCTGATTAAAACAACTGTTTTCTTTTTAAGACGATTACCAAATATTAACTTACACATCAAGCTCGAGAAGGAAAAATCCTATGTTCCATCTTCTAGTGACACTCACATTGCTGTTTTCTATTTGTTATTCTGTAGGTGGCATGATATTGCTCACATGTCCCACAATAAGTCCTTTTTTGCATTAGAGCTGGCCAGTAAAGAGGAGACCATCCAGTTTCAAACTGTGAGTAAACACTAGGAATCTGCCTGGAACGTTTTCCCTAGAAGTTAACAAGTTAGCATTTCATTGTGCATGTTTGGGGAGGGAGGTGGCATTAAAATTATATTTGGGGCACCTTGGTGGCTCAGTTGGTTGAGTGTCTGACTTCGGCTCAGGTCATGATTTCATGATTCGTGAGTTTGAGCCCCGCATTGGGCTGTCCACACAGAGCCTGGTTCAGATCCTCTGTCCCCCTCCCTTTCTGCCCCTCCCCTGCTCATGCTTGCTCTCACTCTCTCTCTCTCAAAAATAAATAAACATTACAAAAAATAAAATTATAATATTTAGTACTTTTATAAAACATAAAATATTAATAACATTTTGCATAATAGCACTTGGCAAAAAGTAGTTGCTCAGTAAATATTGTCGAATGAATGAGTCCTTGAATAAATACTATCTGGTATGGTGATCTTTAAAGTAAACTAAAGGGACTAAATAGGAGAGAAAGTAAGTACTAACATATTAATTTCCATTGCTAAGTGAATGCCTCTGTAGAAATATTATTTCACAGTTAATTGCTCTCTTGGCAAAGGCAGTGTTGAGTCACCAAGTCAAATGCTTTTTTTTTAATTGTCTTTGAGTATCTATTTGTCAAAATACAAGTTGATATTTTCATAATTTTTAAAATTTCTAAGTCATCTGAAACTGTTCAGTGTAAGAGTCATACCCTTAGAACATTTTTTTTGTTTTTGGTCTTCCTAATTTAAATCCTAATTAGAGCCTTCATATGATAGGCACAGCATTAGAAAATGAAAGAGTCGGTGTGTTTGAAAGAGTCGGGATATTATATCCCCCAGTCATGTCTTGTTCTCCGACAAACTCTGTATCAAGTTGTAAATGTGTTTTCATTTACTTTATGCATATTTCATTTGCTAGGAAGACATGGAAACCGCAAAATATGTGTGGAGACTCTGTGTTGCGCGACACAAATTCTACAGACTAAATCAATGCAGCCTGTGAGTACATCCTGTTCATGGAAATTGTAGAAAATAATGAGGTTAGGAGTTTTCATCTTGAGCTGTATCGTGTCATTTAGAAAGGAAAAATTTGTAGAAAATAACAGTTTTAGGACATAAACAAACTGCATGTTAAAATAGTTCTCAAAAATATTGTTTCATTTTATCTTTGGATGACTTCTAATAACTACAGATATATGCCTCTAAGATTTTCTTCACCTATTTACTAGAATCACTGATTCTTGAAATTTAAAAAGAGAATTTTTTTTTATTGGCATTTTGAGTAATTATTCAGCTTGTCAAGCCGTTTGGAGAATTTATACCTTCTCTTCCTAAGGAATATTTTTCTTGGCCCCACGGGCTTCCCCCGTTCTGCTGGATCATTCCCATAAGCATACAAACATGCTATAATATTGCATCTCTTAAAACACTTGACCTTCATTCCACACGCCATCTGTCCACGGCTCCATATCTCTGCTCTCCTATATAGCAAATTTCTTCAAAGGAGTTGTATAGACTTATTTTCTCTCCTTCTTTCTGCCCTGCTTCCCCTAGCTGCCACACACTGACACTGCTTGTCACGGTGACAATGACCTTCATCCCATGGTCCTGTCAGGACCACAGAAGTTCTTTCACTGGACCACTCAGTAGCACTTAACCTCTGGCCACCCCTTCCCTTCTGCACTCTGCTCCTCCTTGGCTGCCAAGACCCCACCCTCTCCTGCTTTTCCTCTTTCTGGGCCGTTTCTTCTCAGTCACCTTTGCTGGTGTAATCCTCAGACCTCTTTCCCACCTATGCTCGTTCTCCAGGGAATTCACCTTGTGTCAGGCTTACAGATCACATCTGTCTGCTGGAAGTGCCTCCGATTTTATTTCTAGCTCAGTCCTCTCCCTGAGCACAGCCAACTGCCTACTTGATGTCTACACTTGGTGACTTAAGAGGCATCCCAGATTTGCCGTGTCTAAAACGAAACTCTTGACATGCTCTTTCTCTTCCTGCCCCCAAATCTGCCTCTTCCTTACCCTTTCTCGTTCGATAAGTGGCAACACTCCATATTCACCCCGTTGCCCAAGCCCCAAACCTACTTAATTCCCACTTAATTCTTGTTTATTTCATCCCACACCCAATGCATCAGCAAGCTGTGCCTTCAAAATATATCTGAAATGTGACCATTTTGACCACCTCCTCTGCTAACAACTCAGTGCCAGGCCATCAGTGTTTCTAATCTAGAATACTGCAGTAGCCTTCTGACACCCTCCTTGTTTCGGTACCTGCCGTGCCTATAGCCTGCTTTCCATAAGTCAGCCAGACTGGTCTTAGTTTAATAGGGGTCAGATCCTATCACTCTTCTTAAAACCCTGCACTGGAATTTCATCATACTTGAAAGCACAAAGCTGTCCACGATCTGGTCCTTGCCTGGTTCCTGCCTTATTTCCTTCACACCCTCCTCCTGCTCACCCTTTCTCAGCCACACTAGTGTCCTTTCTGGTCTGTGAACATGTTCTGCCCTTGCAGACGCTGTGCTTGCCCCTTCCTCTGCCTGAAATGCTTTTCCTTTGCATGCCTCATTCTCCCACTACATCAGTTGTCTGATCAGAGGAGGCCCTCTTCAGAGAGGCTGACCGTAGCTGCCCTGGGGACCCCTTCCCTGCCTACCTATCTCTCTGTATCCCCTTGCCCTATTTGATTCTTCATCATAGTACTTAGTACCACCTGAATTTGTATATCTGCTTGTTTACTTGTTCTCAGCAGGTAAGCGCCACAGCAGCACGGAGAGCCGCAGAGGGCCGACACTCTCTTATTAACCCCTGTGTTCCCAGTGCTGAATAAGGGGCTGGCCCACAGCAGGCCTTGATGAATTTGTTGAAGGAATCTATAGAAATGCATGTTAAGAGGTCTGATTTGGGATGCCCGTGGTGCCACAGGGGCCCTTTGGAGAAAGGGTACCTAACTCAGAACTGCCAACGTAGGAAAGGCTTCTCAGCAGAGTGACCTCTAAACTGAGACTTGGAAGGTTTTGCTTCATCCCTACAAGCTTTCTCTATGCTGTCCTTTTTCCCCTGTCCCATTGCAGCTGCCTCTCATCTGGCTCTCGGGCCCACCTCCCCTGGCTCCAGCCAGTTTTCTGGATGGATGAGCAAAAGGTGTAGCACTTCTTCCAAAGTTACAGCTCAGAACCGCATCGGAGCCTGTCTACCCCCCCACCCCCCCTTCCTTAGCTGCGACATTAAGCACAAGACTCCCGTGATCCTCCTCTGGGCTCATCTGCCCTTGATGCTGGCCCTGGTGCCCATAGCTCCTACAATGCTGATGCCTCTTGCAGCCCCAGGCCTTGCTGGAATGCACTCTTTCTCCCCTTCTCTGGCAGACTCTTGGTTGTTCTTCCAGATCCAGTTTAAGTGCAGCCGTCCTGGAGGCCACCGTGCATTTAGTTTGCTAAGTCCTCAGTGCCATTCTCAAAGTTCTGGTTGTTTTCTACCACTTTCTGATTCAGTAGGTATTTCCTCTATGTCAAGCATTATTTCCTTTAACCTCTACAACAGCCCTGTTTGGTGCAATTCTTTTATTTATTTATTTATTTATTTATTTATTTATTTATTTATTTATTTATTTTTGAGACAGAGAGAGACAGAGCATGAATGGGGGAGGGGCAGAGAGAGAGAGGGAGACACAGAATCAGAAGCAGGCTCCAGGCTCCGAGCCATCAGCCCTGAGCCTGACGCGGGGCTCAAACTCACGAACCGTGAGATCATGACCCGAGCTGAAGTCGGACGCTCAACCGACTGAGCCACCCAGGCGCCCCTTTGGTGCAATTCTTAATGTCTTTTCGTAGATGAAGGTTCAGAGACCCCCACTGTCGTGGCCCTGCGGCACAACCGGTGCTGCCAACCACCACGCCAGGCTGCTAGCGCGTCGTGTGCCTGCTGTTCTACGTGGACTTGGTTTGTCCGTCTTGTCCAGTGGTGCCCCAGTGTCTGGCAAGGCATCTTGTACCTAAGGCTTAGTGAATGATGGAAGCCTGAGTGAGAGAGATGGGTATGAGAGGGGAGAAGAGCCCTTTTGTTCCTTGTTGATTTCCTTTTACTACTGATTATAATTTGGGGGGGGGGGGGATCTTGAAAGGACATTTGTCCCTTAAGGCCAGGAAGGAAGAGGAAAGGCTGTGGAAGTGCTTTCTGTTTTATAGGGAGCCAAGGTGTGAAGAGAAACTGGTTAGGAATAACCATGCACAGGGCAGGCCCGTCTTTGGGACTCAGGAAGGAAAAGGAAATGACCAGGGATGACCCTGCAGGGGAGCCAGCTAAAGATTAGCCCCTCAGCCCCAGTCCTCCTCCCCTCCCTTCCTCCCTGGACACCACATAGGCGTGTTTTTCTCTGAGTCCCACTGTTCCTCTGGTGGTGGGATGTGCAAAGCACTGACTGACCGGGAGGGGGAGCCCTGCTTTCTCTGCCGGCTGCTGGCGTGCGGCTCCGGATGTATTTGTGCATGAATGTGCTTCCCCTGGTGGCCAGATTCAGCGGTGCTACTAGTCCACAGCGGTCACATTTGGGGCTCTCCTGGACTGGCCTGGTTACCTAATCACGTGTGACATTATTTTCATGGAGAAGTAGTGTTCTGAGATCCAAGCAGTAGATACGCCCTCTGTCAGAACACAAACTTTTCATAAGTTTAAGAGTATTTATAATATTGAACCATCATTTCTTCAGTGATTCCTCCTCTGGAAAATAATGGAGAATCAAATCAATCATTTGGAATAAACTGCAAACTACAATCTCTTTCCAAGTAGGCATCCATATAGGTTGGTGTTAATGCCTTTTTTCTTAAGGAGTTTTTTTTGGCAAATCATCACCTGCTAATGATTTTAAAGTTCAGATGGAAAAGAAAGAAATTCAGTTTTAGAAATCTAAGTTTAGTCATATTGCTGTTTCTTGCTAAACATAAATAAAATTGCATTCATAGGGCCTTCAGTTGCATATATCTTTATAAAGAAAACATACGAGTGTTTCAGAGATGAAATAATTATGTTTGAAGGAGTATTTTCCATATTTTGTTTTTAATCTCTGTACATCCAGTACATTTAAGGAAGTCCATATCCATGAGCCATTCATGGAGGATCCCTGCTTCATTCTGTAGGAAACTAACACAGTTCACTATCAGCACTTGCTCTCAGGTGAAGTAAATGAATTCTTAGCTTTTAATGTTTTGATGGGTGATAAAACTGAAAATAACTTTAAATTTTATGGTCATTTCTTTAAAAAAAAATTTTTTTTTAATGTTATTTATTTTTGAGAGAGAGCACGTGAGCAGAGGAGGGGCAGAGAGAGGGGGAGACACAGAATCTGAAGCAGGCTCCAGGCTTCAAACTGTCAGCACAGAGCCCAACACAGGGCTGGAGCCCATAAACTAGTAGATCATGACCTGAGCTGAAGTTAGATGCTTAACCGACTTAGCCACCCAGGTGCCCCTATGGTCATTTCTTTTAAGGCTCTCAACCTAGACTGTTCAGTCACATTTAATATTATAATGATCCTGAAGTATTGGTAGATTCATTCTCATGGTCCAGATGGGTCAGCCGATAGTGTGATGGGCATCTGATGAAACTGCATTAAGCCTGAAATTGGACAGTGGATTCTGGATGGCTGGGTCAGCCTGGGGCACCTGGGGTCTCAGGAGATGATTCTACTTGTATAGAAAGAGGATTTTGCTCCTAGAGTGTTGTCCTCCGCCCCACCCCCTGCTGGTCCTGACATATAATAAAATGGTGTTTTGGATGGCCTCATTTGATTCATCCAAACTTGACCCAGATGAGTATATTTTAGAATTTATAGAATGACTTGCTCCTTCCCTCCACTTTTAAACAAGGTACTTTAGGGGCACCTGGGTGGCTCAGTCGGTTAAGCGGCAGACTCTTGATCTCAGCTCAGGTCGTGATCTCCCGGTTCGTGATCTCCTGGTTCGTGAGTTCGAGCCCCTGCATCTGTGCCATCAGCACAGAGCCTGCTTGGGATTCTCTCTCCCTCTCTCTTTGCCCCTCCCCTACTCACGTGTGCACGTGCGCATTCTCTCTCAAAATAAAGCTTTAAAAATAATAATAAGCAAGGTACTTTAAGTAGCAGAATCAGCTTTTGATGTCACCCAAGCCTTAAAAATGAGAGAAGAATGGGGCGTCTGGGTGGCTCAATTGGTTGGGCATCTGACTTCGGCTCAGGTCATGATCTTGCAGTCTGTGAGTTCAAGCCCCTCGTCGGGCTCTGCGCTGACAGCTTAGAGCCTGGAGCCTGCTTCACATTCTGTCTCCCTCTCTCTCTGCCCCTCCCCTGCTCTCACTGTGTCTCTCTCAAAAATAAAATAAAAACATTAAAAAAAAATTTTTTTTAAATGAGAGAAGAATGTGACTATTCCTTTAGGGTTGGATTAGGAATTAAATGAAATAATGTCAATCTGTTAGGTCACAAACCTTCTTCCAGACCTCAGAATTGGTCCTGCTGTAATCAGTCTCTCTAATTCATATGAGAAAAAGACTGGGAGAGAAACATTTTTGGGGAGGTTGGTATCCCCCAAGCTGTAGAGCCATGTGATAAAGGCTTCAAGAGACTTAGTCTAGAGGGAAAGCTGAATTTCAGTCACTGGCAGGCTGCTTGCTGAGCCTAGTCACAGGGCTGGTATGTGTGCCCACTTTTGTTCTGGAAACTCTGGCCAGAACACTGACTGGAGGAGGTGCTTCCTGGAGGGGAATGGGGCTGCACTTTCTTGTAAGCCCACTGCAGGGTTTGAAGAGCCTGGAGGAGGCCTGGAAGAAGATGAAGTAACCCTATCCCATCAGAGAAAGTCATTGAGACCAACATTTGTAGGTATTTCCACCATCCAACACATTTTTCATTCACCACAGTCTCCTCTTCACTAGCTATAAACCAATAAGAAAGGAAGCTCACACAGCGAAATTGAGACAGCTCTTAGAAATAGGAGTCCGGCATGCCTGGGTGGCTCAGTTGGTTAGGCGTCTGATCTCACAGTTTCAAGAGTTGGAGTCCCGCATCTGGCTATGCATTGTCAGTGTGAAGCCTGTCTGGGATTCTCTCTCTGTCCCCCACTCTGCTTGCGCGCTCGCTCTCTCTCTCTCTCTCTCTCAGAATAAATAAACTTAAAAAAAAAAAAAAAAAGAAACGAGCTCAACTGTAAATGCTCAGTAATCGGTATCTACTTCAGTCCTTCACTCACGGTGTCACTCATTTGTTTGGCAAACATTTGAGGCCTTCCTTTTGTGCCAGGCACCAGTGATACCTTTATGTCCTCGCGCCTCCATGGAGCTTACAGATCGGCTGGGGCTGGGGAGGGGGTGGGAAAATAATCAGTCGCTAGGAGCCTGCGCTCCATAACCTGACAGACCTGCCTGGTTCCGGTGCCGGTTCTGCTACTTATTTGTCATGTGACCAAGAGCAGTTCCCTTAATCTAAGTATCCGTTTCCTTGTCTGTAAAATCCAGATAATAACTGGCATCCTTTATGGTGGTGTTGTTCAGATTCCGTGAAATAATCACGTTCAGCCCTTAGCGCTGCTTCAGTAAGTAATATTCATTTTACCTGGGCCAGCAGCATATACTTAGTTTGTCTTCTCCGGTGCACACATTCCAGTGATTTTTTTTTCCCCTAAGAGTTCTTCAGCTGTCTCATTTTTAGCAGCACCCATCAGCACAGTAACTGCCCCCAGAGTCTGGAAAACACCAACCAGCAGTTATGCCATTTTCTCTTGTACACTCAGGTAAGGATGGCTGACCTCTCAGTAAGCTGCATTTACAAGAACGGCAGCAGGAAGAAAGGGGAGGGGAGATAGACTATTAGAACCGATGGCAAGGCTGCCTAGCCAGACCGTTTGGCGGGACAAAGACATGTTCAGTTTGTTTGTGTTTAGCAAGAAGCAGCATCTGCAGCGGGCAGAGTCGCTTCCACACCGGGTGCTCCCAGCAAGGGCGCCAAAATAGATATTGCGTGTGGGAGTTCCTGCCTATGCTTCTAAGCTCTGCATCTCTGCATTTTTAATTTAACACATTCAAGTTTTATTTTTGCCCGAGGCTGGGCAACTCGGGACATGTTGTTGTACTCTACCAGCCCTTTCTTCCCGTCTCTGAATTTTGAATTTATAGTACCTTAAAAGTTCAGTCCATTTGAACAGTGGACTAAATGCGAGCTTCAGAGGACCCACTTCTGCCTAAACCTATGGGGAATAAGCAGAGGCAAAGTAAACTTCAAGGCTACAAAATGCCTTCAGATCGTGGATGCTGATTTTAAGGAGTGTTTTAATGTACAGTGAGTGAGCGTTCAATAAAACAACACGGTGCACCTTCCCACCTTGTTTCCCCGAGGAGGCCTCCATTAGGACTGATAATGCTTTGGTGGTTGTTAACAGGTATTCTTGCAGCCTGACAGAATTCACATTGGTTGTGTCATTGAGTTACATAAATTCTGGCAGATGGAATATTCTTTGGAAAAGAGACACTTCTTCTTTAGCAACAACCTTAACACATTTTGATGATAATGAAAGAAAATTATTACAAAAAGCATTTAATTTAAAAAAATCAACTAGTAAAAAAGCAGTTGTAGTCACCTGATGTTAAGTTCCTGATGAGCACTCGTTTTTTTTTTCCTTTGTAATTTCTTATTGGTCTTGTGTTTAGATAGATGTTCAGCCTATGGTATATAATAGAAGAATTTATGTTTTCTGTAAGTTCACTTATGACTTCATATTTAAATTTCTAACTTTTAAATGCATGTCATCGTGCTTTCTTAGATGGTTTTAATGACACTTGAACTTTTTATAAATGGTCCATTGTACCAAAAACCTACCTTCTCTCTGCTGAGCTGGAGTATCCCCTTTATCACAGAAGCAGTTTTTATTTGGGGGGGGGACCATTTTTCAGATTGCTCTTATGTTCCCTTATTCTAACGTTGTCACTGAGTCGGTACCACCCTAGTTTCATTAAAGCCCAATATTTGGTGACAGTTTTTTCTTTTCTTTTTTTTCTTTCTTTTCTTTAATATTTAAATTTTAGTTAAGATACAGTACAGTATTGATTTTAGGAGTAGACTTCAGTGATTCATCACTTGTATACAACACCCAGTACTCATCACAAGTGCCCTCCTTAGCATCACTCATCCAGCCCATCCCCCATCCACCTTCCTCCATCAACCCTCAGTTTGTTCTGTATCATTGAGTCTCTTGTGGTTTGTTTCCCTCTCTTCTTTCCACTCCCCCTTCTCAGATGTTCATCCGTTTTGTTTCTTAAATTCCACATATGAGTGAAATCATATGGTATTTGTCTTTCTCTGATTGACTTATTTCGCTTAGCATAATAATAGATTCTAGCTCCATCCATGTAGTTGTAAATATAAGTGTCCTCTAATTTGGTGATGTTTTTTTTTTTTTAATTTAAAGTTTTATGTATTTATTTATTTTGAGAGAGAGAGAGAGAGAGAGCGTGCGTGAGCAAGTGGGGGAAGGACAGAGAGAGGGAGATAATCCCAAGCAGGCCCTGCACTGTCAGCGCAGAGCCCAATGCGGGGCTTGAACTCATGAACCCTGAGATCATGATCTGAGCTGATATCAAGAGCCAGACACTTAACAGACTGACCCATCCATCAGGTGCCCCAATTTGGTGATGGTTTTTAATCAGAAATAATAAACACTAGTTTTATTTTATCTCAAAAGTCTTATAAAAATAAGCTAATTTTCAGGGTTTGAATATAGGATACTAATTGTTAGGATGCTAAGATTATGATAAATTTGTTGATTAAATGGACTGAGTGTTTACCTTGTGATTCTGGATTTTCTAGTAATTAGTCCTTAGAACACTATAACCAAAGGTCACAAAATACTTTTGTAATTAGTATTTATGTGTCACATAAGCTCATGACCCAGAAACAGATGGTGGAAGGTTTTTTTGAAAAAACCTTTGTTCTTTGTGGGGCACCTGGGAAGCATCCGACTTCAGCTCAGGTCATGATCTCACATTTCGTGGGTTCCAGACCCACGTTGGGCTCTGTACTGACGGCTCAGAGCCTGGAGCCTACTTCGTATTCTGTGTCTGCCTCTCTCTCTGCCCCTCCTGCTCATGGTCCCTCCCCCTCTCTCTCTCTCTCTCTCTCTCTCTCTCTCTCTCTCTCTCAAAAATAAATAAACATTTACGTATTTATTTCATCAATTAAAAAAAAAAGTGCTTTGAGAGGTTCCTGGCTGACTCAGTCAGTAGAGCATACAAACTTTGATCTTGGGGTTGTGAGTTCTAGCCCCATTGAGCATAGAGCTTACTTAAAAAAAAATTTTTTTTTAATTAAAAAGTGCTTTGAGAAAATTATGTAAGTCTCAACAAAGCCAAAAATCCTATGTTTAGGTTCCTAGATCTTATTTGCAATAAATCGCACATAAAACAAAAACATCCTGACTCTGTTTAAAAGTGATAAAATTAGGGGCGCCTGGGTGGCTCAGTCGGTTGGGCATCTGACTTTGGTGCAGGTCATGATCTCACGGTTTGTGACTTCAAGCCCTGCGTCAAGCTCTGTGCTGACAGTGTGGAGCCTGCTTCAGATTCTGTGTCTCCCTCTCTCTCTGCCCCTCCCTCTACTCGCACTCTCTCTGTGTCAAAAATAAATAAACATTAAAAAAAATTTTAAGTGATAAAATTACACATGGGTTTTTTTGTGTCTTGTTCCTTTTTGATGTAATTATTTATTCAAAGATGGAACTTGATGGGAATAGTTTAAAATCTCAAATTATCTGATAAATGTCAGTCTGCACTTGTTAATATTCTCATTTGTTTCTACAAAATACACTTAAAACCAATCAGTGATGCCTGGGTGGCTCAGTCAGTTGAGCATCTGACTCTTGGTTTCGGCTCAAGTCATGATCTCGCAGTTTCGTGAGTTCGAGCCCTGCATTGGGCTCTGCACTGGCAGCATGGAGCCTGCTTGGAATTCTCTCTCTCTCTCTCTCTCTCTCTCTCTCTCTCTCTCTCTCTCCCTCCCTCCCTCCCTCCCTCCCTCCCTCCCTCCTTCTCTGTCCCTCCCCTACTTGCACTGTCTCTGTCTCTCTAAAAATAAATAAATAAACTTAAAAACATTAAAAAAAATAAAAGCAGAGAGAAGTTTCTTGCATAGAAAAGCCAAATGGGTGTACCACGGGCCCACTGAACCAAATTTTCTATTTTTTGTTTTCTCTTAGTTTCTTACAGGAAATCCGGATTAAGTTACCAAAGTTATAAACTCCCCTCTTGATTATGTTTGTAGGATGTGGTTAGCAGATTTTAGCTACAGGCCTGTCCCATTGCTTCAGGCTTCTGGGCTGGCATTTGGTGGTTATCCCTCAGGACTGTTAGTGGAGGTGCCCAGAGCTAACCCAGGCCCACGGGAGAGATACGTGTGCACCGAATCTTGCTTCTGTGACATGTTGTGGGTGATCAAGCCTTGCCACTTTCCCTCTCTGCTTATGCTCATTCCAGAGGTTCTACCTGATAGACCAGGAAAAGACGTACCTGCTGATCCTCTCATTGTCCAGGCAGATGTTGCTGCATCAGGAGGCTCAAACCCTGGAGGGGGGGCGAGGGGGGTTTCTGGGTAGCCACAGAGTAGGGAGGCCCCAAGTGAGGACAAGAGAGTCTCCTTCCTTTTCTCTAATTTATGATTGGGTTAGTTTTATCTTCTTTTTACTTTAGCAGATTTATCATTTTACCTTCTTATTGATTTACTTTGGCAAAATTAGGAAATCTGTGTGTACGTATGTCTCAGTGACACGTCTTATTTTTACAGGCAAACCCAGACTGTCACAGTGAACCCAGTTCGGAGGAGGTCATCTTCAAGGGTGTCTCTGGTAAGAAAGAAGGAAAATTATGATTGCTTTTTTTTGTTTTAGTGATGTCATCTTCCTTAATAAAAGATCCTTTGGATAGTGTTAATTTTTAGTTGGACCACAAAAGTGTGCTGGTATTAGATTGTTTTTAACCAAAGAAACGGCAGTAGGCTGAGCTTAATATTTATGTAATATTTATGTTATTACACATTTAAATATTAGGTCCAACCTAATACTACAATTTTCGACTATTAGCAAAGAGTAATCTTTGCTTTAAAATACTAGCTAATTTTGCCTGAGAAGGTTAAATATACTACATAAAAGCTTTTTATATTCACATGTTTATATAAGTATTCAGGAAACTTTGTTCCTTCTTGCTCTTAACTTTTTGGATACAGCTTGTTTTCTTGTGATCTCTGATGTCTGATACCACTGTACAGGGCTTGGCATTGTCATTCTGGGAGACACTGAAAGTGATAAATATGGTAAGAGCTACAGGGTCTCCATGTGTATTTTCTATATAATATATTTAACTTCCTTAGAAGTTTTTTAATGGAAAGAAAGAAACCAGCAGAGACTTACTTTACATATATTACATAGGTAGCAATGTATTTTAACTCTGTTTCCAACTTTCCATTCCTTAGCCTAAGCCCCAGTCCTATGTGATGCCTCCCCAGCCCCAGCTGCATTATAATGGACATTATACAGAACCATACACTTCCTCCCAAGGTAAAGTACACTATTTCTGAAATGCTGTATAAAATTATTATACTCTGAATAAATCTATGAAGACTTGGAGATCTTGGAGCCAGGACAGTTTTTGGCTGATGTTACCTTGCAATTGTTTTCACGGTTATAGCCATCCTGGATTCGTAGAAGGAGCTGCCATTAGATTCAGTTTCTTAAAATGTGTCGCAATATGCAGTATCAGATGTTGATACCCAGATGATCCAGAGTTCGGCCCATGGGAGCTCCTTTCGGCCGGCTCCTGTGTCCTGCTGATACTCCCCCGTTAGCCTTTGAGTGCTTCCTTGTTTCTGGCACAAGATATCCCAAGCTCGTTTTGTTTTTTTTTCCTGCCCGAGAGCTTCCCATTGTAAAGCTTTAAACATTTCAACTTTATTTTTATTTATTTATTTTTATTTTTCACTTGATTAGTAGAGCGAGCTGTATTTAAGGCAGTGCCTCCAAAGCTGAATGTCAAGCATTCATTCACAGACATTTACTCTCTACCCTGTGTACAGGGCTCTAAAAGCCAAGGAGATTGAGTGCAGAGAAGTAGTTCCACATCTTAAGAAACTTTAATAGTAGGGGATAAGACTAGTACACAAATAAATACAAAGAGAACGTGATTGTTTTGAGGGGAGAGGGCAAGCAATTATGTGAAGAGAGTCTCATCCTGTTGGGGAGATTGAGAAGGGCTTTCTGGAAAGACGGGTGGATTTAGACAGCTGGAGAGAGAGGCGGGCAGTTGATTGGGATTGCTACCCCTGGTTTGGGGGGGACAGTGGATGCCATGGCACAGAATGAGGAAGGGCATTGGGGAGAGGAGGGGTATGGTTGGACTCTCGCGTAGGAAACTGGTAGAAGTGATGTGTGAAGGGACCAGACGTAGGTTGTGAGTGTGTTGTGTGCGGGCCTTACGTGCACAGATGACAATTTCCAGTGAGGTAGGCTGGTAGGCCATAGGGGAACAGCGCTTCAGGGGTGGATTCCCAGAGTGTGCACCTCGGTATTTTCTGCCTTCCTCACTGCCCTCTCCTTGCACCCTGCGCTCGTCTGGTTCTGCACCTCCAGGTGCTCCACCTCTGGGTAAAGACTCTTCTCTCTGCATTGTTAGAGTTACCTCACCACTCTGCCCTTTTCCTCGGTCTGCAGATATCCTAATACTTTGTCCTTGCCACGCCTCTCTCTTCCACCAGTGGTCGGAGTTACTGTTCCCCTCCCTTTTCCGCCTGCTGCTTCTGAGAGTAGTGTCTGTGTGGTTGTTACCCGTTTATTCCTTCCGCTGCCCTCCCAGGTCCCCAGCGCCCCACGCGTCCTCCTCACCAGCACGTCCCAGATTTCTCTCCTGAACAGTCTCTTTTAAGTGCTCTGGTTTTCCCTCCCCTCCTCCTCCTCCTCCTGTGCCATCAGCGTTGTTCGCTGCCTGGGAACATCTGCCTGTGGCCTTCTTCCCTCCCTGGGCAGGCTCCCACAGCAGCCCATCCACGTTTCAGATTTCAGCAGGGACGGTTGTCACATCTGTGTTTCCCACCTGTCCTTGGTCCTGGGCCCTGCACTGCCATCTGTCTCAGAGTCACAGTTTAGGGGCCACTACACGGACAGCCCTCTGTGGGGTGCTAGCTTACAGTATCTGCGATTACAATGAGCTGAAAATGAAAACGTTAAATTTCAGCTCATCATTCTACCCCATAAGCCTGTCCCTCTCCCCTTTGTCCTTATTTCATCTTTGTGACGAAGTCGCTGTCCTGGTTACTTGGATTCCAAACTGCATGTAATTTGGCCTTTTTTTTTTTTTTTTTTGCCCTCAACACCCAGTCGTTACACATGCTTTTGCCTCTAGCTCCATATATCCCTTCCGTCTCCCTGGCCTTCTTCTCCTGGTTTAGTCCAGCCCCATGGCTAGCTGTAGCCCCATCTTCAGCCTGCACTCTCCCCAGTTTGCTGGACACGAGAGTGCCGGGCTCTTCTCATCTCCCCATTCCTCTCATTCCTCTGCCTGGGGTGCCACCCTCTCCATGCAGATTCCCAACACTCCTTTTCCAGTCTTCCTTCCCGCTGTGCTCCAGCCGAACCGAGGATGCCCTCCACAAGTGGTCTCCCAGCCTTGTCCGAGCTGCCCTGTCACCCAGAACGCCCTTTGCCCTGACACGACCCCGTAGTGTACTCTCCTGCCCACGTGTCTGGTTCCCCTCGGGTCGGTGAGGCTGGGCTGTGGGAACTCTTGTGGCCCATGCAGTAAAGGTGACTTCTTGCTCAGGTTACCTGGCTGTCGTGCGCAGGCAGGAGGGCTCTGCTCCCCACCTGCCTGCCCCTGTGTTCCTGCTGGAGGGGCCTCTTCCATCTAGAACACTGGTCAGGGTGGTGGGGGCAGGGGGGCATGGAAACTGTCTCTCAATCTTCTGCTCCCTTTCCCTTGGCCTCTGCTAGTCATATGACCATGCCTGGCATAGGCCACGGGGTGAGGAAGGGTAATCCTGCACCCACTGGCTGACTGGCTGCTGCTGAAAGCCAGGCAGGCCCTCCCCACTGCCCCAAAGGCCACTTGAATGCTGTATTTTTTGTGAGGGTGTTCTTGATTCTCTCCTCCCTGTCCCCATCAACCCAGCCCAAGCTGGAAGTGATCCTTCTGTCCTCCCGTGTGGACCCGTCACACTTATCTCCTTGTAGTGTAACATGTCCTTGAATTGTGACTTTCATATACATTTTTCCCCTTTACTCACCTGGATTCCCATCTTTTACCCCCATCAGTGCTCAGCATAGTCTTCTGCACACACGGGCTCCCAAAGGGATGTCCTGTGGGGTGCAGGGAGGAGCCTGCAGGCAGGGATACCAGAAGGGGTGGGTATCAGGCCAGTGCAGACAGGCTGGAGTAAGGACCAGGGAGAGGCTGTGGTGCCAGTGACTCCAGGGACTCCGAGGTCGCAAAGCATTCCAGGTGTGGGAAGAGTGCAGGATGGTGAGGCACCGGTGTCAGCAGGGAGAATACAGTGTGTGTTTGAGCCCTGTTTCTACTTGGCTTGCGTGCCACCCGAGGAAAGTCCATACGCTAGACTGACATATTCACTTCGATAACCACTAGTCACTAGACCATCACACAGCTCTGTAATCCCAAAAATAATACTTTTCAAAGCCAACTGTTCCCTGACGGACCTGACTGCTGCTCTTTGAAGCATGAGAAATCACCCTCAATAGTGATGGTGTTTCCAGTGAACCACAGATTGGACAGAAGAAACATGCCTCCATCCAGCCTTACCTGGCACACAGGCAGCCATTGTAGAAGAGATGGTGCTCCTGATTCTGCTAGCTGTGGATCCCCATCTCACTGGAGCACGGGGGCTAGAGTGGGCAGTGGGGGAGAGGGGTGACTAGCTTAGGATGATTCTCCCTGGCTTCTGGGCCCTGGTGAGGTATATAGCAACTGATGACACTGTTGGACCTGCAGAAGCAGAACCCGCAGAGTTCTTGTCTTTCTGTCTTCATTCTAGAAGAACCCATAAACAACCTAGAATTCCACTTAAGGAGGTATTTATAGATGGTTGGTACTTGAACTAGCTCAACATCAGCAAGGCCACATCCCCACCAGGGGAAGGGAGCAGTTAGTGGCCCAATGCCCTGAACAGTGTCTCTGCCTCCAGCTACCCAGAATTCCAGAAAGTCTGTTTCATCTCTAGTAAAACACATTTTTGATTTTCAGAAAAAGACAACTGCACTCTTAATATTGGATTTAGATTTGGTTAATCTTTACTGGGGTGGGGTGGGGGGGGTGTTGAGATGCTGAGTACCACCCTTAGAGCAGGCAGAACTATCACCATTCTATAGATGAGGACACCCGGGCTCCAGAAAGTGTGCCCACAGTCATTCAGATAGTCCGGGTAAAGCCAGGTTATTTCTGCATGGATTTTTGTAAACGACACCGAAAATGTCAGCAGCGTTCAGGGCACATCTCAGTTTCCGCCTAGAGTAACTGGTCCAGCTCATTCGCTTTAAATGTGTTTGTTTCCCAGATAACCTCTTTGCCACCAATCAGAATGGATACTATTGCCACTCCCAGACGAGTCTGGATCGAGCCCAGATTGACCTCAGCGGTCGGATCCGAAACGGCAGCGTATACAGCGCGCACAGCACCAACTCCCTGAACAACCCTCAGCCCTACCTGCAGCCCTCCCCCATGTCCTCCAACCCGAGCATCACTGGGAGTGACGTCATGAGGCCCGACTACGTGCCGTCACACCGCCACAGTGCCCTGATCCCGCCGTCGTACCGCCCGACCCCGGATTACGAGACGGTCATGAAGCAGCTCAACCGGGGAATGGTGCCCGCCGAAAGGCAGAGCCGCTCGCTGCGAAACCTCAACATCGGCAACTCGTACGCCTACAGCCGGCCCGACGCGCTGGTCTACAGCCAGCCGGAGATTCGGGAGCACGCGCACTTTGCCTCCCCGCAGTCGGCGCACTACCCGTTCAGCCTCAACTACAGTTTCCACAGCCCGTCCCCGTACCCGCACCCCGCCGAGCGGCGGCCCGTGGCGGGCGCCGTCAGCGTGCCCGAGCTGACCAACGTGCAGCTGCAGGCGCAGGACTACCCGGCCCCTAACATCATGCGCACGCAGGTGTACCGCCCGCCCCCGCCCTACCCGCCCCCGCGGCCGGCCAACAGCACCCCGGACCTGTCCCGCCACCCGTACATCAGCAGCAGCAACCCCGACCTCATCACCAGGCGCGTGCACCATTCGGTGCAGACGTTCCAGGAGGCCAGCCTGCCGGTGGCGCACTCCCTGCAGGAGGTCAGCGAGCCGCTCACGGCCGCCCGGCGCGCGCACCTGCACAAGAGGAACAGCATCGAGGTGGCCGGGCTGGCGCACAGCCTCGAGGGCCTGCGGCTGAAGGAGCGCACGCTGTCCGCCTCGGCCGCTGACCCGCCGCCGCCGCCGCGGCCTGTCTCCGCGGGCTCCCAGCCCTGCGGCTTCCCCGAGAGGGCCGAGCGGGACGAGGCGGAGGAGCAGGGAGGCCTGGGCTATGGCCACAAGAAGTCTCTCTCGGACGCCACCATGCTGATCCACAGCAGCGAGGACGAGGAGGACCCGGAGGAGGACGTGGCCATGCTGGAGGTGCCCCTGCTGCCGGCCCGCGCGCCGCGGGGCCGCCACTCCCCCGAGCCTCCGCCTGGCCCGGCCCGTGGGCCCTGCGCCCCGGTCCCTGCCGCTCTGGGCCCGGGCCCCCTGCACGGCCGCGAGCCCGGGCCCCATCTCGGGGAGGCCCTTCGACCCCGCAGAGAGGGGCTGCTCACGCCCTCCATGTCCGAATCTGATCTCACCACGTCGGGGCGCTACCGAGCCAGGAGGGACTCCCTGAAGCAGCGGCCGGTGTCAGATCTCCTCTCCGGAAAGAAGAACGTCGTGGAAGGCCTTCCGCCGCTAGGGGTAAGATGAATGCGTGGCGAGTGTGTGGCCGGGTCCTGTCCTTGACTCTGACTCCTGGCAGTTCGGCTTTGTCTCTTGGAGTTCTTCTCATCCCCCCATGCCTCCCACGCCCACGCGCTATTTCTGGACCTATTTGGAATACTTTGAGTTTGAGGATTATCTATGGAAATGAGGGGGATCAGTTGGATCGGTTAGAATTTTAGTGGTTTTGCTGGAGATAATTAGGTGAAGTGAAAATGTAACGCGAGAGGCTCTGGAATGGAGAGGAAAGAATAAATGAAAGGTTTGGCCAATGCAGCCTTAAGGAAAAGGAAGTTAAGCTTTCACCCGCTTTAGGCGAGGTTGCTTTGTTAGCCACTTGTTAGAAACACTGTGCTGATGCGGCAGCGGGGGGATGCATGGTGTCTGAGAGCAGCATCCCTGGAGAGAAGTGTTGCTGATGTCCGAGTGTGTGGATACTGCTTGAATTCCGTGTGTGTGATCTCTGAGGGCTGAAGAGTGATTCTGGAGTTAGGAAGGTGGCACTTTGTCAAGACAAAACCCTTGAAAGCTCCAGGTCTTTATTTTTTTAATTTTTTAAGAACGCGTATTTATTTTGAGAGAGAGAGAGTGAGAGAGCGAGCCAGCAGGGAAGGGGCAGAAAGAGAGAGAAGCCCAAGCAGGCGCCACACTGTCAGCCTGGAGCACCATGCCAGGCTGGAACCCACAAACCGGTCGTGAGATCATGACCTGAGCTGAAACCAAAAGTCAGATGCTTACCTGAATGAGCCACCCAGGCCCCCGAAAGCCCCAGGTCTCTTTCAAAGAAAGATTAAGTGAACGAGGATCCCAGGAAGGTCCCTTGGAGAAAATGCAGCTCTTTGATACTCAGTATAGCAAATAACCTGCAGTTAAGCGCTTGCTTATGTGGGGCAAAATATAAAAGAGCATACAAACATCATCTCTAGCTGCCATCCCCCGAGCACTTGCCATGTGCCGAGGCCTGTCTGGTTTACAACAGGCCTATTGTTCCTTCAGAAGAGAGAACAGACTCTGAGATGTTTAGTAACTTTTCCAAGGTTACACAGCTAGTGGGTGGCTGAACTGGAATTTTAAACCCATGCTTATCTCTGCAACCTATTTTCTTGTCAGTTATGCTGTTCTGCATTGAGGTATAATGTATATAATATTTTATTAAGTAGCTGTTGTTTTTCTAAGCCTTGCTGTTTTCTGGCTTTCCACGGAAACTTTCTGAGTCCCCAAGCCTTGGCCATGCATTCGTGCTTTTGTTATGGAAGCGTGGTGGCTCTAAATCCTCTTGCTTCATCGCTCAGGCTTCTGGCCCCTCACTGCCTGCACGCCCTCCCCTGGCCCTGCCCTCGGATCTGGCAAAAGCCATTAATTAGCCTGTCCATCCTGTCTCCCAGTTCCTGTCAGCGCCCAGCAGCTAGGACTCAGGACTCCTCCCCCACCTCTGATAGTTCGCATATGCAAACTTCAGGACCCAGCACAAGTATAGTAGGATCTTCATAAACTGGGAAGAAAATCCACACAATGTTACAGTGTGTATGAAATAGATTAGCAGAGGTAGACTGAAGCTACTTGACAAGAGTGTGTTTGCTTTTAATGAATCGGGGGTTTGAATTTGAAGCTTATTTTCAATTTTTCTTAAGATTACATTTGTATCTACCTGAGCAGTAAAGACCAATGTCTCAGGTCAGCTGGAGTGGAAGGTAAGGGTTCATGATCAGTGATTCACGGTGGGGGCTGGGTGTGGATGTGTCTCCAAAAGGTAATGCTACCCAAGTCCCTGAGCCAGCTGGACAGGGCCCTTTCATACTTAATCCTCTTTCCCTAATTATATTGAGAATTTTCCATCATTTTTTTTTTTAATGTTTATTTTTTTTGAGAGAGAGAGAGAGAGAAAGTGCAAGTGGGAAAGGGGCAGAGAGCGAGGGAGACACAGAATCCGAAGCAGGCTCTAGGCTCTAAGCTGTCGGCACAGAGCCTGATGCAGGCCTTGAACTCACAGAGGGTGAGATCATGACCTGAGCCAAAGTTAGACGCCTAACTGAGCCACCCAGGCACCCCAGAATTTTCCATCATTTTTATGTGTGACCTGAGTCACTTCTCCAAATGATACTTGTTTTGAGTGAGTCCACTATGCAAGCTTATTGTCCCTTTTGAATGGGATCTAGTAAGATCCCCTAAATCTGAGGACTTTGATCAGCTTGCTTCTCTAAAATTACAAGTTTTCTTCCTTGTTGACTTTTTTTTTTTAATGTTTATTTTTTATTTTTGAGAGAGAGAGAGAGAGAGAGCATGAGCAGGGGAGGGGCAGAGAGAGAGAAGGAGACACAGAATCCGAAGCAGGCTCCAAGCTGTCAGCACAGAGCCCAACTCGAGGCTTGAACTCATCAACCATGAGATCATGACGTGAGCCAAAGTCAAACACTTAACCGACTGAGCCCCCAGGCACCCTTTCCTCTTTGACTTGTAAGGCCCCTAGTAGTAGTACAGATCTGTGACTGGATTATTTCTTTGGCATAACGGATTCTCCTTTACTGGAAGAGTGTGTATGGCAGCTATGGCTTGGGGGAAAGGTGTAGGACCTAAGAGTGGAAGAATTTGGATCTGAGGCTAGATCCTTCCATTTATTAGTTCTCTGCCCAGTGGGCTGGACCCGGCAGCACCAGAATCTCATCTTCTTCATCTGTAGCATGGGTACAGTCACCTCTGCTCTGCCTGCTAAGTCCCACATAAGGTTAGGCCTGAAAAATGCTTTCTAAATTCTATGATGGGGCATAACTGACTTTAAAGAAAATTTTTTATTGTTCTGACACTGATGACCATATATGAAAAGGCATCTATGTGACCTTGAGCAAGCTGCTTCTCTCTGACTTATTTTTTCACTTGTAACTGAAGCTGGCCCCAGAGAGTTGTTGTGGGATAAACTGAGGTCCTAGAGCATAGAAAATGCTCAGTCGAAGTTAGCTTATTACTGGGAGGTTGCATCATACTGACTTCCTAAGAATTGGAGAACTCTAGCCCCTGCTAAGCCCCTGAGACTCCCCATAGTAACGTGGGGTTGCCATTATCTTCATCATCCAACAAACTTAGTCCACATCCCAATGAGAATTGAGGTTACAGGAGTTTAGTATTAATATTAAAAACAATGAACTAAATTGCAGACAAGCAGAAACATTTGAGAGTTCTCCACCCTTCTCCACCTCCAGGAACTTGATTGTCATCTGAAAACCAGTGGACTGGTTGGAGTGCTCCCATAGCTAGGGACAGATTTTCCTCCCGTGCAGCCCCAGCCTGGGTGGCGGTTCTCACACAAACCATGGGGTGGCTGTGCCCCGAACACCACGTGTCTGTACTCTGAGGACAGTACTAGCTTAGACTCCGTGCGCCTTTCTTCAAATACTGGCTTTGGAACTGACCTTCCACGCAGTCAGTTTTATCCGGCATGTGGTGCAGTGGGCCCTTCTGGCTCATTCTCAGGCAGAGAACAGCTGGAGCCACCTCGTACTGGCTGGCGAGAGCGGGCTTGAATTTTCAGGAGTCTTGTGAGCCACTTGATGTTATGTTGGCAGCTTGAAATTGGCCGTGGCGGGAGTATTTGCACCATGGAAACTTGCAGACTTTATAAGCCCCTCCCCAGCCCCCCTGCCATTTGTTAGACAGCAGCATCCTGGGGTTTCCTGCACAAGGCAGAATCCTGACATTTTAGCCTATGCAGCGGCCTTTTAGCCTTCCTCCCTCCCCTCCTCTCCCTCCCTGGCTGGTAGAGCTGGAATAAAACTCATTTCCTGGTGAGACAACTGAGAAAACCATTTCTGTCAAACGAGGGCCACTGTTGTAATTATTATGGCTTCTGAGGGGGTGTAGAAAATACCTGAGTAGACTTGGTGGTCCCGGGCTTGTCTGCCTTAGAGAGGAAGATGATTATGTTAGTAGTCACTTTAGGAAACACACATTTTCAGGAGGCAGATAGCCTGTCCTGTGCCCCCCAGCCCCCTGGCGTGACACGATGGAGCTCTCGGTGCTGTTTTATTTTCCTGGTTAAAAACGTGCAGTTCTGAGAGGTGTCGTGATCCAGCCTAGGTCACACAAGTCTGCAGCAGAAGGTAGAATAGAATAGAGAGGGTGAGCGCAGAAAACATGTAATTTTTTCAGAATGATTTAAAGAGCTAATACATATTTTTAAAAAATTACGGAAGCCTATTGGCAATCACACAACTGCATTTAAAACCCTTTTTGTGGACGGCCACTGATTTGTGTGTGTGTGTCATGTTTTGAAATTTGGGAGCTCTTTGAAGGAATGCTGTCTGCCTGGAGCCTCACCTTACATTACAACAGAGCCTTGAAACCAATTGCATTTCAAAATCTATCTGGAAGACTTATCAGGGCTCTGGCCTTGAAAGGAATGTCTTCCTCCCAATGTTTGTTGTGTGTGTGTGTGGAGTATAATCTCTCCTGTGGTTGAACACTCCTTCCATTTGTTTCCAGTCTTCAGTCCGTTGGAATTTCTTTTCCAGGGGGTTGTATTTGTGTATATTTCATATATACATACAAATATTTTTATAGGGAATGAAAAAGAGCCGGGTAGATGCAAAAAAAATTGGTCCTCTCAAATTGGCTGCCCTAAATGGACTCTCCCTGTCTCGACTGCCTCTGCCGGATGAAGGAAAGGAAGTGCCTGCCAGAGCCACCAATGACGAGAGGGTACGTACGAGACATATGGACCTGGTATGCCTCCTGGGGCCATCCATATAATGCTACAAAAGTGCCTTCTTGAGATGTTAGTGAATTTTCGAATACATTTAATCATCACAAATGAGTGTTATTGAGGCAAATCTAACAGATAACTTTAGAGTAAATGTTGATTTTGCTTGTTTCTGAATGTTATTCTTGACCTTCTTCCAGCCATCTACAGCAGTCTTGATATTTGATGGCTTTAAATTAGAGGAGATCTACCAGTACATGTGCACATGAGACTCTGACTGCTCTCATTGTACTGAAAATGTACCTCAAGAGTAAACAGTTACTGAATGTTTCACGACTTTCTTTGTGACCAAGATAATATTTGCTGTGAGGTTTTATTACATCAAAATCAGACAGGCATGAATTAATGCTAAGTAAAAAGATTCCTTTGCTTACAACTGGACCATGGAGATAATTTTGAATATTCTTTTTTTTTTTCAGTTTTTGTGTATCGTTGATTAGAACATTGAAGCATTTGTTCATAGAGATTGGAATTGATTCGTCTACTCTAGGGTTTACTGTTCTCCAGGAGAATGTTTCTGTCTCTTAGGAATTGCAAAATCAACCGTAGATTTAGAGAAAATGAGTTCAACAAATTATGTTAGGCCAGTTTTCACCTTTAAACAGAACTCTGCATTCTGCTTCTCACCAACAAGGTTATTTCATTTGTTATTTATTTATTTTTTTAAAGTTTATTTTTTTGGGGCGCCCAGGTGGCTCAGTTGGTTGAGCATCCAACGTCAGCTCAAGTCGTGATCTCACTATTCAGAGTTCGAGCCCTGTGTCTATGGTGACAGCTCAGAGCGTGGGGCCTGTTTCAGATTCTGTGTCTCTCTCTCTCTTAATAAACATTAAAAAAAAAAAAGTTTATTTATCTTGACAGAGATGGAGACAGAGTGGGGGAGGGGCAGAGAGAGCTGGAGACAGAATCCCAAGTAGGCTCCGCGTTGGTGGCACAGAGCCCATCACGGGGCTCAAACTCACAAACGGTGAGATCATGACCCAAGCTCACATCAAGAGTCCAAAGCTCAATCAGCTGAGCCACCCAGGTGCCCCTCATTTGTTATTTTAACTCTTATTGTTATGTCTTGTTAAAAAGTTAGCTTTGGTTTCACCTAGACTTTTCAATATCAGATAATGCTAGACTTGAAGCAGAGAACAAGATTTCAGATGCGCCATCAGAGTGCAGCTTAGACATGTGACTACACTCATTCCACATATTCCGTTTTACAGTGTAAAATTCTGGAACAGCGGTTAGAACAGGGAATGGTATTCACAGAATATGAAAAAATTCTTAAAAAACGGCTAGTTGATGGGGAGTGCTCAACAGCACGACTCCCTGAAAATGCAGAAAGAAATCGATTCCAAGATGTCCTTCCCTATGACGATGCCCGAGTGGAGCTGGTCCCAACTAAAGAAAACAATACCGGCTACATCAATGCGTCTCATATTAAGGTGAGCAAAGCGGGTAGGGTGATAAACGGGCCGTGAATTTGTGAGTTGAATCACAAGAATGATAAGAATTGTATTCGTGTGTGTATTCTAAAATCAGCCTAGTTTGAACCATCGTAACAAATTATGTCTAAACTGGGAAGTCCATTTCCCCCGGCTGGGTAGGAAGTATTTACCACTGGAGCCCAGGCCACATGTGCCCTTCCCCTTTGGTGAACCACTCCACCCCCAACACTATTGCCGGGACCCAAGGAGCACTCCTTGCCCTGACCTTGGGACTTTGTTCTTCTAAATCTGCAGGCCTCTTTCTGGCTCCTAAATTCTCTCCAGAGTGGCAGAATTGCTAGTTTTTGCTGATCGCATATATCCGTTAATTCTCACATGACAAGAGTGTCTGGGTATTTTGATGGTGGTGTCGCCGAAGCTTTTCCCCATGAGGCTGCTGTCTGTTCTCTGCGTATTCCCTGTAGTCGCTTTCGCACATCATTTTGTTCTCGGGAGAAGCAGTTACACCTTTTCCCTAGAAGCCGAGTAACACTGTCTGACCGGGCTAATGTTACACCCATTAAAATGGGAAAAAGTGAGGATTCCCAGCTGGCAGGCGAGGAAGGCCAGTGCAGGAGGTCCAGTTCTTGCATTTTGGGAAGGAGAAGTTTCCTAATACAGAAGGAGGAAGTGTCCATGGCCAGGTGTTTTTCTTCTTTCCCCCATTTTATTTCGTTTTCAAGTGATATTCGATGTAAGCAGCTTCCCACGGGTGGCTTTTAAAAGAGACCTGACCATCTGCCCACAGAGGCCGGTACCCTTGACGGTCTTTGGGAACCTATGCACGTGCTTTGTAACGTGGGTATGGTTTATTTAAAAACTGAGCATTTCTGTGGAATAACTCATCTAGTCTCATGACTGGATGGATGAGAACTGAGTGAAGTCGTCGCCCTGTGGGGGTATTTCAAAGTCTTCAGACACCAGCTGAGGAACTAAGGAAGGTGCCTGAGCTTCAGAATTCCTGGATGTCCCACTTACTAGCATGGGACTTGGGACCCGCTTGTACTTTCCTCTGAATAGAGAAGTGCTGACGCGTCCCCCTCAGGCTGTCCATCAGAACCCCCGCCCCCCAACAGCTATTCACTGTGGTGACTGGTAGCTCCCAGGGCACCTGCCACCATGTGAGTGAGCCCTCAGTGAGGGGATGTGCCTGTGATTTATGAGGGTGTGGGCAGCATAGCACCAGGCACTTGGGAAACAGTCACTGTGGTCACCGGACGTCAGGGCGTGTGGGGTCTAACCCAGATCTCCTGACTGTGTTACCTTAGCCTGTTCCCAAGGAGGTGCAATCTTAGGTGCAAATTATGTGTCATTCTGGAGGGTGATCTTGACTCAGGTTCAGAGGTGAGGCCACTTTGAGCAGGAATATTTTTTCTTCTCTAGAAATTTGGCATTTAACCTCAGTTTTGGCTTCATTGTTAATGTTTTTCCCAACGTGTTTAGCACTTCATGGTTTAGCACTGTTTGAATTTTAGGATCCTATTATGTTGAGACTATTTCTGTAAGAAGAAGAACCGTAACAGCAGCAATAACCACTGTTTATTGAGAACCTATTATGTGCAGGCACCGTATATATTGACTCAGCTAATCCTGCCAGGTGACTCATCTAATCACTATGAGGGTATGTGATATTTTTATTTTACACATGAGAACAGAGAGTCAGGTTAAGTAGATTGCCCCAGGCCACAAAAATATAAGTGCATGGGTTTATAAAACAGGTAGTCATGGGAATTGTATTAATAAGGAAAAAAAAAAGAATAAAAGTCTTTATTCTGAACAATTCCATTCGTTCTTTAGTAGCACCGTGAACTACATGCATGCGTGTGTGCATACATCATATATGTCCACACAGAGTGATTTTTTAAAAATCTTTTCTAATTTCAGGTCTCTGTCAGTGGAATTGAGTGGGATTATATCGCCACACAGGGACCATTACAGAATACCTGTCAGGATTTCTGGCAGATGGTGTGGGAACAGGGAATTGCCATTATAGCCATGGTGACAGCGGAAGAGGTGAGTGCTCCTTTCTCCTAACTGATTTCCTCAGCCCCCAGAGAACAGTCATTGTGGGTCGTGGGGAGTCCTGACCCTGAGAGGAGGCGGCGGGCTGGGACCCTAGCCCTGCACTTCGGACACGCTGCGTGTACGGAAGTGCCTTCGCTGCTGGATCTTGTGTTGGGTTTTGGCATTACTTGTCATTTTGTTGTTGTTGTTGTTTGTCTGTCTGTTTTTTAACGTTTGTTTTTGAGAGAGCGAGAGCGGGGGAGAGGGCAGAGAGAGAGAGAATCCCAAGCAGGATCTGCACTGTCAGTGCAGAGCCCGACATGGGGCCTGAACCCATGAACCGTGAGATCATGACCCGAGCCGAAGCCGACCCAGGCGCCCCTGACCGTACTTGTCTTTCCCAGGAGGGCGGAAGGGAGAAGAGCTTCAGGTATTGGCCACGACTTGGCTCCAGGCACAACACCGTCACCTACGGGAGGTTTAAGATCACAACCCGGTTCCGCACGGACTCTGGCTGCTATGCCACCACCGGCTTAAAGATGAAGCACCTGCTCACGGGGCAGGAGAGGACAGTGTGGCATCTCCAGTACACAGACTGGCCTGAGCACGGCTGTCCGGAAGACCTCAAGGGGTTTTTGTGTAAGTGTCTTCATTCCCAGCACAGCCTCTGCTTATTATTAAATTTTTTTGTGTTTTTACATTTATTTATTTTTGAGAGACACAGTGAGACAGAGCACAAGCAGGGGAGGGGGAGAGAGAGAAGGAGTCACAGAATCCGAAGCAGGCTCCAGGCTCTGAGCTGTCAGCACAGAGCCCAACGTGGGGCTTGAACTCACAAGCAGGGAGATCATGACCTGAGCCGAAGTCGGACGCTTAACTGACTGAGTCACCCAGGTGCTCCTGGACTTGCTTTAAAATAACGGTTTTACGTGTTTAGGGGAGGCTTCAGAGAGACCGCCTCCTCTGTTTCATTTTGTAAATGAGAAAATGGAAGCCCAGGCAGGGGCAGTGACTCGCCCAAGGTCACACTGTCCGTTGGTGGTTGCGGTGCTCTTTATCCAGAGTCCTCCCAGTCAGTGATGATAATCTGAAAATTGTCAGTTTGATGGGCCTTAATCCCCGATTATGTTTCTGTTTCTGGCATCTCACAGCATACCTCGAAGAGATCCAGTCTGTTCGACGCCATACAAATAGTACCAGTGAACCAAAAAGCCCCAACCCTCCCTTGCTGGTCCATTGCAGCGCAGGAGTGGGAAGGACTGGCGTCGTCATCTTGTCGGAGATCATGATCGCCTGTCTGGAACACAACGAGGTATTGCTGTCCTTCTTCGGCTGGGGGAGAAGTGGGCAGGGCCCAAGGCCAGGGGAAGAAAGGACCCAGTGGCCTAATAGTTCTTTCTGAACAAGTACCCAGGGGGCTTCTTCTAGAAGATGCTGAGGTAGCAAAGAGGGTCTGTGTCCGTCTCCTGACCAGATCTCTGCGCAGGCTCCCCCCCCCCGCCCGTCTCCACAGGGGAGTGCATTCCCCTCATGGCTGTCTCCCCATCCAGGTGGTGGACATCCCAAGGGTGCTGGACAGGCTGAGGCGACAGAGGATGATGATGGTGCAGACCCTCTGCCAGTACACGTTCGTGTACCGAGTGCTCATTCAGTTCCTGAAAAGCTCAAGGCTCATATGAGCTCCCACAGCTTGTCACGGGGACCGATGGATCATGGGAAGCGTTTACAGCGAAAAGAAGTGCTTGCCTAACTCCTACTTCCTCCGGCACCCTGGGCCGCCAGAGACCGTGTGAATGGATGACGGGCACTGAAGGCACTGTGCCGAGCAGGAGGCCAAAGTCGGGAGGCTTGGCCCGGGAAGGATGCTGAGGGAGAAGGACTCGGTTCCCAGGGCCTCGCCCAGCTCCGGTCTGTCCCATTTGCGGTACTTGCACACTTTGTGGAGGTTGTGTTTTCCAGACAATTCTCTGTTTTACTGAAGCTATGCTGGGCAACTCTGGCAATCATTAAGGCGCATAGATTTCTATCTTAAACTAGTTTTTGATAATGGAATTTTATTTTATGACTAAAGTATTTGAACTTTCTAGGCGGATGGTCCACAGGTGTGATTGGTTCCTGTATAAGTTTGTATTTAAAACCATGTTGCTGTTTCTCGTTACTTCTTAAAAACCTTGGGTACTTAACAGTTTAGTTACCAAACCCGAAACTACGAGAAGAATCTAAAAGTGTTATTTTCAAACACAGAAAGCATTTTTATATTCAGAAAATTTCTTATCCTAAAAATTCTATATATTTGTACCTTCTATTTTTTCCAGACGAGAGTTCATCTCAACTCATTAAGATACTGAAATGAATGAAGGCACATGATTGAAAATGTAAGAGAATAATCGGATTCACCGTTTTATTCAGTATTATTTGTAAACCCAAACGAGTTCGATTTTTCATTGGTTGAAAATGAATTGAAAAACCATTGCATCGGATGGTTTTAAGCACTTTTTTTTTATTAAAAACAGATCTGAGTTTTGACATGTGCTGCTTTACAGATGAAACAGTAACAGTGGACATTGCTCCAGAAGGAGTGTTTTGGAAGAGCTGAGGAATAAGTGTATGTAGGATGGTTGGGGCAAGATGAGTGTGGCATAAGTACAAGATGCCTTTGGCCAAAGTACAGTATTAACTATACTCGGACTGCGAGGCTGGGGTGGAGAGAGGGGGAGCTTGGGAGGGTGGGGGCCGAGCTGCCCCCAGACGGTGGGTATCCCCGGGAAATTCAAGAGCCATCCCTGTCAGTGACTCTTTCCCTGGAGTTTCTTATACCTCAACTCCTTTTCTAATAAATAAAGTCAGGTTTCTGTGACCATCAAAAGCCTTGAAGGGGCTTTCTTTTCTTTTGGTTGAAAGAAGGGAAGAGTTGCTAATAGTTTCACCTCATTTCCCAAAACTGCGCCCATACTTGTGGGGCCACCCGGGATCGCTGTGGTATTCAGGAGGTGCTCGGGTTTTAGCTCCCCAACCTCCTGACTTCACCCCTGAGGTCAGTTTTAGCTTCTTGGGCCCCCCTCTCCCCCCAGCCCCCATCCTTTTCAGATGCGCCGAGTGCCGGTGGGCAGAACCAGGCTGAGTTAGAGAAGGGAGAGTGTTGCCTTTGGTCCGGGCTAAGATGGCCTTGTCACGGAGGGACTTGAGTAGGTCTGAGGACTAATTGGAACATTTACCTGAGGAACCATGTCGTATTTCCTTCCGAGGCTGCGTCTGTACAATGCACAGCTTCCACAATGTCACATGCAGGGTTCTGCCCCTACTTAGGATCTCCTAGGGGTGGTTCCGATTCCTCCGTTCACCCCTAAAGCAGCGTAAGTCACTGTGGTGACCACGGAGTGTGTGTGGTCACCTGGGAGGCAGGATTTCCTTCATACGGTGTGGATCTGCCCATCTCTAAGTCACCCAGAAACCACCCACCGAAGAGGAAAATTCACAAGATACTAATGAAAGCGAGAGGTGGAAGTGGACACAAGCGCTCACCTAGGGACAAAATGTTCCTTTTAAACCGGAAGTTGTTTTAAGAGTCCTGTTTAAGTAACAGTAGACCCAAGTGTGAATATTGACAAAGAGCTCCCAGAAGAACGGAATAAGAGTTTTTTATGGTCATGTTTCCCGTCTCCACACCATGTAAAGGACAGGAACGTTTGCAGTGCTTTCTTTTCTCCCGCGGTACGTTTTTTTTAAAATGCTTTTCTGTCAGGTTTACACATTTTGAAGTGTCCCAATGACAAGAACATACTGTAAAACAAAAATCCGAAGAGTAATATATGGTATATTTGTCGTCCAGTTGTAATAACTGTAAGAAAATTACTTTTGAGGGCTACGTCATACCGTTTAAATGTCACTCTTAAAACGTCGCATGTTTGACATAGCTTCTAAGATCCATGTCATTTATTGTCCCTTTTGAATAAACTTTTCCAGTTAGTGAATGTCAAAGTACTTCTAGATAAAAATAAATCTACATTACTGGACTCGGAAATGATGTGATTTTCCAGAGTGAACTGTGTAACATGGACACTTGGTAGGATGTTGCCATCTGCCAAGCCTCCGCGGTGCTTTAGTGTCTCAGTGTCTTTTAGTCCCTTGAGGTTCTACGTTTCATGTCAAAATTACCAAGATGTACATTTCCCCAAAAAGCAAGTTATGAGCCGGTGTTTCCCAGAAGATCCATGTTGGCATCTCTGGCATCAGTCTTCCTGATTAGTGGGGTCTTTAAAAAAGATTTTTAAGTAATCTCTACACCCAACGTGGGGCTCAAACTTACGACCCCGAGACCAAGAGCCACACACTCCTCCCGACTGGACCAGCCAGGCGCCCATAGTCTCTTGATGAAATGTTCTCCCTGAGAGTTTTGAGCACAGAAAGTATTCATTTGGGAAGTTAATTGTAGTCACGATTAATCACTTTTTTCCTGGAACACCTACTGTGAAATACCCTGAAAGCCCTGGTATTTAGCCTTTAAAACCCTTTGGCAGAAATAAAACAGAAGGTGGACTTAGGCTCCCTCAGAAGCTCCCAGAAAGAGCAAGGTCTAAACAGAAACACAAAGGAGGGGAGTGTCAGGCTGTAGGACCGAGTGATGAGAGCAGCAGAGCCGACTTTTTTTTGAAGCTTTTTTTAAATTGTAATGTTTATTTATTTTTGAGAGAAAGAGAGCGTGAGGGGAGAGGGATAGAGAGAGGGAGACACAGAATCGGAAGCAGGCTCCAGGCTCCAAGTTGTCAGCACAGAGCCTGACGCGGGGCTCGAACTCATGAACCGTGAGATCATGACCTGAGCTGAAGTCAGATGCTCCACCGACTGAGCCGCCCAGGCGCCCCTGAAGCTTTTGTCGTCACAAGAAAACAGCCCCTTCAGATGGGTTGACATGGTACTATTCACAACATTAAGAAAATACAAATGTACATATATAACATATATAATATAAAACTTTGTACGTTTTAAAATCTACAATTGGAGGTCAGCTGTACCTTAGGAACAGGCTTGAGATTTGCACGAACAAATGGAAACAAGAATTACTGTTTATTGTAAATCACTTTTAAAATCAGGCTTGTTAAAAAGTTTACTTAATTCAAGTGATCTCTACACCCAACATGGGGCTCAAACTCACAACCCTGAGATCAAGAGTCACATGCTCCTCTGAGCCAGCCAGGCGTCCCTAAAATCAGATTTTTAAAGGGAATTCTTTGGTATATAAACTTAGGGAACTTGTTTCCCATCAGGATTTCATGTGGAATAAGCTAAAACTATCTTTTTCCAGTTTAAAGTCTATTAAAAAAAATTAAATTGGAGGGGGCTTTTTATTGAGCTGAGGGATAGACATCTCAAAAATACAGGAATAGGGACATTAACAATTTGCCTGGAAAAGACATTTCTCAAAAGAACATGAGTTTTTCAAATTCCTCTAGACGAGGGCTCTGTTCCAGTATCTACAATTCTAGAAAAACCAGGAAAAATCGGAAAGTGCAGTTGCTTAAGGTGTGCACGCATTGGATAAAGGATTCTCAGAAACAGTTGAATGGGTCCTTGGATGGTTTAAGGTGGCATCCTTTTCTGTATAGTACAGGCAGTTCCCAAATAAAAATCGTGCTCTAAAAGTTCAGATGTATGTGTGTTGAATTACTGAGAAATACAGTAATATTTCCCCCTTGTAAGCCATATTCCAAGTGGGTGTTAACTTTCTCGGCTCGTCCTCCCAAAGCTTGCTGAAACGGTCAGGGCTCTGAAAGGTGAACCCTGGTGGAGAAGCCAAGGGCCATAATCTGAGCTCTGAGGAGAGAGCGGTCTTCCTCCCTGCTGCACCCTGGTGGTGAGATCGGAGAAGGAGTTCTCTGCCTCTCGGTGGGGACTGAGCCTCACTCAGCAAGCAGTTGTCAGCTGGATCAGTGTTTGCTGAGAGAACTCCACAGAAGTGACTGTCCCATCCGGTGTTACGGAAACTTGGATGGCCCGTGAAGGGTAGGGAGCGGGATGGAAAGGGACGGAACGGGACGGAGCAGGGATGCCCCCTGTGAAACCACCCGTGAGGCAGGGCAGGGGTGAAGGGGAGTGAATTGGCAATACACTCCCCTGCCTTTCCTGTCGCCCCTTAAATGTCCTCCCTTTATTGTCATGGGAAGCAGAGGATGGGCCAAGAGGGAAGTTCAAGGTCTGCAGCACCCAGCTCAGGAGGCAGCAGTTCCGAGGCTAATATTCCCACGCAAAGGGTATACGTAACGTAGGGTCTGGCTACACGTCGTGTTTCCAAATGACCCTGTGTATTTGAGAAATTAAAAGAGTTTTCAAAAATCTAGGGTAAAGCTGGACTTTTTCCAGTATGTTGGCAGGTTAAGGGCCAGGAACCATTTCCTTATTTTAAATTACGCTTTAATATTATAAATAAGTACAAATGGATGACAAGAAAGGAATAATTGAACTTCTAGCTGCAGAACTGACAGTACGTACTGGCTGTGAATTTTTGAAAATTACTAACTAGCTGTGTAAATCTTTTGATCGTTATTCTTTGGCTTCCATTAAACGACCTCGTGGTCTGCATCGTAAAAAGACTTAAAATGTCTAAAAGCCCTTGGCTCTAAATCTAGAATATAGCGTATCCTCCACTGGCTACAGCAGGACACGATGCCACACTAATAAACGTGCAATTTGCACTGAACTGGGTTCTTCAGCTGTGCAAAAACCCCACTACCCTACGTAAGTTGTCAAATGTGTATACTATGGACATTTTAAGTGTGCATGTGGATCTTAAATTCACACTCTAAAACCTTGTGGGAAAAAGTCGACAGTATTCGCTCTTAGGAGCAAGCGTGTGACTGCCAGAGAAATTCAGAAGGGTGGATTATCCGGTTTAACCAGAACATGAATCTGGCCTCAATTTGGGTTAATGAGGTTAATGAGACTAGTACAGAATTAATGACAACTGGCTTTCCATGTCAACCCGCTCGTTTGTCAGCTGAGCAAATCTAAACAAATGAATGAGGGGTATAAGCTCAGTCACTCATTTTGCAGTAGAAAAAATAGCACAGGTCATATGCTATCACACTATTAGAAATCACTTCAAATTAATGGACCCCTGAACGAGACAAAGCTTTTTACTTAGTTTGTCATTGTATTTTTCAAAATGTAATTTGATCTTAAATATCCTGAAAGGATCTAAAGGTTTTGCAGTTTTACTGGAATAAAAACCAGTGCAAATACTGGTTCAGCCCAACAAATAGCCTGAAAAACTATTCTCCAGAGGTGCCAAACTTGGACAGACTGGATTAAAAAAAATTTTTTTAATGTTTATTTTTGACAGAGAGAGACAGAGCATGAGCAGGGGAGGGGCAGAGAGAGAGGGAGAGCATGAGCGGGGGAGGGGCAGAGAGAGAGGCACAGAATCGGATGCAGGCTCCAGGCTCTGAGCTGTTAGCCCGACGCGGGGCTTGAACTCACAGACTGCGAGATCATGACCGGCCAGAAGTCAGACGCTCAACAGACTGAGCCATCCAGGCGCCCCTAGATTGGATTTAAAAAAACAAAAACAAACCCACCAGGTTAAAAATAATACAAAACTCACTTGAGTTAAACAGAGTGAAGGAAAAAAAAAACAGAAGAGAAAAGATACTATAATTTGTAACAACTTGTAGGCGGATAGAGCTCTAATGGTTTTATTTGCATAATCTGGTTTCTGGCAGGACAGAGAAATTAAAGCAGTAATTATTGTGTAGGGATGATTCTTAATGTTTTCGCAAATTTTGTTAGTATCAGCTTGGACCCTTCCATATTAGAGTTTCTCAATTCTATATTAAAAGTAGGCAGCTTAATTTCTTATAGAATTGAGCTATTACACTGTTAGAAGTATATGCAATTTCTAAGCAATACAAAATGAGGGAGGAAAATAAAAATATTTGTTAATATATCAAGCCTTTTTAAAAAAAATTTTTTTTAACGTTTATTTATTTTTGAGACAGAGAGAGACAGAGCATGAACAGGGGAGGGGCAGAGAGAGAGGGAGACACAGAATCCGAAACAGGCTCCAGGCTCTGAGCTGTCAGCACAGAGCCCAACACGGGGCTCGAACTCACGGGCCACGAAATCATGACCTGAGCCTAAGTCGGACGCCCAACTGACTGAGCCACCCAGGCGCCCCTCAAGCCTTTTTAAAAGCTTGGATACACACCTTACTCAAAAGATTGTCACTGGGCCATTGGAATATATATTTTTTACTGTAGTCTCATGTAATTTTTTACATTTATGATATAAAACAGATTTTTATCAGGCAAATGTTAAATATTTTCCTATGAAAATGCCCGTGTTTAATTCTATTGTGCTTAATTGAAGGAAATATTCTGAATTATAAAGATGCTGTTTGGCTCAGATGAAGAAATACACTGTAACAAGCCAGAAATTTGTTGTATATTTCTGAGTTGTATGATCTGGTTAAAAACGGAAGCAATCCAAACCCTACCCATAGTAAATTTAGCAGAGCATAGTTTAAAAATAAACATCTAGATAACACGTCTATTTAAGTAAAAATTCCAACAGACGTTAATATGGCTTAACAGACCTAATAAACCCAAAATTTGGAGGAAATTTATATGAAGTAACATTTTCTTAGAAAGTTGCCCTCTAATTCAAGCAATGCACTGGGAAATTGCACCTTTCTGACATGTGAGTATAAAGAGTTGCGTAGTATTGTTTTCTGGTTTAAAAAGCAATTTTAAGTGCTGTCTGAAGATCAATAATGTAAAAATGTATAATCAGAAGAGCTTAATTCTTCTAAACTCATTGGTTTGTAAAATTGTGTACATTTAATGGGCAAAAAGTTTGGATGACTGTAATATATGTGAAATGAATGTATTAGTGTGTTTTTGCCATAAAAATAAATATTGAAGATACAAATCACATGTGATTATATTAGTACAATTAAGGCTATTTTGCTGGAGTTTTTTTCACTTTAGATCTTATTGCATAGAGGCACATAATTAGTCCCATTTCCCCATTGGGTTATTTCAAATAAGGTACCAAACCTTAGATGTTTCTGGGAGTAGATGCCAGTCTGTCATCACCTATCTCCGCAGTAATGGATCACTTAGGAGACAGAGTGCATCTTGCTGGGGCACCCGGGTGGCTCAGTGGGTTGAGCGTCTGACTCTTGATTTCAGCTGAGGGTCATGTTCCCAGGGTCACCCGCACTGAATGTGGAGCCTAAGGTTCTCTCGCTCTTGCTCTCTTGCTCTCTCACTCTTTGCCTCTCTCTCTCTCCCCCTATGCCCCTCAGCCCTGCTCATGCTCTCTTTAAAAAAAAAAAAAAATGTTTACAGTGCATCTTGCCAAATAGCCAGCTTCGCTAACCAGGGCATTTATGGAACAATTAATATACTTGAAGAATAAACATTTGTTGGGCCACCTGGGTGGCTCAGTCGGTTAAGTGTCTGACGTCGACTCAGATCATGATCTCGTGGCTCGTGAGTTCGAGCCCCGCATCGGGGTCTGTGCTGACAGCTCGGAGCCTGGATCCTGCTTTGGAATCTGTGACTCCCTCTCTCTCTGCCCCTCCCCTGCTAATGTTCTGTCTCTGTCTCTCAAAAAATAAATAAACGTTAAAAAAAAAATTTTGTTGACGTGCCTCCCAATGATATCCACTTCCCAGCAGGTTGACAGAGCTCCCCTGTAGTGGAACTTGATGTTATTTGTCAAATGTTCACCGCATTTGTTAGTGGGTTTTTTTTCCCTAAACCAGCAACAGCAGCGCTGGAAACTTACTAGAAATTCAAATTCTCAAAGGTCATCCCAGGTCCGAAAATTCCGAACCCGAAGCTAGGGAGATGGGGCCCAAATTCTCCAGGTGATTCTGATGTACATCAAAGGGTGAAAACCGCCCCCTTCAGGGCTTTAAAAAGCCGCAGGTGGTCCACAGCCCCTCAGGTCGGTATTCCTTATCCAGGCAAACGGGAACGGCACCCTTCGTGGCAAAAGGGACTTCACAGATGTGGTTAAGGTCCTTGAGATGGGGAGACGGGTCATCCGGGTGGGCCCAAACTAGCCACAAGGGACTAAGCGGGAGGCAGGAGAGCCACAGTGTGAGATGTGGTGACAGAAGCAGAGGGGGGTGCGGGAGGGTCGAAGATGCCACGCAGCTGGTCTGCAAGATGCGGGAAGGGGTTGCAAGTGGAGGAGGGGTGGGCGGCCTCTGGAAGCTGGAAGAAGCAAGGCGACAGTCTCCCCTACAGCCTGCAAGAAGAGGTCAGCCCCGGCAGCAGTTTCCAGAACTGTAAGATGATAAAGCTTTCTTTAAGCCACTAAGTTGGTGGTGACGTGTTACAGCAGCAAAAGAAAATGAGCACAACAGTACATTCTTCCTCTCGGGGGGAAATCAGCTCACCGATTGTAGAATCTTGAAAGAACTAGGTGGATATGGAATCCACCGGAACGGCTGGGTGTTTTCGTCTCCTAACTTGAATGTTGGTGCAAGACGGAATTCCTGAGGCAAAAGGTTGGCTTTGGAGCAAACCTTTACTTATGTCATCTCAAAAGTATCTTCTTCCTGGCCGAAAATTAAACGTGGATTTGTTCTTTGGGGCTATGTCATCATTAGCTGAATCTGCTGCTTTTAAAACATCTGGGAAAAGCAACTTATTAGGCGGTGTCCTGTGTCCAGGGGACTGCTGTCCAGGGCCATCCATATTAGCACGTGAAGGAAGGGTCAACAGTTACCACTGCTTTTAGATCTTACGTGGCTTTTTTTTAATTAAAAATTTTTAAATATTTATTTATTTTGAGAGAGCAGAGAGGCAGACAGGAGACACAATCCCAAGCAGGGTCTGCACCATCAGCTCAGAGCCCGGTGTGGGGCTCAAACTCACAAACCACGAGATTGTGACCTGAACTGAGATCAAGAGTTGGACGCTTAACCAACCGAGCCACCCAGGCGCCCCCAAGATATTCTTTCAATTATAATTTCTAAAGCCCTGAAGAATTAAGCCAAGGCTAACTTGGGCATATTAAAACTAAAACCTTTGTCTCATATAGTCCAAACTCTTAAACCAGGGCCCAGGGTAAATTAAGTCACTGGCAGCTGATTGATCCACTTGGCAAATCATAGTCTTGCCCCATAAAAACTGCTCCGAGTCTTTTCTGAGTGGCTTCACTGGGGGGGGGGGAAGAAATGTGAGTTTTTAAAGGGAAGATGCTAGTTTACATTTTATACCATCTAAAATGTGAGCAAATGAGGACATTCTCTTGTAATTTAGCAATTTGCTACATTCTCCCTTCCATGGGGAATTGACACTTTCTGAGTGTAAAGAGGAGAGAGGAAAGGTCTGTCCTGTTCTCACCTGTGGCCAACCCTGTCCTCTAGCTCCAACTGTCTCCCTCCATGAACAAATACGTTCATTCTCAAGCGGAGACAAAGACCTGGGATCCAAAGAGAAGTAAGTCCCTTGTCTTGAGAAGTCCACAGTCTAGATGGAAGAGAAACTGGGCACATAAACAGCATGACAATTCCCGCTATAGATCTGAGACAGCCCAGATCCCACAGCGGGTGGGACAAATGGGGAAATCAGGCAGGGTCTCCCTGTGTTACAATCTGGACTGTCAGGGAAGGCCCAAGAGAGCAGCACAGGGGAAATGGCATTCAGAGCAGGTAGCGAGAACAAAGGGTGGGAGAGGGAGGGAGGCAGGGGGGAGAGAGAGACAGAGAGAGAGAGAGAGAAGCTTTGCAATAAAGAACAAGTCATTTGATGTTCTAGACACTTAGGATACTTGGTGGACGATGGCAAGGGATGAGCTGGGAAGGAAGACATAACTTTGTGAAAAATGCAATGGGACCTGGGCTTTATCTTGTCGGCAAGAGGAAACTCTCAAAGGTTTTTGTTGTTGAAGGGAGTGGTGACATGGTCTGTTTTAGGGTGACAGCGACTGAATATTTCTCACACGACCTATTTAGTTCTTACAGCCTTGCAGCGAAGGCCCTGGAAGTTCACCGCGGTCAACCACCGAGGCCGCCCTGGGTTCTGGTCACAGCTCCCAAGGATCAAACCCCAGGCAGTCTGTGTCGAAAGGCTCACCCATCGAGCTTCTGCGAGCAGAGAGGAGGATGGACTGCGGGAGGAGGCAGAGCCAAGGATGCTAAGCCAGTGTTTCCCAAACTTAACATTCACTTCTCACCTTTGCACGACTTTTACCGTATCCAAGAACCATTCTTGATATTTCTTTAAACCAACAAATCTTTCTCAACCTGCATTTTATTTTAGTGTCATTCAAGTGGGCCCCTCAGCACAGAGCCCAACGCAGGGCTTGAACTCACGACCCTGAGCTCGAAACCTGAGCTGAGGTCAAGAGTCAGGTGCTTAACCCACTGAGCCACCCAGGCGCCCCTCTACACTTGAATTTTAAAGGGAAACCCAAGGACTACGACAACAAAACACCCTAAAAAGTACAAAAATTAGGATGGGTGATGGTCCTAGAGACAAAAAGCTGTGCCCAGACTTGGCGGAGAAGAGCAGATCTGGCAAAGCAGGCAGGCAGCGACAGGGCCGGGCCCAAGGCTCCCAAAGTGGAGCACCAGCAGGATGGCAGCTGCAGCAAAGGGAGGACTTGAGGCGGGGCCACGAGTCTGAGGTAGCTGCCTGGGTCATGGGGTAAGGGATTTGTGGCGGAGAGGCTGGGACTGAAGAAAGGAGCCCTGGAGGCCGAGAGAGGGATGGCGTCCAAGAAGGGAGGGGGGGAGAGATGACTGATGGGGAGGCCCAGGCTGGGAGCCAGGCCTAGGGTTGAGGATATTTCAGGAGGTCGAAGAGGACTGTGGGATGGGAAAGGGAGGCGTTGCTCAGAAGGTTAAGGGGAAGAACTGCACAGGTGGGAGCTGAGGGGGAGGCATAAGACACTAGGGGGAAGTGGGTTGGGTGCTCAGCCCCACCGGGTTGCACTTTGCAGCTTGTCCCTGAGCCTGAATCGTGAACACAGCGGTGACAGCTTCCCATGAGCGAGACAGACCTGTCACCCACGTGGCACCAGAAATCAGCTCGAATACCTCAGTGGTGTGCACTACCTTTGTGGAAACACTGGTCTGGACAGGGGATGATAAAAGCCCGAGTTAAAGACCAGGATGCTTAGGGGCCGGTGCTAAGTTTTTAGAACATCTGGGTGACTGGGGCGCCTGAGTGGCTCGGTTGGTTAAGGGGCCAACTTCGATTCAGATCACGATCTCACGGTTCGCGGGTTTGAGCCCCGCTTCGGGCTCTGTGCTGACAGCTCAGTGGCTGGAGCCTGCTTCAGATTCTGTCTCCTTCTCTGCTCCTCCTGCGCGTGTGCTCTGTCTCTTAAAACTGAATAAACGTAAAAAAAAAGAAAGAAAGAAAGAAAGAACATCTGGGTTATCATTATTCAGTTACATTATTGTAAGCAGCTGAAAAGACATGAATAGAGGTAAGTCTTCTGAGGCAGATCTTAATAGCCAAGATCCCCACTCATGGGTACAAAAGCGAGAGGAGAGTATCAGACTAGGTTGATAGAATGTTTGCCCTCGTAAGAAGGGACACTTTTTCACAGAGATGACACACTGTTCTAGTTCACTGATAACTAGAAAGTCCTTGAAGCTTTAGGTACTGCAGGAAAGTGAGAAAGAAGAAATTAAAGACATTAGAGACCAGGCTTAATGTTTCGAGATCCGTGCCAGATCATAAACCATTTCCCACTGCATACAAAATCACTTAGGTCTGGGTGAAACACGCTCCCCCGAAAAGCAACTTTAGAAATTGGGGCCAACAGATCCTAGGGAGACCGCAGTGATTCTCACCTTCCATACCCGTGTATAATATCTGCACCCCTCAAGTGTGGGCAGCACCTATGACTTCCTTCTAATGATGGCAGGTCATTCCTGTGGTTGCATTGTTGACATGGGACTCTATCTCACTAGCAGTCTCTCTCCCGTTAGCCTTAAAGAAGCAAGCAGCCACGTTGTGAGCTGCCTGCAGAGGGGGCTGAGTGGGAGGGAATGGTGGACAGCCTCTAGAAGCTGAGGGCAGCTGATGGCCAAAGGGGAAGGAATTCTGCCAACAACTGAAAGGAGTTTGAAGCAGATTCTCGCCCCAGTCAAGCCTTCAAATTAGCCCACAGGCCCAACTGACGCC
Source organism: Acinonyx jubatus (assembly GCF_027475565.1). NCBI lineage: Eukaryota > Metazoa > Chordata > Mammalia > Carnivora > Felidae > Acinonyx > Acinonyx jubatus. The sequence goes on along the minus strand of NC_069386.1, from coordinate 129,522,462 downwards.
TGAATTGTAGCCTTGAGAGACCCAGAGCAGGCAAGTCAAAGTTGTGTAGACTCTTGATCCACACCCATTGTGGGATAAATAATACATGTGTGTAGTTTGATGCTGCTAAATTTATGGTAATTTATTATGGAGCATAGAAAGCAAATACAGAAATCTTAATATATAAAAGAGAAAAAAATGGGAGAAAAGGAACACTGGATGATTGGTCATTTGGGATATTTATTAATGAAGATCAAATATCCAAAGGGCAATCCTCAATGCTCATTTCCATGATTTTAAGAGTTGGTCCTTCCATGTCACGAATGTTGTCACCTTGGACACCGTGAAGCTGAAGGGACGGGGAGAGTTCCGGGCTCAGACAACATAATTCATTCGAGGTCTCCACCTTTTCAGTGTCACTGTCGCCTTCAATGACATTCACAGAGGTTTCTTGGTCTGTTAAACTGTCTGAGACACTTGAATTTTTTTCATCTGAAATTGAAGGTCCGGGATTTGCTTCATCATTCACTTGCTGAATTATAACCCCTTCTGAATACTTCGATTTGTAGACGGGCAGGAAAAATTCATCCGGTGAGGAGAGTTTCTCGTTCTCACCCTTCGGTACGGATAGTAACATATCCAAAGCTTTTTGGTATTGCTGACGCTCCTGTTGAATTGTGGCATCGTGGTTACTTTTATGATCGTTTTCTTCTGAGTCCTCAGCCTGTTCAAAATCCAGTAAATTCAGCATATCGACATCATCCAGCTTTACTAAGTTTTCCTTGGATGTGCAGCCTAAGTCCACCTTCAGGATACGCAGCAGGTGGCGCATTTTTCCCTAGGATTAAGACAAGAATAATGACATTAGCTGAGCTAGTCACACTGAACTACTTTTGTGGGCAGTGCTGTTAATCTCAGCAGGATTAATACTTACTTCACGCACGCTCCCCGCCCCCGCCACGCACACAAAAGGTACAAGGGCAAAACCGCTCTTGTTTTTAATGCATTCTTTGAGGCTATGGAAAAACTTCAAAATTCTTTCTATATTAGAATTTTTCTAATGAATGTCTGAAGAAAGACAAACCTCCTCCAAATGATGTTTATTTTGTTTTATGTGTTGCTCAAATAGTCGTTCTAAAAACCTGAAAGATAAATAGAAATGTTAATGTCTCAAAACCATAAAATCAACCAAATACAAAATGGTCACGCAATAACAAAACTGCTAAAGGTTGGAAAATATTTTTCAGATTATTCTTTTTCTTTGCAAAACTAAACACTAATCCTTCCCTGTTCTGTCAAGTTCTCTGATTTGGGAGCTAGTATGGGTCTTAAGTTATATTACAGACGCCATTGTTTCTGGAAGAGTATATACCACTTATACTTCTGTGAATATTTTATTTTTTGTGTTTTATTTATTTATTTATTTATTTATTTTTCAATATATGAAGTTTATTGTCAAATTGGTTTCCATACAACACCCAGTGCTCATCCCAAAAGGTGCCCTCCTCAATACCCATCACCCACGCCCCCCTCTCTCCCACCCCCCATCAACCCTCAGTTTGTTCTCACTTTTTAAGAGTCTCTTACGCTTTGGCTCTCTTCCACTCTAACCTCTTTTTTTTTTTTTTTCCTTCCCCTCCCCCATGGGTTCCTGTTAAGTTTCTCAGGATCCACATAAGAGTGAAACCATATAGTATCTGTCTTTCTCTGTATGGCTTATTCTGTGAATATTTTAAATGAGGTCCAACAGTTCCCTTCCCTCTGCCCCCGCCACAAAACAAAAACTTTTTTCTTTTTTCTCTCACCCACATATGCACACAACAAATGCCTTTTCCTCCCCTTGTGTCTCACATCCACAACCCCCCCCAAACCAAACCCTAAAGAAAATTCTCTTACATGGAATTATTTTATAATCCTTCCTAAATTATACTTGAAAAAAATTCCACTGATGGTAAATCCACATAATAACCTAAAAGCTATCACTTATTAAGTACCACTAAGGGCTAGACATTTGTGCTAGACACATAATCATTATACCCCTAATCATGACCAATATTGGGAGAAAGGTATTGTAAAGATCATTTTAAAGATGAGAAAATAATCTAAGATGATAATTTCCTCTCTCCTAAGGTCCAAAACCATTAAGAGAATTTAACCCAGATGTGTCTGGCTCCAGAGAAAATCTTCTCACAACTATACCACACTTGTGGTGCTATCATATAAATGTGTCTATACCTTTGCTGAAAACTCATTTGTTGCCATTTTTATTATCAATGAAATTAGCTAATCTTAGATTTAGTAGTTCTGAATTACTTAGCCGTTTTTAAAAAGCCCAAGGAATCCATATTCTACCCTTTACAAACAATACATACTGTTTGGGTATCAATTTTGTTTTTCTAATCAACTATATATTTTGAACATCCTTCTGTATCAATAAATTCACTTCATTTTTTTTAAAGTTTATTTATTTTGAGAGAGAGAAGGAGTACAAGTGGGGGAGGGGCAGAGAGAGAGAGAGAGAGAGAGAGAGAGAATGAATCCCAAGCAGGCTCCATGGTGTTAGTGCAGAGTCCAATGGGGGGCTCGATCCCACAAATCACTAGATCATGGCCCCAGCTGAGATTAAGAGTTGGACACTCAACCGACTGAGCCACCCAGGCGCCCCCTGAAAACATTTTTAACCACTTAAAAAAATTTTTTTTTAATTTATTTATTTTGAGACAGAGAGACAGAATGCGTGTGAGTGGGAAGAGGAGCAGAAAGAGAGAGAATCCTACGCTGACAGCATGGAGCCTGACGCAGGGCTCGATCCCATGAACCATAAGATCAGGTCCTGAGCTAAAATCAACAGTTGGATGCTTAATCAGCTGAGCCACCTGGGTGCCCCCCCATAACGACTTTTTTTAAATGAAAGAAGTAAACAGAATACTATATTTAAAAAAAAACTTAGCTCTTTTTGGTATATCTTTTTATAGCAATAAAAAATGTTTGCTTTAATTAAAAAAAAACCACATAAGAATAGAAATAATTCATTAGAAATGTTGTACTTGACATAATACAACAGAGAAAGCATGTACACAACATGGAATTCTAAGATATGCAACATAAAGTGCGCCTCACTGCCCAGTGAACTTTAGATGAATAAATGTTCAAGCTGACCCAGGATCACACAGTTTCCTTAAGATGTGCAATATCGAATCTGGTTTTGCAAACTTTCCATTTCACTTACAGTGTGTAAACCTAGCCTTTAATTTGTGCTCACTTTACTAGTAACAGTTGTTAACAAAAATGCTTGCTTTGGATTCTTGTGACAAGTTTCAAATAGTAAAATGAGGTAATGGATCTTTGCAAATAAGAAGCAAAAATTCAGTTCACTAGTCTATATAACTAAGAGATATAAAATAGTAATTTTTGTTTTTATGTAGACTCTATGGGATTTTTACATGGATGACAATGTTGTCTGTGAATAAAGACAGTTTTACGTCTTTCTTTCAAATAAGGATATTTTTCTTCTTTTTCTTTTTTTTGTGATAGATCTTTTAAATTGAAGTATAACTGACATACGTTATATTGGTGTCAGGTGTACAACATAATGATTCCATATTTGTATGTATTGTAAAATGATCACCCAAATAAGTCTACTGAACATCCATTACCACACCGTTACAGGATTTTTTCCTTGTGATGAGAACTTTTAAGATTTATTCTCTCAGCAGCTTTCAAATATGCAACACAGTGCTAATAACTATACCCACCGCCCTGTACATGTATTATATCCCCATGACTTATTTATGTTATAACTGGGAGTTGTACCTTTGACCACCTTTACCCATTTTGCCCGCCCCCACCCTGGCAACCGCCAAGCTGCTCTCTGCGTCTAAGAGATATAACCGTATTTAAATGAGTAAAACCTCTGTTCTCTCCTATAACTCCCCAAACTGTGAACTTGCCTCATATAGTGTGAATTAAACATTCTTGACAATTTGCTACCAGTTATAAGATTATGTCCCCCCAAGAAAGCACTATAATTTTTCATTTCCTAGGATGCGGAAATAACTTAAAAAAAATTAACCTCATAAAGAAGAGTATTTAATGTACTGTTCGACCGCCATAATTAAAATATCTAACCTGTTTGAAAATAAACCAAGTTTCAGAATTTCATCTGTTACATCTTCAATGAAACTCAGATACAACAGTTCTTCCTCACTGTGAAGACAAAGCAGTACACAGCATATAATTATTTCCTACTTACTCTGAAAACTACAGGAAATATGAGTACTTAATTAGGAACATCTATCTCTGCTATGACAAATGTACTGCTATCTCATATTACTAAGAGGAATAATATAAAACAAACTATGTCTATCTTCTATTTTTTTTTTAATGTTTATTTTTGAGAGAGAGGCAGAGAGAGAGGGAGACACAGAATCCGAAGCAGGCTCCAGGCTTGAAGCTGTCAGCACAGAGCCTGATGCGGGGCTCGAACTCACAAACTGTGAGATCATGACCTGAGCCGAAGTTGGATGCTTAAGTGAATGAGCCACCCAGGGGCCCCATCATTCATATGTGTGTGTGTGTGTGTGTATATATATATATATATATATATATATATATATATATATATATATAAATGTTTATTTATTTTTGAGAGAGAGATAGAGCATAAGCAGGGAAGGGGCAGAGAGAGAGGGGGAGCGAATTGTAAGAAAAATTAGCATTCAGTCCTGACTGATTTAATAATGGTTTGCGTGATTCTCTTTTTTGTTTATTTATTTATTTTGAGAGAGACAGAGACAGTGTGAGTAGGGGAGGAGCAGAGAGAGAAAGAATCCCAAGCAGGCTCTGCACTGCCAGCCCAGAGCCCGACGTGGGGCTCGATCCCATGAACTGGGAGATCACGAGCTGAGCCAAAACCAAGAGTAGATCTCTTAACTGACTGAACCACCCAGGTGCCCCATGATTCTTAATTCTTGATTTTCCCTAGGCACAATGAAGAGGTCAAAAAGATCTTACTCAGAGTGGAGTTTTCTCTCTGGAGGAAACTGCAAAGAATACTGACATACTGCCCTGGAAAGAGAAAACGACAATATTTGAACAAAACAATGATTGGCATGCAGTAAGTATTCAGTAATATTATATATCAGTAATAATAGATTGTAGAATTTTTAAAGTACTTTCATATCCGTGATACGATCTCATCTTCAGAACAGCCCTGTTTGGTATATGGGGTTGGTATTATCTTCCCACTGACTGATGAGTTCACCAGGGGGCAGAAAGGTTGGGTAACTTACTGAAGTCATGTTGTTAGTAAGTAGCAGAGATATTTTGAACTAGTCTTGGGAACTACAAATTCACAATCCTTTTTAAAACTGGACTACACGGGGCGCCTGGGTGGCGCAGTCGGTTAAGCGTCCGACTTCAGCCAGGTCACGATCTCGCGGTCCGTGAGCTCGAGCCCCGCGTCAGGCTCTGGGCTGATGGCTCAGAGCCTGGAGCCTGTTTCCGATTCTGTGTCTCCCTCTCTCTCTGCCCCTCCCCCGTTCATGCTCTGTCTCTCTCTGTCCCAAAAATAAATAAACGTTGAAAAAAAAAATTAAAAATTAAAACTGGACTACAGCACTTATCTAGGATACATAATTTTACTTTGACTACAGTTCACATGTAAATAATGCTGGAGGCAGATATTTCCCTATGAAAAACTGTTTTTTAAGCTGATTATTATACTAAATTTTGTCATTATTTAGTTATATCATCATTAGTTAATTCCAAGCTTTTTATTTAGGTATGCTCAATTAAAATATTTTACTTTTTAGATAGAAACTACTAGAAAAGATAAATATTCCTTTCTTTAGGGCATTCTTTATGTCCATTGCAGAGACGCTTAAGAGTTAGCTTATAAATCTTCTGAGCACTGAGGCATCATGAAGGTCAGCGGTGAACTGCCCACAGCCTTGCAGGCACCATCTCCCTGGGGGAAGGGCCTGGGCTCTGAGAGATCACAAGGGCTTGCCTTCTGGTCGGCTGTATGACACCTCATTCTTGCCTCTTTTTAATCTCTAGCCCTTTTTTACTTCCACCTTCTTCATCTCATATATAATCTCTGACTCTGGAAATGCATTTGACAGCTGAAACTATCAAAGGCATTTTTGCTAAGCCATCATTTTTGTTTAGGTGCTGTATTCCGTGATTACTAAATACGATGGGTAGTCTGAAAAACAGTGCCCAATACATAGCAGGGACAGATAAAACCCCAGCACATGGTGAATATTCACAATCATGAATTAGGAGTCCTCAGATTGTGAGGTTCTTCAGTATTATTTCTGCCATGTAAACTGGTTAGCATCACTGCTAGAGGATTTGCCTTGAGGAAAAAATCCTTTTTTCTACGAAGAGCAATGGCATATAAAACAAGCCAGTGCCCCCGCTTTTTTCATTAATGAATTAGCAAAATAAATTCGTTTAAACTTTTACTGAGTACCTACTTTGTAAAATTTCATTAGTAAAACTAACATTGCTACTGAATTGTATAACACCAAAATAGATTAGAGTTCACGTAATTAAAATAGTACTTATGTTGCAAATATCGTATGTCTGTTACACAGGAAAGCAGTTAAATCTACAGTTGAAATGACTTCTGTAAATTGTTTACCTTGGTGAGGAACACTGGAAAGTTCCACCTTTAATCTCATCCCATGGTAAGTCATGCCCTTGTAAGGGTAAAGGAGTTATTTTTCCTTTGGTATCATATGTCATACAATTAGATGCCTGGGAATGAGAAGAATCGATCTTTATTTTGCTTCAAGAATACATTATGAAAGCAGAAATAAAGCAAAACAGCAAACTTCAAAAAAGCCAAGGAGGGGCGCCTGGGATTCTCTCTCTCCCTCTCTTTGTGCCCCTTCCCTGTTCACGCTCTCTCTCTCAAAATCAACTTAAAAAAAAAAAAAAAGGTCAAGGACACAAAGTGGAGACATCCAGTAAATAAAAGTGACTGCTATATTATAACAAAGGATGTTTTTAGAATACATTTTCTACCCAATTAAGACTTCTTTCTTAAGTTTATTTAAAGTAAGGTAAGACAACTGCTTATTTCTTACATTTTAATGAGGGATATATATTTTTTTAATTTTTAAATTTTATTTAAATCCAAGTTAGTTAACATATAGTGTAATAATGATTTCAGGAGAATTTAATGATTCATCACTTACATACAACACCCAGTGCTCATCCCAACAAGTGCCCTCCTTAGTGCCCATCACCCATCTAGTCCAACCCCTACCCACCTCCCTCCATCTACCCTCAGGTTGTTCTCTATATTCGAGAGTCTTAATGAGGGATATTTTAAATCTGTTAAGGAATTACCACAAATAAACATGCAAAGAGAAAAATGAAGCAAATGTGCAAGTTTTAAGTAAACCTGAGAAAAAAATATCCCATTATAACAAATTCAAACAGCTCATTCGTGTCAAATGTCCATGTATCAACTACGGAGAAGCAGTGGTAGTTCTGGTGGTTCCGTCGATACTATTAACACACACAAATATCGGCAGCTTATTTTTATAGAACCCTTACTACGAGCTGCATCTGTGGCGAGCATTTCCTTGCAATATTAGATGAGTCTTTACGGTGCTCATTCATGCACAGTGCTGCTAGAATTTGGTCTGATCCTCATGACCTTCAAGCAGACTGCTGGGGGCAAGGATTATGGAGTAACGGGACACACCATTTCCTTACCAGGTTATGGACAAGCATTTGGAGCACAACGTCATGAAAATGCACTTACTTCATTTATTTAGCTACCTACTGAGCTAACTCTCTTCCTAAATCTCAAGCTAGTCACAGTCCTCCTCTACTGACCCCTTCTTGGGCAAGGCACTTTACCTATATCAATTATTCCTTGATAAGTGACCCTGCACGGTAAGTACAGTTTCTCTTGATGCAAAACTCCGCTCTCAGAGGATAAGGGATTTGCCTTTGGGCTCTGAGTGGCAGGGCCCATGTCAAACAGGTATGAATGGCTGACATGGAAACCTACAATTCGTATTCAGAAGGGAAGATGGAAGTTCAGTTGATTATATTTTATTCTTTTTTTTTTAAGTTCATTTATTTATTTTGAGAGAGAGAGACAGAGAGAGAGGCAGAGAGACAGAATCCCAAGCAGACTCTGCACTGTCAGTGCAGAGCCTGACATGGGGCTCAAACTGACGAACTGTGAGATCATGACCTGAACTGAAGTTGGATGCTTAACCAACTGAGCCACCCAGGCACCCCTATATTTTATTCTCTTATTTTCGAGTCTGTGTTTGACATTTTAATAGACAAACTGTTTTTGCAAACAAATATAAATTAGGATACAAGTGTATGATTAACACTCCCAAAATAAAAAATAAAAACAATCAGTTTATGTGAAAATCAGACTTAAAGCTGTAATATTTTAAAAGAAATGACTGCTGGGTCGCCCGGGTGTCTCAGTTGGTTAAGCGTCAGATTCTTGATTTCGGCACAGGTCATGGTCTTGTGGTTCGTGGGTTCAAGCCCTGCGTTGGGCTCTGTGCTGACAATGAAGAGCCTACTTGGGATTCTCTCTTTCTCCTCTCTCTCTTGCCCCTCCCCAGCTTGTGTTCACATTTTCTGTCTCAAAATAAATAAACATGCTTAAGAAAATAAAAGAAATGACTGCTGAACACTCAAAACATACACAGTGTAAAACAGAGCCTATGGTCCAGAAAAAAGTAAAAGCAAATGTAAGGGGTGATATCCACCTATTCTCATAAAATGTGTAATTTCCAATAATATAATCAGTGGCAATTCTTCAAAAGAAAAATTACAGGCATAGAAATTAAAACGACTTCTATACAGCTTTTCTGGTTCCTTTAGTATCCAAATCTGCATCTTTGAAGCAACATTTAAGGTATTTTATTCACCCATTCCTCTATCTAGGAGGCCAATCAACCATCTAGAAAAGATGCTAACAACAAATGACTTCTCAGACGGGGCAGGATCCATCTGGCCACTCAAAAGGAGCAACAGGCCTTTGTAAATAGGTAGTCTTTCTCCATGCTGGCGACATCATATGTGAGAAGTGTCACTGAGAGATTCTTGAAGTCCAAATAGCTATACATATCCTATTAAGTGAAAGTGGCTGTAATTCCAATGCAGCACACAGAAAGATCTTATTTTTATTACCTGCTTTATGTTCTTTTCTGAATCTGTGAAGTTCTTGGTCTCAAATGCCTCAAAATCAGATTTAAAGCTGTAATATTTTAAAAGGAATAGTTGTCAAGCTTTCAAAATACAAATACCGTGATATGATAACAAGTTTACTGTCTTAAAAACCCCTCAAACTAAGAAATGAAATCCATCTATTCTTATAAAATGTGTAATTTCTGATTATATAATCAGGAAACAGATATGGTTTGGATTACACAGCTTCCTTTTCCTTTCTTTCAGTAGCAGCTAGATTTCAGCTGGATAGAAAGGGACCAGGGACATGGGAACTATTATCCTCCAAAGTGGTCATAAATACAATCAGAAAAGGATATGATATGCTTGCTTTCCTCATTCCCCTCCACTCTTTAATTCTTGGGATTAAACGTACGCAGACTCATCTGATATTTCTGTACCTCTTATCTGTACCTAGAGAAAAGAATACTAGAGCTAAATTGTTTTTTGCCTTCTAAAATTAACTAATACTTAGGATGAGGTAAATAGCTGTTTATATAGCACCAGGAAAAAACATCACAAGTCAGCTAACACTAAATACTTTATAAGATTTGTTTGTTTCTTCAATCATTTGGCAAACTTTTACTGAATATTCATTATGTGCCAGGCACTATCATATATGAAAACATTATTGAGGCAAAATCTATGGAATTTCCAGAAGCTACCCCAATTGCCTGAATTATTCCTGGGGAGTTGCTCCTATGTAACAGTGGAGTTGAATATTTGCAGGGAAGGGAACCCAGGGAGAGTCAGAGAATCAGCTGTCCTCTTTCCCTCTCTAGCCCACTGTTTTGCCATTTTTAAAATGAAGCAATAGACATATTTACACAAATGCTACTTGATGACATATTTTAAGGATTCTCTGAAAGTATATTTAAAAGCACATACCATGTTTGAAACAATAAATTAAACTATGTAACATTCCTGTTTGTAAGGAAAGCTTGACAAGTTTAATAGGTACTTTTTAACAATGACTTGGGTAGTTCTAGTGACTCTGCAAAAGGAAAAGACATTAATCTCATTCTAATCAAAAAGGCACTCCCAGACCTTCAGTCGGGCATGTTAGGTACATGATGTAAAATAAGGAATATTATTACTATTTAATTTCTACAACACCCTGAAGGACTTACTGTTGGCTGTGAATGAATGGGCCATACCTGCTTAAATCAGTCTGGGTTTCCGCTTCTATCCGCTGATCTGTAAACTCCTTTTTTCTTTTGGCAGGCGTATAATATCGGTAATGTGACAGGAAAGATTTTGCTTCTGTTTTTAAAGTGCGTGGAGTGAATGGCAACTGTCTGTTGGAAAAGAGCTCAGAGTGTTTATCCAAAAGGTCCCCACTCGGTGCTTTTGAAATAACTAACTGAAACCGATGGGTATTTGGGCGTGTGCTCCTGGGCCCTCTGCCGTACGGAGTTCCAGAGCATGGTTTCCTAGGCCCAGAGGGGGTGTAGTCCACATTGAACACGGGGGAACCGGAGTTCTTCTCAGTACCATTTGTGAGGACTTTATCAGATTTAGGTAGATTCAACTGCAGTCTCTCTGAAGAAGTTACTGGTGACCTTGTGAAGGATGGAAATCCATTCACTTCTCCGATTAACACGTCTTCATCTTGTGGTTCTCCTGAAGGCTAAAAACATTTGGTTTGCTACAAATTCTCATAACTGGGGATCTCTCCAGATTATATACCCAAAAATGGTTGCCTTAGGAGGTCTAGAGAACTATATATTCCTGAAGGTGTTAGCACTGATATGAACTTCTATTCAAGGTTTTGAATTATTAATATATAAAAATATAATTCTAAACATAAGTAAGACCAGCCATTTTTCTTTCTGAAACTAAAAAAAAGCAATTATTCACATCTACCTATATCTGGTCTTGAACTTGTACACTGACATCTACAGGTAGATCTCAGCTTTATCTGAAGGTTTCCAAACCACCTGTGCGCACCAATCCCCTTCTCAACCACTGCTGGTGGCAGCACCCCCCTTCCCATCGGGCCTTTAGGGCAATCTCCGGGGCCAGCGGCGCCTCAGACTTGAAGGCTTTGAAGAAATGAAAAGGACCTTCTCTCCACTTCTCCTCACAAGTGGGGAGAGCCGAAAGGGAAGGCGTTTTGGACTGCTCCATTTCTTTTTGGTTTAATTTTGGAAGAACCATTTCTACAGGGTATCCAGAAAATCTTAAAACATAGATAATATTCTTTTACAGGTTGGATGTCCAAGAAGCTCTGTCTATGATTCCAGACTTTATGGACACCTGTGTATGCATTACAGAACTTTGAGGCACTTTATTAGGTAGAGGGGAAGTTACATAGAAGTCACGGATTCTGAGGTGACAATGACTAGGATTTAGCTGTTACATCTGTCCTACAAGCTCATGGGGAGAAAAACAAGAGAAAGATGAATAAGCCGAGTAAGAGAATAGCTGAGTGCTTCTTGTGTGCAAGGTACTGTTCTTGCCATTGAGTAGAATAAAAGAGAACGATTAGAACTTCTATCACTGCTGCTAGTGGGTTACTATGCTTACGATGTGTAAGGTATAGTTCTAATTAATTTACATGCACAACTCATTTCATCCTCACATCAACTTCTGGGTGGTAATACAAATACTACTTAAAAAATTTTTTTAACATTTATTTATTTTTGAGACAGAGACACAGCATGAGCAGGGGAGGGTCAGAGAGAGAGGGAGACACAGAATCCCAAGCCGGCTCCAGGCTCCGAGCTGTCAGCACAGAGCCTGACACTGGGCTCGAACTCACAAACCGTGAGATCATGACTTGAGCTGAAGTCGGACGCTTAACCGACTGAGCCACCCAGGTGCCCCAAATACTACTTTTATTTCAGAGATGAAGAAAATGAGGCCGTGCAGGGTCTCACAGACTTGAACCCAGGCTGAGCTTATGCTCTCCACGATGACATCATATTATCTATTATAAAGACTCAATTGAAAATTATATATTTCAGGTTTTTAAAAAATAAACTCTACACCCAACGTGGGGCTCGAACTCATGACCCCAAGATCAAGAGTTGCATGCTGTACTGACTGAGCCAGGCAGGTGTCCCCGTATTTTAGATTTTTTACACCATGAGGAATTTTAAACTGATTTTAACTCTTTGCCTGATGGTGAACCAGTCAGCTAACCTAAGAACTGATTCATCTAAGTAAGAAAACTGCGGATAACTGAATAGTGTAACTAAAGGCAAAGTCACCGATTTCCTTTCCAAGTGCTTTCTAACCTGATCTCAAATACAAGGCAAAATTACTCAAAGCAAGGAAATATTTTGGCATTAAATTCTGAGTCACTAGGGTCCTTTTTTAATGATTTCAATATATTAGTTTTAAAAAGCACTCCCAAACAAGACTCGCAGCTTATATACCAGAAGAGTTTGGCTCCCGGGAAAAAATTTCTAAGTACGATCTCAAAAATCTTACAGGGCTATTAAATAATAATCACAGGAATTATTTACACTTAGAGGAACTGTACAAGCTGAGATCAGAGGCGGCAGAAATGCATAAAGCATTAGACTGCCTGCAAGAAAACTGTTATCAGTAATGGTTATTTAATAAACAAAACGAAACACCAAAGAAAGTCTTTACATATTTTTTTTTTTTTTTTAATTTTAGAGAGAGTGTACACAAGCAGAAGAGAGGGGCGGAGGGAGGGAGAGAGGAGGGGGAGGGAGAATCCTAAGCAGGCTCCACACTCAGCATGGAGCCTGACGCCGGGCTCGATCCCACAACCCTGGGATCATGACCTGAGCTGAAATCAAGGGTCAGACACTCAACCGACTGAGCCACCCAGGTGCCCCCTCAAAGGAAGTCTTTAAAGGCAGAAATATACTCTCATCTGTCTCAAATGGGCTGGAAAAACTGCATTTGAACTGACTGAAGGCAAGAAACTTCTCTACTTTTAGGTATCATAATTCCAACCTTGCATCCTACACTTTTTCTTTCCTTGGAAACCTGTAGGACATAGTATGAAACCAATTGTACCAATCTGCTTTTTGAGATTATATAATGGTTTCCTGTAGGTGCGAATATTGGAAAGCTTGGATGGATATAATTTTCACAGAAAATAAATAACACACTGGTAAATTCACCAAAATCTGAACAACAGGTAACTGTAAAGTTCTAAAATCAGAGAAGGGTTTATCAATTATATGTGAATAGAACAAAAATTCTGGTTGTAATCTGACCGCTTTCATTTCTTAAGTCAGCTTTACAGTTCAATGTGATTTGTTGTGAACTGTGATTTAAGAATTTATATAAAGTGATAATCGTTGCCCAGCTTATACACTCATCATGTTTTCACGTCAAGAACACGTACCCAACTTTTACAATCACAGAACAACTGAGTACTAAATTTTTTCAGGGACAATGTCAGAAGAAACAGCACACAAAGATTTTGCAATTGTCAGATTTTAAAACAGTCGAGGAATCATTTCAATTGCAGAATAGGATGGGTACAAATTATTTAAAAATCTGATTAACATTTGTTTTGCAAAAAAGTTTCAAATTCTGGTTTAAAAAAGAAACTGATAGCTCTTGTTTTTCATTGTTTTATATTGCTTTAAAAATGTTTCAGGGATGCCTGGGTGGCTCAGTCAGTTGAGCCTCTGACTCTTGATTTTGGCTCAGGTCATGATCCCAGGGTCGTAGAATCAAGCCCACTGAGCATGGAGCCTACTTAAGATTCCCTTCTTCCCTCCCTTCCTCTCTCTCTCTCTCTCCTTCCTTTCCCTCTGTCCCTCTCCCCCGCTTGTGCTCTCTCTCTCTAAAAAAATTTCCTAGATTTATTTAGGAGTATGGGTCACATTCACATATTCAATTAATACTAACAGCACACAGTAGGTGCTGTACCAGTGATGTGAATGACTGGTGAATAACTGTGTGGGGTTACAGGGTACAGACTGGAAACACACTGGAGGCTCCTGAGGTGACAGCATGTGAGTCAGAGTGTGAGAGAAAGAACAGTATGAGTGTCTGGACAATTAGAAGAAACGGTTTTTGATTATATGATCTCACATATATAAATGGCTAATATGTTCAGAGGCTAAAGTTAGCATGTTCTTTTTAATTGTAGCAAACTTTTCAGGATATGCAGATTATAACTAGGATAGGTGTCTATTAACCATAAAGCCCAATTATTAAAATAGTATACCCAAAATAATAATTTGAATCTGAATTCGTCTAAATGTTTATCAAGGCTTATAAAAAATGTTTGCAAATTGCAAGTTACTGTGAATTTTTTTTTTTTTTTTGTAATTTTTATTTATTTTCAGAGAAAGAGAGTGCACTTGCGCTTGCATAGGGGAGGGACAGAAAAAGAGGGAGAGAGAATCCCAAGCAGGCTCTGTGTTGTTTGTATATAGTTTTTGTCCACTTAGAATTCACAGTAACTTGTGGGGCATCTGGGTGGCTCAGTCTGTTAAGCGCGGACTCTTGATTTCGGCTCAGGTCATAATCTCATGGTTTCTCAGAGCGAGCCCCGTGTCAGGTTCCTTGCTAACAGTGCAGGCCTGATTGGGATTCTTGATCTCCCTCTGCCCCTCCCTCACTCTTGCTCTCTCTCTCAAAATAAATAATCTTAAAAAAAAAATCTTTTAAAAAAAAGGAAACACTTTAATACAAAAAATATTAAGATAAAGAAGTTCAAAGCACAGTGATAATAGGTTTGATTTGATTCACCAAGAAAATATATCATCTCTTAATCTGTATATATAGAATAATATACTTAAAATCTACAAAACAAAAATTAGTAGTACTAATTTTTAGAGAAATAGCTAAATACATAATCATGTGGAATACTTCTCTTAATAAATGATAGACAAGACAAAAAAATCAATAAGATTTGAATATATAAAAGATATGAAGTTTAATCCAATGAATACAGAGTATATTAAATACTGCACGCAACTACGGAATATATTTTCTTTTCAAACACATAATGACACGGTGCATTTTAAGAAATCTGCCTCCCTACTGGGCCATAAAACAAATTTCTCAACACATTTCAAGAAATGGGTATCATATAGGTGTTCCCTGACCACAGTACGATTAGGCTAGAAATCTGGAACAAAGAAAAAAACTAGGGAAAAAATACATACAGATATTAAGAAATACTTCTAAATGACTCTTGGGTTAAAAAAGAAATAATGGAAAATACTCTCAATTGCATTGTAATAAAAATACCACATATCAAAACTTGTGGGATACAGCTAAAGCAGCATGTGGAGGAAAATATATAATCTTAAATATGCTTATACCGTCCCAGAAGTGAGGATGAGAATAAGCTAAGCAAAGGTAGGAAAAGTAATGCAAAATAAACCCAAAGAAAACCAAAAGGGGAAAAGGTAAGAGCAAACATTAATAAAATAGAAAACAAAATACAACAGAGAAAATTAATGAAGTAAAAAATATGCCCTTTTTAAAAAGACTTTAAAAACTGAAAAATCTCTGGTGAGAAAAATCAGAGAGAAAATAAAGGCACAAACAAACAACATGAGGAATAAAAGGGGGAAATAATACACATTCAGGAGAGATTAAGAGATTATATTTAAACAAGTCTCTGCCAAAAATTTGAAAATTTAGATGAAATGGACAACTTCTGACATAAATACATTAAAAAATAGTTCTATAATGATTCAAAACATTGAAATAGTGGTCAAAAATCTTCTCAAAAAGAAAACTCTAGGCACCCAGATAATTTTAATGTTGAGTTCCATCAAATTCAAGGAATAAATAGTTCTAAATTCATATAAATTATTCTACAGGAAATAGCACATAGACATGAGTAGAGAAGAAGGAAAATTATAGGTCAGTATTGATAACGGAGGTAGATGCTAAAATCCTAAACAAAGTCTTAGCAACTCTACTATGTATAAAAAAGGTATTGCACCATGACAAGGCTATGTTTATACTAGGAATGCAAAGTTGTTTTAACATTAGAAACTTGACTGTAATTCACTACATAAACACATTTAAAAGAAAAATGATATCACCTTTTCAAAAAATGCAGAAAGAGTATCTGATAAAATTAACATGCATTCATGAGAAAGGAAAAACAAATCCTCCATCAGATGTTAAAGGGTGTCCCAGAACACCAATAGCAGGGGTCAGTAAGCTATAGCCTGCAGCCAAATCTGCTCGATTTTTTTTTAATGTTTATTTATTTTGAGAGAGAGAGAGAGAAAGGGGCAGAGGGAAAGAGAGAGAGAATCCCAAGTCATTTCCACGCTGTCAGCACAGTGCCCAACGCACGGCTGGATCCCACACAACGTGAGATCACGACTAAGCTGAAATCAAGAGTTGGGTGCTTAACCAACTGAGCCACCCAGGCACCCCTGGCCTACTGTCTTTCTTCTTCTTCTTCTTCTTTAATGTTTATTTATTTCTGAGAGAGAGAAAGAGAGAGAGCGAGTGCAAGAGAGCAGGGGAAGGGCGCAGAGAGAGGGAGGCAGAGGATCTGAGGTGGGCTCTTGCTAACAGCAGAAAGCCTCACTCAGCGTGGGGCTCAAATTCACGAACCTTGAGATCATGACCTGAGACGAGGTCACACACTCAACCGAATGAGCCACCCAGGCACCCTTGCACTGCTGCTTTCTTAATAAAGTTTTACTGGAACACAGCCATGCCTGTTCATTTATATAGTGTCTGTGGCTACTATCCAATGGCACAAGGGTCATGAGCGACCGTGGCCTGAAAAGCCTAAAATATTTACTCTCTGGCTCTTCACAGGCGAAGTTTACCGATTCTGACATATGGCAAACACGCTACCACAAAGTCAGGTTGTACCACTGATGGAGTAGCTTGGAAACATCCGCTTTTAAAAGGTGAAAATACTATCTTACCTTTTGTAGAGTGGTAAATAATGACTTGGAATTATTTTTAGAATTGGCCGGCACTGCTGTCTTATTTAATTTCAACTCCTTTTCACATCGTGCCAATTCCTTTTTGAGTTTCTCTCTTCGTTGTTGGTCTGCATCTGAGGGGGAAAACAAATCTTTTAAAATGTAGAACAAAATGGAAAAATTAAGGTCTTGGTCGTGGAAGAGGCATAAAGGGCACTTTTTTTTTTTTTGCTAAAAAATGTTTACACTATTGATATATAAATAAAAATCCAAATACGTTTCTGTATAGAGAAGCTAACAAATACTTAATTTACAGAAACTGTAAGTGCATTAGTTATTTTTAAAAAGTGTTTATTTATTGAGAGAGAGAGCGCACATGTGTGTGTGCAAGCAAGTGGGGAAGAGGTAGACAGAGAGAGAGAGAGAGAGAGAGAGAGATAGACAGAGAGACAGAGAGACAGACAGAAAGAGAGAGAATCCTAAGCAGGCTCCAGGCTCAGTGCAACGCCCAATGCAGGGTTTGATCTCACAAGCCTAAGATCATGACCTGAGGCGAAATCAAGAGTTAGATGCTTAACTGACTGAGCCACCCAGGTGCCCCTGCATTAACTATTTAAAGAGCATAAACAAGATGTGACATTTTGGCTCCTGGTTAAGCCTAAGAGCTCAAGAAAGCAATTCCTAGCTGATATTCAGAGATATGAAAGTTAGAAAGCTTGATGTGTTGTAACTCTGTCGTTACTAAATGCAGAGTCTGAGTTGATCCACAGACTCAGCCAAATGCAGTATTATTGTCAATACTATCACATACAAATTTAAGTTTTATAAATGACTTAAAAAATAACATTATTTGCAATCAGGATAACGGATTTCTACTTCTCTTAACTGCTATTATTTGAAAATATAAATGAAAACAGTGGTTTCACACTTTAGGATGCAAGTCACGTACTGAGTTGTTATCAAAGATTTATCATTGTATAAAGGCTGAAAATAGCAAAATGAAAGCTAGTCAAATTTCAGAGTTAAATATAAACAAAATGAAATTGTATTTTCATATAAAATTAAAAATTTAACATATACTTTTTATTGGAACTTATCCCAATTTAATGGACAGTATAATTTCAAGTTTCAAATCACTCTGATTTGAATCAGAATTTATAAAAAATTTCTATAAGCTTAAAAAACAAAGGTAATTTATATGTATATTTAAAGTTTGAACTAGGGACACCTGGGTGGCTCATTCGGTTGAGCGTCTGACTTCAGCTCAGGTCATGATCTCATGGTTCCTGAGTTTGAGCCCCGCATCGGGCTCCATGCTGACAGTGCGAAGCCTACTTGGGATTCTCTCTCTCTCTCTCTCTCTCTCTCTCTCTCTCTCTCTCTGCCCCTTTCCTACTTGCTCTCTGTCTCTCTCTCTCAAAAATAAATAAATTAAAAAAAATTTTAAAAATTACAAGCATGCTAAAGTAAATACATTTATTATTTAAAATGTAGAGTGAAATATAGATGACTCTTGAACAACATGGGTCCACTTGTACATGGATTTTGTGCAATACAGTAATGTAAATATCTTTTCTCTCCCTTGTGATTTCTTTTTTAAACCTAATTAGTAATTTGGCCATTTTTTAAAATGATTTTTTATTTTTAAGTAAACTCTACACCCAATGTGGGACTCAAACTTACAACCCCAAGATGAAGAGTTGCATGCTCTACCGACTGAACCAGCCAGGTTCCCCCTACCTTGTGATTTTCTTAATAATATTTTCTCTCTAGCTTACTTTATTGTAGCAATACAGTATATAATACATGTAACACACAAAGTATGTGTTAATTGACTATGTTATCAGTAACGTCAACAGTAGACTCTTAGTAAAGTTTTTGGGGAGTCACAAGTTATACAGGGATTTTTGACTATGTCAGGGGGTTGGTACCCTAAACCCCACATTGCTTAAGGGACAACTTATTACTTTCAGCTTATTCTATCCTCAAATACTTGCTTAATGAATGTATTAACTACATTAAAGCAGATGACGTCTGTAGAGTGAAATAAATAGAACTTTCTCAGATCTATTATCTTACTCATAGGTAAAAGGAGTAAAAAAATATGACAACAGAGTCCCTAACACTATCAATTTTTAAATACTTTCATATTACCAAATCTGTCCAACCTGTTCATTTAAGTAAAGCCTTCTAATACCATATACAAAAACAACTCACAGACCTAAATGTTAGAGCTTAAACTATAAAACTCTTAGAAGAAGACAGAAGTGTAAATCTTCAGGACCTTGGGTTAGTCAGATTTCTTAGACACAACAACCAAAAAGCACAAGAAAGTAAAAAAAATTACTTAGTCAAAATGAAAAATTTTTATACTTTTTCGAAACACAAATCCTAAGAAAATAAAAAGGCAAGTCACAGATGGGGAAAAATACTTGCAAATCATATAGTTAATAAGGGATTGCATGCAAAATATATAAATAATATACAACTCAATAATAAGACAACCCAATTAAAAATTGGACAAAAGATCTGAATATTTACCAAAGACATACAAATGGCTAATAAGCATACAGAAAAAAGGCTCTACATCATTAATCATGAGGAAAATGCAAATTTAAACCATAATAAGATACCACCTTCACACCCACTGGATGGCTATAATGAAAAAGGGAGTCAAAAGGGGCAGGTGCCTGGCTGGCTCTCAGTTGGAAGAGCATGTGACTCTCTTGACCTCAGGGTCATGAGTTTGAGCCCCACATTAAGTGTAGAGATTACTAAAAAAAAGAAAAAAAACTTAAAAAAAAAAAGCGGGGAGCCCAAAACAAGCGTTAGCAAGGATGTGGAATAACTGAAATCCTAATGTGTTGGAGGTAAGAATGTAAAAAGGCACAGCCCCTTTGGAAAACAGTTTGGCAGTTTCTTTAAGAATTGAATATACTTTGGGGCACCTGGGTGGCTCAGTCGGCTAAGCATCCAACTATTGATTGTGGCTCAGGTCATGATTGCATGGTTTGTGGGTTCAAGCCCCAAATCAGGCTCTGCAGAGCCTGTTTGGGAGTCTCTCTCTCTCCCTCTCACTCTGCCCCTCCCCCATTCGCACATGTGCATTCTCTCTCAAAATAAATAAACTTAAAAAAATCATTAAAAAAGTTAAATATAATTTTACCTATGACCCAGCAATTCCACTCTCTGGTATATACTCAAAAGAGATGAAAACTTATGTCTACACAAAAGACTGGTACATGAATGTTCTTAGCAGTGCTACTCATAATAGCCAAAAACCCAGAAATGATGCAAATATCCATCAGCTGATACCAGACAAAATGTGGTATTATCTATACAATTTAGCAATACTATACCAATACTAATACTACTTAGCAATTAAATGAAGTACTGATACAATCTAAGGAAAAGGTGAATCTAGAAAACATTATGCTAAGTGAGAAGTCTAATGTAAAAAACCAGAGTGATTCAGTTTCTATGAAATGTCCAAAAAAGAAAAATCTATAGATTAGTAGTTTCCTGAGGCTAGGGGTGGCCATAGAAAGCAGCTGCAAATGGGTACAAAAGATCTTTCTGGGCTGACATAAATGTTCTAAAAGTGGTTTGTGCTAATGCCTGTACAATTAAAAAAATTTTTTTAACATTTATTCATTTTTTGAGAGAAAGAGAGACAGAGTGTGAGTGGGGGGTTACAGAGAGCGAGGGAGACACAGAATCTGAAACAGGCTCCAGACTCTCAGCTGTCAGCATAGAGCCCAATGTGGGGGGGGGGGGGGGGGCTCAAACTCACAAACTGAGATCGTAACCTGAGCCAAAGTCAGATGCTTAACCGACTAAGCCACCCAGGTGCCCCTATGCAATTTTTAAACTTAGTAAAAATCAGTGAATTTTATGGTATGCAAATCATTTGTCAATAAAACTGCTATAAAAAGTAAAGTCTTTTAATGCATTCGATTTATGGGACTATTTGATCAATTCAACAAACTCTGTAGAGCTATTCTAGTGTAGATACTATGAAGATTGAAATGATCAAATCAGTAGTAGTCTGTTAGATAGAAGAATGTATCTTATAAAAACAGATGGCTTAAACCCAGAGATTTCCTTTTTAAAAAGTGTCTATAAAATGTGTTTCTAAGTTATATTAATTATAATGAGCATCAGCTCTATAACACAAGAATAATGAATATTAATTACACTTTAGTTTGGTGATAACAATCTTTGTAATTCTTCTGGCCATCACAATTTTCTTCATTGACATGGCAAAAAAGAAAACCTCTTGTCTCAAATCACTGAAAGCAGAAAATACCGTGTGATAAATAAGCACTAGCTAACTCTAAATTCCAAAAACCAAAAATAGGAGCAATTCTTTAAATACAACCTATATGCTGTCAACTCTCAAATTTTTTTCTGCATCCTGGACCTCTCTCCTGAACTCCAGACTCAAACTCCGACTACCTCCTTAAGATCTCCATTTGGCTATCTAATAGATATTTATTTCAAACTATTATAACGACCACGAGTGAGCTCTTGATTCACTTCCTCCCCCAAACCTCTTCCTATCATATCCCTCATTTCAGTAAATTAGAACCTATTTTGATTGACAGGCTCTAAATGTTGGGAGTCCTCCTTGACTCCTCTTTTTCCTCATACCCTATCCACATCCAACCCATCAGTAAGTACTGTTGACATGCATTTGAAATGTTTCCAGAATGCAGCCATTTCACACTTCCTCTACTGCAACCACTTTGGTCCAAGTCACCATTATTTCTTCTCTTTTTTCTTTTCTTTTCTTTTTTCTTTTCTTTTCTTTTCTTTTCTTTTTTCTTCCTTCCTTCCTTCCTTCCTTCCTTCCTTCCTTCCTTCCTTCCTTCCTTCCTTCCCTCTCTTTCTCCCTTTTTTCTTTCTTTCTTTTCTTCTTTCTTTTTCTTCTTTCTTTTCATTCATTCATTCGTTCATTCATTCATTCAAGTAAGCTCTACACCCAAAGTGGGGCTTGAATTCGCGACCCCAAGATGAAGAGTCGCATGCCCTACTGAGTCAGCTAGGTGCCCCAAGTCACCATTATTTCTTATCTGCATTCCTGTCTCCTAACTAGTCATTCTGCTTCTACCATTGCCCCTTACAGACTGTTCTCAATTCAGTAGCCAGAGAGGTGCTTTTAAAAGTTAAACTGGCTCTATTACTGTTCTACTCAAGACCCTCCAATGGCTTCCAATTTCATCCAGAGTGAAAGCCAAAGTGCTCACAATGGCCATAGCCCACCAGGTCTGCTCTCCCTGTCCCACCTCAATAACTTCCCCTCCTAGCACTCTTCAGCAGGCCCATTTCACATCAGCTATGTAGCTTTCCTTGCTGTTCCCTGAACACACAGATCACGATGCCATTTCAAGGCTTTTGTAATTGCTATTTCCTTGGTCTTGACTGTTCTTCTTCCCCCATTTACCCACTTGCCTCTCCTTTAATTCTTTCAGGTTTCTGCTCATTTTATCAGTGAGGCATTCTCCAGCAGACTCTCAATGTCTCTTATCCTGCTTGATTTTTTTCTATTGCATTTATTACCTTCTGACATACTCTGTATTTACTTTTTTCTTTGTATTTACTTATTGTCTCCTTCAACTAGAATGCAAGTTCTATAAAAGCAAGTAGAACAGTATCCAGCACATAGTAGGTACCTAATAAATATTTGCTGAATTAATCAACAAATAAATTCTAGTGAACTAAACAACATATTATGCAAAATACCTGATTATTTTAAATTGGTGAATATGGATTTTAGATCCCAGGGTTTGGTTCAGTAAGGGGATTAATACATATATTCAGGCAGGCTTTTTATTACTTAAACTAAATAAAAAAGAGATAATCTTATTTTATATATTTATTGTTCAGGAAATTAATATCTGTATGAAAACTAAGCAAAACTTTCCCATTTAGAGGTGATTCTAGTTAAATAGGATTGTCTGATAATGACAATTGGGTAAAAACATCTTTTATTTATTTTTTTTTTTTTTGAGAGAGAGAGTGAGAGCGAGAGCAGAGGAAGGGCAGAGGGAGAGGAACAAAAAGAATCTTAAGCAGGCTCCATGCCCAGCGCAGAGGTCAACATGTGGCTCGATCCCACAACCCTGGGATCATGACCTGAGCTGAAATCAAGAGTCGGACACTTAATCGACTGAGCCACCCAGATGCTCCAGGTAAAAACATCTTAGTGCAAATGATTCAGATTTTTAAAAAAGATTCAATTTAGCTATCTAGCTATTATTTCATTTTCTTGTGTGTGTGATCTCTATACCTAACGGGGGGTCAAACTCATGACCCCTGAGATAAGAGTCACGTGTTCTACCAACTGAGCCAGCCAGGTGCCCCAAATGATTCAGATTTTTTTAAGCTGGTAAATACTAAGCCAGTTTTTTGTGCTATAAAACATCATTAATATGATACAGAAGAAAAAATATACACCACAGAAATTAAAAATCTGGAAAGATCTTAGATATTATCTAATTACCTTTCATTTTACAAGAGTGGAGGGTAAGAAATAAAATGACTTGCCCACATAACTTGAATGCTGTGGTCAATTTAGTCTGTAAAAACATACTTAATTCTGTACTCTTGCCTAAAACGCCTTTATTCCTCTTATAAAATTATTTGAACTCCAAGATTCCTTCAAAGATATGGGAGCCTACAGTAGGGCCTGTTACAAACTTACGTTTGTACATAAGGGAATACACAGAAGGAGGAGAATAAAAAGTGCCAGGTACAGGACCTGCAAAGACACTGTGCTCACTGAATGGCAGCTGGTGGCAATTGGCTCAGCTTAAAGGTCCTCTCGTTCCACTAAGAAGATATCCAAGAAGAGACCGGGTTCAAACGATCCTGCAGTCTTTGATCTTTCCCAGGTTGCACCTAAGGGGCATTTCCCTACCTATGGTCTCATTCGTTCATCACTTAGGATGCACTACCTTGGGCTGATACTTATTTTTTAATATGGAAATCCTCTCTGATTTTGTCTTATTAGTAATACTGAATTACTAGTAATACTAATGATCTACTACTAGACAAGCACAGGCCATGTCCTTTGGCTATTTTTAAGTATATATTTCCTGATTTGAACTCAAAGACTTCAAATGGTATCTTTTAGAACATTTTAAATAGGAATTTCAAATTTTGTGATCTGATTATTTCCTTAGTAAAGATTATTTAGAAATCTTGGGTCACTATAGCTTTTCACATACATATAACTATCAAGCTTATCAGTTAAGCTATTAGGATACAAATAGTAGACAATATCTATCTGGAGAAAAATGCTGGTTATGGTAGTTTAATGAATCATTCACTAACCTTAAAAAGCCAAGGGAAATGAGAATCCTTGGCAAGCCCTTTAGAACTACCTAATTTTTCTTTTTTTTTAAATTTATATCCAAATTAGTTAGCATACAGAGCAATAATGATTTCAGGAGTAGATTCAGTGATTCATCCCCTACATATAACACCCAGTGCCCATTCCAACAAGTGTCTTCCTCAATGCCCCTTACCCATTTAGCCCACCCCCCACCCAACACCCCTCCAGCAACCCTATTTGTTCTCTATATTTAAGAGTCTCTTACGATTTGCCCCCTCCCTGTTTTTATATTATTTTTGCTTCCCTTCCCCTATTTCACCTGTTTTGTATCTTAAATTCCACATAGGAGTGGAGTCACATATATATGTGAAATTAGTCAAGACTAATTTTGCTTAGCATAATACCCTCTAGTTCTATCCATGTTGTTGCAAATGTCCAGATTTCATTCTTTTTGATTGTCAAGTAATACTCCATTATATATGTATATATTTATATATTTTATATACATACACATATATATTTGTATGTATAGAATTTATACACACACACACACACATCTTCTTTATCCATTCATCAGTCGATGGACATTTGGGCTCTTTCCATACTTTGGCTATTGTCGATAGTGTTACTATAAACATTGGGGTACATGTGCCCCTATGAATCAGCACTCCTGTATCCTTTGCATAAATACCTAGTAGTGCAATCGCTAGATCATAGGGTAGTTCTATTTTTAAGTTTTTGAGGAACCTCCATACTGTTTTCCAGAGTGGCTGCATGAGTTTGCATTCCCACCAACAGCACAATAGGGTTCCTCTTTTTCCACATCCTCACCAACATCTTTGTTTCCTGAGTTATTAATTTTAGCCATTCTGACAGGTGTGAGGTGGTATCTCATTGTGGTTTTGATTTGTATTTCCCTGTTGATGAGTGATGTTCAGCATTTTTTCGTGTGTCGGTTGGCCATCTGGATGTCTTCCTTGGAAAAGTGTCTATTCATGTCTTTTGCCCATTTCTTCACTGGATTATTTGTTTTTTGGGTGTTGAGTTTGATAAGTTCTTTATAGATATGGGAAGTACTACCTTAATTTTTATACGTAGGAATGAAATCCAGAAAAGTTAAATAATTTATCTAAAGTCACACAGCAATTCAGTGGCAAAGCCTGGGCTGAATTCTAAGTTCCAAACTTTGAAATACAAGCTTCTTTTATTTACAGATAATTTTTAAAAGTTAGAAAATGCTTCCTCAAAAGGCAATATATCAACACCCATTAGGATAGCTACTGTCAAAAGAAAATAACAAGTGTTGGGAAGGATGTGGAAAAACTGGAACACTTGTACACTATTGGTGGAAATGTAAAATGATGTAGCTGGTATACAAAAATACCATGGGGGTTTTTTCACAAAATTAAAAATAGAATTACCATATGATCTAGCAAGTTCACCTCTGGGTATATATGCAAAAGAACTGAAAGCAGAGTGTCAAAGAGATATTTGTACATCCACACCCACAGAATTATTCACACTAAGCAAAAGGTGGAAACAACCCAAGTGTTTACCGACTTACAATTGTATCAACAAAAAATCTTTAAAAAGAAAGGAGATTCTAACATATGTTACAACATGGATGAAATTCAAGCACATTATGCTAAGTAAAATAAGCCATCCACAAAAGGAAAACTACTGGATGGTTGTACTTACATGATGTACCAGAGTAGTCAAATTCAGAGAGACAGAAAATAGAATGGTAGTTGCAAGGGGGGTTTGGAGCAGTTATTCTGCCGGGTACGAAGTTTCAGTTTTGCAAGATAAAAAGGGTTTTAGAAATGGACGGTGGACGGTTGTACCGAAATATGAACGCGGCTAATGCCACTGAAATGGTTAAGATGGTTAGACTTAAAAATTGTTATGATGGTAAATTTTATGTTATGTGTAGTTTAGTTCAAAAGTCAACATGTCAAAAATTACTTACATTTGATGCTGGCACTCATGCTTAATGGAACTGAGCAGTCTACGGCAGCTGAAAGAAAAAAAATAGTTGTTCAGTATATTCTTAACATTTATAAATGACAACAAATATCAAATGTGGAAATCACAAAAAGTTCCAGAATTTGCAGTTCCTTGTTTTGATTTTTATGGTACCTCTAGAAGCGAAAAACACAATATCCTTGAGAAAAAAAAAAAAAAAAAACCACTGGTTGGGATTAACAGCTCATTGGATACTGCAGAAGGAAATATTAGTGAACTTAAAAACATAGCAATATAAACTATTCAAAATGAAACGGAGTAAAGGAAGACTGGAAAATAAATGCACAGAGCGTCCCTGACCTAACCTACCTGAATCATGCACTTAACATACCTGTAATTGGGAGTCCCAAAACAAGTTCCTCCAAAAAAGCAAAATTAGACGCCCCACGCCACCTGATTTCAAGATTTACTGTAATGCTATAGTAACTAAGCAATATGCTAATATAATAAAGACACAGAAGATCAATGGAACTGAAGAGTAAGTCCAGAAATATACCCTCAAATATGGTCACCTGTCTTTCAAAAACTGCCAAGGCAATTCAACATAGAAAGGACAATCTTGGGGAGCATGGGTGGCTTGCTGGTTGAGCCCCCCACTCTTGATTTTGGTCATGGAATCGAGCCCTGTATCAGGCTCAATGCTGAGCGTGAAGCCCCCTTAAGATTCTCTGTCTCTCTCATTCTCTCCCTCTACCCCTCTCCCCTGCCTGTACTCTCTCTCTCTCTTTGTCTAAAATTAAAGAATAACAAAAAACAAACGAAAAAAAAGGACAATCTTTTCAACAAATGATACTGGAAGTATTTGGATATTCATAGGCAAAAAAAAAATTACTCCTTATATCATATATACAAAGTCACTCAAAACGGATCACAAACTTAAAAAAAAAATGTAGGAACTAAAACTTACACTTCTAAAAGACAAAGAAAATCCTAGTGACCTAAAATTAATGAAAGATTTAAAATTTTTTTTTTTGTTTTATTTTTGAGAGAGAGAGAGAGAGCGCGCGTGCGCAAGCAGGGGAGGAACAGAAAGAGAGAGGGACAAAGGATCCAAAGTGGGATCCACACTAGCACACTCTGAGCCCAATGTGGGGCTTGAAGTCATATGCTGCAAGATCAGGACATGAGCCAAAGCTGGCCGGTCAACCAACTAAGCCACCCAAGTACCCCAGGAAAAGATTTCTTTTTTTTTTTTTTTCAACGTTTCTTTATTTTTGGGACAGACAGAGACAGAGCATGAACGGGGGAGGGGCAGAGAGAGAGGGAGACACAGAATCGGAAACAGGCTCCAGGCTCTGAGCCATCAGCCCAGAGCCTGACGCGGGGCTTGAACTCACGGACCGCGAGATCGTGACCTGGCTGAAGTCGGACGCTTAACCGACTGCGCCACCCAGGCGCCCCGGAAAAGATTTCTTAAACAGGATATGAAAAGTATAAACTACTACTTTTAAATTTTTTTTAAGTTTATTTACTTATTTTGGGAGAGACAGAGAAGGTGAGCAGGGAAGGGGCAGAAAGAAAGGGAGAATCCCAAGCAGGCTCTATGTGCTGTCAGCGCAGAGCCTGATGAGGAGCTCAAACTCATGAAACTGTGAGATAACGATCTGATCCAAAATCAAGAGTTGGATGTTTGACTGACTGAATTACCCAGGCACCCCTGAAAAGTTAAACTATTAAAACAATCGAAAAACTGAACTTGATTTCACATGTCACAAAATATAATTTTTCTCTAGATTTCTCAATCATTTAAAATATAAACTTCAGGGGCACCTGGGTGGCTCAGTTGGTTAAGCAACCAATTTTGGCTCAGGTCATGATCTCACAGTTTGTGGGTTCGAGCCCCACATCGGGCTCCGTGCTGACAGCTCAGAGCCTGCTTCCGATTCTGTGTCTCCCTCTCTCTGCCCCTCCTCTGCTCATGCTCTCTCAAAAATAAATAAATGTTAAAAAAATAAAACAAAACAAAATAAAATAAATAAATAAAACATAAACTTCATAAAACATTAACTAAAATTTAAAACTTTAGCTCTTCCAGGCACCTGGATGGCTCAGTTGGTTAAGCGTCCAACTCTTGATTTCAGCTCAGGTCATGATCTCAGCATTTGTGAGATTAAGCCCTGTATCAGGCTCTGCGCAATCAGCTTGGAATTTTTCACCGCCCCCCCCCCCCGCCCCCTGCCCCGCAACTCACGTGTGCTCTTTCTCTCTCTCTCAAAATAAATATTAAAAAAAATAAAAAACACAAACTTTAGCTCTTCGAATGAGAAGATAAAAACTTTTTTAGAAGACATTAGTGAAAAACTGGTGAAATTAGAGAAATACAAGCTAAAACCTGATGAGCCACCACTATGTCTCCACTAGAATGGCTACGAAAGGAAGTACTGTTCTGGTGAGGATGTACAAGTGACAGAAATACACAATGGCAGTCACTCTGGAAAACAGTTTGGCAGTTTCTTACAAAGTTAAACATGTACTTACCATTTTACCCCACAATTCCGCTCCTAGTGAATAAATTTAATCAAGTAAAATGGAAGCATGTGTTCAAAGACTGTATGTGAAGATTGTATGCTTTACTCCTAATGGCCAAAAGTGAGTCAAAACAATCCAAATATCCACCAACTGATGAATACATAAACAAATTACGGTATAGTCACTGACTGGAAAACTACTTAGCAATAAAAAGAACTACTGATGCACACACCAACATGGATTAGTCTCCAAACCGTTAGCTAATTCAAAGAAGCTAGACACAAAACGATTCATACTGTATGATTCCACTTATATGAAATTCTAGGAAAGGAAAAGTATAGTCATAGAAAGCAGATCAGTGGTTGCCAGGGATTGAAGGAGGAGACCGATTGCAAAGGACTAGGGAGAACTTTTTAGGATGATGGAAATGTTCTACATCAGGGGTCAGTGAACGTTTTCTGTAAAGGGACAGATGGTAAACTTTTCAGGCTTCGCAGAGTGATATGGTCTCTGTCACAGCTAGTCGACTCTGCCTTTTAGTGCAAAAACCACCACAGACGATATGTCCAAGAATGAACACGATTGCCTTTATATCTGGACAATGAAAGTTGAATTTTATGTGACTTTCACATGTTACAAAATATTGCTCTTTTGATTTTTTTCTGACCACTTAAAAATATAAATATAAATATTATTTCTAGTTCAAGACCTGTACAAAAATAGGTGGTGGGAGGGTCTGACCAACAAGCTGTAGTTGGCTCGTCCCTGTTACAGAATGACTGTTGTGGTGATCATACAAATGGATATATGTTCCAAAACACAGATACTTAACTGTACACTTAAAATTAGTCATTTTATTATATATAAGTTATTATCTCAACAAAGCAACCAAAAAGAAAAAAAAGAGCAGCTGGTATCTTCTTTGTACAATTTCTTTAGATGTGAAAACAAAAGCAGATTATAAACTTTCATTATATTAACATCAATATCTAACCACAAAAATGTATTAGGGATAACACAGGTAAAATGAAATAAGTAGTTATTATATAGATATCACATAGAGTTAACAAAAATGGCATTCTCAATTTTCTATGTATGGAAGTTATAGTTAACAGGTGACATCTTGCTACATGAAACATAAATACATTTATATATAATATATTCATTTCTGCCACAGATTTACCCTAACTAGAAGTGAAGCTGAGGATTTAAATTGGATATAGAAAGTTCACATTTGCACATTTTACCTTTGGCTGAAAGGATTTTATTATAGTGAACAGCCATGTGATTCTTGACCAGGTGGAGAGTACTTAGTCTGAGAGAGGAGGAGTCAGTGCAAAAAGCTAAAAATTAAAACATATTTAATCATTATATATTTAGAATTAATATCAAGTTATGAGAAAAACAAGATATTGATTATTAAGCTCATTTTTATAAAATGTCCTGAAAATTAACATACTGACATATCTGTGATGCTGGGTATGTCCTAGCCTTCACCTTGCACTGGTAACTGACAAGCTCTTGACTACTTGGGTTCAAGCCTTTCTAAGACTGAGAGTTTCGGAAGAGATTCTGGAATATAATCTATTATCATTACATTTACAAAACTATTTCTTATTGACAGACATTTATCTCATAACTAAAAGCGTTTAGCTTGCTTGCCTGATTATAAAATAATGTTAGCATTGTTAATAGTTGAGTAAGTCAAACAAATCCAAAACTCTAAAATTCTCTGCAAAGATTCTTTTCTAAGGGGCGACT
The DNA here is from genome assembly GCF_027475565.1 of Acinonyx jubatus. Taxonomy (NCBI): domain Eukaryota; kingdom Metazoa; phylum Chordata; class Mammalia; order Carnivora; family Felidae; genus Acinonyx; species Acinonyx jubatus. Next base: position 129,491,811 of record NC_069386.1, on the reverse strand, counting down.
TCTAATTTTACACCTGAAAACACGATCAGTTTACTGCACTCTTTTTGAAGTATTAGGAATATATTAAGACAAATACGATCACATAGAAATTCCATAAGCTTCTCAATCTCATCTAAACTGTTTAAAAGATACCTTAGAAATAATTAAGCACTTATATATGAGTGTATAAAATGTAAATAAATCTAGGCATAACTTTTTAAACATTAAAAACCATTTTTGAGAATACATACATATAGTTAAACAAAACCAACAGCTAAAATGGCATATAAAGATTGAAAAGTAAGTGAATATCCTGTCATGACCCCTAGCCTCCCCTCCCAGAAGTATACTCTACTACCATTTTTATGCATCCTTCTAGGGAAATTCTATGCATAATACAAACATATACAGTAACGATAAGCTTGATACTTGTACTACAATTAAAATTTATTGAATAGGTACCGTGCATGCACTGTTCTAGACTCTTCACATGCAAAAGCCATTTAGTCATTATTACCATTTAAAAGAAGTGGAGACCAAGAGAGATGTGAATAAGGTCTTCGAGGTCGCACAGCTGATAAAGGACGCAGTTTAGATGTGAACCAAATCAGCTTCATACCTAGAACCACTATACCTACAGCAGCTCCACACATATATTCTTAAAAAAAAATTTTAGCAAACTACATATTGTTGTTCTTCATCCTGTTTTTCTAATGTATGTATACTTTACATCTAGTTTAAAATTTTTAGTTAAAAATAATTTTTCAACGTTTATGACTCTGCTTTATGTGTATATATACTTTATTACCAGAAATAAGTAAGTTAATTGAAAATGCGATCCGTCTTTCACTTTTAGAGGAACCAGAATCAAAGACTTTTCATGTAAGTAAGGAAAAAAAGATTTTCAATTATTTTGCCTAAAAATGCAGTTTAAATTTTGAAGCTATAATTATAAAAATATATTTTAAGTTCATGTTAAAAATTTAAAGCCTTTAAAGTGTGAAAACACAGAAAATTCAGATTTCCTTTTCATAGGATCGAGAACTCCAGTTGGAAAAGAGGCCCATCGGTGTTTACTCCGGATACAAATTGCATTTTTCAAGTGCTCTTCCCTTTCAGTACCAGTGTCTTTAATAACCTCCTGACCACCATTTTAACAAGGAAGGTAAGCTGTATGCCAGGGTGGTCTGCCAGCAAAGAGTAGAGCTGGGCCGGAGATACAGCAGGGAGTGGGAGGCGACCAGGTCCACGTCCTGGGCACAATAGTAGTGTGAAATGATGGCCTCCTAAATTTTCTCAAGAATTCCTATACTATTTAATTATAATTAACAATACGAGGTTCAATATTGATTACATGAAGTAATTTTTCATCATGTCATACAATTTACAAATAAAGGAAACAAACAGTCAACGTTTTAACAAATAATCTTTTACCATTTAAACACCTCACTTACCATTACTTTTGGTGCTCAAGTGTCCTTTAAATAGGCATGGTGAACCATATCTGGGAAGGACAGAGGTTGCTCTGACTTTTAACAAAACAATATAAATTAGGATAAGTAAAACACATGTTTCACGAAAACAAAAATACTGAGCATTTAAAAATAATAAATCTACCTTTGATTTTAAATATCAGAATTGTTTTATTTTGTTTATTTATTTTTAAGTAGGCTTCACGCCCAGCACGAAACCCAACGTGGGGGTTGAACTCACAACCGAGATCAACAGCTGAGCTGAGATCAAGAGTCGGACACTTACCTGACTGAGCCACCCAGGCGCCCCTCAGAATTGTTAAAATTTTATTCAATCATATTACTAACCAGCAATGATACATCAGACAGACAAAAATTCTTCTGCCATAGATAAAAGGCCTTCTCTTTTAACAAAGTAAGTTGTTTCCAGAACAGGTGTACCTTGAGACTTCAGTTTCACTGGATAAAATGATAACTATATCAATTATGTTATCTGATACATATTAATTTTATTCTGTATACCACTGACCTACCAGATTTTTTAATGATTTTCAGATACAGTTGAAGTGAGATTTTGAGTTAATACATATGTATTAATTATTTAGTTAATCACAGGCCAGTCTGTCCTTAAAAATAATTTTAAGAAAGTAATCCCCGGGGCACCTGGGTGGTTCAGTCAGTTGAGCGTCCAACTTCAGTTCAGGTCATGATCTCACGGTTCGTGGGTTTGAGCCCTGCGTCGGGCTCTGTGCTGACAGCTGGGAGCCTGGAGCCTGCTTTGGATTCTGTGTCTCCCTCCCTCTCTGCCCCTCTCCCACTCACATTCTATCTCTCAAAAATAAATAAATGTGAAAAAAATTAAAATAAAAAGTAATCCCCTTACAAAGCAGTTTAATAAATTAGAAATTATATAATATAATGTCACTATGTAGAAGATATATAAAAATGTCAGAATCAGAACTTAATTATTAAAAGATGTCTTAAAGTTCATCTAGTCCAACTTACTTACACTCTTGTCTGGATCCTATCTCCCCTAAAGTCAGTGTCTCATCTTTCAGACCAGATGGATGGAAAATTAGACATAAACCTCCTCACAAAATTAATTTATTTCCTCCAAAAGTAGATTATGTATTGAGGGGTAACCTTCAAGATAAGAAGGCTGAGTTACAGAGTTTAATGGGATTTAACATGCAAAATATGAATACTGTTATCACTAAGACATGTTTTAAGTGTATAAAATGGTCAGTCTGCCATCAGGTGGGCTGCTATAAGCTATAAAGGCGTGGAGGGGGCACAAAGTCTGGAAGAAATATAGATGACTGAAAATAGAAAAAGAGGTGTCTAGATAGAACTAAAATCCAGGACCAGAGAACAAAGTCTGCTAAAAGAGACTAAAATAGAAAAACAAGTTGAGATCAGAATGTCTGAGAAGATCCTTCTGTATCACAGGCCAGAGAGCAGGAAGGAAAAAAAATTAACTTATTATTTAGGACAAGAGAGATCAAGATTACACCATTTGAATTGGTAATGACAGTCATGAAATTAGCATAGTTTGTTTCTACCAGGAAAGAAGGGAGTCTGAAACCTAAACACACAAAAAAGCAAATTGACCAACAAAAACTCTCAAGCAGACCTTGTGTCTATGGAGGAAAAATAAGTGTTTCACTTTTTGCCTGCCCAGAACCCAATGCCCCTGTATGTGGAGACAGGACCTCAACTTGCCCTTGGGGAACCACTAGCCCTTCACTTTTAGTCCAAGTGGTTCAAGTACAGCTTATTCTACTGCTCAGAGGTGGGCATATAATCCAAATCTGACCAGCTATGCTGAGTGAATCAGGAATGACTATGTGACCCAGGTCCAGCCAATGACACACAATCCTGGGACTTTTACTGGAACCATTAGGAAAGAGACATTCTTTCCACTGGGCTAGAGCCCAGTGCAAGACAGAAATCAGCCTGGAACTTCTGGTGGCCATCTTGCACCATACAAGGGAGACCTATCTGAGAATGAAACCTACCTGGAGAAAAGTGGAAGACAGGAGATTCCTGGTGATATTGCTTGAGTCTCTGGATCTAACTGAAGCTCTACCCTTACCAGACTTTTCTTTATAGGAGCTAAAAATGCTCTAAGCCAGTTTGAATTGGGTTTCTTCACTTGTAGTCAAAAGTTAATTTATTGAATACTAACTGTGCCAGATACTGTTCTAAACACTTGGTAGCTACAAATGTACTTGATCCTTACAACAATCCAATGAGACAGGTATTATCATTGTCCCACTTTATAGATGAAGCACAATGAAGTAAAGCATGTAATTTGCCCACGATTACACAGCAACTATGTGTAACAGATTCAGAGTTTGTGGATCTCAATCCAGGGGAACCTGATAAATGTTATGTGTCCTGACTGTTCCACTGACCAGCCATTCCTCCACCTCTCTCTCGGGCCTCTCTGTTCCCTGAGAAACAATGATATTGAAATCAGGCCAATTAATAACCCTACAATATCCTCTAAGTGCTCAAGTGAAAGGACAGTTACGTATCTCTCACTTTAAATCAAGTTAGAAATGACAAAGCTCAGTGAGGAAGGCATGTTGAAAACCTCGACAGGCCAAATCTAGGCCCCTTGTATCAAACACTTAGCTAAGTTATAAAAATGCAAAGGAAACGTTCTTGAAAGAAATTAAAAGTGCTGCTCCAAGAAACACATAAATGATAAGAAAGTGAAACAGCCTTATTGCTGACACATAGAAAGTATTAGTGGTCTTGAGAGAAGATCAAACCAGCTACAACAGTCCCTTAAGCCAAAGCCTAATCCAGAGCAAGGCCCCAACCCTCTTCATTTCTATGGACTAAGAGGGGTAAAGAAGCTGCAGAAAAGAAGCTTGAGGCTAGCATAGGTTGGTTCAGGAGGTTTAAGGAAAAGAAGCCATCTCCATAGCATAAAAGTATAAAGTGAAGCAGCAAGTTACCCAGAAGATCTAGCTAAGATAATTAATAAGGATGGCTACATTAAACAGATTTTCAACGTAGATGAAACAGCTTTACATTAGAAGAAGATGACATCAAGGACTTTCATAGCTAGAGAGAAGTTCCTGGCTTCAATGCTTCAAAGGACAGGATGACTCTTGTTAGAGGCTAAAGCAGCTGGTGACTTTAAATTGGAGCCAATGCTCATTTACCATTTCAAAAATCCTAGGGCCCTTAAGAGTTATGCTAAATCTACTGTGCTCTATAAATGGAACAGCAAAGCCTAGGTGACAGCACTTCTGTTTACAACATGGTTTGCTGAATATCTATCTATCTATCTATCTACCTACCTACCTACCTACCTACCTACCTACCTTGGTGTTCCTGGGTGGGCTCGATGGATATTTTAAGCCCACTGTTTTGAGGTCTACTGCTCAGAAAAAGATTGCTTTCAAAATATTACTGCTAACTGACAATGCACCTGTTCATCCAAGAGCTCTAATGGAGATGTACAATTAGATTAATGTTGCTTTCATGCCTGCTAACACATTATCCATTCTGCAGCCCAGGGATCAAGGAGTAATTTCAACCTTCGAGTCTTATTATCTAAGAAATACATTTCATAAAGCTTTAGCTGTCATTCCTCTGATGGTTCTGGGCAACAAAAATTGAAAATCTTCTGGAAAGTATTCACCATTCTAGATACCATTGAGAATGTTTGTGATTCATAGGAAGAAGTCAAAATATCAACATTAATAAGTTTGGAAGAAGCTGATTCCAACCCTCACGGATGACTTTGAGGGGTTTAGGACTTTGGTGGAGGAAGTACCTGCAGATGTGATAGAAATAAGAAACCTAGAATTAGAAGTGGAGCCTGAAGACGGGACTGAATTGATGGAATCTCACAATAAAACTTGAACGGATGAGGAGTTGCTTTTTTTTTTAATTTTTTTAATGTTTGTTTATTTTTGAGAGAGAGAGAGAGAGAGAGAGGCAAGTGGGGGAGAGGCACAGAGACAGAGAGAACGAGAGAGAGACAGAGAGAGAGAGAGAGAGAGAGAGAGAGAGAGAGAGAGAGAATCCAAAGCAGGCTCCAGGCTCTGAGCTGTCAGCACAGAGCCCGACATAGGGCTTGAACCCACAGACTGTGAGATCATAACCTGAGCTAAAGTCGACCGCTTAAACGACTAAGTCACCCAGGTGCCCAGAGGAGTTGCTTCTTAAAGATGAGCAAAGTGGTTTCTTGAGATGGAATCTATTCCTGGCAAAGATGCTGTGAAGATTGTTGAAATGACAACCCAGGATTTAGACTATTACATAAACTTGGCTGATAACCAGAGGCAAGGTTTGGGAGGATTGACTCCAGTTTTGAAAGAAGTTCTACTGTGGGTAAAATGCTATCAAAAGGCATCGTTTGTGAACAGAGAAATCGTTCGTGAAAGGAAGAGTCAGCTGATAGGGCAAGGTTCAATGTTTAATGTTGTCTTATTTTAAGGAATACCACAGTCACCCCAACTATCAGCAACTACCACCCTGATCGGCCAGCAGCCATCAACATCAACGCAAGATCGTCCACCAGCAAAAAGAATACCACTTGCTGAACGCTCAGATGATGGTTAGCATTGGTTAGCAATAAAGTATATATATATTTTAATTTATTTTTGAGACAGAGAGAGACAGAGAGCAAGTGGGAGAGGGGCCGAGAGAGAGGGAGACACAGAATCCGAAGCAGGCTTCAGGCTCTGAGCTGTCAGCACAGAGCCTGACGCGGGGCTCGAACTCACGGACCGTGAGATCATGACCTGAGCCGAAGTCGGACGCCCAACCGACTGAGCCACCCAGGCGCCCCAAAGTATTTTTAAATGAGGGTATGTACATTATTTTTTAGACATAATGTTACTGCATACTTAATAGACTACAGTGTAGGGTAAACACAACTTTTATATACACTGGGAAACCAAAAATTTTATTTGACTCAGTTTACTGCGATATTTGCTTTATTGTGGTGGAACGGACCCTGCAGTATGTCCGAGGTATGCCTCTGGACTTTAAATTTTACATGTATCCTTTCCCATGCTCCCACCTCTGCCATGGGATAGTATGTAAAAATAATGGCTCTAAGGTTTCACATTCCTCACCTGGATTCAAAGCCTGTTCTGCCACTTACTATGACCTTGGCAAGCTATATATGACCCTCTTATTTACTGTGAAAAGAGGATAATACCTATCAAGATGTTTTTGTGGATTACATAATGAGATAACTTGGGAGTTGTTTCTGTTACACAGCAAGGATAGCTTATGTTGTAAAATTTCTAAAAAACATAAAAGCATGTTGGTTTGCTTTTTCTGGAACTTACATTGACAGTGTCAGAATATACAGTTTGCTATCAATGGATAGTAATCTCGTATGTTCACAACAGCACTTATTTTGACCAATGATTATGTAATAAAAGCACACTCATATTCAAAAGCGAGACACTGCAAGGAACCATCTAGCAGCTTGGTTTAAAGATACTTTTAGGGGGGTGCTTGGCTGGCTCAGTGGGTAGAGCATGTGATTCTTGATCTTGGGGTGGTAAGTTTGAGCTCCACATTGGGTGGAGAGAGGACTTAAAAATATATACAAATAAATAAAGATACTGGGTCCACTTGACCCAGACAGTATTCAATAAAGGGTAGGTGAATATAGTGATTATGGATTAGTCCTTTGCCGATAACACTGAAGCCAACAACACTGCATCATTTGGAAACATACAAGAAATGCAAAATCTCAGCCCCCAGCAGACCTACTGAATCATAATCTGTTTTTTTAAGTTTATTTATTTTATGGGTGTGTGTGTGTGTGTGTGTGTGTGTGTGTGAGAGAGAGAGAGAGAGAGAGAGAGAGAGAGAGAGAGAGAGAGAGAGCATGAGCGGTGGAGGGAGAGAGAGAGGGAGAGAGAATCGCAAGCAAGCAGGCTTCGCACTGACAGTGCACCACCCAACGCGGGGCTCCATCCCACAAACCATGAGATCACGACCTGAGCCGAGATCAAGAGACCAACTTAACCAACTAAGCCACCCAGGCGCCCCCATAATCTGCATTTTAACACGATTCCCAGGGGATTCCTATTCACATTAAAGTTAAAGAATCCCTGGGTTATTTGTTTTGTGGGGAGGACGGTGGTTACAGAAGGGAAGATTTCGTATTTAACCGATTACTTAAAATGTGCCAGGAGTTATATATTATCCGCATTTAAACTTCAAGAACTCTATGACATGGACATTTTACTGTCACATTCGAGAGATGAGGAAATTGAGGGTCGTCCTTGCGGAGAGCAAGGGAGCTTGATCTGGGGGACCTAAATTTAGTTCCTCTGCCTCGGAGCCACCGAGGTAAGAAAGGCTGCATCCGCCGAGTTCAAGAGACCGGGCCTCGAGCAGTCAGGGCCACAAATTCTGAGCAGGCAGGACCTCGTCCTCCTGTGCGCGGGTTAACACTGGGGCCAAAAGTGGCGAGTCAACAGGGGACCTGGAACCCCCAGGGCGCAGCCCCGACCCGCGCCCACGCGCCACGGATCCCGGACCCCAGGCCCGGTTACGCGGCGGCGCGAGGCGGCGATCGCCCTTGAGAGTTCCCTTTACCTCTCCGGCTGCCATTCATGCTTAGATCCTCTTGCAGCCGCCGTGAGGACACGCCGGACCCCCTTAGGTCCTTCCCCGGGCAGGGTCAGCCCCCGCAGCAGGGGACTGGCGCGCAGGAGCCCGCGCAGGGCGGCAGCCGCTGGAGACCGTCGCTAGTCCCGTTGCTAAGGGCCGGGGCCGCGGCGCCGGGATTGTGACGTCACCGCGCAGGGACGTGCTCTCCCGCAGCCGAGCTCCTGGGGGTACGCGGAGGGAGGGGGAGAGCAGTTGAGGATTGTGGAGTGGGGAACGAGGGGAGGCGGCCTTTACTGGGCGGGGAAAGTGTCCCAAACACCGGTCTGTGGCCCTGGGATCCTGCCAGTCGTCCACAGAGCCGCCTCCTGTCGGGAGGTAAGTCACCAGCACCTGGCAGGTCTTGTCCCTGCGGGAAGAGTGGGAGACAAGGTGGCCTCATCTGGTATCCACGTCCCCTGGGTCCCGGAAAAAAATCAAAAGCAAATGTTGGTTGAGGTCAGGGTAACATTTAGCCAGTTCCCAATAGTTAAATTTCGGAGCAGTGAGCGAACATTGGGATTAGTGAAAATCCTGGGGGTGAAAGATATCTATATATTTACCTCTTGATTTTTAACCTCAAGAATCAGTTTGCATTTCCTTTCTGCTTACTGAGCACTACCCCTCTTCCCTCCCCACCCCCAGCCTTTTTCATCTTAAGGCTCCAATATGTTTTTCTTTAGGCTGGCAGAGAGTTGCAGTATGAACAAGGCCTTGATTGATCTGTGGCTTTCTACAATTTGTTTAATGTTGAAGCAGTTACCTAGCTTTGGATCCTTGCAAATAAAATCATAATAGGGCAGGGAACATTCTGTAACCTGGTGCTTCTCCTTAGTGGCACCACTGACGTTTTGGGCTGGGTGCATAATTCCTTGTTGTGGGAGGTGCCCTGTACCTAGTAGGGTGTTAGCAGCATCCATGGTCTCTACCCACTAGATGACACTAGTAACCCACCCTCTCCACCTCTGGCTGTGACAAGCCTGTCTCCAGATATTGCCAAATTTCCCAGGGGTAGGTGGCAAAATTGCAACCCCTTTGAGAACCATTGCTGTAATGGAAAAAGTACTGGCTTTGGAGGCAGATACGTGGAACTTTTCTGCCACTTGCCAACTTGATCTTTGGAAACCTCTCTGAGGCACAGGTCCTTCTTTTCTAAAATGTAAAAGACGCTATTAATGTTGTAGTTGCAAGGATTAATAAGTCCACTGCCTGGAAAATAAAACGAGGCTTTCAACAAATAATAGTTTTCTCTCTTTGTAAGACCCTATCTCAGAAAAGCTGGGGTATCAGAAAAATTCAGATGTAAGGGAGTAAGTCAGGACTCCTATGACAAGGAAAGGGGAATAAGCCAGAAATTCAGTTACAGTAACATCTGAACTCCTGGTTCGCTAAGACTAGGGAAAGGAGAACATTAGATTAAAAATCTGAGGAATGTGGAAGGATGTGTGATGGCTCTGTGGCCCCAACAACAAAGGTCTAACATGGGTAGAGAGTCACGTGTTACCCAGAGAACAAAAACTCTCTTGCCTACCTACTCACTGATACTAAGAACATGAAGCCTTTTATTCCACTACTAGCATCTGGAAAATACCTTGCATATAATAGGTCTCTGGTAAGCATTTGTTAAACTGAATTAGAGCTAAAGCTTAAAGGGCAAACACCCCTGGGAAGATAACACAGTGACTTGATTCACATGAAGGTGATGCCAGCTCCTCTTATGAAAGTACATTTTAGGATATAAAAAGTGGATATTGCTTTTAAATATCTCCAAGATCAGGAGAGGGTTCTAGAGACAGCATTGCTTGGTACCCAACTTCAATTGAAGCCATCCTCATTATTTAAGTATTTTGTTCCAATTCTTTCAAAAATTTACTTTCTCTCTCCAGTTTTAGCAGCAAACATGTTATCCTAAGTTCAATTTAATATGTCCTTGGCTTTCACTCTGTGTGTATAAACAAGAAAGACAGGGTCCTTTCTGGTTGCTATTCCCAGGAGGCAATCCATGATCACAGGCAGGATGCATACAGCTAGTATGGGCTTATGGTAGAGTTAGTTCCCAGAAATACCCCTCCACTGGGAAGAATCACCACCAGGTGCAATGGACTTGGAGAGGGGCCATTCCTAAAGACCTTTTATTGAATATTTAAGTATGAATTTCATATTAAGAAATTATTCCAATGGTATACTTTTTATTGATATCTAGAAATTTATATGTTACATTTTAGAAGGAAATTATTTTTTGGCCCTAATGAATTGGCATGCTTACTTTTACTATTGGGTTTCCCTTTTTGTCTTAGCTGATAGAAAGCATAAATAAAATGTATGCTCAGTTGCAATAATTATTCATAGCCTATTTTTCTATTTACCTCTAATTGCCTTTATTAGGCAGGTGGCTTTTTTATTCCACTCTTGTTTTAATGACTCAGTTAAACTTCTGTTTTATTGGAGGAGCTCTAAGCCCTTTGGAACTGGAGATATAAATAAAATAAACTATGTATCACACATACCATAATATATAGTCTAATACATATAATAGTTTATTTACTGCATTTTATTTTATATTTTAAAAATCATTATTTCTACATTTAGTCTATATATTTATAGATAACCCTTAGTTTCATAATTCAGAGGATTCCTAGAACTCATGTTTGTCTGTTTGGACCTGCTTAACATCATGGTGAAAATTATCCAATAAAAGCAACAAGACGTAAAAGGCCAAGATAATCTTTTTTCCATTCATTGTGTTATCATGAACGTATTTTAATCCTGAAAGTCCCTGAAGGACAAAAACAAACAGGAAAAATTTTTTAAAGAAATATATAACAGGGCGGAGTAAAAGAAATACAATTACATGATGTGTGTGCATTTTGTCTTGACCAGTTTCAAAACAAAATCCCTTAGGTTTTGGTGACTGAAGAGCACTTAAGAATGTGAGCCATTGACTAGCCCTTAGTCATTCTCCAATCAAAATACTGCAGCTCCTGATTCATCTAATACTAAAAGAGAAAACAGAACTTGGACCTTGGAGGGGTTAGCATGTTACACAGTAATGGATTAATTTGTTGTTTGTCACTAGAGGGGGCTTTAAGAAAGTTTTTCTTTTTTAGAAAGTTTTTTTTTTTTCTTTAATGTTTATTTATTTGAGAGAGAGAGAGAGAGACAGTGTGCATGCGCACACACGAGCGGGGTGGGGGGCAGAGAGAGAGAGAGAAAGAGAATCCCAAGCAGGCTCCACGCTGTCAGCACAGAGCCCCACATGGGGCTCATGAGATCATGACCTGAGCTGAAATCAGGATTTGGATGCTTAACCAACTGAGCTACCCAGGTGCCCCCAAAAAGTTTTAAGCTGCATACCTGTGAGCAGAGCAGCCAAACTGAGGCAATATTAACCTACAAATCTTACTCAAGGAGTATAAGATGTAACTGAAAAACATTTTTAAAAGTGACCCTTAGGTAGAACTTTTCCAACTATAGTTAGTGACATACATGGTGAATTCTTTTTTGAGCACAGGAAAAAAATTAATGGATTAAAAAAAATTCTCATCATTGTCAATCTAGAGCTTGATTTTTCTTAATTCTATTGTTTAAAGCAGGAGAGAATGGCATGACCATAATTCTCTATAAAGCAATATGTGCCCAACAGACAGAAGAGAGTGATAGCAGGATATACTGACCCCAAATCACCATTCTGAGTTCTAGTAAGGCATTGAACTTTGCTATCTCAGCACGGGCGTAATCTTGCACACGGTAAGTGGTCACTCTAAGAACTATAGCACCCTGTGGAGTTTGTGCTGCATTTAATGTGCTCCATTGTATACTTTATCTTCATTTTTCCTATAGTGGAGAAGAACACGGAATTATGGCTCTATAGGCAGCTTAGCTGCTTGTTATTACTAACAAAAGAGTCAATCATATAGTGTGGCTCTTAAGTGAAGGCTGCTAGAATTGCAGATAGTAGGCCCCTTAATACCTGTCACCGTCTTCCATTGCTCTCGTTTCTCTCCAGCTGTGTTCTTTATATCTTTTCCTCCAATTAAGAGAACAAGTCTCTGAATGGAATTTAATCATTCTGTGGTTACTAGGTAACCTGTTGCCATAGCTTAAGAAGAGCATTTTATCTCTTCTCCACTGCCAATCAGTTGCCACAATACATTGGGACAATGCTTGGCCGAAAGGCTTGATAATCTCCGCCTAACGTATTCCCTGTTTACAAGTGGCTTCACCGTTAAAAACAAAGCAAAGCAAAGGACATAACCAAGTTGTCAGTCTATCCTGGTCATATTTGTTTCACTTAAAAAGCAGGGTTCGGAGTTTTAACAATTAATGGATTTTGGAAAGTTGCAGTGAAGCTCTTAGAAGTGCATCTGTGATTCACAAACTACCACACACGAATCAATTAAAACAACAACTAGGTTTTGTTAAGCCACCGATGAAAACCATACTTTATTTGTGCCCTATCTAGTTTTCCTTAGGGATTCAACCTCCTCTCCCGTCATACTTTGTCTTTTAGGGTATCTGCCTGCAATATACTCCCCAAACACTTTAAATTATTAGGCTGAATGACCCAAAATTGCCCTTTTATAAATCAAAAGTGGTCAAATAGAGACAATGCTTTCTTTTCTTTTTAGTTTTATGGCTCTATTAACACAAATATGACAGGCACATAAACTGTCTATTCATTTTCTTCGCTGCGCAGCCTGGCTTCAGGATTGGTGCCTCTGACGGCCAGTGGCGCTGCTCTTTCTGCAGCGGCTTTGCGGTTCTTGGAGGAGACGTTGGGAGCAATCTCTGCCCAGTAAGATTTGTTGCACACACGGCACTTCAAGCTCCTTGACCTTGTGGACTAGGAACTTCCGGAAGCCACTGGGCAGCATGTGCTTTGTTTTCCTGTTGCTCCCGTAACCGGTGTTGGGCATCGAGATCTGGCCCTTGAATCTTCCGCCCACCCTATCGTCAGTGCCTCTGGGTCTCCGCCAGTTGTGCTTAATTTTGACATATTGGTTTGACTGGTGCCAGATGAACTTCTTAGCTGTCTTTTGGTTTTTTTTTTTCTTTTTGAGAGAGGGAGAGAGTGAAAGAGAGAAAGAGAGAATGCAAGTGGAGAAAGGGCAGAGAAAGAGAGAGAGAGAGAGAGAGAGAGAATCCCAAGCAGGCTCCATACTGTTAGTGCAGAGCCCAATGTGGGGCTCGAACCCACGAACCACGAGATCATGACCTGAGCCAAACTCTGGCACTTAACTGACTGAACCACCCAGGTGCCCCTCTTGGTTCTCCCTCTTTCCGTCTTTTTTTTTTTTTTAAGTTATTTATTTATTTTGAGAGAGGCAGAGACAGCGTGAGTGGGGGAGGGGCAGAGAGAGAGGGAGAGAGAGAATCCCAAACAGGCCAGCACTGTGAGAGGGGAGCCTGACAAGGGGACTCAAACTTACAAAACTGTGAGATCATGACCTGAGCCAAAATCAAGATTTGGACGCTTAACCAACAGAGCCACCCAGGGGCCCCTTGGTTCTCTTTTTAATGATCTTGGATGTCACCAGAGGTCTGAGGGCAGCCATTCAGGAGGCATTTCCCACAGTGAGGACACAGTCTAGAAATTTTGGTTGTGCTCCGGGCACAGAAAGACTTCCTCTGTGTCATTTATAACATGTGGAGTGGATGTTTATATATGATAAACAGACAAATAAGAGACTGAGTGATTCTCTGAGCCTTCTTAATTTCCTTTTTATTTTATTTAATTAAAAAAATTTTTTTAACGTTTTATTTATTTTTGAGACAGAGAGAGACAGAGCATGAACAGGGGAGGGTGAGAGGGAGAGGGAGACACAGAATCTGAAATAGGCTCCAGCCTCTGAGCTGTCAGCACAGAGCCCGACGCGGGGCTCGAACTCACGGACTGCGAGATCGTGACCTGAGCCGAAGTCGGACGCTTAACCTACTGAGCCACCCAGGCGCCCCCTTAATTTCCTTTTTAAATGAGCCTCACAGGGAACAAATATTTCTTTTTGCACCTCAGAAAATTTGGGGGCTAGAAGGATGCCAGTGATTCCTAAACCAAAATATCCATCTTGTAGAAAAAACTACTGGAGCATAGAGAAGATAAATAATTAGCCTATACAACTCAGCTTTCTGACTCTTGATTTAATGCTCATTCCACTAAATCAAGAAATAGGCAGCTAGACAATTATTTCAGTGACATTTCATTATGCCCGTTTGCACTTTTATGCACGTGCTACCTAAAATAATGGAAAAATCTTTTTCATGTGCAATCATGGACATATAAAATGGGAAGGGTAAATGAGACTTTGCTTCAGTCCTTTCTCTTAGGCAAACCTGTATCTAAGCTAAGATAAGTGTATGTATATTTTAAAGTCATATCTTTTTCTAAAAGGCTAACATATATTATTCTTCCAAAATGAAATAGAGCTCAGTTGAGCCCAGTTTTTCTCCTACCTCGAAGATGATTACTTTGCCATAATCCAGAAAGACTGTCATTGACATTGAGTTTAGGAACATTTTATTTATTTTGTTTTGTTTTGTTTTATTTTATTTTATTTTATTTATTTTATGTTTATTTATTTATTTTGAAAGAGCACGCAAGCAGGGGAGGGACAGAGAGAGAGAATCCCAAGCAGGCTCCTGCACTGTCAGCACAGAGTCCCACACGGAGCTCGATCTCACAAACCATGAGATCATGGCCCGAGTTGAAATCAAGAGTTGGATGCTTAACCAGCTCAGCCCCCTGGTGCCCCAGGAAACTATATTAGAGAATTATTTCTGAGAAGGGGCAGCTTCTCTTTTTCAAGGGTGAAGAAAAGAACAACACTAATAACTTCCTGTAAACTAAAAACTGTCACCTGTTATTTCAGTCCTTAATTTATTAATGAGTTATTCCAACTCATTAATGAGCACCTACTATGAGCAAGATCCACGACTCTTCAGCTCACATTTTCCTTTCAGATTCTACAACACACAACCATATTCTCTCTAGTTCATTTACAGTGATCCTGGAAGCTGGGCATTTATAGAGATATTGTAAAGTGGCAGGTAACATAGAATAAGTATTGGAATCCACTTGCTTGTGAATCCTGGCTTTGCTGTTTCCTAGCTGTGTGACCTTGACCAAAGACTCTATTTCTTCATGTGTAAGACAGCAGAGCATAACAATAGTGTCTACTTTATGTGATTGTTGTGAGTATGATCAGAGGTAATATGAATAAATAGCTTGCCAAAGTGCCTGCCTGGCTGCCATAGTTTGGGTTTCCCAGAAGCTGACCCTGGGACAAGGATTCAAGTACAAGTCATTTGTTTAGGAGGTCATCCCAGTAAACACCAATAAGGGAGACATAAGTGAGACAGAGAAGGGAAGGAAGCTGTAAAGGGTTCTATCTAGGCATAACTGGAGCTCAGTCCCTCCAGAGAACTCTGGGAAACAGAACACCACAGAGTTATCCTACCCAAGGGTGGGGAGCTGGGCTATGTATCCACCACCCTGCTGTCAGACCATGTTTAAGGGCTGCTGGAGGCGGGGTGGGGGGTAATTCCTGAAGGGCAGGTAAAGTGGGCTTCTGTGTTCAGAGAAAGCTCTAGGCAATAAGGTGCAGGCACTCACTGTTGCAGTTGGGATTGGCGAGCAAGGAAGTGGCATTGACAGGGTCCACTTTCCTGGTGACAGTAGCCATTCAACATACATTTACTCCTTGTATTTTTAAACATCATTACCATTAAGTAAGCTTTTGGGTTCTTTTCAAATTGCATACGACTGGCACAGAGAAGGCGTTTGTTGTGAACACCTGTTATTTTTGTCTGCCCAGCATCCTTTCTCTTTTCTTCCTTCAGGAAATACATCCCTTGTCCTTTGGGTGATAGTCTCCATTTTTCCTCCTTCTCAGTCCCCTCTTCTCCTGCCCCTCCTTTATCACAGGAAAGGGGAGTGTGACTCTGGCCTGGCCAGAATGTGTCCAGCCAGCTGGCTATGGGATTGATTCAAAGATGGGCACAGAAATCTAGTCAGCATCCAGTCCTATCAGCATCCTCTCTGGGACCTAGCTTCTACAGCTATTAGCACTGACTCTTTCTGCTGGGTTTGCTGAGCTGGGAGATAGAGGCCTATGCTGCTGACTGCTCTCTTACTCTCTGTGGAAAGCACAGGTACAACAGATAAGGGGAAACAGAGAGAGAGAGGAGGAGGGGGGAGAGAGAGAAGAGGGAGGAAGACAGAAGGAAACATCCTGAAGACATTATTTGAGCTCCCCCAATACAGCTCTGGTGGAAGCATTTGAACCTGACTTCCCAGTTCTAGGAGCCAATAAATTCTTCACTCTCACATGCAAGGGAAGAATCCTAATGGACACATTTGTAGCATTTCATGCTCTACAATTCTAGGACATCTTTTAACACCTCCTCTTCCAATGTAAATTCCTAGGTAGTTATAAAAGCTGCTAGCAAGATGGTGGAGGCAGGTATGAATTGGCGGTATCTCTCTATTCTGGAATAGCCTCCTCTTCTTTGAGGTTCTGGCGTTTCATACTTTATTTCTCAGTCACAGCATTGAATAACTTTGGATTACCCCATGAGAAAGTTATTCCCTTTGCCATTCTTTCACTCCTAATTACATCAAGGGGAAAGTCTCAGTGTGATCCTACTATGGCTTTAACACCTGTCATTTTAGCTAATCTTCCATTTTTAACAAAGGCTGAAGTTCAGTTTCAGGCCATAGTATTTGAGGCATCCTTCTTTGTCTTTGTGGTGCTTGCTTATGGCACTTACTACTATTCTTCCAATTATAACTGAGGTATAGTTATTTTTTTAAAAATGTTTAATGTAAAAAGTGAGTAAACTCAAAGGAAAACTACAAAGGAAACAATAGTGTTTACTGGTGTAACAATGTGGCAAAAGACATGTAGGTGACATGTAAAAGACTGGAATTTGGAAATCACCTGCTTAGTATAATGGTATCCGTGCTTCCTCAGAGTAAAAAAAAAAGAGATTAGGTAGACAAGGTGCCACTCACATTTTCACATTTTCCACCCTGCACTGTCTCCTTAATTCATTCCCTTCTGCCTGGATCACAGGGGCAAGTGAGAAGATGTACAGGCTAACATAGACATGTATGTAACCAGGGAGTGGAATCAGAATTCCCCTTTCTGTAGGCACCTGTGAATCCACCAATGAATGATCCTCTTGGCATCTTTCTCCCTTGGTTTCCAAGAAAGGATGCAACTTTCTTCCTGATGACAGAGAAGAGAGGCAGGAAATGGCTTCTTATAAGAAGAGGTGATGATTCCACCAAAAGGTGATGACTTCTTTCTTTTTTTTTTTTTCCAATCATCTTCATATTTTCTTTTGGGTGGATGTAGTTCACTGAATAATGGCCATCCAAAGAGATCAGGTCCTAATCCCTGGATTCTATAAATGTTATTTTATAAGGAAAAGGGGTATCTGCAGAGGTGGTTAAATGAAGGATCTTGAGATGAGATGGTGATCATGGATGATGTGAGTGGGTCCTAAATACAATCACAAGTGTCCTTGTAAGAGGGAAGTGGAGGAAGGTCACACAGATGGAAGAGAAGACAATGTGAAGATAGGATAGAGGCAGAGATCAGAGCATGTGGTCCACAAGGCAAGAGATCGTCAGCACCACCAGAAGCCAGAAGAAGCAAGGAATGGATTGTCCCCTAGAACCTCCAGAGGGAGTGAGACCCTGCTGCCATCTTGATTTTGGCCCAGTGATACTGATTTCAGACTCAGGCCTCCAGAGCTGTCAGAGAATAAACTTTTGTTGTTTTAGACTACCCAGAATTTGTTACAGCAGTCCTGGGAAACTAATACAGCGGAATGAGATGTTGTCTCTCAATGACTGTCTCCAAGACAAGCATTTCTCAGAAATAACAATGCAAGTACCCATCTCTTTTTGTTCTGATTTTTGATCTTGATTACAATTCAGGGAGCCCAGGGGAAAAAATCCATCCCACTGAACACTAACACCATCCTGTTCCAAAAAGGAACATCACCAGGGCGTCTGGGTGGCTCAGTTGGTTAAGTGTCCGCCTCTTGATTTAGGCTTAGTTGACAATCTCTCATTTGTGAGATCGAGCCCTGCATTGGGCTCTGTGCTGGGCATGGAGCCTGATTCATATTCTCTCTTTCTCTCCCCTGCTCCTCCCCAGTTCACAAGCATTGCACGTGCTCTCTCTCTCTAAAAAAGCAAATAAATAAAAATAAATAAGGAACATCACCATTAACTCCTAGCATGGTCATTAAAAAAAAAATCTTGCTTTCCAGACAATTGAGAATGCTGTTTTTCATTAACATATAACAAACAAAAGATTCTCTCACAAGTTATACTGGAGGCTACTACTTGCTCCCAATACCTATTTTCCCTTAAATAATAATTGCACTCCCAGGTTTTGGTTGGGCCATATGGAATCAAAATGTTTCTCATCTTCCCTCACAAGAAGGATTCCCATGTAACAAAATTCTTGTTAATGTGTACAATAGAATGCTATGCTCCATTGACTTTTCCAAGTGGCAGTAAAGTTACTTTTAGGAGGATCCATTTACATAGCTTCGTTTGGAGACTATAAAAATCCTAACTATGATTGGTTAGGATTATGTATAACAGTGAATAATAGAAAACACAAAAGTTTAGTATTCTCTTTTGTGAATATCTGACTCCAGGATTAGTGTCTACGGGGTCTATTCCAGGATTGGTACAAATCCCCACAGTGTCAGACACTCGTGCTCCATCTCGCCTGTCACCATACTGAGCATTGCCTCATTCCCAGGACCACGTCATGGTCTGAGATGGCTGTTCCAGGTCCTGCCATTACATCCACATTCTAGTGATGAAAGGAGGAAAGGGAAAAAGAAGGGCACTCTCCCTCCTTTATGGGCACATCCCTAATGTTGCATACATTTAACAAGAGCATGGAAGCATTGTAGAATTAAGACTTTATGAGATCAGAACCTTTGGGCTGTGTGGTCTTGGCTAGTTGTGTGGCCTTGAACAAAGCACATCTCTGAGCCTAGATTTCCTAACATTGTATGTATGTATGTATGTATGTATGTATGTATGTATGTTTATTTTTGAGAAAGAGAGACAGAGCACAAGTGGGGGAGAGGCAGAGAGAGAGAGAGAGGGAGACACAGAATCTGAAGCCAGGCTCCAGGCTCAGAGCTGTCAGCCCAGAGCCCACGTGAGGCTTGAACTCATGGACTATGAGATCATGACCTGAGTCAAAGTTGAATGCTTAACTGACTGAGCCACCCAGGCAGCTCTCAGCTTCCTAACATGTAAAATAAGAGAGTCAAAATGCAACAAATGTTGTTTCTAGTACTTTTTCTATGAAAAACTGGGTATTTTAAAGATAGGTTTTTCCTAGTGTTCTAACAAAGGCTAAACCTCTAAACTTTGGAGTTATTGTAGGACTTCTGCTATCAAGCTGCTTATGGAAATGGCAGACCTAGTGTCAGTGATTTCACCGATATTTTGTTCTTAGAAAATTATTCATGGTCTTAAATCACATTCAGACTCTCGGATTGTTGACATTACCATCTATAAAAATCGAAGAGTTTCAGGGTGAGGAAGTAAATTACTCTGCTTGGTGCTTCCCTGATGGATTGGACTGAGACATGTTATATCAAACCTATAAGAAATTGATTTCTTTTTTACCCATTTCCATTAAACATGTTTTTACACATTCCGTATACCATAGTTCAATGTCTTCCAATGGTTACAGTCTAAACTAGAAATCACAAAAGCCTTCGGGGGGTGGGCAGGTGACATAGATGTATGAGGACAATAGGTGCTTAGTCACTGGTACTGCTACCAGATATAACCACTGCTCAGGTACTTTGCCTTTTCCATGACAGACATAAGCCTTTTCATTCCCAGGCTGTACATCACACGTAAGCACTAAGTGATAACCCATGATCTTTAGGGATTAGTGACCCAATCTGGTGGCTTATTAAGAATCTCCTAGGAAGCTTTGAAAAATATGATTCTTTGCACGCCCCCCAACCTCCAACCTCACCCCAGATTCTGATGAAATTTATTTTCGGTTAAACTTGGGCATTGGTATTGTTTTCCACATCGCCTCTGGTGCTTCTCAGGTGCAGCAGGGTTGAAAAGCACTGGCGATATACTGTTAGAAGCTTATACTACAAGTAAAGTGGGATAATACATTTGCAGGTAGACTCTCATTAAAATGAGATGCATCCAGGGGTACCTGGGTGGCTCAGATGGTTAAGCATCCAATTTCGGCTCAGGTCACCATCTTGCTGCTCGTGGGTTTGAGCCCCGCATCAGGCTCTGTGCTGGCAGCTTGGAGCCTGGAGACTGCTTCGGATTCTGTGTCTCACTCTCTCTCTCTCTCTTTCTCTCAAATAAATAAACACTAAAAAAATTTAAAAGACCCAATTATTTGCTTGCTTGCTTTCTTTCTTTCTTTCTTTCTTTCTGTTTATTTATTTATTTCGAGAGACAGAGAAAAAGAGGGAGAGAGAGAGAGCACAGGAGAGGGGCAGAGAGAGAGGGAGAAAGAGAGAAAATCCCAAGCAGCCTCTGTGCTGTCAGTACAGAGCCCCACTCGGGGCTCAATCTCCATGACCCAAGCCAAAATCAAGAGTTGGATGCCTAACCAAGTGAGCCACCCAGGCACTCCTATGCTTCTTTTCTGATCTCAACAAGCTGATCCTGAAATTTATATGGAGAAGGGAAGGAGCTGGAATAGTTAAAACGGTTTTGTAAAATGAAAAAGTTGGGAGGTCTCATGTTACCTTATTTCATGACTTACTATAAGGCCACAGTAGTTAAGACAAAATGGTGTTGGTGAAAGTTTAGAACACAGATAAATGCAACAGGAGAGATTCCAGAAATAGACTCATCCAAATACAATCACTGCCTTTTTTTGTAAAGTTACAAAGGCAATTCAATGTAGAAAGAATTGCCCCTTCAACAAATGGTGCTGGAACAACTGAATGTCCATCTGTAAAAAAAAACTGAACTAGATATTTATCTCATACCTTTTACAAAAATTAATTCAAAATGAATTCTAGACTTAAGTGTAAAACCCAAAGCTAGAAAACCTCTAGGAGAAAACTTGCCTGACTTGACAAAGCATGACACCAAGAGCATGGCCCATAAAAGAAAAAATTTTGATGAATTCCAAGTTGTTAAAATTAAAAATACTTGGTCTGTAAAAGACACTTTTAGGACAATGAAAAGATAAGCCATAGACTTGGAAAAAATATTTTCAAATCACATATCTGATAATGTTCTTAGCTACGGAATATATAAAGAACTCCTAAAACTAAGTAATAAGAAAACAAACAACCTGATTTTTCTAGATGGGCAAAAGTTCTGACTATACACCTTACCAAAGAATATGTAAGGATGACTCACTTCTATTTGAATGGGGAAAATAGTAATTTTACTCTGGGGAAATCTTTTGGATACCCCTTCACCAAGTGATCACCAGTAGTAAGTCATGTTAATACCATGTACCTCCTGAAATAATGCAATTCATGCTATATTTTTCCTTGAATCTGTAACTTTGGTCCAATCAGGAGAAAACATAGACAAACTAAAATTGAGAGAGACATTCTAGAAAGATATATTACAACTACTCTTCCAAAGTGGTGAGGTCATAAACTGCAAGGAAAACAAGGTAAATGTGTTGGACTAAAGGTAACTAAGGAGACATGATAACTAAATGGAAGGATCTACATGTGGCTCCTGGGATTGGATCCTGGAACAGAGAAAGGACATTAGTGAAAAAAACAGAGAAATTCTAATACAGTCTGTCATTTAGCTATTTGTTCTGTACCGATGTTAATTTCCTAGTTTTGATAATTAAATGATAGCCATGCAAATCGTTGACGTGAGGGGAAGTTGGGGAAAGGGTAGATGGGAATTCTTGCAACTCTTCTCTAAGTTGAAGATTATTTCCAAATAAAAAATGAAAAAAAAAACTTTACTCAGGTTAGTAAGTTTTATCTCAGTTCAAAGATGAAATACTGAGGCACAAAGTGATTAAGTGACTTTCCATAATTTTAATGAGTGTCATATCTAGTGTTTCAACTCTGGTCTGTCTAACTGTAAAGCATGTCTTTTTTTCATTACCCAACTATCTTTTAAATCATGTTTCCCCAATTTTCAAGCTTATAGGACTATCTTTTTTGCTTTGTTTTAATTCCAAAGTAGAGGTGAATCTTTGTATTCCCAGCACCTAGCAAGATGATTTCTTTAGGGAATGTGTCCAATAAACATTTGTTCGTTGGGATAGCATTTCTCTCCTCAAAAGTGCAAGTTATCAGGGCACCTTGGTGGCTTAATTGGTGAAGCGTCCAGCTCTTGATTTCAGCTCAGGTTATGATCTCAGGGTTGAGAGAACAAGCCCCGTGTCAGGCTCTGTGCTGGGCATAGAGCCTGCTTAAGAGTCTCTCTCTCCTTCCCCCTCTGCCCCTTCCCCACCGTGGCACATACTTTTGCTCTCTCAAAAAAAAAAAAAAAAAAAAAAAAAAAAAAAAAAGAATGTAAGTTCTTCACTATCTTCATAGAGACTTTTCCAAAGTCACACCAACATGCTTGTGTGTAATGACCCAATGTGTTTTCCTTCATCTTTCCCCAGCAAACAGGTGGGGAGGCTAAAGGAAAGGTGATCAGAAAGGCAGTCAGAGCTAACACATTCAGAGTGAGCCTCATCCATTCTTTCCCTGGGCTCTTGCATACTCTATATAAGTCACAGTATGCTAACTGCTATAACAAACCTCCCCCACCTCCTGCCCACATTTCAGCAGCCTGATACTATAGATGTTTATATTTTCTTTTCATAAATGCCAGTCCATGAGAGTATTGGTATTGCTAAGCTTAGCTTCACATAATCATTCAAGGATCTGGCTATGGAGGCTCCATCATTCTTTAAACATGGCTGCATGGGTACTTGGGCATGGATATCCAGCTGGCAGATGAGGGAAGAAAGAGGAGAATTACCATGGAAATTTTAATGCACCAGGTGCAGAGGTGGCCCACATCACCTCTGCTTACATTCCACTAGCTCTACTCTTAAGGGAGGCTGAGAAGTAGAGTCTAGACTTGTGCATGAGAAGAAGAGGTTATGGGTTTGGTTGTACACATGCCTGTCGATGCCCGAACATGAAGTCATTTGTATGGACGGGCTGGACTCAGCACTCAGCATCCCAGCAGCAACTACTAAAAGCAGACTCCAGCCAATCCCTTCGCCTCAGCATTGGTTGGAGAAAATCTCCCACTTCTTTGCTCTCTGTTGTGTCCTCTTCTCCTGTGCCTTGTGCACGAGCAGTTCCTGACAACAAATGCATGGGAACAAGTGGACATAAAAGAGAACAAAGCTGCCCTTGTTCCTCTAAACCCCAGCTGTCAGGGCACATCTCTAATACTTCAAGTACTGATTCCAAGAGTTTCTTGGAAGTGATCTCTTTAAATCAAACCAAGCCAGAATGCACTTAACATTCATCATCTCCTGTTTTTATGTAGCTCGATAGTGTGAGGTCTGTGGCATCTTGTCAGGCCCTTTGTTGTTGAGCAAGAACACATTTGTTTGAAAACAAAAAAAGATGTCACATCAGAAAGAAGAGCCTGATTCTACTGCAGCAAATACAATAGGCCCACTCTTCTTCCTGAGAATGGGCTGCCATTGTAGGCCCAAGTGTTCTCGCCCATGGCCATTGTCTCTCCTACAGAGAGGCTAGTCTTACAGTGAGCTAGGCCCCAGTGGAGGGCTTGTCATATCTAAGAGCCTGGAAAAACTATAGGCATTGATCAAAATAAACATTTTCTTGCTGTATCTTAGGGAGACAATTCCTTTTTCAGGGAACTGGATCTTCATCCATCCATTAAGTAGATGATTTGGATAACTTACTTTATCTCTCTTTCTCAATCCCTTCACCTATAAAGTGATATATGAATATTACCATATAAGGCCATTGTACAGAACAACTTAGATGATCTTTATAAAACACTTAGAAAAGTGTCTGGCACTTTATGAACACTCAGTAATTATGAACAGTTTTTATTATTACTGCTGTTGTTTTTGTTGGTAGTGGCATTGGAGGTATTTTAAAAATACAGAGGCAAGAAGGGTAGTTAGAACCCTACTTTAGTAATCTAATAATGAAGTAATAAAATTAGATGTAAAGTTGCAGTGGTGACATAAGATAATAAAGATGTATTGTTTGAATATAAAAAAAAAATATTTTCTTAACTTGCCCAAAGCACCTGAAATACTTAGTCATTACGAACGTGTAGTCTAGCTTCATGTATCAGATGAGGTTTGTATAAATTTTACAATGTAAATGTACACATCTTTCCAGCTGTTATTTTTGAGAATATTTCATCTACAGAAAGTGTTGAATCACAGCTTGTCATATATTGACACAAAGCAAATTGAAGACCTATGTGAAATATATAATGCACATTATATGATTTCTTTGCAAGAGTGGTTACATGGAGTCTAGATCCTAGACCATTGTGAATGCACATGAACACCAACATTTGTACCTGTCGACCCCAAATGCTGGCCCTTTGACCACAACCAATCAGAATTTAGTGACTTTTGAGTCCTGAGCTTTTGCCCACACCATATGCTGGCTCTCAGAACTCAATAACTAATTGAGTTCTACTAAGCTAGAATAGTAGTAGTTGAGAAGCACCATCTTAAACCAACATTGAACTGGAGCACCTGGGTGGCTCAGTTGGTTAAGCATCTGATTCCTGATTCCGGCTAAGATCATGATCTCATGTTCATGGAATTGAGCCCAATATGGGCTCTGTGCTGACAGCATTGAGCCTGCTTGGGATTCTCTCTCTCTCCCTCTCTCTCTGCCCCTCCCCTGCTCTCTCCCTCTCTATCTGTCTCTCAAAATAAATTAAAAAAACATAAAAAAAAAACCCAACAACATTGAACCATAAAAAACTTGAAGTATCCGTGTTTAGTGATTGATAGCAATAATGCTAATGATGATATATTCTTTAAAATATTTTTAATTGTAATATTTGTGTATGTATGTATTATTTTAAGTTCTTAGTTTAATTCCAGTTAGTTAACATACAGTGTAATATTAGTTTCAGGTATAAAATATAGTGATTCAACACTTCCATATATCGCCCTGTGTTCATCATAACAAATGAACTCCTTGATCCCCTATCACTTTTTTCATTCATCCTCTCATCCTCCTCCCCTCTGGTCACCATCAATTTGTTCTCTAGAATTAAGATTCTGGTTCTAGGTTTGTGAGTGTATCTCTCTCTCCCTCTCTCTAATCTCTCTCTCCTATTTTTCCCCCCTTCACTCGTTTGTTTTGTTTCTTAAATT
Source organism: Acinonyx jubatus (assembly GCF_027475565.1). Lineage (NCBI taxonomy): Eukaryota > Metazoa > Chordata > Mammalia > Carnivora > Felidae > Acinonyx > Acinonyx jubatus. The sequence continues at coordinate 129,466,367 of NC_069386.1, read as the reverse complement.
TCCCTTATGAGTGAAAGCATATGGTATTTGTCTTTCTCTGACTGACTTCTTTTGCTTAGCATTATACTCTCTGGCTCCACCCATGTCATTGCAAATGGCAAGATTTCATTCTTTTTTATGCCTGCATAATTTTCCATTGTATATATACACCACATCTTCTTTAGCCATTCACCGATCGATGGACACTTGGGTTGCTTCCATATCTTGGCTGTTGTAAATAATGCTGTTATAAGTAACAGGGGTACATGTATCCCTTCGAATTAGTGTTCTTGTATTCTTTGTGTAAATATCCAGTAATATGATTGCTGGATCATAAGGTAGTTCTATTTTTAACTTTTTGAGGAACCTCCAAACAGTTTTCCACGGTGACTGCACCAGTTTGCATTCCCACCAACAGTGCATGAGGGGTCCTTTTTCTCCACACTCTTGCTAACACCTGTTGTTTCGTGTGTTTTTGATTTTGGCTATTCCGACAGGTATGAGGTGATATCTCATTGCAGTTTTGATTTGTATTTCCCTGATAATGAGCGATGTTGAACATCTTTTAGTGTGTCTGTCGGCTATCTGTATGTCTTCTTTGGAGAAATGTCTGTTCATGTCTTCTGCCATTTTTAAATTGGATTATTTGGGATTTTGGGGGGGTGTCGGATTTTCTAAGTTCTTTATCTATTTTGGACACTCACCCTTTATCAGATATGTCATTTGCAAATATCTTCCCTGATTCAGTAGGTTGCCTTTTAGTTTTGTTGATTGTTTCTGATAATAATCTTGATGAAGTGTAAAGACACTCTAAAATGTCAAATAGCTAGAGATGAAATGTTGAAGCTGTAAGATACGATAATATTTAAGATTGTATAGAAAGGTTCAAAAGCAGAACTATGAAAGGGAACAATTCATCTCACTTGTGCCCTGGAACTGAGTGTCTTTCTATCTCTGGAGCCCACTCTGTTTCTCTGGGCTCTTGGCTCCAAGCCTGGTCAGGCTGGGTAGAGGGAGGGCCTACCAGGTAGGTGTATGACCAGTCTGAGGCTAATTGCTTTCTAGCTTCCAGGCCACTATAAAACGGTACAAGGAGTAGGACAATCTTGTCCACAATGAGAAGGTTTTACCCCTCCCAGTCAAGTAGTCAGGCAGATAGGGAGGAGCATGGACAGTATTCTTTGAGCATTTACTCTATGGGAAATACCATATTAAGTGCCAAGGGAATGATACAAAGTTGTGGTGGTAGGGGTGGGTGGAGGAAGACAAGGGCCTGACCTTAGAAATCAGATGTGACTTGAATGATTTTTATGTGAGTGTGGTCTCTCTGCAACTCACATCCCTGCCTTAGGGTAACTGTACGTTCCTGAAGGACAGGAATCCCGCTGAACGACAGCATGCTATAGGGAAAAAAAACCTTGTCAGTTTGACCTACTCTGATTCTGCTCTTATTTAACCCCTTCTGAGCCCCACATTTTTCCTGTGTAAAATGAGCATAAACACGAGTGCCTGGGTGGCTCAGTCGGTTAAGTGTCTGACTTCGGCTCGGGTCATGGTCTCGTGGTTTGTGGGTTCGAGCCCTGCATCGGGCCCTGTGCTGACAGTTCAGAGCCTGGAGCCTGCTTCAGATTCTGTGTCTCCCTCCCTCTCTGCCTCTCCTCTGCTAGCACTGTCTTTCTGTCTCTCAAAAATAAATAAACATTAAAAAAATTTAGAAAAATAAAATGAGTATAAACAGTGATCGAAAAGGGTTGTTTTCATGCACATTAGAGACTCCCAGTTAACCTCTCTTCCCTTTGGATCTTGCTTATAATAGATGCTTGGTAGAGAAATTAATTAGGACATTTTGTAGAATTATAGAGTTGTTTTTTTTTTTTTAGTTTTTATTTAAATTCCAGTTAGTTAACATACAGTGTAATCTTAATTTCAGGTATACAATTTAGTGATTCAATACTTCCAAATAACACCTAGCACTTATCACGACAAGTGTCCTCCTTAATCCCCACCATCTATTTAACCCATCCCCACACCCTCCTCCCCTCTGGTAACCATCAGTTTGTTCTCTGTAGTTAAGAGTCTGTTTCTTGATTTCTCGGTCTCTTTTTTTCCCATGATTGTTTGTTTTGTTTCTTCAATTCTGCATGTGAGTGAAATCATATAGTATTTGTCTTTCACTGACTGAACTTGTTTCACTTAGCATACTACTTTCTAGCTCTATCCACTTCATTGCAAATGGCAATATCTCATTCTTTTTTATGGCTGAGTAATATTCCACTGTGGATATGTACCATGTCTTCTTTATCCATTCTTTTGTTGATGGACATTTGGGCTCTTTCCATAATGTGGCTATTGTTGATAATGCTGCTATAAACATCAGGGTGCACGTATCCCTTTGAATTCCAAAGAAGACATCCAGATGGCCAACAGACACATGAAAAGATGCTCAACATCACTCATCATCTGGGAAATACAAGTCAAAACAACGAGACATCACCTCACACTCATCAGAATGGCTAAAATTAACAACACAGGAAACATCAGGTGTTGGTGAGGATGTGGAGAAAGGGGAACCCTCATGCACTGTTGGTGAGAATGCAAACTAGTGTCGCCGCTGGGGGGAACAGTATGGAGGTTTTCCCAAAAAGTTAAAAATAGAACTGCTCTCCGATCTAGCAATTGCACTACTGGAATTATAGAATGTTAAAACTGGAAGAGCCTTTCAAAATCATGTAGCTCAGCAATCTTATTCAATTTAATTATAATTCTCCTTTTCTTAGAGTTACAATTGATGGGAGAAGAGCTGCTCCCATCAAAACATAATGACATCTTTTCTACTAGATAGAAAAAGATAAAAAAGAACGAGATACCAAATATTGCTGAGGGCGTAGAGAAACTTTATGCACATCTTTAACAAGCATGTATACAGATTGGCTCAACTTTTCCAGGGTGCTCAACTTTTCTGGATGATAGGAACCACAAGCTTAAATATATATGCTGTTTGGTGTAGCAGTCTCACATCTAGGAATTTATCCTGTGGAAGTAATTGACCAATTAAACAAAGATATGTTCGCAAAAGAATCTTCACTGTAGTGTTGTTTGTAATAGTGAGATGCTAGAAACACTCTTAATATTCCTAAATAGGGGCTTCGTTAAAAAAATGATGATCCACCTATTTGATAGAGTGTGTCACAATTCTATATTAATTTGTATGGAAAGATTTTCGCAATGAAGTGAATAGGAAAAGCAGGTCCCAGAGCATCATGCAGGGTAGCACTTCATTTTATGTACATTTATGAAAGTGCACACAGACATGGGAAGATGGTCACCATGGTCACGACAGTTGCTTCTGCATCGTTTAGGCTAATTTTTACTCTCTTCTTTATAGCGTTCTAAAATGCATGGATTGTCTACCTGAGCATGTACTGATGCTATTATCAGAAGAAAATCACAAAGCTATTTTCATTTAGAAATAAGGTAGAAAAATAAAGACCTCTCAGGTCTTTCAGGGAAATAAAGACCGTATTTCCCATTTAAAAAAATGTTTACTTATTTATTTTTGAGAGAGCAAGTGAGTGCACAAGTGGGGGAGGGACAGAGAGAGGGAGGGAGAGAGAATCCCAAGGAGGATCCACGCTGTCAGTGCAGAGCCTGATGCAGGGCTTGAACACAGGAACGGTGAGATCATGACCTGAGCTGAAATCAAGAGTTAGACACTTAACTGACTGAGACTCCCAGGCGCCCCCTGTATTTCCCATTTTGATAATGGTACTTGGGTGGTGTCACTGCGCACAATCTATTATTTTGTATTTGTTTGTTTGTGTGTTTAAAGTTTATTTATTTATTTTGAGAGGGACAGAGAGAGAGAGCAAGCAGGGGAGGGGCAGAGAGAGAGGGGGAGTGAGGGAATCCCAAGCAGGCTCTGAGTTGTCAGTGCAGAGCCTGATGTGGGGCTTGACCTCATGAACTGTGAGATCACAACCTGAGCTGATATCAAGAGTTGGACACTTAAGCAACTGAGCCACCCAGGCGCCCCTCTTTTTATCGTTTAACCTGACTGCCAAACCAGTTGTGTTCATGGTCATAACTATAGAAAGCCCATACTCCCATTATTTTCTCATGTTCTCCATATCCCCTTTTGGACGTTTTGGGAGTTACTACAGGTCTCTTTTTGAAATGAGGCAGTGAATATATAAATATGTAAATAAATAATATAAAGATTATTCCTGTCTTTAGCTAATTGTAAAGCTCACACCATCATAAATCCATTTCTTCCCTAAATAAAAGCAAATGGTTAGCCATTCTATAGTGTAAAGCTGTCCTTAAATGACAACCAAACAAAGCAGATTTCCTGTCTTGTGATAAAAGAATGTTAAGGACTACCGGGTAAGATGTAGGACATGTACTGAGTACTGGTTGCCATGGTTTTGGCTGAGGATGGGCTATTTAAGCTTATCCTTAATTTGGATAGGCATGAGTCTCAGCTTTGCAGGGTTAAAAATGGTGCAGAAGGCATGGCTGTTTTTAGACTGAATGAGAGTCTGGCTATAGTAACAGCTAAAAATAGAAAGCCCTCTCCTTCATTAACCCTTTAGCTACCAAATTGGATTAAAAAAAATTGCAGTATATTCTCTTTAGAAAATACAGCTGGAATGACAGAGAAAGCTGTTATCTAATTATATAGCATTTTTGAACAAACATCCTGACATTAAAGAAAAAACACTCTGCTATATATAAATATGTATATGTATATGTATATGTATATGTATATGAAAAAGGCCTGTTTCAAGCTTTAAAAATCAGCTACTCAGTTCCCATGGCAGCTTTACTCTGTCGAAGGATTCCAGATCATAACCAATGTAACATTTTTAGCAACTAATTTCTTCTTCCATTTGCAAATAGCACTTGGGAGTAAACAGACAGTGGACTTTTAGCCTTGGTTCTGCTGCCCATATTATTTCGTGTGACATGCTGTGCATTATTTAAAAAATGCAGATGGCCTCTGTATCAAGGACTTTGACACTGAAAATAGAAGAATCTATAAAAGCTAGATAAATAAGCATATGCTAGTTTCCACTTGGGATTTCCAACCCCTCTTTTTGGAAACTGTGGAAACTCTTTGATGGGCACATCGTGGTTTGGAAAGTCCATTCAAACCAGAATCAGAAAACAAAAGGTCCAAGTCTAGTCCTGCCCCTGATTGCATCTGAGATCTTGGGCAAGTCATTTAATCTGCTTGGGTCTCACTTTTCTTTTCTTTTTCTTAATGTTTATTTATTTTTAAGAAAGGGAGAGAAAAAGAGAAGGAGAGAGAGGGAATGAGCGGGGGAGGGGCAGAGAGAAAGGGAGACACAGAATCTGAAGCAGGCTCCAGGCTCCAAGCTGTCAGTACAGAGCCCGATGCAGGGCTTGAACTCAGAACTGCAAGATCATGACCTGAGCGGAAGTGGGATGCTTAACCAACTGAGCCACCCAGGTGGCCCTCTCACTTTTCTTTTTATAAACCCTTAAGTTTGAAGATGAGTTGTCTACTTCAACATGTTTTATTATTTCTTGGGGCGCCTGAGTGGTTCAGTTGGTTAAGTGCCGACTCTTCGTTTTCCGCTCAGGTCGTGATCTCGCGTTTCGTGGGTTCAAGCCCCGCATCAGGCTCCATGCTGATAGCAAGAAGTCTGCTTGGGATTCTGTCTGTCTCTTCCTCTCTCTCTCTGCCCCTCCCCTGCTCATGCTCTCTCTCTCTCAAAATAGGTAAATAAACAAAATTTAAAAAAAATTATTATTTCTTGTTTTTAAATAGTTGAATGATTTCTTCACATAAAACTCATGTGGAAGCCCATTATGGAAACAGAAAATGAGCTGGTCTGCTTGCTAAAGTTGGCCCAGGGGCATCTGGGTGGCTCAGTCGGTTAAGCATCTGACTTCAGCTCAGGTCATGATCTCATGGTTTGTGAGTTTGAGCCCCACATCAGGCTCTGTGCTGACAGCTCAGAGTCTGCTTGGGATTCTCTGTCTCCCTCTCTCTCTCTCTCTGCCCCTCCCCTGTTTACGCTGTGTCTCTCTGTCTCAAAAATAAATAAACAATAAAAAATAAATAAATAAGGTTGGCCCAGGTTTGGGGAGAGTCCTGAGTATTTCTCTCTGGGTCTTTATCCAACCAATTCCTGGGCACGTTTCACATATTGAGTAGGATGCCCCAGGGCTCCTCAATGGCACGACTTGAGGACCATCAGGTTAGGTAAAATTTCATGTTTCATTCAGCTTTAGAAGTTAGTCTGTAGTTCTGAGAAATCTCAAAAAAATAATGCCCTAATAATTTCTTAGAAGGTTGGAGTCCCCATATTATACCAACAAAAATAAAGGATAGCAACTTCCAAAAGATAGTAATTAGTATTTTCAACATTATGGGTTAGAAAAACTGTTGTCTTGGGGGTGCCTGGCTGGCCTAGCGGGTAGAGCATGTGACTCTTGATCTCAGGGTCATAAGCTGAAGCCCCACCTTGGGCATGGAGCTTAAGGAAAAAAGAAACAAAACCTGTTTTCTTGATTTTCCTAACACATGACATCAAGGGATACTGATGTGAGTCTTCTTCACTGCCTATTTGTTATGAGACCTCACAATAAAATGATTTACTTCTTGATGCATCCCCTTTGCTATTTTGTCTGTTTACAAATGTCTCCCCATTAACTCATTATTTTGTGATGAACATTTTTTTTTTTTTTGGTATTCTTTTTGGATTTTCTTATGGCGTGAGATAGCCCACGAGCTCCATTATTCTGAATAACAGAATGCTGCTTATAAGGATCTCTTGTTTATTGTGAATGTTAATCCAGCCTCCCCCTGTATTTACGCAGAACTGTTCTGCTTTTATTTACAGAGGAAGTTGCAACAGGGAGAAGAGCTCTGGTTGGATCAATGACTTGTGGGCTCACAGGGAGAAAGCTGGAGAAACAGATTCTGTTTAAAACCCGACCATTCGTTATTCTGTGTGTTTTGGGTACGAGGCTACTGATGGGAAGTAGCAATAGAACGAAGAAGAAAGCACATCTTCTCAGATTTTCTTCATTATTTCCAACAAGACTCAACAGGATCAACAACGAAGGCTCTCTCTGATTCTTGCCTCAATTTCATGTCTCCAAGAGCTGTGATCTGCGTAGGAATGAAGTGTGGTGACATCTGCAGCTGGAATCGTGAGCGCTTCTGGGTGCTGTGCTCCAGAGATAAACTAAAGCTGAGCAAAAATACTATGACTTAATAATATGATCCTTATGAGAACAAAATATTGTGTACATCCCCAGATGATTAAAACTAACATTTATACTGTGCTTTCCAAGCCACTACAGTGGTTATAAATAGTTTCTCTACAAACTATTTATAGAGAAATCACATCAACCACCCACCACTTGTTAAAATGGAGCAAGTATTTTCACACAAAGGCAACTTTACAAAACAGCAGGGGAATTGGTAATGGAAGGAACAGATAGGCTGGAAATGACAGGCGGGAGACTTAACTGATTTCTTCCTTTTCTATTTTTAACCTTTAATGTGTAATATATATTCAGAGAAATGCACATAAGTGTCAGCCAGCTGAAGTTTCACTAACTTAACATACTTGCGTAGCTGGCAGCAGATCAGGAAGTGGAGTATTACAAACCCCCCGAGCCTTCAGGTCCCTGTCCTTCCAAGGTTACCTGGCGTCTTGTCTGCTAACTGCACAGATTAGTTTAGTTTGTTCTTAGCTTTTATAGAAATCGAATGCTACCGCATGTTTTTTGTGGCTGGTTTCTTAGATTTAATTTTATGTTTGTGAGACTCATCCATGCTGTTTGTTCATTCTGCTACACAGTGTCAAGTTGTGCAACCATAACACAATTTATTGATCCATTCCAGTGTTGATGGGCCTTTTGGTAGTTTTTGCTTTTTGACCACCACAAATTGTGCTTCTCATGAACATCCTTGATTATATCTTTTGGGCATATGTTTAGGAGTGAAATTGCTGTCATAGAATAAGCACATTTCCATGTTAATAGGTTCTGCCAGATAGTTTTCCAAATGGTTGTGCTAATTTACACTCTCAACAGTAGTGGAGGAGAATCCTGGTTGCTGTATGTACTTTCCAACATTTGTTATTTTCTACCGGGTGAGTAATGCTATCACTTTATGCTTTCAATTTGCATTTCCTTGATGACAAAGTTGAGCACCTTTTTATATGTGTGTCAGTTATTTGTTGTCTTTTTTAAAGTGATCTCTACTCCCATCACGGGGCTTGAACTCACAACCCCAAGACCAAGGGTCACATGCTCCACCAACTGAGTCAGCCAGGCGCCCCATATGTGTATTGGTTATTTAGAGAGCTTCTTTTGTGAAATGTGCCTGTTCAGGGTTTTTGCCCAATTTTCTGTTGGTTGTTTATCTTTTTCTAGATGTTCTATATATATACTGGATAATCTGTTCATTTTCTTATGTACAATGTGATTTTTAAGTGTTTAGGTTTATGGTAGGTATGTTCTTCATGTTTTCACGTACTCTGTTTATGCAGAATATGCATCAATATGCATCTTAGATCCCTGTATATTCAGGCCTGAAAAACTTATAACAGCATTTAGGTGAAAAAAGTAACCTTATTCCAAAGTTGAAAGTATTGGACGCAATCAGCTACCATAAAATGCATCATTATTATTTAATGACATTTTACATTCATGATCTATTTTTTTATTTTTAGCTTTTTCATATTGCTTGATTCGTTGCTTAAAATGAATATGAAGATAAGAAAAACAACCCTCCCTCCTCAAATGTGAGAGGATAATGATCTTGCTTTGAATTTGTTAAAATAGACCATGATATCTTATTTGGGGAAGTTATCTATGGTGAAGTTAATAAAAATATTAAAAATTCTGGTTTGGGTTTCAGTTTTGCAACCTACTAGTGTTTCTTACATTAGTCAAAATAACCTTGAAATCATCATTTATTTGGAAGGACATTTGCCATTTTTGTCTGTCCAGGATCCTTTTGGCGACAGTGCCCAGTATCTTTTTGGAGAGCCGCCTTGATCACAGTTGGTCTGCATGTGTTGAGCCCACTATCAGCTTCAGCAGAGGGCAGGTACCACTGACTCAGACCTGATCAGATGAGCACCACATTCCTCAGGGCATAGCCATTGGTTCAAGAATGACTGTGTGATCCATCCGTATCAATGACATATAATGAGATCAGTTCTGAGACTACAGAGGGAAAGGAAGCCTCTTCCATGCTGGACTTGACTTCAGGAGGATGTGAAGTAGAGCTGCTGTGACCTTCTTACAACCTCGAGAAAACACTCTGTTGAAAACAGCCAGACCAGAAGAAGCAAAGCTAAGAGATAGAGAGAAATGGAATTGAAATAACATTTTGAGCTCCTGGATCAAGCCATGACTGAAGCTAGTAGTATCTGGACTTTTCAGTAACATGAGCCAGTAAATTCCTCGTCTGCTTAAGATGGGTTGGATTATTTTTTTCTGATGCTTGAGACCTAAAAAGCCTTCACTAATGCAAATATCTGGCCTAGATGGGGTTTCCAACCTTACATGAACTATAGAAAAGTAAGGTAAGTATAGGGTTTTAAGCAAAGCCTCTTCTCTGAAAGGAAAGTACTGTTTCTTTCTTTAAAAATTTTTTTTTTAATGTTTATTTATTTTGGAGAGACAGAGAGAGAGAGAGACAGAGTGTGAGTGGGGGAGGGGCAGAGAGACAAGGTGACAGAATCTGAAGCAGGCTCCAGGCTCTGAGCTGTCAATACAGAGCCCAACACAGGGCTCGGACTCACAGACTGAGAGATTATGACCTGAGCCAAGGTCAAATGCTTAGCCGACGGAGCCACTCAGGTGCCCCAGGAAAGTACTGTTTCAAATAGTAGTTTTAAAATTTAGGTACCAGGATTTTAAGTTTCTCATAGGGCTTGTGTATAGAATTAGAAGTTTAGGGATGCCTGGGTGGCTCAGTTGGTTCAGCGTCCGACTTCAGCTCAGGTCATGATTTCACAGTTCATGAGTTCCAGCCCCGTATCAGGCTCTGTGCTGACAGCTCAGAGCCTGGAGCCTGCTTTGGATTCTGTGCCTCCCTCTCTTTCTCTGCCCCTCCCTCTCTCATGCTCTGTCTCTCTCTCTCTCTCTCTCTCTCAAGAATAAACATCAAAAAAATAAATAAATAAAAAGAAGTTTATTGTAATGTAATGTTTGGTTAGGTTTCATTTGGTAAAGGGAGATGAGAGAGGAGAAATGTGTGTCTTATCTATGGTCGTAAACGATCACTGTATTCATGAAAGTGTTTCCCAGACACCTGTCCTTGAACCTGTTCTATCAGAATTCCTTCAGGAGTTTGTTACAAATACACATGTTGTATTCTGCCCCTGGGGGTCTGGATCACTAAATGTGGGATGGTGCCTAGAATCTGCATTAGAATTTTTTTTAATGTTTATTTTTAAGGGTGGGGGTGCAGAGAGAGAGAGAGGGAGACACAGAATCCGAAGCAGGTTCCAGGCTCTGAGCTGTCAGCACAGAGCCTGACATGGCGCTCCAACTCACAAGCTATGAGATCATGACCTGAGCCAACTGAGCCACCAGGCACCCCTAGAATCTGCATTTTTAAACAAATCCCGAGATTGGGGGACCAGTGCTTTATTACAGAATTTCCCTCGCTAATCCCTGGCTGCTGATGTCCAATCTTCTTCCAAGAATTCTGAACCAGGCAAGGGAAGAAACTGAGCAGGAGAGGCAACCTAAGAGACGGGAGAGAGAGACACAGACAGGCTGTTAGAGAAACATACCTGCTGAAAGATTGAAGGTTGCCGGGGTGGAGTGGGAGGAGGGAAGAGAGAATTTATATTAACATTGTTCTTTAAAATCAGAGTTTTGTATAAATAAAAATAAGTTGGTTTGGAAATGTGAAGGTGCATGCATATTCCTTTTCCCTCCATGGATGCTTTACTTATGAGGAAGAGAATGAAGAGAAGGTAGTCCTCGCTCTTCTGTGACATTGTTGAGTCAAAACATGTCATTGTATTTCGCACACGTTGGTCTTTGTTTGGAGCCGCAAAGAAGACAACAACTCCACTTTCTAATTGGCCATTGATACGATAGATAAGAAAACAGTGATTATTAGTTTTCTCCAGGAATCTTCTAGTTACTTCAAGTCTATTACCATACAAGCCATAAATACTAAATATAATAAATAATATAAATATAAAGGTTTACTTCAGGGACACATGTTGATTTCAGATGCAGTTTTATATGTGAAAAGACGCTAGGCTCAGTTCTTAAGTGATAGGACAGGTGCTCAATAAATGATTGTTAAAATCATTTACTTTATAAATCTGGCATGAGGAAGAAGAGCTAACCCTTCTCTTACAACCCCAGGAGCATTACATTACACTAACCATCATCACTTATATGTTAGAAGGGAGGGGAACATAATTTGAAATATGTTTTATCTGAATCCATGTCATAAAGATCTGTGAATCTGGGACCTCAGATCTCCATGTTATACTGTATTTAACATTGAAAACATATTTTTTAAATTAAAATAAAATTAAGTACAAATAAAGCTGGGTAGAACAAACTGTGGGAACTGCCTTTCCGGTCTTGCTATTTCATATTCTACCTTAGAATGTGAACAAAACAGGTTTTTTTCAGTGTCAAAATAGAAAAGTGTTTTTCTCCTAATCAAGCTCAAGCCCTTTGATTTAACAATTGGCTTGAATGCCTTTGTTGGGTGTGCACATTGCCATTTACTGACCTTCTCGATCAAACCACAAGAAGTCTTATACATAACTGCAAAATATGTAAATTTTACTTCCTTATCTGTCAACTCAATGTATTTACTGTTTTGATTACTGTGGCTGCTGTCCCTCTGGCAAATAGCTCTCTTAGTTACCTTACAGTGGAAAAAGCATGGATTTGGAATCTCACTTGGATCCTGCCACTAGTCAGGTGAGTTACATTAGCAAATTACCAGGCCACTCTGGCCTTCTGTCTCCTCCTCTATCATCAGAGGGGCTGAAACCAGTGATGTATATATAGACATAAGAGTGAATGGGTCTAGGACTCACTTATAGACATTGGCTCCCAGGAGACACAGCCAAGTAAATAGTATACTTGTATCTTCTGACCAGAACCCCAAAAATAAGAAATAAAAAAACTAAAGGGAAATTTATTATTTCCTAATGACACAAGACAAAACAAAACAAACTCCACAGGTCATCTTTGAAGAATGCTAGGGAGCCAGCTTCTTGGTACATAAAGAGAAAGGATTGAGCATCTACCCTGTCTCTCCTGTATCATCGATAATCAAAGGTGATCAAATAGTTTATGAGGGAAAGTTCTTTATACAGTAGTTCCAGCTAATAAATGCAAACATAGTGGTAGAATTAGAATAGCACCATTTTGCAACTGCAGATGATGATTCTAGGCATTGATCATGAATGAGCATAGAACAGCTAGGGGGCAGGCTAACAGGAAAGTTTATAATGGGTAGATCAGGTCAATAACTCCTGAAAGCATTGGTCGATCTTAGTGTCACACAAAAAGATATCCAGGCATTAATGCGATACAATGCAGTCCCAATCCCCACCTAGAAAGTGTTCTTCCCAAAACTACTGAAGCTGAATCTACTTGAGGTCTAATCTCTAGTTTACAGGAAACACGGAAGGTAGGAGCATATTGAAGACACCCAGGGATGGATTAAAATCCAAGAAATTCTACCAGGCAAATGATCTGAGCTGGTTTCCTCAATAAATAAACTAAAAGGAAAGAAGGAGAGGGAACTCATAGATTACGAGAACTAAGATAAGTATGAACCGAATACGGAATGCACATTTTGTTTGCATCTTGTTTCAAACAACCAACTGAAAAAAGAAACTGTGTATGAGACCACTGGGGTATTTTTTTTTTCTTAATTTTAGAGAGAGAGCACGTGCGAGGGGGGAGAGAGGCAAAGGGAGAGAGAGGGAGACTCTTAAGCAGGCTCCATGCTCAGCATGGAACCCGACACAGGGTTCCATTCCACGATCTTGGGATCATGACCTGAGCCAAAATAATAGTCAGATGCTCAACCAACTGAGCCACCCAAGCGCCCCAGACAGTTGGGGGAAATTTGAATACTTGTTAGATATTCGATACTATTAAGGATATTTTGTTAACTTTTAGGTAACATATGGCATTTTGTGATGCTAATAAAAAAGCCACCTTTTGAAGTATTTTTGATGGAAAATATGATGATTAGGATTTGCTTCAAAATGATCCAGTGCCAGGGTGATGGATGGAAGCAGAGATGAAACCACTTTGGCTGTGTATTGGCGATTATTGAAACTGGGTTTGGGAAACAATGAAGGTTCGTTATATTATTCTCTCTGCTTTTGGGTGTGTTTGAAGATTTCCTTCATTTAACTGTCCTGACTAAACTGGACACCTACTATTTGTACAGGATTTTGGATCTATATTTTTTCAGTTTCTTGTGGCTGCCATAACACATTAACACAAGCTGGGTGGGTTAAAACAACAGAAAGGCATGCTCTCACAGTGCTGGAGTTTAGAAGTCTGAAATCCAGCAGGGTTGTGTTCCCTCCAAGGGCTTTAAGGGAGAACTCATTTCTTGCCTCTTCCAGCTTCTGGGAGCTGCTGGCATTGCTTGCCTTGTAGTTGCGTCACTCTGGTCCCTGCCTCCATGGTTACATCATCTTCTCTTCTGTTTGTAATCTCCCTCTGTCTCACTCTTTTTTTTATTTTTTATTTTTTTTAATGCTTATTTATTTCTGAGAGACAAAGCATGAGCAGGGGAGAGGCAGAGAGAGGGAGACACAGAACCTGAAGCAGGCTCTAGGCTCGGAGTGGTCATCACAGAGCTCGACAGGGACTCAAACTCACTGACCTCGAGATGGTGACCTGACCCAAAGTCAGACGCTCAAATGACTGAGCCACCCAGGCCCAGGCACCCCTCCCTCTGTCTCACTCTTATAAGGACATGTGTCATTAGATTTAGGGCCCATTCAAAGAATCTTGGGTGATCCTTAATTAATTAGGTAATTAATTAATTATTAAAGTTTTTATTTAAATTACATACAGTCTAATATTAGTTTCATGTGTACAGTTATAGTGATTCAACACTTCTACACAACAGCCGGTGCTCATCACAAGAAGTGCCCTTCATAATCCCCATCACCTATCCCACCCATCCCCCACCCTCTTCCCTCTGGTGACCATCAGTTTGTTCTTTAAAGTTAAGAGTCTGTTTCTTGGTTTGCCTCTCTCTCTTTTTCTCTCCCTATGATCATTTGTTTTGTTTCTTAAATTTCACATATGGGTGAAATCATATGGTATTTAATTACATCTACAAACACCCTTTTCCCAAGTAAGGTAATATTCACAGTTTCCTAGGATTTGGATGTGGACATATCTTTTTGGGGGTCACCATTCAACCCACCACAATGACAGACTTCAATAAGAAGATTTGAAAACTAATAACCAACATGAGTGTTTCAGTTTTTCTAAATTTGATATTAAAGAATAACTGTCGGGGGACCACTGGCTGGCCCAATCAGTAGAGCATGTGAGTCTTGATTTTGAGGTGGTAAATTTGAGCCCCACATTGGGTGTGGAGATTACTTAAAAAAACACACAAAAAAAACCCCAACTATCAGAGTTACCCTTAATTCCAAATAAGTGAAATATCCTTGATGTCTTTCTTTCTACTTTACCACATAGGCAAGTCTTATGGTTTTTACTTCCAAAATTTAAATAAAACCTATTTTTTCCCCATTGACACTTTCAGTGACTTACTCTTATTTATCATATTCTACAGTGGTCTTTTTACTGATCTTCCTGGCTTCCAACCTTGTCTCACTTCATTCCATTCTCTACTCGGAAGCCAGTGTAATTAAAAACAAAACAAACTCCACAGATCTAATCATTGCTCCTTCCTTGCTCATTACCTGAAATGGTGGTCCGTGCTTCCAGAATAAAATCCAAACTCTTTACCATAGCTTCAAAGCTGGGAGTAATTCAGACCCTAACTCTTTGTCTACACATGTCTGGGGCCATTCTCATTCTTCTCACAACTGTCCACCCCTCTGGCTTCTCTTCAACATGCTCAACCCAATTCCACCCAATGTAATCCCTAAAAAGAAACTAGGAAGTCTTTACCTAGAATTCTATTGATAATTGGATAAGTTGTTTTAAAAAACAGGAATAGTAATTTATGTTGAATACAAATACATTAGAAAACATGTAAACAAAATGTAAATGCTCTCCTCCCATCCCCCCCACCATCCTACCCTCTAAGATCATGACCTTTTGGGTTACATTCTTTCAGAACGTATGTTTAAATATCATAAATACATTATTATATAACTTGGTAACCTGCTTTTTTCTACCTAACAATGAATTGAGAATCTGTTTTCATGTTATTACATACATAGCTTTATCATTATCTAGGGTTTTGATCCATATTTCCAAATCACCCCAACCAAAGACTTGTACCAACTTGCATTCCTACCAGCAGTGCATATATGTGCTCACTTCCCTACATCTCTGGAAATTTTTGTAATCTGTGTCAATCTGAGAGATGAAAAACAGCACCCTATTGTTTCAATTTGCATTTCTTGGATGGTGGTGAAGTTGAATTTTTTTGTTTCTGATATTGCTCACCTGTAGATCTTCATGATTGTGTAATTAAAAGTGTTTGCTTGGGGCACCTGGGTGGCTCAGTTGGTTAGTTGTCTGATTCTTTATTTTGGCTCAAGTCGTGATATCGCTGTCAGTGCAGACCCTGCTCAGGATTCTCTTTCTGCCCCTCTATCATTCATGTACATGATCTCTCTCTCTCTCTCTCTCTCTCTCTCTCTCTCAAATAAATTTTAAAAGAAGTGTTGCCTTACATATTATTTTATTTTTACCTTTTATATTTTAGAGAGCACGATTGGGGGAGGGGTGCAGAGGGAGAGAGAGAGACAGAGGGAAAAAGAGAAAATCTTAAGCAGGCTCCAGGCTCAGCTTAGAGCCCAACTTGGGGCTTGATCCCATGACCCTGGGATCATGACCTGAGCGAAATCAAGAGTTGGACTTCCAGCTGACTGAGCCACTCAGGTGCCCTAATGTTTGGTTACATTTTAAAATTAAATATCAAACTATCTACGGAAGAGTCACATAAGCCACTCAGCAGCACTGCTTTGTAGAGACCCCACCACCATGTCCTGATGCCTTAAAACTGTTCATGTTTGTGTATTCAAGGGTATAGTCTGGGCTTTATTGTTTTCATTAGGGAATTCTTTATTTTCTTCTTGTAAGATGTGAGTTATAGAACATCACTCACAAGTGCAGATGCATGAGGCACATGTACCCCAATGTCTATAGCAGAACTTTCAACAATAGCCAAATCATGGAAAGAGCCTAAATGTCCATCAACTGATGGATAAAGAAGTTGTGGTTTATATATACAATGGAATACTACTTGGCAACGAGAAAGAATTAAATCTGGCCATTTCCAGATGGAACTGGAAGGTATTATGCTAAGTGAAATAAGTCACTCATAGAAAGACAGATACCATATGTTTTCACTCATAGGTAGATCTTGAGAAA
The DNA here is from genome assembly GCF_027475565.1 of Acinonyx jubatus. Lineage (NCBI taxonomy): Eukaryota > Metazoa > Chordata > Mammalia > Carnivora > Felidae > Acinonyx > Acinonyx jubatus. The sequence continues at coordinate 129,449,789 of NC_069386.1, read as the reverse complement.
CTTAACAGAAGACCATGATGGAGAGGAAGGGAGGAAAAAAGTTACAGAGAGGGAGGGAGGCAAACCATAAGATACTCTTGGATACTGAGAACAAACTGAGGGTTGATGGGTGTAGGGGAGAGGGAAAAGTGGGTGATGGACAGTGAGGAGGGCACTTGTTGGGATGAGCACTGGGTGTTGTATGGAAACCAATTTGTCAATAAATTATATTTAAAAAAAAAAGAAAATCACTCATGATATTCATGGTACCATGTCTGATATGATGCTGTAGATTTTCAAATGTACTGCTAGCTTACTTATGGCTGTGATACAGCAGAATTACAGAAGGAATTACAACAGAAATACATTTAACTGTCCAAGGTCCTGAAATCTCACATACTTTTATTCTACAATCATGTGTATTATTTTGAACTCTGAGTGACTTTCTATCATTTCATACTTCTTATGTCCTCTTTCATGTATGTTTTTCTAAGGTTATACATTTGAGTGTGGATCAGTTGACTAAATAGAACAATTTTACATGTCATAGAGTGCCACAGTTTTAAGAGCTACTTAAAAAAAAATCCAAAACAGATAAATGTGCTTACAATTGTGATTGGAGACCAAGTATCTTCAAACATAAGTGGGGGCACCTGGGGGGCTCAGTCAATTGAGTGTCCAACTTTGGCTCAGGTCATGATCTCACGGTTCATGAGTTTGAACCCTGCTCTGTGCTGACACTCGGAACCTGGAGCCCGCCTTGGATTCTGTGTCTCCCTCTCTCTCTGTCCTCCTCCTGCTCATGCTCTGTCTGTCTCTGTCTCTCAAAAGTAAATAAACATTAAAAAAAATGATAAAAACATGAGTGAGCATGATCCAAGCCACAGCTGAACAGAGACCTAATTACAAATGGAAATTTTAAAGAAAGAGGTGAGCAGACCTCTTTAAGATCCACATCAGGGATATAAATAAATTATATGATCAACTCAAAAATCAGGAGTGCTATACTTAAAATTAAAAAAGAACCTGTAAGGCAAAAGGGACATGTGGAAATAATGTTTTGCTTTAATGGAAAATATGGAGAGCCAAGGAACAGGATGTACCATTTCATGAAAAGGAATAGTGACATTGGAAAGACACACAGTTTGTACTATTTTTGAAAAATCTAGTCCTTACCAAAAACAAAGGTCAGCTGTGATCAGATATGTGGCTCATACACCATCTGTGATGGGAGGAGGAAAGTCAAACTAGACCAAGGAAGGAAGTGTCAGCATTTATTGAATGAATGAGCACTCTATGTAGCTTTATAAAAATAGGCCCAGTGCAAAGAGAAAAATAAATTAGAAAAGATAGTTCCTTTCTCTCTGAAAGAGATAGGGCAGACACAGAAAGAGAGGACTCAGAATCCCAGAGTTTAACCCTTTCTTTGAACAACAGCTCAGAAAGGCTAAGTGACTTGCTCAAGATCACACAGCTTATTAAGAGCAAGACTGGGGCTAGGAATTGGTAGTTCTAGTCTCTATCATGGTGGTCTTTCCAGTTGGACGGCTGTCCTATATGCAAAAAGTGTAACATTCATGTGAATAAGCATGCACCAGAGTTAGATGCAAAAAGAGACAACAAAATGGAAAGATGATAGAATTAATGGCATGAGAAGGAATTTTGCAGTGTGAATCAGGGGAGATGTGTCAGGTTTGATAAAAGTTTTAAGGAGGGCAATGAAGAAGACAGAGGTGGTGGTAGGTACAAAGTTACTGAGGGGAGCCCCATTAGCCATATTCAAGCATATGAGTCCAATCAGAGAAAGGGTTGGAGGAATGTGTTCAGCAAATAAAGGACAAGAGTATCATAAGTGCTCAAATAACCAGGCTGCATCTGAAACAAGGAGTTTCAGATAACTAAAATTTCTGGTTACGCACCTTTGCTTTTCTCCCCCCATAAGCCACACTGTCCACTATGGTTGAAAATGTTTCTCAAACATGGTATTCCATTTTCTGAAGGCTTGAGGCCTATCAGGATATTTCTGTTCCAGTTCTGACTCTGTCACAGACCAGCTGTTTGGCCTTGGGAAAGTCACCTTACCTCTTAGAACTCCATTGCTGAATCTGTAAAGCTACGGGCTCCATGCCAGACTTTGAATTTTTTAAAATATTTATTTATTTTGAGAGAGAGAGAGAGAGAGAGAGAGAGAGAGAGAGAGAGAGAGAATCTGAAGCAGGCTCCAGTCTCTGAGCTGTCAGCACAGAGACCAACATGGGGCTCGAACTCACCAACTGTGAGATCATGACCTGAGCCTAAGTTGGAGGCTTAACCGACTGAGCCACCCAGGTGCCCCTCCAGTGACGGACTTTGCGTGAAAGAACCACTTGAGGCTCTTGTTAAAGGAGTAAATCCCCGGACAACCATCTTAGGTCCATTGAAACAGGATCTCCAGAAGAAGCATTTGGACCATGTAATCTTTTTTTTTGTTACCAGGAAAGTTTGGAAAGCTCTCATACATGATGTCTGACGTTCGTTCTACTAATGATTACATTCTATGATTCAGCTTTCTCACTGGAATAAGCTCAGACTTTCTAAAGCAATTGCATCTTTGTTCGACGGACTGGGGATCACTGCCAGTATAAACATTGTAAGAATCTGTAGCTTTGCATGGAGAAAGGGAAGAAAAATGGACAAATGCTCTAGCTTCCAGTTATCTCCTTTTGAATATAAAATTTAACAAACGAGCTCTCTGATGTCAGCTTTAAAAATTCTATCTGCCAGAAAAGACACTCTATCTTCAATGTGCCTGAGTTACAAATAAAAGTCTCAGCATCAAAGACAGAAAATAGTAGGTGATGCTATCTCCTAGGGATAAAGTAGAAGAGAGCAAAAAATCTCTGTAAATTTCACATCCTCTCAGTAGTTTTTCTATTTTTTAACATCTATTTTATTTTCAGTTTTCTAAAAGTAGGCTCCATGCCCAGTGTGGGGCTTGAACTCCTAACCCTGAGATTGAGAGCCCTGTGATCTACTGACTGAGCCAGTCAGGTACCCCAGGAGTTTTCCTAATACAATAACAACTTACGCAGCTGGTCAGAAGTAGAAGGTGATATTTTATAATTAAACATATTTAACATTAATATTTTAGAATTAAATTTATTATTTCCATCATTCATGGCACAAAAGCAGTGGAGGCATCACTGTAATATGAAGTTCAAGCCTAATGGTATAGATTTCATGAAAGAACATGGCTAGGATGTTGAAGAGCTATGATAGTTTGATCTTCTACTAACTGAGAAAAATAAGGAAAACAAGAAAACCTGAACATGTCCGGAAATGATAAACATAATAATTATATATATGAATAAATGAATAGTAATAAAGTACTTTAAAGTTAATTTGAATTCATGTATGGTATAAAGTACTAAATATTTTTTCCCCCAAATTGACCTTGAATAATTGGAACCCATCATATACTCCTGCTCAATATATCCATCTACATATCTTATATAAGGGGCCAGAACATACAGTTATGAAGTTTCTGCATTGCACCAAGCTGAGGGGACGAATGGGGGCTGAGGTCCATTCCAAGTTTTTGACACAGTGCTGTGCTTCCTGATATCAGTATGTCCTCCCCCACCTGACTCTGCATTCCCAAGGAGTGTCCTCTGACTTGAACAAAGGCACTGTCTACAAATCAAGGCAGTGCCATGGTGCTTTTTCCACTGGAGGGAGTGCCACTCACTAATAGCCATTTAGGCTAGCAGGAACTTTGTTTATATTATCATACAGGATAGCAGTGGCCATCTAGACTGGCAGCGACCTTATGTATATACCAGCAAATATAGTCTTTGACCCTTCCAAGATGTTGCTGAGGGCAGATTTAATTCAGTGAGTTCTGATGAGCCAAGATTTTACTTTGGTCCAATGGATGGCGGGATAGTAATTGACGGTGGTTTTCTAAAAATGTTGGGTTCTTTCTAACTGAAGGTTATAGTCACTTAGAACTTTATGGAATCCAGGGATATGGCTCTTTGGAAACTCTTTTTGAAGAATTATGCCCCATATTTAGAAAGAAATGAAAAAGAATTACCTTCCATAAAAGATATAATAAGACTCCTAAAAATTACAGTTGTCAGCTTAACTTTGATTCCTGATGAAAAGGGTGGTACAGATCAGTAATTATTTTGCAGGTCTGAGTGGATCAATATTTCAATATGTATCAGGAACTTTATATGACTATTTTTAAAACACAGTATCAGAATCTAAATATAAAAGCATTACGTAAACTGGAAGGAGATCCTCTTTCCATAATCAGCATTATTAATCGACCAGCAGACCTAGCAACATAATGTGGTTGTGCAGAAGTGGGTAAGACCTGGAAGGATCAAAGTAATTTCAACAAGGCTGTTTATCTGACTAACTACTTCAAGATGGCCACATGTTTGGTATGGTTTGGTGTGACTTCAGGGACAATAACAAAGATGTTATCCCACCTCCTTTCCTACACCTTTTCCCCAATACTTATTTTATCTGTTTGATGATGCCTGATGGCCTAAGATTCATAGTCACTTTAAGGGGGGGAGAATATAAAGAACCCCAAAGCATAGGGCGATGTCAATGCAATGGGAAAAGGATAGAGATGGTTTAGGCTACCATTTTGAGTGAAACTGACTACTCCAGAGATCAAGATAACTTTATGTAATTAGCTCTGGGTAACGGATGGCAATTTGATCTAGACATGAATGGGGGCCTGGTTTGAGTTCTACTGCCATTCCTAACTAGCCATGTTTACTTAGACAAACGGTTGTCCCCTCTGAGCTCCAGTTTCCCCCTTAACAAATATGTAGGTGCCTAATACATGCCAGGTTTTGTTTTAAGTGAAGTCAGGATGATAATAGTAACCATCTCCTAGGATTGTTATGAGAAATAAATGGGGTAATCTTAACAAGTGCTTGCTATGTGCCTGGCAGGGTAAGAATAGTCTGATGGATTACGTACTAAGAATGATCCTGTATATTTGTAGATGTCTGCATAGCTTACAAAGTACTTTCATATCTATTGTCTCCTTAAGCAACCCTAGAGGTAAAACTAGCCACACATTTAGTACCCCATTTTGTAGATGAAGAAACTGAGTGAAGCCTCGTAAATTCCCCTGCTTGGTTGTACTTCCTACTGAAGGGGATGGCTGGCTAAAATACGTGTAAGTTGGCCGAATACTTTGTACTTATTACTTATCCTTATTTTATAGACAGGGAAACTCAGTAAGGCTTAGACAGATTTAAAAAATTTTTAAAGAAGTTTATTTATTTTGAGAGAGAGAGAGAGGGAAAGCGTGAGTTGGGGAGGGGGGCAGAGAGAGAGGGAGAGAGGGAATTCCAAGCAGGTTCCATACTGTCAGCGTGGAGCCCGACATGGGACTCAAACCCACAAGCCAGGAGATCATGACCTGAGACAAAGTCAGACGCTTAACTGACTGAGCCACTTAGGTGCTCCAAGGCTTAGAGAGATATTGATGCTCTTCTCTGAAATTTGTAGTAAAAAAGATGCTTTTAAGTGGGGTGCCTGGCTGGCTTGTTTGGTGGAGCATGCAACTCTTGATCTCAGCGTGGTGAGTTCTAGCCCCAGGTTGGGTGTAGAGATTACTTAAAAATAAAATCTTGCAAGGGGCGCCTGGGTGGCTCAGTCGGTTAAGCGTCCGACTTTGGCTCAGGTCATGATCTCACAGTCCATGAGTTCGAGCCCCGTGTCAGGCTCTGTGCTGACAGCTCAGGGCTTGGAGCCTGCTTCGGATTCTGTGTCTCCCTCTCTCTCTGCCCCTCCCCTGCTCATGCTCTGTCTCTCTCTGTCTCAAAAATAAATAAAAACATTTAAAAAATTAAAAAAAATAAAATCTTGCAAAAAAAAAAAAAAACCCCAAAGATACTATTAAGAAAAGTATGAGTTGGCCAAATTCGTGTATATACTGGTAGAAGGGTAGATGAAGTTACCTGAAGTTACATGAAATTACACGAAGAAGAAGGCATTGGACAATTTCATCTCTAATATATAAAAGTAACCGAAAGGGCATCATTCTCTTCATCTTCATATAAGTATTGAAAATTTTAAAGAAGGCAGAGATTTAGACTGGAAGTAAGAAAAACTTTGACCGTAGCAGAGTTTCTTAAATTTAAAAAGAGCCCTTGAATACAGGGTTTGAAATGTCTTTCATTAGATGTATTTACTATTCTTCAATGGTCATTTCAATTGGAACCCGATTTAGAAGTAGAAAATTGAACCAGGAAGTATCTTGAAATGACCTCTTCCAAATCTCCTTCTATGATTCAGCAAACACTTAGATGCATTAGTCGTAGGAGAGGAAAGTTCTCACACTACATTTGTTCTAACCATTTTCTTTTCTTTTTTTAATTAAAAACCATTTTTTTAAATGTTTATTTTTGAGACAGAGGGAGAGACACAGAGTGAGAATGGGGGAGGGGCAGAGAGAGAGGGAGACACAGAATCTGAAGCAGACTCCAGGCTCTGAGCTGTCAGCACAGAGCCTGATGTGGGGCTTGACTCCCTATCTGTGAGATCGTGACCTGAGCCGAAGTTGGACGCTCAACCGAGTGAGCCACCCAAGACGCCCCTGTTGTAACCATTTTCAGCCAAACAAATATTTGCTATAAAAGAGCAAAAATGAAGTAAATATATTTTAAACCTTCCCATTGGACACTGAGACTATGTCCCACCCCATACTGAGCCAAACCTTTTCTATCGGTCAGACTTTCCCATGCCTTTCATTGGCTTCCTGAGAGAAGCATCTGTCAATATGTTGGGAAAGTAGGGTCCCTCTAAAAGATTTTTCAACTCTTTGTAAGCTGAAAGGCTTTGGCATGAGACTCACCATAAATAAATAGGTTGTAGAGAACATGTATGACTTCTATGCACTTTAACATTTTGGTTCAAGTTAAAATGTTCCTAGAATGATACGAAAATCTGGGCTCATTTGTTATGGTTGTAACCTTGCTGAATTCTTGTTTTTAAATTTAGTAAAATACCACATGTGCCTGTCTACTTGGTGTACATATGTGAAAGCACTCATTCATTCCTCCCTGAACCATGGCCTTTTGGGGGATGAGAAACAGAGATAAGTTCTTCAACTAAGGCTAGGACTAAGTCTAGGGGAGAAACGTGAGAAAGCAGGGATACAACTGTGTTCTCTCCCATGGATATTTTCATGGACACTGAATTTACAGAAGGTATTGAGTTCTTTTACTGACCTGCCGTGGTCAGTAAGTTGACTTATGTTTAGCTACATCATGACATAAACATTACCAGAAAGCAAATGAACTTGGATTCTTAAAAAAAAAGTCAATGCCATTAAAAAAAAATGAAGGGACTTTTCTGGAATAAAATACACTAGAAATAACAAACAAATGCAATCTTTGACAGCATCCTGGTTTTTACCAAACACCTATAACTGTTCTGTGTGTTCAGAAATTTTAAGAATAAAAAGTTGAGGGGAAAACCAAAAAATTTCAGCGCCATCTCAGAAAAATTATGTGGGATTATGTTTTGGCGGTAACCCAGAGAGAGGGAATCACCTTAAAACGTGTTTTAAAGAAAGCAGGATTATAGGTGTGTGCATTTTTGGTAAAATGTTGGGGATGGTGCCTTATGGGAACTCAATATTTTCTTAAGGACCAAAATTTAAAATACAGAAACTTACAAGGGAAGAGGAAAGCAGTTCCTAGTTATGAAACATGCTCGTCAGCGTGATGCTTTAAGTACAACTTGTTTGGAGTTCATAATATGCTGTCTTCATTAATCCGCAATCAGAGGTTTGAGTCACCAAAATAAATCTTCAGGGTTTAGCACACAGAGTTTGCTATTGAGCAGTATGACATATGATACCCTCTGCCCTTTAGCTACTGATGTGACTCCAGCTTTTCCAAGCCAAAAGCAGAATCTGAGATTACAGCAACATATATTTAAGGGTGTGTTTTTGCAGATGCTGGTTGGGACATGAAGCCAAATGTAGGCGTGATTAAATGCTTAGAACAAAGTGGAAACTTCACTGGGGGAAACATTTTTGTGAGGAGAGATTCAAGTTAACTTGAACGCATAACCTTGTTAGTTCTACCAGAGTGGGTAACCACAGGGTGCGTGTGTGTGTGCGTGTGTGTGTGTGTGTGTGTGTGTTGGGGGGGGTATCCTCACAAAAGGACACGGAAACTTCTCTGCAGTTCTTTGGAGGAGACCTGGAGATGTCTTGCAGGGGGGTGGGGAAGATCTTGGAAGGTGGGGATTTCTTCTGGACTTCAGGGAGAAATGATGAAACCAAAGGGGAACAATTCAAAGCACATTAGTGCATTCATTCTGGTATTCGTGCGTTCAAAGTGGAGTCTAATCAGATCTGTCCTCCCGCGTCTGTTTGCCAAGCCGGCACCAGGCAGGATTCCCCAAGCTGCTTCATCACTCCCTGCGATTCTCTGTCCAGGACGTTCTCCGGCCTCACCCCGGAATCCGTTTTCAACTCTTCTCCGGCTGAGCTGTTCTTTGCCATCGCCCCCCCCCCCCCCCCCGAGAGACCGACTCCCCAACGCGGCAGGCAGCACCCCTCGACTCTCACACCCATCCCGGACTGCGGCGTGAGGAGGGGGTAGCAAAGCCACCAACTCTGGGAAAACTTCCTCGCGGGAGGTGACTGGGGTTTTTGGCTTCCCCCAGCCCTCCCGCGCCCGGCCACCAGGCAATCGTTAAAGTGGTGCGACAACTATTGCAGGTTCTGAGCTGCAGAGGCCGGGGCGACCCGCTGCGACGCTTCCCCGGCGGGGATCTGCGCCCTCTGCCACCGAATGCGCCCAGGACGCGGCCGCCGCCGGCCCGGGGCTGCTGGCGGGGCCCGGCCAGTGCGGGCAGACTGCTCCACGATGCTTTGTTTTCCTGCCGCAGGAACCCGAGGCGGTCTCTCTCCACCAGACTTAACCCGCCCGCAGCAATAGCCATGGAAGTTGCGGCGGCACAGAGGGAGAGGGAACCGCTCCGCGCGGCATCCGTTTTGGATGTTTTTTCTCTCGACAGTTCGCTTCTTTCCTCCTTGGGGTAAGTGGAATCTAGTGCGTAATAACCAAGGGGAAGAATCGGCGGCGGTGGAAGGGGGTTGCAGAAACACAAAGGGTTAATGTGCTAAGTTGTTTTTCTTGCGGGAGGTGGGGGGGCTCTTCCTTTACACCCTCCAGTCCCTCCAGCCCTTTCCACATACGCACTTTAGGAGCGGGGCTTGGTGTCAGGCGCATTTGGGGAGGTTGTGCTGGCATTACTTACTTACTTATTTACTTAATTTTTGGTGGACCCCTCCCCCATTTGTGTTGTCCACATACTGAGAAGGGAGAGTGAAAGTGGAGGAAAGAGAAAGCCCCAGAGGTTGGGGTGGGGGGTGGGGGGGGGCGGTGAATTAGCAGAGAGATCCTAAGGGCCTGTGACTAGGGCAAGTCTTCAACCCACATCAGGCACTTCAGACCCCTGATCCGACTCCTTCACCCCAGCAGGTCCATCTGAAACCTGCCTAAGCCTCCAAATAACGGTCCTGCTGATGCCTTTCTGGGGCAAGGTTCTCCCAGGGCCCCATGAAACTTCTGAGGGAAATCTCCAGTCTGTCTCATCCACAAGACCTGCTCAATACGGGTTTGTTGATTGACTGAATGATGCACCCTAGGGCTACATTTTGGGCCAGGGGAATTTGCCTTGGATATTAAACTAATTCCCTGATGTAGACCTCAGGGCAGCAGGGTAGCCCAATTCATTTTGCAAAGGAGGAAGGGCTGGGATCCTAGATAATAGAGTATTTAGATCTTCATGACCCAAAGATCCTATCTGACGGCTTCAGGGTCAGATTTATGGGTGCAGGGACCAGATGAGCTCCCTTGGGTTAGAATCTCCGTGTTGTGACCTTGGGTGTGTTCCTTTACCTCTCTGGGCCTTGATCTTCTCATCTGTAAAATGAGGCTGGTTAGAGCTTCTTCAACATGACACAGGGAAGATAAATACAGAGAAGTATGAGGCTGTGAGGGGCCATTTGATACATGTCAGTCTTTCTTCCCTATTCTCAGAGGCTTTGGGAGAGAGGGTATCTTTCTCTGGGGGCACCTCTCTCTGACTCAGATGCAGAGGAAAACATTGCATTGCAGTGACTGGGCTCTAGCCCTCCTGCCTGTGAGCAGTTAAGGAGAGGGCAGAGTGAACCTCTGAAGGCTGTTTCAGGAGCTTAGAAGCAGCTCACTTCGGGTTTGGGGACAGAATTTTTCTGGGGTCATGGCTGGAGAAGCAGAAATTCCTTGTTTGTCTGATTTCCGTGTCTCATCCATCCTCCCGTACTTCTGGTAGAGGGAAACAAAGTGTGGAAATGGACTCCCAGAGAAGGTGGCTGTTAAGTGCCTTGGGAACCTGTGTCTTCCCAAAGGGCTGAGGGGTCAGAGTACCGCCATCAGACCGGGACCAGGTTTGCCTGGATGGGGTCTGCATTGAACTCAGGAGTCCAGTCCCAGCAGCCTGCAGGGTCAGTGACAAAGCACTTACCAGCCCTTCCCACAGATGACAGTGGACCTCTGTGGATCTTGCCCTGGGACTCGGAAACCTGGATGTGACTGCGGGGGATGGGAAGGACGCTGCTGAAACAGGGCTCCCAGAGGCCTCAAGGTGCCCTAGAGTGGCAACTGCCAACGTAGGGGTTCAGGACCATAGCAGGCAGTCTTGGGAATGAGCCTGGCAGTCACTTTCTTGTTCATAATTAAGGGCAACGACAAATCTAACCGGACCTCGTGGGCACTCGACAGTAAGACCCACGGAAGCAAGATCCATACCTGTGCCGGTCTCTGCCACACGGCCAGCACCTAGCACAGTGATGGCACGTAGAAGGGGCTTAAGATACAGGTCGAGTGGACAGTGAATGGACAGGAATTTAAACTACTTTCTGTCCAACACTACTTCAAGCAGCTCATGCCTTCATTTAGCGAGTGTTTCTTGAACATCTACTATGTGCAAGTCTCTGTTGCTAGGAGCCGAAATAATTTGTAAGCATCATTCATATTGGTACTTCGAGTGGCCCGTTCGAGAGCATTTCAGCACCACCTGCCTCTTCTGGAGATCGAGGCCTCACGGAAAGCCCCCGTGCGGCTTCAGTGAGAGCTGGGGTAGGGGAGAGGCGCCAGGTTCAGCCTCTTTCCGGGAACATGTGTGGGGTTCCTTTGCACTTGCCCGGACTGGGCCCCCGGGCTCCCGGGGCCGCTAGGTCTTGGCAACTCCAGTTTCCTCTGGGGTCGTGGCGTCTGTCTCCAGCCGCCTCCCCCGCCTCCGAGCAAGCGGCCCCAGCCGGGCTGCAGGTAGCTGGGGAAGGGACCGGGCTGCGCCTGGGGAGCGAGCTTCTCCGGGTGGGGAGAGCGCGGCCAACGCGGAGCAGTCCCAGAACAAAAGGCTCATGGCTGGCACCGGCCTCTTTCGAGTGCGCTGGGGACGCGGGTTCGGGGCGCAGGCGGGAGAACCGGGAGCGGGGGGGGGGGGGGGGGGGGAGACTGGAGTGAAAAAATGAAGTGAGGGAAAAAAAAAAAAAAGGGTGTGTGTGTGCGCGCCCAGGGTGGCAAGAGGTCACCCCCGAGGCCGAGGTCTGCGGCGGGGCGGCCGAGGCCCTCCCTCCGCCTCCTGCTGCGCCTTCCAGGCAGCCAAGCGTGTCTCCGGCTGCAACTCCACCGAGCGCGCCGCGGCTGCCTCCACGCCTGCCCGCCCGCCGGCCGGCCGAGCCAGTAAGTAGCGGCGCGCCCGGCGCCCGCTCCCCGCCCCGCCGCGGCTTCCGGCCGCCGCGCCGCGCCCGCCGCCGCCGCCCCGCGGGCAAGTCCGCCGCCGGCCGCCGCTCCCGCCCGGGCGCGGGGAGCCCCGCGCGCGGCCGTGGCCCTGCGCCTCCACCCGCCGCGCGCTCTCCCGCCGTGGCGCGGCGTCCGCGGCGCGCTTCGGGGAGGGTCGCCCTCGTCGCGCGCTCCCCGGGTGCCGCGCCACCCCTCCGTCCAATGGCTTTCGGGGGGTGGGGAGTGGGGGGCGTCGCCCGGGGCGGGGGGAGGCTAGGAGCCGCGGCCGGGGTGGGGCGTGTGCGCGGTGCGCGGCCGAGCGAGGCTGACGTGCCCGCCGGAGCGCGCGCCCGGGCGAGTGAGTGTGTGCGGGAGTGTGTGCGCACACGCCTTCGGGGGCTGGAGTGACACTGCAGTGGGTTTCTCCCTCGCGCCGGCCCTCCGGCTGCTCAGCCCCCCCACCTGCCGCCCCCGCGTTTGGGAAGCAGCTTGGCTCTTTTATCTTCCCGAGCCTCCCTCTCCATCCACCCCTCGCCAGTCTTACTTTTCCTTTCACCCAGGGGGCTGCAGCTGGCCACCCTTCCGCCGGTGCCAACACCTAAGCCGTTTCCAGTGTCTCCTTATAGCCAGTCTTTTCCACTTATCTTTCTCCGGGGTTCCTCCACGAGCCAGTCCAAGGCTCCCCCATCCTTGGAGATTGTTTTGTTGGACTGCCGTACCGAGGCGTGTAAAGCTTGAGGACTTTATTATTATTTCGATTCTTTTCATCTCCTCCCCTTCTGGGCAACGGAGCCATGAAATTTCCAATCGAGACTCCAAGAAAACAGGTGAACTGGGATCCGAAAGGTTGGTATTTCCTACTTGGGCGGCCCTCGTCCTGCCTCCACCTCCTGCGCGCGCGCGCTTCCGTGAGTGGAAGCACTCTTGCTCCCGGCAGCGTGTGTCCTGAGGCTGGAAAATGCGCCTGGGAACCGCAGCGCGGGTGGGAGGAGGGCGGAGGCAGCGTGGGCTCCAAACCCAGATAGTGCCTGTCATTAGCACATAATCATTGTCCCTCCTGGATTGTCTCAAAACCTATTTAAAGATACACCAAGCCGGCTCTTTGGCTTGAATTCACACCAAGTGTCGGTATTTGCTTTTGACTTTGCGTGTGCGTGTCTGTGTGTGTGTGTCCTTTGTTTCTGGTGATCTTTGTCTCTCTGGCAGATGGGTGGGGTGCCTCCCCCTGGATCTGGAGCTGCGCAGCCTGCTCAGGGTGTCCTCGGTGGGAAAGGTTTCCTGGCAGCAAGTGAGGCTCGGATCTGCAGCACCGGTCCCTGGAGGTGGCCCTTCTCCTAAGGCACGGGGCATAATGGAGCCCCCAGGGCCTTCCGAGTCTTCTCTCAATCTTATTACCAAACCAGACAGCTAGTTTGGCTCAGACAGGACTAGAAGTGGGAGGGGGAAGGGGTTTGCGAGAAGGGTGGGGCTGGCAAGGGCTGGGGAGGGGGCGCGCAGCGTGTCCGCCTGAGCAGCAGTGTGGCCTACAAGCTCTAATGAATGTTGGACAGCGTTCCCTTGGCGCAAAAGAGAGCGACCAAGACAGATTTGTGTGTGCCTAGCGTCGACCACCGTGTCTGTAATTAGCATACAGATGTTAAGGCCCCTCTTGAATGACTGCCAGGCGAGCGGAACAAGTTGCAACCGAGTGTCCGGTTTTCGCAGGAATGTGTTTTATCATTTCTCCCAGCCTCCTCTGAAGCTGGGTTGGGCTAGGCAACAACTCTGTGTGTGTTGGGTTGCAATTTGTTTATCTGATGTGTGTATGTGCGTTTAATATTTTTTTGGTTGTTTTTGTTTGTTTGTTTGTTTGTTTTTGCGAGGGCATTTATTCTTTTCTCCAGACCAGAAAAGCAGAAACCCACTTATTTGTTGAGTAAATGTATTATAAGCCGACTGGCTATTCACGAGTGAAGATGTGTTGCCTGTTTTCAACACTGAAGCTGTTACACCTTAATACAACCCAAACCCAACCCAGTTTTTGTCTGTTGATCTCTGGAAAGTATGCCTTGTTTTTTGTTTTTTGTTTTTTTAATTTTATTTTGGTCCCTGCAAAACATATTTATTGAATGCCCACTACTTACCAAATGCTGTCCCTGGAGATATAGTCAGAATAGTATAGAACAAGTCTTCTTGGACTTTATAGTGAGGGACGTAGACCTAAATCAGTCAATGCACAGAAGAGTGCCTAATTGTATGTTTATGTACATTCCATGAAGGAGTGCATCAGGGTTTTAAGAAAGTGTAGAAGAGATTGACAAGGATCAGGGAAGGTGAGCAGTCAGGGAAGGTAGTCAGACCCTTGTGCTGAGACCTGGAAGATATGTAGGGCTTAACTGGCTACCGAGGAGGTGAACTGACACAGAAGAGGAAACAGCAAGTGCAAAGGCCCTGCGGCAGAAGGAACATGTGTATCTGAGGAAGTGAAAGGCAGTTTCCATGGCTAGAGTGGAGAGCAAGAGAGCATGTGTTTTGAGGTGTGGCTGGTGGATCCATAGTGTCAGACCCCAACAGCCTCATGTTGTTGTAGGTAGGGTAGGATTGTGGGGTGGGGACAGGAGTGTTGTCTTTATCTTAAGCCCTTGAAAGGTTTCAAGCTGAGAAGAGGTATGGTCTGAACTCCGTTTCCAAACAAGCGCTGTGTGGCTCGGGTGAATGTTAGGGACCTGACACCATGGTGACAGGGACCAGGGTAGTAGTGGCTGTGGTAATGGAAAAGTGGATGGGGTAGGGAGCTCTGGAAGGCAGAAAGAAAATCAACAGGTTTTGTGTGAATGCAGCGTGGAGGTGGAGTCATTGGAAGAACCGGGAAGACAGCGAGGGCAGGACCAGTCTTGCAGGAAAGCTCGAGCGTTCAGTCTGAAACTTGTTGACTGGGAGATGTCCCTGAGGTGTGTCAGGTGGGCAGCTGTCTAAACGATCATACTGGCATCTTCAGGGAACTCTGGTCGGGATGGAGGGCTGTGAAGCTTGCCTTGGTTTTGAGAATACGTTTCTGGATAATCGTCGTTCTCTCTCTCTACATATGACAGTGATAAACACAGATGAATCCAACATGTTACAGCCTGACAACAGTGGAAAAGTGCACAAGTAGCATCTACAGTCACAACGGATGGTGCTAAAAATGAAAAGACTCCAATAAAAAGACCAACATTTAATGAGACATCATTGCATGCAGGTGTTTCATGCACATTATTTCATGCAATTATTCTCATAATATACTTCTGCGGTGGTATTGGCCCCACTTGATGGCCATCAGGGTGCCACTGAACTACCTTCCAGTAAGATGCTCTGACTTCATGCACGGTCGTTCTTGCAGGTGGGCGTGGCAGTAGTGTTTTCTAGCCAGGAGGTGGAGGCAGGAAGAGAGTAAGGGAGTGAGGGTGGTATATCTCACGCCTGTATGGAACCATGCGCTCTACACACATTAAAAAATAGTTTATTCTTAACTAATTCGTTACAATTTTACTAGAGGAATCTATTTGCTCTTATTTAAACTTAAGAAGATACTGGCCTAATTTTGCAGGTGGGGGAACTAAAGAACAGAGAGGTTGAGTAACTTACCCAAGATCACACAGGTAGTGTGTGGTGCTGTTGGACTAGAACAGGGGTCCTTTTTTTTTTTTTTTTTTTTTTACATTTTTAATGTTTATTTTTGGGAGAGAGAGAGAGACAGACAGAGCACGAGGAGGGTGGGGCAGAGAGAGAGGGAGACACAGAATCCGAAGCAGCCTCCAGGCTCTGAGCTGTCAGCCCAGAGCCCGACGCAGGGCTTGAACCCACGAACTGTGAGATCATGACCTGAGCTGAAGTTGGACGCTTAACTGACTGAGCCCCCCAGGCGCCCCAAGAACAGGGGTCCTTATACATTCTTTGAGTCTATGTCTTAAGTTGTTGGGACCTCTGGCTCTTGTCTGTGAGGCTCCCAGAGCTCAGGGGCTGGAGAAGCTCATTGTAAGGAGAAAGAGAAGAAGAAGGAAGAGGAGGGGGAGGGAGAGGAAGAAGAATGCCTTTCCTACTCAGTCCTTTCTCCATTAGCCCATCTAGCCAAATAGAATCTCCGCCTCTACCTCTGGTGGGCCAGTCACTGGCCACTGGACAGACTTTGGGTCTGTTCTTTGGAAGCTGGGGCTTACACAGACCAAGTGTATTTTAGCAGGGCAGAGATGAAGGGGAACCTAGCATTATAACAGAAAAGGAGAGGGACCCTTCCACAGACTGTAGGTTTTGAGTATTAACAGATTCGAACCTTCAGGTGGAGGTGCTCACAGATTGTGGAAGGAGGTTGTAATTATGATGTTTTACTTACAGCCCCATTACCTGACAATTTAATAGCACAGAATGAAGGCGGATTGAGAGCAGATTGGTTTTGATTGCCCTTGCGTGAATTAAGCAAAGCACTGTCAAGAGGTTTAGGTGCAAAACGAAGACCTAAATGTGAAATGATTATTCTCCGGTGAGCTGTGGCCTTCCTCCATATTTGTAAAGCTAAGCCTATGACAAATAGTTACTGCTTGTGTAGGACCTCAGAAAAAGTTGAATGGCACCAAGTCTGGCTTTTGTAGGAGAACTTATGTACATTTTATTTATTTATTTTTTATTAATTTTTTTTAACGTTTATTTTTGACAGAGAGAGAGAGAGACAGAGCATGAGTGGGGGAAGGGCAGAGAGAGAGAGGGAGACACAGAATCCGAAGCAGGCTCCAGGCTCCGAGCTGTCAGCACAGAGCCCGATTCGGGGCTCGAACTCACGGACCGCGAGGTCATGACCTGAGCCGAAGTCAGACGCTCAACCGACTGAGCCACCCAGGTGCCCCAAACTTATGTGCATTTTAAATCACTGGGATCACCTGTTGGTATTTTGCTGAAAACTGGGATTGGCTTGCTGCTTTTATGTATATTTTTTAATGTTTATTTATTTTGAGAGAGAGAGAGAGAGAGGGAGAGAGAGAGCGAGCAAGCGGGGGAGGAGCAGAGAGAGAATCCCAGGCAAGCTCCACGCTCAGCACAGAGCCTCGCCTGGATCTCACGACCACGAGAGCATGACCTGAGCCGAAATCAAGAGTCGGACGCTTAACCGACTGAGCCACCCAGGTGCCCCGCTTTTATGTATCTTAAGGGGTTTTAAAAAGCATTAAGATCAGCACACAATATTCCCACACCTCAAGGCAAGCAGGTCAATATGGTGTAAAAAACCCTGGATTTGGAGGCAAAAGAATTAGGTTCTAGAATAAGCTGTAGCAATAATTAGCTGTGTGACTTTGGGCTGCTCATTTCACTTCTTCTCATGGCCCCTCCCATGTGCAAAATAACCATTGACATGGCCTCTTTGACCCTATCTCTTCAACCCTCTCTTTCGATCTGACCTTGGGGCCATTGGCTTCCTTTTGTTCCTCAAATAGATCAAACTTGGTCCTGTCTCAGGGACTTGCACTTTCCACTGCTTAGAACGCATTTTCGTGTGGCTGGCTCCTTTCCACCTTTGAATGTCAGCTCAAAGGTCACCTTTTTAGCAAGGGCTTCCTTGTCCCATCCGAAGACCTCCCCTCTCATTCCCCAGCCTTGTCACTTTCTACTATGTCGCCCATTCAGTTGTGTTCCCGGCACTGGTCATTGTCCGAAAGCCTCTTACTCATGTGTCTCATTTGATGCCAGCCTCCCTCACTAGCGTATGAACTTCATGAACAGGAACTTGCCCTGTCTTGTTACTGTCATGTCCCCAGTGCCCCAGGAAGAGCCTGGCACCCAGTAGACACTCAGTGACTTTTGCTGAATGAGTAGATGGTTGGGGGGTTGGAGTGGAGAGGATCTCTAAGTCTTCGTGCGTGAAGGAAATTCCAGGACTCCTCTAAGCTACAAGCGGCAAAGTACAACTAAGGAGAAAGGAAGACTATTTCTGTATAACGGGGTATTGGAAAGGACACAGACATTTCCACTTGTTGCAAACTCCCATCTCTCGAAAAGTCTCCAGCAGACTGTTTCCTCCTGTTCTCCCTGTCACCAGGAGTGAAAAGGCTGAATGGGGGTGCGGTGGGGGCTGGGGCAGGGTGGTGACGTAGCCTGACAAAGATACGGTTGGTATTCAATGAGTAATTCGGCTCAGATTAGCCATTGACAAGTAGCTCTTTTTAGGTATTTAAATCCACTTAAGAAAGAAGCAAACCTTCAGAGCTGAAGCTGGGTTTTTTAAATTTTTAATTATTTTTATTTTTTTAATGTCTGTTTATTTTTGAGAGAGAGCGTGAGAGGGGGAGGGGCAGAGAGAGACAGAAAATCCCAAGCAGGCTCCATGCTGTCAGCACGGAGCCCAATGCGCGGCTTGATCTCACGAAGCATGAGAATTCACGAACCATGAGCTCATGACCTGAGCCAAAGTCAGACACTCAACCGATTGAGTCATCCAGATGCCCAAGGAGCTGGTTTTAGTTTAGTTTTTTTTTTTTTTAAAGCTGCGTTTTTAGTGAATACCTGAATGCAGAATTCCAGAGAGGCCTATCTTGTACGTGTTTAGCGCTTTTCAGTTTACATAACGCTTCTTACAGGTTATCTCATTTGTTTTAGAAACAACCTTATTTTTGTTGATATTGGAACCTGAGGTTTGTTGAAGAGGAAATGAGTTATTTAGAGGCCCAAGGCTGCAAACAGGCAGAGCTGGGGGCCAACCCAGTCCTTTCGATCCTTAAAGTCCAGGCCAAGGCCAATTTCCCTCAAGCCTTCCTCCCTTCCAGGGTCTTTGTCCATCCCACACGCTTTCATCGACTTTTACCCGTAAGTGTATTCAGAAGTTTCTCTGAGAGATTTAGAGGAAAAAGGCTCTCAGTCTATCAGTGAGTCGGTAGTCGCTGGCTGTTTTCTGCAGGCCATAAACTGGCTGGCACTTTATCCCGTGAGTTCAGTTGAAGACCCTTGGATTTCACTTCCGCTGTCCTGGCTAAAAAAAATTTCAGTCTCTTATGGCCATCAAGGTCACTTGAGCGCTATCTTTGCTAATGTGTTTCCAGACACACATTTGTATAGCTTAGACTTGCTGGAAAGAAAGCCATCTATTTTTGATTTAGCATCCAACTTTCAGGAGATCAGCGTTCCAAATGGGATTAATAAATGCGCCCAAATCACCGCAATTATCCTAGAAAGTAAAAAGAAAAAATGTTCCAAAGATCGTCTGGGCCAAGATTTGGTTCGGGGTTCTTTTCCAGCAGTGTCTGAGGGAGCTTCACCGTTCTTTTGCCCATCCCAGTGTTCGCTGAGTGGCATTAAGACAAGACAGGTTGATTTTGCTACTTCACCCTGTTTCCGAAAACATCTGTGCTTTGGCCCTGTCTTAGTCTCCTCAGGCTGTCATGACAAAGCACCTTAGACTGGGTGCCTCACACAATGGAAATTTATTTTCTCACAGTTGTGGAGACTGGAAGTGCAAGATCAGGGTGCCAGCAGGATCGATGTCTGATGAGAGCTCTTCCTTTGGGTTGCAGCTGGCCACCTTCTCACTGTGCCCTCACAAGGTAGAGAGACAGCACTCTGGTGGCTTCCCCTTCTAACGAGGACAACAGTGCTATTGAATGAGAGCCCCACTCTCATAACCTCATTTAACCTTAATTACCCCCTTAGGGCCCTATCTCCAGTACAGTCATGTTGGTAGTTAAGGTTTCCACATATGAATTTTGCAGGGGACACAGTTCAGTCCATAACAGGCTGTATATTAGCATCATAAGTCAGATGCATTAAAAAAATACAATGTGCATCTTGCCCCAAATTGGGAGACTTCAACCACACCTGCGATATGGTGTGAAGGGTATCTCCTATGGCACAGAACTGGGGGCCCGCTGTTGGCAAGAAAAAGGTTATAGAGATAGTGGATTATTTTATTTTATTTTATTTTATTTATTTTATTTTATTTTATTTTATTTTATTTTATTTTATTTTATTTTATTTTATTTTATTGTGACTTTTAGTCCATAGAGAATTAGAAGAGTTTAATGAAACAGAATGAAGCCATTTTACTGAGAGCCAATTAGGAGGTTTCAGTTTGGACAGCTTTCTTGGCTGAAGCATAAAGGTGAATTAAAGGGAGAAGCTTCTGCTGTACTCAGATTCTGTTCTAAACGGCACTTACAAGATGAAGCAGACAGAGACAGAGTCAGGGGCTCAGCTCTGCATGACGTGGTTTTGGAATCTCCCTAAATGTCAGTTACACCCACCTGGCAGATTTTTTTTTTTTTTACGGTGGTCAGAGGAACCATCCTCATCCACCTTTGGGCTCTGGTCCTCGTGGTATTGTCAGTGGACACTTAACTGTTTAAGTTAGGCTCATTACTGTTACCCAGCATGGAGAAACAAAACCTCATATTTTACTTTCAAGAACATTTATTTGTGGTTTGCAGACAGAGTTTGAGATGTTTTTTTTTTTCTCCCCTCAGAAGTGTCTGGGACTGAGTACTGTGAATTGAAAATGAAACCTGACTTTCAAATCCTCCATTTAGGGTCGGGGTGGCGGTGGTGGTGAGTGCCAGAACCATCGGCAAGGGGGTTGGGGGGAATTGCGTTCTCTTCCTCCTCCACTCCCAGAGCCGGGGAGGCTGGACGGATGGGCATAAGAGGTGGTGTGGAAGGGTAGGTAGGTAAGATTTCAGGGGATTCCATTTTCTATACTACCAACTTTGGTTCCTTGACTCCTCCCCTGCCACAGAGGGAACTTTGAAGGAGACTAGACTGGTAGTGAAACATAGGATTTGGAGAGTTAACTGCTGCAATACGTAAACCACATCATCATAGGGAACTTTACCTCCCTCATTCCCATCTCCCTTCCTTCTTCCTTCCTTCCTTTACCCCTCCTCACCCCTCACCTGCCCTCCCACAGAGTTCTAACCTCAGTCGCTATCTCTTATGCAGAGGATCCCATTTTTTTTTATTCATCTACCCAATGTAGGGGTGTTTGTAGTGTTTCAATTTAAAAAGAGATGCCCACAGAGACAGTGCAGATTTACCCAAGTGATAGGAATCTGGAAGTCATGGTGACCTTTGCAGAATGGCCCCAAATGCTAATTTGTATTTCTAAAAACAATTTTAATACCAGGAAAGTGAGTTTCTTATGTGTAAGAATGCCTGTAGATCCCCCGAATATCAAATATTTTCTCAGGATAAAGACAACTAGTGTAACTTACCAAATTTAGTGTAATAGGAGCCTGACAGTCTGAATAGAGATGCTTGGTATCAGGTGTGATATTTGACAATTGAACATTTAGTCACCTTTATCAGATGAGATAAGGAAGCAGGGTCCAAATGTTTAAGAAAAAATGATGGGAGAAAAAGCTTAGAAATGAAAAGATTCTATCCATTAACTTATTTTTTTTTCTTTTTGCCTGCAAATTTGGAGGAATCTGTTGTTATCCGTTGTAACCATGAACCAACCTGGGTCAACTCCTAGATTCTACTGGTTGAGAATATTGCTTTGGGCCAAAGGCATTCATTTCTTTCGATGGAATTTGAGGCCATATGGCAAGTAGTTATGGTATATCTGGTTCAGCATATATGTCTTTGAAACCTGGTGGAACTAAATGTATGTTCTATTTATTTAACTTAGCTTCTGGACTAGATGTTACCCTCTCTACAGGATTGGAGCTTAAGGTGGAAGGATCTGGGTTCTAGCACTGGCTCTGCCACTCTTATGGGAAAGGAGACGGTTGAGATGTTGATGGCTTGATATCCTTAGTTCACCTGGGTCCCAGTTTGAGCTGTATCACTTACTAGTGGCGGATTTTGGCAAGTACCTTCATTTGTCTGTGACTTAGCCTCACATGTAAGGTGGAGATGATGACACCCTGTACTTCTCTGATTTATTATATGGGTTAAATAAAGTGATATATGCCAACTCTCAAAAGCATCCTGGAGCATTGTGAAGGCTCCGTGTACCTGCATTATGTTGTTATCACGGTTGACATGGCCCCTGTTCTGAGAAGTCAGGGAACACTACAGCTCCAGCCGCTTGAGAAGCATCTATTTCATTATACAGATCATCTGGGAGCATGGCCTCCGGCACAACCCCCCTCCCTGGGACTCTCCTAGACTGTCAGTATTCTTATCCCAGGTTTCAAAAACCTGGGTGGTTCTGGTCAAACCAGAGAAAAGATGAGAGAAAAAAATATAGTTTGGAATCATAATACTTGAGTCTGAGTTCTTGTTCCACCAATTGCATTAGTTAGAATAATAAATTGGACAAATCATTTAACCTTTTTGAGCCTAAGTTTTCTCTTGGGTAAAATAAAGATCACAGTCAGCACCTGCTTCACAGTTGCTGAAATGATTAAATGAGATAACAAGTGTGAACAAGCTTTATAAAATGTCAAGTTCTGGACCAGCATTTCCCAAATTGCGTTCCATAAGACACAAGTTAATCTTGTCAGATACTGTGAGGAAAAAAAAAAAAGGGTTTCATGGTTGGTCTACAGAATGATGTGTGTTCATTCATGCCTTCCTGAGGAGTGGGTATTGCTGTGGGACAAAAACTCTAACATTTGGTGGCTTAAACCAATGACAAATATTTATTATCTAATAGTTTCTGTGGATCAGGAATTTGGGAACAGCTTAGCTGGGTGGTCTGGCTCAGGAGCCACTACGTGGTTGTGGTCGGATGTCGGCTGGGGCTGCTGTCATCCGATGGCTTGACTGGGGCTGGGGGATCTGCTTCTGAGATGATGTGTTCATGTGACTTGCAACTGCTGCTCACTGTTGCGGGGGAAACCTCATTTCCTGCCAATGTGGCCCTCTCCACAGGCTGTTTGAATGTCCTCCTGACATGGTGGGTGGCTTCCCCCAGATCAAGCCATCCGAGAGAGAACAAGGTGGAATTGACGATGCCTTTTATGATTCAACCTCAGAAATCACATATTGTTACTATAGCCACAGTCTTTTCGTTAGATGTGAATTACTAAGTTTAGTTCATACTTGGGATGATTAAGCTCACTTTGGAAGCAAGGAGTATCAAAGGATTTGAGGCTATATTTTAAAATTACTGTAAGCATTTTCCCCTCTTATTTATTGAATGTATACTAAGTTCCAGGCGCTCTGCTAAGTGCTTTATAGTCATTATCTCATATAATCCTCTTTATAGTCCAAAGAAAGAGATGGAATTATTGTCCTTGCTTTCTGAATGAGGAGACTAAGTCCGACACAGCTCAAGCGACTTGCACAAAGTTACCTTGTAGTTCTGTCGCTTAAACTGGGCCTGTCTGTTCATGCTGGAGCTCTCACCTCTACCCCTACACCCCCTCTGATAATCCTGTAGTACAGAAACCTGGTTGATTTTATTTAACTCTGCGTTTCCCACTTATCCACAGAACAATGATTCACTGAACTCATTTACCCTTCCTATTTATTACCTGCTACTCAAAATGATATTTTAGAAAGACAGTATGATGTTGATTTATGTAAGGAATGAATATATGGTCTCATAATAGATCCCAGGATACCTAGCAGTCCAAGCAAATTATTCAATTACAAAAAGCATCCGTGGAGGCTGTCTCGGGTGGGCACGATGCTACGCATAAATCCGTAGGACATTCACCAGAGAATAACCAACACGATAAACCCAATTTCTTTTGAATCCAGAGGTGAAGTGTGACAACTCTTGGGCCCACTTCTTGTTCAGATTCCCCTTCTTTAACAACCCCCTTCCTTTACAGATTCGGTGACTGAACATCTAGCCTCCTTGGACAAAGCCAGAAGAACAGGGCATCCTTCAGGCCGAGCAGCAGAAATGTCAGGGAATGGGCGTCTGGTGTGTTTCTGCAGCAGACCTTGCGTCTGTATGGTGTGACCGAAACCCAAGTCAGAATGTAGCCAAGATGGCAGGGATGGTGTGCCGGGGGGGTGGGGGACCCACCCGGCACGTGGGAAAAGCCATTGAGGGAGGCCTGTTAGCCCTCTCTGTCATATTTTAAGTAGGCTTTTTTCTTTTTTAACTACCTTGTTGCTTTTTCTGCACATTCTTGTAGAGAAAACGATTTCCAGGAAAAGGGATGCATTTGATGCCTTAGAGGTTCTCATGTTTCCAAACACTGCATGCCTGGCTTATCATTCTTGAAGCAATTTTACATTCTGAGGAAAGTTTTGGAGCTTCTGTGTCCTGGGCGGAGGAAGATGAATACAGTTTCTTTTGAGTGCCTCCACAGGCTTTGTTGACTATGTCACTTCCCGCACAAAATGGCAAAGAGGCCCTAGGCCCGCGAGAGTGGGTTTGAAGGAGGCTGCCTGAGGCCCCCTCCCCCTCATCACATTCTGGAGCCACCTCTCGTGGCGTCTGTAACCATAGTAACCACGGGCTGAAAATTTCTCAGGGTACTCATATGCCAGTGTACTTGCCTTCTGGTTCTGTGATTTCCCCCTCCGTTCCTTCATCCAGGAGCTACCCCCACCCTCCGCTTCCACTTACCCCTGCTAAGAGATGGACTTTCAGAGTGATTTTAACTTGTGACTAATTCTCCTACTTCCTGAGGCCCCGTTCTTCCTGCGCCAACAACTGGTTCATTAGGAGCCACACTGAGCCACATGCACATCCTTTCCTCAGTGCTTCCACTTTTCCTACGAGAAACGGTCATAAGTCATGTAGTGTACGTACCGTGGACGTGACCGCAGCTGTGCACGAGGCTCGTGGTTCATGGCGCTGTTTCCAGTAACGCCCCTGCAGCTAAGTCTGCTTTAGATCTCAGGAGTATTTGGGCGTGTTATAAAAGCATAGAGAAAGCCAGTGAGGCACAGTAAGGTGAGCGCTGGTCTCAGGAGACCCGGATTGTGGCCCTGGCTAGAGAGAGAGGTAGGCATGGTGGGGTGCTGGCCATGTTCTGCAGGATATGGTAGGTCATACGAAAGAGTTTTGCTGCTTCTCTGAGAATACAGGGAAGGCACTGAATGGTTTGAAGGAGGAAGATGACACGAGCAGATTTTGTATTTTTACAAATATACAAATATTTGATTTGTAATAGATCACGTATGAGTGATTTTTAAACCACTCATAAATTGAATGGCTGATTCAGCAAATGTTTATGGAGGACACTTACTATGTGCCAGGCAGGGTGCCGGGTGCCTGACTCACCTGGGGGACTTTGCGTTTCCTCTTACGAATCATAGGAGTTTTGTTTTTTTTTTTTTTTTTTTTAAATCTAGGCAGGAGAAAAGCTCCTTTTGGCATCTTTGATTTAGGATAGCCAATGCCAAACTGCTGGTTACAAATGGGAGGTGTTATCTTAAAACAATGGCCACTGCGTTTTCAATGTTTGTTAAATAATCTTTTCCCTGGCTTTGCTACATGGCCCTTGATTCTGTCATCATTTACATATCTGGAGTCAAGGAATCAGTAAAACCAACAACTACTGAGGGCCTGTGTTTTGCGTTTCAGACAGCTTTCAGAAGCAGTTGGCTATCAGTCCAGCATAATGGGCCTGAGAAAAATTGTCAGCATCCCCTCCATACCCACTGTCACTTTGTTTCTGGAGTGTTGAAAGGCATTGTGACATTAGGGTATTTCTCCTTTGACTATAATGGGAACCCCTGAGTCTCTGTGGCCTCAGCTCAGAAGACTTCCCAAAAGCCTGAATTAATGAGACGCTGTGATGTGCTGGTCCCTTTCTCTGGCAGGGTGAGAACACAGCTTCTATAGGAGCATGAATGCCTGTTCTCAGGCAATAATGTCTGCATTCAGACTGAGTTCTAAAGGCAGGCAGAGCTGACAGCCACAGGGGGGAGGGGCAGGTGGAAGCAGGATTTGAGGAGCCCTGTAAGTCCTTGTCTGTTGCTGACCCACATCAGTCCTTCCCGTGACCATCAGATCGCCTCAAATCTAGCAGTTACTTTCCTCGTCAACAGCCTGTCATTCATCTACGTGGTTATCCATGAACATTTATTGAGTGCGTGCCCAGAGAAATGGGGGCTAGGTACCAGACACAGAAAGACGAAAAAGACCTGAGGCTTTATGCCCAGAAAGTCCCAGTCTAGCTGCTGAGCCAGGTGCATAATCAAGTATCATAATATACCACGATAAATGCGCTGATAGCGATATGGATTAAAATCTCATCTCCAGAACACATCTCGTTAAAATGCAAATATATTTCTTTGGGATAACGTACAAACTCTCAATTACCCATTGGTGCAGCCAAGCTAATCAAATGCCTAAAGGAGAACTGGGCCAAGAGAGAATGGGACGCAGAACCCAAACATATTGATGGGTTGGTGTAGAGTGGGGAAGGGAAAAGTCAGGAGCAGGGAAGACGGGCCGTGGGGAGGAGCCACACAGGGAGCACGTGGAGGACCTTGGACACCAGGCGCTGTGTGATGGGGGCCAGCGGGTAAAGGTGCCCGGAGGGTGGGAAAAGGACACTGACGACAGATTTTCCCTTGTGGAAATGATGTCCGGTTCAAATGAAAGTCACCTCAGGAATTGGAAGGGACTTTTCAGACATTCAGGAATGCCCTGGAGTCTAGGGAGTTCAAGTGACCTGCCTTTGACCAGACAGCAAAGAGGGACAAAGTGCCTCTTTGCATCCTTATCTGCTAACCTCTGTCATTCCACATTGCCTCTTAAGGTAATGCCAACAGGTGCTGGGACCTCCTTCGAAACCCATTCCCTTCTTTTTGGGAGGAATTAATGGAGAGCTGTAGCTCTGTAGAGCCTAGAGCATATTAGTTCGGAGATTCCAAACTAAATTCTATAATAGTGTGGATGTGGGTGTATATTCAGCCTCTTGGGGAAGGGCATCCACTCCTTTATTCAGTGAATATCTACTGCATGTTTTCTTGGTGCCCAGCACCGTTCCGGGCTTGGGGGTGCAGGGACGGGGGAGCAACAAAAAGTCTCTGCCCTCCTGAAACTTACCACCAGGCCAGACCTCTCAGCCTCTCTTGTAGACTCAGGTCAACTTCCTCTGCATTGTAGAAATCTTTTTCAGATCCACATTTGACAAGTATAGGAGTTTAAGCAAGTTTTTAAAGATTATTTATTTATTTTGAGAGAGAGAGAGAGAGAGAGAGAGAGAAGGGGCAGAGAGAGAATCCCAAACAAGTTCTGGGCTGTCAGCATAGAGCCCGACACAGGGCTCTACCTCATGAACCATGAGATCACGACCTGAGCCGTAACCAGGAGTCGGACGCTTAACCGGCTGAGACTCCCGGGCGCCTCAGTTTTATAATAAGGATGAAGATGAGGCCATTCTAATGTTACCTTGCTTTGTGAAAAAAAAAAATGTTTAGTCTGATAATTTTGTAGGGAATGAGTGTCGATCCTGCTGGAGGCAGCAATATTCTGTTAGAGAATTCAGTGATTTCGTCGAGGGCCTCGGAACTGCCTAGTTTGCACTGAACTTTTCTTAAGAATCTGTGTTCATCGGGACTGTGTGGCTTGTGCACGTATCACTGGGAAGTGGGGAGAGTGTGACTCTCCCCCAGGGTGACGACATGTAAATTATCTCCGAGGAACCGCGAGGCCAACATGTTAGGTACTTAAATTCTCTCTCTCTCTCTCATTCTCTCTCTCTGGCAGATGGGAACTTCTTGCTACACGTGATTTCCAAAGTGTCTACATTTACATATCTTCTGAATAGGGGGAAATTGGGGCTTGGGTTGGTTATGAGCCTGGCAATCTCTTCACTACATCTGGGATGCCGGGGCAGACTGAGGCCAACAGAGGGTCAAGGATGCCAGCCTGGGTCACGAAGGCTTAAGGAGACAGCAGCTGGTTGGACAGGCTGGGTGTCCACTCTGAATCCCGGGGGGCCGCAGGAATCCTACCTGGGGTTTGAGGTAGGGTCGCAGTGAGGCCACACTTGTAGTCCTGGGATTCTCGGCTGAGTGGCTGGGAGGGACCTGGAGGAGCCAGCCTGCCAGCAGTTACCAGAAGCTTCTGTTCTGCTTTAAACCGGTTCTAGCGACTGAAGGAACCCTGCCTGGTGGTGCTGATGAGGGGAACGGGGGCCATGCTGCTGCTGGCGATGAGGCAGATGTGATGAGGAGCTGTGTAAGAGCCCACATTTGTCCTCCAGCTCTGCCATCCCCCCCCCCAGCCGCTGACCTACCTCTCCGTTCCTATGCTTCCCCACCTGAGATCCAGAAATGATGATAGTGCCCATCCCCTAGGGCCTGTGGGACTTAAATGAGACAGTGAGCACAAAGGACGAACACAGTGCCAGGCACGCAGGAGACTCGTACACGATGATGACAAGGGTACTGGGCCTGCGCGCTTCCCAAGGGTTTGCTCTGCGTCCGGGCGCGGTACTCAGTGCTTAAGGTACACGCTGTAATTTATTCTTCACAGCAGCCTGAGTCACTTTGCTTGTTTTTCCAGTTCATGTCCTCATGTTGGGCCTAATGACCTGGGGACTCATGGCTTCCGAAGAATCTGCACATAGTGAGGGCTCCAGATCTTTTTGTTTTGTTCTGTTTTGTAGATAATGGCTTTATGGAGACATCATTTACATAACAACATTTACCCATCTAAAATGTACAATTCAGTGTTTTTTTTTTTTAAAAAAAACGATATTCACAGGGCTGCGCCACCATTACCACCATCTGATTTTGGAAGATTTCATGACTCCCAAAGGAAGCCCTGGACCCATTAGCAGTCACCTCCAATTACCCCCCATTCTCTCCCCGTCCTAAGCAACCACAATCTACTTTCTGTCTCCATGGATATGTGTATTTTGGACATGACATATAAATGGAATCGTATAACATGTGGCTTTTTGTGACTGGCTTCTTTCACTTAGCACAATGTTTCCAAGATTCACTCATTTTCCAGCATCTGTATCTACGTCTGATTGAAGACACGGGCAATCATCTGAGACGGGTAGGGTCAGCTCCATTGTGGAGGCGAGGACACCAAAGCTGCGAATGTGTGTGTAACTGCTCATGACCACCCCACTTGAAAGTGCTTGAGTTGGGGCTTGCTTCCAGGTCTGTGTTGGCTCCAAGGCCATTTGCTGGCCTCTGATGGGGCCTCTGTATCATGCTGAGTGTCAGGTCCAGGTAGAGGGCGTGTCCTGCTAGGTGAGGGTTACCTGGGCCTCAGGCCTGTCCCCTCTTCCTCGCTGTGGCCGAAGGAGTCCCTGCTCACAGGACTCTGATGGTCTCCATCTACCTCCTGGAGGAGGGTCTGGTTTCATGGGTGCACACTCACGGGTGGCTCTGTGACTTGCATTGGCCAGTCTAGTTCTTTTATCCATTTCTCAAGGGTTATGGCATGAACTGTGAAAGTGGTGGAGGTCAAAATGAAGCCAGAAATATACTTTCTGTGTTCAAAGCCCAGAAGTCCACTCACCCGATGTAATGGAGGAACCCTTGTCTTTCTTGCCTCGTCTGTAACAGTAGATTGTTACACACTTTTCCCCCTCCCGGCCCCAGGAGTTTTCCTGAGACATGAGTTTGGAGTGCACATTCCTCAGCTGCTGTGACAGCGTCGGGGCCAGTGGGCATAGGTGTTCGTGGAAGGGAAGACCGAGCAGCAGCTGGCTCTTGGGCAGGGATGTGCGTCTTCGGCGTATGTTCCTTGGGGACCTACCTAGTCAGTGATGGTGAGTCAGCACATCCTATGAAGGGCTAGATTCCCCTTGTTTTCCAAAAACGGCTTCTGTCCTGCTATTCTCTCACATGCTATTTGAGGGGAAGGGGCCCATTTGATCACTAAGAATGCAACTCAGCTTTCCATCTTGCTTCTGCCAAAGAAGGAAAATGACCTTACGTACTATCTCCAGGTTCCTCTGGAAACGTCATTAAACCTTATTTTGACTTAAAAGTAGTAGTGGGAATTGGTCTATGAATTAAGCTGAAAGTACATGAAGACCCCAGGACTTAGGTGATGGTTATGCTCTTGTTTTGTAGATTTCTCACAGAAGTGGCCCATTCCGGGTCTTGGTTTACGTGAGACTTTCAGCATCAGCCCTGTATGATGTACCAGGCATGCCAGAGCCCATCCGTATCCCTTTACTCTTACCCCTTCAGGGCAAACTGGCTGACTTCCAATTGCCATTTCTTGCATCTTCTGCCATTTTCTGGACATTGCTGACTTTGAAGGCTCCGCGGAAGGCAGAAAGTGCAGGGAAATTAGCACACCCCAAGAGCACCCCTCAACCAGTGACTGATGGTGGATGGTGTATGAATACCCCAGTTCCCCCAGCCTTGGGTCGGATAACTCAGGAATATGTTTTGAGTCTTAGTTTCTTAGTTTCTCTTAACGGGAAGAATTCCATTCTTCCACAGTGAAAGCAAGCTTGATATTGCACCTTTTGCTGGTTTTCTTGGCTGCTTTCCAATCCCTCTCTCTCTTCGCCACCCCCCTACCAGTGCTTTCTTCACCTCCCAAACAACTACTGGTGCTGAGGTCCTTATCTTAGGATCAGCTTCTGGGGGAAACCACATGAAGACATACGGTAAATCTTCACCTTTCCCTTGCTTCTCTGCCTCATTCCCCACCCAGCTAGCTTTAAGACGATAGGGCACAGTGCTCCCAGATGTTCCCCAGGCAGGCTAGTGGCTCTTAGGGGATACTATCCGCAGCTAATCAGCAGCTTTCTCTGCAACACATCTTCAGCACAAATCCTGGTGCTGATGAGTAATCTGTAAAGCATGAAAAGAGAGGTTAAGGCTTGATGAGACTCATCTCATCCTCATCAAACCATTCTGTCTCCATAATTCTCCTTCTCAGAAGATGGCAAAATGGAGTACAGTTGATTCTCATTATCTGCAGAGGTCATGTTCTGTAAAGTCTCCTCGGGTACCGAGTTAGTGAATACCGGACCATTGCTTCTAGAGTTAGGCTCTTGCAAGTTGCTGGTCACCACCTTTTCATCAACCGATCGATACATAACCTTGTTTTACGTGTGCTTCTGTTTAAAGACATTTTATTTGACGTGTATTGTCGACTCATTAACACTGAACCCACGGCAACAGCACCGTAGCTCATGCCTGCTGGATGCTTACCTAGCACATAGTTTCTCCATAAGGCAAGCACAGCCTTGCACTTAGGAACACTAGAAAGCACTTCAGCACTGTGCTTGAGTGCTATTTTAAACGGTGAAATGACCAGCAGAAAGCCAAAATATGTGAAAAACATGGCACTAAACAGACCACGAAAAGGACACCTGCTTACAATACCAGAGCCACAACAAGAAGGCAGAGCAGAGCGTTGGCTTTGTCTGACCTCGGCTGGGAGCATGTGCATCGGACGACAAAAGCGTTTCGCTGCTCTGCACATGTCCACAAGTGACCGCGAAAGTTCCGTGAGTGTTGTTTTTGGGTTACAAATACATTTTAGCAAGTAGGAGAATGGGCAGATGTGGAATCGGCGAATAAGGGCCAACTGCCTTTTTCACCCCAGCACATGAGGACTTTCTTTCACTTACACGTGTGCCAGGCTCCGTGATGGATTCTGGGATGTTAATTAGATGTTCCCTGCCCTTGAGGAGTTTCCATTCGGGTGGTACAGGGGAGTTAAAACTATGACACCGGATGAATTAAAAACTCCAAAAGAGAAACAGTTCAGTGGGCATGTGAAGGAAGAAATTCAGAGTAACCCAGGACAGAATCCTCAGTGCGGGGAGAGTTTTAGAGAGGTCTTGAGAGACATTTTGAGCATTTCCTACATCACTGAGAAAAAAGGAAGTAATTGGTCAGAACTACCTCCTGTCCCCGCCCCCCCCCCCAACTCTGCCAGACTACCTGTATCTGGACCCACTGCCCTGCCTTTATTCCTCAGTGGATGAAGTGCGTCCACTCCTGTCCAAGGCCAATCCTCCATGTACGCTGGGGACCCCACCACTGATGCTCTGTTGGTCTCCTCCCTTCTCTCGAACCATCACCCTCTCCCCCTCTACTTGAATATTCCCACGAGTGTGTGAGTGTGCTTCAGAATCTCCCAGCATCCCCTTGGCCCACATCCACTGCGGCCACCAGCTAATTCCTTTCCGCCCTTCACAGCATAATGGTGGGGAAGAGTTGTCTGGAGTCAGGGTCCCCACCTTCCCACCCCACCTCCTTTCTCAGCCACCACCGCTTCACAAGGGCTGCTCTGACTGAGGTCACCAGTGGCCGTTGCCTTCCCCTTTCTGTTCTTGTATCTTAAGTATCAATTAGGATGCTTTAGCTGCATGTGGCACAGTGTCCCGTTCAAAGAAGCCACAGGGGTGGCTTAGGCAGTTAAGTGTCTGGCTCTTGATTTCGGCTCAAGTCATGATCCCAGGGTTGTGGGATTGAGCCCCCTGTCGGACTCTGTGCTGGGTGTGGAGCCTGCTTAAGAGTCTCTCTCTCCCTTTACCGCTTACTCTCTCTCTGTCTCTAAAGCAAAAACAAAAAGCAAAACAAAACAAAGAAGCTTAAACACTAAGGACGTTTATGGTTAAGAGAGTTATCTTCTCACTGAATAGGGGGTTGCCAAGGTGGCTCAGCTGTTTTGTAATGCCATCGAGGACCCAGGTGTGTCCAGCTTTCTGCCCTGCCTTCCTTCCTCATGTTGGCAAATGCTCCCCACATGGTGGAAAGAGGGCTGCAGAAGCTCCAGCAGGTCTTATGTCATCCAAATGCAGGGAGGAAAGTGAAGTGAGCTTCTCCTTATATTTCTCTTTTCATCATGGAGGACTCCCCCCACCCAGGAGCCGCACAGCATACTTCTCCTTGCAACAACCCCTAAACCAATCAGCATCAAAGGGCAACAGTGTTATCATTATTGGCTCGGACCAATTAAGAATTATCTCCTGAGTTTGTGACTGGGGCCCACCTTTAAACATGCTGCCGTTTAACCAACATATGGGTGAAATTGGGAGTGTTAGCAAGGAGGGGAGAGGGGCCAATGTGAAAACACCGGGAAGCACCTGCTGCATCTTCCTTGACACCTTGAGGTCTTTTTAATAGCTGAACACTTTCTCCTCCTTGAAGTATGTCTGTCACTTGCTTTGTGACATTATTTCCTCGGGGTTTTCCTTCAGTTTTCATGGCCGCTCCTCACTCTCCGGTTGGCCGTTTCCCTGGTGCTCTCCTTCCAATGGCAGAATGCCCACGCCCTTGGACTTGAGGTCTTTCTGATCTCTGTGGTTCTCCCTGGGTGAGGTCAGCAGCCCTTTGTACCTCCCAGGTGTATCTCTAGATTTGCACATCTACCTGCGCCCTTGATGTTCCTACCCACCCGTCTAATGGCCCTCTCCAGCTCCAGACCCTGAAGCAGGACTGTGGACTCCCCTCCCAAACCTGCTCCTCCCTGAGATTTCCTTTTCTCCACAAACAGCACCACCGTGGATACTGTTGCTCAAACAAAAAATCTAGGCGTGATGCATGGATGAGTCCTTTCTTTCCTGCCCCTTGACGCTTCAATCCCTTCATCAATAAGTCATGCCAACTGTGACCTCTAAAACATGCCCAGGATATGCTCCTGCCACTCTGGTTTAACACATCCTCCTAGCTGACACAGCCTTTTTACTGCTTTCCTTCCTGTTCTCCGTAATCCATTCCCCACAGGGCAGCCAAAGTGATCTTTAAATGCGTATATCACATCCTGTCATACCCAGAGCTTACAATTTTCGAATAGTGCCCCTTTGCCCTTGGCATTAACTCTCAGCTCCTGTTGCTGGCTCCCAAAGCTCCCTGTGAGGGCTGTGTTTCCTCCTCTCCAAACCTCATCTAGAGTCTAGCCCTCTCTAGGTGTTTTTCTCTTCCCTGAATAAACCAACCCCTCTTTATCCTAGGCCCTCTGTGGGACCCGTTTTCCCCTCCTGAAATTCTCTCCCACTGGATCTTCATGTGACTGGTTCCTCCTCACCTCTGACACCTCAGCCCAAACATCACCTCCTCAGAGATGCTTCTCTGTACACCCACTCGTGCAGATCACGCTCTGTCAGCACACTTGTCATTGTCACTCACTGAAAATGTTCTTTCCTATTTATTAATTTAGTAGGCTGAAACGAAATTAGTAAAGCAAAAACACGAAGATGACCTCTCCATGAAGTCAAGGGAGAAGAGAGTTAAAAAAAAATTTTTTTTTAATGTTTATTTATTTTTGAGCACGAGAGAGACAGAGGGCAAGCGGTGGGGGGGGGGGGGGGGGGCGGGGGCGGACAGAGAGAGAAGGAGACACAGAATCCGAAGCAGGCTCCAGGCTCTGAGCTGTCAGCACAGAGCCTGATGTGGAGCCTGAACTCATACACCGTGAGATCATGACCTGAGCTGGTGTCAGACGCTTAGCCCACTGAGGTGTCCCAAGGATAGGAGAGAGTTTTAAGAAGGGGACCTTACCTGGGAAGGTTAAATGCTCTGCAAAGACTCAAGAAGATCACGATCATGATATGATAAGGACAGTGACAACTCATGTTTATTGTTGCTATTCATTAACCCTGAGCTGGGAGGGTGGCAGGCATTTTGCAAACATTGTCTTATTTCACCCTGACACTTTGTCTGTTGTCAGGGAATGCCACGATTCCCATTTTACAGAGGAGAACATTGAGGCTTAGGGAGCTCAGGTGCAGTGCCTGGTACCTGGTAGCTTTCAATTAACATTTCCCATGGGAATGAATGAATTTTACCAAGGTCCTGGAGCTTGTGAATGGTACGGTTGAGTGTCTGACCTGGGTCTGAGTAAAACCCAAGTCCATGTTCATAACAACTGGACTATATTTCCTTAGATGATGATCGAAATACTGAATTATCTCTTAACAGATTGAGAAAGAGGAGTATAATATAGGATAGGTGATTTCTTATTTATTTCAAAACCATGATATAAGTAAAATTAATTTTGAGACCAAAATCCTTCTGAATTTTGGGTTCCATCAAATCTTTGGAAAGGATAGATGAGTTCTGTAAAAGCGTTAGGGATGAACCCAGATCGAGTGATTTCTTTATTAGTTGGTATACTCCGAGGATGAATTCTAATGATAAATCCAGGTCCATTGTGCAGGAACATTGTTAAAACTTGGACTTTGGGATGAGTGCAGTGAGAATCCCATATGGATGATGCTGCAGGTGAGCTATCCTGAACCATGTTCATGTTGGACACCCTGGTAGAGCACCCGGTGTTAGACGTTTTCTGGATGTGTTGGTTTTGACTTGTCCCATTATGAGACACGTGTTTCGTACTTGTGTGCTCAGCACTCTTGTGGGCTGACAGAGACTTCACACGACATCAAGGACATAGTCTTTGCCCTTGCTGAGTTCTTGCTGAGTTCACATTCTGATCAGGGTGATGAAACGCACATGTGGATGAAAGCAAGGTCGCAGGTAAAGCCTGTTAATGGAGGAGATGAAGAATGTGTAGTACGAGATGGATTGGAATAAGAAATAGAAGGAGCGCATGGATTTGAGCTTCCATTAGCAGGGGGAGGAATGTGCACGGACCGGGAAAAGGAATGGGGAGGGAGAATGGTCTAAGCACAGGCAAGACAGTGCACATTTGCAAGCTTTGCCCGAGGGGCAGAAAGGGTGGAGTCCCCCTGCCCAGGAACCAGAGGAAGGCTTCGGAAGAGGATTAGAGAAGTAAGAGCGGTCAGTGGAGGAAGTGAGATGCGGCTGGTTGTGGGGAGCTACTTAGGGTTTTCCAGACCTGATGTGACACGAAGGGATGTTTGGAAGGGACGGATCTTTCAGTGGAGGGTCGGGCATTTGGGAGCAAACCAGCTCAAACCTGAAATGCTAGTTTGGGCAAGGTTTCCTCTGCCACCTTTGCTTTAGAATTTTTGTGGCCATATTGAAATATCACCTGTGACACTAGTTACTTAATTTGCATTTTTTCATTAAGTTGATTCCGCTGTTAAAAACTTAAATAGGGGCACCTGGGTGGCTCAGTCAGTTGCGCCTCTGACTCTTGATTTTGACTCAGGTCATGGTCCCAGGGTGGGGGGGATGAAGCCCTGTGTCGGGCTCCTCCCTGAGTGCGGAGCCTGCCTGGGATATTCTCCCCCTCTCGCTGTCTCTCAAGTAACAAAAAAATAAAAACAAAAACTTAAATAAATTTAGTTTTGCCGTGAGCAATATCTGCCACTGTTTAGTTGATATTTTTTCTTTAGATTGCCGCCTTGTATTAAAAACTTAAATGGGGGCGCCTGGGTGGCTCAGTCGGTTGAGTGTCCGACTTTGGCTCAGGTCACGATCTCACGGTCCGTGAGTTCGAGCCCCGTGTCGGGCTCTGGGCTGATGGCTCAGAGCCTGGAGCCTGCTTCCGATTCTGTGTCTCCCTCTCTCTCTGCTCCTCCCCCGTTCATGCTCTGTCTCTCTCTGTCTCAAAAATAAATAAACGTTAAAAAAAAATTAAAAAAAAATAAAAATAAAAACTTAAATGAATTTAGCCTTACCCTAAAGCAATGGTACCTATGAAATCGTAGGTATTCTACACTACTTCCATTTTCCCGGGTGCTCGTGAAGATGAACCCATGGCCATTAAAAAATGCCTCATCTGTGTGTCACCTAATGCCATCTATGTACCACCAGTGGTTCCTGTACTACACTCTTGGGAACACTCAGAGCACTGTTAGAGCTCTCTGGTTGTGACATGATGAATTGAGCAAATGGGTTCAGCTGCATTTATTAGATACTTACTATGTGCAAACCACTGTGCCGGAGGAGATGGAAATAGGAATTATATGCAATCTTTGCTCTTAATGGATTTGGAGCAAGGCAGTGAGGGAATGGCACACCAATAAGACGGTGAGGTGTAGGCTTGATGAGGCCCATCCCAACTGTCAAAGTAGCTTCCGTTATGCCATCTGACATCAGCTCTGTCCTGGGCAGCTGAGTGACTTCCATCTACGGAACCAGGGCTGGTAAGCTCTCCCGAGGTCCAGTTTACTTCAGCAGGTACCTGTCACATACTGCATGATGCCTGTGCAGATATGATGGAGAGGACAGTGTTTCAGTGAGTGATAAGCCAGAGAATGAAGGACGAAGGGGTGGTGGCGGGTGCAGAATGGGGTGAGGACCTCAAGAGCGATGCAGTGAGTGTATGCTCAGGGCTTAGGAGAGGATGAGTTCATAGCCAGCTCTTGGTGGGGTTGGTGGGGGGGTGCGGCTCTGGAATCTCTGGCATTTGACATGGATTTTGAAGGATGATGTAAAAGGCAGAGATGGAGAGGGTGCGACAGAGGCAAAGGCATCCGCAAGGCACCAAAGAGGGAAACTGAGGCACTTGTTTGGAAGAAGAGCGAGTCTCCAGTTGTTCTGTGGGAAATGTGGGGAGATGAAGGTGGAAAAGAAGGCCGGGGTCTTGTGGGCACCCTGGACTCTGGGTTGAGCACAGATTTATTTCCGGAGTCAATGAAGAGACTTTGAAGGCTATGATGTGTGATGTGTTGCACTTTATGAAACCGCTAATGGATATGAATCCACATCCAGTAGATGCAAGCTGGGGACTCTCAGGAAGAAACTGTAGTAACCTGGGTGATGAATAATGAGATCCCGAATGGTCACGTGACAGAGGTCTGGGCTGGAGGGACCAATGAGGGAGTGAAGAAGAAAGATCTAAACAGAGAGGTCAGTGGAGAGGTCTGGGAACCGACCAGCCACCAGCACAGCGGGGTCAGTCCTTTGTCTCGAATTACAGGTGGGGAGAGTGGTGTCATCCACGAGGTATGGAATACTGGGGAGCATTGTGTGTGGGGGGAACAAGATAATGTTTGCAGTTCTAGTATATGTGGGTGAGGGGGGAGAAGGCATCTTAGAGGTAATTTTTTTGCTGGGACAGAACAGAAGCAGTCCATGCTCTGTCAATTCCTTCTATTTTGTTTTTAAGCATACACCAAGATAAATGGCTGTATAATTTCCGTGGGGATTTGCATGCTCGAGAGGCATTTAGGTTGCACTGAAAATGGACATTATTGCTCTTGACTTGTACAAGGGTACCATGTCCTGGGAAATTGGACTCCCATATTTTGTGAAAAGTCATTCGAGTCACTCGTTTTTACCCACAGTCCTTTCCCCTGCAACATCCCTGTATTGAGGGATGCTTACGTAACGGGATTCTTCCATTCCAGCTCCTTGTTTCCCGCCTGAAGTGGACGTGACATCCAGCAGCTGTGGATGCAATTCTGCTTCTACACAGAGAGAAGTCTAATGTGAAATGATTTAAGCAAACAGCAGATGAAGGCTTAAAAAGGGCAGGGTCTGAAATTTGACTTTCCACTGCAGAGCAAAGAGAAGGGTGGACCTCTGATGCTGGTGGCACCTGTCACCTGGAAATTTTCCTGGAGCACCATCTAAATTTGTGACTCTCCAAAATCCATTTGTTTTCATTTAGTCTCTGCTTGAATAGTTCTTGTTTGTTTATTTTATGGAATGCCTGACTCTGTAGTATCTGAGGTGAAATGCACCACTTTCAATTGCAATGAATAGGCCAGAGCGGCTCTTGGGAGCCGCTCTGGGCAGGAAGTGGAGGTGAATTCTTCTAATGAGAACTTCTTTTGGGACTGTGACTCACTCGCCTGGGTCCCCGTCACCATGTAGGGATTGGTTGAGTTCCAGCAAATCTGGAGCCAATTTAGTGCTACAAAAGAAAGGAGAAGGGTCTGTTAAATGGATCTGCGTTCCCAGTTATCAAAGACGCCAGCACTGTCTCCTAGCTAATAGGAACCCAAAGCGTGCCCTGCGGATGCTGCCAGATGTTTCTGAAGAGGCACCTTAGATTTTATAGTCCCAGAAACCGCACACTTAAAAATAGCATCAGACTGGCTATTAGGTAGACACTAAGCTTTTGGAAATCTATCACTGTTATCTGGCCTTCCATGTTGCTGAAGAGGCAGCAAACTTACAAAATGGTCAGAGCGACCTTTATTATTTTTTTTTAATGAATGTAAGTGGAAGCTTTGTGAAGTGATGCATTTAACTTGTAGCTTGATTTCCCCCTTGCATCAAATTTTCTTTTTAAATGATGGAACCCGGTTATAATGTGCCTGTTAGGAAATGTATTCACTCATGTGTATATATTTATTCATTTGACAAATATTTTTTTTTTTTTTACCGTCTGCCAGGCTCTGTGCAGGACTCTTGCAAATAAGGATCAGAACTGTGTTTTGCTCTTAACCGTTTCTCCAAGGCAAATGTTCTCTTGTACCGCATTAATTCGAAGATGCATTATTTTCCTTACATTCCTGAAATCACAAGGTGTCTTACTACCAACGATAGGCAGTCAGTTAGCTGGCAATGTTAATTTTTTAGAAATATGTAAAATAATGATGCATTTTGTAGGTGATGTATTATATTTTGTAGGCGATGTGTGCACAACGTTATTGTTGGTACCATGCTTTGACAATATCATGGCCCCATTTGGAGTTCAGTACTAATGTTAAGCTTCTAATTTTAGGCACGGAGGTTGGTCCAGGGATGCCAGAACGCAGATGCCCAGATGTCCAGATTAGGAGAAAAGTCAGAAGATGGACGGAGGGCCAGTGGTTCAAGCCACATAGGCAGTAATAGCACGGTGGACAGAAATCCTCCAGTGCCTCACGTCTCTGTGTCTTCTGTCCCTCTCTGGTCTGCTACATAAATTCAGGCAGTGTGACTCTGACAGACATCAGGACAGAGTGGGAGGAATGAGAAATGAATGGCAGGGCTGCGGCATGGGAGACGGGAGAGTGACGTCAGTGTGTGTACCTGGTGATAAAGTGAACAACAAAGTTAGCATGATAGCAGCATCTATTTATTGAGTGTCCTACCATTGCCCATTTCAAAAA
Source organism: Acinonyx jubatus (assembly GCF_027475565.1). Taxonomy (NCBI): domain Eukaryota; kingdom Metazoa; phylum Chordata; class Mammalia; order Carnivora; family Felidae; genus Acinonyx; species Acinonyx jubatus. Next base: position 129,410,296 of record NC_069386.1, on the reverse strand, counting down.
CGCCATTTTTCAGCTTTATTGATTTATTCATAACTGACCAATAAAATGGTAACATGTTTAAATTGTAAAATATTTAAGGTGTGCAACGTGGTGACATGACATCCGTATACGCTGTGGAAAGATTTCCACCGCTGAGTTGTGTGACATCCATCACCTCACATATTTACACCCCCCTCCCCCCCCATGAGAACACTTAAGTTCTACTTTCTTAGTAAGTTTCAGTTGTGCAATACAGTAGGATCAACTGCCGTCACCATGTTATATGTTAGAGCCTCAGACTTTATTTATCTTACAACCTTTTGCTAGCCTCTCCCTATTTCCTTCTGCCTCTGCTCTGACAACCACCATTCTACTCTGTTTGGAGTTTGATTTTTTTTTTTTTTTAAGATCCCACATATAAGTGATACTACGCAGTATTTCTCCTTCTCTGTCTGGCTTATTTCACTTAGCACAGTGCTTTCCAGTTTCATCCATGTGGTTGTAAATGGCAGAATATCCTTATTTCTTTATTTTTTTTATTTTTAAGAGGGGGGGCATGGGGGAGGGGCAGAGAGAGAAGGAGACAAAGGGTCTGAAGCTGGCTCTGTGCTGAGAGCAGAGAGCCCGATGCAGGGCTCAAACTCATGAACCATGAGATCTTGACCTGAGCTGAAGTCAGACGCTTAACCGACTGAGCCACCCAGGTGCCCCAGAATATCCTGCTTTTTAAAGGCTGAATAGTATTTCATTGTATGTGTCTATATATCCATGTATCTGTATCTATATAAATCACATTTTCTTTATCCGTTTACCCATGGAGGGGCATTCAGATTGTTTTCCTCCCATGGCTATTGTCAATAATGCTGCAGTGAACATGAGAGTGCAGATAATCTGTTCAAAATAGTGGTTTCATTTCCTTCGGAGATAATACCCAGAGGTGGGTGGGATTGCTGGATCATATCGTAGTTCTATCTTTACTTTCTTGGGGAATGTCCAAACTATTTTCCAAGGCGACTACACCAATTTACATTCCCACCAGCAGTACACAAGGGCTCCCTTTTCTCTACATCCTCAACAGCATTTGTAATCTGCTGTCTTTTTGATAACATTCTAACAGCGTAAGGTGATATCTTGTGGGTTTTTTTTTTTTCAATTTTTTTTTCAACGTTTATTTATTTTTGGGACAGAGAGAGACAGAGCATGAACGGGGGAGGGGCAGAGAGAGAGGGAGACACAGAATCGGAAACAGGCTCCAGGCTCTGAGCCATCAGCCCAGAGCCCGACGCGGGGCTCGAACTCACGGACCGCGAGATCGTGACCTGGCTGAAGTCGGACGCTCAACCGACTGCGCCACCCAGGCGCCCCGATATCTTGTGGTTTTGAGTCAAAGATGCTACTTAAAAAAAATCCTGCAAGATAAGTATTCATTGAGCATCATTATTGCCCTTGTTTTTTGTGTGAACCCGGGGCTCAGAGAGGGTAAGTAATTTGCCCAGTGTCATATAGTTAATAAGTGATAGGAACAGGATTCAGCTTTGGTCCATGGGTCATCAAAGTCCACTCCATTTTCAACATCCTGCAGGGCATCCCAAAGCCTCAGAACATGCAGGGAATTTGTGTCCAATCGGGAGAGGTCACAGAAGCCAACCAGGGTCAGAGCAGTACATGGAAAATTACATAGCATCAGAATCCAAAATTCTGGTGGCAGAATTCCACCAATGTCTTAAGTAATGTCCTCGTGTGCTGTAACCAAGGTGCATGGACTGGATAGACAAAGTTGGGAGGCGGCAGAGGCTCCCAGACCCAGGGGAGTGTCTGGCAGCTTGGTGACTTATGTGCTGAGGTTCAAGAATTTATTACTTTACTGTAATCAGACCCCCACAGAACAGAAGTGCTGTTGTAGCTAAGATTCTAGAAATCAGGAATGGGTGTTTTAATAAAGCCCATGATCCCAAGAGCAGCTTGCTGTAGGGGTGAGCTCACAGTCTATAGTTGGGAGTTGATGAATAATTTTAATTATGTTGCTAATATCTGTGGGGATGTTCTGCCTTCAATGGATTCCGTTTAGATTTTGATCTTGTGGATATCTCAAGGAAATTTAAAATGTTTGGTTTATTATTTAGAATCACTGTGTTATTTTTCTTAGACCTATTGGATAGACAAGAGGAATTTTATATATTATAAGGAAGAGTCCTAGCTTTCAAACACCAAAGGTGGCTATTCAAATCTGGGAACTAGGAAGAGGTCTAAGTTGATCACCTAATAAGCCTTTCTGATTTGTTCTTGTGAGGGTAATAGAACAAAGTAGATTTTTATTAATTTAGAGGAAATATCTCCCTTAAATGGTGAGAACAATCGTCTTTCTAATGAGGCATGTAACACAATCACTATCACCCTTGTCATCACTATCTCTGTCATCGGTAATCATTTATTAAGTTCCTAACTATTCTGCCTTGTGTGAGGTGTCTTGCAAAGAGGCTTGGTCCCTGTCTTTTCGAGTTTCCAATGTAAGAGCAAACAGATGAAGAAACCCATATGAGAAATCCATTGAAGAGAGTTAGAGTATTCTGAATTAGAATAGTAATGAAAAGCGCAGTGAGGAATTGTAACCTGTATCAGCGTATTAATGGTGACTGTATTTAAATTCTTTCTAAAGGCAGAGAGCAACATTGTTAAGACACCAAGAGAAGGAGCAGTGTTGGGGCAGTGTCCTTGAAGTTGCACGTTAATTGTAGGAGGAGAAGGAGAAAGCTGGTAATTTTTCAGGTCAGGAATTGATGCTAATGGCAACGATGCTGCTGTGATTGGTGCCCCAAAGCCCAATCAGAACCTCTTTGGGCCTTTGCCCAGTACAGGTCGGAGGCCATTTGTAAGTCTGGATTGATGGAGACATGAGCCTAATGGGCCTAAACACAGTCACTGGATCAGCCAATGTATCTGTTAGGATGATTTCTGTTGCCGACGACAGAAAACCTGGTCCAAATGGGATCCAGCCCCAAAGGGGATTGTTGGTTCTCATAACTGAGCAGCCTAGGCAGAGCGCCATCTCGGGCTCAGATGATGCATCCAGGATTGGATATTTCTTCTTTTGTCCATTCTGCATCGCTCTGTTCCTGGACACCCCCCTACCTGGTGGTCCTACCTGAAGGCTGCCAGCAGCTCTGGGGTCCGTCCTTCTGGATTCACATCCTTCAGGACGCAGTAAGCTACATTGTCTAAGGCTCAAACAGAAGTCTTGCAATGAAATTCTCTTAGTCCTGATTGGCTTGTCCGAGGTCAGTTACTCATCCTTTAGCCAATCATGGTGGGAGGTGGGGATCAAATGCGCAGATTGGCTTAGCCTGGGCCATGTGCTTCACTCATGAAGTCTCTGCTGGTCAGTGATGTTCAGCACAAGGGCTGAGATTGGGCGGGAGTGGTTTCCCTAAATAGAATCAGGCTGTTGCCCCAACGGGGCTGGTCGTGAGAGCGTGGATGGGGCAGGGAGAGAGGGCAGATAAGACTGGAAGCAGGGATGCCATTTGGGAAGTTACTGAGGTACAGGCAAGGAATCGCAGCAGCTTAGGTAAGAGGCGAGACAGTGGAGACACGGACGCCTGAAGCATTTTTTTTTTTTTTTAATGCCGTGTAATTGGTTAATTAAATGGGCTGGATTTTATTGGGAATGCAAACAGAAAAATGGCTTTATTTCTCTTCACCCGTGACTTTCACATTTGTTCTGTTAGGCCAACCCTGAATCATATCCCAGCAGTATCCTATAGCCTTTCCAAGCGTTTCTCAAATAAAATAAAAATAGAAATAAGAATAATTATTTTCAAGTATTCTAAACTCCAGTTTAATATAAACCCAAGTACCATCCTCTCATCTATGTAAAAGCTCTCCTTTCCCCGTAGTTCAAGCCTGGGCTGAGACACCACAGACCAGCAATGGAAAAGAGAAGCCTTGTTTGTTCTCTTTCTCTCTGGGTCCAAACGCCTTCCCTGCTTGCTTTGCAACTTCTGGCTCCTCCGGAGTCAGGTGGCAGGGAGAGGGACGAGGAGGAGGCCAAAATGTTCTACTTAGCTGATGTCCTTCATGGTTCTCTGTAGCCTTACAGGCATCCAAGAGCTTTTGTGGGTTCTTGGAGACCCCCTGTGAAGATCTTCAGGCTTTCCCACAGCATGAGTGATGCCCTCCCTGGCTGGTCCCTTATGATGCCCCCTCAGCCTCTGCCCGAGTACATCCTGGGCTATTTATTTATTTATTTATTTATTTATTTATTTTGCCCAAATAGATCCACTTTGGGGGGCAGGGCTTTTAGTGAAGGCTCTAACCGAGCTATCCCCTCGTCGCACCTCTGTGTCCATTTGGCCCATGAGAAATCATCATGTATCTCTGTGCTGCCCAGCTTGGGAGGAGCGAGCCACTCCTCTGCTGCCCTCTGTCCTCAACGAGGCCAAAGTGTGGGGCCTTGTGTCTGATTTTCCCCGGGCTGTCTTCATTGCGCCCTTCCAGGGAGCACCCCCTGTGCGTACTCTGGAGTTAGGCAGTTAATGCAGCAGACCTGATTGCTAGTGAATGTCTCACACTCTAATCTGGAACGGCGCAAGGCAGGCCTGTGAAGTGTGCAGCTCAGCCAGCCCGCAGCTGAGGGTGTGAGGTGCCGGGACCCTCTTCTGCCAACCACTCTCATCTCTCTGAGCACTTCTCTGGCTGCTTCTCTGCTGCTGTGCTCCCCAGTGCTGTGTTTTCTCTAAGAAACGCCTTTTCCCCAGTGAATTCTCTTACATGGGCTGGGAGCAGCAGGTGGTTTCTGAACCAGTTGGACCTCAACTTAGCAATTTCTGCCTAAATAAAGGCTCAGTTTTCCGCCCTGGGGTGTCAGTATAAATCCCGAGGGAACAGGAAAAGCCCCACTTCACGTGGCATTGTGGGAGAGAAACCCTGTCGTCAAATGAAACCTCGCAGGACAGTCCAATGTATAAAGCAGACAGAGAGGGCGACACATGGTGGGTGAGGTGGGGAGCAAGGGCTGGTACAACAGGCTCGCTCCTGGGCACGGCTTGAAAATCACTGTGCCTGGGAAAGCCAGCCGTGGTGCCTATGGCGAGGAGAGGCTCTCACTCTTTAGGGCTCTGCCCGGTTTGCCTTGTTCGTGACTTTTAGGTGAAAACGACAGTTTGTGCAAGTCGTGTGGGAATGAAAATAGTCTTGGTGCTGCCCACTTCCGCTGCAGACGGACCACTGGCCAGGCCGAGATGATGGGCTCCTTTTTAGTGCATAGTTATGCCGGCTCACCTGCGTCCTGGTCTCCTGACACTGACCTAGAAGCTTCCACACACACCTGCTTTGCGGATGCCTTTTTTCTGTGAATGAAAAGATCTGCCTCTGAAAATAGCAGCGGCACAACCTGCCGAAATAATTCTGTCACTTTCTTGTGGTCCTGTAGCTTACGGCTTTGTTCCTTGCAGGAAAACCGGCAAGAATTTTCTACAAAGGTTTTTTTTCTGTAAAGGTTTCCTTCTTCACACACAGTGCTTTGCAGGTCAGTGCTACTGCATCTGTTTTTCTGGGTGTGGGGCAAACTACCTAATTTCCCTGGGCCTCGGTTTCTCCATCTGTAAAATTGGGGCAAGAATGAAACCTCCGCCCTGGACTGGACATAATGCGATTGTGTGTGAAACATACGCAGCCCCTGGCACGGGGCCAGCAGCCAGGACATGTCACTGATGGTGCTGCTGTCCTGTCGCTGTAACAAACTACCTTAAACTGGACGGCTTAAAACAAAACGAATTTCCTACCGTATTGCTCTGTAGGTCGGATTTCAGAATTGGCTTTGTGGGGCTAAAATCAAGGGGTCAGCAAGGCTGCACTCCTTCTGGAAGTTTTAAGGGAGCACCCTCTCCCTGCCCTCTCCAGCTTCTTGGCTCATGGCCACACCACTCTGACCTTTGCTCTCATCCTCACATCTCCTTCTCTGCCTCTGCCCGCCTCCCCCACCCAATTTATTAGGACCCCTGTGATTATATTGGGTCCATTCAGATAATCCAGAATAATCTCTTCATGCCACATCCTTAACTTACTCGCATTTGCCATGTCCCTTTGTCACATAAGGTGATATTTTTACAGGTCCCAGGGATTAGGGTGTGGACAGTCTTAGGGAACATTATTCTGCCTACCACACTGATTATCTTAAAAATTAAGTATCCACAGTGTGCCGGACCCTTTGCTTTGGGCTGGGCATAAACAATGAATAAGATACCATGCTTATACCAAAATAGATAAATGATAATCATGGCAGGTGACACTTACCCTTCACTGTATGCCAGGTGTTATGCTAGGCACCTTAGGGAATTATCTTCAAGTGTCAGCGTAGCATTAAGGGGAAGGTTTTATTCCCATTTTGAGGATAAGGATAATGAAGTTCAGGAAGCTTAAGTACTTTTTCCAAAAGTCACACAGCTAGTGACATGAGCCCAGGTCTGTCTGATCCTCAGCTCTACAATTAATTACTGGATTATATATTGCCCCTGGAAGGGTAGATGGGTGTGCCTCTGGCTCTTTTCCTAACAGAGGTGGACAAGTAGCTGCAATTCAGGACCCAGGGCAGAGCTCCCATGGGAGGCCAATGCTACGTCCCAATCATGGTCCAAAGCTGCAAGTTCATGGCCCTGATCGTTGGGCAGATATGTTGCTTGCCTTCAGGAGAATCTAATAACATGCGTTCATCTTCCCACCGAACTGATCCTTCCCAAGACCATTTATCACTGTGCTAATGGGGTCCTGCTTCAAGCTGAGGCAGTGTGTGAATAGCAGAGCCCAGTGAAGTTCCTCTCTAGTGATGAATATAGAAACCACCTGGTGATTTTAAAGGGCAAAAAGAAGGTACATTCAAGTGAATCTGAGGGAAGCATTTGAATAGTAAAGGCCACGTTGTTCTTGATCTTTGCCGGAATTTCCTTCAGTGGGAATGGAACTTTTACATGAAGGGCACAGGTAGGGGGACGGTTGGCCTCCAGACTGTGTGGTGTTTTAATGAGGCTGACCCAGCTGCTGGGCGCTAGGATGACCCACAGCAGCTTACCCAGGCCATGTAGGACGGGGAAAAGAGGAAGAAGTTTCCAGAGGGTCTACCCAGGGTCTAGGATGGGGCTGAAGTGTGCAGGTAAGTAAGTGGTGCCTCCCCTGCTCTGAGCAGAAGTGGTAGCAAGGAACTTTCCTGGATTCTTTCCTGCTGAAGGGGCAGGCTGTTTGGGGTAGGGTTTGCATTTTCACATTTTCGTTTTCTCCAGAGACAGCTTCTCTCTCTCAACCCCTTTGCCTACACCCCTGAGCTTCGAAGACATTGCATTTTAGACACGTTCACAGACTGGCTAGCAGAAAGGTGTTTGTTATATTGGGGAAGATATAGTAAGGGTGTCCATACATTCTGACTGTTTAAGACAGTAATTATTTTGAAGTCATTATTTTTTGAAGTAATTATTTTTCAATAATGATGACTGATTAAATGCATCCTATGTGGGATTAAATGTTTGGCTATTTGTAAGACTATGTCTGTAAAATCCACAAATCAGAACAACTCGATGCTGTGGCTGGCTTTCCCTCTTCTTTTCCTCTCTCTCTCTCTCTCTCTCTCTCTCTCTCCCCACCCCCCCCCCCCCCCGCTCCTGCTCTTCCCTCCTCCCCCCACCCTTTCTTTCACTATCTATAGAAGGACTTTGGAATAGAAACTGGGCTCAGAACTTGTGATGGAAAGTTGAATAAGTACAAGTCCCTGACTGCCAGGGATTTGTGTCCAGTAAAGGGATTCGTTCATTTTATCCAACAGATCTTTGTTGAGCATCTGTGATGTAGCAGGCACCCATCTAGGTGCTGAGATACAGCGATGAACAAAATACACTAAATCTGATACTCCAGATGTCTAGATTCCAGTGGGGATGACACACAGTAAACGAGCAAATAAGTATAGAAGGTGATTTCAGCGGGGCGCCTGAGTGGCTCAGTTGGTTGGGCATCCAACCTCAGCTCAGGTCGTGATCTCACGGCTCATGGGTTCAAGCCTCAAGTCAGGCTTTGTGTGGACAGCTCAGAGCCTGGAGCCTGTTTCAGATTCTGCGTCTCCCTCTTTCTCTGCTCCTCCCCCATTCTCTCTCTTAAAAATAGATAAACATTAAAAGGTTTGCTTTAAAAAAAAAAAGATGATTTCAGCTCATGATACAGTTTCAGCTGTGAACAAAACAAAGTCAGGCAAGGGGGCTGAAGAGTGACTGCAGGGGGCTGGCTTTTCTGCAGTGGGGTGGGAGGCAACGGGGGCCTCTTTGAGGAGGTGACATGGAACAGAGTGCTGAGTGTTGACAAGGAGCTGCCCTGCAAGGATCTGGGCAAACATGTCCCAGCCAGAGGAAACAGCAAATGCGAAGTCCCAGAGGTGGGAGCTAACTTGGAAACACTGGAAGACCAGTGTGGCTGGAGGGTATTTATGGGGAGCTAAGGATGGAGAGGCAGGCGGTGGCCAAAACTGGGAGAACTATGAAAGGGACTTTGGGTGCTCTTTGGAGCGTAATGGGAATCCTCTGGAGGCAAGGGAGTGTAGGGTCGACTTTACATTTTAGAAAGCAGTCAAGCCGGCTCCTGCTTGGTGAATGGGCTGGCTGGGCGGGACACCCTGGTGCAGCTCTGGTGCTTGGACGAAGAGAGGGAGGGACGTGGACCCGGTGGGGGTGGGGACAAGTGGTGGAAGTCAGTATCCACTTGGAAGAGTTTGGCTGGATTGGCTGACGCAACCAGGGCGGAGCAGAACCACCATTAACTCTGGACTTTTCTGCTGAGCTCCTGGGGGAAGGAAGGGCAGTGCCACTGAGATGGGGAATTCTGGGGAAGAGGCACTCTCAGGGTATGCGTGTGGGTGAAAACAAGATTCTTCTTTTAAGTCATGTCCGTGTTAAGTTTGAGAGGCTAATTGGACATCTAGGTGGAGAAATTGGGTAGACTGTTTAAATCCACAAGTGCTGGGGAAAAGGTCAGTGCTGGGGATGAAGATGTGGAAATCATCCGTCAGAGGCACAAGGAGCAAAACAAAATGTGGGAGGTGTACTCGTGGCTTTAGAAGGACGTCATTCTTGCTCTAGAAAACATGGCGATCTAAATTATGTCAACAGTGAGTGTTGCCTGTGCCAAGCACCGTGCTAACTGCTTCACACAGATGCTGTTTGGCAGGGCCCGCACCTTGGAAAGCAGCCCTACTGCGCTGTGGAAGATGACCCATCCTGGGACCAGATCGCTGGATTCAGATCCCAGCCCTGCCTCTCGCTGGGGGTGTGTGTGTCCTTGAGCAAGTTAATTTAGTCCTGTGCTTTGTTGGCTCATCTGTAAAAGAGGGTAATACTAGTACCTACTTCACAGAGTTATTTGGATATTTACATGAGTTAATACCTGTGAAGTACCTGGAATAGAGCGCGGTACCTAATAAGCAGTCAATACATGATAGCGATTTTATTTATTTATTTATTTATTTATTTATTTATTTATTTCCGAGTTTTTATTGAAATTCCAGTTAGTTAACCTACAGTGTAATATTAGCTCCGGTGATTCAGCACTTATATGCAATAATGGTGTTCATCACTATAAATGCCTTCCTTAGTACCCATCACCCATTTACCACCCCCCCCCCCACCAACGCCCCTCCAGTAACACTCAGTTTGTTCTCTGTAGTTAAGAGTCTGTTTCCGGTTTACCTCTCTCTCTTTCCTCCTATGTTCATTTGTTTTGTTTCTTAAATTCCACAGGCGAGTGAAATCATACGGTATTTGTGTTTCTCTGACTTACTTCACTTAGCATAATACTCTCTAGCGATTTTAGTGTTAGTATTTCTTGTGGTTGCTCTGTGTGGTGCATTTCAACAGTTGAAAGAATAAGGTGTGTTATAATTAGAGTATTGTTTTGGAGTCTTGTTTTGACCTGTTTATTAGTCAGTGTATGGTGTGCTTGGGTTGTCTTCCAGGTTTGTGCCATGATTCCATTTTATGAACAAGCCCTCTACTGCAATATGTATTAAAATCTGTTTCTGTTCCTGTTGCTGTATAACGAACCACCCCAACTTACTGACATAAAGCAAGTATTTGATTATACTTGTAGATTCTGCGTTTAGGAAATCAGGCAGAGCTCATTAGGGATGGCTTATCTCTGCTCCACGAAGTCTGGGGTGGGGGGCTCACTTGGGAAGGCCGTGGGGATTGATGGCGTGTGGGGAGCAGTGGAATCAACTAGGGCCGTCTTCACTCATGTGATGGTAGTTGGTGCTGACTCTCCACTGGGGTCTTAGCTTGGCCGTTGGCTAGAGCACCAACACAGGGCCATGCCATGTGGCCTCTCCTTGGGGCCTGGTTTGGGCTTCCTCACAGCATGGCAGCTGGGTTCTCAGAGTGAGTGTCCTGAGAGAACCAGGAAGAAGCAGTGTGGTCTTTTATGAAAGTTTCAGAGGCCACACAGTGCCACTTCTGCCTTAGTCACAAGCCTGTCCAGATTCAAGGCGATGGAGCATAGATTCCATCTCATGAGAGGAATATCAGAACATGCAGGACAGGAGATGTTGTGGCCAGTTTTGGAAAAATACAGTCTGTCTTGAGGCTTAACCAGGAGGCCAATTATGAGGCCAGTTGGCTTAAAGAATCCAGAGTACTTATAAATTTTGGATGTGCTCTGAAGTGAGGGTCTCATTTATTTATTAAAGGACTTGATTGGTCTCGACCTTTGTTGTACTGAAATTTTGGTTTGTTAGAACTGGTAAGCTCTCATTCACTTAAGAAGCCCCGATGGAATACTGACTCTGTGCAAGACTCTTACTGCTGTCGGGGCAAACCAACATACCACAAGGAGCCTTGTAGCCACAAGGTGAATATGAATTACAGTTGGCTTTCAGTTAACTGGTCTCTGGAGAGGAAGAAAGCCAGTGACAATCCCTAATGATAGTTACAATAAAACTAGTCAAAACAAGACACAAAATGCATTTAATGCAAACGTATTCGGTTAGCATTGTAGTCAACATTCAGGAACACATGTCCCATTGCACAGACCTTGTCTAATGCATTAATTGTTATCACAACTAGCAATTCTTAAATACTGCATCCATTCAATATAGTAAGGCCCCGAAGAGTAAAATACCATTTAATTTGCAGTGTAACCCCCTGAGGCAGTTTCCTTTTTTTAGAGAAGAGAGAGTAGTGGAGAGGGCAAGTGACACAAGCTGGCGTTTGTACCCAGACCTTCTGCTCCCACGGCGCATGCTGAAGGTGACAGGACAGGTCCGTAGAAAGCTGGGACTAGAGCCCACATTCTGGGTATTCCCTTTGGCGCTTTTGCTTCCAGATTCATGGTTTTCATCCATGTTCCATGAGTCTTCGGGGTCCTAAGGAGGTCTTGGGACTGAGTGTAGAGATTGAGAGGGAGGTAAAGCTCATATGACTTTGGGCCCTTGTCAAAATTCCAGCCATTACAGCTTGCTTTGAGATTATATTATATTGTTTTATACCATACTATACTACACTATACCATCCTATATAAAACACAGTGTACTATAAAATAATATAACATTTATATGTATTTAATATTTAACATATTATGCTTATACTACATAATATAATATACAGTATTCAATATCCAAGAGTATGTGGGGTAGGTGAGAGGTATTCAGGCTTTTAGAACAAAATTCTCCCTTCAAAATTTCTTTTAATGGTTATTTATTTTTGAAAGAGAGACAGTGTGAGTGGGGGAGGGGCGCAGAGAGAGAGAGAGAGAGAGAGAGAGAGAGAGAGAGAGAGACAAAGAATCTGAAGAAGCCTCCAGGCTCCAAGCTGTCAGCACAGAGCCCGACGAGGGGCTCGAACCCATGAACCACATGACCATGACCTGAGCCGAAGTCAGACACTCAACCGACTGAGCCACCCAGGCGCCCCTAAAAATCCTGCCTTCAAATGGAATTTTACATCTCTATCTGTGTCTATATTGTTTCTACCTAAAGTTTGAATTTCATTCAGTTCAATTGAATTTCCACTCAAAATTCAAACTTTCAGAACAAAACCTTTTCATTTGAAGGAAGTTCGGTTTGATTCAGATCTTACCTTTGTAAGGTTTACCTGAAGCCTTTCCTTCAAATGAAAGTTTGCATTTATAGGTATAATTTCCACTTAAAGTTTGAATTTTATTCAGTTCAATTGAATTTCTCCTTAAAATTCAGACTTTTAGAGCACAGCCTTTCCTTGAAATGGAAGGGTTTCTTTCGTTTGAAAAGTTTGAACATCTCTGGTCTGTTCCACATCTTGTCTATTTTTAGTGCACAGATCTGGTCCGTAAGTGGTACCACAGTTATCCTAATTCCAGCCTCAAGATCTCAGTCACTAGCTAAAGTCTTCTCTGGTGGCAAGAGGTGTGTTAGCATCTGCTATGGAAAATAACCTTTAAAGTGCCCCTGCAAGCACAAATCCATAAAACTGAAAGTCATAGGAAAGGGAGAGAGGGTTTATCCAATTTTTAAAAGACTTTTGAAAATGTGATTTAGATCTTATGTCTGTTGGGTTATCCGACTGATTTAGTATGTAAATAGGTCCCAGAAAGAGTGATCTCACCGTGATCTTTGTTTTCAGTTTACCTTTTCATACCAAGTTTTCTTGACGGAACGTGATTAAAAAACCTTAACACGTGATAATCACCTTCTTTAGCAGACTGCAGAGTTGGATAGAAGTATCCAGCAATTGTTTGCTTGTGATGAAGGAAATGTGAATTTTCTGGCACGAGAACATTTTTTTTGGCTCATGTCCAAATTGTAGGGTGATTACAAACTTGACAGAGGTTAAGTAGGCCTTAAGACGTAGGGCTGTCGTGTACGGCTGTGCAGGTTGTGTATTGCACAACTGTTAATGGCATTTCCTGGAGTTGTGCAATGTGGCAGTCCTGTCAGGAGGTCATGGATTCCAGCTTCTGTTGATCCTGAAGCATGAGAGGGCTTAATGGCAGGCTTCAAGGTAGTAAGAATAAGAAGATACTGGGGGCCTGGGTGGCTCAGTAGGTTAAGCGTCCAATTTCGTCTCAGGTCATCATCTCGAGGTTCGTGGGTTCGAGCCCCACGTCAGGCTCTCTGCTGTCAGTGTGGAGCCTGCTTGGGATCCTCTGTCTCCCGCTCTCTCTGCCCCTCTCCTGCTATCTCTCTCTCTCAAAAACAAATAAACATAAAATTTGAAAAGAAGCTATCATGTGCTGTGATTTACAAAGGCGTGCCTCTCTGTACCTTCAGTGTTCTCAGTTTAGGGCATTTCTGGCGAGTACCTAGGAATAAAAAAGGAGTTGGTTTGAGATACTGTGCAGCTGTACTTAAATGGAAGATCCTGCCGAGAGATGAAGTTCACCTTCGTGCTGGTGACTGAATGGTGGCTGCTTGCTCATTTGTTTTGGGGTGTGTCCACAAAGTAGGTGTCTCCCATGCCTCAGCTTTTGCTCTCTGTTCCTAGTGGGTGAAATCCTGAGCACCAAGGAATGAGGTTTGGGATTATGGCAGGATTTATTAGTACCAAATCGAGAAAGTCAAGTTAAATTCTAGAATGAATACAGAATCGCAGGCCAAGGTGCTCTTTCAGAGAATTTCTTATAACTGAGCATGAGGGCAGCAGGGGTCTTGAGGGAGCATGGGTTTTAGGTGCACACGGGGTGCCTGGGTGGCTCAGTAGGTTAAGCATCCGACTCCTGATTTCAGCTCAGGTCATGATTTCACAGAATCTCCCTCTCCCTCTCTCTCAGCCCCTCCCCTGCTTGTGTGCTCACTCTCTTTCTGTCAAAATAAATAAATAAGCATCTTTAAAAAAGGCTTAAAAATGAAAAGAATTAGATGGACACCAGGCTTGTATCCTGGGTCACTGCCTGCCTTGGACAAGGTGCTTATATCACCCTCTAGCTGAGGGTGTTACAGGATTAGCTGATATTTAGGATGCCCTTTAGGTAAAAAAAAAAAAATTATATTACTGATTTGTGGTGTAATTTGGTATAATTATGCAATAAACCTCTTCCTTGGATTCATATATTCAGAGCATTTATCGAAAGCCTACCACGTTCAGCTGCCATGTGCTAGGTACTGGGTGTATAAAAGCAAACCAAATAAGCAAGGTCTCTGCCCTCGGAGTTGATAGTCTCCCCCCAGGTGCTGACCTGGGCTGGTGGTGGGGGAGGCAGAAGGAGGGCCAGAGGTGGTTTCTTGGTCTCCTTGGAGGTAGAAATGATAGAACAAGGAGAGCAGGAGGAACAAGGAGGCTGAAGTGAGGTCGCCTCTTAGTATCTGGCCATTTGGCTTGAGCAAACTGGGTGGGTGTTAATACCATCCTGGGAGAGGAGCCTTCTTTTTTGACTGGTTGGTGATGGAGTACAATTTGGACAAACCAAGTGTGAGATGCAATTGAGATATGCCAGTGACTTGCATATATGAGGCTGGAAGTCAGAGCACAGGTTTTCAGGAGCTGAAGTTTATTCTTAGAAGAAAGGGTCCCACAGTCCCCCTGCCCCCACAGTCCAGGACAGTTTTCCCAAGAGGCCTTCTCCTTGCAAATGCTTTTCTCTCTTTTCTGACCCCCACTTCTATCAATGCGCATTGCAATGCCACTGTTTGGGTGAAGGGCTCCCGCAGCTACTGAATCAAGGCCCGGGCTTTGGCCCACCTCCAGTGCTGGCTTGGCTTATCACCTACGACGCAGCATGCCTGCGACTCTTGTGACTTTGGTGCATGATCCCTGAGTTGCCTCCTGCCGGCCTCTGCCTGCTTCCCTAGGCATAAAGATCTGGGAGTCGTCGGCAAGTGGGTGGCATTTAAAACCTTGGCCCCGAAAGAGATCAGTCATGGGGAGGATACAGAGAAGAAAGGGTGCAGGGATGAGCCCTGTGAAAGTCCATTATTTACACATTTTTAGGAAGAGGAGCCTGTAGAGTGGATTTAAAAAGACCTCACCAGACAGAATGGAGGCACACCTTGAGAATGGGGTGTCAAGAGGCCAGAAGTGGGAGCATTTTAAGGAGCAAGGCCTTGTGTGTGGAGTTCTGTGGGAGGCCAAGTCAAATGAGGCCACGGTGTTGTGACCTGGATCTGGCAGGGTGGAGGGGGTGGGGGTCCTGCGAAGAGCTAGGGTGCTAGGGGTGGGAGCCTGCTTGCTGCTTGTTTTTATATGGCTTTATGATTGGTATCACCCAGTGTAGTACTTACCTACATTTTTGGTTGGTTGTGTTGGGTGGTTGATGGTTGTGTTCCTTTTGTCCCTCTGACTTAGGGTTGCCAGATAAAGTGCAGGACACTCCGTTAAATTTGAATTTCAGAAGAATAATTTTTTCGAGTATAAGTATATCCCAGAGATTGCATGGGACATACTTACCCTAAAAATTTTTTTATCTGAAATTCAAAGTTAACTGGGTGCCCTGAGTTTTTATTTGCTGAACCTTCCAGCGTGCGTCGAGTTGTACGCTTTAAAATGGCTACAACAGGGGCGCCTGGGTGGCTCAGTCGGTTGGGCGGCCAACTTTGGCTCAGGTCAAGGTATCGCGGTCTGTGAGTTCGAGCCCCGTGTCGGGCTCTGTGCTGACAGCTCGGAGCCTGGAACCTGTTTCAGATTCTGTGTCTCCCTCTCTCTGACCCTCCCCCGTTCATGCTCTGTCTCTCTCTGTCTCAAAAATAAATAAACGTTAGCAAAAAATTAAAAAAATAAATAAATAAAATGGCTACAACAGTGAATTTTATGTGATGTGAGTTTTAGCACACTCTCAAATCTGGCAACCCTATCCTAACTAGACGGTCATATAGAAGCTACCATATGGTCTGCTTCTGGGTTGAGTCTCCAGGACCAGTAAGAAATGCTAGCCTCCAAGGACCTTTCTTTCTCATGATAGCTACTGCTTCCATTAAGTTCCCTTAGAGCACCTCACAGAGTGCTGAGCACATAGTAGGCACTCATCCAACAGTACGAACTGCATTCTGTGCTGTGGTGAATGTTAGCTGTTAGTGGAAAAGCATGGAAGGACACTACCCTGATACCTGTGAACTGCTTTGAGAACGTCATGAAATGGGCCTCGCGGGGAAGTTTTCAGTGAATTAAGCGCTGTGGCACTTTTGGCTGTGTTGGAGGAACCAAGTGCTATCTCCATGACATATCTAATTCAGCCCTGTGGCTGTGAAGCAAATGGCTTTGCTGAATTCAGCACCTCCCAGTAATAGCAGCTTAAATGCAGCTGGCATCCGAGGGGCCATTAAGAATCTTGAAATGGCAGGGAACTCTTGGAAATGCCCAGGA
This sequence comes from Acinonyx jubatus, assembly GCF_027475565.1. Lineage (NCBI taxonomy): Eukaryota > Metazoa > Chordata > Mammalia > Carnivora > Felidae > Acinonyx > Acinonyx jubatus. The sequence continues at coordinate 129,394,028 of NC_069386.1, read as the reverse complement.
ATTCCAAGATAGCTGGGTTGTGTCACTTGCGCTCTTAATTCGTTATGACACTTTCTATGCCCTTTCCTCCTCCTTTCTATGAAGTAGAAGACTCCTAACCGAAAGACTGTATTTCAAATGATCCCTTTAGAGGCAGCTTCAAAGCAATTAAGTACGGGTTGAATCCAAAGTGTGTGAACCATTACCTATCAGCTAGGATTTAAAAGAAAAAAATTTTTTTTGTTCAATGTTCATTTATTTTTAAGAGAGAGAGAGAGACAGAGTGTGAGCAGGGGAGGGGCAGAGACAGAGGGAGTCACAGAATCCAAAGCAGGTTCCGGGTTCTGAGCTGTCAGCCCAGAGCCGGACGAGGGGCTCAAACCCGCTCATGTGAGATTATGACCTGAGCTGAAGTCTGACACTTAGCCAACTGAGACACCTAGGCACCCCTCAGCTAGGATTTTCTCTGAAGGTTATATTCCTTGGTTAAAAGCTGAGAACCTAAAGGTTAGGTTTAACTATCAATGAAAAGAATTTTTTTTCTTTTGTGGTTTTTTTTTCCCCCTGGGCTTCACCATTTACAAGGACTTTGCATCCCTACTTAACATTTGTTTACCTGGCAAGCTGAATGGAGCACATTTATTTTGCACTAGTTTATTGAGCCCTACTATGTGCCAATACTCGCTAATTTGTATTTTGTTGTAGGTTCTTGAACTGTGTCCTATGGTCCTTATAACCGGGTGGTTCCTTGAAAGGAAATATGGTTTTGGTGACTGCTTCACTGCTACTAACCCATCACATAGAGAGGTTGCCTGGGTAACAGGTGTGGGTCTAAGGCTCTATGAGAAGGTGGTAACATGGAAGAGGAATTTAACTTCTGTAAATGATGCCAAGGCAAACTTCTGTGCACCCTGCTTTATGAGCTCTTTCTTGGGGGGCAGTTTAGGGACCAGCAGAGCAGATGCCAGATTTCCTCTTGATCCCTGCAGGGATCTGTTGGCTGTCTGAGATTTCGGGTGCCTTCTCTTGATCCTCGAGTGCTGGGCCTTTTCTGAATGACATGGGAGTGGAGGTGAAGGTTGCCCCTCCCAATGCATCCATCTTTTCACCTGGCGAGCTCGTGGACACCAGGGTTCTGCTCTGTCACCGTTTGTCTGCTGGTTCCTGAAGCACGAGACACTTGACCAGCATTTCTTGAATCCCTTTCATGAACATGAATTGAGCTCTTATTATATGCTGTGCACTGGGATTGGGATATGGAAGATTTAGAGGCAAAGGGTCCAGCGCAGGGGGCACCTAGAGGGATTTACCCTCTAGCAGGAGGGATTATTACAGAGAAAGGACTGCAGATGTTTGGGGGTTGGCGTGCCATGTTGGTTTGGCTAGAAGGTCCAGCTTACATTCAGCATCGTCCTGGTTGGAAGATTCCCCTGGAGCCCGGGTCAGCCCTCGGATCCCCTCGGCAGCAGGGATCTCTGGCTTCATCAGACCCCCAACTTAGGTGTGCTGGTTTATTGAAGAACCCCCTCCCTGTCTTTTTAGATCTGCTTCCCCAATTTCTCAGTAAGTCCTTTGATTCCTTGAAGACTTCACTAATGAGAGCTATTAATAGTATTTGCAAACACTTCTCGGTCTTCAGAGGAATGGACTGCTACGTTTGCTACACCACTGTCTCCCCAGCCTCGTGAGGAACAACGTGGGCATTCTTTTCCCTTTTAGGCTTTCTCCCTTCCTCCCTCCTGCACTCACTCCCAGCCTCCGATGGCTGCATTTACGGCGAATCACGGAAATGTTGCTGATGTCAGCAGCACCGATACTGCATTAGAGGAGCCACTCTAAGGGGGAATTATCCAGAGGGTGATGCTAAGAGGCAAAGCCATTTTGCGGGGTGTTTTGTGGAAACCGTTTTCTCCCTTGCATGGATCTCGTTCATTTCTGCGACTTAGGAGGCACAGTGAAGGGAGAGCCATCTGAAAATGTTTTTCCCATCCCAATTTTTTTTTTTTTTTTTTTTTTTTGTAGGAGGTTTTAGTGACTCCCAAGCAAGCCGGAGGCACTGGGCGGCTGCACTGGAAATGCAGGTGGCTGAGGCAGCTTGCAAAGCACAATGTACTGGGGCGTTGGGACTCCGTCTCAGTGACCCTGTGACAAGGGCAAAGCGAGGGCACAGCTCATCCTACATAAACAGTTTGTTCTTAGAAAAATATGAATATAAACCAAAGCCCATGCTAGCTGTTCACGGAACTTGCTGTTCAAATGCTTTCCCCAGAAAATCCTTTTGTAAGTAGAGAGCTGTCTTGCAGGGGATTGTTCGATACAATTTCAGGTTTATGTACAGGAAGATACACCTCATTTCTGCATGACGTTTGTCCTGACAGCTGTCTCTGAGCAGGGAGACAGGGAAGCTTCCTGGCTGGCCCTGAGAGCCAGCTTGGGAAGGAAACCAGGGGGTTTCAAGTGGCAGCAATCCCCGAGGCTGTTCAATTTCCCAGCGACGTCCAGCAGCCTGGATCTGGTCTCCGAGCAGAGAGAAGGGGTAACAAAGAAGGGGGTGGCTCCAGGTGGCTCCAGGAAGGGATAGAAGGAAAGGGAGTTGAGTCTGTTAGCTGGAGAGTGAAGTGTTGAACTTGGCATCTAAGCTGGGCAGGGAAGGAAGAAAACACGGGACGGGCGGGGGGCACGCTAGACGGTGAGAGGTAGAGGTGGGACGTGTTATGGGGGTAATTATGTGGAGAGAGCCGGGTGGATAGGATGCTCAGGTCAGAAGTGGGTGTCTTTACCGGAGTATCTCTGGAGCAGGGACATTTCTTGTGAGGACGGCGTTCGGGATGTGGCCATAGGAGGAGGCCGTCGTGGTGGAAACCATCGGTGCTCCGCCAGCTCTTCCAGATCCGTCTTCCCTGCCCTGTGCACCCCCCCTCCAGAGTCTGTGCATTTCTCCCCTTGTCGCTTGTCCCTACGAAGAGTCCCTTTTCAGGAGATTTTTTTCGTGGTCTCCTGGTGCCTCTGGCCAGGATGCTCCTGGGCATTTTTGTCCCATTTCTGTAGCCATGACTGACTGGGTAAGAGAAGGCAAGCCTAGCTCCCTGGCCTCCAAGTGGGACAAACTTGGAGAAGCAATTGATGCTTCAGGGTTCCTCTGGGCTCAGGGGACAGGGCTTCACCTGGAGTCACACTCTTCCATGGTTTCTCGCACTTCCCTTCTCTGCCCTTATGGCCTTTTCCTGGAAGTGCTTCCTAAACAGATTGCTTGCCAACCAGTCTTCGTCTCGGGATCGGCTTCTGGAGGAACCTGGCTGAAGTGGATTAGAGATGATGGTCATGGTGATGAAATGAGGGAAATGGGAGGTGTGGGTATTGGAAAGATTGTCTGTGGAACAACTGAAATAACTCAGGAGGAAAGCAGGACCTGGACGGAAGCTTCAGGGAATCAAGGAGAGAAGTCGGCTGTACCACAGCCAGCCACAGGAAGAGGAGGAAGTGAAGGAACCAGAGGGTTTGGGTCTCAAAGGAACAGGGATTTGGACACAAGAGTGTGGAGTGTTATATTTCCGGGACAGTGTGGCCCTGACATTGTGGGTGAGGGAGATTGAACAACCTCTACCTGAATGCCACAGTCGGAGGACAGGGTCTTCCGGGGAAGCCCAGGTGTCCGTGAGGAAGGTGGAGGAAGGTTCCCTGAAGATGCTGAGGAAGTAGGGGAGGTCTTCAGTCCTGGTGGCCCTGAGGTGTCTTTGGAAAGGTTTGGGATGGAGGAGGGAAGTTTGGATCAGAGCAGACGAAGCAGAGAGTAGAAGAGGGATTAAAGCTACATTGACGGGAATCAAAGCTACAGGGAGGCTTACATCCACTGGCTTACTTGGCCGTTGCTCTTTTCAAAAGAATTGGGTTCTTCAGCCTCCTGGTAGGTGGTGGTTTGGCAGCCTGGACACTGAGTATAGAGCTTGTGATGTGCTCCTGGCACATAGTTGGCATGCATTTGTTGTAAGTGAATAAATGACACATCAAGTTTCTAAACGCCCCTCCCCTTTCATCCCCATAAAACATTCGTGCACTTACCACCTTTGTATTTTATGCTCTGATAAATTTGGAATTTCTCAAAGTACCTCCGGCTACTTCCATCACCACCATTGGGTAGGATGCAGTGAACACGTTTCCCAAGAAAGGGAGTTAGGCATGGGGTCATGGACTTAAGTCATAGGACCTTTCTACCTAATGGGTTAAGACATATTTTTCAGTTTTGTTTTCTACTGTGGATCTAGAAAAAAGAATTGCTTGGGTTGGTACAACTACTTGTGACCTACGTGCTTGAGACAGCCAATACCCAAGGGAGTTTGCTGGGGTCAGAGGGCAGCATGTGGAGGGTGAGGCAGGGCTGTGGAAGTAAGACGGGCCTGAGCACGTGGAACATTGGAGGCCATGTAAACAGCTGTGGGAGTAATTGTGCGGTTTTAAGCAGGAGCGGGACTGGAATTTTGGAAGGACCCCCTGGCTCCAGCCTGATTGGGAAGAGTCCCCTTCATGGAGCCCAGTGAGGAGAGGTAATTGCTGTTGACAAAACACCTGGGAAAGGCAAACCTCTGTCTTGAAGGAATGGGCCCTGAAGATGGTGTGTAAAAGACTTGGCCCCAGGGTAAAGGAGATATTTTGGGAACTGCAGCAGCTGACATTCTTTTTAATCCGAAAGGTAGGGGAAAAATAATCTTTTTTTTTTTTTTAAAAGTGCTTTAGTTAATTTAAATTATGGAGGAAAAAACGTAGAGCAAGAGACAAAATATGTTCTTCATGAAGCATTTTGGACCTAGACAACAGAACCCCAGCTGGGGCTGCGTGCCTTTAGGCCTTGACCAAATGAGTCAAGACAAATGGGTCCATCTCACCAGCATGGTGGAGTGTGGGGCTTGTTGGAAAACCACAAGGTAGGGAGCCCCAGATCTTGAAGGAGGAACCGGGCAGTGGGAAGTGCCAGGGCTGTCGTGGCCAGCTCGCATGGGCAAGGAGGAGCTCTGGTCCTGGGCTCTTCCTCGTCTTCCTTAGGAATTGAACAAATCATGAAGAGCTCTCCTTGGACTATTTATTGTCTGAGAACACCTCGACTCTGGATGTCTGTCTGTGGGGGTGGCGGAAAATACTATAGTACTAGGACTGCTCATACTACCAGATTCAATGAATTCTGCAGTCGGATTTTCTGTTGGGCAAGTGTGTGACATTGACCTCATAAATGTTGGTGCAAGGCAAATTTATGGATGGAGGCGTGAATGAATCCAGGAATGGAACAAATTAGAAGTAAGAGGATCTCAGCTGCCGGCAGTGTGCTGAGCTCCACACTGAGACACAGAGCGGAGAGGAAGGACATCTGATTATACTGGGGGTGGGCAGGCGGGGAGGACTTCCTGGAGGTGGTGACACACGAAGTGAGTTTTGAAGTAGGAGGCGATGCCAGCCAGATAAAGAGTGGGGAGGAGAAAGGTATCGGGAAGCAAGATGGCCCAGAGGGCGGCATTAGCAGGGCTCAGCACGCAGGGGTCCGGTGCTGCTGGGTTTGGCTGGGGCGAAGGTTGCCTGTGGGGGCGTGGCAGCGGGTGAGGCTGGAGAGACCGGCAGGCACCAGGTCCTGGAAGGAGCCTGCGCTTTTTTTTTTCTTTTTCCCCACCCTCCCCGCCCTCCCACCCCCCTCAACCCTCAGTTTGTTCTCAGTTTTTAAGAGTCTCTTATGTTTTGGGAGCCTGCGCTTTATTTGCATCACTGTGGTGTCTTCAGAGGGGCTGAAGTATGAGGTCCAAGCGTTCAGAGTCGCACCCGGGAGAGCGCCATCTGGCTGCCATGTGGAGGATGGATTTGAGGGGACAGGACCGGAGGCTTTCTAAGTGATTCCGGTGAGAGAAGACAGAGCCTTGCCCTAAAGAGAGAGGCGAGGACAGATGTGAGTCAAGGTGGCAGCATGTTCTCGGCTCCCTCCTCCCTCCCCTCCCCTTTCTTTCAGCCTGGTTTCCTCTAGTCTTGGCTCTCTGTCTCTAAAGGTCCTCAGAAATTTCCCCATGCCTTTTTCTTCCATCTGGAAAGAAAGCTTAGGTGTTTCGAGAGGGCTAGGAGAGAGAAATAATTAAACCCAAAGGGAGAGCCTTTGCTTTGGTGGCATTTGGGGGACAGGGCTTGCTCATTTAGTGTGTGTAGATGCAGAGTTGCTGCGTTCTTACCAGGACCAGCTTGACCAGCTTTAAGGCACAGCCATCAGATGGAAGCTGGGAGAACGAGGTTTGGCTGTTGGGGCCTCTGGAGTCAGAGCAAACATGCACATCCTGTCTGCCCTTCTTAGAGGATGGCAGAGGTGAAAGCAGCCTCTGGGACAACTGCAGGCAGGTGGGGCTCCCCATCACCCCTTCCCTCTTCCTGACACCCACCCTGTGCACTACCCCCAGGGAAGCCTTTTGAGGATTCCAGACTGAGCTTCCACCTGGAGCTCTCCGGAAGCTCTGAGCTATCCGTGCAGGTGGCCCTGGACCGATTCCAGACCTGGGAGGGCTGAGGGGGGGGAGGGCAGGAGTTCTTTGCTTCTCGCCAGTGTGTTGCAATCGCTTGTACTTTGCCTGGGTCAATAGGCAAAGTCACGTGACTGCGTGACAGCGGACCTCTCAGATGACCGCGTTCCACATTTCCAAGAAACCCTGAATCCCACGGATGTCGTTTGTTTCGAGCGGCCTGGAGGAGCGGAAGGCATCCGGGGTTAGGTGTGTGAAGACAGATCCAAGGATGCCACTGCTTGGAACAGGCTGGTCAGGGTCACCTGTCAGTGCCTCACCTGTCAAGAGGGGTAGATAATGACAACTGTTCTCCACAGGAGGTTTTGTGACGACGAACTAGGTTCACGCGTGGGTGAGACCCTCGTCAATTTTCCCACCGACTCTGAAGGCAGGGACGTATCTTACTCATTTCTGTGTCCTCAGGACCCAGCACAGTGCCCGGCTGACTCAAATGTTTGTTGACTGAGTGCAAGAATGGGTGATGCGGTAAGTACAGGGCCTGGGAAAGCCTGAAAACTTCAAAACTACTAACAACTTGTTCAACCAAGAAGGAGCAGATTTGCACGCGTGCTCCCATGTCTACCCGTGTTTCGGTAAAAGCAGAATGGGCAGATGTTTATGAGGAAACCTTTTATCCTGTACTTTTCTTTTTTAAATGTTTATTTATTTTGAGAAAGAGAGAGAGTGAGAGTGGGGTAGGGGTGGAGAGAGAGAATCCCAAGCAGGCCCTGCGCTAACAGCACGGAGCCTGATGCAGGGCTTGATCTCATGAATCATGAGATTGTGATCTGAGCCGAAATCAAGAGTCAGGGCTTAACTGACTGAGCCACCCAGGTGCCCCTGTGAGGAAACATTTTAAAATGAAAATTAACTTACGGTATTATCTTCCAGGCTTTGCCTTCTCATCAATTTTTAGCAGTGTTTTTTGCTGCCAGATACTTTTCTGTGGGAGTCGTGAAGAATGATAGATCATTACTTTATACGACCCATCCGTTATTGATACGTTTTAGATAAAAGGGCCCTTTCCACCAAGGGAATTTCTTTGGTTCCTATTTTTCTGTTTCCTATGCTCCAGAAGAGGACTGACTTGGAAGTCATGTTATTCTCATTTTAATCCCACCAGCCCCCCAACCCTCCAACTGAGTTCTTATCATCCACCTTTCGAAGATAAGAAAACAGAGAAACTAAATGGCGGTCTCAAGGTCACCCAGCCACTGATAGATTTGGGACTGAAGTTCTGGTTTTTACTCCTGGTGATTTGGAAACTCAGGATTGGTGGATTCTATTCAGACTCTGCTCCCAGAGACTGGCCCTTAGCAGAGTGGCATCAGGAACTGGTCTGAAAAAGACCTTTCTCAAGCCCAATTCTGCTCAGCCTCAGGGATGCTAAAAGCCCTGGAAACATCCATGATGCAAGTCCGTGAATGAGTCCCAGCTACAAATGACCCCCGAGCTCAAGGCCGTCATTAGGCTTCCTCCTAATGGTTATCACCTGTCAGTGTGGAGGATGTCCCCTAAGTGGGTTGTCAACCCCTGGAGCTGGGAGGGACTGTGACCACCACAGCACAGCGCCCCGTGCTCATTTGGCATTACACAAATACTTGTTACTGAGGGTGGTGGTGACTGATGGGGCTTTTGTTTATGGTTTGAAGGAATCAGCAACAACAACAACAACAGAAAACAAACAATTGCTCTATTCAAGGCACTATGCCGAGAAATGGAGATCCAACCATTAAAAGACAAGCTTTCAGACTCTAAGGAATTTGTAGGCTCGTCGGGCGAGGGGCATGCCAGGTGGGCCTGGAGAGTCCGGGATGACTTCACAGGGGAGGCGGCTTGGAGCTGGGATTGAGGAGGATGGGAGTTTCCCAGGCAGGTGAAGGTGGGGACGGGGCTGCCGACCAGAGGAACATCCATGAAGGGGTGAGGGGTGAGCAGAGCACTGCTGTGTCGGAGCACCTGCTCTTGGCTCCTGGGGTGCCAAGCGGTTTCCCGCTGAACACCACTCATCCACGTTGTATGCGCGGTTCAGACGTGCCCACGTCTCTTCCTTCTGTTCTTCATTCATTTTATCAGCGCCTCTTGTGGGAGGCACCATACAGGACACTGGGGTACAGAGATGAGAGGGTAGACCCGGGGCCTGCCCTCCTAAAGCTCTAAGTCGAGTGACAAGTAAACAGGCTCTATTAACAGCACAGGGCAGTGAGTGTGGGTCAAGAGAGATCTCATCTAGTGGGGGTGTATTAGCTTCCTGTTGCTGCTGTAACAATCTTAGTGGCTGAAAAGAATACATCTTTATTATCTTATGGTTCTGGAGGTCAGAAGTTCCAAATCGGTCTCATTGGGCCAAAATTAAGGTGTGGGCAGGATGCAATCCTTCTGGAGCCTCTAGGGGAGAGTCTGTTCCTTGTCTCTTCCAGCTTCTAGGAGTTGATTCCATCCCTTGGCTTGTGACCTCTGCTTCTGTCTTTACATGTCTTTCTCTGACTGTCCTGCCTCCCTCTTAGAAGGAAATTTGTGATTATATTGGGCCCACCCAGATAATCTAGGATAATTCCCTATCTCTAGATTTTTAACTTAATCACATTTGCAAAGTTCCTTTCCTGTTGTAAGGTAACACAGGCATAGGGCCCAGGGATTAGGATGTGGACATCTTTGGGGGCCATTGCTCCACCGTCCACAGAGGCCGCAGGAGGAAAGGGGAGGAAGTGCTTCCAGAAGTGGTATTTGACCCCAGATTTGTCAAAGATGGGTGAGATTGGAAGCAGGGAGGTCACTTAGGCAGCTGCTGGATTGGTTCAAGCAAGATGAGTTAAGGTTGGTAGTCCTAGGAATGGTGAGAGGCACAAGGGACTGAGATACAGTGGGGAGGTTGAATGAATGGGAAACATGGGGGCAAGGCTGAAAGCAAGCTGCCTAAGACAAGACGCACCTCATTATCAACAAGGGCTAGTAGGAACCCGGAAGTAGTGTTTTGGGGGAAGGATTAGCAAGAACGTAATGCCCACAGTGCTGATCCTAATTCTTAAATCTTTCAGTCAGAGATTCCAGGCGGTTTTGGGTTCAGTAAGTCAGAAGGAAATTTAACATTTTATTTGCAGTGGTTATATACGATTATCAACAATAATGATTTTATTTGCTAGAATAAGATACAATAAAAGGTTGATTGCTTGGTTTTCAAGAGAAAAGTTGATTTTGAGGCCCTAGGAGGAAAGGCAGATGTTTACAGACCTAGATTCCTGGAGGTGGCCACCCTTCTGGCCAGGCATTGTCAGGGTCATTGGTGCTGTGAACAGGCAGGGACATCCCCGTGCTTTTATTTATCTTGAGTTCCCCAAGGCAGGGACTGAGCAGTGAGCTCTCTTGAGTGGGATTGTTGGCCCCACTTAGGTAATTAGGATTGTCATCTCCTAATACCTTATTTACACAACAGCCAGGCTGCGCTATGGCAGAGGCTATAATAAGCATTAGTATAATGAGGGCAGAACAAAATCAAAGTGCACTGTCTGCTCACTGCTGCACAAGACAGATTTCTGAAATGCATGATAGCATTACGTGTGCAACGCTACCCTGTTCCTCCTGCCATTCCAGAAAAGCCTCCAGCTTAACATATTTATTTCCAAGGTAACGAAATTGCCCTAACAGAGACCAGGGACCTTTGAGAATTCGATGTGTTCTCAACACGAGGGGAGATTTCTTTTCCAATGGCTTCTTTTTGGAGGCAAATAGAAGAAAAATTCTATTACTAATAGATCAGGAGCGATTACATCTAAGTCACTGAATTTTCTATTGAGAAATGTGCTTTGAATCTATTTCTTCTTCTTTTTTTAGGAAACCAAATTTATTGGCATAAAAACATCACTCATTATTCCTTCCCTCATTCTACTCCGTCTTTTTTTTTTTTTTTTTTCACTTTGGTAGTCTTCTGAAACCCAAACTTTTTTTTTTACTGTGTCTGAGCTTTTTTTTAAAAATTTTTTTCAATATTTTTATTTATTTTTGAGACAGAGAGAGGCAGAGCATAAGCAAGGGAGGGGCAGAGAGAGAGGGAGACACAGAATCTGAAGCAGGCTCCAGGCTCTGAGCTGTTAGCACAGAGCCTGACGCGGGGCTCGAACTCACAGACCGTGAGATCATGACCTGAGCCAAAGTCGGATGCTTAACCGACTGAGCCACCCAGGCACCCCTACTGTGTCTGAGTTTTGACTTGTTTCCCTGATGCCAAGCTCACCCTTCTTTGTTTTGTGACCATGACCCTGGATGAAAGGGACTTTGAAACTCGCTAGATGTTAGTCTCTCCTCTGCTCTTGGTTATCACCTGGTCCTCAGTATGTGGCCAGAGTCGTTGGGCATCCATCTCCGATTTATTTCCTCTCCAAGTTGAATAATACGTCTGTATTTCAAATATGGTGGTTTGTCATCTATCTTATATATCGTTTAACCAAGGAAACTAAGGCAAGAGCTGAAGTATAAATCACGGGCTTTCAAAGTTGGACCTTGTAGAGAAATATAAGCATTTCAAACTCAATTAATACTATTTTTTTTTTTTTAAACCAGAACTCCTGGTGCCCATTTTTCAAGAACTCACACAGGCGCCTCGCAACTGATCAGGTTCCCTCCCTGCCGGCTTGGGGAGCCGGTTTGTGATCCTCACGTTTGAAAGCTGGCTTGAGAAAGACATCTGTGCTTTGCTTCTGCCAAGTTCTGTGTCTTGTATTCATAAACAAACTCTCTCTCCCCCTGTCCTCCACCCTGTTTCTCAGTGGCCGTTCCAGCAGCAGCACCCCCGGTGTGCCAGCCCAAGGGTGCCACTAGCGGGCACCACGTGGCCCCGCGCCTGTCCGTCTCCTCCCGCGCCACGGTGGTAGCCAGAATGGAAGGCGCCCCCCAGGGGGGCCTGCAGACCGTCATGAAGTGGAAAACGGTCGTTGCCATCTTTGTGGTCGTGGTGGTCTACCTCGTCACGGGTGGTCTGGTCTTCCGGGCGCTGGAACAGCCCTTCGAGAGCAGCCAGAAGAACACCATCGCCTTGGAGAAGGCAGAATTCCTGCGGGATCATATCTGCGTGAGCCCACAGGAGCTGGAGACGCTGATCCAGGTGAGCAGGGGGTGAGAAGGGACAGCGTTGGTTCTGTCCTTGGAGCTCACCGAGTTTCGCCTTTGGTTGAGATGCTCCTGATGGTCAGGGTGGTCTTCTCCGGGGAGGCGACCTGTGAGCTGAGACCTCCAAGGAGCCAGAGAGTAAGGCACGTGATGATCAGGGGGAAGAGGGAACATGCGTGCCACAGCCTTGATGCCCTGAAGCGTGATGAGTGGGCTCTGTTTCGCATCACCTGCTTTTGGAGGAGGTGGCCGGAGGCAGCGGCAGGCAAAAAGGCTTTGGTTTTTCCAATTCATTCCACCTATGTGTACTGATTAACTTCCTGATTCTGAAGTCTGCGTGAGCTGCTGGGCTAAGAGGGTGCCCTAGGTGCCACAGAAAGAATTTTAAACAAGCAGCGTTGTATTAACCTATCTCAAGTCAGTGAAAGTGGAGTAAAGACCACCAGAGGTGGCATGAGAGGCTGTTGGTGACTTGGGAGGGCCATTGTGGTGGATTTATGGGGATACAATAAAGACAGCAGTAATAGGAATAACCAAGATTACTGTTTTTGAACATTTATTGTATCAGGCACTGTGCTAAGGCCCTTGCATAGCTTGGGTATTAAGAAAATAGCACCCATAAAAAGATGGAGGCAGAGAACTTTGAGCTACCACCTAGAGAAGCAAGGCAGTGAAAGCAGGGGTGGGGGTGGCCTCGGCAGGGGTGAACTTGGCCATGGGAGGGCCATGGGAGACAGAGAGTCCTCTCAGGTGGAGTGATGGGAGGAAGTGAAACAGGAGGCTTCAGAAGTCTGTGAAGGGCAGATAGTCAAGTCCCAGAGGGAGGAAGTGAAATGGTCGGGGGCCCAGTTGGAGGGTTCCACCATGCGGGAGATGGAGGGTGGATGGCTGCCTTGGAGGCTGAAAATTGATTTCCTATCCTGTATACCCTCCTGAACCAGGAAGAGGAGGTCCTGGTGGATGGCAGTGACATTCATGGAGGCAAGGGAGAGCCACGTCTTTCCAGGGCTTCTAAAATTTGCAAGGCAGAGGGATGGAAAAGATGGCTCCCACAACTCCTTCTGCTCTGGGATTATCTGCATTAAATTCTAAGGGTTACTGCAATCCAGGATATTGCAGGATTTGCAAGACTGGCCTGGCTCGTTCTTTTCTTTTCTTTTCTTTTCTTTTCTTTTCTTTTCTTTTCTTTTCTTTTCTTTTCTTTTCTTTTCTTTTCTTTTCTTTCCTTTTCTTTTCTTTTCTCTTTCTTTCTCTTTCTGTCTCTCTCTCTTTCTTTCTTTCTAACTGCACTGATAGGGTAAATGAATTTGGGGGCTACCTATGATCTGGAACCTTCATAGCAATTATATTCCTTTAAGGAAATTTTGATAATCTGACTTGACTCTTCAATACCTAGAAATACACATTCTCTCCCCACCTCCCCCTCTGGGAATAAATATGATTTCATACCTGTGTTCCTATAATTTTTATGAAAAAAACCCTGTCAAATCTAAGGGTGGTGTTTTATATTACTCTTTCTTGGATAGCTTTGTCTTTGTTTTCTTCTTTTGTGAAAAAACGCCGTCAAGTTTGTGGTGATGAGAGTGTGGTACTAATCTGTGCTGGATTTAAGGCCTAGAATGCCATAGAAAAAGAGGGAAACAATTCTGGAGTAATTTTAAGTAAGAATGGGATTATACTTGTTGTGATGAGACCCTTTTTATTTAGCTGCGATACATATAAACGGTGGTCTGAATTGAATCTAGATTCATGCTTGAATTTTCCTTCCACAGACAGTGAGATCTTGGAGAAAAGGATCATGTCACATTATCTTTGCATCAATGGATGCATCCGAAGTTGGATGCTTAATGGACTGAGCCACCCAGGCACCCCTCATCCATGCATTCTTTAACTTGCTATTGAATGCCTGTTGTATCAGGTAACATGCTAGGTGCTGGGGATAGACAAGGTGAAAATAAAACACACCGTGAGCAAGTTACTAACCTCTCTGAGATCCAGTTTCATTATCAATAAAATGTGCCTAAAATCCCTCCCCCCTGGGGTGTTGAGAGGATTAAATTCTATGACTCACTGAGAAGGGCTTTGCACGTGGTGAGTGCTCAGAAAACACAATTGCTATTGCTGCTGCCACTGGTGCTTGTAGGATTGCTCCAGGAGCTTAGAGTTTCAGGCAGTGGCACCGTTTCTTTAAAGTTTTTATTTTAATTCCTGTTGGTTAACATACGGCGTTGCATTAGTTTCAGGTGTACAATATAGAGATTCAACACTTCCATACATCCCCTGGTTCAGGCAGTGGTTCTTAATGGGGAGGGGGGGTTTGCCCCCCAGATGACCTCTGACAATGTCTGGAGGCATTTTTGGTTGTCAAGTCTTGAGGCGGTGTTAGTAGGGTCTGGTGAGTAGAGACCAGCGAGGCTGCTAACATCCTGCAATGCACAGGACGGCCCTGGCCACAGCAAAGAATCATGCAGGCAGGTGTCGGCAGTGCCGAGGCAGAGAAACCCTGGAGGAAGAGGCATGTAACCCAACAACCGCGATTCACTGGAATGGAGCTATTATTTTTCCAGTTTTATGGCGATGTAATTGACATGCATCACTGTATAAGTTTGGATGTACAGAAGAATGGTTGGGAACATACATTCTGTAACGATTACCACTATGTTTGGTTGGCATCCATCACCTCATGTAGCTACAATAAAGAAAAAAAGCAAAAAGAGAAAAAAGAAATCTTCTCCTTGTGCTGAGGACCCTCGAGATTTGCTCTCTTAACACCTTTCCTATATATCACACTGCAGCGTTAGCTATGGTCATCATGCTGTACTTTTTGTCCTTACTACTTATGGATCTTATTTTAATTTTATTTTTTAACGTTTATTTATTTTTGAGAGAGAGAGAGGCAGAACATGAGCAGGGGAGGGGGCAGAGAGAGGGAGACACAGAATCCGAAGCAGGCTCCGGGCTCTGAGCTGTCAGCACAGAACCCGACACGGGGCTTGAACCCACAAACCGTGAGATCATGCCCTGAGCTGAGGTCGGATGGTTAAGTGACTGAGCCACCCAGGTGCCCCTACTTTGGGATCTTATAACCGGAAGCTGATACTTTTTAACCACCTTCCTCCAGGCCCCCTCCCCCTCCCCTTGGCCTCTGATCTCTTTTTCTATGAATTTTTCTCTTAGATTCCACATATAAGTGAGGTCATACAGTATTTGTCTTTCTCTGTCTGACCTATTTTACTTAGCATAATGCCGTCTACTCGTGTTCCACTGTATATATTATGTACCACAACTCCTTTATCTGCTCCTTTGTCGATGGACACTTAGGTGGTTTCCGGGTCTTGTCTACTGTAAATAATGCTGCCGTGAGCATGAGGTGCGTGTGTTTTTTCAAGTTAGTGTTTTTGTGTTTTCTTGGACGTATTCCCAGAAGTGCAATTGCTGGATCATATGGTAGTTCTATTTTTAAGTTTTTGAGGAACCTCCATACTGTTTTCCAGAGTGGCGGCACTGATTTACATTCCCACCAGCAGCGCGAGAGGGTTCCCCTTTCTCCACGTCCCTGCCAGCATTTGTTCTGTCTTGTCTTTTTATGACAGCCAGAATGGAGCTACTAGAAGTACATAAAAATGGGAGCCCCAGTGACGCAGAGGTCAGGGAAGATTTTGTGGTTCTTTATCTCTTTTGGTCCCTATAACCGTTCTACAAGGATAGTCTTTTGTGCCCACGGACACAGAGGCATCAGACAGCGAGGTTATGTGCTCAAGGTCACCCCGTTAGTAAGCAGAAGATCTAGGATTTACTCCTGGGCGGTCTGACCATGCATCCTAGGCTTTTAACCACCGCACATGCAAACAGAAACGTGGACTGTGGGAGGAGATTCATTCCCTAGGTCATGGGTCAAGGGCACCCCAATGGTGAGTGTGGCCCGTTGAGGAAGCTGCAGGTGGTCAGTGTGGCCTGAGCTGAGAGGTGTAGGGAGGGGTGGTAGATAAGACTGGGGAGGCGAGTGGGGCTGGATTTGGGAGGTGCCCAGAGAGCCTTGCTGAGGAGTTAGGCTTTCTGCCCTGGGAAGTGGGGAGTCACTGAAGAGTTTAAGCAAGGCAGTGACATGAAAATTTGCTGTTGGAGGGGTGCCTGGGTGGCGCAGTCGGTTAAGCGTCTGACTTCAGCCAGGTCACGATCTCGCGGTCCGTGAGATCGAGCCCCGCGTCAGGCTCTGGGCTGATGGCTCAGAGCCTGGAGCCTGTTTCCGATTCTGTGTCTCCCTCTCTCTCTGCCCCTTCCCCGTTCATGCTCTGTCTCTCTCTGTCCCAAAAATAAATAAACGTTGAAAAAAAAAATTAAAAAAAAAAAAGAAAATTTGCTGTTGGAAAAATAACTCTTCTAGCAAGGGGGGCTTTGGGTTGGTGGAAGGAGAAATTGAAGGAAGGAAGGCTCATAAGGAGACTATTAGAACATCATAAGTGAGACACAGATACTGAGATAACAGGGAAGGGGCCACTTTTTTTTTTTTTGACAGTTATAGCAAACTATTTCCTTTTTTTTTTAATATATGAAATTTATTGTCAAATTGGTTTCCATACAACACCCAGTGCTCATCCCAAAAGATGCCCTCTTCAATACCCATCACCCATGGAAGGGGCCACGTTTAAGAGAGTCAGATGAAGAAAACTTGCAAATGACTCATTCCCCATTCAGCAGAGATTTCTGGAGTGCCTGCTCAGTGCTCCTTGTTCAAGCAGAGGCTGCGTGGGCAGCATAGCGTGGCAATAAGCACCCAGACTCTGCAGTTTCCCTTCCTGTGTTAAATCTCTTCCCCGCTTCCCGGCCAGGTGACTTGGGAAATAGGGGAGTCACCCAGGGTCCTCACCTTCCCGTCTGTAAAATGGAGATAGTGGTATTAGTGTCCACCTGTTTGGGTCGTATGAATAGTAAACAAAAAGTTCAGTTACTTGCAGCTGTTGTGATTGCTACTATTTCTTTGTTCGGGAAGGAAGAAAAAAGCCAGAAAGCCCCTGAAGTATGTGCATCCTGGGATCCTCCTAAGGGAAAAGAGAAGAAAGCTCCTAAAAGGCCCTCCGGGGTTTCGATCCTAAATTTTGTCATTGACAAATTTTCTCAATGTGCTTCTGCTGTTGAAGTGTGAAGTCACCTTCGCAGAAATTGCTCTGTGAGTGCCGGGTTGGGTTGCTAACACCGAGGGGCTGTGTCTTTCTGGCCTGAGCTCAGGGAGGAAATGGACCAGTTTCCTATTCCATTTAGAGGGTTTACCGGGGCCATCTAGATCCGGGTCTTTATCCCGAGCCGTGGTGGGGACACCGATCACTGTCTGCGCCTCCTCCATTGTTCCTCCTGTAGTTTGAGAAACATTCCAGAGAACCTCAGGGTCCCAGAAGACTCAGACAGCCCCCAAGGCTGGCACAGGTCAGTGGAACAATAGGGTGGCCATCATTCCAAGGTGTGACTGAGTGAAGGGGTGGATGTCATCTGTACCTGACTGCTGTTTACCCCTAGTGAGGCGTGTGGATCTTTCTAGTTTGATGCCCTGGGGCAAGCCACTTAACCAGAGCTGGGCCTCAGGGGTTCCACCCAGAGGGGACACATAAGAGCCATCCATCTTTAGACTCTCACCCCCGAGGCGACGCGAGGGAGTCTGCAGATGACAGTAACAGAGAGATCTCCTGCAGAGCTGTCAAGGTAATGAAAAATGGCTACCACTTATTGGTGGTTTACTTTCCTCTAGGCACTTTTCTAAGTGCTTCCAGGTCTGAGTTCATTTAACCCTTGCAATAAGCCTACAGATAGAGTTGCACTGCCGTCATTCCATTTTATGGATGAGAAAATTAATTCTAAGAAGTAACTGGTTCAAGGTAAGTCACAGCCAATGCATGGTTAAACTGGGATTTGAGCCTTGGGATACCTGACTCCAGAGCCTGTAGGTCTAGCCATTGGGCTATGCTGCTCAACTTGCATCAACGGTGACTATCGCCCTATAGCACATCTGGGCCTTTTCTGAAAGCTTTTACCCCCAAGGAAAATACTGGAGGAAAAGGAGAAATTTTTAAGGAGATGTGGGCTATCTCACCTGGCACTGTAGCATTACACGTGTGGACTATATTGTATTTTCAAAGAAGGGGGTGTCAAAGAGGGGAAGGAGCATGGGCCTGAAAGTCAGGTAGACTTGGTCCCTCACCCCAATGAACCTAAGTCTTCTCTTCCTACAAAAGGGTGGGACAGTCCCTCTCATTCAGAAGCTGAAGAGGGAAGGAGGTAACTCACTCAGAGCACCCAGCAGAGTGCCTGGCATATAGCTGGTGTCCAGGAAACATTATTTCCTTGAACTTGATTTGACAGCCACCCCATCCCAAGAACCTCTTTATCCTCAGTGCTCTCCTATGCCTCTGTTGCTTATGTCCCTGACCCCAATACAATTGTCTTAGAAGCTTCTGTCATGGCTAGTCTCGGAGAAAGCAAGAACACCTTTGTCTTCTGTAAACCTCAAAGAATAAAATCATGGGGTGGCTTCCCTGACTGATGGGGAACCACACCCCAGCCTGGGTGAGTGATGATACGTGGCAGTTGGTTTTCAGGCTGTGAATTCTTAGATGTTTTAAGACTTTGCAGGTCTCCAGAGTAGCTAGTGGGGTCTCATGGCTATTTCTCTCCAGGTAGTAGCCACGAGGGAGAGGTGTTTCACAGGAGTGGGTGTAGTATTGGATGAAATGACCACCAGGGAGGACTCGGGATGTTCCATTGTAAGGGTCTTGTAGTGCAGGCAACAAGGATTCCTCTCTCACTGGAGGGGTCCCCTGGGGACAGCTTGTATAACGTCTCTGACCCCCCCCCGCCCCGCACCCCCTAATCCCCATCCCCCCCACCACCCCAGTGAGCACACTACCTTGATGCTGGGAGGTGGACATTTTTCCTGGCATCCTTCAGTCCTTGCTTGGGCAAGTTGCTTAACTTCTCAGAACCGTCTTGACCTCAAAATGGGTACTTCCTAGTCATGATGGTCTCTTTATCTGAAGCAAACCTGAAGCTCTCAACTGTCAGCCAGGTCTGGAATTTCCTGGAAGTATGAGCCTTTGTGGGTGGGGGTCCCCTCTCATCCTGCTGTATCTTCCCTTCCCCACTTGGACTGGTGCAGGACTTTTTACGTTAGTCAACAGGACCTCTGCCACTGGTTTTCCCTTTATGATCTCTTAGGGATTTATATCCTTTGCTAATAAGTGATTAGAGTGTTAGATACTTTGCTCAGGACTCTGGCCTACTGACTCATTTTACTAGCTCTGCTCTTTGGGCCTGACTCCACCATGATTTGGTGGGACATGATTTCATTTAAGGTACAAGAGGCTGCAAGAGAGGATGGGGTACTGTGTCGTGTCCTGGGCGTGGACCTTTAATGCTGCCATGGTAACCAAAGCCGCTATTCTGCAGATAAGGGCGGGCCAGAGATCAGGAGCTGCCAAACTGTTTTCTCCAGGAGCAGGAGATGTTAGTTAATTTGCATGAGCCATGAACATTTCCCAAGGCTGTGACATTTACCATTCCCTTCTTCATTCAAGCTCCAAATCCCTTACTCCATTACTCATTCATTCATTCATTCAACAAATTTACTGATTTCCTGCTGTGTGCCAACTTCAGTGCTAAGTCCTGGGGACATAATGGTGAATAAAAGGTGGACGTAGTCCCTGACCTCTTGGAGTTTATAACTAGGATGACCGAACATCCCAGTTTTCGTGGTTCTGGAATAATAATAGCATCTCTGTCTCTGTCGCAAGTATCCTGGTTTGAAAGATAAATCATATGGCTACCCTACTGATAGGTAGTAGGGGAGGCAAATCTTGTGCGTGTGACCACACAAATTAGTATAAACAAAACCGCCATGAGTGAATGCTGCAGACGGGATGGAGCCGTGGGGCATGTGAGCAGGAGGTCTGACACAGGGGGCACGGGGAGTCCAGGTGGGGCAGCTGAGTGCCAAGGCCCTGTGGTGGAAGGGTGCCCGGGGTGTCTGGGGACTTGAGAGAAGAGGAGCATTTATGGCTGGAGGGGAGTTAGCAAGGTAGGAGGTTGGTAGGAGGTTGGACTGGGAGCAGGGGCAAGGGGAGCAAACCGCGCGGGGCCTGATGTTGGACTTTATCCTAAGCGCACTGGGAAGCTGTGGCCGTGTTTCAGGCAGCAGGGTGACATGATGTGATCAGTCACCAGTTCGCCATTTGGGTCCCTTATCTCGATCCAAAGGGTTGCAGTGGTAGTCAGAGAGCTGGTTTTAAATCATTCATTCATCCATTCATTCATTCATTTAGTAACTACACATTCACGGAATACCAACTATGGCACTCTGCTAAGTGTTACGCTTTGGATTTCTGAATCATTTGCCTTCAGAGGTGCCCAAACTCAAGTCTTCAGGGAGGCCGTCGTGTACCCTCCATGGCGTGAGGTGCTCTGCTTGGCCCTGTAGCATCAATCACTCACATTTGCCTCCACGCTTAATAGACTCTATTGAGTGACTACTGTCTTTCTCATCCGTCTCCTTCCCACAGCTCTAAGGTCTTCCAGGTTGAGTCTGTGTCTTTTATCCTTATGTCGCTCATGCCTGGCACAAGTAGCTGGCCCACAGAAGATGCTCAAGGCTTGAGGAATGAAGGAATAGGGATTTTCATATCTGTTTTGGAGACCAAGAGCCCTTCATTTCAAACCTTCACAGAAGCGAAGCAGAAAGTTTGTTTCTGGGCAATAGAAGCCCTTTCTTTTCAGCCTTGTTGTCAAGAGTACTTCTCTTAAAGCATATTCCTGTCTTTTTTTCCTGCATGAGCAGATTCCCTTGGTGTCCATAACCTCCAAAGTTTACGTATTTAGGAATGCAGTGATTTAAGAGAAGCGTGGCACTGGAGACACCGATTCAGCAGTCCGCGGAAATCCGTGCTGTGAGTCAGAGAGCAGAGCCAGCTAAGCCTTGTCCTTCCCCGCCCTGGGCCGTCACTTCTTCCAAGCAGCTTTTGGGCAAGAAGTTTAGGCCACAGCTGAGGCAGCAGGTGACCTCTGCTGAGTGCGGGTTTGGGTCCTTTGTGCCCAAGGACGCAGCCCTGACAAACTGAAGAGACTCCTCCTGGCGGGTGTCCCGAAGTCAGAGGCACTGCCATTTCTCCAGTGAAGCAGTCATACACAAGATTGTTCAGTGCACGCAGGGTTGGGCCTGCAGCCCCTGGCCTGTCTCTACAGGCCTCCAGTTCATTATTATTATTGTTTTCATCCCGGAGGTTGTGATTCCATCAGTGTTTAGTGAAGTCCTGAAGCTTTTAAGCCAGAAATTAAAGAGCTAATGGAAATTGGCATGCTACTGGAAAAATGAATTTGCAAATGAGGATTGTGTTCCAAAAAAACAAACAAACAAACAAAAAAACAACTCCCATAAAAATAAAACAAAAACCCAGCAATGAGTGGTACTGCATCCATATTTCTGTACAAATGTGCATGTGTCTGCTTCTCGTTTAAAGTGAAGTGAAAATCTTATTTAACGAGATTTTGATGGTGTGCAGCTCATTTAATTATTTTCATTATTTATAATCAGATGTATTCATTTAGATAACTAATATTTACTGAATGCTTGTCACGAAGCAGGTGCTGTGTTAGACTCTTGTGATTAGAAAACAACAGGGGCGCCTGGGTGGCTCAGTCGGTTAAGCATCCGACTTCGGCTCAGGTCATGATCTCACGGTCCGTGAGTTCGAGCCCCGCGTCAGGCTCTGTGCTGACAGCTCAGAGCCTGGAGCTTGTTTCAGGTTCTGTGTCTCCCTCTCTCTCTGACCCTCCCCTGTTCATGCTCTGTCTCTCTCTCTGTCTCAAAAATAAATAAACGTTAAAAAAAATATTTAAAAAAATAGAAAAAGAAAACAAATAACAGAAGATGCAAGATGGCTACTCCCTGTCCTCCAGAAGCTCCCAGTCTGGTATTAATTGTATCATTAGCTAACACTTGCACGGTGTTTACTGAGGCCAGGCACTGCTGTAAATACTTTATCATTTAATGTTGACATGATCCTTTGAGGTGAGGGTAAGAAACTGACAGGAGGAGTTAAGTAACTTGCCCATGCTTGACTGAGAGGTAGAACTGGGATCTGGAGATGGGGAGTCTGGCCCCAGAATCTGTGCTTTTTAAAAAATTAAAAAAAAAAATGTTTGTTTATTTTTGAGAGAAAGAGAGACACAGCATGAATGGGGGAGGGGTAGAGAGAGAGGGAGACACAGAATCCGAAGCAGGCTCTGGGCTCTGAGCTATCAACACAGAGCCCAACATGGGGCTCGAACCCACAAATTGTGAGATCATGACCTGAGCCAAAGTCAGACACTTAACCAACTGAGCCACCCAGGCATCCCCAGTATCTGTGCTTTTTAACCACAATGTTCTACTAATGGTCAGGGAGACCAACTTGTCTTGATAGTTGGAATCCAGTATGGCCATTGCTAGAAGATAAGGAAACACTTGGGCCCTTATTCACAGAGCAGGAGTCTATGTCTCAACCTGTGGGACCTTCAAAAGGACCTTCATTCACCTGTGAGGACGGCAGAGGGTCATGATTATCTGTTGGTTGTGCTCTAGAGAGACGTTGTGTCTTCACCTAAAGGTATTGAGGCTGGGTCAGTGTATTCTCTTTAAAACCAAAGTGCATGAGTTGTCATTCAGATCTGTGGTGAAGAGTAACTTCTTAGTCTTTGCTGAGAACAAGGAAATTCCTTTCCTTCTCAGTGGACAGAAGAGATGGAAATCTTGCTGATGCCAGGTTAACTTTATGGAGTAAGTGAGGAGTTAACCTTTCATTCTTTGAGAAATGAGGACCAGATCACAAATTCTTCTCTATATTGTCCTGTTTCATGTGGGAGAAAGTGACATAGCAGATGAGCTTTAGAAAAATGTTTGCACACTGGACAGAGAGGTGTCTGTGGGAGACAGGAGAAAGCATAGTTGAAGGAGTGTGCCTTTAACCAGTCCCGGCTCTGCCACTTACCAGCTACTACAACTGTGGCCAAGTTACTTTTGCTTTCTCTTGTCTCATTTAGACAAGAGATGGAATTAATAACATGACTTTTTATAACAGGGTTTTTGTGAGGGTTGAATAAGAGAAGAAGGTGCATTTCAAATGCTGGCTACTATGATTATTTTTGTGAGTATTCTAGAGCTTTCTCCAAAGTCTCTGGGATTGTCTCCACTTCCTTCTTGTTTCCAGATCAAATCATGCTCATTAGACACTGGTGCTGGTTATAGGTGCTGGCATGTTGTCTACAGAGGCACAGGAAATGAAGTATTAATTTGGGATTCATATTGAACACTCAAGAGCAAGGAAGAGTCTAAGTCAATAGCTACAATGAAAACAAGATAGCATAAGCATCTCTCTTTCATGATGTTATGAACCATCTCTTAGATTTCAGGGTCTCTTTGAATGCCATAGCAATGGAAGGAATTAGCTCACGTTGCTGTGAATCCGAATTCCTGGAGTTCCTTCTGTAGCCCAGTAAATTCCTCCTCCCCACCTCTGAAATTGTGGACGGACTCATGTTTGATAGGAGTGATCTCAAGTGCAGAGAGAATGGGGCATATGTCAAACATTCTCTGCAGGACCAGGGTGACTTTTGAGTATCACTTGGCAAATTGGTTACTGAGTCTGTACAGGATGAGTCCAAACTGGGATGAAAGGGTGACAGTTCGTCAGGAAGCTTATTGATCTTATTGGAGCATAGATGATACTCTACTTCCTCATGAGCTTGTTGCTTTCCTCATGGTTTAAAGTTTCTCTTATTTCTTCCTCCCATGTAGTCAGAGAGAGAGAGAGAGAGAAAGAGAGAGAGAGAGAGAGAGAGAGAGAGAAAATTGATTCTACATTGTAAGGCACAATTTGGAAGGTAAAAGAGATCCCCAAATATGGCTTGACCCCACATGACAATATATAGATAGATTAGTCATTAGTGTATAGCCAGATGCTAATGAATTGAGTTTTAGAACATTACCCCACCAAAGAATTAAGTAGTGGTAGCAAGAAAGTTACTTATCTAAGACCATAGGCTCTGGGTATATGGTCCAGTTAATTCAGATTTGCTCTTTTATTCTCTAAACAGATTCTCTACTGTTCTCTCCGTTCTGCAGGTGGCCTTCCCTTTAGATTTATAACCAGGCTGTAAAGTGTTGATGAAAGCTTGCTGTCAGGGACCCGAGGAAGGGCTAATATTTGCACATAACTTGATACTTAGGATGGCAGGAAAATAAACATCGTCGTAATATTCACCAAGGCGCAGAAGGTGCCTCTCTCTTTTTCTCTTTATGGTCTGGACATAAAAAGTTTTTGTTGGCATTTCTTTGTGGGAGATGCTGAGGTGGTATGGCTGTAGGATGGCCAGCACAGGCAGAGGGCCACGTTGACCATCCACCAGGTGGGAGGGGAAGGCACAGGCATATCAGTCCCCTCTCCCTTCTCCCTCCACCTTTCATAGATGCTTGAGGGGTTCCAGCCTGGGTGGGATCCAGCCTGCTGTCTGCAAGGCAGGGAGCTGGGCCAAGAGGGTCCAGGATGGGGAGAAAGAAGAACACCGAGGATGGAGAGAGTCTTCCTTTCCGGCATTTAGGAAGCAATTCTGTTGGCAATTCGTAAAAAAAAAAAAAAAAAAAAAAAAAATGTTTTTTAATGTTTATTTAGTTTTGAGAGAGAAGGGGAGGAGCAGAGAGAGAGGGAAACACAGAATCTGTAGCAGGCTCCAGTCTCTGCTCTGTCAGCACAGAGCCCAACGCGGGGCTCAAACTCATGAACCATGAGATCATGACCTGAGGCAAAGTCAGACGCTTAACCAACTGAGCCACCCAGGTGCCCCTCCCATTGACAATTCTAATAGCAGCCACTGGCTCACTTTGCCGTGCCCTAGATGTGGGACCATGGTCGAGGTACTTCCCTCTTCTAAATCTCATGTGTCCCACATGAAGATAGTGATGCCTGTCTCACAGGATCATCATGAGGGTTAACTGAGTCACTCTGTGCACTAGTAAGTGCTCAGAAAGGATTCCTGCTATCATTAGTATTATTATATATGAAATGACAAGGCACACTTCTCAAAGTTTTCATACATTAAAAAAAATCCTCTTTCCATAATTTGACTATTGTTGAAAGCACTGCTATAAACATTGGGGTACATGTGCCCCTATGAATCAGCACTCCTGTATCCTTTGGATAAATTCCTAGTAGTGCAATTTCTGGATCATAGGGTAGTTCTATTTTTTAATTTTTTGAGGAACCTCCACACTGTTTTCCAGAACGGCTGCACCAGCTTGCATTCCCACCAATGGTGTGATAGGGTTCCCATTTCTCCACATCTTCTCCAGAATCTGTTGTTTCCTGAGTTATTAATTATAGCTACTCTGACTGATGTGAGGTGGTATCTCAGGGTGGTTTTGATTTGTATTTCCCGGATGATGAGTGATGTTGAGCATCTTTTCATGTGTCTGTTGGCCATCTGGATGTCTTCTTTGGAAAAGTGTGTATTCATGTCTTCTGCCCATTTCTTCACTGGATTATTTGTTTTATGGGTGTTGAGTTTGGTAAGTTCTTTATAGATTTTGGATACTAACTCTTTCTCCAATATGTCATTTGCAAATATCTTTTCCCATTCTGTCAGTTGCCTTTAGTTTTGCTGATTGTTTCCTTTGCTGTGCAGATGCTTTTTATCTTGATGAGGTTCCAATAGTTCATTTTGGAGACATGTCGAGCAAGAAATTGCTGCGGCTGAGGTCAAAGAGGTCATTGCCTGTTTTCTCTGCTAGGGTTTTGATGGTTTCCTGTCTCACATTTAGGTCTTTCATCCATTTTGAGTTTATTTTTGTGAATGGTGTAAGAAAGTGGTTTAATTTCATTCTTCTGCCTGTTGCTGTCCAGTTCTCCCAGCACTATTTGCTAAAGAGACTCTTTTTTCCATTGGATGCTCTTTCCTGCTTTGTCAAAGATTTGTCATAGCCAAATTATGGAAAGAGTCTAAATGTCCATCAACTGATGAGTGGATAAACAAGATGTGGTTTATGTATACAATGGGATACTACTTGGCAATGAGAAAGAATGAAATCCTGCCATTTGCAGCAAGGTGGATGGAACTGGAAGGTAATATGTTCAGTGAAATAAGTCAGAGAAAGACAGATATCATACGTTTTCACTCATATGTGGAACTTGAGAGACTTAACAGAAGACCATGGGGGAAGGGAAGGGAAAAAAATAGTTACAAACAGAGAGGGAGGGAGGCAAACCATAAGAGACTCTTAAATACAGAGAACAAACTGAGGGTTGATGGGGGGGGGTGTGGGGGAGAGGGGGAAATGGGTGATGGGCATTGAGGAGGGCACTTGTTGGGATGAGCACTGGGTGTTGTATGTAAGCAATGAATCATGGGAATCTACCCCCAAAACCAAGAGCACACTGTATATATACACTGTATGTTAGCCAACTTGACAATGAATTATATTAAAAAAGAAAATCCTGACAGGGAAAGGCCCCTCACTTGATAGACGAGGAAACTGAGGCTCAGAGAAGCTGAGTAATGTGTAGAGGCTGAACGTTTGCCACTCGATGCACAGATTTGCTCTGTTGTGATAGAAATAGGCCGATGGTGGTCGTACTGTCCACCTGGGTACTGAAGCAAAGGCTTCTTGGAATCAGCCATAGAAGTGCCTTGCTGGGGGGCCACTCCAGATCTCCTCTCCGGTACCCTCCCACTGTTTGAAATATTGTGATGTGGCCTTGCCCTTGGATGTAAGACTGCCCCTTTCCTCGCACTAGCATATTCACTTCTGCTGCTGGGAAATATTTATATGAGAATTGCTTCTGAAGCAGGAGAAATAAAAAGCAGCTGTGGCGAACAAATTAATACCACGCTTCCATTTCCTACCTGAGGCCCTTCCGCCGCAGCTGCGCAAGAACGTGGAGAGATGGGGCTGCCCTCTTGTTGGGGTTTTGAATCATTAGGGGCAATTTTGAGTCGTAATGAATGCGTTCTGCCAATTGCCTTTCTCTGCCTCACAGGGTTTGTGGCTTTCCTTCTGTCCATTAGTGGCTGAAAGTGTGCTCTCTTGTAATATATTTATGGAGTCACTTTTCATGCCCACCCCCTCATCCTGCCACAGCCTCTATCTAGCTAACTATCTACTTCGTAGACCCCTTTGCTGACCGTGCCCTCCTGGGACTAAGAATGTTGTAGACACAGAACCATCTTTGGGTTCTCAGACGAGGCCCTTTCCTTTTGTCCACGTGGTATAAGCTATTAGTAAAGTGACCATACGTCCTGCATTCGGTCTGTCTTTTGGTCCCACCATGATTATTAACAGAGCCCCTCTCTACTCGGCAAGTGTCCTGGGTTGGACTTAAGTCAGATGATCGCTCTGGCTGTTAGCGTCTGTGCATATGGCACCTGTTGGCTGTATTCTTCAGCCAGAGTCTCAGACCAGCTGAGTCATGATTACTCTGCCTTTGTTGGTTTTTCTTTTCGGTGCCACATAAGGAAACAGAAACAGATTATCTCACCGAGTACACAGATCATAGGAGAAAAGCCACAGACAGTTAGTGGTCTCCTGTGGGTCATCATTCATTCCGCTGCAGTGCTAACACTTGTGATGGTATCTTGCGCCTTCCAGAACAGTGATTTGTGCAGCCCAGCATTGCCTTATGGGTTACAGCCCCGGGGAAAGCTGGGGGGGGGGGTACTTGCTGGGGGGTGCCTCCAAGGGCCATCTTTACCTCTTCCCTTCATATCAACCTCAGACCCCCCGCCTCACTTTCAGAGTGGCTGTGGTTTCTCTGTTATACCTTTCAGGTGGTCCTAATACATGGAGGGGCGGGGGTTAGGGGGGTGGGAGGATGGGGGAGAGACAGACCCTTATTTATTTGTTCTCCAGGTTTATTGAGATATGATTGACCTATAACGTGTAAGTTTAAGGTGTATAATATATTGGTTTCATACATTTGTATGTTGCAAAATGATTACTACTGTGGAATTAGATTACACCTTCATCGTGTCACATAATTAGCATTTCTTTTTTTGTGGTAATAGTACCTAAGATCTGCTCTCTTAGCAACTTTTAGGCATGTAATGCATTGTCACTAGCTGTGATTGCCACGCTGTGCATTAGATCCCCAGAATTTACTCATCTTGTTACTGAAAGTTTGTACTCTTTGGCCAACATCTCCCCATTCTCCCCACCACAGCCCCTGGCAACCACGATTCTACTTTTTAAGATCTTGCTTCCATGCAAGTTAGCTTCTCACCTTCTTCTTCTCTTTTAAAATCATCACTATATTTATTTTTGTTGGGTTACTTTCTTAGGTTTGTCTGCCTTTACAGAAGAAGTAAGTTGCATGGGCCTGAATTTATTACTTTAATTTGTTCATTTATTATTGATTTGAGCGTTCACTCCTGAGTCGTTTGCTGGGTAGTTGGGTGGGTGCTGGAGATTCCAACTTAGAGGCTAAGAAGGAAATTCAAGGAGGAGTGGAATTAAATTTTAAAGTAATGCTCTCTTATCTAGAATACTCTTTCCCTGAAGCTTGAGGCTCTCATATCACATCTAGTGTAATTTTTTTTTTTTTTTTTGATTCTCATAAGACCTCTCTGAACTTGATAGTGGTTGAACTTGTAAGTGAACACATGATGTGCATCGGGTCTGAGATTATGGCCTAACGTGATGCTACTCTTGGTGACACGCCTCTACCCTGTACCTGATCTTTTAAGTGAAACAGTACACAGCTCATATGCATGATTTCTTTATCTCTGTGCCCAGACTTTTCTAATGGCCTGGCTTAGCTTCACTTCTGCAGCCTGAACGCAGAGAAAAACGCAATGTGAAAACAAGCACATTTAATTTTAAAACGTTTCACTTGGGTTCAAACAGTTAAGATCATTAGAAAATACTTTAAAAATTAATAAAGTTAGAACTCTGCCCTCCATCAGAAACATTCTTGTTGAGTTAAAAATGATGCTATCGCTTCGAGTGATAGCAGTCTGTTTATACTGGGTTTTCTCTGTGTACGGGGCGTGAGTTTGCCAATGCATTTTAATTCTGGTGCTTTGCTGGAGTCTCTCTGATTCACCAGATCTGGATGGGATAATCAAATCTTATTGCTGGCATTGGGGATTGTCCAAAGCCTCACCAAGGGCTTGGGGACTTGTTGGAGAACTTCTTTTTCTCCTTGCTCTGGTTCTAAGTCTTGTTCGGGCCCCACTGTGCCTTGTATTTAATTTCCTCAAAACCACTTCAAGGTATTTGCTTGTGTCGCCCACTTTAGTATAGATTTGGGAAAACGAGGGAGGGATTTACAACACATATATAAACAGAGTTAACGTTTGATACTGGATGGACCTGCTCTTGAGTGGCCCTGGCTTTGCTGTGGCTGAACCCTGAACTCCCAGCATCAACTGACACTCCTTTCTCACCTTTTCTTTCTTGTCTTCCGGCTTTTTCAGGGTTTGCACCCTCTTTGTTCTGTCCTTTCCCTCTCAGGGTATAAAGTCAACCCGTCCCCATGTTTATTTATTTTTAAATTTTATTTTAAATGCAGAGCAGTTAAGATCTCACTGGTGCCAACAGCCAAATGCAGTTTGGTGCCTGCGTTTGTGTATTTAAGGATATAGTCTAATTAGAAATGATCCGTTGAGAGGTCCTTCTGCCTGAATTCTTGGGCAGTGGCCGTCTTCAGCCTCGTTTATGTCTTGGAGGTGAGCCTGGAGGTGAGCCTGGAGGTGGGGATAGGACTGCCATCTATAGAGGAAAAGGCCAGGTCCCGATTTGAATTCTGGCCTCACTTCCCGGCTGTGTGGCCTAGGACAAGTTACTTACCTTCCCTGAGCCTGGTTCCCTGTCTCTAATGTGGGGATAACGTTACTTTCTTGCACGTTGCAGAAAGGGTAAAACTGGATAACATCCAAGCAGCAGAAAGGATAAAGTGGAAAAACACTTCTGAAGCACCTGGCTGAAGGCACAAACTCAACAAATGTTCGTTTCCTTCGCTTTCCACTGACAAATGCTTTCCTTGAGGGCTACATATGTAAACATTAAATATTTATCAATTGCATAATTCAAAAAAAAATGAGACTTGAAAAGGAATCTTACTCTGGATGTTTTGATGAAACAAATAATCCTCCCCACTTGTCTTTGGGGCGAATCTGTACTTTTATACGCAGCTTATGACATTTGTGTACATTTCTCGGCACAGTGAGACTTGATTGAACCCCGGCTCTCTCTGCAGCTTCATAGACGTTGCAAATACTCGGTGCTGACGGTGTGATCTGAGCCCATCTAAGTGACTGTGGCCTAGAGCTGCCCCCAAGGTGTGACTTGAGGGCAGACCTAGCAGAGCTGAATAGGTAACGAGGACATAAACACTAGCTAAGGCCTGGGGTTTGGTCACACACAAGCACAGTGAAAATGGATCTTTTACTAGCAGGAAGGAGTTGCCATGTGTCTTCCTCTGAAGCAGGGCAGAGCCTAGCGTCTGATGAATAAGTGATAGTTGTCAATTAGGTCACTTAGACATCAGCTAAGACAGCCTGTACACATCCCACACGGCTGGATTTTGAATCCTGGGGTGCCAGAAACAGCCTCCAGGGTAGGAGCTCATGTTCTCAGGGGCAGGAAAGAATAACCTGGAGCAAAAGGGATCTTTTCCCCCCTGTTGATCAGTCAGTTGTGTAGGGGTCTTGGCCAAATCTAGCCCACAGCCTGTTTTTATATAACCCATGAACAAAAGAATGGTTTTTGCATATTTAAAGCATCGTAAAAAGAAAAGAAGAACATGCAAGAGAAACCGTATGTGGCCCACAAAGCCTAAGATATTTACTCTCGGGCCCTTTACAGAAAAAGGTTGCTGATCCCTGGCCTAGAGAGTCTGAAATACCTCAGATTAAGGAAGGCAGAATGTAATGACTGACTTTTTCAGTTGGTCTCATTTGTGGCAGACACTGTCTGCTTTAACAAAGCTTAACGAGCATTATTTAGGATAAATATAATCACATTTCAGTATTTAATTGGGTCCTGTTATCTCCCTATGGGGTTATTCCAACTGGGTCCGCGGAACGGTGTCTCTGTTTGTTGTTCCAGAAGTAGCTCATGTGTCTGTCAGCCCCGTCTGAAGGCTCCACCTCCTTACCACAGCTCACCTGTTCGAAGGTTCTTCCCACACTCTCCCCTGGCCTGAAAGGGATTGGCAGAGGCCAGCTCAAGAAGGACCGCTGGGGTATTTTCCACCCTATTCTACACATGCCAAGTCTCAGCGGGGGAGTGTGTGATCCAAAGCCAATGAAATATACGTGGCGCAGAAGTCTGAGCCTGGGAAGTGATTATCTGTGGGGGGCTCTGGTACATGGATGAAGCCTTCTGGAAGAAGTCGGATCTGGGTTGGACTCTGCAGGATAGACACAACTGGGGGAGGGCATAAGCAAAGGCCCAGAGGTAGAAGGAAATGACTCATGGAGTGTCCTGCCTCAGGTTGGAGGCTTTTCTAGTAGTGTGAGTTGAGGTTAGATCTTCGATGTGGCCAATGTATTGTGAATTTAAGGTGTGTGGCATTCCAGATCCTGTACCCAGCGAGGAGGAGTCACTGTCATTTATTTACAATAGGAGCTGTGTGTGTGTGGGGGGGTGGGTGGCAGGGTGGGGTAGAGGAATTGTCCAATGACAGGTGGGAAATTGGCTGCTGTTTCTTACCCCCTGACTCGGTGCTGGGCACTGGGCTGAGTGTATTATATGAACCATCTCATTCAACCCTCACAACTCTGTAGGGAAAGGTATTATTATCCCCAGTTTGCAAATGAGGACATTTGGGTTTACAAAGGTTAAAATAACTTGTGCACGGTTCTGAAGTTAAGAGTGGGTAGAGCCATGGCGGTCTGACTTGGAGCCCAAGCTCTGACCTCCTGCCATCCTGAAGCCAGCTCAGTGTAAAACATTGTAACGAAACAGAAACGGGAAGAGTGAACAGCAACTAAAAATTCTGCCTTCCAGGAATGACATTTTGGGTGACAGTCCTTCTAGACATCTTTCTATGTGTATGCAATAGACAGGTATGCATTTTGCATAAACCGTGCCTAGATTGTCTAAATCCTGTGCCTGCAAATTTTACATAAATGGCACCATACTCTATATCTTTTTTCCCCACCTAACATTAATTTTCCAATTTTAATAAGTGGGTATTTAGTATTTCATGTTATGTCTGCACCTGCATTCACATGACCGGTCCCCTTTAGATCACTGCAATTTCTTGAGCAGGGAAAGAATTTGAGAGCTTTGGGGTTTTTTTTAAGCTTTTTAACTGAATTTCGTGCTTTCTTGCTTTCTTTGCAGCATGCCCTTGATGCTGATAATGCAGGAGTAAGTCCAATAGGAAACTCTTCCAACAACAGCAGTCACTGGGACCTTGGAAGTGCCTTTTTCTTTGCTGGAACTGTCATCACCACCATAGGTATTCATTCCTTTGCTAATATCTTTTTTTGTGGGGGCCCCGAGAAACGGCACTTAGTCAACATTTGGTCCTAGAACGCTGGCAGCTTGAGGTTCAAAGGAGGCTTATGAAACACTGCTGGATAAATGCAGTAGTTGTAGGGGCTTTCAATAAAAGGCAAAGCAGACTAAGGAATTTCATTTTTCAAAACGAGAGGCTAGAGAGCCTTTAGTTTGAAAGGACCTGATGAAACGATCAGAATAGAAAATCAAAACATGGATTGGTCAGTTGAGCTCAAATTCCTTTTCAAAAATTGTACTTTTTTTTACTACTAGGGTTGTTAACGAAAGAATCCAAAAGTTCTACGAAGTTTGTTAATGAAGCACAACCGTTTCTGCCCCTCTGCCTTTCCTCACCTCCCCTGGGGCAACTGCTCTCTCTTTTCATTATTTCAACATTCATTTCCCTGTCTTTAAATATTATACTTGTATTGCCACTTCCAGAAGTTTCAGTTTTAGAGATTATTTCTTGACTTCCAGTTGTGAAAGGTGAGGAATCAGAGCGGTCCCCCCAACCATGGTTTTTTTTGTCTATGGTTTCATTTACTCTCGGTCCACTGTGGTCCAGAAGCAGACAGTCTTCCTTCTGATTCATCATCAGAAAGTCAGTGGTGGACTCGTGCTACATCACAATGCCTGCATCATTCACCTCACTTTATCTCATCACGTCAGCATTTTATCATCTTACATCATCACAGGAAGGGGAAGGGTGAGTGCAGAACAGTGAGATATTTTGAGAGACCATTCACATAACTTTTATGACAGTATATGGTTATCATTGTTCTATTTCATCATCAGTTGTCTCTTACTGTGCCTACTGTATAATTAAACTTTATTATAGGTATGCATGGATAGGAAGAAACATAGTCTGTATAGGGTTTGGTACTGTCTGTGGTTTCAGGCACCACTGGGGTCTTGGAACATATTCCCTGTGATTCTCTTTCTTCCCCTCTGCCCTTCTGTACAGGGCTCTCTTCCCATCCCCCTATCTTCCCAATATGGTTTAATTCGATCAACAATGAAGGTTTGCCTTATTTTGACCAGGTAAATGCCCTTTATAACTGATCCTATGGTGATCTGTGATTACCTCTTCCCTGCACCGGTTTTTGTCTTATATTTGCGTGTGTCTTTTTTCTGATTCTTGGGGAGTTTTAGATTTTTGTGTTAGGGGTTAACTTTATAATTACAGTCATATATAATAAACTCTGTATTCACTTTTTTAAGCAGTATTTGCTAGTTCTCTATCACAGGTGAAGATATCTCTTCTCTCACACAATTTTAGTCGATACCGTCCTTGTAATGCTTACTTTTAAATTGTTAAATATGCTTATGCTTCTATTTGATGATTTGCCCACATCGAATGATAACTCTTGGCTCTCAGCTGTGACGTAGAATGCAGTCAGTGAACTTACTCAGCATCTCTACTTCTTTCGCACTTGGGCTGTTGGGTGTTACTCACTGGATCATTCTATAACGTCAGAGTCTGTGATTTACATTGTGTTCTGTTACCTGATACTCACATGTGTTTTAGTCCTGGTCCCACAGTTACATATTGTCAATGTTCAGCCCTCGTTCTTCTGTTGTGGCTTTTCTCATCACCACTTACTTGGCTCAAACTCATCTTCAAGTAGTTGCCTTATGAAGGGCTCATAGGAGGGGCACCTGGGTGGCTCAGTTGGTGAAGCGTCAGCCTTCGGCTCAGGTCATGATCCCACAGTTTGTGAGTTCAAGCCCCATGTCGGGCTCTGTGCTGGCAGCTCAGAGCCTGAAGCCTGCTTTGGATTCTGTGTCTTCCTCTCTCTCTGCCCGCCCCCCTGCTTGCACCCACTCTCTCTCTCTCTCTCAGCTTTGCTCAAAATACAGCCTTACCCTCGAGGGGCAGTGTGTCTG
This sequence comes from Acinonyx jubatus, assembly GCF_027475565.1. Taxonomy (NCBI): domain Eukaryota; kingdom Metazoa; phylum Chordata; class Mammalia; order Carnivora; family Felidae; genus Acinonyx; species Acinonyx jubatus. Next base: position 129,360,023 of record NC_069386.1, on the reverse strand, counting down.
GAAATGAAATCTGTGACTCACATTTTATTTTTTTGAGGGTCTTCTGGGTGATAATCCACTCTTTTCTGACATCTGTGCTGCTGGGGAGAAACCTGATGCCAGCCCAATTTTTCCCCCTTTTAGAAGGGATTTTACTTTGTTGCTTGGCTACACAAAGGGCCGTTTCTCTTTCATCTGATAATACAAGTAGGTTTTGTCCCTTTTATTTCAGGAAAGTGTTCTTGATTGTCATCTTTACACATATCCTCTGCCATGTGGTTTTGGTTCTGTTCTTTGGGAATTCTGACTATACATATATTGTCATTACTTTGCCTGTCTTCTGTGTCTATCATTTTCCACCTATTCCTTTTTAAAAATTTTTAAAAATGTTTTTATTTGTTTTTGAGAGAGAGAGAGAGAGAGAGAGCATGCAAACAAGGGAGGGGCAGAGAGAGGGAGACACAGAATGAGAAGCAGCCTCCAAGGCTCTGAGCTGTCAAGCATAGAGCCTGACGTGGGGCTTGAACTTGTGAACCACAGGAGCATGACCTGAGCAGAAGTCAGACGCTCAACTGACTGAGCAACCCAGGCACACCCCCCCCCCCCACCACTCCTTTTTAACTCGGAAAATGTGGTTTCCATTTTGTTCCTGTTATCTTCTCTCTTCCTTTCCTGTTTTTTCACAGTGCCTTATTTGCCATGTGCTCCTTCCAATTTTATTTTCATTTTTGTGATCATTAGGGGATATTTTTTCCTTTCACATTTCTTTCCGGAATGCCATTAGCTCACATTCCATCTTCCCTTGTTATCTCACAGTTTCTTTCCTGATTTCCGGCTCTTCTGCTTTGTGGTTTTGCTGCGAGGTTATTGGAGGTGATTACTTCACAGGTGGTCACACGTTTTGTCTGGTTGAGGCAGCGTTTTTTGACTGAGTGCCTTTCACCTGTTGGTAATATTGTATATTATGTACGTTCCATGCCCAGTGTGAAGCCCAATACAGGGCTTGAACTCACGACCCTGAGATCAAGAGTTGGATGCTTAGCCGACCGAGCCACCCAGGCACCCCTCTTGCCACAGTTTTAAAAAACAGAAGCTTTGTATTTATGCTGGACCGGTTTCCTTTCGAAATACTTGATGCCAAAAACAAACGATATTCCCGATCCAGCTATCTGCTGAAAGATTCTGTGCGGCCGGAGGAGGAGAGCTGGGAGAGGTAGGGTAACCTTCTAGGTAGCACATCTTTGTCCTCTTTTCTACTGCCACAGAGAGAGAGGGTTTCCTGCAAGTGTGACCCATCTATGTGATTTTCTGTATAGTCCTGCCTCTTCGGCTTTTTTCTGAACCAGATCAAGTTCAAGGGGGCTTCTGCTGCTCTCTCTCTTCACCCTGTTTTCTACACTTGGTACGAACAAAGATAGTTCTTTTGAAGTTCAGAATGAGAGCCTCACCGTCATAATTGGATTTTTGCTGGCACTTTCTGGGATTTTCTACTGATGGGCCTTTTCTTCCTTCTCTGTGCTTCTTCTCTTTATTGTTTCCCATATGGTGTCAGTCCAACCCTTTTGGTAATCCTTACACACATGGGGGAAGCTATAAATAATATTCCTCTCCCAGCTCTGCTGAAAGTGAGAGTTTTCTGCCCCTCTACAAAAGTTTAGTCACATTGCAATAAAAATTCTCATTCAGAAGAATGGGAGACACATAGCATCGAGAGGCCCCTCAGCCCTGGAGGCGGAAGGATCGTCATTAACTCCTTTTATGCTCTCTGGGAGGACCCCCCTTGTCTGTTGCTCTCTGAGGCCCAGCTATGCCTTCCCTCTCCTTACCCTTCACGACCATCTCTCAAGTGGGTGTTGGATAGTGTGCCCTCCTTGGGCACTTTGATGACCGACTTCCTATTAGTGCAAGTTTCCGAGGTTGAGGACTGTTTTAGAGGCATAGGCTTCTATGTTTTTAGAAGTTATTGTTTTTAGACCTAGCCTTTAGGACCTGTATTATTTCTACATTGGTGCGTTCAAGAAAGTTATATGCAGTGAGAAAATTTGGGATGAGAGAGAATTGGCATTTCTTTTCAGAAAGTCCTTTAATCTAATTATATGACATACCATGTTCACATTTGCAAATATACAAACATAGTAAAATCAGCTCTTACACATGTTGGAGGTGTGCATCACACTATAGTGGGATTGGGTCCTAGAAGCCTTTTGACACTCCAGGCAAGACTGGATCATTTAGTCCACAACTCACAGCTCCCCACAGAGGAAGTGGCACTGTTTGATATAAGGGCAAAAAGTGCTATAAAACTCAACGGCACCCGAGAGCATCCCTGCAGTAGATCAGAGAAGACCAGTGTCAGGTTAAATTGTGTCACCAGTCTGGTCAGTAAGAGGGAGAAATGTGTCATGCATTTTTGGAGGATTTATAGTAAAAGGATTAAAATTGAGGCAGTCTGGGCCACTTCAAGAGGTACATTTTGGAAGATGCACTCCAGTACCCAGTGTTGGATCCATGAGACATTAGTATGTGTTAAAGAAGACAGAAAAAGAAAAAAAATCCCAATTTTCTTGCTTTGTAAAATGGCTAAATCAGTGGTCTGCTGCAAAACACTATAGTTACATTGGAATGCACACTGATGGTATTTATTGTGTCAACTTGCTAGGATCCCAGGGGCTTGGTTTATTAAACGGCAGTGTTCATTGACCACATGACCTTTTGTGATGGGGAGTGGTGGTTCCATGTGCCTAATGAGAAACATTTGATATGTAACATGTGCTGCCCTTTTTAATGTATGTACACGGGAATCTTTGACTTTGTGCAAATCACTCTTAATCCTTGGTTTCTGCTGCCTGGGTTTCACTTTATACACTTATATACACTTGTCTCCTGATAACCACTTCCTGAGTGGCACCCCTCCCCCCCATGCTTGGCCTCCAGGCCTCAGGGGATGAATCATCTTTTCTAGACCAAGAAATCCAATACTGTGCATGTGCCTGGCCAAAGTCTTTAGTCCAGAGACGGGCATGAGATCTTGAATAGGCCAATAAGAAACTCAGTTCCTGGGCTTTTGCTTGAGCTTTGGAGGAAATGACTTCCTCTTGTTCTTACTGGAGTAAATCTGGAAAGAGATAGGCACAAGACACTGGTAGTCATTTTCCTGGCTAGACTTCAGATAACACTAAAGAAGCAGAGGAGGAAAGACAGAGTGATAAATGGGGTCCTGCTAACATCTTTTGAACTTTAGGTGGAGCTACCCACGAGGTGTTAAGAAATAAATGTTAAATCCCTTATTTACTGGGGGCAGTGCATTTCTATTTTTGCTTAAGCAAGACTGCATTGGGTTTTCTGTTACCTAAAACTGAAAAAATCCTAAGTGACACACACAATGGGTCAGCGATCACCAGAGGGTCCATAAGGGTCCTCTGGCCTGGGTGGCCCATGCCTGACTGTGCTGGTCACTGCACCTGCGGGCACTATCTTCTACCTTTTTTGGGCCACTCACTCCTGATGGAGAACATCCTATTGGATGAGCCTGTGGTTCAGGTACCTGTGTCCTGGTGACCTGGGAGGCTCTGGAGCGGGAGGCAGGACACTCTGTCATATCTATGAATGAAGACCCTTCCCAAAAGTCTGAAGGGACTGTGAGTGCTCAACAGGAAACTAAAACCAAGCATACAAACAAAACACAAAGCAAAAATAAAATCCAACCCGAATTAAAAGTCCACTTTAGTATCATGGCTCAGTATTATTGCTAGAGATTAGGTCCTTGTTCTATTTGATGGTAAATTATTGTCTCTCTGACCCTCCCTTTCTCTTAATTGAAAAAGAATACACTGTAAGCTGAAAATCACGGAGCTGGCTAAATTTTACCTCTAGAATGGAGGATATTTATAAAATCCTACAGTTAGAGAATTCTAAGTAAAGCCTTAGTACAATGTTGGTAAGAATAATGAGGTGAAGAAATAATGTGGTTTTTTTCCCTTCAATTATTTGGTGGCAAATTCATTCATCACACGTGGTAGCAAGGCTTATAAGAAAACCCAGAGTCCTCAAATTCTTCCAGTTCTTGAGAAATTTTCCACTATTTAGGAGTCAGGCAGTGGGGTAGCTGGAGCTAAGGAGCTGTCTTTTCGTTATTTGTGAACTATCCAAACATTTGCCTATTTACTTGAGTTCCTATAATTTGTGATGTAATATTGTAGACATTTCCCCAAATCGCTGAGGTTCTTTGAAAAACATGATCTGTATTGGATTCCACTGGATACACCATCCATACCATAATCACATGTTGGAAGCTTAAGCCGTTTCCATTTTGTGATTGTGTCCCACTGTGGTGTGAAGTCTTCGTGTGTCGAGTGTGGTCTTTACCTCTGGTTGTCTCCTGGGGAGGATCCCCCGAGGGGTTGTGGTGGCGAAGGGCATGGACTTTTTAAAGGCTTGCCAAATTGCTTTCCAGAAAGACTCTCATGAGCCACATGAGGTTATGTACTCGTCAGACGCAAGAAAAATGTGTTCATTATTTAGAATGTGTGTAGAGAGTTCTTAGGAATAACAGTCTTTTCTGAAAAGCAGTGATACTACTAAGCATCAGGGGTCCCTTTTAGCTGAAGGTATCAAAGTACTTCTTTTTAAACAAGGTTTTCTTATGTTCAGATACACAGGCAGACTTACAAGTGTGTAGCAAAAGGGAATATATTCAGGCACTTGTCCAAAATAGGAGCCACGTCAGAGGAAGACCAGACTCTGCTCAGTCTTTGCTGAGGGTGCCCTGTCCCCTGTCCCCTTTGTCAGTAACTAATTCTGATGTGGGGAAGTTCCACCTGCCCTTGGATGTTGGCTCTGATGGTGGGTTCCCACCAACTAGGGTTTCTAAGTGGGAGGAATGCTGCTCACTCCTTTGTTCAGATGCTTTCCCACAAACCATTATTTGTAGCAGGGCAGCAAATGACAACATTCTTGTCAACAGCTATGCAATGCTAGTCTTCGAGGCGTTTTTGGGTTGAGTCACCTGACTCCACTCATATCAGAGAGAGCCCCTGGACAGGTCCCAGATAGCAGCTAGTAACTGTCACTTGCCTGATGACCTCAGTTAAGAGTACCTGCACCAAAATACCTGAGCAGATAGTTCTACTTAAAGCAGCACCTGAACGGGATGCTAATCTGTGGCTTTGGAAATAGTCACTGAGGCCAACATTTAGTGAGTGCTTACTAGGTGCCAGGCACTGTGTTCCACAAAGTTATCTCACTTAGTCTCACATTAAGCATAGCCAGTAGGTACTGTTATTAGCCTCAGTTTACCGAGGCTCTGAGATGTTAAGTAACTTGGCCAATATCTCACGACTAGTAAGCAGTGGAGCCCAGCTTCATTCACCAGGGCCCAGAGCAGAATGAGAGTGTGGTCCCTTGCTAAAAAATGATTAAGAACATCAAAATGGCACCAGCAGATCAATAGACCAAGCATGGGGCCCTTCTTAGTGTGGGTGCACAGATTGCACTCCCAGAAAGCCAGTTCTGCACACATAAGACAGTCTGGGCCTACAATGCACACTTTTTAACCAGATAACAGGCTGAATGGCACACGGTTGTGCAAAGATTCGGCTTAAATAGCAAATGCAGGTGTTATGTGTGAGCTACTCAGGCAGTCTTCTTTAAACATGAGCTTTCTCTTCAAAAAGGGCCTGGAACTGGTTTCTAGCCAGAGGTGAACACAGTGAAGCCCTGCCTTGGTCCTTCTCATTTCTAACAGATGGGCCTTGCCGGGCTGGTCATCTCCTGCCAGAAGTCACCAGAAGTCGGTTGGTGGAGTAGCTCTTTGGACTTCTTTTGCTTAGTCCAAATTCCTGTGTTCTCCCTGACCAACTGCCTCTCTCGCTGCCACGTCACCCCATCTCGTTTCCCAGATGTTGCTGGCCCTAGCTGCACCAAGAGATTCCCACACCCCAGATGCAGCCGTGGGCCCACCCAGCTCCCTGCGCCAGCCCCACTGGCAGTACAGACATTCTGTCCCCTTGTCCTGGCACTGTGGGAGAACAGCAGAGTTTCTGGAGGGAAGAGAGGAGCCAGCCATCTGTTTTCTCCTGGGGCTTCATCTTCCTGGAGACGTATTGCTCAGAAGCGATTCCTTCCTACAGAAAACCCCGGGCAAGATGATAATTGCTACTACTTACTGAGTGCTTACTTTGTGTCATGATTTACATGTATTTAATCTCTACAGGCAACTCATACTTTGCATGTAACCCATTTTATCTTTAATAGCTACAAGGCAGGTGCTGTTAACAGCCCGGTCTCAGAGGAGGAAAGTGAGGCAGAAAAGTTAGGTAAATACCCAAGATCTGAGAGTCAGTAAGTGGAAGTGTCAGAACAGGAAGCTTTGCGGTCTCTAGCCATGAGCATCCATAACCATCACTCTGAACTTCAAAGTTCTGCCAAGGATTTTGGAAGGATGGGCAGGGAAGTCCAACAGGCCCGGTAAAGCAGAGCCAAAAATCCAGGAATGTGGCCCTCCCATTGCCTCAGAGCAAACATCCAAAATGTGATTCATCTAGAATTTTCCCAGAGTGACAGGATTGAGGGTTCCACTGGAACAGCTTTTCCATATAGACCATCAGAGCCAGGGGACACGTGCACACATGTGCACACACACACACACACACACACACACACATGCACACATGCATAAACACAAAAATGGCAATTATGCCCAGTATGAAGTGATGGCCTTAAATAGATTTAAAGGCTTATTTGAATATTAGTGAATATTACTCTACTTGTGTCCTTACCCGAGAACTTTAACTTCGTTTCAGTGTTCTAGTCTATGAAACACTGAAAAAGTAAGGAGCCAATTTCAGTAATGCTACTAGTGATAATACTACTTTGCACTGGTATAGTACCTTACAGTTCACTGATTTGTGCCCATTTCCCTTGAACTCCTCTCATCCTGGGATTTGTAGAGGTTAAATGCATCCGAGGACAACCAAGTGGAATGAGGTCGAGTTGAATCTGGAGCCTCTGTCTTCTCGCTTCTTTGTCATGCTCCTTGGATGCCACCAGAAATTCCCTGAACACAGTCCTTACCCAGATGGTGGGGCAGATCTCACAGAAAGCTGGGGCAAGAGTGTGTACCTCTTGTCGGGGCTAATAAGATGCCCATTATTCAGCAGGCTCAAAGCCTCAATTTGTTTGCCTGTGCTGTGTCTGCCATATGTTTCCTTCTGAGATACTCAGACGAAGGAAAACCTACGTTCTCTGACAGTAATCTCTGACAATACTGAGACAGTCAGGCAAGAGTCATAAATGTTTTCACAGGTCAATATCCACCTCTATAAAGTGAAGCTGGGTAGGCACATTTATTCCCCTTTCAATGTAAATCAGATTATTCTAGAGGGGAAGTCTTAGAAAAATGGTTTTGTCCAAGTTCCTGAAAGCACCTGAAAAAAGTTCCAGGAGCCCTTTTTTTTTTTTTTTTTTTTTTTTTTGCACAATTAAATGGCAGTGGTGGTGAGTAAAAGAAATGCAAGACGAGGAAGGCTTGCCTGAACGCTCATTTAAGAAATGGAAACTGTAACTGAGATAATTCATGATAAGAGGTTTGAATGATTCGGACAAGAAAATTGGAAAGAAAAATAGCCAGGTGACTCATCACCCGAAGGCAGACAGCAGCAGCGAGGTCTCTAGGCTCATAGGAGGTGGAGGATGGGACCGCATCAACATTATCCTTGACTGCGCTGCACCCCTAACATAACCATAACCATGAGCCCAGTAACTCACCCATCGCATGGATCTAGAAACAGGCCCCACATGAGTTACCCTGTTATGGGAGAATAGTTGGATGACTATCTGGGCGCTAGTTAGCATAACATTCAATACTCATTGGCATGAAAACTGAATAGCAAGTAATTTAGACTCTCATCTCTTTATAAGTCACAGTAATACCATAGCCCCTCCCCCACCCCTGCTTTTTTTTCCAGCCCTACTTCCATTAGTCTCATCCATCTAGTGGAAACCCAGTGCTCACTATACAGAAGTTACTTACGTAATTGCAGAATTCTTAAGAATGGAGATGCTGTATTTTCAAGCACTACTTGAAATATACATTATAGCCATGACTATAAACAGATTCTTTTATTTTCAAACATCCATTCCACCAATAGATATGTATTTAGTGCTTGATAGCCCTTGATGCAGGAAGCGGGCGGGAAGAGAGGCAGGATCCAGAGACGATGTAAAGTTCCCAGTAAGGAGCAAAAGCCAAGCAGAGCTAAACATCACTCATTGTGAGAAGACGCACAGTCTTCCTTCCCTGCTCTGCAGTTTTCAGGTGTCTCGGGGTGGGACTGTTCGATCCATGGGTCCTTTCCGAATTTGTGCCAGGCCACATATCCTCCTTAGTGCGGAGTATCCGTTTCCCTATAGAGCCAAATATCGGGGGTAGCCAAGTCTGTTGGGTGAAGGGGATGCACATGCGATGAGACTATAAAGGAGAAGCTCCTTTCACATCTACAAAGGGCAATGGTGAGCCCTTCGTGGATGTTCAGGTCTCCCTGAACCAGGCATGTCCAAGATGTTTGGTGTTTCTGAGGGGGATGGTACCGATTTCCATCAGCAATGCAATTCTGGGTGACTAGCAATTTTCCTAAAGTGTGATCTAATTAAACACATGAAGATCCAGGAAGGCTGGATCTCCTTAAAACTGTTTCCAAGGAGAGAAGAGAGAGAAGCAATGGAACAACGTTCTGATTGCCGGAGGGCCTTTGAAATGAAGCTCTACTCCCCGGCTGCCCGTGGAAGTGCAGAAATCCTTCCGTCTATCTGTGGGTTCTCTGGTTCAGCCCTCTGATTTCTCTGCCACCTCACCACTCTCCCTCTCTCTTTTTGATATTTCTCACCAGGGTATGGGAATATTGCTCCGAGCACTGAAGGAGGCAAAATCTTTTGTATTTTGTATGCCATCTTTGGAATTCCGCTTTTTGGTTTCTTATTGGCTGGAATTGGAGACCAACTGGGAACCATCTTTGGGAAAAGCATTGCAAGAGTGGAGAAGGTCTTTCGAGTGAGTACTGTGTCTATTCACACCCTGACCTCTGCGATCCAATTGGCTTTTTAGCCTGACAGGATCCAGAAGGAATTATCAGGATGTTATTGTATCATTGTCACTTTTGAAGGAATAATATTATGACCGTGTTTTCTCTTTTGGCCAACGGTGGTCACAGGTACTGTGCCCAAAACTCCTTTCCCTTCAGCAGCTTCCTTCTTGACAGTGTATTTCCAGAATCGCAATACAAGAAGGTTAAGTACAGATTTGCCAAAACAGGTTTTCTGAAGATGGGAGAAACACTTAGTTCCGTTTTAAAAATGGAAGATCGGGTCCTAAGTGTGTTTGCAATAAAGTAGAGGAGTAAATCCATTTATTTTGTTATTAGAACTTACTTACTCCTTTTTATGTCCAAGTGTGGTGTCTTTAGGCTGATCCTAGCTTCTAAGACCCCTTCCAGAAGCCTGCCTTGTCTAGATACTGTGTTGTGCTTTGTTATTTGTCTCTTCATGGTCTCACCCTATCTCCCCACGCCCCACCCCCACTTCTGAGTGCTCCTCAGCAATAGTACACTAATGTACTAATTTATACTAAGATGTTGATGATTGCTATTGTCTTAGTGGGTTTTTTCCACTTGAGAATACTTACCTTTAAACAAGGGACAAAAACTCAAGAAATTTATTGGTATGTGAAGGATATGTGATTGGGTTGGGGTTCCCAGTGCCCTTTAACTCACACTTCTCCATATGATTTCACAGATAACTTGTTTGGCTTAGATGCAATGTCATTTCTGCTCTTTTTCGTTATTGACCTAATTCTCAAGTCTTTCAAACCTGTTTCAGGGAGTTGTTTCTGATGATGTCTAATATTTAAAAAATGACAGTCTGAGTGAGAAGCATCTGGGTGGCTCAGTCGGTTGAGCATCTGACTCTTGATTTTGGCTGAGGTCATGATCTCACGGCTGTGAGATGGAGCCCAGCATGGCCCTCCTCACTCAGCCTGGAGCCTACTTAAGAGTCTGTGTTTCCCTCTCCCTCTGCCCCTCCCCTGCTCGCGTGTTGTGCTCTCATTCTCTCTCACAAACAAAACAACGCAAAAAATAAAACTGACAGTCTAAACACCTTTTCAGATTCTAACAGTGATGGGCAAAGATAGATCAGTGGTGAGTTCTAAAGCTGCACTGGTTTTTCTCTCTGAGACAAGAAATTGTGACTTTAGAAGGCAAGGGAGCTCCCCAGGTGAGCACTTTCAGGTTTGTTAAAGTGGAGTGGAGGAATAGGGCAAGAGAGGTGGCTTAGAGTTGCCTCTTCTGAGCTCAGTGATCCTGGGTTTACAGTGATCCTGCCCCGTTTACTCATCAGCGAAAGAGGAGGATAGAATTCGAATCCACTTGAGAAGGTTTTGGTGATGATTAAATGAAATAATGTATGCAAGAGAACTTGGCAGAGAACAGGGCCAGACACACAGCGTTCAGATCTGCTGTGTGTGTGTGTGTGTGTGTCTCCCAAAAGAAGCCCTTATTAGCGGGATAGCCATCCATTCAGATTTCATCTGAGGAGCTCAGGAGCACGTGGATTTTCCCGGAATGTCCCATAACCTTTGCTCCTGGGCTGCTGGCTAGCCAGCTGGCTCATTAAAGCATGCACTTGGGCTCAGTGGTCACCATGGAAACCGTCAAGGCCCAGCTTCTCTGCTTCTCAGATGTTCAGGTCTCCCTAAACCAGACACGGCAACCCCATCTCCAAGAGCCGTTTTGAACTTCTCGGAGGTGCCCCTTCAGCCATGGCCTCATGCCCCCACTCCAAGTTAGACAAAAATGAATCTGGCAGATTGAACACTCAGAAGAACAGGATTCAAATGGAGAAATGACTGATCTGGCATTTTTTATTTTTATGTAGCTTCTCCAGATCTCAGTTTCCTTATTTGTAGACAGAAAGGATTGCACTAAAAGCTTTTGAAATTCCCCGTTAGAAGAAAAAAAAAAAAAAAAAAAAGAAAGAAACCAGTTACTGTATTCTAAATGAAGGAAGAGATTGCAATCATTCTGACCACATCTGCTGCCGAATTTGGGGACTTAGTTTCCCCTAGGGAATTTTGAACTACAAATAGAGAGTACTATTCTCCTTCCCTTAAAGCTGCCTCTCGGGTGAATCTGAATCGTTCAGAGGACCCTGGGACAGAGCCTTAAAAACCTTGCATTTCATTTTTATGCTGATGGCACACTCAGTCCCTTGCAGCTCCATCAAGGACTGGGAGTCTTTCAGGAAGGAAACAGCAGTATATTATGGAATTGGCAACATGCGACATATGCATTTGCCCGACACCGGAGGGTGCTGCTGGAAGGGGTGACTGTACTTCAGGAATATCAGCCGACTTCCTGAATACACAAACAACTGATTCTGCAGTTTGCTTGCTGCCTAGAGTTTGGGTGGAAAATCTCAAAGGTCTTTGCCATTCATTTATACTACATCTCAAAGGCCAGTTCCTCTTAGGTGATCAGTTGAAAACTGAAAATGTTATAAACCAATAAAAGCTTGGGGTTGTGCAGTTCAGCCCCTGTGGGGAAGGTCCTTTTTTTTTTTTTTTTTTTTTCTTTTCCACCTGCTCAAGGGTTAAGTCTTTTTCTTATCTGCTATGTTTTCCCTCAGCTGTAGGGAAGAGATTTTTAGTGGAGTAAAGATAAAATAGAAAATGCACTTCTGGGCGCCTGTATTTTGCGGTGTAGACACAGGAGTCAGATAGAGATTAAAGTGTTTAAAATGTCAGCTTTATTGCTGGTAAGCTAATCAGAGAACGTAGCTTTTGCTTTGATGCCAAAAGGACTTATTAACCACTTTGCCCTGAATCAGAAGGACTTCCCTGCTGTATTGGTTTTCTAATGATGTGTAACAGATTATCACAAGTGCAGAAGCTTAGAACAATACACGTTTATTGTATCCCAGTTCTATAGGTCAGAAGTCTGGGCAGGCTTGGCTGGGTGCTATGCTCAGCATATCTTGGGGCTGGGCTCTGGATCTGGGGAGGAATCTGCTTCCAAACTCGTTCAGGTTTTGACAAAAATCAGTTGCCAGTGGTTGTAGGACTGAGATTCTTGTTTCCTTGCTGGTTGTCAGGTGGGGGCCATTGAGAGCTTCTAGGAGTTAGCTGCGTTCCTTGGCACATGGCCCCTCCATCTTTAAAGCCATCATGGAATCCTTCTTGAGTATTGTATCTCTCTGACTTCCCTCTGCCCCTCTGCCACCAGCTTCAGAATGGTGCCCTGCTTTGTAAGGGCTCATGTGACTAGATCACATGATAATTCCCTGTCTTAAGAATAACTGTGCCATATGACACAACATAGCCATGAAAGCAATAGCTCATCCTACCAGAGGTTCTGGGGATTAGGGTGGGATATTTTCATGGACGATTTTGGAGATTCTGTCTCTTCTAGTCATTGGCAGCACAGGCCTCCTTAACGAGAGCAGGGTTAGCCCCACTAAATTTGCTATATCATAGAGAGGAGAACAAAGTATGCCTCTATGTAGCAGATGGTTTCAGATGGGAGGGGAAGGGGCCTGAGGTGGAGGAACTCAGTCCCTTCTGCTGTGTCACTTGTCTGATTGAACAGTGGAGGTCGAGGCCTGGAATGTTACTCTGGGTGAAGTCCTTCCACTTCGAACATGAGGCCAGGAGAGTGGACATTGCCCCAGTGCTAATTAACAATGGCTTAAAAATTCAACACTTACTTACCCTGGAGAGCGAAGAGCCTAGAGGAAGGTTAGTGCGTCAGTTCCCTAAAGGCAGGTTAAGGACTGTGGTACCAATTCCGATGTGTGGATGTTCCCCCAACACCACCAAGCAATTCTTTGACACCTGTTGAGTGTCCTACAATTCAACTCAATTCTGACTCTATCTACCTGGAGAGCACGTCAGTTCAGTTCCCACAGGTGAAGGGCTCAGTTCCACAAGATCTCCCTTCACTTCAGATGCTGGTCACAAGTCCAGGCCGTTTCCTGTGCTTCTGACCAAATGGCTGTAGATTAGGGGTTCCCATGACCCCATCCTTGAGTTCAATAAATCTGCTAGAATGTCTCTGGGGAAGTTGGGGCCTAACACAGTAGCACATAGAAGCTTTCTGGTTCACCAGCCTGGAAGCACCCTGAATCCCCTCCTTTTGGATTTTTTTGGAGGCTTCATTACATAGACATGATTGATTCAATCATTGACCATTGATGACTGATTCAACCTCCAGTTCCTCCCCTCTCCTCAGAAATCCCACCAGGGCGTGGGACTGAAAGTTGCAAACCTCCCCCATCCTTAGGTGATCCAAAAGTCATGTCATTCACATAACAAAAAACACCTTGGTTACTCTTATCACTGGAAATTCCAAGGGTTTCAGAACCTCTGTACCAGGAAAGACCAAATTGTACCCATGTTTTGTTCTCTGTTTCTGCTCTGCTGTCCTTGGCATGTTGGCTTTTCAAATTCAGACTTGTTACTGCATGGCTTGCATGACGACTGCCTCAGGACCACATATGTTTCCACTCAACCATATTTAAGGCAGGACAAAAGATCTCCTTGTATTGGGAGAACTTTCCCAGAAGTTACCCTGTAGACTTTCCTCTGTCTCACTGACCAAAATGGGGCCACATGACCATTCCCAACTGCAAGGGAAATTAAAAAAGTAAGGATCTGACAAAGGAGAGAGGGATTTACTGGTTTAGACCAGTAGTTCTCAAAGTGTGGTTCCCTGGACCATCAGCATCAGCATCCTCTGGGAACTTGTTAGAATTGACAATTCATAGTGAAGTTAGAGCCCAGCAATCTGTGTCCACCAAGCTTTCTAGGTGATTCTGATGCCTACTAAAGTCTCAGAACTCTTGGCACAGAGGACTCATGCTTCATCTCCTGGGGCTGATGAACAAAATGAGAATTCTAGCAGAGAAGAAGAAGTTGGGATAAACACACGACAGCATCTGGCTCAGGTGTCTGTCAACCACTAGCCACACAGACCACTCATAGGGAAGCTGTTCTCCCTCCTTGCCATAAATCAGGTGGTCTTTGGGATCTTTGAATCAGTCAGGGGAGACTAGCTTATGCTGGATACTAGCTTTCTCTCACCCTTGCCAGGCTGCTGCAGCCCCAGCAACCCTCCAGGCTGAGGGAGAGAGCCGGGCATTGCACAATGGCCCTAGGAGCTTTGGCCTCCAGTCACAGCCCATTGGTTCCAACTAGTCCCTCAGCCCCACCCACTACAAAAGGAGCCTGGAATGCATTGTTTGATCTCCAGGAAGTGGTTTCCAGGTTGGGAAAATGCATGACTACTAGTAATACCTGGGATTACCTGTGAGCCCCACTCTAGGATGACAAGGGTCCTTAAAATTTAGATATAGATGGCCTGTGGGTCACTCTTTGGGGAACACTACTCTGTGAGACTCATTTCACTTGCCTAGACCCACATAGTGAGTTGGGGGTGCAGCCTGGACTCGAGCCAGCCTTATCCTCTTCCCTGTGGGCCAAAAATATTTACGGTCAAATATATTAATCCATGCTGTGAAACCAACGTGGAGTTTAAGATTTTGGACATGTCATGCTAATTCATGGAGATGATTTTTAAGTATTTCTGTAACATAAAGTAAAAATACTTCTTCCTGGGTCTCCAGAGGGAAATCTGGGCAGTTAGCAGGGAAAGATAATTATTTGGGATTAAATAAGGCTGACCTTGGGTTCTGAAGCAGATTTTGGAAGCAGGAAGCTTCTCTCTCCCCTGTGGTGGGCTGGCTCTTGTGTTGGGCCAGGCTGACTGTGACCTGATAGGATGCTGTAGGAAGGCTGGTCAGATTTTGGACTGGATCCCATGTTCTTGGTCTGAGCTGGACTTTGGCCTCTGGTGGGAAGCAGCTGCCTCTTTTTATCAGGCTGAACAGCAAGCTTTTTGACATTACCTTTAGAACCAAGAGACTCTTTTTTTTCTTCTTTGGTCTCTTCCCCCAAGGATACAGCAGAAATGTTTATTTGCCTTTGGAGCCACAGGAGCCTGGGTGTAGCTGACAAATAATAACACATTACCCTAGGCTTAACAGCACCATGCTTGCTTGGGGACTTTAGAGCCTGTGAAATGCTTAGGATGGGGTGATGACAGTCTCAATCTGCTAATGATGTACAATTAGTGGGCCAATCAATCACTTTGGATTGAAGGCAGGAGGCTGGTGGTGGAAGCCAAGGACTTCAGGAGGCCTCTGCCATGTGCCTGGCATGAGTCAGAAAGACTTTGAAGGACACACATGGCGGGAGCCTTCTGTTACTCATGAGTGGTCTCGGAGCTTGCCCGCAGGAGCAAGGGGGTTAAATGAAAAGAATTATTATTTCAAGAAGATAAAAGCTCTTGTTTTAGAAACTGGGTGTTCTTTTCAGCTCTGTGGGTTCAACTACAATTTCCGATTCTATTAGTAGTGGAAATATTCATTGGGGTATTAGTTATGCACACCAGCCTACAGAGGTAGGGGAAGGGCAAAGTCGTGGGCTGAGTGCCCAAGTGTGTGTGTGTGTGTGTGTGTGTGTGTGTGTGTGTGTACACGTGTGTGTATGTGTCTGTTTGCCTCTGTAACATGCCTGCACTAGGGCATATAATGTATTAAAAATTCCTGTGAAATAACTCAGTAGAATTCATATTACATGGATGATGTGGGTTTATTTTGATCAGAGGGAAGATCCTGGTTTGAATGTGAACAATTACTCTCTTACTTTCCCTAAGGGACTAGAAGGAGGTGGGAGGTAATCATTTTAAGACACAGAGAAGGTAAATATTTTTAAAGCTTTATCAACCAGGTGTCTTCTAAATTAGTTTAAGGATATCGTGTGGCTTTCATGATAGGCCCAGCTGTGCACTTGGGACAAACGACATAAATGACATCCACAAACTAGACTGCACAACATCTCTTAGTGACAGCCCGTGACACAGTCTGTCCATGAATGGCCCCCTTTTTTCTGTCTTTGTGTAATGCAGGGTTGCTCAGTCTTGGCACTATTGACATTTTCGGCAGATTGTTGTCACAGGACCTGCCCTGTGCATTGCAGGATATTTAGCAGCGTCTCTGGCCTCTGCTCACTAGATGCCAGAATCATCAGTGCCTCCAGTTGTGACAGCCAAAAACATCTCCAGACATTAGTAGGTTTCCCATCAAGGGCAAAATCGTCCCCATTAAGAACCACGGCTCTGCTGAGATGTAAGGGGTCAGTTAACCCACAGGTCCCAAGATGCATGCCCGGATCCCCTGGCTGAATCTTCTACTCAAATTCTAGTATCCCCACCAATGGTTTTAACTAGTTTTTCAGTGCTGGTGTCATTCCTACCCAGAGTGCTCCTCTCTCAGATGGGTCCTTAAAGAGGGCTTTAGTGATGTTATGCTCTGGGAATAAGATCATTTCTTATCAATGAGGGAAAATGCCTGGGGACTTCACCCTGATGAATACACATAAAGATAGATTGTTCTGTTATTTTTTAGCAGGCAAACCATCTCAGCACTGACTTTAACTGACCCCATAGGGACTAATCTAACGTGTGATTCTTCCTCTTTTTCAGTTTATCTTTGATAGCTGGCCGGTGTCCCTTTGGTGTTTCCTGTTGCCATCTGAGATCACTGTAGGCGTTAATGGCTCTTAAAATGCATTTGAAAAAAAATAAAATAAAACACAATGAATCTTCACCTTTTTCTATAAACATTAAAGCTATCAAACTCTACCTAAAATATAACTACTTCAAATACTGCCCACATAGTGTTTAACATTTAAACATTTTTAAGTAGTGTTAACGAAGTCTCTTTCTTTCTGGCAAGATTTGATCACAGATAACTCCTGGGAATCTGATTGTTACTTAGGAGTAACCAACCCCTCGTGAACTTCTGTATATAGGGACCTTTGTGGGGAGCCTTGGATTGGTAGGATTTGGTTGAGGTCAGACTGAGTGTTATGGCACTACAGTATCGAAGTCTAGAAATGAGTTGCTAATCTGCTTTGAGAGTGTACTGTATGCTAGACCCTGGGTTGTGGGCTTTACCCAGAATAAATTGCACAACAGCCTTCCCAAATAGACCATTATCATCTTAATCTTATGAGATTGGAAGGCTTAGACTGGTTCTGTGCCCTGCCCAAGGTCACCCAGCCCATAGGTGACAGAAGAAGGATTCCAAAGGAGGTGGCCCTGCCCCAGTGTGCATGCACAGACTTAGTCTTTCCACTTCCTTCCTTCCTTCTCTTGTAAGGTAGGAATAGCATCTGATGGTTCAGAAGGGTCTCCATGAAAGGTGTAAGACCTGGGGACAGACATAGATGGCTAGTTGAGGAGAAGTTAGTATTGGCGTCTTTATCTGTTTTCCAAAGGTTTTAGTTTTCCAACTTTATATGATCCATCAATACTGTGAATCAAACCCGTAGCCCCTGATTCTTCTCTGTGCACCTGAGCTATCTCCCTGATGCTGGCTCATTATCAGCAAACATCTCTTTCTTAGTGTTCCCTTCTCTTGGAGATTAAGCTAGGATTTAAATGCCCCTTGTTCATGTCTGCTATGCGACTAATGCGAAAGTGAACTTCTAAAAGAAGGGCTTATGCTGTCCCAATGGCTGCCTCATTTGGGGCCACCTGCGAGAGAGAGGTGTTGCCAAGCAGATAATATTCTCCATTCTTGATTCTTCCACCTCATCGTCCCCCTTTGTACAACTCACTCAGTGTTGACAAGAAGAGGAACACACAGCTCAAAGCCAAGCCTCTTGGTCATCTGTGCCAGCTGGTCTTGCCCTCAAAAGCATTCTCCTTTTTCTGGATTCATTGGATTGTCTCGACACTCTGCTCCAGGGATTTTAAGAACCTTAGGTTTGAGGAAACCAACACCACGATCTTAATTCCCATTGGGCATTTAACTTGGTCTTAAACTCAAGAAATGGTCATCTTATAGAGGAAAGTGTTTGGGAAATTTTTACGGACATTCATTATCTGCTAGCACTCGCCCACCATTAACACACAGTCACTTCCCAGAATCTTGGGGGTTTTATTAAGACATTTAATATCTTTGCATGTTGGGGCCACCAAAAGTCTAGTGATGCTTTAGATCTACCACATGGGAACCTGTCTCTAAAACTTCCAGGTACTTTTGAGTTAACGAATTTAATGCAAGAATTTTATTAGGACTCGCATTTTTTATCGGTCTCAAAAAACCAACGTAACAGGTGGATGATTTCCCACGTTCACCCTTCGTCACCAGTTTTCACAGGCGAGTTTGGTCGGGCTGGAAGGCGGTGATTTAATACAATAATAATCCTTTGCCCTTTTATGGAGTTCTTTACTCTTTTGGGGGGGATTACATATATCAATGTAACCCCTCCCCCCCCCTTTTTTTCCGCATTTAGCCTCATGCTGCTTCTGTGAGTCAAGCAAGTGGTAACCCATTCGGTGCGGCTTCCGACAAATTAGGTTCCTAAAAATTGAGAGACGCTCTGGTTGAGCTGAGTCTGCCCATCGCAGAGCTGGGTATGTGATCAGGGCGTTTACACCAGGGTGGCACTGAAGGCAGTTTCCGAGTGACTGCATGTCAGTAGTCATTGATAAACTTCTCATGGCTTTAGGAAAGGGAAATTGTTTACAGTACATCCTCACTGGGAGGTGTGCCACTGTTGCGAACACTCACCCCAAAGAGGCAGCTCCCTTGGGGGTGACTACCTGAGAGGCATAGGATGGTCACACTGCTGAGCAGGTTCTGATAGCTCTGTGTAAGGCAGGGCTGCCCGAATTAAATCTAGCCTAGGAAATGTGCATTCCTGTTAGAGGAAACACACTTGGTCTCTCTGGAGGAAAATGCTTTGCTTTTTATTTTCTGCAGAGAGCTACATTGGTGCATTGTAGCATTTTCGACTTAATGGTTTTGCGCTCTGACTTGGAAGTTTGCTGCTCAGTCTTAGTCTCTTGTTAGCATAGAGCTGTGGTTCTCACCCTGTGGGTGGTGGGTTCCCAGGGGCCTGAGGTGCTATTTTCAAGGATCAGAGGATTGCTTTTTGTGATGCAAACATCGCTGGTAGACAGAATAAACAGTATGTCTCCTTCATGTATATGCTACGCTTTTTCAAATGTATGCAGAGCAACCATCATCAAGAATTCCATCAGTGGGTAGGAAATGTCCTACAGTGTGGGTATTGAGGAATTTCTTTTTAATGTTCAAAAGGAATTCTTATACTCAAAAAAGTTGAGTACAAAGGGGCAGAGCGACATTGGCTTTTCAAATCAGTGCCGTTTCCATGTCATTCTGGGTTCTCTTTTTTTCCATGGAATTAACATTTTTGTCCTGGCCATAATCACTGTTTCAAAGAGGTTGTTGTCTCATTTAAGGTAACCCCGGGAGTCAGTGGGATACTTTAGAGCCTGCTTCATTGTTTTTCCTTATGCCTATTTTTTTTTTTACCGTGAGAAAATATATATAACATAAAATTTACCATCTTAACCATTTACAAAGGTACCGTTCAGTGGCATTGATTACAGTCATATCCTTGTGCAAAACTCACCACCCTCTGTCTCTAGAACTTTTTCATCCTCCCAAACTGAGACACTGTACTCATTAAATGCTAACTCCTCATCCTCCCCTCCCCCAGCCCCCTGGCAATCTCTATTCTACTTTCTGTCTTTGCCAATTTGACTACTCCGGATCCCTCATATAAGTGGAGTCATACAGCACCTTTTGTGACTGCTTTATTTCATTAGCATAGTGTTTAAGGATTCATGCATGTTGTAGCATGTGTCAAAATTTCCTTAAAAAAATTTTTTTAACATTTATTTGTTTTTGAGAGAGAGAGAAGAGACAGAGCAGGACAGGGGAGGGGCAGAGAGAGGGAGACGCAGAACTCGAAGCAGGCTCCAGGCTCCACACTGTCAGCACAAAGCCTGATGCAGGGCTCGAACTCATGAACTGTGAGATCACGGCCTGAGCCAAAGTCGGACACTCAACTGACTAAACCACCCAGGCACCCCAGAATCTCTTTCCTTTTTAAGGCTGAATGATAGTCCACTGGGTGTATGCGTACTGCATTTTGTTTACCTATTCATCTGTTAGTGAACACTTGGGTTGCTTCGCCTTTTAGCTATCGTGAATACCGCCGCTGTGAGTGCAGGTGTCCAAATATCTGTTTGACTCCCTGTTTTCATTTCCTTTGAGTACGCACCTAGAAGTGGAATTGCTGGGTCACATGGTAATTCTACGTTTCATAGTTTGAGGACCTGCCAGACTGTTTTCCACAATGCTGCACAATTTTACATTCCCACCAGCAACGCACACGGGTTCCAATTTTCTCTACATCCTCGCCAGCACTTAGTTTCTGTTTTCTTTTTTTTTTTTCTTCAATTTTCATAGGCCACAGAGATAGCATTGGGTAAATTGCTAGCTCACTGCTCTCACGTCCTGGCTGCCTCAACAGCTGCCGTTTGCACACAGGAAGCAAAATGGAGAGGCTGTGCCTCGTGTTCCTCTTGCGCTTGTCCCCCTGCCCTCCACACTCACCTCCATCTGTGTCCCTGTGCTTGTCCCCATCCTGCTTCCTTAGCTCCAGCCCCACAGCAGAGCTGCCTGGAGGGAAGGTGGCTCAATGCCAGGCCAACTGGGGCTTCTGCAGGCTGGTGACGTCCGGATTCCACCTGGCCTTGCTGCTGCTCTGACAGCCTTGTGTGTTTTGCTCTCCAGCTCCCCATCTTGGCTGCTCCTGCATACCTCTCCCCATATCACTTTTTTAAAAAAAAAGTTTATTTATTTAGAGAGAGATAGAGCCCACGTGAGCAGGGGAGGGGAAGCACGCGCGTGCGCGGGCGCGCACGCGCGAGCGAGAGAGAGAGAGAAAGAGGGAAAGAGAGAATCTCAAGTAGGTTCCATGCTGTCTGCACAGAGCCCGATGCAGGGCTCAAACTCACGAACCGTGCGATCATGACCCGAACCCAAACCAAGAGTCAGATGCTTAACCGACTGAGCCACCCAGGTGCCCCTCCCCAGATCACTTGAATAAGCAACTATCAAATAATGGCTTCTGTGTTCTCAACACTGTGGGGTTGAGAACTGTGGCAATAAACAGGAGCTACTCCTTCTCCAGGAAGAAAACAGACCTGTACAAAGACCGATGTCCTTATGAGTCCGGGGCTAGGGTAGGCTGCCTCAGAAGCTGCACTGCCTCAGTGTATGAGGCCTGATCCACCACTTACCAGCCATGGGACCTTGAGCTTTTTCCTTGAAAAAATTATTTATTTGCTTTTATTTTTTGACTTCAAATTTTTAAAATTAAGCTCTTAATTTTAATTCCAGGGTTATTATCAGACAGTGTAATATTAGTTTCAGGTGTACAACATAGTAATTCATCACTTCCATACATCACCCAGGGCTCATCGCAAGTGCCCTCCTTAATCCCCATCACCTATCTCACCCATCCCCCACCCGCCTCCCCTCTGGTCACCATTAGTTTGTTCCCTATAGTTGAGTCTGATTCTTGGTTTGTCTCTATTTTTTTTTCCTTTGCTCATTTGTTTTGTTTCTTAAATTCCACCTATGAATGAAGTCACATGGTATTTGCCTTTCTCCGACTGAATTATTTCACTTAGCATAATACCCATGTTACAAATGGCAAGATTTCATTCTTTTTTCCTGCTCGAGTAGTATTCCATTGCATAAATATTTATCATTGGACACTTGGGCTGCTTCCATAATTTGGCTATTGTAAATAATTCTGCAATAAACCATAGGTGTGAACATATCTCTTGATTTAGTGGTTTTGTATTTTTTGTGGAAATGCCCAGTAGTGTGATTACTTGATCATAGGGTAGTTCTATTTTTAAATGTTGAGGAACCTCCCGACTATTTTCCACCGTAGCTGCACCAGTTTGCATCCCCACCAACAGTGCAAGAGGGTTCCCGTTTCTCCACATCCTCACCAACACTTGTTGTTTCTTGTGTTTTTGACTTAAGCCATTCTGACAGATGTGAGGTGATATCTTATTGTAGTTTCGATTTGCATTTCCCTGACGGTAAGTGATCATGAGAATCTTTTCATGTGTCTGTTGGCCATATGGCTGTCTTCTTTGGAGAAATGGCTCTTAATGTGTTCTGCCTATTTTTATACTGGATTATTTGTTTTTTGGGGTTTTGAGTTGTACAAGTTCTTTATTTTGGACACAAACCCTTTATCAGATATGTCATTTGCAAATATCTTCTCCCATTCAGTAGGTGGCCTTTTAGCTTTGTTGATGGTTTCCTTCACTGTGCAGAAGCTTTTTATTTTGATGTAGTCCCAATAGTTTAATTTTGCTTTTATTTCCCTTGCCTCAGGAGACACATCTAGAAAAATGTTGCTATGACTGATGTCAGAGAAATTACTGCCTGTGCTGTCTTCTAGGACTTTTGTGGTTTCAAGTCTCACATTTAGGTCTTTGGTCCATTTTGAATTTATTTTTGTGTGTGGTGTAAGAAAGTGGTCCAGTTTTATTCTTTTGTGTGTTGGTGGCCAGTTTTCCCAGAGCCATTTATTGAAGAGACTTTTGCCGTTGGATATTCTTGCCTCCTTTGCTGAAGATTAATTGACCATCTACCTATGGGTTTATTTCTATGGTTTTTTTTTTATTCTCTTCTGTTGACCTATGTCTATTTTATGCCCATTTTCTTTATTTGAAAAATAGTAGCTATCTCTTTTGACACTTAGTTGATGCATGAGAACCTGCCTGATACATAATCAGCACTCAGTAAATGCTGTTACAATAAGCACACCATTAGCTACGGAAGCCCAGAGGAGGGACTTGTGGATCCTAGATTGTATATTTGACATGGCACACATCTTCAGTGGCGCACCTGTCTTATGTTGCATAATGATGGGTTGTTCTTTTTAAGTGAAGCCTAAGGGCCTTGAATATAGAGCTTCTGTGCCTTTCTTTTCCTGTACCCCTGCCATACCTGCTCCGTGCTAAGCACTTTGGAGGCGTAAATACTGCAGTAAATACTTGTTGATTGTGAACTGATCGGAGCTGAGGGAGAAATGAACACAATTCCTTTCCACGCACCCAAAGGGTGTAGGAAAACACACTCCCGGCAAACCTGAATGAAGAAGAGACACTTGCTGATGCTGCCATTGGTCCCACCCCTCTTGGGAGTGGGGTGTGGGGGTGCGCGGGCTGGAGCAGTGTAGGGAGCAGCCGTAACAGGGAACCCGATGGGCAGGACGGCTTGGGTCTCAGACAAAGCTCGTCGTCAACCATTGTCTTACAAGGAAAAGCTGCCGTGGCCATGACTCAGAGAGGGAAGAATATGGAAGTTCTGAGTGTGCCCCTGCCATTCTGTCTGAGCGAGGGGGGAGGTTGTGCTCTGTCTACATCCTTGGCTGCACTTAACGGGCTGCAACTGTTTACGCAGATGTGTCCATGATGTGCCATCACAGACACAGATTCTAGTAAAAGGAAAGTCAAAGAATGGAAAAGATTTTAGCCGCATGCTGATTGCCTCTCAGCTTGTGTGTGCTCTCACTTGATCGTGAACACCAGGACCAGTTCCTGTTTCCCTGAAGCACCAGAATGTGCCTACACTTTCTTCCCGCATGATACCTGCCCCCCAAATATCAAAAGAGACCGTTGAAAGATGGGCTTTTCCATACTCACATCCTGTCTCCTCATGTTCAGATCCTACGTGTTTGTCGCTGTGGCTTCATGTAGATAGAGCAATGTCCCCTCTGTCGGTTGTTTCCGTTCCTTGGCAGAAGTGAATTTGACCGTAAGCATCAACAGTCTTTGTATGTGAGCCTGGGGAACGTTTGCAAGGGCTCGTTATTGTTATTAATGATTAATGATGAAATTAATGTTAAATTATTATTACTAATATCTGGCTGTCTACCTATCCCCCACCCCCTCTTCCTGCTGAGGAAGCACAAACACATGTGTTGGGCACCTTGTATCAGTCAGTGCATGGGACTTTCCCTTCTAATTTAATGCAGTTTTACAGTTCAGTTTAGACGATTAGCAACAGGGATATATAGCATGCAGCTAAAAAAAGGAATTTATATATGATTTTAAGGATAGAGGACAGAGAGCTGCTGTGTGATTTTTTTAAAAAAATGAATTTCACCGAGCACTGTAACAGGATTGTCACCAAGGCTAACAAGAAAGCAAATATCCACATTTAAAATAAAATGCAGGCATATAAATGCCATATGGTGCTCTCGCAATGTTATTACCCCTTTCTTTGGCTTGCATCATTTTTCTGACGTCGCTGTTTGCTTCTTGCCTCTGCTGCTTTTTAAAAAAAAGTTTCACTTGCCCTTAGCCCTTTGGTTCTGTATTTCTATGAGGTATATTTCTCTTCTTCCTTTCTTTGGAGGCTTGTCAGCCTTTTCTCCAGGGAAGAGGAGGAAAGAGGACCTGTCCAGATGGCCCTATAAACATGTGACACCTGCTTCTGGGAGCTTCTCTAGCGGGAGTTTGAGGGTTGAGGAGATTGCCCCCTGCCTGAAAAATGGGCACATTGCTTCCCATCTCTTTTCTCCTTTTTAAAGATGATCACATGCCTTTTTTAATAATATCTCTAGAAACGTCTTGAATCCAAATTCTTCTCTCATCATTAGGGAAACAACAACACAGATGAACTCACTAACCATACCTTGTGAAAAATTCATATCAAAATTTTAAAAAAATTGTGGTTTTGTTTTTGTTTTTGTTTTTTTTTTTTTTTACAATTAACATTCTTTCTTGGAGTGGGATCCTTGATGGTTGCGTTTGGGGGACGTATCTCTGCGTCCACAGGGGAAATTCATAGGGGCTGTGTCTACACTGAATGTGCCATGGTCTCCTGTTCAGATTTTTGCATGGGATATTTATGGTGCTTTGGACAGGGCCTGTCGTCCCCCAGCTCTGAGGGGAAATGTCAGGTCTTCAGGGAGGTTTTCCTGACTCCAAAAGGAGGTCAGCACCCCTTACTCCCATAACACCTTGCACACCCCCAGGATGGCATTCATCTGTCTGAACTGGAGTTACGTGCTTCATGGCTGACGTCCCCATCAGCCTGAGAGCTCTGTGAGGCCCAGTCTCTAGCCCAGGGCCGGAACCCGGAACCCGGAGAGCACTGAATCCATGCCTGATGAATGAATAAATGAATGAATGAGCATTAGCCTGCATTTTGATATGGAAAATGACCTTGAAACCAAAAATAGTGTTGTATACTAATAAATGGCAATGGGGGACAAAAAACCCCACCCTGGTCTTCACCTTTGAAGTGCAAATATTTTGGTTAAAGCGGGAGGTCCAGGAGGGGGGCTGTCCTCTGATCATGCTTATTGCACACTGCACACAGTATTTATGTGCTAGGGGCTTTTGTTTCATTAGGCAATACTTGTAAGCATAATTCTCCAGACTTTGCAAGGCAGCCTTGAACACAATATACAGTTTACTTTTATCCAGTCGTTCTCAACCCTGTAATACCCAACACCATCTTTTGGAGCAAATATTCATTAGTGCCCACTTACCACATTGAAATAAATCTCCTAGATTGTGCAACTCATCTACACATATAATTTGGAAAATTTCAATAGTATTTTCTAGCTACAGTATAAAGGAGAGATAAAAGGTAGATCATTTACAATAGAATAATATGCTTCAGTAATAGGCATTTGGGCATGAAACCCTAGGAGACCCACGGAAGCAGCGAGACCCTTGCGTCTGTGTATGGAATGCGGTAGTTCCAAATGTGGGTCAGTTCAGGTGTGTCCCCCCAGTGACTAAGATGCTACAAGGGATGTCCCCCCAGTGATGTGCTTTTCAAAAATGGAGAACAGTCCTTGGCAGTGTTCCAACTAGTCAAGATTCAACCTTCTTGCAATTTACATTGATTGGAGTCACATTCTTGTAAAGTTCAGCCTATATTGAAACTATGCAAAAAAAATTGTGTGTGTGTGTGTGTGTCTACACGTAAAAGGGAGTTGAGTTCTCAGCTCAGGTAATTATAAACATGAATTTTTCTCCATGGGATAGTCAAAACTCACAGTAAGTTTGGGATTCTTGTCTGGTTGGTGACACTAACTCTGGTACATTCTTGCCCCCTCCCGCTGCATGCCCGGAGTGCCCCTGTGATCGTGACAACCACAAACACCCTCCCAAATTTACCAGTCACCTCTTAGGGGGTTACAGTCTGAATGGGGTTGTTAAAAAAAACACACCAAACTTCCAGGGAGCCCCTGTGTAGCTTCGGGAACACACACATATGATTTCTATTGTGTGAAAGGCTATGTTCAAAAGCCAAGACTCTGTCCTTCCTGTGCTATTAATATTCAATTCCATTCCACAAACCTGTCCTGTGTGCCTGCATATATGGCCATCGCCTGTGCCCCTCTGTAGTGGATACTCTTACTAGTGTTCTACGTTACAAAATCCTGACAGTTTATCTGTTCCTGGATGAACAGTTTTCTTTTATGTCCTTTGTAGGTTGGTTTACCTTAAATGATTACTCCCTTGTTTTCCCTAGGTGCTAAAGAAGAGGGAGCAAGTGTAGAGAAACACATCGCACATTTGATACAAAATGGGGGAGACACACATGTGGGTAGACAGCAATGCAGGATGAGTGGGTCCATCGACAGGGGAAAATGCAAAGAACAGAGACAGCCAGAGGGAGGAGAGGTAACTCTAGCCAGAGGGCAGAGGGCTTCCTGCAGGAGGCAATGGTGGATTTGTGTTTCGAGGAGCATCAGGAGTTTGACAAGCATAAAAAGGGGAAGAGGAAGAATATCCCAGCAGACAGAACAGCCTTTAAAAAGCACAGACGCAAAGAGGCACATGGGTGGCTCAGTCAGTTGAGCATCTGACTTGGGCTCAGGTCATGATCTCATGCTTCATGAGTTCGAGCCCCACATTGGGCTCACTGCTGTGAGCATGGAGCCGGCTCCGAATCCTCTGTCCCCGCCCCCATCTCTCTCTGCCCCTCCCCTGCTCACGCTCTCTCTCAAAAACAAATAAACATTAAAAGAGGGCACAGAAGCATGAAGCGGGATTCTGTCTCTTTAGAGGGTAAGCTGCAAAAATGACTGGAATTTCAGGCAAGACGGAGAGGGACAGCAGATGCTTGCCAACAGTGGGGCTCCCAGCACTTCTGCTCAGGAAGGGGGGGTGACACATTCTGCGGGAAGAGGAGGTGGCAGGGCAGCAGGCAGGATGCAATTACCGCCTTGGAGCAAGGCCACGTCCTCACGGCTGCCGCCGCCACTGTAGGCACGTGACCCTGGGATTCCGAAGGCTCAGACAAGGCCCATCTCTGTTCTTTACTGTGGGGAGTATGGACTCTGCCTTCTCTGTTCCAGTTTTCCCTCCAGGGCACGGCCATCATGTCTGTCCCCAAAGCAAGAAAGACCAACTGCATCCTTACGGATACTTGTGCTGTTTCTCAAGGGAGCCATGCAGCATTCGGGAGCAGTCCACGTTGCCTCTCTCCCTTTTCTCCTCCTTACCCCTCTCTCTCCCAGTCCCCCGCCCCCTCCTTTTCCTTCATTACAAAGCTGACAAAGAGAACTTGGCCATCGTAGAGGCTTCGGAAAACAGTACACAAAAGAAAGTAAAATCTTGCGAAAGCCCCTTGTCCAAGGAGCTCTGTCGTCAACACGTGATAATTGTGTTTCTGAATCGTCTCTCTTTGCATCTTTTGCCCAAATGCCGGGCACTGCACTGGCATGTCGATCCCCTTCCCAAGGTCCTCTGCCCTCTGACGCTTGCAGGGGCTGTCACTCATGTGTCCCCGTGTCTGTCCTAGCTGCAGCCTGTGTCTTCCCCATTAACGTCTCTGGGTCTCCATTCTCTGCTCTAACACTGCTCTTGGCATCGCTGCTGGTCCCCTCCTGCAGGGCTGGCCTGTGGGAGGAGTCAGATAC
Organism: Acinonyx jubatus; assembly: GCF_027475565.1. Taxonomy (NCBI): domain Eukaryota; kingdom Metazoa; phylum Chordata; class Mammalia; order Carnivora; family Felidae; genus Acinonyx; species Acinonyx jubatus. Next base: position 129,332,134 of record NC_069386.1, on the reverse strand, counting down.
TGCCCTCTCTCTAACTCTCCGTCCCGGGAATGGTTGCAGCCCTTCCCACCGCACAGCTGAAACCCGCCGTAATTTCTAACGAGACTTTTCTGTAGATATAGGAACATCGGAAACATTGTCATGCCACGTCAGGTTGTAGTTCAGGCTGATCTTGGACTTCAGAGGTGTATGCCTGTCCCGGGGACCACATGGGGCCGCGTCCCTGACCTGCCTGCAAGTGGCTAAAGCCAGCTTACCCTGACCTCCTGGAGAGGCCGTTGCAGGCAGGCAGCTTAGCTGACTCAGGAGAAACCAACTTTGGATAATTTAAGGAGAAAAGAAAACAAAAAAATGCAAGGATATCTGATAGCTACCGAATCCCCGGGATGGATAGAGACCCAGACTTGGGAGGTACCCAGCCAAGAGCAGTCACCCAAATCACGCCACGGAAGTGGTTCCGGAAGAAGCCACTGTCGTTTCTGGCTGGCATAGGTAGCATCTTGCCGTGCTGACCCCATTGATTCTGGGCCGTAGCTGCTGCTGCTAGAACCACCCCGTGACTGCCCCGAAAATGGGATAGAATATCATGACTGTGGCCACCGGCCCCAGGATGGCACCCACATGGTCCCTGCTTCTTTGTAGAACTGACGGTGTGTCCACTGCTCCCTGCCACCTCCCTGCTCCCATGGAAGCTTCCATCTAGTGCTGTCTGGCTCCACCTTGACTGAGGGCAAAGTTGTCTCTCCATGCCCCTGCCCTGTGTAGTGTCCATGTCCTTCAATCTCTGTTCAGGAGACTTCCGGGGAGCCAAGAGTCTTGTGCAGCAGGCTGGGCACAGGTGCTGAGGTAGTTGCGTCCACACTAGAGGAGCGCTCTGCATCTAACCCCTTCCTCTCTGCCCTGGTCCCTCAGACTGTAGGTTCTGCTAACCCTGCTTAGGAGACCCTGGGAAGATGTAGTCCCTTCCCACCCTTCTTCCCTTTCCAGGCCGAGTGGCCATTCTGCCTTCTCTCTGTCTTTGACCCTAGCCGGATCTTATCTATTCCGTGGGAGAGAAAAAAAGTGGTTTGGAGGCGCCTGGGTTAAGCGTCTGACTCTTAATTTCAGCTCAGGTGGTGATCTCACAGCTTGTGAGTTCGAGCCCCACATTGGGCTCTGCACCGACCGTGTGGAGCCTTTTTGGGATTCTCTCTCTCTCCCCCCCGCCCTTCTTTCTGCCCCTACCCTACTTGCTCTCTCTCTCAAAATAAATAAACTTAAAATTAAAAAAAAAAAAAGTGGTTCTGCAGGCATGCCTCTGGGAATCTTTGCTCCTCACTTAGGAATAGCTTTTGGGATACCAGAGAGAGGAAAACATACAGAAAACCATAGAAAAGATACTCCAAGGCCAAGTCTGTCACATCTGTCTCACTAGTGTCTGGTTCAGAGTCTGACTTTTGTCTCCGTGGTCGGGGAAGCCTGGGCTACATGCTTGTGTCTTTGCAGGGGGGAGGCTGGGAGAGCGAGTACTTGGCATTCTATAGCTTCTGTCCTGGGAGGAGCATTGTTCTGTTTTGCTCATCAGTGAATTGAGCTCAGTAGGTGCACGATAAATATTTATTGAATGAAAGGGGAGAAAGTATTGAATTCAACTTCATTCACAGCTTGGAAAATATTCTGCAAAAGAAAATTTGTTCAATCTGGATGTTTCTATCAAGTTGTCTCAATGCAGGGTTTCCCAGTTTAGGATTTATTTCTTAAAAAAAATTTTTTTTAATGTTTATTTAGTTTTGAGAGAGAGTGATAAAGAGAGCGCAAGCAGGGGATGGACAGAGAGAGAGAGAGAGAGAGAGAGAGAGAGACATGGAACCTGAAGCAGGCTCCAGGCTCTGAGATGTCAGCACAGAGCCTGATGCAGGGCTTGAACTCACAAACCATGAGATCAGGACCTGAGCCGAAGTCAGACACTTAACCGACTGAGCCACCTAGGTGCCCCAGGATTTTTTTCTTTTTCCTTCCTTCCTTCCTTCCTTCCTTCCTTCCTTCCTTCCTTCCTTCCTTCCTTCCTTCCCTTCTTTCTTTTCTTTTCTTTCTTTTCTTTCTTTCTTTCTTTCTTTCTTTCTTTCTTTCTTTCTGTGAAGCCATGTTTCATTCTTTCTTAAGCTCCTCTGTTTCCAGTCTAACTAGAAAGTGCATGCATATTTCTGTCTGTCTTCTTTCCATTTTCTTTCTATTTCCCAACAATTCTCTGCAAACCTGTCTGGGCAGACTTCTTGTACCTCCAGGAAAATTCTAGGCCCTCAAACCATTGTTTCATTTCTGCTTTCTATACGCCAAGTCTTTTCCTCAAACGTGCTCCTCCTTTTCATAGACTTAATTATTGTTTTCTTGCTTCTCATTGCCTTTTTCTCTTCTAGTTGCCACATCTTTGCCCCATATAATTTCTTAAGGCCTATTTCATTATTCTCTATAGTTTTATGATTGTGAGCATCCCTGTGTGCTTTCATTAAAAAGTCTTTCTCTAGAAAGAAGGAAAGAAAGGGTGCAACTCTTGGGGAGGGGATTGCTTACTACATCCCCAATAACACCCAGGGATCTTCATGGGTGTTGACTCAATAACACCCACGTGCATTTTAAAGGTATTGACCTAACTCTGGCTGATCTTGGGGCTTTCTTCAGGTCTTCTAGTGGGTGAGATAAATATTAAGCCACAGAAAAATGCATGCTTCTTTGCCACTTACCTTGATTCCTGGGCATGTAGACAGGCACTCTGGGCAGCCCACCAGAGGCTCACAAGTATCTGCCCTCTGGGTTATTCATACCTGCAAATGGAGGGAAGGGGGCATGTGAAGGCTTTCTTCTCTCCCTCACTTCCTGAGTACACTTGGATGCTGGTTCCAGGCAACAGTGACCTGGCTCTGAGATGGCCAGGAAGGATGAGGAAGAGTCAAAGGGCTCCTTGATAATCCACTGTGACCCTTTTACTTTACTCAATGTGTTATGTGGCTGCATTGTGACCATTGTTCCCCAGCTCCATCCCCTGGCCTGTCTCATCCCTGTGCGGGGGTCCCTGTTCCTCCAGAAAGCCCCTATGGGGCCTGGCTTTGCTTAATGACTTCCCCAGTTCCTCATCTCCTTCTAGGACAGGCCCCTCAGTAGGAGGTCCATTGTAATCACTTTCTTTCTGCTTTCATTACCTGTGCTCCTCCTTGGTGGGGGCCATAGTCTAAACAAGGGAACTCGCCTTCCATTGAGGAGAAATTGCCCCAGTGGACACAGTCTGACCTCTTTCTCCCCATCATTGTGTAATAATTATTGAGCTATCACTAACATAAAAAGCCATGGTACCAGAAGGCTTGCAGGGAGGAGACCATGGGTACCAGAAGGACTGCAGGGAGAGGAGAATTGAGATGATGGGGGTCCTTGAAGGAGCCAAATAAATAGTGTCCCCTCCTTCCCACCCAAGGTATGAACTGATTGAGAAGTAAGACAAAGGAGATGATGCACTAAAGCACAGTATTACTATATTTTCTCAACACTGGAGAATATGGCTTGTATCTGTAGAAAAATGGGGTTCTTAATAACAGTGCCAGAATTAGACAGGAGATCACAAGGCCACTTTTTGAGGGCACTTTGTTCCCAAAAGGAAAGGAGAGGAAGAGGCAGAGTGCTCAATTCCTGGGTCAGAGTAAGGCTGGAGACATGCCATGTGTATCGTAGCAGGGGGAGCCCCCTGCTCGAGAAAGAAGCATTGGGGTGGGATCTTGTTGCCCTGGCTGTTGTGGACTGCTTGACCTTGAACGCTTGTTAGCCAGGGGAGAAGACTGAGGCAGCTTCAGGTGTCTGTAGCATTGTTATTGCAGTATTATCATCATATGCTCGTACATATAACGGTGGGAGGGCATTTTGGGGTGGAGGCTGTGTTGTTCACTGTGCTGCTGAAGTCTGGGTAAAGTAACTTTAGACTTTGGATAGGTGAGCAGCTAGGCGGGCATTGATCAAGGTTGCCAGGGGTTATTCTATAGAGGTGGCTTATCAGGAGGGGGGGTCCATCCTCCTCTGCTTTCCATGGGCTTGCTTTCCAAACCTCAGCTGAAGAGCAGAACCATTCTTCAGCCAAGGTTACATGTGGGAGTTTCCTACATCGATGTGATTGCCTGTGTGCTGTTCCAATCCTGAGGGTACGGTTTCTGAATTCTTAACTAACAGAGATCCAAGGGTTATCCATCACCGTTGGCACGCTTTTGTATTCCACATTACCAGAGCTACAAGAATATTTCTATCTTCTCTCCTACGTGGTATTTTTAATCAGTGGGATGTCATTAGGTACTATACTTTGCCTTCAACACCTGCACCAGGGCAGGACACCATGGACAGCGCCACAAAGACTGCTCTCAGCCAAAGACTTGGTGGTTCCCACCCCGCCTTGCGCACTAGACTTTGTGTGCATGAGGAAGGAACTTTTCTCTCTTTTCAGACTGCTGTGTCCCTTGCAGCCAGAACAGCCTGTGGCATATGAAAGGTCCTTAAAAATTATGTGCTGAATGAATTAACTGGCTGTATTCTGAGTGCAAGCTCTTGTGTTCCAATTGAGTATTATCTCCAAATGTTAAACACCACTGAATTGTAGAGCAGAAGACTTTAAAAGATTTTAATTAAAGTGTTCCTGGAGTAGAACAGCTGAGAATGTTTATTATTTGTGGATTTTAATTTTTCTACATTCCAGGTGCACCTATATTGGCATTTCAGTGATAAAAACAATTTAATTATATATACCAAAAGCTTTTTAAAAAACTTTGCATGATGATACCAGGAAAGCACTGAACTTGCCAATAATCTATTAGATGCTGCAGTGTGGCTCACAGTCAGGTGCTAGATGAAACTTTTGTGTGTGTGTGAATTCAGCTATTGAGCTGAATATAAACAAAATACATTTGTGTATTCAGCCTTTGAGTAGGACATTCTCCATAGGCTCCATGAAGATTTTGCTACATGATTCTCACTAACGTGTGTTTATACTATCTCTGCCATGGAGATCATAGGCAAATGCTGTTTACAAGCTCTCCTCAAAGTTTATAGAATTGCTGATACTACATGGTTATTCATTATAATATTGAAACTATTTGTTAGAACTTTGTGGAAAAAGAAATCTTTGTGGAAAAACATAATAATATCAGAAAATAAAGTCAGTTCTTTTGAAAGGCAGTTCCTATTATCTTTCCATTTTGAGAAATTATTCTCAGTTGAATTGTATTACCATGGTGATGTGTTTGCATTTCAACAAAACCAAACCAGACTGTAAAGTAGAGCTCTGCACGTCTAGCTCCTGTCCTAGGACTTTTATTGCAGTATCCTTATTATTAAATAAAATCTCCTATGTTCCGGCTAAAAATCACAACAAAGAAGCAATTTCCTCGTCCAGACACAACAATCTGGATTGCTGATCTCAGAATTCGAAGAAATCACATAAAAGTGAAAAGGAGAACAGGCATTAGAGAGGTAAAAGTCAAATAAAGGACTCACCCACAAATGAATAGAAATATATACTTGTTCTCTAAAATAAGACTGCAGAAGTAAGCCAACACAGGAAGGGCATTTTGCTTAATGAGAGTTGGACGTGTGGCTTGATGCCCTGAGGTCTGAAACAAGTAAACCCTTTCAGGATTGTCAGCACATACCTCCCTGTCTCAAAGGAGAGCTCTTAGAGCTGGCTGTCCTGCTCTCTGTTTGTGAAGTTTGTTTTACTCTTTGGAATAATTGCACACGTAATTCTGACAACTAAATGCAAAGCCTACAGGAGGTAGGTTTTGAGTTCTTCGAAAATTCCTGCAGTTCGTGCCAATGGGAGGCAGGAAATCGTTTCGCATAATGCTATTTGCATAAGAAGGAAAGAACACATCATTTATTCTAATCAACAAAGTGTGAAAACAAGATCTGGACAGATGTGCACAACCATCCTATCACTCCTGCCCAAATATTGTATCAGTCCATCTTGTCCCAGATCACAATTTTGTTCGCCCAAGAACACATTAGCTCAGTCAGATCTGGGTTCTCACAAAGCTTTTTGCTAGCTGCTGGGCTTACTGGTAAATAAGCAGTGTGGTTTTGCTTAGCAACCCCTCCGTGGAAACACAGCACGCTTTGTAAGCGGTGGGGAGGTGGGGAGGCGGCTGGCTCGGGAAGCAAGGTATGTGCCTCTCAGGGTCTCTGCAGCTGGTCTCTGACATCGCAAACATTATCTTCAATCCTTAGTCTCGCAAGGCTGATGAAGAACTAGGGGGAAATTAATTGGAAGGCAAATATAAAGTGTTCAAGATTGTGAGCTGAGACTGTCTGAGAACTCAACCCAGAGTCAACACAGAAGAACCAAGAGAGAATGAGGACCTTTTTTCTCATTAAAAATGAGGTAATTATAGGAGATAATGTATCCAGGAAGCCCACAATGACTTCCTGAAGCTAAACAAAGATTATCTTAAGCCAGACATGAGGGAACATTCCTCAGTAGCTAAGGGCAGCATTAAATCTGGGACTGTCCACATCTAAGAAAAGATTTGAACTTGTACATCCAAGATAATCATTAACAGTCACTGAGCACTTAGCAGGCAGTGTGATCAGCTTTTGCACACTCATTTAATTTTCCAAACAATCCTGTGAGGTGGGCTCTTTTACATCCATTTTATAAAGGAAGAAACTGATGTGTAGAAAGACTGACAAACTTGCTTGAGGTCACCCAGGTATATAGCAGTGGGGATGGGAGGTGTGCCAGGCAGTCTGCTCTTAGACCCCGAGTTCCTATCCACCATTTTACAAGTGGTAGGGTGCAGTTACAGGGCTAATGGGGATTCAAAGTCCAAAGATCACTGGATGAGGTGTAAGGTAGTTTGTGGTTCCATCTTGAAAGCTGTGAAGCGTCCAATTAAGGCAACTGTTTTGTTTCATTTTAATGTCTGGAGGGCAGCAAAAGCATGGATATCCAGAATAACATATATTGCTAAAACCTTACGTCCACACCTTGTCCTTTTTTAAAAAGGGTTTTTTAATGTTTTTACTTTTGAGAGAGACAGAGACAGAATGCGAGTGGGTTAGCGGCAGAGAGAGAGGGAGACACAGAATGTGAAGCAGGTTCCAGCCTCTGAGCTGTCAGCACAGAGCCTGATGTGGGGCTCGAACTCCCCAACTGTGAGATCATGACCTGAGCCAAAGTTGGGACGCTTAACCGACTGAGCCACCCAGTCGCCTCCACACCTCTTTCTAAAGTGAAGTATGGGTAGACAGCTTTTCATACACACGCATGTGAGACACTTGACTTCTTATGTCCCTAAAATACCCCAATGATTGACTTCTCCACGCATTCACTGAGCATCACTGTAGGATGTCTGGAAGCAGCAGCCCAGGAACACACGTGCTGGCTTGGGCAGTGAGCAGTAGTGAAATGTTTACCTTGCTGATAAACTCTCCAACAGATAATACATTTAAGACACCACTATTTAGCCTTTGTTACATGCCTCCCTCTTTGCCACGAAACGAATCCTGTCCTGTGCCATCGTCCCTTCTGCCCACCTCTGAGAGCTGGGGAATGTCCCCCAGCCTTCACATACTTGCAGTCCTCCTTTGCCAACCTCAGCCTCATGTGGGTCGCAGTTGTGTCCCCACCCTAGTTTATGACCTCACAAGTGTCTCACAAACATTTAGTTCACTTTTTTATTATGCGTTTGTGGAGGACAATTTATGGTGTGTGTGTGGGGGGGGAAAGGTGTGTCCATTGCCAGAAATTAGATGAATTTAATGATTGATGGCGAAATCTCCTTTCGGGCTTTGGATTTTTATATATATCTATAAACAAAACTAGGCCAGTGATACATAAGTTCCTGGATTCTCAGAGGGACTCAACTGCCCTCACCCAGTCCTGCTATCATATCCAGTCTAGAAATTTATGAAATGGGGAAGACATTCCCGTGGTTCTCAAGTGATTTATCTGGTCACAATACTTCCGTACAAAAATACTTGGAATTTTCATTTGCAGTTTCAACAATATCAGTAAATTATCACTTTTTTTTTTTCCAGATGGCTTTTCTGAGGAGATGAGGAAGGGACCATGTAAGAGCATGGATCAAATAATTTTTCCCTGTTCCCACTTTATACACTGAATGCCCTCTTGGGAGTTAGAGCACATGACTACTTTTCATAAGGAAGGATTGTATTTCTTTGGGTCTTCTTGTGTGTTTTTAGGGAATATACTGATCCCAGAATGGGGGTGGAAATCGTGCTGACTTAGATTTGTGCCAAAATATGTTCTCCACTGTAACTGCTCTTACTGACTGCCCTGTGTCCTCCATTTTGCCACGTTGAGCATACCTGGGACTGGGACCCCAGTCAGGTGGGGCTGAATGTTTCTGAGGCATGATTAGAGCAGACAGCAGCCTTTCCTCCTTTCAGCTTCCTCATCCCTGAAAATTTCCAGTGAACAAGCAACACCATCCTTTCTCCCTCAATTGGGGAGGAGGGGATGGAAGGAGGGGAAACCCAGTCATCTTCTTGACTGGCATTTCCATGGTTGACCCAAGTGGCTCATCTTAGAAGACACAATTGACTCTCTCTGTCCTGGGAAGATGTCACAGAGGTGTCACTGCTTATTACTGAAGGTTAGGAATTCCCGGACAGATCGCATAGTAACAATTTTTTATTCTCAGTCTTCCTTTCTAGAAGGGAAGCAGGATGGCCTGTTCTTCATGGGGGTTAGTCTGGTTGATTTTGTTATGAGGGGGTAGGTTGGAGGGGCAGGGCGGGGGGGACTCTGGCAACTTTGTTTGAGCTGGGAAATTGTTGAGTAACTTGAAGTCTGGTTCCATCAGTAGGCACTGGACTGGGAGTTAATCACATCAGAAGTCTAATCTTGGCTTTGCCTCTAATTAGCAAAATCATTTTATGCTGGTCCCTCAACCCCTCCTGGCTTCTGGTTTTGCGTCTATAAAATGGGGTGTATGAATGCAAAGGTCTCTCTGGGCTCTGAGGTTCTCTGCCTTCTAATTCACCAGAAGGCAATGAATAGGAAACACAACACATGGTAAGGATTTCCTAGATCCAGTGCCCCACATGTGTTGTTTTTTTGCAGAACATCAATCTACGTGGTGTAGAAAGGCCCATTCATTCTGGTATTACATGGTTTTGGTTGGGTTGTAGTGCTAGGGTCCCCTGATGACAATTGACATGCCAGTCCTGGGAGCTTTGAGAAGACCTTAAAGATTATTTAGTCCAGAGGCAATGCCAGTGTTGTCTTGAGTGCATTCAAGGGGAATACCAATGATGCTTCCAGTCTACCTCTGGACTCTGTTGGCACTGTTTCTTTGAGTGACGTCAGTCTAATACCCAATCTAAATGCTCTCACCTCCTGCTGGCTCCTTGAGAAGCTGATCTGAAATGAAGCTCCTGTCATTTTCGACAGTGACCCCATCATTCTGGCTTAGACTTTTGTCCGTCTTTGGTGGATAATACAGCCTAAACATGCCATAGCGCTAGCTCAAACACATGTGTTTTGAAAGAAAAGTATGTTATAAACGTACCACTTCAGCAGGGAAGGAGGGTGAAGAAGCTGGAGTCTGTCTCAAATGAGTATGGGGGTGGCTGTGTTTTCCTTGTCCTCTGAACATTTTAGTCTGTCTCAGGCCAGCTGTTTTTGTTTTTGTTTTTGTTTTTTTCCCCAACACGTTCCCTTTGATACAAGGGAAACTAGGTGCCAAGTCCATCACTGCCACTGTGGAAAGAGCTCCAAACCTGTGCCCTCCTAGAGGAGGGTCGATAATATGTGAGAAATGGCAGCAACCCCTTCTGGGGAATAATTATATTCGCACCAGTGAGGAAGTTAGAATCAGCATTTGGAACCACTTGAAGGACATTCAAGGCATGACCTAAGCAGGGTTTCTTGACCCACGGTCCATGGTTTCTTGACCCGAGGTCCATGAACAGCCTTCCTGGGGTCCAAGAGCCACCTATAGAGCATCTGAAAACTTCTGTGCGTGCATTTTTCTAGGAGAGGGTCCACAGCCTTCCTTCCTCCGGTTCTCCCAAAGTTGCCCATGACTGAAGAAAGGTGAAAAGCCACTGACATAATACATTTTTTTCTGTGCCTCTCTGTCCTCTGAATCCAGGGTGATAAAGCTGACCTATCTTTCTGCTTTGCTGTTCCCAGAAAAAGCAAGTGAGCCAGACCAAGATCCGGGTCATCTCAACCATCCTGTTCATCTTGGCCGGCTGTATTGTATTTGTGACGATCCCTGCTGTCATTTTCAAATATATCGAGGGGTGGACAGCCTTGGAGTCCATTTACTTTGTGGTGGTCACTCTCACCACAGTAGGCTTTGGTGATTTTGTGGCAGGTAAGCTCCCTGGGCATCCCAGTCACCAGGGCCCCCAGCGGGGAGAATATTCTGTTGACAGTGCTTTTTACAACCACCAGGGGGCGCCTGGGTGGCTCATTGGTTAAGTGTCTGACTTCCGGCTCAGGTCTCCCGCTCACAGTTGGGGAGTTTGAGCCCCGTGCCTGGCTCTGTGCTGACAGTGCAGAGCCTGGTGCCCGCTTCGAGATCGGCGTCTGCCTCTCTCTCTGCCCCTCCCCCGCCCCCCCCTCAAAAACAAATAAACACTAAAAAAATTTTTTTAACCACCAGAAAAAACGTTATGGGAGAAGCAAATGGAAACATCTCAATGTCACTGCTGCTGTGCATGGACTCATTTCAAGCCCGTGGTCCCATGTAATATAAAAAGCCGCAGATTCTGCTGTGAAAAGAAAGCCGGCCCCTTCTTCCCCAGGATGTTCATTGCCCTTATCATCATATGAATTATGCATGAGTGAAATGAATTTCTCATTGAATGTTAGACTTATGATTTGCATTAAAGCTCCTTGAATGAATTGATAAAGACTGTATTAGCAAGTGGCAGATAAGGAACTTTGGGGAGATTAGCATAGAGTTTAGCCTGCAGCCATCTGTGGGTTAGGCTTCCTGATGCTGCCCAGGGGAGGGCTGTGGTCCCCACAAAAGTTATCCTGGGCACAAAATTTAGGACTCAGCTGACTAGTAGAAGCCGAGACCCGTCCCAAGGGAGTAAAATTTAACGGATTCTGCATGAATGTATATTTTAGAAGCAATAGCCTTCATTGTGAAAGTCAATGCCAATGAACTATGTTTATAGAAGCAAAAGAAAACCACCATCAATTTCATCTGGGGACAGGGAGTTTGAAAATGAAATGAGATCTGGCTTCTTACATGTATGGCTTTCCCAGAGTGTGGTAGGAAGGCAAAGAGAGAGAAACAGGCCATCCTTCTGTGTCCTAACATAATTCTAGGGGGTCGGGCAATGGATCGTTGCCTACTCCAAGAAGTGAACGCTTTGATTAAACAACTCTGTCCTAGGCTCAACACGTTTGAGTGGTGTGTGTGTGTGTGTTATTCACCAGTTCCCGGTTAGGCAGCTGCGTACACATTTGCAGGCTGAGATCATGGGCCTCCCATCCTTTATTTGACACATGATCCTGGCAGCACCTTGGTTTCCTCACAGAGTATGGTGCTCACCAGGATGACAGGGATCTGGGAATCCGGAAAGCAGGACATTCTGGAGGGGATACTGAAGTCTTTTCAAAAGGTGCCTGGGTGCCTCCACATTCATTCCAGGCTACTAGGGGTCTTCTAGCTGTTACAGCAGGGCAGATGAAGACTGCAGTCCAGTTTGTAAAAAATAGCAGTTTTTATATTTTTTTCTTCCTTTTTATTGCCTAAGGACAAAGCGTTGCAAAGTCAAAGTGATTAAAAACTTTACAAACTTACAAAAGCCGGGGGTCTGGGTCCCCACCAGTCTTTCCTTATGCACAGTCACTGTGCGTCTCCTCGCCTTGGGTCAGGAGTCACTTCATGCCATCCGAGCAGAGGCCTGAAGCTCCGGAGAGAAACCACAGGGAACCCGTTGGGACGATTTCACAAACTTCTGTAAGTTCCCCCAGGGCATGGCTCGCACTGGTTTGTGCTTCCAGGTGCGCTCGGTGTTAGTCCTGGGCTGTCTGCTGGACTGTCTGTTATAGGACACCTGTGACGAACCTTCTCTCTAAACACCTGCTCGACTCAGCCTGTTAATCTGCTAATCTGGGGCACAAATAGCAGAGCCTTGGAATATAAAATTTAAAAATTTATTTACTTAGTGATCAGCAAAGTTTTAATTTGAATTTAGGTTATCCGTTTGTTTGAAGTTTATTTTGAGACAGGGAGAGAGAGAGAGAGAGGGAGAGAGAGAGAGAGGGAGAGAGAGAGAGAGAACCCCAAGCAGGCTCCGCACTGTCAGTGAGGAGTCCGACGAGGGGCTTGAACTCATGAACTGTGAGATTATGACCTGAGCAGAAATCAGGAGTCAGACACTTAACCGTTGGAGCCACTCAGGCAACCCCCAGGTTATCTGTTTACATATAATTAATTATACAATGCAAGAAAATGCAGGGAAGCCTGACATTAAAAAAGAAGATGACATTTGACAATAACGTAATTGAATATCTTACATTTTACTGTTATAAGTTGTGATCTTGTAAAACCAAAACTATTATAATCTATTCACATTAGAGTCAATGTATAAATACCTACTATCTACTTTTGTTAATATTATTGAATCAAGGCTTTCATGTTAATTGAAAGGTGAATATGAATCTGTAAAGTAATATGAATTCCATTTTACAAAACAGCACTGATTGACCGAAAAATAAACAAGAAAATGAAATAAATGAGCCCCAGATTTAACGCACATGAATGTTCTCGGTTGGCCGGTGTGATGGGACTTTATTTAGAGCCTTGCTGCTTCAGTAAAAATGTCAGAAAGAGGTAGCTTTGATTTATTTAGATCCTAGATGAATACAGTTGGCCAACCTAAATGATTTTGCATATGTTGGTTCTAAGTAAAAAAGTTAAAGATAACCCAGGAAAGAAAATGTGTGACTTGTTTAACATTATGATGTGTATATGGGTCCCTGCTCTTCATTGTGGATGGGAGAGAAGAAAGGTCATGCATGTTCTTTACCTTCTAACCCACAGTGACCGCCCTTATTAGGGAACACTGCCCAGCTGGTGTCTTTCCTCCCTGGAAGGAAGGGGAGGGAGGGGAGGAGCAAGGACAAAATGAGAGGGGCCTCTGGTGCTTCAAGGGGTCCTGCCACTGATTTTGATTTATTATTTCTTATTACCCACCATGGATTGAGAGCACTTAGCACATACCGGCACTTGACTTTATCTTTACTTACCTCGCAAGGGCATGACCCCCACAGTCACAGGCCTGGCGCTGGTGTAATTCCCTTGTTTACTGTTGATTACAAAGCCTTATTTCTTTTGTTCTGAGGTCTCCACGGGCAGGGTGTCTCTTATAATTCACATTGCTGACTGCGAGCGGACCAGGCCTTCCTAAATTTGGGTTTCCAGAACTTCTGTAGATTGTGGTCCAAAGATGCATGCCTTTAAGGCATGAAATTTGTCACAAGCTTAGCAACAGGGAACGAGGCCCGACCATTTCAAAAAGGTGCATCAGCAAGAGTTGATAGTTGCTCTGAGTCAGCATCACTTCTAGAAATATAATCGGAACGTTGGTCATCATGCAGGATTAAATGCTGGCTTATTTTTATAGCCGACTTCCTTTGGGACAGCCTAACAACTTCGGAGCATTTCGAAACCCTCAATGGGAGCGCACACACGGAGCTCTGAATTCCAGACAAGCGGTTGAGAAAGGAATCCACCAAAGGGTGCCTTTTGTGTTGTTTGCTAGCGCACCCTAGTGGCAGTCTTTGGCGGGCGGTGGTGATTTGCTGAGGTCAATATTTACCGTCGGCAAGCCCCTCCTCCCCCCGCCCCAGGCTCTGAGGACCGAGCCGCACGGTTCTCCCGCCCAGCGCGGAAATGAACCTCAGAAACCACTTACTGTTGCAGGAACCCTAGAGAAAGCTGGGGGGGGGGGAGGGCATTGCCTAAAAGGAAAAAAAAAAACAAAGGCAGCTGAACCAGACCGAAGTGTGGTTGCCCCAGAGCCCGTTAGCGATGTTTGGAATTCTCATGTTAAGAAATGGCAGTGGCTGTGGAGATCTTGAGGCCTTGTGGGCTGCCCTGCACCCTGGGTTCGGTCCCACTGACAGGAGCCACAGGCCACAGGGCCTGCCCACGTGCCTTTGGGAGGTATTACTGAGACCATAAGAGCTCAGACTGGATTCCGTGGGGCTCGATGAGGTTGCAACCACCACTCAGTGGGAAAGACTAGTAATCACTCCTCGTGTAACACCTTAATTACCCATACATTGCTAATGTTCAGTTGCCTTAGAAATGGCCGCCTGGGGGCTCCCGGGCGGCTCTGTCGGTTAAGCGTCCGACTGATCTCTCAGTTTGTGAGTTCGAGCCCCCGCATCGGGCTCTGTGCTGACAGCTCGGAGCCTGGAGCCTGCTTCAGACTCTGTGCCTCCCTCTCTCTCTGCCCCTCCCCTGCTCACACTCTGTCTCTCTCTCTTCCTTAAAAATAAATATTAAGGAAAAAAAAAATTTAGAAATGGCCGCCTGCCTGCCTCACTGGGCAACAATGTGTCACAGGGTGAGAGGCAGGCTGGTAGCAGCCATGTCATGGAACTTCTTCACTTCTTCAGGAGACAGCGCTGAGGTTGGAGCCTATTTTACACGGCTACTTTTGGTAGGGCCTGTAGGAGGGTGAGAAGAAACAGGCTAATTATTTGCAATAAATGACTGGTCCTTTCAACGGAACAGCCAGCCGGTCAATGCCATCAGGCAGCTGGCCGATTTGGTTTGATAGATTTCTACCGTAATCCCTACACATAAAATAAAGGGATTGGACTCGCTGGCCTTTTAGCTCGAGCACGGTGATTCTAATTACTCAGACTGATTGACCTTTTGGATTAGCATCGTGTAAACACCATCCCTCAGTTAGTGTGAAATCACTACTGTGAGGATCAAAGTCTCAAGGATGCCATTAAGTCTAATTTTACTTCCTCACATCCACTCTGCTCTTAGTAAATGCGTGTGTTAAGGGGGAAATGGTTCCAAGCCATTTGGGATGATTGATCCTTCATTTTTATTACATTAAAAAAATTTTTTTTAAGTGTTTATCTATTGTTGAGAGAGAGACAGAGTGTGAGCAGGGGAGGGGCAGAGAGAGAGGGAGACACAGGATCCGAAGCACGTTCCAGGCTCCGAGCTGTCAGCACAGAGCCCTATGCGGGGCTGGAACTCATGAACCTCAAGATCAAGACCTGAGCCGAAGTCGGACGCTTAACCCACTGAGCCACCCGGGCGTCCCTATTTTTATTACATTTAAAGGAGTTTATGAAAAAAAATTGATGGCTGGGCCTGAGCTGTCGTCCCTCTCGCTCATGTCTTTCATTGTCAAACCAAGGTTGAGAAGAAGTGGACCAAACTGGCCACTGACACGTTTCTGTTGTTGTTATTTATTTTGAGAGACAGAGTGTGTGCACATGAGCAGGCGAGGGATAGAGAGAGAGGGAGAGAGAGAATCCAGGCAGGTGGCAGGCTGTCAGTGTGGAGCCCAATGCAGGCTCCATCTCACAGACTGTGAGACCATGACCTGAGCTGAAACCAAGAGTCGGACGCTTAGCCAACTGAGCCACCCAGGTGTCCCTGAAAAGTTTTTGTTATGGGTGTTACTGTTAGTGGTCAAGAATCAAAGAAAGTTGGGGCGCCTGGGTGGCTCAGTCAGTTGAGTGTCTGATTCTTCATTTTGGCTCAGGTCATGTTTCCAGAGTGGTGGGATTGAGCCCTCAGTCTCTCTCTCTGCTCTCTGCCCTGCTCACACACGTCCTCTCTCTCCCTCTAAAATATATGTGTATGAAAGGAAACTAAGCCACAGGCCAGGCTCCTTTAGGGAAGGGACAAATCTTTTCCTTGCCTGTCACCTCTTGTATACAGCAGGCCTAACAGCTGCGTGTCAGATGGTGATGGGAAGACATCTCTGCCATGTGGACCAGAATATGTTTGTTCTGCAAAGACCATATGCTAGGCCCTGGTTAAAATAACGTTTGGTTGTTTTCAGGGGGAAACGCTGGGATCAATTACCGGGAGTGGTATAAGCCCCTAGTGTGGTTTTGGATCCTTGTTGGCCTTGCCTACTTTGCAGCCGTCCTCAGTATGATCGGAGATTGGCTACGGGTTCTATCCAAAAAGACAAAAGAAGAGGTAGGACTCCTTCCAAATTCTATGAACGTTCCTGAGGTCAGATTAGCTCATGTCAAGAATTACCTGTCTCTCTTCTATGGGCACAAGGGCTTCTTAAATAAACGGAGGGCCCCTGTGGCTTCCTCTTTTTGAAGCATTCCCTAAAAGCCAAGGTCAACGGAATAGCAGTTATTTCTGGATCCCTTTTCGGCAGGTGAGAACATCTGGTGACTCACCGGGCCAGAGATCCGGGAAAGACTAGTAAACGATGACTGCTTTTTAAAAAATGAAAAGGGAAAAAGGAAAAAAAAACCAAACAGCGATTGTCAGCAGGGGTAGGCTGTAGCTGAGGCTGGTGTGCAGACTGGAGGGAGAGGTTTAGAACGTTTTTAAAAAGCTTGAGAAAGATGGCCTGTCCTTCAGGTCTTGGGGTCTATATGGAAATGCAATAAAATACTATGAATCCTTCTTGGTTCCCTGAGACTGAAGTCCTTCAATAGTGGCCAGCCATGAGGAAGCAAACACAAGGGGTCCCTTTCACCATCATCCCCTCTCGGTTATCAGATCTATAGAAACAGACATACCCATGTGTCCAAGACACGCAGCCTTTACTCCCTCTTGTAAATGTGCATGAAAACAAAGGCAAGAAAAGACATAAAAGGAGAAGGTAGATTCTGTGGTTAAAAACAATGTCCATGTAGTTCTTCTAGGAAGAGAGGAAAAGATAAAGGCAGGCAAGAGAAGAAGAAAGGAGCTAAAGAATGGAAGGGAGATAAGAAAGAAAGAAAAAGAGGAACAGCTTCTTTAAGGGCACCTGCTCACTTCCTAGAAGACAGACATTCTATACAGAAGGCCCCAGGAGAAAGTTACTGTGTGGGAATATTTCCTTTCCCATATCATTCCCGGGCCCAAGTGTTAAATTTTCCTGCCTTGCATAAACACTGTCAGTGTAGTCTTCAGTCCGATCCCTCAGAGAGCTAACTGACCTGCTGAAAATGAGCCATAGTGAAAGTAACCACATCAATATTGACTTTCCTAAATGCAAAAATGCAAACTTCTGAGTTAGTTGCTCATCCGTATAGAAAGACATGGGACTACTAGTCTCGGTGCTGCTGAATGAGAGCCGAGAAATTTGGTATTGATCCTCCTGCAAAAACTTCACTCTGGAGGAAGAACGTTCTGTGGGCTTTTGCAGAACACGACCAGGAAAGTTTGGTCACCAGGTGCTCTGGAGGGTCTTCTTAAACCAGAGTAAGCTCGACAGCACACGACCGTGTGGCCCAGATACAGGGTGAGCGACGGTCCCCAGGTTGTCCAGGACTGCAGAACACAGGACTCTGTGTTTTACAACCGGGACAGTCCTAGTCTAACTGGGACAGGTGGATCACCCTTCCCAGACAGGAGCACTGGGGAACAGAGAAGGGCCAAGGACCCCCTGAACATCTATCTGCTTTGCACCCCCTGGGTGCTTTCCTCCTGGGAATGTCTCTCTCTGTCTCACATAACGCCAAGAGCTCCGTGAGCTAGACATGATTACCCCACTTATGTTGGAGGGATGAGGCCATACAACTAACAAAGGGGTGGGTGTGTAACAGGAACCCAAGCCTGTCTACCTCCCAACAGTGATCTCTCCCGCAGAGAGCTCTGCCTCCCGTTCAGTCACCGCCTCCACATCTCAGGCTCCTGCCGGCGGCTTCTCTAGCAAGTGTAACTCCCTGATCCCCCCCTCCCTCCCCCTGGGCCTGTGCTCCCCCATCTCCGGGCCTCCCTCGATCCAGCCTTCCCATCAGGACATCCAAGGGCTGTGGGCGCTGGGGGCAGGTGGGGGCTCGAGGCAGGCGGAGAGAGGACTTTCTCATCCTGTCACTTTTCTGTCGCCCGGCCAGGTCGGTGAAATCAAGGCCCACGCGGCCGAGTGGAAGGCCAACGTGACGGCCGAGTTCCGGGAGACACGGCGGCGGCTCAGCGTGGAGATCCACGACAAGCTGCAGCGGGCGGCCACCATCCGCAGCATGGAGCGCCGGCGCCTGGGCCTGGACCAGAGGGCCCACTCGCTGGACATGCTGTCCCCCGAGAAGCGCTCCGTCTTCGCCGCCCTGGACACGGGCCGCTTCAAGGCCTCATCCCAGGAGAGCATCAACAACCGGCCCAACAACCTGCGCCTGAAGGGGTCGGAGCAGCTCAACAAACATGGGCAGGGCGCCTCGGAAGACAACATCATCAACAAGTTTGGGTCCACCTCCAAGCTCACCAAGAGGAAAAACAAGGACCTCAAAAAGACCTTGCCCGAGGACGTCCACAAAATCTACAAGACCTTCCGGAATTACTCCCTGGACGAAGAGAAGAAGGAGGAGGAGACGGAGAAGATGTGCAACTCGGACCACTCCAGCACGGCCATGCTGACTGAGTGCATCCAGCAGCAGGCCGGGATGGAGAACGGGCTGGTCCCCACGGACACCAGAGACCAGGAACTCGAGAACAACGCATTACTTGAAGAGAGAAACTAAATGCTGAGGACCTTGGACTTGACCAAGCGTCGTGTTTTTTATATTCACCCTGAGACACGTGCCTTAAACAGACTTCTCGTTAGTCCGAAATTACATAGCATCGAAGAATATATTTCACTGTGCCATAAACAACTGAGATGAGAAAGATCGCTCTGCCAAAAGGAGTCAAAGAACAAGGACTGCACTTCTGGCGGCGGCCGCAGGACACTGGGGGAGTGTTCGCACACGCAGGAGGTCGTGGCCGCAAATGTTAAGGGCGTGTCTGGGACGGTGCTTGCACCCCTGTGTGGTGCCACCCCGGCCCCAGCATGTAGAAAAGGGCAGCTATTCCTTAGACCAGCCTTCTGAAAGGAACAGATGTGTCTCCTAAGTGGAGTCTCATTTTCCGAACCTACTGTTAGAGATACGTGCACACACAGAAGGGGACCAGATGGGGGGTGAACGAGTACCTGCAGGGAGGGTCTGAGTTGGCATTTTGGCATGTTGCTCCGAGCTTGAGTTTTGATACAAACCCTTCAGGGCGCACCTACTCTTTCTAGGCTCCAAATGAGCGTCGGTGGGACCTGAGAGCACGTGGAATTTGTTGGCAACAGATCAGAGCACACGTATTCAAAGGTGCAATTGCTTTCCTCATTACAAAAGAAAAAAAAATCACAAATGCATCACACTGTGGAATACCACCTTAACCAATGACAGAAGCCTACTGAACTTTGTGTTTTCGACGAATGATGAAAAAAGTGAACCCGCGAGCATCGGCGGACACTCGGCCTCATTTGCTGCATGGTTACGGGCACAACATCATGCATTTTCCTCAGTGGGTGCAGTGGTGAAAATAAACTGGTTCTGAAACGTTCACGTTCACTTTTCTAGTGGAACTTCGGTTATAAGTCGTTTTGATAAGAGGGGGAAAAATACCAAAACAATTGCCTTGCATGATGCCAGTGGCTTGCTGTTCTGTCTAGCTGATCCTAATTTTTTTATAAAAATAGACATCCTGCATGTCTGAGACATACCAAGGAGGACCATGGCATCATTCCATCTCAGGGCTTTTTGTCCCTTTGGGTGTCTTAAGGTAGACATAGTGACGAGGTCCAGTCCTGCTATCTCCAAACGAAAGAAAGATTCCCCCAACAACTCTTGTACACGAAGATTGAATTGTTTTAAAATTGCCTGCAGCTTAAGTGCCATTAATGCCATTTACAAATAATGCTTAAAAGAAATATTTACAACATTCCACTTTTATGTTTGGGTGTTCCTTATTTTGAAAGCATCACTTCTTTTCCTTGCTTGTTTCTTTAGCCCTCACCTGCTACTCACGAAAGTTGGAACCCCAGTGTGATCGATCGTTTCAAGGCAAACAATAGCAACACCTGATAATTGATTGTTCCATGAAGTTGAAATTGTGAAGGAAAGTGGGGGAGTGGCTAGTCATAGGTTTTGAGAAGATTCTGAATTGATTTTTTTTTTTTTAATCAGAAAGGGCAAAATATGTGCTAGGCTCACCATCCTTAGCCTTTTGCATAACTGGCTGGCCATTCACACGTAGCTACGTGGACCACACTCTGAAGCCTTTGGACTTGCAAACCCAGGAGGTTGCAGGTTATGGTCCTTCTAGGCTCAGCACTGCCTGTTGGGGGCTTCACACAATTCACACGCAGAGTGGATTTAATCAAGAGATCACAGGACTAGTGGAGACTTCCCAAAACCATCTAATGCTTTCTGACTACTGGAGAAAATTATATCCGCCACATCCTTGACCACTGGTACCAGGGCAGACCTCTTCCTGCCCGTCTCCCCAAAATGCCTGGACCACATGTAGCTCCCCTTCCCCCTGCCGCAAATTTTGGGCTCCAGTTAAAGTTCTGGCATTTCCTTTGGGAAGGAGCCAAAAAAGAATCACTTTCATGAGGCCCTTCCTGTCCAACAGTAGATTTGGTTTAATGCCTCCACTTGGCTGGAGCTGTGGCTCACTGGTGACATCCTGTGTCCACACATTAAGAGACACAGGAAACGACGCTTATGCAGGTGTGGGTGTTGGCTCTTACTGGGAGAGTCCTTCAAGCCTGCAAAATGTGTTTTCATTGGTGGATAACTGGGACTTTCTTATTCCAACAAGTTAAAACCTTCCTGATTAAACTATCTATTGATCCACCCTGTATTACTTGTCACCTTCTTTATAGTAATGTGTTAAAAATTCTAGACCCTATGGACAAATCTGGCGAAGAGGCTTCCCTGTCATTTATCCAGTGGTTTCCGTGGGCCAGGCACTAGATTTAGGCACTTTATGGGCGTTAAATGCTCGCTGAAACCTCACAGGAACACTGTACTAGAAGTGGTTGTAAACCCACTATACAGATGAGGACACGGGAGCTCAGGGAAGCTAAGTAATTTACCCAATGGCACACAGCAAGAAGGTGGTAGAGCTGGCATTCAAAGGCTGTCTGACCAAAGTCTGCTTTTGATTTTGCTATAGCGTCCATGTTATGCATTCTTGTGTGTGTGTGTGTGTGTGTGTGTGTGGGTGTGTGTGTGTGCATGTGTGTCTTTCTAGTTTCATGGACACGGCATACAGAGGTGGGGAGAAGATCTCCGTTACCAAGAGGGCACAAGGTCTTTGCGGAAACATGACCTCGCGGGTTACCCTTGCAGTTACGTAAACATTATGTTGGTTTGGGTTTTGGGAAGGCTGTATGCGGCACACTTTCTGTATTGTTAAAACTGCCCTTTGAAAGCACTCTTTTGCACTTTACTTGCTTAGTTTGCAGGAACTCCGTATACAGCAGGAATAAAACAATTCAAAGCACTAAACTAAGCTGCACACTCTACCAAATGGAATAGGTGTTGGTGTGTGCTTCCCCAAACGAGTCAAATCACAGTAAATACAGAGGGATCCAAAACAGCCCTTGGCTGAGAGTGGGAAAATCTCCAATATAACCTGTTCCCTGAGTACAGGGGGGGACAAAGCCCCAAGGAATATAATCAAAGAAGAGCCCTCCCTCTGTGGAGATTGATCCATTAAATATGCAGTGTTGGACAAACTATAACATACTCTCCAAAGGAGATGCTGAGAGGGAATAAGAGCTTGGACTCTGCTTAGTGTGTACAAGCTAAGATCTGGGGGGAGGCTAGTTGTGAAGCTGTTTGAATGTCACCCTTGTAAGATGGGGCCAAATAGCATGTAGCAAGACTGCTACAAATTCTAAACACACGTCAGCACAGCCCTGCCCTTCCAGCCTGCGCCCCACCCCCTGCCCACATAAACCTGGAATAAATGCCTCAATTTTGCACACGGGAAGAACACATGTTCTGTATCTTCAGTGGGTGGTGACTTTCGCTTCACCTGGTAACTGGGTACCAATTTTTTCTTCCCTAACAGATCTGGAGGTTTACTGTTGACAGCTGAGGGACGGTTTGGAGACTAGAGCTCCATACCAACTCCTCACCCAATAGCAAACTCTAAGAACTTAGTGCTTTTGGGGTAGGGCCCTAATGTGTGTGTAGGTAGGGGTATTCCTGGCCTACAGGTGGGGTGACTGGGACTCTTGGTCTGCGCTCCTCTGTCCCAGCCTGTGATGGTGGGCAACTGAGTCCTTGCTCATCCAACTTTGTTACCTCATCAGCACATCGAGGGAATTGAACACACAAAATCATCGAGGTCCCTTTTAGTTCTTCAGCATTCTGACCAAGCATCCCCTGGTCCACGAGTTTGTTAAATTTATTAAGAACCATATTAGCTGGGTTTGTAAATACCGACTAATGGGCCCCTTCATCTTAGGCTAAGAGAAGAGCTTAGTCTCCTGCCCTTTGAGATTTGTTTTCTGGGTAATTGATGGAGACCAGATGTATTTGGGAGCCTGGTGTCCAAATTAGAATTATGCCCTGTGTAGGCTCACTCTATCCTCCCTTACAGCAGGCTGTCACCCGGAGGGCTCAGGCGATGCGGACATTTTTTGCATGGCGTTAAGATTAT
Organism: Acinonyx jubatus; assembly: GCF_027475565.1. Classification (NCBI taxonomy): domain Eukaryota; kingdom Metazoa; phylum Chordata; class Mammalia; order Carnivora; family Felidae; genus Acinonyx; species Acinonyx jubatus. The sequence continues at coordinate 129,309,512 of NC_069386.1, read as the reverse complement.
TTAAAGAATTTTAAGCTGTTGCTATTTGCAGTCAAATGTAGTAAAAGTTCCCTTTGATTTGATTACTTCATGAATTCATATACAATACACAGGTCTCTCTCTCTCTCCCTCTCTCTCACACACACACACACACACTGGAAATGGCTGCCTTGGGTTCTATGGGGGACCGTTCCATGTTGAAAGTCCTAATTGCACTAGACATTAGCAAACCACCTTCTTCCTCCCTCTGAGAGGAGGACTTCCTGGCTGAGTCAATGCCGCTCATCTATTTGTGTGCTTGGTTTTGGGGATTAGTGAGAATGTAGCCAGAATTTGGGTGAGGCAGATTTATACTCATTGGATTGGGTAAGAATGGAGACCATCCAATGTATACCATGGTTTCTGAACCATAGGAAAGGCATAAGAAAATAAAACAAACATGCAGAGACTCTCTAAAAAAAATGAGGAAGAAACCAGTATTGCATTTCTTGTCTTTGCTTTCCATATCCCGCTGATGTTTCAAGTGGAGGTTATTTCTGTGATGATGCACCTATGTGCAAAGACAGTGGCTGTGTCAGCAGAGAGAACTTTCATCAGTATAGTGTAAGAGCTAGTTAGCAATGGTCTTAAAAAATAAAAATGGGGACTCTCTGAAACAAAGGTGACTTTAATTTGGCATTGTCGATGCTGTATTCTGCATATGGAAACTTTGGGATAGCATGTTGAGGACATGGCTTATAAACAAAGCCCTGCATTCTGTCTTTGCGCGATAAACCACCTGTGTTTTTCTTCACCAACTTGCCCGCAGTCCATGTAAACTTCAGTCCTCCCGTGGCAGTCCCTAGGTCACATGACATCAGCGCAGTGGCATTGAGGAGAAATAAGAAGTGTCTCTGATTTTACTGAAAGTGATTATCATTTTCACAGGTGCCTAAGATTTGAAATCTACCTTCTGTTCTTGGTTCTTAAGTGAAAAATCTCTCATAGTTCCCTGTGCATTAAAAGAAAAAGCCCTTGAGAGGACTCTGCTCCATCAAAACAGCAGACCTGTGCTGCGGAGGGCAACTGGAAAACCTCTCCTTTGCCATCAGGGTGCCGAGCTTGAAGGGGGAAGGTGCAGTGGTACCTAGAAGCGATATGCAAACTAACCCACATACCAGCCTCCAGCCTCTCCCGTCCCAGACTCACAGGCAGGGGACCCAGTGATGAAAACCCTTGTGTGGAGGTGTTTTACCTATTTTTCTCTCTGTAGGATTTCATGGTGCTTTAAAAAAAAAGGCATTTTACTGAAAATGAGGGGTGGGGGGAGGAGGGAATTTCGTAATGTTCTTAGGAAAAGTACAAAAGCAAATTTGCTTGTAACATTTCAATAAGCTGTGCTGCTATTGTCTTTATTTGATGATGATGTAATTTTTTTTTCCAATGATGCAGAAAATTGCAACAAAGACCTTCTGGAAGATCCAATCCAATGTCTCTCCTGTTTTCCTTTCTCTTGTGGGGCCAAGCACGGTTCACAGCGGCTGGGTCGGGAGCTACACTCAGGTCTTTTAGGGAATGGCTTCTTTCTTGCCTGGCCGAGCACCCGCTTACCTGCATGCATCAGGCCAGAGCCTATGGAAGGAAACTCACTGTCTTGCTGGAGGAGGAGACCACAGTTTGACTCAGATGATAAGCTCCTCAGGGCAGGAATTAGGTCTTTCATTTCTAGCGCTGAGCACTGTGCCTGATACAAACAGAGACACTCAAAATTATTGGTGAAGTGATTTTAATGCTTTTATTGATAGCGCATTTGCATCCTTCAAGGCAGATTTAATTTTTTTCATGACTTAGAAGTCTTTTGGAGCCAAGACTCCTGAAATAAGCAATTTATACCACTCCTAAAATATCATCTTGGTCAAAACCCAGTTTACCTACAAAGTAATGAGTTGGGTCTGTATTTTACAACGAACTCTAAAATTTACTGTGATGGTTGTTGAAATAACTAGACTCTAAAATGACTACTCTGAAGAATAGCTCTCATTTAGATGTATGCTGATGGAATATTTGTTTTAAGACCAATGTCATTACTACAGATACAGTTTTAATGTCTATGAATTTAGGAAATAAGGGATTATGCTTTGTGGGGATGTCAAACATATGGCAAATGGGTCACCACCCCTGACTCCTGTGCCCAAGGCAGCTCTCTTTATCACAGAGTTACTTCCCTATCAACCAGAAACATTCTCAGAATCCACTTTAAGACTATAGCCAAGGTTAGTAGTTTTCAAAATATGGTCCAGTGACCCTCGTAGGTCCTCAAGATTCTTTCATGGGATCATGAGGTCAGAACTGTTTCCAGAACAATACTAAGACATTACTCTCCATTTTAACACATTCCTTCAGGAGGGCATTCATTTAGAACTGAGTAGCATTAGTCACTCAGAGGACAGAGGCAAGGCAGTGTGATGCCTTTTGTTGACGGTTAAAGAGTTTTCCAAAATTCTTGTAAATGGACATATGTTTCTTAGAAAACCCCAAAGTACCCAGATATAATTGGAAAGGGCTTCCTGCTGTGCCTCATAGGAATGGATCTTAGAAACAGCCACAAAACAATATTTCTCTGGTCCTGCGCAGCTGCTTTGTGGGGATCCGACCCCTCAAATTCCTCTCCAGTTAGCCCTAAGAACCCTAGAGGCATCTCATGGTTACTCAATTTCTTGGCCACCATGCTGTAGTCAGTTTTCTAGAAATCTCTCTGCCCCTCTGGGACCGGAATTGATGGCCTTCCAATGATCCCCTTGTCCACCTTCCCTGTATCCAGAGCTCATGAAGGGACATCTTTTTCGCTCATTGTTTCCATGGGTCTGGCACAGTGCACAGAACATGGTTGGATTTTATAAAAAAAAAAAAAAAAAAAAAAGACATTTTTTTGGTTGAATAGCAAACCCCAAACCATGGGTGTTGAGTAAAGGGCCTCTGTGGAGAGTAGGAACAGATGAAGAGAGCCCAAATCTGGGGTGAACTTAAGAGGAGCCTGGATGGATTCAAAAGAACAGGGTAGCTGTCCAGACAAATGGGAAATATCTTGGGAGATTTCTGGATACAGAACACTGACTCCAATGACAACTTTTACCTGGTCACGTCTATGACCTTACATCAATCACAGGCACCAGAGTGGTATAAACAACCTTAACACAAAACTACTGTGGTTTTAAAATGCTAGGGTACACCTGTGAATTTGAGGTGGCACACAGCTCAACATCCATCCTGCCTTTGTGGGAAATATTTCAAAATTTTAATGACTTGTTCTTAGAAATAAATTGAAAAAGGGGCTCCTGGGTGGCTCAGTCAGTTAAGCGTCCGACTTTGGCTCAGGTCATGATCTCACGGTCTGTGAGTTCGAGCCCCGCATCGGGCTCTGTGCTGACAGCTCGGAGCCTGGAGCCTGCTTTGGATTCTGCGTCTCCCTTTCTCTCTGCCCCTTACCTGCTCATGCTCTGTCTCGCTCTGCTTCTCAATAATAAATGTTAAAAAAATTAAAGAAAGAAAAAAATTTAAAAATATAAGAATTTAAAACTAAAAAATGTATATATACAAAATGTCACACAATCTATTTGAAAGAGTCGTGTTTACTAAATGAATTTTAAAGGTCATTAATTATTACTTGGAATCATTTAAGATAAATAAGGATTTTTTCCTCACTTGGAACATGACAATATTAGAATATTTTCCAATATAGTAAACTACGCTATCTACAAACTGCCTACAACAATGGTTCTTCTGAGTTATTTGCAAATACCTGAGGCAAAGAACAACTGTAAGACTTTGTAAGATATAAACTTGTTTTGAAAAGAAGAGCCTTAGAGAACTCTACCATTCTGGAACCAACACTATTAGTTACAAATGTAAGAAACAGAAATACACATAACACTAACGTAATTGATGGATGTACATTTTAATATTTTATGTAGAACATTAACCTATGCCTCAAAAGAACATTGTTCTGATTCCATAAAAAGAAGAGAAGTAGGGGCGCTTGGGTGACTCAGTCGGTTAAGCGTCGACTTCGGCTCAGGTCATGATCTCACTGTTCGTGGGTTCAAGCCCCGCATTGGACTCTGTGTTGACAGCTCGGAGCCTGGAGCCCTCTCTCTCTGCTCCTCCCCTGCTCACATTCTGTCTCTCTCTCAAAAATAAACATTAAAAAATTTAAAAAAAAGAAAGAAGAGAATAGGCTGTTCCATTATTTCCAAAAATGAATAGAAGCCTGAAACAATTTCTCCACGGAATAATTGTTGAGGGGAATAAAAAGAGAGACATAGGTAACAGTGATGGTAGCTAGTTAAGACTGCACCATCCATCCATCCATCCAACCAACCATTTAACCTACTCTGTATGAGATCCTGGGACAGTGGCAAGGGATGGCAAGGTTCCTGCCCACAAGAATGTCACATGTGCAGTGAGGCAGCCCTGTGCAATGTGGTCTGGGATGCTAAAATCCTGCCCTTTGGTTGGAGGAAGAATAAAAATAGGGCGGTATGTGATTCTGTTCAAAAGCACAAGGAGTTCTCACAAGGGGGCTAGGAATTCAGAAGGCATGAGGATCAGTGAGCACCATGGCAATCAAATGGGGTTTTCTGTAAGAGGCACATCTTAAAGAAGGTTTAGTAGGACCAGTTAGGGAGCAGGAGTGTGTGAGTGGCTCCAAAGCATACTTCTGGGTAATAATATTTAAGATTGACCCGTCTGTCTGAGGATACCACAGATAAATCCTCGCTTGGGATTACTTTGTTATGAGACTTTCTGTTAAGGGGCGGGGGGTGGGGGGAGGGATGCTTTAAAATGACTCAAGAAATCACAATGTTAAGCCAAAATTAAAAGATGAACAGAAGATTAGCTCTATTAGTCACCAATTACAACAGGAATTATAACTCCTTCTGATAGCCACGTGTGACTCAATCCCATGCAGTATATGAGTTCCTCTTCCTTCTCTGTGTTTTCCCTCCTTGCCTTTTGTCAAGCAGATCCTAGGTTCTGGCTTCATTTCCTCCAGGGAGGAATATAATGGCAAGAATATTCCTGCTGCTTTGATTCAAAAGCCAGGTCCACAGGAGGATTTCAGGTGACAGGAAGCAGAGGAGATTGGAGCACACGGATGGGAAAGTATCTTCCCTGAGTAAGAGGAGACTCCCTTAGGTTGGGGATGTTATGCCCAGAATTCGTGATCCCCAAAGACCACTAGGGAGCCGAGTCCAATGCAAAAGCAAAAGAGCCTTTATTCGAGCTAGCTCGAGCTCAATCCTCTACCTGCACCGATGCAGCGATGAGATACCAGGGAGAGAGAGCGAGTTTCAAAAGCACAAAGGTTTTATTAGGGTCTAGGGGCAGTTGGTGAGGTAATGGCTGTGGCCTCAGCCGATTGGCTGGGGATGGGTCGTGGCCTCGGCCGATTGGCTGGGGAAGGGTCGGAGTCCTGTTATGCAGGTCGCTGGGCATGTTTTGATCAGGAAGTTTGAATGGGTGAGCGGGAAGTTACTCAAGGGGAGGAGGCGTGGTCTAGGTGAAGGACACAGAACAAGATGGAGTCGGCCGGCGTAGGCCCGCCCTTTCAGGGACAGACTCTGGGGTCTCCCCAGAGGGGGCCTGCATGCAGCCTCCTGGAGAGAAAGGACAGACAGCATGATGAGCCTCAGTAGAGGAGCCCTTGGGCAGCCCCAACAGAAGGCCAGGGGCCCTGGGGGAAGGCGCTGGGCCCCAGGATCCTAGCCCAAACCAGCAACCACAGTAGGACTTCCCACATTCCCAGTAGGGTGGGTCTTGAAAGGGAAATTTATAGAAAATAAAGAGCGTCACTGTTTCTTGCAGACCTGAACTGTTTTTCTGTCCTAAATGATTCTTCTTGGTTTGAACCTGCACCGTCTTATTTCTTAGGCAAGAACAGATCAAGTTTTCTCCCTGATTTGTGGATGATCCCTGTTCTAGAAATACTGCGCATCTGGACTGGACAGTCTCTTTTTGAGGAAGGGGTGGGGAGGTAGCTTCTTGTAACTAGAGACCAGGAATGCCTTCGGCTGATCTCCGTGTTATTTCCTTCCAGCCTCAGCAGTAGCAAGGTGGGGCCCAGCAGAGTTTGCCTCCTCCCTCGGGCAGAGAGGATGGTGGTTGGTGGCAGAAGTGAGGGGCTCCTGTGGGGAGAGAGATCCAATTAGCCACAGGACTGGACTGCACATGCACCCAGGCCTGGCTACCCCCTGGACGTCCAGAAGCACATTCTATGCCCGCTTCTTGGGCTCTCTCCCTTTACTAGCTCAGCACTGTGGGATCTGGGGTCCAGGATCAATTTCTGGCCAAGGTGAAGAAGGACTCATCCTGGAAAATAGGCATATGTGCGTGGCTGGGAGGGGCCCGCCCCCCCCCTTCCCTCTCTCTTGCCCTCTCCAGTCCTCTTAGGAGCTCCTAGAAGAAAGATGAGCTGACTCCTAGAAGCTGACTGCATATTAGGAGTGGGGCTGGATGATTATCCTGCACAAAAGTGTTCTACTCTCTCGAGTTCTTTTCCTTTTGTCAGTCTGCCCTCTGTGCATCCCCACCCTCCACCCCAATTCAAGCAAGAGAAGTATGTGACTGGAAAGGAAGCAGAAATAGCCTAATATTTCCCTGGCCTTTAATTTTCCCAAAAGTCTGAATCCTTAGTGATGCTGACAGAACAATGAGAACTGGTAAAGGAGAAAAGGTAGGGGATACAGGCAAAAGTGTCTACCAGAAGCTAAAAGGCAAAATAATCTCTCCAGAGAAGATGGCTGCCTAGCCGGCAGGTGGGGCCACAAGGTCTGCTTCCCTGTGAGGTTGGGGGGGTAGGGGGGGGGTGGGGAGCGGGCGCTAACATCCCCCAAGGGCAATATATCGTGTGTTCTGGTGTGGGGTGGGGCAGATGAGCCAAAACCATTGGGCAATGATTATAGAAGATAAGGGGAGGGGCCCCACATAGATTACCTGACTTGTGTGAGGCACAGAGGCCCGTCAGAAAGCTAAAGCTAGCCTCAGATTTGGGGAGGGCTGGCCCCGAGCAGGCTAGAGGTTTCAGAAAGATGATCCAGCAACCGTCGAAAACAAGAAGAGGTGGGCTGAGGTCATAGAAAGTACTGGAAGGGATCTGAATTGAAGGGACTAGGGAGAGCCTTCCAGGAGGAAGTAGGCGCCTTGCATGGAGATGCGGGCAGGCTCCAGGAGACCTATTTCTTCTCCCTGGCTCTCTGAGGCTGCCCCTGTGCCTGCTCCACAAGAGGAAGAAGAGGTTGCTGGGACAGAGGAAGAGGTCTCCCAAGACCGGCTCTTCCCAGGGCCCAGCCAACTAAGACAACACAATGCATCCATCGATGGCTGAAAATGAGTGTAGAGGGTCGCTTGACTCACCGGGGATCAGGCCACACACTGAAAAGGCCACACGCTGAAAAGGCTGAGCTTCAACTAGGTGCATCTCAAGGCAGCGTGAGGGAGGAGGGGGCCAGCTGCACTAAACTATTTGCCAAGCTCTAGCCATAGGCCAGGTTCTGGACCTCTGCACAAACAGCTCCCATCTGTACAAGGGGAGGTGAACATTACTGAAGGTACAGAGCTGGTCTTCTGTCTCATGTTCCTTCCTGGGGGGAAGTTTATTTCAGAGAATCAGCAGATAAAGGGAGCAAGAAAGTGTACAATGTGAATCTCTGTTCAACAAAAACAATGTTCAGTGCTTAACAGTGGTGGGGGTCTCCCCCATTTCTGTATCTTTAAGCTAAGGCTTCTGGGCCTTTCTGGCAAGACCCAGAAGATGTCCCAAAGACCATTAGAACAAAGCAAGAGGTGGCCTTTTACATAAGAAGATTAAAAAAAAAAAAAAGAGGTTAGAATTTTTTGGGTTAAAATACATCAGGTCTACCATATACGAAGCCCGTAACTATGCGCCAGGCACATGCACCTATAATTAATGATTCTATTGCTAATTAGTTAAATAATTATGTACTCAATATTTAACAGTAAATATTTCTATTCCTCTTACCCTATGCTGTTATCTGTACAGAAGAACATAGTTGATTCAGAGGGAAAATTCTACACCAGTATTTGACAAGTCCTTGTCTTCAGAGAGTATGTTTCCCCCTTTCAAATTTATTTTCCCCCAATTTATGTTTTAACTCTCAAAGAAACTGAAGAGCCTTTCAACAGTAACTGGCTTTTCAGACCCATCCAGAAGGTTAAGCTGGAGAGTCTCCCTTGTTTACCACAACAAAGGTGCAAATCACGTTGGCTAAGTGGGTGCCTGAGGGGCCAGACAACTTGAGGGATGCCCTTAAGGTCACACCCACTGCCAGCACCAGCCAGAGGGTCAAAAGGCAGGGACAGAAAATAAACGTGTGCTCAGCTCCAGATCCCACATTCTTCTCACTGGCGCTTCTCTGCCATGAAGCTTCTAATCCCAACATGAAAACCACACCAGAGTAGAGGGGGGAGGGGCTCCAGCAGATGCCACTGCTTTGTCCTCAATGGCACCAGGTAGGCCCGCAAAACTCCCCTCTCTCCAGAGTCACTTGGATGAGTTTCTTAAGGCAGGATACCAACTCCCAGAGGTAGGGGACTCTTCCTCCCCTTCCGTTACAAAGGAGCAACCATCTGCCATTGAGGCCCCCTCCAAAGCCCCCCTTATCCTGTGGTCTCAGCGAAAGCACTGGTTTTGGCCAGACTCAAGCAACAGCGATGCTTTGTAATGACTGTACCTGGATGCCTTGTAATGACTGTACCTGAATGTCAACAGCACTCCCCAGCCCCCAGCCCCATCCAGCTCAGGTGAGAAGATAAGTCGGAGCTCTGGTTACAGGCTGTCAGTAACATCAGTAGGAAAAGTCAGAAAGTTCTCTGCTTATCAGAAAACATGTCAGGCTGTCCAGGGGCAAGTGTGCCATGGAAAAGACAAGGTAGTGGCTTCACCTTCTTTTTCTGTCTCCCTCTCTTGTTCCCCGAGTCCCATCCTCTTTGAAGCAGCCAAGGACAGTGGTCTGTTGGAGGGACTCGGGTGGGCTTAATTGTTACAGGGACATGTGGAATCCTTCCCCTAGGCCACTCCTGCCGTCCTCATCCTGGATGGTTTCTCTTCACCAGATGTGGCTCCCGGAGAGAGAAAATGGAGGTGACTGGCCATTCCTCCCCGTCTCCCTCCTGCCCCGTTCTCCTGACTCCCACAGTCGGTCCAAGGTCCGTGATTCGCCTCCAGTGTGCCAGGTAAGTGGCCTTCGGCAAGAATTTCCTCCTGCAGTTTGGGAGGGTTTGGCTGCAGGTGATGCTTTTGCATCTATGCACATCCCATGTTTCACATGGGCCCTTTGAAGTCATGTATGATTCCATTCAAAAATGCATCTTGCATTTAGGCATCATTTCACATCAGAAGAGCCCACTTCCCTCTGGCTTTAGGAGGCCAAGAGGGCTGGTATTGGGGGAACCTTCGGTTGGGGGGGATACGACTAGCATTTGTGTGCTTTGGAGTTCAGTTTCTGAGCTCTGCAAAAGCATACAGTTTTCTTTGTTGAAAAGCTGCATCCCATTGGCCACATGGGGTCTGGGAGGGTGGGTGGTGGTGGTATGATGCCTAGAAATGGGCAAGAGAGGGGACGGGACTCCAGACTCAAGTAGAGCCTGCACCCTTCTTCAGGCGAGGCTGTGACAAGCAGGGACGTGGCCTCGGACTGCCCTGCGGTACACAGAAGCTGCACCCCCCTCCTCGACCTCACCAGGGCTACACTGCATGCCCAGCAGCCCCGTATCCCGGGTCCTTGTGTGCCAGGCAAACCGTCCGGGCCAGGCATAGACAGTGGGGACAAGAAGCGGTTTGCCTCTTCCTGTCTTCTGCTTTCTCTGCCGCCGAGCAGCCAGTTTCTGTCTGCTCTGCTCACCCGCCGGGAGGCTCCACGCAGAGCCGGCATCTGGAGGGCAGCTGCTGCCACCAGCCCCACCTGCTAGGATGTCTTCCTGCATCCAGACTGTCGCCCCCTTCACTCCCAAACTCTTCCCTAGGAGGCATCTTAGTCCAGTTGTTCTGAATGCAGCAAAACTCCCCAGGGAGACCCTCCCTTGAAAGGGAGGGCCTATGCCAGCCGACTCCATCTTGTTCTGTGTCCTCCACCTTGAGTGACTATGTCCCCGACATGACCCCTTTTCCGGGAAAATCGCAGAAATCTCACACCGCGCCTCCTCCCCTTGAGTAACTTCCCGCTCACCCATTCAAACTTCCTGATCAAAACATGCCCAGCGACCTGCATAACAGGACTCCGACCCTTCCCCAGCCAATCAGCCGAGGCCACGACCCTTCCCCAGCCAATCGGCTGAGGCCACAGCCATTACCTCACCAACTGCCCCTAGACCCCAATAAAACCTTTGTGCTTTTGAAACTCGCTCTCTCTCCCTGGTATCTCACCGCTGCGTTGGTGCAGGTAGGGGATTGAGCTCGAGCTAGCTCGAATAAAGGCTCTTTTGCTTTTGCATCAGACTCGGCTCCCTAGTGGTCTTTGGGGATCACGAATTCTGGGCATAACACCCTCACACGGGCGGTGGTTGGGGGGGGGGGTGTAGCCAAGGATGAGAATTGCATCAAGAGCCACGGGCAGTATTTCTCAGGCTCTGCCTGCAGCTGCCCTCCCCTCGAGTCCCTGGAGTTCCTCTCAGACCATCCTGAGTCTCTGAGAGTGACTCTCTCATGCAGTGCTCATCATTTCCCTCTTGAGCTGCTGGGCTGTGTGAGTGCTCTGGGCTGCTGCCAATAATCGGACTGGCAGGCAGGCCATGGAAGATGCCAGAAGGTCCCGGGCTACTGGCGCTTCACTGTGCACATCCAAGAGAAGGTCCTGGGTGATGCTTGTGCCAAAGGCACTGAAAACATCGCCATCAAGCCTGCTGCAGTCCACACTGCCTTGAGTAACTAGTGGGAGTCACATACGCTGTGTGTATATACTGGCAGGGCCGGGGGGGTGCATACGTTCATTCTTTTACGTTATGGTGACTATCCTTCTCTGGTCAGTTTTCACTTCCTTTTCAGAGGCTGGACCTTGCAAGAACATGGGGGAGGAGGATGCCCACCCTCTAGGACTCAGAGAAGGGGTGCGCAGAGCAAACGTCTTCCCAGTGCTCCTACTGGGAGGGCAGGGGAAGGAACGAAACAGTGGGGCCAAAGCACAGCCCTAGTCAGAGATTCCTGCGGTTTCCCCCAACCACACTCAGAGCTGGAGAGCTGCCCGTGGAGGGGTAGAGACTGTGGAAGGCACTTATTCCAACCTTCTGCACAGGGCCCAGATCCTCTTCACAGTAATCCTGAGAGATAGCCTTCCAGCTGCCACCTGCGCATCTCCAGCGTGAGTGGGGAGGGGTCCAGAATGCGGCCCAACATGCCTGTTGTGGCACCCACACTTGGGTGTCAGGCCCTCCCCGGTTTACTTGAAACAGACATTGCTGTCTCCCAACACCTTGAGTTCCTAGGAATAGATTGCAGGGACAGCCGCATGCCTCCCAACGTCCCCAGCTAACTCAGGCCATCTCTGGGAGTTGACACTTTCTTCTCGTAGCGCTATTTATTGCCAGGCTTCCAGCACACAGGAGCTGGCATGCCATTAAAGTGACAAAGGGGAATAAGAAACAGGTGAGGGTCCTAGGAGAAAAAGGCACAGAATATGCACCTACTAAGAGGCCGGAGGGAGGGATTAACAAACAAGAGTGGCTTCAAACTTTGTTTTCCATCTTCTTTTCCATCTGGGGTTCAAGTGTGGAGAGAAGATGATCATTCACTCATCCCTTCACCCAACATTTATTGAATGCCTACTGTGTGTGGGGCAAAGGCGGGGATCCGGTGATGGATCTGCCCAGGGGACCTCACCATCTTGTCAAGGGTGAAATCCATGACGTCGATAAATGTCATAGATAGATAGAATGTGATCAGTGCTATGACAGAGGTGTGCCCCTGGAAAGGGGTCCCAGCTGCCACGTAGTGGAGGAAACGAGCAGGCAGGGGTCCAGGCACGCAGGCTTCAGGAAGAGGCCAAGTAGCAGTTGGCCTGGGGAGGGGCATAGGTGAGGGTTCTAAACAGAGCAGAATTGTCAGCAAAAGTGCAGAGATGTACAGGTTGGGACGAGCCGTGTGGGTGCTGTTATAATGGAGAGACTGGGGCGCCTGGGTGGCTCAGTCCGCTAAGCATCAACTTCGGCTCAGGACATGATCTCAGAGTTCGTGGGTTTGAGCCCTGCGACAGGCTCTGTGCTGACAGCTCAGAGCCCAGACCCTGCTTTGGATTCTGTGTCTCTCTCTCTGCCTCTGCTTGTGCTTTATCTGTCAAAAATAAATAAACACACACACACACACACACACACACACACATATATATATATATATATATATGTATATATATATATTTTTTTTTTTTTTTAAAGAATGGAGAGACCAAGATGGCGGTGTGGAGGGAGGCAGGCTGTGACGGCCTCAAATACCACGTGGAAGACCTTGGACTTTATCCTCCAGGCTGTGGGAGAGTACTGAGGGTCTGTGAGGAAGGGGTAGGCCTCAGAGGAGGGTTCAATGACCACTTTGTCAAAGAACATGAACCCACATGAGGGAATAGCGCAGTGGACCTATAGAATGCATCCAATGCTTTCAAGTAGGAAAAGCAAGGGTTCACACATCTGCCCATCTGGTTAAAGGGACTTCTTCACTTTGGTAGGAAATAGCAGCAGCGAGACCCAACCCAGGTTATTTAGAACTTTGATTCAGTGTCTTCTTTCTCAGAAACGATTTCAACACCATTTTGTTTTTGTTTTTGTTTTCGCTTTTTTTGTTTTTTTGTTTTTTTTGTTTCAGCTGTGGACTTGAGACTGGAGCTGCTGTCCCTTTCAGTTGTTTGATCTGTATCTGCATACATTCCCTGCCCCCCCCACCCCTTCCTTCACTTCCTCCCTGCCTCCTGATGAAGATTTTTGGGGTGATAGTGGGGTTCGTGGGGTCCAGAGCCAACGGCAGAGAAAGAATTCTTGAAGACGTCTTTGGTGCAAAAAGGTGATTTTATTGAAGTCACAGGGACAGGACCCGTGGACAGAGAGCTGCCCTGGGACCCTGAGAAGAGACTGGTTATATACCATGGAGATGGGGGAGGGAAAGTCCGGGGGAAGTTTCTAGTGAGACTTTCATATGCTAAAGAAGACTCCGGAGGCTACCTGAGGCCTAGCTATTGTCAAGCTATGGTTGTTTTTCCCTCTAGCGAAACATTAGCATTAAGACAGCAGGGAGTTTCTGGAGAAAGGTTTTACTCTGCCTGCCTGACTGTGTGCAATTATAAGGAAATTTAATTCTATCTGCCTTTTCCTTCTTGCCTTTGTTCCTCACGTCACTGTGAGGGGATGATGGAAACTTGGGTCCTGCAGGTCGAGGATCTCTATCAGTTAACCCTGTGTTTTCCCCCTTTCCTTTGTTTCTGGGCAGCCGGAAGTGCCTGAGGAATAGCACACATATCCTACCGGGTTGGGGGCGGGGAGTGTTTGTGGCCTGTCAGCTTGCCTTATCCCTTCTTTCAGTTCTACCTTGCCACTGTCCTTTCTTCCTGCCTCCCTCTCTCCATTCTTCCCTGTTTCCCTTCCCACTTCCCCCTTCCTCTCCCCAACCCCACCTCCTTTCCTTCCACATTAACTGCCCATTAATAAATGCAGTCAAAAATGCATTAGTAATTCTTCCTACTATGGCCTGTGTGCCTTCTAGTAAAGGCCTGTGCCTTTTCCTGAAGTTTCCTGAAATCATTCATCCTTAGATGAGGCCAGCTAGGCTGAACTCCTTTGTTGGTAAAAACAGAAGAGAGTAAAGAATGGAAATAAGCCTCAAGCTGGGAATTAGCCCTCCTCCTCATAGAATTAGGTTATGGAGGGCCCCAATATGGGGGAAATGCGGATCAGAGTTTTGTGGTATAAGCCATCAATCAAGTAGGTAATCAAGAGGCAGACTCTCAATCTTGGCTCTTCTCTCAACACAGTGTCTACTGCCATCAATTAACAGGTTGGTCTTTCTTGGAGACAACATTGGTTTGGTTAGCAATACAGGGACCTGCCCCTCCACCCCCCCACCCTCCCCTGCCCCCACCCCCACACTCCCCTGCCCCCCCACCCCCACCCCGTCCCCCCCCACCCCGGCTGCCATGCTGGAACAGTGAGGCTGCTCCCCAAGGTCCAACTTTCCCTTCTACTTCTATCCTCAACTTGCAATTTTACACCTGTCTGTTTGCCAGGCCCAAGAATGGGGTCGTCATAGGGATTTGCCAGCCACAACAGATCTTAAAAAGCAGAGTCTCATTATGTCAGAGCCAGAAAGGGCCTTAGAGATGAGCTTCGCATTCATTCAGGATATTTTTAGGGAACACCTGTTTGCCAGGCTTTGCTCTAACTTCTGGCCCTGGCACTCAGGGGAATAAAGAATAGGGCACACTGTTCTCTGGATTTCCCTTTTTGTCTTGGCCACTAGAGACATTCTGAACCTCTTCTCCATTGAACTGAGCCCACTGAATTTTTCAGAAATTCCACTAAATTTTCGGGTCTTTCAGTTATCTACTTGAGACAGGTCTTCTGCTCATTTAAAATTGTTTCATTTGTGTCTGTAAGTAGGTTTTCCAATTGTCTTATTCTCCTTCCCTCTGTCCTTCCCTCTGTCCGTTCCTTCCTTCCTTCCTTCCTTCCTTCCTTCCTTCCTTCTTACCTTCCCTCCTTCCCCTACTATTCATTGCCTACTATGTGCCAGGCTTGGCTGGGGCACTGAGATAAATTAAGTGGCTTATAATCAAGTAGGAGATAAATAAAAAAAGAGGAGTGACTATGGAAAAAGAGTCAGGTGTTCATTGGAATGTGAAAGCAAAGTCTAAAGCCCCTCCCCCACAAGACTCCTCCCCCCAGATTGCAGTGGCACTTTGACTTCATGAAAGTTCCATTCAGTTAAACTGTCCTTTGGCCTGTCAAAGCCTCTCAACACTTGCATCCCTTCAGAGACACAGCACTGGCTTCTCTCCGTGTGTGTCTGAAGGCACTTTAAAACCCAAGGCTAAGATCTGTTTTCTCCAATGTTCATCATTTCCCCCCTTCTCCATGTAGTTTTTATGAGGCTTGCTCCACTCTTCAGTATGAATTTCACATTGACTTGGGGTCAGAAGATTTCTAGGGGAACAGAAAAGGAACAGAAAGGGAACAGGTAGCCCTTTCTGTAATACAAGCGTGAGGAGAAAGTTACTTTGAGGAATTGGCACAAAGGTGGATTTCCCAGGCAATTTGTGGCTGAACAGGGCCTGGAGGGATACAAGGACCCATGTAGATCAAATCTTGAGGTCTAGTTACATGCATCTATTAGGCAAAAAAAAAAAAAAAAACAGTAGAACATCAATCTAGTGTTGTTTAGGTAAATATTTTTTTGATCTACTTCTGTACTGCAGAGGTGTTTACTGAATAGCTGAGGCTAAATTTAGAAGTCAGCTTTTAGTAGTTGGACTAACCTCATGCTTTTGATGTGATTGGTCAGAATCATTTTCAAGAGAGTACCGCTATCCTTAGTTTTCAACAGCCCCAAAAGAAGGTCACCTTGGAGAAGTGGTTTTCAATGGTCATTCCCTCAGAGACCATGCTCTCAGCCCACCCTCAAACCATGCACATACCTCATATACCCACAAAGCGTCTCTGACCTGTCCAATGTAGCTCTTGCTGGTTTTCACAATCCATTTCCAAAGCTAAGCAAAACAAAGAGATCACTCTCTTGGCTGATAGGAATTAGTAGTACTACGTTTAGAGAAAAAGCCAAGGAAATAAATACATGGATTTCTTACTCCATCTTCCCCTACTACTCCCACAAGAACTCAATCAAATTCTAGAAATTGTTAAAATTTTAAAAAGTGAACGATGAGGTGAAAGGTAGTGACCAAGATTAAGCCTTAAGAAAATACATCCAAGAGCCCAGAAAGTATCTGTTGTGAGTGCTGAATGCCCAGAGTGCCAAGACCCAAAGCAAGAGTGGAGGGTACAAAATGCCCTCATTGCCATAAGTGGTGGGGGAGGGAAGGTGAGGGAAGAGGAAAGACAGTCAAAAGTCACCAAACAGGGGCACAAAGAATCTCCCTATTTAGATTTCCCTCAAAATTCAATAAAGTAATAAAAAGTCACAAATGAGATTTAACACGTACCTTAAAAGACCCCCACAAACAGCAGTGGGAAGGGAAATACTATGAATCCACATGACTATTAGGTTTTATGGAGAACAGGAGATTGGGTGATGGGAAGGCATTGGGCAATATTCTACCAAGCTTCTGAGTTAGATTTTGTGACATTTTTTCCTAATCATATTCATAATCAGAAGTTGGTCAGATCTCTCCTTTTCCCTTCTCTCCACCTTGCCATTTCTCTTCTCTACTTGCGTTTATTTCTCTCATGACTTAGGGACAAGGTCTTTGGAGTGAGCTGGTTTGGGCTTCAGTCTTGACTTTGGCACTTACTAGCTATGTGACCTTAGGCAAATTAATCTTGTTTGGCATGTATTTCCTCTTCTGGAAAACAGGAATGATAATCCTTGTCTCACAAGATTACTGTGAGTTTAAATGGAGCTATTATATGCAAATCCTTCATACTTGTTGGCACCTGTAGGCACTCAATAAATATAGGTTTTCTTCCTAGAAGAATGGCTTATTTCCAAAGCTAAGCCCTGTACTTGTGCCCTCAACAATCCTGTTCTTTCCAGATTTTCCCGTTCTTTCCTCCTCTCTTACATCTTCAACCTTCCTAACTTCTTGAGACTTAGTGGTTCCCTCCTTGTGACTTGGAAGTTGTGGGAAAGGATCAGTCAGGCAATGAAATACCTGTGCATTCTTTAGAAAACTTGGATCCAGAGATGGCTAGAAAAGGATTGGTTGCTCTGGGTCCATTTGTCCATCCATGAGATAAGGCCATGAGAATGGGTAAGAGCCTTCTACCCAAGCATGAGGAGCAAGAAGACTAGAACCTTAAGTCACACCAAAGGAAGAAGCAAAACCAGCAGGAGTTAGTAAAGTAGGGGTAGGGGGAGAGACGCAGAAACCAGAGCTAGGGCTAGAACAGGGTGGGAGATTTTTGAGAAAGAAGTAGTAAATAAAGCATTCGTGTAAGGTCTGAAAAGTGTCCACTGAGCCTGGGCTTGTCATTTAGGAGGTGACCGGTAACCATTGCCAGAACATTTTCAGTGGTAGAGGAGAGAGGGGCTTGGTTGCAGTGAGCTAAAAGGGGTAGTTAAAGGGGTAAGCAGAGGCGATTTCTTTGGCAAACTTGGTGGAGAAGATGAAGCAGTTGCATGGGAAGGTGGAAGACCAGTGGGAACTTTGCTTTTTCCACAAGTGTGGATAGCAGCACTGGGCACAATTTAAAGCTGTACAGAGGGTACCTGTTGAGAGAGTTTGAGAATACCAGGAGAGAGGAAGCTCTGGGGAGAGGCAGGGTCTCGGGTCAGAAAGAGGGGAGAGAGGCTGGATGTGGAGAGCTTTGGTGGTGGGCTAGCCTCAAACATGAGGATAGATTACATTCCTTGAAGGAAATGGAGTGAGGGTGGATGCGGATTTGGATACACTCATAGGTGCAGGGAATCTTGCCTGACCCTTTTGAGGGCTTTACTTTCCTTCTCTGAAGTAGGAAGACAGAATGTCTGCTGAGGGCAGGAAGCTGGGGATGTGATGGGGATTTGGTAAAAGTGATGAGGGTTTGGAATAGCTGTGGTGGGATATGAAAAGGTTGCCTGGGACACTGAGATCCCAAGAGAAGCTGCAGATCCTGGATGGTGACTTTCTCAAGCAGTGCTCAACAGCACAGGGGTAGGAAGCAAAGAGGGGGAGAATGTTTACATTGGTTCAAGGTTGGATATAGGACAGTGGTGGGGCTGGAAGATAAGAAGGGGCTAGGGCATTGAGGATGTCAGGAGGGGTTGGGAAGGATTCACTGTGAATCTCACTATGAGTCTTTCCAGAATAGGAAGAGAAGCCACCGAGAGAGGTGTGGCTGGGAGGGAAGAAGAGGAGTACAGGGTCAATGAGACTGAAGAGCTGGTATAGGCCAGGGAAGAATTAAGAGTTGGATGGACAGTGGGAGATGGCGGCCAGAACTTGGGATTTAACATTTCAAACATTTCAAACATTTTAGGGGTTGGCAAGGCCCACACAGAGGGTCTGACTGTTGGAGGGATAGAGTTCAGGCTTTTCCAGCATACCTTTATTAAGCTTGCTTATTGTTCAAGCCAGTACCATAACCACACTTGTCTGCACCTTAATGGAGAAATCCACTTGTCCAAGAAATCTTTGGTAGTGGGGGGCAAGGGCGTTCAAAACACTTTCCTTTCCCCCTTGCATTTAGGGATTCTGAGTATGAGTCCCTTTGTCTTTCTCTCTTCTCTTCCTTTTATAACATTGAGTAACTTTTAAAAAAGGTCACCCTGACAATTACAGGAAGTTTACAGACTTTTCATATGTGAGGATATTTTCCTTTATCTTAATTCTTAGGTTCTTGTTCAGCTGGGCAGGTCCAAGATTTTGCTTCTGACTATGGTTGTCTGGGACAACAGAAAGAATATCCTTCAAGGGCAAGCACAATCTTTCACGTAGGTGACAGAAGTTGGCTTCTTACCTGTCATAGAGTTGTTGTTGTGTGGTTTGACCCCCATCCTGTCGCTGGGACTGTGATTCGTTGCTGGATTCTCAGGTTCTGCACTTTTTTCAGGAAATCTGCTGTTTCCTGTAAGCAGTCACTGCAGAGGAAGTATATGTTTTTGCTAAAATTTCCCCTTTTGGCCGTTTGCTCTTTCCCCAAAGCTTGCAAATTGAGAAGGCAGAGGAATTGTAAATGAGTTCTGAATTTGGGCCAAGTGGAATCCAAATCCAGACACCATGGAGCTTCTGTGATTCTTCCATAAATAACTTTCCCTTTCTGGTATGGTAGAATGTTCCCTCAACTGGAAAGACAAGTCATGTGGGCCTCAGTGTCCACTGTGGTCTGAGAGTGTGGGATATGATCTCTTGTAACCTTGATGAGGTATGGTGTAGGGGTATCTGAGCATACCTGTATACTTTTATCCATTTTATTTAAGTAGATATTACAAAGGAATGGGCATCTTTGATAGGTTCAAGAGTAGGTGCAAATACTTCATTAGAAAGGAAGTAAATGTATCCTCCCTAGGCATCCTTAATTCATGTATGTCCTGTAATCATATAACACTAGAAATTAGGAACAAAGGAGTCTTGTTACTGTGACCTGTTGAATGAATCTGCCCTGTGGTTTATAATTGCATTTTTAGTGTTGAATGCAGAGAGAGTCTAGTTACTGGTTTCCTAATGCCTTCAGCAGGCATTAATCAACTACAGAGGCATTGGCAATATAATCTCCTTTTCTCCTCCTGAAAACCCTTCCTCTTTTTCCCAACATTTTGGATTCCAAGAGAAAGTAGTTTGAAAAAATCAATGGCTCTGTTTTAGTTTTGTTCTGGTTCTGTTTCTGGAGTGGTTTTGGTACCTGGTTTTCTTTTGGTTTCAATATGGTGAGAATATGGAATCTAATTTTTTTTTTTTTTTTTAGCCCTTTTAGCTTCTGGAAGGACCTGGGATATGCCCTCTACTATATGTCACTTCCTGTCTGTCTTATGCTCTCTTCCCTTTTCCTTCCACATTTTGCTGAATATTCAGGGCATGAAAGTACTGGAATTCCTTCATAATATACCCTGGTCAGGGGTGAGCTCTTTACCACCACATTAAATTTTGCTTACGTTGGACCACCATCAGGCAAAATTGATTTTAGTGAGTTTTTTCAATCAATAGGACCCAGAAGATGCCAAGGCCAGAACTGTCAAGGTTTTTGCTATCCAAAATATAGACCATGGTCCAGTCACTCGGGGACATTGTGTAGGAGTTCCTTAGAAATCCCAAATCCTAACCCCAGCCCAGACCTAAGAATATGCATTTTATGAATATATACTCAGGTGATTCATACACATGTTAAAGCACAGAAAGTGCTGACTGAGATGGCATGTTAGAAACCCATTGGCCCAGATAGCATTTTTTTTCTTTCACCCTGTCTGATTCATGACTGCCAGAGTTAGTCTGCTTCAGAGGCTGTTGGTCTTTGGTTTTTGTTTTGTTTTTTAGTTCAGAGAGGGAGAGAAATGGGGACCATTGGAAATCTGTTGAAGGACAACAGAAAGCCCTCTTGGAGGTACTGGAATTATGGGAATTTGTCCCATCTGCTTGGTGTCCCAGTCTGCCATCTTGCTGCCAATCTCTTGTGAAGTGCTTGGATGTCACTCCATTCTGAGAAAAGAAAAACATGTAGGTAGAAAAAATATATGACAGCTCTGGCTTCCATCCTAAGATTTATAGATGCCAAATGCGGCCTAAGAATGGTAATTACCAATGGGTTTTCAGGATATGAAGGAGAAACCTGTTTTGATAACTCTTATTAATTACATATTAGCACATTCATTTTGGACAGCAGTGTCGGGAAACTATTAAGAGAAATAACATTAGTGTGTTTTGTGGCATTCTGGTATAGGCAGGACATTATCTGTCTGTGGTCTCCTCCTGAGGCTTGGGTAAGTGATGACCTGGGATGGAACTAGAACAGTCTTTCAGCAAGAAGCCTTTCTCTTCTGTACTGCACTGTAATGTGGTGAGATGCACTGATTATGACGCTTATGATTCAGAAGGTGAGGGCACAGTGATCCATCTCTTAAATGAAACCTATATCACTTTGGTGGCCATAAACTCAGATAGTCCTTGTTAGTGACTAAGTGTTTGGGGGTATGTGAACACATACAAAAACCTTGGATTGAATATTTTGAATGATCATTTGTCATCCTTTTGAAACATCCATGTTCATTTCATGGGCATCCATCACTCCCCTCTCCACTCCAGGTTGATGAGTTGAATTACATGCAAATATACCTGGATTCTTTGTCTCTCAGAGACATGTTCCCTCAAATGCCCACACTGGCAGTAATGGGGGACTGGTAACAGGTTTAAATCAATGAGGGACTTCTTTTATCTCTCTCTATTGTCAAATTGCTTGCAAAGAGAAGGGCAAAAGACTGAGGAATCTCCACAAATCAAAATTATAATCCTCAGGTCTTATCACACATACTTACACAATTTCAAGAAAGAACAGTTCTTTATTAGTTTAAAAACACATGCTCAATATTAAATTTGAGTAGCATCAGGGGGAAGAAAAGTAACAAAACACCTGCAGTCATGTCTGTGAAAAAATAATATATTTTAGTTTATATTTAGCTTCTCCCTCTCCCAGATTTATCTACAAATACATATAACGCATATAATATTTATATTGTTTTTAAAAATTTTTTTGTTAATGTTTTTTTTGAGAGAGACAGAGACAGAGCACAAGCGGGCGAGGGGCAGAGGGACATAGAATCTGAAGCAGGCTCTGAGCTGTCAGCACAGAGCCTGACGTGGGGCTCGAACCCACCAACTGTGAGATTATGACTTGAGCCAAAGTCAGATGCTTAACTGACTGAGCCACCCAGGTGCCCCTATATTGTTTTAATAAAAATGTTACCATGGTAACATACTTTGCCTGCCTTTGCATTTAGCAATGCATTACATTTTCTCACATTAATAAATACCCTTTGCTATGATGTTTAATGGCTGCACCCTGTGCAGTTTAGATTTCTCCAAGAAATGGGGATAACAATAGGTATGGGTCTAATTAAAATGAGGAACAAGAAGAGAAAAAAAGCCTCTTAGTCCCAGGAGCATTGCATTTCACTAAATTCATTTCTCCTGGGAAATCATATGACTGAATGGCAATTTGGTTTCTTGTTTTTGTAACTTGTTATGACTACACATGTAAAGTTGCATACACTTGACTCCATCTATCATTTTTGGAAATGATTTGGGGCTCCAGACGTTCTCTTGTTACCAAGATTCTCAGATGTCTCAACCTCCATCTGCTTTCCATCTGCTTCTTGAAGTACCTGATGGATGCATATGCAAAGCCTAAATTATGTAAGTTGATACTGAGTAGGGAGACAAACTAGCTGAGGAGAAAAAGCATTCGTTCTTCCCTATCTCGGTTTGTAAAAATGAGCCGCCCTTTTTTGTTGCCCGCGTTTATTTTGGACGATGGCTTATATAGGTGATCTGAAAGTTTGTGACTTTATGACTTTTAGGATATGCCAGATAACCTTCCAGAAGCAGAGCTGGTATCATGAATCTCCCCAGCTGGACACACGAATGTGGTTGCTAACTTCCCAGTGGAGGAACTTCAAAGTACATGGCCCGGCACATCATGACCCCACCCCTGTCCGCTCTTATTTCATGATGCTTCCCTACAATAATCTTGCAATCCATGGGTCCATTCATACCGGGGAGACTAGCTCCTATGGGTCTGGGGAAATCCTTGACAGGCTTCCTCCTCCAATAGGACCCTCCTTCTTTTTTCTTCCCCTTGTAAATCCCACCCATCCTTACTCAAGATTCAGTCCTCCATGTAGTCATGCAGCCTTCTGGACTTCCCAGCTCATGAAGCTTACTGCCACAAGTGGGAGTCTCTTGGCTGGTATTCCTCAGAGGCTTGATTGTGTGTTTATCTGTGCATACTTGGTTATATGCCTATGTGTAGGGACACATCCCCAAGAAAAGCAATAACCTTTTTCCATGTACAAGTCAGATTTCCCATAAGTTGACCAAAAAAAAAAAAAAAAGCTTTAGAATATATTTCTTTTGCTTTTCACAGAAGCCACTTAAAAGCCTCGCAAATCACACTGAAGTCATAAAGGTGGGAATGGATTCTACATCTTTTGAATCGGCCATGGCTGGCCACAAAATGAATTAGAATCTCCGTGTTTTCTCTCTTTTGTCCTCAGAAAGACTTGTACCCTTCACTTCAACTGTAGTCTCCAATCACAATGAAAATGTAATAGGATGCATGTGGGCAGGCAGAAAGGGAATAAGGCACAAAATATGGCAATAGTGTGAGCTGATGAAGAAAGAAACCAGATTCAGAAACATGGAGCTGGAAGCAAAAGTCTCCTCTTCTATCCCTCCTTCCCTCCTCTCTCTCCTTGATTTTCTATAATATATGCTCAACACTACTTTGTAGTTACTTAAGCCATACATAATTTTACATGCCTCTTAAATTTTTGTTGGTGTCTTTGGAAACAATTTGTGTAGAGGCAAATTTGCCCATGAGTATTTCATAACCCAGTGTAAATCTGCAGAGCTAAACTGTAAGACTCTAATAAACAGGACCATGCTATTTATTTCCTAGTGTTCCCAGTAGTGCCTGGTACTGAGTCCTTATGCAAAGTAGCTGCCCAATGTAATGGACTAACATACCTAACCTGTATGTAGAACATACCTATATGTCCTGCCAGACGCAAACCTATAAAGGACCACGCACTTCCATAAGGAATTTCTGCCTTCTTTGGGGAAGGTGGGCATAGGGGCAGTTAATTGGGAAACCCTTACTAGCAGAGGCTCCCTTATAAGAGCAGGAACATAGGGCCATCCCCCTCCCCATCCCCGGCAACGCTGTCAAGTCTTGTGGTGGTGCTTGCTATGGGTAGGATGGGGAATAGCTCTTGACAAGATGAATGGATTGTCCTATATGGATGGATGGCTAGGGCCTCTGTACTCTTAAGGGAGTGAGGGAGGAGGGAATTAATGTTGAGAGCATAGACAATCACTATAGATAATGGAGGAAGAGAAGAATCCAGAGGCCCAGTCAAGAAAACTAGAGGCCCTTTCGGTTTAGGGAGAGGGAAATTCTTTTCTGTCTTCCAAGTGTTGACAACCTCAAACTCTCCCCTTCTTGTGAGCACCGGTATTCAGTGGGTGTAAGAAATTAGTATCTGCATTTAAGATGCTCCCTACTTCCTGTATCCAGGCCTCTGCCGGCGGCCTTCCCCTCTAGCAGAGCACTTGGGGTCCTCTCCTTACTGCTTCCTCCTCACCCCTTTTCTTAGTGGACAGTACTTTCCAATAACTATTTCTGTGAGTGTGAATCGCTCTCCAGCTGTACTTTCCCCCATGCAAAGGCAGACAGATAATAAATGTTGGGAATAAAAGAGAGCTTCCTATTTCTCTGGTGTACTCTTCTGATCTTAGAGATGTACAGAGACGCCCCAACGTCACATCTAATAGCGGTACTTCCGGGGGTGGGGGCAAGGCCAGACCTCCTTCCCTACTGCCTGAACACATTGGAGCAAGAGCTGTTCAAGTGGGGTTTTCTGGACTCACATTGGACCAAAGTACAGGCAGATGGTGAACCGTGGTTAACCTGCTGACTTTGACAACATGGGCGTCATCTGAATCGTCCAGACGTCAGTTTACCCAAATTATTTGGAATGCTCTCCACTCAAAGCTTTAGGTGGGGGACACCTATGCTTCTATTCCCTCCAGAGACTCTTCCTGGTTGAAAGGAATCAGAAAAATTGCCTCTCCCTTATTTTCTGAAGGTCGTGGGATTGGTGTTACAGAGCAGAACAACTACAGATATGTGTTCTCCACTCCCCTAAAATGTGAACCTGACGGCTAGTAGCGGAGTTCCTGATCTTCACACGGCTTCTAAAGCAGCAAGTGGTGCTTCTGGCTGCTGCTTTCCCCTGTGGGTCTCCATCATCTTTGGGGTCAGCTCTTTGCTCCCAGGCCTAGTTGGCAGCCTGTCCTAGGCCTTGCCCCTGCCTGGAGCCCCAGCCTCCTAGCTTCCTGCTGTCCCTTAGGTTCCCAGGCTTCCGCCTTAGGAAAGATAGGAACTCCACAAGGACGGACACTTGTTTCATTTTCATACCCACCTGGGCCCAAGAAAAAGCCAGTGTTCAATTAACACTTGCAGACTTGACTTACTTGCGCTCCCTGCACAGAGCATTTCCTTTCTGATGTTAATTTGTGACATGTTCACCTAAGACAAACCCAGTCCAGGATTCCTCCATTGTGTGATTGGTTGACTTACACAGTTTCACTCTCCCAGTTTTCACGACCTCTTAAATTTCTCAAGGTGGCACAAAGGTCTAAAGCTGTGTTCCCACTCAGCCCACCAGAAGGCTTACTGCCAGATGATTAAAGAAAGGATTTGGTATTTTGGTGAACTCACTCTCCTTCCAGGAGGAGATACTGATCCAGCTCAGCTGAGACAGACAAAGCCTCACAGTGGCTTGAAGCCAGGAAACTCCACTGACATCAGAACTCATGGGGTCCCAAGTGTTATAGGACGTATTGCTGGGTGTTGACACCCACACCTTCCCATTTGCTAGAAGATAAGGAGGTCTGGAGTCATCTGCTTACACTGGTATCCAAGGGTGGAGGTGAATGTGACATTGTGGACACAAAAAGAGAAAAGCAAAGCTGATTCCTACCCACTCTCTCCCCCAAATTAAGAAATGATGCTCATGTCAAAGGATAAAGGGAAGCAGTCTGAACAGCTGAAAGGAAGGAGAAAGGTGGTGGGCACTCACTTTCACTGGGGACCCACTCTCAGCTTCACACTCAGCTGTGCTCTTTGGCATGAATTATATAATTGAACTCTTGTAAGAACTTGGCCAGGTAGAAAACTTATTTCCATTTTACAGACGCAGAAACTGATGTCCAGAGAAAAATCTATGGGCTTGTCCTAGGTAGATGCGGCTAGTAAGTGGCAAAGTCCCAGTCTTTCTGGCCCCAGAAAGTTTGTGTTTTTTGCACACTCTCATATTGCTTCTGTGTCCTGACTAAGGAAGTAAAAATAGTATGTGGTGCTGTGGGGTTGAGAGAAGCAAATGGACATTCTGGAGACAAAAATCAGATTTTACGCATAGCAACGTTGGGCTTTCAGTTTTTTCTGACACTTATTACCATATTTTCTGCCCTGAATCCTGTGGGATCTCCTCTGCAGAAGTGGATCAGAATATTTAGAAATAACGACAACCTTAGGGGACTAATTTAGAATATATCAGCTACGTAGGCTAGTGAAAAAATGTATCAAGCCTTCAGAAATAAAAGTAGTATATATTTCCTGTGAAAAAGTAATAAAAAGGGCTTTGGATTGGTGACTTTCAGCCTCAGTTGGTCCTGTGCAGTCACTAGCAGCCTCACTGCTAAATATTTGGGATGGAGCTTTAGAATGACTAAAACAGATGATAGTTTCTGTAACGTTTCCCCACAAACTCTAAAAGAAAATTGTCATTAGACATTTTATGATTGACCTTCTTTTGTGTTTTCACCATTTACTAAGTCTGGGGGAAGATACAATGTTCGTGAAGATACAATGTCTTCATGATCAAATTCCAGTTAACAGGAGAGCTGTGGAGACGAGCCCTCCGGGATTTCTGCTCCGGTTCTGATTGGTTATGGGGGCATTGTGGAATGACGGAGGAAGGGGAAAGAGGGAATATTCTCCCAAGAGACTGGAGAGTCCAGCTCAGGATCCTGATGGACGTGCCCCAGAGAAGGAGGATGTGAGGAAAGGAAGGAGGTCAAGTGCTAGTGCCCACCAGGGAAGCGAACTTGGGTTGGGAGAAATGGGGTGACCAGAGCAGCTCTCTGGCTAAGCTTGAGCATAACTGGCTGCCCTGAGGCAGAAGAGGTGACGTGGTGAGAGAAGGTCCTGGTGAGACAAGGTGGGGAGAGAGCCGACCCTGAGTCTGCTTCTTTGTAACTCAGGCCCTGGGTCATCCTGCTTCCCAGGTCAAGGACTCTCTCCTCTGGTGACCACATCACCCCCATTCCAGGGTCTAGTGCCTTCCCAAGCCCATCTAAGGGTTTTCCGTAAGCCTGGAGTTTCTCTAGTTCTTTCCTTTCTCCATTTTTCCTGATCTGGCCACATTCTTTCTTTCACTTTCCTTAGTATCTTTTAACTTTTTTCTTCTCTTTTTTTTTTTTTTTTTGCCCCGGTCACCCCAGAATGAAACAGTGCTACTTTTCTGTGTACCTGAAGGCTTGGGGTTAGTGGGAGAGATTTTAGCACCGCATGGACTAGTATGCGACATGATTCATTAGCCATCCCGGGCTGCGGGGCTGTTTTTATAGGTCTCCTCTCTCCCTAGGTCTCCCCCACCATTGCTGCTAACTAACCTTACTACCTCCCCATTTCTTCCAAGATCCCAGGCCCTTCACTGCGGCATCTGCAGACAGCTCCAAGATTCTGGTTGCTTTATTGAGCAAAGTAATTTAGCTTTGTTTGGCTTAATCCTCACCCATCCAGACCAGCTCATGTCTCACATCCCAAGGGCCCATCAAACTGATATCTCAACAGAAAAACTGTCTATGGGGAGATGGATCACGCTACTTCCCAGAAAGCAGAAGTGGTAGAAACTTCTGGTTGTTTTTTTTTTAGATAGAAATTGTTTTCTTCCCTTGGCATTGAGAGCGGGTGAGTGAGAGGAAGTGAGTGAGAGGAAGAGGTGTATAGAGGCTGGAGGAGTGTGCACCCAGCTCCCAGCTCTGCCCATGTCTGAGGAGCCTGCAAATCCTGTGTTAGGTTTTCTGTTGGATTTATTACCTTTGCCCCCAGAGAGGCCAGTGGCTTGGTGGTGAGTGTGCCGCTTATTGAATAGGCCACTTGGGAAATTTCATGGAACTGATGACTCAAGACTGCAGTTCAACATGACCTTGGGCAAGTCCTTGACAAATAGGAAAATAGGACTTTCCAACACAGCAGTCTTTATGACCCTTTCTGCAAGAGGTCTCCCTCCTTCCTCAGGCCTCAGATTGCACAGCCTGGATACTGCCTCTTGCATCACTCACTACACCCCATGGCTGGGAGCTGAAATGTCTTCTGACATAACGTATGTGCACCTTGCCGGCAGGGCCTCAGCAGTGGTCACTCTGCCTATACAGAGGAGAGTAAAGTGAGGGGCTGTGGAGTTTTGGCTTTGTTTTTCTTCTTTGTGGCCTTGTCCACTTCTGCACCTATGGCCAGCCTTCCTCTGCAGTAGCATTGCTTTTCCTACTATTTCATAACCTACCACTCAAAAGTCAGGTCCTCCTACCTTTCTTCCCATTCCCCCCAGGGCAACTGGCTGTTTAATTTGCCACCCAAACAGGATTTGGTTTAGTTTAGTAGGATGTCCAGTTCTTAGAGACAGTGATAACTCCTGCCTGAAAACTACCCTGTATTGACCAGGAAGGGCCAACATCAACAGCAACCCCCAATTGTCCTTTTGTAATGTGGGATTGACAAACAGGGCCTTGGGGAGGAGACATAATTTTTGTCCATCTAACTCCTGTGCAGAACAGATGGCTGAAAATCAAATCCAAGGCTATGTTAAGAGATTCCACCCCTCTCTGTCTTTGGGGGCAAATATCACGCACGTATGCTATTTGTTCATTGTCATTTCATTGAACCATGTACATAGTTTCCTTTCCTGAGAAACAAGGAACTATCTAGTGAACTATCTAGGACTTTATGTGGAGAGTGCAGCTATAGCTATAAAAGGCCCAAAGTTAGAGGATATCTCTACTGGGAACTATCAGTGGGTACCATTTTCTCCTTAACCCTCAAATCAAGACATAGGGACTCCTGTGTGTAAGAGATGATCCAGGAGATGCAGATTAGATGAGAAAGTGTTGAAATATTATTTGGTTGTACAACAGGACTGAATATTTGAAATCAGGACTGTTTTGGAAAGTCTAACATTGTGGGTTAGACTGCTCTGGCTCTAGTGCCCTTCCAAATCTCCTCCCAGTGAAATGGGTTCTTCTGATCTCAGTTCCCTGATTATTTATCTGTTTACTCTCATGAGGCGCTGGGACAAACTACACACAATACTCCAAAGCCTGTCTACACTGACAGTTAAATGCAAGTTCCCTACATGTTGTTGGTGTTCAATGATTAAAAAATTTAAGAGGTTTTTGGCACTTGCTATTGGGGTAAATTATAAAATGCCCCTCCTTGATCTTCCTCTCTTCCCTTCCACAGCCTGTGAATTTTGGTTGTTTGTGAAACAAGAGTCATTACTATTGGAATATTATTTAAGGAGACACGTGTCAATGCCATTCCAAAAATGGTACCCATTTATACCACTACTTAAAAGGATGCTGTGTTATATGTCAGAATTAGTTAGCACCACCAGACAACAAAGCAGGGAGTGATCAGAAGGGCTGAGGTTGTGCTGGACATCTTAATCACCAACATCA
Source organism: Acinonyx jubatus (assembly GCF_027475565.1). Classification (NCBI taxonomy): domain Eukaryota; kingdom Metazoa; phylum Chordata; class Mammalia; order Carnivora; family Felidae; genus Acinonyx; species Acinonyx jubatus. The sequence goes on along the minus strand of NC_069386.1, from coordinate 129,280,404 downwards.
CCAGGAGGGTGGGGTAGATTCTGGGGCACTAAGCCCAGAAACAGATTCCCATAACTTGAGCTTCAGTTAGGTGGGCAGAGCTTTTCTGGGAGGCCCAGCAAATTCTCATCATGAAGGTAGAAATTCAGGGTCCAGACAGACTGGCTATTATTATTTAAGAAAGCTCATTCATTTTTCTCATTCATCCATCCAAAGTTCTTTCAATTGACATGTATTTTGTTCCTTCTCTGTGCTAGGCACTAGATTTACACTAAGCCTACATAAAAATGGTTAAAATTTTATCCCATCCTATAAAGAGGTCTACTAGACATGACACTCAAGTTGAAGCAGAATGACAATGGAATACAAAAACACCATCCTAGAGACAAACTACGTGGAAGCTGTGTAATGTTGGGGCAAAGCTCCTCACCTTGCTGGGGTGGGGAGAATCAGGACAGGTGTCCCAAAGAGAGGGTTTCTGCTCTATATCTGGATCTGGCCCAACAGAGTGCTGGGGGAGTGGAGTGGAGATCCACTTTCCGGAAGAGGGCACCTGCTACTGGGCTGTACTGCCCTGACTTGGCAGTGGTTAGGTCCCTGGCTTGTGTCAGTTGGGGGATTGGAAAATAAGAACAGCAAATCTGGAGAATTAGACTGGAGAATCAGAAAGGGACCTCAGAACACAGGGTACAGGGAAGAAACCCAATTTTATGATGTGGGGCACACAGAGATCTGGGTTTGCGAACCTGTAGCCGCAAGAACCCTGATTTCCCTGTTATTGGAATGGACACATAAGATGCAGTGGACTTCCCTGAGGGGATGTGTGGGAGCTCAGGGATCAGTCCTGGGGTTTAGAGGTCAAGATGACAGCCAAGGGGATCCCAGGTGTAAGGCTGTATCTTTAACATCATGGATAGGCCCCAATCCCCTGTCAGTCTACAGGCAAGAAATTTAAGCCCAGCGATTAATTTTATGACTATTATTCTAAATTCACTTTCTGTTATATTATTTAAATCCTTTTTGATCAGTTCATTAGCTGTTGTTATTTCCTGGAGATTCTTCTGAGGGGAATTCTTCCGCTTGGTCATTTTGGATAGTCCCTGGAGTGGTGAGGACCTGCAGGGCACTTCCCCTGTGCTGTGGTGTATAACTGGAGTTGGTGGGCGGGGCCGCAGTCCGACCTGATGTCTGCCCCCAGCCCACCGCTGGGGCCACAGTCAGACTGGTGTGTGCCTTCTCTTCCCCTCTCCTAGGGGCGGGATTCACTGGGGGGTGGCGTGGCCCGTCTGGGCTACTTGCACACTGCCAGGCTTGTGATGCTGGGGATCTGGCATATTAGCTGGGGTGGGTAGGCAAGGTGCACGGGGGAAGAGGGGCAGGCTTAGCTCGCTTCTCCTTAGGTGATCCACTTCAGGAGGGGCCCCTCTTCCGTGGGCCTCTCGTCTGCGCTTGGCTCCGGAGACTCCGTTCTGCTAATCCTCTGGCGGTTTTCTGGGTTATTTAGGCAGGTGCAGGTGGAATCTAAGTGATCAGCAGGACGCATGGTGAGCCCAGCATCCTCCTACGCTGCCATCTTCCCTCTCTCCTCGCCAAAATAATTTCTCCAGAGTAATTAACAGGCGTTATCTACCCAAGGAATGGAACAAATAGGAAGTTCAGGTTCTAAGGAGCTGCCTTGTTTGTGCCAGTGGCCCCACGCTAGCTCTTTATTAATTGCACCACCTGGGATGCTGATAGTGAACTGAGCTTTGGAACATTTCAGGCCTGGCATGGAATGCAGTTTTTACACAAGCTGCCACAGGGCACTGCTCTCCATGTGCTTTCTTTCCTGACCACTCTTCAATTAAGAAGTGTGTTATTCCCTTTCAGCCGGAAAATTCTGTGATTTCTTGTCTTGTGGTTGAGAAATCCGATTTCACAGCTTATCTTCTGTTAGATGAAAGTGTTTACGGTGTGTCTGGAGCTGGAGTAAGTTCCTGCGGGTGCCCAAGAGCAGGGGCCTCCTCTCTCCTCTCATTAATTTGCTGATGCCTGCACTGACGCAGCGGTGAGATACCGGGGAGAGAGCTACAGGCAAGAAATTGAAAGCTAAGCCCTGCCAGATGGGTGGTGGAGTCAGAAGGGGCAAGAGGGGAGGACTGAAGCAACTCAACCATTTCTTTCCTCAGGCCAGCCTTGGTTTGGAGCTAGACTAGGGTGAGGTACTGGCCTTGGATAGACCCAGCTGTGTCAGGGAAAATGGACAACTGGGGAAGGGGTCCAGATGAACTGAGAGATTATTTATGCTAATGTTCTGGGAAACTGTGAGCTTTTCTGGTGAAGAATTAGGCCATCTATAAACAGTCATGCACAAATGCATGCTTAGTGTTGTTGCAAAGATGGACAACAAAGTTGAGCAGTAACAAAAGGAAGACTTTTCAGGGTTTACCCAATCAAACTTGGAAATCCTCTATGCATCTGACACAGGATGTCCCTGACTCTTGCTGCACGTCTCTGCTCAGGATCCCTCCTGGAGACAATGGACATCAGGAGGCTATCTTTGGATCCACAATTGTGTGCTTTTTTACCTAGATTCCTGTAGACGCACCTCATTCAGGGAATCCTTTTCTGCCTGTACCTTATGCATGTGACAGTCTGGCAGTGGTCTGAGATCTGGATCCAGAGCCTTGACTTAAGAGAACTAAGCCTTTGAATCCCAGTTTCCAGTTCTAAATGCTCTTTGATTTGCCTCTATATGCCCGCCCTTCTCAGGGGCATGTGGCCCTGGACCCCAGCTTGCTCTAGCCTGTCTCCGATCCACACTGCGCTCCTGGTTATAGCTTTACCCATGGTATGTCTCAAAGCCAAAGTTAAATCTCTTCCAGAAGAAGATGTCAATATTCAGAGCACAATATTGTATACATGGCCTACACGAGTAACTTCTGGGGAAAAGAGTTTTAAGAATAGTAACTACCTTTAGGGTGAGATTTGAAACTCAGGGCCAGAGCTTTTTTTTTTTTTAAAACTGTGGGTATGTTTTCTGAGCATAGAGGTACAGACAGCTTGTTGGGAGCAGTGTCAGGTTCATAAAGTCTGAAAACATTTGATCCATTGATTCAAACAAAATGCCATATGAAATGGCATTTCTCTCTATGTTCTGAGACTCCAGAGGTGGTTGGCTTCATTCTTGTTTCTTGCCCCGTGTGGTCCTTACTGGCCTCAGGTTATGCACTTAAGCATTTTTAAAGAAATCAAAACCATGCCCGATCTTCCTGTCATGTGATTGTTCTTTCACTCTTATTTTTTAATTGACCCAAAAGCTTTCCTTTCAGACCATATTGGCCTCACATGGCAGAGATGCCCACAAAATGCTAAATTAACTGAGAAAGGCCCTTGACCTCTGATAAGGGCCATTTTACCTTGTACTCTAAGTATAAATTACTCTCCATTGGCAGACCTTGGTCTTTTGGGTTATTTGACTACTGTGACTAAATATGTGTGTGTGTGTATATATATATATATATATATATATATATATATATTTCAGTCCAAAACTTTCAAAAGTGGTAAAAACATTATGGTGAAAACAGGGAGGATTATAACTGCAGTTTTGCAACTAATATTAATGCTCCGACTTAAAATATATTTTGCTATGCCAATTCAATAGTAAAAAAAAAAAAACACTTAAGAAATTCATGAATTTTTTTTGAAGGAAGAGAAATTAGCGTTTTTTAAATATGCAGAGTCCAGACCAGTTCAGCCGATGTGGGCTACTGATGACCTAATATAGTCAGTATGCTCTCTCATTGGGTACCCTGTGATGCCAAGTGCTGCTGGGTTGATCCCTGTCTTATGCTGGCAGCCCCAGGGAATGTGAGGAATAGATAGCACATCTATATTTAAGTTATATTTAGGGCATATTTAGCCTGTAACAGAGATGCTTGAAGAAGAGCTTTCCCTGGAGATTAATTGCCAGCTGGTGTTGATGATACTTTGGGCTCCCAAACACCTCCGGGTGGGCTTTTATTTCCAGGAAATGGCTGGTGTCTTAATCATGACTTCTTACTTTGCCTGCTAAAATAGAATTTATATTTGGCAATCTTTATTTAATGTGGTTTCTCTTTCGGAGGCCAGTCAGTCTGTCTTACTTGGAGAGGACTAAAACAGCTGGCACAGTCTCATTGGGGTGGTAAAGGGCCCTTTATGAGGACTAATGTAGGTCTTCCTCATTCCCTGAATGTAGAGGAAGTCCTACTTCAGAGTAATGGGTCTCCTTAGAACTTCCCAGCAGTTCATGAAAGGGCTTGTCCTTTGGAAGGGAGGTTGTTTCAGAAAAATACCACTTGTTGAAATTTTTAGGTACGGAGAAATTTATTTGTGGGGAGATGTTACCTAAATATTGGAAAAAAAAAAAAAAGATCGGACAACCCTCAAAGCCAGAAAACAAAAAATACAGGCATGACTCTTCTGGTTTCCCCAGAGACAAGGCTGTTACCGCTCTAAATGAGGTGATGGGTCTAGCTAGCTCTAACTGTAGACAGTCGCCGGGCTCTTAAAGAACACCAAGGCTAACAACAGAAGAAAAGCCATCAGCCCCCCTGTGCTGACTGTTTACCGTTGGAATCCGTTCTGATTGGTTGGTGCCCGTACCATATACCAGTTGTTAAATATTTTGAACATCAGCTCCACTTAGCTTAGAAATGATCTGGGAAAGGAATAGCATTTTAAAGGATGTGGATGGGTCAGAGGTGACACTCTCAGATGGGAACGGTCCCAGTTCTGGCAGCACTCGAGGAGGAGGAGGAGGAGGAGGATAGGATGGTGAGGGGGAATTGACTGGACTACCCAAATTGGGTACCATAAATTTGAGCCTTCACAAGCCTTTCTTACAAAGTCCATATGTATAAAATACATTGACACATGGAACACAGGGAACAAGAGTGGCCTGGAAAGGTATTTGGGGTCAAGATCCTGGAGCTCATGGGGACAGTGAGGCCAGGGGAGTCCCTGGGTGAGCTGATGAACAGAGCTGGGGTATGAATGGCTTGCATCCAGTGGTCAGACAGGGTAAAGCTGGCCTCCCTGGAGGCTCTGGGTGATGGCGGGCACAGCCCAAGTGTCCTGCCATCTCAGTCGCTTCTCATCCTTTCTGGCACCAATCCCAGGGAGCTGGCCCAGTCTGGAATGTGTCTCACATAGGGGCATGCCCAGATGAGGCCCTGCTCCCCTCCAACCTCCTGCTCACCACATCCTTCTCATGGCCCCCAGTACTTGTCTGAGAGTTCAGAATGGACCCCAGTTTGTAATTCGTATGTGCCCTTGTTTTGTCCATGCTGGGAACTTGGAGAGAAGGTCAGATTTGCCCTACACTGTGGTTATGGTATACCACTGTCACTGTACTTTCAATAGTTTTGATGTGTGAAAAAATTCAAGCATGTGCATATTTGTGTTTTTCCTATCAGATTCTCTATGTTACCCGTGGGCAATGTAACAGAGTTTCTGGAAACAATCTGTGTTTGGCTTTAGGATGCTCTGTGTGGCTTTTTCCTGGAGCAGATTAACTGTCTACTTCTCTTTTGGGGAGTGATATTTAGTTAGATTTCATTCCTTGATGGCACACCAACACAAGGGGTAGTGAATGTTTCCCTCTCAGTAGATCACAAGGGTGTTAAATGAAAGTAGGTGCTATTCACTAAGTTCTATTTTATCTCATCTTTTGGTATGTCTTAGGTTGACTACTTCTGATGATGTTCTTTGGGGTTAATGGCAAAATATCATGCTTAATGAGCTAGCAAATGCTGCTGGTTAAGGACTTTCAATTTTTTGCATGTATGTCACCAGTTTTCATTAATATGATGCTTCAGTGCTTTATGGAAGTAAAGGCTTGAAGACTCATCCAGTTGTCTGAAAGCCCCTTGAAAATTTGGTTGGTGTTCCTTTGGGAAAAAGATAGTCAACCTCCTGTAGAGGGGTCAAAGTACATAGGGCTGGGGCTAGATATGGGACTCTGAGCAGAGGGTCAGTGCTAAGGACTCCTTGGCATTAGGCAAAGAGAAGTGCAGTAGAGATGGCAAGGGGTGTGTGTGTGTGTGACTGTTTGAAGCAAACACCTCACCCTGTCACCTCATCTTGTGACTTTTTTTTTTTTTTAATCCTGGTAGAGGTATACTTCATGCACCAAAAGGCAGAATCTGTGTGAATGGCCTATGAAAAGAGAGGTTTTTTTTTCTCTCTGCAGGTAAAGCCTTAAAGTTGGGGGCAATGGGTGAAATAAATAATTCTGCATTTATCCAGAATGTACCAAAGAAAAACCAGACATGTTTTTTGGACACATGTACCTATCACCCAAATTCTTTCTTATAAATTGGAAGGTTGGTATTTATTGGGTGAACTATTTTGAAGGGAGTTTGCAGGAGTAAAGCTGCTATGGGTCTTCTCCTCAGAGAAGGGACTATAGGAGAGGAAAAGAGAGGAGAGGACAGGAGAGAAAAGGAAAGGAGAGGAGAGAAGAAGAGAGAATGTTGTTCTCATTCATTAGCCAAAAGAAGAGAGCCCAATAAAACTACCAGAACTTCTCACAGACTTTGGTGTTGTCTGCTAGAAGGGGTGACCATGTCAACATTCCCTGGCTGAATGCCAGCTGGGGTTCAGAAACTCATTAGCTTTCCTATAGAAGAACAGAGCTCTCTAGAAAGGTTGACAGGTGTCCCCTGAAGAAGTCTAAAGATGGGAGGTTGGCTGGGGAAACTCAAAGTAGTAGGGAGAGAAGGGCAAGTTCAGGGGCTGAGCAGGCTGTACTTGCAGTTCTGAGGGACAAGAATGTATCCCCAAGGCATCAGGTAAATGTGTAAAAGGATCAAGGCTCAAGTTGTCTTCAAAGGATGCTGTCTAAGAAGGCTATCTGTGAGGGTAAGGGGACCTCAGAAGCATACTGCCAAGGCAGGACCTGATGGGGTCATGGGGCTTCAGCCTGGGGAAGAATTGTTTGGGTTAGGGGATGGTGTCACAGCTAGTCCCCCGGGTAGTCTCCAACATGCCCATAACTGCTACGCATAAAATAGAGCCAGTATTTATATGATGGAGGCACTTCAAGAGCCAAGAGAGCACTGAAAACAGCACCAATTAAGTAAAAATTCCTTTGATCTTTTGCCTTTCATTCCTCTTGTGCTTGGAGAACCCAGAAGCAGGCACTGGGCAGAGTGAGGTGCAATAGGAGGTACTGCAAAGAGAGAGAGCCAGATAATGACTCCCTCCCAAGATGCTGATTCCCAAACCTGAAATCAAGCCCAAGCTTGGTGAAGAAAGAAGTTTTAATTGGATGCAAGGTTAAAGTTTTGATTTAGAATGGTCTGGATTGCGTTTATTAATTTCCGAAGACAGGGCTGTTTTTTAATGGTTGCAATTGACTGGAAAATGATGAGTCTGCCCCAAACATTGGCAGGAAAAAACAAAAACCATTTCCTGATTATATCATACCCAGTCAAACCATATACAAGCCTGATTTAAAAAAAAATCTGCATTTCAGATATACCAATGAAGCTTACTTACTGTCCTTAGCTACATTGGCTTCATTCTAAAGATCTATCAAGATAGTGGTAGTTCATCTCCACACTGGATATTTAAGGGTAGGCAAGAATTCACCTGAGGGAAACAAAAACATAATGCTTTCTAGGGAATGAGTATCATGGAAAGACTGATACCAGACCATCCTGTCCTCTCCAAAGCAAGGAGAAGACTCTTTGGGCTCTGGCTGGAGTTTTTTGCAAGATAGTTTTTAGCCCTTCTCCATGGACCTACGTGGTTTCCTTACTCTCCATTGGGATGAATAATCTAATTCTTGCTGAGCCTGATTTCTCTATGGGAAGACTCAGATTGAAGGGTCAAAAAGATCAGATTGAGCTCTTATGGACAACCAAAGCCAATGATGCCTTTGGGAACTTTTCTGACCCTTTCCATTTAAAACCCCCAAGAAGAATCCAGAAACTCTTTGATTATCTGTATTCATATTAAGACTCAAAAAACAAGCAAGGTTTTGTTTCATTTGATCCAAGAATATTTTCTTTCTTTTTAGAGGTCACTTTAGGAGTCTTAAAATTAAGCACAGACAAACAAGAAATAAGGAAGCCTCAACAGCTTCCTTCATGAATGACAGATCAATAATCATTTATGCTAATGGTCTTGGATGGGTCTCTTCCTTTCCCACAATTTGTTCTAGTTGGCCATATCTCAACCTGAAGACCATTTTCCTTGGTGTATGCTGGCAGCTCCACGTTAAAGTCTCAAGAGAGTACTTTCCAAAGAATAGTAAGGCATTGCTAAGATCCCCAAGGACTTATTGGCACTGTTCTTTGACAGCCCTTTCTTACACAGAAGACGAAGCATTGCTTGAGTCATACTTCCTCTTTGCGAAGGCAGATGCAGGAGAAACAGATGAGCAGGGTTTCAGATGTGAGGATTCCTGGGTTGTCTTTCCAGCACAGTCATGGACTTTCAACAAAACCTGAGGCTCAAAGCCAAATACCTTGTTAAGTAATCTAAAGCCAGAGGGCGCTATTACACAGAGGACGTTAGAGCCTTTCTGGAAGCTATGCTTAAGTTGCCTTTTTTTTTTTTTTTTGAAAGAAGCCAGCTTCTAATACCCAACTTCTAGTTTAAAAGGATTGGTTTTTTGTTTTTTTTTTTTTTTGGTTTGTTTGTATTAATTTCAAATTCGACCCCTAAAATCTGGCTTATGTTGATTTTATATTTTTTCTTCTAGAGCTAGTCAGATTTCTCATTACTAACACAATATTTTAAATTGCTCTTAGATGGAGTTAAACTTTTTTTTGATGGTATGGGAAAAGCATGGGAAATATTCTCCTGAATCCCCAAAACAGAAAAACTTAGCATTTGGAAGAACCATAGCAATGTGTGCCCAGTAAAGACAGTGGATGAAGGTCATTGGGCATCTTGATGAGAAGTCCCTGGTTTTGTAGGAACCATAAGATGAAACTTTCATTTTTTTGTAATTGGAATTTCTTGATTGAGGATTCAGTTTGTTTTTTTTTTCTTATTCTGCAGAAAACTTAACCTTGGTTCTAAGAGACAGGATTGGCCAACTCATCCCTATATTTAACTTTACCCGATGATAAAAATTCCTACAGCAAATGTCTCTTGTTTGGCCCAAATTAATACATCTCCTTTACTTTTAAAGGCGGGGAGTTAGGGCTGTTACTCTTGTTTTAGGCAACCAAGAATGAGAGGGAAGTCAAAACACATGGCCTTTAGTGAGGTCTTGTGAATAGGGATATCTCAAATGGCCAACAAACCAGGGCAAAGGTCACCGAAGACAGACACCATCCTGGACTCATGATGAGCTCCCCACATCTCCTTGCTGGGATCAAAATCTTGCCCTGACCCTGAGGCTTGCCTGGCCAGCTAATAATTTTCTCAGATATTTTAATTCTTCTGGGAGGGTAGACAACGATTGGCATGTCCTCAGACACTCACTGGGGCAGTCCCCTTCAAACAGGAGACCACCTGGATTCACTGTCCTGTTGGCTTTCTGAATGTCAATTGTCATACTTTCTGGGAGCTTTTTCCCAGCAGGATTTAATGCTGGTTGAAATCTTCCCTGTGTTCATTATGTTCCTCTAGGGGCTGTGTCTTAGTTGCTGGCTGTGGCTTCTCTTCTCTTGTTAGAGGTCTCTTGATTCCTACAACACAATCAGTTCCTTTCATTTCACAGTGCTTGCTTTTCTGTTCCCACTAGCCCATGGCTGAGGTATACAGTATGCCTTGATGTCACTTCAATCAGAGTAGTGATAAGTAGGGACATATGCAGAAGTTTACGTTTGGAGAACTTCAGAAATTTTTCTTTTGGGTGGTCCTTAACCACCAGGAATCATAAGTCCATACAGAAGCAGAATTTCAGCTCTTTTGATTATGTGCTTCGGAGACTATCCCACACAATTCTGAAACAACCAATCAGTACAATTAACCACTCCTTTGCAAGGAAGCATGAAAATATAATCATGCCTTAAATAGTCTGGTTACAGTGACCTTGTTTTCTATCAGCAAAGAGGAGGCATTCAGTGACATCTCAAAATAACATCCCTTGGCATTGATTTTTAAGAGCTTACAATTCAGTGCAGTGCGGTTGTAAACAAATATTCATTAGGTTTCTACTCTGAGCAAGGAATTATGCTAAATACTCTATGGGACTCAAAGATGAATGAGGAAGGATGATAAAATAGAGTGAAAATAAATGAGAAGATCTAAAAAACTTCATTAAGAAATTGAATTGACCTGAGGGGGAAAATATGTATAAGAGAGCTGTAGAAGAATTCTTGTACAAAAGCACACTGGAATAAATATTCCTTATGAATCTCCTTCTTTGATGAGAAGCACTGATGCTGAGAAAGACAAAAAAAAGAAAGATCCAAAAAGGAAGGAGGAGCTATTGCCTGTGTGGGAGCATCAGGCATGAGAGAAATGCCTCAGGAAGGGAGAGAAGCAGGGAAGCACTTTTTGTTCAAGATGGTGGGTTGGACACACATGACTAATGTTGCTCCTTCTTGCAACACCTCTAAAGACTTACAGTGACTTTTAAGGGGCATAAATCTATAAAGATGGGGAGCATGCCACCCCTAATACCTGGGGCCCATGAGTAAGAATCTGAGTAAGAGGTCACGGCATATGTTTAAATATTTAAAAGTTATAAATCAAGCTAACAAGCTGTTAGAGTTTATCCTCTTGCCTTGACAAATATACCCTCATAATGACAACACTGAACATATAAATGTATATTCCTACCACATAACTGCAGAGAGCGCAATTTGGGCAGTGGTGCACACACTTGAGCATGGCAGTATGCGTCCAGCCCCATTCTCATCCCTTGCAAGAGCCCTCTCTTGACCATTCCTCAGGTCTAGGATGTACACGTTGGAGATTCAGCCTACTGGATGGATGGAGGAGGAAACCCTGGCAGGTCCCAGGCATGTCCTGTGGACTCCTTGGAGAGGGAATTTGGGGGCCCTGCATACAAAGAGTATGATCTTAAAGGGAAAGAGGAAAGACCCTGGGTAGACATACCTCTTGCTTCAAAGAAGCTTTGCCTCCTTGGGATGGAAGCAGCTCAGCTCAGTTAACTCACCCAGAAATTTCTGAAACTGGAAAATGAAAAGGGTACAGAGTAGCTGACTTACCAGATAACCAGTAGGGAAAGGAAGAACCAACCTGGTTTAACTATAAAATCCTCAAAAAGCTCTGAAATTGGGAAGAGGGTGGTGGTTCAGGGACTTCTAGAAGTGTGTATTTCCTATAAGAAAGAAGGGCTGAATGCTGTTTATGAAGTGATGAGATCCCTAGATTCTTTCTTCTTACTTCATACTTGTGGAGCAACCACTCTTCCTTCACCCAGGAAAGAAACTAAGCTATTATCCATAAAGGGGGAAAAAGGGTCTGTAGACCAGGAGCAGCCAGGCATAATTGAAGGCAGGGTGCCAAAGTGAAAATATGGGGGTCTAGTTGAAATACGTCTATGGAAAACAGAGACCCCACTTCTAGTTTCATCTTTCTCCATTCTGTTTATGAACACTGGCATTCAGGCAGAAAATTGGAAGATCTTCTCTGGAAAATATAGTTGGATCTTCACAGTCAATGTGCCCTCCTCATTTGCTCAGAGCTTCTAGTCCACAGGAACAGAAAACCAAAAATTAGCAGAAGTTTGAAGTAGACTTGTAATGATAAAAGCAATACGAAAAAAACATTCTGGAAGAAATTGTGAGTGAAAAACACTTCAACCAAAAAAATATGCTCTAAGAAAGTTTTTATAAAGGATCCAGCACCCATTGCATGAAGAACAAACTGCCATAAAATAGTACTTTGAGAATATAAAAAGGCTTCTGAAAATGAAAAGCTTGATGTTAAAGAAGAAAATCCAATAAAGGGCCAGAAGAGAACACTGAAAAACCTCTTCAGAAAATAGAACAAAATGGCAAACATATAAAAAAAATAGGAAACAAAATAATAAAACTAGCCTACATGGTCTAATATCTGAATATCAGGCATTCAGAAAGCACAGTAACAAAGAGAGTAATAGAATATAACCCACTAAATAATGTCAAGAAAAGTTCCCAAATGGAAAGACCTGAGTTCCCAGATTGAAAAGCTCACAGTATCCCAAAATATAAATGATAATAGATCCATAGTGATGTAACCCATGTAGAATTTATCTGAAGTCACTGTAGCATTGGAGAAAATTCTACAAACTTCTAGGAAGAGAGAGAAGGCCCCCCCCTCCCCCCGGCCCCACACACACACCCAGAGAGAGAGAGAGAGAGAGAGAGAGAGAGAAGCAATAATAGTAACAAAACCCCTAAATGAAAAGCACATCTCATGCCAAAGAATCACAATGACCAGATCCTTCTTAAAAGGAATAGCCACACTGGAAGCTAGAACATATTGGAGTCATAGCTATAAAATTCTGAAGGAAATAAAAATTTCCAATAAAAAATTTTGTACCCAGAGATGCTATTAATGAATGTGAGGCCAGAATAGATACATTTTCAGACATGAGGTCCTCAGAATTTTTTCTTCTCTATATAGTCCTTCTTGAGGGGATAAAAAAAAGCACCAAGAAATCAGAGGACATGTTGTGTTAGAGACAATGCTATGTGTCCCCTTATCCCAGCACACAGGAAGACTACATATCCTAGCATCCCTTGCAGCTATGGAGACATATGACTGAATTCTGCCTACTGGAATGTGGGAGGAAGTGAGGTGCCCCCCCCCCCCCCCCCCCAACTCCCAAATCAGGTCTGGCCCATCAGGTCTGGATATAAAAATATCAGAATGATCTTCTGGCTTCTCCTTCCCTTCCATGGTCACTTTGAGACCTTGTGTTCCAGGTGCTGTCTGGTCGAGAGCCACCTGATTTGCATTGGACTGTGACATGAACAAGAAGTAAAGACTTGTTGAGTCATTGAGATCTAGGGTTTGTCTTTGTAGCAACTAGTGTTGCAATTTCACTCATAGAAAGTGGGTGTTGAGGTAACAGGAGCTTGGCATTTGCTTAGTGGTTCAATGGTGAGTAACAAAGGAACTAATGTCAGAAATTAAGAAATGGGGACCCAAGTCACATAGTGACAAACATTTGATAAAATGATCACTTGTTGTGATGTGGGAGCTAGTGGCCCAAGAAGAACAGATTGCAAAGAATTGAAGCATTGGTGGGATCAGCCACTCTGTGATCCATTTGGCAAGGAGTTGCCAGTGATAGATGGCCTTTGGAAATAATTGACTGGTGTGCAAGGAGAAATCACAAGGAATAAAAGGGGTACAGAAATTTGGGCCCAGAAAGCCATTTTCTTATAAAGCACAAAAGATAAATGACATAGACTTACAGTAAAACTTCTCAGATAAAGTGACTTGGGCATGATGGTCCCATTCAAACCTGATGGCCTCAGTGTGGTGGTCATTGAACTTGGAGAGGAATGGGGAGGGAGGGAGGAGGAGGCAATGAAAAGGGTCTCTATATAGGAGGCACCACCATGTTTAGAAAAGAACTTTGGGTACACTTGTTGCCTATGAATCTGATTGAAAGTGAATACCTCAGAAACTCCGGAGGCTCCTGAGGGAACTGTGTTGCCAAAGAAACCAGGAATTTGATTACCCCCCTCCCCCCAAAATCTTGAACCATTTGAAAATAATTCCTGCAGCCCAACCTCCACAACCAGAAGAGAGACTTCGCAGACTCTATACTTTCCTCCTGAAGGGATGCGCTTGCCAGCGCTCTGGTCAGATGGGAGAAAGGAAAATAAAAACCAGAGTCATTGAGAGAGTAGAGGAAAGGGTCACAGAGAGTAGCCACAGACCTTCCTTCCAGAGGCATCCGCAGGGCCCCATCCACAAATCTGCCTTGCCTCGGAGTGCCCAGAGGGATTTCAGAATTACTCTAGGGCAGTGATTATTCTTCAACTTTTTTGGGAGAAGTGCTTTTTGTCTCCAAGTTGCCCTTTTATTTTGGTGTTTCTACAACCGGTGATTTTTGTTTTTACTTCATACTTGTGAGAGCAACAGGGCCAGAGCCAGTGGAGAGTACTGCTTTGGTTGTCTTGTCTACCTATTGGAAGAACGCTGAAATGGTTTGGTGCTCAGATGGGCAGACTTGGCAGACATAATGCTAGGCATTTCCCACACCGTTTCTTCTTCCTGGTGCACAGGAAGTCTACCTGCCTCGACCCCCCTCGTAGTCATAGGTCAGGGTTCCTATGACTGAGTTCTGGCCATTGGGAGGCAGGTAGAGGGAATGTAAACCATTTCCAGGCCTGGCTCTGAATAATCCCATATACACTCCTCCAGCTCTCTATTCCCCTTCATGGGCAACTTTGGAAGCATGTGTTAGAGACAGCGTAGTTAAAGAGTGCAGGCCCATACACCATAAGCGTGGCCACAACTGAGCGACTATGTGACCTGACTGTACAACCAGGAGGATACAAATGCATTGTGTAAAGCTTGAAAGGTCAAGGTTTGTGTTTGCCAGCACTTCTTACTGTCATACACATGCAACATTGATACTGAGAGTGGTAAGATGGCAGCAAAGCCATGTGAGATCCTCAGGACGAACAGTGAGAGCCACATGTAGGGGACCACTGGTCTAGCTAGGGCAGGTCTGAGGGCTCTGAGAGGCCTCCGCCATAAGGTGAAACTGGTAGAGTATCTGATATGAATGCTATTCAGGGGACCTAAGACTCTGCTAGAAAATTCGAGTTTGAATTACTGATGAGAATACAGAAATTAAGGGGTGTGAAAAATAATTCACTCCAAGAAAAAGCAAGATTTGTGTTTACCAAAGGAAAAAAGAGTTATAGTTTGTTACATGCCTCACTTATAAATAGCATATAGAGTCATGATTTTATAGGCACCGACACGACCAGGTTGGACAAAAGGGGATGGGGATGGAAAATGTGTGAGGTATTGGTGAGAGAAGGGGAAGAAAGGAGGAGACTTATTTTTCATATCCAGGAAACCAGTAGATAATGCCTAAAACTCCCCAAATGCAGATACAGCAATAATAGTACATTATTTAGAGATATGCGTGTTTTCATACCGAAAGAATCGATTGAAAACAATCCCTTCTGAAATACTGTCATGTCAGAGAAGGAGAAAGAATTTTAAACCATTTTCAAGGGTTAATTTTGTGTGACAGTTGGCCTTAATGGTAGCCATTCTTCACGCAGGCTATTAAGAGAAACGAACCTGGTTTCTGTAGAGGTATTAAACCCTACCTTCCTGTCCCCCACCCCCAACCCCGACAATCCAATGCCTCATTACCCTGTGTAGCTACATTGTCCCAATGTGTGATCTGCACAGGTGGCTCAAGAATGATGCTCCTATCCACAATCTCTTCTCTGATAAACCAAAAAAATCACAACTGTTATTCTTTCCTTTCTCTTCAGACAATGTTGCCTAACTAGTCATGGTGGATCAGCACACAGAAATAATTTTTTCTGTGGAAAATGTGTTCCCCGGTTTTCTTTTTCTCCTTACTTTTATTAAGTCAGGGGCCCACAGATTATGGCCCAAGGGCCAAATCTGGCCCATCACCTCTTTTTGGGTGGCCTGTGAACTCGTGTGGCTTCACATTTACCTCTCCTCCATTCAGAGATATAAAGCATAAAAGGGGTAGTGAGAGGGGCACCTGGGTGGCTCAGTCGGTTAAGCGTCTGACTCTTAATTTTGGCTCAGATCATGATCTCACTGTTTGGTAAGTTCAAGCCTCGCACTGTGTTGGGCACAGGCGGCACGGAGCCTGCTTGGGATTCTCTTTCTCCCTCTCTCTCTGCCCCTTCCCCACTCGTGCTGTCTCTGTTTCTCTCAAAATAAAGAGAACTTAAAAAAAGAAAAAGTGGTAGTGAGACCAGAATCAGAGACTTTTAAATAAAGAGGACCAGGAGTTTTGTCTAGAAATAGATAGACGAAGTGCTAATCAATTAACTTCTCGAAGACATAGTTGTATTATCTCCAGTGTGACAGTGCCTGTCACAGAGTGATAGTAAATGCTCATTGGCTTTCCATTCTAGCATCCGACACGTAATAGGCTGTTGGCAAACATGTACATGCATGTCTGAATGAATGGGGGAACAGTAAATAGGTATCACCGAGCACCTGATACATGGGAAGCATGATGGGGGCTGGCATATAGAAAGTGATTCTTAGAATTCTTAAAATTTCATCAGATTAAAATATTTTGTGACGATGGTATTAATACACAATTATCAGTTAAATTGTGTGGTATAGACCAGTGCCTTCAAATTGGGGTACTCGGATCCCTGGGCATCTCTTTCCTGGCATTAAAAAGCTGTTCTTTCCCATCTTCACCTTTCCATAGCCCATTTTCCGCTGCATCTAAGAAAGATAAACACGTTACCGTTTCCAGTTCTTACTGTGACCCATGGCTTTGGGTTATACACCCCGCTCCCCTCCAGCCCTGGGCCAGGGCACAGTCCATTTGAAATACTGACTTGAGGGAAGAGTCTCTTAATTGGTGAAATTAAAGACCACCCCCCAAAGCTTCCTCTCCTTTTATATCTTATGTGTATTTCTGTTAAAGACGAAGCATGGCATTGGAAATGGGGGATATTTGGGCCCCTACGGTTGTATTCTGCAATCAGAAGTACATTGACTCTAAGCCATGGACCTGACTTTCATGTAATTATCTGCTCTTTTATCACTGTCAGAGAAATGCATAGCTGTTGAGAATTTGATGAAGATAGAGCAAAGAAAATATTGATAAGAAATAATAAAAGCTAAACATGGCTCTCTCCCTTGTGGCCACTCCCCCAACAGATTTCATGTAAGGGGTCCTTCTCAGTTGTTCTCAGTGCTTATCCCTGGGACAAGTCATTGGCTGGAAAGAAAGGTACCTATGAGTAGCCCAAGCAGAAGCGATCAGTGATGGTTAGTTAAAAAACAAAAATGTAACTGAAATATTTTCAGGAGCTATCAGATTTTCAAATTACCTTGGATAAAGCTTGTGGATAAAACTTTTGTGTGTCTCCTTTTAGTTTAAATCTGTATGATAATCCTGGCCTGCTTGTCTTACTTCAACTTATAAAATGTTTCATTCTGTCCATCTCCTGATAAGAAGTAGAAAACAGGAGGGCAGAAGCATTGGTGAAACGTTGAGGCACACGGTCTTTCGTGGAACAGAACTTTTTCTTTGCATAAATCATGTCCAATCACAATGTCTGATGACATTAATGGTGTTATTTCTCAGTCTCACACCTTATTCTGTTTTCATTTTTCCTGTAGTGTGTTCTCGAGACAACAATGGGATGGATAAAACCCACAAGTGTATAAAGCAAAGCAAGAAAGCTAGTAGTAGTTTATGAGATATGGGCCAAATTGATAGGACACGTTTGGGATAGATAATGGGCAAACAAAGAGCTTGTGAGGCACAGGCAGAATTGGTAAGTGTGTTAAGTATAGACAGTAAGTAACCTGTAAGGTGTGTTGAAGATGGAATAAGTGGAATGTGTGACAGAACAAATGTGTGTTACTTACAGATACATAGACATAGGAAGACGAAATTATAAATAATGAGGATGCCACTTCTGGGCATCTTGAAACTGGCCATCCACCAGAGGTTCCCAGTATGGTCCTATTCTGGCCCCACTTGTGCTCTGCCCAATAAACTCAGCCAAAACCCGGAGCTATTGAGCAGGCTAACTGCCAGGCTGTTGCCGTGGCCAGGCATCTGTGTTCTGAGTCTCTCGGCTGGTGTTTGTGTTGGCTCCAGGCACTTTCTGCCTGCTAAGCCCTCTTGTTCAAACCTCAACTCTGGTTTTCATAAGCCCACCTTCAGTGGGAGATACTGATGCAGGAAAGACAAGATGTAAATGTTGTGCGACCCAAGATTTAGGTAGTGTTGTTTCCCCATCCTGGGCTGCAGGACACTTGAGCCTTTCTTCCTGGGCCCCTTCCTGCATCAAGAAATATTAAAATTATATTTTCCTACAGCATTGGAAGAAAGACTAATGTAATCCAGGCTGGATTATACTCTTTTCTTCTTCTTCTGATTTTAAAAGAAGTTACAACAGTTTTGTGGGCCCCAAAAGTGTTGGGGGCCCTTAAGTACTATGTCCAAGGTGCCCGACGGAGAAGTTGCTTTGGTCCATCTGCTTGTACCCCATGCTAAGTGTGTTAGCCTACCCCATGTCTTTTTCTTGCTTCTCCTTGTGCTTCAAGTTGATCAAATCACAGCTTTGTGGGATTCAAGTATTTTAATTTGAATCTTTAATGTGATTTTTAAGGTTTAATGTGAACCTTTCTGTTCTGTGACCTTTGAGACAGCTTGCCTGAGAGCTAGTTGAGAGGTAGTTGGAAACTACCATTATGTCAAGGTAATTCCCTCCATGACATTCCCCAACGCCAAATATCTGCGTATAGTATACATATGCATACCCTCTTGCTTTTTCCCCTGGGCTCCCTTCACAAAGAGCTTCTTATTTTTAACTATACATTAAATTTTGAACTGTTATGAGTTAATGACAAACAGCAAATCGATTTATGCTTGACTTTATCACTTATAAAAATCCATAAACCAATGACATTAGATCTGCATAATTATAATCTTGACAACCTTTAATAGTTCATCCTACAGTAGTGTAAGCTTACCATTGCGATTTGTGTCTTTTTCAGCAGATTGTGTACATTAATGCATTTATTTGGATGAAAAATTAAGTCAGAATTGTTGTCTTCTCCTGGCAGTCTGATTCGATTAACTTGATAAGGAGGACTGGTTTTGCTAACTAGGTTATGTGGCCGTTATTTTTCATAAATTGAGTGAGCTAAATATGCAACACCAAGGTTTTGACCATATATGTATCCTATGAATATCACATATATGTAATCAGAAAAGCATATTGAAATTAACATGTATTTTCATAGCATTTTCCAAGTATGTTGGATTAAACAAGATAACTAAAAAAAAAAAAAAAAATTCCAATGTGAACATGGCATCTGTCTTGGTGTAAACTGTTTCCCTCTCTGCACTTGGCCATGACCTAGCTTCAGGGCCTTCTGTGGTAAGGAAAATGACTACCAAAGATGTCCACATGCTAATCCTTAGAAACGGTGAATATGTTACACTACATGGCAAAAGGGATTTTACAGATGTAGTTTAGGTTACAGACCTTATGGTAAGGAGATTATTCTGGATTATTTAGGTGGGGCTGCTGTAATCACACAAGCCTTTAAAAGCAGTGAACTTTCTCCAGCTGGAGACAAAAGAATGTGACCAAAGAAGACAGAGGGATTTGAAGCACAAGAAGCATGTTACTCACCGTTGTTCGCTTTAAAGGTAAAGAGAACCGTGATCAAGGCTCTAGAAGCTGAGAGACGCCTCCTGCTGACAGTCACCAATGATACCCCAGTCCTACAGCCAGAAATAACTGAATTCTGCCAACAACCTGAACAGGTCTGCAAGCACCTTCTTTTCTGAAGCTCTCACTGAATTGCTGAAGCTGGCCGACACTTTGATTTGGGTCTTGAGACCCGAGAGCAGAGGTGCCGACCGAGCCCATCTTATCTACAGAACGGGGACATAACAGATTTGTGTTGCTTCAAGACACTAAATTGGTGATCATCTGTCACAGCAATAAGAGCAAAGGAATATATATCGTTCTAGCTTTCAAGAGAGTGCCACGCCTGCAGCTGGCCTGTTTATTGCTAATTTTCTATTCTATTCCCTCCGGGACAGTGGTCCTTACGGAAAAAAAATGCAACTGCTTCAATCTGTCTTATTGTTATGCTCCAGTAGCATTTCTTTGAAATGAAACCTAACTCAAAAAGATTGGTTTTTAAAAGCCCTTTTATCTATCTGTCTATTATCCATTTATTTTAGTGACCCAGGTGACTGGACAGGGTAATCATGGAGGGCTGCCTGGTCGTAGAAGACCAACAGCTACGGCTCTGGGAAATGATCCCTTGACCCTGGACTCAACATAATGTAACAGAGGACTAGTTCCTTCATAAGGGACTGGGACACTACATTATTAAACAATCTTAGCTCCCAGCAGGTTATACATACTTCAGATTCCAGAAGAATATTTGGGAGTTCTTTACTTCAGGTTTGAGTGTCATTCTTGAGTCCATTGCTGGTCCACGGTGGGAGGGAGGATTTGTGAGTGGTTCCTGTTTTATGCAATTCATTCCAGGCTTTTCCGTGGCCCCAAGTCCTATGTCCTAGGTCTTGTGGGCAGTCACTTACGTTCGGTTCTCTTACAGTGTACTGGGAACCTATCCCTTGTCTTGATCCCTGCTTGTAGCCAGTACTCCTCTATTGATTTCCTTGGTCCCAGGATCATACCTCAGGATCCCAGGAGCCTCCTAAGCCACTGTCTAGTCAGTCCTGTAATATTCTCCTCAAAGAGAACAAAGTGGTGACAGTGAGTGAGTGAGGAGCAAGCAGTAAGATCTTCATATCCTTTGGGTAGAGAAGTGAGGCAAGCAGCCCTTCCGTATCGACAGCATGAAAGTCCCATTTCCTAATCCCAGTGAATTATTCTCAAAGAGTCCTACTGTCTTGAGCTGAATGCCCAAAAGCTACTAATAGTATCCTAGCTTTGTTACATGTCATGACCCAAGACAAGACTTGGGAGGTAGAGAACAGAACTCCGAGTGGTTAAGGGAGTGTGGAGAGAGAGAGGCCATGTGGACAGAGAAGAACAGTGATCTTCAGTTAGCAGAGGCAGTCAGCCCATGGCAACCCCAAGGGAGGAAACTGGGGGGATAAATGCACTGACTTCACTCTGCTTCTTCTACCTTGTATCTCCTGCAGGGACTCCGTAGTAGCTATACTCTAGCCAGAAGCTAGAGTTAGGGAAAGTTAACCCTTGCACGTGATCTACCCACGTTAGCTTTGCAAGGCACAGAGCAGCTTGGAGAGTGGATCTGGAGATACAATGGAGCATATCTAGCAGCTCTGAATAGTATGGTGCTAGAGACCACACCCCAGTTTGGCTCACTGGGTAAGACCTGAAGTCCTGTAGGAGTAGGGGTTCAGAGGCCAAGAGAACAGGAGTGCGGTAGTGGCTCTGCTTTTAAGGAATCTAAAAGCCTTACTCCAGAGTGCTAGGTTTGAAGAAACTGACAAATGGCATCACAGGTCACGGTCCTGGGGCATTGAGGGACATCCTGATAACTACCTCGATTCCAGAGGACATGTCTGTGTTAACTTCAGTGAGACCCTCATTTAGGACTATGGCACTCAGGTCCCCTGAAAACTGTGTGTGTGTATGTGTGTGTGTGTGTGTGTGTGTGTGTGTGCGGATAAGCACGCATACTCACAGCAGTCAACACTGGAAAGTCAAGGTGTGGAGGGTACGAGACACCTTTTAGTAGTATTGTCTTGTTCCTTAATATTTTACTCTGGGAACAGCCCTGGATCTATAGGAGCTGGTTTCTCACAGCTACATATGTACTAAACGACACTACCCCTTAGCTACAGCTGAGTGATTCAGGAATGGGTACCTGGCCTATGTCAAGGCAGTTTGAATCCTTTCCTAGTATCTTGCTAACTGGAGGATAAAAAATAAACTTTCTAGTCCAGGGGAAGAAGGCATTATTCAATGGGACATTCAGCAACTGGCGGATGCCCCATTTCCTGCCACAGAGGAGAAGTCCTCCACTTTGAGAAGAAACAGTCTACCCAGGAGAAGTAGAGGCAAGACACAGAGTCCAGGAAGTGCTCAGTTTCCGTTGCTCTTGACTTCCAGCTGCACCTCTGCCTTTGCCATTTGATTGTTCAATCCTTTAGTAATGCAAGTTGCCCCACTATTCTTTCAATAAATATCTTTTTGGGGGGGCGGGGGAGGCGGGTTCAAACCTTGCTTAAAGTTAAAGAGCCCTTTCTAATAGAGCTGATAGAGCGGATAGTTCATACTGATCCCACCACGTGGGGAAAAGATTGCATGCAGTAAGGATCAAATGTAAGGAAGTCAGAAGCTAGAGAGATCCTCATGGACAGGGGGGCAAGATGAAAAGCCTGATTAAAGCTTGGACTCAGAAGGACGGGGAGGATTCTTTGTTGCAGAATATTCCAGGCAAGGAGAACAGCATGTGCAAAAGGGCGGTGGTTCCGATTGCAAAGATAAATTTCCGTGGCAAAGAATAGTTGAAGTCAAAATGTGTGCAGGGGGAGACAAGGTGGAAAAGGTACTTAACTGTTGAGGACCTTGAATGCTAAGGGAAGGAGTTTGTGGTTTTTGAACATGAAAGTGGTATCCCAGAAGCTGTATTTTAGGCATATTGACCCGGTAGTGTGCCAGGTGAGCTGAAGGGTGTAAGAAGTGGTGTTAAATGGTCTGATCATCCCGAGATGGCCAAGGGCCTGGACCAGAGCAGTAGAGGTGGGAATGGAGAGGGAGGTGGGGGGGGGGTGTCGTTCGTCTCTGTACCCTTCACATTCCTTTGCGGAGTGACTGGCATCTAGCAGGTGCTCCCCAAATTCTTGTTAATAAGTAATGAGTTCTAGTCAAGTAATGTTATATCCACATTATCATCATAGGCTCTAATATCTATGTATGTAAGACTAGAACTTTAAAATAAACTGTATTGTTGAATTATTGAGGACACTTGGTCTGGTTATTTTAGCTGTCCCTGAATTTCAGTAGAACCTGAGGTAAATTAATTAGAGCAATACTTGTGCCTTATTGTTGAGAACCAATCATTCCCTTTATTTTTTTTTATTTGTATGTTAAATATTTTTAATGTTTATATTTGGGAGACAGAGGGCGCAAGTGGGGGAGGGGCAGAGCGAGAGGGAGACACAGAATCTGAAGCGGCTCCAGGCTCTGAGCTGTCAGCACAGAGCCCGACGCGGGGCTCGAACCCACAGACTGCGAGATCATGACCTGAGCTGAAGTTGGACACTCAACCAACTGAGCCACCCAGGCAGCCCCCAATCATTCCCTTTATATCCCAGCAAAAAAATCAGGTGCTGGAGGAAAGCTTGTTCACGTGGCTTTTAGAAACTCGCTTTCCTTGCATGTTTGAAATCTACTGAGGCCATTCTATTAAAGAATCATCATTTCATAAGAAAATACAATAGCTTCAACCACTTAAAATGTTAATTGGTATTCTACAACCAAAACATTAGTCTGATGTAGAATATGAAATTTTCCTTTGCCTTATAACTTCTTTTCAGAGAAAATGGCCAGACCAAAGAGCCTTAGTAATGATGCAGGAAGACAGAGCATTAAAATGCCTCATATATTCCACGGATCTCCTATCTTAAGTACTATGTTTTCAGTACTTCATGAATCTCTCTCCTTTTATTAAGTGGGAGACGCTGTTCTCCCACTGTGCATGTCTTCATTTTTTTTTTTAATATGAAATTTGTTGTCACATTGCTTTCCATACAACACCCAGTGCTCATCCCAACAGGTGAATGTGCGTGTCTTCCTAATTTCCCATTCACTGATGTCATATTAGTAGCTTGAAATTCTGGTGGGATTAGCAAATAGTATAAATCAGGTCTTCTGGGGCACCTGAGTGGCTCAGTCAGTTGAACATCCGACTCGTGATTTTGGTTTGGGTCATGATCCCACGGTCGTGGGAGTGAGCCCCACATTCGGTTCTGTGCTGAGTGGGGAGCCTGCTTAAGATTTTGTCTCTCTCCCTCTGCCCCTGCCCCTCCCCCAATAAAAAAAATTAAGTCAGGTCTTTTATTTATATTCTTGGTTGTCTAGACCCAGAGGCTGGCGAACTATGGCCTGTGGGCCTTCAATCTGTTTTTGTAAATTAGGTCTTAGTGGAATACAGACCCATCCATTTAGTTTTAATGTTTATTTATTTTTTTGATAAAGGCAGAGTGCGAGTGGGGGAAGGGCAGAGAGAGAGGGAGACACAGAATCTGAAGCAGCCTCCAGACTCAGAGCTGTCAGCCCAGAGCCCGACACAGGGCTCGAACCCACGAACTGTGAGATAGTGACTGAGCCAAAGTCAGATGCTTAACCGATGGAGACACCCAGGTGCCCCCAGGCCCATCCATTTAATATGCATATTGTCTGTATGGCTACTTCCAGGAGACAATGGCAGAGTTGAGTAGTTGCAAGAGAAAGCATACAGCTCACCAAGCTTAAAATATTTACCGTGTGTCCCTTTAACAAAAGTTTGCTGATCTCTGGTCTGGACTTAAAAAGTGATGAGGTAAATGCTAATAATCAAGATTAAACTTAAGAGCGGGCTGTGTTCATGGCAGAGAGAGAGAGAGAGAGAGGAGGGAGAGAATCCCAAGCAGGCTTTGTCTGCACTGTCAGTGCAGAGCCTGACGCGGGACTCCAACTCACAAACCGTGAGATTATGACCTGATCTGAAATCAAGAGTTGGATGCTTCACTGAGTCACCCAGGCTCCCTGACTCTTACAATTTATGATGAAAGTACAACGTATAATATACATAGCTCTTTTTGTTTTTTTTGGAGAGCCAGTTGTTAAACACTTACGAGCACGTCTCTGGACAGACCTGGGTAAGGTCAAGTAGGTCGTTTAGCCTCTCTGAGCCTCGGTGTCCATGTCTGTAGTGTGTTATAGTAAGAAGATACTAGTATTATCCACTAGACAAGGGCTCAGCACATTTTTTCTATAGAAAGCGCCAGCTAGTAAACATCTTTGGCGTTGTGGGCTAGCATGTGGTTTCCCTCACAAGGACTCAGCTCTTGTCACCGTAGCAGGAAGGCAGCCCTAGAAAATGTATAAATGAATGGGTACGATTGTGTCTGGTACAATTTTATTTAACAGGCAGCGGGCTGGGTTTGCTGCTGAGCGATGGTTTGTTGGATCCCGTGCAAGATTATACGCTTCCCGAGAGCGGGAACTGTATTTCTCGTGATGAGACTTGTGTCCTTAGAACTTGGCACGGTTCCTGGCACACATGGCAAGGAATCAATAAATATGTGTAAATACAAAAACAGTCACGAAAATGAAGCAGCGAATGCCACCTGCACCAAGACGGCTAGTGCTCGCCAACAGGATGCTGAACAAAAGAAGCCGGAGACAAGAGAGTGCCTGCTGTATGCATCCATTTCTACAAAGTGCAAGAGCAGGCAAAACAGAACTCCCCCTTCCAGTCAGGATGGGATAACAGACTGAACTGATCCCTCCCACCACAAGCAACGGAAAAAAAGCAGGTAGAATGTATGATTTAATGATGTATGACCCTGGGCCAAGAGGGCAGCACTGGTCTGTGGTCTCTGAGAATAGGGGAAAGGAATGAGGCATCCAGACACAGCCTGATGGTCTTTCTGAGCGCTGGACACGGGGACAGGAATTTTTTTTTTAATGTTTATTTATTCTTAGAGAGAGCTCGTGTGCACAAGCAGGGAGAGGGGCAGAGAGAGGGAGGCATGGAATCTGAAGCAGGCTCCAGGTTCCAAGCTGTCAGTACAGAGCCAGACACGGGGCTCGAACTCACGAACTATGAGATGATGACCTGAGCGGAAGTTGGACGCTTAACTGACTGAGCCTCCCAGGTACCTCCAGGGACAGGAATTTGGACGTGCCGACGTGGCGGTAATTTGGAGAGGAGGGAAGTAAGTGAGCAGAGCCCCAGAGAGTATCTTCGTGTTTCTGGCTGGGCGCTAGCCTGCACCTGAGTGAGAGGAGACGACCCTAGGCCGCGGAAGGAACCATACCATCTGACTCAGCAATTCCTGTCTTGGGCTGCTATTGATATTTGTGCACAAGTTTTCTGTGGACACAGGTTTTCACTTCTCTCGGATACATACCTAGAGTTGGCATTGCCGAGTCCAATGGTAACTTTATGCTTGACAACACGATTTGCTACGGAACTAGTTTCCAAAGTGGCTCCACCCCCTTGCCCGCACCTGCTATTGTCTGTCTCTTTGACTGTAGCCATCCTAGGGGGTGGGAAGTGACCTCTCACTGTGGCTTTGATGTGTATTTGATTTTTTTTATTTCCCTGATGGATAGTGATGTTGTGTAATTTTTCCTCTGTTTATTGGCCATCTGTAGATCCTCTTGTATCACCATCTATTTTTAAAATAAAGTTTTATCAAAACATAGCCATGCCTTTTGTTTACACATTGTCTAGGGCTGTTTTTGTGTTACAAACACCAAGCTGAATAGCTGCAAGGGAGACCATCTGGACTGCAGAGCCTAAAATCCCTCTGTGTGGCCCTTTATGGAAGGAGTTTCCTGACCCCTGCCCTAGACCACAGGCCTGAACGATTGTAGGGTTTAAAACCCCATTTCAGTTTTCCAGTGACTGGTTATTTTCTGGAATGAAGCATGATCAGTGCTACAAAATGGAACGTCCTAGGTAAAGTGGCACAGGTGGTCACCCTGGCCACTGCACAATACATGTTTGCTGAATGAATAAACAAAACAACTGCTTGCCACTTTGAAAGCAAGCATCATGGAAAAATATTCCTAAAACACAAAAAAGATTCTTACCTAAGGCTTTCTCTTCCTGGATTGGAGTGGAGAGTCTGTTGAAGCATAAAGAAAAAAGAAAGATCTAAAGGAGAAACCACAAAATAGGTAAATTGGAGGCCACCCCCAAGAGTCACAATAACCCTTGCAATATTAGAAGGTGGGACCCTAGCTCTGTGGTCCAGTTGTGTCAGCTTTGACTCATGGATTAGTTTTCTATTGCTACATAAACTCCCACAAACTCAGTTGTTTAAAGTAAGACCCGGGGGAAGTTCTTTGGAAACAGCCAAATAACAGTCTCTGAGAGTCTTCTCTATAAAAGCAATGGGGACATTAGCAAAAATTGTCCAAATTAACTTTTTCAGAACTCTGTAAAATTAACCAAAGGCTTGCAATGATCTAAGGAGAATTCAAGAATACCAGCTAATCTTGGCATGAACAGTGAACTGTAGGCATTTTAAAGTGCCCTATTTCCACCTTCCATTCCCAAGCTCCACTGAAGCTTTGAAAACCAACAGCTTTGCAAACCTTGTAACTAGGAATACCTAGTTACAGCCGGAAGCCTCACCTCCACTCAAAGGGGCTGAAAAAGTTTGGAGGTTTCCAAGAGTCTCTCCCCAGAGAACTGTCACTATTTGACCTGTCTGGCAGTTCCCTGAAAAAAAAAAAAAGTCAAAGTATTTGAATAGAACATTCCTCTAAAGAAGATACAGAAATGGTCAAAAGCCCATGAAGAAATACTCAGCAAAGGGGCGCCCGGGTGGCTCAGTCAAGTGTCTGACTCTTGATTTTGGCTCAGGTCATGATCTCAAGGCCCCTGTGGGGTTCCATGCTGAGCTCAGAGCCTGCATGGGATTCTCTCTGCACCCCCCTTCCCCTGCCCCTCCTCTGTGTGGCCCTTTACAGAAAAAAAATTTTTTTCAGAGCAGCACACACATGTTCTGTCTCTCAAAAAACAAAAACAAAAACAAAAACCCACAAGGAGATAACACTTTACCTCCACTAGCCAGACAATTAACAAGTGTTGGCAACTCCCCCACCACCAGAAAAAAACCCCACAAAACACACAAAAACAAGGGTTGGCAAGGATGTAGGCAAATTGGAACCCTCACACATTGCTGACAGGGTTGTAAAATGTGGCAGTCACCTTAGAAAACAGTTTGGTAGTACCTCAAAGTTACTCTTTGACCCAGCAATCCCAATCTAGGTATATACCCTAAGGGAAATGAGAAGCCATGTCCATGGGAAATTTGTACACAAATCCCAATAGCATTTATTCATAATAACTAAAAAGTGGGAAACATCCAAAGGCCCATTAACTGAATGGATACACAAAATGTGATACACTCATACGATGGAATATTATTCAGCCCTAAAAGGGATAAAATCCTGATAACACGCCACACCGTGGGTAGATCCTTGAAAACAACATGCTACATGCAAGCAACCAAATACAAAAAGTCACATACAGTAGGATTCCACTTACAGGAAATAGCCAGAAAAGACAAATTCATGGAAACAGACAGTACATCAGTGGTTTCCAGGGACCAGAAGGATGGAGAGGACTGCTAATGGGTACAGAATTTCTTTTTTGAGTGATGCAAATATTCTGAAATGAGACAGTGCTCCGGCTGCCCATCTCTTTGTCTACTGAAAACTCTTGAATTGTACACTTCAAAATGGTGAATTTTATAGTGAGGCATGTGTCAATAAAGCTGATAAAGCAAGCACCCATTTATCCGCTCTCGGTGCTGTAGGTCAGAATTCCGGCACGGATGGCTGGGGTCCAGCTCAAATGAAGCTGGTGTTTGGCTGTGTTCTCACCTGGAGCACGGAGTGCTCTCTCAAGCTCATTCCTGTCGTTAGCAGAATCCAGTGTCTTCCACCAGCTGAACCGAGGTCCCTGTTTACTTGCTAGCTGCCAGCAAGGGGCTGCTGGCCACTTCTGCAAGCCCCAGCCTCCCTTGTTGTGTCCCCCTCCATTTTCAGGCCAGCAGTGATGCTTGATGGAATACTTCCTGTGCTTCAAAAACCTGACTTCGGTTCCCAGCTGGAGAAAAATTCTGCTTGTAAAGGGCTCACATGACTCGCTGGGTTTCTGTCTTAAAGGTTCGCCAACTTGGCGCTTGATGTTTTAATGACACCTGTAAAATGCCTTCAAGGCAGGACCTATAACGGTGTTTGAATGAGTACTCAGGACGCTAATATATTTGCGTGATCTTTAGAATTCTGCCTACCACAGCCCATATCTATGGTCATTCTGCTTGGGGTGGAGGTAACCGTGACCCTTCATTTACCTCAAGATTCCATGTTGCTAAAATTGTGTCCAGCATTTTGATCTCTCCAGCTGGCCCATCTGTTAGGAATAGTTCACACGAACATCGGGTGTTGTTCTGTTCCAACCTTGGCCTCAAAGGGTCAGTGTGATGCCTTATGTGAGTTGAAATACCTCTGTAGGAGGGTCCACTGGGGGGCTACCAGTGGTGGATCTGCAGGCCGCACGGCCAGTGATGATTCCAGCTATCGTGGGGTTTCTCCTCTGGCGAAGGGCAAGCTGGGGAGGAGTAGCGTCCAGCCCTGTCAATGCGGCCTTGAGCCGGTGTCCTATCTTCCTCTTTGTGATCACTGCCATTTCAGGCTGGTGAAAACCCCAGACTTAACCTTCAGGTACTGAGTGTTCACGGTGGTGTGGTGGAGGTTGTCTGGAGGCACTGGTGGGGGCCATAAGTAATAACTTATGATAAGAAGCATCACACGGATACAGAGAAAAAAGAAGTTACATTTTTCCAGCACAGGATCAAAAGAGGGTAAAGCAGAGGCCTGGGTACTCTGTTTTGTTTCTTTTATATCACTCCCTAAAAGGATACCGGCAATACGCGATAAATACGAGTGGAACGAGGAACTGAGTGAGGGCTATTTCCAGGGCCTGATTGTGCCTGGTCTATAAAAGCGTCAAAGGCCTATTTCCTTTTAAATTGTTTTCTTGGAGTCAAAATGCAGATGATCTCCTCCAGTTTATGACTAATAGTGGATTTCATTATTCATGGGTTAGCACAGTCCCTAAGTCTGCAGAAGGTTACAAGACCAGGGACACATCAATTCTGCTCCACTCGGAGCCTGAGAAAGGTGACTGATAGGCGGGCCGGCTGCTCTCCAGGTCCTCACTCCCAAAGCCTAATCTTTCCATACGGATGCTGAACAGGCCTTGGGCAATTTGAGTGAGGCTCCCAATGAATCTTTTCTCCCTCAGAATAATCAAATTTTGAGAATGTGCTATAGGAAAGAGCTGTCACGTTCCATTAGGTTAGCTCTGTGACTTGCACGGAAATTGTCAGGTAACTCAATTGCCGTAGTCCAATCATTTACAGGCATAATTTAGTTCACTTAGAGTTAATGATTAATAACATGTCCTGTTTGGAGCTGTGGAAAGCAAGCAAGGAACTGTGGTGCATCTGATAGTTCACAGGGGCTACAGAAGCAGACTGCTAGGGTTAGAATAGGCATCCAAAGACTGTGATATCAGAGGAATGCTTATAATTTAAATTATACAATGCTCTATAGTTCACAAAGCAATGTCACTTATGGTCTGTCTTGATTCTCAAGGCAATGTATAAGGTCAGTATCATTATCATCTCCATTTATAAGTGCAGATACTAAGGATCAGAGGCAGTGCCTCATTCAAGGTCACTTGGCTGGTTTGTAATAGAGTAGAATGAGAAGCTGAAATTAAACTCCCATTATGGGTGGAATTGTGCACCCCCTCAAAAGATATGTCCCAAGTCCGAACTCCTAGCACATCAGAATGTGACCTTATTTGGAAATAGGGTTGTTGCAGATCAAATTAGTTGAGATGAGACCATACTGGAATAGGGTGGGCCCTCAATGCAATATGACTGGTGTCCTTATAAGAAGAGGAGAGAGACACAGAAGATACATGGCCATGTGGAGACCCAGAGACACAGGGAGAAGGTCATGAGAAGATGGAAGCAGAGACCAGAGTGATGCGTCTAAAGCCAAGGGGTGCCAAGGATCGCTGAACATCACTGGAAGCTAGGACAAGCACGGAACAGATTCTCGTGTCGCAGCCCTCGGAGGGAACCAACTCTGCTTGGGCTTGCAAGCCTCTAGAACCGTGAGAAAGAACTTACTGTTGTTTTAGGTTACCCTATTTTTAGTACTTCGTTATGGCTGCCTTGGGAAGCCAATATGGATCGTAAGAATAATAAAAGTTTCCATTTCTCTGGACCCTGGGTGTGGCCCATATGCATACTAGTATGGAGTCTTTTATAAACTCTTTAAGATGTATTATTATCAGTGACTTTTTTGTGACTTAACTGAGTCAAATAAGCACAGAGGTGGAGCTGGGAGCCCAGCCCCAGACCCGAATTTAAAACTGTGTCCTGTCCACGATGCCCCTGAGCCACGAGAGTGTCCAAAACGTTTGTGGCAGTGTTGGGGCAGTGCTCCTCAACCCTCTTGGGCTGCTCCTTTATTTGGGTTCTTCCAGGGACCACTGACTCAGTTTGAACTCCACCATGCTAACTTGTATCCTTTTGTTATGAATAACCACAAAACAGTGCCTGACCCCCAGAAAAAGCTCAGTATTTGTTCTTTGGGGAACAGGTAATAAAAGCTCCTTAACCTGTTACAGTCCATTGAAATTCACAAAGGATTTTCACATCGATTCTTTAATTAGATTGTTTACAAAAATAGCTTGAAGGATGCTTTGTGTTCCTGTCTTTTTCTTTTCTTTCTAACCTTTTAAAGAAGATTTTGCCATGTCATCAACCAGATAGTAAGCTTCTAGGAGGGAATGGATATTTTCTTTTCTTTCTCCTTGAATAATACTGGTTCTTGAATGGGTTTCACTGGATCTAGACTTATGGTCTTGAAATGATCGCCCAGACCATTCTGAAAATGATTATACAGAATGAATTGGAGAATCTCTATATAAAAATTAAAAATAGAACTCCCAATTTTTATCTCCCAAATCAAAGAAGCCATTACCAACTCTTCCTGAATGTTGCTGTGATCCATTTAAAAATTCTTTCCCTGCTTTACTAGACTGTGAGGTGATCCCAGCTGTCACTATTCCCTTTGGACTATGAGACTTGGGGATAAGGAGGGATCAGCCTTCCAGTTCAGTGCTCTGTAGTTCCTGGGGTCCTGGAAGATGAGAGTGCTCTTCCCAGAGTTTCACAGGCTAGGACTGCCTTTCCAGAGTCCATGAAATGCCACGGCCATGTTCTTATCATGTTCTTGGGTGACCACTAAATTCCTACCCATTTTAGCATCTTATTTATGTTCAATTTCCTCCCATATTAGTTTTCATGATGTTTTTGTCTGGCATAGATGCCCCAGGCAACTTATTCAAAGTTGAGGTAGGGAAGCCTAAATGGACCGTTTCAGATTTTTAGTGACACAAGAGATGTTCAGTATAATTCCACTAAGTAAAAGGAAGTGGCTAAAAATATGCGTAACGGGATCCCAGTTTTTAATTTTTCTTTCTGCTATTACAGAGGTGTGACTTCGAACAAGTTACCTATCCTCCATGAGTATCAGTTTTCTTAGATGTGCACAATAACATGTACCTCGCAGGGTTAACGGGAGGGTTAAGAGTGGTGCATTTGACAATCTTTAACAAACTTTGATGAGTTATACCTTGTGTTAGTTTACTAGGAGTGTCACAACAAATACCATAGACTGAGTGCCTTAAACAAGAGAGATTTTTTTTTTTTACTCACAGTCCTGGAAGCTGGAAGTCCAAGAAGTGTCCAAGAAGCTGGAAGTCCAAGGTGTCACAGGGTTGTTTCTTTTGAGGCCTCATCTCCTTAGTTTGCAGAAAGCCGCCTTCTCCCTATGTCCTCTCCTCACCTCTCTGTGTTTGTCTGTGTTCTGACTTCCTCTTTTTATAAGGAGACCAGTTGTATAGGATTACGACCTCATTTAATGTAATTACCTCTATAAAGGCCCTATCCCCCAATACAGTCACATTCTGAGGTACTGGGGGTTTTGGAGTGTTGGGGACACACAACTCAGCCCATAAGCATACCTCCTGCACAGCCCACAGTCCACTTCCACAAGGCTCCTGCTGTCTTCTTCCAGCACCGGCGGAAGCTAGTTCCTTCTGCCTGGAGCGTCAGATCAGCCTCTTCGGCAGGTCCAGCATCCAGCCCTTCCTCCCTTCTGAAGTTCAGCTCAAATGTAAGAATCTTTAGGAAGCATGTTTGGATCCTAACCTTAAGGAATTCATCTCTCCCCCTCCAGGACCCTGAGCTTTTCTCTTGTATCTGTATCAGAGCAATGCTGTCCCATATTTACTTCCGCATCCCCATAGGCCTAAGACAGGATCTGGCACATAGTAGGTTTTCAGGAAGTAACCAGGCAAACTGCATTGAATGTCCGTTAGTGATACCAATGCTTTCCCTTTGTCTGACAAAGCTGAGAAATGCCTTCATTTGACTGGTAATGGAGCATTCTGAGGGGGACAGACTGGAGCAAAGAGCACGGTCCCAATGAGCCATTAAGACACATGGAATAAAAGAGTTCATTGATCTTCCTTCTTGTTTATTTCATGTCTAAGAAGCCTGTCTTAGGGTGTGTTTGAGGCAGTCTAACATTCATGGATGCTGACATGAATGTTAAGTGACTCCTGATTTATAGATAGACTTTGAATTTTTAATCAATATAGGAAAAGCTATTTTGCCCAGGAAGTCTGGTGTATCATGTGGAGTGATTATTTAAACTACTTGTGTAGGAGGATAAATAGTGCAAAAAGGAAAGTCTGCTGTGAAAATGTGCAGAGATTATTTAAGCAGGGCTGTGTTTTTAAATGTATGGAAATGCATACACATACATTTTTTTCTGTCCCAACAATTTAATTTAAAATGGACTTCCTCTGGATACTGAGGATTATGGCACAACTAAAAGAGTGGCTATGTGGAATTATCCTCACCTCAAGGACGTTCCCTTACTCCCACCACCTCAATTACAAACACGTGAGCTCTTATGAAATCTTAAAGCAGGGGCGCCTGGGTGGCTCAGTCGGTTGGGCATCTGACTTCAGCTCAGGTCATGATCTTGTGGTCTGTGAGTTTGAGCCCCGCGTCGGGCTCTGTGCTGACAGCTCAGAGCCTGGAGGCTGCTTTGGAGTCTGTGTCTCCCTCTCTCTCTGCCCCTCCCCCGCTCATGCTCTGTCTCTCTCTGTCTCTAAAAAATGAATAAACGTTAAAAAAAAAAATCTTAAAGCAAGAAGCATGCCTCACACACTTCCCTTTTCCAGGCAAACCTGAAACAACACCAAGCCAGGTGATAGATAATCTTCTGTTAACAGCTTAAGCAGTGAAAGGTCCAACATGCTTGTACATAGTCTAGAGAGTTCTGTACTTTACAGCCTTTACAGCTGAGATGTCTTTTAATTTTTTTAAAATTTGAATTCCAGTATAATTAACTCAGTGTTAATAATAATTACTTATTACACTCAATTATAATTACTCAATGTTCACTGTGATTAAGTGTGGTCGTTAATCCCCATCACCTATTTCACTCATCCCTCCACCCACATCCTCTCTGGTAACCATCAGTTTGTTCTCTATAGTTTAGAGTTTGTTTTTTAGTTTCTCCCTCTCTCTCTCTCTCTGTCTTTTCCCTTTGTTCATTTGTTTTGTTTCTTAAATTACACGTATGAGTGAAACATATGGAGTTTGTCTTTCTCTGATTGACTTTTTTGCTCAGCATTTCTCTCTCTCTTTTGGTGCAAAAAAGGTGGTTTTATTAAAGCACAGGGATAGGACCTAAAAGATGGTTTTATTAAAGCACAGGGACAGGACCTGTGGGGAGAAAGAGTTGCCAGAATTATACTGTCTGGATCCATTTGCAATCTTGTTGCAAATGGTAAGATTTCATTCTTTTTTATGGCTGAATAATATTCCATTGTATATATACCACATCTTCTTATCCATTCATCTATCAGTGAGATGTCCATCTTTAAAAAACGAAAACAATTTTACCACTAATGGGCAACTTTAAAAAAATCCTCTGTTCCTTAGGCAAATTCCTTATACAAGTTCAGTAAAAGGTGTTAGGATGGATGAACATATGAATTGAAAATTGAGACTTTTTCCAGCAAACTTCCACATCTTCAGAAGTAATTTAATTTTGCTCTATTCTTTTTCTTTGATGACTTCACCATCTACCCAGCCTTCAGACAAAGGCTCGTAAGGGGTGCACTTGACACCCCCTCTCTTGTCTCCTACATCCTGTGAATAAGTCCAACAACTTTCCTCAGATCTGTTCTCTCTGTCCCATTCCTTCTGCCCCTGCCTCGGATCATCTCCTTTCATCTAGGAAGAGAGTCATAGTGGCTTAAAACACAAGATAGAAGTGTTTTTCTCTGTCATTTAATGACCCAAGCTGGGATGGGGCCTCTTCCTCTGCAGGGGCCCAGATTCCTTCCATTTTGTTGTTCTGCTGTCTTTAGATACTGTTCTCATCTGTACGGCCCAAGATGGCTTATCATCGAGCCTAGATTCAGGAAGAAAGAAGGGAGAGATGGGAAATGAGAGGGTTTATCCCTTTCTTTTGAGTCAGGACCAAGAGGTTTCTTTCACATGTAAGTAACACTCACATCCCCTTGGGCAAGATTAGTCACATGGCCTCCCTTCACTGCAGTGAGATGGCTGGGAAATGTAATCTTCATTTTGGACATCTTTACGTCCAGGTAAAAATTTATTTTACTTACTTACTTAATTAATTAATTTTCTTCTAAGATTTTATTTAAATTCAAGTTAGTTAACATACAGTGTAGAATTGGTTTTGGGAGTAGAATTCAGTGATTCATCACTCACATATTAAACAAGCCCTCCTTAATGCTCATCACCCGTTTAACCCATCCCCCCCATCCACTTCCCCTCCAGTACCCCTCAGTTTTTTCTCTATAGTTAAGAGTCTCTTATGGTTTGTCTCCCTCTCTGTTTTTCTCTTATTTTATTTTTCTTCCCTTCCCCTATGTTCATCTGTTTTCTTTCTTAAATTCCACATTTGAGTGAAATAACATGGTATTTTTCTTTGTCTGACTGACTTATTTCTCTTAGCTTAATACACATTCTAGCTCCATCCACATCACTGCAAATGGTAAGATTTCATTCTTTTTGATGGCTGAGTAATATTTCATAATATATATATTCCAGTGTTTACAGCAGCACTATCAACAATAGCAAAATTATGGAAAGAGCTCAGGTGTCCAGGTAAAAATTTTAATCTTTATGTAAGAAGGGAGAAAGGATATTGGTGAACAGTTTGCAGTATCGACCTCAACTCCTGACTGGCTTCTTTGCTTTCTGCCTCACCAGATTTCCCCTTTTCCTCAACTCACACCAAAGGTACTCTGGCCATATGTCTTTCTCTTTGAAAGTATTCAACAAGCTCCTTACAGCCTGTGGACAAACTCTTACCCCCCAACATGGATTGAACAGTTTTCTTCATATGCTGGTTCCTGTCTACCTTATCTTCTAGTTCTGTCATCTTTGCACCTTATTCTCTAACAACCCGGAACTTGAATAACGCGGTGTTTCATGCCTCAGTGCCTTTGCACTTGCTGCTTCTTCTTTTAGGGATTTTCTTCCACCTGACAAATTTCTAGTTGACTTTGAAAACCATTCTCAGAGGTCATCAGGGAGTCTATTAACCTTCCCTGTCACACCCTTAACCAAGAGAATTAATTGGTCACTTCTTACACCTCATACTATACTGTTCACTTTTGGTCCTTAATATATTATTTAGTCATCTATCACCTCTTCTACCCTATGAGCATTATCGGATTCACCTTATATTCTCAGAACTTAGAACAACATTCGCCACAGCATAGTTCAATAACTGCTTGTTTGCTCTTGACTGAATGAATGAATGGGCAAGTGACAGAATGATTGCATTATATCAGTCCCAATTTAGCACTCTTAACCTTTATATGGGGTCTCTTTCTTTTGGTTAGATTTTTTTTTTACGGTTTATTTATTTTGGCGGGGGAGAGACAGAGAGAGAGGGACAGAGGATTTGAAGCGGTTTCCATGCTGACAGCAGAGAGTCTGATGCGGGGCTTGAACTCATGAGCTGTGAGATCATGCCCTGACCTGAAGTCTGATGCTTAACTGACTGAACCACCCAGGTGCTACATATATGGGGTCTTCTTTCGATCAAAGGTACTATCAAGTACTTACTCTGCTTGAGGTTCACTTATTTTGTGTTAGAGTAGTAGCAGTTATATCTAATTTAATCTTTATAAATAGTTCTGTGAGGTAGGCATTATTATGCTTATGTTACAGATGGGAAAGTGAGGCACAGAGAACTTAAGTAACCCACTTCATTTCTTTTTTAATTTTATTGACTATAGGGAAAGTGGAGGGTGGAAGAAAGTAGAGTAGGCGTTTGGAAAGTAGGTTGGGCTGGCAGCTATGGGACTCTCATCCAGTTCTATAATGAATTAGTGTGAGTGTCCAGGGATATGGCCCTGTTCTGCTCTGGCTTCCGTTTTCCATCATAAGAGGGCTTGGCTCAATGATCTCTAAGTTTCCTTCCAGATCTAAAAGTCAGTGATTTTCTTACTTTTCTAATATAACAAGTTGAAATGTAACCCTCCTCCACACCAATATGCTACATGCACACAGCTGTGATTTTGCTAAAAATGGACACTTTCTAAATGTTAAAACAGTACATGGTAGAGAATAGTCAGTTCAGAGCCAACAAAACCGACTCTGCCAGAGGACTGACACTAAAGTAAAGCCCTGGATCCCACTCAGTATCAAATCTTCCCAGAACAGAGGATGTGACTTGGCATTGCTTTCACTGGAGCTTTTTAAAAGGGTACATCCAGATATATTTAACCACCAAATACATTTGGATCTGGGAGTATTGCAATTGAAATGTAGCTACAAATATACCCCGGATTCTCTCTGTGACATGAGTCCACAGTGTAGGAAATTCTATACAACTCCTGTGTGTGTTGACAAATTCCGTGTGTGTCTTTTCTTGAATTATATCAGAAATCTTGAAAGGTCTATAATACTATCTCCCAGCTTCCCTACCTGGGTTCTGAAACAATGAAAAGAAGACAAACTTGTTTAGCAGGTGGAGATAAATGTATCTCCTTTGTGGTGTCCAACCCGATATTGGAGAAAATGGCTTCTACTGGTGGCCAAGGCAACTGTCTACTGCTGATCCCTAGAATCAGGCAGATAAGAACCCAGACCTGCTAGATTAGGATGAGCCTTTTCCCAGCAAGTGTATAAGTTAAGCATTCTGAGTGTTTCCTTATAAACTCACTATGGAGAGACTGCTAATTATCAGCTAAATCCCGTCTTCCTGTACAGTAGTACATTCCCCACTTTTCAGTGGGCATGGTGGCTCCTCAGAATAAAGACTACATTCCCCAATATCCCTTGCAGCTAGGTGTGACCCTGTGACCCAGGTCAAGGGGGATGGTGTGGTGGGGTGGTGATAAGAGCAAGTCTGCTCAGTTTCTAGAAGAGTGATTATCTGAGCTTCTCTGCCCAGTTTTCCTCATCCCTTCTGCCAAGACTAAGGAGCTGGAGTGTCCATTTGGACCACGAAATGGAAAATGAATTTTGACGATGGCATACAAACTACAAATGAGCCGGGGGTCCCGGAGACTTCATAGAAGCCCTGGACTACCTATCTTGTACTTATGTATGGTAGACAGAGACAAACTTTACCTTGTTTAAGCCACTGTTATTTTAAATTTCCTGTCACTTAGGGCTGAGTCTAATTCTTTTTTTTTTTTTAATTTTTAATGCTTATTTGTTTTTGAGAGAGAGAGAGAGAGAGAGAGAGAGAGAGAGAGAGGAGAAGGGGCAGAGCGAGGGAGACACAGAATCCAAAGCAGGCTCCAGGCTCTGAGCTGTCATCACAGAGCCTGACACGGGGCTCTAACTCACAAACTGTGAGATCATGACCTGAGCTGAAGTCGGATGTTTAACTGACTGAGCCACCCAGGTGCTCCAAGGCTGAATCCAATTCTAATTGATATACTCTCCAATCAGATAAATCATTCCATCGCCTTGGGTGCTAAGTTAGGAATGGGGTGACTAAGGTTGGGGAGCAGCCTAGAGTGTTACATTAATTTACGTCCCTCCACATGGGTAGGGAAGAAGAGTTCTCCTTCTGACAGGTTTACTCATTCAACAATTATACACCATCTGCTATGTGCCAAGTACCCTAAGAACTTTACAACTATTATTTTTCAAAGTTTATTTATTTTGAGAGAGAGAGAGAGAGAGAGAGAGAGAGAGAGAGCGAGCACGCAGAGAGGGGCAGAGAGAGAGGGAAAGAGAATCCCAAGCAGGCTCTATGCTGTCAGTGCAGACCCTGATGTGGGGCTTGAACCCACAGACTGTGAGATCATGACCTGAGCTGAAACCAAGAGTTGGATGCTTAACCAACTGAGCCACCTGGGCCACCCTACAACTATTAACTTATTTAATCCTCACAGCAATCCTATCAGGTAAGTATTAATAATATCCCCATTTCACAGATGAGGAAATAGAGACGCAGAGAGGTTAGGTAACTTGCTCCAGGTCGCATTGTCTGGAAGTGAAGGAGCTTGGAAACTAACCCAGGAAGTCTAGATCTAGAACTCATGCTCTTCACCACAAACTAGGCAGTTTCTTTTGAGGGACAGACACAGACCTTCTTATATTATCTCAAGTTAGAGATGTTTGCTTTTAGGATAGATGGAGAGGTCAGAAAAATAAAGAATTATCTCAGTGGTCACCTGAGAGGTCTGTCTGGTTACCCTTTCAGCGGGATGGGTCCATCCTCCTAGACTATTGTACTAGCATTATGGTGACTCAGTTACTCTCCATCATAAGTCCTCTACCACCTGTGGCTTCCGCCTTTTGCCTTCTCGGTGCACACACTTCTGTGCACCCTATTATCCAGTAATGATATTACCTTCTCCATAAAAAGGATTGATGGGATCAGCCTGTTACCTCCAGTAATGTCCAGTCAGGTAAGGTGTTTGCACCAGTCACTGTCTTTGGATGGTCCATCTGGTGACCCCCTCCCCAGGTCACCAAGAGTGCTACAGGCTATGCCGCCCCCTTCCAGGACTCTGCCACACAGTTCGCATTCAGTTTCTTCAAGCAGGAGGTGTGCCCAGCAGAGAGTTTGGACATGCTGTCCTTGTTATCTTTTCTTTGTTAGTCTTTTGCTTTATAAATGAAGCCAAAGACATAAATGGGATATTTAACGTTTACTCTTTCTTTTCCTGCATCTCATCAAAAGAAGATGGAATGAGCTTTAGTTACTTACTAGTAATTTAATCAATACAGGTGGACTACATTTTAAAACAAAGGCTAAGATTTTGCTAATAATCTTTATCTACCTTAGTTTTCTATTGCTGCATCAATAATTACCACAAACTTAGTTTAAAACAACATCCATATACTATGTCGCAGATTGTGTAGGGCAGGAATCTGGGTATAACTTAGCTGGTTCTTCTGTTCTGAGTCTTACAAGCCTTAGGTCATGAACAAGCTGGGATCTCATCTGGAAGATTGACAAAGGAAGATCCCTCAGGTTGTTGGTTGAATCGGTTTCCTTGAGGCTATAGAATTCATGGGAGCTGGCTTCTTCACAGCTAGCAATGGAGAGAAAGACTGTCTGCTGCTTTGAGCCTCTGACCCCTTAGTCCTCTTAATGGACTCATCTGATTAGGTCAGGCCCACCCAGGATAATCTCTCTTTTGATTACTTAATTGAACTGTCAAGGAATTTAATTACATCTTCAAACCCCTTCACTTTTGCCATATAACATAACTTGATCACAGTTGTGATAGCCCATCACCTTTGCCATGTTGTGTTGATTAGAAGCAAGCTATAGGTCCCACTCACACTTAAAGGGAGGTGATTATCTAAGGGCGTGGGTCATTGGGAGTCATTTTAGAATTCCACCTATCGAACTACCCGTATGGAATCCTTTCAATAGCCCATGCACCTGGCTCTCTCCCTCCAAAATCTATTTGTCATTCCCTTGC
This sequence comes from Acinonyx jubatus, assembly GCF_027475565.1. Taxonomy (NCBI): domain Eukaryota; kingdom Metazoa; phylum Chordata; class Mammalia; order Carnivora; family Felidae; genus Acinonyx; species Acinonyx jubatus. Next base: position 129,239,961 of record NC_069386.1, on the reverse strand, counting down.
TCTCCTTTTCCTATAGGTTTATATACTTTCTGAGACTTGCTTTATTTGTTACTTACTATTATATTGCTAAGATTCATATGTGTTGGTATGTGCTTTTATAATCTCTTTACTAACTGCTACATAATATTCCACGAAATGAATTTTTTTCATAATATTCGTTTGCTCTCATGTTAATGGGTATTTGGGTTGTTTTTAGTTTCTCTGCTATTGGAAACAATGTTGATGTGAACATTTTTTATAGATATGTAAGACTCTGTTTTCAGAATATATGTAGGAGTGGAATTTCTGGGTCATGAGACATGACTGGTCAACTTTAGTAGATTATGTCAACTTTCCCAAACTCACATTTCCATCAGCAGCATGTGATAGATTCATCCCCAGTACTTATCATAGATGATTGTTTACATTTTTGCCCAGGAAAGGCATGGAAATTGGTGCCCCATTCTGGCCTTGATTTGCATTTTCTTCCTCACTAATAATGTTCAATGTCCTTTATATGGTCACTAGCCAAGCGTTTACTCTTTAGTGAAATACTCTTCCTGTCTTAACCCGTTTTTCTATCATTTGCATTACTTTAGTATTTCTCTGTAAACGTTCTTTTTAGATATTCAGCTTGCTTTTCTTGTCAGAAACATAAAGGAGTTGGCTTCTGAGGACAATGGCTTCTGAGTTCCTTCATCTGTGAACTAATAATTTGTGTTATGCTCACTTCTCGAAGCTGACGCAAAGAGCCCATGGAAGAATGTACGTGAAAGCACTCTGCACATGAAAAATGAGGTAATAACTTGTTTCAGGGTAATATAGGCATGATAACTGGCAAATATGGAAACATTCAAATTTGCTTTTTAAAAAATGTGTATTCATTTTGAGAGAGAGAGAGAGAGAGAGAGGGAGAAAGTGCACGAGTGTGGGGGAGGGACAGAGACAGAGGGAGAGCAAGAATCCCAAGCTGGCTCCACACTCAGAGAGAAGTCCAACACGGGGCTTGATCTCACCACTGAGAGATCATGATCTGAGCCAAAATCAAGAGTCAGACGCTCAACTGACTGAGCACCCAGGCACCCTGGGAAGCATTCAAATTTGAACTGGGAGGCAGTATAGTGTGTTGGAGAAGCACACAGACTTTTGCACCAGATTGTCTGGGTCCAAACCTTGACTCTGGTTATGAACAGTGTGACCAAAGGAGACTTCTGTAACTTCTATGTCTCAGTTTTCTAAGGTATCAAGTGGGGATTTTAATAGTGTTTACCTGACAGGCATTTTTTAAGGAGTAAATAAATTAAATATAGCTAACACTGAGAACAGTGTCCAGCACATAATAACCACTATATTAATATATATGGAGAGCATTATTTCATGTGGATTTCTAGGTCCTGCTGGATGCTAGGGCAGTGCTCTGCTTAGCAAACTGGGGAGAATCACTTTCACACCGCCGCCCCCCCCCCTCCGATATGTGTGTACTCTTTCACTCTTGACTCATTTCTAACAGGTCAATGTGGATTTTTTTTTTTTTCTTTCATGGATAACTCTTCCTTGAGTAGTGGATTAGTAGCTGTGGAGAAGTAAGTCAGACCATTGAAATGCACACATATCAACATAATACAAATAACATATAATAATAATACATCATATAATTCTGTCTCTAAGCTCTCCTCCAGCTTTCATAGCCTGTGATTCCATAAGGAATGTTGAATTACTTTTACCAGACTACCCAAAGCTGGACGACAAGGCATGATAGGACTTAAATTGCTCTGCTTTGTTGAGTCTGAAATTATGTTCCGAAGCAACAGTCATTGTGTATGTAAAATGGACTGCCAATTATTTGAATAAAGAGAAGTAATATTGTCCTGTATTAGCTGTCTTTCTTTCTCCATTAATAAAATTCATTTGTTCCCATTTGTTCACCTCTCTTTTGTTCTGCCAGGCCTTTTTTAATCCATAGATGCTTTTATCTGCTGCAGACAGACTGAAGGAGTCTGATTCTTCTAGCGAATATATTTTTAGCATCAATTAAAGCTTATGTCGCCTGCTTTTCTGAGCAACTGGCACCCTGCATTGTTCAGAACCACCTGCATTCAGCCTTCAGGGAACTGTACTGCTTTGCTAATGGCTGAGCTATCAAATGGAGGCATAAACACTGCAGGTTGTAAGCTGGAGAAGGTAGCTAATTATGCTAAACAGGAATATTAATAATGCAAGATGTGCAAACAAAAACACTCTTACCAATGCATCAAGGCATGATTCCTCTTCTCCTTTTTCTCACTCTGCACCCTCTACTCATCTGAAGGACATGATAACAACAGAAAGGGGGTCTCCTCCAGCAGACCCTGGATCCTGAAAAGCAAGAGATGAAATTGACAGTGAAATTACCCATTGAAAAAGAGAAGCACCATGTCGGCTTCCGTTGGAGCTGGACTTTTATGAAGGATTTGAAAACAACAGAAGTGTGTTAACTGGTAGAGTTTCTCATAGTGACTCAGGCCAAAGGTCGGGGATATTGTCAAGTCTTGTCAGAGATATTCCAGGCTACTCCTTTCCAGCCCAGAGCAAAGGTAAGTTTGATACGTGGGCAGGTAAGATTTGGATCCATTGTGAGGAACAAATTCTTCTTTCCTGCTCTCCCAAGTAAAAGGATCTGAATACATGTCGTTCTCAGGAGAACCTGTCAGCTGATACAAACTGGATCTCTTAGACCAAGTCCCTACATGAGTCTTAATATGTCATTGGAAGGCATTCTGATTATCTATTGCTGTGAAATCGACTACCCCAAAATTTATCGGCTTAACGTAATCTATTATTATCTGCTATGGTTCTGTAAGTCGACAGGGCTCAGCTTGGCAATTCTTGCTTGGCATCTCTCATGCAGTTGCTGTGAAATAGCTGCTGAGGCTGGAGTCATCAGAAGGCTCAAATGCACTGCATGTCTAGGATGACTTCCTCACTCATAGGTCTGGTGCCCGCCTCTCCAGCTGAACAGCCTAGATTTCCTACATGGCAGCACAGCACTCCAAGAAAAAGGAGTGGCCTGGCATAGCACCACTTCTGCCACATTCTATCAGTAAAAGCAGTTAAAGGCCAATTCAAACTCAACAGAATGGAGCGGCATGTGGATACAAAGAAGGCAGGAATTGATGGTGCCATCTTTGGAGACAAGGTACCACAGCAGGTGCCTACACCTCGGGAGGTTTCCCAGGAAACTTACCCTTTGGGAAGCACAGAAACTTTCACTGCTGGGGCTGGCGGAGAGACCTTCCTGTTTAACTACTATTCATCCTTCAGCTCTTAGCTGAAACACCAGTGTCCCCAAGATGCCTTTCTAAGGCCCCACCATTAAATTAGATTCTCTTGCATGTTTCCTTCATTTCATTTTATCACAGTTTATAATTGCTTCTTTCCATGATTATTGACTTAATGTGTGTCTCCAACACTGGACTGAAGATCCCATGAGAGCTGGCCATCACACTTGCATCGACTTGTGGGGCCTAGCACGGTGCTAGCTCTCAGTGAGAGCTCAAGAAACAACTGTAGTGGATGAATGAATGGATACGTGGTGAACGTATCTGGTTTTCCCATTTGGCTTCAGTGATTCACATGAAGTTTCCATAAAAAGGAGTCAGAATGCCCTTTCATTAATTTGTGACGTTTTAAAGCCAATATATACTGAGTACCACGTGGCTACTAGACACGGCACCGGACCATGGGGGTAGAACCCAGGACAATAAGGGAGAGGTGAACTCTGCCTTCAGAGTCTATAGTCTATGTGGGAGGGCAGACAAATAAACATACTACTACAATCCAAGAGAAAAGTGCCAGAATGGTAGGGTAGGGTAGTGTTCATAGTGTGTGCTGTGTTTCCCGCCCCCTCCCCACACATACACACACACACACACACACACACACACACACACACACACACATACACACTCCTATGGAATTTCATACATAATTTCAGGGCCCGTTGATTACTCCTAGTTTAGATGCTGTAACATTAAACACACTGCATTTATACTTGCAGTGGTATTATTTTGGGTTTATTTAGAATGACTGGGGAATGTCCTTTTTTGATGAGAAAATTAAAAGTAAACTTGCTACATTTTAGATGTTCATAATAATGGAAAGCTAGAGTTCACACCAGAAGAACTGGGCTCATCAAGGGGTTGAAAAGTTTGCAACATGTTCCCAATGTCAGAGCTAGAAGTTAGGGTTTTTCACTTTTGGACCTGCTTGCATTTCAGATCATGCAAGCCAAATTTACTTTTGAATCTACTCTGTTCATAGTCCACAAGTATTTGTCTAAATGTGAGTAAAATACAGAGCAGTTGCAACATTGCCCATTGCAAAAATGCCGAATTTTATTGTGTCAGGTCAGCTGCCTATCCCACTCTGAGAACAAGAGTGAACTTCTAACATACCGGGATAGAGAGTATGGAGTTTGTTATCAATGTTAAGTGATTGGAGGGTTTTGAGTGGAAGAGAGGTATGGTCGTATTTACATTTTAAGGAGACATTCTTGCTTCTGAGTGGAGTTTCTTCAGATTACAACAGTTTAAGAATAAAGCGAGAAGACCAGTCAAGAAGCTTCTGCAATCGGCGAGGGTAACATGAAGACTGCAAGCAAGTGCCTCGAATAAGAAGGGATTTAAAATCCTGTCATATTTGTATTTCTAAAAGCCAAGGGGGCTTAGGTGTTTGGGAATGTGAGAGGTGCCTTCAAATACAAGACGGGCTGTCATGTCACAGATGGATTAAAATTATTCTGAGTCCCCAAAAGGCAGACCCGTGCAAGGAAACCACAGGGCATGAGATTTGTGCTCAGAATAAGCAAGCGTTTTCTCTCAGAGCTGCACAAAGATAGAAGGGCCTTCTGGGAAGTCTGGGAGTTCTCATCCCCAGCACTGGATGAGCAGGGGCTTGGAGGACCCAAGGGAGGAGATGGGGAGCATCTAGGAAGGATGTTGAACCAGATGATGCACAGGCTTACGCTGAGATTCACTGATTTTGGAAACTCATAAATGTAGCAGGATTGAGAGCTGTGCATAACCTCATTTTGGCATAACACCACTAAGATAGAGAAAATTCATAGTTATGTTCTCTATCTTGAGGCTTTTAGAGAACTCCCATTTTTTTCTTTAATCTTTTTAGAGAGATGGTGTAAGGCTCTGGGTTTAAGTTCAGGCTCTGGGTTTGGGAAACCGAGCTCAAAATTCTCTGTCCCCACTTGCTAACCGCCTGAGTGTAGGCAAATAATTTAATAATTTAATGTCTTTTCATTTATCTATTGAATGGGGATAACACTGCCTATTTTCTATGGTTGCTATAAGAGATCATCTGTACAAAGTTCCCAGCACCTAGTAGGATTTTAATACATGGGAACCAGAAAAACCAAAAAAAAAAAAAAAAAAAAAGCCACCACCCCCCAAAGCAAAATATTTTCTTGTGTTAGCAAATGGAAAGTAGCTATTATGTGCAGGAAGTGGGTACTATGAGTCACAGTGATGGAAGATGGGCAAGCGGACATGCTCACTGATTGAATCAATGGAGTGCCAATTCCAGGATATTATTCATTTTTTCCCTTCAATTTGATGCATATTTAAAGATAACCATTTATACTAGTTCTTAAAACACTCTGAGAAATTGGCAATGGTTTAGAGGCAATGATGCATGATGCTCAGAGCTTTCTCCAGACTGGTACTGGGAAGCTAGAGGGAGCAATTGGGACTCTTCCATGAGCGCTGGTCTTCCCGTGAATAGTGGGGGGGGGGGGGGGGGGGGGGGTTTGGTCTTCAAATAAGTATGATTCATGGTTTAGCAGAAAAACTGCCAAGTTCCCCATGAAAACTGAATAGCAAGTCAGTTCATTATACACAGTTCCTACATATACTGTAGTTTATTGATATTATAATCTGTTCCCAATGAATGCAATTAACAAATCCATTTAGGAAGGAGTGCATTAGGGATTTTGTTTGCTTTTGTTTATCCTTTAGGTGCCTGAATGATGTTTTGCAAATGAAACCTGCCTCCCTTCCACTACCTTTGGGTTTCTGTTCACTTCTACACATCCAATACCTGTTACTGTACCCAGCACACTTATGGTTCTTGCTAATATTTGCTGACTGATTGGAACTGTCCTCACTATGTGTCTCTGGGCGCCTTTGCCCACTCAACACAGGGATGCTCAGAAACTGGTTATAAAGTTGTCTTTATGTGTATATCCACTATACCCACTATGCATGCTCCCTGAGTCCAGCAGCTGTGGTTCTCAACTACTGCCAACCTTGACACACAGCCTCCATAGCTCTTTATATCGACAATGAACGACCCATTCACATCAATGCAATAGTGTGAATAATCTGCTTGTGCACGTGACTCTCTGTTTTCTCAGGGTTTCCTGTAAAGCCCCCAACCTGAGAAGAGCAGATAACTTCCCCCATGCTTTTAAGAGAGTGACAGGGAGCTGGCAGACATGTTCTTAATGGCTTTCTAAGATAACCTTTTTTTTTTTTTAACATTTATTTATTTTTGAGAGACAGAGGGAGACAGAGCACAAGTAGGGGAGGGGCAGAGAGAGAGACACACACACACAGAATCTGAGCTGTCAGCACAGAGCCCGAGGTGGGGCTCAAACTCACAAACTGTGAGATCATGACCTGAGCCGAGGTTGGACGCTCAACCGACTGAGCCACCCAGGGGCCCCCTAAGATAATCTATTGATCCTGTTACTATCACCATCCATCCCTACCCACTCCAACCATCCTGTGTAAAGTGAAGCTACACTTTTGAAGGGAGCACACCCAATAGTTTATTGACATGGGGAATCTGGGCCTCATGGGGAGTGGTGTGGCATTCTCATATCTCCAGATCCAAGTAACATAGAGGTCATAGAAGCCAAGTCAAAAAAACTGTCATAGGGTTTTGTTGGGGGGGGGGGGGACAGTGGGGAGGTGTGCTTCAAGAAAGGGAGACTGACAGTTCCCTGGCTGGATGCTAGCTGAGCTCTGAACCATGGCAGCCATTCTTTGAGGCTGGAGTTTAGGAGGCTTCCTGAACATAGAGAACAAGGCTTAATTACAACCTGGAAAATTCTGGAGGTAGGAGGCAGATGGTACAGCCTGCAACAGCTGCAAGAAGAAAAAGGAGGAGAGAATATTTGGCCTACCTTTCTTTGCCACAGAAGGTGGTCAAGCTTGAGCCATTGTTTTGGTCAGTGTGCACCACTATAACAGAATATCATAGACTGGGAGGCTTCACAGAAATTTATTTCCCACAGTTCTGGAGGCTGGGAAGTCCAAGATCAGGGTACCACCATGCTTGAGTTCTGGTGAGATCTCTCTCTCTCTCTGCAAATGGCTGTCTTCTTGCTGGGTCCTCACATACCAGAGACAGGAAGCAAGCTCTCTCCTGTCTCTTCTTATAAGGGCATTAACCCCATCATGGGCGGTCAGGGTTTCAACATATGTATTTTGGTAGAACATAAACCTGATCAGGGAAGGGTGATTAGTGGAGGCAGGAAAAAGGAGAGGGACAGAGCTTGGCATTAGATACGAGGCTCAAGTTTTGTTTTGTTGGACAGGACTTTATAGTATCTGAAAATTAGTTTTTACACCTGAAAGGAGATTATTCATGAGACCAAAGAAATCAGAAAGCCACAGTTTCTGCCTGGGATGTCATCAAAATGTGCAGAAAGGATCCATCAGAACATGCTGGAAGCCATGGAAAGAAGAAAATAAAGCTGTTCTTATTTGTATCCTTACTGAATTCATTCATTAAACTGCTTCTACGTGCAGTGTAGACATTACTGAAGAATTGATAGGCAAGAGGGAAGAGAGGACAACATCGCACACAGCAGATTGCCCCAAGCATTAGACATGCTTTTCCTCTCTGTGGAGTGGGTGGTCCTCAACTCCCTCATGATGCTCGCTCTCTTTTCTCTAGCACAAACTTGCATACCCTTGCATGCAGGCCCCTTAGTGACCCCTGGTGTGAAGGGCGTGACATCAAGGTTGGCATGCATGGGGAGGCAGTGGACATTCTTGCACACTTCCCCCAGACTTTCTTTTGCCAACAATAAACTTGTAGCTAGCTTTACAGATTGATCTCAATCTAATAGAATACACTTCCATTTAGGTTAAAGTAAGGAGGTGTTGTGCTCAGAAAGGAGACCAAAGACAATTTCTTAAGGTTATTCTGGATTTCTGGATTCTCAGTGAAATGACACTCAGTGGGGTATCTCAGTTGTTAGACATGAAAAGTTCACAGTGACATTAGGTATGTGCTTTTTATACCCTCTTTCCAAACTCCAGGTGAATTTCCTATTTTAGGATATCTTCTCTCCTTAATTTAAAATTGCTGAGCTCTATCCTATTCAGTCAGTGTGAAGGCTGTGTTATAGTATCACCACACAATAAATCAAGAACGCATTTGTTATTTATGAGAAAAAATAAAATAAAATAAAATAAAATAAATTGCTGAGCTCTAACATTATTATCCAGATGGTTTTATAAAATGATTTTGAGTTCTCATTTGCTTTTAATAGATGAGCTCATTTGGATACGAAAATTTAAAAAATAACCTAACAGTATCAACTAACACAAGTGACAGTCATGGGTCTTTCTATGGAAATCACAACGAGATCGTACGTGATTGGGTAGTGTTAGATCCATCCTTCAAGATGGCCTCTTCACAGTATGGTTGTAGTAGAAGCTAAAGAACAATAGCATTTAGTATTTCTAAATTGTGATGGCCTTCTGACACATTCTACTCCAGTCTGTCCAGGTGTGTAATCTTTGAAGTCAGGGACGTGTAATCCACCAGTAATCCTGTGGATTATATCTGCAAAATATATTTTCAACCAATTCTCTTCTCCCCACCTCCATTGCCACCACTTTAGTCTGGACACCTAAGTGGCCTCTTTGCTTCTAATTTGCCTTTCTTTGATCCATTCCCCACATTGCAGCTGATGTGATCAAACAGCAAAAACAAAAACAAAAAACAAGTGGGTTATGAAGGTGAATGTCTCTTCTTCAATAACTAATAAATGAGAGTGGGGGAGTACAGACCAGCCAGGAATGCATCCGGTTGAATAAATGTTAAAAATTCTCTCATTCCTTGTGCATCTCTCCAGATTTGGGAGTATAGGTGAGAATGCCCATACCCTTGTTGGCAGAAAGCCTCCTGGAGGATGCTTAATAGGTTAGGAACAGGCTGGGCTGAAGTCTCCCCTCTTCCACATTAAAGCTCTTTTTCCCTTTTTTGGTAGATAAAAAAAGTCCTGTTTGGCTCTGAAAACTATTGTTGAGTTTATACCAAAGCCATGTTGCCCATGGGCTGCTTCCAGACATTGGCTGGCTGTGCATGGCAGAGATTAAACAGGCCCATTCCCAAGAGATGTAGGACTCCTCCGATGAGCAACCCTTGGCTTCAAGACACTCCCATGGCCTTGCCTAACTTTTCTTAAGCTGGATGGCTATCTAGGAAGCATCCACCCAACCTTGCTTCCTTCCTTCATGCAGAGTCAGACCTGCATCATGATCTGATGGCTCTCTCAGCCTTTCCCGGCACCCTTCCGATTATCCCCCATAGATGTTCCCCCTAATAAATTTCTTGCACATTTAATCCTGTCTTGGTGCCTGCTTCTTGGAGGACCCAGAATAATGCACTGGTGCACAGGAGATGCTTGATAAATTTACTCAGGAGGTAAATGGGAAAACTGAATTAAAATTTGATGCTTTCCTCACTTTCCTCTTTCTGGTCCTTTGCTTCTCTGTGCCCAACTCCTTGTTATAAAATAGCTGCATCTGAGGAGAAGCTTTGAATCATCCTCCTCTCAAGCCAGATGACTTTGGCACCTAGGACAGTTTCTAAGGTGATGGAATCATAAAATTGCATGTAAATTCATTAAAAATACTTTTCGTGGTGTTCTTGAAAGGGTTAAATTAAATCAATATAAAGACTTTAACACAGATCCTGAAACATAGTAGGTTCATTATATATAGATAAAATGTGGTGGACACATACCAGAGGGTCTCATGCGTCCATCTGAAGCAACACAGTAAATGTACATACATCAGCAAAGATGCATCACAAATTATACATGTTGATTAACAAGAGGGCTACTAGTCGGATCTACTGTTTATATTTGGTTGGAGAATTCTGAGTGCCTATGGTAGGCCCAGAAGCCGGAGTTCTTATTCCTTATGATATTTGACTATGAAACGGATTTTGGGTTGCAATCAGAGTCATGGTGGCAGCTGACACTTTCCATACACTCAGCTTATGTTCAGTAACTTGCTGAAGATCACAGAGCTAGTATAGGAGAAGATGGTCTTGTCTAGGTGGTAGGGTTGGCAGTGATATGAAGATGGGACGTGAGGCAAAGAGGAAGCTAGGGTTAGCTGGAGCTCTCTTGAGTACCATGTTGCCCTGGACCCCAGTGGGGAGTCATGGCTGCCATGGCAACGCTGGAGTTCTTTCTCTGCAGCACCTGGAGGCAGCATCCAGTGGCAGGCAAGTGTGGGCTAAGTCCAGAAACCCAGCTGTTATGTAGCTTTACCATTTAGCAGTGTGGAACGTTGGGGAAGATACTTTACTACACCATGATCTCTTCCAAAAAATGGAAAAGTGCTACCTATTCAGATGGCAGTATGAGATTCCCATGAAATGATACACGTGTTCTAGTTTCTGTGCTAACAAACCTTCCCAATCATAGTGGTGTAAAACAGCTCACAACCCATGAGTTGGGAATTTGAGCAGGGCTCTGATAGATGATTATTTCGGTCCTTCTGGCAACCGCCTGGGGTCACACTGGTATTCAGCTGGTGGCTAGCTTTCTCTGGAGGGTTAAAAGGGCTTTATTCACATGCCCGGGGCCTTGGTGGGGATGGCTGGAAAATTGCACTCAGCTGGGCTGCTCACCCTCTCTGTGTCATCTCGAGCTCTTCCAAATGAGCCATCCATCAGGGTAGTCTGATTTCTTATATGCAGACTCAGAGCTCAAAGAATGAGCATCTATACAAATAGGAAACAGAAGCTACTAACTAGTCTCTTAAGACCTGGGCTGGGAAACTGGCACATCACTTCCTCCACATTGTATTAGATAATCACAGAGCCAACCCAGATTCTATGGAAGGGGCCATAGAATCCACCTGTTGGTGGAAGGTGTCAAAGAATTTGTAGCCATCTTAATACACTACATTATGTAGTGTAGACTGCATGATTATTAGGAGTGTAAGCTCTGAAGACAGAGTGTTTTGGTTTCACTACTTCCTACCTGCATAATGGACATATTACTCATAAGAATCCTACAGCTCAGTTTCCTTGTCTGAAAAATGCTATAAAAATAGACTATCCCTTCTAACGCTCAAAGAATCTCTTTGTTTCCTATCTTCGAATTATATTACAAAAACCTTGAAAGGCATCAGACTCCAGAAAAGGGAGAACAGAGAAGAAAATAAACTTGCCATTTAAAGGTTTCTCTCACTACCTAGGAAACCGCTCCTAAGTAAAATGGTGTAAATCAATTACCATTTATTTATATAGAAAAATTCCTGGGCATTCCCAGACCCCCAAAATCACCTCTTTTAGGCTTTTCTGGTACCTTTTCTGGTACCACATCTTGCTAACAGATGCACAAAACAAATTAAGATAAAGCACAGATGCTCACAGACATAGTTCATAGCCCTGTCGGGGCTTGATGATGAGATGCTGAGATGCTGTGTGGTTCCCAAGAAGGAGCCTGGCATCTCCCCTCTTGCTGCTGGGGGTGAGTGATGCCCCTATAAACAGCTTGCAGCAAACAAATGCTGAATGCTATTTTTGCTTCATGCTTTTTTTATTCTTTTGTATAAGCGAAAATCCTCTTCAGATTTCTTTCGGTTAGCCAAAACAGGTGTTAATATAAGTCTTTCTTAAAAGCAAAGTGGTGTCAGGCAAACTTCTGGAAAGCGGACGTACCTGTACTTAAGTGTATTGAGACTGTTCATTGTGTTCTTCATACCAGGCTAATTATCATCCACGTGTTTCCTCATCAATTGTCACAAAAACTCTAAAAGGCACTGATTGTCTCCATGTTTTGAAATGAAGAACATTTGAGACACTGAGGCAGAAAAGCTGGTCTAATAGCACACTGCTAGCAGGTGGCAGAACAGGCATTGCTCCAAACAGAAATGTTTTCCTGACTTCAGGTTCTGTTTGTGCAACAGCGAGAACCTCTCCCCAAGAACTGTTTTCCTTGCGACACATCCTGAAGGGTTTCAAGGGCTCTCATATCTAAAAGCCAACAGCCAATTATCTGAGCTGGTAAGGGAAGGTATTGCAATAAGCTGGAAAGCATTTTTCCTCTCATAATCCAGTATATTCTAACTTTTTTAAAAGGCTGCATGTACATCTTGATGATTACTTTTATCTTGGGCCCATGATCCCTGATCGTTTAAGAACTCTGACATCCTATCATTTCATAGGCAGGGCAGCCTAAGAGAGAAGGGAGTTTCACAAAGTTTCAGAAGTAAACTTCTACGGGCACTTGGACACAAAATGATCATTTTCACCACCCATTTATGGCAAGTAATACTGATTTTATATTTATATTAGTGACATAAATGTTGCTTTAAAAAAGTTTAATGTTTATTTTATTTTTAAGAAAAAGAGAGAGCAGGGGAGGGGCAGAGAGAGAGGGAAACAGAGGATCTGAAGTGGGCTCTGAGCTGTCAGCAGAGAGACCGATGTGGGGCTCAAATTCACGAACTGCAAGATCATGACCTGAGCTGAAGTCAGATGCTTAACCGATTGAGCCACCCAGGTGCCCCATAAATGTTACCTTTAAGTAAATTTAAATACAAATGTCAGTGAGTTTAAGAAAAACAAATCATAGTAAGATGGTGACTGGCTGGGGCACACATTAGGAATTTTTAATTACTGAAATTCGGGAAATACTGGTGCAGTAAAGATATCCACTAGATATTGGGGGTTAGGGTAGATATTAAGATCTAAATGGAGAGAGGGATAAATATAGAAACACTGTATATGAGAGTCATGTTCAGTCCTGAAGCTGCTAATTAGCTGCCAGACTTTGAGCAACTTCTATAACATCCGTTACAGACATCAATCAGTCTTCTTATTTGCAAAATTACAGAATTGATTTAATTTATGCTGAAAATTCAGTTTTTGCTCTACGATTTTGCAACATTTCCTCTCTTCTTCCAACAGACCATTTCTTTATTCAGAAATGAAAAAGAAAAAGCAAATTTGGATTGTATTTTTTTATGCGTCTAAAAAAGTAGATGACAAGGCTTGTAACTCAGCACCTTTCCCTTAGAAACAAAATTTAAAATAGCATCTAGAGTGGCGATGGTATCTGTGAACTTCATTTTTCTTCACTGACTTTCAAATATATTTCTGTGAGCATCATCAGTCCCTCATCATAATTATATCTTCAGCCAACATCATAAAATATGACCAATATTATCTATCATCATTATTCATTGAAATATATCATCAAATACTGTTCCAATCCTCCAAAATTACACTGCTGGTAATATTGTTGTGTATGTCACATTCCAACAAATTCGTGAAAATTCAAAAAAGATATATATTCTGTATATCAAATTCAGAAAATTTTGTGTAAAAATATGTGAAGGAAGCATCCTAAATGCAGAGACATTTCTTGTTGAAGCCAGTCACTGAGATGCCCAATCAGCCCTCAAGTAGCATCTCTCAGCAGTCACTGACCTTGGAGTTGACATTTTCCCAAGTGGACAGGCTCTGAGTTATTGGAAGCTTTCGTTCAGCTCATCCCTCAAGTCCCATCAAAGGGGCTGGGGGCTGGGGGAAGACAAAAGACAAGAGGAAAGACCAGCCACCGCATTCAGACATTGGATCATCTCCCAGCCATAGTACTAGTTTTGGAGGCTGCACCTATGTTCCAGTCTTGACACTCACAGGTAGTACGGTTGTGAGTCCAGAGCTGAAAAGAACCAAATCATTTCTAAGATGACGACGCTGTGTCCTATAGAAGTTAAGTGGCTTACTCAAGGTCACAGGGTGAGGTAGTAGCAAAGTCAGGACAAGAACCCAAGTTGCTTGCCTCCTGTGAGTTCAATGTTTTTCAATTCTTATTCTAAGTTTTGAGCAGGGAGAGAGTCATAGGAAAATACATGTCATCTCAAGTCCCTACTGTCTCCTGGCCTGACTGGCACACAACCAGAGTTGCCCTGACACTTGAAGTCTATCCAACTGGTCACTGATACTGCCACCCTTTGTTTTCTTGAGAGTTCTTAGAGACGCAGTTGTTCCCTATGCTCAGAATGACTGATGCAAATGAAAAAGGGCCAATCTGAGTGCCAGCTGTGATGCCTGCAGAAACTATAGAGCTGGCCCAGACAACACAGATGTGTGGTGTCCCCCAGGCTCAGCAGCCTGGACTTCCCGCCGTGGGCTACACAATGTACTCATCATTCTAGCAACTGTGACAGAAGAGGGTTCTTAGGAGACCTAGGAAGACTTTTCCCAGACGTTTTCTAAGAGTTTCTACAGTTGCCATTTATTTTTTCAAATAATAGCTGAATACCCACTCATTCCTTGACCCATTTCCCATTTATGCATTTATTCAAACATTCAAGAAATATTTACTGAGCACCTCTTAGATGCTTTCATCATGATAATTGCTAGCATCATGCTAGCAACATGGTAGTCATGTATATACATCAGTAAATCAGACATGGTGGCTGCCTTCAGGGAGCTCCGTCTATTAGGGGAATCAGTCATAGAACAGTACCCATGTAATGAAGGGCTATGGGTGCTACAGGAGAGGAAGGATTTTCATTGGCTTCACGCAAGCTTATTTCTGGACCAATCACTATAATCAAGGTTGTGTGGTATTATGACTGGCTACACTTGAATAACATGTCCATGGCTGGGAGACTGACAGCTCTCATCAGAACCACATGTTTGTTTTAGGAAAGAAGAATTCCCCAAAGATATGAGGGTTGGATGCATGTGGAGGGAGGAATGTTGTTATCAGAAGAAGGGAGAAAATTGGTTATGAATAGGCTGAAAGAAAGGATATACCCTAATCTCCCCTGGTAAACATTTCCCACCCTATTTCATCATGCCAGACATGTTTTTCTTAGGAGCAAAAGATTTGCAAAATTAGAAATAAGGTTTATTTAACATATTTTCAAATGGCAACACCAGTGAAAATAAAAAGGCTCCTACAAAGTTAGGGAAAAATGAATTTTCCTATAGCCATGGTAGCAAATGGCTACCAGGGCCAGTTTTAACCTGTTCCCATAGATCAAGGCAACAAATTTCAGTTGAACATTCAGTTAATGGTTAATGAATTAACTACTCACAGTTAGTGCCTCACTTCTAAAAGTCAATCAGTGATGGACTCACTCTAGTATACACATCAGGACTGCTAACCGACCAATAAGAATTGTACCCAAGTAACTCTGCTTCTATAGGTTGTCAACCCTTTACTGAAAGTCTGCCAAATTCTTGAACTCTGTGCTGCATCCAAACCCAATATAACATCAATGCTCTGTTTTGCTCAGAGAGACTGGGTCCAATCAGCTTAACTCCCTTAGTGTAGTGAGCAATAAAGTATTACATACATACATTAGCAAAGTCCACTAATGTAACACTTCACCAATTTGAGTGAAGTCTAGAAACCTTACTTCCCGGTACATCCCTTTACCCTCCCCTATCAATAACGTAAGTGTCTTAACTATTTTTGCTACATACATTGAGAACCACATTAGACAGTGTTAAAAAATTTTGCTTCAACTATCAAACAATATTCAGAAAACTCAAGAGGAGAAGGAAATTCTGTTGTATTTATCATATTTTCCCTCTTAGTATGTTCTTCCATACTTCCTGATAACCTATGATACCTTCTTTAAAATTTGCTTTAACCATTCTTTTAGGGTAGGTCTGGTGGGGATGAATTCTTTTAGTGTTCCTTCATCTGAGGATATCTTGATTTCCTCTTCATTCTTGAAAGATACCTTCTCCAGATGAAGAATTTTGAGTTGACAATTCTCTTCTTTCAGCACCTGGCAAATGTGCCACTTTCTTCTGGCCTCCATGATTTCAAATGAGAAATCCATTGTTCTGATTGCTTTTTCCCATACTGATAATGCATTGTTTCTCTCTGGCTGTTTTCAAGATTATTTTTTTGTTTTTAGTTTCAGAAGTTTTGACCATGATATATCTTGGTGTAGATTTCTTTGAGTTTATCTTATCTGGAATTTACTCAGAGTAACTTATTGAATATGTAGTTTTACAGCTTTTTCTTTTCTTTTGCCAAATTTAGGAAACTTTTAGCCATTACCTCTTTGAATACTTTTTCAGCCTGCATCTTCTTTTCTTCTCCTCTGGGACTTGGTATAGTCCCACATGTCACTGAGGCTTTATTTTTTCAATCTTTTTTGTTGTGGTTGTTGTTCCAATTAGGTATCTTCAAGTTCACTGATTCTTTCCTCTGTCCCCTCCATTCTTCTGTTGAGTCCATTCATTGAGTTTTTTATTTTGGTTTCTGTAGTTTTCAGTTCTAAAATCTGCATTTTGTTTTTCTTTGTATCTTCTAATTCTTTGCTGAGAATTTCTGGTTCTTAATTTGGTTCAAGCATTTTCATAATTGTTTGTCAGAGCATTTTTATGATGGCTGACTGACAGTCCTTGTCAGATGATTCTAACATCTGTGTCATCTTAGTGTTGGCAACTGTTGATTGCCTTTTCTCATTCAGTTTGAGATCTTCCTAGTTCTTGGTATAAGTGATTTTTGACTCAAACCTGGACATTTTGGGTATTCTATTATAAGACTCTGAATCTTATTTAAATCTTGTATTTTAGTTGGCTTCCACAGATGTGATGGTGCTGCCTCTTCACTGCCAAGTCGGGGTGGGAGTTCAGGTTCTCTCCTTCCTTTCTGTTGACCCCAAGGGGTTGGGGATCTTTGTTACTTTGTTGCTGCAGAAGTGACACTCCAGACTGAGTTAGAAAGGCCACCCAGCTTCTATCAATCTCTGATGGCACTTACTTAGAACCTTCAGCCACTAGGTGAGAAGCCTGGATACCCTAAAACTGCCCTGCAGAGAGAATATATGAAATAACTACATAGAAAGGAGAGATTCCTGAGGATCCCCAGCTGCTCCGGTTTCCAACTGCTTGAGTCTTCTTAGCCCAGGTACCAGACATGTGAATGAAGATGCACTCAAGACGACCCAGCCTCATCACCACCTGACTGCAACTTCATTAGAGACCTCAAATGAGAACTGCCTATCTAGAGTTTCTCAGTCTTGTGCTGGGTACTTCCTTGTAGGGGCATTATACCATATTTAGCAGCACCCCTGGCCACTGCTCACTAGATGCCGGTGGCACTGTTTCCAGTTTAACAACTAAAAATGTTCCCAGAACTTCCCATCTACTTGCTAGGTGGGATGCTTCCTGATCTATGCATCGTTTAGTAAATCCACTTAGATTTTCAAATTAAAAGAAAAAAAGTCTCCAGATGTTTGCAAAAGTTCCTTGGGGAAAAATCACCCCTACTTGGTGAGCTGCCCCAGCCAATCCCCCCGTACTGATGAACAAAATAAATGATTGTTTTAAGCCTTTGTTTGGGGTTGTTTTACAGCAATAGATAATCTGAGGGGTGTGGGGGATGCAGAACATCATCTCCTCTACAAGCTATCTGATGCTATCTGAAGAGTTGGATTCTGTCAGGGACCTGATCAATAGTCTGTTCCTACTATCCCTGGAATTTTTATTATGGGCTATCTCTGGCATCTAGATAGGAATTTATCACTTATAGAAGGACCTGTAGAGAATTATAATTTTAAAACACATATCCTTATACATAAAATATACACAAGGCGATTAAATGAAAATAATAGGAAAAATTGGAAATCATTCAGGGAAATGGTCAAGTTATTGTTTTAGTAAGTTGAAAGTGTTTGCTGATTTCATTTTTTCCCCTTATCTTTCTAAAAACTAAGAGAAAGAAGCACTTTGGAGTTTTATTGTAAACTAATTTGTGAGTGCTACATGTGTGTGCGTTCCTAAATTCTAAGAGGAATTTACAACAAGGAGTCTTAAATGAAGGACATCGAAAAATGTCATAAACACAGTTTTATTTTTATGTAAGTTACAGAAAAATTCCCCCTATGGCCAAGGACCTGACACTCCATCATAACTCAAAGGAAATATTTCTGTCAGAATGAACCTGATGTAGCTCAGGTATTTTTGCTGATTTAGCAACACACCAGGATAGTACTTAGAGAAAGCAATGAACCAGGAATATAACTTGAATAGTGGCCCGTTGATCAACAGCCTTATTTCTCATGAGTTTAAAAGTTTCCTGTTTAAGACTCATAGTTCTTAAAATCCATATCATGCATATAAATGATTGCTTGTTTTCCTTTTTCGTTTCTTGGCAGGTAGCAAACCCATGAATGGGATCAAGTTATCAATCAGCAAATTAAAAAGGAAAAAGGGATGGGGCAACAAAACTCCCTGGATAACCACCACTACGTTCTTAGATGTTTGAGGATTCCATCCAACGAGTTTGACTCTTGCAATTGAAATAATGGTAAAAGATCATTATTAGCGTTCCTAATGGCTGATAACGGGTCAAGGGAGACGCTAAATATCTTATGTCACTCCAGGTGTTTTTTTTCTCAAGGTAAGGAGTGTAAATCTAGATTGTGGTGGCAATACACTGCTTTCTTGAGGACAAACAGCTCTCAAAAACAGCACATCTCTTGAGACAGCTTTTGCTGTTGTTTTTAAGGGATCTGTCCTCTGCAGTAAGTGGCTGCCATGGGGCGGGTAAGTTTTATTTGGGGGAATGTTTATTTATCTGCCTGATGACTCCCCAAGAAATCATCAGAGGTCCTTGCGTGTAAGGACCCAGGACTACTGGCATGCTAAGGATAGTAGGCAACCTCAGGAAAGGTAAGTTGCCAACTATGACGTGCTGAGTCACTGCCACAAAATCAAGCTGAGTTGAGGATCTTTATTATGAAGACACATCTGTCATGTACCTCTACTTCTTCAAGATTTTCAGTTTTTAACAATTAAGCTGGAAACAGCTTCTAGTATCTGAATATCAGATGTACTAACATAGCCTAAGGAAATCATGTGTTGATAGAGTCAGTTTCTTGGTTCCTAGCAAATCCTGAATCACTTTTAATCACTAGGTCAGCCCAGGGCCACTGAGTGGTGCAAGTGATTTGTAAGCCTATAGTGTGAGAGTACATCCTGACTCTGTTTTTGAAAGGCTTTCATTTTTTTAATCTGTTGTTTCGACTCCTTGTGATGGCTTCTACAGTGTGACCGGGAAGCAACTTATCTGCAAACCACAGTCATGAAGAGTGAGGTCTCTGTTCCTCCTAGAGAAGTAGCTCCTTGGAGCAGTTTATTAACATGCTAACTTCTAGACAGATCTTAATTCTTCCTGAGAACTCAGAAATATACCAGGTCACTTTCAGTCTGATTTCAGCCACTTTGGAACTTAAAGGTTTGGGTCCACATAGAAAGGGCACTGACTGGATGGATAACCCTTTCAAACTAAAGTACACTGATTAATCATGGATTTGAATCTCAGTAGTCCCACAACGCAGCTGAATGATATTGTGTAAGATCTTAACCTCTCTAATCTATGGTTCCCTTTTATGTACAATGAAGAAAAAATAATACTTTTTCCTCTTATGGTTGTTATATGAATTAAATAACATAAAGTTTGTAGCTCAGATTCTGGCAAACAATAAACCCTTGGAAGATATTAGCTATTGTAATGATTGCAAATAATCATGGGGGAAGGAGAATCAAGTTCAGTTTATTACAGCTTGAAGAGCTGGTAAAACAACTCTTGTTTCTTATTCTAATTGTAGATAGTAAGAATGTTTTGGGATAATATATAACTTTAACTTGGAATACCTCAGTGGATAGAAAATAAGGCAAGGTCAAATTTTAATTTTCTAAGAATGATTCCAACATGGTATAAATTATGGATTAAGTATAACTTTTCTAAGGGTAGAATATGATAAGAATTTATTAACTAGAGACACATACATTTCTATCTTTTAGGTGCTTATTAGAAAATAGTCATTTTAGTATGTCTAGGATGCCCACTTTTCTCCAGACATCTCAACGTACAGTGGGACTTGTCCCTCCCACATGTGCTACAATTGAAACTAGTCCCTGCATCAGTTTTGGTGTAAGCAGAATCCCATGCTTTATTCTTGCTATTTTGGACTGTGACTCATGTCTTCTTGTTCCTTAAAATTATTGTTGCAGGGTTAGATTTCCTGAAAATTTTGCTTGTTGAACTGAGTGATAGTCGCCTTTTTAGTTCCTGTGAATAATGTTTTGTTCCCCTGAAAAATGTAAACCCCCAGATAAACTGTCTCATCTGGAGAAATTTCAGTGATGATGAGAACACTATGGTCTAGCAGAAAGGGCAAGCTCTCTGAAGTCAGCTAGATATGGGTTTTGGTCCAGATTCCACCCTGTCCAGGCTGTGTGGTCATGGGCAAGTATCTTTCTCTCTCTGAGTCTATTTCTTCACCTGTAAAATGGGAAGACACTACATTACTACATGCATGCTTTGCATGCAGTTTACAGTAAAAGCCCAACATATGTTGTCTCTTGTTATTAAAATTATAATTACACCCTGGACTATTGTAATCTGGTAAAGCTGTCGAGACCATGTTATGCTACAATCATAGTTATGAAGTAATGAGCACAGTACCTATTTCCAGGGTAGGAACTCTCTAAATGATAGCTGTTAATATTATCAGTAGTTTGCTCCTTGCTTATAGACTCTTTCAGGGTTGTGTTGAGTCAGTGTGTGAGGGAAGAGGAAGAAGGAGGAAGCCTGATATGTCAATGTCACCTCTCTTAGGACTTTGAACAAGGTCATCTCAACTCTCTTGCAGGAGTTCAGTGACAGTGATAATGATAATAATGAGGATGAGGATGATGGTGGCTCGTATTCACCGGGCACTTACTCTAAGACAGACACGGCACTCAGCGCCTTCTCTCATTTGTTCCTCCTGACAAATGTGTGAGGTACAAGCCTGCCTCTCCCCAGAACACACTTTGAGCTTCAGGTACAAGGAGTTTCTCTGGGGATAATCTCAGGAACATGGTGAGGGACTGGGAAATGACACCAGGGAGAGAGGAGGCCAGGAAAGAGTGAGGTGAGGAGTGGATGCTGCTGTAGGCAACTGGGGTCTAGAAGCACAACTCTCGCAGTGGGTCATTGGATGTTACAGTAAGCGAGGCCCCTTGCGCATCTATTCTTTGGGGCCTAGATCATTGCACCCTAACTACTGGGGATGCAGGGCCATATTATGGTCATTGATTTAGGGAGCATACTATATCTTGGAGGATAACACCCATCTCCACAGGGTATTATCTCCAATCTGGTGCTTCAAACTGTCCAGTTGCCCTGATGGTGTGGGACTAGTGATCCTTGCTTAAAAGCTCACTGGCAATATCCTTTGCTGTAAAGTGAGTTAGTTGGTCTGAAGTGAGAAAATTATTTTCCTGACAGAGCCCCCTCTTTTGAGTCCAGGCTAGGGAAAAGCATCACATTCTGTGTCTTTATTACCTACTGTCAGAACTCCCAAAGGAGAACTTGGCTTTGCAAGACTCAAGCAGCTGGCAGCGTGTTAGGAAACAATTGCACAGGTACCTGTGGTGAGGAGGGGATATGAATGCAAATGAGAGTTGGAGGGGCAGAGGGATAGGCACAGGGTGCTCAGCCAAGACGGGAAGCTCGATGCTGTTGGTAGAGGCTCCCAAAATAGACTGCAGAGGACGGGCACTACTTGTAAAAGGACAAATCCTGACGCCCGGGGTCCAATTAAAAGAATTCTTACAACCAGCACTATTCTTGAGCCAAAGCCAAAGCACTGCCCCACCAAAGGAAAAATTACAGAATCCATCCTAAAATTTGGTTGCAGAAAGAGATCATCTTGTCCAAATGTTCCATTTTATTTAATAAATGAGAGAAATGGGATGGGGAAGATGGAACCACTGTCCATTTCAAGCACTTGGGAAAAAACTGGGAGTGGAAGGAGTTTGTATAGACATGAAATCATCAGTTTGGGAGGTTTCCTGAGTGGGATGAGGCTCACAGAACAGAGGACAGAGATCAAACAAAGGCCACACAGAAGGAGGCTGGGTCAACAGGAATAAAGAATGCTTGGGACACCAGGTGGCAAATGCAGATTGTTGTCACAGATTGTTGTCCTGTGCTGTGCACAGGGACATTAGGGAAGCCAGCAGCATCTAGTGCATCCTGTGGACTGGGAGGGATGGGGGAGCCTTTCTAGGGGAGGTTAGGACAGAAGTGAGTCTTGAGTGACAGTCTGAGGGAACAGAAAGAGCCTAGATGTGGACTCAGCAGGACTCTGCCCCACCACTGACCTGGGATGAGTTATTGAACCTTTGAGCCCCATCTCTGAGAGTTGTAACGCCTTCCTTATATTGTTTAGGTCAGGGGGCTGGTGCAGAGATACAAGCTGTGACTGAAAGTGTAAGGGAAAGTGGATGATGGGCATTGAGGAGGGCACCTGTTGGGATGAGCACTGGGTATTGTATGGAAACCAATTTGACAATAAATTTCATATTAAAAAAAAAAAAAAGAAAGTGTAAGGAGCTCACTCAGCATGCATTCCAACTCCTCTATAGTTTGCCTCCCTAAAAAGCCAGAAACCACGTTCCCCAAACTTCCTGGCAGCCTGGTTCAACATGTGACCCAGATGCAGTCAAGCATTTGCACCTTCATACAAATAGGCGGCAGGAATGAGCAACATGGCTGCTGCTGGAGGAAGCAGTCCCTTGCAACAACTGCAAAGGTGGGGACATCTAGTTCTTCTGGGATCACTGGGGTAGAGCTTCTGGTGTCTGGTTCCTAGGCTCACAGGAGCCAAGTGACACGCATCAGTGATTCTGCTCCAACACTCCCATGATACAGTGGGCACTGCTCTGTGAGCCTTCCAAACTGGGCTTTCTGGCCCTCCTAAAGCTTGTGTTGTCTCCTAATATCTTATAACAAACCCCTTTCTGCTTTATCAGCACAGAGTATACTGTTTTCTGCCAGTAAGAAGCCAGACAGATGTCATCCTTCTCCCCCAAATCCAGGCCGTCACCAACTCCAGTTAATGCAGTATTTTCAGCCTGTCCACTTCCCTCCTTCCCGTCTGCTGCTTCCCTGGTTCAAAGCGTTACCATCTCTTGCCTAAGTCCCATGCACAGGCTTTTCATCCACAGCCTCCCAGGGCTCAGTATCTCTCTAAGCTCAGTATCACCCCTACTCCAATTCGTTCTCCTCACTGACACCAGAGACATCTTTCTAAAGTGCTCATGACACTCTCAGTGCAAACTCCCCTCCCCACCCACATACTCTAAGCTTCAGCCACGTGGGGTCACTTTCTATTCACAGACTGTACACTTGGTTCTCTTATAACTAAGCCTGGGTGCATTTGCTCTTTCCGCCTAAAGCACTCTCCTCTCCCCCACCAGAACTTTTACTCGTATTTCAGGTCTTAGGAAACATTTCTTGACACCTCAAGTTCAAGTTAGGGGCCTTTGTGCTTTTATAGTATCTCCAAAACATATTGTACATGGTGCTTATTTATCTGGATTCCTTCCTGGACAAAAAGCCCTATGAGGGCTGGAATCTTGTCTGTTTAGTTTACTATGCCTCCCAAATCTGAGACACAGCCTGAAATACGTGGCCACTCAATAAGAATGAATTAAGTAGAGAATGGCACCAAATGCCCCAGAAAGGTCTGAAGTATAAGGATTGACCATTGTCCGTGAGTATTGGCAACCCAGAGGTCACTGATGACCTCAGCAGGGGAAGTTTCAGAGAAGTGGCAGCCAAACCCAGCTCCCATGGGAGCAAGGGGGACGCAAACATTGGAAGGCCATTGGTTTGTCACATCAGGCCTCACTCTGTAGCTGACCAAGTTGTTCTGATGATGTCAGTGGGCAGGACAGGCAATGGAAACAAGAGGGCATCAGACCTACAAACTGTTCAAATTTTAATTTTTTTTTGAATAAGAACAACAATAACAGATTATAGTTAACCTGTAATAATGAATCCAGTCTGGATTGTATTCAGCTTTGTAACACAGTCATAAAGTATCATTTTTCATATTATTTGAAGGAGGCAGAGGGTCCTGAAGACAAAAGTGTTCAGGGCCCCTAAGAAGTGGTAATGCAGCCCTGAGCAACTTTGCTGACTTTCCAATCTAGTCCTGTTTCTGAGATTCATTTGTCACGAACTAGGTCACCCTCTTTCTTCTCTCGGTCTTTGGTTCCGCCCCTGGATCTGGCTCTTCCTGGGTTGGTTTGGCTGGGGGCAACCATATCCTCTGATATCTAACAGACTGTGGTTCAGAAAGGTCTTATCAGAGGGCCCTGACAAAGGAAAAGTGACACTGTTTTTCATGATTTTCACAAAAATATTGGGTTCCGCCTTTGGGCATGTCTGTTTCTGTTTCTGCTCAGGGCTAATGAAGCCTGTAAAGATACAGTAAAGATACAATCTTCCTGGAATTGTTGAGGGAAGACCCAGCCAAAACTCTGCCAACACAGTGCAGTGTCGGGCGGTAAGTCCTGACTTTGCTCGGTGAAGTCATTAGTAACTTCCATAGATGACTGGATGGATGAAGTAACCCAGGGAAAATAAAAAGATTCCCTGGGTGATGATGACTTCCACTCCAAGCTCATTAAGAGGAATAAAGAAAGCTTAATCAGAAAACATGCTAACTTGCACACTCCTTTCCCAACAAGGTAGGCTTTGTTCTAAGTAGAGGTCTAATTTGCTTTAGACAATGCAGAATATCAAACTGGGAAATTTCTCAACTTTACAAAAATCTCAGCATCTAGAAGAGGTAAAGTTTCTCTGAAGCCCATGCTCAGTATACAGGGAGTTGCAGACAGAGGCCAAAACAAAGACCGTCTTCCAAGGCTTTTCCTTTTGGGAACCATCTATAGCTAGGACACGAGATCCCAGTTTGTGGGAAATGGAACTAAAAGTATGCATGCTCCCACCCTACCCCATTCTATGGCTCTAGAGCAAATGTTATGTCTGCTCAGAGATTCTGCAGGTAGAGTTTATCATACGAAATCATTAATACATTCATCCTCTTAAGCTCTTTCAGAGCATGGGATGCTGGTATTGCAAATGTGAATAAAACTCCATCCCTGCCTGCTTTGCTGGCACTTCTTGTAGCCTGACGTCGTACACATTTACTTGTTTATGTCTCTCTCCCCTCACTCCTTGTACCAATACAATTGTAATCTCTATGAGAGTGGGGACTTTTCTCTTTTGCTCACTGCTCTGAATTTAGTGCCTAGAACAGTGACTGGCATTGCTAAATAATTATTGCGTGACTTTGCTGAATGAATGAATGAATGAAAGAAATTATTTTATAATAATTCTTAATCCTGAGCAAACTGCTAAAAAGATAAGCCCATGAGCTCCATTCAAAGAAGTTTTTATTACAATTCCCTAAGAATTTGGCTTGGAGAGCATTTATAAAGATGCGGTAAAGTTAACATGGAAACACCAACACTGTTCTTCAATAAAAATTTCACATAAATATGTAACAGGGCATTGCAGACCTCTACATGAACCTCTTACAGGTTATTCACTTTGAGGAATGTGAGTTTCATGTGAACTAGTAATTGCCTTTTGTAACTTTTAAATATAGCACTTGCCAGCTCAATAGTGTAATTCACCTTTTAGCTGTTTAAAGTAGTAGTTCCTTTGTGCAAGACTAGATCCCTTCCTGGGAAAGATTGATGTTTGCAATAATCTCTGCATATGTTCAAAGACTGGTTGGCCTGTATTGACATTTAAAAAGAAAAAAAAGACTTGAATTCTGAAGCAAATCAACAAAGTCTCCAGGAATGAGCCATATGGCTTTGGAAAATAATCGGATAGATGGAGTTCAGCCTTAAGAATAGCAGGTATAGAGGGGGGCCTGGGTGGCTCAGTTGGTTAAGTGTCCTGCTCTTGATTTTGGCTCAGGTCATGATCTCATGGTTTGTGAGATCTAGTCCTGTGTCAGGCTCTCGGCTGACAGCCCGGAATCTGTTTGGGATTCTCTCTCTCCCTTTCTGCCCCCCTCTCTCTGTCTCTCAAAAAACAAAATAAAACAAAACAACAACAAAAAACAGGTATAGAAAATTACCATGTAGAGTGACTGCCTCTTGATGCCTGGGATTCTATTATTGAAGAGTCATTCCTTTGGGTCTCAAATGTCCTCTTAATCTTTTGAGTTTTCCCATATAGAGAACAAAGATACTCTAAGCCATCATTTGCTAACCATATATCTGGAGGAACCTGACAGAATTATGAATTAATGAAGTGGGGGAATGTATGACACCAGGGAGTTGAGGTGGGTGGTGAGGTGGCGGGGGGGGGGGGGGTGGACCATGACGTATAGATGCCTATGCTACCCAGTTTCTAGCCAGAAACACCTTTAGACTTTTTATTTAGAAGGATGGCTATCTATCTGCGGATGGGAATGGGATGGGGATGGTAGTGCTTGAAGCTAAGTCTGCACAGCAGTTTAAATGAAATAAACACAACATCCATTTATCACATCAAGGAGTGGGGAGAAAGTTACTGATGGAAATTATATAGAACAACAACTAAAGCTTCCCTAAGCTCTATCTTGTTGCTATCCCTGGCTCAAGTCCATTGTTGTCCTGTGAGAACCGGGCCCAGAATTTTACTGTTAGAGCAGTTGTTCTTTCTAAAGAAGCTAAAAATCCCAATTTTTATGGGAAATGTCCTGGCTTTGCTGGTGATAGTTTAGGTCAGGGAGTAAAAAAAGACCACCATGATAAGGTAACATCTGAGTACAGTCTTGAGGAGAGAGAATGTGAACCACAAGCTAACAGGGGTAAGAGTCTCCCAAGGAAAAAAAAAGAAATACTCAGCCCTGCAGTAGGGGTGTGTTTGAGAGTCAGCGAGTGGCCGCTGCATCTGGAATGGATGAAACTGGGGGAAGAATGGAAGAGACCAGGGCAGAGGAGAAGCAAGGCAGGGAGGTGGGCAGGCAGAACATGTAGGTGCAGACAGGTCTAGGAAGGCCATTAATCAGGCCTTGATGGGGGTAGCGCAGGAAGCCACTGGAGGGCTGTGACCACAAGAGTAGCATGAACTAACTTGGGGGTTCTAAAGTTAGAACTGCTCTGGCTGATGCTGGGGAGAGAACAGTTTATAAAGGAACAAGAGAAGAAGTGGGGGGAAAATCAGAAGACATACTGGTTTGGATGAAGTTTTGCAGTGACAATGTTATCCAGGTTACAGTGGCTTTAAATTGAAGGTGGTTTCTCTCTCACGTCTAAGTCCAGAGGTTTGAATCTAGAGGTAGATGGTAGTTTTATTTACCAAGTCCTCAGCAATTGGAAAACATTCAAACTCATTGCTCTAAGGACTCACCTGAGGCATGACTGCAGATAGGAACGACTAAACATAAGAGTGCTTCTCTGCAGGCTAAGGAGTCATCTGTGTAACAGGAAGCAGGATGAGGACAAGATAAAGTGGGAGCTACAAAGGGTATCTTCCAGCTCTCTCTTAGAAAGGGTCCCAGAAATTTCATAGACATTTTTGTTTACATCCCCTTGTCTACACCTAACTCGAAGATAGATTAGAAAATCTACATCTGGAAGACCAGGAACCCAGATAAAAATTCTACCAGTACAGAAGTGGGGGGATAGATATTGGGAGGGAATGAACAATTTTGATCATAGGCTACTGTTGCAGTAATCCAGGTGAGAGATGATGGTGATGGAGGTTGTGAGAAGGGGTTGACTTCTGGATATAGTTTGAGGTAGAGGCAAGAGGATGTGCTGTTGCACTGGATGTAGGGTGTTAGGGAAAGAGAATAGTCAAGGATGATGAAGGTTTTGACTTAAGAAACTGAAAAATGGAGTTACTTTTATTGAGCAGGCTTAAGAATAATCAGGAGTTTGATTTTTGGGAAAGTTGGTTTTAACACCCAAGTGGAGATGTCAGAAAAGCAGTTGGATGTACAAGCCTGGGGTTATAGAGAGAAGTCTGGTTTAGAAATAGAAATTTGGGATCTGTCTGTATAGATATGGTATTAAAAGCTATGAAACAACAAAATCACCTAGAGAATGAGTGTAGATAGGAAAGAGGAAACAGAAGATACTACGCCCAAGGCACTCCAAAATTTAGACACTGGGAAGATGAAGAAGTGACTAGTAAAGAAGGCAATCAATCAAGAGAGAGGGCTCCTTAGAAGCCAAGAGAGTAAGTATTGCAAAAAGCAGTAACACACCATATCAGATTCTGGTTGAATAAGATGAAGATTAATAATTGAGCATTGAGTTTGGCAACATGAAGCTTGTTGGTTATCTTGATATGAGCTGTTTCTTCGACATAGTGAGGAAGAAAGCCTGCCTGGAGTGGATTCAAGGGAGAATGAAATTAGAGAAGAGAGTAAATACAGAGTTGTTTGTTTTTTTTTTTTTTTCCTCCTGGGACATACCTATAAAAACCATCAAATAAAGGAGACAGTAGTTGAAGGAGGGTGTGGAGTTAAGTTTTTTTGCTTTTTTAAAATGAGATTTATTGCAGTATGTTCTGTATGTTGATGGGAAAGATCCAGTGTGGAGGGAAATTCTGAAGATGCAGGAGAGAAGGGAAAGAGCTGAGGAGATGAGAGGAGATGGTGCCCAGTGCACAGATGGAGGTTTTGGCTTTAGAAAGGAGCACAGACAATTCACCCAGGAAGGAAGGCAAATTACATGGGAACAGATGCAGGTAGGCAGTCGAGGCGGTGGTGGGAGCTAATGGAAATTCTCCCCTCATGGCTTCAATTTTCTCGTTGAAATAGAATTCACACTCATCAGCTGAGAATGAGGAGGAGGGTGAAGGAACTGGGGTTTGTGGAGAGAAAAGAAAATATGAAATAGCTCTGCAATAGACTGATCTGGTGAATGGACTATGGAAACGTGATAGGATTGCTGGGCAGCACTGGACTTGAGTTACGTCAGTGGTCACAAATTTAGTATGTGAGCATGGGAGGAGGTAGAGTTGGATGTCAGCAGAGTTGGGTGTAAGCAGAGAGAGAGAGAGGGCAGAGAGGGGTGATGGGGGAGGAAGAGGAGGGGTTAAGGAGAGGGTACTTAAGAGTACATTAAGAGTCATAAGGAAGAAGAGGAGACCATACAATGTAATCTGCTCATGGGATCCCTTGATGGGATGGGGTGAAGGACAGTGTAATAGAGGTCTTGGATTCAATGGATCAACCATAGCCTTCCTCTGAAAAGTTGACTAAATGTGCAAAATAGACATTGCTGCTTTTTGACATATTGTGTTGGAGTATGCTAAACTGCAGTTAAAATAACCCCCCAAATTTCAGTGGCTTAGAAAACAAAAAGCCATTATGATAGCATTCAAGTTGATGTCAGCTTTCTTCCACAGTCATTAAGGACCCAAATTGATGATGCTTCTGCCAACTTCAACACATGACACCTGGGAATCATCTAAAGCCTTGCTACATCAGTCAACCAGTAGTGAAAAAAAAGCATAGAGGGACAGGTGTGATGGGCTTTTATGAGTCATGCTGGGAAGTGGCATATGTCATTTCAATTATATTCCATGAAAGATAACTTAGTCACTTCTCTGCAGGGGATGCTGAGAAATGAAGTCTACTAACTGTGTGCCCAGAAAGGAGGAGAGAATGGATTTTTGCAGGCAATCACTATTTTCTTTCAAAATTTTTAATGTTTATTTATTTTTGAGAGAGAGAGAGAGAAAGAGAATGAGCACAAGCAGAGGGGGAGGGGCAGAGAAAGAAAGACAAAGAATCCAAAGCAGGCTCTCTGCACTGTCAGCACAAAGCCCGACATGGGGCTTGAAACCACGAACCATGAGATCATGACCTGAACTGAAGTTAGACACTCAACCCACTGAGCCATCCAGGTACCCTGCAGGCAATCTCTTTTGTAGTGAGCAATCTCTGCTATTAGCCCCTATGGCCAGCATAATTCTTTGCATAAAACATCCATACTCACTACGGGAGAAAACCCACAATTTCATCTAGTTGTTGCATCTAATTCAAAGTCTAGGATCTCTAGGAGATGCTCAGACATCTCCTTCAGGTCCGTATATGATTCCTCAAGGTCCAGAACCCTTCAAACTAAAAGACAAGTTACCTATGCTCCATCTGCCCACCCACTATGTAAAGAGGACAGGATAACCTCAATAAACATTCCTAAAGCAGTCCCTGGTGCACAG
The DNA here is from genome assembly GCF_027475565.1 of Acinonyx jubatus. Lineage (NCBI taxonomy): Eukaryota > Metazoa > Chordata > Mammalia > Carnivora > Felidae > Acinonyx > Acinonyx jubatus. Next base: position 129,209,666 of record NC_069386.1, on the reverse strand, counting down.
CAATGATGGAATTCTGTTGAGGAGGTAATGGGAAGACCCTCAAACCCTAAAAGAAAATGTCTTCATAGACTTTTGGTTGGTCCCGTACAAGGAACTTTCTTGTCCATTGTTCTCAGTGGCCCTGGGCTCTGCCTTCCTGGAGAATATTCTTGTCCATTTTCCTCATCTCTGTGCATGAAGTGGATATTGTAGAGTATGTTATTAAGAGTTGTGTGCCTTTGAAAACCCACTTTCTACTGGTGCGTGAGAGTAATATTATAGACATAAGCTTGTGGTTTCTGAGCAATAGGATTTGCTCAAAAACTTGACAGGTTTCTGACTTATTTCCAGTCAGTTTAATGTGGTAGTAAATAAGCCTCCAATTCTTTTATAGACTTGCCCTAAAGCCCTCCTTGTCCTCATGGAATCTACATTGATGTCTGAAATAGGCTTGAGTAGCAAGGCAACATCCTTGGTAATATCTTTGCCACAGGGGTTGTGTCTTGTTTTTCTTTCCTTTTCTTTCTTTCTTTCTTTCTTTCTTTCTTTCTTTCTTTCTTTCTTTCTTTCTTTCTTTCTTTCTTTCTTTTTCTTTTTCTTTCTTTCTTTCTTTCTTTCTTTCTTTCTTTCTTTCTTTCTTTTCCCTTCTTTCTTCCCTTCTTTCTTTTCTTTTTTCTTTTTCTTTCTTTCTCTTTCTTTCTTTCTTTCTTTCTTTCTTTCTTTCTTTCTTTCTTTTTCTTTCTTCAAATCTTATCTTATAATATTTGAGGTCCAGAAACTGTCAGTTTTCCCAGCCCTCAGAAGCCCTGAATTTTGAAAGTCTTTTTTATCCCATTCCACTTTAGCTGGCCAACTGGTCAATTCTTGCCCGAGTTCATCTCCTTCTTGTAATACTTTGCTAAAAGTAAAAAATAGCAGCCAACAAACACTAATATTATTTCTCTTTCTAACTGCTTTCTGTTGAGCTACAGACTTAATAGACTCTTGGCTCTTGGTCTGCCTTCCAAATTATCATAGATGATAATTTTATTTATTTTTCCCCATGGATAACACAGGGCTCTAGCTTTCCAGCTTTTTTTTTTGCTTTTGTTTTTTGTTTTGTTTTTTAAGGGAGAGAGAATGTGAACAGGGGAGAGGGTCAGAGGGAGAAAGAGAGAATCTTAAGCACACTCCATTCTCAGCACGGAGTCTAACACGGGGCTTGATCTCATGACCCTGGGATCATGACCTGAGCCGAAATCAAGAGTCACATGCTCAACTGAGCCAGCCAGATGCCCCAGCTTTCCAGCTTTTGATATCCATTTTCTTCCTTCTGTCTGAATGTTAAGCTAATACCGTACATTTTAGGTGCTTGTTACGGCACTCACTTTTAAGTACTGATTTCTCTGTTGATTAGGGAAGATGGTAAACAAATAGACCCCTAAAATTGGGTGGCTTAAATAAAAATGTGTTCCTCTCTTATGAAGGGAGTTTAGGTCTGCAGCTTGAGTGGCATAGTTTCTCAGGGATTCAGACGTGATGGTGAGTCTGCCATCTTCCTCACATGGCTGCCAAGGTTTCCTTGTGGTCGCCTTCTCAGACAGCGATGGAGATAAAATCCGTGTAGAAAAGACCAGATGAATGCGTGATTCTTTCTTCTATTAGTTTTCAAGATAATGAGTTGGTCTCCCAAATCCTTCTCCAAATATGACCTATTATTTGATAAGAATAACTATAAATGTATAAATTTAAATATATTTGATAGAGTAGCAGTCTATTGTAGCCAATATCTTCATTAAAACTTAAACTGTCCCATTTCTTGCCTTGGGGAGACACTTCAACTTGGTTCCTTTTAACATGCCCCTTATAGGGTAACAACATGTTCCAGGATCATCTTGTATATTTCTTGACACAGTCCTGAAATAAGTCATATCTCTAAGAAGCCCTCAGTTCAAATTGTATTCTGGGCATTAGGGATGCTCAGTGCTACTGGGTTAGGTTTTTGTTTCCAGAAATTTTCAATGGCCACATCTAGGAGCAACCCACTGACATCATGTACACCCAGACTGTGATCTTGAAATGAAGGTTTCTTGAATATACATACATATATATTCTTAAGTATAAATTTGAATTATATCAATATAAATTAATTCAATTCAAATTTAGGACAAATGAATTGTTATGTAATTTCTTCTAATTTACATCTGTCTCTTCCTTTTTCCATACTAAGAATCCCTTTTCTCTAGAACACAGGTAATGATAGAATTAGGAGAGGCCATAATTATTAATTTGTTTTATCCTACATCATACACAAAGTTTGTCCCATGATACCAATTTCAGTACAACACCATCAAAGGATTGTTGAAAACAATTTTTAATTTTTTTTTTTTTTTTTTTGAGAGAGAGAGAGCACAAGGGGGGAAGAGGGCAGAGGGCAGAATTGAGATGAAGGAGAGAATGCTAGAATCACCTGGGAGAACTCTGTGCAAATTATATACATTCTGACCACTCCAACCTTCTAATTCAGACACCAGAAATTTTATTTGAAGGACAAAGTTAGGTGAATTATTGTTAATTTAGTATGAAAGCATATGAAAATCCAATCATATTGTTGTCTTACTACTTCTAGGAAAAGGTATACTCATTATTCTTGGGCCATGGGACAAAGGTTGCTGCACTTATAAGGGCTGAGCTCTTCACAGCCCCCAGAAAAACATTTGCTGTATCGTGAGATCTCTAGTAGGCCACAAGGAAGTAACAGGCAGAGGACAAGAATGTGGCAAACTTAAAAATTTTTTTTTTAAGTTTATTTATTTTGAGAGAGAGACAGAGAGAGCAGGAGCTGAGGAGGGGCAGAGAGAGAAGGAGAGAGAGAATCCCTAAGCAGTCTCCTCACTCAGTGCAAAGCCCAATGTGGGGCTTGAACTCACGAACTATGAGATCATAACCTGAGTTGAAACCAAAAGATGGATGCTTAACGGACCGAGCCACCCAGGTGCCCTGAGAATGTGGCAAACTTTAAGTCAGAGATAGCTTCAACCATGTTGGAGAGGACTGAGCAGGCACAGAGGGTGACAGCCTGGCCACCATGGAGCACACGGGCATCAAGGTTGGACACTCAAGTGAAGGGCCAGAGCTGGACAGCAATATCACGTGGAGCCTCAGGGCCTGGATCCTTCACCATTTTTCCAGCATCATATAACCTCCAGTAGGGGTGAATGAAAGAGCCCCAAGAATGACTGAAGCTTTCTCAAACTGAGCACCCCCCCACCCTTATCCCCAGGCCCTCTGAGAATCATGGCTGTAAAAATTCCAGAGTCTCTTTCTTAAGAAAGGATCTTTCCTAAGAAGGGCCCTTTTGGCAGGTTCTGAGTTCCAAAGTTTTCTCTAGTAACTTTGGAATGGCTTATGTTTATTAGATGCAGTTTTCCAGGTACACCTAGATTCAATCTGGAAGAGACCTCCAGCCTCATGGAACCCTCACTTCACAGATGAGACAAACTCAGGATTTGGCCAAAGTTTCATAGCAAGAGTGTCGTTTCACTAGGACTAGAATTCAGGTCGCCTGCCTCCCATCCTATTCCTACATCCATCACATGCTTTCCACTTCAGTAAAGGTAACTTGATCCAGAAGCACAATTTATTTCTAACCTCCTGCTATTAAATGTTAACTGCTTCTCGGTTTGCATTCAACTTACGAAATCACATCGTGAATGTACAATGGGAGAAATTCAGCAGGATGAATTCTTTACTTTTGGACCCCCTACTGTTCTCACATATATTACTACAACTCTCAACAGGGAATTTGAGTTTCGAGGAGACAGTGAAATAAATCCCGTGGAGTCATTACATCAGGTACAGCCATTGTGGGATAAACATCCACGGAACACACAATGCCTCTGGCAGGCTAACAGCTTGTTTTGAAAGAGGCTTGTCTTTAGAAAAAGATACTGAAAGGGAAAACAACTTACTTTTGTTTTTGATTGAAAAACAAGGCAAATTTAAAATGTGTTAGTGTGTGTCCTTATTTGTGTCTGGTCATTTCTTGCAAAAACCTCAGTCATTCATATATAGATCTCTATATATATAGATAGATATATATAGTAGTGGCACATCCCAAATGACTGTCAGGGAGTTTGGGTCTCTGAGACATTTCATGAGAACACACATGGAGAGCTACAGCCTATGCCTCCCTCTTGGAGTGTCATTTTGCCCATTTAGCATACTAAAGGCTTTGGAGGTCCTTTTATTTAGTCCATTTGCAAAACCTCTTTGGCCATGGAACCCCTGTTAATTCTTTTCATTTAATACCCTTAGAACTCAACTTCCAGATAATACTCTTTGGAAAGTGCTGGTTCATGATGACTCTCCAGGAGCTTAACACTCTGGAGGGGCATTTTGGTCATAATGGCTCTCTGTGGGGGTCCCATAAACGTAGCTCATGCTGTGAACCGATCACCAAGGTGATCTTTGATATCAGCAGGTTCTCTTATGTATGTCACAATGTGACAGTGTCTTTCAACGTCTGTTTCCAATTCCTGCATGTTTGAATTACTCTTAATGAGTATTAGCTATTAACTATGGTTGAGACCTAGACCTCAGCAGAGACACCCCTGACCCTCCAGCTCCTGCTTTCATACTGACTCTGTCACCATGGCAGAAACCGTAGTATTTACTCTGTGTTAACAAGATGTCCTTTCCCCAAGCATCAGGAATTCAGTCCACGGAAGACTTGGATGCTCACAGATTACTTTATCCTTCCTTGCTTTTTATCCCTCTTCATTCTCTTCTCCAGCCCCTCAAAGGCCATCTAATTTCTCCTCGATATACGCATGCAATTTTGGAAACTACTTTGTTTTGACATTGCCCTTGGGAGGACTCCCCTTATACCCCAAGTATCAAATACTTAACGAAGTGTTTCCACCAAACTGATGGAATATTCCTCCAAGAAGAATTCTGATTACATGTTCCCATAACATCATTATTGAACGGCATATATATATAAAAAGAGAGGTAAGATGCCAATAATAGTGCTTGCTCAGTGCATGCAAGTTCCTTTCTCCCTTCCTCTTTCTGTTGGTCTGGAAGTGCCACAATCAACTCTGGCTGCCCAACCATGTGAGAAGCTTTTAAGATACATCTGGGCTCAACTTTTAGAGATTCTGATTTAAATGATGGAATCCATGCATCAATTTTTAAAGCACCCCAGGCTATTCGATTGTAGACATTAAGGTAGTGTTTCACTGATTCAGAACATGGAACCGATGAAGGTGAAAAATGCCATCACTTACCAAGTTATAAGAAAACAGAAATGTTGAAAGATTCCACAGGCTGCTAATGTACCTGGTCCCTCACAGCTTCTATTGAACTATCTCCCTGATCATCCATAGCTCTTCAAATACAGCTTTCCTACCAGATGCTCAGAAGTGCGCGACAACATAGGGATTTGTCTCAGTTTTTACCCATTGCACTTCACTCTAGTGAGAAGGGGAAAATACATCTGTAACATTGGGGCACTTTCTTTATAGCTGTCACTAGTATGATTTTACAGTTAAAATTTTATAGCCTGGGATGAATATTCAACCAGCTTCCACGCACCCAGTGCAGGGCGCTAGACCACTAGTAGTTGACTGTTAGGGCCATTCCCTATACCAAGTATTTTAACCTGGGCTTCCTTAGAAGCACAGCTTAAAGCAAAGGGCTGATTCCAATCCCAGAGATCAGTAGTGAAGGACATGGAGAAAACAGAAGGGATATAAGGAGAGCTAATATGAGGATTTGTTAACAAGCAGGCTGCCACTAGGTGTGACTGACTGCTCAATTCTAACCCAGTGGGAAACTGATGAGCAGTATCCCTTGTTTATCCATTTTGTACGGATGACTCACCTAGAGTCTGGAAGGGACAGGACTAGAAAACTAGGGACAAGAAAGTCTGGAAGAGGTAGGTAGATTGGCCCACAGGAGTGTGCACAAAGCATGCAGATATAATTGCCCACAGAAAACACCTACTTCAAAGGGGTGTCTCAACAGCCAGAGGGAAAGGCTGACTCGTGCTGAGTAGGTCAGCCAATCTCTCTCATTGATTTGCCTCTGTGCTGGACAATGGGCCCAAGAACAGAGTGGTCATGTGGCAGACACAGAGGCTTGTACAGGCTCCCTCTGACCTAGCTAATGCTACTCTTACATGCCTAACTTGCCAGGAGCAGAGACCAAGGAGATCAGCCAGCCTTTTGGAGCAGGTGGATTATAACAGACATCTTCCGTTCTGGGGTGACAGAAATGTGTCCTTTACTGGAATTGATATTTAACCTGAATATGAGTTTGCTTTATGAAGAGTTTACACACAGTTGTATTGTAACAACTATGGGCAAACAAAGGCAAGGTAAATAAGGACTCAGACTTCTCAGAGATGAAGGTCAATGTCACTTCACTAGTTCACCAACCCACACCAGTGTCCTCTTGGACGCTCAGACAAGAATAATTTCCTAAAGCACAAATTTGATCATGTCATTCTAGATTAAAACTTTTTAATGGCTGCTTATTGACCTTACCATAAAAGTCCAAATTATTTATCTTAACTAAGACACTCTCTAAGATTTAACTTCTGCTTCTTTCCACCCTTTATCTTTTGCCACTTCCTTCCTCACGGTCAGGCTACGACAACACTGAACTACTTTCATTTCCTTAAAATGGAGCCAGGCCTTTCTATTTGCTGCCCCTTAGCCTGAAATACCCTCTACCAGTTGATTAATGCCTACTCAGCTGTTAGATCTCAGAGGAGGCAGCAAATGTTCTTGGACGTTTTCCTGGATGCTGTAAAATTGAGCTAGTATTGGTCATGCCCACTGACCCTTCTTAGCCCTTGCTGTAATACTCACTATGTGGTATTGTGTATCCCTGGATCCCCTATTAGACTGTAAGCTTCCCATACTCTAAGCACCTAGCAAAAATTAGGCACTTGACAAAAATGTTGAAAGAATGAACGAATCAAGTGTTTTTCCTTTCTTTCTATTAAGTTGTTTACTATCCCTTATGATATCATTTAAAAAGATGGGTGTACTTTTCTTCCCCTCACATGCTTCTCCAAAGTACTTAAGAAGTAAATGAAATGGAATCGAACAGCATGAAATTGATTGAGAACTTTACCAGGGGTAAATTTTATATTGCTGGGCTTAACCTCTTATAGCTATCACGTAGGATGAATAGACTAAATTGCATATATAGACTATATGCAGTAAGTCAGAACGACAAACGTCACATGATTTCACTTCTATGTGGAATTTAAAAAACACAACAAACCAACGTTAAAAAAAAAAAAAGCAGAATGGACACATAAATAGAACAAACCGATGGTTGTCAGAGGGAAAAGGGTGGAGGGAATGGGAAAAATGGGTGAAAGGGAGTGGGGGGGGGGGACACAGGCTTCCAGTTATGGAGTGAATAAGTCACAAGGACGAAAGGTACAGCACAGGGAGTATAGTTAATGGTATCGTGGTAGCATCGTATGGTGGCAGATGGAAGCTACGTTTGTCGTAAGCGTAGTATAACATATAGCCTCATTGAATCACTATTTTGTACATCTGAAACCAAGGTAACACTGTGTGTCAACTATACTTCAATAAAAGTAACTTGCAAACCATTTAGCATTCTTAGTTTTTATATTTCAAAAATCTGTTGTGATATTTTTATCACAAGAGTGGTTGCGAAACTGATCAAGCTGTCTCTTGACCATTCACCTCACTGATGGCCCTGAGCTTTATGTGGTATCATAATAAGTAGAATTTAGACTTCATTGTGACTCTCAGAGAACAGCAATCAATATGATTGGTCCCTGCTCTGCTGTTAACATGGGGTCCTCAGGAGAGAGTGGCAGTCAAGTATCTGCCCCATGTATCTGTAATGTGTACACACATGTCCCATGAAATTAGAGGGACAAAACTCCCCTGCATCTTGATCCAATGGGGATCAATCACATTTACTGTAAGAGAGAGAAAGACAAAAAAAAAAAAACCCAAACAAACAAACAAACAAACAAACAAAAAAACAAAAAAAACCCTGCTAGAACAAAATGGAAACAGAAAGTCTATCTAGTATGGTGGTCAGAGTCACGGTTTTGGGACTCAGATATTTGAGTTGAAATCTTGTTCTGCTTTTAGCTTCTCCAAACTTCAGTCCTTTTGTGTACAACGGAGATAAAAACATCTACTTTGCACATCCTGTGGGGGGAATTAAAATATTGGATGTAGAGTCCTCAGCACATGGTCCACTCTCATTGTTCTCACGGAGGCTATCACTGATGAGTTCTCAAGAAACTGGGACAATAAGGGAATCTGATCAAAAGAGGTTCAGAAACCAGAATATTTACAAAGGGATTGGCAGGGCCGGGTGGGGCGGGGCGGTGAAGAGAAGGAGGGGCTGAGAGGCACTGAGGGAAGTGGGGCCATTTTCTCTAAAGTAGTTTTTATCAAACCACAGCTTCCAATCTGGGGGTCAGAAATCTAGGCAACCTAGGAGCCAGCAGTGCAGAAATGAGTTGTGATAAGCTCAGCTATATTATGGAAAACATTCTCAGCAAACTGCAGGAGAGACATAGCAGGAAGATCCATGGCTAATGTGCTGCTTTTACAGGACTTTCACAACTCACTGGGACACATGGGGACATTGTGTGCATTTGCCTACTCATAAACATAAAATAAGCACAGTGACTCACTTGTCAAGCAGAAAACTTGAACTTTTACAGTAAATCATCTCCTTACAGCCAGCCTGGAGTCAATGGGAGGTTAATATATCATTAATTCATTTCAACATTCACCCGGTAAAAAATGCCACAGATGGAAAAGAGTTAAATGGGCTTTGGAACTTTTCTTGATGTAAGAATTCATAGCCATAAATAAAGCATACTAATCTATTTCTTAGGCTCACACACGAAGGTTTAAATGATCAGTATAAAATTAGTGCTTTATTATTCCCCAAACACTTTCATATCCAATTTTTCATTTGTACTGAATAGTAAATACCATTAGATGGGTAGGGGAAATGTTATCTCCATGTTAAAAATGAGGAAACTCCGTCTCCGAGAGGTTATCTGGTTTGCTCAAGGTTTCACAGAGCTAGTAAATAAAGGAACAAAAACTCTAACCCCAAACCAACGAAAAGCCCCAGTGGACATCATGGATGCTGCTGTCACGTTTGCTCACAACCCCGTGTGCCTCGATTGATTTTTATTATAGATGTTTGGCAGGCAATGTTGCAGTACAGGCATTTAGACGTGGGCCTACGTTCAGACATCTCATGGATATTTCCCTGATTTAGCCTGTGAGGAGAGTGTGACTATAACTGAGAAATGGAATACTTGTCTGTTCCTCATCCAGACATCCTTCTCCACCCAGCTTTGTGCCCCAGAGGCTGACCTCTTGAGCCACAGCAACACAATTCCTCACCTCTGGCTTCCCAGCAGGTCAGTCTGTTGAATAGGGAGCTCCTGCAGAAAACCGGAAGGAGGGGAGAAGAGAAAGGTTTGGGTATCTGTCCCTTCCCCCAGCTGCTATTTGGAGCCTGTATCCTTAATAAAGGCCACAGCTTCAGGCCAGCCACACTCTGCAGACAGCCCTCTGCGCCTCCAGGTTTGGGAACCAGTCCCTGCTTTTGCCCCTTCAGCCCCAGCGGTGTCTTTGCCTCTGGCCCTTCCCGACATTACCTTTCAGGATGCACATTGTGGAAAGTATCTGTCCTTGATGCGGAGGAGTCCAATTTCTCCCCTTTCAGAAATTAAATAAACGGGGGCACCTGGGTGGCTCAGTCGGTTAAGTGTCTGACTTCGGCTCAGGTCACCATCTCACAGTTTGTGGGTTCGAGCCCCGCATCAGGCTCTGTGCTGACAGCTTAGAGCCTGGAGCCTGCTTCGGATTCTGTGTCTCCCTCTCTCTCTGCCCCTCCCCGGCTCATGTTCTCTCTCTCTCTCAAAAATAAAAAAATAAACATTAAAAAAAATAAAAAAAACCCCAAATTGGATAAACCTATATCCCTTTCAATGGAGAATAATGCAAGGTGTGTGTCTGATGTCACAGGTGTATCTGGACCACACAGTCTAGAAGGATGCAGTCTCAGAAACAGACTCTCCTCCGTCCCTCTCTAGATAACCGCATTCTGACTTTCCTTTGAGAAGCCACCCTCTCTTCTTCTTTCAGTCTCCACAATTAAGATGTGACCGCCCTACACTCCAGGAGCAGGCATGGTCTATGAGAATTGAGAACTGTATACCTCTAACCGTAACAACTGCTTTAAAGTGAGGAACAAAGTCAGGGGAACCAGAATCATGATTTTTGCCAAAAGTATCAGGAAAGAGACTCTCTTCCCACTGGATTTTCTAAGCTGTGGAGCCTAAGTCTGGAGGTTCCAGGAACCATCTTTGACATGATATAAAATCTTCTAAAATACAAAAGGCAGAAAAAGAAGATGGCAAAAAATGTGCTCCTGGCAACATGAGCTGAGCATCTGAATTCAGCCATACCTGAAATTGCCCCTGGACTTTTCTTCTCTAGACCAATAATCTTTTTTTTCCCTTCAGACGGTCTGATTTGTCACGGGCCTCCAAAAGAATCTGCAGTAAAGGAAAAACTCTTGACCTGGGAGATGTGAACCTTATTCCAATCTCTGTCATGGAGAAGTTGTGGGATCTTTGGTAATTTATTTTACCTCGCTGGGCTCAGATTCCTTATCTATAATAGAAGAAACATGTAGTAGATGTTCTTCAAATGTCTTTCTAGAACTAAATATGGAGGAGGAGAAACAGTGGCCAATCTTCTAACTCAGGTAGAACTAGGAAGGAAGTTAAGTCTTGCAATGAGCTCATTCTCTGTTCCCAGCACTTTCAGGATAGTAGAGGGGCCGACCTGTTCTCAGTCCAATCAAGGCTACTGCAGAGAAAGACTATATGCAGCCCTTGTTAGCCACATTGATATTCCTAAGAGATCTCACGTCGTCCTACCCCCTTCAATTCAATCAACCAAGCACAGCACGTAATTTTCATATCTCTCTTCAAATCTAATCACATCAAATGACCAAATACATATTCAGTGCCTACTATAAGCAAGATGTGGTTATAGGTGTTGTGATTATTAGCATTCTGTCTTTATGTGTATCTTCCTTGGAAGAGACTGAATTCATTTTCATCAAATGAATGCCAGAGAAACAGATGAGCTTTGGAGAAAAGAGGAAGGACACTTTTGAAGAGTGTTTAATCCTCCTTATTATCCACCCACCCATCCTTCCAGCACCCAATGACCAGGATATTGTTTCTAGGCTCTTGACAGTAGCTCGGTTTTCTGCTGTTGTTTCCCAGTGGATGAAACTTTAGCTTAAGTAAGCTAGCCTTATGTAAAAAATGAGTGTACCAGCATAATCCTACACAATTTGCCAAACATTTGTTGAGTTGTGAGGTCACATTTTTACAGATTACATTTGCATGTGGGAAAGAAACTTATTCTCCTGCCCTGGCAACTCCATTCCTACTGACGGTGGGGAAAAACACTTAAAATTTGTACAAGGTATTTCAGTCTCTGCTGGCTTATGCAATCTCTTAAAGACTTGTTTAGTATCTTTTGGATAAACAGTCAAATCCAACAAGACTCCTGTTGCCTTTAGGACTCCTTTTAGATATCCCACAGAATGGCACCTCCCATAAGATGGCTCTTGGGAGGAAAGGAAAGCTTACCTGTCCTCTCTGCAGAGGGGGAAGGGGGTGATGTCTACCTGCTGGTCCTGGTGCTGGCTGTTCTCTGGTCCTCTCTGGCCTTTGAGAAGATGTCCTGCCTGTCCATCTGGCATCTTCCTGATAGTCAACATAACTTATGATCTGACCTAGTGGGGGTCTAGTGTTCCCCCTTACCTGTGTCCTCACTCTATCTGCAGATCTTCTAGATCTTAGCAGTCTGCTCCATCCTGTCCTGGCTCTAGGTTACCTACCTGCAGCTTTTGCCACAGAGATCACATTTCCCCCACGGTGATCCATGGTAGACCCATTGGCCCTCCTCACTCTTCCATACCCTCCCACCTCTAGGAGCATGTGAGAATGCTTAAATACCCTCCTTGCCCCTGTCCCATGAGTCTACCAATCCCCAGGTATCTTTTTTTGCATAAGCATGGTATGCCCCATGTCTATTTTCCTGTTTCTTGCTGTTTTCTCATTTTGGTGTGGGAGTTCCCTGAAGGTGGTCCCCTCCCTGGTGCCCAAACAGACTATGGAGCAGAAACCCTCTCTGTTTCTGACTTTTCTCATTGACCTCTCTAGGTGTGATGCCAGGGACATGTCCTCTCGCTTGCTCTAGCTTTCTCTACCCTATGGCTTTCTTCTAGAATCAGACAGTACATCTGCTTCATCTTTCTGCCCAGTGAGACATCACAAAGTAGTATTTTCTTTCATGAACTATGACTTTTGGATAACTCCTTCCTTTTTCCTGGACAATAAACTGGGCTTTAATGATGGAAGGGCATTGAGAGAACATCACTTATACGGGAATGGAAAGTGTAATCACTTTAATATCTTCTAAATATGATTCCTGCTACATCTAGAATGTATAGAGCTCTATGCTCTTTTCCAGGAAGGGACCTAAGCATTGGTTTGAAGGACATACAGAGGTGAATAAAACATGGTTTCTGCTCTCAAACAGCTTTTGGCCTAGTGGAGGGGATACAGGTGAACACCACTAGCTAAGGCATGGCAAAGAACCCACATGTGTCCTCACCACCGTGCCATGAGACCAGAGAGGGGAAAGACTGTCCAGCTTCCTTAATCTGACAGCTTTCAGTCTAATTGCTTCTCGTCAACTCTGCTAGTTGGAGACCATAGCCAGAAACCGTTTCGGTCATGGTTTTTGAGTCTTGATGATTTCTGTCTCTTAGCAGCCACAGGTTAGGACTGAACTCGAGACTGGAAGGGACCCACAAATATACCCCTTGCCTATGGACCGTATGCCAGTTGTATCCTCACTGTGGGAGAGGTTGTACCTTTATTCTGGGTAGGGGTAATTGGTAAAGAAGGGCCTGGGATACGGCTGCATTATTAGAGCAGGAGTTGTCAGAAGTATGGCCTGCCTACATCAGTTCCTGGGGAACTTGTCAGAAATGCCCCACCCCACCCCTACCGGATCAGAAGCTCTGGGAATGGGGGTGTAAAGGAAAACCCTACCCAGTTTTTCCCTACAGTATGTGTTTTGTGTGTCTTTTTTTACTACTCACACAAAACACTCCACTTCTGACACTTCCGGTCACCACACGTGTGGGAATTTTTCTCCACAACAAACAATTCTGCGGCACGAGCTTGGTGTCCCGCGACGTAACGCAATTCTGATGCTGTCTACCTGGAGCCAGGGTCAGATCCCACTGGTTGAGGACTCAGTTCTCCGTGACTGCTTCCACCCACTTCAGATGCCAACTGCAAGTAGGTTTCAGGTTACCCACAACTTCTGTCTGATCTGACTACAAAGCAGGCTCCCATAATCCCTCCTCGGGTTCCATTCATCTGCTAGAGCTGCTCACAGAACTCTGGGAAACACTTACATGGACCAGTTTATTAAAGGATGTGATAAAAGATACAGATGGACAGCCAGGTGAAGAGATTCATTGGGTAACGTCTGGGAAGGTCCCAGGTGCAGGAGCTTCTGTCCCTGCGGAGTTGGGTGCATTATCCTCGCAGGGTGAATGTGTTTGCCCACCTGGAAGCTCCCTCAACTCAACTTTGGGGATTTTTAAGGGGTTTTCCTCAGGTAGAGCATGATCAATCATGAACTCCATTTTTAACCCTTTTCTTTTCTCAAGAGAATGGGGGTGAGGCTTAAAATTCTAACTTAAATATTTATTTGGTTTTGAGCGAGCAAGAGAGAGAGAGAGAGAGAGATGGAGACTGAGCAGAGGAGGGGCAGAGACAGAGAGGGAGAGAGAGAATCCCAAGCAGACTCTGCATCATCAGCACAGAGCTCAGTGTGGGGCTCAAACCCACGAACCTTGAGATCGTGATCTGAGCCAAAACCAAGAGTCAGACGCTAACCGATTGAGCCACCCAGGCGCCCCTGAAGATTCTAAACTTCTAATCATGTCTTGTTCTCTCCAGTGACCAGTCTCATCTATGCCCCATCCACGAGCCCACCCAATCACCTCATTAAAGCAAGACAGTCTTATGACTTAGGAATTATAAGACTTTCAGGAGCTGTATGTCAGGGATGGAGTCAAAGACCAAATATTAGAAACAGAGATGCCCCTAGGACTTTTATCACTTAGGAAATCCCAAGGGTTTCAGGAGCTCTGTGTCAGAAAGCCCGTCGAAGACCAGCTATGGATGTCTTATCATAAATCACAATGTTGTAGCAACACAGCATTCCATTTTAACAAGTCTTCCACATGACTCTATTGCATGCAAAAGTCTGAGAACTGTGACTCTAGTCTCTAAAACTGTGCAACTCAACACCTGGACCCAGGGCCTGGCAGCATCAGCATCACCTGGGAATTTGCTAGAAATGCAGTGTCTCGGTGTCTGCCTCAGAATTATTGAACAGAGATCTTTTGAACCAAGATTCCCAGATGATTCTTATGAACATTAAAGTTTGAGAATCATTGCTCTAGTGATGGGACGTACAATCAACCTGGCTTATAGGTAGGTCATAGGTAGACGGGATTTTTTAGAAGAAAAGTATGCTTCTTTCTCTCTCTGTTCCAGCAGGCCACCTCCAGTCAAAGCTTTGACATCTGAGAGGCAATGGTCGCACTAAAACCCAATTGTGCACACACAAAAAAGCAGCTTTATTTTGCCTCACTGGTCTCTTCTTCCTTCTGAGACACCAACCTGCTGAGTAGCAGGGTACAAAAAGTTATTCTGCTTGTGAATTAAAAATATCTCGACCCCTTCCTGCATAAACTGTCTAACTGGTTTAACTCAGCTACTTTGGGGTAAACACTCAGTTTTACAGGTAAGTTCCATGTACCCTAGCTCCTCCCATGATGGCTCTGGAGTGGAAGAGGCTTACATGACCTTGTGATGGCAGGGGTGAGGCCAGGTTAAGCTGCTCATGTGGCATTCTATGCCAATCAGAAAAAAATGCATCTTCCTTAAGACACTTTTCTTCCAGTCATGCTGATTCTGTTAGAATACTTCGCTGCCAATGCTCCAAAGCTGCCACAATAAATGCATAAATCCACAATGTCTGTGAAACGAACGGTGCCCCTCAGACATGCATTTCTTGTGCAGTGCTCAACCAGCACAACTGTACGCTAATCTCTATTTGGGTACTACACTGATATGCTTCATAATGAATATGGGATTTCTCCCATGAGGCTTGCAGCTGTCTGTAGGGAAAGCACATTGCTAGCATTGACTCTTCCCTCTCACCAACTCTGGAAGTTCCCACTGCTCCTCAGGTTGTGAGGTTGAACATTTGTCTCTGACATATTTATTCTAATTTTTCCTTGTCTCATCCCCAGGGCCGGTGGGGTCAGGATGCCAGGCTTTTCTATTTTCTTGCATAATAAGAGCTTCTTTTATCTCATAACTTGCTCTCACTTCCCTTATAGGAGACTCTGAGTGTAAGTCATCTAGTTTGGTTCTTGATATGAAAAGGAAGCCTGAGGAGTTTCAAAATTTGTTTCTTTCTCCATAATGTCTAGCTTTTGACACTCTGTTCACTAGTGACTCACAGATAATACTGACTTCCTTTTTCTAGCTAAAATTCACCCTTTTTCTGAAGTGTGAAAACACATCGCTTTAGTGAATGGGCCCCTCAAGGCAGCAGCATTTATTAGATTTGAAAATATATCAGGAAAGGTCTTACAAAAATTGAATTATTTTACCTTTCTCTTGCAGAACTTTATTGAAGCCTGTAAAAAGAAGCTCAAAGACTCCAATGTCTTGATTTTTTTTTTTTTTTTTTTTTGGCAATTCCCTGATGTGAGAGCCTTGGTAGACATTTTCTGAGTCCCAGGTTGCAACAGGAAACAGTTTAAATGGTTATTTTGCTACCATTTAATAACAATGGCCAGTAACTTCACCAGCTAGACATGTTCTCATTGCCCTCTCCGTTATACATCTTCAGCCCCGCTTATTCAACAATCTTACAGCACCCTCACTTCCACGTTCCACATTCCAGTAAGACCCTTTGGGGTTCTAAGAAGGAAAAAACCCTGACTCAGATTGATTTAAAGAACAAGGAGGTTTATTTGGTTCATGTAACTGTAGTGTGCAGAGGCTCATCACATCATAGGACCCAGGTCCAGTGCTCTGCCATTCCCTGAGTTCTTCTTTTCTTCCACGTGATGGATATTTCATAACCACAAAATGGCCATGAGATTCCAGTACCTTAACTGCCTAGCACATCATCCAGAGCAAAAGCCAGAGCCCTTATCCTAGCATTACGAGCAGCTTAGGTCACATGCCCACCACTGGACCCACTGAATCGTTGGTCCAGGGCATTGGGCTGCTTTGATTGGCTTAACTCAGGTGCATGGCCCACTCCTGAAGCCAAGAACTAATGGATTTTGAAGGGAATGTCAGACGGTTTCTACTCAGTCTTGTCAATGAGCCCTGTGCCCCAGAATAGTCAGGGAGGCAGCAAAGAGCCAGTGAGGTTACACTGGTAACATGACAGCTTAGGTAACATCCGTGGTGATTTGTTAGAGACTGGAAATCGAAGACCACTGCTCTATTTTCTTAGCATGGTGTGAATCTCCCTGATTCTGGTATGAACCTGAAAGAGGAGGACAGCCCAGTAATGACTGAGATGGAATTTCCTATAGCTTGGTGGTATCTGGGCTGGGAGTTGCAATTAAATTCATTTAAAGAAAAGGTAGTAATTCATATATAAATTATATATAATATACATATATATTTAGCACTGAATCAATGAACAGACTCATGTTATTGAATAGTCTGCAATACGATCAAGTCAATTTTGTAACATCTTACCAAAGATTTGGGGAATGAACATCATAAAATTTCTTATAAGTAAGGAGTGATAGATGGAAATCAACATGACACGACCTGTTTTTATGGATTTAAGATGAATAATATGTCATTGATAATATCTGTATCTGTTTTACTTTAACAAATGTAAAAAATGTTAATTAAGGCTTTCTAAAAAGGACACTCTCTCTCTTCAAACTTACTTTCCCATATAATCTTGAAAATTTTCAACCAAAATCCAAATTGTTGCAAGGGTTTCAGATACTGAACTCTAGGGCTAGGACAAAGTATGAAATTGTACCATTCTTAGTTCACTCCATTAACTAACTTATCATTTATTCACTCAACAAACAATTCTGATTACTAGTGAGAACACCCTTAATAGTAGTCCTTCTAAGGGTCAGAACAAGATGTGTAGAGCAAGAAGGAGAATCTCGGCTTATCTCAGACCCTGCTTTGCCTTGGCAATCCTTTAATCCAAGGAAGACTGGACAAGTGTTACAATGAAATAAGTAGGTCTTCCTTTCCCACAGTCCCTTTGAACACAGATATCACACTTTCCCTTCTTGGATGAACTGCCAGTGATGCACCAAAGGCATTGCCCTGAAGACTTAAAATGGCTTTCCTTAGCATCAGCAAGTGTCATCTCCATGAATGGGTGAATGGCATGAGAACATACTTTTTAGGTATATATATTGAAAAACACTGATAGAGCCTAATAGATCTGGCCCTCACGTGCGTCCTTGCAAAGATTCATGGTACACCTCTCTGTGGCATTTCTACAGAGGCACTTTTCAGTCCATTATTTCAATCCTTTGATGTGCTATAATTAACTGTGAAATGAAATCAGGGTTTCCAAGTTCATCCATTTGTTAGTAAGTGTCAATAGTCTTGGAGCCAACACCATAAATTGTACAATAATTTTGAACAGGATTCTTTTGGAAGGATGTTTACAAGTTCAATTACATACCCGAGGGGGATCAATGAAATGCCAGGAACTCACGTTAATATTTTTCATAGCACCGGCAAGTCACATCATTGTAGAGCAAGATTTCTTGGTTGTATTTGATTTGAAATTAATGGAGCACACATTTCCTCAATAACAAAATTTATATTTTTATTCTCAGAGCTTGCGGCGAACAATACGGAGTCTTCCCTAGCTTGTTTTTTTATTGGCTTGCTTTTGGAACACATAATTGCAACATTATTTGAGAAATCATAACCTATTTTCTAAATGTGTAAAGATTCACTGGTGTTTCATAAAGGGCTTAACAAAATTATAGGCAGAAGAAAAACAGATTAGAAGCCATTATGTGTTTAATGATATGTAAACGCCATTAAGTTATGACTGCCTTACTTATCTTTGGGGAGGTACAGATGTAAACGATTCAAAACAACAGATATATTTTTAGTGCTGAGATATCACAACAATAAATTTGAAATTAAAAGTCATACAGATATTGAATTACCTCTTGAATTTCCTAGATAATAATTTTATCATAGTAGAACTGCAAACTTCTGATGTTTCAAATGTGTTACATGCCTATGTATGTGAAGGGTGGCCAGGATTTTCTTACACGGGTAAGACAACTAAATAAGTCATCCACGTTATACCCACAACCCTGCAGTAATTACACAGTGTAGCCTGTGTTCTCTTACATGTAGGGTGAGCAATTTTGAGCAGCTGGAAAAAAAATATATGTGGAGTTTAAACCAAGTGAAATTATCTGATGATTACTGAGCTTTCCAGGAAGCACAGAAACAAGTCATGCAAACTGAATTTCAACATTTCCCCCCTTCATTTCCAATTTATAGGGAATATGTCTTGTGTCTTGGATAGAAAAACTGTCAGATTATGGTACTCTGCTCTTTGGGAGTGGCGGTCAGCCCAGAACAACATACAAGGTTCTAACTAGAACATGATCGACACCTAGTGGCCACAGGCAAGTCCTCTGTGGGATTTGTCTTGGCCAGCAACACATGATGTAGCAAGAAAAGGATCTTTGGAGGAGAAGGAATCCGAACTCCCACATAGCTCCCCCTCAACCAAGTTTGACCCAATTTTGCCATTGTCAGCTTGTTCCTGCAAACAAGGGGCGTTCGGCGAATGCAACTAAATAACATGAACTTAATCACCTTGTGCTCCATCTTTAAGCTGTATGAGAGGCCAAAAAAAAAATAAAAGAAACGAATGGTCATTTTTTTTTAAGTTGAATCCAGTCAGGTGTTTATTTTATAAACAAAGAACAAAACAGGATGTTCCTGCTTTCTTTTATCTATTTATTAAAAAATTTTTTTAATGTTTATTTATTTTTGAGAGAGAGAGAGACAGAGTGTGTGTGAGCAGGGGAGGGGCAGAGAGAGGGAGACACAGAATCTGAACCAGGGTCCAGGCTCTGAGCTGTCAGCACAGAGCCCAATGGGGGGCTCAAACTCACCAACTGTGAGATCATGACCTGAGCTGAAGCTGGACGTTTATCCGACTGAGCCACCCAGGTGCCCTGTTCCTGCTTTCTTCCCCATCAGTTATTCTTCCCCATCGGTTTCTGCCCAGAAGATGTAAATAAAACAACTCAGTCAGAACTGGGTTTTTCCAGAGTACTATTTTCCAGAATAGTCTTTGGCTGCAACTTCTGGCTGAGGGAAAAAGAAGGGAGTAGAGATAGGCAGAATCTTAACAATGACCCCTTGACTGCTGATCTAGTAAAAAGAAAATGAAAACACCCACGTGGCACATCATTTCAGAAATTAAAGAGGTAATACATGTTCTCCTAGTTGGTATTAGACATCTTACATAATAGTACAAACATGTGCTGAAAGATCCCAGGAATTTTTGTTTGTTTGTTTTTATGAGATGGGGCAGGTTGTTGGGTCTGTGAATATGTGTTATTTGCATGTGGGTGTGTCTGTCGGAGGAACAGCCTACTGATGCATGGCAGGGTTCTCCAATGGACCTAGACAAAGACGTCTATTATCACAGAGGCCTTCTCGAGTCAGGGTGTTGTTGTAGCTGTTGTGCTTCCATAGCAACCTGTGGACCGGTTTAGCCAGCCAAGAACAGGGGCTCATGCATAAATGACAGATTGATGGCAGTGGTGGCTGGACTAAAAGCAGCCCAGGGCAAGACAGATTCGTTGGAAAGAGAAATGCCCCCATGCCATGCATCACAGATTCTATTTTAAAATTGGCATTGTGTAGGGGTGCCTGGGTGATTCAGTCGGTTAAGCACTGACTTTGGCTCAGGTCATGATCTCACGGTCCGTGGATGTGAGCCCCACGCAGGACTCTGTGCTGACGTCTCAGAGCCTGGAGCCTGCTTCAGAATCTGTGTCTCCCTCTCTCTCTGCCCCTCCCCCGCTTGCTCTGTGTCTCTCTTTCTCTCAAAAATAAATAAACATTACAACAATTAAAACTGGTGTTGTGTAATTCAAAATGAATAAGTTTGCAAGGTCAACAGAGGTAATTGGTAAATAATTGTTTACCTGATCATAACATTAAAGAATGGAAATATAACGTCTTTGGGAGAATTTATGGCTTAAACTGCCAAGAGGAAATGGAATAAATGACGTTGGGGAAGCAGATTTGCCAAGGTTGCCCCTAAGCAGAGGATGCTGTATCATTTGATCCAGATGCGGTGGTTATTTTTGGTATCTTTTAACTTCTCCTTCACCCACAAAGCTTCTTCAGACAAGGTAGGAATGGAGGTTTTAAAAACCTGTGCTCAGTTTGCTCACTGGCCTGTCTCAGATGTCTAACTTTAGAGTTCATGAAAATAAAAAATAACATTCTGAATAAGGAAATGAAAAGGGAGAAACTTAAGCCAATTAAAGACGGACACCTGCCCATCTGTTCATGGTGACGTCCACAGAATTGTGAGCTGCCAGGAGCAGGCGCTGTTGAGCATGCGCCACAGAGCCAGGAACAACGGAGACCCTTCAGTTACCTTAACGGATGTGCTTAGCCACCCGGAAGAAGTAAAGAGGGCACGGGTGTGCTGCAGCCAGCCCTGGTCAGCTCACGTTGCTACATTCCTGCCCCAGTGTCCTAAGAACTCTTCTGTCTCTTGGTGACAGGGTTTTGGAGTGATGGGGGTTCAGAGCTGATGGCCACGAGAGAATTCTTGAGGTGTTTTTGGTGCAAAAAAGGTGGTTTTATTAGAGCACGAGGACAGGACCCATGGGCAGAAGAGCTGCGCTGGGGTTGTGAAGAATGACCGGTTATATACTACGGAGTCTGGGGAGGTAAAGGCAAGAGGAAGTTTCCAAAGGGATTTGCATATGCTAAAGAAGACTCACAGGACACTGGAGGCCTAGTTGTTGTCAAGTGAAGGTTGTTTTTCCTTCTAGCAAATCATTACTATTAAAACGGTAGGGGGTTCCTGGAGAAATGTTATACTCCCCCTGCCTCAAGTATTTGCCAATAGGCTGAAGGTTAGAAAGAAATTTAACTTTACCCTCTTGCCTTTGTCCCCCATTATCACTATGGAGGGGTGACGGTGGGGCTCCAGGAAACCGAGTCTATAGGTTTCTGGAGATTAGGCTATGGAGAAGATTGCCTTTTTTTTCTCGTAATTTACTAAGATACTTGTAAACTGATGGAGACTTATGTCCTGCAGGACTGTGATCTCTGTTAACCATCTGTTTTCTTTCCTTTCCTTTGTTCTTGGGCAGCTGGGAGTTCCTGAGGAATATCAGGCATATCCCACCTGGGGGTGGGGCTTGGAGGTGACTTAGGGGGTGTGGGTTGGGCTGGGGGGTAGGTTGAGGGGGGGCGGGGTGGTCGGGAGCGGGGCAGGAGGGGTTGTTTGCAGGGTGTCAGCTTGCCTTATGCTCCCTCATCACTGGGTAGCTGTCCACGTATCTTGACAAAGATGAGAATAACTAGTAATAATGAACATTTAGAGATCTCATCACAGTTTTACAAAGTGTTTTTCATGCCTACTTGTTAAAAGCAAGTGTTACTATTGCCCCCGCAGTCTACAGAGACTGAGCCTTAGGGAGAGCATGAAAATTCTTTAAGGTCAAGCAGTTCGTAAGTGGATGATGGGTGGCATTCCAATCTGCGTCTTCTGCCAACAAAGTCCCAGGAAGATAATAGTGACAAGGTCTTTCTCCTTCCAGACAGACTTTCCGTTCAATGGAGGACTGTAATTAGGAATTTAAAAAGCTTTTCAAAACTGAAGGGTTAACTTTCCAATGTTGGGACTGTAGGTGATTGGAGATCCTGTCTAGAGTGCTTTGCCCTGAAACCAGGAGAACATCCCCCAACCATGGGCTCTCCGAGACTGGCCTGCTCTGACAGGATGGATAGGCTGCTCGAAGATTTTGGCAGCTTGGTTCATTTTTAACTTACCCTACAACATTCTAAATCAATGATTCTGTTGCTAATCATTAAGTAGGACATTCTTATTAAGGGTGCCACGGATTTGTATTCGCCGCATCTCTTTATATAGCCAACTGAGGGAAAGTCCTGACCAGCTCTTCGTAACAGATCATCTTAGCTACTATCCATGTAACTGATTATATTGCCAGAGGTAGTCATTAATAAAACAACTCTCCTTTTTTCCCTTATTCTGATATAAGTCCAATGACTCTCCCGAATAACTCTTCATGTGTATATATCTTTTGCATCCCTACAGAAAGAAATGGTCGAAGTGTTAAGAACAAACAAACCAACAAATATAAAGGAGGAAAAGCAACTCTAGAGGGAAGTCAAGATCTTGGGGTTCAAGCCTGGCCCTGCTTCCAACCTAACTGTGTGATCTTGGACAAGACACTTAATTGACATTTGAGTTTCCAGATGCGGGCAACATTGTTTCCAGACCTCTTACTTTTACAAGTATTCACGTTACAGGCTGCCAATAATTTACCAATAGTTAATTAACAGTCGAAACTCTTTTAATTACTCTTCATTTTAGTGGTGGATCTTGAGCTTTTAGGCATATGTAAGTGTATCTCAGCATGACCAGACAGAATCTACTAATTCTCCAGAGACTTTACGATCAGAAAAATGCAAAGAACAGAGAGTACGCAAACAGCCTCAGAGCAAGATGGCTTTCTCTTGTGTACCTGAACCATCACTGAAAACTTTAATAGAAAATGTAGACAGTATGTGCACTCACTGATTTATTAGTGTGTGTCTACAACCTCATTACTGAAAAGATATTAGTCGGGTTTTTATTGTTGCTGTTGTTGTTGTTAACAGGTAATGTGAGGGCATCAAATGGTACTAAAACATCTGTAATCAGATCATTTTGCAGGGAGGAGGAGTAGAAGGACAGATCGGAAGCAGAGAGGGAAGAGAAAGAAGAGAAGGAGAGAAGGAGAGAAGGGGAAGTGTCTGATAAAAAAAATCTTTAAAAAAAATACTTTGGTTCATAAAATTGTTTACCTAATGAATGCTTACTTAAAATTAGGCAGAGTGATGTCCACAATGAGAAAATACAAATATAAAAGAATACATTGTATCAAGATTCTCTATTCAAAGTCCAAAAAGAAGTCCCTGAATGTAAGATTTAATGCAATAAGTTTCTTTGTTGTCTATAATAGGTCTTTTCGTCTAGACATTAAACTTCTGTTAATTTCAAGTATGTTGTACTTAACTGTAAAGTTTTTAAAAACTATCATTTTAAAGGAGTAAAGAAGGTCTCTGAGCAGCTGAAAGAGCTTTCACAGAGCTCATAGATTTACATCACGGAAGAGGCCTTCAGACTCTTGCTCAGAGCCCATTTGCTTTTTGTTTATAAAAAGTCTTACAGTCTTAATGACTAGGTTTCCAAGTTGATGCAAACTTCCTAAGACTTCATGAGACCATTTCTTCTGTAACCCCAATACTTAACACAAAGCCTAGTATAAAAAGAGCTCAATAAATATTTGTTAACTAATGAGAAGGTTAGAAGCAGTATTTAGTAGTTGGGGTTGTTGGAGACAGGTACATACAGTTGGGAAAAAGGATAGTTGATGGTCTGAAATCCATAGAATGACTGAGAAAAATCATGAAAAGCAGACACAAAGCTCACTGATTTAAGGACATAGAGTTCCATACATCTTACTGACCTCTGAAAGGTTATAGCATATATTAAAAAAAAAAATCAATTGCCATCAATAATAACGATCCTGAGTCACTAGGATAATATTAAATTTTGTTTAATACTCATTAAAAAAGATCTTCTAAAAGATTTCCATTGAAGAAGATTAGAATATTCAATTGGAACACCTACTACCCCCCCCCCCATGCTAGATTTCCTCTTCAAAATGTAAACTTGATGATATGATACTGTGTACCTTAAAAAAAAAGAAAAAGTCTTCACTTCTATTCCAGGATGTCTAACTCCACGGTGTCTCTGGTAGACATAGAAAGTATGCTTTTTCTTTGCCCTTGTGAGTTATTAAGCTTCCCGGTACAGAATTTTAATATATTCCACATATCAGCTCTTCCTGTTTCAGTTACAAAACAGTACAGAATTGGATCAGCAACACAATTTAAACTTGTTAGTGCCACCGTGATTCTATACATTGTGTAAGTTGGATTCCCGGACTTGTTGTGGTCAAATATATGTTTATCAGGGTTCACATCATGCTCTAAAACGCTGCGAATCAGCAGCATCACATGAAAGGGAGTGAAACACAGGACGAAAGTCAACGTGATGCTAATAAGTAGTTTTATGATTCTCTTCTTTTCATTGTTTTCCGTGGCTTGATTATGCTGCACAGCTTGGTAGACTTTCTGGTTGCAAATCATTATAATGACCAAAGGTATTGCATAGCCTGTACACGTCCTAAACAAGTTCAAATTGATTTGCCATTTCTCCAAGGGGTATTTGTCATAGCATAAAGTAAAATTAGACTTTTTGGCCTCACAGTATTCTATAGTCGTTTCATCTTTCCACAGAATGATACCGTTGAACATGGTTTCCAACACCCAGATGGACAGGCTGACCACGAAGGCAGATCTTCTTGTCCTTAGAAAAGAAAACCTCAGAGGGTGGACAACGGCTAAATACCGGTCAACGGCGATGCAGGTGAGGAATGCTGTGCTGCTGTAAAAGTTCATGTACATGAAGAAAGCATTCCCTTTGCACAGAGCATGGGAGAACGTCCAGTTGTCATTATTCCAAGTGTAATCAATCCATAGAGGGAGAGTTGATGTGTAGAGCAGATCTGATAGTGATAAACTGAAGAGGTAAATTCCTAATTCATTTTCCTTCTTTGCTTGCAGAAAAGACACACACAGAGACCCAATATTGGCTGGAACACTGGCTATAACCACAAAGATGTAAATAACTGGAAATAAATAGTGATCGAAGTAGTGCTGTTCTTCAAGGCATGTGCTGTTCATTTTTGTTTTGTTTGTTTTGTTTTGCTTTTCGTTTTAAAGCAGCAGTTGCATTTGGTCTGAGAAGGTCAATAGCAAGGCGAAGCCTTGCCTCCTTCTAGTTTGTTTTTAACATCTCATTCTTTTACTAAAATTTCTCAATTCTTTTTTGCTTTCCAAAGTTCTGATTAATTCGTTAGTGCTTTTAAAGGGTGGACGTAGACTGATTTTCACAAAGATATCAGTGGTTGGAAGTCAGAATCCAGCCTCCTGGCAGTGAGCGCAAATGGTCATGGATCTTAACGAGAAGGAGTCCACGTTCTTGTTATCACAGAATGCTGATGAAGAACCCCCAGCAATCAACTGGGTCATCCCTCGGTGTCCACAGAGTGTGGTCTCCAACTTGTTTTTCTTTGCAAAACTCAGAGGAGATCGGTGCACATGTGAATACAGAAGGCTTTGTTTTCACAGAGACTGACATCTCTTTTTAAATGCCTTTGTTTCTGTAATGAAAGATGAACTAGAATAGTTTAGATGTTTACTGGGTATAACATGATTTTGAAATAATCCTCTTTTTTTTCACTGCTTGCAGGTAGCAAAGATGTATTAAATTACAATGAAGGCATTTAAAAAGGGGAATTATTTAATTGACTGCAGTGAAGGAAATCAAGCTGAGAAATTTTTTCTATTTCCAATAAGAATTATCCACAGGGTGACAGATTAGGGGGAATGCTATTTCTCACTGGACACGATCACAAAACTAACGTTAAAAAGTCATTTTAGGAACTAATAAAAAAGATGGAAATTTAACGATTTGCTTGAAATCAGTAAATGTTTTGGAGTTGTATGATAAACTGTATAGTTATATGATTTCAAATGTTGGGTTTTGCATGCAATCTACGTATAAGGCACCTTCAATATCAGCTTATTGGCCAAGAATATGTTGTCACGAGAAATTTAATAAAGGGAAACATTTTAAAATATAGCAACTTGCTAAAACTTCATAAATAATTAAACCATGCTGCCTCTTATGTTTTTCCCTTTGCTTCCTTTGGTGGGCACTTTATCTTCCTCGTACTTTTGTGAGACAGAGGGCAGAATGTTCTTAATTCTGGGTAACATCTTGGCATCATCACTGTCTGCCTTTTTACCTGATTGTTTATTAGCTAGTTTCTTTTTAAAGGCCTGATGTTATAGATTCACAAAGGAACACAGACTCCATTCTTGTCTTCACAGTGGAGTAGAGAAGTGCCTTTGCTAGTGAGGCCTGTTGCTGCTTTGGATGATTTATGTGATGGGGAGCTTCGGAAGATTTGCTTTCCTGTTGTGTGCTGTGGGGCCTCGATGAGACCCAAAGTCCCCCTTTCCAAGTGTCAGTGAGCCCTGAGCACAACAGAGGCCTTGCCACCACAAGCCACAAGGGTTCTGCTAGCAGAATAAACATATGCAGCGTACATCTTTATACAGCACTCTTAAAAGAAAGTGGAGAACTAAATTTCCCGAAATCTCATTGTTTTCCCACACCTAGAAATATGAACACAATGTGAAAAAAACCACCTGTTAAATCAATAGGTGAAACTTCCAGAGAGAAAAAGAAAATTGTGATGGAAAAAAAGAAAGTGGGAGCTGAGATCAGGAAGGTGAGTGAGCAGAAAACTCTGAATGTCCAGGAGGCATATTTGGATCAGAAGAACTAACTAGAGCCTCTGAAGGCAGGGGAGCTAGAGACACAGCCCCAACCCACGCAGGCAGGAAGTGGCCCTCCGCCACCCCACGCAGGTTGGAGTCCAGGAGCCGCTGCCCACAGGCAGAGGGTGAACTAGAAAATAAACAAAATAAAATAACAAACCGGACAGCCATATGCAGACAGCAGAGAAAGTTGGCGAGTTTGCTGTCTCAGCTTTGTTTCTCTGTGGGGCTATGATGGAGAATCCCTGAGGATTCACGGCCTCCGGCTGGTCTGCACTTGGGAATGGGGCCTGAGTCTACATTATTTTTTTTTTTTAATAAGGTTTTTAAAAAATGTTTATTTGTTTATTTTGAGGGAGAGAGAGAGAGAGAGAGAGAGAGAGCACAAGCAGGGGAGGGGGAGAGAGAGAGAGACAGGGAGAGAGAGAGAAAGAATCCCAGTAGGCTCCTCACCCCCAACAGTGTAGACCCTGACGGGGGGCTCGAACTCACGAACCGTGAGATGATGACCTGAGCTGAAACCAAGAGATGGATGCCTAACTGACTAAGCCACCCAGGCGCCCCTGAGTCTACACTATTAGTTTGGTCCTGTAAACTGCAGGCCAGCCATGAACTAGTACCAGACCTATGCGCTCACCTTCATCAGTCATCAAGGAAATACAAACTAAAACCTCAAGGAGGTAAAACTAGGAACCCACCAAAATAAATAAAATGAAAAAGACAGAAGGCAACAGTACTGTGGTGAGAACTAGAGCCCCTGGGACTCTTCTGTCCCGTTGGTTGG
The DNA here is from genome assembly GCF_027475565.1 of Acinonyx jubatus. Classification (NCBI taxonomy): domain Eukaryota; kingdom Metazoa; phylum Chordata; class Mammalia; order Carnivora; family Felidae; genus Acinonyx; species Acinonyx jubatus. The sequence goes on along the minus strand of NC_069386.1, from coordinate 129,181,977 downwards.
AAAACTGCTTTGGCACTTGTGTATATACCACACTTATATATGGTTCGGCGATTGCTCTTCTAGGTGTATGGTCAACAGAAATACATACGTATGTTTACCAAAAGGCATGTGGTAGAATGAGGATATCCACAGTAGCGTTATTTGTAACATCCCCCAGTGGAATGGCCACTTGGGGTAGAATAGATAAGTAAATTGTGGCATAGTAACATAATTGAAATCTATACATCAGTGAGAATGAACACATCATTGCTGTGTCCAATAACACAGCTGAAGCTCAGAAACACAATGCAGAGTGATAGAAAAAGGCAGGCACAAAAGAATATGTACTAACTGATTAAAAACTAGGTAAAGTTAATCCATGCTTGTCCGAAATCGGAGTAGTGGTCCACTTATTAAAGGCTTCCTATGTGCTGGGCACCACATTAAATGGCATGCATGTTTGTTACAATTTATCTTTTACTACAATTCTGTGCTATTTATTAAAATTGAGCCACACATTAACTAATTAGCCCCCGAATACCTATCTAATCTTTCATACAACTTGGCTATAATCCTAGGTTGGAATGCTAAATAAAGCCTCTTGACTCTTAACTATTTTGCCTTCTACTTTTTACATACAAATGCCTTAGAGGGCACCTGGATGGCTCAGTCGGTTAAGCACCTGACTCTTGATTTTGGCTCAGGTCATGATCTCAGGATTTGTGAGTTCCAGCCCGGCATTGGGCTCTGCACTGATAATGTGGAGCCTGCTTGGGATTTTCTCTCTCTCTCTCTCTCTCTTTCTCTCTCTCTGCTCTTCCCCCACTCGCTATCTCTCAAAATAAATAAATAAAGTTAAAAAAAAATACCTTAGACATTGGAGGTATTTTTGCAGCAATGCAGACCAGCTTTGGTGAGAAAGAAGAGTATCTTCTATTTTCTATTGAAGTTTCTAGCACTGATAGATTAGGACAAGTCTTTTAGCCATAAAAACAGATCTAATTAAAGAAAATAATTTGTGAAAAATCGTTTCTGTAAATTAGATAGAAAGTAACCACATGTCTTCTAGAAAACATCACTTTCACATTGTCTATTAGACTACACAGGCTTCAAATAAACTTGTGAAAATCACCTTACATCATGTCCTCACACTTAGTGACAATGTGTTGTTATGTGCCCACAGATTTCAAGGGTTTCTTTTCTATAACGGATAACGTAGCAGATTCACTTAGACAGGCTTTTATTTTTACTGCACTTGATTTGAGAAAAGATGACTAAAAGGAGCAAATATTCTGCTACCACACTCAAAAGAATCTCCCAGTTCTTAAGAGTCATGAGGCTGAGTTTCAAAGAGTCTATTTTTTACTTCCGGAATCCTCTGTGAATTATTTCAAAGTTGAAACTAATTGTCTTTCCCCACTCATAATGTGGTAGCAAAGAAACTGAACATCAGACCGATTGTGAGATAGAGACCTATGCAGCATGATATGTCTGTATTGTTGCAAACAGTCATATGGAGTTGAAGGCGGCACCTATCTCGTCAGTTCAGACGCAGGAAGGAACACTAGATATCATACCACCTGCAGGCACAGCTGGACCAGCAAGGGAACGAACGCCACCCCACTAGCTTGCAAGTAGTTAATCAGCACTACCTTAAAGACAGAATTCCCAAAGGTACCTAATGCAATCTCTAACAGAAAGCATAAAGATATTTTTCAGAATTTAAATCTCTTGAGATGGAAAAGACCTTTGGTGGGGACCAGGATCAGAGCACCTGTTAACGTGACCTCATGGGCCTGTACTCAGCAGTGTCCATCTTCTCAGGAGACCTCTGATAACATGACCTCATGGGCCTCTACTGAATGGTGTCTACCTTCTCAGACCTCTGATGATAAGACCTCATAAGCCCCCACTCAACAGTGCTCACCTTCTCAGGAGACCTCCTCTGACTTCAGGGGCCCCCACTGAATGTTTGCCTTCTCAGGAGACCTCTGCTTCACGGGCATGGCTTCACGGGCCCCCACTCAACAGTGTCCAGCCTCTAAAGAGACCCCTGCTAACATGACCTCACGGTCCTCCACTCATGAATGTCCACTTCCTCAGGAGACCCTTGTCCCAAATTTTGCCCTTCAAACCTCTCACTTGCAAGACACGGGGGAGTTCAGGACTGAGGAGGCTTAGCTCCCCATTCTCCCGGCTGGCACCACACCAATGAACAGCCTACCTTTCTTCACTTCAAAAGCTCCGTGACAGTTTTAACTGACTTGCTGCACATTACGTGGACAAACTCTGGTTTGTTTTGGTTACAGAGGGTCATATTAAACATTTGTCGGAAAAAAAAAATCAGGTGCTGGTTATCTTGGGGGAGGGGCCGAGTAATGACTGGAAGAGGGCACGAGGGGGCCTTCTGAGAATTTGTAATGTTTTGGCTTTTGATATGAGTGTTGATTCCGTGAACAAGTTCAGTTTGCAGACATTCAATTCATCCAGCTGTACACTCAGGACATGTGTGTTTTTCTGCATGTATACTACACTGCAATTATAAAGTTAAAGAGTGGAATCAAAGGCTGTGTGAGATGAGATATAAAGAATCCTGACAACCAACCAACAACTGTATTACCTTCAGATGGAGCATAGAGGCCTTCCTGAGAACTGACAGGATTTTACTTCTTTTCTCATATATAAAAAGTGATTCATAGAAGCCAAAACAATAAATAAACAATATGAAAATGAATTCACCAAAAAAAAATGCTATATTAAAAAACGAATATTCTAGGCACCTGGAAGAGTACATACAAATTGTCCCTTGAGGAAAGCTCAGCCTAGGCTTCTCTGTGAGGAATTCTCCCAGAACAAATGGATGGTTGCCAGAGGGCAGGGGCAGGATGATGAGCAAACTGGGTGAAGGGGAAAGGAAGGCACCGGCTTCTAGTTATGGAATGAAGGAGTCGTGGGGGATGAAAGGTACAGCTTAGCAAATATAGTCAGTGGTTTCGTATATAGTCAGGGCTGTGTGGTGGTGACAGATGGTAGCTACATTTGCGGTGAGCATAGAATCACGTACGGAGTTACTGAGTCACCATTTTGTCCACCTGAAACTAACGGAACATTGTGTGTCCGTTATACTTCAATAAAAACATTAAATAAAAAAAAAAGAATTCTCACAGATAGAGTTCTAACAAATATGAGCTCATTAAAACACACACGTGCGTGCACACACACACATTTAACCACTATGTTTGAGATTCAACAAAAATGAGAAAGATGAGTAGCAGATCCACAAAACCTTAAGAGATAGATTATACAATCAATTTACAAATCTATTAACAAATTAATAGATACACGACACAAAACAAGTGTGTTTAATAAGAAATAAAGAAAGGAATTTGAACACATGAGTAGGGAGGAAGAGACTTCAAAAGACGGGTAGGCATATTTTTGGAGCGACTGGGAAAGGCTTTCCAGAAATAAAAAATGTAATAATTTAACTTAAAAAATTAATATGGGGATTAGCTTCAGCTGAATAAAAAAATTAATGTACTGCAAGATAGATCTAAAGAAATAATACAGGGGGAGCCTGGTGGCTCAATTAAGCCTCTGACTCTTGATTTCAGCTCCGGCCATGATTTTCAAGGTTTGTGGGATTGAGCCCCATGTTGGGTTCTGCCTGGAGCCTGCTTGGTATTCCCTCTCTCCTTCTCTCTCTCCCCTCTCTCACTTGTGTCCTCTCTCTCTCTCTCTCTCTCTCTCTCAAAATAAATTAATAAATAAATAAATAGACATTAAAAAAATAAAGAAATAATACAAAATTATCACTGTGAAAGATATGGGAAAATACCAAAGAGACATGGAAAATAAAGTGAAAAGTTCAGGATATGTTTAACTGGCATTCCATAAGGGATAGAAGAAGAGAGAAAATAGGAAAGAGGCAACGTTCGAAAAGATAATCACTGAGAGCTGTCTAGAACTGATGAAGGACATGGATGGAATCCTCAGATTTATGAAGTCCAGCAAATTCCAAATAGGATTAAAAACAAACAAAGATGGAAATCTACATACATGTAGACACCCTGCAATGAAGCTGAGGATCCAAGAGTAAGAGACAGAAGGCCAGAGAGAAAAAATGGTGTACCTACAAAGAGTAAAATTTACAGAGACAAAGGACTTCACAGAAGTAGTAACAGAAACCAGGAGACAGTGGGTTGATAGTTCCAAACTGCTATGAAAATGTATGTAATCCTATAATTAAATATCTGACAGAACTAAATTTCAAAACCAGGGCAAAATTAAGGACAATTTAAGATAAATTACCAGTTGGGGTGCCTGGGTGACTCAGTCGGTTGAGCATCTGACTCTTGATTTCAGGTCAGGTCATGATCCCTGAACCCGTGTTGGGCTCCGTGCTGGGAATGAAACCTGCTTAGTATCTTTCTTTCTCCCTCTGCTCCAATCTCTCTCTCTCTCACACACACACATAATAATAATAATAATAATAATAATAATAATAATAATAAACTACTACTGACGAAATTTACCCCCAAAATCTTCATTAAGAAGAACTTTAAAGGATGAAAGTGAAGAAGGAAAATGATACTAGAAAAAAGTCTGAGATACACAAAAAGCTGAAAAAGCTACTAGGACGGAACTCTGATGCTACACAGTGTCCCATCTATCACCAGGCTCACATGTCTGGGGAGAATACCTCAACCACGAAGATATCCCTCCTTGGGACCAGGATTGAGAGATCGAGGGGTGCCCCTTCCTCCTCTATCCATCCATTGCACAGTGACATTTCACATATGATACCAAGCTCTGTAGATAATAGTTGTTAAATTAATTTGTGCGAATCTAAGGGTTTTTTTGCTTCTGAGATTTTAATGGAATACATAATTCTTATCATTCGTACATTTTTTTCAGACATTATTTTTACTGCTTTTAATAAAATTATGACAAAATTGTTTTTAAAACCACTGCTGAGAAATGTGGGCAAGTTGCTAATTTTGACAAATCCCAAAAAAAGATAATCCCCAGTGCATTAAAATATATCTGTTATTAACCAGTTCCTCAAATAGTACAAATCATTGATGACAATCATCAAAAGATAAAATGTTTTCCTACAGGTTGTAGGAAATACTTGCCTTCCTTGATCAGTTTACTAGCTACTTATTACGACTACTATGTCTCAGACACTGATGGTCACTTATTAAGTAAGTATTATTACTTAATATTTATTAATACTAGAAATACTATTTCCAAATTTCACATTATTTCTGATGATACAAAAGGTATCATGAGACCATTGTACTAATGAGGAAATGGGTAGTTCTATAGCTGGGAGCTGTTAGATTTCCTCACAGCCACTTAATTCAGTTTGCCAATATGATGTTTCCTGAAAGGGAATGGAGCATAAATATTCCTCTTCTGTGTATCAATAGGTTTACCTAACTATTTCTAAATGTCAGTTCCGACACCCTTTAACCACTGCTCAGAAGTGCGGGAACCATGTGGCAGCCTCATTTCTCTTTGTCTTATAAAGTTCTGCTTTATTGCATTTCTGTAGCCTAAACTTGGTAAAAGGTTGTGAGCATTACTGACAACCATGCCTGAGTCGTTACCTACTTAAAAATATTATTTTATTGTTAAATCTTACACTTACCCATGTTTCTTGAGGAGATGATTTTGTCAACCGAGGAGCCAGATAAATCTGCTTGCACCGAGATGAGAAACCAACACTGTGAAGGGACAGGAAATTACACTTGTGTTTCAACATAAAACAATGAGGAAGCAGCATCTTAATAAGAAGGATGTTCATTATTCCAGTTTGACCAAAGACAGTCTCCTAAATAGTTTAAAAGCTGTTTCTGTTTCTTACTTACCGTAGTATAATTTTCATGACTCACTCTCCTCTTCGCATCTTAATTACAATGTATACTGATATTCGGTGTGTTTTATTTAATAGAATACGTGCTAGACTTTCATGTAATCACTCACTCATTCATTTAGTCTGTCAACACCTACATCTATTACATTCTTAGGACACTGTGCTGGGAGTGATTTAGGACCTGGCTATAGCATGTGAGAAGCTCATCACCTAGTGAAAGAGAAAGGCATGTTCAGGGATCACCACGATACAATGGCAAAAATGGGTAAGTAGTACTCCAAAAGAGGTCCAAAAAAAAAAAAAAAAAAAAAAAGAAAGAAAGAAAAGAAAGAAGAAAAAAAGAAAAGATGAGTTATGGGAATGTGTGACATAGGAGAGGATGGTCTACATGGATTCAGCATGATGCACTTCCTGGGAGAAAAGCAGTTGAGGAAGAGTGGGTGTTGGGTGTATAATGAGCATGTTCCCTTGCTTAATCCTGGCACCTTTGTGAAGTCTTTTTTTTTTCTTTTTAAGGGACCAACAGGATTAGCTATATAGTATTTTATTGTAGATCTTTTTTTGTTTTTAATTTTTTTAATGTTTATTTTTGAAAGGAGGGGGAGGGGCAGAGAGAGAGAGGGAGACACAGAATCCGAAGCAGGCTCCAGGCTCTGAGCTGTCAGCACAGAGACCAAAGTGGGGCTCGAACCTGTGAACCGTGAGATCATGACCTGAGCTGAAGTTGGATGCTCAACCAACTGAGCCACCCAGGCGCCCCTCTTTTTGTTTGTTTCTTTATTTATTTTGAGAGAGAGAGAGAGAGGGAGAGAGAGAGAGAGAGAAAGGCACCTCTATTGTAGATCATTTTCTCTGATTGTCCTCTTGGAATAGAGGGCCGGGAGTGCTAAAAACCATGCTAAAACCAGTTGGCTAACTGGCTTAGGTAAATCAATAATTCTATGTAACATGGTTGTATGAGAAAGACATGAATTGTTCTAATGAAACCTCATGTAGCACGTTACACGCTGACATTTGCTGCCAAGTCTATAAATGGTTTAATATGAAGTGAAATTAACTCCCAGAACTTTTGAGATATAAAAAAGTCAGAGACATCACATATGAACCTGGCTCTCATAAATCTTTATTACAAATGAAGGGGAGGGGTGCCTGGGTGGCTGTGCTGACAGCTCAGAGCCTGGAGCCTGCTTCAGATTCTGTGTCTCCCTCTCTCCCTGCCCCTCCCCCGTTCGCATTTTCTCTCTCTCTCTCAAAAATAAATGAACATTAAAAAATTAAAAAAAAAACAAATGAAGGGGACAAATTATAAGCATAGAATTAAAATTAGACTTAAAATTAGAAACTATAATCATGACAATCTGAGTCTGTTTCTGTAAAAGGACATTAGAGGATGTTCTTGGTAGCCTTTTTTGTTTGTTTGTTTTCTACATAGAAGTAGAAAAGATGATCTTGTGATATAACCAAGACTTTTAATCTTGGAGTTATTCAGGATGTGACACAAATGTAATGGGGTTTTCTGTGCTTCCTTTATAGGTTTTTCATGGAAAATAATAAAATTAAGAACCCACATTTATAAAGTACATGAGAGTTTGCCAAGTAATTTAGCATACAGTAAATTAAAACTTCAGAATATTTTATATTTTTATTGAAATAATGACAAATTTAAGTATAATCTGGAAAATTAATAACAAATACCTTAAGACTTTACAGAAATGAAAGTATGATTCCAGTTTACTTGTGGCTCTACTCCACAATTCTCATTTTTGTTTGGTTTTACACATCTGCTTGTCTGTAGCTTCTGTGCACAGGTATGCCACGGCCCTCACAATGTCTTATTTTATCTAAATAGACTACACTTCTGCTTTTAGGGAAAAGGTATATTCATATTCATGTCTAGTATTTATATATTATGCTCTTCAGAACAAAAAGGTATATAGTCACGAGACACAAGAAACACAATCAAACTTTCACTTCTGATTAAATAGGAGAAAAACTGTAGGTCTCCTGTGCTAAAACGTTGCCTGTTCTACACCGTAAGACGCTGAATGACTTATAGGAAATGTGCTTCTTGTTTAGTCCAGAATATATGGCAATACGGTGTTTTCAACCACAGGGCTATCTCATAAGCCGTTGGAAATTTCAGAGCATTGAGTCTCTGGGACATTTTAACGGCTACAAGGTGGAAAAAAACCACGTGGCAGGTGTTCAGAACACCGCCTTGAGGGGGCTGGTGTTCCTGGTGTGCCAGGCGTTTGCTCTGCTGAGGCCAGCCCGACCCAGTGGCAGGGCACTCTGTCTACCCATGGGGAACAAGAAGAGAATGTGGTTCTGCCTGGTTCCAACGTCTCCACAGGGCAGACAGCACAAGAGCCTAATCTGCTGATGAAGGGTCCTCTGCTTGGCCACATGGCCTGCTTGGTGCAATTTCGCGAGCTAAAGCAGCAAGTAGGCATGGCAGGGTATGTTCTGAAATACTGCTGTATTTTCCCAGCAGTGTTTCCTTTACTGCCTCCACCCAATGCAATGAGCTATTTTGCATTTATTGCATCAGAAGAGGAATTTTTGGCAGAAGAGTAAAGGGTCAGGGGGAGAAAGTCCTAGGTTTTGAGTTTCAAAAATATGTCTGCAGCTTAGGAGACTGGAAAGGACTGAGGCCCAGACAGTATGCTTGGGTGGGTACCTATAGAGACAAAGTGGAGTCTCCAAGAACAGGAAAGGGGCTGCCTCGTGGGGGTGGGACTTGGTTGTGAGAGAGGAAGTTCTGAGAGCTCAGATGTGGCATCTGAGACAGGGACTTTGCAGCCTGACTGCTTTGAACCCCTTCCCCAGCAAGCCCTGCAGTGGGGTGGGTTGTCAGTCACTCCAGATGAGCTATACAGTCTGGGGAGAAGAGTGGCCCTGTGGCTCAGGTCCAGGGTGAAGTCCAGGTGGCGAGACGCAAGGGTGTGTGTGGGAGAAGCTGGAGGCAGCCTCAGCAAGATCCCCTGTGCCCAGTGTAGCACACGGGGAGTAGAATCATTTCTGGAAGCCCCACAGGGCACACAGAAGTGACGGCAGGCCTCCGCCCATGTCACGGGGCTGCCAGGGGCCCAGTGTGTCACACAGGCAGCCTTGCAGCCATAGATGAGGGACAACTCAGGTGAGTCCTGCACGGCCTAACTACTGAAGAGCAGAAGGGAAGGAGGGCATCTCGGGAGAGGCCAGCGTTGATGGGGGTCACCTTGAGATACAAGGGTTGAGCTACCACCCTCAAGCACTCACAACGTGAGAATTCCCTGGGCCTCAGCTGGTGTTGTGGGCTGAATTGTGTCCCTTCACCCCTCTGCCAAAATTCATATGCTGAAGCCTTAGCCCCTAGTACGTCAGAATGTGACTGTATTTGGAGATGGGCCTTTAAAGAGGTGATTAAGTTAAAATGAAGGGCCCTAATCCAATACAACTGGTGTCCTTATCAGAAGAGGAGACTGGGATACAAAGAAACACCAGGGGTGCATGTGCACCCAGGAAAGACCACATGAGGACACCGGGAGAAGGTGCCATCTTTAATTCAAGGAGAGAGGCTACAGAAGAAACCAAACCTACCAGCACTTTGATCTTAGACTACAAAGCCTCCAGAACTATGTGAAAACGAATTTCTATAGTTTAATCCACCAGTCTGGGGTACCGTGTTGTGGCAAATACAGGTGGAACCCAGAGGAAGGAGAGGTTGGACCCTGAATTAATTGCGATTAAGTTTCCACTGCCCTGGCAGAATGGGGGATTAAAACACAATTTTAGCTGAGTTACAAAAGATAGAGAATGTTCTGTTTCTTGCATCTGTGGTCCTGGCCTGAGATTGGAATCATTTGCCTCCATGGGTCTCTAGATGTGGTTCTCGGATTAGCAGCATCAATGTCATGTGACTCATGTCACATTTGAGAGCTGCGATGGTCTGTCTGTCCCCAGGCCCAGGGCATCAGGAGCTCAGGTGGGAGTCTAGCAATGTGTGTGTTCTAAAGTCATCCAAGTAGTTTTGATGCTCCCAAGTTTGAGACCAGCTGGTGTCCGGGATGGGTGTCTGGGCAAGAGACTGGGAGGGAGAGAACAGAACCCCTGAAAAGAGGGGAGTGAGGAAACCTCTCCGTTTAAATTCCTGCCTTTGGTTACTTTAACCCTAATGTCTCTTCACCAGTAATTAAATTCCATTTTGCATCATTGTACCATCAGTTTCTTTGGCTCCAGCATTTTTAAAAAAAATTTGAGCTAATACAGCCTGTCATTTCAGACTTGTAAGTGCTTTTGACTTCAGTGTCAAGTCAGACAGGCTTAAGTATAGTAAGAGTTAAAATGGAGATCTGTTACTAAACTGAATACTAGAGGCTTTAATATCTTAACTACCTTTTTAGAAGATCTAATATGAATTTCTTGACGTTTATAAATTACATAATTAACTTCTAACGGCCTTTACTATGTCCACTTATTGAAATAACTTAACAAAATGTTAAGAAGGATATTAACTCCAAATAGTTTCCTCTGATGTATTGTGGGTGTGCAAACTGCTGATTAACTTAATTTTTGAAGTCAGGGTAATAAGTATACATCCTTGTGGAAGTTTCTGTTTCTGTTGAGTCTGCTTATGGTAGGGACAGTCAGCTAATAGTTTAGGATTTAAGATCCAAAAAGCATTTCATGAATCCGAGTTTAAACAAGGCCAATATATTCTAATATTTAAGGAAGTTCGATCCAAAGGATAGGGAAGAGAGGTACAGATGATTGGCAAAAACTTGGGTCAGCTGGGGCTGAGGGGTTACGGATACACAGGAGGGAGGATGTGCAGCCAGCTTGACTGGAGTGGGCTCTATGGTATCAGGACTGGTGAAGACAGGTTCTGTTACCCAAATGTGCTGGTAATAAAAAAATCCATAGAATGCACAGAGCAGAGATTATAGTGAAAATCCAAGATAGAAATACTTGCAATTTTACAGGAAATAATGCTAGAGTCTTCATTCTCCCTGGTGCTTTTTTAGAGGCTGCCAAAATATCTTTGCAAATGTGCAGTAATTGAGCACATCCCTTATGGTGTTTTATAATACCCATTTACTTAATTTAATTCACCCAATATTTGTTACTGCAATATTTAATACTGTATCATATGAGTGGTTTGCTAATATGCATCATGAGTATGTGTGGTGATTTTAAGCTATGTTCACAGATTCTTTTCTCCCCTCCCCTTTAGTGTGGGCTAGACTTTAGCAACTCACTCTTGGTGAATAGAATAAAGCAGAAGTGATGGTCAGAAAGATCCCGTGACTTCCTCCTCACTCTCTTTGATCTGAGGGAAGCCAGCTGCCATGCCGTGAGAAATTGTCTACTTGGTGAGTCCCTGAGTGTGCCATCTCGGAAGTGAATCTCAAGCCTTCAGATGCTTACAGTTCCTTCTAACATCTTTACTGCAATCCCATGACAAATCTGGAGCTAGAACCACCCAGCTAATGTGCTCCTGATTCCTGACTTACAGAAGGGAACAGTGAGAAACACTGAATATTTGGTGCTTTAAGCTACTGATTTTCAGATAATCTGTTACACAGCAACAGACAGTGGAGGTTTCATTACACGGGCATGATTAAGTAAATCCTTGGCCAACTGGTGATTAACTCAACCTCTAGCCCCTCTCCCCTTCCAGGAGGTGGGGAAGTTGGGCTAAAGGTTCTAATCCTCTAGGCTTGCCCTGGGTATTTCTGGTGATCAGGCCTCATCCTGAAGCTTTCCAGGGGCCATAAGCCACAGGTCATCTCAATTGCAAGAAGAGGATACTCATCACTGTGCAGATTCCAAGGGTTGAACCTCCATCAGGAACCAGGGACTAAGACCAAAAATCATAACCAAAGATGCTTCTATTACCTCTTTCACTCAGGAAATTATGGGGGGTTTTAGGAACCCTGTGTCAGGTACTGGGGGCCAAGTATATATTTCTTACTATATCACAATACCCCAACCACATTAAATAGGACAGAGGTGGGGTAGATAGTTGGTCATACCACTGACCGCGGGACTCAGGGTGGCAGGCAGAGAAAGAAGCATCTGGCCTGGCCCCTGGAGACTAGCAACAACTGGGGAGGAAGGATGTCAGGCCCAGGTGAATGCCCTGAGGTTGAGCTAACCTCTAATTCCAGTCCTGGCCCCTGGAATTACAAATAGAAAACAGAGACGGAAGCCCAGGCTAAGCCAGTAGGGTCAGACGAGAGTCATTTGTCACAGTTCATGTTTTCATAGGGTCTCTTTTCTGACCAGGGTCCACTCTGAGTACAGTGATAACTTGGTTAAACCTCTCAGTTCCATTCTGTTTTCCACCCCTTCCCTGCCTTTCTTAGATGCCCTGGACCTGCCTGCTTTATTCCTCCTGCAACCCAAACATGATCTCTTGAAAGATTCTGCGGCTAATGCATTTTAACAACTTAAACACGTGGGCCGAATCCCCCGGGGGGGAATTGTGGCAGCAGCTTAAAGAGGTATTATTTTGAACCTTCAGATTAAATATTCTTTCAGAGAATCTTTCCACAAATATTTGTTAACACTTATTAGATCTATTAGGAATAAACATTGCCTGCCATAGCATAACACTACGCTGCTGTAATAGAAATTATAATGAATCATACACCGGACTTCCCCTTTATCAGACTTTAGAGTCTTGTAAAGAAGATACCTGAGAGATTAGATGAAGCGAAGGTTACTTTAAACAGATAAATCGAGGGAAAGGAAAGAAGGAGGGACCATTGAGTTGGATCTTTAAAAATGAGAAGGCTTTACACATTTAGATATGGGAGAAAGGGTATTTTCAAACCATAACAGCATGAGGTAAGTCATAGAAAAGAGCACCTGTCGGGTGTGTCCTGGGAAGAGCAAGTGATTACCTTTAACACAGTCTATTAAAAGAGACGGGGAACTATTTTTTCTGATTTCCAGTCTTTTGTGACTTATGTGCGCACAGTTGTGAATTCTCAAAACATGCAGTGGTATGTTGTGTATGCAATACATTTTCCCTTGGACACCAAAGTACATGTTTAAATTTTCTGAAGACAATTCTAAATTCTCCTTACAACTTTGGTTGTAACTTTATTGATCGGGGATCAACCATACGCTCAATATACAGAACTGGTGTCCTTAAGAGATCTGGACACACAAAGAGACATCATTAACTTGCAAGCACAGAGGAAGGATCATGTGAGGACACAGAGGGATGTGGCCACCTGCAACCCACGGAGAGAAGCCTCAGAAGATACCAGATCTCCCCACAACTTGATCTTGAAGTTCAGAACTGTGAGAAAATAAATTTCTGTTGTTTAGACCACCATTTTGTTGTATGTTGTTATAGCAGCTTTAGCAAAGAATGGATATTCTTTATCTTTAGCCGCAGAGGTAGATATTTACTGAGTGTGCCTAGCCCAGGGCCCAGGACATACTAGATCTGTCCAATACAGGAGCCGCTGACCATATGTGGCTATTGTGCACTTGAGAGGTGGCTAATACAAATTGAGACGTGCTGTACATGTAAAATGCACTTAAGGTTTTTGAAAACTGAATATGAAGAAAGAACATAAACTATTTTATTGATATATTTTACATCAATTACATATTTGATAATATACGGATATTTGGGAATAAATAAAATAGATCATTAAAATGGATCTCACTTGTTTTGTTAATATTTATTTTGAGAGAGAGAGAGTGTGTGTGTGTGTGTGTGTGTGTGTGTGTGTGTGTGTGTGTGAGGGGGGCAGGGGCAGAGAGAGAGAGAGAGAGAGAGAGAGAAAGAAAGAGAGAGAGAGAGAATCCCAAGCAGGCTCTGCACTGCCAGCTGGAAGCCAACACAGGCCTGGATCCCATCACCGTGAGATCATGACCTGAGCTGAAACCAAGAGTCAGATGCTTGAGTGACTGAGCCACCCAGTGCCCCCAATTTTTTTTTAAATGTGGCTACTAGAAAATTTCAAATTACATATGTGCTTTGCCTTATATTTGTTGGACAGCATAACACTAAATGTTTTAAAAAATCTTTTGAGTGGTGGGAACCTCTGGCACTGTTATTTTCTTCGTGCTTAGGATTTGGGATCAGGTGGATTCTACAATTCTTCCCCTGGCGGCAGTGCAGAAAATGGTACTGACGATCCAAAGAACAGCCATATCACCAGTGGAAACATCGGAGGACAGCAAAACTTCCTGGAGTTCTCTTATTTGAGCAGATCCACACAGTAACAACGACCAGTGGAAGAACCAGGGGTGGTGAAGTTGAGATGTGCATTTTAAAGCGGGGGAAATGCAGACACAGAGGCTGAGAACTCTTGGATGATTGCCTCTGTTCTGGATTGTAACCTGGAGTGTTAGTCACGGTTCTTTGCTGCGGGCAACAGCACCACCTGTGGCTAACTTGAGCACAAAAAGAAGGACTTAGAAAGCCTTCAGGATGCAACACAGAGTTGCTTGCTGAGGCTGCCCAACCAGGCTTGTGAAAATGGGACAGAGCCAGAGGACCAGAAAGACCGCTCAGGTCACCGTGCCTGAGCCGTATGTTAGGATGGCACTTTTGATCGTGCTGTTCGGGGCACTCGGGGCTCCTCTGATGAGCTTCTGTGCCGCTGCCTCCACTGGACTCTGACATGGTCTGGGGTGCTTGGCTGTTCATACATCTGTCTAGCTACCCTTACATGATCAAAGTCACAGGCTCAAGGCACTGGCTGAGGGACACTGCAGAGCTCTCGCTGCTGGGGGCAGGAAGAGGGAGGATCTGGCTCCTTCCCTCCTGAAGGAGGGGAATCTGCCTCCCACCAAGACTCGCACACTGGGGAATCAGCCATATGGGGTATGGGCTTGAATGACTGTCGATAACAAAAATAGGAAAAAAAAAATTCAGAGTAGTACAAAGACATGAATAATCTTTTCCTCCAGAATTGTCTTAGTTTTGTGGAGAGCAGTCAAGTTAAAAGTTATACTGTACTTAAATCTGTATGCCATTTATGTCATTTATATGATAAACACTTCTGTAGCATGTAATATATGCTGGTCACTTTTTTTAAATGTTTAGTTTTGAGAGAGAGAGAGAGACAGAGGATGAACAAGGAGGGGCAGACAGAGAGGGAGACACAGAATCCGAAGCAGGCTCCAGGCTTTGAGCTGTCAGCACAGAGCCCGAAGTGGGGCTTGAACTCATGAACTGTGAGATCATGCCCTGAGCTGGAGTTGGAGGCTTAACTGACTGAGACACCTTAGGTGCCCCTATGGTGGTCACTTCTAAGTGCTGTATGAATATTAACTCAGCTAGCCTTCATACCAACTAATTACTGTCATCATCTCTATTTATAGATGGGTAAACTGAAGTCCAAAGATGGAAAGTAACTTGGTGAAAATCACACAGCTGGTAGGTGGTATTAGAGATTTGATACTGTGCAGGCTGGGACTCCAGGGCTGATTCTAACCACTATGCCACAGTATAGCTCTTTGCTATGGCAGTTTTTATGAGTTATCCTTAAGAAAATGTTTAGTAAGCAATATATAATTTATTCCATTATGTCGATTCTGTCCTATGAACTATTGTTATTGTCTTCACATACAGTCCCGAATTGAGAGAATTCCTATACATTTTTTACACTGATCAGGATGATATTATGAAATGCGATCAAGCAACATATGTCAAAGTGGAAAAAATCAGATAAACAGCAGATGCTACAGGATAGTTCATGAAGAGAATATACTTCATACTCTTTTAAGCCCAGGAGATTCTACATTAAGGAATGTTTCTACTTTCTTTTGTAAATAATCCTTTTTCCTTATCCCCTTATATGATTATTCAGTGATTTTTTTAAACCAAATTTTTATTTTTTTGGTATTGAGACATTAAGTGATACTTAGACCTCCAAGTTCTACAGGAATTTACCCATGCTTTGCATTAGAACTTGTTAAGTTTCACATTTTACATTTAGAGCTTTATCCATTTGTAGTTTATGTGTGGTATGAAGCACAGATCTCAAATTTGATCGTTTTCCAAATAGTTATCCAGGCGTCTCCATACATATACACATATATGTTATATACGTTAATATATGTATAATACGTATATGTGTGTATACATATGTATATATATTTTGTGTGTGTATATATATATATATATGTGTATATATATATATATACACACACATACATGTATATATTTTAAGTTTATTTGAGAGAGCTTGTGAGCCAGGAGGGGCAGAGAAAGAGGGAGAGAGAATCCCAAGCAGGTTCCATGCTGTCAGCACACAGTCCAACAGGGGGCTCCATCCCGCCAACCATGAGATCATGACCTGAGCCCAAATCAAGGGTCGGATGCTTAACTGACTGAGCCATATGGCCCCTCCATATGTTTTAAAAAGTTCCATCCTTACCCCAGTGATTTGAGGTACCATTTTCACAGTGATTTTTGTTTTTAAATGTTTATTTACTTTTGAAAGAGAAACAGATGCGAGCAGGGGAGGGGCAGAGACAGAGGGAAACACAGAATCCAAAGCAGGCTCCAGGCTCTGAGCTGTCAGCACAGAGGCCAATGTGGAGCTGGAATCCAGGAACCATGAGATAATGACCTGAGCCGAAGTTAGCCGCTTCACCGACTGAGTCATCTGGGCGCCCCCAGTGATTTTTTTTTTTTTTAAGTTCAATTCAACTAATATATTTTGAGTACCTTCTGAGGTATGGACACTGAATTCAGGAAGTACAGAGAGGGAAAAGCCTTGGCCTCTGTCCTTCAATATGATGGCTGAATTCAGATTTCTAAAAGTAGAGCCGTTTTCTAAGGCGAGACAACAGACTGCTATCAGACTTTATCAATAACCTTTCACTGAAAGGCAAAATCTCTCATCTTTCTCAAGAGACCGTCTGATTTTGATCACATTCGTCACTTTCAAAGAAAGAGATTTTGCTGTGACTCAAGTATAGCTGTGATACTCAAAAACACTGCTCCTTTAGGAGGAAAAGTCTTCACTTTCAAAACTCACCTGAAATTTGAGAACTGAGAACACTTCTCCTCTTGTTTATCTCACACCGCAAAAACCACAGGAACAGGGGGAGCTGAACACATGAACGCTTGTCTCAAAAGTGCTATTTCCCTTTATCTTACCTCTTGAGCACATCTGACTGCTGTGTCCTGAAGCCCAAGAATCTCTCTTCCTTGGCTCAGATTTAGTTGCTTTTTTATTAGAAACTTTCTTTTCAAATGGTGTCCTGAATATACATTAGAAATTTGAAACTGGAGATATTTTCTGCGGTAAGGTAAAATTACTTTGGTATATGGACTAATAGGAACTAGTGATATGTCCTAGGGATGAGAACATGTTTTCTGTTAAATATTCTGTGTTCCCTCTTCTACAGATATCACAAAGTATACAAATATTTGTGGTGGGCTCTACCGTGGCTTGCATCCACTGGTTTTCAGATTCTGGCTTAAACTACTGTGTTAGGGGGTGCCTGGGTGGCTCAGTCCGTTGAGCGTCCGACTTTGGCTCAGGTCATGATCTCACGGTTTGTGAGTTCGAGCCCCGCATTCGGCCCTGTGCTGACAGCTTGGAGCCTGGAGTCTGCTTCTGATTCTGTGTCTCCCTCTCTCTCTGCCCCTCCCCTGCTCACACTCTGTCTTTCAATAATAAATAAACGTTAAAAAAAAATTAAAAAAAAAAAACTACTGTGTTAGATGGGGTGGATCAGAGTGAGTTCTGGGAAGGTAAATCTATGGAACCTGGGTAGTTATCGTCTTATATCACAGAATGGATAGAGAAGGTACAGTTCAGGCATGTGCTGTATTGGGAAAAGAAGAAATAGAAAAAGAAAAAAGTGGCCCATGTATACAGGACCATATAATTTATCATCCAAGCCAGAATACTTTTTTAAGTTTATCTATTTTGAGAGAGAGGGAGCGAGAGTGAGAGAGGTGGGGGGAGGAACAGGGAGGGATAGAGAGAATCCCTAAGAGGCTCTGCACTGTCAGTGCTGGGCTGGATCTCAGGAACAGAGAGATCATGACCTGATGTGAAATCAAGAGTCAAACCCTTGAACCACTGAGCTCCCCCGCCCCCCCCCCCCCCCCCCCGGGGTGCCCCAAGCCAGATCACTTTGAAGGTGAAAGGGGCACTATTAACATTTGTTAGAACAACAGAAATAAGCTGGGACTGTCCTTAGTAAACCAAAATAGATCTACAGTAATTTAAGAGAAACAGCAAGCATTGCTATCATGCACTGAGAAAGGACAGAGGGCAGAATGGCCTGACAACTGCATTTTTGGGATGGCACAGATGGGAGATTTTTCCTCCTAGTATAATTATGATCATGGAACTTAAGTTTGTAGTTAAGGGGAAAAACAATCTGATTCCAAATAGGACCCTGAAGATGAAGGCTCACATGTCCTATAGTCTTTGGATCTTCTCTTTGCCATTTTGGGGTCTCCAGGGCTTGTGTAGATACCGAAAACCGATTCCATGGGTATGCAAAAGGCAGATTTGGGATCAGAAATGCTTTCTCTGCAGCCACTCAGTCTCTTCAGTTTGCTCAGATACCAAGAAAATCAGAAATCTCACACTGACGCTGCATGTGGCAGAATCCCAGGACAATTCACAACTTCCCTATCGATTTTGGGTTATCTGCCTGGAACCATGTCAACGGGCTACGTAAGGTACTTGATGAAGCTAAACGCCAAATATACGTAATGATTAGCAGAATGGAGAACCCTGTCAGCTAAAGTTAGCCAAGTGTGCAACGCATTCAGCTCGGATTTACTGAGCGCCTATTACCTTGTATTTCGTTTAATCCCTTGTCCCCCGGCGGCTGCTCTTGTTTCATCTTACGCAAAACGAAACTCAGGCTCAGAAAGCTAAGTGATTCGACCAAGGAGACAGACACCTGAACTAGGACGTAGTGGGGGCTGCAAGCTGGGTCTTCTCTCTTGCTTTGCCATAGATTGGCATGTGGTGGATGTGCCCCGAGATGTTAAGGAAGGTCCAGGTCTCTCGGCTGGCTTTGGACATCCATCTCCCCTGAGCTAACGTGCCCCAGCAGGTGAGGCCGGAAGAGGCGCAGGGAAGTGAGTACACATGAAGGCCACACTCCACAGGGCCTGAGCAGACGACACTCTGGGTCAGCTATCTCACAGTAATCGTCCCCGACGTGTGGCCCGCACTCAAGATGGCGGCGCCGGCGTCAGCAGTCTCCTGCCCTTCTCCATCATGGCGACGACAGGACCCGCCTCCCGAGGCGCCGGAGTCATGTGACCCACACAATGGCTGAGCGCCTACCCCAGGCTTCCCGGCAACGCCGAGGGAAAGCCATGACGGCCGCCGCGGGTTCGGCGGGCCGCGCCGCGGTGCCCCTGTTGCTGTGCGCGCTGCTGGTGCCCGGCGGCGCGTACGTCCTGGACGACTCCGACGGGCTGGGCCGGGAGTTCGATGGCATCGGCGCGGTCAGCGGCGGCGGGGTGAGCGGCGGGCGGCGGGATGCGCCGGCGTTGCCAGGGGGGCGCCCCATAAGCCCCCGCGGCGCAGCCTGGCGTTTCGACGCACTCCCGTCGCGGCCCGGCTGCCGGCGGCCGCCGGTCGGCCAGAGGTCCGGGCGCGTGCGGGGTTGGAACCGGCGCCTGCTCGTTTTAGATGAACCTCTATGTAGAGACAGTTTTAATAGACGAGGATCCGGAGATCCACCGAGTGACAGGTGTCGATAGTGACAAGGCTGGGGCTCGCACCATCACCCTCGTACCAGCCTGGGCTCCCTTTGCGGTGGAGAGGGCATTCCTGAGGGTCGCTCCAGAAATGGCCAAGGATCTGGGGAGCATCTCTCTTTCCAAAAGGATGCTTCAATGCGGGTTGGGGAGTCGGACGCCCTGGACCACTAGTGCAGCGGGCAGTTGGCTAACTTCACAGGGGCCAATGCACAGTATGTTTGTGTTGGGAGGCAAGACAGGTGCCTCAAGGCCTCTTTAGGAAGGTAAGAGGCCAGTTTGAGACTTGTTTTGTTTATAATGCTAGACTATGCTAGTATCAAATGGTAGTCTAGGATTGTTTACTGTTGGGGGCATTGTTTATTGGCAGTAGTCAAGGCCCAAGGTGGGGTGAGTTGCCCGCTGGAAAAGTCGGTGCCTGTGTGTCTCATTAGTTGCTATTTTTGTGTGCAGGGAGGGGGAAGCATTGGGCCAACAGCCAGGGTGGCTTCCCACCTTTAGGGTGTGTAAGAATCACCTGTTACGGTTGTTAAAATGTAATCCCCATTCTGTAGTTCTGGATTGGGACCTGAGAATCTGCATTTCAATGAATACACCAGTTGATTCTCATACTAAGTATTGAGAGCCTTTTTTCTTTTAAGAAAATTTGACTTTAGAATAGCTTTAGGCTTGCAGAAAAGTTTCTAAAACAGTACAGATTTCTCAAATACGCTGCAGCCATGTTCTGTTATCAGCATCCCACATTGGTAAAGTACATTTGTTACCACCAGTAGTGATAACATGAAAATCCATACTTTCATATTTTATATTTACTTAGTTGTTTCCTAATGCCCGTTTTCTGTTCCAGGATCCCATCCAGAATATCAGCTGTGTTTAATTGTCATGTCTTAATCCTTTCTTGGCTGTGACAACTGGGATGGGTTCATGTTACCTGGGCATTGCGTAAGACTTACGTGAAGGGAGACGGGGCCATTCCAGCTTTGTGTAAAATTGTGTGGGCATAGCTGGTAATTGTCTGAGTTCCCTGGTCCTGCTGACAGGTGGCCTCTTGGCCTGGGAGCTTGCTTTAGTAGCATGATTGTTCTTGGCTCTAAAAATTTCTGTCACATGCCCTTTGTAACCTTTTTCCTGTCTTTGTTTTATCCCCTTCCATTGTACCCCAAATCACAGCTAGAGCTAATTTCATTTGATAATGTTAAGGCCCAACTCTTGAATGGGTTGTTTGTTGGGTTGAGTCAGATGGAGCTTGTATATTCAGATGCAATTCAGAACTAGCTTGATTGCTTGCTTGCTGAATGGATGTTTTGTACTGATCTCAGCTTCCTGATAATCAGTGTTGTGATTGGACTCGCCCTTATGGCTGTTACTTTGGTTGTAAGATGTCCTCGGCAATAATCATCAGGAAACTTTGAAAAAAAGGGGGGGTGCTATTGACAGATCCTGGCAACCACGTGGCACACCTGGGCCACACAGCAAGATTGTGGGGAGGGACCCCTGTGTGGCTCAGTCAATTGAGCTTCCAACTCTTGGTTTTGGCTCATGAACCATGAGATTGAGCCCCTAGTTGGGCCCTGTGTTGACAGCCTGGAGCCTCTTGGGATTTTCTCTCTGCCCTTCCCTCTCACGTGTGCATGCGTATGCTCTCTCTCTTGCATGCTCTCTCTCAGAAATAAATAAGCTTAAGAAAAAAAAAAAAGATTGTGGGGAGGGGGAGAGAGAGAGAGAAAACACCTGGGGTCCTGCTATTATTGCGGCTCACTCATTGGTGAATTTAAAACTTAAGAGGGGGAATTTAAAGTACAGGAAGAGAAAGAACAAGCAGCCTAAATGGTCAGTTACTGAAGTCAACCAAGATCTTTAATGTTTATTTATTAGTGAGAGAGAGAGACAGAGACAGTGTGAGCGGGGAAGGGTCAGAAAGAGAGAGAGAGAGAGAGAGAGACAGAATCTGAAGCAGGCTCCAGACTCTGAGCTGTCAGCAAAGAGTCCGACGTGGGACTTGAACTCAGGAGCCATGAGATCACGTCCTGAGCAGAAGTCGGATTCCAACCACCTGAGCTTCAGCCCGAGCCCCTCAACCAAGATCTTTAAAACAAAGAAGGCTGCCCCCACCACGCCCCCATAGCCTGGCTCTTTATCTAGATGTGTGGCCTGCAATGTGTTTATTTGAAATTGCCATCTTTGAGGAGGATGCCCTTAGGCACTTGCATTCCAAAAAAGAAAAAAACTGTCAAGGTATACACTACAATCCATCTTGATGCTAAGGCATCGGAGTCAGTGGTAACCCAGGATAGCTAAGATGTTAAAAGTCGGGGATAGGGCACGTTGTAACCCAGAAAGTACACATCTAAGTAGGATTATAGTAGCACTCCTATAATAATTATACAGACAGTAGTCTGAAATCCAGTCTGTAGCCATTGTCCCAAGCTTAATGGGTCCTCCCCTGAAACCAGGTCAGTGATCCTGGGGCTCTGGAAATGCATTCAAAGATTTGAGTAATAATTGTGAAATATTTAAACATCTTTGGCCATCTTATGTAAGTAGGTTTATCAAATAGGCTCTTCCAAATATGCTGCATCCCCGCCCGGGAATCTCAGATTGGGCTATTAAAAGTCCCTTAAGTCTGGGTAGCCAAGCCAAGGACTAGCCTTCAGACTTCACTTATAATACCTATAGATTTGGGCCAATTCCTCTCTTTTCAGGGTGCCTGAAATATCCTGAGGCTTCGGCCTCAGGGTACAATTAAAGGTCAAGAAGTGGCCTTCCTTACCTGGTAAGGCTGACAGGAACATTTAAAGACTTTAAAATAGCCATGTAAAACACCTGATGTGACTTCATTACAGTGTAGTTGACAAGGAACTTTGGTTATTCCTGTGACATAACATTCTAAGATAATAACTAGAATTATAAGTGATAACAGACCAGCATATAGTAAGCCTCTAGGAATTTCATATGATTTCTGGAACACTAACATCAGTCACACATATTCATACAAATTTAACCTAAAGAAGGTTTTCCATTATTTATTTGACAGTGCTTTTCATGTAGTTTAACATAAATAAGCCTAATTAGTTTAACAATCCCTTTTTATAAGGAGAAAGAACAAATCTTTTGAGATTGTTCCAGGATCCCCTGGAAAATCCCAAAGTTAGTTCAAGGTTAAAAAGACTTCATTTAGAATTTGATTCTGGGAAGTTTGTCAGAAATATCAAAAGGTTTTGAAACACTTGATTACAGGGGCACCTAGGTGGCTCAGTTCATGGAGCATCTGACTCTTAATTTCAGCTCAGGTCACAATCTCACGATTTGGTATATTGAGCCCCGCATCAGGCTTTGCGGACAGTGTGGAGCCTGCTTGGGATTCTCCCTCTCCCTCTCTCTCTGCCCCTCCCCACTTTCTCAAAATAAATAAGCATTTGAAAAAAAGTAATATACTTGATTACATAGGATCATAGATTGTGGTGAAATGTTACTTAGTTATCCATTTTATCAACTTTAACCAAAATTACAAAAGACTTTATAGGCAAATATGAAAGTTACATACTTGTATATAAAAAAAGAAGTTCTTTTAGTAGAGAAGACTCATTTTCTTAAGTGATCAAAGGGGTGATAAAGACAAAATGAAGCACAGGAAATTATTTTGATAAAATACAGAATCTTTATTTCCTAGGCAGATTACTTAAAAGGTAAAAACCTTGCATAGTTTTATTAAGAACAGACCAGTAGTCCAAGAAAACAGCACTTTTATTTATTTATTTTTTTAATGTTTATTTAATTTTGAGAGAGACAGTGTGAGCAGGGGAGGGGCAGAAAGAGAGGGAAACACAGAATCTAAAGCAGATTCCAGGCTCTGAACTGTCAGCACAGAGCCGGACATGGGGCTTGAACTCCTGGACTGTGAGATCATGACCTGAGCTGAAGTTGAATGCTTAACAGACTGAGCCACTCAGGTGCCCACAAGAAAACTGTCCTTTTAGTAGATGAAAGAAAATTAAGCTGTAGTTTTCAGAAGTACACTATTTATTAAAACTTATTTTAAAAAATCTTTATAATTTATTTTGTTTTTAGCTAGCTTGCTACACAAGGTAAAATTCTTTCTTCCTCTCTTATTCTCTTTCCTGTGCTTTCTGTATCCATTTAGTTTGTGTATGTTAGGACAAAATTACTTCCATCTGCCTTAACAAAAATGCATCTCCACACTTCATATCTTTTCTTAGCTAAAATACATGCTACTTTCCTTGCCTAGAGATGTTTCCCTTATTTCTTGTACTTTTAGTTACATATATTAGGTAGAATTCTTAATTCTTAGAAACTTTAATTTTTACTGAAAACTAGCAAGTAAGGAATTGTGAACTTTACTAGCCAATATACTCTATACTGGCAAATTAATACATTTCATAATTTCTAGAGGCATATACCTTTTTTTGTTTAAAGTAGCAGTTTTTCATTATACCACAGGACATGTATACTAACAAATCCAAATATCTTTAGCTTCTCTGTTATGAGAAACCAAAAGTAGATAAATCTGTGTTCAATAATAAATGTTTCAATATTTTATATTTGGCAATGATCTATGTAATGAATTTCCATCACTGAACTTGCAAAACTCTAAGGTTTCAAGATACCAAAAAGATTAGAGTAACTATTTTTAAGTACACATAGCCATAAAACATAATTGTTGAAAAGTAGATGCCTTGGCAATCAAAGCCGGAGTCAGACATTTGCATTACAAAAAGAAAAAGCACACTATTGGGGCTTACACTAGAATGGATAACCTGGTCTATAGTTGATCACAGATCTGACCTGCTTTGCCGGTTGGGGTGGGGTGGGGGGACAAACCTTTTCCCTAACCCAACTTACTCTTCCTGATTTTTATGCTTTTATTTTCTCATGTTACCACCTTACTCTAAGGTGCTGGCGTGTTTCAGGGTAAACTGGACTAATGGGCCAATGTGTGTGTTCCTTACTACAACCATCCTTCTTTTTACTTTTGGGGTCTAAACCTAAAATAGCCAATATTTCATTAAATGGGGCCCATCTGTCTTAGTATCTTTACTTGTGGCATTAAATCCAGTGTTTAAACTTGCTGAAAAATGGAGACCTTTGGTTATTTTATTAACTCCGTTTAAAATTAGTAAAATGAGGAGAATTGTTTCATAACTCAGAGTAGGATACCCTCATCCATTCAGTAGTGTCCCTTTGTGTAGTGAGGTGCTCATCTTAGATGCTTAATAAATATTGACAGATGAAAATGGTTGTAACACGATATTTGCACCCCACTTTAGACTTCTGTATGGAGTCCCTGGTACATAGAACAGTTTGTGGCAGTAGTGTTTGGAATGTTCTCATTTAATATTCAGATCTGATAGGGAAGGCAGTATGGGGCAGTAGTTAAGGGCGTGGGTTTAAGGGGTACCTGGGTAGCTCAGTCAGTTAAGGGTCTGACTTTGGCTCAGGTCATGATCTCACTGTTCGTGAGTTTGAGCCCCATGTCGGGCTCTGCCCTGACAGCCCTGAGCCTGCTTTGTATTCTCTCTCTCCCTCTCTCACTGCCCATTCCCCACTTGCACTGTCTCTCAAAAATAAATAAATATTAAAAAAAAAAAAAGTGGGTTTAAAAGCAGATTGTCAGGGGTCTGTTCTGGGCCCTGCCATTCACTGTACAGCCATGGGCAGGCTACTTAATCTCTCAGGGTCTCAGTTTCTTTTCTGGGGAGACTGTGATACCTGGTAGGAGCATTGTGAAGATAGATACAAAGTGTTTGGGATGGCATCTGGCATGTGGTTGTTGCGTCAGTATCATCTTGTTTGATCAATTAGAAAGGAGGAAGTTACCTTTACATAAAAAACTTATTTGGGTGTAAAATGTCTCAATAAATTGAGAACTTGGCCGGGGTCAGCTATGTGCTAAGGCTTCTTCCTGGGCTGCTTGTAAGCAGCTCCAGGGCTTTTTCAGGGTCTGTGGTTGGTAATTTGGTAATTTGTTACTCTTTGGTGGTGCATTTCATCATTTGGCTATACTACTCTGAACTGACTATTGCCATTGACCCATCTCTCTTATTCACTTACAACACCTTTGTGTTGAGAATGACACAGGCTTACAACAGCATAACGATGTGGTGTGTTTGTTTAAAGTTGACGCTCCCTGTGTTAAGGATAGAAGTGCATAGAGGGCAAAATAACCTCCAAACAGGGGGGTTTTAAAATTTTCTTAAATGTTTATTTATTTTTGAGAGAGAAATAGTGTCAATGGGGGGAGGGACAGAGAGAGGGAGACACAGAATCTGAAGCAGGCTCCAGGCTCGGAGCTGTCAGCACAGAACCCAGGGCAGGGCTTGAACTCATGGACTGCGAGATCATGACCTGAGCCGAAGTTGCACGCTTCACCGACTGAGCCACTCAGGCGCCCCCCAAAACACACCGTTCTAATGACATGATTCAGGGTGGGAAACATTGTTTACCTCTGATCAAGGATAAGTTATCGTGCATAGACTGTGTTCATTCACTTAAAAAGTACCTACTTTAGTATTTGAGTCTCTGCCATTCTGTAAGAATGGTGAGAACAGTGACTATATTTTTAAAAACAACTTATATAATGCTGGTCATTTATTGAGAGCTTACTGTGTGCCAGCTACTGTGCTGTGTCCTTTACATACACCTTGTTTTAGCCTTAGAATAGTTGAAGCAGTTCTAAAGAGTAAAAAATCCCACTTTACAACAGTTTGCCCTTGGTCACATAGCTTCTAAGTGATGCAGTCAGGGTGCAGGCTCCCTCTGACTCAGAGCCTCCCATATTCTGTGGCCTATGCCACTGCAACAAACAGTACCATAAAAGATGCTAAATAAATGTTTGCCGAACAAGAGAATAAATGGGGATATGAGCTTGAGTAAGACATAGTCCCTGTCCTCCAGGAACTCAGAGGGGAGACAAAGAAGTATGGCAGTGAGTAGGGGGCCGGGGTTAGGAGAGTTAAGGTAGAGATGTAGACCTGAAGCCAGAGACACACCTACATCAAATCAGTGTGGAGGGGTGGAGAGGGGCCTTCCCTGAGGAGGATGAATGGAATTGGCTGAATGAGGGTGTGGAATGCATCCCAGACAGAAGAAAGAGAAGTGGTTTGATCTATCTAGATAGTAGGCATGAGAGTGGTGCTGGGTAAGGTGTCCAGAGTTACGATCCAAATAATTAAAGGATCTGGGTATAAAACTGAGAATTTGAACTTGATCCTGAAAGCTCTTGGTGGAGGGGAGGTCTTGGCAGGTTTAAACAGTGTACTTTCGTGGTTAGATTTGCATTTTGGGAAGATTATTCTGGCAAGTAGTGTGGAAGCTAGAATACAGGGAGGCAGACAGGAGGCCCGGAGAACCTTTAGGCTGTTGTAATGATTGAGGACAGCCTGGATGAAGGAAATAGGGTTGAAGTCAGGGGTTGGATTGGAGAGTATTAAGGAGGTCTTGGTGACTGAAGATGGTTGGGAAGTTGGTGAAAGGTAGCCCTGAGTTTATGGTTCTTTACTAAGATAACAAATGCAGGAGAAGGAACAGACTAAGGGAAAAGCACTATGTTTGGTTGGGGATGTGTTGAAGTTGAAGTGAATAGAGGGTAGCTCCATGGGTCTGCGTCTCAGTGGCAGGGGCTGGGGAGATTGTGGGTGTGAGGGAGATCGATTAAAAGAGCCACTAGAGTGTCAGTGGTAACACACATGAGAGTAGGAAAACAGAACATTGAGTATAAAAGCATCTTGCCCTTGGTGTCAGTGGTTTGAACCTAGAGCCTGTCTGGCTTCTAAGCCTAGGGACATGCCACTAGTTCATGTTAAAACTTATTTCTTTTATTCCCCTTATGTATATTGCTCCCCAAAAGATACATTATTGGTCCACTACTGGTTTTGTGAGTTCTTTGTTGAAGCAGTCATTGCCCATGGGTTAGATGTGATCGTGTTCATCCCTGCATCCTCCACCCCTATCTTTCCATACATTCTGATACCAGTCTTGTGTGAGGTTTCCTTAGTATACCTTGGCCTGGGGATCATTGTGTGATCATTCTTTTTTTTTTGTGTGTGTGTGATCATTCTTAATAGGCACGCCACTTATAAATCTCCGGTAAAGATGGGAGAGTATTGGTTCCTTTCAGCATTGCTGCTTAATTTCCTGCAAGATGTTGAAGGGAAAGGATTACTTGTTATTCATCCTTTCCATGATCCCAGGGTTGTGGGATCAAGACCTGCACTGGACTCCATGCTGGGGCTGCAGCCTGCTTAAGATTCTCCCTCCCCACCCCCCCGACTCTGCCCCTCTGTCCTGCTTGCATGTACTGTCTCATTCTCTTTCTCTCTCTCAAGCCAATAAACAAACAAATAAATAAATGATAGAGAACCTAAGTTTCTAAGTTTCATTTCTTCTAATAATCACTCTCTGAGTTAAGTTCCTCGCGACAAATTTGTAATCACGAGGTTCCTCATAGAATTAACTTACCTTCCGGCAAACCTGCATCTCAACAGAAGAGAAACATGCCGTGGCTTCGAACCTGTGTTTTAGCTGTTGGACAAACAACAGCCTTATTCGCCTAGCGATGGGCAAAATAAAGGCAGGTAAACAAGTAACCTGGGAAATGGCTTTCCTCAGCTCAACTTTGCCCACGAGCTGGCTAAATACGGCATGCCAGGTGGTGCAAGTTGGCACTATGAAAACCTGTTCATGATTGGATTTGTTTTATTCACACTTTTGAATTTTTTTTTTTTAGGCAACCTCCCGACTTCTAGTAAATTACCCGGAGCCCTATCGTTCTCAAATATTGGATTATCTCTTTAAGGTAATGAAAAAATAATTATTTAATGGCACCTGTGATATGTTTGAAGCTATGGTGAATTTCAGCAGTAGAATTGGTCACCTTCACATTTCTAGCTTTTAAAAAAAATGGAAAATTACTTTTGGATTAAGTGGCTGTTGATTTGAAGTTGGTCTTCTCATCTGTCAAACCAAAGGCAGTAATTAGTCACTGTCATGTTTTGCCCTTCATGCGGTGAATCACAATGTTAACACTCCTCCTTCTTTCCCCAGCCAAACTTCGGTGCCTCTTTGCATATTCTAAAAGTGGAGATAGGTGGTGATGGGCAGACTACAGGTAGGAGATTTGGGGAATGGGTTTATTTTCCTTCAGCACTTTAATCTCTACCTAATCTTAGGGACTGTGAATCAGAATGTAAACGATATCAACATTTTTGATATTGATCATTTCTTAGTAGATTCTTATTGTTCCTCTTTTACTCTACTTAAAAAAAATATTATATCAAAATACTCACTTTTCCCATAAAATGGCATTTGGACTTTAGATGGCTTATTTAGTTGAATTAATTGGTAGTAAACAAAACCACAGTTTTTAAAAAGGCTATTTTCACGAGGCAGAGCATAGAGACAGGAGTTTTTACTGAGAAATTAAAAAAAAGAAAGCTTTTACCATAGAAAGCATGTAAAACATTATTGTTATTAGCTTTAAATAAATTTGTGGCAAAAATATGTCATCAGTATTTCAGAGATGCAGCTTTTTTCTCTTTTATTTTTTTAAATATGTTTATTTATTTTTGAGAGAGAGGGAGAGACAGAGCATGAGCAGGGGAGGGGCAGAGAGAGAAGGAGACACAGAATCTGAAGCCGGCTCCAGGCTCTGAGCTGTCAGCCCAGAGCCTGAAGCGGGGCTTGAACTCACGAACCGTAAGATCCTGACCTGAGCCAAAGTCGGACGCTCAGCCGACTGAGCCACCCAGGCGTCCCAGCTTTTTCTCTTTTAAAAACAAAATTATTTTTAGCCACTAAATTTTCAGTCTTCACTGTCACCATTTTGATTGACTTTATGTAGAACATGTAGTCATTTAATGTACAGGAAGAAGAAAATTCTCCCACAGATGATGCAGCTTATTATTTACAGGCCAGATTCCATTGTAGTGAACTTTACAGTATTGTCTCTATACATGTGTTCCTGTTGGTGACTTGGGAGTAACTTTTGTTAAAGAGATATGTCTCTGTGGTGGCATTAGTGTTTAATTAATATTGAAAGAAAAAATGCAAATCACAAATGAAAGAAACCTCTATAAGGAAAACTTTCCCCAAGTTATTGTAAGAGGACATGCATTTTATTGTCCACCCTTTGATGCAGAATTGATAATGACTGGCCATCTTCATTTGCTGAAGTGAAATTCTTCAGGTAGTTCTTGTGAATTCTGATGTTTACCTTTAAGAGGCAAGGCCCCACTCCTCGTGAGACCCTTCCTAACAAGGGCAGATGTTTGTGAAATGTGGTGACATATGAGGACAGATACCAGGATATCAATTATCTACCTTGACACACTATGGAGGTTAGGATAGAATTTTCTTACAGAGGGGTTGTGTAGATGTATACTCATTCCTTTTTTTTTTTTTTTTTTTCCTCAAAGCTCTGTTGTCTTGGTATAACAAGGCACGTTATAGGCTTAAGGCCTGGGTGGTGAGAATGGGGCTAAGGAGCTCAAGATTTACATTTAGGATGGAGAAGTTAAAAGCTGAGGTGATCTGAACTCAAAGTTGGACATGGGGACTTGAAAACTCCAGACAGACCAGACCAAAAGCCCAGGAAAACATAGTCCTAGGACTCTTCAGTTACATGAGTTGATAACCCTTCTCCTTCTTTTAACCCTGCTTATAATAGAAAGCTGTGGTTTTATTTTTCAAGACCTTTACGGTACTTAGAATAATGAAAAAAGGTGAAATAATACACTTTGATCATGCATTGTCAAGTTATCTAAGATTATTCTTATTTGCCCATATCAGGATTGGAACCAGAATACACCTTCTCTGAAATGTGTGTGTGTACAGGGGAGAGTGGCCCTAGGAAACACCATTAAAGGGTGGTTTCCTTTCTCTTTTGCTCTCTCCCACGCAGATGGTACTGAACCCTCCCACATGCACTATGCATTAGATGAGAATTATTTCCGAGGATATGAGTGGTGGTTAATGAAGGAAGCTAAGAAGCGGAACCCTAATATTATACTCATGGGTAAGAAGTGAAGTTTGTAATGCTTTTGCAGTCTGTTTAACTTTCAAATTCTGAATTATTCATATGGAGTTACTCTTAATACTGAAGTACTAACAATGTTAATACTACCCTTATCCTACGAGCCGCAAAGCCTGTGCCAGGCTTGATCCTTTCTTTGCCTTTATATTTTATGTCTGCTCTTTATATGCAATACCTCTGGAGTAAGGCATTACTCTTCCCATTTTACAGAAGCAGTGGAGGCTTAGAGAGGTTATGCCACTGACTTAGGTCAGATAGTTAGTAAATGCCAAATTCAGATATAGAACCTAATTCCATTCTTGTGATGCTAAACTAATTTCCTCAACAAAATTTCTCATCAAAATTTGTAAAAGGGGGGTACTATTTAGAAAATTGTCAGTAGGCGTTATAGTACATCCCAGCTCTTTGCGAAATTATGCATTACATGCGGAAGTAGGTGCCATTTCTAGAAGACGTACACATAAAGTGTATGTTTTGAACTTCCACAGTGTGGTGGGCACTGTTCTAGGCATTGGGGATACCCAACAATCCAGCCGCTACCTTCTGCCCTTTCGGAGCTTAAGCTCTAGAGGCAGCATTGCTGGATGATTTCTCAACTCGTACTACTACATTCACTTTACAGGTTTCGTGTAGCAGTGCACAGACCCGTAAAATATTGCAGAATACACAGTGATGACATCCTTGCATAGTTTGAAATGAATTTGATTTTTTGAAACAGGCTTACCCATTCAGCCTTGTGAGTGAGATCAATGAAAATTCATTTTATAGGCTTGATTTCAAGTCATTTTCGAGGTCATTTTCAACAATCAAAGGACAAGCACGAGTTTTTCTAAATTAAAAAAAAAAATGAGGAGTCAGTGTGTTCTTTCTAAATGGTCTTTTGTAAGAGATTCCAGAAATGTTGTGAGCAGTAAAAAAAAAAAAAAAAAAAAAGCATCATTGACTTCAGCACGTACTCCCCCATTGGGCTGCTTTCATGGTCAGTTCTCATTTAAATGTAGAAAATCTGGCATGCTGAACCATTTCTAACAAAGACTTACACATGGTGGGCCTATAGAATGTATTTGGCATTTCATTGTTTAAAAATGTTCCAGTATTTTAATGTCACATTTTTTATGGGATACACACTTAGGCATTCATTCCTCCTGAGTTTAGAAAAATAAGCATTTTGTTCTTTTAGTTTTGAATTTTTTCTGTGGTGAACTCGATTGTTTTTATATGTATATATATAAACAATTGAGGAACTTAACGGTTGAGCTTATTTTGATATGTTAGTAACAAAATTAGGATGTAGAATTGTAATTAGTGCTCGTCTACTGTTCTCATTTTCTTCCTGAAAAATAATAATTAGGGTGTTGGAAGAATGTGGGCTATTTGATTTATATCATACCACAAAGGGGTATTTTCCTGTTGAGACATTGGCATTTATATTGATAATGATGACAAACTAGTTTTGTTGAGTTTGATTATCTGACTAGTTAGTATTTTAAGGAGACTTAAGTTTTAAGAAGATGTACTAGTGAAAGAGGAATTTGTATTATATTTAACCTGTAGGAATATTTAGGCATAAGCCTTTCAGAAGAACTCTTTGATTTGACTTCAGAGGGAAGAAATTGTATATTAAATATCCCTATAGCAGGCAGTGGGCATGTTGAGTTAAATTGTATGTTACATTTCTTTCCATGGGTGAGTATCTTCAAGAGAGTGTGTTCTTATTTCTTTTTCTTGAAAGAGCATTTGGAATTATGGAACCAGACTCTAGGGCTCAGGAAGGAGTTCCTGAGTTCATAAACTGGAAGGGATTTTGAGAATATACACAAGATATGTAATCTTTCCTCTAATAAGATCTCTATTGGCTTTTTGTTTACCCTGTGTTCTTTCTGGTTTCTTTTGCCTTGTTTTGGATGGTTGCCAGCACTGTAATACCCACCCCACCTTTACCTTTTCCTTCCTACAGGGTTGCCATGGTCATTCCCTGGATGGCTGGGGAAAGGTTTCAACTGGCCTTATGTAAACCTTCAGCTGACTGCCTACTACGTCATGACCTGGATTGTGGGCGCCAAGCATTATCATGATTTGGACATTGATTATATTGGGGTTGGTAATGTATTTAAACCTTGATTAACTTTTGGACTTTATTTGTAATTTCTTAAAGCAATTTGATTCTGTGGCATTTTGTTACTAACCATTTTGTGGTCATGAGACCCAATTTGTTCCTTTGGCATCTGATAACAAATTAAGTATGTGACCTTTTATTCCTCCTCTTTTCCCATCCAAATTCTAGCCCCTTTTGAAAACTGTACTGAGTGTATACCTTCTCTGAACTTTTTCTTTCTTTAATTTTGATTTTGATACTACTCCAGCCCCAGTTCTCCTTGAAAGCTTTCCCTCCTTTCTCTAGTTGTTCAAGAATACCACATTTACTATCTGGTTAATGATTAATCTCATTTTGCTCTCTGAATCTCCTGCTGTTCTAAACCAGACGGTGGCAAACTTTTTCTTAGTGGGTCAGAGACTAAATATTTTAGGTTTAGTGGGTCAGAGGCAGTATTAAGGATATTATGTAGGTAATTATATAGCCCTTTAAAATTGTAAAAACCATTTTTGGCTTTTGGGTTGTAAAAAATACAAATGGTGGGCTGGATTTGGCAGGCTGGCTGAAATCTGCCTACCCTGTCTTAAACTGTTATTTAACACCTTATAATGATTTAAAAAAATGTTAAATATGATGTCTTTCCAGCTGGTCTGTTGGCAGGCTGGAGGCACTGTACTTCTCACAGCCCTACACGTACATGTAGTGGTCTCCATACATGTTTGCATATTAATATGCCATATGTCAAAATTGATTTTAAAAGTGTTCAGCAGTCAGAAAGCAATTATTGAGCTCCTACTGTGTTGCAGACACTGTAACTGTTGTATTCTAGGGATACCAAGATTAATAAGCCCTTAAGGAGTTTAGTGAGAGAGAGAGAAACTGGGTGGAGAAATTGTGATATCACAAAGGACATGGGGATAAGCCCAGGGTTGTAGGGAGCCAGAAGCAACGATATACTTTGTTTTTTGTTATCTTTCTTCAAACTGTAATTGGAAATTAGTTTGTATTTGAGAACATTCTTAAATGTCAGGGTATTTTTCAATTTGTAGTGAAACTAATTGTAGATTTGGATCTAAGTAGCGCTTTATTATGGTAAAGTCACACTTGGAAACTGTTTCTGATAAAGAATGGGTAATTCACATCTCTTTTAGACTTATGTGCTATAGTGAGGAGATTCTTTGATAAAAAATACTTTCCTGTATCACTAGAGTAAAATGAGTTATAGTGCCTAGACTCTAGGCCATCTCTGTTATTAATAGTTTTCTCAGAGGCAAAACGAAGGTCTTGGATGTTCTCTTTCAATTCTAAAACCTCATCATGATTCTAAACCAGTGAGAGTTGTGCATCTTCCTTTTATCTATCCTCATTAAGAATTTGCCTTTGTGATGTAGCACATCACTGTGATCTTATGTGTGCTAAAAAAAATTACTTCTACGATGTACTTACTACAATACTCGGCTTTAGGTGTGCTGGTGGGATCTTGTAAGAATTATTACAACACTCCCCACGTCTGTTAGGTCTCCAGTACCTAATATAGTCCCTGGCACGCATTACATTGTCAGGATTTGTTGAATGATTGAATGGAAATTCCAGTTTTAGAAATCACTGGAATAAGTGACTTTTTGAAAAATATCCACCAAATATTCAAGGTTTTAAAAAATATTTTAATTGTAAAAAGTTATGTTGTCTTATAACATGTCTATAAATTCAAGAACAGGACATTCCATAAAGTACGAAAAGTTGCTTTTTAAGAATTT
Organism: Acinonyx jubatus; assembly: GCF_027475565.1. NCBI lineage: Eukaryota > Metazoa > Chordata > Mammalia > Carnivora > Felidae > Acinonyx > Acinonyx jubatus. Next base: position 129,147,513 of record NC_069386.1, on the reverse strand, counting down.
TTTTTAACTTTTTTTTTAATGTTTATTTTTGAGAGAGAGAGAGAGAGAGAGAGAGAGAGGGAAGGGGCAGAGAGAGAGGGAGACACAGAATCCGAAGCAGGCTCCAGGCTCTGAGCTGTCAGCACAGAGCCCGATGTGGGGCTTGAACTCATGGACTGCGAGATCATGACCTGAGCTGAAGTCAGAGGCTTAACCGACTGAGCCACTCAGGCGCCCCAGAAAAACTGCTTTTTAGATTATGTTAAAGATGATGAGAGCAGTGGCGTCTTAGTGATCATGTCTACTTTCTGATACTTCACTTTCAATTCAGACTTTTTGACTTTCTGTTTTGCAGATTTGGAATGAGAGGTCATTTGACATCAATTATATCAAGGTCTGTACAACTTTAAATCTTTTTATCTTTAAGTTTTTGGTAAATAATTCCCTTACGGTACCATGGAAATTAGAAGTAGGAACGCTGTATTTTTTACAGCACAGATGCTTGTTTTGCTAGTTCTGGCATAAAATTTGAGCAAAAACGTAGTCATGTTTAAATTCCTGATTAAAGTGTCTGTAATTCCCTGTGAACCCCAAGTTTCATTGTCTAAAGAGTTGTGTTGAATTTTCCCATTTTAAAATTTATTATTTGTAGAATTATGATGATTATTATAAAAACAGCAGCATCATTTTACACTTTTAGGACTTAGAGAAATGTAGCTTCTTTTTGTTTCAACTGAGCAAAGGAGGCAAAGATGAAAAAGAACAAAGACCTTAGTTTGGGGTCTTGTAATTGCATCTCAGGGAGCACAGATTCTGGAGTAGCCAGAAAAGCGTCTCGCTCACTTTTCTGGGGAAAGCAAGGAGTTTTTCTGAGAAAGAAGGAAGGGGTAGTTACATGATGTAGACAAAGAGGAGGAAAGAGAAAACTGCTCATTTGGTGCTGACCGGTTGAGCCACTTCTGATGACTATGTCATTGATTACTTTGTTGGTGCTATTACAAACAAAACTGTCCCTAGAAGGTATGAGTTAATTTTACTGCCCTCATATGATCTGAATGCCAGTTGCTCTGTTGAAATATTAGGAGGAATTGCTTGTAAGACTGATGCCACTTCTGGCCCAGTTCAAGAGTTCATCAGGTGGAAAGGAAAGTGGAACTTAAAAATGGGGCCTTTTATGTCCAGAAATTTTGTATAGTTCCACATCCAATATCAAAATTTCCAGTATGCAGTCTCATTATTATTTTCTGTGGGATGCCTATTCTATTGGAATGTTCTATATGTTTCTATCTGTGATTAACAAATAGGTGGCAACTAACATTTGCAAAGTATGTTATTTTTTGAGTCGCTTTTCCTAAATATTTGCCTCCACTTAATTCTCACTCCCTTCCATACAAGGTAACTACTATGATTGCTATTTTTCAGGAAAGGAAAAGCTGAGAATAATGACCCTCTGTCACTGGGAAACTAATGGCAATTTAACTTTTAAGGTGGATATATTCTTTAGTTTACTTTTCAGTTCCATTTGTTTGTGTTTCCTCCAAGAAACACAGTTTTGTGGTTATATTTTGTTTCAGGTAAAAAATTCTTTAAGTGTCTTATGTTTTTATTTTTTTAAATGTTTTTATTTATTTTTGAAAGAGAGACACAGAGTGAGTGGGAGAGGGGCAGAGAGAGAGGGAGACACAGAATCTGAAGCAGGCTCTAGGCTCTGAGCCGTCAGCACAGAGCCCAATGTGGGGCTTGAACTCATGAGCTATGAGATCATGACCTGAGCCGAAGTCAGATGCTTACCTGACTGAGCCACCTAGGGGCCCCTAAATGTCTTATGTTTTTGAGCAGGTAATATCCACTAAATTTCTTTCATTTATTCCCCAGCAGGCATTGACTCAACTCCAGGCTTGTCAGGCCTTCCCTATGTACTTGGAAGATAAAGATAGAAAAAATACTGTTGCTGCCCAAGAGGGGCTCACATTTGGGGACTATAGAGTCCCACGTGGACAACTGAAATATCAGTCCTAAGTTCTCTAGAAGGATAATGCCCAGGCAGGGTTGTCAGAAGGTGCAGAGAGGAGATGACATTCTGCTTGGGTGGATTAGGAAACGCTATTAAAGGAGGTGACCTGGAGTTGGAATCTTCAATATGGGGTGGATAGGAACTCCCCTTGTTGCTAGGGCAGGGGTGGACACTGCAAAGAAGTGAAGATTGAGAGTAAAGGGATTTGGGGGAGGAGCAAGGATGAAAGGTGGAGTAGATGAGCTGGGGACTCTGAGCCTTGCACAGCCCAATGTGTTCACTGGGAGCGACGGTGCACTTCACTCTGTAGCCACGGGGTTTGATGGGGTGGCTTGCAGCCAGGGCCTGTAACTCAGGGTCAACTCCAGGCTGCAGGCGTTATCAGTGTAGTGGTGAGAATGTGGTGGAGGGGGCGTTGTGGGGTTATGGGAGGTGGGGCAGGGGGCTAGTATAAGATGGAGGCTCAAGGTTAGTGAAAAGCTGTGGCTTCTGGGAGCACAGGGCTGACGAGAGCCGCAATAGCCCCGGGTGGAAGACAAATTAGTGCGTGTGTCCTGGGTGACCCTGCGGTTGGCACAGCTTCACGGCAGGGTCTTAGCAGTGAAGGTGAGGAATTGTCTATCCAGATTTGACATTTCACAGCTTATGGTTTTTTCCTTGCGACTATACATGTGTCTCTCTAGTTGTGTCCACTTCATATGAAGGAAGTATTAAGAACATTAGAATCTGGTTTCCTGGGGCGCCTGGGTGGCTCAGTCGGTTGGGCGTCTGACTTCGGCTCAGGTCACGATCTCGCGGTTCGTGGGTTCGAGCCCCGCGTCGGCTCTGGGCTGATGGCTCAGAGCCTGGAGCCTGTTTCCGATTCTGTGTCTCCCTCCCTCTCTGCCCCTCCCCCATTCATGCTCTGTCTCCCTCTGTCTCAAAAATAAATAAACGTTAAAAAAAAAATTAAAAAAAAAAGAATCTGGTTTCCTTTTTCTTTTAAACTAATGATCTGCAGCTATGGGGGTGGTTTTATTTATTTTACTATTAAGGGTCTGTTGTGGATTCCATTAAAGTCAGAGGGAAAATCCCTCTAGAACATTTTTACCTCTTTTTTTTTTTTCTTTTTACATTCCCACCAAGTAAATTATCTTAATGATAGTGCTTTTATTTTCCAAAGGAGGCACATTTCTATTGAGAAATAATATGGACACTATCATCCAGGATGCTGATTTTTGAAGATACTTCAGCTGTTGTGGTTGTAATTCAACAGCTATAAACACAGTTGTGAACTCTCTGCATTCTGTTTATCTTCCCAAAAGGTGTTAAGAAGGATGCTGAACTATCAAGGTCTCCATCGAGTGAAAATCATAGCAAGTGACAATCTCTGGGAACCCATTTCTGCTTCTATGTTGCTCGACACTGAGCTCTTGAATGTGATTGATGTTATAGGGTAAGGACGGTTTTGCTTTGAAAACTTAACAGTTTCTGATTGCTTGCTTGGGATACTGACTTTGTTTTTGCTTTTCCTTCCCACCTGATTACATTTGCAGAGGTAGCTTTCTTATATTAACTTAACTAAAGCATGTACAACTGATATTTCATTCCTTTTTCTTTGAAATGTACATACAGTTGACCCTTGAATAGCACAGGTATGAGCTAAGCCAATCCGCTTATGTGTGGAATTTTTATGATACTGTGAATGTATTTTCTTTTCCTTATTATTTTCTTAATAGCATTTTCTTTTCTCTAGCTTATTGTAAGAATACAGTGTACAGTAAATAGAACATACAAAATATGTGTTAATGGCCTATGTTATTGGGTCTTCTGGTCAACAGTCTATTAGTAGTTAAATTTTAGGGGAGTCAAAGATTATACTCAGATTTTCAAATACACATGTTGGGGGGCAGCATGTTGCCCAAGGTTCATCTGTACTTTGGGATCTTTGACAATGAAATGTATTGGTACTTTACAAATATTGTGTTAACGTTTAGGGTAATGAAGCATGGCTTTGTTTAGATTAAGGGACAGGGTAGTTTTTAAATTTTAGAAATTACAAATGGCAGACTTCCTGTGGTTGGGAGTTCTTCCAGGAATGAACACTTATGTAAATGGTACGGCATGAACCCTGACCATGGCTCTTGTCATGTTTCCTCAGCAGGGTGGCTTTGACCCTGCTTCTTAGTCCAGCTCTACCATTTAGTCCTCTGGGTCTTGGCCTTCCTGAGTTCCAGCAGTAATTTTTTCTCTGTCTTATTTATTTGCTTCTTTCCAGTCTTACTTAGAAATAACTGATGTACATTACTGTGTAAGTTTAAGGTGTATGGCCTGATGATTTGATTTACATATATGTGAGATGATTACAAAGGTTTGGTTAACATCCATCATCGCATATAGATTCAGTGAAAAGGAAAAAAATTTTTCCTTATGATGAGTGTTCTTAGGATGTACTTTGTTAACGACTATGTATCACACTCAGTGTTAATTATAGTCATCATACTGTATATTACATCCCTAGTACTTATTTATAATTGGAATTTTGTACCTGTTGACAACCTTCCTCCAATTCCCCCTCCTATCCCTGACGTAGGAGTATTTTAAAAAAAATTTTTTTTTGACATTTATTTATTATTGAGAGACAGAGACAGAGCGTGAGCATGGGAAGGGCAGAGAGAGAGGGAGACATAGAATCTGAAGCCGGCTCCAGGCTCTGAGCTGTCAGCACAGAGCCCGACGCGGGGCTCAAACTCGCAAACTGTGAGATCGTGACCTGAGCCGAAGTCAGACACTCAACCAACTGAGCCACCCAGGCGCCCCCCTGACCTAGCAGTATTTTTTAAAGTGAATTTGAATTTTGTTTGTCATAACAACATATATAAACATTTGAAAAATAGAATACACATATGTGTGAAATTGGTTCTTTATTTGGTGTGAAGACTGCTTGACATGTGTCTTTTTGTTTTGAATGAAGAATTTTGAATGTACGCAAAGTAGGCAGAATAATATAATGAATATCTGTGTTCCCATTACTCAGTCTCCATAACTGTGACCCATGCCCAGTTCTCCATCACACATACCTGTCCATTCTGTTACCTGAACTTGGGTTCACCTCTTGGTGGCTGTAGGGCCAACATACACAACCAAGCTAAAGAATAGGGAAAGGAAGGGTTTTATTTGTAAAGTAAAGGAGAAAAAGTAAAGGAAAACACCTGGAGTGTTTCCCAGAGCAGTGTCTCCTGGAACAATAAAACTGGGGAAATTTTAGGCTAAGGGTACATACGTATTCATGAAGGGACTTGTACTATGAGGCATTCAGCATGGAATTGGGGCAGAAGTCATCTTAAGATGACAGAGTCCAGGCCTCAAAGCTCAGCATCATCACTTCTGGGTATCTGAGTGCTCAGAAAGGTTTAGATCTTGCAAAGATAGCTCAAGAATGTGCGTCAGGTCAGTGTTTGGTTTTGAACCAGCACTGGGAGATTTACCACTGATTCCTGGTTGCTGATGTGATTAGGTTATCTCCTGGTCTGATAGTGGCTGTTTGTTCTTACGTTTTTTTTTGTTCCCTTAAAATTGTTATCTACTGGGCATCTATTGTTCTGCAATTTCAACATATCTCAGGAAGTTCTGCTAGAAACAGGCTTTTTGGGCAAGTAGTGCTGGTCAGTCAGGCATAGATCACAAGATGGCTGGGGGCCCACAATGACTTTTCTTACAGTCAAGGAAGATTTTCTTGTCTTTTTTTCCTCGGGGACCCCAGCTCTTTCCACTTACAGTTCCTCTCTTCCTTTTCCCACATTATTTTGAAGCAGATTCCACACACATGTTATTTCTTCCATACATGTTTTAAGACGTATCTCTGAAGATAAGGATTCTTTTTCTTTTTACCATAAGCAATAATACCATTATTACATCTAAAAATGTCACAGTTTTTTGATATTATCAAATACCTGTTTTTGTTAGTTTATAGTTCTATTTGATCGAATCTGGATCCAATTTAGATTCATACACTGGGATTGGTTGATATTTAAGTCTCTTCTAATTTTTCGGTCCTTACCCCACCTTTTTATTCCCTTTCATTTGTCAAAAAAAGCTGGATTGTGTGACCTGTAAAGTTTCTCACAGTCTGGATTTAATGGTTTCATCCTTTTAGTTTGGTTTAACCTGACCATCTGTCCTGTTTCCTGTTGGAAATTGATAGAGGCATGGTTAGGTTAGATTTAGGCTTTTTCTTTTCTTTTTTTTTTTTTTTTGGCAAGTAAAGTAAGATGTATTTAAACATTTCATACATTGAAATTAGAATATAATTTTTGCCGTTATTGTTAAAACTTTCATAAATAGCTGAAGCGTTGAGAGGAAAGAAAGTTGTATTGATTTTGAATATATTTGGCTAGGAAAAAATATTTAAATGAAGATATGGGTTTTACTGTATCTTCATGAATAAGTTGGATGTTTAATTCATTTTATCTTTATTGATGTGGGTTTCTAATGCTACACAAACTCCTTTGAGCAGTGCTTTAGCTCTGCTTTATTATTTTCTAATTTTATTGCACTGTGGTCATTTAATGCTGAATTTATTTTTCCAAAAACTTTCTCAGGAACTTCTTTTTGTATTATTATATTAGGATGTAGTCTCTATCTGTATGTAAGAGTTAAGTGTATATTCTCTACCTTTTCTACCTTACTGATTGCATTGTTTAGATATTCTGTATGCTGATTATTTTGTTCACTTGACCATCCTGGGTTACCAAGAGTTCTAGTTTCGTCTTGCTAGTGGGTTTCAGTTTCATGCGGTTTATGCTTATGAAAGTTGCTGCTGTGTTATTTGGCACCTAGGTATTAATAAATGTCTTCTCTTCCTTCTGGTTTGTAACAGTTGACCCTAGAAAATGTCATTCTTTGTGGTGCTTGGTTGGCTTACTAGGAAAAACATGTGACTCTTGATCTCAAGGTCATGAGTTTGAGCTCCACGCTGGGTTTAGAGATTTTAAAAAAAGAAAAGGAAAGACAATGCCAATCTTTGCTTCATTATGCTTCTTGGATTGAATTTTGCTTTGCCTATGACTAAGAGACCTCTGTGTTCTTTTCATTTATATTTGCCTGATCTGTCTTTGCCCGTAACTTCATCCTTTACCTTTCGAGGTCATCTCATGTTAGGTGTGTTGCTTGCATTATAGCATAGATTCAGATTTTGCTTTTTTTGCTGCCCTAAAAAATCTTCAGAGTTTAATGAATAGGTTAAACTCATTTATATAACTGAAGGTTTTGTTTTCTATCCTGCTACATTGTCTTTTGTTATTTAATTATTTAAACTATATATATAATAATATAAAATCTTGCTCTGTGATTTGTTTTCTTTGCACTTCTAAAAAATACTTATTTATTTATTTTGAGAGAGGGGAGTAGGGGTAGGGGAAGAGAGAGAGGGAGAGCGAATCCCAAGCAGGCTGTGTGTTGTCAGCATGGAGCCCAATGTGGGGCTCGATCTCACAAACTGTTGGATCATGTCCTGAGCCAAAATCAAGAGTCGAACGCTTAGCCGACTGAGCCACCCAGGCACCCCTTGTTTGCCCTTTTTGAAGGAGGTTTCTTCTTTGTTATTTAGCAAGGTTTGGCTTTTAGTTCTATTGATTGCATTTGTACTGACACCTTTATACCAGTGGGTCTCAGCTGGGGATAATTTTGCCTCCCAGAGTACATGTGGTAATGTCTGGAAATATTTTTGATTGTTCCTGGCATGATAGGTGGAGGCCAGAGATGTTTCTAAGTATCCTCCCAAGCACTAGATAAGTTCCCCACAACAAAGAATTATCTGACCAAATGTCAGTAGTGTTGAAGTTGAGAAACTGTTTATACTAATCCTCTTAGTTTCTTTTAATTATTATGTATTGGTTTACTATACACAAAGGGAAAGTTATTTCATAACTTTTTCTTTCTCCCCTTCTCACTCCTACAGTGGAATTTTAATTACCAAAATTTCTTTGGACTTTTACATGAGCTTAAGCTTCTACTATCTTGATTTGTGAGCTGCAAGCTGTAATCTTTAACTCCCAGCCAATTGGCAAGCTTTATTTACGTTTCATTTTCTTTTCTCTTCCTATTTTGCATCCACTATATTAGTTATACATTATCAGAACATGTAACGTTTATGTACTACCCAATTACTCTTTCTTTTAGTATATAGTTCTGCCATTAGACATATGCAGTGTTCACCTTCAAGTCTTTTGCTGAAGTTTCTTCCCTAGATTCTTGGGTGTCCCAAGCTTAATATTTACCATATTTTTTCAGGAAGTGCTAATGGAAACAATATTTCTTGATCTCTTACATGTTTATTACTATTTATCTGTGGCCTTTATATTTGAAGGACAGTTTGGCTAGATATAAAATTCCTGCCTCACATTTTTTAAATACTTGAATGTCATACAATTTACTCCATTGGTTACTTATGTAAAATGTTGCTGCTGAGAATTCTGATGCTAGACTTCCCTTCCTTCCTTTCTTTCTTTCTTTCTTTCTTTCTTTCTTTCTTTCTTTCTTTCTTTCTTTCTTTCTCTCTCTCTCTCTCTCTCTCTCTCTCTCTCTCTCTCTCTCTCTTTCTTTCTTTCTGTTGTTGTTTCCCCCTCTCTTGGACCTCTCACCTACTCAAATGCAGAAGAAGCTGCTGGTGGTCTACCAAAACCTATCCTGTTCTTCCTGGGCCCAAGGCAAGATTCTTAGCATTCGTTGCAGTTAAGATGTGGCAATCTGATTAAGTTCCTGGTGATGAAATGAGAGCAAAAAATGATAAGAAACACCCCAGGGTTCATATTCTAGGATATTGGGTACATTCTCTTCTATCCGTTTTCCTTCCTACTGGCTGGAATCTGTGGCAACCAGTTGAGCGTGGAGAAGATATACGAGCTGCTTCCACCAACCTTGGCTCTCAACTAAGGATGATCATATGGAAGCAAAGAGTCTGAGGCGTCTAAACAGTATTACTTATTTTTTTGGTATAAATACTCTGTTTTGTCCCTGAGAATTCCATATCTTTGCACAATGGAAATAGTGAACAAAAACAAAAACAAAAACACCCCCTCATATTTGTCATTGAAACTGTCTCCAAGAATAGAAAATATCCTTTTGTAGATATGCCTATCTTATATGCCAGTGTAAGGAATTACTTCTATTTCCATGGTGGGATATTTGATACTGTAACTTGATCCCTTGGATCACTGAACTATGTCAGACATAACCATCGCTAGCTTCCATGTGTTAGGATATCATTTACATGGTTTTAAACTGTTTTCATAGACCAAAACAGGTTGTGGTTTAAACAAGATAGATGCTTATTTCTTAAATAAAAGTATAAGACGGTATACGGGAGCACAGAGCAGCTCTGTTCTGTAAGGTGCTCTCTAGTTCCTGTGCTTCTGGCATTTAGTGTATTATCCTTGTTCAGACTTTTTGTTTTTTTTCCTTATAAATGACTTGGCACAATTCCTGTGGCTCCAAAGAATATTTTCCCTTAACTCTAACGTCAAGTAGTTCTACACTATTTACCACTTCTAGGTATATAGTACATGCCTTTTCAATACCTGTATTTAAGTGTTTTCTTATTTCAGTAAGATCCCACTCCATGACTTTGATTATGCCTTTGGATCTTGTTTGCATATTACCTTTGTTCCATATTTATCTGAAACCATTGTTACCTCTTTATTTTGGCTTGATTCTCTATAATTTTATCCTTGCCATCCCCTGTTTTCCTTTTGGTGTTTTCCATTTCTGTTCTCTCTTGTGTTCCTTTTCCTAAAATATGTTTTTTATAATTATTCTCTAATTCTCTCACTTTAGTCTCATGTACCTCTGTTGTCTAATAGCTTCATTTCCTTAAAATTTTTTTAAATAAAGTATAACATACACACACATGCCTACATCCATACGTAAAAGTACATAAATCCTAAGAATATAGCATAATGAATTGTCACAAAGTGAACATACCCACGTAACCACTACCCAGGTCTAGAAATAGAAAATTATCAGTATCCAAGTAGCTCTCTCCTTAGAAATCTTTCTAATCATTAGCTCCTCCTTTGGTCCCAAAGGCAACTGCTAATGTTAGCTCTAACACCATAGACTAATTTTGCCTGTTTAAAAACTTCATTTAAATGGCATCTTAGAGTATCTTATTTTGATCAAAATTATATTTTTAAGATTAACTCATGTTGCCAGGTATAGATGTAGTTCATTTTCATTGCTGTTTTGCGTTCAGTTGTGGGAATATACCACAATTTATCTATTCTTTATAAATGGTCTTTGGATTATTTCTAACTTTTGGCTATTGTGGCATAATGAGATTTTGCTCAGGAGTTACTGATTCTGTGGCTGCTACCTCCATAGGAAGAGTAGATCTCCCTGCCCCATTCACGTTGTACTTGGCCTGCATTACATTTATAAATTCTTGTTTCGTACTCACTGTGCTTTCTGGGGTCAGCTCCCTCTGGGCCCCATTCTCCCTTCTGCCTGAATGTTGTCTCTCCCTCACCCTGGGTGTTCTTGTCTCATTCAATTTAGACTCTCATTCAAGCAGCTTATTTTCACAGTGAGGCTCTACCATTCCAGATAGAATTATTTGCTATTTATCTCTGACATTGTTAAGGGTTTAAACCTGTATGGTCCAATACGGTAGCCACTAGCCACAATTAGCTACGGAGCACTTGAAATGCAGCTAGTCTGAATTTAGGTGTGTTGTTAAAGCTTGGATGTTTTGGGGCGCCTGGGTGGCTCAGTCACGGTTGAGCATCCAACTCTTGATTTTGGCTCAGGTCATGATCTCACAGTTCATGAGTTCCAGCAGGGCGTCGGGCTCCATGCTGACAGTGTGGAGCCTGCTTGGGATTCTCTCTCTCCCTTGCCCTCTGCCCCTCCCCTGCTTGTGCTCTCTCTCTCTCTCCCTCTCTCCCCCTCTCTCCAAATAAATAAATAAGTAAATAAATAAACTTTAGGGGTGCCTGGGTGGCTCAGCAGGTTAAGCATCTGACTTTGGCTCAGGTCATGATCTCACGGTCCGTGAGTTCGAGCCCTGCGTCGGGCTCTGTGCTGACAGCCCGGAGCCTGGAGCCTGCTTTGGAGTCTCTGTCTGCCCCACCCCCTCAGTGCCCCTCCCTTAACTGTGCTCTCCATCTCTCTTAAAAATAAATGCATAAACATTAAAAAAAAATTAAAAACCACATTTCCTTTAAAAAAATAAAGATTTGATATTTAAAAAATGTAAAATGTTATTCATAATTTTTTATGTTGAATCATAGTGTTTTGGATCTAGTGGGTTTAAACAAAGTATATCATGAAAATTTCCCTTCTGCTTTTTTAAATGCAGCTGCTATAAAATTTAGCATAATGCACATATCGCCCACCTCCTATTTCTGTTGGTTTAAAGGGTCATGGTATTGTATTTGTACCTCTTAGTGAATTCACTGTTTTCTATTTATCCCCGACTGAATGACTTCAGCATATGAAGGCATTCCCGGTTTCACCAGCTGCCCTCTGACGCCTCCATGGAGGCTAGGGTCTGCTGCTTTGGGGCACGACTGCCTGCTATTCTACAGTTTCCACAGCACACCTGCTGATCCTGGGTCAGTCCTGATGCTGCAAGACTCCTGGGGATTCCCTGTCGCCCACTTTTGATGAGGACGTTGTCTGTGGGTTTTCCCCTTTCCCATATCTGGTTGGTCTGTCTGCTTTCAGGAGTACTGGGGAGTTTCAGAAACTCCACCATGATCCACCTCGTCCACAAGTCCTAATTCTCTTTTAATACAAATGTGTTCCCCTGTTAGGATAACTCTGATTTACTTCCAGTAATCTTAATTTTGTCATCTGAAGTTTGAAAAATCATGCTGTGAAATGACCAGAGATTTTTGCCTAGTTACATACATTAAAAATTATAAAGAACCTTTGCGTTTTGTCGAACTAGTGATGGGTCCGGACGTTGGGAGAGACCCAGTTTTTAGTATCATTTTTTTCCCCTGTTTTGCTCAGATCATGTAATAAATTACTCAGTTTTAATGTAACAGTTAACATTTTCTGAATGAGGGATGTGATACCTATTTCTGTAACTTTAAAAGATACTTTTTTCAGATTATAAAAATAATGCATGCTTACTATAGACAATTTGGAAAATGTAGAAACCTGTAAAGACAGACTTAGAACTTACACAGAATCCTAACATCTAGAGATCATTAGTAACATGATAGCATATTACTTCCCAGGTTTTTACTTTTTTCACAAGTATAATTGGACCACAGACACACCAAGAGTACATTTGGCTGAGGGACAACTGAATGAGTCTTAATATTAGTATGTGGCTGAATATCATGATCACAGAATGAAGTTCTGGGATATAAGAATGAAACTAAAATGCAGAACTCTGTTAAAGTTATATCGTTCCAAAGATTAGTAACAGATACTGTTATAAAGATTAGTAACAGACCTACCGTGTTTGGCATTGTAGCGTCAGAACAATAATTTCCTAATCCTGTGAGGTACTAGCTTGCTCTTGAGGTCTCTGTAGTGTATGTTTACATAACCGAATTAGGTGTGTGTTTCCAGCTGAGTTCAGTGACTCTGCGACATCTTGGTAGTGTCTCGTTTTTCTTGAATACTTCTTTTTATGTCCCCTGTTCTCTGTTACGTGTTCTTTTCTTCCTTATGAAATCCTGGGATGCCAAATTAATGTTGTTCCATAATCCATCTTCAGGAGGTAGAATGAATTCCCAAATGAGACTTGTTTTGTGACAGATTCGTGACCTACATGGAATTAAATAACTAAAAACTAAAACAAGTCTTGACCATCATTTCTTTAGTGTAATGAATACTATGATACCAAACTTAATTATGATGTAATCCAGTCCCCATTATTCTGCTTGTATTGTTATTAAATTTTTTGTAAATAATTGTTGTCCTAAAAAGTACACACTCATGTCCCTAAAATTATGTAGCTAATATGCTCTCTTGTTCTTGTGTTGACTGTTAGTCTATTTTCTACTTCACATTTGAGATTTCTCAATTGCTTTTATTCAATAATCAGTAACTTCCAAAATCATCATTAAAGCAGTATTTTACTCTTAGAATAATTAACATACGTTTATACTTTGACTGACTTTTCTCAAATAATGGAATAAGGGAGGGGTCCGTTACTCTGGGGATGGGTTTCTCAACCTGTGAACTTTTGAGATTTCCACCGGATAATTCTTTGTTGTGGGGACCTGCCCTTGCATTATAGGATGTTTAGCAGTACCTCTGGCCTTGACCCGCTAGATGCCAGTAGCAAATCCTGCCCGCCTCTGCCTTCTCCACCAGGCAAAACCACCCGGGCTCAGAACCACCACTGCTCTGGGAGAATGATTTGTAGTTTAACCGAGGTAGTTTTTTCTTTTTATTCAAGAACGAACTCTCTGGACTTTTGTTGTGTTTGATTTTTTGTTTTTGCCTAGGAATAAATACCGAGCTGTCTTTCTCTTTGTCTACTCAGGGGTAGAAGTAGGGGAGGAGGTGCTACTTTATAAAATGGATTCATTAGTCTTATTTTTGACTTCTTCTTACTCCTTCCTTTCTACTGTTCCGAGCTCTCTACTTCCCCTGGGAATCTGAATTCTGTCTCCAGCTCATTCATCTCTTGGAGTGTCCTAGGCTGTGGTCTCCTCTGCTGCCTCCATCTGTCTATGTGCTTCCATGCATTTTATGGTTTCTAGAAACAGAAATCTCTCACCCACTGATGATCTTCCTTCCCATTCTGCCTGTTGTTATAGGCTTATTGCGTTTTAAGGGCATCCTGAGACACAAGAATGGGAAGCAGACGCTTCCAGTTGGTGTGACCTCTATCCACAAGCTGCCCAGTGATTTAAAATAGAAAACACTGGTAAAGACGTGTTTCTTCTTCACTCAACAAATAGATATAAGTGGCATGTGCTGCCTTTTCCCATTTCCTCCCACCCTTTTCTTTTCTAGAGCTCATTATCCTGGGACCCGAACGGTGAGGGATGCGAAGTTGACCAAGAAGAAGCTTTGGTCTTCTGAGGATTTTAGCACTTTAAATAACGATGTGGGTGCAGGCTGCTTGGGTCGCATATTGAATCAGAATTACATCAATGGCTACATGACTGCGTAAGTTATTGAAAACTGTTAAAGGTTTTTACTTTGAAAAATTTCAAAAACACAATAGGTAGAAGGAAAGTACAGTGGGCTTCCTATTTCACAGCCTAGATTCAGTGGTTGTAAACAGCAGTTTCATCTATACCTACATGTACACCTAAGCTTGTGATTTTTTTTTTTATATTTAAATATTGTCAATATGTATCCGACAAAGTCAGACTTACTGAGATGTAATTGACAGTAAGATTCACGCAGTTCTATGGTTTTTGGCAAGCCACGTATACATTTTAATGAACAATTATAAACTGCATACGTCATCACCCTTCACCCCTAAATATTTTAGCATGTGGCAATACCTGGGTCCAGAGCTTCCCTGAAATCCACAGAGTCACACTTTCAGGGTTCAGTACCAACCACTGATCGACATCTGAAGGAGTGGGCAAGCTTCCATCGGCACTTGTAGACGGGACGGAGTCCTAGTAGCGCTAGAGCTGAGACCTTGTTCTGTACGCTTCGGATGTGTTAGTAGAGTGACGCCTCACAACGATCACGTGGGCTAAGCACACTTACTATCCTCATCTTACACATGAGGAAACTGAGGTCCAGAGAGGGTGAGTGGTGGAACCATGGTTTGAACTCAGGCAGTCCGACTCTAAGCATTCTCAATCATAAAACTCTGTAGCAGCTCAGAGTCAAGTTCAGAAAATTATAGCTTGAAACTGAGGCATTAAGAAGGCTGATTGTCAAAAGGAAAACAGGTATGGACAAAGCCTTTATTTGTATTTGACTCAAATTTGTGACATGTCTCGTGCTGATAAGGTGTGATTCATCTTCTGGCTGCACAACTGTTCAGTAAGAATCATACACCCAAAATACACTTATGTTGTTTAATTATGTGATTCACCTTGAAAAATACCTAGATGGATCCAACACTGGATTTTTCACAATGTGAATGAATTTAGGTGACTTCTGTTTTCTTATTTTGGGTGGTCATTTTTTGGTTCTTTACATAGATTTATATAAATTCTGATAAGGTGTTTTTACTACAGTCTTCTAGACCTTTACATTTTGATCACAAGCTCTTTTGGTATTTCTCTTTTATCAAACAAACTTTTCAGCACAATTGCTTGGAATTTGGTGGCGAGTTACTATGAACAGTTGCCTTATGGACGATGTGGGTTGATGACTGCTCAGGAGCCGTGGAGCGGGCACTATGCTGTAGAACCCCCCATCTGGGTCACAGGTATGGTTCAGATTCCATTTCTTCCTTCCCACATTTCTCTCGAGGAGACAAAGCAGGAGACGAGAGTATATAAACTGTGTATGGGGGCATGGAATATTGCTCAGTACATTTTCAGGGCCAGCTTTGGAGGTACCCAGTAAATACATATTGTACAAATAAAACTTGCTTGAAACCATAAAGCTGATTAGTTTTTGAAATGCACTATTAATTTTTTAACCTTATTTTTTGTAGTTGTATTACGATGGGTTAAATAGAGGTGAACAAAAATTCAGAAAGGATAACTTTATCTTACTCTTGGAAAAAAAGACTTAATCAGTATTCTCAAATTGACAGTGTGGTTCGTTTATTATTACCAGTAACTCTAACTACAGTTATTCTTACTACAATTGTACCATTTAACTGGACTAATTAGTCAAACGTTGAAACGTGAGATTGGCAAGTATTTTCATCTAAAATAGTAAATAGCTTGTTAGACTCAATCAGACTCAAGTCAGTAGACAGCTTTATTTATTTATTCATTTATGTTTATTTAATTAAAAATTTTTTTAATGTTTATTTTTGAGAGAGAGACAGAGACACACAGCACGAGCAGGGGAGGGACAGAGAGAGAGGGGGACACAGAATCGGAAGCAGGCTCCAGGCTCTGAGCTTTCAACACGGAGCCCAAAGCGGGGCTCAAACTCTCAAACTGCAAGATCGTGACCTGAGCCAAAGTCAGAGGCTTAACCGACTCAGCCACCCAGGTGCCCCTATTCTTTATTTTTTTAAAGAAACCCTTTTATCACTGTTTGTGTCTTACTGGGTCTTTTTCTGCTTTACTGTAGCCCATACCACTCAGTTTACTCAGCCAGGTTGGTATTACCTGAAGACAGTTGGTCACTTAGAGAAAGGAGGAAGCTACGTGGCTCTGACTGATGGCTTAGGTAACCTCACCATCATCGTTGAAACTATGGTAATTCTTTGTTGTTTTTATGAGATTAACTGTCTTCGTATTGGAAAAAACAGTATAAAGCACAACTAAACACCTTTAAAAACAAAAAACAAAAACCCAGCTTTACCGAAGTGTAATTCATATGTGATAAACAACATGTAGGTGAAGAAGAAACTTCTTCCTATACTGTCTTAGGTTCAGAAGCTGGGACCCCAAAAATTAAACTGATGAACCCCCACAGAGTAACAAGAGGAAAGAAAACAGTTTATTTGTGCATGCACCTTGCATACGTGTGCGGGATACTCCGATGAGTAACTAGGAGGGGTGGTCAGAGTTTGGGCTTGTATTCCTAGATTAGTAAGTAATGGATAGGGGACGAAAGGACACTTAATGGAAAATAAGTGCCTTTTTGGAAAGATAAATGGGTTTTCTGGAGAGCAAGCAGGAATGACTGTGGTACTGTTTGTCTGTACCAGACCGCAGCCTTCCCCCTGCCTTTAGGGCTGTAAAAGTCCTCTATGGAAGGGACTTGGGGTAGGTTTTATTCCCATTCCTCCTCTTTGGGAGTAGATCCACCCTGAAGAGGAATTTTTGGCAGCCTTATTTCCCAGAGGAAAATAAGCTTTAGTAAGAGCTTTGCTTTTAGTAAGCTAAGGGAAGCTCAGAGAAGACTTTTTTCTGGCATCTTTTGAATCTCAAATACTTTCAACTTTAAATAATCTTTATACCACAGTGGCATAGTTTATGGTGGCATAATCTGATCCCCTTCAAACACATACTTAAAATGCACAGTCTTACAAGTTTTGATATGTAAATGACCAGTAAGCCATTGTCACAATCAAGATAGAGAACGTGTCCATCAGCGCCCCAAAAGAATACTCGTATCACTTTATAAATATTCCCTCTGTCCTGTGACTTCCCTGATCATTGCTTTTTGTCACTATAGATTAGTTTGCATTTTCTAGAGTCGTGTGTCAGTGGAATCATGCAGAATGTACTGTTTTTTGTCTTGCTGCTTTCACTCAGCATAATTATTTTGAGATTCATCCATGTTGTGATACCTGTTGCTAAGTAGTATTCCGTTGTAAGGACATACGGTAGTTTGCTTATCTATTTACTTGTTGATGATGTTTGGCTCGTTTCTACTTTCTGGCTATTAACATAAAGCTGTGAACATTTGTGCACAAGTTTTAAATGGACACAGAGTTTTTGGGGGTAAATACATAGGAATGGAGTGGCTGGGTAATAGGAGATGTTTCTGTTTAGCTTTATAGAAAGCTGCCAAACTGTTCTCCAAAGTGAGTGTATTGTTTTAAATTTCCATCCGTGTAATGGGAGTCCCAGTTTTTCTTTATCTTTGGGAATGCTTGCTGTGATCAGCTTTAAAAATGTTAGCTCTTAATAGGTATGATGTACTATTTCATTTTGGTTTTAATTTGCATTCCCCTAATGACCGATGATGTGGAGCCTTTCCTGTGCTTGTGCTTCATGTATCTTCTTTTCTTTTGCCATTTTTGTTTCTTTCTTATGGTTGAATTATATCCTTTACATATTTTGGATACAAGTCCTTTACAGATATGTGCTTTGTAAAGATATTTTCCCAGTCTATAGTTTTTCTTTTCATTTTGTTAACAGTGTCTTTGGAAGAGCAGGAGTTTTTAATTTTTACGGAGTCTGATTTATCCATTTGTACTTTCGTGGAACATGCTTCTCGTGTGGAGCTAAGAAGGTTTGCATACAGGTGCACATCTGTTCTAGTACCATTTGCTGAAAAGTCTGTTCTTTTCCCCACTGCATTGCCTTTTCACCTTTGAAAAAAAGTCAGTTGTTCATGTATAGGTGGAATTCTTTCTGGACTCTATTCTGTTTCTTTGACCTAGCTATGTATCTTTACATTAGTACCGTGGTTACTCGTGTGTGTGTGTGTGTGTGTGTGTGTACAAACAATTCCTAGTAGCAGGTAGTCTTAGCCCTTCAAATTTGTTCTTTTTCAAAGTTGTTTTGTCTATTCTCGGTCGTTTGCATTTCCCTGAGAATTTTAGAATCAGCATGTCAGTTTCTACCAAAAAAAAGAAAAACAATACCCCCAAAAAACCCAAAAACCAAAAACCACATACAAAAAACAAACAAACAAACAAACAAACCCTGCTCAGATTTTGATGGGGATTGTCTTGAATCTTCAGATCAGTTTGAGGAGAATTGATATTTTTTTTTCAATATATGAAATTTATTGTCAAATTGGTTTCCATACAACACCCAGTGCTCGTCCCAAAAGGTGCCCTCCTCAATACCCATCACCCACCCACCTCCCATCAACCCTCAGTTTGTTCTCAGTTTTTAAGAGTCTCTTATGCTTTGGCTCTCTCCCACTCTAACCTCTTTTTTTTTTTTTTCTGTCCCCTTCTGCATGGGTTTCTGTTAAGTTTCTCAGGATCCACATAAGAGTGAAACCATATGGTATCTGTCTTTCTCTGTATGGCTCATTTCACTTAGCATCACACTCTCCAGTTCCATCCACGTTGCTACAAAGGGCCATATTTCGTTCTTTCTCATTGCCACGGAGTATTCCATTGTGTATATAAACCACAATTTCTTTATCCATCCATCAGTTGGTGGACATTTAGGCTCTTTCCACAATTTGGCTATTGTTGAGAGTGCTGCTATAACACTGGGGTGCAAGTGCCCCTCTGCATCAGCACTCCTGGATCCCTTGGGTAAATTCCTAGCAGTGCTATTGCTGGGTCATAGGCTAGGTCTGTTTTTAATTTTCTGAGGAGCCTCCACAGTGCTTTCCAGAGCGGCTGCACCAGAGGAGAACTGATATTTGAACAACATCAAGTGTTCTAACCCTTTAACAAGACATATCCTCAATTTATTTAGGTTTTCTTTAATTCCTCCAAATAATACAGTTTTCAGTGTACAGGTATTTCATATCTTTTGTCAAATTTTGACTAAGTCACGTTTTCAATTCAATTGTAAATAGCAGTTTTTAACTTTTTAATTCAATTAGTACCTAGTATAAAGTAATACAGTAGATTTTTGTATAAAGATATTGTTTTCTGCAACATCACTGAAGTCACCTATCGTTCCAGTAGCTTTTTTGTGGATTCCATTGGATTTTCTTTGTAAATGATCTACAAATAGAAATAATTTTACATCTTCCTTTCCAATCTGGGTATCTTTTATTTCCTTTTCTTGTCTGATTGGACTGGCTAGAATCTCCAATACAGTGTTGAATGGAAATAGTGAGAGCATATATTCCTGGATCTCAGGAGGAAAGCACTGAGTATTTTACCAGTATGATGTTTTTCATGGATAAACTTTATCAGGATAAAGTTCACTTTTATTTGTAACTTTTTTTGAAAAAAAAAATCAGGAGTAGATACTGGATTTTGTCAAGTAGTTTTCCTACATTTATTGAAAACATTGTTTTTCTTCTTTTTTTTTACTTTAGTAAAATAATTATATTAACTGATTATTTAATTGAAATTTGATTCACATACTATGAAACGCAGGCTTTAAGGTATAGAATTCAGTGGTTTTAGTACATTTACAGAGTTGTGCAACCATTACTGTTATCTAATTCTGCCACCCCAAAAAGTAACCTCATACCCATTTGCAGTCATCCTCCACTCCCTCCTCCCACGTCCCTTGGCAACCACTATTTTACTCTTTGTCTCGTGGGATTTGCCTGTTTTTGATATTTCATATAAGTGGGATTATATAATATATGATCTTTTGCGTTTGGCTTCCTTCACTTAGCTTAGTGTTTTTATGGTTCTATATCAGTACCTCAGTATAATTCATAATATTCCGTCTTATGAATATGTCACATTTTGTTTATTCATTGATCAGTTGATGTATATTTGAGTTGTTTCCAATTTGTGGCTATTATGAATACTAAGATTAACATTCATGTGTATGTTTTTCTGTGGACATGTGTTTTCATTTCTCTTGAGCATGTATGTAGGAGTACGATTACTGGGTGAAATGGTAACTGTGTTTAACGTTTTGAGGAACTGCCAAATTGATTTTCAGAGTTGCTGTACCATTTGACATTGCTACCAGCAGTAGATGAGGCTTCCGGTTTCTCCGCATCCTCCCCAACAATTGTTATTGCTGGCCTCTTTGATTCTAGCCATGTTGGTGGTGTGAATTGGTCTTCATTTGTGTTTTACTAGTGACTGATGACATTGGGTCACCTTTTATGTGTGTATTTGCCATCTGTATTTCTCCTTTGGAGAAATGCCCACACAGACCCTTTGCCCATTTTTAAATTGGGATGTTTGTCTTTTTGTTTTTGAAATATAAGAGTTATTCACATACCCTAGATAAAAGTCCCCTTATCAGATATGTGACTTGTAGATATTTTCTCCCATTCTGTGGGTTGTTTTCCACTTCCTTTTTAAACATTTAAATTTAATTTTTAAAAATTGTAGTGTAGGGGCGCCTGGGTGGCTCAGTCGGTTAAGCGTCCTACTTCGGCTCAGGTCAGGATCTCATGGTTCACAAGTTCCAGCCTTGCATCTGGCTCTGTGCTGACAGCTCGGAGTCTGGAGCCTGCTTCGGAAACTGTGTCTCCCTCTCTCTCTGCCCCTGCCCCACTCATGCTCGGTCTCTCTCTCTCTCTCTCCGTCTCAAAAATAAATAAAAACATGAAAAATTAAAAAAAAAATTGTAGTATAGTTGACATATTATATCAGTTGTTTTTCATTTTATTAATGGTGCCCTTTAAAATACAAGAATTTTACATTTTGATGAAGCTGAATATATCCATTTTTCTTTTAGTTTTATGCTTTTGGTGTCCTATTTAAGAAATTATTGCTTAATCCAAGACATGATATTTATACCCATGCTTGCTTCTAAGAGTTTTATAGTTTTAGCTCTCACACTTAGGTCTTTGATCCATAATATTTTTTAAATAGAGGGTTAGGTATGTATCTGTAACTTCATCTTTTGCAGGTGGGTATCTAATTGTTCCTTCACCATTTGTTGACTGTTCATTCTCTATTGAATTGTCTTGGCTCCCTTGTTGAAAATCAGTTGGCAATAAATGTGAGGGTTTTTCCCTGGACTCTTAATTCTATTGCCTTGGCCTGTGTATCTATCCTATGGGAGCATTATGTTGTCTTAATTACTATAGCTCTGTAGTATGTTTTTAAGTCAGGATACATGAGTCCTCCAGCTTTATTTTTCAACATTGCATGGCTCTTCTGGGTTCCTTGCTTTTCCATAGAAGTTTTAGTATCAGCTTGTCAATTTTTGCAATGAAGCCAGTTTGGAGTTTGATAGGGATTACGTTTAACCTGTAGATCATTTGGGTAGTATTGCCACCATGACGATATCAAATCTTCCGGTGCATGAGTATGGGATATCTTTTCATTCATTGACATTTTTACTTCTTTTAATGATGTTTATAGGTTGCAGGGTATAAATCTTGTACTTCTTTTTGTTACAGTTATTATCTCTGAGTATTTTATTACTTTGGTAGAACTGTAAATGAATTGTGTTCTTCGTATCGTTTTCAGAGTTTTTGTTGCTAGTGTAAAGCAGTACAGTTGAGTTTTACATATTGATCTTGTATCTCACAAGCTTTTATGCTTTTTTCTTAGTTATAATAGTTTGTCTATGTACAGAATTACATCATCTGCAAAGAGAGATAGTTTTGCTTCCTTCTTTTCATTCTAGATGCCTTTGATTTTTCCCCCTTGATTAATTGTCCTTTTGTAAATATTGAATAGAAATAGTGAGAATATGCATTCTTGTACTGTAGCTGATCTTAGGGGAAACACTTTCAGTCTTTCACCATTAAGGTGAAAGTGTAAGGTTAGCTGTGGTTTTTTTCGTAAATATTTTGTATAAGGTTGAAGAACTTCCCTTCTATTGCTAGTTTGTTGAGTGCTTTTGTCATGAAAGGGCATTGAATTTTAGTAAATGTCTTCTGAGTCTATTGAGCTGGTCATGTGTTTTTTAATTTTATTTTATTGATACAGTGCATTATGTTGATTTTTGTCTGCTATACTAGCTTTGCATTTCTGGGATAAACTCCACTTTGTCATCATGTATAATCCTTTTTATCTGTTGCTGAATTTGATTTGCTAATGTTTTGTTGAGGATTTTTTTGTGTCCAAATTCATTGGAAATACTGGTACATAGTTTTCTTATAATATCTTTGTTTGGTTTTGATAGAATGGTGAATGGTAATACCCCATAGAGTGAGTTGGGAAATGTTCCTTCCTTTTATATTTTTAAAGAGAATTTGTGAAAGGTTGGTATTAATTCTTTAAACATGTGGTAGAATTCATCAGTGAAGCCCTCTGATTTTGGGATTTTCCCACAAGAATGTTTTGGTTTATGGACTCTATCTCTTCTTACAGGTCTATTCAGATTTTGTGTGATTTTTGGAGTCAGCTTTGCTAGTTTGTGTTTAGAGAATTGGTCTATTTTACATATGTTACCTAATTTGTTTGCATATATTTGTTTATAGTATTCCCTTGTATATTACCTTTTTACTTTTGTGAGGTTGTTAAAAATGTTCCTCTTTCATTCCTGATTTTAGTAATATGTCTTCCTTTTTTTCTCTTGGTTCAAAAACCTAAAGGTTTGTCAATTTTGCTCATCTTTTCAAATAAACAACTTTTGTTTATGTTGATTTTTTTCTCTATTTTTCTCTTTATTTCAATAATTTCCACTCTAATCTTTATTCCTTTCCTTTTGTTAACTTTGAGTTTAGTTTGCTCTTTAAAAAAATATATTTTTAATTTTCTTAAGGTAGAATATTAGGTTCTTTCTTTTTTTTTTTTTTAAGTGTATTTATTTATTTTGAGAGCGACAGAGACAATGTGAGGGGAGGAGCAGAGAGAGAGAGAGAGGGAGACAGAGAATCCCAAGCAGGCTCCATGCTGCCAGCACAAAGCCTGATGTGGGGCTCACACCCACAAAACGGCGGCATCATGACCTGAGCTGAAACCAAGAGTCGGACACTTAACTGACTGAGCCATGAAGTCCCCTGAGATATTTCTTTTTTTAATATAAGTATTCAAAGTTATGAATTACTCTGTAACTAGTACTTTAGCTGTATCTCTTCAAGTTTTATTATGTTACATTTTAATTTTTATTCATCTCAAAGTATTTTCTAATTTCTTTTGTGATTTCTTCTTTGACCCATTGCTTATTTTAGGAATGAATTAATTTGTACGTTTTTGTGAGTTTTCCTAACTTTTTGTTACTGATTTTTAATTTTATTCTATTGAGATTTGAGAGTATACTTTATATGATTTTAATCTTAAATTTATGGAGTTTTATTTTATTACTTTGCACATTATCTATCGTGGAGAATATTGCATATGTACTTGAGAAGAATGTATGTTGTGTTATTGTTGGGTAGAGTGCTATTCTATAGATGTTTGTTAGGTCTAGTTGGTTTATAGTATTCAAGTCTTCTACTTCCTTGTTCTCTCTGTTGATAGTGGTTAATTGAAGTCCAACTACTATTGTTGAATCATCTGTCCTCTTGTTTTGTTTTCTATATTTTGGCTCTTTCTTATAGGTGCATATGTGCTTATATTTTCCTGATGGATTGATCTTTATATCATTATAAAATGTCTCTCTAGTAACAATTTTTGTTTGTTTTAAAGTCTGTTTTGTTTATTATGACTCTAGCTATTCTTGTGGTTTCTGTTAATATGATACACATTTTCCCCTCCATTTACTTTCAGCCCCTTTGTATCTTTGAATCTCCTTTTGATAGCATAAAGTTGGATCTTGTTTCATTTTAAATGTACTCTGAACTTGGGGCCCCAGGGTGGCTCAATCGGTTAAGTGTCTGACTCTTGATTTTGGCTCAGGTCATGGTCTCATGGTTTGTGAGTTCAAGCCCTGCATCGGGCTCTGCACTGTCAGTCCTTGGGATTGTCTCTCTCTCTGCCCCTCTCCTCATGCTTTCTGAGTCTCTCTCTCTCTCTCTCAAAATAAATAAATAAACTTAAAAAGATTGTCAGTGGAAGACATCCAGTGACTTCTTAAAAAAAAATGTACTCTGAACTTTTGATTGGATTGTTTAGTCCATTCATATTTAATGTTAATATTGATATAGTTGGATTTACATTTGTCAAGTTACTTTTTGATTTTTATATGTCTCATTTTTGTTGTTCATCTATTCTTTCTTAACTGTCTTGTGTATTAAGTGAATATGTTCTGGTAACATTTTAATTCCTTTAATTTTTTCACTCTATTGTAGTGAGTTACTTAGTTAATGGTTGTTCTAGGGTTGTACATCTTGACTTATTAGAATCTACTTCAGATTCATATTAACTGATTTCTAGTGAGATACAGAAATATTATTCCTATATATAGCTTTATTCTCCTTCCCCCTTTTTGTTCTCTTATTGTATGTATCATACTTCTATCTGTTACAAGCCTAACAAGACTTGTTATAATTACAACTTTTTTTTTTAATTTTTTTAAATTTTAATTTAATAATTTTTATTTATTTTTGAGACAGAGAGAGACACAGCATGAACGGGGGAGGGGCAGAGAGAGAGGGAGACACAGAATCGGAAGCAGGCTCCAGGATCTGAGCCATCAGCCCAGAGCCCGATGCGGGGCTCAAACTCGCAGACCGCGAGATCGTGACCTGAGCTGAAGTCGGACGCTTAACTGACTGAGCCACCCAGGCGCCCCTATAATCACAACTTTATATATAATTTTGTCTTTTAAAAAATCTGAGAATAAAGAAGAGAAATTATATATTTATTTTAATCTTATTTACCATTTTTGGTTGTTTTTATTTATTGCTGTAGATTACTGTGGATTTGTCACCATCTGGTGGCACTTCCTTATTCTCATACAGTCCTCTCCCCTCTGTGGCTACTTTGTGCTATTATTGGCAATTATATCACATTTCTATATTTCATAAGCCCAACAATACAATTACATACATATTATTTTATGCAATTGCTTTTAAAATCAGTTATGGGAAGAAAGAAGAAATAGGCAGTTTTACTGGCTTTTATAATTGCATAATTACCTTTGCCAGTACTTTTTGTGGATTTGAATTACTATGTGTGATCATTTTTGCCTTCAGTCTGAAATATTTTAAATTTTGGCAAAGTTGTATCTGGTATCAACAAATTCAGTGTTTGGTTACGTGGAAATGTACTTTGCCTTCGGTTTTTGAAAGATGATTTTGCTGGAAAAAGGATTCTTGGCTGACTGGTTTTCTGAGCATTTTAAATGTGTTACCCTTCGTTGTTTCTGATGATGAATCCACTTTTAATCTTACCGAGGGTTTCTTGTAAGTGGTAAGTTTTTCCCTTTCTGCTTTCAAGACTTCCTTCTTTTCTTTGACTTTCAGCATTTTTACCGGTGTCTGTGTACAACTCTTTGCTTTCACTCGTAGAGTTTGTTGAGCGTCTTGGATCTGTAGATTGTTTTTCATCAAATTTGGAAAGTTTTCAGCCATTTTTTCTGCAAACATTTTTTTCTGCTTCTTTCTCTGTCTACTTTCTACCCTCCCATGGTGCATATGCTGGTACTTACTGGTCCTACAGCTCTCTGAGGTTCTGTCATTTTTCTTCATTTCTTGATCCCCTCCCCCACCCCGCTTCTTTGGGTTGCACAATCTCCATCAGTCTGTTTTCGTGTTCTCAAATTCTTCTGCCAGTTCAGATCTACTGTTGATCTCTCTAGTGAATTCATTTCAGTTCCTGTATTTTTCAACGTCAGAATTTCCATTTGGGTTTATGAAGAATTTTAGTCACTTTATCGATATCGTCCACTTGATGAGACATTGTGATTATTCCTCCCTTTACCGTTCTTATTTAAGCCCGTTTCCTTTAGTTTTTTTCAAACTTATCTATGGACTACTTCGAAGTCTTTGCTAAATCCAACATTTGCTTGTTCTCACAGCCACTTCTGTTGCCTCCTTTTTTGTGTATGAGTCAACTTTTTTTTGTTTCTTTGAATTTCTCATAATTTTGCTTTTAAAAGCCCTACCTTTTATACGATATCATGTAGCAGCTCTGAGTCCTGGTCCCCCTTCCCCCCTGGTCTGTTATTGTTTGCTTGCATGTTTATTTAGTGTTTGGCTGGAGTATTTTAGTGAGGTTTATTTCCCCCTGCACCATGAAGCCCCAGGTGTTGCTTCCTAGAGGGTGCAGCTTTGGACCTGTGCAGGATCACCCTGGGATGGCAGTGGTTTCCCAGGAACTTCTTTATCACACCTCTCTGTTAATTGCTGGTAGATTGCTCTCTTGTTTTCAGCCCTGCCCTGGGACTTGAAATAGCTCCACAAACTGATCAGTCAAACCCCAGTTTCTTTGCAGAGGTGGTGTCTGAGGTTAATGTTTAGGTTTAATCTGACCTCAAAAGGGTTCTCCTCAGCTGTCTGTTTCTGTGTCTTTCTGTAGCAAACTAGCTGGGTTGTGGTTAAGCTAATGTATCTAATGAAGCTGCCAGTCTCTTCTTATTTACTTTCCCCCAGAAGCCCTATTATTTTTGAGAGCATCATTAGCAACTATAACTGCTCTGTATTAGTTTCTTTGGGGAACTTTCTGAGTTCTCTGTTTCACAGCCTGTCTGTCTCCCTGCACAAAAATCTCTAAGCTGAAGTTTAGAGCTGGGATGCGGACAAGGGTGTTCTCTCTTTGTAACACTGCTGCTTTAGGAACACAGGGTGAGGGGTGGAGGTTTGGCACCCTGGTACTCTCAGTATCCCAAGGTGAAATCACGAATGGGAGCTGTGCAGAGGAAGAGAGCCACCCCCACACCCCAACCCCCAGCCTCCTGGCCATACTTGCTGCTCCTTAGCATTGGCATCAAGTAGCTGAGGGGGTGGGGGATGAGAAATGCTGAAATTCTGCTTCTCCCAGGAAGCTCCTGCAGCCTCAAGCTGGGAGCTGGGAGGAGGAAGCCCTGTGTTCTTGGCTATCCCTACTTGGCATGCAGTTTCTGTTACTTGGCTAACAGAGAAAGGGACAGAGTGGATCGTGGTTTAAATGCCACGGGTTCTTGCTCTTTTTACTGAGAGTAGATTTTCTTAAATAAAAGTTTATTTGTTGTATGCCCTTAGGATCATTTCCATTTTCCTAAAAACCATTTCCACCAATTTTGCTGGGGAGCAACTTTGTGGAGCTCCCCACATTGCCATTCTGGAAGTAGAGCTCTGCTTCCATTTTTTAGATGTGGTTTCCTTTAGCTCTTTGAACACATTTAAATACCTGATTTAGTGTCTTTGATTAGAAGCCTAGTATGTGGCAAGTAAAGCCGTGTTGGTCAAACATGGTTTCTGTCGAGCACTTTCATTCCTTCCTGTTGGCCACTCTTTGCTATTTTGTTTTGTTTTACAAATCTCATCATTATTTGCTGAAAACTAGCCATATTACATAATGTAATGTGGCAGCTGTAGAAATCAGATTTTCTCCTGTCTAGCATTTGTGATCATTGCTTTTTATCGTTGTTGCTGCCATTTATTTGCTTAGTGACTTTCCTGAACAAATTCTGTAGTTTGTGGCTTTATCGCGTGTGGCCACCCAAGGCTCTGCATAGCTACCTTGGTGATCAGCTCATACCGTGCAGAGGTTTCCTTCTGTTTGGAACTGCATGTCTCCTGGCCTCTGCCTGTGGGCCACGTGGGCGTGTTGGGGGGCACGCGTCTGTGCTCAGGCAGGCAGTGTACCAGCCTGCGGTCGCTTGGCTTCATGTTAGAGCAAAGCTTCAAGGCCGACCTGAGTTTCCCAGTGCAGCCATCAGGGCTATTCAGGTTATCCATATCTTCTTTAGGGAGCTTGGGTTTCTGTGTCTTTCAAGAATTTTTTCCATTTCACTCAAGTTGTTCAGGTTCTGGGCATAAAGTTACTGAAGTTTTTCCCTGTGGTTCCTCTAATACGTATATAATTTGTGTTGATGTCACCTTTCTTACGGTTGATGATGGCAAGTTGTGTTTTCTTTTTATCCTGATTTCCTGATTAGTCTAGCTAGAAGTTTATCAATTTTATTGATTTCTTGAAGAATCAGCTTGTGGTTTCTTGATCATTCTCTCTCGTTTTTCTGGGTTTTGTTTACGTGATTTCTCCTTTGCTCTTTATTATTTTTTTCTTTGTTTTGCTGACTTTGGCTCTTAATTTGCTCTTTTCCTACTATCTCCGGGTGGAAGCTGAAGTGTCATATCTTTCTTCTGTAATCAGTGTTCAGTGCTGTAAATTTGCTCCTAAGTACTCCTTTGGTGGCATCCCACAAATCGTACGTTGTATTTTTATTTTGATACAATTCAAAATTCTTTCTAATTTCCCTTTTTATTTTTACTTTTTCTTTGAAACATGGCTTATTTAGAAGTTTGTTATTTGGTTTCTAAATATTTTGGAATTTTTCTAGAGGGTTTTCTGTTATTTATCTCTGATTTCATTCTCTCGTGGGGTCAGAGGACATATTTTGTGTGACTTGAATCTTTTTGAACGTTGAAACTTCTCTCATGGCTGAGAGAAGTGCTCCCTGGTAAATGTTGCACGTGCCCTTGAAAAGGATGTGCACTCTGCTCTTGCTGGGGGAGGTGGTCTACAGATGTGAGTCCAGGCCAGCTCCTGGTAGTTGTGCAAATCGCCTCTATCCTTGTTGCTTTTCTGTCTAGTTGTACATCATCTATTGAGGATGAGGCATTGAAATCTCTAACAAGAATTGTAACTTTTTTATTGCCCACAAAGCCTGGCCTTCTGCTTCAGTGCTCTGGGATAGTTGAATCCCCTGAAGTGGGATTATGTCTCATAATTCTTTTGATCCCAGCCCATAGTAGCGACTATTTTTAGTAAAAAATGATGTTGTCAATTTGAGAACTGTTGGTTGTATGTACTTACTGAATTTAGTTGTGTATTTGAAGGTTATGTTAAGATGAGATGCCTTTTCGGTGAAAACATACAAGCATTTGCTTTTCATTTGATGCATTTTACGTGGAATACCATATAATATAAAAATTAATATAAAATGACTCTGCAGTTTAGCTGTGAATTTAAAGTTTATTTCAGTCAAAATGCCAGGGAGCTTTACTTCTGACTAGGCATATTCAATAGACTTTCAGTACAGGTTATACTAGAAAAAAAGTCTTTAGCGATATGGAGTAAACTCTTATTTGTCACCTAATATGTGCTATTCTATTAATCTTGGGCCTTAAATGTTTAGTTTTTTTTTTTTCCCTCTATAATAGGTTGTATATCATTTGGGTTACTTACATGACTTTTTTTTCTCCTAGAGCCATAAACATTCTAGGTGTATACGGCCGTTTCTGCCTTATTTCAATGTGTCGCACCAGTTTGCTACCTTCCTTCTAAAGGGCTCTTTTGTAAGTAAATATGTGGGACTTTTATTTTGGTTTTGATTTGAGAATTTATATATTTTATCACAGGCTAGGCCTTCTCAAGTGAAGTCTTATGTGTGTTACCAGCTATTAAGCATTTGTACATAAATGAATAGAAGCAGTGGTGTTTTCTATCTGCTGACTGGTTTTAGTCAAACAGCGTGGAAGCCACTAGCAGGCAAAACTCTCCATGGCATTGAAGAACACTTACCCAAAGTCACTTGCAGCAAAGTTGTTCTTGTTGGTAGAAGCATCAATTATGTAGTCTAGGGAACTTTCAAACTTTTATCTTTTCAGTATTCTGTACAAAGTAACAACAACAACAACAACAATGTAAAAAGGCACAAGATTCTTGTTATTTCTACCTATTGTTAGATTTGAATACAGAAAATACAGTGCCTTTTCTGACTACTAATTACGTAAGAATTGTTCTATTAATACCAGAAAATTCCTAAAAAGCATTTTACACAGGTACAATAGTGAGTATATTTGAAGCAAAGGCACCAGAATCTTTTTAAATGTTTGCCAAAAGTCTGTAGTATTTACAGGACATAAAGTATTTGCTTGAACAATTTCTTCCTACTTTCAGAATGTTGCTATTGAAGACTTGAGGTCGGTCTTTGGCAAATAGAAATAGAGTGTGCATTATCAGTGGTTCATTCTTGCTGGTACTTACTCATTTTGGAAATCCTCAGAGGATATGATGAACCACTCAACTATGCTTTTTTTGTGTGTTTTCTCCTCAGAGTGAAATACCAGAGCTACAGGTGTGGTATACCAGACTTGGAAAACCATCGAAGAGATTTCTTTTTAAACAACTGGATTCTCTATGGGTAGTTTTCAAATAAATTCATATATTTTAAACATTGCAAACAGTAAAAGAGAACAGACATTTGATTAATGAATTAAGAATTTTTAATTTTATAACTGATTTTGTGGCTTAAGTATAATAGAGCTAAAGTTGTTCCCAGCGGGTGTGAGTGTGAGTGTGTGTGTGTGCGCGCGCGCGTGCATTTATAGAAATCCTCCTCAAGGCATAATAGGAGTGTGTGTGTTTATAGGTGTGTTTGCTCTTAGTATCTAGTTTGCCACAGTGAATGGTACCCCCATCCCTTGGCCGCCCAAGTCACAAAATTGAATCTCACCTGCGACTGTCTTTTCCCACCTACTCTTTCTTTATACACCATCATTTATCAAGTATAGAGCATTCTATCACTGACATGTTTTTCTTACACGATCCTTTCTCCTCCATTCCCACTGGCTACTGCTTATTTCAGTTCCTTATTACCTCTCTCCTAAGATTTTGGAAACTACCTTCTGTTTTCTCAGCCTCCAGTCTGACTCTGTCCGGGCCACCCATCACACTGCGACTAGAATCCAGATCTGGTTTTTGTCAATCCATTGCTTAAGTCCCTCGGTGATTTTTCCTGTGAGTTGACCTCCCTTAGTGTAGCACATGACCCTCGTTGTCACCCCATGGGGTAAAAGACTGCTTTCGTCTCTCTATGCGTGTTCTGCTAACGTGGCCTGTGCTCACGAATCTTCTTGCATTTTTCAGAGCATGGCATGTCACTTTACTCACCTCTGTGACTTTGCACATGCTTTTTCTTCCTTCAAAACTCAGCTGAAGTGTCGCTTCCCCTGAAGCTTTCCCTACCAGTCTTAGCTCACGGCCATCTAGGCACGGGTGCTTACTTAAACACTTTCCTCACCACACCGGGCACGTTGAGGATTGGAGACCTGCCTCATTTAGCTTTTTATCTCAGGTCCCTGCTACTGTGCTTAGCACATGGGGGTTCCTCAGTAAATGTTTCAAAGAACGAATTGGTCCAAGTAGGCACACTACTTAATGTAACTGACACAAATCTACTTTTCCTGGAAACTGTTAATGTTCTGTGAATCAGTTAGTCACCATCAGTGATTGAACACCGGTCGTATATTAAATTCTAAAAATGAACAGTCTGCTTTTTGTACAATAAATTGCTAGAAATAGGATATTAAAATTGATTTTCCCCATAATAAAATAATATCATTTGGGGGGTATACCTGAGCCAGAATATGGTGTTACGTATTTCATAGGTCTGACCAAGAATTTATTATTAAAGCAAAGATATGCTATAAACCCCTTTAATTCAAAGTAGGAAAAAAAGCTGCTCAAATTTCACAAAATGGGCATACATCTAATGCCTACATTCATTATGCAGAGGATTCTGGTGTCTTCAGAGATCTACATTTAGCATAGAACAGCTGTGATGTAGGGAGTGTTTCTTGAAGGTCATGCCCTGAGCTAAGCATTTTATGAACATTGTCTTATTTAATCCTCACAACAGCTCTAGGAGGTATGTATTTTCCCCCCTCATTTTGTGGAGATGTGGCTTAAAGAGATTAAGTTGCCAAAAGCATAGATGTGACATAAACCTAACTTGCTAATTGAAATATGTATGGAACATGAAAGAAGCAGGACTTGTTTTTCTTAATAGTAGAAGGTTTTTTGTGCTTAACAGCTGGTTAAGCTGTTTATGGACTTTTCCACCTTAGTAAACTCCTAAATACTAAATAGGCAGATCTCTTATTTACATACACGTATTGAACACACACAGGCTTTGAGAGCTTGTAGTCTAATGGAAAAGAACAGACTAATAGAAATAGGTTTTGGTGTTGTCTAGTCATCCTTCCCTCCATGTAGTGAAATTCTTTTAAAGTCCTACCTACAAAGTAGAATTTTATAAAGTCTTCTAAATAACTTAAGAAAAAGATCGCAAAGACCTTGGTATTGGATGTATCCTTCACAAGTGGTTATGAAATTGTAACAGAAGTGAGTTTGGCTCTTTTTTTTTTTTTTTTTTTTTTTTTTTCAAAAAGTTATTTGGCCCAAATGAGAGGAGCCCAATGCAGCTGGCCTTGACCTCCGCGTTTTCTTTTCTCAGCTTCTCGACAGCGGTGGTGCTTTCACGCTGGAGCTGCAGGAAGACGAGCTCTTCACCCTCACCACTCTCACCACCGGGGGCAAGGGCAGCTGCCCGCCGCCTCCAGAGTCCCAGCCTTTCCCGCAGGTGTATGATGATGATTTCGATGTTGGTGAGTTTTTCATTTTTTGCTTGTTTTTTTAAAAATAAAACTTAACCTACCTAACCAGTAGCGGGTAGATTTCTATGTGTCGAACTCGTGCGTGATAAAGTGGCTGTAAAATGTAGCTCTAAATGTCCACGTGGTAACTGAGATCTCATTTTTGTGTTACCTCGAGGTGACTTCTCGACTTGAGGACCCTGTAGTTTTCAGTGCCAGAAAAAAAAGTGTAGAGGTCAATGTCAGAATGAGAGCTATAATCCTAATTTGGTTTTGGTGAAGCCTGAGGCTTATTACCCTGCCGCCTCCCTGTGAGCGGAAGCCATTCCTGGCATCCTCCTGTAGCCCCGAGGTCAAGTGACTTCTCTTTCTTCAGTGTCGGGGGCCTGATGGCTGAGGGCAGCAGTGCTCCCCTTGGCTACTTCACCCCGTCGTCTGCCATGCCTGGGAGTTTTATACTTGCACTCTCCTGCTTTTCTAGGAAGAGCTGTCCTAAACCTGTTGGAAAAGCTTTTGATATTCGGTAATTTAGCAGTACTGCTGGACACATGAGAAGGCACGGTCATCGTGGTGATAGCCCCAGGTCACTCAGTAGGTGACGGAACTTGTTGATGAGTAGACGTGCAGCTTGTGGACCTCACAGGCAGGGTCAGCTGGCTCTCGTATTTGCTCCTAAGATCTGTGGCTGTAGGAGAGACACAGGCAGGGAGACTGCCATTGTGAGAGAGTGACTTGACCCTCCTATCGCCGCAGGGCTGCTGTTTCCAGCATGGTTGGTTGGAGACTCCTGGTACCCGCTCCCGATGACCCTGGGTCACTGCCCAGCCACAGGGTCTCATGTCCCTTTCCCAGCAAGTGATGTCCTGGTTAACTGCAGGACGATGCCCTTGGACTGTGTACTGGGCTCCTCTCAATTGTTTGCATGACATGGACCACAGGGACCCCCAGGGTTGCTTGGTGCCTTGTTTTCTTGCAGTTCTCTGAAGTGGCCTCTTAGATGAATTGGCGAACTATGCCGCCAGGCATGATCCTGTTGCTTTCCTTTGCTGACTTCTGTGTCGGCAGAGGTAACTGTTCTTGTCCTCAGTAGATGAGGCCTTGCCCTGAGATATGGCCTCGTTAACCAGAGAGAAGTTCCCCTGGCACCAAAGCTATTCTGTGACCTGAGGAATGAAGGGCAGATCGAAACCTTCAGATCTAAAATGTAATGCTCTGTTGACCACAAAATAAACTAAAACCTAAAGTTAAACACTGTAAGTCAAGCTGTAGCACTACTTTATATGGTTCTTAATTTCTCAAATGATGAATATGGAAGCATTTAGAAAAGCATGAAGTGTGAAATAGCTGTAAGATGATGACCAGAGTTGCTCTTCTATAGCCTTCAGCATTGTAAGACTGTAATTTAATAAAACCAAGAACAGATTCATAGTGTGGGCCCAACTGTTTTTGCCTCATTTTAGAAATAGAAGACAATTTGTAATTTGTAAATTCTGTAGTTGATATGGTGAGCCTTTTCTGATCTCCCAGCTGATGACTGTGACCCGGGGTTTAGAAACTTATTTGACAGATGCTAGAAATAACAAAACCATCTCTTATTGAGCCGTTGCCAGATGCTGGTTTATGTACACACTTCACATACATTCTTTCATTTAAGTCTCTTGTCCTCATGCCCACTTAGAAATGAGGGAGCTTGAGAGGCGCCTGCGTGGATCACTCGGTTAAGCGTCTGAATCTTGATTTGGCTCAGGTCCTGATCCCAGGGCTGTGGGATCAAGGCTGGCATCGGGCTCTGGGCTGAGTGTGGAGCCTGCTTAGGATTCTCTCTCTCTCCCTCTGTCTGCCCCTCTCTCCTGTTTGTACTCTCTCTCTCTGTCTCTCAAATAAAAAAGAAATCAATCAGTATTAACCTAAACCCTAAACTTCCACTTGTTATTAGTGTCATTTACTTATTTAGGACTTTTCAAAAGTATTTTAAAATGTGCTGAAGTATCAGCAGAGATTCTGTGAAGACTTTGTACTAAATGGAGAATTTATTGTGTTCTGAACAGATTACCCGTTTTTTAGTGAAGCTCCGAATTTTGCAGATCAGACTGGTGTCTTTGAATACTTTACGAATATCGAAGACCCTGGAGAGCATCGCTTCACGCTGCGCCAAGTTCTCAATCAGCGGCCCATTACCTGGGCCGCTGATGCGTACAACACTATCAGTGTTATAGGAGATTACAAATGGTATGTAAAATTGGTGTGCGTATGTAGACCTGGCTGAAATAACCTCTCATGTTGTCGAATATGTTCTGAAGTGAAGACTTTTCAACGGTCTTCCTTGTATAAGAATCTAATAAGTGTGTGATAATTGCTGAATATCATGACCACAAGCCACGGTTATGATGCCTCAGTGTCCTTCCCTCAGATTTGCTCAATTTAATAGTGATTGTTGCTGGAACAGATTGATTTTAGTATAAAAATTGCGGACTTTTGGACCCAGTTATAATTGAAGATTTATTTATAAATAGACATTGTGATTTGTGGGGTTTTTGTGGATTTGCTGGAGAGTTCATTTGTTGATCTGGGGTTGCCACCTGCTGGATCCATTCTAGACTTACACTGTTTTAGCCTTCGTGGAAAATCTGTTTACCAGGTGACGGTAGATGGCAATAGTGAGAAGCAGATCGGCCTTTACTGTCATTCCCCCTCGCCTGCCCTAGAGTACTATGGAGGATTGGCTGTCTCTGAACCCAAACTCTTATTTCTGGCTGGGCCTCTAGAAATATCGAGAGACTCCTTAATTATAGTAGAGAGATGAGATCGAGCACCATCCAAAGAGTAACCGAGAGTATTCATAACTTTGAAGATTTTATGTATTGAGATGGTAGTACTCCTCTTTTCTGCTGCAGTGGGTAAGGAGGTGGGGAGAGGTGGAGGGGGAAAGTGGGGAGAGAGGGAAAGAGCCACAGGGTCGAGAGAGAAAGAACCAGGAGAGAGCAGTGATGCCTGTCGAGAGGCATCGTTTTCATCGTTCTTAGCCCTGCTTTCATTGTGTGATTCCCTGCTCAGGAATCTGCAGTTACTCTCTTCAGCTACCGAATCACATCTCATCGTCTGTGTCTGACTTCCAAGACCCTTTCACATTTGGGCTCATCCTATTCATTATGTACTCTTTCCCAGTATTTCCTCCTGGATTCAAAGTAGCCAGGTCTGTTCAGAGATTCCCCACAAGTCCCATGCTCATTTCTTTTTTTCTGGCTGCGACTCCCTCTAACGTGGGGAAAGGAGGGAAGGAAAACTGGGTCATACTTCCCACAACTACCTGTGGCAGAGCTATCATCCTCCCCACCTTACAGATCAAGAAACCAAGACTTCCGGGTAACATTTGCCTGAGATCCTATACTTGTAAGTTCTAGAACTAGGGTGAGAGGCCAGGACTGTCTGGTGCTGTAGCTCATCTCTTTGGACTACACCTCACTGCTTCGTTTTAATCGTTGTCTTCTTCCTAAGACGAGCGGCGGATGAGTGTGGTTTACCTATAGTGCTGTTTTAGAAACTCGGCTTTCAGTGTGTGCACAGCCATCATTTCTTCAGGACCGTATTTGTGGTGGGACTTCCCCTCTCATACTTAGGTTTAGTTGAGTCCCAGCCCAGTAATTTGACTATGGAGGGTAGGCTTTCCTGAGGCTACTCAAGACTTTCATCGTATTAGCGAGCTTTGGTTGGGATCTGCGGACGGTCCACAAAATGACCTCTCACTGCACACATCCCAGCTTTGCATCCCTTTGGTTAAGTTTGCTTAATTGCACAGGCTGGTTTTTGTGCCCTTAGCACGACCAAGAGGTTGTGGCTGTGGAAGACCAGACCACGCTTTTATTCTCCTTCATTCGCTGTAAAATTGCCGGCAAGTTCTGCCTGGGGAATCTCTATTCTGGAATGTGATGTAAACAAAGGAGGTTAGATCTTCTCCCGCCCTGACTCTAAATAGAGTAAGTTGCTGTAACACATTCACACTTCTGATGAGTCAGAACAGAGGTAGGGGATGTATGGAGCACTTCTGATCCTTAGTAGTTTCCTGCTGGTGACAGTCTGTAGAGAGACCAGCTCCCTCTGCTGGGGAGGATGTACAAGAGAGACTGTGCTTCTGTTAACTTTGCATTGGACTTTTCTGTAAAGTAGCCCAGCTTTGGTTAGACGATTCAACGTGGATTTTCCTGATTGTTGTGTGCCTGTTGTAGCTACTTCTTTTATATTTTTCATTACAGAGTAAAATTTTATTGTGCAAAATTCACTGATAAAAATCTGAGAAGTGTAAAAGCCACATAATTCTAGATCTAACTTTCCCCGCTTCCAAAATACATTTCTTGACATTGTTAGTTTTCTTTTAGGTAAATTGCTTGCCTTATTACTTGGCTTTGTGCATGCTTGCTTTCCTGTTCGCAGTTCAAGTTTGAGTAGCAGGTAAATTATTTTCAGAGATCATTTTGGCTTGGGGTGGTTGTATCATTGCAGAAGGCATCTAGTAGGGTTTATAAAAGAAGCCTGGAGCAGAGCTCAGTGTTAAAGCTGTAGTAGCTGGTTGGCTGAATTTCCTCTCCTTTGATGTGCCCCTGTTGATCAGTGATGCCGGGCCAGGGTTTTACTGTCCCTATAGGGACAGGGATGCTCTGTAGGGGAAAATGGCTCTCAGAGTAGGATTCCTGAACCAGTGGCACCGGCATCACCTGGGAATTTGCTAGACATGCAGATTCAAGAGCCCAGCGCAACCCACCTGAGTCAGAAGCTGTGGGCTGGGGCTGACAGACTGACTTTCACAAGCCCTCCAGGCAATTTCAGTGCTGCTCAAATTTGAAAACCCCTGCTGTAGTGTCAGGAGAGTTGCCTCTGTCTTTGCGGAGAAATACCTTTAGATCTTTCTTCTGGGGTTTTTAAGTCTTGCTCGAGTTAAAGGTAAATATTAGCTCCAAAGTATGTTCTCCTAGGGGCTCCAAGCTTTTGTCTTCACTGCTTCTCTTAGCAGATGGAAATTTAGTAAATTGTTTTTTCAGAATTGTATGGAAACAGACCTTTTATGCATTCCTATGGGGAAAAAAGGCTTCTTTTAACATTATATTCTTAGGTTGACAAGTTGTTTTATCATAGATCAGAAATGTGTTCTTTTTTTTTTTTTTAAAGTTTATTCACTTATTTTGAGAGAGAGAGAGAGAGAGCGGGAGGGGCAAAGAGAGAGGGAGAGAGAGAGAATCCCAAGCAGGCTCCATGCTGTGGGTATAGAACCTGATGCGGGGCTCGAACACATGAACTGTGAGATCATGAGTTGATCTGAAAGAGTTGGATGCTCAACAGACTGAGCCGCCCAGGCACCCCAAGAAATGTGTTCTTAAGAGACTTGAAAACCGTAAATACTATTTTCCAGTAACTCATTGAAAGAGGCAACGAAATGGCTTAACTTTAGTCACATAAAACTTAAAACTGTTATCAATGAAGATTCTTTTTTTTTTTTCCCCCATCAATGAAGATTCTTGAAGCCCATCCCTGCCACAAACACAGACTTAGCAAGTCACATATTCACCTCAATTAGAAGTTTGGAGGCATGAGGCTGTGAAATGACACACTTGTGCCTTACCTGGAGTGGCATAATAAAAGGTGCTAATGAACAGTTTCACTCTGCAGGTCCAACCTGACTGTGAGGTGTGATGTTTACATAGAGACTCCTGAGAAGGGAGGCGTGTTCATTGCGGGAAGAGTAAATAAAGGTGGTATCTTGATTAGAAGCGCTAGAGGAGTTTTCTTCTGGATTTTTGCAAATGGAACCTACAAAGTTACAGGTGACCTAGGTAAGTGACTTCTGTATGTAGCGCATGACTTACTCTGAAATATGCTGTGAGCTTCTTACTGTGTGATGAGAGAGCTTCATCTCTAGGTGCTTGGACATCTATTTGGGAAGAGATTCAGCACATTTGAGCCAACACCAAATGATTCAAAATCATAGAGTTAATGAGAGAGGCGGCTGTGGAAAAGAAGGTTGTGTAGAGCTCTTTCAGGTGGAGCTGAGCTAGGCGGTCAGGATAGGATTTTCATAGCCTGGGGTGATGTGGACGTAGTGAGGAGAGAATGCTCAAGAAACACCGTAAGTAAAAAGCAAGACTATAAGAATGTGCTGGTATGCTTAGGGAAGTAGAAGGAGAGGGGTTGGTCTGCTTAAAATGGAGATACCCTGAGGGCGCTTGGGTGGCTCAGTAGGTAAAGAGTCTGACTCTTGATTTCCGCTCAAGTCATGATCTTAAGGTTTGTGAGTTCGAGCCCCGTATCGGACTCTGCCCTGACACTGGGGAGCCTGCTTGAGATTCTCTCTCTCTCTCTCTCTCTCTCTCTCTCTCTCTCTGTTCCTCCCCCACTCATGTTCTCTCCTTCTCTCTCTCTCAAAAATAAGTAAACCTTTTTTAAAAATGGAGATAGCCCGTTTCCCAATGTAGTTAATAATTTGACACTTTTCATTCATCTTAACAGCCCTTGTCTTATGTAGAATAGCATCTTATTCAGGAGAGGTGCTTAGAGTGTGTCCATGTTGAATTCTGTCTAATTCACTGTGGTGTTGGTGCCCCCTGCTCTGTGGAAACAGACAGTATTGGTGCTGCCTCTTCTGGATTCTCAGTCTCTTGACTTTGTCCTGCATTAGTGAAAAACATCTTCTCTCCTATAGTTTGTTACTCTTTGCCTCTTGCTGGGTGGAAAGGGCTCCAGAAGTAATGAAGAAAGAGTGGGTAATAAGGACACCAGAGTAGGAATTGCAGAATCATAGCATGACCCATCTAGAACATTCCTCACTGATTTTCCAAACCAGAAACCAGTCCAAACCAGGGAGGTTAATCGATTTTCCCAAAGTCTCAAAATGAGTTGGTGGTAGAATTAGAACTAATGATTTAAATCTGCGTCTTTAGTCCCCCCTGTGCTTGTGTTTTAAACTGCCCACTCAACATCTCATCCGCTTTCTCTCAGCCGTTCAGATAGAATATATCCCCAGATTAACTGTTTTCTCTCTCTAATTCTCAGTTCACGCTCTATCTATGTAAGCAGTTACACTAGCTGGAAATCTTACGGTGACCTTTGACTACCACTCTTTTTTCTTTATATCCAGTCCAATCAAGTATAAACCTACTCCTGAACTGTAGAAGCCAACACATTATACTGGGGATGGTTTGTAAATTTATTTCACTGGTTCTCCCGTGAGCTCACATATGATATATGTCTCAGAGTAGGCTCCCAGTACGTGCTTGTGGAATGCATGCCCGAATGAAGGATGTTTTGTTTTAAATCAGTAGTAGATCTGGAAATGTGGATCTTTGTTAAGGCTTACTTTACTGCATACACATGCCTCCCGAGAATCCCCACTGAGCTATGTGATTCTGTGATTTAGATTTTAAAAATATATCAATTAGGATAATCTTTGTGTGTTGCAGCTGGATGGATCATATATGCTTTAGGACATGTTGACGTTACAGCGAAAAGATGGTATACGCTCACATTAATTATTAAGGTAAGTATTGCTGATCAGAATACCTGGAGGTAAAATATTCTTTTCTTGTGCTTTTCTAGCATTTTCTGTCCTCAAATGAGAGGGGGAAAAGTGTGATAAATACAGTGATGGAAATAGGCAGAGAATCTGCTGGGATACCAGCAGACTCTAGGGTGATAGTATATGTCAGGGTAAACCTGTATGAGAACCATCAACTGTTGACTTTATCACCCCACGATTTTTTTAAATTTTGGTTTTGTTTTTTTCAACTCAGGAGTAGTTGGTAAATAGTCAATAATTGATTTATTTTTTTCCAAGTTGGCCTGAACCAAGATTATAATTGGAGCTTATAGATATAAGCAAAATCACATAAATTTATTTTCGGTGGTTGAGACTAATTTGGTTTTCAGAGAGAAGTACAATTTTTTAGAAGTTGGTTTCCATGAGTATTTTTTTGTCATGGAAGGTACCAGATAAATTGTAGGATAAGAATGTCTAAAAATACTTGTCAAAATTGCTGAGTTATCATGAGTTCTTGATGGACACGCATTCAAGGGATGTGTAGAAAATTCTTCTGTGTAATATACTACTGCTCTCTGCCATTATAATTCTGTCATAATTTGATTTAGGTTACAACAAGCAGTAAAATACGGAATTCAGATAACTTTTTGAAATTGTTCTCATCTCTTGCCCAACCACCAAAAAATGATACAGTAACATTTTCCAGGCAGTAACAGTAGGCTTTGAACATCTGGTTTGTGTGTGGCATAGTTTATTTAACTCTGCCACACTCGATGGCACAACTTTGTTCCCCGTTCTTTCCTCTTCTGGTGAATGGAGGCAGGATGGGCTGGCTTTCCTTGCAGGTAGAGGGGAGGGGTCTTTTACATGCCTCCTGGGGTGCACACGTGCTGGTGTTTGTTCAGGCAGATGTTTAGAAATGGAATTACATTTACAATCTTGACAGATACTGCCCTATTGCTAGCCAAGCTGTATCCACTTTTATAGCAGTTATAATATATTACCTGTTTTTAAAGATTTTTTTCAAACTAATTGACGTGATTTATATTTCCCGGATAATTAGGGAGGTTGCAGATCTTACTATGTTTATTGGCTATTTGTATATATATTTTTTCTCTTCTCTGAAGTTACCCATTCACATTCTTTCCTCATTTTCTTACTGTGTTTTCTTTTTCCGATGGATCCATATGAATTTATGATATATTTTGAGTAGTCACCCATTTTCTTTTTTTTTTTTTTTAGGTTTTTGTTTTTTTTTTTTTTACATTTATTTTATTTTTGAGAGGCAGAGAGAGACAGAGCACAAGTGGGGGAGGGGCAGAGAGAGAGGGAGACACAGAATCCAAAACAGGCTCCAGGCCCTGAGCTGTCATCACAGAGCCCGACGCGGGGCTCGAACTCACAAACCGTGAGATCATGACCTGAACCGGAGTCGGATGCTCAACTGACTGAGCCACCCGGGCGCCCCTATTTTGAGTAGTCATCCATTTTCTGTTACTTATGTTACAAATATTTTTTGTGTCTTGTGTGTTTTAATTTCTAATGGTATGTTTCACAGATAGAAGTTTTAAATTTTGGTGCTGTCAAGTATTTCACTTTTTTTTCAGTGCTTTTATGTTTTATTTAAGAAAGCCTGCACCTTTCTCACGGTTAGGAACATTTCTTTTCCTCTAAACTAAACAAAGTTGAGGATTTTTTTTTCCTGTTGGAGTCTTTAATACATCTGGAATTTATTTGTGAATCATAAGGGGAAGATCCCAATATAATTTTTTTAAACGAATGGATAGCCATCATCATTTATTACCACAGACCGTCCTTTTGTCTATGATTTGAAGGCTAACTCTTTGATGTAACAAATCATCACATGTGCATAGGCTTCTTTCTGAACTTTGTTCTTTATAGTGCTTTGTCTTATCCAGTATCACTCTTTAAAACACTTGATTACAGGGGCGCCTGGGTGGCTCAGTCGGTGGAGCGTCCGACTGTGGCTCAGGTCATGATCTCACGGCTCGTGAGTTTGAGCCCCGCGTCGGGCTCTGTGCTGACAGCCTGGAGCCTGCTTCTGCTTCTGTGTCTCCCTCTCTCTCTGCCCCTAACCCACTCACATTCTTTCTCTGTCTCTCTCAAAAATAAATAAACATTAAAAAATAAATAAATAAAACACTTGATTACACAGTTTACCCCTTTACTTCCTTCAGGTTCTTTCCTGACCACCTTATATAAAATAGCACCCACCTCCTTTAGTGTCCCTCCCCTCCACACCCCCCCCCCCCCCCCCGGCCAGTTTATTTTTCTTACCTCCTGACGTCACACAGATTCTGCTGATGGTTTTTGCCCTTGCCTCCTCCCTTCACTAGAAAATGGCTCCTTCAGTGACAGGCCTCTTTCACCAAACACTGCTGGCTCTATGGCATTCCTGGCACGTCTGCCATCAGAGCAAGAGCCTGGTGAATTCTGGCGAGTGAGTGAATGGATGCCCCCGAGGGCAAGTCCCTCATGATTTCTTTTTCCAAATTATCCTTTGTAAATTAAAAAAAAAAGTATATTTATTTCTTGTATGTGAACTTTTAAAACATCTTTTCGATTCCATGAAAAATGCAGCCAGTATTACGTTGAAAATTTATACATCAATTTGGGCAAAGCCAACTTTTTTTTAGAATGATGTGTTTGCCCCCCGCAAGACCATGAGGACAAGAACAGGCTGCATTTGCCACTGTGTCCTCCAGTTTTATTTAGTGGTTCTTGCATACTTCTTGTTAGGCTTATTTTTAGCAATGTTTTGAATTTTTTGAAACCATGAAAGGGATTTAAAAAATAAATGTCCTTAATTTTTCTCAGGTGCTTTGTAGACAGGGGTAAGAAAATCAGAAGGGCTTGTTGGAAACAGGTGCCTTCTGGGCCCCTGCTTGTTCCTTCCTCCTCACCCCATGCGTTGTCCTGTGCCTCTGATACAGTCACTCTGAACTGTTCGAGGTGTATCTTCTGGTATCTCTTTAATAAAAAGTGACTTGTAACTTCTAGAAATGAGCTCCGGTCTCGCCACTGGAACAGGCAGGGATTTTGCAGACTTAACACCCGCGCCAGCCCCAGCCCCACCGTCTCCTGTTCCGTCGGCCGGGAGCACCCGGCTTCCCTCTCGCGTTTCAACTCTGGGCTCTTCGAGGCCTCCTCCCACTCTGCAGTCTGGTCAAGCCCCCGTCTCCTGGTTGAGTTCTTCACACGCCTTGTACCGCTTAGCTTTTCTTTATTGTGTGAGTTGGTGGGTATGTCTCCCACTAGAGTGTAAGCTCCATGGAACGGCGGCCTTGCCTTTCTTGTTCATCCTAAATTCCCAGTCCTTTAATAGCACTTGGCAAATAGTTTTTTGCATGAATGAAAAGGCAAAGCAAAACAACATCTTGTTCGATGGTCCATTTTCCAAATTATAGCTAATATGAGGATTTTTATATTTTTTTACTTAAGTCTTTCATTGGTCACCACCTACATGCCAGGTACTGGCATTAGCGAAATTATGAAGGTCATGGTTTTCCAGTTAAAATAACCAGTTGTCCCTCAGCTTGCCTCTTCCTATCGTGTTTCTCTCCCCACTGTAGATCCATAATCACAGACGACGACAGCTTTACCGGTAACAGATCTGGTTTGAAACTAGCCCACAGGCTGTGTATCAGACTGAAAGCACTGTGAGGCCAGCTTCAGTGTTCGTTTTCCTCCTTTTACCATCCCCGAGACCAGCATTTAGGAGGATTTTATATCATTTTGTCCTTGGCCCTCTTTCACCGCTTCTCAGCACTACTGAGGTGGTGGTTAGAGCGATAGACTGAAGCCTTACTATGTTCCACCTGCAAGTGTTTTATGTTGCTCAGCTTTTGTTTTCCCGTCCATAATATCAGGAATATCCATA
Organism: Acinonyx jubatus; assembly: GCF_027475565.1. NCBI lineage: Eukaryota > Metazoa > Chordata > Mammalia > Carnivora > Felidae > Acinonyx > Acinonyx jubatus. The sequence goes on along the minus strand of NC_069386.1, from coordinate 129,103,407 downwards.
ATATCGTATCCTTCTTATGAAGATCAAATGAGATTATATATATGAGCGTTTGGTACGGTACTTGTTACATGGTAAGCACTTCTTGACTCGAGTGAATATTCTTAGCAGTAGGCATGTTTGAACCAAGCAGAGCAGCATTCATATTTCCTTGCTGATGCATCCTGACTCCCCGAAAGTTATTTCATTTCTTTGAGCTTCTATTTCCTGGTCTGTAAAAGGGACATAACTTCTGTAAGGTTGTCTGGGGTTAAATGTGTCTTATTCTTTCATTCCACACATTTCTATGAAGCACCTGTTATGTGTCCTTTTCTAGGTGGTAAGGGATGCAGCAGTAATGAAGACACACACGGTTCCTGCTCTCCTGGAGCCTGTATTCTCTAGGGCAGGGGTTGGCAAACCCTTTGTAAGGGGCCAGACAGTAAATATTTTAGGCTTCGTGGGCCATGTAGTCTGTGCAACTTTACTCAACTCTGCTTTTGTAGTGAGACAGCAGCCACGGACAGCAGATAAATGGACGCGTGTGGCTTTGTTCTGATAACATTTTATTTATAGAAACAGGTGGCTGGCTTGTGGGCCATAGATGGCTGCCTCTGGTTCTAAGACGGTAAAAAAACCCAAATCAGTCAGTCACATGGTGAAGACAAAACGGGACAGTGAGGTGAACGAGCTCCACTGTCCAGAGTGTCTAGGTAGAGAGATGGGGGAAGCGCTCTCGGAGCTGGTGCGCTTTGAGCTGAGCCCTGCCCGATGGGAAGAGCACCTTGAGCAGTGGACCCTGCCTCGTGTGAGGGACCCTGTTGGTGACAGGCCTCGTGGGAGGGACCCTGCTGGTGACAGGCCTCGTGGGAGGGACCCTGCTGGTGACAGGCCTCGTGTGTGGAGCAGCCCAGCGGCCAGAGGGCAGGGGTGGGGAGGAGGAGGTGATGTATGCTTGCGCGCTATGGCTACGTATTGGCTCAGTGTTAATACCCCCCCGTTGGCCGAGCGGCAGAAGGTGTTCAGTGAGCACTTGGAGAGCTGCATGTGGCTGTGCACGCGTGTGGCTGTGCACGCGTGTGGCTGTGCACGCATGTGCTGGTGGGAATATGTGCGGCCCTGAATATGGAGTTGGGCAGCTATGATTCAAGTTGTAGCCCTGCTGGTGAATCTGATTTTGACTTTTAATCTCACGTCTCAGTATCTCCCTCCGTAACATGAAAGGGTGAAACGAACACCCATTGAACTGCAATTCTGTGACCTAAAAACAGGTTTTCTTTTGATCCGTAGCCCAGTGCTTTGGATCGTTAGCTCTTCACCCTTTGAAATTAGCTACTTTTAAATGTTCAGCTGCAGTTGATACGCTCGTAAATGTGCTATAATAATGATGACAAGAGCTGGCATTTATTTTCCCCTGTGTGCCAGGCACTTGGCTAGGTAGGAATGGCCACTATCTGAGGGAGTTATTTTTGTCTTTCTGTGTGGGTGACCAGTAAGTCCTTCATTTCTCTGGACGTCTCCCTTCTTACCCCTGGCCCTCCCACCCCAACATCAGTTTAACTGCCGGTTCCTAGTTTTATAACTTGAGGGTGGGCTCTCCATATGACTTTGAGGTGATAATTTGTACATGGAACAAAACGGATTTAGGTAAACGGAAGCTTTGGATCCGGTAGTCACGTCCGAAAAGCTGGTGGCCGTTAGCCACAACACGTGAGCATGCACGTACTTGCAAATTACAAATGTTTCTTTCTTTCAGTGGGCTTTTGTTTAAAACTTTACAAAGTTAGGAAAAGTTTTACATTTCTGTTGATTTAGAGCATTTTGGTGGGGGACAAGGAAATATCAAGGTATTTATTCCTTGTGCTTCGGAAACTATTCACATAAGTAGATAAGAATTTCCTCAGAGAATTTTTCCTGTATTTCAAACTTGCGCTCAAACCTGTGGAATTGTGTTTTGCCATGGTCTTAAGTGAGAAGGATGTTCTCTCCACGGAATAGATTGGCCACACGTATTAAGAAACAGACCTCAGAGGATCATTTTCATACATCTTCAAGGGGTACATTTGTCTTTCCTCCAGGGCCGTTTCTCCTCTGGCACGTTGAATGGCAAGTCTGTCTGGAAGAATATCCCTGTGAGTTTCCCGAAGAATGGCTGGGCTGCGATTGGAACTCACTCTTTTGAATTTGCACAGTTTGACAACTTTCATGTGGAAGCCACAAGCTAATATTCACAGAGCACCATAGAACACTCCTTGGATTTTCTTTCTTTCTTTTTGGTTTTGGTTCAGAGCCAATTCTTGCCTTGATGGATCAATACATGAGCCTCTCGGAGACTAAAAATAGTGAAGAGTAAATGGGGAGAGAAATATATTTTTGCTTGATCTTCTGGAAGATATTTTTAAAACTAATGCCGAGGGGAGACACGTGAATCGGTAACATTACCCGATATGGCCCCTAAAGTTCAAGCTGTACAGGGGTCCTGTTGTTAGGGGTGGTTTGGGTGGTTCACACCTTGAAGCCTTGGCTTTAATGCTGAGCTCGCTTTCTTCATCTTGTGTGCAAGGGCTCGTGCAGAGGGCAGTGACTTGATCTTCACAGAGGTGGACTGTGTGTCTGACTGAGCTGAGGACCTCGTCTGGAGGTAATGCCGCCCCAGAAGGAGCTGAAGAACACTGGAAGTGCTGCTTTTTGAAAACCACTTCAACATGTTAATCTTACACTCTATGAAGAGTATTTTTTCTTTTCCTTTTTACAGTGATGCTTTTGAATTATAGATGAGTGGATGATTTGAAAAATGCCTCATTAATAAACTACCTCTAAAGCTACTTCTGCAGTAATAAATATGAGCAGATTAATTGGGTTATCTGCAGTTTTTAAGTCTTTTAGATCCAGCTTTTAGTTGTGTAACCCTTAAAACTCTCTGAGAACATCTTCCCAGATGGCTGGAAGGAAGAAGAGAATCCCACCTAGCCAGTGCTGCACGTGGCTCTCAAGATGATATTGTAGCAGTTTTCTTGTGTCTTATCTCATTGTGCCTTTCGTGGTCTGTCTTGTGTGTCACTGATGACAGACTAAAACAGCTAACGAATTATTTTGTCTTTGCTCTCGGAAGAAGGGGAACACTAAGCTTCTGCTGGTACATAGAATTGGTTCATTCTCTAATATTGTGTGATTCGATGCATTTATTTCATTAAAGTACAAATGTGTTTGTATTTAAGTATGGGGAGCATATTTCTCATGCAGTGTAATTGATATCTAAGCATTAATAGACATCCTAGAAACAACTCACATCATTCATGTCGATAAAGTAAATTCTAGAATTCTTTTATAATGAAAGTTCAGAGCTTCACTGGACTAATTCTGCAATTTTGGAATTTGTAATAGTTCAACATAGGTGAAATTAACAAAGTTGTGTATTTCTATTATAATAAGACAAGAAGGTAAATATTAGAATAAATCAGATTACAGAGAAAAATTTTAAATTAAAACCAAGTCTTAAGTGATTTCCATTCCGGTCTCTACGTATGTTTTTAAGTTAACTTTATTGTGGCAGAATTCACATACGATAAAATGTTCTCATTTTAAGTGCACAGTTCAGTGAGCCTTGGTAGGTGGAAATACCCACAAAACCAACACCCCAACTAAGATGTGGAACATTTCTGTTACCCCCAGAAAGTTCTCATGTGCACCTATCGTAATTTCCTCTCACCCGCACCCGTCTCAGGCAACCATTGATCTGATTTCTATTGATGCTGATAAATTTTCCTTGTTCTAAAACGTTATAAAAGTGGCATCATCCACTATGTAGTCCTTGCTGAATGGTTTCTTTCATGCAGCAGGATGCTTTGAGATTTGTCTATGTTGCTGTTTATATCAACGGTTTGCTCCTTATGTCAAAGAATATTCCATTGTATGGTTCTGCGACCGTTTGTCATCCCCTTCTCCCACTTTCTGGTGTTGCAAATAAACCTGTCACGAACATTTGTGTACGAGTCTCTGTGTGGACGTGTGTTTTCATTTCTTAATAAATACCAAAGAGTGAAATTGCTGGATCTTTCGGGGAGTGTCTGTATAACTTTATATGAAGCTGCTAAGCTGTTTCCCCCAATGACTGTATGATTTTACACTCCCAGCAGCGTGTTTGAGAGTTGCAGTTGCCTCACACTCTCGCCAAAGCTTCATGTTGTTACTCCGCCTGATTTCAGGTGTGTGGGTGTGTGGCAGTGCGTGAGACGTTGAGCATCTTTTCACGGACTTCTGTGTCACTCATGTATTTTCTTTTGTGAAATGTCTGTGTACCTTTTGCTCATTTTAAAAATTAGGTTTCCTGTCTTATTAAGAGCTCTTTATATATTTCAGATGCAATTTTAAAACTCAGATATATGTTTTATAAATTGTTTTCTCCAAGTATGTATCATTTCAAGAATGCAAAATTTTGATTTGGAAGTGCAGTTTATTTATTTTTTTCCTTTATGGTAGGTGGTTTTGTTTTTCCGTTGTTTGGTTGGTTTTTTTTTGCTTGTTTGTGGGTTTTTTTTTTTTTTTGCATCCTAAGAAATCTTTGTCTATTCTAAATTCATAAGGATCTTACCTTTTTTTTCTTGTATAAGTGTTATACTTTTAGTTTCTATATTCAGTCTGTGATCCATTTTGCATTTTTTTTTGGCATATGCTGAGAGGTGTGAGGTTTGACATTCATTTTTTTTTTCCTGTATGGATATTCAGTTTTTCCAATATCATTTGTTGAAAACACTATCCTTTGTGAAAAATCAATTGCCTATCACTGTGTACCTCCAGAAATAAATTCTCCATTCTGTTGTATTGATCTACATAGCTGTCCGTAGGCAAATGCCACACTGTCTTCATTACAGTAGCTTGAGAGTCAGTGTGGAACTCCGTTTAAATCCTCCCAAGTTCTTCAAAATTGTTTTGTCTAATCCAGGTAAACGCGAAGTTTCCATATATATTTTAGACTCGCCTTGTACATTTCTGCAAAGAGCTTCCACGATTTTTATTTGGGATTACATTAAAATTACAGATCAATTTGGAGAGAATGGATATCTTTGTAATATTGGCCCTTCAATCCGTGAACATGTTCCATCTCCACATTTTTAGGCTTTCCATAATTTGAGCCATTTCTGTAGTTTTCTGTAGGGTACAGGTTTTGCACGTATTTTATTAAATGTATTATTTCGTGATTTTTTGATGCTGTTGTGAATGATATTTTTTATTTCATTTCTCAGTTGTTTGTTGTGTGCATCACAATACATTTCTGCAATACACATTTTTCAGAATACACTTGCTTTTCTTCTGTTGACCTGCAATCCAACCACACTGCTAAATTACTCATTCTCCTAGCTTTTTTTTTTTTTTTGTAAATTCTTTAGGATTTTCTACCTATACAGTGTCATCTGTGAAACAGATAGGATTTCTTCTCTTGCAATCTTTCTGCTTTATTTCTGCCTTATTGCACTGGTTGGGACTTCAGAACAACATAGAGAAAAAGTGGGAAGAGCAGACATTCTTGCCTTTTCATGATCTTAAGGGGGAAAATGTCTCACCATTAAGTGATTAAATGATTTTTCTCCTTTCTTCTAGTAAGGTAGTACATCATTTTGTTTGATTTTCAAACATTAAAGCAACTTTGTGTTCCTGACATATGACAAGTGGGGTTTATTTCTTCGTTTATATATTAGTGGATTTGATTTGCCAATATTTGGTTAAAGGTTTTTATGTCTACATTTATGCAGAATGTCGGTCCAGTTTTTTATTTGTTTGTTTGTTTGTTTGTTTTTCTATTTTTGTCTGGTTTTGGTAACAGCCTCATAAAATCATTTGGGAAGTGTCCCTTCCTTACCTCTTTTATCTTCTGAAACACTCTGTGAGGTTCTTCTATCTTAGACTCTATCACTGGTATCAGTCACAGTCCAGGACAGAAGCCACACCAGAAAAAACAAAGTTATTAACTGGTAATGGGATTAACTACTAAGGGGTAATGAGAATTCCAAAGGTTACAGAAATAGCGGGTATAGAGACCGGCCACTTATCGGCAAGGGCAGAGTACTCAAGGAAGGGGCAAATTTGGACGAGGGCTTCCTTGCAAAGCTGAGACTCGGTCTAGTAGAGATGGTGTGGCTGTGGATGGCATAGAAGTTCGCTGAGATGCTGAATCCTGGGCTGACAGGCAGGAAACCACCCTGTGGGGTGTGTGAGGAACATAGACAAGCTGCCTCCTGGGCTACCCCTGAAACTCCCTAGAAAGTTACCCCTTTGTGGTGCTGGTGAAACTTCTGGGAAACCACGGGGGGTGTTGGGGAACACCACTGGAGGGTGAATACCACTGCTCATCGCAGCCCTCCTGGAAGGGGTGAGTCACAGTGTGCCAAATGCTCCCAGTGGCCACACACCACAGGTGCAAGGAGGGAAAACACCCTGGGACAGGACGGCAAGCTCCTCCTCCAGCACCTCTCTGCTACCCAACAAGAGAGACATGTTTCCAGGGCCCAGCTGCAGTCTCACAAAGCAGGTCAAGAAGAGGGATTGGGGACTGAGAAACCTTAACAGAAGCTGGGCTGTTCCAATTTCTACATTTCTTGTGTTAGTTTTGGCCATTTGCATCTTTCAAGGAATTTGTCCGTTTCATATAATTGTCTAATTTATTGGCATAGACCTGTTCATAATGTTTTCTTATTTTATTGTCTATAAGGTGTTCTTAATATGGCCAATTTGTGCTTTCTCTCTCTTTATCTTTGTTAGTGTAGTTAGATTTTTGTCAATTTTATTTATGTTTCAAAGAACCAGCTTTTGGTTTCTTAAATATTTTCCCCATTGTTTCTTTGTTTTCTATTTCTTTGATTGCTGCTTGTACCTCTATTTTCTTCTGTTTACTTAGGGTTTTAATGTACTCATTTTCTGGCTCCTTAAGATGTAAGCTTAGATGCTTGGGTCGCCATCTTTTTTTAACACAGACTTTCAATACTATAAAATTTTGTCTAAAACACCGAGCAACACCTCATGTATTTTGATATGTCATGATGTCTTTTTTTTTAAATTCAGTTCAAAATGTTTTCTCATTTCCGTTTTATTTTTATTTTTTGACATTTGTGCTAATTAGAAGTGTTTCATTTCCAAATACTTGAGGATTTTCCAGATTTTGTTGTTGTTATTATTGATACTTAGTCCTGTTGTGGTCAAAGAATATGCTCTTTTGGATTTCAGTTATTTTAAACATATCTAGACTAGTTTCACGATGCAACTTATCTTAGTCAATGTACCCTTGAAAACAGTACAAACTCTTCAGTGATTGGCTGTAATGTTTTCCAAATATTAATTAAGTCATGTTGGCGGATTGTGTTGTTTAAGAATTCTGTGTGTTTACTGATTTTCTGTCTACATGTTCTATGAATTACTGAGAGAGGAACATTAAAGTCTCCAAATACAATTGCATGATTTCTGGTTTTCCTTTCATCTTTGACAGTGTGACTCTTCTGGGGCTTTTAGAGCTTTTATAGGGCAGGTAGAATACCTTTCCACCAGGGCTAGTATAGCCCCATTTCCTAAGGCAGGGAATTGTCCCAGGGCTGAAAGAGTTCTTTCCACCAGAGTTGTTCTAATCTTGACTATCTCCCATTCTCCCTGTGAGACTCCTGATATTTGTACAGCTAACAGGACCCTGGTAACTGTCCTTTCCCTGTTTATTCTTTGCCTGGCTCATGGAGTTTCATGCTATGATAATGTAGCTTAGTCTAGAGCCAAAGACACGGACCTGTCTGCAGATTTCTGGCCCTCTTTTCCTACAGAGCTTTCTTCTTCCTATGAGCTGCATATCTCAGCCTCCTCAAACTCAGATTTTTTGAAAAGAAATTATTTAGTTTTTGAGAGAAAGAGAGAGGGAATGAGTGGGGCAAGGGCAGAGAGAGAAGGAGACAGAGAATCCCAAGCAGTCTCTACGCTGTCAGCACAGAGCCCATTGTGGGGCTCGAACTCATGAAACGTGAGATCATGACCTGAGCTGAAATCAAGAGTTGGACACTCAACTGACGGAGCCACCCAGGCACTCCTCAAACACAGATTTTATCTTCACAGCTCTATAAGCCCATCCTCTGTATTTACCCCCTGTGTACTGGAATCTAGTAAATGCCTCCAGACAGAAATTGGGGATCACAAGTTTCATCTCATTTGTTTCCCTTCTTTCAAGGATCACAGTACTGGGGTGCCTGTTGTCTAACTGCCTGAAACAGTCTCTTTGAGCGAAGGTCCCGTCCAGTTCCAGAAGTTATTCTCTCGTGGCTGGAGATGGACCTCTCAACCCATTCAATTTAATATTTATCATGGACCTTTTTGCAAAATCCTTTATTTAACACTAATAATTTGAACCACATCCCATTATGACTTTGGTGCTGTTTCAGGTGGTATTTTGCTCTTCTCAAGTAGCTTGTGGCTCTTTGGGTAGAAAAAACTGCGTCTCCTACTTCTACATTCCCTGGTTTGGTGCTCAGTGAGGGTTTTACTTCTGATCAGGTTGATGTGAAACACTGGATTTGTATGTGGTTACTAGTAACCATGAATTGTATTCATTGAAACAGACACAGCAGAGCCTCTAGATGAGAGTGCTTTGTAAATTGCCAAACGTACTTCACATATTGTCTTCATCCTTTCAGGCTGCTGTCACAAAATACCACTGCCTGGGTAGCTTATAGACAACAGAGACTTCTCACGGTGTCCTCACATGGTGGAGGGGGCTAGGGAGCTCTCCGAAACCTCAAAGAACCGTCATCCTATTCACGAGGGCTCTACTCTCATAAGCGAAACACCTCCAAAGGCCCACATACATCCCCATTCCATCACCACGAGCGTTAGGATTTCAACATACGAATTTTGAGGACACAGATAATCAGAGCACAGTACACCAAAAATACCACCTGGGGGAGCACCACCATAAGAGCATTGAACCTGAGTCTGGAAGTTTGAGCTGAATGCCAGATTTGCTACTTAATTTAGCCTTGGTTGAACCATATAAGCCTTGTAAGCCTTCCAGAATGGAAGGAGCTGTCTGTAAAGCAAAGAACCTAGGCTGATCACCAAGACACCTTCCAGCTCTTACACCCAAATTCTGTAACTTGCAAATCTGCATTTCTTTGTTTAATTCAAATCTTGCTTACCTGAAGAGGTAGCTTTGTTTCTAAATCAATAATGTTTGCCATCGTTTCTCATGCTGAAGATGAGCGCACAATGCCCTGCACATTTTCACTCCGGCAAAATGGCCTCGTCAAGTGAAATCATTTTGCAAACCATATTTTACTTCATTTTAAAGTAATATGGATGGGCTGTATACCAAGTTCCATTCTTCTAGGTATGTGATTTGCTTAAAAAGACTGTCGTTATCACTCTCACAGAACTATTCATAATATTTTTAAGCTATCATGGTGTCCAAACGAGGTAATCAAGAGGCGTGTTTTAGAAACCACAGTGTTCTAGTTTTTGCTCATAGGTAGATTCTCACACTGATTTTTCTTGTCTTGTTAATATTCTACTTTCACTTCAAAGAAAGCTTGCTTTTCTTTGTATGTCAGAAGTATTATAATTTGATCATATTATTCTGAAGATAGCCTTTTTCACTTAATTCAAGTCCATGGCTGATTTGAAACTTTTAAAATGCATTCTCCTCCCCCTCTCCCTCTTTCTTTTCCCTCCCTTACTTCCCTTCTCCCTTCTTCCTTCCCTCCTTCCCTGCCATCTTCTTCTCTACTCCCCCTCCTTCACCAATAAAATTGAACTTGATGTTCCAGAGAATTGATAATTGTTCCTCAACTAGGAAAAAATGCAAATACTTTGAGGGATTGTAGGGGGCTGTTGGACAAGAAATTGGAAATGATTTTGCTCTAACAAGATATTTATAGGTTTCACATTCCTGGGGGTGGAAAACATTACAGAAGTAAGTGATTTCAAGATTATACTGAAAAGACAGTTTATTACTCTCTGCATCTGTTTAACAGATTGCACTGATTAATGTTTTTGAGTAGTGTGGTATGTATTTAACACAATGTGGGAAGTGTTTCTAAGCCCACATTAAAGCTTTTATGTGCAAGGGGGTACCGTGTGCTTTGGGGATGGGCTTGGACTTTGGTATCAGTGCTATTGCTGTAGCGGATTTACTGCTATGTTTGATAACAAACAGGCTGTCAAGCCCCTCGATTGGAAGACCCCACTAGGCACAGGCAGACGATACAATTTCCTTGAGTGTAGGTAAATGGCACGAAAACTTAACTGTGTGTGGATGGCTCAGTGTGGGGCACACAGGGGCATCTTCCCAGGCGGGGTTGTTCAACTTCTGGCCCTGAAGGCTCACAGGACTTCTCACCTACTTCTGACACTGTCTGATGGGGATGGGACTTGGTCAGATTGTTTGCAAACGGAAGGATTCAGGATATCTCTACCCACCTGCCTCTTTCCAGTTGCTCTGCTGGCTATGTGCATGGGTACTCCGTAGGTGTAACCGGTAGCAACCTCAGAAGAGTCTGAGAATTCACTGCAAGACTAGATGAGCTGAAGATCAGTCTCTCAGGTAGAGTGTCCTGTTGTCCATCCAGGTCACAGGACCTCCAGAGGTCTCTTTCCACACACCCCCTGTGACAGATCTACAGAGACTGTAATTATTTTTGCAAATAAAACCACCCAAGATGTCATGACGGTTAATTTTTTGTGTCAGCTTGGTTGGGCCATGCACTCAGCTATTAGGTCAAACATTATTCTAGATGTTTCTGTGAAGGGGCTTTTGTAGATGAGACGAACATTTAAGGCAGTAAACTGAGTAAAGTGAAATATCCTCCATGATGTGGGTGGGCCTCATCCACCCAGTTGAAAGCCTCATTTAAAAAAATGACCTCCCTGGAAGCAGAGGCGATTCTGCCAGCAGACTGCCTTTGGACTCAAACGACAGCTCTTTCCCGGGTCTCTAGCCTGCCAGCCTCCTCGGCAGATTTGGGGCTTGCCAAGCCTCTACAATGGCGGGAGCCAATTCCTTAAAATAAATCTCTCTATATTATATATCCTACTGGTTCTGTGTGTCTGGATACAGATGGTTTTATCCTGGAAATGTGTCTTGGAATTCTTAAACAGAGGTAGATAAAATTTTCTATTTGGGGTACTGCATTACATTTCCTAATAAAAATGTCACTGAGAACACAGAGATTTTGGGCTGGTTTTCGTAGAGGATTGAAGAGAACATGGGATCTTCGATAATCATAATTACTGAAAATCTTCAGTAATCATAAACATTTGTGAATGTTGAATGAAAAGCTTACAATTAGTGTAACCGTGATGGCATGTTTTTTAAAATGTTTATTTATTTTTGAGAGACAGAGACACGGCACGAGTGGGGAAGGGGCAGAGAAAGAGGGAGACACAGAATCTGAAGCAGGCTCCAGGCTCTGAGCACAGAGCCCGACGCGGGGCTCGAACTCATGAGCTGTAAGACCATGACCTGAGCCGAAGTTGGACGCTCAGCCGACTGAGCCACCCAGGCGCCCCACCATGATGGCATTTTTCCCTCTGGCAGATGTAAAGGGTGTAAGAACCACTAACTTTAATCCTCTAAAAAGAATGCATATGGCTTGCTTGCTGGGTTATGGTGATATTTAGGTAGAGAGTTTGTTTAAAAAACTGACTTTTGAAAATTCCTCTTTTGCCCATTTCAGTAGCATTTTACTCCTACATTGCTGTTCATGAGAGGAAGAAAAAGTGCCTGACCTTTCCCATTTAAGAAGATGTGTTGGAAAGATAAATTTGCATGCCACTGACCAGAATTTGGTAAAATGCTAGCTGGAGTCTTGAGAGAAAGTATGAAGTAGATCTTTTCTCTGGGCACCACAAGACTTCAAATGAAATTGGGGTTCAGTTTTGGAGAAGAAAAGGGAACACGAATGTCAGGGCAGGTAACGACCAGCCTCTGCCACAGGCACCTGGTTTTGTTAATGTTATTTACAAGTTCAATCCATGAAGGGCGCCCGGGTGGCTCAGTGGGTTGAGCGTTCTGACTTCTGCTCAGGTCACGGTCTCTCGGCTCGTGAGTTCAAGCCCCACATTGGGCTCTGTGCTCTCAGTGTAGAGCCTACTTTGGATCCTCTGTCTCCCTTTCTCTCTGCCCCTTCCCCACTTGCACTCTCACTTTCAAAAATACACAAACATTTGAAAGAAGATGAATTAAAAAAAAAAAGTTCGATCTGTGGAACCTTTGGCTCATTTTCAGTACTACTATCTTAAAGCCCGTAGACCAGAAGCATCATTGTTTGGCGGGGGGGATCCCTCTCGCAAACACTCACACTTGTTCTTACTGGAAGATGTGAGAACTGGCAGGGACTTGAGACATAATCTGGAACAGCGTTGTCCTTTTGCAGAGGAAGACAATAGAGCCCGGAGAGGTGAGTTGACTCGCGTGAAATGAAAATGCCCTGGGAAGGCTTCTTGGAGCCGGAAGTCAGCCATCTCAGTCTGCCTCTGCCCCCACCCCGCCGATCCCTGTCATTTCAAGTTTAGATCAAAGTCAGAACGTTGTCTGGCCCTTCAGTGCTGCGTTGTGTCTATCCATGAAACTTAACTACCCACACCTGCCATTTGGGCCTCCGCAAGCCAAGTAAGAGGGTACACACCCTTGCTGTACTCCTCACGCGATTTCTTTCTCCGCAGTGTGAGGATCATTCCCCATCTCAGCATCTTGAAATGACGACAGCTGGCATCTATTGAGAATTAGTTTGTGAGCTCCGTGGAAGCAGGGATCAGGTTTGATTTTACACACCCCTGTGTCCATCGCGCCTAGCATAGGCTTCGATGCATAATACGTAATACAACACATGAAGGGCGGCTGGATGAGTGGAGTGTTTACGAGGTGGCCGACACTGTGCCAAGCGCTTTGCGTGGGTTATCTCATTCCATCCCCATAATAGCCCTAGGAGACAGGCAATACTCGAAACTAGGATTTAAAAATGTGCCCAGGGATACAAACCCAGTAAGTGTCAGGGACCATGCTAGTCTCTTTGACTCCATCCTGAATTACCAGGGTAGCTAGAGGTTTTGGGGGTTGCCGTTATCACACGAGATGTATAAAACTGTTAGATTAGAGATGGGGAGTTTTAAAAGCCTGACCAGCGGACATGTTATCCAGCACTCAAGGTAAGTTACTTAGCCTTATAAAAAATGGAAGAGTAAAACAGGAAAAGCCTGGCCTGTTGGGTTAGCCAAAGATCATTGGATATATTCTGGGGGGTGGGGTGGGGTGAAGTTGAGTGGAGAATAGTTATTCAATAAATTTCTATCCTCTCTTGTTTGAGATGTCGAGAGACTTTGCTCTGAGCTGTACATTCCATTTGAAAATGTCATTCTGTGATGTAATCACATCTAGATCATAGATGGGAGGCACTGAGATCTTACTCCCAGGCTTCATTTCCATGATGGTGAATTTGTGCAGGAGGAGAGCAGTGAGCTCCAGGAACCGTGTGTCTGTGGTGTCTCTGCCTCAGGCACTTCTCTTCCACCTCATTGGGAGAGAATTTTTGCATGTTTGTGTATGAGGGTTTTTGTTTTTGTTTTGCTTGAGGCTTTTCTAATGTCAGAACCCTGGGTTAGGTGGTGAATATACGATCCAGCTTCTCAGACCCGTACAGAGAGACTTAAGCCATTGGGTGTGGAACAGAATCCCTCAAGCACACCCCTGGGACTGACCTGGTCTAGGGGTCAGGTCTTTGGGTGGTGGACATGGGTCAGAGGCCACATGGCTGCATGCCTTTATAGGCTTTGTTTTTTCTCTCCCTCCATGTTTCTAGAGCCTAGCTGTTCTCAGCCTTGGGTGCAGTGGAATCATCTAAGGAGATCTGAGCTATTGATGCCCAGGTTCCACCCCAGAGGATCTAATTTAATTGGTTTGGAGAGGGGTCTGTCACTGGTACTTATTTTAGAAGCATCCAGCTGATTCCGAATGTGTAGTTGGGGCTGAGTCATTTTTGTGGCCTCCCATGGCTCTTGCCCAGGCAACCATTGTTTTTTCTTTACTTTTTCCTCCTCCCTGTGTTCTGACTCATCTAGCATGAGGGCTGCTGATTATACTGGATGGCATTTCTAAGACTGTCAAAAACACTGGATTCAGTAGGGAGGGTACTGGAGGACGCCTTCTAAGAAAAGCACAGAGTGAAGTGTATGGAACAAGGGACTATTTTTTCTTTTCCTTTTAAAAAAAATTTTTTTTAAGTATTTATTTATTTTTGAGAGAGAGAACGCAAGCAAGGGAGGGGCAGAGAGAGAGGGAGACAGAGGGTCTGAAGCAGGCTCTGCACTGACAGCAGAGAGCTTGATGCGAAGTTCGAAATCATGAACCATGAGATCATGCCCTGAGCTGAAATCAAGAGTAGGACACTTGACCCACTGAGCCACCCAGGCACCCTGGGACTGTTTTTCTTTTTAATTAGAAATTAATGAACAACTCTAAGGAAAGAAATAATAACAACTAAATAAGTGTGAACTGGAAAAGTTTTATAGTTTTTCTGTAACTGGTAAATCGGAGTGCAGATTATCTCCTAACAAATGGAAAAATTAGGCCAAATGAATGCTTTTTAAGAAAAGACCTTCATAATACTGACTCAAGAAGAACCGAAGACAAGAGAATGACCAATTATCATGAAGGAAATTGAGCCATTTGCCATGGAACATCAGGCGCAAACTGATTCCACGTTTAAATTCTTGAGGATCTGATGGTTCTTAGGCTGTTCAAAATGTTCTAGAGCAGAGGAAAAAAAGTAAACTTCTGAATTATCTGATAGGAAGCAAGCACAACATTGGTATAAAATAATGGGTGAGGACAGCATTTAAGAACAATTAGCTAAGAATCTAGTCTTCCCTCAGAACATTGATAAGAAAATCCCAATGAAAGTATAAGCAAATAGAATCCATCAAGGCAGAAAAGGATAGCTCCATGGCCAAGTGAGGTTCATGTTCACAAATCAAAGATGGATCAATAGTGGAAATGTGCTCGAGGCACCTGGGTGGCTCACTCGGTTAAGCGTCCAAATTAGCTCTGGTCACGATC
This sequence comes from Acinonyx jubatus, assembly GCF_027475565.1. NCBI lineage: Eukaryota > Metazoa > Chordata > Mammalia > Carnivora > Felidae > Acinonyx > Acinonyx jubatus. Next base: position 129,088,358 of record NC_069386.1, on the reverse strand, counting down.
TCCTGGTCTGCTTCAGATTCTGTCTCCCTCTCTCTCTGCCCCTCCCCCACTCACACTCTGTCTCTCAATGTCTCTCAAGAATGAATAAATGTTAAAAAAATTTTTTTTAAATAGTGGAAGTCTGAGAAAGTGACTCTCATGTGATGGGTAAAGGAGGGAGAAAAATATGTTGATTTCAATAGAAGCAGCCAAGGCATGTGATAGAAGTTAATATACGTTCTGGATAAATAAAACAGTAAAACAGTAGTAGATCATATTAGGGACATTTCCATGGGTTATTTTCATTATGCTTAGTGGTGAAATACTAGAACCAGTTTTTGAAGTTAGTAATAGATGGGACGCCCACAGTAACAACCACTCTGATTTAACAGAGGTAACAAGAAGTTTACAGCACCAAATGGACCATGTTTTCTGTGTTCCAGGCAAATCATTTCATCTTCCCAAAACCCTGCAAGAAAGAAACTATTATTCCCATTTTACTCATGAGGAAATAAAAGCACAGAGAAGTAACTTTGCCCAAAGTAACACTGCTGGGAAGTGACAGAGCTGGGATTAGAATCTTTGGCCTTCTAGAAGGGGAAGTTCTGGATAATAGGAGATAGAAATGGAGATTGGAAGATACTTTGTAAAGATGGCATTCCCTTTAAATTTCTTGGTAAATTAAGCCATACTCTAATTATAATTCCAATAAGATTTTCTTAACTTGAGAAAACAATTCTAAAGTCCCTCTGGAGGAATAGGTATTTGAGAATAGCAAGAAAAAAAATGATCTGTAAAGAAGTAGAATGAGAAAGGAGTTAAAGTTGTAATAACACAGTGAGCATGGTAATGGCCTGGGCACAAATGAATGGAGGACATGGAACAGGGGTCGGCAAACTGAGGCTCATGGGCCAAATACACCCAGGCCCGTCCATGTACATATTATCTAACGTTACTTTCAATGTGTGAGGGCAGAGCTGAAGAGTTGCCATAGAGACCATAGGGCCAGGAAAGCCAAAAATATTGACTGTCCGTTCCTTTACAGAAAACATTTACCCCTTGGCATGGAGTAAAGTCCACATTTAAGTGTTTGCGGATGGCATTTAAAAATCAATGGGGCGGGGCGCCTGGGTGGCGCAGTCGGTTAAGCGTCCGACTTCAGCCAGGTCACGATCTCGCGGTCCGTGAGTTCGAGCCCCGCGTCGGGCTCTGGGCTGATGGCTCGGAGCCTGGAGCCTGCTTCCGATTCTGTGTCTCCCTCTCTCTCTGCCCCTCCCCCGTTCATGCTCTGTCTCTCTCTGTCCCAAAAATAAATAAAAAATCGTTGAAAAAAAAATTAAAAAAAAAAAATCAATGGGGCTATTTGATTATTGCAGTTGTCTTCTTTCTTGTGCCCCCACAATACACACATACATGTTGCAGATAGTAAGTAATAAATGTACAGAAAGAGAAGATAGCCTTTCTTTTCTTCTTGTGGGAAGAGGCACCCTCATGTTGCCAGAAAGTCGGACGACCTTTGTAAAGGGCTGAGTCAACTCCCTGACTTCGCAGTCTTGCTTTGAGAAGAATCTGCCAAGGAAGGAGATAATCTCGTGAAGTTAACCAGAGGCAAGCCAAGCACCAGAGTATTGCTATCAGGCTATTGCTCTTTTTTTTTTTTTTAAAGTTTATTTATTTATTTTTGAGAGAGAGAGAGAGCAAGCAGAGGAAGGGCAGAGACAGAAGGAGACAGAATCCCAAGCAGGCTCCAGGCTGTCCGCACAGAGCCCGATGTGGGGCTCGAACTCACGAACCATGAGATCATGACCTGAACCCAAATCGAGAGTCAGACGCTTAACCAACTGAGCCATCCAGACACCCTAGGCCACTACACTTAACTGCAAAATATTGTAAGCAATCTAAATGCCCACTAGCCAGGGACCAAGGAAATAAATGATGGTACATTTATACCGTGAAATCCCAACCTGCCTTTGAAAAAGAGAGACATTGCTCAGGGACAGTATCATATGGTGATTGAGTCCACAGGCTTTGAAACTAGGGTGCATAGGTCCGAACCCTGATTCTTACCATTTACTAGCTATGTGATCTTGGAGTATAATCAGTTTTGCCATTTGTGAAATAGAGATAATAGCAGCAAAGTAGGCATAACAACAGAAAATAACCTTCGTGGCTGGGGTTTTGCAAGAATTGAATGAGTCAATACGATGCCTCCTTTTTGTTCTCAATGAATAGTCGATACTATTATGTTTGTGGCTCAAGACCGATGACCATGGCATGACATTTTAAGTGACAAATTAAGGTTTTGAAAGATCAAGTACATTACAATCGATTTTATATAAAAAAGTGGTCTACATGTGAGCACACACACATAAATGATAGAGGCAACCACAGAATTTTCCAGAGTCTGTTCGAGATATTAACAGAAGTCCTCTTTGAATGAGATGTCAGTGATTTTACTTTATTTCCACTGTCTTATTTGTGTGTGCGTGTGTGTGTGTGTGTGTGTGCATGTTTATAATGCACCACATAGAGTTTTTTTAAAAAGTTATTAAAAAAAACACAAAAGGCCAGGGTTTAAATTCCCTCCTTTTATTATTTTGACTTAAATATGACACAGCCCAGTCCTGGAAGACAGGGCACCAAGGTCCCTGGAGAGAAGCTGGGAGTGTCAGCAGGGCTTGGAACACTGGACCTCGGCAGGGAGCTGGGGTCTCCCAGCAGGAGTCAGGCACCAGCTCACATCACCATGGCAACCACATGGAAAGTTGACAAAGTAGTTTCGGGAAGAAAGCACCTTTCTTTATCATTAGGGGCATAAAAAGGAGAAGCTTCTAATTTTTGTATTTTTGACAACACTCCTCCTTCGTCTGTCAACAAGGCCCAGAGCAAGCATTCCAGTCCTTTGACATAAGCTCAGACAACTAGTGAATGATCTGACATGTCAGCTCTCTCCACAGACCGTTCTCTTTGGCAGATTTTTGCCGTTCTCATGACCTGTGGACTCTGGAGCTTATTGTTTAATAAACATGTTGGACATGAGGCATCCAAATGAGTGGTACTCTCTTCGAGACAGAATTAGCAAATCTTCAAGTTACTTGGAAGGTGCTTTGGAGCCTGGGTGGGAGGGTGATCCCCACTTCTGCAGCTCTGACCCGTGATGGTTTAGCTTCAGCCTGGTCCCTCTGCTGGCAGGTGTCCCTACATGTCTAGAGAGATGTCTTTATTGTAGGAGAGTCATAATCCCTAGAAATGAGTTGTTTTGACGCCCAAACGTGCCTTTCTTGAGCTTCCATCAATTGATTCTAATCCTAGGGCAGCATTAACTCCCCCCAAAGTCTAATTCTTGTCCCACTTCAAAGCCCTTCAAGTAGATAGAGGTCACTGTCATGGACTGATTTGGAAAGGGCTATTTATTTACTGTCTGTGATAGGGTACTTCAGAAGCTCTCAGGTTTCCAGGTGTGTGGAGATAAAACAGTCACACACCCCTTCGCCGTCTTGTTTGAAAAGCTGAGGTAGTTGCTCCTCGTCACCCTTACCATGTTCCTTTTGACCTGGCTTCGCTTCAAAAATCAGGACACCCACACGCACTGTTCATGGGGAGAGGCTATTCCTTCTCCTCTCCTCTTCAAAATAAGGGATGAGAGACTCCCCCAGCCACGGAGAGTCTGAACCATCCCTCTTCCCTCTAGTGTGGGAGCTGACAGTCACACAGTGGGATGTCTACCCCGCTAAAGCCCTAGTGCTCTCGGAGTGTGGAGTCAGGGACCAGAGGGAGAAGACAGGGCCCGGATGCAGCCCAGGCAAAGTTGCCTGACTTCCCCCATGAGCATGGGATGGATGTACTCTGTGGTCTAGAGCATGCCCCAGAAGGGGTGGCTGGCTGCCCGATGGGTCTCCCTGCCTGAGAGTTGCCTCCTGGGCGAGGGACCTCTGCTCTTCTCAGGGGGTGCTGAGGGAGGTGGGTACAGGAAACATCTGGAAAGGGACCCTGAAGACCCATGCTCTCTTGAGAGAGTCCACAAAGGCACTCCTGAGAGTCCATTCTGAAGCCCTGTCCCATGAAGGGGACTGGTGTCCCATCAAGGTGACACAAACAGAGGCCGCTAACAGAAAGGAGCTGGCGCTTGGTCGTGGGCAGCTGGTGGGCACCTGGGCCTCCCCGCTGTCTTCCTGCCCTGACAGCACAGCAGTAGGAGGCGGAACAAGAGACGGAGGGAGTGTGTGGCCGCTGCAGGTTCGCAGGCCTGGCCTGCCTTGCGGGGAAGGCTGTGAATCAAGTAAGACTTTGAAAAGTCAGAATGAAGAGCATGTCTTGAAGAACTGGAGTTATACTGTTCTAGTAATGGTGAGTGATCAGAAAGTGAGGGAAATGGGCTGAAATCTTGCTAAAATCCTCTTTTGTCCAGTGGGTCTGCAGGTTGCAAAGCAGACCCTTTGGGCAGAGCAGTTACTGGCGAAAATAAGCATGTTCTACGTTTATACCACCAATGAGGGCGACCGCCAACGAATCAGTCAGCTTCACTGGGGATGCTTCTAAACAGCTGGTGTCCCCTGTGCCACCATGAAGGCTGCTGGGAGGTTGGATCACCTTGCCATTTTTAGAAAGTTACCAAGAAGACACCGGGTCTGCTGAATAAGGCTGTGAAGAGATAGCTCTCTACTTACTGTAGGCATGTGGCATAGGGATTGTGTGGGACAGGCCTGAGGGCTTGTGATGAGTGGGGTCCTTGTCCTGACCAAAGGAAGGATAGTCTCAGGAATGTAAAATCGAGGTGCCCAGTCAGCCAGCTATGAATGAACCTTGTCCTTTAGACCAGAAAATCATAATGGATTGGATGAACTTAGGAGTATGGGAAGTCAGAAAACCCATCCTTCCATCCTTCCTAACTTCTTCTTTCTTTCTTTTTCTCTTCCTCTGTCTCTCTCTTCCTCACTGTGCTTCTCCTTTGTAGAATTTATAACAAGCGCACAAATATTTGTTTAATTTCTGTTGATTGGCTGCCTCTTCTACTAGACCCTAAAAGTCTGAGAGCACAGCCCTGTTAGGCTCAGCATTCTGTCTCCATTACCAGCCCAATGATGGGCCCGTGGCAGGCACTCAATCAATATTTACTAAATGAATGAGTACATGAACACTCAATGGTGGTCATTAAAATAATGTTCTTTAAATTGCTGGTTTTATTGTAAGCTAAATTTCCTGGTCTTATTAGGCTGTGATCCAACTTAAGATCTTGATTCCTTCTTAAGTGCCCACATTGTCATGTTCTGCACTGTTTTGACTACAGGAGTTCCCTCCCAATTGGAATTCTGGGGGTTGTCTGAGGGGTTCAGGAGAACTGTGCCCAGCATTCTCTGGACCCCCAGAGACTGTGAAGTGCTTATTCTCCTGCCCCAGCTCCTGGTAACCCTCTCCAGCGGGCATGGCTCCCTCTTTTGGTGTCCCTCTCTAACACCCCTATTCCAGCTTTGGGAGAACGTGGACTGCCCTCTCCCCTCTGCTTTTCCACGTTAGCCTGGGCAAGCTCTTCCTCTCATTGCCGGAAGCACACGAGAGACCCACAGAGAACAACGTAAAACCACCATTAGTGTCAGTCCTCCCAAAGTACTCACAAAGCTTCCTGGGCATCTGAAGAGAAAAGGAATCATACACTTGTTTGCCTTACCTTAATCTAATATCTCTGCTGAAAGGCACACCCTCTTTGCATTATTCAGTGAAGCAGTCTCGAACATCAACATTTACTTTACTCCACTGTATATATGTCTTTCTCAGGGGCAACAGGTGGGAACCTGCTAATACATATTTTTCTAAACCAAAAAAAAAAAAAAAGTAAATTCAGAGCTCCTTTTCTTAGGAGGCAGAAACCATCTGCAGCATCCAAAACTTTCGGATCTGTTTTCAGTGAGGTCTACCCCCATTACCTTATTATTCACAGTTGTAGTGGTTGTTGTTTTGCAGGACAACACTCATTTGGATGTTACATTCTGATGCTTTGTTAGAAACCCAGTTACTTCTTCGCCCTTATACTTGTTTATTATTTATCCAACACATACTGATTGTTGAACATTTACAAAATCCTCCTTCTATGGATTTTACATTCTTAGATTTTACATTCTTAGAGAGGGATCAGCGTATTTTTTTTTCTATAAATGGTCAGCAAATATTTTGGGCTTTCTGGACCATAGGCTGCTGTGGTACAACTATTCAGTTCTGCCATTTTAGCACTCAGGCAGCCGTAGACAAGATATAAATGAACAGACATGGCTCTCTCCACTAGAACATTATTTACAAAACAGGTGGCTGGCCTGGGTGCTGTAGCTTGCTGACTCCAGTTCTAGGCAATAAAACAGATATATAATATGGCAGGTATGACTAAGTGCTAAAAATAAAAATAAGACATGGTGAACAGCAGGGGACAGATCATGTAGGGATTTATGCTGAATGAGATTGGAAATCCTTGGAAGATTTGGACAGAAATGGTCTGTCTGATCTGACTCCCAGCTGCAGGGGAGCTGGGACACATTACGGAATGGATAAGACACTTGGAAACTGGCTGGGAGGTTATTGCAATGATCTGGATGCAAAGGGATGGTTCTTGGTTCCAGGATGGCAGTAATGAGGTGGTCAGAAGTGGTTGCATTCTAGATAGATTTAGAAGGTCTGAGAAAAAGGAGGTTCAAGGGCGACCCTTAGACTTTAGCCTGAGTCATTGGAAGAATGGCCTTCCCATCTTCTGAGCTGAAGAAGAGAGAAGGAGGGGCAGGTTTTGGGCAGAAAACTGAGTCCTGTTTGGGACATGTTGTATTTGAGATGCCTTTCAGACACCCAAGCAAAACTGTTGAGTAGGCGGTTGGATGTAGGCCTCTAAGATTGGGGAGGGAACTGGGGTTATAAATTTGAGAGTCACGACAGCATGTAGGTGGTCCTTACAGATCAGCGAGGGAATGAGAACTGATGTAGAAGACAGGTCTTGGGTTGATCCCTAGCATGTTCTGGCACTTGGAGGTCAGGGGGAAGAGAAAGCAGCCCAGGACACTGGGCAGCAGTGGGGCAGCATGGCCGGAGAGAGGCAGGGAGAGTGGGCTCAGGTGGAGAGTGTGACGGGCCAGCAGGATGCTACTGGTGGGGTGACAGGGGTGCAGGCTGAGATCTTTCGTGACGAGATGCTGAGGGCTCTGGGGGCGCCTGGGTGGCTCAGTTGGTTAAACGTCCAACTTCGGCCCAGGTCATGATCCTGTGCTTTGTGGGTTCGAGCCCCACGTCGGGCTCTGTGCTGACAGTTCAGAGCCTGGACCCTGCTTCGGATTCTGTGTCTCCCTCTCTCTCTGCCCCTCCCCCACTCCATCTCTCTGTCTCCCCAAAATAAGTAGACATTAAAATTAGATGGTGAGGGCTCCGCATCTAATCTAAGCTCTTCCGGGACCGCACCTTGCCTTGCATTTCCCCCGGCGGATCCCTGCTGCCGCTGTCAGAGAACTCCCAGGCCATCACTCTTTCTAGGTCCCTTCATTGCCAGACAAGTTGCATTTTCTTTGTGACGTGGCAAGTTGGGCAGGCAAACTGCACCTTCCAAATTGTCCATAATCCTTGGCTAAGCTACTCTCTTTGTAACTGAAAAAAGAAGCCAGCAGAGTCCGAGAATGCTCTCTGGAACAAAGAGGAAAATGTTTTGACAAAAATACGGGCACATCCTACTGGCCGCTGACCCCTGTCCCGGTTCCCTGGGGCAGGGTGGAACCTCCTTGCTGTCAGCCTCTCTACAGGGTGAAAATGCAGCTGCCGGAGAGGTGCGGGCAGCATTCTGCTTTCACATGTAGGCAAAAGCACCAGGGACTGTCTGTCATGCGTGGGCCAGCGTGTGAGTTAAAGGGCAAACACAGGGCAGAAAGAAGATGGGCAGAGGCGAGAGAACGGGCAGGAGGCCCGAGGAGGCCAGCGGAAGGAGAAAGACCAATGCGGAATTCGTGGGAATGGAGGGGGCGGGCTTTTTGTGGTGCAACGTCTTGAGTGTCTTTGACCTAGAACTGGTCCCATGTTTAAGGTCATGGATCCAGGAAACCGGCCCCTTCCTTCCTTTCTCCTTTTTTTGTCACAGCAAAGATGACACCTGGCACTCTGTGCTCGCATCTGCTCATGCCTTTGTTCTATTTCTTTTCTACTCTGTTCAATTTGGGTGTTTGGCGTGACCGACGGAGGTTTGAAAACGACACTCCAGCTGTCCCATGCCCACTCCTACTGAATTCTCTTGAAATTCCTCCTGCTTGGCATGGCTTTCTCTAGTCCCCGCTAAGCAGAGTCTTGGGCAAGTCTCTGTTTTGACACGGAATCATGTACTTGGTGCCTCCCCCCAACAGTCTTGTTGGATTATTGAACATCTGTCTTCTAGGATTCACATCTTGTGGTTGATGGATGACCAGCTGTCCCTGAATGGAGCTGAGATCGTAGAACGGATGGGGCCTCTGCATGGTTTGGATCCCCAGCCAAGGAACACACAGGTCTGCCCTGTGTTTAACACATTTCTGACCGGGAAAGTCCTGTAGATTAGTGGGATACCCATAACAATGGGGTATTTTTAAGTCATTCCATGCTTCTATTTGTTACCAGGCTTTATCAAATCCAGAATACAGCCTTTGTTTATTGTCCTGGCTACCAGGTAGCAAGTCATGAAAAAAGTAGGCAGAGGAGAAAAGAAGTACCTATGTAGGTGGTAGAAAAATGCATTATTTTCATATCTGCTACCAGAAATATTCCCAGGAATGGAGTTATTTTAGGAAGGTGTCTTGACAAGTCATTTGGGGATGGAAGGGGAGCCCCGAGGGCCTTGAAGAGTCAAGACAACCAAAGGAATTCTGAAAGTGCTGTGCACATGATATTAAGACTTGGGGAGAAGGAGAAGAGGGGAAGCAGCTGGAGAAGGGGGCCAGAGACCTGTGGAGTGTGGGTGTCTCTCTTGTATTAGGGTTCTCTGGAGACACATAACCAAGTGGATATGGACATATCATAAATGTCTGTGTATGCGTATCTTCATCTACTTACCTACCTACCCATCTATAAAGAGATTTATTGTAAGGAACCGGCTCATGCAATTGTGGAGGCCAAACAACTCCATGATCTGCTGTCTGCAGACACAGAAAAGCAGGTAATCTAGTTCGAAGGCCTGAGAGCCAGAGAACTGATGGTATAGGTTCCAGGTCTGAAAGTTAAAACCAGGAGCACCAAAGGCAGGGGAAGACCAATGTCTCAGCTCAGTCAAGCTGAATTAATCCAGCCTTCCTCCACTTTTTTATTGTATTCGGGACCTCCCAGTTGGGAGGGCAATCACTATACTCAGTCCACTGACTCAAACCCCCCTCACAGACACAGCTAAAAGTAATGTTTAACTAGAAATCTGAACATCTCCTGGCCCAACTAGGTTGACGTACAAGATTAATCGTCACAGTGCCTGTGTGGGTAAGGAGCTCAAGGAATTTTCTGCACAGAGATGATGACGCTTTCTTTGAAGGTTCTGCGTTTTAGTAATACTGGTCTCCTAGTTTGCCGAAATCTTTAGTTGAGTGTATTGTGCACACTAGTGGATGCTTTTTCTAAGTGGTATGATTGTGTGTGTGTGTGTGTGTGTGTGTGTGTGTGAGAGAGAGAGAGAGACAGAGACAGAGACAGTGACAGACAGAGAATCATTTGTGTAGATGGAAGGAACTCACACTCCAGGATGTTTGCTGTGTTGCAGAACAGGGTTGGATGGGGAGATAATCTGGAGATGAGTGATTTCAGCAGAAGCAGGACCCTGTCAGAGGCAGGAGAAAGGCAAGAAACAACCAGGAAGCTTTTGGATAGTTGAAATGAGAGTTAGGGCCACTCTAGTCTAGAAGGTAGGGGGCATGGTGGTGCCGGTGACCCGTTCCAGAAGAGTTCTGGAGGCTCCATTAACTCTTGCTAAAATAGCAAAGCCTGAGACTAATAGATTTAAAGTCTGACCATCGCTGCCCTCTATTCTCAGCAAAGCAAACAATCTGGATGGTGCCTGTACTTTATTCTTCCCTCTACTTCTCCTCTTGTAACCGAACTAGTGTGAGTTGGCCCAGTGGTGAGTCACAGGTAGAAACCACAGCAGGTGAGTTGCTGCACCAAAAGGAAACTTTATTTGCAGCAAAAAAGGAGATTAGGGGAATAACTTCCAAAGCCATGACTCCCCCAGCGAGGGCGAGCGGGTTCCTTTCACTTAGGGTCAGGATGAATATTTGATAGGGAAGCCTTGTCATCCTATGTAGAGGCAGGCAGAAGGTCATGCATGTGCCTGAGGAAACATGCCTATACATACATTGTATGTTTTGTACATGAGGCTTGTGCTCCTCCTTGGGCAGAGATTTCAGTATTCTAATGAGGTAAAGGTAACTGTCGGTCACTCCGTGGCTCACTCCTTAGTCCCTCCGCGCAGGTGTGGGTTTTGAGGGGGCGGCATCGAGTTCAAATTGGTCTGGGTGGTTTGGGCCAGTGGGAGCTTTTCATTTGGGCAGTCATTATTGCTTGAGGGGTATTTTGGGTTTCTGTCATGGGATGCAATGCCCCTTGAGTCTATTGCCCGAGTTAAGAGACAGCGGGAAAGAAGACCTTAAGGAAACATATGGGACAAAGGCCAGTGGGTACAAGCAGATGGGCGGTAAAGGCTGGTGACAATCTGTTGATAGCTTCCTATCTCCTTTATCAAAGGCACTTCAGTCTAATTTTAGCAGACAATATTGTGAGGGATGAGGAAGTAATTTTCTGCAATGGCTTGGGATAGAAGGCCCTTTCAGTAGGACTTTTATTCAGGGGCTTAGAGGAATAATTCAATAAAGTCCACTTGGTTTACACAGAATTTCTAAGATGCTGGCTGTATAAGATGAATTATATTTTCATGCAAGTTTCTTTTTTTTTAATGTTTATTCATTTATTTTGAGAGGGAGAGAGAGAGAGGGAGGGAGGGAGAGGAGAGTGGGGGAGGGGCAGAGAGAGAGAGGGGGAGAGAGAGAGAGAGAGAGAGAGAGGGAGAATCCCAAGCAGGTTCCAAGCTGTCATCACAAAGTCTGATGCAGGGCTTGAACCCATGAACCGTGAGCGTGAGATCATGACCTGAGCTGAAATCCAGAGTCGGACACCTAATGGACCGAGCCGCACGGGTGCCCCAATTTTCATGCAAGGTTCTGAATGGCCAAAAGACAAAACACAACTAGTGTTTCCCTAAAGTCTTAAATGCCTTTGCAGATGTGAATTTATCTTTAATATCACAAAGTAGTCTCTCTGGAGTGGGTCGACATGAACCCCTTCCCTCGTCCTCTGTGGTGGTCACTACTCAGCGTCAGCTGCTAAACTTGTCACCAAACACTAATCACGTAAGAAACGTATTAGGGAGGAATCCTATAAAATTGTGTTTGCAGAGTGGAAAAAAAAAAGTGCAAATTTTAAATTCACAGTGAAGCTCCCACAGCTATTTCGGATGCAATAAAAGTCCATTTTAATAAGTACCGCACAGTTTACCTGTACCTATTAAGTGCATTTTAGAGATAGGCAAAGTGAAAGCATGATCTGCTTTTAAGCATTCTCCTAATACGAATGACCCAAGTGAAGTATTTGGGCATGCTTGCACTGCTAAACGAGGCAGAAAACTTTACCAAACTTTGTGTTATTAATATTTCTTACGTGTTTGGCTCCGTTAGTAATGAATAATGCAATGTAAGTGAAAATCCTTCTGCGGGGTTGGGCGACCAAATAGACCTCTCTCACCTCTGTCTCTATCTAGTTCTCTGTTCCTGGGCAAACCACTTCCCTTCTCTGGGCTGCAGGTGCCTTATGTGTAAAAAATCTCGGTTAATTAATCCTATGAGTATTGTCATTCAGGTTAAATTAGATAATACGTACAAAGAACTCAGCTCAAGAATGCTTATTCGAAGTACTCCATAAATGATAGCTATTATTATTATTATTATTATTATTATTATTAGAAACTTATAGTATTTAACTCAATGCTATTGTTTTTAGAGTCCAAAGTTCTATTTATTTTAACCATTTAAGATGGAAATTTTAAGTAAATTTTGCTCTTCCTGCCTGTTAGACTGAAATTTATTTTTTAATTTTTATTTATTTATTTTGAGAGAGAGAGAGAGAGAGAGAGGCAGAGAGAGAAGGAGAAAGAGAATCCAAAGCACGCCCTGTACTGTCAGCACAGAGCCCGACTTGAGGCTCGAACCCATATACTGTGAGATCATGACCTGAGCCAAAACCAAGAGTTGGACATTTACCCCATTTAACCCACTGAGCCACCTGGGCACCCCAAATTTTATTGCTAATGTGAACACATTATATTGTTATATTATATTATTATATTGTTATAATATTATTATAATATCATATATAATATATATAATTATTATAGATATAACATTTATAATATATGTTTATAACTATTATAATATATTATTATAATATATATTATATTGTCATATGTTATTATATTGTTATAAGAACACATTACAATGGAAATTTAAAAAAGAAAAATGATTTACTCATAATCCTCATATCCTAATAAAACATTGCTTTTCCTCTCTTTGGATTCCCTTGCTCATATGGAGGCACATTTTGATGTTATTGTAATTCGTGTTCATAGCGCTATTCTATAGTCTGCATTTTCATAAAATGGACTTCATTTTTTGTAAGGTCTCCATAATTGTAAATTTTAGTAGCCATATAGCTTTCAGTTGAGTCTGGGGACCCTAATTTCACAGTCTCTGTTTTCAGTCATTTAAAAAAAAATGTTTATTTATTGGGGCACCTGGGTGGCTCAGTCGGTTGAGCGTCCGACTCCGGCTCAGGTCATGATCTCATGGTCTGTGAGTTTGAGCCTCGCGTCGGACTCTGTTGACAGCTCAGAGCCTGGAGCCTGCTTCAGATTCTGTGTATCCCTCTTTCTGCCCCTCCCCCGCTCATGCTCTGTCTCTCTCTCTCTCTCTCTCTCTGTCAAAAATAAATAAACATTAAAAAAATTTTTTTAATGTTTACTTATTTTTAAGAGAGAGAGAGTGAGAGACAGATCACAAGGGGGTGGGGGTGCAAAGAGAGAGGGAGACACAGAATCCGAAGCAGGCTCCAGGCTCTGAGCTGTCAGCGCAGAGCCCAATGTGGGTCTCGAATTCACGCACCGTGAGATCATGACCTGAGCTGAAGTCGGACGCCCAACTGACTGAGCCCCCCAGGTGCCCCTGTTTTTAGTCATTTTGGTCGCTTCTAGTTTCCATAGATGAATTATCTCTTGAAAAAGGAGCCAAGGGATTCTGGATTTGGAGACTTGGAAGAGGTGAGTCCTTTTGCTTGGCGCGGGTAGGGCTTCATAGCTGAGGTGTTTGGGGATGGAGGACTGGGGCTCTCGCACGTGCTTTTGGAGAACCAGCAGCAGTGGGCGTGAGGCCGGCCGAGATCCCCAAGGAGGAAACGTCGCCAGGCTGGCTACACAAGGCTGACTCAGTCTGTGTGGTAGCACAGCAGAGGGGGACCTTGAGTTTGCCTTCTGGATTGGTCTGCTCAGTTTGGTAGCTAAGAGAAGGACCAGGCAACGCTCAGAAGTTCCTTCTGGAAGGCAGAAGCTGGAGTCAGTATGGTGAAGGCAACCTCTGTGTGATGTTGTGATTTATAATAAGAAGTGTGTGTATTTGGTCTTTGTTTCAGCTTCTGGCACAGAGCTCTGAAAACCCTTGGAATTTCTGAAGGAATGAGAGTGATTAAGGTCTCTTTTGCTATGTTAATGAGGTGACTTTTGGAAAGCCCCTAGGTCACCTGAGGAAGGGGGCTGGTTGCCAGAAGAACCAACCGTGGGTTTAGAGGATTGGAACGTTCATTCCCACACCCCTGGCTTCCAGGAATGGGCGAGGGGCTGGAGGTTGAATAGATTGCCAAAGGGCGATGACTTAACCAACCATCTGTAAGAGTAAAGCCTCCATAGAGGGGCGTGTGGGTGGCTCAGTAGGTTAAGCATCCACCTCTCGATTTTGCCTCAGGTCATGAGCTCCTGATTCCATGGAGCCCTGCGTTGGGCTTTGTACTGTCAGTGCAGAGCCTGCTTGGTATTCTCTGTCCCTCTGTCTCTCTGCGCCTCCCACACGCTCTCTCTCTCAAAATAAATAGATTAAAAAAAAAAAAAGCCTCCAGAGAATCCCAAAAGGACAGAGTTTGAAGAGCTTCTGGTTTGAGGAACTCTTGAAAATACGGAGAGAACGTTCTCCGAGGCATGGAAGCTCTGAGTCCTTTCACTCCTCTCCCTACACATCTTTCCGTCTGGCTGCTGATTCACATCCTGTACTATCTTTTGTAATAAACTGATAGTCTTATGAGTGAACTGGTTTCCTGAGTTCTGTGAGCTGCTCTAGCAAATTACTTGAACCCAAGGCGGGGTTCCTGGGAACCTCTGATCTACAGACAGTTGGTCAGAAGTATAGGTGACCAGCTGCGTTGACAACTGGCATCTAAAGTGGAGAACAACCTTGTGGGACTGAGCCCTTAACCTGTGGGATCTGATGCTATCTCAGGGTAGACAGTGTCAGAATTGAGTTGATTTGTAGGACACCTGGCTGGTGTCTCAGAATTGCTTGGGGGCGGTAGGAGCACCCCCCCCACCCCACCCGCCCCAAACACAAACTGTGATTTGTACCAGAATGTACTCTGCTTCTGCTACTTTCTGTGAGCTCATTTAATCTTATCAAGTACTATTTACGCTATAAAGTCAGTTAACATTCCAGTTAAACAGCTGGGGAAACTGAGTCACAGGGGGTGTACGTTGCCCGGGTCAACAGTTGCCATCTTGTTGGCATGCCCAGCTCCACAGGACTCCCCTGAGTTGAGAGCTGAGAGCGGGAGAACCCTATGGGTGTCCATTTGGGAGTCACGTTAACAGCCTCAGACCAGTAAAGGACCAGTTCTGCCCTACAATTAAAACCACAAACTTGCCTTTCCTGCTGGGTAAATTGGGGCACTGCCGAGCAAGCTGAGAGGAAATGACTGCCAGTCGTATTCTTAGGGATGTTTCCCTTGAGTGCGACACCTCTGAATATAACAACCCTGCGTGTGTGCATGTAAAATAGTTCTACTCGGAGGATCCTGGACGATGGACTTTGTAGCGGTTTGTGGCAAGGAGAGCATCTTAGCTGCTTTTCTCCAACAAGGACTGAGTCCAACACATTGTTGGATCATTACTACTCGGGATTTGCCGTTGCTGTAGTTCATACGAGATATTATGAAAACGTATATAGCTTAATTCAATAAAAAGACTGCATTTTTCACTTATTACATTGGCAAATACATATATATATATACATATTATAAATGTTATTTTATATACAATAGGTGATGTGTAAAACAACACATCATATGTTTTACCTATTTATAAATATTAGGTATGTTTATATATGTTTAAAATATAGTTTTAGGGACAAATATGTGTGTGTAAGGATATTTGTTACAGGGTTCTTTATAATAGTGAAAAATTAGAAATTGCTTAAGGAGTGCCTGGGTGGCTCAGTCCGTTAAGTGTCCGACTTTGGCTCAGGTCATGATCTCACAGTCCATGAGTCTGAGCCCCTCTGTCAATGGGGAACTCCTCTGGATTCTCTGTACCCCTCTTTTTCTGCCCCTCCCCCACTCACACATATGCTCTCTCTCTCTCTCTCTCTCTCTCTCTCAAAAAAATAAATTACTTTAATGTCCAGTGATAGAAGAATTGGTAAAGAAATTATGGATACTCACACTTCGGAATTGAAGCATTAAGAAAATATGCTTGCAAAAAATGTTTAATGATGGGGGACACTGGCCATGATTAAGTTTGTAAGGGTGATATGTAAGATAAAAATTCCACATTATGCTTCCAGTTTTGCAAAGACAGTACAAACATATTTGTAAACCACAACTGGAAATAAATGCATAAAAACAACAAAATGAAAATGGTGATTATTTCTCAGAGGTCAAAACAGGGGTCGAGTTGTTTTCTTGTTTATACTGTAAAGTTCGCACACTTTCTTCCAAGAACCTGACAAACACACATGGCAAACATTTGTGCGTACGGAGTCACTAGAGAAAACCCACACCGTGTAGATTTTCCCTAATTTGTCCCAATTTCCAAATTTTGCCCTGTTGTCAGCTGAGGCAATTTCATTCTGGCTGGGAAATAAGATGCTGTGGGGATTGGAGGACGAGAAAAGTCAACGGTTTTGTAACTTAGGTTTCTTTTTTTTTTTTTAATGTTTATTTATTTTTGAGACAGAGAGAGACGGAGCATGAATGGGGGAGGTGCAGAGAGAGAGGGAGACACAGAATCTGGAACGGGCTCCAGGCTCTGAGCGGTCAGCACAGAGCCTGACGCGGGGCTCGAACTCACAGACCGCGAGATCATGACCTGAGCTGAAGTCGGACACTTAACCGACTGAGCCACCCAGGCGCCCCTGTGACTTAGGTTTCTAACTCGAGCCTGCAGGTAAGCTGCTGGATGAAGGGAGAGCGCAGGTGAGTCAGGCAGACATGGAGGGCAGCCGAGGTGTGGTGGAAAGAGGGCCCCGAGGCTTCAGGTCTGACCTGGCCACCGTGAGCTCTGGGAGCACGACTTTGCCTGGTATAGAGGCTGGATGGACCCACGTTCAAGTCCATGTCCAAAGTTACCTATGTGACTTAATCTCATGAAATCTCAGCTCAATTGTAAAATGACCACGTTACTGGCCGGTAGGGAAGCGTTAATGACACAATGTACCTAAAAACGGGAGAAGGAGTCTGGCCCATACCGAGGGCATATAACCAATGTCCAGCTCATGACCTTCCCTGGTCTGCATGGTTGCCTGTCAAATCAGGGAATTAGAATGGATAACCTCTAAATTACCCTTTCTCTTTAAAACATTTACGGTGCTTAAAAAGCCTTAGGCAAGGAGAATTTAATATTTCCCTAACTTTTATTTATCTTCCTTTGGCAAAGAATGAGTTATTGCAGTGCATGCGTATACATTAAGGAGCCAAGGAGCAGGGTTTGAAATTCAGCCGCGGGAGCAGAGGCTCTTAAAGGAAGCCAGAGTGGGCCGTGGTTCTTAAGGTGAGGGATGACAAGGAACAGGTGACTGGGTACAGGTGCCTTGGTCTCCTGCCCTTTCCTGCAAAGATACATATCCAAGGGCTCTGTGTTTTGTTTTCTCTAGAGCAGTGGTTCTCAAGCTTTATTGCAAATTACAGTCACCTGGAGAGCTTTCAGACCATCCCAAGGTCTCAGAAGCGACTCACACCAATTAAATCTGCGTAGAACCCAGGCGTCGGTGTTGTTAAAGCTCCCCAGGTGATTCCAAGTGTGCACCCAAAGTGACGATCCCCGTGCTGTAGTGAATGGAGGGCCCGGAAACAAGTGTGAACCCCATATGTCAATTCTCACCACTGAGTGTGACCTCAGTGGTGCAGCGATGCATGTGTGAAGGGACTAGAGTAACATGTCCCCTTCCAAATAGTGACATCTGTGTCACATAACAGTGTTCATAAATGTCTGGGGCCAAAATAAATAAATAAATAAATTTAAAAAGTCGCCAGTTTGAGGTCTGGTTTCTCAAGAGCACACCATGGAGCTGAACAAAAGGCGGGCTGTCGCCGATGTGATGGTGCTTCTTTCCAGGAGGACACATCTCTTGTTGGGATCTTCTCGATTTTAAACCAAAGCAGATACCCAGGTTCTATTCCGGCCCACTGAGTATGACGGACATATTGAAAACATCCTTCTATGAAGACAGGAGGAAGGGATAATGTAAAAATACAAGGACAAACATACAGGGAAATTTATGAGGAATTCCAAAAATTGGTCTCCAAAAGAAGAATGCATGTCTGACATGAACCTCAGGACCTGGAATCCTTTTGGGTCATTTCCGGGAGACAGAAGAGCCGTCCTTCTAAAGTGTGTCCACTAGATGGCAGCATCACCATGATAAAATATACCGGCCTTTCTTGGCATAAAGGAGGGATTTTTTAATATTGAACAGAGGTTGGAACTCAGATGGTTTTATAGATATGAATATGCTGTTAAAATATTCTAAATTATAGTATATATATCTGATATATAATTCTTAGTATTATTGTGTAAATTATATTGGCATTCTCACTATAATTCATACCATCATTAATTATATCGTGTGCTGTTTAAGCAGGTTTAATGTTATGGCTAGAAGTCCTTTGCTGGCTACCACTACCTCTTCTTGGCTAATCTCAACTTTTGTTTGGCTAAAACTACATTCTTCAAAGGGCAGGGAATGTTTATTTATTAAATGGCTTTCGTCTATAGCATGAGCCAGCCAGCTGTGATCCTGCTAATTATGGGTCTGTCGTGATTTTCACTCCGTTGTATGATGCAGTCAGTTTCTTCTTTTTCTGCCACGATTTAATATCAACTCCATTTGTGATGTTTTGTGGATGCAATATGGTAAATCATTATGTTTCGACCTGAGTGCCAGGCCACATGTGAGCGGTTGGCAATACTAAACAAGACGTTCGTGGAGGTTACATGCTAGTGGAATATACCATGACACGCGTGTAAAGTACATATTTTAGTGCAAAGGCAACTGTTGTTTTTACAAGTTCTGTGAAGATTTAGACTCTTGTTCTGTTGATCATGGAAAGTTCTTTCGGAAATGGCATGGGGATTGGGAAAAGGGTTGGACCTGACAATATCAGAGGTGGCTTTACAAATTTAAGGATTAGTAGGAGACCGATGCCAGACGTGTTCGTTGGGGACAGGGCTGTGCTGCAGCTGTCCACTATTGTCACCATCTGTTATCTTTAGGATACATCCCCCCAGCCAAGACAAAGTCGTTTAGAAATATGTAGACAGTCTGGTTAATTTAGTTAGCTCAATAAGTGAATACACACACAGGCTGGTCCACAAATAGAACAAGTCATTGTGTGAGGCTTTGTAAAGCATTTGACGGTAAACAAAGCATCTTCAAATATATCACGTATGTACCCTATGCCCAGGAAATGCAGCCATCTGCCCCAGTTGCCATAGCTAGCCAGGGAAGGCAGAATTCAGAAGTAGAATGGTAAAACATGTCAGGTGCACATCAGGGGTACCTAGTGAGTTGCTATTTTACAATGGTGGCTATTTACTAGAAGCCTGGCTTTTGGTAACCAGGCATCGTAGTCTTAGATCATGCTGTTTCCGGCTCAGTAATTTATGACTTGAGATCTTCAGATAATTCTCTTAGTTCCAGCTTTGGTGTGTGTGTGTGTGTGTGTGTGTGTGTGTGTGTGCACGCCTGATCTTCAAATTCTGCTCCTGGGGTCTTTGTGCATATGCCCCACCCGTGTTTTATTTATTTTGCTTTTATTTTATTTATTTGAGGGAGAGAAAGAGCACATGCGTGCAAGAAGGGGAGGGGCAGAGGGAGCGACAGGGAGAGAATCCTGAGCAAGCTCCACGCTCAGGCTCGAGCCTCACACGGGGCTCGATTTCATGACCCCGGAGATCATGACCTAAACCAAAACCAAGAGTTGGATGCTTAGCAGACTGAGCCACCCAGGCGCCCCTCCACCTGTGTGGAAGAGGGTGTGACTTTTTGATCTGTGGTTGGCAGGACCATACACAGAACCAGCTTTGTTACTGGCCAGGGTGTAAATTAAGCAACGGGGCCTTTCTAAGATGAGATGTGAAAAGACTGTACGTTGTCTGATTAGCCTGGAAAAAGCTTCCGGTCAGCCAGGCCTGGGAGTGATGCTCATTTATAGCCTGGGCAACGGGAGGTCTCACGGTCCGTGGCTGTGAAAGAACACTGAAATGTTAAAAGGAAAAGCTGTTGCCCGTAATCTTATAAAACAGGCTTTCTGTTTCCAACAACAACAAAAACAAGCAGACAAACAGAAAAAGAAAAGCGTGAAAAAGTCGGAACAGCAAAACGATGGAAGACTGTGGGTCAGGACCGGGCAAGGTGCCAGAGCTTCCCATAAAGGAACAAATATATTTAGAAAGTGGCAGCACCTTTTGACATTTGCTAAGTGATTTTGATGATTGACTTTTCAATTGGGTTTCTGTAAGTAAGCAAAGGAGGGGTTACCAGGGAAAAGCAATTTTCCCAATGGGAGTATAAAATCCTTCAGCCTAATGCAATGTTTTCTCTGGTTTAGAGATAACAGCCCACTTTTGGGTTTTATGCCTAATATTGATTCTTTGTGTATTTTTTATAGAAGCCTTGATGAAATTCAGTTAATTGTATTTTATTAGACTGAGAGATTGTCTCTTTTAATATTCTCCAGTCCTCCTCACTCGTGACTCTTCCTTCTGTCTCTCTGCTCCCTATCAATAGTTTAACTTTGATGGATGACTTGTGACAGTTGGAAAAAAATAAAATAAAACTCTCGCTCTACCTTTTTGATCTGCTTCCAGCTTGCGCAATTGCAAAAGCCCTGAAAAAGCCAAGTTTCTTTAAGCGGTAAGATGCTGAAATATGGTCATTAAATCCTGATGGGTTTTTCATTCTGCATCCCATAATTTTAAGGAGACCCAGTTTCTGAAATGCTTGGATAAATGCAGAAAGTATAAGAAGGTGGAAAGGAGGTCTCAAGGCAGCTTTTGAATCTGTGGGGCACTGAGTTTATTTACAAACACTGCAAGAGCTCATAAATTATCAGGGGCTGCCGTACTAAGGAAAGCAGACCCAGGAACAGAACATGGCAGGTTTGGGGGTCTGAGCAGCTTGGTGGCTGGTGATGGGGGCTTCTGTGGCTTCCCCCTGTTTACGTCTTGGGTGCTTTATCTGGCGAAAGCATTATCTTGAGAAAACTGCTTTTGCTCTTGGGCAATAAGGTGACTTACTTCTCGGGATAGAGGGTCTCATCAAAGAATTTGGACAAGAAGAGTTAGTGGTTTGTGGAAACTGTAATCTTTATTGACTGGGGTGGGCATGGAAAGCAGAATTAAAATGAGAATTGAAAAAGGTTCGGATTGATTTAAACCCAAAGAATAGTGAAAATGAAAAATAAGAGAGAGGCAGGATATTATAGTGCTAATAGTTCTGCCCCAGGATACTTGGATTTTGGTCCTGGTTTTGTGACTTAGAAGCCATGTGTCCTTGGGTAAGTCACTTAAATTCTCTGAGCTTCAGTTTTCCTGTTTGTGAGATGGGTTTTTTTTTGGGGGGGGGGTTGCTCATTATGGGCTGGGGGAAGAACATCACATGTGTTATCTAATTTAACCATCTCAAGAACCTTATGAGGCAAGAAGTATGATTGTTATTTGAAGATACAGGTAAGGACACTGAGACACGTCGGAGGTTGGACATTTCCTGAGTCTGTGACAGGGACAGGATTTGGAGACAGGCTGTTTAAGGCTAGTGTGTGAAAGCACTGTATACATGCTACCATAGAGCCACCCTGGAGACATAATCCTTGCCCCACTTACGAGATCGTGGCACGATCCAGTAAGTTAATACTGTGCAAAGTGTTCTATAAAATAAAAAGTCACCCCAGTGGAAGGTGGCATTGTTTTCAATTATCAGTAGGCTTCCTAGTGTTAGATGTGGTGAGTATGCCTGAGACCAGACTCAAGGGCAATGAGGCTACTTTGCATCGTGGGTGCACTAGCTTCCCAGGGCTTCTGAGACAAAGTACGGGAAGCCACGTGGCTGAGAGCAATCCACTCTTATTGTCCCACAGTTCTGGAAGCCAGACATAAAGGTTTTGTCACGGCCATGCTCCCTCTCAAGGCATGAGGATGTTCCAGGCCATCCTCCCAGATTCTGGAAGCCTCACACGTCCCTTGGCTTGTTCCTTCGCCCTGTATCTTCATGTCGTCGTCTCCCTGTGCATGTCTGTGCCCAGATTTCACCCTTGGTAAGGACAGCAGTCACGTTGGATTAGGGTCCACCCTAATGATCTCATCTTGATTGTCTGTAAAGACCTTGTTTCTGATTAAGGTCACACTGACAGATACTGGGGATTAGGACTTTAATATATATATGTTTTTTCTGAAGGTAGTGGTGGTGATGGGGATGTAATTCAACCCGTAACAGTGAGACAGTGCAGGGATGGGATATGGAGTCAGCCACACCAGAGTCCAAATCCAGCCTCCACAATTGACGAATGCAGGCGACTGTATTAGTTTTCTACTGCGGCTGTAACAGATTACACACGTTCAGTGGCTTAGAACGGTATATGTTTACTATCTGAAAGTTCTACAGGTCCAAAATCTGAATGGGTGTTCCTTAGCTAAAATTGAGGTGTGAGCAGGGCTGTTTGCCCAGCGGAGGTTCCAGGGAGAATCTGTTTCTTGCCTTTTTCAGCCTTCAGGAGCTGCTTGCGCTCCTTACCTCATGGCCTGGTCCCTTCCTCCGTCTTCAAAGCCAGCAAGATACTATCTTCAAATCTCTCTTGGAATTTGACTTTGGCCTTCTGCCTCTCTCTTCCATTTTTCAAGGATCCTTGTGATTCCATTGTCATTTTAAGGAGCCTTGTGATTACCATCTGGATAATTTAGTATCCTCTCCCCATGTCAAGAATTATTCTGGGAGAGTTATTCTGCCTCCCACAGTAACTATCCTAAACTCCCTCTGTTACTCAGGAATCCTCATGGTTTTATATATGTTGTTGAGAAGGTTGAAGGAAGTCATTCTCGTGATGAGCTCGGGGCCAGTGCCCAGCACGGAGTAGCAACTCATTACCTGCTAGCTGCTGATACAACATGCATGCAGGATTTTAATGGGAAGCTATCTTTTTAAATCCTTTGGGGGACCTGGGCAAATATTTCTGAGGTTTGTACGGATCCAAAGCAAAGCATAGGTGTTCTGTTTTCTGTGTGATCAGTAACGCTACATGTCACTAACAGAGCGGGGCTGGCACCTCATTTGCGTGGCCTACATTCCATTCTTTTGGTTTTCTTTCCAAATCAAGTGGCAATTGATACAGATTATGCATGGGAAGACAGCCAATTTAAGTTGGTCATCTTAATATAGTTGACTATTCCATTTTAGGCACCTCAGTGTCTTAAGACATTAAAAATTTTGTTTTTAATGTTTACTTATTTTTGAGAGAGAGAGAGAGAGACTGTGCTAGTGGGGGAGGGACAGAGAGAAGGGGAGACACAGAACTGGAAGTGGGCTCCAGGCTCTGAGCTGTCAGTACAGAGCCGGCTGCGGGGCTCCGACTCACGGACCTCGAGATCGTGACCTGAGCCGAAGTTGAACGCTCAACCGAGTGAACCAGGCGCCCCTAATGCCTAATATCTAAGACATTTTAATGGCCACTGTAGCACTTACTCAATCACCTCCTAATCCCCAGCCCCGGTTTAAATTATTTTGGAGTGCTTAATGTATCTTATAGAAGCAGCCTGAAGCCATACCGATAGAATGGAATAATAAAAAATTATTGTTTTTTATAACTACAATAACAATATAAATAATTGAGCAATACTTTATAGTTTTACAAAAGGCTTTCTCATAGACTATCAAATAAATGACTGATTTGATGGTTCTACAAGCATCCTAGCGTGAGGATAGAGGTTGGCGCACTGGCCTCAGAATCAGACTGACCTGCTTTTTATTCCCACCATCACCCCTCGCGAACTTTGGGATCCCAGCCAAGGCATAGACCCTCTCTGGGCTTCAGTTTCCTCATCTGTTAAGCAAAAGAAACATTGTAGTTCCCTCGTGGGGTTGTAGTGAGGATCCAGTGAGAAAAGAGCCACAAAGCACCGGGTACAGTGCTCGGTGCCTCTCCGCGATGATCAATATCGGCTGCCATTGTCACTATTATCGTAAAGAGGTGTTGAAACTGAGCTCTACCAGTTCTAATTGCAGCTGTGCTTTCGAGTTGATAGAGGCTACAGTCCAAAGTGAGATGCAAAACCACAAGCAAGACTTACAAATGGAGGCGGACAAGTCTTGGGTTCTGACTCACTGTTGGCCACTGGCCTCAAAGAGGTTGGAAAGATAGATGCATGGGTGGGGGATGAGGAGGGAGTTGGCGGAGCTATGGTGGGGTGAGCATCTTCCACAGGGAGAAGGGTGGGAGGATTCTTCTCGGGGCCAGAGGGGCTGCAAGGAATTCACCCAGAGAATGTAATATGTGTCTCTGGCAGTTTGGGCAACATGATGTACTGGTGCGCGGCTCATCTCTAGAGGCCAGAGTGAGAGAGGCTGTCTAGCTAGTTGCGACAGAAAGAAGTGAAGGAGCAATTGTCACTGCCTTGGGGCCAGCTGCCCTCCCTGCATTTCTCTAGGTAGTGAGTCTTGTGGAGCCGATGGGGGCTGTGCTGGTGAGCAGTGGGGCTGTCTCAGATCTTCGATCTTAGATGTCTTAGATCCTGATCAAGATGGCCACCAGCAGGGGTGAGGTCCTTCCCAACTGGGAGGAAGCAGAGGTCTGGATCTCTAAGTACCTGCTGGAGGGGAAACATTGATCTAAGTCAACAGAACTACAGGAGAGAAATGCTCACCTATCAGGTGAGGACACCATGTTTCAGAGACGCAGAGAAGTACTCCTGGAGAGAAGTGGATGCTAGGTCATCCCAAGATGAGACACATTTCCTTCTCTCCCTCCCTTACACTCTGATCCAGGAGGGTCATAAACCATGATTAGCAGGTTTGAAGAGAAGGGACGAATGTGCAAGGTGGGAAAGGAGAAGTCAAACGTCATCTTGCCCCAGGCAGGCAGCCAGCCTGCTCAGCCAGCTGTGAACACGGAGAGGTTGTGAGTGAGGGCATAAAAGTGGAAAGTTTTATTTATTCCTTTGGACCCAAAGATATGAATTACCCAACCAAGACTGCTCCAATTACAGTTGACCTTCAACAACATGGGTTTGAGCTGAGTGGGTCCTCTTATACAGGGAGTTTTTACAGTACAGTAAGTATATTTTCTCTTCCTTAAGATTTTTTAATCACATTTTCTTTCTTTACCTTACTTTATTGTAAAAATACAGGGTATATAATATATGTAACATACAACGTCTGTTAATCGAGTGTTTATGTTATCGGTAAGGCTTCCAGCAGATGATAGCCGATTAGTAGTTAAGTTCTGGGAAGTCAAAAGTTATACGTGGTTTTTCCACTGTGTAGGGGGTCAGTGCCTCTAACCCCTGTGTTGGTCAAAGGTCTGCTGTACTTCAAAGTGTCCAAGGGATCCTGACACTTACCCTAAATCTGGTACAGGGGCCAGAGAAATCTAGTCCCGGGTGTCTGGGTGGCTCAGTCAGTTAAGCATCTGACTTCAGCTCAGCCCATGACCTCGCCGTTCGAAAGTTCGAACCCCACCTCAGGCTCTGTGCTGACAGCTCGGAGCCTGGAGCCTGCTTCAGATTCTGTGTCTCCTTCTCTCTCTGTCCCTCCCTCACTTGTACTCTGTCTCTCTGTCGCTCTCAAAAATAAATACACATTAAAAAAAAGTAAAAAAAAATAAAGAAAAGAAAAAGCCAGTCCCATGGAATGAACCGGAAAAGCCAGTGAAAGAAAGAACCGAAGCAGCTCTTTGATTATGTCCTACAAGTTATATTTGAGAGACGTAGTGATTTCCTCATTATTTCCGATAATAACCCTAGGGGGTAAGTATTACTGTGAGAAAGGATAATGTCTCCACAGATGAGGAGATCAAAGCTCAGAAGGTAGGCCTTGAACTCTGGATTCCTGATTCTGCTTGCTCCACCACACCACTCAGCTCCCTCATCCTGGCAGCGGAACCGAAGTCCGTGAGGACCCTGGAGCCAGGAGCCAGAAGCGGCCACTGGAAGACCTGGATATTACATCACACTGTCTTGAATAGTAACTAAAGGGAAGCAAAAACACAGAATCTTTGACCAGTCTCTCCTTCCACATCCTGCGGCGTCCATCTTGCTGAGATGATAGGAGTTGGCATGACTGAAGTCTAGGAAGCAGCCAGGTAGGGGGTCACCTCTGATCGTGACAGATTCCGACACAGAAACCTACTATCAACCTTGTATAATTCTGTCAAGGGCATCTGAAGAAGAGGAATATGTTTAGCTCAGAAACAAACAAACAGTTAGGGAGGCACATCGGGTCCATTGGTGAGAGAGGAAGTAGGTTTGTTGCCTATGATCCCGGAGGTGAGACGCAGGAAAGGGGGTTGAGTTCACAGGCAAACAGACTTGGGCTCAGCAAAATACCTAGAAGTCACTGTGTTCTTCGTGGAACCCCACAAAACAAGGAACTAAGTAGCTCTCTTTCACCTCTGACTTCTTCTCCACGTCTCTCCTCAGACCTGGTTTTTTCTGCTACCTCTCAGTCCCTCATGAGGGACTGAGGGTGGGAATGTCCTTCTAGATGAGAGTTTTGGGGGGAAAAGGGGATAGAGTGTAATTTACTTTCCTCTCAGGGGGATTACAGAAAAGAGGACAGGTTTTGGAATCACACGCCATTGGTTCCAACAGTGGCTCTGCTGCACATACGTTGGGTGACTTTAGGCCAGTTATTTAAACTTCCAGACTTAGTTTCCCCATGTGTAAAATGGGAAGAATAAACATCACCGGCATCCTAGTGTAGTTGTGACAATTAAATGCTTATCACGGCCTGGCACCTGACAATAGCAGGCACTTATGGGAAGATGGCAGTCCCAGAGGGCACTCAGGATTGGTGTCCAGTTTACAATGCTTAGAAATATTGAATAGAACTAAATGGTACATTCTATTCAACAAGGCAACATTACAAGTCCAAGTACCTAGTGTTGTTATTGTTTTTAAGTTTATTTATTTATTTTGACAGAGAGAGAAGGTGTGAGTTGGGGAGGAGAAGAGAGAGAGGGGGAGAGAGAGAATCCCAAGTACTGTCATTGCAGAGCCTGGGCTTGCAGTCACGAACCGCGAGATTGTGAGCTGAGCTGAAGTCTGATGGTTAACTGACCGAGCCAGCCAAGCGTCCCCCCAAGTACCTAGTGTTTTTAAAGAAGTGCTTTGATCTTAGGCATTGATGATTCTGAGCTTTGCTGTTAATATATTTTTTTTTTTTAAATCAAGTTCTTTTGTGCCAACAGAGAAGTGATAGTATATCTCATAAGGAAAACCACCAAGGGAAAACTTAAATTTTATATATTTGTTTAGTTCAACGTAATTATTTATGAACCCGAACTGGGTTTGAATTCCCATTTGGCTATTTCATTAGCTTTATGACTTTGGACGAATGACTTAACCACTTTAAATGTGTTTGCTCTCATAGAAAGGGCATTATTGTAACGGTTAAATGTAACAAAAATACATAGAGAAAAGCCTAATGGTTGCTGTGGTCTGAAGGTGTCCCCTCAAAATTCACGTGTTGAAATCCTAATCCCCAAAGGTGGTGGTTGTTAGTCAGTGAGGCCTTTGGGAGGTACTGAAGTCATGGGTTTAGTGCCTTGCGAGTGAGGCTCCACAGAGAAAGAACAGTGTCCCTTCCACCATGTGAGGACATAGTAAGAAGGAGCCAGTTATGAACAAGAAAGGGGGCCCTCAGCAGCAGGTGGCCATGCTGGTGCCTCCATCTTGGTGCCTCCAGATCTGTCAGAAACAAATTTCTGTTGTTTTTAAGTGACCCAATCTGTGGTATTTGGTTACAGCTGCCCAAATGGACTAAGACAATGGAATTATGTTTTCAAAACAATATATTTTCCGGTAACAGATTTATTCATTGTTCACTTTTAGCTGTTGAACGACTGGGTTGGGAGGCATCAGTGTGTCAAAGGTACAGAGTTGGAGAACCACTAATCAGTGGTTCTCCAGTAGTCAGAGACCAGTAATCAGTGGTGTTCTGGTCTCTATGGGTTTCCTGTTGCTGCTGTAACAAATCACTACAAACTTGGGGACTTAGCACATATTTATTCTCTTAAAGTTCTGGAAGCCAGGAGTCTGCAATCAGTCTCACTGGGCCAAAGTCAAGATGCTGGCAGAGGACCAGTTCATTTTGGAGAATCCAGGGGAGAATCAGCTTCCTTGCCTTTTGTAGTTCCTGGAGGACCTTCTTGGCTTGTGGCCCTTCATCCATCACTCCAATCTCTTGCTTCTATCAACTCTCTTATTTCTGTGGTCCAATCTTCCTTTTCTAAGGATTCTTGCAGTTACGTTGGGCCCACCTGCATAGCCCAAGATCATCTCCCCCTCTCAAAGTCCTTAACTTGTTCACATCTGCAAAGTCCTTTAAGCCATTGGAAGTAATGCTCACAGGTTCTGGGAATTAGGATGTGGACACCTTGGGGGACCTGGTAGAGGGCGATTCTTGTACAGGTTGGAAGCTTCTTTAGGAGCGACCTGTGGACACTTAGAATCTGTGACCGCAAATGAAAAACAAGAGGGAAAAAATGTACTTGTTAAAATGAAAGCATTTTCCTCTTCTTCTCTGCCCTGGGCGATCATGTTTCATCCCAACTCAGCAAACCTTTTATCTGTAAATGCATTGTCTTGGGGTTACGTTTCATCTAATTTGTACTAATCCATGGGCTGGTTGAGCCCCTCTCCTACTTTTTGGGGGCGTTCCCCCATTCTTCTGACACATCCCTTTTTTTGTACTTGCTTGCCCCAAACTGACAGGCCTATCACATTTATATAGCACTTTTCTGTCAGCACTGTTCTAAACACTTTGTATATATTAACTCATTGAATGGGATATTCTATGATGAATATACATCCTCATTTTTCAGATGGGGGAACTAAGGAGGCACCGAGAGATGTAACTTGCTCAAAATCTCAAGTGGGCATTGAGAGCATGCCTGGCTGTAGAACCCACACTTTAAACCACTAAATTCCACTACGTCTCTGCAAGACATTCTCACCAAATGGTCACTGTCTTCATAGAGCCCAGAAAGAAATGTTTTGGAGCCTGCTCCTATAGTTCTGTTCTGCTTTGTCTCAGAAACAAACAAACAAACAAACAGCAAACAACAAACAACAAAACAGAGAGAGAAAAGAAAGGAAAGAGACTGAGAGAAGCTCTCATTGACTTGATCTAGAAGTCGCCCCAGCCCATGGGTATGCAACATGCACGTGGGTGATACCACAAGCAAGCAGTTCACATATTTCATCGTCCAGCAGTTAAGCTAGTGCCAAGCAGATGTTGATAGAAGGATTTCGGAGAAACATCATAAAGTGATGATTAAGCTAAAAAGAATTTGAATGGTAAAAACTTAGCCTTAAATCTATAAATTTATGACTACTCTGTGCATTTGTGTAAAAAATCAGTCTTAAATCTGTAGCCGTGCCGAGGACTTGGAAAGACAGAATGGGTGGAGTGGGGAGAGGTGATGGTGTTTGTCCCCTCCCACTCCCCGACTTTGGCGGACCTCCACTCCCAGCGTAGAGGTGACAGGAAGTACAGGATGGCAGACTGCACGGTGGGTAACAATCCGGGTTCTGGGCCAGACTGTCTGTGTTCCAATTCTGAAACTACCTCTTATTAGCTATGTAACCCCGACAGTGCTTACTGAACTTTTCTGTGCCTTAGTTTACTCAGTAGAAAATGAGCCTAATAATAGTACCAACCTTAGGGTTTGTTAAGTGGGCTAATACCCATAAAGTCATTTGTCTCCCATGTAAATACTCTATACATGTTAATTGCTATTATTGTCCCCTTATCATACATAATAGTCTTGGGAGAATTCCATGCGTCTGGGAAGAAGGAGATGTTTTTGTTTGGATGGAAATCATAAGGGAGTCACTCATTGAGAGAAGGAGGATATAATAAACTGTCTTAGTCAGCTTGGGCTGCTATAACAAAACACCACACTAGGTGGCTTAAATAACATTTATTTCTCATAGTCTGCAGGCTGGAGGTCTGAGAGCTGGGTGCCAGCACGGCTGGTTTCTGGTGAGAGCCTTCCTCCAGGCCTGCAGATGACCATCTTTTCACTGTGTCCTCACAGGTGGAGAGTGAGAACTCTTATCTCTCTTCCTCTCCTGATAAGGGCACTTATCCCATCACAGGGCCCCACCCTCATGACCTCATCTAGATCTAATTTCCTTCCAAAGGCCTCACCTCCAAATACCATCGCACTGGGGGTTAGGGCTTTAACATCTACATTTTAGGGGCACACTGACATTTAGTCCATAATATTGGCAAATGGAAAACTTAAGAAGACGGTTTCAGATTGTGGAAATTGCTGTGAAGAAAAGGTTGTATAAGAATGGGCTCATTTGTGCCTGGAATTGGTGGGACAGGGAACCCTACTCCAGTTGGGTGCCCAGGTAGGCTGCTTTGGCCAGGATCTGAGAACAGAGAGATCAGGCAGGAGTATTGAGGCTGTGGCAGCAGGAGGGCAGAGGCCTTGAGATAAGAAAGAGCTTGAGTGTTGGGGAGACAGCAGCATAATAAGTCCAGGGAGGCTGGAGGAAATGTATAGGGAAACATGTGGTAGGAGGTAATGTCTGGGAGATGGGCAGGGGCTAGTGCGTGAATGACAGGGAGGGGGGTTGAGGCTAAGCACGGTGGGAAGACATTGGAGGATTTTAGCCAAGTGGAGACATGCTCTGATCTGTGTTTCAAACTTGATGTTGTTGTGCTAAGTGCTGTAATTTACGATTTGCATTATTACTATGGATAGACACATTTATTAAGTACTTACTGTATGCCAGGCATGTGTTGACCACTCTGCACACAAGTGATACGGAGTAAACTGGAAATTTCAACAGAAGCACTAGGACACTTTGGATATGAAATTCCAACGTGAGATGTCAGAACATATGCAGATGTTTAAGGGTGCAGGCATTAGATGGTGGGAAAATCCCCCCGTAGGATATAAAAGGGTAAAGAGCGTGGGTTTGTGAATAGGATTTCTTTGGAGGCAGCTGGTGCCAGATCCCTCCCAATGTACCCCCCCCCCCCCACTTAAAGGGCTTCAGTGAGACCACTTACAGAGTGGGTTGTCTGCTTGTCATTTGGGGGGCATGCTGAGATGGGGTCTGACATGGGAGAGTGGGCAGGAGGGAGGAGAGGCGAGGTGAGGGAGAAGGTAGTAGGGAAGTAGGTCAAAGGTATATGAATGGTGAGCTGGAGGTGCAGACTGGTCAGGGTCTGGGGTCATTTAAAAGGAGATTGCCCAAGAGGATCATGTAGAGGGACTGAGTTCCTCATGGGATGGACACTGGCTTGGGAAAAGGAGAAGATCTGAAGACAAGTCAAAATGTGATTGTTGTCTAGAACCGGACCTTCCAATTTCTGAATTGACACTGTATTTGAGATGTGATTTGAGGACATTTATGATCTAAGGTGCACGTGTTATGGGCCGTGCTTCAGACTGACTTCTACCAAGTACAAAGAAACAACATCCCCCCCCCTGCGCCCCCCCCAATGACATCATAAAGGGAAGTGTTGAGTTTTGATTCTAACCCCTGAAAACCTCTCCAACGTTACTAGTTATAGATATTTTATGGAAACTTCTCTGAGGTGGGTAATCTCATTCCCGTGGAAGAGGTGAAGAAGTTAAGGCTTAGAGAGTTTCCACTAATCAGAAGGAGGCCATAAAATTCGGAGGGAACCAAACAGGGTTTGAACCCAGAGCTTCTCTTAGTCTCTGTGCCATGCTGCTGAGGAAGCAATAAAGGACCCTGCCATGGCAGTCTGACCGTGAACTGTTGGAAATAGCTCATGGGTGGTGGGTTTTGATTTTTTTTTTTTTTTTTAATAAAGAAGGCCAACACGTCAAGTTGAATTTTTCATCTCTCGGTTGAAGATTGGCAAAGCTCCCCAGAATGAAGTGGGACTTCGGACCCACAGTTCAGGGTATCTTCGCTGGCATGTTACGAGAAGGCAGAGCTGGGTCTTCAGGAAGATGAGGAACGTGGGGGTGCTACTTTCTTCCCACCTCCCCCCCGACCCTCTTCCCCGGCTGGTGTGTGCTCCCTGCTGCTAGCTTCAGAACTCGAAGTTCAGGGCCGGTCCTGGGGGCTGTTCATCAGGGCCTTCGTCTTGTGGACAATGTGCTGAGCTTTGCAGGCTGGGGGAAGTTCATAAAACTGCAGAGCCCTGCTGGAGAAGTGAGGAATTGTACTTTTCAGAGGGGCTCTCAGGTACCCCTGAAGCATGGCCTGTCAGCCTCTCCCTGCTGTTCCGTTAACCTTTCTCGGGGAGCGTCCCGAAACCAGCTTCATTTGCGTGCACCACCAACTCCAGTAAAGCCGTTGTTAAACACCCATTGTTAGGATCATGACTATCAGATAAATAAAATACTGCTGTATATTCAAGCATGGCCTTTACAGCATTATATTAAAACAATAAATCAAGTATCACGGACTCAGCGTTTGAGCCAGCTTTTATTGCATTATTCCATTCTCTCCATTATCCAGCTTTAAAATCCCTCCCCCTGCATTTATGATTTTGAAACATTACATCAGTTATGTCCCCATGGCACTTTAATCTAATCCAAAACTTTAAGGGGGTAGGTAAGTGTTTAGGACACCGGGCCAGGCTCTGATCATTTTATGAAACCGTTGTTTTATAGAAGAACATTACCTTTATTACCACATTTCTATGGTGTGTTTGGGGGGACAATCTGGTTACAATTACAAATAGCATTTTTTAAGAGCTGCAGTAGAAAGGCCAGCCATTTGAAGAGGAGATACGGCTTCCTCAATGGGTCGTAGCATATTGGTGCAAGATGTCAAAAGGAAGCACGTCGATACCTCAGCCTGGCGCTTCTCCCCGGGGATTTTACGCTCACTATTGGTGCAGGTGGTTCCAATGGAAACACCTGACTTGGTTCTGAGCCCTGAAGTTCTGTTAGTAATTCATAGCACAATCGTCACCTATATCAAAGAGAGCCTTTATGTACTGGCTAATGCGGTTTGTTAAATTCACCCCAAACGAACTGGATGCCATTAAACCTTTAGAGTAATGGATTCTTTCTTACAAGATGGGAGGTCAGACTCCTGGGGGAGGGACTACATTCTGCCCCTTTGCTTCCCCACTTCTCAGGGAAGAAATGGGTGTCTCTTTCCATCAACTTCAAGCTGGTACCAATATCCATGTTTGCTGTTCCTCAATACGCGTTCCTTTTATTTACTTTGTCTTGCGGAGATAGTGCATAGATAAAAACGTCTTTAAACAATAACCCAAACTATGTCAGGAGGATACTGTTTAACATTCAAGTGGCCTGTCTTTCATATGAGCCTCTGGGAAGCCAATAAATGTCAAAGAAATGTCAGATTGTGTATGTATTTATTGGGCCCATAGTGCGTTTCTGAGGAGGCTTTGTGGCATTTGGTTATCCCATTCTTTGAAGGCATCACACAGAGTAGGTGCCATAAATACATCAAACGAATTTCAGCATCCACCTCTGTATACTCCACGGTCCAGCACTAGAGTGTGCGAGGTTCTTCTCCCTTGGGGGTTTGCTTTGCCAGATGATTCTTTTAGCTCTGATATCAAAAGTAGGTGGGCAGACACGTCCCCACAATCAGTAAAGGCCCACGTTTGGATGGTGTTTGATGTTCCTCTCCCTTTTGGTAGAAACCTTTTAATGTTGCATGGAAATAAGCTGCCGGGATTTGTAGCAAATGCTTGGTGGGCGAAGGAAGGTAGGCAGGGGAGTGGGCGCTGTGGAAGAAAATTGGGATGACCATTGGCATTAGCAGCGGGTATGAGCAGGGCTTTCAAGACCCCTCTGGCCCCTACTAGGAAGATGCATCTTTCTCTCTGCACCTGTACAGGAAGACCCCTGAGTGCCTGGCCTTTCCGAGGCAGCGTGGCCTTCGAGAATGGAGTTGAATTCACAGGCAGCCAGCTTGGATATCTGTCTTTCTTCTCTTTAGCAAAACTGGAAGAGAATGTGGCAAACTTCTCATGAAAAAGCTGCATCAATCTGAGAAATAAATTATTTATTTTTTGATTCCTCTTCCTACACCCATTCTCTCAAACGACCTGAATTCTACAGCCCCAATTTTTCCTCTTCTTTAAAAAAAATTTTTTTTATGTTTATTTATTTTCAAGAGAGAGAGAGACAGAGTGCGAGTAGGGGAGGGGCAGAGAGAGAGAGGGAGACACAAAATCTGAAGCAGGCTCCAGGCTCTGAGCTGTCAGCCCAGAGCCCAACATGGGGTTTGAACCCATGAACCGTGAGATCGTGACCTGAGCCGAAATTGGATGCTTAACCAACTGAGCCACCCAGGCACCCCCAATTTTTCCTTTTCTAATCTTAAGAAACCCAACGTTTCTGAAGTGCCCACCATGTGACTGGCACGGTGCTTAGCCATTCACACTTATGTTATCTCTAGATAGGCCTGCAAGGCACGTGGAGCCTATGGTGCCATTTGACTCATGATAAAACTGAGGTCTGGTTGGCCTACGTAACCTAACCTGCTCAGTGCCAAAGCAAGGGTTTGAACCCAGGTTTTTCCTGGCTTCCCACCTATTACCTCAGGGCAATGCCCAGAAGATACCTGCTCCTGACTTTTGGGGCCGTTCTAAACAAATATAAATACCTGGGCAATGTATTCAAAGCTGTTCAGTTCTGAGGTCCATCCAGAAGCAGAATCCTTACAGAGGTCTTTAAACCACACCCCCTGTTTGTCCGACAGGTTTTTTTTTTTTTTTTCTTAATAGGAGATGGAATCCCAGTTTTTTTTACCAACACATGTTATACAGAAGAGGCAAAGTCAATCATTAGTCAATGCATTTGAAGGCAAAAAGGATGGGGAGTGGGGTAAGTTGAAATTGAGAAGAGTTTGGCTAACTCTAGTAATTCCGTTGTACGTTACTTATTTGAAGCCTTAAAACAAACAAACAAAGCAGAGTCTTGAATGTACAGATTATCCAGGAAGAACATTAAACACAGTGATGCCAAGAAGTTAAAGGCTGGGCATGTCCTGTGTGTAGAACACACTAAAAGATTTCAAAGAACTTTTTAAGACTGTCTCTCTGGTAATAAAAAGAGGGGGGCTGAAGCTACACATGGGCAGTCATGTTTGTAGAAGAACTTTGGAATTTTGTGAAGAAAACTTCTTTGGAAGGAGACTCCATCAATTTAGTTTTATTGTTAGAATCACCCTTTACTCCCCCTTTGATAAACTGCCCTCATTTGTTGTTTCTCTCTCTTGTCTATCATGAATGGTTTTGCAGTTGAGTCCACCTGCAGATTGTTCTTTGGTGTGGCCTCCTCCAAGAGCGCTCAACCTCTTACCCAGCAGGCATTCATTCAGGTCCTGAGCTAGACATTTGCTTATATGTCCTCCTGAGATATTCCTCCCTTCAAGAATTCTAGTGACCACACTAAAAGGAGCATTCTTCACCCTAGAAGACAAGGGATACTTTCTCGCCTTTTCTCTGGAATTGCACTAATGGCAAATTTGGTGCCAAATGCTCAGTGAAATTGTTAGACTTAGAAGAATCTTAATAATTTGGACCTCACTGATGTAGACTGTATTCCAAGTCAGACATGTGCTTGAAAGGTTACATTCATTGCTATTAAAAACTAGGCTGCGTAACACATGCTTGATTTCCCCTGAGAAAACATTTTTGAAAGTTCATTTGACACCTATTTCCATATCAATAATCAATGTGCTGCTTACTGATAATTTAAATCTGATTATTAAAACAAATCCAGAAGGAAATTGACTTGCCAATGTGTAGTGATCCTGTTTTGGCTAGAATGTATAGTTGTACTTAATAAGCTTGCGTATCTTTGAATATCCAGTAATTCAGGACTTTGACCAGTCTTGGTCAGAATTAATCTAATTAATGAGATTTTTCTGTATTTCAGTGTTGACAGCTTCCTTTTCATATATTTAAATTATATTCAGTAATTTTTATTCCTAGAAATAAAAACAGATTACACAGGGCTTTTGGAAATATTGACAAATGACAACCCTGTAGTGTTTAGTAAGGAAAATTGTAGTTTTTAAAAATGTTCCTTTTGTGAGAGAGAGAGAGAGAGAGTGAGTAGGAGGGGCAGACACACACACACACACACACACACACACACACACACACACAATCTGAAGCAGGCTTCAAGCTCTGAGCTGTCAGTACAGAGCCCGACATGGGGCTTGAACTCACAAGCCATGAAATCATGACCTGAGCTGAAGTTGGATGCTTAACTGACTGGGTCGTCCAGGCACCCTGAAAGTTGTAGATGTTTTGAAGCTCATTTCTTCATCTTGGCCAGTATCACAGGTTCATGATGGTTGATTTTATGAGTCAACCTGACTGGGCCATGGTACCTAGATAGTTGGTCAAACATTATTATAGATGCTTCTATGAAGGTATTTTTGTTTGATGAAATTAACATTTAAATTGTTAGACTTTGAGTAAAGCAGATTACCTTTCGTGATGTGGTGGGTCTCATCCAATCAGTTGCAGACCTTAATAGAACAAAGATTGGTCTCCGAGCAAGAAAGAATTCTGCCAGCAACTCTTCCCTAAGTCTCTAGCCTGCTAGCCTACCTTGTAGATTTTGGACATGCACCTCCATGATTACATAAGCCAATTCTTTAAAATAGATCTCAACCCCATCCCCCAAATATACATACATCTATAGATTTTTAGATATAGCTCTAGTTCGTTCTCTGGAGAACCCTGACTAAAGAGACTTTTCAGAATATTAACTGTCTGAGAAAGTACCCAGCATCATGCTTGGCACGTTTTAGAAAATGATTGTTTTAAGCTTTGTATGTGTGGGGAGTTGGCCGGCTTTAAGGTCTGATGCAGAATGCCATTTAATGAAGTTTGTCTCTATTTTCTGTTTGATGCTTGTATCGTATTTAGCACAATGGTAATGGTGAGTAAACATATGCAAGAATTTTGTAGAACACCTGGATGAGAGAGGGCAAAGCAGTCCAATGGCACAAAACCAGAGAGAAAATAAACTTTTATTTTGTGGCAGGATTCCATGCACAGGAATGGTTTCAGGCAGTTTCTAAATGTCACGCTTAAACTAGCACATGTGAAAAGTGGGAGGGAAGAGGTTGTTGAACTTAAATAGAAGATGTTAATTTTTTTATGTGTTTAAGGGAACTTTGGAGTATTTATACAAGCACAATTGGCCTCCAGTGGATAGTTCAGATAATAAGAGAAATTCTGGTTTTTGTGCAATCAACTAATAAAATGTGTAATGTTCCTTTTATGAAATAGTATTTTTTCTTCATGAAGGTGATGCATTAGAAAACATAGACAATTTGGCAAATATGGAAAGATGCAACATAGGGTGGGAATCACTTTTAAAAGATGATCATTATCCATATTTTGGGGTATTTTCTTTCTGTCTCCCCCCCGCCCAAGTCTTTCTTAGTGTTTGGAATTTACATGGTTGTATTATGTTATTATATATAAAATCATTTGTATTTCTTTTTTTCTGTTTATATAAAATAAATATTTATTGAAAATGTATGGAAGTGTTGCCACTTGTCCAAGGAGAAGTTAACCTCCCTAGAAATCAGAAAAAAGACTGTAAAAATTTAAAAGGAAAATCTTATTACTGTTAGAACATTTTTTTCCTTCCTGGGTAGTTGTTAGCATCTCTGCGAGTTTCTCTGGGCTATAAAACCGCAGTGGTATTTCAAAGGGGAGGGGTCCAGACTAGTGGTCAAGTGTCCCAATTCCAGAGTCAGACAGCCTGGGTCAAATCCCAACCTTGCCGCACCCCCCGTGGAGTAAGCTTGGGTGAGTTTCCTCATCTGTAAAATGTAGATTAGAAAACTGCCTCTCTCATAATGGTTGCAAGGGTGACATGAAAACATGGGGGAAACACTGAGAACAGTGCTTAGAACATAGTAAATTCTTAACTGATGATCGCTTGTTACCAGATGACACGTGATTGTTTCTACTTACACCATTAATACAGTTTGCAAAGACATCAGCCCCTGGTTAGCGAGTATAAGGTAACAAGTGCTTTACACACATATCTTATTAATACAACCACTCATTACAACAGTTTGTGAGCTAGGCACGGCCATGCCCATTTTGTAGATGAGGAAACTGAGGCTTGGGAAGTAACTTAGCTTTGCCGAAGTCTAACAGCTGGTCAGTGGGAGGATAAACCACTGATTGTTCAGACCTCCTTGTGGCCTTTAAAACAAGGAAAATGCAGGTGTCTCCAGTCTCACCTGTGCAGGTGTGAGAGCAGCTCCAATTGGAGAAGGACGTGGAAGGGAAAGGAAAAGGGGGAATTTTAAAGAAGTTTGCCGTGATCTGCAAGTTCTGAGAATTCACATAAAGAACGGGAGTGATTCTGGAATTGATTTCAAGGGGCTGCACACAGTCTTGTGGCCCCACTACTCAGACTAGACCATGTGAGTTACAGATTTTTGATCACAGTGTTCAAAATCTTTCCCATTAAAAATAAGAAACAATAACCAAAAATGAGAGTGTGTGTTCTCCATGAGGAATTGCAGAAAAGGAAGACACATTTTCCTTCTTCAATTTTCTCTAGAAAATAAGTCATTGTATCTGAGAATGGTAGGGGAGAATTCGAGTCTGTTCCTATGCACGATTGTGTCATGTGCAAACAGCTTGTGAAAGAAACACCCAGGGTAATTTATCAAGGAAACTGCTTTTGACTCCATTCTTTTCCCTGGGGTTTATGAAACTTCAGCAGGTGGCATTTTGGTGTTTAGCATGACAAGCTTGTGAAATTGCAACAGCTAGCAAGGAGGGGGGCTGCTTTTGCGTATGAAAGAGAAGGGCAAGCCGAGACTCACATGGATTGAGCCTTTTGAATGCACGGGGTCCTGGGCTAGCCGCTTTAACATACACTGAAATTTATATCGAATTTCACACATCCAGTTTAATTGTCTCAGCGTTCATTTATTAATTCAGCCAATATTTATCGAGTGCCTACCAACGAGCAGATCCTAGGTGAGGGGCTGGGTTTACAAGGTGAGCTGGTGGAACTGGTGAGCAGGATAGCCACGTGGGTCTCTGCCGAGCTGGAGGGTGGTGTGAGCAGGCGTCCCTCCCTTGATGGGGTGTGCAGCTGCACTGCAGACATAGTGGCGTAAAGCAATACCCGTTTCTCATCCCACTGTGTCTTAGGTCAGAAGCCCCGCAGGGCTCTCCCGGCTCTCGGCTCCTCCGGGTCCCCTTCCCAAGCTGTCTCGGGTGGCGGCAACCTCATCTGAGGCTCTGAGGAAGCATAGGCTTCCAAGCACATTCAGGCCACTGGTAGGATTCAGTTCCTTGTGATGCAGCACGGAGGGCCCCCTTGTCTGGCTGTTAGTGGGTTGCTCTCTGTCACTAGGGCCACTTGTAGTTCACAGTCAGGGACCATCTCACATACCCCCCTCCCACCTCATCTCAGCTGGCAGTGAGACCCCCTCAAGTTAAATCCCCATCACTCCTTAAATAAATGACTCTCCCTCTGGGGGCAACTGGGTGGCTCAGTCTGTTGAGTGTCTGATTTCTGCTCGGGTCATGATCTCGTGGTTCATGGGTTTGAGCCCCACATCTGGCTCTGGCTGTCAGCTCAGAGCCCGCTTTGGATCCTCTGTCTCCCTCTTTCTCTGCCCCTCCCCAGCTCATGCTCTCTCTCTCTCTCTCTCTCTCTCTCTCTCTCTCAAAAATAGAGACGTTAAAAAAAATAAATGACTCTACTCTGCTATCGGCTAGAGAATATTCTCTGGCCTACCAGTTAACGCTCAAGTTAGGCTCACCCAGATAATCTACTTTTTTGATTAACCAAAAAGAAACTGACGGTTAACCTTAATTACATCTGCAAGTATTCTCTTTGCCATTTAATGTCACGAGTCACAGGAATGATCTCACCATATCTGCAGGACAAGGACCATGGGAGTAATAGAGTTCTGTCTGCCCCAGGGGATAAATATTTTCAGCAGTTCCGTTAATACTGTCAAGTACATTTTTGCTTCTTTTTCAGTTCTGATTGTCTCCTGGTTTCCTGCTAGAGCCTGAATACCTTGTATGTTTTCTAACAAATCTCTGGAGCCGATAGATGGGCATAGGTGCCCATGCAAATGTGCTACTCAGAGTCCCTGCTGCAGAGAAGGTCATTGACTGATGACTTTAGCCCCGAATCCTTCCCTGCTTCATGCAAAACTTTGTTTTCCAAGGGCTGCTCCAGAGAATGTTCCACAGAAACCTACTTTGGCTCATCATTTGAGGACTCCCTTTCAGCCTGGTTGAAACTTTCTAGAACCGTCTTGCGGTCTGAGATTTTCGTATCAAACTCCCTTCTTCTCTCTCTCCCTCACAGGGCCCAGACCCGCATTGCAGTCTGATGGCTTTCCTTACCTCCTCTGGACTATCCTGTTTTCCTCACAGGCATTTCCCCCAATAAGTCTCTTGCATATCTAATCCTGTATTGGCATCCACTTGCTGGAAAACCTGAGTCAATGCAAGTGTAGAAATGTCCCAGCTAACAGGTAGTAAGATGGGGTTCTGGGACTGGCTCTCTTACCACCAGGTAGCAAACAGGATATCGTTCTGACTGGGTTGTGGGGGGCAGATGGCCCCCCGGCACTGGGCGGACCACTACAGACTGAATCGTATTCCCTCCAACCTCATATGTTGAAGCCCTAACCCCCAATGTGACTGCATTTGAAGACAAGGCTTTTATGAGGTAATTACAGTTAAAGGAAGATAAGGGCGGAGTCCTAATCTGAGAGGGTTGGCAGCCTTATAAAAAGAAAATGAGAGACAGATTCTTTTTTTTCCCCCGTAACCGACTGACAAGTCTATTCAGCCGGATGCTCTTTACTATTTCCTGTGAAAAAAGGTTTCTTCCCTGAGAACGAACTGTATACTGGAGAAAGGGGACATTTTGAGGACACTTGGACATGGGGTCTGAGTTGATGTTGCTACTGAGAGACCAAAAGCATCGTCATGGCCCTCTGTTACAGTAAAGGCCTGAGGGGGCAGGTACTAAATGATGTCCTGGATAAAGTCTGGCTCACCGTGGCCCACGGGCTCCATGGGCGTCTTCAGTGGTCATTTCCATAGGCTCTGTCTGGACTGTTCCAGCCAATGGCTGAGCACAGAGGCCGCATGGATGCGGTCCCATTTCTGCAAGATGCTAAGACTCCTCTGACTGGCGACATTGGCTTAAGGACGCCCGGGCAGCCTGTTGCAACTTTTGTCAGACCCCATGACAGATGAGGACTGTGCACTCAAACCTTCCTTCTTCCCTGTCTCCTTCAGGCAGGACAGACCTGCCTTGTGGTCTGATGGCTCTTCCAGTTCTACCTGCTCCCCTTCCGCTTTCCCTCCCTGGCACTTTCCCCAATAAGTATCTTGCACATCTAATCTCCTTTTAGCATCTGCTTCTGGGAAAACCCAAATGCAATAGGACTTACAGGCAGGGCCTTGTTTATGCACATGGCTGAACGTGCTGTTCATTTGGAGTCTTGCTTGAGTGGCAGGTTGCCGGTCACACCACGTGCTCTTTAATTACTACAAAGCAGCAGAGGGGCGCCTGGGTGGCTCATCCGTCATGCGTCCAACTCGTCGTTTCGGCTCAGTCACGGTTCATGAGTTTGAGCCCCGCATCAGCTCTGTGCTGACAGCGTGGAACCTGCTTGGGATTCTCTCTCTCCCTCTCTCTCTGCCTCTCCCCTGCTCTCTCTCTCAGAATAAATAAACTTAAGAAAATTTTTTTAATGAAAAAAATATAAAGCAGCGGAGTAACATGTATTCTTAAGCCAGTAGGGCTGTGGTCATGTCAGGAGGTGATAAAATGCCACCTTTCCCCTTATATATGGGCTTGACAGCAGCTTGCTCAAAGACCTATGCCTGCTTTTTAGCTATGTGGGTTTTGCCGAAGAAGGTCTCTCAATATCTGGGAACGACTCCTTATCGGGACATGTCTTTTCCTCAGGTTGCAGCAAATCAGACCCCTTTCCCAGGGACTCAGCACTGATCTATTTCCTTCTGAAGCAATTCGTGATCTTTCTCTCTCCTCCTGACAACGTAGCTCCAAGTGCTGAGTTCGTAAACTAGTTTATAAAGAGACCTGCCCCTTCTCTTGCTCAAAGTGATTTCTCCAAGTTCAGGATACAGAGCTGTTATTACCTAGGTCACGGGCATGGCTTTTGCCACCAACTATTTTGTTTTATGAAGCTATGGTACTGTTTTTCCTGTTTTTTTTGTTTTGTTTTGCTTTTTTTTTTTTTTTAATGTTTAAAATGAACCACACACATGCACACAAAAGGAGTTAAGACAGCTGAGGGTTAGGAGAGGAGGGTCTGTAGAGTTGGAGTGGCATTCTGGTGTTTTGGGAAGACGCAGGTTCTGACCTCAGCCCAGGTGTCCACTGACCAGGTGCCGGGTGGTGAGTTTTGTAATGCCTACATGCCTTCATTTTCTCATTTGGAAAAGAAAATGATAATGCTACAAGGATTGGGGAAAGTAATTTATGTAGAAGCTCTGTTTATAAAGGAACCCCAAAATAATAAAGGTGAGGGAGCAGGGCTTCCTTAACCACTGGAAACCAGGAGGCCAGAATTATCGTGATGGCTGGAGAGCCCCCCGGGGGCAGCCAAGGGGGCTTGACCTGTAGGGAGTTTTTAGCGTGTGTTAAATAAATGGGAGCTAATATTTAAGCTTGCATGAGTCCTGTGATCCATTAATTTAGAGGTATAGACTCCTAAAAGTCAGGGCATTTGGGATCCACCGTGCCAAGGACAGGCCTTGCCCCCAATGAGCACTTCATCCATATACTGAATGGATGAATAGATAGTAAGGAGGTTGAGATGAAATCTACCTGGCAACTCAGGAAAGACCTCCAGTGGAAGAATCCATTCATTCCCCGAATCTGTGTTCTTCTTCCCAAAACATGAACAAAAAGGAGGCAGGGATGGCTTTGAGAGGAAGCCATTTGCATGCTCAAGTTCTCACCCCTTCGGCAAGCATTTTTGAGCATCATCAAAGCGCCATCCCCTGGGCTTGGTGAAAAGCGCCATCCCCTGGGCCGGAAGTGAAAGCAGGATAAGACTCTAGCCATGTCTCCAATAGCCGTCAACCCAGTCACGGAGGGAGGCTATGGCAGGTCCCCCTGGAGTCCTACCAGAGTAAGGAAGGGCTGGCGCAGAAGCGTCCAGAGGGGGATGCCCCTTGCAGTTTCGTCTGTGGGGTAGTAAGGTGAACACAGACAGTTTAAACAGGGAGCGTCCCCCTGAAGGTTCAACTCTGTGATTGAACCTGGTTGTGAGGGCATCAGGGAACTTTTCGTACGTGACGCAGCAGTAAAAGTACAGAAGGTAAGTTGTCTCCCAAGTGAAGGAGGTAGATGCAGCAGGCAACGCAACTCAGGCATGGTTATTACTTTCACCCGCCAAGTCTTAGAGAAAGGGCTGAGCTTGGGGATATGTCACGTGGAGTCCCAAGTTGGCACACCCATGTGTCCGAAGCAGTAAACACTTGGCAGAGTGGAGCCAGTGTCTCCGATTGACTCTATCTCCAGAGACTCTCTTCCAGAACCGGAGTAGAGATGTCCGAGTGGAGATACAGGAGGCCACCGCTCAGCTCTCAGAGCCATGGACGGACAGTTGGGCTCCATGGGGTTTATTTCTCTACTGGGTTGTGGGTTACTTTCCCTAGTTCCACAGCAGGAGGCACGTGAGAAATTGCTCGAAGAAGCTATTGGGTTTCCCTGAGCAGTCCGCTTCGTGCCCTTTACCAGCTGTTAGGGGGATTCTTCCTCATGAAGGCGTCTGTCCCTGCATGTGCCGTTTCTGGGCCACTCCGGGACTCTGATTTCTGCGTTTCAGGACAATGTGTGCACGAGGGAGCCCCATTTTACTTCCCAGGTAGCTCATCGCTGTATTAAGAAAACCATGAACGAATCCCTGCTTTGCTGTAACAGCCTGCCCCTCCCCCGCCCCATTCCCCAGACCCTCTTTGGCTGAGTATCTTTCTTTCTTTCTTCCTTAATACGTCCTCCTCTCCATTTCCTTGAATCATTTTATTTACCCTATAATCATTTTCTTTACCAGTTAATAAACTCTGCTTTATTTCTTTTTTCCCCTATTCAGTGGGTAATGTGGTTTCGATGAATTTTCTGTCATTTGCCTAAAAACGGTTATTAAGTTGTGCGGTAAGAGTGGCACGGGCTTCATCCATCGAGAAGGCTCCAGCTGGGTTCCAGGGGGCCTCCCCGCTATCATCTCATTTGTTCACCCAGAAAGTAAGTGGTGGCGTTGGAGCTCTCAAAGGCCATCGAACACAAGCCTTACCTCGCTGCCTTCACGCACGACAGGAGCCCCACTGCGTGTGCCCATTCTGATCCTTATCTGACTCACAAGGGTCACTTGAAGCCCGTCCAGGGCTGCTGGGCTCCAGTGGCTATGCACTTTATTTATTTATTTATTTATTATTATTTTTTAGACATTTTTAAACCTTTATTCATTTTTGAGAGGCAGAGAGAGACAGAGCATGAGCGAGGGAGGGGCAGAGAGAGAGGGAGACACAGAATCCAAAGCAGGCTCCAGGCTCTGAGGTGTCAGCACAGAGCCCAGTGTGGGGCTCGAACCCACAGACCGCGAGATCATGACCTGAGCCGAAGTCAGAAGCTTAACCGACTGAGCCACCCAGGC
This sequence comes from Acinonyx jubatus, assembly GCF_027475565.1. Taxonomy (NCBI): domain Eukaryota; kingdom Metazoa; phylum Chordata; class Mammalia; order Carnivora; family Felidae; genus Acinonyx; species Acinonyx jubatus. The sequence goes on along the minus strand of NC_069386.1, from coordinate 129,043,918 downwards.
GCTCCTATCTGGTTCAGTTTTAATAGCTAAACAGTACCTCATCATACCAATGTAGCCTAATTTCCTTCACTGATTTTCCCGTTCTTGATAGTTTAGGTCGCTTCCAACTTTTCATGATATATTCAAAAATGGACTGAGCTAAAATCTTTATGCACGGTCTTATTTTTTCCTTAGCAAAACTTCTTCCAAGTAGAATTATCGAGCCAAACAAGGCATATTTGTGAGGCTTTGAGAACATCCTGCCAAATTATTCCCTTCCCCCCCGCCCCCATCCCAATCCCTGGATAATTTGTGCCAGTGTCCACATTCTCCAGTAGTCAGAGTATGCCCATTTCTCCTCACCCTGAGATTTTGAGTAGGTAGGAATTTTGTGGTCCTGGACAGGCTTTTAGAAAGACAGCTAGCAAATGTTTGGAATCTGGAAGTCTGCATCTAGCTCTGCACGATGATGGGTGGGTCGCAAGTCTACAGTATGGAGTTTGGAGGCCCCCATGTAGTGCTTGGAACCCTACCAGCAGAACTATGCATTCTTCTAAACTTGCCCAGAATTTCCTGTCTCACGTTGCCTTTTCTGTGGCCTTCCTTTTGTCCTGACCACCTTTATTTCTGTACATACACCTTGTACTGAGTCCTGTGCTCATCTCTTCTGGTCTTGGATTTTCTGTACGTAGATGCTGCTTCTCCATCCTGACTTAACTTCTCTAGGGAGAAGAATATTCTGTAAATTCAACCTTACCTGGCACCTGACAATGTATACAGTAGGTGATAAATACCTCCTGACTCAGCCTGACTTTCAGGCTAGACCACAGCCTTATCCCGTAGCTATTCTTAGTAGGTATTTATAGGGTGTTGCCCAAGTCATAGAAAAATGGCAGTGTGGAGGGTAGGAGTGTTTTCATCCAATTTCTAGAAAATAAAACCATACGGTGCTGGGGGAGCCTTTTCCTAAGCCTTCTGAGAAATGCATCATGTTCTTTATTATCCCCTCAAGGAGTCATATAGCTTGTTATTTTCAAGCCGTGTTACATGGAAAACCGAAGCTCAAATCAACTTTGCCTCTTGTTGTCTCTCAGTTCCAGTCTCTTGATTTTATTTCCTGAGCTGGAGTCTGTAGGACGAAGGACGGTTCATAGGCTGAGTGGAGACAACAGGCTGTTTACCCCGGGGTTACTGGTGCCCAAGGAGGGCTAGCCTTCCTCCCCATACTCTATCCCACCCAGATGTACTCTTCCTCAGCCTTTGATCAGGCTACTTTAACTTTAATGCTAATACCCAGAGCTCTTGGAATTCTGGTCAAATAACTTCTCCCACTTTCTCTAACAGTGAATTATCTTTCCATGTCATTGAGTCTTGACATTACTGAGTGGGGTTGAGAGGACAGTTCTGTGAGCGATAACAAAAGACAGTTAAATCGGGATGGGGTTTATAATTTGAGAGTAATTTGATGTAGTAACAGCAGCGTGAGTCACATATGGAGGGAGAGTCGAGAGCAAGGGGCATGGAGACCACTCACACCCATACCTCGCCGACAGTGGCAATTGCCTGTGAGGTGTAGGACTCCGTGGGAAAGTGGGGACAGAGCGGAAAAAGGGAGGAGAATGACAATCTCTCAGGTCAGGCTTCGGGATCAACAGATTGACCAAAGTTTGTGATTTATTAGTTGGGAACAGCCACACTCAAGCGCTTAGCATTGATGGATATTTTTCTCATTACATTTCAAACATAGAAAATGGTCCTTTCTGAATGAGAAATCTGGGGCCATTTTAGTCATTAGTCATTTGAAACTTTCTCTCCTGGTGTTACAGAGAGGAAAAAAAAATGACAAGAACTAAAACACATTCCTTGCTCTGAATTGCTTATATAGAACAAAATGAAATGCTTAAGTTCAGTAACTCCATTAGTCTGGTGGTTTGCCTCTTTTTTTTTTTTTTTTTTTTCTTTTCTATTTCTGTTTTAGCGGCCTATTGTATTCAAACCTTTTATTATGTGGGAACAAAAATAATTGAATGCCTACTGTGCTGGGTACATATGTGTACATATTAACTCTTCAGTGGGTCCCTGTGGCACCTATAAAATCTAACTGTCCCATGATCCAAGGAAGGTGCTCAATTAACATTTGATTATTAAAAGGAGTGGACTCAAAGAATAACACCTCAACTCCACACAAATGGAGGAAGATATTCTGAAAATCCTGGGGAATTTCAGTGTCGATTTACCTTTGGGTGTGTCAGCATCGGATACATACACTCAGGATTCGTCCTGCCACGGGCCTGGCTGTAACCTCAGCTTAATTTGAGGCTACTCTTAGCAGCGGAAGACATACAGTTGGGTAGTCTGCAGAGAACCTTTGTCCCTGAGGGAAACCAAAATATGCCACTCCAAAATATGTCACTTTGGCTTAAAGATCGTTTTGACCCAAAGGCAATTGAGAAGAAGCAGATACAAGGAAAGCTTCCCACCTTCCCTCTATTTGCCTGAAAGCAGGACACAACTTTTCAAGATTGTCCCTCTCTCTCTCTCTCTGCCAAGAAGGACCAAAGTTAACCACAGGAGACAACTTTAGCTCCTTATCAGCCTGGAGATGGCACCAGAAGAATCTATATAACAAACTGTACTAACTAGCTTTTAACTACCATTAGTTTCTAATCTATTTACCTTAATACAGTTTACCACCCTTGGAAACCTAAAATTATTTTTCTCTGTCTGATCATTTCTTTACAAATGTATTGTTCTTTGTTGGAGCTGCTCCATAAGCCTGAATTCTAAGCCACTTTTCTGAGTGACTCATCTCTGAGTATTCTCACGTGTTACCTATGTAATATACATGTTAAAACACTTGTCTGTTTTTCTCTTGAGAACCTATCTTTTATTACAGAGCCCCAACTTTATAACTGTAGTAGTTTATAAGAGTCATAGATGCAGCCATAGCATCTGAACACTGGAGCTTACATGGGCTTTATTCTGCATGATCTCATGGGTCTTCTGAGCAGTAATAGGAAGTAGGAGTTATTTGCTCACTTCCCATCAGGAAATTGAGGCTCAGAGAGGCTAAGGGACTTGATTGAGTCCACTCAGGATGCCATACTATCAAGTTTGAACTTGGTGCTGGACTTTTGACCTCGCCTACCAGTTCTCTCTTTATTCTGGGACAACATAGAAAATTGGTGAATGGGAAGTTTTAGGGGGCTGGTCTATTTACCAAGGGCTCATGGACAAACACAACGAAGAGTTGTATGTCTTTGGGTTAGATGTCAGCTTGTCTGGGGTACAAACTGCTCTCTGTGAAAGGGACTTGAAATTATTAAAATCTCAGAGAATATCCACAGATGAACTTGGCTTTCACACACACACACACACACACACACACACACACACACACACACACTCATCACCCCTTAAAGGCACAACAAAAAGCAAACGACTTATTTAAGCTTCAAAGCTTATTTTAATCATTTTGATAGAAATGTTTACAAAACGAGGTCAAATTTATCCTGTCTTCTTAAACAGATTATATGAAGTTAAGTCCTAAACTTTGTGATGGCAGGAATTGTGTCTATTTCATTCATGTTACATCCTTAACACAGAGTAGGTATTCTATAGACATTTACGGTATGAGTCAATAAATAAACAAAAAAAACCCCCACATTTCAATAGAACATAAAAATTTAAAGAAGTTAGCATGTTTTGGGTGGCGATCTCTTTTTAAGTCAATGAAGAGCTCTACGTGTTTAGTTTGTCCGGCACCTTCATTTTACTTTATTTTTTAAAAAACTCATTACTCTCATTACTTTGCTCTGGAGCTGCATAGAAGCACTTTCTCAGCCATAAATTCACAGTTGCTAAACTCAGCTAGAACCAAGTCAAGTGCTTCTTCAACTCCATCTGATTTGTGTGGCCTACAGCACCTTGGATTATTTTTCCAAGTAAAAGGAAACCATTTGCTCGCTGACAATCCACTAATTTAAATACACCTTCAGGTATGGATTTTCCATAAACCTGGTAACCAGCCCAGCCGGTTTGGCTTTTAATTCTGAAATTTATTGGCTCTTGCTAGCCATTTGCAGATACGAGCTTATTCTTAATTGTTCATTTTTATTCTTACCCCAAACATAGTAAATCTTAATAGCTGTGCTTCCAACATTAAGGGGGAATGTGGTAGCTGTAGAGAAAAGTAGTCAAAAGCACATTAGATTAGCAACAATATAATAATGTTTCCAAGCTGCTCATAAGAGCTTATATTGACTTTCAGAATAATCGTACAGAGACGGTTTTTGAAAGGACCCTCCAGATGGATACCTTCTCCCCACCTCAAGATTGTCATAACATGTTTCCTCTTGCATCTCTGAGTCATTCAGAACTGTGAAAATTCTATTTTTCCACTTTAATTATGGAACTGGATGAGAATGTATTCTGTTGTTCGGCAGTATTACTAACGCACTCTATTTGTTTATGGCTCTTTGAGAAAGCCATTTTAATAAGGTCAGATTTGCAATTTAAATGAACTTTAATATTTCTTGCAAAGGCTGGGGCTGCTTATTTATGCGAGGGGTGAGCACAGTAGAAATTTATGGCTTGAAAATATGTTCTCCTGTTTTCTTTTCCAAATGGTGCATCTCAGGTGATAAACGTTTTCAACTATATTTATAATTTTTTTCGCGAAAAGGGCAGAAAATCCAAATCAGTGAAATAAATCATGACTCTAAATGGGGTTGTTAATACTGTATTTTTCTGCTTTTGCCATTAAAATATCTACCCCAAACCCCTATTGTATGCATGAAAAAATATCACTCATCTGCAATCCTGTGGGTGAACTCTTTGTTCTGGAGCTCCTATACCACACAAACAGGCAAAACCACAACATAACACAACGAAAATTATCCTCTAAACCTTAAGGAGTGGCCATTTATTGAATTATGCAATTGCTCTTGATGAACAGAACCCTAAGTAAAGAATGGAGCCTCGACGTTTACCTATCGGAGGAATCTGTGACTGAGTGTGGGGCAGGCCGCTTTATACCATATCCCTGCAACTCAGGGATCAGGAGCAGCGGGCTTTAGAGGAATTCATTTAATTGGCTGAGAAGTTTTTTTTCTTGATTGGGGTGATGAGAGCTGGAGAAAGTGTTTACAGATGATCTGGTGGAAACACAAAGACCAAGACAAGGGTGAGAAGATCTAAATGTAGCTTACGTCGTAAATGCTTGTAGGCACCCACGTGGAAAATATTTGACTACATTGGGATAGGATGACTTTTACATACTTTCTAAACCAACGTAAGAAGAAAAATGAGATGAGTTGCATACTTTAAATTCTGTTAGCTTCAAAGGTTCAAATGTATCTGCAGACATGAAAATCGGTGGAAACTAAATCTCTGTGAAATTCCTTCCTCCCTCCCTCCCTCCCTCCCTTCCTTCCTTCCTTCCTTCCTTCCTTCCTTCCTTCCTTCCTTCCTTCCTTCCCTGCCTTCAATCCTGCCTTCCCTGCCTTCCCTGCCTTCAATCCTGCCTTCTTCCTGCCAACAAATTGCTAAATTCAGTTTCATCTGTTTGAGAGGCTTAGCATTCTCTTGAGTCAGGTAAGCTTTAGGCTGCCATCTTGTCTCCTTGCCTGCTCAGCCAAGCCTCAGGGAAGAGGAACCTCAATGATCACTTACATTTCCTCACCTCACACTTGTTCCTCATGTTACATCCTTCCCACGCCCATTCCTGACATTTTGTTAAAACTCTTCTTGCCGAGTCCAGCAAGACCCCCAAACTAGAAAGCCAATGAACATGCTCTGTCTTTGGGTTGTGTGACTTCTCTTGGGAATAGCCCTGCTTATATCGGTTGCTTTATGCTTGTGCTTCTCTTCACTTAAAAATCTTGGTTTTTCTCATGTATCTGTGGCTTCTTGATCTCTCTCAAGAGTACTGAGAGCCTAAATGCTCTGTCTCTCACAGTGCTCTCGGGTCCTTTGCTCCTCTTACCCCATATACTTTTCTTACTAACGTCATCTGTACTCATGGCTTTAGCTATCACTTACAGGGAACATGAGACATAGGGTTTGGTAGTGTCCTGAGCTGGGCTGACATGGTGGTTCCCACTGGTTTCTTTGCTTGCCACCTCCACGAAAGGTCCCTAAATCCATTCACCCAACCAGAAGTTGGAGTCATAGACCCTTCTGCTTGCCCATCCCATAGCCAATCAATACATCGTCACTTTCCAGCTCCTTAAAATGCTCTCAAATGCATCTCACTCTCTATTCCTTCTGTACTTGTCTTGGTCCCTGTTACCTATTATCTGGATCCCTCCCTACCTCCACTCAGGCCTCATTCTCAGAGCCATGGTTTATGCTACACCGAGAGACAATTTCCTAAAATATAATACCTGGTCGTGTCACTCGTAGTCGCACCTCTAATGGTCATCTAAAGGTTTTGGTACAAATTCCAAGTTCCTTGACTATCTCTTTGTTATTGCTTTCTTTTTAAATATCACCGTCCAAGAACATACAAAGAGCTTGGTCTGTACCATACTTTAGTCTTTGGAGTTTGTCAAGATATCTTTTTGTGGGCTTGTACAGAATGAAATTCTTTATTATTCGACCAGTGTTGGCTTGAAAAGAATAATTTTATCTAACTGTTTTTATTGATCAAGATTAGACTTCACTTTGATTTTTTAATCTGGAATTTAAATTTTTCTTCAAACCCAGGAGATTCAAATGTTGTCTTTCTTCTTATTTTCTTCTCCTGTATCCTATTAGATATACGCTAGATGGTTTCATTCTCTTCACTACATATTTGAACCTCTTGTTGACATTGTTTATCTCTTTATATGCCTGCGCACATTTCTTTCTAGTTCATTGATCTGTTGTTTAATTTGCCCGTTGCGTCTTGGATTTCAGTCTCAGTGCATTCATTTTTTTCAGTTGTACTTGATTTTTTTAAATCCATTTTTTAAAACACTATGTCTTTTTCTATCATTAATGTTTCTATTCTTTCTTTTGTTCTCCTTAATGATTTTAAGAATACTAGATTTTAGTATTTAGGTATCGCAGGCATTTCTAATTTTTGGAGTACTGATTCTACTGTTTGCTGCAACTGCTGATTCTTCTTAGGATGGTATATATCTCCCTTTGATTTTTAAATTTTGATTGTGAGCTTGTCTTCAGTGGAGGTTTTTCGCCTGTGGTGGTCTTATGTATTTGAGCTATGGGAATATTTCCTGTGGGAAAGGTTTGGATTTTTTTTTCCCCCTGGACCCAGAAGTTTCAGTTTCATGAAAAGTTTTGATGTTAATTTCTCAGCTTGAACCACGTATCTAAAGTGAATTTGAATGCTGCACCTGTCTTAATTCAAGCTGGTTGGTATGACATCCTAAGATATTTTTCTCTACCCAGAGCTGGTATGGTGATAAAAAAAAAGAGAAGGGGCAAGGGTGGATTTCTGGAATAGAGCAAAGTCTACTATAAAAGCAGGCAGAGGTTTAAGAAACAGGGAGGGGACAGAGAAAGGTGTTCCCAGAGACTGAAGGAAGGCCAAGGGAGAAGAGGATTTCAGTAAAAGATGTGAGTTCCACTGGGTTAAATTTAGCACATGTAGAATTTCCAGTTAAATTCGTCCTCACCAATTAATTCTGAATACTGCTGAAGGCTGACCTTTTACGATCTGCCTTCGTGTAGGCTCCTTTGTGGGACCTTTCATATGCTGGAACACCATAAACTACATGAAGGACCTAAAGAGTGCAGTTGTACACAGGATTTGGAAACATCAGTCAACAGGTCAACACAGATGACAGAAGTTGTGTGATTAAACTATTCCTCCTTGAAGGCATTTCTGCCAGTTGAATTAAATTCAGACTGAGTTTGACATTCAAGGCCTTCGCCTGTAATGTCACTCAGTTATATTCACGAATGTTCCACCATCACATCTGCTTGCTTATTGACCTCTATGGGGGCCCAGACTGAAGGCCAAGGTCCCTCCATATAGCAAAGCCTTCCCTGTCTCAACTTGCTGAGTGCTCCTTTAAATAGTATCTCCTTGGGTTGCCTGGGTGGCTCAGTTGGTTAAGCGTCTGACTGAAGCTCTGGTCAGGATCTCACAGATTGTGGGTTTGAGCCCCACATCAGGCTCTCTGCTGACAGCTCAGAGCCTGGAGCCTTCTTCAGACCTGTGTCTGCCTCTCTCTCTCTGCCCCTCCCCCACTCACCCTCTGTCTCTCTCTCTCTCTCAAAAATAAATAAACATTAAAAAAATAAACAAATCCCACACCCTTTGTGAAGCTTTTCTAGTTTTCCCTAAACCAGTTATGATTTCCTTATCCCCTGAATTCTCATAATCTCATGTTAGCAATCCTCATCACCCCTGTTTGACCTTACATGTTTTTCCCTATCTGTGTAAGTGTCCTATGACCTCTCCCACCCTCACTTTTACTTTCTGGAGGGTAGACTCCAAACCATCTTCACCGTTGGGACACCCTGGTATCTAGAATCATGACATGACAAAGGTTTGATACATGGCTGATAAATGAATTTATAGAGGAGTATGAAGGTGATGTGCTTTGTGCTTTAACCTTGTGACGAGGTCTAGGATCAGAGCAGTTGATGCATGGAGGGTGCCAGGGTGGACCTTCAGAGTGTCCAGGAAGCTCCGTGCAGAGGACTGTAAAGACAGTCACTGTAAAGACACTGTAAAGACATCACTGTAAAGACAGCCATGTTGAGACCAGGGGCTTGTGCTCTGGGAAGAGAAGGGCTTGACGATTTGATTGAAGGTGCAGGCTATACCCTTTGGTGTCAGAATGAGGGAGGATCAGTTGAGACTTTCTGTGTATCAGCCGCCATGAACATAAGCCCATTGTAGGTGAGATGGCCAGAGGCAGAGAAAATATACACACTCACATATCCATACTTAATGCGTCTGTAAACGTAATATTTTTTTTAATTTTTTTTTTCAACGTTTATTTATTTTGGGGACAGAGAGAGACAGAGCATGAACGGGGGAGGGGCAGAGAGAGAGGGAGACACAGAATCGGAAACAGGCTCCAGGCTCCGAGCCATCAGCCCAGAGCCTGACGCGGGGCTCGAACTCACGGACGGCGAGATCGTGACCTGGCTGAAGTCGGACGCTTAACCGACTGCGCCACGCAGGCGCCCCAATGTAAACGTAATTTTTAAAAGACACACACTCCACATCTCAAAGCCTCCTAGTAAGAGGTTGAGGCCCCATATCTGAAAAATCCCATATTAGAGGGAAGCCAACCTTATTCAGAGAAGCATGTGGAGCAGCTGTGACCAAATGCCTGTTGTAGCCTGGTCTTGGCAATAAAGGTGTGTTATTGGAAACCTTACCACTTGCGCCCAACAGGATGAGTCAGCAACAAAGTGGTCACGCGAGCACCGGGCAGAGGTAGCCTGCATAGTTTCGGAGCAGTGATTGAACAATCATTGAAGCCTCCACAACTCACTTGAGTCTTGATGTAATTCATGGCAAAACTGTTCTTCCCACAGGAGTGTCCAACCAATGGCTCTACGTTTTCTCTCCTTTTGTATTTTCTCTTTTCTTATTTGGAGACAAGAGGGACATTTGGATAGAAATTGTTGATATTTATACTTAGATCTTACCGTCTGTCGAATATCCTCGTCAGCGGCAGCGAGGGTGAGGGCTCATGGCCAGGGATAAATGAGAAAGAAGCATGATGAACAGGATGGTCTATGGGCCAAAAGTCACTAGGGTACAGCTTTTGGATATGTTCAGATTTTTAAACAGCAGATTTATAGCCCTAATTATTTACTTTGAATTCATTTGTGTTCCTAGAGCCCGCAGCATCTGGGTGGCACCGACTGGCAGTGGGGCACATTGGCCTGAATGTATTTGTGGTGTAGATTATTTGCCTGCGGGGCTGAGTAATGAAAAAATTCCAGAAATAGAGGCGCAGGGTGGATCTGAAGGAGCCCATGAAACCCTGAGGTTTCTTGCCCACATGTAGTGACACATGCTCGTTGACCCAGAAGGGCATGTCTAACCCCAGCTTACTGGGGTAGCTCAGAGTCAGTGGAGACACATAGCTGCTTCATAAAAGCTGCCAGATGAGGAAAAAAGGAATTGCTTTTTAAACGACTTGATATATTTGCTGAGATCACAGAAGTTCAGGCCAGCAACAGATGTATTCACCTATCTTTTTAAAAAGAGGGATGATCCCTGAGATTACCTGTAGGAAGTTTAAGTGCATGGAGAAAAATACCCAACACATCTAAGAAGTAATGGAATCATGAGTGAATAAGCAGCTTGGTGTTGCCACAAATCAATCATCCAGAATGGGTCTGAAAGCTATTTAAAATTCACAGTGGAGGGGAACAAAGTCACTGCAATACATCTTGATTTTAGTAAGGCATTGGATGCCACGTCACAAAATTTTGCTCATGAAATTAATTGACACTGGTGTGGATATGAACACTGTCATAGCAACTGATAATTTTTAGGGGGTCTGTAAACAAGGCACGGTGATGAATAATAGTGTGCCATCCAGCCAGAGGTAGTTGATTAGTAGGGGTGCCAAAGAGATTGGTGTTAAGTCTGATCGTATGCAACAATGTTATTAATGGTTTCAAAGGGAAAGTAAAGAGAATGTTAATGAAATTTGCAAATTATACAAACCGGGGTGGTGCTGGAATAAATCCAATAAGAATGATGGATAGAATTTATTCCAAGAGATATAGACAGGTTCAATATATGGGTAATAAACAGCAAAATGAGATTCATTTTCAAAAAATGCAAACTAGGATAGATCAGGGGAAAAAATAAAAGAAAAAAATGATTCCCATAAGGGCACTAAGAATTTACTTAATTTGCAAGATGCTTCAGGGTCCTTTTTAGCGGGGCACCAACCTACCTCCCTACCTCTCTGTCTGAGTCATCTTTTCCTTTGTTGCCATCCCCTTGCACCTTGCTTCGTAATCCCCTTGAATGGTCTGTGCTCTTTGATACCTCTATGCTTTTGCAAATACTGTTCCCTTTGAGCAAATGCCTTTTCCTTTTATTTCTGTGTGTAAAATCTGATGCGGTCTTCAGGTCTCTTACTCATCGTTCATCTTTGTAGTATGGTTCTCTATGCCCCCGAGAACCACTTTGTCCGCTCAATGGCCATCTCGCTTGGTAAATGCTTTTATTGGGACTTTTGCCTTACTGCATTGTGACCACGGAGAGGGAGGAAGGGCAGTGGCTAAGCACATGGTCTTCAGGGTCAGAGCCAGGAACCCAGCCTAAGTGCCACATCAACCACTTATGGGCTGTGTGACCTTATTTGAGTTCCATAGGCCTTTCCAAGCCTCTGTTGTTCGGGCTATAAAGTGGGCATTGTCTTAATCAGTTTGGACTGCTATAACTGAATATCATAGACTGGGGCCTTTAACAACAGACACTTATTCCTCACAGTTCTGGAGGCTGGATTCTGAGATCAGGATGCCAGCATGATTGCATTCTTCATGGAGAAAAAGAAAGCGAGATCTTGTCTTCTCTTTCTTTTTATGTTTTTTATGAAAAAAATTTTTTTTAAATGTTTATTTATTTGAGAGGGAGAGAGAGAGAGAGAGAGAGAGAGAGCAGGGGAGGGGCAGAGAGAGAGGGAGACACAGAACTCAAAGCAGGCTCTGGGCTCCAGGCTCCGCACTGTCAGCACAGAGCCTGATGCAGGGCTGGAATTTATAAATTGTGAGATCAAGACCTGAGCCGAAGTTGGATGCTTAACCAACTGAGCCACCCAGGCACCCCTTGTCTTCTCTTTCTATAAGAACGTTAAACTCATCATGAAGGCCTCATCTTCATGATTGAATCTAACCCTAATTATTTCCCCAAAGCCCCACCCCAAATACCTTCACATTGAGAGGGTTTCAACATATGAATTTTGGAGGGAGGGACACAAACATTTGGTCCATAGCAGGCATTTTGCAAGGATTTAATGACATATATATAAAAGAGTTTGGCCAGTTCATAAGCTAGTTTTCACTGGCAAGTATGATTGTTCTTAGTAATAATGTTTGTTTAAGCCTTTAAAAAATTTTTTTTTGATAGAAAGAGATCACAAATGGGGAAGGGGCTGACAGAGAGGGAGACAGAATCTGAAACAGGCTCTGTGCTGTCAGCACAAAGCCCAATGTGGACCTTGAACCCATGAACCGTGAGATCATGATCTGAGCAGAAGTCAGATGCTCAATCGACTGAGCCACCCAGGCACCCCGCCCTTTGGTTTTTTAAATCCATGAACTCTTTGAGGTCAGGAAAATTATTCTTATTCTTTATACTCCTCCTAGTCCCTCATACAGTACCTGGTACCTTGCAGGGCTTTGAACCAGTGGGCCACACATTGGCATGAGTTCTGTCTGAAGCTATTGGAGCTGTTCCTTTTGCTATCTGTATTTTGGGTTTAGTAGAGAAATGGAGGAATTAGATAATTAAGCCCCTTCCCAGTTCTTTTTACAGGTGTTTCCAAGAAAAGCACTGACATTTCACCTGTGAGTTAGGTACTGTTTCAAACATTCGGTAGAGATTTCCCAGCTTATTTCTAGTGGGATCATGTCTGAAGGAGTATGTCCAAGTGTGGGCCAGATGGAACTAGAGGATGGGCTGGGGAACAAAAGCCATGTTAATGGTCAAATAGATAGTCTGGGAAGCAATGGGGGTGAGGTAAAGGCACTGGGAAGAAGGAAACACTGCAGTTATCTGATATGTGGGGCCTCTCAAGGTGGGAGCATGATCTTGAAACTTCATAAGTCTTGAAATTAACAGTTTTGACAACAAAGAAAAAGAGTAACATGATGCCAACATGCCTTCTGACTGGTAGAATCCCTCTGGCTTTGGATTAGTCATTTTGGGTGAAATTCATGGCCCTTACATGCATTGTATTACTGAAAATATAGATATGAAATCCCAGGTAGGTTGCAGCCAGCCATTTCCTGAGATAACAGTGTGCGTTGTTTGACATAAAGATATGCTAGAAACTACCCCGGCTTGCCCATATTTGCTCATCAATTCCAGCCACTGTCCCCACACATTTGCTAGAAATCTGGTATTAGTTAGTCCTTGCTGAGTAACAAACAGCTCAGCTAATGCTATGTGATAAACACAGGTTTCAGTAGGTCAGCTGCAGTTTTCCCGATCCAGGTTAAATTTGGCTGGGCCAGGCTGGACTCCAGCCAGGCTCATATCTACTCACATGGACTCTTCGGGTATGCTCTTCTCATGGGAGATGACAGGACCATAGGAAATTGAATCAAACCACACAAGTCCATTGAAAGCCTCTCTCAGCTAAGGAACATCAAAGAGGCAGAGAAGTATACATAGCTTACACCACTGGGGGATACTGTAGTTACATAACAACATTGATGTGTAATTCTATAAAATAGAAGAGAATGAAGAATCGGAAACAATAATGCGAGAAATACAATCACCATCCCACTTCTCATCTGTTGTTCATGCTCAATTAACTGGTGATAAAGTTTCCCATCCAATTCTTATCCTCTACCAGCCACAACCACCAACTCCAATCTAACCTCTGGATGTAACTCTATTTTTGAACCTTTCTTTAATGACACCATCCTCCAGCTACAATGGCACTGGCCTCATGGACTGTCTGTGTCTTCACGGAAGGCACTTGGAACCCAAGGACCCCTCTTCAACTGCCCTTACCACCCCTATCTTGGAGAGTCTCTGGGTTCCGATGGTAGGGCTAGAAAGAAGCTGTAATTTCTCATTAGCTCTGGTGAACTACCACTCCCCTAACTGACACTGAAGAACGAGGTACATATTTTACAATGTTTTTTAAAATGTTTATTTATTTATTTTGAGAGAGAGAGAGAGAGAGAGAGAGAGAGAGAGAGAGAGAGAGATGGAGAGAGTGAGTGAGAACGGGGGAGAGGCAGAGAGAGATGATCCCAAGCAGGCTCCACACTGTCGGCTCAGAGCCCAACACAGGGCTCTATCTCACAACTGTGAGATCATGACCTGAGCTGAAATCGAGAGTTGGACGCTTAACCAACTGAGCTACCCAGGTGCCCTAGAAGGTGCATATTTTAATCAGAGTTTCCTGGACTATCTTTCAGCACAACCTGGCATTACTTAAATAGCTCTTTCTGGTTAAGTCAGGGTGATTTCAAGGAAATGTTCTCAAACTTGACTTTGGATTCAACATTGGGTACAGATTGAAGAAGAAGAATCAGTATTTCAGAGGGATAGAATGGTATTTAGAAATAGGAGTTCAGAAGACTTTTTAAGTTTTTAACTTACTCTAAGTTCAAAGGTTTAGCCTCTACTAGTTGGGAGGCCAAAAAATAGAGGCTGGCACTCAGTTGGTGGGCAGGAAAATCTATCTGTTTTGATCTAGGACCCAGGGAGTTCAGTGATTCCTGAGAATTTCTCTAAACTCATTATGTTCTTTTCTCCCCTTCACCCTTTGTGGTCATGCCCCACTGACCTCTGCTTGTCCTCAGACCCACCAAACATCCACCCCTCGAGACGTTTGCAGGTGCAGTTATTTACCTCTGTCTTGAATATCCTTCCCTGACTTGACTGGGCTAGTTCCTTTGCCATCTTGTTTCCTCCACTTACAGGCTCCCTTCTCAGAGAAGCCTTTCTTGTTTACCTGTGTTGCATAGTTTCTAATTGCTCCTCAGATGCACTTCCCCCCTTCTCCACTCTGTTCTGTGTTCTGGGAGACAACACCAGGCTTCCTCTTGGGATCAAAAGTCAGGGGTTGAGAGAGGTTCAGGGTCCTTATTCCTTGAGGTCTCTCTCTGATGAGTCCCATGGGTGCTCTGTCATCTCTATCAGAAGCCACAGTCAACAGGATCTTTTCTGCAACTGCAGAAATCTTCCTTCCCCTGCTCTGTTGGGTTGGTAAAGGTAGATGGCTGGTTTTCCTCTTGCCTGCCCTGCCAAAGAATTTTACCACTCCTGCTACTCTTTTCAACCTTCCTCACGCTTTTTAAGCAAGTAGTCTTTCTCTAAACTTTCCTCAGTTACTCTGATTATGTTTTCCATCTGCTATAGTACTCTATCCAAATACCTCCTTGCCCCCATTTTTTCCATTCCTTTCTTTCACACCTTATCTTTCCCTTTATGAACTTTTATGTAGTGTTAAGTTTTATTTGTTTACTTGATTAATACATGTGTCCCCTCCTGATGGTGAGTTCCATGGAGATAGGGACAGGGCTTTATTCATCAGTATATAGTCACCACCTGGTACTTTGTATCTGGCTCAAAAATGTATTTGTTGAGTGGGCAAACAAACAAACAATGAATGGATAACAAGACACTAATCAGGTTGCCAGAGAAGAAGTGTAATTAATTGAGCAATTACTATTTGGCAGGTACTATGCTGTGTGCTGTCCACACATTACCTCTTTCACAGCACACTGTGGGTAGCTGAGACAAATGTCAGTGTTATAGAAATGAGGAGACTGGACTTCTGGGAGGTGATGTGGCTTTCCAGGGGACACATAGCTAGCAGGTTGTGGCTCCAGGATTCAAACCCAGTTCTGTCTGACTCCGGGTGCTATGGATTTAATCACTGCACTGAACTGGCTGGGCACTCGCAAGTCGTGTGGGTTCCAGTAGCCAACCCCAATCTTCTGTTTGGCTCCAGTGGAGAATGTAACCAGTAGCTGGATCAAAACTTCTGGTCCCCCCAGGGCTGCCAAATGGACTGTTCAAGCACATTCCGACTGTGCAGCTGATAGAATCCCCCATCATTTATTTCTCTCTCATCAGTGAATAATAGAACCTGGCTTACGGAGGTCATGGGTAGTTCTCACCTAGTAGATTCTGTCTCCTGTCTGTTCTATGTGTACCAAGGATGTATTTAATGATTTGCTCTTATGTATATAGAACATGTGAAAAGAGGTTAATTCCATACCAAACAGAACACCTGTCAAGAAATTAGGGCCTTAGTTTTATAAATCCCCAGCCTCTCTTTGTAACTCATGCAGACAGCAGATAATCTCTAAATTATACAGAGCTTCATGATTAAAATATTTTGCCCCTTTTTAATAGTTTGAGAAGAAAGAAGATGTGGCTTTGGAGGCGTGGTGTCAAATTAAGCAGTAATAGAGCCGCAGAGGAACATAATAAATATGCATAAAGACACTAAAAAAAGCATTTCTAATAGGTCCATACCATAGGAATTTGCTATGTGTGAAATTGAAAGACTTCCTAGGGAAAATCCTTGGCCCATTTGCTTTTAAATTCACTTTTTATGCCCTTTTGTTAAAAAAAAGTTTTAAGCTCCATTATTCCCTTGCAGAGGAATCTGATCAAAGGAACATTCTTGGAGCTCTAGAAAACCTTTGCTGAGGGCAGGTACCCACCAAGCCCCCTGCCGGCCCACAGTTAGGGTGGAAGACATCGTTGCTCTGGTTTTACCTCTAAAGACCAAGGCTATCACCCCAGGTATAATCAATCAATGAGAAGAGCTCAGAAATAGTTATCGAGGCCATCCGGGCTAGGCTCAGCAGGAGAGAGAACTGAAAGATAGCAACAGGCCTGGGAGAGCTCATAATTCAGCCGGGGACACTGGATGTCCATCTGTTGTGAGGGGAGGTCCCAGAGATTTGTTCAAGGAGCAAAATCTGGGGAGTCCAAGACTGACAGCAGACCGCCAATGGGGATGACTTTTCAGAGCAGGTGGGTCTTACACCTGGCTGTCAGAGATGATCTGGAGTGTCAGGAAGGAAGGCAAGGGCTCTTCAAGTGGAGCATGTTGCCCTTAGAAGTTTGGAAATGGGTCTGCCATGAATAAAGCTTCTTGCTGTGGTGAGGCCAGCACAGGGGCTGTGAAAGGGTGTTTTCAGAGCTGGTCGAAATCCTGATGCCACTTTAGCTGTTTCTGAGATGCATGTCCTTGGTTTTGCCTGCAAGTCTCAATTTTCATCTTCCTAAGATATCTGGATGGGGGAATGTTGGAAAAGACAGTGGAGACTGAAAAAAAGAATTTTACTCTTCAGGATATTCTGTCTGTTCTAAGAAAGCCAGCAAATTTGCATGTGGTTCAACCTTTTTGCGCAAGATTGATCACAGTAGTGAAATTACTTCCGTGGAGAGACAAAGCTTCCAGAACTTTTCTGCATGTTATTTAAGTATTTGGTAACTTTATACAATTTCAATAGCTTCATAAGTTGAGGTGGTGTGGTGGATTTATTTAATGTTTTCTCCATCTTAATTCAAACATTAACGTTTTAGAAAAGTATCTTAGACTACTTAAAGATCTCCAAAAATGTTGTCTGGGTTCTCCTGGTGTCTGGGAATTTGGGTTATATAAAGGGCAACTCTGTAAACAGACTTGACTATCAGATAAATATATCTTCATTTTGTTTGAAATCTTTCATGAAGGAGGTTGATTTTCAGCCTTTGTGAGTCAGATCACATTTTGATAGCAACAAAGAAAACAAATGAGCTAATATGACCCCTGTATTTTTCATCTTGCAAACCATGAGCTGAACTTTTACAGTTAATGTCTTGCTGAAGTTTGCCCATTTTCTTTTTATCTAGAGGCAAAGAAGTGAGAAAATAATGATTTATTGAGCAACTTCTACATGCTCTGTGCTAGGGGGTTTACAAGTGATTTCTTGTGTAGTTCTCAGAATGACAATCAAGGGCAATACTACTTTCATCATCTACAAAATGGCATAATAATAGTGCCCATGTCTCAAAGATGCCATTAGGATATAATGAGATAATGTCTGTACAGTATTTAGCTTAATGTCTTCCTCGTAGCTATAACCATTACTATTATTATTATTATCATTTTAATTTTATTTACCTCACCAATGTTATCCAATCAGTAGGAGCTAGGATAGAAGCATTCTTATGAAAAGGCCAAAAATGATTTGTATCTGTAAGTAAGATGGGGAAAATTAGCTTATCTATTTATTATGTGCAAGAAATAGGCTGATATTTAAAGGCTTCTTCACAATTCAGTTGGATTGGGGTGAATCCGAATTTAGCACATGTTTACGCTCAGACCTTGGTTTCTAGTATGATTTTCCAGGAAAAGGATCCAGGGCTCTTTGGAGCAATGGCTGATTCTAGGTCTGGGAAGGAAATTTATAGGACGAGCCTGGGTCATCTTGTAGTGTTAGAAAGTCAGAACATGCTCAAAAACAAAAGCAAAACAAAACAAAACCAAAAATGAATCCCCACCACAATGATGGGACTATGTCAAGGAGACATAGTAGCCAATAGAAAGAACCTCCAATGGCCCAGTCTGGAACAATATGAATAAGAAAATAAAATACTATTGAATTATAACCCAAAGTATAAAATAAATATCCAGTAGTCCATATTGACATAAACGATTGAATAATTAAATAAATGGAGGAGAAGAAAAAACCTGTACAGAAGATTAATTAAAAGATTAATTAAAAGATAAATTAAAAATAATTTATGTAGATTCCTTGTCCTCAAGAAGGTGGAGTACAGCTCCCCACTCCTTAAATGCAGGCTGTGCATAGTGACTTCCTTCCAAAGAGCACAATATGGAAATGGGGAAAAAAGAATAATTTTACAGAAAGTAAACTTGACAAAGAGTACCTCTGCCAGGTGGCCAAGGTCAACAACAACATCGACAGTGATAAGTCACGTTAGTAGCAAAGATGTGAGAAAACTGTCACTTTTCCTCTGTGGTCTTCCTCCCAAATACCTGTAACTCCAGTGTAATCATGAGAAAAACATCAAGCAAACTCCAGCTGGGGACATTCTATGAAATACCTGATCAACACTACTCAAAACTGCCAGGGTCAGCAAAAACCAAGTCTGAGAGACGATTACTGCCAGGAAGAACCTGAAGATACATGATTAAATGTAATGTGGTCTCCTGGATGCTATCCTGGGAAGGTGGAGGAGGAACCTCTCGGGTTCCATAGCTCTTTCCATGTCAGACATTGAGCTGGGTCACCAAACATCTCTTGGTGCTGTCTTGCTAAAACTGGCTGAATCTGGCCTGTGAAGAGCTGGAAAGGGCCAGCTAAGTGGGTCTGATCTGTGGTGAGACTCAAGTTCCCAGTAGGAAGGTTATTCTTTTGCTTGAGAGCCTCTTTCCACAAGGGCTCGATTACAGGGAGACAAATCAATAGGGACACCCTTGAGAGGGAAGAGAGGTACTATTAATAGTTACAAGGGGGAGAACAAGAGGAAGCCAGGGCTCTCCCAGGCAAACCTGGATGTATGATCGACCTACATATCAAAACATTCACAAGACTGGGAGAAGGTTTTGCCCCAACCATGCTGTTTCTGTGAAGATCCTTTGGATGAGCGAATGGACTCTTCAACCATCCTTTCCCTTTTTTCTCAGAACTCTGCATATATCAATCCCTGCCTATATTTGCCTGACACTTATATGTAAATGATCTTGCATTTACCCAGGTGGTTCAGTATTGAATATTCTTGTGTTGAATGTGAAAACAAAATGGACATCTCTTGACAACTGATAATTTTCTTATTTCCTAAAGAAGTTTCAAAGAGTAAGCACTTTGAGGATAAAATCGTAAGTGGTTTGATGTGTGGGGATGAAGGAAGTTCAGCAAGCTTAACAGGAGGAAGGAAACGAGTCCAGGAAAGGATGCTGGTTCTCTCTTCTTCCGTGCTGTTCAACTTTCTGGCACTTTTAACTTGTAAGGCACTGGTGTAATTTTCTGCTAATTCACAAAGTTCCTACACAAAGCTTTCTTTATCCAGTTCCACATATTACAACCCAATCAGCCACATTTCAGGGGCTGCAACTGATAATTAGCCATTATCCTTCTACATGTCAACATTGAAGGGAGCTGGGTGCCAAAGATAAGGATAAGCTGAACTGACAGAGTGCTGACAAGCCCCAGAGGTGTGTGGAATGATAACAGCTTTGCCCATTGCCCTCTCCAGTGGGGAGGCATATACCAGGTTGCCGAAAGCAAACTTTAATATGGAAACTCCTTTTATTCCTCATAAAATGCACTAGATTAGAGGAGAGTGAAAATGGTTGTAAAAAGTGAAGTGCCTCCAGGCACTGCTCCTGTGTGAAAGCTCTCTCCCCATAGGTTTGTTATCTTTGACACATCCTGATGGTACCTGACTTGGAAATTAAAGTTGCTGGCAGGCAGGACAGTTTTACTTGAAGCTTTATGTGCCTTAATCAATGGATCATTGAGATATCAGAGGACTGCTCTCTAGATGGCATCTAATATACTTGTAGAGAGCTTAGGTGGGTCTTGATTTCAATAATTTAGGATTTTAGGTGGCTAAGTTATATATCTCATTTTAGAAGACAGTGCCGTGGTTAATTTTATGTGTCAACTTGACTGGTGCCCAGGCATTTGGCCAAATATTATTCTGGGTGTGTCCGTGAGGGTGTTTCTGAGTGAGATGAACATTTAAGTTGGTAGACCGAGTAAAGCAGATTGCCCTCCCCAGTGTGGGTGGGCCTCATCCAATCAGTTAAAGGCCCGAATAGACCAAAAAAACTGACCCTTCCACAAATAAGAGAGCAATCCTCCAGTCTAACTGCCTTTGAGATGGGACATTGGGGTTTTTTTTTCCTGCCTTTGGACTTGAATTGAAACATCAGGCCTTCCTGGGTCTCAAGTCTGTGGGCATTCAGCTCAGAATTGTATCATTGGCTCTTTTGGGTCTTAAGCTTGCTGTTCGCAGATCATGAGATTTTGTTGGCCTTCATAATAACATGAGCCAATTCCTTATCTGTCTATCTATCATCTATCTATCTATCTATCTATCTATCTATCTATCTATCTATCATCTATCTACCTATCACCTAACTATCCATCTTTCTTTCCTATTGCTTCTGTTTCTCTGGAGAACATTGGCTAATACAGATGATGTTAGTTTGCTAAGGCTACCATAACAAACTACCACAGACTGGGTGGTTTAACCACAGAAATGTATTTTCTTACAATTTTGGAAGCTGAAAGTCTGAGATCAAGATGTTGACAGGGTGCCTGAGTGGCTCAGTCAGTTCAGTGTCTGACTTCGGCTCAGGTCATGATTTCATGGTCTGTGAGTTCGAGCCCCACGTCGGGTTCTGTGCTGACAGTTTAGAGCCTGGAGCCTGCTTCGGATTCTGTGTCTCCCTCGCTCCCTGCCCATCCCCCTGCTCATGCTCTGTCTCTCTCTCTTTCAAAAATAAATAAGCGTTAAAAAAATTAAAAAAAAATTTTTTGACAGAGTTGGTGTCTTCGGAAGGCTTGCTCCTTGGCTTGTATGAGGCCACCTACTCCCTCTGTACGGTTCTGTGCCCTTATTTCCTACTCTTACAAAGATACCAGTCATATTGGATTAGGGTCCACACTAAGTGACCTCATTTTAACTTAATCACTTCTTTAAAGACCCTGTCTCCAAATACAGTCACATTCTGAGGCACTGAGGTTTAGGGCTTCAACATATGAATTTGTGAGGAGGGGCGCAATTCAGCCTATAACAAAGACACTTTGTATGGATTCATGAGCTTCAAAGTCAGGCCTTGATGCTTTGAAAGTAAGTACTGGAAATGGCTTACATAGAAAAAAAAAGAGAGAGATTTTTAATCAGGGGGATTATGAGGCCAAACAACCTTTTCTTTAAAGTCTGTGCTATTTTCCTTAATGGAAACAGTTGAAAGGATAAGGGTGGTTGAATGACTCTAGAGATACAGCAAGCGAGGAAAGGATATAAAAAAATTGCCTTTAGATTCCTAAATGGTAAGTAGAGAAATTGCAGCAGATTGCTCGAGGGCATCTCAGCTTAGAAGTAAAGGCTTTTAACTGTGTAGCTTCTCTGTGAACTTCCTGTCATAAGATCCTTCTTAAATGGGACACATACATTAACCTCTTGTATTAGTTAGGACTCCTCAACCCAAAGGTGACAGAAAGCAAACTCAGTCTGCTTATGGAAAAAAGGAAATTTATTGGCAGGAATCTGGGTATTTGGGGGAAGATGAGAACAATCAGGCCACAGGAAAGATAAGGAGACCATTAGCCTTAGAAATGACTACAAGCAGGTATTCAGATGACATTAAGGCTTTCTCTTTGTCTCTGAATTTTGCTTCTTTCTGTGATTGGCTTCATTAATGTCTGTCTCTTTCTCCCTTTGCTTCCTTTCTTTCTCCCTCTTTCTCCACCAGATTAGGGAATACCCACCAATAATTCCAAAGCTTTACATCTTTGGGCCTTACCTACCCAGAGAATCATGGATTCTCTTTGAGATCTAATTAATACACTCCTGGGAAGGACTCTGGTTGGCTCTGATTGGCTCATACGGTGGCAAGTATCTGCCCCAGACCAATGAACTGTGACCAGTGGACAGGGTTTTGTTTACAAAATGGCTGCTTTCACAGTGGAGATGGGAGGGAGGAGGTTACCAGATAAAGGAGAATGGGCAAACAATCCTAGTTTTATCCTCTACACCTTGTGTTCCTAGTTTTTATGCCTTTTAGAAAAATGACCTTTAGATTATTGATGGCTTCATATTGATGGGACTCTTAAAACTTTTGAATGAAAAATTCAAACCATAAACAATTCGATTTCTACAAATTAGGAAACATTCTGGCATAGCTGTGATGGATAGTCAAGACACCTGTAAAGTTTCAAATTTTGCTAAAACCAAACTAAAAAAACCCAAATCAGCAGCAGTAGAGTATCTATTCTTCAAGGAGCTTTCAAAAAAGAAAAATGGAATTAAATATTTGTGGAAACAGCATCCGATGTCTGTTAGGGTGACATATGAATAGATGCCCATATGTTTTGTTACCTACTCCAGGACAGGTTTGAAAGTAAAAAGGAGGCACTATTAATAATTATTTGAGGAGACCATGAGAACATAGTCACTCTTGCTTACATTACCCATCTATCTCTTCTTCCAAGTTGTCTACTTTTCCCATTAGAGCCCTTAACATATTAATCATAGTGATTTTAAATCCCCTGTGTAATTCCAATATCGATGTCATATCTGAGTCTGGCTCTGATGCTTGCTTTGTCTCTTCGGACTGTTTTCTGTTTCCTTTTATAGCATGCCACGTAATTTTTGGCTGAAAGCCCAAGGTGTTGGTTAACAGAATCAGAAGTAAATGGGCCTTTAGTGATATTTTATGCCAATTTGAGAAGGCATTGAGTTGTGTTTAATGTTTGCTGTAGATCCAGGTGTCAGAAACCTCAAATTCCTCTAGTGACCTTGTTTTTATCTCCCTCATTGGCTTTGGGCTTCTCTAAGTACTTCAGAGAGAGTCTATGTCTTACAACTCTTTCGGTTGCAATCCACTCTTTATACTGATCCCTTCTGGCCTGGTGGTCAGGTATGTGGGAGGTGAAGCATTTTGTAATCTTTTGGTTAAATCTCAGTTTTTTAGCAGGTTTGTGTCACAGGGCTGTGACCTTCATGAGTGTTTCCCAATCACTCATGACCTCCTCCCCATTCCTGACTAGCTGAAATAGGATGACTGGAGAGAGAAAATGTCTTACCCCCAAGTGGGATACACCTCTGGTAGTCTTTTCTCCTGGCTTTTTCTGTGGAGAGTATTGACAATGGCTATCTTCCCCCTTTTCCTGTCAGAGCCATGAGGGGATCTTTCTTAGATCTTCACCATGAGAATCTAATGGGGCTCCAAGAGTAAAAACCCAACAATGTGTCGGGGCACCCCGAAGGCTGTGGTCCCTAAGAGTTCCTCACCCTGATGCTAGTGCATCTAGCCTCCAGCAATTTGTCAAAATTACCATTTAAGTGTTTCTATCAGTTTATGGCTCCAGTGGCTTCTGTTGCACGTAAACAGATCCCTGCAATGGCTCTCTGGATCCACCCATCTCTTTAGATTTTAGGTCGCGGTTTGCCCTGAAACCTCAGTTCTCTGATGGGACCATGACAAGTCATTGATTTTCAGGCTTTTCAGCTCTTTATGGTTGTAAAGAGAAGAAGGACAGTTTCCAAGCTCTTTACATGTTAGAGCTAAAACCAGAAGTCCTTGAACCTAGAAGTCTTTATATTCTCATGATAAACTATATATCTAGTGAGGACAAAGTAAAGACATTTTTTGACATGTGAGGATTCAGGGGTTTTACTACCCAGGGATATAATATGAAAAACATATATATTCTGGAAAAGTTACAAAGGAATTCAGACTTCTGTTTCTCAGAAAATGGAGTAGACACACTTTCTACTTTCCCTACTAAGTACAACTAAAAATCTTAGACATTAAATATAAAACAAACATAAGAAGACATTGAAAGCTGAAGAAAAGAAAGTAGGCCAGACTCTTTTTTTTTTTGGCCTTATATATCCCAGGAATTGAAGAAATTGGCAGCCCAGCAACACAGATGGGAGAAGACAAAAATAAAAGTCATGACCAAAGCCTTCTCTGTCTAGCAGAAGGTCCAGGATGAGGGCAGTCCAGTAAGACAGAAAACTTTTAGACAATAAATAAAGCATGAAACTCTTAGATTTATTTTACATTGATGGACATGTTATAAACCTTGACATTGGCCATATAAAGTTAATGACATGGTGGACTGAGGGGGAAAGGAGACAAAGATTGGGAGGGTGTGAGGAGACACTAAGGCAAATATGGGGGTCCTGTTCCATCACCATCACATATTGTCTAAAGTTAATGGGCCAAGATATTGTGTGAAGCCAATGGTTCAAAGACTCAAAATGCATAAGTAAGATTTGTGAATATAAATTAGAGAATAAAAAATATGACTGGCAGAAATACAGAAGACACAGTATTGGAGGCAGCGTGAATGAACTCAATCTCTCATTTTCATTGCAGAGAGTCAATATATCAAGCTTAAAGTTAGCAAATTAAGAAATACAGTGTATGCACCCACTTAGTATTGTGGAAGTGAGCCCATAAGAATTACACAGGGGCACCTGGGTGGCTCAGTTGGTTAAGTGTCTGACTCTTGATTTCAGTTCAGGTCATGAACTTGTGCGTAGTTTTGGTATGGAGCCCTGTGTCAGGCTCTGCACTGACAGCATGGAGGCTGCTTTGGATTCTCTCTCTCTCTCTCTCTCTCTCTCTTTCTCTCTTTCTTTCTCTCTCTCTCACTCTCTTCCCCTTCCCCATTTGTGCATGCTCTCTCTCTCCCTCTCTTTCTCTCTCTTTTTTTCTCTCTCTCTCTTTCTCAAATAAATAAAAAAACTAAAAAAAAAAGAATTATGCAAAAGAAGGAGTTATTATTACCTCTGAGGAATGGAACTCTTGGTTGCAGAGGGAGAAAGAAAACTTAGTTGTTTTTTTTTTTAAGTTCATTTATTTATTTTTACATAGAGAGAGAGAGCACATTTGAGCAGGAGAGAGACAGAGAGAGAAGCAGAGAGAAGAGAAGATGGAGAGAATCCCAAGAAGGCTCCACACCATCAGCATGGATCCTGATGTGGGGCGAACCCATGAACCATGAGATCATGACCTGAGCTGAAACCAAGAGTCACACACTCAACCAAATGAGCCATCCAGGCACCTCAGGAAAACTTAGTTTTTAGTTTTTGAGCAGGTCTAGTAATATTTGAATTTGTATTACTATATGGATATATTTCTTTTATATTTATATTTGCTAGTAAGTTATTAAAAACAGAAATGAAAATTTTTACATAAAGACTTCCAAGGTCCCGGAGACATTTATGAATTAAGGCCTAAGTCAAAGTACTTGACAAGCAGGTTTTTGGAGGCAAGTTTATTATAAGCTTGCAGATGCTTTAGCCCTAAAACAGTGAGAGTAGGGTGTATATTCTGGTTTCAGAGATAACCCGAGGATTTGAAACTCCTCCCATATTCCTCACCATATGTATCAATATATGTAGTAGCTAATCAGAGCTTCATATCAGGCTCCCAAGAAATCAGTCTTTTGAAGGCTCATGATTTAAGCCAGAAAACGGATCTGCTGCTAGGAATTGAGATAAGTGTCAGGAAGGTTTGTTGGACTCTAAACCCAGAGAAGGAAAAGGCAGGTCTTGTCTAACTGTGGTCAGCTACAGGGCGCTTAGGTATTTCATGGTCACTCCTAGTAATGATTAGACAAAGAGACACTCAAAGAGAGTGTGGAAGTGACATGGATGGGAGGGTAGAAGTTTAGTTTCACCATCTAGTCCTGTGAGAGACCCAGGACACTGACTCTACACTGCTTTTGGAGAGAAGACAACTGATGTGTGACATGCAATAAAGTGCTCCCAGCAAAGCTCCATGAACCTGTGTATGGGGCAGGTGCTTGCAGCACAGGGGTGCAGTGGAGGGGTGGAGGTAATGAGGATCCCATCGCAGAACCTTTTTTGAAAAATGAAAGTTTTCCCACTCAGTTGAGCCTTACTGGTCTTAAAGACCACTTAAAATTTGCATTAGCAGATGTTTGGAAGTTTTCTGGTGTGTCTGGAACCATGACGAACAAGGAGACATGTACTAACTAACACACATATACATGCACAAATACAATGTGCACAGAGCCTCATCTTGGGCAATATTGGGGTTCCTGAAGAGACTGTATGTTGACTTTGTCCTTCAAATTCTACAACTCAGAGTCACAAAGAGATCAGAGTCTGTCAGTTGCAGCACTGGACATTGAGAAGTGAACTTGAGGCCCAAATGGGCTTCCCCTCCATTCTCTGTCTGGTCTCTTCTCCACCTCCCATTGAACCTGCAACCCAGACACAAGGATACTCTCTCTCACTGGCTGACTGCATGGAGGAGGGGGGCTAGTTTACAGTTAATGTGAAAACAGGCCAGAGAGTGGGAGAGATGGAGAAAGATGGATGGAGACTTGGGACTTGGCTAGTAGGCCTACGTGCTCTGTCCCAACCAGCCTAAGCAGATAAATGACCCCTCCTTATGAGGAAGAGGAGTAAGGGGGTGGGGAGAAGGGCAATGACTTTCCCCCCTGTTCTTCCAAAAGGGAAGACTTTTTCTGTTTTAAGAGCCTATAGGCAGGTGTAGGGGAGGAAAGTTTTTCCTAACCCTATTAGGGTCCCTGCCTGCATCTGAAAATAAAACTGACAAAGACAGATCAACAGGAGAAAAACATTCAAATGTTAGTGTATATTTAAACATCCATGGGAGCCCTCACAAGAAAATGAAGATCTGGAGAAGTGACCAGAGCAGGAAGCTTTAATATCTGTTAGACAAAAAACACATATTTGTGCAGAATTGACAAGACAAAGGGATTGGGCTGGGGGTAGTAAATGGTGAAGAAGTAACCAGGAAGGTAAGGGTTAATTTAACCAAGTTTGTACAGATTTCTTGGCCCCAAATTCCCATCTCTGGTGATAAGAATGTCTTCCCTTCTCCTTGTACAGGCCACATACGTTTCCCAGAGGAATTTTATGACTTTTTTCAGGGAAGAAGGGCAGCAGATGGTGGGAGAGGTCAGAGCGAAATTCTTGCTTCTGACATTTAAAAAAAGATGCCTTCAACTTAAGGTATTTAATATGCCAACGTGCTACACATTTTGGAGTAGCAGGTCCTGAACCCGAGCGCAGGAACTTAAGGAGAGAGACTGGGTCTCAGAGCCAGCAGATGGCTGTATGATGTGCCTTCAAGCCTACCTATGTCTTGTACATAGCCAATATGTTTGAATCAGCTCTGTTGACTGGTAAAGGATATTCATGTCTTTCCCCACAAAGGCAATTTCTTTTTTTAAGTTTATTTTATTTATTTTGAGAGAGAAAGGGAGAGTGAGCACACACATGGGCACAAGGGGAAGAGGAATGGGGAGAGAGAGAATCTCAAGCAAGCTGTGTGCTCTCAGCACTGAGCTCAGCATGGGGCTCTATCTCACGAACTGTGAGATCATGACATGAGCCAAAATCAAGAGTTGGACGCTTAACCAACCGAGCCACCCAGGAGCCCCCAAAGGCAATTCTTAATAAGAGAAAGCTGAATATTTTATTTTATTTTAATTTATTTTAATTTTTTAAACGTTTATTTATTTGTTTAGATCAAACAAGCACGAGTAGGGGAGGGGTAGAGAGAGAGGGAGACAGAGGATCCCAAGCAGGTTTTACACTGCCACCACGGAGCCTGATATGGGGCTTGATCCCTTGAACTTTGAAATCATGACCTGAGCCATAATCAAGAGTTAGATGTTTAACCAACTGAGTCACCCAGGTGCCCCAAGAGCTGAATATTTTAAAAATGATAAAGGCTAAGCCAGGATCAGACTTTGGAATGTTTTGCTTTTTCACTCCCAGCTCAAATCAATGAAACCCTAGACAATTAAAAAACAAGGGTGCCCTCCCATCTTTTTATTTAAAAAAAATTTTTTTTAACGTTTATTCATTCTTGAGAGACAGAGAGACAGAGCATGAGTTGGGGAGGGGCAGAGAGAAAGAGGGAGACAAAGAATCTGAAACAGGCTCCAGGCTCTGATATGTCAGCACAGAGCCCAGTGCAAGGCTCGAACTCATGAACCGTGAGATCATGGCCTGAGCCCAAGTCTGATGCTTAACTGACTGAGCCACCCAGACACCCCAGCATCTTTTTATTTTTGAGTTGATGTTGCCCACCACCACCAAGAAATAGATAGAGCACCTTTATTTTTACATTTTAATCTAGTAAAGAAAATGTAATCAGATAGTAATTGTTTGCTTTATACTACTAGATTTAGAAGGTCAACTCCCCCAAAATGTAGTGTAAAACCTAATTAAATGTAAAAAAAAGAGATTTCTGTTGGCTTATGTTATCCTATTCAAGCCTTTTCTACCCCTTTAAATATTAATGACTTTTGTTAATAATGGGATGGTTATAAAATAATATGTGTTAGCATTTAGGACAGAAAAAATTATTATTGAGAATAGCAATGGTAAATAAATTAATCTTAAATATCAACTCTAGTTAGCTGTTAGCAGTTTACTCAAATGGTGCCTTGAGAAGGATTCTGAGGCTGCATATGGGATTGATAAATTGTGCC
Organism: Acinonyx jubatus; assembly: GCF_027475565.1. NCBI lineage: Eukaryota > Metazoa > Chordata > Mammalia > Carnivora > Felidae > Acinonyx > Acinonyx jubatus. The sequence continues at coordinate 129,015,046 of NC_069386.1, read as the reverse complement.
TGCCAAAGCCAGGAAGGGGTGGTATTAATACCATGTTATTATTGTCATCTCTGTTTTGGGAGAACCCCATGAAACAATTGTATCAGCCATTTCCTGACATTGAATTCCATATCAGTTTCCTCATTTGTAAAATGACAATTAGATTGGATAAGTGGTTTTCAAACTGTGGGATAAAAGTTTCACTGTGATGGGGGTGCATTGTGGAAGCCCAGGGAGTTATTACTGGCCTCCTATCCCTCTTTTAGCCAGAGCTCATCCATTTTTTATGTTTTCATGTTTTACGTATTGGCTTCCATATCAACATTTGCTTGAACAAGTGTTCTTCATGTAAAGAGGTTAGAAAACTAGTGGATCACTAATATTTCATCATTTTTTTCTATGATTTATTTTCTCCATGTCCTTCACCACCACCACCCCCCAACACAACCCCAGTAGAACTGGGTAAGCCAGAAAAAAAAATTCTCAGAAATATAGCATATAAGTTGGGTCTTGAAGGATGAGTAGGAGTTCACCATGAGGGGTGCATAGATGTGAATGTGTGGTTATTCCAGGATAATAATATTTTTTTTTAAATTTTAATTCTATTTTATTATATTTGCTTTTTGAGAGATAGAGAGAAAGGGTGAGACAGAAAGAGAGAAAGGGAGAGAGGGAGGGAGACAGAGAGAGAGGCGGAGGACAGAGAGAGAATCTTAAGCAGGCTCCATGCTTGGCATGGAGCCTGATGTGGGGCTCAATCCCACGACCCTGGGATCATGACCCGAGCCAAAATCAAGAGTCAGATGCTTAACCGACTAAGTCAGGTGCCCCAGGATAGTAATATTTCTAAATGATCCATAAATCAAGGACCAAAGAGCAAAGATTAAAATTCAGAGAGAGCTGTGAGTAGCTGCCAGGGTGGCCCTCAATGGATGGCCACAGTATGGGGCATTTGGGAAAGCCCAGAGTCATTATCAGACAATGACTCAGGCTGTTCTAAGACCAGATGTATAAACACAAATTTATTAAAGTACAGAGGAGATGATTAATTGTCAAGTCCTGGATTATTCAGAACTCCTTCCCCAAATTCATGAGCCAAACTGGTAATCAGAAGACTATTCAGTGAGTCCGAGATAGCTGCTTTTGACGGAAAATTCATCCTGGCCACCGGAAGTTCTGCTGAGCCTCCCTGGACTACACGACAGTCCACCTCTCTCACCTGCCCTTTCGGTGCTGGTTCAACCCTCACCGATTATTGCCCTGGACACTCCTGACACATGGAGACTATCCAGTTAGCATCACGATTGCTTTTTAAGGTTTCTGAGCCCCTGCAGTGAGATGGCCAGTTTGGTGGGACTGCTGACAACAGGTGCTGACTTTCCCACCCCTCACTCCAACAAGGGGGGCTTGATCTCTTCATTCAGGAAGCACCTTATTGCTTCTCTGTATATGGCTCTCAGTCTTTCATGTTGCCCTCTTCCCCCCTCTTTTGTGAAAAATCAAAAGTTGGCTCTGATCAGCTGACATGTTCACTTTCCTCTTTTAGGAGCCTGCGTGCCTCAGTCCCACCTTCTGTGCTGGCAGAACAGAGATTGCATCTGACAGTGGCTGGAGGGTATCGCTGCCCTGCTTGTTCTTGGAATGGCTGAACACTCTTCTCGCTCTCTGGAATAGAACAACGGCTCTAATTTGAGTGGTTAAGCCCATTTAAAGTCAGAGATGCAAACTCTCGCCTTATAAATTTTGATGGGGCCCCCTTTTCAGGGAGCTGTGTGCACCATATGTTCCAAGGTATAATTACACAATTGTGGAGTTTGGGGTGAAAGCAATAACTATAATTTGAAGGGGAATAAGGCAGAGTTTCAGTTTTGGCAAAGGGGCTTCCCTGATTGAAGATGGCAAATGTGGCTGGGCGCGTCTAAGGGGGCTGCTTCCACCAGGAATCATGCTCAACCCCCAATTACCACGGGATGTGAGTGCAGACATTCGCTGAATCTTGATTTATTATTCTTGCTCTTCCAGGGACTGTGCTGATGCCGTGGATACACAGACACACATTGGCTCCTTTTCTGTTTCCCAGCCTCTAACACTTTGCCAGGCTGCCCCTGGCCAGTCTGGGGTTGAAGGCCAACAGGTTGCTAAAGGGTGGGAAAATTCTTACTGACTGTAGTGGGCACATTAATGGCGCTCCAAAGACATCCCTATACGAATCCCTGGAGGCTGTGAATATGTTATAGCTGGAATCGAGGTTGTTAATCATCTGAGCTTGAAATGGGGGAGATTATTCTGAATTATTTAGGTGGGCTCAATGTAACCACAAGGGTCTTTCTAAGAAGAAAAGAAAGGCAGAAGAGAGACTCCAAGTGATATGACGTGAGGAAAACTGGCCATTGCTGCCTTGGAGGGTAGAAGGGAGTCATGAGCCTAGGAATGTGGGTGGTTTCTAGAAGCTGGAATAGAGCAAAAAACTCTAGAATCTTTCCTAGAGCTTCTAGAAAGGAACACAGGCCTGCTAGCACCCTGACTTTAGCCCATTGAGACCAATTTGAGACTTCTGAATTTATAAACTGTGAAACAATAAATTTGTGTTGTTAGAAGTCACCAAGTTTGTGATGATTTTCTTTAACAGCAATAGGGAACTAATACACTGATGCACTTAACTAATTCTGTGTGAGTTGGCCTCTGCCTTCCTTGGGCTTGGCAGTCAACAGCTGATTCTTCTTATGGGGTTGCTTTCCTGTACTTTCTTCCCCCAGAGAATTCCTCCTCCTTTCCACAGACCCGCCCGCCCTACCCCTCAACTCATACCTTGACTAGCGGTTCCTTACCCGTTTTTCCCTTGACATGGTGAATGCTTATTCTAGTTGGTTATTTGGGGCTCCTTCCTCGGATCTTAGCATTTCAAATGTCGTTTCATGAGGTCTTCATTATTAGTCACCCTTTTGAGCCCTCTTGCTAGTTCTTTTTTTTTTTTTTAACGTTTATTCATTTTTGAGAGACAGAGTGTGAGCGGGGGAGGAGCAGAGAGCGAGGGAAACATAGAATTCGAAGGAGGCTCCAGGCCCTGAGCTGTCAGCACAGGGCCTGATGCGGAGCTCACGCTCATGAATTGCTAGATCATGACCTGAGCCGAAATCAGATGCTTAGCCAACTGAGCCACCCAGGCACCCCAAGCTAGTTCTTTCTCATGTGGCGGGGATATGGTGAACAGGAAACCCTCATGTCTTTTCCCTAACAACCTTTCTGGATTCCTGCCATTCGAATGCTGCCCTTCCCCTCCACCACCTGAAACGGGCAGTCTGTCCTTTGTATTTCTCCGGAGTGAATCAGACACCGTCGTCCTGTGTCCCCCATGGAGGGGCCACTTATCAAGCTCTCCAAGTGGTGCTCATGAAGTCCGTTTCCCCTGCTTGAAGTGAGGGGCGACTTACCCCTGGGACAGTAGACCAGACCACACCCGCAACTCTCGGAAAAGAGACCTTCTTTCCCTATCAGTTCTGCTTGTGATCCTTTTATATCATCGGTGTGGGGGAGGGACTAGGTGTTGCAAAGTATTCCTTTACACCTGCTTGGGAAGTCCTGCTTGGTGGTCGCAAAGTTTGCTTTGGAATGTGAGGGCGGTTGGCATGTGAATGTTCTAACATATAACACTAACACCTTCCCCCCAAAATACTGGTAATATTTATGGGCTGCTTCATATGGCCTAGGCGCTATGGTAAGAGCAGTGTTGAGAATTACCTCATTGACTCCTCAGTACCACCTTACATGCAAGTACTAATATGCTCTTGTCACAGTTAGGGAAAAGGAAGCCCGAAGAGTTTATTCATTTATTTTTTTTCAAAGCCACGCAGCCAGTAAGTGATAGAGCCAGACCAACATGCTGAGAAATCACACGCAAGCTGCTTCCTTCCTAAAGATGCCCTGTCCTTCCCCGACACGTCCCAGCCCTCTCTGTTCCTCACGACCTCATTCAAGTACCTCCTCCTTAGAAATTTCCCTGATGGCTGCAACCTTTGCTACGTTTCGTCTTCTGCCTCTCTTCCGACTTCAATCACTGAGTGTGGCATGGACAGCTTGCCAATCGCTTTATGTGTATTAGTTTGATCTCCCGAGTCAGAATGAAAATGCCCATAAAAATGCAGACACCTCCCCAAGAACAAGTGACAGCTTGCAGCTCTCATGCTGCCCAAATCCAAGCAGGGCCAAAGAGGCATTTCTTGCTGCCGGAAGCCTGGGACCCAGCGAGACGTGGCTCTGACGGGACCGCACACAACCAGTTGCATTGCCAGCGAGAGCACTTCTCTGGGCCCCTAAAACCTCTGTCTTCCGGTTAGCGTGACTTTATAATTTTCCCCAAGAAAAGCTGGTAGTTTTCTTGGAAGAGAGAAACGGTTTGCCTCAAAGAGGCACTCAACTCTCCAAATTTGCCGAGACGGAAAACTGCCTGGATATTTAAAGTCAAGTCCTCCTGCCCTCACCTTCTGCTCAGGCCAAGGGCCTCCTGTGACGGTAGTGTGAACCGAAACACCACGGGAGATGGCATCTAAGCTTCACAGCGCCTCCTAGCAGGTCTGGGAAATACAAGCCCCTCGCCTGGCACGGGGGTGTTCCCTGCAAAGTGGCCTGGTGTCTGGAGAGTTGACTCCTTGCAAGAATCCTTCAGATCTCTCCTTTTCTACAAGCTTCCTGCTTCTCTTCCCACGTTTCCCCTCCCAGCAGGGAAACAAAGCCATCAGAGGGCACCTGCTTCCCATATAAACCCCCCGCTCCCATTGCTGGAGTACTGTTCTTGTTACGACAGAGGAAATCCCTCCTCTCGCCTTCAGCCAATCCCCCTGCTCCTACTGTCTTGCCAGCTGGATTCCAGGGCCTTCTCTGGAACTTCCTGTAACCTGCTCATGGCGTTCCTCTTATCCACGCCCCCCACCCCAACGCTCGAACTAAACAGGCCTCATCACTTCTTGCTCTTCTTACAATAAAGGCAGAAGACCATCACATGGCCAATGAGGTCCTGTGTGGTTGGTTTGCCTCCCAGACTCGTTTTATGCCAAGACCCTCCTCGCTGTCTGGGCTGTTGCTGATTTGGCCTTCTCTCAGTTCCTTGGACACGCACTGGTCTTTCCCTTGACAGCGCTTCTGTCCTCTCAGCCTGGAAAGTTCTCTCCCCACTCCACTCCCTCCCGCTTAGTTAATTCTTACTTCCTTCAGATCTCAGGGCCACTGTTGCTTCCTCTGAACTTCCCTGCCTGGGTAAGGTCCTCCAACTGTCTGTTCCTATAACAGTGTGGCTGCGTAGCATTTATTTGAGTCAGAGGTTACATTTTTTTGGTGCTTCTTTTATTCATATCTCCTTTCTCCAATACACTTTGGACTTCTCCAAGGCAAAGATTGTACCTGTGCCTAGTGTTGGTACATTAACAGTGTTCTATTAATTATTCTGACATATTTATTAAGTCCCTCTTCTATGTTCTATCAATTATAACTTCCATGGGAAAAGCCATAAAAGATGGGGAAGATCCAGGTTTTTGAAATCTGTGGAAGGATCTACACTTTGGAGGGTCATCTTACAGAAAAATAATAACAGATCATAGATATAAATTGCCCGTAGCCCCTGGAGAGAGGCCCCTGCTACTTGAGGTCCCTCAAGCGTAAGCTTCATTAGCTTTATGATGAATAGGCTTCTGCACAGAGTATGGCATTTGTTCAAAAGCGACTCCTGGCCTGGGTTTGGCTGCTGAGAGAGGAGAAGCTGTGGGATGGACGTCTGCAAGGAGCAGAGCAATGTGATCCCTGGGCACCAGCTCACTGGGGATCATGGGTCAACTCCTTTTGTGACTGGTGGTATCCCAACCGGGCCCCTGGGCACACTGACCTCCCCTCTGAGTGAATGGGCAGCAGGAAGCAAGATGCCAAAGCCCTTCTCTTTTAAGAGCAGCAGCACTACTTGCTGGTGGAAGCCAGAAATTCAGAGCATGTGGTAGCCAGGGGCCCCGTTGCCAGGCTATTTCTTCTGGACTCCATGACATGGATTTTCTTAATAAACCCAAGGAATAATTCCCCGTCGAGTAAAGACACCAGTTTTGTTAACTGCATAGCGCTCTCTTAGGCAGCCCCCCTCCCCCACTCCCTGTTTCTTACACTGAATGTCCCCCCTCTCTGCTTCCGATGCCTCGGAGAATACTTCCTCGCCTTCCTCCTGATACCCCAGAGCCAGCCTTGACCCTGTCACACACCTGAAAGGGGAGTTCAGAAATAGTCAACCTGGTTCCCAAAGGAAAGGGCTTGGGACCAAATGAACTGTGTCTGCCTCCCAGTTCGTCAATTTCTCGTTACTTAACCTCTGAAATCCCGCATTCTTCATCTGCATCATGGGACCAGAGTAACTCCCTGTAGGTTTATTTTTGATTTGCCAAAAGCTATAATTTAAGTTGTAAACATTTTTTTTGTCTCTTTGGAGCAGACCACTATTTTGTCTTCCATGATTTCTCAGGAACCACAAATGAATGAAAAGTTGTATGGCTTTCTTAGACGATTGTCTCTTCCTTTCCTTTCCCCAATTTATTTGGAAATAAACAGAAAGGAGACATGGAGCACAGAGAGAAGGAGGGAGGGACACGCACACTTTCAAACAGCTAGTTCTTGCATCATACTGGAAGAACTGGGGATTCCCATGGACGATAAAATGCATCTATGCGGCTCTGCCAGTCTCTCTCCAATGAGCAGGCAAGTAGGCAGGTGTGTTTTTCATGAAGTCAGAGGTGGAAACAACATAGGAGCTGCTCCAAGCAGCAGTGGGTGGCTCAGTGTTCAAAATTCTCTTATATGGATCTAATCTGAAAATGAACGAATATCCAGCACTGGAGGTCATGGGTGCCGGGGCCACGCCCTTGTCCAGGTGATGGGCTTTTTGCTCTGTAGTGTTCACAGGCTCTTTCCTGCCCACTCTTTTGTACCTTTGGGGTCACCGACAGGACAGACGTTAATTGCTTTTTAATTATAATTACAGATAAGGTTTCCTTTGGATATTGTAGTGAGTTGAATGGTGACCTCCCCACCACCATCTCCCCTAAAAGGTACGTCGGTAGTTTAATCCCCGGAACTTGTGAATGTGAACTTATTTGGACAGAGGGTCTTTGCAGACGCAATTAAATTAAGGACCTCAAGAGGAGATCATTTTGGATTATATGGGTGGGCCCCAAATCCAATCACAAGTGTTTTTAAGAGATGCCCAGGGAGGATGTCAGGTGAAGAGGGAGGTGGATGTTGGTGGGGATGTAGCTACAGGCAAGGAAAGACTGGACTCACAGAAGCTGGGGAGGCAGGAAGGATTCTCCCCTAGCCCCAGAGCCTTCAGAGGGAGCAGGGCCCTGCCTGCACTTTGATTTCAGACTTCTGGCCTCCAGAACTTTGAGAGAATGAATTTCTGTTGTTTTAAGCTATCAAGTCCGTAGTAATTTGGTATCGTAGCCATAGGAGACTAATAAAGGTACATCTCAAGCTCCAACTTACACTTTATATTTCCAGATTTTTCAGCCTTGTTTTTACCAGCTTATGGTAAATGTGCGTGTGTTAACAAATACAAATAATACCAAAAATATCTGTTTTTATCATTTCATTTGTATCAATCTCTGTTCACAAAGATTATTTTCTCAATACTGCCTGAACCCAAGGGAGAGCCATTACAAAGAGTGCCCTGAAGCAAGCAGATATCCCAGGAATTGAGGGTTGTGTTGCCCAAATTTCTATATACCATTCTATACACGCGGAAACATGCTGATACATGTTAGTAATTCCTATTTGGTAACTATCTCATAAATAGAATTCTTTTCTGTGTAATATATCCAGCAATTACTTACGCAAGTAGGAGTCTATGCTTTATCTGGCGCATATTTGAAAGGTTTTGGCTTAGCTGGACCAGAGAATATAGCTTTTATGATGTTGAGATCAGAAAACATAAGCTGCTTTTTCAAGGGGATGTGTCTATCAAAGTCAGGGCATGACACTGCACATAAGACCCTTCCTTTGCCTGTCAAAAGCAGCAGAGAAAGAATGGTGATAAATCATTGTAATAACAGTGGCAGTGGACTGTCAGCTCGGGGAGGGAATCCAGATGAATATCCCTTTCCAAGCCATCAGTTTTAAGCAAATGAGAGGCCTAAAGCACAGAGTAAAAATAACTGTTGTAAACCGAGAGAATGACTCCAGATACAGAAGATATTAACTGACGGGATTTCCTTTTTTGTACTTTCTCTTCAAGGATGTCCGGACACTGTACAACCTCTTTAAATCAAGGGTTTTAACATTTGCAATTTCTTTTTAGCTCCGACCAGGGCCATGCTTGAAGTTTCTTATTTACCTTTGTCTCCCCGGTGCGTGGCACATGGTAATAACAATGGTGATGACAGTGATCGCAAACACTTGTTGAGTGTTTATTTTTTGTCTGGCCCTATTCTAGGTGCATTGCATATAATTTGTCTTTGCAACAACCCCAGGAGGCAGGTGCTACCACTCTGTCCATTTGCACATGAGAAAACTGGGGTGCAGAGAGGTCAAGGAGCTTGCCCAAGCCTCACAGTTGGTTATGAGCAGAGGTGCATGTGACCCCGGGTGGTCATATTCCAGAGCCCCTGACCTTTGCAGCTCCAGAACGATCAGCAAAAGCTTCGTGAATAACAACAATAAATTCACTCTTAACTTAGCACTCACTGTGTCTGCCACTGTTCTAAGTCTTTTGCAAAGACTTAGTCTTTTGCAAATTAACTCCTTTGCTATCGATATGTACTTATTCATAAATAATTTTTCCAGCTTTATTGCCCCTTACTTGACATATGACTTTGTGTAAGTTCAAGATGTACAATGTGATGATTTGATACAAGTTACATTGCAAAATGATTACTGCAATAAGATGAGTTAACACATCTATCACTTGACGTAAGTACAATTTGTGTGTGTGTGTGTGTGTGTGTGTGTGTACATATGGGTGGTGAGAACATTTGAGATCTACTTTCTTAGCAACTTTTAGGCATATAATACAGCATCTTATTTTACTTATTTATTTATTTATTTTTAAATATATGAAATTTATTGTCAAATTGTTCTCAGTTTTTAAGAGTCTCTTATGCTTTGGCTCTCTCCCACTCTTACCTCTCTCTTTTTTTTCCTTCCCCTCCCCCATGGGTTCCTGTTAAGTTTCTCAGGATCCACATAAGAGTGAAAACATACGGTATCTGTCTTTCTCTGTATGGCTTATTTCACTTAGCATCACACTCTCCAGTTCCATCCATGTTGCTACAAAGGGCCATATTTCATGCTTTCTCATTGTCACGTAGTACTCCATTGTGTATATAAACCACAATTTCTTTATCCATTCATCAGTTGTTGGACATTTAGGCTCTTTCCATAATTTGGCTATTGTTGAGAGTGCTGCTATAAACATTGGGGTACAAGTGCCCCTATGCATCAGTACTCCTGTATCCCGTGGGTAAATTCCTAGCAGTGCTACTGCTGGGTCATAGGGTAGATCTATTTTTAATTTTTTGAGGAACCTCCACACTGTTTTCTAGAGTGGCTGCACCAGTTTGCATTCCCACCAATGGTGCAAGAAGGTTCCTGTTTCTCCACATCCTCTCCAGCATCTATAGTCTCCGGATTTGTTCATTTTGGCCAATCTGACTGGTGTGAGGTGATATCTGAGTGTGGTTTTGATTTGTATAATACACTATTTTAAATACAATCATCATGCTGTATATTAAATCCTCAGAATTTATTCCTCTTATAACTGAAAGTTTTATCCTTTGGCCAATATCTCCCCATTTCCCTCACCCCTGACCCCTGGCAACCACCAATCTTCTTTTTGTTTTGAAGAGTTTGGCTTCTTTAGATTGCACATGTAAGTGAGGACATCCAGTATTTGTCTTTCTCTGACTTATTGTACTTAGCATAATTCCTCGGGGTCCATCTATGTTGTTGCAAATGGCAGGATTTCCTTCTGTCTTATGGCTAATATTCCATTGTGTGTGTGTGTGTGTGTGTGTGTGTGTGTGTGTATACACATATATACAAATACATATATATATATAGTATGTATAATAGTGATTTCATTTCCTTCCACCCAGAAGTGGAGTTGCTGGGTCGTATGGCATTTCTATTTTTAATTTTTTGAGGCACCTCCATACTGTTTTCTGTAGTGGCTGTACTAGTTTACATTCCCACCGGTAGTGCACGAGGGCTCCCTTTTTGCCGTATCCAGGCCAGTGCTTGTTATTTCTTGTCTTTTTGAAGATAGCCACTCTAACAGGTGTGAGGTCAGAGCTCTTTGTGGTTTTGATTTGTGATAAGTAATCGAATCATCACTGATGTTTACTGAGTGAACATATAGGTACTTTTAAAAAAAATTTCTAATTTACTGGAGACAAGAAAACTGAGGCACTGAGCAGTTTAGGAAATTCTCCAAAGGTCATAGCTATTAAGGGGAAGGAGATCTGACTTACAATTGCTGGGTGATCTGGGGAGTCCCTGGGCTCTGGGACCCTGACCCAGACAGATCTGAAGGAGTCACGGAAGGTTCTTGGTCTTGTCATAAGAATGAATTCAAGGTCAGATACGAGGCACAGTGGGCAAGCAATACAATCGGGAAAGCTTATTAAAGGGAAACGTATACTTGAGAGATGGGGGAGGCAAGGGAGGGAGAGAGTGAGAGTCAGAGAGGGTGGGGGGAGAGAATGAGATACATCCTGGGGGGGGGGTGGATTTCTATCTCTCATCAGCTGTTGTTACCTAGGGGCAAAATATTCATTACCTGGAGCAGGAAGCAGGCTTTCTGCTTTTTCTTCCTAATTTGGTCACCGCTTTCCTGTCGTGGCATCTGCCATCTTGGGCCTGTCTGGTTTGGTCAGGCTTCTTGTAGAGAGCTGCCAGCACAGGTCTCTGACCTTCCAGTTAGCCAGCCATGACTTCCTCATTGTTGAGCTCCAGATATCCTGCTGGAACCTAACTAAGTGCCGACTCTAACACTACTTACTGTCTGTGCTCCTAACCACTGAGCAACACCAAATCCTACATGAACAAATCATGAAATTCATCTTCATGGGTATGGGGTGGGGGTGGGGGAAGGCATTTGTTGAAAAGAATCATTGCCGCATCTTTAAGGCAGTTTACAAGTAACCATTTGCTATAGTCAACTAATAAGCAACCAACTCAAGAACTTTTTTTATTCATTGATTGAAGCAGCTTTTTCACAACCTAAAAGTGACTGCATAGCAGTGCCTTGCTACTCAAAGTGTCGCTCTCAGACCAGGAGCATTAGCATCACCTAGAAACTCATTTTAAAAATTCACATTGGTTAACATACAGCGTAGTCTTGGCTCTAGAAGTAAAACCCAGTGATTCATCCCTTACATATGACACTCTGTGATCATCCCAACAAGTGCCCTCCTAATGCCCATCACCCATTTAGCCCACCCCCCACCCACCTCCCTCCAGCATCCCTCAGTTTTTTCTCTGTATTTAAGAGTCTCTTAAATATATATATATATATATATATATATATATATACACACACCACATCTTCTTTATCCATTCATCAGTTGATGGACGTTTGGGCTCTTTCCATAGTTTGGTTATTGTTCATAGTACTATAAACTCCAGTGCTATAAACATTGGGATACATGTGCTCTGTTGAATCAGCATTTTTGTATCATTTGGATAAATTCTTAGTATAGCGCAATTGCTGTAGGGTAATTCTATTTTTAATTTCTTGAGGAACTTCCATACTGTTTTCCAGAGTGGCTGCACCAGTTTGCATTCCCACCAACCTGGGAACTTTTTTGAAAAGCAGACCCTCAGGCCCATCCAAGACTCATTGACCCAGAATTTGCATTTTAATAAGACCCCCAGTAGAGTCAGTGCAAATTGAAATCGGAGAAGGGCCCTTCTGGACCAAGGTTCTCAACTTTGGCTGCAAATCAGAATCACCTGGGGGACTGAGTGTGATTTAATTGGCTTGGGGGGTGTGGCCTCAGCAAGGGGATTTTTAAAAGCCCCAGGTGATGCTAATGTGCAGTCAAGGTTAAGAACTTGGGGACTAGTGCAATGGTTCTTAATACTGGCTGCACATTAGGTTCATCTGAAATTTTAAAAATAAATCTCTGGGGTTGACGTTTTTAAAAAGCCCCTAGTGATTCCAATGGGCAGCCAAGGTTTAGAACAAGTATAGGAGACCAAACTTGAGTTTTTTGGCCTTGCAATTATTCATTTAACAGTTATTTATTGCACTTTTTAATAATACAGGCAGGAGGTGGGTACGAGGGCTATGCAACAGTAACTAGACACAGTCCCTGAGCTCAGGGAGTGAGGTGGGCAAGTTACTTCTCTCTGAGTCTCAGTTCTCTCATCTGAGGGAGTGGTATAGTGATCAGGGGACTGTCTCTATCACTTTCTCATCTTTGGCATAAATTCCTGTCCACACACCTAGCTGACTTCAGGCTTCTAGAGAGGCCAGCGCTGATTGGATGAGGGTGAATACCTGATCGAGAAGTGGCCAATCCACGAGCTGACCAAAAGCCTAGCACTTGTGCTGTTAGCAAAGTAATGGTTTGTTTGCTGTGTTCTTGGACCAGAAAATACTGTTTCCTAGAACTAGAATTAGGACTGAGAAAATAAACAAAGTTTGTGAGAATTTGTTTGCTCCCCAGGGAGCTGACGTTTCTGAAAGAGCCTTTCCCAGGATGCCTTGCAGGAAGGTGTAGCACCTGTGAGTAGCCAGCCTGGAGCTACCTGGAGGACCGGATTTGGGAGTGAATGAGTAAGGATGCACTGTGCCTTGCTGGTCTGTTTCTTGGGGTTTTCATAGACTCCCAGTAGCTATGTATTGGAAAGATGATTGGCCTTCACTCTAAAACAACATGCTGGTAAACATATATTGTCTACTCAGGGTCTCACATGGTATTGGGGATGTTTAATTCCCTTTGGCTTTGCCCAGAAAATGGGATTTTCCACTCATTCCGAGGAAACTGGTGCCAAGGAGGCATCTGCTCAAGTTCACCTGGTAAATCCAAGTCTGCCTGATATCACAGCTGTGCTGTTTCCATGATTTTTGATTTGTCCTTCGTTCTCATGCTTTCTACAGATGTTGCTCAGGAGGAGTTCCTCAGGACTTCTTTTTCTTGATAAGGTAAGTTTTTGGAAAAGTAAGAATGTGTGCATCATCGTTATGACTTAAGAGATTCCTCTGGGGTATGTTTACCTATTACTCTGCAAATTTTTCTAGAAAAATGAATTACCTTAAAGTTACATGAAATTAGGATCAGTTTTTGCCCATGTAAAATTTTTTCTTAGTCTTCTCATTTTTTCCCCTCATAATGATATCATATGTAGGGATCGGAGCCTGCCTGTGTGATTTGAGGAATAGTAGAGGTTGATCACTTAATGGATTGCCATAATTCCTGGACAGTTTAATCAAGGCATTCTATATCTCTGTTAATGCTGATGTATTGCATTGAAGGTGCATCTGTGTCATAGTTAAATTAATTTATTGGGCAGGGTTACCAGCTAATCATTGAGAGAATGGATTACTAGACAGATGAGTTTCAATTAAATAGAGATATGCTATCCAAAATGGTAGCCATGGCCACATATGACAGTCAAGCACTTGAAATATGGATAATTTGAATTGAGATGTGCTATAGTTGTAAATCACACATTGGATCTTTATAACAACAACAACACACAAGAATGTGAAATATTTCATTAAATGTTTTTGTATTGATTGCATGTTGAAGTGACAAAGTTTTGGATATGCTAAGTTGAATAGAGATATTATTAAAAACTGATTTTACCTGTTTCTTGTTACTTCAACGTGGCTATTATAAAATTTCAAATTATGTGTGGTTCACATTTGGGCTTGCGTTATGTTTCTATTGGGCTATGCTATACTAAATATGGAGAGTGGCCAGCCCTTGAAGAACTGATGTTTATGAAGGGGAGCATGGTATAACCCAGTAAGGGAGTAGGGAAGCAAAAAAAAAAAAAAACTGTAACAAAGAAGTGTTAGAAATTTGTCCTTTTTCACATTTTGCTACGAGTACAACTTAGTCCAAGAGACAAAAGGTAACTTACCTCACCCAAGCTACCACTGTTGCAAATGCAACGTGGTAGTGGGATATATGCCTATGTATTTTCCCTCTATATCTGCAGTAATGGTAACTCAGCCACCAGCAGAATCTAGCTGACACCCAGTTGATGGTTGACCAGAAATCCCATACCTTTCTGCCGGCCGCCATGGTACCCTGGAGCTGAAAATGGGTGTTGAGAACACAGTCTCTCAGGAGGCTCTGAGAAGGGCTTGAGTGAAATGGGTTTGCTGTGATGTGACAGATGGGCTCTGAGCGGCTGAGTCAAGACTGGGAAGCTCAGGCCTACCTGATACTGGTACATCTGGATCTGCCCTTGAGGTCAGGCTTAGTGATGGCCTGGTCGTGATAGGCCTGCTTGGAATGGGTTTAAATATTGGCTCTGGGGTGCCTGGGTGGCTCAGCTGGTTAAGCGTCTGACTCTTGGTCTTGGCTCAGGTGGTGATCTCATGGTTTGTGGGATCAAGCTCCGCCTTGGACTCTGTGCTGACAGCATGGAGCCTGCTTGGGATTCTCTGTTTCCCTTTCTCTCTTCCCCTCCCCCACTTGTGTTCTCCCTCTCTCTCTTTCTCTCAAAATGAATAAATAAACATTAAAAAAATAAATATTGGTTCCAATTTTTTTGCATGTTCCCTGTAGTCTTCAGAACTGCCTCTTAGGGTTGATCTGGATGGAGTCAGAAAACCCCACAGTGAATCTATATATACCCTAGTCTCTGCAGTTCGCGATATGCTTGGCTGATTTTCAACAGGGTGACAGAAGCCTCATTATGCTCGGTTCTATCAGCAAGGTGCCATGTACTCTCACAAGTATGAAGTTAGATTATTAACATACAGATATTCTCTCCAAGGAGATAAAATGTACTGAAATTTGCTCCTGTAGTATAAAGATGAGCCAACTGTTGTTTGTACCAACCTATGACAAATTTTTAAAAAATTTTAGATGGGCTTCTCAGTCTCCAACTTTTTTGTTTCAGTTGGGTATAGCAAGGACCATCTTACCAGCACAGTATAAATTTACTTGCTACTAGTTTCAGTTATCTATTGCTGTGTAACAAAGTACCCCCCAAAGCATAGTGGCTTAAAACAACAGCCATTTCATTTCTTAGGATTCTGTGCACCAGGAATTTCGTGAGGTCATCGCAAGAACAGCTTGTCTCCATTCCTTGGTCAGTTGAGATGGGTCAAAAGGGGCTGGCCAGGATGTCTTGACTACAGCCATATGACTGGAGCCACAGTTCTTGCTTTCAGCTGGATTTAATGGTTTTCTTCAACACGGTCTCTCCACGTGACTAGCTCCGACTTCCTTACAGTATGGTGGTCTCAAAGCAGTTGAACTTATTACATAAGTGGCTGGCTTAACCCAAGCAAAAACGGAAGTTATCAGGCCTCTTGATGTTTATTCCCCTATAAAGAAAGAAATGATCCTTGACATTCGGGAGCTGACCAGGCACTATCAGCTAAACCTAGGTGTTGCTAGGAGCTGTCCTGCACCACCTGGTGGACTGTGCTTTTTTTTTTTTTTTTCCCCATTAAATATAAACATTTTCACTGAAGACTGAGATCAATCAGAGTCATTCTGTACCCAAGATGGAGCAAGACAAAGAAAAAAGTCCGCTCCGTAGTCATGTCCAAAGGCAGACAAAAACAAGAACACTGTGGCTTATATGAGCAACTGCTGCTTCTTTACTAATTATAACATAAACTTTATTCCATTCTTTCTGCCTTCTAGATAAAAATGATGAAGATACCCAGTCATATAATTACCCCTGCTTCCTGACAGCATCTATTCCAGGGCGAAGCCCCACTTCCTGGAACTCTGTTTAAAATCACCTACCACAGACCCAGTCTCTACACCCTCTTGTTGAGACGCTCCATGGCTCCCCCTGGCGTGCATTCTCTCTCATTGCAGCCAGTCAAAAAACCCAATTTCATTGGACGGCAGGTTTTACTCCTCCTGGTAGTCTTTGGCTAGTGCTCCCATCGGGTACAATGTCCCTTCCATTGCATTATATTGGTTAAGGCAAGTCACAAAGCCGCCTCAATTCAAGGAGAGGGGAAACAGACTCCTCCTTCTTGTGGGTGGAGCAACGGGGGATACAAGGGACTGTGTGGCCATCTTTGGCAACAGAACTGAGCACGTTCATTCATACTTTACAGAGAGCAGCTGAATCTTGAAAAATGTATGTGGGACACTGGCATTGCCACCTGCTTGAGCCATATTCGGTGACAAGGACTTGTTCAGCTAATAGAAGGATTCAGCCTCTCTTTACACTTTCAAAATATGACCTTCCTTCAGTGTTTTTGTTTTTGAAATAAGGGACGCTGCCTCCCATCTTTTCCTTCATCCAACATGCTCTGCCCCCCACTGACCTTCGACAGCAACTTCTTGTTCTGGGGCAACTGTTGCCCTGCTGGTCACCTTCTGGAACCCTGGGACAAACGCCTTCGCTGGTTGTGTTGCTGTTATCCCCACTGTGCCTTGGAGAATTGGTGGGACCAAGGCTGTTTTCCTTCCACAGCTCCGTCTGTCCCTCCCAGGCACCACCAGCTACAAGGTTGGTGTATGAAAGAGACTTCAGCAATGGTGACGTGTAGCACAGAGGGAAGGCTGTCAGCAGTGTGTGGCAGCTCGGCATCCATGTGGCCCTGGGGAGGGTCATCATCGTTCACCTCTCTCTCCTGCCCTGCTCCCCCAGTGGGAGAATGGACGCTTTCCGATAATTTCCCTTGTCGCCCCCTTTAGTCTACGTACATACAGCAATCATACGTCATGAATCACCCCAGGGTGAACTATGATAATCTGCTTGTGTAAGACTGTGGGTGTTTTTCTTTTCTTTTTGCTCATCTGTATTTTTCTACAATACAATATTGTTTTTGTAATATGACAAAAAAACCCCAAACAATACCAAGTCTCTTTTTAATTACAAACAAAAGAAGGGGATCTAAACAGAGAACCCTAATGATTCAGGTGTTTGGAACGACTTTCCCCAGGAGTCTGAAATTTCTCATTACTTTGTGTTTAACCTTGCCAGCGAGTGTTTAGAATGTAGTATGGAAGGAGACAGTGCATTTTTTAATGTAAATGCTTAATGACTTTTTCAATACTTTTCGGACATGTGGTCAGAGAGCAAGTCCTAATAAAGACATGAGGTGTTGCCCGACTTAGTAATCAATGTAGTTAGTGAGCAACTTGAGGAAGAAAAGAGGTGACTGTGTTGGCTGCCAGCAATGGCAGAGATAATACTCTGGAGACTCAGAAAACGGCATCGTAGGAGTTGTCTGTGGAGGCAAGATAAAAATGAGGTCATCTTATAATAAGATCCTGCAGAGACTTCACCGTGGACAGAGTTCTATAAAGCCCCAACTCAAAACAAATTCTCCTGGAGACGAGAGATGTCCTGCTTCTACTGCTGAATGCCTTTTCCTGGCACATGGTCATTGAACTTCAGGGTGATGAAATGAGAACACAAGAGCGATTAGTACACATTCTGTCAGCACAATAAAAAGGGGCATCATGACGGTTTCCTCTCAAGTACCTTGCTTTTTACTCACTTTGTCACTCATTTGCTTTTTCACTTGCAGGTAATGAGGTGGAATGAAGGGGGTAAAGGCTAAGGATGGAGGTTTCCTAGTTTAGGAACTCACATAGGCACCTACCGCGTGCCTCGTTCTGGGCTATATGCTTTCCCATCGCTGGGAAAGACTTACGACAGCAATAATAACAACAACCATTTTTGATGCCTGTTGCGTGCCAATGTTGTGCTGTGTCCATTAGGATATTCAGGCCTTAAAACAACTCTGGGAGGTTCAGGCCAGTCCTATTACCTCTTCTTTTCTAGATACAGTGACTGACACTCAGGAAGTAATTTACCCAAGGCCGCATAGCTAATATGAACCCATTCTAGGACATTAAACACAGCATTAGGGTCTCTTTACCCTCAGTCTTGGGGTATTTCCATTAACTTCATTATGGTATCTCCTTGATTTTGATTATTAAACGTGCTTTGTTGCTGTTGTTTTTGTTTTGCTCTGAGCAAGTGATATTTGCTGTTTTCATTTTGATTTTCTACTTGGGAGCCAATCTTTTCCTGGTGCGAATGTGGTAAACAGATTACAATGATTACAACAAAATCCTCCTATAATGCTCTTAAGTTTTCCCTCATCCTACACTGATCTATTAAATATCTAGCCTCATGCAAACCTAGGCAGTGATTCTCTCTCATAGTGTTTTACTACTTATTGAATTTTCTCTTCTTGATCCTTGGGGCCCATGTTGTAAAGGAGCATCCACAGCAATCCGTTAGTGGGAACAAAACCCCTGAAGGTATGAAGGGCCATGCCATTTGGTTTGGTCTGACATTTTTTTTTTTTCCCCTGGAATTCTCTTCCATGAATGATGCAGTTTGAAACAAATTCCCTCATAGTGAGATATCTAGGGAAGCTCAGAGGAGAGCAAAAAAATGATGAAATGTTTTCAAAATAAGACCCTGGAGGAAGAGGTAAGAAACCAAACATGTTCAGCCTTGTGTCAAGAAGACGTAGGGGAGAAATAACTATAAACATGCATGCTGATGTAGCGGACAAAGTAAAAGGCAATTTGCCTCGTTACAAAGGAGGGCAAAAGAACTAGGAAGGGGGCTAAGTTATGGTAAGGAAATTTTAGTTTGAAATATGATATTCATGCATACTGAGGTAGCTTACTGAAGATTCTATTTCTACCCATTATCACTACTGGCGGTTTCCAATGTATTTACCCCATATACGCACACTTTTGTATCAGGTTGACTGTGGCAGCACATAATGACTGGCGGTGGGATGCAGGGAAGGGGATTCTTGTGTAAATGGACAACTATGGTCTTGTCTTGTACCCAGCTTGAACAACTGAGCAAGGGTCAGTGTTTGACTGGTTTGTAACTCCTATTTTATGGCTATAGGGCCATTTTCATCTATTTGGAAATTTATTGTGCTTCTGGCATCATCATCATCATCATGATCATAATCATAAACATTTACTGAATGCTTCTGAAAGTCAGGCGTTGTGCCAATGAGTGCCTCCCATGCATTTATTCATTTGCTTCTCACGATATGCCTGTGAGGTAGGAGTTATTGTTACTCAACACACCCCTGGCACTGGTTTCCTCACCTGAGAAGTGTGTTTCATAGTCATGGTGCAGCTGAGGGCATGAGGAGTACAGTAAAGCCTTGGATTGTGAGTAACTTGCTCCGCGAGCGTGCCAAAGACGAGCAAACCTTTCTAACACATTTTCACTTGATAAATGAGTGATGTCTTGCAGTACGAGTAGTACGTGACGCAGGACGTCCCGTGATCACCACTGAGCCAATGGTTCTTGAAATTCTCTTTGATACACGAGTGCTTTGGATGACAAACATGTTTCTGGAATGAATTATGCTTGCAAACCAAGATTTTACTGCATTTAGCAAATAAAAGCCAGGTGTGCTACGTATCTTACAATGCGTGGGGCGGTCTCTTGAAGTTGGCCAGCTCAGAATGCCGACAGAATAGCTCTACAGACCATGTGAGCTCTAAAGAAGTCCCCAAGTTTCTGAGAAGCCTCTCAGCGCAGCTTTAAGGGGGCGTGGGCTCTTTCCTTATGATGGGGCATTCGGACTCTTATACCAATGGCAATAACTAAAGTGTACAAGCAGTAGAGGGTGATTATTGAGGCTTAAGGGGTCTGGGTTTTATCTATGGTGTCCAGTGATTCTTGGTCCCGACAGACCTCAAGAATCTTCTGGAAAGCTTTGAAATATACAGATTCCCTGGGCACCAGCCCTGGAGATTCTGACTCAGTAGGTCTGAGGTGGATAGATAGCTCAGGAACCTTTTTGTTGTCACTATTCTACGAGGGATTCTAATGATCAGCCACTGGCCCCACTGCCCTGCTTCAGTCCATCCACTTGCACATGGGGCTGTGAGTGCTCGGGGTTGCAGAGCTGGGCTTAGCACCCAGGTGTCCTGCTTCCTTCTCTCCCACTGCAAGACTCTGCTCCTTGCTTGCTGCTGCTGCTTTGTGTTGGGCCTTCCTAAGGGAAGAAAAAGAGAAAGAGAGAAAAGGACATCCTGAATTTCTAAGATACACCAATGGTTGCGTGTAATTCCCCCTCCCCCCATGGCCTCCACTGGGGGTTGCCTGTGCCTTTAGATTGCAGGCCATTATGTTTTATGATGATTAGTGCAGGTCCAAGATTGATCATGAGCACAGGTGGGAGTTTGCACCCACCCAGATAATTAGGGAAGCTCTCTAAATAAAAGCTGTAGCTCGAATACGTAATTACTAGGTGGGCTTGTGACTGTCAGGGAGTAAAGAGTTTACTTTTTAAGGGGTTGAGATGATGTCGGGAAGAAGAGTCAAAGGATCCCTTTCAGCCAGGAAGTCAAACTGATGTCCCATTGGGAGAAGCCCAGAAGAAGTTGTTTTTGATTTTACCCAGCACCTTCCGAGCTCCAGAGTGGCTGAGGGAGGAGCCCTGGTTGTATGAGTCTGTTTGTATAGAGGTGTGTTTGTGTGTGACAACTTGGGGGAAGAGTTCACCTCATTTTAGAAATAAGGAAACAGAAACCCAGCAAGAGGTTAGACAACCTGCTTGGGTCCAGGGGCAGTGCTGGGATTTGAACTACAGCTGTCTGACTGCCACGCCTGAACTCAGACCTGCCACGCTCCCTGGCCACACACAGGGAAGGTTGTGTTGGGCCAGGGCAGCCAGAAAGAGCCCATCTAGGGGTCAGAACCCTCATGCTAACCTGAAGGTCGTTTTCCCAGCCCCAGGCTTAGAACTCCATTTTCTGTCTTCATTCTCCTGGCTTAAATTCTGGCCTGAGTCTGTCTGCTTCCGGAATTGTACCCACCTGCTCACCCTCCCCATGTCCCATACCCAGCTTAGCAGGGGTTCTGGTGCTCACCCCAGCATGCGCGTGGGCCCGGTACCTCATCTGCAGCTTCTAGTCTGGCTTCAGCAGGGCAAGTAGGAGCTGCCGCCCAGGGTTTCTGCGCCTCCAGATTTGCCTTCTCTTGTACGTCCACCTGTTCCGGAGCGGCGCTCTTGGAGGGGATGGCGTGTGGGTGGGAGACATGACCGAACGGACACATGTTTGCCTCTGAGTCCCAAAGACCTTGGGCCTAAGGGAAACCAGTAGCAAAGTGAGATGCCCAGCTTCCCAGTTCGGAGCCTGGGCTGAGGGGAGATGGAGGGAAAGGAAGGGCCGAGTTGGCAGCTGGGGCCTGGGGTGGCTTACGTAAACCCCAGTTAGGTTTGGAGGAGTTAGGATAGAGTCAAGTCCTCTAGTGCGGGGTCCACATTTCTAGCAGAGATTCAGGAGGTGTCAGTCCCCAGGACAGAGGTGACTGTGCTGGATGTCCACGAGGCGGACTGATCCCACCAAGCCCAGCGTGGCAGGGCACCCGCAGGGTCATCCTCCCTCACCGAAGAGTAAGGTGGCAGAGGCAGAGGGTACTAGCCTCACAAAGGTCCCCAGACGCCAGCATGACCTCAGAGCATCACGCTTCCAGGAGAAGGCAGGGGACATGGGAGATAGCGGGACCCAAACAGGCCTCGAAGTCAGGAACAAGGGCTGATGCTGCATTGAGCAGTGCAGACTGAGGACAGGTGTAGACCGAGGACGGGTGTAGACTGAGGATAGGAGCCTAGTTGGAGACGGGGGCGGGGGGGGGGGGGCATGTCCTGACGCCGGTGTGGGCAGGGCATGAATGAGGTCCAGTCAGCCTCTTGTAGAATTTGCAACAATACCCTGGCCCTGCATAACCCCCCCTGAAACATAGCCACGACGCTGGGGGGATGAAGGGAAGGGAAATCCGGATCACGGGTTGAATGAGATTTCCTGCTAAAGCAGTTAAGAGGATTCAAAAAAGTTACAGTTATGCTTTTTTTTTTTCCCCCAAACTTGAGATTCTGAAAGGACAAGCCTTGCACTTTCATTGTTCTCGGGCTTTCTGCAGCCCCTGGAGCCCTTCTCTGACTTCTGGGGCTGGGGAAGCAGAGAGATGGGTTCTCTGGATTCACATCCACCACCTTCCTCTCCTCCGGCCGCTTTGAGTGCTTCCCTGCCCCCAGGCAGATTGCCGCCTCTGACAGCCCAACTTCCTCCTTTCGTGGGCCCCTAGGATTTAATCTCTGCGGGTTTAGCATTAGTTTTGTCACTCCGATTTATCTGGTGGGATCACAGCCTGCTGCTGCTCCCTGAAAGGTACGCAAGCTACGGTCTATTAGGAGACGGAGGAGAGAGCAGTGACCTGACTGCTTCCGTCTGTACAGCCGAGCAGCTTAGCATTTGACTGATAGGTGTGTAAACAAGAAAATACCGTGGCTGGATCCCCATGCTTCTGAGGAGTCCGATGACACACAAGATGCTGTGCTGTCAGTTGTATAAGTTCAGTTAAATTAATCGGTATCAATTCAATTTTTAATTAATTAACTAATTAATGATTCAAATCTGTGGAGGACCCATCGTGTGCTGGGTTCTGTAACACTAATGCCCTAGAATCATCCATCCATCTATCTATCTATCTATCTATCTATCTATATTCTATCAGAGGAAGTTTCTGGAAGCAGCGCTCCAGATCGGCTTTGTATTTAGATTCTGACTTGTGCCTATTTCTCTCCAATTCAACCATATGAATCTGCAATATAGGAATCTAGTAGTTTACTTCCCCTGGTAGCTTTCAAGCCTGCCTTTAAAATGTATTAACAATTGCTATCGTTTGTTAGCACTAATCTGTGCATATTCTGAATGTGGCACTTCCCTTATATTATTTCATATACACCTCCTAAAAAACTGGTAAGGAGGAATGATCATTTCAGGAATACCCAGTAAGAAAGTGATTCTCAGAGAGGTTACTGTGCCCAAGGTGGCACAGGACGTAAGTGACAGCCAGGACTTGAACTTTGGCCTGCTTTACTCCGTGTCCTAAGCTGTACTGAAATGTACTGAGTCCTTACTCTGTGTCTGGCACTGTACCAAGAGATCCGACTCCCATAATCTCCTTGCTCCTCAGAACAGCCCTATGAGGTGGCTCCCATTTTACAGATGGAGGAACTGAGGCTCAGAGGTGATAACTTGCCCGTTGCTGGAAAGTAGTAGACTTTGAAACTTGTTCTTTCTGATTTCAGTACCACCTATGTTATATCTACAAGTGTACATGTAATTAATTATATCCAATTGGAAGGGAAAGAAATTAACATTTATTGAATGTCTTTTTTTGTACAAGGGCATATATTACTTTTTTCTAAAACAGCTCTAGTAGGTGGAAATTATCCCCACTTACTGATAGAGCAGGCTCTCTGGGCAGGTGGATTTTTAACTCACTGTCATAGAGCAAGTTAAGTGTGAACTTGATACTTTATCTGGTCTATTTTTTCCCATAACATCATTTTGCTTCCCAAAGAAATAAAAACCCACTTATAAAAAATCATTTTATGCATTAATTAGTTTTAATTCCTGAAGGACTAGCAAAGAAAAACATCTATGACTAGCACTAGGGGTCAATTCACTTAACTCATTGAACTCATTGAATGGTTGGTGCTTCCCACTGTTTCTTTTTTTTTTTTTTTATTTAACATTTATTTATTTTTGAGAGACAGAGCATGAAAAGGGGAGGGCTAGAGAGAGAGGGAGATACAGAATCCGAAGCAGGCTCCAGGCTGAGCTGTCAGCACAGCTTGAACCCACAAACATCGAGATAATGACCTGAGCTGACCCACCCAGGGTCAGCTTAACTGACTGACCCACCCAGGCACCCCTCCCCACTGTGTTTCTAAGCATCTTTTAATTCACAAACATGAGTGAGTTGTGACACTTGTAATTCTTGTTAGGTTTACTTAAATAAGTGAACATCTTTTCGTGTGTCTGTTCGCCATCTGGAGGTCTTCTTTGGAAAAGTGTCTATTCATGTCTTCTGCCCATTTCTTAACTGGTTTGTTTGTTTTTTAGGTGTTGAGTTTGATAAGTTCTTTCTTTATAGATTTTGGATACTAATCTTTTATCAGAGATGTTGTTTGCAAATTCTCCCATTCCATAAGCTGCCTTTTAGCTTTGTTGATTTTTTCCTTTGCTTTGCAGATGTTTATCTTGATGAAGTCCCAATAACTCATGTTTGCCTTTGTTTCCCTTGCCTCTGGTGACGTGTCTAGTAAGAAATTGCTCTGGCCGAGGTCGAAGAGGTTGCTGCCTATGTCTCTTCTAGGGTTTTGATGGTTTCCTGTCTCACATGTGGGTCTTTTAGCCATTTTGAATTTATTTTTGTGTATGGTGTAAAAGAATGGTCCAGTTTTATTCTTCTGGAAATACAAATCAAAACCACAATGAGATACCACCTCACACCTGTCAGATGGCTAAAATTAATAACACAAGAAACAACAGGTGTTGGCGAGGATGAGGAGAAAGGAGGACACTTTTACACTGTTGGTGGGAATGCAAACTGGTGCAGCCACTCTGGAAAATAGTATGGAGGTTCCTCAGAAAACTAAAAATAGAACTACCCAATTACCCAACAATTGCATTATTAAGTATTTTTTCAAAGGATACCAAAATACAGATTGAAAGGGGTACACGCACCCAAATGTTTATAGCAGCATTATCAACAATAACCAAACTATGGGAGAGCTCCAATGTCCATCAATTGATGAATGGATAAAGAAGATATAGATATAGATATAGATATAGATATAGATATAGATATACACACACACACACATACACACACACATATATGTGTATATACATATACACATACACATATACATGTATACATACACATATATACGTATGGAATATTACTCAGACATCAAAAAGAATGAAATCTTGACATTTGCAATGATGTGGATGGACATAGAAGGTATTATGCTAAGTGAAATAAGTCAATCAGAGAAAGACAAATACCATACGATTTCCAGTCATATGTGGAAGTTAAGAAACAAAATAGATGAATATCTGGGAAGGGGTGGGGGAAGAGGACAGATGGAAGCAAACCACAAGAGATTCTTAACAAGAGAGAACAAACTGAGGGTTGATGGAGGGAGGTGGGTGGAGGGTTGGGCTAAATGGGTGATGAGCATTAAGGAGGGCACTTGTTGTGATGAGCATTGTTGTATGTAGGTGTTGTATGTAAGTGATGAATCATTGAATTCTACTCCTGAAACCAATATTGCGCTGTATGTTAACTGACTAAAATTTAAATTTAAAAATAACAAACAAAATTGGGCGCCTGGGTGGCTCAGTCGGTTGAGCGTCTGACTTCAGCTCAGGTCATGATCTCACAGTCTGTAAGTTCAAGCCCCGCATTGGACTCTGTGCTGACAGCTCAGAGCCTGAAGCCTGCTTCAGATTCTGTGTCTCCTTCTCTCTCTCTGCCCCCAACCCACTCACATTCTGTCTCTGTCTCTCTCAAAAATAAATAAACATTAAAAATAACAAACCTAAAAAAGAAATACTGAAAAGAAAAAAAATAAAGAAGTGATTTTTATGGTGGAAGCCATGGAGATAGATTGTCTCTTGTATGCAGGACATATCCTACTGCCCGTGGCTTGAAAAATGCTGTCTGTGGGCTTATCATGTGCCTAAAGAGATAGTGACAATGATTTTTACGATAGGAGCACCGTTGTAACTTATGAGGAAACAGACAATAAGGGACTGCCCCTGTGGTAAAAATAAGTCATGGCTAAAAATGAAAGAGCTAATCCAGGCAAGGTGATGAGAAAGATAGAAAGTATGCAAACTGTCCTGTTGGGACAGATAGCACCAGACTCAAACACAGGGGTCAGGAGCCAGAACTTCAGATGTGTATTGTGTGTCTGAAGAACACTGCCCAGCAAGTTCTCATAATCCCTCTGTCGGAGTCATCTCTCCAATTAAAAATTGGGATGCAGGGGCACCTGGGTGGCTCAGTTGGTTAAGCATCCAATTTCAGCTCAGGCCATGATCTCACAGTTCGTGAGTTCGAGCCCTGCATTGGGCTGCGTGCTGCCAGCGTAGATCCGGCTTCCGATTCTTCCCTTCTCTGCTCCTCCCCCGCGCTCACACATGAGCCCTCTATCTCTCTCTCAAACATAAACATTTAAAATAAATAAATAAAAGTTGGTATGCAAATTTTGCCGTTATAGTGTTGAAGGCTAGAATGTCTAGCAGAATGTTAGGAATCATGAGTAAGTCCCTGAGAATCTAGGAGCCCAAGGGAAATTTAGGAAAGTCACAATTTTTTTTTTAAACCTGCCAAGATCCTATTTAAAAAAATTATGCCTTGTGATGCAGAGAAACAAAAGCCTAAAAAAAATTAGATTGTTCTATTTAGTTTCCTTTTTTTTTTTTTAAAGGAAAAGCTTGTACTTAGTGACTTTAATCAAATACATTCTTTTTATTTGTTGCTTTCTTTTATTGGATTCTGGAACAAGCAGAAGCAGAGAGAGAGAGAGAGAGAGAGAGAGAGAGAGAGTGTGTGTGTGTGTGTGTGTGTGTGTGTGTGTGTGTGTGTGTTGGTGGGGAGTAGGGAGTCTCCATGTTATTGCCACAATAAATATTACAGTGCAAAATCCTGCCAGACTATTTCCTCTAGTGAGAGCTGTTTGAGAGTGTAATAAGGCTTGGTGACTGTGAATTCATGCCTTGTGTATGTTATTGTAAAATGAACATGGTGACAATACATTGTCTTAATGGGTCTGGAACTGGCAGTGAATAAGAGAGGCAGGCTAGGGAAGGGGGCCAGGTACAATAGTAGCCCAGAGACTGAGACATGCCACCAGTTTGTCAGGGAGGCCGTCTTCAGTCTTTGTACTGTGCAAAAGAGGTCCCTGCACTGGGTCCTCATGCTTTAGATGGTCCTGCTCTGGTCCTTTTCCAGCTCTGTCCTTCCCCATTGGGCACAGCGCTTGAGAGGCAAGGGGATGTGCTTACCCAGAGTCCATATCCATCCCTCTAGACCATACTTCAACAACAGTTTCTTGCCCAAATAGTCCACTCCCACTCCTGGGATCTTCTTAAAGTCCATCCTCCTGAGGGGAGGTCACTGTGTAGATAGGAATCCCTGGGTCCCTGTGCTGGCCAAGGGGAAGCTGTTTATAGCGGTGTGGACATACCTTAGATCCTGGATGGGGTGTCCATACAGGCACACATGAGGTGTAACAGGTTGCTGGAGAGAGAGAAAAAAAAAGTGGGGTGGTCTCTGAGCTGAGGGCGAGCTGTCAACTTCCCCAACATCACCACCATGTTCTGTTATGAAACTCCTAAGGGTCTGAGACCGGCAAAGTTGAACTGGATCTCTAGGTCATTATGATGGCACACTTGTTAAGGTGGAAGGATAGAACGTGGTCTAGATAGCAGTTTGCTAGCTTAGTTTATAATGCCGAAAAGGCTATAAATGCGGCATATGGACCTTCACTTGTCTTCCTGCCACAGGCCTCGCAAATATCAGGTATGGGCCTGGCAGAGCCTGGCTGCACTTGAAAGGGGATATAAGACTGAGAATTTGGTCTAGTGTTAGGTTGGAAATAATTGGACGTCCCCAAAGATGACTTACCAGTTCTGTGAGAAGGACAGAATTAAGAGTGTTGATGTCAGGCAGAGGTGAAACAGACCCCAGCTCTCTTTTGGACCTCTCCTCTTCCTCTCCCTGGCTTCTCTGCATCTCTTGGAGATATAGTCTGGTTGGACAGAAAGTAGATGTAGTGGAAAGTATATTCAGAGCTGAATTGATGGGGAATCTTTCAGCACTGCCAATTATTAGCCTCAATTTCCCTATTAAAATAGTGATATTTACTTCTGGGGTTGTTTTGAAGATAAGATGAATTAATGTAAAGTGGTATAATGGAAACTAGTCTTCAAGTTGAAGAGCTGTTCAACCAAGGGCCCCTCCCTTCTCTTTCTGCTTTGATAAGAATAAACTTTCCTGTGTTTTATTTCCTTGGATACTTACCAAAAGTCTTATTTAATATTTAATATAATTCTTACTAATGACATAACATGAATACTCTCAGGAAAAGTTTTGAAAAGTGACTCCTGGAAATAGTGCACTTTAATGCCACAGAAATATTTTGGGGCAACAGGGTCCTTTAATTCTCACTCACAGAGTGACCAGTGCCCATCTCAAAGGCTTAACTATGTTGAGATGCAGGTTTCATTGCTCTGGTGTTATCTTTGACATATCAACATTGGCTTCATCTCAGTTATTGGATTTTGATTTATTTCCAGAATTACCTGGACTGAGTTCAATGCCAGAGAGTATTTGGAATGATGGACTATCACATGGACTTCATTTTCTTGAAATGTCGCATGCTCTAATGTTCCAATTTTTCTCAGCAGACAGTAGTGTGATGGTTAGTTTTATGTGTCAACCTGACTAGGAGACAGTACCGAATTATTCAATGAAATGCTAATCTAGGTGTTGTTGTGAATGTATTTTGTAGCTGTGGCTAACATCTACAGTCAATTGACTTTAAGTAAAAGAGATTTACCACATTATCTGAGTGAGGCCCATCTAATCAGTTGAAAAACCTTAAGAACAATCAGGTTTCTCTGAAGAAGAAATTATGCCTCTGTCTATCTATCTATCTATCTATCTATCTATCTATCTATTATCTAATCCTCCTTCCTTCCTTCCTTCCTTCCTTCCTTCCTTCCTTCCTTCCTTCCTTCCTTCCTCTCTCTCTCTCTCTCTCTCTCTCTCTCTCAATTGGTTCCCTTTCTTTGCTAGAACCCTGACCAATACAAATTTTGGTACCAAGGGTAGTTCTAGAAGTACAGAATCTCAAAGATGAGTTTCTGAATTGATTCCAGCTTTTCTGGAATTGTTTTTCTAATCTGGCAGAGTCCGGCTACATTTACAAGGGGATATAAGATTGAGAATTGGCTCTACTGTTAGACTAATGTGAATAGACTGTTTACATTTAGAGGCACTAGTAACGCCATTTCCTGTGGTAAAGAGGGCACTGGTAGTCTGTGGCATGATGTGGCAATAGAGGAACACAAAATATCATTATTGGATACTCCTAATCAAATGGGTATAAAAGGTGAAGTTCTGGGTAATTACATTTGATTGGTGCTTCAGAATAGTTTAGTCAAATTAAGGAGTATAATGATCTTGGTTGCTTGCTTCTAACTGGCCTGGAGAAACTAGGGAAACACAAGGATGAACTCAGAGGTGTAAATTCCTAGCTCAAGTTCTGCATACACATCCTGAAAGAAACACCGATCTTCTACTGTTGCAGGACTGAGATTTCTGAAAGCCAAACTCTGAGTCTTATCCTATGTGTAGTGTTAATACAACAAACACTGAATCCTAACCTCACAGAGTTTCTTCTTCTGTTAAAGTGGGCCCATTGGTGGGAAAGAATGGGATCCTGAAAATTGAAATGGGATGTATCAGGAAACCTCAATGAACCTGAGGATACTGGACCCTTAAGTTCCGCTGGGTGTTCTTTGCCAATAGTACCTCCCCTTCCTTGTCTGAGGACATTAACACTGCTTTGTCCGAAGAATCTGTAATAATCTCCCTGATGTGATTCCCTGGCAAGACACTGCCGATTTTCTTCAGGACATACTCCATACCCATCTTTGCTTTAAAACTCTAATGAGACTGAAGTTCCAGGAGGTGAGGTGCAAAGTGTGATGCATGAAGAGATGCAAAACATACCCAGAGAACCTCATGATTTTTCCAAATCATACGGACAATAATCTGTGATATGTGTCAAGATGCATAGTAAGGGAATGGGGTATCGTGGAAAAAAACATAAAGTTGGGTCAGGCTGAATTTAACTGACATGCGTTCACTAAGCAAAACTCCTGGATTCGGTTTTTTAGCCTGAAGATTTAGAAACCACTCTAAGTTTGTTTGTTTAATTGGCTGAAACATGGACCGAAAAGTTGTCTGCTCTAAGCTAAGTTGAGGGGAGCCTGGGTGGCTCAGTTGGTTCAGCGTTCAACTTAAGCTCAGGTCATGATCTCATGGTTCATGGGTTCAAGTCCCACATCAGACTCTGTGTTGAGAATTCAGGGCCTGGAGCCTGTTTCAGATTCTATGTTTCCCTCTCTTTCTGCCCCTTCCCTACTCGTACTCTGTCTCTCAAAAATAAATTAATTAAGTTGAAATGGCAGAACTGCCTTGCTGTACTATTCAGGAAGATTTTTAAAGGCTTAGGGAGATCGGAATTTTAGAGTAGATTTATCATCTAAGACCCACTCATCCATCCTGGGAGGACCTAGGGAACACACCTTTCATTACAACTGTGAGAAATAAATTTTTGAGGGCAGTCTCAGCGTCCTTCATGAGCTCTGTGGTTGCTCTTCTCTTCAGGTTAGAATTTACAGTGGGGACTGTTGACACCAAAGAAGGAAGCAGAATAATCTGACTCACAAAGAGGTATGGTCCTGGCTAGATGATCACAGTGTCCCTAGAAAAAGAGTAGATAGACATTCTACTGAATTCTCACTCTATCTGTACAAGTGGAAGTGTTGCAGGTTGAGGGAACAGGAGTCTAACTTGAAGCATAGAAATAGTTATGCATCAAATGGTGCCCTTCTAAATTTGTATGTTGAAGCCCTAATTCTCAATGAGACTATATTTGAAGACAAGGTCTTTAAAAGGGTAATTAAGGTTAATTTTTTTAAATGTTTATTCATTTTTGAGAGAGACAGAGTGTGAGCAGGGGAGGGGCACAGAGAGAGGGAGACACAGAATCTGAAGCAGGCTCCAGGTTCTGAGCTGTCAGCACAGAGCCCAATGTGGGGCTTGAACTCATGAACCGTGAGATCATGACCTGAGCCGAAGTCAGACGCTTAACTGACTGAGCCACCCAGGCACCCCTAAAGGAGTAATTAAGGTTAAATGAGGTCATGGGGTAGAGCCCCAATCCAGTATGACCTGTGTCTTTATAAGAGGAGGAAGAGGGGCATCTGGGTGTCTCAGTCAGTTAAGCTTCTGACCCTTGATGTTGGCTCAGGTCATGATCTCACAGTTGGTGAGACTGAGACCTCGAGCTGGGCTCTATCCTGACAGTTGTGGACCCTGCTTGGGATTCTCTCTCTCTCTCTATCTCTCTCTCTCTCTGCCCCTCCCCACCTCATGCTCATATGCTCTCTTTCTCTCTCTCAAAATACCGTCAAAATATTTTTCTCTGAGCACAGAGAAAAGGCCAGTAGAGGACAGAGAGCCATCTGTAAGACAACTAGAGAGGCTCCAGGAAAAACCAAACTTGCTGACCCCTTGATCTTGGGTCCCAGAACTGTGAGAAAATTTTGGTTGTTCAATCATCCAGTCTGTGGTATTTTGTTGTGGCTATGGGAGTAAAGTAAGACAGAGAGTCATGACTCCTCAGACAATCACTGGACTTGAGCTGATTAAGGCCAGGTTAGAAAGGAACCAGCTACACTTGCCAAAAATGAATACTTCTAATTTAAAAAAAAATTTTATTTATTTTTGAGACAGAGAGAGAGAGCACGCAAGGGAGGGGCAGAGAGAGAGGGAGACACAGAATCTGAAGCAGGCTCCAGGCTCTGAACTATCGGCACAGAGTCTGATGCGGCGTTCGAACTCACGAACTATGAGATCGTGACCCAAGCTGAAGTCAGATGCTTAACCTACTGAGCCACCCAGGTGTCCCCAAAGTGAATACTTTTAATCTTTCTCCTGGACTTCCCTAAAGGGATCTATTGTCTTTTACCAGAATAACTGCACTGGGTAAAAGGAAATAATCAGACCTTTCAGGGACTACTGGACACTTGCCCTGAACTGATAATAACTTCAGAAGACTCAAAATATCGTTGTCGTCAAAAACAGTAGGACTTATGGAGATTTGGTGATCAATGGAGTTTTAGCTCAGATTCATGTCACAGTGGATCCACTGAGTTGCTGAACCCATACTATGGTTATTTTTTCAATTCTGGAATGCATAATTAGAAAAGACATACTCGCCAACTGACAGAATCCACACGTTGGTTCCCCGACCTGTGGAGTAAGAGCTGTAATTGGGGGAAGTCCAAGTGGAAGCCACTAGAACTTATGCTATCTAAGCAGTGAGCTAAGACATTAGTGCCACTAATCAAGGACTTCAGAGACACAAGGTCGTGATTCCCACTATTCTCCACTCAGCTCACCTGTTTAGACTGTGTAGAAGACAGATGGATCTTGGAAAATGACAGTGGATTATTGCAACTTAACCAGCAGCTGCTGGTGCAGATGTGGTTTCATTGCTTGTGCAACTTAACATACCCCCTGGTAACTGATATGCAGCTGTTGTACAGGCATATGCTTTTTTGTTTTTTTTAAAATATCTGTTAGTAAAGGCAATCAGTAGCAGTTTGATTCCAGCTGGCAAGGTCAGCAATACACCTTCACTGTCCTACATTGGGAGAATATAAATTCTCCATCCCTATGTCACAACTTCAGGAACCTCAATCAACTTTGGCTTCCACAAGACATCGTACTAGTCCATGACACTGATGCTATTATGCTGGTCAGTATAGACCCTTTGGACTTTGGATCAAAGCCTTGCCATACCCTGTGGATAACTACTCTTTGGAGAAACAGCTTCTTCTTGCAGCTGGGACTTAATAGAAACTGAATGCTTGACCAGAGGTCACCATGTTTCCATGTGACTTGACGAGTTTCCATGTGTTCATGACAGGATAATACACTTGCTATTGTCTGATCTGCCCAAGCCAAGATGGATGTGTACAGTGGCATTCCATTTTCAAGTGGAGGTGGTATATACAAAAATCAGACCCTCAAGTTTTAATAATTTACATGAGGAAGTGACCAAATGTCCATGGTTCCTATTTCTACTCTATTACTGTCTCTCTCCAAACATGTATCTATGGCCTCATGGGGAGTTCCCTATGAGCAGTTGATGAAAGAAGAGAAACAATTTTGATGTACAGGTGGTTTTGATGTGCATGCTATTCAGGCACCGCCTAAAAGTGGACAGCTGCAGCACCACAGTTCTCTTCTAGAACATCCCTGGAGTACATGGTGAAGGGAAATCTCTCAGTGGTTTCTCATCTTACTTGTAAAGAGAAGTGGCCAGAGGTGTGAGTTTATATCAGTTCATGGGCTGTGGCCAATGGTTTGGCTGGACAGTCAGGGACTTGGAAGGGAAATATTGGAAAACTGGTGATAAGAAGGTCTTGGGAAGAGGTATGTCGATGAATATCTTTGAATGGGAAATAGAGTGAATAGATCTCTGTCCTATGTGAATGCTCACAGAGGAGTAACCTCTTCAGAGGAGGGTATTAATAATCAAATGGATACGATGACTTGTTTTGTGGCTACCAGTCAGCTTCTTTCCTTGGCCATCTTTCCCAATGGGCTCGTGAACAAAGTGGGTATGGTAGCAAGGACTGAGGTTCAGTAACATGAACTTCTACTCACCAAGGCCGATCTACTGCAGCCACATCTGAGTGCCAATCTATCAGGAGCAGAAACTAACACTGAGTCTCTGATATGGCACCATTCCCAAAGGTGATCAGCCAGCTACTTGGTGGCAGGTTGATTACATTGGACTGCTTCCATAATGGAAGGGGCAGTTCTTTGTTCTTACTAGAATAAACATTACTCTAGATATAGATTTGCCTTCCCTGCATACGGTGCTTCTGCTGAACTACCATCTGTGGACTAACAGAATTCTTTATCTCCCATAATGGTACTCCACACAGAATTGCTTCTGATCAAGGAACTCCCTTTGTAGTGAATGAAGTATGGTAATGGGCCCATGATCATGGAATCCATGAGCTTTATCATGTTCCCCATTATCCTGAAGCAGCTGGTTTGATTAAAAAAGTGGAATTGCCTTTTGAAGCCTTAGTTCAATGCCAGTGAGGTGATAATACCTTGCAGGACTGCACCAATGTCATACAACAGGCTATAGGTACTCTGAATCAGCATTTAATACATGGTCCAGTTTCTCCAAAAGCTAGAATTCATAGGTCCAGGAAATGAGGGGGTAGACATAGAAATGGCACTATTTACTATTACCCCTAATGGTCCACTAGCAAAAATTTTATTTTCTACCCCTGGGACTTTATTCTCTATTGTTCCGGAAGTCTTAGTTTCCAAGGAAGAAACTATTTCCAACCGAGAGACACAACAGTGGTTCCACTGAACTGAAAGTTAAGACCATCATCTGGCCACTTAGGTCTCCTTATGCCTCTAAATCAACAGGCAATGTTGTCCTATGCTGGATGGGTTCCTTGATCCTGATTCCCAATGTGATTAAAGTAAATGGAAAACTACAGGGACTTAATTCAGGCTGGACTGATGGCCCAGACCTTTCAGAATGAAGATTTGGGTCACTCCACTAGGCTAAGAACCATGACAAACTAAGGTTCTTGCAGAAGACAAAGAGAATATGGAATGAGTCATTGAAGTAATCATAAATGCAAGCTAAGACCATATGACCAGTTGCAGAAGCAAGGACTGTCATTGTTAATATTTCTTCCTAATTTTTTATGAATATATTTATGTGTGTGTATGCCTGTATTAATATATATATATATATATAATATTTTTGTTTTCTTTCCTTTCTTATCCCCTTATCATCTAACATAAGATGTATTAATAATAGTTAAGCTTACATCACAGTGTTTAAGTTATGGAATATCAAGGAGAAGTACAAATGACACCCCAAAACGTTGCGTCCTCTTCTGGGGAAAGGGTTAGTGCATTTTCAGTTATGTATAAGGTCATTGGATCCTGTTAGGTGGAATTATTACTTGTTTTTGTCTTGATTTGGAGGTAAAGTATGGTTGAAGGAGGTATGAAGGGGTGCCAAATTGATAAGGAGGGAACTGTAGTAGTTTTACATACCAACTTGGTTAGGTTATAACACCCAGTTATTCAATCAAACACTAATCTAGGTGTTGCTGTGAAGGTATTTTTATATGATTAACACCTACAATCAGTTGACTTTCAATAAAGAAGATTATAAGGTAGATGAACTTCATCTAATCAATTGAAAGACCTTAGGAGAAAAGCTGAGGTTTCCCTAAGGAAGAAGAAACTCTACCTCTGGATGGGAGCATCAGGTTCTGCCTGAGAGTTTTCAGCCTGCTGGTCTGCCCTAGAAATTTAAGTCTAGTCCCCACATTGTGTAAGCCAATTCTTTGAAATATGTGTGTATGTGTGTGTATGTGCGTGTGTATATGTATTAAATATGTTTATATATTATATAATAGAAATATGTGCATAATACATATTATATCTATCCAACTCATTCTATTTCTGTAGTAGAACCCTAATACAGATAGAAAACTAAATATGCAATGAGATATATATCACCAAATACAAAATTATATTAAGCAAAATGCTAGGTAACGAAAGCATAATCCTGAAAACTCATGAACTTCTTACACTTCATCCACCTGGAAGAAATGGAATGAAACGATTTTTCTGGCAATTTGTCACCCAAAGCCATATCAATTATAAGAGCTGCCTTTTATTGAATGTCTATTTGCATAAGCCAGGCACAAAGCTGGGGACTTTACATTTATTTATGATTTTTAAAAAATGTGACAAAGTGAACATCATTTCTAATTTATAGAGTATGAAATGGTGTTTCAGAGAAAGGGAATAACTTACCAAGAACGTGCTTGTGAAGGCAGTGCAGGGACTTGAACTCAGGTCAACCTGACTCCAAGGTCTGTGCTCTCCGTAAAAGAGATGACAGTATTTCAGCCTAGAATTCCTAGAAGGTAGCCCCGTGTATGTGGAGTTTGGTAGTAGCCCTCATGGGGACAAGTGACAAATGACAACTTCATATACCATTCTCCATGCTTGGGAAATTAAACAAGATGGTGTGTCAGCCTCTGGACAACTCGTGTGCAACCCACTTAGTATAATAACCATCCAACTCTATGATGGGGGCAGTGAAAGATTCCAGTACTCATGCAGTTGTGTGTCCATTTGAGACAAGCTGAGGCGACTTATGTTTTCTTTCTTGGGACCGTGGTTGAACACCGAAGCTGAAAGTCATAAAACACCAGAACAGGCCAAAGAATACATTTAGTGAAACCCCTGGTTTTCTAAACCTAAGGTTCTTGGTTACAATATTTTGGTCACTCCGAAATTTCTAATCCTTAGGATATTTATAGACCAATAATCAGGGCTGGGAAAGTTGAAATTTACAAGTCAAGTTGACTTCAGTTAATGAGGCACCTCTGGTATCGCAAAGAGAACATTGGACCAGGAGTCGGGAGACCAAGACTGAACATCCAACTTTGGGCCTTACTAAACACTGTCACCTTGTCCAGGTTACTTAATCTTCCCAATCCTCACCGACTCCATCAATAAAATGAGTACGAAATCCCACATGATGGTTGTGGGGTTTTAAATGTGCTTAAATGAGAACACGTGGGTTGAAAATCGTCTAGTGTAATTCATGGCATGTAATAGGTAATCAATCAATGTTTTGCACAACTTAGCAATCGCTCCCCTTTTCAGGCATACTAATTCTCTGTTGTCATTGTAGAGGTCTTAGTGGGAGAGTAATTCCAGGCACTCATCTCCTACCCAGGAAGCCAAGAGGATGGACATCTTTCCACTCCAAATAGGCCCGTGAACCTAGTTCCCCTCTCTTCCCTGGGACATCGCATCCTGAATGAATGATGCAAGGTCAGGAGAAACAGAGATGACTCATGTTAGGAGCAGTGGCAGCTGAGGCTTTCTGACCAAGCTCTTCGAGTCATGGGGACACTGCAGGGTTGTTTGCTTCTAGTCTCATGTCCTTGTGGAGCCTCCTGGTTTCCTACTCATTCCGAAGTCTGATCTTCCAGCTCTCACGGATGATGTTAGCAGTAGCACCCTCCCACCATCGATATTCTGAAGAATTCTTCCTTTGCTAATAAGTTGACTGCGGTTGGCTTTTACTTCTTGCCATTGGGATCCTGGCTGACACACATGTGAAGAACTGATATGAGAGAAGCAGTAGACTAGGGCTTATAGTCCTGTTTGCATATTTCGTTAGGTTTGGTGAGTTTGCAATCGTTGGTGTGGGTGTAAAATTCCAATTTACTTCTCTAATGAACTCTTCAACGATTGACCTGCTCCTAATTTAGCTGTACATTATTATAGCTAAATGTTGGTTGCTACGAAAAGACCTTGTTTTGACCTCATAAGACAACACCATTCAGAATCAACTGGAGGAAAGCAAAACACATGGCCCAAAGTCAGGGAAGAAATTCACTGTGTGTGTGTGTTTTAGGGCTGGCTGTGTCCTTATTACCATCTCTTTCCTAATACACTAACAATCTCTTGCACATTTGACCACTGTTTAACATGATCAGACAAATATTATTTTAAAAGGAGACATTCTGAGTTAAAAATGACCCTCCTTCTTGGGTGTGTTTTGTGGTTTCTGCGGCTGGAGGTTACAATAGGCCATTTGATTAATGAGCTGTTTTATTGGGATGCAAATAATGCATAATGTCATAAGATCCATATGTTTTACATTACCGAGGCATAAAACCTACCTTGGCATGAAATGGAAAATTTAAAGCATCTTTCTTGAAAAAATATATCATGCTAAACAAAAAGCATGTGGGTATTTCTGGTATTTATGAAACTGGTGAATGCTATTCCAGATTTGCTTAGGTTTAGTGCTAACTCTGATCTTGTGTGTGTGTGTGTGTGTGTGTGTGTGTGTGTGTGTGTGTGTTCTGTATTCGTCAGAAGTACCTTTATGCTTCTGTTCCTTCTCAGTCTGTTCAGAATAGTTGAAAAGAGCCAAACAGCTGTTTCTGATAACACACAGTAGCTATAACCTGTGTGGGTTAGAATGAAAATGGTAGATACTGGAAAAAATGTAATTATAATAAAAACAGCCTTTGGGATTGTAGCATGTAATTGCCTATGCATCACCAGAGAGGAGGAGCATGAGAAAGGTATGTAAATACACAGTCCAGTGGATACAAATTTCAGAGAAATAAAACCCTTTGGGGGTATAGAGACTAACAAGGTGGTGGGTGTGAAGTGTGTTGGAGCCCTGAAGTTTTGGTTGACATTGGAGATTTCACCCTCCCTGAAACACTCATAAGGCCAGATGGGACCGATCAGCCAACTTTCCAGAACCTTCACATGGGTAACTACTCTTCCATCTTCAGCTTCTGCTCAAGTACCATTTCTCAAAGGGCCTTTCCCCAGTTACTCCCTGGCTGCCATGGTCACTCTTATTCCCATGATGTCATTTTATTGTCTTTATGAAAACTTTTACTGCCTGAATCATCTTGTTTACCTGTTGGTTTGCTTATGTAGTGTATGCTTTGCAGGAGAAAATAGGCTCCAGGTCAGATGGGTTCACAGCTATAAACTCTGGTCAGTGTCTGGAACACAGTAAATGCTCAATAAATATATATGGAATGTTGAATTTAAAAGTGAGGATAATAATAATCCTTCTCCCTTGTAAGGAATTCTATAAGGCTTAACTGAGATAATGCTTGTGAACTTGACATGATAGTGCCAATGCAGAGTATTTGGCAACCGTTAGCTAGCATTATTATATGTATATTAATTAATATATAATTAATATAATTATTTAATATACATTGATTGTATTGTTTATCATATTAAAGATATTATATATGATTTATCATATTTCACATTTTATATATCATATTAAATACATGAATATATTAATTAATTAAGGTGTAATATAATTATACAATTATATAAATTGTATATGTTATATAAATTATATAATTATAGTATATAAAATTAACATTTATTATATTATATAATATATTACATATAATTAATATATTTTTGTATCATAATACTATATTAATTTTAATTAATAATTTAAATATAATTTAAATAAATAATGACATAATATATAATTAATATATGTTAATATATATTAGCAATGGGCAGTTGGCTCATGTGATGGTCATGAAGGCTGAGAAGTCTGATGATCTGCCATCTGCAAGGTGGAGTCCTAAGAAAGCAGATAGTGTAAGTTACAGCTCAGTCCCAAAGTTCTGACAACCAAGAGTGCCAATGGTATAAGTCCCAGTACAAGGGCAAGAGAAGGCCATGTCCAGCTCAAAGAGAGAGAGAGAGAGAGCCGATTTCCCTTTCTTCCACCCTTTTGTTCTATCCAGGTCCTCAATGGACTGGATGATACCCCCCGCCCCCCACCATA
Organism: Acinonyx jubatus; assembly: GCF_027475565.1. Taxonomy (NCBI): domain Eukaryota; kingdom Metazoa; phylum Chordata; class Mammalia; order Carnivora; family Felidae; genus Acinonyx; species Acinonyx jubatus. The sequence goes on along the minus strand of NC_069386.1, from coordinate 128,975,787 downwards.
TGGGGAGGGCAATCTACTTAGTCTACCAATTCAAATTCCAGTCTCCTTAGAAACATCCTCAGAGACATACCCAGACATAATATTTAACCAACTATTTGGGAACAGCATGACCCAGTCAAGTTGACACAGAAAATTAACCATTACAATTCGGATGCTATAGAACCATACAGGAGGTTGATTGATGCTCATGGGGAGTGATTTAACTTGGCTCTGTTATTCTGTAACTTATTCACCTAAAAATTTGGAAAGTAAAGTTTCACAAACCTAGATCAAGAAAATTACACAGGGGCACCTGGATGGCTCAGTTAGTTAAGCATCCAGCTCTTGGTTTCGGCTCAGGCTGTGATCTTGGGGTTTGTGAGTTCGAGCCCCACATTGGACTCCATGCTGACAGTATGGAGCCTCCTTGGGATTCTCTCTCTCTCCCTCTCTCTCTGCCCCTCTCCTGTTTGTGCGCTCTCTCTATCTCCCTAATTAAATAAACTTTGAAATAAAGAAAAAAAAAACCAAAGAATTAGTTGCACAGATTATTAACATTCTCTGTTTGCTATAGCAGTGAGATTATGCCTACTGTCGGAGAATTATGACTCCATCAAGAACTGGTATGCTATAACAAACTCAGCAGGAAAACTCTACAGGAAAGAAGTTGAGATAGAAAGCTCTTTCAGATCGTGTGGTGTCTCTGGGTCACTGGGTTATCATTAGGAACCTTAATTATTTCTGAGCTTCATTTATTTAAGTGCTTTCTTAGAAATTTCTGGCTCAATGTAATTGCACTTACTCTAGCTTATTTGATGGCATTATACTCTGCACCTTTAATAAACCTGCTTTATTAGGAAAAAAAGATACATTGAATTTCTTTTATTTACACAGCACAACATATGTAGGCTTTATTCTTAAGCTTCCTATAGATAGAGTGATGAGATATGCGATCCTTCTTGACTGAAGTTCCACTCTTCAAGCAAAGTTGTGAATGTGTTGCTGTTTCTTTTCTTGAGGATAGAATTTTACTTTCTAGCCAGGTTTATCTTGCCTACCAGAAGGTCAGGGCATGGGCCAGTCCCAGCTGGGGAAGGACTGTTACTCCTGTGAAATGTCTCCTTGCTGGTTCACTGCACGCCAGAGCTCCTGTTCACAGGTATTGATTTTTGCACAGTAAAATTCTGATGGCTTCCTCAAAGGGGCCAATTTTTTTCAGATTAACAGCTGCTCTGTTAATGTCAGAGGAGCTCGGTGGCTAAAAAAGGTCTTTATTTATGGATGTCAAAGAGCGTGTCTCAAACATCAGGCCTCTCAAATTCAAAACAAAAGGAGTGTAATAAATGGAAAATTATAGTTTATGTGAACTGTCCTCTTTGACTATAACATACTTTAGGTAATAAAGTCAGGGAATACAAAGACAGTAGATGTTCTTGTCATTACTAATGTGGTATGTTGACTTTGTACTATTTCCACATGGATGCTAAAAATCTGTGTTTAGTGTTCTTTTAAATTTAATTGTATTAACGAACCAAGCAATGACTTGGCTATGTTTTTATTTTTATTTTTCCTGTTGTAGTAGGAACAAAGAGACAAGTAGGCACAGATCATCATTTCTATTTCACCAGACCATTTGTAGTCTAACGTGAGTCATGGTGGAGATGGGATCTGAATGGACCCCAGATATCAGGGCTGGACACAGACTTCCTATTTATCAGAAAACTATCTACTTTTCCTGGAAGAAGACAGTGAAGGGGCTCTTTGGCTTATAGGTTGATCCGGTGTATCTCTTTTTGAATGAAAAGAAGAGATCACAACTGCCCCAGCCAAGAAGACAGGGAAACTGCCCTACTACATAGAAAGTTGGAAGACATTTGCCACCAGCCTGGGTCACCTGTGGTTCTGGATTGAGGAGCCTGTGTGTCATGTAGGGTCGTCTCCCACAAGCCTTCTGATTTTCAAGGTTCCACAGGGAGTGCTCCCATGTAGCTATCTGTCACCTCTCTCTCCAACCTCTTCCCTGTAGCCTAATTCTTCATTTCTGAAAATTAATTAAAAAATCTTTTTTAATAAAAAAGTTTGTTTATTTTTGAGAGACAGAGAGAGACGGAGTGCAAGCAGGGGAGGGGCAGACAGGGAGGGAGTCACAGAATCTGAATCTCCAGGCTCTGAGCCATCAGCATAGAGCCTGACGTGGGGCTCCAACCCACCAGACGCGAGATCATGACCGGAGCTGAAGTCGGACACTTAACGGACTGAGCCACCCGGATGCCCCTCTGAAAATTAATTTTTATCAGAGTAATGCAAGCAATAGCCTAAGAGTCACATATTAAAGAGCCTGTAATGGAAAACAGCTGCAGACAGAAATGCAGCTTGAAAACATGGAGGGAATGGGGAAGAAATACGTTGTTCTCTCTCTCTTACTGTCTTGTGTCTCCCGTGGGCCAGTCCTTACCAGAAACAGGAACCTGGGTGATGCATTCAACAGGGCAGAAGATGACTGCATGGAGAACCAATGAAGCTGGCAAACAACAAAAAAAATAACCTAATACCTACGCGGAGCAGCTATTGTGAGACTTACATGAGGTAAAGCTGAAAAACACAAGAAAAGTAACTGGTAGGTGGTGGGTCCTCAAATACACATTTTCCTCTCCCTTCGTTCCCCTTTCTCATTGATCAGAATCTGCTTTAAAAAAAATGATTTGTTTAGTGCATAAGCTGTAAATGTCTTAGAAAGCATTTTAACAAGGATGAGACTAATTCAAAGCATTTAGGATATTTTAGTGTTAGTAACTTGTGAGTGGTATTTTGACGGGGTGGGTGGGCAGGAGGGGGCTTGCCTCCATCTCTTGTTCGCACCCAGGGGCAGCTGCTTGTTTAGTTTGCCCTGCCTTGTGTGGTAAGGTCCTGCCTGCTTTGCTCCAGGGCCCCCTCAGCTTTGCCTTTAGGACTCAGTGTGGCTGTTCCCACAGAAAGGTGCTGTAATCCGAAAATGCGGGTCGTAAATCTCTCTGGAAGCTGGGAAGCCTGGTTGTCTCAGACCACTGAGCCACCGCACGCAGATGCTCTCGCTGCAATGCATGCACCTTTGCATTCTCTGGCACGTTTGCCAAAACCACGTGCCATTTGGTCAGTGCCAAAGAAATGACTTTCTACCCTCTGAATCTTGTTTCCCACCTGTACTGTCCTTGATGCTGTGGGTTCTGATGGGTTGCCAGTGCCCTTTATTCTTTGCTATTAACTTCTCCCTGCCTCTCACCATTAACCCTTCGGTGGATCCCAGGGAGTTTCTAGGTTATGATTGGAGCAGTTGTCTGGTCCAGGGAGTCATGACATCCTTCTGGCAGAGAGAAATGGTCCTGTATTGCAGGACCTGCCTCAGTCCCTGGAGGCTGAGCTTTGGCCTTGCTCAGGGAAGCTTTTCTGACCTCTGGAAGGGGCTGACCAGCAGAGAGTGCCCTGAGAGCTGGGCTGGGCTTCCTGTTGGGATCTGGGACAGCCCCTAACCCCACGAGTCCCGAGGAACATAATTTTCTCTCAGGGCTCCCATCTACCCTCCCCTAATCTACTTCACTCAGTTTCCTCGTTAAAGTAAAAATCATCAATGTACTTTTAATGTGGCTTTTTGTGTTTCATTTCCTTTGTTGCTTAAAAAATGTTTCCAATGAAACATTTTATAAGATTTCTATACAGTGCATACATTTTGAACATTTTGTTCCTATTAACATAAAATATTATTCTCATTTCCTCTTGTGTTGGGAAAAAAGAGGAAAAAAGTATTCTAAAAATTAAAAATAATTTCTTTGCTATTAAGGAGGTATGAATGATTTATGAGCATAATAAAGGCAAGTCTCTTTGGTCAACATTATGAATTTGAAAATAAAACTTCTTTTCAGATTTTTGAAATGGCTTCGATGACAGTAGGCCCTAAAATAACAAAGGAGACCAGGTTAAAATGGGAAATTCTTTCCCTCTGCTTTTCCTCTCTGGGGGACATCGTGTGCTCTCTACCCTTGGGAAGCAAAGTGGAGTCATCCCAGGGTAGAGGCAGGGAACGCGGTGTCGAAGAGGTTGTTTCCAGGTGCATCTGTGGGTCATCTGCATCTGTACAGAGATGCACTGAAAAATCCCCTCTGTCATTTTTATATGTCCTTAAGGGTCATATCTAGTTGAGTCTTACCAAAGCTACCCATGTTGGCTGACTCGCTCCCCGTGACACGGGGTCCCTTGGTTCCCCCCACGTGCCGATCGCTCAGTAGCTCTGGGAAATGACCTAAAGGACTGTGTGTTCTCAGGGTAATTCCCCTGAAGCTCCACCAGGTCTGCCTGTTAAATCCCATGCTTGCCAGAGTGAGGGGGTTCTGTATTTGGTTTTTGGTTCTGCGTCTCATGGTTCCCAGCCCATTGTCCCAGTTCCGCAATACTAGGCTATAGATTAAGCTGGGGATATCACCAGGGGAGGCTGGAAATTGCGAGGGTCCTCTTGAATGGCGTTTCCTAGGTGAATTCACCCTCGTTTGAGGTCAAGTGGCTGGCAGTGCATGCTCAGAAACCAGATTCTCTTAGTGTATTAACGATGTGCTGGGGAATGGCCGTATATCAACCAGCTTAACGGGGCTGAGGAAGAGCCTGGCCCTCCAGTTACAATAGAAATACCACCTTTTAAACACTTGCATCGATGCCAGATCATTGCAGGGAGAAGGTACCTGGTTGGTGAGACCTAGAAAGACTGGTGTTGACATCACTAAGATGATAGCTGCTGGATGTTCAAGTTCTAGGCAACTTACTGAGCACCTAGTTCAGGGAGGGCTCTGTTTGAGACACTGGGGATACAGCAGGGAACAAAGCAATCAGAAATCCTTGCCCTCAAGGAGCTTGTGTTGTAGAGACTATTTCAGCCCAGAGGTCTGGGTAAATCACTCATGCACACATGTTTGGATTTCTATTTTCTCTCCTCAATGTCTCACAAACTCACCCCAGAAGTGAAGGCATACTGAAGCAGTCCTTTGGAGAAATAACCTAAAGAAAGGGCAACGTGGTGAGAAATGTCTCTCCACGCCTTCAATTTTAACCCAGAAAATTCTTTTTTTTAAGAAATTTTTTTTTACGTTTATTTATTTTTGAGACAGAGAGAGACAGAGCATGAATGGGGGAGGGTCAGAGAGAGGGAGACACAGAATCCGAAACAAACTCCAGGCTCTGAGCTGTCAGCACAGAGCCTGACGCGGGGCTTGAACTCACAGACCATGAGATCATGACCTGAGCTGAAGTCCGCCGCTTAACCGACTGAGCCACCCAGGCACCCCATTAACCCAGAAAATTCTATGTGTGGGAATAAGGACAAGGTTTGATACTTTGTTATGGTGTTCTCTCTCCCCCAGTCCTGCAGCTACAGAAAAGGTCTTGTCAGCCTGCTTAGCAAATTTAAAACTGAAAGAATACGTGAGAAGGGACAGACCTCAGACAGAAAAAGGAGAGAAGCCAAATCCATCTTCAGGATCAAGAGCGCGTGGTGTTCAGAGAGAGGGTCTGACTCGCAATATCGGAAACCCCAGTGAAGGAGAGCAAGAGAAGTGAAGACAGGAGGGAGGGTTTTCAAAATGGCTGTGTTAGATTATGAATTGAATTTCCTTTCATGCTTTTTTTGAATGGGATTACTTTTGAACTACTTTCGATTACTAGTCTGCAAAGATTAAGCCATAAAGGGCCCTAGGATTTATTAAAGTTTGTGAATTCTGAGTTCTGCTTTTAACCTGATTATTCTTAAGTCCTTCAGTCTGCTGGCCTCATATTTTCCTTTCACATACAGTTAAAATAGTATGATCCCCCTTTCCACCGACCTGCAGGAAGTCTGCTATCCACTCCAGTATTTTTAAGGTTCCAAAGGTGCGTCAACTGCCTGTCATCTCCCACTCCAACATTCTAGCTCGATTCTTCGCTTCTTCAATTCAGTTTTTAATGAAGTAATGCATGCGCTAGTTTGAAACTCAAATATTCAATGGATCAAAATGCAAAACAGAAGTCCTCAACTAATTGTTCCAACCAATTGTCCAACTCCTTGCAGGCAATCATTTTCAACTCTTCCAGCTCTTGCTTTCTTATACAGTAGAACCTTGGATTGCGAGTAACTTGTTCTGGGTGTTCTGCAGCACAAGCAAACATTTCTAATGTATTTTAGCTCGATAAACGAGAGCTGTCTTGCAACACGAGTAGTACGTGATGCCGAACATCACATGATCACAACTGAGCCAATGGCTCTTCTCTCTCTTGCTGTGGGATTGTGGGTGATCGTCGATGCAATGTCACCTTTCCGCAAAACCCTCAAAAGGGGGTAAAAGCAAGTGTCATTGGATAGGTTTCTTGTTAAAGTTGCACGAAAAGAAAAAGATTCCAGTGAGCCAGGAGTGATTCTGCTAGTGACAGTGAAAGTTGTCCTGCACGACAACCCTCCTCTCTCGTCTCCCTCACACCAGCCATGAAGGTTTTCAAAGGTAAGTGCAGGTTAATTTGTTTATTTTTCTTTATATTTTGTATTTTATTTATTATTTTGTATTATATTATGGTATTGTAATCATTTTTATATGAATATTTTTGGGTTATGGAACGAATCATGAGAGTTTCCATTATTTCTTATGGGAAATTCACTTTGAAATAGAAGTGCTTTGGATTACAAGCATATTTCCAGAATGAATTATGCTTACAAACCAAGGTTTACTACTTACCTTCTTATTTGTAAATAAAACGCTTGCTTTGTCATTTATTAAATTATTAACTTTAGGTGTTAGGGACGGATATTCTGTTACGATGGGCGAAGGTTTAACTGTCATTCTTCCACACCCCCCCATCCTGCCCACATTCTCTTCCTACACTCTATTTGAATGATATAAAGTATTTTTGATCAAATCAGCAGTCAGGATTGACATTATTATGACTGAAAAATATTAATAACCAAGAACTGTGTCATAGTTCTATCTTCTTTCTTGTACATATTGTTTTTTTCCTAGAGTTAGTATTTTCCTCATTTTTTATTTGCTTATTTTTGTGTGTGTGCTTCTATTTAATATTTTTCATGCTGCATTGTATTTTCTTACACATTCATTAATATTATTTTCCAAATGGTCAAATAAACAAAATAATCTATCAACTAATTCTTTTTCCCTGGGTTCCTCTCTCCAAATGCTTCCTCTCTTGGTTTCCATTTGGCCAGTTGCTTCTCAGGCCTGCTGCTCTCATCATGGATTTCCTTTTTTGTGTCTTTGTGTTGCATCCACTGTTTCCAACTCATTCTGCATTTGCCCCCTCACTTGAAGGAGGGAGCACATGCTCCTATACTCGTGGGAAGTTGTTCATAGTGATAATTATGTGTTTAAAATATTGCCTTTTTGTTTCTGATCTACCTTCATACTTAGTTGATCATTTGGGTATATAATGGTAGGTTGCAAATCATTTTGCCTCATAATGAAATTATTTTTTCCATTGCTTTCTAACCCCCAGATTTGTTGTTAAGAAGTCTGATATTATTTCATTCCATCCACTTTGTCAATGACCTTTCCTCCCAACCCCAAGGAAATTTACAAGATTTGTTTCTTTTACTTTCTGGTGCTCTGATATTTCTTAGTGAAGAGCCTATGTGCTTGCTTTTTATCGTTTGCTGTGCTGGACATGGTGTGTTGTTCTTTCAGTCTGGAGAATCTCATATCCTTTGGCCCTGGAAAATATTCTCTGGTATGAATTTGAAAATAGCTTTCTCTCCATTTTTCCTTCTATTTTATTAATCTATTGTTGAGTTTCCTGGGCCAATACTCTAAGTTTCTTTTCTTTTCTCTTCATAGTTCTTTTGATTTTATTTGCTCTACTTACCAAAATGTTTCTTAGTTTTTATCTACCAAACTCGTTGTTACTTTTTTAAGAGTGGGGGGTGTAGAGAGAGAGAGGGAGAGAGAGAATCCTAAGCAGTCTCCACGCTCAGCATGGAGCCCAACGTGGGGCTCTATCTCACGATGCTGAGATCAGGATCTGAGCTGAAATCAAGTGGTGGATGCTTAACTGACTGGGCCACCCAGGCGCCTCAGTGTTACATTTTTTATTTTGACCAACAATTTTCCAGTTTGTTCCCCAACACTTGTCTATGCAGCATCCCCTCTTCCTCTTATATTTGCCTCGTCTTTTCTTATCTCTCCACTTTCATTCTTTCTGCCTTATTGACTAAGCTCATAGTTTTCTTTTCTTCCTTACTCCTCCCCTTCCTCCTTTTTCTTTCAGTTGTGGTATTTTGGGTTCTTTCCAAATGTTGAAAGTTGTTGCCGTGTTTTGGGTTCTTTTCATGTTGGATGCCTTTTCCAAATGTCTGATTGTCTCTTCACATTTAATAGTGATGACTAAAAGCTGATTAGAAGTGCTGAAAGTGGGGACTGGACATATTCATAAGTAATTTTCAAGATACTGGGATTGGATGCTACCTGTAGAGCTGATATCAGTATCTGGCAGCTTTTTATTTGGGGATTGTAATTTTTCCAAAAGAAGACTTTTCAAATCTTCCACCTATAAGGGCTATTTCTAGAAGTAGAAATTTCACTTAAACTTCTGTTTTCAACTGTTGACCTCTCTCTTTCCTGGATTTTGACTAATGTCCTGAGTTTCCTCTGTTTGTCTTTTCCTGAGAATGAACCATGTGTCCTGTGTGTGTGTTTGTGTGTGTGTGTGTGTGTGTGTGTGTGTGCATGTGCGTATGTGATGGGGGGCTTCATGAGGTGAAGGAGGAGACAAGGAGCCAACCCTTCCACAAAGGGACTTTTGACTCTTTATGGGCTGAACTGTGTGTCCCCCAAATCTATGTGTTGAAGTACCTCAGAATGTGATTATATTTGGAGACAGTTTTAAAGAGGTAATCCAATTAAAATGAAGTCATCAGAGTGGCCCTAATCCAGTATGACTAGTATCCTTATAAGAAGAGGAAATTTGGACACAGGCAATTACAGAGGGAAAACTATGTGAAGACACAGGCAGAAGACGTCCATTCACAAGCCAAGGAAGGTGATCTCAGAAGAAACTGATTCTGCTGACACCTTGATCTTGGACTTCTAAACGCCAGAACTGTGAGAAAATATATTTCTTGTTGTTTAAGCCCCTTGTCTGCGGTACTTTGTTATGGTAGCCCAAGCAAACTAATGTACCATGTTTTCGGCCCTGTTCCACATCCCTAAGTTTGATGATGCCTGTTTCCTTCAAATTCTGTTCTTTTCAAGGTCCTGTGGGATGAACTGGCTCACATCCCCTCTGCAGGCTGCCACCCTTGTATGTCACTCACTGTGCCTCTCTCCATCTGCTTTCTGTCTTCCTAAAATTTGTGGAATTATGAAAATTTCTTTAAGTGTGCCTCCTACTGTCTTTATTCGTTAGAGTTTTATACTAAAAACAAAACAAAACAAAACAAAACAAAACATCTTTTGCTGCCATTTTAGTGGTTTTCGAGAGAGGGAAGGGTTATACTTGCATTTTAACCTAAGGCAAATTTCTAAAATTCTAGAACCTTTTAATCTAGCAATAGCAATAATCAACATGTTATGAAACTGTCGTTCTTTTTAATAAATTACATACATACTGGCACCCAATTTGTTGGTTCTCAGCTCCCAACACACGCTTCTTTGCCCTATTTGTGACACTGGAGCTGTATCCTGTAAACATTTCTGGTTTACCAGATGGCTTCATACTAGGCTTCATCAATAGGAGACTTCGGAGGGACACTGCAGGGGGAAGGAGTTTCTCTTCCTGGTTCCCCTGTTCTTTTATCTCTGGCTCCTGTGGCGTAAGGCTGCCAAAGGCATATGGGGCAGCCATGACACAAACCTTCAGTGAGTTTCACAGACACCCATCTGTGAATTCCTAGTGAGTCTTGGGGGCCTCCTAATGGGGGCTTCCCAGTGAGTCCCATCACGGCCCAACAGGAAGTTTTCAACTTGCCAGCAGGGGCCTACGGCACTTCAGTGAATTTCTTGCTATCCAGTGGGCCCCAGTCACAACTTCTCAAATGGGATCTGAATCTCAGCTTGGTGTAGTGGGATATTTTTTCTCAGATTTTTCTCTTTTTGGGGAGTTCTGTCTCAGCCCTAGATGTAGTGGCTCTCTCCCTTATCTGCTAGTCTTGTATTTTTTAGAGCAAGCGTGTACAAAACTTTTCTGGAAAGAGCCAGCAAGTGAATATTTTAGGCTTCACGGGCCATGGGGTCTGTATGACTCAATGGAATGTTGTAGTGAGAAAACAGCCACAGACAGCACACTAATGAACGGGCATGGCCAGATGGACCACAGGTCCACTCCTGCTTTCCTATGCTCCTTAGCCCATAGGCATCAACCCCCTGTTACTAGTGAACAGTTCTTTATATGAAGTTCTCACTGTTCAAATTACTGGTGTGGTTACTTCCGACCGGACCCTGATTGATATACCACATTGAAATTTTAGGCGAGGACTTGGCTCGTGACTTGGGCCAGCTGAGAGTGTTTGCTCTGGATCTTACAATTCTGGTCAGTGTTAGAGAATGAATGAGAGAAGGAGTGACTCTGTGGCAGTCTTAAACAGTAAAAATAACAAGCGGGTGGATATTTTAGGCAGGGCTTTCTTACCTGCGTGCAGACAAGACTTGGGGCAAAGCAGAAAAATCTTCTCTTCTTGTCAGTCATAAACTTCAGGTTCATAAAATGTTCCCTCCCGTTACCTACTCTATAAAACTTTCACGTTTATTTTAAAATAATTTCCCCGAGATCTTCAGGTAGAATTGACACTCTAGGAAGATGCAGGGCGTTTTATCCTGGGGCTCACTCTCCCCTAGGCTCAGGATGGCAGTGCTCTTGGGGAGCACGTGTCAAATGCTCTTTGGAGTGGTAGTTTCACTGCCTCCCCAAGCTTTTCTGAGCCAAAATACATCGCGGTTGATTAGTTTTCTGCTTTCGAAATTGCTGTCAAGTTCCAGACTCATCTCCCTGAGATTATTCCCATCATCTTTATTGGAGGTTTGGGTGTCTGCAAATTCTTCAGTGACACATTTACAGGCTGTCTTTTGCTTTATGCTCACAGATGGCTAATCACAATGACACCGTGTATTTTACTAGTTTAATTCTCAGAGGGTAACCTCTTTTCCAAGATTTTGTTTCTCCATGCATTGCCACTACCAAGAAAATGTTCCCTGATCACAATGGGACAGAGAACACTTACCCCAAGGCTATCCCAAAGACAGGGCTCTGGGACTTCCTGAAAATCAGAACCTTGCCCGAGATGTTTCTGCCAGGTTCCCTATGGCTTTTAACTCACGTGATGGGTTAGGGAGAGAAGTGAAAGGAAAAAGCATGCTTCCAGGCAATCCTGGGGTAAAAGCAATAGCAGTTGGCAAAACCTTTGCCCTAACTGCCTATCAATTTTTCTCTTTGTTATGATACAAGCAGGGAAGGTTGTAAGATCAGCTGTTGTAAATGATGAGTTAAGACAGAATTATGAGTACAGGATGCCTTATTGCTGGTGTCATACTGAAAGCTCTGAAGGGAAAACAGGGGAAAGGGAAAGAAACATTTTTCCCCTTGCTCACGTAAGGCTTGGGATGGAGTATGAGAAGGCGCTCTGATCACCAGCTGAGAGCTTTCCACTGCCCCTCCTTCCCATCCCATTTTGGATCAACCAATCCTCTCTTGTAGATAGAATACAGGGTCCACAAGGCGCCTCGCAAGGATTCAAAATCGGTAAGGTTGTCCTCTGGGTTAAGCTATAACACTGACTTAGATCAGTGTGAAAAAGTGCAAAGTCGTCTTAGAAATAAAATGTTTTCTAGGCTAAGACAATGATGAATGGACTGTAGGCACTGATGCAGGCAAAGGAAGAAAAGGCTTTGCAGAAAGAGGTTGAAGAGAGGCAGTGCCTGTCCAGGTCCGTTGTGCAGGAGAGACACTCCACCCCCAGCCCCTGTCCCCGAGGAATCAGGAGCATCAGCCATTATCATCTTTATACTCACCCTTCGCCACATTTGACCTTTGGCAAGTCAACTTCTGCTCATGGTCTTACTCCCTGTGTGGATTTGTCTGCAGAGAGAGAATGGCTTGATCCCCAAACATCCCTATCACATCCACTTGACAGCTGTTGTCTCATTGGAAACGAACAAATTAGCAACATGGTGGTTGCCAAGTTGGTTGGTATCTGAAACTTGGGGTGCTAACAGATCAGTGATGTGCCATGTTGGATAAGGAGCCCCAGTGTGGGACCAGCTGGGCTCCTATGGCACTTGTAAATAGTCCTAAAATACGTGTGAACTTTTTTCAGACAGACATTTTTATTATCTAGAAACTTAATTCTAAGAGAAAAAGTTGATTAAATTGCAGCCATTAAGAGACTCAGAATACTATAATGATGACGATCAGGAACTTCAGGTTCAGACAACATGGGCTCCAGGTCTGGTCCTCTAGCCTTTCTTCATGATGTCCATAGGTGCTTAGTTGGGTCTCTGTGTGCTCAAATTGTTTCACCTATCGAGTGAGCATAGTAGTACATAATAAAGTATTTATGTAACAGGTTTGTTGTGAGCGTTAAATGAGGTTTGCCCATGAAATATTTATTGCAATGCCTGGCACTCAGTAAGGGATCCATAAATTTTAGCTGTCATCACCGTGATTATTATTATCAAGTATTTTTTTTCTCCTTTTCAAGGATCAAAGTCATATGTTACTGCCAATCAGAGTTTAGATCTGCCCAAGATAATCAGTGCTAAAAAACCCAGTTGAAAGCACTTTTGACCAGGCACTACTCTAGTATAAAATAATAGTAAGCAAAAAATAAAAAAAATACATATTTATTTAACAAAGAATATCAAATTTAATTTCAGAGAGTAGTAAAGGAAATGGAGGTAAGGGCTGTGAGAGGGTGACGGCGATGACGTTAGATAGTGTGACTCTACCGGTTTTAGATCCAAGAAGTGATAGGAACTGGATGGAGTGAAAGACCCTGAGAGAAAGTGGCATCAGAGGCTGAGAGCCAAAAGATGAGGTCAGCCCTTTATGCTCTGCAGCAAACATTCAGGAAGGGGGTACAGCTGATACAGCCTGGAGGAGAGAAAGAGCTTGGGAATTTTAGCAATAGAAAGAAGGCCAGTGAGGATGGAAAACAAGGATGGGGGATAGGCAGGGGGCAGGTTTGGGAGGGAAGGGTTGTGAAACGCCCAGAGTCTAAGAGACCCCCAAAAACGGACCACCAGAGTCCAGAGTCAAAGCTAAGCAGCAAGGGTCATTTATTGCAGGTTCGAACCTGGACCTCTGCGCCCCCGTTGCCGGTGACGCCAAGAGGCCCTGAGAGAGGTTTTTACACCCCTTTTATAGACAGGTACAAACAAGTCATGGGGAAATCAGGAATTTTCCACAGTTACAGAGCTGCGATTGGTTGGTGTTTAAAGTTGGACACTTAACAGTATTCGATTGGTTCCTGCCTTTAGGTCAGACCACAACTGGGGGTACGGGTATCACAATGATTGATCAGGAATACACGGATGTGCCAAGCAACAATGATTGATCAGGAGTACACGGATGTGCCAAGTAACAATGGTTGATCAAGAATATACGGATGTGCCAGGCAATAATGATTGATCAGGAATACATGGGCGCGCCAAGCAATTGTACAGAAGCGGAACAAGCTGGTTAAGCTTGGTTAGGTTTCAGTTTCCCGTAACTTAAGCTTTTAAGTTTAAATTTTCTCAGGCCTCTCAGTTGCAGGCTACCTTAGAGAGGAGGGTTTCAAGCCTAAGGTAGAAGGAATGGCTGGGTTTGAGGCAGTGCAGCCAAGGCTGGAGTGAGGAGAGTGGATTGTCATGGGGTAACGTATCCCCTAAGGGCAGGGAGACTGTCTGGAAGTTAACAGCTTGGCCAGGGAAGAGAGAATAGTGGCTTAGGCTGGTGCAGAGAGAGTGGAAATGGAGAGAAATGGTTGGATGTGTTTTGGAAGGAAAACTGATAGGACTTCCTGACAAATCAGGTGCGGGGAATAAAGGCCAGAGAGAAATCAAAGACGATCGTTGGATTTTTGGCTTGAACAGTGACGTCAAGGATTGTTTCATGAAGTGTGGGTGGATGGACTGGGACAAAGTGGATTTGGTGGGGAAAAAATTAGGTTTATGAGAAATAAGTTGAGACTGTTAGATGTTGTTTCAGATATTTCGGTGGCCTTTGCGTGGCATGTTTGTGCTTTCTGTAAAGTTTTAAAAACCCCAAATCCTATTTCAAGGAGTTCTACCACCCTAGAGCCCTATACCGGGAACTGTTCTTCTGTTCAATCCTTTGGTTACACATGAAAAAAATGTTACGTAGCAATGAGGTTTCCATTGTGACTTTGTGGTGGAACTGGCCCCGGCACCTGAGCTTATTTACTGATCTATTTATTTCTGATGAGTTATTCTGTTCTAAGCTTCACATCAGCTCCAAAATCGTCTCTATAATAAGAAGAGTCTCAGGAAACCCTAAGCCTAAGAATGTCTTTTGGATAAAACAAGGATCTTGTTTTCACGCAAATGTGGCCTCATAAATGAAGCGACGTAGAAATGGACGTAGAGCCAAGCTGTGGAAGCGAAATAGATTTTCTGAAACACCAATAGTTTCCTAAGGGATCGTTTGCCCATCTGGGTTTATTGGGACTGCCAGGAAGAAAAAAAAAAAAAAAAGGTCATGTGATCATGTCCAAAGAATACGCCGTGTCAGTTATGAAATAGTTACTTAAATGGTATTATTTGGGTACTGTCTGAATTCATATTTTTCTGCCCCAGGGATGGGAGGGGTCAGGGAAGCCATTAGTGATTGCTGAGAAACCAATACTACGCATCCCAAACAAACCTGCACACAATGTCCCATAAAAATCTCATTACTCACCCTGTTCTCCCTGAATCAGCATTCTGGGCACTTTTGTAGATATCCTGTAAATTGCACATTTATAAATTACTCATTTATAACATCTGTCGGAAGGCAGCTATAGAAGCAGATAATCTTTTCCCTGTAGCCTCAGCTCTGTAGCAGCTTGCTTTCAGATTTTGCTTTGATCTTTTTTCCGTGTCCCTGAAGACTTCAGACCTGTTGTTGACTGGCTCCAAATTATCTGGGAGTGTTCCAATGAATCCGGACTGCCTCTTTGACCCAATCGTGGAGGAGGCTGGAAACCAGCCATGTGCCACAAATTAGACGTTGGGAATGAAGAGGTGAAAGAGACAGTCCCTGTTAAAGATGGCCACAGAGAGCTAAGAAAATTAGTGAAGACAGCACAGCATGCAAAGAAGTGCCATCGGGATTTGCACAGAGTATTGGTGAGAATGGAAGAAGCATCTAACGCCTCCTGGGTGACACTCCAGGAAAAAGAGGTGGGGAAATGCTTTAAAGTGACACCAGAGAACACTCACACACTGCTGGTGGGAACGTAAAACAGTGCAGCCACTTTGGAGGACAGTCTGGCATTTCCTCCGAAGGTGAAACACAGAGTAACCACGTGACCCAGCAATTCCACTCCTCGGTCGGCACCCAAGAGAAATGAAAATACAGGTTCACACACACACACAAAACTTGTACGTGAATGTTCAGAACAGTATTACTCATTATAGCTGCAAAATGAAAACAGCTCAGATGTCCCTCTCGTGATGAATGGATAAATTAAATGTGGTGTCCGTACCCTGGAATGTTATTTGGCGTTAAAGAGGAAAAAAGTACTGATGCATACTACAACGTGCATGAAGCTTGAGGACGTTATGTTGAGTGAAAGAAGGCAGTCACAAAGGATCAAATATTGTATGATTTCCTTTGGGTGAAATATCTAGCACAGGCAAATCTGTAGAGACAGGGAGTAGATTACTGTTTGCCTAGATCTGGTGGAAGTGGGAGCATTGAGGGATTACGGCTGAGGGCCACAGGGTTTCCTTTTCAGGTGGTGCTTTGAAATTGATTCTGTAATCGTTGCACAACTTGGTGAATATACGAAAATCCCTTGAATTATACACTCACATAGGTGAATTGTATGGTATATGAATTCAATCTCAATAAAGTTGTTAAAAACAACAGTGACACCTGAGGACCAGTAGGGGAGAAGGTTACTGGGCAGTGACAATAATGAGCAAATATACCCCATTAGCAACCCGCCCTTGACTCTACTGCCAAAATGTGTCCCCCCATATCCTTTTAACCTTCTCTATTCCCACCACTACCCTCCTGATCCAAGCCACTGGTATCTACCTGAACCACTAAAGTAGCCTCATAACTACTATACTCCTGTCCCTGTGCTGGGGGGTTGAGTGGCAGCACAGGACCATCCTTCTCTGGAGGGACTGAAAGTGTGGGGAGCTCATTTTCCAGAGGCCCTGTTTCAGGGCTCCAGACTGCCCATACCCCTTCCCTAGGACCCCTTCCCTGTTTCTGCTGAGTATCCAGCTCATCCCTAGTCGCACTGTCTTCCCCTGTGACACTCGATCATGACCGAGAGTGGTTTTCTTTGTAGCTCATGTCACCTGCTGAGGTTCACGTATGTCCTTTCTTGCTCACTCTCCATCTCCTTTCTGGAATGCAAGCTCCCTGCACTTCCCATGACAGGGTGCCAGTCTGTGTTGTGTCTTTATTAGCACTGGGACCTCCTCAAGGACAGTGGCGGGCCTCCACGTCTTCCACAGGGCCTGTGGGGCCTCCTCGGGATCCAGGTACTAAGGAGGTCCAGCCTGCCTCTTCCCTTGAACGGGGGGCTTGGCTTGTCTTCAAAACCAGGGGATCAAAAATCCCAGGTCTCCCGACCTTGTACCCTGAGTTACAAAAAACATTTCCTTTTATGCCAGGAGAGCTCTTTGTTCTCCTTGCATCGCCTTTCCCAGATGCTTCTTCAGTCAGGTGCCATTTTGACATGCCTCTGCTTTCTAGGCCTAGGTTCTTTCTGCCCTGCCTTTTCACTGCATCACTTCTCTTGCAAACTTTCTCTCCTTTGCTAACGTCTGCTGTACCCAGCCCTCATTGTCTTAAAAACCAACTGCTGGGACTCTTTGTGACTGGGGACTCTGCTTTTTACCCTTCCAGGTTCTCAGAGCTTAGCAGTGCCCACAGAAATGTCCTCTCTGCTCCCCAGAATTTTATCCACACCCTGTAACTGTTTGGAGGCACAGTCCGCGGGAGTGCGTGTTTCTCAGCTGCTTGTGACGTCAGGTTGGGAACTCCCTTGGGATGCCGGCCTTTGTCACCTCATCACTTGGTGTGCCTGGCAGAGTGGACAATGGTGTATGGGATAGAGGTTTGATGGCTTGGAGTGACAATAATGTCTTCAAACCTACCCTCTTGCTCTCGTTTGGGTCTAAGTAAAAAATGCCAAATGAACAACAGCCTCTTCTCGGCCTCCCTCAAGCCAGCTGGGACCAGGCAGCAGCCTTTGGAGTGGCTAAGGAGGAGGAGGTGCGTGTTTTACTATCATACCTCCAGTCTCCAGTTTTCTCAAGGGCTTCATTTCTTTTGCTTGACTGGGGGAGCTGAGTGTCTAAGTAGAGTGCATGGTTTCCCCTGCTTCCGATTCACCTCAGGACTAGACTGGCAGCTGTGGGGCACCGGGGTGGCTCAGTCGATTAAGCATCTGACTTCAGCTCAGGTCATGATCTCATGGTTCATGAGTTCCAGCCCCGCGTCAGGCTCTGTGCTGACAGCTCAGAGCCTGGAGCCTGCTTCCGATTCTGTGTCTCCGTCTCTCTCTGCCCGTCCCCCGCTCATGCTCTGTCTCTGTCTCTCTCAAAAGTAAATAAACACTAAAAAAAATAAAAATTAAAAAAAAAAAAAAGACTAAACTCATTCTGGTGCTCAATTGGAAGTTTTGAGGGAAAAAAAAAAAAGACCGGCAGCTGTGTCCGAGAAGAAGACGGTGCTGGTGGGGATGGAAGGAGAATGAGAGGTAAGTTTTGATTAGAAATAAATGGAAAAAATGAAAAAAAGCTAAGGAAATGCATTATTCAAAGATTTACAACACGTTTGCTCAATAAACCTTTATTTATTGCCCAAAGTCTGATTTCTTTTGGAAGATTACCTTGGCAGACAGTCTATAAGTAATGGCAATGCAACAGAATTGGAAAATCGAGGCAAGGGGAGCCTTAGAAAGTAGTTGTCCATCTGTGTGAACTTTAAAAAAGTTTTTTTAAATATTTATTTTTGAGAGAGAGAGAGAGATGATGCAGAGAAAGAGAGAGACACTGAATCGGAAGCAGGCTCCAGGCTCCGAGCTGCCAGCACAGAGCCTGAGATGGGGCTTGAACTTGTGAACTGTGAGATCATGACCTGAGCTGAAGCCAGAGTCTTAATGGACTGAGCCACCCAGGGGTCCCCTGTGTGAACTTTTAAACAATTTGTGTGTGTGTGTGTGGGGTTGGAGGGTGGTGCATGGAGGAATGATTCCCTTTGAAAGTCAGCAGGAATGCGATCGCGCTGTCCTGGGTTTGAGGCTGCTACCGTAAAATCTTCATCTTTTACCTAATTATGCCTGCTTCTGATAGCAGCTCTTGGGTAAAAAAAAGTTTTCTCCTTATAACGACACATCTGACTGCACATTTGTCAAAGTGTTGATCAAGGGCTCTTTCTTCTTTTAATAAATGCGATGTATCCATTCCAAAGCATTCCTTCTATAATTAATAACAATAAGATCCAGTACCTGTGGAGAGCGGAGACATTGAAAAAGAACCAGAAAAAATACAAGATGGTATCAGCAGCCTAACAGCAGTGCTCTCGGCCTTCTCTGGCCCCCGTCCAGATCGCACCTGCTACCCAGAGATCCCACCTGCCTGTGGGGGGCCCCTTGCTCCCTTCACGCTTCCCTTGGTTGTTTATTTTAAAGGAGAAAAAGTTGGATTGCAGTAAGAAGATAGATCCCATTTAGGGGGGATAAAGCTAAGATAAAATATTATACTTGCAAAACAATAATACAAGGAGTGTTATTTGCCCTGGACACTTACCCACCGAGGGCCTGTCTGGTCACTGGTCACAATGCACATACAAACGCAGGGAGATTCACAGCAGCCTTTTTGTTAAATTCTCCTCCTTCAGATGAACTATCTGGGAAATTTGTTGTATTAAAATTTTTTTTTTTTTTTTTTAAGATTTGCTTTTTAGAAGGAGAGATGGAATGTGAGCGGGGGAGGGGTAGAGAGAAAGGGAGACACAGAATCTGAAGCAGGCTCCAGGCTCTGAGCTGTCAGCACAGAGCCGGACCAGGGGCTCGAACCCATGGGCTGTGAGATCATGACCTGAGGCAAAGTCAGATGCTCAACTGACTGAGCCACTCAGGCACCCCTGTACTTGTATATAATGCCAACAGCTACCTTTTGTAGCTCGTGCATCACTTATACTATTTATAATAATAATCATAGCTAATATTTAGTGAAGCTCTCCCCGGGGTCATGTGCTGTTCTGAGGCACTTCATGTATTTGATGGACTTCTCCAAAACACATATGGTAGGAGACTTGCCACATATTTTATATAAATTAAGTCAACTCTGGTCCTTCTGCTGCATTTTGCTTTGTGGGAAAGTAACTTGTTAGTATCTCTCTCCTTCCTTCCTTCCCTCCCTCCCTCCCTCTCTCCCTTTCTCTCTCTCTCTCTCTCTCTCTCTCTCTCTCAGGTCTTGCCAGGACCTAACGTATTGCAGGAGAAAGGGGCAAGAGTTCTCTGTGCATGAAATAGTCTGGGGTCCTTGATGAAGACAGTCACCGCTTGGTCACTTGGAGACCCTTAAATCTGGACAGCTCCACTGAGGGTATCTAGATCTCAGTCTATATATTATATGGATTTATATACATTATGTTTCACCAGAGAAGCCTGACTAATACACTGTTCTTTGCGAGACCATACCTGGAATAACAAAGTCTTATTTGGAGAGGTCTCCAAGAAAGTGGGAAGTTTGCTTTTTTCTAGATCATAATGAGAACAATTATTGCCTTTTTCTAGAGAGAGCCTAGTCTTCAGGAACCCAAACCTGTTTATCTCTTGGGGCAAGAACAGGAAATGGTTCTTTCATTCCTTTAAAAATAACCCACATGTGTAGGAAAAATAACACTACTTGCTCAGTGCTTATACTGCTATCCACATAGTTTGTCTCTTGTTCTCGCAATTTCTCACTGGGGAAGGGATGAACAGGGTGATCATTTCCTTTTTCAGATAAAGAAACTGAGGTCAAAGAGAAGTCAGGGAACTTCTCCAAACTGATCCAACAGGTTGTTCCTGGTAAGGTCAGGATTTACACTTGACCAGGCTGACTCCAAGCCCATCCTCTGGGTATTGCTGTGCGTTAATCTCACTGTGCAGAAGCAGACTGCCTATGAGCTTCTAAGATAGTTTTGGGTGACCATACTGGCTTGGCCACCTCCAAAGTGCATGATGTGGGATGTGCTGGGTGGCCTGACCCATCCCCTTCCCGGTGCCCACTGCCCCCTGGTCACACTAGCTTTCTTTCTGCATCTTCTTTCTGTCTTCATCTTGGGTGCTTTGCCCTTTCTCTTCATTCTGCTAGAAAAGCCCTCTCCAGCACATTTTATTGGCTGGTCCGTCAATATTGAGTGCTCTACCTAAATGTCCCCACCTCCGGGCACCTGGGTGGCTCAGTTGATTAGGCATCCAACTTTAGCTCAGGTCATGATCCTGTGGTTCGTGGGTTTGGACCCCGCATCCGGCTCTGTGCTGACAGCTCGGAGCCTGGAGCCTGCTTCAGATTCTGTGTCTCCCTCTCTCTCTGCCCCTCCCCCACTCACACTCTGTCTCAAAAATAAACATTAAAAAAATTAAGTGTCCTGCCTCTGCCCCAGAACCCCTCCAACATGTCACTCTGTAGCAGACCGACTGCTTCCTCCCTTCACAGCACTTATTGGTGCTTGAAGTAATGCTGTTGTTGGTTTCAGTGCTTATTTTTTATTTTTCCCTACTAGAATGTCTGTTCCTTGCGGGTCACTGTGTCTTTCATATTCAGCACCGTATCCATTCAGCGCTTGGTCCATACATAATGCATGCCCCCAAACTGTCTATGAAATTCTGGACTCACTGGCCCCCAATTTATCTTCAGGTGTATTATCAGGATGGTATTATTAACTTTCGGTATCATTGCTAGAAATCGAGGGAATACGTACATCTTGGTGCATCGCCAGCTTGGTGCTTGGTGCTCAATAAATAGTAGCTGTTCTGGTGATCATTGGCTGCTTTTCTTTTCACTACCCAAGGGCTTGGAAAAATGTTTCGCTGAACGCAATCTTGGCAGCAAAGAGGTCCCCAAAGCATTGCCTTGCCTGCCCTCAGCCTTGGGGAAAATAAATCACGTTTTCTATTTAAGGGTGATGTAACATCGCCACAGAAGAAACTTTATCTGTTTGGCCCTATCCATCATTTTTCTCTCCCCACCCCTCCCTGCCTATCCCTCCCTGGGAAGGCGCTCACATTTACCACGTGTGCCCTACCCACTGTATTTCTGTCTGCCTTGGTGACTGATCTGTAGCTAACAAATCAGCTGGGATGGCAGCGTGGCCGCTGTCCCCTTCCGCCTCTGATGGAAGGTGCGGTTGCTCTGTAAATCATCGCTGGGAGCTGCAGGCTGGGTCCCCCCGGGGCGCAGCTTCAGCGGCGCTCTGTTGAAGAGGGTGTCGTGTGCACTCTCCTTCAGGCAAGGTGGCAGCATTGTCATCTGCCCCCAGGATCAGGGCCAGTGCGCATGTGTGCTTTTGTGGCCCGTTCCACTGCCTCCTTGAACTCTTAAATCAAAACCCGGCACAGCACAGAGGTCAGGAAGCCAGGGCTTCCAGGGGTCTTGGTTGGGCCTTTTTGTGACTAACGACAATAATAAAAGGATTGAAAAGGGATCTTTGAACATTTTTTAGCAGAGAAAATTGTCACACGTTGTTGGGAACTTTCCCTTCCTTCCTCCACTCCATCATGAAGAACCACGTCATTTGTGGGATCTCTGGCAGGGCCACCGAGAGAACCCGGCCACGCGTCCTGACGACGATGACAACGACGATGATGAAGATGATGAGACCTTACCAGGCGCCCTGCACCATTAATCACTTTCCATACAGTCGTATTTAATCTTCCAGGAATAATGGGCTAAGGAAGCAGGTCAGAGACCTCTTTGGTGGGAATGCATGCAAAGCTGGAGTCCTGATTTTGAAATCTGCAAAGTACTGGGTGGAAGGGGTAGCGTTCAGCCAGTACCTACCCCAGCTTCAACCCTTTCACATAAGGTATGCCATCTGCCAACCTTGCAAATTAGGTCGCCTCTTCCCTACGTTTTTACAGGTGAAACTGAGACTCAAGAAGCCTTAGCAGCCTGTCCGAGATCACACCCAGTTGCTAAGTGGCAGAGCCAGGATTTAAATCAGATTCGTCTGACTCCAGACTCTGGTTACGGATAGAAATGGTCTGAACAGGGTCCGTCTTACAAGTAGGCAGTCAGATGGGAAGTCTGCCTGTTAGAAGTTTTTCCTTCAAGCCTTAAACTTTTCTCCTAGTCCTAATGCACAGGCAATGCACTCACCACGCACCCCAGTCTGAGGGTGGAACCAGACAACCTCTGCAAAGCACCATGAAGCCGTGAGGATTGAACTATTCCAAGCTTTCGCTTTATCACTATTCCAGCTTCTAAACTTGTCATCTTTATAGTCCATTGAATTAATAAGAGAAGCGGATACTCGATGACATTGACAGAGCAGGACACTGCATATTATATAAACTGCTCTGTGCAACCCCATCTGATTGCTGTAGAGACACGAATTCATACTTTTCACCATCGTAACCCATAATCGTAACCCAACATCCATTCAAATTAAGGCGCTGTAACTCTTTTTAGGAGTGGAGAAAAAAATTCTTGCTGCTTTTTACTAGTTGATTTATTGTTACATGACAATATTGGGTATATTAAATTTTAATATTGGTGCTGTCTTTTTCACCGTAAGTCTTGTGCTGAGGAGCTCAGAAATTATTTCATTTTAAAAGGGACATTTATTGCACCGTATAGGCAGGTAGGTAATTCCTTCCTCTGAGAAGCTCGTGGATTATTCTCCATCTGAGGTGTGAGAACTTTTGATTTGCACTTGCTGTGCTGTTTACGTGCAAAGGAAGGGTGATTTACTGTTTCCACTGGCATAAATAATGTGCCGTTTGTTTCTGCATCATTTTCCAACACCCACTATTGATAGTGCCTCGCAGTTTACCAGGCAGAGAATTCAGCTTTTTACTGTAAATGTCAGGGAGAGAGAATGCAAAAACAGCCTTGGATTTCAGCCTAATGTTCCAGTGGGTCCCCAGTCGCACTGGAAAGAGACAATCCAGTCATGGTGGGCTAGTGCTACAAAGCACCTGTCCTTTCCAGTTCATTTCTTGGAACCATTAAAACCCTTTAGGGAACATGGCAACCGTCTGATCCTTACAGTAAGACCATTCCCAGGATAATTTATGCTTTTACTGAAGATGAGGCATCTCTTCTGTTCTACTTCTCACCCACCAATTTTCTCCATGCTTCCCTACTCTGACCTTTTTAAACATATGTGCCAATTTGTGAAAATATTATGGGGGAACTCTGGCATAGCACAACTTCCTGGGATCTCTACAAAACAGATAAGACAGGACCTGTTTGTTCCTGACCCAACGTCCATTTTCTTTTTCTTCCTTGGCTATCAAGGCTGATTTTCTTTGGCGTGGCAATATGTTTGCCCTAGATGCAAATTTCTCAGCTCCCATTACAACTTCAGGTGACTATTCTGGTTAATGAGGTGGAAACAGAGGTTATTGGGCAGACACTCTGGAAACCAGAACTGTGAGGCAGACGGTTGGTATGGGCTCATTTTTTTTGCCTTTCTCTTCTAACTTCTACTTCCTGTTCGATTGTGGACAGTTGGCTGGATCTCTAGTAGATCTCCATATTGACAGAGGAGGCAACCTTCAGGTCTTGTAATAAGGACGGGGGGACAGAATCCAAGGCACCTGATGACTTTATGTAGCACTATGCCAATCACATACCACCTACCTTAGGACTTTTATAAGCGAGAGAACACATATCTACTTTATTTAAGCAAATATAGTCATGTCCTATTATGGGCATCTGGGGGAGCCAGTCGTCATATTGTGAGGACACTAGAGTAGTCCTATAAGGAGGTCCACATGGTGAGGAACTGAGGCCTCCTACCAACAGCCAGCATTGACTCGTCAGCTGTGTGAGTGGACCATCTTGGAAGCGGATTCTCCTAGCCCAGTCAAGCTTTCAGATGACCGAGACCCTGGCTGGCAACTTGCCTCTGACTTTCACGAGAGACCCCAGATAAATGTTTATTGTTAGTTTAAGCTGCTACAGCAATATATAAGCAATACAGATTTTAGCATTAGGTGTGTATTCTTAATGCACATATTTTAAAGCTGATGTTATCAAGTGAGTAATGCAAACCACTAATATTCTGAAACCCTATAAATGAAAATATCCACAAAGGCATTTAAGTGCCTCCTCTTTTTAAGGCATCATAGTTAAATATGGTGGCAGACTTAATCACTTTTTAGCCACCCTTATGAATACAGTCGATAATTCTCATGAATTTCACATTCCACTACACAGGCCATTTTCTTAACTGACCGTATGTCAATTCAGAATTAGACTAAAAATCCCATATTCTACTCCCCTGCTTCCTCACTATTGTGGCCCCCCTGCCCTCAGTTCTGAAAGGCTGGAGTGACCCTTTAAGCCCCAGATCATAGAGGATTGAAGATTCCCAGACTGCTTCCCTCCCCTTAATGACAGTGTCTCACAGGGAAAACTAGCCTTTGGAAAGGAACATGACTTCCCAATTTCAAGTTCAATTTAACCTAGTGGGAATGAAACTGCCTTCCCAATTTACCGTGAGATCTGCGTGGTTAGCTGCCTGAGTTCTCTGCTGATGGGCCCCCAGCCCCCTTCCTGATTTCCATAAACACTTACTAAGTTTCCAAACACCTGGCTTCGTTTACAGCAGTCAGAACCTTCCTCATAGAGCACGAACGCCACCCCCCCCATCCTGAAACTTCCGTGATCTTTAATCTCTCACACCCCACAGTGACCCCTGAGCCCTGGAGGAGGTTGCCAGCTGAGCTGCAGAACATAACACCTAGGGGTCTAGTTTTCCTTGAGCTAGAGCCTCTTTTAGGTTAGGTGCAAAGCTTTGGGGCCCGAGGTGTATTGGTCACTTAGTTATGATTCGCTATCACTTGTTTGCCTCTTCCTAGACTGCGGAGCATTTCCGGGAAAGCCCCCACTCGTCATAACATCAGGGATGAAGGTTATCATGTCCACAGGGGGATTCATTAACCCGCATTTCAGACCTGCTTATTCCAAGATTCCATTTGTGACTCCATCTGATTGATAAATATCAAGGGCTTCAGCACGGTAATGGCAAACTGTCCTGCTGAATTTACTCAAATCCCCCTGATTAATCCTGTCTCGCTGCCCAAAGCTATCATTATCACTTACATGCTGCCTTTTAATTTGGATTTTATTGCCCTCCTCCTTCTCTTCTGCCCTCTCTCTTCCTTTTGCTGTCCACATGCTTGCAGGTTAGAAGTTGAAGCCCCTGACTTGATTCTTGTTTGGTTGGATCCTTCCTTCTTCTCTCCCTTCCTTCTTTTCTTTTCTTTCTTTCTTTCTTTCTTTCCTCTCTCCCTTCTTTCTTTCCTTCTTTCCTTCCTTCTTTCCTTCCTTCTTTCTCTCCCTCCCTCCCTGCCTTCCTTCTTTCCCCTCCTTCCCTCCTTTCTTTTTTATTTCCTTAAGGCGTATTCAGTTCTGTGCTATGAGAACTTCAGAACCCAAAGAAGGAACCATCATTCACTCAGCTCTATGCCAGAAGCATTTAGAAACTGTATGGGTATCCCCATTTTTTCCCCTTTTAAAGCTATCTAGGTGTGTGCCTTTATAATAACACCTTCAGCCAGGCAGACGCAGTTGAGTGATCTATAAATAGAGTTTGGGATTGACTGATTAATCAGAGCTTCTCCTGCTGTAAGGAGGGACTAGTGCACCTGTGTTCTGGTCTGCGTTCACTTGTCAACCTCAAACTTGAGCAGTTTGGAGACAGGTTTGATTTTTGAGGCTTTTTCTTTGGTTAGGGGTGGGGTGGGTGGAGGATGAAGAGGAAAGTCTCATTAAGATATTGTACTACTCTTGCCAAACAGGTAGTATAAAAGGACTCACTTGCTAGATATGGCCATTAAAGGGTAACTGCTTATTTTTCTTCTTTTCCAAATGGGCAGCTTATTTCCTGCTCGCATCCTATGCCCAAGGTAGCAATGTGAAAGCAGCTTGAAGTCAGTAGCAGCGAGCAATTCCAATGTAATTTGTGCCCAAGCTCAGCTTGTGTATTGCAGTGACTCCACTCAAGCTACTATCAACTGACCATGTGAACACACACACTTACACATACAAGTACACGTGCAGATGTATGTTTTTTCTATCCAACTCTCTCACCTGTACCTTCTCTTCATTGTCAGAGGAAACAAGCCTGAACACACTAATGGTTTTGGCTGAAATGAAGGTATTTGCCCTTGCTACGTACAAATCTGAAGAGATAGGAACCTTGAAGTAACAGGGTTGCTCTGCGGTCCATCTCTCCCGCCTCCGTGAGAGTTACCAACCTCACGAACTGGGTGGGTGCAGAATCCAGTAGTCAGCCCGTGGGAGAGAACACGGTGGTCCTCCCAGCTGCGGCTAAAAAGTCCTAAGGATCAAGAGTGATCAATAACACTTTTCTTTTCTCCTAGGTAGGCTTTTCTTCCTATACATCCTTCCAGTTGCCATTTTGGGCATCTAGGTTTGCAAGCCTTTGTCCACGTCCACTGGGACATCCGTGTTTGATTTGGGGAGAGAGAGACGTGCTGGGTGAACTTTTGTATTGATTCTAAACGTCTTCCTGTGTAATACTTACAGACAGCTCTAAGGGCCTGCCTTGAATAAGCTGCCCTTTATAGAACAAGATAATGCTGCTGATACCCTAGGAGCCCTTTCTCTTTCAGGAGCCACGATGGGGTACGCTGAGCTGTCTACCCTCATCTCTGCCCCAATAATGAGTCACTGCTCAAAGTTAGGCATACAGGCAGCATTGTCCTAAGAGCTCCAGCTAGAAGACCAATGTGAGTTGGGTGTGAATCCTAACCACCCCTTAGTAGCCGTGTAAATTTGGTCAAGGTTTTTTTTTTTTACATCTTTCTTAGCTTCAGTGTCCACATTCGGAAAAGTCAAGTTAGTACCCCATTTGTTGTGACAAAGTTTAAATGGAATCATTCATTAGATAGATGAAGAAAGAAGGTGCCTATGGGGTGCCAGGCACTTTTCTAGGCGCTGGGAATAGAGGGGTTAATGAGCCAACAAATTCTGCCTTTGGTTACCGTGGTTACCAACTGGAGGGTAGCCGCATATGATACATAAAGGAGTCAGGACATGAGGTCATTACAGAGAGTGAGCAGTAGTATGAAGAAAATAAAACTCATAGACTCATAGTTGGGAGAGGTGGGGTAATTCTACACTGGATGGTCCTGAAGGTTTCTCCAAGGAGGAAGTGAATGTAAACCCATGTAGCCCAGCGCCTGGCAGGAGTTAAGAGCACCACAAATGCTGTTCCATTAAAATATGTATATATACAATTATTTATGTCTGGGACAGCCAGTGGAGTTTGCAAGCTGATATTCTGGCGTTATGATCATCTCCCCGCCCTCTTTTCTTCAGCCTCCAAGCAATGGAGCAAACAGTAAAGCAAAGTACTTGGAGAGAAGTCTTTGTCGTTCTTCAGGTACAAATAAGACATTGGCCCTGCTAGAAATCAGAGAATGGGGCAGTCCCTGGATTGAATGTGCATATCCAAATTATCTTTGACAGGAGGCTTCACAGGAAGAGGTTTCCTTCCCGGATTCTGTGATATGCTGTGATTCCCTGGGTGTAAACAGAAGGGAGTTGAAATGGACTCATTCGGTGATTGTGAAGTGGGTCTTCCACTGTGGCTGCAAGAGCACTCAGGATACTGTCTCATTTGTGAGGAGGGAGAGCCGAGAGGCAGAGATGCCCAAGGAGACATTGAGACCCACTCCTCCAGCCCTGTTTTGGTGAACGGCTCTGTTTTTTAGCCCATAGAGGAGCCAGGAACCATGGTGTCTGTGTGAGACTCTCTCTCTTGCATTCAGGTGGTCACCGACATCTCTAGGGTCTCCCCCTTTACTGTCTTACCCATTCTGTTTTCTCTCTCTCCACCCCCACTGCTATGGCCTCTTCTAGGCTTATGTCTACTCTCTCCCTCTGATCCGCTATAGGCTTCACTTGAAACTCTTTCCTCTAGTAGTTTTAAAAATGTTAAGATCTTTAGGGCAAAAACAAGGCCGCTTTCTCTTTTGCCTACTCTACAGTAGTGATTCCTAAGTTATGGACTGAGAACTCCTCGGAGCAATGGCTAAGGAAATATTGCAAGAGATCCTTGGATCTGTTGTCTGCGGAGTGGATAAGTGCCTTAGTCTGTTTGGGCAGCTATAACAAAGTACATAGGCTGGGTGCCCACAAACAACAGAAATGTGTTTCTTATATTTGGGATGCTGGAAGTCCAAGATCAGTATCAGCACGACGGGGTTCTGGTAAGCTTCCTCTTCCGGGTTGCAGATTGCACACTTCTCCTGTCCTAACAAGGTGGCAAGGGCTAGGGAGCTCTGCGGGGTCTCTTTTTTTTCAGGTAATAACCCCATTCATGGGGGCCCCACCCTCACGCCCTAATCACCCCAAAGGCCTCACCTCCTAATACCTTCATCCTGGGGAAGGAGGGTTTCAACATATGAATTTTCTGGGGCGAGGGGAAACACAAACATTTATTTCATAATAATAAGCTTCAAAAGTAGACATATAAAGATTTTCAAATATATGTAAATACCGTTTTGACAATAAGATGCACATTTACTCAGAGTTGCTGAATTGAGTTTTTCATTGTATATTTTTAAAATCAATAAGTGCTAAAAAGGGATCTTTTCTCCCTTAGGGGCCCACGACAGCATTTTCATCTATAAGTGGGTCTTCGGCCTTGAGAAGGAATCTTGGCCATCACTGAGGTGAAGTACAGTGACGGATGTGTTGGGGCACCTGGGTGGCTCAGTCCGTTCAGCGTTCCGACCCTTGATAGTGGCTCAGATCATGATCTCACGGTTTGGGAGTTGGAACCCAGCATCTGGCTCTGTGCTGACTGGATGGAGTCTGCTTGGAATGCTCTCTCTCCTCCCCCCCCCCTCTGCCCCTCCCCGACTCACACTTTGTTTCTCTCTCTCTCTCAAAATAAATAAACTTAAAAAAAAAAAAAAAGACTGATGTTTCATTTGGCACCTGCTACAGCCCGTGGTACTCCGTAAATGTAAACGCTGGTTCAGACCAGCGCCTTGTGTGTGGGTTCGAAGAGGGACCAGGGGCTGCTGCCCTCCAAAGCACTCGACAGCACTAGGGTCCCTGAAGTAGGTCGAGGGACATGGAAGCCAGCTTTCTGGCTTCTGCTGTCCTCATGCCTCAGGTGCAGAGGGGATCATCGAATCCGGATCCCATTCAGGCAACACGTTAGTCTTGGATGTTTGAGCGAGAGCAGTGTGCCGAACGGACACATCGGGCCTTTAGATGGCAGTTGCCACCAATTTGTATGCGTGTGAAGGCTGTGTCGGAGCTGTTTCCGCCTCCGCTTGCTCTGTTTATGCAGCACGAATGTCTGGAACACGCAGTCATGCTGCCGCTGCTTATCAGATACGCCATCCCAAGGTACCACGGGGAATAGCCTCATTATTAACATAATAAGAGGGGAGCAGGCTGCTTGTGGAAACTGCGTATTTCTAGAACTCGCCTTTGTGTTACGTGCCGGCTGCTAATTAGAACCAGGCTGACGGTGGCGGGGCATCAAAGGAGGAAACCATCCAGGCGAACACCACGGAATGTTAGGACGGCGGGCTGGGGGGCCTGGGCGGTTCAGAGTTTGCCTGCAGAAGAAAAGAGGTATGAGAAATGGAGCCTAAAGGAGAGCTTCCTACCAGGGGTTCCCTGTGGCCTGGGAAATGAGTGAACACACGCTTACCTCTTGGGAGACGCTGCCCATGTCTGTCTGTCCTTCCCGTACATCTGGTCAGCGCGGGAGGGGGCCGTACCTGCTCTCTGATGGAGCCGGGAGGGGAAGGGAAGGCCATTTTGTCCCCTCTGGATCGTCTTTGATACTTTCATTACTGTGATCTTGAAAAAATTACACATAATGCAAATATAATATTGCAAATACTCAAGGAATTCCCAAGTGCACAGATAGAAAATGAAAAGTCCCCCCACTTGGGAGTCCCCAAGTCTCCCCACTTGATCCCACCTTCCCCTCCAGGGATGACCATGCATATTAGTTTGTGGTGTATCTAGAGCCCATCTACTCACCTACACAGCGTTGCTTTTTCCAGTGACCGTATCTTGAAAATCTTGCTGTGTCGTGACATGTAATGCTAACACAGGCTGACCTAACTCGTTTGTCATAACCGCTGCCTAGTATTTCAATGACATATGTATCTATTGTAATGTGTTTGATCATTCTTTTATTCACAGAATTTTTTAAGCCTTTGACGAAAAGCCTTAGTAGGATGCTAGCCCTGTATATTTTCTTTGTTTTTCTAGTTTCTTCTCTTCCTACATTTCTTGAATAATGTGCCCCCCGCCTCCACCATTTCTGGAAACAGTGAATGTACCTTATATGGCCAAAGGGCCTTAGTTTTTATTTTATTTATTTTTTTAATGTTTATTTTTGAGAGACACACAGAGAGAGAGAGAGAGAGAGAGAGAGCACGTGAGCATGGGAGGGGCAGAGAGAGAGGGAGACACAGAATCTGAAGCCGGCTCCAGGCTCTGAGCTGTCAGCACGGAGCCCGATGCGGGGCTCGAACTCACGATCCGTGAGATCATGACCCGAGCCGAAGTCAGATGCTTAACCAAATGAACCACCCAGGTGCTCCCCACAGGGCCTTAGTAATTATGGACTTGAGATGGGAACATCATGCTGGATTATTTGGGTGAGCTCGACGGTGGGAAGGGTGCTAGAGGGTTCAGTGAGAGAGAGAGGTAAAAACAGTGAGAAGATGGAAACAGAGGTCGTGGTCATGTGGCCGTAAGCCAAGGGATGCCAGCGGTGTTTGGAAACTGGAAGAGACAGGTACCCACTCTCTCCCGGAGCCCCCAGGAGAAACCAGCCTTCCCTGCACACCATCTTGACTTTTGGACTTCTGCTTTTATAAGCCACTACCTTTACTGTGGCAGTGTAAAAAAAGCTGTGGTAACTTTTTACGGCACCACTAGGAAGCAAATATACTTGGCTCATCTGGCTGTATTCTTTGAATAACTGATCGTTACCATTAAAGATTTTTTTTGGGGGGGGATATCTTGGTTGTCATACAGATATAAAAATGAACACGGGCTACAGATTTTATTCAACACACGAGGAGACCAGACGGATGTTCTAACTGGTTCAAAACGGAACCAAGTAACATGACTGTCTCCTGAGAAAGAGTTGTTGAAACAGGAGCAAATAGAGGCCCACCTGGTTTTTGTCATTCAAGGAGGGAGGGAAGCCCGTGGAACTTCTCCCAGGTGGGACAGAGTTCGCAGGCTGGTGGTGGTGAATGAATCTGCCTGAGGGCTCAGGCCGGAGCTTTAGGCAGGAGCTGGGAGGCAGGAGCGGCTCCTTAGCAGGTGGGGGCGGGCTGGTCTTGGGCCAGAGGGTCAACCTGTTATATGGGAGAACTTCACCAGAGGGGAGGGTGCTGGTGGTCCAGAGCTGGTCTGTGGGAAGGGGGCCGCGGAACTGCAGGGAAACTTCCCAGAGAACGAGCACTCCAGGCCTCCGGCAGATTGATCTTCGGCAGCCGCATATTAACCCAAATATAAATAAGCGAAAACTGAGGTGGGTTCTCCCCTGGCAGCTTGGAGCCTGCTTGGGATTCTCTCTCTCTACCCCTTCCCTGCTTGCGCGCACTCTCTCTGTCTCTTATATACAGATGTTTATTTAAAAAAAAAAATTAAAAAAGGGCCACCTGGGTGGCTCAGTTAAGCTTCCCACTCTCGGTTTCAGCTCAGATCATGATCTCAGGGTTCGTAGGTTCGAGGCCCGCATCGGGCTCTGTGCTGACAGCATAGAGCCTGCTTGGGATCCTCTCTCTCTCTCTCTCTCTCTCTGCCTCTCCCCTGCTCTCTTTCTCTCTCAAATAAACATTTGAAAAAAAAAACTTTACAAAAAGAAGTAAAAGGAGGAGACATGGTCAATGGAGGTCTGAAGAATGTGCAAATAACACTGAACACAGGCAAATGCTTAAACTTCGAAACACGATTGTTCTACAACTTGCTCTTCTCACTGAACCGTATACTGTGGACATCTTTCCTTGTCAGGGGACAGGCATCTGTCTCTTCCTCCTGGTAACCGTGAGGGATTCCGCTGCGCACATGCCCCAGAATTTAATTCACTATTTTCTTACTGACAGGCATGTACGTCGTTTCAAAGTTTTCACTACAGTCAAAAAAGAAAAGCTTTCAATATGTCTTCTTGTCAGTTTACTTAAAAACAATGGGCACACGCAGAGAAAATTCTGGAAGGATTGACACTAAAATATTTACTCTAGTTGTCTTTGGAGGTGGGGGGGGCGGTTTATGGAATGTTTTCTTTCTCCTTTACTTATTGCTGTACTCTTTGAATTGGGGTTTTTTTTTTCTACAAGCATGTATCATTTTTTCGTAATTAGAAAATGCACACAGAAAGAGCTTTCAGTGTTGGAAAGAAGTGCAGCTTCGTTGAAATTGTTAAGCTGTCACTGACATTCTGTTAGATGCTCAGGTATTTACATGAGAGACATGCTTTTGGCTTTCTGGGAAGGAGAAGCCGTTGGCAACTGTTGTTGCAGGGCCCAGGTAAAGAAGAACAGGAGTTTTTTTTTTTTTTTTTTATGTTTATGTATTTTTGAGAGAGAGAGAGAAAGAGAGAGAGGGGGACAGCACCTGAAGCAGGCTCTATGTTGAGAGCAGAGAGCCTGATGCAGGGCTCGAACTCATGAACCACAAGATCATGACTTGAGCCGAAGCCAGAGGCTTAACCAACTGAGCCACCCGGGCACCTCTGAGAGCAGGTGCATTTTAAGTGACATCTTGCCCCGGGCTGGTGGGCATTTGCTAAATGGGGAGGGTGGCAGGATCTGAAGAGAGAGACGGGGTTAACTCACATTTTATTAACTTCGAGGCACTCACAGGGCAGCTGGGCTAGACGGAGTGGCTGGTTTCGCCTGAGTGGCCCGTCCTGATGTGAGGATTCCCTCCACCTTTGGTTCTGAGCCAAGACGCGGCAGGGAAGGGGAGAGCTGCTCTGACCAGGTCTGCAGGGGATTCCTGGGAGAAGGGGAGGTGGCCACCTGGCGCCCATAGCACAGATGCTTCTTCTAGAATGAGTATTCCATCTAAAAGGGTTAATAATTTAACAAGCGCTCTCCAAATCCTAGAGCTAAACTCCTTTTCCTACAAGCTGCGGTACAAACTGAACGAGAGCACAGTCTGTGCGACCAGTTGTGTTTTGATGAAGGGGCTGCCCCCCTCCGCTAAGGGTGATGTGGAAAAGCAAGGCTCGGGTTGGGGGGATCCCGAGGGGATCTAGGGGAATCTAGTGCCCATGGGGTCACTCAGGAGCCACAGCCTTGTGCAGGGCCGGGCACCTTTGCTGGGGAGGAACCCCAGCTCCAGCATCTCTGAGATTTGAGGCTGCCGGAGAGGTGACATTTCATTTCCTCTTTTAACAGAGGATTTGTGACATTCGGGGAAGGGGCAGACACCCCTCATCCAGCTGGAAGGGAGGGCCACGGGGGGAAGGCATCAAACACCTCCACAGCAGGCTTTTTCAGGGCTAAAAAATACCAGCCGTGGCAAACAGAGGCGAATAATAACCATCATTTTAAGATAGCAAGATTTGGCCTTCGGGCCCTTTGCTTTCTCCTGGGTGCTGAAAATAGTCCTGGAAATGGGACTTCATGGATGGTTCTGAGCATCCTGCAGCTTCAAATAGCGGAGCTGTCTGCCCGGTGGGATGGCCCTTTAGCCTGCCCATCACCTTCTTTGTTTTGTTAGCATTACTGGAAAGAAAAAGGGTGAAAAATCACTTGAACAGTGAACAAATTCCTTTTCTGACATGTGTTTGCCCAATGGGGTCCTACTGAAAGCAGACCGCTATCAGGAGCATGAAGAAAATACAGCAATTAACATGAATCTAATACAGTGTTTATTTCAGAGCAAAAACTCAAAGTCACGATTTCAGAGACTTTCCCTTTGATTCCACCTCATTCTCAGTGGGGATGTTGCTGATGGTCTTTGCAGAAACTTTCGAGTACACAGTGTAACTAATCGTTGTACAATAGACTTGGTTTTGGAGGCGTAACTTAAGGGCGGCGTTATTCATGGAAGAGAATGAGTCAACCTAGGGTGGAAACGCCCTTCTGGAAATAGTCGTGGCCCTTTCCTGGGGAGTGAGTACAGATCAAAGCTCTTCAGCAGCCCTCTGGCTACAGAGCCCAAAGCCCCTCTATGCTGAGCATGGCTGGGTGCTAACATTTGAGACTTTGCAGGAGCCCATGGAGGAACAGCACTTAAAATCCCCCTTGGGTGCCTTCCTAGGATCCCGATGGCAGCAGCAGCTTGGGGGCTGAGAGGCACACCACCCTCTCCACCCCGCCAGTCCCCAATCCTCCAGCTCCTTGGTGTCTGTCAGAACCCAGGTTAAAAAATCGCTTCTGCTGTCTTGGTGTTTTCCTTGCTTTCTCTGGCTGCACTGGCTTCGCCTGTCTGTTCTGCCTTCTTGCCTAAAGAGCTGTCCAAGCAAATGCCCTAATTGTGATGAATCACTATCCTAAATAACAGCCATGTGGTATTGTAAATGACAGAGGTCTTTGGTATTCATTTTTCAGGTTTGAGACTCAGCAGCGCTGTGAGATCGGTGGGGCGGTTATTACTATCTGCATGTAATATACGGAGAGATAGAGGTTCACCAGAGAGGTAGTGGGGTTAGCCCAAAGCGACACAGCAAGTGGGCAACAAAGTAGGAAAGCAAATCTGAGTTTGTCTGACTTTGAGTCCACTGTCTATGTCCCTGGTCTAAACAATGATACACCATCTTACATTTCAATCACGCTGTGTCCTTTATAAACACCTTCACCTTACAGGACCCTACAACCAGTGGTCAGTAAGGAAACTAATTCAGAAAAAGAGAACTTTGATGGCCAAGGTGGAAGAGCTAGACAGCAACAGAATTAGGACGTCAACCCACTTCTAACTAAGCTACCGGCTTGTTAGAAGCTGGTTGGTTCTTGCTACCCGGCTTCCCATGAAAGAAGTAAATGTTATCAGTGCCTTTGTGGGTGCACTGACTGCATTTCTTTCTTTTTTTTAAAGTTTATTTATTTATTTGAGAGGGAGAGAGAGAAAGAGAGAGAGAGAGAATAAGCAGGGGAGGGACAGAAAGAGGGGGGACAGAGAATCTGAAGCCCAATGCAGGGCCCGAACTCACGAATGAACTGTGAGATCATGACCTGGGCCAAAGTCCAATGCTTAACTGGGCCACCCCGCCTCCCCCACTGACTGCATTTCTTAGAATCAAACATGTAACTGGAAAGAGAGGCTTCTGTATGACATAATCATTGTGGCTATCATTTATTGAGTTCTTACTATGTGGTAGGCACTGGGGTGTGAGTGTGTGTGTGTGTGTGTAAGTCCTCATCTAATTTAGTCTTCATCACAAACCCATGCAGTGTGTACTGTATTTATTCCCATTTTACAGGTGAGAATCTAATAATGTTGAGGCTCAGGGAGGTTGAGTAACTGCCCCAGGACACACAGCACTAGTGGCAATATTTGACTGCAGGTTTGTCTAATATTTTACTTACCAATACACGGGTCATTTTCTGGTCTCGCTGTAGGCTCGAGAGGAAACTGATCTATGCTGGATGCGGACAGCTCCCTGTGGCTGATCCATTCTCAACAATGCTACCTGGTTATCTAACTATCGTGAACGTCACCCTGATCAGAACCCTCGGACAGCTCTCACTGCTCACCAGATGAAGTGTGAAAAGGACCCAGCCTTACTGAGTGTCAGTTCCACTGCCTACATCAGCACAGCTAACCCCCTGACAGCCTGTGAGGGGAGATTTTATTCTTGTCCTGGTGACCAAGAAGTGGGAACTTAGACATGTTATATCACCTGCCTCCGTTACAAAGACAGTGAGCACTGGGGCCAACGTTTGGACATCTGTGTCATCCCAACCCTCAGAGAAGGTCTCCAACTTGACCCAGACCCTGTCTCCCACCGTTATGCTGGTGCCTCCGTGGTAGGCACACAGTACCAAGCCCTTCGTGATTTTGGACTCCTACTGAAGGTTTAGAGGGAGCGAGCGTGGGAGGGTGTCCCAGCTTCTTCCTGCGCCTCTGGTGACACCTTCACATATTCCACACCCTAGAGCCACGGCTAAGCCCCCACTTCCCTTGTCCCAGCAGAGACGTTCTGCCCACACCTCAGAGTCTGAGGTCTCACCGAGAATGATAGGTTTTCACACAAAGACCTTTCCTTTCCTTTGCGTTGTTCTGAAGCAGCTGCAAAGAGGAGGCGTGTTTCATTTGGTTGCATATCGGTTGCTGTCATCCGTGGCGCCCGGGCAGAGATTTTGGCACTTGCGGAGAGAGAAGGACATGGAACTCCCCTCCACGCTGGCCACCTCATGTTTTTGGAACAAACAGGAAGAGAAATGATAAATATTTCAAAGCTGGAATGCAAGGTTTACAGCAGCACAGCCTTACAAATATACTAACAGCGCCGCAAATCTCCTCTACGAGTGCGTTAAGGTGATTCGTAAGAATAGAAAATTCATCCTTGTCAGCCAGGGTTGAGCAGGACGGATTACCTGTGGGCCCACTATTACACCTGTTCTTAGTACTTCCAAAATCACAGCTGACATTTATTTCTAATAAGTCATGGTGAAAAAGGCGAGATAGTTTACCCGTGCTAGAAGATAGAAAAGTCTTTTTTTTTTTTTTTTCAAAAACCATATCATTTTTTTTTTTTTTGTGGGTTTAAAATAGATAAACCACCCAGGGAAGGGGATGTTCTATAAAAGCATGAGAGAAAGTTTGCCCTGGGGAATCAACAGGACGTGATAACTGGCCATTGCTAGGGTGCCTTTTTCCTACCAGGCTGCTTGCAGCTGCTGTCCACAGAATGAAAAAGGATAACGCCATTTGCGGCTATAGGTGCCAGGGCCAATTAAAATCACAGTTTCTAAAAAGTGTGCAGGAAGGCTTTTGGCCAGGCAGTTGCCGAATAACCAGGAAAGGGTGTGTGTATACGTGGGTGTGTTTGTAAGGGTGTATGTGTGCTTGGGAGTGCTCCCTTATCTTGACCACCTCACAAAGAATCTTCCTTGGTTTCTTTCTCAGTTCCGGCTTGGCTCTTGGCTCGGAACCATACCAGCCCAGCGGGCAAATGTACCCTCTCCTACATTCTTAACTGGCTTGCTGGGAAGGTGCAAGGAAAGGAAGGCACAAACTCCAAGTCCGAAAGCATGCAGGGGTGGTCGAGGAGCAGGAAATGGACCCCCCTCTCCCCCCGCATTACTGGCGGGACCAAATGGTTGTGTTTTCTTTATGTCCATAGACATAGCCATTTACCAGCAATTTCTCCTCCAGGTTTACTTGCGCATATGGGGAAAGAATACATAATGTCGTTTGTATTAAAGACTACAACCAAACGAAATGGCCAAATGGAATGGCTAAAAAATCACGATCAATCATACAGTGTCTTGGCCAGGGACAGGCAAGGAGCCTTCCTATCCTACTTCTTAGCTTTTCATTTGGGAAGCCTCTGAGGTACGGATTCTGCCCCAGCACCCAGAATTCCCCGGCAGGTTTGAGCCACAGTTGCTGACTGTAGTGACCCTGCATGGTGCCTTCAGCTCAACAACACGCCCTTCCCTCCTTCCTTCCCTTCCTCGTGTCACTTCCTCACTCTCTCCCTTGACAGTTTCCTGAAACCACCTCCCCAGGAAACTACGAGACGATGTCATACCCAGCTGTCCTATCCTTAGGGATGTATTCGCAAGTGATTTGCACCAGAAACCACAGCAGGGGCGTTTCTCGTGTCCGGAACATGAACACCACGGGGGGTCCACCATAGCCTACCCGAGAAGACTCCGGGCCACCCTCTTGCCAGTCCCAGCTCGTGTGGTGTCAGACCTGGTTGGCACCGAACTGTCTTCCCAACAGCTGGGTTCTTATTTCAGCTTAAACAAGCTCCTGCTCGTCAAGGTCTCCTGCTCTTTCAGTCTGGCCTCCAAGTCAATGCTCTACGCGCACCATTTGCGATGTGAACCTCTCTTCCTCGGAAAGGATAGTCAGGTGAAAGAGAGGGTGTCTCACTTGGTTCAACCTCTGACTCCTGATTTTGGCTCAGGTCCTGATCTCACAGTTCGCGAGTTCGAGCTCCGCGTTGGGCTCTGCACTGACCACACAGAGCCTGCTTGGGAATCTCTCTCCCTCTCTCCCCCCCCTCCCCCAGCTCTCTCTCTCTCTCTCTCTCTCTCTCTCTGTCAAAATAAACATTAAAAAAAATCAAGTGAAAGAGAAAAACTAGGCTTAAGCTCAAATGTCATTTCTGGTTCTCTTGAGGTTCCTCTTGGCGCTGAAGGAACAGGAGGGCAAAGGACTCCACCCCAACGTCATCTGGTGGGGGGCGGTCTGCGTCTCATGACAGATTCAAGCCTTCCCACACGCCTGTGTTCTGTGAGAGGTAAGGCTGGGATTTGGTGCAGAGAGTAAGCCATGGAATCTAGGCCCAGGCTGACGAAGAACACTTCCTACAGGTGCAGAGAACAACAACTGAGGTCCCGCAGGACGTTGCCCAGGCGACTTGGAGAAAGCCTCTGGCTACCTGAGAACTAGTGAGAGAAAGCAGCTAAGGGCTTCCGCAAGTTTTTAAAACCTCCATTCAAGCCACTGTCAAGGATGGCCTCACAGGTGTCTGCTGAGCCCCTGTCACAGGATGAGAGGCACGTTTCTCCGGAGAGCTTCCCCCAGTGGCGATTCTTGGGGAACATGGCAAAGGTAAATACTCAGAACCCAGGGGGCAGGTGGTTCTTTAGACAAGATCATGGAGGATGCTGGTTGGTGTGGCTCAGAAGCTTCCTGACCTGGTGGTTACCAGTGCGGAAGGGATCTCTCCTCTCCCTTCACCTCTGTCTTCAGGTTTTAGAAGCTTTGTACTCCAGGGGCCCTTTTTTGGTGGCAGAAAATGGAAGTCCTGTGGCATCACCATGGCTCAGAAGTATGTGAACAAGGCTGCTGCCTTACGAGGTGGGGAGTGTGGAGACGTGGGTTCGAAGAGAGCATCAGGATGCTCGGGGATCGGTTCGAAGAGAGAATCGGGATGCTCGGGGATCTCAAATCTGGATGCCTTGCTCCCTCCTTCCGTGCTGAATCCTGTGTGTGTGAGTGTGAGTGAGGCTTTGTGTAAAAAAAAAATGAAGGATGGGAGGGAACTTTCGCTTTGACAAGGACAAATTGCCCCTGCTGCTCTCTCTTCCCACTGGGCCCTCTCCTGTTGTTTAGAAGCAGGAGAACGAGAACACAGTGTTCTACCTCTGCAGTTGTGGGCTCATTTGTTAATTTGAATCC
This sequence comes from Acinonyx jubatus, assembly GCF_027475565.1. Lineage (NCBI taxonomy): Eukaryota > Metazoa > Chordata > Mammalia > Carnivora > Felidae > Acinonyx > Acinonyx jubatus. Next base: position 128,936,098 of record NC_069386.1, on the reverse strand, counting down.
AGTTGCTAAAAAACAGGCACCCCTAGGGGACACTTGGGCAGCTTTCAAGGACCTTGCAGCTTTGTGCCTTTACACTGGTGGCCTGTGCTCTCAGACTTTCTTGTGTTCTCTTTTTTGTTCTGTAGTTCTCTGTTCCTTGCTTTTCCGTTTCTTTAATATGTAAGTTTTACTGCAACAATGGACTGGCAGAGAAGCCGGGGTTTGCAGCTTAGTATTTGCAGATGGGCGGAAACCACCCCGGGCTTCCTGTTCCATGAAAATCTAGATGCCCTCGAGAAACAAAATGAACCAGAAGTCAATGGGGTCTTTGTGGAGAATCAACCTGTAGAGAGCACAGATTTTCTGTTTTGACATCTTACCACTCTGACCTTGCCTTATTCCACATCACCCAGGGGAGGCAGAAGAGTCTAGCATCAACGGTATGGACTTTATCAGCTACATGTGTATTTCTCTTGGGGAAATATTTAACCTCAGCGTCCTTATAAATATGTAAGACAGTAATATCTTTCCCGGGTAGTTGTGAGGATTTAATGAGATAATGTGTATAAAGTACTTAGAACAGTACGTGACACAGAGGCATTCGAGTGTCATCAAATATCAATATCATTGAATATCAGGTGTTAGTTGATGCTACTCTTTCTCTTGCTTTCTATTTGGCATATATTGTCTTTCAATTAATTATTACAGAGACTGGTGTTTTTTCACCCCAGTTTCTCTACCATGATATCTGATGGGCATCTTGAACGTAAATCATCTAAAACCTACCTCTGGATCCTTCCTTTATTATTCTCCATCTCAAAAAATGACAACCCCATTTTTTACACCCCACCCCCCCCCTTTTCCCTTGTGTCCTATATCCTCTTCCTTTCATTATCCATTATCCAATCCATCAGCAAATCTTCTTGGCTTTACTTGCAAAATGTATTTGGAGCCCCGCCCCCTTTCCCCACATCCACGTCTGAGCCCTGGTCCTGCGATGTCAGAATGGCTTCCTACCTGTTCTCTCTGCGTCTGCCTTGTTGCCCCTCCCCCAAGTCTATTCTCAATAAAGCACAGTCGATTCACACCCTCAGGTGGTGTCCCATCTCAGAGAAAACTGTATTTTCCTTACCATAGCCTAAGAAATCTGTACACATGTTCCCCTCTTGAGTTCCCCTGCACAAATCCCACATAATTTTTTAAAAACTTATTTATTATTGAGAGACAGAGAGAGACAAAGCATGAGCAGGGGAGGGGCTGAGAGACGGGGAGACACAGAATGTGAAGCAGGCTCCAGGCTCTGAGATGTCAGCACAGAGCCTGACGTGGGGGTCGAACTCACACACTGAGATCATGACCTGAGCCGAAGTCGGACGCTCAACCAACTGAGCACCCAGGTGCCCTACAAATCCCACATAATTTTACCTCTTTGTCATCATGTCCTATTACTCTGGCCCTGGGTCATTCCCCTCCTGCTACCACACTGACCTGCTAGCCTCTTCTCCAACACACCAGAGACTCAGCACCCACTGCCCCCTTGTCTGGAACGCTCTCCTCCACATCTTGCCTCGGGCTCCTAGTACCCTGACTTCTGAGAGGCCTTTCCTCAAATGTCTCCTTCCCTGTAAGACCCCCTTTGGCCATCCTATTTAATATCATAGCCTCCCCCCCACTCTTTATCTACCTCTTGTGCTTTACTCTCTACATAGCATTCATCACCATGAAGCATATCTTTATTTTCTGTGTCCACAGATAGAATGTAAGCTCTAGGAATTTGTGTGTTAGGGGGTGGGGTGGAGAGGAATTTCTGTCCTACTCACTGTCATATCCCCAGTACTTAGATCAGCATCTGGCAAATAGTAGGCACTCAATTAATATTTAGTGAAAAAATGACTACGTTGATTTACAGTTTATAGATGTGAAAACAGAATCTCTGAGAGCTCATGTAATTTATATCACTGGGCATCAATGAATACAAGGCCCATGTGAACCCTCCTCTGTTCCACTCTCAATCCTGGTATTTTACATTATACCGTTATCACTGTGATTATCTATCTATCTATCGACCAACCGATCGAATGATCTATGTATCTCTCTATCCATCATCCATCCATTTACCCACCTATCTGCATATATGTATCTCAATATTCTTTTTTTACCCTACTGCCTCTATAGTGAAAGAAAGAAATAAATGTTATGGACTGAATTGTGTCCCCCTCCAAATTCATATGTTTAAACCCTAACCCCCAGTGCCTAACCCCCAATGTGATTGTATTTGAAGACAGGGCTGTAGGGGAGGAAACATGATTGTTCCTCTCCCCTTCTAAGGTCTTTGCTGAGACTCCTGCAATAAAAGATTAACAAGAGAAAGACAAACAGAACTTTGTTAACATGTATAATTCATGTATACATGCGGTACCTGGGAAGAGTGAATAACTCTAAGGTTTAGAATTCAGATTTAAATACCATCTTTGGCTAAAGATACAAGAAAGAAAGGTGCGTGGAAGCCAGTTATGGAAACCTTGCAAGAGAGAGTACGATTTGTAATGCAGATTTAAGCCAGTGCCTTCTCCACTGATACGGTCTAAAGTTGTCTCTAGGGATTAGCCTTTAGGGAGGAGGGGAGGGACACCTTCGTAAATTATGTCCTGCTTCAAAACAAATAGAGGGAAGGCAGAGAAATTTTCTTATACCTGCTTCTTTTCAGTTGCCTTCAGCTCAAAATAATCCTTATGCCAAAGTGGTTTCTTTTGCCACCCTTCAGGGCCTTTAAAGAGGTAATTAAGGATAAATGTGGTCGTAAGAGTTGGGCCTTAATCCAGTATGACTGGGATATGAGACACCAGGGATATGTAAGCACAGAGGAAAGGCCATGTGGGGACACAGAGAGGAAGGAGCCAAAGACGAAGGCTTCAGGAGAAACCAAACCCGCCAACATTTTGATCTTGGACTTCAGCTCCCAGAACTGTGAGAAAATAAGTTTCGGTTGTTTCAGCCGCCCAGTCTACGGTACTTTGTTCTGGTAGCTGGAGTTGACGAAGCTAGGGAGGCAGTAAATCTGTGTGCCTACTATGCGCTTAAAAGAAAGGAAGGGAGATTAAATAGTCTAGAGAAACAATAGGCTTTGATTTCCATGATCAAAAAGAACCCCACGTGGGTGGCTTGAGCCAATAAGCATTCCACAAATGCATGTTTGCGGAATCCACGTACAAGTGAAATAGAAAGGGTTGGAAGGTAACCTGGAAGTGGTTGCTCTCGAGCTGCTACGTATGTCTGCTTTAAAGCATGGCTGGGAAATTCACAACACATGATGAAAATCCAGTTCTCTCTCCCGCACATTCGTGTGTCCTGTATCTGTGATTCATGACGCCTGTCCTTTCAAATGCAAGATGGCAGGCTGTGGGCTCCTCTCCAAGGTACCTCTAACTCAGTCAATATGCTTTTTTCTGGAAAAGAATATTTATTGTTTTAACAGCTGTACTTCTACCTTCTTGGATTAAAAAAAAAATTACCTGCATTCACAAATGACTTCCAGGGATTGGAAAGTAGAGCGTTGAAATTCCCAATTTAAAATATTCTACAGGTTTTACAAAACTGTCCCCAAACCGCAGGAGTTTTCCATTCTGGCTACCTCTGTATCCCTGGAAGGTTTGGGGAAATCAATAGCATTTGTCAGCATCCAGAGTTTGCCTGGGGGTTGGTCCAAAATTGTGTGTGTTTATGGCAACGCCCAGTGAGGACCAGCCTCCTTTACGTACCTGCTGGCCCAAGGAGAGCCAGTACCTACGAGATTCAGAACTCTTGGCAAGTTCTCATTTAGTTTTCCTGAAACTATTTGTCTTCAAAGAAAGATTTGCTTTTGAAGGGTTGCTGATGATATTGCAGCGCTAAGCTCCCTGGGTTATTTGTTTTTGAGATTGCATATAAACTACTAACATTATTATGACACAATTACCAGTAAGTAATCATCCAATTGCCATAAACATGTCCCTCTCAAAATATTGCAAATTAATATTCATGCTTTCCTCAAATCCACCATTCTGAGCTAATGTGTGCCCACATAGTTCATCAAAATGTATATATGTTTTTTTCCCAGTGAAAGGAAGACTTATAGTTCAGTTCTTCATCTTGAGGTATGGGAAGATTGTTTTGACGGTAGCATTAGTTGCTCTGAGAGACGGTTTCCCTGTGAAACTGATGCAGCCACCAGAAATGAACTATTGCTTCCAGGGAAAGCATTTGCACTCCCTTAGAGCTATGTTGTTCACAAAGCCTTTATAGTCGTTCAATCCTTGCAGCTGAGAAGTCACGGCAACTACATGAGCATATGTAATTGTCATATGTGATGATGATCGTATTTGTAATTCTAAGAGTTGACGGGTTGGTCGCTGCGGAGTGGAGATCCTAGAATCTCACCATGAATAAATCGCTGGAGATTCCTCTCCCCAAACCTCATAAATCTACAGAAAGCAAAGAAGTCCCCAAACATGCTAGGATGTAGAAACATGAAATGCACAAAGATGATTGGACAGTGAAATCTGGACCGAAAAAGTAATCCTAAGATGAGTTAATAGATTTTAAAATTGAATGTAAGCAAACTTAATTTCACTGTATACAAAGCATCAGATAGTGATACGGTTTTCTGCTAATCCAACAGGTTACATCAATGGTGATAATAATATACTAGCCAAGCCTGAGTTGATTCAAATTAAGGAAGTGATTCTAAAGCCCTTAGACAGATTTTTGCGTATCAAACACATATCTATAAATGCTTACACACCGTGGTGTGCTGGGCTGGTGAATGTTTCACAACTGGTTCTCCGAAAACTGAAAAAAGTCCTATTGTATAGCCTGTTTCAGTTTCTGTGGTGTAAATACTCTCACCACAGCTGACTTCAAACTACCATCACGATATCACTGAGCACAGACTTGGGAAGAAATGTGAACAACTGGCCGTGGTGGGCCAGAACGCAATGTGTCTAGCATATGGCTGGCCGTGCAGCTAACTACAAAATCGTGGAGACAAGTGTACTCAGTGGGTCATGTGACTTTGAAATTAACAAGTCTGAAATAAAATGTAATACATGTTGCTCTGATATTATATAGAGGGTCACTGGGCTAAAGAAGAGCATTGAGAAGGAATCCTAGCCCCAGCACTGTGATTGTGCTACCCCCGTCCTTCTGGAGGTAGCGAGACTTTGTGCAAATGATGTGGGATATGAAGTGCCCCAGGCCGGGGTTTAAATCGGCTCTGCTATTCCATAGCTGTAAATCTGTGGATGAGACCGTTTCTCCTAGCCTTCATTTCTTCATTTGTAAATGGCGATGCTAGAAGCCTCCATGGATGGTTATCCTGAGGATTAGTTATAAAGCACAAATCTTCTAACAATGGGCTTGGCACATGGTGGGTTTTCGATATTCTTCTATTCTTTATTGGAGATAGTTGGGTTGCATTATATTTTAGGTTTCTTTCAATGTGTAAATCTCAGAAAAACGTTCTATTATGTAGATTTTATTGGACAGAAGATGTTACAGTCCCAGGCATTTACAAAGTGTTTAATAAATACTGTTACTGGATGGATGGATATTTGAGATTCGTATTATCTATTGTTTCTTCTCAAGCTAAAAATCTGTGAGAGGCAACTTTGACTCTTTTCTCTTTTTCCTTTTTTTAAAAAATTTTAATATTTATTTACTTTTGAGAGAGAGAGAGAGCAGGGGAAGGGCAGAAAGAGAGGGAGATAGGGAATTCGAAGCAGGCTCTAGGCTCTGAGGTGTTAGCACAGAGCTGGACGCGGGGCTCGAAACTACGAACCGTGAGTTTGTGACCTGAGCTGAAGTTGGACGCTTGACCGACTGAGTCACCCAGGTGCCTCTCTTTTTCCTTTTTGTAAAACAATCATTCTCCATATTAAATAAGTTACCAGGTATTGACGGTTTTTATCTCTCAAATATTTTTTAGAAACCTGTCCCTCCCTCTTTATCTCCCTATGCTGTGCTAGGTCAGTTCATCATTATCTCCTAATTGGTTCTCTGCTTCCTGTCTTGAACACCTCAAAACCATCCTTAACAAGATGGTCTGTCTCCAACCCAACATTCTAAGCAATTTGAGGACAAAGATTTATTTAACTTATTTTTGTCTCAAAGTCCAATATAGCTCCTGGCACAAAATATATGCTAAATAAATGTTTATTTTATTGCATAATGAATGATCCAACTTTGGGAAAAGTAATTGGTGTAGTTTTTTTGTGTGTTGGAAATTTTCTTCCAAAGTGGCCTCACCTATGTTTCCTTATGTGTTTTCTCATATGTCATCAACTTTGTAGACCTTCCTACACTGTAGGACTTGTGTTTCAGGACTATGTACAGATCTAGATATTTCATGGCACTGTTCCTGCTCTGTGAAGCAGGGTATGCTATGGCCTGCCTCTGCCCCCCGGGTCCTGGCTGTTCTGGTGCCATCTGTAACTTTCCTGAGGATGCCCTTTCTCTCCCTTGGACTCTTTTCCATTCAAGTGAGGCTCTTTAGAGCCAGAGGTTACTGACAGAGCAATTAAAGTTTACTTCTTTAAATTAGTGCAGATTGGGCTAAATTTTACAGGGTCAAGGTTGAATACACTGAAACTTTATGTGACTTTAGCTGTCTGGAGTGGATTTCCGTGAGCCTGAATGAAAGCCAACATGTAAAGACAGAATTCAAATTAGGTGCTTCTGTTCCTTTTCCTTGGATGGTGTCTCTCAACATGTCAAAATAATGCTGTAAAGGTGAAAATTCCAGTAAAAGTAGATTAAGAAATTAGCATAAGTGAAAGATTGACAGTCACTCACTTCTTCCAAATTCTGAACATCCAGAATTATTAAATTTGGGATTTTTACTGTTGGTTTTACATACACACATACACACACACACTCACATACACGTACATTCTTCCTGTCATTTAAGTAATCTCTGTACCCAACATGCGGCTCCAACTCATGACCCCAAGACCAAGACTTGCATGCTCTAATGACTGAGCCACTCACGAACCCCCTTCCCATCATTTAAAATTTTCCTTTAGTATAAGAAGTGACCACTTTTTTTTAACCCAAACTCCTTTGGTTTGGAAGAGACTCATGGACTTGAAGTTGAACTTCAGGGTTACACACCCATAGTTTGAATCTGGGCTCTGCTACTTATAGGTGTGTGCTACTTGAGCAAATCACTTAACTTTTCTGAATTTCAGTTTCCTCATCCGATATCAGTGGTAAGCATGAGGTTTTGGTGAGATAACATATGTATGCCCGCCACCACGGAGGGTCTTGAATACCATTGATGCCCCAATAAATATTAGCTTCTCCATTTTCCCAGTGAGATTAGGGCACTCTGTTTTTACTGCCTGAGACTTATCTTCATTTTCTCCACTCGTATAGACACCAGGCTCCCATAGATTTTCCCTTCTTGTTCTTCTATAGCCCTTACGTGCTTCATAACCATTAGACTGTTCAACTGTGGTGTATTTCATTGTTGTGAATCGCACCACTGGTCTGTGTCTGTGTGTTGGTGCTTATGTACCTTCTCTTCTCAACCAGATTTCAGAGGTCACATTTATTTATTTCAGTATTGTCCTAGAGGATTTAACAAACAAACCAATCGGTTTCAGGATGCGCTGAAGTGGTATTTGATTGACTTTAAACTCTGAGAGGGGACCAGTGAGTGATGAATTAACACTTCGATTTCTGAATGTCTTTAAATAAAAAAACCATCCATTCTAAATCATTTTCACCCGATGGCAAAAAGGGAAAATATCAAATACGCAGAGGAATCTCTTCCAATTCATTGGTTCTGCTTCTAAGAATTTTACTATATAAAACTAGAGAATATTCTGTTTTCATTTATTCTTTAGACAGCTCTGCGCTAGGAACCAACTGACTGAAGCAAATGGAATACCCCTAATATCTTTTGCTACCCATTTTTGCCCCATTTATGCTGTTTGTGTTTGGAATCAAATTACTGCCATCAAGGAAACCGCTAAGAGGGTCTGCAATAACACGGTGCTATAACGGGTTTGGATTTCAAAACAATTATTTGCTAATATAGGACAATGCAGTCACCAAGAGCTGTGGAGAGACACAGCCGCCTTCCTTTCCTTCAGCCTGACATTTTCTTGATCAGACTTGACATGGCAAGATCTCAGATCCGATATATTGGAGAAAGGATTTGGCACCGTTGGCTAGAGTGGGCAGAAAAAGGGAGCCAGGAGCTGAAATGATTATTCAAGGTATGGCAGGAGCAGAGTTTTCTGTATGCAAGCCAAATGAAATTATTAAGGCTAACCTTCTCACTCAGCACTTAATAGGTAATCAATTTTCACTACCAACAGTGGAGGGTAAAAACCAAGGAAGGAATAATAATGCTGCTTCTTTACATTTGTGAAGGGCTTAGAGGGTACAAAATGATTTTACCTGTATTATTTCATGGAGTTTTCACAGCAACATGAAACTGACCAAGACACTCATGCATACATGCCTTCATTCATTCATTCATTCATTCATTCCATAACACCTATTTGGTTAAGTATTTTTGAAGCCATCAACTATATGCCAGCCTGTGTGGTGAGCACTGGAGAGAGAGTGGAGAATAAAGCAGATAAAGGTTTTAGTGTCCTTATTTCAGAAATGAGGAAACAGATGCACTAGGAAGTCACATGAGCTCTCGAGGTCACATGAGAACATGCAAAACTTGGAACTTAGTGCAGTGATCTGAATCTTGGTCCATAAACATGGTCATGTGGAAAATGGAGCCTATTCTATTTTCTATCACTCAACTTCCATATCAAGTTCCTGTCTCCTTGGGCTGATGAGGAAGTTAACATGAGATCTATTGTCTACTCCCTCCTGGTTCATGTGAAAATTCCAGGAGCTTAGATATTTCCATGGCATTGGGAAGGACCTCTGTTCATTTGTCTGTGTGGTGATACCACCGATATTCTTGTCTGCTTAAAGACATCATGAAGGCAATGCTGTTCTGGGACCTACAGCCTTCCTCCTTTGGAGCCAGAAAGCATTGTGTAAATCCCTCTGTCTTCTACATTTCCTTCCCCACTTCTTCCCCACTGCTTCTCCCAATGTCCTAATCTCAGGAAAAGCCTTATCATTTCATGTTTCTTTAATATGTCTTTTCTGTGCCTCCACTTATCCCCTCACTCTTAGGCTTGAAGATTTGGACACAAAAGCATCTGTGTCCATGGTATAGCTCACCTCATTCTTCTGCTGAGGCCAAGAACACACAGCCAAACACCTCTCCAAATGGGAGGAAGAGAAAGGGACCAATGAAGGCAGAAATCGTCATGCGCTTTAATCCAAAGTAATTTAGTGACATACCACAGGAGGAGCAGATCAGGACAGAGCCCTGTGGAAACCGACCAGCATGTGAACAGCCTATTTTCCTATGATTAGGGCTACAAATGCAGAGAAATCTGAAAATCAGCCCTGGAAGACACTGGCCCTCTCCATGGAGTTGAGGAGAAAGCCCCTAAAACTCCCAGCTCAGTTCCGTAAGTCAAGACTCAGAACATGTGAGCAGCAGAGAAAGAATTCAAAGTAATTAACGGGATCGAAGGCCCTGCCTTACTGTTTGAAATTGAAATAATAAAACGTGCATAGTTTTCCCAAGCAATTATGAACTGAAAAAGATGAGAAGTGCCAGCAATTCAGAGCAAAAGGATGAAATGAAATAAGCAACGGGAAACTTTATATGGGAAGTAGCTGGAACCCATTTTCACAAGGGAAAAACTTTTAGCCTTTGCGATGATTTCCTTTCAGAAGAAAAGAAAGTCAGTTGTGCAAAAACATGTAAGAAAAATACTTAACATGATGTGACATGCACATCCCCAGACTTCACAGCCGGTAGGGACATTTGAGAACACATTAATAATATCCTGATTACGACGTTTCTCCTCCCTCTCGCTGTTTTGGAGCACTTGAGCCAACAATGCTTTCTTTTTTTTTTTTTTTTTTTTTCTATCAAGAGTAAGAAAGGGAAGCTTCCATTCCTATCGGGTTAAGTTAGAAACCAACTATGGGCCATACTTCCCAGAGGCACAGGGTGCAAATCTGGGTTCTGTCCAGTCACGACAGCAGTTGTACCTGGGATAGTCCTGCACAGGCCCACCAGACGGGATGGAGTAAAATGAGGTAGATGCTGTGGCGGCGGAGTGAGGAATTTGCTTCTATTGTTTCCAAAGAGACCGCGCCTCCAGTTTGAGACTTTTCCCCAGGGCATCTTCAGTTATCGGAGAGAAGATTCGTGTGTGTCTTCTTGGCTTTTTCCTCTGTCTGTCCCTCACGCCTAGCATCAGAAGATGGCAGCAGAGATCGCTCTCTTCCCACCGCTGGGGCTCCTGTCCTATCTGCCTGGCAGGATGCAAATGTTCACCAGCAAAGGCAGGGCGAAGTCCTTTGCAGAAAGTGTATTGATTTCATTCAAAGGAAAATAAATTCATAAACCGTACGACTGTATTCATCAGTTCCTTTGGGGAGAATGTGATCTGGGCGGCATGAAAAAATAAAATTCCCAGTAGCGGGTATCATTTGTTATCTCTTCCATATGCACAACTGTAATGCTCGCGAGAGGGTGAACACTGCTGAATCTGACAGCTGCCTTTCCAAGTACCCTTGCTTAACCCACAACCGCTGTGTGGAGCTGGTCCAGGGCTCCTACTGAGGCTTTCTTTTTTTTCCCATGGTAAACCACATACTCCAAATCTCTGACCCAAAACACCTGCATGGATCCTGCCTCCGTTTCTCAGTTCATTCTTTCTATTCTGGCCCTCAGCCTCGCTTCATACCCTGGTCCTGAAACTAAAGAAACCCATTCTTGCCAGATTCTACCTAGAGACGTAAAGGTGAGTTGTGTGTGTGTGTGTGTGTGTGTGTGTGTGTGTGTGTTTGGGGATATGGACTGGGTGACCTTCTATTCTTCCAATCACTAGGAAAGGAAAATTCACCCTGGTTTGTTGTGGTTTCTTTTCTCCTCCACTTTTCCATTCCCATACTTATTGTCCAAAAGGGCGTTCAAATTATGCAAAGCTACTAACCATAAGTTTATATAAAGCCCCGTGACAAGGTAACAGGACATGTGTACATAACACATAAAATATTATTTTTAAACTGTTCAATTACAACAGAATACCTAAGCTGACATAATAGTGGGGAATTATTTTTTTTAATGTTTATTTATTTATTGAAAGACAGAGAGAGAGAGAGAGAGAGAGAGAGAGAGAATCCCAACCAGGCTTTGCACTGTCAGCCCAGGGCCCAATGTGGCTCTTGATCCCACGAGCCGTGAGATCATGACCTGAGCCGAAGTCAACAATCGGATGCTTAGACAACTGAGCCACTCAGGTGCCCCAATAGTGGGGAACTATCATACCACCTGTTGAAAAGGCAGGTGGATGCAGGCTTGGTTAATTCAGCAGCTCAGTGATGTCTGGGCTCTTTCCCCCACCCTCTTGTCTTTCGTCTTGTGGCTGTAAGCTGTAGCACCAAAATCTCTACTCTACCCTGTGATATCTAAAGGGACACATAAAGGAGATACTTTCTCCCACATATTTCCATTTTCTAGGAGAAAAGAATCTTTCTTAAACAGCATAGACTTCTGCCAGGTCCCAGTGCCCCGAGCTAGGTCATGTGACCATCGAAATCAATCACTAGCATATTGGAATGGGTTTACTTGGATGGGTTTATGCCAGTTAAGATCCTTACCCTGGGAATGAGGCTACTTCCCTTGAACACACTGCCGAGACTATGTGAATAATATTGGGTTTCTTTCAGCAGGAAAGAAGTATGACATGGCCATTGGATGGGCAAACAGCATGTTGTGCAAAAGTGCATAGTTGCGGCATGAGAGCCTTACTCAAAAGTATCTCTAAAGAACAGCGTGAAAGAGAAATCCTCCCAGCGGGCAGGACTCTGAGCCATTCACCTGACTATTCACTTTGCCTGGAAGGAGACGTGGCAAGTGGCATGCAGCTAGGGTGATTCCTGGGCAGTGGGTGGTGCTTTGGCTAGTGGTCCAGGACTTGGAACAAACAAGGTTAGAGCATCAGTGACAAGAACGTCTGGGGGATGAGATATGTGGATGGACAACTCAGAATAGGCACAGAGTATGAATATATTAGTGCCCATCTGAATGCTACACAAAGGACGCCTATTGAAGAAGGGGCTTTCAACGATCATGTGGCAACAAAACATGAATGCCTAACCTGCCAACAGCAGAAACTAAATTCACACTCCTGATATGGCTCCATTTTTTGGAAGGGACGGCAATTTGTCCTCGCTACAATTCTTCTGACAGCACTGCCTCGTGTGGATTTTTGAAGTGCCTCATTTACCATAATGAAATTCCACCCAGCATCTCTTCTGACCAAGGACCCACTTTAGAAGGAAATAAGTATAGCAATGAGTTTATACCCGTGGAATTCATTGGCCTTATACATACCTATAGGTATACAAATGTAAGTATACATATACTTAATTCATTGGTCTTATACATACGTGTTTATCACTCCAAAGAAGTTGACCTAATATAGCAATAGAATAGCCAATTAATAACTTGGTCATAACACTGATGGGTGAAAACACCTTTACAGACAGGGGTGATATTCTGCAAGGTGCAGAGCATGCTGTGAACCAACATGTAATGTATACAATATAATACCTTCTCATAGGCAAAATACATAGATTGGGAGCCAAAGGGAAGATGTGATAGTAACTTCTATCACTGTTGCTCCTAATGATTCAGTAACAATTCAGGTTTGCCTCCATTCTTGCAATTTGGGCTCTATTTTGGCAGTCTTAGTTCCCAAAAGAAGGCCTCTTTTTCCAGACACGTTACAAGACTTCCATTGAATTAAAAACTTATACTCTACTTGGCCCTTGGGCTACTTATGCTACTGAACCAATAAGCAGAAAAGGGATTACTATCCTGCACTTGCTGAGATGATGATCTGATTACCAAGTGGAACTAGAGTTGCCAGCATGTAATGGAACACCAAAAATAAACTGTAATATAAACTGTGGACTTTGGTGATTATTATGTGTCAATGCAGGTTCATCAGGTGTAATATATATACCACTCTGGTGGGGGATGTTGATAACAGGGGAGGCTGTGCATGTGTGGAGGTGGGGAGTGTATGAGGAACATTTGTACCTTTCTCTCAATTTTTCTGTGAACCTAAAACAGTTCTAAAAAGTCATGTCTTTAAGAAAGGTTAATGGAAAACTACAGTAACCTAATATAGACATAGATCCTTCATGAGTAAAGGCTCGCATCACCTTGACAGGTAAAGCACCTGTTAGCAGAGGCGCTGAATGAGGGCAAAGGGAATATGGAATGGACAGTGAGAGAAGTAGGTTGCAAAACCCCACTATGACCATGTGACCAATGTGAAAACAAGGAATGTATTACATAAGGAAGAGTTATACATATTTTAGCTATTTGATACTTCCTTGTTTTGGTATGTTTTCATTTATTATTACTTATTATAATTATTCATTATTGTTTTCACCTTTTCCATTGCCCCACTGTTGAACATACAGTTTCTTAATTGTAACATATCCATATTTTGATATTTAAGGTTATACGTTACTAGAAAAGGAATGAAGAGAAATTACCTACAGAGAAATAAATTGAATCGATCTAAGACACGTGTCTTCCCTTTAGGGGAAAGAGTAAGTGTATCTTCAGGTTTACAAGGAAAGGTTGCAAGGCAAAAGCGTGATGTTGTTATTACCTTTACTCAAAAGTTAAATACGGATAAAAATGGTGCACAGCATTGCCGAGAAAACAAGAGTGGACTGTGGTTGATTATCTGTTTTCTTTGAGTTAATGATTTCATTTCATTTGGATATATAAAGAGAAGTAGCATTGCTAGATCACATGGTGTTTCTATGTTTAATTTTTTTGAGGAACCTCCATACTGTTCCCCATAGTGGCTGCACCAATTTATATTCCCAACAGCATAAGGGTTCCCTCTTTTCCACACACTTGCCAGCACTTGTTACTTCTTGTCTTTTTGATTCTAGCCATTCTGACAGGTGTGAGATGATATCTCATTGTGGGTCCGATTTGCATTTCCCTGATGATTACTGATGTTGAGCACATTTTCATGTACGTCTTGGCCATTTGTCTATCTTCTTGAGGCAAATATCTATTCATGTCTATTGCCCATTTACAAATTTTTTTCTTTTTTAAAAGTTTATTTTTGAGAGAGAGAGAGAGAGAGAAAGTGGGGGAGGGGCAGAAAGAGAGGGAGAGAGAGAGAATCCCAAGCAGGTTCTGTGCTGTAAGTGCAGAGCCTGACACGGGGCTCGATCTCATGGACCCTGAGATCATGACCTGAGCTGAAATCAAGAGTCAGACACTTAACTGACTGAGCCACTCAGGTGCCCCTGCCTGTTTTTTTAATTTATTGTTGCTGTGCAGAAGCTTTTTAGTTTGTTGTAGTCCCCCTTGTGTATTTTAACTTCTGTTACTTATGCTTTGGTGTCAAATCCAAAAAATCATCGCCAAGACCAATGACAAGGAGTTTTTCTTTGTTGTTCCCCCCCCCCCCCTGAGGATTTTTACAAGTTCAGGTCTTACATTGAAGTCTTTAATCCACTACAAGTCAACTTTTGTGAGTGGTGTAAGATAGGGATCCAATTTCATTCTTCTGCATGTGAATATCTAGTTTCCACAACACCATTTATTGAAGAGACTATTGTTTCCCCATTGAGTATTCTTGGCTCTCTCATCAAATATTAGTTGGCTGTATATGCACGGGTTTATTTCTGAGCCCTTGATTCTGTTTAATTGGTCTATGTGTCTGTTTTTATGTCACTACCATATTGTTTTAATTAGTACAGCTTTTTGATATAGTTTGAAGTCATGTTTGAGGCCACCAACTTTGTTCTTCTTTTTCAAGATCGCTTTGGTTATTTGTGGTCTTTTGTAGTTCCACATGAATTTTAGGATTATTTTTGATATTTTTGTGAAAAATGAAAGATGCCATGGAATATCTGTTATCAACTCAGCAACACCCCTCCTCCCCCCAAGGTGTATTCTGTGTCAGAGAAGAGAAACTGGGAACTACATTTTCCTTCACTGTACAGTTCTGCAAGTGAGAGGAAGTCATACAAGACATGCAAGGCAGAATATTAGGAGAGGCCATTATGATTCTGTGGCAGTTGCTGTCCAGATATGTGGGAATATATTGAAACTTCATAGCACACTCTTGAGAACAGCTCTCTTTGCTGTTATAGACTGAAAAAGTTGGTGGGGGATTTCCAGAGGATATGGAAAATTCCAAATGTTTTGCAATGAACTCTTGAGAACCTTGGTGTTTCTGGCTGATATTGCCTGTGGCGGTTTCCATGATCTTTGCTCTCCAAACTCTTCCAACTGTTAGGTAAGCCCCTGATTTTCAACATTGGAATCTTTAATTTCTGGAAAACTAAAATGGTTTCTGTTTTCTTTATCTAATTTCAGTTGACTTAAAGATCAATGAAAGGTATAACTACTATATTATGAACTACTATACCTATTTTGTATGTGTGTGTGTGTTTGTGCGTGCATACATGTGTGAAAAAAGGAAAGTAAGAGAGACTTTATCATTTTAAGTTATAAAATAATATATCACTACTGTGAAAAGTGAACAATATAGAAATCTAGAAAAGAAAGTTTCAATAACTTCCTTCTTTTTCCAAACCATTTGTCAGTTTTAGCCACAGTTAAAATTTTATATTTTTGTGGCTCTTAGAATTGTTCTGTGGATGCAATTCTATCTTTTGAACAAAGTAAAAATGGGTTTATGCTGTATATATTGTTCTAAAGTTTGGTTTTAGGAGGGTGCCTGGGTGGCTCAGTCAGTTAAGCATCCCATTTTGGCTCACGTCATGATCTCATTGTTCATGAGTTCTAGCCCCACGTCGGGCTCTGTGCTGACAGTTCAGAGCCTGGAGCCTGCTTCACATTCTGTGTCTCTCTATCCCTCCCCTGCTGGTGCTATCTTTCTCAAAAATAAACAGATAAACATAAAAAAAAATAAAGTTTGCTTTTTGGGACGAGACAGTATTTCATAGCGATCCTTCCACATATGCACATGCGGTTGGTGCTACCTTGTTGTTTTTTTAGTTTAGTATTCTATTGAATGGCTGGGCCATCATTTATGTAACCAGATTTGCCACTGATGAGATATCGAAGTTACTAAATGTTCCCTTATTATAGATAATGTCATAAGTGACTATTCTTGTGGGTATATCCTTGCATATCTGCCTGAGTATTTTATTAAAAAAATTTTTTTTAACGTTTATTTATTTTTGAGACAGAGAGAGACAGAACATGAATGGGGGAGAGTCAGAGAGAGAGGGAGACACAGAATCTGAAACAGACTCCAGGCTCTGAGCTGTCAGCACAGAGCCCGACGCGGGGCTCGAGCTCACGGACCACGAGATCATGACCTGAGCCGAAGTCATTCGCTCAACCGACTGAGCCACCCAGGCGCCCCTGCCTGAATATTTTAACAAGGGAGTTACTTAGAAGTAGGCTTGCTGGGTCAGAGGACTCACATATATCAAATTGTGATGCATTTTGCCAAACTCCCTGAAGGAAATCTCAGTTTGGCTTGCAAAGATGATTGGAATTTCTCAAATAGCCTGAAATCATACATCAGACAAATTCCTACTAAAACCAAGAAAAGGGTTTTTGAATTTGATATGTAACATGCTACTAACCAATAGCAGACTACCTCTATTCGGAACGAAACTAATTTTTGAGGAGCCTTTATATTTCCATTGAAGGCTGAAGAGCCCCCAGGAGGAAGGAATAAAGGTAAGTTTACTTCTGATCTGAATTCACCAACACTGGCTCTGTGGCTTATGCCTAAAGATCATAATATCAGTCATTTTCCAGAATGCATCATGGACTGTGGCTGTGTTAGAATATGTTTGTTTCCAGCTTCTTGCTTTTATAGTTGAACTGAACCATTCTTGAGACCATTACTCCTCAAAGGAATGTTGGACATCCCAGCTGGTTAATATAGAAGTGATCTGAATATATAACACCAAAACTTATTAGTAAGACGTGGGTGGAATTCAGTTCAGTTGCTCCTGTAAGCCTCATCCAAAGTAGCCTGATCCCTTGGGGATGGAAAATTTGAGCCAGAAATCTCATTAGCAGATTTTTTTTTTTCTCATTAGGTACTTGCTGGCTCTAACTAGAGTCTGGCTAGTCCCAAAGAACCAGGATATAAGATCCAGATTTGAAATGAAGAGGAGTTTTAATGTGAATGAATGGGAACTGGATATTATTGAATGCTCACTCTGGCCCAGATAGTTTATATAGTGTGTCTAAATTAGTATCCACAACAACTCTATGTGGTAGTTGGCCACAATCCCATTTTTCCAAAAAGGAAACTGCAGCAGAAGGTACAGAGGTAAATTTGACCGACATCATCCAGCTAGTCCCTGACTGGCACAACTGGGTTCGATGTCAGGTCTGTGCAGTACCGGAAGCTATGTATCCCCACTCAACCATCATGCATACTTCTGCCCTCCTGGGACTCTTGTGTGACTCAAAGGGAAGAGATGAATTGGACACAGGAATGATGAAATTTGGGACTGTGTTTTACGGTTTATGTTTATCATCTCTCTATTGTTTAGGTGAAGTGCTATCTTCCCAGGATAAATTATCTTGACTTTTGAAAAGATCTTTTGTAATCAGTTTGTTGGTGTCAGCGATCCATGCCCGGATATCTTATTTATTTAAAGCAGGATTTCTCAAACTCAGCGCTATTCACAGTTTGGACGGAATAATTCTTTGTTGTGGGGGGCTGTCCTGAGTCCTGAAGGAGGTTTCGTGGCGTCCTTCACCTCTACCACGACACTCCCTAGTAACCTCTACCCAAGACATGACAGCCAAAAACGTCTCCAGACAGTTCTCCCATTTGAGAGCCACTGAGTTAAAGCAGAGAGAGATCAGGAGAAAAAAAGAGAGAGAGAGAGAGAAAAGAAGTAAAATTTGTAAAGAATTGCTGTCAGGTTCCTAGTATCCAGTGCATAAGACTAAACAGATCGGGAAGCAGGGGAGCATTTTCAGCACGAAATGCAGAAAAACAGGTGTACCCTGACTTCTTGAGCACAAATAGGAAAGATGTATGTGCACTTAGCAAAAATGTAAAAGTGTTATCTGTATGGGGACTCTGGATAGGTGTGATCGCCCCGGTCTGCATCACCATCTCTCAGGGAAGGAAAAGTAGGTAAACAATCTCAATTTCTAATTATTGAGCTGTTTAAAATACTGTGTCTAAAATACTGTGTTAAGCACAGGCTTAAAGTTCGATGTGCATTTCTTTTTGCTCCTAAGGATTTGATGTAATCTTGGATCTACCCTGAGAGTCTTTAACTGTTTCATGCCAAGCCTACTGGGAGAACAGGGAAATGGGCATATATGGCTGGTGGCTTCTAGGGAAGTAACATGGTGGAGTGGGAAGAACACTGGGTTGGCCAGACATCTGAATTCTGGCTTGTGGCTGTCCTTATCGAGATGTGTGCCCTGGGATGACTCATTTTAACTACATGGGTCCAATTTTGTAAGAATGAAAAACCAACCCCCCAAACCGAGCATGCCCTCTCCTGTGTCAAGTTAAGGTGTGATAGACTGATTGCATTAATGTCCTGATCTCTTTGCCCGCATCTAGACCCTTTGTCATGTCATTTTATAGTCCCCCCACTCTGATTCTGGACTCAGCCATGTGGCTTGCTTTGGCCAGTGGAATATTTCCCGACTGGACGTAAGCGGAGGGTGAGAACGTGCTTGTCTGTTCGTGACTATGTATGCCCTCTGCCGTCGCTGTGAAAAAGACACATCCCGCTCACCCTAGGGGAATGAGAGACACATGGAACCAGGTTTCCTCATCTTTCCAACAGAGGCCATCCTAGACTTCCCACATCTGTGAGCAGGCTCAGCTAAGATCAGCAGAGAAATTGAGCTGACCACCCCAGATGTGCGAGCCTTAGACATTTATTGGTTAGTTGTTATACAGCATCACTGTGACCGTGGATAATGGATACATAAGATGTGTGGGATAATAATTTCAGGAGAAATGGGTCTTTATTTAGGAAAAGACTTTGATGAGCTTTCTTGAGTGTGGAGGCTGAGTCTACCCTTACCCCGAGGCAGCATCTAGAAGGAGAAGGTGAGAGAGCAGGGGGACAGTTGTGAGTGTCTGAGGGAAGCCTGAGAGAAAAGAGACAGAGGATAGAGAAGAGGGAAAAAGAGAGAGATTTGGGGAGAGAGAAAGGAGACAAGCAACAACACGGGCGCTGTCCCGGGAGGACTCAGTCCGCAGTGGTGAGGCAGGGAGGCCTGAGAGTCCAGTTACAGTGGTTGGTTGTTCTGTGGGCTGATATCACCATCCTAGGGTAAGTCCAACCTCAAGTAAAAGTCAGCTACACACACCCTTTTCTCTGCACTGTGTTTACCCCAAGCCATCATCATCAGATAGGAGTCATCGGACAGGCCTGAAAAATAGAATCAGTCCGAGTCCCTCCCTGCTTACAGCCTTCCCTGATCTCCACCCCTTCCCCCTGGGCTCCAGCCACCTGGGCCACTTTTTGGCCCCGGTTCCTCTCTCCTCAGCGTCCTCTCCCTGCGTGCCACAAACACCCTCCCCCGCTTGCTCATGCGCCCTTGGCCTGGGTGGCTCCCTCTCGGCCTTCAGACCTCAACCTACGCGTCTGCTTTTCAGGGAGGCTTTCTTCAACCATCCGGCCTCCGAGAGGCTCCTGGTGGTGCACCATCTCTTTTCTTACTTGCTCTTACCATGACGTGATCACTCTCACTGTGTATCCTGGAGGCATGGCTATCGCTGCCATTCAATCTTGTGCTCTCCGAGGGGACAGACCACGGCCGGGTTGCTGGCTTTTGTATACTTCGTGTCTAACGGTGTGTGTCACCCAATGGGGAACCTGGTTTGTAGCTAGTGAGGAAATGAATGCACGAGCAGTCTCATGTGAGTGGTTCTCCGGCAATGGCCAGAAAGAGGCACAATGGGCTTGGCGCGTCAGGAAGGGACAGGTCATCTATAGGAAGGGAAACCCTAATCAGACCCACTTCTCTGTGGACGGAAACTTAGCGTGAGTGCTTCCAGGGAGCCAGCAGAAGAATCCACCGGAGGGCACAGGACAGAGCGCCCATTGACACAAGAGCCTGTCATTTTTATCCAAATATTATGTGAATGGGCAACCTCAGAAGGGCGGAAGAACTGGGGATTGCCAGTGACGGACATACGGACCTCATGAGGCTTTGCATTTGGAAAGTGAGGGTGTTGGGGGCATAGGCTAGGTGCTTACTACAACCCTTCCAGCTAGAGGATTTTTTGCCACCACCTTAACATGGTGGGAACAAGACAGAGGGGCCATTATAGGTGAGCAAGAGATTTTTACGGATTGACGGAAAGCAGGCAAGGGTTAAGACTGGTGAAATCATTTCACAGGATGGCGGGTGCCCTGGGCAGATGTTCAGCCCTGTGCTGATCTTTCCTTCTGCAGCACTCCCTCTGATGAATAAACTGGCTCCTTTCTCTGGCTGGCACTCAGTGCTTCCCTTTGTAAAGGAAAGAAAACTCGATGCGTGCCAAACGGTAGAATGCATTTGTAGCTCGACTATATGATATTTAACTATGATGAATTACTCAGGCTAACGTAAGGTTGACAAACCTCAGCTGTGCATCACACGCTCCAAAATGAAATAGAAATCAATGAAGCAGCTAAATGCCCCCTTAAATGCCAATCCCCTTTTCTGTCTAAGCCCCCTTCTAATTCTTTCATGGAAATAAATGTAAGGAATCTTCATTATATATTCAGTTTCTGAATCCATTTTGCTCATTAGGCTGAAATAAGGGGTAGGTGAGGGTCTATTAGGGAGTAAGCATATCTGATAAGCATTAAATTACTTCTGATGGCTTTATGTATTTAATAGTGTTAGCAAATTAGCTTGGTCTTTGATCTAATGGAGTTGATGTTGATGAGGGCTGTGGATTTAACCTCGCATGTTAAACAGAATGCTGACCTGGGGAGCAAGGCGGGGTTACTGAAGAGTCCATGCCTGCTTTTCTCTCTTGTCCTTGGAAATGTTTCCCTTGTTGCTGGTTTCTCTAATTGCCTCCCTGTACATGACTCCCTTCCCCATTATCTCTAATCCTGTCCCTGAATGTCAGTCTTTGCGCTCTCAATTGCCTCCTGCACGGTTGTACCTGATCATGTTGCACGGAATCAATGATCAGACTTTCCCTCCCTTATTACCTGTTCCCTTCCAGACTCCTCGATCTGCCACATGTCCTGCCATCTTCCTGGGACTCTGATTCAAAATCTTATTGTTATCCAGTTCAGCACGTACTTTTTTTTTTTTTTAATGTTTATTTGTTTGAGAGAGAGAGAGAGAGAGCACGAATGAGAGAGGGGCAGAGAGAGATGGAGAGACAGAATGTGAAGCAGGCTCCAGGCTCTGAGCTGTCAGCACAGAGCCCGACTCGGGGCTCAAACCCACAAACTGTGAGATCATGACCTGAGCCAAAGTCAGACACTTAACCGACTGAACCACCCCGGCTCCCCATCACAGACTTTTAAAAACTGCTCTTTCTGAGCCTAAATGTCCATCAACTGATGAATGGATAAAGAAATTGTGGCTTATATACACAATGGAATACTGCGTGGCAATGAGAAAGAATGAAATATGGCACTTTGTAGCAACGTGGACGGAACTGGAGAGTGTTATGCTAAGTGAAGTAAGTCATACAGAGAAAGACACCATATGTTTTCCCTCTTATGTGGATCCTAGAAACTTAACAGAAGACCACGGGGGAGGGGAAGGGAAAAAAAAGTTAGAGAGGGAGGGAGCCAATCCATAAGAGACTCTTAAGAACTGAGAATAAACTGAGGGTTGATGGGGGTCAGGAGGGAGGGGAAGGTGGGTGATGGGCACTGTGGAGGGCACTTGTTGGGATGAGCACTGGGTGTTGTATGGAAACCAATGTGACAATAAATTTCATATTAAACAAAAAAAAAAACACTGCTCTTTCTGAGTTGTCGTTGTTTTTAGCTCACTCTCATGACTCACTGTGACACTGCCTCTTGATGCTCTCGGTGAGGAGAGTGTCAGGCTCTGGGTTAGGTGCTGTGGACACAAGGGTACAAGGCAGGGTTCCCGCCTCTCGGAATCACATAGTCTAGACAGGAACTAAATACGTCAACAGATAATTATAATCTAACAGGCATAAATGATTTATAAGACGCAGAAAAGGTCACCTAAGAGTAGGAATGAGGGAGTGAGGGAAGGCTTCAACAAGATGACCCTGGACTTGACCTGGAAGGATGAGGTCAAGTATGGCAGGCGTTAGTGTTGCAGGTGGCAAGATGGCCCTGGTGCAATCTCTAATTATCTCTATAGTGTGCATTACGGCTGTAGCATTCTGAGTATAAAGGGAGCCCTCTGGCTTTCAATTATCTCTGTGGTTTGCACTATGTCTTAAGCATTTTGAAAACAGTAGATGCAATCCCAACTTATCCCATCTTTGGTCAAGTTTCCTCCACTTTTGGGAGGATAGAGTCGCCAGTCAGGTGCAAGATACAGAAGTCACAGTTCTGGCAGGAAAAGCACAGTCCCAAAGAGACTTTCCAACGTAGAGAATATTTACAGAGGGGAGGGCGGGGTTTAGGAAGCACCCAGTACTATGAAGAATATGGAAGTAATATAAAGATCGCTCATCACCTCAGGTCTCCAGGGGCAGAGGAAACAGGGTCTAAGGAAGTCAGCTGCCCACTTTTGATATAGAAGGTGTTGTCATACATGCCGCTAATCTCAAAACCTCACCTGAACAAGAAAGGATAGGACAAGGAGTATCTATGTCCAGTCTTTCTCGTCTCCTGCCCCCGGTTGGCCAAACCCAAGCAGAAGCCAGTGGAGCAAAGAGGCCCTTTGTGACGCACGGAAGTCAGCTTCCCAGGGCACAGAGCAGGCAGACAAGGCAGAGAGAGAATCTCGTGGTGACAGTGGGGTGGGAGAAGAACGAAGACTAACCAACACTCAGAGAACACTTTTACCCCAAGTAAATGAGCCCCACCTCCAACTGGCTTGGCCATCATTTCCTGAGAGGCAGTTCCCATTTGTAACTTTTAAAAGAGAAGTGAAAAAGGACTGGTAGGAACAGGGTTGTGTGTAGCCATGCTAAGCAGAAAGAGGAGTTTTTCTTTACTCAAAGAGAGAGAAGAGAATTAACCTCTGTGTCAAACTTACATGGCCGAGATGGCTGGTTGCCTATCTCATGACTATTCTCCACTCTTCTTTAAACATACTGGCTTTATTTGGTGAGGCAGTGAGCCCAACTAAAGGACGGCAGTTCCCAGTGACTCTTGCTGAAAGGGGAGAATGAGCAAAGAGCAGAAGTCATCACATCGACTTCCAGGGGGATCCCTTTGCGTGGCTTACTTGGCTGGGAGTCACCCCCTTTCACTCATTGCCCTTCCTTTCCTTCCTACCTCGAATCATGGCCTGTGTCCATCTTGTGCCCTTGGGGATGGATTCATGCCCTAAGGGTGGTGGGGCTCAATTCTCTCAATCTATGCTCTCTTTCTATCAGCCAAACACAAATTCTAATGGCTACACCACATTTAGATGAGTCAGATACACGCACGACCTCCTGGCGGGGCATAGGACTTGGCAGCAAAGTAGCCATGTGAAGTCTTTGATCGCCTTGCATGTAGCAAGTGCTTGTTGTTTTGTTTTTGGATGGGTTGCATGTTCTAGCAATAATTTCCTCTGCGTATGACAGATGCATTTGCTGAACCACAAACTGGACTCTTCTGACAAGCACGAGCACACTTCGCAGAACAATAGGAAATAGCACTGGACGTTAGCACCAGCACAGAAACGAGTAAGAGGCATACCTTGTCCATTTACAAGTTAATTCCTCGACCCGGAGATTGTGCGACATTTTGTTCCTTTGAAGAGTTCTGGTGAGTCTCTTTTCCAGGGGTCTGCAAACTCCTGGCCTGTGGGCCAAAGCTGGACTGATGCCTGTTTTTGTAAATACAATTTTATTGGAACACCGTACCTAATCGTTTGACGTCTGTCTGTGGCTACTTTTGTGTTACGGTGGCTGACTTGCTGTTTGGCCCTCTACTGAAACAGTTTGCTGACCCCTCCTCTTGTCTCTCATGACCACATTTCACGTTTGGAGCCTTGAGCTCATTTGAGTTTTGGAGATGATGACTCAGTAGCTTAAGTTCTGGAAAACAACAGTATGAATATTACTGCAAGTTCTTGAGTAATTGTTTCCTCCCACCCCCACCCCCAAGGAGGTATCAGAATATTTCAAGTCAATCAGTTACCCTGCCAACAATGCCTTAGCCGTAACTGGTAATCATTTAGGGGTTTTGGGAAACTGATTCTGGTTTTGGACAAGATTAGGGTATACAGTTGCCTTGAGGCAATGTATTTGAAAGTTGTCATTTTCTACCAGGGTACTGTTTTAGGACAAAGTACTTGGAAAGGTGAAGGAGAATGGGCAGAGTGAACTCATCTGGGGTCAGAGATCAGTATCTTCTAGCACATACCAACCCTTAAAGCCTGAGGGAGCCTGATTTGTTCTAATTTACCACCAATCCAAATAACAAAGCCCTAAGTTCTTTTAGGACCCAGGTTCTACCTGTTGGGTGATAACCTATTCAAAATGTCTCGATTCATTGATCAGGTCTGAAACTTGGCTTCGCCAATTAATGGCTGTGTGACCTTGGGCAAGTTACTTACCTTCTCTGTGCCGTTTTCTTTTTTGTAAAAGACATATACAGGAAATATAATGGGAAATATAATAGTAGCTCACTATCAGGACTATTAGAAGGGCCAAATGAGCTGCAAAGTGTATGTATATGCTTAGAACAGAACTTGGCATATTTTAGGCACTCACTACATGTCAGCTCTTATTGTTGTTGTTTGATTCAATTTCCTTTTAATCTCCTCAGGCCTCTGGTTTCATGCTAGCTCATGCTACCTAATGTAAGATATTTCATTAGGCAATGTGGGATATGCTCATATGCTATTCATTTCAGTATTCGAAACCCCATCAAGCGCGTTTTGCTAAGTAAAGTCCTGTTCTGGGTCTCCCCTCTTTAAAAGTTATGACTGTGTGTTTATAAAGTTGCATGTGTATCTATTCATTAAGTGAACCCACAGTTTCAGTTAACCTGGGAACAGAATATTGATTTAAACCATACTTTAGGAGGCTTATCTATCACTTTGAACAAATAAAAGCTTACATGAGATTGAACTTCACTGCATGAGACAGGAAAAAACATACTCCACTGAATACAGCCTGTGGTTGTAAGGCCGAGTTCTAGAGGTATCATCAATATATTGGGTTCCTGCTTTCACTTTTTAATGATCTCTGTCAACTCTGATAAAGATAGGCTCACGTTTATTGCTGTAGAATTTACCCTGTCCTGTTACTTTTTTTTTTTTTCTTAACACAGTGAGTATACCTTCAGCCTGTGTCTATCCCAGCACTGACATGTCTACCTTCCAGATTTGTTAACATTGGGGAAATAATGTATTTCCAAGAAATTCTGTCTTATTTTAACTGTGGGTTTTGAGCTTTCTCTGTGTGGAGTTCTACTTATTTCCAAACCACTTTCACGGGGAGAAAAAGACTATGAGTCGTAAGCCAGCTCCATCTTGCTCCGCCTTTTTTAAAAAAACTTTTTAATGTTTATTTATTTTTGAAGGAGAGAGAGACAGAGCATGAGCGGGGGAGGGGCAGAGACAGAGCGAGACACAGAATCCGAAGCAGGCTCCAGGCTCTGGGCTGTCAGCACTAAGCCTGATGGGGGGCCTGAACTCACAAGCCGTGAGATCATGACCTGAGCCGGAGTTGAACGTCCAACCGACTGAATCATCCAGGTGCCCCTTGTTCTGCCTTCTTTTGTCAGCTCCAGGGCACACAGCTAGATAGTTGGATCGAAAGCTTTCTTAAAGGGGCGCCTGGGTGGCTCGGTCGGTTAAGCGTCCGATTTCAGCTCAGGTTGTGATCTCACGGCCCTTGAGTTCGACTCACGCCTCGAGCTCTGTGCTGACAGCAGCCTGGAGCCTGCTTTGGATTCTGTGTCTCCATCTCTCTGCCCCTCCCCTGCTCACACTCTGTCTCTCCCTCTCTCTCAAAAACAAATAAACATAAAAACAAATGAAAAAAAAAAAAAAGCTTTCTTAAACTTTATCCAGTTTTAGAGCCAATCAGTCCTGAAAGCAGCCTCTCCGGGCTGGTGGCAGAGGTTACAGATTGTGCCTCGTTTCCTGTCCCTAGAATGCTTTCTCCTATCCTTTTAGTAACAGACCCCTGGCTCACATGCTCATCTAACAAAAGACTCTAATTTCCTAGCCTCCTTTCAAACCGGGGGTAGGAGCCACACGGCTTATTTCTGGCTTACCGGGGTATGAGCAGAAGTGAGGCATGCCAGTGTCATGTTCTACCCCAGATAAAGGTCATGGTCCCTCCATGGTCATCTCCCTTTTTGGCGGTTGGAATGTACCAGCAGCTGGAACGGCCACATTGGACCACAAGGTGGGAACAACCCACTGAGAACACGAGACAACCAGACGGAAGGAGCCTGGGTCCCTGCCAGCCCACAGCTGCCACCAGCCCAGGGCTCAGCAAGTTCAGATCATCCCAGGGAGAGAAATAAGCTATTTTGCTTAGCCCACTGTTATTTTAGCTCTTGCTTGAGCAGCTAAACTGGTATCCTCACTAATGGAGAATTTGGGATTCAGATGTACGGTGCTACCACAGTAAGACAGACTATGAAGCGTGTTCTTCACAGTACTGGGCGGTAAAGACACAGATATTTCAGGCCAGAAAATGGGTGCTACTTGGCGTGGCCTGGAAAAGCATTTGCTTGCAGCATCTCAGAAGGCAGGCCTGATGCTCGCAGAGTACATGACTCTAGTAGAGTCTGTTGGAAAAACTCAGGATGTTGGTATGGGTTGGATGATTCTTCTTGCTTTGTGAACGGCCATCAAGAGACTAACTCAGAGAATGAAGAAATTGCAATAATGGGAAACGACACTACCCCGAGCCTTTCTCAGGTGTCTCCATAACGGCTGCTGGCCAGGCAATGGGGGCCATCCCGGCTGCGAAGGCAGATGACGGCACCATCTTCCCACCCAGAGGCTTTTGTTCTAGGTGGCCTCAAGAGGGTCACCGTAAGGAGGAGAGAAGAGGGGATTAGGCAGAGCAGATTGAGCACAGGGGCCAAGATATAAACAGCAGAGCTTTTAACACATGAAAAGCAGGTCCAGAGGAGGCTTTTGGTTGTGGTTACTGACACTTGAAAGTGTCTAGAAGCAAATACATCTTGACAGTTTTGAAAAATGGTATTTCCAAAGAAATTGAAACCCTGGTCTGCAAAAGTAGGTGATTATTCAGCCCCACATTTTCTTATACATACTACTAGGAAAGAGACAGCAGCCCTCTGCAGCCCTCAAGAGAGAAACACTCCCCGGGATCCATTTAACACGAGGCCACGGAGGACCTTATCTATTGTTGAGGTTCTTTCTCCAAGAAAACCAGGAACGGCCAACGAGCCTATCCGAGGATCTTGTTTCACTGTCCAGCTGGATGTGAAAATCACTATTGACACGAGTTGCTTTGGTTTTCATTCATTCCTTTTCTGAATGGGAGTTTTTATTGCCCTTGTCCTGACTCTACTCAACCCTGTTGCTATGGAGACAATAACTTGTAGCTAGCTCAGACTGTGGGCAGGCACAGCAAGCCTAATGGGGAGGAGGCACAATACTTAGAGTCACTACATTGGAGCTGCATTTGGGAGCTGGGCACAACTTTCGGCTGCCTCTCTTGGGGATGATGTTCCATGCCTGGGAGGAAGGGAATGCATGAGCATCTGGTCGGCCAAAAGGTAAGCTTGTATCAGAGAATGCTGGCTTCCTCAATATCTGTTGCCTCCCCCACTTGTTTTTCTTTCAAAGTAGAATTTCTAAGATTGACCCCAATGTGTGGCTTCTTGGCTAAAGGTTACATTTTATGGCTTCCCATGCGGCCCAGTTGGCTGCTTGACTGAGTTCTGTCCAATGGTGCGTGAGTGGGAGATGGGGGCCAGAAAAGGAATAGGCATATTCTCCCCTTCCATTCACCCCTCCCTTCATCTCTGCTGGCTGGGATGTGACTGTGATGGAAGGAGCTGGGACAGCTACCTTGGACCATGAGTAGATAGAACCTGCATATGGAAGGTGCGCAGCATCGGAGGTAAGGCACCCGGTTCCCCCACACGGTGGAGCCCGAGACAGCCCTGGACTGCTCTGCATGGACTTCTGTATGAGAGAAAAAAGCCCCTTGTATCTTGGCCTCTGTTTCAGCAGCTGAAATGGGATCCTAACCAGTTCAACAGAACACCAGTCCTTCTGAAATGGAGCTTGAGGAGCTGACTTCTCCGCCCCGGATCGGGACGGTGGGAACATTGACAGTGGCCCCTCAGATCGCCCTGATTGCCCCTGCATGTTTCTCAGTGAGGACCGCTCCGGACGTCCGGCCGACCGGCCTGTGGCCCCGCTGCAGTGACAGCGCGCCTGGGGGTGGTGATTCTCTGGCCTCGGATGGAGCGGCTGCTGGGAATGCCTGGTGTAGACGCTGCACGCCCTGCCTGCCCACAGGCACCGCCTGTCCGAGCCGTAGCGGTACCGAGAGCTGGCAGGCCCGGAGCCACCTAATTGAAAAGAGGGCTGTGACCTCCGACTCCGCCGGAGGCGTCACCGCAGCTGCCGCTGTGCACCTGCCGGCCGAGCAGGGCGGCCTCGTGCTCACGGGCCCCGCCTCCGAGCTGTCCGAGCCGCGGGGCAGTCCACACAGCGCGGCGCAAGTAGTCGGCTGCATTGCGGGCACCTCTCTGCGCACGCGCTTCACGAAGGCGCAAGACGCCTTTGGTCTCAGAGCTGGAGGGGCTGCGGCAAGTTCCGCAATCTCCTCCCGCGGGTGTGGAGCGTGACGTACGAGTCAAGGCAAGGTCTTCGGAAGAGCATCGTGTTTCCCATCGCAGGTTTACATTTTCGTCCTAATTGCGTCGGGCTCTGCAGTCTAATGGTGGAGAGAGGGCTCTAGAATCCATTGGCTTCGGGGGCGCCTGGGTGACTCAGTCGCTTAAGTGTCTGACTTCGGCCCAGGTCACGATCTCGCAGTTCATGACTTCCAGCCCTTGCATCCAGCTCCGTGCTGACAGCTCGGAGCCTGGAGCCTGCTTCGGATTCTGTTCTTCCTCTCTCTACCCTTCCCCTGCTCATGCTCATGCTCTGTCTCTAAAATAAATAAACATGAAAAAAAAAAAAAAAAAAGAATCAATTGGTGTCCTGGCTCTTCACAATGTGACCTCAGGCAAGTTACCTCTGCTCTTTGACCCTTCATTGTATCATCTGTAAAATGGGGGTTTTTGTGCTGAGAATGACCTGGCTGAGCGCTTTTACTTAGGGTGAGGAAGCTTTCAGTAAGTGTGGAGTATCGCTTGATATCTTTATTATGATAACTATGCACTTCACCAGGGATGCAAATAGTTAATTACAAATATCTTTCTGTTACTAAAACTGACAGCCAGAAACTCCTGATGATGACGACAGATTTATGAGGGAGGGGGGTGTGCAGGGCAGTAAAACAAATACCTTTGACATGATTACCTTGGAAGAAAGGTGGCAGAAAAGAAGTGTGTGCTCAGGCAATGAATATTTATTAAATACCAAGTTGGGGCCAGGCCTTGTTCTGAGTGGAGAGAAGGCAGCAGACCATGATGCCTGTTTGCTGGGGACATATTCTGGTGGAGAGCCATTCAGTAAGCAAGTAAACAACCATTTTGGAGGTGGGTAACCAACTTTCCTGAACTCAAGCTCACCAGTAAGGTGGTCCAAAAACCAAATTTGATTTCCAAAAGTCTGATCTCTGAGGCTTTATGCTACTCTCTGCCCGTTGACCCCTGTCCCTAGAAAACTCACTGGAATCGAAGATCATGGGAATCTCTGTGTTATAGTTCATTAAGGAGCCAGCATGCACCCAGTCTCTTTGTTCCAAGCACCTGACAGACTATTTTCTGTAGCACAGCACACTTAGAAGGCTCAGATCACAGTTTGATCCCCCAGCTCAGCCTTCTGTGAGCTGTGTGACCTTGGACAAGTTATGCAAGTGCTCAAGGGTCAGTGTCCTCATTGGTGCAAAGTGGGGGCAATGGGACTGACTTTGGACAGTGTGGGTACATGGTTCTGCTGACTCCCTAAACCTGCCCAGTGGACGTCAGCCTAAGTGCATTTTAAAAAGTGGGAAAGAATAGTGTGGCTCATAATAGAAGCACTTAGCTCGAAGTGAGGTTCTGTCTGTGAAGCGTTCCTGGGCTTTGGGGAAGGAGACGGTCGTGCACTGCCCTCACTGCAGAGCGAGCAGGGGCCGGGGCCAGCTAAGAGGCTGGACAGAGGTAGATGCAGATGAAAGCAGGGTGGCATCTAAGTAAAAAGATTCCAAAAGGGGATAGGGATTAAAGAGCTATTAAATGGATGGAGGGTTCACAAAAATAGTCTTTTGGAATAAATGGAAGCTTATTCACACAGTGAGGGGCATAATTAGAACAGAATTTGGGAAGGGATGTGAGATCCAAGGTCCCCACCTACTTGCTAGCTCACCCTTGGATGAGCGGGGCTGGGAAGGGCTACCCGCCGATGGTCACCAGCCCCTTCGGGTTGGGCATGCACATTCTTATCTAGCTTTGCAATTACTCAGTTTGGGCCCCGAGCTTCACTTCTCGGGGTTCAGACATGAACATCCAAGCCCATGCAGTCCTGTTGACTCGCGTGATTGAACGAAGGTTTGCATTTATCTAACACATTCGTGTTTTGTTTTTGCACTGGTACAAGCCTGTCAACCATCCAAATTCTACTTCAGTTCCCTGAGATGGCTCAAAATGGCTGTTCCTGAGGGGACAGAATAAAATAAGGAGAAAGGGAATGGTCTCAGGGTCCAGAATTCAAGGCATGGCCATGTCACTGACCAGCTGTGTGACTCTGGGAAAGTCAGGCAACATTTCTGAGTCTATCTCTAAGATAGGTAACACAGTATCTACTTTGTAGGATTATGTGAGGGTTTGAGATTACAGATCAGTGCCAAGCTCAGTCCCCAGTTTGTAATAGGCACTTAATAAATAGCGGTTAGTCTTAAATTTAATTGATTATATAATACAGGGCAATATGAGCAGTATTCTGTTTAGGATCTCTCTATTTTATTTTATTTTTTTTTAGCTTTAAATACCTGTCATTTGAAACCTTAAAAATCAGGCTGTCAGTAGTCATTGTGTGGGTCCAGCTAAGGGTAGAATTTGTTCAGTTTTTTTTTTTTTCTCCACCACAGTTCTCTTTATTTTTAAGCAAATGTTATTATTATCTTTTTAATGTTTATTTATTTTTGAGAGAGAGAGAGAGAGCATGAACGGGGGAAGCACAGAGAGATGGGGGGAGACAGAGGATTTGAAGCGGGCTCCATGCTGGCAGCGGTGAGCCCGACGTGGGGCTTGAACTCACACCTGAGCCAAAGCCGGACGTTCAATCGACTGAGCCACCGAGGTGCTAGTAGGACCACTTAGGTCAACAACAATTCACTCTACTCTGCCTTGGTTTCCCCATTTGTCCCTTTCACTGTCACCCAAACATAATGCGAGAGCAAGTTACAGCCTTGAACATATTATGAGGACTGAGAGGTAGGCATCCATTGGCATCATGTAACGACTCCGAAATTTTAAATGAGCCACTTTGGTGGTTGGAAACGTGTCTATATGCAACTCTGATTGTTGGAATCAGCTCTTTCCCTGCCTAATAGTTATAACATTTTCCATCATGCGCTGAATGCTGGGGTAAGTGCTCACACGCACCTTTTATTTAATCCGAACTATAACCCTGAGTGATCAATCTCTCAGGCTGGAGAGGCTCTGGGATTTTTGCAGGTCGCTCGGCTAGTAAATGGCAGAGCACTTGTGTCCCTGGGCAGCCTGGCCCATAGCCCTCTTCGATATGGCCCTGGGGGATTTTGGCGAAGGTCCCCTTTTTCACGATGTGGTTAAGAACCAGGGGTCTGCCACATCACTCCTCTCCTGTTCCAAATAGGATTTGAAAGTGCCATTTACCACGATACCCTTGTCCCCCACAAAGCAAGAAGCCATGGGCGCCAAAGTCAAAAGGAGGCAATGGCGAGGGGTGGGAATAATACACGCTCCCATTTCTCTCGGGCACCGCAGGGAGGAAGACGCGGCTGCTTCCCACGGTGCTGGTTGCTCTGCGCGCTATCTGCACAGGACAATGGACCCGTCCGGCTATCTGCTCCAGTGACAGCCAGCCAGTCTTTTCAGGCTAATCACGCCTTTCAGCCCCTCTGTCCCCAGATCTCGGCCTCACTTGCCTTCCGCTGTGGGAGAAGGGAGATGGAGGGAGAAAGCCTCTGGCCTTTAAGTGTCTGCACAGGACGTCTGCGTGGAGTGTAGTGGTGAGATAAGGGCTATTTCAGGCTGTGTCTCCTGCTTGTGTGAATAGCACGTGATTGATTTCAGAAAGGGAAATTTATTTCCCTGCAGACATATTTTTATCATTTGCTTGAATTCCTTGATGCCTTACTCACCATATGTATAGAAGAGTCAGGTCTCCTTCAGAGGGGGAAGGAAGGGAAAAATGGATAACACTTTAAACCTGAAAAAAAAAATACATATATATATATAAAAGGCACTGCCAGATAAAATGTTCTGTGACCTATAAGCTTTGGAATGGGTCAGAGGGATTATACTGAGGCTGCCATTTAGAAATGATGAGATCCGTTGGCTGCTGCCTTTGCATGGAGCGCGCCAAAGTACCTTCCAGAGCTTTCCTTCCAGGGAAGCCTCCGTGAAGCCCCACTGAAGGGCGAGCACTTGAACCCCAGGGGTGAGAGCTAGACTTACCGGGTCACTTTGCGCTGACTTTTACAGGGTGAGATCACTTTATTTAGAGGGACCCATTCAATTCAGTTAAGCTCTCAAATTTATGTCCTCCTAAAAGAGAAGGCTTAGGAGAGGCTAATATAAATGGAAACGATTTCAGAGGAGTGGTGGAGAGGAGGGAGCAGGTGGATGGTGGACAGGGTCGGAGGCGTGGGTAGAGAAACGGGAATTTGTATGCAATGAATTTCTTGGACACAAGCATTTCTTCTTTTTCTTTTTTTTTTTTTTATGACTGGTGTTTCACATTTGGGTGGGAACAGAAATGCCCACTGGGACGGGTTAGTTCTGTGAGATTTAAAACTTGGGGCGATTTCCGGGACCGCTTAGTTACCCTGGTATAAAGTTAGTGCTTTGGTGATAACACCGACTGCGATGTGAGCGCCTTGGCATGCAACCCTGTGAACGGGGTGATAAGATCAGGCAGTTTTCAGACAATAGTCATTTGCGTGGGTGGAGGCCCAGCAGGGGAGCAGAAAACCATCCCTGGCTGGTGTTTGAAGGTGTTTTTTTTTTTTTTTTTTACTTCTATGTGAAGACCAGGGCATCTGACATTCTGGGAACGTGCTTCTCCAGAGAGGCCGACCTGTCTCTGGGTTGGCAGGAGGCTGCCTGATGCCCCAGCTGGGCTCCTTCCCCAACTGCTCTCTGCTTCTCATCTGGCATCCTGCTGGGAACTGATCCGTTAGGACTGATCCATGGCTCAGACTTCCTCCGGAAGGGGGTAGAGGTAGTTCAAAAGCGTGTCTGCACAAGAAGCGCACAGAGAGAGCCGGGAGAGGGACTGCACATGAGGCAGATTAATTGAATAATCGAGAAGCCGGTAGTCAATAAAGGTGAATGCAACCTTATGCATCCGAGACTGACTATTTATAAAGCGGGGGTGATTAAAACATGTCTTTGAGGGTGAGATGTACACAGTCCGGTTCAGCTAAGTGCTGTTTAACCTGTCCCCTGGCCTTTTAATTCCAAAGTAATTATTTTGGGGTTTTGATTTTATTCAAACTGCATGCAATTTTCCTATCTCTCGATTCATTCTTTCTGGCCTCTAATCCCTCCTTTATCTTGTTAATTGTTTTTATCTCTTTCTTTCGTTCGCTCCCTCAGATTGCTCTGTTTGTGCAGGTTGCAGAGGACTGATTCTCTCTGCTCTTGGGTCCGGTGACTGTCCCTTGTGGTGGACCACTTTCTTGCCCTCTCCTGGATTCCATCCTCTGTACCTTTTCCCTTTGTTGACTTGAATCTGTATCCTTCTGTTGTTATAAACTGTAACAAACAGCTTTTCTGAGTTCTATAAATCCCTCTAGGGTACCAAGGGTGGTCTTGGAGGGGGGGGGGAAAGAGAGGGGCAATCTCTCAGTGCAGGAAGATACCCAATTTCAACTCCATGCTGTGTGCTTGGTCTCCCTGTGGGTGTTATAATTTCAGCATTTAATTCAAAATATTTAGTTCTTATGTGTACTGTGATCTCTGTAGGGGACAACTTTCTTTTCCAGGGCGCTCACGGCGTTGTGCATATGCTAGTTTGAAGGAAGCGAGCGATGTTATCTGGCTCTCCTGAGATGGAAACAGGATTGTTGCCAGGTATATATGCACCTCGATTGGCCTGTTTGCAAGCCCTCTGATTTCTTGCCTTGCAGTCCCTGTGCCTACTTCAGATTAATCCCAGCTTCTAAGAAACGATCCTTTCTTGGTCACTGCTTACCTTTTTTTGGAACACTCTGAGCCTGGCACATAGTAGGTTTCTAGGACACTCTTGATTTTTGTTTATGTAAAACCCCTTCAGCGCTTTAGTCTTTTTAAAACAGTTATATTTCTTCTTCTTCTTTTTTTTTTTTTTTCTGATTTCCTTTGTGGCTCCAAGATTCAAAGCCCTAGACTTTGAAGCCCAAGGGCAGGCATAATGCCAGTTTCTCCGTGTGCACCAGTACCCAGCACAGAACCTGGCACAGAATCAGTTTGAAGTCAGATGATCATTGAGCTGATCTGAAGACATACTTTAGAACACCCTATTCCCTGTAAAAGTGGAACAGAGCTTATCCCCTAAAATCTTGCTTCCTCTGAACATTAATAATGAAGCAAGCAGGTAGAGAGGTTCACTGTCTTCCGAGTCCCATGAAAATAATCCTGCATCCTTCGGTTTTCTCTTTTATAAACTAAAGGATTTCACTCCTCACTGTCTTATGTCCAGTTGTGTGATCTTGTGATCTTGTTAACCATCCCTTTCTGAGACTCTTCATTTACTGCTTTATGATGGTGCAAAACTGACATTCAGATGCTTCAATACAGGGCTGATGGTAGTTGGATGTAACAAGAGTATTACTTTAAGTGTCTTTTGAAAGCATGTAACAAAACCTGTTTCCTTCCTTCCTTCCTTCCTTCCTTCCTTTCTCTTTTCTTTCTTTCTTCTTTCTTTCTTTCTTTCTTTCTTTCTTTCTTTCTTTCTTTCTTTCTTTCTTTCTCTTTCTTTCTTCTTCCTTTTCTTTCTTTTTTTCTTTCTTTCTTTCTTCTTCCTTTTCTTTCTTTTCTTTCTTTCTTTCTTTCTTTCTTTCTTTCTTTCTTTCTTCCCCATTTGCTACTTTTTTCATTTTAACTTTTTGAGTCATAACTGACATATACAATTGTATGATATTTAAAGTGTACATTACAGTGATTTGTTATATGTATATATTGTGAAAAGAGTCCCCCAATATGGTTTTTTTTAACACATCTGTCAGCTCATACATTTATTTTGTGTGTGTGTGCGTGTGCGTGCGCGTGTGTGTGCGTGCACGAACATTTAAGTTTTACCCTTAGCAAATTTCAAGTATACGATACAGTGTTATCAACTATAGTCAGCATGTTTACATTATAATCTGAGACCTTACTCCTCTTATAACTGAAAGTTTGTGCCATTTTTCCAACCTCTCCCTATTTTCCCTGCCTTAGAAACCCACTTGCGACTAGCTTAGGCAAAACAGATAATTGGAAGATGTATTCGAAAATATTATAGAGATTTACAGAATCAAAGGAAGACTAGAGAATGGCTAGACTTTGCCAAATGAAAAAACCTTTTTGTTGGTAGCACCAGATCTCCTATTTCTAGCTCTCAAGAATTTGGAGATTGTTCTCCCTAGATTTGATTTAAATAATTGGAGGAGGTCCTCTGATTGACTGAGCTTGAGTTATGTGCTTACTCCTGAGCCCAACCTTCTAGCTAGGAATATGGAACCCTCTGATAGGCCAGGGTTGGATCACATGTTTCTCCCTTTGGACAATGCCTGTGATCAGAGAGCATGTGATGGAGAATCAGTTATTATAATTTTTACACATAGTGGATTTTACATCCCTAATTATTTAGAAAAAGGTCATAGCATATATTTTTCTTCAGAATTCTGAGTTGTTGACTCAGTGATATCTGTGTTTCACAAATGTTGTCTCCTTCAAAGTTATAATTTAGTTTAGTTATTCTATATGTTATATTGGCCAAGCTCGCTTTGAATCACTATTTTGTTAAGTGGATTTCTTTTAGCTCATCCAATACTCTTCCAAAGAACTGAAAAGAAAAAAAATCCCCTACAATTCCTCCAGGATAAGAATTTGATGGGCATTCAGCAGTCTGAAATACTGTGTGTTCATACTCACTCCATTCTTACTGCCATCACCCTATTGCCTGAGTTGGAGAAAACTTGTCTGCCATTTCTCACAAGGACATTTTGTGGGTGGAGGACTCAGTTAACACTTTGTTTGCTTATCACATCACTTGATTTATCTGAGGGTAGAAGGAGTGAGGTAGAAGGTTTGACAGGCAGTGACAGCTTGGCCAGTCAGGCTCAAATACCACTGGATGAGGATAAACCCTTAGCCAAAGAGACCTTCCAAATACCATCAAAAGGCAGGAATAAACCATGCAGACAGGAATAAGGCTCCCATCCAAACATTACAGAACCTCTGTCACACTTGAACAAACTCAAAACACACACGCGTATATGGATATATCCTTTCTCTTTATTACTGGTAACCAGAGAGCTAAGGGTGTAAGTTTAGCATCACACAGACTCAAGTGTTGACAACTTATTTTTACAGGGCAGCCTTGAGAAATCCAACAGAGGTAAACCAAAGGAGGGGGAAAATCATAAAGGAGGTGGGGGCGCATAATTTAATCCTTGCTATTGGCACTCACTGGCTTTTAGAACTCACTCCCTTCCACCCCATTTTCCACTATAAGTTTTTTTTTTTTTTTCTGATAAAAAAAGAATAAAAACAGCACCGGCTGAAAGGGATACTGCAATTCTGTGTGTGTCGAGGTGCGTGCGGGGAGGATTTGGATTAATGTCTCAGGCAATGATCTTGGGGAGCATTGGAGAGCGCTGGAGAAGCAGCGTGCTGTTGATTTCTTCGAGGTCACCTCTTTCTGATGAAGGAAGCACACAGGCTGTGTTGGTAATGGCCTAGAGCATGAACCTCCAGGCTTTCTGTCAAGACGAATTCAGTGAACTGGTTTAGGATTTGCCTTGCCTATTACAACAATCATAACCTGTTTTGGCTTCCCATGGCCAGCTCAGAACTGTGGAAAGAGCACTGAACTTGGAGTTCAAAATCTGGACCAATGCCTTGTGTTTAAAAAAAAAATTTTTTTAATGTTTATTTATTTGAGACGGAGGCAGAGTGCGGGTGGGGGAGGGGCAGAGAGAGAGAGGGAGACACAGGTTCTGAAACAGGCTGCAGGCTCTGAGCTGTCAGTACAGAGCCCGACGCGGGGCTCGAACCCACGAACTGTGAGATCATGACCTGAGCCGAAGTCGGACGCCTAACCAACTGAGCCACCTGGGTGCCCCACCTTGTTTTGTTTTTTATTGGCCACTGACTTAAGATCTGGGGCGCCTTACTCCCCTTCTCTGTAAAATCAAGGGAATAATAGCCTCTTTCATGTAATCACTGGAATTGGGGACAGCCGTGCACACGAAATCACTTTTACAATGTCTGGAGCTTTATAAATGCAGGTGGTTATTGTTACTATTTGTGGCCTGTTCCTTTATGTCAGTTCCAACTCTAATAAGAAGATATTTAGCAGCAACTTCAGCTGAAACTCTGCCAGAACCCCTTACCTTTTGTTTCTCTGGGGTAAATGATTTTCTATATTACACCTAAAACATCTAGAAACACAGGAGAGCATTCAGATTGTGAGAATGGGCAAACCCCCTAGGGAGGTGAGGTAGGAGTGTGTTACTTCCCACACATTGGACAAGAAATTTGTTGGTTTATTCCAGGAGTTCTTAACCGGGGAGGATTTTGACCTCCCTCACCCAGTGCCCCTTTGGTAATGTTTGGAGACATTTGTAATCGACAAGGCTTAAGAGCTGCTCCTGGTAGAGGTCAGGGACACTGCTAGATATTCTGTAACATGCAGGACAGCACCTTATAACCAAGAATGATCCAGTCCAAAATGTCAATAGTGCTGAGGTTGAGAAACCTTCCTGTATTATGAGGAGACATTTTTTTTTCTTTTTAAAGTTTATTCATTTATTTTGAGAGAGAGAGAGAGAGAGAGAGAGAGAGAGCGCGCGCACAAGCAGAGGAGGGGCAGAGAGAGAGGGAGAGAGAGAATCCCAAGCAGGACCCATGCTGTCAGTGCAGAGCCCGACATGGGGATCCATTTCAGGAAGTATGAGATCTTGACCTGAGCCTAAATCAAAGTTGGAAGCCCAACCTACTGAGCCACTCAGGCACCCAGACATTCTCCTTCCTTAGGATTCCTAGAAGGAAAGGTTTTGTCAGTTGGCAAGCTTCTTGAAGTCAGTGGTGACAACCATGTCCCTATTGTATTTCCTATTTTCCTATCATCTCTGCTATAAAATACTTACTTTTTTAAATGATAGCCTAGGGGCGCCTGGGTGGCTCAGTCGGTTGAGCGTCCGACTTCGGCTCAGGTCACGATCTTGCAGTCCGTGAGTTTGAGCCCCACGTCAGGCTCTGGGCTGATGGCCCAGAGCCTGGAGCCTGCTTCGATTCTGTGTCTCCCTCTCTCTCTGCCCCTTCCCCATTCATGCTCTGTCTCTCTCTGTCTCAAAAATAAATAAATGTTAAAAAAAATAAAATAAAAAAATAAATGATAGCCTAAATCAAGTGATACAATTAACATGCAGTTTTCTCTCGACTATCATGCTGAAAAATATGGATGGCTAGTAAGACATCCACTTTCGTATACCTACGTCATTTGCAGTGTCTTTAAGAATTTTTATGTGACCCGTAAGGTCTAAAAATAAGGAAGCCTTAAAAGTAAACATGCTCTGCC
This sequence comes from Acinonyx jubatus, assembly GCF_027475565.1. NCBI lineage: Eukaryota > Metazoa > Chordata > Mammalia > Carnivora > Felidae > Acinonyx > Acinonyx jubatus. The sequence continues at coordinate 128,896,785 of NC_069386.1, read as the reverse complement.
TTTATTTTTATTATTTTTTATTAATTTACTATATTTGCTTGAGACATTCTTAATCTTTTATGTAATTCAGATAGAAATGTGATGTCTCTAGTAAGAATTATGAAATTTCTTATTGAATAACTTTATTTCAGAAAATATGCCACCATCTTAGATTTAATAGTAATGTCAGTTAAAAAATTATTTTGAAAAAATTTAAGCTTTACGAAAAATCTGCAAGATGACTCTTGCATATCCTGTATTCAGATTCCCCACTTATTATTAACATCTTATAACATTTGCTTTGTCAATCTCTCTCTTTCTTATTCTCTCTGGATGCACCCACACACATAATTTTCCTTTCACACACATAATTTTTCTTTCCGAAGCACTGGAGAATAAGTTACAGACATGGTGCCCCATTAATTGTAAACACTTTCATGTATATTTCCTAAAAATGTAGACACCACTTTATAACCACAGTGTAGACCACAAATTCTGAAAATTAATGTTGATACACTACAACTTTCTTAGGTACAGACTTTAAGGGTCACTGATTGTCCCAACAATGCCCTTAATGACAAAAAAAAGCCAATTTGGAATCATGCATTGCATTTGGCTTTCATATGTCTTTGGCCTCTTTCAAACTGGAAGATTTCCTCTGTCTTTTATTGTTTTCCTTGACCTTCTCATGTTTTTGAGTACAGTATTTTGTAGAATGTCCCTCAGTTTGGTATTGCCTGGCGTTTACTCACGATTACATTCAGGTTTGCAGTTTTGGAAAAACTAACACGAAAGCGATGCTGTATTCTCAGGGCTCCCTATTATGCGGCCCATTATCCTATTTTGTTCCTTTACGGGTGATATTCAGTTGGTTACTTGGTGAAGGTTGTAACTGCTAGGTCTCTCCACTAAAAAGCAACTACTTTTCCCTTTATATATAATAAGTATTTTTTTTGGGGGGGGGAATACTTTGAGACTGTGTAGATACACTTTTCAGTATTAAGATTTTATTTGTTAGTTTTAGCCTTCATTGAATGATTTCTGCCTGAATGAATGATTATCATAATGGGGGCCAAAAGGTATTTTGTCTAATCTATTATATTTTTTAGTTGGCTGTAGGAAAGGCCCTTTCTCTTCTCCTTATTTGTTTACTCATTTATTTATTTATATCAGTAGGGACTTACAGAGTCCTATTTAATTTAATGTGTGATTTACAATTACTTTAATTTATTTAATCTCAAGATGTCTCAGATTGGCTATGAGAACCTGGTCAGGCTGACTTCTGTGTTTCTTTGACACCATGTTTCGAGGCCTTCCTTAGCTTCTGCACTCATTTGTACTTTATCAGACCCAGCTGTAGAATCAGCCATTTCTCCAAGGAGAATGATATTTAGAAACCATGATCTGGACACATACTGTGCTTGTTGCCCCTGGGATGTCATTGCTTCTAGAACCTAGCAGCAGACATGGTAGAAAACACCCATTTCTCCCTTCCTTTCCTTTCCTTTCCTTTCCTTTCCTTTCCTTTCCTTTCCTTTCCTTTCCTCTCCTCTCCTCTCCTCTCCTCTCCTCTCCTCTCCTCCCCTCCCCTCCCCTCCTCTCCCCTCCCCTCCCCTCTCCTCCCCTCCCTTCTTCCCTTTCTATCCTTTTATGTATCATTATCATGAGTACTTCACACAATTACCTTCAATTTGTATCTAATCCCCCAAACCCCAAAAGAGTCATTCTGTTTTTTAAATTTTTATCTCTGACTCCTTTCTCTGACAGTGAAAACCTGCTTTCCATTAATTCTCAGTATTTTTATTTATTTGCTCAATCTTTCTGTATGTATCCAATCCAATCCAATCCAATCCAATCCAATCCATACTCTGGCTGCTGCCTTGGTATGCTGCTTTTCCACTTGGCCCCCAACTTGCTCAGTGACAGTAACTTTTAAGGAGCAGTGAAGTTCTGATTTTAAGAGAGATTAGAGATTTTCCTTCCCCTTAGAAAAGGAAGGCAGGGACTATTCTGAGAGTGTGGAGACTATGGTCATAGCAAGACTAGATGCGTCATGTTATGGTTAGCCCCGGGCCTAAAAAATGTACCCATTAAAAAAATTTCCCTGTCTAAAGGCGACTAAAAAGACAAAACAATTAAATGTAATGCTTGAAGGGCACCTGAGTGGCTCAGTCGGTAAATCATCCGATTTTGGCTCAGGTCATGATCTCATGGTTCACGAGTTCCAACCCCATGTTGGGCTCTCTGCTGACAGCTCAGAGCCTGGAGCCTGCTTTGGATTCTGTGTCTCCCCCTCTCTGCCCCTCGCCCGCTCTCACTCTGTCTCTCTTTCTCTCAAAAGTAAATAAACATTAAAAAAAAAAAGAAAAAAATGTAATGTTTGATATCGCGTTGGATTCTGGATCAAAAAAATTCTTCAAAGGATATTTTGAGGACGGTTGGTGGAATCTTAAAATGAACTATTACTATATGATAATATTGTGCCAATATTAAAAATCATGAGTTATATTGTGGGTATGTAAAAGAATGTCCTTGTTCTTGGAAAATACACACCAAAGTAGTTGGGAGTAAGTGGGATGACATACACACCATATTCTGGAAGGTTCAGCAACAGTAATAATATGTACATAAAAATGTGAGTTTGAATCTTGGCTCCCTCACTTAGGGAGGGAGTGAATGGAGGTGGGAAAGTGAATCAACTTTTCTGTTCATTTATTTATTTATTTATTTATTTGAGAGTGAGAGTGCTAGCATGGGAGAGGGGCAGAGGGAGAGAGAAAAAAGAATCTTAAGCAGGCTCCATGCTCAGTGCTTAAGAGCTCAACCCCATGATCCTGGGATCGCAGCCTGAGCCAAAACCACGAGTCAGATGTTCAACCCACTGAGCCACTCAGGCCTTCCAACCTTTCTGTTCTTAATCCCCTCATTTGTAAAATAGAGATGCTAATAATTCCTTGTTCTTGTGGTTTTCTTGGGGATTAATGAAAGTGTGTGTAGATACATGACATTATGCTGGACACTGAGTTAGTAGTGCTCAATGAACATTTGTCAAGCGCAAATATATGAATGCTATAGTCAGTATTCATGAATAATCATCGTAATAATGTCTCTTATTTTGGACATTGCTGGGACACACTGTTATAGTTAAAAAAAAATACACACTCTCACTTCTTATTTGAACATTCTTGGGCCTGGTGGATCATGTCCCCATCCCCAGACTGATGAGGAGCCTGCATTTGGGATGGAAGGGGGGATCTCTTCTCTAACAGAGGCAAGAAACCGAGTCTACAAGGTAATGAACAGCCACCACAATTGTCAAAGCAATCTTTGGGGAAGGTACTCCCATTGACACACAAGGAGAGGACGTCCTGGAGGGAACAGTCATGTGCTTATTAAGTAACAGAGCCAAATTCAAATCTTGCTCAGAACAATCTCACACGCCATTCTGCCCATGGCTGTACTATTCTTGAACTGATTAATATCACGTATAGTTTTAGCTTTTATTACTTCTTATGGGTAAGAAATACTGCCAGTTTACTACCTGCTGAGCTAAGTGCCTCCTCTGTGCTTTGAGTAAAACCCTGAATTCTAGAGTCCTGTGGTTTCAGTGTATCCGTTTTTTGTTGTTGTTCAACAAAACTGTATCGATATCTTCTATATGCTAAATTAAATATTAGTGAGCATTACGTAAATGTGAAGACAGAGTGCATTCTTTTTAAATGGTATCCACTAGCCTTTAGATGCTTTTGTAGATGTCTAGGCTACAGATTGCATGGGATTGAGCAGTCAAAGTGAAGTGTGCACATTCCCTCCTCTACACCTTGCGAGTGCTATTCTTATCACCTGGGACACTCCTTTGGCCCTACTCTTTTTTTTTTAATTTTTAATTTTTTTAAATGTTTATTTATTTTTGAGAGTGAGAGAGACAGAGCACGAGCTGGGGAGGGGCAGAATGAGGGGGAGAGAGAGAGAGAGAGAGAGAGAGAGAGAGAGAATCTGAAGCAGGCTCCAGGCTGTCCGCTGTCAGCACAGAGCCTGACGCAGCACTCGAACTCACGAACTGCAAGATCATGACCTGAGCCAAGGTTGGAGGCTTAAGCGGCTGAGCCACCCAGGTGGCTCTGGCCCGACTCTTTTCAAATGGATCTCCTGGACAAATTCCTTGATGTTTATTTATCAGAAATAAGACATTTATTAAGTGCCAGTTGCTACTTAGATGACAAAGATAAATGCTATATAGTGTCTACTTTGATGAGACCATACAGTCTAATTACACTAATTATTTTCCCATGTCATCACAGTGAAACTTGGCTTTTGGCTGTCCTAGGCATGTCTCTATCTCCCATTGCAATTCACTTCTTTCTTTGAGGCATTTCCTTGACCACATTTGTTTTTCTTATCTTCTAGCATGGAGTGTGGAGTGATGTCTTAACTTTACTCTCAGTTGGTTTAGGTATGAAAGTCTCTCATTCCCTAACATATCCATGGATGCATTTGTCCATCATCCATCCATCGACCCATCCATCCATCCATCAATCACCCATCCATCCATCATCCATCCATCCATCCGTCCATCATCCATCAATCGATTGATCGATCCATCCATCCATCCATCATTTGCATGTTTAGTGCGACTTATTGAGACTTTACAAAATGCGCTATTTTATCATTTGCAGTGAAAGCTAGAAAAAGGACTAACACATACCTCACTTCTCAACTGGGCAAAACACCACCCCCCCACCCCTCCCCAAGGGTGGGGTGAGGAGCATCTGGAAACGTCTGGAGACATTTGGTTGTCATGACTGAGGAAATACTACCGGCATCTGGTGGGTGGAGGCCATGGACGCTGCTAACAACCCTTCAATGTGCGGGGCGGCCCCCACCACAAAGAATTGTCTGGTGGAAAATGCAGAGGTTGAGAAACCCTGATATGGATTCTTAACAACTCTTAGAATTGGACAGAGTCCTACGTTTAATCTCAAAGATCACCCTAAATCTCTCCAGAAACAGATAATATAGAGTCAGGAATCCTCCTTACCTGGAAGCTATGAAACTCTGGTTATTGTCGTTTCTCCTCACAGCACCTCCGAGAGACAGAGGACATTCCTGTTTTACTGATGAGCGACTCCGGCTAGAAGAGGTTAAGTAACTGTCAGAAAAAGTGTTCGCTTTTCCTCTTTCATGAAGTATAGCAAAGAGGTTATTGAGTTTTTACTGAAAGGCTTACTCTGGGCTGCTGGGTGTCAGCACCAGCATTTTTGGAGGAAATTCAAGTCCTCTCTCTATAGAGCTGTCAAGCAATGACTCGTCCTTAAAGGTGGGCCAAAAGTTCCCCTATAGTTTTTCAATTATGGGAGAACAACAGCTAAGGAGTTATTGATCTCCAGGGTACGTGCTGGCACAGGGAGGTGAGCATTAGCCAAGAAATAAGACAACTGTGGTCACTGGTCATTTTTCCCACTTCCGCGAGGCTTTGTACAAATTCCACTGCTTTTGTGTGTCTGCTCTGTGCAACTTTTCCTGGTTGTCCTTATCAGGCTCCGAGCTCTTCCCTCCTCCAGGGCACTCAGCTGACTCGTTCACCCTTTGCCAACTCTGCTTATTTATATATTGCGTGGCTTTGTATGGGTGTTTTTGCCGCTTCATTTGTGCTTGTTTTGTACTTACAGCCTGATTGCAAGCTTCTTTCTGAGCGGCACACTGAGAACTGCTGTCGACCAACAAACGCTCCGTTGCAAAAGAGACTCATCTTCCAGTCCATTCCTTCATTTACTCTATACATGTTTCCCTGTGGTATGAAAGGAGAGCTTTCCTTTCAGAAACCGAAATGGCGTAAAGTGAAGAAGCAATTACCCTTAATTTACATGGGAATATTTCCGAGCATTCTCAGACCCAAAAAATAACCTCCCTTAGGCTTTCCTCGTAGCCTGGGACAATTTTGCTAACGGATGCACAAAATAAATGGAGATAAGGCGCAGATGCTCACAGGCAGTTGAAAGGTCTGGCGGCTTCAGGCTGAGATGTCGTTGTGGTTCCCGGGGAAGGAGCTTGGCGGCCACTTCTGCTGTCTGAGGTGCACACTGCCTCCATTGCGCCTCTGCTTGCCGCAAAACAAATGCTAAATGCTTTTTTCACCTTTTTTTTTTTTTTTTTTGGAAAAGCAAAAATCCTCTTTGGATTTCTTTCAGTTAGTGAAAACGGGCACTGACTAGGTCTTTCATAAAAGCCAGGTGGCCTAGGGCGGCCGGGTGGCTCAGTCGCTTAAAGCCTCCGACTTCGGCTCAGGTCATGATCTAGCGGTTCGTGAGTTCGAGCCCCACGTCGGACCCTGTGCCCACAGTTCGGAGCCTGGAGCCTGCTTAGGATTCCGTGTCTCCTTCTCTCTCTGCCCCTCCCCTGCTTGTGCTCTCTCTCTCTCTCCAAAATAAATAAACATTAAAAAAAAAAAAAAAGCCAAGTGGCTTGACGTAAACTGTCAAAACGTGGGGGTGCCTGTCTATCCTGAAATCATTTACCAAGTATTTAGTGTATTCCATGTATCGTGCAAAGGGAATGTAAAAGTGCAGAATAAAAGACACAGTGAGGATTAAAGGGCACATACAAATGAATTACACAGCACAGTGCTTGGTGCCCAGCTACATGTGCTCTATAAATATTATTACTGTTTCCCCCAACACGCAAAGAAGTGCTATGCAAGCAGGAGGTGTTTTGTACATGTTTGTTGTGTGATCGAAGGAGGGTACGCTGGGACCCAAACTGTGCGACAGGATGCTGACAAGTGTATTTGTAGCCCTCAGCAAAGACTTGGGGTGAGTAAACATTCTTACAGATGCATCATCTACTAGCTGAGCTTGCTCTGGGAATATCTGACAGGGAAATAACATTTTTACAAGTGAAGTGAACCGCGGGGTCGGCCCGGCGAGGAGGAGTCGGATTCAAACGTACTTCTCAGCTCTCAGTGTAAATGGCATTTGATTCCCTGGGAAATCTGCCGGCTGCTCTTTGCCAGGTTCAGATTCCACTGCAGGGCTCCGGAAAGCAAGATTTACCGTGTATTTTATCAGAGAACACCCTTGTAATAATAATAGCTCTAGTTGTGGAAAGAGGGGTCAGGGAAGCCCAGTAAACAAGCCTAAAACGTCAAAACCCACCTTGAGAGCAATAGATTGTTAAATTCGGCAGAAAAGAAAAATTGTTTCATGTGGACCTCCGTTTGAGATGTGTTTCCTCCAGGTATCATGAGTGCTGAGGGTTGAGGGAGGATAAAACGTGCGATCTTAGCTCTCCCCCAACAGAAGGATCCCTGTGGCAGCATCACTCCACGCTGGACATTGTGGGTCCTGCCTTTGCAAGAAGGATGTCAATTGCCAAGATGATGCATCGCTGTGCAAGGTCTGCAGACCCTGTGAAATGGAGACAACAAATCTTGGCCTAACCCAACTTACCAAATGCATGTTCACGTCAAATGATACTCTCTCTGTGAGGATTCTAGGACTCCTGGATTTATATTATTGAGTTTGGGCTGTTTTCTCAGTTTTAGACTCCTGTTTCCAGTCTTGGTTCGACCCGACCCGTCAAACATCACATGTCCCCAAACAAGCTCTTCCATTCCCACTTTGCATTCCTTCCCTATGAAAAGCTTTTACACAATCTCCCTTAGGGGAAGGCTGTGTTCTTTTCTCCATCACCAAGCACATACATTATTGGTCCCTAATGCTGTTCCTTGGTTTACCCACAGTGGGTTCTCACTTGCTGTTTGTTGAGTAAATAGATGCATTCAACTCGTTACCAGCTATTTCCAATTGTATCTCATAAGATCTCTTCACTCCGTTGCTTCTTTTGCATTCCTATTGCTGCTATATTTTTTGGAGACACCATCGCATCCCATTTTGATTATTGCAAGGATCCCCTCGCTGGTCTTCCTGTCCAGACTGCTAGCGTCTCCATACTTGTGCCTGGCCTGACCTCTCTTCTTGGTTGTCCACCTACAAAACTATGTACCCTCCCCCAGTCTTTGCTCAAGGACTCCAGTGGCCACACACTGCCTAGAGGATATTAGAAGTCTCACTGTGCATACAGAGCCTAGGCTGTGTGTATGGAAGGTAAGACTGGCTAAGGCTAAAAATCCTGGCATTCCAGTTCTAGCCCCTCTATCCCTCTACCTCAGCCCCATTGGGCTTCATGCACCCCCTCTCCAGCTCCATTTCAGGCTATTTCATACCTCATGACTGGCAAGTGCTCCAATCTATATTTAATATTTCTTTCCTCTTTATCTTCATTTGGTGAAATCCCAGTCACCCTTTAAGATCCAGCTCAAATGATGTCCCTTTCCTAATCAGCAAGTAGACTAGTTACTCTTTTCTTTGATTTACTGCAAAATTGTGTCTACGAAACCACTCACTATTTATTTCAATTAATTTTTTCACAGTACATTAACTCTAACGTTCATGGCTCTATTGTTTACCAAACTGCTTGGCCTTGGACAAACTCCTTAAGTTCCCCGTGCCTCTGTTTCCTCCTCTGCATAACGAGGGCAATGGAAGCCAGTCCCTCAGAGGATACCGTGTGGTTTCCGTGCATTGCCCAAATGGACACTTCTTAGAGCAGCGCCTAATGGTCATTCAAGAAATATCAGCTATCACTTTTTGTTTTATTTGAACCTCACGACGACCCTAGAAAGTAGGCGCTGTTATTATTTTATAGATGCAGAAACTAAGGTCCAGAGAAGTTGAAAGAGTTGGGATAACCAGGAGGTAGAAGGGCCAAGGTTTGGAGCTGATTTTGTCACCGCCCGAGAGCCGAGCTTCCAGCAGCCACAGAGTTGCTGCTGCACAGGCTGTGCACTGTGGTTGGAGCAGAGCTCTCTGTTCCAGTGTCTGCCCTTAGCGGACTGGACACTCAGGGAGCGCTCGCCTCCGTAATGTCACTACCTAGCGTGGCGTCTGCATGTTGGAGATACACGATGAGTGAATGGTGAATGTCTCAATGAGATGACTGTGCGTCTTAGCGCTGGGGCTGGCATCAAAGGGGGATGCTGGGAGCACAGCGCCATCAGGAGTGTGGCTGTGTTGTTTGGTTCCACCGTGCACGTGCCAAGGGGCAACTGGACCCCATGAGAACAAGGCAGGAGGGTGGGACGCTGAAGGAGTCGTGGACCCTTTTCTCTTTCCCCTGTTTTCTTTTTTTTTTTTATTAAAAAATTTTTTTTAACGTTTATTTATTTTTGAGACAGAGAGAGACAGAGCATGAACGGGGGAGGGTCAGAGAGAGAGGGAGACACAGAATCTGAAACAGGCTCTGGGCTCTGAGCAGTCAGCACAGAGCCCGACGCGGGGCTCGAACTCATGGACAGGGAGATCGTGACCTGAGCCGAAGTCGGATGCTTAACCAACTGAGCCACCCAGGCCTCCCTCTTTCCACTGTTTTCTTGATGGCTGCTTCCAGAAGCAGCGATGGGGACTTGTATGGTGTATGATCCCAACGAGGAACTGTATATTGTACACACACACACAAAATCATCTTGTGATTTGCAGTCCAAGAGAAATGTGCACATTTGCCTAAGGGTTTTCACCCTTCTGTTGCTGCCCTGGCAAGCAAGCAGACAAGAGAGGCCTGGCTTTCCGCTGTCATGGAAATCCTCATCCCCCTCCCTACGATCGGATGCTCCAACCTCCCGGCCTGTCTGGAAACTTCCCCCGCTTCTATCAAAGCACCTCCTTTCTCTGTCCCCTCGGAGCTGTTTCAGAATGACTCAGCACAATCCTCTGGTGGGTTCCAGAGACTCTAGGCCTCTCCTTTTTCAGAATGTGGCCGCGGAAAGATGCCAACAGTAGCCAGCACATTATTTGTAACGGACCTATTTACGCAGGTGCATGTTACTGTGGGCGGGGCAGGGGTGGAGATGGCAAGGTGGGGGAGTGGGGAAACCCAGCCTCCGGAGTCTCTCTGTATTTTTCTGTCTCTCCACGTCTCCCACGACCTCTCAGCTTCTCATTCTCAACGTGACTGTCTTCCGCATTCTGCAGACCTAAGTAAGGTGTGAGTGTTTTTAGACTCTCGTGCCAAACCAGGCCTGAATCCTATTTCCTCACCTCCAGAGGGCTTATTGAAAAGAATAAATCATTTTTGGTCTGCATGTTACCTTTGAGTTTTCTTTTGAAGTCCCCTGTGTAATTTTGCAGAGTTCACCTGAGCGAAGGGAGCCTCTGGCATTCTCATTTGGTAGCCTCCATGCCGTTGCTTCTGTATGGGAATACAGCAAATAATTTAATTTTATCTCTTTCTGTACATTGCTTTCAAGTTTTCCACCAAAGGCACTTGCAGCTTTAGGTGAATGTTGTAGGACTTAGCAGACTTGTTCATTGTTCATTTTATTCACCTCAGACACTAGGTGGTATAAACACCCTTGTTAATATTTGATTCTTAAATAATGAGGCTATGGCTGCACCTATTAGCCTAATTTTTCTAATTTTATCCCTTATAAAGATGATGGATGATGTTAATGAGAGCCTTTGCTCTTCATCATTCAACAAAGTTTTCATACGGAGAGCAAGATTTCTTTTTTTATGTTATTTCTGGCTGTTAAGCATCTAATACGGGAGAAATTTCCTCAGCAAAAGCCTCAAAGAAAAACATCTTTTAAAAATAAAAGTCGTGGAGGAAGTGGGAGAAGAAGCCACGTGACCCAGTCCAGCTCACGTCTCAGACATTCGGCTCTATTTCCAAACAGAGGAAAGCTCCAGGCTGAGCCCGCACTTAAACCCCAAAATCTTTAATAAGGACCAAAGCTTCAAGGTTGCTGAGGTTAGATGCTTTGGTGATTGGAGGACGCCGACTACACCAGTCATGACGTGTCTCCTAATGGAACTGTCAGTGAGAAGACAGACCTCTGAGGCCAGGCTGAATGATGAGCGAGAGCGTGCAATATGGACTCCTACTCTCACTGTGTGTCATTTATAGTTGGCCCACCTGGTATGACCCACCGACGGAGGCATCCATGTGCTGCACCAGGAGCTGCCCACTTGGAATTGGGGTCACCCCCCCATGAGTGGTCTCAGGTTTTGAACATAAGGTTAAGTGCCAGACACGAAGCTGGGCACTTGTGAGACACCAATTCTTTGAAATGAGTTGGTATCGTTATAAGTGCTTACAATAGCACCTGGCATGTGATCAGTCTTCTGCAAATGGGGTTATTATTATCATTCTTGTGTGTCACAAATTCTCACACAATATTGAAAGGCTAACTTTACAATTCCCTTTTCTACTTATAAGAAACCTGAGGTTTAGCGTTGAAAACCAAAGATGAGGGCATGGCAAAGGGTCTCAGGGCCAACTGGAAAGAGCTCCCAATGGGCAAAGGAAGGATGATGGGAGCAGTGAAATAAACAATGTAGTATTGGATTTGGTCCAAAGTGTGAAATGAGTATTTGTGAATCTAAACTGGAATAAAACGTGTAAATAAATAATTGAATGAGTAAATAAATGGGAGAGAAGAGACAAATCTCCTGTACAGAAGAATTCCAAATAATTTACACAGATACTCCCCTTACTGGAAGTGCAGCTAGAACCTTCCTCACCACCGCCACCTGTGGACTGGGCTTAATGACTGCTTTCCAAACAGTAGGGGGTATGGACAGTGGGGGGAAGTGACGTAGGTGGAGAAACCTGACAGGCACCATCTCAGCCAAGAGATCAAGGTTTGAACATCATCGCAGATAAGTCACATTAGTGGCATGCACCCTTGATGTGATGTAATGAGAATGGTGCTCCACTTCTGTGGTCATCCACCTTAACCCGTAATTCTAGTAGACTCAGGAGAAAAACATCAAATATGCTCAAATTAAGAGGCATTCTGTAAGATGCCTGACAGTATTCCTCAAAACTGTCAAGGTCATCAAATACAAGGAAAGCCTGAAAAACTGTCACAGACAGCGGAGGCTAAGGAGACACGACTCCTAAATTTAATGGGATATCCTTGATAGGATCCTGGAACGAATAAAGGTCATCAGGAAAAAAAAAATACCAGTGAAACTTGGGTAAAGTGTGGAGTTTACATAATGGTAATATACCAATGTTGCTTTTGAGTCGTAGCAAATATACCACGGTAATGTAAGGAGTAATTGTGCATGGAGTATATGGTAACTGTTGTATGATCTTTGCAGTTTTCCTATAAATCCAGAATTTGTCTGAACTTAAAAAAAATTAGAAAATAAAACTTATGTAAAATATGTTGTATCTTGTTATATGTAAGAGCATATATAACTTGCTATATGGATATAAAACAAGTTAGGGTAAGATTGCTTAGTTAGAGTCACAATTGATTAGTACCTCACAGGGCAATTAGCAAGGCCATTGGGGTTTTTTTTTGTTTCATCAACCAGAAATTATTTGCATCTGTCCATGAACAACTCTGAAATGTAACTTCTGGTCCTGTGGAAGTAGTAAAGTAATCCAGTCAATAGAAAGTTGAGTTTAGGACTGCAGAGAACAATGGTGAGGAATCTCTTGTTTATTTCCAAATTTGGGATATTTTTGCTGAGAGTTTCTCTTCTGTCATCAGTGATTATAAATAATCTTCGAAGATTATTCTTGATCACACAAAGACGCTGCTCTCTTTTATTTGACCTGATTATTTGCAAAGATATAGCAAGAGTGTTAATTGACCATATAGGGACCCTCGAGTTTGTTTTGCAAACCCAGAGCTATATAGTAGTAACCATCCACAAATGCCTGAGAATGAACTCTGATCAGATTGGACTATTAAAGGCCTACATTATTTAGTCTTCTCTCCAAAAGCTACGAAACCAAGTCTGGGACACTCTACCAGGTTTCACCAGCAGTCACTATAGATTTGAATGAATTCCTACCTTGAGGTCTCTCAAATTTGCTAAAGTCTCTGGCTTGCTGGGAGTCACCTTCCCCACCACCTCTGGGACTGGGTTCTTCTATGCAGGTTCTGAGCCAGTTTTCTTGGGGACTTTGCAGACAGTGGCTCCACATAGGAAGTCGGTCCTTGTTCCTTAACATGGGCTGGTTATATCTGATTTAAAAAGCGTCATTCACAAAAACGACACTCTAGGTAAGGCCCGGTTGTATCATCTATTTGTCCAATTATGTCCTAGAAAAAGGAGGATGGGTTCATACTGAACTTATTCAAATTACCGCATTGCCATGAAAAGCAGAGCGCCCCAGTCAAAGTTTGGGTTTCTGAATTTCAAGGGGCAAAGGGAACCAGACACCATTTTAAAATGTTTCATTTTAGTTTCCAAAAGGAGAGTCTGCTAAATTGAAGGCCAGAGGTGGTTTAAGAAAAAAGAGAAAGGTTCCCCTCACATATCCATAGAAATCAAACCTGGGCAGAATGAGGCACACCTTCCACGGCTATATGGTCATTGGATTTTCCCAAAAGTTCTTTGTTGTCAAGTGGCAGCTCCCTGCCACCTACCTCCAGGAGCACCGTTTGCATAGATGCCTCAGTGGGAATCAGATTCAGAGAACTTAACCGGAGTTCCTTGGTTTCTTCGTGCCAGTCAAGGGGGGGGGGTGCGAGAGGGAGACACAAAGCAAGTTCCTCAAAACTAGTAAGTACACGGTAAGACATAGGAGACAAAGCAGAGCGCACTTTATGTTTGTGCCTCTGCGATAAAGAAACATGCAATAAAAAGTGTTTTATTTTTTTCCCTCTTTCATAGCTTCCTGTTTTGCTGTTGGTGAGGCTGCTGTAGAATCTCATGGAAAACGAAATCCAGAAAAAAACCCACTCAGCTCACCTGAGTCAACTCATTGCCAAAGTTGAATGCCCATAAAGACAAATGATCACCTAGCCATGGGTGGCAGGCTATTCGTGCTTTATTTCCAGTGGATCTCCACAAATCGGAAGGCACACAAAATTTATTTCCTGTGTTACGTAATTATTGGCCTAACTCTAAAACACATTTAAGTATTATCAAAATTTAGAAGTGCATTGGGAGAAAGAAGTAAGTGTGTGCAAATAGAAAATCAATTGACAAGTGGAATTTACCAGAGGACAGCATTGCTGGTGCGTTCCCTGGTGGCCGCGTGGCCACCCTCAACGTCACAGCCAAGACTGGCATTCGGTTAAGTATTGTGGCTGTCGATACAGGTATTCACTCAAATTTACCGGGCTTTGCTATTTCCTTTGTGCCAATCTTTCCTGATCTGTTTATTTATTTTTAAAATGTTTATTTATTTTTGAGAGAGAGAGAAAGAGAGGGAGAGCGCAGAGGAGGGGCAGAGAGAGGGAGAGACAGACAATCCCAAGCAGGCTCTGTGCTGGTAGCACGGAACCCAACACAGGGCTCCATATCCTGTTAGATCATGACCTGAGCTGAAATCAAGAGTCGGACCCTTAACCAACTGAGCCACCCGGGCGCCCTTCCTGATCTATTTACTTTGTCTGCATTTACTTGATGGGAATTGGCTCAACCTACTTTATACGGTAGGTTTCTTTTCAGTTTACTATTCTCTGAAGACATACCAGCCTGACATGAGTTTTTACAGAAACACTATACAGTGTGGGGCTTCATTTACTAATACAGTTATTGCTTTTGTGGCCTGCTCCATATCAATGTTCACAGATACCAGTCTCTTTCTTTTTATTCTCGTGATTTTATATCTTTTATTTTAAGGTAGGTGAGAAATCCTTTTGGATTCTAGTACATGATATTCAGCAGTTAAATAAACAAAACTCCGTTCTCCCACAGAAAACCACATTACTATCACTTTCAATACAATTGCAAAATAAAGGTATGGCCCTTCTATTCCCCCCCGCCCCCCGCAATTCTCCTTATAGAATTGGAATAAATCTTCTGCACTTGTGCCTTATACAACATTGACATATAAAATATTTCAGGGTTAGGTTTCTACTTATTTGACGCTAGCAACGAAATCAAAAGGCACCCCAACTACCCTTAAATCTTGTCTTTTTTGACACATCTTTGGAATGGTAAGCAACAAGAACAGACTTCTCCAAATACAGTCCACTCCTGGTGAAAAGAAGTTTCCAGTCCCAAGACGGAACTACACAATCAGCCTCCACCTGGGAACCTCCCCGCACGTGGTTTTCAATGCCTGCATCTGAGAAGGACAGATGATAAAGTCTTCCACACCATTGCCAAGCCAGGGAGGCATTCAGTCTCTCTGCTGGTTCTACCCTAATTAAATGTGGACCTCATGTAAACCACAACCCAGACTTTTTATGAATTCAGAGTATGCTGGCTTCATTATTCTTGTCAGGCGGCAAAACTAGACCATGACAGATGAGTTTCTGAGCATTTGCTGATTATTCATCTACAAAACATAATAGTTTGATTCTTTCACTTAGGGCTATTTACAGAAACAGAAGTTGATTAATTGAAGCATCGACACTGGGTAAATTCTCATTCTCTCTCTCTGTCCTGAATCCACTCTTAATGTATCTCAAGGAAATCATCATTAATAATACATTACCAAAGGAGGAATACGGTGACTCATTCCCTCTTGAGAAATTATATGATATCATTAATCTCCAATAAATGTATAAGTATTTCCTTAACTCCATTTTATCTTTGTTAAACACACACTCGCATATTGTTAGAGATTGTACTGAGTTCCAAATACATGATGTGTCCATACTTACAAGAATTGCGAATCAGGGAGACAATGATGATAGTAATATTAATAGCAATAATAATATCCAACATTTATTTAACACCAAGTATGGATAAGTAATTTAGATTTGTTATTTCCAATCCTAACAACTTTAATAAATGAGCATTTTTATCTCCATTTCACAGAGCAGGAAATGAAGACACAGAGAGATCAAGTGATTTATCCATGGTCAAAGCACTACTCAATTACAGGGTTAAGATTTAAACTCAAATATAATTGGCTCCAAAGCCTATGCTCTTAATCACTGCCTATATTATACTGTGGATGAATCAGATTAGACCACAAAGGCGTTGGGTTGATGATCTGATGGCGGATAGACAGGCATAATATATTAACCGTTTGGGTCCCCTACTGTTTTCAAAGATATCTCCTGACTCAGCATGGCTCCCCACTACCACATTTACAGGGAACAACAGATGGTTTAATTCTTGAGCCACCTCTGCCTCACCCCCATGAGCTCCACGTTCCAGAATCTGAAAGTGCCAACTTGAAAGCCCTAAACATGGGATCTGTAGCTGCAGCTTCCTGCTCTGTAAAATGAAAGAGGGGAATTTAGTCCTTCTTGCTTATTCTACTTATGGAACATTGGTTCTTGTTCATCGGCGGAAACTTCTAATTCAACACAGGTTGTTTAGCAAGAACTACCAGAGTCCCGCATGGTTCACAAAACATCCCGTTGACGTGGACCCAGGCCTTCAGCAAAATCCTTTGAGGAATTCTCCTTGTGGCCTTTAAAAGGTTACAATTAGGAGCAAGGAAACTTAAGGGATGGCTACAGACCTTCCTTTCTTTCCTTGATCCATTAGCACAATACATGCCAAGGGGTAGAGCGTCTGTAGAGCCAGGCCAGATGGAAGTGAGGGAGAAAGAGTTTAGGAATTGGTTTTTTATTTTATTTTTTTTTTAACTTAAATCCAGGCTAGTTAACATGTAGTGTAATAATGGTTTCAGGAGTAGAATTCAGTGAATCATCACTTCCATATAACAAACACCCAGTGCTCATCCCAGCAAGTGGCCTCCTTAATGCCCCTCGCCCATTTAGCCCATCCCCCCACCCAACACCTCACCAGCAACCCTAGTTTGTCTTCTGTATTTAAGAGCCTTTTATGGTTCGTCTCCCTCTCTGTTTTTATCTTATTTTTGCTTCCCTTGCCCTATGTTCATCTGTTTTGTTTCTCCAATTCCACATGTGAGTGAAATCATATATTTGTCTTTCTCTGACTGACTGACTTCGCTTAGCATCATACACTCTAGCTCCATCCGCGTCGTTGCAAATGGCACGATGTCATTCTCAACGAGTAATACTTCGTTGTGTATATATACCACATCTCTTTTATCCACTCGTCAGTCGATGGATGTTTGGGCTCTTTCCATATGCTGGCTAGTGTTGGTAGTGCTGTTATCAACATCGGTGTGCGTGGGCCCCTTGGAATCAACATTTTGTATCCTTGGGACACAAAAAGGAGTTGTTTAGGAATTTGTTGCTCAAGAACCATTGTTTCTTTCCACGGGGCTGCTAGGTATGTACCGTGAACCTTTTTCTGACATCTGCTCCAGGGAGACAGCCTGATTTGGAAGAAAGTACACCAGAGTGAGTCAGGAAATCACACTCTGTCTCTCACTAGCCTTGTGGCCTTGGGTTCATTGCTGTGCCCTGCGAGCCTCAGTTTTCTCATCTGTCAGATGGGGTTCCTACCTCACAACCCACCTGAGGCCCACTGATGTCCCATAATGTGTGTGACGACGGTCGTTTTCTGCCAGAAGGGCAGCCGACAGGCAAGAGGTCTTTGATTTATGAGAGTGTAAAGTTCCTTGGCAGATTTTGCAGAACTTTTGACACTTTAGACTCTAAACTTTCTCATATTTATGTCTAAATTCTAGTAAGTCCACATCGTAGCATCTTCCCTGGGCTGCCCATCTTCCATTTAGGAGGTTGGGCCAAATTTTTACCCTCTGTAGCTCCCTGGTATACTTAGCAACGAGATAAGTGTGGTTCTATCAAGTTTTCAGGAATAAAGCGACGCCACTGTTTAATTTAGCGTTTAATTATAATATCCTGCCTCCCTGGCAAGTTGCTGGCTTCTCCCTAAGTAAACTGAGTGGAAAATGTCTGTTACTGTTTTGCCTTGAAATTCAAAGTTTGTTTTCTTATGAATTGTTCCATTTAGTTCTTTGTTCAATCTCACCACCTGGGCTTGAAGAGGGATAGAGCATGAAAAATATCTGGGTGATGCAAATACAGGTCTCCATATACACCAAGGTCAGTCCCTGGGCCTCATGCTTCCTGGCCCTACCTCTGTGCCACTCCAGCTGAGTCAGCTCCTTGGGCTCCCTGCCTCTATTACTTCCTAGCGCTGCTTGAACAAATTACCACAGACTTAGTGGCTTAAAATGACACAAATATATTCTTCACGCATCTGAAGTTTAGAAATCCCATCTGAGTCTCACAAGGCTAAAATCAAGGTGTTAGTAGAGCTCCCCTGCTGGAATTTCAGGGGAGGGTATGTTTCGCTGTGTTTTTAAGCTTCTAGAAGCTGGATGCACTCCTTCACTGGTGGCCTCTTCCTTTATCTTTAAAGAGAATCATCCCAACTTCTTCCTCAGCACGTCTTCTTTACTCCCTCTGATCCCCCTGCCTTCCTTTTATTAAGACCCTTATAATTACTTTGGGCCCTACCAGATAATCCAGGATAATCTCCCCATCTCAAGATTCATGATTTATTGCATCTGCAATGTTCCTTTTGCTGTTAAAATAACATATTTACAGGTTCCAGGGATTGGGCTGTGGACACCTTTGGGGCTCCTGCCCAAGGCCATTGGGTGCATTGAGGACTCTGCTGCTGTGTCTCTAATTTGCCACTCATTTGGGATTGCTTGACCTCTGCTCTTATCTCTCTGCAGATCAGACTCCCAAGCTGCCCATTTTCTTCTAGCTTATCTTGGACATCCAGTTTATCTTGGCAGAGGAAAGAGTAGCTGTCATATCAGTTGTCATGACAATCCAGCCAGGAAGGAAGTAACATAATCCTTATTTTACATATGATGAGAGTTACGTACAAAGACGTTCACTGAGGTCCTCACATCTGGTCAGTGGCAGAGCTGGGATTTGAAGCCAAGAGTCTGTGCTTTAACTACCAAGTATCCTGTCTTTCCATCAAGTAGAGTTACTACCCACTTCCTCTGTTCAGAGTAGGAGATACCCCAACACCATTTAGCATTAACCCTCTGCTCTGGATTTTATCTCTTTCCACCTCCTCTGGGAACTGAGACCATTATATGCTTCTTCTATTTTGGTGATTTCTTCATCACGTTTATCTCATCCTCTTCAACTTACAAATGTGCTCATCCAAAAAATATTTTCTTCAAAATTATCTCGAAAAAACCTTTGTTTTACATGATATCTGTCCTTGAGTTTACCATATCCCTGAAAAGAACATAAAAGCCATTCTCTACTTTATTCCTTAGTTTCCTGCAATCTAGTTGATGCAAAAAAGTTCCCACCTTTCCCACCCCCTTTGCAGAATGTTACCATGTGGGGCCACACATCCCATCTTGGAACCTTTTCTCTTTATCTTCCTAAGACACTGCGATCTTTTGGTCCTTCTACTGGTTTTTCCGTTCTGTGGTTGGCTTCTTTCCCTCTCGTGAATCTTTTCTATCTCCTTCACAATTCCATCATCCCCCGAGAATGCAGCCATCACCTCAGTCCTAGTGACTCCCCACACTTGATTTCCAGCGCTGAACTTGAGTTCCTCATGCCTCCTCCCTGTCGCACATGGTCCCTGAAGTCCTGCCAACTGTTCAAACATCGTGTGTGCAGATGTGAGCTCATTCATTCAGCAGGATTATTTGAATGGCTGCCCCATGCCAAGTGCTATGTTGGGAATGAGACGTAGACTTTAAGGAATCTAGTGGGAGAGAGACCAGGCTACATCATTGTAATGCAGTTTGGTACGATGCATAGTAGAGAGATGTGTTTAGGAGTACAGGGGGGCAGAGAGGGAGGTCCTTATGCCACCTGAGCAGAACTTCAGAGGGGAGGTAAGTTAAATGGGTAATGGGGTGGACGGGTAGAGCAGGAGCAAGAAAGAATGGTCTATGCAGAAGAGACTGTGTAGAGCACAGCAGAGTTGGATGTACGAAATATCTAGGCCCTTGCCTTAGACAAACTCTTCTTCCCTCTTTGGATCCATGGGGCTTCCTTTTTTTTTTTTTTTCCAGGAAGTGTACCAACACATGGGAAAACATTCAGAGCACTACCTGGCTTAAAATAAGTGTCCAATGAATATGTATTGAAGGGAAGGAGGAGTAAAGTTTAGAAGTCACAGTGTCAGCGAGAAAGGTCCCTGACCTGGCGGATGGGTTGAAGGTCTCTTGGAGTGCTGAGGGGAGGTCTCTATGAGAGATCTTCTGTTGGGGGGGGGCTGTCTTGAGGCCTCAGGCTTCAGGTAGTGGGAACTTCATCTGCCTGCCTTGCACTTCTATCTGGCTTCATTTGATACCTATAATCTTCTTTTCTGACCCCATTCGTGTTCAGATCAGCTCTGAGGAATGGTTTGATCAAATTCACTTACACTCGTGTGTCTTCACCTATTAGCTTTTATCCCTAAAAGTCCCCTGGGAATATTTACAGAAAGCATTCTACCCTACTGGGGAGAATCCAGGCTTTTGAAGATAGAGAAAGCACTATTTTTTTTTAAAGAAATGGTGGCCCTTCACCCCTGTACGAAATCTGACTTGCCTACCCATGAAGTTGCTCAGCCTGGCCCAGGTGTGACCTGCTTAGAAAGGCCTCAACATGTCTTCCATTTAGCAAACTTTATTCGGTGGTTTATTCTGTGCCCGACACTCTCTACCGTGGGAGTACAAAAACAAATAGCCCACTTCTGGTGTGCAATCCAGTAGGGATTGAGAGCAGGGAGGAGCAAAAATCTGACCTGAGCTGATGAGCAGAATTTGAGAATGAATTCAAGGAGGGGAAACATGTCAGGAGACAGTTTCCCCTTCCTTCCCAGCTTTCCATGAGGTCAGGTTCTCAGTGGTGCTTGGGGACCTGAGTATACGTGTGGGAATGGGGAAAGGGTGGGTTACACCATTGAGGCTGAGTGCGCCCCTTGCCCCTCTAGGGGGCCAAAGCTCCGGGATGTCCTCTCCTTTCCTACCCCATTGGTCTGTGAAGTACTTCAAGCTGGGACCAGCCTTATTCTCTTTGTGTCCCCCGCTCACATTACCAGCTACATAAGTGCTTAGTAAGTATCTCTGGGATAGATGAATGAATAATAAAGTGGAGGTTGTAACTACTTTCCTTGCCTCTGGGGCATTGTAAGACATCATTAGTTAATGTGTGCAAAGAGTCGTATGAGCCTTAATTATTAACATTATTTTATCTGCCAACCGCTCATGGCTTACTTTCTGTGTATGATATGGCAATTGGGCCTGGAACAAAATTACCCGCTGTCCACTCCCAGCTTCCAGTCCTGGATTTAGTAATTCAGACTGTGGAGGTGCTGGAAGGGCGCGAAAGGGACCCCTTCCCCAGAGTGCATGCAGATGAGGGGCACGGCAGCCATCTTCCCAGTGCTTCAGGGCTGGGTTATGAGGAAAGGGGTGGGGTCTCACCCTCAAAGAGGAGCTGAGGGAACGTCACTGCTTCCCTTGTTTGACTTGCCTTTTTCTGAGTTGGTCCAAGGACAAATCGATGTCTGTCTTTCTCTATTATTCAGGACTTTATTAGGAGGAAAGTAACTTCAGGCTTCATGTGACTTTTTCCTCTGCCTTAAACATTTATTCAGCCCAAGTCCTTTTCTACTCTGTCATCCCCTCAAATGAGAAATGCTGGAAAACGAACTCCAAAGATCACAAGGCAGTTAAGAAAGTCACAGAATACATGATGGTGACTTGGAATTTCCGCGTCATTGATGAGAAACGTATTTTGTTAATTCGTCAAGAAATCGCTCTATTATAATGCAGAGTTAAACGTGTCCTCTCATTTCCCCATGGTGAGATGACCCTAAGGAGGGGTGTGTGTGTGTGTGTGTGTGTGTGTGTGTGTGTGTGTGTTGAGATCTTATCACCAAGTGGGTTTGGAAACCCACCCGTGAGTTATTAAACTTCCCAAATTTTCTTTTGGAGGGGAAAAAATATTGGTACTATATATTCTCTTTTAATAGTCTCTCTCCCTCTCTCTCTCTCTCACACACACACACACACACACACACAAGCGTGCCTGTGCACGCATAAAACACACACACAGCTCTGCTTAGAAACTCATTGGGATAATAAGATCTATATATAGAAAAGTTAACTGTCCAAGATCATGACACTAATTAGCAGATCATTGGCATGGCTAAGTAGAAGTGGGAGTTTATTCACACTATCATGGGATTCACACCAAAGGCTGGCTGGGCAACTGGACAACTTCCTCATGGAACTATGCCCCACTTCTCCATTTCTGCCTCCTTTTCTGTAGCTACACTGCATCTCCCCTACTTCCCTCTTGGATTCTCAACCAAGCTTGACCCTCTGAGGTACTGGTAACTGACTTCTGGACTCTCGGTGGACCCCTTCAGCTATGCCAGTTCCTGTGACTCACATCTGGTGTCATTTGTGTCATCTATTTGTGTCATCACCGAGGTCTACAACTCAAATGCCTGCAGGGCCTGGCAGGTCACATGGTGGACCAAGTCTCCTGGGTCAGGAGAGTGTTTGGTAACTGGAATGTGCACACCCTGTGTAAAGAAAGCACCTTCTTTTGGGCTCTGGCTGATCCCAGCCAAACATCGCTAAACGATGAGAATTCAAGCCCGGGGTTGCCAATGCACCAGCAATTTCACTACTCAGTTATCAATGCGAAATCTCCCCAGTTTGAAACCATTGGCACCTAAATTAAGAAAACATTGTGTAGACCAAACAAAATGCATCTTAGAAGATCCTACCTATAGGCTCCCCTTTACCACTCTGATATTTTGCATCCGAGAGTGCAAAGTCTAGTAGCCCAGACAGAATAAGGGTACAGGAAGTCTCTTATGTGGAAACCATCCGAAAGGACTCAGTGGAGTTAAGCAAGAAAGAACAACAGGAACTCAGTCCCTGAGAAGCCTCTTTACTCAGATAAGAAGATTCGCCAAGCGGCCTCTGATCTCACCCAGTCCTATAAGACCATCAATGCATCTTCCTAGTACCAGGTGGTCATTCGTGCTGAATTCTTGACCCACAGAACTGGAGATCTGAGGAGTAAAGTTACCAATAGATTCTGCAGCGGAGGAAGCAAGCAGTACATGGAGTCTTGGACTGTTGTCTGAAAGCAGCCATGTTTTCGGAGAGGTCTGAGGAGTTCTTATAAAAGGCAAAGGGCTCACCTACTCTCATGTGCCTTCTGCCCAGAATGGGGATTGCAGATGACAAGCTGGGCATAAAACATGACCACTGGAGGCTCAGCGTGTCTGTTGATGTGACACACGACATGTGTGGCTGGGCCTTCTTATTTTGGAAAAATCTGTCCTTGCGATGCCAATGCCTTGTTATCACCTAGGTTTACATCACCATTTTGGAAGAACTCACCTTGAAATATTATATATTTCTGACTTCAGGCATTTTTTTTTTAAGACAACAAACTCTTCTGATTTTTGAACCAAACTTACAGTGTGGAAGGTCACATCTGGAATAAAAAGGACACAAAAAATAGAGGACATGGGCTGTATCTCTGCTCTAGTGGTCATGAGTCCCTGAGGCTGATTGTACCCCAAATATTTTTGACAATTTCATAAGACGCAGTTTATCTTTAAATAACAATGACTCAAACTAGGGCCCCTGGAGGGGTCCTTCTGATGAAGTATGCTACTAAGCACAAATTACGCAAAAAATAAAAAATGAAAACCCTTAGTTTCAATGAACTGATTTGCCTTTCAGACATTCTTTCCTATTTTTGCACATTGAGAGCAACTTACATATCTTCACACAATCAATGCAATTGGTTGTGTTTAGTGAGATATATGAATCAGAGCGTTCGTTGTCGAACTGATCTTCCTTCAAGGTAAAGGACAGCCTGTGACCTATAGAACTAACTTTGTTGAAATGTCATCTTGAATCAAGTTGAATGAGTCATAATGTGTGTATTTACAAGCTCTTCCTAGCTGGATGTTATTCTCCTCTCTCTCTCTCTCTCTCTCTCCCTCTCTTGCCTCTTCTTCTCTGTTAATGTCAGTATCATGTTAGGATTTTAATGAAACTGTGAACTTGGACAAGGAGCTTAGCTGTGGCTAACCTAAGTAGAAGGAAAATTGGCTGACCCTAATTAAAAAAGCAGATTATAGGTCTATGAGTATTTGGTCCGTCCTTGACAAAAAGCGGTCTCTCCCCTCGTTAGTCATTAAAGGTGAGGAAGCAGAACAGACACCAGATGAAAATAAGAGGAAAATCCCAGTTCTAAGAGCCTTAAAATGGAAGGAAAAATGAAACACAATTTTTTTTGTGGTTTATTTTTGCCTAATTATCCAAACAGCATACTTAGTCACCCCCCCAATTAAGGGAATGTCTCCCTTAATGTCTTCGATGTCACTAGAAGGGATCACTGAAGTTACTAGGAAGCCTTCACTGTGGGTAGACCTCTGTTTTCAGGCATGATAGTCAATCTTTGTATTTTTTATTATTTTTTTTAAGTAGGCTTCACGCCCAGCATGAAGCCTGACAGGAGGCTTGAACTCACCACCCTGAGATCAAGACCTGAGCTGAGATCAACAGTCAGACACGTAGCCTACTGAACTACTCAGGCACCCCAAGAGTCAATCTTGCATCAAGATGTGTCTCCGTATCTCCTTACAGACTGGAACCACCTGCAGGGTAGGAATAAAAATGTGAGTTTTCTTTTCAGCATGAAGAGCCCAGGCATACAGTCAACGCTCCGTGTAGTTTTACTGGATCACATGACAGGGATAAAGTGAATGTCCCTTTCTTGGTAGATAGGAGGCTGCATGCTCTAGATTTGCCAGCCCGTGAGTCCCCACCTGCATGACTGTGGGACCTTGGGGACCCTCTCCTCATGCTCCCTCAACCACCATATGTCAATTGGCTATGTTTCCACCCCCACAAGCTGCTCAGCACGTGTTCGCTTAATCTCGTCAGCTCTCATCTGCTTTGAGGTCCACTGGCCACAGTCCTCTGAGGCACCTTTCAAAATCCCACCTCCTGGGGTGTGAGCACCCCTCACTGTTCCTTCAGGTGCTGTACTTATCCCTCTGTGACCAGCCTGGGCCCACAGGGTGACTCCCCTGCCTGTGGCCCACCGGGAGGGAATAGTCCCCTCACCACCTCACTGAAACAAGCTCCTGGACATTGGAATTGGACAGACACGGGTCCAAAACTCAAATCTACTACTTAGTAATTCAGAATAAGTTATGTATCTTTTTAAGCCTCAGTTTACTCAGCTATAAAAATGGGTGGGGACACCTGGGTGGCTCAGTCGGTCGAGCCTCTGACTCTTGACTTTGGCTCAGGTCATGCTCTCTTGGTTCCTGAGTTCGAGCCCTGCATTGGGTTCTGTGCTGACAGCATGGAGCCTGCTTCGGACTCTCCCACTCCTTCTCTCTGCCCCTGCCCTGCTTGCTCTCTATCTCTCTCTCAAAATAAATAAAAATAAATTTAAAAAAAATGGGTCATGTGTAGCACTGGGTACATGGGTAGTAGTATGTGTATAAAATTAACATCAAAATGGGAGTGTCCGACTTCGGCTCAGGTCATGATCTTGCAGTTTGCGGGTTCAAGCCCCGCATCGGGCTCTGTGCTGACAGCTCAGAGCCTGGAGCCTGCTTCAGATTCTGTGTCTCCCTCTCTCTGCCCCTTCCCCGCTCATGCTCTGTCTCCCTCTGTCTCTCAAAGATGAACAAACGTTAAAAAAAATTTTTTTTTAATGCAAAATGTATGTAAAGCACTTTGTAGGATGATTAGCCTATTTAGTAACCATTCAGTAGATATTAGCCACCGGAAGTGTTAGCAACGGCTGTTGAAGTCACCGCAGGCTATTCTTATTGGTGTCATAAGAAACTACTATTTCCTCTTATATCCTGTGCTATTGAGCACCCCGTTCTACACCAGTCTCCCAGGAAAAATTTTTCTCCTAAGTCCTTCGGTCTGTTTCTATAGCCACTGACTACTTTGACATTTGTCCACTTGCACATGGGGCTCTCTGTTTACCAGTGATGGGTGCAGGGGAGGAAACTCGCTAGTTCTCTTTTATCTATATATTTATAATTTTACCACTTGAACACTCATTTGCTTTTTTTTTTTTTTTTATGTGAAGCTACAGTGAACACTCCTGTTACTACTTAAACACATGGACAAGAAAAAATATTTTTCTGACTATCTAAGCCAGCCAAGCACACTTTTTGGTGATATATTGGGCCCCAATGGCTTTTTCTGATTAAAAGGCTCATGGCTTAGAGTGAAAGGCTGTAGCTGTCCGCATTGCAGTTATTAGCATATAAATGCTCATCTCTGTCATGGTTGTGTATAATCATGAAATATGCTACCATCTAAGTAAGAACGTGCAGTCGACTGGGTTACAGAACATTATAGCATCTTACAGGAATGTAACATTTATGGTCGAATAGTCTTTTTCAATAGAAGCAAGTGGAATAATTTCCCCCTGAATACTGTCAGGATAAACAGAGTTGGTCAAGGGCCAGAAAGAAGTGCATTGGCTGGTCCATGAGGACAACCTTAGCCATTCCCCCGCTGGTATTCGCAGACCTTATGTATTTAAGCTTTAAAAATTGTACCCACTCCGACATATGAAATGGTTTGGAAATTTTTGACTGAATCAAAAATTCAGCTTTTGATCTTCTGACCAACAATTCAAGGATGTCCTTTTGACATTTAGATTTTTGGAATGTAAAGAGGCACACCTTTGCATCTTGCCCCAGACATCCCCCTGGAAATTGTGGGTGGTGTCTCATCTCTGATGTAGCTGAATTATCTTACGGGCAGGGTCTGTTTTGTTCACCCTATCTTCAGTACCTGTGACTTTTAAATTAGCCATTCTTTGAAAGAAGTCATGGCTTAGTGAAGATGGTGAAGTAGGCGCTGTTCATCTCTGAGAACTTTTCTTTCCCCTCTGTGCTCTCCACCATAAGCCTGTGAACTTGAGCTCCCCTGCCAAGTACCCCTGTGCCTTTGTCCCCCTTTCTATCTCAGCGGCTTCCACCTGTGGCATCCACACTCAGTTGTGTCGTGTCCTGAACATTTGCCATTAACAAGGAGCAGAGACCTTACCACGAATGGGTGAGAGTCTGATTGGTAAACTCTCAGGCATCAGTCAGCCTCATATGCAGATACGACATGACGATGTTGAAGGCACACAATGATGATTTTGAACATCGGGCCTTCTTAGAGTCTTAAAATCACACACATTTGTGGTGGTGCCTAACATTGCCCTGTTGTGTTCATAAGACAGCTGAATTAAACTGTCCAAAGGCAGCACCATTTTCAAATAACTGTTTTCAATTATGGATAGAATTGAGTGGTTTAATATTATGTAGGCATGGGGCAATCTGAGTATTTTCATGCACAACCTCTTTTACATATTTGACTCTAGGTTGCTTCTTAACAAAGGGTCTTGTTTTTATTAGCAACATTAGTCCACGCCAGTATGGGGACCAGCGTTGAAGCATTTATTAGTTCTCTCTAAGACACTGCTAATAGTTGAAGCAAAATAAACCATGCTACCTTATTTTATTTTTATATTAATTTGTTTCACATCTATGTACATATTTTTAATAAAAATATTTTAGCATTAGATTCTGCCATAAGTAATACAGGTTTCCAAATAGTGGCTTAAATGAAGTTTGTTTCCCTCTTACATAAAAGAAGCCTAGTGGTAGTATTACAGAATTACTCTGTCATTTACATGAAATCACCTATGGTCCAGAGTTTTGTCAGCTTACTGTTCCACCTAGCATGAAGCTCCCATACTCATGGTTTAAGATGGCTGCTGGAGATCCAGCCATCACAGTCTAACTTCATGCAGTAGAATGAAAGGAAGAATAAGGGTGCAGGCTTTCACTTAAAAGCGCTTATGGAATGCCCCAACATCTTTTAGACTCAAGTGTTACTGGCTGGAAGAAACTCAGTGACACACCAAATTCACTGATGTCTACACCACATTTCAGACAAGTCTGGGGAATGTAGTTTCCAGCTGTGCAGCAATGTTCTCTGCTAGAAATACAGATTGCACTACAAAAAGAGAAACGCTATTAGTAATATATTCATTTTCTGTTGCTGGGTAACAAGTCATCACCAATTTAGGGCCCTGAAACGATTTCCATTTATTATTGTGCAGTTTCTGTGGGTCAGAGTCCAGTCGTGGCACGACTAAGCTGGGTTCTTTGCCAAGGGTCTCACAAGGCTGAAATCAAGGCGTTAGCTGGGCTTCATTCTCTTCTGGGGTCTCCACAGGGAAGCACCTGCTTTGAGGCTCTCTTAGGTTGAAGGGCCCCCTCGTTGAGTCAGGCCCCCGCGGGACAATCTCTATTTTGATTAACTCAGAGTCAACTGGTGATACACCTGATAACGTCTGCAAGGTCTCTTTATCTTCGTCATATTCTACTGTTTATTTATTTATTTTTTTTATTTTTTATTTTATTTTTAAAAAAAATTTTTTTTCAACGTTTATTTATTTTTGGGACAGAGAGAGACAGAGCATGAATGGGGGAAGGGCAGAGAGAGAGGGAGACACAGAATCGGAAACAGGCTCCAGGCTCTGAGCCATCAGCCCAGAGCCCGACGCGGGGCTCGAACTCACGGACCGCGAGATCGTGACCTGGCTGAAGTCGGACGCTTAACCGACTGCGCCACCCAGGCGCCCCATATTCTACTGTTTAGAAGCAAGTCACAGTCCTGTCCACCCTCAAGGGGAGGGATGACACATGGCAGTGACTCCGTGGGGGTACGTCCACCACAGATAGGCAACTGGTGGTATTGCTACACACTTGTATATGATTCTTTTTTTTCTCTTTTCTACAATCTTCCATTAAGCAGTGACATGCCAGACTCAGAAGAGAATTGCCTGAGAAATTACCTCATGGATTTATGCAAGATGTTTTAGCGATTCATGGCTGCATGAGCAAAATTTAGGCATTGCCAATTAAACTCATGCTTATCGTTTACTCAGGGTATTAGTTTGTCTTATAATTTCAACTCATGCTTGTAATATTTTATAAAGTGAGCTTTTTCGAATTTGTTATTTCACAATGAAATGAAAAACTATTTTTGTCATTTAATCTAAGTGTGCCTTATATTTTAGAAGGGCCAGTTCCTCTTTCCATCCAAAAGTTATAATTAAAAACGTGTCTCAGTGTCAAAAGAATTTGAGAAACGCTAGCCTTGGCAATACAGGTGGGTTCTTCAGGAGAGGTGAAGGGTGGGTAGGAGTCCAACTCTGTCCATCAAAGGAAGTCTCTTAATGGCTCTTTCACTTAAGGGGATTATTTAATAAGATCGCTGCATCTGAAGCAATAAGGCTCCCATTAAGAACAAGCAGTATATCCATACGTCTCCTGGCTCGTGTCTCTACCTAACAAGAACTTGTAATAAAGAAGAATATGAAAGCACCTGAGCTATGAATATCGATATTAAAACATTTGTATAAAAATGCTCATGTGCTTACTGAATGGACAGTCTTTCTCGGAAGCTTTTCCATTTGCTTTACAATTCTAGTAGCCTTAGTTATCTGGCTTCTTTGTCCTTAGGAGAGAAGTAATGGAAAGAAATGAACTACCACAGGTTGAGAGACCCCAAGAGTGCCAAGAAGAGACCTCTCTGGAGAAGACAGAACAAACACAAAATAGAACCAGAAGTTCAAAAAGCACAGAATTGTGAGGCCATTGAGGTCAGGGACATATGGGAACATGCGTTACTACGACCATCTTTCTAAACTCTACACAGTTTACAAATAATCACCATGATGACCTTGGGTTATCCAAAGTACTGAATATCTTTGAAAAAGTTTCCAAAGGTAAACTCTTCCTCCCAAATCCTTTCTCACAGCGTTGCACCAAACCAATGACTGTAAGGTACGTGACAGAGGAGTTTAAAATAGTAAATCCTCAGTGATGTTAGATATTATCATCTACAACTGTAACCATTGTCATGGCTTTTCTTGTTACTTCCTGGCCTTGATAATCCTCAGTCCTAAGCCCTTCCACTCTGTATCAGCATATCCTGATTCCATTCTTAGGCTACAGTTAACCCAGGAGTTTAATAACAGTTAGGGGTTCGTATTGCCCCTGCTAAGCCACTCATACTCCTATGTCTGTAAACAAAAGTCTTTTAGGAAGGTTACTCTGGATATAGGGCCAAACCACTTCAACTTTGAGGGCCTTGTGCATTGTCATTACCGAAGCTGCTTGGTGATTGAACACTTATTTTTCTAGGTCTGACATAGCTCTATGCACGGACATACAATTCAAGAAATAAGTGTGCAAGGACAATAGGTTGCTATGGAAGCTGATATTACAATGCCCAAAGTCATCTAGCTCTAGACACTGATGTATTAATGAGATGTTTTAGCAGTTAGCGTGCCCGGGGAGTGTGCGTGGATGCAAGGCTATGTTCTTCTCTTAATAGTTAACACAGGAATCTCATTTTAAGGGAGTTACTTTGTACGTCATCATGTGAGATAAAATGAAGGTGGATATTTTCATTATGCATCTTTTTTTTTTTTTTTTTTACAAAAGAAAGCAGATATTGCAAACGTATCACTTTATTGTTCTTGTTATATATCCTGTGGGTTTAAGAATAACGGCTCCATTAGAGTTTTATGTATCTCCTGAACCAGGCAATGGTCAATTATTGGCAACAATCACATTCCCCACACCTACCTAATGGCTGGTGGCCCACACTGTAAATTAAATAAGAAACATAGAGCAAGCAGAAAACGTGGACCCCTGCTTTGGCTAATTTAAAAGGTGTTTCATAACATTAACCCTGCATGGAGAAATCCCTGCCAATTGCCATGGTACTATAGAAATATGTGTGGAGTATGGATTTCAGTTTTGGGTGCTGCATTTTGAGACCATCATTAACTATCTGGATAGAGACCAGGGTAATGAAGGAAATGGAAATCATACTGAATTATTGAATCAATGGTTGAGGGAAATGGGATGATCTTCCTTGAAGAAAGGGACATTTGGGGGAAGACTTAATAGCTGTCTTTAAATATTTGAAGGTCTGTGGGAAGGCGTTGACATAGTCTGTTTTAAGGGGTCATAATAAGAGCCATGGTTAGGGATTACTGATGTTCAGGCTCCATATGAAAAAGGATCTTTAAAATAATCAAAGCTCTCTAACAAAGGGACGGTCTCCTCTTCGAAGAATTAAATGTTCCTTCCTTGGAAATGTTCAAGCAAGCCCTGATGAATGTGGTTGTAAATGGATTTACTGTATAGCCAGGTGAGTTGGACTAGATGATATGTTAAATTTCTTCGATCTCAGGATTCATCTGTTTCCCCCAAGTCTCTCATGTCTTGCTTTTGCACCGTATCCTTCAACAGGGAACACTTTGAGCAAAGAAATGGACAGACGCTGACACTGACACTTCATTCATTCAATAGCCGTGATTGTGTGCCTGGCACTTACATGCGCCTCTATTTGGGAGAACCACATGGAGGCCCTGAAGGCTTGTTTTTATAGGTCGGTTCTACATCATGATACCGTACGTTTTTTTTTTTTTTTGTTTTTTGTTTTTGTGCATTGTGTGGTGGAAGGGAAATCAATGAAAGAATGAGTTAAGATAATACCAAATAGTATCTTGGAGTTGTTCAGGCCAAGAACGCTTTTGCCTTCTACCAGATAGTACAGGTCACCTGCGAGATCTAGCTTGGAGTCACCTACTCTGTTTTATGACCCCCACTTAGGTTCGGTTAGTGCATCAGGTTGATGGCATGGTCTATACAGTCTTCCCAAAGAAAAAATCGAAGCTGTACAACATTTCGTAATACATCCTTTTAGTTCTGGTAGCCTAATTTCAAGCATTTTAGGGTGTAGGGTCAGTTGTGTTTTAATCAGAAAGTCAATTCCAGGGTGACCTTCCAGAACTGAGAGTGTCAGGGAACAGTTGTGCAAGACGGGAGTGGAGCTGAGCATCTTTGCCCTAGCAACTGAGTAGGTTTGCTATTTAGTAAGGGCAACTTCACGTTTGGTGAAATCTCCATCCGTGGCCTCAGGCCAAATGCTCTGTGAGTACCTACTGAATGTTAATTGGCAGAAGCGATTTCTTCAGAGGCAAGTTCAGATTCACTCAGGCGTAATCGGCTTAGCAATTTTCCCGTTTGGGCTCCACAGAGACTCTCTAGGATGCCATGGCGATAGGGCAGTGGGATTGTAAGGCGGTTAACTTTGTGTTCCAGTCCTCGTCTTTTGGCTTATTGTTGGAAATTGTAAGAATTTCTGGGGGCATCACGCAAATCAGCCTACCGAATTTTCTTAGATTCCCTTCAACTTTGAAAACACCGTGTGTTTTATGCAGAACATTTTGAGAGCTTGAGAAACTACAAAGTAGTGACAGTAAATTTAAACTTAGTAGTAAAAGTTGGACAATCTCTGCTCAGACTTTATTTATTTATTTATTTATTTATTTATTTATTGTATTTATTATTATTATTTTTCTACCACTCCATTGTCCACTCCATTGTCACCCTGGGTTAGGTGCTTGTTGGATCCTGGCTATTTCTATCTGGAATGTTACACTAACCTTCCAACTGCAATCTCCAACTCACGCCAGCCTTTCCTCACTCCAATACCTCTTTTGTTGTTGCTTCTGTTTATTTTTTTTTAATATAATTTATTGTCAAATTGGTTTCCATACAACAGCCAGTGCTCATCGCAACAAGTGCCCTCCTCAATGCCCATCACCCACTTTCCCCTCTCTCCTGCCCCCCCCCCCATCAACCCTCAGTTTGTTCTCAGTATCCAAGAGTCTCTTATGAGGGAGGAGAAGGGGGGGGATTTACAGAGAGGGAGGGAGGCAAACCATAAGAGACTCTTGGATTCTGCTCAGATTTTAGGAGAAGAGATGGACATACATTGAGAAGTTACCCAGAGACATATGCTGGACAGAATGAAGCTCGAATGAAACCAAGAACAGCCCCATAGTCTCACTACTCATTTTGAACGGAAGAGAAAGGAGGCGAGAAATAGGCTGATGCCCTGTATGCTTGGTCGTTCTGTTGGCAGAGGCAGTAAGAAGAAAGACTGACTTTGCTCTGTCCATTCCTTTTAACCGACTGCATAGCCTGGGAAGCCATAGGTACCGCGTGGGAATGACAGGTTGAAAGTGTTCTTGGTCCCTGTCAGGGAGAAGGAAGTGTGGCAAAGAAAACTTTTACAGCCTGTGTTATTTGAACCTAGGCTGCATTTTTGACCCCAGTGGGGGGTTCTTTCTCCCTCAGAACTGCCAGACTCCATCTTTGTGGGTTGATCATAGGCAGCTTGCCCCAGTTGCCCAAACCAAAGTCAGCTCATGTCAATCCATCTCATTTTCAGCTTTGTGTAAAGCCATTCCCTTTATTATTTTTGACACACATTCTTAGATTAGATCCATATGTTTATTAATTCCAAGAGAAATCCTTTGGAAATCAGATCTGGGCAATTTATGACTCCCCAAACCCTGGAAAGATTATGGAAATCTTTTAGTAATAAAATACAATATGCAGTTATTCTAAAAATTTTTGCTCACTTATCTTCATAATCATAAATTATTTCATACCTAATTACAAATAGGCAGACTGAATAATTGTCTTCAATGAGGGATGTTTGACACTGAGAAAATATAGCCTTATTTTATAAACCTTTTAATGTTCAGACTATAAATATGTCACCGCTAAGGAGTACTGCATCTTTAAGTGTATTAAAGTCACTCTTGTGTAGCCAAACATAATGGGATTTTTAAATGAATTATAACTAAAGTAGTTAACAAACAACTTTTTAAACTTTCAACATGTGCACAGCTATTTGAAATTGCCCTTTTCATATTAAATGTCCCAACGTATATTCCTTTTGGAGCTGTTTGGCAAAAAAACACACAAAGTTATACTGGTGGAAGCCTTTTCATGATATAGATTTAATGGAAAAAATAATTTGATAGGGAATTTGATACATGTTCTCCCAGGGAATCACATCAATGTGTTCTCGGAGTGCTGTTTGTGTTTGGGAGGGTTTTGGAGCAAGAGTGGTGCACGTGCGTTTAATTTAGCAAGAGGATTGTCCATGTGTTTGAGATCTCAATTCACACCATGAACAGGCTGGCCAGCCCTTGGAAAGTAAGAGTTTACACATTTATCTACTTTTCATTTATGTCTTATGTGTCTTATTTTATGATTCTTATGACCTACTGGAATGACTGGTTTATATAAGTCTTTGGTTGACATTGAGATTGGTTCCTAAATTCCAAGAGAGGAGGATTTTTTTTAAATCTGTTTTGGTCATCACTGTCTCCTAGGAAATCGTAGGAGTTCAAGGAATTTTCATTTTTATTTTTTGAATGAGGGAAGGAACATGCATTCATTAAAGTCTTGCTTCTTAGGGTTTGGAAGTATAAGGGCAAGTAAAAAGCCTTGGTTTTTGAATAACCTACTCCTCAGAAGAGAGAATGCTTCCAACAACTTGTAAATCTGGACAGCTTAAAATAAAAATGCCGTTTAACCAAAGCACCATTTTTTGTTGCTTTGGTGCTTAACAGGTAGTAATGTGACTTAGTATAAGACAGATGAAGTATCTGAGGACAGCTCTCTTGGCCTGGTGGCTCCAGGGGCTTGTTGAACAGTCTTGGGACCCTATTCAAGCATGGGCAGAAAGACCCCACAATTGCAAATTTATGGGAAACAACTGTGCTGGAAAGTTGTATTGATGATGGAGCGAGGGCACTGCTTCCATCCGAAGACAGACATCATGTTCAGCATCTCCGTCAAAACTTGTTGAGATGACACAGTCCTTCCAAGTGACATGAGGCACAGTACAAATGACCCTACTATGGAATCTCTCTGGAGTGTCTGAGCCCTGGTCTCAGAACAGAAAGCTTTCTATCAAATTCATTGTGACACCAGTAACTAAGGTTCCTTGCGTGTGTCCTTCCAGGTTCAATGTATTCCAAACCAAGACTGGACACTTGGTTATAATCTATGTAGATTCTGGGCCAGACAAGGACAAATTGTTGAATGTGGGCAGTCTACAGGTCTCAGTTGTAGTTCCCACAAGCTAATGAAAGCTCAAGCCTGAAATAAACGAGTCAATACTATGTCCTTAAGCACTATTGTGTTCCAACAATGAAAAATAATCTGCTACATGAAGGAAAACTTTTGTCACTAGGAACTTGCTACAACAATTTGTACAGATAAAACAAGTTTCTCCTTTTCTCCACCCTTCTCTCATGATTCTCTAAATTCAGGGTGTGAGTGTGGTAAATATGTAAATATGTCTATAAGTTGGTTGATGATAACAAGACTGTCAAGTAAGGGAGAGAAATCTAACTGAAGTAAAAGAGAAGGACCTAAGTTGTCTCTCCCCTTCCTCTACCCATGCAGTTAAATAAAAGCAGAATATTTGTAATGGCCATTGGGGTTTCCTTCTCACCATCACCATCAGGAAATATAAAGCTGAGATGAACTGAGTCTCATGCTTTTCACTTCATCTTTATGCTATTACTTTTGAGAGTGTGGTTATGCTGAGAATAAAACGCATCTCTTGGCCCCAGTGGTGGTGGGAGAGAGTATTCCATTCCAGTCATCTGAGATCCTAGCTTGTTATCATGGATTAAAGAAAGGTTACAAAACAGAGCAGAGCTAAACAAGCAAGGAAAGGGGTACTAGACAGGATAGTTTTCTGCTGGTTTATTTCAAAGAAGGGCTCCATAGGGACATTTCTTTATTCAAGGGAGTTTTGCTTAAAAAATGTATATATATTTATACATTAAAAATGTATTAAAAAATGTATACACACACACACACAGACACATATGTATGTATATATGGATTTTCCTTTTTCCTCCATAAACTTTGTCCTCTTATCTCATCTACTCATTTCCAATAAAGTTGATTGCTGCTGCTATCCTTCAGAAGAAGCTGGAGACCTCTGTAGACTTTTCCTCTTGCCTTATTTATGATAGCAAGAACCTAAATAGACAGAGGCTGTCAGACTTATCAGTGAGAAGTCAAGAAGAGTTTATTTTAAGCTGTGAAGAATGCAAAAGCCTTCTTTTAATTTAATAACTGAATATATTCCTTCTTCCCAAACTCAATGGATAGGAAGGGATGTGAATAGAATTCAGTTGGTCAATAGGGGTGAACACTCCTGAAGAATAAGTCATACCAGCTATTATCACTTTTATGTGTGTGCACACAAGCTCACTGGGAAAAAGAAGCATATAAATCAAATATCATTGATTACTGATATTTTTCCTAATTCACCATATATTGAAGTTTTAACAAGGAAAAGTCTGGAAAGGGGGTGCAATTGGGTTCCATGGAAGGCTTCCATTGTTCTGTGAGAACTCTGGGACAAAAGACCTGGCATGAGCCCTCTCTTTCTCATGTACATGGTGTGAAGGGCAAACCACTCCATTCTTCCCTATCACATCCTTATCCCTGTGAAATGGGAATCTCCAAGGCATAGTGATGAACACCGAGTCAGTCAAACAAACTTCTGTTATTTCTGACAGTGTAGGATAGGAGTCAGGAGCATGAAGTCTAAATCCAGAGTGCTGGCTCCAAATCCCTGGCTTTGCCATTTACTGGAAACTAACCAGGAGCACCTATAAGGTGAGAGATAATGAGAGCTTACCCCTGGAACAAAGTAAGCACCCTATAACTATGAGTCATTGATGTTATTGATATTATCATCATCTGCTTGTTCATCCAGTTCTGAATTCAGGAAATGGTCACCGTGTGCCAGCTCTAGGCAATGCCCTATGCTGACTTAATCTCTACTAGTAAAAATCAGTAGACCTTCTCTTTTTCAGAAATTCCACCAATATGGTGTGGGGAGGCAATGTATAGAAAAGTATGTTTTAATGAAAATTTCAGATCATTATAAGTGCTAGTGATAAGGTATAGGTGTGATAAGGAGGAGATACGACAGGGTAACTTTGGAGTGTAAGTGGGCATTTCTTTGAATCAAGGTGTGACGTCAGCCCCTTCTGAGGCCTGAGACCCATGTTAATATGCAGTTGTGTATTTTTCTCCTCAAAGGGATTCCTCTGAGTTGCCTAAGCTGCACACAATCTGGATATGCCTCTGCTGAGCATTGATAAATGACAGACCACCTTCTTATATAGTAAGAAGGGCCCATCCATGTCCAGACCCAGGAGGAATGAGTGTCTTCCAGGTAGAGGGGTCCACATGTGCAAAGCTTTACAAAGAGCTCTACGGGCTTGATGGACATCCAAGAGGCCGGTGGGGCCAGGAGGTAGTGAGGTGATGTCAGAGAGGTGGCAGGTGTCAGATCCTTGGGACACTGGTTAGCCAAGTTGACAAACTTGGAGTTTTCTCTAGGTGGGTGTTACGAGTTGAGTCGTGTCACCTTCACCTCAATAGGAAACAAAAGAAAAGGTATGTTGAAATCCTAAGCCTCTAGTACCTGAGAATGTGACCTTATTTGGAGATAGAATCATGGAGTTAAAAAGAGGACATTAGGGTAGGCCCTAAGCCAAGATGACTTGTGTGATTATAAAACGGGGACATTTGGACACACAGACAGGTGTATGTAGATGGAGGATGACTGAAGACCCAACGAGAACTGCACGTGAAGACAGAGCGTGGCAGAGATGCAGCTACATGCTGAGGCACACCAAAAATTGCCAGCGAACTTCCAGAAGCTAGAAGAGGGAAGGAAGGATTCCCCTACAAGCTTCAGAGGGATCGGGGCCCTGCCAACACCTGACTTCAGACTTCTAGCCTCCGGAGTGGAGACACAATAAGTTTCTGTCATTTTAAGCCATCCAGTCTGTGGTACTTTGTTTCTGCAGCCCTAGGAGACAACTATAGAAGGGCAGGAATTGGAGGGTGTTAAGCCAGTGAGTGACACACTTTATGTTTTTATAAGATGCCTCAGTAAAGAGTACATTGAAAGTGAGCAGAAGGAGGGAGACCAGCCTGCGACTTTTGGGGATCCTGGTCTTAGATGATGGAGGTAGATGACTTAGATGGCTGGCATTTAGATGACTTAGATGATGGCTTAGATGACTGGGTCATGGCTGTGGGGGTGGAGAGAAGTGGACGGTTCCTGGATGAATTTTGTCAATCGGCACATGGAATTTGCTAGTGGACTAGATGTGTGGAGTAGAGAGCGAGCTCAAGGATGGCAGAGTCCCTGAGAGTTTCCTCTCCATCTTACCTATAACGTGGCCTGTCTTTTGGCTGAGAAATATTCATAGTGCCTCCGAAATCCTCGCTCGCCAATTTCATGGCACCATTTCACTTAACAATCTCTTGTTTATTAACTTTAATAGTGTTGTAGCATTTAGTTACCATGCGATGAGGCTAGCTATTATGCCAGATGGTTCCACAAATAATTCTCTTCATTTGTACAGGAGTGCTCTATTTATTTTTGCTGATTATTTGTGCATTTTTTGAACCCATTAAAGCCCTCAAGCTCTACCAATAGGCACCTAAATAAGGCCCCATCATCCTGAAGAAGAAGAATTTAGCATGTGGTAGTTGAGCTACTAAACTCTCCCCAGCTACACTACTGTTTCAGTCATTGGGAGTTTAACGGAGGAGAAAATCAGAATGTATTGATTTCATCTTATGTCCCTTGGAGGAGGCATTCCAAGTTGTTTTTATGATGTTTTGAAGCACACATGACAGTGCCTCTTAGAGTGTTTGAAGAAGCCCAATTCTGCAGGATGAGCCCGTAGCCAGCTTTTACCTGGGGTCTGGCTCTACATTGATATAAAGCCCTATGTTAGGGCGTGGAGGCAGAAAAGATGGGACAGCTTTCCTCCCTCCTGGGAAGTGTGTGTCCTTGGACCACAGACCACAGATCAGATTCACGGATTGCATTTTCCCTGCTGACTCCAAGGACTGCACCCTCACTTTGTTGAAGCCTGTGCACATTTGCTTATAACTCCATTTTACAGTTTTATATGTGAAAAATCCAGCAGAAATAGCCCCTTCTGGTTTTCAGTTCCCCGAAGCCTGCTGCCAGATGCCTTTTCCCTTTACTTCTTCCCACGACCCTTTCTTTTCTCTTCTCTCTCTTTCTATTAACTTAGATCGGGAGGTATATGTTTTGCGAGTCATGGGTATTAAAGATTGTAGAATCTTGCCCAAACAATAATGTTTTAATGATGAGCCTGTGTCAAGTGGTCGTAAGTCAGATTTAGTATGTGTTTGGAGGCAAAGACGTACTGTTGGAATGGGGCATGGGATGGGAGTAGCTAAATGAGATGGGAGTAGCTGGACAAGATGGGAGTAGCTGGGTTTTACATCTGACTTAGAAAACCTCTCTGACCTTTAGATTCTTTATCTGTGAAATATACAGATAATGATCCAGATAGTGAAGGTCAGATGAAGTAATGTATGTGAAAGGACTTTATAAGCCCTAAAGTACTAGATATATGTGACTTAGGAACGTCTAGGAACTCCTACTAGGAATGTCTAAAATAAAATAAGGAAGACCTCTAGGCGCTGGAAAGAACTGCAGCACTTACTGTTAAGTAAAACATAACAAAGCAAAACACCACAGAGCAATATTCTTGGTGTGATTCGCATTAATGCGAATTTGTATACGATCAAAACAAACCATAGGAAACGTGTGTATCTGTGTTCACAGATGATTGTCAGTGTGTAGAAACATGATGGGAAGGATGTGCACAGACTGGTGGTGTTGCCCACGCAGGAGACACATTTCTCTGTGGGGAAGGAACAGGCTGGAGGCGGTTAAGGGGAGACTTT
Source organism: Acinonyx jubatus (assembly GCF_027475565.1). NCBI lineage: Eukaryota > Metazoa > Chordata > Mammalia > Carnivora > Felidae > Acinonyx > Acinonyx jubatus. The sequence continues at coordinate 128,857,201 of NC_069386.1, read as the reverse complement.
TGCACATTGTACCCCCATGTGGTAAAACAAGCATGTTTTTTGTGTTACTACATTTACTTTAGTAATATAATCGTACACTATTACTAGAATTAGAAGTAACATAGTACTTCTGTATAAATAAAACCAAATAAAGCCTTTTTAAGGTAAAAAAAAAATACCAGTAAAAAACTGGGGGTAGCAGTGGAGGTCATAATACTAAAACTCCTCTTTTGCTATTTATCTGAGTCACATTTTTCATTACTCTTCTCAGTCAGCAATAAATATTTTTTCAAAGGGCACCTGGCCTGGCTCAGTCAGTGGAGCATATGACTCTTGACCTCCGGGTTTTGGGTTCTAGCCCCATGTTGGTTCTTAAGTAAGAAATTACTTAGAACCATAGAATCTTAAAAAAAATTCTTCTTCATCACTTGTAAGTTATCCACGGTGCTAGGCACTGGGCATTGCCCACAATATAATAAAATGTCCTCCCCGAGTTGTCATTACAGTAAAACCTTGGTTTGTGAGCATAATTCTTTCTGGAAACATACTTGTAATCCAAAGGACTTGTATATCAAAGCGAACTTCCCAGAAGAAATATTGGAAACTCAGATGATTTGTTCCATAACCCAAAAATATTCATCTAAAAATGATTACAATACTGTAATATAATACAATTTAATGAAGCAAATACGAAATATAAAGAAAAACAAAGAAATTAACCTGCACTTACTTTTGAAAACCTTCGTGGCTGGTGTGAGGGAGACAAGAGAGAGGAGGGTTATTGTGTAGGATGACTTTCACTATCACTAATGGAATCACTGCTATCTATTGGCTCAGTGGAATCTTTTTCTGCATGGCGGCCATTGTATACGCTCGCATGGATGTTGACTACAGTAAAGTATTAATAAACTCTTGTTATATATTGTATTTAATGTAACTGGCAATAAGGCAGCAGAGGAAAGCGTCTATATCTGCAAGGAGCCTGACCTAGAATGAATCTAAGCATTCCTAAGCTTACTCTTGAATGGAAAAGCAGAGGACTGTCCGTAAGTGCTTTGAAGTGACAAAAAATACACTAGTGCCCGTTGTGGGCACCTTCCAATGTTCTGAAAAATCAGTTTTCTACCAAACACTGTGGCCTGAGACCGAGCATGCGAGATGATCACCCACAACACCCACAATCCTGCAGAGAGAGAGAGACAGACAGACAGACAGAGACAGAGGTAAGAACCATCGGCTCAGTTGTGATCATGTGATGTCTGGCGTCACATAGTAACATTGCAGGACATCACTCGTTTATCAAGTTAAACTTTATTAGCAATGTTTGCTCATCTAGTGGAACACTCACAGAACAAGTTACTTGCAATCCAAGGTTTTACTGTATTTACAATATTTAAGTTCTGGGGAAATCCTGGATTATAAGGGGACCAACTGTAAGATTGAAAGATCCTCGATAGGATAAAGAGAGAAGTATATTTAAAGAATTATGGCAGACTCTCTTGGTGACCCACTCAGTATTTATTTCGACCTTGTTTCCCGTAAAGAAGATCTCAGTTTTGTTCAGGCAGTGATGTGCCCAGCTGTCTGTTAATTGCAACTCAATGCATTCCTAGCTGATATAGGAATGCATTAAAAATACCACACTTGAGTATGATTCAAAAAGTAATAAGTGAACAACACATTTAAACCCACCTTGACATAAGTCATCCCCCAACGAATCTGGTAAACTTTTATAGAATACTAATGTGAAACCTACATCTGCATATGTCTCTGACAGGAAGTTGGGAACCAGAGGGCCACAAGCTCAGACCTAGCTCTGGTGCTCGGACAGATTCTAGTTGGGAAGGCTGGGGAAGGGCATACACGGAACCGTGTGGAAGAACGAGGTTGTGGGCAGGGCCCCAGAGGGGCTGTCCGCTGTGGTACGATTGCCAAATATTTTCCAGTCTTTTCCTTTACAGGTAGGGTTTCCAGACTTGAAACATAAAAATACAGGATGTACAGTTAAGTTTGAATTTCAGATAAGTGATAAGCAATTTAGGCATGTAAATATGTCCCATGCCCTATTTGGGACATTTGTTCATGACAAAGACACACAAATAGGTGAGATCAAGTGAGCGAATGCGCTGGAAACAAGACCTTGGGTCTCCAAAAGTAGGTTCTCTTGCTTGTCAATGAGTTTTCCCAGAAGAGTTGGTTTCCTTCTCTCAGTCTGTGTGCTTTGATTTTTTTTTTTCCATCATCTGTGCTTTCTCCATATGTATATAAAGGTAAAAAAAAAAAAGGAGTCGTGACACATGAGACTCACTTAGGCCCGCTGTGGATTCTCTGGCATGTTTTATTTGCTCTTGAAATTTGGGTAGAGGCTGAAGGAGAGAGAGGGGATGTCAGGAGCCACCAGGGGAAGGACGCACAGAGAAGGGACTGGCGGGGCCCGGGGACTTCAAATCCGACCCTGGCCGGACGTCGCGGCTCTTGCGCAGAGCAGCTGGCCACACTCACCGAAAATTGAATGCCACCATAGTTATCAGATAAGTCACCCATCAGCGCTGTGCCTGATGCAGTTCAGCTCCCCAGACCCTTTCCCATAAATCTCCGCCTCAATTAGAACGAGAAGAGATATTCAGCTTCAGATTTCTGCCAGGCTTTCATTAATCCTCTAGACACCGGCGGGATCTGTCTCGCTTTCTCCTTTTCTTTGCCAGCGAAATGACACTTAGCGGAGAAGGTAGCTCTGAACACGCTGGTACATCCCTGACAAACTTTCATAAATATGCCCAGCTGTTTCTCCAATCTCGGCTCCGTGTAGCCTGCAAATCACTGATTAATTTGCACACAGCTGCTACGGATTCTGGGGAGACAAGCTCCTGAAAAACATTCAGCGTTGCCGGTATTAAGCCTCTAATTTCCTTAAGTGAAAAGTTTCTAAAGCTGTTTAAATTGTCTGAGGAAGCTGTGAAGGCAGGACTCCTGGGCTTCCTCCTGGCTTGTCTGACAGCCTCACGGTTGTGCAGAAAAACCCACTTAACTGTTGAGTGCATGCGTTGGCCCGATAGTCTCAGAGCCGCCGAGCCTCCGCTTTGCTTTTTTTTTTTTTTTTCTTGAAGGATTATTAGACGCCTGTGTTGTGCAAGGTACGAAAGGAGACAGGGCATTGTCACGGAGGGGACTCTGAGCTTTAAAGTTGAGCAGACCGGGACAGTAAACCGTCCTTCTCTTCTTCGCTGGGGCGTTACGATATGTCCTTTTCTGGAATAACGGAGTCTACATCCAAAGGCTCCCTGGAAGATTTAATGAGATAATGTATTCAGCGGGAACAATTTCAAGTGTTTTCCTAGCCTGTCTCCTGCCCTGCCCGAGGGAAATTTTGGGTCCTCTTGGCGGCTTTGTTTGTGCAAATCGGGATAATGGGTGGAGAGGCAGTCTGGAAAGGTCTGGAAGTTGATCTGCAATGACACTGGCGAGGCCAGAGATGTACTCCTAGAAGTAACTTGTAACTGCAGGCAGAGGAGAGGAAGAGACAGGGTGCCAGAACCGACTGAATGCCTGAGAAACCTTTTGGGAACTGGGGAAGAGAGGGCTGATGAGTATCTCCTGTGCTCTGCCGTGTGGCATAAGGGGGAAGAGAAGCGGCGGGGGGAGGGGGGGAGGAAAACAGGTTGCTGTGTGTTATAAATCAATCTTCTGGTGTTGTTCAATGCTTTTTGGATGTTGGAGCCACTGATGAGTTGTGGACATGGAAATGATGTGGACATACTTTTGCTTTACGGTCATTCCCAGGCAGGGTAGAAGATGAGCTGGGCGAGGGGAGCCAGGCAGGAGGTGGGATATCAGAAGGATAGACTGGACCAGACCAGACCAGACCAGACCAGACCAGGCTAGGGAGGCGATGAGCACTTACTAGTGACTGGGTGTCTGCAGGATCTTCTGCACTATCCTGAGATGGCGGGGAGTGAAGAGAATTGGGTCTTTCCTTTTACAGGTCTCCTAATCCAGGATACTTTCTCCATTCCTCTCCACCGGGCCACATTTGTCTCCTTCTTTAAGATCCAATTTGGGCCTTTCCACCTCCTGTGTCTCCCCACCACACTCAGCTCCACCATTTCTGAAGTTCATATTTCTGAGTGACAGACTGTTCCACCATCTTCATACCTCACCCCCACTGTTGAATTATTTCCTGGGCCTCACTCTTCTTCCCAATTAGACCATGAGCTCCCGGAAGGCAGTTGTTCTGTAACTCTTTTTCTTTCATCCTTGGTGCTAAGCACACTGCTAAAAACAAATAAATAGCTGTATGGGATTGGAACTAAGTTGGATTTCATGGTGTACCTTACAGGATGACTCACACAAAACTACATCTCAGAAAAATGAGACACATACACAAATAAATGCTGAATTTTCCACGAAAATGGGAATCACCCTGCATTGTCTTTGAAGAATTAGGCAAATCAACTTAGCACAATATAAATAACAGAGCAGAAATTTATAATTGTTCTACTGCTGAGCTAAGCAACACCCCTCCTAGAAGCAACTAAAAGAACAAACAAGTCACTGTTTGCACACACTCATGTGAGAATTGCTCCTTTTTAAATTGAAGTCTTTGTCCAAAGAGGCTTTAATTTATTAACATAGATGGTTTAGGTGGTTATGTATTTATTGAATTTCTATAATCTCCTTTCTCCAAAAACCCTGAAATGATGCCTAGAGAAGTCTTCACCTTACTTTAAATAAGATTTTGTTGTTGTTACTTGATTGCACAGGCTGAAGTAAAGGGACAGAGTCACTAAATAGAAATCAAGAACCCTACGTGTCCCAAGAGTCACAAAGGTGAAGTCTATGTTGACAGTGACAATGAGAAAATGCAGAGGAGGAATGTGTAAGAGAAAACAAACAGCTCATTTGGCAATCATCGGGGGATTTAATTTGTGTATGCTTTTCAAGAAATGAATTCAGACAACTTAGAGAAAAAGATGTTCAAATAATGAGGTTGGTGACTGGCAAATGGTCATTTCCCATTTCATGTGGACAAACTGAGGCCCTCCCAAAAATGATTCCATTTGGAAATAATCAGCTTAAATACTTTTGGTTTGTTCACTGAAAGAATTTAGCTTTAAGAATATTTATCATGTAAAAACTTACAAGGTCTATATATGAGAGAACTTCTGGTCCTATCACAGAGGAACTATTTGCTTTGAAGAAGGGTAGCCCCCCCCCCCCCGCCACCCGCCAAAGTTCCTTTAAAACCCAAAACAGTCAGTGCACTTGAATTCCTATTTGGTTTTTAGATATTTGATTTAACCCACAATTCTGTCAAGAACCCTGCAATTGCGTAAAAACATATTGAAACGGAGGCAAAGCCGGGCCAGTTCAGTTTCAACTTGAATTAGAAGTGGCCAAAGTGTCTGAAGGGTGCTATTTCTTCCAGATCAGCTTATATTTAACTTTATTTCCTTACAAAATGGGGAAAAATTTTTTTTGACTTTGTGTGACTTTCCATCACAGATATATATTCTTAGGTGCGATTCAGCTTTATCTTCTATTTTCTTATCTGCCTAAGAAGATGCAGTTGTTCAAAACCAATTTACTTGGCTAATTCTTTCCTCTGTCATCTTTGTAATTATTTCCGATAGGGCCTTGGCCAAACAATTCTTTCTCCATCATGTGGTTTCATCTCGGCTGAAAGTTTGTGTCCGCAGAGTCTGTTGTTATGGCAACAGCTGGGCTGTTACCAGCTCAATATTATGGTTTTACTGCAAGAAAGGGAAAAGAAAAATGAGCCAGCGTGGAGGGGAACATGCAGCCATTTCCATATATCTGTTTTGAAGTAATTTATCTTACCTCCTTTGTAATCGTTAATTCTTTTTGCATAATTCTCTCCTTTCAAGGACCTTGCGTTCTGCTAAATGGGCCATCTTATGCACATTTATAATTTAATTAATATTTATTGAGAAGGGACCATGAGGTGTGGTCTGGCATAGGCACACAGATTCACTGATTTGGGCATGCATTCCTTGAATATGTATTGAGCAACTACCCTGTGCCAGGTAAGGTTTTAGGAGCTGCACCCAGCAGTGACTGGATCAGACGATAGCCTGGCTCTCTGAGAGCCTACATTCTCTTGGAAGAGACAGGCAGTGAACAAGTAAATGCATACATGAGATGCATTCAGATGATTATATGTGGCATGAAGAAGATAAAATACTATGACAGAGTGACGGGGAGCATTGAATAGGGCACTCAGGGCAAGCCTGAGACTTGACGTTGGAGCTGATGTCTGAATAATAAGGAGTGGAACATGTGAACGTGGTGGAGGCTTCCAGACAGAGGGACAGCAAAGTACCACAAAATAGAGGCATGAAATTGCTTGACATGTTTTTCAGGGAGAAAAATACCCCAAGAGTCTGGAGGGTGGCGGGCAAGGGAACGAAGCAGGAGGGGAGATCTCAGAGGCAATCAGGGGTCTAGTGATTGGTGGTGACACCAGGGTTGGCTTCATGGGTGAACGAAGGACCTCGTGATCAGAGGAGCCCAGCACTTGACTTAATGCTGTGCTGTTTCTGCCTTGAAGTTCTTAATGATTTTATATTTGAACTTGTGTTTCTTAGATGAAGTCTAATGGGACAATGGAGCATGTGTGTGAGCAGAGGCTATATGTGTCTGTCTGCTGTTTCTTACCAGCCACTTGCACACAGCGTTTGTGATGACCCATGAACACAGAAGTCCAGCAGACCCAGCACGTGTGGGAGTTCAGCAAGACTCAAAGTGAGTACAAGTTAATCGTGTTATATCAGCGATTTAGAGCGTGGTGCACTAGTAGCCCATGCACTCTGTCTGAACCAGAAATCTGCTTGAACACAGAAAAAAAGTAATGGCTTTCCAAGAAACACTAAGGACCAAAGAACCATCTCCTGTCCTTTCTTACTCATATTCCTTCCCTGTACTGACCAATTGTTGCCTTTGAAAATCATAGAAGGAAACAGAAGGAAAAGGAAAGATAGGGCGACTCATTTTCCTTTGAGTCCTTCCTTAGTCACCAATAAGCCAAAGGTAGATGGGTGTTGGTAGAATGTGCAGTATCTAGAAGTGAAGTAAAAACACTTAAAAGTTAGTTTTGTGCAGAATTTCCACCATTCTGGTAAGAATGAAATACGTATACATCTACGAGTTACTGAATACATATTGTGTAATTTCTGTGATGTCACATGCCAGTTAAATACACTTACATTTACATTTACTACTGGTATTGCATAATATAAAGGTGAACAGTAAAATGCATGCTAGTAATTTAAAATTTCCATCTTCTGGTACTGACAATGACATTAGATAGCAAGTAAAAAAAATCATGACACACTGAGAGATTGTGGGAGAAAGGAAAAAGTCTTATATCTTAGTGCATTTAACAACACACTTTTCTTCCTACTTTTTTGAACAACGGGTGTCTTAGATGATTTGGGCTGCTATAACAGCCCCTATTCTATAACCATAGACTGAGCAGCTTATAAACAACATAATAGTATGTCCCACAGTTTTGGAGGCTAGGAAACTTGATATCTGGTGAGGACCCGCTTCCTGGTTCATGGACGGCCATTGTCTTGCTGTGCCTTCACATGATGGAAGGGACAGGAGAGCCTTCTGGGGTCTCTTTTACAAGGACGCGAATCCCATTAGTGAGGGCAGAGACTAATCACCTCCCAAAGCCTCACCTCCTAATACCATCACCTTGGGGATTAGGATTTCAACATAGAATTCTGTCAGTCCCTCATAGGGGGCCATCCATTTTTATTTTTCACTGGACTTCACAAATTAAGTGTCCAGCCCTGGTGATAACTAAGTCACATGGGAACAGATATTATTGCGTATTGGAATTTGGGGAAATTACGTAGCATTTCCAAGCCTCGGTCTTCTCAGTTCTCTCATGGATATAAAAATACCCTACGAATGGGGTGGTGATGAAGCTCATCGCACAAGATACTGTACATTTGTCACTGGGCAGAGTCCTTTATATTTGGCAGGCATTTGAACACTAGTAATACGTGTCTCATAAATATACCTTGTAATATATGAGGTTCCATGCAGATATGAATTATCTTAGCTTGGTGGAGATAGGAAAGGCCTTCTCCATGAAGCAATTTCTACATCTCCATAGAGAAATTCTTGCTCTAAAGGAACTCGAAGGGGGAGCATACCGCTGATATATCCCATAATACCTTGGCTGCAGGAAAGCCCTTGGCAAATTATTTCATGTTCTTTTGTGGAAAAGAAGAAACATAGGCTAGATGGTAAACTGATAGATGTGGGTCAGTTCGGCAACTTTATTCGGAGAGTTAGATTAATGGATTATGGCAGGCTGAAGAGTGGATTCCAGCAATACGCCAGAGAGCTTTGCTGTTGGCTCTGTTCTGTTTAATATTTAATTCATGGCTTCTGGGAGGACACATCGAGCATTATTACCAAATATGTGACTGATGCAACATTAGAAGGAAGAGGTAAAACTTTGGTGACTAATGCACGATTCAAAAGCATTTTCTTTGAAACCTTTTTAAGTGCTTATTTGTTCATTTTGAGAGAGATAGAGAGCATGAGCAGGGGAGGGGCAGAGAGAGAGGGAGACAGAGAATCCCAAGCAGGCTCCACACTCAGCATGGAGCCTGACACGGGGGCTCGGTTCACGACTGTGAGACCACGACCTGAGCGGAAATCAAGAGTTGGACGCTCAACCAACTGACCCAGGGGCCCCTCAAAAGTATTTTCAGAGATTGGCATCCTGAATCAATCTAATCGGATGGAATGTAACATGGTGTAAGTTAGTTAGAAGCAATAGGAAAGGATGGACTGTCCTAGGCTTGCAAGAATATCCTGTGAAAAAGGGCTAAGGGTCAGAATTGGCTGTGAGTCATTCAGTAAAGTGTGTATATTTGCTTAACAGCTATTAAGCACCAGTCAACCTGCCGGTTGCTATGAGAAATATGAAGGGCCTAGAAACAGGGAGTACAGCAGTGAACATGGCAGTTACAGCACGACCCAGTCACAGCAGTGAGTGAGGAGATCAGGCAATGCAGATGACAACCAAACATGAACTGCATTCATTATTTTGTTGGAATCACCAGATCATAGACTTATTATATAGTCCTATTTAATATGGGGACCAAATATGGGCAAGTTAAGAAAGAATATTGCAAGCTGGTGCAGCCACTCTGGAAAACAGTATGGAGGTTCCTCAAAAACCTAAAAATAAAACTACCCTACGACCCAGCAAGTGCACTACTAGGCATTTATCCACGGGATACAGGTGTGCTGTTTTGAAGGGACACTTGCACCCCCATGTTTATAGCAACACTATCAACAATAGCCAAAGTATGGAAGGAGCCCAAATGTCCATCGGTGGATGAATGCATAAAGAAGATGTGGTATATATATACAATGGAGTATCACTTGGCAATCAAAAAGAATGGAATCTTGCCATTTGCAACTACGTGGATGGAACTGGAGGGTATTATGCTAAGTGAAATTAGTCAGAGAAAGACAAACATCATATGACTTCACTCATATGAGGACTTTAAGAGACAAAACAGATGAACGTAAGGGAAGGGAAACAAAAATAATATAAAAACAGGGAGGGGGACAAAACAGAAGAGACTCATAAATATGGAGAACAAACTGAGGGTTACCGGAGGGGTTGTGGGAGGGGGGATGGGCTAAATGGGTAAGGGGCACTAAGGAATCTACTCTTGAAATCATTGTTGCACTATATGCTAACAAATTTGGATGTAAATTTAAAAAAATAATAAATAAAACAAGTTAAAAAATAAAAAAATTGGGGCGCCTGGGTGGCGCAGTCGGTTAAGCCCGACTTCAGCCAGGTCACGATCTTGCGGTCCGGGAGTTCGAGCCCCGCGTCAGGCTCTGGGCTGATGGCTCAGAGCCTGGAGCCTGTTTCCGATTCTGTGTCTCCCTCTCTCTCTGCCCTTCCCCCATTCATGCTCTGTCTCTCTTTGTCCCCAAAATAAATAAACGTTGAAAAAAAAATTTAAAAAAAAATTAAAAAATTAAAAAAGAAAGGTTCAATAATGTGAAGATGTGAATTTGATTGACATCTCCATGTAAATTTAATGCACCTGTAATAACCGCCCCCCCCAAGTAAAATACTATTTTTATTAAAAAAAAAAAGAAAGAAAGAAAGAATATTGCAAGGTGCATCCAGAGGAGGGTCTATGAATAATGAAAATTTTAAAACTCTGTCACATGAGGAATGAATGGCTGAATAAGGGTTTCCTATCACTATTCCTATTGTAATCAATGATACCTTATATAGAAGAAAATGAAATAAAAAACAATCTCTGAGTCAGCTAATATTGCATATTTAGCCTGGCAAAAGCACTTGGGAAATGCTCAATTGCTACCTTTAAATATTTAACAGACTTTTATGTGGAAAATAAAATTAGGCTTTCTCTGTGTTGAATCTTGCTTAGAATTAAGACAAATGAGTGGATTTATAGGAAGACGGATTTTGGCTCAATGTACAGAATGCCTTTCTGCTGAGAGTTGATCTTTCCATAATTGGGATTGTCCTTTTTGGGCCTGAATGGCCATTTTTCAAGCATGATGCTGAATTAAAGATTGAACCATACAGCTTCTCCGTTTGCTTCCTAAGCTACGATTCCACAATGTTGTTATGGAATTTCTTGCGATTAGACAACCATTTTGGCCCCTCCTATGTGGCAGTCACTTCACTGGGCACTCCAGAAGTTATGCAAGCACTCAGAAAACATTCTGCCTTCACCAAATATACTTTTGTCTCCTTGACCGGCCAAAATATTTAACCAAGAAAGCTATCCTGAAGACATTCAACTTGAGTTAAAATTTGAATGAAGCAAGGACTTTAGTTTCAGAAACGAATGGGGAAAGTGATAGAATATAGAAATGTTGAGATATAACTGTCTTATAAAAAATCGGCAGATATTTAACTTAACCAGGGATGGAGGTAGGTCATGAGCTGTCTACCACAAAGTGAGTGTGTAAAGTTAAAAAAAAAGCGTTTAAAATATGTATTTCCACATGCCATGTTGGGTACCTTGAGGTGATGCAGAGGGGGCAGGAGCTGTGAACATGGCTTTGGGGATGTTGTCTTCCAGATGTGCCTGGTGCTTACCATATTCTCACCCCTGTCTGAGTGGTTCCTTGCACCTAGGTCACTATTCTTGGCATCACATGACCCTGACATCTTGGCCACAGCTAATTGGAATGAGGACAAGTGCAATGAGGAGAGCAGTGTGGTCTACATGGGGGTTGGTATGAGAGCTGTGGTCAGCACAGGAAATGACCAGTTGGCTCCAACAGGTGTTTTCTCTCTGTAAGTGTGAATATGAAACATGCAGAGGAGCCAGCGCAGGAGGATATGGCAGAAATCGAGACACATGCAGAGGAAGGGCAGGGAACAGATTCCATGACGTAGCAGACAGTGACATGAAGATAGTGAGAGCAGAGGAGAACCAGTAGAGCGAGGCAGGAGCAACTGAGGCGAAGGCAAACATTAGGTCACGTCAAGATGCCAGAGCATTAGATACCCCAGCAATAGGTGCCAGGAGCTCAGAAAACAATGTACACATACCAGGATATATAAGTGTCAATCTCTGCGCTATATATGAAAACTCTGGTGGGAAATCAGAGAAGGAAAGATCATGGTGGTCTTGGGAGTGAGGGAAGAGGTGAGATTTGAGCTAGGCATGGATAGAATTTGAATTGCCAAGGATAGAGTAGGTGGAAGTGGGAACAGGAAGGGTCAGGTGTGGGGATGCAATGCACATCATTACTAAAAGATGGTACTTGGGAAAATTGACGAAGTATACCTGTGCCAAGGGAGGGCAGAAAGGACTAATTTCCCAGAATCCATTGCCCTCTTTGAAAATGTCAAAATGGCCTCCATGGGGCACCTCCACAGTGAGCACTGTTTTCCAGAGAAGGCTAAGTTGCTACTGGGGAGGAAGCATCAACGCGGAATCCCTCCTGCATGCCCTCTGAGTCCTCAAGGTCTTTTCCACAGTCACACTGAGCTCGAAGCTTCTGCATTCACCTCCACTGTGACAGGGTGAAAGGCTTGTTCTGACGGTTTAATACTCTCTGTCGAGAAAAGTGTAAATTGTGAGGGTGATTTGGGGGACTGTGGACAGCTGACCATGGGACCAGGGTAGAGGGCTTCTAATCATTTTCTATAAATAGCTGAACTCTTTCCAACTGGTAATGATTTTCTGTCTCTCACGGCAAAGCCTGAACTTGAACCAAGAAGGGAATTGTTCTGACTCTTTCCACAGGTCCTCTGACTAAACACAAAGTGGGGTCAATAATCAGCGTGGGGTGGTTCCAGAGAACAGCATTGTTTTCTCTCGCCACTGATGAGTTTTAAATAAATTTTATTCCTAGTCTTTAAATTAGGGATTCATCAGAGATCCGGGAGAGGTGTAGTAGACAGAGTTTCAGATTCTCTGCTGCCTGCCGAGGGTTGGGGAAAGGGGCTTCTATGTTTTCTGAATAGGAAATTTTAGCTGAGGGTCAAAATGATGGAGTCAGATCTCAGCAAATGCACAACACTCAACGCAAGTCCTGGTTTATTAAAATCCTATTAACTGGCTCACAAACTTCCCATTTTCACAAAAACTGCCAAGTTTGCCTGTTGGTTTATTATTCATACATGAAGAGATGCTTTTTGGAGGAGCTCACAAATACAATTTCTGTCTGCCAATCAGATTGAAGTTTTCCGACAAAGCGATAAGCACAGTAGAATTCAGGGAGGGGGTTCAGATGTGAGGTGGAAAATGAAAACTGAGTTATGTTTCTGTGGGTTGCCTTGTGTGAAGCAGCCAAAGAGATGAGGTGGGTTATAGAATGTGAAACTATCTGTGTAATCCTGACAGATAGGAGGAAAATGGGCTCCCAAACTCTGTTTCAAGAGCAGATGAAAGGCTTTGGTATACAGGGTAGGAGATTAAGCCAGGAGAGCTGTAACCACTTTCCAGCATCGGTAGGATGTAACCCACCCAAAAAGCTTAGTCTTCCGAGTCTCACATTTTTGCTGTGGGTCTTCTAGAACATTTAAGACTTTAGGTTACATGATGAGTGAATCTGCATTCTTACTTAAACCACTCTTAATTCCAGCATGTTGAGTCCAGGGAAGAATTATAGTGGAAGCCTGGTCACAGGAGATAAAGTGGCTCTCTGTAATTGCAAACTACAACACACCCAGGGGTGTTGGATCAATGGGCGTTCCCTGGGATTTATTGACAGGCTGGTGCAATTGACTAGGAAGGGTTTTCATCTGCTTAGAGAACTGGAGGAGGACTTGGTGACCTCAATTCTGGTCCTAGCTCTTCCTCTGGAGTGTTGCATGAGTTTGGTTAAAGGAAACTACCTTTGTGCTTTGAGACGACGCATAAATGACAATCATGACAGTCAGCGGCCCTTCATTGGAGAGCTGCTGCCTGGGTCCTTCTCGCTTCCTGCCACAAGGTTGAACCTGATTGGCAAGCATTGCAGGAGCTCGGGTACTCAGCCTGTGTCCTTCCTTTTGGAGAGGACGCTTGTCACCCAAACTGTTGGGAGTGTTAATTATTGACAGCTCACAGCTCTGTCCCTCCCAGAATTGTCTCTGGCTCAAGGGTGCTGCCTTGCCCAAGGTCATGTCCCTTCTCCAGGTATAGCCTTTATCCAGTGACTTTTGATACCAGGATACGATGGCCCAGGCTTTTTACCTCAATTCGAGACAACTCTGAAGCGCCACGTTGGATCCAGAGCTCCTTATGGAATCAGCGGAGGCCCCAACTTCTCTCTCTGCCCAATCTTGCTTTGTTACTGCCCCTCCCCCAATACACCCAAGGGAAGATCCTGAAATGCCTTCCAATATAGTTTCTCCATGTAAATCTCTGCTTCAGAGTCTATTTCCTGGGAGGACCAATCTCAGAGAGTGAGAGTCTAGGATATTGATTATGACTTATTTATTACAGAGCTGGGCCATTGTTTTTAGGTAAGTTATTTAATTTGAACTCTTAAATGATATTACAAGAGTCCTTGAGAGATGCTTATCCTAAGGGGTCATGGGTTAGAAAATGCTTAGCCACGCTCTCATGTAATCTCAAGAACCAGCATGCAGCAGCAAGTAGACAGATTTTGCCTGGACCTGAGAACTTTCTAGAGCTTTAAAAATCCCACCCATCACCTATGTGGCAGGTTTCTGGGACGAATGTAACTGCTTGGTTATGGACTGTTATGCCATCTTTTACAAAGCACTTCTTTTCTTTAGCTGCCTTGGCTGCTATGGAGCTGCTAAGTGCTGCCAGCGTCCTCCCCTCCCTCACCCGTGCTCTAAACATTCGATAATTCTAACCCCTGCTGTACTCTGCTTCTTCCCCTCCTCCACAGAAAAGTTGGGGAACTTTATGTTCTTTTGTCTCCTCTTACCGAAATAGTTCTATACTGAGACAACATGCTGTTTCCAGGGAGACAGTGAAAAGCAAAAGTTAACTCAAAGAACTCGAAGAGAGGTGCTGATTAAGTACATGAGATGCCTCTGTTTCAGAGGAAGGCAAAAATATCACTGAGGTGTTTGGGGGATAAATAGAGATCTTTTAACAAGGCCGTAATGAATATTCAAAGCTCTTCATAAAGCTGATATGTATGTATTTAAAGATTATCATCATGGAATAATATTTACCATCCGGGAGCCTATTACACATTAGTTGGGAAAAAAAAATCAGTACCCATGTAGGTGCAAGAAGTAAATTATAGATGATACATTTCCTTACCATCGATCTTTGCATAGAGTGGAACGTGACCCATATCTTCTAGTGGCCATCCATCAAGTTAATGCCTCTTGGCATTTATTGTTGGTCACTATTTTATTCTCCCTAGCTGCTTTTATTTCTTTAGTGCTGCGGAAGTTTTGGACTGTTTGGAAGAGATCAAAGATAATGATCATTATCCAACACTTCTGAGCTCCTTTATATTTAAATCGGGACAGAGGGATTGTGTGGTACTGTTAGATACAGTCTATCACTATGATAACCGCTATTGACATGGCAATGTGAGAGATCGCAGGTACACAAATCAGCATGTGAGTGGCCCAATGGATGGGGAGAGAAGTGACAGACAAAGGTGAAGTTTGGAGTGTCGAGTAATAGGAAATGAGAAATGCAGACTACAGAGCAAGAAGTTCTCAGTTGTCATGCCAAATCCAGGCAAATGCATGAGGAAGAGGCAAGCTTCTCAGCTCCTCAAACAATTGCTTCTCCTAAAATTACAACAAAATGACACAATCCCGCACCCAAACGTTGAATTACTTACTAGTGATAAGGGAGGCAGAAGAGATAATTTCTTGTATCTTCTTTTGGTGTGTGTATACTTAAATAATAGCTATTGTTCATCTGACCAACTGCCCCCTGCCCCTCGCTTCCCCAAACAAGGAGGCCAGTTTACATTCCAGGAAAAACAGTGTGGCCAGTGGCCACTAGAGAGCAGCAGAGATCTGCTCTTGGGCTCTGTTCTTGCAAGGAATACTCTTCAATGGAGGGTTTCAGTCCACCAAGGTTACCTCCTCTGTTCACTCAACCACGTCAGAGAGATCGACTCTGTTGTGTAGAGAAGATATTCCAGTCTAAGATCAAGACTGTTCCCAGAATAAACTCACTGGGTTACCAAAGAGAGAGTTTTAGCTGTAAAACTAAACTGTAGACTTTAGTGTTCCCATCAGTAAAATGGGGATAATAGTACCTAACTCACAGAGTTGTTGTGAGCACTAAGCCCAAAGATAACTAGCACTCAGTAGTCACTCCTCAAACAATGCCATACCCCATTACCAAACTAAAAAATTTTTTTCTATGTGTCTAAACTCTTTTAGAGAGTTTGGGATTAGGATTTCTTCAGATACCTGGTCTAGGACAGATTTAGTAATCAATCTTAGTTCTGGTTCCTTTTGAGCTCAGAGCGGGTTCACAGTGAGCCTTCCCATGGTGCCCTAGCTGCAGGCAATCACTCTCAAATAGCATTTCGCCGATGAAGAAGACGGGCTGCGAAAGATGATACAGCTAGTTAATGACAGAACTGATGTGAAAAGGAATTAAGGTCTTAAAGAATGTGATATTCCTAAATGTGATATTCCCTCTTGAAAGTAGAGGAGGTTGGTTTAAAACAGCAAAATTAGAAAATATGGTTTTATGAACTTGAAACCTCCAATGATCACTTTAACTGCATATGCATAAGCGAATTAGAAGTTTTAGGGTCTTGCTGTTTCCAAAACATTGGTCCTCAAGAAGGTTAATATTATCGCAACAAAGGTGAATTCCAAACTGTATATTCATTTGAATGTTCGGGCGAAATAAGCGATTACTGAGCCCCTGTTCTCGAGATGGTTTTGTGCTGGATTCTGTGGGAGATTCAGAGTCTATGGAGGAAGTGGTTCGGGATCCAGCACCCCAGCCACCATGTCAGTGATAAACCCAAGACACTTTCCTGTACCTATTATTCCCTGGTGGATTTTTCTGCAGAGAAAGGTAGCTGGAAGATGTAATTCACCAAAGTCTTCCGAAGAGTGAGTCATAGGGTTAAGACTAAAGTCATGATGCTAGAACGATCTTTCTTTTATTCACCCTCTGAGGGATGTCATAAATATCACCAACTATTGACTTTTCACTACCTGTTTTCTCTTTTTCTCTGGTTAATGATGCATTCAACTCGGCTTAATGGACAAAGTTACTCACTAATCACCAGGATAGACAAATAAACAAAAATGATCTACACTAAAAGCGTAATGTGGGGAAAATAAATTTAGAGTTTCGGTTGAATTAAGCTAAATATAAGTCAACCGTGGGATGTGGCAGGCAAGAGAGAGAACGCATCTGACATTGCTAATGCAGTCTCTGGAGGGAGGGACATGTTAGAGCAGTGGCCTTCAGTGTTATTGGAGTCACTGATTTCTTTGAAAATATGGAAGCTACGAAACGCTCCTTAGAAGAAGTCATGTACATACAAAGATTTGAATAGACTCTTGTGGAGTGAATCTTATTTGACTGCCAGGTACCATCAGTATTTAATTTCATATTCAGCAATTCCTATGTATGAACACTGTCCATGCCCATGAAAAAGTAATCACTCCTCTGTTCTCTCAACCCCCCTAAGAGTAGGTGTTTCGTGCAGCACAGAGACTCTAAATGACTCAAAGTAAAGAGCCTGCAGGAGAGGATTACGCCTGGGATTTCAGGGCGGCTCACATGGCCGGCTTTGCAGATCAGGCTTACTTTACACACAAGGTCAACAGAGGCAAGGATGGACTCCGATAGCCACAAGCTATAGGTGTAACCATCAGACCCAGAAAAGTTGAGGTTAAAAAGATGGGGTTAAAAAGATGGTTCCATTGAAATTTAATGAGATGCACGCTGAAATGTTTAGGGGAAAATATATGGATGTCTGCCACTTATTTGAAATACATCAAGAGGTAAGATGGGCTAGTGGATAAGTAGAAGTCAACTAAATAGCTAAAAAATAGGCAAATGTAGTAAAATGTTCATGGTGAAATCTAAATGGTGTTCACTGTGAAATTCGTCCATTTTTCTGTGTGAAAATTTTCCTATTAAAATTTGGAAAAAAATAAAATAATTTGGGTTCCACTCAACCAGGTTAATCCCAATGGCAATAACTAACTGAATGGAAATCTTCCATCATTATGGTTATTTCCAGGAAATCAAACTTGCAATGCAGATTGCACTTGCCATTAATCTTTTTGGAACCTGTCTCACTCTGTTCTTTAGTTCTGTGTGGCAGTCATTCATTAGAGAATCCAGTTTTCTAGAACAACGGTTTCTCCTCAGGTAGGCTCAGAGATGGGAAGTGGTACATATGGAGGATGTTTGCTGATCTAATTTTCTGGTGGGCAAACCATGGTGCAAATACGGTAGAAAGATCAAATGTTCATGAGCGTAAATGGGAAATGTTTCTATTTGTTTTTTGACAGCCTACAATCACTTGCTTTTAATCAAGATAAGTAAAACCAACCAATTCCACATTTAGTAAATTTGTCTCCCTTTCTTGTACCCTACACATATTAGTCATACCATGTCTACACTTAGGTCTCCTTTGTAAACGGACTGTTGGTTCTTTCATATTTCTCTGGGTTTCTGGGCAGAGGTCTATGAGGTTATGTCCTCCCTGCCCTGAAGCTTATCATCATCATGTTTAATTTTTATTGCATGTAACAGTAAAATATAATCCTTTATTATTGAACTGAGACCATAAATAAATCTTTTTTTAGCTTTATTTCATGGCACAATTTTAAACATTTATTTGCCCCCCCCCCTTTTTTTTAGAGATAAATTAAAAAAACTTTTTTGTTGGTCAGTTTTTTGAGAGAGAGAGACAGAGAGTGAGTGGGGAGTGAGAGAGTGACAGAGAGAGAGGGAGACACAGAATGTGAAGCAGGATCTGGGCTCTGAGCTGTCAGCACAGATCCCGATGCGGGGCTTCAACCCATAGACCTGAGCTGAAGTCGGATGCTTCACCAACCGAGCCATCCAAGCCGCCCCTACAAATAAACTTTAAACTTACAGAAGAGTCACAAAAATAATGGAGTTCCCACGTATTATATTCTCTGTGTTCCTTAGTGTTGGCGAGTTCAGTAACTAGTATGCACAAGACTTGACATTAGGAAGTTAACATTGGTACGATACTGTTAATACATCTGTGGACTTTGTTTTTATTTCATCAGTCTCTCCACAAATGCTCCCTCTCCCATGTGGGGTCCAGCCCGAGATCCCACATTGCATTTAGTTGTTACGTCTTTTCCGTAATCGATGACTGTATCTCAGTTCTTTGTTTTTCATGACCTGGAGACTTTAAAAAAGGATGGGGCCCTTGTTTTCTAGAATTTTTTTCTTTTTTTCAGTTTGTATCTGTCTGATGTTTCCTCATGATAACTGAGGTTACCTATTTGGGGCAAGAATAATACCACAGAAGTGATATTTTCTTCTCAGTATATAATAATTCAGGGGGTACACGATGTTGTCATATCTTATGGCTGTTGATGACTTCACACTAGGGTCATTTGGTTATCAGGGTCTTTGTCAAGTTTTTCCACTTTTAAGTTGCTACTTTTCCCTTTGTAATTAATAAGTAATTTAGGAGGAGATAGCTGGGGACTACACAGAGATCCTCTTACTCGCCAGGCTTTCTACTCACTCGTTTTAGCCTCTTTTCTTGATTCTTATCTATAGTGTCATTATTGTGTTGTCCCGTCTAAACGAGATTTCCTGTTTCCATCGTTCTTTTATTTATTTGGAATTCTACTGATTAATGGGAATTCGAATTAATGATTTATTATTAATTGGAATTCCATTGCAAGGTAGAGCTGACCCATCTTTCTCATTCATTTATATATATTCATATACTTACATAAGTATGGACTCACGGATCTTTACATTTATTCTCTGGGTTAAAATCCATCCCTATCATTATTTATTTTGATGTTCAAATTGTCCCAGACAATTTGAGCACTGGGGGATTCCTTCAAGCTGGCTCTCATGTCCTTTAAGTACACTCTCCTCATCATTATTTGAGAATCTCCTTACTTTCTGGCACCACAATACGTTCCAACATTTAGCTTGGCATTTCCTTGCTCCAGCTCTGGAGCCAACCAATTTCCCAAGGAGGTCTTCTTCCTCTTATTGAAGAATGGCATTGAGAAAGTAAAGTCTGGGTCCTGGATGTGCTCATGGCCAGCAGGTGCCATGTTTCTAGGCCCTTTCTGCCAGCAGCAGTAGAAAATAGAACATACACACATCTGTATCTCTACCCAGAAATATACATGAAACCATAAATTCAAACTGATCTCTCTGACTCAATGTGCTCTACCGACATTCTTCCAGCCTTCCTTCTTTAATTTGTGACTCCTTTCTGATAGTAGAAAATCACATTCTGATTGCCCATAATATGTTTTTTATTTGCCCCACCCTAGTATACACATGATCGATACTGTATACTGTTTACAGTTGCTAACCCAATTCCCTGAGAAAAATTTACCACGTAAAACACAATTTTATGTTCAGTGCTATTTGTTTTCGGCCTTACGGTATGTAGTCAAAATGCTGTTTTGTTTGTTTGTTTGTTTTTTGTTTGTTGATTTACGAGAGAGAGAGAGAGAGAGAGAGAGAGAGAGAGGAGGGGAGGGGCAGAGAGAGAGGGAGACACAGAATCTGAAGCAGGCACCAGGCTCCAGGCTCCGAGCTGTCAGCACAGAGCCTGATGCGGGGTTCGAACTCACAAACTGAGAGATCATGACCTGAGCTAAAGTTGGACGCTTAACTGACTGAGCCACCCAAGTGCCCCCTCCTGCTTGGTTGTAATGGTTTATTTATTAGGTATGTGCAACATAACCATGCTTTTCAGAGTAAGAGTTATGCAAAAAGATGCATTCAGGGGATTGGGATTCAAGCCCACCACTTGTTCTCTGTTCCCTGTTTTTTCCACTCATTGTCACCCCCATTCTGTAGGTACTAATCTTAATAGTTTCTGGTCTGTCTTTCTTATATTTCTTTTTTTTTTTTTTTAAAGAGAGTTCTTGTTTTTTTTTTTCTTTTTTTAAAAAAAATTTTAAAGTTTTATCTATTTATTTGGAGAGAGGGTGTGTGAGAGGGTAAGGGGCAGAGAGAAGAAGTGAGAAAATTCCAAGCAGGTTCTGTGCTGTCAGCGCAGAGCCCGACGCGGGGCTCAGTCCCATGAACCATGAGATCATGACCTGAGCCGAAGCCGAGAGTCAGACACTTAACCGACTGAGCCACCCAGACACCCAAGTTCTTCTTCTATTTCTTTCCCAAGAGGTGCATGCATACGTTTATGTTTTTATAAACTTTCTTACTGAATATACATCATATATATCACATATATATAATATTAGAGATATTAGTTATTGTGTGTGTGGTATCTTTTCCAAATATTTTCTTTGTTCTTTGACTTTTCTTCATTGACTATTCTGTTTGGAATGGCAGTGCCTCTCGGTTTACAGAGCACTGCCACATGCTTTTTAATAGCTGCATGGTACTCCAGTAACGGGAGCGTACCTCAGTTTACTCAACCACTCTCCAGGGTATGGTTTTTGTGTTGTTTCCAACATTTGTAACTTAGAAATCATGCTGTAATAAATAACCTTTAGAATATGCACTTGTGTATGGTCGGAGGCAGAGTTGCAGGGTAATTCCCTAGACGTGGGGTAACCCAGTCCACATGCACGTTCACATGCAAGTTCATTAGGTGTTGTCAGGTTCCCGGGCGTGTGTGTTCTCACGGGCAGCGTCTGAGCATGCGCATTTCCTCACAACACTGCTAACACATCCGTTCTTCCACATTTGATGTTTGTCAGCGTAATAGGCAAGAAACGGTATCTCAGTGTTATTTTAATTTGCATGTCTCTAATTGGGAGTGAATTTTAACATTTTCTTTGTGTGTAAGTATCACTTTGATATCTTTCTTGTGAACTGTTGATGTCCTTTTTCCTGCTTTGCTGTTAGGATTTTAATCTTTTGACGTTTTTAAGATTATCTATCTATCTAACTATCTATCTATCTGTCTATCTACCTATCTATCCACTTTTAATATTAGGGTTCTTAGTCATTGTGTGTGTGGTATCTTTTCCAGATATTTTCTTCCATTGGATCAATTGTCTTTTGACTTTGTTTTTGGTGGCTTTTCTCTATGCATAAATCTTAAAAATTCTATGCAATCACAATTATTTATCTTTTCTTTTATGGACTTTGGATTCTGAATCATAGTTAGAAAGCCTTCCTCTACATTGAGGTTAAAGGGGGATTCATTCATGTTTTCTTGGGAGACTTGTACCATTTCTTCTTCTTTCTCCCCTCCCCTCTCTTCCTCTTCCTCCACCCCCACTCCTTCTTTTTCTCCTTTTTTGCATTGAGATCGTTGATCTGTTTATCCATTTGGAGTTTTTTCTTCTGTACGGTGTGAGTTTTACAACTTTTTCTAAGTGATTGCACAACTGTCCCAGCACCATTTATTTAAAAGTCCATCATTGTTCCGGTGATTTAATGTGTCACCTTTGCTGTATGCTAACTTTTCACTGACATTTGTGTTGGTTTCTGGACTTTGTATTTTATTCGACTGGCTTGTTTATATATTCATACACCAGTCCCACTCTTTTTTAGTTACAGACACCATGTAGTATGGACTCATGCCTGGCAGGGCTAGCCCCTTGTTATTTTGTTCAGCCGACAATAAAATTTCAGATCTTTTCTCCCTTTCTTTTTCCTTTTGGTTTTCTTAGTCTCAGTTAATGCTCTTTATATTGAATTCAATTTTCTTATGTATGACTACCACATTACCTTCTTTTTGGTTAAGTTTGAGTTTACCCACACATATTCATTTTTTTCCTTTTATATTAAAGAAAACATACTAATAATGCATTCACAAAAATAAATAGTTCAAAAAATATTATTTAAAACAAAACAAAACAAACAAACCAAAAAACAAAAAACAAAAAAACAAAAACAGCAACAACCAGTCTCCCAATCTCTCTGTGCTTATTCTCACTCTGTTTTCATTTATCATATGGAACTTCCTTTTGTCCTTTTCACAACTTTTTCTTATATTTATTTTTATATACTAAATACTATAATGAGATCACAATTTCTTAATTTGATATCAAGAAATGGGAGAAATAGATGGTCTGGGCTTTTTGTTTGCTTTTTTAAATTACTTGAATATAAAAAATAATTACTGGGGCGCCTGGGTGGCTCAGTCGGTTAAGCGTCTGACTTTGGCTCAGGTTATGATCTCGCGGTTTGTGAGTTCGAGCCCTGTGTTGGGCTCTGTGCTGACAGCTCAGAGCCTGGAGCTTGCTTTGGATTCTGTGTCTCCCTCTCTCTCTGCTCCTTTCCTGCTCATGCTCTGTCTCTCTCTGTCTCTCAATAATAAATAAACGTTAAGAAAATAAAAAAAATAATTTCTTTACTAACTGATGATAATGTGAAAAAATATAAAGATGTTAGAATTCTTCATATGGGCTGTGAAACACATTTCACTTCAGATTTTCTTTTAAGCTGTTCCATAAAACAAAACGAAGCCATTATTTGATGACTTTCAATCATAGTAAGTACAGGCCTGGCTCTTCTTCTCTCTCCTTCATCCCAATCATCTTTGAACAGGAAAATCCCAAGACAGTACCATATATTTGCTTCTTTGAGGGTTATAGTTTTTCACATTTAGTTCAACTTTAGTTTCCAGTAATCTTTTCCTCCTCATAATTTGGAATACAGTCAATTTTAAAAATTTTTTTTAAATTTAAATTTTATTTTTTAAAATTCTCATCCAAATTAGTTATCATATAGTGCAACAATGATTTCAAGAGTAGATTTCTTAGTGCCCCTTGCCCATTTAGCCCATACCCCCTCCCACAACCCCTCCAGTAACCCTCTTTTGTTTTCCATATTTAAGAATGTCTTATGTTTTTGTCCCCTTCCTGTTTGTATATTATTTTTGCTTCACTTCCCTTATGTTCATCTGTTTTGTGTCTTAAATTCCTCATATGCGTGAAGTCTCATGGTATTTGTCTTTCTCTAATTTTGCTTAGCATAATACCCTCCAGTTCCATCCACGTAGTTGTAAGTGGCAAGATCTCATTCTTTTTGATTGCCGAGTAATACTCCATTGTATATATATACCACATCTTTTGTATCCATTCATCCATCGATGGACATTTGGGCTCTTTCCATACTTTGGCTATTGTTGATAGTGCTGCTATAAACATGGGGGTGCATGTGTCCCTTTGAAACAGCACACCTGTATCCCTTGGATAAATGCCTAGCAGTGCAATTGCTGGGTTGTAGTATAGTTCTATTTTTAGTTTTTTGAAGAACCTCCATATTGTTTTCCAGAGTGGCTGTACCAGCTTGCATTCCCACCAACAATGCAGAAGAGATCCTCTTTCTCCGCATCCTCGCCAACATCTGTTGTTGCTTGAGTTGTTAATGTTAGACATTCTGACAGGTGTGAGGTGGTATCTCATTGTGGTTTTTATTTGTATTTCCCTGATGATGAGTGATGTTGAACATTTTTTCATGTGTCGGTTGGCCATCTGGATGTTCTCTTTAGAGAAGTGTTATTCGTGTCTTTTGCTCATTTCTTCACTAGATAATTATTATTATTCTTCACTGGTATTGAGTTTGAAAAGTTCTTTATGGATTTTGGATACTAATCCTTTATCTGATACATTGTTTGCAAATGTCTTCTCCCATTCTCTCAGTTGCCTTTTAGTTTTGCTGATTGTTTCCTTTGCTGTGCAGAAGCTTTTTATTTTGATGAGGTCCCAATAGTTCATTTTTGCTTTTGTTTCCCTTGCCTCTGGAGACGTGTTGAGCAAGAAGTTGCTGCGGGCAAGATCAAAGAGGTTTTTGCCTGCTTTCTCCTTGAGGATTTTTATGGCTTCTTGTCTTCCATTTAGGTCTTTCATCCATTTTGAGTTTTTGTGTATGGTGTAAGAAAGTGGTCCAGGTTCATTCTTCTGCATGTAACTGTCCAGTTTTCCCAGCACCACTTGCTGAAGAGAATGTCTTGATTCCATTGGATATTCTTTACTACTTTGTCAAAAATTAGTTGGCCATACATTTGTGGATCCATTTCTGGGTTCTCTGTTTTGTTCCATTGATTGGAGTGTCTGTTTTTATGCCAGTACCATACTGCCTTGATGTTTATAGCTTTGTAGTATAGCTTGAAGTCTGGGATTGTGATGCCTCCTGCTTTGCTTTTCTTTTTCAAGATTGCTTTGGCTATTTGGAGTCTTTTCTGGTTCCATACAAATTTTACGATTATTTGTTCTAGCTCTGTGAACAATGCTGGTGTTATTTTGATAGGGATTGCATTGAATATGTAGATTCCTTTGGGTGGTATCGACATTTTAACAATATTTGTTCTTCCTATCCAGGAGCATGGAATCTTTTTCCATTTTTTTGTGTCTTTTTCAGTTTCTTTCACAAGCTTTCTATAGTTTTCAGTGTATAGATTTTTCACCTCTTTGGTTAGATTTATTCCTAGGTATTTTATGTTTTTTGGTGCATGTAAGTGGGGTCAATTCCTTGATTTCTCTTTCTGTTGCTTCATTGTTGGTGTATAAGAAAGCAACTGATTTCTGTGCATTGATTTTATATCCTGAAACTTTGCTGAATTCACGAATCAGTTCTTGCAGTTTTTTGGTGGACTCTTTTTGGTTTTCCATATAGAGTATCATGTCATCTGCAAAGAGTGAAAGTTTGACCTCCTCCTGGCTGATTTGGATGCCTTTTATTTCTTTGTGTTGTCTGATTGCAGAGGCTAAGACTTCCAATACTATGTTGAATAACAGAGGTGAGAGTGGACATCCCTGTCTTGTTCCTGACCTTAGGGGGAAAGCTCTCACTTTTTCCCCATTGAGGGTGATATTAACATTGGGTCTTTCATATATGGCTTTTATGATCTTGAGGTATGATCCTTCTATCCCTACTTTCTTGGTTTTTTTTTTTTCAAGAATGGATGCTGTATTTTGTCAAATGTTTTCTCTGCATCTATTGAGAGGATCATATGGTTCTTGTCCTTTCTTTTATTGATGTGATGAATCACATTGATTGTTATGTAAATATTGAACCAGCCTTGCATCCCAGGTATAAATCCCACTTGGTCGTGGTGAATAATTTTTTTAATGTATTGTTGGATCTGGTTGGCTAATATCTTGTTGAGGATTTTTGCATCCATGTTCATCAGGGAAATTGGTCTATAGTTCTCTTTTTTAGTGGGGTCTCTGTCTGGTTTTGGAAGCAATGTAATGCTGACTTCATAGAAAGAGTTTGGAAGCTTTCCTTCCATTTCTATTTTTTGGAACCGCTTCAAGAGATGAGGTGTTAACTCGTCCTTAAATGTTTGGTAGAGTTCCCTTGGAAAGCCATCTGGCCCTGGACTCTTGTTTTTTGGGAGATTTTGATTACTAATTCAATTTCTTTACTGGTTATGGGTCTGTTCAAATTTTCTATTTCTTCCTGTTACAGTTTTGGTAGTTTATATGTTTCTAGGAATTTGTCCATTTCTTCCAGATTGCCCATTTTATTGGCATATAATTGCTCATAATATTCTTTTATTATTGTGTTTATTTCTGCTGTGTTGGTTGTGATCTCTCCTTGTTCATTCTTGATTTTATTTATTTGGGTCCTTTCCTTTGTCTTTTTGATCAAACTGGCTAGTAGTTTATCAATTTTGTTAATTCTTTCAAAGAACCAGATTCTGGTTTCATTGATCTGTTCTACTGGTTTTTTTTTTTTGTTTGTTTGTTTGTTTTGTTTTTTTTTGTTTTTTTTTTTTTTTTTGTTTTTTTGGTTTCAATAGCATTAATTTCTGCTCTCATCTTCATTATTTCCTGTCTTCTGCTGGTTTGGGTTTTATTTGCTGTTCTTTTTCCAGATCTTTAATGCATAAGGTTAGGTTGTGTATCTGAGATCTTTCTTCCTTCTTTAGGAAGGTCTGGACTGGATTGCTATATACTTTCCTCTTATGTCCACCTTTCCTGTGTCCCAGAGGTTTTGGGTTGTGGTATTATCATTTTCATTGGCTTCTGTGAACTTTTTAATTTCCTCTTTAACTTCTTGCTTAGCGCATTCATTCTTTAGTAGGATGTTCTTTAGTCTCTAAGTTTTTGTTACCTTTCCAAGTTTTTTCTTGTGGTTGATTCGAGTTTCATAGTGTTGTCATCTGAAAATATGCACGGAATGGTCTTGATCTTTTTGTACTTGTTGAAGGCTTATTTGTGTCCCAGTATGTGATCCGTTCTGGAGAACATTCCATGTGCACTGGAGAAGAATGTATATTCCCCTGCTTTAGGATGAAATGTTCTGAAATATCTGTTAAGTCCATCTAAGTCATTCAAAGACATTGTTTCCTTGTTGATTTTTTGATTAGACGATCTGTCCATTGCTGTGAGTGGGGTGTTGAAGTCCCCTACTCTTACAGTATTACTATCAATGAGTTTCTTTATGTTTGTGATTAATTGATTTATATATTTGGGTTCTCACACATTTGGCTCATAAATGTTTACAATTGTTAGGTCTTCTTGGTCTATAGACCCCTTAATTAAGATATAATGCCCTTCTTCGTTTCTTGATACACTCTTTATTTTAAAGGCTAGATTGTCTGATATAAGTATGGCTACTCCGGCTTTCTTTTGTTGACCATTAGCATGATAGATGGTTCTCCATCCCCTCACTTTCAATCTGAAGGTGTCTTTAGGTCTAAAGTGGGTCTCTTGTAAATAGCATATAGATGGATCTTGTTTTCTTACCCATTCTGTTACCCTATGTCTTTTCATTGGAGCATTTAGTCCACTGATGTTTAGAGTGAGTACTGAAAGATATGAATTTATTGCCATTATGTTGCTTGTAGAGTTGGAGTTTCTGGTGGTGTTCTCTGGTCTTTTCTAGTCTTTGTTGCTTTTGGTATTTATATACATATATATATATATTTTTCATTTTTTCTCCCCTCAGAGAGTCCCCCTTAAAATTTCTTGCAGGGTTGGTTTAGTGGTCACAAACTCCTTTAACTTTTGTTTGTCTGGGAAATTTTTATCTCTCCTGCTACTTTGAATCACAGCCTTGCTGGATAAAGAATTCTTGGCTGCATATTTTTCTGACTCAGCACACTGGATATATCCTGCCACTCTTTTCTGGCCTGCCAAGTTTCTGTGGACAGGTCTGCTGCAAACCTGATCTGTCTTCCCTTGTAGGTTAAGGACTTTTTTTTCCCTTGCTGCTTTCACGATTCTCTCCTTGCCTGAGTATTTTGTGAATTTGACTATGATATGCCTTGTTGATGGTTGGTTTTTGTTGAATCTAATGGGAGTCCTCTGTGCTTCCTGGATTTTGATGTCCGTGTCTTTCCCCAGGTTAGGAAAGTTTTCCGCTACGATTTGCTCACATAACCATTCTACCCCTATTTCTCTCTCTTCCTCTTCTGGGACCCCTATGATTCGGATGTTCCTTTTTAATGAGTCACTGATTTCTCTAATTCTTAAATTGTGCTCTTTTGCCTTAATCTCCCTCTCTTTTTCTGCTTCATTATTCTTCATAAGTTTGTCCTCTATATCACTGATTCTCTGTTCTGCCTCATCCACCCTTGTTGCTGTGGCCTTCATTCGAGATTGCAGCTCAGTTATAGCCTTTTTTAATTTCATCCTGACTAGCTATTAGTTCTTTTATCTCCGCAGAAAGGGATTCTAATCTATTTTCTTTTTTTGGTTTTAATGTTTATTTATTTTTGAGACAGAGAGAGCTTGAACAGGTGAGGGACACAGAGAGAGGGAGAAACAGAATCTGAAACAACCTCCAGGCTCTGACCTATCAGCACACAGCCCGACGCAGGGCTCAATCCCACAAACTGTGAGATCATGACCTGAGCCAAAGTCGGATGCCTAACTGACTGAGCCACCCAGGCACTCCTGTAATCTGTTTTCGACTCCAGCTAGTATTCTTATTATTGTGACTCTAAATTCTGGTTCAAACATCTTACTAATATCTGTGTTGGTGAAGTCCCTGGCAGTTGTTTCTTCCTGCTCTTTCTTTTGGGGTGAATTCCTTCATTTTGTCATTTTGGAAGGAGAAAAGGAATTAATGAGGTAAAAAAATTAAAATTAAAAAATTCAGATTAAAAAATATTAAAAAATTAAACACACACACACACACACACAAAATCAAATAAATGATGCTAGATCCTAGGTGTGTTTTAGTCTGGGTGTTGAAAGGGCCTGATAGATTAGAGAAAAAAGGGGAAAGAAAAAAAAAGGAAATTGTTTGAAAATTTGAAAAAATGAATACACTGAAGTAGACTAAAATGAAATGATGGAAGTAAAATAGAATTTGAAAAAATTTACACAAAAAGTAAAAATATAGTAGAAAAAAATTAAAGAGAAATATTTTTTATAAAAATTGAAAATAAAAATGAATTATTTCTCTTTCTGTATGCAAGAAAAAGAAAAGAAATGAAAAAGAGAAAAAAGAAAAAATAAAAAAAAAGAAAAGAAAGATAATTGAATAAATGGACCAGCGAACAGACTGAAATACTACTGAAATTACTTTCTTTTCTCCTAGAAGTCAAACTATGAAGTGCTTTATACTCCATAAACTAAGCAGGCAGAGAGACTTATGTTCCTGAAAAGCGAGGTTGGCCCAGTTGGGTGGGGCTTAGTGTAACGGCTCTGTTCTCCACTAGATGGCTCAGCTTAGCTTACTGGGATGGATTGTTGTGGTGCTTGTAGGTGTGTATGTGTGTGCATGGGATCGGTGAAAATGGCGTCACCCAGCTACCCAGTCTCTAGTACTGGAACTCTGCTCTCCCCGATCAGCAATCGTGCACCTGTCCTTTATCTTCGGCTTCTGTCCACTCCCCACTTTTACGCTGTCCGTGACCAAGCCCCAAGCAGCTCCTCCCTCCTGAGTTTTGTCTCAGATGCGGCTGTGTTTCCTGACCTCTTCTTTTTTTTGGGGGGGGGGGTCTTTTTTTTTCAATATATGAAATTTATTGTCAAATTGGTTTCCATACAACACCCAGTGCTCGTCCCAAAAGGTGCCCTCCTCAATACCCATCACCCACTCTCCCCTCCCTCCCATCCCCCACCAACCCTCAGTTTGTTCTCAGTTTTTAAGAGTCTCTTATGCTTTGGCTCTCTCCCACTCTAACCTCTTTTTTTTTTTTTCCTTCCCCTCCCCCATGGGTTTCTGTTAAGTTTCTCAGGATCCACGTAAGAGTGGAACCATATGGTATCTGTCTTTCTCTGTATGGCTTATTTCACTTAGCATCACACTCTCCAGTTCCATCCACGTTGCTACAAAGGGCCATATTTCGTTCTTTCTCATTGCCATGTAGTACTCCATTGTGTATATAAACCAGAACTTCTTTATCCATTCATCAGTTGATGGACATTTAGGCTCTTTCCATAATTTGGCTATTGTTGAGAGTGCTGCTATAAACGTTGGGGTACAAGTGCCCCTCTGCATCAGTACTCCTGTATCCCTTGGGTAAATTCCTAGCAGTGCTATTGCTGGGTCATAGGGTAGGTCTATTTTTAATTTTCTGAGGAACCTCCACACTGTTTTCCAGAGTGGCTGCACCAATTTGCATTCCCACCAACAGTGCAAGAGGGTTCCCGTTTCCTGACCTCTTACTTCTGAGGGACTGCGGCTTTGACCTGTTCTACCACTCTGTAGGAGGGTCTCACTGAGCAATGGCTGGGTGCTGGTTGCACCCAGGAACATTTGTGGGACTGCGTGGCTGCTGATGTTGATGTGGTTGTTCTCCCGGGTCCACTGGGGCCTTGCCTTTGGGGGACCCACATAGCCTCTATCAGGTGTCCTTCCAGCAGGGGAACCTCCTCTCCCCGTGTAGCCGGAGAACCTCATGGACCCCCCTCTGCTCCTGGGGATTCGCCCTTCCCACCAGAACACTGGCAGGTAACAAGCTGTGGATTTCAGACTCTGCGCTCCCTTTGTTTATAGTCTTAATGGAATTTAAACCCTCTCCTTTCTCCCTTTTTAGTTCAGTCCCTGCTGCTATTTCCATTTTTCCACTTTCTCTCCAGCTGCTTTTGGGGGGGGGGTGCTTTTCCATCTCCCATCCCCCATCTCTGTCCTCTCTCCCTATGCAAAAGCGGCTATCTGCCCTCCATGACTTCTCCAGTTCACCTCTCTGCACGGCGTACCTGCTGAATTCTGAGAGTCAGGTTGTGCAGATCATTGTGTTAATCCTTAGATGAGTTTTCTAGGTGTGCGGGATGGTTTAGTGTTGGTCTGGCTGTATTTCATGGATGCTAGACACACAGAAAACTTCCATGCTGTTCCGCCATCTTGGCTCCTTCCCCCATAGTCAAATTTATTGTTGTTCGTGTCATTGATTTGGATTTTAACCAAAATGCTTACGCTGTATTTCAGTTCCTGAAATTATTGGTGACCACTGATTCCTCCCATGAAAGATAAGGAAATTAGTTCACTTTCAATGACTCACGATATACCTGCTAGCCCTTTCCACTTTCTGTTTTTTATTGGTAGATTCAAGAGTTTTTATTACAGTTCATTATAATTAAAATAATAAATACTTATAATGAACTATAATAAAACTATAATAAACTATAATGGTATAATAAATACTATACTAAAACTAAAATGCTATAATAAACTATAACATAATACTATAATATAAAACTATAATAAATGTCTCTTTTTTTCCAAGAATTAAAATATTATATTCAGTCCTGTAATCATAGTCAAAAGAGCTATCTAGACTAAAATTTCGCTGCAATTGTTTAAGGTCTTTCAAACTCTTTCGTATGGAAATTTGTCCATTTGTGATTTATTTATCTTTTCATCTTGATTAGCAGGGTTACACCATTATGGTATTTTAGAGAAAGATGTGTATTAATTGTGCTTCATGAATGCCTGCATAGTTGAGAACTTCCTTCTGGTATTGTCACAAAAGATGAAAACTAAATTGGGGAAAGTTTTTGGATCACAGGTCCCTTTATTTTTCCAGATTGTAGTGTGCTGCTTCCATTGGTTTCTGCCATCAATGTTTGTTAGAAGAAATCTGTGGCTGGTTTTGAAATTCAATAATTTATTTAAAAATTAAGGTATACTTTTCAGTTTTTATAAATGTTACTCAGAGTGTGATGATTCTTTTAAATCTGCATTCATAAGCTACTTTAGTTCAGGAACAGTCCCGTCGATTAGGTCTTTCATTGTATGTGCACTGGCTGTTTTGCTGCCTTTCTCTTTAGGGCCAAAGAACTGTGGTCCCTGTGGTGAGTTTCCCATTTATACCTTCTTCTTCTGTGTGCCTTGAATTTTTCCTTTTTTGAAAAAATTATGCTTGATTTCTTTTACTGTTTATTTATTTTTGAGAGAGAGAGAGAGAGAAAACAAGTGGAGGAGGGGTAGAGAGAGAGGGAGACAGGGAATCCAAAGCAGGCTCCAAGCTCTAAGCTGTCAGCCCAGAGCCCGACGTGGGGCTCGAAATCATGGATTGTGAGATCATGACATGAGCCAAAGTCAGACACTTACCTGACTGAGCCACCCAGGCACCCCTATTATGCTTGATTTTTTTTAAAGCCAGTACTATACTATTTTTCTCCCTTGTGTGCTCATTCAGCCTTCTGTTGCTGCTGTTTTGTTGTAATTCCACCGAAAACTGTTTTATTATTTCCTCTTCATCTGGATTTACGGAATATATGTTTCTTTAATATCCTTGAAGATATGAAGCAGTGTTGCTGAATATTTCTTTTCTTTCCTGGAAGTACGTTTGATTACTGTCTTTATTCTCATTTATATGTTCTTTCTCTATTTCTTTTCTTTTCTTTTCTTCCCTTTTCTTTTCTCTTCCCTTCTTTTCTTTCTCTGTGTGTATGTTATCGTCCTTGTGGATGATTTTTGCATATGCTTCTTCTCCCCCTTTAAAAGCTTTTATTCATTTCTTGAGTGTTGACTGTTCTATCCAGGTCTTTTGTTGATCCGCAAACCGCGCATAGATTTATTTTGGTTTGCTTCTTTGGTTTTCCTGGGCAGTATTCAATTATTTCCTTAGGGCCCAAGCATGGATGGTGGGAAAGTATTTGGTAGGTTTTTTTCCCCCTGTTCTGTCATTTGGCGGTTTCACACGGTTATGTATAAGAAAATCTGGGGTCTGAGAAGCTGGAAGTGAAGACAAGGTCAAGAGGGGCTAGAGAAATCCTCTCATTGTTCCCTCACCCTATTTTTTGGTTTATTGTATTCAGCTTTTGGAGGAGAATGCAACCATCATCTTTTCCCCAGGGCTTTTTCTCTCTGCTTCTTTATTGTTTTGAAGTTTATTTATCTTTTGCTGTTCAGTGCCTGTGTGCACACAGGAGAAGAAAAAGGAGAGAGGAAGAGAGAGGAGCATCTTGCTGGATTGTATTTTTTAGGTTGAAACCCATCCCTCAATCCTCTCTGTGTGTTCTATGTAAAGCCTAATCCAGTGCCTTTCTTAAAGTAATAGTAGCACCAGGTTATAGTGGTAGTAACACTAACTATATACGGACTACCGATTCTGCCAGGCATGTTACTAAACACTCTTATGTAGAATGTTTTATGTTACATTCTCAACAATCTTAATGACATAGTTACCATTATTGACCAATTATATATAAGACAAATTTACCAGAAGACTACCTTGCCAATAAATGGAGAAACCAGAGACTGACCCCAAAGCTGATGCTCTCAACCTGTGTGTATCCCTTTGAAACCAAAGGCCTTCAAGTAAGATGTCTCATGCTCCAAGGCCTTTTCTTTCTTTTCATTTTGTGCAGAAGGCTCTGTGAATCCCCTTTCGAATATTCCCCTTGAGGAGTGTGCCCGAGTGCCTCAGTTCTCCAGAGCTTGGCCCAAAAAGGGCTCCTGTTCTCAGAGAAGAACCAGACTGGAATTCCCCTGAGGAAAAAGTGTAAGGCCACTTTGTTATTTCTTAGAATTTTCGATGGCACTAGCAATCCAAACTCTGGTGGCCTGGAGCCAGCCTTGGAGGCTGCGGCGGGAGCAGCCTTGGAAGAACCTGATGCTTTCCTCCCACAACACGCACAATCCAGAAGATTTATCCCCGGAGGATGGGTGCAGACACTTGGGCTTTTACTGGCAGTTTGGTACGTTAGAGTTTGTCTCGCTCGATTAGGTCTTGCTTTCTTCAGCATGTAGTTGATCTCAGGGAGGCAGGTTAGTCTGGGTCCATTCTCACTCAGCAGAGAAAACAGGAACATGGAATGTGTGTGCCCTCAATTTGGTGTCATCTTGCTGACTAAGTTAGTGTGTGTTCTTCAATATGGTGAAAGGAGATGTTACATATATATATATATATACACACACACACACACACACACATATATAAATACATATATACATCTATATTTAAATGTAAATATAGATGTATACATGTAAATGTATACATATGTAAATGTATATATGTGTGAATGTATATACATGTAAATGTATACATATGTAAATGTAAATATATATGTATACATATATATGTAAATACGTGACTATATATGAATGTATACCATAAATATATGTTTACATATATATGTAAAATTTCAGGGTGTTTAATATAGAAAATTTAGGAAGTACATAAATGCAGTCATGATTCCATTAACCAAGGATATCCACACTCTTATTTTGATGAATCCTGTGTTTTTTTCTACTTGCATATTTGTGTATATTATATTTACCTAACATGGATAAATTCTTTAAAATATTAATATGTGTATCAACTGATTTGTGAGCCAACTTCATTTTATAGAATGCCTGTCAAAGCGACCTGAGACTAGATTATATGGGTATGCTATTATTTCTTTACCAGCTAGGACCTTTTTCATCCTGTCAGTTTATAGCGTTCTCCATGAGACAAGAGGATTCTGCTCGGGACCCTCAGGGACATATGCTTCTTCCTTTAGACCTTGACTTTCTTCCTTTGACCTTCCCATTGCGTTGAATTCTAACAGGATCTGCAAGGGCAGTGCTGCCCTGGGCACCTTCAAGGGATTAGGGTTTTCTCAGGATGGCAGTCCAGAAAGGGGAAACAAACAACTTGGGTGTATAGATTGAAGTCTTCAAAGGATCAGCTCATTGAAGAAATGGGAAGTCATTTCAACTACTTCTGTTAACAAGAAGGAGAAAAGTAGGGGAGAAAGAAGAGAGAGAGGGAGGGAGGGAGATGAAGTGAGACCGAGGCTTCACTTGTTAGCTGGAACTTCCTTTAAGCTTTTCACGAGCTTGGGAATGGAAGCCCTGTTCAGGGCAGCACAGAGGAGTGATATTAATAACTGAGGGCAGATAATAATAGAAATAATTGCACAGACTTTTAATAGCACTTACTAGGGGCCGCATTTCATACTTGCAGTAATCTGTGGTGGCAGGTTTTATCGTTAAATCCCTATTTTCCAGGGAGGAAATGGAGGCACTCAGAAAGAAGTACAGAGCTCCCATGCTCAGAGTGGGAGAGCGTGACCCAGGCCTCCCCTGTCACAGACTCAAACAGAGGGAGGTGCTTCAGTGAACTCACCAAACAGTCTGCCATGCCTGAAGCTGTGGGGGCTGCAGGGCCGGAAGCCCTCCCGTCTGCTGACAAAATGTCCTGAGAGTCCGGCTCCGGTGGTCTTGGCGACCGTCTGTCACTCAGAAATGGGGACCAAAATGCCTGTCATGCTCCAGAAACCCCAAACGTTGCCCTGTTGTAAGAAGGGCAGAATGAGTCAAGGATCGACTTTTAAAAATTCACATACACTTCTCATCCCTTTTGGACCCTTTGACCCATCCCTCTTGTCTTCCAAAATACTTCTCTTGAAGCTTTTTGAAGAAACCAATGTCTGAAGTTCACGCTTAATTTCAAAATGGCCACTCACTGTGGCGCCAGATGGCTTCTAAAGTGGAGCCACGTGGGCGCTGGAGGCTGTGAAGAACTGAGGCTGCTTTGATGACGAAGTGTTATTTCTGTCCTGGAAGGTGATGTTTGTGTTGAGATTTTCCCGAGTGTGTGGAGAGGTGGAGGGAGCTGGAGCTGTGGTTAGGCCCAGGCTTATCCTGTCTCAGGGCCTAATGCCACAAGCTGCTGGACACTTGGTTGTAACAGAAGTGAGGTCGCTCCTAGGTCTCCTTTGGGTGATGCAAGTGTGGCTTCTTTGTAAAACTGGGCAGGGGCTGTGGGAGGGAGGAGTGTTCTGTAAAGTGATTATAGCATCATTCCCTTAAAAACCCTCAAAGAACCAGGGGGACTTACGGAAAGGACGTTTTGGTTAGTTGGCTTCTCAAGCTTACAGAAATTTAAGCAGAAGATTATTTATTTCAGCCAACATTGAGACACTTTTTTTTAAAGCAAGGGCATTATAGAAACCCTTACTGGATCTTTGTTTTGTCCTTGGAAATTTGTTGCACCTGAGAACCATCTTTCTGAACTTGATTTTCATTCTGTAGTAATATAGTTGTAGAGGGTCTAGGATAAATGGCTGAATGTGTACAAATCCCAGGTTATCCCGAGAACTCAGATTACAAATAATTTCTGACACAAACTTGTTTTTGCTGCCATTGCTTTAAAGCGGTGTGGTCTAAGAGGATGGAATGAGCACAGGAGCCGGATACACAAATCAGGGCCCCAGTTCCTGCTCTGCCAGAGGCAACTGATGGCGGGCGGAGGGTGAACAAGCAGCCTCCTTGGGCCTCGCGTTCTTCTTCAGTAAAATGAGGAGTTGCACCAGAAGATTTGTAAGGAATTCTCTAGCAGTATTATTTGATGATTTATGATTTGGGGGTAAGAAGAGAGAAGGAAGAAGGAAGGAAGGAAAGAAGGAAGGGAAGAGGGATAGAAGGGGGAAGGAAGGAAGGGAGGAAGAAAGGAGGAAGAGAGCAAAGGAAGGGGGAAGGAAGGAAAGATAGATAGATGGAAGGAAGGAAAGATGGATAGATGGAAGGAAGGAAAAAAGGAAAGATGGAAGGAAGGAGAAAGGAAGAGAGGGTAGAAAAAAAGGAATGAAAGAAGGGAGGGAGAGAAGGAAATGGGAGAGGAGGTAGAAAGGACATGAAAAGAAATGACAGATTCAGATCAGTTATCTGCTTGTAACAGGGACCATGTGCATGACTATTCAGACCTTCCCCCCCTTGCCGCTTAATGGGGATGAATCCTTAGATGCCCAGCCAACTGTCTAGCCATGATTCCTTCTGGCCGAGCAGGGTAGACATCTTTAGCTGCACCACTGGGATTGTCTGAGAAAGACTAGATTGATCCACATTAGGAAGGGTAACAAACCAAATCAAGAAAAATACATTTTGGAGGGAGAGATTGTCAAGTAGCTCCTGGGTAGATTTTGGGGGAAGAGATGGGTAGAGGATATTTAGGAAATTTCCCTATGTGTGCCATGAAGATGTAAACCATGTTTCCCACTCTTCCAGATTTCAGGATGCGTTTAAATTGCTTCTCAGTGGTCTGTATATATTCAATTTGTGCCTCAGGTTGTGCTAAGCCCAGTCGCATTTTGTCTGTGTTAGGAGGCTCTGCTGGCTGGGAACGAGAGAAAGAAGACACATTTGAGCCCTCATGGTGCATCCAGACAACACTTGGGTTGTGCATTTTTTTGGGGGGGGGGGTACTTTCAGGAAAATGAAACTGCAGGAAAAT
The DNA here is from genome assembly GCF_027475565.1 of Acinonyx jubatus. NCBI lineage: Eukaryota > Metazoa > Chordata > Mammalia > Carnivora > Felidae > Acinonyx > Acinonyx jubatus. The sequence continues at coordinate 128,820,007 of NC_069386.1, read as the reverse complement.
GTAGAATTACAAAGGCAAGATGCCATTTTGAGAATGACAAGCCGGAGTAGCGGGCCTTAGCTGGTGGTGGGAAAATAAAGTTTGCTGCTGCTGTCGCTGTATTGCTCTTAAGGGAGAAGTTTTCTTCTTTTGATCGCCCGGCTGCCTTGCTTAATACTGAAAGTTCCAATCGGGGAGATGCTCCCAGGAAGGATTGGCAGGAAAGCGCTGACAGAGTGGAGCAGGGAGAGAAGAGCCCTCCCATCCCCGGCTGAAATGGTCCCCCAGAGACGCTGGGTGGCGCTGCTGAAGGTGTCTGCTCTTGACCACTGCACCCCAGGAGCCCCCAGCCTCTCAGGCTCCGCTCAGGGTGGCTGCTTCTGGCCCCAAGATGCTCAAGACCAGCAAAGGGAAAGGAAGCAGAGAAGATTTTTTTTTCTTTTTCTTTTTCTTTTTCTTTTTTTTTTTTTTTTTTGGTTCTCTGGTGATTTGAGGGTCCTCTCCAGCTGTGAGGGTGTCTAACCTGGTTAAAAGCTAACAGATTGCTGTGCACGCGTGACAATTACAATGAGATAAAATCATTTATAAACACGATTCTAAATAAAGATGCCCCAGCTGTTGGTGGCTCTTGCGAAGGCATCAGATTCGCAGTCAGAGCGTAGGGGTTTGTTGCTCTGGGCTCAAATGTTCTTGTAACTGTCTCATTTTTTTTCCCCTTGGATTTCTGTGGGGTTTGTATTTCACTTTTAAAACAGATCTGCTTCTGGAAGGATGATTTGAGTTGAGAGATGTGCTGAGGGATGGGGATTAGCAGACTCGGTGCCCTCCGATATAGAAATTATTGGGGAGGAAATACACATCTCCCTTGCACATTTTCTCAGATCACGAACAAGCAGCAAAGATAGCCATCCGATGATGTGGGTATTTCAGCCACAATATTCATGTCGCTGAGATGAAAGGCAAGCCAAACGCTTTACTAGCGTGTATCTGTTGAAGAAGGTGGTTCCATTCAGTTTTGCCAAATGTTCAGATTTGTCCTGGGCTTATAATTTACAGTATACATACTTAACCAAGGCAAGGCAGTGTCTTTCAAACAGAAATAAGAGTACCATTGCTGCACATGTGTGAAAATATAAAATAAAGCTACTTGTTAATAACCACGTATTCCGATAAACAAATTTTAGTAAGTTTGAAATAGCATTTTTTACTCACCTTAAAGGCATATAAGAATGTGGATGAGTTTTTTTTAATAGTTTATTTTTTTTTACTCTCCTTTTAGCTGCAAGCTAACTCGACACTCACAGAAAAATCTCACAGGATAGATGTTATATGAAATTTCATATCTTCTTCCCTGGAGTTGAGACTTTTGATGTTCACACCATTCCTCTACATATTATAACCTCTGCTTTGTAACTAAATTGAATGTGCTCCCTATAGAGAGTATACTAGATCGAATTTTGCAATTTAATATAGTAGCTGAGAGCAAATCCCAGGTGTTCATCTGTAGGTAAATACTTAGGAGATGCGTGGAAAATCAAAGTTTACTTTATACCTACAAATGTGTTCTCCAATGCTTTGCCAAACCCAGGACAAAGCCTCTTGACTATTTGGGCTGGTGAGGCCTGTGAGACAGGAATCCTTTCTAGATTTGGAGCACCATTGGGGTCTGTTCCAAGGCAGGATCCAGAAGCTGGGCACCCCAGGAGCCATGCTGACTAAGGACAGTAAAGACAACATCAGAATAGGACAGTCAGAATAAAGACCCCCGAGAAGCTGCGGGCAGGACCCCCAGGGGTTAGAGGCAGCTGTGAATGTTGAATGACACACAGAGTAGGAAGTTCTTGGTGACCCAGAGGCACTAAATGGGGCCGAAGGAAGGGTTTGATGTGAGCAAAGTGACAATTTCACTTTTTAAATTAAATTAAAAAATTTTTTTTTCTGTTTATAGAAGCGTCACCTGCTTACTGAATAAAACTTGGAAAGTACAGAAAACTCGCAAGTAGAGAAAAGAAATTGTACACGATCTCTATCTCTTCCCCCAACTGTAGTTAACACTTTTGAATGTTGTATACTCAGTGTCCTTCCTTTAATTCATTTCCTCAATCTTGTATACCTAGGTACGATCGTATCATGTATGTGTATGCAACTGTAGAGCATCGTTTCCTCTTAATTCTACTCATTTATTCAACATTCAGGAAGCATTGGCCACATGAATGCTGAAAGTTCTAGGCCCTGGGGTTCAAAAATGAGCAGTACAGTGTTCTACCCCTTAGGCTAAGGGGAATAAGACCAGACCCAGCTCTGAGACAACTCCCCTGGGCAGAGAGAGAGGGAGAGAGGGAATCCCAAGCAGGCTCCATGCCTAATGTGGAGCCCAACGTGGGTCTTGCTCCCATGAAGCACGAGATCGTGACCTGAGCTGAAATCAAGAGTTAAGATGCTTAACCTACTGAGCCATCCGGGCACCCTATGAAATGCATGTTTTAAAGCTCATGTTTAGTGAGTGGTTGGTATAGCATTGGGCTGCTTTTCACAACCCATTTTAGTGATGAGAGGTCAATTCTCTGAGCAGATTTCGTGGTTCAGGAGTGTTCGCAACACGTCCATTATATTTGCCAGTTATCAGAAGCGTAGACATTTCATATAGTTAATAAAGCATGGGTAAGAGCTGCCCACATGGCGAAGGGTGATGTAAATCAGCTGTTAACATGTATGGGATGCTTGTGATCTGGTAGGCGCTGAGCTAATTTCTTCACATAAATGAGCTCCTGTAATCCTTGCTGCAATCTCATGAGGTAGGCTGTATTATCACCCCCATTTCACAGATGAAGACACTGAGAATTACAGAAGTTAAATAATTTTCCAGGGTCACACATCTATTACATCAAGATCTATGAATCTGGCAGTCTAAACGTAGAGTCTACATTCTTTTCTTTAAAAAAAATTTTAATTTATTTTAAGAGAGAGAGCAGGGGAGGGTGGGAGAGAGGAAGAAAGAGAATCCCAAGGAGGCTCTGTGCTGTCAGTTCTCAGAGCCTGCTGTGGGGCTTGAACCCACAAACTGTGAAGTCATGACCTGAGCCAAAATCAAGAGTCGGATGCTTACCCGACTGAGCCCTTCAGGTGCCCGTAGGTCTACATTCTTATATTTCAGGATGATATATTCAGTGTGATGCCATTTATGTCTTAAAAAATACTTCACAAAATGACACCCAAATGACTTCTGTGAGTATGTAGATGTGATGTATGCAAATGCAGAGAAAAGGTCCAAGGTCATGTACATTGAATTTAACATTGGCTGCCCCCAGAAGGGGTTGAGAGGATGACGAAGGTTGAGGATGGCCACAGAGGGATTTAGGCTTATCTATAAGGCTTATACATTTTGTTTTGCAAGGTAAATATACCCATCTCTATGGCAGGATAAACATTTCTTAAGGATGTTCTTATTTTTCGCTTTATTGTGAATGCAGGAGTGACCTTTTTCTTTTCTTTTTCTTTTCTTTTCTTTTCTTTTCTTTTCTTTTCTTTTCTTTTCTTTTCTTTTCTTTTCTTTTTTTCTTTTCTTTTCTTTTCTTTCTTTTACCAGTTGTGAGTAACCACCTGACAACCCGCTATTTCTGGCCCTCATTCTGCTTTTATATTCTCTAGAATATTCCTATTTCCTCTCATTCACTCTGCAAATCTGGTCAGCTGTAAGGAGCACAAAGGACTAAACTCATTAGCAATTTCATAGAGAAATGTTTCTTCATGTGTCTGGGCATACATTTGTATTTATGGTATTTACTATCTGATGGGCAGGCTTTCAGTTGGTGAAATAAATGGCACAGACTTCTTCTCTCCCCAGAGCTGAAGCCTCCGGTCACATTTTGTGATCTGCCAGAGCACGAGTGATCCAGTGCTGACAGGGGTGTTAACACGAAAGAGAAACTCTCGCCCAGTTAATCTCGAAGAGAATTGCACAGAGATATTTTACAATCTAGATAGAAGCTCTGATGAGTGGTTATCAGGAGTCACTTTTGAAGAATTTAAGACGCTTTTGTACCCATGATGTCCCGTGAGGCTCAGGACTACAAAGGAAGAAGGGGGTGCCATATTTTAAGCCCCTTGTCTGGATGAGAAAACTGAGATGAAAAAAGCTGGCATGACTTGCCCATTGTCACAGCCACCAAGAACCTGAGAGGCAAAGCCGAGCTTTCTCAATTCAAATGCTCTGGTGTTTTTCCCTACAGCGCGTTACCGCCCCAATTTTTTTCAGGGTTGACCAGATGCTCTTTTACAATTACAGGCCCTATAAATTGCATTTTATGCATTTTATAATTTGCAGTCCGACTGAATAGTAACTGGGACACCTAATTTAAAAGGAGAAAAAGCAGGACTCTAATGAATAAACTGTACGGCAAGTGAGTGTTCGCTGAAACTTCTAGTTAAAGGTATCTTTATTACCATCCGACTTCTGGTGTTTACATTAGATGTGAAAGTTAAAGATAAACACCACTTTGGGGAAACATTAAAATGGTACAAGTGATTTTTGCCTGATTTAACTAACTGGCACCGTTCTTGGAATCCTATAAAAATGCTCGTTTTGCCTTTTAGCAATGTTTTATTTTGCTTCATGGATATGACAGGTGGGGCTCTGAAAACCATCTTAGGGCTGTCTTAGATATTAAAAAAACAATTCTGGTCATACAATGTCAAAAATTGGAAGAACTCCCAGAAATAAACTTTTTTTTCGATTTCTTACGTTTTGCCCTCTTTCATCTCTCTCAATGGAATTTTAACCTGTCCTTGAAAGTATAACATACTCCCTCAAAAAATAGATCCCCCCTTTGGGCAAATCTAACTAGCACTAACTAGCTAAAAACATCTAACTGACTTCAGTTCTTTTCTATACATGTCTGTATATGTATATGTATGTATGTGAGTGTGTGTATATGTGTATGTGTATATGTAAATGTATGTGTATGTATAAGTGTTTGTGTATGTATATGTATAATGTATGTGAGTATATGCATACGTATAGGTCTGTAATCTGCAACCTTCCCCTTCTTCTCCTGGTTCTGTCCTTCAGAGCAACACAGATGGGGGTATATTTTGTGAACTACAAAGCACCACTCATACGTAAGCTCTTATAATAACACAAAGTCCATCTAATCCTTCTTCTACTTACGCAAGCAATACAATGATCGGAGACATTACGGTGTAGCTTGGAGAAGGGCTTTCACCTCTCCCCATTATCACCATTCAAATCTCCATATTGCAAGTGAAAGGACATTCTTGGTTTAGATATCAGCGTGCTTATCTTTTGTTCTGCAAAAGCAGTTTCAAATCAGCATACAGTCTCAGTGAGAACAGTGAGTTTACAAACCTTGCCTCTGGAGAAGTCTCATCAGACTTCCCTTAAGCCTATGTCAATAAAAACCATTGCTCCAAATATTCATAGCTATAAATCGCACTCCTATTAGCTTCTATTTCTGTCATAACAAATTACCACAAATTTCGTGGATCAAAACAACACAAATTTACTATCTTACGATCCAAGAGATCACAAGTCGGTCACAAGTCTTACTGGGTTACAATCCTTCCTGCACACAGAAGGGCTGTGCTCCTTTCAATGGTTCTAGGAAAGAATCCATCTCCTTGGCTCCTGGAGCTTCTAGAGGCCACCCACAGGTTTTGGCTTATTATGCCATTTCTCTGTCTTTAAAGCCAGCGGTATGACATCTTTCTGATTCTGTTTCTATCATCATATCTCTTTCTCTGGCTTTCTCTGTTCTGCCTCCCTCTTCCACAATTAAGGACCTTCGTGATTACCATGAGTCAACTCGGATAATCTAATATAATTCCTACCATAAACTCAGTTGATTAGCAAATTTATTCTATCTACAGCCCTAATTCCTCTTTGCCATGTAACCTAACAGATTCACAGATTCTGGAGATTAGGACATGGACATTTCGGGGGGTATTAATCTGCCTACCATGCAAGGGTCTTCCCAAAGTCTTCCCTTTCCTGATTATCTGTCCCCACTTTCTTTCCTCATGTGAAATGGTGCTGTTGAATGCAGATTCTCCTGGTTGCTTTTTCCTGGACTTTTGTTCATTCATAATACATTGAGAACCACTATGAATCTGATGCTGTGCTAAGTGCTAGGGAGTTCACAGCTGGTGAAAGTTGACTATAGGGATAGTGAAAGAAGCATGTATGAGGTGTTATTGAAGGCTAGGTTTGCCGGGGGGGTGGGGGGTGGCGGGGTGTGCTGACTCTTAGAGATCAGCGTTCAAGTTCAGGAGGTCTAGAGAAGTCTTCAGATCAACATCCATGGACAGGAAGGGCCAACAGCAGGGGTGGGTAGAGAGAGAACTCTCATTGGACACCAACCTGTCTACCTGGTATTTCCCAACTCCCTCTTAGTCATTCCACCTTCAGGATGTGGATGCATTAGGGTGAGACCCAGATGAAAATAAATAATGGCCCCAGTAACCTTAGATATTCCTAGACTCCATTTTCTGTTGTTCCTTCTCTCTTTTCCACTCAGGTTCCAGAATTTCACGCAACATTTGCTTGCCCAGCTCTGAAAAATTACCTGTTAAACTCATGGGGACCACGGAAGTTACTGATCAGTTTAAATTTACAAAGGAGGCGTGGAATTGTTCAGGAAGCAGGAAATAAGTGTCTGTAGAATTTAGGCATTCCACGTTGGATCTGCAGATACGTGGGGATATTTTAGAGTCTCAGCACTTCCCCTGCCCTTGAAATGATTACACAAGCCTCGTTCATATGTATGACAGGACTTTTTTTTTTTTTTACCAGATGACTTCACAAAACAAAGCAAAACACCATGTTTATTTAGAAGAGAATGGCAGGGACATTCTTTGTGATTCTCACAAACCAGAGCTCAGAAGCATGGAACACTGAAAAGTCTAGAATCTATCTGTATAAATTGACTTTGCTATTTTAACCTGCTTTCTGGGGTCATTTTAATTACATCTGAAAAATGAGTCATGAGAGGCAAATGAATTAAATTTCCTTTCATAAGCAATTACAATGCAAATCTCGAACTGTGATAGCCCGTTTCCTAGAAATAACTGGGGTGGAGATTTTCTCTCTCTTTTTATTTTTTAGTTTTTGTCCCCTACTCATTTAGGAAAAGATGTAATGATTAAGCAGAAATGGAAAAGCAAAGTAAGTTAAGTGTGAAAGGCAACTTCATTTCCTTGTTGCTCTGAACGCTTATAGTGGAGTCTGGGTTCTCACCCTTTCTCCAAAGTAGCTTAATAATGGAACACACTTCAATGCCTAGCTGAACTTTTTTTTTCCTTTCCTAAAGATGAACTAATGTCTTTTTTTTTTTTTTTTTTTTTTTTTGCTGGTTTACTTATGCACCTTAATTCAGGTGCTTATTTGATTGCAGTGCTGCAAAATGAAGTTCCTTAAATGTTCTCTTGGTATAAACCACGGTGGAAAATAGCACTTACTTCTGATTGTGATTCTGATTTTTTAAAAGAGACATTCTGTGCCCAAGCCCATTTGATCAGTGGGCACACTGTGTTATTTCATCCTTCAACACTTCCTTGACATTTGTATCATCACTGACAGAACTCAAACATATATAGCTCAGTTCCAAATGAAACACACAACCTCTTGTAGCCCTAAAGTGGTTTACTGAGGAGGGGTACAATTTTTGCAAATTCATTTTCTGGAGTTCTTTGCTAATCAGAATAGACCTTCAGCAACAGCATCAGCTGGGAACTTGGTGCAGAATCTCAGGTTACACAACAGACCTGCTGAGTCGGAATCTGCATTTTCTTAAAGCTCCACGAATATTCATAAGCAAGATTAATATTTGAGAAGAGCGGGTAGAGAACATTCTAGGCTCCAATGATTCCTCTGTTTTCCTTTTTGCTCTACTCTACCAAATAGTATTGTACTACTCAGAGCAGGCATCTTCACATAAAACAACCTCCAATCTCAGGGGCTTAACAAAATAAGATTATTTTTCACCTCTTAGTCAATTGTGGGTTGGGAGGGGGACAACCTTCCCTGTGTCATTTAGGGAACAATCATTCTATTCAGTGGATTCTCTATCCCCGGGAACCTCCTAGTTCTTCACTGGACCCCTGATTCTGAGCTTTCCATGAAGGGAGAGCCAGTACATGGAGTAATGTGTGGAACCTTGTATGGGTCAGGAGTAGAGGAGAGCACATCATTTCTGCCTGCATCTCATAGGTCAAGACTCAGCCACACGGCCACATCTAGCTGCAAGAAAGGTTGAGAAATGTTATCTCTCTTGTTGCATAGAGGGAAAAGAAAGTGTTCCCGATGAACTTTTAGTCAGTCTCTGCCTTGCTTATCCATCATCCAAGATCCAAGATTATTTGGTCTTTTCATTTACACATTCCATAAATATCTTTGTATATTATCACTCAGGGATGTATATCGTATCTTTCATTAGAATTAATAAGCCCATGTAAGGCAGTGGTCATGCCATTCATTTTTTTTTTAATTCTGCCGAGCCAAGATTATTTTTGTGCACATGATGAGCATATTATTAACATTTATTGATCAAGTTAATTAACATTTGGGAAACATAGCAGTTCAGCATTTAGTAGAATAGCTTGTGACTTCTTTCAATGTCTGAATTTTATGATTAAGCCCCAGATTTCATTAAGACTATCCTTCTAATCTCTTGTCACCTTTTTGCATATGTTATCAGTTTTTTTGTCTTAATGCATCCTAATGGCAGTGCATTGGAGGGGGCACGACATGGGCCCATGTCATGTTCAAACAAACCGAAGTCCTAAGCAAAAAAATAATTTGCCTAAAATCATTGAACTTGTATGTATGGAGAAGCCAGGTTTTAGACACAAGTCAGTCTTATGGCTCCAAATCCAGGATTTTGTTAGCTGTCCTCCACATTTTCTTCAATAGATAACTGCATTCTCTTGGATACTTCAAAACGTGATTGACTATTGACAACATTGTGAAGAGTTAAGTGTAATTTATAGATGGCTTTTTCATTTTTAAGTTCCCATTTTGCCAGTGTTGTCTCAAGGAATGTAGGTTTGTTGGATCAGAACTTTTAACTTGTCAAAAAGTTTGGAATTTTCGCACAAAATAAAATTTCTGGCTGTATCCAACCTAGTATAACCAGGTGTCAACTCAAGTACAAGGACACTCAGTTTTATTGGATTTTTTTCCCCTGTGAAAACAAGTTCCTTTTTTTACTTTGTCAGTCACTATTTTCTTTCTTTCATTTTTTTCCCCTTCTTTTTACCTGTCTCCCTGGTTGCTTACAAAATATTTTCTTTTCCTTAAAAATTAAAATATTGACTTGTATGTACTTAAGTGTGCACATTTTCTTTGACTTTGCCGGGATCCCAGGGGCTCTTTGAATCTGAAAATTTCTTCTTCTGCTAAGTAAATATTCTAATATCATTTATTTATTGAATGTCCTCTTTTTGCTTTGCTGTCTTTTGGAATTCTGATTTACATGTTTTAGATCATGGATTAATCCTTCATCGGTCTCTTGGCTTTTTCTCATTATCATTTTTTTCTTTGTCTTTGTGTTCTTGGAGGATTTTTTTGAGTTGATATTATAAATCATATATTTGATTTCCTGTATCACACAATCTATAGTTCCTTGCTCCTAAAACATTTTATTACATTAATTTAATTTAACTTAATTTTATTAACTATATTTGACATATTGTGTTATATTTGTTTCAGGTGTATAACACATTGGTTCAATAATTCTATACATTACTCACTTCTCACTATGGTGTCACCATGCAACTTTATTACAATATTATTGGCTATATTCCCTTTGCTGTACTTTTTAGTCTCTGTGACTTGTTTACTTTGTAAATGGAGGTTGATACCTTAGTCTACTTTATCTATTTCACCCATCCTCCTACCCACCTCCCCTCTGGCAACTACCGGTTTGTTCTCTATATTTAAGAGTCTGTGTTTGTTCCTTTGCTTTGTTTTTTAGACTCCATATATAAGCAAAATGCAAAGCATTTAAAATTTTGCTAGTCATGTCTTTCAAGAACCAAATCTTGTCCCTGCTTCAAATAAACCACTTTCTCTTGAAATTCATTCAGAAAATGAATCAGAAATTTTTCTCCGAGAAATTATTTTTCTTCATGGAGGAGATTTTTCTCAAGGGAAAATATTTGTCCTGAAGACTCAAAATAGTCATCTTCTTATGATTTGCTGATTTTTTTTTTCACGATGCCTGGTGTCTTTCTTTTATCTTCTCTAAAGCCAAGGTGGCTACAATCTAATTCCTAAGAAAAAGACAATTTTGCATGCAATTGTTTTTAGTTTAGGTAGGTATGGGGATATTCTCTGATTTACTCAATGGATTTTGCGGTTTAAATGCTTCTGTTTAGTTATTTTTCTGTTTAATATTTCTCCACTGCATTTAATATTTCCCTCTGTATCTCGTCATTATTTGGGTGCTTCTCTGTGCCATTGTTGAAGCCCCTGAAAATGAAGGGGAGTGCTGACATTGGTGTTGTAGCCTTCAGAACCAGGAAACCCTGGGATCGTTCTTTAATGGTTCCAACAAGGTTCCTGGTTGTCAATCTCTGGGTCATCTGATCAGCAACGTGAGACAGTCTTACAGAGGCCAGTGATGGCAATGTGCTTAATGGTTTCCTATGTGTGTGTGTGTATCCGTGTGTGTGCGGGGAAATAGGAGCTTTAATGGATCAGAAAAGGGGAAGAAGGTATATTACTCTGCACATTTAAAAAAATTAGTAGACTTAATTTCTTTAGAGTGGTTTTAAGTTTACATAAACATGAGCAGAAAATACAGAGAGCTCCTATAAACTCCCTTGCTCTCCTTCTCCTTCCCCTATTTTAACATTTTGGGTTAATGTGGTGCATTTGCGACAATCGATGAGCCAATATTGCTAAATTATTATTAACTAAAATCCACAGTTTATATTAGAGTTCACTCTTCCTGTTGTATTCCGTGGGTTTTGACAAATGCATAAGGCTATGTGTCCATCCTTACAGTACCACACAGGACATTGTTTTTGAGCTGTTAGGTTCACTCTTCTCTAGCACCACAGTCACCAGTTAGCTTGGAAATGACATCAGCCATATTTGTCAGGGGCCAGAATTAACTAAAGCGCTGAATTGTGGGCATTCCAAAAACGATGAACTGCTCTTGCTGGAGGAGAGCTCAGGCAGCCTTGCAGCAGTATTGGTTGCACTGAGATTCAACCTAACTGGAAGGAAATATTACCTTCATCAACGCTGGAATGAAATTCCCGACATCAGTTCATTGACCCTGCTATTTTGAGTGGGGGGGTATTTTTGCTAGGACGCAGAGTCTATTGCTTATAGGAAATAGGAAGGGAGCTGTACAATAAAAGATTGCTTCGAGGATGAGCATTTGGATTGCTCTTGCACACTGGTCATGGTGAGATGAAGGTAACTGGGACCCATGCCCTTTGCTAACATATATGTACTTCTTTATTGCTATTTCTGGCTTGTTGAAGCCATACCCCCTATGGCTCAGCGTATTTTTCCCCCCTCAACTAATTTTTTGAAAACTTCTCCATTTATTTTTTAAGGTTACTTCTCTTTTGTTTGCATTGGTCGACCAGGTATTGTTTTTCTATTGCTCTGTAAAACGTTAACACAAATGTAGCAGCTTAAACCCACTCCTGTTTATTATTTCAGTTGTGTAAGTCAGAAATCTTGGTGGGCTGGACTGGGTTCTCTTCTGTGGGTCTCACGCTCCAAGTCTTGCCTGGGCTGAGCTCCCATCTGGAGGCTGTAAGAAAGTATATATTTTCAGGTGAATTCAAGTTGGTATGATCCGGTTCCCTGTGGCTACGGATCTGAGGTCCCTGGTTCCTTGCTGGCTGTCTCTTCAAGACCACCAGCATTCCTTCTCTCATGCCCTCTCCATTTTCAAAGGAGCAATGGCAGGTCAAGTTTTCCTTACATTTGAAACGTCTTTGACTTCTGCAACCGACCTGAGAAAGCTCTCTGCTTTAAGGGCTAATGTGATTAGATTAGCCCCACCGGGATAATCAGAATAGGCTGATTCAGATCGACTGTGCTCTAATGCCTGTAGTTATAGGAGTGATATTGCCTGTAGAGATAGGTCTATAGTCTATGCTCACAACGATAGCAATGACATTTCATCATATTCATGTGTTCTGAAGATTAGGGCATGAACTCTTTTGGGGAGCATGCATGGTAGCATGTTTAGAATTATAATTATGCCTCCTTCCCAACCTCTTGACCCCTATCCTTTATGCTATTGATGCGTATATTTTCCTTTCACGTGTGCTATAAACACGTAGAATATCATTATTAATTTTACCTTAGACTGTTCTCTTTTATAACAGTTAAAAATAAGGATAAAACACCCTTTTGTTCTTACCTAAAATTTCCCCCATGTCCAACAGTATTAATTACTTTAGGTAAATTCAAGTTTCTGACCTCTTCCTTCTGTCCAAAGAACTTCTTTTCATACTTCTTCGGAATAGGTCTGTTGGCAATAAATTCTCAGTAATTGTTTGTCTGAGAAAATCTTCCTTTGTTTTTTATATTAAAAGATATTTTCATTGGGTGTAGAATTCTATGTTGATAGAGTTTTTCTTTTTTTTTTTTTCAGAGCTTTAGAGATATATTTATTTTCTTTTAGCTTGTACGGTTTCTGATGACGAGGTGCCTGTAACTTTTATGCTTCTTCTTCCAGTAGCAATATACCTCATTTCTTTGGATGCCCTTCCGTTTATAGTAATTCGAATGTGAAATACCTAGATTGTTATTATTTTTTTTCCTGCTTGATGTTCTTTGAGTCTCTTGGATTTGGAGTTTGGTGCCCGTGGATTTGGAGTTTGGTGCCCGTGACTAATTTTAGGAAATTCTTGGCAAGATATTCTTTTATGCATCTATATCTCTTTTCTTCTCCTGCGATTCAAGTCATGTATATTTTAGACCGTTCGATATTTTCTTATAGTTCTTAATAATGGTTCTGTATTGTTTTTATTTTCATTCGTTTTCCCTTTGTATTCTGGTTTCGGTGATTTCTACTGAGCTATCTCCAAGTTTATTGCTTCTTTCATGGGCCATGTTCGGTCTACTAAGGAATTCATAGAAAGCATTCTTCATCTCTGTTTACAGTGTTTTTCTCTTGCACCATTTACATTTGATTCTTTGTTATAAACTTCACCTCCCTGTTGAAATTACCCATCTGACCTTGTATGTTGTCTACTTTTTACATTAGGATCTTACTACGGTAATAATAGTTATTTTAAATGCCATGTCCAGTATTTCCTGCCTATTTGTCATATCTAGGTCTGGTTCCAGTGATTGCTTGTCTCTTTATTGTGTGTTTTGTCTTGCCTTTTTGTGTGTGCCAGAGCTTTTTGTTGAAAGTCAGGCATCTTATGCAGGAGAGCTATCAGTAATGTAAATATTTTTTTTTATGTTTAGAGATAAACATGCCTTTTCTACTGATAGGCCTTTAGAGTTGGGGGCAAGGGTGAATTATCTAGACAGGAGTTGAGCTAGCTGTGTTTGAGGTTTGTTGTTGCTATGGTTACCCTGAGTGCCTCACAAGCATCACATTTCTCCAGCAGGCAACTCCTGTTAAGGGTGAAGGTTGATTTGAGGTCATTATTATTATTTTTTTCTTCAGTTTCTACTTTTCCTTGGATCTAGGTGTTTCCTTTGTGTGCACCCTGAAGAGAATCTGTCTCTGGTACGTCTCCAGCTATATTCTCCTGTTACTTTTACTTGAGATTGCCAGCCTGATGGTGCAGTAATGGGGAGTGGGGGGGGGGTTCTCCGATACGCTTGGGAAACCTCAGTCTAACACAGGCACTTCACCCCAGGCTGTCGGGTGTATGCTCTTGCGTGTTCTTCAACTATGGTTTGTGGTCCTAGTGAGGATTTCTGTCCCTTCTTCCCCCAGGGGAAGAGCTTTTTTTGGCTCTCCTATTCACCCAGCTGTAGTGATTACACCAGCACCTTAAGGTAGTTACCAGTCTCCATGCCAACTAGGGTTTTTGTTCTTTAGGGAAGATAGTGGAGATAGATCTAGATAGAATATTAGTGGTGGCTGCTGTTCTACTTTCCAAAGCAGCATTAGCTGGGAAGCTTTCTGGGATTCCCTCTAATCCTCCCTGTGAGAACCTGTGGGATTCGTGGAAGGAAAGTGTGCACAAGGATACAAATCCTCCTCTACATCGGGGCTTCCTGAGGCTTCATACTCTTGCCCTGGTACAATTAATTAATTGTAATTTGTTACAGTTTTAGCAATTCATTAAAACATTTTAGCTGTGTTCTTATATCAGCTTATGTGTTGTTCCACAGCCTCTGCGCCAAGTAAATAAATCCTTGGTTCCTGTTTCTCCCTGCAGATGCCAGTCTCTCCCTAGATGTCAAATAGTCTATTCTTCTTCATGATCTAAACTTTCTGATGCGTCTAAGAAGAGTTGGTGAATTTGAGTTTGTCTAGGGTTATAAGCTTGGATGCTCTTTGCAGCTCTCCATATATCTGAGCTGAAATTGATATACCATGTACTTTAATGAACTCATTCTTGGGCAAATATTTAGCAGCATCTAGAGAACATATTCAATACAGCCACACACTCTGTTGCAACAATTGGAATTATTTTTTCATGCATTGAATGTAGCCATCTGGTTATTTACAGTTGTGCGATCAAAGATCTACCCTGGTGTAATTGAAAGAAGTTATGTTAATCTGGTTTATGAATTTTACAGAAGAAGAAGTAACCCGCAGACATTGGTGTTTCCATAGTGGTTTTCTGGCGCCTCGTATTGTTCCTGTGGCACTGTGTTTGTGTGTCTGTGCACAGCGTTTGTGTGTCTACATCCCTGTCCGGATAGTCTCTGAGAGAAGACATGATGTTTCATCTACCTTTGTTTTCCTATTGCTGATTACAGTATCTGGTACAGAACGGGGACTCCATAAACACTTAAGTTGCTCAATATCTCCGGATCGCTCAGTGACTTGATGCCTTTTCTGAGAGCTCTTTGATTTCCCAGGCAGCTATATCTCAAGAGCTGACCCAAGTCTTCTTCCAACTGTTTGGATTGTGTTCTACGATAAAAAGCACACCATTCAGATGTGCTCTGAGAAAGCCTGGGGCATGTGCCAAAGTGATGTGTGTGAGCTTCGAGGAGCTTTATTTCTTTAGCCAGGGAACCAGAAGCCACTGGCTGATCTCCAGATTTAACTACTATGTCTTGTAGTTGGAGTATTTTTAATGCTTAATGAAAAGTAGCGTCTTAATTTGAACTCTATAAGGCAAGAAGAGGCTTACATGAAGTGAACAAGTATCAGCAGACATGGAGGAGAGATGAACAGTGAATGCCTTCATCACGGGTGTGCAGTTCAGCAGAAATGATGCTCTGGGTGAATCTTAAATAGTCTAGCAAAACGACATCCCCTCATCTCATCTGTGAAGTCAGTGAATATGGTAATCTGTGTGTGACAGAAGCCGCCACAGCTGCTTCTCAGCAGTGCAAACTGACAGCGGGGGGTGGGGGTGGATTTGTTTTTGTTATAATGCTCGCTGGACTCTCCATAAGGCATGGAAGAGAAAAGGTTGACCCTGGTTTGCAACAAACAACTCTTTCGATGCTGATTTCTGCCTCTTTAGGATCTTGATATACGCGAAAGGAGTAGGTGGTGGGGTTTGATGTGGACGAAAAAAGTTGACTGTAACCTGCTCCTCTGGCCCCCTCCTCTTCCTCCCCCCCATCCCCCATGTCACATATTCAGAAGACACCTCAGGTGCTCATTTCAACATCTCTGTAGAGGACTTAAGGCCACTGACTTGACAGGTCAGATCACATGTATCTTGTTTCTGATCCTACTTTGCTGTTGTACCAAGGGAGGTAGGAGGCTATTGCAGAAAAAGAGGAAAGATCGTGTGCTTTAAAGCCCCAGAGCTGGGTTCAAATCCAGGCTCTGCCATTTTCTAGCTTTATGACCCTGGTCAAGTAATACAGCCTTTTCAGACTCTCAGTCTCTCATCCGTAATGCAGAAGCACTAAGTTCATAGAATTCTGAAGAGGATAAAATAATGTGTGGAAAGCACTTGATTCAAAATGGGGGGGGGCGGGATTCAACAGACGGTAACCATTATTACTAATATCGCTATTGTTCATTTTTATCACTGGCTTCATGAACTCGCTTTCGGCTGTTTTCTGCAGCCCTTACCCCATAGACTCAGCCACATATGTCAGAATCTTCCTCATGCTCAAATCCTCCACTTGGCAAGGTACTCAGCCTGTTAGCTTACAGACATGAGGCGTCTTCCTTGATCCTTTCCTCCAGCCTGGGCCCCGTGGCAGGCTTTTACTCCGAACCCACGTTGAAGCTCTTCTCCGCAGGAGGATTAGATAACCCTATTTCACGGAGCGCGTGCATGGCCATGTGGTTTACTGTGGCCAGTGAAACAGAAGCAGAAGTGGTGTGCTACTTAGCCAGGAAGAACCTTCGCCCTGTGGGTGGTCCTGTTCCCCCCACCTCTCTAATTACAGAGCCACATCAGGCGGCGTTTTCCCAGGGCTTGGGTCCTCGCGTGGCTGCAATGAGCCCAGCCCGGTGACCATGACAGGGGTAGCGAGAGGAAGAAGTGCCTTTTCTGTTGTCAGCCGAGAAGGTTTTTCTTTGTTACTGAAGCATCACCTGGCCCATCCTAAGCGCTGCGAGCCTTCTCTGTCCCTTTGAGCTCGAGTTAGTGTTCTCTCTGCCTGCCAACAGCTCCGTCAGCCCACGTGGATCTTTGCTCCCCATCAGATTGCTCTGCTCTTCCAGTGATGGTCAGATGGGTGCACCAGGCCGAGAGCCGGTGCTTCTGCTCAGTCTGTCTTTTCCTTCCACTTACTGTACTCTGACTCTAGCCTGCTAAAACCTGTTCTACGTGTCAAACTGAATTACACACAGGTGTAAAGAAAGCCAAGGCTGGAAAGAAAGGGTGGCTCTGGGATGCTTCAGCTCTTCCACTCTCCCTGCATTACCGGCTTCTCATTATTTTTGCCGGTAGACTCAGGAGGCACCCTACGTCCCTGCAGAGAGGCTGGGGCTGCGGGGAAGGCAGGTTTTGGTCCCGGTGCTGCCAGACAGAGGTTGCCTTGCTACTCTTGGACCACTTGTTCTCCCTCCAACTATGCTGCTCATGGTGGCCAGGGGCTATGTCTAGCCTTGCCTGCCTCTTGAGCTGTGTGTCTGTTTTCCTCACCAGTACCGGGTCGGTCATCTTCATACGGAGCCTCAACCCTGCTTCCAGATCCCAGCAGTTTGGAAGGGAGATCTGAGCAGGTGCTGACCGACTCATTAGGTTTGGCATTATCTGCCATCTGCAATCTCCCAGTGCCTCTGTGAGCTTCTGTCCTGTCCCTGAACTCCTCTTTGGCGTTTGCCCAGGACCCAGGATCCTTCCAAGATGGAGGCTGCCTCACTGTTGGAGTCTCAAGGGTAATAACCAGTACCCAGAGCTGGACTCTTTGGCCTGAGCCTTGTCACTTCCTGATGTCAGCCAATTAGTTGTTGCAAAGAGGAGAAATGATCTTGCACAAAAAAGGGGGTTTACTGTGAAGCTAAGCAAATCTTGGAACTAGAAAAGGAAGGTCACTGGAGACCAAGGGAGCCCCCCAAACCAGTTACTGTCTTGATATCAGCCTCTAATGGCCCTCACAGTTCCTATCATAGGAGCTCTACGTTTCAACCACCCACTGTCGCCTATCAAAATGCCCCAAGATGCATTGGCCTGAAACAGTGAGAATCTCTTATTTCTCATGATTCTGTGAGTTGGCCAGATACTTCCTCCACTTCAAGGAGAGTCATCTGGTACACTGGGATGGCCAGAAGGTCCAAAATATCCCGCCTTTCATGGACGGCAGTCAGTGCTAGCTGGGGCTAATGGCCAGGCCTTCTCTGTATGCTACTGCCTTTTATCCACGTGTTGTTTTCTGGGATACCTTTATCAGCTGGCAGCTGAGCTAGGGAGCCTCCTGGGACTCTGCTCACATCCGTCACAGTATGAGTGCTCCAAGAGGGACAAGGAGCCAGGATTTCTGCTTCCAGTACCTGCCGTTTTGTCATTGATTGCCTGAGCACAAGGTGCTGTTCTACATTTTACCTCTGCTGGGTCAATTGCAGCGATTTGAAAGGACATAAGTGTGTCTGACAGGTCTCATCGGAGAGAAAATTCCTTCAGATTAACAATAAATTGATCCGATTACGCAACCCTGGTATCACTCGGAAGAAAAATGCAAGGCTGAGGTGGAGTGACAATCTTTATTCCTATGAGAGAAAATGAAGAGTGTAAGGAAAGCTGGAGGCAAAGAATGAATGTCTGCTCCCTGAAGGCCAAAAATACCCCTACCTCAAAGATGTCACTACTCAGAGATGGCAGGGCAGGTATTTAGAAGGTATGAAGAGCTCCTCTTTGGCTCTTGGTAAATCAGAGCCAAATTTACCTTGCTGGTAACAAGGCACAAAGGTCTCAAGATCTTAATATTTGGAACACAGGTGGGTGGTGGTTTTGCCCTTTTGTCAGTGATTATCAAGTTATTGTTAGACGATTTTGTGAGCCTGGTGAAGATCGACAGAGTGGTAACCTACTCTGCCTATCACCTACGGTAGGCTTGACATGCATGTGATTCATACTACCTAGCAACGACGGGGAAAGACTAATAGATTTTGCTTAATAGAGACAGATAGATTGCACTTAAATGACAGGGTAACTGTTCCTCTTGAAGTATCACCTCTGTGGTGACTCTCCCAGGCAAAAATGACCCCTTCCTTCCTCTCGTCGCCCGTATATGCATCTGTTAAAAGACTTCTCAGATCTGTCCAATCCAACATTTATTCAGTCCTTAGGAGGTGTCCTGTTCTGTGCGATGGGGCAGTAGCAGTGCATTGATTCCCCGTTCTCTATCCTACCGCATCATTTCAAATCCTTACCGGCTCTTTCTTAGACTGCTGCCCTCAGGAATATAGCCTTCATTCCCAAGAAATTTATAGTCTGGTAGGAGGTTGTCATAGATACTGTTGAGTAAACACCAAGCTGGCATTACGTCCATTCTTCAGCGCTGGAAGAGACCTCATTTCGTTCTGTAGGCGCCTCCACCATCCCACGACTTGGGTCAGATCTCAATTAGTCCACACCCATCATGGCAAACCAGTGATTGGATTGGGGGGGATCGCGTGATTCAACACTCGCCCATGGAAGCATAAAAGAAACTTGGCATCAGAGGCTTCTAGGAAAGATTCCTTCATTGATATAAGCAGACACAGGGATGCAGGGTATTTTCATTTGTAGATTTGATGCCTGGGAATGCTATATTCACTTGTTCCTCAAAGGAAAGCTTGCCTTCAGACAAGCCAACAGGGTAGCAAAAAGATAGGAAGAACCTGGGTTCTTGATGCTATCTCTAAGTTGTTCAAATAACCCAAATTAGAGCTATTCTACAATAGACTATTTATGATGCTTATACTGGCTGAATGCTTACTTTCTGATACAGGAGGGAACTGATAAAGGGTAAATTTACTGCAACAATTAAGGCAGAATATGAGAAACACAAAAAGAGAGATACAAAGTGCTATAAGACTTCAGGAGGAGGAATTACAATTCACTGGGGTGAGGGGAGACAGTAAGAAAATCAGACTTACAATGTAAGTCACACACAGCACACACAGGCAGCACATTTAGACAATAGGTGGTTTGGGGTATGTGTCTGGCTTACAGCAAATGTTAAATCAGATGTAAAAAGAAAATGGGATCTCTCCTATAAAAGTAAATATTAATTTTTGTGTACTTAGCTCCAGTGCCCGCCTAGTAGTACAGACTGGGGTTGGAGACTGGCAGTCCCAATAGATGGGACCTGGGCTTTTCTTAAGGCCTGCTGTCCTCCTGTATGCTCCCTGCCTGGTCCTGTTGGTGTTTGATTGCTGTCTCTATGAAGGGAGAAGCATTTATCACAGACAAGGCTATTATATTTGTTATTAGTGACACTGAGAGTAAAGTTTATGAGAATGGAGACAGCTAGGAGGTTTGGGATAGAAAAAAAAAATGGAGTGTCTCCCTTCCTTCCTTCCTCCCTCCCTCCCTTCCTTCCTTCCTTCCTTCCTTCCTTCCTTCCTTCCTTCCTTCCTTCCCTTCTTTTTCCCTTCCTTTCCTCCTTTCTTCCTCCCTCCCTTCCTCTATCTCTTTCTTCCTTCCTCCCTCCCTACCTCCCTCCCTTCCTTCCTTCCTTTCTTCCTCCCCTCCTTCTTCCCTTCCTTTCCTCCTTTCTTCCTCCCTCCCTTCCTCTGTTCCTTCCTTCCTTCCTTCTGAAACATTATGAACATAAAAGGAGGGGAGTGGACACATGTGAAGACATTTAAGGGTTAGAAAAAGATCCATTTGAACTTAAGACTGTTTCTAAGCAGAAGGATCGAGTTCATTGAGTGTGTTGAGTACAATGTGACTTTTTAATAAAATGATTGATGCCCATAGAGTCTGCTCTAACACTTGGTCTCCAGGATCCCTGAGGTACTATATTTCCTAGGTCTGTATTTTCCCAAGCACTTTGAGTATAAGGACACATTATGGGCTACAGAATCCTGTCATTATATTTAATATATTATCAGATTTACCTACTAAGGTAGAGGACTGATTAAGATAAATACAGACAATGATCTCATCCTGGAGGGAATTTCTTTTGCAAAAGAATTTGACAAGAAGATCCCCTTTTTATCTGAACCATAAAATATATAAATTTCTCAAAACTGTCATGTTTGGCCCGCTCATCTGGTAAGAGAATGGAAAAAGGAGATATTCATCAATTTTATAATCTGTAGTCTCTCACTCTGACCAACCAAATAAGAAAGGAAGGTACATGGAGAATACATTTGGAAAGAAAAGTTATTTTCAAAACGTCTGGAGTAGGGAACCGAATTCCATCAGCTCAAATCCAACCATATATGCAGATAAGATTCTGCTCTTGAGAAGTCTTCATTTGTCCCCATTAGCTATAAAGCTGTTACCACTAGCCAGCAATAGCATATGAGAATTCATAATGTGGCTTTTACAAAACACAACAGTGATGTAATTAGCATATTAGTATCAGCTTAATGATGTTAAAGTGGAAAAGCTAGTGATATGCTTAGAAACAAAATCAAAGAAATGATCTAAGCAAAATTGGCTCCCTTCCATTCTTTCTGCTTGTTCTTCAGGTAACGAGTTGAACAAAGAGGTAGTATTGCCGCAGATGGGAAAACCCACAAACACAGGAAACAGTTCTTGAATTGTTTAGCAAATGAAGTCCAGAGAGAACATGGAAATGAAAGGCGAATGTACGTGTGGAAGAACAGAGCAGCCTGGTTTTAGCACGATTCAAAAACACTGAATATTTTGTTGATACATTTGGGATACCAATTTAGCTACACCTAGGTAGAAGAATTGCAAAGCTTTTCCCAAAATTCAGATATAGGTGTGAAAACCAAAGGGAAGATTCAAGGCATAATGGAATTCTTCTAAATGGGTGTCAAAGTTACTTAGACAGAACACATAGAATGTGAAGGTAATTATTATTTTTCAAAAATGGCAAAATAATACATCATTATAATACTGGCAAATTTGAAGCCTAATATAGGCTTTGATGGACTGTAATATGTATTCAAAACAAAGCATACTGGGGTCTGGAACATGGCCCTGGATTGCTGGTCTTATCTCCCAGGTCCCTCTTGTTAAATGTGACCATAAGTATTGTACCTCACTTTTTGGTGGCTCCGTTTTCTCTTTGGTAAAATTGGGCTCTTAATAGAATCTTGTGGGTTATTTGGGGGGAATAAGTGTGACGACACATGTCAAATGCTTAGCACTGTGCGTGACCCATTCATGTGTTCAGCTACCAACGCACAGGAAGTGCTTATTAAATATCAGATATTATCGTAAAGGTATCTTAGAAGTGTAGAGTTTGACTGCCTTGCGTATTTTGAGACTATCAAAAAAATCTAAAAAACATCTACCCTGGTAAAGATAATTTTACATAGGAGGGGTTTAGTAATTCTCTGTTGGATAAATACATACATGTATGAATTTGTCAATTTTAGCTTTCTGGCTCTGTGGATTGATATAAGAAAGATAGGTAAATGGATATAAAAGTTATTTGAATGTAAGAATGCCATTTTTTACAATGTTTATTTTTGTGGGAGAGTGAGGGAGAGCATGTGCACCTGCATGGGTGAGCAAGGGAGGAGCAGAGAAAGAGGGAGAGAGAGAATCCCAGGCAGGCTCGCACTTTTAGCACGACATGGGACTGCCCTACATGGGCTTAACTGACTGAGCCACCCAGGCACCCCAAGAATGCCATTTTATTGTAAAAATAAAATAATATTTAAATATTATTTTGCAAAAACAAAAATGTTATTCTGTAATCAGGAACACCGTTAAGCCCCTTTCTGTTTTATACAGCACAACAAAATCTATAGGCAGTTGAAAAATAGTATGTTTATGCGCAAGGCATTTTTTATTCAGTGAACACGGCTATTCGTTAAGAGCTGTGTGCTCAATGGGGCGCCTGGGTGGCTCAGTCGGTTAAGTGTCCGACTTCAGCTCAGGTCCGACTTCAGCTCAGGTCATGATCTCACAGTTCGTGAGTTCAAGCCCCACATCAGGTTCTGTGCTGACAGCTCGGAGCCTGGAGCCTGTTTCAGATTCTGTGTCTCCTTCTCTCTCTGCTCTTCCCCCACTCATGCTCTGTCTCTCTCTCCTTCAAAACTAATAAAAAAATTAAAAAAAAAGAAAAGAGCTGTGTACTCACTCTGAGCTGGTTGGCCAGGTGGGTGATACCATGTACATTTCTAACTTCTGAGGATTTCCTCATCTGTAAAATGGGTATGTTATTAAGACCTACCACACAGGTTTGTGGTAAGGATTCAATGGTATAATCCATGTACATCATTAGCACACTTCCAGGTATATAACAAGGACATGATGTTAATGTTATGACAGACAATGCATGGGGTACATGTGTGTTATAGAATTGCTCCGGTGAGTTCTGCCAGCTTTTGTGAGCTCTCAGCCGCCAGGTCGGGGAATAAGCCAGGGGTGAAATGTTTTGGGTCTGAGTCCTAGCTCTTCTCTCATTTGTCAGCAACGTAGACCTCACTTGCCAGGGAGGTTTATCAGTAAGCTATTCCTGAGTAACAAACTATCCGGACATTTAATGACTACAAGGAACAAACATTTATTAATTCTCACACTTTTAAGTGTTGCTTTATTGCTTTTTCTGGTTTGGGCCAACTTGGCTGGGACTCAGTCGTTTAGGACAGCCTCACTCATATATCTGTGGCCTCAGGTGGGACAATTGGCCATTTGGAATGGCCAAGACATCTCTCCACATGGTTTCCAAGCCTCTAGGAGGTCAGCCCAGGATTATTCACATAATTTTGGAAGGGGTCCCAGAAAGAAGGGAAAATCCCAGTCTACAAGAGCTTTTATAATTTCTGTTTGCTTCACATTTGCTGATGTTCCATCAACTAAGGCCGATCCCATGGCCAAGCCTAGATTCCAGGGAAACAGAAATAGACTCCATTCCTGGACTAAAGGAGCTGTAAGTTAGGGACATAAAAAAGGGATGTTTCCAGAAATGTTTCCAGAAATGTTGCTTCCTGCTACAGGAAGCAATTTAATTTCAGGATTCTCCAAGATTATGCTCTTCCATTCAAGCTGAATTTCAAACACTTTGATTATTTCTTGTTGGTTTTAAAGAACATTTGGAATCTCTTCTGAAATGGGTATTCAACCCAACTCCAATGCGGGAGCACTAAATTCTTCATCATCTTCCCTATTTTTGGAAGATGGTTCTGGACATGGTGAAATGCAATACTTATTTCTCATATGTATGCAAATAAATTGTAGACATAGGCAAAAGAACTGACGATGTATTAACTAATGCATTCTTTTTTGTATTTTAGTTTATACTTGCCAATACATCAATACTTTCGCCTTCTACTATGCAAATCCACATTTATTGTCTCGTGTTGCTAGTCGTCCCTCTGCGGTTGGACTGTCAGCCTGCGATAAATTGCATTATGGCACCGGACCTTCACCTCTCCTGCAACCATTCTGTTGCCGTGACCTCATGGTGAGCAGAGTACATTTCTCTGCTCTTTGATTTTGGACTTAGCCATGTGGCTTGCTTTGGCTAACGGCATGTGCTTGGAAGTGACAGTTTGTTAGTCTGAGACTAGGTGATTAGGCTTTAAGAAGTATCAAAATTTGTTCTCTTGAGTCTCTGCCATTGCTGTGAGAACATGTTCTGTGAGCCTTCTAGTTCAAGATGAATGACATGCATGTAGAGCAAAACCACCCAGGTGACCCACAGACCTGGAAGGAGAAGTAGAGCTTCTCCAAAAGTCTAAAGTGGGCATACCTGGCTGAGCTTGACCTTGAACAACATACCCCTAGTTTACTGAAGACATGTGAGGCATAATAAATAATTTCTATTTTATTTAAAAAATTTTTATGTTTATTTATTTATTTTAAGAGAGAGAGAGAGAGAGAAAGAGAGAAAGAGAGAGAGAGACTACAAGCAGAGGACGGGCAGAGAGAGAGAGAGGGAGAGAGAATCCCAAGCAGGATCCATGCTGTTAGTGCACAGCCCTGTGAGATCATGACTTGAGCCAAAATCAAGAGTTGGAAACTTAACTGATTGAGCCACCCAGGTGCCCCACTATAATTGCTGTTTTAAACCACTGTGCTTTGGGTGGTTCTGTATGCAGCAGTAGGAAGACACAAGTCCCTGGAGGGTAGACTATTGTCCATAATGTAGTAATGGATACAAAGTAGGGACACAGGATATGCTTATTTATTGGTTAAAGTTTGCACCCTGCATTAGCTTTCTGTCGCTGTTATAACAAACGACAACAAATTTAGTGGCTTAAAACAACAGAAATTTGTTATCTCACTGTTCTATAGGTTAAAGGTTTGACACAATTTCCACTGGGCTAAAGCCAAGGTGTCAGCTGGGCTGCCTTCTTTTCTGGAGACTCTAGAGCAGAATCCATTTCCTTGCCTTTTCCAGCTGCTGGAGGCTGCCTATATTCCGTGGCCCAAGAACCCCTTCTCTCATCTTTGTTATGGGTTCAGCTATGTTCCCCACAATTTGTATGTTGAAGTCCCAATTCTTAGGACCTTTCAATATAACCACATTTGGCAATAAGGTCTTTAAAGAGGTGGTTATGTTAAAATGGGGCTGTTTCGGAGGGGCCCTAATCCAACATGACTGGTGTCTTTAGATGAGGAAGAGAGGCCGGGGGTGCATGTGCACAGAGGAAAGGCCACCTGAGGACACTGAGAGGGTAATGCCTTCAGCAAGCCCAGGAAAGAGTCCTCAGGAGAACCCAAACCCACCAACTCCTTGATCTTGGACTTCCAGGCCCTCAAAATAAATTTCTGTCTAGCCCCCTAGTCTGTGGTACTTTGTACGGCAGCTTGAGCAAACTCTAACAATCTTTGAGGCCAGCAATGTAGCATGTCTCTGACTATTCTCCCTCATCCCATCTCTTCAGAAATAGTTTTCTGCTTTTGAGAACTCTCAGGATTAGATTAGATAATCCAGCATCACCTTCCCATCCCAAGCTACTCAACCCTAATCACATCCACAAAGTCCCTTGGCGACATAAGGTGCCATATCACAGGTTCCAAGGATTAGGATGTGAGCATTTTGGGGAGGGAGGGGCATTACTCCACCGACCAGAGACATAAAAGGTAGTTGTGAGATTACACCAATTCATCGTCCAACCACTAATGAGTAAAGTATTAATTTTGTCATTTTGAGGAAAAGACTACTGCCACAAGAAGAATCATTTAGTAGAGATCATTTATATTTTTTTCCTTGCATTTTCTCATTTCCTAATTCTAGGGTCTAAGTGTTAATTCACCTTTGCCTGTCTCCTTGTTTCTTAGCAGAATGCATAAGGATTTACTCCATCCGCATTTCTGCCATTAAACAGCTTTCTATACTAGCCCGTTTCTTTGAATCTTGCCTGTTTTTACAAGATTCCCTCTAGCTCTTTCTGTCTGTTGAAACCTGCCTTTGTACTGCGCAATTATTAACAAAAGCCATCGGCTGCAAGAGACTTTCTTCCAAACTCTAAATACACTCCATGGAAAAACCTTTGTGAATCTTTTTCTTTGGAAACCTTCACACTGCCAACGGAACGTGGGGGAATGAATTGCAAGGCGTGCTTATTTTTTCATGATCTGGGTTTCAGAAGCTCTATTAAAAGTCTATTAAGTATTTTATCAGCTTCTGTTGGAGCCACAGATGAGAACTTTGTGTTGGAATTCATTTCCCACTCACGCCAATTATACTATCAGAAGTGTGCCGTGCTGAATTTTCGTATTTGCGTTTGATAGCTAGGGCCAGCTGGTAAGCACTTTCCACTGTAAATTGTCATGTGCATCTTTAAATTTAGATATTTAAACACATACCAAATACACTAGGCTGGAAAGATGCAAAGAAATACCAAACAGGAAACCCATTTTCGGTCGACTCACAATTACACATTCAATCACCAATGAAACCACTCCACGGACAGTGGGGCACGGGTGGGTGGGGGGGGGGGCGAGGGGGAGGGTATCAATTGGTCACAACTTCTTTTCTCTCTGGTCAGAAACGAACTCGCCTGCCTATTCTTATGACCGCCCCTCACTCTTCAGCACTTTAACACTCAGCTACCGTATTCTGGCAGAATTCCCCAAACACAAAGCGACAGTTGCTTTCCAGCTTGTACACACAGCCTCGAATCCACTACGACCCTTTTCTGTTGGTTTCTGCTAGGACTTGGGCGAGTGGTCAGCCGAATCCCAAAGTTCTTCTGCTTCTCGGGAAGGTAATACTTCATGCCTCATTTGAAACTGAGTCGGCACAAAGCAAAGCTTTGTGGCAGGAGCCGAATACAGTATCCTGGGTGGCAGCTGGCAGCTTGTGATCTAAGGCAAATAAGTCAGGGACTGGAAGTCCCCCGGGGCTTTCTCTCCTGGAGCTCAGCTTAAGCAGAAGGAGAGGAGTGAGGATTTAAAGTGTCATGGGTTTCATGCTAGAAAAATTTGGATTTACATTCTGTTATTTCCGCTGTCAGGTTCCTACATCGGATAAAGATGTTTGCAGTCACTCCCTGAGACTTCTCTGTGCAGGATCACATTTATTTTATTTTATTTTATTTTATTTTATTTTATTTTATTTTATTTATTTTATTTATTTTATTTTACTTTACTTTATTTTATTTATTTTACTTTATTATTTTATTTTATTTATTTTTTTATTTATTTTACATTTTACTTTATTTTATTTTGTTTTGTTTTGTTTTCTTTTCTTTTGTAAATTTAGAGAAAACAACAGTAAGGGAAGTTCAGCAAATATTTTTATCACCCTAGCTGGACGTGCACATTGAGTGAGAGGTAGACGGGGAGCCACACACACAGGTTTTGCCTGTTTCGAAACTGTCTGCAGCTCATGGGTAGGATGGGAAAGAGAAATAATTCCTTTCTCTTTTGGTGTTGTGACCAGGAGAAAATCTCTTTATACTCGTAAACACACCAAGACTTGTCAGCTGTGTTGGATCAGGAAATACTTTTTTTTCATAATTAGCCTATCGAACAAACTGTAAAAGTATTATTTTCGCCAGACTTTGAGCACACTGTTCAGGTAACTACTGAGGACTCTTACATCAAGAAGAATATTAGGAGTTGTGGTTGTGGCACCCGTGACCCCCATTTTATCCTTCTCTGTATCCACACCTCTTGCCAAGTGAGTTTGCCTCCCCCCCGCCCCCGCCCCCCAGAGAGGCGGTCAATTTCTCTGTACCACGTGATCTGCTTCAGCCAATAGAATGTGGCAGAGGTGATGGCCGGGCAGCTCTGAGCACAGACCTCCCAGCAGCTTTCTTCTGTATCTGTGTTGTGTGGAGCCCCCAGCCGACCCACAGGGTGCGCAAATGAGTCCACCGGCCCCCAGACACAGGAGTGAGTGACGCGAGCGAGCAAAGCTGAGCCTGGCCTAGATCAGCAGACTCCCCCATGATCTACAGCCACACGAGGTATAACAGTGAATGACTGTTGTTTTAAATCACGTTTTGTGTATTTTATTAGGTGACACTTCTGTGGCAACAGCTCATTGACACCAGAGTGTTAATATTTAACAAACATTCGGTAGGGACGCCTGGGTGGCTCAGTGGGTTACGTGTCGGACTTTGGCTCAGGACGTGATCTCACGGTTTGTGAGTTGGAGCCACCGGTCAAGGCTTTGAGCTGCAGCCTGGAGTCCGATTCAGATCCCCTGTCCCCCCCACTCCCCCCCCCCCCGCCCCTCCCCGGCTTGTGCGAGCACGCACTCTCTCAAAACTAGACATTAAAAAAAAACACAAAAACACATTCAATAGATATTTACAAAATGAATGAATGAACACAGCCTTATCCAGAATAGTTCTGTGTGTATGTGCATACGTAAATGCGTATATGGACATAAGAGAAACAATAAGACAACACAATGTATATTTTCACCTGTCAATAGGTAGAACCTTCCGTATTTTGGATCCCACAATTCTTCACTAAAAACTGGTTTGAGATTAATTGGTTGGTTGCCAAGCTCAGGCGAGGCAAGTCTCCCTCACACTAGTGCTGTCCAGTTTTGCTGTCCAGCCATGATTTCAATAGTTGTGTAATCCATTTTCATATATTTTGTTGTTGGCTGGCTTCCCAAACCACTGAGTAAAATAAGTAGTTTTGCAGAACAAAGGACAGGGGATATTGACCTCCCTCGCCCCACAGAAAGAAAATACACGAAAACTTTTAATTTCCTTGGGGCTGCTACCACTTTAAAAAAACACAATGTCTATTCTAGGCAATGTTAACACTGTGTTGCAGAAAGTGATCGGAAAAATTTTCTTTCCTATTAGCACTGTAATTGCACTTAAAGAGAATATAGAAGGATTAATTAATTTCACTGCTCAATGGGAGTTTGATTCTGGCTATAAAAGCTAAAATTGAAAGTAAAACCTTGAGTAGATAATGGCATTTGAGTTTTCTAATCAATTACTGTCTCTAAGCCTATTTAGCACAGTGGTTCCTAAGAATGAAAAGAGAAGACACATCTTCCAGAAGTGAAATGAAGTGATAGTTGATAAGCAACTAATCAAACATCTTATTCCTAAAACATTTTAAGTTTTTAAAAAATTTCTTCTGGACTGCTCAGAGTATTTTTAATATACATATTATATTATAAATTATATATTATACAAATATATTATATATGATGTTATGTATATTTTGTGTGTTAGGTACATCATTATGTATATTACTATACTATACATACGTATATGCATATTATGTGTATATACATGATATACATTTGTGTACATATGTATGTGTTCCAATTTTTGATCATCAGACCGGACATGACTCTAACTTGGTACAAATGACAATTCCTGCTGGGTGTTTAGAGAGCCACAAGACTGTGGTTTTGAGATTAGCTATGAAAGGGCCTGATGACCTGGCCACAGCCCTTGACTCCTACCCCTTCAAAAATAGTGAACTATTAGCTCTTCCCCACGCATGCGTATTTGTAATAGAAATAAAGCGTGTCAAGGGAACTAGAATTTGAGGAGAACATGCTCTTGGCCATTGAACAATTGCCTGTGTTGAGCTCCTGGGATTTGACAGAAAAAGATAGATTATTGTTCATTCCAACCAGTTTCAGATTTTCTTCCCTCCAGGTCCTTGTAAGATTCTAAGTGCCTAATTTTATGAGCCCCCAAATAATCTGGGCTTCCTATTAATGACAGAGTTATTTTCTGTGCAACTAGATATACTGTATTAAGTGTATAAAATAACAGTGCCAGAAAACATATGGGCTCTATCTTGGGGGACCAGAAGGAGTAGGAAGACTTTCTTAGTCTTGATCTTATATATGTACTTGTAATTGCCGCCTTCAGTTGGAGGGTTGGTAGGGGAAAAATATTATTCACGTCATCCATCGATAGAATGACCCAGTTGATTGTATGACTGATTTGACCAGTAACAGAATGATTTGAACAACAAAAGGATCTGTGAATCATTTTATTTCTAGGAAAGTTTTGAATTCTAAGACCCATTCAGCAGATTGATTATGAGTTTACCTTGCTTACTTGGTGAATTTAGAACTATTTAGAATTCACCAACTCACTTGGTGAGTTTAGAACTAACTAACGAATCACAAACTTGTATAGTGATAGTGTGCATTTTGAGGGCTTTAAAAATACTCTTTCTTACATGATTATTTAGGTGATTTTTGCCTGTATTTCTAGGATGTTTGTATGAGCATCTGAATGTTGTATGAGCATCCTATATGTGCACGCATGTGTGTTGGGAAATATGAATAAGAATTTAATACGTTTAGTTTTCAGAAAGTATTGAAGAGACAGACTCATCTCAAATTTTATATTTCTAACATAAATGCATTTTATAGACAATATATTGCTTTTGGGGAGTAGAATGGATATTCTTCTTTTGGGATTACTTATTGATTTTCTTTAGTCTTTAACGATATACAGTACTTTATTGCTTACTTTTAAGCAAATCTAAATCAATAGTAGGTTATATAAGCACACAGTGGATATATAGAGAGAGGAGGCCTAATCCAACATACATGTCATTGTTATAATGGGAACTTGTAGAAATGCTCACTTTAGATGATCCTTATTAATCAATAGAGCAGAGATGTGAAGAAACAGAATGATCTTATCTTACATTTCATCCTCAATGCTCAGTCTTCACGATAACTTATTTGTACTCTAACTTTCAAGTAGGTTAACCTAGAAACAATTGTATTTTTTCAAATTTTATAATAGATCATGGTCACGGTAAAGTTTTAAGATAGAGACTTAGTAATGTTAATTATGAATCCTGACTCTGATATTGATCCATTTCTTTTTGAAGGTTATTTGATCTAATTTTCAAAATTAAAAAAAGAAATATGTATATTTTTACCCACATCATGATATATAATCTAAATCAAACTGGGAACATAACATATATTGGAACAAAAATGTCAACTACGCGAAGTGCTTTTAGAGTGTTGTTCCTAATTTGGAAGAAACGGAATGCTTCTTAATGAACAGAAATATTTGACCATATTTGCTGGCTTTTCTTCCCTTTCATGTTTATGTGCATTTCATTTCTTTGCAAGTCCCAAGTGACTCTGATGCTCACTTTCCTCAATGACTTCTGTGCAGCGTAAAGGATGCTCTTTGTGAAGTGTGAAATTAATGGCCTCCCGGTGTAATAAGTGTTCTATACCTTTAATGTTGTGGGTTTAATTTTCAGTGATGAAATATTGATTGTGTCTATATGGTGGAACCTCTTTTGGTGCATTTCACACGTATTGTCTCTATGATATAGCAAACACAAAAAGTGCACAGAAGGTGTATTAATTTTTCCAGTGATAGAAGAGACTAAAGCCCAGTTTGATTGCTAGGTCTCTGGGAAAGTTTAAAGGTGGGAGGCTACCTGGGTGGCTCATTCGGTTGAGCATCTGACTCTTGATTTCAGCTCAGGTGATGATCCCAGGGTCATGGGATCGAGCCCTGCCTCGGGCTCCACACTGAGTGGGTAATCTGCTTACGATTCTCTCTCTCGGTCCCTCTGTCCTTCTCCCCTGCTTGTGCTCTCTCTTTCTAAACATATATTAATTAATTAATTTTTAAAAATGGGGCACCTGGATGGCTCAGTCGGTTAAGCTTCCAACTTTGGCTCGGGTTGTATCTCACGGTTTGTGGGTTCGAGCCCTGTGTCAGGCTCTGTGCTGACAGCTCAGAGTCTAGAGTGTGCTTCAGATTCTGTGTCTCCCTCTCTGTCTCTGCCCCTCGCCCACTCATGCTCTGTCTCTCAAAAAAACTGAGTAAGTGTTAAAAAAGTAAAATCTAAAGGTGGAATTAGGCCTACAAGGCCCTGCACAATCTGCCTCTGCTGCTCTTACATCCTCATACTGCACTGTGTTCCTCCTAGCTCGTTCTCCCGCCAAATTATTTTCTGTCCATTCCTTGAAATGCTGAGACCAAATGTGATAGTCAATGTTATGTGTCAACTTGACTGGACCACAGAATCCAGATATTTGGTCAAATACTATTTTGGATGTTTCTGTGGAAATATTTTTTGGATGAGATTAACAATCTAATTGGCAGACTGAGTAGGCCAGATGACATTTGGAATGTGGTGGGCCTCACCCAATCAGTTGAAGACCTTACGAGAACAAAATCTGACTTTCCCTGACCAAGAACAAATCTTGTCAGCACACTGCCTTCAGACTTTTCCTGGGTTTCCTTCCTGCTGCCCTTGGGGGCTCACTAAGCCTCCACAGTTTTGTAAGCCAATTCTTTAAAATCTTTCTTGCTCACTGTTTCTCTTTTTTATATATAGATTATAGATGATTATAGATATAGATACAAAGATAAAAATACAGATATAGATATGTATGTATAGAATATATGTGTGCACACACACACACACATTCTGTTAGTTCTGTTTCTGCTTTTCTGAGAACTCTTACACATACCTCAAGGCCTTCATGTGACTCTCATGCTGGGAAACCCTGGTATCAAACTCCTTCTCATTGTTCAGGGTTCAGCTTAAATGCCTTTATGCAGAGATGCTTTCCGTGACCTTTTGATTACAATGAGATTTCTTTTTTTGAAAAATCCACTTTCCGAACACCCTTTGCTTTTGCTTCCTAGTATACGTGGCAGGGTGTGTTGTTTATGTGTTTCACACCTGTACTTCCCACTAGAGCAGTGTTTCTCAACCTCTTTGTCATCATCACCCATAAGGACCCTTTGTAGACATTTCTTTTCTTTAATCACCTGCCACCGCAAATATCCCGTTTATATGTACTGTATGCACACACAAAAAGAGTAAGGGCTTTTTTTTGCCCCAACAACCAATTTTTAGCCGCTAGGGGATGATAGTGCCCAGGCTGGGAAGTAGGCGGTACCACATAAGCTCTGCGATAGGCCATTGCTTCTCCTATTCTCCCCTGCACACCCACCACCTGGCCTGATCCTACAGCATAGTAAGCACTCAATAAATACGGCTGCCGGGAGGAGGGTTCTGGAGCCAGCACCAGTGGCTGCTGCTTCTGTATTTGCCACCTGTGGTCTCAGACAAACCTCTTAACCCTCACCTCTTTATTTTTAAAGTGGGAATACTGGAGGCACTTGGGTGGCTCAGTCGGTTAAGCGTTCAACTCTTGATTTTTGTGAGATTGAGCTCCACATCGGGCTCGGTGCTGACCGCATGGAACATGCTTAGAATTCTCTCTCTCCCTACCTCTCTGCCTCTCTCCCACTCGTACTCTCTCTCTCTCTCTTTCAAAATAAATAAGTAAACTTAAAAAAAAAAGTGGGAATAACAATAGCTCCTAAATCACGGTATACCATGAGGGCTAAACAAGATAATCTATGCAAAGGGCTTGGGAGAGCCCTAACGTAGTGCTAAATAATATGCAAAGAAAACAAGCCACCTTTGCCTGGTGGGATGTGTTGTGTGATGTTGGTAAAAGGTCAGGGTTGAGAAGAGTGTCATGACTCACACCGTCTGTATCATCTTTCCCCTAACTTAGAGTTAGAAAGCATGTGAATTTTCAGTCAACAGCCCTAAGTAAATACCCAGATTTCCAAACACGAGTTGCTTGGGACTCATACCTGCCCTGAATAGTTCTGATCACGGTGCTGGGGAAGGAAGGGAGCAGCTCTGTGAGGTGTGGAAGGGAGTTGTGATCACTGGTCCTGCGGAGGGCACTCTCAGGCGTCCTTCTCAGCGGTCTCTTCCGTAAAATAGTGATGATAATCATTATCTGTCTTCCTGATGTATTTTGAGGCTTAAATAAGGAGGAAATTAAAGTCTCTTTGGAAAAATAAAGTGTGTTGGCTGTTACGATTGCAAGATGATGCCATATCGGATTGCTTGGTATGCGCCAGCATCGTGTAGAAACTGATGGAGAGGCATCTGTTCGATTAATCCTCAGCATAGCCTGTCAGGAAGGTGTTCTTATTTTGCACCCGAGGAAACTGAGGCTGTGGCGGAATCCGTCACTGGCTCAAAATCACATAGACGGCCAAGGAAAGAATCGAGGTTCTTCCCTGAAGAGAGGTCCATGTCAGGGCCCATCTTGAACATCATTACTCTTGGCTATGAGTCTAAGAGTCACTGAGATGTTACGGGCATTTTGATAACTGCTTTACATTCATTTGAAAAATTTAATTCACACAGCAATTTTATGACATGGCTGTTTCTAACTAATTTCTGTATTACAGATGAAGAGCTTGAGACTTAGGAGTGTGACAGTTCATTTTATGTGTCAACTTGGCTGGGCCACTGGGGTATCCTGACATTCTGTCAGATGTCATTTTGGGTGTTTTCAGAAGGGTGTTTTTGGATGAGATTAACATTTATTTATTTATTTATTTATTTATTTATTTATTAAATGTTTGTTTATTTTTGACAGAGAGAGAGAGACAGAGCATGAGCGGGGGAGGGGCAGAGAGAGAGGGAGACACAGAATCCGAAGCAGGCTCCAGGTTCTGAGCTCTCAGCACAGAGCCTGATGCGGGGCTCAAACTCACAGACCACAGACCGCCAGGTCACGACCTGAGCCTAAGTCAGACGCTCAACCGACTGAGCCACCCAGGCGCCCTGGATGAGATTAACATTTAAATAGAGGGACTGAGGGGCGCCTGGGTGGCTCAGTCGGTTAAGCATCCGACTTCAGCTCAGGTCACGATCTCACGGTCCGGGAGTTCGAGCCCCACGTCGGGCTCTGGGCTGATGGCTCAGAGCCTGGAGCCTGTTTCCGATTCTGTGTCTCCCTCTCTCTCTGCCCCTCCCCCGTTCATGCTCTGTCTCTCTCTGTCTCAAAAATAGAATAAACGTTAAAAAAAAATTTTAAATAGAGGGACTGAGTAAAGCAAATCTCTGCTTCCCAAGGTGGGTCTCCTCCAATCAGCTGAAGGCCTGAATTCAGAGAGCAAAAAGGCCAGTCCTCCTTGGAGTGGGATGGAAACTCCTCTTGCCTAATTGCCTTCATACTGGGACATAAACTTGTTCCTGCCTTTAGACTCACACCGAAATATCAGCTCTTCCTGAGTTTGAAGTCTCTGGGTTTCCTCAGGGTCTCGTATCTTCAGGCCCAGCCTGGACTCACACCATCAGCTCCCTTGGGTTTCCACTTGCTGATTCACCCTGCAGATCTGGGATCTGGTCAGCCTCCATCATTGATCAGCCAGTTACTTGTAATAAATCCTTTTCTGTATATATGGAAATCTCTCTCTCTCTCTCCATATATATATATATATATATATATATATATATATTCACATATATATGAATATATATGTGAATATATGACTATATATGAATATACATATGTAAAGATATATGTGAATATACATATGTGAATATATATGTGTATATATATATATGTGAATATATATATGAATAAAAATCACATGAAGATGAGAAAGAGGACAATAATTCTGATTCCCTAAAGAAATATATTTCTCCTTTACCAAACACCCCACATAATAAAAATTTGAGTCAAGTTTCTAGTGTAATGTGTATATGTATGTGTGTATGTATATATATATGGGACATATCATTATCTATGTGTGTGTATCTATATCTATATCCATCTAGATAGATAGATACAGATATAGATGGGTCTATATAGAAACATGTATATATATTTACATATGTATGTATATAATAGAAATGCAATATTTTCCACAATTTTTACTCTCCTGTTACATATATTAGAGCAGGAATGATGTATTTGGCAAACAAAGATAGCAAGTCTAGTTATGCGATATTTATGTTTTATCTCATTCCCTGTAAGGAAAAAGTCAGATGGTTAATGCCTCTTTTCAATGTATGTTGTCAGTCATTTTTAAAGGATGTTCTCTGAGAGAGCTCATTTTTTGAAATAATAGAAACAGCAACAACAACAACAAAACACAGTCAAACAAGTTTGACATTAATGGCAAGGAGACAGTGCTCAGCTCATGCATTACCTTGTTTACAGAAGCTCCAGAGCTAGATTTTATCTGTCAAGAAAGCAAAGGTGCAAAGAGAAAAAGAAATGGTTTGCTATTAAACTGAGAAGTTCAAACCAGTAGTCTCATATCATGGAATAACTGGCTCTTAAATGTATTGCCAGAAAAAATACTTTAAATTATTAATAGTGTCAACTTCCTTGACATTGACCATCTTTTTCAACATTTAAATAAAGGGTCATTTGCTCACTTCCGTAGTTTCTCCAACAACTTTGAACTAGATAAAGTAATTGCACATTCCCAGATAAAATTCAAGATGGAGGACTCCCAGGATTTCAATGGTGACCACTTCTAAAGTTAAATTCTTCTTATTCCTCTTTCCTTTCCTTTCCTTTCCTTTCCTTTCCTTTCCTTTCCTTTCCTTTCCTTTCCTTTCCTTTCCTTTCCCCTTCCTGCCTTTCTCCCTTCCTCCCCCTTTCCCCCATCTCCCTTCCCCCCTTTCTCTCTCTCTTTTTCTTTCTTTCCTTCCTTCTTTCATTCTTTCTTTCATGGTTCATCTGTTTCTTATTCTTTTATTTTCTTTCCGCCCTTGTCTTCTTTATCTGTCTTTTTTTCCCTTTTTCAGTTCCTCATTCTGAGGATGAAACTTCTCTTGGGTGGCACAGATCTACTTTGTTGGAGGGGCCCAGTGTTTCCTTTGATATGACAAGTTGGGTTTTCCTCTTATCACAGGCGGATGAGATGGGCACAGAGTAGACCCTTGAAAGATGTCTGCCACATCAAAGAAGAATCAGTTGACCTTTATATGCAGTCAGAAACCTCATGCTGATTTGCTTCCATGAGAAAGAAAAGAACTAGTGAATAGCTAAATTCCAGAGCTTATTGAGAGCCTACAGGCAGAGCTGTCTTCAGGAGTGTGCCTTGTGGACTTGTAATGTTCATGGCGGTGCCCAATGCATTTAAGATTATTTACTTTCTCGTGAATAATTTATATTTGCAATAATCAAGGTAAAGATCTGAGTAAGTTTTTCTCTGTATTCTCTAATCCAAAATTGTTGAGTGGACAAAGATGCAAAATAAGATGCCTATTAACCTACACAGTAGTGAGGTCTCAGAATCCTTTAAAGCACTTAAGCTTGGGCTCTAAGATAGTAATAGCTCATCTAAAATGCAAGATGGAATGGAATGATGAGGTGGAGAAAGAGATCAATTCCATGGAGGTGAAGGCAAAGAAGCTGGAATCTTCTTCAGCAGGGCACAGCGGTGGCTTTGCTCTCAGCTGGTGGAGCAGGGTGAGGGTCTCTCCACCTCCCTGGCAGTCCTGGCACCTGCTTCTTTTTGGTTGTAGTCCCTCCCACCTGATGAGAAAGAACATTTATAAAAACTCTAAATGTTGTCTTAAATTTTGTACCGTGAGTTTTTATTCTTGCTTATTTTTGTGTTTTTCTAAATGAACACCAGCCTTCAGTGCCTCCATCACCCTCTACTCAGTCCATTCTTGGGGTCGGGATGAGAGGTCACAGTTGACTCCTGCCTCCTCTTGCCGTTTTCGGTATCTCTGTCTCAAGAGACACGTTCAGACCATTCTCTTCTCTTATTAGTGCTGGTTAGAACTCAGGTTTCAGTTGAAAATGCCAGGTTCATAAAAGAAAGGTAGACACTTACGATTGTACGAAGTTTAAAATTATGTACCTTTACAGACACACACCTATAAGGCGCTTGTGTGTTCAGTTGAGCACTCACTATGTAATAGGCACTGTACTAAGTGCCTCCTCAATTCAATGAATGATAACAGGGGGTTTAATGAGTCAACATCTGAAAAGCACTTAATATGGTGCCTAGCCACAGGAGTGCTTATTATTGTTACAGAGTAGGACACAGAAGCCCTAAGAGGTTAAATAACTTGCCATGGCTGGTGGCTGTGTCATATGGCTATTAATTGTTCAGACTCAGGTATTTTGACTTTATCATATTTTTCTACTCAGTATCTATTCTACAACAAAGTGTTTATTGGACTTAGAGAAAAACAAGCACCCTCCTAAGCATAGGTCAATAGCAGGTGTGGGGGCTCTTCTAAGAATTATACTAATATATTAATTTTAGATCTGCATTTATACATTTTCTAAGGTAATTCTTAGCCTGTGATCAGATTGAGGAGAAATGGAAAGATGGTCCCTGATGGATCTGCCAATGGTGGCTGGGGCAGTCATTGTGAAAAAGGTGGATTTTAGTGATTTGAACAAAAGATTAAGATATAGGTTCAGATAAGGAATACAGAGTGGACGAAAATTTGGTAAAGGGACAACATGGTGACGTGAGATCTTGTAGCATTTAAAAGCGTGACTGTGCCATCTTGAACGAGAATGGTGGCATTCAAATCCCATCTCTGCCACGTCCTAGCTTTGTGATCTTTGTCATCTTATTCAACCTCTTTGAGCTGTGGTTTCATCACCAGTAAAAAGGGGAGAGTAATAGCATCTACCGCATCAGTTTATTGTAAAGATTCCATGGGTTAGTAGACACAAAGCACTTAACTTGCCTGGTGCACAGCACACACACAATTTAATAATAACACATCCTGCTGATGTGTCCATTATATATCTTTGAGGAGTTTTGGAATGTATTATAGGAAAGGTTTGGCCTCAAGTCACCCTGTAAAATGTGTGTGACAATGTGGTAGCTTTCGATTTTAAGGAGGTACATAAATTGGGCTGGATGATGGGAGTGGAGAACCAGCCAGCTGAACATGAAATATCATTAGCTATATGTCTGGGGGGGGGGGGTGTCTCTGTGCAGCCATGAACTCCAGCAGTTGGTCTAGCTGAAAAGCTCTGTAAAAGCAGTGCTGGTCCAGGACACCAGCACTGTGGATGACCAAAGGGCCTGGCAGCCATCCACAAGGAGGGAACTCACACCTGCCAACATTCCCTCCTTTGAGACGGGTTTACAAGGAGCACTACAGTTTATTGGGAGTTATCACACACCTAAGGGTTGCTCTCAAAGCTCCCTTGAGTCTATTGGTAGGTAGAGATGAAATCTTTCATCTTAACCCTGATTCTTATCAATCTCCCTGGTAGTAAAGCTAAATTGTATTTACAAATATTCCAACTTGATTGCTCATTAATTTGAATGCCTTTCCTTGACAGTTTGTATGAATGCAGTAGGGCTCAATTGTGTTATTTATGTCAGAATCACAATGAAGTGTGTGAAACATTCCTTGGGAAGCTTTTTTGGCCCGACCCAACCCTAATGAATAAGAACTCCCAGAGGGGAAGGTCTGAACTTGTATATTCTAAAAGAATTCCGTGGGTGATTTGATGCCTGAGGGCTGCCACTGCTGAGTGCTTGACTTTGCCTTGACATTTTATTCCCCTTAAAAGGAACCAGGTGAAGACAATCTGGTAAGTCTCGATTGAGTTTGAACACCTTCTTCAATTTTTAGTGCCAGAAGATTGCATCTTCTTGAGTTGGCTAGAAGCAGGACAATTTATGAGGAGCTGGATCCTATTGTTCTGATTTATGGCACCATTATGGAGACTTGGTCCTTAGGATGAATGTTTGACCTCCGGTAACTGCCAAGGGCTTTGGAAAGTGAGAGAAAGTTTCCAAGGAGCTGCTGGAACCTGGAGTCGGAGGCTAAAATTTACTCGTCTTTAAGTAGCTCCTCCGTCCCAAGCAGAGTGACCCCTGGCAAGACACTCATCTTCTTCAAGTTTCTGTTTCAACGTTTCTGCTTTGGGACAAAATCTACTGCAGAGGGATTGTTGTAAGTATTAAATGAGGGAAAATACAGGATGCCCACAGGTTGGCATACTGGTGGTAAACAATAGTAGCATTCTCCCTTCTTCACTTGCTACTTCTCCTTCCTCCTGCACCGTCTCTTCGTTATTAAACATAGTGCTTAGCACATAACCTGCTTAATGAATTCACAGGAGTTCCCAAGTATCAAAACCCCTGAGTTCATTATCAGTGTAGAGCTTGTGCTTTGTGTTCCGATGGTACCCACCATTCACTTAGGTATTCTCTGTCCTACACAGGTTTAGAACCCTTGGCTTGAAACTACAAATGTTGCAAGACCAGGACTGCGTGACTCTGTGCACACTCCTGAGTTCACTTCTTCATGGCTCCCTTGTATTCTTGCAGGTTGTTTAGGTCCTGTCAACTCCTGCTCGCACACCTTTGCTAACTTCCAGGAGAAATTACTGAGAGCACATCGTTAATCTGGTAGCTATAAAGAAGACTTGCATGGCAAAGGGAGAATGAGATGTCATATTGTGGCTGCCCTCCATGTGCCTCTTCCCTACCTTCTTCCTGCTCATGCTCCTCATAGAATCCGTGCTCCCCATACTAGCCTCACATCCAACTGACCACCAACCCCTTGGGAGATAGAGTCCATCAGTCTTGTTGTACATCTTGATGCACTTGTGTTCTTGAAAATGCCAAGCCTTGCATTGATCAAGGGGAAAAATTGATAAGCACTCTCGAATCAGGAGCCTCTTGAGCTCTCTCATTTCTACAAAGGTAAACATAATTTGAAAAGTTTATTAGTGGCTGTGAGAATTTATAATCATTGCCAGGAGACTTTTTTGAAGGCAAATTCCTACCCTCTTGGTTCTGTCTGCTTTTCTGTTTACTACTTAGTACACGGAAAAAGCAGATGAGATCCTCATAGCTTGAGGGACAACCGAGAATTAGTTTTCTATACCTAAATGACTTTCAAGATAAAAGTCTATCATTATTGTTGGCCCTAATCTTGTCCACGTGTTTGGTCTCTCCAGCAGGTAGGTGAATTTTCAAAGAAGAGGGTATATGACTTTAATCTTGAGGAGTTAGATTTTTCTTTCTTAAACATTGACATATGTCTCCTAAACTGAAGACACAAATTAAGGAAGTCACCATTGGTTCCCCTCTCCTCTTTACTGATGCACTCTTCCTCCTCCCTGTCCCTCTTTCCCTCAATTATTTATACAGATCTAATCCAACACGCCAAAGAGAGACCAGGCTTCTCAAGGTTCAAATTCTGGTTCTACTGCCTATTAGCTATGTAACTTGGGGCAAGCCATCTTTCTGTTTCTCTGATGTGATTTCCTCACTGGTAAATGAGGATAATAAGCTTTGCCTACATAAGGGTGGTCAGATGGTACTTGTTCCAACCTATTAACCCCTTTCCTCTAGAGCAATTGGACGCCAAATTCTTAGTTAGGCATTTGACCTTCTGTGATATAGAATGCATTTCTCAGCTTTCTTTGCAATTAAACATGGCCATATAACTAAATTCTGAATAAAGAGAAGTGGTATGTGCAACTTTGGGATGTGTCTTTAAAGGTAGTGGCCACGTGCTTGCCCTTTCTTTCTTCTCTTTTCTGCTCACTACAGGCTGGAATGCACGGCATAAAGTGGGAGCAGCCATGTTGGAGCTTGATGAGAGGAGGTCATGGTGGATGGGCTGGTTCGGTGCTCCACATATCAGGACCCAAGGTTTTTCTGTGTTGTTGCTCAGCCCTGTATGGCCGTCACATTATCAGGTTTTATTTCCTTTGCCGTCCTTAAGAATTGCTGAAATTAACTTGTTCACTCTTTGTTTGCTTCTAAGTTCTTACCTCACTAGAATTTAAGAGGAATCTGACTGTTAACCACTGTGTCCCAAGTACCTAGACAGTGGTTGGAACACTGTGGGTGTTAAACATTGGTTGAATGAATGAATGAATGAATGAGTGGTGGGTAAGCAGCAGACAACTTCAGGGGATACAAGCCTAGTGGGCCAGTGCCAGTCACTGGCAGGAAAATGCCAAGTCCTCCCGGGTGACAAGGAAGAACACCAGGGGGCATTGGCCTCTAGTAGAGTGGTCGCGGCCACCATCAGGAAGAGATCCGGCAGGTAAGTAGCAGATGAGACAAAAGGCCATGAGACCAGAAGTGGTGAAGCAGTGGCACATTAAGTCTGGTGGCGGATTTAATTGTGACCACATTTAAAACATCCCCTAGAATATGCAGACATAACTGGGCACATAAAGGGAGCTCTGCATTTGAAGCACATTCTGAGTCAGTTGATAGGGACAATAATCCACTAAAATTTGCATTACAGTTGCTTTTCGGAGGTCATCTGTCCTCGCCGGCTGGTGACGAGTGGACATTTGAGTTAGGACCGTCAAAATCTTTGAAGATAAAGTCAATTATTTTTCTAATTGTCTACGTCTTCCTGAGTGCTGGATCCTTCGAATGCCTTCTTTTCCCTTGTACCTTGCTCCTTAAAACCCTGCATGCTCCTTCCTCACATATCTTTGCGGTGGGTCAGAGGTTCATTAAAATTGTCTACTTTATTTGCTTCTGCTTTCCCCAATCCATTAGCCACAGGACTCAGCCTTTTCGTTGGATGTACCCTTTGCCTTTGCGCTATCTGATTCATGTGAGTCACAGAGATACTTTACGGGTGATATATGTTTTGTCTGACTCGGCTTCGGGTGTCTGAAGTGACCCACGGGGCAGTGGTGTGTATACGGTGTGTGGGGAAGAAAGCCGAGATAAAATGCTCTGTGAGGAATTATAAAGTATAATAAATTATTTTGTGCTTCACCTGACTTCCTCTGCATCCCCGCTCCAATATCATCAAGTGAAGAGTGTGGGAAGAGAGGACGGGAGGGAGCTATAGGCATTTATGAATAATATTATTTAGTTCACTTTAAATAATGCAGAAGAGGGGCTGCCAAAGCTTGAACCGAGGAAAGGAGATACAAAAGGCAGCTGTGCTGCAATGCATTGAAAATTTGGAAATTTGGAATAAGTTGCTGACAAAAGAGTCAGGGGAAGAATCTGTTGGGGCTAAAACAGCAATAGGAGATTGGTTGACTCTAAAAACATGTAGAAAATTAGGAAAAAATATTGCTTGAAAGGGGATTTGCTTTATTGGTCAATAGTATTAGCACACAGATTTTTACCAATTCCTCCTACCTAAATGTAGGAGAAAGAGATTGCTTCTTAAAACCCTTAGAAGTGGCTGGCATTGATTTTCTTGATGTGGCTGTGTGTTTGGGACTCTCCATCTTCAATAAATCTGTCTGGAAGCAGGCCATTGTACTTTGGGATTTTCTCTTCTGAAAAGCGTTTCTTGACTTCCTGGTGTAGGAAAAAGAAGCATCATGGTTTTGAAAGGAAAATAAGGCTAATATGACTCTGGAATCCAGATTGCCTCCGGCATTTGTAAAGACTCCTGGATTTGTCTGGTGCTAGAAGGAGCAGCGGAGATCATACAAAACAATCCGCTTGGTTTTCTTAGGTGACAAACTCAAAGAGGTTAAGTGGTTTAACCCATCATTATGTAGCTGTCCATTAGGTTCCCAGCTTAGAATATGGCCTCTGCCTTTTGAAAGCCTTGCCTACTATTAGGTTATTTATTTTTATGTAATTAAGGTATATAATGTGATGATTTGATGTACGTATAGGCTGTGAAACAATCACTAAAATCAAGCTGCTTAATGTATCTGTCATCTCACATAGTTACTCTGTGTGTGTGTGTGTGTGTGTGTGTGCATGAATGCATGAGTGCATGAGTGCATACTTGTACAGTGAAAACACTTAGGATCTCCCTTCTTGGCAAATGTCGAGTTTACAGTACAGTATTGTTACCTATAGCCACCTATAGATTAGATCCTATTCATCTGGTATAACTGAAAATGTATACATACCCTTAAGTTTTTTTTTTTAATGTTTATTTATGTATTTTGAGAGAGAGAGAAAGAGAGCCAAGGAGGGCAGAGAGAGAGAGATCCTCGGCAGGCTCTATGCTGTCAGCACAGAGCCTGACACGGGATCCGATCTCACAAACCATGAGATCATGACCTTAGCTGAAATCAGGAGTCGGACACTTAACCGACTGAGCCACCCAGGAGCCCCTGAAAATGTATACCCCTTAATCAACATCTCTCCATGTCTGTCCTCCTGGGCCCCTACTAACCTCCATTCTACTCTCTGCTTCTGTGAGTTTGATAATTTTAGATTCCAGATAAATGAGATCATACAGTATATGCCTTTCTGTATCTGGCATATTTCACTTAGCATGATGTCTTCCAGATCCATCCATGTGTTGCAAATGGTAGGATTTCCTTCTTCTGTAAGGCTGAATACTATTCCATTGTATGAATATACCACATTAAAAAAATCCATTTGTTAATAGATGTTCATGTGTTTACATATCTTGGCTGATGTAAAAAATGCTATGGCAAACGAGGGAGTTAAAGTATCTCTTTGAGACTTTGCTTTAATTCCTTTTTTTTTAAGTTAAAAAAATTTTTTTAATGTTTATTTATTTTTGAGAGAGAGAGAGACAGAACACAAGAAGGGGAAGGGCAAAGAGAG
Organism: Acinonyx jubatus; assembly: GCF_027475565.1. Taxonomy (NCBI): domain Eukaryota; kingdom Metazoa; phylum Chordata; class Mammalia; order Carnivora; family Felidae; genus Acinonyx; species Acinonyx jubatus. The sequence continues at coordinate 128,775,596 of NC_069386.1, read as the reverse complement.
AGGGAGACACAGAATCCGAAGCAGGCTTCTGGCTCTGAGCAGTCAGCCCAGATCCCGACCTGGGGCTTGAACTTATGAACCGTGAGACCATGACCTGATCCAAAGTCAGACACTTAACCGACTGAGCCACACAGGCTCCCCTAAGGTTTTGTTTGTTTGTTTGTTTTAATGTTTATTTATTTTTGAGAGAGAGAGAGAGTGAGCAGGGAGGGGCAGGGGGAAGGAGACAGAGGATCTGAAGTGGGCTGTGTGTTGACAGCCCAGTCCTGATGTGGGGCTTGAACTCATGAACCATGCATGAGACCATTGACCTGAGCCGAAGTCAGACACTTAACCAACTGAGCCATGCAGCACCCCTAAGTCTTTTTTAATGTTTATCTATTTTTGAGAGACAGAGAGAGAGAGAGAAAATGAATGAGTGGAGGAGGGGCAGAGAGGGGAGACAGAGGATCTGAAGTGGGCTCTGTGCTGACAGCAGAGACCCTGACATGGGACTTGAAGTCACGAACCATGAGATCGTGACCTGGGCCAAAGTTGGACGCTTAACTGACTGAGCCGCCCAAGTGCCCCTAATTCCTTTCAATAAATACCGAGAGTGGGATTGTTGAATCATACACTAGTTCTATTTTTAATTTTTTGAGGACTCTCAATACTGTTTTCAATTTATATTCCCACCAGCAGTATACCAGTGTTCCCTATTCTCCACATTCTTGCCAATACTTGTTATCTTTAAAAAAATAGCCATTTTAACAGGTGTGAGGTGGTATCTCATTGTGGTTTTGATTTGCATTTCCCCAATGATTCACCAGATTGAGCACTGTCCTAGATGGTGAATATTTAAAAGATTTGAGTCTATAGTCTATATCTTAGAGAAATGGGGAATATGCTCAGAAGGAAAATGTCACTATAGACATATTATGAGATAATAATTTATGAGTTTCATTGTGAATGAAGCCATGGGCTGACATGATTGAGATTAGGCTTTGTCAGGGGCAGGATGTAAGTTAGTTGGGCTCTGGAGAGCATAGAAGTCTTACTTAGATGGATAGGTTGGAAGATGGGTAAGAAAGCACATTCCTCATGGAAAGCCTAGAATCACATGGGCTTAGTTAAAGAAATAATTTGACTGAGTTGTTGGTTCTTTGGGAAGAATGCTGGGAAAGAGGATTGAAAATGTATTGGGATCCTTGAGTAGTAAGATGAGAATTGAATTTCATTCTGTAATTCAGCAATCATAAAACCTTTTCTTTAGGGGCACTTGGGTGGTTCAGTTGAGCATCAGACTTTGGCTCAGGTCATGATCTCATGGTTCGTGAGTTCAAGACCTGCACTGGGCTCACGCTGTCAGAGCCCAGCCTGTTTGGGATCCTCTGTCCCCCTCTCTCTCTGCCCCTCCTCCATTCGTGCTCTCTCTCTCTCTCAAAATAAAATAAACGTTAAAAAAAGGAAAAAGAAAACTTTCTTTAAAATATAGTTAATATTTTAGGGTTTGAAGACCATGCAATTTCTGTTCAAACACTCAATTCTGTCCTGTAGAGCAAAAGCAGCCATAGACAATAGGCAAATGAATAGGTGAAGCTATGTTCCAATAAAACTCTGCTGAAGCCTGCTCTAGTTGATGGTGATAAATTCAAAGCTTTTAAGCAATAAATTCACAAATAGCTGCTTGGGGAAACATGATGTGGTAGTGTTGTGTTAGAGATGATAAAGTGAGAGCTAAGTGACATAAAGAAAATCAAAGAAGATTTTTCCATTGAGGAAGTTCAGAATGCTGTAGAAGAAAATATGGGTGGCAAGAGAGACACAGGTTCTGTAAAGGAAAAGACAAATGAAAAACTGCTATGAAGTATATATTGATAATGTGAATTATCAAACAAATGTGAAGGGTGGGGGAGTCCATAATGTCTTCAAGAAGGGAAGTCTAAGTGAGGGGAAATGGTGGAAAGAACCTTCTAAGAGGTGGTTGTAAATGAACACCACCAGGCTGTGAAAAAGGGAAGTACCACTTCTGTAATCAAAATCAAATGACTAAGTCTTAGATCCTAGACCAGGTGACGAAACTAAATCTGGATGTAACCAAATTAAACTGGGACCATCTACGAAGCTGATTGGCCCAGATCAATGGACACTATGTGGCCTTTGGCAAAAGAAAATATCACCATTTTTACAGAAGAACATCCAGAATTGGACCCTAGATATTTCCATAAAATAAGTTCAGTATACTACCAAGATTTACCAAACACATAAGGAAAAAAGCCACCATTGATAATGGTCAACAGATTTTTGTTTTGTTTTGTTTTGTTTTGTTTTCTCAAAAAGGCATGTTTCAGCTTCCAAAGTCTTTGGATGTATGACATAACCGGTGCATGAAATACGTAAAAACATAATATTTTAAAATTTAAATAAGTAAATTTAAATTTAATACATTTTAAGAAATAAATAAGTGACAAAAATCTATTAAAAATTACCAAGGAAGTTTGCACAACAATTAGAATTTTAGACATCAAAAATAATAGTTGTTGAAGTGTAAAACTCAGTGAATGAATGAAGCAGTTTAGATATATATTAGGAGAGCATTAGTCAGAGAAATTATCCAGAATCCGACACAGAAAGATTAGGGAATAAGAAAAAAATAAGAAAAAAGGCTAAGAGTCATGAAGGATATTTTAAGACAGTTACAGTATTTCAAATCAGATTTCTAGAATGCAAAAATTGGGAATATGGATGAGGTGATAATTGAAGAGCTAATGGTTCTGAAGCATAACATTAACCATACAGAATAAACAGAAATAAATTCATGCTTATACAATGTAGTGAAATTTCAGAAGACTCAAAATAGACACTATCATGAAAAAAGAATGCTACAGAAAATTCCATTGATAATAGACTCTTCAACAGCAACAATGAAAACTGTAAGAATGTGAATGCTTCACATTTCTAAGAAAAAATAGCTGTTGACCATGAATTGTGGACCCAGAAAATCTGTCAAGAACAAGGGCACAATACAGAAAAATTTCAGTTTAAGAGAATAAACCTGAGAGGTTTATTTGCCAGACCTTCATTAAAGAAACTTTAAAGGATTTACAATAAGTAGGTTCTGGAATGGAATCGGTTTGGATTTGAATGACAGGTTGACTCCTCACTGGTTCCATGACTTTTGTGTCACTTTCTCTGAGCCTTGTTATTTATTTTGAAAATGAATATAGTTGACTTCATATCAAGTTATTAGCATGGTTCCTAGTATAGAGCAGGAGTCAATGTGTTTGGTGGACAGTGAGAGATAGAGCCATAGAGACATGGAAGGGAGATAACTTATGTATAGCCCCACAATTCTGTCCTTTTGTTGTGCGGTGAGTGACTTCCCCTCAGATCAAGTAGACCTGTGATTCCCTGCATTGCATTGAGTCCAATATCCCTTTGTTGTCACGTTGTATTGATAGGGCTCTTTGGGTTTTAGGCTCATGGGCTCTTGTAGAAGATGGAGATATCAAAGAGCTGTATGCCTGTAGATCAGTGTGTAAGTTATTGAAGCACTTGCTCATGGTCATAGAGATTGAGCATAGAATCAATGTTATCTACCCCCCCCCAAAAAAACTGTATGATATAAGCAAGAAACAAATAAAAACCAAATTAGAAATTAGCTTGTCATTCAAAGTCCTCTTTAATTTGATGTTACTGTACCTGTTTGGCTCTCCTACCCTCTAGTCTTATGTGTGAATTATCTCCTCCTCCTTTTTGGCTCAACTGAACTCATTCAGAGCACAGGCGTCTCCCGGGTCTTTCCTTATTGAAAATCTCCATTTAATTTTCTGCAAGATGATACCTATCTTTCCATTTGGGGGCTCAAAACTCACTTTTCTTACAAGACTCTCCCCAACACTCCTCTTCATCATTAATCAGCTCTTCTCTGGAGACAAGTCTTTCCTTTATCACACAGTTTGCATGCCCTCAATTAGTTCACAGATGGTGTATCATCTCTCAAACAAGGCAGAGTCTACAGAAAAGGTCCATAATTCGTTCTTTCCCCACCCTGGGTAACCATGGTAGGCATATCCTAAGAGCTCGGTCAATGAAGGACTGTGTGCATAAAAGTCTCAGTTTAAGATGATTTCTTCAGGATGAAAGGTGTTTACACCCAAAGGGTTATTCATTTGAGGCTGGTGAAACACGCCATTTGTTACCAGCCTATAAGTCGTCTTACTGAGTCTCATTAGTCTATCCGTGTGTCACCACACTTTAAAGGTTGTTGGGTTTAAAAATCATTAAACTTTTTAGTGAGAGAATAACCTATCCCCAACCTTTTTAATAACCATTTCTTTCACTTCATGGGTAAGTAATTGCACGACATATTTCAGGGGAAGGAAAAAGAAGTGTGTACTAACACAGACCCCAGTAATTACCACAGACTTTTCATTATTTTTATTGATAGCCTATCCCTCACCCTTAGAGATAATCTCGCCAAGTAGATAGCTATTTAAGGCTATTGAAAAATAGCCAATCTTTGAAAAATGAAATATATGCAATCCCTGGTTTCCTAATTTAAGAGACATGGTAAGACGCTGATTAGAATATACGTAACAGTGGACAGTTGTGTGAGGGTGGGAACTTTGAAGCTTGTTTGTAAACCCAATCTAAGTACAGATTTATGTGGGATTTTCTCCCTTCCTCCCCCTGTACAGTTTTTTCCCCACTAGCCAGGCATGTGAGAGATAGATCTCTTCATTCAGAGAGACCAGGACAGATCCTATGTAAGACTCATCTCTTGGTGAACCAAAATCCCAGAATTTTAACACATGGCTAATTATTAGACATGTGGTCTATGTCAAATGCCAATTTAAAACACTTGCTGAGGAATTGAATGACTTCACATTTACCCCAAACAATCTTCCAGGTCTCTTATTAGATAGCTGGAGGCCGGTTCAAAAGATTTCAGTCTGACCCTTTACTCTATTTTACTGTAACTGAATCATTTAATCAGATTTTATAAAACTCTAGGCTGTAGAGCAGTGAAATGTTAAGCACATCTTGTTCATTAGAAACAAATGAAAAACTCATCAGCCTTGAAACTCAGCCGTTTATATTAAATATCTATATAAAACGCTACCAGAGACATTGGGTCTGGGCTAGTCTAATCTGTGATATAGCCTATTTAAGAGAGTTTTAAAATATATAGTCTATTTCATACTACTAACATTGCCATGGCACAAACTGATAAAAAACCAATGAAAAGATACTCAGAAAGCATATTTTACTTTATCAGCTATTTAAATGTCCCATTTTATTTTTTAATTTGGGATTTTGTTGGTGCCATTCTGTAAGGAAACTCAAATGTGGATCAGAATAAAGAGTACTTCACAACCCTGCATTTGATCAGTAAAAACTGAAATATTTGAGATTTAGCACACAATACCAGATACTCATACCGCAAATCACCTGCCACGTGATGCATTACCGATAATTAGGTTCCAATTAGAAAACTCAAAACATACAAAGAAAAAAAAAACTAGACTTTGAGAAATGAAGGCAGAGAAATAAACCTATAAGTAGGACATGTTTCTTTTTTACCTCACTCTGGACCTCAGTCTCTGTGAGGAAGGAAGCACTGTCCCCAGTACCTAAAATGTGGAGAAGCTCAGAGTAGTTGCTCACTAAAACACTTATGGGTGACTGCTGGAGTTAGTAGTTACACTATTAGTTACTTTGAGAATTTCAAAGTATTTTCCAGTTGGAATAAACTCTGAGGCAAACAAAAATTTTCTTACAAAAACATTCTGACCAGAGATCAGTAATCAGCAAGGTCAAATAATCATTGCCTGGTAGGGCTCATGGTTTGTAAGAGTCATATGGCTATTCCTATGTATACCCCCCACCCCCATCCACAGCACAGCTCTGTGTGCTTTGGGGGAATGATACTCCAAGTTTCCAGATGAGGGACCTAATGGATATCCACTTGGTTATTTATGTATCCATCCATTGAGTAAATCACATAAGCATCTGCTACAGAATGGCCTCAGTTCTTGCCCTCATGACACATTCACCGTTGAGGGCAACTGTATCCATAGAATTCTTTACAGGGCTGGGCACCCAGGTTGTTTGGAGGAGGAAGGGGCTAATTTACTAGGAATAAGGAGGGGGGAATGCATAGAAGTTTAATAGAGGAGGTCACGCTTGAGTGGGGTCTGGAGGATTCGACAGGCTGATGAGCAGTATAAAGGGTTTTCATCAGATCAAGAGAAGACCTTGCTTTGAAACACAGAGATGGGAAACATGTCGGCACGCTCAGCCCAAAGAGTATAAATAGGTTGATGTTAACAAGGGAGGAGTGTGTGTATACATGTGTGTGTGCGTACTCGTGTGTGTGCACATGTGTGGGAGTTTGAGTTGTCCAGTTAGCATTTGGAAAGTGGATTTTCAGTCCTTTCTTTTTCCTGGACTATTTTTGACTCCCTAACGCCTTTCAAAGTGATAGGAACACCTTGAATCTCTACCCTGCCCCCTAGTGTCTTCCTTCATAATTTCAGATGATTTGTGATGAAGTAATTTTAAGGAAAAACATGTATTTCAGCTCAGTATGCTCATATTGCCTACATGGTCCGTTTTTTCAAAACCTTTGCTCTCTGCAGAATAGTTAAATTATAAATTATTATAGATTAGAATTTAAATTGTTAAACGATACAACTTGAAAACATTTTGCCATGTAATGAATAAAATACGCAGTTTATGTTAGCGGTCATTTTGTTTGTAGACAAATAATTTGTCAGTGAGTTGTTTTAATGAATTGCTATATGCTTTTATAAATGTTTGTTTATTTTGAGAGAGAGGAGCTAGTGAGTGCAAGCGGGGGAAGGGCAGAGAGAGGAGAGAGGGAAGCCCAAGCTGGGATTCTCACTGTCAGCATAGTGCCCAATGTGGAGCTCAGTCTTAGGAACCGTGAGATCAGGACCTGAGCCAAAATCAAAATCAGACGTTTAACCGACTGAGCCACCCAGGCACCCTGTCAATGAATAAATTTTGATATGACATGCATTTTGTTTTGTGTTGGGAACAGATGTATGTTGAAATGTTAGAGCTATATGTTCCAGCATCAAAAAGACCTAAATTTCTTAGGGTGCCTGGGGGGCTCAGTCGGTTAAGTGTCTGACTTCAGCTCAGGTCGTGATCTAGTGGTTCATGAGTTTGAGCCCTGCATCAGACTGTGTGCTGACAGCTCAGAGCCTGGAGCCTGCTTTAGATTCTGTGTCTCCCTCTCTCTGTCCCTTCCCTGCTCACACTCTATCTGTCTCTCAGAAATAAACATTAAAAAAATTTACAGAAAAGACCTAAATTTCTTTGACCAACTGATGTTGATGTTTAAAATTATTAAATTTAACGCTAAGAAACTCAAGTACAGTGTAGATAACTTTCATGTCTTTTTTTCTATTTTTTTAATGTTTTCTATTTTTGAGAGAGAGAGAGAGAGAGAGAGAGAGCAGGGGAGGGACAGAGACAGAGGGAGACACAGAATCTGAAGCAAGCTCCAGGCTCTGAGCTGTCAACACAGAGCCCAATGCAGGGCTCGAACTCGCAAACCGTGATATCGTGACCTAAACCAAAGTCAGACACTCAACTGACTGAGCCCCTCAGGCACCCCTCATGTCTTATTTCTAAATAAAAATATAAGAGTGGTTGTTTGCAAGCATTCTTCCCCAATTAACACATTCTGAGGATAGTCTTTACTTCTAATAAATGAAGAGTCAAATAGGATTTAAAAATTGTTACATGCACTTTAATTATCATTGTGTTTTATGGCATGAGAGGCCTGCCTTTCAGGTGCCATGAAAACATTTCATTTCATACTGCTATCTCTATCTTTGATGGTTTTAATCTTTAGAAAAGTTTTATGTTCCTCTTAAATTTGCATTTGTTCTTTTTCTTTTAACTAAACGAGAGTACATTAAGGTGTGTAGTACAAAAATGAAAATCTATCACCAACCATAAAGACCTCTCTCACCCACAGAGCTCAAGAAAATATTTGGTGAAGGAAGGAAGGAAGCAAAATATAAAACGGTAACAATGAAATGTTGTTTCAAAAAAGTTCTGCCAAAATAAAATGAGTAATGTAACCAGCACCAGGTCTCTTATTAGGTAGATTCTCAGTAAATGCTTGCCTCTGTTAAGTGTTGAATTGTGTCTCCCTTTGAAGTCCTAACCCTAATACTTTGTAGTATAACTTTCCTTGGAGACAAAGTCTTTACAGAGTTAGTCAAGTTACAGTGAGGTCATTAGGGTAGGCTCCAATCCTCATGACTGATGTCCATCTCAAAAGGGAAATTTGGAGACTGATGTAAACACAGTGAGAACACTATGTGAACATGAAGACCAACATCAGTATGGTGCTTCTACATGCCAAGGAATGCCAAAGATTGCCAGCCAACCACAAAGAGCTAATGGAGAGGTAGGGAGCAGATAGATTCTTCCTTACAGTCTTGGATAGAATTAACCCTTCAGGTGCCAATATCGGACATCTAGCCTCCAGAACTGTGAGACGGTAAGTTTTTGTTGTGGAAGCCACTCACTTTATGGTACTTTGTTTCAGCAGCCCTAGAAAACTCTATTAGTTTTCTAGGGCTTATCTATTAAGGCTTAAGATAAGCCTTAAGCTAGGGCTTATCTATTCCAGCATAAGTTTTTAGCTGTTTTTGTGACAGACAGAAAGGAGAGCAAAAAGCGGGGCCCAGAAACTTCATGAGATCTAGAAATAATTACAGCGTGTCAGGATAATTTTAGAAGCACGTCATGATGTTTGAATCATGAAAAGAATCCCTTTGGATTATATTTATATAGAGTTTATGTTGTGTGTGGCTGTAGTTTGCAACGATGTTTCATTCTTTCAAGATGCCTCAATAGAAATTTAATTTGCTCAGTATCAAATTCGATTTGGTCATTGAATTTTTGAACCACAAAAACCTTTTATGTAATATAAAGGTTTTTATTTTTTTTTATCACAGAAGTGCAATTTCAAGACGAGTCAAATGCCTTGATTCTAAGAAAGCGTTATGCCAGCTGTCTCCGTGGAGTAGACAAGGGAGCTAAGGTGGCTATTTTACATTGTATAATATAAAGCTTGCCTGGGTGTTTGCTCCTGAAAAGAACCTCTCAAGTCCCAGGGAGCTCTGTGGGGTTTTGTAACTGGAAATTTCTGAAATCCTCACCAAGCGTCTTAGAATGCCAACCTCACCTCATTCTTTCCTATCCCGTGCTCTTTGTGGAGGACGCCAGGCAATTTGGGCATCTGAGAAGGAGGACAGCAGGCATACAGTGCTCATCATGAGCTTGGGAGGTCCTCAGCATCCTTTTCTGGGATGTTCAACACTTCTGGACACACGCTTGTGCTTTCTACATACACCTTTCTCATTGCCCATGCTACCCTGTGTCACATTTATAATGATCTGTCCACACGTCTATCACCACGCCCCCTTTGAGTTCTTTGGCGGCAATGCCTGCATCTTATACTTTCTTATATCTGTAGCAGCTTACACATCACTTGGCCCCAGGAAGACACAGGCCTCCCCTTAGCACTGGTGCAGGTCGCCACCCTGCTGCTTAGCATTGCTGAGTGACTCTGAGAGCCAGGAGAGAACACCAATCCCCATGTTGTCCCACTGAGGGTCAAGGGAACAGGAGTATTTCCACCCCAACTCTGATCAGCCATTAACTGATAGCTGGGAATCAATTCCCCATACTTTTGTCTTGTGTATACAGGCAGAGCTAGCAGCCAGAGAGCTTTTGGGCAAATCCAGTCGGGTGCTGGAGCGAGTGGAAGTTGGGCAGCGTGCACTATAGTGACAAGGGTGAGTGAGGCCCTGCCTTACCTGCTAAACCCACTCTACCCTCCAGCTGGCCAACTCCCAGCAAACCCCAGTTTTAGTGCCTTGATAGGTGTTCATCCCTGGGCCCATCTGAAGTCCTGCTTCCTCTATGACCTCTTCCCTGAAGCCTTGACTGGATCCACTTGGGCCCAGGTGCTTTCTGTGTCCTGACGGCCATGGCAATAACATCCGTAGTGGGCAGGTGTGTTCCTTAAGTTACACGCAGTGGATACGGGGATGCATTTGATCACTTACATGTTGCGATGCTGTGCTGAGGCTGTGCTACACGCTGGGGAGGACAGCTGGTTCCTGGCCCCTCAGAATTTCCTGTCTAAGAAGGAACACAGATAACTTCACATTTAATCACAGAAACAACAACAAGAACGATTATAAGTAAGTGGTGAGCCATCTGTGAAGGCGAATGAAGGGTGTGATGCAAGAATATAATCAGGACAAGAAGACTAGCTACAGGAGGAAGAGTTGGTGGAGAGGCTCAGAGGCTCTGAGGGAGTGGGTGTGGTCAGGATTTTCCAGGCAGTATCACATCATTCACAGAAACCAAAAGGTGGGAAAGAGCTTGGTGCACTCGCGGAACAAAGAATCTTTCCTGCTTATTTAATGCATTCATTCACATTGCAGGAAAAAGGATCAAGTACAGAACAGTGTAAAGAAGAAAATGTATATCCCACCAGGGGATGAGTTGTCCATTAACTCGTCTCCTTCCCCATTCTCACAACGCGCACACACACACACACACACACACACACACACACAGCGGTGTTATGATAAATGCCCAGATGTTCCCTTTGGAGGTACCCAACATTAAAATGTAGAACTGGATGCTGCACCAGGTGGATAAAAGCACCATTTTCCCATTAAGAGAAGTTCATTCTCCTACTTTTCCAAGATCTCTTCCAAGCCCTCCTTGAATTTGTTTTCTCAAGTCAGGCCATACAGCTTTATGGATGCAGCCTTGACTTAATCCAGTTTACTGATGCTTTTTAAAAAAGAATAGTGTGGGGAGTGACATCACCAAGATGGCCACATAGGTTGTTCTTGACATCGCTCCTTCTCACCAGAGAAGCAACTAACAACTTTTCAAAAACAGGACATTGCAAGGCAATCAAGCAGAACTAATTTTCTCCAGAGCACCATGGGGGGTGAGGCTGAAGCACCCTGCACCAGAGACCAAGACGACTGCATTGGAGGAACAAGAGAAGTGGCTACGTGTTGACCACATGGTCCCTCCAGCAGGCCAGTGATGCACCACGTGAGGAGGTCTTCTCTGAGCTTCTGGTTTCTCCAGTGGGAAAAGTAAACACAGGGGGGATGGCCAGACCCCACCCCCAGCATTGTGGGTCGCTTTGTGAGAGACCCTACTCTGACCTCACAACACAAGAGATTGCAGGGCCATCTGCGAGGCTCAGCCACTGGGAATCTGACTGTGACAGGGAAAGGGGGGAAGGGCTTGCAACAATTAGCACACAGGTCATGGAAAACTTAGTTGATACCTGCAGTGGCCAAGTTGACTTCCAACCAGCAGTTTTGCTCATCTGTAGAACCAAGTTAGGAGTGTACTCTGACGTGGGAACTTAGTGGGATGCAGATCTGGTCTGCATCCTCAAAGGAGGACTTAAAGATAAGACCTGACACCATGAAACTCCCAGAAGAAAACACAGGAATCGAGTTGCTTGACATGGATCTTGGTAATGACTTTTGGACAGCATACCTATTGCACGAGTAACAAAATAAAAAAAAAATAAACAAGTGGGACTACAGCATATTAAAAAGCTTCTGTACAGCAAAAGAAACCATCAAAAACGTGAAAAGACAATCTAAAAAAAATGGGAAAACCTTTCACAAACCATATATCTGATACAGGGTTAATATCAAAATTATGTAAAGAACTCATGAAACTCAGAAGCAAAAAACAAAAATGAAAAGAAACAAAAAAAAAAATTAAAAATAGGCCGATAGTCATTTCCCCAAGGAAGATATGCAAAGGCTGACAGGTCCATGAAAAGATGCTCAACATCACTAGCCATTGGGGAAATGCAAAATAAAACCATAATGAGATATCACCTCACACCTGTCAGAATGGCTGTCATCAAAAAGGCAAGAGATAACAAGTGTTGGTGAAGGTGTGGAGAAAGGAAACCCTTGTCACAGGTGGTGGAATTGTACATTGGTGCAGCCATTATGGAAAACAGTATGGAGGATCCTCAAAAAATTAGAACTACCATATGACATAGGAATTTCACTTCTGTGAATATGTCCAAAGAAAATGAGGTCATTCATCATACCCATTCCATAGCCTTTTACTGAGCATCTATGAGGTACTTTATTAGACACCGAAAATACAAAACAAAAAGAGAGTAAAAAACCAACACAAATCAAAGCAACACCAAGAGCTAACATTTCTCCATCAAGCTCTTACTAAATTCCAGAAGAGCATTTAAGCGCTTTACTTAATTTATTCTCATAACTCTATGGGCAGGTGCTATTTCTGCATCATGGTGCAAGTGAGGAAACTGAGGCTCAGAAAGGTTAAGAAACTCGTCCACCATCATGGAGCCAGTGGTTCCAGAGTGGAAATGAGAACCACTTCATCTGGCTCTGGTCCCTCCCTCTCCTCAAGGTCCAGATCTCAAGAACTTGGGTTTTCTTGAGGACGGTAACAAATAAGAAAAGTTCAATGAAATAGGTAATATTTACTGAGTGGTTTCTACTGCCAGTACCAGTCTGAATATTCTACATGTATGGTTTTATTCAGTTCTTACAATCGCCCTCTGGAGAGTCCTCTCATCACCTTAAATTATAAATAGGGAAAGTGCGGTTCCAAGCAGTTATGGAACTTATTTGCATTCACATTGCTGGTGAAGGGCAGAGCCGATATTCAGAGACAGACAGTCTGGTCCCATGGCCTATACTTGTAACCTTTTCTCTCTGTCCCATTCTGATGTAGGGTAAAGTTGAACTTGAAGCGCTGTGAGCAGAAAGAAAATGTGTCAAAAATCTACAGGAAGGAAGATTTAGAGAAGAATCCTGCTAGGGTAAGGTTGAGCTGAAGGAATTCTGAAGGATGTGTAGCACTGGGCCAGGTGAAGATGTGGGAGAAGAGGGTGCCATCATGGGAGCAGCCTAGGGGGGGGATGCACAGGGAGAGGGGGTGGGTTGTTGGGTAAAACTGTGGGTGCTTCTGTTTTGCTCTAATCCAAGGCAGGATGGGGGAGCCAAAAAAATGAGGTGATGAGGTAGGCTGGGCCAGGGTAAAGGGTAGGGTTACCCTTTACCAGGGTAAAGGTCCTGGTAAGCCACATGAAGGAGTCTGGCTCTTGTCCAAGTAATGGGGAGCCATGGAAGGGGCTTTAGCAGAGCAGGAACAGTGACAGATCCATGTTTGAGAAAGATCATTCTAGCGTGTGGGCAAGACTGCAGGCTGGCAGACTCACGCAGCAGGCCGTTGGCACTATTCTTGCAATGAGAAGCAGAAACTTGCACACTAGGTTGGGAGCAAGAAGGATAAAGAGAAGGGGTTCAAGTAATGCTACGAGGTAAATCAAAAGGAAATGTGATTGGATGCACTGGGACATAAGGAGAAGAGTGAAGGATGACCCCAGGTTTCTGACTTGAGCCGAGTGGGTAGAGGGTGGGCCATTTACTGAGGCAGGAGACTAGGGCAGTTTTAAGGCTTGATGAGGTCTGATTCCATTTCAGACTGTGGAGTTGGAGGAGGTTGTGGGAGAACCTGACGGGCATCCAAGAGACGATCTAAAATATGAGTCTAGAACTCAGGAGAGAGGAGATCCAAACTGGCACAAGAACTGGGGGAGAGTGAGCTTATTTATAGATGTTTTTTCAAGTTTTGGAGCAGCTGAAAGTGTCATTTCTAGGGTTATGGGACCTCGTTAGAACCGGTGAGCTCGTATCCAAATTTCAGAAATAACCTCATCAAATATTATGGCTCACTTTCCTTAGAAACATTCAATAATATTCTACATCCGTCTAGCCCTTTGCAGTTTTTCCAGGGTTTTCATATACATGATCTCCTTAGAAATAGAGTGTCTGGTTGGCAACACAAATGATGGGGGCTCTTCCTCTTTAGAAATACGAATGGTGTTTCAAAGGTCTGTGTGACTTCCAAATTCCTAGTTAGCCAGGAGCAGGACTGAGATGCCGTGTTGCCTAGATTTTAATGTGCATTGAAATCACATGGGGATCTTGCAGATTGTGATTTGGGGTTGGGGACGGCGGTGGCAGTGGAGGGATTCTCTGGTTATAACATACCACCAGGTGATGTCACTGCTGCTGCTCTGGGATGTACTCTTAGTATCAAGAGAGTAGAGGACAGATTTTCTCTCTCTTTGTTCATCATTCTATTCATTAACCCATATTAAGTCTAGATCTAAAACTAAGTGGGCAGGATCAGGTGAGACATTAACTGCTAGGACTACAAGTGATAGAACTTTTCTGATCTTAGAGGTAGAACTTTGAGATCTTGCAGATGGGAAAGCCATGGCTTTTTGCAGAAAGGGAGCTGATACCCTCAAAGAAAGTGCCATCAGGGGTTAGAACCTGCTGGTTTCCTGGCTCAGAATCCAGTGCCTCCCACACCGCCCCGCCCCCGCCACTTTGTTCCCTTTGCATATTTGGAAGCACGTGGAATTCAGCAGGATCCAACAGACCTGGGTGTTTAAATGCCCAGGTCATGAGGGTTTCTTAATCCTGAAGTACGTCTGGCCAAATGTATTCTGGGAACGATTGTCCCGGGGATTGAGGCACAGGAAAGTTTGCATCAGGAATAATCAATAAACAAACTCGAATAGGAAAGGACCAAGAGGAGAGCCATTGCCTTTGGTGTTAAAAACAGATCGTAGGTCAGGTTGCAGTTCTTGGTTCTGGAAGGAGGAGGGAGATTGTTGCTGAATCCTGCTGAGTTATCCTTTATCCCGCAGCCCCTGAGTTATGGAATTAGACTTTTGAAACCTGGGTACTCCAGCCAGGATGCGCCTTTTGTCTCTAGCTACGGTATCATTTCTCATGCAATGATCTTGACTTTTATATTTCATTCCAGTTTTCTGTAATTTAAATTTTGCTGAAAACAGACACATTGCTGCGAGTATGATTGAAGGTAGATGAGCATTAATGGTTTCAGTTCACAGATGTTCTTACGTTAAATAATTACTGCTCACTCCCCTGGATCTCTGTTCAAAATGCCTACACTATTCAATTAGAAGCACAAAGCACTTTCCTTCATCATTGACATTAGGATCAGGTTCAGGCTGAGGAACCTACATGTGGTATGAGATACCGGAATAAGGCGAGGGATCCGTAGACTAAACAGAGCCAGTTTACGTTTGGGAGACGTGTGGGAGCTCTGTTTTTACAGATTTATTCCATTTTCTTAAAAGCATCTAAATTAATGCTACATTAATTACTGATGGGGATGCACCCTGCAGCATATGTTGCTATTAATTGTATCCATTATCACAAAATAAACATCTCTTTATAAAAACAAATGATGCTTCATTTTAATATGTGGCTCCAAACACCGTCCTCCACAGCTGTTGCTACTTCTGTTTTGGTGCTTTTCCTACAAAGGGCCACCTGTTACAATAGACGTTTCGTTTTCTTTTATTGGGAGAAACAGGACCCTTAGAAAACAAAGCCCCGCCTCCTTAAAGCATAAGAATCTTAAAACATGAAGCCCCAGAAATTTGCATTTTTTCCTATCAGAAGTTCTCAATATGAGGCGGGGGGCTGCACCTTCGCTCTTTAACCCTGGCCCCTCAATTCTAGATTTGTTGGATATTCAGACCTTGAAGGATTTCATCTTGGTGTAAACGTCTTCACGTTGTAGATGGAGGAATGGACAGGTTGGTGTTGACTCAAGGCAAAGTCAACGTCCCCTCACCTGACCATGTGATGGGTGCTTTTTATTCTCTGGCATTTGGCTTTTGAGTGCGTTAGCTTGTGGGCTACATTGACTAGCTGTGTGACCTCAGGAAAATTACTTGACCACTCGGACCTTCAGTTCCCTTCACTCCATAAAGGAATGAATAGCTACTTTACTAGGGTTGTTGTGGAGATTCAGATGACTTAATACAGGTATATCGCTTGGAATAGAACCTGGGATTTGGCAAGTCCTCAAAAAGTGGAGACTATTCCAATAGTAAGTGATGTTATCATTACGATTAGCGCAAGCAGTGAATATTCCATAGTCCGTTCTTAAAGCATTTGATATGCCCAATTACTCATCACCACTAGCAAGGGACCTCCTTCAGACACCCTGGAGTGCTGCCTTTATGCACAGTCCTTGATATTTGGTGTTCATGAATAAAGAAATATAATTATAAATTAAACTGAAATTGAATTATAAAGGGAGACCCAATATAGAAGCGATTAAATCCTAAGACTGAAATTGCCAGAAATTATTGGGAAGGCTTTCTTATCACTGACCACTATTCTGCGACTTTAAATAAAGAGAGAAAAATTACCCTGGCAGTTTTAGATTGATCGCAAATGATCATGGACTTCATTCCAGATCTTTTTTAACCACAATGACATTCATTCATTCATTCATTCATTCACTTTTGAATTTCTATGTGTGAGGGAGCATTCTGTACCGAGGCATAGAAAGTAGCAGCTGTACCACAAATGTTAAACGGTTTACGTTTTTCATGAACTGTATGTAGACGGGGTGATGGTTCTTCGCCTTGGAAAACTGAGAGTTGCCTGAAGGTCAAAGTTATAGTGCTTGATAGAAACTGAGTATCCAGGTAACCATGAGCTGCAGAGCAAAAGACCGAACATCCTGCGTGAAGCTTGTTTCAAAGAGGTCGTCTGGAGGGATGCTGCTTCTGCCTCTATAGTCCCAGCAGAGAAGGGCCATGCCACTGACTCACTGTTGCACTTTTGTCTCCAGCACCATGCCACCCGCGCTCAGATCTGTCATTCTCCTAGCTCACGATTCCTGTGGATTCGTAGTTTCAGCAAGATGTTTATAGCCATCTATGAAAATAAAATGCTCGGGAAGTGCTGACGATGACATATCCAGCCTCCTGGAAGTGTACAATGTATTCTGCATATTTAAAGTTCAGAGAGTTGTTTAATAAGTGCATCATTTAAATTTCTTTAAATTATTTATCAGTTTTGATATGGAGTCCTGCTTTGGTGAAACACCTCTGAATGCCTCCCGGGGTACTAGTGGTCTTCACTGAGCCAGCTCAAAGCTTAAGTATTGTCATCTTCCCTTAAACTCATCATAAAAATGGGAGAGTGACCCCTTCCCCTTCACATCTCTGCGATCTGTCCATGGCCTCCTTCCTGCCCACTTCTTTCAACATTCTTGATTGGTAACAACCCAGATTTTCATCTCACTCTGCCACTTAAAAGCTATGTGACTTTGGGCAAGTTCTTTACCTTTTGGGCTTATGTTTCCTCATCTGCAGAATGAAGATAAAAATATTCATCTTCTAGATAGTTTGAGTCTCAGAATCCAGGTAAGATAAAGAACATGAAGACATTTTCATCATGAGGCATGATGCCAATATCTGAGTACTATTAGGTATACTTTATCTTAAACCTTAGCTTGTTTATATATGTATTTAAAGTTTGCTTGTTTATTTTGAGAGAGAGAGAGAGAAAAAACACACACATGGGGCAAGGGCAGAGAGAGACAGAGGGAGAGGGAATCTCTTAGTGCAGAGCCTGCCTTCGGGCTCGATCTCACAAACCACAAAATCGTGACCTGAGCTGAAATCCAGAGTTGGATGCTCAACCAAATGAGCCACCCAGGTGCCCCAAACCTTCATCTGTTTCTACTCTTGGCCTGTACAGCCTCATGAGCCTAACAATTGAAAACATTTACTTCTGTGTGTGAAAGAGTGCCTCTTTTCAATGTCTTACAATTTGCCTCTTGAACTCCAGGCAGTATCTCTGAGATTATTTAGCTGGCCGCTATGATTTCAGCCTGTAGGAGGGCACCCTGGGTTATGTCTCAGACCTTCTTCTTGTCCACCACAGGGAGACAACGCTGACATTCCTTTGTTTCATCTCCTTTTGTCTCAGCCTCCATTCTCCCCTGGGATGTAGGGGCTTGATGGGTTTGCTAGGTTTCCTGGCCACACATTAGTTAAAAACTTCTCCTCCAAGAATTATATTTAATCACAGATTTGGATAAAAACATCTCCTCCTCGTGTATTCTCACAAGGAAACAAGAAATTGACACACGCATAAAAAAAGAAAGGCTTAAGCCTAGCAAATAATGCCTAAAAGCAGAAGTAAAAAAACAACGATGTGAATTGTGATGTTAGGCATATTTTATTATGCAAATAACTCTCTGGAAGTGTCCTAAGTGGTTACTATGTCAAGCACTGGGCTAAAGGCTAGAGATCCAGAAATGGATTTGAAATAGACTCTTTCTCTTAGGGGATCATTCCTTAAAGCAGCTTAGAAGATTGTGGGAGGAGACTGACCAGATAAAAGAGATTAAAAAAAACCCCACACCCCCAAACCCTGTTATGGGTACTAAGACATTTTTTGGATCTTTCTATTTGTACGAATTCTCTCTATTTTATTAGGTGACAGTCTGTCTTCTTGAATCCTGTCCCTTAGGCATGCTTACATTCAAGCAATCTTAAAATTATTGGCACAGGCATCCATAGAGATAGATGAGGGAGCTGGGGGTAGGAGGGAAGCTGTTAACAGCTCAGGGAGCTGAAGGAAACACTCTGTTCCCAAATGAGGATTGTTCTAGTTGACATCAATGGTTCCTGATCTGCAGGCATTCACAGATAATCAATGTTTCCAAAATTCTCTTCTTTAAATGTTTATTTACTTATTTTGAGAGAGAGAGAGAGACAGAGAGAGAACAGGGGAGGGGCAGAGAGGGAGAGAATCCCAAGCAGGCTCTGAGCTGTCAGTGCAGAGTCCGATGCGTGTTGCTCAGACTCACAAACTGTGAGATCATAGCCTGAGCCAAGATCACGAGTTGGACGTTCAACAGGCTGAGCCACCTAGACCCCACAAAAGACCCAAAATTCATATGCAAACAATGCAAATGCCCATGATTTTGGTCATAAACGCCATGCCTAATGAGTTCAATGATTTTGGTATAGAAAATCTTCAGAAAGATTTTCTCTGTGTGGGACACTTTAATCAACAAACAAACAGAGTTGTAGGTGGTTAACAAGTCAGAAGCTACTGTTTCAAGAATGCAAATAATGCGAAAATTTCATGGATGATACTAGAAATGGAATAAATACTAGAAAACTTCCTGAATCCTTTCTTTTTCTTTCTTCAAAAAAATTTTTTTTGATGTTTATTTACTCTTGGAGAGAGAGAGAGAGAACATGAGCTGAGGGAGGGACAGAGAGAGAGGGAGACACAGAATCCGAAGCAGGCTCCAGGCTCTGAGCTGTCAGCACAGAGCCCGACATGGGGCTCGAACTCACTGTCTGCGAGATCATGACCTGAGTGAAGTTGGTTGCCCAACCTACTGAGCCATCCATGTGCCCCCTGAATCATTTCTAAAGAGCTTAGAATTTAATTCTGTTCTACAGTTTTCTCTACATTGGAAAATAAGCTTAAATTTTTAGAGGAATGTCAAAGAGCCAGTGACCATCTTTATCATCGTGATCTTGATGGGCTGGACTTGCCTTTCTCTCCAGCCTCACCCACCCTCATAATACTCCAGATGTTCCCCAAACTCACCAGCTATCTGGTGCTTCTGTGCTTTCTGCCTACAATGCCCCCAAACTCTTATCAGAACTGTTCTTAGAATTCCAGCTCTGCAAAGATTTTTTTCTTTTCTTTTCTTTTCTTTTTTCTTTTCTTTTCTTTTCTTTTCTTTTCTTTTCTTTTCTTTTCTTTTCTTTTCTTTTTTCTTTTCTTTTCTTTTTTCTTTTCTTTTTTTCCTTTCCTTTCTTCCCCTCCCCTCCCCTCCCCTCCCCTCCTCTCTTCTCTTCTCTCCTCTTCTCCTTTCTTTTCTTTTCTTTCCTAATATAATTTATTGTCAAGTCAGCTAACATACAGTGAATACAGTGTGCTCTTGACTTTGGGGTAGATTCCCGTGATTCATCGCTTACATACAACACCCAGTACTCATCCCAACAAGTGCCCTCCTCAATGCCCATCACCCATTTTCCCTTCTCCCCCTCCCCCTCCATCACCCACAGTTTGTTCTCTATATTTAAGAGTCTCTTATGGTTTGCCGCCCTTTCTGCTCCTTCTCAGGCAAATCTGTGTCCTGATGCTCTGCTAATGAGGCTGTTTTCCATAATAGATGGTGAATTCCTCAGAGTGGGATCTCCAGCCCCTAGATCAAGGCCTTACCAAGAGTAGACACCCCAAAGTGTTTATCAAATTGAATCAAAATGAATCCTCTGGTGCCTTTGGGGAGATCTTGAAATTGAAGCAAGAGGAACAAACATTGATTTTGTCCTAAGGTTAGTCAGTGTTCAGTGTCTGTTATTTCAATTATATGAAGAGAATGTCAAAACAAAGAATAATCCCACCACGGTGACTAAATGGTAGGGGAATAATATTGTACTTGCAGGATTTGAAGCTTAAGAGCAAAGTGGGCTGTGTACCAATGGGGAAATGAATACCAAGCACTTTGCTTCTTTGCCTCTTGAGGCAGTGGTGAAAGACCCGTCAGTAAGGCATTTCAAATGACAGAAGGAGTTGAGCACTTCTCAAAATATAATGAATATTCAGATAACCTAGGAATCTCGTCCATATTACAGTTTGCATTTCTAACAAGCTCCCTGGCAAAGTGTGTACTGCTGGATTGAGGACCTCTCTGACAGTGACAGGAATTGGGTGTGTGTAAAATGATTGACTCAGCTCTCAATCAGACCTATAGAAATGTTAATCCCAACTAGCCAATTCTATATGCAATTCTATATGCAACAAGCACATAAATGCAAACTTGGCCTTTTTGTCTGCCTACCTTGTGATGATTCAGATATTATCATTACATTTTTTGCCTCTCTGTAAGTCTGGTCTTGGACATGATTAAATATAAACTGGTTGCTAGGAGAAACAGTCAATGAGACTTCACGGTGGGAGTAGAAATCTCAGCTGTTAGGTAGTCAAGGGAGAAGAATAGAAAAGTAGATTATTAGCTAGCTTTATTCGTATTCATCATATAACTTTTAAGAATAACAGGATATCAATTAAGGGCTGGATATCATCTTCCTCCACATTAAATGTGTTAATTGACACTGCATTGCTTAATCAATCTTGCCATACACTAATTAATAGCTGCAGATTTTTTTTTTCTCTTTTGAGGATGAAAGAACAATTGCTTATCAACTGACAGCAGTCAATGTACACTAAAATTTCCTCCTCTGGGTGGGAAACCTCTGTTTCTTGTCCTACGTTGTGGAACCAGGGAGCTGTAAAAGATGAAATACCACAAAATGTCATCTCTTCAGTTACTAGGTCCAGAATAAAAGTGGTGAATAGAAAGTGGATCTGGCTACGCAGAAAATAACAACATTTTAACGAAATAGTGATGCCAAGCATTGGTACTGTGTAATGCACTATTGTGTAATAGTGTAATACCAAGGCATTATTTAAAAGGCGAAACATTTTAAAAATAAAGTGGGTTAAGTCTAACAGAAGGTTATAGATTTAACTGGGATCTTAACTCCAGAGATAGCTCCTGAATATCCACTAATAGAGGCGGGATTAGGAGCAGAAATCTGGTTAGAAGTTCGAGATACTTGGCTTCGAACCCCATTAACGTGGCAAGGATATATATTTTTGAATAAAAGGCTTTTGGGGAAGGCAAAGGAGGAGTCACTGATGAAGTTCACGGGAAAGCCAAAACCCCTTGCTCCCATCCCAATCCCCAAAGCCACCCCTTGGTATAGCCAGTATTATGAAATATACACACAGATGTCCCAATATATAAAAAACATGTGGTATGGCCTACCAAGCACTACTTAAATTATAGGCTTTTTTCCCCCCGATTATAATTGAAAGAAAAGAAGTCATAAATGAAAGTGAATGCAGTCTGAATCTGTGTTGAACCCATTTTTAAAGAGTTGCAAGTGAAGCTTTAAATCCATAAGAATGTAATTATGCTTCCATTGCTTAATGTATGGACTGAAATTCTGACTTAATTATTCTGCAACTAAATTTATATGTCATTTATGTAGTAAATCTTGGCAATTGCTCTCACAACTATCATTGGAAATGTAATTAACTTGGGTTAGATAAGTTTTTACAGTGAGAACTAAAAGCACTGTAATACCAAGGCATTATTTAAAAGGCAAAGGCTAAATACATCTTCTCTCTAAACTTTCTTGTTTGTTTGCAATTCCTTTCCGAGAGGGCTAAATGCTGACTTTGTTTTCTTTTTCCCCGCCCCCCCCCCTTCACATTTTAGTCTGCTAATTGAAAGTGTTTTTTTTTTTTTATTTTTAAGGAAAAGAGTTTTATTCTTTGTATTACAACTTTTACTAAGAATGCAATTTATTTTTGAAAAATGCTTCTCTGTATGTGATAAAGCTGTTTGATTATATTCTCAAAGCTCAACTTCCTTTGTTTTACTGTAGTTTAGTATAGAATTGATTTTTATTGTTATTTGCAACTGAGATTTCCCTAGAAAGAACGTTTTACATCTAGAAACTGTATTTTTATGACTTACTAAGAATTGACTTACTACTGTATTGTCCTGTATTACTTTTATTATGAAAACTGTAAATGATAGTTAAAAAAAAAGAGAGAGAGAGAGAGAGCTAAAAGGAAAAGGAAGATTCACGGGCACTGTGCTTACTATTTTAAATTGATTGATAGATAATAATTGTCTTCCCACAGTTTTGGGGGTTAGATGAATCATGATATCACATCAAGATTGTATAATGTAATGTTTTGTCATTGTAAGTTAATGTTCCTATTTTTTGATGAGTTGGTGAGTGATATTTCTCCCTTTATCTATGAGAAATGTAGATGACTATTTTTTTGAAGTTTGGGTTTATCTCCATTTTCGTTCCATCCACTTTCAGAGACTTATGGTTATAGTAACATAGATTTCTTACATTTGTTTCACATTTAGTTATTTATTTGTTGTGTCAGGCTTCTGCTAAATGTTTTCCCATAAATATACATGAAAATAAATAAAAGAGAAATAATATAGATAAAAATAAATTCCAAGTAGATTATAGATGAAACTATGAAATGTGAAACAAGAGAGCTTCTAAAAAATAACATAGGCAAATATATTCATGACCTTGGAGTACATAAATATTTGATAGAATTTATAAAGGGTTTCAACGAGAAAATGCAAACCAAAAAATAGCCCACAAAAAGGAATATCCAAATGGCCAATCAACATGTAAAAATGTTCTTGGGGCACCTGGGTGGCTCAGACCGTTAAGCATCTGACTTCAGCTCAGGTCATGATCTCGCAGTTTGTGAGACTGAACCTCACATTGGGCTTTGTGCTGACAATGTGGAGCATGCTTGGGTTTTTCTCTCTCTCTCTCTCTCTCTCTTTCTCTCTGCCCCTTTCCAATTTGTGCTTGCTCTCTCTCTCTCTCTCTCAAAATAAATAAACTTTAGGGGCACCTGGGTGTCTCAGTTGGTTAAGCATCCACCTTTGGCTCAGGTCATGATCTCATGGTTCGTGAGTTTGAGACCCGCGTTGGGCTCTGTGCTGACAGCTCAGAGCCTGGAGCCGGCTTTGGATTCTATTTCTCTATCACTCTCTGCCCCTGCCCCCTTGCGCTCTGTCTGTCTGTCTGTCTGCCTGTCTCTCTCTCTCTCTCTCAAAAATAAATAAACGTTAAAAAAATAAAATAATTAATTAATTAAACTTAAAAAATGTTCTTAACAACAATTATAATAAAGGAAATAAAAATCAAAACCATAATTAAACATCTCTACACACCAAATGAAATACCTAAATTGCAAAAGCTGACAATGCCAAGTGTCAACAAATACATAAAGCATATGAAATTTTCATACACGGTTGTGTGTATCAAATGTCACTATCACTTTGGACAACTTTTTAGTAGTATATACTGACGCTAATCATATATGCACCCTATGATCCAGAAAAATTTCACATATAAGAAGATGCCCACAGAAGTGCATATGTATGTTCACAAATATTAGACCAAGATTGCTCGTAATAACACTCTTTGCAATAGCTAAAAACTGAAAACGACTCAAATGTTTATCTGTAAGAGATTAGATCAATAAATCGTGGTATATCTAAGCAGCGGAGGTCTACGCGGCAATGACTACAATACTTCCACAGCCGACTGCTACAAAACAAAATAGATGGTTTTCACAGACATAATATTGAGGGGAAGAAGCCATGTATACTTTTCGGTTCCATTTATGTAAAGTTCAAATACAGACAAAACCACACGATGGTGTTCACATCAGGAAAGTGGTTACCTTCAGGTGGTAGGTGGGGATAAGCAAGCGTCAAGAGAAGGGAAGCTTGGGAATCTTTTGATATGTGGTTAATACTCAGCGAAGGTTTCCATAGAAGGCAGATGGGTGGACCCAAACAAAGCCATGAAGCAAACAAACAAACCAATTAAGTTTGTGTGGAATTTCCAGCTTATAAATTAATTCAGTAAGTATTGAGGGATGTAGCCCATAGCACTGTGTTTGTCCTTCCAACACAGGTGGTGGTGAAGACGGATGGCATGCACACTGAATCTGAGTTCAACACTGAAAACGTCTCTCAACTACTCATTCATTTAATATATATTTCTTTAGTGTTTACCGTGAGGCAGCAGTTGTATCGGGCAAGAGCAATATAATGATGAGAAAGACAAATGTGACCCCTGAACTCATATAACTGATAATCTAATAGAAAAGGAGGGCAAATTGAATTTACAATACAAGGGAGTCAGGGCTTTGTTATGAGTTCCAGACCTTTCTCCTAACTATCCATGTGACGTTTGATACATTACTTAGAGTCTCTGATCTTTAATTTTCTCTTGTATAACATATGACTGCTATGGTTAATTTTGTCAATTTAGCTGGACCATGATGCCAAGATATACGGTCAAACATGATTCTGGATGTTTTCATGAGGATGTTTTGGGATGAGGTTAATGTTTAAATTGAATGGGCTTTGAATAAAGCAGATTGCTTGCCACACTGTGGATGGGCCTTATCCAATCAGTTGAAGGCCTGGTAAAACAAAAGGCTGACCTCCTCTGAACAGGAAGGTATTTTGCAGCAGACAACTTTTGGACTCCAACTGCAACATTGTCTCTTCCTGGGTCTCAAGTCTGACTGGTTTTGGACTTGAATTGCAACTCTTCTCTGAGTCTCCAGACTGTCAGCCTCACCCATCACATTCTGACTCACCAAACCTCCATAGTTGCGTGAGCCAATACCTTTAAATAACTCTCGTTCTATATATGCATCAAAATAGATGTCCTATTGGTTCTATGTCTCTGGAGAACTCTGACTAATACAAAGACTATTAGCACTTTATAGATATTAAAGGGATTAAGCAAAAGCGTATGTAAAAAGCTTCATGTACACTGTCTCCAGGTAAATCGTAATGAAGTTCCATTTCCTTTCTTCTCAAATACAAACAACATCTGATGTATGCGTAGCTCATGGTGTATGGCACCTTGAAAGATGCTTGGAGACTAAACTTAGTTAAACTTTTACTGAAAATGGACTACACACTTCCGGGACTGAAACTATTTTAGATCAGGAGCTAACTTTTTATCAGAATGGGAATGTCACGGTTTTCTTGGGACTCCAAGGTTGACAAGGGACTACTGCCAACCTTTGCTATTTCTTCAGGCTGATGGATAGCCTTTTCCCTTCACACTTGTATCGCTAAGAAACATTACCTTTTATAAGTTCCTCGTAACTGAAAAATGACAAAACAACTTGAGTTTATAGGTATATTTCTGTAACAGATGATACAAAAATGACCCTCTCAGATGAGAAGGTGAGATCTTCTGCACAGACTCAGACATACTCAAGAAACTAAAATTGAATACATAAAACAAATATTGGTCTTTCTCTTAATGGGTCAAAGGCTATGGTTTGTAAATAGGATGCTTCGAAAATTATTTTGCATTGTATTCCTATTTCATAGCTATTTTAGGTCTCCCTTAGCATCATCTTAAATAGCTTCGAGATTGACCAAAGGGAGTACAGCTTTCTAAGTGATATATAAAGGACTCTTTCACCCCCTGGAAACAGAATTACATCTCTGGTTGATTACCTGAACCAAAATTTATTAAAAAATTTTTTTTAATGTGTATTTATTTTTGAGACAGAGACAGAGCGTGAGCAGGGGAGAAGTAGAGAGAGGGGGAGACACGGAATCTGAAGCGGGCTCCAGGCTCTGAGCCGTCAGCACAGAGCCCGACACGGGGCTCAAACTCACGGACTGTGAGATCATGACCTGAGCTGAAGTCAGACGCTTAACTGACTGAGCCACCCAGGCGCCCTGTAACCTGAACTGAAATTTAAAAGAAAAAATAAACAAACCACCAGCAATCCCTAAAATGCTATTTTATGAAGCCTTTGTATGTTTTCTCCTTTATTACCAGAGAATTACTGGCTGTGGACAATAGAAAGACTGATTTGCCTGCTCCGTGAAATAGAAAACTTGAGTACAAATACACGTTTTCTTTGGAGGGTTACCTTCCAATCGCCTCTTTTAGGTGTGTGAACAGTGAAGGTATTTAAACAAGGTCATCTTTCTAAACCAACAGCCTTGAAAGCAGGGTGTGTGTATGAGGGAGGAGACTGAGCACTTGGATGTGCAGAAATGTCTTTATTCTGTTTTTAATCTTTATTGTGGCTTGTTTGGGTTTGAAATTCTAAATTAACTTCCCTTAGCATTTTTTTAAAGTTTATTTGTTTATGTGTTTTGAGAGAAGGAGAGAGCAAACAGGGGAGAGGGAGAGAGAGAGAATCCTAACCAGGTGCCATACCGTCAGCGCAGAGCCTGACTCCAGGCTCGAACCCAAAAAACATGAGATCATGACCTGAGCTGAAATCCAGAGTCGAAAGCTTCACAGACTAAGCCACCCAGGTGCTCCCCCTTAGAAATTTAAAAGCAACATATGGTCTTCCACTTACTGATTACTGCTGATGAGACAACAGTTATTAATCTACTTCTTGTATATACTCTTGTATAGATAGATACCTTGCCCTTGCCTCACTTTGGAATTGTAAGGATATTTTCTTCTACAATGTTCTATAGCTTTATCAGTGTTCTATAATTTATGGGTCTCTTTCATGTATCATACTCAACCCCTGTGGGCCCTTTCAAGACGTAGACTTATTTCTTCAACTCCGGAAAATGGTCTTCTTTTATTTCTTTAATTATTTATCTCTCCTCCATTTCTTTCATTCTGTCTTCTTGGCGTTTTATTGGATGGACATTGGTCTTTTATATCCCTTGCTTTTCTGTCATGTTATCTTTCTCCTTGTCCCTTTTCTCCAGGTTCTGATGTATTTTCTGTACTATCTAATTTTAATTTCACACATAAGAGATCTTTATTCCTAATTGCTCCCTTTTCATACCAACTGGTTCTATGGATGTAATATTTTCTCAAATCTCTCTGGGGATATTAATAGAATATATCTATATCCTTTCTTTTTTTATGAAGGCAAGTTACAGTTACTTGGTTTATTAATTGAAAAAAATAAATTTGTCCTTTCTGTTTGTAATACTGCTTGAAAAAAATTTAGATACCTGGTGATATTTGTTTACCTGCTCATATTTGTCATTGAAGACCTATGTTGATTTCATAGAGAAAGCTTACCTCTGCCACACCAGGAGGTTATAGTTTAGGTTGTTTGAATAAAGCCAGCATGTCTTTTGAATAAAAAAAAACAAGAATAGGAGGAACCCTATTCAACAATCTTATCTTAGATAACTGGCTCGATTTTTAGAAACATACCTTAAATATATTTTTCATGGGGCAGAATTTCCAGCCATGGTGGTATAGAGTTCAGTGAGTCTTTGCCACAAAACAATAAATAGAAAACTGGACTTCATTGTGGAACATAACCATTTCATTGCTCCGGAAATCAGGTTAGGCAAACAAACTGGGGGGGGGGGGTGGTTACTGGAGTGTGGGAGTCTACAGCCTTGTTGCCTGTGTTTGCTCCTAAACCACTCCCTCTAATTCAGTCTGCAAAGTAGTTTTATCAGGGTACGATTGGCTGTGAAAACAGGACATTTTTCTGCCTTTGGGGCCAGGTTTGGTTTGAAGCAGAGAGTGAAAACTCGTGCCCATTGGGCATTGCTGGGAAAAATAGCAAACTTGCTAGGAACCAAGGAAAACACAAAGCTCTGTTAGCCTGAGGTTGTAGACCTAGTTAGGGGGTTGGACCTACTATGAATTTAACAAAGATCCAGGAGCTGAGAGAGCCTTAGAAGGGCTAGACAAGCTCGCCACACAGCCTTGACTGATGGGAAATTTGTCTGCAAGGGCAGTGGAGACCTGAAGACTTGTATTACCTGGTTTCCAGATTCATTATAAAGCCACTCCAATGCCGTAGTACTGGGTAAACCACCAGAATGTAGAAGAAGGAACACAATAAAGAGTCCAGAGGGAGACCTACAGGAAGTCAATTGATTTTCAACAAAGATGCAAAGAAATTTCAATGACAAAAAGATAGTTTTTTAAACAAATAGTA
Source organism: Acinonyx jubatus (assembly GCF_027475565.1). Taxonomy (NCBI): domain Eukaryota; kingdom Metazoa; phylum Chordata; class Mammalia; order Carnivora; family Felidae; genus Acinonyx; species Acinonyx jubatus. The sequence continues at coordinate 128,747,085 of NC_069386.1, read as the reverse complement.
CTGGAACAATTTTGGGTATCCATATGCAAAGACAAGAACCTCTGTCTGTAAATCATAACCCAAATTTATTTAAATTTTATTTAAATTAATTTAATTTAAATTTATTTAAATTTTAAATAAAATTTAAAATGGAATACAAATCAAAATATAAGAGCTACAAGTATGAAATGTCTAAAATAAAATGTTTCTGACCTTGAGTTAGGCAAAAGTTCTTAGGACATTCATAAAATAGAATTAGATACATTTGACTTCATCACCAAAATTAAAATCTTTTCTCTTCCGAAGACCCCCCTAAGAAAATGAAAAGACAGATGACAGATGGAAAGAAAATATTTGGATATTATGTATCTGAAAACTAACTAGTATTTGGAATGAAGAACCCTTACAATTGGCTAATAGGAAGACAAACAGCCAATTTAAAATTGAGCAAAGTATTTGAATAGACATATTACCAAAGATGATACAAGGACATAAAAATTATGAATAAGCAAATGCAAAGCTTCTCAACATCACTAGACATTGGGATAATGTAGATTTCCCCAATGTAGATTATACAACACATCTATATCTACATATTCTTTATGACAATGTCTTTCAAAAGACTGAAAATATCATGGTCTGGTGAGTATTTGGAGAAGTTGGAATCACCATACATTACTGCTGAGAAAATAAAATGGTATGACCACTTCGGATAAAGATTTGGAAGATGTTAAACATATGCCTTCCATAAAACCAACCGATTTTCACTCCTAGGTATCTATCTGGAAAAAATTAAAAGCGATGTCCCGATGTCCTCACCAAGACTAATATGGGAATGTTCCTAGCAGCATTATTCATAATAGCTTTAAACTGGAGGCAATCGAAATGTCCATCAATGGATAAACAAAATGTGGCGTATTTATACAATAGAACACTGTTTGACAATGAAAAGAAATAAACTACTGATACGTGCTACAGTATGAATGAATTTCAAAGATGTTATGTTAAGTAAAATAAGCCAACATGTAAGATCACATACCCAATGATTTCAGTGAAACAGCTAGAAGAAAGTAAATCTGTGGAGACAGTAAGAACATGAGTGATTTCCTGGATTGGTAGAAAGAAAAGGAATGGACCAGAAATAGGCACAAGAAAATTTGGGAGGATTATGGAAATATTTTAAAATTGGATTCTGTTGATGACTGCACAATGTATAAATTTATTAAAAATCTAAAACTTCTTACGTTCGGTAAAATACATAGTATGTAAATTATGCCTGAAGAAAGCTATAATAAAGAGAAGAAAATCTTTTCCGGCTCCAACCTGAAATAAAATTTTTCATTACTTTTTTTTTTTTTTTTTTTTTTTTTTTAGCATAGGCCTACAATATTGGGGAAGAACATTGAGGACACTTTGCTGGACATCATTTCCAACATAGAATTAAAATTTTTTTAATGTTTATTTATTTTTGAGAGACAGAGAGAGACAGAGAATGATCAGGGGAGGTGCAGAGAAAGAGGGAGACACAGAATCCAAAGCAGGCTCCAGGCTCCGAGCTGTCAGCACAGAGCCCGACGCGGGGTTCGAACCCACAAACCGCAAGATCATGACCTGAGCCAAAGTTGGACGCTTAAACGACCGAGTCACCCAGGTGCCCCCCAACACAGAATTTTAATAAATAAGTTGAAAACATGCTAGCCAACTTATTAACACACCAAGTGTTTATTCTATGCCACACCAGTTGATTCATGTGGTGTTGGCAAATTCTAACAGAAAGAAAATGGCCTTAAATGCTATCTAAGCAGACTCATACTCCACTGAAAGACCACAGTTTCCACACGTATGCGTGTAAGGGAGAAAGAACCCAGAGTCTGGCAAGAGGACGTTGATATTTCTGATTTTCTGGTACTTCACATGAGCCTAGCATTGGCTCATGCATGGTGAGATGTGGTTGTGGATACTTTGTCTGACATTTTAAACAATAATCCCAATCCCCAGGAATATTTTCTTTCATTAAGATTACTTTGACCATTTCTTTCTGATGAAATTATCCTTTTAGTAACATCTGCTTTCAAGTTCCTTAGAGTAAAAGTTTCAGAATCTTGAGGTGCTATGTGACTCTCTGTTAAACTGGCCTGTATCTCCCTCAAATCTTGCCCACTGTTCCTATGCTTAAGACATATTTACTTCCAAAATTTCTTCGTTCATGGATTCTTATTTTCCCAACTTTATTGAGATAAAATTGACATATAGCATTATGTAACTTTAAGGTGTACAACGTGTTGATTTGATACAATTGTATAGCTAACAACCATAGTGTTAGCTAACATCTATATCATATTACATATTACCATTTTGTGTGTGTGTGTGTGTGTGTGTGTGTGTGTGTTGAGAACATTTAAGATCTACTCTTTAAGCAACTTTCAGGTATAATAGTACAATATTGTATCTATAATCCTAATGCTGTACATTAGAGCCCCAGAATTTAGTCATATTCTCATGGGAAATTTTCACTTTTTGATCAATTCCTCCCCATTTCCCCCACCCACTCATATCCTGGTAACCACTATTCTATTGTTTGTATAAATCAAGCTTTTTCATGGACTCTTCTTATCACTGTTGTGCTCTTAAATGCAAGTTTCAGGTGTAATTATATAATTCATTTGCAGACTACTAGCTCTCCCGAAATTATACTTTCACAGACATACAGATTGTGCCTCCATTAAATGTTATACTAAGAACTTCTGTAAATGTGTTCTATCACATAGATGGTGATTATCAGCAGTAGGTTATTCTTCAATTATCTATATTCACATTAGAGAATAGGGATGTCAGTTTCTTTTGATTCTGAAACAAGAAAACTTCTCTCCCAAAGATCCTTTTGATTAATTAATTTCTTACATTCACTTCCTACAGGTGGCTGACCATATTTCTTTCGCATAAATAAACTATGTGTTAAGGTCTCTTTCTATAAGAGATAAAATTGATTACTTTATTATTACCCTGCTTTACTGGTTTAAATGATTATAGCCTAGTGGATTGCTGTTATCTTATTAATTATGAATTAATTTAATTTGTGGGGGTTGAAAGCATTAGCTGGTTTTCTTTAATTAATTGTTTTTGGATGAATTGCTGGAGGAGTTTTTTTATAATGGGATGCGGGGTAATATACAGGCTTTCATCTTTGGAGACCAGGTCCTGATTTAGATGAGAGCCGTAAATAGTGTAAATCCCATCTTGTTTAGATGCCATGCAGGTCCTGATACTAACTCAATCAGTTAACTAAGAGGAGTGTTGGCCTTGTTACCGAGAAAAAGCCTGAGGGACTTCCTGAGATCTGCCTTTGGGAGGGTTACATGGAATACTCTGTGCATCTGCCAGACTCTGAGCTGAACTGTAGTTTCCTCATCTGACTGTGCTTACACTCTTTGGGTTTGAATCTTGGCCCATCTCATACTAGCTGCAGACACTCTGCATGGTTTTGGACAAATTACTTCACTTTCTTGGCTTCAGCTTGCTCATCACAAAATTAGGGAAAATAATTCTAATTACTTCCAAGGGTTGGTGAGACGATGGAATAAAGATCACAAATACAAAATACATAAAGCAATATTGGACACATAGCTCAATGCTCAATAGATGTTAACTGTATTATTATTGTTGTTGTTGTTAGGGTTATTGGCCAACCTTCATAGAAGCCCCTTCCCACCATTCAGTTCTCCCTTGTTTCTTGACTTTGTTCTTCTGCGACTCTGGGATTCTTGACTATTCTTTATTTTAATGTTTATTTATTTATTTTGGGAGTGTATGTGTGTGTGTGTGTGTGTGGCCACGTGCATATGAGCAGGGTAAGAGCAGAGAGAAAAGGAGAGACAGAATCCCAAGCAGGCTTTGTGCTGTCCGCGAAGAGCCCAAAGTGGGGCTCATTCTCATGAACCGTGAGATCATAACCTGAGTTGAAATCAAGAGTCGGTCACTGAACTGCCTGAGCCACCCAGGCACCCCAACTGAGCCATCCAGGCACCCTGAATACTCTTTTACCTGGACCTAAAAACACCAAAGATGAGCTTGCAATAATTTAAGTATCTCAGATAGCATTTTTTCTCTATGCTGTTTAAGTGAATTTCTCTTTGAACGTGAAAGACATTTTCTTTCTACTTCATTGACTGTTTATTGCATGACTCATATTTTATGCTGACTTGTCTAAAAGTTGATTGGTTGGTAAAATTTTGATTCATGCATTAAGCACTTTTGAAAGTACTTTTTACAAGTATTACCCTCACTTCTTACTCTGAATACACAACTCTATGTTGTACAGTTTAAAAAAATCTTTTTTTATTATTTAACTTTTTAAAATGTTTTATTTATTTTTGTGTGTGTGTGTGAGAAAGAGAGAAAGAGAGAGAGAGACAGAGCACGAGTGAGGGAGGGGAAGAGAGAGAGGGAGACACAGAATCTAAAGCAGGCTCCAGGCTCTGAGCTGTCAGCACAGAGCCCAAGGCGGGGCCTGAACTCACAAACCCTGAGATCATGATCTGAACCAAAGTCGGACGCTTGACCAACTGAGCCACCCAGGCGCCCCTAGAAAGATCTTCTTTGATTATGTGTTAGCTACATTTTTTATTCATGCACTTAACAAATGATGCTTGAGCACCTGCTGTGTCCTAGTAACTGGCACATAGCTTAAAGTGACCACTGGATTTAGCAACATGGAGGTCATTGGTAATCTTGAGAGTTGATAGCCTGATCACGGTGTGATTAACAGTTAACAAGAGTAGAAAAACTGATTAAAGCAAGTGCAGATAATTTTTTGGAGTGTTTCAGGGAAGGAGAATAAAAAAATGGAAAATTAAATGAAAGAAATTGTAGAATCGGCAGAGGTTTATTATTATTATTATTATTATTATTATTATTGACATGGGAAAATAATAGTTTTATTGTATGCTAGTTAGAGTGATCCAGTACTGCAAGAAAGACTGTGAATTCAGGAAAGAGCAAACGATTGCTGAAACAGTATCCTTGAAGAAGGGAGAAGAAACAGAATCTGCACCAGAGGAATGCTGGCCTTTGATAGGAGAAGACGATCATTTATAGTAAAATAAAGAAAAGGTTGAATATCCGTCATCAGTGTTCAGTAGCTGAACTGTGCTGAGTCATGGTCTCCTCTAATTAATGAGGCTACCACAGAATGGCTCCCCTCAAAAAGGATACTGTCTGCTCTCATATATGGCTTCCTCTCCCTTTACCACATCCTATCCACCAGCCAGGACTCACCTCTATCTTTGCATTTAGCTCAAAATCTTATAATTATGTTTGCATGTGTCTATCTCTCCCATTACGACCTAAGCATCTTTGGGCCCGTAGATCCTTTCACCAAGATCAAGAGCAGTATGTGGAACAGAAACCAACTATTTCCCTCCAGTTAGTGAGAGGCTGCTTCTAATTTCTTCACTGAAGCCATTAGCCGGTTTGCCCTTTCTGCTTTTAGCTTTTCCTAAGTACGCCCTTCCTATGTAGTGAAACTTTAGTTCGCAAAGGACACGTGGCAGCTTTACGATGATGATGTGCGTGAATTCATGTATGCGGGTGTATGAAAATGTGTGCGTGTGTATAAATTTTAATTTGTAATATTTAGAAGGAGAGTAGCAACACTAATTTGTGAGAAACTGCATGAAGGCCTGCATTCCACATTTGCTTTCCAAGTTCAGGCCTTGAGTTGAACACCTGCGCACACCTGCCTCATCCAAGTGACGGGAGCACTGGTCCTTCTGTAGATTTTGGTGGAAGAGTGGCTCACGGACCCTCGCACGCTGAAAGAGAAGGCTGCTCCTTCTCCTTTAATTATAGCAGAAGAGGGAAGTTTTAATTGCTTTAATTAACGCCTTGAGTTGCTTTGAAATTCCCTTGCTCTTCTCCATAGCCATGATAGCATCACAGCCTGTGTGTGAATTAGTTCCAGGAGTGATGGGGGACATTGACTTTATTCACATGAAATAGCCTTTGATTTTCTTCTCATGTAAAACCTGCTTATCATGGTTACCACCTTGGCTTTGCCAGTTGCTCTGAACTAATTTCTCATTCCTATTGTTGGAGTGATGTTTTATTTAAATGAAACTTCTGCTCAAGAACTCTTTTTGTTTTGAGGTAGGATAAAAAGAAAAATTATGGGGGTGGGATGCACTCACTATGGGCTTTTTGTGAACTTTGAGATTCTGCACTTTATTAAATTTTTTTTTTTAACGTTTATTTTTGAGACAGAGAGAGACAGAGCATGAACAGGGGAGGAGCAGAGAGAGAGGGAGACACAGAATGTGAAACAAGCTCCAGGCTCTGAGCTGTCAGCACAGAGCCCGACGCGGGGCTTGAACTCACGGACCGTGAGATCATGACCTGAGCCGAAGTCGGACGCTTAACCGACCGAGCCACCCAGGCGCCCCGAGATTCTGCACTTTAAAGACGATCTCTGATTGGATCGTGAATCAGAAATAGGAAGTAGGAATAATAGATGAAATTTGGAGAAAAATGGAGAATAGATAATAATATGTCAATGATAATTTCCCGATCTTGAAAATTATACTCCAGTTATGTAAGATGTTAGCATTTATTGAATCTGGATGTAAGCGTAAGAAGATTCTTTGTACTAGTTTTGCAATTCTTTCTTAAGTTTGAAAACTTTTTGAAATAAATGGTTAATGAGTGTCTTAAAGCTAAATCTAAACCGACATAAACTTGGTGACAGTGCCCCAAAAGAGAGGCTACATTTGGGGGGAAACAGGAAGGCTGCTTGAAATGACAGATTTTGGAGCAAGGCCTTCATCAACAGTTGCTGAGAATCACGACCTTGAGGAAGGCTTTGGAAAAAACCTCCTAGAAATCGCCAAAGTCAGGATTGCAGACACATGCTGTCACGTGAGAGGGGGATTAGAGTTTCTTCTGTATAAACTTAATGGGTTAGTTAAGACCAATGGGTAAAAGATAAAAACCATGAGTCTGGGTTTATCTCACTAAATGTTCGAGTGATATTTCCACTTGTATAGTTTATTATATTAACACGACTTCTAGCACTAATTGTGTGTGTGCATGCGCGTGTGTGTGTGTTTTCCCCGCTGAGGTTCAGGGTGTTTAAAATATTTGCCCCAAGATGATGATTTATATGGATTATACATGTGGATAGTATTAGATGCTGCACAGTACTGTTAAAGGTGATTTATTTGTTTGTAGAACATTAGCCCAAGACTGCTCCAAATAGATCTACAGGGTGCAGGTTTGAAATTAATGTGCTCGAGTACTTTAAGGTAGGGAGCATGCTGGCTGGGTTTGCTGATGTTTGGGGCAGCCAAAGGCTCTTACCTTGATGGATGGTTGTTTCATTCTTGATCAATGCATGAATCATCTCTCCTAGGTCAACAAAGAGAGAAAACAGTGGGTGGGCCTGCCCACTGCTGGATTCAGTTCAAAGCCTGTAGAGAAATTTACATTGTAGGGCAGATAGAAGAAGCTATGTTTATTTGAGTCCCTGACACATTACTGTTTTTCAAGTTTATGTTACCTGAGCTGGATGGAAAAAACACACAACAGTGTTTTTTCTTTGCTCGTTGGAGTGGATTAGATGAGCTCATGGTAGACAGACCATCCTTAGACTTATGTTTGAGTTTTCTGCAAGGAAAAACAGTTGATTTATGAGTGAACCACATTACCAGGTTTTAACTATGAGGTCAAAATAAGCTCTTGAAAATATCTTCATTTTGTAGATTACCATTTTTTTTTAAGAAATAAAATAATCTCCAAGGAAACAATGCGATACTGCAATTGGTCAGTCTTGATTCAATCTCCAGGATGAAGGAAGAGACTCTTGTGTGGTATGGCAAAGGGCACAGATACTATTCTCCTTGCCTTTACGGGTGGAGTATGAAAAGACAGTCTAGGGGATAATTAAGTGTCATTACCAAAAGATCTTGCAATTTCAAATATTAGTTTTAAGATAGTGTTAAGGATATCTCAATTGGTAAAAATAAAGAAGAATTCTACAGGATAAATCCTTTCTTACTTAAATCCAGCAAACTAAAATATGGGTGACAGAATGGATGAAGATCCCTATCCATGGAAACTGTTGCCTGTACTTGATTTGTTAAATAGGTTGGGGGAGGTGCTTCAGAATTAGGTGGGCCTGCAGGAATTTAGATCGTTTTGCTTACCATTTTTGTGATGCTGAAAAAAAATGACTTATTTTTCTTGAGTCTTAGTTTTTTTTGGGGGGGGGATTTGTAAAGTGGATAAGTAAATCAATTTCAAAAAGCTGTCATGAGAATTAGAGGAAGTAATCTGGAGTACTTAGCACAGTGCCTGGCATGGAATAGACTTAACATTTTTATTAAACAATTAACTGTGTAATTATTTTTCTTCAACACTGGTCCCAATTAGGACATGAACTATGTTGATATGCATTGCTCTTGGTTTTGCAAGAATCTAGCCCTGTGCTTTGGGCATTAAAACTGCTCACTAAGTATTTATGAACTTAATTACTTTAATAATCTTCATTTGCAGGGTGCCTGGGAGTTTAACTGAAGTGTGAGATTGGTCATTGGTGAGAATATCACTGAGGGAGGCAGCAGAGAAGGCGGGCATGATCCTGTAATGCCCAGGATTAGGATACTGACCCTTTCCATCTGTTAATTCAAAGATTCTCTTCTCCCAAGAAGGGAAGAACTATCAGTTGGGAAATGAAAGCATAATCTTTCCTTCAGAGCTGGAAACACCCAACCTGTTCTAAACTTACAGCAAAATTCTGGAGCCTTTACCAGAGGAGAAAGGTTGAGGCAGTGGGGGTCAGTAGGTAGCAAGAGTAAAACAACGCAGACTGGGAAAAATCACATCATTCTGGTTTCTTCCCTAAGTGCCTTAACACTGATTGTCTTGAAGATCCTTTGCAAGACAACAGCAGGATCAAGTCCTTCTGGATCTATCTTCCTCAGACATCAGATGAAGACAGCTGTTTCAGGCACGACTGAAACTGCTCGTATTCTTTCAAGGTTTGGATATCGCCTTCATCTTTCACATTATTCAGAGAAGCGATGACATTAACTTTCCCAGGTGACTTTCAGTCCCTTTCGAGAAGTCTCTCAATCCTTCCATGAATAGCAATGTGTGTGTCTTCTGCAAACAAATGAATTGCTTGAGCGCTCAAGAGTGTCACATTATGCAGACCAATTAGTTCAGAAGGTGGCTCATTATTTTTGAAATTTCTGCCATCGAGTGTCTATAGTTAAACTTATCAGATGAGGGTTTTCAATTAAAAAAATTTTTTTTTTTACCAAACTTATTTTTTTTCTTTTCTCTCATTTTTTCCCTTCATTCCCTTTTCCCCCCTTTACAATGCACTTGAGGTCTCTGAATCACTTCTGATCTTTAACTTTTTTGTGTAATGAAAAGCCTGACTTTTCCTTCATATTTATCGAAATGAGTGGTTCTGTATCAGTGCCCCAAAAAACTTCTCTGAGCGCTCCCCTAAAAGCAGCTGACCGCTCTTTAATATTAATGGCCAGACAAGATGTATGGACAGACTATAGCAATTAAAAGAATGTTTCCCCAACCATAGCTGGCAGTTTACTTCTAACATGGAATATGGTAAAATCCTGCTATTGGTGGATGTTTTGGAAGCGGAACAGGGAACTCTTGTCTGGTGTTAGCTCTATAGGTCTGTAGAGACTTAATTATCAGTGTAGCTACTTGGAAAGTCACACCTTATATAGATCGTTAGTGAAACTAAACAGTGAATGTAGCCGTGGCAGAATTCACTGAGGCCATATTGTATATCAAAAACCATGCGCTATAAAGCCAGAAAAACCTGGCTTGAATTCCTGGTTGTGTGAGCTGTTATGTGATGTTATGTGTTCTTTCCTAGAAAACAGGACTACTTACGTATATCTCAGGCAGTACGTTCAATGACCAAATTGAGAGAATAAATATAAACACAGGTAGGGCCATGTACATCTCCTTGGCCTCTCACTAGCCATCCTTCTAGAAGCAAGATCTGTCTTTGAAACTGATCTTCATCATGCGTTATCTGTACAAGTTTGGGGAAATGACTTACCTTTTGAGTTAGTCTGTGTCTTTTTTTGTGGACATAGGCACTCAGCTACAGAGGGTTAGTTACTTACCCTCTTCAGTTCTTGGGACACTATTGTCATTGGTCCATGTGAGTCTCATTGTATTTATTCACTTTACCCCTCCGTGACTCAGTTCCATTACTCTTGCTTCCCATAGGTGACTATTTTAATGTGTTTTGATGTGTATCCTTTTATTTGTATATGTTCTTATAGAACATGTATTTTTGCTTTGTTTGTATATAGTCCTAAGTTATATAAATTATTTCGTGCAATGTACCTTATACCTTATTAGTTTATCTTTTCCACTCAATACTCTGTTTTAAAAGTTCTGTGTCCTGTGTGTAGAAGTCTACATTTTATTGAATTGTATGCCTCCACTATATTGTACCTGTCCATTCCACCCCGCCCCCCCCCCCCCTTATGGAATTGTCTCTAAATCTCGTATTGGACTGACAGAAATTAGGAAATGGGACAGTTCCAAGTGATAGGGATTTACAACCCTCATGCACTATTGGTAGGAAGATAGATGGGTATGCCTACTCTGGAGGGGTGTGTGTGTGTGTGTGTGCGCGCGCACATGCATATGTATGTTTATACACACATGCACATGTGCATCAGCAGAGAGATACAGATATAGTTTTTAGGGAGCAGGCATAAAAATATATACATATGTCTGCCCATATAGATGCTACGATCTAGCAAATGTTCTGAAGTCTGGGCAGTATTAGTTCATAGAATTCCAGCTTCTGCAATATAGGAATGCAAATCAGGGGAGGCATGAGCAAATGGTGAATGTCAGTTCACCATTCTGCCATAGTCTGGTAAGAATGGCATATTCTTGGAAGACTCAAAGGCTCTGCATGTTCCTTCTGGTGAGATTAAACAGGATTTTCTCATCTTTCCTTGGCCATAGACCCTTTGGCAATTCATGGAATTGCCATATTCATGGAAGACCCAAAGTCTCTGCATGTTCCTTCTGGTGAGGTTAAACAGGATTTTCTCATCTTTCTTTGGTCATAGACCCTTTGGCAACCTAGGAAAGCCTATGAAATCCTTTTCAAGATGTCATTTTGAAATGCATAGAATAAAATTTATGTGATTACAAAGGAAACCAATCATATTGAAGTTAAATTATAAAATATTCAAACATTGTGTTATAATTATCTATATCTTCTTGTTAATGGATTAAATGAATAAATCTAGTATAATGTCTGATAAACAGTTGTCATCATTTTGAAGAAGCAATGAATGTAAAGGCTATTTCGGGATAAAGGCAACAACCATAATATAATAAGAAAACGTCTGTAATTACATTGGTGACAAAGTTACAGGAACCACTGATACTATGGTAGCTTTCCATATTCATCATTAAAGACAAGTCTCTGAATTCCAGGTTAAGAACCCTTAGTTTAAGGAAAGAAAATGGGCGGAGCCTTGGTCATCACTGCCACTCTTGACAACATCCATTTGCTGTCAGACCACTGGGCATCTGCTTGGGTCAGAAATACACATTTAACCTTTACAAAAGATTCAGCATTAGAAGATACAGTATCCTTCCTGTAAATCTGCAAGTTTGAAGATGGGGAAACAAGGTCAAGGGTGACTAGCCACCAAGATCTGTTTCATCAGTGCGCCATCCCAACTAGGTCATTGTCCCGCTTGGCTGTTATTCTATGGACTCTGAGGGCTACTAAACCCTGAAGGGAAGGTGTAGCCAATGAAGGGAAGGTGCAGCCAGTGATTGCCCCTCCTGAGTGTGTGGGCTGAACATTTAGCGAAAGGGCAAGAGCAGAAATGGACATGCTTCAGACTCTCCTCCCTCTGCCCACTCTGTTCACCTACGGCTCCAGACCACTGCATGCCCCCTCCCCTTTTGTGTTTCACAGACATCCTCTAGCTCACAAGAACCTTCATATTCCCCAAGAGTTTCTGACCATTCTGCTGTTGGTTCTTTAGATCCACGCTCCCTTCTTGCTTTACCAGTTTCTCCAAGGATTATCTGGAGGGGAAGCAGCTGATAGTTCTTGCTAGTTTGTCTCGACAGGAACATATTTGAAAAATAGAAGCTTAATGTTATCTTAAGAATGAAATGAGGCAATTCGATATACTTAGCACAGCTGCTGGCCCATAGTTGGTCACATCTTAACTACTCATGAATTTTGAAAACATGCGATATGCCAATGGTGGCCTGACTTGTTAGTGTCCACCATTGGGAATGAGGCATATGGCAGAGGTCTCTCCTTCTGAAGTAGTGGCTTTCAACCTTGGCCACATATGAGCATCACCAAGTAGCTTGCAACAGTCTATATGCTCAGGCCACACCCCTGTCCACATATACTGGGACCTCTCAGGGAGGGACTTGAGCATTTGCATTTTTTAAAGTTTCTCAGATGATTCCAATGTGCAGTCAGACTTTGGAATCTCTGAATGAGATTCCTGACTTGGTCATTGAGAAAAATAAAATTTCTAGAAGAAATACTCAATTTCTTTAAAAAAAAATTTTAAAACATTTATTCATTATTGGAAGACAGAGAGAGACAGAGCAAGAGCAGGGAAGGGGCAGAGAGAGAGAGAGACACAGACTCTGAAGCAGGCTCCAGGCTCTGAGCTGTCAGCACAGAGCCTGAGGCGGGGCTCGAACCCATGAACCGTGAGATCATGACCTGAGCCAAAGTCAGACGCTTAGCTGACTGAGCCACCCAGGTGCCCCAGAAATATTCAATTTCTAAACAAAGTTAGCAAACTTAATGTTTTATGCACACGCACTCACACACATACACATCGTGTGTGTGATAAAGCAAGTATTTAAAGCACTTGGGGGTGGGATGAATCTGAGGAGGAAGAGGAGAGACTGTGACAATTCTGGACTGCAGATAATCTTTTCAGTGGTAAAAGGACATATTCCTTATGAGTGTAAAATTCCTAAAGTTAGTAAGCTGAGTCCTTTGGAAAAGGATTGATTTACTCAAACTTCATAGGAAGAATTCGGTAATATTCTCCGAGGCGATCACATCATTCATTAATATAAAGTTTGTCTCTGTAGTGTTGGGTCTGCAGGAGATTTGACCTGGAAACTTATGGTTCTGTATTATATGACTCATCAGTAGTTCTTCTAGCTCTATATAACTTGAAATAAAGCAGATTCGGAGCATATTTATCTAGAGTTATTATAAACTCTAGTATTTTAAAGTTGTCTGCCAATTCAGAGTTATATCTGTGTGTTCTTTCCATGGAGTGAGGTGTGGAAGTGGGGGAGAAAGACTTGGCTTGGGAGGAGAGCGAGCGCAGATGGCCCTGACAGCTGGGGGTGAAGAATTGTGAGCTATGGAAGACATCACAGCTGAAGACAGATTATGAACTTCCCCTAGAAAATGTTGTCTGAGGGAGAGTTAATGGAAGTTTGTGCAGCTCCGTTGAATGCAAAAAAGGGGCAAAGACAAATATTCACGAAGCTTCACATCCAGCTTCTCAAGGTGACATTTTGAAACCCTTAAAACTACCATAGATGATCCAGTGGAATACTGGAATTCAGCACCTAGTAGTGTGATTCTTACGCTTGTTTTTTTTTTTCCCCCAATTTTAACAATGCCTTCCAATTGCCACTCAGTGTAACATCTAGCCAGCAGCTAAAAGAGCAGATTGCGAGCACTGAAATGCTGAAAAGATAAAAATGATCCTTACGGATGCCCTGAAGAAAAAAATCTGAAGAAGGTAAAGCACGTCTGCAGTATCCTTCTCTTCTTAACAACATCAATATTAACATTGCAGCAACCTATCTGCCAGAGGCTGAGTCAGTGTTCAAGTTGGAACAGACTCTTTTTTTTCTCTCTCTCCCATCCCCGATCAAATTTATCTCTCCGTGTCCTGTTCTCTCTGATTCTACACGGCTAAATGACAGTTAATCTGACAAATGACTCCTTACTAATAGATTGAGTGTTAATGCAGTCATTAAAAAGTAATAACAAGCATTTATTGAATGCTTTCTATATGTCAGGAAATGTATTAAAAGTGTGCACATATATTATCTCCAACCAAGTTAACATTTTCATTTTGAAAGGTATCTAATGATTTCACCCAAGAAAATGGCCCAAATGGCCTACCTTTGGCCTCCTAGCAGGGGAGAAAGGGCATATTTATTGGCCAGAAAACATGATAGAGCTTCTCCAATCACATCTGGTGGCCTATCGTCTGTTTCATCTGTGGCAAGATATTTATTAGAAGGCATATAAAATAGGAGTCAGAAGCCTTAGATGAATAGCTTTTATAGACCACGATCTTGAGCCTTTTCTTAAATTCTGACTCTGTTTCCTTACCAACAAAAGCAGCATGATTAATAATATCTTTACGGTTGTTGGTGGTGATTAGAGCTCATTCTCTATTTATTTGTAATTTTAGATGATCCATACACATCTTAGTAATGGGGGCATTTCCTACAAATTGAGGCCAGTTTTGGAACTTCTATGGACATCTTTTCACCGCAATATTTTGAAAATCTTTAATCCATCAAGAATTTACTAAATACTAAAATATTTGTCATGATTATGGTAGACTACAATTTCGTTGATGAATGGTTGATAACACCTTGTGGGGGCTCTTCTTAATGAACTGCTATAAGATTTTGTAGACCACTTTAGTTCCTTGCTCAGGATGTATATGTTTCTAGGCCATGTGGGTTTCTGATAAGTTTTAGTAAAAGTTTAGATATATGAACATAATAAATTTCACTTATGCTTAAAACCGTATCAGCCAGTAGCTGCTAAATTATAAATTGAGCAGTGTTACCCAAGCACTTTTAAAAGGTCTGGGTAAAATTATTAATATGTTTTATTATACCAGAACTGATACATTTATTCTGCTTTGGCAAAAACTAGAGAGCAATACTTTGGGAAATTGGATTCATTTGGGAAATAAATAAAAATGGGATAAGGATTTTTCTCTTTAATTCCAAGATGTTTTGCTCATCTGGTTTGAAAATTTGGCTCATTAATCTGATAGGTCTATGTTAAAGGAAATGAAATCTGTCCTGGATAATTTTCATAGTCACGTATTTAGTAAGAAACAGTTGATACCTCTCGCTAGTTTGTTACTAGTGATACTATGAGAGATCTTGATCATTTTTTAGTGTGTACCAATTTCTTTTACAGGCATGGACGAAACTTTATTTTTTAAAAAAATTTTTACTGTTTATTTCTGAGAGAGAGAGAGAGAGAGACAGAGCGTGAGTGGGGGAGGGGCAGAGAGAGAGGAGACTCAGAATCTGAAGCAGCCTCCAGGCTCTAGCTGTCAGCACAGAGCCCGACACGGGGCTCAAACTCACAGATGCAGAGATCATGACCCGAACTGAAGTCAGACACTGAACCGGCTGAGCCACCCAGGTGCCCCAGAAGATACTTTAAATATGGCTGGATCTGTATTTAACCTTTGGTTTCCTTTGGGTTCATGGGTTCATGCTAGGTACACTAGCTGTGAGACGTAGTAAGTATTTTCCCCTATAGAGTTCCCCAAATTTAGGTCATTCTTAAATTATCTTTTCATGCCACTTCTCTTAATAAAAAAACCCTTTCCATGTTTCACATGTTGCATTCTGTGCCAGATTAGGCAACTCGTTCTGCCACCTTTACTAAAAGATGGGTGAGCATCCCTGAGGTTGTGTTTTACTTAGCCTTTCGTCCACAGCATCCTGTTCATAACCTGCACCAAAATATTCAGAATAATCTGCGGTGCTGACATCACAGTTCCTGTGGTATCTCTCATTACCTGACAAAATGCTACCCAAATGTCCAGGTTCTTCTTAAAATTCATTTTTTTAAAAAATTTGAGCCAAATGTGATCTTTCCAAATGCTTGTCTTAATTCATGTCTTTTCTATTTTTTAAAAATGTTTATTTGTTTTTGAGACAGAGAAAGAGCACCGGTGAGGGAGGGCAAGAGGGAGATAGGGACAGAGGATCCAGAGAAGGCTCCACACTGACAGCAGCCAGCCCGATGTGGGGCTGGAACTCAAGAACCATGAGATCATGACCTGAGTCGAAGTCAGATGCTCCACCGACCAAGCCACCCAGTCATCCCATGTATTTTCTAAATTTTATGATAGTTATTGGGAATATTTGTATACTTAACAAGTTTTAAATTCTGTGAGAATAGGAATAGTGACATATGCTGGCAGGGCTCCCAGATTGCACTGTTGCACCCAGAGAGTTCCTGGGGCTGGCGTGGATAGCTTAAATTTTCAAGGGAAACAGCGATAGTTGACGTCTGTAGGTCACTGCACGAACAGCAAGCTTGAGGTAGTTCATAATTTCCAAATCAGATCACGCTATATTCTTTCTCATGAGGTCACACTTTGTGAATCTGGGTTTCTGATGATTGTGGTGCTAAAAAACACACAAAAAATTAATGTGGGGCAAGAAATGAGGGTAGCCGTGTAATCTGATTTGAGAATTTGTGCTATGTTCAACAGGCATCCACATCCCACTAATAAATAGACATAAGTTTAAAATATTGTTTTATTCATTGTTGTTTATTTTATTATTTTTCAAATGGCTGTTAACTTGTTATGATAGAATAGTTAATAACTTGGTAGGACCTAACCACTTAATACACTTAATGACACTTTCAGGTATTACTTTCTTTTCCCTAAGCGAGGGTTGTGGAAAAAACCTAATGAGACACCAAGGATGCTGTGAACCATGAAAGTTTGGGAAACTCTGGCGTATCGCATGTTTGTACATTTTTAGTACTTAGAGTGCCTTATATGGTAGATAGTCCATCAATTTTTTTAATTTGAAGTAGCTTATGCCCTTTTTCCATCTATCCAGACTCTTCCATGTCCGAGAAGATAAAAGACAAAAGGAGATAATTTGACCTAAGAGCAGACGCACGGCATAGAAAAGATTTCATTAATAAAAGTGAAGGCAACATCGGTCTGAGCAGAGGCGGTTGGTGTCAGTGAATGAGGGTCACCCAACTGGGCTGCTACAGGTTTGATTTTAAGGGAATCTCAAGGAAGCCCGCCTCCACAAAGTCATAGTGTTGATTACTCCTTATTTATCATCAGATACTAGGCAAATGATACCCACATGATATCCACACAACCTGTGACATGAGATGGGGAGCACATTGACAAATTGTCCCCAAGAAGTTTCTTATATTTAACAGAAATCACTTCCAGAAGAATTTGTGTGTGTACAATGAATTATATATACGGAGGCAGAGAAATTTCTTATTCTGTAAGATGGGAAAATTCCCATGTCTGAGGCATTTGCTAGAAGGGCAGTCCAGAGCACGGTATCATGGGGAATTAGACTGAATAGCCAAGATGAGTGAATATTGTCATGGACAGATGGGCAGAAGAAAGTAGACAGGAGCCAGGAAGGGGATGAGAGAACACAAAAATCACACTTCGCAGATTTTATGGTTTTGCCTCAGGCCAGCCCTGCAGCTACCAGAGAGTTTGACTGTCATTTAAAATCTGAATTCCTAGTTTATTTAAAAGAATGTGAAACTTAAAATATATCTTTACCTTTGTTTGCTACGGTTTCTGTGGGCAGATCGGACAAATGAAAGCTTTCTTGCACCTAACTTCTTGGGGTCACCCAATATTAAAACTTTCTAGAATTTAATATTTTCTGTTACTGTTCAAAAATATCTATTGCCCATATGCTATTTTGTTTTAATGAATTGTGAAATTTTAATCAAGAAAAAGAAAGGAAGAGAAAGAGGGAGTTGTAAAATGATTTGAGTAGGAAATGTGATATTTTAACTATTGTTCCATCGGTTAGTTGCAAAGTTGGAGGTGGTGATGTGTGCAATTGATTCTTTTTGAATAATCCAAATAAGGCTGTTAGTTAGGTGCTGTAGTCAGTTAACAATGGGCTTATTGTTATTAAGAAAAGTTATCTAAAACTTGGAAATAAAGCAAAAGGTAGAATTCCGTGTCCTTTCAATGTTATATTGGGATGTAACACAAGATTTATTTAGTCATTTAGGGAATGCACATTTGTTTGATTTTGCTATTTGCTATTTGGTTTGAGTCTGGACACCAAGAAGTAACATGTTAATTTGAAGATGTCTTCCAGTTAAGGAGAGAATCTCAACGGTTATAGTTATTGCTCCATAGGGCATTCATCAATTTTATATCTATTACCAAACTAATTTCAGTATTCCTTTGACTGACTTACTATATGCATCACCATTCCCAAGATGCTTTGAACCACCTTTGTCATCTTGCCTGCTCTTTCTTTAATTAGTAAGTTGAATAAAACATTAGGCACATAGTTATTTTATGTTTGCATGAGAGTCATGTTTTTAATGTTTTGAGAATTATACTCGGATACCAATTGGATGGATAATCTTTGCAACATTCTCTGACCCACCTCTTTAAATAAATCAGATCTCACGCTATTAGCTGTTTAGAATTCTAGACGGGCTTCAACTGTAATTTGGGTGAGGAAGAAGTACTCATTAGAAAAACTGCCTATGCAATTCAAGTTATTCATGTGTGTTGACCATATGTTTTCTGGCCAGAAACGATGCCTTTTAACTGTAATATATGTTGTATCCCTAAAGCAGACATCACATTATCTTGGCAACTAAATGAAGCATATCAAGGGATGGAAATGGTAGGGAATGAAAGTGATAATTGCTGAGTGCCTACCACACTCCAAACAGTTGTTATTCATGCTCTAGTTTAGCTTTTAAAATAGCTCTCTATGGTGAGATTATTGTCCCACTGTATAGATGAGAAAATGAAATTCAAAGAAGGGAAATTCACTTGGCTAGACTACATTATATGGGTCAAACCCACGTTTGTCTGACACTAAAGTTATGTTCTTTCTACTGCTGTGGAGCTGAACCTGAGCATTATTTCCATGACACGAGCTAGAAACTATTACATCTATAAGAACACTCAATAATTCACTGAAATCATCACTTTTTTCTCCTTTGATAGCTATTAAAAATTTTGGTCAAGAATTTATAAGGGGGGATGACCGGGTGGCTCAGTCAGTTGAGTGTCCAACTCTTGATTTCAGATCAGGTTATGATCCCAGGGTTGTGGGATCAAGCCCTGCATCGGGCTCCACACTGAATGTGGGGCCTGCTTAAGATTCTTTCTCTCTCTCCCTCTGCCCCTCTACCGTGCTTGCAAGCTCTCTCACTCTCTAAAATAAAAATAAATTTAAAAAATTAAAAGACTTTGTAAGGATATTTTCAGTACTGTGCCACCAATAACTCCTAGAGTCTATAACACTTAAAACTGGAATGAGTGGACAAATGAAGTGAATGAAGGAAAATATTTATAGGATAATTTTGAGACAAGAGCTTCTTTATAACAATATTATTTTATGGCAGCTTTTGGCTTTTTAATATCAAGTACTCTCTTCTAGGCATTTAATTTGGGGAGCTTCTCATCAGGTTTATTTTTGGTGGTGTTAGTGCTGGGTTCCATTAAGAATTTGAAAGCATAGACCCCGTTTCCTCCTGCCTCAGAGTATCCATGGATGGACACTTGTTGATTTTGGTCAGGTCAGTAGGACTCTCTTTCCTGAGATTCTGAAACTTTATTGGATGGCTGTAAATTGTGGGGGTAGTATGAAGTCAGTCTCATTGCTGTGGCCAAAGACCCACGTGGACCAAACCATTTTTGCAGAATGACATTTGCTGTGGGTCTGACGTGGCTATTCCTTTGGAAGTCCTTGGATGTGGCTGAGACGGCTAACACTCCCACTGTATCCATTCTCCTCTTACTCATTTTGTTCAAGTGTAAGCTGGGCACATGGCTGAGAAGTACAGACTTCAATTTCCATCCTTACTTGTAGCTATGTGTGACCAGATGACCAAGTTTAAGACACTGGGATGTGAGCAGATGTGACGAGTTTGACCACTGGATCATTTCCTTGCCCTCACTCTCCTTTCTCCATTTCTGCGGGTTTAGATGAGGTCATTGTATCAACGTAGGTCTGATCTTGCAAAAAAGGACAATACCTTCGGGGATGGCAGGGCAACAAAATGGAAGGGACCTGGACCCCTGCTCGATGTTGTGGAGAGGGCTGACCCACCTGTAGGGACTAGCCTGACTCGTATGTGAGGGTGAGATCAAGGCCAGCGAGCATATTCATGGAGAGTGTTTGGGCGCTTCCTTATTAGAGCAGCTTCGTTTCTACCTAATTAATTAATTAATTTTTAATGCTTATTTATTTATTTTTAGACAGAGAGAGACAGAGAGAGAACAGGAAAGGAGCAGAGAGAGAGAGAGAGAGAGAGAGAGAGAGAGGGAGAGGGAAAGAATCTCAAGCAGGCTCTACATTGTTAGCACAGAGACTGACATGGGGCTCGATCTCACAAACTGTGAGATCATGACCTGAGCTGAAATCGAGAGTCGGCTGCTTCAACCAATGAGCCACCTAGGCACCGCATATTAGTATAATTAGAATCTTCCCGTTATGTTTTATGCTCGACTCTTCAGATGCCCTCCATTCTGTATATTCTGGATATCCCTCCAGTGAAGCCTCTTTTGATTAAGACAGCCAAATTTCATTTCTGTTGCTTATTGCTAAGAACTCTGACCTGTATGTACACTTTCCATTATAAGATGACTTAGAGTAACTTCTAGTTTCTTCTGATGTGTCTGCTACGGTAATCACGGTTCTTTGCTGTTTTCAGTGTACCACGGCCGGACATTAAGTTCTCAGTTGACAGACCTGCATTTACCAAATATGAGTTTAATACCCATGTCATCATCATGCTTCGTGACTCTCAAGAAAACTGTTAAAAAGTTGACACAAACCACCATGGATACCCTGGGTTGAACTGCGGGAAAAGATTAGTTGAAAAATATGCTGAGGTCATCAGCTCTGTCGGGACCAGTCCCAAGTCTCTGGTCTCCACCGGTTAGCACTGTACCTGATAGAGAGTTGATGTCCAGGGAATGTTGGCTGCATTATTTGTGGAATCCGTCATTGCGTTATCAGCAACAGGAGGGAAACCAATCCCACTGAGTTTCTAATTAGGCAGTTTATTAGAAATTATTTTAAAAACCCACATGTAAATATAGATAAGGACACCAAAGCAAAACATAATTGGTTATCTCTCTACCTATATTTTCTGCATCAGAGGGCAGCCTCAGGGGAGAGAAGTGAAGGACAAGAGGGAGGGGTTTCTTGACTGAAAGATTTGCTCCTCTTAATGGTTCCAACCCTTCACAACCACCTCTCCATGACGGGCTGACTTACCACTCCCTTAACTCACCTCTTAGGACCTCAGAGTGGTAGCCTGTCAGATACTATTAGACCCGGACACTGAACTATCCCTTTGATTCCTCTACAACCACAGTCTTCTGATAATCATTTTGTAAATAACCCTTCCTTGAGTCATCCTAATTTTTGTGTATGTTACCTGTTGGAGCCTTGGTTGATACTCTTTTTATGTGGAATTTGGAATGATAGTATTCAATGAGCTAAGATGTTGACTAGCAAAAAGGCCCAGTATACAGTGGAATTTATTTATCTTTCATGTTACAATCAGAGGAAAGTAGGCAGTGTAGGACTGGGAAGACGCTGTCTCCCCTGATATATGTCTTCCACTGGGTAAATGGATCCAAGTGAGTGGCATCGTTTTACGATCTCCCAGCCGGCAGTAGCGAGGGAAACAACCAAGGGAGCTCATACACTATCCTTTGAAGAATAAGACCTCAGAGTGGAACTCATCACCCCTCACACTTCACGAGCATTACCTTAGGGTCATGGCTGCAGTTAGGTGACCGACAGGCTGGCAAATGCCATCTTTCTTTAGGCAACATGTGCCCTGCTGACATTCTATTACTATGGAAGCAGAAGAAAATTGTTCTGGGAATATGACCAAGGTAAGTCCAGAGGCTCATTTTATTTCAAGGGGAGGCAGTCAGACACTGACTCTATCCCAGGGTTATAATATTCAATAAGATGCTTCTTCCTTTCAATGAATTAATGACTCAGTTATAGACAGGCACTAAGATAATTTCAACCCCATATATGGGACGTGAGAAAGGTCTTGTGCAAGTGCTACAGAAGCACGGAGGAGGACAGTTAGAGTCCAGGTTTATGGCTCCATAAAGGCATAAGAGAGCAGTATTTGCGCTGTGCTTGAGACCAGGATCACAAACTGATGCCTTGTTGCCAAGCTAATCACCAGTGAAGGTGCCCATCCTTCCGTGGAGAGGAATCCATGACAATGCAAAGGTCTGCCAAGCTCCTGCCCTTTGTTGGAAACCAAACTAAGTGCATCTTTCTGCGTGATGTTGCTATGGCTTTTGCCACACAGCACAAGAGAAACCCACTCACTTAATCCTGAGATTTACTGATTTACCCTGAGGTCACGGCCTGAGTCCGTGGAAGCTGGAAATGGCCTGACGTAGAAAGAGACTGATCTTGGGGTTTCACATCCCCTTGCAGCAAGAGAACAGCAAAGTATGGGAACAGCCCAGCCTTTCGTAAGGGGATCTTGGGCCACACTGCACCAACAACGACATCAAGCTGTTATCATTCTCCCTGAAGCCAGACGTGTGTTCTAATATCAGAACATCTGAGACCCAGAGTGAGGACATGTCTGAAAAAGGAACAGTGGCCTTCGTTTATTCAAAGAGATTTATCGAAAATCTGCTACATACCACACAACGTGCAAGAAACTGAGGAGTTTCTCCTAATCCCTTTTGTCCTTATAATAAATCTTGATTCATATAAGGCAAACTGTCCATATCTCTTCTTTGCCTTTAGAACTCCATCATCCTTTCATGTCCCTTTTGACGATGTGAGGAAAAAGAAAGAAGTACTAGAGGTAGATTTTCACACTGAGCTTTGCTGGCCCTGGGACTCAAAGAATTTCTTACGGGATCATGGCAGAGGGGAAGGTGAGACTGAGTGGGTGCAGCTCCTGATTCCCCAGATTACCTCTGCTGGAGGTACCTTGCTTTCACAGGCATTACAGATTAGGATTCCTTATCACCTTCCTTAAACAAATGGAAAATATGGGGCTGGGGCTGGAGACAGAGTTCTTGCAAATCACTGACTGTTCATTCACAACTACATTTGGACTCTTCTGATTTATGCTTACCCTACAAGGGCCAAGACTCCATAGATTAAATTTCTAGTCTCCTTTGCCAGTGGGCTTCAGGATGGGCTCAGTTAGTGGGGGCTCTGCAGTGGGGAGAGCATGGGAGACGAGGAGAGAAGCCACTCCAGCAGCCGCAGTGATGATGGAAGCCACGGAGAGGGTGACAGTATGACAGTAGCAATGGTCTGATTACACAGGCTCCAGGGTTCCCCAGAGACAGTTCATATCCTCCCTTGGAAAGTCCCTTGGTGGGAATTGATCCTAGGCTCTCAGTAATGTGTTTTGCTGTTTTGTATCTCCAGCCCATAAGTATAACCAAAGCCTGTATTTAATCCTGTCTTTTGGAAATACACACAGTGGTTTCTGTTTTCCTATTTGGATCCTGACATATTCATACAGAGTGGGTACATATTGGTTGTTTAAACAAATACAAACATAAAAAAGAATTGAAAACAAGTACTATAAAACAATGTTTCTCAATCAGGTTTTCTTTGAATACTTCTGGATTTTAATCTAAGAAATGGAGGAAGATAAAAGCTAGTGCCTTGAGCATTGGGCATGATAGAAAGCCTATATTTTAGAGGCAGCTGCCCCTCCATTGATGGTTCATAGTTCTTGGGAGGGACCCATGTATTTAACCGAACGTGTCTGCAGGTCTACACTGGGAAGGGAGTGATGATTTTGCCAGTACAACTACTGGTCTAGACATCACTCACATAGCATAAAGATAGTCTCAGAAATGGATTTCTCTGACTGGCCATTGGCTTATTTACTGTAGGAATGAGGAGAAAGTTAGAGGAATGTTCTGTGTGCCCAGGAAACTGTGGTAGGTTATGTCCCTTTAAAATACATGAATCTCAAAAACATTATGTTAAGTGAAAGAAGCCAGCTGCAAAACACCACCTATCGTATGACTCCATTAATACAAAATATACCAAAAACTCAAATATATGGAGAAAGAAAGTAAATTAGTAATTTTCTGAGGCTGAGATGGCAAAGAGAACTGACTGCAAGTTGAGTGCAAAGGATTTTGGGAGGTGAAGGGAATCTTCTAGAATTGGACTGGGGTAATAGTTGTACAGTTCTGTAAATATACTAAAAGTCATGGAATTATACACTTAAATAGACTAACTTTATAGTGTGTAATAAGTCCTTAATAAATATTTTTTTTAAAAAAAGACAAAAAAAAAATACACGTATATGTCCACCACAGTAATTTAAGATGAAGCTTACCCAAACTGGATCCATCGTCCCCGTGTCCCCATGGCAGAATTCCATTGAGGGTATAATCATCTATTGATTATTCTCCCTGCTCCAACGCAATGCTCAGGATGCCATGGGTATATTTATCAAAATTAGAGCATGCTTAGGTATCCCTTGGAAATAAAATTGAACTGAAATTAGAAGCAGGTGAGATAAGCATGAAGTCAGTCAGAGGCAAAATTTGTACAAAGGAGAGACAAGAGGTGTGGGGAGTGACTATGTTGAGTCTGACACTAAAAGCTGAGGTAATTGAAGTGCAATTGATCACAAAATAATGGAGTTTATCAGCCTAAGAATGGCCCCGAAAGGATAAAATAACCGGGAAAAACAGAGTTAGAAGAACACAAGGGGTTAGCAAATAAGTTCTAATGGACCCAGAAATGAGAGCTAACAGGAGTTCAGCTTCTCTGAAGCCTTCTGAAGGGTATATTAATTCAAAACTGAGATGAAAGAGAAACCCATAATCCCAAAGTGTAAGGAAAGTAATGAAATATCAATATGTGTGCGGCAGGAGAGGTTAAGAGTCTGAAAATGGATAAGTCATCACGATACAATGGGAAAAATTACGGAGGAACAAACAGCACCTGAGAAGCAGGGGAGGCGTGGGGGGGGGGGGTTATGTCTGAGAGTTTCATAAAGAAGAATAGGAAAAAAAAAAGGTATGGCAGATAGAAGGCAAGATCTGCAAAAGTGCGGTTTCCTTTTCTCCCTCACAGTAGGATCCTGCAAATCTCAGAGAACAAGGAGGGGCCTGACATTCTGGCATTCTCATCGGGGACACTGCTGTCACTTGGCTAGTGGGTGATGCTGCCCCTAACAGGGATGCTTTTCAGAGTAAAATGGGAAGCTATACATGACTCTACTAGATGACAGACATAAATAGGAATAGTCCCCTGCAACGAGGTCATCTGGCCATTCCCCTTCTGGTTAACCACCAGGATGGTTACAGTGAAATGGTTAATATGCAACAGCTGGGGGGTGGAGTCCCTTTTCTTCATGTGAACTTGGTGGGTGAGTTGGTATTTATGGGAGAGGCGGGTGCATAGTTGGGGAGGAAAAACCGCCAACACTTGCAGGGACCAGACACACAGCAAAAATAAGTGAAATTAGGTGCCTTAATAATAGGGAGTGCTGGGGAGTGGGACAAATTTGAGAGGACGCGGCAATCGAAACGGTCCATTGAAAGCTAAGCAAAACAAAAGAAAACTGTTTTAGTCAAATAAACATCCCCAGACTCCTGTTTTCACCACTAATCTTCATTCGGGTTCCCATGACTCTTCCTCTCTTGTCAAAGCAAGAGAAGAGTTGCCATGGCTGACTCGAAGAGCCAGGAGGGTCGCGGGAGTCTGATTTGGAGAGGACCAGGGATTCATTCCCAAGGGCTGAGACACTGTCTGCACGCTTGTATGGCTTCAAGTGTTCTCTATGTGAAGGTCAGAGGAAGACTCAGGAAGCTGAAAAAGCCTGCCGTATCTTACTAAAGTTTTTATTTATGAGACATGCTTCGGAAACGTTTTTTTTTTTTTTTTACTCGGCAAATGTTTGATGAGAGCTTACAACGTGTGGAATGAAAAGCTGCGACGTAGCTCTCACCTCCTAGATCTGGTCATCTGGCAGAGAAGGTGAGTGTTCAACAAGTGACATAAAAAGAAGTGTTAAGTTAATGGCAGTACAAAGTGTCAAGTCGCATG
Source organism: Acinonyx jubatus (assembly GCF_027475565.1). NCBI lineage: Eukaryota > Metazoa > Chordata > Mammalia > Carnivora > Felidae > Acinonyx > Acinonyx jubatus. Next base: position 128,720,961 of record NC_069386.1, on the reverse strand, counting down.
GGGCAGGGAAAGAGGTAGGAAAGGCTCTTGGACAGAGGAGTGTCTTCTCTCTCTTTCTCCCCCCACCCCACTCCCTAGGACCTATTCATCCCTTCATTATTTATCTACACTAAAGTATAGGCTAAATAAGAATTAACTACCACCTGCATGTGCATTCTTCAATCTTTAAGAACTCTCAAGAACAATTGTGTGAGGGGCAGTCCAACTTCCTTGGAAAGTCTGACAGTAGTTACTAGAAAGGTCCTGATCGTGACCAGTCTGGGGCAAAATAGTGAATTCCGTTGAGTTGTGTCTTTGACCTCTTTGTTTTAAAAGTTCCTTGGGGCCCCTGGGTGGCTCAGTCGGTTAAGCGTCCGACTTCAGCTCAGGTCACCATCTCGCGGTCCGTGAGTTCGAGCCCCGCGTCGGGCTCTGGGCTGATGGCCCAGAGCCTGGAGCCTGCTTCCGATTCTGTGTCTCCCTCTCTCTCTGCTCCTCCCCATTCATGCTCTGTCTCTCTCTGTCTCAAAAATTAAAAAAAAAAAAAAAAAAGTTAAAAAAAATAAAAGTTCCTAGATGCTCCTCCCTCTCAAAATTCTTAGTTATGCTGACACTGCTTCCCAGTCCCACGGGGGCATCGTTGACGCTTCCTTGTTATTTGTGGCTCATATTTTTACCCTAGGTATCCAGTACTTCATTCTCTGGAGGTGTGCCCAATGAATCCCCTGTTTCTGAAAAATGCTAGCTTCTTCTGGGTCCCAGGCAGCATCACCAGAGAAGAGATTGGTATGTGCTGATAGTTGCCAAAGCGAGGGCATGGTAGGGGGAATTTTAAAGATGTAGCCTTAAGATGCTGGTCCCCTGATTACTCAAACTCTAATCTAGGTGCTCTGAGGGGAATTGGCAGGTGGAATTAGGCTACTAATTACTAACCAAGTGACCTTAATATAGGGCGATTGTCCTGGATTATCGATATTGTCTCAGTATAATCAGGGAAGAAGAAGACAGAGGAATCTAATTAAGAGATATGATAGAAGAGGAATGCCGAGGAAAGACGCGGCGAAAAGGTACAGGTTTCAAGAGTGAGAAGACTTGACCCACCGCTACTGGCTTTGAAAGTGGACAGCCTTGAGATGCTGGGGATGACCCTTGACCAAGAGTCAACAAGGAAATGGGGACTTCAGTCCTACAACCACACGGAATTGAATTTTGCCAACAATCGGAATGTGGTTAGAAGCAGATTCTTCCGAGAGCCTCTTGATAAAAGCCCAGCCTTTTGACACCTTGAGAGACATGGGGCATAGAAACCAGCCAAGTCTACCAGGATTCTGAGGTACAGAACTGAAAGGTAATGAACGTGTGCTGTTTAAAGCTGCTAAATTGTAGTAATTCATACCACAAAAATAGAAAAGTGATTCAGAGAGATGGATAGTAGATCAACATCTTGAGGACCACATCAGCATCTTACTAACCCTGAATGTCTGGTACCCAGCACACTTCCTGGCAGAGAGTAGATGCACAGACAGGTTGAGAACTGAATACTCAAGTACGCAGAGGCAGAAAGGGTGAGCACCATGGAATCTGAAACCTTGTCTGCCTGGGACTATACCCCTGTTCTATCATTTTTAGGTGTGTTTTAGGTGTTTTAGGCCTTTGACAAGTTCCTTAACCTCTCTAACTCAAATTCTTAATTTATAAAATGGGGATAAATAGTACTTTAATCATAGGGTTGTTGTATGAATTAAGTTCCATGTGCATAAATGTGAATGTGTGTGTGTGTGTGTGTGTGTGTGTGTGTAATGAGCCTAGAATATAACAGCTAAAATATAAACACTAGCAATCAATGTAATACTATGATGATTATCATGCTGTTCTTTGTGTCCGACCCCCATTTGGCCACACATTTATTCTTTTTGAGGGCGGGGCTACTGTTCCTTTGTTCACTGCCACAACATAAACACCGAGCCAAACACATATAATACGTTCTCAGTAACTACTTTTTCGTGAATAAATGAATGAAAAATGAATAACATCATGTACAAAGTGCACAGACAGACAAAATCAGCAAAGAATGCTAGATTTGAAAGGTGTAGGAATTGGCCTGACTGTGTTTTCCCGAAGCATTTTTTTTTTTGAGAAAAAATTCTGATATGGGCTTGTATTCTCATCATTTTTCTGTTCTGATAACTGCAGCACATTTAAAAAAATTGATTTCAGGTCAAGTTGGTGAAGTAAGTTTACAATTTGGTGCGCTGTTCTTAACATAGAGAGCCAACAGGAAAAAAAAAAAGAGATGCGCAAAACACCAAGGAAACCTGAAAACACGATAAACACTTTCTGGTCCTGGCATGGATCAGAAACGTAAAGTGGTTGGTGATGGGAGTCCTGGGCAAGCTGTTTCCTGGGTCTGAAGCCTGGAATGGTGACAAGACATCAGTGCTTGAGCATTAAAGAGAATTTAAAATGCTCTTCTTGAATTGGGACCCAAACCAGGCCTGTCCCTTGAATCTGAAAGATGGTTTGGGACGCTTCCCTCCTCAGCCAGTGACAGACATTGAAGAAGAACTCTGGATGCCCTTTGCTTAGGGCTTCAGCTTTATAGAAGGCTCTAACCTAGACATGGGGAAGTCAAAGACACCATCACAGCTGGGTCTTGAATCAGGCTATTCCTGGCTTGCCTGTTTTGTCCTTGATGTGCCTGATGTTTCTGAGGCAAGAGCTCTAGCATGTGTTCATAAGATCTAAGTGCAACCATGGGGAGCTTCCAATAACAATAAGGAAGGACGAGAGATAGATAGATAGGTAGATAGATAGATAGATAGATAGATAAAAACAGTCTAACACCAAACTAAGAAAGCCAACAACAACAACATAAAGAAAACGAAATCAGCAATTAAAATATGAATTCACTCCTGATGAGATTAATAAACACTAGCCATCATTAATCTAACAAACACTGTCCAGGATGCTCAGGAGATACATGCAGGGGTGACATTCATAAAGCCAACAAGAAATTATGAAGCTAATTCAGACAAATATAAATCTAGAAAAATAATTATGAAAGGCAGCTATGAATTCAAGAATATATATTTATTGAAATGATTATCTTTTAAATTTTATTTTAAATGTATTTATTTAAATTCAGGTCAGTTAACATACAGTGTAGTATTGGTTTCAGGATAGAACCCGGTGACTCGTCACTTACATATAACATCCAGTGTTCGTCCAAACAAGTGCCCTCTTTAATGCCCACCCCCCACTTAGCCCATCCCCCACCCACCTCCTCTCTAGCAACCCCCAGTTTGTTCTCTGTCATTGAAATTTTTAAATAAAAGACCTGAATACTAGCATGAGCTCTCACTTTGACATAGATGGAAAATTAGGGAATTGGGAGCTAGTGGTAAAGAATTCATCCAGAATGTAAGCAGGGACAGAAAAAAAAAAAAATTAAATACACAAAGAGTAGGAAGGAATAGGGATGTTCAGTTGAGAAGCTCTAAATTACATCTAATTGAAGTTTCAAAGAAAAATGGTAGAGGCAATGGATGAGAAGCAACGTTTGAGAATATAAAAACCATGCATTTTCATATTGAAGAGAGATGAAGTATTCTGATTCTAAGCAGGATGAATAATAAGTAATCTACTAACACACTACAGCAATGCCCCTGAACTCCAGTCCTGGGTATCTAACGTCAAACAGTATGTGCATTTTCTAAGACAACCATTTCGTACCATTCCTCACCTCAAGTCTCTAATTTGGTAACCCCTTTCCTCACATGCAATTAATTAGCTTGCTTCTTCTTTTGCTGAGAAAATATAGTTCATTAGAAGAGTTTCATGTGTATTAATCACAAAATCTATCACCTTATCCTGATCTGTATTCACATATTCTGCCTTTTCCCCTTTTGTAAGAAGTGAGCTATTAGTAGCCCTCAATCGAGTTAATGCTATCTATTTTGTTCAGATCTCGTCTCCGTTCCTTCAAGATGGCTTAGCTGCCACGGTCCTCTCTCTCTTACATCATCATTCCCTACTGAAACATTACAATCTGAATTCAACATGCTGCACTTTCTCCCTTCTTAAAATTACTCTCCCTTAAAAGAAATTAAAAACATAGTGAGGTCCTACTGCACACTTCCTAGAGTAGCTAAAAGACAACATAGAATGTTCCCTTCAGGCACATTCTGACCTCAGGACCTTTGCACTTGCGATTTCCTCTGCCTAGAACACTCTTTTCTTAGATATCTGCATAGCTTAATCTTCTACTTTTTCAGATCTCTATCAGGGCTTATCCTTTAGGCCTTCCCTGACCAAGGATATATAAGAGTATCCCCATAGCTTTTTATCCCTTTTACTTTGCTTTTTCTTAACACTTTTCATTATCTAAAATTTTATCTATTTATTTATTTGCTTATGGTCTGTCTCTCTATACTAAAATCCACACTCCTTAAAAACAAGACTTTAATACATTTTGTTTGCTGCTATAGCCACAGAGAGTGTAGAGCATATAAAATATACTCAGTAAATATTATTTAATTGAGATATAATTGACATATTACATTGTGTATGTTTAAGGTGTATGCGGTGTTGATTTGACACATTTATATATTGCAATATTATTACCACCATTAAAGTGAAACTACAGAATATTAAAAATAAAGGGACAATCTTGAACCTTAACAGAAAAATTATCTTGAAAATAATAACTTTTCAGCAGACGTCTCATGAGTATAAACGCACAAACATATTGGGGTCATAACTTCCTAATATCGAGGAAAATAACTATTGATGTAAAAATTACTTCATATGCAGTTATGTCCTGATTTAAGAGAGAGCAAAATAAAGACAATTTCAGAGATACAGAACTAAGAGAGTCTATCTTTACTAAGAGGCCAATTAAAAATGTGCTTTAGCAAAACAAAAAATCAGCCCAGAGGGAAGACTTAGAATTCAAGAAATGAAGATAAGCACCATTTTTTAAAGTTAGCAAACTTGTTTAATTAATAATTACAAAAATTGCAACAGCTAGTTTTACAAGCGATAATAATAATTAATAATCATTAATGCAAGTCCTGGAGGAGGAGGGAAACTATATGAGTGATTAAACCCTGCTGGGGTCTGGACCAGATTTGGGATGAGGATAAAAATAGCGACTAACTTTAGATTTTTGAGGGGGGACACTTTAATAGATAAATGTGTTTTTAAAGAATACCAATGGCAGCATTAAAGAAAAGGAATATCGTTGGGGCACCTGGGTGGCTCAGTAGGTTAAGCCCCCCACTTCGGCTCAGGTCATGATCTCGCGGTCTGTGGGTTCGAGCCCCACGACAGGCTCGGTCGGTGCTGACAGCTCAGAGCCTGGATCCTGCTTCGGATTCTGTGTCTCCGTCTCTCTCTGCCCCTCCCTTGCTCATGCTCTGTCTCCCTCTGTCTCAAAAATAAATAAAACATTAAAATAATTAAAAAAAAAAAAAGAAAAGGAATATTGTTTACAGCATCCCAATGAGAAAACGAGAAAAAAAGGTTGGGGGAACAGGAATTTTATGAAAAGATAAAGAGGTATATTTAAAAAGTAGGAAAAAAAGAGTAAGAAACAAACATACGCTTAAGTAAAATATATCAGAAATCACAATTGATAGAAACACATTTAACATTAACGGTCAGATTGGTTTAAAAAAAAAAGGAGAGGACTATAGGGCTGCTGTTCTGCTGTGGCACTGAGAGAAAATGGGAGTAAAGACAGGGGTTGGGGGTACTGTCGGGCCCTGGCCAGATTTATTCAGATCTCCATCTAGGATCAGAATTTTTTATTTCCTGGAGAGTGGGGAAGGAAGGAAAAGGATGGTATTAGAGACAATTCACATAGCAGATTGAATTCTATCCGTGATGGTGTATTACTCATAAAAAAGAAATGTGAAGCAAATATAGCAAAGCACTCAGACCGAATTAAGCAGGGTCATGAATTCATTGGTATTCAGATTACCCTCTATTCTTGTCTATACATCTGAGATAATTTATAATTCAAAATAATGAAAACAAAAGTTGAACTAAGAAAATATTTCTGGTAGTTGAGGTGTTCTCAGCATTGGTTTTCTAATTTTTCAATAGTGCAACTTTGAAGAAAGGTTGATGCAAAAAAGGAAAGTGCATGTGATTTGGGGAAATTAAGTCCTCCTGAGTTTATGTTCTTGTAAGCCGTCTGAAGTACGATTTAAGTGGCAATTGGTAGGTTCTTTGAGCCTCGGGTTCGTCTCTGGTAAAGCCACTGGTATTCCAAGATTATCCTGACGTGCCTGCTCTGATGCTGCTTGTTCTGTGGTCTTTTTTACCCTATGGTGTTAGACAAACGCCAGTGTGAGAAGACCCAGATGGGGAAATATCTTTATTCCAACCCTGGATCCCTTGTCAAATGACTTTGTTTGAGAAATTTACTTTCATCTTCTAAGTTTCTCTTCTAATAAAACATGCCTCTTATCTGTTTGTTTGTTTACTTTTTAACCTCATCAACTCTTTAGGGACTGGCTGATATTGGATGTAACAAACATATTTTCTCTTAGTCTTGAAGACCACCGACGATGAATTATTTGAGAGGAGGCAAATGAGGTGAAATGTGTCGCAAGTTCCGAGAGGAATAGTGTTGGAGTTAAGGTGGGCACGTTATTTCGATGAGGCAGAAGAAAGTAGCAACGATGCAATTAATACTAACAATATGTTGAGCAGTGGTGATAGTAACACATTAGTACTTATTAACGCATGCTGCGTGCAAGAAATGTGCTATGAGCCTAGCATACATTGTCTCATTTAATTCTTATAAATTCTGCAAGGGACGTAATATCATCCTTAAATAAGGAGATTAACCCAAGAGTTCCAACAACACAAAAACAGAAAGAATCAGTCCTCAAGCATCATCTATAGGACAGCATGTCCTGTAGTAATTCCAACTGACAATGCTCAGCCTCATATCCTCCACAGCATGACCAGTGTGGTCTAGCCCACTGAGCTTTTGTCCCTTCCCCAAATGATGAGACCTGTCTGGCAGGATTTTTTTTATTTGTTTAAAAAATTTTAAATGTTTATTTAGTTTTGAACGAGAGACAGAGCACGAGTGGGGGAGGGACAGAAAGAGAGGAAGACGCAGAATCCGAAGCAGGCTCCAGGCTCTGAGCACAGAGCCCAAGGTGGGGCTCAGACTCACGAACCGTGAGATCACGACCTGAGCCGAAGTCGGATGTTTAGCCCGCTGAGCCACCCAGGCGCCCCTGGCATGATTTTAAAGAGGTATAAGTGTTGGTTGGTACTTGCTTGGGGAAGTAGGTTATCTTCTGACGTCCCTTCGATTGACACCCATCAAAAATGACATCCGCTTTTCCCACATGAAACTCTGGACTTAAACATGCATATCTTCTTTTGGAGGCCACAGAAATTATGAAAGATAAGTGGGATATGTTCAAACAGTAGGGTTTTCCATCAAAAACCAAATTGTAAAGAGATGAAATGTTCACACAAATTTCTGTTTACTCTCTTTCCTGAAATATGAAACCCTGTAATGCGAGGTTGGCCGTCGTGTATAACACATTGAAAGAATGAGAGATCCCCTTTCTTAGATTATCACTGATTCTAGCCAAGACTTTACAAACTTGAGAATCCACTTGTAAATTACAGAAAAAAAAATCTCATGAATGTCTCCAGACTGTTTTACCTTTTATACAGTTTTCAATAAATTTCATCACCTTAAAGATTCCTAGTTTTGGCGGCACCTGGGTGGCTCAGTCGGTTAAGCATCTGACACGAGCTCAAGTCATGATCTCACGGTTAGTGAATTCAAGACCCACATTGGGGTGTCAGTGAAGAGCCTGCTTGAGTTCCTTTTCTCTGTGCCCCTCCCCCAGTTGTGAGTGCACGCTCTCTCTCTCTCTGTCTCAAAAATAAATAAACATTTTTTTAAATTACTAATTATTAGCATAGTTTTAAAATAATTTTATTGCCTTAATGCAGTATTTAATAATATTTATCTTTTGTGGACATAATTCTTGTTTTCTTCATTAGGTCCTGTCATACTGTACTCAGTTTATCTCAAATATGGAAGAGAAAGCATGATTTGCCAACAAATAACTTTTTTTTATTTAAAAAAATTTTTTAATGTTTATTTATTTTTGAGACAGAGAGCGACCGAGCGTGAGCGGGGGAGGGGCAGAAAGAGAGGGAGACACAGAATCCATAGCAGGTTCCAGGCTCCGAGCTGTAAACACAGAGCCCGACATGGGGCTTCAACTCACGAACCGTGAGATCATGACCTGAGCCGAAGTCGGCCGCTCAACCGACTGAGCCACCCAGGTGCCCCAACAAATCACTTTTTTTAAATTACATTATATTAGGTTTGAGTTTTGTCACTGAAGATTTATTAATGATTGGATTGAAATAACTGCTTATTGCAACATTAAAAATAAAAACCTGCTTTATTACTTCCATTTGGAGTTGATCCATTTTTCTTTTTAAATACCCAATCAGATTAGCCTTTCTTTGCATTTTTGTTTTTAAGTCATGAAATTAGAGAGAGGAGCTTCTGTTTTGCAGGGGCTTCCTCCAATTCATTTCAGATGTGGCTCGTTTTTATTCTAAGGACTGAAAAGCTAGATTGTCACTATTCTTCTCCTGAAAAATTCTTTTAGTGAATTACTAGAAACATCTTGCTTTGCTAGATAAGACTTCCAGTCTTCTGAATACAGATATGATGAAGTTGATCATGAGACACATTTGCAAAATGATTTTCTTTTTAGTAGTTTTCATTAACTTGTTGTTCCACATCAATGTTCCTCATAATTCTTGTCTTTGACCAAGTATCCATAATTGGAACAAATGGAATATGACTGAATAGAAGTCATGTAAATTTGCATCAGGGTGAGAACTACTTTTGTGGCTGGTTGCCCTGGGCTGGTCCCAGGTCCAGGAACAAGACACGGGAAGTTTTGAGTCAGACAGTTTGAAGCACAGGGTTCGCTGAGACACAGGACCTGGGACAGGAGCTTTGCTTGTGTGACTGGGCGGTATTGTTGATAAGCGCATTAATGGATGAAAACCACTTAAAAGTAGCATCTGGATTTAATACTACATTATAAAATAATGTTAGCCAATTAATCAATTAATTTTATGAATATGAGTGATATTACGGGTTAGGTGGTGTTCTTGGGAGGTTTTTGGGAGGAACCAATCCAAGCCTCACTCCCCGGCGCCTTGTCACACGTTCCACGCAAGTGATGGTTGCCGAAGGACATGGCAGTGACCGAGATGTACCAATTACTGTAGTATTGAGAAATGCTGTCATGAGAAGCCAGGTTCAGTCTGAATCACAACCCAGCTGACTTTGGGTAAATAATTCCACCTGTCTGATTCTCAACGTTCTTGTTTGTAAAATGGGCACAACACCAATCTCTCGGGGTTTTATCAGAATTCTCAGGATTGTGTGCACAGAGTGTTTCCCATCATCGGCTGGCATGGAGTCAACGCTCAAATATGGCAGCTACTGCCAGCCATGGCTTCTGGTGCTGCTGCTAACATCACACATCCAAAATCCTGCCTCGACCTTAATTCCAAAGTCCACCAATCCTACAAGAAGGATTTACTTATTTATTTTTTAAATATTTATTTATTATTTTGAGAGAGAGAGAAAGAGAGCGAGAGAGCGAGCTAGCACAAGCAGGTGAGGGGCAGAGGAGAGAGGGAGACGGAGAGAACCCCAAGCAGGCTTCACGCTCCCAGTGCAGAGCCAGATGTGGGGCTCAGACTCACGAAATGTGAGATATGACCTGAGCCCCAACCAAGAGTCAGATGCTCAACCGACTGAGTCACCCAGGCGCCCCAGGATTTTTTTATTTCTCAACTAATAATCATTAATGACAGAACTGATGTGAAGCTACTTATAGACCTTGTTCTACTTCATGTGAATATTCATACCGAAACCTGAGGAAATAGTCCTGCGTTTATTCAGGGGATGTTTCCCAGTCCCTGTTACAAGTGTTATATAATATGCTGCATAGACAAAGTGCCGTTGTATTGTTGTTGTTCTTAATTCCAAAGCAACGGCTATGAAAAGCAAACAAAATAAAAAACTAAAGCACTGGCATCCAGGTTTTTGAAAAGGGACTATAGTCTAGCTTTACACCATTCTTGGTGTTATACCAAGGCTATTGTATATCTTTTCTATCACCAAGTAGTAAATGCTCCAACTAAGATGTGTATGTCCCTTGCTTAACATATAACTCCTTCTAAACAGATAGTGTAAGGTGCCTATGCAATGGAGAGCAATTATCTCTCCAGAAGTGTATTTTTTTTGAGTAAAACTTGTTCTGCATAAATTTCGTTTGCGATTTTTCATGCTGGGGTTGCTGAGTAAACATTAAAAAAAAATAAAGAATCTTAGCAGGGTTGTTATCTTCTGCTCATGCGTTGTTTACTGTGACATTTCTCATGTTCCAAAGCGTTTAGTGAGACAGACAACAATTTTCTTTGTAGTCGGTGCTCACACCCTGGCAGAAACGTGGCAGAAAATAGTTCTGGAGAAAGCTGAGGAAGAGACAAAGGAAAAAAAAAATTCAGAGATGAATGTTCCTGAAATTCACATTTAGGCTGAACTAGAAGCATATGATTACTCCATTTTTGCAGCTTCAAGCTACCTCTGTTCTGCTTGGAGAGAAAAAAGAATACGTCCACTTGGCCATGCCAGCCTACTTCATCCTGTTACTTTATTTTTCTAGAAATGGCTATAACCACCAAGAGTTATAGGCAAGGATCTTAAATAGAGAAACAGTATGAACCAGGGTCCTATTCCTTCTTCTTTGGTATCTGACCCCTATGGCTCCTTACTCAGGGATAGAAGCAATGATTGAATAGACAGATGCCCCTCGGTTCAATAAATGAGTTAGGGGGGGCGCCTGGGTGGCTCAGTCGGTTAAGCGTCTGACTTTGGCTCAGGTCACGATCTCACGGTTTGTGAGTTTGAGCCCCACGTCGGGCTCTGTGCTGACAGCTCGGAGCCGGGAGCCTGCTTCAGATTCTGTGTCTCCCTCTCTCTCTGCCCCTCCCCCACTCATGCTCTGTCTCTCTCTGTCTCAGAAATAAATAAACATTAAAAAAAAATAAAAATAAATAATAAATAAATAAATGAAGTGGGATATACTTTGCTGTTCAACATGTATTTTTAGCTAGAAATTCAAGGGATATATAGGCTGCTTAAAGGCTCTGGTGTCTTTTGTGTTACTATAAGCATTGAATGGTGAGAAAACCCACCACTTGATGAGATCAACCTAGGTTCAGATCCGTGGAACCAGCCTCTCATCTTTATGGGGAAGATGATGTAGGTCATTACATACGAAGCCAAACTGAATTAGACAATGACTGTCATAGGAAGAGAGGTCATTAGGAGAGCTCAGTATGATTTCTGGACTATAAGTAAACCTAGTACAGAAAGTTGTACAAAAATCTGAAACACATTATACCACACTCCAACAGATAACTTTTCACGTACTGTTCTGAATTGGACTACCTCACATGAAACTGAGTTCCGGACACTTGGCCAAACGGTGAAGCATTATCGAAAGTTTTTCTGCCTATTTTGTAGAGTTCGAATCCTTTCAGAAAGAATAACCATTTTAGGACTTTCACTTATATACCTCCCAAGAAACCATATGAATGAATTTAGCTACTTGTCAAACACCTGCAAAGAGTGTTTATTTGTTTTTGGGTAGCCTGTTTTATGCTAATCTTATCCCATGTTGAATTTTTAAACAGAAGTGTGAAATTCGTATATTAGTTGTAAGAGACATCTAATTAATTAAACTTCTTGCAAGCTGGGAGCCAAAATGGAATTTTACCCAAATGTGAGCAATAGACATAGAATTCCCCCGGAATCTTTTCTGTCTGTCCCAGACAGGGCATTTACCTGGCTATATAACTGACATTAGTTTAAATGATTGTCTGATCCAGCGATGTAGAGGGAGTCAATGGTTTCACAGAAAGGTCAAGAATTAAAGACATTTACTCTCCGTTTCCATTTCTTAGTGACTATCACTGTGAGGTCAGTTTGATACACCTCAGAAAGATGACTCTAGTAGACAAAATGTAATTTAAAAACTAATTCCTACTGTTGCCTAAGGGTGTTTGCCCACACATTCAAAACTTCCGCAGTTGTCTAAAGAAGCACATCCCCATCAGAAATCTGCAGGCTCCCCAGTGTCAATTACCACAGAATTACAGAGGTAGTTGTACCTCTGTACAGAGGTGGGAAGAATGGTGAGTTGGAGAGATGATGTCATTAACTCTTCTTTCTATTGGATTATGGAGTCTTTTTATTTTTTTTAATTGTATATTATTTAATTTATTTAATTAATTAATTTTTTCATTTAATTAGAGAGAGAAGGAGCACAAATAAGTGAGGGGCAGAGAGAGGGAGAGAGACAGAGAAAATTCCACAATGGGGGGGAGAGAGAGAGAGAGAGAGAGAGAGAGAGAGAGAAAGATGGAGAGAGGGAAAAGCGATTCACCCAAATCAGCGGTCCTGTTCACTTGAAGCAGGGCCTGTCTTCACCCGAAGTGGGACTCAAGCTCAACCCATGCAGGGCTCAGGAACCATGAGATCATGATCTGAGCTAAAGTCAGATGCTTAACCGACTGAGCCACCCAGGTCCCCTGGAGTCTTTTTAAATGCTTACAAAAACTATTTTCTGCTTTTACTCGTATTCTAAAAGCTGAATTTGATATTACCGATGAGCTAATGGATAAGGTATGAGAGCACCACTGTTGAAACACAATCCTCAAAATCTTGGGCTTTGTGGCACAGCAAACACAGTGACAAAGGAAAAGATGGAGAACTGATCTAAAATAAAGCATCCTATCTTTGAAATTTAGACCCAGTCTCACCCGCAGCTCTGACCACACTATGCCTTAGGTAATCCACCTTTGCCCAGCACGTCTGCCTTCTGGTCACCCCAGAAAATCGTTTGCTTTCTCTTTCTTGGCTAGTAAGGTTGTAAGGGGCTCCAGCCGGCTGTAAGAGCCCATGGCATATCCTACCAGTTTGTGAAACCAGATCCAGCTTGGTTTCTCTGTTAGGAAACAGATGGCATACTTGAAGGGTAATTAAAGAAAGATTGATCAAAACTTTTACAAAGCGAGGGGCAGGGGTAAGGGAACCAAGGATGGACTATGAAGTACTCAGGGACAAGCCTATGCCTGAAAGGGCAAGGGGAAGCAATCGTTACCATCCACTTGGAACGGCAGCCCTTGGAGATGGGCCACCCAATGGGATCCCGCATAGACATACGCAGCCACTGCCAACCCGTGGGCAGCAGAGAAGGAGCCTTGGGCATGTGCACCCTGCCTGGCCTGCACCCAGCCTGCTATCTGCTGCTGAGGGCTCTCACTCACTGAATTCAACTGGAGCTCAGCTACAAGTGGGTGCCAGGCTGCCCTGGTGATTCGGTTTCCAGAGTTCAGCTTCAAGAGCACAGGGTGGGTCATCAAAGTGTGGAGCTAGTGGGGCAAATGGAAGATAAAGGGTACCATTCTCCGCCTTAGTATGGCACAGCAAAAATGAAACCACAGTGCATGGACCGTTCTGTTGAACAAATGCACCTTCAAGTCTGGGGTTCACCAACGATTAACTGTGTGACTCCGGGCAATTCACTTAATGGTGCCAACTTCGCTTCTATCTGGTGTGTAAATGGTAACAACCTACTTTGTGTAGTTGTGGTCATGAAATGAGATAGGCCTGTATAAATGTTAACAGCACTGGCTGTATTTTATCAACGGCCATCCAGGGTTGAACGCTCTCCCTCAAAAGCTTATGCCCTGAGAGCATGACTCTTAAGGTGTGTTTGTGTACCCCCCCGCCCCCCAGCCCAAGTTCATTGGTTGAAATCCTAACTGCCAAAAAGTGATGATATTAAGAGGTGGGGCCTTTGGAAGATGATTAAGTCACAAGGATGGAGTTCTCGTGAACAGAATTAGTGCTCTTATCGAAGAGACCCCACCAGGCTGCTTCACCCCTTCCATCATCATGCGAGGATGCGATGAGGAATCTGCAGCCCACAAGAGGGCTCTTACATGACCATGCTGGCACCCTGATCTTGGACTTTTACCCCCAGGAAATGTAAAAAAAAACAAATTTCTGTTGTTTATAACAGTTTTTACCCAGTCTGTGGTATTGTGTTATAGCAGTTGGGACGGACTGAGACAGTGACCTTAATTGGAAATGGAGTCTTTTCAGAAGTAATTAATGATCCAATAACCACACTGGGTTAGTTTGGACCCTACATCCCGTGGCTGGTGTCATCATCAGAAGGCCATAAGAGACACAAGGGAAGCCCATGTGAAGATGGGGGCAGAAGTGGGATTGATGTGCCTCCACGCTAAGGAACGCCAAGAAATGGTAGCAACCGCCAGAAGGTAGGACAGAGGAAAGGAAGGAATCTTCTCTAGAAGCTTCAGAGGGAGTAGGGTCCAGCCCACACCTTGATTTCAGATTTCTGCCTCTGGCACTGTGAGAGAATAGTACAGTCCCCAGTTTGTGGTACTTTGTTACTCCAGCCCTCGAAAACTGATGCATGCATTTTTTTTACCCCCGATATTTTTAACCTCAGAAAGCAAGACATGTCTAGAAATAGGTAACATCTTTCGATGGCTGCCAGCCAGCACAACCACAACCCCCCAAAGTGCCAGAGTTGAACCTGATGGAGTGGGGTGTCAGCAATTTTGATGAGTCATTCATCAGCCAGTTTTTTAAATTGTGGGAAAGAAAGTGTGGGGGGAAAGTAGGAGTAAAGGCAAATACAAGTTCAGAACATCCACAAAACTGGAGTCAAAATTAGGCTTAACTTTAAATGATCACCTGCCTCAGGTGCTGAGCACCAATGAAATTTAGTTCTTTTACGCATTCTTTTGTAAAATTTTTTTAATGTTTATTTATTTTTGACAGAGTGCGAGTGGGGGAGGGGGTGGGGGGGTGCTAAGAATCTGAAGCAGGCTCCAGGCTCTAAGCTGTCAGCACAGAGCCCGATGTAGGGCTCGAACTCACAAGCCAGGAGATCATGACCTGAGCCGAAGTCGGAAGCTTAACCAACCAAGCCACCCAGGTGCCCGTCTTATGCATTCTTGAAACAGAAATGTTCTATTACAAATGCCCATGTTTGCACCAAGGACCGCCTTGCGTAGGAAAACACCAAGTCATGAGTTTTAGTCTCAAAGTGATTTCAGGAGGCATAACCTTAACATGAGGAAGGTTTAGGAAAAGTTGCAATAATTTATTTCAATTGAATGTTCATTTTAAATTTGCAAGGTCATACTGTATGATCAGAATCCATTTCTGAATAAGTCTGAAAAATTATCTCAATATATATGGAATAAACATTAAAAATTCTTTTAAACATTTATTTATTTTTGAGAGAGAGACAGAGCATGAACAGGGGAGGGGGAGAGAAAGAAGGAGATACAGAATCTGAGGCAGGCTCCAGGCTCTGAGCTGTTTGTTAGCACAGAGCATGATGCAGGGCCCGAACTCCTGAACTAAGAGACCATGACCTGAGCTGAAGTTGGACACTCAAATGAGTGAGCCACCCGGGTGCCCCATGGAACAAACATTTTAAGTGATGAGCATATTATGTCATAGCTTAATCAGCAGTGGTTTATTTATTTATTTTGGTAGCACATACCATGATTTAGCTTACGGCCGTTTATGTCTAAGATCCAATGCTATAGGGTTAGTTATTAGTACTCTATCTCAAACGATTCAGATATGTTTGTTTTTTTTTCTAATTGGGCTAAAATACACATAACAAAATAAAGTGTACCATCTTAACCACTTAATTTTTTTTTTAACATCTATTCACTTTTGAGCATAGTCATACTATATCCATTTCTGATTAAGTCTGAAAAAGTTACCTCAATACATATGGAATAAACATTTAAAAAATGTTTTTAACATTTATTTATTTTTGAGAGACAGAGAGAGAGACAGAGTGCAAGCAGGGGTGGGGCAGAGAGAAAAGGAGACATAGAATCCGAAGCAGGCTCCAGACGTTGAGCTGTCAGCACAGAGCCTGACGTTGGGCTCGAACTCACGGACTGTGAGATCATGACCTGAGCCGGAGTCAGATGTTCGACCGACTGAGCCACCCAAGCACCCCATCTTAACCATTTTTAAGTGCACGATATTAAATGCTTTCATAAGGTTGTGCAACCATTACCACCATCCATCTTCAGAACTTTTTATCTTATAAGATTGAAACTCTATACTCTATACTCATTTGACAAGTAATCCCAATCCTGCTCCCCAGCCCCTGGCGACCACAATTCTACATTCTGTCTTTCTGATTTTGACTATTCTAAGCACCTCATATAAGTGGATTCAAACAGCATTTGTCTTTTGTGACTGGCTCAGTTTTCCTGTAAAGCTTCACTCTTACAGGTTGAATTTTTCAAAGCAACATTTTAAAAGTTCAAGAATCAAACCTCTTTCCATACTGTAGACTTGTGACAAGTTCCTTTAAAAAAGTGGTATTGGTTGAGCAATGGCTTCAAAGGTCCAGGTTAACCCTGATGCAACACAAGCCAGGAATGTCTTTTGGATAATTATTCTTCAGCACTGTCATTTCAGGAAAGGAAGTGTGAGATTCTGAATAATATTGTCTGCATGCACCCCGTTAGATTGTAATGCCTCTCGCTAGCAGAACTCAGCAGAGCCGTTTGTGAACTTATTGGCAGTATTTCCCTTACTGTATCTTTCCTTTTGTATATAAAGAAATGGTTATGAGGACGTTACTAGGAGGTAAATAAAATAGAGATACACATATTAGCCTGCTTTATCACTTTAAAGAAAGCATAAAAGCTCAGAAAATCATTGTGTGCACATTTTCTGCATTTCAAACCCGTAAGTTAGTCTCATAACATTGATGAGGTGATATAAATTGTTTATGACCTAGTAAATGAAAGATGGCGTATAGTTAAGAAAACACGTTTAATAATTTTTCAAACTTACCTCATTAAAGAGAACCTCTTTTCCTTCTCACATAGTGTAAACTTCCAGAATTTTAGAGCTAGAGGGAACTTTAGATTGTCAAGTTTGTAGTGTATTTTAGGGCCTAACCGAATAACTTGAATCTCAAACTGTTTATCTTTATTTCTGGCATTTTGTGAACTCTATAAAGAAACGTTACTCCCGTCTATGTTACTTATCCTTATTTTCCTAGCGCATGGTAGCCGATCAGTGATTTGTGAGTCCGCGATCCCAAGTCAAAAATCTACAGCAGCCAGGGAGCTGATAGCGTGAATAAACTGGCCAGGTGATATAGAGGTATGCTGGAGAGTGCATGCTTTCCTCAAAGGGGGGGAGGTCAGATTTCAGCAGCAGGTGATGGGGGGGCACTAAATCAGTCCCAATGTGACGACCTCTTTCTTTTTCAAGACGAGTCAGAGCACTGGGTGTTGTATGTAATCGATGAATCACAGGAATCTACCCCCAAAACCGAGAGCACACTGTATACACTGTATGTTAGCCAGCTTGAAAAAAATTATATTAAAAAAAAAAAGGAATAAATGCTTCTCAAATGTAAAAAAAAAAGAAGAAGAAAGGAAGAAAGAAAGAAATCTAGGTTTTTAATGTGAACTCCCTCAACTGAAATGGACAATTAAAGAAACAATTTGCAAACTCCATGTGGGATGAGCAAAATGTATCTTTAGGCCACTTGTTTTCAACTTCTGCTCTTGGCATTTATCCCCTGAAATGTGCAGTCTCTCTTGAAATTGTGGTCAGGTCCCTGATTACAGACTGACGACAGGCAGATGGTTTGTACCGAGTAAATTGACTATGGTGAACTTTCTCATGATGCTCTGGAAACCCCAGAGCTGTGAATGGAAATGAAAACATGGCAGCTTATACATACTAGCCTAACCAACAGGCATATGAAACGGTTTCCCTTGCTTTGTTGTTGGTGTACAGGTTATATTTTCCAGCCTATCCAGTTGTAGGGGCAAAATAATACTCATTTTTTGGTCGTTAATATGAAAATCTGCAATGTATTGAGTTACATGGTTTCATATACACATAGTTTTTCTATACCTGCTCTGGACAAGGTACCATAACTCTGGATTCTAGAGATAGGAGGAAGACAGGCTTCCTCTCTCAATCTGTTTAAAATCTTCTGCGTGGCAAACATATCCCCTCATGGATTCCTTTCTTGGACGTACTTCTTTCTTACTCTAATCACTTACTGTCTGGCGTTTACATCATCATAACAGCCACTTGAATTTTTTGAGTAGATGTCGCCTCGAGCACTGTGCATTACTATCTCAGACATTCTTCATGACAACTCTAAGAAGTAAGGTGCCGGGGCACCTGGGTGGCTCAGTCGGTTAAGCATCAGACTTCAGGTCAGGATCTCACAGTTCTTGAGTTCAAGCTCTGCATGGGGCTGTCAGTGCAAAGCTTGCCTCGGATTCTCTCCCCGGACTTAAATAATACCTGCAATAATGTGGGCACTTTGCACTAAAACTAATGGAAAGGATCATGACCTAATTGTTCTCAAAGAGAGATTTTAAGTTCCTACAGTTAAAAGCTCTAGAAAAACTGCTTGCCTAGAACTTAAAAAAATTCGTTACCTTGTTGATAGCAAATGATCAGAGGTCTAAGAAAAGAGGCGTGTCATACAGAACTCCTTACTGTTGGAGAAGAATTAAAAAACGTAATTCATATAAATGAAAATTTGGAAAGTGCTGAATAACGCTGCCCGGGAATTCTACTTCACGTCGCTGCCACTTGCTCTGAGTTCACCAGAGTGAGGCCCTGATACTGATGGATTGACAAACCACCGGATCATTCTATTGGCATTTTTAAAACTATAATTTTGTTTGATGTTAAGGGTTTTCATTATGTACGTGGACAGGGGACCCAATATGCTCGTCCCGAGATCAATAAATGGCACCATTGTTCTCCAAGCCTACAAATCAGATACCCACTTATATTCTGAACGCCTTTCTCTCCTTAACCACTCCTTTGCAATTTATCGGCAAATCTGTCAATCTTCTCTTCCAAAAAAACTCTTGAAGCACCTCATTTCTCTCTCCTACTACAACATACGTGTTCAGTGGATGTTCGCTGTAATTCATCATCATTGCTGTTGCTTTTTTTCAGTCACCACATCAATCTAACCATTGCAATGACTTCCTCAACTTTTCTCGTATGAACTCATATCCCACCACTCAAATTATATTTTGCCTTATAACTGGATGCCCTTCTTAAAATGCACATCTGATGATGTTGTCTTCCTCTTTAAAACACTCACATGATATTGGTGCCACACCATCTTTAATCTCACGCCACACTCTCTGCACCCAAGATGCACTGACTTACCTTTAGTTTTATTAATGAGCCCTCCTTCTTTACCACAGGGCCCTTGTACATGCCGATCTCTCAGACTGGCATGCTTAGCCCTTGTCTCTATTCCCCTTATTTACTCCTATGGATCCATTTTACATCACTTCCCTTGGAAACCTTGCTGAGAGATCCTGCACCAAACGCATTCCTCCCTACTATACTCTCTTAGTACCATTTATTCTCCTGTTGAAATACTGATCGTTACTGTGATATCACGTGTATTTATGTGAGTCTTTGATTAATGTTTCCTTCTTTCTAAATTATAAGGTCCTTGAGGAGGGGGACTATTTACATTCAATATATATCCATTGCATCAATGAATAATGCTACTTGAAAATATCAGATTTCATAACTAACAGAAAAACATTAGAGGGTAATATAATCATAGAAATGACTCAAAAGAGCACATTCTCTTCAATCCGAAGGCTTATGCTTATCAGACTCTATACCTTGCAAGTACCGCTCTAATGTGTGTATTTTAGATAATGTTTGCATATTTAGGGCGTCCAGGAGAAATGGGGCATAACTGTGAAATATCCATAGGCAGAATTAACAATGTCTATAGTGTCTGCTACTTAATTCTTCTTAATCCTGGGGAGAAAGTAGACTAGCATTGTCCATTAAAAAAAAAAGGTGAATTTGACTTATGTATCCCTAGGCAAATGGATGCATTATTCATATGTCCACAAGTTCATGTAAAGCGAAGAAAGCCTAATGAAGATTTATATCAGGATCTACTTCCTGACTTTAAAATTTATTATACCTTGGACTTATCATGCAAGGGAAGCGGTGGAAATCCCATCCTCTCAATTATTATGACTCCATGAACAACCGATTAGAAAGCCCTCTCGGGACCCATCTCTCATGGATCAGGTGGAGTGGCGGTCATGGATTTGATGATACAGTTGGTCATCTATCTTTCCAATTTTTGCAAAAGGGCATTCGAAGCAAACGTGGCCAATGGAAAAGCTTTAATCATTGCTGAGTGTTCTTGTTAAGTGAATACAGTACGATACGGAAGGGGATTAGCATCCTATGTTAACCCTAGGCTGGATGAATAAATGAATGGATGATGCAACTTAGTTTCATTCCTGGGAGTTATAATGACTAACTACCAACTTTCAGAAAATAATTCCAAATTTTGATACTAGAGTAAATTCTTTTCACTTTCTCGTTGCATCTTTTTCCTTCTGACCCTGATTTCCTGTTGTATCTGCTTCTCTTTCTCTTTCATGCTCTCTCTCTCTCTCACAAAGTTTTCCATCCTGCTGAATCAAAGGTGAATATCAGTGGACTTTATGACATCAAAACTTTATTCTGACCGACGAAATCCATCTGGCTTCCTGTATTCTACTTCTAAAAACCTTTGACATAAGTTGTATTACTAAGAATCGCCACGTATGTTTTCCAATTTGGAAATCGGTGGAAAGGAGATAACTTTTAGTTATCTTTGAACGGGGCAGCTTAACAGTTAAACCTGGTACTCAGAGGCTGTAATGCAGAAAATCCGTTTTGGGTTTGTTTTTGAAAAGCCAGCCATCCATTCTCTGAGCCAGTATAAAACCTCTTTTATCTGAAAGTTTCTTTTCAACTTTAGTAATGTATGAAGACTGGGCTCTTCAGAGATAGACCACAAATGGAGTTTTAAAGGATCTAAGACATTTGTGTGAATATTTGTGATAATATTGTGCAACAGTTACCTGTAACAGCAATATAATTTGCCCTTTCTGAACATGGCAATCAGGATGCTTTCAGTTTCCTATAAAATGATTGTTTTCAAGATTATCTTCTTAATTTGACACATAAAGCATATTTCAAATATGTCTCCTTACTAATAAATAATATAGTTAATACTTAAAATGTTTACATTTAAGATACATAATTTAATAATAAACATGAGCCTAATTTACCCAAAGTCATAGATTTACCTAAAGTCGCATGTTGAATAGTAAAACATCAGGTCTTTCCAATCTTAGAGATCGTCTTTCATGCCAAAGCCTCTTCTTAACCAGTTTAAAGAGGATGTTGCAATTTGACATTTAAGTTTGGAAAAATTATTTTTATTACCCAATTGTGGATAGCGTGGTTGAGACACTTCAGCGACTTTAAAATGATTTTATGAGGGGCGCCTGGGTGGCTCAGTCAAGCACCCGACTCTTGATTTCAGCTCGGGTCATGATCTCAAGGTTCGTGAGATCAAGCCCTGCATGGGGCTCTGCACCGACAGTGCTTGGGATTCTCTCTCTCCTTCTCTCCCTTGCTCTCTCAAAAGAAATAAATGTTTAAAACATTAAAAATAAAATAATTTATGAGCAGTTTAAGTGATGCCTAATTCTCTGAGTTTTGAACCTTCCTTCATATCCATTTGTTTTTATAAGAATTTCCTAAGAATGCTTGTCTGGGAGAGACCTCTAGCTTTGCTGTGAGAGAAGCCCAGTAGGACAGACTGCCGTATCCACCACTAATGAGCCCTGAGAACTCACTGCTGGGATGTAGACCCCACTGAGTGACAAAAGTGAATGCTCCCCTTAAATATTCACTCAGGGCATAACCCACAGGAAGGACATCTCTAAGAGGAAGCCGTACTGATTTCTTTCTTTGGAAATATACTGTTTGGGGTTTTGTTTTCCTGAAGGTCCGTCAAGAGATGAAAAATCTATTGCCATATTTCTTCTCAGATATACAGTCAGGTTTTTTGTTTTTGGTTTTGTTTATATTGGCTAGGTCTTTGGGTGTGAAGCTTTCCCCTTTCATCCCTTGGTGTGACTGAATTAGAAACAAATGGGGCAGACACACCTACCTACAAGATCTAATTTTGTGATTTCAGATATCCTCAGAAGAAACGGCTTCTGCCTGGAACCTGTCTACAGTGTCATCTGCTTGTAATAGCCAAAGGTCTTTAACGGGTAACGAAGCCTTGCTCTCCACAGTTGGTAATAAAACAAAAATATCCAGTGAGAGAGGGCAGATACTGACTTGTATGCTCGTAAGAAGTACAGGGCTCGCATCAGATCCCTGGAACAAGTTCTGACTGGGCTTTAGGAAGGAGATGTCTCTTTTGGTGCTTTAGAGCACCATGGAATGAAACTTGATGTGATCGCATCGTCCCCAGGGAGAGGCCTCATGGGAAGGGCAAGGCACAGCCACCCCACTGCACAGCACACACTCGGCCAAATGAAACAGTACCTTCCTCCTCCAGCGTGGTTTGCTCTCCCTGACTCCTGCCTTTGCTTATGCCTTCCACTCAGGACCAGTTAAACGTTTACTCATCTTTCAAATTCCCCTTCTTCCTCAAAAGCTTTCCTCCCAGCTCTCCTTGAAAACGGACTTACTTTGTGGTTACATTTCTTAGGACACTTCAAATTTAAGATGTTTTACCATAGTTATTTCTTACTGTGATTGTTTTATTTTCCCTTGTTAGATTGTCATACCCTTGGGAAAAATATTGCGCCTCATTTGTTCATTTATTGTTCTAATCTGGTAGTTCGGCATACTGCACTCGACGTGTTCTCAAATTTTATTGAATTACATTGGATCTTCCTATGAAAGCAAATATATTAACTTTCCTGGATGCATTAAGGAAATTTTAAGAAGTCTTTGATCATTATTAAGGTTCAATTGTACGTTGAAAGGAGGTGGTTTTGAATCCTGGTTTGATGATATATCAAAGCATGATACCTGAACAATCTGAGCCGACTTAACTAAAGATACATTGAAAATGTAGACGTCTTCCTAGATCCAATATATAATGTTTCCTTTTCAATTTTGAGGGAAATATTGGCAAAAGAAAGCCTGATTTATGCTTTATGATAGCTTCAAATATGTACCTAAAATTTCACTTGGAATCAGTTGAGATTTTGAATACTATATTTCTAATCCACAAATTAAATGCCTAATCAGTTCAACACTTAAGTGTCTTTGCAGAGGGCTCTGGACTTTTGCAGACGGTGCATTCTGGGGACCATGAATAATTTGCCAATTTTTATAATTTCCTATAAACTGCATGGTAATAAATCTAAATGCTATCAGCTAGTTTATTATTGAGAATGGATGTAACACAATGATATTGAACATGGCCACCATTTAGTTGTCTGGAATCATTCATTCATGGGCTAAATGAACCACTCACACATCAACTTCGGACCCCATCAAAAATAGCATAGTATTATGGGCCATAGTCTTTTAGGATGATTAATTCACAAATAAATGAAACAACAAATTTTAAATTCATGGATGCCAAAGGTTTACCATTTTAGCCTATACCGTGCACAGGGTATTGTGAAATGGGACCGCAGATCATAGAAAGATGAGTAAAATACAAACTTTCTCCTGAACACAAAGAGTGCAGGTTAAAACACAAAATGAGTAAGGTGCTCTGAGGAAAAATAGTTGCCTTTATCTGAGCATACAGTGGAAGGCTTTATGGAAAAGAAAAACATTTGTGTGGGTCATCTAGGATGAGCAGAGAATAAAAGTGTGTGTCAGTTTTCTAAGATGGAGGGAACAGCTGAGAATGAAAATCAGGTTTGGGAGCTTTTCTGACTCCTGTGGGGAGTTCTGATTGGAGCCCTGTCATTTGAAGTCAACCTACTTTGCTTTTGGTTTTTTTGTTTTGTTTTGTTTTGTTTTGTTTTGTTTTGTTCTTTGTTTTGAGAGAGAATGAACCAGGGGAGAGGGACGAAAAGAGAGAGAGAGAGAGAAAGAGAGAGAGCGAGCGAGCGAGAGAATCTTTCAGCACAGAGCCTGATTCGGGGCTCGATCTCACGACCCTGGGATCATGACCTGAGCAGAAATCAAGAGGCAGATGCTCAACGGACGGAAGCACTCAGCCACCCCTAAGTCACCCTACTTTGTAAGTCTCTCATCTTTTTTGAGCCCCGTGTTTCCAGAAGCCCTCTCAGAATTTGTTTAAACTCCCTGCTTAATCAGCGTAGTCATGAGGCAATGTCTTCTCAAGGCATTTCACTCCCAAATGCATATTTGCCGTTGGAAGATTGATGCCATTTTACTCTGAGACTCCCCTTGTCTTTCCTGACTGTATTTAGAATTACTTAGCACTCCTTTTCATTGTGTAATACATTCCACTTCTTTATGATAATACATTCCACTTCTTTATCAGTGGTTAACCTCAAGTTATTTATTTTGCAAGGGGGTTTTTACCAAGTAATACCAATAAGAAAATAATAATACAAGTTTAAATAATAATTAACTTAAAAAAAAAACACTTTTTTGAGCTCCAGGACCAGGAGAACTGTAAGGTGAACCCTGAGGCCAGGGTTGGGGGTAGGGGTTTGGGAGGTGAGAAACACATTGCGTCCAGGCTCTGGTCTTTCGAAAACAAAATAAAACAAAAACAAAACCCACTTTATTGAGGTATGATTGACACATAGAAAGCAATATGTATTTAATGTATAAAACTGGAAGAGTTTGGGGATGAGTATACATTGGTGAACCATTGTCACCATCAAGGCCGTAAATATTTTCATCACCTCCCCAAGTCCCAAGTTTTCTCCCATATCTATTTTTACTATATTGATTATTATTATTTTGTGATTAGAACACTTAACATAAGATCTACCCTCTTAGTCAATTTTAAGTATATAATACAGTATTGTATTTTGTATAATGTAGAATTATTTTTTCATAAATATATATTTAGAATATATTAATTACATAAAATATTTATATAATTATATATAATGCATATTATATAATAATATTGTACATGTTTATATTGAATTGTTTTTTTAAATTTTTTTAATGTTTATTTATTTTTGACAGAGAGAGAGAGAGAGACAGAGCATGAGTTGGGGGAGGGGCAGAGAGAGAGGGAGACACAGAATCCGAAGCAGGCTCCAGGCTCCGAGCTGTCAGCACAGAGCCCGATGTGGGGCTCGAACTCACAGACCACGACATCATGACCTGATCTGAAGTCGGACTGAGCCACCCAGGCGCCCCTCTATTGAATTGTTTTGATCTTTTTCTTTTCAGTTTTAAGAGGGCTACATTTCACAAGGCCTTGAGTTATATATATATATATATATATATATATATACACACACACACACACACACATATATATATGCATATATATGTATATATATATACACGTATGTATATATGTGTGTGTGTGTGTGTGTGTGTGTGTATATACTTTTTAAAAATGTTTATTTACTGTTGAGAGAGACAGAGTGCGAGTGGGGGAGGGGCAGAGAGACAGAGGGAGACACAGAATCCAAAGCAGGCTCCAGGCTCCGAGCTGCCAGCACAGAGCCTGATGCGGGGCTCGAACTCACAAACTGTGACATCACGACCTGAGCCAAAGTCCGATGCTTAACTGACTGAGCCACCCAGGCACTCCAAAGTTATGTATATTTTAATTAGGAATAAAAGTTTAAGCCGAACCCCAAATGATTCTATTTTTGTCATTCATTTCTATAGAATCTACAAGAAGATAAATAAAGCAACAAGGAAAAACTTTTTAAAAACTTGTCAATACAATTTTGTTTAAAAAGGAAAAGTATATCAACCTCTGGTAAACCACTGTATAGCTTTGGAAAATCAAAAAATATAATTCCAATACGATGTCGTAACACCACACTCATTGAAAAATCGGATAAATTCAATTTTAACACTGATTCCGGTGACTCAAGTGTTTTCTCAGCTTTCTTGCCATCTTGATTTTGGATAATACAGAGGGTTTATTGAAAGGAACAGGGGGAGAGACATTAAAGGAGTAAGACCATTTTGAACATACGGATATGTCCCCGCCTCAACCACCCACCAGCAGACCTATATCCCTTCCTCCTCTGAAGGTTCCACTCAACATACTTTCTTTCTCAAGTCGGTTTGGACTTTGTGCATTGCCATGTTGCAGGAGCTGTGGCAACAAGACAAGGCTACAGGCTCTGGGGTGACGATTTCCTCCACAGAACAACCAAGAGACAAAGCGATAAATTCAGGTTGTAGTAGGAAGGAGTGCCTTCCTTCCACCTGTGTTTATTTTCCGTTGATGGCTTACGGTTAGGGGCATGGGGGGCTCTTCACTGTAATTCCTACTCTGCCTGGCTCCAAATGGTCCCTGGCCCCAGCTGTAGGCGTGTGTATTGTGTCAGTAAGAATCCAGAAGGTTCTGAAGTGTGACCTGCTACTGAGTATGTGTAGCTTAGCTCACTCTCGTGGAGCTGGGATCAGCATGGCATAAAACTGTACTCAGCACGTTAGTCCGTTTACAGAGAATTAGGGTTATTTGTTATTTGTGGTTAGTCTACTTATGTCCAAACTCAAAACATTTTCTCTTTAAATTCTGGGTCTGTAATTACAAAGCAAACTTCAGCTAGATTTTTCTTCTAACAGTTTTTCTTCTTCTACTGGTTGTGAAAAATATTCAAATTCACTTTCTATTTTTCGTTTAGTTAATACGGGGGAAATACGTAACATTACATATTTGAGATATTTTACTTTTAAATAAAAAAAATCACTGAAGAACGTACAAAATTAGGGAACATCAGCAGGTCCTATTTTTTTAAACCATGTTATATAATATATGCCACCATTTAAAACTAAGAGAAAATTTCAGTGAATGCTAATAAAAATCGCTTGTACCTAAATCCTTTTTCTGGTTTACTTACAACAGAAGTAAAATCTCATATAGAAACCATATTGACATTTCAAACCTTCCTCATCTGTGTTATTTACACTTTTTGGTTTATTGAGTTTTATTAAAACTAATCTTTTGATCTTTTGTTTAGCATCTTACAGTTATTGGGCTGAAAAATATGTAACCTTCACATTCCATAATTAGCTGTTACAAGATTTCGATACCCACTGGAGCAGAGTGTACTTCTGGAAAAGAGCTTTATTAAAATTTAATGAATGTTTTATAACTGCATTTCCAATTGGAAAAAGAAAGTTTTGCAGCCCCCAAACTTGGGAACATGTAAGCTAAGGTGTGATGATACTTATAAGGAAATAGAAGAATTACAATGAAAATACTGGAGGTTTTTGGAATATTTTCCATGTATGCATCTTGAAGCCATTACAAATATCAATTATAATTTCAATGAATCCTTGCCAGTGTTGTTGTTTTTTTTTTCCCAATCATGCCAAGTTGTGTCATTTAAAGAAGTCAGATAGAATCAAACTGCTTGTTTGTTGAATTAATAGAGGTAAAATTATAGGAATAATATGAAAAATGAACAATAATTTAAAATTATTTATAATTTGTTTTTGAACTCACTTTGTTTTATAGGGAAAGAAAACATTTCTTTTAGAAATGCAATCAGAGAGCTGTGAGTGAACGTTAGAGACCGTTATGTCACCAAATGCACGAACATACTTGATCGTCTATGTGGTTAGTGGAGTTTCCAGATTTAGAAACAAACAAACAAACAAGATATACACATTTAAGTTTTAGAACAGTAACAGACTTTTTGTATTGTATGGTAGTTAATTTTATATGTCAATGTGACCGGCTCCTGGAATGATCAGCTATCTGGTTAAACAGAATTTCTGGGTGTGTCTGTAAGGGTATTTCTGGGAGACACTGTAGGCATTTGAATTGACAGATTGAGTAAATGGATTGACCTCCCTAGGGTGGCAGAGCATCACCCAATCTGCTGAGGACCTGAACAGACTAAGAAGGTGGAGGAAGGGAGGAGTCCCACCCTCTGCTGGGTCCTGTGAGCTGGGACAGGGATCTTGCCTTTGGTGCTCTTGGTTCTTGGGCTGTCAGATCTGGACTGGGGTCTAGACCATCAGCTTTCTGGTTCTCGGGCTTTTGAACTATACCACCTGCTTTCCTGGTTTTCCAGTTTGCAGACAGCAGATGGTGGGATAGCTCAGCCTCCATAATTGTATGAGCCAGTTCTCCATAATAAATCTCCTTATTTATCTATTATGTACCTAATAATAAATCTCTCTCTCTATCCTCCTGGTTCTGTTTCTTTGGAGACCCCCAACTAATACATATCGATCTTATGTCTCTAATTTTGCAGGTGATGTGCTAAAATTATTCCTTGTTTAGATGAAATTCATTTTTAACTCTGTATCTTGTAATTAGTTTCACCACCTTAGGAAGAAATTTTAACGTGCCTCCATCTAATTGACCCCCACCTGTCTTCCAGATTTTCAGGAGATGCACGATGAGGAAAGAAAGGTGAAAAGATAAACATTCGAGAATGGTCAATATCTATGACAGCACCCACTGAGTCTTAAGGAACCCATTCCCTACTCTTCATCTTCATCATTCCAAGCAGAAGCCAGAAATACTTCTCCCTCTTAGTGAGCTCATTAGAGATGATAGCAAGTAGCATAAAACAAAACAAACGAAACAAAAAAATCTTGCTTTTCAGGTGTCTCCTCTGTCCCTGTGCAGTGTAATCTTCAGAGAATTAACTGAAATTCTACCCTAAAATCACCATAAAATTCACTTTAACAGTGACAATGACTGAGTTAACCAGGAAAATTCTGTTCGTGTGGCAATACCCATTTCCAATCATAAGATTAAAAGCCAAGTCTTTGACAGATGTTAGGGAAGTTACATTATTTGGACTTAAATGATTTCATCCTAATTTCAGTTTCCAGCTGCTGGTTATAGAATCTTTACAAGATTTAGGCACCTCAGCTCATTATAGCTCTGTACACCCACGATTTCTCCATGTATTATAAATGTTGCATTAATCAGAGGCACAAAGGAGAAAAAGTGGATGTCAATTCTGGGAAGGAGCGAGGTACTATGGGTCACTGTTAAATTTAACAACTCAATTTATTGGCAACTATTTTTAAAGCACTTTCTTAACTCCCTCCATTCTTTAAATTAATTTTTAACAGGCAGGCATGTTCTAACTCTCATTCCTTTTTTTCCCCTCTGTAAAAGTAGTGTGTTTTTTTTAATTTTTTGTCACCCTTATCTCTTTGATGTTTATATATAGCTGGTTGTATTAATGGATCAGGGCTCTGAAGATAACAGTTGTCAATCTTTCTTTTGTTTTTTTTTTTTTGGATTATAAAAACTATGAAAGAAAAAAATACTCCCACGTTGTTTAGTTTTTCCTATGTCTATGAAATATATTTTATCTTCTGCTATTAATCCAATTTGTTTTCTAGGCTTATGGGACCTGTCCATATGAATAATTTTGGTCATAGAAATCCCTTGGGCTTTTAGGAATCACATAGTTTTTGAATATGTGTTGGGCAATCAACTGAAAACAAATCTGAACCCAGTGATATTTGTCATTGTTATTTCCTATATTAAAAGCATAACTCTTTATTATTAATAAGAATCTCCATGTATCATTTATATTGTCACAAGTTTTATTACTAGGGGTGCTTGGATGGCTCATTTGGTTAAGCGTCCAACTCTGGATTTTGACTTGGGTCATGATCTCATGGTTTGTGAGTTCAAGCCCCATGTCTGGCTCTGCACCAAAATAAATAAAATAAGCTAATAAGCTTTCTCTCTCAAAATAAATAAATAAACTTAAAATTATTCGTATATTTTTGATCATGGATCTATTTGGTCAAATGAAATGTTACAATGGAACCTAGACAAAGAATACCAATAAAAGTGGATCTCCTCTGAAGGAAGTGCCCTCACTTCTATAGTCCCTCTATGGGAATTGCTGGGAAGGCTTCAGGAACCCTCTGGAATTCCCCAAACCACACTCTGAAGCACAGTGCCCTCTACAAATATTATAGGAAACAAGAACTTTTATGAAGCCACAATTACAGAAGGAAACAGAAGAAATGGGAGTTTGTTGGTTCACTTGGTCTATTTTCTAAATAATCTCTCCTGCATAACATCAAATTGACATTAGATATCTACAGACCAGGTAAAATGTTCCAAAGGTCCCCCACCTCACTCCAGACACACCTCTCTTCAGGTCAATACGTGATGTTATTACAACGGTTTCCATATCTGTCAATCACAGATTGTACACCAGGGATGTGTGTTCTAAAGCACCATATCTGGTCCCAAATGCCGTAGCATTTCTTCAGGTACTGGCTGGCATCGACCATCCTAAAACTGTTGAGGGAGACACCGAACATTTCAAGTGGCTAGGGTTCTACCTTCTCTAGAGATGAGGAGTACCACTGCCATACAAGTTCTGTACCAGGCTTCTTTGGTATCTTTCCCTCCAACCTGAACTATACATTGAGAGTCAGAGGCAAGAACCTGATGGCCATTCAGTCTTTAGCTCTAATTCATGTTTTAGCCAAGTAGAAAGTTAAAGCATTTTCTTATGAAGTTATGAATTGCTCCCTACACTTGGTGTAGAGAACTTGGCGTTCTCTTCTGACCCACGTTTCTCAAGGTCCTTCAGTAGTGTCTTCCCCACTCCTCCAAACCCAACAAACAACACAAAGTAACTCTGCTTCTTTTCTATCATGAAAAAAGTTAATTACTTCCATGAGTAATTTAATATGAAGCCCAGGCATCATTCTCTACAACTTTTCCCTTAACAAGATGTGCATTCTTTTTTCAATTATATTTCTAATGATATAGACTTTAAATTTGATTAAATCTCACATTCGTTCATGAATTTAGAACTATAAGCCTCTTTTACTTAAAACTATCTGATTGGGGTACCTAGGTGGCTCAGTTGGTTAAGTGGCTAACTCTTGATTTCGGCTCAGGTCATGGTCTCATGGTTCATGGGTCCAAGCCCCACTTTGGGCTCTGTGTTGACAGTGTGGAGCTTCTTGGGATTCTCTCTCTTTCTATCTGCTCCTCTCCTGCTTGTGCGCTCTCTCTCTCTCTCTTTCTCTCTCTCTCAAAATAAATAAATAAAAAAAAACTTAAAAAAAACTTGTCTGATTGATTTTTGACAGCTCATGAGAATTTTCTTGACAAACAGCCCCACCTTATGCGTTCATTTTACTAACATCTTCTTGGTCTACTTAATTCACATGGAAACTTCAAACTCAGTTCTCCTGGACAATGTTTTTGACCTGCATTTTCCCATTTCAACACAGTCTGATTTGGACCCTCTGGTTTGTTCTCACAGAGCACCTGTGTTTTCTTTCTTTCTTTCTTTCTTTCTTTCTTTCTTTCTTTCTTCTTTCTTTCTTTTTTAATGTTTATTTATTTTTGAGAGAGGGGGAGAGAGAGAGAATCTGAAGCAGGCTCTGGGCTCTGAGCTGTCAGCACTGAGTCTGACAGGGCTCGAATTCATGAGCTGTGAGATCATGACTTAAGCCGAAGTTGGATGCTTAACCAACTGAGCCACCCAGGTGCCCCACTTACTTTCTTAAACTGTAAGCCCTTGGAAGTCAAGGCCAATCCTACTTGAAATTTTATCCTCAGTGCTTAGCATAGGATATGCCACATAACAGGTATAAAAGAAAAAAGTCATATGTATAAAGTATCTGCTATATAGTATACTATGGGAGGCACTAATGATTCAAAGATAAGGATTGATGTCTGCCACATAATGGAATGACAGTACATCTAAAAAATAATTATATATTTGATATGATTTTAAAGACATAAATCAAATGTGATAGATTGATGGGGATGAAGGAAAGGAGATAGCATTTAACTCTGTCTGGTAGCATGAGGGAAAACCACAAAGATGTGAAGTTAAGCTAAAACCTTGGGAGTAAAGTGTATCAAGAAGCAGGGTGCAGGGCACATTCTGGGCATTTGGGATATTACCAGATTTCATCAAAACTCAGACACACCTTGTATTGTAAGCTACAAAATTGAAATCAAAACCCAATTTAAGAAATGTGTACTATGAAAGAATCTGCATGCATTGGTTATTTTTTGTAATTATAATTTTAATAGAATATAACCTATTGTAATATCTCCAGATTAAACTGTATAATTAAGTGGCTGAATTAGATTTACTATTTTCAGTCGAAATCAGCTCTAAATTTGTGTTCACCAATGGAAGATTCAAGAAAAATTAAGGGTTATTCTAATTATAGGTTTAACTCAAAGGATTTATAAGCATTATTTATCAACTCATAAATTTTTTAATTGTATATTATTTATTTATTTATTTTTTATTTTACAGAGAGAATGAGAGAGCACACATGGGGGGAGGGGCAGAGGGAGAGAGAGAATTTCAAGCAGTCTCCATGCTGATGGCAGAGCCTGATGCCTGCAACTCAATCCTACAACCCTGGAATCATGACCCGAGCCAAAATCAAGAGTTGGATGCTTAATTAACTGAGCTGCCCAGGCACCGCAGCCAACTCATAAATTATTTTCAATATTTATGAATTCACTTACCAATTCTGAGATATTTTTAAAAATTTTGAGACACATTTATTCCTGAAATCAAGGCGTGTCTTTCAATCAATGGTATGTCATCGTTTAATTGGCAACCTTTTCCTTTTTTGGAGTTGTGGTTGATTCTCATCTTTACACTAGTTATGTCCTCTATATAAGTCACCACGAACATGGAATAGCACATACTGAACTGTTGTTCTTAAAGGAAACACAAGATTAGGTTCTTGTGAGCTACTGATCACCTTTTCATGAATAAATCAATACATAATCTTGTTTTATTTGTGTTTCTGTTTAAAGACACCTTATTTAATATACACTGTTGACTCATTAACATTGAACTCATAGTCAACATCCAGGAACAAGCAGTCTGAATGAAGCTTATCCAATATACCCATTTTCTCCATAACACACAGATCAGTCTACTAGTTTAAAACACTAGCCAGCACTTTAGCACTGTGCTTGGGGGCCATTTTAAATAGAAAAAAAATCACCAATAAAAGCATAAAAATGCAAGAAAAAAATGTGGCACTAAATAGACCATAGAAAAGACACTTGTTTATAGTATGTCACCTTCTTTGACCTCTGCTGGGCATAAAATTAAAAATTTCTCTGCTCTGTACATTCATGTGCCTATGAATGACCCCAAATATGCCATAGACATTGATTTCGGAGTTACAAAGAAGCTTCAGCAAATAGGTAAATTTGCAAATAAGAAATATGTGAATAATATGGGTCAATATAAAATGACATATAATTTCTTACCAACAAAATATAAAATTATGTTTCTTATAATGAAAGCTATTAATAGGTTTTGTAAATAGATAGGCTTTGTAGTTAGATCAGGTAAAATAGTTCAAGAATAATTAAAATATATTAAAATAAAAAACTAAAAGGTTGGAAAATGCTCCATTTTAAAAGCTTTTAAATGGGACCAAACATATTTGAAAACTTTTTAAAAATAATTGCTAACATCAGCTCACTCTACATATAGAATATGATTTACAAACTTCACTTAAAACCTTGATAAGGAACTAAGAATTCAAATAGGTGAATTTAATAAATCAAATATTAATTTTTAAAACAGAAAGAAACTTCTGAATAGTCTTTCCTATTTGTAAAAACCATTCTTAAATGCACTATAAATGATGAAAAACATTCTTGAAGGGAAATACAATAAGAATAAAGGCAAAGGGAAATGAAATAGCCTGACATATTTTAGAAACTAGGGTGCAGGGTGTATTTGGGGGAGGGATAGTAGATAAGGTTAGAGAGGTAGATGGAAGCCAGAGTAAGAAGGGAATTTTGTGCTAAGTACTTGGAATGTCTTGAAAAGCAATGGAAAAAGATTTATAGATTTAAAGCATATAAACCATAAGATCAGAAGTATATTTTATTAAAAAAAATAAGATGATTCAAGTCTATGTGTGAAAAGAAGTAGCAGAGATAAAATAAATACCAGGTTTCTTTAATGTTCTGACCTGAGGATTTTGACTGATTCGACATTGACATTGAATGGGGGGTGGGGAGAAAGGGTAGCGAATGGCTTGAATGAGACCATTTAGTCAGACAAAAAAAAAAAAAAAAAATGGAGGAATGGTTGTAAAGGAAGCTAA
The DNA here is from genome assembly GCF_027475565.1 of Acinonyx jubatus. Taxonomy (NCBI): domain Eukaryota; kingdom Metazoa; phylum Chordata; class Mammalia; order Carnivora; family Felidae; genus Acinonyx; species Acinonyx jubatus. Next base: position 128,686,709 of record NC_069386.1, on the reverse strand, counting down.
TAAGAAAGATCCCTCCCTTCTCCAGTCCATCCCCATCTTGCCAAAAGTGACTGACATCAAATCATTCCTAATTTTCCTTTGAGCTCGGAGTAGGATATAAGGTGAAGCTCCAATCCAAAGAGGCTGCCAATCAGACTAAAGGAAGTCTTCAGAAGTTTCCTATGGACTGGTCGCCTTTAGGAGGTGGGGGAAGCAGCTACATCAGGAACCAGATCAGATGATCGCTCCAGTAATAGAGAAAAACAGCGGGATTTCAGGATTGTAAAGAAACCGAGGAAACCAGAAGGAGGCATGACTTTCCCACCAGCAGTGGACACACTATCATGTAAGCAGTTTACTCCCAGCCTGGCATGGCTGGGCAGTGGACAAAGGGTGTGTAGAATTGCGGTGAGAGGGTAGGTGGGAAGGAAATGCAGTGAAGGAGAACCTAATGGTATCTATGAACCTGACTGGGATTGGAATAATATTCTTGATTTGACTGAAAAATAATCACCGTATGACACTGAACTTATGGGAAAGCATATAGATTAAAATTTGTGCCATCATTGGAAATGGGAGAACAGAATTTAAAAAAAAGTTCAGGGAAAGAATAAGAAAAGGTCTATTTTTGAATTTCTGAGTTCTATTGATTGTGGAAGAGTGAAACCATTAAAATGGTTAGTTTCAGAGGAAAAGACAAGATTTCATATAGGCACTATTGACCAAAGCGCTGTGCCCTACATGCGATAGATGTGATGATCCCAGAGAGAAATAACTGACTCACAGGCATAGATTCCCAGCTTTCTAGAATTTGCAGACTGTCTAAAATGATTACATTTTAGATAGAATGAGACATTGGAAGATTTTTTTTTCTTTGGGGAAAGCTGCACTCGGACTCTCCAGAAGTGCGGGTGCGCAAAGCAATGATACCTGCCTCCCACCTGGGAGATCCTGGCTGCAAGATATTTGGGTTGGTAAGCGGCCTTGCTGGAAGCGTGAGGAAGAGCTATGTCTGTATTGGTACTGAACCGTTCTGCCAAAGTGTATAGAGGAAAGAGGATGCATGACCTTTTCCCTTGGACCAGAGATGAAACACACGAGGGATGTGAGTAACCCAGCGTTTCATCTTGGAATCTTTCAACTTCTTCCTGGAATAATTAATTGCCTGGGAGTCCAGTGGAGGGAGTTTATATGGAGAAGAACTCTGAAACAAAACAAAACACACACAAAAACACGGTCTAGATGTGAAGGAAATGGAGGAGCATACCTTCCATGGGGTAAATATGGTGGCAGGAGGGACCCAGCATGGACTCCTCCAAGGAATCCAGGGTCATGTTCCTAAGAGAAAGAATGACCTCTGGGTGTTTGCTAGGTTCAAAGAATACAAAACCATCTCACTAAAGCCTAGGGAAGAAATAATGAAGTCAAACAGTGCTAGGTTTACTAACGTAAGGGAAACCTTACACCATTAAGAACTGTGGGGTCAGTCAGTATAAGGGAACATAGGGCATTCTTGGGATAGAGTTTGGCTTGAATGGTTGACTTTGCCTTAAGAAAGTGAGGGGTTGTACTGGATTGGAAGTTATTAGTAAGCAAGAAGTAGTTTGGTGATGAGCCTCTTAGTAACTTATATAAAAGGGGTAAGAGTAATAAAGTGGGATAGAGCTGGCATTGGTAAAGAACCAATGGTCCCTGTATTAGCCAGAGAGGAGAAATGTTTGATCCTTTTTTTGTGGTTGTCTAGTGCCCTTGTTTGTGTCTCCTCTCTCATAGTCGAGAAGTAACCTTTTCTGATGTTGATATGAAGTGAAATTGTTTATGTAGGGTACCAAGTTAGTTTGACATGCTAGGTACCTGTGAGCTCTCAGCTATTAGGAGAATACTGTTGTTTCGTTTGTTTTGTTTCATTCTGATTTAGTTGTAACAGTCAAATAAAAATATGCTGCTCCTTCTTCCTCTTTTTTTCACCACATTAGCCCACTAAGGAGAGGTCAGTTCTGATTTTAGACATGGGTTGAGTGGCAAATGGGGGGAAAAGGTGAATGTGGCTACAGGAGTCAGTGAGAATCCCTGCCCTGAAGGCAGGCGACAAATCTGTGGTTGGCAACATATGAACCATTGCCTTTGGATGAAAACTGAAGTTGTTTATGTTTTTCACTGGATAGTCTACATCTTGATTTACCTTGCAACTTGGAGTGACCACAGAGTGTTATGTTAACCATGTATAACCAGAAAAATCATGACCTGCTTAAATTCCTATTCAGAAGCAGTGACACTTAGTCATGTGGAGATAACTAAAGCAAGTGGGAGACAAGAGAAAATTTTCACTGTGAAAACATCCCAACAGTCAGGAATGGCAATGCCCCAGGTACTTTGTTTTCTCTGGTTTCTCCTCTCCCGGTCTCACACTTCACCGGGCAGGCACGGGCCATGGGCATATAGGCTGCACAATGTCAAGGCATAGACTTCCAATCCAATATGGCTAAATCATGAGTCTTCACAGAGTCTTGATTTTCCTCCCTCATTAAGTAAGTGGGCTTGATACCCATAGTACATAAGAGAAACTCCATATACAGTGAATGAAGGAAATTGTTCAAGCACAAAGAGGCAGTGTAATTAAATGGTCTTGTACAATCATCATATGTAGAGTCCAGCTAAAAGTCTTTGATATGACTTTTTTTCTTGTTAATTATGTAACATATTTCATAGGAAGTATTTCTTTTGTTGTACTTTGCAAAGTTGGGCTTATGGAAGTACACTTTAAATCATTAAAACCCATCCATGTTAAGCCCACAGCCCAATGCATTTTGACAAACATACACAGACATAACCTGTAACCCATCACCTCCGAAAATTCCCTCCTACCCCTTTGTAATAAATCCCCTCCCCCAACACCTGGCCCCTGACACCACTCATCTGATTTTTATCCCTGGAGTTTTGTCTTTTCTAGATGACATACAAAGGGAATCATTTGGTAGTTATCTTTTTTATGTCTGGTTTTTTTTCACTGAAGATACTATTTTGAGATCCATTCTTGGCTTTCTGTATCTCAGTGGTTTTTCCTTATTTTGCTAGGTAGTTTTCCATTGTACAGTCATATCCCTTGGTGACCACTGGGATGGTTTCTAGTTAGGGGCTGTTATGAATAGCTGTTATAAATACTCAGTTTTGTGTGAATGTATGTTTTAATTTCTTCTGAATGAATATGGAAGAATTGGTTTGCTAGGTAGATACTGGGTAAGTGTGTAAGACACTGCCGAGTGTTTTTCCAGAATGAATATGTTATTTTACTTTCCCAGCAATAATGCATGTGAGTTCTAGGTGGTACCTCAACTTTTTCTGCACTTAGTATTGTTATTGTTGGGGCACCTGGGTGGATCAGTAGGTTAAGTGTCTGACTTTGGCTCAGGTCATGATCTTAGGGTTCATGGGTTCGAGCCTCATGTCAGCCTTTGTGCTGACAGCTCAGAGCCTGGAGCCTGCTTCGGACTCTGTGTCTCCCTGTCTCTCTCTGTCCCCCCCCCCCCCCACTCATACTCTGTCTCTCTCTCAAAAATAAACATTAAAAAATATCATTGTTATTTCTATCTTTTAGCCATCTTATTTTGGTTTTAATTTGTGGTATTAATTCAAATTTCCCTGATAATTACTGATATTAAGCATACACTATTTTTTTACTATTTTTTTCATAAAATGTTTTTTTACCCATTTTTTAAATTTGGTTTTGTGTCCTCTCATTACTGAGATGTAGGTGTTCCTTACATATCATAAATGCATATGGCAAATATTTTCAATGAGTACACGGGGTGTCTTTACATTTTTGTAAGCATGTCTTTTAAAAATAGAAGTTTTTAATATTAAGGGAGTATCATTTATAAATATTTAAAAATATATGTGCTTCTTGTATGTGAGAAAATTTTTGTCTAACTCAAATTTACAAAGATTTTCTCCTTTGGATTTCTCTACATTTAAATCTAGATCACTTCAAACTAATTTTTATGTATGGTGTTTATTCTTTTCTTTCTTCTGATGTTTCGTGTTTAATTTGCTCTTATTCTCAGAAGCATAATTCACTGATCGGAGATATTTCTTTCTTCCCAATGTAAGTGTTTAATGCTATACATTTCCATCTAAACACTGCTTTTAGCTGTATTCCGCCAACGTTAATGTGGTATGTTTTAATTTCTGTTGAATTAAATATGATTTCTAATTACTTGGTGCTGGAGTGATGGTAGGATGGGTAGGGATTTTTATTCTCTTGTCCCAGCCTCAGTATTAGGAAGATCCTATGAATCTGAGCCTTAAAGCCAGGGCTTTCTTAGCATTTTTTATTCTGTCTTGTTGCGGACAATGGTCTCCCATTCTCAAATTCAAGTGTTAAAATCCTTGCCTCCATTACCTCAGAATCTGACCTTATTTGGAAGTAGAGTCATTGCAGGTGTATTTAATTAAGATGGAGGTCTTAGGGTGGGCCCTCATTCCATGTAACTTAATGTCCTTATAGGAAGAGAACACTTGAACACAGACATACACGCAGGGAGAACGCCATATGATGATAAAGGCAGAACTCAAGGTCATGTTTCTACAAGCCAAGTAACACTAAAGATTGCCAGCAAACCACTGAAGCCCAGGGAGAGACATTGAGGAGATTCTTCCATCATGGCCCTAAGAGGCAGCCCACCCAGCTGACTCCTTGATCTTGGGCTTCTAGCCTCTTGAACTTTGAGACAATCCATTTCTCTTGTTTCGGCCACTCAGTTTGTAGTATTTTGTTATGGGAGCCCTAGCAAGTAGGCGGATTCTGCAAGAGTATCTGTGTTGGGTCTGGGGTCGGGGAGAGTTTCTTCCCTTTCTCCAGGGACGACAGTCTTCTGCTCGGTATTGGGGCCAGACCCTAGACCCAAGAGGTTTAACTTCCTCTTTTCCAGAAGCAAATGGGATTGCTTCTATGCTTCTTCTCTCAGAAGCAGCTGGGTTTTGCCTGGGTATCTGTTTGCCTGGCCTGAGTGTTTCCTGCATTCTCACCCAAACCAACAGCTTGAGAAGTGGGATTTTTTTATGAAAGAAGAGTCCTGGGATGGGGGAGGCAGGTTTGTGTCCTTCTGCCAGCACCTGGTTTCGTCAGCATGCCTGCACCACTTAAGGGAATGCTCCAGTCTCCTGCCCTGTCTCACATCCCTCAATCTTTTTTTGTGAGCAGTAGGTGCAGCTTGTGAAAAACAGCTCCTGAGGGCTTTCTTACTTCCTTTGCCTGAGGGCTTCGTTCTTAACTGATTTGCTAGCCTAGGCTCCACCTTTAGGAACTGGTTAACATTCCAGCTGATTGCTTTTGTCTCTGATTCTCTGGCCCCCTGCTTCTCCCTCTCTGGTTCCATCAAAGGTGAAAGCTTTTGTGTGTCCCCACTCCTCAGAGAAACTTGACCCTTTGGAATTCAGTTCACTTTGTTGATTTTCAAATTCACCTTTCACTGGGCTCAAGAAAAGGAATAGCTTGGTAAATTATCTGGCTTTTTCCTCATGTTGGGGCAGCGATGGTAGTGTGTGTGTGTGTGTGTGTGTGTGTGTGTGTGTGTGTGTGTTTCTACCTACCAGCTAGAAACAGAACAAAGACTTTCTTTTCTATTATAGTTGGGTTTCTCTTCACTGTTGCTTGGGAATCTGTTATGCAATTTATGCTAAGTTAATGATTCTGATGGGGTGATTGTCATTCATGCAGACTGTTCTGCAAGCTACAATAAGGCTCACAGGGACATGAGGTTCTGGCCCAGGTGGATTTTCCATCTTAGCGGTGCTTACAAGAGAGTGACATATTCCCTTTTTTTTTTTTCCTCCAACAAACAGAAAATATCCGTTGACATGTAAAGTCTCAAAACGGGACATGCTTCTTATTAATTTTAATTAAGAGAGAGAAGACTTTTACTGGTGGAATTTTCACTTAACTACTTAACATAAAGCTCTTCCCATGTTTTGGAGCCAAATGGTTACTGTTAGATTTGGATTTCAAATGCTGAAGTCCGTGAGTTGGGGTGATGGATCGGACTGCTCCCGGCTAAGGAACTCGAACGAAGCTCCAGGAGCTGTAAGGCAATTTGACCAGATATACACAAACACCCACACTGGAGGATACACCTGAGAGGGGTGTCAAGGATTTTCACCTCAGCACAGTGACGGCCTTCCCACAGTTAAGGCATTGGAAGGTACATTTGAATTTTAGAAACATGTTCAAGTTTCAACAATGTATATAATACTGTTATGTAATTTAAAGCTCCATGAAATATGAACATTTTTGAAAACTTGCTATAGGACAGGTACTACCTGAAAGTATTAAAACAGGACTGGCCCGCAGCGGATTTACAGAGTCAGAGGGATTATTCTGGTAAGTACGGAGAGAAAGGCAGAGGGAAATGTTTGCAAAAATCTTGAGTAGGAAGATCACAGTTGCGTCCAGAAACAATATGTAGTTTTGAATGAGATGAAGTTGACATGAAGGGAAAGAGTGACCAGAAATGTGGACAAAGCATTAAACATGAAACTTGCCTCATGAAACCCTTATATCCTGATACAATTTTATAGGCAATGGAGTCATAAACAGATTTTTTTTAAAGGAGGGATATGAACATATTGCAGACCTGAAAGATCACTGGGGCGGTGTTATGAGGGAGATAACCAGAGCCGAGGCTGATGACAGGAAAAGCATGTGGACGGCCAATATATAAGACAGGAGAAAAACAAGGAGAATTTGAAGGAAAGAGTCTAGACAGAAGTTCAAAGATTCAGGATATTTGAACAAAGTATATGTAACAGTAGTTGGCGACTGATTTGATACACAGGAGAAAAAGAAGTGAGTGTAATTTCTAGCTATCTCTCTGGGGCAACTGGGTGAACAGTGGTGCCATTAATCAAAACCGGAACCTGTAAAGGGAGAGAAGGTGTGGTCAGCACTCCATGAAGAGCACCAGCAAAGAGCGGTGTTAAGGAAGGTTCCCGAGAAAGGAAGTGAGTGGTCCTCAGCATTAGGTATTGCAAAAAGGAAGCAAAAATAAAAGCCGAGGCATGCACAGAGACAGACGCTGGGGAGGGTTGTGGTCCTCTCTGAAGTTTTTCTGAATGCATCCTCTTCGTTTTTAATACAACTGAATATAATGGCTCTCTTCCAGGACCTTCCAGTTTGCCAGTGTCCCTTCTGTCTCAGGGCCTTTGCACCGGAGTTTTTCTCTTCCTAGAAGGCTCTCACCCTAACTGCTTTTTGCCTACCTCTTTATCAGCCCTTGGTTCTCAGGTTTTTTGAGAGCTAGATTCTAATCCGGGAAAGATCTTCCTGCCATATGCCCTCAAGATATATCATACTTCTTTATATGGCACTTTTCACGAGAATTATGAAATAATTATTTGCGAAGTTTAAATGTCTCAGGGTTTTTTTCCCTGCGTGACTGTAGGTCAAAGGGAATAAGGATTTTACATTCTTTGTTCAACTGTGCATTTCCAGCATCTGGCAGACTGCCTGCAACATAATAAGTGTTGAAACATAATTGAGTTTATTTATTTTATTCATTAATAAAATTTATATGCTGCTTACTATATGCCAAGCATTATTTTAAGCACTTTATAAATATTAACTCACTTAATTACTAAATGGGGAATATAGTAAGCAAGGATGAGAATGGAAAATTATAGACCAACTGCCAAGAACTTTCCGAGGATGCTGTTCAAAATGATGAGGGAAAATGGGACTTCAGAGATAAGATAGCTCAGTGGAAGGGGACATATCTTAGAAACTGAATGCCTGGGAGCAAATGTCACCTCTGACCCTTAATAATTATGTGAGTTGGTCAATCATTTCATCTTTCTGATCACTTAATTATATCCTTTTCCTTATCTATATTATGGGGATGATAACAGTATTCACGTCATGGGTTATTATGGGTATTCAATGATTTCATGCATGTCAAGCACTCAGAGCCATGTTTAGCATGGAGTAGACCTTGTAAGTCTTGCTATTATATTTCGTATATTCTAACATTTCCCCTTTGTCTCCTTTCCCACCACTTTCCTTATTTTCCATATCCGTCATGGAAACAGGCCATGGACATTTGGCCATCAGAAACAGCCTACAAATTAATTGTACCTCTGAGCCTATCTCCACTCCAATGTGTCATTTATCTCGTAGTGACCTGAGTGGGTTTCAAACCCTTAGGTTTATATCAGTTCACTTGATGCTCTTCTGATCGAAATTATACTGCTCCTGCTTATAAGCAGAATGTAATTACTTCATCTGGCATTTGAACATGACTGTAGGCTACCCCATTAAAAATTACATGACCCTTTCAATGACCATATTCATTTTTTTTTTTAAACATCAGCAATGAAGAACAGTTTAGAGTAAGTCTCCTCAGTGTACAACTATCTCTGTGGCCTATTTCATAAGGTGAAATCTATCATTTGTTTCAGTTCAAGTTATTGCTGTATCATATTATGGAAGCCCAGAAAAGTGGCTTTACAAAGAAATTTAATTAATTGTTTAAATCATTTACAATAGAACGTCAAGAAAATATACATGATAACATAATTTGGGTGGGCAAAGTTTTTATATGCATAATAAAAAAGACAAAAATTTTATGGAACATTTTGATATGTTTGATAAAATAAATTCAAAATATATATTAAAATAAAAACAAAAAGAGGAATGACAAGACATATTTTAGTTAGGTGTCAAAAGTTATTCTACTTATAGGAGGAACTCATAAAAACCAAGCAAAAGATTAACAACCTAATAAAAAATAGATATATACAAGAACAGGCAATTAACACATACGAAAGAAGTCAAATGACCAATAAAGTCGGACACATTCTACTGCCAAGTCACGTAAAATAATTATGGCCTCCTTTTTTGTGTGTGTGTTATAAATATTGAAAAAATGATTTCTAGAAGCATCTTGAATGCTTATAAATAAGAAAGTTAAACAAGTTGTTCACATCCATATCATGAAATACTTTATAGCATAAAAAAATTAAAATACTATTCAAGAATCTGAAAACGATTAAAAACATTAGGTAGATCTATATATTGATAGATAGGCAACAAATATTACTGAGTGAAAAGAAAACTTCTGAATAAGAGGTACCATGTTTACCTTTGGTAAAAGAAGCACACACACACACACACACACACATACACAATGCATGCAGACATATGTAATAGTATATATGTATTGTATATTAGTGCATGTATGCCCACATACATGCACACATCCATACATAGATACATACACAAATTCGTGTGTCTGTAAAAATAAATATATGCATGCATTTACACGCAAAATTCCTGGGCAAATGCCTAAGAAATTTTTAACAGAGGTTGCAGACTAAGGATATGACATGGGTGGAAGTCTAAGTTCACATTAAAAAAAAAATCAGGCTAATGAGTATTTACATAGGAATACTTTTAAGGAATTTTTTTTAAAGCAGAGAAATAAGCACTCCTATGTTTTCCTTGCAAGTTTCCTTGCATTGAAGTTTTCTGTTGGGTGATTCAGTAACCAAGTAATTCAGTAATTAAGACTTTAATCCCAAGTCTTAAAAGGTACTTATTTTTTAAACTAGCGAAACCTCTTCTGGACACTTTTTTAAAAAAAATATTTATTTATTTTTGGGGGAGGGCAGACAGAGAGAGAGGGAGATACAGCATCTGAAGTAGGCTCCAGGTTCTGAGCTATCAGCACAGAGCTCAATGTGGGGCTCAAACCCATGGACTGCGAGATTATGACCTGAGCCAAAGTTGGACGCTCAACCGACTGAGCCACCCAGGCGCCCCTTCTGGACACTTATTTTGAGAAAATATCAGCAAAAAAACTAATAAATTTACATAGAGGCTTATTTTAATATTGCTTATGGTAGTGGAAACCTGGAAGCAATTAAAATGTCTAACCCTAGATTATTACTCAGAGATCTATGAATTTATATAATACACCATACAGGCAGTGAAAATAATGTTTTCAAAAAGTCTTACGCTCTGGGACATTTTGTGAGATACGATGTATACAAAGTAGATATAATCCAGGCCACAGTATGATTTCACTATGTTAAAATATATATTTAACGATAGAAAGATTGGAGGTATGTGTATGAAATGTTATGGTGCTAGGGCGCCTGGGTGGCTTGGTGGGTTAAGTGTCCAATTCTTGATTTCAGCTCAGGTGATGATCTCACGGTTCAAGAGTTTGAATCTCACATCTGGCTCTACGCTGATAGCAGGAAGCCTGCTTTGGATTCTCTCTCTGTCTCTCTCTCTGCCCCTCCCTTGCTAGTGCTTTCTCTCAAAATAAATAAATAACCAAAAAAGAAAAAAAAAAGTTATGGTGTTTACCTCTGGGTGATTACATTATAGATGGTTTTAAATTTTCCTTTGCTTTTCAGGATACTTCATATCCATTCTAAATAAATGCAATATTTTATTATTAAAGTAATTATATTTTATTACACAACAGAATATATTCATTGCAGAAATATTGAAAAATACAATGCTTTAAATGCTTTAAAAAATAAAATGTTTATATATTAATGCACATTAAAACACTCAAGAGTGCACGTACATCTCATGTAAAGCTTCAAGATGCCACAAACTTTCTTTTTTTTCTCTCATTTTCTTTTGTGAAATTTGCAGGCACATGCCTGTTATCATTTGGTACTCTCTTTGTTGAAAATTACCCACCATAATAATAATCAGAGATAATTGCTGTCTAATAATTTTGTCTGTACTTTTATAAATCTTTTTATTACTGTATATTTGGTAAGGAAAAGATTATGGCATATACGTGGTTATTGGTGGCCTTTTTATACTAATCCTCATATCACGAACACATATCCTTAGCAATGTATAATCATTTATAACACAATATATAATTAAGTTTTATTTTGTCTTGTGGATTACCTTAGTTTATTTGCAACCAAGCTAGTTCAGTTGCATACAGGTATATGCAACTTGTATATACTTATGTTGGCTAGTTCAGTTGCATACAAGTATATACTGTTATAATAATACTACCACAGAATTAGAATATCTGTAATGTAATTATTAATAAATCATTGGTTATTTCCCAAAGAGAAAAATTTTAAAGTAGAGTTGATATGTCAAAGAGTGCATCTAATGGTAAGAGTTTTGAGTGACACTGGCAAATTGAATCAGAAAATTCGTAGCAATTTAAAGTCCATGTGCCAGCCTTGCTCTTTACCAAACAGGTATTTCTTAATCAAGGTCAGCCTAACCCTGCACTTTCCAGTGGTCAGTCAACCCATCAGTAAATCATCTATCCAAGAAGTCTTTCGCCACAGTAATCCAACTTACTTCTCTAATGTTTGTTCTAAAAACACACGGTATGCACTAAACCTGGAGATGGAGTTTCAAAGATGACCAAGCTAGCATCTTCTCTTTTTCAGACTCTTCTTAGACTATTATATAGAGATAGATGCACAATTCTCACATGGGTTTTTGTGTGTGGCGTGAGGGAGGAGGTTTTGAGAGTATATGATGGCCCGGTGTAGCAAAGTTGTTCTATTCACTTCATTTTTTTTTTTTTTTTTTGAATCATAATGATATCTATTCAGGCAAGTATTTCTGACTTCAACTCGCTTATTTGACAAAACAGCCATGGGACAGACTAGTAGGTATACTGGCCTATATATGCAGCTATTAAAGTGTTTGCACGTTGGGGCATCTGGGTGGCTCAGTCAGTTGAGTGTCTGACTTAATGTTCAGGTCATGATCTCAGTTGAGTCCCTGCATTGGGCTCTCTTCTGTCCCCACAGAGTCGCTGTCCTCCTCTCTGTCCCTCCCCGACTTGCACGCGCTCTCTCCAGTGCGTGTGCTGTCTCTCTTTCTCTCAAAATAAAATTGAAAAAAATAAAAAATATTAAAGACTATGCTTTAAAAAATAAAATGTTTATATATTAATGCGCATTAAAACACTCAAGAGTGCACGTACATCTCATGTAAAGCTTCAAGATGCCACAAACTTTCTTTTTTTTTCTCTCATTTTCTTTTGTGAAATTTGCAGGCACGTGACTGTTATCATTTGGTACTCTCTTTGTTGAAAATTACCCACCGCTTAACAAACAGTTATTATTTCCTATGCACAAAGCAACAAAAGTAAAATGAAGTCCCTTCACTTAAGAGCCCTCTTTACAGTCTAGCAAAGGAGACAATGGCTAAAAGCTCATATGAGCTCAATCTAGCTAATGCATTAATATAAAAACTGATCAGAAAATTATAATTAGTCATTATCCATGCAACATATATTCCTTGAGCTCTTACTAAGTACCAGGCTCTGTACTTAATACAATCGCAAATAAGAAAACCATAGATGCTTCCATCATGGAGGAAAAGATAAGAGTATCAATTTAAGCAGCTATATATCGTCTCTTTAATAGTGTGGTTTTGGAAGAATTCCCAGGGATTCAGGGAATATATTTTAATCTGTTTATTTTTTTCTAAATATGAGTACTCTGTGTCTGCCTTATGGTGACATTTCAAACTGGAATGTGAAAAATGCAGATAAGTAAATGAGTTTTTAAAGACTAATGTAAGTAAAATGACAGAAATGGAGTTTTCAGGGTCACTTTTTCCTTTTGCTTAATCTTGTGGTAAAGAGAGAATTGGTATTCTTTCCCTAGCTTTAAGATTTTAAAGAAAAACTAGCATATTAAAGCCATGCAATTGGCTGTCATAAGTTCTTAAAAAACACAGCACTATTTGAGTATATGTTAAATTTTTTGGGTTGGGGGGTGTGTATCAAAAGAATGGGTTTGCAATGTGAGATATTATTTTGGAAATAATCCAATGTAAGTAACGTTAGTGCAGATTTTTTTCCCTCTTGTGGAGCTAGATATGTGTACAAGTTGATGCCAGATGTCAAAGGGGACGTCTTAGTGAGCATGTTTTAATGGCGTATCTATCATAGACTTTCTTTTGCTTTACCTATGATCTTTAAAAATTACAATTATTGGGGTGCCTGGGTGACTCAGTCGGTTAAGCGGCCGACTTCCGCTCAGGTCATGATCTCACGGTCCGTGAGTTCGATCCCCCGCGTGGGACTCTGTGCTGACAGCTCAGAGCCTGGAGCCTGTTTCCGATTCTGTGTCTCCTTCTCTCTGCCCCTCCCCCGCTCATGCTCTGTCTCTCTCTGTCTCAGAAATAAATAAACGTTAACAAAAAATTAAAAATAAATAAATAAAAATTACAATTATTTATTTTTTGAATATTACATCAGTCAGTCCTCTGTATATAGCTCTATATAAGGCATTTATTTTTAGAAAATAGTATTCAGAAAATCTGCACTTTCCCTGATGAAAGTTATGCAATTTACTAAGCTCGAATTTATTATAAATTCTTTGCTGAGTGTTATAAATTGCTGCACTATGTTATGAAACTAGTATGAATTTAATAAGTGGACTGACACAAGATTCAGTTTGTAAAACCTAAGTGGAAATAATTGGATTTATTCTTTGTACTTCAATGACAGAGATTAATTGATGAGACAAGTTAGTAATAAAATGAGAAAAAATACTGACCAATCATTAGATTGAAAGAAAAAAAATCCTTGATAATCAACTAGTCTATAGCTTTAATTAAACAGTCCACATTACTAGCTATAACATTTTAAAGCATTACTCTAGTAATTTATTTTTTTTTTAATGCATTGCATCTTAGGAATGGTATTGTAGAAGAGTATCGTTCATGCCTCATTTGAGGGTGTGTTAATGATGTTGAGAAGTAACATCACTAGGAAATTATAAAGGATATCTTTCTTTCTTTGCTGGAATCATTAAAGACTATTTTGGTTTTGGTGCTTACTTCAGAAAAATTATGTCCTGGAATCAAGAAATGTGAGTGTTATTTGTAAACCATTAGATTCTGTCCACAAGAATTACAACTTCATGAGAAGTGGGAGAAGGGGAAGAAAAGGAGAAGAAAATGGCACATGTCGATGAGCTTGCTGGAAAATTGAAAAATTAGGAATATGATGAGCGGTGTGACTTTTCCAATCTATTTTGGCTTTTCAGGTCTCTTGATGTCAGCATGTACAAAAGAGACTGACGAAGTTTAGAAAATGATAGTTGAAGAGAGAAGGTCTTGATCCAGGGGGAGGGTTTGGCAATGGCTAGGCAGACCCGAGCCAAGAGGCCAAAGTTTTTGAAACTATTACATTTTTATAAGGAAGCCCAAATGCCGGCCAAAACAAAGTTGAAATGCCTCAGTTATCTCCCTTGCACACATTTCTAACATGTCCCCCGAATTGACTCTTCTATCTTTGTCATCTATCTGTTAAGGGCTCATATTATTAATTACACGGTCTTACCTAGATAATTTGGGGTAATCTCTCCATCTTAAAGTCAGCTGATTAGTAACCTTAATTACATCTGCAAAGTTCTTTTACAGCAGTATCCAGGATAGACTTTGATTGAATAATCAGGAGACAAGAGTCTTGGGCATCTTGAAAATTCTGCCTCTTGTGGAAAGTGTGATAAAATTCCTAAGGAGTATACACATCAAAGGGACTGTCAAAAGAAGAAACAACAGATATGTAAAAATACCACTTGGGTTGGTAAAAACCACAGTAGAAGATAATGTTTCTTGAAGTTAAAGAGTGAAAAGAATGAATGAATCATGTTGAAATTCTACAGAGAGAAAACCAGGGCACTTAAAAATTAAGAAATCATTCAAGACTTTTGAAAGAGCAGTTCTATGGACTGGTGTGGACATAAGCCCAATTTTAATAGGTTAAGGGATGACTGGAATATTAGAAGGTTGAGCAGGAGAATTTAGAGTCCTGTTTCCAGAAGATTAATGGAAAGATCAGAGACAGTGCTCTTCCAATGGAGATATTTGATGCAACAATACATTTTCTTCAAACTACAAGCTTATACCTCTGAAGAAGCAGCATCTAAAATAAAACTAAGTCCAGTCATCTTCCTCTATTATTTCTTTCAGTGGCTTGCAATATTTAGAGCCACATTTAAAAAGGTGTTATGCAAATTATATCACCACAAACTTTGAAGGACGGCTTTCAGAAGACAAGTCAGATCTCTATATTGATAGGCAGAGAGATTAGGACAAGACTTCTTACTATACACTAAAAGCCACACCAAAAAAAGAGACAAACAACAGTCTTGGGATAAAAACAAACAGCTTGGTTAAACTTTTATCAAAGAGAAATTTTAAGTCTTTATGAAGTCCTCATGATGCTATTTCCAGTCAGGCTTTTTTTTTTTTTTTTTTTTTTTTTTTTTTTGGCTAAGCTCTACACTTTCCCTACATTCTTGTACTTTTTTTAAAGAGGCAACTGATGGTCAGACTCCAGTGGTCCTTCAAAAGTTTGAAGGAGGCAAACAAGATTAAAGCAAAGGCACACAAATGTTCTGGTATGCATTTGCAAGAAGTAAATGGGTGCCATCTGTGAGAAGATTTCATTTGCTGCCTAATTAATTCTTCCATGTTCCCTGGTACACCAATGCAATGCTCATAGATATAACTGGAAAAGGGAACAGATGGCATCTTTCAGTTACCTATTGACTACTGTGATCTCCTTGCTAATTAATCTAAATAAAGCACCCATTATTTAATCTTAAACAAAATTTCCACTGGATAAGGTTTTGAGGTGTCATTAAGAAAATGTTTTCCTTTGTTTTCATTTGCATAAATCATCGTGGTGTTTATTCTGCATTTTGATGACTGAAAGCGGTTGCAGGAACATCCACACCAGTCAGAAGGCTTTCTTCCTCATCAGATGAGGGGATACTCAAACTTTTAATGTCGAAACTCTAATCCAGTGACAACTGTCATAGACTGAGTCTGAATTTTTTAAAATTAACAAAGGGAACCACAAAGAGAATGAAACGTACACTCTTTATCAGAAATGCAAGCAATATTTTGTCAACTAAATCTAAGATTTTGGCTATTGGATATTTGCAATATCAGTTTTAATTTACTTTAATAATGCTAACAAATACTGGTTTTTCTTTTAAAGTTCCTGAGTCTATGGGTTTTGAAAAATATCCTCAACTGATTTTTACCTTTACATTTAAAAATTTTTCTTCTGTGTTGCTTTGATAACATGATCAAGCCTGTCCTCTTGTTCCTCACTATCTTCATTTTCAAAGAACTTGGAAATTACAGCCTCTTCAATTTTGGAAAAGACACTCCCACTTGAAAATAATTTCACACTATTTTTAGTAAGTTATTAAGAGAGATATAGCCTATAGAGAATGCTTAAGAGTTACATAAGAGTTAGTTTCATTTCCTATTACTGGAAAAATAATAAGTTATAATATGAATTATTATGGAAAACCAATTCAATTTAATCTCAAGGAGGTATGATTTTTTTTTTAACTCTAATGAAGCCATTACCATAATGGGAAGGTGCTTCTATCTTTCTTAAAAAAAAGAAAATAAAATAACAAAAAAACATAAAAGCATCTTAACAGTAAACAATTTGAGTTTCTTCCAGCAATGCAAGATGATTTTATATTTGTTGCCCCTAGAACTTCTTCAGTAAGTTGGGCAATTTAAATATCCATTTAGAATACCATGTTTTTCTTGGGAAGTAGCTTGTTGGTAAAGAACGGATTCCTTAGAAGTTCCATTTTTCTTTATAGTTCAATTACAACATTTATCATGCTGTATTGCTATTCATCTTTTTTTTTTTCAACATGACTAACTTTCAGAAGTCTGAGATGTTGGTTCCGGAAGTCAGAGACATGCCCAATTTATCTTTTCTTCCCCAGCATGTAGAGATGTGCTTGGCTCATAGCGGGAATCAATGAATGCTGTCCAAATGAATGAATGATGACGATTGACCTGAAAGAGTGATGATATCATGCAAAACAACCTCAAAGTACGTTTCGTTCAGGAAAAAACCAAAGCTGACCAATTATTTGGCGGACATGGGGGGAACCCACAGTATTTCTCTCAATGAGACAAAAAAAGAAAAAAGAAAAAAATGAAAGTGTTATTCATGTCAAAATGTTCCCCTCCTTTTGTTTCACTCTGGTTTGTATTTCAGAGATGTAACAAACCCAAAGGCAGCTCTTTGTAAAGCTCTTAGCTGGGCATGTATGCTGGTTCCTTAGACAGTGAGGTACAGGTGAGAGAAAGCTTCTCCTTGGCTACCTCTGTCTTGGGCCATTCTGACCTTGACTCGGGGTTATTGCTTCCCTTCATCCCAGCTGGAACAAATGCCAAGCCCCTTACTGCTTCCAACCTAAAATATTTTCTTCTTTCTGATCACAAATCAATACATATCTGAGATCTAGATCTTGTTCTTACTGGATTCTCTAACTACTCGGTTTCCATACATGGGAGTATTTGAAACAACAAAATGTCTGAAAAAGGGGGTACCTTGGCCATAGCTATTGTCTTATTTAATTATTCTCCAAAATTTGCCTCCAATACGCCTGCTAATTATAGCCCAGGCTCTGCTTAAACTTATGCCCTAAGAGGCACTTTGCTACCCACAAAATCCATTCTAGTGCAACTCAGCATCTAATGACATTCTTCCTAATACCAAGCCAGAACATATTATCCTTTTTTAATGTTTATTTATTTATTTTGGGGGGGGTGGGGAAGGAGGGGTGGAGAGAGAATAGGAGAGAGAATCTCAAGCAGGCTCCTCCCTGTCAGTGCAGAGCCCAACACAGGGCTTGATCTCACAAACCATGAAATCATGACCCAAGCCAAAATTAAGAGTCGAATACTTAACTGACTGAGACCACCTAGATGCGCCCATAATATATTATCTTTCAATTTTGTGAGATATTCTCAAAGAGATAATATTATCCATCCAAAGCTATGCCAGCCACATCTGAGGAGGACTTCCTGATGACTTTTGTCATCTGGCGTACCTAAGGAGTGGAAAACATCATGTGTTCAGAGGCGTCCTTCATGCGGAAGGGAAAGGAGAAGCACTTAATACCCAATAAGAATTCATACAAGAGTTTAGTCTTTAGTCTCACCGAGGTTCCTGAGTAGTCCTGTGTTGAGAACATGGAAATGTATATGTAATTTTAATTTTCTCGTGTGCAAACAAAACTGCCATGCAGACATTGCGCGAACAAAATGTGCTCATAATAAAAACTGAATATTAGACGACAAACAGAAAACTGGAAAAATTTTTGTTAAACATTTAAAGCAAAATATTGCTGGAGAGGAAAAAGCCACACACTCTAACAATATTTGAATAGATAAGTGAACAAATAAATAAATGAATCCGTGTGTGAATGAGTGATTGGAGGGAGTCATAGATGGAAGAAATAGATGCAGAAGCGAGAACATTTCAGGCAAAAGCAAATCAAGGGCATGTCTGCGACTTATAAAATGCCTAATTATAGTAGTGTGCTCCACGAGGGGCAAGTCTTTTGCTAACACCACATGGGTCTCTGGCCCAATGAGCGGAGTTAGTGATTCTTGCTACAAATAAACAATAGCCTAATTATAATACTAGAAACTAATAATTTTGAATAATATTTAGTATTTATGTCAGTTGGCTTTTTGAAAAATTGCATTATCAAGTGGAATTTTAATTTAGGCGCTATCATTACCTCTGTGCGTGTGTATGTGTGTAGAGAGAGAGAAAAATTTGTCAAAACTTAATCCTTGCAGTCACCTAAAGAAAATCACTGTCCTCCTGATAGAGTCCTTAGTTCAAGCTACTTTGGGATAGGAACTTACTGATAGGACATTTAGCAGAAAGGAAGCACGTAGCTACAATGCAACCACATTTACTCCGCACAAACTACGTGTTCGTCTTGTAAAATACTTTGTATGCACCATCTCTGAATCTTATCTAATCTTGACAACTCTACCAAGAAGGAATGATTGTTCAGTGTTCTAAATGTCAAACGTGAAACACAGAGAGGTTGAGTAATGGACTGACTTGCCCAAGGTCACCGTTAGTAATGCCCAGCGAGGGTTCGAACCCCAGCGGCCTGATTGTGGAGCCGTAACTTACAAGTGTGATGTCATGATGGCATCATATCTTTGTGAGATAATCAGATCCATCCATTTGAGATGTATGTATCTTTTTACTTTCTACTCCCTTTGCTATAACATTTAATATGGGTTCAGTAAGACTAAGAAAATATAGATAACCTCAAGAGGGTGAGCAAGGAAGGTAAATACTAAAACGTTTCCATACAGATGCTTCAGATTACTTTAAACAGTTGTTTCAAGGCTATTGGTTGCTTCCTATTCAAGGCAGCACAAGAGGCCACAAAGCTTAGAGCTCAGATATGTAGGTGAATAGTTTACTGTACTTACAAGTCAAGAGCCTTCTCCCTTCATTTGTTAAGCTGCAGGCACGATTAACTCTGTGGTATATTAGGAACTACCCACATCACTGCAGCTTCAGAGTGAGTGCTTTCTGGTTGAGCTTTGCACAAGTTTTAAAAAAGCCATTGGGACTGGGTCATCAAAGAACCAGACCGACTGACAAAAACCAAGGGGTAAGCAGGGGCGCCTGGCTGGCTCAGTTGGTTAAGTGTCCAACTTCAGCTCAGGTCATGATCTCACCGTTCATGAGTTTGAGCCCCACATCAGGCTCTGTGCTAAAGGCTCAGAGCCTGGAGCCTGCTTCAGATTCTGTGTCTCCCACTCTCTCTGCCCCTCTCCCACTCACACGCTGTCTCTCTACTTTCTCTCTCTCTCAAAAATAAACAAACATTTAAAAAAAATAAAAAAAAATTAAGGGGCAAGGAAGATCCCATTCAATGATTTGGTTTATGCCAATTCTGGAGAATGTTCCTTAAAAAAAAAAAAAGATTGAGGTGTCTGGGTGGCTGAGTCTGTTAAACATCTGAGTCTTGATTTCTCATCATGGTGACATTAAACCCCACATCAAGCTGGGCTCTGCGATGGGAGTGAAGCCTGCTTAAGATCTTGAGATTCTCTCTCTCGCTCTCGCTCTCGATCTTGCTCTCACTCTCTCTCTGTCTCACTCTCTGTCCCTCCCTCCCCCCTCTCTCTCTAAGAAAAAAGACAAGACAAGAAAAGACAAGACCAGAAAGGATCTTATGAGGAATGGTTTTTCACCTTAAAAGCAAAACAAAACAAAACATGGGCGCCTGGGTGGTTGGATTGGTTAAGCGTTCAACTCTTGATTTCATCTCAGGTCATGATCTCATGGTTCATCTCTGTGCTGACAGGGCAGAGCCAACCCCTTCCCTGCTTGTGCTCTCT
Organism: Acinonyx jubatus; assembly: GCF_027475565.1. NCBI lineage: Eukaryota > Metazoa > Chordata > Mammalia > Carnivora > Felidae > Acinonyx > Acinonyx jubatus. The sequence continues at coordinate 128,666,506 of NC_069386.1, read as the reverse complement.
CTCTCTCTCTCTCTCTCTCTCAAAATAAGTAAATAAACTTAAAAAAAAGCAAAAAACTAAGCAAAAAATTCCCAATCAAGAACAAACCTTGAACAATGTCTGGTAGGTGGAAAGGGGTCAATAAATATTTCCATTGGATTATGAAAGAGAAATAATTCAACTCAGTCTTGAGATGGTAGAGTGATATAGGAAAGAATGAAAGAATTTTTGCCCTTCCAGATTCCACTCTTCTCCTGTTTTAAGATTTTGGCAATTAGAAGAAGCAATTGATTCATTAATATACTTTGGAGGGAAACATAATAACTAAATATCGCTAGTACAGCTTAAAATGATAACATAGGAAAATGCATTCATATTATAATTGAGCAAATAGGGAAAGTCATCTCTGAGTATTCAGTTAAATTCCCCAACTTTGGTTAAGGCATCATGGTTGGACCAGTGAAGAACAAAAAGAGAAATGAGACATGTTTCAGGCCCTTAATATTATAAAACCTTGAATAATTGAAAACATTATGCAACTATGGTGACTGTTTCATCTGATTCTTTTTTTTTTTAACGTTTATTTATTATTGGCAGACAGAGAGAGACAGAGCATGATCAGGGGAGGAGGAGAGAGAGGGGAGACACAGAATCTGAGGGAGGCTGCAGGCTCTGAGCTGTCTGCACAGAGCCCGGCGCAGGGCTTGAACTCACAAACCGCGAGATCATGGCCTGAGCCAAAGTCGATGCTTAACCAACTGAGCCACCCAGGCACCCCTGTTTCATCTGATTCTTTAAAAAAAATCAACTTGTAATGAAAGTTAAGACTTTGCGTCCATCTGAAGTCCAATTAAAATGACAGATCTGTAGTTTCAGTTGCAAAAGAGGTACAAAAGGGATATATAAACACACTGTTTTTCCAAAACTGCAAAATCCATCTCCCATTTAGGTACCCAGCTTATTAAACTTTTGGATGATTAAGCCAAAAAAGAATTAGAAACAGCAGTTTCCTTTTGTTTCTGTAGCAAATCCTTAATAACATTTTTATAGCTTGTCGAAAGCAATGGCTTAAATCCTACTTTATCTCAACATTTTAGTTTGCCTGTCTGTCCATTTATATATACTCCAGTAAATATCCATCTTCAACATTGCTAAAGATAAACTACTTGTATCCCCATCTTATTCTTCATAAGAAATTCCAGATATTGCCACAAATAAAAGGGAAAAAAAAGAGTTACGTATGATAGTGGTGTGTTAGATACTATTCAATGTATATCTAAACCATTAACAAGCAAATGGAATATAAACAAATCAATAACAGAACCTATAAAAGCATGAAAAAGCAGGACATTAGTGCTTAAAGAATGTTCTTGTCATTGTATTACTGGTATCTACTACAAATACGCGCCCTAGGGAGTAGTCAATTTACTTTTATTGCTGTTGTTATGGGTTGACTACTCCAAGTGAAGAATTCAGAAGCAACTGAAGGAGGAAGCCTTTTGGAGCCAAGTCTCTGGTGCTTTGGTGAGGATTATTATAAGGTGAAATGCGAAAATCACAGCAGTTGCTATGTATGATGCCACAACATTCCAGAAAATCCTAGGGACTATCCAGAAAATTTTGACTGTCTGCACCTAAGATTTTCATTCATCTGAAGACTTATACGCATTTTCCAAGGATTTCCACCACGCGTCTTAACCCTCAATGCAACCCAAGTGGAATCTGCAGTTAAATAATGTGAATGCACTAAGACCATACTAAGATAAGGTGACTTTTTGAGAAGACTCATCCGATCAAGCGGTAGAACAAGTAAAGGACATAACAGGCTACAGTTCTTCCTGCAGCTTACTATTGGCTTTCTTCGTCTTCAAATTATGGTTTTGTTTTCCTTTCTTGTTTTTTTATGATCAAATCAGCTGGTTGGGAGTCTTATCTAGTAAGGAAGTCCATATGTTCTCTTTTAAGTAGTCTACGAGAGAAGGGAAGCCAGCAAGAGTAGATAAAGAAGGCCAGCCAGATGTCTGAGGTCGGATATCCCCGTCTCGTACGCTTTTGGCTTCTGTACTCTTGTTTGCCTCTTGAATCAGCCAACTGCCTGTGTCAACGATAGTGCTCCCCCCTTTCTTCCTTGATCCCCTGCAATCCCGCCCACTGTGCAGCCAATAGAAAGTTTCCAAGTACCCGGAAGTTAGCCAGGCATAAAAGAAGGCCAGCGCCAGGGCTCGGAGCTCAGCCTTTGGAGGTGACTGCTGGGCCGGCACCAGGGCGAAATAAGCAGTCTTTTCTGATTCTCCACGTGTGTGTGTCGCTTGTCTCTTCCTGTGTGCTGAGTACTTGCTGTAACATGAGCTCCAGGTAGTTCTGTCAAGGCTATGTAATTGTCATTAAGCTTTAGCAAAGGGCTCATAATAACAAGAGTTCATGCTGGGTTCTGTTCATACTGATCCCTCTCTCTTTCATAGGGGCAACATTTTCTGCCTTTGACATTCTAGGTACATTAGAGCTGGGGCTGCCAAACAGAATACCAAAGATTAGATGGCTTAAAGAATTTATTTTCTCACTGTTCTGGAGGCTGGAAGTCCAACAGCGAGGTAACGTGAGGGGCGGTTTCTGGTAAGACATCTCCTCCAGGCTTGTTGAAGTTCCCCTTCTCCCCGTGTCCTCACAGGGCCTATTCTCTGTGCATGTGATGAGGTTTTGGAGTGATGGTGGGGTTCAGAGCCAACGGCCAAGAAAGAATTCTTGAAGATGTCTTTGGTGCTACAAGCTGTTTTTTATTAAAGCATGGGCACAGGACCTGTGGGCAGGAAGAGCTGTGCTATAAGTGTGAGGGGTGAGCGTGCATATATCATGGAATTGGGGGAGATAAAGTCAAGAGAACGTTCCTAAAGGGATTTTCAGATGTTCGAAAAGGTTGCCTCAGCTTGCTTTATGTTCCTTCATCACATGCATCAAGAGCTATCTTTGGCGTTCTTTTCTCTTCTTAGAGTGAGAAGAAGAACCTAGGGTTCCAACGCACTCATGGTAGTGATGCTGGGATAGTTTAAGTATTTGAAGGAAATAGTGATACTTAGGATTTGTTATACGATACTGCTTCAAGGTAGTTCACAGTTGCAACATTAGCTGCACTGCATTCCTTTCAACGGAGTCATTTCTTTGAGAAGGTAAGTCCTTGGCGGTTGCTGTGATTAAAAAGCAAGAACCACGTGGAAATTGATGTGCAACAGGAAATGAAGGTGGTGGTTTCCAATCTGATTCCAAGGTTGGAAAATTGTGCAGTAACCAACAGGTAGACACATATCATTAGTAATTAGTAATTGTGGATAAGAATGAAATAGTGTGAGTTTTTTCTTTTTGTCCAGTTTTTCCATTTTCTTAAGTCAGAGGTATTTTATATCAGTGGTTGTTTAATTTTAGAGTACAAAAGAATCCCCTGGCGGCGGGGGGGGGGGAGGGGTGGTGATTGCTGGGATACAGATTCCCAGGTTCAACTCCAGGGGACATGGATACAATATCTTGGGATGGGACTCAGGAACGCATATTTTAACCAATGAATGATTCTAATGTCTGTATATCACACTCTGAGACACAATTTCTACATGTTGACCTTTGTTTTTAGAACTTTAAAACTGTTTTAAGAGTGGCTTTGTATTTCTAGATGTACCTTCCTCTGCTCCCTCACTTTTTTCCCTGTTTCCCATGTAGGGTGGGGAGCATCGGACCTTGTTGACTCCAATGTGCCGCATGAAAAATCTCCATTGCATTGTGCCATCAAGCCATGGTAGTGACAAAACACTTCTGTCATTTCTATTTCCCAGTATATAAAGTCAGTGCCCTAATAGAGACCTGTAAGCCCTGTCTGAGACAATGTGGCCAGCAGATTACTTTGTGGTGTCACTGTTTGCTCAGCATCTGAGTCACTCCCTGTAGTACACAATATGGTCTTCCTTTCCATTCCCCTGAAGGTAAACAACTTGACTAAATTGGAAAGACACGCAGAGAGTGACAAGAGGAGCATGTTGCTCAAGCTGCCTGCTCCACAAAGCTGCCGACTTGGTAGCTCTGGATTCTTCAGAGTGGATTTTTTTTTTTTATTTGACAGCCTTCTGCCTGTATGGCACAATATTTATCTTGCAAGATTGCTCCTGTTTATGTCAAAACAAATAAACATCAAGAAAGAATCCAGCACAGAAGAAAATGACAAGAACAGATCCCTCTCAGAGTACACATAGGAGGCTGTACTTCTGATTACATTTCTGGAGGCAGTCGTTGGAAGCTTCGAGAAATAGGTGATATTTATGCAGTAAATTGGTTCTGAGCTTTGCTTCTTCTGTATGCTGTCCAGTTGTAGTTATGGTTGCTGTTTTATTGCTTTTTTCTTTACAAAACCATGTTTAAAAATTACATATTCCTATAATTCAGCCATTTACCCATTCTTGTATTATTTCTCAGTGCCTTCTATGTGCCAGACATTGTGTTATTTGCTGAGAAACAACAGTGAATGAAATTGACAAAGACTTTGCCCAATACAGAGTTAATTGAACATATACAATATACCAGGGCCTCTGGTTAATGCTTTAAAATGTATTTTCTCATGTACAGCTCTTGATAATCTAAAAGGTAGGTTCTAATGTTCTAATGTTACCTCTATGTTCTGACTGAGAAAACTAGGACTTAGCGTGACGGCTGGACGTGACTGTGATCACATGGCAAAATGGAAGATACACATTGCAATCATGGTGATTTAAATCTAAAGAATAAATGATTGATTAGTGGATTCTGAGAAATACATTATTAGCAGAAACTAAATTGCCACTTTTTCCTGAATTACTTATTCTTTTTTTCCTAATGTTTATTTTTGAGAGAGTGCAAGTAGGGGAGAGGCAGAGAGAGGGGGACAGAGGATACAAAACGGGGTCTCTGCTGACAGACAGCAGTGAGCTCGATGTGGGGATCAGACCCACAAACCACGAGATCGTGACCTGAGCCAGAGTTGGACGCTCAACCAACTGAGCCACACAGTGCTCCTGAATTATTTCGTCTTTATCAGCTGACAAATCCTAAGCCAAAAGAATGGATCTGAGGTGGTTAATTTTAGACCCTTGCATCCTGGAAGAATGGATAGGGGCAGAACATGACGGAGATTGATGGATGAGGAGTGCATATCTAGAGCCTTTACAAGGACAATACATCAATCCGTGGTGCGTGCTTGTATTTCAGCCCTACAAAGCGTTTAACAGAAGTATCACCCTTTGAAAATGTCTGGCTCCACCCTTCCTATGGAACTGATGTGATGAGAAGTCATGTGTTCTTTTCTTGCTCTTCTCCAACGAAGGAAAACTGAAGAGGCAACAATTTGGTGGGGGTTAAATTTGTGGCGGGAACAATATCAAGTATCGCACCTCGAATTATGATCTAGTCCTTGGAGGAAGGTCTAGTTGGGAGATAAAAATGTGTGAGCTCTCTGGAGGCGGTTGGAAAATCAAACCCTGAGGTGTGGTTGGCACAGTGTTGAGTACAAGGAACACAGACATCAGAAAGTCAGGGGATATTTCTAGATTTGCTCTATTCCATTCTGTGATAGGTTGTCAAATTTTTAAGAGCATTCTCTTAAAATGCCTCGTAAATTATATGGTACTACACAAATGTTAATTTTTATTTGCAATGATAAATGACAAAAAGACCTTTTTGCATTACATGGTTCCAAGAGACAGTTTAATGAGGGGACTTAGAGAAGATAAAGTAGGTGATGTAGGAGAGGTTTCGCCCAGTTGAAGAACGTTTAACACATGGAGAGAGTGGGGTACACAGAGTCCTCAGCGAGGGAGTGCTCCCAAGATCCAGGACCTTGACCTGCCATGCTTCCTCCTCCGTTGTTCTTCATAAAGCTTCCAACAGGCTAAAGCTGCTGTGAGTCTCACTGATAGCATAAGTTTACTGTTTTATTCATTTGTTTGTTGAGCGAATATTTATTAATCACTGATGACATCCCAGTTAGTCTGTTAAGCACTTGTGACAAACTAGACATAAGCCCTTCTCTCAGGGGGTGCAGAAATCTAGTGAGAAAACATCCTACTTTAGATGGGGTCCAGTGAGAGGCCCTTCTGGGCAGGGAGGAAGTGGGTATTGAATATGAAATGGGAGCCAGAGCAAAGTGTGATGGCAATAGCAGGAGAGAGGAAATGGGAATGGAGAGCCAGCAGGAACAGGAAATGCAAGCACCCTTGATGGGGAAGGGTCTGGCTCTGGAGACTTCTGTGAACTGTCAGAAGGCAAGTTTCAGAATGAGGAAATAAGAGAACCCAGAGCTACAAGAGGGCAGTGGCAGAAGGTGAAAGGTAAGGGGTCAGTAATGCAAGACTGTACAGAAAATTGAATTTTGCATTAGTTCCCTCTTGCCATGTAATAAATCAGCACTGATTTCACAGCATAAACCAGGACCCATTTATTATCTCACAGTATCTGTGTGTCAGAAATCTGGGCACAGCATATCTCTACTAAATCTTCTGTCCCAGGTCTTCCAAGGCCAATCTCAAAGTGTCCAATAGCTGTGTTCTTATGGGATGTTCTGGGGAAGAATTTGCCTCCAGGCTCATTCTGGTTGACGACAAAATTCAGTTCCTTACAGTTAATGAACTGAGGTCCATTTTCCTTACTGACTGTGGGCTGGGCAAAGCCTGTACCTCTGGTTTCTGCATGTAAGCCCTTATCTCAGAACCCCACTTACAATCTCTCTTTCTCTTTTGCTACCTCTCATTCCGCTTCCAGCTGGAGAAAGTTTTAGGCTTTTAAGGGCTCAATGATCAGATTGGGTCATCCTGGACGATCCAGGATGATCTTACTATTTAAAAATCCATACTTTTACTCACATCAGCAAAATCCTTTTTGTCATGCGAGATAGTTACAGATTCCAAGGATCGGGTTATAGAAATATTTGAGAACCATTATTCTGCCTTCTTCGGGATTCACCGAAGTTAAAAAGATAAGTGAAAGCACTTAGCAGAAGATGATTTTTTTCTTTAATGTGAATTAATGAAACTTGACAAATGGCTGAATTTAGGCTTATATCATCCGTGCTGTGACTGGCAGTGTGTGTTCAGCAAAGACAGCCTTGAGTATTGAGGAGGGGAAGGGTCATGCTGTCTTTCTGGCCATTGTGGACCCTCCACTGACCTGGGAAGTGATGGGTATGGTCAGACATCATGAAGTCCATTCGTCGAGAGAAGGGCTAACGGGGTAGGCAGTGAGTAGTGAAGAATCCACCTCGCCCATTCCCAGTGCTGTCAGTTGGTGATTTGCCTGATACCCTTTGAAAGTGATTTGAAAATTATGTACCTCCTTTCATATTTGCAAGTTGACCTCTACAATTTTTCCTAATTAAATACTGAGGAACTCTATGGTTCTGTCATATTATAAGCATGAATATTTTTAAATAAAATTGTTATATCATGTCTTAAAAATATAACCAATGGACCCTAATCAGAATTACTATAAACCCACAGTGATCTATTAAAAATAGATGAACAAGCTCTATTTTAACATTTGCCTTTATATCTTAACTGTCTTTCCATACATATCTCCATTACCATCTCCACTGAAATTTCATCCTAAATGTATTTTTATGCTTAAAAGTTTACTCAACGGGTGCCTAGGTGAAGTTTACTCAATGGGTGCCAGTGGGTGAAGCGTCTGACTTCAGCTCAGGTCAAGATCTCGTGGTTTGTCAGTTCAAGCCCTGCATCGGGTTCTGTGCCAACAGCTCAGAGCCTGAAGCCTGCTTCTGATTCTGTGTCTCCTCTCTCTGCTCCTCTCGCTTGCACTCTGTCTCTCTCTCTCTCTTCAAAAATAAATAAACATTAAAAAAATTTTTTTTAAAGTTTACTCAAGCCATTAAATATGTGTATATAATATTTTAGAAGGCACTTTAAAAATATTCCTCTAACCATAGGTTCTAAATATTTTTTATATGTTTTTTAAAAAATGTATTCTGTCTTGGGTATCATTACAATTATTATTAATAAACATTTGCTCCAAACACCATAAATAAAGTAAATGTCATAAATAAATTTTAAACATTAAAATAGTAAAAAAAATGCAGCTATTAATAAGTGAGTATTTAAAATAACTTACTTTCTATATTCATTAATACATATGTTTGACTACTGAAATAACATAAGACACTATCATTTTTAAAAATCTATTTTATGTTTTATAGATAAAAATACTGAGTAATCTTGTTCCATTAATAAGTAGAGGGAATGAAAAGATAATGTCCATCAAAAGCAAAAATAATTTGTTACTTTGTATCCAAAGGCTTTACTAAAATTAATCAAATAAACATTTTATCTGTGAGGTTTTCACCTGGAGACACCTTGTTTAACCTAATATACTATAACGAATTGGGAAATAATTTTTATTATTTATGTATTTTCACCTTTGCTAACATTTTTTTCCTATTTTATAAAACGTGTTTATTTTGTAAGTGCTTTTGAGGTGAACAAAACCACATAAGGGAGGACTTGTCCAGTGGTGGACAGTGTGGTCATGCCGCCATTTTGGAGTATTGGTCAAAAACTTTGATAAGTGCTTCTTGCTCTAGAATTCCCTCGCTGGTTGACTTAGGCAATGATGGGCCTGCATAACTGTTCCCATTCTTTGTAGCCTCAATCCTGTTTCCTCAATCCCTCCTCCTTACAGATGGATTCCAGTGAAAACATCTGGAATCCTAGCCTTCTTCTGCTTCTGGACAATCCCACTTGTGGCAACTTCAATACAATTTTGTCAAAATGCTGGGCTTTGAATTTAGGTCTATTTATGGAATATGTCTATCTCTATTTTTAAAATAATTTCAAAGATTTATATTTTTTTAAATTTTTTTTCAACGTTTATTTATTTTTGGAACAGAGAGAGACAGAGCATGAACGGGGGAGGGGCAGAGAGGGAGGGAGACACAGAATCGGAAACAGGCTCCAGTCTCCGAGCCATCAGCCCAGAGACTGACGCGGGGCTCGAACTCACAGACCCCGAGATCGTGACCTGGCTGAAGTCGGACGCTTAACCGACTGCACCACCCAGGCGCCCCTTAAAGATTTATATTTTTAATTAAATCTCTATACCCAATGTGGGGCTCAAACTTAAAACATCCTACTTGTTAGTTCTTAAATACTCTTTGATTATATACTTTATTGTATTATTATTATTTAACTAATGGTAAATAACATATTAGTTCATCTTGTTTCATGCCTTTATACAAACTATATATAAATTTTATTAAATCTTCAGTATCTTATCTTATTTTTGATACTTTATTTATTAGATTGGTTTTTATAATTTACAACATCGAGATCAAGAGTCACATGCTTTACTGACTGAGCCAGCCAGGCACATCAGATGTCTGTTTTTAACCAAATGGTTAGCCAGTCCAGTTTGAAAAAAATTACCTACATTCTGTGTGAAAAAGTCTTCCTTCATTTTTTTATTTCAAGTAAGCACATTAAAACATTTGTTAAGAAGTGTTATTATTTATTTTATATATTTTTATTTTTTCTAATTTTATTTATTTATTTATTTATTTTGAGAGAGAGAGAGAGGGAGACAGAGAGAGAGAGCATGAGGGCACACAAGCAGGGCAGGGGCGGAGAGAAACAGAGAATCCCATGCAGACTCCGCACTCTTAGGCAGAGTCCACGGGGCTCAAACCGGCAAACCGTGAGATCGTGACCTGAGCAGAAACCAAAAGTTGAGTGGGACGCTTAGACTGAGCCACCCAGGTGCCTCAAGAAGTTATTTTTTGAAAGCACAGAAAATCAACTGATAAATGAAGTATTAAAAATAAGATAAAATACTGAAGATTTAATAAAATTTATTTATAATTTGTATAAAGGCATGAAACAAGATAAACTAATTTGTTAGTTACCATTAAATAATAATAATACAATAAAGTGTATAATCAAAGGAGATTATTTAGAAACTAGCAAGTAGGAAAAAAGTATACTTTTGGTTACTCTGTATTCATGTGTTGAATTCTTATGTTTAGCTTCAGAAAATGATTAAATATAAATTAAATATAAAAATAAGAATATATGTTTTAAAGACCATATTGATAAATATGCATTTAATAGAATTTATATGATGCTAAACATTGATTGGTCCAAAAGTTTGCATATAATTTTACCTTTTGTGAGGAGGTAAATACATATGAAACATTTTATAAAATGAAATAAAGATGGACTGTATTTGGAAGAAATATTTTACAATACAACTGATAAAATACATTTTACCTATTTTAGCAATGCACAGCAAATATGAACAAAATATTGATAATTTCTCACCTACAGATTTTATATAGAGTATTTAAAAATATTTTGCAGTTAGTCCTTCAAGGTATTCTGGTTACATTTAAAATATTCAGCTTTATACACTTCTATTACTCTGGATGTTTGAAGGAAATTTTGTTTACAGCTAATGACAAGTTCTAATGATGGAGATTGAAATAGTTGAAAAGCATTGCTTATGCTTAGGGTAGATCCATGTTTTATAAGACCCTAAAGTTTATACAAACTTTATGGGTGGCTTTTGAAAGAAAAATGATACAACAAATATAGCTATAACTGAGAGTGAGCGTGAAAGTATTTAGCCTGAGAAAAGAAGTCATAACAAATCACAAACTTTAAAAAGGTGACAGCACAAAGATCACAAAATCCAGATATGTGTCATGGTATTTTTCTTAATTAACTGCCTGTCATGCCTCTATAATTACTTTTTCTAAATTATCTGTAAACTCTTTGATGACTTCTTCATAGGAAAAAAATTGTGGTATTTGCTCTATAAAGAAAACAGAAAGATAATTCAGTCTTTACTGTCATTGGTCAAAATTTAACTTTTTCACGCAATAATTGGGTTGTAAAAAGGTATGTGAGTTTACTTATAGACACGTGCGTATTGAGTCCTGTTTTAAGATTGAGATTAATAAATGCAGATTTCCTGATAAATTTTATTTCTTAGACTCTCATTAAAAGGAAAAAAAAGGGTACCTGGGTGGCTTGGGCGGTTAAGCATTGGACTTTGGCTCAGGTCATGATCTCGCGCTCAGAGTTCATGACATGCGTTGGGCTCAGAGCCTGGAGCCTGCTTTGGATTCTGTCTCCCTCGTTTTCTACCCTTTCCCCGCTAGTGCTCTCTCTCTCTCTCTCTCTCTCTCTCAATGATAAACATTAAAAATTTTGAAAAAAGAAAAAAAAAACTTGCAGTTTTGATTATTTTACGCTAAATTTTCTTGAAAGGTGAGAACTTGCATAGTAACCATTTGTGGGTAAGAACTGACTCTTTGGTTTATAATCTTTCAAGTCTGATGATTGGAAGAATTTTCTTTAGACCAATTTGGCTCTGTATAGTTCAGTCCTTACTCCTTCTTTTCCACCCACGTATTTCCATGTCCTTAAGGGCAAGTTCACATCATGATCTTACATGTACCCCTGGATGACATGAATCCGTACAGAGGATGGGCAAAGATCTCCCAGAATCCATTCCACCACCAGACTGCTGGCAAAAATGTAACTGTATACAGATGTGGTTGCAAACCACATAAATACTTCCCCCTAATGCTGGACCCGATCCCCAGCTCAACTGTCCTTGGATAGATCCTAAAAATGTTCACAGCCCATCGAACACTAATCCACATAAGGTGAAGGCAAGTTTGTATAGACATGATAAATGATTTTACCAGATTAATTTAATAATTTTTACAGAAACACATGACTCTGCGAACACATTTCCAGGGCCTTGCAAAGGCTCCTTGCCAGCGAAGATCCTTGATGCTTAAGCTTCAGTAGCTTTAAGGTAAACCCACATATGTTTATGCTTAAATAAATGAAAATATTTATTTTAAAGCTCAATATTTCCCATCAACGATTTGTGCTTTGTTCTCAAGGGGTTTGTCTCAAGAGAGATGCATTATTTCACAACAGTGGTTTTGGTGGGTTTTGTTTTGTTTTTGTTTCTGGTGGGAAGGGAGATGGGAGAATTCAAGCTGTGAAATAAAAATTGTCACTACTCCCACAATCTTATTTTACTGTCTATTTATCTTAGTTCAGAATATTCGGAGTCCAAAATGCCCATGTGAGAAGAAGTTTTGCTGCTAACAGTAATGCTATAAGGCCGGAAAAGGCTGGAGGAATTTTGTAATGTCTTGATTCACTATTAAAGCTTTCACTATGTCCCTTTTGGGGGAAAGTGATGCTTTTTTGTTGTTGGTGTTTCCCTTTCTTTCTCCTTCCTACCTTCCTCCCATCCCTCCTTCCCTCCCTTCTTCCCTTCCTTCCCCCCTCCTTTTTCTCCCTCCTGGCTTCCTTCACTGGAAGGGCTAATGTGAATTTTGAGGCTTTCTCAAGTTAGCCTTTAGGGAAGTCCATGACAGTTTGGAAAGCAATCTTCTGAAAACTTTCAGAGCACCTGCACACTTTGAAGATCCTTTGCTATTGCATTTTGAATCATTTTGCTGGGGACGAGGAATTGGGCAAGCTTTTCCCCTAAAGGGTCACATAGTAAATATATTTGGTTTTGTGGGTCATAGGTTTCTGTTGCAACAACTCAATCCTGCATTGTAATGCGAAAGCAGCCATAGACTACATGTAAATGAATAGGCCTGGCCGTTATTCCCAAAAATTTTCTTTACCAAGGGAAGCAGTAGGCTGGATTTGGCCCCTTGATCTCTGGTGTGCTGACCAACCACAGCCACCGGCTGCTAAACATGTCTGATAACAAGTGGAATCCTAGGCCAACACTTGGAGAGATACCATTGTTAAGTTCCTCAGCATTTAAAACTAGCACTGACTTTTGTTACACAACCAGCCTAGGGCCCATTGGTCAGTGATTGCCAAAATAAACATCCCCAAGAAGTAACTCTGCAATGTTTGTGGCAGATTCAAGAACGTATACCACACTAGATAGAAATCACAGTCTATTCTAATGCTTTTCCAGAATCTGAGGTTTAACAGGGCTCAGTTAGAAGAAATGTGTTGAGACAGAACTTGTCGCAGTTTGTAAAAGTTGCATAAAATGGCAAGTCAGACTAAAAGTACTACGGATCCTCAGTACTCCCTCAATACCTTTTGTAGAGGTCAAACACCATCAATATCTATTTCAACTTGCACACGGTTTCATCCCTGCCACCCAGCACCCCCCCCCTTGGTTTTTTTTTTTGTAACACAGGTCACTTATAAGGAAGTCCTAGAGAATTCCCCATTCACCAGCTGGAGCTCTGTTTATATGGTAACAAAAATGCACCAACCAGAATAGGATCACATCTCCATAAAAAGCCTGCTGTCTAAGGGAAGCTGAAATGGGATAATTGCAAACACAAAAGAAGAGAGATTCTGGCAAAAATGACAGAACCGTGACAGTGATGACTTGGCCCAAGAGGATCTTTAAGCTTTGAAATTGTGCCAGATGTCCCTGCAGGACCGTGCATGGGGAAAGCCATCCGTATCCCATGGATCAGGCTGGCAGGCCACGGGAATCAGGGCTTTAAACCAACTTCAAGCCAAGGAAGCTGCATTGCAAATAGTCATAGACTCTTGGGGCAGAAATGGTGTAGATGCTTGGCACGGGAAGGATTATCAATTCAACCTTAACTTTTTACTTGGACACACAGGCACATCATAATCTATTGTTGAAATTTTTCCCATCATGTTTTGGGGGTTTTGATGCTCAAAAGAAAGGACTTATTCTCTCTGAGTTACCTGTTCTATGCTAGCGTTTTGGTCATATTTTATGATCTGAGATTGGATTTCCATTGGAGTGGGTCCATGCGAAAGATAAGAAAAAGAGTGGCTATACACTATGCTTTCTTTTCTGTAACACAATTTTAATTTGTATAATTATTTTAAAAACAAACATAAGGGGTTAATAAATCCTATTAACCACATGAAAGAATATACCCAATTACACCTGGTTTTTAAAATATAAATCTCCTGGTTCCACTGGGAGTTTTATTTTCTAAATCTAAGCTATAATAATCACTGCTGAACCAAGTCCCAAGGCTCTGTTCAGAACTAAGAAAGAGTTAACATTTGTTGAGCACCTACTATGCGCCTGGCACCATTTTAAGCACATTACTGGATATAATTGATTTAATGCTCACGTCAGCTTTAGAGGTGGCTACCATTGCTATGCTCAGTTCACAGATGAGGCTCAGAGAGTTTTGCAACTTGCCAAAGGTCACACAGCTGGACATGAAGGGTCAGGGTTGGAATCCAGGCAAGTTACGTCCAGAGCCTGCTGTCTTAGTCAGTATGTCCCATTTCCTCTGAGTATTTTGTTTTAGAATTTTGTTTAGTGTTTTGTTTTAGAATTGATACCTTCTAGATAACTTCATAATCTCTGGTTAACATTTAGCTAAAGCCTTTGCCTGAACTACACAATCCTTCCATTTATTTAGAAATTAATTAGAAAGCAAACGTTATTTGCCTTCTCTGTGTTATCATCAGAAATACAACTTCCTAAATCTTTCTAGTAAAGAAGTAGCCAAAAAGAAATCTGAAGGACAGAGAGGAGAAACAGATGGGGGCGGGGATTTGGGGGGGTGGAAAGTGAGTGAGAGAGAGAGAGAGAGAGCACTCAAAATAAATTTGTGTATGTGCTAGCATGAAACCTCCCCTGGGTTGTCTTTTTCCAATTAGAAGAGACTTCTACAGCTGCCAGGCCACCTCTGTTAACCCCAGCTTGATAGCTCTTTGAAAACCAGTCTTTTGTTATCCTTAATCTACATGAAATAGTCCCTCAGCTCCCCTAACAAGGAACAGGACCAAATTCAGGGCTGCTTCCTGATACCTGGCTTGCTATGAAAAGGCTTGAAGTTACAGAAGGCAAGTTTACTCCGTCCTAAGCTTGACAACCTCACCAGGTTCTAAAACAGTCACAGAGTTAACTCACAACAGTTATGGAGAAAGCTCATCTCTGGAACAAAGAAAGGCTGTTCTTCCTCCTATGCTCCTGAGGCGAATGGGTTAATGCTCCCATCATCTGCTTGCCCTCCCCAAGCATTGTGTAAGGGGAGGTTTCCAAGATTTCCCCTTGATCCTCATGGAAGACGTCCATGCAAGATTTTGTAACTTGCAAACCTTTTCTGTCTCCTTCTCTGGACTCCGTGCTGAAGTGGGGTGTATGGAAGGTCATTGGAACAACGATTCTTGATTCTCAACGCATCACAAGATGGATGACTGTTACAATTTAAAAAAAAAAAAAAGAGGACAATAGTGAGTGTATGTCTCTTTGCCCGTTTTGCAGTTAAAAGTTGTATTCAGTTCCTGAGGCTATCACAACAAATTGCCACAAATTTGGTGGCTTGAAGCAACAACAATTTGTCCTAGAGTTCTGGAGGTAAAGAGTTGGAAGTCAGAGTATGGGCAGGACCCTGTTCCCTCCAAGGTCCTGAGGGGAGAATCCTTGCTATCTCTTTCTAGAAACTTCTGGTGGTTGCCCACAATCCCTGGCCTTCCTTGTCTTCTGGCTTCATCACTCCAATCTCTGCCTCATCTTCATTGGTCTTTTCCCCCTGTTGTTTCTGCTTTTTTGTTTTTGTCACTTCTAAGGACCTGTTATTGCTTTTAGGGTCTACTTGAATCCAGGACTAGTCTCCAGATCCTTACCTTAATGACATTTGAAAATGGCATTGGGGAATTGGCAATCCAATTCCTTTCCCACGTTTTCATAAAAATGGTCCAGGCGATCAATCACAGTCTGGAAACCACGTGATTAGAAACTTTCTAAAGTGGTTTCCTATCTGCAAATGAGGTAGTCTTTGATTTTCATATCTTTGACTTTCAAATAATTTTCACTTCTATAGATAATATATGGGTACCTCTAAACTCCTTTTCAAAAACCCAAATCAGACTCTCTTATACCAGAAAACCAACCAATTATTTCAAGCTATTCCACAGTGACACTGCCTGCCATCCAGGTGTCAATGGGGACATTTTGTCATCTTTTTACACTGTAGGGTTTGTAGAATTATGTGAACATTTTATTGTGTTTTGATTTAACATTTTTTTTAACAATTCTGTTTTTGAAATAAGAAAGTGAAGATAAGAATTGGTCTCCAACATAATATAACTGAGATGTAGGTAAAAGTATTAGGTGGCCTATGATGGGGCCTCGTTAACCTCAACTGGACACATACCAGACTTGAGGCGAATGGATGTGAGTTAAATTTGAGGGAAAATGAGAGTTAAAGACTGTATATGAGTGGTGGAAAATAGCATCAATGGCTATACCTACAAAGTGAGTCGTGGCTGCAGGTGCATCATGCATTTGAGTAAATTTATTTTCTTCCCTAAAACTTCCATTTCCGTGATCTGACATGTCTGAGGGCTCTATTATGGTATGAAAATCGAGGACTTTCTGTAGTTGGAGTCATAATTCTGGGAACAGGATTAGCAGTAACAACAGCAGGTCTAGTATCAGACTTCGTTAAAAACAATACAATCGCAGAAAAAGTAAAGTAATTTTATTGTATTATATTAAATGTGATGACACACACATTGTTCTATACATGTTTAGCTCCAGAGAGACGTCAATTATTTTCTGCATTGTGGTACAGTCTTCATTCTACAATAAACGCTGTATCATGCGTTGGTTCAATGGGATGTCTTATCAACCTGAGTGGTCACTTGGCTTTAATTCGTAGTTTGCCTTTACTAAAAGGGAAGTTAAGCTCTTCAGTCCACGGTCAGGCCTCATGAAGAGATGAATGGGAGTCAAATATAATACACAGACAGTTAGTGGTTGTTTTGTGTTTGAATCTAAAATGAGGTAGACAACGGACAACCTTCAGGAGGCCACTTTGCTGAATCTAGAGTGACTGGCAGGTGCTTGCCAAAGTCCTCTTCCCCACTGCCACACACGCTCTTCTCTCCCTAGAGTCCTTTTCCATCTCCTGTTGCCTTTGTTATCTTCAAATATTTAATGAAAGGAGATGCTAGGAGGTTTTTTTTTTGAAGCTGGACATATAAAGGTACATATGCAAAAATTATATATCCATCACTGAGCCTACATCTAGTAAAACATCTGGTTCTAAGTCAAGGTTTTCTTTCAGTCATATTTATATGTGGGTACTCTAAAAGACCACTAGTAATCCCCGTGTAAACTAGCCAAGCCATTCCACTATATTTATACCTCCTGCTGAATGATACTATTCCCTGCAGCGGAAGAGAATGGGTTGGCTCTTTGTTCTGGTTTTGCTTGTTCTTTCAAACCTGAACTGATCAGCATAGTCCTGACATACATCGACTGGAGTTCCTTTCACCTAAGTGTGACAAATGAAGGATTTGTCTCATTTTGGCCGTTTAAGTTATTATTGCTTCTCGTGTGAGGAGACGGGACCTTGACACTGTATCTTGACAAGAGTATTGGGCTGAATAATAAATTTCATTGAGTCGATCACAAAACCCACTAATAATTCTATAGCAATTACATTGATATAACATCTAAGACAATGATTTGCCCTTGTATTTCTTTGTTATTTCCCTTATTTCATTTTTATACAGAATCAACAAGCATGCACATATTTTAGTGAGTTAAAGAACATAATATATTGGAGATAAATCATGATTTAAAACCATCTTACAAGAGCTATTTGCAAGAGTATGACTATTAGTATTTTTTTAATTTTAGCTAAACTAGAGCCAAAACCGTGGATGTCTCAGAAAATGAGAAGTTCAAATGAATTGTTTGAGAAATGATGCTTACCTTAGCTTGTTCAATTTATTCCCCAATTAATAGAGACTGGCTTATGTCAAGTATAATTTTCAAAAAGTTAGAAAGCACGGACCGTGTCTATATACAATGACTCATATAAAATGATTCTTATGAACTTCATTTAGCATGAACATATGTGAAAATTTTAACTCATCAGTGAGAGAACCAGAAGAATGGCAAGTCTGGAGAGCATTTGAGGAGTAGGGATTTATACAGTGGGTCACGAAAGGTATATGGAAATAGTTGGCCAAGTTAGGGACACAACTGATTAAGTCTTGGAGGGCACGGTGTGTGGGGTTACCTTCTGTACAGGACTGATGGCACCTGGCTCTCTACAAGATGAAAACTATAAGTTAACATGCAACCTCATGGAGTCCAGATCATAATCAACAGTAAATTGAAAATTAAATACAGGTAAAATCCACTAGAGAATTAAATCCAAATTGGAAGTGCCTATTGAACAATGATGCAATATGACATTAAAAGAATATACAGCCAGGGGTGCCTGGGCGACTCAGTGGGTTGAGTGACCGACTTCAGCTCAGGTCATGATCTCACGGTTTGTGAGTTCGAGCCCCTCATCGGGCTCTGTACTAACAGCTCAGAGCCTGGAGCCTGCTTCGGACTCTGTGTCTCCCTCTCTCTTTGCCCTTCCCCCACTCATGCTCTGTCTCTCTCTGTCTCGGAAATAGATAAACATTAAAAAAAATTAAACAACAATAAAAAGAATATGCAGCCATTATTTTTGCCTATTTTCAAATTTGGGATAATTTTTCAATCGTTCCTTCCTTGGTGATCATAGATAATTTTGAAAGATTATTTTTGATTACAAAAAATGCTGACCTCATTCTGGTTTTGGTGGACCAATTTACTGAGGACCATTATAAGTCAGCTTCCTTGTCAATCACCTAATTCAGAGGCTCACAGGGTTGAACAAGAACTAAAGGCAGAGAATTAACTTCTGACTGGAAAATTCATAAGGAGTCTCAGATTTCATTTTCAATAACATCTATTATTCTTGAAGCTTTTTTTTTCTTTCTTTTAATCGTTCTTGCTGGTTCTTATATAGCGTGTCAAAGAAAGCAAATGCAAACCTAAAACATCCATTTATACTGCCGTTCCTATAAATTTGGAAGAATTACTCCTGGCTCAAAGTCTGCCATATCGAATTAGGTTCTGCCTGTCTATATCAGACCCTATAAAACACAGAGCAGATATTGTCCCAGATTCCTGGGAGAACTTTGTGGGCCTCCGTTCTACATAGGAAGTACAATTCCTGTGTCTCAGTGATGGGTTTGTCATATCCCATTATCATGAGATTTATTCCCAACTATGTTACTGCACATATAGCCTTGATTATTGAATCAGTTTTATCCAATGGTTAACAAGGAGGTCAAATTTTGGTAAATAACTGCATTGCCAAGAAAAGTAATGAGACTTAGAATAGTATTTGTGTGCATGTTTGTTTGTGTGTTTTCCTTTTGTTTTAGGAAGAGAGAGAGAGGAGCACAAAAGGGAGAGAGGGACAGAGGGGGAGAGAGAGAGAGAGAGACCTAAGCAGGCTCCACACTCAGCACAGAACTTGACGCAGGGCTCGATCCCACAACCCTGGATCATGACCTGAGCCGAAATCAAGAGTCAGATACTCAATCAGCTGAGTCACCCAGGCAGCCCTATTTGTTTGTTTTTAAATTTAGGAGCCAGAGGGAGCAATATGCCATTTGCAGGTTAAGGACTAGAGACATTCAAAGAGCTTCTTTTACCCATAGGGAAATAGAACACAAAACCAATACCAAAGTATTCTAAAACAAATAACTACAATGAGATTTCCCTCACCCACTCATTTTATACTATGTGAATCAAGTTTTGATCTTTTGGATTTGGGGTCAGCAGTTGTTGTCCATGAATGACAGAGGCTTTTGGAAATTAGGAATCAATTTAGAATTAACTCGGACAACCTCAGGGTTATCTAAGTGATTCCAGCTCAATCTTCAAAGCCTGTTCCCTGGGGTTGGATTCTTGAAATACCAATAGTTAAAAGCACCTGATAGAGTCCTTTTTCATGGAGGCACTAAGACTGTCCCTTGTTAAAAACCCAATTTCCAGCCCGTAACTTATAACAGAACTTTCAAGCATCTGCCGATGAAAGGCCCAATGGCCATGGTTAATTTATTGCAGTAACCAATAATATGAGAACAGAAGAGAGTGAAATTCTCCATTGGGTTGTAAGAATCTGATCTGTGTCTCTTTTGAAGATAAAAACATGCCGAGGATGGCAAGGGGATTGACAAATCTATGCAATTTATTATCTCTGAAATATTTATAATCATCATATTTTACCTCCATAATTCTTTGGTTTGAAAAACTCTTCCTATGAAATTCTTAGGATAATTGTTGGAGTAATAATGAAATATGAATACATCAACCAAGTCAAATTACTTTTAGCATCTCTCTTTATATAGAGTGAAAGAAGAAATCTGTGTGCTTACTCACTGCAATCTAGCTTAACATGTAAAAGATATTAATGTATACATAATTATTAAATATAGAGTCTGATTTTGATGAGGCAGAATCAATAGACTTATCAAAAAAAAAATATTTGGTCTTTTGAGTAAGCTAGGATCAGGGGTCCTGAGAACATTAGGTTGATTTCCAGCTGATCAAAGTGAGTGTGCAATACTTTAAGTAAACATAGAATATAAAACAATTAGAAGGAAACTTAACTCTCTGAGTAGCAAAGAACTTTTCTTTTTTCAGATTATAGACATAAAAGTTTGCCATAGCACAGAAAGTAAGATACAGAATTGACAGAGAAGGTAAAGACTATTATTTACTCTGTCTTTGAGATTACTAAATACTGCAAGATCATTTGTCATTTTAACATAGAGAAAATAATTCTAGTTTGCATTAATATAATATTTGGCAGTAAAAGATTAACAAGCTACAAACAAGCCCATCAAAATGAGTCAGCTCTGCAAAATGTTGACAGATTTCATTCCTTTTTCCATGGTCATTTGCAATTATTGCAAATCAAAACAGGTAAGATTCACTGCACTCAAACTTTTTTGCAACTTGCTTACTGTCAATGCTTATTTTGCCTTTTATGATAATTTTGTATTGGAACAATCTGATACTTCAAGACAAAACTACTCTCTTCATCCTTCAAAAACAAAAATACATCCACATCTTGTATACACAGTCGTGATAGTGGCAGCATTTCAGTATTGCATCTTATTTAATATTTAAACACTATCCTGATATTCAAAGATTATATATTAATTACCTCAATTTAACATTGGATTAAGGGTTTCAGTTACCTAAGGATCTAAGGGATGATGTTTAATCAGATATGAATTAAAATATAAGTACTGTTGGGGTGACTGGGGGGTTCAGATGGGTTAAGCCTCTGACTCTTGATTGCAGCTCAGGTCATGATCTCATGGTTCATGGTTCGTGGGTTCGAGTCCAGCATCAGGCTCTGTGCTGACAGTGCAGAGCCTGCTCAGATCTCCCCGTCTTTCTCTTTGCCTCTCCCCTGAATGCATGCCCTTTCTCTCTCTCTCTCTGTCTCTCTCAAAATAAATAAATAAACTTAAAATATATAAGTACTGTAAATGTAAAAAATACTCATCAAGATTATGATTTAAACACATAATTTTATATTTTCTTTATTTTAAATATTGAATGGAAATACTTTTATCTTAGCCGAGCAATAAGTAAACATGAGAACTCAGAGACATTCATACTTGTAGTCTTTTGATGGTAAACCCAACCTTATAAAGTTATAAAAAAAAATTTATAAAAAGACAAAATGCATGCTTGTGTTGTATATCATGCTGATAAGGGATAGCGCTTACAGCTGTTTTTAAACTGATATTTCAAGCCAATCCAAAGATTCATCTTAATTAGGTGAACTGAAATTCTTTTCAAAGATGCTCTGAGCTTTTATTTTCTATAAGAAGACTTTTTCTTAAAAGTCTGGCACGTTAAGGTATTCTAACTTCAGCATCCTTATTTTCTTGAGATGCTGGGAGTATTAGATTCATGCAAACACTTATCCAGAGCACACCGTCTTTATCTTGGGAGAATTTTTTAACTTAATTTACCAATGCTCTTAGGAGATAAGAAAACATTTCACCTTTATCCGAGCAGAAGTACGGAATCTTCTTCACGACAGACACACAGACACATGGAAAGCATGCAGCTTTCCATTGCATACACATAGCATCTGCTGGAGGTTAGGACTGGGATTCACTTCTGCAACTGAGACAATATCTCCCCAGGTTAGAAGAGCCCATGAGGTGCACTTCTCAGAAAATGTATTTTAATTGGTAGTTGAGTTCATCTGGACA
Organism: Acinonyx jubatus; assembly: GCF_027475565.1. Taxonomy (NCBI): domain Eukaryota; kingdom Metazoa; phylum Chordata; class Mammalia; order Carnivora; family Felidae; genus Acinonyx; species Acinonyx jubatus. The sequence goes on along the minus strand of NC_069386.1, from coordinate 128,644,421 downwards.
TGTCAGTGGAACATCCTCCAAAATTGTCAATGTATAATTTTCAAAAACTTAAAAACCTGAATTTCACATAAATATCGAGTAAATATATGCCGACATGTATTTGTCTGAGTTATTATTGAGTGAATCAGCAGAATAGAAAAATTGATTCAAGAAACCTTTGAGAGTCAGGTTATATGAAAGTCTATCAGGAAAAGTAGACTGAAGGTGTTTGCTAAATTAAAGGCAAAACCGCCTAATGCCCTGCAGAGCAATAAAACTATATCATTTAGGAATGTCTTCTCTGCCTGACCAAATTATTTGCATCTCTGTAGATAAAAATCAATAAGTTAGCATGCAACTTCAGACTCTAGGACCTAATCAATAGTAAGTAAACAGAAAAGCAAATCCCTCAGAGACATAAATAATCTTGGGTGTGCTGTTAAAGCATATTCCAGTGTGTGTGATTAAGGGTCATGCAACCACCCTTTTGTCTGTTTCCAAGCTTTGGATAATTTTTCCTGATGCTGAACAACTAGCAGGAAGTAAGTGAGAGCCAAATGTTTCTAGGGCAGAGTGATATCTCGTGATTGTTGAGAACTGGCATTCGGGCTGCTAGGGATTTAATATTTTGCTCCTTCACCATAGTTCTTATTAAGAAAGTGGATGGTTCGGCATACACCATAGAAAATTGGATGAGGACCTGGGAGTGGGAATAATTTCATCCGCAATAATATCTTATCTTTTTATAGCAAGAACTCTAGAGAGCAATTGGATGATGGCCAGAATGAATAACCCTGGCTTCTGTTTCCCTTTTGCCATTGTAGCTGTTTCTAATGAATCCCCTCTGGAAATTTTGTACCAACTTAAATCCCACCCTAAAATGCTGATCACTTCTACGTAATAAAACTGGCCCAAGTGCATTTAGTTGCAGAAAATAAAGTATCATAAACACAGATACTTTTCATACAGATGGTGACGGGATGATATTTTCTTCAAAAACAACGTGGAAGGGTCTTGTTAGAAACCTTGTTAATCCTCACACCCACTCATGCACCAGCACACATGCACCCCCACCCACACAAACCAACTAAATTCTTTTTTAATTATGACGGCTATTTTTATTTTCTTTTATTTGTGTGTATCTTTCCACCCCCAGAGTTTCTAGTGAACATCTGTCATTGGTTTAATTGGATGCAATATTAGCCAACTGCTAGGGGTTTACTCTCTCTTTCATTTTTATCTCCTTCGATCCTGACCTAGTTTGACACCTTATCCAGAAATGTCAAAAATTCCCCAGTAAAGTCCCTAAAACACCTGCAAAACGTTTGAGCTTGATTGCACAGCAGCGGATGCTGATTGCAATGGGAGCGATGGTGGTTTTTCTCAGACTTTCTAACTCACTTAAAGCAATTAGAGCAGAGGACGCCAACTGGGGCACTCTTCAATTGTCTCACGTTGTCCCCACCGATACATTTTACAGGTTACACAGTTCAAAAGATGAAACGTTAGTCTTTATGGGACAGGTTGCATATCCAACACAAAAGATTTCCAAACAAAGGGGAGTCTCTTTAATTACACTTTTCCAAACAAAAATATTTTCTGGCTGTTGGAAGGATTTTGTGACTCATTCAAAGTATGAAATAAGGATTGAGTCAGAAAAATTTGGACTATTTTGAAGCTTTTTAGCGACTGTAGAGGGAAAACTTCTGGGTGGACAGTTTCATGCCCAAGTGACTTTAATTTTTCATGTTCCTTCCTGGGAGGGACCTTCCTCCAGTGTTAGATGGCATGGCTAATGTGGGATTGTGTGATTCTTCTGACAAAGTCGTGACATTAGTCATTTTTCTGTTTGACTTTTCCATTGATTTTACACTGTACTTTTCAGATTAATGAGACCTCTGTTATGAATTATGAAGCATTTTGAGGATGCCTTCAAATGTCTGTGATTTATATCTGGGGCTTAATTTTTGTCTGGAATGATCAGGGACTTTCAGCTTCACAACACACTCAGCATGGAAACCTTTCTGAAAGCTCTGTGTGGAGGTGTTAAGCTGCCCTGAAATAGACTTCTTAGAGGAAGAAACCAGAACAAAATGTTCACATAAAAGTGCTAGGTCGGATAATAATCATATTTAGCACTTATATAGTGGTTTTCGTCTCCCAAACACTTTACAAACAGCATCTAACTAAACCTTTCAACATCCCCATTAAATAGATAAATAAGGATTATTATCTTAGCCTTCTGTTTGGTGTAGGAAAAAAAAAACCTCTTTACTGGTTTATAACTGCAGGAGGAGTCTACTTCAGAATAATGATTCCAACTCTGGCATCTGGAAGCCAGTCTCCAGCTCTACCTGTTCCAATTTTCTTTTCGAGGGACCTGATTAATTGGTGCTGGAGTCAGCCATCGTGAAAGTTCAGTCAATGCCATTTCTCTCCGGTGTTGTAAGTTCAAAGAGTTACTAAGAGACGAGTGCCTGGGAAGGTTCCATTAGAGTCCCAACTTGATAAAGAAAAAATGAAAAAAAAAAATTGAAATCTGTGGTGGAAGTGAACTGCCGGGGTCTCTCTCAGTTAGCGAGCTCCCCCCTGGCTAGCATTAATGATGCTTTGCAAGTTGTGTAATTAAACCCTCACCAAGATCTGGTAGAAGACAGCCTACTGCTTATATTTAGCAAGCTTCTGAGATTGCAACTCTTTCAACAGCTAGGAGTACATTTATTTCCTTTCCTATTATTTTCTCAGGGGCGTAGAGAGTCATTACCTACCGATTCCAGCCTCAGGGAAGACTTAACATACATTTTCCTTTTGCTCCACTTTCTGCTCTGCCTTTTTTGTTTTTTCCTGAAAAGAAAAATTAATAGCCTCTTGGTGTTTAAAGATAGCATGTGGACATACTTTTCTGCAGCTGAAGTACAATTGGTTTACAAATGTTGGCATGACACAAATGAGCCATTATATGCCATCTTGTGTGATTTGATGGCTTTGTTCTTAAAAACTTCAAAGGGCAAAATCAATTCTCACTTATGTTCTTCCATTTCAGCTGAGAGCCTTCTTAAGATGTATGTAACTGTGGTTGAGGGTGCAGGTTCTGGCTCAGACCATTGTTTAATCAGACCAAGACTCTGTTTCTCAACAGTAAGATGGTTCCACTGACAGTATCTGCCTGAGTCGGTTGTTGTGGAGATTAATGATACAATATTTTAAAGTAGGAGCACAGGGATGGAGCTATGGAAGGGCTCAATTGACCTTAGAAACCATCTTCACCATCACCACCATCATCATCATCATCATCATCATCAGGTGACAATATTACAATTTAAGAACAGAAAATAAGACTTGGAAAGACAGTAACTATATAAACCTGAGATTAATTGGAATCTGTAATATTCAAATTGGTTTTACATGGTCCCTGGAGAACTGGTTCAGCCACAGTTACAATAGACTCATGGATTTCTAAAGTTAAATGGACCTCAAAGCTGTGATGCCAAGTTAAGGTAAGCTTTTAGCTAGAAAACTCCAAGAAAGCTCCTGTTCATTTATACAAGGAGTCGAGTAGAAGAATGGAATGATTTCCTGAGTGCCTGGAAAGTTCTAAAATCCAGAAGTAGGTAGTGAGAAACTTGAAGCAGTGTCAGCCGAGAAAACAGATGATGTGCACCCTCCCAAACTTCAGAAGGTCGGGATACATCTGCAAGTCTGAGGGTACTAGAAACCTGGAAGAACACGACAGAGGCAAGGGTACAGGCAACCTGTGGGCAGGGCAGAAGGCAGCTGTGTGAAGCCTCCATCTGTGGCTGCCCAGGGGGGCCCTGCTTCTGTGGAGGAGCCAGCAGGCACAGTGTGGACAGTGCCACAGTTATGGGCTCTTCCAATGACATGCGCGGATGCCCCTCCACTCCCTTGTGGTCTACCAGAGAGCCACAAACAGGGGAAGTGGTTCACATTCAATGAGACTCAGTGAGATTTTTATCAAAGAGAACACAGAGCAAAGGGGCTGGGGGCCATTTAGGTTGTCCAAGTATCCTCTTAGTGATTCCAAGAATTTTGGATTTGGAGATTGTGGATGAATCTGTAAGGATGTAAACTTCTTAGTAAGCTGGTAGACACTTGGAAGTACAGATATTTAGCTTTCATCCACTCAACTATTTATTTGGATGTTCCACTTCAAAAATATTTATTGAATGAACAAATATGAGCATCCCTGAGACATTTGCATTACAAGTCTACATATGACCAGAGTTATACTTTCTGTATTGTACATTCAAAAACTAAAATAAACCAAAATGAATATAAGGGAATCAGATAAGGGAACTTAAAATATTCCTAGTATTTATTTTTCTTTCCTTGTCATATTCCAGAATGACAAAACACTTATTTTAAAAGTAGTTGTGTCTTATTACATATGTGATATAGGCATACTCTCTCATTGTGCATGATTCAAAATACAGAGGAGTAATACAAAATACAGACAAGCGAACAAAACATAAAAATTCCCCTTATCTTTTCCCATACTCGACTCCTATCATTGCCAATGATTCCGTATGCTGTCAGTTTCCCAGTGTGTGTGTGTGTGTGTGTGTGTGTATGTGTGTGTGCTCGTGCACATAGGTATACAGCTTAATTAAGATCATATTATACAATTATTGTCAGACTTACTTGGGTAACTGAACAGTGTATCTTGAAGATCTGTTCCTGTCAGTATATCTAGGCCTCTGGAGTGTGCCATAAAATGTTTGTGTGATAAGTTATTTACTGGCGAGTATGTATTTTCCCTTTTCATTTTGCTTCTTCAACAAATTATACAGAGAACATTTCTATACACATATCTTTGGGCACATGGAAAGGAGCATTGCTGGGTCATAAGCTAACTATAGTTGTAATTTTGATACATACTGCCAAATTAGCTCCTAAAAGACTTCACTAGTTTATAATTCCACTCGCAGTGTCGGAGACCATGGAGGGGGTGAATATTGGTATTCTGTGAAAATGTGTTTGTGTACTTGTTACCAAAAGATATTGTAATTGGAATGCCGATTTTCTGAGCTAAAAAAAATATTGTAAAGACTTACTAATGACTTTTCCCCAAAGTATTTTCAAGGTTGGTTTAGGATCTGCATTGCTATTGATCAAAGGATTTTTTTTGTGTGTGTGGAATCAATGTTCTATAGGCTCCTGCAATGTTTTCCTCTGTCCTTTTAAAGTAAAATTTTATTATTTTGTAAACGTAGCTCAAATATCGTTCCATTTTCATTTTCTGCCTCTTCTAAAGGGAAAACTGAGAGGAAGTAGTTGAAAATACCCATGTCTTTATGGAAGCCAGAAGTAATCCCAGTACATTCCATCAAGTGTCTGACAATTTAAAGCCACTCAATCCGTGATTGAGCATGTCCTTCCTTTTGTATTTTGAGGATTCTATGTAAAATGTTCAATTCAGAGGTGACAACAGGAGCCAAGAGAGAAAGAGATACTGAAATAGGGAAAGGCCATTGAAATATAGCAAATAGAAAAAAGTGGGCATAGCATATCAGTTGGATAAGGAACTCCAAGATGTATGAAACAGACTTAAGCAAAGTGAAGTTAAACAGAAGTCCTTCAACAATTGAAATGCAATCTACAAATACCACATGGCATAATTCACCTTTGTGGCCGTAAACCAGTGACAGAGAGGAGTGGTAACACCAGAATCAGTGCAGGCTCACCAAGATTCCCGAAGCACCAGGAGCAATTCTCTTGTTGTCCCCAAGAAACCGAGAGGACTAATGGAAGCTGAGAAAGAAAATCATATGTAAAAGCTGTAATAAATACAGTAATAAGGAATCCACAATGCTTATAATAATTTAAGACCTGTTAGCTGTATTTTTTCTTCTTTAGCATTACAGTAACTCTGTAATGTGAGTAGGGAGTAGTCAAAAGTATATTCCATTGACAGTTGAGAAAATTGAGATACAGAAGAGGTCTTTGCTTAGACTAATTAGATCATTAATCAGCAGAAGACACAACCGCCCAAGTTTGGGCTTTTGGACCTCATATCCTGTGTTCTTTCCAATATTAAAACCCTGCCTGCTAGGCCAGAGCAAGAGTTTTGAGTCCATCAATCAGTTTACATATCCCATAACCCCATTGCGTGATCCTATTATTTCTTACAGAATTGAGTTGAATGTTTCGTGGGTCATCTTTGCCCTTCACCCAAGGGGTCTGGCTGTTGAAGTTCAAACAGGACCTTGTTAAAGAATAGTGTGCCTGGGAGGTCATTTAATAGCATCAGTCATGGAAGATTTCAGGGAGAAAGGGCTCGAGGAGAGAGAAAATGCCCCATGCAACATGAAAACAGGGCATTATACCTCAGTGGGTTGTGCGCCAGATTTGCTCTAAATTGTTTGTGCATTTTATCCTTGAGACTCCCCCAAATATTATCTTCCCAGAAGCAATAATATATTTGTTGTTCTTCCGGGGGAGTGGGTATTTTATGTATTTCATCTTGTTTGTCCTGAGATTTGAAGAATTTTTTTAATCATGTTTCTAGAAATTCATGGTGTTGTAATCTCTGAGCACTTATTTTGAGCCTTTTGAGATGGACAACTCTAGAGAATCCTAGTGGAAAGGAGAAGTGGATTTCTGCCTTTCTAAGGGTGATTTATTTTGGAAATGGTGAGGACTCAAGGCGCTGGCATCACCGTCCATTTCAGCACACACTAATTCCACTATGCTTGTGCAAGGATATTGAAATGACCCTATAATCTCATAGTATGTCAACAGAAAATGAAATCACTAAATGCCCTCTGCTTTATAAAATTGAGATTTCACTGGGTGGTGTCTGTGGTTCTTTTGATCCCCTCCTTTCATCCTTTTCTTTTTTTTATTAAAAAAATAATGTTTATTTATTCTTTGAGAGAGAGAGAGACAGAGACAGAGACAGAGAGTGAGCAGGGGAGGGGCAGAGAGAGAGGGAGACACAGAATCTGAAGCAGGCTCCAGGCTCCGAGCTGTCAGCACGGAGCCCGACGCCGGGCTCAAACTCAACGGACCATGAGATCATGACCTGAGTCGAAGTCAGTCACTCAACCAACTGAGCCACCCAGGCACCCATCCTTTCATCCTTTTCAATCATAGTACCAAGATCTGTGTACAGCAAAGAGAAAGGCTCAATAACTTTTGATGGATGAGTCTTTATTCAAACAAGAGATTCAAATTGTTTTAAATAGTTTCTCTGTTTCCTTCTATCCTTCCCCCCCATACTTCTTTCCTTCTTCCCTCCCTCCCTTCCTTCCCCTTTCTTCTGCATATTCCATCATTCTTGCTTTGCACATTCAGCAAATATTTATTAAGCACCTGTGCTATACTGTTTATCTCTCCAGTTGCTAGAATTCCAGGAAATGGAGAGATGTCCTCGTAGATAGCCATAATAATCACTACTAAAATTTTACGACTTACAAGCCCCTTTAATCATGCCCTTCCATTTAATCCCCATAGAATAATTTTGTATAGACTTTATTCATTTCATCTGGCAAGTTAAAGAAAAAAGTGAAAATTAAGTGACACATTCCAGGCCTCTGGAGAGTCAGCAGCAGAGCCAGGGCTTGGATGCAGGCCATCTGAATCAAGACTCTTCTCTAGGCCACCTTGCCTCTCCAAAGACAAAAATAGCCCGAGTTATAATCCAGTCAGTGTTGCCAGCAACTCCCTAGAGAAGACTGCATAAGCTGTGGCTTATCGAGAAATGCATGTTGTGTCTTCTCCATTCGAATTTTATTGAAAAGAAAGCTGTATATTGTTCTGGTGTGGAGTATTGTATACTCTTTTCAAGGTCAACCTGGGTGGTGTCCATTGTCCTTGATGGCAGATGCCAGTTTTTTCCTTTCGTTCTTTGGACCGCATTTTCCTGCTGACCCCACCCTCCATCCCACCACATGCCTCAGGTTGACACACGTGGCTCAGGTTTCCCCCTTCGTGTTCTCAGTTTTTAATAGCTTTCCTACCCACCGTGCTACAATTGTTCGTATAAACCGCTTGTTACAGACGCGTTAATGCTCTACACTTAACTAATCCTGGAAAGGATCACCGAGTGACTCTGGCTTTGTATTGTCCCCACTACCGAGCACACATGTCAATTCTCTGCAGGGGTTGGGACAATCCACACCATCTTCTTTTGTGAAAAGAAGAGGTAACGTCAGTGCTAGTTAGTTCTGTTCAGCAGTATGGCAAACTCAAGTTAACTTTTAATCCTTCCCTGGTTTTTCCTCACACTTCTAATAACGGCTTTTAAAAATGGCTTTTTTGGGGCACCTGCATGGCTTAGTTGGTTTAGTGACCGACTCTTGATTTTGACTCAGGTCCTGATCTCATGCCCCGCGTTGGGCTCTGGGCTGTGTGAAGCCTGCTTGGGATTCTCTCTCTGCGTCTCCCTCTTCCCATCCCCCATTCATGCTCACTCTCTCTCTCTCTCAAATTAAAAAAAAAAAAAAAAAGTCTTTCTTGATGTTTGTTTAAAAAGCAAAGGGGTGGCTCAGTCGGTTAAGCGGCCGACTTCGGTTCAGGTCATGATCTCGCGGTCCGTGAGTTCGAGCCCCACGTCGGGCTCTGTGCTGACAGCTCAGAGCCTGGAGCCTGTTTCGAATTCGGTGTCTCCCTCTCTCTCTGACCCTCCCCCTTTCATGCTCTGTCTCTCTCTGTCTCAAAAATAAATACACGTTAAAAAGCAAATAGGGCATTCATTTTTAAATGTGAGGCGTGCTTGTTGAAATGGTGTAACTGGTGTAACTCTATGAATTCTCATTAAAATTCAGGGTCTACTCTTATATCATGTCCATATACACAGCATAACCCTGCATTTTATTATTTTTACTTTTTCAAAATGTTTATTTATTTATTTTGAGAGAGAGGGAGAGGAGAAGGGAAGGGAAAGAGAAAGAGGGAGAGAGAGAATCCCAAGCAGTCTCTGTGCTGTCACTGTGGAATCTGACACGGGGCTCAAACCCATGAGCCATGAGATCACGACTTGAGCCAAAATCAAGAATCGGATGCTTAAAAGACCAAGCCACTCAGCTGTCCCATAACCCTGCATTTTAGCTGGTCCTCAACCTTAGCCACACATTAGGATAACTGGAAGAGATTTTTTTCTTTAAACACCAATTCCCAGAGACTCAGATCTCACTGGTGTGAAGAAGGGCCCATAATCAGTGTCTTTTGAATGTCCCATGGATGGTTCTGGCAGGAGAAGGACTGTGGTGAATGCACAGCCTGGAAGAGGGCAGGTCTTCTGCTGAAGGTGGCCTTGTCTCTACCATAAACACCAGATTCCCACCAGATCTCTTACATGACCCTGAGAGGCTGTGTGGGAAATATCCAGCAGAGCACTAGTTATAAATACAATATACCTTCCAGTGTTTCTCAAAGTGGAAACCAAAGGCACACTCTTTAAATATCAACTCCATGGGTCGTTACTGAATCAGAGTATCTATGACGATAGCTTGAAACTTGACATTTTTAACAAGTCCTCTCAGTGATTCTGATATTCATTAAAATAGGAGAACTACTATTCTAAACTGTATACCTACAGCCAGAGGGATCCTTTGTGATTTTTTTAATGTCTCAAGACCTTGGTAATCTATAGCAGTTCCTATGTTTTTATAAATGGCATTGATCTATTGAAACGATCAGAATAAGTTACCTTACACAACGGTTGTCTTATATCTTTTAAATTTGTCTAATTCGTTGTTTGTGATGTCATTTACATAGTTTCCCTGAATTTTCTATAAACTAGCATCTAGGACTATTGGTTTACCGGTGTTTGGGTCTAATGTTTTGGGCAAGAACACCTCAAAGTTGGTGTTTTGTTTTGTTTTGTTTTTACATCCCATCACATCGTATCTATGGGCACAGGTCTGGCTTCTCCATGGTGATCAGCACTGCTCTTGGTCCCTGGGTTATGGTGATGGCAGCCAGATCCATCCATGGGAAAACTGAGTTTGCCCCTTTGTGATGAGGAAGGAATGACACTTGGACATGGCACGTACGTCCGGCTCCATATCAGCCGTTCACCTAGGGGGTTTGTACACACTGGCGACTTGGGTTATTAGGGGTTATAAATGGTGAGATTCTATTATTCTTTCTCAAATACTATCTCCTTCTCCTGTAAGGCAGAATGATCTTTTTCAAAGGTGGGATAAATGTCACTGTTCTGTTCAACCTCTCCCCCTTGACTTTTCTCCTGCCAACACCCTATCCCATTCTCCTCCCTACATAACCAATTTCATGATTTCATCTCCTGCTACCACTCCCTTGCCCTCTCTCTACTCCAGTCTTCTTGCTGGAAAATAATAAGAATCTCCCAAAGCCTTTGCATTCCCTCTATCTGGAATGATTTCCCCCAGCCTCCTTCAACAATTATTTTGGGTTCCTTTTCAAATATCACCTATCAACGAGCCTTTCTCTCACTGCCTTAGCTAAAATAGTAATCCTTCCAACACATTCTTACCCCTTAATCACTTTACTTTTTTTCTATAACACTTAGCACTCATTAACATAGTTATATATTTTATTTATTTGTTTGCCTCTTTGCGACTTCAATGAGGGTTAGGATTTTCATCAGTTTGGCTTAAAGACTTATCCTCAGAATCTTGAAGAATTCCTGCTACATAGGTTCAATAAACATTTGCTGAATGAATGATTGAAGTGAATAGCGCTGTCCAGAGGGGCTAAATAGCATGACCAACATCACTCATCAAATTAATAATGAGCAAGAGAAACACAGTCTTGACAGCTGTCAGTGGGAACTCACCTGCATCAGCCGCTAAGTCTTGGCGTTCTGTTGAATATAAACAATTTCACAGAACTCCTCTTAGACAAGGCCAGTGTGAGACCATGGTGGAGAGAGACAAAAACCAAACCCCTCCATAATCACGTCTAAGCACAGACAAAACATAAACCTTACGCAATGCACACAAGTGTCCAAACACCTCTTGTCCTAGCTAGCAGGGGTCACTGCTGTGCTTACACATTGCAGCTTTAGTCAAACGGCTACTGCATCCTAGATGTTAATGATCAAGACACCTGTATCATGAGAATCCTATGGCGGGTTGGTAACAAAGCACCACAGACTGGGTGGCTGAAAAAAACAACAGAAATTTATTCTCTCTTATTTTTCAAGGCCAGAAATTTGAAATCAAGGTGTTGGCAGGGCCATGGTATTTCTGAAAGCCCTAAAGAAGAACTCTTCCTTGTCTCTTCTAGCTTCTGTCTCTTCCCTGGCTGGTGGCTGAATTACTCCAATTTCTGCCCCCCTATTCACACTGCCTTCTTTTCTCACATTTGTGGTCCAATCTCCCTCCGCTTCACTCTTCCTGCTACGCTCATGATCGCATCAGGCCCCAGCTGGATAATGCAGGATATTGTTTCCATCTCAAGGTCCTTAACTTAATCACATCTGCAAAAGCCTTTGTTTATTTATTTGTTTTTAAATATATGAGCACATTCACAGGTTCCAGGGATCAGTGCCTAGATGTCTTTGGGGTGGGGGCATTGGTCAGCCTACCCCATGTTCTACTAAACTTGTACATCTGACCCAAATTGAGCCAAACAGTTCTTCCTTGAACCTCCTCTCCCCTGAAGCTACCTAGACCAAAATTCTCAACAAACCCCTCTTATTTCTAATGCCATACCCCAAGGTTTCCCTGATTATTTAGACTCTCTTGTTACAGTCATAAAACCAGGTTTGTGTGACATAGATTGTCTCCTCGTGGTGGTCCCTGGCTGGTGGGTGTGACCACTAATATGTGTCTTGCTTATGTCTATCTGATACTAGAACTCAGGATTTCAATTGCCCCAGGTTTTCCTTTTTCCCTAAAATATCTTATAATCAGTGAGGGATCTGAGTCAGTGGTTTCTACAGGGCACAGGGGGTTATCATTTCTTCAAAAATCTTTGAAATTTATGGACAATTACAACACATTTGAAGGCATGCATTCTTCTAAAGAATTCTAAAGAATCACCCTAGTTTTCTGCTATTATATATAATTTAAGTGTCACTACACCCTTAGATCAGAAGTATAAAATATTAAACTATTTTAAAACTTATCCTGGAAGTTAAATATATTTTTAAATGCATTGCGTTGGGTAAGGGGCAGAGGTTATATCATTCTAAATGACATTTTGTATGAAGTTATACATTATTTCTGGTACCTGTGGTTTTTTTCTTTAAAAACTCCGTCACCTAAAGTGACCTCTCAGTAAAAGCCTTTGCAGACTAGAAATCTCTGATGTGTGTATGTTAAATTCAATTATAGAAATGTATTTTAAAGAAAGGACACAGGTACAAATATTTAAAAACAGCACATTAGTATGAAAGCAGAGATAAGGGTACATGAAAAGAGCAGCCTTGACAAAAATTATGTTCAATCAACTATGCAGTTCTGTAGTGTATGAAAGTTACAGCAGGAATAGATTGCAGCAGAGAGTAGACACGGAGGTCCCCCATTCTCCGTCATTACGGATGAAAGATAAACAATTACAGGAATATTGTAGGCACCTTCTTTGCTCTTCTCCAGGATGGAGTGGTGGTGGTGTTCACCATCTTTCTCTTGTCATATCATATGGAGAGTCCTTTACTTTAAAAATACTTGGAGAAGGATGCCTGGGTGGCTCAGTCAGGTAAGCATGGGACTCCTGATTTCAGCTCGGGTCATGATCTCATGGTTCGTGGGGTGGAGCCCTGTGTCAGCCTCCATGCTGAGAGTGCGGAGCATGCTTGGGATTCTCTCTGTGCCCCTCCCCGACTCACAGTCTCTCTCTTTCTCAAAAATAAACAAATAAACATTAAAAAATACATAAATAAAAATACTTGGAGATAAACAGTGCCATGAATATACGGCATAGACACTTGGTGCCTTAAGTCATTAGTGTTTGGAAAACAGTGCACAAAATCCATGCCACCAAGAATAGTCAAACTGTTTAAATATTGGTCATCAAAATCTCCACCAAAGTGTTTGTATATCAGTGTACAAATTATGAGAGATGAGAAGTATGTACATGTGTAGTTGGCTAGAAACAGTGCTGGGCTCATGGCAGAGATATGCGTCCATGCAAGACCTACCATTCACTGAACTCTGAAGGTTTCAAAGTCCTCCATTCAGACTTCCAGGTATAACTACCTTTATGGCTTTTTTTTTTTAAGAGAAAGAGAGAGATAGATAGAATCTTAAACAGGGTCCATGCTCAGTGTGGAGCAAGACATGAGACTTGATCCCACAACTCTGGGATCATGACCTCAGCCGAAATCAAGAGTTGGATGCTCAACCTAGTGAACCACCTAGGCGGCCCTACCTCTGTATGGGACTTTTGAAACATACAAGTGGGTAGGTGTCTTCCAGAATAGTTAACTCTGAGTCTCTGGGGAAGAAATACTGGATATGGAGGTTGGGACAATGTGCGTCTCATTACATCTCTGCCTAAATGTGTGTGCTGCGGAGGAGGAAATGCTGGGATGTTTGAAACCAGATCCATTGCATTTCAAGGTAGACAAGCTAAAAGAATAGTGGGAGGCAGCCAGCTGGTCTGACATTTGGGGAGTATTAATCGCCTTGACTGCTAAAGGTACACCTTTGCTTAACTGTGAGAAAAAAGGATAGAAAAAAAAGTGCTGCCATGTTTTCAAATATAGAAAGGGAGGAAAATATATGAGGAGAAAATAGCTTCTCTAAAAATGCCGGTGATAAGCTCTTAGAAGGATAATATCCTTTTAATCCCCAGCCAGAAGACCCATTGCCCTGGGTTTTTGACCATGTCAACTGTCCAAGAGAACACTGTCCACGGAGAATACAGAAATTAGTCAGGCGATACCACATGATACAGAGAAGTGACACTGTGGAGTGAGGAAGAAAAGTCTCAGACCAGACTTGAGTTCTAAATCACAGGGCAAGAATACAGTCTGGGGACAAAAAGGAAAGGAAAAGCATTCCTTGCTCAGGATATACAGGAAAGATGATGGTAAATGAATACATTATCCAGTCTCCAGGATGAGAGAGAAGGATGAGACCAGACAAGTTATTTATAGAGCTCACTAGCAAACTAGAAACCCCACTAATGAAGTGGATACTTGCAGACCAGATTGAAAGGGCTTTCCCACAGTGAAACAAGCGCTTCAATAGCCAAGGGGTAGAGAAATCTTGCAAAAGTCAGGAAAATGCTAAAAAGCAAGCCAGGATCGCAGGGGTGGGTCAAGAGGAAGAAACTCTTCTTAGAACTTGAAAAATGGGAGAATATTTGGGAAAAATCACTCCTGTGGGGGTGGAATTAAACCCACATTGTTTCTGGCAGTGTCTCAGTTTGAGATGAGAGCCTAATGAACATATTAAGGGGTACAGATGCAATCCAGATTGCAAGACAAAACAGGCAATTAGATTGCTTAGGGAAACCAGGTTGGCTTGAGTCTCAACAAAAGAAATAGGGGTATAGGTTGACTCAGGAAAAGTCAGGAAGGGGGCGCCTGGGTGGCTCAGTTGGTGAAGCCTCTGACTTCGGCTCAGGTCATGATCTCATGGCTCCTGGGTTTGAGCCCCGCGTCGGGCTCTGTGCTGACAGCTCAGAGCCTGAAGCCTGCTTCGGATTCCTTGTCTCTCTCTCTCCCTGCCCCTCCCCAACTCTGTCTCTGTCTCTGTCTTTAAAAATTAATAAGCATTAAAAAAAAAAGGAAAAGTCATGAAGAATTAGTGGAAAACAAGGTATTGAAAAATACATAAAGGACAGAAAGTAATCCTAGATTCAGAGAGAAAATTTCTTGAACAGGACACCTCAGAAGATAACAGTATTATTACATAACCCCATTAACCACCCCCCCCCACACACACACACACATCAAGTCAGAGAAATGGAGCCATGATTAGCACCAGATATCCCAGGATAAATCAAGCTCCTGGAATATACTGATTTACTGAATTCTACTTAGGTAGCTGAAGCCCTTCAAACTAGTTAGGACATACCCAGAAAATTGACCATAGAAAATTCGAATCATGCACCGAGATTCAAAATATTGGCTGTCAGAAATAGTATTTAATGATATTGGGACTCACAGGATGATTGTTTTGGTAAATACAAAGTTCTTTAAAGTTGTATAACGATATGGAAAAATAAAATCAGATGTTTTGGTAAAACGGTAACATAAACAGTCAAAATGAAGTACAGTGAGAACTAAGGTTAAGTTGGAAAGAACTAGGTAGTTCATTAGAAAACTTGAAGTGGCATCCCATAATCTGCATGCATATAGTCAAGTGAATATTTTGGGGGATATTTTTGAGTTGGATAAAAACAAATTGATTATGGATATGATTTTGCAACAGGCTAAAGAGGCCGTTTACTGCTTTCTTCAAAGCCTGTAACTCACATCCTATGGCTCATAAGTAGAGAAGAAGTGGAAATCTTCAAAAACATAAAGAGGAAGAGAAATAACAAGTTTACGAAAGTGTGTGCAAAACGTGTACAATGCAAACTATACAATTTGCTGTGAGAAATTAAAGGTCTAAATAAATGGAGACACATACCAGGTATATGAACTGGAGGAGTAAATATGGTTAAGATGTCAATTTTTCTCCAACTGATCCATAACTAAGTCGAAATTCCAGCAGGCTTTTTTTTTCTTTTTAGTAGAGATTTAAAAATTGATTCATTATTTTATGTGGAGTATATAGAATGCAAAGAACCTACATCAGCAAGATAATTTTTTTTAAAGATCTACAAAATTTAATAGCTTATCCTATCTAATTTGAAGATTTATCTTAAAGCAACAATTTTAGAAATGGGCAAAATATTTGAGTAAGCGCTGTGTAAAAGGAGATAGAAGAATTCCCCAAAAGCACATGAAAATAGATTTGACATTATCCATCATCATGGAACTGAAATTAAAAAAAAAATGATCACAGCCAAAAGTAAAAAGACAAGCAATACCGAGTGTTGCCAGGGATGTGTGGCACAATTGGAACATCGTTGCTGGTGGGAATGTAAAATAATAAAACCTCTTTGGAAAACATTTTGGAAGTTTCTTACAAATTTAAACATACACCTCTCGTACAACTCAGCAATTCCATTTCCAAGTATTTATGTTAGAGAAATGAAAGCATACAATTACACAAATACTTGAACATGAATTTCTACAGCATACAAACTATCCCCAAACTAGACATGATCTGACTGTCCCTCAGCAGGTGAACGGATAAACAAATTGGATATATCCATCCAATGGAATGCTAACCACCACTAAACTGGAAATGCATTACTGATGCAAGCAACAGAAAAGATGAACCTGATAAATATACGGCTGAGCAAAAAATAAACTAGTTCATACTGTTTGATGTCATTTACATGAAACCTTAGGATAGATAAAACTAATCTATATTGTCACAAATCAGATGAGTGGGAGCATATGAATTAACGGCAAAGGGAAGCGAGGTAGTTTTGGAGTTGATGAAAATGTACTAAGGTTTAATTGTTGCAGGGTTTAATTGTCAAATTTCATCAAACTTTGCACTTAAGATGGGTGAATTGTACTCTATGTAAACTATGTGCATAGATTTCATAGAGGTCATGTTGAATCTGTAGATCAGTTTGGAGAGTATTGCCATTTTAACAATATTAAGTCTCCCAATTTATGAATCTGAGATGTCTTTCCATTCATTTAGATCTTTAATCATTTTAACAATGGTTTATAGTTTTAGATGTAGTCTTAGACTTGTTATTCAATTTATTCCTAAGTATTTTATCTTTAAAAAAAAACGATGCTTCAATAAATTTGACTGGAAAAGGAAAAAAAAAGAATGATGATGATCTCAATTTATGGTACGAAAATGTTTCCAAGATATGTGACATTAACTAAAAAAGTTGAGTTGCCAAAAATTTTGGAGGATTATGAAGATTATTTATATGTGTGTGTATATGTACTTATTTATGAGTGCATGAATGTATGTGAGTATATTTGCAAAGGGGATGCACAAACTCTGGCTTACAAAAGGCAGTGTCCTTACCACTGGTAAGGAGCTTAATTGGGAGAGTCCCACTTTTAGCTGTAAGATTGAAAAGCCCTAAGTAAGGAAAAGACTAGGCCAACCAGTACAATATAAATGTTTTACATAATTGTAAAATAAGTAAAACCCAAGTTGAAGAAAAATCTTCCTCTAAAAATTGAATGCAAAGTAAAAAAGTGAATCTAATTATGTGTAGAATTGGTTGTTCAACCAGAAACTGAGAATTCTTTCCATGAGCAGATGCAGTTTATTCTAATTTTTAAAAAATCACAAATTGGTATTGAGTATCATCCAGCATCTTGCTGTTTTAGCAGCTGGAACATTTTTGAAGAGTTTTTAAAGAGTCATGAGTGGATTTTTGTCATGTCTGGCTGAATCAAGGAAGATGAATTTGATACACATTTATTGTTGTGTCCTTTAAGAATTAACTAATTTTCTGGGATTGAGATAATGAAAAAGCAACATCTGGCTTTGTCTGAACTCTGTAGATATATTTTCCACATAAGATACTTTGACTTTTAAAGTGTTTCTTTCTCTCCAGAATAGTGACATTAATGGGAAACTGATAGCACACTTACTTCATCTTGTAATAGAAGCCCAGTATAATATCTTTGATCACGTTTTGTACGTGACTACAGATCATGCAAACTGTAGATAGTTCTTTATATTTCCCTTAACATTTGTCAACCTAGAGCTTCATCTTTTTATGTCCAAAGCGACTTAGCTCTCCACTGATGATTGAATTAGCTCCACAGGTTTTCTAGGGACCATCACAATAACTGTATGTCCATTTAGACTTGTTCAAGAATTGTTTTTGTTCTCCCAGTAGGTATGGCAGAGAGAGAGCTGTTGCAAGTGACTTTATAGAGGATTTTATATACCTAGTGGGATATGATATAAGGAAAACAGAGCTGAAAAGAAAGCTTAAAATGTCTTCAGTAATCATTGTGTTAGTAATAATGATAGTAATGTTACTTTGAAAATATCATATATGTAGAGTGATACAAATTAGCAACTTAAATATTCAGCATAAAAATAAATAGATGTAAATATAAGGTTCATGACTGAAACATCATTACCTTTTTCAGCAGTATTTCTGTTTATATTTTCTACTGTTCCTTTTGTTGTTATTGTTGTTTTGGTTACATTCTTTGATCTTTTATGTCTGGCTATTTTTGATTGACTGTAAAATATTTTATATAAAATGTTATAGATATAATTTGAGGCTTGATGCATATGCGTATATAACTGTGTGTGCACTTAGATAGCATACATACTTGCATATTTATTGGTTTTATATTTTATTTTTATTTATCTCCAGGTTTTCTACTCGTTCTCATTAGATAGGTTGGTCAAGCTTACATAAACTACTATCTCCAGAAGAAGAACTCCATTTTCATAATGTTTTTCACCAGAATACTGCTAAGGAATTTCAGAGATAATGTGCTTTCGCTTGACAAGAAACACAATACACTTTTGCCTGAATACTCTGGGTTACATCCACAGTCCGATTACATCGATAAAATGTAAGGCTCATTGTGATCTTCCTGGACATTTATGAAACCTTTTATACTGATCACATTCTTTTTTAAGTCAAAAGTTACAAAAAGGTGTGATAGCTAGCCTCCAAAATGACCCTTGATGACTTACTTGTGCTTAGGTTCCTGTCTGCTCCCCTTCCATATTGAATCAGTTCTTGCCTGTGTGACCAATACAGTGCAATAGGAGAACAGTGGTGTGGCTCCCAAGGACAGGTCATAAAGGCATTGATCTCTGGGATTCCTTGCTCCGAGGGAAGCCAGCTACCACCATACGAAGACACTCAAGGAGCACTGAGGAAGGGGTGTATAAAAAATGGCCCGGTTTGTGGATATCAACGTTCCAGCCACGTGAGCGAGCACATTGGAAGGGAGTCCTCCAGTCCCAGTAAAGTCTTCAAATGAGTGCAGCCAACATGTGATGAGTGGCAGCAAGCCAGAACCTCCCAGTCAAGCCATTCCCGAGTTCCTGATGCACAGCGACAGAGAGGAAAAATAAATGACTGTTGTTCTTCTGAGCCACTAAGTTTTGATGTGAGAAGGAGAAACAGGAACATAAGGAAGAAGGGGAAGAGAAAGGAAACCAAAAATAATCGTAGTCAGGCGTATTCAGCTATAGGAAGAAACACATTCCCTGTTTGGGGATATCACTTGCACCAATTTACAAGGTAATATAAAAAAAATTCGTAAGTTATTTTATTTAGGCAGGGAAGTGAATCCAACTAAATAAAAATAATGATGTAAGAGACCGTGCCCTTGGTTATCAGTTTCTCAGATCTTGAATTCACTTTAGAGGTGTTAGTCATTAGAGACTTTGAGTTTGGGTTTACAAGTGGTCTCTACATGATCCAGTATGGCCATCAATGGGATTTAGATACAAATTCCAGGTGAAACGAGCCAATTAAACACTACTATGTAAACGACTGTTTCCCAAATAACTGAGCATCACTGAAATCAAGACCTAATAGAACATGCGCCTATGGCCACATGAATAGAACTTCCAGTAGCCATATGGGTTTGTTAAAACCTGGGCTATTTAAAAAGGTTGCTCAGACGTTTTCTCAATCAACTGATATAGAATTGTACCTCCAAGAAGGAGTCAAACTAAGCCGTGGTCAACATTGTACTAAGAGGCAGCCAAGAAACCTGCAGGGCCCTCTCCTATTTAAGCAGTGTACTTTACGCCATGAAGTAAGAGCGTTGAAGAACGTTTCTTATTAATTCAGGCATCCCTGGGATAATTTACAAAGACAACACAAAAACTCCAGCTTACAGAATGCGGCATCCTTCCAACAGTAAGGAGCTTAATTAAGGGGCCCCTGCTTTTACCCTACTACTAGAAAGTCGTAAGTAAAGAAAGAACTAGGCCAGTTAGTACAATATCCTTGGATTCTAGGCACTTTGGATGGCAGTAACAACCAGAGATATTCATTTCTCAAGAGTTCCTAGTTTTCCAGATTTTGGATGATGGCTAACAGACGTGTATAGTCAAGTATTCAGAAAAAGTTTGTAAGTGATAGGAACACAGTTTTGGAGAAAGAACTAAGGCACTGAGTAATTCTTCAATACCAGTTGGAGCATGTGGTCTATCAAAATTGTGAAGGAAGAACTTCGAAAAGAACAAATGGAGAGGGTACACTTGCTGGAGGCATAAAAAACCTATTTAAAATTGCCTGGAATAATTGAAGACAGTGCATCATAAGACCCTTTCACACATGTGTGAAGAAGAAGATGGGATACATCTGGTCTTTCAGGCATTGTTATTATTATTATTATTATTTTTAGTTTTTTAATGTTTATTTATTTTTGAGAGAGAGAGATATTGGGGGGAGGAGCAGAGAGAGAGGAAGACACAGAATGCGAAGCAGGCTCCAGGCTCTGAGCTGTCAGCACAGAGCCTGAACTGGGGCTCGGGACCACGAACTGTGAGATCGTGACCTGAACCCAAGTCAGATGCTTAACCAACTGAGCCACCCAGGTGCCCCTGAACATGAAATTTTAAAGTTGCAATTATGAAGAGTCCAGTGTGCCAACTGAATAAATCTGAAGGCCAAGTTCCTAGATGCTTGATTCTTGGGCAATAGGGGTGGGCAGATTATATAGGACCTCTATCAAAAGCAGCAAAATTTGTTTTCACAGGGTCACTGACTCACGCTGAGAGAAGGGAGCTGTGCTTGTTCCTCGACTGTGGTTGATCAAAATACAAATTAGAACAGTTGGAAAAATTGTGTACCAGATATGGAACATCCAACATTGAAATTCAGCATGGGAACTTACCATAGAACAAAAATTAGACTGGAATGGTTGAGTAACAGGGACAGTCAGTGGGTTTTTCACATTCCGCGCAAAGTAGGTCTGATGTTGGAAAGGTAGACTAGACTATTAAAAGAGGGTTAAGAAAACACCTGGGTCCAGAATTTAACAGGAAATGGGCAACATGCTTCAATTCCATGTTAGAGATTCAAATAAGAAGCCATCAAAGGGGTACCATATGCTGCTGCAAATAATGACCCATAGCGGTGGGTCAAAAGAACACTCACCCAACGTATAGAATGAAGATTGCGCTCATGGCCAAAAGACCTATAAAGTTGCCAAAAGAAGTGATTTTGTCTCCAGCTGGTGTACTCCAATGGAATGTTTCCCAGCCACAGATAAGGCATTTTGAAGAATTAGTCTTCTGATTAATTTTAATTCTGAAGAATTAAAAAAATTAACTGGCCCAGGAAAGTAGGAAGGTGATTTTTGTTATCTTAAATACTGTCCCTTGCAGCAAGAACCCCCAGAGGAACTCTAACTCTGTTGGCACATGGTGTGCAAATTCATACACACGCACGCACACACACACACATGCACAAAATGGTTTGCCAAGGAAACTGAAATATGGTCGGAGGCAGAAGTAGGGATAATATGTACAACTGAGACCAGGCAATTTTCACATAGGGAAGATAAACAAGCCAAGGATAAATGGGTGTTATTATTGAATGGATGAAACTGACTCGGTCTTCTTGGAATAATTTAGATACTACTGACTTAGAGAATAGTTGTGATATTAATAGTGCTTATTGACCAGCTCTGTGACCCGTTGGGAAATTCTCCGTTATGTGTGATGAATGGGTCTAAGCAAGACATATGTGTGGCTCTATTCCCGTGTGTGTGGGTACTTCAGGCTGGTTGCTTTTCCTGTGGCTGCTCATGTAGCAGGCGTTAAAGCTGCATGCATAAACATCTCCTGGGTGCTGTAGTGACCCAGATCCACGTTAGTGACATTGGTCCCCTAATTCCTTCCATCTCCATCACAGACAAACCACACACAACATTAATAACCCAGGTGTTTGTACAAGCACAAGAGCCAGTATTGTTGTGTGTTTATCCCAGAGAAAAACCCCCGCATGTTAGAGAGGAACCTAAGAGCCTGTGCTCTGCAAGGTGTCACCCTACCAATTAGTTCCTTGTGAAAAACAAGTCTCATCCCACAAACCCAAGTAATCATTTGGTACTTTTCAGTCAGGGAACAAAATGCCACATGCTTCTGATATTAATTTGGCAGCTAAATTTCATACATTTTGTAATCGTAAGGTTTGCTCTGTTTGGGATGTTAGCCCTGCTTCAAGACAATCAATCAAGAGGTCGCTTTTGTATTATAAATGGAACGACCAGGACCATTAACAAATCAAAAGTAAAAATTACTGGGGCACCTGGGTGGCTCAGTAGGTTAAACATCCAACTTCAACTCAGGTCATGTTCTCAAGGTTCCTGGGTTCTAGTCCTGCATCGGGCTCTGTGCTGACAGCTCAGAGCCTGGAGCCTTCTTCGTTTGGATTCTGTGTCTCCCTCTTTCTGCCTCTCCTCCGCTTACACTCTGTCTCTCTCTCTCTCTCTCTCTCTCTCTCTCTCTCTCTCACACACACACAAATAAGTAAACATTAAAAAAGATTAAAAAGAAAAGAAAGGAAATAAAACGGAAACCACACTATGTTTGTGTTAAGGAAATTTTGGAAGCAGATATGTTAAAACCCTAGCCCATTTTGGTAAAAATGTAATATCATACATCCGTGTTTATTCGTTCAATCCTTTTTTATTTATCTAACAAATGATCCCTGCTGAACTGGTCAGGCACAATGCAGGGGCAGAGGAAGACAAGAGTCCCTTACCCTCATGGAAGTTACTTTCTACTAAGTAGGAAAGACAGACAATACCCACACATAGATTCATGTGAAAGGCATGGTCCTTAAGTGTTAAGTGTTAGAGATGATGGGTTGGGGATGGAGATTTGCGATATAGTGGTCCAAAAAGGCCTCCTTGAGGAGAAAACTGAGCAAGGATATGAAGAAGATAAAGTTGTTGTTGCTGTTTTAAATATCAAAATCAGATGCAGAAATGTCTCATCTAGAGATTCCTAATCAGTAAATGGATCATAGGGATGTGATCCGAACACGTATAATAGGAAGAAGTATAAAATTCTTCCAGGGAATATTGAAGGTGATGCCTTTGATGGTAGTTTGGGTAGCTGAAAATCAGTGGGTTAGAATCACTGAAAGACAATAGTCCCTCATAACCCCATTTTCCACTTTGACAGGGCCACCTGCAACGAGGGAAAATTAAGACAAATGTAAAACACTACCATTTTGGTGTCACTCAAGGCAGAAATGAAAGCCATTCTGGAATATGGACGGAAGTATGAAACCATAGGCATACTTGCTTATTCACCAGGCAGAATTTCACTGGACTATGTCAAGGATATACGACCTTCAGGACTGACTAAGCATAACGGCCACATTGTGCATGAAAACACGTATGTGGGTAAGACTGCTTCAGCCAGGATTCGCAGAGCTGTAGAATTTTAGTGCAAAAACAAGGTATTGGCTTTTTCATTTTATTTGCGGGTCTCCTAACAATCAAAGACTTAATGGGATAGCTAATCCATGTTTTAGCTATGTTGTTTAATGGAACTGTGATATGTGCACAGTGGAGTGGAGTGTGATGTGGTAGGGATCCCCTGGAAACCCCAGTCCTCTGGAATTTCCATCCTTATTATCCAGGGCATCAATAATAGGGCTTCACCAACTTGGAGAGAATCTGTGATAATTTTATTACACTCAGATCCTGCCTGTCTACCACAGTTTGTCTCAAATGTCATGTTGGTTTAAGAGGGGGCAGCATATAATTTAGGTTTTCAACAACAACAAAATGACAAGAGCTCATAAAACAAACGGAGCAATTGCCACTTTGGGGGCAATTTTGTAACAGATCATCCTGCAGTTTTATGGGGATGATTTCTTGGCAGGTATTCTGTCTCACTGGTACTCATACTTTAATGAATATTGGTGTCTAAATTACTTTTGAGGTCATACAGAAGAGCATGAGTTGGTCAGTCCCTATGTTCACAGGAGACACTGTGGGAACAGAGCAAGTTGAAAATGAATACTAGGATGAGGCTGTTATAAATATGTGAGAATCAATCCAATATCCAATAAATGATATAATTGAAAGGTTGAAGACACAACTTGGAGATACCATGGCAGAAAAGTGGCATTTAATAAGCTGAGTACATTCTTATACTGGGCTGCATGGGATTTGGTAAGAAAAGTGACTAGGGAATACAGATATTAGGGGAATTTCAATAACAACATGAGACAAATAAGAGAAGTGATCAAGGATAATTGTTTTCTCAGAGAGTTATCACAAAACAGACCCAGTGAGGATTTTACACGAGACAGGGTTGATTGGACACGCGCAGTCAGACTTCAGGAAACTGAGTACTGAAAACTAAGTTTGGAGTTAATTTTTTAAAAATGAACTGGACAGTTTTCTTGCCTTTCTTATAGGTGCTATATTTCAGGGTAACTGAATAGCCTTTATCAAGAGGGAAAGCTCTACTGTATAGAAGTCCAGATAGAAACACGGAATGAATAACAGAATTAAAAAAAAAAACAAAAATATGCTTTGTGGTTGCCAACATACAATCCTAAAACTAGTTTGTGAACGGACAATTATGTGGTACCAAAATAAAATCGACCAATCACATTCTGGTGGAAGGGGGGAAGCATAATTTTACCATAGAAGAATCAGGCTGCCATTACCTGTATCTGGCAATTAGTCTTAGCTTTGGTACTAGTGGGATGATTATATATGTATCCCAGGTGTCATACAACCAAAAATATAAAACATCACCCTCGTGTGTTTGTATCAAAGATATTTATCACCAATCTAAGTAAGTTTCTATATTTTTCTATGATTTGTAGGAATTACAGAGGATACAGAGGCAAGATCCCAATATCCCCACTTCCTTGGTATTTATATCTTGTTTCACCTCCCCTTGAGTGTGGCCTGGACTTAGTGACTCACTTCTAATGAATAGAAATCAACAAAGGTGATGGGTTCTCACCTCTGAGTCTAGGCTACAAAAAACAATCTAGCTTCCATGTTGCTTGCCCTCTGTTGTTTATTCTTTCACCCTCGCACTCTGATGGAACAGGCTGCCATGTGGTGAGTTGCCCTGGAAAGAAGCCTACACAAGGAACTGAGGGATATCTCTTGCCAATAGTCGGTCACCCAGTACCTGAGCCCAACATGGGATTGAACTTGGAAGAGGATCTTCCCCCCCGCCCAGCCAAGCCTTGACATGATTGAAGTCTCAGGTGATAATTTGACTGATTACCCTGATAACTCTGAATCACAAGCAAAAACAAAACAAAACAAAACAAAACAAAAAAAACCCTATAAGGTAATAAGTGTTTCTTGTCTCAGATGCTAAGTTTTGGGATAATTTGTCATGCAGCAATATATAACTATCACATAAATCAAATAACACCATGAGGAAGCATTTAGGCCAATTTGGAAGGTGGGGCATTATACAAAACACACAAAACAATTATGCATTCTTCATCAAAGCCAAGTGTTTGTTTTGTTTTGTTTTGTTTTTTGTTTTTTGTTTTTGTTTTTGTTTTGTTTTCATTTTGTTTTGCATCTGTAAAAGGCATTTATTCCGAGAATCTAAAATTTGGACAAAGAATATTAAACTGCTTAGAAAAAACCTTTACAGGATTTTGTTGTTTCTTCCTAATACATTAACACCCTAATGATGAGGAAAAAAGAAAGACTTTTTAAAACAATACTGCTCCAGTTATGGGATTTAAAATAGTACTGTTCTATTGAGGTAAAAGCTGCAAACTTTGGCGAACTTAGAAAAATTAACAAATCATTCCAGAAAAATATAAAACTAAAAAAGAAAAGAAAACAAAACAAAACCAAAAACCAAAACCAAAGCCAGAAACACAACCGAACCCTAAGTTATAGCTTTCTTGGTACATAAACCATAACTGCAGACAAATTTCATTCAGAAAAAAGAACTTCAAACAATTTCCTCTTCGAATTCTCAATCAGTGAGTTGAAAATTCAGCGGAAAGGATGGACAAAAATGAAATCACCCCCAAACACTCGCCTGGTATCAGGAAGAACAGGTTAACCACAGCTTTAGGATCTGGTTGGCATTTTCAACAATTCAGTGCTAAAAGAGAGCCCCAAGTTTACAACAAAAACAGGGACTGTTGAACATTAGAAGGAACGTGAGATGTAACATAGAGTTTTGACTTGTATCTTGATTTGCACAGAATAGAGACAAAAGACATTCCTGGGACAGTTAGAAAAATCTGACTATTGATTGGGTATTGAAATATATTAGGGAGTTACTAATTATGTTAGGATACTATTTTATTGGCTCTATAAGAAGATATTGTCTTATCTGAAATATGTATAAATATTTAAGGGTGAAATATTTCTGTATAGGATTTTACACTTCCGTAAAAGGGTAGAATGTATGTGGGTGTTTCTGTTACCTTGATTCTCCTTGGAGGTGTTTGGTTAGCAATTAAAGTATCCTCATCATGAATCTTCATTTCTGTGGGATCTACAAATGTTGTTAGAGAAATCTACAGAGGGAGGCTTACTAATGGGTTGTTAAAAATAATTTTATTCATGAAGGATAAGAGATGTGAAAGACATGGCTTTGACTAGAATAATTGTTGCAGTTCATCATCCCCGCATCAAAACGAAATGTAGGGATTCGGGTGGCCCAGATGCCACATCCCTTCAGAGCAGCACAGTCGTCCAGATCCCCGTGGTTCCGATGGCCTCCCGTGTAGCCTGGCCCAACAACAGAGGGTCTTTTGACTATTTTCTCTAGTAGAACATCATAGCCTCTGTCCTGGAGTGAAAGTTTCATTCCAGGCACTTGCTTATCAGAACGTCTGAAGCCAGAGAACGGGAATTTCTCAAACTTAGAATGAAAAATATTTTGACAGGTGGGGGGTCTATTCTCTAGTAAATGTTATTTGGCAGAATTTGGTCGAAAACTTGTTATTGTAATAAACCACCTGGGAGCCAGGTTCTGGAAGAGGAACCAGAAGAGGTAGAAACCTTGCTATAATTGCTGGAAGATAGCAATTGTGAAAAGCTGTGTTATTATCTGCCCGATCTTGGGCTTCTTCTTCTGCTGGGAAAATTACACTTGCTCAGCCTGCAGAACTCAGGCAGGGCCATGTGACTTGACACAGCAAATGACATGAATGAGATTTGACGTGTCACTTCCATGCAGAAGCTTTCAGAGACAGTGCACAATTCACATGACCTGTTTTTTCCCTCTTTCACTTCGAGCTTGGAAGCGTGTGATGAAGGGGTTGCTTCCATCTGGTTTGGCTCAGTACCCGGCTTTTGGTACCCAATAAACACATGACACATGAATGATTGGATTTATACATGCATGGACCTAATTAACTTCAATTATTTTCCCACTAACAGGTTATGTTTGGGGCTGCCCGATCAAGAAGAAAAATTAACAATTTAAAATATGACAAAATAATATGACACTATCTAGGAAGGGAAGCAAAGCATAGAGAACCTTAATGGTCAGTTCTAGCATATTTCTAGGAAGAACTATGGGACAATTTGAAGCAATCCCACGTGATTGTGAGTATCCCTGAGATATGAAACGTCGCCACTTTTTCTTCTGGTTTCTGGAAAACAGTTTCTGGAAGTAATAGTTTTTGTCTGTAGTCATCCTGGAAGTTTCTGTTCATGGCCTGTTCACTGCTGTGTAAACCTCTGGTAAGAGATCTTGTTGCCCAATCTTTGTTCCTAGGCCCTTTTTATGAGTTACATGAAACCCACCAGTCTGGAATAAACCCAGCAGGAAACTGGCCTGTGATGCAGCACCCCCTGGCGGTCACCTGGAGGACAGCAGATCCCACTGACCTTCAGCAGAAATGGAAAGGCTTGCATCTGCTTTAGTAGCTTTCTTTAGCTGACCCCCTCGAGTGTGCACACAGCAGGTCCTGGCCACCTGCTGCTCCCTCTTTAGCCGGCAGTAGAATTAAAGCAGGCCAATTTCACGATCACTTGAAACTTACTTTCTCCTTTACATTCCAAACGCATTACCAGTCTGTGGCAGAAAAAGCTAGCTATCTCATAAAAATTTATGCTCCCTTACACAGTGTGGAGTTGTTGCGAGACAGACACTATATTTTCCAGCCCCTCGTTCAGGCAAGGTGGGGCCACATGACTGGTTCATGCCAGCGGACGGTGAATGAAAGTGATGTGTGTCCCTTCTGGGCTAAGGAAAGTAACAAGGAGTCAGCTGATGAGTTGCAGACACCAGGAGGTTCTGGGAAGCCGCGTGTTTGAGATGACAGTGTCTTCTTCAGCGTGGGTCTTTGCACAAGTCCACAACTGCAGCCTCACACCGACGACTCATGCTGACTGACCGGGGTTAGGGGGGAGGGTTAGCTGCTCTGCAACTGTTCCCTTAACTTGAACACAGCTCACTTTGCTCTTTATGTCAGCAGCATAAAATAGGCAATCTGAAGGTGTCCTATAAACCAGCGACTTGATTGTTCATAAAGCCAGCCCCTGAGTTGACCAGTGGCAAAACATTCTGTTGGAGGCATTTGAATTGGACGTTTACTAATCCTTTACTCTGAAACTGCAGTAGTTAGGGTGGGTTAACTCCTGCTGCTGTGCTAAACAGCCTCAAATCGCAGGGATTTAACTCCAAAGAGAGAGAGAGAAAGGGGAAATTTTCCCAGAAAGGAAAGCCAAGTTTAACCTAAAGCCATTAGTTATCATTTCTCCCAAATCTTTACAGATGATAAAAATTAATTTTAAAGAACTCTCAAAATTATAAACTTACTAGATTAGTGCTCTTCTAAACTGCACAATAGAATGGCATCAGGCCGCCCCTAGGGATCTTAGCCTGGCAGTTTGTTTCTGCTTAGAACTTTTTGGCCCAGGAGGTTTGCAGTTACTATTATCTTGGAAATCTGAAACACAGTTTTGCTGGTTTGTTCATTTGTTGATTTCTGCCTCTCTCATAGCGGGCACTTTGGAGTCCTTTCCGTCAATGTGGAAAAAAGGAGTGCAGAGGGCAGTAGAACTTCTGGAAGGTTTCTTACAGTTACACCGGAGGCAAACAAGCCCTGAAGAGACGCATACCAAATGTGGGCGTGGCTTTTGCTGACAACTACCAGGATAAGCAAACCCCCAAAGCAGATTTCCAAAAATTGGACTTGCAGCCCAGGCCTATTTTACCAATGGGAAGGGGCCTCATGAAGGGGGTAAGGTTAACCACAGTCGTCATCAATTATTTTTGCCACCCATTTTATGCATTTCCTTATGCGATCCCCTAATGATCGCCTCATGTGACTTCAACATGCTCCTGTAACTGACAAGAAAAGAAGTAAGAAGTTCACTCTTTTGCCGGGATCACATCACTAGCAAGTAACAAAGGTGGACTTTATCTCCCGTTCTTCCTCCAGGACCCATGCCCTTGACTGCCAATGTTGATGAAAATTAGCTTGTCTGGGCAAGAAAGGTATCGGGCAGTTAATTAGGCCTTGTGTCTTTCACCCCCTGGGCCATTTGCGGCGCCATTCTTGGTGTTAAACCTAGGGTAAACCAAGACAGGCAAATCCCTAAGCTTCAAACATTCCCTCCACCCTGTTTCAAAAACGGCGGATACACAATGAATGCCGAACTCTGTCTTTAATATGGATAGCACGCAAATACAGAAAAAACTCTGTTATCACTTGGAAGAGTTGGTACAATGTTTCAGATATCGTCCGCTCCAGGTAGGGTCATGGAACCTTCAAAACTGAGCTCACAGGCTGTTGAAGAGCCTGCGGGTTTGGAAGGTGTTCACATTTCAGAGTTTGTTGTTGTAAAAACCACGACCATTGAAAAGGCAGAGTGTGAACAAAATAGTGTCCTTATTGTCGTTATTCCCTCACTACCACCCCTGAAGCATAAAAGAAGTCGTAGGAAAACTCCCCTTTTTAATCTTGTGTTTTGGAAATACTGATGATAACAATTAGACACTAATCTAATAGTTGGTGCTGGGGAGGGTTAAATGACAAAACAAAAAATCAATGGAGAAAATTTAAGGTCTAATTGGCTTTATGAAATGATTCATGAAGCTGGCAGTATCCCATCTAGCAAATAGAAAGGAGCTGCATCGAGCTGGAGAAAAGGAAAGGGTTTTACAGGCAGAGAGGGAGTGAGAAAAAAATTATTAGCAGAGAATTCATTGTTTGAGACAAGGTCACCTTTCCAAGGGGAAGGGAGGGGGTGTATCAGTAAATTTCCTAGTGCTGATCAAGAACTGCCATTTGACTTAATCTTTCAGATTAAATTCCTTGGGGGTGCTGTGGTTGGGGAGGTGGTTGAAACCGAAGTTAGGTTAGCTATTAAGTCTTGGTTTGCTGGTGTGGGTCCTTAACGTTACGTGACTCCATTTTAGGCCCACGGTCTTCTTTTTAACAAAATTAATTTTATCATTTGCAAAGATTTGGGAGAAATGATAACTAATGGCTTTAGGTTAAACTTAGCCTTCCTTTCTGAGAAAATCCCCCCCTCCCTTTTTTTTTGGAGTTAAATCACTGGGATTTGAGGTTGTTTAGCACAGCAGTTAGAGTTACCCACCCTAACTACTGCAGTTTCAGAGTAAAGAATTAGTAAATGTCAAATTCAAATGATTCCAACAAAATGTTTTGCCGCTAGTCATTTCACAAATTGCAAGATGCTGCACGTGTTACTTCTTTTATATTCCAACACCTGACTGTTCTTTATTCCTTTTAAGGTAAAAACAATCTGCTCAGCCCTGTGTATGGTCACATTTCACCCAGTTGTTAGCCTACATAAAAAATTAAGCATTATGGTATGGAAATAATACATTGTTCTTAAAAAGGTTGATTTTCATGGACTTATAACTTTCAATGCTTTTTTTTTTTAATGTTTATTTTATTTTTGAGAGAGAGAGAGACAGAGACAGAGCATGAGCAGGGAAGCGGCAGAGAGAGAGGGAGACACAGAATCCGAAGCAGGATTCAGGGTCCGAGCTGTCAGCATATAGCCCGATGTGGGGCTCGAACCCACGAACTGGGATCATGACCTGAGCCGATGTGGGACACTTAACTGACTGAGCCCTCCCGGGCACCCCTAACTTTCAATACTTTTTAAAGGCTATCATGGTAAACATAATCATCTAGTTTAAGAGCATGAGGAAAACCTCCTTTCATGATTAAGTAACCCTTGGGACCTTGTGATATAGGTTAAACCAGGAACACAATGAAATTTTTTGAAGGACTAAATGGGAGTAGATAGAAAAAATGTCCTATTCTGTGAAAAATATATAATCGGTCCAAATTTGTCATATATAGGGAGAATCTTCTGATCTTAGAGCCTTTAGAGACAGTTGATAATTCATGGAGAATCCTTGAAAAATAATATAATGTGTAAAGAAGGAAGAAAAAAGCACAACAAATCTCCTAGACAAGGTGTCTATGTTCTTACTGTTCTGTAAGGGGCAATTAGAGAATTAAAATGAGACACAACTTGGTAGGTCTCACTTTGGAGCGTTCAAGTCTAAGATCATAAGGACATAGACTAGAGCTATTCTAACTATGAACATCTTTCTACTTGCTAAGTTTCCTTCTTAAACTAAATTCCTTCCTGGATTGCAGCACACGAAGCAGCCCATTTTCAGTGTAGGATTTCTAGTATACAGATCCAAGTGACCTTCCAGCCAGACTCCTCCCAGACTACTCTCATCTATGAGTAGTAACTCAGAGATTGGACTCATTATTTCCCTTCTGAAATTCCTACCGACATGAATTTCTTGCTACGAGGCTACGGGTAAAAAATGATAAGGACTCAGTATGGACCACTAGTGACAAGAGACCTCCTGCAGGCTAGCTTGAGCCAAGCAGAGAATTTATGGTTTCAAGTTCCCAGGAAGCTCAAAATGTGGGATTGGCTTCCAGTAAAGCTGGACCCATGAAGTCACTGGTTTCCTCAGCACAGCGTCTCTACTCTTCTTTGCTCTGGGAGGGTGGGTTGGGAGGCTTTCTCCATGATGTAGCCACGTAGCCTGTGTAAATGTTAGGCTTAATAGCCTTTGGGATCCAGAAGAAGAGAGGGCTTCTTTACCGATTATTCAAACAATAGACTTAGGAATCACCTCATGGGCTAGGCGTGCTTCAAACTTCCACTCATGATGCCCGGGAGGTGATGTCATCCTTAGCTGACCCACTGGGTTACTGAGGAGACATGGCATCCCTAAAAGAAGAGAGATTGTGTTACCAGCAAGGGAAATGGCAACAGTACATTCCATAGATAAACAAGTTCCCAAGTGCTTACTGGAGTCAGGATCTGTGATAGACTCTGTATGTGTGTTATTTATGGTTCAAGGGCTTCAGAATCTCACAGGCGGTGGATATCAGCCCTGTGGCAACTATTATGCCTACTTTACAGTTTTTAGGAGCCTGAAGTAAGTGGGATGAAGGATGATGTCCCAGTTACTTGTAAGTAGCAGAATTGGAATTTGACTTCACACCTCTTTGTCTCCAAGCCCAGACTGGAAACATTGCTCTATACAAAGTAGCTTAATCTTGGAGGTGCAAAGTGTATCTGGAATGGGTTTCCTTTGTTTATTTGTTGTTTATTTGTGTTTCGCTTTCTTCTGTATGAAAAATACTTCCAAAGATTTTTCGACTCCTTCCTGCTATTTGTTTCTCTCCATCTTTCCGAAAATAATTTTCCAAGAGAACTAGAGAGGAAACGTGTAACTTGCATTTAATTCCTATGAGATTTCTTTTCCTCTTGCTCAGTTTGATTTCTGGGGTCATGCGGTATCAGTCATTTGTATTTTATTTTCAAGAGGGGGAACCAAGTTTGCAAGTCCAAGTTCGTATTAGTCTGAGGACCTGGAAAAGGGCTTGTCCCAGACTGTTGGTGAATTTCTTCTACCAAGAGTTTCCTCACTTTGATACGAAGAATATATGTAAATTCAACTCCACGGGACTCTGCAATTAAGTGGTTGTCTTAACACCTGCACAGTACCGCATAGCCTGTAACTGAAAACTAGTTATACGAAATATGGAGGGAAAAAAAAATTAAAGTTCATCGAGCAGAATTCCTCAAGACATGAAATTATAATGATAAATAAATGGAATTAAAACATTAAAATGTATTTTCCCCCTGAGAATGGAGACCCAATACATGAGAGTTTCATGTATCAGTAGGTTTTG
The DNA here is from genome assembly GCF_027475565.1 of Acinonyx jubatus. NCBI lineage: Eukaryota > Metazoa > Chordata > Mammalia > Carnivora > Felidae > Acinonyx > Acinonyx jubatus. The sequence continues at coordinate 128,611,319 of NC_069386.1, read as the reverse complement.
TTAGAAAATTTGAACTGCTGGAATGACATTCAGCTTTTTCTCCCCCCAAATATAAAATGAAAACTGATATATTGAAATTTCTCTATTACTCTAGCCACTGACCTGTCAAAAATATTATAGGTTGATTTACCTTGGAAATTGGCATTAATAGGAAAATGACATGAAACTTGCTGCCCAAATGCTACTATTTCCAGAATTGTGAAAGTGGCATAGTGTTTATTTCAATTTCTCATTTAGAGTGGCATGGGAGAGTGGACTAAAATCGAAGGCAGCCTCTGACTCTCAAATGGAAATGCGTTCACGCTGAGTGGTTCTGGGAGAGATGTGTGAATACCAGAGTGCCCATTTCGAGCCTAAATTATTTCCGTTTCTTAATTCTGGCTTGTGCTTCAGGTCTGATTGGAGATATATGCTTAATAAGGGAATACTTAGGTGATCTTCAGACCTTCTCAAATAACCATCACAATAAAACTCACAGTTGCACAATGTGTGCATCTTCTAATTTCCCAGACCTTAAGCATCCTTGTACTCAATGAACAAAGGCCAGTGGAAAGCTCAAAAGCAATAACATTTTTTTTTTTGTAGCATTTTGGCAAATGAAAGAACAAAGAAGGAGAAGAAGAAGAAGAAAGAAAGAAAGAGAGAGAGAGAGGAAGAGAGAGAAAGAAAGAAAGAAAGAAAGAAAGAAAGGGAAAGGATGAAAGAAAAAGAAGGAAAGAAGGAAGATCAAAAGAAAAGAATAGGAAAAAAGGAGGTCAATTTCCATTTTACAGATAAAGAGTACTTTCCATTTCATGAAGGACTCTGGTGTATTTTATTTATCCCATTTTTCACATTAATTCTCCCAATATCCTCATGACGTAGATGATACCATTAATATCTGTAACAGGTTCTTTTTTCGCAACTAAAAAAAGAATATGATGTACATTGGTTTTTCAATGAGCTTTAATCGGTAGTGGTCATAAGCCAATATTGAAGGAAACGAAACAGATCTTCAGAAGAAATAAGATTCATGTCAGTTTGTGCGGTGGAGAAAAGACAGAGACAGGTCTTGAATAAAGGTCTTCTGATTCTTTGTGTCCTGGGGGATGAGAAGCTATTTCTGTGTTACATGTGAATCATGCCTCACAGTGTTTGAAATGTTCTTACAGGCATTGTCCTGATTGATACTAACATCAGCTTGGTGATTTTCACATCTTAAGCTGTTGTGGAAAGGGTGCACTCCAGTCCTCAATTCTAAACATCCATGCAACCTTCAGTCTACACCACATGGGTTATATGTCATTACCCTAGACGTAGTCAAATTTGTCCTTGTCCCCCCACTTGGCTCCTCTAGCTTGTCCCTTTTAGTAGGCTCCATGCTTGCAGACATTCATGAGTCTATCTTAGTCCTTTGCATTCTCCCATGGTAAAGAGGAGAGGGTTAGCAACATAATTAGTACAAAAATATATATGCTTTAGTCCACCTGCCAACAATACATGCTATCTTACTGAAATCAAGCCACTATATCTCAGGACATAAGTTCTGACATATCTTCAAAGGAAGAAAAATTGAAGAGGTTTACCCACTATTATTCCAAATGTACTAGTAAGGGTTGTAGCACCAAGTTCTAATTATTTTAAATGTCATAACTGAAAATGCCTCCTAAAGGGTAGTCCAGGCCAATGAAAATGCAACAGAAATGTCTAGCAGAAATAAAGATTATCCTAAACATGCAAACAATGCATTTCCAGCCCAATTTAATTGGAATATAAGTTCTATTAGCATATGCAGTGAAAGGCTTGATTTTATTGTCTCTTCGTATGACACTGCTCGACCTCTAGTTAGAGCATAAACCTATCTAAGTTTTTAAATAGCATCTTAAAAAAATAAAAAATTCGCAGCACCTGGGTGGCTCAGTTGGTTAAGCAGCTGACTCTTGATTTTGGTTCAGGTCATGATCTTGCGGTTTGTGAGTTTGAGCCCTACATGGGGCTATCAGTGCAGAGCCTGCTTGGGATTCTCTCTCTCCCTCCCTCTTTCTGCCTCTCCCCTGCTCTCTCTAAAAATAAATAAATAAACTTAAAATAAATAAATAAATAAATAGCATCTTATATGAATTTTTTAAATCTACTCTTCATACCTCAGCACAAGCACAGGCCACTGTTGAGGCATTAATGTAGACTCTGTTTATCAGACAGGCTCACTCAAGCTGCACCCCTGTTTGAAGTTTCCCTTCTGTTCCTCCTTCTCTCTTGAATTTGGGGTTCTTTTTCATCACATTAAGGGCATGTTCTTGGAGGGCAACACTCTCTCATTTCTTACGTCAACTTCTATATTGTTTCTTTCTTTCTAAACATCACCTTCAGTCATGCCTCTGCCAATAACAACCAGACAATATTCTTTAAGATTCCCCTCTGCCCGCAGCTATCTCCTGGGCACAAAAAGGAGCAAACGGTTTAAGACCTTTATGAACAACGAATTTCAAAGAATAAATTGTAAGATACTCTGAGATAGATTCAACTCTGGGCTGGTCAAAGACTCTCCAAGTCAAAGCCGGCTGATATACATGCATGTAAGTAGCTGCGTGTATCTGTGTAGTGTGTGCATGTGTGTGTGTGCATATATATATGCACGAATATGTGTATTGAAATTTTCAGGATCAACACCAATAAAACAAAGACATAGCCTGGCCTTCCATGATGTAACAAAATTGGTATTAGATGAATCAATGTGTTAATAAAGAAAGCAAAAGCACTGAACGATAGCGAGAAGGACACAGATGACCATTTTATCTGACTGGGGAATCAAAGAAACCCCAAAAATCAATATATAAAATCACACATGGCCTCCTTGTTGGTATAATTTTTCCAGCATACAAAGGATATTATAAACAAATATCGATAGGAAGCTTGGACAATTATTTGGCCTAAAAATGATTCTGAAATGAATAAATGAGCACATTTTTACAAGACGGGCCATTACAGCAGGCAGGAATGGGATGTAGAATATGGAGGCCATGATCATCCCAGTTAAAAGGTGGTGGGTTCTGTTCTTAAAATAAAATAAGGAACGATGCATATTAACCTCCTTCTATCGTTTTAAGGTAGTCTGCAGATGAAGAAAACAAAGGATCAGAGATGCCTGCTAGTCTTCCTGAGTAGGAGACCCCAAACCTCCATTCACTCCATCAGGTGGTCCTTCCTGTGCATCCATCATGATCTCAATTGTACCAGTGGTATCTCATTTGTAATAAATGTAACCATGCTCTCGCAAACATTTCATTGCTTTTAGAAAGTTTTGTCTCAAAGAACTCTTTCAGTTATTTTTGTGGATAGAAGTATAGGCAGAATAGACCCCCGCTGATATTTTCTGTCAACCTTCTGGTTCCCTCGGTGAACAAATCAGTTAAACAAGCTGGCTGACAGAATGGAGCCTCCACCAGGCTCATTCCTATCTGTAAGTGTGAGTGGCACAGATGCACCTATTGATTTATTTTTAACAGTTCAGATTTGGGAGCAGGAGCCTGAATCGTCAGAGTGGTCTCCCCTCTATGCCTTGTCACCTCACCATTGACCCATTCCTTAAAACCCACACCTAGGGCAAAACCCAGTCTTTCTGATCCTTCTAGGAAATGTGGCCACAAGGTGACAAAAGCCTCTTGCCTTAGAGATGACAAAGTCAAGGTCTTATACAGTTAGAAGGCCATGATTGGGGGTGAACAACAGTAACCCGATTCATCTGAAGGTGGGAACAAGATACGCAGCAACTGTCTGGAAGAGCCACACTTAGTACCTCGGACTCTCCTGGGGAGCCTGGAAAATGCAGATTTCCACGTGTTTAACTCCTAGAGCGTTTGAATTAGTGGGTCTGGGGTGATGTCTTTGGAATCGATTTTGAAAACACACGAAATGAAACAAAAACCACTCTCTAGGTGATTCTGCAAGTTCCCGTGTGGGGAACCGTATTCCCTACGCAAGCAACATAGCTGATTAGTTTAAAAACTGTGACCCGAACCAGCACTTTCCCACGGGGCCCTTAAGTTGGGGTCCTCCAGTAGGAAACAGGGCTCTGGACTCTGTTCCACGAGAGGCAGCTCAAGAAGCAAGAAACAGGCCTGCATTAGGGTTAGAGGCCTAGATACAGAGAGCTAGGAGCCACCTGTGGGCTGCATGGCTTTGTGCGCTCAAAAGCCTGTGCTCCCACTTCCTCATCCGTAATAGGCTGCGGGCGATAATAGTACCTGGATCCCATTATAGTTATGAGGTTTAATTCTTTATAAAATATAACAGTACTCAGCATACTGTAAGTACTACAGGAATATCTGTTAAATGAAAAGATGCCAGATCACTTAAGCCTCAACTGTCGTGACACAAGTTAGCTTTATGTGCATTTCACTTAAAAACGTTGTCTCTGTACCTGACACCAAGGATGTATAGTTAGTAGCTAAGGTCTTCAGTTGTTCTCAAAAGGAAGAAGAATGTTCTCTCTACCTCTCTCTATGGATCTGGGTCCAGACAGGTTTGTGACCTGGCGTTTCTCATCTTTGTGAATGAAACAGACGGAACACAAAAGTACAAGTACTCCCCTCATCCCATCACGTTGCGTCAGTCAAACCAAGGCTGCGCTGGCACCTGTATGTCCCCACTCACCAGCTGGAGACTTTCTGCTGTCTCATTAATGCCCGCTTCATGATACACTGGGAGTCTGAATCAACCAGATGCAACCACATCAAAAGTTTGGAACCCCGAAGGTCTTTAACACCCTTGTCCCAATTTAATAAGACGCAGAGGCTCAGAGAGGATCTGGCTGCATTTTTTAAGAGCCCCAAATGTCTTCTCATTGATTCCCCATCAGTGACACACATAAAGGGTCCCAAACGTGAGCTGGTAGGCTGAGCCCACCCCGCGGGGAGACAGCTGTGTGCATCTCGCGTAGCACTTCGCTGCTCTGTGAGGGTTGTTCAAGTGCAATCCGCTCCTCCAGACTCAATGAGAAGAAATTAAAACTCAAAAATAAAATCAATACTTACCTCTTTGTGCCTACTCAGTGACTGTAGACTCTGGCTTACATGGGTAATAGATTCAGGCACCACTGATACAGAATGTTGAAATTTATGGACTTCTCCATAGTCATTAATTAATAGTGTGCACACACAGAAAAATAACCAGGCGGAACACTTAGAAATGAAATTATTGCCGAAGCACTGACTACTAGTTTTTAGGTGGTCAGTCAGGTGAATAAAATGAATAATTGAATATGCTTTACAAGCGGGCAGTAAGGACAAGCAACCCAACAGATTTTTAATTCTGTCTGAAGAACACACATCTCATAGGGGGATCTGGATTGATTTTCCTCTTCTTTACTTGCCAAGGCCATTTTGTAGTTGTGTTTTCTCTGCAAGGGTTTAGAAGAACCCCCACAGCATTGAGCGCAATCTCATATAAGATGTTTTCGGGAGTCCTTTGCAGTCAAGTAGCCGAAGACTTCATTTTAGTCTGGAAACCTGCACAAAGAACAAAAAGAACAAAAGAATGTGGGTTTAACTGTGATGGACATGATAATGTATCTTGGCCCTCCTGTGTGTTGCAACATGATTTCCGTGGAGAAATTTTCTTAGAAAATGCATGTCTTGTTTGGAATATCTGTCATTGGTCGGACCCTTGTTGATTTCTGAGTATAATTCTTGAGAGTATTTTCCTCCATGTCTGAAAATCTGGGGAAAAAATTGATTCTGGCCAGATGAATGGGAGCTGAAATTATATCGCCGTTTGACATCACATTTATCTTTGGTTTTCTTTTGTCTTTTTCTTTCTTCCATTGGCAAACTTGTCCTGTAAAGATCCAGATAATAAGTATTTTAGTCTTTTCCGACTACCCAGTCTGTTTCAACTACTGAACCCTGCCACTTGGTTTGACAGCAGCCATAGATGAGACATAAACAAATGGGCGTGGCTGTGTTCCAGTAAACTTCATTTACAAAAACACATCGAGGGTGGGATTCGGCCCCTGGGCTATAGTCTGCTGACCCCAGGCACCGCAGCCTTAGCCAGGCACCAGCAAAGGCTTGGAATGGTCGGTATCCCTGGGCAGAGCAGAAGTGAAGTCTTGGTGAGGAAGATGAAGGGACTAGCAGACTTTTCTTTTTTTTCCTTCGCACTCTTGCTTTTCTCCAACTGTGGGGAGTTCAGCTTCAGTCCCGTAGGTCTTGTGGTGCCCAGGGTCTTGTGGTGCCCAGGGGGAGGCACTGGAGAGTCATTTTCCATGCCTTTCATTTGAACTGGGGACTGTTTTCCCTATTGAAGGTCTGTAGAGGAACTGCCAGTGGAGAGAATGGAAACCAGAGCTCCCTCTTCCCCAGGGTTTTGATGGTGTTGTTTCTCTTTTACTTCCCTTAAAGGTCACAATCATTAGCCTCAAGGCCCTACACTTGGGTCGAAAGAGATTTAGCTGGCTAACTGATTTTTGTCACAACTCAAAGGATAAGTAGGGAGGAGGGGGAGAAGGACTGATATTCCACAGGAAGGACACGAACAGAAGGAAATATTTTCTTCAGATGACGATCCAAGGATGTGGTGAACCCAGATGTGAGGGTAGTTGAGAAAGCGTGCCAGAGGCCTCTGCTGAATGCATTTGGATTGCACAGGTTTGCCAGACCCCAAAGCTAATTAGGACCAGGCAGAAAGAAGCCCAGCATTCCACAGCCTGGCTAGTCCTTAAGGTAATGTTTCTTTGAAGTCTGAGAATATCCCATTGTTTATTCAAGTTTCAGCTCTCAGCTTTTTCCAAAGGGATTTGAAGGAGCTTAAACATTAATCAAAATACAAACCAAGACTATTAGTAATGAATTAAAGTCAAGCTTATCCAGATAAAGAAACTAGAATAAATGTTGCCAGAGGTGGAAGATAAGCTGATTGTTTCATTGCGTATTACATTTGGCACAAGGGGAAGGCAGTATTACCTGGGATGTCTCTAGAGGAGGACAGAACCCAGCAACACATCTCCTGGAACACACTTGACTACCTTCTCCCTGGGGATTATTTTTATTTTAGGGAGGAATTGATTTAAATAATCGTCACTTTCAGGGGCTGGTGATGATGGGAAAACCAGACATGACTCCTGATGGTGATTATGGAAAGGGAGGGGCAATCTTAATTCACTTGCATTGACGCTATTTGGGACAGATGGATATGTGCCTCCTGAGAAAGGGCACCTCCTTTTTCATCCAGAAGCAGCAAGTACAGCAAAGTATCTTCTCTCCTGGGGGCTGTCTCCCTCAGTCAGTGACTGCCCAAACAGCCACATACTGATCTTACCTCTGCTCTTCCTCTCCTCTACTTTGACTGTGTATAGTATGTGAGGCATTTAGCCTTTTCCACCCCAATGCAGGGAAAGATAAGCAGATCCTGGAGCAGTGTTATTTAAGACAGAAGAAAAATTGTGCCATGATGTGTGTGTGTGTGTGTGTGTGTGTGTGTGTGTGTCTGTTATTGAATATATACAGATATTCTAAACTCCAGGGCTAGGTTTGGGTAATTCTTCCCCTCACTTTTTCCTGTGTTGTAGACTTCAGTGGAGATTTGATGGGTCTCTGGCAAATATATTCAAGAATACTATATGAGTTAGGAGAGAGACAACTAACTCATTGATCCGGGCCGGATCACAAGAGTGAACCATGTTTTCAGATTGTTATATATGACAGGTCTGACTTGTTTATCACCAAACCAGAAACAAGAGAACAGTCACGAGACACAAATGAGGGAATGAGCTCTGAAATGTCTCAGGAGACCGTAGAAAATGTTAGCTATGTGGTCTGCTGTGTGGCCACTCCCCACCAAACTCTCCAACGGAATGGCTTAACATAGCAAAATTTAGTTTTGACTTCGGCATCTCTGAACCAGTCAGCTGGGGTTTGGCTGATCTGGTCTTAGTTCCACTGAGCGTGGACTCCAGGCTGCAGATTAAGGTCAGTTTTTCCTGTGTTTCAGTAACTAATTGGTGACATGGGGAGTTAATCCCTCGGCAAAAGCAAAAAAGGGCAAGGAAATAAACCCAATCTGGCACATACATTTCAAACCTCTATCCATTTTAGTTTTACTGACATCTCATTATCTGAAACAGTTCACATGGCCAATCCAAAGTCAGGAGCCAAGGAAAGCACATTCTGCCACGGTAAAGATATGCGCGAACTACAAAAGGATGGATAAACGAGTAGGTGAAAGCCTGGGACCAATAATTCAGTCTGTCACACAGACATACCTGCATCGGTGGGTCTGCAGGCGAGGAGCATGAGCCAACTCCCTGGTCAGAAAAGCTCCAAACCAGAGACCCGTAGTTTTCTATAAAGTTTTAGGCCAGTGAATGGAGTGGGGTAAGGAATTAGGTCACCACTTAAAAGTCTACTCTATTGTCGTATAAAAATAGTCTTATTATAGTACATTTACACCCTTCCACTTTCTATTTTTAATTGAGTCCTCGGGGCTACCTGAAATTTCAGGATATCAGTGCGCGCTGAAGTCTTCCACATGTATGTGTTTATTTAAACTCCTTTCTCTCTAGCATGTTTTGCTTCACAAAACTAGGGACCAAGAACTTGTTGCTTTCTACTAATGAAGTAAATATGTGTCTTTATATAGATATTTCTTTGCTCTGTCGATATCTTATTTACTTCTTTGCTTGGACTTTCAGGGTGTTTATGGATAAATCTGACACTAATTCCTATAGCCTTTCTCAGCCACGACCATCTTAATAAAATTCCTCTTTTCTCTTTTTACTTTGTGCCTTTTATATTTCACCAGATGGCATTTAGTTTTGCTATGATGACTTTCATGTAGGCAGTCTTGATCTGTTTTTGAAAATGAATGAGCAAAGAAGGAAGAAAAAAGGAAAGGGAGGATGTATGAAAGGAGGGAAGGAAGAGAAAGAAAGAAAGAAAGAAAGAAAGAAAGAAAGAAAGAAGAGAAGGAAGGACAGAAGGAAGGAGGAAAAGAAAATAGGAAGGAAAGAAGAAAAGAGAAAAAAGGACTCAAATATAATTTCCTCTTCCTATGCAAGATAACATTGTGATGGGGCATATTTTTTTTGGTTCTAAATATTATTGAGTACTGACAGCAAGCAAGAATAACTCAGTTCCTGGGAGATATTTGCTCTTGGAAGATAATACTACCAACCAACTAAAACACTTTCCTTACCAAGACTAATACTTTACTTATCAAAACTTGTTTCAAAAACTCACATTCCTGCACCCACCAATCCAAAACTATTGTCATAAATTCTGTTTTGCCTTAAAATCATCCAGTCTGGTCTTTTATAAAATCTTCTCATACTTTCCCCCCTTGACCTTATCGAGTTGGTGTTTTTCCTTATTGCAACAAACCTATTAACTTACTTTTGATTAATCAACAGCATTGAGGTATTTAAGTAAGTCATTTCTTAACAGAAAAAAATATATTTTTGTTTGTAAAACCAGCCATTATGTTGGATATTTATATACCATGTAAGCAACAGCACATGCTCCAGCACAACTTAAAATTCGACCAGTCTCAAGTTTATCAAATACATCAGTCATGCCTGGTTTTTTATAAGAACAGAAAAATAAATTTACCTACTGTGAAAAGAAATTAATTAAAATACGTGGTCATTAAGAAAGATTATTATTTTACATTTCTATAATCAGCTAGTAAGTCTGAAATATTTTGACCTAAAAAAATGATGATTGATAAATCTTAAGTAAGGGTTCCTTCTTTAACGCTTTTAGTCAAGGAGAAAGGAACCAGCTATACACATATGTGATTGACTTCCTTCTTCCCTTCAAGGGAGCCATCCATAAGCCATACTCTTGTATAACACCTATTTAGACCCATTTGTCTCCATACATTGAGTTCAGTAATAGAGATTTCAGCAGGCTGTATGACTATTTACTTGAATTTCTGACCCTCTTTGGACTAGCAAGGTTACCAATGTATTGATATCTGCATACCGTCACTGTGTTTGGGCAGAGGGTGGCTTTAGGTAAGACTATAACCAGGTGATCTGGTTAGCCCATGACTAGAATATCCAAAGTCTCTCCCCTTCCTTTTCAACTTTTCAGAGGCATGGCATGGTTGAGTCTAACCTTGGTTTTCCATTTAAAAATGACCCTACATTGCTATTTCCTAAATTAATATTCCACATTTATCATTCCAACACGATGTGCTGTGAGAGATCCTTCCTGCATATGCTCATTATTAATGATGGTTTTGTGTTGGAAGATGGAAGTTTCCATCTTCCCATCCATCTAATGTCCACCTGTCAAGGATCTATCATGGCTTCCAAATGTTTAACCCCATTGTGGTGTTTGAAACCAACTGACAATTTGGGTTAATGGTCCCTAAAAAAATTAGGGTGCTCCGATTTTAAAATGGTGAAAGAATTAAAGACTAGAGGCTGAAATATATAATAATTTTTGTCACAAAAGTGTTAAAAAGAAAGCAGACACAGGCCATATTTACTGAGGATAATGTTTGAATACTGAAAGTCTCTTTCAAAATTAATGATTAGTGGGGAGTGGGTGAAGAGGGGGCAGGAGATAAGGCTTCCAGTTATAGAATGAATAAGTCACAGTGATGAAAGGCACGGCATGAAGAATATAGCCAAAGATATTGTAATAGTGTTGTAGGCTGACAGATGGTAGCTACCCTTGTGGTGAGCACAGCATAATGTAGAAACTTGTTGAATCACTAAGTGGTACACGTGAAGCTAATGTAACATTGTGTGTCAACTAAAAAAAAAATCAGTGGGGGTGGAGGGAAAGGTTTCCCACTCGATCTTAGGAGAAAAACAACACAGACCCTTCTTTTACAACGAAGGCCAATTATTTAATAAACATTTATGAGGAGATCTATGCGCCTAGTACTGAGACAGTTATCAGAATGTTTCATTCCCTCGATGTTCCTACCATTTTTCCAGTAGAAAAACACCTTAGAAGTAACTTGATAGAGAATTGTGGATTGGAATGATTTCATAGTTAAGACGTGAGTTCCCCGTCTACCCTCCAACTAAATACAAAGAACAGAGATGAGCCTAATTTGTCCTATTTTTTCCCCTTGATGGTTCCTATCACAAACGCTTACTTGGCAGTCACTGTGAAGCATAAAATTTGATATGTTCTGGGATGAGTGGGTGGAGTTATACAAATATGGACAATTCATAGTCTTTGCCCTCAAAGTGTGTATCAGTTAATAGAGGGGAATAAACATTGATCTGCAAAATATTGAATAGTCAGCTGTAAAAAATTTCCACTAATTTTTACCAGTCTAGTGTGCAGAATTCGGCAGGGTTCCAAGGGGTTTCATCCAAATGGAATAGGAAAGCTGGGAAGTCAAGGGAAAGAAAGACCAAGGACGGGAACACTTTATGGATCATTCAAGAAGTATGTGTTCATAGGTGCGTTTATTATGTCATTTTACATGTTGTCACTCACCAGAACATCCAGATATTTTATTGGTGAGTATATTTGTGTATTGTGGTTACCAATGCCTCCACTCTTCTTCCATTAGTTCCCTGTATCCATCGGTGTCTGGTGCATAGAATATTCTGCCTTCAGTAGACAGTGCTCTTTTTCACATCCACAATATTGACAGTGAGGAAGTTAGATGCTCTGTGAAGCCAAAAGGGGAGAGCAGGACCACCAGAGAAGCAGAATGGGAGTGTCATCAAGGAGTGACCAAGTCAGTGGTATGGGAGGGTCATCACGGAGGGACCTGTGACCCTAGAACCGGTTCTTCCTTATAACGGTGCTCTTTCCTCTGTACCATCTCCATCAGTCCCTCAACAGATTTCTATATCAAAGTCTGCAAAAACAATACAACTTGAAATGTGCAATAACGTGCTTTCCGTTTGCCTGCTATGATGTGTTATGTGTGTTCAGTTTTCTGGAATGAATTTAAGTTGAAGCTTTTATTAGCTGTTTTATAGAAATCTTTAGTGGACCTTATAGCTGTTATTTCTGGGTAGCAAACAGATGAACATGCAGAAGAGAGCAGAGCTCACAAGAAGTCATTTCAAGAGGAGCGGAATGAAGTAGGAAGCTGGTTCATTCAGCAACATCATTTAACTTGCTTGTATTTAGTAAAAGTGTGTGTGTGTGGGTGTGTGCGTGTGTGTGTGTGTGTGTGTGTGTGTGCATGTGTGTGAAAGCATGAATACCCTTGACCATGAGAAGCAGGGATTATCAGTGTATATTGCAGTTATGATACTGGGGCATATTTGCTGTGTTAGTTTGCTATTGCTGTTGTAACAAAGCAGCAGAGTTACTAGGAGATAATCTTTGCTTGCCTCTTCCAGCTTTGAGCATTTGCTGGCAAGCCTTAGTATTTCTTGGCTTGGACATGCATCATTCCAGCCACATGGCCATCTTCTCCCTGTGTGTCTTCACATTGCCTTCCCACTGTGTGACTGTCTCTCTGTCCCAACTTGCCTTTTTATAACAACAGCAATCAGATTGGATTAGGGTCCACTCTAATAATCTCATTTCTACTCGATTACTTTCCTAAAAACCATTATTCCAAATAAAGCTGCATTCTGAGACCCTGGCGGTTAGGACTTCAGCATATCTTCCTTGAGGGACACAATTCACCCCCGTAACACTTGCACATTGCCCCTTTAAAAGGAAGTCTAGTCCAAAGATTAACTCCCAGTTTTGCTGGTTTTACTGTTCATGGTCATTTCTTTAAAGCCAAGTAGTCTCTATTTTCAAATTATTTCCTTTTTATTTCTCAGTTGGCTGGCTATAACAAGTCATATTTTGAGAAAAATACTGTGCGGTGGGATTATAGCCAAATTCTTTTCTTGTTTAAATTTATATAATTTTTCCACAAAAAAGATTATTTTGAGGAATAAGTTAAGGCATCAGTAGAATATCCACCAAAATCATAGGAGAAGAATTTTTTCCTTCCAAATAGAAAGGAGCCCTAGAGAAGCAGCACAGAATTTTCTTTCAAATGATGAAAGGATTGATAGCCCATCAGATGAAGTGACCAGACTAAGGTCACATACTTAGAGTCAGAGACAGAAAGAAAACCGAAATGATCAACGTAGATGAAGTAAATGACTGCTTGCAGCATGAGTCAGGCTCATTTTTAGAGTCTTGTTTGAATACAACTCTCAAAAGTGCTGAGTTTACAAGTCAAGCCCTCCTCCATCCCACCCTCATTGATCAAAGACTTTTCCCTACCACTGTCCTTACAAATATAAACTTCTTTCCACATAAAAACAAAAAGAAAAACAACTCAGTCTCCTTTCCAGGTTCATGAAATAAAAGGATCAAAACACAGTTGGAGAATATGGCTGCTTTAATGTAAATAATATTTCTTGTAGATTTTTGCCTTGGGCTTCCATTGAAACTGGGAGCACTGAATGAACTCATGGGAATTATGTTCAGGTGGGGCATGTGAAGATATCAGAACCAGAGTGGAAATGTGCATCTGGGTTGGCCTCACGCTGCTTGTGTGCTTTTTAGAAATGCCGCTGAACATCAGTTTCTTCCCAGGTAAAATCAAAGGCAAAAAAAATCACTATCCTTCGTTCATAGTCTTGGGGTTTTGACAACAACTTGACATCCAATAAGCATCCCATAAGTGTTTATGTGTTCATTCAAGTTTCTGGAAATACTCCAAGAAATAATTATTTTATCTTGATGCTTCTCTATGTAGATAGCATACAGGCAGAGCTATTGTAAATTCCAGCTCTTGGGGTTCTTACCTGTGCAACCTTAGCCATGAGGCCTCCTTTGTCAAAAAAAAAAAAAAAAGGAATGATAATAACCCATACCTTGCCAGGATATTGGGAGGGTTATGTGCAATAATCCATGTAAAGTGCTTCCTGTAGAATCCTAGCATTCATCAAGTGTTTCGTTTGTGATAATTACTAACGTCATTGTTTTTCTTATTTACTAACAACAATATATTTAGGGCTTGCTTATTTTTTTAATTTTTATTTAAGACCTTATTTTTCAAAGCTGTAATGAATGATTCCAGTCACTTTCTCTTAGAAATAATTTCTCTTGGAATTATTGGCGAAAGTCTAAAAGTGGTTTCTCAAGAAGTTTTATGATCAGAGCCCCAAATCCCTACTGATTAGTTTGAGAAAATCTTAATACATGGTTAAAAATTACCTTGCTTCCACTGTCCACCCTACTTAACTTATGTTATAAGGTGTGACTGGAGCCACTAAGCAATGGAAGAAGGTTCTATTTCCTATATATTATTATCCTTGGCATGAGGTATACTTTTTTGGATTTCTATACTCAAAATCCTCCTAGCCTCTATTTTTCATCTTTACTTAAAATTTTTTTTTAATGTTTACTTATTTTGAAGGAGAGAGAGACAGAGCGTGAGTGAGGGAGAGACAAAAAGAGAGGGAGACACAGAATCTGAAGTGGGCTCCATCCAGGCTCTGAGCCATCAGCACAGAGCCCGACATTGGGCTCGAACTCACGATCTGTGAGATCATGACCTGTGGTGAAGTTGCTTAACCGACGGAGCCATCCAGGTGCCCCTCCCTATTTTTCATCTTTAAAATAATGATGACGATGAGGAGGAGGAGGAGGAGGAGGATTACTGTTAATATTATCTTACAAGATAATTAATGATATTCATGGTAATGAAAATCCTTATAAACTATAAAAATGTAACACCTAGTTGTCTGTAAAGTAACTGCCAAAAACAGATACCTTCTGGAGTAGAAGTATATCACAAGCAGAACAGAGAAGAAGTAAAAGGAAGAAGAGGAGAAGGAAAGATATATATTCATACAAGACATTTTATGTTCCAAACACAACACTTATGTTGCGCTTTGAAATACGTGCTTATTTAGTCTTCATAACAAATGTCGGGTGTTCTGATTACTAACATCTACCACCTGGGAAAAGTGAGGCACAGAGTAGGGACAACCACTGGAGGTTACGTAGACCCTTGAGTTCTGACTACCTTTTTCAAGATATCAGACCAGGCGCAAAAGAACTCACTTTTCCACATTTCTGATGTTCTAAATGCAAATCAAAGATACAATAAATATGACTTCTTTCATATATTTTTTAGCAAAATAGAAGCATTCTCATAGAGTGCAGATAAATATATATATATTTAGATTGGCAACATAGTGATCTCTATTAGAATTAAAAAATGTAAGCTATTTCATCCAACAATCTTACCTTTAAGAATATCTATATTAAGGGGTGCCGGGGTGGCTCAGTTGGTTAAGTGTCTGACTTAGGCTCAGGTCATGATCTCATGGTTCATGGGTTTGAGCCCCGCCTTGGGCTCTCTGCTGACAGCTCAGAGCCTGGAGCCTACTTTGGATTCTGTGTCTCCTTCTCTCTCTGTCCCTCTTCCGCTCATGATCTGTCTCTCAAAAATAAATAAATGTTAAAAAAAATTGATTTTTTAAAAATCAATTATCTCTATTCTCCTTCAAAACCATGCTATTTAATTACCCTTTGATTATGGTCTCCCCTGTGTCTCTCTATAATTCCTATAAATGAACCAATTGGGCTTAATTGTGAACCAATTATAATATAACTTTCTCCATTTTTATCAAAGAAGGGAAACTTTACAGATTATTCCAGAATTTTGCAAAATTAATGATCCCTTCAGGCCCTTTTGTCTACCTGAGGCAATAATGTAGTTTCCCCCTAACTTAACTGCACTTTCTTCCTTGGACCCATGGACTCTCAAATTACAGTTGACAGATTTAGAAAATAAAAATAGAGGATGCTTAGTTGAATTTGAATTTTGGATTAATAATGAATAATTTTTTAGTGCATCTTCCCTGCATTATCTGTGAAATATTTAAAAATTTTATTTGTTATTTATTTGAAATTCAAATTTAACTGGGTATCCCATATTTTATCTGGAAACTTTCTCACCTACATACCATGGTTAGTAGTGTTAGCGGTAATGATTGCTTCATCTAGAAATATCACCAAAAACAAACTCAGGTATGTCACTCTTTGAAAATCTCTACCTTTTACTCACCTAAAAGATCATATTATTTCCTAGTTCTCTAAAGAGATCACAAACTGTAAGACATACATTGAAGTCGCATTGTATCCTATCCTTGGAGCCATCCATGGGGTGGTTGGGAAGAAATTGTCTATATTTATCTATACAGAGGTGGAGTAAGAGGAATTATTATTGGGTCCTTCACTCTTTGTTGTGTGTGCACTTGATAGGCTGAAAATCTGAGTCTCACTTTGGTCTTCCCCATCTATAAAACTCTACTCTCCTGGAGGAAACTCAAATCCTTGTGACATAAACATCCTCACACTTCATAAATAAAGGGTTACTAAGGGCTCTTGGTTCCACTCATCCACCAACTCTTAGATAACAAGGCTATTTACTGAAAGGTTACTGAGCGTTCATGGACCTGACAGACCAGACTTGGGACTGGAAAGCATCCAGTGACTCTCAAAACGTAAAGAACTGGGAATGAGAAAGCATTGCAACGTCCTGTAGCTAAAATATGCTGGTCGGTGCCACAGTCACTCCTACCTCTGTCTGCCCTGTGTATGACTCTGAACATTGTGCTTTTGATCAGGAAGTGCGGATTCCAATGCCCTCAGAAAACTGCCAGCTTAGCCAAGATGAGGTCACATTTCCACTCCCAACCTGTACTAGGAAGAAGAGCGAATGCTTCTGAACTAGTCAGCTTCTGAACGTGGAATTGTCATCTCCCATGCTTACGTGCGATGGGAGAGAACACTCTGTAATAGAAAGCAGAGCAGGAAAGTGGACGGTTCATGGCAAAATAAAACATACAAAAAAAACAACAACAAAATAACCCCACAAAAACACAAAAGTTGGCCACTAAATATTGAAGCGTATAAGGCCCCTTAATATCTTCCCCTCTGTTGATTTCCAATTTTCTTGTCAACAAGAGGTAACCCCCTGCAGACGGGAGGAAGCAATCACAACCTTGGGAAAGGAAGCACTAGGGCCAGCCCGGGGAAATCATCCTTGACATTAGAAGTCACTCTCCTTATGAGACTCCTCTCGTGTAGCTGGTTTATTTGTTGCCTTAAAAAACTTAACCTGCCTTACATCTCCTCACCAAAAGTATCATCTCTATCAAGTGGGAGCTGAAACTCTTCAAAGCTTGTATGTGTTGTCTCAGTCTGAGCTTTTCTGAGTGACAGCTTTCTGCCTTTTTGCTACCAATTTATAATCACCATCACCTAGATGAGGAGTTTGTAACTTGGAATGTGTGAGTAAGTTTTAAGGAGTCAGAAGAATCCTTGTAATTTATTGCATTTTTAAAATAAGATTTGGGGTGCATACTTCTATGGAAAGGAACAGTTCTAAAAATGTGTATTCTCAAATGGGTCTCTTAAGAAAAACTGGGTTTAATGACATAAATGAAACCGGGAATACTAAATACCTTTGCTAGTTTCAAATAACTTGTTTGTAGCAGAATCAAGACATCCAGGTCCCCATATAGTTCAATAATTATTTGAGTTTTGTGCCAGTTATGCATGTGTTTTTAAAGGTAAAAAACAAGCTACACCTTCTTACTAAATATGTCCTTCATCCTGGCAATCCCAGAATGACATTCTTAGCTTGACCTCATCCTCTATGTTCTGGCAATGCCGACAGAGAACAAACCCACCCATCAGACAACTGGGGCCAGCCATTCCCTGCATACTTGTATTCTATACAGAAAGAATCTCATAGATCTCTCCTTATTAACAGGTTTGTAGCAGGTTGCTTGAAATGATCAAGGATTTAATGACTTTCATCTTTTGAAGAACTTCTGGACTTAAAAAATTGCTCGAAATATATCGTGATGTATAATGAGCAGTGACCTTAACACAAAGTCTCTAGAAAACAGAACACGAGGCAAGAATTAGTGGGACAACGCCTTATTAGGGAAATGTAAAATCAGGACAGTGAGGTTTAAAAGGAGAAGAAGGGAGCAAAAGGAAAATGTCCAGTGACGCAAAGCGATGTGTTATCAAGTTGTCTCCCACGTCATGACAAGCCATGAAGCGATATATAGCAGGTCTCTCAGCAGGTACATTTGCTGGGCAGATGGAACTTCTCCAACAAGACTGCATGCACAAACCATGACGTAGTGTATCAGAGAGAGAAAAGGGGGGATGTGTTTGCCCAGATCTGTCCTATCTCCTTTTTCTTATGGATCAAAGTATGCCCCATGGGAAGTCAATGCCCCACACTGCCATCTGGCTCCCTTGGATGCCAGACATACAATCTATAATTAAGCTTTCTTTTAGGTCTAGAGGTGATGGGAAGGGATCAGATATACGGTGTTGACTGAGTCTCGGCCATACAACACAAGCCAATAGGAGGCTATCGCACTCTCGCGACAAGGCTAGAAGACCCATCCAGGCAGAGAAGTGGCGAGTAAGTCCAGAAAGTAGCCAGGGCAAAGGGGCTCTGAGGAGGTGTGCCTGGTTTATGTTTGGCACAAGCAGAGTTTGAAGGTTTATTTCAGCCCTGAACTGCCTGTGGGATGTTGAGAAAAGTATTTACTCTCTCTGTGTCTCAGAGTCATCTCAGAATGATTCAAGTCTAAGTCTGTATGATTGCATACACCAACAGTGAAACACTTTGAATTTTGGCTTTATTCCCCACAAAACACAAGTCCCAGGGTGGATCTGGGGGCAATATCCATTCAAGTCTCTGCAGGATTAGACATTTATCTTTAGTCCTGAATATCTTCCAGCTCATTATTAATGAGATGTTTTCACAACTTCGATATGTAGTAAGGCAGAAAAAAAGCACTAAAGCGTTGAGAACAGTTGAAAACAGTAGGAATACAGCTGTTTCCTTTGCTCTGGAAAACAATTATGTAATGGAATATTCAGTTCACCAGAATATTCTCATTCAGTTAATTAATTAAAATTGTTAATTTTTAGAGTGATTACACTGCAATTATGCACCGTTGGGTGGATATTGATGCATAGACAGAAATCGATCTCCTTGTGACTTAACATAATACGTCCTTACCGAAGACGACTTCAGGCATGAGATAGCTCATCTTCACAAAAGTGATTGTTTTTACCTTTTGGTATTGTTAGATATGCATTTATTGCAAATACAAACCAAGGAAGTCACTTACAGGAAGGGTCTTCTATGTTAAATGATCTGTACCTCTTTCATGGAAGGAACAGGGTACAGTGAAGCATACGTCAGAGGGAATGTTTGCCTTCCATGGATTCTTGCACGTAGTTGAATTCTCATGAGTCTGGGGAATGCACTCAGCCTGCAGAACTGTGTCACTTCTAGTTTTTACTTTACCATTACTAGCCTCTTTTTCACGGACATGTTTCCCTTTAATTGGGCTTTGTCTATTGCTATATACCTGTCAGGTCTCAAATGTTGTCCCATAATTCTTGGATACTGATTAAATAAATGGTAACCCATTCATCATTATCGCAGAGGCAATCTAAAGCCCTGCAAGTTGGATTTTTGTTCACATAGTCCTGGCGGAAGGGAGTTGTTTACGATGAAGGGTCCTCTTCAGAGAGGCAGTACAGTGCTATGGTAAAGAGCATAGGCTCTGGAGTCAAAGAAATTCCAATTCGCTCATTTACTCATTTATTTAACAAATATTTATTGAGTTGCTACTATATTCTAGGCACTGTTCTAGGTAATGGTATGTAATAGAAGAAGAAGACCAAAAAAAAAATGCCCTACGTATTTACCATTTAAATGAAGGATTTAGCAAAAGCAAGATACATGAATAAATTATATAATATATTTGACTGTGTTAAGTGCTAAGGAGAAAAACAGGAAAGGACAGGTGGGTTGAAATTTTAGGGAAGCTCAGGGACGATTCTGAGAAGCTATTTGATTAGAAGGAGACACATATTTTATGTTGCCTAAAGTTTATATGATACTTTTGAAAATTTTACCATAGTGTATCTTCATGTGCCCACTTTGCTGGTGCCTCAGCCAACTTTTGTGAGAGTGTTGTGAAAGAGGGCGGATCCTAACCCTTACTGGCTTCATGGTAAATGCACCTGCACCTGACCCGTAAGTTGGTCAAGCAACTTAACCTAGAAAGTTTTCCCAACTGTCCAATGGAGATAATAGAGGTATTAGTCTACTTTATTGGAGTGTGATAAGGCTCAGACAAGATAATGCCTATAAAGCATTTCTTACTGTGTGAAGTACATGATCAATGCCAAATTCCTAAAATCTCAAACATATTATTATGTGTTCCGTTGGTTTTGCTCACTTGCTTACTTTGTTTACAGGTCAAGGTTATTTGAGTTCCCCATCACTTTTTTTTTTTAACGTTTATTGATTTTTGAGACAGAGAGAGACAGAGCATGAACAGGGGAGGGTCAGAGAGAGAGAGGGAGACACAGAATCTGAAACAGCTCCAGGCTCTGAGCTGTCAGCACAGACCCTGATGCGGGGCTCGAACCCACAAACCGCGAGATCATGACCTGAGCCGAAGTCTGAAGCTTAACCGACTGAACCACCCAGGCACCCCTCCCCATCACTTTTGTAAAGCAACATGCTGGTTAGATTGAAACATCCTGGTTTAGCTGAGCTTTCTGTCATGCTCAAGGCTGGGAAGGAGGAAAGAAATGACGTGAATTGGACACTTACCTTGTAAGTATTTTATAAGTACTTATTTATTTACACTCCTAATAAGTTATGAGCTTGTGAGATATACATTATTAGGCCCATCTTTTAGATAGAGAGATAGAAGAAGCTCAGAAAGATTAAGTTAATTATCCAGTCTCTCAGCTTCTAGGGACAAACTGGGATGCAGTCACAGATACATGTACTTAAGACTATACTTCCATGAAGTCTGAATGAATAAAGATCTTCTGCAGAAATGAATTATTCATCAAGTGAAGGTAGCATTCTTATCACTCAGTCTTGACCTTAAGGAAATTAATTACCAACACAGGGGATGGTATTTACATATTTGTACCTGGCCCATTAAGGACTCAGGAGCAGAGGAAATTGGCAAAGATAAGACAGGAGCTGAATTTGATTTGCAGCCTGAATCATTGTTAGCAGGTTTAATAAGTGCAAACACGCTAAGAGCACTTGCTGAGGAACACTTCGGAAAGAAAGCCACATAATGCCACCCAGGACTCTTCACAAAATCGCTGTGCTCTCCTGAGTCTCTGCAGCATTCCGACAGCTTTCCCCCAAGGGCAGGTGCGTGCAAACCTAGTGACAAGACTCTACTCACAAGATCAGCCTGCCCATTGCATACAAGGCCTCTTACAGCAGCTGGTCCAATTCTCCTATTCCCACTGGGGATCCATCTGTTCTCTAATCACTAATGCCACGCTTGTCCTGGGGGAGCCACCGGAGCTGGTAGTGACCTTGTTGAATGTACCTGGCCTTGATCTTACTAATGTGGTGATTATGCTTGACATGGAAAGTTGCTCTTCTGAAGTTCAGCTGCAGAACGCGAGTGTAAAATAAGCGTTTCTGACACGGACACTGTGACTGCACATGTGCTTGAAAAAGATGTCACTTGAGTCGAGGACAAAGTGTAAGAGAACATTGGCCGATTTGGGAGCGGGGCACAGGGTGGTGGCTGGCAATTACTAACACTAAGATTTAGTTGTTTAAAGCTAATAAAAAGACTTTATTCAAGAAAATTGCCGAAAAAAAAGTTAGCTTTTTAAAACTCAACTCTTCCCATAACTGGCCTTTATGACTCCCTATCTCTCAAACCCTCAAAGCTAATCTGGCACCTGAAAAAAATGAATTAAAGCAAATTCAACATTGTGGGATATAATTACTGGAAAGACCATGAATTTTATCAACAAATGTCCATGTACTTTGGCGGATGTAAGAGATCATTTATAAAGACTTTTTTTTTTTTTTTTTTTTTGCATAAAGGTGCAAACATTACCATCATTCAATGTATTACCAGCAGGGAGAAGTGAAAATTGTGATTTCCTTAGTCCAAAAGAGGCAGAACAAAGACAAATCTAAAAGGTCAACTACAGACTTGGTAAAGTAGACCTGCGTATGTCAAAATTGTCATGGTTTATCACCGTATGAAAACATAAAAAATAATACATGTTAATAACAATCATTCCCAGTCATTAGTAAGAACTTTGAATATAGGTTCAGGCTTATGAAGACGAGAAAGTGATGCAAAAATATTTCAAAAAAAAACCCAAAACAAAACAGGAAATGCCAATTGTCTCGTTAGCAAGCATGCTGTGGCCACCTCAAGAATCCATTTTTCCCACAGAAAGTAGTGGATTGACCAGTAACAAGCATGCACTGTGGAGTTAGCGTGTGGGGCATAAATCCCAGCTCACACAGCTATGGAACATTGAGCAGTGGTGGGCATCGCTCGTTACTCCCTTTGAGCAACTTACATAGTTATATAACTAGAAATTGCCTACTTATAAAGGGAGAGGCTATTTATAAAGGTAGAGGAGTTTACCTAGGAAACCAGATAATCACACTGAAGAAAAGAAGGTCACATCATGCGTGCTTTGCTTTTAGCAATTATAAAATGGGAACAAAAATGCCCTTATGACAATAGTTGTTGTGAAGATCAAACAGGTGTTATTTCATGTACAGTGAAGGAAGGCACGGCTTGTTCATTCCTTTCTTCTGCCCATTTCCTCGAGTGCCCTGGCTCCTCGATTATTTAGTCCAAACCCTGACCCTGTGTCAGGATATCCCCTTACCTGTGTTGGTCCTCGGCTGTCAGCGAATCAATTCTTGATTCCACTCCTTTGCCCTGATAGGTCTTCTGGGTAAAAAACATGCTTGGAACATTAACGGCAGACACATAAGTATTTGAGTTGGGGGGAATTAGACTGCCATTCACCATTTAAAGAGAAGTTAACTGGCAGTACAGCAGGGTGGCTGACAGGTTGGGATACTGGCCAGTTAGCTAAAATTTAATTCAGAAAACGATCAGCTTATAAAGTGACCAATTAACCAAATTAGAGATGTTCCCTGATGTTTGATTTCACTGGAGTTTTGCTGCTGCCAAGGCTTTCCTCAGACTAGCCTGGTTGCCTTTCGCGACGCCCATCATTTTACTTGGGGATAGATGAGCTAACTAAGGCTGTCCCCTCTCTTGCAGATTTACACCCTGCCCCAAAGCTGTGTCCCTAAATATATACCTGCTTCGTTTGAGAGTTGTTGGCCAGTTGATCATACATTGAGTTTATATTTGCCAAATTGGCTTTCAGTGAATTAGGTTTTGACGAATTGATGAAGATCCAAGAATTTGGATTTCACATTGACTTCTGGGTTCTGTTCTCTCTTTACCACTTGCCAGTTGCATAACCTTGGCAAGTAAACCTTCCTGACCTTCAGTCTTCACATCCATAAAATAGAAATGAGGAAGGTATCCTTACATAAAGTTGTGTGGGTCAATGAAGTAACTCACACAATTGATTGAATACAGTGAAATACATAGCAAAGGCCCAAAACACTGTAAATAAGCTATCATCTTGCGAGTTTCAGATCACCATGATATGCTCTTTGTTTCTACTATTGGGAACAAAGGAGGGCACTGGTTAGACTCATTTTTTGGTGCCTAATATGTGCAAGATAACCGTGTTAGGGGTTACCTCACTTGATTTTTATAAGAATACTTAGCACGATACACTAACAAAAATAGGGAAGTTCAGTCTAGGTCTACAAAATTGGTCAAGCTTTCACAGATAATTCATGGAGGAGCTGAGATTGGAACCCATGCCTATCTAATTCCAAAGCTCCATCAATACAATATGTTCCAACTATTACATTTCAGCTCTTATTTATTTGTTTGCTTTTAGTCAGTAAACCTACCCTCTGCCTCCTATCAGGTATCTCCGATTTTTGATTTTAAAACAGTGATGCCCATTAACCGCCTCATGATTTCTTAAATTAGGGTAAGTTTAAGAAGCGATGTGAATATTTAATGCTCTTACTACTTCTTTATGATTTCTGAAAATCTGTTATTAATATGATAGTACTTTGGGGTTAAGGAAATATATACTTGGAAAAAAGTATCATTTGTAGATTTATATGTGGATTTTGAAAGGAATAGAGGATAGACTATTATAACAGGGACAAATAGGAAGATGATGACAGTAACATCATCCCATATTTGTAGGGGGTGGTCATTTATAGTTCATGGGGTCCTTTTACATACATTTATCTAATTAAATCCTTTGAGAATGACAGAGGAGAAATCATTAGCCTCATTTTAGAGATGCGAAAACTACATCTCCAAGAGGTTAAATGATTTAACCAAGGGTGCATGTTCATTAAGTACATCGTAGAACTGAGAACAGAGCTTAGATCTTCCCAGGACAATTTCGTAATGCTGGAAATAAGCGAGATGAAGTGGCAAGAAGAAAGACTGCTATTATAGGTCTCTCCTGGTATCATCCCTCTCTTTTTCTGTTCCTTTGAGAGAACTTCCTTTGCCAAAGCACATGACCTTCTAGAATAGTGAAAATATCTCCCTGCCTCCCTTCCTCTGTGATCAGTTAGCTTCTGAGAGCCCTCCTTGTAGTGTACCCAACATTCATCCCTTGTTCCTCATTTCCCTGTCTTCTTCCTGAGACAGGAATGGGAGGATGGTAGCTCCATCTTGGCTCATGCCCTTGAAGGTCACGCTTTAGGGATGGTTAAAGAGAAAGCTTCAACCATCCTGATTCCCAGACACCTGGTGAGACCCTACACCAGACCCAGACTTCCCACTTCTAAACTTTTCTATGAGAAAAAAAAAAAAGTAATAAACTTCTATCACATTTACACTGCCATTATGTTGGAGTCTCAAATGTGACCAGACCCTATCTTAGATAGTGTAGCGCCTATCTCAGACTTTTGTTCCTGGGGCAACAAAATATGAATCTGAAGACCAGAGTGGTTGGTCCAACAGAATCAAGACCAGATGGCTGACTTGAATTCCTTTGGTATAGAAGCACGTTCAGACCATTTACCAAATTTGGGAGGTTCCTGAGAGCTGTCAAAATTGCCTGTGTGAAGGCACTGTTGTCAAATGTCAGTAGAGTGGGCAGGTTTTCCACTTTGGGGATATACTTAGAGATTTATAAAGATACCCCCATTTTGACAATAGGAACCTTTCTCCCTAGGGTGCCGTGGCTCTATGAGAGTTCTACCCATGTTGAGGAAGAGGACTTGGAGAGAGAGAGTTTTGGGAAAAGATATTGTTCACCAGTTTTTACTTCCTTCTTCTTCTGAGTTGTTTATCTCATTTAAAGAGGGCTTTCGTATCAGGCATACTGGACCTGTAGTCTCTACAGTAAACACTGCACTCAGCTTTGGTTGCATGCCGTCTCCAAAACAACTTTCTGAACCGACTTAGTCATAGAATATGTGATCTCTTTTAGGAACCGTCACCTGTCACCTACGTGCACCCGTCACACAGCCACACAGATACACAGAAATTATCTTTTTCTGGTCCTTGATAGTGTGCAAAACCATATCATACACAGCATCTTGCTCAGTCTTTCCATATCTTTAGCCATTATTTTTTTTTAACTTCTACATTTTAGAAGAGTTTTAGATCTATACAAATTTTTTTGTAGTTCTCATATAGCCCAAACTCAGTTCCCATGTTATTAACACCTTAACCGAGAATACTTATTGAACTATTTGTCATAATGAACAAACTACTATTGACTTTTACTGACCAAAGTCCATATTTTACTCCTACTTTCCTAGTTTTTACTTACTGTCCTTTATCTGTTCCAAAATCCTATCCATGACACCACATTATATTTCTTTATTTAGTCTCTCTAGGCTCCTCTTGGTTCTGACAATTTCTCAGACTATCTTTGTTTCTGATGTCCTTAACAATTTTGAGAGGTAGCAGTCAGGCATTTTACAGAATGTCCCTCATTGGGATTTTTCTGACTGTTTCTTCATGATTTAGACTGGGATTATGGCTTTGGGGAAAGAAAACCACAGCATAATGTCATTCTCATCACCTCGTATCAAGGGAACAGGATTTATCGCTGATGATGTCACTTTAATCACCTGGCTAAGCTAGCCCTTGTCATATTTCTCCATTATAAAATTACTTAGACACTAAATTTTAATGATTAATTTTATAAATTCCACAAATAAACTGAGGTACTCTTATATAAATATGTGTGGTACAATAGAACAAAAGTAGGCAAGGCAAGTAGGTGGAATGAGAAAATGAGAAACAGGAAATAAGAAGCAGAGGCAAAGTAAATGTGTGGAAGATGCCCACCAGAACATGCTGTACCACCACTAGAGAGAGATTGCTTTGGAGCCAAAGCACAGAAATGGAAATATGATGTGTTAGTAGACTTGTTTTTGTTCATAAGTTTTGTCCTAGTGCTTGCCTGACAAAATTTCTTATATTGGTCCCTTCAGAAGGATAATATGATGTAGTGGTCCACATTTTAATATATTTCTATCTATCTATCTATCTATCATCTATCTAGATAGATGGTATCTATCTATCATCTATCTAGATAGATGATATCTATTATCTATTTATCTACCCATCTAAATTCTTTCCTATAATTTAAAAGTGCAGTAACTAAGCAACATTCAATATACAAGACTGAGTCCACTCATGTAGCTCTTTAAATATGGCTTATCAAATGTAAAATTTTATGATGTTTTAATGAAATAGACAGCTCATGTTTCTCATATTGGTCCCTTCAGAAGGATAATATGATGTAGTGGTCCACATTTTAATATATTTCTATCTATCTATCTATCTATCTATCATCTATCTAGATAGATGGTATCTATCTATCATCTATCTAGATAGATGATATCTGTTATCTATTTATCTATCCATCTAAATTCTTTCCTATAATTTAAAAGTGCAGTAACTAAGCAACATTCAATATACAAGACTGAGTCCACTCATGTAGCTCTTTAAATATGGCTTATCAAATGTAAAATTTTATGATGTTTTAATGAAATAGACAGCTCATGTTTCAGACAATGCACATCAACACCACTCCTTATAATGAGCTTTTGGTGATTACTGAGTGTCCAGGAGTTGAGGTTACATTTTCTAGCGAAACGAAAACAAAAAGCTAGAGTGAAGATATTTCTATGGTGCTGTGGCATTCTCAAAAGGACAACAGAGCTTATATGGTCTTCTGAAAAATAGTGATCTTAACTAAAACACATGACCATGGGAATATTTTATAAAAGAGGATACACTCTTAGAAGGGTACGTTGGTGAACCCAATGTTTGGTAGACAATAAAAGGCATAACTAGGACTCAAACATTGTCTTCAGAATTCTCATTGGGGGATATTTGTATGCCAGGTCAAATCAGCAGATGTTATCCTGCTAATTAGGTCATTGATGAATATCTCAGCCAGAGCAGCCACACATCTTCATTTTACGTTGCTCTCTAAAGGTGGCATGGCTTCAGAGCCCACACTTTGAGTCCGTTAGATATAACTTGAATCTGTGACCCTGATTGTTGACCATTCTCTTCGTGGTACCTAATATACTGGTTGGCCCAGAATGCGTGCTCGGTACATTTATGTTTTATCATGGTCATTATGATCGTTATTTATACTGCAGTTGCTCAAAACAGGTGTTGACTGACGACATTAATAGATGAATAACGAATGAACAAATGAATGAATGAATAAATGAATGGATGAATGAATTCAAACTCTAACACTCCCCAGCTCTGTGGTATTCAGCCAAGTGAGGATAAGAGCACCTAATGATTCATTTGTGTGGAAGACTATAGGAGATCAGACATGAAGGCAGGTGCTACATCAGTCGGCACGTAATAGTGCTTGTAAGGACAAGAACAAATTTGCCGGCTCATCACAAAATCTTCGGGTAGTTAAGACCCTCTATTTCTTTATCTTTATGGTTTAGTTCATCAGCTTTTTAAACATATATTTGGAAGGGCTAGAAAAGGAAACTGTAAGGGGCATTCCAACTGCAGAATTATGAAAACATGAAAAAAAAACCCATGCTGGTTCAACACAAACAAGTATGGCATTTTTATTTATGAATTATTAAGTTGAAATTTTAGGGCTTCTATGAGCTTGGATGCTACAAAGCAATTTTCTCAGGGACAAATTATCCTTGAACAAACAGACCTTGAGGTTTTATCTCCGAGGTGAAAAACTTAATTTCTGCTCTCCAGAGAAGTAGCAGTGCCCTTAAGACCTTGCGCAGTTATCAGCCCATCCCTGCCTATAGCATCAGGCACAAGAGGTGCAGACATGAAGAGCCTCTGAAGCTTCTTACGACAATCACTCCCAAGGGCATATATGTACAACATGGTCTATTTGTGCTAAGTGTGTGCAAAAGTCAGTGCCAGATCCGCAGTTTGCTTAATGATGGAATAAAGACCACTTAAATTAATGGATATTTGAAATCCATCCTTCCAATACAATTACTGGAGCAAGAGATGTTAATTATTCCCATTACTTTGCTCCAAACCTCCCAACAGGCTGCTCCTTTGACTCCTGAACACAACTATCTGCTTTGTTCCTAAGTGAACTTCATTCGTCAGGTGGGTCTGTTTCCAAGCTCTTAGTGCCTCACGTATAACACTTCAATTAAATTGAGAAGAGTAATTACTTAAAGTGACAAACAGAAGAATGCTAATTAACTAAAAAGTTCATTTCGGGGCACTTAAACTAGAGTAGTGCAAAGTAAAGAGGTCATGATTTAATGTATTTGCTTGACTTGCTTTTGTAAAATACTGTTCTTCATTATAATAATGCCAAAAGAGCCAAAGTGTGTTGCATTAACAAAGAATTAATGACTCTCAGTTACCGAGGAGATCTGATTTCTGTGTTTTTTAGCCACAAAGTGTAAAAGATTCATGGTAGAGAGTAAAGTTAAAAATCTCAGATCCGCATCTTGTTAGAATATTTCAAGTATATCTTAATGTTACTGAAGTTCAGGCTTGAAAATCAAGCTGGCCATATTGAAAAAGTCCCTAAAATCTAACCGATTAAAACTCAATTGTATACATATTTGGAAAATTTTCATTAAGGTTATACACGTGATATGAACGTGCAACCTCGCAAATAGAGCTGCTATAAACATCTGTGTGCAGGGTTTTGTGTGGATGGAAGTTTTCAACTCCTTTGAATAAATACTAAGGAGCGCTATTGCAGAAGGTTTGGTGAGAGTATGTTTAGCTTTATGAGAAACCACTATACCGCTGTAGAAAAATGGTGCATTTCCACCAGCAATGTATGATAGTCCCTGTTGCTCCAGATACTTGCAGGTATTTCGTGTTGTCTGCATTCTAGATTTTGGCCATTCTAGCAGATGAGTAGTGGTATCTCATTGTTGTTTTAATTTGCATTTCCCTGATGACACTCGATGTGGAAGATTTTTTCATATGCTTATTTGCCATCTATATATCTTCCTTTTAAAAAAAACTATGTTTATTTGTTTATTTTGAGAGAGAGAGAGAGAGAGAGAGAATTTCCAATATGATGTTGAAAAAAGGAGAGGGGGATATTCTTGCCCATACCTGATCTCAATGAGAAAGCTTTGAGTGTTTCTCCATTGAGTATGATGTTAGTTGTAGGATTATTTGGTAGGTGTTTGTTATCATATTGTGGAAGATCCCACCATTAGTTTACTAAGAGTTTTTATAATAGATGGGTATTGTTGTTTTTCTCATGTGTTATTTATAAGTGTGTTATGTTATCTCCACGTATTTATGGATTTTTCAGTTTTCTTGCTATCATTTATTTCTGTTTTTGTTCTATTGCAATATATACTTCACTTTTCATTTATCTCAACATTTTCACAATAATATATAGGCATCAAGATGATTACAATAGAACAACAGAGCAAACTAAAGGTTGAATCAATTACAGCCAGCAGGTGTAGTTCAATGACATGCTTTTGATATTAAAAAATAAGTTGAAATTATATTCTTACAAAGAGTATGGTGCTGGCACCAAGATAGATGCTCGACAAGTATTTGTTGACTGAAGTAGAGCATAATCTCAATAGAATCATAGCACAGAGGTGAAAAGGACTTTGGAAAATGTTACAAAATGGAAACAAACCCTAGATATATATGTTTGAACTGGAAGGTGGAGTATGTTCTTCTGGAACGAGGTTCAAGTGATTGTTTCTATCATTGCTACCAGCTACCAACTATTGTGACAATTTTAACAACGCCCCACTTCCACCCCAACTCCACCCCAACATTCTCCCTTGTGTCTCACCTTCCCCCTTCCCATTCGTGTGTTGAAACCTTAACGTCCGGTAACCTCAAAATGTGACTATATTTAGAGATAGGGCCTTGAAAGGGGATTAAACTAAAATGAAGATTTAGTGTGGGTGCTAATCCAATTTGCACTCATGTCTTCATAAGAAGAGGAGATTTGGACACACAAAGAGACACCTGTGATACACGTTCGCAGGAAACCTGTATGAGGACTCAGCAAGAGGGTAGACATCTGCAAGTCAAAGTGAAAGGTTTCAGAAGAATCTAAGCCTTCCAACACCTTGATCCTGGACTTACAGCCTCTAGAACGGTGACAAAATAAATCTCTGTTGTTTAAGACACTCAAGCTGTGGGTTTATTTGTTTGTTTGTGTGTGTGTGTGTGTGTGTGTGTATTGTAGCAGCCCTAGCCAACTAATACAATCAATTACCCTTCTCTCATTTCCGACTTCTGTTTTCCTGTCCACTTATGATCTTCTCCACTTGTACATTTGGTCTTTCACTTTAGCCTACAAATAAAACCATTGTGCACAAATATGCACAAGCAAAACAAGACTCTCTCTTCTTAACTTTGTACCCTCCCCTAGGTATCACACTATCCTCTTCTCTCCCTTCTTAATCAAATGTGTCGACGTAATACACTTGGCGTCCCCATTGACCTAATCCTGATTGGTCTGCAATGCTTTGCCATCATGATTGTGGCCCTACCTCTTCATTAAAATGTCACAAAGTCAAGTAGTGACTCTCTAAATGACAAATTCAAGAAACAATTCTTAGTTTTCAACGTATATGACTTTTACACAAACTTTGATTTTGTTTACTGTTCTCTAGATCTTGAAACTCTTTCTCCTTTGGTTTCCATAACGCTATTCTTTTTTGGTTCATTTTTACCTCCTGTCACTGCTTCCTGGTTTCCTCCTTCTGACAGTCCTCTGCCACACTTTCTTTTTTTCTTTTTTTTTTTTTAAGTATATTTATTTTGAGAGAGAGAGAGAGAGAGAGAGAGAGAAAATCCTGAGAAGGCTCCATGATGTTAGCACGGAACTGTCAGATGCAGGGCTTGATCCCACACACCGTGAGATCATGACCTGAGCCCAAACCTAGAGTCAGACACTTAACTGACTGAGCCCCTCGGGTGCCCTGTGCCATACTTTATGTAGTGGTGTTATCCAAGCTTTTATCTTGGGCTCTCTTCTTTCCAGACCTTACCTTGTATCTCTGGGTGATCCTGCCCTTTCCTTTAATTTTATAAGTATTTTTACCTTGAAAAGAGCAATCTACATAGTTGTAAACCAAGGCTGCTCCTAAGTTTCAGACTTTTATTTCTCACTGTCTTCTGCATACCATACTTTCTCTGTGGCCATTTAAAAAATCTTTAAGAAAAGCACGGATTCCCCTCCCCATAGCTATTTTTCTTGAATCTTGTCATACTGTGATGTGCTTATGACCCAGCCTGGATAGCTGACCACTTTATTTTTCTTCAGACACATGTAGATAGTATTTTCCAGATCATGAGTGATAAAAATTGACAAAAGTTATAATTCTAATCACCTTCCATGTAAATAAAGGAACACAAAATAATTCTTTACAAAAAGTTATGACTGCTTAAACCAAAGTCAGGGAGTGACATCTCAGTAATTCAACCAACTGTATGGCTTTAACAATCTTTTTCTCTCATGTCTGCAGAGTGCCCCTTTGTATTGAAAGTGTAGCTTGGAGAAGGGATCGGAGGCTGTCACCTTACAGATCAAATAGTGTGAATAAAATTCCCTGTACTGATGATTCCAAAAGGAAAAAAAAAGTTAATCAACTTGTTTTTTCTAGTTTTTATAGAATTTGAAGCTCTTACTCAAAATGATAGTGCCCATTTGGACATGGGTTAGGATGGGTGTGTTAGTTACGGTTGATTCTGCAGCGTGAGTGAATGGAAGAAGCTTATTATTATATACAGAGTATTCCTCAGATGATCCCAGGAAGTGTGTAAAAATCTAGGACTTGTTAATGGAAATGCAAAAAGCAAAGAAGATTTAGAACACACCACACTCACAAAAGATGTGTCCATCAGTCATGACCCAGAATTTTCTGGGGTCACACACTATAGAAATGTTAGAAACCAGGCTGCATTGTCAGTCAGTAGACAGTGGAGAGGAACCGCCCACTCAGGTTCTTAATTTTTCCAACTGAAAGTTTTCCATAACAAGAGACTTAGTATGAGGTGAAATCCTGGGTATCTGCAAATCAGAAAAAAGATGCATGTGTGAAGACTGAGGTTACCCTCATTTACAGTCATTACGTTTCTCACAATCAACACAGACTGATCTAATACATGATCTTCCACCCTAGTTCTTTTCTTCCAAATGGGTTTCTTTCTTGTGGAAATCCACTTCTGTATCACCCCCAAGTACACACATTGGCAGCCTAGAATTCAATTCAACACCTTTCTTTCCTTTATTCCCACATGCTGAGGATAACTTCTAAATATCTCTTGAATTCATACTCTTTTCTTCATTCTCACTACTTGAGTTAATGGTTCTCATCGTAGCTCTCAAGTGGACTATCTTTCTCCAATCTCCCCCTCCAAGCAGCCCCCTAAGAACCACCAGATTAATGATTTAATATTTAAATACAATTATGGAGTTTTCACCTCATTTAAAAGATTTTCATGGCCAAAAAACGAAATAAGACAAGACAAACAATGAAACACTTGTCTGGAAAGCTTTCAATACTCCATTTTAGGACTTGAAAATCCACATCCATACCATATTGGGAACAAGGAAAATAACAGCACAGCTATAATGTAATGTGGGTTCCCTATTGTAGTTAGCTTCATTCTATACAGTCACACATATCCTCTTCTCTTTGGGTTCTTCATACCTATTCAGAAACCTTGTGGGCTGAGATTAGAATTTAATGCTGTCATCGTGAAGTCATTGAACAAGAATCCATAATTCTTTTTTTTTTTTCAACGTTTTTATTTATTTTTGGGACAGAGAGAGACAGAGCATGAACGGGGGAGGGGCAGAGAGAGAGGGAGACACAGAATCGGAAACAGGCTCCAGGCTCCGAGCCATCAACCCAGAGCCTGACACGGGGCTCGAACTCACGGACCGCGAGATCATGACCTGGCTGAAGTCGGACGCTTAACCGACTGCG
Source organism: Acinonyx jubatus (assembly GCF_027475565.1). Classification (NCBI taxonomy): domain Eukaryota; kingdom Metazoa; phylum Chordata; class Mammalia; order Carnivora; family Felidae; genus Acinonyx; species Acinonyx jubatus. The sequence goes on along the minus strand of NC_069386.1, from coordinate 128,577,989 downwards.
CCACCCAGGCGCCCCATAGAATCCATAATTCTTATGTGGGAGGCATTGTGCTGAACTCTTTCAGTGATAGATGCATCAATCTAAAATGTTCCCAGTCTAAAAGAGCCGTGTTGGTAGAACCTGAGTCATCTCCATCCCTTATTTGTAATAATAACAATGTTCTTGTGATATTTCAAGGAGGTATCATAGAGCCATGCATTAACATTGCCTCCCCTGTTCTTAGAATATATCCATAATGCATTCCTCCTACAAGAGTGGGAGGCTTTGATGTGCTTATTATATAACTGAAGGGATTATGCAAGTTTTCTTTGTTAAATTCACTATTTTTTTTAAAAAAAATCACAAGTCAAATACTTTTTTCATCCTTTGTTCAGTATCTAAGTATCTATAAACATTTAAATAATATACTAGACAATACCTCATATCTAGCTTATAACAGATCTAACATTGTACATTTAGTTAATAAGTTCTGCAATCAGATCTTTGGGAGTATATCTCTTTCTAGATTTCTAAATATATCGTGTGTGAAGGGCATATGTACCTTGAAGCCTAGCATTCTATAAACCAATAAAGCTGAAAAAAATATCAGTTGCAATAAACGATATTCATTTTCATCAAGAAAATCACAGAGTATGTACATGGACACATATTGTGCATATACGCATATACATATATATGTTTTTTGTGTAACTGTATACGTATCATCTTTGGGGGAAATTTTGTTATCTTAAAACACATGCTTTCATTTGTTCCGCGTGGAACAAAGTTATTAGTGAGCATCTTCTGTAGGAGAAGCAGTATGGCTGCATTTTCTGCTTTTTCTAGAAAGACTATCTCTATGCTTTCATGTAGGCCAGCGACTAGCATGGTGCTTACCATGTCTGCAATTTATTTTAAACAATTCAACATGGGAAGTGTGATAAACTGTGTGTGCTAGTTTCAATGTACACCCTGAGGTTAGTCAGTTGTCCTTTTGCAGCATGCCTACTCCCCTAAAGGCCTTCTCCTGTTAGTCAGAATGGATACACTCCGAAGCAGCTAATCTGATGGAATTGCTGAGAATTCCTTCACTCAGGTTATCCCCAGAGGCTTTAATAATCAGTACACTGACTATTGAAAGAGGCCACATAACTGAAATTAGTGGCATTAAAAATACGTTGGTTGTTGGGGTGCCTGGGGGGCTCAGTCAGTCAAGCGTCCGACTTCGGCTCGGGTCATGATCTCTCAGTCCATGAGTTCGAGCCCTGCTTCAGAACTCTGTGCTGACAGCTCAGAGCCTGGAGCCTGCTTCGGATTCTGTGTGGCTCCCTCTCTCTGTCCCTCCCCTGTTCATCCTCTGTCTCTCTCAAAAGTAAATAAAAATATTTTTAAAAAATTGAAAATTATGCTGATCGCCAAAAATATCTTAGAGAACTTCTTACTTTGCATGAAGAGGACAGGTACAATATCTAGTAGACCCTTCACCCTCGGTCCTTAAAGTTGGCCCCTAGCCTTGACCCTTGAAGAGTTCCGTGTCTTGCCCAAGCTGTGGAGGGATCTTAGTTGCCTGACTCTGACAATAGTTTAGCTTGATCTTGTGTGGTGACTCTTCCGTGCAAATTTGGGAACTGTAAAGAGGAAAGAGACCTGGGACTTCACTGAGTTTACAAAAGAGAGAAATATAGGTTATGTGAAGGAGTAGCTAATCTGTAATTATTGGCAATTACTAAGGTCCACCAGATGGGGCCTAATAGATGGGTATGATCAAACTGGCTTAAAGTAGCCCGTGATGAGTCCTTTTCAGTGATAGTTACGTGACATTCTTTCAGCAGCATGCTTGGCCCAGTTGGTATTTAGTAACTACTTAATTAAATTCAATAATAGTTCAAACTAAATTACAATTAGTCGTACACAAATAGACACAGATCTCAAGGGTTGACATAGAGTCGTGTTAGCTCCTTTTCAGTTCAGAGAATGCCAGAGACATTTTCCTTATCCTTTTGGAATGACCAGGTGGAAATCATGCTTCAGTGGACATTCGTGAAGTTGACCCTTGAAAGGAGTCATGTGAAACAGTGAAGGGAAAGAGAATTGGATTTTGAGTCAGGGCATCTAAGTTCATACACAGGTTGTGTCTCTGAAAAGCTGGGTGACAATGAGAATGTTACTGAACTTGCTTGCTTTTAATTTACTCTTTGGTAAATGAAAGAGTAAAATGAGTCTTACTGATTGACTCACTCATTTTTCTCCCATTCATTAATTTCATCATTGACTCAATAATTCACAATATTAATAAAGGGAAATACTATTCACCAGGCATTGGTTTTAAACATCTTATGTTCCTTAACATACTTAATCATTAAAACAATTTTGTGAAGTACATACTTTTATTATCCCAAGAGGATACTAAAGCACAAAGACAGCAAATGGCTTTTCCAAGGACTATGAACTGACCCAGATCAGACATGCATATCCCTTAGGTTGTTCTTGGTAAATAATAGTAGTGGTCAAGAAGTTTGAGGTCCTGAGGTCCTGAGACCTCTAACCCTACCAGGCACCTTGTAATGAAAACAAACTATTACAGGCTGAGTTTGTGTTCCTCAGAACTCTTATGTTGAAGTTCCAACTCCTCGTACCTCTGTACGTGACTATATTTTGAAATAGGGACTTTAAAGAGGCAATTTAGGGGCACCTGGGTGGCTCAGTTGGTTAAGTGTCTGACTCCGACTCAGGTCATGATCCCGCGGTTCGTGAGTTTGAGCCCCACGCCAGGCTCTGTGGTGACAGCTCGGAGTATGGAGCCTGGTTTGTATTCTGTGTCTCCCTCTTTCTCTGTCTCTCCACCGCTCATGCTCTCTCTCTCTCTTTCACTCTCAAAAATAAATAAACATTAAAAAATTTAAAAAAATAAAGAGGCAATTTAGTTAAAGTGGGGTCATTAGAGTGGGACCCTAATCCAATTTGACTGGTGTTCTTACAAGAATGGGAAATTTGGACACAGCTATGCACAAAAGGAAGATGATGTGAGAACACTATAGAAGACAGGAGTCTACAAGCCAAGTAGAGAAGCCTCAGGAGAAACCAAACCTGCCAATACCTTGATCTCAGACTTCTGGATGCCAGAACTGTGAGAAAATACATTTCTTTAACCCACCCAGTCTGTGGTACTTTGTTACGGCAGCCCTGGCAAACTAAGGCACAAGTCTTAGATCAAATTTTAACATGTATGTTACATGTGCACTCAACATTTATTCACATGCACGAAAACAGTCAATTCACATGATCGGTTCTGTTGACTGAAGGATGTCCCAACTCTCTGTCCTTTCACATGATCCAGCTATTACTTTGCGGGGAATGTTTCCTGAAGCAGATGCCAAGAGCACACTCACATATCTCCCGATGCCAGAGTCTATTGCTGGACACCAGATGGTGGAAGGATTTAGCTTAATGCGCTATTTCAAGTGTGTAGGTTGCACTAGGCTTGTATATCCTGATCATCAAAAGTGAAGAGTATTTCTAAATTATTTTAGACAGTTCAGCTATCCTAAATGCATTTAGTTCCACCAAGGGGAGGCCGTTTCTAATATTTATCATGCTGATTAACCTGTCGTTGTTTTTAATAATTTTAAAAAGCCACGTTTGACAATCAGTACCGTAGTCAGCATCGAATCGGGAATACGGATGTTTGTAGCCGTAGCAGGAATGTGTCTTTTCTGAAAGAAAGCTAGCTGCCTTCTAAACTGTGCATCCATGTGTTGGCTGATCATTTCTCAAATGCACTTTCTTGGCTAGCACCTGGGCATTTGCTAAGTAACACATGCACACACTCTCCCAACATACGTACTGGTGCATTCTAAAGTAAGTGGCAAGTATTATGGTCCCAAGTCTCCCTAGCAAGCAAGAAACAAAGTTGGCATTTGAACTCAGGAAATCAGGCTGTCCTCAAAACCATTGGAGCATTCAACATTTATTATGGATGATAATCCACAACCGATGCAGCAAGCTACAAGCATTATTTGATTTAACCCTGTAAGAAAATTGTGAGGGAGACCTTATAGATGGAGGCTCAGGGATTATTTCTACCCTGAGAGTAGATGGTATTGCAAGTGAAGAGGCAAGGCTATCTTGTGTACAATATGACAGTCCTATAGGAACTTCTGTCCTGTAGCTGCCATCTTGAAGCCCTTAATAATTTTATATTTGAAGTTGTATTTTGTAAGGGAAATCTGATGGGACACTGCAAGGGGCTTGAAGCCTCTGCTCATGTGTGATCCCCATCCTATCTCCTCCTCACCTCTCCGGGATTGGCTCTCAGCTTTCTGCTTCCTTGTTCCCAGCCCAAAGCCACTGAGGTCTTGGCCCCTAGCAGAGGTCTGGGCACAGGAACTGGAGAGGCTCAGGATTGGATGTGTGTCATTGGTGCTGAACTGTGGCACCTAGATATCTAACTGTAAGATTCTGCAGTCACTCTGGGAGTGGCCTCGCACCTGAGGTCGTGCAACATCAAATAGGTCGACCTTATCTAATCTATTAGAGAATGAAAAACACCTTAACAGGCCCAGTCCGAGAAACCACAGAAGGAAGAAAAAAGCTTTTTTGACCCTGTGGTTTTATGAAAAGATGAAAACATTTTCATTTTTATTTTGCATTGGGTCCTGAAAATCAGGTAGCCAGTCCCATGAAGAGGAACAAAATCAGGTCTTCCAACAGCAAGGTCAATATTTTCTCCACTATCTCATGCCTTCAAATTGCCCAACAAAGAGATATAGACGTACTGTGCCCTCAGGTCCTATCACCTCACAGCAGGTTGCAAGGTTAATGCTGAAGTAGAACATCTAGGCAAGAGAATGAGCTATGACACAGGACAAGGGAAATGCTTGGTTGTTGTTAACAGAATTAATACAGTTTGAAAGGTTTTAAAATGTTATGAAACAATAAAAAGTTTGAAATTAAGGCCAGGGACAGGGCCAGGTCCAGAGTAAGCTTTTGTTAGAGATTAATTAAATTGGAAAAGAAAGAGGGTCAGTGCTTTACAGCCATTTTTGTTCGCTAATTTAATATGAAATCATGGAAAGTCTATGATATGAAGTTATAAAAAGACCCACTTGAGTCTTACTTGGATTTTGAAGGATTCAATGAGAGAAGAGCATGACTAGAATTAAGGTATCATCTGTATCTGTAGTAACTCCTCTGTGGAGGAGACCTGGATGCAAGGTCCATTCATTCAACAAACACTAATTATTTTATGCCAGTCCTTTTCTAATGAATCACACTGCTGAAGGGGAAAAGACATATGTTTTGCTTTGTGACTTTGCACAGAGGGCAGTCTTAGAAGTAAGGAATTAAGCGTCTCAAGTGCTGAGATGGAGTTGTACTGCCGGCTGGAGAAATAATGGAAAGAATGGCTAACAGTGCTTGAGGGTGATGAGTTGGCAGGTTAAGGAGAGAGCAGATCTTTAAGGGGTCAGAAGCTGCAGGCGTCTGAGGGGGGACAATGGGCCCATGATGGAAAAGCAAATGAAGGCTTCATTAGGGTTTTCTGATCCCCAGCGATTAGTTCCTGAAATGTGGGCATGGCATGTACTATTGGTTGATAAAGCGTTCATGTTCTCTTTTACCATAGTTCTAAGCTAAGCAGGTAGGTCTGGCAATGGGAAGGCTTCAGAAGTGTTTTAAGAAAAAGAGTGATGAGATCATAATTGCCACTGGGTGGAGCTTAGAGGGACTTAACATATTAGAAGAGAGAGAGAGAGAGAGAGAGAGAGAGAGAGAGAACCCAGAAGGAACTATTTCAAGAGTCAGCACAAAGGATGATGAGGTCAAACACTGGCAGTGGCTGGCTACTCAAAGAACTTTATTTGGGAGACATTTGACCATCATGACAGATTTCCTCCTCGATAAAACAGCAATATCAAACTCATCATTAATGACTTGACTCCATAATTTTGCAGCACATCATTCTTTCCTAAATGATACGCTATATTATTCCATTTGATTCTTAGAAACTTTGTAATAACTTGCGGACGGGGTAGCTATTATCATTGTCATTGAATCCAGAGGATGAGTTGTGTTTTGTGTGTCAAAACACTAGACTTCCTGATCATAATGAGGCTTTACAACCCAACATTTCACATTTGTGTGTGTTCTAACGATCTGTGCACTGTGTGCTATTACACATTCCATACTGTTAAAATCTTTAATGCTGTGTGCCTGTATATCCTTCGCCAAATTCTCCAAGGCACAAGTCTTTGGCAATTCCAGCTTTTAGTTTCAGTAATGCAAGTTCAGAGATAGGAAGACACATTTCAAAGGTTATGGGGACACTTAACTTGGTTTTAAATCAAGGTTTGAATTTGTCCTTATTGTAGCTGTGGTAACTTCTCCATAAGTGAACCTTTTGTTGAATTTTCCTTTTTTTGCTGGATGGAGTTTTAAGACCCAATTTTAACTTAATCAGTATTTTAAGCACTCCCAGTCTGTATTAACTCAGAAATAGTGCAAGCCTACAAAGGGAAAAATAATGTTGCCCAAAGTAGTTCTGTTTGTGAGCAAAACCCAGAGCTGTGTGGAAAGAAGATTGAGATTGAGCCACAAATACTCGTTCGGAATCCAAATCGTCTTCCTTAAAACATCAGTCTAAATGCATTTGGACAAGTTAAATGGTTCTCCATTTTTTCTTCCTTAAGGAAGTTCATTTCTTTATGTAGTTATCATAAGGCAATGCACACTGAATTATGACGTTCTTCACTCTGCCAATTGTCGGTGTTTATAATGATGCACCTGTTAGTCAAGAATTCCCTCAGAAAGAAACTGTTCAGCAAAGCAGACGTCATCAGGCAGACAGAGGGCCTTCAGAATACTCTCACTGGATTATGCAAGATTTTCTGTTTTATGGTCATTAAAGGCAGTGATAAAGCAGCTGTCGCTGAGAAGGATGTTGTCAAATATCAGTGCAAAGAATAGAGATGATTACTCAGTGCCATTCATCCATTACAGGGAGCTTTGTGTTAGTGTTTCTCTTATAAATCCTTCTTTTGATAAGATTACCATTTGCCTGGCTAAATATTTGCTCCAGGCATCACCTTGACGTTAAAGGTCTAAAACAAGATAAATGTGCAGTATGTGTCTATGCATTCTGGTTTTTTTTTTTTTTTTCATGGTGTTTCAGAAGGAAAGGCTGGAAAGAGATGCCACAGTCACAGGGTTGACTTTTCAATTTGAAAAAAAAAAAATGGAATTGAGCTGCTTTTCATGTATGACTCTATTCAGTTTCTATTTACTCTCCTTAACAAGCTTAACTGGTTTTGAACTGGTTAACATGAGGTGGAGAAGAAACTGAAGAAAAAAAAAAAGAATATTGAAAAGATGTCCATGTTTTCTACTTCAATAATGACACTAGCCTGGGATTTCAAAGATTATTTGTGTTGTCTGATGCATAAGTATTGAAAGAGGGAAACGGATAAGATCGCATTGAGAGATGCGTTGCCCAGCTGAGAGGCATGCCTGGCCCTGGGGGACACCGCGGGAACAGGGTGGTGAGCTCAATAAATAATGACTAAGGGCAACAATGATGGAACAAATATTTGAACACCTCCGAGGGGAGAGCCACACACAGAGGTAAATGTTTATTGATGCAAAAAAAAAAATCAAATTCAAAGGACAGATTTCAGCACTGCACAAAACTGAGTGGAGAGCTAGAGACTGAATATTATAATCTCGCAGAGTAGTCACCACCTCTTAATAGGTGCCAAGTAATGGATTCGACGAATATTTTTTTGAGTTAAATGGAGTTTTGGGTTTATCCTTAAGAACATTCATGAAATATGTCATATAATGAGATAATGAAAAAATATCCTAGAGAGAAATTGGACTACGAGTAGGTCCAAATGATAAGAACAATTTGTCCTTTTAGAGGGGACAAAAATCTAAAGGGTTTTCCATTGTCAAGAAAATCTAACTTCAGATTCCTGCTTAGAGAAATATTAGGTGTCCATACCAATTGAAATGTAAGTTTTAGAAAGCAATGTAATAGGAAATATTTTTTATTTGTTAAAATGTAGAACCCTAGAGACATCTTAAAAGGAAGCTTGCTTGAATATTTATAGCATTTGAAAAGAAGGAACTCTCAGCACTTTTGTGACAATTATTTAGTGCCTATTTATGAGTAAGGCCATCCCATTTCTCAAATGGCTTAGTCTAAGTATGTAACAGGGAGAGGAAGACATATAAAACACCCACCTATTTCTTGCAGAGAATCTCTATAGAATATTTTAACTCTTTCAACATTGTTGTTTGTTTCTGTTTCCTAGATAGCAAATTATAGCTTATGGAATTATGTTCCTCTTTTGGTTAGCATCTACCTCGTATAGGTACTTCATAAATGTTTATATATGGACTAGACAAATGATATGAGTCAAGAAAGGGGGGTTTTCCTGGCAGGGCAGTCATAAGTGCAAATACAGGGCCAGGACCCTCTCTCACGACATCATAGGAAATACAGGAAGGAAAGAAGGGACTGTGAAAGAAAATCGTGTCCTTCAAGGTCAGGCATGTCACAGTAAGGGGCTTGCGTCTTGGAGGTTACTGGAAATTCAGTTCCACAGTTCATTTTTCTGCAATTCAGAAAAACAAAGATATTGTAAACACAAGGCAAGCTTGTTTAGTGATAAACCCTGACCTATATTCCACGGTTTCTTTAGATGTTTAGGCTTATTTCATCTTCTATAAGTTTTTCTAAGTTTTTCAGTAAAAATGTTAATGTGTTTGATTCCTTAGTGCGGTACAAATCCCCAGCTAGGGGTATAATTAAAATACACTGTAGATACCTTATTTCATTTCTGACGTATGACACATTTTCTAAATTTGACAAATTTGACACACTTTCTAAAGTTTCTAAACGTATCCTAACTGCACGGGTTTCAGATAAGGGGTATGGACATAGGATGTTCACAAAGAGACCACAACATTAATTAGACTTGCAGAGTCCGTTAAGTGACTTGCTGAGGTCAAGCAACTCTTCAATTGTGAACCCAAGGTTTATTTTTTTTTTTAACATTTATTTATTTTTGAGAGAAACAGAGAGAGAGAACCAGCAAGGGAGGGGAAGAGAGAGAGAGGGAGACACAGAATCTGAAGCAGGCTCCAGACTCTGAGCTGTCAGCACAAAGCCGGACGCGGGGCTTCAACTCAAGAACTGTGAAATCATGACCTGAGCCAAACTCAGATGTTCAAACATCCAAGTCACCCCTGAACCCAAGGTTTAAGTCCAAGTCCTTCTGATTTAAAAAAAAAATAATATCTATTTATTTTTGAGAGAGAGAGAGAGTGCATGCAGGAGAGGGGCAGAGAGAGAGGGAGACACAGAATCCGAAGCAGGATCCAGGCTCTGAGCTGTCAACACAGAGCCCGACACGGGGCTTGAACTCACGAACTGTAAGATCGTGACCTGAGCCAAAGTCAGACACCCACCTGACTGAGCCACCCAGGTGCCCCTCAAATCCTTCTGATTTCAACTTTGTGATTCTTCCTCCTCTCCAAAGAATTATAGTAGCAAAAGAGAAAGAAGTAAACAAATCTATTGTTATATGTTTGATATTTGTCAGGCATATGATTCCTGTAATTAAATTTATTCATTGAATCCTTTACATAATATTATGATGTAAGTACTATTTTTATCCTAATTTTACAGATGAACAAAATTCCGGGGACATTAAGTAACTTGCATAGAGCCACAAAGTCCACAAGCCACAGAGCTGGGAATACCCAGGCAGTATGTCTTCATGCCTGTGGTCATAACCACCATACGTACTCTTAAGATACGAATAAATCTGAGATACTGGGTATAAAACAAGGTAATGTCAGGCTTCTTGAAACAAGTACATGAAAAGGAGTAAACAGAGAAGAGAACATATGATAACATCAGGATGAGAAATGGGCAGAGATTCTTGTTTAATCACAAGTATGGTGAGATCTCAACTAAACGTCTGGAAAAGAAAGGTTTAGTGGTTAAAGCCCAGTGAAAGCTGTCTGGGTTAGAGACATATAGCTTTGAAAAGTCTCAAGCTATCTGTTTTGCATAATTGGCTTCTATTTTACTGAGAGAATGAGTTAGTTCTTTTCCTTTTCTTTGTTTCCAAAAGCTCATATGGAAAGTTTCAGTGAGGGGGTCCCTGGGTGGCTCAGTTGGTTAAGCATCCAACTATTGATTTTGGCTGAGGTCGTGATCTCAGACTGGTTTGTGAGCACCACATCGGGGTCTCTGCTGACATTGCAGAGCCTGCTTGGGATTCTCTTTATGTCTCCGTCTCTCTCTCTCTCTTTCTCAAAATCAATAAATAAAAATTTTTTAAAAAGTAAAAAATAAAAGTTTCAGTCAGATATTATCCTGAAAGTACTCTGGTGAACCATAGAATACTACAGAATTAGTAGTAACTCTACTAAGGTATTCATGAAAATGTCTGTTTTAATCTAATTCTCCTGAAAGCAGAGCCTTAGGCAAGTGTTATGTTCTACTGCTTGACTAGGGAGCATAGCCTTAGGGAGCAAGAGTGAGGGACAAAGGGAACAAGGCAAGGGAGGAGGAAGGGGCTATTAGAGGATGTGGCTGATTGCTGGAGCTTGAGGACCATTGTCTAAAAAGTCACTTCTCAGTTTAATGGAATAGATAAGGGAAGAAATCATCTCCTGTTCCCATCTTCCACCGGTCAAAGTTTCATCCCACTGGACGGAGTCCCTAGCACTTCCAGGTCGAGGCGGTACAGGTCTCAACAGGGTCTTGCCTGTTGCTACTCACCCTTCAGCCCCATCAGGGAAGTTAGGAGGGTGCGGGCTATTTATGCAACCTGAGCAGGAGGTGATGTGAGGTTGAGTTGTATCTCCTTGACAGCGGTTGGACCTCAGGGAGAACAGGGCACCCGACAGCAGCTGGAACCACAAATGGACAGGAGGGACAAAATCTGGAGTGGTTGGTGCCTACAAAGGGTCTGATACATGTTCTAATTGGTTACCATTACATTTCAAGTGATGCATTCCAGACTATGACCTACAGAATTACACAAACTGTCAGGCCGTGTATCGGTGTAGTAGAGGAGGTATTTTGAGACAGGAGAATAGTACCTGTTCTCATTCAAGTAAATATATTTTTTATATTCTGATCGTTTACTTTAAGTAAAATTATTTTTTCCTCCTGAGGCCGCGTGAACTAATAAAGCCGTATTTTACAAACTCTATGAATAACGTGTTTTCAGAAATTTGTTCTCATTGGATAATCTTTTATTCTTTCCATTCTCTTTCTTACGATTTGTCCATTTCCTTATAATTTATGAAGTGACTATACAATAAGCAAAGAAAAATGTAACTTGAAGGGAACAAACATGAATGGCTACTAATTGGTACCTTTATATTTTAGTGCTCTGGCATATCAGATGGCATCTTCTAACAGGGATTATTTATTTCCCCTGGATTTTAATTTCTTTTACTATGATTCGGCTATTTGTCACCCCCACCAAGGGCATTAGAATTGAAGAATGAGGGTCATTTGAGTGCCCGAAAATAAATCTTGAAAATATACTTTTTTTTTTCTTCCCTCCGACAGAAATCAAGAAGGGTGATGAGCCCTAAGGTGTCACATAGAGCATTTACCATGTTGGGAAACCTTTGTTGGCTCCCATTGCTTAGCTTCCCTGGCAGTACTGGGAAATAGAGCCGATTCATCTAGGTAGAATAGCCATAAGCTCATCTGGGAAACTGAATCATGCTTGCAAAGGCCCAAATGACATGTTTGCTACTGGAAAGAACCAACGAAATAGAATGTTATAAGGGTGGTAAATCCAGGAGCTGTGCCGTGACCTAACGAATGCCCTCAGTGGGTGTTGTGAATTGTGCCAGAAGGTCCCAGATGTGAGGTTTTTTCCTTAACTATGGACAATGTGATATACTGAGCAGCACGCCGGGGGTGGCCCATTCGGGGAGGTGTGATTCTAGGACACAGTGATTAAGAACCTGGGATTTGGTTTCAGGCTGAGCTGGGTTTGAATTCCAACTTCCCCTGCTTAGGTACTCTTCATCTCGGACGGGCATCAAGTCTCACGAACCTCTGTTACTGAATTATTTTTATCACGTATCTACTCTGTAGAGTTGCAGAGGCAATGGGCATGGCAGTACATTTAAAGTTCTTCATGGCCCTCAACAAACGGTTGTTAGCACAAAGTTGTTACGACCACAGATTTATTTAGATCCTTCAAACCCAAACCCCACAACTCACGTTTTCAGGAGTTTGCGTGCTTTTGATGTAACACCCTCCTTACGAAAAGAAGAAGAGAAACAACACTACTGCAAAACAGGCAATGATCAACTCACAACCTTGAAAGACGCTTGTTGTCTAACGTCTCCCACTTGAACTGAGTATGTGCAACATGATGAAAAAGCAAGGAAAACAGTTCATGTCCTGTTTGGACAATAGTGGTTACAATGATGTCCTATGTCTCAGGTTTGACTCTCCTTAAAAATACTCTGACTCATAGAACTAAGAGTCTGCAAGTTCTAGAATGTACATGTGAAATGGAGAAATCCAAAACTCTTCAAAGTCAACCTTTGGCCCAACCCCAGCTGTCGATCTTTTTTCTTCTTCCTCAACGAGCCTCAGCGTGTACTCTGGATGAGAGTCATATGAGAATATCAAAGTATTATTTTGCAACACAGGCCTCCCCTCTTCCTGTCTCCTTCTCAGGCATATTCCGAAAACCACTCAGTAGATTCCCATTGCACCTAGGATGAAATCTGAACCTCTTTACCTGGACTCCAGTGCTCTCTACTTTGTCCATTTGCTGCCTTCTCGTTAATAGCAGAAGGCCTGGAATGGAGACGTTTGTTCCATAAATATTTTGTGTCTTTCTCTGTTAATGCCCACTTGCTGTATGCTCCAGCCACATCAAACTCCTTTGTAGCATGAAACTTCCATGAGTCCAGGTCGTTGTGAGGGCTGTGAACTTGACCTCCCCCTCCCTCCTCTCCCTACCTCTCAGGACTTCCTTCAGACATGATTTCAAGGGAGTGTTCGTCGACTCCTAGGCTAGCCTAGGTGTTCCTTCTATACATTCCCTATAGAATCCCTGCTCCCTTCCCACAAGTCAGTCGCTGATTTGTTTATCCTCTGATAACAATATCCTCTGATATCCTCTGATATCCTCCTATTCGCTGCTAGGCAGCGAAACCCGGGCATATAGAGAGATAAACTGTGTCCTTTTATTTTCTGTACTTTGGCGCTTTGACATCTGGGCCTTGAGGATGCTGGTAATTTCTGAAGATAGGAAATAGCTTGCCCGTGAGAGAGCCTTTCGTATGCAGACCCACCAGGGCAGAGCCCGCACTCCCAACCACCTCCTCGGTCAGTCCCTCATGGTTAGGGCCACTATTTCTCTGCCCTCGTCACCCCAGAGCCAGGGACCAGACAACTGGGGACAATTCTTGTGCCCCAGATACCACCGAAAGTTTTTAAACCAGCCAATCCTAAATCTACTACCCTTGCCTCACCTATTCCAGTTCCTTCCCACAGAAGCCACAGTAAAGGCTCTTGTGACATTTGTTTCCCCACTCCTTCTGCCCCCCAACTGACCCCAATGCCTCCCTGTGTGGCCCTGCATGGCACATTACGCACCTTCCCTTGGGAATCTGTGAGTATAACAAACTATCTTTTCAATAGCAATTGTCTCCTGATATGTTGGTTTTTCCATACGTACATAATAATAAAACTTATATTTTATAGCAATAGAGACTGAACCTCTTTTTTTTTTTCTTGATGTTTATTTATTTTTGAGAGAGCGAGAGAGACAGAGCATGAGCAAGGGAGGGGCAGAGAGAGACGGAGACACAGAATTTGAAGCAGGCTCCAGGCTCTGAGTTGTCAGCACAGAGCCCGAAGCGGGGCTCGAACCCAAGGACCGTGAGATCATGACCGGAGCCAAAGTTGGACGCTTAACTGACTGAGCTACCCAGGTGCCCTGAGACTGAACTTCTTAGTTACTTTGAATTTCCAGCCCCTACTCTGGTACCTGGAATGTAGCAAATGTCACATACACATTTCATATATATATATATGAAATGTGAATCTTGATGCTAATTGATTACTGCTATCCGAATCTGTTTCCCTGTGCCTCATTTCTGTTAGTTATTAAAGAACAATGCATAAGATATCTTGTTTGACAGTAAAGTTAAGTTTTTGCATTTTCTTCTGAACTATAGTTTTCCAACATTGTGTTTTGTTTGTAATAGAACTTATTTCCTAGTTAAAAACTTATTCTTTAGTGAAATAAAAAAAACTATTTTTCTACTTACTTTGATTGCTGTTAAGAGTTCTGTCCTTGGACAAGACATGTGGTTGTGAATAAAATGTATTTCATGCTGACACATCTTTCTAAATACTGTTCATAATGATTATACCTAAATATAATTAAATATAATTTCAACTGTCTTGGGATCTGACATAGTTGTGGGTGATTTGCATGTAAAAATATTTTAAGAGATGGCAAGAAGCAAGGACACTCTATTTTGGACTTTTGGGTTGGCAACACTCACATCTCTGCTGGTCACACCTGCCATGTGTTGGCTTCTCTTTTCTTCCAACTGTTTTCCTTCTGAGAAGTGGCTTTGAGGTGGGAGACATCACTTCCCACTTCTGGATCGGAAAAGTGCTTGTGTCTGCATATCAAGTAGTTTACTTTTTCCTGAAGGATCTCAATGCTGTGTTTTGGCCCCAGTGTGTTTTCTTGAGGTAGTTGAAGTATTCATTATCTGACCAGCCTTGCCAAGTACCAAAAATCAGGTCTCTGTTCCTGAGAAACGTTGATATGGGTAAGGAGGATTTGGGTTGCATTGGAAAGCAAAATAAAACTCCTGAGACCATAATGTAGGCAAAATGTGAACTCTATAGCTTGTGCCCACCGAAATGAACTTGATTTCTACAGAGCCAGAAATAGAACAGAGGTAGGTGTTATGTAAGGCAATTAGAAGTAAGAATAAGACAGTCATAGTGGAACTACTTTTCTCTGGCTTATTTTTTGAGCCCAAACATTGTCAATGACCTTATGTTTCCCAGAGTTAAAGATTGATCTTTAGCTACACATTAAGAGACTATTTTCTGAATTCCTCAGAAGGATTCTCATTGACCTCCATTTTCAATATACCTCTCTCATTTTCCCATCTTGTGGTTTCTTTCTAGACTCTTTCCACTTGATCATTGTCAACAAGTTATAAAGTAATTCTGCTAAAGTTTTAGCTACTCTAGGTAAAGATGAAACTTTGGGGCCCAGAAGCAGCAATAAAAAGGCAAGTCAGGGGCGCCTGGGTGGCTCAGTCTGTAAAATGCTCGACTTCAGCACAGGTCCTGATCTCGCGGTTCATGAATTCCAGCCCCAGGTGGGGCTCTGTGCTGACAGCTGAGTCTGGAGCCTGCTTCAGATTCTGTGTCTCCCTCTCCCTATGCTCCTCTCCTCCTTGAGCTTTCTCTCTCTCTCTCTCTCTCTTTCTCACTCTCTTTCTCAAAAATAAATTAAAAAATCATTAAAAAATGCAACTTATAAGTTTCATATATAATGTTGAAATTATGAATAATAACTTCTAGGAATAAGAGCCCTCAAACCAATTATGGTGTTTTGAGTCTTACTACCCAAAGGTTCTGTTAAGGGTATTGCATATTTAATGTTGCCCCTATTCAGGCCTCAGGAGAGTGTCTCTAGGTAATATACATCTGTTGGCTTAGGTAACTATATATAGTGGGATTAGTTAATTTAGAACTTAACCAAAATACCTATCAGCATCAAGGTAGACACAGTATGGCACTCCAATTCAGCATTGGAGAAGAAAGTAGGAAAACATCCAAGAAAAGAAGTTCAAAATAGGAAAAACAAACAAAGAAACAAACTTTTGCTAAAGACACAGAATGCCCTGAGAGATTGAAATTTGGAGGTAGAGACTTTAACAGAGTGACTCCAGCCTCAATCACGGGCCAGTGTTGAGTTATTTTGGACATTTGCCTATCTTTCATTGAGTTATTTGTTGTTAGTGGAAAGAAGAGGGAAAGAATTAATTCATAAGATCAAATATAAATTATATACCAAAAGTTTGAAAACAAGCAAGTTTAAAAGATAGGTGCTTAAGAAGGAGTCCTGCACCCAAGACAGATTTGCTAACCTGGACTGTCCTGCTTCCTCCTGAGATTTCTTAAATACTAATATTATTCATTCTCCTTCTGGAGTGCTTGGGTGGCTCAGTCAGTTAAGCATCTGACTCTTGGATTCAGCTCAGGTCATGATCTCATGGCCTCGTGAGTTCGAGCCCCACATCAGGCTCTGTGCTGATGGAATGGAGCCTGCTTGGGATTCTCTCTCCCACCCTCTCTCTCTGCCCCTCCCCCACTCACACTGTCTCTGTCTCTCTCAGGGACAACGAGCCAATTAAAATAATACATTTCTCAGATTCTCGTACAACAGTTTTGTCCATGTGACTAAGCCCTGGCCAATGAGATCTAAGTGGAAGCCTCTTGGTCCTTCCCGGAAGGCCGCCAAATACCAAGTAAGAAGGGTACTCTTTTATACTCTCTACCTTCCTTTTAGCTGCTGCCTGGCTTGCAGATGTGATGGCTGGAGTCTCTGCAGCCATTGTGGAGTATGAAATAATCTGGAAAGCATGCATGCAGAAGTGGAAAAGTTATAAGAAGCTAAGCTCTTGAGCAATTATGCGCAGTCACCAAAGCAGCCTTGGACTTCTGCTCCAGAATACTCTGACATAAGATACTAAAGTCTTACCTGTTTAAAGTGTTGCAATAAGGTCTCTGTTGCTACAAGCTGAAAGCAGTATCTAACTGGTTTCTCACTCCTTTGTCTTTGTAGCCTAATAGTCTACATTTATGTCAAAAATAGCCTTAAAGACATAGCTCCCTTCTTCTCAGTGTCATCCATTTTGTCTGCATTTAACATCCCTGATTATTTTCTTTTCTGGAAATAGCCATGGTTTCTCTCTCTCTATCTCTTTTTTTTTAATTTTTATTTATTTTTGAGAGAGAGAGAAAGAGAGAAAGAGAGACAGAGCATGAGTGGGGGAGGAGCAGAGCAAGAGGGAGACAGAATCCAAAGCAGGGTCTAGGCTCTGAGCTGTCAGCACAGAGCCCGATGCGGGGTTCAAACCCATGAACTGTGAGATCGTGACCTGAGCCAAAGTCAGACACTTAACCGACTGAGCCACCCAGGTGCCATGGTTTCTCTTAAAGTGCATAGTTTCTCCAGTTACAAAGATTACAGGATCAAATTTCTTACTAGTCATGTCACCTGAGATGATTTGTTAGACCTCTCCGTGTCTCCCATCTGAAGAGCATGGATAACGATAAGGACCAACAAGAGGGAGAAAACGTGTAAAGCACTTAGAACACCTAGGGCCTAGTAAGTCTCAGTCAATTATATTATCAGGTTTTTGCTAAGGTTAGTAAAGTTACATAAAGAAACTTGAATATTAGCCAGAAGAGTTTTATTTAATCCCACAGGGATGTCCTGTCCCAAAGCTCTTCTCTGAAGCGAAACAGATGGGGCATATAGTTGATAACTTTTCTAGTGCTTGGCAATGCATGCTTTATGCCCTCCTTAGGATCTTTGCCTTCTACTCTGTTTGGCTTAATGTGTCCCAATATTTTCAAATGTTCTTCATACAACTTTCTTTGATCATGCTCAACACTGTAATGGAGCTGGTGATCTGAAGGAATACAAAAAATACACAATTTTTAAAAAAATTTTTTTTAATGTTTATTTATTTATTTTTGAGACAGAGAGAGACAGAGCATGAATGGGGGAGGGTCAGAGAGAGAGGGAGACACAGAATCCGAAGCAGGCTCCAGGCTCTGAGCTGTCAGCACAGAGCTGGACGCGGGCCTTGAACTCACAGACAGTGAGATCATGACCTGAGCCGAAGTCGGACGCTCAACCGACTGAGCCACCCAGGCGCCCCCAAAAATACACAATTTTTAAGGTTAACATTAGCAGCAATTAAAAACACAGTCCTTAAAAGCACAGGCTTTAGTTTCAGACGGACCTGAGTTTGATGTTGAGTTTTTCACTTACTAGCCATGAAGGAATACTGCTGCATAAACTTTCCAAGTCGGGTCTCTTCAACTATGCAGTGTGGGCCACTATAGTTGTACTTGGAGAGTAGCGATGAAACTTGATTGAGCTAATGCACATAGAGCTCTAAGGGAGTACCTAGCACCTCAATATGCCCAGGGAATCAGGACCATCATGATTATGAGTCCTGGTAATAATGCTGATAAAGAACACTTCAGGGGTTCCTGGGTGGCTCAGTTGGTTAAGCATCAGACTTTAGCTCAGGTCATGATCTCATGGTTCATGAATTTGAGCCTTGCATCGGGCTCTGTGTGGACGGCTCAGAGCCTGGAGCCTGCCTCAGATTCTGTGTCCCACTCTTTCTGCCCCTCCCATGCTCATACTCTGTCTCTGTCTCTGCCTCTGTCTCTGTCTCTCTCTCTCTAAGGTAAATAAACATTAAAAATTAAAAAAAAATAATAATACTTTAACAGAGCCCAATAGTTTAAGATCTTCCATGAAACAATGATTCATTGGTATAAAAGAGTTAAGAAATGGAGCAAAAGAATGTGACCATGTTCTTACAAACATACCCTTTGGTAAGTTACAAAAGTAGAAATTCAAGCTCAAGTTAGAACCTAAGAATCATCCACATTTCTCCATTTGGTTTTTCCTGCATGCACCTTTTCAGAGTGATTTATATCAGGTTGGAAGAGAAATGGTTTTGAAAAACTTTTAAAAGGCAGCAAACAGAATAGATCAATAGACTTAGCGAGATCGAGGATGATTAAAAGGGTATAGAAATGTATTTGAAAGTGACATGAACCTGAATTATTGAGGAGAAAAGAGAACATTATGGTTTTGTTTGACTTATTACAATGAAATGAAGCTGGAGGAAGGGACTCAGCTGTGCCACCACAACCTCCAGCGGATGTAACAAAAATCTTGACTCTGTCAAAAAGGATACATGAATCAAAGAGATCTAGGTGGTCTAAGATGGCTTCAAAGTCAAATGGTCAACACTCCAAAGGAAAGATATAGACAAGACTTCTCAAAATTCCTTTTAAATCCCTGCTGAAGATACATTTAAGTAATGTATCTTCATTATTCATCCTAAGTATTATATCCAGAGAAACTTCCAGAAGGGAAAGCTTCTACTTGCAACACTGCCAGCCATTTTGGATTCCCACGTCGTATAGCAGTGTGGAGGAGGGAAGGAGCTAGTGATGCCTGGAGAACAGGATCCCAGTTTGAACGTCCCGGAGGGTGGAGATCGGAGAGTTGCTGGCCAGCGAGATGTGGTCTCTCTTCAAGCCATTACAGACCCTCCCACACCAGCAACAGGTGCAGCTAAGACTGGCAAACATCTTGGCAGAGTTTGGCAGAGGTGTTTTGGTTTGTTTTGTTTTTGTTTTGGCAAGAATGTGTCACGGTAGCATTGTATACTATTATTTGGAGACCTATAGTGTCTGGTTGTTTCTTTTTCTGTTATGTTAATTTTCCCTGATGTTAGGTGCCTGGATTCATTGGGGTACAAAATAGCAACATTCTGATTCTTTCATTTCTGCTTTATGTATTAATTGGAAGCTTTCTATAAGAGACACTTCCTCTCATCAACTATGGACTACACTGTGGTTCTTTCCAAATGGGATAGGCAAGATAAATGTACTTTTCAAATAAATACTTTTCACAATAAGGGGTTTTCCCCCTACCTTCGGTCCATTCTTCTATTGGTTTGCTATCTTCTTCTTCTTTATTTTTAGAAACTTTTTATACATTAAGGTATCATTCCTTTGATGTAATGTGAGTTGCACATAATTTTTACTTACTTTGTCACTTATCTTACATCATGCATTTTAAAAAATATAGCTAAGAAGCGTCTATTTTTTCTTCTTCGGGAACTGGAGTCATAGTTAGGAGATCTTACCTCTTCCTAGGGTATAAAGAAACTTACTCACATTTTATTTTAACGTTTGCATAGATTTTTTTTCTACTTTCTCAATTTAAATCTCTGAGACATTTGGAATTTATTTGGATATACTGTGTGAGGGTGTATAAAATTTTTGCCAATTTAAATAATAATGTCTCAAGCACTTTTATTTTAAAAGTCCATGTGATGGCATTTTACAAAGTCTCAGCAATATTTTGTTAATTATATAAATTGATGAACTGAATCATCCCTATATTTGCTGCCTCAAATTCTCCTTTTAACCAAAAGATTTTATCCAAAATCTCCTGGTTAAATTGAATTCATATAAATAAAAGATAAATTGGACAAATTAGTTGGAAGAACATTGTCTTGAATCGTTAAACAGGCTTTCCCTAAAAAGATCTTCAAAAATTATTTAAATGCTAGGATATTTCTAACTACACAATCTTATTTCTTTTTCATATCATCTCTGTAATTGTTGTTCTTGTTCACTTCACTTTACAGGTATGAAGAAGCTGAGTCCTATTGAAACTTTCCCAACATCACCTTGCTTTAGAGCTGGACCATTTGAATTTCAGTAACGGTACCTTGGCCGTGGTTGAGGCGGCATCTATGTATTCACCAACTTTTGATCTAGCATCAAAAAGAAACATTGTTCTCAGGTTTCTACCTTGATTTTGAATGTCATTATCATGAGAAAGAAGATAAAGAAGGGATAGAAATAACTTTAGCATTGGACGTTTTCAGCGTCAGGTGCTTGTGGAACATCCATACAAAGAAAACCCACTGGGGTCTAGCACAAGTCTTGTAGAACACGTTTGCATGGTTTGCTCCTCTGCATTGCCATCAGGCTACATTTGCAGTTTTAAAATTTATCCTTAGATATTGAATGTTATGTGAATAGTGTTATCTAAATGTACACAATACTCCAAAAAAGTAATTGTCAGCATTGTCTGTAGTATCTGCTTCTACAACCTAGATTCGCACCAATTGGCAATGATTGCCAGTGCTTGTGGGAGAGGAGGAGGGAAGCAGCCACTATTAAGGGAGGGCAATGGTAACATTTCTGGTTGCAGTTACTTTTGAGTTACTAGAATAATTTGGTTGAATATACAACCAGTTAAAAGATCACATTTTCTATTAAAGTTTCTTTGGACTTATAGTTGTGTTCAGAAAGAAGTTTCCATTCCTCACTACATGACAGCGAGGAGGCATCCCTACTTTATATGCATTCCTTGGGGCTCCTTCTCATCTCTAGTGTCATGGGGTTGTTCAAGCTTGATTTCTAGTTGTTCCGTACTTTGCCCACTCAGGTGCTATTGGTAAAATATTATCATTTGGAGTATCTCTGTGGTCACTGATGAAATCTTTGGCTGCCACCTTATTTCTCACTTTGGGGGGTTCCTGGATATTGCAATCACGACTCACCGATCATCTACTCAGGTTACTGGTTCTTTTTTAGGATCTTTGTTGGAGGCCTGGGGAATCTTGGCTGCTTTCTCTGAATCAAGACTCTGGGGAGCTGCTCTCCGGACCACCCGTGTGTTCCTCTTCTTCAACCGGTTTTTACAAAGCCATGTTGTGAACCTCCCAGAGATATAATTGGGAAACACCCCTCATCATTTGGATTTCCTCTCAATGTACCTGAGGTTTTTGATCTTCCTGAAGATCTCCGCACTTCCTCACTCATGGATATACGCACCATCTTCCAACCACAACCCTTCTAGAGCAAGGTCCAAAGAGATGAGGGAATTGGAGCCCAGAGAAACCCTTATGCCATCTTGAAACCATTATCTTTCCTCAAGACTCTGGCCTCCACCCCCACCAGAAAGGCTTCCACTTTCTCTTTCTGAATAGTGAGAACCACTGCATTGCAGTTTACCTCCTTCTTCATGGGCTGGCTTTGTTCTGGGTGATACGACCCTCCCCTTCCTCATGTTACTAACTTTTTACTAAACCCGGAGTTTCATAATAATGACACCAATGCCTGAATGAAATAAAACAAAGGCAAAAGAAAGTGATAGGCAGATAGAAATAGATAGATGTGAGATATGGAATAGATGGTAGACAGAAAAAATAAAGATAGATAATAGATGATAAATCATAGGATGGAAAACAGATCACCAAGTATTTTAAAAAATAGTATTCCCATTACATATAGTCGAAGTCCTCAAATACTTTAGAATAAGATCAGAAAAACATCCCAAAACAAACCTAAAGGTCAGGAAGAAAAAGAGAGAGTAATAAAATAGACAAACAACTTGTGACCACAGATATGAGAGGGAAACCAGAAAACAATGGTGCCTTGGAATGTGAGAGAAGGAAATATTTGGAGAAGAGGGGTTGACAAATACCATTAAATGCTTCAGAAGGATTCGCTCAGTTGAGACCTTCTGCTTGCACAGGAAGTAAAGTGCCCATTGTTCCCGTTTGCTCATCTTTTTCTTCTTTATTTCCTAAATTAAGGACACTTCTATTGCTAGTAAAAGTGAAATGACAAGTATTTATAGAATATGCCAACTATGTGCTTAGAAGCATGTTAGTTGTTTTATAAAGTTAGATCCATTTGCAGGCCTGTGAGTTCTGATATTTTTAAACACAGATTTAATTTAAGAACAAGAAAATAAATTAGAAAACTCATTGTAACAATGTTATCACATGTATACTCAGGCATTCATTAGGTCCAAGCACACTAAGGTAGCATTTCTTCACCTTTTTTCCTCTATATTCTTCCTTTTGGGTTTTTTTCTTTTTATCTGTGTATCATCACCAATATGATGGTTTTGCATTTTTTTCTGTAACCTGGTGGATTTTTTTAGTCAAACAAACTCATTGTGAAAGGAAACCTTTCTTCGTGATATTAAATGTATACGAGTGCCACTTTCCATAAGTGCAAAGAGCTGAAATACGTAAAATACATATATTAACATAAAAATATACTAGACATATAGTGAAAATAAAGCCATGTAATTAAATTCTACCTAGGTTGTATTCACCTGCTCTCCTTTTCTTTATAAAACATGAGTGCTGAGCCCAGTTTTAGCAACAATCCTGCTAAGCTAGTTTAGAGACAATCCCTCTGACCTTGATAGCCAGTGGAGTTTCTCTTTCTCCACAATAACCAAGTTCCTCTTAGAAATTTTCTACCCTGTCCTTCACCCTGGCAATGGCTATAAATCCCCAGCTGTCTCAGCTATATTCGAATGTGAGTTCAATCTCTTTCCCCTGTTGCAATAATCTTGAATGTGACTGTTCTTGCCTGTTTAAAAAGAGTAAGTGGTGGAGAAATGTTTCAGAATAGCACAAGCTGAGACTATCTTCCTAATATAGTGAGAAGGACGATGAAGTAAAATGTGCCGTGTTCCATGTTACCTAATTACTTGTCCATGTGCCACAAAGTACCACCTTTTTAACAGTGGGTAATATCAACACAGTTAATATGTGTTAGGCTCACATGTGTTGGGCTCAGTTTCTGCACCACCCAGTGTCTACTCCTATGGTGGCAAATCCCTGGCCCCTCCTGACTGGTTTTCAGAGACTACCAATGGCAGAAACCTCATCTGGGGCTGAAGGCTGAGCTAGCTGGAGCTGGAGTAACTCTGCCTTCCCGATGCCTACCGTGAGGGCATAGGTCACACCTCTAAGGACTCTGAGAGCTAACACCCCATGGGGAAGACTTTGAACATTCAGAGGCAGCTGACAAGAAAGAAAGGGGGGGGGTGTAGAGAGAGATAGGGGGGAGGGAGAGTGAAGACGGAAGGATAGGAGGGGAGAAAGAGAAAAGAAAAGTCACCAGATACACAGAGGAAGTTCTGAGCAGCCTCCTCAGTTCTGGTTCACTGAACCAAATAACCAGTCATATTTGTTTTGTATTGGAAGGGCTGGGGCCGGTTGATAAGGTATCACCTGTCCTTGCCTTTCCTCTTTCCTGATCTCACCTTACTCTCCTTTCCCCCAACCCTGGCCACCTTGAGTTTGCACTTCTCAATTAAGTGTTTACTCATTAGCTTTGTCTCAGGCCTCTCTTTGTAGATTATTTCCCACGCTTAGGGACCCAAAGAGACATCACCTAGTTATGGGAAAACTAATGTATAATCCGTGCTATTAGGATTTCACAAGCCAGTATTACGTGGCCAATATGGTGAAGAGGAAAACAGTACAATTTCCCCTGAAGGTCATTTGTACTCAGTACTTTCTCTCAGTTCTCTGCATTCCACAATGAGCTCCTCAGACAAAAGGATCTCTTTCTGTCTTCACACCCATATGCCTAAAGTGCCTGATACACAGTGACCAAAATGTTCTGAACACAAAGATATTTGTCGAATGCATGAACTCCTAGAGTGCCATCTACTTGCAGGGCTAGAACACTCTGTTCTACTCTTGCTAGAGGTGTTCTCTTTGACACTCTGTTGTTACCGCGTCCAGGAGCCCATCCCTAGACCACCAGGATGGCACATCCACATTTCACAGAAAGTTTTGCCCTGCTCTCCTTTTTTTTTTTTTTTTTTTTTTTTTTTTTGCAGTTGAGGCATTCTTGGAGCTGGAGGGTGGAGTCAGAGAGATCTATCCATCTATGTTTCTCTCTAAAAGACATTGGTCTTTTCTTCTTAATCCAAAGGCTGGTCAACTCTCTCCTTCAAATTTCTGGGAGCAGATTGGTTCAAGGATCATGTTCCTCTTCCCTACACCTCTAACTTCAGTGTTGAACCTATGGTAGGACACCAACTTTATCCAACATTTTTACAATATTTCAAATGTAAGCCCAAGCTTTCAGATGATTTATAGTGCTATTTGTTTGACAAGGTAATAGAATTTCACCTGCTTAGATAATTTTAATGTTTTAACAATTTGCAGAAACGGTGGCCAAAATTTATATCTTTGTATAGAAATAAAGATTGCTGGCATTATAAACGATTATGAAGCTCTGCCAGGTTATTTTTTTTTCTGAAAATATCGTTAGGCCAGTGCATGCTCCCGAATGATTTTCCTTCTTGTAAAAGATAACATTCATTTCAAAAATATAGTATCGACATCTCATAATATGCCAGGCATTTTGTTAGAAGCTAGGAATACAAAGATAGATGAGTCAATCCCTGCCCTCATTTAGTTTTTGTTCTAATTATGGAAATAGACTTTAAAGGATATGCTTGACAAAATGAAGCAAGTTTTGTTTCATCGGTTGGGACTGGATGTTGTGAGATTGCAGGAATAGAAAAGTAAATCAAATGGAAGAGGAACATGGGGGAAGTTCCTGGGGTTGAGCATGATTAGGAGGTAGCCAGGTGGAGAACGGGGTGGGTTGAACACACACAGAGGGGACACGAACAAAGGCCCAGAGGAATGAACTTGCATGACGAGTGGAAAAACAGCTAGTGTTTCCTAGGGCTCGAGTGTCAAGACCAAAGAATAGAGGGGTATGAGAAAAGTCTAGAAAAATGCGGGAATCAGTTTACCATGGAAGAACTTGTGCTGGAAGATAAGCAGTGTAGATATTAATTTGAACGATATGGCTGGACTTGTGTAAGTGTAGGTTGTTGTAAAGGATAAGGTTAGAAAGGTAGGCAAAAATCATACCATGGGCCTCTTTATGTCGAAAGCTTTTTTTAAAAAAATGTTTTAATGCTTTTATTTATTTTTGAGAGACAGAGAAAGAGCACAAGCGGGGGAAAGACAGAGGGGGGCAGGGGGACACAGAATCCGAAGCATACTCCAGGCTCTGAGCTGTCAGCACAGAGCCTGACATGGGGCTCGAACCCATGGGCTGTGAGATCATGACCTGAGCTGAAGTTGGACGCTTAACTGTCTGAGCCATCTAGGTACCCTGTGGGCCGAAAGTTTTGAACTTCGTCCTCTGAAAAGCAGTCATCCTTTGAAGGTTTTGAAGTAGACAAACATGGCAAGCTTTGGTTTTTAGACAGATGACTCTGGCCACACCAAAGAGGATAGGTTGGAGGCAAAGAACAGTCAAAACAGGAAGATCAGTTAGAAGGCTGTTTTTAAAAGTCATATGAATTATAATTTGATTACGGTAGGGATTTTAAAAATATAACACTGCTACATGAAAATCTTCCTCCTGATGGGGCACCTGGGTGGCTTAGTGGGTTGAGTATCTGGCTCTTGATTTCGGCTCAAGTTAAGATTCCAGGGTCCTGGGATGGAGCCCCGGTTCTGCACGAGCATGGCATCTGCTTAAGATTCTCTCCCTCTCTGCCTTTGTCCCTCTCCCTGGCTCTAACTCTCTCTCTCTCTCTCTCTCAAAACAAAAAAAAAAAGAAAAAAAAAGAAAAAAGAAAAAGAAAAAAAAGAAAAGAAAAGAAAAAAGAAAATCTTCCTCCTGTGTATTTTTTATGTGGGAGGTAGAAAGTTACACTAGTTGTAAATAATTCACATTATTTTACCCTCTGCCTATAAAATAGATCATCATTCCCTATGCATTTGTTCCAATATGCCTCATCCCAAATCCTTCCAAAAAACTCTGCAATTAAATACTTGCTTTTTACTTAAGAAAATTTAAGATGAGGATTCTTTTGCACGAGATCAAATTCATGTGTATTTAGGTAACATTTTTGGATAGAACATTATTTGTATTGTCAGAGTTTATATTGATTGCTTTACACCATATCTCCAATCTGATTTATCGTAGCATATTTTGGAGCCCAACTAGTTTTCTGGGATTATAGAGTTTGCAATGTAATTTATTATTCAAATTAAAACAATTTTCTCTCTCTTTTGATTTTTAAAGGCCAAGTGCTTTTTAAGGTCAAAAATGAACATCCTTTTTCGTTACAAATCGACCAAACATTTCAAATTTTAAATTGTTAAATTTATTTCTGTTTCTGCAAATTCTGACATGTGGAAACAGACACAAGGAGAAAGGAAAGGGTTCACCATTTGAGTTTTGTCCTTGAGGTAATTACTTCAATCCCTCATACTGCTTGTTGGACAAAATCTAACTTTCCTGAAATAGCATTGTTTTCAAGTATTACCTTGCCTTCCTGTATAGTTTATGACCTCAGCATTTGGGGATTGTGTGGCCTCATTCCAGAGACTAACTTACTGCCCAACTCAAAACTGTATACAGCAATAGAGCCCCATGGTTTCCAGCCACCAAGACTGAGGCATCAGTGATGTCTGTTAAGAAAAGAAAAATCATCTTGTGTGCCTGTCATTGCGTTGTCTGGGAAAATCTCTTGCAATTTATATTAAGCCACAGAAGAAAAGTTTTCTGAAAATAGCTTATTGACCTACTTTGAGTAAAGGTATCTAAAAATATGACCAAATCTTTGTCAGCCAGATGTATGTTCACAGTGGAAACCATGGAGCTCTTATAAACAACCTAAATCATTGACGAATAGATTTTCTCAAGAGTTTCCAAGGCATAATCATTGCAATTATAACCAGGAAAAAAAAAAACGGTAAAGCTTCCGTGTTTAAAAGTTGGCCTTCATTTTTATTTCTGTTGTCTTGGCCAAAATTCTTTTTAAGATTAGGGGCGCTAATTATTGTTTACTTCTTATAGGAATGCCCCACTCTCTCAAAAGATGGCACATGGTTTTTTTTTTTTAATTGAGTATTATTTTGAGAGAGACAGAGAAAGCAGGGGAGAGGCAGAGAGAGAGAGAGAGAGAGACAGAGAGAGAGAAAGAGAGAATCCCAAGTAGGTTCTTCACTGCCAGCACAGAGCCTGATGTGGGTCCTGAACTCACAAACCACGAGATCATGACCTGAGCCAAAACCAAGAGTTGGACGCTTAACCTACTGAGCCACTCAGGCACCCCTAGATGGCACATGTTTTTATTATGGTGGAGAGACCAGGAGCCAAACATGGAAAGTGAAAAGAAATATATGATTTTTTGGGGGAAGAGCTCCCAAAATTTGTACTAAAATTTTGTACTTAAATTTGTATTTAAACTTTCCTTGCTCATAATGGAAATTCTTATGTCAAAAGGAATTGCTAAAAGAAAAAAACAAAAAATAAAAAAACAAAAAAACAAAAACTTCCCAAGGGAAAATTTTTTTTAAGTTTATTCATTTTGAGAGAGAGAGAGAGAGCAGGAACAGGGCAGGGGCAGAGAGAGAGAGACGGAGGGAGAGGATCCCAAGCCGGCTCCACATGTAAGTACATACAATCCAACGTGGGACTTGAACTCACACCACAAGATCGTGACCTGAGCTGAGATCAAGAGTCAGACGCTTAACTGACTGAGACACCCAGGCGTCCCTCCCAAAGGAAATGTTTGCATTAAGTCGCAAATCAAGGTCTGTGATGTTCAACTTGGAGTGTCTGCTTTGTTCAGCCAGTGCGGCTGACCAAGGAAGCATATGCATGATATGGATGCCTCATGAGACTTGTGATCCCCGTTGCATACCACGAGATACTGGTTATGCCATTCTCCTTCTGATGTGAGGACAGATGCTATGGCATAGACACTTCTACGGTCTCCATAGCTTCATTCTAAATTTGGGGAAGACCATTCAAAATCATAAATTGTTGTCGAATAAATATATGCATTCTCCACACAAGTGGAGAAACCACTTGTAAATGTTCCAACGTGTTTCTCAACCATGGCACATACTGAAATTATTTCATGTGACATATTCCTAAATTTTCATATCTATGAATCTAATTCATGAGCTATGAGAGTTCTAGAACATTTCTGACAGTTATCAGTGTTCCCCCCACTACTACTAAAGTCAGCATTTGCTGACTCATCCCAGGGCTATGTTTGTCATAAAACAGAGAAAAAGATGGCCATGAAAACAGATGCTGACTCCCTGCCAAGATTCTCCAAAGTCAGGCAGTGAGTTAGAGAAATGCACTGATAATAGTTGCAACTTAGGCACTTCTCACTGATAATAGTTGCAACACCGAATCACATGATTGGTAAATAATTTACCTCCAATATAACTATCTTGTTTCTCCATAATGGAGAGAGAGGGGATTGCCTATGACCAGGAAAGGGTGGAGGGAGGTTGGGGAGTGATTATGAAACAGAAGTCATGAATTTAACCTTATGTAGAGATCCCAGAACTCATACCATTTCAAGAGAGAAAATAAGACCCTACCATTACCACATGTAGGTCAGTGATGCACCACCTCCATCCACAACCATGGGGACATCACTGGAGAGTCCATTTGATTACGATTTTCTTTTCAATCCACTCATAATTTCCATACCTGGTATGACACGAGGTCCTGTAGGAGGTGAGAAGCACCTCGAAAAGGCACTGTTGCAGCCTTTAAGAACAAGTAAAAACTAACAGACACCATGAAATTAAGAGAAAAGACAGTATGTTTAAAGTACGAAATGCATAGTACTACCAGTACATGACAATGCAATCAGAAGTGTGGAAAGAATAATGTAGTTCCTCCGAGGAATTGGAGGAACTGGAATTGTAGATCTCTTTATTAAGCTTTAGAAGGATGAGTAGGATTTGGTGGGTCAAGAGGGTATGATGGAGGACATCACAAGAAAAGCTGTAAGTAGCTTTCATAAAAGCAAAGAGAATGGAATGACACTGAGAATTTGGAGAAGAGTAAGGCAATGGATTATGTGAAGCAATGGCTTTGGGTGGAAAATGGGCCTCCCAACCAGTGAAGCAGATTTCCAAAAATATTCCTATTTTGGAAAAATTATCTTAGAAATGTTCTCTCTGTGTGTCTGTCTCTTGCTCTCTCTTTATCTATCTGTCATCTATCATTCATCTATCATCTATTTATCTATCTATCTATCTATCATCTATCTATCTATGAGTTTACTAATATTCTAAGTTCAATGATTGAAAGAAAAAAGTTCAATAAAGAAATAAGGTATAAAGGCTACAGCTTATGAGGTGTCCCCAAGAACACATATTTGCAATTTTTTTTTTCACTTACAAATGCAGAGTCACTCACTTCTGAGATTCTGCGTCCAGCCATTCCTAGCCCAGGAGGAACTTGGGTGAAAATAAAGGCCTCAATGACATACATGTGTTCGTATGAGAGCTATGTGGTAAAACCAGCAGAAAAGAAGCCCGAATACGAATCCCATGAGGTTGAAAGGCATGTGTTCTAGGCTATGCTCTAAAAAGCCTCCCATAAGAATACTCTGGGTAAAATTATATCCCATGAAATAATCACCAGACATGAAAATTCCTGCAGATTAGTTGGGCAAAATTATGACAATGAATGAAGTGATTGCCTTTGCCAACTTAGAAGCAAATCATTAATGAGGAATTTCACGTATACACTTTAAAAGTTCCCATTCTACCATTAACAAGTAAAGGAAAACCAATCTGAGGCCTTTGACTAAAGGCCTAGTAAGAAGAATTTCGTGTACTGAAGTATGTAGAATCTTAACATTGCTTACTTCAGTCCGCCAAATCAGTACCAGAATAAAGTTCTGAAGAAATATGGATTGTGGAGACTTCATGAGCAAAAGGAGGCATTTCAGGGAGGTTGAGTTTTTAAATGATGCTCTCTGGCAGATCTGTTGGCACACCAAAATGGTAACTTGAGGGCTCATAGGAGTAGGGGCTGAATCTCTCCTTTAGTGAATCAGAGAAATGAGCTCTCTGGCTCAAATATCAGGAAGGATATATTTACCTGAGATATTTCTCCTTCTCAAGGAATTCCAACATGTCAGTAACTTTGAATGAATCAGGACCAGGAGGGGAAGAAACCTCACTCTGTGGTCAAATGAGCCATGAGATAACTTCACCTCCTCCTGAGTTCGGCATTGATTAGAGAGCTAGGTTACCCTTCATTGTTGCCTATATTTCTTTTTTCCCATCCTTTTTTGGTTGGGGATAAAACAGAGATTTCAAACCTTGAGTGTAGTGACTTGATATACCAAATATCCGAATCTCTTTGTGTGTGTGTGTGTGTGTGTGTGTGTGTTGTATAACATTAAAAACCATCATTAAAGTCACCATTGGGTTTTTTTTTCTTGAGTTTCATCTGATTGTTTTCCAATGGAGATAAATGAAGCCACTCAAAGCCTTGTGCTTGAAGGGCCACTATAAAACCATGAATGTGTGAGCTCTCTGTCCAGAATCATTTATTCTCTGTTGGCCCTAGTGACAAATGCAATCCTATGAGTATTTTCATGTTATTGCTCTGAATGATGGTTAATTTTATGTGTCAGCTTGGTAAGGCCACAATGCTTAGATATTTGATCACAGTCTAAATGTCCCTGTGAAGGTATTTTTTGGATGAGATCAATGTTTACATAAGTAGACTTTGAGTAAATCAGATTCTCTTCCATAATGTGGGTGGACCTCGTCTAATCAGTTGAAGGACCTAAGGAAAAAAAACTGACTTTCCCTGAGGAAAAAAGAATTCTGTCTACAGATGGCCTTTGGATTCAAGCTGCAATGTCATCTCTTTCCTGGCTCTCTAGCCTGCTGGCCTGCCCTGCAGATTTCAGACTTGCCAGACTTCACAATTGCATGAGCCAATTTTTTAAAAATAAATCTCTCTCTGTCTGTTTCTGTCTTTCTCTTTCTATATACACACATCCTATTGGTTCTGTTTCTCTGGAGAATCCCGATTTGTACACTGGGGGAGGATAGACTATAGTAGATGCTTGTGTGGATGGGTGAAAGCTGGGATGAGTATGTGGCCTGAGGTTTTGTTCTTAATCTCTCGATAGTCTTAAGTACAGCAATTTTCAGACTATAGTGCGATCATTCCAACCACATGGAAACTGAGTAAGAAGCAATTTCCTGGGCCCTACAATCAGAGATTCTGTTTCAATAGGTCTGAGACGGGGTCTTTTCTACCAAGCACACTGAGATTTTTCCAATGTACTTGTTCCATACCATTTAGTTAGAAACAGTGGCCATGGGAGTGTCGCTTCTCAAGACAGGTGCTATGGTCTCAATGTTTGTATCCTCCCAAAATTCATATGTTGAAATTTTAATCCCCAAAGTGATGTATTAGGAGAAGGGAACTTTAGAGATCATTTGGTCATGAGGATGGGGTCTTCATGAATGGGATTAGTGTCTTGTAAAAGAGGCCCTACTATGTTACTATGTTCCCTATCACTTTCCACCACGTGTGAACACAGTGAGAAGATGGTAATATGCCATTGAGAACCTGACTATTCTGGCATTCTGATTTTGGACTTCTGGCTTCTGGAACTGTAAGAAATAAATTTCTGTTGTTTATAAGCCACCCAGTCTTTCCATGGTATTTTGTTATAGCAACTCAAATGTACTAAGATAGCAGGGTAAGGAATCATACATTATTGTGGCAAGGCTTTTGGAACAATAAAGGATTTTATGAAGTTTGAGGGTATTGATGGGGGAATAGCATGTATCTTTTTTTTTTCCTCTCTTAGATTCTAATTCGTAAATTTTAGGGCAAGAAAAATTGACTTAAGGATAACATAAATAAGATTCTGGACTCCTTGACACTTGTCGAAACAAGTTGAAAATCATTTCATTTGCACGGATTGTTTACATCACCACCCAGGACAATTTCTCCCACAATTTAGTAATTCTTTCTAAATCATCCATGATAGCTTCAGCCTGAGGACGTCTAATAGGAAGATACTGAGCACCCCATAAGCAGTGTTCGTGTTACGTATTTCTTCTGGAATCATTCACTCACTAACTTGCCAAATATCTATCAAGCATGGACTGTATCTCAGGCATTGTGGAAAACATGAGGAAATAAGAATAAAACAGTTCTCATTCTTATGAAGTTCATTACTAATTAAAAATATAAAGCAAGGCACCTGGGGGCTCAGTGAAGCATCTGACTCTTGATCTTAGCTCAGGTCTTATTCTCAGGGTCGTGAGTTCAAGCCCTGCTTTGGGCTCCTCGCTGGTCATGGAGCCTACTTCATATAGATTTATATAATATTATTAATATTATATCATATTATTATATATTCTATTATTCTATTATATATTATATTATTATATATTATAGTATATATTGTATAAAATACTATTAATATATGTTAATAAGCCTGTATATAAAACATTTACACAAACACATATAAATCATAATAAAGTTCTTATAAGTAAGGCTTAAAATGTGCCAGTTCATTTTGAGAGGTAAATATATTTAATTAAGTGGTAAAATATCTACTAGCATGGATTTTGAGATAAGGCAGACCTGAATTACTAGTTGTGATTGATTTGGTTCAGAGTCTTACCTCTTTAACCTGGAAAATGGGGATGATCATAGCCTCTTACTCACAGTAGAGAGAATGAGGATTAACCCAGATAATGTCTGAAAAGTGCTCACACAATGTCTGCAATATATTGAGTGCTTCATAAATAACTATTAAAAATTCATGAGCAAATCGCAATTTTCAAGTGTTATGGAAAGGAGAGAAATTAACATTTATTGAGAGTTCACTACACTCCATACATCGTATACAAGGCGTTTTACATGCATAACACAATCAAAACAGAGGTACAATTTATGCTGCCCTTTAAAAACTTCAGAAATAATGGACATTTTTTTTTCTAGACTGAGAATGAAGTAAAAGACATTAGGTTTGTTAACAGATTTTCATGAATTCACTGAAACATACTGAAGCTTTTTTAACCTTCCACAATTATTTTATTATACAGAATAAAATGGTGATGCCCTTAAATTCATTTTTATAGCGTTGATTTCCCACATGTCAGTGAAGCAACAAAGAACTGTCCCGAGGCTGTGAGGAAGCATTGTGAGTTGTCTTTCCCAGAAACAGCCTAACTTTGTCCTGAACCATCTGCCTCTCCAAGTACTACTTATAGCCAAAATATCACAATTTCGTGTGCACAATGCAAGTAGAGTACGGAGTCATGGAACTGAGTGATAGGATGCTAACTGGGCTAAAAAATTCCAACCTACACTTGCAACATTAGAGAAACCACCTGCTTAATTTAAATTCCCAGCCGGAGATGCTACTCCTTACTTAATAAATATTAATTGGAACCTGCCAGATTCAAAGCAAGAATCATCTCTGTGTTTGTATTTTGGTTATTTGATTCATAGCCCAAGGAAAATCTCTTGATTCTGTGCATTATTATATCACTGTTAATTCTACATTCATTCGTGTAATCATCTAATCATTCAAATATCTACGCAATAAATAATACCCATCACTCACTATGTCTAAAGCAGTCTGTGATGTAATACCAAAATATGGTGCTATTCCTCAAAGAGTAGCACTCACTGTTACATTACACGTGAAATGAATATCAAAAGTTTATTGCTGTTTATGCAGAACAAAACCAGATTAAGTAGCTCAAAGTCAAATCTCTAAGGTCCCTCCCTTTGGATCTACTTTTCCTTCTTTTCCTTGCATGCATGAGATCTGCTAACATCTGTTTGATGGCTAGCTGGTGATTCAGAAGAAAACTTCAGGGAATGTTTTGATTCCTCATTCATTTGTTTATTCACCAAATAACTACTGTTTTCTAAGGGCCAGGCACTCTGCTGGACACTGAATATGAGGCAGTGAATAAAAGATCTGATCACTGGACTTTTAAAGTTAATAGCCTTGGGGCACCTGGGTGGCTTAGTTGGTTAAATGTCCCACTCTCAATTTCGGCTTAGGTCATGATCTCACTGTTCCTGGGTTTGAGTGTACTGACAGCACAGAGCCTGCTTGGGATTCTTTCTCTACTCTTTGCCCCTCCCCAGCTCATGCTCTCTCTCTCTCTCTCAAAATAAGTAAAAATTAAAAAAAAAATTACTTTCATTCCCTTGCCTTTGAAGATGTGTCAAGTAAGAAATTGCTGCAGCTGAGGTCAGAGAGGTTTTTTCCTTCTTTCTCCTCTAGGGTTTTGATGGTTTCCTGTCTCACATTCAGGTCCTTTATCCATTTTGAGTTTATTTTTGTGAATGGTGTGAGAAAGTGGTCTAGTTTCAATCTTCTGCATGTTGTTGTCCAGTTCTCCCAGCACCATTTGTAAAAGAGACTGTCTTTTTTCCATTGGATAGTCTTTCTTGCTTTGTCAAACATCAGTTGGCCATACTTTTGTGGGTCGAATTCTGGAGTCTCTATTCTATTTCCATTGGTCTATGTGTCTGTTTTTGTGCCAATACCATGCTGTCTTGATGATTACAGCTTTGTAGTAGAGGCTAAAGTCTGGGATTGTGCTGCCTCCCACCTTGGTCTTCTTCTTCAATATTACTTTGGCTATTTGGGGTCTTTTGTGGTTCCATACAAATTTTAGGATTGCTTGTTCTAGCTTCAAGAAGAATGCTGGTGCAATTTTGATTGGGATTGAATTGAATGTGTAGTAGAGAGCTTTGGGTAGTATTGACATTTTAGCAGCATTTATTTTTCCAGTTCATGAGCACGGAATGTTTTTCCATTTCTTTGTATCTTCTTCAATTTCCTTCATAAGCTTTCTCTAGTTTTCAGCATACATATCTTTTACATCTTTGGTTAGGTACCTCATGAAGATAAAAAGCTTCTGCACTGTAAAGGAAACAATCAACAAAACTAAAAGGCAACCAACGGAATGGGAAAAGATATTTGCAAATGACATATCAGACAAAGGGCTAGTATCTAAAATCTATAAAGAACCCACCAAACTCCACACCCAAAAAACAAATAATCCAGTGAAGAAATGGGCAGAAAACATGCATAGACACTTCTCTGAAGAAGACATCCAGATGGCCAACAGGCACATGAAATGATGCTCAATGTCATTCCTCATCAGGGAAATAAAAATCAAAACCACACTCCGATACCACCTCACGCCAGTCAGAGTGGACAAAATGAACAAATCAGGAGACTATAGATGCTGGAGGGGATGTGGAGAAACGGGAACCCTCTTGCACTGTTGGGAATGCAAACTGGTGCAGCCGCTCTGGAAAACAGTGTGCAGGTTCCTCAAAAAATTAAAAATAGATCTACCCTATAATCCAGCAATAGCACTGCTAGGAATTTACCCAAGGGATACAGGAGTGCTGATGCATAGGGGCACGTGTACCCCAATGTTGATAGCAGCACTTTCAACAATAGCCAAATGATGGAACGAGTGTAAATGTCCATCAACTGACGAATGGATAAAGAAATTGTGGTTTATATACACAATGGAATACTACATGGAAATGAGAAAGAATGAAATATGGCCTTTTGTAGCAACGTGGATGGAACTGGAGAGTGTGATGCTAAGTGAAATAAGTCATACAGAGAAAGACAGATACCATATGTTTTCACTCTTATGTGGATCCTAGAAACTTAACAGAAGACCATGGGGGAGGGGAAGGAAAAAAAAAGTTAGAGAGGGAGGGAGCCAATCCATAAGAGACTCTTAATAACTGAGAATAAACTGAGGGTTGATGGGGGTCGGGAGGGAGGGGAAGGTGGGTGATGGGCACTGTGGAGGGCACCTGTTGGGATGAGCACTGGGTGTTGTATGGAAACCAATTAGACAATAAATTTCATATAAAAAGAAAGAAAGAAAGCAAAAAAATATTAAATAAAGTTAGCCTAGAAGGACAGATGGAACATAAGCAAGGAGAGAACTAAATAAATATAAGTATCTGATGAGTATTCTGGGGAAATAAGATGCTATGATAAAGAAGTGATAACCTCCCGTTCGCTAGACAGGTCAGGGAAGGCCCCTTTCAGGAGATGACATTTAAACTTAACCTTTCAAAATAGGAAGAAGCTGGCACTGTGACAGCATGCTGAGGGAGCATGTTTAAGGGGAGGGATGAAAGGTGTGAGCATGTAGGGGTGCAGGACAGGGGCAGGGAGCAGATGCAAGGTGCAGCAAGAGTAAAGGGCAGATGTGAAGCCTGAATGGAAAATTAACGCGCTCTGAAATTTATTCCTATTTATGCCTCTTTCAACATGCTCACGTTTGTTTGTGATTGTGCAACTTCCAATAAGTTAGGATATTTATGTTAATTACAAAGGGATGAAGGCCTTTGGGGCAATGATATACTCCTGTC
The DNA here is from genome assembly GCF_027475565.1 of Acinonyx jubatus. NCBI lineage: Eukaryota > Metazoa > Chordata > Mammalia > Carnivora > Felidae > Acinonyx > Acinonyx jubatus. The sequence continues at coordinate 128,541,097 of NC_069386.1, read as the reverse complement.
AGTACCGTTGGTCCAGGTAGAGACTTCCTTTCCCGGGGCACCTGCTGTACATAGGACTGAGTGACACATCTGTAGGATGCAGCCTTGGTTTAGAGCTTGCTCTGTAATTCTTCATTGAAGCAGTCTTCTTGGGTTCATTTCAGAAGGAAGCATCACTCTTTTGGCTCCAAGGCCACTGACAACATTCTCATAAGGTCAAAACCACTGTAATGAAACCCCATCCTGAAGCAACAAAACACAAAGTTTGCATCTGTTTGTATCTCAGGCCTCTCACAACTGACTCTTGCCCAAACTGGTCCATGCTCTTTGTTAGCCGGCAATCGGCTCTCTGAATCTATAACCTCCTGGTGAGAGCATCTTAGCTGGATGGACTGCTCTCTCTTCCCATTTGTTCCGTGCCTGTACTTGCTAATCACTGCAGGCTTGGTGTTCAGTCCTTGCCCTTTTCTACAGAAAATGGATTCCTTCAAACTGAGAGAATTGGCAGTTACTTCCTGACATCCCACAATCCTGCCCATTATTCTGATGACTAGAATTTGGTTTATAGTTTCGCTCCAGTGGCAATAACGATCAACTCTTTTGTTTCCTTAATGACATCATGAACTTAATCCAGAAAGTTCTGCATTACAGTTTGATAGATTTTTGCCTAGTTAGATGGTTGTGTAAGCAAATCCTCCCTTGTCTGAAACATCATCCCCTACATATTGAAATTCCAGCCACCTCTCCCGTAGTTTCCTGGAACATCCCAGCTCCGTGTTATCTCCCGACCTCGAATGCCTATACCTCTTTTCAGAACTGACACTCACCCGGTAGTGAAGAGACATTTTAAAACATCGTCCTTAATTAGACCATAAATGCTAAGAATATAAGACTATATGCCCCCCACTCTGTCTTGCTCAGCATCCTCTCATATAGAGTAGATATATATATGGGAGACCTACCTTCACCGTACTGATGCAAAAATCATGCACTTTTTGAAACTAAACTTTTCTGCAGAATTCTTGCCACTGAATCACTTCCACGTAAAGATCACGGGGTTTTGGTTCAGACAGACCTGACTGAAAAACACCGGCTCTGCTCATTAGCTAGGTCATTTTGAGAGAGGCATCTGTTTGCCTGTCCGTGGGCATCTGCAGTCCTTTCTAAACTGGGGAGAATATCCAATCCTGAGAGTCTATTCGAGAGTCATGAAACTTCTTTCTACTGGAGAGCGAAGGAGCGCAAATACTTTTTTCCTCCTTCCTCCTGTCCAGCAGCCAGTGCAGGGGTTGTCGGACACTCTCACCTACAACTTTGAGACTTCAGTGAGTGCCACCAAGATGAAGTGCCATAGTTAATGATTAATTGGTTGCATAGTGTCCGATAACAGCTGGGGTGGTTGTCCAGAGCCGGGGGCACAAGTGGCGAGAAAGTGTCGAGCAGAGGAGTACCCCCTGTTCGGTGGGATAGCCTTTGCTATGGGCCCTTTCTCTAGACTGTCCATTTTCTGGGGAACTTCTCCAGCCTTCTTGCTAATTACTTTGCTGGTCAAGTTAACCAGAGTTGGCCTCCTGTCCCGGCAACTGACAACCAGGATTGAGATATCTGCAAAGAAAAATGACATGATCATATCTACTTCCTTTCTATATAAATAAAATGCTATCTATAAAACATATGGCGAATAGTTGTAACATAGCAACAAATCAATACTTAATAAATATTTTTGAAAAATATCTTCAGTTTTGTTATTATTTGTCAGTTTCTATGTGCTTACTCAAAATAACTACTCTCTAAGCATCACATTGCTACCTTAGTAAATTTTTTAAAAATCTTTGAATTATCTCTTTATTTTTTTATTTTTTTTAATTTTTTTTTAATGTTTATTTTATTTTTGAGACAGAGAGAGACAGAGCATGAACGGGGGAGGGTCAGAGAGAGAGGGAGACACAGAATCTGAAGCAGGCTCCAGGCTCTGAGCTGTCAGCCCAGAGCCCGACGCGGGGCTCGAACTCACGGACGGCGAGATCATGACCTGAGCCGAAGTCAGCCGCTCAACCGACTGAGCCACGCAGGCACCCCTGAATTATCTCTTTAAAATGCTTCCATCAACCCTTCCCACATTTGGCTGGAGCCAGCTTGTTTTATGGGAGCTGCTTGGTTGCACCTGCTGTTGGATCATCTCCGCACACCACCCTGGCCCACGGGGGCCAGGGAGCTGCACTTCTATGACATCATTGTCACTGCCCTGCTCCTGAATAGTCCTCGTTGCCTGGAAGCGATACTAATGAAACTGTTAAACCTGGGCCACATGACTAGGGCGAGAAATCCATATCCAAGGATTTGCTGATGTCTTCTCAACTCCCTTATCTGACAGCAATCCTTCTTTCTTCTCAATGCCCACATTGCTCTCTCTATGCCACTCAGGGGTCATGGGGGACCTCCTCTTGGATTTAGTTATTTTAGTTTCATTTCATATCTTTTTTGACTAAACTGTAATCTCTTTAATGTTGAGTCTATGGCTGTATCATATTATAATACATACAATGCATATGTATAGTGACTACTATTATTGACTGAATACATTAATGACTGCATATGGATTAATATGATTAGCAATTACAGAGGAAGGGCCCCTGGGTGGTGCAGTTGGTTAAGCATCTGACTCTTGATTTCAGCTCAGGTCATGATATCACCGTTCGTGAGTTCAAGTCCTGCATTGGGCTCTGTGCTGATGGCTCAGAGTCTGCTTGGGATTCTGTCTCTCTCTCTCTGCCCCTACCCTTCTTGTGCTCTTTGTCTCAAAATAAATAAATAAATAAAGTAAAAAAAAATTTTTTTTTTACGTGTATTTATTTTTGAGAGACAGAGAGAGACAGAGCATGAGCAGGGGAGGGGCAGAGAGAGAGGGAGACACAGAATCTGAAGCAGGCTCCAGGCTTCGAGCTGTCAGCACAGAGCCTGATGCAGGGCTCAAACCCACGAACTGTGAGATCATGACCTGAGCCTAAGTCGGACACTCAACCAACTAAGCCACCCAGGCTCCCCAGTAAATAAATAAACTTTAAAAAATTAAAAAAAAAATCACAAAGGATTATGCTGAAGCATTGCTGGAATGCTCAGCATATTTTCCAAGTTTTCCCCCTTAACTTAACATGAGACTGTGTAGAAATCCGGATATATCTCTCCATAAACCAATAAATTAGAAAATTCAAATTAAACTTGCAAATCCTTAGAAAAATGTAACAAGAACATTGAATTATGAAAAAACAAGTGTCTGAATATTTCTTGAAATACAAAAATACTGATCAATAGTCAAATCCTGTCCCTGAAGAAAACACCATGTTCAGATGAGCTTTGGCAATGAATCTTGATGCCATTGTTTACGTATGATAATATTGTCTACACAGAAAAATGTTCTATAAAGATGAGAAATAAAAACATAGTTTGGAAAGGTGGTTGAATACTAGGTCAATATGCAAAACTAAAAGATATTTCTAGATACCACCAACAAATATGTAGAAACCCCATGAAGAATAAATAGTGCACACAATAACAAAAGCAATTAAAGTGTCTAAGGAAACTACTAACAAAAGATGTTTCTTTGCAGAAAATTAACAGAGAAAGCTTAAAGGCAACCTACACAAACGGAAGCTATTTCATGGTCATGTGTAAACACGGTGGACAAGATTGTAATTGCCATGTCTCCCTTGGAATCTTCATAAATTTCATGCAGTTCCAAAGTCAATCCAACCATAGGTTTTGAGGACAAGCTGACTGGGAAAGTTACATAAAAGAGCAAACCCCGGGAGCGGGCAGGACACGCTAAAGAAGAATAAAATCATCCATTGCTTAGCTTGAGTTTTCCAGGTAAACTGATGTGCTAATGCTGCATTCATGGCATTCATGGATGTAATCCCAGAGAAGCAAGCCTGAGGGGTAAATGGCAGTGTGGGCAGGGAAGAAGTGAGGCACATAAAAGAAAATAAAGTAGTAATAATAACAGTAACAAAACACACAATAATATTTGGTAATTGGAGGGAATCCACAGAGGCTGAATGAATGCCATGGGTTGACTAACAGCAGTGGATTCTAGAACAATTCTTGGGGGTTCAGAAGAAAGATTTTTTTCTGCAGGCCCTTTCCCATGTTCTGTCTCACAGTGGTCAAAGATTGCTCCTTGCAACATTAACTCCCTGCGCATATTGGTTGTGTTAACCGGTTCTTCTGGGCAGCTTCTGGGGACTCCAGATCCCACAGCAACAGGGGACAGCAATCATAGCATGAGTCACAGTTTGGGGTGAAATAGCAAGCAAGTGCAAGCCAACAGTCATCCCAGCCTGCCTGAAATAGTGGCCACCATCCAGGCTCCACAGGGCAAGCTGGTGTTTGAACATGGGTGCAAAGATATCCCAAAGTACCATGGCCTATTAAGGATGGGAAATCACACAATGATGGAGGGATTAAGATATGGTGTAACTACTTTGGAAACTGATTTTTCACTATCTTGCAAAGTGGAGCATTTGTGTGGCCCTTCACTTTGTGTGTACGTGTAAAAACATTTGTTCTTGAGCATCGAGAATCATGTCAAAGATTGTACACAGAAGGGTATTTCATGAAAGTAAAACAATGGAGACAATTCCTAAGGAATGGGGAAATAAAGTTCAATATATTAACACAAGAGAAAGAGGAAATGAATGAACGATAGGTATGTGCAACTTCATAGATAAAAATTATGATTATAATGAAGAAAGTGAACAGTTTTTAGAAGATTGCATATAACATGATACCAGTTTTATAAGTCTCAAAACAACCTTGTACATGGAAACACTATGAATACAAATGAATGACAGATTCTGGATAGTTTTCACGTCTCAGGAAGATAAAAAAGAGATGGGTTATGGAAGTAGCATGTAGGTAGCTACACATGAAGGTGATTGGTAACATTTTAGTCCTACAGATGAGGGTTGCTTCTATGGTGTTCAGTTTGTCACGGTACCTTAATACTGACAAATAAATGTATATATTTTCTTTTCCGGAGGACAATGCAGAGGACACCCTGTGAGGCATGCAGTGGCCTCCTGGTTGTGTCTTTCCATTCTTTTTCGGCCCTCTTCCCAGTATAGATTACTATGGCAGTTCTATTAATCTGGACATCACACTTTGAAAAGCACTGCCGTGATGATAGCCGTCACATAATTCGCTTTGGTAACATAGACAGTCTATATAATAATGCAATGCCAGGCCTTCTGTGTTTTCTATCCCAGGGGAGAGTGCAAACATCTTCCAGATTACGTGAGCGAGAAACATAGATACCATTCATGACTCCGGTCCCACCCTCCCCATCTTGCTCTATTAAATCATCAACTCCTCTCACTTAGAGCTGCTTAATATCCATTGAATCTATCCCTGTTTCACCATCCTCAGTGTTACTACTCTCGACAGGATAACCATCATATGTATCCCCCCAGATCACTGCAACATAACAGTTCTCCATCACTTTCTGTCCCCTAAATACTTTCCTCCAACAGTTTAGCAGGTGTCATTCCCCCCAAACACAAACCTAATCCTGTTGCTCTTCCTGAGAAGGTTCCTCATTAGCCCGAGGATAAAATGCAAATTCCTCAAAGCGTGCCTTCCATCTTTGCTCATTTATCTGGCCCTGGTGCATTCTCAAGACTCCCTTGTCAATATTACTGGTTTATCACTGCCAGATATTATAAGCTTCCCACTTCTATGTTTCTTGCTCACTGGTGCTGCACTTCCTAGCATGCCCTTCTTCACTAGCTTCCTCCCCGCTTCTTAGAACCACACAATTTTTGTTCACCTCGTAATGGTGGCCTGTTAAGAATGATGACACACGTCTCCTACGTGGTCCCGTGCAGCTTGCGCTCATTCTTATCATGTATTTATTGCTGGATTTGGATCGTAAAAGCCTCAGGCACTACAAAGTCTACATCTACCCACAGCTATCATGTGTAATTCACAAAATGAAAATGATACAGAATCATAAGCTAGGCGTTTGCAAATCTAACAGGGTTGATATTTCCCAGGATGACTATGAGTTGCTTATGTTGAAGCATCAACTACACAATGAGAAAAAAATCAGGTGCCTATATTGTTATGACTTTATGAAAATGGATCTTTTTATTGGGTAATTCATTGTTGCATGTGTTTATTTTGTTTTAAAATTGCCTGGCTTTCTATATCACTCTACCTTGAGGGTATGGAGTGTGCTTTGTTAACTATTAGACCCTCAGGGTCTGTCCCTCAAAAGCTGCACCACGCACTTTTGTTAATGGAAGGGAAGAATAAATAAGGAAGTGAATGGCCACAGAATGTCTTTCTTCTTGCCTGGCTGCTAATTACAAAGTGACCTCTCACATTTTTCTATTTGCCCTTACCCTTCTCAACCATATACTTTGTGTATCAGAATCCAGCCATTAAGCTAAATGAGTAGACAATTCTCCCGTGACTACTTTTTAAATAGTCTTGAGAAAAGTCTCCTCAATGTTCATTGCAGCCATTAATTCAAAAGTGACTCCTAATTCTCCAAAATTAAAAAGCCATCAGAGAGTAAACACCAGATGACACGTACGCCTCATCTTTAATTTTATTTTCTAAATAGACAATATAAAGGTATTATTTTTCAATTTACTATAGAAATTAGTTATCTCCTGATGCATAATATATCATTGCGAATGTAGCAGCTTAAAAAGCTTCAAACAACAAACTTAAAAAAAAAATGTCAGTTTCTGTGAGTCAGGAAAGAGGGCACCTAGTGAGGTAGTTTTGGCTCGGGGTCTATCACGGGGCAGCAAACAAGGTGTCAGCCAAGGTGTCGGTCATCTGAGACTTAACTGGATTTGGAAGATCCATTTCTGAGCTCACTTATATAACTATTAACAGAAAGCTTTGGTTCCTTGACATGTGGGCCTCTCCATAGGACTTCTCATGAAATGGCTTCCCCCAGGTGGGTAGTGTGAGGGCAAAAAAGAAGGAAAGGTGAGAGAGAGAGAGAGACAGAGAGAAAGGAAGAGAGAGAAAAAGACAGAAGCCATAGTCTTCTATAACCTTATTCCAGAAGTGGCATACCGTCAACTATATTCTATTGGTCACACAGACCAAACACTGGTGCAAAGTGGGAAGGAACCATGCAAAAGTTTGAAGGCCAGTGTGTGAAGTTGTTGAGGACCATTGAGGAGACTGCACAGGAAGGAGTTTCAGCAATAATACAGCACGATGTGACTTATTTCGGGATCATTCTGGTTGTGTTTTGAAACATAAAATGGGTGGGGCACCTGGGTGGCTTAGTCGGTTGAGCGTCCGACTTCTGCTCAGGTCATGATCTCACAGTTCCTGATTTGGAGCCCCGCGTCAGGCTCAGGTCATGATCTTGCAGTTCGTGAGCTCAAGCCCCACATCAGGCTCTGTACTGACAGCTCGGAGCCTGGAGCCTGCTTCCGATTTTGTGTCTCCCTTTCTCTCTGCTCCTCCCCCACTCGCGCTCTGTCTCTATCTCCTTCAAAAATAAATAAAAACATTTAAAAAATTTAAAAAAAAAGAAAAAGAAAATGGAGATCACAATTGGAACCATGTAGATCAGGTACAAGGCTATCAATATTGAGGAAATAGATAATAAGTTGTTGCTTGAGCAAGGGTTATAGCAGTGAAGGCATTAATAACTCACCAAGCTTTATGCATATTTTGAAGGTATCACCTGAAGGACTTGCTGATGGATTGGCTGTGAAGTGTAAGAGAAGTAGAGGAATTAAATACAACGCCAGAATTTGGTCTAAGAAATTCAATAGATGGTGGCAACATTTATTAAGAAGGAAAAGATTGATAGAGGGACCAGTTTGGAACAGGAGGAGGAATCAAGAATTCTGGCTGAAATACATTACATTTAATGTGCCCATTAAATATCCAAGTAAGTAGGACAGGTTGTTGAATTTACAAGTTCGGTTTTTAGGGAAGAGGTTCGGGCTATAGATATAAAAATGGGAATCATAAGGACAAAAAAAAAAAATGAGAGTCCTAAGATTATAAACCCAGTCATCATAATAACTATGGTGTTTAAGAACATGAGATGGATGAGATTATCTAGACAATGATTAGAGAGAGAGAAAAGACAAAGATTAACTAACTGAACTCTTGGAAATATGTATATTTGGAGATAAGAAAGAAGAGAAGGATGTGGTGATGTAGAAGACTATCAGGGGACAGCGATGTCCTGGAAGTCAAGAGAAGACATATTCCCTAGAAGCAGGATGGTCAGATAAGTACTTTGCAGCTGACGGGTCATAGAAGATGGGAATGAGAATTGGCCACTAGATTTGGCAACAGGGAGGTTATTGCTGACCTTGCAGAGCAGTTACAGTGAAGACAAAATCCAAACTGCTGTGTCTTTCAGAGAGATTGGTAAGAAAGGAAGGGGAAAAAGAAATTTTGTGACAATAATAAGGAGGCAAAACACTGGGACAGTAGCTGAAGGATGATGGATAGATAGGGAAGAATATTTCAAGATCGAAGACTATTGTAGCGTATTTGAATCCCAATCATAACAAACCAGTTAAGATTGGAACCGATGGGGATAAAGAACAGCAAAGTGGACCCGCAGGAGAAAAATCCAGCCGTAAATAAAAAATGAGACCAGTTAGCAATGTTATCTGTTTTTCCTCAATCAAATCAAACTGCCGCCTTCTGACTCCACAGACTATATGCAGGTTTCTCCCTCTATTCCTTCCTTGACAACATTTCTTGTACTTGGAATGAACTTCCTCTTTTTAACCTGAAAAAGCATCTGTTCTCCAAGATCCAACTCAAAATTCATCTCTTCCGCAAAAAATAAACCTTATATGAGGCTGAATATGTCTCCCCAAGTAGGTTTACATCTTAATCTCCAGAACTTCATCTCCAGAAATGTCTCCTTATACGGCAAAAGGAATTGGATAGAAGTGATTGAATTAGGATCATACTTCGATCCTTAAACTAAGAATCTTGAGATGGATAAATTATTCAAGCGGGCCTGTTGTAATTAAAATGATTCGGCGAAGAGAGATGCAGGGGAATCGTAGGGGTATCATGAAGGAAACAGACATTGGAGTCATGTGATCTGAAGAGTGAGAAAGGGCCGATACACCAAAGAATATAGGCAGCCTCTAGAAGCTGAAAGGCAAGGGATCAGAGTCTCCCTTCAGAGTCTCCAGAAGGAATCAACCCTGCCAACATCTTGACTTTAGCTGGTGAAATGGACTTCAGACTTCTGAGCACCGGAACTGTAAAAGAAGAAATTTGTGTTGTTTTAAGATACCAGATATGTGGTAATTTGTCATAGCAGCAGTAGGAACATAATGAAGGCCTCCTCTCCAAAGCTCTTCCTTCATTTGGCTTCTTCATCTTCCTCTTACGTCGTGCGGAATTTATTTTACAAAAGCTTTATGGACTTGCAATGTATATACCATAGAATTAAGCATTTAAGCGTACGATCACAGACTTTTAGTAAATTTACCAAATTGTGCAGCTCTCACTATAAACCGGTTTTACTTGCCACCCTAACAGGATCCTTCATGGCTGTGGTCACATAATCCTAATTCCCGGCCTCAGCTTCACACAACCATTAATCTACTTTCAGTCCCCATGGGTTTGCCTTTTCTGGACATTTCATACAGGCAATCATAGAGTATGTGGTCTTTTGTGCCTGGCTTCTTTCACCTGCCGCAATGTTTTTAGGGTTCATCCATGTGGTAGTACATATCAGTACTTTGTTCCTTTTTATTATTGAATATTATCCCGCTGGGTGGATAGTCCCCATTTTGTTGGTCTACTTAAAGGCCGAGGGGCATTTGGGTTGCCTCACATAATACTTGAATATCCATATCTTGCTATAATATTTTGTACCCACTGCTTTGTGATATATCATGGTTGTGAACAGAGGAAGAAGTGTATCTGATTCACTTTTCTATGCCCACAGCCTCTACCTGTATCTGGCAAATCGTAGGCGTTCAGTGAGCATGAGTTGCCTTTGTGTAGAGTTTCCGAGACCCGTGGTGCTAATTCTGCGAGAGCATCAGTAATTACAGTCCATTTGACCTCTTAAACAGGCAGCATTCCCATGTCCAGAATTGACTCTTTCTAGCCGCTTTCCTTTTTTTTTTTTTTTTTTTTTAATGCTATACTTAACAACTGTCAGGCTATTGCAGCCCTAGTTTGCTCCAAACCTCCTTTTCCATTTCCTCAGAGCAAAGGGCAATGGACTTTGCAGAGTTAAGGTCTAGATATGGGCTTTGGAGCAAGAGCAGTTATCTGAGCAGAAAAGTTACCCATCATTGTCACGTCCTCTTGCTTGACTGCATTACGGATCTACGTAAAGGACAATAACAGTAACAACATAAAAATAAATGGAAAACCCTCAGTCTCAAGGGTTCCAAGCGTTTAAGGAAAGAAAAAGAAAAACAGAAAAAGAAAGATTCATGAGGTAAAGTTAACTTCCTTTGGATGTTTCCAACATTTAGCTGTGAATCCCAGTGATCAGCAAAAGCATATTGGCGTGTGATTCCTAGGAGCCTTCGATGAATACCTCTTTTTAAGGATTTAGTTTCTCTTTCACAGCATTTTAGTAATCACTCATGCTGCTATGAAAATCGGATAATGGTCCACAATACATCCTGAATTGAAAAAGAACGCAAGGGGAAATAAAGCGAGAAAACCCACAACACGCGGGCATTATCAATTCAGGCTCACTCGGGCTGCGCAGGTGGAATCAGTCTTAATTCAAAGGACCCTCTTCTCAGAGATTGAGGCAAGTGATATTTTTCTTTGTGGCCTTTCAGAGCTTTTCATTCCACACAATCACAGCACACACCAAGTCTGAAAGCTGAGCTTTTGGAAATATGTAACAGGACATTGAAATGAGAAAGGGAAAGAGGCAGAAAGACATTTTATTGAAAAGCATATTGTAGAGCTTAGCTTAAAATTGGACACTTGCCTTTGATGGGTCTGCCTTTAAAATAGGAAATTGATTTTCAGTTAGCCAACTGAAAGAAAAATGCACTGCCCACACTCTCGCTCTTAATTCTGCAGGCAGTCCTTCCTTCCTCGCTGACTTTCCTCGGAAAGGAATTTGAATACTTTGCAAATAGAAAGTGCATAGGGTTGAGGCATGCTGCGTCCTGAGCAGTTCAGGCTAAATTTATGTTGCCGTACCTTCTGTTTTCCCCAGGACTGGAAAAAGAACACTTGCGTAGAGACGGGAGGCAGCTCAGAAAAAAAAAAAAAAAAAAACAAAACTGCGTGTGCAGGCAAGGCAGCTCTATGAAATGTGACAATGTGTGATAAGTGAATTACATTCTAGTGTATAAAACGTGACACGTGTGAATTAATTACTGATACTAACTTGATTTACATTAAATTGCCAGTGATTTGTCATTTTAAATTATCTATGAAAAAATTATATTGGTTTATGATCCATTTCAAATGAGGAACTTTAAGTAGGACAAGATAGTGTTGTGGAGTAGAAATACCCAAGGGAGGTTTGGTTGTTTTCCACATTCTGCCACCATCAGCTCTGTGATCACAGGGACAGTATCTTTCTTGTTCATTTTCTCAGTGCCTTGCATAGTGCCTAGTACACGTTCGTGTCCCTCAAAGGAGATTCGTTGAGTGAGTGAGTGGATGAACGGTACACCTTAGTGGGTATTTGACTTCACAAGGCTTTTGTTTCCAAATCAGTAAAAATCAAATCAAATCAAACACTGTTGGTTCTAGGCGCTTGAAAGTGCCATCTAACTCCAAACATCATAAAAGGTAGACACGGAGAGTCAGCTCATTCAATGAGCTTCTAATGACATTCAAATAAATGGTCATCTTGTCTCTACTTAAACATCACAAGTTTAGAGGAGACTCATCACCTCACGAGGAAGCCTGCACCGTATGTTGTTGGTTTCCATTCTTAAAAAACCCTTCACCTCTACTGAGCTCAAATAGAAGCTGCCTATCATACATAGCCATTCTTCCCTCAAGGGCAATATATGTGATAAGATGTTAGGTGCAACTTTTCCCGCAGTGTTAGAATTTTAGCAAAGACTCTAATCGTCAAGAACAAAAATAGTTGGTGCAAGATAAGCCTATATCCTAACATGAGGCTACCTGGATCATGTGTGCAATGGAATTGGCCCCAAACTAGTTCCTTCCCCTTTGGCCCCGCACCCACAACCTGGCGATATAAGCAAATGCTAGGAGTACAAGGGATGAGAGAATGGATACTTTTGCAATGGCAAGTCAATGATACATCTCAAGAGTGATTTAAGTTAACTTCCTTGAACAGCCCATTGTCTCAACTAGGTACACGCTGCAGGCAGTGGGAGGTGGTTACTCTGACCTGTGTATGTATTTAGACTAGAATTTCTTGGAATAGCGCTCAGACCTCTAGGCAGGGAGTGCTGCTTCTCTCCAAATGGCATTCCGGGAGCTACAAAGCATGGGATCACGTTTTGAGGGGCAGGGGGAGCACTCTCTGGCTTTCTCTGGTAATGACCGAGAGACACAGTGAACCTGTTTATGGCAGCACCGAAAGAAACTGGTGGTTAGTTAGAGTCAACAGCCACTGAGGGCGCATCAATGGTAGAAACGGTAAACAAACAACTAAATGAAGGGAAAGAATCCCATTTTTTCCTCTTTCTTCTCTTTCATTTTCCCTCTAATGGTTTCTATTGGCAGAATGTAAGTCATCCAGTTAGCAAGGACATCTGGCATACACAGTTTAAGGAAATCTAGTCTCAGATTTACAAACGAGAGTCAAGAAAGGCGAATTTGGACATGAAAGAAAGTGATAGGTAAGTAAACCAGCATCATCTACTCCTTTGGCTGTTCAACAAACCACCATATCCTCTTACAAATACGTGCCTCTTCTCATGACAAAATAAAAATTATTTTATTTTCTTCTGCCTGATAAGCTGCAATTCTCTTTGGACAAATGAAGATGCTCTTTCCTTCTCTCTTGATGAGGCAGAAATAAAAGCACAAAGCGAGGTATGTTTCTCTACCTTTTTATTTTTATTTATTTTTTAATGTTGATATATTTTTGAGAGACGGAGACAGAGCGCGAGCAGAGGAGGGGAAGAGAGAGAGGGAGGCACAGAGTTTGAAGCAGGCTCCAGGCTCTGAGCTATCAGCACAGAGCCTGACACAGGGCTCGAACCCACGAACTGCGAGATCATGACCTGAGCCGAAGTCAGACGCTTAACTGACTGAGCCACCCAAGTGCCCTTCACTATCTTTTTTTTTTTTTTTAAGGTTTATTTATTTGAGAGAAAGAGAGTTCACAGCCAAGTGGGGGAGAGGCAAAGAGAGAGGAAAAGAGAGAGAATCCCAAGCAGGCTCAGTGCTGTCAGTACAGAGCCTGATGTGGGGCTTGAACCCATGAACCGTGAGATCACGACCTGAGCTTCAATCAAGAGTTGGATGTTCAACCGACTGAACCACCCAGGCGCCCCTCCTATCTCTTTTAATTCAGTTACAAAATTACTCAAATGTTCGTTAATCTGAATTTTAAATTATGTAGATAACTGTCGCCAACCAGCTAATTGTATATGCAGTGATAAGCAAAAAAGATAAAAAAGGGAAAATTAGTATATTATTTATGTTAATTGATAAGAGGCATCCTCCACAATGACTGTGGCAAATACATGAGTATATGTATATATTTAGTATAATCTTAATATTTGTATCATTTCCGTAGCTAATCATGAGGCTACAATTTCCTTTTTTTGTTTGTTTGTTTTCTTTTTTTTTTTTAACATTTATTTATTTTTGAGACAGAGAGAGACAGAGCATGAACGGGGGAGGGTCAGAGAGAGGGAGACACAGAATCGGAAACAGGCTCCAGGCTCTGAGCCATCAGCCCAGAGCCCGACGCGGGGCTCGAACTCACAGACCGCGAGATCGTGACCTGAGCTGAAGTCGGACGCTTAACCGACTGCGCCACCCAGGCGCCTCTTGTTTTTGTTTTCAAGAAAGTTCTACAAGATGCCCACTCCCCAACCTCAGACACAAATTTCAAGTCCAAGTTGTTGAGTTTGAATTAATTTGATAGAGCGGCCCACAGAACTCAGAGAAACACTTTATTTACTGGATTACTGGTTATTAATGATTTTTAAAAAAAGATATAATTTAGGAACAGTCAGATGGTAGAGACGCCAAGGACAAAGATGGATATGGGAAGGGGCAAGGAGCTTCTGTGTCCTCTCTGAGTGTGCCATTCTCACTGCATTTCTACATGCCCAACTATGTTAGGAAAAGATAGGATTCAGTAGGTAGAGAGGGAAAGATTAGGACCTGTGGTCCCTGGGTGGGGGAAAAACACATTTTGGAACAATGCAGGGAGTGTCTGATCACAGTAACCCCCCTCCGGGGGTTCCTCTTAAGAATGTAATAGTCACCACCTGTTCCCCCTGAGGTTCCCCTCAGGAATTTGACAAAACACCTGACTGAAACGAGTAGACCATTTTATGGTCATAAAATGTAGGACCCACAAGGAATGATACGGCCATAGACCAGTCCCCATACATTAGAAATGAACCAATCAGGAATGGGCAACCCAGCACCTACGGTTATCAAGCCAAAAAGGGTAGAACCTGAGAAGGAATGAGGGGGAAGGGAAAGGGTGGCAACCAGAACCTAATAAAACAAGGACCCTTGCCCACAGTCGAGGGCCTTCACTTTCGAATGTCCCCTCCCTCTGTAAAGAGAACTTTCATACTATTCTTCCTTTCTGATCTCATACTCTAATAAACTTTTGCCTGCTGCTCATTTTCTTCTGTCCTCCTCTTCATTCTTCAAAGAGGTGAGACAACGAACCCCAGATATGGAGGTAAAAAATCCTGCCACACAACCACCCGGAAGCTCTCCAAATCCTGTCTTTTGGGTTTTTGAGGAGGCGTCATTACAGAGACATGACCCATTAAACCATTTGGCCATTTGCGAATGATACAACCTCCATCACCTCTCCTGTTCCTGGAGGTCAAGGGGGTGGGACTGAAAATTCCAACCTTCTAATCACCTGATTGGTTCCCCTGGCAACTAGCCCCATCTTTAAATGTTTCCCAAAGTCACCTCATTTACATAAACTCAGGTGTGGCGGAAAGGGGTTTTTAGTGCTTATCCAGACATCTTTATAGCTTTTATCACTTCAGAAATTCCCAGGATTCGCAGAGCTCTGTGCCAGGAATAGGGACAAAGACCAAAATGTCAGGTTGGCTGTTTCTGGGTGATGAGGTACATTCACGGTAATGCGAGTAAATTCTGTGGGTGTGAGTCCATTGGTATGCTTCTTTATTGATTGGAGTTCCTTTGTCAAAAGTAATTATTGTAGGAGGTTTCATGATGATGAGTGAAATGTTCTACAAGCCTATACAGGTTGGCAGAAGAATTGTGGGCAAGGAAGGCAACGCATACCTGGAATACGTCTATTCCAGTAAAGAAGAGAAGTTGTTGCTGCCTCCATGATGAAAGGATCCAGCAGTCATTTTGTTGTTAGGGGGTCGGTTTAGCACAGGTGAGGAATGGTACCATCAGGGAGGCCTCAGTATTGGTGTCAGGTTATGGTCAAGATAGGCATTCACTACAGTCCGTAGCCAAATTAGCCTTGCTGAGGAAAAGTCGGTGTTTCTAGTTCCTTATTATTCACTTCCTGCAATACTGCAGGCATTTTTTTCTATGTCTTTCTAGGAAAACAAATTCTTTGAACATGTGGGTTTTTAAAAATTTTTCGTAATTTTTTTATTTATTTTTGAGAGAGAGAGAGAGAGAGACAGTGTGAGTTGGTGAGGGGCAGAAGTAGGTTCCAGACTCCGAGCTGTCATCACAGTACGAACTGTGAAACAAAGACCTAAGCCAAAGTCAGGCACTCAACCGACTGAGTCAACCCAGGTGCCCCTAAAATATGCTTTAATAGACATTTAATTTGTTTCCTATGTCATGTTTTCTTTGTGAGTAGAGTAACATCAATTTGATTAAGCTGTAAGCTTGAGTCCCAGTCAGATGAGTTTTATTTTTGAATCAAATATAAAATAATCTTTTAGAATTTGGGCCTCTAGAGAAACAATAGTGTTAGTATTCTTGATTATTGGCCGCTGTGTGACTTTACTTCTTACAATTTTATTCACTTATATTGAATTGGGTTTGCAATTTTTATTCCGTTTTGCCCCTTTCATTAGAAACAACATGACTGAGGTTTAACTAAAGTAGCTTCGGGCTGTATTAGGCAAAGTTGAATTGACTTTGCACAGCTTGGGGTCTTCAAGTCTTTGGATGATTAGCTATGAACAGCTAGTCCCTGGGGCTTGTGGTCCATCAGGCTATTTTTAAAGGTACTCCTTTGTCAAAGGAAAACACCACAGGGCGTAGCCCGTGCATTGCCTTCTACCATTTTGTGTTTCCCCAGGCTTTTAAAATAAACTCTAAATGCATCTTCTATAGAAATACTTCCTAAAGAAACTTCCACTACCTATGCCATTGTGTGTTCCTTACATGTAAGTATGTGGCATCTTTGCATATATTGACTGGGTACGTTTTTTGTTTTTTTTTTCCACCCATTGTTGTTGTTATGTTTATTTTGCCTATCCTGCCACCCCTCCTAATTCTGGATTCTTTATCCATTTGGCTTTTACTATAAGGTGAACTCTCAAGAATAGGGTTTAGGGTAGGTAAAAATGGTACTGAAGCAAAGACTATTGGCTTCCAAATCAGTCACTTCACAATGTAGGTCCTCATCTGTGTTAGATTAGATGACTGAATATTTGTTAAAAGGAATAATCTTTAATGATAAACTGTCATGTGTTAGCCTCTTTCATATGAGAGGATATAATTTTTGAAAAGGGGCCCATCAGGAGTTTCTGACAATAGATTTATAACTACTAATAGAATTAATAGATTTCACTGTTGTCACTCATGTTTGACTTTTATTCTTCTCTTCCTATCCATTGTCCTCAATGCCTTGCACATTTTTTTTCATAGTTGGCACTCATCCAACATTTGTCAAGGCTACAGTAACTTATACAATTTTTTAAACTTCTACTTAATTAAAAGAAACACACTGATAGACTTTACCTTCTTCTCAACAGATTTTCCAACCCCACAAAGCAGGCAAGCAAACACAATTCCCTTTGAATGCATACTTCCTACATAAGAATTGTGGGAAGAAACAAGACATTATGAGGCCAAGTCCAAGAATAAATTACATCTGGGAATGAAGAAGGCATGCTGTCTGGGATTGATTTGATAGCACAAGAGAAAATTAAAGTGGAAGAGAAGGTTCTCGCCGGATTTTGAACTCATCTCTTTGGAGTATTGGCCTACAAATTATTGATGTGATTTGGTGAGATGATCTCACTTAGGCAAGCTTTCAGGAGGCTTGTCTGCCTGATATAACATGAAATATCAATACCTCGTCAACATGGTCTAAAGTCGTCAAGCAGAAGGCTTAGAAGACCAGATGACATAAGCTTCCATCTTAGAGCTTACGACTGTCATTGAAGCTACTCTTGCAATCTCTTTCCCTCTCCCACTGTCCACAGCTCTTTCAGGTGGACCGGAAATCAGGTAAAAGATTTTCTGATAACAGAAAAATATAAGTCTATACTATGCACTTGCACATTGATTTTACTTAATTGAGCATTTTATCATACACTGCTGTATTTTCTTTTGCTGTCTTATTTTATCAATAAAACTACAAGCTGACCTAATGCACTGCATTTGGTTTATGTATCTTTTGATTGCTTCTTCTCTCTCCGCCTCCAACTTCTAAGTTATGATGTATGAACTGGTCTGAATTGCTAATAAGGGGGAAAATGCATTTCAGTTCATTTTCTCCCATCTAAGAGCTCCTTAAGGGGAGATGTTATGTTTTATTCATCTATGTATCTCTGGGGCCTGTCGTGAGCCTAGTGTGTATTAGGTACTCAACACATATTCTTTGAATGGAAGGGAAAGTTAAAAAAGAACATGAATGGATGTACATATGGATGAACAAATACGTCTAAAATATGTCTAATTTAAATTATCAAAGACAGTCATGAAAATACAATTATGGTAGAGGGCCTAGCCTTCTGGGACCCTGCAATGCCAAATTTGGATCTTGGTCCTATCTGCTCTCTGCCTTGAATAAAGACAATTATTGGTGGTGGGCCATGTCTCTATAAATATGTGGTTTTAATGTTGGCCTTGGTCTGTTGGGATTAGAGAAGAGTAGAAAGAACTTGGGCTTTTGCCTTAAACAAAAGAAAGATAGGCTAGTTGTAATATGAATAGAGAAAGACATGTCCATGCATAAATTGAAATTGCGGGATAGGCTAAGCGCTGTTTTTTCTATGCAGAGAGACATGATCTTGTGCAGCTGAGAGTGAATTATAGGAAGTAGTCGGGGGCTTTATAATCAGTATTGGATGCCATACCATTGAACTAGTAGCTTTGTTGCTGACATTTGGAATCACAAAGATTCCTTCGACGTGTAAGAGTGTCTGTATTACAGGGGAATGGCTACCAAGGGATGCCCTGGTCACACCAATCCAATGACCGTGACCACATTTACTCATTTTCTATGGCACGTTTTAAGACATGCTCGTCTTTTCAAGAAATTCTGATATTTTGTTATTCCTGGTCAAGTGGCCATGGTAATAAGACCAAACTATTAACAATGGTTTTGGCTGCTTAATCATACTGGGTGGAATGCTCAGAGTTATCCTAGAATTTGGAAAACTACAACTTCCATTCCAACTTTGGTATGCCTACATGCAGTATTCAATGGATGTATATAGAAAAACTTATGCCAGTGGGCAGTGCTATAAAATGCTTGTGACCATGATTTTAGTGCCCACCACCTATTTTCAGTTTTTCCTCATTTATTTTCCTTCTATTTATATAGAGTTGTAATCTCCAACAAGCAGCACTGGCCTCCCACATTATTTATTGTTTCAATATAGGGGACAATTACATATAATTAGCTGGATGACACTACTCGTTTGCTGTTGGAATTTGCTATGAATGCATTTGCTTCTTCGGGGAGTTGCTTTCTATTTCCTGCACTACTGCTCCGGTGCTGTTTAGAGAGACCTATCTTTTTTTCCCTCCTTATTTATTGCTTCATTGGTCCGAGGCAGGAAGAAAGCATATGAAAATCAGTACGCAACGGCCTGTGAATAACTATCACGGGAGGCAGAGAAAGAGTTGCATACCAATTAGAAAACACACAAATAGGCACCAGGTAAGCTCTCGGCAACATATTCATTTATGGGTGAAGAAAGCCAGGTAAATTTGTCAGCTCCTTGTGATATTGTAGGGAAACCATCGTTGGATGCCATGAAATATGTGATTTGTGTAGTATCTTACTTCTCCATAATGATGTGTTCTGCACAATTTGATTTTCCAGATGACTAAAGGTCACTACTTTGTTGTGAAACTTTAAAATAATTAGCATTTTTCCAAAAAGTTGATTCTCTAAATTTTGTTAGCTTTTCTTCTACCTTTTAAAATAGTTCATAGGACATAACTGAACCTACCATGAGATTTTCCAAAATATGATCTTAAGCCTGGCTATACCCATAGGATAGATTCTTAGACCCACCGGAGCTTGAGTAATGAGGATAAATGATCCAATATTTCTGAAGTCCTGTCCATGTGGCAAGCTCTGTGTATAAGGAAAACTCTTTTTCAAAAGTTGGATAGAGCATGCTTTGGAGATCTTCTATTTAAGCCAGTAGTTTGCATTAGGTTATAGCTGTCCATCCTGCAACTCTATCTGTGCAAGCGTGCAATCTCATTTATGCTAATCTCTCCCCAGTGCTTATCTTTGTCTCCTACCTCATTTCCTTCCATCTCAGATTTCTACCTCTTTGGCCTCCTTTATCCACATCTTCTTTAGATTGTGGTCATATTTATCCTTGACCTCCTGGATTGGCTTTCTGACGTAGCCAGAGTAATCTCACCTTGCCCTCTCTATAGTATTCTTCAGATTAGATTATCCCAATTGCTTATAATTAGGATATGATGGCTTACTACTCATTCCACTTTAACATTGACGACCACATAGTTTTTTTTTTAAGTTTATTTATTTATTTTTGAGAGAGAGAGAGAGAGAAAAAGAGGGAGCACAAGTGGGGAAGGGGCAGAGAGAGAGGGAGACACAGAATCTGAAGTGGGATCCAGGCTCTGAGCTATCAGTACAGAGCCCAATGCAGGGGCTGAACCCACGAACTGTGAGATCATGACCTGATCCCAAATCAGAGCTTAGCCAACTGAGCCATCCAGACACCCTGGCAACCATAGATTTTAGAAAGATCACAAGGGTTTTCTTTCTAATTAAGTATGCTACATTCTTCCTTGCTCCTTTAGTGCACATTGAATGCTGATGACCACTCCCATCTTTAGGATCATGGAATATCATATACAGAAGACTTGGAAGAAGTCGAAGAAATGATATAATCTAATGCTTCCATTTTACTCATATAAAACGGAGCTCAGGAAAACAAAGTTGTTGGTCCAGACATACAGCTAACAGCTGGGATAAGATCCCATAGTTCCTAATTCAAGTTAACATTCTTTCCACATTCTATTACTTTTAAAAGCTTTTGTCCCCTAATTTCTGTATCCTAGTTCTTACTTTTATACCTTTCCTGTTTCCTTTGTAACTTCTCTTCTGAGGCCCACTGTTCTTAGCCACTGTTGCCCTCCAAGGATCCAAATACATAGTCATTATATACTCACATCTCTGAGAACCACTCACAAGCATAGAATCTACTGTGTAGGCTTTGGTGTGAACAATTCCAAATCTGATTTTCCACTTAGTATCATCACAAAATCTCTTCTCATAGATGCCTTTAATTTCGTTTTATTTTGCGGTCACAGATGGTGTGCCTTTCCCTTGGCCAGAAGTTTTAACTTTATGTCTTCACTGAGAAGTGAAAGGAACATGGATGGCAGAGGACATGCCTTCAGTTCTCATGAGAAAACAACTCTAATTTCCTTACTATTAATGGGAATCCACACAGTTTCTTAGTACTAGTTATTAAGAACAGCCCTTTACCCAAAGCTAGGGCACAGCAAAATATTCAATAATGCATTTCCTATGCCTTTGAATATCAACCTGAAAACAGAAAGAAGTTGAACACTTTGTTCAATCATTTATTAAAATGAAAGTAGCATCCTGGGGCTAGAGAAACATAGGGAGCCATTGCCATGTTCGATTTATTTTTAGCTGTTGTCAATTGTACATGAAAAAGATCCTAGTGTGCAGTCCCTTCCTGCTGACATTTCCACTAGGTAATTTACCTTTTGCTCCACTCTTTCTGGAGAACCCTCCAGTTATTTTGTGAGATAAACAATAGATGCTTTTGCTTCAGTGAACTTTTGCTTGAGCTTAATGACCTGCTCTGACTAGATGCAGTCTCTTCACTCCTGTAAAAAAGAAAATGTTATTACTAACACCCCTTTGCTTAGCAATTGCTTCTCAGCGCTCAGTTTATTTTAGCTTTGGGGTAATACTGTGCATTGGCTTCAGCAATGTTTCCCTTTCAGGGGGTCACAGATATCCACATCTGAAAGGTTTTAGTAGAAGTCGGTATAGCATCATGGATGAGCTCAAGGGGTATGGAATAAAACAGTCTATGGGGGGATCAGTTGAGATAGTCCAAGCAAAAAAGAGTTGGTATAGTTCTAATATATAGTAAATACTAAATCTTGGTTATTTTCAAGATATTAGTAACGCATATTAGTGGTTTTAATCATTATTCTAAACATTATAGTACTCTGGTTTTGGGATTCTGCCAGAAATAAGTCTGGCAACATCAGTCATTTCTTTTTATAAAGTGTTTATTGTTTGAAATGGAAGGAGAAAAGAGCTAGACTTTGGGCTGGCATGCAGGTATGTATATGTAGTATGTATTTAATTTGTTCACTTAAGTATAATACACAACTAGAATCTCAAACAAGTCATGAGTATGCAGATCAGTGGATTATCACAAGGTAAACATATTTGTATAACCACCATCCACATCAAGGGCTAGAATGTTATCAGCATCTAGGAGGTCTTTCTTGTCTCTACCTAACCATTGACTCCTCCACTCCTCTGTCTTCCCTAAAGGTAATCATTATCCTAAATTCTAATACCATATATTATATTTACCTGCTTTTGAACTATGTATAAACTGGAATTATACATAGTACACATTATATTGTTTTATTTTTACTCATAATTGGGAAATTCATCAACGCTCTTGTATGAGACAGTAGCTTCATTTCATTGCTTTATTCCTTTGCATCATTTATTAAGTATAGTGCCGATGGACATTTGGGTTCTTTCCAGGCTTTTGCTATTTCATATAATGTTCTTTAAAGTATAAGCTAACAAGCTAATGCCACCGTTTCATTGGTGTAGAGAGGAGACACAAGATTTCTGGGTCAGAAACAAAGGACATATGACTCACAGCACAGCAAGCATCATGAGCTTCATGTTTGTGTCCCCAGACTGATGGGGCAACATAGAGGAACACTGATGAATGGTGGTCAGCAATGGGTTTGTGTGGCAATGGTGGAATCTGAAGCTTAGGAAAGGCAATTCTTTTTAAATGGACTACAAGCAAACCTACCCTTGTACTTACTAGAGGGAGACATCATGTTTATTATATTGGACAGTAAATGACTATTCTCCCTTAATCCTGAGTGAGACACCATTTTCCAAGGTTGTTTTCAATACAGACATCCTTAAAAAGCACATCCTCAGCAAAGGGCTATTTGGGCTTTGTCTGCAAAATGTACAGAACGGCAAGAGACACATGGAAATTTGTCTCCCCAAAATATCCACACCTCTTTTCTTGACTGTTTTTGCATCCAGCAAATGCTTTCATGAGTATACTACTCTCAACCACTCTAATTATAACCTTGCCAGCAGAGGTTGGCAACAAATCCATTCAATTTTTCTCATACAGTATTTAATTAAGGCTGCCATCAACAGGGTTCCAACCAGGAGGATGAGGCCACTCTGCAGTATTCACTTCCACCATGCCACCTGGGGCCAGGGACTGACTCAGGCAACCAAACAAATCCCCAGACTCATCAGTCTACCTTATAAAGGCAGATGATGTTTTCCTTAAATGTTTGCATTGACTCTTCCATTTGGTGCAAGGCATTAATCAAGGTAGAGTAGAATGTATTAACAATTACAAAGGCTACACCTTGAGCAAAGAGGAAGGCTAGGCCCATTCTGTCCTCCATAGCAGCCTTGGCCAGCGAATTGAGGCTGATCTGAATGAATGCCTTTCAGGGCTAGGGTGGTTTCACTCATGACTTCATATAAAATTAAGAATACATTCTTTACCGTCTTTTCTAACTGGATGACTCCCATTGTAGGAAAAATTGCAAAACAGTACTCGTAAATAAAAAATCTATTTAAACTTCGATATAAAACATGTTTAAAAATCAATTTGTTGAAAGTTACTCCACCCGCCTTTGTGCACGAACATGATTTTGCTTCTGTCCAACATGAAAAGTACACATTTGTGTAAATGCATTCATATCGATATCATTTTACTTGTATATAATTAACCTGTATGGGTTGAGCTTCTCTTTTGATTTTTCTCGCTCTTCTCACATTGTGGGTTTGATGAATAAGACAGCTCTCACAATAATGTGAAGTAAATTAAAAACATGAAAAATGCCAAACATACCTACTTATTTCTAGCCTTCTCATTTTGCAAAGCGAGCGAGCTCATGTTGGCATTGCCTAGAGGCAGCTTGGGAAGCCCCAAGACAGGTTAGTGCGAAAGATATTTTATTACTGTGATTTGGGGGCTTGAATTTGAAAAAAGGCAAGATTAAAAATAATTGTCAAAGCAGAAAAGACACGAACTAAGTCACAGGTGTATAAAGACAGTGTTTGAGGTAATATTTAAGATAAACACACTTTACTTAAGATAAACACTTTGTTGCTTTGTGCCAAATAATAAAGAATTTTAGGGTCTGTGGGATTTTTCAGAAGTGACTTATTAAAAATTATTCAAAAACATGCAAAAAAAGTCACTAAAATTTAACAGGTTCTCATGATAGAAGGAATGTTTGTTATTCAGGCAAACTATACAGAAGACACAGATTTAAAAAAAAAATATATTTTAACAGAAAGTAAACCAAATTCTAGTTTTATCCCTTGGTATACAACTGATATAAAACTTTTTTTTTCTGTTTCAGCAAGCAAGTTCTTCATCTCATGAATAAAGCCATAAACGTCGAACCAACTTTGTAAAATTTTACACATTTTAATGCTTCTTTCAAACTCATTATTTGCCAGTCTTTTACATCAAGGCAAATAACTATCCTTCGAATCGGCTATGACTTAACTATGCTGTTTACTATCTTTGTTGTTTTCACCTACTGCCCCAAAGAAGCAATTTTAGTTTAAGACACAATTATAGCCTTTTCCTCAATGAGATATCCACTTTACTTTCATTCATATATTTTTTGGCAACTCCTGTAAACAGCACAGTTCTCTCCAGACAGAATGGCTGCAACTTCTAAGCAAAATCATTAGCTTCTGTTCCCCCCCACAGCACAGAAAAACTGGGAAGCAGGTAAATAACCACGCTCAGTCATATGTGAGCACTGATTAGTGCAACAGAGCTCCAGGAAGGACCATTTGTGATTCATGAGCACACATGAAATATTTCCATTCAGTGGTGCACATTGTTTTACATCTCTTAAAAGGACAAATATGAACATGCATGCCATTATGACCCAATGTTGTTCATCCATTCTTTCCAACCTTACCTGACAGCCACTTCATAATGTATAAAAACAGGAGGCAAATCTGTATATGGGTTAAAACCAAGCTAGCAACTCAACTCAGTACGTCTGTCAGAGATATGACCCACGTTTTTACTGAGATAATGCAAAGGAATTGTGTCAATCATTATGATCTCTAGCATTATAAGAATGAATCCACTTTTATCAACTATCACTCATAATTTACTTATTTGAAAATATAATCATCAGACATAATTTTAAAACGTTTATTGCAAGCTATGATATTTAATTTGAACAGCAGAATAACTTAGTGCGTTTAGTTAGTGAACATTTAGTTTTCCATTAGAAAATAAAGCCCAATCTTGAAAAATATTTTGTGTCATTATGCTTTTTACTATTATAAGGCATATATATGTTTTATTTCATGCATTCATTTATTTGTTTGTTTATTTATTGTGGTTGAAAGTACCCCAGTGGGATTCTATTCTTTAGCATTCGATGATGAGGAGACTCCTTACATGCATGCCTGTCTCTATTGGAGACTTTCAATCTTGTGGTCGCACCTCCCCTATCTTTTTCCAATCCTCTGACACAGGATTTCTCATTTGCTCACAAATGAATTTGATGTTCTCAAATGCAGAGCAGAGCAGAAAAAGGGAAAAGAGGAAACCTGAGAAGCAGCATGGAATGGGTTCAGAGCACACTCTCTACAGCCAGATGGCCTGAGTTGTGTCAGACTCTGCCCTTAATAGGCAGGTATCCTGGGAAAGCTACTTTACCTCATTGTGTCTCAGTTTCTCCATCTGTAAAAGGCGGATTACACCAGAGTTTGTTTATTGGATAGAGGCGTTCTAAAGATTAGATAAATTAGCGTTTGTAAAGCACTTAACATGACGTCTAGCACAGAGAGTGATGTATCAATAGAGAGACGATAGGTGTTCTGGGTGATGGAAATGGGTGGTAGGAGAAATAACTGATTACAGTTGTAGGGTTTTATACCACCCTAAGAATTTGGATCATTTTAATATTGAAATATGTATAGAAAAATCAAGGCTCCTATATTATATCTTCTTCTTTCCTTTGTTGCTGTAGGCCATGAATTAGTGGCAAAGAGATCACAACGGTTAAGTTTGACATGTTGGAATGGTTGCTGTAAGAGACAAATACTCTTCTTGGCTGGAGATAATTAAGTCCATCTTACAAATTAATACCAAAATAATATTTACTAGTTGCTTTAGGAATCCTCTGGGCATTTTTTTTTTTTTCAATTTACATCCAAGCTAGCATATTGTGCAATAATGATTTCAGGAGTAGAATCCAGGTATTCATCCCCTCCGTGGAACACCCAGGGCTCATCCCAACAAGTCCCCTCCTTAATGCCCCTTGCCCATTTAGCCTATCCCCCCACCCAACACCCCTCTAGCAGCACTCAGTTTGTTCTCTGTATTGAAGGGTCTCTTATGGCTTGTCCCCTCCCTGTTTTTATATTATTTTTATTTCCCTTCCCTATGTTCACCTGTTTTGTATCTTAAATTTGACATATGAGTGAAGTCATATGATCTTTCTCTGGTTGACTAATTTTGCTTAGCATAATACACTCTAGTTCCATCCACATTGTTGCAAATGGCAAAATTTCATTCTTTTTGATTGCAGAGTAATACTCCATTGTATATGTATACAACATCTTTTTATTCCATTCATCAGTTGATGGACATTGGGGCTCTTTTCATACTTTGACTATTGTCGATAGCACTGCTTAAACATTGGGGTACACAGATATATATATATATATATATATATATATATATATACACACACACACACACATGTATATATATGTATATGTATATGTATATATACATGTATATATATGTATATATATACAGGTGTATATGTATGTATACATGTATATATATGTATATATATACAGGTATATATGTATATGTATATGTATATGTATATGTATATGTATATGTATATGTATATATAAACATAGCTTTAAGAACAACATTTGTCCAAAGATTTACCTCAACTAGAGATATTACATGAATTCTCCTTGAAGGAGATACCGTGGCGGGGGGGATACAAAATATGCCAATTAAAAAAAAAATTCTGATTTTTTTTAAATACTGAAATTTTTTCCATTGTCATTCCTGTTTTGCTAATCTGATATACCAACCATATTCAAGTGCTTCTAAACTTAGGTCAAAGGAAATTCATGCTAGAATTGTAGGAAAATGATAGAACTAACAAATAGATCCAATGGTTAGCTCTTAAAACTAAATGAAATAAACTAATAAACCACTTACTAATTTATTCAAGAAACCAATTACTGCAATTAAAGAAAAAACACCATGACAGGTGATTTCACAAGTGGATTCCACCAAACTTTGAGGATGAGGGAACTCCAATACCCTTCGCTCTTTTTACAGCTTCATTAAAATATAACAGACATACAACAACCTGAATGTATTTTAATATGCACGTTGGTAGTTTTTCTATGTATATATCATGCATATGCATCAATATATGGTATGCATATGTGATGCCTATGCATGCATGTGCCATGAAACTATCCCCACAATCAAGTTAATCATCACCCCCAAAAGCATTCTTGTACTCCTCTATAATCCAGCTTCCCTGTCACTCCTCCCATGCCCATGTAACCACTGATCTTATGTCTGGCACTGGAGATTAGTTTGCATCTTCTAAAATTTTATATAAATGGAATCATATAATGCATATTCATTTTTGTTTGCTTTCTTTTCCACGGCATAATTATTTTCAGAGATCTCCATGTTGTTGTAGCAATAGGTCATTTATTTATTTTGCTAAATAGTATTTCATTGAATTAATATACAATAATTCATTTGTCCATCCTGTGGACGAACATCAGGGTTGTTTCCAATTTTATTACAGATAAACCTGCCATCAAAAGTCAGCTTTTATGAACTTTTGCTTTCATTTCTCCAGGGTAAATACTCCAGATTGAATGGGTGAGGAATATGCTTGTTTAACATGTAAGGAACTTTCACACTGTTTTCCAGAATCACGGTACCATTTTACATTCTCACCAGCAGTGGATGGGGGTTCTCATTTTCTCCTCATCCTTATCAACATCCTTGGTCAAGAGCGAAGTCAACACTTGGTGTGGTCAGACATCTCAATTTTAGTCAATCTAACAGACCCATTGTGGCTTTTCCCAAGAAGTTTTTATGATATGTTATTACTTATATCCATGGCACACTTCTTTTTTTTAAGGTGTACAATGTGATGATTTAATATATGTATATATTGTGACATGATTACTCCAATCAAGTTAGTGAACACATCACCCCATGTAGTTACCATTTTTTGTGTGCTGTGAGAACAGTTAGGATCTACTCTCTTGGCAAATTTCAAGTATACAATACAGTATTAATAACTCTAGTCACCAGGCTGTAACTCATTGTGGTTTTAATTTGCATTTCCCATAGTGCTGAGAACCTTTTCATGTGCTTATTTGCCATTCATTGTATTTTCTCTAAAGAAATGTCTGTCCAATTCTTTTGCTCATTTTTAAAAAAATTTTCCCATTTTTAAAGTTGGGTTGATTGGTTTTTTATAACTGAGTTTGAGGTTGCTTTTTAAAAATATATTTGAATGCTAATCTTTAATCAGATATATGATCTGCAAACACTTTCTTCTGGTTTGTGTTTTGTCTTTTCATTCTCCAATCATTATCTTTCAAAGACAGAAATTCTTAGTTTTGAGGGAGTGTAATTTATTTTTTTTTTCTTTAATGGGTTGTGCTTTTGGTGTTGTATTTAAGAAACCTTTTCACTCCCCCCCCAAAAAGAAATATTTCTCAAGATAACATTAAAAAATATTTTCCCTCATGTTTCTTTTTAGAAATTTTATGTGTTCAGGATTTGAATGTAGGTCTGTGATAAACTTAAAGTGAATTTTCATATGTGGTGTGATTTATAGATAATTTTTTTTACTTTTTCTTTTTTCCTCCTTCTTTTTCTTCTCCTTTTTTTGCATGAGACTCTCTGATTGTTTCAAGCACCATTTTTTGAAAAATCATTCTTTTCTATTGAATTATCTTCATACATTTGTCAAAATCAATTGACTACATTTGCGTTAAGTTGATTTCTGGACTCCATTCTGCTACATTGTTCTACTTCTCTATGTTCCTATGTCAGTATCATAATGTCCTTGTCACTACAGCTTTAGAACAAGACTCAGAGTCAGGTGGAGTAAGTTCTACAACTTAGTTCTTCTTTTTCCAAGTTGGCTGTTTTCAGTGTGTGTTTTAGAACTCTAGGATGTGCAAGAGGGGGGTCTGTGTGGGCACAGGCGTGTTTTCTGAAGTGGGAACTGAAAATCACCTGTCCTAAAGGGTGACAAATGGTTTTATTTTGAAATTTGTAATTACAGAGGAAGAGACAAGATTATATTATTTATTACAGATCAAAATCATCATGTATAATTATATATTGGGAAGAATATTGACATATATATCATTAGATTTTGGAAGCTATAAACATAGATAGCAGGATTGAGGATTCCACACCAGCTGAAAATCTTTTAATGTATCATCGCAAGTCCTGCCTCATAAGTTTATAGGTGCGAAAAATAACATTCCAGGAACCTAAATAATTTATCCACGCCCCCCCCCAGAATATTAGCATAATCGGTGACATTTGGGTTTAAACAGGTACGGTTCTAAATTTCAGCCTGACATTTACTAGCAGTATGATTTTAGACATTTTTTTTCTTTGAAACTCTTGGGGGCTAAGTTCCCTTATTTTTAAATTGAAATAATAGTTTTCTTTCAGGACTGATTTGTAGTTCCTGGTACGATTTAAGAGTTCGATGTATTGTGGCTATTAACACAAAATAGAAAAAGTAGACTTTGTAACCTAAGTTTTCTGCCTCAAAGTTCAGGCCTCTTTCTGGAATAAGAAAAAGGCTCTTTGTGGCTTTTTAGTAACGTGTGTTGATGAAAGCAAAGGGAAAAAGAGAGGAGAGAGAAATAGAACTTATTTTAAGTTGGCCACTTCTAGTAACGCACCATGATTAAATAAGCAAATGATGTACAATATAATGTAAGACCACAAAACACCTAAGGTGACTAGCGAAACGATGGTAACAACCTGAAGCTTCTTAATCTCAGGGCTTCTAGGCTTAAACCCCCATAGAGAGGGTGATGTCCACAAACCTGAACCCAGTAAAATCAAAGTAACACTGCATCCCCCAGTCCTTCTGGGACCAGGGTCCATCTCAGGGAAAATGATTGCTCCTAAAATATATTGCTCCCTTTGAGGTCATTGTGAGCTTTCTTTCTTTTCTTCTCCATCACGCCATAGGCTAATCTTTTCCTCAACTCTTGCTTCTTTTTTTTCGACCTGCAATAAAATTCTCACCTGGGCATCGTTGACCTAGTTCAAGGAATTTGTGGAGTTTAAACCAGCTTTGTTCTTCCTGGCATATGATCAAAATAAGGGTTGGGACGTTTCAAAGAGAAGTAAATCCAAACTCTAGGTGCATCCCAGTGTCCTAAGGAGCTTGTTTAAAAGGCAGATATTCATACTCGAGCCCTTAAGATTCCAGTTCAGTCGATGTGAGGTCAGGTGCAGGAATCTGCACTTTGAACAATTCCCCTACATGAGTTTGATGCATATTGTCCATGACTTAAAACCTGCGGATCCCAAACATGAATATGGAAGCAGTGTTGTTGGGGAAAAATACATTACAGTTGAGTATCTCTTGACTTACTTTAATTTAGTTTAATTGGTAAATGTAAAATAATTGAAATCAGTTGAAAAATAATTTCATGCTCCTTCCTTGTATGATTCATTACCGGCATCAATCATCTAGTATTGGAACAGAATGCTTTCCATTATATACAACCCAAGTAAATGGCCCTTTTCTCGGTTTTGCTTCTCAGCTTCTGTTTTAACATGCAATGGTCTACTCAAGCATTACTTTTGCATTAGGAAGCAAGAGAGGCTCTTGCCAATCCCAGTGTTTGAAATGAACTATAGATAACTTTAATTTCTGGAGGTGCATTTTTTAAAACGTGAATGTAAGTATCTTGAGCCTTTCAGTAAATCATTGCTCTGAGAGTCTCCCTGTTCACCTTGTATAACATTCTGGGACCGTGTTAGAACCCCACGGGTTGCATTTAGGAATTCACTGGGAATGCTTTCTTATTTCCAAAGGATTTTGTGCGTGTTCTTTCCACTGCTTCACCTCTCACTAATTTTTCCGAAAATTTTTCAAAATTGGACTGGGGAAATAACCACATCAGCCAAAAAATGGGTACTTGGGAAAAGAGCAGATTCAAGCCAGTCTTACCCCTTTCTCTTGAACCAGCTTCTCAGGAGGGGGATCCTGTGAATCTGCACCAGAGCGAACATGGCAGGGGGCGCTCATATACAAGGATGTTGGAAGACCCATGACTTAGCTGTGCAGTATGACTTCAAGCCCTCCTATTTCGTTGAGTGTCTCTTTGAATCACCTATGGGCAGCACCGACAGGATCTGGTGGTGTCATTCTTGCTCTTCAACAGCCTACTCATAAACCACTCTCTTTCCTGACCACAGTGAAAACAACATATCATAAAATTGAAATGGGTGGGGACACTGGGAAAATAAGAACTCTCCCTACTTCCCACCCCCAAGTAAGTCTTTATGAAGCAAGTATAACATGAATGGTAGGTCTTCATGATTGCTGAAAAAGATTCCCTTGTTATTTTCTTTGAATTTAACTTCACACTCCTACAGTGTGGTTCTCTTACCTCAGGCCCATTTGGTGAGTCTTCCTCCATATCTCATCAAATAATCACATTCCTTATGATGGTGCCCTGCCTCAGGAGCTCAGGAAGTGGAGCACATATTATTTTTCTATGGCATTCCTCTTGTCATCATTCCCTTTCTCTCTCGAGGTACCAAACTCAAGTCTGACAGGGGGAATGAAATATCTTATTCCCTCAAAGGAAAGTATCCCTAACTCTCTCACCACCACTTGGCCCACCTGACTTGGTCTTGACCTCTGAACTTTGGCCTGATGGATCATATGTCCCCATTCTGCAGCCTCTTATTTTTCTTCTTAGTTGTCTGCATCCTGCAGACGGTAGCCTATATTCTGTGAAATTCACATCCCTACAAATTTTAATTATTTTAAGCTTCTTTAACATGAGGTTCTCTGAAATAATATTTTGAAATTATATTTGGGCCACATACCAACCTTGTGTTTTTCAGCTTTGCTTTTGTTCCATTGTATCACTTTCTAATTCCTCTGGCTTTCCAGTATCTTGCTTGCCATGAGCATATTCTTCAAAGGAATCAATGGCTTTATGATTAAAGTCAAAATGGTTTCAGAACTCCCCAGAATATTCCAAATGTACGCATTTCATCTCACTGCGAGATCTGAGATTGTCTCAAATGCTCAGTTACTTATTTCAAGGTCTTTGTGATTTCTTTATGTAGGCTTGTGTTATTTTCTCTCCCTGTTTCCCATTTGCACTACCTGAAAACTGCATTCATTGCCCAGGACAAAGAGACATACTTATTCCGTACTTATTTCCCTCATCAGGCCGAGAATTAATTACTCCTGAGTATGACCTGTGCCTAGCAAAAGATTCAGAAGTAAATGGCTATCATAAATTGTTATAATTAAATTGATGTTTCCACAAGTTGTTCTGAGGCGTGTGACTATAACAACTGAATACTAAGTCTTTGTAAAATCTATAGGAGGCCTTGGTATCGCAGTTTTTACATGAAGAAGAGGTTTCTGCCTGCAGGTCTGTGGATAAACTTAACTTCCCAGAAAATCATTCCTAAACACCTCTTTGCCATGTGGCAAGAAGAAAACAAAGAAAAATCTACCACGTCCTTGCCCACGAAAAGCAAGAGAAATCTGAAGACTAACGTTTCGAAGCTGCCCATAAACAACAAACGATCACACTTTGATCTGATGAATGAACAAAAATGATCGATGATACAGTTTTCCTTCCCTTCTAACTATTTAGGCAAACATCTAAATATTGTTCAAACTGATCAGTTCTAAAATAGATTTTCCCCCAGTGGCTCAGAGTAGGAGTAGAGGTAGAAGAACGGAGAATAGTAACTTGTTTTTCTGTTCACATTAAGGATATTTTTAATATGCGGCATAGGGTTTATAACACAATATCTTTTCACTTTTTCTTATCTAAAACCTACAAAACTGTACTCTGAAAGGGCAATGTAAGAAATCTTGGAAACATTTAAATTCCCAGACTGCTTTGCCTTTTACTTTTATTTTGAAGGATGAAGAGATCGCAGCTAGGAGGTACCTGGAGACTTTTGGAAGATCCCTCAAGCAGAACAGTGTTTAATATATTACTCCTTTTACACACAAGCTCTGCTTCAGTGGCATAAGAAAATATTACCTTTGAGAGGTCACCTGAGCTGACTGCTCACCCACAGAACTTTTTCAACTGAGCAGCAGCATTTCATGATGTCTGGAACTTACAACCTGCTTCCACACGGTAAAGAGCAGGTTTTGAATATTTACTGCCAAGTCCAAGAATGGAGCGAAGAACAAAAATTGTGTAAGGAGGGCCGCCTGGGTGGCTCGGTCGGTTGAGCCTCCGACTTCGGCTCAGGTCACGATCTCACGATCTGTGAGTTCGAGCCTCACCTGGGGCTCACTGCTGTCAGTGTTTGGCCCACTTTGGATCCTCTGTCTCCCTCTCTCTCTGCCCCTCCCCTGCTCGTGTTTTCTCTCTCTCTCAAAAATAAAGACACATTAAAAATTTTTTTAAATTAGAAGCTGGAGAAAGAATGTGTAAGGAGAGAACAGGGGCCAGATAGGCCACCAGCTACCCTTGGACCTCAGGGCTATGCTTCCTCCCTGTGTTCCGTCACCTCTACCTGCTTATCCCCTTAACTTGTTTCTGCAGCCACCACTTTTATTAAATTCTGCCCACACAGTTCACTCACACAGCTTTCCCATCGGTCATAATGAAGCCCACCTCGGCTCATGGCACTCCTGCCTCCAGAAGCTTTGCATGGTTTCCATTTACTTGCAATCCGAGTCTCAACTTCGACGGATTTCTTTCCATGTGAAGAAATCCTCCCTGCCTTGTTCTTCTTTCGCTCGCTGTTCTCCAGTAAGACTGCATGAATTCATACAACTGGTAGACCCATGCAGTGAGCCCGCTGCCTTTGCGCTTTACCAATTCTGCAATGAGTAGTAGAGCCCCTCTAAATCCTAAAAGGGACCCAACTTGAAAAATAAATCATACGGTCACTGTATGCACCTTCGATATATCGCACTGTGTTCTCGATGGACTACTTTTTAGAAGCAGTCTTTCAACTACACATCCATAGCAATTTATTAATTTTTCCTCATACTATTTTTTTGTATTCTTTTCTTTTCTTCTTTTATCCTTATCTTTTTTTTTCTCTCTGATTGTTATAGGGAGAAAGTACGATCATTTTTGCAAAGTGAACGTTTGTGTCCTCCCCAAATTCTTACGTTGAAGCTCCAACCCCCAAAATGACTATATTTGCAAATAGGGCAATTAGAGAATTAGTTAAGGTTAAATGAAATCCTGAGAGGAGGGTCCTGATCCTATAGGATTAATGTCCTTTTAAGAAGAAATACCAGGGAGCACACTGTCTCCACAAGATGGAGAGATGAGATCTCTATCTGTAAGCCAGGAAGAGGGCTCTTACCGGAACCTGACCATACTAGCATCCCGATGTAGACTCCAGAGCAATGAGAAAATAAATAAGTGTCTTTTAAGTTACCCACCCTATCGTGTTTTGTTAAGGTAGCCCAAGCTGACTGACAGAGCAGTCTAGATTAAAGTCTTTGTGGGCAATGATTTTTTTTTTTTATAAACATGCCCACATACTTCAAATATCAAGGACAATGGCTTGCACATAGTAGGTCTACTACTGCTACTGTTACTGCACACGCTTATGTTGGTCAAGTTACAAATCTCCAGTTAGCCTTAGTAAAATTTGTATTTTAATAATCCACGTGGATTAATTGGATTTGTCCTCTTTATTTGCTACCCCGATAAAGAGTCATCCTCCTTTCAAGGAAGCACCTGCCGAAATGTGTATACTCATGTAGAAGTGTGACCCAAGAGACTGAATGATTACAGTTTCTTCAGTGATAAATGTAAACAATATGTACTTGTCAAAATGAGTTACATGTATAAAAGGGGAAATTTTTTTTCTCCTTCAATTTTCATTTTTTACCTTAAAGTTGTGAGCCTCTGAGGGAGGACACCACTAAAAGATGAGGTATGCCCCACCTCTTCATTAAATCCCTCATAATTTCTCTTTGTTATGAGTATATTTCGATGTAACTCAGCCTGGGAAGTTCAAGTTGGAGTCACAGCCTTTGCTGTCTTTGAAACGGCTTATGTCTTGCCTGCTGCTATATCATATGAACATTCCATCAAGATCTTACCGTAACCACAAGAGAGCTAGTCAAGCCACCTTAGACATCATTGAACATTTCTGGCACATCCTGGAGATGTTAACACCTGGTTAAAAAAAAACAAAAACAAAAACGTAAAACCACTCAGATGTTCTAGAAACCTAATATTTAATTCCCTAGGCTTTTCATTAAGTTCTATCCTCATAGTGATTTTCTGCATTCATCGTTTCTGGTTCCATAAGAGAAAAGTCCAGGATGTCAAATACTGCCCTTATGTCTGTTTATGTTTATACTCCAACTTCTGAACTTGTAGTACAGTATAATGACTGGTCTGTTAATAGAAAATAAAAGATACCGTTCCAATAATGTTTTAGTACAGGCCATCCCTAAATTACTAATTAGGCAAGGGACTAACGTGCCATGAACTTACTGGTAAAACTACAGATTACGATTCTTAAACAGTCTTTGATGATTTAGAAAGCACTGGGTGGCATCATTGAGAGTCCCCAGGTCAGTGTTTTGAACATATTTCTTCCTGTACTGTTCACATGAAGCTAAGTTTTCCCCTTAATATGGAGTTTTTCTAATGCAGCCTGTAGAACTTTATAGACATTAATCAGGATTATGCTAAAATGGCAGTGCTTTCAGATGTCTTTCTATCACTAGTGTTTAATATATTATCTAATTGATGAGAAGAGGAAAGCTAGTTTCAGTAGAATAAGAACGTTTTCCTCCAAAGTAATTTTATCTGAATCTGGCACAATATGAACTATATATCTTTAGGATTACTGCAAAAGACTATAGTAACCTTTTCTTTAAACTGTTCTTTGCTTTTTCATGTGTTTTCACATTGCCAGTTCCTTGAACCAGATTCAAAATGTCAAAACTCTCCCCGTGTTTCCATCCTGGACTTAAGATAAATGGTTTCTTAGAAAATCTTTTCTTATAGATTTTAAAACTTTTGTCTAAGCTTCTGGAAAAACAACAACAACGATAACAACGCAGTGAAATATAAAGACCATAAGTTTATTGACAGAAATTCTCTTTTTTTATTGACTAAGAATGTCAAGGCTGTGGTTAGGATGGGATTCAATTAAATCGTTTAAATTGTAACATACAATTAAATTGTAAACATAAATTGTTTAAATTGTTCACCCCAGAGATAATATTCTGGTTATGAAAATTGTATTATTACAAAAAAAATACTGTATGAGTGTTTTGACACACTCTGCTGTTTTGGGTAAAATTCTATAATTCCTCAAGAATTCTTAAAATACGCGAATATGAACAAAGGAAAGATCAGTGATATTTTAAATTATTCTCTTCAGGGAAACAGATGAAACCTCTCTAGAAGAATGCTATTCATGAATGGATGGCATGAATGTGGCTTCAGCCATTAGAAACAGCCAAAAGAGAAACAAATTTCTTGTATTTAAGGGCATTACCATGGAACCCACTGAACTGACAAGACCAGACATTTCTAAAGTTGCTAGAAGAGTCTCTTCCCCACAGATGGTCACTAGAAGATGTTATCAGACTTCAAAGACTCTCCTCATCCTCATATTTTTAAGGTGGAAAATCCATTTATTGCATCTAAGATTTACAAAATGCTAGAGGTTTCTTGGATCAGTATGGTATGGCACCAAAAGAAGTTATTTTTTAAAATGTCTTAAAGGCAATGTGTAAAGCATTGATTACGGTATTTTTTAAAATTTATTACAAGCAATTGTTCTCCACAATAAAATTGACATTTTGTGAATATTTCATCAAGATATTTACACCAGTCCATTCCTCAACCTCAGTAGCAGGAAAGAAGTTTCTACTATAATATGAACGGTTTAATTTAATCTGTTTTTGTCAAACTATGCTTAATATTGAAATAATAGTCCCAGAGAGTCTTTTCTCTTAATTCTGTAGACAGCTTTTTATTTTCCTGGGTAGCAGTGAGTCTGAAATAGTGTTCTCCAGGTGGTCATTAAAAAAAAAAAATGTCTATTCTCGTAGGATAACTAAGGAAATGCACTCACAGCAAAATGAGCAACATAGATTATGTATTAATTACCGAGAAACTTCCAGAAAAAACATGATGGAGTGAGTTAAAGTGCCAGAGACACTCACTTCAAAGTTTTCTATTTACTCTGTCCATGAAATCATGGAAAAAATTGGGGGGGAGGGGGAGGGAATCCTCAGTATACACAAGTAGTGAAGATAATTTAGTATGTGCCAGAAATCATTGCACTTTTTTGCCAATTTCTAGAGCAATGGCCCAGGATTAAGAAACAAGACTTACAAGAACTATGAATACTACCTGAAGGAACACCATTTGATCAGGACCGAGTTAAAACAAGAATACCCCAAACAGCATCTCCTGAACTTGACGTTAAGAGGACTCCATGGTCTGCCTTTAAGTCCAATTTCAAATGTACTCTCAGTACCTGTATTTTTTGGAGAGAAACATATGTATTCAAGCGTTGAAGTGACATATTCTGAGGCATTCTGCTATTGATGTTTTTACTAACCCAGGGTTTTTGTCAAAAATCCAGTAGATTTTTCTTCTTTCATCAGGAAGGAATAAAACACATATTTCTACACTCTGCATGTTCAGTTTGCAGTTGAGAACTGTTGATGCAAAGTTTTCTACTTTCAAAGCCACTCAAGTGGGCAGAATCTACCTCTGGAAATTTGGCTTTGACCAAGGCCTCCATATTCTTGAAATACAAATGAAAGGGAGAAAATCCCTATTAATTTCAGTCAGGCTGTCTCAGATTAAGTTGAGCAGTGACTGATAACAAATGATGTTTAACAGGGAGACACTGTGTTCTGATATCCCATAGGGGTTTCTGTCTTGGAGTAAATGGCTCTCATTTAAACCCAACCTTTGTCACTTTCAAGTTGTATGGGACTTGGACAACTTAACTCAGTCTCTTTGAGCCTCAGGTTTAATATTGGTAAAGTTGCAAATCTCTTAAGACATGGTCAAGAGCAAAATAAATACATTTGTAAAGCACCTAGTACTGTGCTTGGCACATTGTTCTTCTTAACGTCTGTATGAATGTTTTCATATATCTAATGGGTATTTATTTAAACCATTTCATAAATTTGTTATGTACATGTTCAGTATAAACTGCATTTAGACTGGTTTTATAATTATTAAAGGCAGATATAAATCTTCAAGCCTTATACACCACGGGAGCTTTGGATAAAGAATGATAAATGCAACTTTGTCTATAATAAATAAATTTCCTCTCCATCTTAAATTCTTACCACCATCCCACTCCCCTCCAGGATGGAAGCAGCCACCCGGATGAAAACATATCGATGTTTTCTCTTGATTTAGGAAGAAAACTCAAGCAATGTAGGCTACTCTTCTCCATCATTTCTCATCAGAGGAGCATTAAATTGGACGTTGGGAGGGATTCATAGCTTCCTGTCCTCAGGGTTTGCATCTGATATTGGCCTGAACAATTCCATGACCATATTTGCAGAAATATTTACTTTGTCACTTGGTCTCTGGTTATATGGCTTTTACTCTATCCACTAGGAAAGATCCCTCTGACTCTGCTGGCTCTTTGCGTCCTGGGGTCTGCAACACTCTGACTACATGAGATGACATGGGTGACAATTTATGCCCCTACAACATGTATGAGAACTTGACTTTGGGCTATCCCAAGCCACATTCCTAGGATCACCATGCTGTCATCTATATTCCACACATCAATGTCATGGTGGGCTGAAGAACTCTGAGAAGACTGCCAATTCCCAAGTCAGTCAGACAAAAATGGGTCATCGTCTTACATTCTTAGTACCTAAATTTCTCTGGGGTTCTATTCCTCCTCCTAGGAAAGGAGACTGTAACTTCACCAAAAGCTAACACTCTTTATTCCCCTCTACATCTTTCTTTCTTTTTCTTTCTTTCTTTCTTTCTTTCTTTCTTTCTTTCTTTCGTTCTTTCTTTCGTTCTTTCTTTCAGCTTAAAAGATCTTTTCTAGCTTGGGTGATGGTAATAGAATTAGATTATGTATTCTTTAAATTTTTTTTAATGTTTTTATTTATTTTTGAGACAGAGAGACAGAACATGAGCAGGGGAGGGGCAGAGAGAGAGGGAGACACAATCCGAAGTAGGCTCCAGGCTCTGAGCTGTCAGCACAGAGCCTGATGCGGGGCTTGAACTCACAGACTGTGAGATCATGACCTGAGCTTAACCGAGCTTAACCTGGACGCTTAACCGACTGAGCCACCCAGGTGCTCCTAGATTATGTATTCTTTAAATTGTACTTACACTTGAATGTGGCCCAAGTAAACACAAGTGTTTGATAGTTGTGATAATTTTTCTTGAATAAGATTTCCTTAGAGAAAACCAAGGCCTTGTGTCTCTTGGGCTAAAATAGAACAGAAATTATGACCGAGTAAAAAGAAATTGGGGACATGAAGTATGATATGCACAGACTAATAGTTCAAATTATTAGCTTTTTCCATTTCTCTTATTAGAAAATACATGAAATATATCTTTAATTGAAGCAGTTTTATTTCATCCATCAGTACCTGGAAAGAGACCAGCCAATTGACATTCATACAAAGCCAGATATCATTCTTCTATTTTTCACTAATGGACAGATAACCAAAT
Organism: Acinonyx jubatus; assembly: GCF_027475565.1. Taxonomy (NCBI): domain Eukaryota; kingdom Metazoa; phylum Chordata; class Mammalia; order Carnivora; family Felidae; genus Acinonyx; species Acinonyx jubatus. The sequence continues at coordinate 128,501,286 of NC_069386.1, read as the reverse complement.
TGGGGAATAGATACTCTAACTAGGAAGAATCAATTCCTAAAAGATTAATTTGGCAAACCAAAGCTATAAGTAAGATTAACATCATGGTGCTATCCATGCAAGAACATAAGGCTCAAATAGCATGGATTCAGGTTAAAAAATTAATTACATGGAGTGATTATGACTTCTGGATATATGAAGAGCCAAATATTTGTACATGGGAAAAGATAGTAGCTTTCAATTCATAAAAAAATCTCTTATATTCACATGAGGATGATAATAATAGTCATTTTATCAAAAGCTAACATTAATTGAGCACTTCCTTTGTGTTGGAGACAGTTCTAAGTGCTTAATATGTATTAATTCTTTTAATCTTCACAACTCATTATTATCCAAATTTTGGTTGGCAGATTTAGCAAATAAAAAGAAAGCATGCCCAGTTAAATTTGAATTTCAGATAAGCGATGAACAAATTTTATTGTAAGTATGTTCCAAATATTGAATGGGACATATGAATAAAATTAGTCATTGTTTATCAGAAATTCAAATTTAACTGGGCATCCTCAATTTTATCTGGCAATCCCATCCTTATGTCACAGGTGAGAAATCTGAGGCACAAAAACATACATATGTGTATAGATATAGATATAGATATAGATATATAGATATATAAACTGGATTATTCCAGATACACTCATCAAATAAGAGCTCTGATCAATCCTTAATACACTTTCTGTTCCTGTACTGTCTTTGAAAAAAGTGATAAATCTCAGTTCATTATTCCTGAGAATCTCTTAATATCACTGCTCAACACTAGTTACTCTGCCTTAAGCACAATGAAGAGCATATTTTATTTTATTAAGTTTATTTATTTATTTTGAGAAACAGAGAGAGAGGGAGAGAGTCCCAAGCAGGCTCTGCTCTGACAGCAGGCTCTGAGCTGTCAGCACAGAGCCAGTAGCTGAGCTCAGTCTCACCAACCATGAGATCATGACCTGAGCTAAAATCAAGAGTCCATTGCTTGGGGTGTCTGGGTGGTACAGTTGGTTAAGCATGCAACTTTGGGTCAGGTCACGATCTCACGCGTTCAAGCCCGGCGTTGGACTCTGTGCTGACAGCTCAGAGCCTGGAGCCTGCTTCAGGTTCTGTGTCTTCCTGTTTCTCTGCCCTTCCCCTGCTAGTACTCTGTCTGTCTCCAAAACAAATAAAACATTAAAAAAAAAAAAAAGCATCATGGCTTAACTGACTGAGCCACCCAGGCACTGCAAGAAAGCATTTTTTTTTTTTAATTTTTTTTAACCTTTATTTATTTTTGAGACAGAGAGAGACAGAGCATGAATGAGGTAGGGTCAGAGAGAGAGTGAGACACAGAATCTGAAACAGGCTCCAGGCTCTGAGCTGTCAGCACAGGGCCCAACGCGGGGGCTCGAACTCACGGACTGTGAGATCATGACCTGAGCCAAAGTTGGCCGCTGAACTGACTGAGCCACCCAGGTGCCCCGAGAAAGCATTTTAAAGAACTCTTCCCACTAGATTTGCCTTATGTTTGTTATAACTGATCAACTTGCAGTTTTCAGACCTCTTTGTCAGTTCATGACTAATTCATTCAAATGCCCCTTATTTGGGGTCTTTCTTTCAAATCTTCACCAAAATACTTCAACAAAAGAACACCCGAACTCTAATGCTCTAATGTAGTAATACAAATGCTGAATATCACCCAGCCTATTTCTTCTTTTTTTAAAAATTTTTTAATGTTTACTTATTTTTGAAAGAGAAACAGAGTGTGAGTGGGGGAGGGGTGGGGACAGAGGGAGACAGAACTGGAAGCAGGCTCCAGGATCTAAGCTGTCAGTACAGAGCTCAACGCTGGCCTTGAACTCACAGTGAGATCATGACCTGAGCTGAAGTCAGACGCTTAACCGACTGAGCCACCCAGCTGCCCCTCGTCCAGCCTATTTCTTAACGGGGGCAGATATTACTCTGATGATAAAACCAACACTAAGATAATCTCCTGAAACCAGCTTTGGCTATCACTCACTGAAAGCCTGACGTCTTCAAACCAATTCTCAGCCACCCCGTTTCTTAGCTTCCCTTGTGCTGCAGCAGCTTCTTTGAGTGGGACTGTGACCGTAGACACCCCACTTGCAATAAGCATGATTGCGTTCGTGTCTTTCTAAAGGTGCTATTTGGGTTCAAACTTCAGGTTCTTCCTAAATGTTACTTATTGGACATGATTTAGGGATTTCCACTTCAAGAACTTTGCACCTTACATACGTGATATAAGAATTCGTGAGGACTCGTGGGTTATAACCAGAAACCTTCAAGAATCAGACACGTTTAAAGCAGACAAATAATTGGACGGTCTCTTCAACTATCTTACCAAATTTATATGATATATTTTAGAAGAAAGTATTTCCTGCACATATATTGTTAATAATCCTGATGCATGTAATAATCTTTATCAATAATAGTTTATTACTATATCGATACATGGCGAGTATTTTTATAATGCACCTGTCACTGCACTAAGTAATTTCTATATATAATATCATTAAAGGCTCACAATAATCCTTTTGGATTGCTTGCAGATATTCTATTGTATATATAAGAAAATTGAGTCTCGGCCAAAATCACATAGCTAGTAAGCGGGGGATCCGGAATTCTAACTGAGCCAGGGATCTTAACTGTGGCGTAACACTCTGTTCTTCAGTTATGCAAAAGACTCATTCCGTTTGTGGGCGACATGCATGTCAGCATGTAGGATCTCCTCACCAACCTTTCTCTAGAGGCTGTGGGTAAGAAGGTGGGTGGAGGTGGCTAGCCGTCACATTCTTCTGCGGGCTGGGGCTCATGCATGCCACATACTTGGCAGTTAGGGCCAGTTTCCTCAAGTTTCCCTTAAAGTCGATGTACTACACTGGTTGAACCCACATGCAAACCCCTCCGATACAGCACAGATCCCCTGAAACTTGTGCCTTGAATGGAGAGGAAGAGGTCAATCATTCCCAACACTATTTTCAAAAACACTTCGTGAATTTTCCACTCATCTCTCCTTGAAAAAAAAAAAAAAAAAAACAACAACCTCTGGCTTCCTGTTGGACATCTGAAGCCGAGGAGTTAGCATTCACCTTGGATAGCCCCAACGAATTCAGTATTCTACTCCATAATAAATGTTTCTGCTTTTAAAGGAAGAATCAGCTATTACATGTTGACCTATGTTGCTGGCACCCTGAAATGTGGATAACAACATTATCATTTTACAGATGGGAAAACTGTACGCAGAAGGTTGAACACTTTGCCCAAGGCGTCCTTTCAGGTGAGGGCAGAATCCAGGGCTTCAAGATTCCTGTGCTGCTAGGCTGATGTCTGTAAGCTCTTATTCTCGTATCATAACCTCTTTGTTTCTTTTAACATAGCAGTTACTTAAAACATAGAATATCACACATATTTTTCTCTAGCAAGAATGGAATTCACTTTACTTTTGATTTACAGTGGACTCTTCATAAGTGGATCCAATTCTAGAACGCACAGAAGGACTTGGTTATTGTACAGTTTAGGCTCTAACATTATGTTTTTTTGTAAAAAGTTCATGAACAATGAAAAAAAAGCATCATATTTAAATAGCAGCATATTTAAGGAGCTGTTAGTACTTATAAATCCTTCAGTATTGAGAACGGCGAGGGTTGTTAGAGTTACCTTAAGAGTCTGGATGTCTGGGGTGCCTGGGTGGCTCAGTTGGTTGAGCGTCCGACTTCAGCTCAGGTCATGATCTCACGGTCTGTGAATTCGAGCCCCGCGTCGCGGGCTCTGTGCGGCCAGCTCAGAGCCTGGAGCCTGCTTCAGATTCTGTGTCTCCCTCTCTCTCTACCCCTCCCCCACTCACACTCTGTCTCTCTCACTCTCAAAAATGAATAAATGTTAAAAAAATTACAAAAAAAAGAGTCTGGATGTCAGTCACATGCAGAATCCTACAAATTGTTATTTCTCTGAAGTTTCCTTAAAATAAACTTTTCTTTATGATGTTAATATTATAGAAAGTCATTTTCTATAGTGGTAGAAACTACTTTATGACCCCTGATGAGTGTGTTTTAACATTAGTAACATTAGCAATTCTTCTGAGAGCTTTTCATCCACTTTGGACATGTGGTTACAACATAAGCAATAAAGTGTTTTATTCGTAAATAAAAAGCTCTTTGGAAAGTCAAATTGAAAGCTCATTCAACTGCACAAAATCTTTACTTCCTCCCTTTTTCCAACATTCACTGAAATCTGCTTAAATAATGAGTATTATGTTCAATGTACATCATTTTCAAAGAACATCCAATAGAAATTAGCATTTTAAATTCACTGAATGGGTATAGACAGCAGACAAAAGGATTTCTTTCTTTTTTTTTTTGCCTTAGTGAATTCTAATTATTTACATAATGTGCATAAAATGAACAATTTGTATTTAAGAATTTATTTGATTTTAAACCGTTGATTATGTAATTGTGCATGATTTTCCCCCTTTAAGGTTATAAAAAAAAAGATTATCTATCTATGTTTTATGGCAACTGTATCTGGAAGGAAATTCAAAACACTTGTAATTTAAATAAAATCAATAAAAAGGGCTATCAAAAATCTGTTTAAGCTCATCTCATGAAAATTTTTTAGAGACATGCTCAGAGTGTCTTTCCCCTTGCCAGAGTATACACAGATTTATTATTTATTCCAAAAACTATTTAAGTTATATCATGTAAAATAGCTACTAGCTCAATCAATATGAATATGACACCCCTAATTGAAAACCCTCAAGCCACCAACACTAAAGTTCACTTAAAAAGAGAACCAGACCTAGAAGATTGCTATTACTTTTTCACATAAGGAAGAAATCCTTCAAGCGATAAAGTTGTGCATGTATTGTCCATCTTAAAGAACATTGGGCAGAACCCCCACTTATTCATTATTTGAAGATCAATAAAGAACATTAAATGATTTAATAAGGGACTATTAACCCTGTATAAATATGTGGGAGTGAAGGAATGACAGAGTGAAATCCTCCAACAATCTGCTACTCTACCATAAACACAATGAGAATATTGACTGGCAAAATTGTCCAAATCAACTTTTTCACAATTCTGAGCATTAACCAAAGGCCTGCAAAAATTTGAGGGATATTTATTCAAGAAAAATGGACAGATCCCAGTAAGAACAGATAGTTTAGTGGCATTTAAATATATCTGCATCCTGTTCTTTAGCTTTGAAGTCATCTTGAATACAAAGATTGTCTAATCACGTAACCTTGTAAACCAGCAGCCTTGAGGCCACTGGAGGAGCAGACAGGACCTGCCATAATCCATCATTTCTAGCAGAACCATGGAAACACCCACTTACTGGACTCATCTTTATATAACCTGACTCAGAACTCATTTGCTATGAATGCCTTTTAATCCTGAGTCTATCTTCATAGAAAACCATCAGCAACAATTATTTAAAGTTGAAGCTGTCTGAGGCAATGATAACTCTTGGGGCAATCAAGAAGCTGGTCAAAAACTATAAAAGGAAGAACTGGGGAAGGAGATATCTATAGGGGTCTTTGAAGAACTCCACCATATTCCTGGGACTCTAGAATGTATTACATATGTTCAAGGATGTGTATGTGCTCAGCAAAGATCTCAAAAGGCCCTAATCGCTTCCCATAGGCTGACCTTATGGCTCTGTACATGCTGGAACAAAAAAAAAAACCAAAAAACACAAAGGCAAAGTTGTAAATTGCCTGCCTGAGCTTTGAAGGCATGCCCAAACACGCACGCAGAGCCCTTTAGCGCACTGGGAAATTTATAGGTTCAAGACATTAAAGGAAATCCCTGACCAATAATTAACTGATCAATGGCTAAATGAGCAGAAATGTCAGTAATCACATATGACAAAGAATACAGACCTTACAGGATTAGTTCAGGACAGTCACTAAACAAATACCACCACAACCAACAACAACAAGCAGTAACACAAAAAACTCCTGAGGGATGACCCGATTTCCATATTTGCTACATTATATTACTAAACTATTTTTTTTAATGAAAAACATGTGACATTAATAAACAAATAAAGATTATGGCCCATACACAGGGAAAATGTGGTAGATAGAAACTGTCCCTGAGAAGTCCACGTAAGACTTAACTAGACACATTTTAAATCAACTACTTTAAGTATGTTCTAACTATTAAAAACAATGTCTAAGGATGAAAAGAAAGCATGAGAATGATGTCTCACCAAATACAGAGCCTCAGTAAAAATAAATTATAGAAAAAAGAACCAAGTAGAAATTCTGGAGTTGAAAATTACAGTAAAAGAATAAGGAAAAACATGTTATGATATTAGACTTGGCCATGATTTTTTGAGGAAGATACCAAAAGCACAAGCAACAAAAGTATAAATAGACCAATGGGACTACCTAAAATTTAAATATTTTTTCTGCATCAAAGGACACAATCAATCAAGGGAAAATGAAGTCACAAGGAACATTAGAAAATACTTTGAGATAAATGAAAAGGAAGAAATAAGGTCTCAGAACGTAGGGAATGCAGCTAAAGCACTTAGAAACTTATAGCTATAAAATACTTACATTAAAAAAAGAAAGAACAGCAACAAAAAAACAAAGCCTCAAATCAAAACTTAACACTCCACCTTAAGAAACAATAAGCAAACTAAACTCAAAGCAAGAAAGTTAAGGAAATGATAAAGATTAGAGGAGAAATTAATGTAACAGAAAATAGAAAAAATAAAGAAAATCAATCAAAGCAAAATCGGTTCTTTGAAGAAAACAAACATAATTGACAAACTTTTAGGTAGACTGACCATGAGAAAAATAGAAGACTGAAATCACTAAAATTAAAAATGAACTGAGTTTTTTTTTTTTTTAATTTTTTTTTTCAACGTTTATTTATTTTTGGGACAGAGAGAGACAGAGCATGAACGGGGGAGGGACAGAGAGAGAGGGAGACACAGAATCCGAAACAAGCTCCAGGCTCTGAGCCATCAGCCCAGAGCCGGACGCGGGGCTCGAACTCACGGACCGCGAGATCGTGACCTGGCTGAAGTCGGACGCTTAACCGACTGCGCCACCCAGGCGCCCCAAGAATGAACTGAGTTTTGACGAAGGTGCCAGAATAACTCAAAGGGGAAAGAATAAACTGTAGGATAGTGCTGGAGAACTGGATATTTGCATACAAAAGAGTGAATTTGAAATCCAATCTCATACCATATACAAAAATTAATTTAAAAATGGTTTGAAGGCTTAAATATGAAAGCTAAAGGTGTAAAACTCTTAAAAGAAAACATAGGTGTAAATATTCACAGCATTGGATTAGGCAATGATCTCTTAGGGACTGACACAAAAGCAAAAGCAAAAAACCAAACCAAAACAAAAGTGATGCCTGGGTGGCTCAGTCGGTTAAGCATCTGACTTCTGCTCAGGTCATGATTTCATGGTCTGTGAGTTCGAGCCCCATGTCAGGCTCTATGCTGACAGTTTAGAGCCTGAAGCCTGTTCCGAATTCTGTGTCTCCTTCTCTCTCAGCCCTCCGCTGCTCCCTCTCTCTGTGCCCTTCTCTGCTCATTCTCTCCCTCTCTCCCTCCCTCCCTCTCTCTCTCTCTCTCTCTCAAAAGTAAACATTAAAAAAATTTAAAAAGAAACAAAGAAAAAAAGAAATACAAAATTGAGATTTCTCAGAATTAAAAACTTTTATGCTTCAAAGTTGAACATCATTAGGAAACACAACCCAGGCTGAAAGAAAGAATTTACAAACCACATATCTGGCAAGGCACTTGCACTCAATATGTAAAGAATATACTCTGCTTATTAATAAAAAGGAATATATAATTAAAATATGACAAAAGGATTTGAGTCGATATTTCTCCAGAGAAGATATACAAATGGTCAAACAAACATACAAAAAATGCTCACCATCAGGAGTCATTAGGAAAGTTGAATTAAAACCACAACGAGATGTTATTGTGCATCCAGGCAATGACAAGTGTTGGAGAGGGTGCAGATCCTCTAGGTCCTTTAGACACTGCTGGTAGGAATGTAAATGGTACAGATGCTTTGCAAAATGGCTTGGTAATTTTTCCAAAAGTTATAGAGAGAGTTAGCATATGATCCAGCAATTCCATTTCTAGGCTTATACCCATAGAGTATATGTCCATACAAGAATTGGTGGGCAGCTGTTCACTGCATCATTATTCATAAGAGCTGAAACGTGGAAACAAACTGTCCATCAATTGACGCACGGACAAACAGAATGTAATATAGCCATGCAACAGAATATTATTCAAACATAAAAATGAATGACGTACCGATCTATGACATAGCAGAAGTGAATTTTAAAAACATTATGCTCAATGAGCTAGGCCAGAAGATCACATACTGTACGATTCTCTTTGTGATTCTGGACCATTCTGAAATGTCCAGAAAAGGCAAATTAATAGAGCCAGAAAGGGTATCAGTGTTTGCCAAAGGCTGGATGAAGATGGAAGAAGTGGATGGAGAGTAACTCTTAATGCATTTAGAGTTCCTTTTTGGGGTGATGGAAATTTTCTGGAATTAGTAGTGATGGTTGTACAACTTTATGAATATACTAATGCCACTGATAAATCACAAATTAAGGCAATGTAACTCATGTATTCAATAGAAAAATGTGCTATAAGTGCTCTTATTTAATCATTATGATCAGATATCAAGAAGTAGTAGTACCTTTGCATAAATGCAACTTAGGGGCGCCTGGTTTAGGCGTCCAACTTCGGATCAGGTCATCATCTCGTGGTTCATGAGTTTGAGCCCCATATTGGGTTCTGTGCTGACAGCTCAAAGCCTGGAACCTGCTTCCGATTCTGTGTCTCCCTCTCCCTCTGCCTCTCCCTGCTCATGCTCTGTCTCTTTCTCTCTCTCTCTCTTGAAAATAAAGAAACATTAAAAAATTTAAAAAGAAAAGTAAACACAGCTTAAATTCTCTAGGCTTCAGATTCCAAATGCATGTCAGGATGGACATTTGTTCTTAAAAAAGAACCTTGTATAAGGCACTTGCACCTCATTAATATAAGTAATCATTAAAAAATATCAAGCTCAAAGACATATCTATGTGCAACTCAGGGTAGAAGGAAACATCTGGACTAGCGGAGCACACGGGCAACAACACCACCTTCTATTCTATAAACTAAAAGGTAAAGGCTTCAGAATGTACACAATGGAAAACAACTTTAAAATTGGTATCATCAACTGGGTCAAAGAAAGTGAATTTATTCTAGGCTTGAATGCTTTAAAGATATTTTAGTTTTTTGTTTCCCTATCTGAGAAGTGTGGGGATGGGGGAGGGTGAAATTGACTTATTCTCCCCTTAGAAATAATAATAAACAGTTTCATAAACTATAATTTATGATCTGCCTTTGCGACACATATATAAAACATCCTCTTAGATTATTTTACTCGAGTTGATGGCTTTATCTCTTTTTATTCCTTGAGTCAGCCCCCTTACTATCTTTCTCCTTCCAGACTGACTTGGATTGCAGCCCTGTCTGTCCCATTTCCTATAATTCTGAGTAACGTCCTGGAAAAAGTTTTAACAATCTGATTTATCTGTTAAATTACTCCAGAGTTATTTTGTTAATTCAAAATGTTCATTATTCAATGCAAAGTTTTGATATTATTGTAATAGACAATTCTAAAGGAGGATTTTTAAACTAGTAATAGAGAACTATAGAAGATTTATTCCATTTCATTCTGAACAATTAAGAATTTGCCATTAAAATGGTTTTTAGTGAAAGACATTGACACAGAGGGAATATTAAATTAAAGACAAAATATAGTGAGGAAATAAAGAAAACCGTGGAAAGACAACTATACTCCAACCTGGGCAAAGATGTTCATTGCAGTGGGCCACAAAATTAAATTATGGCTTTAATTATGGTAAAAAAAATAATTTAGTTAAATTAATTTTTAATTAAAAAAATTGGAATATGTTATATTGTCTAATTATGTCACCTTAGCTAAGGAAGAATAAGATCGAAATGAAAAAAGAATTTCTCCCTGCTTGTAAATTCTTTAAATATGTTTTCTTATTAGTTTTATAGGAGACAATGGGTCACGTAGTTGAAAATGTGTCTTCAGTCTATCAGGTAGTGCAAGTGGCAAAAAACGCCTAAGGGACAAATGAAAATTCACTGCCTCCCTTAATTGCAAGTCAGACGACAGATTGGTTTGACTCGGGGCTTGAACTAGGTACGCAAGATGCATTTTTTGATTTTTTTCTTGTATCGTTTTTATTTTCCTGTGGTCACAGGAAGGCTTCTGGGAGTTCCAAGAGTGAAATCCAGAAACAAAGAGTCTTTCCAGTCAAAATCTCCATTAGTTTTATGAAGCCTGATTAGATGTAGGTCTTTCCACCAGCCACTGCAGCCAGGAGCATGAGATCCGGCTACTCTAGGGAAGGTGTACCCCCATGGGTAAGACTGAAGGAGAGAGAGTCTTCAGGTGAGAAATTAGGAAATTCATATGAAGGTAACACATTTCTGTGTATCTTCCTCTTTAAGTTTTTGAGAACATCGTCCATACTCACAAATATTTCACGCTGTGATACATGCATATTTATTGTTGTTGTTTTTTGCAATGAAATGACATCAAGCCTCATATCTAGAGCAACATGGCACAGAACATGCACACATGTGGAGACAGGGGCGATGAGAGTGACACATGAGGGTTTCAAACCATAATTCCTTGAGCATTGGTATTGATCATTGGGGAAGGGTTTGGATTTCTGCTGGCCATGCAATGTTCTGGTCCTTGATAGATAGGGCATCCCCCAGCTGCAATGTGGATGTTTCTTGCAAATTTGGCCATAGCAAGATTGACAATGGCATTAGGAATGGGACTTTATAAACTAGAAAAACATTTTTTTTAAACCAGTGAAACCAGTTTGAGAAACTAAGCAGGTATACCATATCTTTTTTCTTCAGTTAATATTTGAAATCATAAAAGAATTAAATGTGGGCAAAACATAATAAGAAATAATAAAACATATCCATCAATACTTGAATCTTACTATAGCACAATAGCTGTATGATAAAAGTGGGTTTAATCAAATTGAATTTCAATCAAGGGTAATTACTTATCGAAGTAATACAAGATGGTTATTAAAAGCTGGTTTTGTCAATAGGATGCAAACGTACTAGAAACTCTCACCTCAATATATATGTAAATGTGCAAGTTAAATCCTTTTTTTTTCAAAGTTTATTTATTTATTTTGAGGGGGGGGAGGGGCAAAGAGAGAGAATTCCAAGTGGGCGCCACATTGTCAGCATGGAGACCGACCCAGATGTTGAACTCACGAACTGTGAGATCATGACCTGAGCAGAAACCAAGAATTAGACACTTAATTGACTGAATCACCCAGGCACCCCAATACCAGCTCTGTAGACTACTGATATTTTTACTTTATTTTGGTTTTTTTTAATTTTTTAAAAATCATTTTTATTTATTTTTGAAAGAGAGACAGAGTGTGAGCAGGGGAGGAGCAGAGAGAGAGGGAGACACAGAATCTGAAGCAGGCTCCAGGCCCTGAGCTGTCAGCACAGAGCCCAGCACAGGGCTTGAACCCACGAACCGTGAGATCATGACCTGAGCCAAAGTCGGATGCTCAACCGACTGAGCCACTCGGGCGCCCCAGATATTTTTACTTTAAATTGTGAACTCCCAGAACAAGGCATCCATAGTTGTACCTCTAACCCATAACCAGTGCCTTGACCATCACAAAGGTACAAGAAAGGACTGAACTAAACAGAAATAAGAGTGAACAGCCAAACATGGGTTACTGGTATTTCAAACTTAATAATTGAATCACCCCATTTATTATATATTTTGGTACCTACTACTTCTTATATGTGTTTAAATAAATGATTTGTAATGCTTTTAATGGATACTGAAATAATAAAAGAATTTTACTTGGTCAGACAAATCAGAACTGGCACAAAAAACTCTCTTAGTAAATGTTTATTGAATGAATTCATTTCAAAGTCACCTTGAATCAGGAACGAAATCACTGGATTGTTGAATTCCTGGATACAAACAAGTCAGGCATAAAACAGAGATAGAAGACTTATTACCTTATCCTTGGTCAAAGTTTTGAAATGCCAAAGCAACCACAAACCAAGTCACCTTACAAGGCCATCAATTAGAGGAATGGTAGAACTTGAATTAAAGTTTAATTTTATTTAACGTAATTCTTCTTCATTGAGATGTGAGACATTCATTCACTAGGTATTAAGATCTGGTGCAAATGGGCTCTGTCTCTCTCTGGTTCAATTAAAGCATAGTTGACACACAATGTTACATTACTTTCAGGTGTATAACATAGTGATCCAACAAGTCTGTATGTTATGCTGTGCTCACCACAAGTGTAACTACCATCCGTCAGCATACGACACTATTACAATACCATTGGCTATGTTACCTATGCTGTGCCTTTTATCCCCATGACTTATTCTTTCCGTAACTGCAAACCCATATTTCCTACTTGTCTTCGACCTTTTTTTCCCATTTCTCCACCTGCCTCCCCTCTAACAACCATCTCTCTATTTATGGGTCTGTTTCTGCTTTTGTTTGTTTGTTTCAAATAGAATATTTTAAGAAATGAAACCTCAAGCCTTATCAACCCAATACGTTTCATGGGAGAATAAATTATGAAGTAATTTACCATTTTATACGGAGATGTCTTTATGTGCTGAGCTTCCGTCATAGTTGAAAGATTTTTGTTGCATAAAACGTATATCTATATTTGAGTCTCAGTTCTTCTCAATTTTATTTTGGTTAAACATCAATTTCATCCAGACTAGTGGTCCCCAAGTCTGGTGGATCACCCAAAGCAGATGGAGAGTATTTTTAAAAAATACAGATATTATAGAAATGTCTACAGTGGGGCACCTGAGTGGCTCAGTTGGTTAAATATCTGACTTCAGCTCAAGTCATGATCTTACAGTTGGTGAGTTTGAGCCCTGCATTGGGCTCTCTGCTGTCATCACAGAGCCCACTTTGGATCCTCTGGCCCCCCCTCTCTCTCTGCCCCTCCTCTGCTTGCTTGCTCTCTCTCTTTCTCTCTCTCTCAAAATAAATAATCATTTTTTTAAAGAAAGAATTACAGCTAAGGAAGAGGCTGTCTTCATTTCTCAGAAGTTGTTTGAGTTTGTACTATGTAGTAGCATCCGATACTATAATCCTATTTTATAACAAAAAAGAGACCCAAATGGAATGATATTTCTGCTTTACCAGAGTCATTCTATGATCTCTTCTCCAAAGACCCTTTTCTAGTATATCTGTGTGAGCCCCAGGGTGTCTCTGATGAACCAAACTGAGGACTCCTGATGTGGGTTCAGTTATGAGCCAAGAGTGCTTGCCTAAGATTGTAGTCAAAGATCAGATTTATACCTGGGTTAGTTACAAACTGTCATAATTTTCCTTTCAAAAGCTTAGCTTCTGAGTTGTTTTTGTGTAGACGGTGTTAACTCTTTGACCAGGCAAAGGTGCACGAACCTCTCAATCTCTGATAATGTGTTTTATAGCCATACATAAAATGTTGACTTTGCAGCAAAGCCTGAATCCTAGTAAAGTCCTTCTACTTAATGCACCCAGGAATTTCAGAGTATATTATCAGAAAAAAAAAAGAACCTCACTTAGAATTATTTACAATGTTCATTTCAGAGTAAAATAAAGCTTACATATTATTTATTTCTGCATAAACAAGTTGTATTTTTCTATACTGAAATGCATGAATTATTAGCAAGCTGGGAACTGGATCATTGTTAAGATATCACAGATGATCCAAATAATCTTGTTTCAAATGCCAAACACCATTATAAGCAGATGTACTGGAGCTATTTTCTAGTGTTTGGCTCATCTATATAATGGCAAAGGGGGCCTCCCCTGATGATCATTGTAATCTAGTTTCATTTCAGTGAATTTCCATTCAACCACATCAAACTCCCAACTCCAGAAAAATACTCAATAATTATTCAAGTTAGGATACCAGGGCCTAGGGCATTTATAAATACATGCATGCAGACAAAAATCCCATCTTTTACGATTCATATTAATGCCAACTCGTAATTAAAATGCAAGACATATTCTCAGATGCCCAATTCATCACATTCTTCATCACTACTTTGCCCCATGCATCAGTTGATTATTGATTCCTTTATTGCCTTACTTTCCACATGGGAATCCTAAATCTCAGACTCATTTGGGAAAAAGAAAATCCATCTCTGAATTCAGGTGAGTTACTTGGAAGAAGAAAGTTAACCAAATTCCAATTTCTTTATATGAATATGAAATAGCAAGAAATTTGAATAAGATTGTACTTAAGGCTCTTCCAGTTCTGAAGATATTTAATTCTTTGATTTTTCAGGTTGATTGAAGTCTCGAGATTGATAGAACATATGCAACAAAATTTTTTAATAAAAACAATACTCCTATAATTCAGATAACAAAACATAAATTGCTGTTTCATTCCTGGCATTGTGAATTTCCTCATCTTGTTTTTGTTTCTTTCATATGTTATTCTATTCTTTTTGTTTTATCCTTTTATTTCACTCAAATATTTTAACTTCTATAAGGACCTATGACCTGTTTCTAATGTTTGCAGTAGGTTAAAACTATGCATTGTAAGCATATGTGGCTGCTACGAGATAAAATTACTTCCCATATGCATTTCATTATTTTAATATTTCAGACACTAATGAAATTGTTAGCAAAAATAAATGAATGAGATTGTGTCATTTCGCTTCCATTTGTTTACGGGATTTTACACTGCGGGGACTCAATATAATTTGCTTATACCAGCATAACACAGACTTCTTCACGCACCTTATTATCTTCCTTCCACTTTTGTCCTCCTTAAGTTTCTTCTCCACCAGTTGTTATAATCTCAAGCTAAGAAGAGTTCAAGGAGCAGCCATAATCTGAACATGTTAGGCAGAGGGTCTTGCATTTAAGCAGCCCTCCGTCCAAGATTTTAATAAGTGAAGGAGGAAAATTTAAATGATGGCGATTTGAATATTAAGTTTTCAAAAGCCGTGGAGGCAAAATACAGGTTTTAGTAAGACATGTAAGTTCAAAGAATCATCATTCATCTTAGAAATGTCTACAGTTGAGGGACGGGTTCTCTTCATTTTCTAGAAGTGATTTGAAAGACTTTGTAGTATGTAGTACTGTCCAATACTAGCATCATATTTTATAACAAAAAGGAGACCAAACTGGAATGACATTTCCATTCTACCTGAGTCATTAAATGATGGAAATGATGTTTAGAGAAGTTTCAGGAATAAAATAGCATGACATGGTTCAAATGAAGTGCTTTTCAGTCTGATCCCTCATGTTAATATTCTATTTCTTTCAAATACTTTTTATGTCTCTTTGCATTTTTATGAAGAATTTAAATTATATTCTCAGCAGAGAATGGGCTTACATGTCATGGGGACCTCTTCCCCAGAACCCTCCTAGACCATGCAAAACAAGATATTAGAAAAAAAATGTTCAGTGGCTCTAAAAAGGAGCCATAGTATTTTTAATAATGTACTAACTCAGATTAGCTACCTAAGTTCCCTCAGAGAAAAAAATTTAAATATATATTCCAGTGGTAGTGTATATAATCTAGGCTCCCAGAATCTTTAAAATAAACCAAAAATTGCGTCTCTTCCAAATGATAGTATATCTTATCCATTGACTTCCCCCCTCTCATCCATGAACTCTTGCAATGCAAGTCTAGTCTTACAGAAGGAGAATATCCATGAATATCCACGCTTCTAGTGATATTAGAGTAACTTGTTTCCTTAATTTGTTATACAGACAACTCCCTTTTGAGTAGCCTAGTCTGAGAACAGGGCAATTCCTTATATGCAATTTCTTGCTCAATATAATGGGTCATTCTAAGCTTGGAAGAAGCTGGTTGGTGTTTTTCCATTTATCTCAGGGTGGCAGCTACTTAAACTTGGAAGTGGATTTTACCTCGTAAAGCTCCAGACCACTGGGTACATCTACGTGATCCAATAATGTGGTGGATTTCACAGTGCACAGCTTGATTTTGGTCTTATAAAAAGGTCTCTGGGTGATAGCAATCTGCCAAAGCTGTGACCGAATGGTATTGTTCTGGAACTCTGCACAGAGGTGTCAGCCAATGTAAAATGGCACATTTACCAACCTCTGAGCCATGTGCTGAAATCATATTTTAGGTCTTAAAATGACTGCCATTTTGTTATTGGATTCCATAAAATAGTCTTTCCTCTATTCAGATAGAACCAATATACTTTAGAAACAAGTTAGAAATTACTTCTTGTTTTCCCGTGTAATCACCATTACACTGCAGATAATGCTAGTTTAAAGCCATGAAGCCGATTCTAAATTGTGTTCTTTTTGAGTTTTCATTCTGTGTTCGAATTCATGAATTCATCTTCTCACTACCTTAGGTAGATAAGAAGGAACCTCATTAAACATTCTCCTGCTTCTCCCACATTCCCTAAATGCCAAGTGGCTGTCCGGATGCTGAAATAGTGTATCTGCAGCCGATGGCGTGAACATGGCTAGCAACCTCTTCAATAACATGGTTTCAATTGTAGAGATAACCAGAAGCTAGAAAGAGAGCCGCACACTAGTTGAGGGGCAAAGAAACATCCTCTGGCAGCCGGCGGGAGGGTGCACAGTCCGCCACGCATTATCAGGATTGCTAACGTTTCATGAAGAATAAAGAATTGGCCTGGATATAAGTGAACAAGAAAAGCAACAGTTTTCATTAGCTGAGTGTTTACATTCTACTTTTGGGGAGCACTTGGTCGGCTCTCTACATTTTAGAGTAGATAGTTAACTGTTGCAGGGCTATCCTGGGCATGGCAGGATCCATTGGCAAGGAGTGTGATTGGGAAATTGGCCCCACTTAAGAAGAACGACTCTCAACAAACCAGTATTGTCTGTTTCCATTGCTGTATTTTCTGCCTTAAAGTTATGTTCGACAGGTTTTAAGATGCTAAAAGAACAAAGAAGAAGCTGAGATCATTAGTGCCGATTCAACAAAGACAAAATAATCCATTTGGATATTCTTTCAGTATTCTTAATGTTTAAAGAGGTCATAATCCAATATATGCATATGCAACAAAGTGATGCAATGTCGATGGAAGCCCGTCTTTGAAGAGTCACCTACAAATCACTGGGTAAAGGTGTAAGAATCTTTAGGACCAATTACCACTTGGAAAGCAGCACTCCCTCAAATTGTAGGAGTGGTATTCTCTCATTAACTATGAGAAATCATTAACCACACAAAGTCAGTCTTTTTTTTTTTTTTTTTGACTAACCATTCATCATTTGAAGTCATTAGCTTCCTCATAAAATTGTTAGAAATGCAAAATTATTTTTCAAAAAATCATTAGTTACAGGGCATTGCATTATAAAAGCATGGGTCTATTACTCCATCCTTTTCTGCATAAAAACGTGTCAGATATGCAAGATCATTTATGTTGATAAATAACTTTTTAACGAAGCCCATTGTCTCGTGGTCAGGCTGATATTAGCTGTTCCATTTCAACAGTGATTTTTATGGCAAGTCCATTTTATAGATATGAAAAATCCCGAAATGAAAGAGAGCAAACATCATTTTTCATCCAGCTGAAAACAACATTTGAAAAAGCAGCTTTGTTCCGTGTAATATGTGGCTCGGAGACTTAACTAGAGGCAGCTGCTTTCCTCTGTTTACCAGCGTTTTGTCACTGCCTGGGTTCTATTCACTGAAGATTTGGCTTCCTTTCCTCCCTTCTCTGATTTTTTTTCAAGCTTAAAACAAGTGCCACAGCCACCAGGAGAGAACTTCAAGACTACTGCCTAATGATTTTTCACCCAAGGTGTGTTATGGAAGATAAACATCACACCTATTGTTGGCCTCTGAAATGAGCTATAAAATGTCATTTCTTCTTTTTCTCCCTTTTCTCCAAGTTCCTAAGATCTCGGAATGATTCGAAGCAAATGTTGAAAAATGGATTATATACTACATTCTGTTTGTTTGGTTTTGGTTGATATCTGGATATAGGAGAGTTTGTTAATTTTTAGACACTAGGCCTTGTAATGGGGTCATTGTTTCACTTAATCCTCTGAGGTCTACTGGTAACCTACATTTCCAAACAGGGATTCTGTACTGGTAGAATAACTCCTGTGAGCTCCAGGCCAGTATGCTATGCCCAAATGAGGTGGAGGTGAAGAAATGCCACTCCATTCGCAGTCCCAGCAGGAATCTGCCTCATTGGTTCTGACCGATCACATGCTCATCGCTGAATCAATCACTGTATCCAGGGAGAAGGAAGCGCTCTGGTTGCCCACAGTGGAGTCATGGGCATATCCTAGATTCCTAAGTGGGTTCAATTCTCTGTGTGACATAGGAATAGAGTGACAAAAGTATCGGTCCTTCTGGGGAATGGTGAATAGGGCAGATGCTCAGGGAAGATTTTTAAAGGAATCAGCTGTTGAAGTAGATTCTGAGTAGGACATAGAAATCCAGAAATAGAGGGAATGGCATGAACACATGGCGAGTATTCATGGAAGAGTAGAAGTCAGTTCAGCTATGGCCTTCGGACAAATCTTGTTTTGGTAAGCAGAACATAGCCATGCTCACTCATTTACATAATGCCATGACTATTTTTGTTTAGATTTGAGTAGTTGTGACTGAACTTTTGAATGCCTGCAAATCCTAAAATACTTACTCTCTAGCCCTTTACAGGTAAAGTTTGCCAACCGCCCAACTATAGGGTAAATTTTGGAAGTAACATGTGATTCATCTGGAAGAATTGTATGTGCACAATAAGAGTTGAGAAGACTGCCTTTGGTGTTAAAATCAATGGAAAACCATTGTAAGATATTGAGAAGCAGATGATATGATTAGAACTGAGCCTCACTGATGTGAATCTGGCAAGAGCGTATAGAATGCACTGGAGAGAGGAAGTGCTTTAGCACAAACTTCAACATGCAGAATTACTGAAGAGCTTGGGCCCAAGCAGATTTCCAACCGCAGCTCAGAGTTGCTACTTCAGAAATGAGGAATCCGTACATATAACTTATTCGCAGGCCATTCTTATTCTGCTAGTTCATCAAGTCCAGACTTTTTAAAAGATTGAACCAAATTTCTAAGAAATGGATAACCAATCTTAAGATTGCTACAGTAGCTCCTGTGAAAGATGGCGGCATCTCACTAGAGTGGCCCGCAGGCTTGGTTCTACTGTTTATAGAGCCATGGTTAGAACTCCAGTGGAGACACCCAGTCTCTTGCACACTCCCCTTTTCTCCCAACCCCAGGATCCATCCCTTCCACAAAGGGTCTCTTGAGCATATGGACACCCAAGGTCATGTTGCACATGCATCCCCTCTTCCAAAAGCCATGTCAAGTATGCAGTGTGTCCTTGGGAAAACAACCCAGGAAAGTAGGCTTGGGGTCATTTGGGCAAGGTAGTCTAGGGTCCTTGGTACCTTCATCATGATCTGGAATGGGACATGCAAACTTCATGTGGGAAAATTTTCTTGGTCTTTGTAACTTTCCATCTTTTGGCAAGTTTTGTGTCCAGAGGAAGGCCAGAGTAGAACCTCCTGCGATGTGAGACGGGGGCCCTGATTACCTGGTCTAAAGGTAGGGCTGAGAAAGGGAATAGCGAAGAGATGATGTGTTTTTAAGATACTGCTCTGGTAAAATTGGAGGGCTCAGTAGCTATTTTAATATAGGATCTCATGAAAAGGAGAGTGAGTCGAGGGTAACGTTTTCAGATCTTCGAAATGGAGAAAGTATGTTGTCTTAAAATAAAACAGAAAGTCAGGAAACATGTAGGGAGAAATCATGGGCTTGGTTTAGGTATCTTATAAATGAGGAATAAGAATGAAATCTAAGTGGTAATGACTTGTAAGGGTTGATAAATAAGGAAGAGATATAGTACAAAGTATACAATATAGTGTTAAGAGAATAATCCTTTTGACTCCTTTACTTATGGATAAATTTAAATAAGTTTTAATTTTACCAGTCCTTTATTTATTATTTAGACTATCTTAAATAGAGAAATTACCAGTTGTCAATTACTTGGCAACACAGGTAAATATTGCACAGAAAGGCAACATAAATGCCTCAACATTTATAAATGTTTGAATACTTCCCTTTATTTTGTAGTTTTCAGCTGATGCGTCTGTGCCCTATAATTTTCTAAAAGTTAACAATGGATTCATTTTTAAAGGTGAGTAGTACGTTTTGTTTTGTTTTATAAAATTATGGACTCACAGATTTAACAGATAAGATTATCGGATATGTTTTAATTCACTGCAATTATCTTTACTGCTATTCAAGTTATCCCACTTGTGGCCAGAGGGAAATTCTTTGCATTGGCCCCTGAGTCATTGGTCATGACCCCCATCATCTTTAATAGCTTCCTTGCTATCAAAACAGTTTGCACTTTTTTCATTTCAGAACTGGATTTAGGAATTTCTCCAAAGATCCTTGAGTCATTTTAAAGAGATGTGCTCTTTAGAGATTATAATAGAGATAAGAATAGTACTTCTTGCTTCTGGGCTGCTGATTACCATTAGTCTCCTTCCTGTGGCCAGTCCAACAGAGTTCATATTTTTAAAAGGGAAAATTTATAGTAATTTCATGCAAACACTTCCAATTCGATATGGTTTTTACTCAATCTCGTCAGTCTTTCCATATGTTCCTTCTCTCAAGCCAAAAATCCCAGTTGTCAAAGACACCAATATTCCCTTACTTCATCCCCCAAAACACCCATCATAGGCCAGAATGACACGATTTCCTCCTTCACCAACACAACAGCGTGTTAAAAAGTGGGAGGCTTTTGTTTGATTGGTTGGGTTGAATCTGTTCTTCTTTCAATTTCGGGGTAAATGTCATCAGGGTGTCTAGTGAAATTATAGTGTTAAAGTCATTTGGGAATAATTCCATCTTGTGGGGTTATGACAACTACCTTTATATATAGTTAGGTTCTCTCATTTCATTTTTCTTCCAAGTTTGATTGACAATTTATTGTGTGTTGTTAATTTATTAATCTGTATTTTTTAATAAATCAAAGATACCACAGAGTTATAGAATCAGGTTTTAAAAAGTTATATTGAGAAGAGTCTAGCTTCGGTTTCTGTCTCCTTCAAACTCTTTACCAGATTATTACATTTTATGTTGTTGTTTATCCTTTCATTTTTTAAAAATAGGAGCAAATATAGATATATTTTCTATACTTTCTTAAATGTTTTTTGTTTATTTTTGAGACAGAGAGAGACAGAGCATGAACAGGGGAGGGGTAGAGAGAGAGGGAGACACAGAATCTGAAGCAGGCTCCAGGCTCTGAGCTGTCAGCACAGAGCCTGACGCGGGGCTCAAACTCACGGAGTGTGAGATCATGACCTGAGCCGAGGCCGGACCCCCAACCGACTGAGCCACCCAGGCGCCCCTATTTTCTATATTTTCTAATCTCACTCATAGAATAAATGTAGCTCACTGTATGTTTTCTTTTCATTTTGCTTTTCCCCTCACTTATTTCTGTATCCTGCTGATCACTTCACAGTATTTTATAAAATTATTTCCCATTTTTTTTATAGCTACATAGTGCTCCAATATGTAAATGTACCAGTTTATTCAACTGGTCTTTTATTGACAGATATTTAGGTAGCACATAACAGACATTCCAAAAGTATTTATTGAATAATGGTTTCGATGCTGGTCTTTGGGCCTGTGATTATGTAAATATCTCATGTATTTTTCTGTTATTTTCCTGAAAATTTAAAATAGACGAAGATTCTTTTCCTTCACTGATATCCTAGAAAGAGCATAGGATATTTTTATGACCAAATCGGACAATGCACACGTGAAAATTAAGAGTTTTTTTTTTTTTAAGTAAAAAGCAATATTAAGTCTTTACATAAATGTTTTGAGAGTAGTGGTTATATGATGATTTTCAGTAACAGTTCCCTTTCAGTTAACTTGGACATTTAAATGCTGTTTGTATTTTCCTCCTCAACTATATTACCATATTATAGCTTATAAAATAATCAGCTTTATTGTTTTCAGTATGTTCTTTATATGCTGATAGAAAAATATATAGACAGCTGAAGAATTTATAATTTATGAACAATTGCAATTTCCTTAAATTTATTGACCTGTTTGCCTGAGCTTTTAAAGCTGATATTGGATATAAATGATATAGTAGCCTTGTATTTTGCGCTTTGATTCACTAGAATACAATGGAAAGTTGCTCTCTGATCATGCCTAGTTCATCAGGAGCTAGAAGGACAGTGATAGCTCATCAAATACAATACTGCCATTTGTAGCCCCCACATGTGAGACCCTGGCCTAGGACCCAAGGGATATCCAATGAGGCTTTTGCCAATGAACCATCCACGAGAGAAAATAATGAGAGCAGAGTGAGGGAGCATTCCTAGGACAACCTCAATTTCTCCACTAGTAGGAGGATAATCCTTGGATTACACCAGGTTTTATACAGTGTAAATGGATGCAAGATATGTGTTATAGGTTCTAGAATCATTAGTGAAATGTTTTATCTGTAAAACTAATGTCATAAAGACAGTTCACTTTGATGTTTCTTTTTTTTTTCTTTTTTTTTTTAATTTTTTTTTTTTCAACGTTTATCCATTTTTGGGACAGAGAGAGACAGAGCATGAACAGGGGAGGGGCAGAGAGAGAGGGAGACACAGAATCGGAAACAGGCTCCAGGCTCTGAGCCATCAGCTCAGAGCCTGACGCGGGGCTCGAACTCACGGAGCGCGAGATCGTGACCTGGCTGAAGTCGGACACTTAACCGACTGCGCCACCCAGGCGCCCCACACTTTGATGTTTCTTAAGTGTTCTCTGAACCCTTCAACAGAGCTTATATATATATATATATATATATATATATATATATACACACACACACACACATATATATATAAGAAATGTTAATATATATATTATATATATATAATATATATACAATATATATTATATATATATATAAGAGATGTTAATGAATTGACATATTCCCATCTCAGATACTCAGGGGACACTGATGTGTCTGGCTTGTTCTTCTGTCAGAGGGTGGCCCTATCGAAATGAAAATGTCACAGGATTTGCTAACAGCCATTTCTGAACTTACATGCTGTATCTGTTATCACCATCTATGGGTCCTTGGGCAATCTGCTCAGTCTTCTTGAAGTAAAAAGGAAAGAAACACTTATTTTCGTAATATCTAATAGACTAGAGTACATATCTAAAGAACACTTCACAGTGACTTGCTAATCAACGAAGTTAGTTTCATCCTTCTTTGATTCATTCTTTACACTTCATCTATTTAGAGTATTTTTTTTTTCCAGCACAAGATAGGATACTTTTCTAATTTAGCTCATTTTTTTTTCTCATATATCTTTTCAGGGTTTTGCAAGTCTACACATTTATTAGCACGACATGATAGCTACTGCCCAGCACCTCCCATTGAATACCTTCCTTGTGTTTTTCTCTAGATGCTCTTTATGGCTCTTTGAGTCTCTCCCCTTATTTTCCTATGCCCAGCAATCCTAAGAACCTGGCCAATGGTAACCAATTAAATTCAGTTGTAGAATAGGGGCAAGAGTATTTTCCTTTTGCAGCTATGTGAACTTGAACTTGACTTGTTTCACATCTGTAGGAGCCAGTTTGTTATTACTCTTAGCTTGGACTCCTATCATTTTGGGCCTGGGTTTTCACAAGTCTTTCTGTTAGTTGTCCAGCTTCCAATCAGCTTGCCTTCAAGCCTGCTTTTCCTGTAATTCAGACTAATACACTAATGCATCCATGAAGTCAACTGCCCAAGAAGATGATTGGACGTTGTAAAACCTCTTCCTGTTCAACACTCCGTCCCGCATTGATTCGGCTTCTGCTTGGCTTTCAACAATTGGCCTGACCACTTAGATTTGGCAGCTGTAACTAGTTTTCCATTTAAGTCTCTCAGCCTTTGCCTTAAAGGTTCTGGCTTGAATATGACCTAGATCTTTCCAGAAATTTAACTTTTTTTCCTGCATCTGTGAACAAGGTAATATAAAGTAGCTTGAATCCCAGTTCTATCACATATTTTCTATATGAACTGCACAGAATAGCCTTCACTCCATAGGCCATATGTGACTGTTAATGTTATGTGTCAACTTGGCTAGGCCGTTGTACCTAGATATTTGATCAAATGCTATTACAGATATTTTTGTGAAAGTATTTTTTTGGATGAGGATTAACATTTCGATCAGTAGAATCTGAGTAAAGCAGATGACCCTTCATAATAGTGGGCCTTATCCAATCAGTTGAAGGCTTAAAGAGAAAAGATTGACCTTCTCCCCTCAAAGAGGGAATTCTGCCAGCCAACTGCCTTCACTCAGACTGTTAACTCTTCCCTGGGTCTCCAGCTTACCTGCAAATTTTGGGCTTGCCATCCTTTACAATCATATAGATACAGAGAGAGAGAGAGAGAGAGAGAGGGAGAGAGGGAGAGAGGGAGAGAGAGGGAGAGAAGGACCTTATTAGTTCTGTTTTTCTAGAGAACCCTAATATACCACAGTTTTTTTTCTCTTTTGGTAAAATGGAAATAATAACCATACCTAACTCCTAAATTTATAATGATAATTAAGGAGCTTAACATAGTGCTTGGCACATAATACGTACTTAATAAATGCTGATTTTTCTAATTATTACTTAGTTCCTTTCTTAACTTGATCCCTTGGATCATGCTTTTCCCTCTCCGTGGTTGCCATTCTCAATCATCTCACCTGGAAAACTCCTCCAAGGATTCAATCCAAATGCTATCTCTCATGGGAAGCCTGCCTAGAAGTCCCTCAGGCATGGTTATTTATGTCTACAACACACGCTATAGCTTACCAAGCTGTAATTTATCTGCCTAAGTATAGTCTCCAAGAAAAGGCTGCAAATGTCTCAAAGTTCAAAGGTCAAAGACTTTCATTTTTATATATCTGGCACCAGGCTCAAATCCTGGCAATATTTGCTTCCCAATAACTATTCCCTGAATGAGTATGAGGCGATGCCTTTACTTCCTGTATTAGGAATAGAGGCTTTCTGTCAAACCCACGTTTCTGTGTGTGAGGGCAGATGTGTTGATTCACGAGACTGTTGTTTTTCAGGTATCTGTCAAGGAGGGTGCCATTTGCTTCATTTTCAGCATTCGGGGGGGGCAAATGGTTGATTGGTGGAGGTAAGAGAGACATACAAATAAGTGAGGCTTAGCGTAACACTTCCATTTGGAAACCATGGGAAAATGATATCAAAATCTGGAGGGGGAAGTTATTTTTTTCTGCCTGGGTGAATCAGGGACAATTTTTTCATAAGAAATAACATAGAAGTTTTAGTCTGGAAGGAAAGGCAAGTTTGGAGGAGAAAGTCATTCCAGGTAGAAGGAACAGAGATTAATGTGGTCAGATATGTTTGAAGAATGATGAGTTGTCCCCATGGGGGGTGGCATAAGGAAAGTGGAGGGGCAGCCGGAGATAAAAGATGGAGAAGGGAAGGACCATTTTACCAAGAGGATGGAACACTAGAACGGTAGCCTCAGGACTTGAAACCTCATTCAGGGACAATGAAATCTCACTGCATTTTCTCAGTGGATGCCAAGTGTTTAGGTCAATGCGTAACACTTAGATTTTTAACAGGAATGTGATAGCATTACAAGCCGAGAACGAAGGAATTGGGACTTTGGGAGACAGTGGCAATGGAGGGGTGGAAAAGAAGAGTTCAACCTGGGGAGCCAGTTTGTCCTGCTGTAAACTGGGATGTAAAATGATGAGGGAAACAAAGCCAAAAGGATTAAATCCAGATAAAATTAAATCTCCTTATAACCTGCAGCCCATTGACAAATACTTGAGGCAGGAGGAGTCAGACATTTTCCAGGAACTCCCAACTGGGAGTTCGTACTTAATATTCATACTTTGCTAGGGGAAAAAACAACCTTAGTGGGATAATCCTCCAGGATCCCGAGTCGTCTTTCGCGTATGAAAATCCTTTTGGAAACTTCCCCTTGACTTTACCTCCCTCGACTCCCAAGTATATAATCAGTCCCTCCTCACAATCCCAGGGAGGCTCTTTCTACCCATGGGTCCATGGGTCCTGTCCCTGTGCTTTAATGAAACCACCTTTTCACACTAAAGACATCTCAAGAATTCTTTCTTGGCCTTTGTCTCCAACCCCAACATTTCCACATCACAAAAGAAGCAAGAAAAGCAAATATTAAAAAAAAAAAAAAAGAAAAAAGAAAATATTGTCCAGTGATTCCCAAATAACCTTTTTGAACTCCCAAATAGTATTTAACACAGCACGCTTACTATGTGTCAGGCACTGTTCTAAGTGCTTTAAATGTGTCTACTCAGTTATTCCTTAGAAACAATTTTATTGTCCCCTGTTTTACAGATAAAAAAAAAATGGAGACAACAGAGAAATTAAGTAACTTACCCAAGTTACACAGCAGGTGACTCATAGAGCTGCTACCCGATACAACTTTTCACTCTTTTACCTATTAGGATACTTACTAGATGCAGTGGGCAGCTGGGCAGCACCTCTTTAAATAGTGCTGCTTGAAAATAAGAAGAGGAACGAAACATACATCATTTTCCCTTTGCCTTACTTTGTACTCCTCAGTTGCAAACAACTTCTTCCCCCTTCTCTAAAAAGCACACTTCAGAAAGTATCTCGGAAGCCAGAGACAAGTCAAACTCTGTATGAGCAATTGTTCCACCAAGGGGAGAGTGCCTGCCTGCAATTCTTTGCAATCCTCGAGAGCAAGCCATCCTGAACAGGTAATGACTCCATAGTGCAAAGGAGCCCAACCACTCCCTCCCTGCGACTCGCATTCTAGAATACAGAAGAGAATTCAATATGTCTTACCAGGTTATTACAAAAGAAACCGGCTGTTGCCTAGCTCATTATAGGGCAGCTGAGGACGGGTTTTAAACACAATAAAACAAAATAATGTGTACCTTTACTTTTAGTGACAAGAAAACTTTTTCTTGCTTTGTTCTTTGATATCAAGCTGTAGGTATGTCTGCCACGGCTCGTCGTCTGATTTGGAGACCCTATCTGCTCACGTAGGCTTCTCTTGGACACGGAGAAAATCAAGTCCTAAATTGGAAACACTTGGAACAAGAAATAGGTACTTCTGCAACAAAGGCAGTATTTATTGTATTTTTCGTTTTCTTTCTTTAAATTTTTTTTCAAAAATGTTTATTTGTTTTTGAGAGACAGTGAGAGACAGAGCACGGGCAAAGGAGGGGCAGAGAGACGGGGAGACTCAGAATCCGAAGTAAGCAGGCTCCAGGCTCTGAGCTGTCAGCACAGAGGGGGACACGGGGCTCAAACCCACAAACCGTGAGATCATGACCTGAGCCAAAGTCAGACACTTAACAGACTGAGCCACCCAGGTGCCTCTAATTTTTTTTTTATGTTTATTCATAAACAGCTCTGAGCTGACAGCACAGAGCCCGATGAGGGGCTTGAACCCATGAACCGCTGTACCATCACCTGAGCCGAAGTCGGACAATCAACCGACTGAGCCAACCAGGCGCCCCTATTTCTCGTTTTCTTAACAAGACCACGTCTTCTCTAAATTTTGTTTTCAAGAGTTCTTACTGATGGTGATGCGTCTCTGCTCATGAATGAAGCAACACTATAAGCAGAGCAGTATAATGATGCCACTCTGCAATCCAGCTTTTCTTTCTTTATTCGCTCATTCGCCATTTTTTTTTTTTCTTTAGGGCCTAATCTATGCCATTTGCCCACTATCATAGATAGTGGGCGTTACGGGATATATGTACGTTCATGAGATGGTTCCTGCCTTGAAAAAGTTTAAGCCACCTAGACAAAAAATTCATATGCATGTGCTTCAACACAAAGGAAAGTCTGATGGTGTCTCAGAAGAAAAATAATCTTTAGGGAGGCTATAGGAAGAGGGCGTTGGGTAAGGGGAGATTTTTCTGTGCCTGCAGGTGAGCTAAATATTTAGTCAGGGCGGGGATGTATCACTCCATAGGAAGGTCTAGAATTTTCTCTGCGGACTTGGCGGATATGCGATCCATGTTTAGAAAGGCTTCATTTCCCACCATCTTTTTCCACATTGTCTTTGCCCCTGGCTCCCATTCTAACACAGCCCAACCAGTTGTGACACGGGTGCGTTCTGCTGAATAAGGACAAGGCTTAAATCAGATGCAAATTTCTTAATGCTTCCTTTCCACTTACTTACACTTGCCATTTATATGCAAATGTCAGTCTTCTCTCCGCTCCCCTTGTAACCCTTCTCCCCCCTCCAGCTTTGCCCTAAAGGGGCTCTAGGCAATGGAGAATTGTGTTTGTTTCAATCTAGAGCCATTCGTAACTATTTGTCCACTCAGTAACTCAAAAACCAAATGTCTCAGATCATAATTCTTCAGGAAACAGCTCTCCATAAAAATGTGTATCAGAGTCTGGGTGATAATGTAATCATAAACTATGGGTGTTAGTCAAAGTGCTTACAGGTAAATTTCCTGGCCATATTCCCACATCCATGAAACATGATCGTTTTTCAAAACCTGATGCCTTTGGCAGAAATGTGCACGGGAGGATTACTAACAGGCTTGTTTAGCACGTACAAAACCCAATCAGGACATTTCACTAATATATGCATCTGCATTGATTTTTCTGTTTTTTCTTCTGTGTTTATTTCTGATGAAATCTGTCCTGTCTGCTCAGAGGATAGAAGCTGAGCACTGCATTATTCGTAGCAGCTTAGGAGTGAAATAAACGCTTGTCTAATACTGTACGGCTCAATGCCCCTGTGTCATATCTATGCATGCCATAAAAGCAGTGATAAACATGATATATTTTTATGACTCTGAATGCTCTATGTGTCAATAAAATATTTTTTAAACTGGATGAAGGCTGCAGTGAACCTGCCTCCCTCCCGAAGCGCGGAGTCCCAGCGTCCCGGATCTGATTCAGCCCGGATGGCAGACTCATCAATCGTCTGTGATGAAATTAGGTGCCTACTGCTGGTGGCATATGCAATGTTTTAGTCTTAATGGTCTAAGAGTTTTTTTCCCTGATACACATTGAGAAACACTTCCCTTGCTTCTCGTTGGGGAAATGGATCACAGCTATAATCGACCAGAGGAGCTAAATGACCTTTCCTTATTTGAAATGCCCTGGGATTTTACAAGAGGAAAAGATCCATAGATGCGGGGGAAACTGCAGTGTAAACTTTTCAAAGGCACTCTAATAGGCTGCTTTTAAAAAATAATTTAAATGTGGAGGAGCCCCTTTCCAGAACGCTTACACTGACTGAAGATATCTTCCAAACTTTGGAGGCACAGTATTATTTATTCTGTGACAAAGGACAAGTACAAGATGTCGTCAGTAGTATTACCTACAGCCACACCCTGCTTTATTTTGTAAATATTTATTTATTTACTTATTTATTTATGAGAGAGAGAGAGAGAGAACGAGCAGGGAAGAGGCCAAGAGAGAGGGAGAGAGAGAATCCCAAGCAGGCTCCAAGCTCAGCGAGGAGCTTGAAGCAGGGCTTGACACGGGGCTTGATCTCACCACCATGAGATAATGACCTGAGCCAAAATCAGGAGTTGGAGGCTTACCCCTTGGAGCCACCCAGGTGCCCCCCTACATAGTATTTTATATTTGCGAAAGTCTGTCACATTTAGTTCTTGCAATAACCCTTAGAAGAATGAGTTATGTGCTATTCTATAAACACTATAAATAATAGTGTTGGGGGTACAGCAGGTTAGAATTGGTCAGACCAGGATGGATCTTTCTGTTATCCCACATTGTCTCCCCAGTATTTTCTTAGGAGTAGCCGTGAACCACTCTATAATGAAAGCAGGAAAATGAATAAGGAAGCAAGTTTTATTTGTTTTTTTAAGGATAAAAAATTTTTAAGTTTATTTATTTATTTTGAGAGAGAGAGAGAGAGAGAGAAAGTGCACCTGTGAGCGAGAGCAGGGGAGGGGCAGAGGGAGGAGAGAGAATTCCAAGCAGGCTCTGAAATGTCAGTGCAGAGCTGGACACGGAGCTTGAACTTTCGACCCTGAGATCATGACCTGAGTGGAATTTCAAGAGCTGGATACTTAAACCTCTGACCCACCCAGGCACCCCACGCACAGTACTTTCTTTCTATTTGCTAAAGGATGTTACATTTAGTTCCTGCAATAACCTTTAGAAGAATGAGTTATGTCTTATCCTTTTTCTAGTACATAGAGCTTTAGAAAGTTTACATAGCAGGGGCGCCTGGGTGGCTCAGTCGGTTAAACCTCCGACTTCGGCTCAGGTCATGATCTCATGGTTTGTGGGTTCGAGCCCCACGTTGGGTCTGTGCTGACAGTTCAGAGCCTGGCGCCTGCTTGCTTCAGATTCCGTGTCTCCCTCTCTCTACCTCCTCTCCTGCTCATGCCTTGTCTCCCTCTGTCTCTCAAAAATAAATAAATGCTAGAAACTTCACAAAGCAAATAAGTAATAGTGTTGGGGCTAGGGCATGTTAGAATTGGTTAGACCAGGATGGGTCTTGTTATATCACATTGTCTCCCCAGTATTTTATTAGGAGTAGCCGTGAGCCATTCTACAGTGAAAGTGGGACAAAGAATAAGAAAGCAAATTTTATTTATTTTTATTTTTTTATTTATTTTGAGAGAGAGAGAGCGCACAAGCGAGTGCGAGCAGGGGGTAGGGGCAGAGAGAGAGGAGAGAGAATTCCAAGGAGGTTCTGTGAACTGTCAGTACAAAGCCAGACATGCGGGCTTGAACTCAGAAACCTGTGAGATCTTGAACTGAGCGGAAATCAGGAGCTTAGCCGGCTTAACCGCTTAACCAACCGAGCCTCCCAGGCTCCCCAAGAAAGCAAATTTTAAATGGTACCGTAATCAGAGATACGGCCATACCTTCCCCTCTTCACAAATAAAGGTTAACAACAGACCTCCGGTCACGCTTTTGAAATGCCTGATGAGGAGGACGTCTTCATCTTGAAACTTGCAAGTTTCCAAAATTGGCTGAATAAGAACATTTTTTTCTGCATTGAATGTAAAATGTGTATATTTTAAGTTTCCCTTAGTTAACCCGGTATCTGGGTTTTGTTACTGGGGCTTTGAACTAATATTCATTTACTCTTTATTATCACTGGTATACAATTCTAGGCCCTGGTCTGGCACTTTACATCTATTACCAGCTTAGAGGGTCCACACAACTTCATGAGTCAATCCACTTTCCCATAGCATTCTCCAGTCACCTTTCAGAGGGAAAGGAAAACCTCCAGTTCTCTGGGATGGTGCTCATTAGCATAGGGCTCTACATTGCAAATCTCCGCGGAATTGCTGGTATTTACATACTGATTTGACATGCATTAGAATTTTCAGGATGGGCACTCTAAAATGTGAGCCCACTGAACACAGGAACTTGAGTCAAATGCATAATGTTAACGTTGCTTTTCCGTCCAATTGCATAGCGTTTTGGTTAAAAGTTAAGTTGACACAAATCTGCCGATCCCCACTTTTTATGAGAGGCAAATGCCAAGTACATCTCAAGTGAACATTGACATATGACAAATGGATAAGAAATCAATGCTAATAGGCCTTTACGGAGGTACTCACATGAGAGCAAACGAAATTTTATAAGAAATGAGGTAGATTTTAAGTTCTGGCTCTCTCTGTTTCCTCCTAGATGATATTCTGCTTTCATCCCGTTGTGCAATGATTCCCTTTTTGAAAGTAAGACAGCTTAGCAATAATAGCATCCATTGCCCAAGTGTGCCTAAACTTCTCTACGTTGTGATATATTTAATGTCATTTGTAGATATATTGAATTTACTTCTTTATTGACAACACATTCAAAGATAAAGGAACCAAGGACTTGACTCGGACCTCAAAGAGTCTCATAGTGTGACAAATCAGTAATAAGATCATGGCTTGTTAATTATAGAATTTAGATCTTTTTAACTTTGGGGCCCTGATCTTTCACAGTGGCTGGAGTTTTGACAGCTCTCACATGAGTGAATATGCCAGGAATGTTCAAGATGTCCTCAAAATAAGAGACGCCATTAAATCAAAGAAAAGTTTTAGGGCATGACATATTCTGGAAAGTCCCTAACTACAGACTTGATCAAATATTTGATTTTTCTGAAACTATTTCCTCAGATAATGAGAGTAAAACATTTAGTACGGTGTTTAGGATGTGATGTGTATATGTTAAGCACCAGGATACCGTGGATATTATTCTTAATTTGCTTTTCTTTCTCATTAGCACCATGGAATATCGGCAAGGTCATGGATCTTTTTGTCAGAGATCAGGATTCATGTACTAGCTCTGCAATTTTTGTGTGAGTCCAGAAAACTCACTTATCTTCCCAGAATCTCTGTGCTTTCATCTAAAAATTGAAGACAATAGTATAGTATTTAGGGATAATAGTAGAACCAAGTACGTTGTAGATCATAAAAATACTCAATAATAATGGAAGTTATGATAGTACCTATTATATCACAATGTAAGCTTATAAATATACAGTCTGTAGAGATACAAATTATATAACCTATGTATAATATGTGCTATAATGTATAATTGAGATATATGTCATAAATATATTATTTATTATTGTTATTCTTATGATTCATATTTATGAATGGACACATTTAACCATATATTTTTGCCAACAAACTATTTCTGATCTTATTTTAAACTGTAGAGCAATTAGCAAAGTGGTCACAGAAACAAATCTTTACCAAAAAGAGGAGTAAAGACCAAAGTAGATTAAAAAAACCCAGTGATGAATGAATATCAACCTCTGAATGAAAAAGAAAGAAAAGAAAAGGGCTCCCTGAGGAGATTACCTGTGCATCACCCTTCTTTAACTACATTATATTCTCCATTCTGCCTCCTTAGTGGATTGAAAACCAATCTTAATGGTTCTGTATTTAGTCATTGATAAAAGGGTAGAAACATAATACTTTTCTTTTTTTCTCAGTGGAAACCCCCCTCCCTCCCAGGGAGATCACTGGGGGTGTTAGAGAAAGGACAATACTATTAACCATTACATTGTGCATGTCTATAGTTATTATTGTTTTCGAAATCAACATTCTTTATTTTAGCAAGAGCCACACCAGGTCGCCCACTGTCTTCTATCCTTCTGGTTTATACTAACCACTGGTGATAGTGATGCTCTGAGCTATAGTCCGGAACGTTTTGTTTCCCAAAGTTCTGTATTAGTAGCCTAGCTGATCTGAAACTCTGTTAACACCAAGCCATTTTGGATTAGGCATATTTAACAGCAAAAAATTGTAACCAGCTGTTTTTCACCTCATCCCAATGCTTTAGTAATAATATTAATAATAATAATAATAATAATAATAATAGATAACACACACTGAGCGGGTTTTCTATGACAAAAACTTTAATGGATTAGTGGTATTTTATAAATGGGGGAACCGAAGTCCAGAAAGACTGAGAAACCCACTGAGAAGCACTCGGCTGGCGTACATCATAAGTTGGATTTGAACGCAGGCAACCTGAATTCAGAGTATAAGCTAATCATTTTTATAATGCATGGTATTACATTGCTCATAGGTCCTGTATCCCCAAAACAGAGAGAGAAGATGAAGTAGATTGCATAAAAATACAGAGCAAACGCTCTGGAAAGCTGGGATTTAAACTCGGCAATCTTAATCTTTACATTAAGGATTCTTGATTTGGAGATGAGGACACAATTAGTGAGAGATATGATTTCACATAATTCCATTTTTCTATTAGCTATGTAAGTACAAACTGAAAGGATTTCTCACCACTGATACTTCTCGCCGCTGTTTGCCTTGCAAACACATGGAATTAGCAATTAGCAGTTTACAGTCCCGATGCTTTACTTTCACTGTCATCTGAGCTTTTTCTCAACTTAGTACTGTAAAAACCTGCCAAGCCCTAACCAGCTTTGAGCGATAGAGCACAGCACTTGGGGAAACAGCTGACGTGATGAGCGGATCTGGTCTGTGCACGTGTCAGCCTGTCTCCAGCGTGTTAAAGTGGCTAGCCTGGGTCCACAAGTTTAAGTTTGTTTGTGTGACTCGTGAAAGCACCCTGGCCTCCATAACGGGCCATTTTGTCTTCAGAAGGAGATGTTGAAGGCTTCATGGCTAATTCAGGTACTGGGGAGTGAAGAACCTGGCCTTGTGCAAAGACGGAGTTCTGGCTATTGCCCTCAGATTCCAGGAGGTTCCGTACGTTGTATCTGATAGGAGCGCATTTGTTTAAGACAGAGGCTTTTACCGGATCTTAGGGTGCAGACAGTTGTGCCTGATAGACTTGGGGTGGGAGCGGCCCGTAATAGAAAGTGCAATCGTGATTTCGGTCACACGGTAGTAATTGATCTTGAGACTGAGTTCAACCATGCAGGCAATTAATCAATACCTTCATAATGAAGCCCCAAGAAAAACTCTGGACATTAAAGACTCAGTGAGATCCCCTGGCTAGCAATACTCTGAGTACTGTCACACATCAGTGCTGGCAGGATAATACCTCCTGAACATTTGTGTTTGGTACCCTCCCGGACTCTGCCCTGTGCACGCCTTCCTTTGGTTGATTTTAATCTATGCCCTGTCCCTGTAAAAGAACATAACTACCTATAACAGCTTTTAGTGTGTTCTGTGAGTCTTCCTAGGAAATTAGGAAAACTAGAGGTCATTTGGGGAACTCTCTGAACTTGAAGTCAGTGTCAAAAGTGAGGGCAGTCTTGGTAACTGTGACCTCAGTTTTTCAGAGTAGTTAATTGTGGATAGAAACACAGTATCTTCACAAGAAAGAGAGGGAAAGAGAGAGACAAAGAGGGGAAGAGAGAGGGAGGGAGAGGGACAGGGAGGAAGAGGGGGAGAGAGAGACAGAGGGAAAGAGAGGAAGAGACAGGGGGAGAGAGAGGAGGGAGAAGGACAGAAAAGGAGAGGCAGAGAGGGAAAGGGAGAGAGACACAGAGGGAAAGAAAGGAAGAGAGAGAGAGAGAGAGAGAGAAAGAGAGAGAGAGAGAATATCTGGCTTTGAAGTGTTTGATTATGTCCAGACCATGGGTCTGCTCCATGCTGGTTATGTCTCCTTGGACAATTTATTTCAACTCCATGATTTTACATCTACTAATATGGGAGTTGAATACAACATACCCGGCAAGATTGCTGTGAGCATCAACAGAACTTATTTACAGGATATTCTCAGCATGTCTGACCCCTGGTAGGTGCTTCACAAACGTTAGCTTAATGTTCGAAATTCATGACAGACTTGTGGAAAGCAATCTGAGGGAAACGTCTATTCTTCACTGAGTATAGTTATTTCAGGCACGAGCCCTCAATGACTGTAAGAGCCTTAGAGGCAGTGGCAAGCTGTTGACTTGCGGGCGGCCATAATTGAATGTGAAGCCACTCCCCCTTCACCCACCCCTGCGGAGAGAAAGTTCAGGAAAGCGTTTGGAGAACGGCTGTAGGAAAGGTGAAGACTGGGAATCTGCTGATTACAGTGACCTCACTGGAGAGTCACAAGCTACTGAATGTGGGTGGCAACTAGTTCACACATTCATTTCTTCAAAAGACATGTATTAAGAATTGTTTATGTGCTTGCTTTACGGGACAAGCTTTGCCAATATCTGGGGAAGGGAGTGTTCAAGGCAGGGAGGAATCTGAGAAGCGAGATTCCTGAAGATATTGGAAGAGCAGCAAAAGACCAACCTAGGTATAGTAGTTAATTTTATTAAAATTTTCTGGTCAATTTACATATTTTAATTTAACCCTGTTCCAATGTGATGTTTTTAAATTGGACAAAATACTTCTACATACCTCTGAAGGAATATATAACTAAGAAGTAAAATTAAAAGGACAACGTAGTGGGGTGTCTGGGTGGCTCAGTCGGTTAAACATTCCACTCGGGCTCAGGTCTTGATCTCATGGTTCATGAGTTCGAGCCCCGAGTCTGGCTCTGTGCTGACAGCTCAGAGCCTGGAGTCTGCTTCGGATTCTGTGTCTCCCTATCTCTGCCACTCCCCATCTCATGCTCTGTCTCTCTCTCAAAAATAAACAACCATTAAAAAAAATTGAAAAAGAAAAAGAGAATGTAGTGAGGCTTCCGCAGTGGACTATTTAAAAGCATTATTAAATGACAACAAATAGAAAGTATAGTGAGGATCCAAGAATCAACAGCCAGATTCATGTGGTACCAACGGCCTGGAAATACTCCCTGAAACATACCAGTTAACATCTAATATCATTATAGAACCACTGGAAACCTTTAGTAAAGGGGATACATTATTCAATTGCTTATATGGGGAAATTTTACTAATTGGAAAAAAAAATGAGTTAGGGTCTCCCCACACAGCTTGTACCAAAGTCTTTTTTAGTTGAGTTACTTAAATATGAGATTGCAATCCATAAAAATGAAACCAAATCATGGATTAGTAGTTAGGTAATCTTTGCATAAAAAACGACTTGTACAGTGTCTTTAGCTAAAATGTAAATCTAAAAAACATACATATATTAAAATACCACAAATCTCTCCCAAATCATCTGTAATGAATTTTTTTGATAGATGAAAAAATTTTTCTAAAGGAAATGGCTAAACTGGGCATTTTTCTGATATCTCCGTATTTCCCTGTATTTTTCAACTTATCTTGTGTCCTAAGCCTAAGCTTGTGGGTATTATCTGAAATATGATTTTTACCTAATAATTAGAAGTTTTAGTTATCACAGTTCTTAAATTTAACATTAGATGCAATCAATCATGTCCAGATGATATTAAAAAAAAAAAAAATCATGCTTCCCCATATAAGAAACAGAAGAATTTAAATAGGCTTCAGAAAAGAATCATATTGCTCAGACACCTGTACAAATTCTTTAGGAATTGTGTGCCCTGTCCATCACAGTATTTCTGGAGACCATAATAGAAACCCCATCCATGGAAGGAGACATTTGAGAACATTTGGATCCCACTTTGAAACTAGGATGTTTTATTTTCCCCTCCATTTCACTCACAATCAGAAACATATGGAATGTTTTATTTGCAGGCTACAAAAACAAATCAAACAGGCAATCCTGTGTTGGGAAAAAAAAAATTCTTCCTGTGGCTCAGAGGTCTGGCTCTGTGTCCACACTCCCATACTGATCACTTTCTCTCCACAGTCATCAGGGTTAATGGCAGCTTCCGTGCCCTCTGTCATTGCTTCCACTCTGGGGGGTGTTATCAGGGGCTGGACTCATTTTCCCTCCCGATGTTCATTATTCCATCGTCATCTTCTGTTTCTTGAAAATGTGTTGTTTTACCTGATTACTGCCAGTTGCTCTGTCAGGATCACGGCTGGTGTGGTTGTTTTGCTGATCTGCCCCCTTATCTCTTTCCTGGAGTCCTTTGGTTCTCTATGTAAAGGTCTGGTCATGGGCACCTTATTCCCACAGGGTTTCGATTATAAACCTAGAAGCAGGCAAAGGACGATGCATCCATAGCCAATCCTTAGGCATCATCCCTTTCTTAACCACGTCGAGGAGGTGTTGAAAGGGACATGAACTACGTTGCCTCATCTACTGATAGGGATAGCTTTCTCCACTGGAATGGTGTTTTCTTCCATAGGGAATTATGATTGAATGGAATAGGAAGACAGTGGCTGTTTTTAGGATTAGATGCAGAGTTTGTTGTATGAGTTCTGCCAGCGGGTTGGATCTAATTACTGATTTTTGACATGTTTTACAGCTTGAAATCTCTTTGATAGCAGCGTTTCTTAGCTGTTCAACAGTATTCACAGTACTCAAACTTTGCTAATAGCCTTGCCTTTGTCCCACCTCTTCCTGGGACCACTTCTCTTTAGGCTTCATTTCTACCTGAAGAATGTTAAAGAACTCTTACCAAAGATCCTGCAACTCCCTTCTCTGAGTTCAAGACTCTTCATCTCCAAGAATATTATAGTAACCACAAAACGTGTTCTTTGAAGGTAGAAAATGGTGATTCTGAAATACGAAACGGTGAGTAAAGAAAACACTTGTAAGATAAATGAATTACAGTGTGAAATATAAGCAACTTGAGTGAGTCAGGGACTACATCTTGCTCTGGACACTGGCACATTGGGCATGCGGATCAAAACTCTGTTTAATGGAACAATACCTTCTCAGTATTGTTGACAGGAAAAAAGGTTTAAAATTGACCTGATCCCAGCAAGAATCCATAGAAGTTTGTTTTTTAGATCACAGAAAGAAAACTCAATTATTTGCAAAATATTCAGAGGTAGAAATAGTCACACGTAGGCATGGGTAAAAAAGTCGTAATATATTATTAGGCATTTGGGACTATGGATGCTTAAAGAAGGGTTTCTATATGCTACTCATATTGTATTTCTTTGGGGGCACTTCCAGTTTTACGACCAAACCCATTCATGCTGGTATCGGAGGTATCAGGTATTTGGATGGGGTATGTTTTAGAGCCCTTTGGAGCCCATTCTTAACAACTAGATCACTGGTCTTTGTCCTGCCATATCCTTGCCTTATATGGTACTTACAGAGAATGCTGACTGATTTTTTTTTTTCAGCACAAAAAAAGTTTTAATTTTTCCAAACAAAATTTTCAAATGGTAAATGAGCAGAAATTCAAAAGTTGCAAATTTGCAGCTGCGGTCTGTGGGGAGAGGAAAACTGTACCCATCAAATCTGCAAAATATACCAGAATGTAGAAAAATCAATTGATTGGCAGCTGTGGATATTTACATCTCTCTTTAATTGCTTAAAATCAGCAAGCTGGGAGACTTCACTAAAGTTGGCAGTGATTCAAGTCGGGTACTGTTCCTCTTTCGGTAGGAGACTGAGAGAGTTGAAATGTGTATGATACCTTTCAAACAAGAAGAAGAAAAAGAAACTTAGGGAGATCATGGGGAAGTTACTGGCAGAGAAGCTGGAAGAAGTTCAGTGTCATGGCCTCGGGGAAATTAAAAGAGGAGAAAGTTCGAGGAAGCCTAGAATTGCCATCATCAAACGTAGAGAAGTTAAATATCATAGATGGATACAGGCTAGTGCATTTGAAAAATAGCAGGTAAAAAAAATCAACATTTATATAATTGAAACCAGAGGGTTTTTTTTCTTTCTTTTTTTTTTTTAATGTTTATTTATTTTGAGAGAGAGAGAGAAAATCCGTGAGGTGGGGAGAATCCCAAGCAGGCTCCAGGCTGTCAGCGCAGAGCCCGACGTGGGGCTTGATCCCATGACCCATGAGATCACGTTCTGAGGCAAAATCAAGAGTCAGATGCTTTACCGATTGAACCACCCTGGCATCCCGAAGATAGAGTTTTAATACAACGGAAGGTATACTGCTGGGAACTTACCCAAACAAAATACTATACTCACTAAGTAGGTTGTTAATTCATCAACAAGTAGGCCTTGCTGAGTAATTAAATATCATGAGCCACTTTTCAATTTTCTTTTCTTTCTGAGATGTCCAGTTACTTACCTTACATTTCTTATATAATATTCCAAAATAACTAACAACAGAAACACATTAGGTAAGGTAATTAGGTGACTATGGAATTTCTGTAATTTTCTTTATGTGTGTACATGTCAGGGAAGGTGTTTTTGTGTGATGTGAGGGAGAGAATTCATTTATGTAGTCACACAATAAACATTGCATAGACAATCACTCTGAACCAGACCCTATGTTAAGGACACAAAGAAGAAAAAGACTCAGCTTGAAACTCCGGAATATACACAATAATGTAGGACACAATATCAGTTAAGGGTCCATACAGAAATAGAAATTTCTCTTGGTATCACATTTCATCATTTCTGGAATGCACATATGTCCACTTTTATCATCCCTGAAATCTCAAAGTATCTTAAGATTGATGATATGTTATAGTTTAATTAGATGCTTTCAAAGTCCAGGGAGGTGAAGGTCATAGAAAATTGCCTCTAGTTTTAGCAAAAAGGAATTATTGAAACCACAGGAGCTACTTCTGTTTATTCTCAGCTGCCTGTAATACTGAAGGTGTCTCAACTGGAAGTCATGGCCAACCTCATGTGTGTCCTTGCACCTGTGTCTACCTAGTGGGGCAGAGGGGGAAATGGTTTCTTCTTTTTCGTCTATAAAAGTTCATGGGATTTCTCTCTTTGGTGGAATTTAAGTAGAGCTGTTGGCAAGAGAATCTGCTATAGAATTTTGAGGCTTTGAGCCACCATGATGTAGGGAATAACAGCGATGGTGTCCTGAGAAAATCTGGCACAGGGACATCAAATAATGAGTCAAGGACTTACACCAAGTTGAAAAGTGACTTTTAGATCAGAAGATGCAAGGCACTGAGGGTAAACTGAAGTTTGCAGCAGCTTTGCTAGTTTTTAAGTGAATGTTCTATCTGATAGACTCTGAAGTAAGTATAATAGCAACGTTCTATGAAGGAGGAAGTTGAAGGTATAAAATGTTAATTTTCCAAGATGACATGCATACCAAGTATTACGGTCAAGATTTGAATTCAGGTTTTAAAAGGTAAACACTCAGCATCTTTTACCTATGCCATGTTACTTCCCTCTGGAAAGCCAGCGAATTCATGTTGTCACTGTTAAGAAAGAGACAGTGGGCACCTGGGTGGCTCAGTTGGTTAAGCGTTCAACTCTTGGTTTCATGAGTTCGAGCCCCAAGTTGGGCTCTGTGCTGATGGCGCGGAACCTGCTTGGGACTCTCGGTCTCCCTCTCTCTCTGCCCTTCCCCCACTCAAGCTGTCTCTGTCCTTCTGGAAATAAATAAATAAACGTTAAAAAAAAAAAAAAGAAAAGAAAAGAAAAAGAAAGAGAGACGCATAGGTCTGAATTGGAGCCACTTATGCTACACCTCAAGTCACCAAACAGAGACTTAACTCCCTAACTACCTAACCTAATTACGGGAGTTACCTGGTCAGCATGAATGAGGCCATCTGCCTGATAGACCCCTGCAGTCCCTTAAAGGAAGAGGTGACCTTGCCACAACCCATCTACTTTTTAGCTAGTGTAACTTCCCTGGCCTCCTCTCTGAGGTTCGTGAAAGTGTTTCATTTCATGCAACTCCTTGGAGCTCCTTTCTCCCTGCTATGTGGGATGCTCCCCAATTCATGAATCATTGAGTAGAGGCAGTAAGATCTTTCAAATGAACTCACTTGATCTTCGTTTTTTCACACCCTTATATTCAATATACTGAGTGAAGTCTGCTATAGGAATGATTACGAAGAAAACTTAGGGAATTATTTTTTCCTTATTGCCTCAGAATAAGAAAGATTTTAGTGGTCACAAAATACCTCAGCATGCTTCTGAGGTCTGGTACTCTAAATTTCTCTCCTTCAATTTGTTTGATATGTATGCACTTATTTTATCATTTAGGTTAAGTTTAGAAAATTGTCATATCCTACCCCCCAAAAACACCATTGATTTTTTTTTTTTTGCTCAATTTTTTTTTATCTTAAATTACATTAGATTCTCAACTGGAGTTGTTCTTTGAGGGGTTCTTCGTATTTTGTGTGTGTGTGTGTATTAAGGTTTTCGCTATATTTCCTAGTAATTTTCTGTAAATTTCCTAAATTTCCTTTATAAGTTTATTCCTAAGAATTTTGTAATATGGTGAGTACTGGCAATTGGGCTTGTTTTCCATTAAACTTTCTGTTTAAATTGCTGGTATAAAGACAATATTAACTTTTAGTAATGTTTATTGCTATTTATCCAAACACTCCAACACATTTTATTAGTTTTTTTATCTAATTATAGAATTAGATAATCTACAATTACTTATAATTGTTCTCTTTTTTTTGTATTTTATTACTACATTTTTTCTTATTCTGTTCTTATCTTCTTCTATGTTATTTTCTTCCTACCCCTTCTACCTCTCCTCCTCACCATCCTCCTCCTCCCCCGCCTCCCCGCTCCTTTTCTTTCTTCTTCTATGGCAGTTACTAGAACTTCCACAGAATTGACAGATGGTAATGAGAAACAGTGAGGCAAGAGATAGAAGCCTTGCTTCTGACTCTGTTGGAAATGGCAGGTGCTCCGTTCAATTGTCAATTCCATCTCACTGCCCTCAATCCTGTACCTGGATGTTCTTCCCACAAACAAGTACAGAGCTAGAATTTTCACCTCTTTGTGGGTCTTCATTTAAAACTTACCCTCCATTGCAGTGTAAACCCCATGAAAGATAGGGACTGTCTGCCTGCACTATCTCTACCTTACACACTCACATCCTAGGTAGAGCTTAATAAATATCTATTGAATCAAAATTATTGAGTTGTCGAGAATAGTGTTGGTTGGTGAGTTGAGACAGTTAAGCTTTATTATGGTAAAGAATTTCAAGGGCCGCCTGGGTGGCTCAGTGGGTTAAGCATTAGGCTCTTGGTTTCCCCTCAGGTCATGATCTCAGAGTTTTGTGAGTTCGAGCCCTGTGTCTGGCTCCACACTCAGAGCGGAGGCTGCTTAGGATTCCGTCTCCCTCTCTCTCTGTCCTTCCCCACTTGTGCTGTCTCTGTCTTTCAAAATAAATAAACTTAAAAAAAGAATTTCATTGTATTCCACCATCACTAAAAGTTTGCTCAGGCTGGGTTAATGAGTTTTGCTAAACAGTCTGGGATCTCTTGAAACAATTATTCATTTATATATATTTTTTGCTTTTGATCCAATGATGTAAGACCCATATTATTAGATTTTCCAATATTAAACAAACCTAACATTCTTGTAATAAACATTACTTGTTTGCAGTGTATTATTACCTTTCTTGCCATGTATTATTTTTAATATGCTGAATTTGATTTGCTAGTATTTCATTTAGAATTCACATCTAAACTCAAAAGTGAGAGGTTTCTGTAGCTTTATTTTTGTCACGTACTTATTAGGTATAGATACCAGGTGTAGGTGAGATTTGAAAGCAGAAATGGGCTGTTTTCCACATTATGTATTCTTAACATGGTATTGAATTTTGTAACCATATTTTATATAAATTCTATGTTTAACTTATTTTATTACCACCGGCGACTTTAAACCAACACTTGCCTAGTAGCTGTTCTATTCATCTCTGATTAAGGAAAGTCAATAAAATTCAAAGCCTGGTCTAGCTCCACTGGCCAGAATGCTGCACAGAAGGTTTCCTTTCTGTTATCTCCCTTATTTGAAATAATCATTCACTGGTTAGAAGATTGATTTTGCTGTTTACATTTTTCTTAAATTATTTATTTTTGAGCGAGCGCAAATAGGGGAGGGGCCCAGAGAAGGGTATGGAAGATGAGAAGCCGGCTTTGTGCTGACAGGCTGACAGCTGAGAGCCCAATGTGGGGCTGGAACCCAAGAACCACGAAATCATGACCTGAGCCCAAGTCTGACGCTCAACCGACCGAGCCACTCAGATGCCCCTTACGGGTTACTTCTTAATTCACAAAACTCTTTGCTAGTGTCTCCGGTCATGTAGGATGGAAAAGAAGTTTGAAGGTGGACCATGATTTTACCTACAGAAGAGCAATTCTTTATGCTTGAATGTGTTTTGAATATTTTTATCTTTGAAATTTATCTTTTGGAATTTCGGGTTTTCTGGTCGACCCCACACTTCCATTTTTTTCCCATAGACTTATGATTGCTGAATTGTTATTATTCAGTTGAGTCTCCTTCTATTCTTCATATTGTCTCTGGTTTGTGTGTTCTGGCATATCTCTGTGGGAGTCTTGCCTGGTCGGTTCTCCACAGGCTACCTCAAAAGAGATCAATCTTGTATTGGAGTAGGGGTTACGGATCTGTCCTCTGTGCTTCCTGCCAGCATAGCTCACCCACCTTGATTCTCGAAGAAATTTGTCAATGCATATGATAGACGAAGTGCAAATTTTTTTTTTCTTTCAGTTTTGGGGATTTTCATATTTCTCTCAGTTCCGCATCTTGAGGAGAGCTTGAAAATAACAGGCATTAGAATTTTTTTTTAACTTGTTTTATTTTTTCTTTTCTTTTTTAATTTACATCCAAATTCGTTAGCATCTAGTGCAGCGATGATTTCAGGAGCAGATTCCTTAGTGCCCCTTAGCCATTTAGCCCGTCCCCCCTCCCACAACCCCTCCAGCAACCTTCAGTTTGTTCTCCGTATTTATGAGTCTCTTCTGTTTTGTCCTCCTCTCTGTTTTTATATTATTTTTGTTTCCCTTCCCTTATGGTCATCTGTTTTGTCGCTTCAAGTCCTCATATGAGTAAAGTCGTATGATTTTTGTCTTTCTCTGACTAATTTCACTTAGCATAATACCCTCCAGTTCCATCCATGTAGTAGCAAATGGCAAGATTTCACTATTTTTGGTTGCTGAGTAACACTCCATTGTATACATATACCACATTTTCTTTATCCATTCATCCATCGAGGGACATTTGGGTTCTTTCCATACCTTGGCTATTGATGATAGTGCTGCATAAACATGGGGGTGCATGTATCCCTTCGAAACAGCACACCTGTATCCCTTGGATAAATACCTAGTAGTGCAATTTCTGGGTCTTAGGGTAGTTCTATTTTTAGTTTTTTGAGGAACCTCCATACTGTTTTCCAGAGTGGCTGCACCAGCTTGCATTCCCGGGCATTAGAATTTTTAATTACAATTTTAGTTTTACTCAGATTTCTTGGGTCAAGTGTTTCTTTTAATGTCTACAATAATGCCAATAAGAAATGCTCAAATCCAGAAGGAAATGAGAATGGGTATATGGCATTCTTTATTCAAATGGTATTTTTTAGAGTACAGTCTTGAAGACCAGAACTTTCCTGATATTACATTTATAGAATACAGAAAGACTCATAGGATAAATCAATTTCTTTATGATGATACACATTCTCGAAAAGGAAAGGAGGGACAGAGACACACGCATGGTCCCATCATGCACAAACAACATTCATC
Source organism: Acinonyx jubatus (assembly GCF_027475565.1). Lineage (NCBI taxonomy): Eukaryota > Metazoa > Chordata > Mammalia > Carnivora > Felidae > Acinonyx > Acinonyx jubatus. The sequence goes on along the minus strand of NC_069386.1, from coordinate 128,456,373 downwards.
GTCTCTCTGTTGTAGCATAAAACGTACTGTCACTTTTTCACTCAGAACCTCCACTGGCTTCTTGTTTCACTCAGAGCAAAAGGCCGGGATGATTTATTTTCCTCTTGCTTCTTGGAATTGTCTTCTATCTCTCTCTCCACTGGGCAGTCTGCTTCGTCTTCACTAGCTCTTTTGTTAGGCTGGCATGCTTGTCTCCTTGCTCTGTTCCATGGCACGTGCCAGTCCCTCTTCTTGGGATGTTTTCTCCACAATAAATGTACGGCTAGATTCCTGACTTCTTGTGGGTCCTGGTTCCAAACTCACCCTCTCAGTAAGGCCACTAACATTTTAATCTGTCCCATTTCATGTTAATCCCATTGATATTTCATGTTCTTATCCCCTGATTTACTTATTTTTCTTTTCTTTATTTCTTTATTTTGTTTTTTTCTTTTTAATTTTTTTCTTAGAGGAAGAGAGAGTGGGATTGGGGCAGAGGGGCTGAGGAAGAGAGAGAAAGAGAGAGAGAGAGTCCCAAGCAGGCTCCACACTCACCACGGAGCCCAACACAGGGCTCCATCCCATGCCCCTGGGATCACAACCTGAGCCCAAACCAAGAGTTGGAAGCTCAACCAACTGAGCCTCCCAGTCACCTCCTTATTTTTCGTATCACTACATAAAACGTTTTGCATTTCATTCAGTAGCTTGTTTATTGTTGGTCGTTTCCATTATAATATAAACTTCCTAAGAGCAGGACTCTTAGTCTGCTTTGTTTACTACCGCAGCCCTAGTTCCCAGAGCAGGGCCTGGCACATGGTAGGGACCCCATAAATACTTGTAGAATGAATAAGTAATGAGATTTTATTGTGAAATCGGCAGTAGTGTAATTGATTACCTAGGGAATACAATTTACAATATCCAGACTACTACTGGAATTTCCACCTGGGACTACCCTTGAGGTGGGAGATGGGCGATCTTTGGATCGGGCTCTCTCTTGGATGGCTTGGTGCTCTATAGCAATGAGTGGTACAAGTGACAAAGATTTATGGAAATCCTGATGCTGACAGCATAGCTCTGATGTTACAGGATAAGAAAGGCTATTATTCTGTGGCAAAGCTATTCCCAGCCAGTTCTGTATGTACTTATGGATGTTTATAGCTCAAAGCAATACTCCTGGCACTGACTTCCAAAGAGCATCTCTGCTCGTGTTCCTTCTGATCGACGGTTCAGTATTTTGAATGCCTTGTCTGCTTAAAGATTGTATAAATTTTCACCTTCATTATTGGGATCCTTTTGAGAAAAATAACTGTTGTTGCAGTTTGGAATGTCTTAGGTCCTTCCTTTGTTTTTTCTTCATTGAAGGAATTTTTTTTAAATGTATTTTTTAATGTTTATTTGTTTCGAGACAGAGAGAGCAAGTGGGGGAAAGGGACAGAGAGGGAGGGAGGGAGAGAGAGAATTCCAAGCAGGCTCTGCCCTGTCAGCACAGAGCCCCCATATAGGGGGCTTGAACCTTGAGATCATGACCTGAGCCGAAATCAAGAGTGAGACGCTTGGGGCTTGGGGTGCCTGAGTGGTTGTCAGTTAAACAGCTGACTCTTGATATTGCCCTCAGGTCATGATCTCATGGTTTGTGAGTTCAAGCCCCACATGGGGCTCTGCACTGACAGTGTGGAGCCTGCTTGGGATTCTCTCTTTCTTCCTCTCCTTCTGCCCCTCCCCTGCTAGTGCTCTCTCTCTCTCTCTCTCTCTCAAAAATAAAATAAACATTAAGAAAAAAAAATTGGATGCTTAATTGATGGAGCCACCCAGCAGCCCCAGAATTTTTTAAAATCTTGATTTGTGTTAAAGCAGTTTCTTAGAAATTCAACAATAATGTTAGAGTAGAACATCTTGTAAATTCTCATGGATTTCATTGGTGCTTTTCTTCTGCCTAGAATGGCTTTCCTTGTATCTTGCATAGTGTAGTTTTTCTTGACATTTCCTTTTGAGAACAGATGTTACCTTTACAGAGAGACCATCCTTGTTCCCACAATCTAGCATAGCTCATCCCAATATTCTCCTTTTGTCCCTTTTTTTCTCTATAGCACGTGTCATTAATTGGAGTTATTTATTTATGTATGTGTGTATTTAATTGTCTGTGTGCTCCTTCCCCAGAACATAAATAAGCTTCATGATGGTAAGAATTTTTCCATCGTTTTCAGCACTGTGTCCCCAGCACAGAGAAGAGTGACTGGTACATATTAGACGTTCAGTATTTTATTAATCAAATGGATTAATGTTGATCTCTTAAAATACTTTGATAGCTAGGTTCTCTGATACTAGCACTGGGTCATGGAACAGGTATTACAGATAACGGAAAGAAAAAGAAAACATAAGAGAATCGCTCTCAGGACACAAACTAAAAGGAAAGGCCACCCAGTCGCCTTGTATGTTATTTTATCACATGTAGCATCTGGAAGGTGCTCTTACCACTTCTATTTTCATACTATCAACACGCTATTGCCACATCCATTGGAAGTGATGCATTTCTGCACCAAGACGAGAGAGTTGCTTTTGATTTTTTTTTCTCCTATAAAGCACTCAAAAATACATCTAAAAGATAAAATGTCTGGAGGAGGATAGGTGGGAGAATGATGTGATTCAAACCAGAATCTTACATAAGAATTGAATCTGGTCTTAACATACAGTGGTAGCTGAATTTTGGAAAATTGAAATGATGATGTTTGGCGAAGCCGTAAGTGTACTCTCAATGGTGTTATATTGTTTGATTTGAAGAGAAAAAGACATTTAGCTAAATTCGTATTTGCACTAGCACTAGTCTCCAAATGACCGACGGATTTTATGTTTAGAGGTGTGTTATATATATTCGGCATCTGTAGAGCAAACATGGGTCGGTATCATTCGTTCCTTCCATAAATAGGTTTCACGCATAAAGTGCATGCAGGGCACTGTGCTAGGTCCGGGAGAATTCAACAGAAACAGGACATGGTCCTCGCCCTCTGCCCGTGGCATTCAATACTGACTATGTACGTCAATTTGCCCAGCAGTGGGGGTGATATAGAGCCAACGTGCTACCAAGGGCTATGGTGAAAAATTAAAATACCATCAACTATGTGCCCAACCATGTGAGTGGCACCCAGTGGGCACACAAGTAAAGATCAGTGGAACTTAAGTGTGTGGGAGTGTGTTGGAGTTGGGGTTTCTTTGTGTTTCTGCTGGGTGTGTGAGTTGAATTTAACATAGTTGGAGAAAGGAAGAATACACATGTACATAAAGGTCAGGTGTTCAATGTTATCTGTGCATTTATGATAAGTGCTTCAGACATTCCGAGGAAGAAGATCAATAAGTCTTCTCCAATTGTTGAACCTTATGCAATTTTAAATAGGTCTTGAGGGATTAATAAGAATTAAATAAATAGAAGAAAGGAGAAGGGAGCGATGCCATTGTAGACAGCTGACCAAGACTTCGAGGGGGCTGAGGTAACTGGTCCTTAAAGTCTCTCGCATTCTGGAAATTCATTGATTTTCTTTTGAGTCACAAAGAAAAGGCACAGCTAGATAAATTGGTAAAGGCCAAGAATATATTTTTAGGTAGGGGTTCTCTGTATGTAGTCCCTAAACCTGTAGCCTCAACACCACCTGGGATTTGTTAGAAATGTAAAGTCTCAGACCTCAACCCAGACGAACTAACTCAGAAATTGTGTAGGGCCCAGCAATCTGTGTTTTAATAAGTCCTTCTGGCAATTCGGAGGCATGATCGAGTTTGAGAACCACTGTTCAAGGGTGTTAGTATGTATAGGATTAAAAAAAAAAAAGCAAGAAGCAAAATGAAAAGTCAGCTCTGACTGAGAGTTGGGTTTTGTTGCAAGTCGTCTGCCGAGTGAATCCCAGAGAAGGTATCTTTTCAGGCTCTGTGCTGGGAGAATCCACGTGACCAGCTTACGCTGAGCAGCTTATACTGACTCTCGACCCATGTTATGTGTTCTGTACTTTTCCTCTGTGGTCATGCTGTTCCCTCTGGATGCCCTTTCTCTCTGTCTCCATCGATGGGGTCTACCCATTCTTTGAGGGCCTCCAGAAAAGCATTGAAAAGCTTCCTTTTCCCTGCAAACTTTTCATTTGAATTATGCCTACGTTACTTGTTTGCTAGGTTTTATTTCATTTATTTTTGAAGAATCGTATTGAAGAATATTATGCACACCCACACGCACACACACACAAATACCAGTACCTTACACGTATACCTTGAGGGATGTTTTGCAAACCAAATATGCTTATGTAAATAACACCCATATCAAAGAACAAAACATTACCAGTACCCCAGAAACCCCCTCATGCTCTTTTCCAGCCACTACCTACCCCCGAGATGCGGGTACCAACTCTCTTTATTTCTGATGCAGATATTTTTATTTTTTTGGTAGAAGATATTTTTCTCTGTAATTACTCGGGTTTTGGTTGTTTTTCATTTTATCAGAGCAAGTTGTTTGGGTGTAGACTCTTATTTCAGAGTCCTGTTTGATCATTTCGTTAGATGACAGAAGTGTCCCTTCTAATAGCAACCTTGAATTGTTGACAAATCATTTCTAATAACATACTGCGACTGGCCAACCTGTGAAAGAACCCATGCTCTTAGAGACTGCAAACTGGGGAGGAAATGTGCAATCGTATGACCCATCACCCATCAGGACAACAAAAAGCAAACAAAGGAACTATGAAACCCTGTCTCACCAGCAAGGCTTCTAGGCATCTCCCCAATCCTCCTTGCTCTTTGACACGAATGTAACTACTCCTTTTCTTTGAACCAACCCGCCTGAGAGAAATCCTTCATCACCAAAACCACCTTGCTGTCAGTATCACCTCCTTGACGTGCCCCACCCTCCTTTTCACCGCACCTGGCTAATTTTCCTGGGATGAGAGAAGTGTTGTTTTCTCCCCTTCACGTACTGGCTTACCCTCTTCAAAATTCACTATGTGCACATTTATTTCCTCTTTGGTATCCATCCATTAGACCCTGAAACATAAACTCTGTGAAAGCAGGAATTCCTGTCTTGTTGATCATTGTCCCAGTAACACCTAGAACACATCTGGCACTTAGTAGATGTCCAGCAAGTGCCCATTTGAAGTAATGAACTGTATTGCATGAGTAATACCATTGGAAGTCAACAAGTATTTAACTTGGGAGAGTTTTGAATTTGAAACGCATTGGCTCTGTCAGTGGCTAACCACTTGACTGGTCAAGCCAAAACCTCCTTGTGCCTCAGTTTCTTCCTTTGTAAAAGTAGGACTGTGGAGGTTATCCAAGGTCTTGTATTCGATGGAGAACATAAAACACGTAAGTGGAAGTGGGGACCCTGACCAACAGGTTTCTAGGAGGTGCCTCTTTTAAGGCTCCAGGAGGTTATTACAAAGGGAAAAACACACATCAAATATTGCTTCAGATTCTAGTACTTCTAGACTCTGAAACTCCAGACTTTTCTTCAGTGAAACTCTCACAAAATGTTCATGATGAATTCAACTAAGAAACTGAAAGCACCTTTAGCTGAAAGTGACTCAGAGTGACTTTTTGTCCTTGGGGCTAGGGAAGCACCAGCAATGCTTTGACCCATTGGCCATTTTACCTTCCTTAGCCAAACATTTATTTGAGAGTACAATTCATCAGATTTCTCAAGATTTCCTAAACATAAGGAGAGATTTGTCAAGCGAATCTTTTTATATTTCTGAAAGAGTGGGAGCAGTAATCTTTCTTTCAAAACTTTTTCCTCTGTGTATATATAGTTCTGTAAAATGGCATTTTTGAGAACAGATCATTTTGGTATATGTTTTGATGGTAGCAAATTAAGAAGTCACTACTCAAATTTCAAGGACTACTGCTTTTTTCCAGAATTTCAAACAAAATAAAAGAAAAATAAACTAAGGTCTATATATGAATATGTCTTCATAAAGATTTCCTATACATTGAAATTTAATTAGTAATCATGAAGTTTGGAAAAGAAGCTAACCAATAAAACATCGAAACCAAGTTAGATAGAAAGTGGGGCACCTGGGTGGCTCAGTGGGTTAAGCGTCCAACTTCAGCTCTGGTCATGATCTTACAGTTTGTGGGTTCAAGTCCCGTGTTGGGCTCTGTGCTGACAGCTCAGAGCCCGGAGCCTGCTTTGGATTCTTTGTCTCCCTCTCTCTCTGCCCCTCCACCTCTCTCTCTCGCTCTCTCTCTCTCAAAATAAATTGGCATTAAAAACGTTTAAAACAAAAAAGAAAACAAGTTAGATATAAAGCAATAGCATCACTAGGGGAATGACTGAGTAAACTCACTTACTTGATGACATATTAAAGTTATCAAAAATGACAGCAAATCTCTTTTACAAAAATAAGAAAATGAAACATATCTAATGTTAAATAAAAAGAGCAAAATACTAAAAGATATTTGGACTGTGAGGCTAATTTTTTTAAAAAGTTGTATTAAAAATACTGGTAGAAAAAATATTACCAAAATGCTAGAAATGGATGGGTTAGGGAGGAAAATTAAGAATGACCATTTTAATCTTTTTTTCCCTAAATTTTCTGGATAGTGATTCTATCCATCATAATTTTTACACACATTTGTACGTGTGTGTGTGTGTGTGTGTGTGTGTGTGTATTCCATCCTCTACTATGTTTACTACATAATAGAGAACACAGATCTATTAAAGGAACAGAATGAAAACCAGTCATAATATTAAGCTGAGTCTTACCCTGCTCTGCTCATGCTTTTCATCCAGAGTTTGACCCCTAACTCTGCTTCACTCTGCACATAGGCCTGCCTTCCCGGCACGTTCAAATGAAGGAAGATTAAAAATGAGACCAGACGCTGATTTCCGCAGCATCTTCTCACAGACAAATAGCCAGATGGTCCCTCAGGGGGGGAAAACGAGCTGTCATAGCTATCACGGAGATGAGAGAAAACACCTAACCAAACAGCCGCAGGAGCAGGTAAGAATGAAACCATCTCTGGATGAAATCCCCGGGCTGCCTTAGGCCCTGACGCTGGCTCTCTTAGGTCAAGACATGTGTATAGTATACATGTGACGCCCTGAGAAAACAGAGGTTTAGAAAGAAATGTCAGGGTGGGTCCAGGGAATTCATGTGTTGGCCCAGCTTCGCTGCTCCAGGGAGAACAAGATAAAACCATGTTGCTCAGAAGTCCTATTTAGAGTTTAAAACACATTAAGAAAATATTAAAATGTCATGTTTGATCGGTTCTTACACTCCCAGAGTCATTCAGAAATGAAGGAAAGGACACGGGTTCCTGGAAAACTGTTTTTAATTGTTTTGTGTGTAGGATGGATTTGGGAATGGGAGAAGAGGTAGGTCCATGGGTGAGACAGAGAGAGAAAGAGAGAGAGAGAGAGAGAGAGAAATCAACAAGTAAGAGACTGTTTGACAATATTCAGTGCTGAGCAGATGATAAAAATAACTGAGACCCTAATGACAAAAGCAACACCCCAGGGGAAGATCATTTGAGAGAACATTCCAGGCAGAGAGAACACAGTCCAGGCTCATAAAATAGGAGTGAGCTGGCAGTTATAAGGACCAGACAGGTTGTGGGGCTCTGGTAGGTGAAGGGCAAGGCCTGGAGGAAATGATCCTGAGGATGGAGACAGGAGCAAAGTCATACAGGGCCTTTTAATCCAGGTTGGAGGATATTTTCTTAAACAACTTGGAAGCCATCGAGGGTTTTTACGTTAGGGAATTAGAACGATCTGATTACCATTTTTTAAAGATCACTCTGGCTTATGATGACATACTTTTCAATATTTTCCACTTATAGTCTTGCCTTTGAACGTCTAGGCTCTAATCCAAGCCAGCAGACACAAAATGGTGACATGATTAGGAAAAGGCTCTCTTTATAGTACCCATTCTGGACCAATCTGTAGCTTTTATGTGCACATTATCATTGCCCTGAGCCATAATGGGCCTGAAATTAGAGGAGGCATTCCACCTGAGTCACCATCCAAACCACTTTATGGAGCCATCGTCTCTGTAAGTCTCTAGACACTCATTCAATTACTCATAAGGCCCAACTTTTCTCAGCTTATGAGGAGTATCAAAATCACAGATACAGATACTTATATTAACATCAGTTTGAGTAATTCTGTTTTCATAAATAGTCACCAAGAAGCCCTCCACACATGAAACGTAACAGAGAACAATGATGCAGGTTTGTAACTCACTGAATAGTTGTTTTTCTTACTCTTTCTTTCTTTTCTTTCTTTCTTTCTTTCTTTCTTTCTTTCTTTCTTTCTTTCTTTCTTTCTTTCTCTCTTTCTTATTCTACCCTAATCCTTCAGTGTCTTGGCAAAAGGCAAATATCAGTATTTTGCCAGACTCATATTATTTTAAGCAGAAAAAGAAGGGCCATAAGGGCAGAAATAAGTCTTGTGGGAAAACAAGAGATTTTTTTTTTTTTTTTAATCTGAACCACCACAATATCAAACCTAATTCGTGTATAAAAGTTTTCAGTTCTCCTCCCAAAGCCCGGAGCCAGAGAATATTCTTTCTTCTCAATTTCCAAACCCTTAAAGGCAGTTCTGATCCTTGCCAGAGAAGTTTCTGGGCTTTTATGTTGGAGAGATGGAGAATGGGTAGATGGAGAAGCAGTGTCAGCAGAAGGGAAGTTGAGGGTTTAGCAAGATATAGGTTAAGTTGGCCTATGGAGGAGTGAGCTGGGAGAAGGGAGGGCAGAGAAAGTGTTTTTCAGCTGAGGTTGGAGGAAGTGAACTAGGGGGGGCAGTGATGGAGGAGAGAGCCTGGTGGAAGGTGGACAGTGAGAGGGCTGGTGGGGAGAGGAGGAGATGTAAGAGAACATGCTGGAATAATTCCACCAGAGTACTTTCCCTCTGATCCTTCAGTTTTTCAGACACAGGTTTATACAAATACTGGACTGCTTGGATCAAGGACTCCAAAGTGTACAAATATGAGTGATGTTTAAAAAGGGAAGGGAAAAGGGAAGAAAACAAAGAGAAGGAGACAAATGGAGGGCAGGGGATTAGAATAAGGGAGGAAAGCATTCACAAGAAAAATGAAGGGTTTTCTCTCTGACTTTTACAAACCCTGGGTGCAAAAGGGTTCATTTTCTAAGACGTGAAAGAAGCCATTTTCATTCTCAGTGATACAGAGTATGGAAACAACACACAACTACTTAGCATGGCACTAAGAGGTGCTCCAGCATCTGGACTAAATCTAACTGTTATTCCAGGTTCCTGTCCTTTTAGGGCTGGTCTTGTTCTGCACATCAGTGGTGGGCATTTATTCCCGGGTCCCCAGAACTCCAACTCTTCCTCACCATCGTGTTCTCTCAACCAGAGATGCCTTTCTCTTCCTCTTCTCATTAAGGTATTAAACGGTTATCTATTATATTCTGCACATTCTATGGGCTAACGATTCTAGATACAGTGATACTCGTGCTATTTGAGAACAAATATTCAATTTTCCGCTTCTCAAAATTATTTTGAAAAGTGCATGAAAATAATTTGAAGTATAATATGAAGTCATAAGCAAGAATTCCTGGTCCGTAATCATGTTCTCAATCCTTTCATCTGTCTCTGTATTACACACAAAGCCACACCTACGGCATACACCTGCAAAACACACACACATACACATACACACACAATTCGACATCCTTTTCCCACCTCGCACATATACCAAGTATAACAAATCTTTGTGGTTTAAAAAATCATTATCTGGAGTCACACAGAGAGGATTATAATCCTGTCCTAGTTAGTGAGCAGCTGTGTTCCCAGAAAATTCACAATATTTTAGATTACTTCATTAGTAAAAGTGAATTAACAATCTTCCAGTTTCAAAATTCTATTAAATCTACACATAAAATTCATATATATGTATGTATACACACACATAAGATTCTCACATACATCTTTATTTGTTATATACCATAAGTATGCAGAGAATTTAAAGATTGTGATACAGGTTGTTATAGTTATAATTAAAGAAAAGAAGACAGCCTTTTCGGTGGAATAACTATGATTGCACTACCTGAAGGGGTTATATTTTTTAATCTTTAAAAAATTTTTTTGTTTATTCATATTTGAAAGGGACAGAGACAGTGTGCAAGGGGGGGGGGGGGTGGTGCAGGGGAGAGAGAGAAAGGGAGACAGAGAATCCAAAGCAGGCTCCAGTCTCCAAGCTGTCAGCACAGGGCCTGATGCGGGCTTGAACTCACGAATTATGAGATCATAACCCGAGCCGAAGTCAGAGTCTTAACCCACTGAGCCACCCAGGCGCCCCTTGAAAGGGTTTTCAATGACGAAAACACATTAACTGACTATAGTGCTTTAATATGGTTAATCAAATGCTCTCACAAATAAACCTAACCACATGGTAGGTTGACCAGGAATGGAAGCCTGCTTGCCAGGCTGAGGAGTATTCCATCTCTAAGGAGTATTGTCTCTCACTGTTCAGAGAAAAAAAATCCATCGAAATGCCAAATGAAATTCTAAATCAATTCTCCAGTTTGCTGTTTAAATGTAAAGTAGTCAAAACATTAGTTGATTAAGCAGTTAATTTGGAGAAGCAGGTTCTTGAAAAGAAACTTAAGGACATCAGAGCTACAATACTAAACAATGATTTTCATTTATAGCTGACTAACAAAAAAAAGCCCAAGCTGGTCAAAGAAGAAGCATGAATAAAAGTGTCTTGAATTATAAAAGAATTATATAGCGTTCAGGAAGCATATTCTCAATCATATAATTGATCGGTGATAATGCTTATAGTTTTGTCTTTCATAAAATGAAGACGAAGGAGAGAGAGAAGCTCAACGGATACGAATAACGAAAATCATGACATATCCACCTCCTTGATGCCGTCTACGCAAGAATTCATGATTCATTCTAAAATCTCAGTGGGGACCAGCTATTTATTAGCTAGAGGATGCAAATAAAAGTTATTGTTTAATTGTTTCTATCAATTGAAATAGATGAAAAATTAAGAAAAAATAGATTGGGAATTAAGTAGCTATGACTCATAAACAGTTTAGCACACAGTCCCTAGGTAATACTACATTAACTGGGAATTCATTGGTTGGAAGAAATCCACAATTTATAAATCAATTAGTTATTTTTTATTTTAATGTTTATTTATTTTTACGAGAGGGAGAGAGCGAGCATGAGCAGGGGAGGGGCAGAGAGAGGGAGACAGAGGACCGGAAACAGGCTCCGTGCTGTCAGGTCAAACTTAACGACCCTGAGACCATGACCTGAACTGAAATCATGAGCCAGTCACTTACCCCACTGAACCACCCAAGGGCCGCCCCCAATTACTTATTTAAAAAAATAATAATCATAAGAGATCCTGATATATGGTATTTTTGTTTTATGGCAATATTATATCAGAAACAAAATCTGAAGCTTTTCTCAAAATTTTAGAAACAGGTTTCTGGACATTTATTGTAGTCTTTTCAGCACAATGATATTTGATAATTTTTTATGTTGGTTTTGAAAAGACATTTCTTACTTTATTTGTATAAATTGTGAGTGATCGAAGGGAAAACAAGAATAATTTTCATGGGAAGGCATAGAAAAATAGAAACTATTTCACAATTATCTCTAATAGAAACAATAGTTGTGTTTAGAACCATCATGAGCTACGAACACATCCACGCGACCAATGTGAGGAGAGTGTAACAGGGAAGTAAACATGCGTACTTTTTAATGAGAAGGGACAAACTCCTAACTTTTTGAGTGTAGCCAAAAGAACCATTAAGATATACACTTTACCTATTGAAAGAGAGTGCTTGAGCAAGAATCTGCACGGAAAACAAACCAAAAAAGGGGCAGATCATGCAACCAGACTCTGAAAAGGCATACATCACACCGTGTACTGTGAAAATCTGAGATGCAGTGAAAAAATAAATACAGTAGAAGCGACCCTTTCAACAACTACCTTCCTCTGCTCCCAACACACCCCAGGGGGCGTTCCCTCTCGAAGGGAACCCATCTCTCTGCAGACACCCTTTGTACAGAAAGTGGCAAATGCTGGTAACACATGGGCAGTGAGTGGAGCTGGCAGGTGCCTGGAGGCTTCTCGCTGGTGCAGACCAACGAAGAAGCCAGGTTAATACTCCTCAATCAGAGCGAGACTGGAGGTGAAAAGTCCACGTGAAGTTACTCAAATATGACAGTCACTCTCAAATATACCTCTACTTTCCAAATCAAATTCTTGAGTATATTCCTTTCCCAATTCCAGATTTCTCAATTCTGTGAAATGTCAAGAGTCGACATCGACAGCAAACTTCCTGAAAAGAGGCAGCATTTGTTTGTACACTAATTGGCTTCCTCTCCCCTCAATGCCTTTTTTATTCTACCCCCTTCCCTAAGTCTTTCCATGAGGAAGGTCTGCTACTACCCGTTCAGATATTGCTGTATTATATACAGATGGCTGTGTCACTTAAAATGTCATCTGCAGGAGCTGCTGGGTAGCCCAGTCAATGAAGTGTCCAGCTCTTGATCTAGGCTCAGGTCATGAACTCATGGTTTGTGAGTTTGATCCCCTCATCAGGCTCTGTGCTGATTAGTGTGGAGCCTGCTTGGGATTCTGTCTCTCTCCTTCTCTCTCTACCTCCTCTCCACTCTCTCTCTCAAAATAAATAAATAAACATTAAAAAAAAAAAGGAAAAAGAATGGTTTCTGGGTGGCTCAGTCAGTTAAGTGTCCGACTTCGGCTCAGGTCATGACCTCATGGTTCAAGAGTTCGAGCCCAGTGTCAGGTTCTGTGCTTACAGCGCAGAGCCTGGAGTTGCTTTGGATTCTGTGTCTCCCTTTCTCTCTGACTCTATCCCGCTCACGCTCTCTCTCTCAAAAATAAATAAACATTAATTTTTTTATTTAAAGTTCTCATCTGCAGAAAGCAATCAGTTGCTAACAGCAACTCATGGAATTCTCTTGTAGAAATAAAATCTATTAACATAAAAATACTATTAGTGAAAAAATATAAAATGAATGTAAACCTATAAGACATAAAGCTTAACCTAGAATATAAATATCTAACATTTAAGATTTCTCTCCAAGTTGATGTTACTTTTCATAATTAACGTTTTCCTGAAAAAAATTATGTAAACCGTTTAATGTAAATTTTTACAAAATTATGTAAATTTTATGTAAACCTGAGCCATCTTTTACATGGGGTATTATAGCCAATTACTTAAAAAGTATAAAGTTAATATTTTTTGAAGTTAAGACTTTTCCAAGTTTTAAGCAGGCACTAAAAGACCTTCATTTGGTCTTTTAATTTTTTTTTTTTTAACATTTATTTATTGAGACAGAGACAGAGCATGAATGGGGGAGGGTCAGAGAGAGACTGAGGCACCCAGGCGCCCCTCATTTGCTCTTTTATATTGTGGCTGATTAAAATACTTCCAGGGGGCGCCTGGTGTCTCAGTCGGTTGGGTGTCCTACTTCAGTTCAGGTCACGATCTCACAGTCCGTGAGTTCCAGCCCCGCATCCGGGGCCTGTGCTGACAGCTCAGAGCCTGGAGCCTGCTTCCGATTCTGTGTCTCCCTCTCTCTCTGCCCCTCCCCCGCTCATGCTCTGTCTCTCTCCGTCTCTCAAAAATGAATAAACGTTAAAAAAAAAATAAAAAATAATAAAAAATAAAATACTCTCATAAAGCAATTCACACTTAGCGAATGAAAACTAACTAGGAGGTTGAGCAGTTGGTGGATTGATCGTAGATCGTCTATCAGATAGTAATTCGTTTTCCAAGCTGAATAATCTCTCCTTGTTTTCTGGGGAGTTGGGGGATGGGAGCCTCACATGTGACATTTGGGTACTGTCCCATTTATTTCGGCTACAGAGGCCATGTGCTTAGAACAAGCATTCTTTATTGACGTTGCTTGAGTTCCTCATGCTGGGACAGTCTGTGCTAGCCAAACTTGTGTGGCAAATGTTCAGTATGGAATTATTACCCGTATTGCCACTGCCCTGGTTCACATCCAGCGCGTGTCATCTCGATCACTGTTCCTCCAAATATTTCCTTGTATCTGTCTTGCCTCAAAAAAGATTATTAATTACCTTTTGGGGGTTATTTTTTTCTTTGCATATGCGTAATAAAAGCCCATTTATTTTACTCTGATTTCACTCTCCCAAAACTTCTGATGCTCCTGATGCTTACAGGCAATTTCCATTTCCAGAAATAGCGAGGCATCCTTCTGAGATGTGGTTAAAGCCCGTTTTAATTTAGCCTGTGTTTATTTAAAGTCAGTGCCAAATAGCTCCTGGGTGGTGGGTTTTGCTTATAGCCAAAGGTCGAATAGGCCACGGAGAATAATTCTAAGAGTGAAAAAGGTTGTTCTGTGACAAGTCGGAAGCCCTCTAGGGAAGAGAGTGCTAGCGGTGGTACCCTTCACCTTTCAGGAGGAAGAATCTTGTCTTCATTTCTCATCATTGGGCCATTAGCCTTGTCAAATTCTAATACGTTGTTAAGGTTCCGTAGGAACCCAGATATTAACGCCCCATTTCTCCTTGCAGGGATGGGAGAAACACAGAGTCATATCTCTTAGTATGTGAGATGACAGACAACTGAGTCCCCAAAAGAGCCCAACCCACACGCAAAGATCAGCATGCCAGTTTCATTTCCTATTCCGGTACCAAGTACAAATAGCTCCCTGTTCATTTTTGAAGATAAGGAGAATAACCCCTTAAAATCGCAGAAAGAAGTGAAGCAGGAGTACACAGCATAATGTTTCTTAAATGCACACAGATAACGCAAGGGCTTGAAATACCACAAAGAAAAGGGGTTTTATATATAGCTCAGCCTCTGAAGACTTGAATGCATGATGAACTTAAAATTAAAAGATTGTTTCACAATGATCATTGAAATGAAGGAAGAAATGCTTCTTTTTCTTCCTTGCGCGCTCTTTCCCTTTTATTAAAAAATTGGCGTATCCTTTGATTTAAATACCCCCTTAGAGCTTAAGCCTTCAGACAGTCATCTTGGCAAAGCCACCCCCCTTCGACAACAGAATCCTCGTCTTTCTGTCCCTGCTGATCCACCTGCTCCCTCCCGTGTCCCCAGCAACAGGTGTCTCATTAGCACCTGAGTGATGCCAGCTTCTGTGGAAGGCTGCGAACTGATTAAACACATGCTCCATTTTATCTCTTTATGAGTCATTACTTAAAGGTTTTATCACCAGATTGCCACACTTAATTATGTGCAGCCATAATTAAATATGAGCATTCTTAGGCCTGCTTTTTTTCAATTTTAGTTTAAACTTCCGTGACGTGTTTTGCTGTTTGCAAATTTAAAGCTATCTTTAAGAGAACAGTAGAAGGTGTTTTGTTTGAAGGGCCATGGTGGGACAGGGTTTTTCTTTTCTCATAGACCAGTTTTTTTTGGTTTTGGTTTTGTTTTTGTAATCTGTAAGGAAAAAAAAAAAGCCCTACATTGTATTTAAAGACCTAGAGAGCATCACCAGAAATAGGGGTAATTAAATTAGAGGGTGTTAAGTGTATTTATATAGGATTCATGAAAGTAGGTTATTGCTTGCCTTATAAATTCCAATTTAACTAAGGTATTAGGGAATCTCAGACAAAATCAGATGACTAATTGAATTCTGCATTTTCTTTATATTTTGAAGGTATCTGTTAATTAGTTGTGGGCCATATAGAACAAAATTAGCCATTCCTCAAGAAGATTATAAATAGCAAGATTTCCTGTTTCCTGTGTTTTTGTTTTCCTCTGATCTCCTTCAAACTGTCTTATATGTGTAACTCGGGCCTAAGCCAGAGCCTGTCTCCAAACCCCCCCCCCCCCATTTGCTCACCCATAGGGGGACACCAGAAGGTGTGATTTAATGCTCCTGTCTGTCTTATAGGACATACCTATAAGGTCGTGAATCTTTTGATGTCCTCCACATTTTTACGGGATGATCCACCGTAAACAGTTCTATTACTGGAGACCACGGACCTTAGACCCCTTGGTGGTCTACCATTCCTCACACGTTCCACTGGGAACAATGAAGAAACATAGTCACCTACTCTCCCTGCATTCTAGAAATGAGCAAGCCAGACTGTGTAAACTATAGAAGTTGTGCACATTTCCTAACAAAAGATTTAGGGCAATCACACACGGAACTTACGAAAAGAGAGCAAGTCCCTTCCTTTTGAATATCACGTGAATAGACATCTAGAATCTGAGGGATCTACGAGAAGGACATTTTGGAGGATCTCCTACCCTCTAATTAGCATGCTTGTCTCTCAAGCATCCCATTCTTCACGTGCTGAAACTGAGTCCTCCTTTGTGGGAAGACTCCTTCCCTTACCTCGGAAGAGATTTCACTCTAGTTTCCTCTAGGGTCATCCACCCTTGAGAAAGTCCCTGGCCGTCACCCAGATAGAATTAACGTTTCTTCTGCCTTATTTTACAGGAACTAGAGAGGATTAGGTGGGATGGTAGTGGAGGGCAGGCTGCCGTCCCATAAATTAGGATCCTGGTTGACTCTTTGGTGCGAGCTTTTATCCTTCATCCCCTACAAGTAAGCACCGCCTCTCTGATGTTCCTTTACTAGTTGACCAGCTATGACAATTTGGACATCTTCTGTTGAAAATGTAAAAACAAACAAACAAGCAAACAAACAGAACAAAATAAAGCCAAACACAGATCCTCTCATTCCTAACTGGATTCAGCAAAAAGAGAACAGATTGGATTTCACTCATGAAAAGTTCAGGAGCAGCTTTTGCTTCAGCATGACTTGATGGAAGGGCTTCAACAGTGTCACCAGGACATGCAATTCCCCCCTCTTTTTCTTAACCCCCTTTGAATTGGTTCACCCCAGGTCATGTGAACTGAAAGTCGTCAAAGAAAACTGGTACCAGATGGAGTTAAGAAAGCAAGGAAGATGATTGCAATAGGAGAGATTGAACTCAACCCCACTGAGACAAAAGGTAGAGGGGTTTTTAAGCACTGGGGTGAGATAGGGGAAAAGTAGTGGGGAATAAAACGTTGGTCAATGTGATTAGGCCACTTGTGTTTGCTAATTGGTACTTACAGAAATTAGGCTCCTACCCTCCCAGAAAGATTGTAAGACAGGACTCTATCTTTCTTGATGATTGAAATACCTATATTTATATTTCAAAAAAGATGGTTCTCAGGTCCCTGAGAAAATCCTTCTTGGGTTGTAAAATGGGCAGGAGGTAGGCAAAAGATTTACATCTTAAAAAGACAGAGAAAGAATGTAAAATGAAACGTTTTTAAAGATAAAATCTCCAAGAGAGGATGTGGAGAAACGGGAACACTCTTGCACTGCTGGTGGGAATGCAAACCGGTGCAGCTGCTCTGGAAACCAGTGTGGAGGTTCCTCAAAAAATTAAAAATAGGCCTACCCTATGACCCAGCAATAGCACTGCTAGGAATTTACCCAAGGGATAAAGGAGTGCTGATACATAGGGGCACTTGTACCCCAATGTTGATAGCACTCTCAACAATAGCCAAATTATGGAAAAAGCCTAAATGTCCATTGACTGATGAATGGATAAAGAAGTTGTGGTTTATATACACAATGGAATACTACTTGGCAAAGAGAAAGAATGAAATATGGCCTTTTGTAGCAACGTGGATGGAACTGGAGAGTGTGATGCTAAGTGAAATAAGTCATACAGAGAAAGACAGACACGATATGTTTTCACTCTTATGTGGATCCTGAGAAATTTAACAGAAGACCATGGGGGAGGGGAAGGAAAAAAAAGGGTTAGAGAGTGGGGGGAAGCCAAAACCTAAGAGCCTTTTAAGAACTGAGAACTGAAGGTTGATGGGGGGGGGGTGAGAGGGAGAGGAAAGTGGGTGATGGTCATTGAGGAGGGCACCTGTTGAGATGAGCACTGGGTGTTGTATGGAAACCAATTTGACAATAAATTTCATATTAAAAAAAAGACAAAATCTTCAAGAAAAAGGAGCTCAGGGTCTTACAGTCAGGAGTGAATCTGGCTCAAGTTTCTTCAAGCTGAGAGAAATACATTGGTCAAGGTGAATCCTCAAATGAGAACCAGAGGCTTTGGAAGAACTTGTGTAGAAGATGTGAACAATCAATAGCTAACCACCAAATATACCTTCTATCGTCTAAACTCATTCTGAGGAAGATATAGGTGCTCAAAGAACAAGGCTTTACACATGCCATTAAAAATGATAGCTTTCCATTAGAGTTGTGGGTTCCTTTTGTTCTTTTCTATTTAGCTTGGCAGCTGGTACCATCACATTCCACACGTTCTCTGTATTATGCAGGTGAAGGAAATGTTATGTTAACAAACAAGCAGAACTACATCAAATTCATTTGATTTGGGTACCATCTTCAGTTTAGGGAAGTCCAAATATTTTGGAAAGGTTTTGGTCTTCTATCGCCCCTGGCTGTTTTGCATACTGCTCCTGATCCATAGTGGTCATTGTTGATTAAAATCATTTGGCTTTATTTTCTTTTTGTTGGTGCCTACTTTGGGCACAAAGATTTTGATCAAGGCCTCTATGTTGTAGAATTCAACCTCCTGGGGACTACTTCTCAGTACAGAGACCTGCATTAGTGGAAGAATCTCTCTAAGTTATTACCTTTCCTGTGTTTGGGAAGCCATCTTGCTTTATACTGGGTCGCTCAATGAGCAGAAGTCCCATTTCTGACCTCAGAAAGATACTGCAGCCTAATTCCCTGAAGGAGAAGCTGACATGAGGAAAGTTGATATTTAAACACAGAGGGTCGCCTTCCCTTCCAACTAGGGAAAGAGGGAGAGACAAGTGTTTTCTTTTTTTAATTTCATTAAGTTTCTCATAACAACGAGGACAGGATGGAAATTAGTACTTCTATAAATTATCCTGCTACATAATTTTTAATGTCTTCTTTCTCTTTTACCCAGGAAATGGCTCTGGCCTGAATTAAATCATTTTGATTTATATTTTCTCTCTGAAAGAAGTGGGTGGGATAGGCTGTGGTCAGGAGGAATTTATCCCACCATTTATAGGAATGTGATTACACAGTTTATTTTGCATTTAAGTAAGACCATTTCATCCTACTAGAATTTACACTGTAGAGTTCCATCTTATGAATTTAATTTTTGTCATGTAGACTAAGTGCCTTGGCAAAAGAATAAAGATAGAAGTTAATCTGATGGAGTTCTAACACTATCTAATTCTTTCTGCATACACTTGTTTTCGGGCCTCAGAGACAGAAGTGCGAGATAGGATTTAGAAAAATTGGCTGCTTGGGAAAAAAAAGAGAATGTGACAACAGGTAAGGATTAGCATGGAGGGAACAAAGAAGGAAGAGAAAGACCCAGGGAAGAAAATAATATCGCCAGTAAGAAATTTTCCACACATTTTGAGGAAAAGGTAGAGAAATGACTCAAAAGTGGGTTTAATGGTGAAAGAGGTGAGATAATGCCCAAATGGCAGGTAAGAATAATGAATTAGAAGAAAGTGTTTTGGTGTGTTTGGAAAAAGGGAATTCATAAGGTCATGAATAGGATGGACTAGAATATGTCCTTTCAGGGTGTGTTTATAACCCCTCAGCGATACTTGCATTATGAATATGTAATAGTGCAACAGCTCACAGTTTTTGCTGAACCATGATTGGTGCCCAATAAATGCATGTGGAACAGAAGATACATTTTTGATTCACCTCTGCTTTTTAATCTTTATTAATGGATTTTAAGAATTCTAAATCTCGTCTTCTAGGGTACTGTTATTATGCTTTAATTTGTAGTAGAAACAGGAGATTTTGAAGTCTTGAAAAGTATAGGAAATGTACTCTTTACAGCACGTAATTTCCTTAAATAACATTGATTATTCATGGTATTCTTGAGATAAATGCCTAGGATATCCGACTGCCTATTGTTGGCTGTAGATAAATCCTCTTCCTGCCTACATCTGGGGGTCTTTTCAAGGAAGTCCTTTGAAGAAATAGTATGGGAATTAAAAATTCCATGTTTATCCATTAAGAATTTATGTGAAAGGAGACATTCTGAAGAATTCACATTGCCTGTGCTTAATTCAAATATGGACAGCATGGAGTCTGTTGGGAACATTTCCAGATTTCAGAGGACAGTCGATTTGGGAAACTAGTGGAAGCCAATTCTTATTTGATCTCAGACTTTTTTTCTAATTCTCAACACTTCCAGTTTAAATGTTTAATGTAGCATCTTTATTGTACATGCCTCGCAGCAATATTTTTTCCAGAGATGATTCTGTATTTTGTGGGCTGCTGTTGTGTATGTGTTTTTACATAAAGAAAAATTTCCCAATGAGTGTTTAATTGCCAATATTTTAGTTTAAAAGCTACTGGAAATAATCTAACATCCATATTTTTCAAATGGTTAGTGGAGGGTGTCAAGTGTATGATATTGATATAGGATTCATATTTTTAAATAGTGCAAAAATATTGCACTGTAACTTTCCCAACCTTGAGGAATTTAAAGGATATTAAGCATTATCACGTCAGTCTCATCCCATAAAAGATTTTCTACTGCTTATCATTTGTTTTTCAGATGCTATTAGAGGAAACAAAGATAAATAAGGCCAGAATATTTTTCTTAAAGGATTGAAATTTAGGATAGAGATTGTATGTGGGTTTTTCACCCATACCAAACAATTACGCAACATCAGCAGAGTGTCTTACAATTTAACTCAATTTAAAACACACTGTGAAATAGAGGCAGTGTCAGATCACTGACACAGAATAGCTCACAGAACTTCTGGAAACAAGCTTATCAGCGTGTTGAAGGCATGGTAGAAGATACAGATAAGCCACAGAGAAAATTTACAGGGCGTTCTGGGAGGGTACCAAGTACAGAAACTTCTGTCCCCATTGAGTTGGGGAGCATTACCCTCTTGGTGAGTGGATGTATTTGCCAACCCGGAAGCTCTCCAATCTTCTCACTATTGGGAGTTTATGGAGGCTTTCTCCCAAAGGCATCATCAATTAGTAACCCCATTTCCAGCCCTTTTTCCCTGTTTAGAGAATGAGGGCAGGCTGAAAATTCCAGCTCCCATCCAGAAACCACCCAAGAACTCATCTAGAGTCACTTCATTAGAATAACAACAACAACAACAACAACAACAACAACAACAAGGAAAACATTGCTATCACCACCAGGAAATTCCAAAGTGATTTAGGAGCCCTGTGGTCAGGAACCAGAGTTAAAGGCCAAATATTAAAACCAAAGATGCCTCTGGTGGTCTTATCTAGGAAATTACAAGAGTTTCAGGAAACTGGTGCAAGAATTGGGGGCAGAGACCAATGATATTATTTTCTATTAGCTCACAAATGAGGAAACAAAAAAGAAAACACAATTCGGGCTAAGAACTAAATAATTGTTATTGGACTGATTCTTCTGCAGATAAAGAGAAATTCTCAGAAACATTCAAAAGCACATCCAAAACCTCAAAGGGTCCAAAGAGGAGACTAATAAGAGGACTGAACAAAAAAGAGGTTGGTCTTGATGCGTTTCAGGTTTCATGGTGTCTACCCTGAGTACAGACCTTGCTACATCTTCTGTATAAAACCTACTATACTTTGGGTTTCAACAACCAAAGACAGAGTTCAAGGCACCAATAGCCCCTGAAAAACAAAGACAGATATGACGGAGAGGAGACAGCCAGGGCAGAGGAAGTCCAGGATCCTGAATCCAGGCGCAGTGCAGATATGTCCAGTTACTATGTAACTCTGGTGCCTCCCACGGTGGTTTTGTACCAAGTGGGTCCTTACAAGAATAGTACGCAACGTTTATGAAGTACCTACAGCGTTAATAAAGTTGGAGAGAGGTCAATAGAAGTTTCCCATCTGACAAACAAAAACCACAAAGAAACAGTAAACTGCAAGCTCTGTCATAGAGTGCTGTATGAGCATAGGTATTGATGCAACTCATTTTGTGGAAGGATTACTAAAAAGTGACTTTTGAACTGGACCTCGAAGGGAGAGGAGGCCTACCTATGCTAGCCAACATATCTCCGGCAAAGTGAAAAGCAAGGACCAGAAAAATAAGTAAAATGCAGTAGCTTGGATTCAAGGATAAGCTTAGGAGGGAGAGGGATGTGTTAGTTTGTCTGACAAGAAATTGGAGGACAATTAGAAGCCCTGGTAAAGATAACTGACTGGTAAAGTAGGAGATTTTGAGGGCGATCCTGAATCCGTGGTTCTATCTTCCGACACTCTTTTCTATATTTCTTTTATTAAACATACAATCGGTACTTACTAAATTGTATTTCCCTATTACTAACCACACCTAAACTGTTACGTCAAATTGTGTTTATTTTTTCCTTCTCTCTCTCTCTCTTTTTACCTTCTATATACCTCATCCACCTTTCTGTTGTGGTCTCTACTGCCACAACCCTAGTTCAAATAATTTCGCATAGCTCCTGGGGATTACTGCACATAGTTCATGGGGATTAATTTAACATAGTTCATAATTCATAGTTCATAGATCACTGTAGTAACCTCCTTGTATCCATTCATGCTCTGCTCCAATCTAGTCTCCACCTAGGAGACAGAGTGGTTCATTACATTGTGTCTATACTTAAATCACTCTTCTGTTTTAAACGGGAGAGGATTTGCCTTTACTTGTAGGACACTGAAAGTGTGGAAATCATGAACGTGGCCATCAATAGAAAAATAAAAATAAAAATACAGACTGCTATATACCTTCTCTACAGAATCTTTTGTAGTCAGTGTCTGAAGAGTTAACATCTACTTACACGGTAATGAATGAATGTGAATACATGAATGCATCATAAAAGCAAGAACAAGTGGAAAAAAAAGTTGCTGAATGCTATGTACTAAATACTGTCATTGATGTAAATTTAAAAACACACAAAAACTAAGGCAATATACATTGTTTATGTCTATTTATTAAAACATTTCAAAGAAGTGGCCCCCCGGGTGGTTCAGTCCCTTAAGCTTTCGACTTCAGCTCAGGTCATGATCTCATGGTCCATGGGTTCGAGCCCCGTGTCGGGCTCTGTGCTGACAGCTCAGAGCCTGGAGTCTGCTTTGGATTTTGTGTTCCCTCTCCTGCTCCTGCTCTGTCTCTGTCTGTGTCTCAAAAATAAATAAACGTTAAAATATATTTTTTTAACATTTCAAAGAAAAGTTAAGAAGGTAGGACATCTTTTCCAGAAAAGTACTTTTATTCCCCTTAAAAGTTTTTAAATTTCTTAGCAAAGTAAAGTAAATGTAGCAAACTGCTACATTCATTAAATATGGGCAGTGGGGATACAAATGTTATGTGATTTTCTGTTTGTTTTTTTTTTTTCCTGAAATATATAACGGTTAAAAATAAAGCAAAAAATACCAGACAGCCAAACTTTGACAAGTTATTTTTTCTGATAATTTCTGGTCAGAAATTAATCAGTTTTACAATAAGGAAGGGAGGTAAGGAGTATTCTTTATGGGAATGTAAAGATAGTACAAATAGTTTGTATGGTACTTTTCAGTACCATAAATTTCTTACTTCTAGATATTTCTAAGTAGATGCAACTTCTCTCAGTAGTTCTCAAAAATTTTGGTCACAGGACCACTTTAAACTCTTAAAAATTATTGAGTGTACCAAAACCCTTTTGTTTATGGCAGTTTTATATAATGCTATTTACCATAGTAGAAATCAAAACTGAGAACATTTGAAAACACAAGAAGACCCAAGCATATATTCTACTAGCCATGAGAATAACGATGTCACTACATGGCAATAGCCTCTGGAAAACTCAATTATACACTCCTAAAGCATGAAAGGGAAAAGATAAATAATGCTTAGAGTCCCCAGGTATCAGACCTTTTGATATCCAATGACTTAGAGAAAATCTTGCACATCATCTGTGATCAGGCGACATGTATAGGGATATTATTGGAATTTTTTTTTTCAGAAGGGAAATGTGGGAAACAAAAAACTGAAAACGTTTGGGAATATCAGAACGGATGAATAAATTTTGGTATCTTTCAAAAGAATTCTATGCAGCACTTGAAAATGCTTACAGTGAATTTTGAAGTTTCAAAAGTAATACATAAAAGTTAAACAAGTAAATTGTAGAAGGGTATTAATTATGGGTTGAATGTTTGTGTCCCTCCCTCAAAATTCATATGTTCAGATCCCATCCCCAATGCTAATGATATTAGGAAATGAGGCTTTTGGGAGGTGATTAGCTCATGAGTGTGGAGCCCTCATGAGTAAGATTAGTGCCCTTGTAAAAGAGACTCCAGATTGTTTTCTGGTCCCTTCCATCCTGTGAGGACAAAGCAAGAAGATGACTATCTTTGAACCAAAGGACATTGGGCTCTCATGAGATGGTAAATCTGCGAGTGCTTTGATTTTGGAATTCAAAGACTCTAGGCCTGTGAGAAAGAAATTTCTATGTTTTATAAGCCATTCATTCTGTGGCATTCTGGTATAGCAGACTAAGCAGGTAACTATAACGTGTTGCTTCTTATGCCCAGTTTTAAAAGCAGGCTAAACAATGCCATATATAGTGTGTATACACACATGTATAATATAAACATATA
Organism: Acinonyx jubatus; assembly: GCF_027475565.1. NCBI lineage: Eukaryota > Metazoa > Chordata > Mammalia > Carnivora > Felidae > Acinonyx > Acinonyx jubatus. The sequence goes on along the minus strand of NC_069386.1, from coordinate 128,431,874 downwards.
TGAAAGGATACTTGTCAAGTTAGTTTTGTGTTTACCAGGTCAGAGAGAAGAAACAACCAGGGAAGGCAAAATGAACAAAAACTAATTTAAATTTACATGTAAAAACAAAATTTGATTTTAAAAATTTCAAGAGAGGAAAAAAAAACCCTATGAAGTTGCCAATGGAGCTTTACATTTTTAGTTAAAAGTTTAAGGAAACCAGCTTTTTGGTTTTAATAGAATTTTATTGTGTCAGGCAACCAAATACTCACTAAACCTATGTATAACATTAGAAGACCATTTTTTGATACATACGTCATTATTGTGCAAAATTAATCCAAAGTGTTTCCCAAAACTCATTTAAAATTTTAGTTCTCGGGTAATAAACTTGTAACTCCTCATTTTTCTTTTTTTAAAAAATCCATAGGTGATTTGTGATGCTGTTAGTGAGGATGAACTCAACAGATCAGGTTTACCATGTTCTGGATTTGATATTAAGAACATTTATCTTAAAGGTAGCCTTTTGTCTGTTTACCCAATGAACTGCTAATCTCAGAAAAATATGATTCATTTTATCCAGAGGTAGATTCAATTTAGTGGAGACAACCTTTGCTGCTAACTGACTAGAAGGAACCCTTTCACTGTTTTCACACATACCTCCTTTCAAATGTTCTTTATAGGTTCAGGGGCAAATTTAATCACTTTAATGCAATTAATCTTAAAGTTAATGGCAAGAATGGCCAGAGCCTCTGTTGTGGAATAGGTCATATCCTCTTATATAATATTTATTTCACTGCTCTTCAGTGCTTCTTACCTGTCGTATGTCTGGACAAAAATGAGTAATGGCGAAACCATTGCAATCCTTCAAGAAAACACGGATAACAGGGCAAATAAGCATGCACAGAATTGGTTGAAAATATGCAAAATGAGATTGGAGACAAATCAGGGAGATATGGAAAACTTTCTGAAGACTAGTTATTTTTTTTCTCATTGAAGAAAACAGCCAAAATCTCACTTCTGCACGAAAACCGATCTTTCTATTTGTCAGAAACATGGAGAGGAGTTGCAGGCATCTTTTAGACATTCATTTTAGGAACTCAGTTCCATCTTCGACAGACTAATTGCTTGTTCACTGGAAAGAAATCCCAACAACAGATAATGATCCCCGTTAGTTAAACAATCCCTCTTCTGGTCATGTCATCTATGCTGGTGTTGGAAGGAGCTCCTGAAAAATGCTTTGCACTTAAAAGGCACTTTCTCTCTGATGGAAACATCGATTTGTCCCCCAAGTCCCCATTAAAAAAATAGTAAAATAAATACATATTAAAAGACCTTTAAAGCGTAGCTACATTTTTCCTATCCATGCAGCTCATCAGTTTCAGGATCTTGGTGGCTTTATTTGTATTCTCTACTTTAACTATGCATCATTAAACATCAGGCTACCAGTGCAATCATAGAGATGTTTTTCTTGAGTTGTTTGCATACTGTTTGGGAATATTTGCTTTCTGAAGGTTACAAAACAAAACAAAAGAAAAATAAGTCCGCTTGTAGGGCACGATCAGAGATGATGAGTTAAACAAGCCACCTATGAGGCTCCTGAGTCTTCCTTATGTTGAATGTACAGGAAGCCTGCCTTTCTGTTTGTGTAAGGGTGGTTATAGCTTCAGTGATTAACTGAAGGAAATATGTTCTGTTTTGTGGTCAGATGTCATAGGGTCACATTTTAAGTGTCACTTATCCCGTTGGAAGCATCTAGAAAGAGAGCAACCAGGAAGGTGATGAGTTCAGGATCCATGTGGTCTTTGGATCTCTTGAAGGATCTCAGTGAAGTCATGGTGGGGGGGGGGGACAGTAGACCAAGAGGAGGGAGGTTTGTTGACCTCATATCACTGAGAAGTGATAATGTACCTGAAACGATGCAATCTGTGCTGTCAGTAGAGCCAGCACTGACTGATGAACATTTTGCAGAGAAGTAATTTTTGCATCGATGTAACAAAGAACTTCCTTTCCAGGCTGAGGATGTAATCGTTGATCAGAATATAAACTCTCTGCTCTTCATTTTATTTATGAAGATAGAACAAGACCTTTGAGGGGTGCATTTGGTGTTTTCACACACTGGAAGACTTAACTTTTTACCTTCATCTCTGAGTTTTGACATCTGATTTCCCTCCCTTGTGTCAAATCCTGAGTCAGGCACTGTGAAGTAGTCTTTGATGTCATCTCCACAACAGGTTCCTTAGAGATGGGTAAGTTTTGTGAACTGATGATTAAAGAAATATATAGCCTTTCTGAGAGATCCAGAGGAGAGAGTGACATCATTTTGATTTAAATTGAATTATTTACCTTAAATGAGATACAGTGGCTATTCCTGGTTGCCAAATTAGTATTGAGACATGATACTAAGTGACAACAATTTCAGTCAACTTCAGGACCTTGGTTGCTTTCTGTACATACCCAAGAGGAAAAACAGGACAAGGATCCTTAAAGAGGCTTCTGTAAAAAGTGATGCCTTATTATGACCTGGATATTTGTTTTAAAAATAAAATCTCCAAGGGACACCTGGGTGGCTCAGTTGGTTATGTGTCCAACTTTGGCCAGGTCATAATCTCATGGTTCATGAGTTCTAGTCCCACGTCGGGCTCTGTGCTGATAGCAGCCTGGAGCCTGCTTCAGATTCTGTGTCTCGCTCTCTCTCTGCCCCTCCCCACTCACTCTGTGTCTCTCTCCCTCAAAAAATGAGCATTTAAAAAATTTAAAAATAACAAGATAAAATCTCCATTATGCTTGTTGGGTTTTCCTTTCACAGTAAATATCACCAGCCACTTTTTCTTTCATTAGTTCATACAGTTTATAATTTACCGAACAAGCGCACGTAAGTGTTAGATGTTGTTGGCACAGCAAATAACATAATTGAAAAAACATTTGCTTTCATGAAGCATCCATTATAATGTGTGTTGGGAGTAACAGGCAGTATAGAAGTAAAAACATAAAGGTATAAGGTACTTTATGATTGTAAGAAGTGCTATGCAAAAAAGGCAATAAAATAATGAAACAAGTCACAATAAGTTGTGTTGGCTGATGTGGAGTGAGAGGGAATTTTAACTCTGGAAAGGTGTATGACTTAGGGTTTTTCTAATTGTGTGTGTGTGTGTGTGTGTGTGTGTGTGTATCACAATGAAATACCACTCTACTTACTACTTTAGCCTTTAGAGCAGCTAAGATTAAGGACTTGTGACACTAAGTTTTTGTAAAGGATGCGGAGCAATCGAAATTCTTACAACTTGTTGGTGAGGTACAAGCGCTTTAGAAAAAAGTTTGGCAATTTCTTAGCGTTAAATACCTGCTTTCCAGATGATCTAGCATTTCTAGTCCTAGATATTAACCCAAGAAAAATAAAAACATATATACTTAGGCTTTTAACTAAATTTTCACTGTACCTCTATTCAAAATAGCACAAAACTGGAAACAACCTAATGCTCATCAGTAGGAGAATGAATATACAAATTCCTACTCATTTACACCATGAAATTCTGTTGAGCAATAAAAAGGAATCAGCTTTCAATGCATGTAAAACGTGAATGAATGTCATAAACATGACACTAAGTGAAAGAAATCTGTACATTGATATAAAAGAGTACACAAATACTGTATGCTTTCTTTATGTGCTTAAGAGCCAGCACATGAATCTATACTGAGAATTACCAAAATAGCAGTAGTCTAATGAGAGGGCTGGAGATTGTCTAGAAGGATTCATCAAAGGTAAAATAAAAGTAGTTGATATCTTGATTAAGATGAGTGTAAACATTTATGGCAAGCCTTCATATTGTACACTTGAAATTTATTCATTTCTACTGAATGTAAACTTGACCTCAGTTTTTCTTAAGTTTATTTACTTATTTTGGAGGAAAAGAGAGTGTGAGCAGGGGCAGAGAGAGAGAGAGAGAAAGAATCTCAAGTGCCCTTTGTGCTGTCAGCACAGAGCCCAATGCAGGGCTTGAACCCACGAACTGGGAGATCATGACCTGAGCCGAAATCAAGAGGGACGCTTAACCAACTGAACCACTCAGGTGCCCCAATTTGATCACACTTTAAAGGCCATGTTAACTTTGCTGAAACTTTCTAGATGTGTGACTAGAGGATATCAGACAGGTATTTGCATATATCTGTCTGGTCTTCAATAAAGAGGTCAGTGCTGGGTGTATGCATTTGGACGCATTGGCATAGAGGTGATATATAAGGCCATGGAACTTTGAGACATAAAGCTTTTAGGTATGTGGTCTTTAGTTTTATCTGCTACATGTTTCATTTCCTCTGTATAGCTAGACTGGAATTCTATGAAGGTAGAAATAGTGTTTTTACTCTTCCCTTTAATTTTTACTGCAGAGTATTTTACAAAGAAAAAATACTAAATTTGCTTAATGTATTGACAAGTAAATGAATAAATTAAAAAGTAGGGGTTTTCCCCCCCTTGAATTAGGGGAAGAAAAAGACATCAAAAGAAAAATGATTAACTGGTAAAGCACCAAACGAAAAATGGATCTGAGTCTGCAAAATATTTGCCAATATTTTCAGATATCTATGAGAATAACATGCCTAGTAATTTTATCATAATGTGTAAAAGTCAATGGCAGTTGTGATGGTTTGGGTTCTGGCTATGCTATTTTAAAAGTATGACTTTGAGCAAATTGCTTAATGACATAGTTTTCTCCTCTTTAAAATTGGGGTAATAATCATATGCATAATGTATATGCATAATTGTGCAGATCAAAGGAAATGCATAGTGTAAAGCCCTTTATAAGTGGTCCTAAGCAATGCAAATGACATGACAATGCTGGTCATTATCAATGTATTTCTTTTGTTATTTATTATCACAATGGGCTATCCAATGTCACACTTCTATTAGCCTTTACTTTCACAGCAGTCTTGTTAAAGCATTAGCCTGAAAACGATTACTGGGACTCCTTGAATTTCAATTTGACTATCAGATGGAAAAGTCCAGAAATCATGCACCTCAAATGGAAGAATTTGAGAATCTGATGAGGAGCTGTTCCCAAAAGGCAGTTCTGCGAAACTCCACAAACAGGTTACGTAGAGGGTCTACCTGTCAAACTGGCCTTGGCTTACGAGCTGCAGGCACAAACAGATTGCCTTCTCCTTGGGGTGGGTCATAAAGGGATTTCACTTGACCTTCCTCTTCGCTGGAAGCACAAAGGTAGCGGACCCTATGTCAGAAGCATGCCATCAATCCCCCTGATCTGTTTCTGCCAAGGTGGAAGATGGATGAAGTCGGAAAGCTGCCGTGCTTAACTGTATTGAGGAGCACTCAACAAAGGCAGTCTCAGCCAGAGCTCTGGGCGTGCATCCGTGATCCGGTACTGAGTCACTTCCCCTCGCCCAGGTGGCAGAAAGCTCTGGGTTTGGACAGCTGGGTCAGATCACACGGGCATGGAGGCATCACAAAGATGGAGAGTATCATGGGATGTATCCTGAACGTAGATGCCAAAGCAGCTGCTGCTGGCTGATGCAACAAGCCACGCTGCACAACTGTAAGACTCCATGAAACAGTTATTGGTGACAGTCTCCCCTAGGGCTTGCACAATCCTTTGTACTTACCAAAGCTCTTTCAGTCACACCCAGTGAGGTGCAGTAGAAATGCACTGGGTCCACGTTAGTAGATGTGAATTCAAACTCTTGCTCTATGCTTATTATCCTTATAACCTTGTGCAATGCCCTTGCTCTCCTTGCCTTGTTCATATTTTCATTGTAAAATTGGGGGACATTATTACTTATTTGTCAGAAATGTTTTTAATCTATGTGGTCCAAATTGTAGAATGTCTATTATGCAGTTTGGCACACATGAGGTATTCAGAGTCAGTGAACCCACTCTGCTTCCCCTTGTTATGATCTAAGCCAATGGCACCTAAAAGAAATATAATAGAAACCACACATATAATTGTAAATTTTCTCATAGCCACATTTAAAAGAAACAGAGAAAATTAATCTTTTTTTTTGCATTTTATTTATTTTTGAGAGAGAGAGAGAGAGAGAGAGAGACAGAGCACAAGTGGGATAAAGGCAGAGAGAGAGGGAAACACAGAATCCAAAGCAGGTTCCAGTTCTAAGCTGTCAGCACAGAGCCTGACACGGGGCTCGAACTCACAAACCGTGAGATCGTGACCTGAGTGAAGTCGGACGCTTAACCAACTGAGCCACCCAGGGGTCCCGAGAAAATTAATCTTAGCAATGTATCTTAACACAGAAATCTATAAGGTTATCATTTAATAAGTAATCAGTATAAAATTAATGAAATATTTTCCATTTCTGTTTATATTTATATTAATGATAATTAAATAAAATAAAAAATTCAGTTCCACAGCGTAACTCACCACATTTTAAGCGTTCAACTGTCCCACGTGGCAATGGTGTTGGAGAGTAAGGGTCTCAATGGGCATCAGTTGTGAGGAATGGATAGATGCAGACAGAATAAAGTCAGATTGGCTAAGCCTAACGAGCCACTAAGAGAAAATGAGACGGATTTATCAAGAACGGTGTTGAATCCGGAACCTGGAATATAAGGTTATCATTGTTGTAGAATTAGAGAAGCAGGAGTAATTTAGAGGGCTGGACGGGTTGGAGATAAGAAAAGTTCAATCATGAACATGCTGGGTTTGAGATGTTATCCAGAGCCTTGTGTAGAGAATACCTGGAAAATAGATGGACATGTCCACAGGGAGCTTGGGCATTCTTTTCGGTACAGGTGTGTATGTCATGGATGAGCTCTCCAAGAGGGAAGGGTTAGAGAGAGGAATATGTGAGGCGGATTGAGGACCTCTGGTTTGCCAGCATTTAGATCATGAAAGGCCAAGGAACCAACCCAAAAGGATACAAGAAGACAGAAAAATAGGAGAACCAAGCAGGGGCATAGTGTCACAGAGACTAAGAGTTAGGTGACTTCCGGAGAGGCAGAAATGGCGTGAGGTGGTGTGAATGCTCCCGGAGAGGGAGGGGGAGTGGAAGGAGAACCAGCTTGCCACTGGCTGCCACCGCCCCACTCCTGGCTGCGCCTGCTCTTCCTGTGCTCCCCACCCCATGCCACACCCCCTGCATCATGGTGGCCAGCTTCTGTTTGGCTCCCACAGTCCCATGAAGCACCATCATTGTTCCTCCTGCGTGTCTTGCACATAGTTTTGGTGACTTGGTTGGTGCATTCGACTTATTCCTCTATTGAATCTGTACTTATTCAGCTCCTACTTGCTGGTGCTCAGAACCGGGGGATAGAAATGAACAAAGCCCCTCCTTCTCTAAGACGTTTGTGTTGCTTTCCATGAGGCTGCCTTAGGCAGACCTGCCCGTTCCTACTAACTCCAAATTAGGTGTTAAAGGAAGCAACTTTGTCTTCCCCACCGCAGAAGGGGAGCTTCTATTCAGCAAGATGCCTGGGGATGCTGGAGGTACTCCTTAATTCTCCGAAGCCTCCCAGCTTCAGTGTGCCTAGTGTCACAACCCAGCATGTTCAGGCTTAATGTCTATGAATGCTAGTTGATACTGGCTTTTAAACTTAATCATGATGTTTCCCTTCAATACGCTATTTTAAAAGAAATATATTTTAATCTAAAATGTGAATTGATTTTTAAAAAATGTTTATTTATTTATTGACAGAGAGAGAGAGAGAGAGAGCAGGGGAGGGGCAGAGAGAGAGGGAGAAAGAGAATCCCAAGCAGGATCCACACTGTAAGTGCATAGCCGAACGCGGGGTTTGGACTCAAGAACCATGAGATCATGCCCTGAGCCGAAACCAAGAGTCGAACGCTTTAACTGACTGAGTCACCCAGGTGCCCCCCCGAAATGTGAACTGCTTTTTAAAATATCAGGCACATAATAATTTTGGCAAGTTCTGATGATGGCGAAAATAATAATATCGAAAGTTTGGAAAGTCCTGAATTAGAGAATATGAGCATGCGTGTCATTAGTATCGATGAGGTTGCCTGGCTTAGACTCTAAATTCTCCAGATAGACATGGACAGAGTTTACCCCTAAATGATGCGGGCATGTTTTTTTAGAGTCTGAGAAGCAACATCCATGCTGCACTGACAGCAGCCAGCTTGAGGCAGAGTCCCAGCTCGCAAACTGTGAGACCATGACCTGAGCTGCACCCAGGTCCCTGAGCACGAGTTGTTTTGTACTGGTTTCTCAAACCCCCTTCCCACTGGGTAATGTGAAGAAGAAGCAGATGACACCTGCACCTGTGGAGGGCTGCATTTCAGGAAAGGAGACTTTAGTTTCGGGAAACTTAACCTTTTATGATGACGGAAAGCGTGGTTCCCCATGTTCCTGAGTGATCCGTTATCGTCATTACGTTGGGTTCAAGCATGCCTCTCATTTGTTCAGGGGGAGACTCGACCTCTGCCTCGCTAAAGAAACGTTCAGAAGAGATAGGGCAGACCAAAGGGCAGCAGTACCTTGCTTCACAAGATAGAGACACAAAATGTGACAGCCACATGGAGGAGTGTCCCTCAATGATCAGGATGTAAATCCATGAGGCAAAAAAATCCAATAAAAAGCCATTTTGTTTATTGTGATAGATGGCATGTTGTAAATTGTTAACACATAAGTTCACAAGCTGCAAGCCATTTAGCAGCTCTTTCTCTTTGGGCAGCGACACTTCTGTTTAGAGAAACCAGCCATTAATTAGACTTGAAATGAGCTGTTGCATCACAAAATGAGTATAACCTCAACAACCAGAGGTGTTTGAAGCACTCGTGCCCATGTCCATCCATCAACGAATGCGACTTATTTGAGATAAGACTTGCCGATTTTTTAACATTCACTTGGAAAAAGCACAATCGTAAATCTGATGGGTTTCTGAGGAAAATACTACATATATGAATATGGCATTTTAGGGATCTATTATATGCCATAACACTTACTCTGTGCAGACAGAGGTGGGAGTTTTGCAATTATGCTAAAATTTTACAGTGTAAGGAAATCTTCAGACAAGCACAGTATCAAAAGATTCTGCTAATTACCTTTGAGAGGCTTTTTTCCCCCCTCTTTAAATATACGTTGCATATGCCTCATGTGTCTGGGAAGGCTGTTTCTCTTTTTATTGATCAATTTGACAGTGTTAAATATCTTTATTAAAAGCTAGAATCCTGTTTCATAACACAAAATTCACTAAAGTCTGCATTTTCAGACAAAGTTGAACCTCTTTTTAAAAACAGAAACCATTGGGTAGACAAAATATAGAGTGGCTAATTTGGAAGAAACACAATGAATGTAATACCTTCTATGTGAGTTTACTTTCTCCAACATTCAACGAGTCTTTAGACTCTAGTGTGGAGGAAAACTATTCGTCTGTGAAAACCCATTATGAATAATGTATTTAACCAAGACTGTGGCTGGTTGTGAATGGGTATAAATTCTTTTTCAAGGTAGTTCCCTTATATCACTAGGATGCACAATACCACTAGAGTGGACATTCACAACAGATTATTACATTACAATGGATTGTGAATGGATATAAGTTCTTTTCCAAGATAATTCTTTTATATCACTAAAATGGACAATAATTCAACACTAGAGAAATGGGGTTATTCTCTCTAATATGAGAGCATGAATCTTAGCAGACTCCAGTTCATCAGAGATGATACATTGTTAGAACTGGAATCTCATATTTTTCAGCTTAAAAAATGACTTTACCTCTAATTTTATATAAGTATTTAATTGCGGTCGTATACACATTCTGCTAAGTTTTGATGCAGTCTTTAAAAATTCTCTCCTGAAACGAATATTATCCTACGATAAATAACTGGAAATTAAATGCAAATTTGAAACACTAAATTTTTTTTTCTCTTTAATTACTTGGTTTACCCTTTTCCTCTACTCCTTTAGCCACATTATGCATCTATCATGTAACCAGCCTGAATGTCTCCTTGTGCATTTTTCTCCCGGCTCTGATTATAATACTAAACAAGACATATGAAGGTCATATCATTGTTTTATACCAAGTCATAATACAACAAACTTATTATTATATTTTACCTTTCTTACTTAATTTTTACAGAAATCCCTTCAATTTAACATGCATGCTTTTCATTCTTTTATTTTAATGGATGTATAAAAATACACTAAGGCAGGGTGCCTGGGTGGCTTCGTCAGCTGAGCGTCTGACTCCTGATTTCAACTCAGGTCCTGATCTCATGGTCGTGAGAATGAGCTCTGCGTAGGCCTCTGCACTGGGCATGAGGTCTGCTTAAGATTCTCTGAGAGGATTGTTCAGGAGGAGATTATTAAGATTCTCTCTCTTCTTCTCACTCTGCCTCTCTCTCTCTCTCCCTCTCTCCTTCTCTCTCTCAAAAAAAAAAATATTCTATGGCATGAATGCACCATAATTTATTGATGCATTCCCCTAGTAGAGAGCATGTATTTTGTTCCCAGATTTTGTTTGGTCACTATCAACAATGGTATGATAAACTTCCTTGTACATATATACTTATATGTACTGGTACTTTTATTTCTATGAATAGATTTCTAAGATGAGGTATATTTACATTAAAAAAAAGTAATACATGTTGCTAGGCTGCTTTCCAAAAAGGTAATAGATATTCACATTTCCTCCAGCAATGAATACCCCAGTAACATTTTCTTTTTACTCCTATCAACTGTAGGTTTGCTGATTTTTCTAAAGGCTGAATATCATAGCAAGGGAAACCAAATACTCGGGAAAGAACTCATCACTTCTCATTAATAAGAGAGAGTTTTCACTCTTATAATTATTGTCCTTAGCCTGAACACCAACAATTACAATGAGAGTATTCTACATTTGATTATATCAAATAACACTAGCTGGAGCCACATGAAACTGTATATATTTGGTCATTTTTCACTTAAAGCATGGCAATTTCATATGGTTCAAACTCACATTTTTTTTTTTAGTGGTATTTTCTAGGGTTTACATTGTGATTGAAGAATTTTAATAGTGATACTAACTGGATTCAGAGGGCGTATGCTCTGTGTCAGATACACTGCTCAGTACATTCTTTTATTTGTTCTTTATGACAATTCTTTGAACCTATTCAAGGGGACACCTGTGAACTTACCAGTTCAGGATCAGATTCTATCCAGGTCTGGGCTTGGCATCCTTCCCTACAGTAATTACGTTTTCAAGTTCAGTCTTCCTCCCGTCATTGCTTTGTTCTCCCTTCTCCTTTATTCTTTGTCTACCCACCATATTCCCCTACCATGAAAATGATCCTACAGGAATGCTTTTGTTAAAAGATACTTGGTACCTCATTTCTCTCACATGTCAAAATTCCACAAGTCTAGGTCTGATGATGATCCATATGTATTTGGAGGGAAAAAGAGTTTAGCTACTGATTCTGATATGATCAAACTTCAAATTTGAAAACCACTGCCCAGGACATTAGCTATTGTTGAAATTTCCATTGAAAACTATTAAAAGGGTGGGTGACTATCATTCATTACTTTCTATTGAGGCTACTCTCAAAGGTAATGAGTGATATCAGCTAAGACTGGCATATAATCAAGGCAGATTTTAGGAATTCATATTTAAACACAAATTAAGGAAAGCAAATAAATGTCAAACGAATGGCATGCCAATAAAGAAACCTGTCACGGGTTAGTAGAAATAACTGAAAAGCAGTGATAACATTATAATCAGGATGTCAACAGAGGTAAATGCCATTTATACAGGTGAGAGGAAGTGAGATGACAGGTGGCAAAAATATTCAAGTGCCTAAATGTCGTTTGGTAATGAGTGCTTTTTGACATCTTTACCCAGGATCAGGGCTAAAATTCTGTTCAAAGCATTTTCTAAAAATTTAAAATAACATGGATGTATTTTCTCCTGCACTCCAGCTTTTCTGTATTGTCATCATTTCTCCTCAAGTGGTTTGTACTTCCTAATGGACTAGGGAAACTTTAATCTATTCTTTATTTGCTTCTCACAGTGAAAGGTACATACATAACACTGATTAAAGTAGTTGATTACTCAAGGCACGCGGTGGACCTTGGAGGAAGAAGAAAGTGGATATCATAGTGCAAAATGTGCATCCTAATAACCTGACATTGCTATGGATTACCATTGTGCTATAAGAGCAGTATATTGTAGCAATTTGAAATTCAGTGTCTGAGGGGCGCCTGAGTGTCTCAGTCGGTTAAGTGTCCAACTCGATTTCAGCTCAGGTCATGATCTCTCGGGTTCATGAGTTCAAACCCCTCATTGGGCTCTGCGGTGACACCACAGAGCCTGTTTGGGGATTCTCTCTCTCCCTCTGTCTCTCTCTGCCCCTCCCCTTGTGTTCTTTCTCTCTCTCTCTCAAAATAAACATTAAAATATTAAATATTAAAATATTTCCCTCACTTACCGAAGAAAGGTAACAATAGCATCTCCCTCATAGGCTCATGGTGAGGTTTAAAGCAGTTAATATTTATAAGAGAACTTAGATGTTTGGCATTCAGCAAGCACTCAATAAATTCATTGTTGTAGCTATTTGAGATTGTTAGCATTATTTCAGAAAAAAAAAAAAAAGGAAACTCAGAATTTACCACGACACTGATATCCTCAGCCTGGGTGAAATTGAGAGCTTTGATCCGACAGACTTGGGCTTAAATTCTGGCTCCTTCCCTCTCAAGCAATGGGAACTGACGCTAGTAAGTTGTTTCAGTCGCTGCAGGAAGGAGATGGTCCACACACTGTAAGGATTGTGGATGTTTTGATAAAGATACTTTTCAGTGTACAGCCAGTATGAGGGTAAGCCAAAGAGAGATAGTGAACACCAGGGGTGGGGAAACCTGGGGCTCTTTCAGGTCTCAGGTGAAGAGGCAAAGGGGAGAAGCAGTCAATGGATCTTGAGGGCAGGAGGTAGGGGTCTGAAAGTACTCCTAGCAAAAACACCAACAACGCTCGATTCTATCAGGACTTTAGTCTCCTCCCCACTGCAATTCCTACCTCCCCTGTCCCGTCAGGGTCTCCCATTGGGAATCCAGTCAGAAGCCAGAGGACAAGGAGAGCCTTTGATAAAGTCCATATAGACCCTCCTCCCAGAACAGAACAGGGAAGAGAAAGGTGGAGAGTTGACCTATGAGGATGGACAACTCAATCCATTGTTTAACCTCTCAAGCCTCACCTGCACTTTTTCTCTGCCCTCCATTAGCTGCCCCCGACCTTGAATATTGTCTCCAAGGATGACTTCAAGGCTGGGTCTCCCATTAAACCTTGTTGCTCATTCCAGTGTCTAATATTCTGTGAATCCCCTAAAGAAGAATGGATGATGAGGGCTTGAACTCTAAATTATCTAAATTTAAACAAAGCTTTAGTGTTACAAGCAAGTAATGGCATATATGGTTAGAACAGTCTTTCCCAAAATATATTTCACTGAATGTAAAATACTGTGTAAAGTACAAACACATAAGAAAGCAACAAATAAAGCAAGCACTAAAATGAATCAATCAAAAGATTTGGGGTCAAGTTAGTTTGGAAACTTCTGGGTTTAGTGAAGTGTTCCTTAAGTGAAGAACTTCTCAGATCTTTTAATATACTAATATTATAAATCTCCAAGATGGTTAAATAGGCCTAGATATCCAGGTGTAATTTATCTTGAAATGTAAAATTTTCTTTTCCACACGAACGTGCAATTTTATAAAATTGTGCATTTAAAGTAAAACACAGCATCATCTTGCTTTTTGTAACTTTGAATGCCTTGCATATAGGTCACTATAACAACTTATTTGGCAAGCAGTTATTTTACCAAGTTTCCATTACCCAATATTCAATATTGCCACTTTTTGATAGAACCACCTTACCAACACTATTGTATGTCACAGACACAGAGTAATGTAATGACATTTTAGTTGACATTTTAGTTCTAACTTCCAGGACCAGGAGAGAACTATTCCACCACTCATGAATGGAAAGGAAGAAACAATTACGAAACAAATCTGAAGAGTCAAGGGTAACTGAGGAAAAGTGGAAATGAGAGATGATTATTTTTCACAGAAAAAAAGGAGGTGAAGTCATATCTCCAACAACCCACATGACCATCTGAGAGAGAGGAGGGTGGACAGGTCATTTTCCGTTACTTGATAACAGTCAAATATTCAGTCAGCCAGTCAGTTAATTCATTATGAAAAGCTGGGAGGAGTACCTATAGCAACCCAGGGAGGTTCCAAACACTGGAGGATAGCAAGGAGTAATTGGACATCATTGCCGTTCTCAGACACCTCTCACTACCTGGGGTGAGTTGCGGTGGCAGAAGGATATACATAATAAACAACACAGTCTCTTATCTGGTGCACCAAAGAAAATTGAGCTGGATGAGGGATTGAAGATTACTGGACAGGGAAGTCTCCTTTGAGTAGGATCCACAGAGAAGACCTCTCTAGGGAGGTTATATTTAAGCAAAGGGCTCACTTAATGACTAGAATGTGTGAACACGAGGGAAAGAAAGTGTGATGGAAACTGAGGTAATAGAGAGTCCCCAAGACTTGAGGTGGGGACCTTCCTAGAGTACTCAAGAAGCACAAGGAGCCCAGAAGGATGTTTGTTCAATGAAACTCTGCCAGTATAAAGCCAATTTAAATAAGAATGCTTTTGACAGAAGCAGATTTTCTGTGCTAGAAAATTTATGGGTATTGTTCTTTTTGATCCTTCTATACTCTGCCCATTTTGCCTCAAACATCTTCCCCAATATCTAGTTGTAGCTTAATACTTTCAAAAGGATTCAAATTGCAAACTACAGTTTGCATGACATTGATTATTTTTTGCTTAGTCCATTAGGCTAGTACTCAAATATAGTCTTTGACCTTTTCCAGAGATTCTTTAGTTTCACTAGTGAGTAGAGCTAGAATCATACTCTTTTTCCCTCCAAATGATGGATGTAGTGGATTTTAAAGATGACTCCAATTCATCACTCCTTCTTAGACACATGATTGGGGCATGTAACTTTGCAGTCACTTCCAACTTTGGACAGGACAATATGCCCGCTCCTTCGGCTCTGGGCTCAGTCGTGTGACATCCTTTGGCCAAAAGGATATTAGTCAATATGACACAAGCAGAGGCTCGAATAACTTGTGTGTGATTGGGCTTGTCTGCTCTCTCTTATGTTTTGGTCATGAGACTATGTCTAGGCTAACTTTCTGGAGGATGAGGGACATGGAGAGTGGGTTGAGTTAGCCATGCCTTCCCAACCAAGACCACCCTGGATCATTCAATTGCCAGCCCACCCTCTTCCTTGAAGTGAGCCCAGCCAAGATCTACAGAACCTCCTAGAGGGCCACTCAGACATATGGAAATAAAGACATACTGTTCTGGACTGTGGGGAATAAGCTTAGGAATTCCAGAGCCTGCCCTGATGGGTTAACAAGGCATAAAGAATTAGAAAGCCACGGGATGAACACACCCAAGTTTGGGTAAACAAGATTAGGTAAAGAGGGGCAAGGGTCCCAGTATAGGCCAAAGGTATAGGAACAGGGAATCGCAGGATGAAAACATCCAAGATGAGGTAAAGAAGATTAGGTATTCAGGGCAGAAGCACCCCCAATTTAGTACTATAGCAGAAAATTGCTTTCACAGGAAGGAAGGACCAAATTAGGTAAACAGGTAAATGGGGCTATAGACCACAGCTACCACGGTGAAGTTGCCCAGAGCGGAGCTAATTAACAAAAAAAAAAAAAAAAAGGTGCCTTGTTGACCCTGAGGTGGATGCTCTGTCCTTCTTGTCCCCTAGGCCAGTTTAGGTAAACAGAAGTGGTACCTCACCTCTGCTGTGAACAACCTTCTGCCCCGGGCCAGGATTTTGTTTTGTATTGACCCAAACCCTTAACTCCGCATATCTTCAGAACCCCCTTTCCCCTCACGCCCATGAGTTAATGTTCACAGTTTCATTGTCTCTTTAGGCATCATGTTTGTTAGCCCTCTCATCCTGATAAAAACGGAGCAAGGACCCTTAATCGGGGCTCCTGTCTTCTCCTGGACCTTAGCCATCTCTCACAGTTTTAATCCTGCGTCCTGCTTTCTTGCTGGACAAGAAAGAACTCCAGACCCAGAGTTTGCAACACTAGACCACAGAGGTTTGTGGTTGGTCATTACACAATGATATTTTAGTAATAGGTACTGATACTATGAGCAAAGAAAAGCAGAGTTTTGTTCGTACCATTTAATACTAAAATATGTTGGAATACAGTGTCCCAAACAACAATGGGATTTTGTAAACCTTAAATGGGAAACGTTTTTGTTGTTATAGGTGCTGGGTTCACTCTATGTTTCGTGAGTAGAGTGAACCCTACTCTGGCCTCATTGACTACAGCATAATAATTTATTTATCTAGATCGCACACTTGTGACAGCTTCTGTCTTCTAGGGAACGGTCTCATGCTCAGAGATGAGGATAAAAGGACCCGTAATGTCATGAATCTGTATGAAAAGCCATCATATCTTTGGAAGCTACTTAATTATTAAGTGTGTTTTGAGCACTTTGGTATCCGGAACAAAATATAAAGGATATTGCCCACACATGTTGACTAACCAAGTTAAGGACGTAAGGCTTAGGTTAAAACCTTAAAAAACAACAACAACAACAAAAAAAATCCAATCATTTTCAAACTGTAAATGTCAAAGAAACTGAGGGGTAAGGGACGCTCCTGTAGTTAAGGAAGGCTTTCAATTAGTTTAGTAGTTGGATTCATTTTTGTTCAAGTGCCAATTTCGAAATCTCTGTAAGACTACTCTCAAATACGAAATTTCAGCTTCATTTATAAAATCTTATGTTGTGCTTATTTCCGGGTGGGTTCAAAAGAAGAGCGACCACTCCACTTTATAAAAGGGTGTGAGGATGGGAATTTGAATGAAACACAAACAAACGTCACCCTTTTATGTAGCTGAATGGTAATTCCTTGCATTAATTGACAATTTTCCTCCTCACCCAGTCTTTCTCTAGTTTCCGTGAGACCATTTAAGCAGAGATGTTTGCCCAGCCCAAAAGGAAGACTTTTTCTTTTTCTTTTTCTGTTTTCTTTTTTTTTTTTTTTAACAATCTCCAGGGCTTTGCCTTGAAAGGGCCTGATCCTCTGCTAACTGTAGGCCTTTGAAGTTGAGAATTTTCTGTGTTTTAAAGGGAATCTAGTTTCATTCTTCAAGGAGATCTCAGTTTAGAGAGGCTGACGTCTGTGCTGTCCCGCCCTGCTTTACAGTCAAATGAAACCATACTCGAGAAAAGATGATTCCTTTTTCCTCCCACAGGTGCACAGACGTGCCTGCGAGAATAAAATTACTGATGCAAGGCACGGAGGATGACTCCAAGTCAGAACGCGGGAGTGGATGCTGCTGTTCTAGCCCATGATCCTCAAGATCAGGGATAGGGGGTGGGGGGCAGTCAAATGAAAGCAGCTGCAAACCCAGCCATCTGGAGTCAGGAGGGGCTTCTCCAAAATTCTGGTTCCTAAGTGTAAGGAGCAATTTCTCTCCCAACAGCCAGCTCAGATGCCCAGCTTGCTTTGGCATGTGCAAATAGCCTCCTTGGCTAGGGTCCCGAAACCAGAAGAAGCTAGGTATTTCCAAGACAAGTTATGCCTCTCCCTAAAAGTGTTATGTGCTGTTGTTCATTTTCTATTCAGTCAGTATGGCCAGTGGTTAAGAATGAAGTTTCTGGAACGACACTTCCTGGGTTTGAATTCTGGCTTGGCTGCCACTGGGCAGTCTTGAGGGAGTCGTTTCATGTCTCTGTACCCCATTTTCTCATCTGTCAAATGAGTGGAGTACAAACATCCATTTCAAAGAGTTGCTGTGACGATTAAAATCGTTAACGTATTTAATATAAGTACTTCGTTAGTGCTATGCAAATGGTGACTTTTACTATAATTAATTTTAACAAATGGTTTTATTGTTGCTACATTTGTACTCATTTACAGTACTAAATGAGAAGGTCATTTACAGCTACTAAATGAGAAGGTCACGCTAGTTTCTGGAATGTGTTGCCTCACCTCTAAAATGAGATTGTTGGATCGTATAAAGTAAGATCCCTGGTATGCCGTTCTAAGATGTACAGATATGAATGTGCACGTTTTTATACTTTCTATTAACAGTTCCTAAGTGTTTATATACATTATCATCATATGCAGTCATCATTTTTATTATTATTAGATAAATTAATAATGTCAGTCATTCATCAATTTTTATTAAGCATCTACTATATGTCAGGCTTTGTACTAGATGCTGGTGCTACAGCAATCAAAACAACAAATATCCTTATACTTGTGACAATTCATTCCAGTATTTTCCCCCTTGGTCTGCAGCTGTGTCAACTATTTGACAGACTATTTAATAAGTAAATATGGAACTAGGAAGTAGGATCTCAATTCTGGCAGTATGTTTAAGTTATTTGAGGGTAATTTAATATGAAGCATAATGAAGTTTTATAGAGATCCCCAAATGCAAAATTTAGAGTCTTAGATGTCTTATTAAATTGCTAGAGACTGCTTTTTTTTCCCTATAGTGGCCACAACATCCATAACTTTTAAACCAGAAGAGCCAAGTTTATGCTTGCCAAGAACTCTTTATAAACGCTAAATGTGTGTATTAAATCAAAAAACAGAGAACTCCAGGTGCAAACATCCAAAATGCAGGCCAGTTTGTAAAAAGCAATGTTCAACTTCAGTACCCATTTACTGTTATGCAAAACATAATCTGTAGGGTTTTTAAAGATCAATTTATAAACCTGATTTGAAAACTCCTCATAGTATTTCTGCATATAAAGTGAAGTAAAGGCATAAACCAGGTTTGGGTTTATTTTAATTCGTAGCTGGCTGTTTTTTTTTTTTTTTTAAGGGGAGGAGAGTATGAGGAATTCCTCTTGAACAACTTAGTTTGAAATGACTACTGATCTCTAAGACAGTTGAAGTTAAATGGTATTGCTGATGTTTGATTGTTTTGAACTTAAAGAACAATTTTGTGGAGTCCGACCTAGCATGATGTGCCAATGCTTTAAAAGGAAAGTCTACTGAAGTTCTATAGCACTGGAAATATTCTGTATCTGCATTGCCCAATATGTCACTAACCAGCAGTGAAATGTGTCTAGGGTAATGGAGGGGCTGAATTTTGAAATCTATTTTATTTCAGTGAATTGAAATTTAAATGATTACATGCGACTAGTGGCTACCTTGTGAGACAGCAAAGTTTGGAGATAGAAATCAGAGAATTACCCACATTAGTATGGGGTAGAAAGTTTTGTCAGGACAATGAATGGAGTTATATATTTCTTATAGCAACCTTGCAAAACAACAACAGCAGCAACAACTCAGGTCCTTCTTTTTATAGATGAGGAATCTGAGGTGGAGAGGTAATTTGCCATTTGCTCTGGTTCATCCACTCTTGGGGAGGGGCATACAGATATTTGACTTTAGGTCAGCAGGCACATCACTGGAGACAAAGTAAGGAACAATCATGAGTAGCGGGAAGGGTGATACGTCTTCATCACTGCTTTGGAGAGATCATTGCTGTGATGATTTGTCAAATGACTTTGAACGAGTCATAGGCAGTCTAATGACCCTCGTCCCCTCCACAAAGATGTCTGTGTCCTAACGCCCAGAACCTATGAACGTTATTACCTTACATGGTAAAAGGGACTTTGCAGAGGTGACTAAGTTAAGAATTTTGAGATAGGGAGTTTATCCAGGTGGGTTCAAGATAATCATGAGTCCTTATAAATAGAAGAAAGAGACAGACGAATAAACCAAAGAGTTGGAAGCACGAGAAAGACTCATCTCTGTGTTACTGGTTTTAAAGACAGGGCCACATGGGAAGGAACGTAGGTGGCCTCCAGAAGCTGGAAAAGGCAAAAAAAAGTATTCTTTCCCAGGAATCTCTGGGCATGTAGCCTTGTGAACCCTTTGGTTTTCACCCAGTGAGACCCCTTTCTGACTTTGAACCTCCAGACCTACAAGATGGTACATCTCTGTTGTTTTAAACCATTCATTCTGAAGTAATTTGTTACAGCAGCAATAGGCAACTAGTTCAGAAGACGATGAGACTAGAAATGGGAAAATGAGCTTTAGATTGCTTTAATAAAAAAAAAAAATTAGAACCACAAGTGGTCTGAACTTAACAGTGGCAGTGGCAATGGGGAGAAAAGAGTAGACATGAGATACAAGGAAAGAAGAATCAACAGAAATGAAATCAAAAGGCAGGATTTAGACGAAAAGATGGACCACACGTTCTTAAGACTTTTCTCCTCAGGAAATGCTCCTTCTCAAAAATCTCTGTATGTGGTCACCTAACACGGTGCGATATGTTAAGAGAGAGGAGATGGGATTTGGAGATCTCTCTGACGTTGATTCACAGAGGTCTTGAATAACTTAGGGAGCTGCCCACACTTGGCCCCACTTACCCCCTCTTGGCTTTATTCTGCATGCCCCATATAAAGAAGCAGCTGCTGGTTGCATCAACATTGCTGTATTATGAAAATTATGGGGGATGTAATTTTTTTTACGTTCCTTGGCAACACGTTTCTGGCCAGGTGTTTGAGAAACTCCAAGCATAATTATGCCAAAGCAAGAGTAGATGAGAAGTTCAGTCAAGGAAACCAGATTGCTTTTTGTCAAGAGAGTCTGTCAAGACAGAGAGGGTGGTGTGACGGAGAGATCGTGAGCTTTGTAGAAAATGCTGAATTTGCATACTGATTCCACCACTTCACTGCTCTGAGATGTTGTACAAGCTTAACAGCTTCCTGAACCTCATTTTTGTCATTTGTTCATAGGTCGAATTACATCTAACTTGGGGGATGCCTGTATGGAACAGATGAGTTTATAAATACAATGCATTGGCCTGGAATGGATGCTTAGGAAAAACCGTATGTACAAGAAGAACCCCAGTAAAGGTAGAAATTATGTTGTGGATCATATTTTTCAAGAGCATTTCTAGTCTATCTTTAAAAGTCAGAATATACTTTATTGATAAAAAATAGCGTAGTTGAAATGGGATACATGTCCCACGAGATACATAGGCACGGCATCTAAATCCAGAAGTAATCATCAAAGTTAGGCTTGCATATAGGATATCGATGGCAAAAATAACTTTTGTATCCAACATTTCTTCTGTTTTCCCTGCTAGGGTAGTGTACATAATGATTCATGATTTTGCCTTTTACAGACTAATTAATTTATAGTAGAATATAGTGAGAGTCATTGGAGGAGGGAGAGTCATTGGAGGAGAGTAATGAGGGAAGAAAGGAAAAGAGGAAAGAAGGAAGAGGAGGAAGGAAGAAGGAGATCAGAAAAGAGAACAAAGACATAAGGAGGCAGGGAAGGGGTGAAGAAAGGACAGCCTTTTGATAGATGTAATGGAAAAGTTTGGATAGGAAGAAAAGTTATAGAAAACTGAGAGAAGAAATGCATGATTATTTATTCTGCCTCTTCACTACACTTTGCATTAAGTAACACATATAATGTGCTAATTAATTCATCTGCTTACTTATTCATGCACTGGATATTTATTAAAAGTTCCTAGAAGCAAGGAATTTAGAAGCGAAGATCATGGGCTTAATCCTTACTATTGCGAGATTTATAGCAGAGGCGAGCACCATCAGACCAAAACTTAACTTATTTAATCCTCATGACCACCTAATAACAAAGTTGGTATTATTATTATTATTATTATTATTATTATTATTGTTTTGCAGACATGAGGACTTGGTTATGGTGAGCTGGTCAGTGACAGACCAGGATTCTAACCCTGGTTCGTTCAGCTTCAAGTTAAGTTCTCATTGTTTCCATAGAAGCACATGCTGACTAGGGATTGTAGAGCACCAATGCACCCTGTGTGCGTGTGTGTGTGTGTGTGTGTGCACATGAGTGTGATTTTGAAAGCTCATTCACTTTTTGAATAATGTGAAGAAGCCACTAAGTCATTCTTTATGGTACTTGGAATACTGGCTGTCATTTTTGCTCTTTTTTTAAAAAAAATTTTTTAACGTTTATTTATTTTTGAGACAGAGAGAGACAGAGCATGAACGGGGGAGGGTCAGAGAGAGGGAGACACAGAATCGGAAACAGGCTCCAGGCTCCGAGCGGTCAGCACAGAGCCTGACGCGGGGCTCGAACTCACTGACCGCGAGATCGCGACCTGAGCCGAAGTCGGCCGCTTAACCGACTGAGCCACCCAGGCGCCCCATTTTTACTCTTTTGAAGAAAAGAAAGATCAAAGGAGGTAAGCTGATATTGGGGGTTTGGCACTGTACGTAGAAGGCAGTCCGTAAATATATGTTTAATTGTGTGATTAATATATAATTAATAATTAACTTATAATGTAGTATATATAATACAATAGTGTGTAACAATGTATATTATACAATGATGATATGTAATTGTAGAACATATGTAATACACTGCTCACACCCAAATATATGCCCACCTTCCTACACAATCTACACCTGCAGGAAACTATAATTTATTACACGATACTCAAGGAGCACACACTCTGTACTGGCCACTATTCTGGGTGAAAGTAACATCAAAATTAAAAGGCCAAGAACCTCACCTCTGGTGGCTCTGCAAAGAATCGGAGACAGGATGCAAAAGAGATGATGGGAAACAAATTTGTAGCTAACTTAGTACACGGTAGCAAATAATCATAAGGAATACACAGGAATTAGTACCACAGGTGCTGTTATGTTAAGGAAGGGCTAACAGAAAAAAAAGAGGAAAAGTTAACAACTGGTCTCAAGGATGGCAGAATGTTCGTGGTATTCATTGTGTCTGGAAGTCAGTCTTACTGAGGAGAGCGAGTCAGAGAGGGAAACTGCATCCTGGCTTGAAGACCCTTGCATGCAGCACTAAGGAGTGTGGATTTCATTTTTCAGTGCCTGCAAGGAGTTCCCTTAGGATGCTTTAAGTGATGGAATGGCACGAACAATCCATATATCACTGGTACTTCCAATTGAATAAGGTGGGTTGAAAACATGTGCTTAGCTTCTATCCTGAAACCCCACTAAAATAATTTTAAAAAATCTCTTTGCAAAGGAATACGTACGCCAGGTCAACAAGGGTGGTAGAGAAGCATCGGTAACAATATTTGGGGCACTGGCAAGCGTATGAGCCGGTAGTAACTGACCCAGTGAGGGATACTTATCTGCCCACCTGCCCACCAGTGGGAAAGCCATGGGCTCTATGATTTACATCACAACCCTCCCTACAACACTGGACTTGAGAATAAAGTTAGGACAAAAGCAGAAGAATTGTTGCAATGTTTGATCAGGAATGCATTACAACCTTGGGCTCTTTCCCAATGCCTCCCCCATTTTTGCAGAAAGCAGGGTTTTTATTTCCTGAAGAGGATACAACAGCTGGCCTATTTCCTGGGGTACATCAAATATAGTTTTGGTGGGACACGATAGTAAATAAAGGGAATTTAAGTGACAACCTCATACAGACTCGGTGACTTCAAATCTCCCATACTAGGATTGTAGAGCACATTCAGCAAGATTTATAGCATGTAGTCAAGAAAATGGGAAGATGATTCCATATATGGCAATTTTAAGGCCAAGACCTAAGAGTCCCCATGACACAAGACGCAAAAGAAACAAACAAAAAGAACCCAACAGTCCAATAGTCTGTTCACTCTGAAGCTAAGACAGACACCGAAAAATGTTACCATGAGCACGGAGCTGCCGACAGCTGTATACTGGCCAACTCTCGATGTTGAGTAGGCAGCCAAAGATTTGCAGACATTTTAGAAAAGCATAGCTGTCTTCCAATTTTGCTCTTTGCGTCTTCACAAGAAATAGAACTTAGATTCATAGACGACCTCCCTGGCAGCTAGGGGTAACAATCTACTAAGTGAAATGAACACAAAAGGGATACATGTAACATCTGCCTCATTTGCTTCAAAGGAAATTGTAGCCCTGAAATTTCTCTCACTTCCTCTGTCTGCAAGATAGAGCTCACACTTCTCCGGTGCGGGTGACTCAACTTCAAGGATGCAGACAAGGACAAGATTCCAGGTGATAATAGAAAAAAATAATGGAGGAACTGGGGTCCCTGAGTGACTTCTTGGAACAAAGCTATGCCATTAACCTAGATTTCTCACTCCAAGACTATTTCTTTTATTCTATATTCTTTAAGCCACAGTATTTGAGGATTTTGTGTGTGTGTGTTTTAGCATCTGGTCCTATATCTTAGCTAACATAACCTCAAATATAAAAGAGAGACGACTAACCAAATAGAAAGAAAGAAAGAAAGAGTCTATAAAATTTGAGGAAAATAATACCTGCATTATCCACAAACAGATGAGGAAGTATATTGAAGTAAGCAATATTCAAAGAACTGGAAAAGCTATTAGAAATCAAACATGAAAATTGAAATAATGAATTGCAAGATGTTTAAACTTAGTTCTGCTTACCCATAAAGATTAGTAGATTTGAAAAACAAAACTGAAGGAATCTCTTAGAGAGTATATGGTAAGGTGACCCAAGAATGAAAATAATTGAAGAAATAAAATGAGATCCGATTAGGAAGTCCAATATGCAAATGCAGTTGACCCTTGAACATGACAGGAATTAGGAATGCTGAACCCTGTGCAGTCAAAAATCCATTTGTAACTTTTGACTCCCCAGAACCTTACTAATAGCCTACTGTTGACTGAAAGCCTTACCAATAAGATGATTAACACATTATTTTGTATATTATATGTATTATGTACTCTATTTTTATAATAAAGTAAGCTAGAGAAAATAAAATAGTATAAGAATATCATATGGAAGAGAAAATACATTTACAGCACCATATTGTATTTGTAAAAAAAATCCACGAGAAAATGGAACTGCGCAGTTCAAACCGTGTCATTCAAGAGTCAACTGTAACAGGAATTCTGGAATGAGAGAATAGAGAAAAAAAAAAAAACAGGAGAAAATTATCAGATAAATTAAAATTCAGAACCAAAGCACAAGTGTTTTAAGATGAAAAGAATCTACTTGGGGGCACCTGGGTGGCTCAGTCAGTTAAGCCTCTGGCTCTTGATTTCAGCTCAGGTACGATCTCGTGGTTTGTGGGATAGAGACCCACATCGTGCTCTGCGCTGACAGTGTGGAGCCTGCTTGGGATTCTCTCTCTCCCTCTCCCTCTGCCCTTCCCCTGCTTTCACTCACTCTCTCTCTCTCTCTCTCTCTCTCTCTCTAAAATAAATAAACTTAAAAAAAAACTTAGAAGAATCCACTTGGTTATCCAAGATGAAATCACATCATTGTTAAAAATTTAGTAATGGAGTGCTATGTGCTTCCAGGAAGAAAATAAAGAAAAAGGAAAATGTCATAGGTAAGAAATCGAGAATTACATTCCAACTGAACGTTTCATAGCAATCCTGCTGTCTAGAAGACAGTGAAGGAATACGTTCATAGCTCAGGGAAATATTGATTTCCTAACTGGAATTTCAACCCCAGCTGAAGAAGCAAGGTCATGCAAAAGAACTAAAACCATTTTCATTATTCATGGCTGCACAATCACTTCCATGTATCTCTTATTAAGAAGCTACACAAGGAATCTGCCCACCAGAACAAGAACGTAAATTAAGAAAGAGAAAGGTATGAGACACAGGAACGAGTAGAAATAACGCAAGAGAGATATAGACGCAGAGGGGATCGCAGGGCAGCACAAAGGGCGAGCCATGACCATAGCTTTGTTGCTTGTTCTCATCGATGGAAGTCAGAAAACTCCAGACCAATCTTCTCCCAGAAGATCTCGTAGAATTCTTGACGTGTTTGTATGTATTGACAGAAGAATCACACGACTAGAGGAGAGTTTGATTCTAAGTACATGGAAAACTAAGCATATTATAAAAGAAAACATTTCCTAGCTCCAGAATAAACAAAAACACCATGTAGGGAAGGAAAGCAATCTTATTAACTGCCTTGCTTTACTCTGGGTAATGTTTAAATAACAATAACAATAATAACAATAATAATAACAACAGTAATATTCCTTCGAGCACGTTATAGTGCAAGCTTACTGACAGTCCGGGGGTATGAGATTGGACACGTGTGGTGTGGGTGGCGAGGGCCATGAGGTATTGGGAAAATATGCAAGTCCCTACATGATGCCTGAAACTAACCATCCAGAGGCTGCACTATGACAATGTTATTAAGATATATGGAGGTAGATACCAAAATGTCAGAAAGGAATTGAAAGGGATTATTTAAAAAAAATTTTTAATGTTTATTTATTTTTGAGAGAGACAGAATGTGAGTGGGTTAGGGGCAAAGAGAGGGAGACACAGAATCCCAAGCAGGTTCCAGGCTCTGAGCCATCAGCACAGAGTCTGATGCGGGGCTCAAACTCAGGAGCTGTGAGATCATGACCTGGGCTGAGGTTGGTTGCTCAATGGACTGAGCTCCCCGGGAGCCCCAAAGGGATTATTTTTAGAAAGCAAGCAGTGGATTTCCAGAGGTTAGATGGAAAAACCACTCTCTTTGTTATTATTACTGTCCTTTTTCATTTTTAAAACCAAGCTTGTGTGGACACATCATACATGAAATATTCAGAAGATTTAATTCTGGCTGAGCTGTCAGGAAAATGGATAGGAAAGGAAACTGGTGAGAAGTGGCATGGACATTTAGGCTTTGATTCAGTACTGGGCCCGGGGAGAGGGGAGGATGTTCGAGGCAGAGGAAGACGAAGCCTTGGCATTGCAAGATTTACATTGATTGATCATGGCATTAAGAAGTTTCAAGGAAGGTTCAGATATAACGATACTGCCTTTTAAAGTTGAACACACAAGAAGGTGTTGGAACAACAAGAAACTACAGGTAACTTGACTTTTAATGTCATTTATCATTGCTTCCAAGCACTTCAGATTAAGGGTCCTCACTTGTTTCACAGCATCCCTGTGAATTTGGCAGGGCGAAAATATTTATACCCATTTTACATACGAGCAAATTGTGGAGGAGGCTCCTGGAGTCATCACTGGGTTAGGAAGTACAGAGCAGATCAGTATGAGTACCTCCATGATTAAAGAGTCTCTGTTTATAGCATACACTTTAAATGTAAACCAGCTTTTCTCAACTTCTTCTTCCTTTTGCATCGTGGTGCTATGATATAATAGATAACAAATATTTCATCTTTGCTCCCCGTGCCTGGCACAGAACTTTGATATCCCTTAGAATTGCCTAGGTGATAGGGGTATCTTTGGTTCTAGTAAGGCAACTCTTAATGGGCTCCTGGAGAGCTTCAGGATGGGGACAGGACCCCAGAATGTAGCCAGTAAAGAGATTCCCTGAATCTGAATGCCCTTGCCTATAAGCTGGAACTCTGGTCACATCTTGTTGATGGTTAAACACTTAAACAAGATGGTATCTGGAAAGAAGCTAGCAGTGCGTGGCTAATTATAAACCAGCAATTAAAGGTAACCCTTATCAATGATAATTACAGAATCAAAAGACACAAAAATAACATTAATAGATAATAAATTAATTGATTAATTAGAGATAGTAAGAAATCGCACTCAAAGCGTAGTAATAGCTTTAGTAGCAGAATAGAAATAATAGTCCTCAAAGAGAACATAACCCATTTCCCGCTGGACATATGCCACAAAAAAGCATTCCAGGAGTTTTCTAAGTGGTCAAACACTCACACTTCCATACCAGTATCATTCTTCCTCTGACATTGTAGGACTTATCACATTAACGTACTTACGCATGTGTCCTAATTATATATGTAACATGTAATTACGCATGCACTAGAACTCTGCAAATACCCTAATTACGTGTTCCTTGAACCTCCAGAAGGCCGAAATGGAGTTGTCTCCATTTGTGGACTCCCAAACTTTGAAAAGTTTCTAGCATCTGGTAGACACTGACATTTATTTATGGATTTATTTAATATTTTATTAATGAACATATTAATTCACACTCGCTAAGTTTTCTTAGCATCTGCCTTTCGTTTGACATATATTCGGTAGATGCAAAACTCTGAGAGGGCAAGTCAACATTCAACTGCGCTGAACGTGAAACAAATTTCATGTTGAGGTTAAGTGAACCATTTCCCTTCTGATCGAACTTTTTGGACGGTGATCTGCTGATAGTTTTACACAAAACTGTGGAAATGCAATAATTATCTTCGTTCAAATATTTTGTACAGAGACATGGAAGTAGCTCTATTAACAGTGTAATGTCACTAAGGGATGCTTACCACCAATTACCTTTGCTGCTTCTTTGTTTCTAGTGTGCAGAACTACATCTTCCCTGATGGCAAAAATTCAACTGTGCGGCAAATGTAACTTAACACTGAATTTTGACACTCTGCCTAGAGTCGGTATGACGTCCAACTTTTTTGACAAAACTTTCACCTCCTTAAAGCAAGATTCTGGCTCTTTAGTTTCATTGGAAATTGATTAATTCATTTACTGTACTTGTGCCCAGAATACAGCTTATTTTTAGAGGAGCGCGTTAATGAATAATCGGAACATATGCTTGTATTTTAATTCTAGAGTATTGATTTACTTTTTTATAGAAGCAGGTGCAATTTGTGTCTTACGTTGGGACAATGTAATAGAGCCAAGAAGATGCCATAAAAATAACTGGGCTTTTTAGTGATTAAAATATACTCAGTTGTCTATGTCTCTATTATCATTAAGCCAATCTAAATTTTCACTTAGAGTTGCAGACAGGATATTACTAGAATTTAAATGTGCCATCGTCTAGTTTTCCCCCAACAAGCCAGAGATCTAGATTTATTTCAGAGAGTTGATATTAAAGTTGAGAGTTTTGAGAGTTAGAAATTGGTATATAATTTTAGTTTTTTAAATGGTATGATGAAAAGTTTTATATATATGTATGTCTATATATACATATTTATATATATATATATACATACATATATATACATATACATACATATACATATGTACACATACATGTGTGTATGGGAATGAGTCATTTCTAAATTAATGGATGATAATAATTAATTATGAGATACCATCAACTTTCAATACCTGAAAAAAATTATAATGAATGTACCTTATTTTATATTTTGGCAGGAGTTTTGTATATATTAGCTTATCTAAATCTCCATAAAAAACATTCAAGGAGAGGCACCTGGGTGGCTCAGTAGGTTAAGTGCCCTACTTTGGCTGAGGTCATGATCTCTAAGTTTTTGAGTTTGAGCCCTGCATCAGGCTCTGCACTGACAATGTGGAGCCTGCTTGGGATTCTTTCTCTCCTTCCCTCTCTCTCTGCTCCTTCCCCACCTTTGCCCGCATGTGCACACACTCTCTCAAAATAAATACATAAACTTAAAGAAAAAACATTCAAGGAATGTCTGTGTTTTTAAATTTTGTAAATGAGGTAACTGACGCTGAGAGAGATTATGATCTACCCAGTCAGCAAGAGGGATAGAATTCGAGTATCAATTTGAATTCTTTTTTTTTTAATGTTTATTTCTTTATTTTGACAGAGAGAAATATAGAGAGTAAGCAGGGCAGAGAAAGAGGGGAGAGAATCCCAAGCAGGCACACCACGCTGTCAGCACAGAGCCTGGCACAGGGCTCAATCTCATGAACCATGAGATCATGACCTGGGCTGACATTAAGAGTTGGACGCTTAAACGACTGAGCCACCCAGGTGCCCCATCAGTTTGAATTCTTAAATTAAATTAGTCTGATTCTTTTTTATTTTTATTTTTTTAATGTTTATTTATTTTTGAGACAGAGAGACACAGAACGAGTGGGGTGGGGGGCACAAAGAGAGAAAGAGAGAAACACACACACAGAATCTGAAGCAGACTCCAGGCTCTGAGCTGTCAGCACAGAGCCCGACGCAGGGGCTCAAACTCATGAACCGCAAGATCATGACCTGAGCCAAAGTCGGATGCCCAACTGACCGAGCCACCCAGGTACCCCAAATTAGTATGATTCTTAAGCCACATTTTGGTTGTTATTTCTTTATTTCCCTTTTGCACTGTACAGTTGGGGGATAAAAAAAAAGTATAGAAAGTCATAGACAACCACTTTATATATCTTCCCCGTACTGGGACACCTGGGTGGCTCAGTTGGTTAAGCCTCCAACTTTGGCTCAGGTCATGCTCTCACCCTTGTGGGTCTGAGCCCTGTGTCCTGCTCTGTGCTGACAGCTTAGAGCCTGGAGCCTGCTTCGGATTCTGTGTCTCCCTCTCTCTCTGCTCTTCCCCTGCTCACACTCTGTCTGTCTCTCTCTCAAAAATTAATAAACATAGAAAAGATTATATATCTTCCCGCTACTTCGGAACTTCACCTGTTCCCATTTTTCAACAAAATAAAAGAAAGAGGAAGAACAGATAAAGGAGGGCAGAGGAAGTAAATGAGAACCCCTATTTATAGACATGAAAGGATCAGTTAAAATTGTATTGTATTGTATTGTATTGTATTGTATTGTATTGTATTGTATTAAAAATTGTATTGTATTGTTAAAAAGTAGAACATTTGTTTGACTTGAAGATAGCAGGTCCTTCCAATGATACACTGTACTTGACTGGTTTTTTTTTTTTTTTTTTTTTGCAAATATATGTACATTATATGTTTTCCAACTAGAGAAACTTACCCAACAGCTTCCAAGAAGTCTTCATGTGATCCTTGGACCTAGCATTAGTGTAGAGTGAGTCTGGTCCACTCTCTACAGGCATACTCTCTAGGAAACCCAGAGGCAAGCTGCTGTAGAGATCGTCTTTCCAACCACCAGGCTCAAATGTTAATTCTCATTCCTTAGGATGTGGCCAAAACTTGGTTCTACTGCCTCTGTATTTTGCAATAATTTTTCTCCACATCCACTGAGAAAAGACTAGGGCACCATGTTTCCATGATATTATTTGGAAGGATTTCAAGGTGCGGATGCTTTTGCATTTGAAGAGTGAGATATCCAGGAAGATCATAAAGCACGAGGGAAAGTTAGCGGTTGGGTCAGGCATCGGGTGTAGCACCAGGGATCTGTGGCCATTGTCTGACTTAAAATCAGGTGAATCTGAATGTAAATTGGAACAGATCAGTCCAAAAGTTGATTTGGCAGGATGAAAACAATGTGATCCTGTCTTCGGTATTTAAAACTGTGAGGAATGAGAGATGACCTAGACGTGGCATAATAATTTTATTTAGGAAAGGTTGCAGAATGTTGAGCCAAGTCTGATCTCGTTAAGGTTCCCTATGTCATTCTCCAGCTGATGATTTTCCTCATTAAAATCTTCAGCGTAATTATGCATCTGTTCTTCTCAGTTTTGGCCCCTTGACCTCTTAAGAGAAGGATCTTTAGAAACTGTACCTGTTAAAAGGGGTTTGGGGTGGAGGAGCAGACATGATTTGATTCATTTGGTGACTTGAAGTTTTAACTTTATTCTAGATCCGAATGTTTACACCCATGTTTATTAACATTATCCTAAGATTAAAACCCATTTTTTAAATGTTATTACTGAAAATTTGGTGATGGTGTTTTTTTGAAAAAATATAAAAGCCAACCAGAAATGTATGGACCTTGGCCTGTGCCAATGCTCCTTGCCCTGTGGTTCCATGTTGGCATGTCTGCAATAAGCCTCATGAGCAGGGCTAGGGAATGAGCTAGCTAGTGCCATGCAAAGGGAAAGCCATGTGTTCGGTGATGGTGTGAAAGGTTTCTCTCTAGGAGCTGCCCACAGTATGTGTTTCGAGAAGAAAAAAAGCCAGATTTAGGGCATGCTGTCCTCTCCTTGAAGCCTACCAAAGACATTCACACTGGGAAGTGCACCCCAGTTGGTCATCTTTGGATAGATATTTCATTTATTCTTACACAGAAACCCAGGAATTTTGGCAGGGGAGGGGCAAGAAGTCGATATTGATAAGGGTGCCTGGGTGGCTCAGTCAGTTAAGTGTTTGACTCTTGATTTTGGCTGAGGTCATGATCTCATGGTTCATGACTTTGAGCCCTGTGTGGGGCTCTGTGCTGACAGTGTGGGGCCTGCTTGGGATTCTCTCTCTCACTCTCTTTCTCTGCCCCTCCCTCTGCCTCAATATAAATAAATAAACTTAAAAGAAAAAGAAATGGACATTGAAAAAACAGTGGAAATAGAAGAGTATCAGCATATCTGTTTGTTTCTTTTCTTTCAGTGCCTTCTCAGTTTTAATATAATGTATTTAGAGTGTATTAGTCACAGTTTTTCAGAGAAACAGAATCAAAATGAGATATATGCCATGTATCAAATCCTGGTCCAATTCCTTAAAATAATATACAAAAATATCCTCTATATAATGTGATTTACTAAGTATAAGGAATTGGCTCATACAGTTAGGGAGGTGAAGAAGTCTCATGATCTGCAATCCGCAAGCTACAGACCCAATAAAGCTAGTGGTAAAAATTCCAGCTGACATATCAAAATAACTGTCATAGGAACTTTAGAAGGAATTCTATCACACCTTATTTTTAAGATGATCTTAGATTTCTTCCAAGAAGCATTAGTGTCCCAGTAAACACGGAGGGGGTCAACAGAAGAGCGAGAAAAATCCTCCCTTCGGTTTACACTACAAATCAGTAGTTCTCAAACTTGTTTTCTTCCGTAACAAAATGAAGGCAGATGTTCTCCCCGGGGGTCAGTGTTATAACTAGTGCCCAGGAGGACTGAGGTTCCAGAAGAAGTAGGTAAGCTTCATTTCCCCATTCTTATTCCACCCAAGAATGCATGTGGGAACACAGAGCGAGATTTTGCTGACATCCATTATTAATTTCTACAGACCAACAGAGTTTTTATTATTATTAGGGATTATCAATTTAGTCACACCTGGCAACCTAATGTAACAGAAGTCTGTCTGGAAACGGGAGTTGGGAATCACTGAATACTCAATTTTTATAAATTCATTGTCCATCTGCACCTTCATTATAGAGACTGTTCGAATGAATAGAAGTTAAGCACAATGGGGTTGGTGTTGGGTTTCAGAACCGTGAAGGCCAGGATTAAATCCCTCCCAAATGCAGGGCCCCTGGTGCTATACCTGGGTATCAACTCAGCTGCAAGTAGATCTCACAATTATTTTGCATTTGATGATAAGGTCCTCAAAAACTTACCTACTACGGTAAGCATTTGGCCAGCTTTATGCATTTGGTAAATAAACATTCCTGCCCTCAGTTTTTTGTTCTGAAATGGAGGCTGCTTATATTTTCTTGGAGGGATTTATTAGTAATAAAAGAGATGCCCTACCTCAAATCTGTAGTGTAGTCCTTAGCATCGTTAAGACTATTATTCACCTAATGCTTTTTCCCTTAAGTATTTGTTCATGGGCGTGATGTATATGCCATCATCAACAAAGAGTGATTTTAAGGAATCAGACCAGGATTCTAGAAGAAAGAACCTATTATGGGCCAACACTTGCACAAGCTTGCTTTACACATGTCACCTAATCTAGCCCTCAATGACACTCTCCTTAATAGGTTTCTTTTTTCCTGTTTTATAATGAAGACCCGGACGCCCAGGGAATTGAAATAACAGGCCAATGAAGAATGTCAGCATGGTGGGATTTGAGCCCAGATTTGTGCGACCTCAGAATTGTGCTTACATTACGATGGTAAGAAATGAAGCAATTTTAGCCTGACCATTCCAAGGGACCTTCTGGAGATACACAGATGGGCGGCCCTAAGAAAAGGATGATGGTGGGGTGCCTGGGTGGCTCAGTCGGTTAAGCGTCCAACTTCGGCTCAGGTCATCATTCACGGTTCGTGGGTTCGAGCCCCGCGTTGGGCTCTGTGCTGACAGCTCAGGGCCTGGAGCCCTCTTTGGATTCTGTGTGTCCCTCTGTCTGCCCCTTCCCCACTCACATTCTATTTCTCTCTCTCTCAAAAATAAATAAACATGAAAAAAAAGTTGTTTTTAGAAAAAGAAAAAGATGATCGTGATGATGATGATGAGGATGATGATGATGGTAATGATTTCCTCCGGAATCACATTGGTAAGAAATAACAAAATTCTCTTATGAGAGAAGTCACAGAAGAAGGTTTGAATCACATTCTTGGTGAAATACGGATTAAAACATGCCTATCTTTGAAGAGAAAATGCTAAAGGAGCTCCTGATGCAAAAGAAATAGTTAAAAAGCTGCAAATCAGGGTACTGGTCAACAGGAGAGCCAGGAGGCCCCCCGACACACGAGTCTTGACTTAAAATAGTTCACATAAATCAAAGGCCGCGTTAACTCGGGATTCAGAGCACATCGCCTGGGAGAAGGGCAACTTTTACACCCTTCTCCATCCCTGAATCCATAAAGGACCTTGATTAAGTGTGAGTAAAAAGAATATGACGCTAATGACATATACACAAAGTAACTATTTGTCTTCCGTTTGGGGATGGAGAGGCGGGCCTGACAAGCCCACGTCCCACCCCAGCGCTGCTCCCTCCTCACCGAAAAGTCTCAAGAAATGAAAAGATGGCTTTGTTGATGCACCGACCTCCTCCCCCACCTCTGCAGCGGCTGGCACAACAAGGAAATGAGGGATGGTGTGAACACCCAGTATAAACACACTGGCTCCCGCACGTTCCTCGGGCCAGCAGTTAATGTATTTCTAACTTTCAAATAGACTTAGTCACTGTATTTCAAGTGATCCACGTTTCGGGACCTATAAAAACCTCATCTCGTTAGCTCTTTATCTCCTCTCTCATTACCTTCCTGTGGTATATTTTCACTCCATACGTGATTTAGGGAACTTTTCTGATCGACATCGTTTTCTGTCTAGAGAGTTTTGTCAAGTGGATTGGGAATCACGTTTATTCCACAAAAGTAATGGAAAGGGAGTGGATAGGGTCCTAGATTTTTTTTTTTCTCTTCCTTAGCCCATGTTCCAGGTATTATAGTAATGAGAGAATGCTGAGTTAGTTTTGATCACATCGCCTAAAATCTTCCATGTTGAATTTGAGGTTTCCGGACCGCTTTTTATTTTTAGTGTGCTAAGAGCAGTTTTATAGTTGGGTTAGCTCTGCGTATTTTGATTTTATATTCTTTACACGCCCTGTTTTGTGCATATTAATTAGAATTGTTCATTCTTAACGCAAATAAAAATCAGAAAAGGGCCGAGCACAATGCCAGTGTGCTGATATACAGACTACAAAGGCCATACTCTACTCCCTTGTACGTTATGGAAAATTGCTAATTTCCAAAAGACATTTAATTATTTTCTTTACAGTCATTCAGAGAGTTGAAACTAGATGGAATAAAGTTCATTCAGATAACTTTGCTATTGTGCTAATAGTTTGATTAAAATTAACACAAAACAGGGACCTGGCTCTTACCTAACTGATGGGAAGATTTCATTCTTCTGTGTGAGAGCTATCATATTCAGGATCCAGATCTCACATACCTTTGTGACAGGAAAAATTAAATACATGGAAAACTGCCACAATTTTCTCCTTAGTCCTTTAAAGACCACTATAACTCAGAAAGCATCCACTTTATATTCAAGTGCAGTGCTAATGGCTTATAGTTTCGGAGATTAAGAATGGTTAGGAAAAATATGACTCCCAGTTCTCTATTTGTGTGTCAAGGGAGACAGGAAAATAAATTTATCCTAAAATAAGCAAACTTACTTTCATCTTTTCTCCATATGCCTTAGCCTTGTAACATTTGTTTTAGACTAAAGGACGCCGTGTTGCCAAATTGCTTACATCTTAAAACGTTAAAATATTCTCTTTGGGCTCACAAAAGACTGCGAAGTGTAAAATGCTTATTTATTGCTATTATCCTGTAGCATAAGAAATAACATGGAACAACTTGGGGCGGGGGGAGACAGGGCTGGTGCTTGAACTTCTTCTCTTCAAGTCCATACTCGCTGCCCGATGATATCATCCAGTTCCACGGTTTTAAGTGGCATCTAATATGATGACAACTCTCAAATTAATATCGCTAGCCTCGACCTTTTCCTTGAACTCCAGACTCATATATTCAACTGCCTACTTGACATCACCACTTGGATAACTAACAGGCATATCAAATGTAACATGTTGAAACTGATTTCACCCCTTAGACTTGTTTTTCTCTAAGTCCTTTCCATCTCAGTCAAGGGGAACTCTAGCTTTCTGACGACTCAGATAAAAAAAAAAAAATCCCGGCTTCCTTATTTCCGTTATTTCACCCCCCGCATGTAATTTAGCAACAGATCTTGCCCGTTGTGCTTTAAGGGTAAATTCAAAACCCATCAGTGCCTCACCACCTCTATCGCTACCACTTTGGTGCAAGCATCTGTGGCCCCTTGCAGCCACCACTGCACACCCATCTTACCTGTGTCCTCCGCTTTCACCTTCGGTCTCTTCTCAACAAGGGAGCCAATGTGACTCTCCTAGAATCTGGCCAATCAGGTCCCTCCGTTGCTCAGAACTCCCCAGTGGTCTCCCGTATTGTCCAGAGAAAACGAGGAAATCCTTTTAGCTGTTTACCAGGCCCTGCACAATCTGGTCTGTTCCCGCTCCTTCCTTTTCCATCACACCGGCCTCTTTGCTGGCCCTTGTGCATGCCGAACACAACAGTGAAGCTTTGGTGTGTGATCTGGCACAGGCTAAACAGCTAGTGCATGTTATTCTGAGTGAATGGATGAACGCGAAAACCAAGGTAAGTCAGGAGAGTTTTAGAGTATTTTATTTTTTAAAGGACTTTTACTATTTATTTATGTATTGAGAGAGAGAGAGAGAGAGAGAGAGAGAGAGAATGTGCATGAATGGGAGGTGAGTGGGAAGGGAGAGAGGGAGAGAGGATCGTAAGCAAGCTCTATACCCAGCACAGAGCCTGATGCAGGGCTTGATCTCAAGACCCTGAGATCACGACTTGAGCTGAAATCAAGAGTTGGCGTTGAACTGCGTCACCCAGGCACCCCTAGAACATTTTAGTGATTCCTAGACCCTAATGTGTTCTCAACTGATATTTTCTAATGTGGATATTTCTGGTATTGTAGTGTGCAGATTGAATTGAATGATACCTTAGTCAACGTTTTTGGGTGACCACTATGTACCAGGGATTATATGAACTGGCCCCACGTATACAAAGTAGCATCCCATGTGCCACTTGGTCCAGAAACTAGTAATCTTACATCTGCCATCTGTTCGTACCTTCTTCACATATGATGCATAAGTCGAGTGCTTGCTACCCTGCTAAGTATCTGAGTACCTGCGAAGTTGGGCCTGGCACCAACTTATATTCAACAGAGATAGTACTCAGAAATCCATGGGCTATTGACACTGGCAATGCTTGTTTTGTTCGCTCCTCAATTGGATTTGGCGACCAGCATTTAAAGCCGGGGGATGGAGGTGTGGGAGGTTGTGCAAAAATGTTTATTTCCATTTTCTCTTGAAAAATCAGCAGATTTGGTAACCTTGGGCCTACTGTTGAGCATTCTGCTGTAGATGAGTAGCAGCTTTCTACCTTCAAAGACGGTTACAAACTCCAGATTCTCAAAGGGGTTCGCAACCCAAGAAGAAAGAATAAACCTGGTAAAATAACATTTTTTTTCTTTTGAATATCTTCTGTATTTTTAAAAATTTTTTTATTTCTTTTATTTCTTAATGTTTATTTATTTTTGAGAGAGAGACAGACGCCTAAGTGGGGAAGGGGCAGAGAGAAAGGGAGACAGAGAACGTGAAGCAGGCTGCAGACTCTGAGCTGTCAGCACAGAGTCTGACATGGGGCTCGAACTCACAAACTGTGAGATCATGACCTGGGCCGAAGTGGGACGCTTAACCAACTGAGCCACCCAGGTACCCCCTTCTGTATTTTATAAAACTTTTGAATATTGTGCTACGTGGTATCCTAACAACAATCTTTTGGAGTAAATGGTGTTATCTCCAATTTTACGGCTAAAGGAGGGGATTCTGAAAGAGTTTAATTACTTAAGGATTCAGCTTATAAGGAACTATCCTCCTTGTCCTCATGATAATTTACATTTATTGAGTACCTACTATGAGCCAAACACTGTCTCAAGTAGAGACATTTAATCTTCCGATAGTTCTGAGGAAGGCACTGTTTATTTTTCTTATTTTCCAATGAGAAAATGAATGACTGGTAAGAGCAGTACCTTGCCCAAGGTTTCAAAGCTGGCAGTGACAGGGTAAGAATTTAAATTCAGACAGTCAAGTCCAGATCCCAATTTTAACCATGCTTCTATAGTGCTATATTCAGCATGGCCTGGGTCGGCCTAACTCCAAAGACACTGTCTTGTCCACTGTTACAGACTTTGGAGAACACAGAGCAACGTAGTGAACCAAAAGTGGATCCTCACAAGCACTAGTGGAGAAAAGAGGTTCCTGGAGACGGTGGGAAGAACTCTAGTGTCTTTCTTCCTGGGCACTATGAATCTACACGAGGCCATTCTGCCCATGCCCCACCATGCCTTGACCCGATAGTCTGCCTTAGGGGTATTCTGGTGCAAATAAAGTGAAACATGTCTTCACAGAAAGTCATTCTATTAAGCTGTGTGTGTGTGTGTTTCCCCCCTGAATCCCTACTGCCTAGACTTGGGCTGTGCCTGGTACCCTGTAGATAGCTACTTACAGAATTGTTTCTGTACTGGCTTCAAAATTGACTGACTTCCAAATCTCTCAATATTTCTCGATTTGACCAAATCGAATGCTGTTAAAAGTAAACACAAAAGAAAAAGCAGGTGTCATGGTTAAGACAAAACAAACAAACAAACAAACAAACTTAGTACAACTTGATTGCAGAGTCTTGTATATCTAGGAATGGATGCTATGCTCCCACTTAGGATCTTCTCACTTATGATGGATGTGTCTGGTAATAGATGCACTTGCAATGATATCTCTCAGACCACAGTTTAACTGCCATATGAACACCCATTCCTAGTAACTTGCCTTGCTCTTAGAGAAGAAGTTATCAGGGTCTAACTGGGTGTCCATGTTTCATTTTTAACTAGCCAGGTGAGCAACATGTTACCCCATCCATTTGACAGGAAATAATTGTTCATGGTTTCTACTTCCCATATCCATTCAACATATGATCTCTTCCAAAGCTCTCAAAAAGATAGAGCCCATTTTTAATTGGTGTAATTCCTCCTAAAACTCAACTGGAGGAACAACTCTCTATTTTTGGCTCAATTCCTTTATATTGTTTAACGAGTTCAGATTTTTGCCACATTATGATCAAAACTTTCTTCAAATTAGGTCATCCTAGTTGGCACTAATTTTATTCTTTGGTTGATCACATGCTTTTAATCAAGTCAAGGTCAAGAGGCGAGCTGAAACCCAGTCCCTGTGATTTCTGCTCTTTCTTTATTACTCCACCTCTGCTGACCTGAAATGGGAAGGAAATAATTCTATGAATATTCTGTGAAAAATCTTCCAAAGCTGACAATTTTCTCTAATTGCATCTTATCCTCTAAACTGAGGAAAACACAAACAAAACTTTAAGAAGTCTTCCCTACAACGGTCAATAAAAATGTATTGAGTAAGTAATAAATGTGAATGAAGATTCCCAAGTTTTTCCAGGCATCTCTTGAGTCCCCATTTCCCCTTGTCTTGAATCCCCATTTTTGAGGTTGAGCAGTATGATTAGAGTGCCATTTTCACTTGAAGGGGTATTAGTTTTCTGGGGAAGCAGTAACAAAGTACCATGAAGTGGGTGGTTTAAAACAATAGAATATATTCTCTTACAGTTCTGGAAGCTAAAAGTCTGAGATCAAGTTGTCAGCAGTGTATGTTTTCTCTGAAGAGTCTAGGAAAGAAACCTGCCTTGCCTATTCCCAACTTCTTTTTAAAATTTTTTATGTTTATTTTTGAAAGAGAGAGAGAGAGACCAGGGGAGGGGCAGAGAGAGAAGGAGACAGAGAACCCGAAGCACACTCCAGGCTCTGAGCTGTCACCACAGAGCCCAACGTGGGGCTCGAACTCACGAACCATGAGATCATGACCTGAGCTGAAGTCAGATGCTTAACTGATTTCAGGTCAGGTACCTGACCACCCAGATACCTCTCCTCTTCCCAACTTCTGGTGGCTCCCACAACCTCTGGTATTTCTTGGCTTTATAGACTCCAACCTCAGCCTTCATCTTTACATGGCCTTCTTTCCTGTGTGTTTCTATCTGAATGCCTCTTTCATCTTTATAAAGACACCAGTCATTGGGTTTGGGCCCCACCCTAAAGTATGACTTCATTTTAACTAATTATATCAGCAAGTACTGTATTTCCAAAAAAGGTTACATTTTGAGTTTCTGGGTAAACAGAACCCAAGTACAGATGGGTATTATCTGTATTCAACCCACTACAGATGGATAACAGGACAGGACACCTAAATGTAAGCCTGAAATGGAGAGTAGTTAGAAATACCATTAGTGTGACGTTTTATGTTGATTTGGCCAGGAATTTCCTATCTTTACTATTTGTTGTAGCTGTGGTGACATAGGCTAAAATTTCCACTAGCCTCCTCATTTTTGTCTCCCTTTTTGTTTTTGGATTTTCCTGGAGATTCCTTAAATAGGATCTGAGGCTTGCAGCTCTTGTGGCTATAATTTCCTGCTATTATACAGGACCTCTGTTGAAGTGGTAAGATTTTAGGGAAGCAGAAGTATTCTATAGTCCCACGACTCATTTTCCATCTTTCAGTGAGCATGACTTGCATAATTCCCTTCTTCCATGTTGAAGGCTAGAAGGGGCTGGAGTTAGGTCTTTCCCTTCACCCCTGTGGAATACTCAGGGGAGTCAAATACCTTTTTTCTTCCAGGTTTGTTAGACTTTGGTAAAATCCCAGGTTGATTACATTCTGATGAAAAAGTTTCTCTTGAGGGCAGGTCTTGTTGAGGAGAACACAGAGCACTGGGTATATTTCAAAATGGTTATTCTTCCTTTTGCTAGAAGCATAAGAGTTTTCTCCACAGTGATCATTTGGTATGGTAGGGTTCCTAGATGTAAAACTCACAAGTGTGCCCCCCTACACCTTGTCCTGGTAATGAGTCACCTTGTTTTTTTTTTTTTTTTTTAATGTTTATTTATTTATCTTTGGGAGAGAGAGGCATGCACAGAGAGAGACAGAGAACCCCAAGAAGGCTCTGTGCTGTCAGCAGACACAGGGCTCGAACCCTTGAACTATGAGATCATGACCTGAGCCAAGATCAAGAGTCAGATGCTAAACCCATTGAGCCACCCAGGCACCCCTCCCCTTGGAGTTTTTAATCCGCACAGTAGTCTATCCTGAGTATCTAACAATTCTTTGATTAAGGTTTAAACTATCCCTAGGAATATGGCTCCAACTGTGGGCTTCTTCTCATAAGCAGTGATTTTCTGTATCTTTCTTGTCTGTCTCTCCAGTTTTCAGTTTTCCCCATAACCTCATTTCTCTGATGGATTAAAGGAAAGTTGTCGGTTTTTAGTTTGTTCAGCTTCTTTGTTGTGAGGACAAGATTAATGACTTCTAAGATCTACGTGTTGGACCAAACACCCCAGAGGTCTGAAGTGGCGATTATGATAATGATAGCCACCTACTTGTGCTGTGTGGCCGATGTAATCCTTAAAACAAACCGTTGGCATTTTATTATCTATTCTTCCAGTTTTAGAACTTGAAGGTCTAGTAAGTTGTATAACTTGTTCAAGAGGTAAAACTAGACTTGAAACCAAATCACCACATCCCAGTGGGAATTACCATGTTACACCATGAGCAAAAAAAAGCCTTGTCTCTTGTGTCTTCTTAAGAAATCAGGATAAATCTCATTACCTCCCAAGGATAGAGCACAGTATTAAATGACATAGATGTAAGGCTCAAATAGCCCATGAATAGATCACATGTGCATCATGTGACGGTCCTCCCTGAGCCATCAAACTGGATACCTGACTTTTTGATAGCACCACACTTCCCAAGCCATAGCCCAGCTAGAGAAAAAATATGGAGGATTCTTCATATTCATAGCTAACAACTGGAGATTTCTTCGTAGTCCTTTAGAGTGACACCATCAGCACAAATTAAATGAGCAGTGGTTCCGTATGGGAGAGACTTGCACGCTGACTCTAAAAACCTGGATTCACTCACCATCCAGGTACTTCACACAGGTCATACAACTCATCTGGGTCTTGGATTTCGCACCAGGGAAAGAGAGGGCAATGTCTCAAGTTCTTTTTCATTCTAAGATTCCAAGCATTGATCTCTAACAAACAAACAAAACCGTGTAACTTGAGAAGGGTAGGAAGGAGAGCGTGTGGCTTGAGGTGATCTGTGGAGAAAAATGAATATTTTGAAATATTGTACTCATTAGGAAAACCGAGTAAAGTCAAGGCATTGATTACTAAGGTTTACTATTTATTAGGTCTAATCCCAGTGTTCTAGTATAGCTGCCTGGCTCTTTTTTTCATTCAGCAGTGTATCCTAAAATATTTTACCCCATTGGCAATAGTTGATATTCATTATTTGCTTCGTAAGGCAAAACCTCAAAACCCACCCTATTTCCTAAAAAAAATGAAATGATCAGAGTGCCCTAAAGTAATTATTTGTGGTCCTAGAGAAGACTGGTATTAAAGCAGAGCATGTGTTTTTTGACAGTCCTTCCCCTCTAATGCCTTGGCATGCAAAAGTCCAAAAATTCTAGGAAAAGCAGGCCCCATTCCATGGTACTCAGGGAACTTCTTAAGACAGAAGGGCTCCAAACCACCATTCCTTTCATTTTTGAGTCTTATGATTAATAGAATCTATCTCAAGATTGACATAGCTTTAAGTGAATTTGGCGAGCAATAAAAGACACTGATCTTCATGGCACTTTCTCATAAGAGAACCTAATAGCAAATGATTGAGTTGCTTGAATTGTTGACCCAAGCTCAACATCCGGCCCTGATAATCATGAGGAATTGCTGATTCTCTTAACCCAGACATTTGATATTATGGATATACTTTGTCATTACTGTCAGTGAATATAAATTTTAAATAAGGTGTCATAGTAAAAGAAGCAGAAACATGGGAAGAAGTCTGCATGGAATAACTAAGGAACAGAGCCTTGTCCTTGTTACCACCCTCTTTCCTGGGAAACATAGACTCCAGCATAGGCATAAGCATAACAGTCATGCACCAGAAGCCATACTGCTTCATTAATGAGGCTCGTGGTGATGACAGAGAACTTTCCACTTCTACCCCCAGTTGGTCCCAGTTGGCTCTCACTTGGCTCCTCCATAGTGAATTCCTCCTCATTGGCCAAAGTTCTCTGACACACAGATTCTTCCACAGGGATCATAAGGCCCGTTGAGAACCTTTTTTTGTGAAGAAATCACAAACCCGGTGGGACTTTCAGTGGCACCGAGTCTCCAGGTAGAGCTCCTGATCTCTGCTCAAAGGGGTATCATGATCAAGAATGAATTGTATAAAAATGCATCTTGGGGAATGAAACTGACTTGGGGGAGAAAAGGATATT
The DNA here is from genome assembly GCF_027475565.1 of Acinonyx jubatus. Taxonomy (NCBI): domain Eukaryota; kingdom Metazoa; phylum Chordata; class Mammalia; order Carnivora; family Felidae; genus Acinonyx; species Acinonyx jubatus. The sequence goes on along the minus strand of NC_069386.1, from coordinate 128,388,547 downwards.
CTTGTCATGTCCTGATAGGAGTATCGAGTTATATCAGTTGGCAAGGAAAAGATGTGTAATTTAATTCATACTCTGGACCAACAGAGTGGCACATGCTAATTATGTTGCAGACCATTATGTCTTGACACTTCATTGCCATACAGGATAACGACCTGGTATTAATTTTGTGACTGTTCATACTAAACGTACAGAACAAAAGGATGGATTCTGGAGCTAAAACCTGGGTTCAAATGTTGGCTTTACCACTTATTACCTTTATGACCTTGCCAATATATTAAATTTCCTGTCTTTCTTCCCTCACCTCAAAAATGTGAAAAAAGAATATTCTCTATTCCATAGAGCGGCTGCAAGAACTGAACAAGCTAATGAAAAGTACTTAGAATTGCCCCAGGTAAGGGACTAAGTCTCTAATAAGCCTTAGTATTATTATGTATGTACATCTTTCATAAACAAAAAATACATTTTCAAAGCATAATTGCATCTTAGAGTTGCCATTGTACGTAAATGTGCCTCTAAATCTGTCATCAACAGAGAAGCACGGCCCAGTTGAGAACGCATTCCTGCTTAATGAGAGAGCCCTACACCACTGGATAAATTTGTTCTTTTACTAGGAAAGCAACTGGTGGTTGTGGCCTTGGTCAGCCTGGATTTGAAGTCTGCACCATGTTGGGTTCTCAGGAGACAGAAGTGGGCATTCTTCCCTGTTGCCCTGTGCCCGGCATCTGTTAATTGAGAGAGAGGCAGATGTCTGAGATACATAGCTCAGTGTTGAGTGTAGATGAGAGATTCCCCAGAGAAGTTTTAAAAACCTATTTTCTTTGGAGTCAGGCCTTCTAAACTTGACTTCGTTTTTCCAGCTGCATCTAAACGGGTGTGCGTGTGTGTGTTTATCTTCAGACCTTTCCCCCTTTTCTCAGAATAGCGGTCAGGCCAGAGCTCACATTTTCACCCTGTCTTGCAAAGAGCTGTTTGGGGGAGGATTGTTTTTCTTCTGTCTTTTTTTTTTAATGGTGAGGTCTCTTCCCAAGGCTTCTTCTAAGGTAACAAATTAAGTTAAATTTTAGAAGCTGCAGTGATGTGCTTGTAAAGGAGGAACAAGGTATCCAGGGCTGAATTTCAGTGAGGCCTTGCCTAGTGAATAATAGAATCAAAACAATGAACTTCACCAAGACCCTTGACACACACATTTTTTTCTAATATCAAGTTAGGAAAAGCACCAGAACTGGAGAGGAAATATACAGTCATTTGAGTATAAGAGTCAACAGTTATTTTCATACAGTCGAGTTTCTGAGCTCTTTCTTCAGCAATGAGGAAATATAAAACATATGAAAAGAGAGTAAATATTGTGATAAGATAAATTGTAAGCCCTTAATGAAAAGCACTTCATAATTACCCCCTTTTCTTTAAAAAGCAAAACAAGAGAGATAATATTTTAGAACTGTTTTTTTTAAATCTCTTTGTTAAAAGGCCAATTTTGTGTAAATGCCTGTTAATATGAGCTTTTATCATGTAAAATCCCAAGGTTTCTTTCGTCCATTATCTACAAGTTAGAAATAAAAATCACATGTCATTGAAGCCAAACATCTGTTTTTAGGGAATGGCTCTGTAAAACTCCAGGGTTTCTATCGCCTTGTATTTTAAACAATCTTAAAATCTCTTGTATGATATAACAGTTATTTCTCATTCTTCAAATATTCCTTGACTGCCTATTAAGGACTCCTAGTCAATGTCCCAGTTGGCGTTGGAGAAACACATGGTTTTGACCCTCAAAGAGTCCGTGAAAGACTAGAGGGAAAGGACCATTTCTTATGACACGTTTTCTTTCAATATCTAGTCACATCTGCCATATCTTGAAGTTGTTGATGGTAGGGTTAATATATAATCTTTAATATTCTCCCTGGCACCCAATACAGTATTGGCAAAGAATCAATTCATGTCCTGTTAATTAGCACGGTGATAAAGATATTACTCTATTCGACAATTCTCTTCAAAGAAATGTGTGATAGTGTAGTAATAATATGGAGAGTGTGATCCAAAGCCAGTCTGTTCTAGGTCTTCCAAATGCTCTGAATCTTTATTCAGGCATTTGGTGGAGGCAACTGTCCTCTACTCCAGAATAAAAAGCGCCAGCAGATCTCATGACTTTGTCTCATTTTTCTCAGGTCTTGTCAACATTTTAAGTCATAGAGTCTCAAAGCAGTAGTGAGACTGTTCCATCCAGGATAAGAATTCAAGCTTGAACTTGACATAAGGTTAAATATTTTCTTCCCCACCTCAGAGCTGATTCAGTCAGAATCAGAGACCATGGGTGGGTTCCTCACCTTCTTTTTCCCACTCACCTTCTGCCTTCCTTGTGAGTTGCCCTTTGTCCCTACCACCATCTCTCTAAGTGTGTGTCTGTCTGTGTTGAGAAGAGAGGGAAAGGCGTTCAGCTTATCTGGTCATGCTTCGTTCTCTCTAGGCCGTGGAGATTAGTAATGCTGTGGGCCCTCCTCTCTCATAGCACCTGCATGGGATCTTTGGTAGCTTCCTGTAAGGCCCTTCTCTACTACAGCTCTCCTTTCTTAGTCCTGAACTTCTACGGCATGGTACACCTCCAGTTGCTTTCTGCTGCCTCTCCTTCACCTTCTCAAGGGGCCTATGGGCAAGATCTAAAGAGGATTCCATACTGATGCCCTCAGAGGTGGGGCCTCCAATTGACTTCAAGTGAGCAAGAAGCCCTTTGACATTTCTGCCTTGAAAGTGTAGGGGAGGAAAGACTTTTCCTCTACTTTCTTAGTTTCTATGACTAGGGTCTCTGAATTCAACTGACAAAGACAGATTTGAAGGAGAAAAAAACATATAAATTTTATTTGATGTTAATATTTGTGTGGCATGAGGGACTTCATAGGAAAAGGTAAAAACCCCAAGGAAATGGTTATGTATAAAGTGTGATAGGTTATGAATATGTGATAATACTAAGGAAGAAGGGACTTGGGTAGGGGTGGCAAATTGTGGAAACATGGCTTGGAAGTATACGGGGGAAAATAATGGAAGTCGTTGGTATTTTGGCAAGGTTTGTTTGCAAAGACTCATTTCTGCAGCCACTCCCCATCTCTGGTGATAAGAATATTCTTCTATTTCTGGTACATGGAAGGCACATGTCTCATGGGAAATTCATGGCCTGCTTTAAGGTGGAAAGGAGGAAGGCAGAGAAGTTTCCTAATCTGCTATTTCTCAATTACTTTCAGCTCAAAATAATCAATATCCAAAGTGGCATATTTTGGAGTGTTATGTTCAGTTCCTCTTCAACAGACTCCCAGGGGAAAGAAGCCCCAGGACCTCAACACTCTCTTGAGGTGGCCTCCCAATTTATGAATCTGGACACCACTGAGTTTCAAGCAGGAGTGAAAACCAGGTGCACAGTGCGGTATAGTTTTTTCATAAGATCTGTACTATGACTTCTGTGTCTCAACAGGAGATGTGTGTTGGAGCTTTCTGAGCATGTCTTTTGAAATCCTTCTCTCCCACCCCCACCACACACACACACACACACACACACACACACACACACATATGCAAACCCTGGGCTTGAGGTTAGAAAGTAGCAAATTTCCCCTTTGATGCAAAAGAAATAGTCACAACGTGCCAGTAGTTCTCCCCAAAGAGAACTGTGTCTCAGGGCAAACGGATAGAAGGTCCAGGTCTAAGATCCCAGCTGTGGTAGTAACACAGAGTTGGCCAGTTCCCCATTTTGCTTCCTCTAAGAATTACTAAGTGTGCAGTGAACAGTTTGGCCTTGTGTGTCTGTAAGGAAGACTTATCCAAATGACATTTACTGCTTGCAACGTGATCTAGTGTGACAATGGAGAGTAATATCAATTAGTTTTTCAGGTCCCTTGAAAATAGCGATTATAATAACTGTTTTGGGCTTGATGACAATGGCCTATGGGAAAACAATATAAGCAGTCCTCCCCATTCAGAGACTGAGAAGCTTTCATCTGGAACAGGGGTAAGCAAATGCTAGTCTGGGAGCGAAATCTGACCCATCACCAGTATGTTTTAATAAAGTTTTATTGGAACACACACATGTTCATTTGTCTATGAACTCTTTTGTGCTACAATGACAGGATTGAGTAGTTACAGCAAAGACAAAAAAGCCTACAGTGTATACCATCTATCTATCTATCTACCTTACCTATGTATTTTGAGAGAGAGAGAGAGAGACCATGTGTGAGTGGGGGAGGGGTAGAGAGAGAAGGAGAGAGAGAAAATCCCAAGCAGGCTCTGTGCTGACAGTGTGAGGCTCAAACTCATGAACCGTGAGATCATGACCTGAGCCAAAATCAAGAGTCGGGCACGTAACCAACTGCCCCTGGTGCCCATGGTGAGCTCTGATTTAAAAGAACTCCTGAGTTGATTACTACGTTAAATACACAGAAAGTACATCCATGAGAATGGTCTTTCTCCCAGATGCTAAAATAAGAAAAACAACCTGTTCCATTTTGATTATACTGCTTTGCTGAGAAACAAGGAATCTTGCTCCTGCTTCTGTCAGGTTGCACTTTGTCTGGATTGCTTTGAGTTACAAGTCTTTTTTTTTTTTTTTTTATGCTTCTTGAAACTGTGGTATATTTCCCATTTACTGGTTCATTTAACAAATATTGTTTGAAGACCCGTCATAAGGCAGGTCCTGGGCTAAGTGTTAGCGATATGACACGAAACAGATCAAGCGACTTGCTCACTCAAGTCTCTTGGGATCTTGTGGAGAGATGGATCACTAACAATGTTAGGGAGCTGACGAAAGAGGCACCTAACACAGTTCTGTGGGGTTGCACACGGGGCATGTGGGAAGGCCTCTCAGAAGGAACAGTGTCAAAGATGAGTACTGATGGCTAAATAGAGGTTAGGCAGCCATGGGGGAATTAGGAAAAAAAAGCCATTTTCAGGGAGAGGGAATAGAAAACTCAAAGCCTGGAGGAAAGCATGGCACAGTAAATTTGAGAACAAGAATCAGCAGTGCGTCCCAAACTTTTTCACTTAATGGAACCCATAGAAAATGAAAGGATTTGTATGCCATTGGATTAGTCAGGGTTCTTCAGAGAAATAGAATACAGATAGAGAGAGAGAGAGAAAGAGAGAGAGAGAGAGAGAATATATATAGAATATATAATATAATTCTACAATAATATATATAATATATTCTATAATATAATATATTCTATAATAATATAGATTCTATATATTATTTACAGAATAATTATATATTCTATAATATATTCTAAATAATAGAATATATATATAGAGAGAGAGAGAGAGAGAGAGAGAGAGAGAGGGAGAGAGATTATTATGAGAAATTGGCTCATGCGATTATGAAGACTGGTAAATCCAAAATTTGCAGGATGGGCCAGCAGGCTGGAAGCTCAAGAGAGCTGATATGCTGCAGTTGCAGTCTGAAGGCTGGCCAGAGGGAGTCCCAAGAGAACCAATGCTCCCGCTCGAGTCTGAAGACTGTCTTCTACAGAACCAGGAAGAGCCGATCCTGTGATGAAGTCTACAGGCAGTTTTCTGGGGAATTCTTTCTTGTTGGAAGATGCCAGTCTTTTTGGTCTAATCAAGCCTCGCACTGATAAGATGAGGCCCATCCAAATTGTGGAAGGTGATCTGCTTTACTTGAAGTCCACTAAGATATTAGGAGAAAAATGCGCACTAACTGGACGGTTTTACTCTTTGAACTTGGGTGATTTGTTTAGACTGAGGTCGCAGCAGGGGTGTATGACTACAGGCACCTTCGCTTATAGAAAAACATACCACCACCAAGGAAGTGCAGTTTCCAAAGTGTTTAGCACATTAGGACAGTCACTATAGGCTTTGCCAACCTCATTTATGCTCCACTGCCCTGCCTCCCTGAAATAAAAGCAAATGGAAGTCTATTTATGGTTGCCTATGTGTTTGCCATTTTGAAGAATATTGTGAATTTCACTATCATCCAGTCAGGTAGATATTATCATTGCTATTTTCAGGGATGAGGATGGAGAGCCAAGAAAGTTTAAATGATCGTTCTGGAGTCACAAAGCTAGGACCTAAAGGCTTGATGACAGATGTGTGTGCATGCATGACTAGGTAGAGGTGAAGACAAGGTCGCTCCCAGGAAAGGAAGCAGCACAGCTCAGGACCAGGAGTGACAGTACAGACTCCATGCCCAGGGGATAGGAAGAAGTTTGTTTTAAGTTTCCCCAGTGTAGACTAATCTTAGTGGGTATTGTATGATAGCCAGATTTCACTTCCAAACAAATTTGGAAAATGAAGACACCTATCAAACAGATTTGTCTTTGTAAAAATTGGAGGACTCCTGTGAGAATCCTAATATATTTGGATTATATTGAGTTTCTATAAGATGGAGTCTATGATGTTTCAAAAACCTGTTTGGCCTCTACGCCTTACATAGCACCAGGTAAGTTAGCGATTCCCTGGGGCACATTTCAAGAAAGAGCTGTAAGGAAGAGAAGGCACAGGGTCTCATCTGCCACGTAATGACCCTGGTGGATCACTTACATGGGACATTGTTTGGTCACCATGTATGATCGATTTCCCATGAAAATTAAGGAGAAATTATTTCCTTTTATTTTGCAAATTATTTATTTTTCTAGCCTTTCAGTATGAAGATTTCCAAATATTTGAAATTGTTATTTTCAATAATACACAAAAAATAACGAAACCCATATCATCCCCATTACCGAAGTTAGTAGTTTTTGCAAATTAGTATTTGCTTTTTTTTTTTTTTTGTGGGGAGTAAGGTGGACATAGGTGATAATGCATTACTGTTTGATCATGTTGAATTTGAGGTGCTTACAGAATACGGAGATATTGACATTCAGTGGTCAGAGGGAAATACAGGTATGAAAGAGGTAAGAGGAGATAAAGATAAATACCAGAAGATTGGGACCATTGGAAAGCAGGAAAGTTCACAAGGATAATATATAAAAATACTAAGACGCTTGGAAACGGGACCATAGCAAAAATCCAAGTTTACAGAATAGTTAAGAATAAAAAGAATTACCTTAACCAGGTTATGCTGAATGCTATTAGTAACCATTGGTGGCTTAACACAATAGGTGCCAAATTATAATCATGACACAATCCAGTGCAGGCCAGTAAAGACTCCAACACAAGCATTTACTCAGATGGTTCTCCTTTCTCTTTGTGCCACTTCCCTTTGTCTGATCAGAGACCTTTCCATTTGACTTTCCATAGAGAAGAGAGTCAGGATTGCATATGGGAATTTTATTGATCAGTTCTAGAAGTGGCTCCCATAACTTCTGTTCAAATCGTAGCACCAGAATTCAGTCTCAAGGCCACATGGGATTGTAGGAAGGGTGACAACTGGGGCCTACGCGTGTTCCCTGGAAGAAGAGACGTGCTTGCACATTGCAAAGTTGTTACAATCTCTGCCATGAAAGAACAGTCAGAGAGGGAGGAGGAGAGCCAGGGAGCTCTCATGGGAGCCAAAGAGAGGTGAGAGGTTCAAGTTCCACTCTATTACGTTCAAAGAGCGTTAAGTTCTTCAGTGAGGCTTCTGCCTTTAATGTTTCAGTTACTATTGGTGACTCCAGTAAGAAGAGGCTTATTATAGTGACTGAGAGAATGGGTCAGGGGATTGAGGAATGAATACGAGAGGAAGTGGAGAAAGCAGGCATAGTTAAAAACAAAACTGATATTGAATGCAGGGAAATCAGTGGGGGTATCGCTTTGATGAGTCAGTGGAAAAATAGTTTTTTTGCTTTGTTTTGTTTTTTAAGGGTGGGATAAGCATTTTTATAAGAGTGAGAGAAAAGAGTGTGGAGTTAGAAAGGTCCACATGCAGAAGAAAGGGATATGATTTGTAGAATGAGTTTCTAAGGTGAGGCTATTTAATCTCTAGTTAGAGGAAACAGCTTTTAAAGGAAAAAGACAAGTTTCATTTTTTCAGAGATATTTCAAAGCTCCTCTAAGTGAATACCTCAGATGATGAGGTAATGACCAAATGTTTCTCCAAGGCATTTGAATTGTGTTGCAGGAGGGAAAAAAAAGGGAAAGTGAGGAGATTCAAATTCAATGAACTGTGTTCCCCCATGCTCTTAGAAATAATGGGGTTATGGGTCAGTCTATGAGAGGGGAGGAAAGTTGTGAATATTTGGAAGAGCCTCCCTGGGGAAGAATGAGAAAGAAAGACGTCAAGAAAGCACTGAGATGTCGTGGAAGTTATAATGACCTGAGGAGTCATGTGATTCCTTCCAGAAACTGGGACCAGAAGGAATAGAGGCGAGGGGTTCGGGAAATGGAAAATGGGAAGCAAAAGGGCTTCAAAGGAAAGGGCAATGGGTTCTGAACAGGTTTGTCCCTGAACGGAGTGATGGAAGGATTGAATAAAGATATTTAGGCTAAAGAAAACGGGTGACTTTATTCCTGCTGCCTTACAGAACAGCATTGCTCCCAGTAGAAATGGGCACTACCTGCAAGAGAATGACTTCAAAGCTTCTTTAAAATGTAGATGGCCATCTGAGAGAAGGGCCTGGCCATTTGCCTTGCTGGGAAACTCTGGGGAGATTCTTAGACACTGACATGGAACAATGCCAACGGGAGACCATGGTCATGGTCCGGGCAGGTGTTTGAAGGAAAGAGGGGTAAGACAAATGGCCCCAGGCCCTTTCTTCCCAGGCAGAACTTTGGCTGCTCTTCCCTTCCTGTGTATCCATAGATCTAGTTGTCAGGCATAGCTGTGTGTGCTTTGACCACATGCAAAGACTCACGTCTGCTGAGAATGGGTTTATAACAGAAAGAGTTAGATCTAAGCCAGCTACGTTCCCTTTGTCTTCTAAAGTTATCCTGGAGAAAAGTCCTGATTTAGATGCGCAAGCAGGTGCCACAAAAACAAGAACAAAATGGAACGAGTGATCAAATTCCCTGTGAATCAGCATTTGGAGGGCAGGCAGGGTTTAATGGTTGTACAGGGACTCACGTCAGGGCCCTTTCTCTGCTTGGACAAAAAAGACAAATTTATGCTTTGGCAGCTCATCCCTGCCCCTTTTCAAAAGAAGAGTGAAATATAGGTACAAATAATCAAATCGAATAGAGCTCAGCTTCCTCTTCTTGAACTGGGAAAAATTCAAATTTCTTAGTATTGATCATCGATCCATCTATCCCCTCATGCATTTATTCATGCAGCCAGTCAGAGTCTTTTGAGTGCTTTCTGGATGCCAAATTACATGCATAAAGCACAGTCCCTGCCCTGGAGAAAGTCATAGTTCAGTCCGGGAAGGAGACAAACAAATGCCTAATGAGCATGTGGTATGGACAAGCAGTCGTTATGGCACATGCAGAGGAGAGGGGAGCATAGCCCTCTGGAGGTGCCATAGAAGGGGAAGGGAAGGCTTTAACTTGGACTTGAAATACAAGTAGACATTCACTAGATGGTCCACGCTGTTCAGGAAATGAAACAAATATTCAGGCAAGGACATAGTTCAAGCAATATATTTCTGCCATTCATGCAAGGATGATTTTTGAGAGTTTGACATTTTATTATTATAGCTTCCCTCTACCAGAACTTACTGGAGAAGAGCAAGATTGAGATAAAGCAAAAGAACCCAAAAGTTGGCTTTCTTTTACATAATAACCTGCAGAAAGTAAGCTTGGGTTCACATTAGCCTTCCAGCTGCACAACCACAAACATCTGGAGTTTTGGTAATGAATTTATGGAGCATTTCTCACCTTGAAAGAGAGCTCCAGAAGCGAGAGCAGGCTGAGAAAAAAAAAAAAAAAAATGAAGGGCCAGTGGGAAGGACTCCACAACAGGATCCAAAGGAATAGACAGTGCATAGTGATGGGCTGAAGAACTTTGTGGATGGAGGTCACGGTCACTGACAGGGCAGGAAGTCACACAGAGGACTTAAGGGGAAGCCAGGACATTAAAAAAATGACACACGGTTATGAAAACAGTAGAATAACCAGAAAAGCACTCTGACGTGCTCAGAGTGAAACAAGAGAGGCGATATCAGGGACCTTGTGCCTTCCCCAAAGAGGTGATTACAACAGCTAAGCCCGGCTGGCCAGGATGCTGGGGCCTGGATACTGAGAATTGACTGCACATGTCGGCTCACCTCCGGCCTCTGCTCTGCGAATCTGGTGTCCCAAGGAGGCAGGCCTTCTTAATGATTGCTCTCAAATTCACGGGAACTGAACAGAGAGACATTTTTCTTGGCATTCTCTAATATTTTCGCACTTTCTGGAAGGTTTTTCCACCCGGAGAGCAGAAAGTGGAAAGAGCGGCGGAAATCTCACGCACATTTTGGTTCACGGATGCCTCCTTCTGCATGACCTCGGAGAAAACTATATCCAGCACGGGAGCTGCAGGTAGGGGATACATTTCAGTTAACTTCTTTTCCCGGGGAAAGAGGAAGTTTTTAGATCCAGCCTCAAACCTCAGTGTGTGTGTGTGTGTGTGTGTGTGTGTGCGCGCTGCGCGCGCGCACGCACACACGTGAATTGTGCGTATTCTCTAAAAACGGTTTATTAAATATTTTCTTACTGAAAAACAAATATTTGGTGGTCATATATATTGCATGAGGGTGTTTCAGAGAAGAAATGGATATGGCTGCTAAATGAACATACACAATACACACAAAGTGTGATAGTTTCGTTTTGTTTGTTCATTTTTTTCCTCTCCAGTTTTAACAACTGTGTTAGGCATCCAAACACAGGCAACCGTCTTTCCCTCTCCCCATGAGAACCTTGAGGGTGAAATAAAAATCTTGCTCCCAGAATTAAGGCAGCATGGGCCAAAGAGCCCTGTGATAGAGCGGCTTGCAATTATTAAAGTGAAACCGCACAGGCATTAGGATAACCAGTGGCAGAAATGCAAGGGATAAATCTGGGGCAGAGCTGAGGCGTTCAGGCCTGGGCAGCAGCAGCGACGGGAACCCATCCCTGGAGCAGTAACAGTAACTCTGATGCTTGGTGATGGATGCTACCAATTACCTCGGAAAATTCCTGGCATCTTTGCTTGGGATCAGTGGCGCTTTTTATTTCCCAGTGTGTTTTAGACCACTTCCGATACGAAAGACCACAAGCAGGATAATTATGGAAAGAGATACTGTTTTAGAGCTGGAAGGGATTCTGGAAAGAATACGAGCCTCGGTCTTCACTTCGCAGATGGGTAACCAAAGTCCAGAAAGGCATACTGCTCCACCCGACGTCACAGAGGCGGCTCATTGCCAAGCCAGTCACAAAGCCAGTCCAGGCCTGTTTCTGTTGGGTATCTTTTCTTTGACTAGCTATGGCTCTTCTTCATCAAAGGAAACAAAATCCGAATTCTAGTACATGGCTGTTCAAGATCTGCTGAGCCCTGTCTGCTTCTCTAGCTTTATTTTTCCTTGTTCTGGCTTCCCCCTACCATTACCTTCGTTTACCACGTACTTTTAACTTCACTTCCGACTTCACACAGTTCCCTTAATACGCCAGGAAATTCTGTGCTTTGAGTGACTGGCCGCCCCTGTCTCCACACAGGCTGATTTTTCTCTCTTCAGCCTGCGATACTGACCTTCTCCACGATACCTTCATGGTAGGTTACCTCCTCGCAGCATTCTCCACTCACACCTCAAAGAACCTTCAACAGCAGCAGCGGGAATGGTTTTTAAACATTGTTAGTCTCCCTCTTTAAAGACCAGGATCTTGGCTTACTCATTTTCCTACTCTCTCCCCAGGCCTTCCCTGCCTCAGCATTTGGCGCAGGACTTGACGTGGGGTAGATTCTCGGTAAGTGCTACATGAAAGAATGGACGAGTCAACCAACTGGACTCTAAGTTGACAAAAAGGAGCCCCATTGATGAAGACACTCTTCTAACCTACAAGCTATAATGGTCACAGAGGTAGTTCTTATCACTGAGCCACTTGAATATACAAAGTAAAGGCGAAGGTGACCAAATCTTTGTGGTTAGTAGTGCAGGCTTCAGATTCCCTGAGTTCAAAGTCTAGTTCTGTTACTCACCAGCTGGCGTGTGATAGCTGCTTATCTTTTTTGTAAATTCACAACAGCAATGGTATCTAACTCTTAGGAATTTATTATAAAGATGAAATGAGTGGAAATCCCTCTCTCTCTCTATGTTCACTTAGAATAGACATTTGTCAAGTGCTACATAAAAAAGGAGAAAGTGAATTTTTTTCTTTTCCTCTTCCCCCTTTCATTTATGAGCAAAATAACTGTTATTACTAATTTTAATAAGTGTCATCACTAGTGGGAGGAGGGAGAAGCCAAGGAAATGCAAGACAGAACAATCAGGAAAAAGTACAACAGGTGCCACATATTGATGATTAAAAAGTATGTTAGCGATTAAGAGTACAGAATCTGAAAGAAACACGATTTATGGAGTGTTTATAATCTGCTGGTTATGGGACTAAACCTTCCACATACATTATACAATCTTTGGTAGGACTCTGAAAAATAGACATTACTGTCCTCATTTCTCCAATCACGAAACAGGTTCGGAGGAGAAATTTGTCCCAAATTGCCTGGCTGTTAAAATTTAGAGCTGAGATGCATTATGTACTCAGTGGTTAAATTGTAGTCTCTAGAGCCAGACCTCTGAGCTCAAAGCTCTGTCTGCCCACTCCACTCCCCATAGCTGTGTCCATGGGCCATTTGGTTAACTTTTTGATCTCTATTTACTCATCTGTAAAACGAGTATAACAAGAGCCTCCGTATCATGAGTTGTTAGAGAATTATGTGAATTGATGCATGTAAAGTGGTAAGAATATTGCTCTGCATACATGATTGTTCTTGTTCCAGAGCAAGGCACCAATGGTCAAACTTCTTCTTTGGTAAAGTGACTCAGAGTTTCTGAGGAGTTGCCTTTTTACACTTCTCCTATCTAAAGGGGTGAACAAGTATCTGAAACCTATAAATAATAAAAAGAAAAACAAAGAGGAAAGGCAACTGACTCTCGTTCCCTGGACTTAAAGAAATACACGAAAGTCTGCTTCAGTGGACTTTGTGAAATTTCTGATTCACGCATTGATGATTCCAGCTCTAATATTAAATAGAAATGCATGTTTGGGGGGCACATAGTTACTTGCTGCTTAAGGAAAAGTCTTTCTGGCGTAAATGGGACTCTACTTCTCTTTGATGGATAGGAGAAGGCATTTGAGGTGAGCAAGTAAAGGCTATTTGTCCTTATAACCGTGTCCATTTAATTTGCTAGGTAGAGCATACAATTGCAGGAAGAAGGACAATGGTTGCATTCAGACAAGAGAACCTTTCATGGGTTTGCTAGATGGCTGGCGTTCAACAATGAACAAGGTCTAAGCCAAGTGCTCATATGCACATAGAGCAGCAACTGTTGATAATGACTTTCAAGAGGGGTCAGCTCATCTGGCTCTATAGGTCAATTGGGTTAGGAGAGCACAGAACACCATGCCAACATGCATGTAATTGTTTCTGTAGTATGCACACAATTCAACTAAACCAGAGGAAGGGCTTCCAGAATAAATAATTTCTATCTCTACCACCCACTTGCACTGGATTTGATCCACTACACATGCTGAGCTCTAAAACACTCTATAAAAGATGACATAATTGCTTTTAATTAGTGCTTATTAAAAGCTTCTGCTTGGAACAACTTGAACAACACAATAAATAATATGGTATTGAATTATAACCCAAAGAATTAAATATCCATGAGTTCATATTGATATAAATTAATAACTGAAGAAATATATGAAAGGGAAACAACAATCTTCCCCACAGGAGAATTTCGATGAATAACTATTGAAAGTTTAAAGAAATTAGAACCATTAGAACGTCATAGTAATAATTTCCACAAGAATCACCAATGGGCACTGAAATGAGTAGACAAAAATTTAAGCAGGAAAGGGAATATTTACATAGTTTTCAAGTATCTCCTCCAAAATATTTAGTAATTACCAAGGAAAATTAGTAAGTTTACAATGGAGAATCCCAGCAGACACCATCTTTCTTAATCAAGTAACCAAGGTTAGCTGCAACTACAATCAACATTGTTAATTCTTTGTTATGATGTGCTGAGAAGAGCACATCACCTCTGTAGTATCCTTTTCAGTAATGCTTAACCTCAGTCAAATAATGAGAAAACATCAGATAAGCCCAAATTGAGGGACACTCCACTAAATAACTGATCGCTGTTCTTCAAAAGTGTCAAGGTCATAAAAGACAAGGAAACACCAAGGACTTGTCACAGGTTATAGGGCCTGTGACAAGTCAATACATTGTTGGATGTTCAATTGGATCCTGAAACAAAAAGAGTACGTTAGTGGAAAAACTGGTGGAATCCAAGTAAGTCCTGTACATTAGTTGATGGTATTGCCCTATGTTAATTTCTTAGTTTTGATAAAATTCTATGGTTTGGTAAAATATTAACACAAGAAAAGCTGAGTGTGGAATACATGAAATTCTCTATACGATTTTTGAAACTCTCCTGTAAGTCTAAAGTGATCTAAAAAAATTAACTATTAAAGGATTTCTGAGAAGCACCATTTTCTATATTACATCATGTAATGTTCTTTCTTCCCTATTTTTGGACTGAGCAGCAGAGAACTCCTGGTCTTAAATGCCATTGGAAGGATAATGTCTTGCCTTTCAAACGTAGAGTCATTGAAACCAAGGAGTCATGATGGTACCAGAAACTGAGTAGGTCAAGTTCTCTTCTGTTCTGTCTTAGCAAAGGTTCTTTTTATGTGAGGCAAAGTGTGTTTTAGTCAGCCAGTGTTTATGAAAAAAGTCACTGACATAAAATACTAGAGTCAGATAAACAAGAATTGGGTAAAAAAACAAAACAAAACAAAACAGCTTAATAATTTAAAAAAATAGGGCTCAGGCTAAAAATAGGGCAATAATCGAGAAAAGAAATTATGGGTTGCTAGGGACTCTATTAAAGAGGTCCCTGAGAGTCTGTGTGAGAGTTTGATTTAGCATTTCCCAGAGAACGTTCAACTTAGCATTAATCTTGTCAGACGTCTGGAAAGAAGGGTTCCAGTAAAAATAAGTTTGGGAAACCACCCTATATTCCATGTTTTTCTCTTGGAGGGTCAGAAGCCATACTGGTCACTGCAAGCTGTGGGGAGTCTTGGTGCCTGGAAAACAAAGAGAAGCACAAAATAATTTGCTTAAAGTACTAAACCCTAAATATTTGAAAGAAGAATTTTTTCATATGCCGTTTATTAACATCGTAAGGGACTAGTATTCCACAACGTTCAGAAAATGCCATTCTATCTCATAAGTTTTCTCCCACAACCCTACACAGTAAAGAAAGAAAAATTAGGGGCGCCTGGATGGCTCAGTCGGTTGTGTCCTACTCTTGATTTCGGTTCAGGTCCTGATCTCGCGGTTTGTGAGTTTGAGGCCCACACTGGGCTCTGCGGTGACAGCGTGGAGCCTGCTTGGGATCCTGTGTCTCTCCTCTCTGTCTCTCCCTGCCCCTCCCATGCTCTCTCTTTCTCTCTCTCTGCCTCAAATAAATAAAATAACCTTTAAAAAAATTTAAAAAAATAAAACTGAAAATGAGAGACCGGAGTGAGGAGTATGGTCCTTGTTCTGTCCCTATTCTTTCGAATTAAAATTTTGAGAACCCAGATTTTCATTCCTTCCTGTGAAGGAGGAAGCTGGAGATGAACTATGGAGGGGGATGGTAGGCAGCGAAATGAAATTTTATGGTCTGAGAACATTAATATGCTGTCGAGAGATCCAACTTTTTTTTCTTTCCTTGAGGCGAGTGGCAAAAATTGCAGTCCCCTTAGCATTCTGGAGCCACCAGTTGGAACAAGAGGACTGCGATTTAGTACATAGGAACTGTGGAGAGATGGGAATGTTTTATTAAGCTTTTTCACCTGAAATTGACACTTCTTCCAATATTCTGGGTTAAACTGCACCCACTCTCAGTGTTCTGAACACTGTCATAATTGCTACTTTACTTTGCTCTTCCTTATTCAAAATGACACCAGCAATATGCATGCTTAATATATTTGATACACAGAGAGTGACCTAAATATGAACTACTATTCCACACACATGTATGGGCACATCACTCAAGGTTAAAAACAGGGTATTTGGGGGGCGCCTGGGTGGCTCAGTCGGGTGAGCGGCCGACTTCGGCTCAGGTCACGATCTCGCAGTCCGTGAGTTCGAGCCCCGCGTCGGGCTCTGTGCTGACAGATCAGAGGCTGGAGCCTGTTTCGGATTCTGTGTCTCCCTCTCTCTGACCCTCCCCCGTACATGCTCTGTCTCTCTCTGTCTCAAAAACAAATAAACATTAAAAAAAAAAAGCAGGGTATTTGGGCTAAAATAAAATAAGTGTGCCTCTAAGCTGACCACAGGGAAATTTTATTTCCTTTATTTCTAATCATTTGCATGTGGTGGCAATATGACTACTTATGATCCTAATGAAAATCTCCTAGTTTTCGGGCATTTTAGAGGTTATTTTAAGCTTTTCTTAAATTTCACCTGTTTGGAAAGAGAAGAAATAAATAAAAGTGACTAATAATGTGAATTGCATTGTCATGGCAACAACTTTTCCAGGTCCTCTGCTCTCATACAACTATTAACCCCTATTTTCTATTTATTATTCAGGAGAAATCATGTTTCAGAAGGGGGAAAAAAATTGCCTGCCATCAAAAAGGACAAGACCTTCTATGTAAATTGAAATGATTTTCCCAAGATGAAAATAGCTTTCTAGTCCAAAAATGATTACAATTTGCATTTTTCATATTTTCTTCTTGGTTGTTTTTTAATCGTATGCTGTATGAATCACCGAGATCAAAATTCACTATCCTGGCTGAAGGATTAACTTGAGATTCATGACAAAGACAGTTGTACATCAAAATCTGTGCTCCTGTTTTCATAGTTTTTGCTGGAAAGTGGCCACATTTTCAGGAATGTTTCCCAGGCTGCCTTGCATTGACATGAGGCCAAATGTTTAGTTCTTATCTGTGGAATATGAGAGAGGGTGATGTGTTTCATTTCCATGCCAATATATTTATGATCTAGATGTACTTCCTTCAAATTGCGTGTCCTTCCCTTAGGGGGATGCGAGGAACATTGGAGCTCCAGCGGACTAAGAGGGAGGCACAGAATGGAAAGAACTGACACCATTGAAGCATCATCTGGAGGACAGCCCCACTGACCAAGAATGCCTGCACAAGTGGACTACATGACCGAGAAATAAACCTCTATGGAATCAAGCCACTCAAATTTTGATTCAATTTTTTAATAGCAGGCATTTGTAACCCTACCTGTCATCTGACATCTCACTATTCAATTGGTCTACAAAGTCATTAAATGCACTAGGAAATATTAGTCATGGTTGCATACATTCATCTAATTAAAACCACACCAACAAACCAGTTTCACTGCACATGGTGGATGGGCGAAAACAATGAATGACTGTGGTCCTCCTCAGCCATTTTCAGGTTGTGTGCTTCTAATGCTCACAATTTTGTATCCAATGATTTTAGTTTTGGTACCAAATTGACTAACTTAATTAGTTTTGGTCTCAAAGCAAGCTTCACACGTTTTACATACTGTATGCTTAGGATTGTTAAAGGGACACAAGGATTATTGGCTAAAATTTCTTAGAAAGAGAAATAGCTTAGAAAGTGAGCAATTTTCCAGTAATTTTTTTTTTTTTTTTTGGCCTCCAAGCAAGAATTTACATTCATTTTATGAAATTCAGCCCATTTTCCAGTCTTTTTTGAATCCTGATTCTAACATCTGTCTAACTGATCAGGTCACCTTATCTACGTCCTTCCTGAGTCACCGAACAAAATGTTGAATAGGCCATTAAAGGGCTGGGAAAATAATTATCGGGTGTGATATAAGACATCTCCACACACGTGACCCTGATCGGTGTCGACTCATCAATTCTACACTTCCCTGTAACTATTGGGAAGCCCCATCTATATCCATCTGGAACCCACCGTGCTCTGGGCCCTTCCTTGAAGATACCAGAGAAGTCATGGATCTCTTCTCATCTCTAACTAATGACATGTACCATCTAATTCATCACATAAATGTAGCTTCTCTGGCATTCAGTCTCTTTTGTTTTATGTTGCAAGATTGTGTAACTCATGCCATGCTTTTCTGAAATCATTCGCAGACTTCTAGGTCAATAGCACTGTACTGGCCACGTAAGAAGGACACATAAGGGCGCCCGGGTGGCTCAGTCAGTCGGTTAAGCGTGCAACTCTTGATTTCGGCTCAGGTCACAATATCTGGGTTGTGAGGTCCGACTCCGTGCTGGGTATCGAGCCTGCTTAAGATCTCTCTCTCCCTCTGACCCTCCACCCTCCATTGTCTCTCTCTTTCTTCCTCTCTCTCAAAATACACACACACACAGACACACACACACACAATAAAAATTAAAATATCTTTAAAAAAAGGACACAAAACAAAAATGCCACATGTTATGTTAGCCTCTGGTAAGAAATATTTTGCCATATTTGCTGTTTTTGGAGCTTCCTTTGTTTGCATAGTGCTGTATTTTGCTAGGACTGCCGTAACAAAATACCACAGACTGGATGCCTTAAGCAACCAGAATTTATTTTGTCATAGCTCTGGAGGCTAGCATTCTAAGATCAAGGTGTCAGTAGCTTTGGTTTCTTCCAGGGCCTCTCTCCTAGGTGTGCAGGTGGCCAACCTTCTGGCTGTCGTCACACATAAGCTTCCCCCGCACCACCACACACACACACATCCCTGATGCCTCTTTGTGTGCCCTCGTCTCATTTTATTATAAGGACACCGGTCAAATTGGATTTAACAGCCTCGTTTTACCTTAATCACCTATTTAAAAATCTGTACCTCCAAATACTGTCACATTCTGAGGTACGGGGTGGGGGGCGGTAAGGACTCAGCGTATGAATTCTGGGAGACGCGATTCAGCTTATAACAAGTATCTTAAGACTTAGGGTCTCCAGTAACACTTCTGTAAACCAGTGTTTGTCACAGGTGGTTTTCAAGTCATCTGTACCAGAATCGCATTTTACTATGCAAATTTCTAGTACTTTATTCTAGATGCTGTGAGTAAAAGTCATTTAGGATATGGCTGGGGAAACTTCATTTTATTTATTTTTTTTTTAATTTTTTTTTTTTTACGTTTATTTATTTTTGAGACAGAGAGAGAGCATGAACGGGGGAGGGTCAGAGAGAGAGGGAGACACAGAATCTGAAACAGGCTCCAGGCCCTGAGCTGCCAGCACAGAGCCCGATGCGGGGCTCGAACTCACAGACCGTGAGATCATGACCTGAGCCGAAGTCGGTCGCCCAACCGACTGAGCCACCCAGGCGCCCCAGGGGAAACTTCATTTTAAACAAACATCAGTGATGATTCTTATGTCCACTATTTAAAGTTGGAAAACAACTGGTATAAAACATGAGCTTTTTCTTCCCTGTCTGAGCAAAGAGTGGAAGAGGGGTGAGAATTCATTTGTTTCTGGCTACTGAGTTATTTCACTTGTGTCTAAATATGGGTGGATGACCACACACTGTCACTTAATCTCCTCTCCCGTTCTGATTGACAGCTTCTTGGGAAGGAGACCACGGCCTGTGTGCTGTTGCTATGGTAACACGGAGGGGCCTGCCAACTGGGCTCAGAGGAGGGCTGAGCTCCAAGTGGAGCCTCTTTTGGGTGAGATCCAGAGAGACTGCCTGGTCTGCTAACAAATCGGATCAAGTCCTAGCAAAGCTCCACTCCAGAGGTGACAAATTTTTTGGCAAACGATATCGCCATGCAAGAAAAGGAGAGTGACAGGAGGGAAATCAGAACCCCACCACCACTACCTCCTCTACCAGTCATTCAACGCCAAGCCGTACCTAACCCAATTCTTGACATCCCAGACTTGAGGAGCTTAAGGTGGGTTGAAAGGAAAATGATATCTGATTGTTTGGAAGACTGACTGGCCGCATGAGAGGTGCCTTTAGGCTGGTCTCTTGTTCGCTTCTCCAGGGCCTAGGGGTAAATAGAAAAAAGAGTATCAGAGATGGAAGAAATCTTTTCATCCCCTACCTACAGGGTGTCACTAATATACACCCTGGGTTCAAATCCTAACTTGGCCATTCCCATTTCGAGGACACTGGGGTTGCTGCTCATGGATGAGGCAGGGCCTTATTTTCTCATTGGTGGTTATGGTACCAAAGTGGGTAGGGAGTGAACGATAGCCAACTTAGATGTTCTTCTTTTTTTTTCTTTTTAAAAATTTTTTTGGAAACACTCAATTTTCAGAGCACCTGGGTGGCTCAGTCGGTTGAGTGTCCAACTTCGGCTCAGGTCATGATCTCACGCTTCGTGGGTTGGAGCCCCGCGTCGGGCTCTGTGCTGACAGCTCGGAGCCTGGACCCTGCTTCGGATCCTGTGTCTCCCTCTCCCTGGGCCCCTGCCCTGTTCACGCTCTGCGTCTCTGTCTCAAAAAAAATAACTAATAAACATTAAAAAAAGACTCAATTTTCTTAGAGCAGTTTTAAGTTCACAGCAAAACTGAGAGGGAAGTACAGAGATTTCCCATACACCCCCTTCCTGCACACATGCACAACCTCTCCCTTATCCACATCCTCCATCAGAGTGGTACTTGGGTTATAACTGATGACCCTACATTGACACTTCATCATCACCCGAAGTCCATAATACATTAGGGTTCCCTCTTTGTGTTGTACGTTCTATGGGTTTGGACAAATGTATAATGACATGGGTCCATCATTACAGTATCATACAGAGTAGTTTCACTGCCCTGATCTTTTTGCTGTCGCCATGGTTTTGCCTTTCCCGTAGTGTCTTACGGTAGGAACTGTACATTAGGTAACCTTTTCGGAGTGCTGTTTTCCTAATTACGTAAAGTGTAAGTTCCTGACACCTGACAAATTCTGGTTATTAATGTCATTATCATTATTATTATTACAAGTCATATTGAGGAAGCCGCCAGCCCCTGGAGAATAGCTCTTAGGCTGCAATAAACACTGGGGATTGGGTGCCCACATGTGTACCCTGAACAGTCCTGATTCATTCTGCCACAGCCCTCATGGAGCTAGTCCCTTCCTAGGCCCAGACTGTCTTTATTTTGTGGGAGAGGATGTGATGAGAGTAGCGGTGCATAAACATGTGAATATTCCCCGGTTTTACTGAGCCTTTTTTTTTCTTTTAACAGACCGCTGTCCAATTCCTATAAAGGCTACAGGAGAAACACCGGGTCCTTACAGTGGAATGACGTATATGCCATCAGTTCATGGTATGTCCGTGGACAGAGCTCAGAAGGTCAGGTGACCCTTCTAAGGACTGTCTGTCCCAAATCTGAATTTTTAGGGCCAGGCCTATGGTTTAGCACATTTTAAGCCTGAAGAGTGTATCTAAGCTGACTATAGATTTTTAAACCTGGTCCTAGTTTCCCTGACAATCATGTATTCACTCTAATGCTATATGTCTATATTACACAGACTCAGCATTCAAATTTAAAGGCGGGAAACAGAAAAAAAGGAAAAAGGTCAGTACTACGTTACTAAGGTCTTAGACATTCTGATGCCAAATTCTTGCTGAAGTTTTAGAGATGGTCTCTTAACCAGGAGTCCCTGAAAACAAAGCCAGAGAGAGAAGCTAATACAGAAATACTGGACAGTTAGAGTAAAACACACAAAGAACAAACGGCAGAGGAAGGTGTTTTCCAGGCCATGCTCATGGGCTACTGGGGCCTGACGCTGCCTGGTTGTTCTGAGAAGCCTCAGGAAATGCAGTTCAGAACATTCCTCCAGGAATGAAAGGGGCAAACACTTGTCTGCTTGCTGTCACTACATTGGTTAAAAATGGCCCCATGAAGGGGCACCTGGGTGACTCAGTCAGTTAAGCTTCTGACTTCGGCTCAGGTCTTGATCTCGCAGTTCATGAGTTCAAGCCCCACATCGGGCTCTGTGCCCGCAGCTTGGAGCCTGGAGCCTGCTTCGGATTCTGTGTCTCCCTCTCTTTCTGCCCCTCCCCCGCTCATGCTCTGTCTCTCTCTCTTTCTCGAAAATAAAAATGAAAAAAAAAGTTTAAAAAAATGGCCCCATGAACATTGACTTCCACTCCCAAATGTTTGTGTGCACAAACAACGTACAAACACATTTTAGCTGCCGAGCTCCCTAGGGCAGTGAGTGAGAGCTATTTGCTCAGGCAAAGTGTGTATCTTCCTGTAGAGAGGTCATTGGCAACGTGTGAGAAATGGGTTCCTGTAGTCACAGTTGGAGTAGAAGTTGCAGTCACGTGATTTTGAAGAGGCACGGGACAAGGATGTCATACAGAAGGCAGATTCCTTGTAAGGCTGTTCCCGTATACTTACCCTTCATGTGTACCAGGTTTCCCGTTAAGTATGGTGTACGTGAACATGACAGAGTAGAAGTGCTTTCTTAGAAAAAAATTCCTTCACCTCAACCAACCAGTCAAGGAAAACGAGTAGAGTTGAAACAAATCAGGGAATAACAATGACTATAAATGACGTCCGGTGCCGCAAGTACTGACTTAGGCTAAAGTAGTCCAGGCAGATCTTGGAGTGGGGGCACTCTGCTGGCCCTGGAAGGGTGAGTGGCACTCGTACCACAGTATTCATTTGGTAGCAGTGATAACTGTTGACCCACATGTGCTTCCATAGGCATTTATGGTTTACATATTGCTTTCACATACACGAACGCATTGTAAAGAACGTTAAAAAGTATTAGCTCCTTTGTATATATTGGGCAACAGCCTTAATGAA
Source organism: Acinonyx jubatus (assembly GCF_027475565.1). Taxonomy (NCBI): domain Eukaryota; kingdom Metazoa; phylum Chordata; class Mammalia; order Carnivora; family Felidae; genus Acinonyx; species Acinonyx jubatus. The sequence continues at coordinate 128,365,804 of NC_069386.1, read as the reverse complement.
AGTAAGTACTTTAATCTTTCCATATGTGGTAAGTAGAACCAATGCTGGAACTGGGTCTTCTGACTTCTGACTTCTGGCTTCTAGACCATGGTCTTTCTGGGACAGCATCGTATAGGAAAGCATCGGGCACAAGAATCAAAGGCACAACTTGACTATGGGATTCTGCAACACGCATACAGTGAAATTACATAGATTGAATCAGATGAAGTCAAGTGTGCTTCCAGGTATCCCTTCTAGTGTTTTTAGAACGAGTCACAGTCCCAGGAATGTAAAAAGGCATTAATAGTAGTAATTTTTATTACTATCATTCCATAGGTATCAAGCAAGTGCTCAATGCCTGGGGAAAATAACTTCAAGAAGACGCATAAAGATAAAAATAAGGATTGGGTAGATACAGCCTCCTAATTGGCAAGGATGGCAATATTTTCTACCTGTGCACGGGCTGAGAGAGATGGACGGAGAGAACCCATTTCCGGTTCTCTGTTTCTGTAACTATTGAAAAACTATTTATTGTTTTTAATAAACTCAAGGCATTGTAAGTCTGACTGGGAGGGGCACAAAGCCACTACCCTTAAGTAGTAGTTGACAGCTTAGCTAAGGAGATAAGCCTTAAATACATGCGTTTCCCATCCGAGGCAGTGAGACAGTGCGGGGAGAGACTTTCAGACAACATATGTTAACAGCAGGAGTGAAATAGAATGATTAGCGACTGATTTGTGTTTTTCCTCTGGGATACCACCTGTGGTAGCAACTGCTGTTGGTCCCCCCAGCAAGCCTCCAGCAGAGCCTGGAGCACTGCCTTGTCCAAGTACATTGCATTCTGCATATTTGAAGACACGCTATCTGGGCCATGGCCAACTTGGCCTTCTTTCCTCCAGGCATTGCCCCCGGGGGGGGGGGGGGCTCTGCACAGGGTCCCCGCACTGGTTCCTTAGTACAGAGGCAGAAGAGAGATAAAGGAAGAATATTTTGCAAAAACCTGTTTAGGCCAGAGGTTTTGTCAAAATCCAAAATCACAGAGGCTTGGATATTTATGGCAAAAGGAAAAACTCTGTGAATAAATGCCTGCACGCTATTTCAAAGGAATATTCTGAAAATTCATCTTAGTAAATACCAAGAATGACACATATTTGTAGTAGAGAAGAGATGGCACATAAAAGTAAAGAAGATAATTTTATTACTGTAGAGAATATAGAGTGGCAAAGGGTAAATTATATATGACTTCCAAATTTAACTCAAGTGAACGACATAAATCTATCCTAATATTTAATTTCCATTCTCGCTTTTTATTAAAAAAGAAAAATTACTAACAGTCAAGTAACTGAAAATGCACATCTTGTTGAAAGAATTGCTTTTCCTAATATTACTTTAAAATTGTAATTTTGCCTCATATCTATTTCACTTTCAACTCCAATGTCTTCAGATCAAGTAAAAATCGCAACTATTATATAGGGAGAAATTAAGCGAAGTGATATTGACCAGACATTCTCCTAAAACTCCCAGGGTTCTTGGGGTGCCTGGGTGGCTCAGTCAGTTAAGCAGGTAAGCATCCCGCTCTTGATTTTGTCTCAGGTCATGATCTCCCAGTTCCTGAGTGCAAGCCCTTTGTTGGGCTGTGTGCTGAGAGTGCAGAACCTGTTTGGGATTCTCTCCCTCTCCCTGTCTCTCTAACGCTTCCTCACTTGCACACTTTCTCTCTTTTAAAATAAATCAACCTAAAAAAAACCCAACCCAACCAAACCAAACCAAACAAAAACAACCTCCCAGGATTCTTAATTGTCAGGAAACACCTGATCCTATATTAACAGTGCAAGGAAGCCTAGCCTTCAAGATTCATTTTGGCCATGAACATTAGTTACAGCCAGCCTATAGATGGCAGCAAACTTACACATCATTCCTGGAGTCTAACCTTTCAATTTTTACTTCCAGTTACTCTTTCCTGCTAGTTTTTTTTTATTTTCATTATACAAACAAGTTATATATAATTATTAAACAATAGACTGAGGAGACAGTCCTAGTTTTACTGGGACATAATTTAAAAAAACACTGGAAAATTAAGGGAAGGCAAAAGCAAAATAAAAAAGAAAGGAAAATCCTCATAATTAAGACGGGCAAAAGGCAAGAATGTGGATATTTTTCATGGCCAGAACGTTGGTTTTTGTTTTTAATGTCACCAAATGGGCGCTTGGCTCCTTTTTTTATTAGACCATTTGGCACGATATGGTCTTTAGCATTGTCGAAGCTGAAAGATAGTGCCCTATTGTGTAGTTTAATGATGTGTCATACTTCCAATAAGACTTTCTCCTGAAGCAAGTGAGCTAGCATTGAGATGCTTCCGAGGAGACCTAACCAATATACCTCAAAGAATAGGTAGCAATGACCAATTAGCCATGATGTTAAGTTTCAGTGTGCAAGAATCATCATGGACTGTTCTATTGCCATGGTCTTATAATGTGTTGCCCTGTCTGAAGAATCGTTAGTGTTAAAAGAGGTTTAATTCAGTTTATTGATGGCAAGACCATTAAACCTTTGATACCCGTTGTATTCTGTGCATCAGGTTTCTAGAATGGATTTCTTATGGGGAATAATAGAGGATAACGAAGATAGAAACAATTACTGAAACTAGGGTCCGGTGATCATCAGCACATCAATATTTGTATTTTAGGCCCCAAGGAACTGCACAGAGGACATCTGCCTTATTAGTAAGACTTCATGAGCCATAAAGGATTTTGTTTGCATTATTCATTGTTTAACAAAATGTCACAGGAACTAGGCCCATTTACCTTTTTAAGCCACCTGTCTCCTGGCAGAAACAGGTGTGCTGTGTAGGTAATGTTCTCAGTATAAAGAAGCACTGACCAAAGAAAGGCCATGAGAGAAATTCGCTTACAGCAGAGAAGCTAAAACAATGACAGCTTGGCCATTAGCAAGTGAGTATTGGATATTTAACACCGTTTTGTGTTAGCACCTGTTGAGGCTAAGAAATCGAGCTCCAAAGGTGATGACTGAGCAGTCAGATATCAATCTCCTAAGTTGGTGTTTCTGAATGATTATCTATTAGATGATAATCATCATACTTTTATTATATCCAAGTGCAGATCTGTCACGCATCTCTTCATGAGACTTTTTCTTGAAGTGAACTTTAAATCGCCTCAACTTCCCCCATTACCTCCCCCACTGCAATGCAAGAATATCAGAGAAATAAAAAAAATAGATGTATTATCTATTTTTCCTCTACACATAAAGGCAAGTACATAATTTAATATTTAAAAAGTGTTTCTGTGTTTTAAAATACCTGTACTTGGTAAGCGTTGTCCATTATTGTAGTACTTATTTGTGAACCTATGTAAATTTGATGGATACAGTCAATTAGAACAGAAATATATCTAAAAAATTAAGCAGCTTGAAAATTGCAGCAAATTAACAGGTTCCTATGGAGTATTTACTGATCAAAATAAGGGACTTTTGGAAAAGGGGTAGAGTTTACTTATGGAGCGTTTCCCATGAATTAGGATATGTGCAAATTTCTTCACGTGTTACGTGATCAGAGAAACAACGTTATAAAATAAAATTAATCACATGTATTTGCCAGTTGAAGTGACTGAGAGTTAAATTTACTTTCATAAAACTATAGAGTTGGAGAGTATAGCATCAAGCTTTCAATCCCCAGATCTGTCACTGATGGCACATTACAGTGTCTTAGAGAGACATCACCAACACAGAAGACTTGAGGGACCAAGAAAGTGACATGTTAGTAGATTAGAACAGGGAGAGAAAAGTGTTTGCTGATGCCACGCTCCAGTGTGAAATAAATAATCAAGGGGTGGGGGAGCCTCGGGTACACTGGAGAGGGCACATCCCATATAAAAATTGCCCCTGCCCTTTGGCTCCACAAATGTTGACACAGAGTTGTTAGATCATCCCCTTTCTCAAAAGAAGCTAGAAATCATTGTTTTGTTTTGTTTCATTTTGTTTTCCGTACAAAATTGCCTGGATTTTAATGTTTGGCAACTAATTTGAATGTGGGTAAAAATTAACATATACATAAAGCATATCTAATGGTCATAGAGCCATTATATTTACATATATATATACATATATGCATATATACGTATACATATATACATATATATACCACCAATATATTCATATATACCAATATATTTATATACACCAATACATTTATAAATATAAATATATATAAATATAAATATATAAACATATATATATATATATATATATATATATATATATACACACACACACCACATCTTCTTTATCTATTCATCGCTTAATGGACATTTGGGCTATTTCCATTTTTTGACTACTGAAGAGAATACTATAAACATCGTGGTACATGTATCCCTTGGAATCAGTATTTTTGTATTCTTTGGGTAAATACCTAGTAGTGCAATTACTGGATCTAGGGTAGTTCTATTTTAACTTTTTGAGGAACCTCCATACTGTTTTCCAGAGTTGCATTCCCAGCAACAGTGCAAGAGTGTTCCCTTTTCTCCATACCCACACCAACACCTGTTGTTTCTTGTGTTATTGATTTTAACCACTCTGACAGGCGTGAGGTGATATCTCATTGTAGTTTTGATTTGTATTTCCCTGATGATGAGTCATGTGAAGTATCTTTTCATGTGTCTGTTGGTCATCTGTATGTCTCCTTTGCAAAAATATCTATTCATGTCTTCTGCCCATTTTTAATTGGATAATTTTTTTTCTGGGTGTTGAGTTTTATATTATTGTTGTTCTTTATATATTTTGGATACTAACCCTTTATCAGATATGTCATTTTTAAATATCTTCTCCCATTCAGTAGGTTGCCTTTTAGCTTTGTTGATGGTTTCCTTCACTGTGCAGAAGCTTTTTATCTTGATGAAATCCCAATAATTTATTTTTGCTTTTGTTTCCCTTGCCTCAGGAGACATATCTAGAGGGAAGTTGCTATGGCCGATGTCAAAGAGGTTACTGACTGCTTGTGTTCTCCTCTAGATTTTAATGGTTTCACATCTCATATCTAGGTCTTTAATCCATTCTGAATTTATTTTTGTGTATGGTGTAAGAAAGTGGGCCAGTTTCATTCTTTTTCAGGTTGCTGTGTAGTTTTCCCAGCACCATTTATTGAATAGACTGTCTTTTTCCCATTGGATATTCTTTCCTGCTTTGTCCAAGATTACTGGACCATAAAGTTGTGGGTTCCTTTCTGGGTTTTCTAGTCTGCTCCACTGATCTATGTGTCTAGTTTTGTGCCAGTGCTATTCTGTTTTGATCACTATAGCTTTGTAATATAACTTGAAGTCTGGGATTGTGATACCTCCAGCTTTGCTGTTCTTTTTCAAGGTTGCTTTAGCTATTTGGGGTCTTTTGCGGTTCCATACAAATTTCAGGGTTGCTTATTCTACCTCTGTGAAAAATGCTGTTGGATTTTTTTAGGGGTTGCATTAAATGTGTAGGTGATATGGGTGGTATAGATATTTTAACAATATTTGTTCTTAATCCATGAGCATGGAATGCCTTTCTATTTCTTTATGCTATCTTCAATTTCTTTCATCAGTGTTTTGTAGTTTTCAGAGTACAGATCTTTTACCTTTTTATTAGGTTTATTTTTTGGTATCTTATTGTTTTTGGTACCATCTTAGATGGGATTGATTCCTTTATTTCTTTTTCTGCTGCTCCACTAGTGGTACATAGAAATGCAACAGATATCTGTACATTGATTTTGCATTCTGTGACTTTACTGGATTAGTGTATCAGTCCTAGCAGTTTTTTGGTGGAGTCTTTTGGGTTTCCTGTATAAAGTATCATGTCGTCTGCAAACAGTGAAAGTTTGACTTCTTTCTTGCCAGTTTGGATGCCTTTCATTTCTTTGTGTTGTTTGATTGCTGTGGCTAGGACTTCCAATACTATGTTAAAACACAGTGGAGAGAGTCAGCATCCCTGTCTGGTTCATGACCATAGAGGAAAAGCTCTCAGTTTTTCCCAATTGAGGATATCAGCTGTGGGCTTTTAGTATATGGCCTTTAGTAAATTGAGGTGTGTTCTCTCTATACATACCTACTTTGTTGAGGGTTTGTTTTTTTATCATGAATAGATGTAATTTGTCAAATGCTTTCTCTGAATCTATTGAAATGAGCCACTGCTCTTAAACTTCTGTTTTAGAGAAAGCTACTGGCCCATTTTCCATTTCCAAATTAAAAGTAATGCTAAAATAAAAAAAGGAATATTGACACATTTGGTAAAGAGTGAAACTTTAAAGGTGAAAAAGTAAAATAAGTCCACATTGTGATTTAAAAAAAAAACAACAACAAAGAATCTCTCCTTGGGCTCTCTTTCTTTGAATTGTTATTTCTTGATTTATTCTTCTTTTCTATCTACTTCTAGTTCTGAAAGTGATAAGAGTCAAAACTTGTCTAGGTCTGGAATTTAGACATCATTTTGGCCAATGAGTGATGAACAGATCCTTGAGGTTTACACGTGTTTTATGCAGTATGGAAAGAGCTTGGGCTAGAACATCAGATATATATATATATATATGTATATATATATATGGTACTTTTCTTGTATGAACTTCCATATTACATAAAATGAAGACTTGGAATTCATCAAACTCAAATAAGACAGATGAGTTCAGCTAGCAATTTGCAGAACCCACCCATGAATTCATGTACTTGGCTGGCTTTGGGGAAAGGGTCATATGGTCAGTGTTTAGGTCATAATGATTAAGAACATGCATATTTCTGTGGATTCTCTGATTGGTCAATATGAAAGATCCATCCAACACTGTCAATCAACCTTTGAAGACCATAGCTAGAATAAATGGTGAAGAGCAACTCACAAAAGATTTCTTACTTGATTCAAATTTGATTCCTACAGTACATATTCAGTCTAATGACTACATCTATGATGACCATTCATTACTACTTTGCAAGTTATTTTAGTACTTTCTTCAAGGGATTCTGTATTTGAAAGGTTTTGTCAACCAAACAAATGTTGATAAGGAAAATATAAGTAAACCTCTAATTTTGCATTAATCAAAGACAAATATAACTGAATATGCAATGAAGCAGTAATTTTCAAATGATATTGGATTGCCTTGTTTAAATAGTTGTTTGATAAATAGCTGTCCTGTGCTTTTTCTGTTGTATTTTTTTCCCTTTTAATTATAAGCACAGACTTTCTTTAGATAATAACCTGAAGATGTTTGCGGCTAACACAATCAATATCTAGGCATTCGGGGATCATAGAATGAGAATAACTTTGGTGACCCGTGATTCTGACATCAAATTCTGTATCAAACTCTTTTATCTTCAGAACTATTTCTAGTTGCCACATTTGTTTAGCTAAGTTTCATCCCTTCAGGAGACTTTTGTGGTTCATTTGAAGCTACGTATTCACAATCACTTTTTCCCATTTTCTGACAGGCATAATGAAAGACTACATTTCAAAGAAGACTTATTACATCTTGGCGTATCTGTAGGGTTAGCTCTAGACAGTAGACAGTGAACAAAGTGGTTATATAGAACTACTTCCTGGCCTGGACCCAAACTCCCCATGGTATTTTTGTTGTTGTTGTTATTCACTCTCCCTTTTCATTCTCTGGCTAGCTGAATGCAGAAAATCCATCACCAGACTCCATGGTCTCAAGGGCTAACAGTATTGCTTGGGAAAAAAATCTCCATTCCTCCTAATCTGTAGATCACTTTGGGTTGTGTCAAGAATGTGCCATATAATTATATTGTAGTAAACTTTCAGGATTTACCTGTATTGGCAACTGATGTTACTCACCCTGATGCTCTGAATCTAAAACTGATAGGCTGGATATGTGTATCATCTCCATTTTACAGATAAGGGATAGGGACTTGAGCCTTAAAGAGGTTAAATGACTTTTCCCAAAGTCATGAACTAATAATTGATGAAGTTGGGACCCAAATGCCAGTCAATTGTCCTCAAAGTTTGGCCTTTTTCCTGTAGCTTCCTGTGGAAGCTAAAGACTTATATTCTAGATCCTCAAGGTTGGATGTAATCAACCAGTCAACACCAATAGAAGAGGACCACTATCTTCCTACCATCCACTAGACACTACTTTGCGTTTTAACTTTCTAGATTAATTGACCATTTTATATCCTTTTTGTTATTTAATCTAATGAGAACAAGTTTAGAGGACAACATGTGAGAGTTAAATAAAGTGATCATGAGAAATACAAGTGCAACAGCAGAGGTATCTCTTGTATCACGTGGCTATCTGCCTGTTTTGGCTTTATGTGAGATGCAACTAACCCATACCAATCTCCTTTACCCAAATTCAGACAGCTTCAAATTTTTGTTTTGAAAAATATAACTAGTAAAAAATCTTTCTTTTTTCCTTCCACATAAAATAAGGGTATGACACTTAGAAAAATCAGTGACAAAAAATTAGCAGTGCATATATGTAGATATAGATATATAGATAGACATAGATAGATATAGATATAAATATAGATATAGATATATATGGATATCTATCTATCTATCTATCTATACTCTCAACATGTTTCTTTCCTTTTGCCTGGACATATATCAAAGAAGAATACTTTACGTCAATAAGAATTGACGTATATTTGAACATTTATTTTAAGATGGTTCTTCAATAGTCCTATGTGAATATATGTTGGCACAGACATCAAACAAAGGATATGTTGTATCTCTACCTGGCACCCGGTACATGGTATATACTTAAAAATTGTTGGTTGAGTGCATGGATGGATGAATGAATGAATATAATGATGATTTTTCAGCCTGGAAATCCTCATTATAAAAAGAGAGTCAAGTGAGTTTTTTGTTTTCAATATGTTTAGAAATCCGACAGGAACAGAACATTTTCCCACAATATGTTGCTCTAGGTTAAGTAAATCACCATGTTTCTTCCCTTTTGCCTGGAATTGGATCAGATCAATGTGCCATGTTGGATGCCTCATGCTGTGTTGAGACTCCAACTGATATTTATATGTCTGATTAAAAAAGAGAAAATAGATTATCTGTTCCATAATCAATGTAGTTGAATAGGCAAGATTTTTCCAGAAGTGACTGAAGAAAGGAAACAGTAAACTATTATTAGTGGTTGAATAAGGTGTATACAACTGCATTAAAACAATAGACAATTAAGGAAAATAAGGAACAGTGCCTTGCTTAACAGATATCTGATCATTGCTAAGAAACTACTGAGTCTATATTCCTTGGATTATATTCCATTAAAAAGGCACGAAACGAAGTAAATTTACGGTTAATCCAGGAGAACACATACCTAGTTCGATTCAGTCAAGGAAGTGATTCTAAATCTTTATAAGTGTTGCCAGGCATTATTCTCTTCCAGTTTCTAGGAACTTTCTACTATTGTTAAATTTGAAAAACAATCCTGTAAAACAGTAAGGTTTGTTTTTTTTTTTCCCCGCTAACAATGAAATAAGAAGTAACACTCTTAAGCAGCCTTAATTCAACCTGAATTAATTATGTCAATTGTATCTTAGATTGGGTAGACTCTCTATTTTTTTTCTGAATTATGCATCCCTTTGGGATCTGTAAAACTTGGTATAAATCTGGAAATCTCACAAAAACAGAATCTCATGAAATTTTCAGACCTCTATGCCTTGATCAGGTTGAAAATATGCTGGCACAGCCGGAATGAGTTCCAGCCAAGTCATGGATGTGCAGAGGGGCCCAGCAGTATGGAATGCAAAGCAACTCCACAAAGTTAAGTTCAAAGTGATTTCAAAACTTCCCAGAAGCGGTGCCATAATTTCTGGGCAGTGGCTCAGGTATGAAAGTTCTCATTTCAAATGAATCTGTCCAGTAATTCCTGGCACAGCAATTCTAAATGGAAGGGAAGCAAAGCTCCCTTTTTCCTCAAGGTCACCCAAGAGTATTATCCTCTCCAACATAAATATTACCCTTCAGTTCTCATTCACTAGGAAATGAGGCGCCAGAAATTAGATTTTACTTGTCTCTTTAATGAAGGAAATCAGCAATTATTTGAGGCCTCATTTTGTCATATTCAGTATGAGACACTTTATAAATGTTATCCCATTTAATCCTCATGAAAACCTTTTAATGTAAATATTATTATTATGTCATGCAGAGGCTCGGAGAGTTTGAGTAACTCACCCAAGGTCACACACCAATGAGCGTTAGAGCTGGGATCCAAACTTTACTCTGACGTGAACCTCCCAACCCTCTTAGTATACCAAGAATTTGCTTTGGAGATTGCTTTAACATTTTAGAATGTAATACATTCTTGAAAGATGTTCTTATTTTTTAGTTTATTTCTGAAATAGGCATGAAATTCCTTTTCATTCTGAGAGAGTACAATGGCTCAAAACCCATTTTAGCAAAGTTCACCAAACTCAAGGTGCTATGTGTTTAAAAATCAAAAGTTCAATGACTACTCAAGCCTTGTTGTTTCTAAGTGATTTCATGAGTCTTATCAAAAGCAGAAAGGGAATAATTCACGCAGTGATCAATGACCTCAAATGATTTGGCGGGGGGTGGGGGGTGGGGGTGGTTCTTTGGCTCCTCAGTCTCCAGGGCTGCCTGCAATCCATTTAATGGAAAATCAAGCTTAAAGCCAATAACACCGAGGGGGGATTGTTGGGCTCATGGAAATATAAGAATGGATACAGGTGGCAGATGGAGTTTGGAAGAGAATGACCAAGTATGTGTGAGAGTTCGTAACATTCTAGCTTCACATCCTTCACTCAGAAAACCTTACCACTGCTACCACCACCCTTTACTCCTGGATACTTAGGCTAATGCCAATTGCATCAGGCTCATCATGGATGACTTTAAGAGCAGGGGTTCCCTTTAAGGAGCATGGAATTTACAAGCATTGAGCTGAATTTCTAAGGCAACGCCCTGATACTATGAGTTGAAATTCAAGTGTTGGAGGTTCCATGGGAGCCTGGAAGGACAGAGGTCTCAACCGATTATTTAGAACAAAACCAAATCAAATGAAAACACAAGCAAACAAACAAACAAAAACACAGCAGCCTAAAAACAGAGATTCTCAGGTCCTTAAGGACTATCTGGTCCAAAATCTATCATTTAAAACTGAGACCAGGAAAGTAACTTTTTCAAGTTCATGAAGCTGGTAAATGTCTGAGCTAGTATGCGAATATATGGCACGATTTCAAAGCATGCACTCTTATTGATTAGCCACATTCTTTGGTTTTGAGCAACTAACTTCTCTAAGATTCTATTTTATTATCTAGAAAATGGCATGATAACACCCACCTCCTGGTGCGATAATGAGTGTATGACAGTGTGCCGAAAGTGTGGGGCTCAGCACCTGGTGGGCGGGGCAGGGGGCTGTGTAAGCAGTTCCTGAGGTTTGCAGTCTTGGTGAAGCTGTCTGGCTATCGTGGATCTGGGAGAGAAACTGTGCTTGAAAAACAGGCATTAATGCTGAGTGGAATGCCCTTTCCAATAAACCATGTTTTAATTTCCTCAAACAAAGTTCATTATTTGTGGAAGATTGTTTGGAGAGTTTGGCAATGTGCAATTTGGGCTTACTGTTTTTATTAAAAGCTTACATATAATATTTTCCTATGCATCATTTGTGACTGCCTCTTTTGGGGGGAAAAAAGGAAAAAAAGAAAAAGAATGCAACGCACACATTTGGATTCAATTTCCATATCTTCAGAAGACTAACCACGTTATCTTCTGTGAATCATTTTGATCCTGTGAACTTTAAAACTTTTTTAAAGTTTATTTATTTTTGAAGGAGAGAGAGAGAGAGAGAGAGAGAGGGAGAGAGGAAGCATGAGCAGGGGACAGGCAGAGAGGGAGGGAGACACAGAATCTGAAGCAGCTCCAGGCTCTGAGCTGTCAGTACAGAGCCCAATGGGGGGCTCGAACTCACAGACCACGAGATCATGACCTGAGCTGAAGTTGGACGCTTAACCAACTGAGCCACCCAGATGCCCTGATCCTGTGAACTTTAAATTCCTCATCTATATGAAGGGGACAAGATGCTTTCCCCCATGTAAGTAAAGAATCATTGTAAGGATTAACATTTTAAAATGAAGGAGAACATACCATTTCATCTTAACATGCCTCGCTTTGTGCTCTAAATGCAAAAGTTTTATCTGGCTAGCTGTCCGGCGGATTGGTTCGCTCTAACAGCATGTGCCTCTCATGGGACACCGGGCGACTCCCTTATCGGGGTCTCAGCCTCAATGTCCGTCCACACTTGATAGCATTATTTTTCAAATCAAAATAGATAAAGTATATTAAATGCCTGGAAGAATGCATTTAAGAAATGGTAGCCTAATATTAAAACTATTTTTAGTAGAACAGAAAAGAAAAGGTCACAAAATCCTTATTTTTTCTGAGTCTTAACCCTCTTATCTGCCTGTAGTGAAGAGTAAAATTATCCTGTTACTCATTCCCAGTTTCTTTCTAGTACCTAAAATTGTTTTGTGGGGTTCAGAGGCATCAGTATATGGGATTCTGAATTCTGCGGGAACCATGAGTTACCCCTTCTGAATTTCTACAAAGGCATGGCTATTAATAGGCTGGCTGGTCTGCTCCGTTAGAAGCAATCTGCTTATGATAATAAAAATCAGGGGGCATTTTGTGCCTACTGGAGGAGGGCATGAGAGGCATGCTGGTTCCTATGACAATAGCAGCAATTGAGCAGATGCCCTAGAGGCAGTTAGCTATCACTGTCATGTTGGCTAATAGTGGCAGGGTGACATCGATCCACATGGACAACTTTATTCATGTTTCCAGCCAAAAACCTAATCACTTTGCTGATTCTTCCTCAGTCTCACAGGTAGTGAATGACAGTCATTTAAAACCTCAAACTTTGAAAGTCAACATACCAGAGCTCAAAGGGAGACTGCGGGGGCAAGTCAAACATTCCAAGCTCATTATGAATTAGGTTGTCAGTTCTTGAGGTTTATTCTCTGTGTGTGTGCGTGTGTGTGTGTGTGTGTGTGTTTCTAGATGAGTGCTTGCCATGGCTGCAGAGATGTCCTCCCAGTGTCTCCTTTAAGGAAGGACTTGCTATCCAGCTGTAGAGTGTGTGGTCAACAGATGTCTTCCAATTCTCAGCGGCTTCAGGGGCTGCCTCAGCTTCTGAGAGCTTCCTGGCCTAAGCTCACATCCTTCTGGAACAGTGACTGTCTGTAGTTGAGTCAGGCAGAATTACAATGCATTTTCTAGAGTTGGCTACTATACTCACCGAGGTTTTTCTAGGCTTTGGCAGGCTTGCATTGGAGTTCAGATTTTTCCTCCACCCCATCCCTCTTCAGCTCTGTTCCTTTCCCGGGTTTTGCTCCCTAGTCAATATCTTACATCTTAGACTCCCTGTCATCATTGGCTCCCGGAGGACTCAACCTCCATCATAGGCTATGAGAATACTCCAAGTTAGCAAGAGGTAAATGGGGTTTTGACCCAGATTACTCACAGCTCAGCTGGCAGTGAAGAACCCATTATTGCTGGTAGGTGAAAAAGACAGCCTCTGCATCAGATGGCCTTCCAACTGATAAAATGTTGACCTGTGGTAAGTTGAGAGGGTATTTGATGGAAGGGAATGTGCTGGTGGGTATGAAGTACAGGCAATTGAGAGGTATAAAGAAGATTAGCTAGAGGAGTAAGACCTTAGATGGTTATTGTTAAGAACCATTCCTGTTCTACATAAGGATAAATGAACCTCTGAGGGAATAACACAGAATTGAAAGTCAGGTGCAAAACAGAGAACCTCTTTGGATATATACAACAAAATCGTCATTTCCTCTTGCAAGAGTATAGAAAGTCAAGGAACAAGTCTGTTTCTTCATCAGAGTGGCTGAACTTCAGAGATAAGTGCCCAAAGAAGACATATATGGTATGTCAAGATTAGATCCCTGTTTGAAAGCAAAAGCCAAAAAAACTTGGTACCCTCACATCTGCATGGATACACTCAAAGATTTTGACTTTCCAGGTTTCATGGGAAGAAGATCCAGTGGGCTACCACAATAGTAAAAAAAAAAATGTAGGTTCTCAGTGGTCAGAGACATGCTAGGACAAATTAAGTTAAAAATTAAAAACCAAAAACCAAAACCAACCAACCAAACAAAAAACTACCTTAGTATTTTGCACACCCTACAATGAAGAGGGAAGCAAAACACCTGGAGAGTTCTGGAGGTAGCATACTCTACACCTAAGGATAGTGGTCTACTATGCGATGTAGACTGTGGATGGGCCCAGAAGAGAATAGAGCTACTTGAGGCGTAGGTGATGCGTCAGCAGTCTGGCAGACGTTAGGATGTTGGAAGGAGTTATTGGTGGAAAAATAGCTTCCACGTAGAGTCAAAATGTGAAAGATTGGGGTCAAGAGTGTCTAGAATTCAGATATGTTGGTAGACGTAGGGGAGTGGACAGAAAGTGTGCAGATCTTTTTATCACATGTTGATGCTTACCAGAGACCGTCAACTACGAGAGATGCACGAAACAACGAAGTATAAAATATAACTGGCCAACTGATGTCAATTAGCTTCTGTCTTCAGGCTCTGAAACAATGAACGTATGAACGTATTTCTCCATTATAGAAGACATGAGAGCCCAGCAACATGAATTCCACTTTAAGAAGGCTCATTCAGTTGTTTCAGGCTATGAATGTCCAACTCCATAGCCACTGGTATGGCACCCTTTTGAGGAGATAAACTGACCACTTACTGTCAAGTTGACTACATTCTGACTTCCATCCTGGAAGGGCCAGGAGGTTTTTTGTTTTTGTTTTTGTTTTTAAACAGAGGTTTATTCTTAATGAACAGCTACATAGCAGTTTTGGGTTTGTCTTTCCTGCCCTCAGGGACTGGGGCAAGAAGACTCACTATTTAAGAATTATTTGAAATCCATTGTAATGAGATCCTACTTGTGATCATGCCAGACAAGGGGATACACTTTATGGTAGAAGAGGTATAAGGGTATCCTCAAAAGTATCCTTTGCTAAAGAAAGCATTACAGTCATCCAAGAGATGACTTGATACCATATTTAATAACAAAACAAAATCAAAATCAAGGGCTGCCTGGGTGGCTCAGTCGGTTGAGTGTCCAACGTCAACTCAGGTCATGATCTCACACTCCATGAGTTCGAGCCCCGCGTCGGCCTCTGTGCTGACAGCTCAGAGCCTGGAGCCTGCTTCGGATTCTGTGTCTCCCTCTCTCTCCGCCCCTCTGGTGTTTCTCTCTTTCTCTCTCAAAAATAAAGAAACATTAAATTTTTTTTTAATAAAATAAGGTAAATAAAAAATAAAAACAAAATAGAATATTTGGTCCCTATACAAGAGGCATACAACAAAAAATTAACATTATTGTCAAACTGGTTTACAGAGTGAGACAAGGTGATCTTTACATGGTTAAGGCTTGGATCATCAGTAAAAATAAATAACATTATAATATATCTTGCTAAATATATTTCAGAAAGGTGATCAGGCCATTGAGATGGGGCTGCCTATGTAACTTTCTATTATTTTGAGTTGACAAAATGATAATATTAAATGTACTACATACACACACACACATATATATATATGCATGCATATAACTATTTACTTACTTGTTGATTATTGAGAGATAATTATCCATGACTATCTACCATTTTAATACATCTTGTGGGCAGAGACACAGAAAGCCTTTGTTCTGGCAAGTAAAGAGCATTGGAAGATATAGTGTCTCTCTTTAGAACAAAGAGGAGTCATGCTCATGCTGATTATAAAAGATCAGCTTCCTTAAGCTCTAGGTTCCTCTCTGGTAATGCAACTCACTGAAAGTGCCACCTGTGTCTTTTCTTGTTTTCCTGTGGGAATTGGGGCTCAGGGAACCAGTGGGGGGAAAAGTGTGGATATTCTGGCTACTGCCATTGCTTTGAATAACCAAGTCCTTTGTCTCTGACTCTGGAATCTCATGTCTTCTGCCAGCATCCATGCAACTGTGACAGATTAACTTGTTACCTTGAAAATAGGGTAAAATGTCGGACTCTTCACTTTTCTTGATATTTATTTATTTATTTATTTAGATACAGAGTTCTGAGTAGATAGTATGTCTTTTAGACATTTTTTTTCAAAAACATTGATATTTTTTCTTGCCTCATAGGTGCTGGGTAGTAAGCAAGATAAGACTGAAATTCTGTTATGAAGTTGGAGTAGATATATCTTCTTTGTGTAAGAGAGGATTTTCCTTCTCTAGAGAACCCATAGGAATGTATATGTATATGTATATGTATATGTATATGTATATATTCAATCCCCAACATTTATATTTTCATAGTTTTTTTCAGAAATTCTAATTGAATCTATCTTCACTATACTTATGGTAAATATGAGCTAGCTATTAAATTAGCTGAGAGAACTTCATCTAAAAATTCTGCAATATACTGTATTTCCTTCAGAATCTGACATCAGATCATACTTCGCTCTTTTTACACAATACAACCATCAGCAACCAGGTAGAGAACAGTTCCATTTACTTAGACAAAATAAAGTTTTGTGTTGTGTACCTTCTTTTCAACATCAACATTGTGTTCAAGGCTACCCTAACAAAACACTCTGGTTGAGAGCATGTCAAAAAAGACCAGATTTATGCCTCTCGTGACAGCTATAACTTGGCCACAATGCATGTAATTAAGGTATCAATTTAACAACCTGTACAATAACCCAGTTCCATAAACATGCAGGAAGCAGGAAGCGATAGCAGTTATGGGTCCTCCCTCCAGTGTTGAATTTCCTTTCTGTCGACTATTCACACTCAAGGCCAGACAGTGTGTCCTTAAGGGATATGGAGTGACAGTTGTCTGCTGGACTCCCTCTCCTCTCCCCAGCCTCTTGGAAACCTTCTTCCCCTACCATCCGAGTCCTGCTTCCTCGCTGCACAGCCTTGCAATTCTCGATGGCTCACTTTGAAAATGATCTCTGTAGCCCCTTGGGCTCTTTAGAGAGAAGGTACTGTGTAACTACCAAGCCACACCGAGGGCTTTATTGAAAAAAATAAGTCATATGGTGCACACACACAACAAAGTCTAGTCAGCCTTTCTCTGGAGGGCATCTTATTTGGAGCTGGAGTTTTCCCTCATGAGAAGTTCCGGCAACATACCGTGAAGTGAGACTAAAAGGCAATATTGGATAAACTGCCCATCAACTGACAAGAGTTCAGGCTATGAAAAGAATATACACTGGCTTTTTCTACCATAAGAACAGACTCAGTGCTGCAAAGACTACCTTTAAAAGTATATAAGACAGAAAAAAAGCTGATAGGAAATGTCATCTTTTATCATTGCAACGATTCAAACATTCTGGTTTAATTCTGGCGACGCTAGGCTGTCCCTTGCTTCTTGCTGGGTCTCCTTTTTCACCTGTGTGTGTGTGTGTGTGTGTGTGTGTGCGTGCTTCTTGGCAAACATGGTGTTTATTTCCTCGTTAGGCTTTTATTTAATCGCTCTCTCTATTGAACTTGCCTCTACAGCATACCGGTAATCTATATTATCTTTCTCTCTGGCCCGAAGCATTTCTCCTAGAAAAGGACATCCGGGTTGATCCCATTTATTTTGCTGCCCGGGGATCAGCATGGCTGAGGGGGGGGTGGAGCAGAGGCAGGTGGGAAGGGCAGGGCAGAAAAACACTCTTCTACCTTCAGCTTTGCCTCTGCAAGGGGTCGTCTTGGTGGCAGCTGAGGCAAGAGAATCGGCAGCTCAATTCTTGAAAATTCTTTGCGTTGGTTTGGCAAGTCTAAGCTAAAGGAACTCCTGAGGCTTTCAGAAATGTATCTCTAGTGAGAACCGCCCCGCCCCCCCCCCCAAAAAAAACACCTTTTCTTAAAAGCAATATAACATCAAACAAAATGTGGGATTCAAGCCCCAGGCGAGGAACTTGGAAGAGGCACTACACTGAGATTTCAGTGTGGGCATTTGTAAAAACGGCGGTCCTCATAAAATCTACCCCACGTGGTTCTCGTGGATTCAAGGGAATGTGCGTGTTTGGAACATCCAGCAATTTTCCTCCTAATTATTAGAAGTCTCATTAAACATGATGGTATTCATTATTGTTATATGGTCAGAATGGAACCAGAGAGCAGTGGAGAAAAAATAAGAAATCCATATAATGCCTCTGTATGAGCTGGTGTGGGGAAGGCCACAGTATTTACCTATACTCTTCAAAGTAAACTCATGCAAGTTAGTAGTATTTTAAAATGTCATGTATTTAAGAATGTGGGGCATTATGCTAGGATCTCTATTTATCTGATGTGCTAAGACCTCTCTTTCACCTGGAATCACTCCTACCCACTTGCCAACTGACCTTCATAACAGCACAATAACCTCCTGAGGGCAGGATGGGCTGCATTTTAAATGGGGAGATCACCTCTGTTTATGCAGTAAATCCACCCAGGACAGAAGGAAAGTTGAAATCTTCTGGTCCTGTGGCCAATCCCCATCCATCAGACTCTACATTGCAGCCTTGAAAAGCAGAAGAAAGCCATGCTCATTTCAATATGTACAGCACGTCTCTGAGACAATCTCCAAAGCAGAAGAGAACTGAGCTCCAACTTTAGAAAGTCAAAATAAAGAGGAGTTGATGTATAAAAATGATGCTAGCCGTGGAGCAAAGAGGGCTTCCCTCTGAGACAGGATGGATCACACGCCAGGGCTGAAAAAAGCTTCCTGTGGCTGCAAGGTATAGTACAGTCACTAAGATTGAATGCTGAGAGCCCCACTTCTTGGGATCATGAATAAAAACCCTGTGGCACCTTTGATAAGACTGTTCCTCTTGGAGCTGGATCAAATTCCATCAGGGAGGCGGCATTCCCCATCTATTTTTCAATGGCTTCCATAATGCCATCTTGCTTTAAGTTACTCTGCCGTTAATCATTTACCTCATTTCCTCTCATACTTTAGAAACTATAATCATACAAACTCATCACATAAAGGCTAATATACTG
The DNA here is from genome assembly GCF_027475565.1 of Acinonyx jubatus. NCBI lineage: Eukaryota > Metazoa > Chordata > Mammalia > Carnivora > Felidae > Acinonyx > Acinonyx jubatus. Next base: position 128,346,850 of record NC_069386.1, on the reverse strand, counting down.
TGCCAAGCTAAAACAAAACAAAGCAGTCATTAGCAGTGGAAAGACCTTTAAAATTTTTCTCACCATTTCCCCGGGGGTCATGCAGAGGGGCGGGGGGGGAGCTCCCTATTTGACAAGAGAAATTATCTAGAAATATATGGGGTCAAGGACTGAAACTGACCTGGTTGCTGATCAATTCATAGCCTAATTAATTATTGACTATGTATCTACATAATTACTGATGTCCTTTATAATTGATGGTTTAGACATTTCCCACTTACATTAGAGGATTTTCAACTTCTGCAAATCCATTAGTAGGATTTGTCTTTTCATCTTGGTTATTTGTGCACTGCTATTGATAAGGCATAAGAAGTGACTTTACATGTCATTTGTCACTCAAAAATACCTGCTGACATCAAATCCATAGCAAGAGCTGAGTCACCAGCCACATGGAAATGATCACTGGTTGTACTTCAGCTTGGGGTACTGAGCTCAGAGATGGATTTCAGAGGACATAAGGGCTGACCATTATTCATACTCTCGTTAGCTCTGTTTTATGTGAACCTGTAGATTCTGAAACCTTGCACTTAACTGGTCTTAATCTCTTAATCACAAATTCGGGTTAAGCATCTTTTAGCCAAATAGCCCAGGCAAATCTATCCTTGTGATTTTTCAGTGAATTAAGGTGATTTCTTAGAATAGCAAGGCATCATCAGATTTTTGAAACAGAAGAAATCAAAGTGGAATTCTGTCTGGCTCTCCCTGCTTCTCTCTCTCTCTCTCTCTCTCTCTCTCTCTCTCTCTGTCTCTCTCTCTCTCACACACACACACACACACACACACACAGTGGAAGTAGGGGTCACATCTATATCGACAGCATGGTGGCAGAATTCTCTGCCACCCTCTGCTGGATCACATCCATTGCGTACACATAGCTCCCATCTTTAATGCATGCCCTGAGGGCGGCAGGGAAATGCAGGAAAGGAACATCTGTTTTGGTATCACACTTTCTTATTTTGTCTCCAGAAAGTCTGTGCAAACTGGAGGACAGAGTTCTTACCTGCATTTGCTCTTAATCGCAGAGTTATTCATTCACATCTGTAAAATGAATATTCCTTCAAGTATTCCAAGACATCTCTATTTTCTCAAAACATCTCTCTGTATGTCCCTTTTGCTTCATTGCTAAGAACTGTACTCACTAAGCTCTCCTGAGGTCAGCTTTCTGCAGTCTGAGAAGCAAATGGTCCAAAAGAAAAGAGTACTCGTTTCTGTTCTAGACTCCTCTGTGCTCCCGAGCCATACTAGTGATTTTGGAAGGTACCAATTAACAATACCGACCAAAGGGGGAAAAAACAAATAAGGAAATTTCGAGATTCCTCTGTGATCCGTGTGGGTCCACTGGGATAGCTGTGTCCTGAGGAAACCCCAATTAAACTTATCCGGAGCCAGTGACAGTGCTTCTGGATTGAAGGAGGGTCACAAACCATTGTGCCATAGTTTTGAACTCCCTGGTAAAGGATAAAGGTTTTCTTTTGTCCCAGCTTGATGCTATTTCCTATCACTGGTAGGCACTGGGAAGTGATAGGAAGTCCATCTAGTGTTTTAGTCTAAAGATACGCCCTGAAAATTGCATAGCAAAATAGGTAACAAATATCCTGTCTACATTCTCTCATTAAGTATTAGCTTTCACACATTTCTGGAGAAAGATAAACCTAGCATGCTTATAGATTTTTTTCTTTAAGCAGACCTAAATGGTTTTATAAGGTCTGTCATTGGAAACCAATACGAAGGAGCGAGAGAAAGAAATCGACCCGCTGCCACATGAGAGACCTGAAATATTAGATCGTTCCCGGAATGCAGGGACCACTGAGCATGCCAACCCACTTCAGCTAAACTCTGATGGAGGCAAGAGTGACAGCTATTTATTACGACAGAAAACAGAGTATGCACTTTAAAGATCAGCAACATGATGTAAATATTGACTCGCCTCAATTTTTAAGCTGATGAAAGGGTGTTTGTAATGTTAAACCCTCCTTCTGCAAATCAGTCCTGTCAACACAGGATGATGGGAGGGGTGGATATTGACAAGAAATGAGAAAGGATTTGTCCACTGAGTATTTGTATTTTTTCTCATTTAAAGTAGATGGAGATAAGTTTCTAAGTCCCGCTGGAGAAGTAGAGAGAGTCTGGCTCTCAATTTCTGGAGCAGACCGACATTCTCTATCTCTTGATTAAGGAAGCCCCTCACTAAATCATGTACATCCCAGAGAAAGATCACTATGCTAATATTTTAGCATTATGATTCCCATTTAGCTTCCCCAAATGAAAAGGTTTATCTTTATTTCTCCTTTGAGTACCTCCTGGAGACTTTCACATTTGGTGTTTGAGGAAAGTACTGGAAGCCTAGAAGATGGCATCTGGGTCCTGCTCTTACAAATCCATCCCTCTCAATGGCGGTGATAAAATTCTCATTCCATATGGTAGAGGGTGGTTTCCTCTAGGGTTAGCAGAGGAAATCCTTTTGTTTTCTTGGGTAATTTTACCGACTCATGAAGGCATCAGTAGTTCACTCAGCTCGGCGTCTGTGCCTTCTTATCTTTCAAAGTGCAAAGCATTTCCCCAACACCTGCCTGAAGTCATTGTGTTAGGACTTGATTTAGAAACACACAATTCAGTAGGCTTTAAAAGTGAAGCTACTACACACTTGAAGTTTTCGTGCATTCAGATTCCTCTGCCACCCTGCTGTGATGAATGCCATGGGGGCTTTAGGGCACATCCAGAGTGGGACTATTTTAGGTCAGTTTTCAAGATAAATAAATTGTAGAATACCATCAGTCAAGTACATGAACTCTCTACTGTCAAAATGTACATAAAAATGAGATTCACGTTATACTCTAGAACACTTTGTGCTTTAACACAACTATAGGCCCCAAGCATCAATCTTAGTTGGCAAATTCTGGGTCTGAAGGTAAGGACCCCTGACCTGTTTGTGTGTGTGTGGGAGGGGGGGCACCACCAGCCACTGAAGGCCATTCAGCTTCATGGAGGAAGGACACGTGGCTGTAGGATTGGTTGGGGGAATGTAGCAGATTACAATCGAGTGATGGCCCACCATGGGCAAAGGATCACCAGAGCAGTCTTTCTTGGCAATTCCTTCTACCTGCTGTTTAGCAAACCATTTGAGCCTCAGCCCTGACTCTGGACATACTTTCAGCAAATTAGCATTATTTGAATTTGGGGCAGTTTGCCAACTGGATGATGAAGGGGCTGGGAAAGAAGAACTTGAAAGGGCACCTAGCTATGAAATGAGAGAAGGAATGCATGACGTCGAGGTAATAGACACACTTTCTGGCTCTGTCATTTGACGACCTTGAGAAAGTTTCCCCATCTCTTTGAGCCTCAGTTTAGAACTCTTTCACTCATTCCCCTTCTCTCTCTTGCTCTCTATCATCTCTATCTCTGTGTCTGTCTCTATCTCAGCTTCTGTGTGGTTAGTAGTATTTCCCAATTTCCATAGTGAATTAATTCCACCAAGGCAAACTTCAAGCTACTCACATGGAGTAAGTGAATGTGGATTTGGGACAAGGCGTCACAGATGGCTCAGGGGAGCTGGTGTGAACAGGTCTGGCACATACTATGAGACCAATGATGGTTTGGTTATATCACGTGGAGGAGGAAGAAGAAGAGTGTGCAGGTGCCCTGGCAACAGTTATGTCAAACAGGAGGTGCATCGCTCTAGAAACTGGGAGAGGAGAGAACATCTCTTATTTTTAAGACCATGCGGAAACTGTCCATCCATCCTGAGATCAGGACTAGGCTCGCACTCGTGCAAAGGGTGGGCCATTTGTAAGAAGTTGGGCAGAGTCCAGGTAATTTGTAGCTGGTAAACATTGCCCCTGTCTTTTTAGAGAACAGATTCAATTAAATTTAATCTTTTTCAGAAAAGTGCCAGGCTCTGCATTAAATTCTGCCACTACCTTGTTGTCCCTTCTCCCAAACTGCTTATGAGCTCTTGGGAAATGCAGCTATCCAAAGTCAATGTGATATAACAGGTGGGTAAGAGATGGAGACCGTGTCACAACAGGGTAGCAGAGTGCTCAGTTTACCGTGGGGAGCTCAAGCCCCTACTGAAAGGAAAGTAGCTATTTTATTTAATCTCATAGAATGAATAAGAATTGATGAGGCATTTGAGGTAAAGAGAACCTTACCCCGAAGAGGCATGGAAAGGGGAAGAGTGTGGTATGATTGGGATCTGACGACACCTCAGTTTAGTTGGATGTAGAGTGTGAGCGAGGAACGTCCATCCATGAAAATGGCAGAGAGGGTGAGTCCTCAAGTGCCCTGTACATCTGGCACAGAAGTACAGGTTTTACCTTACAGATATGGCTACCCACTGGCTAGTAATGCCATCATATGACTCATGTGTGACAGCAAGGAGCCAGATAGATGGCCCCATAAATCCCATATTTGGCTAAATGGTGTTCCCCGTACAACTTTTCTTGCACCTAATTCTATGGTGAATCATCACCTCCACAGAGGAGACATCCTTCATCATCCCACTTACTTATGTATATTTTTTTCATAGAGCTTCCAGTAAAAACAATTTTCCATTGTATAGATACGCATTTCATCTCAGGTATTAAGGGTAGATTGCATTTGTTTTCCTTCCTATCAATTTAATTCTGACCTTAACTATCCATTCTGCTCGGATGATGGGAATTCAAGTGTCGGCATTTTGGAGGTTTCCTACCCCAGAAGCTGTAGAAATTTCTTGGGATAATATGTCATACGGGAATGTTAGGAAGATTCCTCATGCCATGCGATACCCCTCTTCCCAGTCTTATTTGTCCCCGACTCTTCCTTTGCACTTTGTGAAGGGCATAGAGACATTTGGGGGAAATTAGGGCCCAACCTCCACATACGGCACACAGCCATTACTACCGCTACCTGGGGATCTTCCTGTGAGCCTGGCGACTAGGGAGATTTGGTTCCCTTGCAAGGCTCCAGAAATCACATGCTTCCTCTGCTTGAAAAAAAGACAGAAAGGAAAATGCAGGAAATGACACACGATTATTATTTTTAATTTAGTCCAATTTTTATTGTTTTGGGGTCTCTGTCCCCACCACTAGGCTGAGGACCTTGGGGGAACAAGTTCTTCTTGTTCCCCAAGCTACTGGCACAGTGCCTGGTATACCACTGGGTTTTTATTAATATGTGCTATGTACTTTAATTTATCCTAACTTACTGAAGACATTTTTACAAACTTAATTTTGCTAAAAAAAGAAATGTAAATATCATTATTCAATGCTTCATGAGTACTTTACAACCAAAGAGTTGCAATAATCTTAAACATTCTGAATAGTTTTACTCCCAACATCACATGTGAGTGTTGTTATAAAACATTTGTGAGACAAAAACTGGAAGGTCAGAACTTCTAGATTCATTTTTCCTTTTCTTTGAAACAAGACGTTAGGGTCCCTAAATCATGCATATAATGAAGTCTTTATGTTATCTACCTCCAAAGAAGACTGATTTTTTTTAACCTCTTTAAACCAAAATACTACACTGGTATAAAAATAAATAAATAAAAGGACACCAAAATAAAGTTTTTAAGCCCTCCTCTTATATTGAATTTTCCATATAAGTGTGAACGATTAAAGATACTGATTTTTTTCTTCCCACAAATTGATGGCCTTAAAATGCTCATTAACCGGAAGTTATATGGGTATATAGCTAGTCAATAAAGGGTAACTCGCCAGTGACAAGCAGATAGGTTCACAGCTAGCATAAAACCGATGAAATTGACCAGAACTGAATTTGCAGACCACTCCTAAGTTAGAAAATGCTTATGTTTATTCATCCTCTGACATCTTTCAACTTAGAAAAATCACCTTTCCCCGCTTTAAAGGATCCAGAGAAGGCTGTTATTTTTATAGGGTTGCCTGTAGGATTTTGATCGGCAGTATTTCCCAGGACCAAAAGGATTCGTAAGTATTTTATAATCATTACACCAAATTAATTATGTTTGACCGTTCAGCCATCGCCTACACTCGTCTCTTTTCTATCGTGATCTCTGTTTTGTAGGCAGGCGGCTATTATTTTCTCCTGCAGACACACGTGGCTTCATAAAAAAGGGCAAGCACTTTGGATTTGGAAAACTCTGCCTTGCTGGCAGGAAAACTTGGGCAGATCTCCGTGTCATTCAGGCCCAGCTTTCTCTGAGATAATAACACGTGTTCTTGGCGGGTAAGGGGGTAGTTTTTAAAAACAAAAAGTCCAAATGGAGTGGTCTGAAAATTACTCTGGACAGAGTCCTGATGATTCCCCAGATGGAGGGGTCCCTGAGGCCTCTACAGTCTCTGGAGGATATGTGTGAAGTGTTCATGTCTTTTTCTCAACTGGCTTGCCTCTACATCACAAGTCCAGCTTGTATCAGTTGTAAAATAGACTGGTCTTCTGTGCTTAGAGCAAGATCCTGCTCTTAAAACCATTTTTGAATATTGCTAAAATAAAAAAAAATACTGTGTAAAGAGTAAAGACGTGTTTTCCTGGTATTTTTAATTGTGTTCTGAAGTAGGTTCCACTACTAGCAATAAATAATACATTTAAGAAAAAAAAAAAAAGACTTATAAGTGTCAGAGTATTCAATTTCTTTTGACCTGGCTGCCCAAATTTTATAGTTCATACCTTTTGAGTCTTTAGCTGTGTGGCTCAGTACTAATTGCTATGCTTGATCAAATGTGATTTACGCATGTGTAGGTTTCAGCACTGATTTTTAAAGACTGATTAACACCATCCTGGGGGCTGGCTGATCAGCCAGTAAGAGTGTTTGCTGCCTCTGCTTACATAACTGTGATCTGAAATACTTGTTTTAAGAAAAATAAACCTTGCAACCAAGAGTGCATTACAAGGATAATTCTTAATATTCAGTGTAATATAACACTTGGCACATTTATTGAATTTGAGCTTTATGTTGAGTGTACAAAAATCTGATGTTGTTCGTAGGTTGTATATATGTACTTTGCAGTTTTTATACAACCTTATGATAATCCCAGAGCCCCAGATCTTATTTATTTTGGAAGAGTGACACTCACCATTTGGACACATCAATATTGACCTTGGATTCTTTGGAGCATTTTTACCAGGACTCTGAGCTTTCAAAGACCATATTGTAGGAAAGAAACAAGGTATTTACTGAAAATAGTGTACAGTTTTAATAAAAGAGGGACATCAAGTAGACTTACTCTTGTGAATTAGGAGCTTGACAGTTCAGACGAGACATTTTGTGGATGACTCTGGCTTTTGAGCATATCTTCATTTCCACGTGAGGTAGATCACATTGGCCCCGCAGACGTTCTTCGAGTCAAAGAAACTGGTATTACATGCATGCAGTTGGTGTAGACACAGAATTAAGCTCTCTTATGGGTTTTTTTTAGCTTGTTTCACTCTCCTCTTTCATTTTCTTAAATATCATCAGGGAAGATAGTTACCTCCACCAAAACAGATTGAAAGAGACACCAAACAGATGTCACTTAACTCCTACAGAAGAACGCCTGGTTGGAGAAACATTGCATTGCTGTTGTAATTCAACAGCTGAACGCTAGTCAAGAATTCAGTTGCCAGAGGACCAAGAAATCATTTTGCGAAGAAAGGGGCTCTGAGGACCATGGAGGGGGAATGATGACTCTACGTTTTGAAGTAGGATAAACAATCCTATATGAGGCCAACAAACTGTCTTCAGCCCTCTTCATTGTTGCAATTATGTTGCTATGTTGTATAAGGGGATTCTGTTAAATAGAAAACAATTAGGACTAAATCAAGCAGACAGAGACCAGCAAGAAGACCAAGGAGAGAGAAGTGAGTAGAAAAAGCAGAGAGAAAGAAAGGGCAGCCCTGTGAATTAGAGACCATAAGGAGAATAACCAATGTCTGAGGAGAACGTGGGCAGCCATCATGAATGCAATTCAGAGTTTGCTTGGAGGTAATGTGGGGACAATGGCCACAGAACACATTCCCTTTTTGTGTTACTCAAATGGAAATAAGTAACTATATATGTACATGGCGTATCTACAGATTATATCCTTATATCCTTACAGGAACTCTCAAGAATTAAAAGAGTGGCACTTCTCATTCTCCTCATTGTGAGGAGGAGGAAACAGGTCTGAGAAGTGACTGTCTTTGGAGATAACATAATCAATTCAAGCCAGGGCCACCCCCTCCAAATCCTGCTTTCTTTCCATTTCTTATGCCAAGTGGCTTGTTGGTGTCCCGTGGCCTCACCTCGTGTTCTTTCTCCTCTGACATGAATCATATTGAATCACCCTGAACAGTGGCGAAAAATACTTTGGCCCCTTTTTGTAGAAACCATAATCAGAAAACAGATTAATAACCCTGGAAGGTATATGAGTATACTCCACCTGTAATCTGGGGAGAACACTGTCTCCCTTGTATGGATATTAAGATGTTTTGTGAAGCGGCACATTAACAGGACATTGTGTTATGGACAACTTCACATGAAACTGGTGGCAAATGAGGGGAGGAGTGAGCTGGGGGGGTTCACCTGATGTCTTCGTTAGGAACTACACCAAAACCGGACAGGTGGTGTTTTCCCTCAACTACGACTTAGCATTCATTTTGCATAAATATTGATTATACAGCATATACATATACTTCTACTGGTTAGCTGGACTGCATCATAGAAGTTTCCTGTAGACTGGGAAAATGCACTTTGAAATGAGTTTTATTTGGTTTTTCCTCACATAATGAGAACTCTCATCTTTTTCCTTTAAACCAGTCCAATGAAATTATTGCCAGAAAACAGAAATTTTGAAAGGCTTTCCTTAATTCTTTTTCTTGACATAATCAGATCCTAAAATCCTGGGTATCGAGAAACCTTATCTTTTCCATTTTGTATTTAGAAACCTAAAAAAGTGATGATTAGTAGTTGGTTTTGCTGAATATATGTCCTTAAAATTTCTACAGAAGTGCATGTCCAAAAAAGACAGAGTAAGCTTATAATTAATTGATGTAGTTGAAGGCATTTTTGGCATAATGATCGCTTTGCCTGTGCACGTTAAGACTTTGAAAACTCTACAAAACAAGGATTTCTAGTATTATTAAATGTTGTTTTCACTTCTGCAAGGAAATTTTTTCCTTAATTGATTTTCTCAAGGTTTTGTTAATGATAATCCCTATTTGTGAAATTCTCTCTTGTATCACACAAGAGTGTCTTTCAATTTTAATGAAACTAACTGTAATTTATGTATCACTCTGGAGCACTGCGATTCATATTATGCATGGTTCTAATCTCACCTTAAAAATCAAAATATTATGTGATACAATTAGTAAGGGCAGGCGATAACCTCAGTCTTTTAACTCAAGTACAACTCTTCATTTTGATCTGAACATCAGCCTTCCGTTTGCTCCGGTTTTAGAGATGACTCATCGTTAAAAAAAATAGTGCCGAACATTGTCTTTCCTACTGCCTATAACTCATTCTTAATCCCAAACTCATAAATCAGAGCTTTCACCTTTCTTGGCTTCTGAAAACAAATCCAAACCTTCATAAATGCATTTTCTATTGATCCAGCGCTTATGAAAACCTTTGCCTTTTAACCAGGGTCTACCATTCATACCCAACTCCCAGATAAGTCTCAATTTCAAAATGAGATGAGCTACACTGACTCAAACACATTTTGAAATGGAATCTTCCTTCATGGGCAACAGTTGGGATTTTAAGGACAGAACAGTCTGAAGAAACAACCCCATGTTGTCCCTAGATCACAAAGGGGAATTTTTGCATTGTACACTTTTTGGGGGTTGCATTTGGTCAGGTAAGGAAAGAAAAAAAGAGTCTGCTCTATTGGAATTGGAGTGAGCTCATAGAAAGTCAAAAGATCATGGAATGACAAAAGAGCCTGAAGAGATTTTTGCCAGTCTGGGCAAAGCAATGACATTGCTGAGTGACAAACTGCCTGATTAGAAGAGTTTGGGGAAGGACAGGTGGAAGGGTCTTAAATTTAAGTTGAACAATGATGGGAGAGGTGACAGTTGTAGTTTCTTTATTATTATTTTTTTTGTTAACTTATCTTCATTTTTTAAACATTTTTTTAATTTAAATTTTAAACTTACTTTTGAGAGGCAGATCATGAGCAAAGGAGGTTTGGGGGGGTGGGTGAACAGAGGATCAACATGGGGCTCAAACCTATGAACCACGAGATCATGACCTGAAGCTGAATTTGGACGCTCAACTCACTGAGCCACCCAGGTGCCTCAGTACTGTAGTTTCTTTATGTGAGGAATGATGTCATGGAGTCCTGTATCAGAGGCCTACAAAAGATGGATTGGGATAGGACCAATGACTGGCTGACTTGCACAAGGTCTGTTGAGTGCTGGGGACAGAATACAAAGGATACAGTGGTAGAACCATCGTGTTACATAACCTTTGGTTAGCGTTCTCCTATTTGTCGAACTTTTCCATAGATCTCCCCGTTTGTTGAATGAATGAATGAATGAATGAATGAACAAATATATTCTTAGTTACATAGAAGAAGTCAGGAGGCCAAGAATTGTATTGTCAATAGATAACTTGCATAAAGACAATATCTAGGAAATAGAATGAATGAAAGAACAGTGCAGTGGACGTGTTTTGAGTCATTTGTTTTACATAGTTCAGGATATGATGGGTGCAGAGAATTCAGGTGGATTTAGGAAAGCTCCCTGTGTTCATGCCTAGGGAAGCATGGTCTAAAATTTTCTATGAATTGAAACTTGTATTTTTCCATGTGGTTGAAGGTAGTATTCCAGAGTTTTGTGAAGTGCTCAGAGAAATTACCTCTGTCTGACTCCAACATGAACCACAGCAACAGAGAAACTGTAAAGTTCATTGGGACAGACCGTCTTATCTCTGCCTGACTTGCCCTCTTCCAGAACCTACAACTGCACATTTTAACAAAATCTGTCAGGATTAAAACATTCGGGGGAATCCAGCTGAAAAACTCCGATGAATATTAATGATAAAATTATATTTGAACAACAGGATAGTTCTTCTAAATTGGTGCAGCAAAACTGTTAACACACACATATTCATATACACACAGAATTTTAATTTAATTTTTCTTTTTGGGATGGCATTGCCTTGCTCTGTAAATTTCAATAGCTGCTAACAGTAACACAGCTTCCATCAGTGAGAAGCTATGGAAGCAGTATGTGTAAGAAACACCAATCCATCCAATCAACTATCTTTTAAGTCAATTTATGGGTTATCTGTTATTTTGCACTTGGGCTTATGACTCATCTAACCTGAATTTCACAATTCAGAGTCTTATCTCAGGCCAAACCTAAATCTTTCCTATCTTCCTTCCATTCATGTGACTCATAGACATACTTGAATCTCGGCCTTTGGGGGCGAAGCTATGTCTTTCAATGTGATTTTGCTATGAGTGACAAAATAAAAGCTTAAAATAAAACCCGTGTTAACAATAACTTAAGAATAATTAATCTCTTCTACATGTAAAAATTTGAGTATTTTTTGAACTTAAATAACTTGCGTTTCTTAGCTCGAAATTATATATTTTTGTATTTTATTGTATTTTTTTTCTGAGAGAGAGAGAGAATGGGCAGGGGAGAGGTAGAGGGAGAGAGAGGGAATCATAAGCAGGCTCCATGCTCAGTGCAGAGCCCAATGAGGGCTTGATCTCAAGACCGTGGATCATGACCTGAGCCGAAATCAAGAGTTGGACGCTTAGCCGACCGGGCCGCCCAGGCATCCCTTGCTTTCCAAGTTCAGACCACTGCACTGAAAATAGTCCGGACAGCTAAACCATATAAAATAGATTCAGAAATTAAATATTCTCCTTCTTCCCCCTCCTCCCCCTCCTCCTCTCTGTTTTAAGGAAATAAAAAAAAGCTACTTGCAAAAATTTACACGAAATTAAACTGCTCACACAAGCAATTGAGCAGGTAAGATTTTGTTTCTTTTTTAGTCAGACCACGAAGTGTTTCAAAATATCCCATTATGATGATGGATTTATTCAATTCGTCAATAGGCCTAGTATTTTTTGTTTCATACATATGAAGCTACTTTATCAAGTAAATGCACTTTATCTTCCTGGTGAACTTCTGTTCTGTCGTGTCAAGCAGAAAGATACAAAGATACAAAGATTTGAGCAGTAATTAATAAGCATGGTCTAATAAGCATATGCCAATTCTGGAAAAAAAAAAACAGAATCAGCATCCTTTTCAACCCTAATGGTAGATTGTACTACTGTTTCCAATATAGGATCACTCACTTTTAAAAGTATTATTATTTTTAATGATGTTATGTCTTCAGGAAGAGTGAGTATATATGTTCCTATCCCAAAGTCAGGATTGGTATATAACTTGCTTTGCATAAGAGATATGAACAATACAGTCATAACACAACTAAGACGAAACAATAATTTGCTTGCGTGGTGTGGGTTAGCCTCAGGTGTTTCTGCTCTTTGCCATGAGATCAGTGTGTCCCAGAAAGGTATTGCTGGCTCCTTTATCGTAATTTCTAGAATGAGAAGACACCTGGAGCTCAGCTGAGCCCAGAAGAGTTGAACACAACCGAAGCTGATGCTTAGCTCTTAATATGAATTAAGAAACAAAGATGTTGTTGTTGTTGTTGTTATTATTGTTGCAAGCCATAGACAACAGGGAACATTTGTTATTGAAAAAAAAAGGGGGCGCTTGGGTGGCTCAGTCAGTTGAGCGACCGTCTTCAGCTCAGGTCATGATCTCATGGTTTGTGAGTTCGGGCCCCGTGTCGGACTCTGTGCTGACAGCTCAGAGCCTGGAACCTGCTTTGGATTCTGTGCCTCCCTCTCTCTCTGTCCCTCCCCCACTCATGCTCTGTCTCTCTCTGTCTCAGAAATAAAGAAACATTTAAAAAAAAAAAAGAAAAAAAAAGCTGACTGATAAAAGCCCATTGAACATTTAGTTATGTTAACCATGTTGTAAGATGTAAAGTGCTTCTCAACAAATTTTACATACAGATAATTTTCTCTGACTTCAATGCAATTAATTTAGATCATTTTTAAAACCTTCATATATTTGAAACTTGGAAATGGCACTAATAAATAATGCATGGGTCCAAGAAAAAATCAATGGACACTTTCTAAAAATATGCAAAATCTAATGACAATGTAATATTACATATCAAAACCAGAGGGTCACAGCAAAAGTGGTAACTTGAAGATAATTTTCAGTCCTGAATATTTTACATTAGAAACTAAGAGAGTGTAAAATAAATAAGCTAATTTTTCAGTTTAAGAAATTAGAAAAAGAACAACAGAATAACCAGAGCACAAAGAAGAAAACATAGATAAAAGCAAAAATCAGTTAAGAAATAAAAAGGGTTCATAATCACAAAAGTTGGTTCCTTTAAAAGCCTAGTAAAACAGACAAATCTCTGTCACCATTGAGCAAAACATATAAACAAAAAATGAAGACAAAAAAGAAAAAAAAAATCAAGTCCAGTAGTCCCCCTTCTAAATGCAGGGTGTACGTTTCAAGACTCCCAGGGGATGCGTGAAATCATAGATTATGTCAAACCCTATATATATTCTGTTTTTTCTTATACATGTAGAGCTATGATAAAGTTTAATTTATAAATTAGGTACTTTAAGAGATTAACAATAACTAAAAATAAAACCGTCACAACAATACCTTGGAATTAGTTATGTGAATGTGATCTTTTAAGATATCTTATTGTACTGTACTCGCCCTTCTTCTGAGATGAAATAGACATGCGATGGGATGAAGTGAGACAGCTTTGTGATGTAGGGTTAGGCCACTACTGAACTTCTGATGATATGTCAGAAGGAAGTGCATCTGCTTCCAGAAGGCGGTGGACCGCGGGTAAGTGCAAACACAGAAAGCGAGACCAGGGACAAGGGGACCCTACTGTATCATAAACGAAAAGGACTATCATAGTAGATAAAATAGATGTTTTTAGAATCAAGAAAGAATTCTGTGAAATTTACAGTCAATAGAATTTAAAGCTTGTGTCTTCCTAAAACAACTTGAAAAGAAATAGAAATCACAAATGATCTCAGAAATTGAAAAGTCATTTAAAATATGATCTCATTTAACCTAGATGGATTAATAAATGAGTCAAGATAAATGAACATAAAAAATCTTTTAGGGAAGAGAAAAAGATGGAGTGTTTTCCAGCTCATTCCATGTCAGTAATATATTTTTGATAGCAAACTAGGAAGGAATGGAATAAGAAAGGAAATTTTAAGTTCCCATTTCCTCATATTTAAGTTTGAATGAAAAAAAAATTCTTAAAAATATAAGCAGGCTGAAGTCAATTTAAAATTAAAACCAATTTACCTGTCTTAGTAACACAAGGATGTTTTAATATTGAAATATCTATAAACATGCATAGAGATAAACTTCATAAATGTAGAAAGAGATAAATTTTAACAATTGCAAAAGCATAACTTTTTTGGAAAAAAAATCCTATGCCAATTGTGTGATATGTATAAAATTATATATGTATAAAATTATAAAATTTCTCAAGTCATTGAGTGACCTGGTAAAGGATATAACCCATGTTCATGGATAAAAAGATAATACCATAAAGATAGACGTTCCCACCACTTTGCTATGAAGATTTAGTATGATCCTAATAAAACAGAAACACAAAATTATTTTTTTATTTATTTATCTATCAAGGAGTACGAATTCATTACAGCAAAAAATATATTTTACTTCTCAACTTCTGATGCAAATCAAAAATAAAATGTGAAAATGCTATTTATAATAGCATCTCAAATAACAAATTATCTAGGAATACATCTTTGAAATACTTTCGTATCAAATTACGTCTTTATAACAAGATTTAAAGGTCACTTCCCAGAAAATTATCAAACCTGCTGGAATAAGAAAATACACAAACAATCTTCATAGATTGGAAGAATGAACAAGATAGAGATACAGATTCCCTATGGATTGTTCATTGTTTCAGTGCAATTGTAACTAACGTGCATGAGTCATGCATGTGTGTGTGTGTGTGTGTGTGTGTGTGTGCACGAACTGAGACATCATTTAAAAGATCATGTGGAAATGCAAAGAACTGAGAATAGCTGGAATGCTCTGGAAGATGAAAACAATAAAAAGACATAATCTACATAAAGTTATTATAATTAAAATAGTAGATTACTGGAGCAAGGATAAACACATACACACAAACATATCCCACACTGACACTTAATTTGAAAGGTGATGTTTCATAATAATGGGAAAAAGCCGTCTTTTCAGTAAACTTTTAGAGTAACCTGATATTTAGTCAGGAAGGGGGCAAAGAACATTAACCCCTACCTTACGCCATTCCCCAAATTATCAATTCCATATGGATTATGAATCTTATCATAAAGGAGCACCAAAAATGTAATGTAAAAGCGTATTCAACTTCAGGATATATTACAGAAAAATCCCTTCATGCGTTGGGATAGGAAAAGATTTCAAAAACAAACACAAAATGCACCAATAACAAAGCGGGAAACATCAATGAATTTGACTATGTTTATATTTAAAACTTCTGTTCATGAAATGGGAGAGAGAGAAAGACCACCTTTTAGAGAGGAGGGGAATAAAAAGGCAAAACATATAGCTCAAAAACATATTTGCTACAAACTTAGCCAACAAAAGTTGTCTACGATATTTTTTAAAATTCTAAACTCATTGCGAAAAAGAGACCAAGTAGGAAAAAATGGACAAGTACAACAAAAATAATATTTAGGACCAATATTTATATGGAAATGGCCTCATTATTAGTAATCAGAAAAACGCAAATTTAAACCATGATATACCAATACCTGTTCATTAGAGTAGCTAAACACCTTACCAAAAGAAAAAAAACTTCACTATCAGTAGTGAAAATATTCAGTAACCAGAACGTTTATATACTTCTTAGGGGCATACAAATTGGTCTATCTAGTTCAGCATTTACTTGTGGAGCTTTAATTTATGCATCCCTTTGTGACCATTCGTTTCAGGGTCAGCATTATTCTAGAGAAATGTGTGTGCACGCATTAAAGAAGACATTTACAATTCATGGAGATGCTTTTTTTTTTTTTAAGAGAGAGAGGGAGTGAGAATGGGAGAGAAGGGCAGAGGGAAGGGGGGGAAAGAGAGAGAGAGAGAGAGAATCCTAAACTCGGAGCTCGAGCAGCGCGGAGCTCGATCCCACGACCCTGGGATCATGACCTGAGCCTAAATCAAGAGTCCGACAGATGCTCAACCGACTGAGCCACCCAGGCACCCTGGCGATGCTATTCTTAATAGCTCCAAACTGGAAACAACACAAATTTCCAAAATATACACTAATTGTGGTACCTATTCATACAATGGAATACTATAGAGAGATAAAAATGAATGCACTACACCTATATGTCACAACATGAATGAATCTTAAGAACATAATATATTTCCAAAGAAGCCAAACAGAATGTAATACTTACTATATTTATCCACTGATACAATATTTAAAAGCGGTCAAAAGTATATTGCTAAGATGCGCAGCCATTCTTATATGATAAAAGCATAAGGCACAGCAGGTAAGCGATTATCACTAAAATTGCACGTCGGTTTCATTCAGGAAGAAGAGGGATTTGGGAGACTTCTGGAAAGAAAAGCGTGTCCTATTTCTTTGTGTTGGCATTATAATATCTTATGCAGCTGCACATTTATGTTTTTACACACTTTTCTGTCATTTTATTTCACAGTAATGTTTTAGAAAATGTGTCTAGACCGGCAAATTGGGAAGAACAGCCAGGATATTTTTGAAAAAGCAGGTTTAGGAGGGGCAGATACAAAGACATCAGTAATTAGGACAATGTGATGTTTATGCAGGAAAGAGAACATTGACCAACTGAATAGAATGGAGAGCTTAGAAGCAGACTCACATAATGAAAATTATTACATGAAAGAGATAGCATAGCATATTACTGAGAAAGAAATGAGTTGTTCAACAAATGTAGATAAGAAATTTATTATGCCTCTGTTAAAAATCAGATCTCTAGCTAACAGCATGTACAAAACCAGGCTCCAGATGGATTAAGCATTTAAATACCAAAAGAAAAATTTTGAAACTTCTAAGAGGAATAAATGAACACCCTTCTCACCTGAGGACGTGGAAGGATTTCTTAAGCAAACACAGAAAGTCCAGTGCAGAACTACAAAGACTAAAAGCTTTGAGTTGAATAAAATCAGATAGTTTGGTTCATCAAAAGACACCTTAAAAAATGTGAAAAGGTAACTTAAAAACCCGGAGAAAATATTTGCAGCGCATTTAATCGGAGCACTTACATGTCAATAAGGAAAGGTTGAACATCAGTGGACTTAACATACAACTAACAGCTATGTGAATAAACATCCATTTCACTAGTAACTAGGAAAATGCAAATTAAGTACACAGTGAGAAACCATTCTACAATCATTTGATTAGAAAAATCTGAAAAGTCCGACAGTACCAATGGTCACAGTGCTGTCTTATACATTGTTGGTAAAAGTGTAAATCAGTATTGTCCCTTCGGAAAACAATGTAACATTGTCTGGTAAACCTGGACATTCACAGGAACTGTGCCTCATCAGTCGAGGGAGCTAAGCAGATAACAAACATACATTTTAATTTATGTGTATAGGAGATACTTCCGAGAAGGTTCAGAACATTTCTATTCATAATAGAGAATAAATAATTAAATGATTTGCCATAGGAAAATGGCTTTTACTGTGTGGCCTATCCCCAAAATATTGTACACTATTGTACATAAATGTACACTATTACATTTGTGCATATTGTACACTATTGAACGTAAATGGCCTGCAACTAAACAAACAAACAAACAAAGATGAATCATAGTAACAAGATTGGGAATGATTTGAAATTTCAAAGGCAAATTCAAGTAAAATAAATACATTTTATTATTTTTACATGATTTTATTTGTTTTAGGCATATGCGTGTGTGCGTATGCCTGTACGTATCGTAAGTATATATTTGAATATATATTCATATATATGGAATATCTACAGATATAGATATGGTATATTATTGTTTAAGTATATACATGTGATATATATATGTGAGAAATATAATATATATACTTTATATATTATATATATGATAAACACAAAATTCAATAGTGTGGTCACTTCTAGGGGAGATGGAAGCATAAGGGGATAAGACTGGAGAAGAGAACATTAAGTTATTAAAAATATTTTTGTTTTGGGACTGGATGATAGTTCCACAATAATTTATTATAGCAGTGAAAATAAACGAAGGAGTGAGTGAATAAATGATGATAAAATCCTAAAATTGCATAATTCGTCTGTATATCAACACTGGCTCTGTCAGAGCTTCCTCTCTTAGTTGCTACAGGGACTGGTCGAACTGTAGATTTCCATCACCGAAGCCACTTCTTAGAGACTGATTGTCACTGTGCACTATTCTTCTTCATTTTCTATGGCAAAGCTCCTTATAACCCTGTACCTGCGATGCAAATTGGGACAGTTATTTGAGACCTAAAAGCTCACATTTCTTCTTCTGTGTAATGGAGTAAAACACACGTGCCTTACCTTACAAGGTGGTGGGCATTCAAATGAAACAAGATAGGAGAAATCTCTATCGACGCTGAAGTACACTGCTAACCTAATATTTCTATTAGAACGATACTTGTGAAGTATCTTAATGCAGGTATCTTTAGAAATTACACTCAAATTTGAATGCAAACATTGCCTACTGAGAAATTTGGAACTAGGTCCATTCGCAACAATATATACTCAAGAGCATCTTCTGGATACAAAAGGCCACACGGAAGTCGGGGGGAAAGGGGACATTTCAGCAATGTGTGATGAGCTGTGCTCAGTAAAGGTAACTAGCCAGTTAGGCAGTGGTACAAACAGACGCCTTCCAGTCCTAATCTCCAGTGACTAACCCAAAAGTCATCCTCAATGCTATTACAGCTTCCAAAAATTATTCTTCCCTTACGCTCCCTTTTCACTCTGTAAATCCTATCTTATTAGCTCTTATCTCAAAATCTCTTTCTGTCTCATTCAGAAGGTTTGGAATGGAGCATTACCTATTTCTTTTTGTTTACACTGACAGAAGCCTTAATTTTTCTTTTGTGTGGATTTATTACTTTATGTGCGAAATGTTTCCTTGAATATTCAACTCAGATGTAACTTTATAAACTGAGGTTAGATCATTATGGATTCTTTTCTTAGTCAGTGAGTATAAGCTGACTTCTTTCAGTCTCTTTACCATAATAAGGCTTTGTAGCCTGTTGCGATTGAAGTAGTCTTAACTTCTCCTGAAGTATGGGGACTAGAACTGGGACTGTCTCCAGGCAAGATTTGAGCAGGAGGCTTTATATTGCTCATAAAACCTCAGATAATTTCCACCGCATTTCCCTGTTACCTTCCTATTTCATTATCTGTAGCATTTTTGAGAAAAAGAGAATCAATGATATTCCAATCTGGCAATAGGAATTGAAGCAAACTCAGATGTTTTTAAGATATATATAGAAGATGATAATGATAGATAGATAGATAGATAGATGATAGATGATAGAGATAGATAGGTTGATAGATGATAGATAGATAGATAGATAGATAGATAGATAGATATAACTAGATGATAGAGAGATGATAGAGATAGGTTGATACAGATAGATGATAGGGATAGATAGATAGATAGAGATAAATAGATCGATAGATAGATGATAGATATAACTAGATAGAGGATAGAGATATATATGTTGATAGAAATAGATGATAGATGATAGATAGATAGATAGATAGAGATGATAGATAGATGATAGATAGATAGATAGATAGGCACATAGATAGATACATAGGGAGGGAGAGAGAGAAGCATCAATATGATCCTAAGTTTTTCTTAGATTTTTTGAAAGTTAATTCAGCAGATAGTTATAATACATATTCAATTTTTCCTGAATACCATCTTCAATTTTTTTCCTCAACTGAGGGCCACTTTTACTCTACTTGGTTCAATATCTTAATCATACTTTTATCTAACAGACTTAAAACCAAAATGGGGACTAATATAATGAAAACATGCACTTGAAAATAACACCTTACAAGAAAAATAAGAATAAACTATTTTTTCAAGTAGATTTCTTTGCTCTCTAAGTCATATTCTAAATTGGTTCCAAGAAGAAAGTGATATTGACCTCTTCAGCAAACATTGTTTCCTTATTTTTTTTTATGTGCCATTAAATCTGGAGATTTAATTTTTCTGTTGGCATAAAGTTACTATGTGTTAATAACTTTTTGACTAGGCCAATGTGCTTGTCATACCTGACAATTTATTTAAGTGCAAGGGATCTTTCAAGGATGAATAGTGAGAGGTCTTACTAAGATTTTGGTGAGAACTGGTGTTAATACTTATCTAATCCTTGTGTAATCCTCATATGGGCAATTAAATCTTTTTTTTTTCATATAGTATCCTTAACACTGAGATTAACTATGAAAGGAAAAAAGAAAAAGATGACATCCCTTTGTAATTAATACTTGATATCTAGGGACTAGTCAAAAGGACTTCTCAGCATCTTCTTTGCCAACTAATGGTCCTTGGTCTAATATGAATAAGTATCAGCAGGTCCTGGCTATAATACTTTAAGGGTTTATAACCCTCAGAAGTGATGGAAACCAAATCCAACATTGGACAATGAGATAGTCATTTCATGGCATAATTAGAATTTCATCTTCTACGTGTGTGTGTTACCACCTACCGCAATGGTCTACATTGAGATATAAATACCCTACCCTGAGGTCTCCTTCTAGAATCTCCACACTTGGAGTTTCTTTGGAAAATAATACTTTGGCAAAATTAAGATGTGGTGGTGCTTTTACATACTGCAGCTTAATTTGGGATTTTAGAAATGCCCTTGGGAAATTTAGGGTCTAGATGCACAGTTAAGAATGTGACTATTCCCCACTCCAAGGCTATAGCTGGCATAGAACAAATGATGGCCTTGCCGGCAGCTGGACCATCACATACCTTTCACAAGTGGTCCCCATATTTCCAAAACTACTGCTCAGTTTTCAGTTAGTGTTTAATAGATGTTGATTGGGTTGAATTGACTAAATGTTTTGAGTCAAAATAATGTCAGAAATCAGGGACATTATCTGTCGCCCACACCCCCAGTATAACCCCAGAGTGGTGTTATGTACTACACTGTTGACATTGGTTATGTGAACTTACATATTAGCTTTTCTTGAGAAGTGTTATCGAAGCCAGGTTAATATATGTCCTACATATCTTGTAATAATAATTATGTCAGGTTTTTGCATATCAGCCAAAGAGGGTGAGTATTAGAATCCAAAGGGGGATTTTTAAGGAAAACTTAGACCGAAATCATTTAAATGGAGGCCATTTACAACAGAGCAAACACATTAAATTTAGAACTGGCCAATGATACCACTGTCTTCCCTGTGGGCCAGTCAGGTACCACTTATCCAGCTCAAGATCAAACAGCCTGGGGCTATGAAAATGGAGTCTTCTGAAGGGACAGAACGTGGTTGCTTTTATTCTCTGCTTTCCTAAGACAATTGAAGAACCACTCCTACCCAGAGGGCTCATTCCATTCCATTCGCTATTTCTGCTTCAGGTGGTTCCGTATTTTGTTGCAAATCTATATCAGAGTGAAGTCTTTATCCCTGCCTGGGTCCAAGAAGGGTAGAAAAAGATTGAATAAGAGTGTCTACTACTTCTCTTACTTGAACCTCTGCCTTTCTATAAATGAGCTTCTTTTTTTAACAGCTTGCACGCCAGTATGTCTGGTTTAATTAGCCTCAATCAGGTCGGTAAGGAAAGCAAGAATCAGGGCTTCCTCTCAGTGATAATAAAGTAGCAAGGAGATTTTCATTATAGTTTGTAAAGTTCCAGGCAGAGTCAGATTCCATTTCTTTATGGATAAGTCTGGCTATGCTGAAAGTTTTGGGAACCCTAGGTCAAATTGAAAGGAAATAGAGGCTTTTTTCAATTTCTAGGTATCCTAGGTATCCAGGAAAAAAAAATATTTTTCATCTTTGAGAGGTAAGTGACGTCAGTCTTTCCTACAGGCACAGCATTATGGGTTAGGGCATAAGCATGTGTTGAAGATAACACTTACTGTGTTGTAATGGGCGAAATACCTAAGCTCTCTGAACTTCAACCTTTCTAAAATAATAATAATGCTACTTTATTGGAGGTTTGTGAAAGCCAAGTAAGATATAATGATAGGAAAAGATAGGATTCAGTACGCAGAGGTTAGGACCTGAGTCCCTGGGTGGGAAAATGCATGTTTTGGAATAAAGCTGGGAGCCTGTGACCACAGCAAACCCCCTTTGGGCGTTAGGTTCCTCTTAAGAATGTAACAGACACGACCTACTCCCGCTCAGGTTCCCCTCAGGAATTTGACAAGAGACCTAACTAAAATAAATAGTAGACCATAAAACGTATGACCCACAAAGAATGGTATGACCATAGACCACCCCTCACACAATGGAAATGAGCCAATCAGGAATGGACCACCCAGCACCTAGAGTTATCCAGCCAATAATGGGAGGACCTGAGAAGGAACAAGGGGGAAGGGAAGGGGTGGGTCGACCAGAACCTTATAAAGTAAGGACCCTTGCCTATTATCCTGGGCATTCACTTTCAAATGCCCCCTCTCTATAAAGAGAGCTTTCAAATCATTCTTCCTTTCTTATACTATCATAAACTTTTGCCTGCTGCTCATTTTGTGTCCAACTCTTCGTTCTTTGGAGCGCAAGACAACGAGCCCCGGGTATTGAGGTAATAAGTCCTGAAACAATATTACATACAGTGCACACAAAAAACAGCAGCCTGTATAATGAATATCTGTCATCTTTGTCTTCTCAGTGTGCCCTCCTCACAATGAGAGTTAGGATAGGGAACAATTATTTGTGGGCCTGTACCTCCCTAGCCCCCACATCTTGGTGGCATTGATTGGTCTGTAATTCGGACCAGTGATCCAGGCAAGTCACTCAAATTCCTTACCTCAAACTGATCCACAGGCCTGGAAAGAAAGATAAGCTTCATGCTGCTATACCTAAGTTACATCTGTGGTCCTAAAGCTAATGGTTGGTAGTCATCACCCCACCAAAATGAGACCCACACTGAGAAGCCCAACTGAGAGATGGGTGGGTGTGGTTGGGGAGAGAGTGGAAGACTTTATGAACCTTTTTAGCTCTGGGTTCCAGCTGTGCTTGAAGCTATATCTGCCGTGGGAATTCCCAGTTATATCACCCAGTAAATCTGCTCAGCATTTTTCATTGCTTCAGCTAATTACCTTGAGGTTCTGTCACTGATAGTTTGAAATACCCACTGAGCATTTTGGGGGTTTCCTTGGAACCCTACTGTTATCTTCGACCACATTTTTGTGTAATTAGAAGGATTTGTGAAAAAAAAATCTGTGATTGCCATTTCTTTCTATCACATTTGAGATTGGCTCTTAGGATATTGGGAATGCAAAAAGAGGGGGGAAGGAGGGGGGAGGGAAGGAAGGAAGGAAGGAAGGAAGGAAGGAAGGAAGGAAGGAGGAAGGAGAAAAATAAAGGGAGAAAGAAAGAGAGAAAGAAAGAAAGAGAGAAAGAAAGAAACAGAGAGAGAAAGGGAGAGAGAAAGAAAGAGAGAAAGAGAGAGAGAAAGGGAGAGAGAAAGAAAGAGAGAAAGAGAGAGAGAGAGAAAGGGAGAAAGAAAGAAAGGGAAAATTTTATGAACTGCTTCAAAATTGAGGTCGTAGCTTATGTTGCTTAAGTGTAAGCAAAATTGTTATTTTTAGGTACACATGACCTAATAATACATTGGGTGTAAGATCCTTCTTGTTGTAAATTGTAGTTTCTGGCAACTACCCAAGCTTTCTGTGAATACTTCTTTGTCATTAACTAATTTGTAATTCTGGTACTGCTAGTTAACCTCTTGAAATTTCAGTTTCTTTTTCTGTAAAATGTGGGATTTAATAACACAACTCCTAAAGTTGTTACACGAAGTAATTTGGAAAATACAACATACATAGTTTAGCTAGTTTCTGGTGCAGACAACACCCTCAATAAACGAAAACTGTGACCATTGTTTTTTCAAAAGGTATTGACTCATTCTGGCTTTATCAACCCTTTCTTTGTTGTTGTTGCTTCTTTTGTTTTGTTTTAAACAAGGAATGACTTCCCTGCCTTTGGGAATAGACCTGTGTTTACATATACAAATTGCCAAAACCACATTCTGACTCTTTCCACTTAGTTTCTTCTTAACTAGATATTCCATCTTCTCCCTAGCTTGTCTATTGCTTTTAAGGCAGGTTTACTTGATCAAATGCTTCTAACTTAACGTGGGTTTAAAAACGAAACTCAAGCCAGCTGTACCGATTTGGAGTCTATGAAGCATAATTATTTTTAGGAGACTCTGTAGAGGTTAACATCATTATTTTGATTATGAATCACATACAGAACACTTTATTTTTGCAAAGAGCTTTGGCATCATTTCACAATTTAAAGTCAAAAGTGACTCAGTGGGGGATGTGTCACCCATTACAGATGGGAAAGAAAAGCCAAAGGGAGTTAAACAATTGCAGAGTAAGTTCATCATTAACCAAAGTATTTGGGCATGAATTTCCTAAAGACTGTGTCCATGCAAGGCTGACTCAACCAAGGAAGTGAAAATTCATACGACTGGATGTCATTAGTTTGGCTGTCTCCCTTTTTTACCCCGACATAAACATTTGAGGAAGGGATGTGATTATCAAAAACAATCCATTCTGATGATGGTACAATAGTAAGTTACTTGACAACAGTTCACAGATATAAGAAATCAAAGAAAGTGGGTCAGATTGCTTTCAATAATAATGCTTCCAATTATTTAAACTTTCTTTGTTTCCACGTAATGCTCTTCAATCATTAGTCAACCTTTGCTACCCCAAATTCACTTTGTAAATGTGGTTTTCTCTATTCCTTCCTTGTCTGCCTAATACTACTGTCAATTGACCATAGTAAGATCAGTCCTATATAATAAATTGGGAAATTTCAGATTATTATCTTGTTTTATGATGCCCTCCTGGCTTAAGTCATACTTTCAGAAGAGAAAGGGCCTCATAAAATTTAAAGGCTGAATTTTTTAAAGACCTGCTCAGTGGTTGCACATATGCAAATTTAAGGTGAATGAGAAAAATCTCTGAATAGGTCAAGTATCTTCTTTATGGAATATATAGATAGGGAAACTTTCATTCAAGAGAATGAGAATTAGTTACCTCCTATTAACGTAACCCGAGTAAATGTATGCATTTCATTCATGGAATGGTATCATCTGACTCAAAGTCAGGTGAGGGATAATAAGTTTCCTCAGAGACATTTGCTTCGCTATTTGCAAACAAGAGAAAACCAAATCCAAATTGTATTATGCAGAAAGAGTCATAGTCTTAAAAAACTTAGATGTAAGCTTCAGAATAGGTTTGATCCAGGAGTCCAAATGATATCATTAGGCTTTGGCTTTTCTCCATTTCTTTATTCTTTCTTCCCATAGTGACTCCAGCAGATTTAGGCACAAATGCTCTTGGTTAAAGTCCATAAAGAGAGAGACAGAGAGAGAGAGAGAGAGAGAGAGAGAGAGAGAGAGAAATGTTCTTCTTTAATCAATTAAACATAAAGCCTTAAACCTCATTTTTGTTTTTTTGTAAATTTTTGGACTGAATTGAATCACATGGCCATCCTTAATCTTGGCAAATGGAATGGTGCATTGGTTTTGACTTGAATCACACGTATCCAGTGGAGCTAGGGACGGATTAGCCCCATAAGAACCATCTAGAAAGAGAGAAGGTAACAGGTATTCTCCCAAAGGAGAATTAGTATACCAGCTATAGAAATAACAGATGCTTATTACAATGAGCAACAAGACAATTATTCTTATTAATATTCATGACCTTGCCTACTTTTTATAAACAGTTTATAAAGAAATTATGCAATCATGATTCTGTTTTGTTTACTGATGAATTTATTTCAATACGCTGAATTCTAGAAAAAGTCTGAGACTGAAACATAGACCCTTGAGTAAAACTTACATTTAAACTGCCATTTACTTCTCAGAGAAAATGGTTCCAACTAATTTTTCTTGGAACAAACAGGCCATGAAATATTTCAACTGAAAGAATCTCTTCTGCAAGTCAGCTGATTCCGTGTAATCGACTCCTTAAATGTTGTATTTTTTGCTTTGGATTTTTACTCTTCCTACACTGCTACTCAGGATTATACATTACACAATATCCGAGAGACTATTTCTAATCTACCAAAATTTAATTCAAGGCAGCCAAATTAAATCATCCCAGTGATTCAGTAATTTCCCAAGAAGACCTTCAGACCCCAAATTAAAAGAAGTCAACTTCAGTGCTTAATTGTTTTTAGAGATTTTTTTTTCTTCATTGATTTTAATTAAGGTTTCCCTTGTCTTGTGAGCTTGGTAGACTTTCATTATCTATTGAAATAACTTTATTTGAAGTTTGATGTGCTGACAAGTCACACAGACCTAGTAGTTCTACAGGAGCAGGTTACTCTGAAATATTTGGAAACAAGAACCCACCTTCCCCTGTCAGCGGCAGTTGAAAGTGCATATCGATTCCTTTTATGTGTGTGTTGAGTACCTAAGAGAGAGCAGCCATTCCAGGGAGTGTGGAACATAGAGCCCCAAACTGTGGGCACAACCTTGGGAAGAAGATTAGCTTCAGGCAGTTGACCTTCAGTCTCTCAGGAAGAACTCTTAAGTCTTCAAGTGCGATAACCCATTTTCCATTGGCCGGCAGAGGGCATACAACCGTCACAGTCTTCCTTCCCAACTGCAGGGGAATCAGTCAGTCCAGATGCTCTTCCTTCGGGGGCTGAAACAAGCTTCAGATATATTCGATACAGTCTTCGGTAGAAGTGAAGGATGTGTGGGGCTCCTGGGTGGCTCAGTGGGTGAAGCGTCCGACTTCAGCTCAGGTCATGATCCCGTGGTTCGTGGCGTCAGGCTCTGTGCTGACGACTCAGAGCCTGGAGCCTGCTTCGGATTCTGTGTGTGTGTGTATGTGTGTGTGTGTGTGTGTGTGTGTGTGTGTGTGTGTGTGTGTTTCTCTCTCTCTCTCTCAAAAATAAACATTAAAAATTTTTTTTTTAAAGTGAAGGATGCATACTTAGACTAGATTTCACATCCCTCCTCCACCACTCAGAAGCACGTAGCTTTGGGTAATTACGTATCATCTCCAAATACCAGTGTTCACATCTGTGGAATGGGAAAATCAGTATTACCTCCCCTCCCGTTTTTGAGGATGAAATGTGCGTAGGCGGTGCTTAGAGATGTGGAAACTTTGTTGTGTGATACGTGTAATGATATAATCTTGTGTGATATGTGTAATAATATAATTTTGTACAAAATGAAAGGGGGAGGGTGACTATTGCTATTTGCATGGTGAGTAATCAGGAATGCGGGGCCAAGACTAGGGTGAGGGACAGAAGGCCCTCCTCTAGTACACAGTTTAAAAGGGGATCAAAACATTCAGCAACTAAGGTAAATAATATTTTAATGTGTTATTTTTTTAAAAACTCAACATTAGTGCAAAAATTGATGATGAATAGAATATAAACCTGTTTAATAAAGATGTAGTCTGGAGTGATATCCACATCATGGCATAAAAGATACACCTCATGTTTTCCTCCTTTTAACATTTAAACTTCAGCATCTGCCCACAAATAAATGTGTCACCTGAAGGTCACTAGTAAAGATTGGGGGAGGTGACCGCTACTTTGAATACAAACACAGCAGTGCAAAACTCCGAGGAATGTGAAGAATCAAGGAAACATGACATCACCAGAACATAATAATCCTCCAATAACCAAACCTGAAGACACAGAGATCTGTGATTACCTGATAAAGAATTCAAAATAGCTATTTTGAAGAAACTCAAAGACCCACAAGGTAACAGAGAAAGACAATTCAACATAACTAGGAAAACAATACATGAACAAAATGAGACATGTAACAAAGAGATAGAAATCGTAAAAAGGAAACGCATGGGAATTCTGGAACTGAAGATTTCCCTGAATGATACAAAAAATGCGATAGCAGGTATCCACGGTAGAATAGCCAGACAGAATACGGATTCGGCGAGTTTACACAATTGGAACTTTGAAAACAACGCAGTCAGAGGAGAATAAAGAAAAAAGAATGAAAAAAGAGTAAATAAAGGCAACACGGTTTATAGAATCTCATCAAGAATCGCTGGAATTCCAGAAGGAGAGGAGGGAGACAGAAAGTTTATTTTGAGGACTCATAGCAGAGAACATACCAAACCTGGGGAGAATTGGACCTCTAAGCTCAGGAAGCAAATAGATCACCCCATTAGCTCAATTCAAAACAATCTTCTCCAAGACATATTATGATGTCAAAAATCTCCTTCAGGGGCACCTAGGTAGCTCTGTCCATTAAGTGTCAGACTCTTGACTTCGACCCAGGTCATGATCTCACAGTTTGTGGGTTTGAATCCCGACCTGGGCTCTGTGCTGACAGCGTGGAGACTGCTTGGGATTCTCTGTCTCCCTCTCTCTGTGCCACTTTCCACCCCACCTCTCTCTCTCTCAATCTCTCTCTCTCTCTCTCAAAATAAATAAATGAACATTAAAAAAAATCTCTTTCAGTCACATCAGACACATCCTAAAGGCATACTAAAATACTAACTTCCAGAATCCCTGCTTTTATTTCATTTATATCCTGCCGATTGTCCTGGGCAGACCACAGAACTGAACCCCCACTTGCATCAACTGCTGTATCTCTAAAATGTTTACTCCTCAATCCCGAGAGGTTTACTTCATGTCTGAATAAAGCGCTTTTATATTTTTAGACTAAAAAATGCATGCACAATTGAAATTTCACGACAGTGGTAAATGCAGAAATACCTGTTTAAAGTAGTGCTTTGGTTAAATAGGAAAAAAAAAAGACTCCTTGTGGCACCATGTGAGGAAGAAAATTTTTAGGACCCTTCATTTATGAAAAGGTAAGACTCTCTTCGTTGTCCAGCTGGTTCAACAGCTTCAGCCTCTGGAAGAATTGAGATACATAGACATATTATATAATGTGGGTTTAAGTGGTACTTTAGTTTTATTCCTTTGCTCTGGAAGGTGTTATAAATTAAATCCTTAACTGCAGGGACTTGTCAGGTGACTTAGCTGAGCAGGACTTACCACTTCACATGGAATATTGACCAAATCCAATAACATTTAACAGCTCATGCTGAGATCATTTTCAAAGGCATAAATATGTACAGATAAAACCCCACAGCATGTTCCCACAGCTATGAAATACACAGAAACCAGGCATTGTCTGAGACGTACAGAAGCTACTGTCACAGCTAAGAGATCAATTTATTCAATCAACTACAATGAAGAAGCCCGAGATTAAAACTAGCCAAATGGTAGAGGCAGAAATCTGGGTCATTACACGCATACTTAATCTTTTTTTTTTTTCTTGAAGGTTTTGGTTTTCGTCAATTTATCTCCAAGTGGCATCTCCTTTAGTATTTGTAATTACTGAATCCTGCACAGATATTTTTCTGTAGGAATGTTGAGGTTTTGGACAGTTTTTTCCCCCCTTGTTTTCAAGATGGAATAAGAAGGAGGAAGATTAAATAAATAACCTTCCCAGGATGCTATGGAGAGATTCTGGTGTTGCAATAAAAACTTCCCCAGGCTTCTTACTGCAATTTTGTATCTGTGAAGTTCGCCTGCGAGAGAGAGTTTGCAGCTTGGTTGAGAAAGGAATGGAAACAAAAGAGGGGACACATGCTCAAGAGTTCAGTTCACTGTAAGAGGCAATAGTCCAACGACTAAGTGCACCTACTTGTGGCAAATCCCATCTCAGGCTTTTTAGTACTGAAGATTATCTTGCCAAAGGTACCAGGGAGGATTGAACAAAACCAAGAAAACCAGCTTAAATTCTCCAGCCGTTTCAGGGTATCTGTTAATAGGCACACCTCACTTTAGCATGCTGCACGGCATTGTGATTTACAGATATTGCATGGTTATTTTTCCCAACAAATTGAAGGTTTGTGGCAA
Source organism: Acinonyx jubatus (assembly GCF_027475565.1). Taxonomy (NCBI): domain Eukaryota; kingdom Metazoa; phylum Chordata; class Mammalia; order Carnivora; family Felidae; genus Acinonyx; species Acinonyx jubatus. The sequence goes on along the minus strand of NC_069386.1, from coordinate 128,316,747 downwards.
CTCTGCATATTAAGCAAGTCTGTCAGCCCCATGTTTCCAACAGTGTTTGCTGTCCTTGCATCTCTGCGTCCCATTTTGCTAATTCTTGCAATATTTCAACCCTTTTTTCATCATTATTATATTTGTTGTGGCTATCTGTGATCAGTGATCATGACTTGCTGAAAACTCAGATGTTGGGGAGCATTTTTTAGCAATAAAATATTTTGTTTTTTATTAAGGTATGTACACTTTCTGAGACACACTATTGCACACTTAATAGACTATGGAGCAGAGTGTAAACATTCCAGTATGTGCACCGGGAATCCAAAAGCTCATTGACCCCCTCTATTGCAATATTCACTTTATTATAGAAGTCTGGAACCAAACTCGCAGTGTCTCTGAGGGCTGCCTCTATTAAATTTGCAGTAGGATGATAATAATATAGTGAAAGTAGTGTTAACTAGCAGGTATTAGTACTTATTTTCTGAAAAATTGTGCTAAGTGCATTACATGGCTTATGCCATGTGATATTTATGACAACCGTGGGCTATAAAGAATGTAATTATCACCATTTGACAGATGAAGCAACTGAGTCTTAGAAGGATGAAACAGGGGCACCTGGGTGGCTCAGTGGGGTGAGCGTCCGACTCTTGAATTAGGCTCAGGTCATGCTCTCACGGGTTTGTGAGATCGAGCCCCACTTCTGATTCTGTGCTGACAGTGTGGAACCAGCTTGGAACTCTCTTTCTCCCCCTCCTTCTACCTCTCTAAATAAATAAATAAATAAATAAATAAATAAATACATAAATAAATAAACAAACACTAAAAAAAGAAAGATGAAACAGTTTCAGCATAATTGCAAACAAATGGAAGACGTGCTTTGAACTTCCCCAGTTTGATGTGAAAATCCACACACTGAGTCCCAGCTTTCCAAAGATTTCCAAGGCTATAAAACGTAGCTCAGATGATGGTTTTGTACTCAATTTATCTCTATTTAAAAATGCCTTCATGATTTGAGGGCTACCCCCCAAATTCTAAACTTAACTATTAATTCGATTCACCTTATTAAGCCAGTATAACACTATGTTATAAGTATTAGAAATCGTAGGGCGACCGTGGGGAATTTAGATTACGTCAGGATGTCCTGAGTTCTAACACAGCATCCAGAATTCCGCTTGCGAAAATCTATTCTGTTCCAGATAGACTTTGAGTTAGAAGCATACAAAGCCAGGCAAAGGAACGCAAACAAAACAATGAATTGAACCTGAGTCCTAAACCCTTACAAAGGATTCTCGTTGGCTGGGTCAGAAGGTAGCAGGCAGAAGTACCTCAAACTAATTTAAATGTGTATGTCAAAGACTTAACTAATTTCATGTAGTTTTGGGTCAGCCAGTGGTTTCCGACGTGAATGGTAAGTTGCCTGCAGAAGAATCACTAAAAGGGATTTTAAAACACAACTTTTAGGATTCCATCCTGGGGGGCGTGTAATTCCGAATTTTTAAGATAAGTCCAGGTAAGTTCTTTTTAAGAAAAAAAAAATCTTCCAGGTAATTTTGGTGTCCAGCTAGTTTTGGCGACACTGCCTTCATCCCTGGCATAAATGGCCTGATCAGAATAGCAGGGCTCCTAGTGGATAATGTGCCTCATTTTCTTCCCGTTCCATCGTGTTACGGGCTAAGAGATGTGTGAGTGTGGACTTGGTTTGTGCGGTGGGAGAGGGTCATCTGTCAACCCGTTGACCCCTCCCAGAGCATGGCATCTATTTTAAGCAATACTTTATGCCAGAATCTATTAAAGATGACACTAATTAAGATGCAAAGGAAATATACATACCACAAGTGAGGAGTCCGTTAAAACCCCCAGAGGGGGCTTCAGAGGGAAGAATCTGGGATTTTCATTTGAGAGAAGGAAATAAATGTTCGTGTGCAAAAGAGACATTTTGCAGTGCAGTTAAGAAAGGAATGGGAACAAAATAAGATACACATGCACGTAAGCTTAGTTCATTGTAGGTGGCAATGATTAAATCAGCAGGCTGTGCTGTAAGAACTTGTGTTTCACCTTCAGACTTCTCCAGCACCAGGATTTAACTGGCTTCAGGAAAGAGGGATCCTGTTTGTTGGGCCTTTAAAGATGGTAGGTATGGGGGAAAAAATGGAGCTTACGTCTAAATTCTGTATTACAAATATAGACTGTGAATGGTTAAATGTTTTATCCAGAAAATAGAATATATTTGGGGTGCCTGGGTGGCTCAATTAAGTGTCCAACTTTGGCTCAGGTCATGATCTCATAGTTGTGGATTCAAGCCCCGTGTCAGGCTCTGTGCTGATAGCTCAGAGCCTGGAGACTGCTTCGGATTCTGTGTTTACCTCTATCTCTGCCCCTACCCCACTCGTGCTCTGTCTCTTTGTCTCTGTATCTCTCAAAAAAATGAATAAAGATTAAAAAAAAAGTTTAGGCATCCTAAGTATTTTCCACTAAATCTATTACTGTTGATATACATCACGTTTAATGAGTTTTTTTTAATTAGAAATAGTGAAGTGGCAAATATGCTTTTTATTTGTTTTTTTTTTCCTTCCAAGATTTTATTTAAATTCAAGTTACTTAACACATAGCATATGGTGTAGTATTGGTTTCAGAAGTAGGATTTAGTGATTCATCACTTACATATAACACCCAGTGCTCATCACAAGTGCCCTCCTTCATGCCCATCACCCGTTTAGCCCATCTGCCCACCCACCTCCCCTCTAGCAACCCTCAGTTTGTTCTCTGTAGTTAAGAATCTGGTATGGTTTGCCTCCCTCTCTGTTTTTTACCTTATTTTATTTTTCTTTCCCTTCCCCTATGTTCATCTGTTTCATTTCTTAAATTTGACACATGGGCCAAATCACATGGCATTTTTCTTTCTCTGACTGACTCATTTTGCTTGGCATGATACACTCTAGCTCTATCCACGTCATTGCAAATGGCAAGATTTCCTTCTTTTTGGTGGCCGAGTAATATTCCATTGCATGTATATACCACACCTTCTTTATCCATTCTGTAACTTGCCTACCAGCATTGGGGTACATGGGTCCCTTTGAATCACTATCTTTGTATCCTTTGGATAAATACCTAGTAGTGCAATTGCTGGGTTGTAGGGTAGCTCTATTTTTAACTTTCTGAGAAACCTCCGTACCCTTCTCCAAAGTGGCTGTACCAGTTTGAATTCCCAGCGACAGTGCACGAGGGGCTCCCTTTCTCTGCATCCTCGCCACCACCTGTTATTTCTAAGTTCTGACAGGTGTCACGCGGTATAGCTCCTCATGGTTTTGACTTGTATTTCCCCGATGATGAGCGATGCTGGCAGACACGCTCTTTGAGACAAAAAATAGGAAACACTTGGGAAACGTACAAGGTGGCCCGGCACTATTGTGCCGTCATTGTCTACAAATTAACAATAGCTATACTACTCCTTGTCATCATGCAAACGGAAAAAGCAAAAGGACGATGCAGGGCTCTTTCATTACGTTCTCAAAATACAGGGGAAGTTCTTTCGAAGTCACGCGAAGAAGAAACACTCATACCAGAGTTTATGCTTGAAGCAAACTCTGCAAAGAAGCTTCCAAGTCTCAGACCTTTTGTCCGTGTGGACTCCACACTCCTGGTTTCCAGTGGGCTTTGAAGGAGGGGAGTGGTGTTCTTCCAGGGGCCATCGCCTTCCTTAGCGGTCCCAGAAGACCGTCGTGTATCTGCAACAAGCATGCTCACCTAACAGTCGGGATGCTTCCACAAACTTCTAGATATCCCAGAGATTTGGGTCACTAACAGTATTATTTTTACTTCCAGCTCTCCAAGCGAATTTGATTCTTTCCAAGTTTTCACTTACATTTCATGAAGTCTCCCTTTTCAGCTTCATGCTTTCTGAAATTCTTTATCGTCTTCCCTTTTTCATTTTACTCCATACTTGATTTTTTATTCTCTCCCTCACTGATTGTTTAAAACCCATGTTCGGCTTAGCCAGAGATTAAATTTCCACTTAGTTCATCCTCCCTCCCATCCTTCAAATGTGTCAATATAAACTCAACTACCACCAGCCATGGGAAATCAGGTATTCACTTTTTTTTTTTTCCCTTCAGACTGAGGTGTTCTATGTTTAGATGACTTAAATACTTTATAAAATGCCCACCCAACTCACTTTCAGCATTATTCAGGCCCTCTTTATAACACCACCCGTAAGTACTCTGGCCTTAATGGGGGTCGGGGGAGCAGGATATGGGATAAACATTCGTGCCGTGTTTAGATCTCGGGACTTCATGCATTTAGACTTTATGATTCCAGCATTTTTGCCCTGTATGTATACAACAGACTTTTACTTTGGGCATATTATTATAGTAAGTTATAAGAAATTATGAGGCATATATTCTCTCCCTCAAGTTTCAGAACTGACCACTAGGGCTAAGTGAGCTGCCCCGAATTCTTAGGGTCACAAGTGGGATAAGCAACATTTAGACATAGGTGTTCTAACTGTAAGTCCTGTACATTTACTGTGATGCCAGAATGTTGTATCATGCATTTAGTGTCCTATTTTTTTCTTTGTATTTCAAACGAGAATATACATTCTCTGACAAGACTCAACATGTCTTATAATTATTCTAGAACAAAACCTGAACATGCGGCATAGTTTTTCATCACTACTTGCTGATTAACTGTTAGTTAATATTCATTATCATTTCATTTTGCTTATGTAATAGACACTCTGTTTTATCTAATTTTTCCAACAGAAATTGTAGTTCTGTTCTCTTCCCTAGTCTCAGAAGAAGAAAACATTTAATTCTCTTTCCCCCAATATAATGGGAAAGGTAAATAGTTTTTCTTTGGCTTAAACTTTTGGCCTGTGATTCAATTCTTCATGATGGTACCCTAGCTGTTTGGAAACCCACTCACGAAGATTAGGCCAGTAGATGGCTCTCTAATTCTTGAATTATAAAAAAAGAATGGAACTAATACATTTGACTTCTGGTGAACAGATTTGATTTGATTGCACCAATGACAGGAATAAACTTCATGCAGTCTTGCTGAAATGGGACACTTTATGCTGTTTTGTCATGTAGCTTAAAATGGGAAAGCTATTCTTGACCTTACTCGTCCTTGACAAGTTCCAGAGAGTGTTGAAGGAATCAGCACCAGCGAGAAAGACAATTTGTTCGACTCTGGAGACAACACTGCCTTCATCAGTGCAGAGTAACTTCTTCCTTAGGATTTCAGTTACCTGAACGGGAACTAATAAAAAATGGACACACTTCTCCGGCAGGTGCAGCAAGTTACTTGTCACAGTGTGACATCTGATGTAAATGCAAAAACGGAGGCCCTATTTATTGGTATAAGATGGAGGTGGGATGCGGGGAATTTAGAAACGTATGAGATCTAGAAATAAATGGCATTCCAATTTATCCTTACCAGATAGCATTATGCTCTCCGTGATTGGAAACAAAAAAAGTTTGGAAGCAAAGAAAATAATGTTTTTAAAGCATTGGCCCAATTCTCTTCGGCACTGAAAAGAAAAGAAGGAAAAAAGTCACATTTATCAGCATATGCATGAATGTGTCTGTATAAACACATTTGCGTATGTGAACATAGTTCTGTGCCTTTAAAGGCAATTTTCCCCCTGTTCCAAAATCATTACAGCTCTATTACATGTGATAATTCAGCTGCTCTTTTTCAGAAACCAAATTTTAAAAAAATCCTCTAAATACTCCTGGCAGAAGAGAACTATGTGTCCTGTCAGAACGTCCTTCTGTGTTTCAAGACATGGTTCCTCTCAGTATTGCTTCTTACAAACAAGACAGGGTAAGCCAAGATGCTCTCTTCAGAAGAATCTGCATCTACAGGTGAAGAATACCGAGTCAGGCATCGGGTGGGGTGTGGAATTTATGTATAGCTTTTGCTTTCACAGTAACTTGTGCTGCGTTGAAGATCTCCGGACACATATGACTTGAATGAAAGTAGCGTTGCACATATTTGAGGTTTGGAGTGACACAGTCAACTAACCATTCATACGGATAATTTCCGTGGCTAGGACACAGCAGTGTTATTCCACACAGCTCCCCGACCTCATGAGGTTTGCATATGATACGAACGATCACCATACGCCATCCTCGATTATTTCCTGCAATTTGAGGTTCTTGAATGTGCCAGGTCTCTCTGGGGTAAAGGAATTTGATCTCAAGCAGGAATGGATACAGAAGGTTAGCAAGATGCCTCCTTTAAGCGGAGTTCATGGAGCCCAGCCTTTCTAGCCTGAAATTCTAAAAGCCCGGGGGCCTGGGTGGCTCGGCCGGTTAAACGTTCGACTTTTGATTTGGGCGCAGGTCATGAACTCAACGTTCGTGAGTTCGAGCCCCACGTTGGGCTCTGTGCTGGCAGCGTGGAGCCTGATTAACATTCTCTCTCTCTTTTTCTCTTCCCTTCCCCTGCTCACTCTCTCTCTCTCTCTCTCTTTGGGTCAAAAGTAAAGAAATAAGCCTTTTTAAAAAAATGATGTGAAATTCTAAAAAAAACATATCTTGGATTTGGTTTCCTCAACCAGCCACATTTTGAGCACTGGAATAAGCCACTGTGTGCGTCAATTTGTCAAATTTCAAATCCATGCGATCTGAAGATGAATAGTGCTTATCTCAAATAAAATATTCCATAATAAACATAATAACTTTTATGAAGACTTTAATTCTTTGGAGGAAAAGATACTTCTATTTGCATTCATATATATTACTTTTTACCATTGTCCTCTCAGTCGCTCCAAGGAAGTGATCGAGATCTGATAACGTCTGAGTTCTTCAGTCTTCTGATTATTTCTGCAGCAGGAATATTTGATAAACACCCACTGAATGTCCAGAACACCAGGTATCACATGGTAGAGTGGGATTTATTTATGTTTGTACTGTCCTGGGTTCTCAAGGTGGTGGAAATACTTCAAACAGATAATAAAATGAATTATTCTTCTCTCTAACTTAGAGTACATCTAGGATAGGCGAGAACTCAGGAGGGGTGATGGGAACGGTAATTCACAATTCAAAACGTGACACTTAACAGTACCTTTAGCTGGTCCCGTTATTGAAAATTATTCCTCTTGTAGAGTAACCATTGCACGTGATGTAAGATAGCATCACATAATCTTTAGAAATGCCTTTCTACCTATCCTGGCATTGAGGACTAAATCTCAAAGCCCTGGAGAAGTGGACACCACGTAGCCAATATTCTAAAGAGGAACATGCCTGAAGTGAGGGCCAGATACCTCTCTTGCGGCTTGATAACACTACCCCCAGTCCAGTCTCTGCCTTTTCCGACTGCATAAGGTTAAGAATACGAGGGATCTTCATATCTGGGAGGCATTAACTGAGGAGTGCCAGGGCTTTCCTTCTGATCCTTACAAAGGGATGCCAACTGTCCCACCCACATCTAGTGGGTGGAAAATCACTTATAAGTATGGAGGATTTCTGCAAAATGAATGTTTATCTCCTTCCCACAGTGCATACCAGTTTAGGTAGTGACCTTGTTCATTCTTTCTGCACTTACCTGATGTGAAGGAAACAAATCCAGAGAGAGATACCCGAGCACATAGAGGGACCAGCAGTGAAGCTGATGACCCTTGCGTCTTTTGTTTCGCCACAGATGGCTGGGTACCCTGTGGAGTGCCACAGACACTCTAGCAGATGGCTTCGCATCCACTCGCTGGTTGTTGACTCACCCCCAGGGATGGCCAGCTGGGGAACTGCCCGCGTGACCCCGAGGTTGTGAGTGACCACGCTGAAGGACAGGAACAGAGGGCTGGGTGGGGTCAGACTCATAGAAAGTCTCACCCAGAAGCATGCTTAAGATCACTTTGCAGGAACAGCCAGGCTGGAGATATGAGTACTGAATTCAACTAGAGTGGACTTTTAGTAGCTCAGCAACGTAAGAAAACTGCTAAACGTGGCCCAAGAAATAGGCGCGAGAGAGAGAGAGGGAAGGGAGAGAAAAAGGAAATTCTTTGTAACTCATTAGAGATAGTGGTTAGGAAAAACAAAAGGGCCCCATGTTCCCTTCCCCTGAACCCCATTTTCAAGGCACATAGTAAACTGCTATTGAGGAGCGAGCTACAGCTAGGACCCCTCGAAACACGAGTCATGGGGCCATTAACTCCTCTTTAGTTATTTTGATGTCCCAATGTCCTGGTGCCTGCCCTAAATTCCAACGTCTCCTTAATGTACATGAGTGTTTTTAGAGATGTAAAATGATAAAATGACTGACTTACACAATACCAACCAACACACTGATTTTATAACCCATTTTGCTAAAATATTATGTTTGCTTCCAGGCAACTCAAAAATTGAGAACAGATTTCTGCCAAAGCGGGGCCTGAACCATAGTGATGTCACTTGCTCTCTGATCCCTACTACAACATTCAGAGATTTCACAGCTGAACACTCTCCACCATCTGCCTCCCTTGTCCCTGGAGTCCAAAAGTTGTGTATCTCTCCCTGTGGCAAACCGGTTTGAAACAGAATCAGGATGCCAGGGGCGAGGTGGAGGGATAGAAGGAGAGGGAAAGTGAGCATGCCAATTGCTATTAAATAAATTAGAAACTGTCGAGAAAGGGAGTTTTGACCACGATGTGATTACACTTACCACTGGAATGTCTTTACAGGGTATATTCGAGAACATATTTTTGCTTCACGTTCGCGTAAAAAATCTGGCCTGTCCTCTGTCACTATCAAGTGAGGAGAGGAAAGCAGGAGAGGAGAATAACAAGGGAAAGCCTGCAATTAGTAGGCGACCGGGACTTAAAAAATGTCTGGTTGTCTTCCCCAGTCAGCAAATAGTAGACAGTAAAATGACCACACAGAGTATGTTCACACACAGAGGCTTTACGATGACGGCGCATTCCTACTTAGCTTGTTGCTCCCACAAAGCAAATATGCCAGCCCTCACACATGAATAATTTGATTAAACATGATCAGCCAAATTGCTTGTTTTCTGCAAATAAGAGTCATTCAATTCTCTCAGATTGAAACCCAGCTTATTTTACTTGTTCGCTCTTCAAAAAGAAAGAAAACGATAAAAAAAAGAAACCCTAACATGTTATTCATGTACTTCAAATATATTTTTGTTTATGGCATACACATGTGCTATAAATTATTTAAAACCTTAGCACTCGAAACCTCGTCCTCCGAATATGATTTTTGACAGTAATATTGGGTGGGAAAGTGGTCATTTCCCATTTCTAATGTTATGGAAATTCTTGTAAGGAACATGCCTATTTGTGTAAATAAAACAAGATGCCATTCTCAGAACCTGACTCCTCTTTATGGCTGAGGAAATTAACCGCAGATTTGGGAGTTCCAAAGAGAAGAGTGGGCTAATGATAACCGATCTGGCTTGTGAGCGAATTACCTGATCTGTGTAGACAGATGCAGCTGGAAAGCTGTGAAAATCAAGAATTTGGGCTAATGTGGTAACACAAAAAAAGATGGAGTTTGCATGTTCAAGAGTCTCAAAATAGACATAGGGTTTTAGTCAAGCATGACCAAACTCTTCACCAGGCACATCTGACTTACAGCATCGCTGTCATGGCCTCCTGGTATAACATGGAAACATTGATCCGTTCCCCGGTTCCACGCATCCCCCCCCCCCGATTTACAAAGCAATTTCCGCTAACTGCACCCCTGTGTTCAATACGAGGGCGGGCAGGAAATGGCACACAGTGTCAACCAAAATGTCTTTACTACAGTTGCCAGCCCGTATTGCTACCGGAAACATGGCGAACAGAGACAAGTCTACAGATAGTTCAACCAACCAAGGCTTCCATCTGCTGAGATTTGCAGTGACAAATACTAGGCAGAAGTGGGTGGCACGTGGATGGTGAATTCTGCAAACGTACACATTTTAATTTCAAAATAATAAAATAAAATTCATCATAGGCTTCAAGTTAATCTTTTTCCCCCTAAACATGTCTGCATATTAACATTCCTGCGGTTAAGAGGCAGTGCAGATTTTCTCACATTCACTTACCTGACCAATTAGGTCCAACTCCTAGGTCATTAACGCTTTTAAGAACATATATATTTTATATATGACCCGATAAATTATTTTGCTTGGGGATTTTCTGAAATGTTGCTAGAAAACATTTTCTTGTTCCTTAATTGTACCACAACCAAAATTTGGTTATAACCAAATATACTTACAACCACACTACCTCTTCAGGGATAAATAATCGAGAAAATTTCCTGAGAAAGTGAGAGGCACAAAGTGTAACAGTTAATAGCGTGACGCCTGCAGCCAGGGATCTGCCACTTGACCACAGTTAAGTTTTCCTGGCTTTGTTCTGCCTCAGTTTCCTCAGTTGGAAAATGGGATAATAGTGTACCTATTGTGAAGAAGGCTCAAGAAGTTAAGAAGAATAGGGGAGCCTGGGTGGCTCAGTCGGTTAAGCGTCCGTCTGACTTTGGCTCAGGTCATGATCTCATAGCTCGTGAGTTCGAGCCCTGTGTTGGGCTCTGTGCTGACAGCTCAGAGCCTGGAGCCTGCTTCCGATTCTGTGTCTCCCTCTCTCTCTGCCCCTCCCCTGTTCATGCTCTGTCTCTCTCTGTCTCAAAAATAAATAAACGTTAAAAAAATAAAAAAAAGAAGAATAAATAATTCCTATTTGTGAGGAACTTGGAACAACACTCGACATCTAGTTAAGGGCTATGGAAGTGCTTGTTGAATCATTACACGGGGCTCAGTAAATGTTTATCGAACAGCTAAGTGGTTCACTTTTTTAGATAAATACTATTTAAAAGTGAGGAAAAAATAAGTGGTTAAATATTAATCATCATCATGCTCATAATTTAATCAATAATAAATAAGTGAGTGAAATAAATAATGATATGGCAATACATTTTATCAGTCCTTTTTTTTTTTTTTTTAAATTTCTTTATTTTGAGAGAGAGCAGGAGAGGAGGGACAGAGAGAAAATCCCAAGCAGGCTCTGCGCGCTGCGCTGAACCCAACGTGGGACTCGATCTCACAACTGTGAGACGATGACCTGTGTCAAAATCAAAAGTTGGGCGCTTAACGAACTGAGCCCCTCCCCCCCCTCCCCCCTCCCCCCCCCCCCCCCAGCACCGTTATCGGTACTTTCGGTACTTTCTTCAATAAAGCATAGGGTTTATTGAGCCACACATGCAGACATAGGCCCTTCTGGTTGTCGGACAGGGGGTGGGGGGGGAGCCGAGAACCCACACGATCACTGCCTCAGAATGCTTACCCTGCATCTTTGTTTCTGTGGCACATTGCTACTCGGCCTGCTGTCCTTCATATATTCATTGATGTGGTTAAGCTACATCTACCAAACTGTAATATTGCTATTTCCATAAAGACTTTCTTTTTAATTCTCCCAGACCAAGACATCGTTTTACTACATCACTTCATTTGGAACACTGTTTGTAGGGGAAAGAGGCTGTGAATGAACCCTGTTACTGCTGTTGTTACCGTTAAGGGCACTTACTCACCCTAGAGTGAATTTACATTGCGAACATTGAGGTTCGCAACATATCGACCAAGCAAAAATTTCTCCTGGCTACGTGTTGAGCACTTTTCAATATTGGATACTTTTCCCCATTTGTTCCTGCTTTCCTCTAAAGTTACGATGGCCTAAAAATACACCAAGATTACTGTCAGCGGTGCAAAGGGCGTTAAATGCAAATAAGGCTATTTTTAGGTCATAAAAAGAGCAAAGGTGAGGAGGAAGCCTTTTTCTGAAGTTTAAGGGAAGGCAGCATAGGAAAATATGTGAAATTAATCACATTGGCTTTTGGAGCATAGCGTTTGGGGCTTGAATGCCAACATTACTCCGAGAGCTTGAGCTTTGAGCTTTTATTTCCCCATCTGTAAAATGGCAATAAAAACACCCGTGACACAGGAATATTGAGGAGATTAAGAGCTGCTCATGTAGAGACTGGCACACAAACAGAGTTCCTCTTTAGCTAGCTGTTAAATTAATCAAGACATCCAATCAGCAGTTATAAGCCCCTTGAGGACAAGTACCACATACTCCACTAAACATACGGAGCACTCAATAAAATAATCATTGATTGGCAGGCAAGGCAAACATCTGCTTCCAAAGAGACTACAGAATAAATCCACTGGACGTATAGATAGTTCATGAAGTAGAGCTTTGCCTGAGCAGTGTCAGCAGCAGGCATAGAGCTGTTGAACAGCGATCTTAGTCACAGGATGGAATCACTTCGCTTCATCGGGATTAGTATTCACTATTGATTTTATGTGCTCTGGAAAGAAAGTGATGGCTGTCAATTTGCAACAACACACAAATTGGGATAGGATGATCAATGTCTTGTAAACTCTTTCTCTGAATCTGTGACTATTCCCAGTATCCGCTAATAAAATTTGTTTTAATCTCCAAAGAATTTCCTAAGCTTCAGGTAGTCCAAGCAATTCCGTGTTTTAAAAATTTTCTTTTAAAGTTTGTTTATTTTGAGGGAGAGCCAGTGCAAGTGGGGTAGAGAGAGAGAGGAGAGAGAGAGGAAAGCAGAGAGAGAGAGAGAGAGAGAGAGAGAGAGAGAGAATCCCAAGCAGGCTCTGTCTGTACCGTCAGCACAGACCTCGATGCTGTACTCAAACTCAGGAACCGTGAGATTAGGACCCGAGCTGAAATCAAGAGTCAGATGCTCAACTGACTGAGCCACCCAGGCACCATACAAGCAATTCTCATTAGCAATATAATTTGCTGTGTTTTTTTTTTTTTTCCTCGTCTTAAAAAAAGTAAATTCCCATATTGTGAAAGCCAGGACTGGGTACCAGAGATCTCTGATTCTTGGCTTATTTGGAATTGCACAAAGTTCAAACTGGTTGGGCAACATCATGCTTTAATAGATGTATCCTATAGAGCAAAGTGTGTTTGTTTTATGTAAATGGAATGCATTTGCTATTTTCTGTCCCTTCCATTTGCAGAGCTGGACACAAGTTGAACACTATGTATATATTTCTAATTGGGGATTCCATTTTCGTTCTCTAACAAGCTGTTGTACAGAAAGTGAGTCATGGCAAGAAGCTTTGCTTACCCTGCGGGAACAGGATTTGGAAATCTAAAAGGCTAAAGATGTGAAGTGGCCAGATGTGAGAAAAGTTCTCTTCTGTCATTTTCTCTCTTCCTCTCTCTCTGTCTCTCTCTCTCTCTCCTTCATTAAAATCACCTGAAATCACATTTATAAACCTTAGAGAATGACTAAATACAGGTATCAAATATTGTCAGTTTTCTCTTTCTGGATGTTTCTTGGGAAATTATAATGCTGGGCATACAGCTGGGAAAATGCAACCTCTGTGGCACTCAATTTTATGACACATTTTTGGGGTCTGGCTCTTAGAATTAAATCCATACTACTATTTATTTAATTCTCAGAAAAGTAATATTTAAAGTCCTCTATAGTATTTTTGTTGCTGTATTCATTCATTTTCTGAAATCTTGCTTTCTTCAGTGTAGAGTACAGGATGCTCATCATTGGAATCTCTATCCAGTTTGCTCTTCAAACAATGTTTGGTGACAAAAAGTGAGTTTAGATAAAATAATAGGAACAAATTGAACTTATTCAAGTAAACATGAGAGCTGCCTACCAGCATCTCCGAGAACTGTAGGAACAGTTTATTGATTAACGATTTGGTAAAAATTTTGAGAACAACTTAGATAAAGCTTCCAAGTTAAAAAAAAATTAGTTTTACAATAAAAACATGGAGAATTTGATTAAAAAGTGGTCAAAAGATCTGTATACCTCAACAAGGAAGATACACAGTTAACAAAGGAGCCTGTGAAAGTAGGCTTGACATCATATGTCAGTAGGGAAATGCAAATCAAAATAACAAGATAGCACTACACCGTTCTTAGAATGGCCAAAATCCTCCACTCTGATGACACAAAATGCTGCTCAGAACGAAGGGCAAAAAGAAATCTCAGTCGCTGCTAATGGGGATGCAAAATCATACAACCACTTTGGAAGACAGTTTGGCAATGTCCTACGAAACTAACAATACTCTTACTACACGATCCATAAATTGTGCCCTTTGGTATTTTACCCGAATGAGCTGAAAACTTACGTCTGCACAACAACCTGCTACAAACAGATGTGTATGGCCGCTTTATTCGTCGCTGCCAAAACTCGGAATCCACCAAAATGCCCTTCGGTAGGTAAATAAATGCCCTTCGGTAGGTGCATCCAGACAATGGAACGTTATTCAGCAGTGCAAAGAAAAGAGCTGGTGAGCCATGAAAAGACTTGGAGGAACCATAAATGCATATCCCCAAGTGGGAGGTGTCAGTCTGCAGAGGCTACGTATCGTGTCACTCACTCCAGGTATCCCGCATTCTGGAAAAGGCAAAACTATGGAGCTGGTAAGGACAGAAGTGTTTGCCAAGAGTCATGGGAAGAAAGGGGTGAATAGATGGAGAATGGGGAATTTGTAGAGCAGTGAAACTATTCTGTCTGATACTATAATGAGGGATCCAGGTCACTGTATAATTTTTAAAAACCCATAAAATGTACAACATCAAGAGTAAATCTTAATGTAAGCTACACGCTTTGGGTGATTATGAGGTATCATTATAGGCTTCTCTATGTCTAAAAATAGTGTATTTAAAAAAATTATTAAGACTCAATCTCGGGGCGCTTAGGTGGCTCCGTCGGTTGAGCGTCTGACTTCGCTCAAGTCATGATCTCACAGTTGGTGAGTCCGAGCCCCGCGTCGGGCTCTGTGCTGACAGTTTGGAGCCTGGAGCCTGCTTCGGATTCTGTGTCTCCCTCTCTCTGGCCCTCCCCCGCTTGTGCTTTGTCTCTCAAAAATAAGTAAACATTAAAAAAATTTTTTAAAAGGACTCAATCTAAAATAATTTATATAAGACAATAGAAAGAATGGAAGTTCTAAACATGATGCTGGATATTTCAGGATCCCAAAGCTCTTGCAAATAGATATAATAAATTATATATCTACTTAATTTAACCAAGTTAAATATTCATTCATATCCTGATTTATTATCAAAATATTTATTTATGCCTACTTGTAGAGAATCAAATAAGATACTCTGTCTGCCTTCTAGGACCTTCCTTATAGTATTAGGGTAGAAACTGACCATCAAGTAGTCAGAAAGTGCCACAACTTTTATTTTAAATGCAAATATCATTATGAAAATGTAATGGGGAATTTTCATATAGAATCTATCAGAATTTATCAGAATCAGGCATCAGGGAACATCACCTAGAGGTTGTGACACAGCTGGCTTGTGACCAGTAAGAGGAAACCGCCACAGAAAGGAAATTCCAACGAGCGCCTCACTCCTGAATGGTAAGTATATATACCCATGACCATCTTGATTGGGAGACCCCAGCTAGCAGAGCCTTATTCCTTATTTGGCTCTGTATATTCCTTTCCCACAGTGTGTGTGTGTGTGTGTGTGTGTGTGTGTGTGGTTGTGTGTTTAAATTTCCGGAATAATTCTTCAAAGAAGCAATGAAGGACCCCTTTTCCTTCATCGGTCCTCAAGGTGAGGACCTTTTGTAAATTCTACACTTTACAACCAGGCAAGAGTTAGAGGTCAAGTTTGAACTGGACTTACACTTCTACAAACGTATCTGGGGGAAGCTAGTCATCAATGCAGACCTTGCAAAGGATTTTGATCAGCTGGATTAAAATCACCTAGACAGATACTGTTTCTTGGACCAATGGTTGGTCTGAATGTCATTGAAACACTCAGTGAATGATCATGCAAAGTTGGGCAAAGGCCAGATGGTTGCTTAGTGTCTCTTTTGAACTATGAAATGAGCACCTTAGAAAGACCAAAGTCATCTTTTCAAATATCTGGCCTGAATTATTTCCATTAATATAAATGGTATACCTGGGGTGGAAGCGGGGGTTAATAAGTGTTCCTACGTGCTCAGACACCATGTTGACCCAAACACTCTCTTTTATTTCTGTAATGTCTGGTGCCAAGATACCTTTTACAGCATTCATATTTAACTTATTGACATTCCCATTTCTCTTATATCTCCTATTTTCCTTGAGACATACTTCATCCGCTGATGCCAGAGTAACTAAGCTACACATTGTTTTCTCATAGTAAACCTGAGGCTTTATGAGTAATGTATAAAAGGAGAACATTCTAGCTTATTTGTTTTGATTTGATTCTCAGTTCTTTTGAAATATGGAAACACTCTTTCCTCCACTCCATTATTTCCATCTTTTATGTGTAGAGCAACATGTGTTTAGATTATAATATACGATGGCAGATAAATATGCTATTATCCAAAGTTTTGCATAATTAGTTTAAGTATAATACGTTCACTTTTGAAAATGTCCATACTTAATGTAAGTGCATGAGGCTGCCAGCATATTCTGCACCCCCCCCACCCCCGAGGGGTTGAAGCCCTGCGTTGCATCCCATCTCAGACACATAATTAGTTATAGCAGGTATATTATAGTGGTCTCACAGCCGACATCACCAAAATCTTCTTTAAACATCATTTTAGCAAAGTAAACCCAGGAAATTCTGCTCACCTTACTTAAATGCTTGTAACTTTAGTATTTTTACAATTCTTTCAGGCTTAGCACAGATGGGATTTTTCAAATGAAAACCAGATGAAAGTAAACAGCAATCTCACCCTCAAAACCTTAAGGTAGGAAGACGCAGGCCTAGCTCTGTGCTGTAATAAGATCCGTTTTTGCAGTGAAAGTATGTTTCCAATAACTGCACAGTTACCTTTCATTAGAGACGCGAATCAGCATTTTATTTTTCCTTTTATAATTTGACATGGTAAAAGGAGAAGTGGGCTTTCAAATCTCTAATCCGTGTCAACCTGAGATGAAAGTTTTTAGCACTCTGCCTCTGTGGGGTATTTGGATTTGTAGTTCATTTTACAAATCCTGTTTAACATACAATTAAATAATAACGTAAATATGTGACATAATCTCCCCTGCTACAAACTTGCACTGACCCTGGTGATTTCCTCCCCCTGGGGTTTTAAATTTGATTTCTATTGCCCTACCTTACTGCAACATATATCCGTGTCTTCCTCAGTTGCAATTGACTAGTCATTCAATGTGTATCCTCTTTAAAATGTATTTGCAGTAATTCCCACTGCAGTACAAAGAGCCCTTGATTAGAAAGGAGTCATCCTAACTCTGTGGCCAATTTCTTTTGGATTTATTTTTATTTTTTAACTATACACCTAGATCATCTCCAAAGTAGCTTCCAAAATTAGTGCACATTGAAGTCATTTGAGAAGTTTTACAATTTTTTTAATGTTTATTTATTTTTGAGAGAGAGAGAGAGAGAGAGAGAGAACAAGAGGGGGAGGGGCAGAGACAGAAGGAGACACAGAATCTGAAGCAGGCTCCAGGTTCTGAGCTGTCAGCACAGAGCTCCATGCGGGGTTTGAACTCAAGAGCTGTGAGATCATGACCTGAGCTGAAGTCGGACGCTTAACCATCTGACTCACCCAGGCACCCCATCATTTGAGAAGCATTAAAGCTTGGGAGCCCCTTGTGTAAATGATCCTGTTTACCTGGTATAGGACTGGAACATGGACATTTGAAGTTTAAAAAAATGTTTTCATTGGGGCTCCTGGGTGGCTCAGTTGGTTGAGCATCGACTCTTGGTTTTGGTTCAAGTCATGATCTCACGGTTCATGGCATTGAGCCCTGCATCGGGCTCTGTGCTGACAGTGGGGAGCCTGACTGAGATTCTCTATCTCTCCCTCTCTCTCTGTCTCTTTCTCCCCAACAGATAACCATAAAAAGTAAAGTAAAAAAAAATCTTCATTTATTTTAATATAAGCCTAGGTTGGAGATCACTGTCCTAGGACCCAGATTCTCCCTCATTAAGGGGATTTGTCCTTGTGGGGTAACTGTTAGGGTGCTGTAACATCTCCAGGAAAGGAAAGGAATTTAAGACTAGAAGGAATGTAAGTTCTCTTGCAGACACACACCCAGATCTTGGGAGAAATCCTTACCAGTAATAAGTGACCTTAGCATTATATCCCAGTTCTAAGAGTAGACACGTTCTAAGAGTAGCATTATATCCCAGTTCTAAGTGAACCAAAGACACGCTTTCTCTGAAGCTACTCTGAGTGTCTCTACATCGTAGTCATCTCATCTTTCATTGAATACAACCTGTCTCAAAATCAGAGGCTCATGTGCCTTGATTCTATCAGCCCTGCATGTGATGGGACAGTTAGAGCTGGCCTCCAATGTGGTGACTATTTAAAAACAATAATATGGAAGTATAACCTACTGGATACGTACAGAATGGTTCCTCTCTCTGGGGTGTTCATATTTCTCTCTTTTAGGTGTTCTTCTTTCCTTCCTTCCATACATGGAGGAATTGAGGACTGAATCAGTTAGCCAGGCAAGACCAGAGAGATAGTGCTGATTTTGTTTCAAATCATTTCAGAAAATTTAAGCAGGAAGAAAACACGCTTCCCAAATTAGAAATGTTGTTATACATCCCTGCGTTTTCTTGACTGATTATTCCACCCAGTGGTCTTTTGCCCGTATAATAGAAAAATAAAATAATATTCAGAATAAAGTGTCATGTTTTATTCTTAATAGCGCACAAAATATTTGTATTACCAATAATAAGAAAGTCTTCTTCACTAATATAGATGATATACATTTTAAGAACTCTGCATAGAAAAATCAGCGGTAGTGTATCTTTTATATATTTTCATGATCCCAATGAAATAATGTGCCGCTAAATATTGCAAGTTATAATTCCAGTCAATCGCCCTTCCAAATGTGTTCTCTCTCTCTTTTCCTCCTGTGACTTCTTTCATTCAAAATAAAAAAGTAACTAAAAAAATTAATTTGGAACCCTTTGATATCTATTTTCATAAAAGTCCTTGAAAAGAGCAAAGAAATGATTGGCTTTATAGATTCAGAGCTAGGAAACCTGGGACTGTGATAACTTGCGTTCCTTTTAATTACTCGGATACAAAAGCAGGGCTAAGAGGTTCAGGAAAGTTCTAGGCAAACAGCAAATATAATTAAAAGGCAAGTTGATAGATAGAAATAAAATATGGGAATATAATGTGTTTAATGTACCATGGCTAACAGACTGACTATAGAAGAGATTTGAAACCAGTGGAAAAATATGTAAATAACCTGGAGGAAGAAATACAGCTTCACCTTGAAAGGATTTATGGTGGAGACTGATAGTAAAAGTTACTATCATATGGGGTCATATTTAAACATAGGAAACATGTCAAGAAAAATCTGTGACAGGCAGAGAATGAAAAAATAAATAAATGAAATAAGAGGACATTTGGAAAAGTTATAGTCCCTTTTACATTTCAAAAAGAGACATTCACAGAACATGTGTTCCTATCAAGGAGAAACGGGATTGGGGGGAAAGGCATAAGATTTAGAGTCACAAATTTAGCGTGAATTCTTATCTGTCACTTAGTGCATGATACAAAGCGTATTACACCCCCATTTATAAAAGTGCAATTATAATCTGCTGTTGTCATAGGTGTTATGGTAACAAATACTAGAACCATACGTAAAGTGCATTGCAAAATACAGTGGTGCTTTCAAGTAGATGTAGAACCTTACAACTCAAAGTGAGATTCTTTTTTTCTTTAATGTTTATTTATTTTGAGAGAGAGAGAGAGCGAGAGAGAGAGAGAGAGAGAGAGCACATATGAGCAGGGAAAGGGGTGAGACAGAGGGAGAAAGAGAATCCCAAGCAGGCTGTGCACGGACAGTGCAGACTCAAGGCTCCATCACATGAACACCATGAAATCATGATAGGAGCCAAAACCAAGAGTCGGATGCTTAATCAACGGAGCGACCCAGGGGCCCTCAAAGTGAGATTCTGGATCTTGACGAGATTGCCTAGTTGATCAGTATTTTCTTTTCTTTCTTCTTTTTTCTTATTTTTGAGAGAGAGAGAGAGAGAGAGAGAAATGGGGGCTGGAGGGAAAAGGAGAGAGAGAGACTCTTAAGTAGTTTCCATCCCCAGTATGAAGCCCCACGCAGGGCTCTATCTCATGACTTGAGCCAAAATCAAGAGCTAGACACTTAACCTACTGGGCCACCCAAATGCCCCTGATCAATATTTCATATGCATATTCAATGTGGAGACACACTGGTCCAAAAGGGGTGGAGACTGCGTAACGGGAGACCTCCTTAATCTTGCAGAGTTGACTTCAATTTACACTGATAACACTTGAGCGAAATGCCCCAAGTCCCTGAATCCTCTTTCTTCTCATATAAAAGCTATGAGAGGGAACCCTTCTGGAGGTTCTCTGACGTGCTCCCATGACATCTGTGTGTGATTTGTGTGTTGAGCAATTAATTGTGAGGCAAATCTCAAATTAATCATGACCGACAGGAGTTAAATCATGCTACTGATTCGTGATTCACTACATGTCTGTTTGGAGTAATTTCTACAGTCTTATTCTCATTGTCCTGTCATCTGGCATGCTTCCCTGAAAGTAAATGTTGAGGATTGCCTATATCCTACAGCATACCTGCCCATGTGTACTAAAATGTGAGTTGTGTTAAATGTCATCGATCCCAAGTGTACTGATAGAAAAAGAATGGCCAAGGGGCACCTGGGTGGCTCCGTCGGTTGAGCATCTGACTTCACCTTCGTCATGATCTTGTAGTTCGTGGGTGCGAGCCCTCTATTTTCTTCTTGAATATCACTTTTTAATACTCTCATTATTTCGATGTCTTAGGCTCCTTTCAGTATGCAATGAATAATATATGCTTTGTAAATCATGAGCAGGGCTTTGTCCCTCACAGTGAGAGCTGCTATCCATGCAACTTCGTAACCTAGAGAAAGAAGGCCCTTACCAGTTAGCCTCGTACATGACGAGTCAAACATCGGCAATTCCGCAGGGCCAGCTAGGTTATTCTGAACACCCCTAATCCAAGTCTGCTAACTTTCATCCAGGCTAGCTAGAGCTTTCCGATAACTCGAAAGATGGGGATTCAATCATTTTTAAACAACGTGTTGAGGTTTAACTTGCATACTATAAAGTTTACCTATTTAAAGTGCAGAATTCACAGATTGCTAGCATGTTTACAGGGTTACAGCCATCATCATAATCTAATTTTAGAACATTTTCATCATCCCCCCAAAGCAGTCTTGTACCCATTAGCAATCACTTCCTACACCATCTCCCAGCCCTAGGCAACCACTAATGTACTTTCTGTCTCTATAGATTTGCTTATAATATTTGATAAATGATTGAACTAGTCCAGAAAACAAAGTCTTTTTTTTCCCTCCAAATTGCTCACCATGTGATCTCTAGCATCTCAGTATGAAGTTATTCATTTTGTAATAGGGTCTGGAGTGTTAGCAATTGAAGTTTGTTTTGTAGTATTGGAATATTTTTCAAAGCCCAATTAGCCATTCTCAGATTATTCAGACCTATTATATTTTGCTTTCTGCTCTATTTCTTTCTATATTTTAGCAGTGAGAGTAAGGGTATAGTAGCAACACCAAGAACTCATGAGTTATCAATGACTTGACTTCTTTCCCATCTCTCATTTTTTATTTAGTACTATGTACCTCTGAGACTTTCAGAAAATGAACAGCCAACAGTGGGTCTTCCATTGACCAGGCTAGTAGTCTCCTAGATCCCGGAGCTACAATTGGTAACTGAGGAGACATCACTCCCCAGTCATACACACTGCCAACCCTTGCCAGATTATAATTATAGAGCCTTTCTGCTTGGTATGGATAGGCATCACGATGGTATGGCACTAAATAATCCCATCAGAGTTTAAGTGAGTATAAACAGATACTGATTTGGGGAAGGGGGGTCACACTGATATAACTAATTTCTTATGGAACTAATAAATTAATTTCAATATTAAAGAACAATTTAGAAGGATCACTCTGACTCTAACAATGAATAAAATTTATTGGGTACCCATTGTGGACATCTGGGAATATTTGATTAAAAGTCATAGAAATAGATTAAAACAACAACAACAACAATGGAGGCTTGTTTGTTTGTTTGAATTTATTTTATTTTTTAGGGGCTCATTTATTGAAAGAAGTTGCTTCATACAATTGATGTATAAGGTCCCAGAGTGGGGAGACACTAGGCAAACTGGAAATCTTGGAGTGAGGAATTCATGGAGGGTATCTGTAGGGTGCAGTAGTCAGGATGAATACATTACAATACAGTCTGTGTGGTTTCTGCTTATGAGTCAAATTGCAGGGAGAGAGTGACTGACTAGCTTAGCTCTGGTCACCTGCCCCCCTTCCAGCCAGTTTTGGTTGTAGCACCTAGGGATCACTAAGACTGTATTTAAGACAGGTGGTGAGGATATTCCCCAAAGCCAAAATGGGGTGCTGATTCTGCAACCAGAGGAAGTAAATGTCCGACTATTAACAGCCAACATACTATTTATTTTTCAAAATTTTCCATAGTAGTTACTCTGATCTGGGCACGGTTCCAATCGCTTTACAATTAGTTAGTTACCAAATCCTCAGAATCATCCAATGTGGGAGGCATTCTTCAAATCAACTCATAAGTGCACGGTGGTAAAGTAACTTTCCTGATCTCACATAGCTAATAACAGAAAGTAAGGTAAGATTTGAAAAAAAGTCCAGCTCCCAAGTCCTTGTTCACAATCTCCACTATGCCTGCTGTCCCTGAGCGTGATGATTTGGAAATATTTCATTGCTTTTCATAAGAACCCCATGGGATGAATCCCTATTTTGGAAATGAGGAAACTCAGATTGTAGCACCCTTATATCCACTTATTTTACTGCTTTCTTTACTTTCTGTTGGTGGGCATTTACATTATATTAATGACTTAGACGCCATCTGGGTGTTTAAAGCTGACTTCAAATCTCTAACGCTGTGTTGTTGTTGCTGTTGTTTTTCCCAAATAACATCTAAAGGCAGTCTTTTCCTTTTACAATTATGTGCATTCCTTTCAATAAGAAGGCAAATACCAAATCTTTGCAGAATGCTAGGTGAATAATACAGACTCTAAAAAAGCTGAATCAAGATGCCTTCTGTCTCTTGTCTCTCATTTTCCCTTTTTCCAATCTGCCTGCACTTCTACAAAACAGCATTTTTCTCATTCTGAGCATGCTGGGGCTTAATTCCCAAATAGATTGGTCGAATCACTGGTGGATCTAAGCCCTTTCTAGTGGCCAGCCTGTCCGAGATCTCAGAGAAAGAGAATTACCAATTTTCCTCTATGAATGTAACAATAATAACCTAACACTAGATTTTGTTTATATCATGTAAGTTTAAATTCTGAATGTAGACATTTAGTTCTCTGAATATTTCCAGCTTGGAGGCATCATTCTAGGACTATTTTATTAGACACAAAGTAAATTATATTTTATTTTTTAAGTGTGTTTATTTATTTTGAGGGGGGAAGGGCAGAGAGAGAGAGAGAGAGAGAGAGAGAGAGAGAGAGAGAATCCCAAGCAGGCTCTATGCTAATAGCGCAGAGCCCTATGCGGGGCTCGAACTCACGAACGATGAGATCATCAAGAGTTGGATGCTTAACTGACTGAGCCACCAGGTGCGCCCACAAATTATATTTTAAACTAATAGAAAGATGTAGGATTTGGGGAGAGGACTTTGTAACCTGCTGCTTCTGGTCAGATTTAATTCATTAAGCAGAAACGTGTCTAACGGTTACTGTACTCTCAGAATCCTTTTCTATGAGATGTGATCTTGTTTCCAGCAAGAATATAAAAGAGCTGCATTGTCCAGTCATTCTTCAAGGGCTGATGAGACATGTGACAAGTGGCATGCCATCCCAGGGAAAGACAGCCAAGGTTATGGACAATCCCATGGATACTGGCTGATTCCACTTCTCTCGAACTCAAGGTGATACTGCACCATGGTTAAGTGTAGCCTATGAAGACAGACTGCTTGAGTCCAAATTCTGCTTCCCCACTGTCTAGCTGGGTGACCATGGGCAGGTCACCTATCTTTATTTGCCCACAGGGGGTTTTGTGGGGATGAAACAAGAGCACACGTGCCTTAGAAGCTGGAAAGCAGTGGCTAGATCTGGCATCAAAAGGGTCTCAGTAGGAAACGTGAACGGATCAACAGTGCACAGCGTATCGCAATTTTTGGAAACATAAAGTAGTTTTATGTTTACACACTGAACTCGGTTTCTTTACAAATAAAGCATTATATTTGAAATAGCTCAAAAGCAGCCTTAGAACAATTGATGCCATTTTTCCTTATGTTGCCAGTAGAGAACCATTGATCTAGAGGTCTGGTGAAAGCAGCAGGTAATAGGACAAAAATAAAAAGCAAGATAGGGCCAGATAAGTAGAAAGAGTGCCGGTATTAAATCTTTTTAATCTGTCTTTGAAAATATGATCGGTTAGCCCTTCTGGAATCTGACGCCAGGACTTGTTTGAAGAAGCCACTGGATAGGCGTGGAAATGTACAAACTCTGCATAAGTGAAATCAAGGATTTCATCCATTTGTCAACATCTAAATAGCTCATATCTATTTCTACCTATTTCATCCCTGCTGGGATTTTTCAGGGTATATATAAAAAACAGTAAACAGGTAGACATTTCTAAGCACAAGCAGGGGACTTGAGTAGGCATTCAGAGGTCCGATCCTGGCTGTTATGGGCCTGCAAACCTAGCAGGAGGGCAGAGGAAGGGATGTGGACAAAGTGCAGGTCCGGGAATACTATGGATACCTAGCCAGGTGGTTTAATGTAGGGGAAAGCTTACATTTACTTCACAACTGTTCTACTGTTAAAATGCAATGTCTCATTTGTTCTGGACAGCAGCCACTTGAAGAAGGTATTACTCCCATGTTCAACATAAGGACAATGAGGCTTAGAAGTTAAGTAATTTCCTATGTGCTATGTACTGAATTGTGTGCCAGAAAAACACACATGTTGAAGTCCTAACCCTCAATGTTTATTTAGATACAGAGCTTTTAGGAGGTAATTAAGGTTAAAGGAGGCAGTTCATAAGGGTGTGGCCTTAATTCAGTAAGATCAGTAGATTTATGAGAAGATCGGTCATCCCTCTGTCTCTATCTCTCTGCCGTATGATGACAGTGAGAAGGTGGCCATCTGCAAACCAGTGAGAAGGTTCTCACCAGGAACCAAATTGATTGGCTGGCACCTTGATATTGGACTTTCCAGCCTCCAGAACTGTGAGAAAGCAAATTTCTGTTGTTAAAGCCATGCAACCTGGGATACTTTATTGTGGAAGCCTGAGCTGACTCTTGCTTTCTGATTATAAACCACTAATTGGCCAAGATTTGTGGTTCAAACCAGATACGAGCATAGAAAAAAAGCAAATTGACTTAGAACCAGAAAGCTGTAGAAGAGGCTCTTGTATTAGTAGGTTGGCTTACACAAAAGTGAAAAAGAAGGGAAGTTGGCCATTGGTTGTAGGAGAAGGTCTTTGTCCTGCCTTGAAACTGCTTTCCTTTCAAAGGGAAATAAAGTCTAGCAGATACTATTCCCCAAAATGGAGCAAGGGCTTGGGAGAGCCAAAGATGGCAACAGCGAACTTTAGTGTACAGGACTTCTAGGGAGACAGCCTACATGAGCACTTCTTTTATTTTATTAAGCACCAAGGTATTCTCATTTTAATCACACCTAGTGACCTCCCAGCTGTATCTCTGCACATAACCCTAAAGTTCTGTCAGTAAAATCAAGCCAGATATGTGTGCAGAAGGATAACATGATGCTTATACCAGATAAGAAGATGGACTGGTGGTTTTGTTCAATCATCGCTCAAGCTCTACTACCCAAAAGAGTAGAAGACGTTAGTAATATTTAATGTACATCAAATATTTCTATTTATTTACTTCTTAATCTCTATTTTCAGCAGCTGGTCATTTTGCACTCATTTGAAATTTTGGAGATATTCACCAATGTTGCTTTTGAGCCCTCGGATTCTATTTTCTGAGATGTAATCAGTGGGGTAATATCTCCTTGGTTCATTGTCATTTGGGAGTTTCTGTGGAAAGACACCATCTCTATTTACAATTTGGAGTAAGCATGGGTTTGCTCAAGAAGGAACTAAATTGGCTTTCCAGGCTCACTAGTTTGAATAATTTCTCTCTCAATCAGTCGCTTAGAGGACGTATCTGAGACCTCATAACTTTTTGGTGATAGTATAATGGCATCATTTATTTGGTATCCCCTAAATCATAATTTACCTGTTTGTCAATCTGGTGCCTCACTTTGCATAGGAATGTGATGCTGTCTATAATGCCCCTTCTTTCAAATATAAAGCTGTAAGGGTCTCTTCTACAGCATAATGAGTGAAATTTTTATTTTTATGGTTTCCAACCAAGATTGAAAGCAGCAGTGCTAAAATGCCACAGAACTGTGCTTGCAAGATTTCCAGAACAGTCTTGGCAACCAAACCATCTGGGAAGCTTGGATATGAACTTGATTACCAGCTTGAATGTGTTTGCCTTAAACAGAAGAAAACTTGGAGTTCTATCCATCAACCACAGTGATAAATAAATCTAGGGCATCAAATTCTGTGGTGTATTTAAATGGGACAAAGGCAATGGCTCAGTGGCAACAAGAATAACCAGATTGTGCTTTCATGCAAAGACTGATAATAAAATAAAACTTGCTGCATCACAACAGATAGTTCCCATATCTGTCTGTGCTCCCACCTAATTCAGTTACACAACTTCTAGATTGATTTTCCTATACCATAGCTGTAGGCATTTCTCTCATCTCTGTAAAAAGGCTTCAATTGTTTCCTGACGTCTACCAAATAAAACCGGCACTCCAGACCCTTTGCCATCTGGATCCAAACTAGTTTCAAACTACAGTATTTCACCAAACTCTCCACACTTCAAACATCACCAAACCAAAAACTGTTCATGAGTTTAAAAATATTCATTTCAATACCACTTCCGGAAATACCTATCACTTACATGTCAACCACAAACTCTTCTGACACTCAACCCAAAGCCTCCTTCAGAATATGGGGTCTCAAATGTAAAACCCTTCAGAATCCAGTTTTCATGCGTAAAAAGAAACAAGATAAGAACAGCATGAAGTTTACCTTAATTAGCTTGAGTTGCTATAATAAATACCACAGACTGGGTGGCTTAACCAACAGAAACATATTTTTTACAGTTCTCAGGGCTAGAAGATCCGAGTGTCAGCATCGTCAGGCTTTGAGGAGATCTTTCCACCTTCAAAGAGCTATCTCCTTGGGGCGCCTGGGTGGCTCAGTCGGTTGAGCGTCCGACTTCAGCTCAGGTCATGATCTCATGGTTCGTGAGTTCGAGCCCTGCGTCGGGCTCTGTGCTGATGGCTTAGAGCCTGGAGCCTGCTTCGGATTCTGTGTCTCCCTCTCTCTCTGCCCCTCTCCCACTTGTGCTCTGTCTCTCCGTCTCTCAAATATAAATAAATGTAAAAAAAAATTAAAAAAAAAGAGCCATCTCCTTGCTGTGTCCTCATATGTCAAAGAAAGACTTCTGTTGTCTGCTTCCTTTCCTAAGGGCACCAACCCCATCATGGGGTCCCCACCTTCATGATCTCATCTAAGTCTTGTTACCTGCCAAACACTCCATTTTCAGATACCACCACATTGGGGATTAGGGCTTCAACATACGGGCTGGGGTTGGAGGCACAAACATCCAGTCACTAGCAATGGTAAATGATAACCAACATGGCTTTGGTGATGGAGTTTGGTAGGAAATGATGGAGATAATGGCAAACAAGAAAGCACAGGACTCATTTAAGGAGGCTCCTATTCCTAAGTTCTTGTCAACTGCTGTCATGTATGAATGCCAGCCCAGGTGATTTTTTTTAATTAAAATTTAATTTTTAGAGCAGTTTTAGGTTCACAGCAAAACTGGGAGGAAGGTGCAGAGAAATCCCCTCCTCGTACATGCATAGACTTCCTCCCCATTATCAACATCCTTCACCAGTCATGCATTTGGTACAATTGATGAACCTCCATTGATTATTATCACCCAAAGTCCATCATTTATATTCTGATTCACTCTTGGGGTTGTGCATTCTGTAAGTTTGAACAAATGTATAATGATATGTATCCATTATTATAGTGTCATACAGAGTATTTTAACTACCCTAAAAATCCTCTGAGTTCTGCCTATTGACCCCTCACCAGCCCACAACCCCTAGCTACCACTGATCTTTATACCATCTCCATAGTTTTGCATTTTCTAGAATGCCTTATGTTTGGAAGTATATAGTATGTAGCCTTTGCAGATTTGTTTCTTTAACATAGTCATATGAATTTAAGTTTCCCCCATGCCTTTGTATAGCTTGATAGCCCATTTCTTTCTAGCACTGAATAATATTCCATTGTCTGGATGTATCACAGTTCATTTATCCATTCACGTACTGAAGGATATCTTAGTTCCTTCCAAGTTTTGGCAAGTATGAATAAAACTACTACAAACATCTGCTTTATAGCAGGTTTTTGTGCAGACGTAAGCTTTCAACTCATTTAAGTAAATACTAAGGAGTGTGATTGCTGGATTATGTGTTCAGAGTATACTTAGTTCTGTAAAAAATAGCCAAACTGTCATTTTGGTCACACAATTTTGCGTTTCTACCAGCAGCGAATGAAAGTTCCTCTTGTTCCACATCCTCATCAGTATTTGATATTATCAGTTCCAAATTTTGGTCATTCTGATTGGTATGTAGTTCTATCTCACGGCTGTTTTAATTTGTACTGCTCTGGTGACGTAGCACGAAGAGCATTTTTTTCGGATGCTTATTTGTCATTTGTACAACTTCTTTGGTGGGGTGTCTGTTAAGGTCTTCTCCCCATTTTTTAGTTGGGTTGTTTGTTTCATCTTGTTGAGTTTATAGTCTTCTTTCTATAATTTGGATAACAGTCCTTTATCAGATTTGTCCTTTGCAAAAATTTTCTTTCAGTCTGTGGCATTGTCTTTCACAGAACCAGCATTTTTATTCTTCTTAAGTTTATTCATTCATTTTTGAGAGAGAGAGAGAGAGAGAGAGAGAGAGAGAGAGAGAGCGCAGTGGAAGATCAGAGAGAGAGAGAGGGAGACACAGAATCCGAAGCAGGTTCTAGGCTCTGAGTTGTCAACACAGAGCCCCACGCGGGGCTCAAACTCATGAACCATGAGATCGTGACCTGAGCCAAAGCTGGTCACTTAACCGACTGAGTCTGCCAGATGCTCCAGAGCCAGCATTTTTAATTTTAATGAAATCCAGTTTATCATTTGTGTGTGTGTGTGTGTGTGTGTGTGTGTGTGTGTGTGTGTGTGTGTCATGCTTTTGGCATTGTATCTAAAGAGTCATCACCATACTCAAGGTCACTTTTGTTTTCTCTACATATCTTCTAGCAGTTTTATAGTTCTGTGCTTTACCTGTAGGTCTGTGATCTATTTTGACTTAATTTTTGCAAAGAGTGTGAAGTCTGTGTCTAGGTTCATTTCTTTTTTTGCATGGGGATATCCAGTTGTTCCAACATCCTTTGTTGAAAAGACCATCTTTGTTTTATTGCACTGTCTTTGCTCTGTTGTCAAAGGTCAGTTGACTATATTTTGGTGGGTTTATTTTTGGGTTCTCTTTTCTGCTTCATTGGTCTGCTTGTCTATTCTTTCACCAATACTACACTGTCTTGATTTTACAGTGAATCGTAAAGTCAGGTAGTGCCAGTTTTCCAACTTTGTTCTTCTCCTTCCACATGATATTGGCTCTTCTGAGTCTGCTGCCTCTCCATATAAATTTAGAATCTATTTGTCAATATCTAGAGATCATTTTCTTTTAAGGGAATCTCAAGTATTTGGTCATTTATGTGAAATCTCTTAATGTTTAAATGCTATCTAATCATTTTAATCATAATAAAAAAAAAGACAGTTGGCTTTGCTAAGCTGTGACTATGTTTGTCAGAATGTGTGGCTTTGGGTCGGGGTTGCCCAACACAATTTAGGAAATTGGAGATTTAGAAGTGGCAGGTGAAGCAGTAGCCATTTTTATTATCTGAAAGTAAATGGTGTCATACCGTGTATTTTCACTACCTTCAAAATCCTCTGAGCTCTGCCTATTGACTTGTCCCCAGCCCACAACCCTTAGCTACCAATGCTCTTTACATCATCTCCTTAGTTTTGCATTTTTGAGAGTGCCTTCTATTTGGAATTAGAGGGTCTGGCATGATACCTCTGATTACGAGCTCATGCTATTGGTGTGGGGCAGTGTCCAGACCTCTGGTGATGCCTCCAATTCATAGTAGATCTTCTAGAGTTTCTTTAAGTCTAGGTCCAGGTCTATGTGCTGATCTGTTGTCAGAGGTGCTGCTACAATGGAAGACTACCCGTATCAACAAGGGTGGGGAAAAGAGACGCAAGTTTGTTTGCCCTTGTGTGTTTCTGTTCATCAACAGGGATGCCAGGTTTTCCTTATTTTAGCACACTTCTTGTCAGGCTTTCCTCTCCAAATGTTCTCCTGACTGATCTATTGCAACTTTAGTTCCAACACCAGATGCAGAGCCAACAGCTTTGCATAGATCTCCCCACCATTCATCTTTCCCATGACTACGTAAAGTCTAATCTCCATAACAACTTCCTTCCTTTGTGTAGCTCATAGGGCTCTGCTTCTCTGATTGAAGCTGATTCGGACATGGGCAAATATGTCTGTGAGCAGAAACTTGCCTGGGGGAAGCCAGAGAGCAACACTCTCTCAATTAATGTCTCTGTAAATGTCCTCAGCTGGAAATAATCTCGCCCTCTTCTGAAAACTCACAGTTTTGTGTATTATATACTTCTGCATACATATTTCGTCTTCCTTGATGTATTTCAATTGATTTACGTGTGTTTCATTTCTCCTCTCCCTCCTTTTTATCAAAAACCTTGAGTAAAAATGTTACTCTTTATCTAGTGCCTGTCAACTATGTTCAAAGGTATCTTCTTAATGATATGTCGTAAACTTTTACCAATTCTCACATTAATCCTGTAGATTAGATATTATAGTGATTATGATGATTTGGCTACAAGAAACAAAATATTTGACCAAAATTGGCTTAGGTAATAATAATGGAAAACTCTATCCTATGACCAGAAGACCAGAGGTTAAACAGGCATTGGAAGCAGTGTGGCACCTTCGTAGCATCACTCTCTGCTCATTCTCTTGGTTCTACACCTCTGCAGATAACTCTATCTGTTGGCTTTGTTATCAAACCAGGAAGAAGATGGCTGCAGCTATTCCATGAGTTTTCCTTTAATCATAAGGTGACCTTCTTGAACAGAATCCAAGATATGCCCACACATGCCCCCCATCTGGTTCACAGAGAGCACTCACGCACACTTTGACCTGTCAGACTTCAGATGTGTATGTCATTTGGCAAATTTCTGGATTTTCTTTTCCTTAAGGGTCTACCAAACAGCAGTTTTCTGTGCTCACAACTGTAGAGGACATACATCAACTTCTTTGCCTTTCTCATTAGACATAAAGTAGGAGTAATGTTGCCCACCACTCTGCCACAGAAGAGCGGTGGCCCCACAGCCCATCTCTTGCCAAAGAACTTTCTTTTTAATCTCCTGCTACTTTTTCAAACTCTGATAACTTACAGGCTAGGAGTGATGGTCCTCAAAGTGCCACAGAACTGCTGTGTTCCCAAATCTTTAGCAAGTCCAGCAAAGGGGGACTGGCAACACAGTTATGGGTGCCTCCTATTCCCTTGGTCCTTCACATGAAACTGGCACCAAGTAAGTCACGTTTTTTTATACATGCAACATAAATTTGACTCAAGATGACATGTTGCAAATATGCCTTAGCCAGAATGGCTTTTTCTAATATGGTTAATTGGTTAATCCAGTTATATCTGATATTAAGAGAGGGAAAGAATTATGTTTATTTACTTTAAAACTAAGATTCTCTTTCACTCAGTCAGCAGATGGTTTTACCTTGAAAAGCAATATGCAAATAGGGAATGCATACAAGCTTTCAGGTACTGATTTGGTGCTCAGATATTTTTTCCTGATTTATAAAATGATAGATATGATTTGTTTAGCATCTACTACATGTCAAATTGTTTTCCATGAATTATTCCAGTTCTATCAAAAATCTTGCAATACTCACTATCCCATTTTACAGAGAAAAAAATATCAGTCTCCTCAGGTTTAAGGATCCTTTCTGTGATTTCTTAGCTATTAAAGGATAAATACGGGATTTTATTATATGTGTTTGATTTTGAAAATATTTTTCATTATACACACTGTTTAATCTTTTAAACCCCATGCATCATAAATAATCATTTGTAAAAGTTTCTGCAGTTTACATTTACATAATACATCAATTTTCAAAGCTCATTCATATAATGTTACATAGCTTCTTTGCGAATTAGGCAAGCAAGTTAATTAGCTTTCCATTTATCACATGTGCATGACTTAACTTGCCCATGTGCCCAGCCAAGCCAACTGGCTACTGGATCTGGCAATTTCCCAGGGGAAGGATTAGGTAGAACATTATGGGTGCAGGCTCTAGGACCAGATATACAAAGTTAAATTTGGGCTTTGTGACTTACCTCTTAATCACCCTCTTTGTGTCTCAAGTTCTCATCTGTATATTGAGATGCTCTTCATGCCTACTGATTGGGAACTGTAAAGGATCTGATGTTTATAACTCACTGAGCACAGAGCTCAGCAAATATTGGGGGCTCAGCAAGGTTTAGCTCTTATATTACTAACTTCGGTGCTTATGATGATGATCCGCTTTAGAGAAATTCAGTGTTCTTCTATCTGGTCATACAAAAATTATCAAGAAAAAAGATATATAGAGAATTTATAGAGTAAGTGTGGGTAGATGTTTACTGAAGTCCCTATTTTCAATCATTTGTACAATCGATTATGAGCATAGATCTAATTTTTATGTTGCTGTATTCCCATATTTCTATTAGCTAAAGGTTTAAATATTTAGTTTTAGATTTTATGACATTACTTTTGATCCAGCTGATCATGTTTGGACAATTTATCAGAGAAGAAAAAAGCAGTTTACCTTATGAAGTTTTTGGAAGAGTGGGGTGCAACTCTGGACAGTTATCAACAACAACCTAAACATTTCTAACTCCAAGGATTTTCAACCTCTTGTGTTTTTCTTCCATAATGGAGTTATCTAATATAGTTCACTCCTTTTTCATCTGTAAACCCATTATTCTGCAAAATTTATAGCATTTTTATGCATCTTTTTTTTTTGTTGTTACACATGGAAGACATTTTTTTGGCAGTAATTATACAATTTGCATATTTAAAAAGTAAATTGCAATCAAGGAAAAAAATTATCATACAAATTGCTGTGTGTGTAATATGGTATCTGCAGAATATAGTGTTTACTTCTCTGATGTGCACACTAGATCTGTCTTAGAAAAACAGCAAGGAAAGGAGAAAAGTAAAACAGTTGCCAAAGAGATTAAGCAGACATAGTTTCCCTCTTAGAAATTTCTTTTTGTCTAAAATTTAGAGAGACAAAGCATTTTTCCACATTATGATTGGGGAAATTCTTGGTTCAGTTTTACATAGTGTCTTCTTTCTTTTCTTTCCCCTCTATTTTTATGTTTTTTGGTTGAAAGTAGTTGTGTGATTCACTGTTTCTGAGAAATGTTAATATCATAAATAAATCCTGAATATCGTTACGGGACAATTGAAGAAAGCAAGAGGACAAAGTTATGTTAGCTTCTGGACTAAAATGTAAGTAATCTAAGTGGGTAATAGTCCCTACTGATGGTTAAATAAAAGCAAAACCAAGAGAACAAAAGTAAGATAAGATAGCAACACCAAAATCTTGATAAATGAACCAACATTAGGACCAATAAATCCGTCTTGAAGAAGTCATCTCCTCTGCTGGCATGTATGGTGCAAATTCTGCATTTTCTTCACGGACAAATTGCTTCATAGTCTATTTGGTCAGTGTGGACAGAGGCTGTTTATCCCCACAAATGATGCATTTTGTGACCAAGTTTTTGCCCATCTGAATGACAAATTTTCACACAGCCAACTGAATTCATCATGCAGCTGTTCTTATTAGTGAATTCAAAAGTGTCAAAAGCATCAAAGTGATTTCTTGATCTATTGTTTTTGCTTGAAGAAACTTAAACTTGAAATGGATTTATTCTGAGTTATTTTCATGCCAAACTAATAGTTTTAAATATAGTTTTATAATATATTCCTTCTCTGTGATCAGGAATTCACAATATAAGAAACCATGAGTATCATATTATTGTCTGATTTTGAACTCCCAATTGGACTTTAAAAGGTATACAGCGCCCATGAGAGAAATTTTGCAAATGGTCATTTATGCTTTCAAGAGTAGATTTAGGAAGTACCAGATTATGAACAGGGCTTCCTATAAGCAGGTGGTGATGTTGTGTTGAAAATAATGTGTTGAGTAAAGTTTTCACTAATTCTACTCATTAAAGTGAACAGGTCGGTGTTTCTTCCTAGATTGGAAGTGGAGGAATAAATTTTTAAGGGATTGAGTTTGATTAAAGCAAAGTCCCATGAAGTTCGAATACTGTTTTCTTTATGTTTGTGGTTGAGAATATGCTCAGGGTTTTTCTTCCATGGTTCTTCACAGTCTCCACTTTCCATTCTCACTAGGAGCTAAGAGTGAAAAGACATGAAGGAAGAGAAACAGGTATTGGAAAAGTTTCAAGTGGACTCCAATATGCAGCTTTGATGCATTTAATTCTGAAATAAAGAAAGCTGCCTGTAGGGGTATAAGTGTGAAACACCATTTCATTGTGGCAGTGATTTTTTTCATGCATGTGTATGAGTTTCTCTGCATCGACTGGAATGTAATACCCACAAGGTTAATTAGATGTGCTGAAAATGTAAACGTTCAGCACTCTG
Organism: Acinonyx jubatus; assembly: GCF_027475565.1. Taxonomy (NCBI): domain Eukaryota; kingdom Metazoa; phylum Chordata; class Mammalia; order Carnivora; family Felidae; genus Acinonyx; species Acinonyx jubatus. The sequence goes on along the minus strand of NC_069386.1, from coordinate 128,281,918 downwards.
AAAATGTCTAGTTCATTCAGGTCTCACCCAGGCATCTCTCTATCTTTTTTAACCACATTGTTTTCCAAGGTGTGCAGTTCATTTATGAGTAACATCCTCTGAACCTTTTCAATATAATAAAAAGGGATTTGAAATGCATGGTCAGTCAACATCTAACATAAAATCTTAAGCCTCTGGTTTTGTAAAGAACAATGTGGATTAATGAGGGTTGTTTTTTTTTGTTTGTTTGTTTTTGTTTTATATAGAGTTGATACAATTACTTGTCAAAAGAGACAAAGAAGAAAATTACTGTTGGTATTCGGCTCAAAGACTGTGTTGATCTATCATGAAAATTGAGACTACCTTAGAGAATGGATGGATTTTGACTTATGTGTGGTCTTAGTAAAGGGAATGAAGTCATGAAGAAGATGAACGGATCATAAAGCAAAATCAATATGGATACTCAGTTAAAGAAAAGCATTTTATATTTGTGTCAATTGAAATAGAAAATGAACTGTTCCTACAAAGAAGGATGAGGCGTTGTTGCTTATGAATTTTTACTTTGCTTATTCTTTATTAATATGTTGCTAGTTTAGTAATTTTTAAGTATTATAAGATACTATAGGGCAAATATATATTTCTTTAAGTTTCACTATTTTGTCAATATTTACCTAGATACTCTTGTCTGATCTCAGAGCTTAGTACAATGTCTGCTCCAAAAAAACTGGAGGTAAGGACATGGTTTCTTTCATTTCATGAATTTTTATACAAAAAGAAAACAAGTGGGGGAGAGATCAGCAGAAGCTTTCTGTATCCACAAGTATAAATGCAAATAGCTACCTAATAACCATACAAAGTTATTTTTTTAGGAAAATATCATGGTGGATCAATGATATATATGCAAGTGACAATTCCAAGGATTGTCTCCCCACAACATGAATTGCTAAATGTGTTTTTAAGTAACTTCTAAAACAGAATGACATGAATTATTTTGAATTAGGAAAACATTTTTAAAAAATTGTAGTGTCATTATGAAGGAGTAAAGTTAAAACGCCTTCTTTCCTTGTGCCCCAAATGTAAACCCTTTTCGGGTTTTCATCATCATATAATCCAGGAAGAGAGAGGGAACATAAAACATGTGACCAAAAATTATGTTTAATCATTGCTGTTTCATAAATCATGACTATCCTAATGCTTAGCTTCAAAGATAACTTTGGAAAATATTCATGCAACAAAGCTATCAAAGTTGCATGAGTTTATTTACAAGGGTCAATTGTATTGTTTTTTAGTATGTCTATAAACTCTATCAGTGTCACATGGTAAAAAAAAAATGATCTGGATTCTGAACCACATATTCTAATTCAAGCTTCTCATTTAATAGCTTTGAGATTATGGTTGCAATCTCCCTAGGCTCGTTTCATCATTAGCAGAACAAGTAAGTTCATATGCATGTACATCTTGTTGGAACAGCCAACAAAGTAATCCATACATCAGAAACTTATAAGATATTAACACATCAGTGTTAGAGGCTTTTAATTATCTATGATCAGTTATTCCAATTGGTTAGAGTCTAATCCTCCAGAAGCCAACAAACTGGGTTCATTTCTCTAGAAAAATGGTTTGTTTCTGAAAAACCTTGTAAATTCCTCTGAATCTTTTCTCAACTCATATGTTACTGTTGTCGGCTATGGAATTAGGTATGAAAATGCTGAGGACTCAGTTTTGACCCACTTGAAACAACAGCTCAGGGTATATGCCCCGCCTACCGCTTTTCAATAACATCATGCTTTTTTTTTTTTAAAGTTTATTTATTTTTGAGAAAGACAGAGTGTGAGCAGGGCAGAAGCAGAGAAAGAGGGAGATCTAGAATCCAAAGCAGGCTCCAGGCTTTGAGCTGTCAGCATAGACTCCGAGGTGCGCTTTGAACTCACGAACCATGAGATCATGACCTGAGCTGAAGGTGAACACTTAACCAGTTGAGCCACCCAGGCACCCCAAGAGTATCATGCTTTTTTAATAAACGCTGCATTTTGGAATGAAGTGGTGTTATAAATGATTTAAATCAAACACACACACACACACACACACACACACACACACACACAGAAAGATCTGCATTACGTCTCTCATTCCCAGAGTGGTTCCTAGCCGATATTTCAAATTTACAACTTACCTCCTCAACTAAGAAGTTCATATTTATTTTCATTTCTTTCAATCAGGACCTCAGCCTGTTGTTGTTTTTTTATAGAGGTGATCCAAACCTTTGTTTTAGATTTCTTGTTGGCCCCATCTATAGTTGCTATAGAATTTCATCAGCTTTTAGCACCAAAAAAGATAGCTCTTAAATATTATACAGTAAGCCCTTGGTTGCATGTATGTTCCTTCCTGTCTCCATTGTATAGCAGAAATCCTACCTTACTTGGCTAGCCAGGATCAATCATATCAGGCTGTTAAAGCCTTTTTGTCCTCGTCTGTTGGCAGGAAAGGCCCCAAGTGACCAGTGGTAATTTAGCTTTCAGTTTAATAGAACCGGATCCTGCTAAGTCCACTGAGGGATGTTTTTCTCCCTTGTGTAATAAAACCTCTGAACTACAAAAATTCAGAGTCGTGAGGAAAAGATTTGTGAGTAGATTAATATATATAATAGAAAAAGTTGACACTCCTACTTTCCCCCCTTAGTTCCCATGTCTATGAATACTGGCTACAAGAAAAACAACATCATCAATCAGCTGTGGTTCCAAACACAACATAAGGTGGCTTCGGACAATCGTGCCATAACAAAGACATTAGAAGACATCCTGTCATTCTGTATGGTCAGCTGTTTCTGAGTTATGGGTACATGAAAGGGCGTACAACCGTAATGTGTATCAATGCATTGCCTCTATATATTCATTCTCTTGCTTATATGTTTATGCATTTTTTTTTGTTTATCGGTAAAGAGAATTCCTAGGTCAACAACAGTGGTATGTGATGCCGTAGACTGAATTTTGTGCCCTCAAAATGTGTATATTGAAGCATGAACCCCTAATACGACTGTATTTAGAGACAGGGTCTTTAAAGCTAAATGAGATGGTAAGGCTGTGGTCTTAATCTGACAGGGTTAGTGTCACTATAAAAAGAAGAGAAGCCAGAGTTTTCTCTCGCAGTCATGTGGAGACATAGCAAAAAGGAAGCTGTCTTCAAGTTGGCAGGACCATTCTTACCAGAAACTGAACCCTGCTGAACCTTATTCTCAGACTTCCCAGGCTTCAAAACTGTGAGAGAACAAATTTCTGTTGTGTAAGCCACCCCTTCCATGGTATATTGCTATGATACCCCAAGCATACTAATATATGTGGGATGTTACTACTGTCTTAAAGTATCTTTGCCTCTAAGCTGGAAAAAGCAAAACCAAATCCAGAATATGACTCTTCTAGTAAGGGCAAATTGTTACCTCAACCTTGGTAGAAGGAGGCCAAATGCAGCAGGTGGTTATCTTGTCTCTTTGGTGGACATTGCCATATTGGGTCTTTGGGTATTCCTCTCGGAAAGTACAACAGTCATCAATAGCATTAGATAGGTGAACTTCTGCAATATACTTTATACACTTTTACTACCGTGGTTAATTTGCTTATTTGTTCATGATCTAATTTAGGAATTTCTAGGGTGAATGGAAAAAATACTACCTCATATTGTTATAAAAGTTATTTTGTCTCCCTTGGTTATTAAGAACCTCATTAAAGTGGGAACATCTTTGCAAAGAAAGAAACTTGTAGGACACAAATCTTCCTACCCTCTGAGTCAATTCTGACAGTTCCACGTACATAATTCTTTTCCAAATCTCATAGGATCAACTGTCCATGCAGCTTCCTTGTAAGTCCTTGACAATCCTTTCCAGCCCAGGAATCACTAAACCTCTGCATCTCAAACCTTTCAAGGTCTTTCACCACAGCAGGGGACAGCTTCCGTGACTTGAAAAAAGTGGTCACTCCTATTGCTAAGGAAGTCTGAGAGCAGATTGAGTTTTGGTACTCATGATCCTCTGATTCCTCACATATGCCCCTTTTCTAAAGATTATTGGCCATTCTTTCCTTATCAGTGCCCTAAATTTCTTGAGACGTTGTGAATTCAATTAATATAATTTGACAATCCACAGAACCAAACTTTGTGTCTGGGTTTTCGCTCTTGGTCTAGTGGCTCTATGACAAAAATTGTTTCACAGAAGCACAGGGATTTTCTGGTCTTCTGTCTGCATTTGAAAACAACACAACAACAACAACATAAGAATTTGAACTTATCCATCTGTTTATTTGTTTTAAGGTCCCATTGGAGTAAATCACTCCACTCTACAGTCTTGAATTTTATTTCTGATGCCCAATGACTTTTTAAATATTGTCTTCAATTGGCAATTCTTCCAGGTGACCATTGATAATAACATAATTGTTTTTCATTTCCCATTGCATTTCATGGGTTGCCAGACACCCATCCCTCAACGCTTATTAGATGTTTAAAAATTGCCTTTAGTCGGAACTAATTCCAAGTAACAAATCCCAGATTCTCCTTATTTCTGCGAATGTCTTTGGCTTATAACAACTATCTGTTCCAACTTCTATGTTACCTTCTTGGATGCATGAAACAAATAAGGGATTCAGCACAGAAGTAATATCCAAGAAGTCTACAGAATCAGATATGGGAACAGACAGGAATAAGGTAAGCTGGGTATCAGAACCACAGACACACCATGGCCCAAATCAGTCTGGTATTGGTACTAATTACTGGCTGCCATTGTTTGCACCGATTTTATTGCTTTATGGCCTCTAGAAATTGCTACTGCATTATTGACATTACTGGTCTTAGAATTCAGTGTTCCTGCTTGACTATCTCTACTCCGTAGCAAACATCCAGTCAGAAACCGGCAGGGAAGCAACTGCGTAGCAAGAGTGACTGGGTTAGTCAGTATCTGGTGCTTTTTAATTCTACTATAGTAGGAAATAGCACACACTTTCCTATCATAACCCATATGGTTTATGGGCACATACAAATCGTTGGCTAACTGAAAATCATTCCTGTCTCTTTTCTTTTCCCTTGACCATCTCTTCTAAATATTTTTAGTCTAGGCTTCTTTTTGAGTTAGAAGTGGCCATCTGAAATCTTTCTAACCAATGAGACATATGTTGAATTATGTAGATGGATTTCTGGAGATGTTTTTGCTTTTCTTGGTAATAAAGATAATTTCAACTGATGTCATGTCTCTCTCTCATCCCCTTGCCCTGCTTCGATAGTGGGCATGAGGCCTGGAGTCATAGCAATCAGCTTTGACTGTAGCAAGGATAGGAAAATTACAGATGCAAACACTGATAATATAAGACCACTGAATCAATGCCAGCAAAAACAAGATGCAGACTTCTTGTAATATAAGAAAAATAAACCCCTATTTGTTTAGGTCTTTGAACTCGAGTTTTCTATTGCTTGAAACTAAACACATTCTAACTAGTACAATTACGAATTCCCCACACCCTGGGCAGCCAAACAGAAAAAAATAAAATAAATAAAATTCATTTCTACTTTAAACACTACACAAAATTAAAAGAACACTGATTTCCCCAGGTTCACATCTGAAAATGGTATTAAGAATATTTGGAAATTTGAGCACATGTGTGAGTTGATGACAACTTCTTCTAAATACCTTTGCAAGTCTGATGTGTAATATACATATTCTTCCTATGAGGCTTATGTAGGCTCACATATGGTTAATAGTTTATATTTTTTAAATTTACTCTCCATTTCAAGATTAAACACAACCACTGCTTCATGTTTCCCGCTAGCAAATAAGTAGATGAGACAAAATGTAACTAACAAGTTTTTTAAAAAATATGAACTAATACGCAGAAGTAAGATCATAATAGCGATCCACCTTTCTGACACTCAGCTAAGATAATCACAGATGCAAGCTCTATGTGATGATAATAAATCTGTGTAACAACTATAAAATTCAAGTGCCAGAAAACAAACTAAATATATTTTGTTTCATGACTAAATGGTCTAGGGGTTTGTTTTTTGTTTTTTGTTTTTTTAATCATTGCAAAAATGGTTGTGATCCAAATTCCTATTGGGACAAGACGGGTAACATGAATGACGTGGAAGGATGCGTGTATACTTTGAGGGAATGGCTGCACCTAAGGAGAAATGAAAACAGACACCTTATCAAAGAAAAAGAGCCAGTCAGCTCCAGCGGATTGTGGCCATGTTGAAATGAAGCACCCTTGTCAGATCTTATTGTCAACAGAGACGGAAAATTCCAGATTTTGATGTGAAGTTTTGTAACGCTTTTCAATTCTAGTCAATTAAATGATAATTAGAGTCTATATTTGGATTTGGGCCAGTAGTGTGTGACCTTCATCTCAAGGAAAGACTTAATCACTGAGTAATGTCCTTGTCTTTTTAAGCAGAAAAAGAAAATGATGAAAACAACACACGCATACACACAGCAGAATAAACAGAAATATGTATTTTTAAATATTTAATCAAAATGCTTTGCTTTCAGGATTTCTTAGTAGAAGTAATTACTGAGGAAGGCAGATGGGCTTTGTGAACTGTCCAGAGATTACACTATATACTAACCTATCTTCAAACCAATTTCACATTTATTTCCTATTAATAACATATTGGTGGCATTATATTCATTATTTTCATTATTACGATAATGCTAATAACAAACTTTCAAGTCCTAGTGTTATACAATAACATAGGATACCTTCTTATTCCTATTTTGTTTAATGATGCAAAAGTCAGAGATGAGGGATCTCTCTTTTGTGATGTCATCAGGGACCAAGTCTGACATAGACTCCATAATTTTTAACACAGGTTTGTTGTTGTTGTTGTTGTTGGTTTCTTTTGGATATTGATATCCATTCAAAAGGAAGGGTGGATTTTTGAAGGAGGGGCAAGATTTGTACCATATATTGATTCATTCTACACAACATTATTTAGAATTGAGTCTCAGTGTCTCAACTGAACACTGAATCCATTGGATAACTGGGCTGTGGCTTTCAAGCAACAAACTTACCACAATGAAATCAGCATGAATAGTCAGCGAATACCCAGCCATCTGGCAGGGGGTTCTAGATTTTATTGACCAAGTGTCTTTATTTCCAGGAGCTTTCTTACTCCATATAGTTTGACTATATAGCAGTTAATGTATACAATTCAACAACAAAAAATGTGGTTTTTTTTCCACGTCATTCCATTGTAATTTTACTGAAATATGATATTTAGTTACAGTGGTTATAAACCATTTTTTCAAACTATGTACCATTCAATTCAATTGGCTTCACCAATAATTTATTAATTCCATATTGTGTGTCAAACATTGTCATAGTTACAAGAGACAGAGAAGTGTCTCAGATACTTGTAGTTGATTGTGGTGGATGGATTATGTGCTTGATGTCTAAGATCTCTTCTAACACTACTAAACTGAGAACAAACAAGAGTAAAATAGATAAACCCACTAGGATGTTAAAAATGGAAGGGGAACATGGTAAATGAGAAATATGAATTTATGTTCAGAAGTTATGATAACTGACAATACACCTGAAAGGGCTGAAACATAAGCTCCTGAATGGAGTGGCTCCATGTCATAATCTATTGACTTCTGTCGTTCGATCAGGAAGGCTTGGAATTAGAAAATACAAGTACTTTAGAAGATGAGGAAGACACATCAGGACAACAGAGGACAATACAAAATCTATTAGAAATAGATGCTTTACAAGGTAATTCTCATTTTGTCTTTCTTCCCTTCCAGCCAGCCATCCCCCCTTATACATTTATTCACTGAAAACAAACACACAAAAACACCAGAGCCTTTAAGTCAGGGACACGAGTATAAGAGGAAGTGAAGGTGAGTTTTCACACAAAAAATGAGGATTCACTGAAAATCTAACAACCAGGACCTAGTGGCAGCTCAGATCCCTTTCTTCTAGTCTGTTCCCACAATTCCTATATTCAGCACACGCACCTTTCAACAGGACATTAGCAGGTCCATTCTCGGAAAGGCTGAAGAGCCAACAAATAAAAACCACAGGCATCTGTGTGTGGGGTAATGTGGTTTCCCTATGAAAAGCAAGGGTGTCCTTACACTGAGGCCCATTTAATAAGTCCTACACATGGACAGAGAGTTCCAGTCAACAGTCAAGCTTCATAAGGCAGGAATGACAAAATCCACAATAAACTAACATGAAGAAGTGATATTATGCGAAAGACAATAGAGAAAGTAAGGAGCAGAAGAAAAATTCAACGAAACTGTAAGTGATCTAAAAGATAGAAGGGAATATGCAGGTGTTGTTTTGTCGTTTTAATCAGAAAGGATCGCTTAACCTCCTTCTGTCTCATTTGTAAGATGGTATCTCATAGTGTGGCATAAAGACTACATTAATGAATATATGTAACATACTTAGGATAATGGCAGCTGTGTAATAAATAATACTTAAGTGTTAGTTATTATACTTAAATCAAGGAATATTGTGAATTATATTTTTATAATTACTTCATCAATTTTTTAGGACTGAGGACAGGGCTCAGATTAATGTAATCAAGGAAACAATTCCATTTATAATAACATCAAAATATTGGAATATTTAAGAATGCATTTAACAGCAAAAGTATAGAACTTGTATACTGAAAAGCATAGAACATTGCTGAAAGAAATTAGTGAAGGGAATTGATGTTCATAGATTGGAATATTTAATATCTTAGATGGCAACTCTCCCAAAATTAGTCAACAGATACAATACGACCGTATCAAAATCCCAGTTGCTTTTTTTTTCTTTTTTTCAGAAACTTACTAACTGATCCTAAAATTCAAACAAAAATGATGGGTTCAGGATAGCCAAAATGAGCTTGGAAGAAAGAGAACAAAGTTGTATGATTCAAACTTCCCGATTTCAAAACCTGTTACAATTCTACAATAATCAATACAGTGTGGTACTGGCATAAAAATAAGCAAAAAGATCATTGGATTATAATTGACAATGCATATACAAACCCTGCATTTGTGCTTAATTGATTTTTGACAAAGGTGCTGAGATAATTCAATAAGGGAAAGAATAGACTTTTCAACAAATGTTGCTAGAGCAACTATAATAGAATGTAATAGAATGAAGTTGGGCTCCCTACTTAAAACCATATATGAAAACTAACTCAAAGTGGGTCATAAGTCTAAATATAAAAACTAAAACTCTAAAACTCTTAAAATAAAAAATAAACCGTTGTGATATTGTCTCAGCCAATGCTTTCTATGAAACCAAAGTGAAAACAACAAAAAAGGAGATGAACTAGAGTCTGTAAAAATTTTAAATTTTTGTGCTTCTAAAGACGACATCAAGAAAATGAAATGACAATCCATAAAAAAACAAAGAGAATTTTTTCAAATCATAGATATTACCAGGAAATGAATTCCAGAATATATAAAGAAGACTTATGACTAAACAAGGAGAAGATTATCTGATTCAAAAAGAGACAATGAATTTGAATAGATATTTCTCCAAAGAAGATAATCAAATGGCCAATAAATGCGTGAAAAAATACCCAAAGGCAGTAGTCATTAGGGAAATGCAAACCCAAACCACATGAGATACCACATCACACCCACAGTATGACTAGACAATAACAAGTGGAGAGGAGGATGTGGAATAATTAACACTCAGACAGTGTTGCAGGTGAGATTGTAAAATGTTGCAGCAACTATGGAAAACAGTTTGATGGTCCTAAAACTGCTAAACCTGAGTTTACCATATGATCCCAAAATTATACCCCTAAGTACATACCAAAGAGAATGAAAATAAATGCCACCCTCCCCAAAATGTAACTAATAAAAACATAAACACTAATGTTTATAGTAGAATTATTCTTAATAGCCAAAAGGAGAAACACCCCAAAGAAGCATCAGCTTGGCAAATGGGTAAGTCAAGTACGACATATCCATTCAGTGGAATATTATTCATCAATGAGTAGAAATAAAGGATATGTGTGACAATACAGATGAACTTTGAAAACATTATGCTAAGTAAAAGAAGCCATTCAGAAAGGCCATGATGGTATGATTCCCTACGTACAGATTATCCATAATAGGCAAACCCATAAAGAAAGAGAAGAGTGTTTGCTGGGGACTCAAGGCAGACAGTAATGGGGAATGACTGATAATGAATACAGGGTTTCCTTTAAGGTAGTGAGAATGTTTCACAATTAGCTAATGGTGAAGGTTGTAGAAATCCATGAACATAAAAAAAAAATCACTAATGTATACACTTTAATGGGTAGATTTTATGGTGTCTGAATTACATTACAATAAAGTTTACATAAAATATATTAAAAGATCATCTTATTCAGAATGCAGAACAGTGATACTGTGACTTACTGTAAAAGAGAAACAAAAGGGATTTTAAGAAAGAAGAATCCAGAGCACAAGTAGAAAGTATTGGATGATTGGTGAATTGAGTTGACAGCCTCTTCATGCTCTTAGTGGGTTCAAACCCCACCTCAGGTAAGACTGTTTATCTAATATGCAATCACTATAGACCACTTAGCCCAGTTAGGTGCAGAAAAGCTCTTTGATTTAATCATGTTTCTGGTTCCATGTTGACATGTGAATGCATTAGAATGTGACTATTTTCATCAACATATTATATTTGTTCTTTCATCTATACATGACACACAAACTAGTCAGCAATAAGATAGAAACAAGTAGCTTGTTCCAAATAATATGTTAAATTATACTGCACTTGAACAATCTCAAATGTTTTCTTAAAATACAAAGTGCTTTCGGGGAGCCTGGGTGGCTCAGTTGGTTAAGCGGCTGACTTTGGCTCAGGTCACGATCTCACACTCCGTGAGTTCGAGCCCCGCGTCGGGCTCTGTGCTGACCGCTCAGAGCCTGGAGCCTGTTTCAGATTCTGTGTCTCCCTCTCTCTCTGACCCTCCCCCGTTCATGCTCTGTCTCTCTCTGTCTCAAAAATAAATAAACGTTAAAAAAAATAGAAAAAAAAATACAAAGTGCTTTCTTAAATGTAAAAACCACATGCAGTATTATCACTGTTCTTTTTGTATTTATTAACTTATTAATTTGGGTAGTATTATGAAGTTGATATAACATGATTTATTTGCTCTAGTCTCATGCTGCCTCCTTTCCACGATTGCCTTATCTTCTTTCTGAATTATGACTTTCTTTATTATTTTTATATCATTTCAATAAATAATTAGATTTATTTCACTGCAAGCCTGTGGGTCATTTATTACAAGTGAACTTTTTACAAATTATATATAGATTTATTATCCTATAATTTTACTATTAACCTACCTTCTTCCTACATAAATATTTCAAAAAAATATCCTATATGCTTAGAGTGTCTACTTTTATCTTCAGATTAAACCAAGTCACTTGTGCTTATTGAGTTATTTCTATTCTTAGTTGTTTAAATATTTATTTAAAATATTTATATTTAGATTGAGAAGAGTAATTTGGAGAAAAAAAAAAGACTTCAAATAACTGACCAGGTAAATGAGGAAAGATATAATCTTTAAGTAAAATAATGTCAATAGTACATACGCTGCATTTTCTTCTCTTTCTCTTCGTCCCCTCAGCCTCTTTTTCCTCCTCCAACCAAATATCCAAACCAGGTAAACGGAAGCTAGAGTTCATGTATGAACATCACTTGTAAGCATTCTCTTTATGTTACAGTCTCTTAATTTGAATCTTAGAGTTTCCTCTAAGAAATATATTGAGATATTCTTCATGAAATTCAGCCAATTCTACTAGGATGTTGATATTGTTGTGAGTGTTTGTTGATGGCATTTTATAACTCTCTGGAGTGTCTTCGTCCATGCGACACAGCTAGAGTCATTAGTGAAGCTTTTTTTTCAATAGTTAAGTTGGTATTTACTCTTTGGATTCGTTAACGGATTATATCATAACGAAAAAAAAATACAGTCCAACAAAGGAGAATAAAACTTTCTTGAAATATATTCAGGTGAATATTCTCTTATCTGGTGGACCCTATTTAACACACGTCAGCCTCAAAATAAATCTGCAAGGCGGATATTAAGATTATTGGCATGACAATTTATACACAGCAAAATGAGACTGATAGGAGCGAAACAGCTGGGAAGTGGCAGGTTCCCGAAGATTTGCTGCCTCTTGGAGGGATACCCAAGTGCCCCTGCGGGTGGATGTCACAGCTGTCTCTCTAGAAGGGCTGTAGTAACTCTGCCTATGTTGGATATGGATTGATGACCAAAAGAGATGAGCCAGCCTTGAGGACATCTAATGCCCTCATCTGGACAAAAACACACCTCCTAGTAGTACATTTCTTAGATAAGCATACTCTTAATGTGCAGCTCAGCTAATGTAACTAAGGTTTTTGGATCCTTCCCCAAACCCAAGGCTGATTGTATGAGCAAGTAGTAAAAAAAAAAAATCATACAAAAAACCTTGTTCTTCATCACTTCAGTAATGAAGCTAAGAACACTGGAGACTAAGGAAACATAGTGATTTCCTGATATCTAGCACATTGACTCTGAGACCCTCAAGTGTAAGGATTATTGATTCATTAATATTTGTGTCCTAATGACCTAACAAAATGACTGAGGCAGAATAGATGTTAGATACATTTTTGATGGTGCATTGCCTGAAGCAAGGAAGGGAAAAAAGGAAACAAAGAAGGAGTTGCCAATGTCTGTGTTAAAAGGGTTTGTGTCTTATCATATCCCAAATTGAACAAGGCGGTATTTTCCCATTTTCTTTCAGAAAGTTGTAGAAGTTCTTTCTGTACTATTAGCATTTTCCTATGTACAACTCACCGAAGAGGTATTAATGTTCTCTTACTTTCAGATCTCATATTCCTGTCTAGATTCAGTATTAACAAAGCATTTCAACTCTACTGCATGTATTTTAGTTACATAACACTTCCTGTTTTAATGTTTACTAAGTGGCAATGTCTTTCCACTAGCCATGGTGGGAACTGCTTAATAGCAACAGAATATCAGCTCTTTCCACTGGCTTACTCTAGGGAGAAGGGAGAGGCGAATTCTTCCTTTCCTTCCCAGAAAAAAAGAGGATAAAAATCATCCAAAAATACCCTTAGAAAAATAGCAAGCAGCAGCAGGTGAAGATATTTATTCTTTTCCGTTTTCACAACGTGTAGACGAGGCACTGAATTTGTGGTCTCAATGTTTTGATGTGATTCCCTGTGTTCACCTCTCTGGCAACCCGGCGTGTCATTGCCCGCTGAGTAACAGCATAACCACAGGGCCTCAGGCAGCCTGCAAACTCAGCAAAATGCAAAAGCCATCCAATGGATTCTGCCACAGAGGCTGGCAGCATTTGCAATGCTCTTAAGAGGATACTCATTCCATCATTTAATGCATCATATTTCTTGCTATTGTATAATATCCTCACATTAAGAGATTATCATTCACAGCTTAGAGTGGTTCCTGTCACTTGCGATTTGACCATACCAAAACCCAGTAAATTTTAAAGCTTATCAATTGGGTTGTATAGCTTCTATCACACACTCACATGCACACACATACACATGCACACATGTTCCACATCATCATGTATGCATGGTCAAAAGAAACCTATTGATAACTGAGAGATAAGAATCCAAAACATCATTGCTCTGTTTTTAGTAACAAAAATTGCTTGTTATTTCATTGAGCAATATTTACTGATAGTCTATAAAGCTCCTTATAATCAAATTTCTTTCTTTTTATTACTTTGTGTCTCCCTTTTGTGCTTTCTAGTTTCTTGTACCTCTCCCAGCTCAATATTTGTTTGCTAACTACCGAGTTACTTGGAACAAAATAAAACAGAGTAGAACTATGCTATAGTTAACTTTCCTCAAGTAGGTATTCTGCAACAAATAAAAGTTTCTAGAAGTCTTTAACTGTGTTTTATGTATCAAACATGTCCTCAACACAACCATTTGACCTGGGTTATGTACAGAATGATTATATATATATATAATATATATATGTGTACATATAATATATATATACACGTATATATAATATATATATAATATACGTGTACATATAATATATATATATATACATGTATATATATATTATATGTACACGTATATATATAATATATATATATACACACACACACACACATACTATTGTGTCATAATGAATTTGTAAAGGATATTTGGAACCATGGTATGGTCACTTTTTGTACAATATTATTTCATATACATTAAGTAACATTTATTACACCAAATGGAGAAAGTATTCAAACCTATTCCAAAGTTTATACAAAGTCCAACTGTTTCATATGAATGGCAGTTGAGTCTCCTTAAAAATTAGTGAAAACCTCATAAAACTCTCTTCAATTCTTCCTTCCTTCCTTTTAACCATTCCTTCCTAAATATCTTGAGCCAGGGACTGAAGCAACCATGAGAATGTAATAAATAAAGAAGCATGGGGGCGCCTGGGTGGCTCAGCCAGTTAAGCATTGGACTCTTGATTTCGGCTCAGGTCATGATCTTGCGGTTCGTGGGTTTGAGCCCCACATCGGTCTCCACACTGACAGCACGGAGCCTGCTTAGGATCCTTTCTCTCCCTTTCTCTGAACCCCTTCCCTGCTCATGTTCTCTCTCCTCCCTCAAAATAAATGAATAAAACTTAAAATAAATAAGTAAATAAGTGTATATCTAAAAAATAAATAAGGGCTTGGTTTTCGTTAGTTTACCGTCTAATGAGAGTGACAGAAAAGTGAATATATGATTGCAAAGAAACATGCTATCAAGCTAATTCTCTTGTGGGCAAAGCCAGACAATAAAGAACAGGCCTGATTCAGGCTAAGAAAAGCTCTTACTTCCCACTGCTCCAGTGGCCTGAACACCTTCGCACCTGAGTAGTGAGAAAATAACTCCATAGACATCACTGACTGCAGACCCGCGAATCACAATCCTGCTTCACCATCCATCATCATTGGACAAGTTCATTTTGTTTCTGTCATGTATGTCACTACAAGAATGACTGTTTGCTAAATAGCCAGTATCTGATCAGAGATGAAAAGAAAAGAAAGCAAGTCAGAGAAAGTAGTTTTTCACTTATTGGCTTGGCTCTTCCCTGACCTAGAGAGTTCCATGGAGTACGAGCATAACAGTACTCTGTGACCTGTTATGTTTTGTTTTGCTTTGTGTGTGCTTCTCTCTCTCTTATATTTTCCCCTTTGCTTGTTTAAAAAACAATTACAAATAATAAAACACACACACACACACACAAGAATCTTTAAGGAGCATGTCCAAGAGCGCAGAAAGTTAAGAGGCCAGATGAATAAGCATGCAGAGACAGCTGGCCAACCATTCATTGTATTATTGTCAATCCTTCCTTCACGTGAGTGTTCCATCTTATCTGCCATGTGACACAAACAGGACTTACAACGGCTTTAGCACTTGACGCTGAGCTAACCCCCAAATGGTTTCAAGGGACATAGTGGTGAGTTTGGTAGTGAAGTCCCTTTCTTCGGGTCCCATACAAGTGACTAAGTTTTAATAAGAGATCTTCCATTTATGAAACACCTGCTGACATAAAGTACCTCCATATTATAGGTATTTGGGGCCTATGTTACATGTATAAAGCCCAGAACCTCAGGGTTTTTTGTTTCCAGATAACACAGCTAGCAGATGATAGAGCGAGGATATAAAGTCTGTGGTCAATTCCAGCGTCCATTTTTATTTTTTAAAAAAATTTTTTTAACGTTTTTTTTTTTGAGACAGAGACAGAGCATGAACGGGGGAGGGACAGAGAGAGAGGGAGACACAGAATCAGAAGCAGGCTCCAGGCTCTGAGCCATCAGCCCAGAGCCCGACGCGGGGCTCGAACTCATGGACCGTGAGATTGTGACCTGAGCTGAAGTTGGACGCTCAACCGACTGAGCCACCCAGGCGCCCCTACAGCGTCCATTTTTATATTATTATGTAAAGCTGCCTTCCTGAAGAGGTATTTAAGACATGGCTTCTTTCTCAAGGAAAGTGTGGTCTTGTCACAGAAATAGGGCCTATGACTGAATATAAATCAGCATGTATTTGCTGAATACCTTTGTGGACAACATACCATGAGGTTTACAAAAATAATTACAGCGTAGCCCCTGCCCTTAAAGAACGCTTCTTAAAATCAATACCACCACATCCAGACCACCTCACTTCTGTTAGGATGTTTATTATCAAAAAGACAAGTGGTGGGGTGCATGGGTGTGAGCATCCAACTTTTGATTTTGGCTCAGGTCAGGATCCCCCGGTGGTGGGATTGAGCCCCACGTCAGGCTTCACAAGCATGGAGCTTGGTTAGGATTTTCTCTCTCCTCCTCTGCCCCTCCCCCCTCTCTAAAGTAATCATAAAAAGAAAAGACAAGAGATAGTAACTGCTGGTGAGGGTGTGGAGAAAAGGGAACCCTTATGGGTTGGTTGGAATGTATGTTGGTGAGGCCACTGTGGAAAACAGCATGAAGGTTCCTTAATCAAGTTAAACCAAAACTACCATGTGACGCAGGAATTCCATTTCTGGGCACATATCTGACGGGCATAAAATTGCTATCTTGGAGAGATCTCTGTATTCCCATGTTCATTGCAGCATTATGCTCAGTGCCTAAGACATGCAAACATAAGTGTTCATCAACAAAGAGATAATGAAAACATGTTATATTATAAAACGGAATATGATCCAGAAGAAACAAAGGAGTACCTGTTATTTGCCTCCTTGAGGGCATTTTGCTAAGTGAAATAAATCAGGCACAGAAAGATGGTAAGGGCTCCCTTATATGTGGAATCTCCCAAAGTTGAACTCATGGAAACAGAGTAGGTTGGTGGTCACCAGGGGAGTGGGGAGTGGGGGGAATGGAGAGATACCAACCAGAAAATACACACTTTCAATTATAAGATGAATAAATTCGAGGCTGTAGGGTGCACCATGGAGGCTATAGTTAATAATATGATATTGCATACTTGAAATTCGCTAAGCGAGTAGATCTTCATTGTTCTCACCACACACATAAATTGGTAATGGATGTGTTAACAAACCTTATTGCGGTGATCATTCTGCAATACATATATATCAAATCATGACGTTGTGCACCTTAAAAGTACACACCGCATGCCAACTATATCTCAGTAAAGCTGGGAAAAATAAAAGAATTTAACAAAGAAAAAAAAAGAAAAGCTTAGTTACAATGAACACTAAGACACCATCTATCCCTTCATTTTACTTGTGGGGCTCCAATAACCTGAACAGGTAAGTGCGATACCCAAACTTATCTGGCCCTTTATTGGCAAAGCAGGATCAGAACCGGAAGGGAGCACTGGTGGTCCAAGTGGTTATACTTAGTATTGTGGGTGTGTGACCAGTGCCCACGGCCCAGCTCTCAGGATCCCATACTCAGGATTTAATGTTCCGTGACTGATGTCTTAGAATCCTTCACGATTTTATTTTTGAACAGTGCTCTGCTAGTGGAGTCCTAGAGGACACAGGAGCATGTGCTAGGGCTTGTAGGCTCCACTCATATGTGGTTCTTCGCCCTGTTGACTCCCCCTCTTCAGGACCGGATGCCTGTGGACTGTTCCCAGGGGTCCCCAAGAATCAACCAGCCTCTGCCTTTCTGCTCCTGCCTTTCACTCCCAGAAGGGAGCTGGTGGTGGGGGCGGGGGAGGCGGGTGTTCTCGAGAAGGGCCAAGGAAAAGTGTGTATCCCACACCACGTTTCAGGCCAGGCTGATGGAGCCATATTGTATTCAGTGGGGGACTCGGCAGCAATAAGCTTCTGGCCTACTCCTTCATGTTGTCCCATACTCATCCCAGAAATTGCAATCTCTTTGGGTTTTCAGGCCTTCTGTGGATTGGGCAGCAGACTTCTGGGAAGAGACGATTTAGTGTGTCAACTGGCAGGAGAAGGGAATCTGGGAGGTAGCGACCCTTGCTTTGCTCCTGGGCCATGGGGAGTGCCCCCGGGGACCTGTAAGATTTTACACTTACTGGGTGAGTATCTTTGTGCTTAAGAGAGAATGATGTTAAACAGCAAATAACAAACCACATGACATGTTTGAGCAAGGGACTCCACATTTTTATTTTGCACGGGGCTTGGCTAAAGTAAGCAGCCAGCTTTGGTTACGATTCATTGATTGCTTAGTACATGCTAAGTACTAGTGCTAAGTGCTCTGCATGAGTTCATAGCATTCAACCATTATACTATTACTGAGCCACTGCTACGGACCAAATTTTAGGAATAAAGAAATCCAGGTTTGAAGAGGTTAAGGCAACATGCCTATCTATGATCACACAGCTAGCGACTAAAGCCTCAGCATTGGTCTATGGTATTCCCAAGTCCATATATGTGTTTTAAAGTTTATTTATTTTTTGAGAGAGAGAGTTTGTGTGTTGGGGGGTGGGGAAGAGAGAGAATCCCAGGCAGGCCCTGTGCTGTCAGTGCAGAGCCTGACGTGGGGGTCCATCTCACAAACCGTGAAATCCTGACCTGAGCCGAAACCAAGAGTCAGATGCTTGACAGACTGAGCCACGCAGTCGCCCCTTCATAGTTCCTACTTTCAACGACTTTGCATTACTGCTTCCACCCTACCTGGCCTCTGGTGCACACAGCGACTCCTTAGGCCCACCACGCCAGGCTCCCCGATGCTACCCTAAGGGGCAGAACAAAAGCAGGCCCTGTAGTGAGCAAATGCAGATAAAATGTTCCGGAAAGCTCTTGTCCATAGGAAACTTGTATGTAGAGTCTCTGCATTTTTTTCCACGCACGATTTCTATTTTCTCTGAATCCAACAAGGCAGTAACTGCGTTGGCTGACGGTCTCCCCCCCTTTCTCCCCTGTCAGATGAACTGTATTTTAGGGTCAAGAATCTTAATGTGGAGTCTGCCCTTCTGAGCACATCAGACCTAATTTTGAATGATGACCTAGGGAACAATGCCAGCAGTTGTGTCTTTCACCAAAACCCCATAAACCACACATAAATCGTGTGTAAACGTTCTTATTAGACTGAAGGGCGAGCGCGCTTTCCTCATCTTCGCTGGGAACAGCAGTGTCACGTTCTCAGAAGGCATCTGCAAATAGATTCCACCGCCACGCATGAACACAGCGGAAGCGAGGGGCGGCTCTAGAAAACCACGGATGTGATCAGACCGCCTTCGCCCTTCTATGCATCGTCCTATGTACCTCTTGAGCCAGAAGTAAGACCCGTCACCTCCGCACCGGACCCTTTCTGTTCCCCGAACACGACCGGCCAGATGCCTGCACACATCTGGCTTCCCATCTCTGTTAGTGAGATTTCACTTGCTCGGAGCAAATGACCGCCCCACGTGGGCTTCCCCTTCCAACTCCTCTCTCCCCCCAAACGCTCCTTTATGGAGGAGCGGGTTTCGTTCTCTACATGATTACGCTTGGCAGGTGGAGATTGCAGCGCCCGTTTCGTTAATGATTTCGGAGGTGACGCCGAGGCCTCTGAGGCTGCTTGGCAGAACAGCTAGCAGGAAACTAATGAGTATCCCAGCACGACCCTGGGCCATTAAAAGGAGGGGGGGTTCGAGGAGAGAGGGAGGGAAATAAATTAGAGACCTCAGCCTCTGGTAAGAATATCAGGGAAGGCCCTTAATGGAGTCTGGAAAAGAAAATTAATCACCCATAATGACTGGGGTGTGTGCGAATATTTGATTTAATTCCTTTTATAAATATTTTTCTACAGAATGATGCATGGCATCTGAGAGGGTTGAGAAGCACAAGGCGAGCTTGATTTAATCATGAGATGAGCCGAGGGGGTGGAAGTGACAACAATTACAGGAATATGTACTTGGGAGAGGCATGGTTTTCCTAATGCACTTGTGGTCATCTTGGCTGGAATTGTACAGAATTCTGCGGTGAAGAATGTACCTCGGAATTCACCATCTTAAGCGCTGGAGATAGCCAATTAACAGTTGGCAAATTAAAGTGTGCTTACATAAGCACTAACCTAATATTGACTTTTTAGTAAGAAATGACACTTGAAACATACAATTTCCTGGTCGCTGGGCTCCGATGTATCGTGTTCATCATTCAAGGAAAATAATAACACAATAACCCTTTAAATGTTGAATAATAAAGCTGATAGAAAAAAAAGTGTTTCCGGAAGAAAGCTTTTTTTTTTCTTCTATAAGATTTAACAGGAGAAAGGAATATTAGTTAAAAAAATATTTGTATGATTCGCAGGAAACATAAAGTCACCTGATAGAGTGTGAAACAAACAAACAAAAGGATCTGGAGTCAGTTATTACATATCATGCATTAAAGAACTAATTCTTGAAATATCTTACTGAACATGTATCACATCATTTAATTTTCTTTTCCTTCAATAGGTCTTATTTAGCCCAAACTCTATTTTCCAGTACCTCAATTAAGAAATTAATCAAGATTAATGTTCAAAAATCTCCAAGTTTTAATTTGCTATAGTCTTAATAACAGATGGGGAATTATACAGGGGAATTAATACAGGGGAATTAATCCCAGAATAACTCACCAAGAAAGGATTCTGGTCCCTCTCCAGTTGTCCAGACCATTTCAGCAAAGGGCCAGATGCTATGCTTTATTTTTATTGTCTGGGTTTTGTTTGTTTGTTTGTTTACAAAAAAAGTGATAATGAGTTGGATTAACTTGAAACATTATAAAGTGTAGGAGATCTTGTGAACTAAAAAATACTTTGCTATAGAATTTTTTCACAAAGGAGATGCACCAAAATAAGGTGTGCAAAGCCAAGGAAATCTAACAGCTTAACAATAAAAAATGGGATAGGTAGGCTTGAAGCTGTGCCTTTCAAGGAGCAGAGTGGGGAGCTCTGCTTGGAGGCATTGAAATAGTCAGATGTAGACTCTGTCACTAACACGTGTGATATCTCTTCTACTATTGGCTGCTGAATGGCACCAAAAGACATCAGACTGCAGTGTCGTTCCCAACCCAAATGCTACTTCTGAAGATGGTGGCCAGAGGGTGGTGTAAGTCTCTGTGCTCATTCCATTTGGCAAAGATTGGTGAACAGGAGAGGGCTATAACCCAGGGATAATAAGTCCACCAAAAGTTGCCCAAGCATCATTACTCTGCTCCCTGGGACAAGGGACACCAGACACGACCTCAGGCAGACTTAATGTCAGTCCTCTCTCGTCATGTCAACTGATATTCAGTCACTTAAGGATCCATTGTCCTGAAATTGACATATGGGTCTCAAATTTACATTGCACACCATTTCACCAAATGTGTATACCTCTTAGAGACAAAGATATCATTTCCCAATTAATCTGCACATAAGAATTATCTAGGATGCTGACTAAAACACAGATTCCTGAACCCCTTCACAGAGATTCAGATACAGTCAGCATCAGCTTCAAATATGAATTTTTAAGAAACAAGTCAGAGAATTCCTTTGACTTGTCAAGTCGTGGTAATTTCTGTTAGGTATTGGAAAACAGTTAGTAAATAAGATTTGATCCAATCCTTGGAAGACTCCACTAAATGTAGAAATAGACCTATAAATAGATGCTTAATGAATAATTTTCTGGAGTTACGATAAAGTGTGAGGGTGCGGAGAATATAATGAAGATGTTAGCCAGTTTCATCAGAGATGAGGGGACAGAAGGTGTAACTTACACAGAAGAAATGAACATTTTATTTGAGATAATAGTAATTTTAGGGGCGCCTGGGTGGCTCAGTCGGTTCAGCTTCTGACTCTTGATTTCGGCTCAGGTCATGATCTCACGGTTCATGGGATCCAGCCCGGATTGAGCCTGCTTGGGAGTTTCTCTTTATCTCTCAAAATAAATAAATAAACATCTTTAAAAAGTAGTAATTTTAATAATAATTTTAACCTTCTCCTGGGTTGTTTTTGAATTCTGTTTTTAGATTGATGATTTGATTCTTCCTAATTTCGAACATTTCAAAAGCATATTTTGCTTTTTTTATATCTTGTTTATCTAATTCACTGTATATCATTAAGAAATCATCAGTTATATAACTTTTAAAAATAAGTTTTATTGTCAACATTTCTATGTTACATATGTTTGCGATTGCATAAATCTACTTTAAAGAATCAACATATATCCGAATCCATTACCGTTCAGGGTAAGAGAAATGTGCCCATATTGCAATATTCTCAACATTAAATATTTTAATGCCTTATTTTTTACCAAAACCAAAAAATGATATTTTCATTTTATTTTAATTTGCAGGTCTTTAAGCACTAGTGGGGATAAATTGTATATGTTTACTTGGCCATCTGTATTCTTTATTTTATACATTTTATATTCCTCGCTATTAGATTTTTGAAAGAAGAAATCAGCTAGAAGATTTTCTTATTGTATTTGAGAACCCAAAGAACTCTCTAATCCCTAGGCTGGGGAACATGACCTCGTGCCCTCAAATGCATATTTGTGCGTGCAGAAGCAGATATTGCATTCCAGTTGTAGTTTAAGAAAATATTATAACAGCCTAATAAAATGCAAACACTGTTCCCCATTGTTCCTTGGGTATTTATAGCCTTGCATTGGAAGATTGTGTATAGTCCAAAGCAATGTGCAATTAACCATACATCGGTCTGCGAACTCTCTCTTTGATTTTTCAACCAGTCGGCTAATGCTTTGACCGCCAATAACATGACCTTGCAATACTTACACAGTCTTGTCACAGGTGAATGCAGACATCTATAAGATTAGGTTCAGGAAATGGAGTCTTAGATGAATGAAAGGGAGAACCGGCCTAAAGTCTGAGAGGGGACACAAAAAGCAAAAGCTGTTAATGCGTAGAATGCATAAGGGGAGCTTACCTCCTGATCCTGTGGGTTCACCACCTCTTTTTACAGTGATGAAGTATGTGCCAGGTCAACTGCAGTGGTTGTGATCCATATAAGACAAGACAAGCATTCAGCTCTTGAACCAGAAAGGTTTTGTGACGAACCAGTATGGTCTGCAGTTTATAAGAAACAGCACATGTAAAGAGTCATGAAATAAAGGACAAATTATGAAGTGATGATGCTCAGTATTTATAAGTACCATTTTATCCTTTACAGCACTTTTAGCCTATGGAAGTCTCTGTACTGAAGAAGTTGCTTTTAGATGATGATCTAGAAAAATCATGGAATTCTTGAGACAGATAGAGTGGGGAGTTTACTTTGTTTCTTCTTATTTTATTTCTTACAAGTTTATTTATTTATTTGAAGTGATACAGAGACAGCATGAATGGGGCAGGGGACGAGAGCGAGGGAGAGATTGAGAGAGAGAGAATTCCAAAGCAGCTTCCGGACTGCCTGCTGTGGAGCTGGATGCAGGACTTGAACTTACAGACTGTGAGATCATGACCCGAACTGAAACCAAGAGTTGGGCGCTTAAGCCACTGAGCCACCCAGGCGCTCCGATTTTCATCTTAGTTTAAAATACGAGGAGCGCCTGGGTAGCTCAGTCGGTTGAGCGTCCGACTTCGGCTCAGGTCATGATCTCACGGTCTGTGACTTCCAGCCCCGCGTCGGGCTCTGTGCTGACAGCTCAGAGCCTGGAGCCTGCTTCAGATTCTGTGTCTCCCTCTCTGTTTGCCCCTCCCCCGCTCATGCTCTGTCTCTCTCTCTCTCTCTCTCTCAAAAATAAATAAACATTAAAAAATAAAATAAAATACGAGATAAATATAAATTTTGAAGATGGCATGATTGTCCAGAATGACACAAAAAGGGAGATGCAGACCCAACATTGACAAAAGGTTTCTCATTCCCAACACAGCGTCATTTCTACCCTACCAGGGTTTACAATGTTGTGACATCCATACATTAAAATATCAAATATTATTGAGCAACTATTATGTGGCCAAAAATTAAATAAGGCGCCATCTTGTTTTGTTTGGAGTCTTCAAAAACGTGTAGTCTCTACAACCAAACATTATCAGACAGTGGAACATGTCATGCTTTCCTGATATCTAACTAAGTCATGAAATAATAACCGAGTGGGAGAATTTGAAATGCTTTTCACTGAAATGCTTTGGAGGTCCAAAATGCAGGTCCCAACAAATTTCTGTAGGTTACTTTTGCACAGACTGTTAACGTAATACACACTGGAAGCCATTATTTTCCAGAAGTGTCAACCTATGCTCCCTTTCACAGAAACTATACGCCGTCTTCCATAAGCCAGATGCCCCGTAAGTAAGCAACTCATTTTCCTAAAGGAGATTTAGTTACCTTTCTGTTTTTGTCATCTAGCCGGAACCCCAGTTAGCAGTGCCTACCTGGAAGGGCCATTTTGCACCTCTCTTTCCAAGTCTACGTGTGGAAGGGCCATTACGTGTGGAAGGGCCCTTTTAACAAAAGCGACCAAAGTGAACACAGAGAACTCCCCAAACTCCAGGGGACTTTACGGGAAAGGACGGCCCACTCGTAACTCAGGCTGGCTTAGGAAGCTGACCTCACCCTCCATCACCATGCGCTTCCAGTCATCTATGCAATGAAGTGTGACAACAGCTTTAATAGCATGTGAAAACATATTTTATTATAGGGTCATTAATTTGTCCTGCTGGCTATGTGATATTCTCCATATGCGACATGGGAAAGTGCCCTTTTGCTCTGAGGTCTTTCTTGATGAGCAAGCCTGCACTACAGGGTGGAGCTCTAAAGGGCACCCGTTCTCTGCTCTGCCCTTGGCAAAGACCGGCATCATTCCATCATTTCATTTGTGCATGGAAGAGTGGAATGTCATGGAATTACATCCTGTGGTTGTGCGTTTTCTTTTACTACCCAGATATCTGCCAAGCCTTGGCTTTTGAGGGGACTAGTCAATGACTTTAAAAGCATTATTATCAGGAGATTCATTTTTAACGTATAGAAATAAAAAAGAAAAAAAGGATCCATTAATTTTAGAAAAGGGTCTGTGAGAATATGCACGGGCTAAAAAGGCACATGACTGCACAGATTGCTATTTATTACCCATATCAGACAAATAAAATTGGCACACTAATGTAGTGACCTGAAGGAAAAATAAATAACCCTCAAACCTAGGTTTGTAAAAATATATACTGTGTATGTTAATGTATAATGATGTCATTTCGGTATATTTTGAGATCCAAAAAACTTTTAATCACAGTTTTTGTGAATACCCTAATTGTATCCCTCATTTATTCGACCAAATATTAATAAATAGTACATTAAGTTCTAGGGTTTACAGTAGATAGGGAGCGAGGTAGGCAGAAGATAAATACCTCTGGTTTGGGGGTTTAGTAGCTCCCTGTTTGCAATATGGCACTATGGAATTTTTTAATAAAATGATGATGAACACATATACATTATAGACAGAAGAAACAGATATATTGATTTTTAATTATTTGTGTAAATGTGTAAATAATATAAGCATTTGCAAGAAGATGTCGAGTATCAGAGGTAGAGAATGAGGCCCCCGAGAGTGGACATTTTTTGCTACTGCCTGAAAGAGAGTAATCATTTTATTTATTTACTTTTTTACATTTATTCATTTTTGAGACAGAGAGAGACAGAGCACAAGAGGCGGAGGGGCAGAGAGAGAGAGGGAGACACAGAATCCGACGCAGGCTCCAGGCTCTGAGCTGTCAGCACAGCAGAGCCCGACGCGGGGCCCAAACCCACAAGCCACCTGATCATAACCTGAGCCGAAGTTGGACGCCCAACCAACTGAACCACCCAGACACCCCGAGAGTAATCATTTTAAAAGGAAGGAAGGGTAAAGGTGCATGGAGCTTATAATGCCAGTTTTCTGTGGGATAAAGAGACGACTAGGGCATTAACCAAGTTTAATTTCCTGGCTTTAATGCTTCTACTATAGTTATCCAAGATGGTAACATTAAGGGAGGTTGGATGAGAAACATGGAATATAGAATATTTTTGGAAATTTTCGTAAGTTTAAAACCAACTTTAAATATGTGTTTAATAGGAAATAAATAAGACAGGATTTTGAGTTATTAATTGCAATAGGGAGAATCCTAAAATGACCCCCAAGGTTTCTCACTCTCAGATGTACAGACCTACATAATCCACAGAACTTGAAATATCATAAATTTTACTCCCATAATTAGGCTCTATTATTTGGCACAGTTGACCTTCAGATAAGGAGATGATCTGGGTGGGCCTGACCTAATCACATGAGCCTATAAAAAACAGAAAGTTTTTGTGAGTCATTACACAAGAGCAAATCAGAGATGCAAAATGCAGACAGGGACTTTATGCACTGTTGCTGGCTTGGGACCAGTGTCAAGGAACACGCACAACCTCCAGATGCTGAAAGCAGCTCTGGTTTACAGACAGCAAGGAAACAGGGATCTCAGTCTTTCGACCACAGGAACCAAATTCAATCAACAGCAAGAATGAGTTTGGAAGTAGGTTTGTTCCCAGAGAATCTAGATAATAATTCAGCCAGGACAATACCTTACTTTTCACTTTGCACTACCCTCAGCAGAGAACAATCATTCCATGCCAAATCCTACATTTTTGATAATTTGTGGCAAAACAATAGAAAACAATACTAAAATCTTTTTGGAGAAAACTTTCCCCTCAATAGCTATTACATCTGTCTAAAATCCACAGTAAATTTCCTCGATGGCTCTTAGACAGCAAGTAGCTCCAAACATTTGTTCCATGATTATTCGATCTGCTACAAAGTCTGCCTTTCTCTGATTTCCTACTTCAGGCAAAGCATGTTCGGCAACCACATCATATTCTTGTATGAAATACAGTGTGTTACTTCTAGTTTCAAGAAGGAAAGGATGAAAAATGTCTTCTAAGACCTCAAAGCATTTTTTTCCCCTTAGAAGTAATCTTCAAGGGGCACCTGAGTGGCTCAGTTGGTTAAATGTCCAGCTCTTGAACTCAGCTCGGGTCTCAATTTCAGAGTGGTGAGTTCAAGCCCCACATTGGGCTCTGCAATGGGAGTGAAGTCTACTTAAAAAAGAAAAGAAAAGAAAAAGAAAAAAAAAGGTTGTCTTTGAAAAAAATTTAAAAATCAAAAATTAGACACAAAAATGTTATTGGTGAAATCAAAAAATATTTCATACCCATACCATAATATAAAAAGATGGATAATACGTGGAGGAGTGGGGAATCCATTGGCAGAACTAGTTAAGAAATGTGTGCCCATGGAAGGAGATGATGATGAACTGCAGCCCTTAGAAATGGAGGCACCAAACATCAAGAAAGTCAGATCCAGACAATTGAAAGGATATTTCAAAAGTAAGTGCAAAGAACAATTAAACTTTCCTGTACCAATCCCACCTTATTTTATTAGGCAGCTAATCTTCCTTCTTCAGATATATTTACTAGAGAAATTAATGTGTATACTCTGAACTCAGGACCACCAGACATGAGGAAGTTGAAAGTAGAGAATTATAACCCCTGGGTAAGAGGGTGAAAGACCAAACGAACAGTCCAGACCAAGGAACAGTATAATATTTTGTGTTTTGAACACAAATCCAGCAGACTGCCTGACCACCCTACCAGTCAAAAGTCTCGACCCAATCAGAATTTGTGTTTCACACTTGTAAAAATGACTGCACAGTAAAAATAGCAGTGTTTTTTCAGAAAAGCTCTAGCAAGAGATGAGAGATCAATAAAAAGAAACAGAGAATAGTACCTCAGAGACCATGTAGAAAACAGAAGAAAACTTCAATTTACCACCATTAATACTCTTTAAGAGCTAAGAAAATATATTTCATCTATAATACAAAAATGGAATACAATTAAAACCAGAAAATAACCAGAAAACACTATCAAAAGCAGAAAATAAAATTAAAACATGATGGCTTCTTAAAAAGTAAAAAATGTGGAAGATAATACCTAAGAGTTCCTGAAACCAAAAGACAGATAGATGGATAGTGTGAGTGGAAAAGATAAGACAAAGAATTAGTGAAGAAGGTATATCCACTGGAGTTTCAGAAACAGAAAAGAGTGTCAACAGAGCCAAGGAAAATGTTATAATACAGTAAAAAGAAAAAAAAATAAAGACATTCCCCCAAGTAGGACATAAGGTTCTATATTCAAAGGGTCTATCAAGTACTTATCACAATGAATTAAAAGATAATTCTAAGGACCTAATCATATAACTTTAAAAGACCAGAGGCAAAAATCCTAAATTATTCTGCAGTTTAGAACACCAAATCTCATATGAGAAATTATGGAATCAAATGGCAGCAAACTTCTCAAACAAGACACCGAAAGAAAGAATGCAGTGGAGTATTGCTTCCAAAATTCTGAAAGATTTTTTTCAATCTGGAAATTTACAACCTGGTAAGTTACCAGTTAAGCGTGAGGGTACAGTAGCGATGTTTTCCAGACCTGCGTGGCTTCAAATCACGTATCTCTTACACTCATGTCCTTCTCCTCTCTCCCAAGGAGCTACTGGGAGATGTGCTTCGGGAAAATGAAGAACATTTGGAATCCAGCAAAGATGTCACCTGATCCAAAAGAAAGGCAGAGAAGTTCTAGGACACGACCTACAGAACATGTAATCTTGCCTGCAGGAGGAGGAGAGCTCCAGCAAAACGTGGAAACCCTAATACCTGGATAACTTCTACAGAGTTAAAGAAAACAATACAAAAGTTAAAATGGAGCAAAGCAAAATGAAACAGAAACTTTACAAGATAACGTGATGATTGCAAACCACCCGCCTCAAGAATAAAATATACTTACATAATCATCATATGGACCAGAGATTTGTTCACTATATGTAAAGAATGTGGAAGATGGCAGGAAGATTATGGAGAGCTGATACCTCACATACCATCACAGGAACTAGACAAAGAATGTTGAAATAATTGAATCAAGAAATAACGGCCTAGGGGTGCCTGAGTGGTTCAGTCAGCTGAGTGTCCAACTCTTGGTTTTGGCTCAGGTCATGATCTCATGGTTGGTGAGTTTGTTCCCCCGTTAGCACTGAGCCTACTTTGAATTCTCTCTCCTGCTCTCTCTGCTTCTCCCCTGCTCACACATGCCCTAAATTAATTAATTAATTAATTAAAATAAATTAATTACATAAATAAATAAACAAACAAACTTAAAAAAAGAGGGGTGCCTTCATGGCTCAGTAGGTTAAACATCCAAGTCTTGATTTCAGCTCAGGTCATGATCTCATGGTTGGTGAGTTTGTTCCCCCGTTAGCACTGAGCCTACTTTGAATTCTCTCTCCTGCTCTCTCTGCTTCTCCCCTGCTCACACATGCCCTAAATTAATTAATTAATTAATTAAAATAAATTAATTACATAAATAAATAAATAAACAAACTTAAAAAAAGAGGGGTGCCTTCATGGCTCAGTAGGTTAAACATCCAAGTCTTGATTTCAGCTCAGGTCATGATCTCATGGTTGGTGAGTTTGTTCCCCCGTTAGCACTGAGCCTACTTTGAATTCTCTCTCCTGCTCTCTCTGCTTCTCCCCTGCTCACACATGCCCTAAATTAATTAATTAATTAATTAAAATAAATTAATTACATAAATAAATAAACAAACAAACTTAAAAAAAGAGGGGTGCCTTCATGGCTCAGTAGGTTAAACATCCAAGTCTTGATTTCAGCTCAGGTCATGATCTCATGGTTCGTGGGATTGAGCCGCACTTTGGGCTCTGCACTGACAGCATAGAGCCTGCTTGGGATTCTCTCTCTCTCTCTCTCTCTCTCTCTCTCCTTCTCTCTCTCCCTCTCCCTCTCTCTCAAAATAAATAAACATTTAAAAAAAATGAAATAACAGCCTGAATACGTTATTCAGAGATTTGTTACAGACCAGAAGAACAAGGTAAAAGTGAAGAGAATCGTTGCCTCTGGGGAGTCGGGCTAAGGATTGACAAGAAATGACACAGATGACTGGTATTTTTTATTTCTGCCCAGTGAGGATGTTTTAGATGTTTGGCTTTTTCAAACCAACAGCATGATAAAATTTTAAAAATCGTTAAACCATTAAATGAAAGGCCACGTGCTTCAATGTGTGTTGTGAAAACCAAAGCAAAATAAGGGCACTGAGCATGGGATCATGGACTTCTTTTACCTCGGACCGGCCATGGCTTTTCTCCCTCACTGTTAATTACACACGTCAACAGACGTGGTTGTAGCTCATGCTGGAGGCTCCCTGGCTCAGTGCATGTTGAAGTACAAATAACAAGGTCTTGTATTCACTTTCATGTGTTCTGGCTAAGATGTGACTTCTGTGGCTGAGCCGAGCCTGGAGAGCAAAAATCTTTTGCCCAGTTTCCTAGTCTATAAAGTAGTGCCAGTAAGACCCACTACTTAGATTTGTTGTGAAAATCAAAAGTGATTCCATTCAGACAGTGCCCAGAGAGTCGTTTGTTCTTTGTTGGCATTCCGCTACCAAATGTACCGCCTCGAGCAGCACGTTCTATCTGCAACCCATGCGTTTCTATCACCGACTTGACCTTGGAAGCTTTGCCTTTTTAGTGCTTGGAATTACAAAGGCTTAAATCAATGAATTGATTCAGCCATTTGTCAACTCAATCTGTTGTCAGATCAATGAACGAGTTTTTTGCTTATGTATATGAATTGTTGAGAATGCCAAACTCCTGATTTAGTTATTTTTTCTATTTTTCATTGCATTCATTGACGAGGTCAAGATAATGACTGGGTGAAATTAACACAGCCAGGCTCAGCCATGATCTAATAGATTATTTTGCGGTCGTTTGGTCTCTGTGTTCATAGCCAAATCCATAAACATGTGATAAACATGCTTTCCAATTTATCTTGCAGAATAAACATTTCTTTTCTATAAAATTTCTTTTGGAACGGTAGAATTGCTTTTGCTAAAAATTATCTTCTCAATGCACATTTTTTATATTAGGCCTTTACTTCCAAGAAGCTGCCTTGGAGTGTATTTGTCTTTAAAAATTGCTTTTCATTGAAGGAATAATTTTTTTAAATGCATGATAATTAATTATTTAACCATACTATTCCCTAAACTCAGGTGGCATTGTTAATTGCTGCTAGGGACTGGATTGTGTCCCTCCCAAATTTGTATGTTGGAGCTTTAACCCCCAATGTAACTACATTTGGAGACAAAGTACTTAGGGAGGTAATTAAGGTTAAATGATGTCATAATGGTGATGTCTGAATCTGATAAGACTGGTCTCCTTTTAAGAAGAAGAAGAAATATCAGATCTTTCTCATTCTCCCTCTCTCTCTCTCTCTCTCTCTCTCTCTCTCTCTCTCTCTCTGTCATGTGAGGACACAGTAAGAAGGAGGCCAACTATAAGACAGTTTCACCAGAAACTGAATATTCTGGCACCTCGATATTATACATCCAGCCTCCAAAACTGTGATAAAATACATTTATGTCATTTAAGCTACTGGGTCTGTGGTAGTCTGTCATGGCAGCCTGAGCTAATACACTTATCTCCCCATTAGATAGTAACCTCCTCTAATGTAGGGGCAGCTCTTCTTTTCGGGTATCTTAAATCCCTATCTTGTACCTGACATATAGCAGTCACTCAATAAATACTGTTTAAATGTGTTGACTGAAAACGGTACCTCATTCTTCCATTAGAGATTTTTATTTTGCTACTCCAGTTTGGATCATGGACAGACTATTCCAGAAAATTTGTCTCCTTTTCCTTTGTTCCGCAGGGCTCTTTCACTTATAAGGGAATAGAAATCTTCACTTGCAGGGGAAAGACAACTAACACACATTGAGATGAAAAAGAAGTTATGAACTTTGCAAATCAAGGCTTCTCTCTTTCCATCTCTTAGCTGTCTATACTTGCTTTCTGTTGGATTTATTCTCTAAATAGTATTTGTGGCAAATGGCTATTAGAAGCTCCCTATTTGTGCCCTACCATTTAACAAAATGTCAGGAAGAACATAATAATAAACAAATACCTATTCCAAGCACTTTACACACAGTACTTCCTTCAATCTTGAGAATATCTATGAGGTAGTCACCATTATTACCCACATTTTGCAGATTAGGAAACTGAGGCACAGAGAAGTTAAGAAACTTGATGTAATGATGTCATAATGATGTAAACTTTAGAGGTAGACAATCTGGTTCCAGAGTATGTGTCTTCGCCAGTAGTCTATTCTTCTTCTGTCTCATATTTTTATCCATCACTTTATCATTGTTTCCAATGAAAAACCTGGAGCTTGCTTGCCTGGTTTGAGCCACTTGGCCTTTGCTGAACATTGCTAACACTCTGGTCAGGATGGCTAATCATAGCTGGAGGGTGCTGATCAGCCAGAGCAAGGCTGAGTGGCCATCCTGGGAACCAGAGATGGGGTAGATTTCTTTGCAAAATATGGATAGTAAAGGGGGAAATTTTCCAAAGGAAAACTGGGGTTCTATTCTCTAAAGTAAAATAAATGGGTGCTGGGGCAGAGGAAACAATGGCTTTCCATTATATCTTTATTCTGCCTTGCCTTCTTCCCCAAAGAAGAGAGACACAATCAGGAATAAACAAGTAAACCATTTGGGTTATACTCTGCTTATGTGGCATCCTTTAGTACTGGTGGAAAACAAGCATTCTCATTAAATAAAAATTTCATAAGAAATTTACAGATTATACTTGGAACAGAATAGCACCTTACATACCATTGCTTATCAAAATCTAGGCAATGTGCAAAATATTTCTTTTTTTTTTTCACTTGCTTTCTTTGGCTGACTTTTTTGATTTTTCAAAACAACTAAAAAATAAAGACTTATTTAGTACAGATTCACCATTTATAAAACAATAATAAATTATACCCTGCTACAGAGAAAATATGCATTTATACATAAATGTGCACATATGTTATAAATGAGTGCTACATTAATAAAGGAGACTACTGAAGGAATATGTGCTTCACCCCCATCTCACCCTGAAAGGGCTGAATGTATACCACTTCCCCCAGAAGTGTTAGTCATTTTTGAGTTCTGAATCACATAAACATATTTGGGTAGGGAATTACTTTAAAATAAACTTCTAACGATCATAATTCCCCACATTTCAATAAAGATGTTTTTAACTTTTCTAAGTACATTCACATATACCTCATAAAACAACTAGTTTAAAGAGGGATTAGCAGAATATAGGGTTTCCAGAGCTGTGATTTAATAATCAAAACAAAACCATTTAAATGCCTGGCTGAGGATGGCCGAGTTGTGGGAGAAAATGTCTGGAAAGAACATAACAAAGACTAGGTTAGGCAGATGTCAATGTTTATTAAAAGCCGATTTAACTCAGTGAATGACCCAATCTGGTCAAGAGTCAAAACTCAAAGGCCCAGAAGTCAGGAAGAAAGAGCTAAGTCTCTGAGATCAGGAAGTACAAGAATTCATTGGGTCTTAGAAATCTAGTTCAGCATTTGATAACAGAGCATAACTCTTTTGTCTTCTGTCTTAGGCATCGTCCTTTGAGATGGCTTGTATCTACGAGGTTTTTAAATTGAGCAGCAGCTGATTATGGGATTTATACTGAACACAACCGAAGACTGAGGTCCCGTCACACAGCATTAGAGTTTGTTCTGCCAGGCAAGTTTTGGCTCAACTCGATACAATACAAAAGCAGTAATGGATGACAAGATGTGGCAGAAAAGCACCAGAAAAGCAAACAAAAACAAAACCAAAAGCAAAATAATCAAGCAGTAAAGAGGTGGAGCCCAGGTTAAAAAAAATTGATAGTGACGCTTGCAAAGTAACAGCAAATTTTAAGTACATTTAGAATATAGAGTTGAGGGAGGGAGATGCCAGTCTCTTTCAGATGGGAGAAGTGAGGTGAAAAACATAAAATAGAAGGTCAAATAGATGCAAAGATTTAGTGGACCTTGGAGTTGAAAGTGCAGATACTAGAAAAGACAAATTTGTTAGGACGAACATGAGTTATTTTCACGATTCACTGTTGTACTTTGTGTTAAAAAGAAGGGAAAGGTTCCACTTCTGAGAAGATGTTGCAGACATGCAATTCACTGTTTTTCTTGCTAAGGCTTCAGCTAAAACTTTGGGAAATTATGTATAAAATAGACATAAGGGGGGAGCCTGGGTGGCCCAGTGGGTTGAGTGTTTGACTTCAGTTCAGGTCATGATCTCAGGGCTCATGTGTTCAAGCCCCACATTGGGCTTCCTGCCGTCAACGTGGAGCCCACTTCAGATCCTCTATCCCCTTTCTATCTTCCCTTCCCCTGCTTGTGCTCTCTCTGTCTCAAAAACAAACAAAATATTAAAAAAATAAAAAGAAAATAGACAAAAGAAATCTCTGTAAGGTAGACCGAGGAAGACAGATCGGCTAAGGACCTTAGGACCCAAGGAAGGGCATCATGTAAGTTTTATTTTGCTTATATTTCCTAGACTTGGAGCTGAAAAAGTTGGCATCCTGGAAATACTTACAAGTGATGACCATGTTTCCCCACTGCCTGCTCTGTCTAGCGAAAGGACCAGCAAAGGGGCAATTTAGCAAGAAAAAAGTCTTAGATGGTAACCGCTCGACTCTAGCCAAATGGCATAAAACAAAACAAGACAAAGCAAACAAAAACAACAAAACTGTAGTCTCCTCAGTAAAGATGGAATGAGAAACCCAGATGTCCACCTTCACGAGCTGTAACATTGTGCTTCAACTCCTCTGACTAGGTGGTATCAGAAAAGGCCAAACTGGGAGCCATGACTTTCCCTCCCTCCCTCCCTCCCTCCCTCCCTCCCTCCCTTCTACCTGCATTTGACAGTAAGGGGAAAAAATCCTCCCTCCATTGCCAGAGTGTTGTCAGAGGAATCTGCTAAAATAGAAGTGTTATTTTATTTTTAAAAATTTTTTTAACTATGAAATTTATTGTCAGATGATGTTGTATACACAAGTTTTAAATAAGATCCAGCACTTCAAAACATAATACAAAAGTGTCTAAATTTCAATATTAAAGCTCTAGTTACATGAAGACCCAAGAATAGCTCACACTGAAAGGAAGAAACAATCAGGGGCGCCTGGGTGGTTCAGTCTGTGAAGTGTCTGACTTCAGCTCGGGTCATGATCTCCCGGCTTGTGAGTTGGAGCCCCGTGCTGGGCTCTGTGCTGACTGCTCAGAGCCTGGAGCCTGCTTTGGATCCTGTGTCTCCCCTACTTTCTGTGCCCCTCCCTTACTTGTGCTCTGTCTTTCTCTGTCTCTCAAAAATGGATACATGTTAAAAAAGAAGTTTTTTAAAGAAACACCACATGATCCAATTACACTACTAGGTATTTACCCCCTAAAAACCCAGATTTCAAAAAAGATACATGCACCCTTATGTTTATGTGGCATTATCTACAAAAGCCAAGATATGGAAGCAACCTAAGTGTCTAACGATTGATGAATGGATGTGGGGTGTGTGTGTGTGTGTGTGTGTGCACATGTATGTGAATATTATACAGCCATAAAAAAGATGAGATCTTGCCATTTATATAACAATGTGGATGGACATACAGGGTATTACGCTAAGTGAGATAAGCCAGACTGAGAAAGGCAAACACCATAGGATTTTACCCATATATGGAATCTAAAAAAGCAATACAAATGAATAAACAAGCAAAAAGCAGAATCAGACCTATAAATACAGAGAACAAACTGATGCTTGACAGAGGGAAGGAGTGTGGGTGAATTGGGCAAAATAGGTGAGAGGGAGTGGGGATACAGGCTTCCGGTTATGGAATGAACGCCATTGGAATAAAAGGCACAGCATGGGGAATATAGCCAATGGTATTGTAATAGGGTTGTACAGTGACAGAGGGTAGTTACACTTGTGGTGAGCATAGCATAGTGTATAGAGATGCTGAGTCACTATGTTGCATACCTGAAACTAATGTCATTTTGTGTGTCAACTATACTCCATACAATTTGAAGAAATGAACTAAGGTGCATATTACCAAAATCCCTGGCTGGGTAAAGGACAATAAAAAAGGGTTGGGAGGAAAAAGCACTAAAAATAATGACAAAAACCTCCCAAATTTAGCAAAATAAATACTTATAGATTCAAGAATCTGAGTAAGCCTAAAAGAGCATAAACTCTAAGAAATCCACGCTG
Source organism: Acinonyx jubatus (assembly GCF_027475565.1). NCBI lineage: Eukaryota > Metazoa > Chordata > Mammalia > Carnivora > Felidae > Acinonyx > Acinonyx jubatus. The sequence goes on along the minus strand of NC_069386.1, from coordinate 128,245,937 downwards.
AGATACTTATAGTCAAAACCCTGATAGCAGAAGACAAAGAAAACGTTTGAGAAACAGAAAGAAAGAACACATTGCCTATAGTGGAAAAAAAATTTAAATAATAGCTTTCATATCAGAGGCCATAGAGGTCAGAAGGAAGTCACAGAATATTTTTCAAGAGCTGGAAGAAAATAATTGCTAACCCTATATCATCACCAAAATGTATCCTTAAGGAAGAAAGAAATCAAGACATACTCAGATGAAGGAAAATAAGGAGGAGTTGTTACTAGCACATCTATCCTATAGAAACGGCTACAGGAAGTTTCTAAACATACAGAAAATAATACAAGAAGTAATCCAGGAACACTACTAAGGAAGGAAGAACACAGAAAAAATATGGATAAATATGGATAAAGACTAAAATGAAATTTGGTTTCTAAACAGACAGAAAATAATACAAGAAGTAATCTAAGAACACAAGAAAGACTACAGTTAGAAAAATAGGGATAAATGCAGTGTACTTTCCTTCTTCTCTTGAGTTTTCTGAAGTTTCTTTGTGGTGGAAAGAAAAACTCTACCACTTTCTGAAGCGGCTATAAATACATATAAATATCAAAGATTGTATTGAAAATGAGGATGGGTGGAAAAGTGCAAAGATAAAATGTTTCTACATTTCACTCTAACTGATGAAATGAGAATTCCAGTAGATTGTGATAAACTATATATGTATTATTTAGTTTTTGTAACAACCACTCAAAAAAGCTATACGGAGATATGCACTCAAAAACACTAAAGACAAAGTTGATTCCTAAAAGTTTCAATCCACAGAAAGATATGAAAAAACAAACAGAGAAATAGTGAACAAACAGAAAACAAAATACAAAAAAGTCAGACTTAAGCCCTAATATGAATAATTACATTAGATGTAAATGATCTAAATATATCAATTAACAGATATTGCAACACAGATTAAAAATCATGACACAATTACATGCTATCTACAAGAAGCTCACTTCAATTATAAGAATATAATCAAGTTGAAAGCAAAAGGACCAAAAAATATAGACATTATGCATATATCAAGCAAAAGAAAGCAGATGTAAGTATATAATATTGGGTGTGCTTCAGAGAAAAGAAAGTTACAAGAAGCAGTGATGAATATTTAATAATGATAAAAGAGTCAATCTACTAATAAGTTTAGCATCCTAACCAAACAACAAAAAATGCAAATCATGTGCAGCAAAACCTGGTAAAATTAAAAGGAAAATTAGACAGATGCGCAATTACCTTTGGATATTTCAACAGTCCCTCTAGGAAACTGATAGAGCAATTAGAGAAAAAAAATCAGTGAAGATACAGAGAAACTTAACAATACCACAACCAGCAGGATCTAATCAACATTTATAGAATACTCCATCCACTAATGAGTTTGCATATTCTTCAAGTTTACATGAGACATATACCACGAGAGACCATATCCTAGGCATAAAGCAAACCTCAACAAATTTAAAATAATTGAACTCAGGGGCACCTGGGTAACTCAGTTGGATAAGTGTCTGACTTCAGCTCAGGTCATGATCTCATAGTTAATGAGTTCGAGCCCCGTGTCGGGCTCTGTGCTGACAGCTCAGAGCCTGGAGCCTGCTTCAGATTCTGTATCTCCCTCTCTGCTTTTCCCCTGCTGTGCTCTCTTGCTCTCTTGCTCTCTCTCTCAAAAATAAATGAACCTTTTTAAAAATTTAAATTTTTTTAAACTTTAAAATAATTTAAATCCTACATTGTGTGTTCTCCAACCATAATACAATCAAACTAGAAATGAATAACAGAAATATAAAAGGAAAATCTCCAAACATTTGAAAACGAAGAAGCACACTTTCATAAAATCCTCTCCTAAAGAAGTCTCAAGAGAAATAAAGCATGCATTGGACTCAATGGAAGCTAAAATACAATTTGGAATAATTTCTGAAGTATAAGTCAAGCACAGCTGAGAAGAAATTTGTATCCCCTAAATGTAGAAATTAGAAAAGAGGGAAAATCTCTAATAAATAATGTAAGATTCCATATCAATAACCTAGGGGGAAAAAAGGAAAAAATAAGCCAAGTACAAGCATAAGGAGGAAAACAGAGATAAAAGCATTAGAAGTAAAATTGAAAACAGAAAAAAAATGTACAAAGAGCTGGTTCTTTGAAAAGAACAGCAAAATTGGCAAACTTCTAGCAAGACTGACTAAGAAAAGAAAGAAAACACAAACTACCAATATCATGAATGAAACAAGCTATCTCTATTGATTGTACAGACACTGAAAGGAAAGTAAGGGGAGGCCAGTAACAATGCTACATACACAATTTTCACAACTTAGATAAAATTAACCAGTTCCATGAAAAACACAGGCTGTGATAGCTTACTGAATATCAAATAGATAATTTGGATATTCCTGTAACTGATAGGGAAACTGAATTTGTGGTTTAATAATCCCTCTCCCAAAGAAATCTCCAGGCATAGATGGTTACATTGGACAATTCTACCAAATACTTTAAGTAGAATTGATACAAATCATACAAGTCTCTTCCAGAAAATCCAACAGGGGAAAACACTTCACAATTTATTTTATTAAGTTAGCATTACCCTGACACTCAAACAAAAACAAAACAAAAACAAAAAAGAAACACAAAAACCCAAAACCCAAACACAACTGTTGAAAATATCTCCATTGAACAAAGTAGCAGACGTTTTAAATAACATATTAGTAAGTAGCATATGACAATATAAATAATAATATATACTATAACCAAGTGGGATTAATTATAGGGAAATAAGCCTGGTTTAATATTTAAAAAAATCATTTCTCCACATCCTTGCCAACATCTGCTGTTTCTTGAGTAGTTAATTTTAGCCACTGTGACCAGTGTCCGGTGATATCTCTATGTGGTTTTGCTTTGCATTTCCCTGATGATGAGCGATGTTGAGCATCTTTTTATGTATCTGTTGGTCATCTGAATGTCTTCTGTGGAAAAGTGACTGTTCATATCTTCTTCCCATTTCTTCCCTGGATTGTTTTTTGGGTATTGAGTTTGATAAGTTCTTTATAGATTTTGGATACTAACCCTTAATCCAATATGTCATTTGCAAATATCTTCTCCCGTTCATTGTTTGCTTTTTAGTGTTGTTGATTGTTTCCTTTGCTGTGCAGAAGCTTTTCATCATGATGAGATCCCAATAGTTCATTTTTGCTTTTATTTCCCTTGCCTTCAGAGATATGTCGAGGTAGAAGTTGCTACGGCTGAGGTCAAAGAGGTTATTGATTGTTTTTTCCTCTAGGGGTTTGATGGTTTCCTGTCTCACATTTAGGTCTTTAATTCATTTTGAGTTTATTTTTGTGTATGGTGGAAGAAAGGGGGTCCAGTTTCGTTCTTCTGCATGTGGCTGTCCAGTTCTCCCAGCATCATTTGCTAAAGAGACCGACTTTTATCCATTGGATACTCTTTCCTGCTTTGTCAAAGATTAGTTGGCCATACATTTTTGGACCCAATTCTGGGTTCTCTATTCTATTCCATTGGTCTATGTGTTTGTTTTTGAGCCAATACCATACTGTCTTAATGATTACAGATTTGTAATAGAGGCTAAAGTCTGGGATTGTGATGCACTGTTGGTAGAGATGCAAACTGGAGCAGCCTCTCTGGAAAACAGTGCAGAGGTTCCTCAAAAAATTTAAAATAGAATTACCCTATGACCCAGCAGTAGCACTACTAGGAATTTATCCAAAGGATACAGGAGTTCTGGGGCGCCTGGGTGGCTCAGGTGGTTGAGTGTCCAACTCTGGCTCAGGTCATGATCTCACGGTTCATGAATTCAAGCCCCGCTTCGGGCTCTGTGGGGACAGCTCAGAGCCTGGAGCCTGCTTCTGATTCTCTCATTCTCTCTCTGCCCCTCCCCCACTGTGCTCTGTCTCTCTCTGTCTCTCAAAAATAATTAAATGTAAAAAAAAACTTTAAAAAAAGAATACTGGAGTGCTGATTCATAGGGGCACAAGTACCCCAATGTTTATAGCTGCACTATCAACAATAGCTGAATTATGGACAGAGCCCAAGTGTCCATCAACTGGTGAATGGATAAGGAAGATGTGGTTTATATACACAATGGAATACTACTTGGCAATGAGAAAGAATACAGTCTTACCATCTGCAACAACGTGGATGGAACTGGAGGGTATTACATTAAGTGAAATAAATCAGCCAGAGAAAGACAGATATCATATGTTTTCACTCATATGTGGAATTTGAGAAATTTAACAGAAGACCATGGGGGAAGGGAAGGGGGAAAATGTTTCAAACAGAGAGGGAGGGAGGTGAACCATAAGAGACTCTTAAATACAGAGAATAAACTGAGGGTTGATGGGGAGAAGCGGTGGGGAGGGGAAATGGGTGATTGACATTGAGGAGGGCACTTTTGGGGATAAGCACTGGGTGTTGTATATAAGTGATGAATCATGGGAATCTACTCCTGGAGCCAAGGGCACACTGTATACACTCTATGTTAGCTAACTTGACAATAAATTATATTAAAAATACTTAATAATCAAAGTAATCTACCACATTAGTAGGCTAGCATCCTGTAGGATTTTATTTATACTGCTTTCTTGAAATGCCAAGATTATAAAAAAGTGGAGAACAGATTACTGGTCATCAGGAGTTAAGGGAGGTGGGGTAAAGATAGAAAGGAAGTGGGTTTGGCTATAAATGGGAAACACAGGAGAGAACCTGGTGATGACATATTCGATACTTTGACTATATCAGTGTCAGTTTTCTGCTTTGTATATTGTACTAAAGTTTTGTAGCGTATTGCTATAGGGGAATTGGGTAAAGGACAGACTGAATCTCTACATATTATTTCTTATAACTGCGTGTAAAACTACAACTATCTCAAAATAAAAATTTTAAGAACAGAATAAAGTGGAAAGCATGAAGTCTCCTTACTTACTTGGTCTTGTACCTGATTTTCATGTATGTAGATAATACACAAAAATATTGTAACAAATATTTCCGCTTTTACTGGTATTTTTTGAGAATTCATGGCATATGCGTTAGCTTTCCTCATTGACTTGCATTATTTTTATTATAATGTTAGTTAAATCAGCATAAACGTAAACAAAGTGCCTAAATTTATTTACTTAGAGCTTCTATGAAGCTATAAAGTCAGAAGAATTTATAAATTAAATGCGAACAAAACTAAACAAACAATAAAATCCAAACTAAAACCATTCGTTTCCTGTGACAAATGATGTTCCTTTGTTGACACTAAATCAGCAATTACAATGTGAATATGGTTCTGACTGTTAAGACACAATTTGTTGTACTTCATCTTATACACTGTTATTTCTGCGCACGGCATGGTGATTCAGCTTTTCAGCTTCTCTATCATGTTTCTTGTTTTAAAGGAGCATCCTACTTTTGTCTTGATGTGCCTTAGTTTTTGTTTAGTCTTATTTCAGTATGAATTCATCCTTTGTGTATTATGTTTGCCTCTGTGTTCTCTTTCTTAAATCAACAGGAATATTTGGGTAAGCATTATTTTGTGCCAACACTGTCATAAACACAAGTGTCGGGGCAGGGTGTGAAATTGTGTAGAGGCTATGCAGCTACCTGAGAAGTCCTATTTAGTAGCCCAGCTTTCTGGGCGCTCTAAGAAACAAGGTTTTGTGCTTCAAACACAGTGAACTCAACAAACCTCGCTAAATGTATGCGGTTTCTAATTAGCTTCAGATTTCTCTGTTCATCTAATCAAAAGATGATAAAATTTTACTGCTAAAGAAAATGAGGAGAAAACACATAAAATGTGTCAGTACAAGCTCACTAAACTACATATATTGTCTGCCAAAGTGTGTAAAAAAACAAAAACAAAAACAAAAACTATAAACATCCGAGAAATAGACTGAGGCATCATTTACTTCATTTTAAATGCTGGCTTTTCTTTTGATATTTATCTGCTTATATCACTGCAGGCTACAAAATTCCTGAAAGAAAAGTGTACTTTACCCATTAGATCACTCTCATTCTATGTAATGAATGTCCTGAAACATTTGTATCGTGCTGCAGATGATTGAATTAGATTTTGTTTTTGTTTTTGTTTTTGTTTTTGATGTATGAAAAATTTAGAACTAGCTTATTCACTATACTAAGAAGTTTTCTCTAATGGAAGTTAGACTACTGCATGCTGAGTTAATAGCAATTTCTTAAATATATCCTAATATTTGGCAGGAACCTTTCCTAAATCTATACAAGTTTACTCGTTAAAATAGGTATAATTGGAGACCAATGCATTTAAATGATAATAGTAAATGCATTTGAGTTTTGGTCTTTGGTGATTTTTTATTCTTTGTCGTGATTTTATTATATAATTTTCTTATGTAAAAAATTGTTTAATTTATTTAATTTATTAGTATATAATTAAGTGCATAATTATTCTTAAATATAATTATATTTAAGTAATCCTCAAATAAGCAAAACACCTTTGCATTCAAAATAAAATTGACTTCATAATTTGCTCCTTGATATTGTGAATGAGGTATTATACATAGAGCTATAGATATGTATCTACAGGGAATAGAATGAGGCATCATTTACTTTCTTTTTTTTCCATTTACTTTCTTTTAGATGCTAGGTTTTCTAGCATTATATGTGTTTGCGTATGTGTGTGTAAATAAATTTATTTATTGTGTAGTGACATTTAAGTCATGTAGCATTGTCTTTAGTAGAGTTTTGTTTCATCCTTTTCCTGTATTTTTGCATTTTATTTTTCCTTCTACTAATCCTTCTTTTTCTTTTTCTTTTTCTTTGGTAGTTTGGTGGGCTTCATATTTCCACTTGAGTGACTATGGAAACTTACCAAAACTCGTATTTGAAAACTGATTCTGTGTAGACTAATTATTAATCTTGGACACTACGGCAGCGATTTGGGTAATCTGTATTTGCCAATTAGTGTGTACATATACTTCCATTTCCATTATAAATACATAAAACTATTTAATAAAAAACAAATATGATAAACAGAAGACAGACAGGGAAAAGGAAAGGAAAAGTGAAGCAAGAAGTGTCTAATCACATTCATATATATATTTTTATTCTAAATTACAATGTGAAGTAGCTGAAGACAAATTATTGATATGTTGGAAATGCATTTTTTTCCAAAGTGAAAAATTAGAAGGCAAAAAGAAAAGAATTGGCAAGTCCAACAAGAAGGCTATTGTCATAACCCAAGTAAGAAGTAATATTGACTTTCAGTAGTATGGTGGCTGAGAAGGAGGGAGTTCTTATGGGTTGGATGTGGAGAGCGGTGGTTATAAACAAACAAATGATGATGACAACATTCCTGCTGCTGCTGCTGCTGATGTAGCAGCAGTAAGGATGAAGGTGACAGATTTATGATGGTGATGGGGAGAGGTAGCATTTACTGTGTATTTTCTCTAGGTAGAGCACTGAGCAAAACATTCTTAATGGCATTAATGTAGTCCTTACAATAACCTCAACATATAGGTTTTACTAATGATTATCTTCATTTTGTAGGTTGCTATGGACTGAACGCTTGTGGTCTCTCAAAATGCATACGTTGAAGCCTTTTCCTCCAATGTGATGGTCTTTAGAGCTGGGGCCTATGGAAGGTAAACTGCTCAGAGATTGGAACCTGCATGAATGGGTTTCTTATAAGAAGAAATGTAAGAGAAATGATCTCTCTCTCCTTCTCTCTCTCTCTCTCCTCTCTCTCTCTCTGTCACCTGAGGATGCAGCATGATGTCAGTCATCAGAAAACCAGGAAAAAGGCCTTCGCTAGAACTTCACCATGATGACACCAAGTTCTTGAACTTTCCAGCCACTAGAATTACGTGAAATGAATTTCTGTTTTTGCACCCACCCAGTCTGTTGTAATTTGTTAATGCAACTCAAACTGACTAAAGTGCAGGTGAGGAAACTGTGATTCAGAGAAGTATAGGCAATTACCCAGAGTCACTATTGTATACTAAATGTTTATGGCCCCCCAAAATCGGCATATTGACACCTAACCCCAAATATGTTTAGAAGTGGAGCCTTTGGGAGATGATAAGGTCATGATGGTAGAACCCTCATGAATGGGATTAGAAAGGCTCTAGGGAGCTCCTTTTCTCCTTCTACCACATAGGATACAGCAAAAAGATGACCATCTATGATCCAGGAAGGAGACCTCACCAGACACCAAATCTTCAGGTACCTTGGTCTTGGATTTCCCAGTCTTAAAAAGTGTAAAGAAATAAATTCTGATGTTTAAGTCATAATATATTTTATTATAGCAGCCTGAATAGATTTAGACCGTCATCTAGCATAATATGGCAGGGGCAACATCTGAACCATAGAGACCACGTTCTTGGTCATTGTATCTAACTGATATCTGAGTTTTCTGCCCTGAACAAGTAAGCAATAGTAAAGCCATTTGGAATGAGGGGAAAATTGAGGAGGTGAGGTAGAAGTGAAGTATTGAATCAAGAGCATCATTTTGGACAAGAAAAGTCTAAGATTTCAACTTGATAGCTTCACATTCAGGAGAGACTTCTGACTTGGAGATAAGCATATCTCGTATTTGGGTCTCATGTTTGTTTCTCAATGTTATATGTGATATTTAAAGCCATACAAATGGGTGACATCACATGGCAGACCTACAACAGAGTGTGAAAAATACCCATGAAAAACTGAGAAATATGCTTTATTTAGATATAACAACCTTATGGAAAGGCTGAGATAGAAAGGCCAGCGTGGTCAATAGAAAACTGGGAAATAGGTATGTCAGAAGGCCAAAGGGAAATATTTTAACAAATGGGAATTGGCTGATTATGTCGAATGTTGTCAAAAAATAGGAGTGTACAGAAATACTTACGGGATTTGACAGCATGAGAGAAAAATGTAGGCTGTACCTTGACTGGACTAGGGTTAAGGAGAATGGATGGTAAGAATGGATGGTGACCATATTTCCTTCAATTTTACCTCTTTCATAGCAACAGAGAAGCTGGCTGGTATGTGCACAGGAGAAGAAGTCAAATGAAAGGACGTTGTATTTTGCTTTTCATAAGGGAGACATTAAACACATTTGTACATTCACATGACAAAGAGAGAAGGAAATAATGTAGTACCAACTAACCAGTTGTTGATTTGTTGAGGCTAAAGTCTGTCTTGCAGTATGGTGGGGGGCTCGAAAAACATGCCCGCTCCAGACCCCATATCAATGTGGTGAAGCAAATATTATATCATTCTTTTTTTACAAGTGAAGATCCTTAGATTGAGCTGGGACCATTAACACGTCAATCGTCACCCGGAAAGTAAGGAACAGATGCATAATGATGGTGTATATGAATTCAGGACCAGTGTCAAGCAATGACAGACCTCTATCCAAACTTTCTGGTGTCTCCTTAGCTTTCTATACTCTACTTGATTTGTGTAGGCTTGAAGAACATTGAATAACTGCTAAGTAAAAGTCCTCTGCCAAGTTAAAATTTCATTTACTGCCAAACGAAAGATCAGGCCCGAATATAATAAAGATGAAGATATACTATAGACTACAGATTTTGAGTGACTGCTTTATAAAATTATGTACATATAACTAAAATTGCCAAATCTGGCCCCAAATGCACGTAAGTTCATAATGCCTCATCTATTACATTCTGTTGTGATAAAAATCTTTCTATTTTCTTCTCATCCTCTACATCCAGACTTTTAGGACAAAGAGCTTCCTAAGCAGAAGAAATGCCACCCAGGCGCCCACAGCTCTCACTTGTTTTAATCTGGAAACCAAAATCAGCTCAAATTTCACCACTGAACCAATAGGAAATCAAGGGAAAGAGAAAAAAAGAGAGAAAGAGAAAAAGAAAAGAAAGAGAAAGAAAGGAAAGGAAGGGGAGGAAATTAAAATATCTAAAACCATTGCCATTCTTGGCTGTTACCACACAGATGTTCTTAAAAGTTATTTTGTAGATCTGACAAAGAAGGAATGAAGACGGAAAGCAAATAGAGCTAATCTCATAATTTCTTCCACAAAAAGAACCTGAAAAGAAATCTCACTTTATTGGCTTTCAAAATTAAAAGGTCATCTTTTTCATAATGAAAAAGGCTCATAAGAGCCTAGAACTAGGCTCTTTTCAATGCATCACTCCACATGACAAGAAATTTTGCTTCTATGATTTTAAAAATAGTAAGATTCCTTTAGCTCTGGTTGCTTTTAGTAGACATGTTTTGCTTTGTGCAATGTAGACTTTATGTAGTCCTATAAATAACTGAAGGGAAGGAGGCAAAGGATTCTTCTCAGTTCCTCTATCCCATGAATCACCAGCAAGAAGTGTTGTCTTCCAATAGGAAGGGCATCAATAGATTGTACATATACAGTTCTGCCTCTATAGGCAGCTTTCTTAAGGTTCTGGTTGAAGACATGAGAAATCCAGTGACAAAGGCATCCTTCAGATGTTGCTGATTTGATCAAAACTCAAAGACACCGTCTATATTGGAAGAAAAGCAACTTTTCCCTGGCTAAGCTTTCAAAGTTCAGTTTCTATATACGAATCCCTCCTTCTCTGCGGGAGGATGTTTCAAGACCTCCAGTGGATGTCTGAAACTTGGAATAGTACTGAACCCTACATACACTACATGTTTTTATTTTTCCCTATACATACATACCTGGGATAAAGCTCATTTTATAAACAAACTGGGCATAGTGAGAGATTGACAACAATAACCCATGATAAAATAGAACCGTTCAAACAATATACTGTAATAGAAGTTATGTGAATATGCTCTCTTTCTCAAAACATCTTATTGTATTGTACTTACCCTTCTTCATCTTGTGTGTGGTGTCAGATGATAAAATAAAGGCTGGCGGGATAAGATGAAATAAGGTGAATGGTGTAGACATTATGACGCAGCCTTAGGCTACTACTGCCCTGACCATATGTCAGAAGAGGATCATCCCCTTCGAGACTGCAGTTGACTGCAGGAAGTGAAACCATGGATAAGGGGGAGCTACCATCTTCCAAACAAGCACTCTCAAGGGCGCTGTTGTAGAGGTTCAAACCTTTGACTCCTACTGTTAACTCCGACTTTGTAGAGTTGGCAGGCCTCTCACTTGTTTTTTGTTTTTGTTTTGTTTTCTTTCTTTCTCTCTCTCTCTCTTTCTTTCTCTTCTTTCTTTCTTTCTTTCTTTCTTTCTTTCTTTCTTTCTTTCTTTCTTTCTTTCTTTCTTTCTATAGAGGAGGAGGGGGAGAGAGAGAGTCTCAAGCACTGACAGTGCAGAGCCTGACATGGGGCTCCATCCCAGGAACCAAGACATCATCACCTGAGCTGAAATCAAGAGGCAGTTGCTTAACTGACTGAGCCACCCAGGCACCCACAGCTCTCACTTGTTTTAAACTGGAAACCCAAACCAGCTCAAGTTTCACCACCGAATCAACAGGAAATCAAACATTTTCAAGGTATTGGGGGACTGAAGTGAACTGAAGAACCAAATCCGAGATTTTTCTTTTTCTAATTTTACGAAAGAATTTGAGTCTCGATTGCCAGGAAGCCCATAGAGAAATCATGTTGGTGGCATAATATTAACAAAAGGATGGATTTCAAATCTGTGGGTGTATACTGTCCTTAATCAGATTATTCACATTTCTGTTTTCTCCAACCTTACAGAGCCTGGTTAAAATAACAGGGCCCAGAATCAAATGGTTTTGTTCATGATATATCAACATTTTGCCAAAAATTGCATAAAAAGGAAAAAAATACTCTATGGTACATTCGTGCGACCATCTCTATTATAAATGAGGAATTGCCGGGGCGCCTCGGTGGCGCAGTTGGTTAAGCGTCCGACTTCAGCCAGGTCACGATCTCGCGGTCCGTGAGTTCAAGCCCCGCGTCAGGCTCTGGGCTGATGGCTCAGAGCCTGGAGCCTGTTTCCGATTCTGTGTCTCCCTCTCTCTCTGCCCCTCCCCCGTTCATGCTCTGTCTCTCTCTGTCCCAAAAATAAGTAAACATTGAAAAAAAAAATTAAAAAAAAATAAATAAATGAGGAATTGTGGGGTAGTAGCTCAAATCACAAATTTAATTTTGCAAATATCACTTTGCATATGTTTCTAGGAGATATTTTTTATATATATTTAACACTTAAGTTATTTGTACCCAATAACTATTTTTATACTTATTTCCATTACTTTCCACAAAAAGTGAGAGTTTCTGCAACTTTATTATGAAAATATTACTAAGCCTGTTGCTCTCTTATTCCTTTCCCTCCTTCCATTTAAGAGAATTGGTCCCGCAGAATATTTTTGTAAGAAGAGATAGAAAAAATGGTGCTGCCAGTGTATATTCAGACTACAATTCATTAGCTCACATTTTGATAGAATCTACAAATGATTTGTTGGTGAATTTAGCTTGGAAAAAGGAATGACCCTCATTCCTTGCCTCTGCTTATATCTGTTCATACATGTTTTATGACAAAGGAGAAGCCTGGTATATTTAATGTGCTCACAAAGAAATATTCTTTGTCCTTTTCCAAGTTTTTTCAAGATTTAATATTCCCTTTGTGTAGAAATTAAAGCTGGTGGAGATGAAGTAGAAACAGAACTATATCTCCACAATTTTATATCCTACATAGAGTTCTAAAGGTCCATTGACAGCTCCCCTAGATCAAACAATAGCACATTTTTAGCTCACAAATGCATTCCTACTGGCAGTTGGAAAGACATTTAATGGGTTGAGTAACTCTCTTCTCATTGTCATTTCTTATAGGTATGTAAAGCCCTTGGGGGTAAAAAAAATATCTAAGACATTCACATGTGCATGATCATGAAATAAAAAGCGATAAAACCAAGAAAAAGATTTTATTTCCTGGAAAAGTCAATGATTCAATGCTAATACGGTTAGAAATGGTACATAACTTATTACAGACGTTTAAAAATGCAAGCAATTCAAGGAGACACTTCTACAAAAGAATCCACTACAAGAATTCATCAGAAAAGTGGCCTCTGTACTGTTTGATATCTGATAACTGAGGCTTGCTCTCATTTCAATTATGAAAATAAAGTGAAATGAAATTCTTGGAGAAACACACACACAGATATACAGGCACACTCTCGCAAACACACAGACATGTACCAAACAACCTACTTCCATGTGATAGACATTATTTGAGATAGAGTTCTTTAAAAACAACCTAACTTGTTCCAAGCCCAGTGTAGGCAAAGTTGGCTAAGGGCAGTGATTTCTGGAAGGAAAATAAAACACACTTTGGTTTTGAGATGCATTAGGACATTCACACCACCAGAAACCTGTCAGGAAATTTCCTCTTTACAGACCAGAGCGGATTTAGTTCTAATACACAGAAAAGAAACATGGGTAACTTTACTGTTTAATATTTACATCGATAATTAATATTTTTGACAATTACTTGAGTTATAAAAAAATCTGTCTCAGGAACAATTTTTCAATGACTTCAGGGTATAAATATGTGTGCTGATCGTGGAGGAAATTTCTGACTCCAGTTCACCTTGCGAGGCACGCCAATCAACACTCATTCTCTTTCACAGACTTCACACTGCTATTCAATGGGCAGTTAACCTCGTAGATCTGATCACGGGTCTCAAATGAACATGAATGTAAAAAGGACAGACTGTAACCTGCATCCCTTATGAGAACCTAATATATAAAGAGGGCAAGCCCGTGATCTCTGGTGCTCAACCGCTACCCGCTTTCACTGCAGCGAGGTTTTGATGTCCACCCAGTAGTGTTAAATTTATCCACCTGCACTTGGTGGACGGGACCAGGTGCTGATTTGTTACACTTTCATTGGGCTGAATGACGGCTCTCAATGTCTTGGTTTGAATTTTAGTGGCTGAATCTTGTTTCGTAGATATTCTTACAAGCAATTTATAAAACCCTGCTGCCATGGTAGAGTCCATTTTCAAGGAGGCAGGTGTTAAATGGACCTTTGTTTATTTGCACACCCGTGCTTTTATGCACCCTGCTTCCTTTCGGCGAGCAATGTCTCCTGGTCGCTCTTCTCCATCTGTCAAATTCTTCCTCAAATTTCCAAACCCAGTGACAAAGTCACTTCTGAGAAACCTCTCTGATTCGCTCAGGCTGAATTAGCTGCTCCCTATCCTCTATGATTTCTTTCCATTGTCACACTTTTTGTTGAGCACCAACTATATTTCATGAAATATAGGAGCAGGACGAAATGCTTTGGAGTTAGAGTTTGATTTCAATTTCTAGCTCATCCAACCGCCAGCTACTAAATCTTCTGATGCTGTTTTTTAACCCGTCAGCCTCGGTTTCCTCACCTTAAATAGGAAAAAGGAGATTACTTTACATCGCATTTTATTGGTATTCCTTTGGCAGGAGCCAATTTTCACTTTCTTTATTACGTTTGGGTCCAACACATAAGAGGTCCTCAACAAGTAGTCCCTGAAAGAAAGAATGCATCATCCTTTTTACCTCTTCCACTCTCAGTATATCCCTAGTATTATTCTAATTGCCAGGGGTACACACTGAATATGGCCTGTCAGAACTCTTGACCTCCTACTGCTTTTATTCCAGTAGAGGGTGTTAAAAATAATTAAGCAAATAAATATACGTGATTCGTTAGACAATGAGGACGCTCAGGAAGATAACGTCGGCTAAGCTAGAGAAAACGTTCAGCTGTGGGTGTAGAGAGCCATGGAAGCCTAACAGGGCAAATCTGGCTCCTTGTGTTTGATCTGAGACAAGAAAGAGCCAAAAGGTCATTGGAAAATGTGGAGGAATAATGTTTTAGGAAGAGGCCAGAGCAAATGCAAAGGCCCAGAGTGGAGGCTTTGAGGAGGATTTGAGGGATGTTGGCCGGAGTCCACTGAGCTAGGAGGAAGGTATTTAGACACGAGGACCTTGAAGCAGCAGGCAAACATCAGGCCGCAGGGACCTTGCCTAAAGCCGAAGCCACCGAGAAACTGAGCTTTGAAGGGCATCCAAAGTGATACGAGCGCTTGTGTTGCTGTCTTGTGACGTGTCCCAAGTCGCCAGGATTTGATTTGTGAACCAAAAAGTTGCCCTTAAAGTTCTAGAAATTATCTGGTGCCTCCTAAAAAGAAAAAAAAAAAAAAAGATGGTCAAAAAAGGAATCACCTCACAAATTGGCTTTGCTCTAGAGTTCATTCTTGTAGCGCTACCCTGGAGAGAGGCTCTCCAGGGGTTAATGTTCAAATCTTAGCTGCTTGCTCATCCTGTGACCTTGGGTGAATGACTTGAGCTCTCCAAACTTCAGTTCCTTCATCTGGAAAAGGGAAATAATAGTACCTGTCTCCTACGGCGTCTACAAGTATTAGGAGGTACCGTCTAGGGAGGGTACATAACTACATGGCTGCCACATGGTGGTCATCTGATTGGACTTAGCCATGCATGATATTTATGATGAGCTAACAAACTTGCTGTGAATGTGAGTACTGTTTACTGGCAGGAAACAAGAGTTTGTACTTCTGTCCTTGACTGAGGCCGCCTCTGTAATCTAACTACCTTCTGGGTGATTCCACTGCATTCTAGGCAAACCCTTATCCTACTCCGTATTACCAGACTGCACTTGCTTGTGTATGTGCCTGTTTCCTAGCTATCCCACAGCCAGACAGCTAACTCCATGCGATTGAGGAGTTTATTCATCATATCATTTACTATATCCAAAACAACACCTGGTTGAGAGCAAGCACGTAATTCTTACTTGTTAAATTGCTTCCTGAATGTGCAAAAAAAGCGTGATCAAGCTAGCTTATTATCCTCTCACAAAACACAATTCGAGTAGATGCTGGAGGCAGTCATATTTATTATTAATAGAAAGAGTTTCATTCTCACTGCCAAAGTCGTTCCGGGGGTGAAATCGGTGGTCCGCATAGGAGTGAATGTTCACGCTTCCACTGGGTGACCACTTGTCTGTGATATTCCAGAGGTGACCTAAGCATAACGCACATAGTTTAATAAGTTTTCTTAAAAGTTACTTCCAACCCTGGGATTATTTTGTTCAAATGTTTCCAGGGCAGCATGTACTAATTAAAGGACTGGATTTAGAAGATGGGGCTGGCATGACCTGTGGCGATAACAGATTAGCGATATATTTCATGATCCCCAAAGCAAAACGATCCCCTATAATTTTCTGCCATGTGGTGTCTTATCATTCTCTTTGAAAACTGGCTTGTGCAGCATTTCAAGCCTTCTTTTACTCAGCTTTTGAACGTGCTGTGAGTGCAGTAAGTATGTGGCAGAACCCGTTTAATAAATGCTATTTTTCAATTCTCTTGGTAATAAGTGAGTCAAAGAAGAATAGGATGACTTCATTACCATTGACCATTTCAGCAGCAGAAAGCAGCAAAAGCCTATTGACTGACAGACAGTTACAGAGCGAGGCACCGATAAAATGATTGAAACATCTGCCATTATCCTACCAGCTCCTCGCTCTATCAAATAAATGAAACACTACTTTCTGGGTGCCATGTTTATATTTAGAGAAGCATGCACATGACGTTGCTTGATGTTAGCTTCTTCAAATATTATTAGAAAATAACCAGCTGTGTTTGGAATCTGATGAAGCTATTTATTATTTTAAATTCCTGGAAGGAAGGAGAGATGGCTGCATGTTTTGTCTGTGTGTTACAACCTCACTGAAACACATGATGTGTATATATCAAACACATGATGTGTATATATCTCGCTTATTTCTCTCCATAAGCGAGAGAAATTCTTTCCAATTTCAAATCTTGATGAGCTTTTTTTCTTACTCCTGAGTATATCCTATTCGCTTACCACAACCTCAGGTATTTCTAAAACATTACCTCAGCAGAGTTTGTTAATGCATTCTTTTATGTCTGCCCACCTTTTAAACACTCAGTTTCCACTCACTTTCCCCTGGTTAACTTCATCTCACAGATAGGAAAACTTTGTCCCAAAAAGTAGTAAAAAGAATCTCACTGTTTAAGCAATTAACTGATATACACAGTATATTTAGTGCCATGTTTAAGACACTCTGTCTAAGGTATTACAGAAATAATTTTCTGGTAATTAAAATGTCTTTCTTTCATTAGCTTACTCAGCTAGTGCTGCATAGTAAACCTTATTTACAGAGAGGCACCTAATTACATTCATTTCTGCTCATTTCTTTACTGCTGTTAATGCATTATATAGGGTCCGGCAGACTGTTCTAGCTCAGCTCTCTGCCGAAGTTCTTAAATTTTTCTTATCTCTTACTAAGTTTTATTGGTGAGCAAGTACATAAATGTGGAATACACATTTCAGTACCCTGAAGGTATTTTCCAGATGCGTCTAATTACACTCTTTCTTCATATATTAAATAAATAAATTATATTGCTGCAAATGCTCACTTTATTTAGGCATCTAATAGAACATCTTAGTAAAGCTTGGCTATAATCTCTAATGAAAACTGGATAAGAAATAGTGGGAGCTAATCTTTTTTTCTGTATTTATTTTCATCAGGTCTTATTGGGTGTTATTTTATTTAACCTTCAAAACAGCTTTAAGGAAGAAGATATTGTACACAATGCAATACGTAAAAAAGAAAATCAAAGAGCAGAAATGACTTAGCCAATTGTGCATCTAGTAAGTTTCCAAGGTGAGATTTTGGCTTAGTTTGGTCTACCTTGAAATGTGTGCCCTTTGAATTACTGTGTACTACCCTTTCTCTGCAGGAATTATCATTTTGGACAGGCAGTTCAAATTAAATAAAATCTGGAGAAATCACCTCTACAATCATGACCACCAAGAATTAATGCCATTTAGAGAAATCTCTAATTGCAGGGAAAAAGAGAAGCAAAGAAAGTTTAAAAGTCGATTAAAATTAAAACTAAAGCAATTAATTTCCTTTCATGCTGAGAAATCAATTCTAGAGTTTGAAACAAATGGATTGGGTTTAAAAATCACTAGAAAATAGTTACTGATTCTTAGTATTATCTATATTAATTGTTGGGACGAATGGAGGTGTGTTATTGATTATTATTCCAATGAAAACTGCGATTTGAATACACCACAAGGGTTCTCAGCACCCCGTTTAAAAGATGATCTTTCGATATATCTCTGCCTTTTGGAAAAGCAACAAGTAAATCATGAATGTTGTTCATTTATAAGTTGTAGCACATGTTTCCAGAATGTTAAACATTGGCGCAAACATAAGATTTCGATGGAAAAGAAGATTCACAAAAAAACTTATTGAAAAAAATAGCATTGAGTTTCTGGTTCTTCAATGTGCATGGGTAGAAACTATCAAGGCTCTGAGTTAAAGAGCCCAGAGGGATGTGCCATAAGGTGTAACAATTATGACTAGCTGAACTATAGACTCATTAAGTAATATCAAAATGATGTTTATATCTTATAATGGAGGGACATTATTTCCCAAACTGCCTTTCATAAAATGTGGTCCCTACAGTACCTAAAATACCTCCATCAAAATGGCATGACTCTTCCCTGGAGTCTTATTTTAAGATATTTATATTCCAACAATGGAGATTACATATTAGATAGCATCCTTTTTTGGCAGGATATCCCTGGCCAATGTAGGTAGAAAATAAAGTATTTTGTAACGAGAGACAGAAGATGCCAATAGCAAGTTTTGTCAACTTCTCCATTGCATCTGGACCCAGTCTCAAATTTAGCTGTAACTCACATCCATTGGTTCAGGTTTACAGTCTTTTGAATATTTTGAAATATAAATTTACATTCAAAGACTTACCATGAATCGACCAGGAGTCCTTAATTCAAAGTATAATTGAGGAATTTATATTCCTTCCCAATCAATATTAAATCATCTCACAGGTTTCCCTCCATGATGCCTTGTCTCTCAGTGGACACCACTTACATTTTATCTCTTGTTGTTAATGTCACCTCTGTTCTTCTTTTCTTGGTTCTCTTCAACAGACTTTCGTTGATCATCTACTATAAGCCAGACTATATCTCAGCTCTGGGATTACGAAGACGGATTTGTCTTTTGTGTCAAAGAAGTTGTGTTAAATTGTCAAAGAAGTTAAGTTGTCAAAGAAGTTGTGTTAAGAAGTTTCCAGGTCTAGGTCACCGGGGTGGCTCAGTTGGTTAAGTGTCCAACTTCAGCTCAGGTCATGATCTCACAGTTCATGAGCTCGAGCCCCACATCAGGCTCTGTGCTGACAGCTCAGTGCCTGGAGCCTGCTTCAGATTCTGTGTCTCCCTCTCTCTCTGCCCTTCCCATGCTCACACTCTGTCTCTCTATCTCTCTCTCAAAAATAAATAAACATTAAAAAAAGAAAGAAAAGTTTACAGGTCTCACAGGAGGGCAAAAAGGTGGCACAAAATCATATTGACTTCCTATGACTTTACCTTAAGACTGAGATGCAGTCAAACATTTTTTTTTTTAATGTTAGAGGGTGTGGAATGTAGGGGGGGAAACTTGCACTTGCACTAAAAATTTACAATTAAGATAGCAGAGGTTTTCACACTTTTAAAATAGTTTCTGTCTCCGTGGAGGTAAATTTATCTGGAGAAAATGAGGTTCGGGGCAGGCCACCAAAGATTGTGCCACTTTGGTGTGTGGATTGTTTCCAACTGGAGGCAATCAAGGTTCACCAGATTCAAGAAAGGCTTCTTACCTCCCCTTAACTGCTTAAAAGAATTTAGAAAGGGAAGAGAGCCATCACCAGAGGTAACTTCTTACAAAGCTTATAAACAAGGCAGGGCGGACACCCATTTACAAAACATTGGCTCTTTCCATCTTCCCTTGAATTGTGTTCCTCCCCTTTGAAGTCTCAGACTCCCACCCACTTCTTCTAAGCTCAGAATGGCATGTAAGTTTCAATTGCCTTGATTTCAGGGAGTCTCATACCCTTGGGGTTCCTGTAGGAATGAAACCAAATGTTTTTTCCTCCTGTTAATCTGTCTTATGCCAATTTAATTATGAGACCAGCCAAAGAACCTAAAAGAGAGAGAGGTAAAAGCTTTCTCCCTTACAAAAGCAACAGGTATCTTTGTTTTCACACACACACACACACACACACACACACACACACACACACACACACACAGAAATATCATGTGAGTGCAAACCAGTTAGTTACCATTGCATTCCTGGAATACCTAAGCCATCCTTCACCTTATGCAGATATCTTAGGTTCACAAGTGGATTGTTCCGTTTGGTAAATCAAACTGGATGTGTCTTCCAACAAAAGAAAATAAATGCAACTTTTTTTCCATGTCTCCTTGGGGAGAAATATTACATTTTTCTGTTTGATTTAGAACACCTTTCTTATCTTTGTAAATTTTGGATTTTTCTCGTAGATTTGTATGTGGCCTTTTTTTGAGCAGTCGTTTGTAAATGAGAAGCTGCACAGGAAGAATCTTGGGGAAGTGGTGAATATGAATGAATAATATTGTAATTAGTAAATAGATAATATATACTAATATACTTACTATTATAAATACATATTCTTTATTTCAGCCATGAAAAGGACCAAGAGTGGATGAACTCTGAAGCTGGATTATTGTGTTCTGATGTTATCATGTCCTTCAGTTCAGAGGGTAATATCCCAAGTACAAGTGGGAGTTGGGTTTCTCCTGAAGGAAATGGCATTTCTCATAGTCAATAAACCATGTTCAAACAGGGGACAGGGGATCAGGAAAGAAAAATTGAGGAGTAGAATAAAGTACAAGGCAAGGGAACACACTCTTGTTATTGTGCCCATTCGACGTTCAGTAAAGCCCAAATGTTCATTCACATGATGGCGATGATGCCTATGTTGTGGATAAGAAGATTCAGAATTGCAATCATGAAAAAGAGCAAACTTCTAGACCTATCAAGGAATGACTGACTTCCGGGGTGCCTGAGTGGCTCAGTCAGTTAAGCAGCTGACTTCAGCTCAGGTCGTGATCTCAAGGTTCCTGAGTTCGAGCCCTGTGTCAGGCTCTGTGCCAACAGCCTGGAGCCTGGAGCCTGCTTCACATTCTGTCTCCCTCTCTCTCTGCCCCTACTGCTCATGCTCTCTCTCTGTCTCTTTCTCAAAAATAAACACATAAATAACTAAAAAATTAAAGAAAACAGCTGACTTCTGACTGACAAATGACATGGTGGTGCCACCATTGAACAATTAAGAGCTTCATTGATTGCAGTGCTAACAGCCAGACCGCCATTTTAGGCAATTATGAATACATAGAGTTTTGATGTCTGTAAAATACCTCCGTTTCTAGAGTTGTCCCCCATGGGCTATGTTGGTGTCACCAATGCATGCTTCTGCTACAAAATAAACTAGGGACACAGAGATTTTGTTGTTGGACCAAGGGCCACTAGGGGGCAGCAGGAATTTATCTAACCCAAAGTTAAGCCAAGGGATTCTTTAAGGTTCCCAAAGTCATACTAGGAGTCACATTATAGAGGTGTAGTAATTACCTCTCACACACATTCCTTTTACCAACATGGATGCCATTTTGAACTTGTCTTTTAGAAGACCACAAGCAACCAAAATAGGACTTATTGAAAAAAGACATAATGAGATTGAGAAAATGTTCATTTTAAAAAAGGAAAAATAAATGATAGGAGATACCTGCGTATAGCTCAATGCTTGAAGACACCCCAAATTGTGCAGAAGAAGTTGCATGTTAATACTTTTGTCTTGTCCTGGGTTCTAAAAGCAGCCAGTGCTCTATCAATCCAATATTTCTTTCTTTCTTTTCTAAGTTTATTTATTTATTTTCAGAGAGACACAGACAGTGCCAGCAGGAGAGGGACAGAGAGGGAAAGAGAGAATCCTTTCCACTCACAGCTCAGAGCCTGATGTGGGGCTCCAACTCACAAACAGTGAGATCATGACCTGAGCTGAAATCAAGAGGCAGATGCTTTACTGACTGAGCCACCCAGGCGCCCCAGTCCAATATTTCTATATGAACTGCGTTCTAGGTGGTTTCCATAATTTTCTAATGATTTGGTTTTTAAGACCTCAAAGTCTTAAATACCGAATTTATACAGACATATAAATTAATTAATTATTAATTAATTAAAGAAAATGTTAGCCAGTAACTCCATATCCTTTCAGGCATCAAACCCTGTTTTTCTCCCTAAACAAACCCCCAATTCCCTTCTGTCTCTCATTGCTACTCCTTAAATTTAAGACTGCCATCTGTTCCCTTCATTATTGCTAAATCCTCTTAATTTATCTCCTTACTACTAGGGCCTAACTCTTCTAACTCAAGCTCTCTTTGCTGCTAGGATTATTAGCCATTGAATCTGATCATGGCACTGTTTACAGTCAGCAAGGTTCTCCCTCTTCTTCCCATCTCAAAATTTCACAGACTTTGGCTCAACTTTTATCTGTCTGTACTTATGCCCTAAGAGAGATCATATTGTCCAATGGCTTTAAAGGCCATATAAACGCTTTTTACTCTCTTCAGTCCCTGAGTTGTCATATCTAATTGGTCAGTTTTCAAATCCATTTGAATGTCGAGTAAGCATCTCAAAGTTAACAGGTCCAAAACAGATCTCTTGATTTCTCAAGCTCCTACCAAGCAGTTTTTGTGGTCTTCTCCATATCCCTAAAAGACATCATCTCAACTTAGGTTTTCATGCTAAACTATGCCCCTGTCTGCTCAACAATCCATATCATGTTCTTTACCAAGTTCTGTCAGTCTGCCTCCAAGATACTTCCAGAATCTATCCATCCTCTTAATGCTCATCACCACCTATCCATTTTTTGTAATATTCTCATATACAATGCTATGATTACCTCCTAGCCCCCTTCTTTGTTTCATTCTGACTCTATAACTCAATTCGCACAGAAGGCAAGTGATTTTTTAAAAATCAAATGTATCATTCTTCTGGCCAATACTCTCCCATGGTTTCCTACTGGAAAAATGATAAAATTCAGGTTTCTGGCTAAGGTCTCTAAGGCCCTTTGTGATGCGAACTTCTTTCTGACCTCATTTCTTATCACTTTCCTACTGATTCCCTCGACTCTGCCCATGCCTATCTTCTCTCCAGTCCTTATGTAATCTGTTTTCCTACTTTGGGGTCATGGATTTGCTCTTCTGATGACTTGAAAACTTTTCCCCACGTCTTTCCATGACTCGCACTTTCCTGTTCACACTCTCTAAACTAGAACCTCCCGGGATACTTCTGTTATATTAGGGATCCTAATAAGAACGTGATCCCTGGTATTCACACACTTTCGTAGTCACCTCCCCAGGAATTGCGCTATCCTTAGGGCTCAATTTAATCAATAGAACAAATAGTAGTAACACTCTACTGTCCCTGGGTACAAGTCTTAAGTAATCTCAAGAGCTTCTACTTTTGTGTTTATTTAAGCCCTGAGCCACCATGCCGGAAGTCTGGCTACCCTGCTAGGAGAAAAACCCCATGAGGAGATCAGGTGCACAGACTTTGTGGAGACACCAATAGAGAGGGAGCAAAGCCCACAGCTAATCAGCCTCCTGAATGCAGTCATATGGTATCTCCTGCAGGGAGAGCAGAACCACACGGCCCAATGCATATTAGTGAAACATGAGCAAATAAAACGGTTCTTATTTGTTTCAGTCCTCTAAATTTTGGGGTTGCTTGTTAACAATAGATAATTGGTAGACTCCTCTTTAGTTACTGTGGCTGCCCCCGATTTATTTTTTCAATGCCTTGCACTGGTATTTGACATAATAGTGTGTGTGTGTGTGTGTGTGTGTGTGTGTGTGTGTGTGTTTATTTGTTTCTATTTCCTCCAATATACCATGAGCTCCAAGATAGCAGATTATGTTTGTTCACCTTTGTATCCCCAGCATGTTACTAAATGAAGGAATTAATCAGTCTCTCTTGTGAAGTTGAGTTGCCTTATCATGCTGCCTAAGGAAATATTTCTGTCTTCCTTCCTACAATCCATGCTCTATTAAAGGTGAGGATTAACCAAGGTTGTATAGATACTGTGTTCCTTCTTAGAGATAAAACTAATGAATCAATTGTTGAATTCATAAGTTCATAGAAAGTTAGAAATGTGAGGAACATGAGAAAAAACACACAGTTTGGTGTGTTTTTGTTCGTATGGCTATAGAACTCTTCATTATATGAAAAATTCCATGTAATGACCAAACATAAGTCAGTAAAAGTAGATCAACTATGCAGACTGAACATTTTCTTTATCTTTCCTCAAGGCATCTTCAGGAGTGTCTCTTCAAAAACCTAAAGTGCCAAATAAAATCATAGTAGGAAAGCCACTAATCTCTTTTCCAACACAACTTTGGTAAGTTTGGTAACTTTGAGGAGAAAGGAACAAGGAAGTGTGATGTGACTGCGGAACAAAACAGAGCTGGTGGAGGCTAGAATCCACTCGATTTAATTTAATCCACTTTGGTAATGGTAATTCTCAAGAGCATCCCTCCTGGCAGGATTTGCTTTATGAGTGGAAGACAGATTCAAAACATCAGTTTAAAGCAGAGCTAATTAAACTAATGAGACAGCATCTAATTGAGATTATTAGGATTTAACCAACTGATAGACAAACTAGCTTAACCTGCATGTGACATATGATCTGTCCTACTATCGGATAGATGGCTAAATATGTATCCATTACTCCTTGTGAAAGAGTCATTTAGCATGAGCCAAAAACATAAAAAGGAAAACTGAAAAAACTAGCACCATTCTTGAATTGGTGCATCCAGAAATAGCCATAGATATTGTCAAAAGATACATGTGCATAATGACCGATTATAGACCAAAAAAAAAAAAATAGTAGAAGAGAAGAAACATCAGTGTAAGGCATTTTCACTATGCTTTACATTTTACTATGGCTTTTAAATTTTTTATAGTTTCTAGAAAATCAAGATTTCATTAAAAGATCCTCTAACCACAATATCATAGTTAACCTGAATAGAATGTATAATGTTGTTAAAAAAAAACTTTTTTTGAAATTATGTATATTTATAATAACTTAAATTTCCTTCACCTGAATTTCCAAATTCTGGTATCTTAGAGAGCAATGACAGTTACTTTTTCTTGATTATTTGACTTGTGCTAGAAATTAAACATACAGAGAAGCTTGGTGGATCTACCATTTTGTTTGCTCAAATGACACTGTGGTTTTGCCAAGTTAAATACCGTGCCCATCTTCGCATAGTTAAATAAGTGGCAAAGCTGGCTTTGATCTCATGCCTGGCTTTAAATCCCAGTCTGTTTTTACAAAACAAATCTATAAGCCCGAACTTGACGGACTATGAAAATACGTTATTCCATTGTTTCACTTTTCATAAGAGAAAACGAGGTCTAAAGAGACTAAATTATTTATCTAATCTAAATAAGAATATCTAAGCCAGACTTGGGAGGAGAATTCAGCTAATTGCTATCTTTTTTTTCTTTTTTAATGTTTATTTATTTTGAGAGACAGAGAGAGAGAGGGAGAGAGAGCACGAGCAGGGAGGGGCAGAGAGAGAGGGAGACACAGAATCCGAAGCAGGCTCTGGGCTCTGAGCTGTCAGCACAGAGCCTGACTTGGGGCTCGAACTCACAAACCACGAGATCATGACCTGAGCCGAAGTTGGACGCTTAACCAGCTGAGCCACCCAGGGGCCCCATCAGATAATTTCTTTCAAATATTGGAAGTTTTTATCCATTTATGTAATATATATATGTGTGTATATACATATATATGTGTGTGTGTATATATATGTGTGTATATATGTATACATACATATATATGTATATCTATGTGTGTATATATATATATATACATATACATATATACATACATATATACACACATAGATATACATATATACATATATATACATGTATA
Organism: Acinonyx jubatus; assembly: GCF_027475565.1. Taxonomy (NCBI): domain Eukaryota; kingdom Metazoa; phylum Chordata; class Mammalia; order Carnivora; family Felidae; genus Acinonyx; species Acinonyx jubatus. The sequence continues at coordinate 128,220,156 of NC_069386.1, read as the reverse complement.
CGTATATACACATATCTATGTGTGTATATATGTATATATGTATAAATATATATGTGTGTATATATATATATATATATTTAAATAGGGATTTAAATATGCATAAATCTTGATATACTCACTGAAGAAAGTTCTTCTGATTGGATTCTCCCCTCTTGTCATCATTTAGTTAATTCCTTCTTTCTTTAGAATCTAAAGTTTAGACCTCATCTCAACCAGCAGTTCATCTGGATAATTGCCCCAGTGCTGTTTGGCAAAGAGGATGTCCCCATTATATTCATTCTGAGTTATCTCTTTTTTTACACATAATATCATTTCCGTTTTCATTTATTTGTGTGATTGTTTGACTAGTGTCTTTTGCCGATAGAATGTACAGTCTTGAAAGGAAGGGATTGTGTTTGTTTACAAATATATGAGTATTCCCAAAGACCAGTCAAATGCCTATTACTTAGTAGCAGCTTGGTTAATTCTAAACAGTTAAATAAATTATTTCATGAAAATGCAAAAGAAGTAGGTTTTTTTCCTAGTAAAACTACGCCAATAAATATATTATATTACATCGCTAATTGGTTTAGAAAATCTTGGAAAAGTGCACCCCTCTATCTCCAGTCCTCTGCTAAGGAAATTACTAAAGACACTGCAGGACTGTTTGCCCATTAAGGGCAGACCGAGTGAGTTAGGCAGTACCTGCAAAGGTAGGTGTGTTAGACAAGAGATCCAGAGACGATGTTGGCATTCAGAAACTAAGGTTCCCATAGAGACCAGGGACTTTAGTGAGTCAAATTTGGGATCTAAAGATCAACGTAGAGAGTTTAGGCCATGAGTCTGTTTTCAGACTCAGGTTAGATATCTGCTACCTGGGCATCAAGACAGACTTTCGCTAGCCCACCTGAGCCCACATAGGGTCAGTGCTACTTGTCCAGCTTTGTCTCCTAAATATGAGGAGGTATTTTTGATTGCCACAATAACAGAGAGGTGTTCCTGGCAATGGATGTGGGCTAAGGATGCTGAATGTCCTGCAAAAGCACAAGGCGATTCTGTACAATAAAGGATTTGCTTGCCCTACATGCCAAGAGCATCCCCTTGGACAAATGCTGTAAGTCAGCAAGCTCCTTGACCACAGGGTTTACCTCTTGTTCTTCTGGGTATTTCGGCAAGCACAGTGCTTGACCTACAGCGAATGCATATTGGAAATGGACTTCAGTTACTTGCCAATGAGCTGGATAGGAATACAGCAATGCATAAATGTATGACTTTATATGGATTCGATGGTGGAAAGAATAGACACTCTCATGTCTGAGCAGACATGGGAAAGGGCCGTCCATTCTCAGTTGTCAAAAAAAAAAGTGATCAGCATTGGTAAGTCACAGAGAGCAGAGTGGTCACCTCAGTCAGAAATTGATAATAAAACGTGATACGGAGTTAGCATCTGATATCGGTGTCTTCTGAACTACGTAGGCTGGAAGTGGGTTCAGTGGGTTACTCCAAGCTTCCCTGCCATTTCCACAGAAGGCAGCAAAGTCACAGAAAATGGAGAAAATGGAAGGTGTGTTTACAGGTACGTTTGTGCAAAGGCGTGGGGGGTTAGACACGGTGGGAAGAAAGGAAAGATTCATTATAGGGGGAAAACACCTGGCGATGGTTTTAAAAAACCCACAAAACCACTGCCCTCTGTGATGGAGACATTCTTTGTGTCAGCCTCGGGGTAACCGGTCTGAGGCAGCAAGGGTAATCGTATCGATTTTGAAGGAATGTCTGGTTAATTTTTCACAAGGCGTAGACCTCTCAAAAATCAATAACTTTCTGCTGTATCTTTATTCTTTAGAATCAACTGTGTCTGTCAGAGAAACTTGATACTTAAGCTCAATCAGATTCATAAAACATTCACAGACACATAGTACAAAAGAAATGTAAGCTTTCCCTAGGAGTGGTAAGTGTTTAACCTCAGCGTAGGACAAAGGCTCCTTCCCTTTTGATACGTTCTTGTCCTTGACAGGCATTAGTAGGGACCGTGATTTCTATGATGCAGATATTTCCCTTCCCAAAAGGAAAGAAGCTTCAATCTGGAAAGCAGAGTCTAGGCATGCATCTTAAAAAAAAAAGTCTGGGATTATGGAGTAGATGTTAGAAATGTATTCATCTTATTTATTTCCTTTATTCCCCTAGATGAGTGTGCAGTATTAAATATTATTAGGAAAAATAAAATGCTTTGGGAACAGCGTAAAAATGTTGCCCAGTAAACACATCTTAAGGAAATCACTGAGTGATCCCTGATTTCTCATTTGCATTTACACATGGAAAAGGTAAAGCCCAGAGAGGTTAAGTGTTCTCCGTAAGGTCACACAGTAAGTGTCTCGTTCATTAAATTGGAAATGCCACCTTGAAAAGAAATCAATGCACTCTCCCAAGGAATGTGCAAGGTTGAAACCAGGATAATGTCTGGATTGGAATAAACAGAAAGCAAGAACTCAGACGATAAAAACAGGAAAGGGAAGATAAAATTGAAAATTCAAAAAAATGTGTTTGCAATACAAGAAAAGCTTCCCATACTTGTCTTAATATCACTGATGAATCATTACCTATAAATCAGTTATGAGATTTGAGATGTCACAACACCAGTCATTGTTTACGTTATTTGTACGTTACGGATTTTGAAGTCTCTGGCATACAAAACTCCAACACAACTTTATAAATGTCTTTTTTTTTAATGTTTATTTATTTCTGAGACAGAGAGAGACAGAGCATGAGTGGGGGAGGCGCAGAGAGAGAGGGAGACACAGAATCCGAAGCAGGATCCAGGCTCTGAGCTGTCAGCACATAGTCCGACGAGGGCTCGAACCCACAGACCATGAGATAATGATCTGAGCCGAAGTCGGTCGCTCGACCGACTGAGCCACCCAGGCGCCCCTCCAACACAACTTTGAACATCTATGATAAAACACGCATAGCTTATTTATTGGCAAGGCGGTATTCCAAAAGATATAGAAAGACAATTCGATGATTAAATAACCCACACATTTCTCTGTACCTGAACACTTAGATTCTGCAGCCCCTCGTAAGCCTTTTGCTTTTAACCTCAGCCCCAGGATTGTATGAGTGTGAATGTGAGTGCATGTGTGTGAGCGAGCACATGGGAGCGTGTGCACGCCTCTACTTGTGTGTGTTTAGAAGTGTATCAAAGAATTTATAGCTTGGGGGTAGCTGGGTGGCTCAGTCAGTTAAGTGTCAGACTTCGATTTCGGCTCAGGTCGCGATCTCATGGTTTGTGAGTTTGAGCCCCACATCGGGCTATCTGCTGTCAGTGCAGAGCCTGCATCGGATCCTCTGCCTCCTTTCTCTCTCTTCCCTTCCCCCACTCGCTCGCTCTCTCTTTCTCTCCCTCTCAAAAATAAATAACATTAAAAATATTAAAAATAAAAAAATGTAGTATCTCAAAGAAGAACAGAAATACTTACGGTCATCTTAAACGATGCTTAAAAAAAATAAAGTTTGTTTGGATCTCTTAGTTCCCTCTGTTTTATTGCTTTTCTTAAAAAAATTAATATTTATTTATTTTTGAAGAGAGAGAGAAAGATGATGAGTAGGGGAGGGCAGAGAGAGAGAGGGAGACACAGAATCCAAAGCAGGCTCCAGGCTCCAAGCTGTCAGCAGAGAGCCGGACATGGGGCTCAAACCGATGAACTGTGAGATCATGACCTGAACGGAAGTTGATGCTTAGCCAACTGAGCCACCCAGGGGGCCCCTGTTTTATGACTCTCTTAAGGATTCAAAAAATAACAAAAGTTACTGAAACCAGTGATGTAGTATGCTGGTTTCCAACTGGAAACTCTCTGCCTCATTAAACTAAGATAGCTTTTCCTTTTCTGTCTGAAACATGACCAAGAACGAACTGTGGATTGCTTCTCCCCCATGACGACTGGTCAGCACCCCTTAACCTGGCTTTGAGGGATACTTTAAGAATGGCATTACAGTTTCCACCCCAGTGGCCCAGGCAGCTACAAGGTTAACACTGCAAGCCAGCCCTGCCTAGCTTCTGATGCTTATCAGAGTCAGCTATAAAATCTATCTCCATCTAATTCTAAAAGAGATGACTTTAATCTAGAACCAGACTGAGATTTCATTCTTGGTCCAATCCAATCACAAATCAGATGTGCCTTCATGAATATTTGAATGGGAGCTTAAGATCCCCACCACTCAGAATTCTAATATATTTAAAGTACATTGGTTATTTTATCTTCACAGGGACGCCAGAAGAGAATACCCGAAGTGTGTGGGAGTATTAACTTCTATTTCTTGTGTTTAGGACTCGGCACCACGGTTATCCAGGTAACCTTTGATGAAAAAGAAAAACTGTCTCTTTTAACTCTCTTTTCCTTTTGTGGCTCCTTTTATATATCCCATGTTTCGAAATCCCAAGTGAGTATGCGGTGGGAAGGCTAGTAACTTTTCTTATGGTCTGGTTTACAATTCACTAGAGGGTGGGGTGCCTGGGTGGCTCAGTCGGTTGAGCGTCTGACTTCAGCTCCGGTCATGATCTCATGGTTCTGTGCTGACAGCTCAGAGCCTGGAACCTGCTTCAGATTCTGTGTCTCCCTCTCTCCCTCCGCCCCTCCCCTACTCACGCTCTGCCTCTATCTCTCTGTCTCACAAAAATGAATAAACATTGCAATAAAAAAGAATAAAAAATAAATAAAATTCATTAGAGGGACGCCTGGGTGGCTCAGCCAGTTGAGGGACCGACTCTTGGTTTAGGCTCAGGTCATGATCTCGCAGTTTTTGTGGGTTGGAACCCTGCGTCAGGCTCCGTGCTGGCAGCGTGGAACCTGATTGGGATCCTCGTTCTCTCCCTACCTCTGCCCTCCTCCACTTGTGCTGTCTCTGTCTCTCTCAAAATAAATGAATAAACTTAAAAGTAAAAAACATTAAATAATACATCATGCTATGTTCACCACATTGTGCTACTGTGATATATTGGACCACATTCCCGATGCTGGAACCTTATCCCCATGACATATTCATCCTGTAACTGGAAGCCTGTGTCCATCTTTCCAGCTTTAACTGATAGAAGGGCAAAATGTCATTTCAGAGATTTCTCTGCTGTCATGTTCAAATCTCTAACTATTTTTGTTGTTCATTGCATGTGTGTAAAGCCCTCATTCCTCTGTCCAATATCTCAAAGTATTTTTCAGGGACCGATCATTCCTCTGTCTTGAACGGCACTACCACAGTCTGTTGTGATTCGCAGTTCTTCTGTAACGCAAACATTTCGTGATGTGTCACATGCTGTACAACAGAGACGGGGTTATTCTATGATCTGGTGGTGAGTGGGAACCAGGGGTTTCCAGGGTGAGCCTAAGTGCCCCATCAGGACAAAAGTTCTGGGGCTTTGAAATACGCTCCGTAGCTGAGATGCTGCCATTAACCAGTTTATGGTAACCATCATGGAATCGTGGATACTGCCCCAGATCCAGAAACCCTTTTGTTTATTGAAAATACTCTACTATCTTCAATAGAATATTTGAAGCTAGTTGCTGCCATAAAGGAACCCCTGACATTTTAGTGGCTTAACACCCTATTGGTTTATTCTTGTTCATGTCTCAGCCTGATGTGGGTCAGGCTGCCCTCTTCCATCTTGAATGTGCACCATCTGGTGCATGCAGTAGGGTGATGGAGAAGACGCACGCATTTCCCCCCTTAACTGCGTTGATCTGGAAATAACACGCGTCCGTTTGGCCCCTAGTTCCCTGACGATTAATAATCACGTGGCTGCAATGTTACTTCAAAGGAGGTTGCAAGATGTAGACTTCTTTACCTACTTGGTAAGTCCTAAACTCTTCTGCCATATATCTGATTTGAGCTAGAACACAATCGGGATTTGTTTTTGATTGAAGCGTTCTCCCAGTCCCAACCACATCCACCCAACAGACTCTAGTCTCATAAGATGCTTAGAATGAGCTTAGAATGAGCTTAAGCGTATGTTGAACATCTGATGATAAAATGTGAAACGTCCAATTGTCTCAAAAGCATTAGAGGCTGGCTGAGTGAGACATTAGTCGCCGTAGGTAAGAACCCTTGCGAACAGAGGAGATACTTTAGTTCACACGTGACTTTGATAATTTGATTGTTTCACTGTGCTTCAGTGTTTTTATCTGAAAAATACAACTCGCACCAAAGCACTTATTGTGACTTGCTTCACAGAGATTTTGGGGGAGTAAAGGAAATCAAAGAATTGACCAAACTTTGGAAAATGTAAACGGCTAGATAAATATAAAATACTCTATTTTGATGGCACTGTAAACCTTCTTTAAGCTAACCTTTTGGTATTGCTTATAGCCTCTTGACAAAAGTAAAAAGAATGGTATTTACTAAAGCTATAGTTTAGGTATCAAATGCTTCAAAGATAAAATTCAGTATATTTTTACGAAGAGTGGACAATTCTGTTTCTAATTCATGTTCCGTTATATAAAAAAAGACTAAAATAAGAGTGATAATTCATACTCAGACTTCTAATTTTGAAAACTAGGTATTAAAAGTGATTTTTGTACTGCTACAAACATATTTTCTGTACATAATCATGTTGGTAAGAAAATAGATCATTTTTACAAGACTGTTCATGTTGGGGAAAGAACCCTTTTAAAATTCATCACTCATTAAAATAATTTATTTTATTACAAGTGAATTTATACAGCTGTCTTCTGTTAATAAATTCTTTCCCACTGTGGTATATCTTCTTTTTTTTTTCTTTTTCTAATACCATACACAGGAAAGGTAAAGCCAATATTCTAAGGATCAGAATACATCAAAAAAAAAATCCCTCACTCCATTTAGGATGCCTGAGCTGCTGTTGAGGTTTTTTTTTAATTTTTTTTATTTTTGTCTTCTCCTCGGTCACTTTTGAAAATTCAAGAAGAGGTCTAAAAATCAATCTTTCTTCACTACACATTTAATTCCTCATGAAAATACAAAATTGTCAGTCAGTACTTAAAAGAAGATCCAGGCACTGAAGCCTCAGACAGAAAACAATCTCGCTCTGCTTTTGGAGTAACAATCTTTGCCTTCTGAATGCACTTTTACTTCTAACATACTAAAACCTCTACTCTGAGGCTACTCTCAGGCTCATGATTGTTGCCTCCCGTATAGTTACCTATGGGATACATGACAACATTTTGAGCAATTCTTTTACAGGTATGGGTTGGTTTTTAATGCTTCCCTTGGAGTCCTGGATGGTTTGCATGAACCCTTACCCATCTTTGACATTTACACCGAACCAGTCTTTCTTCCACAGCGTGACTTTGGGTCAATTATCAGGGCAAGATGATCAGGGCTTCGTATGGTATTTGAACTATCTTGAATTTGATAGCCACAAAGTCACACACAATAGATTTGTGTCTCCAGTCCCCCATTCACTCCACGGCAGGGTCACTGTGCCCTGGGTATTCTGCTGACTTGAATTTACAGATGGCCATCCTGGCATTCCATTGTTGCACAGACCCAGTTTTAAGGGGATGTACGGGGAGATCAGTTATTTGGAGCCAGAGGAGATTTTGCAAATGAGGTGTCACATTCTTGTTGATTATGGTGGTGGTCTTTGCCTTCTCAGAAACACTTCCTTTAACGAGCACAGCATTACGCGGAAAGAATTTAAAGCTCAGGTTTCTTACTCTTTATCCATATTTGGGTTGGCAAAGCAAATATTTTGCCACTTAAGCTCTAAGGCAGGCTCTCCAGATATACTTGGCAGAAGAAAATGATCTTATCAAGAATGTTCGAGACTCTTCTTTCGGTCAGAGCAAAGCCTTGTGTTACAAGGATACTTTCCCCATCAAAAGATCAGTGGATGTGGCAGCTGAGAAAAGGCCTCAGGACCTTTGCTGCACAACCCGCTGTGGTCCTTGTGCTGTTCCCTTAAATCCAGGAAGGGTGTGTGGTTTCTTTCACCAAGAGCATATAGTAGAAGTGACGAGACGATGTCTAGGCCAAGGATTAAGAATCTGTTCTTCCAGTTTCTTTTTCTCAAACCATTTATTTTGGGACGCATGTATTGTGATACAAGAAGTCTTTCTACCTTTCTGGAGACAACATGTGGGAAGGGTCTGAGACTACAGAGAGGGAAGGAGACTCCGTTAAACCCAGCCTTCCCAGCCATCCTCCCAGCCCATGACATTAGGAATTTGAGCAAAGCTGTCTCCTTCCCTCCAGACCAACACCGATCTCTGTTGAATACCACCAAGTATGCGACTCTGACACATGGAAAAGAAGAATTGCCCAGCCGAGCCCTGCACACGTTCTGGATCTACTAACTCACAATATATAGTAAAACGGTTGTTCTATTTTTATTTTTGTAATGTTTATTTATTTTTTGAGAGAGAGAGAGAGTCAGACAGAGCATGAGTGGGGGAGGCACAGAGAAAGAGGGAGACACAGAATCTGAAACAGGCTCCAGGCTCTGAGCTGTCAGCACAGAGCCCGAATTGGGGCTCGAACTCAGAAACCGTGAGATCATGACCTGAGCCAAAGTCGGACATTCAACCGACTGAGCCACCCACGCACCCTGGTTATTCTTTCAAAATCACTAAGTTTGGGGAGAATTTGTTCTCTAATAATTGGTAACCTAGCAGCATGAACAGTGGATAACATATCTTTATTTTCTTGGAATCTCTAGCATTCAGTCTGGCATATGTTGGGGGATTAGGAGTTCCTTTTTGAGTGCATATTTAAATAGAAGATAAAGAAATAAGATTCTTAACTCATGGAAAGATGCATATAAGCATGAGGATTTGAGTCATTTGTTAAATCATTGGATGAAATATGGGATTAAACCATCTCAGTACCAGAATTTGGTCAATAAGGAGGTTTGAGATACAGAAACATTCATCTTATATTCTAAGGCTGGCACATAAGGCATATCATCAAAAATTATCCTTAACAAATTTTAAAATGCATGTAGTAAAATGGAATATGTGGTTTTGTGCATTCCAAAAGGCTTTGGATTAAATTTACATACTATTTGAAAAGTGTATTTGTTTAAACTGGTAAATTCCATTTTTTGCAATGAAATGCTCAAACATAAAATACATGGAAGTTAAGACTAAAACAACAGTAGATTCACATCCCCTGTCCTATACCAATTTAGAGCAGAGCCACATGAACAGTTCTTCCGTATTTAAACTGTACAACCCTAGATGGCGCCATTCATGTACACAAAGATATGAATAATTGCTCTAGGATTTATGCAGTGCACAACCTATGCAGCTGTACATGGTCTTCCTTCTCAAGAGAATAGTCTCAGTGAGTATGATGGAAGAAAGTCTTCAATAATTTGTTTCTTCTTTCTCTTCCCCAAAATACGTCCAGCCACTTGCCGCTGTTATTTTATTGTTGGTACTATTTTTAACAAAAACAATTTAGTTAATTATGCACAGTATGTTACTTCACTTAGGGGAGCAGAGCACTTAGGGGAGCAATGTCAAAGCTATGAGAAAACACGGCTAAGATTCAATACTTCCCAGAGTGTGAATGAAACAGTCACAGAAAGCAACTCCAATCGGGCTTTACATATACTTTTTATTAAATAGCTTTGCCAGGGTCACCAATAACCTCCTAACTGCTAATTTGGATTGTCGCTTTGCAGCCGTCATCTTACATGAGCTCTCATTTGGAGACAATATTCCATTTCCTTCTCTTTGTAACACTGCGTGCTTGCCTGGCTTTCTTCCTTCATGACGACTCTTTCACCGTTTGCTATGCCCGCTCCTCAACTCTCTCTCATCTTTGAATAAAACAAGAATGAGTCCTGGGATCTCCTCTCACTTAATTTCATGGCTTTAAACACTGCTTGTGCCGCTCAAGTTTGTCTCCATCCATATCTGTTCTCTGAACTCCAGACTCATACACAGAAGTTTGTCTACTATTCATCTCCACTAATTGTCTAGCTAACATCTCAAACTCACCGTGTTCAAAACTAAGTTTTTCATACCTCCATGTTCTCAGAACAACTTCTCTTGAATTTAATAGGAATTTCATAATTTTTTAATTTTAATTTGTATATGTACATATTTTTTTTTTGAGAAAGAGAGAAAGCGCACGTGTGGGAGTGGGAGAGGGGCAGAGAGAGGGAATCTTAAGCCGACTCCACACTCATCCACACTCAGCATGGAGTCTGACGTGAGGCTCCATCCCGTGGCCAAGAGATCATGATCTGAGCAGAAATCAAAAGTCAGATGCTTCACCGACGGGGCCAACCCAGTACTCTGCAATGTCATTTCTTCATTGTTCGGGATAACTCAACTTACAGCCCTCCTTGACCCCTCTTTTCCCCGCACATCACGTTGCATTAATAACAAATTCAATTTGCTCTACCTGCAAAGCATATGCAAATTCCCACCACTTCTCATCACCTCGCCACCTCATCGTCGCATCCATCACGGTCCTGGCAACTGCTCTCTCTGGCTGGATTATTGCTTTCACCCCCTGACTGCTCTCCTGGCTACCCCCCTACACTCTGTCTTCAGCACCACAGCCCCAGGGATTCGGTCGAGCTCAATTACACAAGCCTTCCACTCAAAATCTCTGAGGGCTTCCTATTTCTAATAATCTTCCCCTCTCGTGTTCTATCCTAGACCTGTTGGCCGCCTTTGCATTTCCTAGCCCAAACGCGTTGCTGTTTGAGTGCATTCACACCTATTTTTCTGTTCCTTGTAATCTGCACAGAATCTGCCTGGCTCCCACCTCTCTTCTTCAGGTAATTGTTCAAAGTTCCCTTCCGTGAGGCCCTCAATGATCATTCAATGATCATTCTGTTTAAAATCCAACCACCACCTCATCCTTGCTCTCTTGTTATTCCTTACTCTAATTTTATTTATGCAATAATATTTCACCTTTTAATAAGCAATGTATTGTCTCCAGCTCCTAGAATAGAACTTGGCACATAGTACTATACTTCTATAACTTCTGCCTGTACCTATTTAATTAATGACCAAGATAGTGTGATTGGGTTCTAGGATGCCAGAGGAGGTAATCAAAGGAAAGAGAGTAAGTAGCACCGTATCCAAAGTCAGTGGTCAGTAATTAAAGGCAAGTATTAAATCAAGTAGTATGGAGACATGTGTGCATATCAATAAAATTGATAAGAATAATATTTTAAGGTTTTTTCCCATTGATTCCTACAGGATAAAAGGAGCTGCTTTAGAATTGACAGACTCTTTATAGATGAAAATGAGTGAGTTCAGATACTGAAGTTGAGATGTTCCATATTAAATCTTATCAAAGAAGAGAGTTAGATACACAGAGATAATGGCCTACAAGGTTAGAATCTTGATCTCCAGTCAGAAACTATCTGAGATTTGTTCACATCTATTGATCAATTACTAATTGACACCCTCGTATGCATCGGGCACAGCGTTAGGAGTTGGATATTTTATGGTGACCACATCATTCTCGAAAGCTGAGCGGGGAAGGAAAGCCACAAAAATCAGTGAAATAAAACACGAGTGCTATAATGTGTGGGGAATATTATGGGGGCACAAAGAGGGAGCGGCTGGAGCAGGCAGAGAAAGTTTCACGGTGGAGATGATCCTTGTGCTGAGCCTTGAAGGATGTGTAGGAGCTCTTCAGCCGGAGACAGGTGGGAGCTTATGAGGAACAAGGGATCTGCATGTTCATAAACACAGAGAAGTTCCAGGGTATTTCTATGTGGGAACGTTTCTTTCCCTCATGGTGACTCCTTAATTTAAGTACTCGAGCCTCTGATTTCATCAGGAACCGGTAGCATCATAGACATGATCTAAGACGCTGATAAACAATTATAAAAGCACAATATAGCCCTTCCCTAAAAGAAATGTACGCTCTAATGGAAAAGCAGGTGCGGAACACTGCAATCCGGTATGACGATGACTGAAAACGAGATGCAAAGAGACATTTCAGGAACAGCGATTAAGAACCGGAGGATGTTGCCCTTGAACTGAATGGATGTCTTCCAAATGAGAGTGGTGTGGGTGTATGGGTGCATGTGCATGTTTGTGCGAAGAACGCAGGGACTGCAAAAATAAATAAACATTAAACAAAATTAAAAAGGGACCCCTGGGGGGCTCAGTTGGTTGAGCATCCAACTTCCGCTCAGGTCATGATTCCACAGTTCGTGGGTGTGAGCTCCATGCCAGGCAGTGCGGAGTCTGCTTCAGATCCTCTGTCTCCCTCTCTCCCTGCCCCTTCCCTACTTACACACTCTCTCTCAAAAATAAATAAACGTTAAACAAATTAAAAAATCACACACAGCATGGGTATGACAAAGATCCAGAGCTGAGAGTGGGCACGTTTGACAAACCTCACTTGGTCTAGTTTGCATCAATGGCAAAAAAAGGAGCGAAACGGAGTGGAAGTGACCAACACAAGACAGTGAAATCCCTAGTATGTCCTCCCAAACCCTTACAGGGGAATCCTTCTGTCGACGGGAATCGAGGAGACGTCAAAGGTAAGAAACTGTTAGGGCCAGATCGACTGGTTGGACAGTCTCTCCATAGAAGAGAACCTGATTTGGAGAGAGTGGTTAACTGGGTTTTGGATAACACGGAAGTAACACATTAAGGGACGAAACGTTTCTAACATTATCTATAAGGAAAATGTTGGGAGACAAATTGGGAAGGGTTGTAACCTGTTTCCTATAGGAAATGGAAAATGATGTTAGGTTTTATATAGGGCTAGGGCCACAAAATCATCAGCCATTTCAGAAAGATAAATCTAGGAGGACGTATCTGTCGTGGGTAGAGTCTGTATCAGGGGGGCTGGGCTGACAGGAGTCAGTGGGAAACTCAGCGGAGGCATCAGCAGTAAGATGAACAGGTAGAATGGATCATCCCTGCTGTGCTGTCACACACGTAATAATACATTATTGTGGCTTTGGGACTAAAAAAGGAGACGTCCCAACACAATTGTTCAAATTTCTTTTGTTTTAATTTTTTTTAACGTTTGTTTATTTTTGAGAGAGAGAGACAGAGCATGAATGGGAGAGGGTCAGAGAGAGGAGACACAGGATCAGGAGCAGGCTCCAGGCTCTGAGCTGTCAGCACAGAGCCCCACGCGGGGCTCAAACTCACAAACTGTGAGATCATGACCTGAGCTTAAGTTGGACGCTTAACCAACTGAGCCACCCACGTGCCCCTATTTAAACATTTTTTTTTAATGTTTACTTATTCTTGAGATGTAGAGACAGAGAGTGAATGGGGTAAGGGCAGAGAGAGAGGGAAACACAGAATTCGCAGCAGGCTCCAGGCTCCGAGCTGTCAGCACAGAGCCCGACGGGGGGCTCGAACCCACGGACTGCGAGATCGTGACCTGAGCCGAAGTCGGACGCTTAACCTATAGAGCCACCCAGGTGCTCCTGTTCAGATTTCCGTTAACATTAAAAGCGACTCCAAACCGAACCTAGTTCTTAAAGGTCACATCATTTGTTGTTTTTCATTTGTTTAATAACGGAAAAAAATTTCAAAAAATAATACAAGAATTTCATGATGTACAAAATACATACAATGATAAGGTTGCGTTGAAACCCTGACCATAAAATCGGAAGAAATAGAAATGATTTTGAGACTGCTGTGAATCTGAAAAAAAAAAAAAAAAAGGTGTTTCTGTGATAGAATATTACAGAGTGTCATCTAAAATAAAATTGAGAACGAAACCAAGTCCCCGAGTTGTCCTTCTGGCACCTTACAATGGCCTTCAGTGGATATTTCACCATCCAAGGTCTAGCGCTCTGCAGACACGGCGAGGAATTTGCAAACGTGTCAGTCAGCAAGTTGACAGCTGGCATGGCTGGTGGGCATGGGTTGGCAGTGACATTGCTAACACCTTTGCGAGCATAAAGTGCAAGATGAAAGGAGGACCAAGTAGCTCAGTGACATTCTGCCAGCTCAGGGATCCATTTCAGCCACCAGGAAGGCTGTGCCTGACAGCTGCCCTCAGGGGATAACCCAGTGTTGGAAAGTCAGAGAGTTCCCAGGAAAGCGACCTTAAAGCTGGGCGAATGGGGGCAGGAGGAAAGTCACTAAAGCGGAGAAATAAACAACCCCAAAGCTGTTCACCACAAAACCCACTACAAATAGTTGTACTTGTATTTTGTTTATGAAAGAAACCTTCAGCCACTAACCCATGAGTTTCTCTTTGAATGGTTATGACATAGGAGGAGACAGAAAGGGAAGGAAAATGACATTTATTAAGAATAAATGTCATGGGGCACCTGGATGGCTCAGTTAAGTGTCTGACTTCGGTTCAGGTGATGATGTCACAGGTTCCTGAGTTTGAGCCCCACGTCGGGCTCTGTGCTGACAGCTCGGAGCCTGGAGCCTGCTTCGGATTCTGTGTCTCCCTCTCTCTCTGCCCCTCCCCTGCTCATGCTCTGTCTCAATAATAAATTTAAAAAAACATTAAATTTTTTTTTAAATACATACTTCTTAAAAAAATAATGATAATAAATGTCCAGACTGAATGTATAAGAACAGGAATCCAACAGAACTGTTTTTGATTCAAATCTCTCATACTTGGCACAACCTTGGACGAGTCAATAACTGCATTACTTCAGGGCTCTCATCTTTGAAATGGGGTGAAATGTCCCTAAGTATGATCTGGTTGTGTAAAATTGTGCAAGGTGCTTGAGAGTCAGATAGGGACGGTGTGTTCAAATAATGTTAAAGAAAAAGAAAAAAAAATTTCTCTGTCCTCAATGCCAATAGAAGAGTGGTGATTATCAGAAAGAAAGGAGATTGATGAAGAAAAAGTCAGAGGTGATTTATTTTTCATGATAAGGCACCCTCTGGTCAACACTAAAGCATAACAATGTACCCCTGGTCTAGCCTTTTGGTTATATAAACTAATTTATTACAATGGCTCATCTCCTTCAATGGTAATTATTGAATGAATATAAAAGTCAGTTCCTTGTAGAATTAACACAATGGACCTAATTATTAATAATTTTACAAGGATGACAAATATTCTTATTACTGTGTTATTATTATTATTATTATTATTATTACATATGTAATGGTGATTCATGCAATCACACAGAATGCTTTTAAAGCACTCATTATATTTTTCAAAAGTAAATACCATATATACGGTATTATGTAGGTATGGCTGCTTGAACCTTAACATCCTTATAATTGATCATTTCTTAAAGATTATCTTAAGGCGACTGGGTAGATGAGTAGGTTGGACAACCAGCTCTTGATTTGGGCTCAGGTCATGATTCCAGAGCCATGTGATCGAGCCCCATGTCAGGCTTGTTGCTGAGAGCGGAGCCTGCTTCAGATTTTCTCTCTCTCTCTCTAAAAGATAATAAAAAAAATAAAGATTATCTTAATTCATCTATCTCATTTTGTTCTTTGTTTATGCTTAAATCTTATGTAAAATAATTTTAATTGCTCCTAATTTGTGCTTTTGAAAAATAAAGATAGTTTTTTTTTATAAATGCTGTGGGTATATTTAGGTGACCATCGAGGATTTGGTTTTAGAAATGGTCAAGCTGATGCTCAAATTAGAATGACTTCTTATTTGGAAAACAGGAAGTATGAGATGAAAATAGACACACATGGTTTTGAACCCTAAAACAAATATCAGTCTCTCATTCCTCTCTCTGTATATAATATTTATCTAGCTACATACATACATAAGTGTGTGTGAGTGTGTGTGTGTGTGAGTGTATGTGTGTGTGTGTGCTATTACACCCCTTCAAGCCTTTGTCAAAGACTTGGGAATCATGTAAACCATAACCTCCTGAAGATTTCTGGGCAGAACATGTACCTAACTACGTGTTAGGTAGTATTTTTCATAATTTGGGTAAATAACTAGCTTTCTAAAATCTTTTTTAATGTTTATTTTTTATTTTTGAGAGAGAGTGAGAAAGTGCGAGCACAAGTGGGGAAGGGAAAGAAAGTGACGGAGACATAGAATCCAAAATAGGTTCCAGGCTCTGAGCTGTCAGCACAGAACCCTATGTGGGGCTCAAGCCCATGAACCATGAGATCATGGCCTGAGCCAGAGTCAGATGCTTAACCAACGGAGTCACCAGGCACCCCAATAATCCAGGTTTCTATAAAGAATGCACCAAGGGCTGGGAAACACTGAAAAGGGTTTTAGCACAAGCTCACACAGGTGAAAGATTAAGTGATGATACCGCTGCACAACTTTAATCTCCCTCTTTATCTTTTTTTAAACATCTACCTTCTTTTCTCTTTGATTCCAGGCCTTCGGTCACATA
This sequence comes from Acinonyx jubatus, assembly GCF_027475565.1. NCBI lineage: Eukaryota > Metazoa > Chordata > Mammalia > Carnivora > Felidae > Acinonyx > Acinonyx jubatus. Next base: position 128,203,913 of record NC_069386.1, on the reverse strand, counting down.
TTAGTCTTCTGAGGCACATGGATTAATTCTGAATTCTTTTGTACACAGTTTGCCTTCAGTCCAGATGAAATTAAACTTCTCTTTAGAGCCCTTGAATGGTATTAAACAACCTGTGCATGCATTGTGAATTCCAAAAGCATCTAGAACCTTGGGTAAGAGAGAGTATTTACAAGTTTCCTATTGATTTCCCAAGTTGGAATTCATTGAAGCACTAATATAAAATTGAGCTCAATTTCAGGAGGATGAATAAAGTTGAATTAGCTCTGATATTATGTAGTAAATGCAGAAAATTTTAAAGCCTGTAATTTTCTATGCCTATTTCAAAATGTGCTCCTACAAATAATAGCCAGATGAATTATACTGAAGAGACAAAGGAAAGCATAGTCAACAGGTAATGTTTGGTAACAAACATAATGCATTTCATATTGTTGACGATTGTTAATAACCTCAAAAGACGTATATTAACTTCAAGATTTTTGTTTCTCATTCTGAATTCACGTTCAGTGAATTCAGCTCTTAGAAATCTCTTAGAAATCTTTTCCTAAATGAAGAGTGCTGTCAAATTTAAGTAAGGAAAACATTAAGAAGGAGATCATTTGAAGCAGACCAACTGAGAAAAGTCATTTGTATGAAACCGTTCAAGAGTCCGTATCTTGAGCACATCAATTTTTCCAAGTTTAGTCAGCTAGTCTGGGACAAAGTCATGAAGACCAACACTCACTCTTAACATATTTGAACAGAGGTAAGATTTTGCTTGAGTAGCTGACTGAAGAAAACCGTAGTGGCTACTTTGAAATTGCCCTCACTGCTTACCTAGGTTATATACTTTTTGGATGGCTTAGAGGAAGGTTGAAAATTTGATTACTTGACTAGGTGAAACATAAATAGAAAAACATGGCCCCAAGTTTGCTATTTTTAATGTGGCTCTCTGAGAGATATCGCTTAATGACACATGACTTTCAAATATCTCTTGCAGATGGATGCATTCAAGCTTGGTTTTCAGGACAAATCCGGGATACAAAGTATAGCACTCAGGGAAAGATAAACTTCATGATGCCGAGGTCTTCTGGATCACTGAAAAGCATACTTGGGGGAGCCAAACAAAGAGATGTAATCATGAACTTTGGTTGTAATTAAATCTTGGATGGCACATTCTAACTGCATTTATCGTGTAAATTAGTCTTACGATTCATTGCAAATCTTCCTTGATTTATAGATAGGTTCTTTCTTCTGGTTCTGTTCATTGACTTTGCACTTAATAGTGTCATAAAATGTTCACCAAGACATGCTAATATTCCATCTGGAATACCTTAGTTGATTGCACAAGCCTTTAGAATACATGTATAAAATTCAACACGGTGAGTCCATTCCCAATGAATAAGTGTCAGAGTAGGGCTACAGTGAAACGCATCAGTAGTTATTACTCACTTCCATTATTTTCTTAACTTTCAGTTCAGAAGCAGTGCATTTGACAATAAAATTTCTGACTTCTATTTATGCATGTTTTCATTTCAAGTCATGAGATGTAGCTTTACTTTTTACACAAAATAATATCTAGTTGACTCTCTTCTGTGAAGTGAAAAAAGAAAATACTACCTTTTCAGCTCAGAATATGTGAGGCTAGAATTAATGATCATAGAGGCTAAATATAGAATTATTGTTCTCTACTCTAATCAACCCTGACATGTTTCCCTTGACCCTTCACATCTGTTCATAGATATTTACACACACTTAATATAAACATACGGAAATTGCACTAAGTGATAAAATATTTACCCTGGGTTATGAGCGAGTTGTCTTCAAGTAGCATATAACGTTAAGAATAACGACATACAGACAAAAGGTTGAGAATTATGACATTCACACTTTTAATAAAATGGTAATACAACTATAATTTAAGCAGCAGGCACCTGGGAAAATGACTTTGGGTATTGCTCTTATTTCACTAATCTAAAATAAAATCTAACCCTATATGGCATGCTAAAGAACAAAAATCCAACTGAGTAAATTTAAGGATCTAATTGGCTTTGCTAGGTGATTCACGAGTCTGTAGCTTCTCATCTAGCAATAGAGGGGAGCCCCTAGGAGCTGTACAACATGGCAGGCTTTTGTAGGAAGGACGGTGGGGCAAAAAAGTTATAAACAAAATAAATATTGTTTCAGACAAGGTCGCCTTCCCTTAGGGGGAAACAGAGGGGGTCTTAGTTTGCAGACTGCCTCTCCAAGCTGTCATCACAGAGCCCGACACAGGGCCGGAACTCACGAACCTTGAGATCATGACCTGAGCCAAAGTTGGTTGCTCAACCAACTGAGCCCAGGCACCCCTTTGGTTTTCTTTTTTAACAGGTGAAACATTTTCACTAGAATAAGCTTAACACATATATTCTAGGTATTGCTAAATGTAATTATGTTTCAGTGGGCTTTTGAGTTCTGATTGTTCTCAAATCTCTGCGGTCACAAAACATATTATCATGAAATTCTAGCATACAGAAAATATATTTAGGGAAAATTTTTTCGCCAAGCTAAAAAGTAAAGAAGAGTATGCACAACAAATCAATCAATATTGGTCTTATTATATTAACACGCAATAGAGATCATTTTAACAGACATTGCCATTACCGAGGGGAGAACACATTTTATTCTCCTCAATGGCTTAAAAACCTTTACCTCAACATCTAAAGTTGCCTGTCAGTGAAATAGCTGAACTGCTTTCATTAAGTACAGAACCACCAGGTTGACATTTTCAGGTTGAATCCATGGGAAATAACTACATTTTAACATTCCCAATTTATTATGTCAGGTTTATAATCGTTACAGGATCGTCTTAGCGTTATAAGGTTTAGAAACGGGGGGACAAAAGCTATCCTCAAGTATTCTCTTCTACATAATGCAAAAAAGACTTTTTTTCCTCTACATCCTTCCATAGTCCAATTATTTTCTCAGTGGAAGCCTCCCTTACCACTGCGTTCATGTGGTACATGAATGTACCACAGAATATTGGCTTCGTCATCTGATGCTGCTGTGGTTTCTCTTTCTTTTTTCTTTTTAATTTGTGCTTAATATTTCTTTGCTTCCATACTCCTACAGGTAAGTGAACTTCAGAGTTGCAACATACAAGTCGCATCCGCACCCCAGATATCTGCTCTGAGTTTCCAGCCTGTTAGACACATCACCCTTTGCTTGGATTGTCGTAGCTTTCAGATTCCATGTTGTATACAACAGAAACCATCTCTTTTCCACTCAGCATGAACCCTGCTCCAGGTCTCATGTTTTCTGTCTCAGTAAATGGCACCGTCACCTTCCCAGGGCCCGAGTCATTCTCCACCTACACCTATCACATCCGTTTACCTCCTTCACGATCACCGGCTCCTACAACCTGTCCTTTAGCTTCCTAATATTTCCTGTATTCATCTTCCATCCATCACAGCACTGCTCATTTCTTAGTTCTTGCTCTTGCAATTTTGCAACAACATCCTCTATGTTCCCTCTGCTTCCGTGTTTGCCTCTCTTCCATCCATGTTTAATTCTTCAGCCATAGTGAGCTTTAAAATCAGCAGCTGGCAAACTGTGGCCAGGAGCCAAACTCAGCCAGTTACTTGTTTTGGTAAATAAGATTTCATTGCGACACAGCATGTTCATCTGTTTATATCTTATTTATGCTGCCTTTATGCTCCAAAGAGAGTTAAGCAAATGGTCCAAGAAGCCTAAAGTATTTACTGTCTACTTTTTACAGAGCAATTTTGCTAATGCCTGTCCAATATCGAATGGTTCCCCAGCTTCAATGCTCTCAATGGTCTTCCATTGTCCCCAGGATGGAAGTCTTCAAGCTTATATCTCAACACTCCCTGATTTAAATTGATGTCCCAGCCATACCCCATCTACCGGTCCTTAACCTAGAGCCTCCAGTTACCAGTATGAGTTTGGCAAACTACCTGTCATCTCACACAGCTTGATATCAATATTTCTTCTTGTGGACAATTTTCCTTGACCCTGGAAGTCTGAGGGATATACCCCTTAATACGTAGACCCAGAACTTTCTGCACTCGCTTCCATCAAAGTACATATAGGATGCAATCTATTTACCTATGATTTTTGCCTCCCAGTTAAACTGCCTCTCAAACCACTAATTGTGTGTAGTTCACGGGAAGAACTCAGCATTGTTTGCTAAATGAATGGATGAATGTTATTTGTCTTTCCATCCTTAAACCTTCTCTGTTCTAAATTTTAATCATATTTATTATAAAAGTGTCTTCGTTTCAATGTCTTGAAAATACACCGTTATCGTATAAAGATGTAGATCTGCTCTACGGCAGTTAAGCAAATGCAGTAACAAATAATATTGTGTAATAGTTGAGAAATACCTAAAAGTTTATAAAGTGTCTTCCCATATATTTTCTTATTGAATTGATTCTTAGAAACAGCTCCGTGGTGCCAACCCTATGCAGTCATTCAAATGCAACACCCAGCTCCGTGGAGTGATTAAAAATGACTCAGAAAATTGATACATAATTTTTAGAACACATGAACTCGGGGCATGGATTATAATCAAAATACATTGTAATGAAAGTTAGTTTTCAATTCAGTAGCATCAGATTCTCTTATTTGCTGGAAATTGATCTCAGGTCCATTTTCTTTTAGTTCTACCACTAATTCAATCTCCTGCTGTTCTTAGATAATGTTTTTATTCTTCTGTTTGAAGGCAGGAAAGCCATTGTTTTACTCTATTATTTTCCTTGAATACTAAAGCCTATCAGTACATTTTTCTCTAAGATCTGAGTCTCTGGAAATAAAAACTTTGTTCTACCTTTGAGAACATACATTTTACTTTTTAATTTTTCCTCTTGATCTAGATATGAGACGGTATTTGCGTTCAGCTGAAAATCACATAAAGATATTTGCTTTTGATGACTATCTAATAAGGTCTACTTGTGATCATTAATTTAAATAAATTTGAGTTCAGGACATATTGTTATGAACACAATGTAGGTTTTTATCATACTAGACCATTGGTTTACAAAATTTGGAAGATGGGGTGCCCGGATGGCTCGGTCGTGAGATGGGGCCCGGATTTGGCCTCCACGCTAGGGGGTAGTATGCTTTGGATTCTCTCTCTCTCCCTCTATCTCTGCCCTTCCCCCGCCCTCTCTCTCTCTCTCTTTCAAAAATAAATGAAAATTTTTTTTTAATTTGGAGGATATGAGGATCATCACCTGATAAGCTTTTTAAAAATGCACATTCCAGTACCCCAACACTAAATATTCTGATCGTTATGTGAAATGTTGAGTCTTTCATTTTTAACAAGTACTACAGCAACTCTGGTGCAGGTGGCCCATGGCCACACTTTGAGACACATGGAATAAAACCAAGGTTTTGCTCAAAACACATCATGTATTTGCATTGAACTACGTTTACAATGCATATGTGACATTATTTGAATTTCTCACCTTTTAAAATCGGCACAACTGGCCTCCAACAAAGGGAAAGAGATAAATACAGCAGGCACCAAGGACAGTAAGCTTTATCAAAAAGAGAGCTAAATAATTCAGTGGAGGCTGATTCTTCACCCACATCCCACCTGATACAAACAAGAGTCTTATGTGCTATGAATACTGACAATTTTGAGTCAGTCCCTACTCTTCCCATGCTAACTTGAATGTACATGTATATTTTTGTGTATATTATATTTCTATTTTGTATATATTTATTTATATTTTTGTATATATTAGTTCTGATATGTTTCCAATACACAAATAATTTATGCTCATTATAGACCAAAAACAGAGAAGAAAGAAAACTCAAATAAATAAACAAAACAAGTCACTTAAAAGCCATCCATCCAAAGCTAGCAACTCATATTTTTTTATATGTTTTCTGGTGTGCATCTGTTCATTGAAATTACCTGGAAAAAAAAAGGTTAATAGATTATCCCTGTCCCTATGGAGAATATCCTTTTTTGCAATATCGGTCTGTGGTTTTAGCAAAGAATTGTTTGGATGGGAGTGATTTAAACTGGTTTAAGCTGAAGGAAAATCACTGTGTCACAAAACAGGGACATTTATGGTATGAAACTTGCTTCAAGAACAGTGCATTCAAGTCTTCCAGGGTATCCATATCTGGCTCTCTCTGCCACCCTCTGTTGGTAGAGGGGGTGATTTTCATTGGCTTGAATCCCAGGAAGATTCCCTCATTGTAGACCTAATTCCACTTGTTTCAGAGACAAGCATGGAAGGAAGTGCTCTCCATGATTACTGCCTATGACGTTTATTGAAGATATTGATGCACTGTCTCAAGTAGAGTTGCTAAGCAAGCTGAATGGAAGACCGTAATAGCTCCCAGCACCGTGCAACCTCAATGAAGGAAAAGCAGAACAAAAGAGGGACAGAAAAATGGAGAGCGGGACGTGGTTATCCTGGAGGTCACCGTACCTGAGGCTAGTTTCATACCATGACTTCACCTTTTCTTATGATCCTGTAAATTTCCTTTTAAGGCAATCTATTTTGACAAATTGCTTCACTTCCATCCAAAAAGGTCATTACTCATACTTATGCTTGGTCTTCGTTATTCATGGATTCTGTATTTGCAAATTGGTCGACTTGCTGAAATTTATTGTGACCCTGGAGTCAATACTCATGGTGCTTTCCTGGTCATTTGTGGACTCACCGAGAACTAATAAAACTTTCTCACCTCATGTGGGTGTTCCCAGCTGAAGTCAAACAAGGGGATGTTCTGACTTCCTGTTTCAGCTCTCGTGCCGTCAACGAGTGTCCTTTTCGTTATTTATTTATTGTCATTTTTTTCACATTTTCGCCCTTTTTGTGGGTGATTCCTTTATTTAAAATAACCCCCAAGCATCTTGCTGAGGTACTGCCCAGCATTCCCACGTGCAAGAAGGTTGTGACAATGGCTTATAGAGTAAACTACGTGTGTTACATAAGCTTTCTTCAGGCGTAAATTATAGCACGGGTGGCTGTTGAAGTTGATTAAAGAATGAACAATACTTATTAAATAAGGGATCCGTACATAGAAACATACATAAAAGAAGGTTATATATTGAGATTAATGAGATTCTTGTGGCCAGGGCCTTGCAGGAACCTACCCTCCATATTTCTCCTAGGAGAAGAAGTTCTGTATTCGATAATTCAGCATTTGCAATGACTTTATATAGAACATAGTTTCTGTGAATAATAAGAATTGAGTGCATATATAAGCTACTAAACGTTCTGTTTTGAAATCTTTTATTTTATGTAATACTATAATATTAATACTTATAGGTAATACTCAATACTGTATTACTTAACACTGTATAAAAAGACTGAGTGGTTGTATGTGCTTGTATGTATGCACATGTATTTGTGTCCATGTTCTTTGTGAGTCATTGTGAATATTAGGAGCCCAGTATATGTTTGTTTGTTTGTTCTTGCACAATTCCTGCTTAGTGAGACGCAGTTGTGTCTGTTAGAGAGCTTTATGTTGGCTTATTGATTAGTAAGCAATTTTACACATAAAGCAATCTAATTGTTTTGTTTTCTTATTTTAAATGATTTTTTTTTATTATTTTGAGAGAGGGAGAGAGAGAGAGAGACAGTGCAAGCAGGGAAGGGACAGAGAAAGAGAGAGGGAGACACAGAATCCGAGGCAAGCTCCAGGCTCTGAGCTGTCAGCGCAGAGCCCAAAGTGGGGCTCCAACTCACAAACCGTAAGATCGTGAACCTGAGCCAAAGAGGAATGCTTACCGACTGAGCCACCCAGGCACCCCAGCAAACTATTTGTCACACAAGTTGTAAATAATTTTCTGAGTTACTTATTTGCCATCTAACAAGGTTTATATTTTCCTGGCATTAAATAATTTTTGAATATGTATGCAATCAAATACATCAATATTTGCCTTTACTTCTACCTTTGAGGCTTTGTTGAGAAAGCATTTTACCATCCTTCAAATTTTTTCTCTGTTTTTAATACGTATTACTTTTTTTCTAGAGCTATTATTGATGTACACTTTCTTATGCATTTTCTGCTGTATCAATGGGATTTGGAGAAAGAGAGAAGGTTAATTCATGTGCTTAACTGGGTCTCTTAGAGGGCAAGTCCCAACACTATTTCTCTTTTAACTTATGAAATAGTGAAAAATGTTACAGCTCCCTCATTACTGAAACATTATTGCATTTCTGGAATATATTCAAAGTCATCATGATATTAGTTTAATATTATGCTGGATTCAATTTGCTAATTTGTTTTAGGAATTTTACATCTAGATTCAAATAAGACAGGCGCACATAAACACACACTAAGAGTTTGTTAGGAAGTGTTTGCAGAGCCCTGGAATTTTCTATTCCTTAATTTTTTGCAAGACATTGTCTGTAATGTTGTCTCAATCTGACACCATTTTAGGGCACTCTTTATATATGTATATAGAATTATTTCATAATTATGTGTCAAATAGGGCTCTCTGAATTTTTGTATGCATTTTAAGATTTTCTTTGAAAATTCAACATTTTATTAATATTTATGCTGATTAACATTGAGAAGAGCTACCTTTCTCATTTAATCTTTAACAACTTAATTTAGATAATAGCTCAAATTTTATTCACAGTTATTTTCTTAAGTTCACTTATTTATTTTGAGAGCGAGAGAGAGTGTGCATGTATGTGCGAGCAGGAGAGAGGCAGAGAGAGAGAATCCCAAACAGGCTCCGTGCTTTCAATGGGGAGCATAACGTGAGGCTCGATCTCATGAAACATGAGATCATGACCTGCGCCAAAATCAAGAGTTGAATGATGCTTTGAGCCCCCCCCCAGGCACCCCTATTCATAGTTGTTTTTAAAATTACTTCTAGATTTATACATTATTAATACCAATACCATTTAATAACCATTTGTTTAACACATGTGCCAGAGTATCGAAGCACTTAATATTAAATTATTTAATTCTTTCTACAAGCCTTTGAGATAATTCTCTTATTGTTCCCGTTTGCCAGATGAAAAAAAAAAATGAGGCGCAGAGAGATTAAGTAATTTACCTAAACTCACACAGCTAGAAAATAGAAGAGCCAGGAGTGAAACAAAGCTGTTTGTCTCTAGAGTGTTTTATGTTTTAACCACTACACTACAAGTTAAAAGGAAGAACGCTTGTAAGAGGGATAATTGAAAAATACTATAAAAGCTTTCATACATATATGAAATTTCCTTTCAGAAAGAGTGTTGTTTACCTATATTTCTGAAAGACAGCCGTCTTGCTATTTGCTCAAACAGTTCTATCTATTCCCAAGTGATAAAAAGTCCAAGTAACTAAACAATTAAAATAAAACAAAAGAACAGGAAGAAAAGAATGAAATGGGAAAGCTGCATCACTTAAATCGAGAACATTGCTCATGTTGGTAACACCCTAGGCAGCAGCCGTGAGGAGTCCAGTGACCTTAAGTGCCACAGAGCCATTAAAAGTAATGAGGTATGAGCTCAAGCCAATGACTGATAAAAAGGCAATGTCTTCTCAGGGGCTCAAGCTGTAACATCCAGCATTAATGTATTAGTATCAGTAGATGAAACATGACGAGTACTAAATCTCATTTGCATAACGGATGAAGCTTGGGAAGCAGTTCCAGGTGGCTGATGAGCACCTGGAGCCAAAAGGAGAATTTTTTTTAAAGACTTGATATACAAAGGTCTAGCATATTAAGACACACGTAGCTAAAAAAAAAAAAAAAAACATAGAACAAATGTAAGAGACTATGGACTGCTGGATGATGTACTTCTCTTAAATTTGAAATAAAGTTAAGTAAAACTCTCCTACAGCACCCAGATATGCCATCCAGTGGCCTCGCCTGGACTGACGAGCTCCACCTCTCAAATCATCCCCAATGCCTAAGAAAATAGCTAATAAGTTGGCTGTGTAAACTTAGAGTAAATGTATTCAAATCTCGATGCAGATGTCTCAGTGACTTATTTGACTGTATTTTGTGCAGCTTCTCAATTGTGCCAGTATTTGAATGAAAATCATACAGCGTATTCAATTTACTAAACACAGCCTGGCTTGTGGGGGAAAGAAATCCCTTCTTGGAAGTAAATGTGACTTGATTTAGTTCTTATACGAGTTTCTCTCTAAGCAGATGGAATTATCCCACATCAATTGTGTGTGTGTGTGTGTGTGTGTGTGTGTGTGTGTTTGTGGGTGTGTCGTGTTAGTTCTTTAGGTATCTTGTTATGATAGTTGTGACTTTTCTCTTTATTGACATATCAATGCAGGCATATCTCACAGATGCTGAGAGTTTGGTTCCAGACCACCACAATAAAGCAAATATTGTAACAAAGCAAGTCAAATGATATTCCTTTAGTCTCCAGTGCACATAAAAGTTATGTTTACACTATACCATAGCCTATGAAGTGTGCAATAGCATTATGTCTAAAATAACAATGTATCTACCTTAATTAAAAAATACTTTGTTACTACAAAGTGCCAACCATCCTCTGAGCTTTCAGTGAGTCATGGTCAGCAATCACAGATCACCATAACAAATACAATAATAATAATGGGGAAGCTTGAAATAACGCAAAAAAAAATGTCAAAATGTGACGTTGAGGCAAGAAGTGAGCAAACGCTGCTCGGAAAATGGTGCCAGAAGGCTTGCTCAATGCAAGTTTGCTTCAGTTTATAAAGAGCTAAGTCCTTGCAAGTTCAATAAAGCAAAGTGCAATAGATCAAGTCATACCTGTACTACAAATACATACTGTTTGAGTGTAATATATTCTAGTGAAAAGTATTGTGCAAGTTCTGGGGTTACCACCGGACAAAATACAAGGTGCATAGCACCACCAGGCTGGGGACCCTGTCTACTGTGGGCAGACCTATCCCCACCACCTACTCACCTCTGCTTTCTCCTACCCTTAAACAATGGAATGCCACATTACATAACACCCTCTTCACCTTCAGATGTTTGCCTCACCCGGTCCATCTCAGTCAATCATGACGCTGAGATCCCCATACTTACCTAAATCCAGTTCGAATCTTTTCATATTTCCCACGTCGGTTCTCTTTAAAGCTAGTATTATGGTCAGTTTCTCACTACTAGTGTGCAGTATACCTTTCCTTTAGAATTCAAATAATGGTGGTATTTTAAAATCTATAAGGAGTCTATCCCCTCATCTCACAAATAAAGAAAAGAAGAATACTTGGATCTTAAAAATAACTGTGTTAGCCTTTTATTCACCTGAGTTCAGTCTCCCTCACTTGTGGGTGATGGTTTCATAATTTGTTGGTCTTTCTGCCATGACGCGACCTTGCCGATTTGGTCGTTTCTCATCTGGGTTGCCCTTTGTGGTAGCCAGCCTCCCTTTGCTGAAGCCCCTCTGTGTGCTTGACTGAAGTGATTCATTTGTTCCAAAGTCATAATAAGTCAGGTAACACAAACTGAGTTACCAGTTTTAGCTCAAGGAATGAAATAAAAACAATTGCAAGAAATTTTAGGCACATGGTCTCTCCCTGTGGCAAACCAGGTCTTGAGTAATCCTTAGTAGGATACTCTAAAAACTCCTGGAAATAGAAGTCCATTTCTTTACATGTTATTTCAACATTGAGAAAATACTCTGGTCAGGTATATATTTGAATACTCAACTGAACAGATGAGGGATGGAAATTTATTTCATAACACATCAATAACTCATTCTTTCACTGATAAAATACCTTGTGTCCAGATCCTGTGTTATTGAAGCCTCTGTCTTCCGGCTTCAGTATGCATCGCTAAGAATGTTACCAACCCCCAGAATGTTCTCTGCAGCCACATTGCTTTTGTCATTTAAACGGCCATATTGTTGCACCTGGAGATTGAATGATCTGCCTAGACCACATTGCTCATGAGTTTCAGACCGAGGACCAGCACTCATATCATCTACTCTAAAGCCAATGACTTCTCCACACTCATCTCATGAAGTGTTCATGAAAGCCAGCACTTGTGACATAGCACCACACTGTGGGGAGCAGAAGTATGGAAATCAACAGCTATAGGACTGGTGGAATTCTTCAGATGGTGGATACACAAACAGGGTCAATACAAACAATGGGAGTTTTCCTCATGCTATGTTATGACAACATGCTAAACTAAAACCAGCAGCGGGACACCTAGGTGGCTCAGTCAGTTGAATGGCCAACTTCGGCTCAGGTCACCATCTCGGGGCTCGTGGGTTCGAGCCCCACATCAGGCTCTGTGCTGACAGCTTGGAGCCTGGAGCCTGCTGTGGATTCTGTGTCTCCCTCTCTCTCTACCCTTCCCCTACTTGCGTTCCGTCTCTCTCTCTCTCTCTCTCTCTCTCTCTCTCTCTCTCTCTCTCTCAAAAATAAATAAATGTTAAAAATAATCTTTAAAAGAAAGCTGGCAGGTAAGTCTAAGCATGTACTTAGTTAGACATTTGAAAAAAAGTTTTATAATCATTTTCACCAGTTATTGTTTAAGAGAAAAACCACTCTGGCTTGTTTCCTCTTAATACTACATTTCAATTTCTGACCCTAGGTGTGTGGGTTTTTCCACACACCAGGCAATTCTGTGACACCAGCTGGGTGTTTTACAATTCAAGTTAATTCTGACATGATCTACTTGGAGGTAGTAAAAGATTCCACAGGCTAAGGGCTCAGTCCCATGAGAAAGCCTCGACCTTCAGTCCCTAATTGCAAATACAGGTTGTTACCGGTCTCTGATCGACTGGCTATAGATTGGCGGCTCCCATAACCCCTGCTTAGGCTTGACTACTTTGCTAGAATGGCTCACAGAACTCAGGAAAACAACTTATTTACTAGATTACCAGTTTATTACAAAGGACATTAAAATATACAAATAAAAAGCCCGATGAAAAGATGCATAGGGCAGGGTCTGGAAGAGTGCTGAGCACAGGAGATGGTTCCCCCTTGGGTTTGGGACACACTGTCCTTATATCCCATGGATGCATTCTTGTTTACCAACCCCAGAAGCTCTCCAAACTCCATCCTTTCTTGGTTTTTATGGAAGGCTCATTACGTAGGCATGGCTCATCAAATCATTGACCATTGGTGAGTGAGTCAGTTTCCATCCCTTTCCCCTTCCTGTGAGATAGAGAGTGGGTGGAACATTTAAACAGTCTGACAATAAGGTTGATTCTTCTGGCAACCTATCCCTATTTTGAAGGGCTTTCCAAAACTTACCTCATTAGCAGAAGCTGAAGTGTGGTTGAAAGGGACTTGTTATAACAAAATACACCCGCTTCACCTTGATCACTCAGGAGCTTTCGGCAACTCAGAGCAAAACTAAATATTATAAGAAAAGATGCCCCTACAGCTCTCATATGGAAAATTACAAGGGTTTCAGGAGCTATGTGACACAAACTGGAGATGAAGACCAAAGTATGTATTTGTTATTATATCACAAAATTGCAGTGATGGACACTGGACTAAGAGAAATCTCATTTTTTGGAATAAGGCAACATATGAAAAATTTGTCATGGAATTTATAATTCCTGTCCTTATGATTCTTGGTATTCTTTTATTTTTAAGTTTATTTATTGATTATTGAGGAGGGGAGGTGACGGGGCAGAGAGAGAGAGGGAGAGAGAGAATCCCAAGCAGACTCCGTGCTGTCAGGGCATAGTCTGATGCGGGGCTCAATCTCATGACCGTGAGGTCAAGACCCGAGCTGAAATCAAGAGTTGGCTGCTTAACTGACTGAGCCACCCAGGCACGCTGTGATTCTTGATTAATTATAAAGGAAATTATATAATGTATATAATTATAATATATATAATATATAATAATAATATATAATATATATAATAATATATAATATATACATATATGGTATGTAATAGTACGCCTTCATCTGCAGGGGATATATTCCAACACCTCCCAGTGGTATCTGAACCTACAGATACTACTAAATCCTATAAAAATTATGTTTTTTCCTATACGTACATATCTAAGGTAAAGTATAATTTATAAATCAGCCATAGTAAGGGACTAACAACAGTAAGGAAATAGAACAATTATAACAATATATTGTAATACAAGTTATGTCAATGAAGGCTTAAAAAATATTTTCTTGGGGCGCCTGGGTGGCTCAGTCAGTTAAGCTTCCGACTTCAGCTCAGGTCATGATCTTGCCGTCTGTGAGTTCGAGCCCCGCGTCGGGCTCTGTGTTGACAGCTCGGAGCCTGGAGCCTGCTTTGGATTCTGTGTCTCCCTCTCTCTCTGCCACTCCCCTGCTCACACTCTGTCTCTCTCTCTCTCTCTCTCTCTCTCTCTCTCAAAAATAAGTAAACATTAAAGAAAATTTTTTTTAAATACAAGAAATATTTTCTTGTACTCTACTTGCTTTTCTTGTGACATGATCGGTGGTAATCAAATGCCCACGTGATGAGATGAAGTGAGGGGAATGACGTGGGCACTGTGACATAAGATTAGGCTGCTAGTGACCTTCTGAAGATATGTCTGAAGGGACATCCTTTGCATCCCAACCACGGTTGACTTCAGGTAACTGAAACTCTGGAAAGTGAAACTGCGGATAAGGGAGGACCACTGTGTGCATATTCTGGATCTTGCCTTCTTCATCATAATTTGCCTCTTTTTTCCCTATAGCATGTTTATTTAAAAAAAGACATACATGAATATTGAATAGTAATAATAATAAGTAATAATAAGTAATAAGTATATAATAAGTAATAATAAGAAAGTAACACTATCTAAAGGCAACTATTTTGGAATCTGTATAATGATAGCTTTCTTCTTATAGGAATTTTTTAAATTTTTTTATTTATTTTTGAGAGAGAGCACAAGTGGTAGAGATCAGGAAGAGAGGGGGACAGAGATCCAAAGTGGGCTCTGTACTGACAGCAGAGACACTGATGTGGGGCTTGAACCCACGAACCGTGAGATCATGACCTGAGCCGAAGTCGAGCGCTCAACCTATTCAGCCACCCAGGGGCCCCATGATGGGAAATGTTTTAATACTATATACAAAGTCACATATCCTGCTTCTTTAACTTTTCGCTATGGCTCCACATTAATGTTTCTCAAATTGTTATTGGTGAAGCACAGGAATTAATATGTGCTGCTTGAATAAAGTTACTCATGGTCAAACATGGTAAAATGATGAGCTGAGTCAGGTTTGACTGGTTTTTTTTTGGTAGAACTTCTAAGAGTTTTGTATGCTAATGCGCAGACTGCTTATGCATCAGTTAGAGGTAAAGTGTTTCTTTCTTTAATATTAATTATATATGAGTATGTACACACACACATACATATTTATTTCCTTACAGGGTCTTCAAACAAGGTCCTTATGCTCCAAGATGAGGTAAACAGCCCAGAGCATAAAAAGCTGCAATACAGCTGTGCTTACGAAAGTGCTGTGACAGAACACCGAAACCAGGTTCCATATACATAAAATCGAATGTCCCAATTCTAAGGTGAAAGATAAAGCTTATTTGTTTCGTGGTATGGCTGTGTGGCTTTCAGTGAATTTGGGATGCTAGTTGATCTTACGTGGGTGAACACTATTGCCTGCAGGTCAATGTGGAATGTCACGCCTGTGGACGAGTCTCTGCGAATCAGAACCATTAAATCATGAACATTTTGATCTAAATTCTAATGAGTCACTGCCAATAGTTTAGACAGATTGTCACATGCCAGATAAAGCTCTTCTTCTTGCCTTCTTTTACTCACTTGTAAGACTCAAGCAGGGAGTTGCTGTTACTTTGATGTTTGGATACTTCCCCTGTTGCCAACCGCAGGTCATTAATAGTTCATGAGTTCAAATAAAGAAAGAAGAAAAAGAAGACACACTTTTCTGGACCTTTGATTGATCCATAATGAAAATGAAAGCCACGCAGTATGTAAAATTGAACAAGATAAGGCCCCTGGCCTCAGTTTGCTTTCGATCTAGTCATAGCCAAGTCATGAGGAATGGAAGTAGGGCAAGTAAGGGCCTTTACGGCTGCTATGGAAAACTCCATAGTCTCATTTTGCTGTCATAAGGAGGCTAGTCAGCGGTGCAGGGAAGAAGCAAGTTAGTGGAAAGGGAGAGAAAAATCACTTACGTTGGCACTTACACACGCGAGCGCCTCGTACATGCGGTCAAATCAGCACATTTTTCTACTTTGAGACCCAGTTCCAGATCAGGTGAGAGAAAGATTACCATGGCTCTTCTCTTCTCTTTGTTTTGTAAGAAAACCTACCCAGGCATTTTAACTGGATTTCTCGTGTATGATTGAGAGACGAGTGAACAAAATTATAAAGTGCGAGTTTAGAGGCTCTTTATTGTAGGGATATGAATGGAAGGAGAATAGTGATTTATTTAGGCAAAACAAGAGCACTTACTTGTGTATAATGGAATACCCAGGTGAAATACCTAAAACAGTCTTAAATCCAACAGAAGGTACATAGGCGCATTTTCTTTTGTAGAGTATTTCTTACAAAAAGAATTGCACCTGATTTTTTAGAATAATTTCATACCTTTATTTGCGTATGAAGGTTTAGGAAGGTGCATATCTGGTCAGATACTTGTCAGTAACATCAGGTGGAGAGAATTATTTAGGGAAGAAATGTGCAGATATGCTATGTGGATTTTGATGCATATATATATATATATATATACACATATACATATATATTTTTTAATTTACATCCACTTGAGTTAGCATATAGTGCAATAATGATTTCAGGAGTAAAATCCAGTGATTCATGCCTTACATATAACACCCAGTGCTCATCCTAACAAGTGTCCTCCTTAATACCCCTTGTTCATTTTGCCCATTCCCCCACTCAACACCCCTCCAGCAACCTTCAATTTGTTCTCTGTATTTAAGAGTCTCTTATGTTTTGCCCTCTCCCTGTTTTTATATTTTTGCTTCCCTTCCCTTATGTCCATCTGTTTCGTACCTTAAATTCTCTATATGAGTAAAGTCATATGATATTTGTTTTTCTCTGACCGACTAATTTCACTTAGCATAATACACTCTAGTTCCAACCATGTTGTTGAGAATGGCAAGATTTCATTCATTTTGACTGCTGGTAATGTTCCATTGTGTGTATATATGTATATATACACACACACACACACATACACACACATATATATATGTATACACACATACATACATACATACATACATACATATATATACACATACATATATATATATATGTATATATATATATATATATATACACCACATCTATATATATACACCACATCTTTATCCATTCATCCATCGATGGACATTTGGGCTCTTTCCATACTTTGGCTATTGTTGATAGTGCTGCTATAAGCATTGGGGTGCTTGTGCTCCT
The DNA here is from genome assembly GCF_027475565.1 of Acinonyx jubatus. NCBI lineage: Eukaryota > Metazoa > Chordata > Mammalia > Carnivora > Felidae > Acinonyx > Acinonyx jubatus. The sequence continues at coordinate 128,186,618 of NC_069386.1, read as the reverse complement.
TCAAAACAGCACACTTGTATCCTATGAATAAATACCTACCAGCGCAATGGCTGGGTGGTAGAGTCGCTCTATTTTTAATTTTTTGAGGAAGCTCCATACCGTTTTCCAGAGTGGCTTGTACCAGTTTGCATTCCGACCAGCAGAAACTGCACCTGATTTTATTTGATTAGTGATCAATATTGAAAATGTTCACTAAGGTTGATGTTTAAAAGGAAATAATTAAAAGATGTATGTTTAAGAGGAAATTTGAAAGAGCTGTAAATAGCATCAAAATAATAGCCTATTTCAGAATATTATTTTTGGTAAAAGAAATGCAAAACGGGTACATTAAAAATCACAAAACATTTCTCGGGAAAAACGTCCCCCCGCAAGAATTATCCAGCTCCAAGTGTCGACAGTTGAGAAATAGAGATAAGAAACGTTCCTCCAGGAGGTGGTTTTTGAGCTAAGACTTCAGTGATAAGGAGCCAGTCACGCAAATATCTGGCAGAAGAATAATTCTTCTAATTCAGGTAAAGGGAGAAAAATTACAAAAGCTCTGAGATGGGAAAGGAACCCAGTATCCATAAAGGACAGAAAGCTTGCTACTTTGGCTGGAAGACAACAAGAGCTGAAAATAAAGGACCTGATCATGTCAAGGAAGGAAGTAGGGACCAGATTCAAAATATCTTTACATATGAGATAGAGTCATGTATGGAACTTTAATATGGTCGAGTAGATTTTTCAACTGGTTGAATGAAATTCAGATACACACAGCCTTCACAGCTTGGAGGACTGCCAACTCCATTGCTCTTTCTTTGGCGTGGCCCCCTTAGCGTTTTTACCATTGACTTCCATGAGGACGAAGAAGGCCTGTTATCAAATCTGTGGCTGACAAGGAGCTCAGGGAGATAACTAATACAGGGGATGACAGAATCAGGACTCAAAAGCATCTTGACAGGGTGAAGCAGTGGGTTGAGTTCAAGAAGTGCCATTTAATAAAGATAAATGCAATATTCTGTGCCTGGGTCAGAAAGCGTAAGGTTCAAGAGAGTCAGGAGAGGCAAGCCTGAACAGCAGCATGGGTTAAAATGCTACAGGCATTTTTTCCATCTACAAGATTAATGGAAGCCAGCAGGGTGACTGAGTCACCACTGAAGTCCACATAGACCTCAGATGCATTCATCAAAGAACCATATCCACAACCAAGTAGATTTCACTCCATATCTGCAACCCTACTGCGAGATCATACTTTCAGAAGAAAGTTGACAAACCCAGGTATGATAAAATGTCAGAAAAAATGAGGAAGAAAGACCTTGAGATTGATGCACATTTCACTTACAAAAGGATTCCCTATGATTCACATATTGGAAGGTCAGTAGTCTATATGAAGAGTTAGATTTATTTGGGGACAAGTCTTGAATGTACATCAGTAGAAGGAAAATATAAGTGGACATTTCAAGTGAATATTGCAATATATTTCTCACAATCAAAGTTGCCCCCAAATTAAGTGGGCAGTTGTTCAAGATGGTGAGCTCCACCTCACTGGAAGCTTGCAAGCTGAGACTGAGGAAATGTGTTTCAAGGAGAATTTCTAAGGAATCCATGCAGAAACCCTAGAAGATATGTAGGGTTCCTTTCAATTTCCAAGATTTTATTACTCAGTAATCTGGTTACAAAGGTTGAACTGCCTTTTTAATTTTTTTTTATTATTTTTCTAATGTTTACTTATTTTTGAGAGAGAGAGAGAGAGAAAGAGAGAGAGAGAGCATGAAAAGGGGAGGGGCAGAGAGAGAAAGAGAGAGAGAGAGAGAGAGAGAGAGAGAGAGAGAATCAGAAGCAGGCTCAAGGCTCTGAACTGTCATCACAGAGCCCGATGTGGGGCTCAAACTCACAGACTGCAGGATCATGACCTCAGCCGAAGTCAGATGCTTAACCGACTGAGCCACCCAGGCGTCCTGAACTGCCCTTTTATTATTTATACCTCAGTTTTTTCACTCCCACACAGGCAAAGATGCGTTTTGTAAAAAAAGGTTAAATGCAAACAAATGGATAGTAACCAGGGTTCGGTAAGAGTTTGAAAAAAAAAAATCAGTTAAAACACGTTTTGTTTTGTTGTATTGTTTGTTGTTTTTCTCAAGCCTATTGGGATTTGAACCAACGAAAAAAGATCTATTTTCAGAGACCTCTTTTTTTAGGTGGGGCTAATGCCTCTTGTCCACATTGTGGGCCTAGTCTAACCAGACAGTGCTTAAAGAACTTGATTTGAAATCGGTGCCGTGTATCACAGAATCCAACACCTGCCAAGGAAGAGAGTTTGTTACTTTCACTGGTGGAAAAGACCTTCATAGGTCACTTGCAACAGAAACCACCTGGGAGCCACGAATCTTTCTACTGGGAAACGACAGGGCCATGGGTGTGAATTAGACCTTCAAGCTTGCCTATTAGCAATTATAGCCACCCATGTACTTCTGCAGAAGGTTAAAAACTTTAGAGTTGAAATTTGCTCCAAGAAAATTTGGTCTTGTTTCATTTTACTTTCATTACTGTGACTATTAAGAGTTGAAGCTTCAAAAAAAAAAAAAAAAAGAAAAGAAAGTCAAGAGAGTAAATTCAATAGGTACAAAAGCCTGAACCATAATCATATTCTTCTCATTTAAAGGAAAGTAAAGCAGACCAGTTCATTGCCGCTCCTTTCAACCTGGCTTTTGGTGTTTATTACACCCAAGATTTACTTAAATTTCTTTCCTGCTGCAGCAAAGATGTTTTGGCTGTGGCCTTCCAGGACTTTTCCATTCTGGTGTGCTAGACTTTCAATATGGGTGCATTTTCTGTGGATTTTCTTTTTAGGAATGAATGCTTCACATCAGTTTTGTTGCTTGGATGGATCTCAGGAACCTGTTATTTATTTTTAAGCTAAGAAACATTCCATCACAATAAATTCATTGGGTGAAATTAGGTTTTTTCCTCCTAGTAAGTATAGCTAATGTACTGGCTAAGATGTCCCCCCAAAAAAAGTGTCATGAAGGCTGTCAGATCTTATCACACACACACACATTTTGCAACTATAGTAGGATGGCCTTAATTACTCGATTTTTACTTAATCAATTTTGTGTCTCTTTTAATTTCTTCTTTTAGAAATGAAAAAATAAGTGGTGATGCTAACATTACATAAGTACAAATCAGGGCTTATCACATAATTGATTTCAGAGTTTCAACATGACACTTTTCCAAAAAGCCTTGCACGAAAGCCCCTCTTTCTTCTCTGCAATACCATATTCTGCCTCTATGTGTGTTGATGATACCAAGATAATGGGGAACACGGCACGGTCTAGGCCTCCTTCCCTAGCACAGTTAACATGCATTGGGATAACTACATAAAATACAACTATCTCCATAAATAAAAATTATAATCAAAACTAAACACCCATAGAAATCCTTAGGAATATTGGGAAATATATTTCTAGGTTTATGATGGCTCTGCCTTATATTTCAGAATTCTTCAAAAATTATCATTAAATATTATGAGATTTATGATATCTCCGCTAATTATCTAAATTAAAGGAAATGTTACTAACCACATTTAAGGAAAATCATGTAGCTTTTACAGATATTGAATGTATTTGTTCCCAGGAGCTGTTGTAACAAAGTACCATAAACTGAGTGGCTTAAGAAAACAGAAATTCATGGTCTCATAGTTCTGGAAGTTGGGTCTGAAATCTGGGTGTTAGCAGGGCCCTCCATCCTCCCTCCAAAGTCACCAAGGAAGGCTCCTAAGCCACCTCCTAGATTCTGAAAGTTTCTTAGCTTGGGATAACATAACTCCAACTCCAGTCTTCACATGAATGCTCTCCTTAGGAGGACACCAGCCATATTGGATGAGGAGCCTGCCATACTTTAAGATGACCTCCTCTTCACTTACTAATGTATCTGTAAACAATTCCATTTCTAAATAAGGCCACATTCTGAGGCACTGAGGGTGAGGACTTCACTACGCAAATTTTTAGGTGACATAATTCAGCCTATAACACTTAATTTCCATTCCCTGTAAGAATAGACACTTGCTACCTCAGCCTTCTTGAAGCTGGCATGGGCAAGTAGGCAGTAAGCTCTGGAAAGGATTGTTCTTGGAATAAAAAGAGAGCAGGATAGAGAAAGTTTGAGTCTCTCTCCTTGCTTGTGTTTTTTGCATTTTGAGGACACAATGCTTCCAGCTGCGAGAGCTGTCTTACCACCATGAAGAGAGCTATCGTGGCAAAAGGCTAAGCAATGTTTGGAAAACGCTCGGGCCCTTTGTGTAGTGAGAAACCAAAGCTGGGATGTCAGACGTTTAGGCCCTTGTTATGTGACATAAATATATATTAGCATTTTAATATTTCATACATACAGTATTTCAGCATCTTTTGTTTGAATATTAAAAAGATACCAAATAATGCACTTTTGATATAAGTTTCTTCAACCACCTTTCCTGGAACTATCGACCTCTCTGCACTTCAAACTAGAACATTACGTCCCTTTGGGTATATTTGTTGTCCTCTCCAGCATGAACTCCACAGATAAGCTTTCGCTGAGGTTCCACTCTTCTTTTCCCCTTTGCCTCTATCTCGGTCTTCACTCACTACCATCGTCTGGATGTCACTTCTTACCACTGGATTGTGGGACATCCCAGAGCCTGACCAAAGACACCAACTTCACATTCACTGCAGTTAATGTCACAGCAATGTCATGATTGCTATCTTATTTCATTTATTCCTTCAAGCCTCTACATAATTTGAGCATAAATTTACTGAATAAAGGGGATTATAGTTTTGAAAAACTGTTGAAAGGTGGGAAAAGTCAGATGGACACCACTGAAATATTGTTGGGGACACAGCCCTATGGTGACACGGCCACGTTCTGGAGGTCAGGGAGCCTTGATTGCTGCCCCTGTCATGCATCATGCACAGAACCAGTATCTACAGGCTGGAATGCCCGTGTGGGGCCACCATTGTTTTTAGCATCACAACCCTTCTTGCCAGAAGAAGAAGGGGAAGGAAGAGAATAACTTAAAACTTCCCAATTCTCGGGGCGCCTGGGTGGCGCAGTCAGTTAAGCGTCCAACTTCAGCCAGGTCACGATCTCGCGGTCCGTGAGCTCCAGCCCCGCGTCGGGCTCTGGGCTGATGGCTCAGAGCCTGGAGCCTGTTTCCGATTCTGTGTCTCCCTCTCTCTCTGCCCCTCCCCTGTTCATGCTCTGTCTCTCTCTGTCCCAAAAATAAATAAACGTTGAAAAAAAAATTAAAAAAAAAAACCTTCCCAATTCTCAAGCTATTGCTTCTGTTTGGCAAAAATCTAACTTACATATATAACCATCTAGAAGGTGTCTGGGAAATGTTATTTTTCGTTTTCTCAAGCTCATAGCACAAGAAGTCTCCAAGAAGGCAACGACCGTTGACCACAGAAGTTACAATATACAAAAGGTATATTCTGAAAGTCCCATGGGGAATTCAAACAAACAATCTGCATACTCAAGAAGCCGAACTTCTGGTAAGGATAAGAAGTCTGCACGTAATTTTTAAGTATTATGGATCATAATTTTTTTTTTAAAGTTATGTGGTTCATAACAGAGGTAGGGTAAAAGTCAGGTGGGTACTCACAATAGGGAGAGGCTTATTTGGAGCCCAGCAAGAGTGGGAAAGTGAAGAACACTGAAAGTCCATGGATTACTTTAAACAAAGAAAGTCTCAAAGTAAATTTCATTGACTAGGAAGTGGGGAGTGAATGATGGTTCTCCTCATTTATCAGGTTTTCCTGGAACCAGGATATTCCTTCTCGGTGTCCTTTTCTGGATCTTCCTTCTCTTTCTAACTTTTAAAACGGGCAGTTCCTTAAGGGTTAGTCCTAGGCTCTCTACTCTTCTATATGTATGTTATTTCTGTGTTCACTCATTCATCCCCACAGCTTAAATACTGCCTCTATTCTTGTAGGTCTCAAATTTCTATTTCTAGCTGTGATGGTCATTTATGTGTGCATTTGACTTGGCCAGAGGGTGCCCAGGTATTTGATCAAACATTATTCTGGGTCTGCCTCTGAGGATGTTTCTGGATGAGGTGGACATTTGAATCAGTAGAGTACTTAAAACAGTACTCCCCATGAGGGCTTGTCTCATCCAATCAATTGAGGGTCTGCATAGAACAAACAGGCCAAGTGAGAGGGATAATTCTTTTTGCCTGACTAGTCGCCTTCAACCTGAGACATCAGTTTTTTCCTGCCTTTGAACTTGAACTGAAACATTGGTTCTTCTTTGGGTATTGAGCCTACTGGTTTTCAGATTGAAAGGACCCCATGGGTATGCCTGGTTCTCAGCCCTTCTGACTGGGACTGAAAATACACACCCATATTAAAGCATGGGTCCCCAGCTTGCAGACAGCAGATCTTGGGATTTGCCATCCTCCATAATCACATGAGTCAGTTCCTTATAATAAATACCTGTCTCCCTCCCTCCCTCTCTCCCTCCTTGCCTCTCTCTCTCTCCATACTTATCTATCTATCCATCCTATATATCTCAATATGTATCTATGTCTTATCTATGCCTTCATCTATCCTATTTGTTCTATTTCTCTGGGGAACTATGACTAATTTACTAGCATTGGTCCCTTTGCAAAGCTCTAGAACCTATAACCACCTATTTGACACATCTAAATTCATCAAAGTTGTTCAAGTCAGAAATACGGGAAATGTTTTGAAATGGCCCACAGCTCACACCCAGTCCCCCAGTAAATCTAATACTCTTTGTTTGTCAAGTCTTTGCATACATCTCCATGGCTGCCTCACTCTGTGCCCAACCGCCACCGCCATCTTGTGCCTCCACATGGACGCAATCATCTTACTCAACTCTACCCTGCCCATTTGATCCATGTTCAACACATCCACCCCCCATGCATATAAATCAGACATGCCACGCACTCAAAACCCTGAAGGAATCCCATCATTTGGAATCAGGCATATTGATCCGCCATCCACTGTAGAGGGTCTGACACGTGTTCAGTTTCCCCTCCTTTCGGTTTCCTCTTGGTACTTTCATTCTCTGCCTTATCAGGCCTCTTATGTACCGTTAACATATGAACGTATCTTCTTCATATTCTTAGATGCCATACACCCTGTTCCTTTTTCCTCTTTTCTAAGATATTGCGATGTCCAGATCCTTCCCATCCTTCAGCTTAAATCTAAAACCCATTCTCTCATTTTGGGAGAATTTCTTAGTATTAACAATCTCTGTACTCTGTTCATTTTCTTTAGACTACTTCACAAATAGTGATGACATTTTTATTTACTTGCTTTCTTATTTCTGTTCTGTCTCTCCAACTTGACTAAGCACCACCAAGCTGGATGTTATGCAGGTGTCTTCCATTCTGCCCTCTGAATACCCAGAACCTCGTACCTTATAAATAATAGGTTCTTAGTATTTAGGGAACAGATAAATGGTTATACTTCTTTTATTCTGTTACCTTTTCTTACTTCTACTTTCTCATATTGTCACTTTATACCCCATCCTCTCTATTCCTTTTGGCTCCCTCCTCCCTTTCATCATGACTAAATTGAAGAGTATTAGCAACATAAAAACCAAACAGGGAATTTAAGCTGCTGACTTTGTGGCATTGTATAGACTCAGCTCAGCATCACAGCGCCAGGAGCAATCTGCAACTGCCTTTGGAGGAGACCCCCTTCTAATCACCCCAGATTATAAACATCATTGGCTATGTTGCCTCCCAAGGTTATAGCAAAACTTAATCTCATTTCTGTTAATAGTAAATTCTCTCTCGTTCTCTTATAATTAGTCACTGTGGAGTTTTAGAAAGGTCATTTGGTTGAAATATGAGGCTGCAATTTGTTTAAAGGGAAAAATAGGCAGAGGAAATTATCTTTCCACAATTCATTAGCCCAGGTCACAGATACCCCAGGCATTTTGAGTGTATGTTGTGGACAGGCTAGCATTGCCATAACCAGAATGGATGCTCAGCCCTAGAACAGACACAAAATCGCTAAGCCGCTGTTAGTCTGAACCACACCGATGTTGCATCTCTCCAAAACCAAAACATTTATTATAAAGTAAAAATGTCTCCACTTTGCTACAAATATGACTCACGTAAGGCCAGGCGCAACACGTCTGTAGAAAGCTAGATTCCTGGAAGCAGTTTGCAGCATCTGCAAAGCTGGAGATACAAGCAAGATCTTTCACCTTGCTCCAGATTCATTCTTAGTGGCCATTCTAATCGAAGGACCGGGTGGATCCCCTCGCTAGTTCTATCTAGGCAGACTTCACTTGTGCAGAAGGCTACCTAGATCGGAAGATTAGCAAACAGCAAATCTAAGAAAACAGCAAAGGTCTCAGACTTAAAGGCTGAAAGAAGAATCCATTTTCCTTCATTATATGTTACTGCAGCTGCACAATAAAGCTCACGTACATTTTTGATAAGAAGATTCTAAAATTTATACGGCTCATCACTATTGTGAATATTTGCTAAAAACTGGAGGTTGAAATTCTAAATCAATTGATTTTCAGAAACATGTTTTAGGAACTTAAGAGGCACAGTGTGATTGCCATCTGGTTTAACATCATTTCTTTCCTGAACATGAGAACAGTAATAAGATTTTAAAAGCTGTGTACATTTATTGTATTTCGTTTATATATATATATATATTTTTCATATTCAGGCTGATGAAGTGCAAGACCGTTAGCACACGGCATCCTTAGAAACTTAAGTATGCACGCATCACTAACCTAGTAAAGGTATATTCTTTCTGCAATATTTACCTTCAGTATGCAGTGTATAATGCATGTTTGAATTTTGGATAATTAAAACGAACTTCTCAAACAAATCGGAAGAAGGGTAATGAATAAATAAGGCTGACTGCATTCTGGAGAAGGAGAAACTTGGAATTATGATCTCTAAATGACACAAATGCACACCGATGAGATTGCAGTCATAGAGAAACAAGACATACTAAATGCTAAAGATGAAGCCAACTGAAGAAAAGCGCAACCCACAATTGAGTAACAATATTGATGATGAAAGCAGAAAGAAAATTCTAAAAAACTTTTCTTTTTAAAAATCAAGAATGACAAATGATAACATCAGGAGTTAGAATAAAGCACTTACCTGCATTTTGGCCTTTAGACACATCTTTCCCCACCAGGGAATATAATTTCATCTACAACTTCTATTTTTTTTTTTGTTTTTAATGTTTATTTATTTATTTTGAGAGAGAGCACAAGCAGGGAGGGGCAGAGAGAGTGGGAGAGACAGAATCCTAAGCAGGCTTTGTGCTGTCAACCCAAAGCCCCACGCGGGGCTCGAACCCACAAACTTTGTGATCGTGACCTGAGCCGAAATCAAGAGTTAGATGTTTTACCAGTCGAGCCACCCGGCTGGCCCTACATCTTCTTCTAACATGCCACATCAGAAAACATGTTTTCTCTTGTGGTGTTCATCAGTCACCACTCTGATAACTTAAAGATCCAGGCTTCAGGCGCACTAGGACTTTGGCAACTTGGGTTCATAGGAAATTGAAACAGGCCAGCATAGGCTGGTCTAAGAAACCTGAACTGAAGGGGACCCGATGTCCAAGCATGTTTGCAGAAGACTTAAGTATAATGTCAATGAAAAACAAAAAAAAAAGTGTGTATCTTAATACAGTTCTCCAGTGTCTTAGAGCAACAAGTATAGAATAGACTGAACTGTCAAAAACACACGCAAAATGATGAATGAATTGGGAAAAGCAGCCTTGGCTGCGTTTGTTTTACGGCAGTGTTCTCCGGGAGTATTCTCTGGGATAGCGGGAATATTCTATATCTGCACTGACCAACCTTGTAGCCATTGGCCCACAAGTGGCTCTTCAGCCTCTGAAATATCGCAAGTGGGACAGAAATGCTGACTTTCAAATTTTATTTCATTTCAACTAATTTCACTTGAGATGTAAATAGCCACATGTGATTAGTGGCTACCACGCTGGATAGAGCAGTTCTAGGGCATAATGACAATGTCAACATTTTCACTGAGACAGAAAATCAAATCAAATCAAGGCCACATGTGCTGGATCCTTGATGAGGATTTGGATGAGATTTCTCATCATCCATTTGGTAATTGAACAATTATTTATTGAGTGTTAATATATGCCGAGCCCCACACTGCCACCAGTGTGGACATATTATCTCTAACTCAAACCCTAAAATATTATGTTTTGTTTATGATTTAACTAAGCTAACAGATTCAGAAATAAAGAAAAAAAACACGCTGCGTATCTGGAACCAATCATTCATTTTAAACACATCCTTCTCTTTCTTCAGCTGTTTCAGACACTACTCCTGCTACAATTAAGGACTGGCTCTCTCTGGGGCCACACTTCCCTTTAAGGTCCTAAAATGAAACCTGCTCATTATTCTGAGTCCCTCGGGCCAGGAGGTGTTGGTGCCATTCTCTAGTCTGTCTCACCTTCCTTCGAAACTCCTAGCAGTTGCTACAGAGCCAGAGTCATCATTTTTAGTCTTCCTCTGCATTCTAAATCTTGTTGATTTAAAAACCATTTGGTGACTCCCCTGACCTCTCTCTAGACCTTCTCCCTTATTCTTCTCCATGACAGTAATCTCACTTATACTCTGTTTCAGCAACTACCCTGTAGCCATATGCTAGATATTCTCCTCATTCAGAATTAGTCCACCTATCAAAGCTTCTATATTCTATTTTCTCAGCACGACCCTGATCAGGCCACACAAATTCCTGGGGTCACTCCAGGGTGCCAGGTGCCATGGTAAGAGTATGGACGTGCTGGCAGGGACACCGAGTAAAGGCTCTCACACAGCTTACCTTCTAGTGAGTGGGCAGGTGATAAAGAAGTTGAGAAAATAATACAAAATAATACAAAAGACATTACCTTTTACTTGAATGTGTGAAGGATTATGGGAACAGCAACTTCGATAAGGTCCACAGAAGTAGCCTCCAAGAGCCGGTGACATTTGAGATGAAATCAGAATAAAAAGAAAAAATAGGGACACCTGGGTGGCTCAGTGGGTTAAGCATCCAACTTTGGCTCAGGTCATGATCTCACAGTCCGTGGGTTCGAGCCCCTCGGGCCCTGGGCTGACAGCTCAGAGCCTGGAGCCTGCTTCGGATTCTGTGTCTCCCTCTCTCTCTGCCCCTCCCTGATCATGCTTTGTCTCTGTCTCTCAAAAATAAATTAACATTAAAAGAATTTAAAAAAAAAAAGAAAAAATCAGTAAGATCTCAGGGAAAGCTGTTCCAGGCAGAAGAAATCATTGGAACAAGGCCTAGATTGAGAAAATACTTAGTGTTTTCAAGGAACAGAGAAAAGGTCAGTGTGATCTGAGCCTAGTGGTAATGGGTGTGGGGGGGGGGGGAGTGTTTCTTCTTAATTTTCCTCACCTTCAGGTTCTTCCCTATTTGAGGCTAGACCCAAAATAGACTACTTTTCCGTTCTATTACCTGCAACTTCTACTTCCCCGTTTCTTCTCTTTCTGTTCCTCTTTTCCAACCAGCCTCAATGCTGGATTAATCGTCTTTGTTTCTACATCTGATGCCTGGGCACTACACAATGGAGCGTTTTGGTTTCACACAGATTCATACTTTCAGAACACAAGTGGGACTTTAACATCACTTAACAATTATTTTTCTTAACTTATGCAAACTCCCTTTCCACAGCCATCTCCCTAAAATACTCTACTCACCCCCTGGGGCTCCCTGTTTCAGTAGAGGGAAAATGTTCTATTTCACGCGGGAAAAGATGGGCCACGAGTTATGATTTTATCCCAATTACTGCTGTACATAGTCACATGTATGTCTATCGTCTCCACTTTCCATTTTTTCCTCCATGAAAGAGGCTGTTACTTACTGATTCCAGACCAATTCTTCCAGTTTAACTCTTGATCACTTTCCTTCCCGCTTTTGACATGATTTCATCTCATTAACCATAATTTTTTAAATCTATTTTCCTCTTTAATTCCTTTCCTCCTGTTTCTTGTCAGTGATAAAACTTTTATTTATTTTGCATTTTTCCTTTGCAGATAGGAAAGAATAGACCACAATCACACATTTTACATTTGGAATTCACAATCCTTTCTGAATCCACTATGGGTTGGCCTCCATCAGGCTTAAAGCTGTAGAAATCAACAGGAACTAATCAGTCCTTAAGTTATTGTAGCTTCTATGGGGCAAGAAGCTCAGTTGCCTATTTCCCTCTTTCATTTCTTTTCTCTTTTCTCAACCTTTCTTTCCTCTTCACTGACCACTTTTATTATTATTAGCCTCTACTGTCTCCACCTCTGTCTGCCTCTTGATTCTTGATGCTCTCTTGGCCTTATTCCTTTGCCCTTCTTTTATATTACTCTTCTCCAACTCAATATACAATCTTGACCTTTCCGATACTGGTAAATTAAACCTGTGATCTACTGGACAATCTTGCTGACTCCAAAATTCAATGTGAGTCACAGACCAATGCTCATATTTCACACTTAATGTCTTCTTGTAGTGTTCTTACTACAACAGGTACTTAGCAGCTGTTGAATTCAAGTAGACTATTGAAACTTTCTATGCCTCAGTTTATTCATTGACAAAATAAGCATTCTAACAGCATTTACTTAAAGTTCTTTGTAAGAATTATAACAAATGATTGAGTACATGTAAAGCAACTGAGAATAATAGAATAATTGTTCAAAAACCATTATTTAGTATATATTATCATGTTTTTTGACAGACCTCAGGGACACATCCTTCCTTTCCTTTTACCTTTCCTTTTTCCTTTCTCAGCTACCATTGCCACAATAATGCCACATAGCAAGTGGTTTTTTTTTAAAACTCCGTGGCTTAAAATAACAGTCATTTACTATTGTGCTCGAACCTACAGGTTAGTGATGTAGTCCAAAGTTCAATGGGCAGTTCTTCTGATATCTGATCTCAGTTGGGTTAACTCACTCGTCTAGATTGTCTGTCTTTGGACTGATCTAGGATGGTCCTAATTGAGATGACTCACCTTTATTTTACATCTTTCATCTTGCAACAGGTTGCCCTGGGCAAGAGGGGGGAAGTCACAGCTACGGAAGATTGCCAACACAAACTGGCTTTTCAAGCTGCTGATTGCATCACATTACTGACACCCCACTGGCTAAACCATCATGTGGCTGAACCCAAAGTCAGAGCAGAGGAGATCACAGGTAAAGTTACAGGATAAAGAGCATAGATGGAGAAAAATGAATTAGGGTCAATAATGCAATCAATATTTGCAGTCTTCCCTCTCTGGTTCTCAACTTGTAAAATACACCCATCCTCCACTCATAAGACACGTATGAGTCTAACACAATCAACAGCAGTATCAAAGCTCAGAGTCTTGTGATTTACATCAGCTTCAGTACATGGAGCTCCTCAGATGTGGCTCCTTTTGATATGGAGAATTAGGAACTAAGACAGGTTATCCTTTTCCTACTCTCCCAAAATTCGATGAGGAGACCAAGGCAAGATATCCATAATAGTCACTGCCAATCACAAAGGGAAAGAGTAGGAAACATGGGACTCACTTCTTCATAGCTCTCTGAAGATAATGAAGGGCATGGTGTCAGGTGCCTCAGATCTAAGGGTCATATCGCTCCTTCATTAGCCTAGTTCTGATGTCTTAGCCTTGACCACACTATGAATTATTTCTTTTTCACGGTCTTCTTCAACGACTCTTAGAAGCATATTAGAAAATATGTCTTTGGAGAAATTTTCTCAGATTATTTCCTGGCTTTATAAAGTTGGGGTCCCAGAGGTTTTAATAAAATTTGACTTCATACAATTTTACTTTATTTTAAGTTTAGTTTAGGCTGGTGGCTCTTTACCGTATACACACCACTTAAAAAAATGTTGTGGGCATTCTATGAATCTTATTTGAGTGGCAACATTGGAATAAATTTGGGCACACAATCGTTTTGACACTTGCATGCTTTTTACAAGCCTCTGCCTCTGCAAAATTTTGTAACATCTCATTGGACTAAGAAAGTCATTTTCTGAGTCCAGAGTCAGAATAGAAAGGAATTAAAAGTTAAAGAACAAAAGACATGGGATCAGAGTGGCTATTTTAATTATGGTCATGAATATAATAAACACACCACATCCTCTTCTCCCCTTAGCATCTTTCTTCAATTCTTCTTATTGGATTCCTATCAATATTTCAAAAGCTAAACCAAGTACACTTCCTCTGAAATGTTTTTCTTTTAAAGGAATTTAATAGTTCACTTCCCCAGTCTTCTGGTTCCCTTGCTAGTGTGGCACTCAGCACCCTATCTGTTCTGGGCTTAGCTATACATCTTCATGACCCACTAAACTGTAAAGTATATAAACATATGGATCATATTTTATTCATCTTTGTATCCCCTAAAGCACATGCTAGACATATAGACCGTAATTGTCTTTAATACGTGTCTTCAGTGAATTAAATATCCACAAGGCTTTCATAGGAACTCCTCATATTTTCAAATAATACTTCCATACTACTCAAATCTCCCTTCCTTTCCAGCTCATTTATTTACCTCACATAACTTAGAGTTTCATTATGTAGAATATTGGGTTGTGTTTTGTAATTATATGTATGAATACATATCATTAGGTATGTGTCTCACCAGTAAGACAATCATCTTCCTGATCTTAGGCACCATCTCTTATATTTCTTTCCTATAGTTTCCATCGTAGGATGGGGTATATTTAAAGCAAAGGGAAACTATATGGGAATGTTTAAAATTATTTTTACAAGATATTGTTGTCTAATATCTAAGTTTTCAGAGCTAAGAGAAATCTGTATAACACAAACAATGCCATGATAATTGGAATCCAAAGACAGAATAGAAAAGGAGCTGTTGTTGGCCTTCTTCTAAGTAGACATTTTAAAAGCTGTCTTTTATTTTAAGTTTCCACAGTGAACATAGAGTGAACTTCTTCTATTTCCATTACTATGGTAACAAAGTGAAATTACTTATACAATAATTATTTACTCATGGTCTTAAACCATAGATTTGATCAAGCTCATTAAAAGCCAGGAAATTTGATTGCTAAATATAGATATCCAAATGTAGACTGTCGGCTTGATGACTAATCTGATTGAAAGACATTTCACACTTGCTTACATTTATGTTAAGGAAAGAGGAGGTTGTTTGGAGATTTCTGAACTTTCTGCAAGGAAACAGGGCCGTTTGCACACATTTCATCCTGAGATAAACAGGGAGTCAAGAGGTTTAAGGGCTGTGTTACATTAAGAAGATGACAAGATGAATTATACCTTAACCAGACAATCCACAAAACACAGGTCAGGAAAATAATTTCACGGTTAGAGTATATAAAACTTAAACTATCAATGTGTCCATTCATGATAGTGACAAAAAAATACATATAAAACAGAACACAGAAGTGGGGCCTGGGATCAGTTGGTTAAGCAACTGATTCTTGATTTCCACTCATGTCATGATCTTATGGTTCATGAGATCAAGCCCTATATAGGGTCTGCAATGTCAGTGGAGAGCCTGCTTGGGATTCTCTCTTTCCTCTC
This sequence comes from Acinonyx jubatus, assembly GCF_027475565.1. NCBI lineage: Eukaryota > Metazoa > Chordata > Mammalia > Carnivora > Felidae > Acinonyx > Acinonyx jubatus. Next base: position 128,171,076 of record NC_069386.1, on the reverse strand, counting down.
TCCCTGCCCCTCCCCCCACTTGCACTCTCCCTCTCTCTCTCTCTCAAAATGAATAAACAAACATTAAAAAAAAACATAACAGAGAATAGGCATAGATTTTTAATATATTTACTTTAAGTGAAAAAGTATTATAAGTTCAGTGAAAAAAATTTAAAGAAAACAAAAGTGTATAAGAGTCCTTCCCCCTCATCACCTCCCACACTCTCATTCTGGCTAAGAAATCACAGTTAAATGGCATTTATATCCTTCTAAGTTTATTCTACTGAAAAATATTGGCATAGATATATGTACATCAATGTATCAATGCATATGCTAGGAAAGGTTTGTTTTTGTGTCTGTGCCTATACATGTGTTTATATATGTGCTCGAGAAAGATTGCAAATTTAGAGACAGAGAGCACAAAAAGTCATTTGTGTAGAATAATACTTGGGGATAATTTGTAGAACACATTTCTGAGACTGATTGCCTTTATTCTGAGGAAACAATGAGCCTTCAGGGGACTTTTTGTTGAGAAAGTTCTATAGACAGACTACAAAGGACAGACAAGTAGATAACTAGACTGTCTTTCATAAGAATGTTAGTGGATCTTCAGGTTCTGAGCCTTCTTCCAACTTTGCAGAGCCATGCTGACTGCAGCAAGCATGAAAACAGCTGAAATACCCATCTATGAATGGATAAAGAAAAGATTGAAGACTGGATGGTGGGTAGAGATGGGTGGGAAAGAGTATTGAAGAGGAAAAGAAGAGTCCAGAAATGAAGATAAACCAGTATTTATTCTCAAGAACTCTTTCCCATGTGGGAGAATTTTGAACAATGGTATTAAATACTCAAACTTAAGCTATTACTTACACTAAGTTTAGTTGTATTCTTCCTCTAGAATCCCAAATATGAAGAAACAGGGCAGTGCCCATTTGTACGGTCAAGGGCTAAACATACATGAGTCAATGTAGGTGATAAATGGAATTTGGTTTAAGCACAGAATCAAACAAGAAATAACTCAATGTGAGAGTTGTGAATTACTATTCTGCAGACATTCATTCACATTCCCCTTCTCCTTCCCCTCCTCACTAACTTTGGATTTAGTCAAAGAGTGTGTATTTCTGAAATAGAAAAGAAAACTACATCGTGCCAGATTAAGAGCTGAAGTTGATAGAGCTCTAACCTACTGATCAAGGAATAAGAGAGAAGGTACAAATAAATATCGGGAATGAAAAAGGAGAATTCACAACAGATATGGAAGACATTAAGGAAGTAATGAGAAGATATTAAGAAAAATGATACAAAAATCAACTTGACAATTTGGATTTTAAAAGATCTTGCTAAATGCAGTTTGCCAAACCTACGACTAGAAGAAAGAACATTTTAATAAATACATGTTTATTAAGAGAAATTGACTTCCATGGATGGCCAGGGAGTAACAGGGACTAACATAGTTTCTCATTGTAAAACAACCAGAAAATTGGACAAAAGTATTTGACTCATTTTCAGATCTTAGCCAACAACTAAGATCTTCATTATGTCTTTACAAAGTCTCATATAGGACTATGATTCTGAGAGAAGAGAACCAAACAAGGTGAGTGTGGAAAAAACCATGGCTTTCTGTCCGAAGGCATAGTCAGAAGCCAGCCAAAGATTGAGGAAACCCATAGATCCCCAAAGAGAATACTGAGATTTAGTGATAAATCTTGCAACCTTATAGAGGAGGTCTTTAGGCTAGTTGCTTAACAAGTAAATGGTCTGCTCCTCCCCTCCATGGGTGCTGTATGCTGAGGTTATCAGAGAAAAATAAAAAATAAAAAATAAAAAAAGCAAAAAACCCTCCTGAGTTGTTATCAGAAACTTGACTCTCAAAGCCCAGGTAAAGTCAATTACCCAAATTAGCATGTCACCTACAAGAACTTTTTCGCACTCACCTCCACCATGTGATCCCAGAGCATAGAGAAAAAAACAAATAAATATTCCTTATGTTTCCTTCCCCAGCCACCAGCTCTCCAGTTATTATAGACAGTTGTAAAAAAAACTATTCAGTGTTTTCCGTATTAAACATTTCATTTATTTTTATTATTTTAATGAAAGTCATATACTCACATACCTTGCAGGATGAATGAAGATGAAATAAGTAGCATATGGGAACGAGCAGAAATTAAACAGCACATTGTGAAGTGCTTTGAGCTATTAGTTTTGAGCTATAAGTGCAAATTATTATTATTGCTGGACCATATTCTGCCAAATGTTTTTACTGGAATATGTGTATTAATGGCAGGATGTAGTACATTGCCACTAAATGCACAGCAACTAAACACTTTAGAATATTCATTACAAAACCAAACCCTGTTGTGGAATTACCACTAGATTTGTTTTGAAAATGTACCTTCTAAAAATCTTTTTCCCTGATTTATAGCCTAGAATTACATCTTTGTAATAAATACACGGTTGGGTTTTATTCTAACGATAATGGAAACAAAGATTGAAGGCTTTTTCCCCTTAGATTCTATTATTTTCTTTTCCAATCACATTAACTTTGGACGTGTGTGTGTGTGTGTGTGTGTGTGTGTGTGTGTGTGTCACAGACCAGTGTGACCAGGCAACACACTTGGAGACTTATCTGGTATTATGGAGGGATTTAAAGAGAGAGTGTCAGGGTAAAACCAGGCATCTCATGAAACGTGAGGCCAACAGAGCAGAAGACAACTTTGTCAAGGCTTTTAGGAGCTCATAGTATGGTGGGGAAGATGAATCTGAAGGCAAATGACCCCAATAGACTGTAAAACATTATATAATCATAATAGAGACATGGATTAGGGGGGTACAGAAAAGCCAGTGACCATGTGTGAAAGGCTTTACCCTGAGGGTGATGTACAGCTAGATCTTGAAAACAGTGCTAAGGAGAGGAGAGTCAGAAAGGGAACGCAATGTGCACAAACCCCTTGATAGTCTCAGGAGCCTGCAAGGATAGTTGTACACCTGGAGAAGATGATGTTTTCTTGAAACAGGAAATTAGAGAGACTTGAATGTCCATTGTATGCCCTGTGGGCTTTAAGTTAGGAAGCTGCTAAAGGGCTTTTAAATGAGGATCAAAATAATTCAACTTAAATTTTCAGAAAGAAAATAGGGAACAGAGGTGGAGGGAAAACAGATAATTTCAAGGCTTCCAAGGACACTTGTTTTCTCAATAGAGACAGCAACACGGTAATTGAGGCCATTGAGAATTCGCTGTCAGCAATGCTGATCAACCAAGCAAAACAAAAACACAAACAAAAACAAAACAGTGATTTCAAACTTACTAGGACAAAATTTGTCAACTTGCTAAGCAACCGATCCTATACGAACACTTGGTGACCTGTATGGACAATTATTCTTCTGGAGTAGAAGGAATCTTCAATGTGGGTGAACAAGATTATGGCTCTCCCGCCTAGTCAATGTTGTGCACAGGCCATTAAATTTCCTTTTGATTGCCCAAACTTGTCATTCCCCTTCTATTTCAACATTTCTGTAATATGTTCTAGCCATCAACTGTGAAGTCAGTGAACACCTTTCTTTTTATCTTTATGCGTTCTCATTTTATTCTCCAAGTGTAGAAACAAAGAACCCAACTGACTGCACTATCAAACAAATTGCATGCCATAAATCACATGGATTGATCACTGGAAACAGTCACAAAGCCAGTTCTGTGACTTTGTCTTAACTTGGAGCACTGCTTTCCAAAGGTGTTAAAAATTGAAATACGTTGCCGTGTGAAACTTCCTCTAATATTTGAAATTGTTAGACTTATACATTATTAAAAAGAAAGAAAGATAACGGCTGCATTATGGAGGACATAACAGTGGTGGTAAGATTGGAGGCAAGGAAACTGACCAGGAGATTGTGGAAATCAAACTGACACTATGATCACATTTTAAACTTCTGCTTATGTAGTGATTCATATCTGCAAATGAAGAAAGATCACAAAATTCATTGGCTCTATTTAATCTCCTTCTGACACATCTTAGTGGGTGCTAGTTTTAACAAAACATTATTTCACAAAAGTTACCAAGTAGTCCTGTGTCTGTTTGTGCCAGGAATTTATATTAACTTTCTGACACCTGGAACCTGAATGTAGACCTAATTAAGATAACAGAAATGCATTCATATTACTATCCTGAATGCGTGATTTTAAATAGAAAATGCATACTCAGATCCTATATTGTTTTCAAATGATAGTTTTAAAATTGGCCCCTGCAGCTGGGTTTGGACGTTACTGGAGTACGGGTTAAAGCAACAAAGGGCATAAAAGTCTTTTGGGCAATGGTGGGTTACTATCGGTTAACACCCAACCAGAAACATGCATTTTGTTTTGCTTTGTTATGTGCAAAATCTCCCTCATTGTTTCCAAAAATGTTTTAAAGAAAATTAAATTTTTCCGGAGACGTTCAATAACATTGCAGATTTTAATAACAGGAATTGGGGACATACAGAGATGAATAGTGAGAGAATAGTAAAGGAGTCTACGTAGGTTGGCAACATTTCTTTGACATTGAAGTTTGAACTTCAAAAAGAGAGCGAGAGAGAGAAAACAAGATAATTATCCTTCCTGCTCTGATAATAGGAAATGAGCCTTGGGACATAACACGAAATTGGGACACGTCCTGGAGAACAAGAACAGGAACAATGAAAGAAGAAGGAAATCTTGGCCAGCAACGCACTAACTTAACCTGCAATGTATCCCCCAATGTAGGATTTTCTAGTATTCTGATGAAGTGGAATTTCTAGCTAACACTAGACTTACACAATAGTTATAGCATCCATGATTACAGTTGGCCCTTAAACAATGTGGGGGGGGGGGGCGGGTAGGGGCACCTATCCCTTGTGCAATTGAAAATCCACATAAAACTTTTGAGTCCCCCAAAACTTAACTACTGATAGCCTTCTGCTGTCTAGAAGCCTTACTGACAACATAAACAATCAGTTAACATATATTGTATGTGTTTTATGTATTATACTGTATTCTTATAGTCAAGTAAACTAGAGAAAATGTTATTAAGGAAATCATAAGGAAGAGAAAATACATTTACAGTACTGTATTTATCAAAACAAAAATTAGCATATAAGCAAACCTGCACAGTTCAAACCCATGCTCCTCAAGAGTCTGTTGTATTTAATATTCATGTCATGTTCATCCAGGGCAATTTTTTTTGCATCTTCCTTTTCATGTCATGTTTTTACATATTTGTTGCTGTTGTGTTTTCCCCCACCTAGAAGATAAGGCCCTTAAGAGCTTGGTCAGTTTATCATCTCTGAATCCCCAACATCTGAAATAGTATTTGGCAATAATAGCACTCGATGCATATTTATTAGTGACTGGAATCAGTATTTGTATTACATTTGGGATAAAATATAAATTTGCCATTCCGTCTTTACTTAGAGCATCAGATACAAGGTACTTTCTATGTGCAATGCACTGTTTTAGATGCTTTAAAAATGTCCTAGAAGTTCTCATACTAGCCCATTTTAATGGTAAATCCGTTGAGACTGAAAGGCTAAGTGGCCTGCCCAAAAACATGGAATCCATTAGATCTGTTGAAGGTCAAACGTGTGTGAACATTATGTACATTTCATTCTCCTCTAATGTTTTGTTTTTTTTTTTTTTTTTACTTAAATGAATTTTTGTGCCAAACAGACCATTTTTTATTTGATGAAATAGTTTCTTTACCTGGGATGAACAAATCAAATGGATACTTTTTATCTTTGCATCTCAGTTCTAGGGACCAAGCTAGTGGACGTTACAAATTGCTGCCTGACTGGGGGCAGCGTTCATCTGCCCCAGCACTACAGACATCCATCTGCTTGGAGTTTGTTTCATGACTGCTACAAACATTCACTGCCAGCCAGGACTACCTAATTTTCACTAAGACTGAGTTGGGGCCTTAAAATCCTGGTAAACTTCTAGGATTAAAACTTCTAGGGCACCTGGGTGGCTCGGTTGGTTAAGTGTCTGACTTCAGCTCAGGTCGTGATCTCACGGTTCGTCGGTTGGAGCCCCACGTCAGGCTCTGTGCTGTCAGCTCAGAGCCTGCAGCCTGTTTCAGGTTCTGTCTCTGGCCATCTCTGCACCTCCCCTGCTTGTGCTCTGTCTCTCTGTCTCTAAAAAAAACATTTTAGGGGCGCTTGGGTGGCTCAGTCGGTTGAGCATCCGACTTCGGCTCAGGTCATGATCTCGCAGTCCGTGAGTTCGAGCCCCGCGTCAGGCTCTGTGCTGACTGCTCAGAGCCTGGAGCCTGTTTTGGATTCTGTGTCTCCCTCTCTCTCTGACCCTCCCCCATTCATGCTCTGTCTCTCTCTGTCTCAATAATAAATAAACGTTAAAAAAAATTAAAAAGAAATAAAAACACCTTAAAAAAATAAAATAAACATTTTAAAAAGGGGGAAAAAAAGACTTCTAGCCTTGGAGCTCCTGGGTGGCTGAGTCCGTTAAGCGTCCAACTTCAGCTTAGGTCATAATCTCAGTTTGTGAGTTTGCGCCCCACATCAGGCTCTCGGCTCTCAGCACAGATCCCACTTCAGATCCTCTGTCCCTCCCCCACCCCCAGCACACACACACACACACACACACACACACACACACACTCCAGCACTCGCGTTCTCTCTCCCTCTCTCTTTCTCAACAATAAAAACAAAGATAAAAAATATTTTAAAAAGATTTCCAGCCTCAGAATTGGCCACACTCTCCTCTAGCAAAATTTCTACTACTATACGAATCATTTGTGTATCTCTGTTTCCACCCAGTAAATAGCATATAAGTCATCTCAGTATTGGAATAAATCTTGTATCATCCCTCTACCTCTATCTCCCTAACATATGACCCCAGACCTTGCATATAGTTGGTGCTTGGGAAAGAACGGCTCCTTCGAGAGCTATGCCTTGCAGAGTCTCTCCTTCATCCTTGCCTTGGGGCTGACCTGCCATGGGTTCACCAATAATTGTGAGGAACTTGACTGACTCACACTGGAATATACTGGCGAGTTCAGAAGAGTTGCCACAATTGTGTAGAATAAATAGTTACAGGGTTTAACTTCAAGCACCAGTGCTTAACATTACTTCTGCCTGACATTACTTCATTTCAGCCTTCTCAGCCATTACTTTCGTATCATGTAGTTATCAGATTTTCTGTAAATTGACAGAAATTAGTGTGTGCCAAGAGAAGATGAAGTCAGAATAATTAGACAGGCTTATTCAACCATAAATATGTGCAATGATATCATCATAATCACGGTATTATCTGATATTATTGCCCTTATTTCCAACCATTTGTATTTTTATTTTTAATCTGTTCTGAATTAGCATGTTTAGTGACACTGCTGTTTAATCTCTTTTAGTTTAAAAGGCCTCAGAAGTTATAGATTAGCAAAGTTGGATATTTCTCTTTGCAGGAACATTTTTTTCCCCAGCAAAACCAACACGCTTGGAAATAATGACCATTAAAAGATTTGTACGTAGGCATCTGCCCAAGATAAAATTATAGACCTTTAAAGATAGGATTTTCTTTAAACAAATAACCGATATTTTATTAGGGCTTCAAAACCACAGTGACCGGTCAACTGCTGGCAGTTTGGTCCCTCTTCACTTTAAGTGACTGTGGCATGAACCTACAGATGGAGAGAGGTCTGCCTTACAGAGCCCGCGCTCTCTGGAAAGACCTTTCCACGTACACAACTCCGATCTTTATGTTAGGGGTATGACAAAACATTGCCCCACAGCTGACTGTGATGTATATGCCAAGAGATAAGGTACTAAACTCTAAGGAACATTTAGCCTCCTTTTATCAACTTTTATCTTTTAATAGAAAGTTAAAATAGGTTCTTTGTTTTTGTATCTTTGGCTGAGATTCCAAGGGACAAAAATAAAACATGTGTGCTAAATACCCCGCATCCCTAAGTGAGGTGCTGCCCTACCTGCGGAGGGCTCACTAGGAAGATGGAAAAATGCCTTGTAGTTCCCCATTGTTGGAGTTCTGGGACTTCCCCTTCCCTTCGTGGAGAGGAAGAGAGCAATTCCTGTTCATCTCAGGCCTTCGTAGGGGGGCTTCGAGCACCACTTGGAGAACTGGTTCTGTGTTACTCAAAGTTTATTAGACACAACACGTTACCTGGCTCCAGCCTGAGGACTGTAAAGGCAAGAGATCGTGATTATTAACCTCTGTTAACCACACAGAGAGAAGGAGCATGAACTGGGGCCACCGTTGCACTGCCGAGATCAGGGCAAACATGAATGTGTCCTAGAGACCATGTTGAAGAGAACGTGTTTGGTGCCATCTTCACAGACCCTTTGTCAAAGGGGGGGGGCTTCTGAGGTAATGATGGGGCCCTGACAGAAAAAGTCTACATGGACATACTGCCAGACGCTTAGGCACTGAGAGTGGAAGCTTTAAGTAGCCAGTCGGTAGTGTCATGGAAACTGCAACTAGGGATTCCCAGCAACGTGATCTCTTTGCACCCATTGGTATTTTTCTCAACCAAGGAAAAGTTTGAAATTTACCTACATAACAATGTCAGCTCAGTTGCGTTATTTTCTTGTGAGGATGAAAGAGCGGAGTCACCCACGCCCCAAAACCTTTCTTATCTCCCCCACAGCCCTTAGCAAGTACCGCTGTCAGCTGTAAGGATAACAAATTATGTTGGTTCTCTACATCCAACGGAAACAGCGTCCAAGTAAAAATTATTCAAGGATGTATGCGGTGTCTAGGGAACAGGAGAACCAATGCTTAAAAAGGCAAGAATCAGGGGCGCCCGGGGAGCTCAGTCGGTTAAGCATCCAACTTCTGCTCAGGTCATGATCTCGTGGTGCGTGAGTTTGAGCCCCGCATTGGGCTCTGGGCTGACAGTTCAGAGCCTGGAGCCTGCTTCAGATTCTGTGTTTCTCTGTCTCTCTGCTCCTCTCCCACTCATGCTGATCTCTCTCTCTCTCAAAAATAAATACACGTTAAAAAAAAAGGCAAGAATTGTCTGCCCTGCTGTTATGAATGAGGGATCTCTGGTGGTTCCCGCAGGCTTTGTTATGCATCATCACCCACTGACTCTACAACAACAGGGGCGCTCCTATTTCCAAATGGTGTTCTTCCTTTGATTTCCACTGCTTCCTTCTCTGGGGTTTCTTCCTCGTAGTGAGTCTGGGAGGCACGTTACATTTACAGGTAACCTCCTTGGTTTTCTCTTTCTTTTCACATCCAGGTATCTTTCACTTGTTGCTGAAAGTGAACAAAGGTGTTTTAGCCAAACAGGAAAGTATAAGAATAAATTAAAACATCTTGTGATGTCAACACCTAGTCACCACTCCTATGAAGCCGATCCGTGTAGAATTTTTGATATTTGACTGTTTTGACCTACAAAGTAGTGATGTCATGTGGCTTAATTTAATTTTCATGCAGGTGCATTTTTACAATTGGCTTCCTGTGATATATGCATGGTATACATGATAATAATGTGTAATAGACAGCATTATACTTTACGTATTATACATACATACTTCCTTTGCTGACATTATAGGCTGTCATGTTTGATGTGCACACAGGCATCTCTCTGTAGGTTTGATTTATATATGCAGTAATCAGGTTTTGGAAACTTGCCATCGATGTCACAGAATCATGAAGGGGTGCTGGAGTTGGAAGATAACTTAGAGATTTCACCTAAAATTTTTAGATTTAAGGTTTGTTATCGTTGTATGTTCCTTTTTAGAAATGTATTTGTAAGTCCACATACATATTCAGGAACGATGATCTTTGGCATCCCGTGCTTAAGAAAAGTCCCATTTAATCTAAAGTATTAAACGTGGTACTCTCAGAGCCTACCACTGAAACAGCACGCAACCCAATAATATTCTAGGTATTTGTAATTTTCAGCTGCCAAAATAAGCAAGGAGTTGAGGGATTTCAGTCCAAAGGTCTCATTTCCATTTTCAATTTCATGTGCTCAAGATATTTTTCCTTAAAACTACATATATACAATTGTAGGCATAAATGGGTACAAAATAAATGCCTATCAGTAACGAAGGAGTGTTCTGTTGAATTTATTGTGCATTCTCAAGGGTATTCATGTAGGATGATAAAATATCTAATTTTTAATAGGAGCTCTGTTACTAAATTTTGTATATTTGAGCAGGTATTTTAATCTTATTGACCTGCGGTCTCTATTCTTAGTACAACATCAAATTTGCACTATAGGCAATTTTGGCTTGAAAAATAATTTGGACTGTGAATCAGACAGACTTTGTGAAAATTGCATATTCCATAATTTAAAGCCGTTTTGGTGGTTTTATTTCATGTCTCTGAACGCCTCCTGTGCAAAACCTTTGTTGAATACCATCAAACACTAGCTTATGTCCCTCTTTGGGTGGCTCACGAACTCTTCTATGATATTTCAAAGAGTTTGGAGGTTAAAACAGAACTGCTTGCGAAGAACTGATGACTATTGCATATAATCACCCAAGACTGTGGCTACAGTGCGTACAAAGCCTTGGATCATTATAAGAACAAGCTAAGAGGTAGAACTAAAAGATAACAGGAGACTAGGAACAATATTCAGATAATAGACAAGTTTTGAGGTGCTTTTGAGCCATTTCAGCTTCTCCCTGCACACCAAAAGCCACTACTGAATGGGAGGGACTTGAATCTTAAAGCCAGGTTCTAGATGAAATTTTCTACATGTTTTAGAAAGGGTCATCTCCCTAGAACTCATAAAGTCTTAGAAAACAGATTAAATATTCCAGTAAGACTACCCAACTGTGTGTTCTGCTATGTTGGGTTGCATTTTGGTTTGAGAGACGAGGTCCCTCCCATGTATACTGCAAAGTTAGGAGAAACAAGTGGAAAAACCTTAATTTTTCTCCTGACTTTTAATAAATGTATATGATACTATATCTAATATAACAGCTGTCTTTGTTATTTTAGATTTTGTTAGCTTCCAAGATGACTCTTCATGATCGCCGTTGCCTGATAATCACACCTTTGTGTAGTTTCCCTGAAATTGTACTAAATTTACTGTGTACGCAGCACAATACACAGTAAAGGTGATGATATGTCACTTACAGTATTCGGGTATGAAAGCTATGGCTTCCATTTTGGCCCTTTTTCACACACACAAACTCTCTCTCTTTCTCCCTCTCTCGTATCGTTCACCTGGAGGAAGCTGCTTGTCTGGCATTCCTGGCCAGGAATGGAGGTCTGTGGCTAATAGCCAGTGAGGAAAGTAAGACTTTTCAACAAGTCAGTGATTGAGTTTCAAAGTGGATTCTTTGCCTCCAATCGATCATTGAAGTGATTCTAACCATGCCTGACAACTTGACTCCAATCTCATGAAAGACCTTTATGTCTAAGCTGTTCTCAGATTCCTAATCCTCAGAGGTTATGTGAGATAATAAATGTTTGCTGTTTTAAGTTGCTAAATTTTCAGGTAATGTGTGACGCACCAATGGTAATTAACATATCTTTGACGTGTCTTCCATTGCAATTTGGCTACTGACAATTGGTAGATTCTGACAGAAAGTGAATGTTCATAATTTTACTTAGCTCAATGCCTTATATTCCATGCTCATTACTTTCTAAGGAGAAATGAAAAAAAAACTGTATATCAGAAATTTGGAATGAATATTTTAATAATATCTAAGAAATGATGTGTTTAAGTGTGTTATTTTCTTAGATATAGTCAAATCTCTTCAATATAGTCAAATCGAATTACTTATAGGAATTATTTATTATTTTTAAATTCTGGAATGTTCAGTATTTGCTTTGTGATATGTTTAGATTTGTAACTTCAAAATTACATGCAAATTAATTTTAAAAATTAAAACGACTAATTATTGAAATCATGTTCATGAAGAAGAGGACTCAATATTATCAAGGTGTCAATTTTTCCCAATTAGATCTATAGATTCAGTGAAATCCCAGTCAAAATGCCAGCATGTTATTTTGTAAATATCAATAAGCTGATTCTAAAATTGATATGCAGTCAACAAAATATTGAAGGAGAAGAACAAATTTGGAAGACAAACATCACCCAACTTCAAGATTTATTATAAAGATACAGTAATCAAGACAGTGTGGTATTGATGAAAAAAAAAATAGACAAATGAAATAGAATAGAGAGCCCAGAAATAGACCCACATAAACACAGTTAATTGACCTTTGACCAAGGAACAAAGCCATAAAATGGAACAAAGATCGTTTCTTCAACAAACAGTGCTGGAACAACTGAACATCGACATGCAAAAAAATGAACCTAGACATAGACCTTATACCCTTCACAACAATTAAATTACTTCAAAATGGATCACAGATCAAAATGAAAAACACAAAACTATAAAACTCCTAGAAGATAACATAGGAGAAAACGTAGATGAACTTGGGAATGGTGATGACATTTTAGATACAACACCAAGGCCACGATCTATGAAAGAAATAATTGATAAAATAGACTTTATTAAAGTTGAAACCTTCTACTCTACAAAAGATACTTGTCGCAGACTTTGAGTCTGGAGTTCTCTCTTGTCTAGCAAGACAGCAGATGCAGAACTAAATGCAAGAGAGGCTAATGTCCGGACCTGGAGGAGACAAGAGCCCTGAGTAAGGGCCCTTGCTCCATTTTTATTAGGATCATAAGGCTTACAAACATGATGTATGTGGAGAAAGAGATAATGAAACAGTGACCATTAACTCGTGTGTGCCAGAAAAGGGGGTTTCGAAGATATGTGGTGTTAGGGGTTTGGGTCAACACAAAATCCAGGCTCCGGGCAGATGGCTGTTTATGCAGGTGCCACTTCTGTTTATCTTAACTTGCCTAGGGGATAAAACAGATAAAGCATGCTACCTCAGGGTCAGCAAGACACCTTTCTTTTGTTAATTAGCTCCCCTCTGGGCAATTTCACCATGCTGTAGCATTCTACAGTCCTATTTACCTGTTTACCTCTTCTGGAAGTTTCCATCCTGTGAAAGCAGCTTTCTGCTTTTGTTCTATGCTGGGGGCCTTTTCACCCTGTTTACCTAATCTCAGACGCTTTAGTCCTAAACCTTGTTAACTCATTGGTGTAAACTCAAGGAATTCCTAAACTTATTTCCCAAAGATACTGTCAGCAGTTTGAAAGGACCAGTTACAGACTGAAAGAACATATTTGCAAAAGGTATATGTCAAGAAGGCTGTTATCCAAAATATACAAAGTACCCTTAAAACCCAACAATAAGACAAACAACCTAGGGCACCTGGGTGGCTCAGTGGGTTAAGCATCTGACTTTGGTTTAGGTCATGATCTCACAGTTTATGAGTTCAAGCCCCACATTGAACTCTGTGCTGACAACTCAAAGCCTGGAGCCTGATTCAAATTCTGTGTCTCCCTCTCTCTCTGTCCCTCCCCCACTCACACTCTGTCTCTCTCTCTCTCTCAAAAATAAACATTAAAAAAAAAAGAAAACAAACAACCTCATTAAAAAATGAGCCAGAGATTGGAGCTGATACCACATTAAAGAAGATACACAGATACCAAATAAACATATGAAAAGATCCTCTACATCATATGTCAAAATGGAATTGTAAATTAAAACAACAATGAAATAACATGATGCATCTCTTACAATGGCCAAAATCCAAACCACTGATAACATCAAAGGCCTCCAAGTATGGAGCACAGCAGGACCTCTCATTCCTTGCTGGTGGGAATGAAAAATGATACAGACACTTTGGAAAACAGTTTGACAGTTTCTGACAAAATTAAACATACTCCTCTACACAATCTAGCAACCATTCTTGGAATCTACCTGAAAAGGATTGGAAACTTCTATCCACACAACAACCTGCACACAGATGTTTCCAATAGTTTTGTTTATAATTTTGCCAAACTTTAGAAATCAAAAGATGGTCTTCAGTGGGTGAATGGATCAGTAAATGGTGGTACAGATAATAGAATTCAGCACCAAGAAGAAAAGAGCTATTGAGTCATAAAAAAAACATGGAGAAGTCTTAAATGCGTATGACCTAAGTGAAAAGAAGCCAATCGGAAAAGGCTACATACTGTAGGATTCCAACTATTTGACATTCTGGAATAGATAAAATTGCAAGGCAGTAAAGGTATCAATGGTTGCCAGGAGGTTGGGAAAAAGGAATGAAATCCGTGGAACACAAATTATCTTTAGGACAATGCAAATACGCTGTGATAATATAATAACGGATAGATGTCATCACGCATTTGTCAAAACCTGCATAATATACAGCACCGAGATTGAACTGTAATGTAAAATACATACTCTGGGTGATGGTGAGGCCTAACATAGGTGTATCGGTTGAAACTAATGTACCAGTCTGGTAGGGGACACTGACTATGGGGGAAGCTAAGCATGCATGGGGACAGTTAGTGTATGGGGATTCTCTGTGCCTTCATCTCAATTTTGCTGTGAATCTTAACCTGCTCTAAAAAAAAAAGCCTGAAAAAAATAGAATAAGTTTTAATTTTGCCAGAGCTAACTTGTATCACACAGAATAGATACATTTGCTGTGTACCATTTTGATATTATAGCCATAAATAAAATAAATAAAAATGGTAAGATACAACTTGAAACATTTATTTATTTGTTTGTTTGTTTGTTTATTTATTTAATTTATAAATGCAGTCATATATGGTAAAAATAATAAAAGACTACATCTTTGATAGAATACAGTTATCGTTATTTACTTAGAAACTGATATTTGATGTGCACTCTGCAAATTATGTTAACAAACTGCCTTTTTCCTTACAGGGCTTCTGCAAAAATCTACCATTATCCCTAGTTCCCAGGTGGACACACCAAGACTCGTAGCCATTTAGTGATTTCCACAAGGATAAGTAGGCAGGAAATGACTGAAAAGACACACATACGCAGGGGTTTTTTGCTTGTTTCCTTTTTTCAGATTCCAAATATGTAACTCTGTCTGTATTCATCCCAGTAAATTTCATGTTGAAAATAATTTAGAGTAGCTTCATTTGGAATATTCTTTAGAGACACAGCACATTTGTTTTGAATATGCTCAGATATATCAATATTTTATTGAAGATATTTCCTAAATAATTTAGAGACAAGTTTGTTGAAGGAGGAAAATCATTAAACCACAAAGTGTTTGATTAAAAAAATATGTAATGACTCTGAAGAGATGGTTCTCCACTTGTCTCCTAGATCATAAACTGTCTCTTCCTCGCTCTGAGAACCTGAGAGACTGGTGGTGTGATGGTTGAGTTCCTTATTCTTCATTCTCTTCTTCAAAATTGTCACCTCCATTGTTGGGTGCGTCATCCTACCTTACCTTCCAATCCCTACTTCCATCTGTAATCTGTACCCACTGAAGACCCCAGCACCTGGCTTACCCTCATTCTGTTCACTGCTACTCTCATCATTTTGGGTGACTTCAACATGTACGAAGACGTCTTCGTCTTCTCAACACCATATCTCCATGGGCCTCCGTCCTACCTTAGAAAGTCGATAACAACTATTTCATCCTTTCTTGCCTTTCCTTCAGTCTCCAAAATCTCTTAATTCCCTCATTCTCTGCGTACCATTTAGCCACATACTTAACAGAAAAATTAAATTCAATCAGAAAATGATTTTACATGGAATAAACTCTGTTGTTACTATCAAACAAGTAAACTGGCTCCTTCTTTCGTGGTTTGGACTCTATTCTTACTGCTTCTAAAGGACTTCGTTCCTGAATTTATCTTCTGTCTTCCCTGAATCTTCAAGTCGTCCTTCCCTACTAGATAATTCCCATCGATATACAAGCTTTCATACTGGCCGCAGGAAACTTAGGTACAACAAAATACCAACCTCCATTTACTCTATGCTTGCCCCCACGCCCCATGTCAGTATTCTATGTCGTTAATATCCCACCTCACAGGGTTCACAAGGTTTTAAGTAGTCCAGGGCTCTGCTTCTCTGACTCTTCTTCTCTCTATACTCCTCCTCAAATGATCTCAGCCTGCCTCAAGTCTTTAAATGTCAACTATATGTTAATGACCCCCAGATTTCTAACGCTAGTCTGGTTATCATACCCTGAATGCTAGACTCATATTTAACCATATACTCACATCTGCTAGGTGAATTTCTACCAGGCATCTAACTGTTAATATAGCCCAAACACTTTTTCCCACCTTCCCTCTAAGACTTTTAATCCCAGCAAATGGCCCCACATGCAGTGAATGGGAGTCATATTTAATTGTTGACTCTTTCCTTTAGATCCCAACTTCGAATCTCTTACTAAGCCCAGTTGTCATTTCCAAGATGCAACCCGAATCCACACACTTCTTGCAATCTCCACTGCAAGGACCTTCACTACCAAGCCATTCATTACCTCTCATCTTCTGGAAGATCCTAATTGTCCCATGATCTGTAGTCCATACTCCTGCTGGAAAAGTGACAGTTCTAAAACACATATAAGATCATTTGTCCTCTTTTTTTTTTTAATGTTTATTTATTTTTGAGAGAGAGACAGACAGAGCATGAGGGGGGTGGGTAGGGGCAGAGAGAGGGAGACACAGAATCTGAAGCAGGCTCCAGGCTCTGAGCTGTCAGCACAGAACCTGACCTGGGGCTTGAACTCAGGAGCTGTGAGATCATGACCTGAGCCGAAGTCGGATGCTTAACCGACTGAGCCCCCCAGGCGCCCCTGCCCTCTATTTATTTATTTATTTATTTATTTATTTATTATTATCATTTTTAAGCTATTTATTTATTTTGAGAGAGACAGAGAGTGCAAGTGGTTTAAAAGTCTTCTATGTGTGTTTTTTTTTTTACTTCAATCAAAATAGAATACAAATGTGTTCCTGTCTCCAAGTTGTACTTGGTATCTTTTGTCTTCCTCTCACAGAACTGAAAGAATTCTAACAAATAACTTAAATGCCCATCTAAAGCTACACCAATCAGAGGACAACCACCCACCTTTCAGTCCACAGTTGAAAATTTTAGAATCTAAGAAAGGCAAACAGTACCTCCTCAGTTTGTGTTTTCCTTGGAATTCATTTGCAAATCATGCATCTGTTTGTTTTGAAAGGTCTTTTGCAGAATGTTTACAGTTGGCTTTGGTATCTCAGACTCTGGCTGGGAAATTAAGCAACAGGAAGGAAAAGAAAGCCAGTCTTATCTAAACCATACATTTTTGTTTTAATTAAATGCTCTTGCAAAGTTGCTCCATTTCCGATAAAATAGCAGCTATTATTATTATTTTCTTTAAAAGGCTTAGCAACTCCTGTAGTTTGTAGGATTTAAAAGCAATGGCTCTTGTTCAAAGTGCGGCTTCTCTATTAGATACTTAACTGCTTGTAACAATTCAGCTGCAGAAACAATCTCATCCCTAATGACTGTAACATGAAAACAGCTCGCCTTCTCCAATACAGGACACAAGCATTAATTGTGATGACTGGGTACACCTTACTGTATTGACACTCTTCTTAGCGTGATTTATTGGGTACTAATTGCACATTTGTGGTATGCTAATTTCTATTTGGAAGGATGTTCTATTACAGTTCAATAGCATAATTATAATCTCATTTATTCTGTGGTAGTGATTATATTCTTCTTTCAACACTCTTCTGTTGGTCCAATATTTCTTCTTATTGCCCTCTGCATCTTTTTAAAAGGTAACTGAATTAAGTTAACTTTTAGAGTGGGTCTCTTCAGATGGACGAGATTTAAAATTCTTTCAGTAGCATTAAAAAGTGATGAAATTCAAGCTTCAAGATTTTTTCAAGAAATTTTAAGTCAGATTTTATTGAATGGTGTCACTTTACAGCAGACAAATGGTAATTGGCATTGGAGTTTTTACTTCACCTCTCCTGGATGCTTTCGTAAAGAAAACAATATTGATGGCAAAATATTTACAAAGCATTAAATGGAGTCTGTTCTGTAAAACTGCGCAGGCCCTCACCATGAATGATTTCAGGTCAGAAGACTTGAGCAAAGGTGAAGGGGGACAGAGTACAGATTAGGCAGAAGGGAATCTAAACCCCAAAGCAGGAGGCACTGTGTCAAGGCTTAGGAAAAGAACCAAGTCCATGGTCTTAATACAATTTTTCTTAATATTTGTAGTCTTGCTATTAAGTAACATGAATTTCTCCCCAATCGTAAGTGAAAATCAGAAAAACAGATTTAGAAACTAGATAAAAATACATCATCAAGTGGTGCCCAAATCACTGTAATGGTTTCCCAAGAGCATTCTTCACCTCACCTTACACAAAAAGAACGGCGTAAAATTTACCAGTGTAGCAATCAAACCAGAGGATTCGTGAAGCGGGAAAAGAGATCTGAGTTCATAACGTAGACGAGATCAGTGACAAGAGAAAGATCTAAATTAATATACGTTATGATCAGATTTAGGAAGAAAGGTGAGACATGAGAAAAAGAAAACACAAAATATTAGAGTGGGTTGCTTTGCACGTAGATTGTTTATTTATCCTGATTCTCTAAAACATTTTCTTTCCTTAGCTCCAACTCCATGAAACCAACACATATCACTGCCTATGCCCTGGAGCGCAAAGGAGTGTGACGGTGAATTCTTTCCCTGATCCAGATTCCAGACAGACATACACTCAAAATTCAACCCTTTTCCTATGACCAAGGTTTGCCCCAATGTAGTATCCCCACTCACCAAGTCATTTGTTCACATGCAGGAACACTCTTGTCTTACACTTGTTTTGCTACATTCAGTCTCTAGCACATCAGAAGTATCCTGTTTAGTTTCCCCAGAAATACCTAGCACAGTACCAGATACAATGGTCCTTTTTTATTTATTTATATTTTTTGCAACAACACAAAGCAATAACAGTTGCTTCAGATAGCTAACAGAATCCTCACATGAGGCAAGATGTGTCTCCCAAAGGGAGGGTGAGCTTTCCTCTTTTAGAATGTGTTAGAGCCGGGGTGGTGTACAAGATAAGCCACAATATAAATTGAAAATATGCCTTCTTTACTGGCTGCCAAAAGGATGGAAGCAGTGGAGATTGAGTGTTTTCTGAGCTCTCCTTTCGGGATTGGCAAATTGTAGCATTTCTGAACATTAATATCTTGCCTTTACACAACATTTCTGTTTCTAAAATGTTTTCATGATGATCACTATCACATTATTCATTGGTCCCGTGGAAGACACTGAACGGGGGATTGGGGCGTTCTTACAAATGTCCCTTATTTTACCCCTCTTGGGTGAACTACTTCTGATCGTGTTTATTAAGACCCTATTATGTACCAGGTACTGAAACATCCCAAGAATTATCTCATTAATTTGCACAATAATCTAAGAAGGTCAAGTAGTAGCCCTCCCTCTCGTTGGAAAGCCAAACACGTGTTTACAACACACAATAGGCACTCAATCAATGTTTCGGTGCATGAATAAACACTTTCCATTATTTTTGCTTTTATTCAGTATATAAATGAAAATCTGAGGCTTCATGAGGTTCAATAATTTATTCAAGTTGACTTTCCTAGTTAGCAGTTTAGCCTGGAACTGAATTCATGTCCATCAGACTATAATTTTCTTCACCATGAAGATTTCACTTAGAGTTAATGAAATTTGGTGACAAAGATTAGGCTAGCCCCGTACACGTTGACGTTCATCCTCATGCTTGTCTGTATCTTGCCTCACGTGACCAAGTCACCAAAGCAAGATCAGGAGCCTTCTTTGTCACTCTCAGAGCAAAGATTTTTTTTCCTACTTCCATGTAACATACATTTTACAAAATCTCACTGACCACCTGGAGACTGGCATAGAGGTGGACATTTTGAGTTGAAGAATTTTGCGTGATTAAAAAGAATAATTTTTTTTCAGTGTGCAAAAATAAAAACACCAAGTGCTTCCTGACAAAGGCTTTCTTTTGCTGGCTCAGACACAAAAATTTGCCTCTCTTTTATTTAGAAATATTTGGGCAGATTGAGGGCAAGTAGCTGGATACTCCACTGATACTAGTCCATAAAGAGCAAGGAAATACCACCAATGCAAATCAGAAACATAATTCCAATTAACTTAGGTGTTCACTTTCAGGCCTTTCTAATTGATGAAATATTGGTTCTACTGTATATAGATAGATATGGATATAGATGATATAGATATAGATATGCTATTTCAGAGCCAACCTCTCTGTTTTGGGAACATTTTTTTTGGCGTTCCTCCACAAGCTCTATGGTATGGGTTTATAACCCCAACCCTAAGTGGCCAGCTGACAGCTTTCTGAGATTGGTAGTCAGTCACAGCATTTGATATCCTGAAGCCAAATAAGGTATTTCCTAGCACGGACTCCTGAGAATGGGTGGCATTTTTTTTTTTCATCTAGATTTAAGAGTCATGAATGTAAATAAGCTCTTTATTTAAAAACATGACATTCAGTCATTCAATAAATCAAGATTGCTCATGCACTACATGTATGGTATTTCATGCTAGGCAGCAGGGAGTCTTTGGGGAGAAAAGAGAACCCGTTTCATATGACCAAACACATACTGAAACTACATGTGAGTATCACTGATATGAAAGATGGTCAAGTTATCTCCCTTTCAAGGTCATCTGCATTTCTTAGTGCAGTCCCGGTTCACATTTAAATATTTAATATTTTCAAACATTCAGAACATGTTGAGTTGTTAAGTTCATCTTCCATAGGATTTACATATTGGAGGATATTTAAAGAATGGTCTATGAAGAAGGGTATTTGTTTCCTCTCGCTGCTGTAACAAATTGCTACAAACTTAGTGGCTTAAAACAACACAGATTGATTATCGTATAAACTCTGAAAGTCAGAAGCCCAAAATCAGAGTCACTGATATAAAGTCAAGGTGTCAGCAGAGCTGGCTCCTTTTGAAGTCTCTAAGGACAGAAGCCATTCCCTTGTCTTCCCAGCCGCTAGAGGCTGTCCTTGTTTCCTGTTGTGTGGTTCCTTCCCTTTACCACGGCAGCCACTTCCTTGTGTCATCACATTTCCTACTTTTGATGCTGATCCTCTTGCCTCCCTCTTATCAGGACCCTTGTGATTTCATCGGTTCTGTTCTGGATAATCCAGGATGATTGCCCCATCTCAATATTCTTAGTAATATCTGGAAAGCCCCTTTTGCCATGGAAGTTTACATATTCACCATTTTCAAGAATCAGGATGTGGACTCCTTGCTGACCATTATTCAGTCTACCACAACTAGTGCGTTTGTGATGGGACTACCCGTAACCCCAGAAGGCAGAAGGAAGTGAGGCAGAAGGAAGGAATGAAGGATACTGAGAATGAGAATACTTAAGAATACCAGAAAAAAGCAGGAGGAGTAGAATTATTAAAATAACAGGCTCTGGGGTGCCTGGGTGGTTCAGTTGCTTAAGCATCCCACTCTTGATATTAGCTCAGATCATGATCTCACGGTCTTGAGATTGAGAACCACCTCAGGCTCTGCGCTGAGTGTGGTGCCTGCTTGGGAGTCTCTCTCTCTCTCTCTCTTTCTCTCTCCCTCTGCTCCTCCTCTTCTCATTCTCTGCTTTTCTCTCAAAATAAGTAAATAAACATAAAAAAATAGATGAGAGCCACTAAACATACCCATTATAAAAAAAATAAAATAGAATAACAGGCTTTGAGATGGAGAGGCAGGGTGCTAAAATGATATATGTCAAAATCTATAATACAATTGAGCAAAGTCGGGGACAGCCAGGATTAGAGAATTCACTCAACCAAACAATATTATTCAGGAAGGACTGAAATGCAGGCTAAATGCAACTGAGTAGATGAGACTACAATTGTTTCCATGGAGGAGAGAAGGGTAATGGATTTCTGATGAGAGTTATAGTACATTTCAAAGGCTTTAGGGCATCAGTTTAGTGAAACTATCATTCCTACTAACAGATTGATACTGGGAGAAAACATACTCATCACTGTTGTTCTGTTTGGGTCCAGTGAGAGTTGGATCACACTCCTGGATATTTCTATATATTCAACCATAGTGGTTGCTTTGTGAATATCAATGAGGTAACATATGTGACATTAATAGTATAATGATTGGCATATGGTGAGTGTCTATTATAAACTGAATACGTCCCCCAAGATTCATATGATGAAGCCCTGACCCCCAATGTGGGAGTATTTGAAGGTTGGGCCTTTGGTAATTAGGTTTAGATGAGTTCATGACAGTAGGGTTCCTATAATGGGATTAATGTTCATGTCAGAAGTGGAAAGGAGACCACTTTCTATCTACCATGTGAAGACCCAGAAAGGCAGCCATGTGCAAGTCAAAAGGAGGGTTTTTCACCAAGAGCTAAATTGGCAAGCACCTTGATCTTAGGATTCCCAGCCTCCAGAACTGTGAAAAATTTCTGTGGTTTAAACCACCCCATCTACGGTATCTGTTATGGCAGCATGAGCTAAGAAGAAGTCCAATAAGTGGAAAATATTATCAGTAAAAAGACACCCAAGGTCACCACAGGCATTCTCCATTTGCCAAGGATGGAGCAGAGAACACACAGAGAGTATCGTCTTTGGCTGTGGCCAGGCCATCTCCACTGTACTGGGGTATAGGATAGCTTCAAAAGTCACCAGAAATTCTTCTGTTTCCAAAATTCCATTCACAACCCAAAACATGGCCAAAGATCTTCCCGGAAGGCCACCATAAAGGCACAGCCCTTTTTTAGGATTTGTAGCCCTGTCTTTCCTAGAAAATGTGTCATCTCCAGTTCTAGGGACTCTTTCTTACCAAGGAAAGGAGGAAAAAAATAATTCAGCCATTCATTCTTCTGTCTTCAGGGTGAGATAATTACTGAATCTATCTTACTAGCTCTTTAGTTCAGACAGAAAGAAGTAAGAAGAAAGACCTAGCAACAAACAGGGTAGGAGTCCTACCAGCAAAGTGGAAGAAATATATGCCAACTATTTCTGTGGCTCACTCCCCTGTGACCTGGAATAGTTTTCTTAACAGAGCAACTGACTGATAACAAACCTGAATTTAAACCCTGGTCGAGGCAATAAGGAGCTCTGGGTGATTTTAGACATTTTTCCTAGAACTTTACTTACCTCAACTATGAAATAGAAACAGTGACCACCTTGGCTGAAAGTTTATGAGATTAAAAGGGATAATGTGGTAAAAACACTCAGCATAATACTCAGGAATAGTAGGCTTTTAATAGAAATTTTAAGCTCTTTTCCTCTTTTCTGGCCTCACTCTCCCTCACCACAGTCTTTGTGTCAGATCCAGAAATGCTTGAGTGAATAATCTTGCTAGAGTCCACCCAAGAATGAGATGTGTGGACACAGGTTTCTACTGGACGCTAAGAAGAAGTAATGGTGAGACATGACACTCTTACAAACCACATTAAAGAGTTTGGACTTATCCAAACTTAGCAGAAAGCAGTAAGTGGGTTTTAAGCAGGAAATTGACATGATCAGATGGGCAGTTAGAAATGTGTGGCATTAATGTGGAAGCCAGATAGGAGGAGAGCAGGATAGTGGGTGGGGAGACGAGATAGGACAGTTTTAATAACAGAGCCGGGGAAAGAGTGGCCTGAACAAGGGCATCTGCAGTGGGGATTGAGCGAGGATATGCATTCAGAGATATTTATGAGGTAAAATATTTATAAGTAGATACTTGAGTGGTTTTAGAGAGATCAAGATTTCTTTTTCTTAATGTTTATTTTTGAGAGAGAGAGGCAGAGCGTGAGCAGGGAGGGGCAGAGAGAGAAGGAGACAGAGAATCTGAAACAGGCTGCAGGCTCTGAGCTGTCAGCCCAGAGCCTGACGTGGGGCTCAAACCCACAAACCATGAGATCGTGACCTGAGCCGGAGTCGGACGCTTAACCAACTAAGCCACCCAGGCATCCCTTTAGAGAGATTAATAAATGGTGACACCCACTTTAATGTTTTGGGCAGTTTTGTAGATGATTGGCCACAATGACGGATATGGGAGGAACAGGAACAAGTAAGAAGACAAAGGGGATGGGTAAAATTTCGAACAAGTTAACAAGTTAATTTTGAGATGTCTGCATGACATCCACACAGGCAGGTTTACCTAAAAGTAAAAGGACACACTGGATCCATTAGTTTCAGAAGAAGTCGACGTTTTTTTGTTTTTTGTTTTTTTTTTTTTAGAGAGAGAGTAGAGAGAGAGGGAGAGCAAGCAAGGGAGAGGGGCAGAGGGAGAGAAAGAATCTCAGGCAGGCTTTACACTCAGCACTGGACCAACGTGGGGCTCAATCTCACAAACATAAAATCATGGCCTGAGCCAAAATCAAGAGTCAGACGCTTAACCCAGGTGCCCCAGTAGAAGTCATTGTTTTGTTGTTGTTGTATTTGAAGTTTATTTCTTTTGAGAGAGAGAGAGCTGAGAGAGAATCCCAAGCAGGCTCCTCGGTGTCAGCACAGAGCCTAATGTGGGGCTGGATCTCAGGAACCCTGAGGTCATGTGCCAAAATCAAGAGTTGGACGCTTTAACTGACTGAGCCACCAAGCCCACCCCCACTCCATTAAGTCAATTTTAAGAAGGCCCAAGGTGACTTGACTTGCAGGCTATGCTGTGATTAGACATCTGGTTCACAATAGACCTTCCACCAGCTCTACGTGTCTGGAGAAACAGAAAGAAATACACAAAAGCCAAAACAAATGTCTTAGACTTATTCTTTAAGGGGAAGAGAATAGGTATGTTGAAATCCTAGAGCAAATAGTATTATCCCACTGGTATAGACTCCAATGATGCACAGCTTGCATTTCTTTAAGTTAGGTAGGTTCTGCCATGTCAACTAAAAGGGACAGTAAATGATGGTGACATCTTAGAGCATAGCTGCATACTACCATTTCTCATCATTTTTAACAGGTAGCATTGCAGAATTTACAGTGAGCCTCTCAAAAACTAAGCCTTGCCTCACACAATTCAAGGTTTTTTGATTCCTTTACAAAGTTCAGTGGTTTTGCATGTCTGTAAATTTTCCTCATTAGGTCACGTAATGGCTCCCACTCAAGGTTACCAATCTCCATCAGATGTCCCTGTCATTCTTTCCTTTTTAAGAAATCATGACCCCTACTTATTCCCTGGACTTTTCAAAGACCCTGTAGCTGCAGGTTAAAAAGTTTCCACCAAATGAATCTTCTGCAACTGCATTCTATGACTGTAAAGTTCAATAATGTGGTTTTCCTTAGCCATTGGGGGAAAAATGCATTTCTCTTTTCAAATGGGGATTTCTTTGTTACATTTTCTGCTCTGAAATGTTGAAATAAATCTATACTTGTTTTCCTTTTTTGTTCTCTTACTCATATTCCCTTTTCATAGAGTGAGGTATATAGAAATATGAATAATATTGTAATCCCTTCTGGAGCCAGAAGACAAACATGGTTTCTATTAGAGTTTATTGCATTTTATTCCTTTCTTTAAAAAATAAAAGTTAAACCAAGTAACCCCTGGAGGCTCAAATCTTTCTATTTGTAATTGTAGGCAACGTGAGGTACAGGACCGGCTTTCCCTGACATCACGCTTCTTTTTGATTTGGTCTCTGTTTTGTTTCTCTGAGAATATGTGCATGATGGTTGCTTTAGTGTTGGAAGATCTTCACCTTGTGTATGTGAGTGTGGGTGTGTGTTTCAGTCTCTACAGATACCTCTAAAAAGTCAGAGTGCCTGTTGTAAATTCTGAATACATTTACTTTATGGTGCCGGCATGCACTGGTTGGTAGCAATTGTATAAGTTACCTTACTGATATGCTTTATTTTTAAGGTTTTATAATTTCACATACTTTTAATCAAAGCAATTAAGCTTCCTCTAGTAAATACACACCAGCTTATTGATGCATTCACTCATTTATTGATTTGTCTATTTATTTATTTCTCTGTTCAAGCGTTTTTTGTTGTCAAATGTGTGTGCCTTTCTCCTTTTCCATTTATAATTAATGCTATCGGTAATCTGGAGCCCAGTTTGTAGACTACATTCTGCCACTGATTTGTAACATGATATTAGCAACAAAACGTAGGGGGAAAAAGCATTTGCTATTTCTTTCCTTTAACTGTATGGCGGGATTAGGAACTAATCCACGCACATGTAACTCTTGGAGTTGTGCTGATGGTGGAATTCAACTTTAACACAATCCGAAGGGTGGAAGGGACCAGATGGCAGGGGGATATCATCTTTGCCAGGCGAAGCATTAGGGGCTGTAAAAGTGTCCATGTGTTCCAAAAATAAGCACACCAAGTGGGTGCTACATTACTCAGGCTTCTGATCACAAAAGTGAGACGTAGACAATTTAAATAACTTGCCTGTGGTATATATCAGCTAGTAAATGGGAGATTCACAATTTTGACTTGGATCTGTCTAAATCCAGAGTGCAGATGTGTTCTCCCCACCATATACTGGCACTACAATCGTTGTGGTTTGAACAGTGCTGTGCTATGTGACCCACCTGTGCAGCAACTCTCTGGTTCCCTTGCCAGGTCCAGACTGGTGGCGTCGTTGATGGATAAGTTGAGGTACAGGGTATCATTCTTTCAAGGGATCTAATTTTACTGTCCTTTGGGCCATTGCCATCTATGCTTGCAGCCAGATTGAAAGCATGGATAGTGTCTGAGGATGCCCTCTCCTTCACACAGGACAAAAGGGCATTGAAGGTTAGACCGACCTGGGAAACCAACTCTGTGGTCAATGGGGCTAAGTTCTTCCTTACTAGTCTGTAAGCAGAGGACAGGCAGAGGTTGTGCTCACCAGGGTCCCCACTGTGCTCCCCCAAGTCTAGAGCAGAAGCTGGGATGATGTTCGTTGTTGGCCAAATGGAATAAATATCCATCTTTTCGGTAGCTGCGTCTTTTTCTCCCTCCTTCCCCATATCGCAGTCCCCGTGGTACAAACCCCACACTGACTACCTACAGTTGCTTTTGTTTACAATCTATTTCCTTTGTTAGGCTGTAAATTATCTGAGAGGAGAGATGTGTCTTAATCATGCTTTTATCTGCAGTAGCCAGCAGTGCCTGTAATAAATATTTGTTTTCAATAAATATTTGTAAAATTAACTTAAAAGTGAATAAATTATTTCGATTCAACAAAGAGTTTCAAGCACGTTTAATTTTCCACTCATTTTCATAAGGCACCAGAGAAAGCCTTAGCATTCAAAAAGTTTGTAATCGAGTTTGTAATCTAATATAGCATCATGTGCTGGTTATTAAGCTATTTCCCTTCAACTTCATACCCGCTCTTCCACTTTTTGCTTTTGATGTTGAAGTTAGGACTTTACAGAATAAGTTTCTTTTTGCCACCTGGATTCCTGGCTTACTTTACCCAAAGGACTTGTTGGAGGGAGTGGAGGCAGGAAGAAGAGCTAAAAACAAATTTTCCCTCTTCTGGCTTCCTTGTTCCTGGGTGTATTGTCCCAGCAAAACACAACATGGTAGCCATCCCAGTGGCTCAGCCTCCAAGTGCTTCCTGCCCAAGGTAGGTCCCAACTCATCATATCTCATCAGAAACGACAGCTGTAAAAAATGACTCCTGTTCCTTAGAGGCCGGTGCTGTGATTTTCAGGCTTCTTTCTCTGAGCTTCTAGATTCTGGTCACCCCAATTCCATCTTCAGATGGATATTGAAGGTAGATACAGCCACTTCCCTTTCCGCAAAGGGGAGGGAGGCAGAGTTTCGCCACTCTTTTATGGTTGATTTAGCAAGGCTTTATTGATCTACGTGCCTCAAACCAAGAGCCAGGAATATGAAGAACAATGTTCGGTGATAGCCTTCAAGAAATTGTCAGCCTGGTAACAGATTCAGACATGAAGAAGCTTAAGTTTGAGGTAGTATGCGGGAACTGGTATCAACCAACAACATAACGTGACGACATATTTTATCAGGAAAACCCATACAATCCCCCAGGTTCTCCAAGCTGGTTTCATAGTGCACCCGATGCCAACTTCTCTTCTAAAGTAATGGTATAAAGACCACAGAGCTACTATTGTCCATTGTGTCAAAGATTAAAAGTTGAGATTAAAAATCTCTTTCTGAGTACTTCTTCCCAGTCTAAAACTTCACAATTCAACATGTAACATTTCTGCAGATTGCATTATGGGCCAGATAAACATTCATAGTTAGACATCAGGAAGAATTCTGTTACTGCATTTCTTTTACTCTGCCTAACATTTTTCCCACCAAGTTCAAAACACAGTTAGAAATATATCTAACTCTGTTGTTCCTTTCTGACAGTGGGGAGATCATTTCCCACTGGTTTGCTAAAGAATTTTGTTGTCTCCTATGACCTTAATGTCGAGAGGCATAATTTCTCATTTTGCAGTACACCCTGGGGACATGACCAAAGCCCAGGGTCCTTCGGAGGTCAATGGGATCTCCATGCTTAACTGAGCAATGCCCGCTTAGCCTGGAGAAGGATGAAAAATGGGTATAAAATATGAAACCGTTTTTAATTTCCTAATTTATTAGATAGATTATTAGTAAAGAAAATAATCTAGCAGGAATTGATATTATGAACACCACATTCTGATGATTCTATACATTTGGTTACTTTTTAACAATTTGCATGGGACTGGTAAGTCTTTTTCCATGAAACTTAGCAAGAAGTTCCCCTTGAATTTTTCGTATTTTTTTAAGAGCAACTTTTATACATAAATTTATCTTCTAAGATTTCATAGTTTTGTCAGGTATTAAGACTAATTTCTAAAAGTTCCTTTCCTGGAGTTTCTCGAGTGCATTTAAATATTACTTTGTAAATGCATTTAATTTGTATTAATGTGGTACAGGGAGAAACAGGGATCGTCATTTATTTTTAAGATCTTTAATAAATTAAAAATATCATTTACTCTTAAATCCTTTGTGGCTATTATTATTATATTGCAAATTCCTCATTTAAAAATTTGGTATCCGTATACAAAACAGATATGGAAACATATTCCAGGGTAAGTAAAACTTCAAATACAAGAAAAGGAAGCATGTCCTCCAAGGAATAGAATATCTACATATTGCTCTCCTTTAGGTCAATATATTTAATAAACAAATAAGCTGTTTTCTATAAAAGAAGAAAAGTTTACGGGATATTGAGAAGTACAGTTTTTCATGATCATTGTTACAAACATGGAGAGCATGATGGTCATCAATAAATATCCTCCAAAAATTCTCTCCCACAAATGAAACTCATTTTTTTTAAGGTAGACCTCAAAGTATGGTTGAATGCAAAGGAACAAAATTACCTCCAATAGAACAGATTTAGTGTTATTTACACAGCTTCCCATATAAATACCATATGGCATATACACCATCCTATTCTATTCTTTATTACAAACAAGCTGTTTTTGAGGGCCTTGGGTGTACCAGGATGGATTAAATTCTGAAGATATACAGACAAATCAGTTTGGTTCGTGACTTAGCGGAACCCAAAGGGCGGGGGAGGCTGATAGCGGATATCTGAAAAACGATGAAACTTAATGAATCGCTGGAAGTGTTGTGGTTACCGGACAGTCTGATGGGCTTCATTATGTTTATGCATTTATTATTTATTCACACAAAAATGTATATTAAATGCTTTCTATATGCAAGACATTGTGTAAGCACTGGACATACAGTGGACAACAAGACAGTTGAGGTCCTTCATTCATGGAACTCACAGAATGGTAGGGGAGAGACCTTCAGCAACTAATTATGCAACTACCACTTATTTCCAAATGAACTTTATTTTTAGACCAGTTTTGTATGACCAGAGAAATTGCACAGGTGGTACAAAAAATTCCTCTTTAGCCCAACCAGTTTCCCCTATTGTTAGCCTCTTATGGTGATGGCAGAGGAGCATATTTGTTACAGTAAAAGAATCAATATTGATATATTCTTATAATCGAAGTCCATTACTTTAATCCAACTATTTATTTTTTACCAATTATTATTTAAAAAAAAAACAATAAAATACAGAGCGATTTGAGAAAGTAGAGGAGATCCTGAACTCGTACCAGAAGATCAGTGGGTGAGTCATATATTTGAAATTCATGGTAAATCCTGAGAGATGAGTAGGAATTGGCTAGAAAAAGGGGAGGAGGACAAGATTCTTCCAGGTACAAGGAACAGCATGCGCAAGGCTCCTGAGATGAGAAACACAATGTATCTTTCATGAACTAGAGAGAAACCGGGTGTGATTTGAAGAGAGACAGTAAGGGGAGAAATCACATGAGATGATGCCGTGAGAGGCCAGCTAGATGATACGGGTCCGAGAAGGTCATAATGGTTTCGGTCTTCATTCTAAAAATGCTGGAAAATTGTTGAAGGGTGTCAGGTATCATGATGACATCATTGTACTATTTTTTAAAAGAACACTCTAAAAGATCTACAGTTAACAAGTGGGTATTTAAATGAACTCTAACATCTACTGTATACATGTGAAGTTGGTTCCTGTAAACTCCAGATCGTCAGTCATCTTTACTCACTCTGAATGATGGTGTGTGTTCTAAGGTAGGTGGAGAAGATCAGCAAAGGACCATGCTCCGGGTGTCCATACTAGTTCAGAAGTGCTCCCCAAACGTCTAACATTTATGCAACAATTATTCAACAATAGGAGTGTAAACATATCACAAATAGAAAGTTATAGAGCCACCAGTCAGTTAAGCATCCGACTTCGGCTCAGGTCATGATCTCATGGTTCATGGGATCGAGTTCAGAAGCTGGAGTCTGCTTCGGATTCTGTGTCTCCCTCTCTCTCTCGGTTCCTCCTGTGCTCACGCTCTGTCTCTCTTTCTCTCTCAAAAATAAAATGAAACGTTAAAAAAAGGTATAGAGCCATACGGAAGATACAGATTCCAGGACCCCATTTAGCTACATCAAAATTGGACTTGAGGTAAGTAAACACTAATTTCCCTGAGCTATTCTTAATAAGTTTGTATTGTCCGTCATGTAATGGTGCTACAAGGCAGATGTCACAGGGTGCCCAATAAATAATCTCTTTTTAGCTCAGATCCCACACAAGGAGGTGATTCCCCCTGCTTTGAAAATATTACTATACCACTTACTCTATGACTGTGTGGACAATGATCATGAAGGAGAAGCCGCTGAGAGGGAACATACAAATAAATATCCAGTAATTCTGATAGTGAGAGAGAGAAGTTAAGTATCTTCAAAGGCCACATTTTACAGAGCTATTGAGAATAGGCATATGATTGACAGAAGCTTTTGCTGGAAAGACAGTGAGTTGAGCAAGTGTAATCAGTATGCTTACGGAAGCAACAACCAGTCCGTATGTACAGGACGCATAGGAAATACAGAAGATGATGTGAAGGACCTAGGGAAGGAAGATCCTGTTCTCAAAAAAGATAAAATAAAATATATGTGTAAGTTATTAGGAGAAGGCAAA
This sequence comes from Acinonyx jubatus, assembly GCF_027475565.1. Classification (NCBI taxonomy): domain Eukaryota; kingdom Metazoa; phylum Chordata; class Mammalia; order Carnivora; family Felidae; genus Acinonyx; species Acinonyx jubatus. The sequence goes on along the minus strand of NC_069386.1, from coordinate 128,139,800 downwards.
AGTTGATATCTGAATCCCACTGCGTAGAACATAGCTGTGCTTTATGTTAAGGAGGGAATATAGATAATGTCCTCATTTTGAATGGGGGTCCTATCATGCTCAGTCGATCCTCACGTGTATCATTGAAACCCCACCCAGGAAGTGCCCAGGTGTTGATATAAATACACTGACATCTCTTTTTACCTCCTCTACTCCCAGCTTTCTGGTGCCCAGAGCAGGAATTTGAGCACACTTAATCAAAGAAAAGGTACTCTATTGAGTTTTCTTTAAAAAAAAAATTTTTTAACGTTTATTTATTTTTGAGACAGAGAGAGACAGAGCATGAATGGGGGAGGGGCAGAGAGAGAGGGAGAGACAGAATCCGAAGCAGGCTCCAGGCTCTGAGCCGTCAGCCCAGAGCCCGACGCAGGGCTCGGACTCACGGACTGAGAGATCGTGACCTGAGTTGAAGCCGGACGCTTAACCGACTGAGCCACCCAGGCACCCCTATTGAGTTTTTCTTTTTATTAATAAATATGAAAGGAAGAATTTTTTTAAAAATATAGAAAGGGAAGTTAATGTTACTTATAATCTTCATATCTGGAGATAACTATTGTTTGCATTTTGCTAATATTTTGCAGATAGATGAACACATGGCTAGGGATTGAAGTGCTATAATTATTCTAGAGTCTGTCCATTGGATTCTGTCTCTCTCTCCCTCTCTCTTTCTCTTAGAGAGAGGCACCTCCCATAGAGTATGAACAGAAAGGTATACAGAAAGTATGTACAGAAAGTATATACAGAAAGAACACAATGTAAAACAAAATTAAATTCAGACTACATATTGCTTTGCAACCTTCATCCCACTGCCTCTCACTTTTTTTTTTTTTTTTTTAACAGAAACCTATTCAGGTGGAGGACAATTTAATCCATGGCTCATCTACATCATCACTTCCCACTGAATCATCTCTGAAGGAGAAATTTTAAGAGGTATTTTATGTACAAAATGACTGAGTTATGATGATTTCATGCTTAATATGCATCTATCCACACATACTAATATATGGTTTTTAGAAAAGCACTGAATAAAAATACTAGCTAAAGGAAAATCCATCAGTACTCACTGTAGACTCCATAGCAAAATAAAATATATACTCACAGTAATTATTGAGAAGGAGAAGAGCAGGGCAACTCAGGACAACACTGATGTTTCTAGAAGGTCTTCTGTGCCCAAACCTAGAGTGGGGATTTACAGCATTTTCCATCTTTATACGGCAGCCATACTTTTTAGCAAAATGTTTATTGTCCTCAATATAATTCTTTTAATTCTTTAATTCCTCATATAATTTTGTGAGTTCAAAATCTCAATAATGTTCCATAATCACTTTGTCCATTATAAAGTAGTTCCTATTTATAAAAAAAAATAAAGTCTATGGAATGTAGTGTCATAGATCCATAAGAATAGCAAAAAAGGACAAATATTTTTGGGTTAGTTCTACAGTCCATCAAAAGGCTTGTCATGGGGCGCCTGAGTGGCTTAGTCAGTTCAGCATCCGACTTCAGTTTAGGTCATGATGTCACAGTTCATGGGTTCGAGCCCTGCATCGAACTCTGTGCTGACTGCTCAGAACCTGGAGCCTGCTTTGGTTTCTGTGTCTTCCTCTCTCTGCACCTCCTATGTTCTGTCTTTCTTTGTATCTCAAAAATAAATAAGCATTTAAAAAAAAGGGGGGGGGCTTGTCATAACCTAACAATAGGCCAACTATCATACAGTCGGAACTATCACACTATCTTAATTCATGATTGGCAACAGTCTCCTCATTTTTCGCTCTGTTAATTTCATCAGGTGAAAAGAAGTTGACTACTTACTATCTTAAATACATACATAACTGTATTCTCAGATGAACATAATAACATAATCATCACTTAAAGTAAAATAGAAAAAAAAAACTTTCCATCGCTTCATCATAATTTTGGGGGTAACAAAATACAGAGATGATCTGTCCATTCTCCAAAGGTAATATAAATCCTGTGCTCAGCTCTTCTCATGTTCTCAGCAACAGTTTCAAGCCATCTGCACATTGGAAATTAATTAATTGCTATGTCTACTTTCCTTGTTGTGCATTGTTATGTTTATGTGAATATTTTGCAACTGAAACACCAAATCCAATTTAATTACTTGATTATCAACCTAGTAGGAAGATTGAGACATTGTCTTTAAAAGTGACTAGTTCAATAAGGTCTTAACGATGTGTAGCATTTTAGGTAAAGATTGATTGGTCAGTATTGTTGGACAAAACCACATTTGAATTGTTATTCAGTTACTTGACCTTTTCTCTGCAAGGAATGGCTATAGTGGACTCACAGCCTTACGCCCAAAGGCAAGAATCTTAATCCACTTTAAATTAATACCTGATATTGCTTTGGTTTTCATATGCATATATGGACATATGTGAGTATGTTTGTGCCTATATATGCCTTAATAATCGAAGATAGTACACTGACTGAAGTCTTTGCAAATGAAAAACAATGAGCAAGTACATCAACAAAGTTTACACTTCTCTTTTTCAGGCAAACCTTGAATAGCTTAAAAAAGATCCTTTGTCTTTATTGTAGTTGTACTTAGAAGACTCTTGACTGACTATGAGACTCCTTTTGCTGAAGTGAGGTTAACGATTACTGTGTTCTGAAGCATTTCTATTTAATCATGTGCTTTAATGAAGGCAGAATGTCTTATATAAACAAATAATTAATTTTAACAATTGGAGTGTAAACATATTCTTCACTGATGCAGACAGCTGGAGGTTGGTATTTAACTGTGAAATTGCACATTTTCCCAGCTTATTGCACAGAAAATTGCACATTTCCCAAAATATACATTTTGTATAGACAAAATTATGTGTAAGTGTGAATTTACCACATAAGCATTGTGCTTATTATATCATTATAGGAGGGTTTAATGATTTAAGTGGGGGAAGCAGATATATTACATATAGAATCATGATACAGAAGAGCTTAGATTTGAGAGGTCCTCAGATCAATCATTTCAGAGTTATGACCACAGGAATATGATATTTATAATATCTAAATATAATATAATATATATAATAATATAATACAATATAACATAATATAGGTATGGTATTTAGTGTGATGTGATATATATAGTGTAATGTGATATATATTACATAAGGTAGAAAAACATGAACTCTGGAGTCACCAAAACTTGAGGTTAAATTGCAACTCAAGCTCTTATGAATCATGTGACATGGAGAAAGTTATTTAATTCTCTGTGCCTCAGTTTTAGCAATTATAAAATGAGAGCATCTTCCATTTTTTTTATTTTTTCAGTTTTTATTCATTTATTTTTGAGAGAGAGAGAGAGAGAGAACGAGCGGGATAGGGGCAGAGAGAGAGGGAGACACAGAATCTGAAGCAGGCTCCAGGCTCTGAGCTGTCAGCACAGAGCCCGGTGTGGGGCTTGAAACCACAAACCATGAGCTCATGACCTGAGACGAAGTTGGATGTTCAGTTGACTGAACCACGCAGGTGCCCCCAAAATCTTTCATTCTTAAAGCGCTTTGTAAGAGAGAATACAATAACATATGTAAAGAACTCAATATCGTTGCTGCCTGATAGTATAGTTGCTCTACAAGTATTATTTTTGCTACAGTACATCTTCCCTGCCTCCACACATCTAATGTGCTGAACAAGTGATCATGGTCATGTGTTACCAGTAGCTAATGTGTTACAATGTGATGACTAAAAAATTATAATATGTGGTTATTTAGCCATTACTTTACAAATGATGTAGTAGGAAGGGCATCAAACCAGGGGTAAACACACACACACACACACACACACGCATTAATTTTTGGGCTGTAGTGTCTTAAAAAATAACTACCTGTGTTATAATTGAGATGACTGTATACATTTAAAGTGTGCAATTTGATAATTTTTGACAGAAGTATATCATCACTACAACCAACATAATGAGCATATCCATCATCTCAAAAATCTCTTGATGCCCTTTTGTAATCCTTCCTACCCATCCTTCCCCTTCTCCTGCCCTTCGTTCCCTCATCCCAGTCCTCAGATAACCACTGAGTGGTTTTCCCACACTGTAGACTGGCTTGTATTTTTCAGAGTTTTACGTAATTAGAATCACACAGCATGCAGTCCTTTTCATCTGGCTTATTTTCATTCTGCATCACTTTGAGCTTTACAAGTGTGCCATGAATCAATAGTTCATTCCTTTTTATTGCTGAGTGGTATTCCATTTCAGGATAGTTTGTCCATTCATCTGTTGCTAGACATTTGGGTTATTTCTACTGGAGGGCTAATACAAATAAAGCTTCTGTGAACAGTCCATTCATGTATAAGTCTTTGTATGCACATATGCTTTCGTTACACTTGGGATAATATCTAGGAGTGGAATGGCTGGATCATATGGCAGGTTCATGTCTAACTTTTAAAGAGAGTGACCGACTATTTTCCTAACTTGTACTATTTTACATTCCCACCACCAGTGTGTGAGAGTTACAGTTTCTCCACATCCTTTTAATTTTAGCCATATTAATAGGTGTCGTTGATACCTTATTGTGGTTTTAACTTCCATTTCTCTGAGGAATGATGCTATTCACCTTTTCATATGCTTATTTGCTGTCCATATTTCCTTTTTGTAGAAGCCTGTGCTAAAATAATTCAGTGATTTTAACTGAGTTTTTTAAATTGAGTTTTGAGTTTCTTATTTTTCAGTAAATTAGATACAAATCTTTTATCAGATAGAGTTAATCCTCATTATTCTTGGTAGTTGTGTTCTATGGTCACCACAAATACTGAATCAGTTAATGCTGTATCATTGCTCCTAGGGAAAATACAGGGTTAGGTAACTACCGGCCTCTAGTCACATTTTTATCAACTGATCAGTACGTACCTTTGTTTTATGTATATTTTTTTCTTAAAGGCAACTTACTGAAAAAATATATTATTGATTCATTAGCTTTGAACCCATGGCCAATGGCACATGTTGGAATAAAGCTTCTCTTAGACACATCGATTCTCTCTGGGACACAGCACAACTTTCTTATTCTTAGGAAGACTAAACAGAAATTCAGCACTATTTTGGAGGCTATTTGGAATAGCAAAATCACCACCCAAGAACACAACCTGGTGAAAAATGTGGCACCAAATGTACCACAAAAAGGATACTGGTTTATAGCATTAAAGCTGAAACAGGAAGACAAAGGGTCTCCTTGTTCCTTTTCAGCTGAAAATGTGCACTTGGAATAATTCAAAAGGGCAAGATGAAAGGGGCAGGTTATCATGTGTGGTACTTACTGGACAGAACGAAGTAAAGGTAGCTGGAGTCCTAGCAGCTACCATCCTGTTAGGTGCTAATAACTTGGCCAAGTATTCTGTTGGGGCAGACTTATTGTGCCCAATTCTATTTCTCCACATCTTGCCACTTTGTCAAACTCATGTATTAGTTTGTTTGTTTGTTTGTTTTTTCTTTTTTGGTTCCATCAGATTTTCTATAGAGATAATCATGTTATGTGAGGTAAATGCATTTAACTTCTTCCTTTAAAATGAGATATTTTTACTTCTGTTTCCTGCTTGATTTCATTGTCAAGAACTTATAGTACAATGTTGAATACAAGTAGTGAAAGTGGACCTTCTAGTTTTGTTTTTGAGCATAGAGGAAAAGTATTCAGTTTTTCACCATTAAGTATGACACTTGTCATAGGTTTTGCTAGATGCATGCTTCTATCAAACTGAAGAAGTTCTCTTCTGTTACTGGTTTGCTGAGATATTTTTCAATGGATTCTGGTTCTTGTCAAGTGCTTTTATGTTATCTATTGAAGTAATCACTTTATTTTTCATCTTTAGTTGTTAACATGAACTGCATTGATTGATGCAAACATTAAACCAACCTTGCATTTCTTGGATAAAACCCACTTGGTCATGATATGCACATATAAACATATATGTAGACACATATATGTATGTATACACACATGTATACACATATATACATATCACACAGACATGTATGTATGTGTTTGAATTTTATATGCTAGCATTTTAATTAAATTTTGCATCTATGTTCATGAGTGTTTTTGGTCAATAGTTTACTTATAATGTTTTGGTCTGATTTTGGTATCAGAGTGATAATAGTCTCATAGACTAAATTCAGAAGTTTTCTTTCATCTTAAATTTTTTGGAATAGTTTTCATGGAATTGATAATATTTATCTGTTACATGTTTGATGGAATTTATCAGCGAAACTATTTTGGTCTGATTTTGGTATCAGAGTGATAATAGTCTCATAGACTAAATTCAGAAGTTTTCTTTCATCTTAAATTTTTTGGAATAGTTTTCATGGAATTGATAATATTTATCTGTTACATGTTTGATGGAATTTATCAGCGAAACTATTTGCACTTGGAATTTTCTTTGTGGGAAGGGTTTTTAACTACAAATGCAATTATTTTAATAAATAGTGCATTTTAGATTATCTAGTTTTTACTGAATAAGCTTTAGTAATTTCTGTCTTTCAAATAATTTTCCCATTTAACCTAACGTGTCAAATTTATTGATATAACATTGTTTAAAGGAATAAATATTACCCTTTCATTACCTGTAGAGTCTGTAGTGATGCCACCTCTTTCACTCCTGATTTCAGTACTTTGTGTTTTCTCTTTTTTTCCTGATAAACTTGACTGGAGACTTACCAATTTTATTGATTTTCTCAGAGTCAATTTTTAATTACATTGGCTTTCTTTACTGATTCCATCTCCTATTTCATTGATTTCTGCCCTGATCTATAGCATTTCTTATCATATACTTTGTACTTCGTTTGCTTTTCTCTTTCTAGGTCTTGTGTGGTTTATTATTATTATTATTATTATTATTATTACTTTGGTTGAAGATGACATCACTGAATTGAGGCTTTTTTATTAACTAACAGAAGCAGAAAACATTACTTTTCTGTCCCACATTTAAAATTTTATTGCTGCAACCTCATTGAAATAACTTTACTTCTGAGTTTTACTTCCCTTACCCGTCAAATGGGAATATCAGTTGTCTGATCCATCACCAAATCTACTTGACAAAACTATGAAGAATCAAATGATGATGATGTATGACAAAAAGGCTGAACACTGTTATGGGTTTATATGCTATTATTGTATTTAGCATATGCTATTATTGTATTTGGTCATTTTCACAGTTCTAAGCAGCCTAAATAACTTTTTTTAATTTTGCAAATTAAATTGAAGATCGTATTTTCTATTTTGTTTTTCATGCATGTAGCTTTCTAGAAAATCTCTAGATAAAATGCAATGAGTCTCATCTGCTAGGATTCCTAGGGGAAAATATTCATATGTCTTTTTTGTTTCAATTTATATATATTTACCTTCTCAGAAATTGGCTTTGTACTGTGTGAAGAAAATGTCCCTCCTCCTTTCCTTTTGAAGTGGTTTTAGGAGCAGGTGGCACAGCTTTAGTGGGATCTCTCTCCCCTGAGGCAGGTCTGGTACTGATCAGCTCTGAAATGAATGTCCTGCTCTCCACAATCCCCCATATTGACTATCTGCTCACTTTGCCAATTAAAGTAGTCAGAGAGTTATATGTTCTACCTTGGGGTTCAGTTTTGGACCAGGCTTCTATGCTTTCTTTTAAATTTGCCTTTGATCCAGAATCCAGATCCCCTAAGGGCTTTGCCTTCCTTGCTTCTGAATGCATGAAGTTTTTGTTACAGAAGATTTTCAGGTGCCTTTGTTGATTGGCAAATAAGGAGAATGAGAAAAAAAAGTTAAATCCATGGGCAAGTCTAAGTAAATAATGAAAAAAATAAATAACCTTGAAACTATTTTTAAAGTGCTAAAAATAAAAATATCCCACATTTAGCAGCCATTGATTAAAGGACAAAGGTATAAATCCATTCATTTTTAATTCATTTAACAAATATTCGTTGAATGAAGCTGTATGTCAGCCAGGTTCTGGTTACACCAGCAGAGATACAGTCGTGACCAAGACAGATATGGTCTTGTTTGGAACTTATATATTCATTCTTCCAAATGTTTAGTTCCTCCTTTGGCTTGAGTTTGGTGCTTCTATCTAAAACCTGACTGAGAGTGACTAATTTACGTTTTGATAGTTTCTTATTTTCCTACAGAAATGTTTAATTCTTCATTTGCTCTGCTAAGTAGAGAGGACACAAAAATAAGAGATAGAGAATTCTTTCTGTCAGGAGGTCATAATCTCTTTACAAGAGAAACACTGCTTAGTCCATCTTTAATAATTTACAAATCTACACCAACATGACACCAGTATATATGTGTATCCTTCTAGATTTACAGTGGTCTCCTGACCTCACTACCATCCTAAGGAAAGGCTGGAAATAATCTTCTGTGCTGATAGGACAAGTGAGAATGCAAGGTCTTGGATCCTATGCAGTGAGATCTCCTTACTAAAAAACTGTGTCAGCAGAGCCATTCTTAAGTTGCTGTGCTAAATTTGGACTTTTTGTCTAGCTTTACTTCTGGATCCACATGTAGGGTTGCTTATGGTGGTCTTTCCCTAGACATCCAGTCCTCTCAGTTGTGGGGCCAAAGTGCAGCTTCAAGATAAATTCCACACTCCATTCTTTCTTAACATCCTTTCCCAGCAAATCATCCCCCTAAACTCTTCCTATATAGAAAATCTGGTACTTCTAAAGGGCTACACACCCTCCTATGGATTTTCTATCATCGTGTCTCTTTTATGACACAATAAGACATGTTGACCCTTGAAAAAGGTAACCTATTCTGCATCTGTCCTTGCAATACACAGGATACCTTTCATCCCTTCCTAATGAAGGTTCCTTCTTCTTCTCCTTACTGATGGATGACGATAGACTGTAGACTTCTTCCTGCAGCCAAACAGAATAAACCATCAATTTCTTAAAGATAAATCTAGAGCCAAGTATTTGGAGGATACTCAGACTCTGCTCTGTTGGTGTAATTTTTTGTCCAGTAATGTATATTGGGAGCTGGTGGATTTAATTATTGATCAGAAAGCCAAAGCAGGTTACCAGTGAAGCTTGAGAAATGCATAAGTGGTAGTGGGTTGGAATAATCTATTTGAGCAGAGAAATTAAATCTATTTGAGCAGAGAAATTAAAAATTATTTCTACTCCTCAAGATCATCATCAGTGGGTTAGTTGTTCTTCTCAAGGTGGCATTAGTAGGTAGACCAATGAACAACTCTTCAAGTGGCCAGCTGAAAGGCAGAAAACGAGAGCAGATCACTTTGTTTGCAGTCCCTTATAAGAGTGAAGGAGATAATAAAGGAAAAATACCTTCTCAGAAGGTATGATGGACTGAACTGTGTTCCCCCAAAACCTATATGTTGAGGCCCTAACCCCCAGTGGAGCTCTATCTGATGATAGAGTCTTTGGGAGATAATTAAGTTTAAATGAGGTTGAAGGTTGGAACCTTAATCTGATAGGACTGGGGCCTTATAAAATGAGGAAAAAAGAGAGACCATCAATCATCAATCTCTCTCTCTCTCTCTTTTTCCCACCCCCATGTGAGGATACAAGGAAAAAGCAGCCCTCCTAAAACCAAGAAGACAGCTCTCATGAGGAACCAAATCAGTAGGCACCTCGATCTCGGACTTTCCTGCTTCGAAAACTATGAGGAAATAAATTTCTGTTGTTAAAGCCACCCAGGCTATAATATTTTGTTATAACAGCCTGAGAAAATGAAGACAGAAGGTAATACTTCTAGATGACTCTCTTTTATTCCCATTGGCAAGGACAGCGTCACATGCCTACTGCTTCTATGGCATCACTTTCAAAGGCCATAACCTAAATTAGTAGTTCTCACCCAATCAAGACTAATTTTGTCCTCAGTGGACATTTAGCAGTGGTTGGAAAAGTTATGTTTGATCGTCACAACTTACAACGCAGGAGGAGGGGAGAAATATTACTGGCATCTAGTGAGTAGAAGTCAAAGATTTTAGGAAACATCTTGCAATGTATGGAAAGCAATTAGGTCCTCAACAACAAAGAAATGCCGTGCCTAAACATCAGTGATGCTGAGATTGAGAAAGCATGACCAGAGTGAATTAGGGACATTATCGGAGATCTTTTGAGTTTTGTATTCAAATATATATTGAATATTAATGCTATATTGACATATAAAGATGAATGCGTTATTGTCTTCCTTAAGAGGCTAGAGGTAGCTAGTAGCCCAGAAGGTCCCTCTGAGCTGCCGCAAGAAAGGAGATGTCCAATGAGAATTATTGATCTGAGACCAGACTCCCATCTAGCATTTGCCCAGAAATTGCATGCCCTTTGGCATCTCCATGGAAATGTTATGAAGCTACTGAGGCTGTGTCTGGCTTCACAGGCAGATGCGCTATGATGCATGTTCTTGTGTTCTTTCTACTGATGCCATTCCCAGCAGGAATTGGGGGGGGGGGAGGGGGGGGTTGCTGAATGGGGAAGGAGAAGGGAATAGGCAGGGTAAGGGATAGATCTGAAACCTGATGCTTTCCCAGGCTACACTCAGGAACATATACATCTCCTCTGGTCTCAGATTTTCACACTAATCTCTGTACTATCCTTCCCAGATTCCAAATTACAATTTTAACCAAATGCTACCCGAGGAATGGGTGTGAGGTCAAGATGCAAGGTGCCTTCACAAAGTCCGCGACAGCATTTAACTCTTGTTCACCTCTCTGATTTTACCTTACTTAGTTCTAGCCCATGGGGAATTTTTCCAATGTGGTGATGATGTTGAACTTTGTATTTCTGGGAGGCAGTTAAGGTTAAGAGATTTTCTATTCCTTTCTTTTTCAGAAAAAGTCAAATGCATAAGACCACCATACTCTCACATATTATCAGATAAGATGGGTCTCCACATTTCCCCATGACTCTTTTGTGTATCTGCCTCTAGAAAACCCCAAGTGTCCTCTTTCTTTAAGTTGTTCTCCATTAATGAACTTCTCTATTGCAATGGCCTGAATAAAACAATCTCCTTAACTGACTAGTACCTTTCATCTTTTTTACTGAGTAAGGAGACTGGCTATCACGGATATACATTCTCAGATGTCTCTTGTTTGTCTGTGACATAAATTTTATGCCTTCAGTCGTTGCAAGCTCTGGATTTTGCTTCTAAAGAACAAAAAAGAAAGAAAGAAAGAAAGAAAGAAAGAAAGAAAGAGAAAAAAAAAAACAAAAAAAGCCTCTAAAATCCTTTCTTTCATTCAAACTGGGCCAAGAATGTAAGTGTGTATTTGAAATTTAAAAATAAAGCAGAGTCTCCTTTCTTGCATGTCTGTCATTAAGACCCCATCCAGAGGGAAGAAAATATCAAATGCCATCGCAATTGCATAAAAGAATGAGTAATGGCTAAAAAGAAGCAGAGGTTAATATTTTTAAAATATTTCCTATCACATGAAGTTTTCATGAGGTCATGTATGTGAAGCACTTGAACAGTTTCTGGTATGTAAGAGGTACCCAATAAATTTCACTTTTATTATTGTCTTGACAATTGTCATCATCTTTGTGAAATATTTTACTCGTTGGGGAATTTTAGGTAATTTGGTTTCACTCACAGTCTCTTTCAAAGCTTTTCCTTTTCTTTATTTTTAAACTTACTTATGCTAGGAGCTTTGATCATAAACTAGTATAATCACCTAAAAGGGTTTGGCACCTCCTGAAATAAAAGAAAGGCATTTTTTAGAGCCTAAATATAATCTTCCCAGTGTTTTGGTTTATGCTAAAAAAAAAAAAGCATAATGTAGGAAGGGAAAAGAAGGATTACTGTGCAGAGAGATATAATACCAACCTTGGAAAAGAATTTTTAAAACTAAAATTTGCAAGTGCCAGAGCTTTAAAAAAAAAAAAACTCAAATAAAGATTTTGTGTGGTCCCTGGCTTAAAACATAAAATCTGGAGGAAATTACCATTGGAGTAAACAGTAGAATCTGAGCTCTGTCTGACACAGTCTGGGAAATTAGAAATTAATGTAGGCAATGGACGAAACTGTCAGGCCAAAAACTAATTGGGAACATTGAGAAGGGAAATCTGTTGAAACAGAACTTAAAGTGTCTTAGGAAACTACAGAGAATATACTTTCATTGTAAATAATTTTGAAGTTTCACCCACTAATTTTTTTTTAACTTACTTCAAACTGATTTCTATAATGGGAGGTATGGGTATGGCTCAACGGTTGTACAGGTACAAACATATATATATATATATATATATATATATATATATATATTCCAATACTTTTTTTTTCATATCCAATGGTCTTTTTTTCTGAGAAAATATTCTCTGAAGAAATGAGTAGCAACCATTTTTTTATGCACCGTAAGATAATGTGTCAAATAAAGCGAAATTATATCATTTAATAGGGACATTTTTTAAATGCCACAAGCTTACATAATCTATTATACAAACATCAAACCCTAAAGTGGCATTTTATGGGTTTTTGAGTCGTTCCGTTGCACAAGATCATAATGCAATCAAAAGGGAGAGTCAGATGAAAACCACAGGAGACGTTAGAATAGATCTAATTGCTACTCTCTTCTGGAAACTTTTTTTAAGTTAAAAGGTTTAGATGTTTATGGGGGTACATTATTAAAACTGCAAGGAAAAAATGTATTTTAAGGGAAAACCATGCATTGTCTAGAGCAAACTCTTCAGGGTATTCGGACTAGATTCTCTGGGAGGTACTTTATGACTCTATATTGTGGATAACAGACAGCAATTCAGGCTTAGTTTTGTCTATAGACATGCAAATATACTGTGCCCAGGGGAGGTTCAGTCGCCTTTCCTTCCCCTTCTTCTCCAGGAGAAGCCAGTGTTCAATTATTTGTAAATTTACTTTAAGAGTCTTTTCTCCTTATGAATTTATACTTCTTTGACTTTTTTTTAACATTTTTTTTAACGTTTATTCATTTTTGAGAGACAGAGAGAGACAGAATGCAAGTGGGGGAGGGGCAGAGAGAGGGGGAAACACAGAATCCAACGCAGGCTCCAGGCTCGGATCTGTCAGCACAGAACCCAACATGGGGCTTGAACTCATGAACTGTGAGATCATGACATGAGCCCAAGTGGGACGCTTAACCGAATGAGCCACCCAGGTGCCCCTCTTTGACTTGTTTAAAACAGTTTTCCTATTGGCCTGGTTCTCTCATATGATTAGCTAGCGAAATAAAATCTTCAGTTCAGGCTCTTTTTAGATCTGTGTGCAAATCATAATTTCACCTGTTTTTGAAAAATAAACCATAAGTTATGCGGACAGGGGATGAATAACACAGGTTAGCCAGATATCAAACTGGCGAGGAGGAATTCACTCCTGCCTGTGTTTGTTGTGCGTCTAGTCTGTGGGCGAAAGTCGGGACAGGATGAAGAGGTATAAATGTGCCTCATGTAAGAAATGGGAAATATACTAGAGATTGGACTGCTCTTAGTTATACTCCAAAAGAAGATTCCTAGGAACTTAAATAAAGCACTACTGGAATATTACTTCCCATGGGGCACAGCCGTCGTATGTGAACGGAACTCTTAAATAAACAGCATGGCCTTGATATGGATTTTGGGAGGTGGCAGAATTTCAGCAGGTAGTATTTAAATAAAGATGCCACCTGACCAACAGAAGCAATCAGGCACGGGTTGGTTTGAAGGGCCGCAGAATATGCTCAGAGAGAACACATTATATGCTCTTTTTTCCTGAAAAAACTATGCTCTTCCTTGACACCATTTTGGTTAAGTTTACTTATTTATGTTGAGGGAGAAACAGAGAGAGAGAGAGAGTAGCGAAGGGCAGAGAGAGGAGAGAGAAAATCCCAAGCAAGCTCCATGCTGTAAGCCCAGAGTCCAACACAGGGCTCGATCCCACAAACCTTGAGATCATGATCTGGGCTGAAATCAAGAGTCAGGCACATAACCAACGAAGCCACCCAGCAGCCTTGACATCATTTTTGTATTACGTATAATGAATTGCCTTGAATTTACCATTAGGTATGGAAGTAATTAGTTCAATAAGATTTTTTTTTTAAGTTTTTTAAATGTTTTATTTATTTTTGAGAGCGAGAGACAGAGTGTGAGTGGGGGAGGGGCAGAGAGAGAGAGAGGGAGACAAAGAATCTGAAGCAGGCTCCAGGCTCTGAGCTGTCAGCATAGGGCCCAATGCGGGGCTCGATGCGGGGCTCGAACCCACGGACTGCCAGATCATGACCTGAGCCGAAGTCGGACGCTTAACCGAGGAGCCACCCAGGCGCCCCAGTTCAGTAAGTATTTTAACAAATAGTTTGCTACCCATTTTTTCTTTGCAGACTGGGGTTTCTCAGCCATGGCATTATTAGCATTTCAGACAGGAAAATCCTTTGTTGTGGGGAGGGGAACTCTCCTGTCCATTGTAGGATATTTAGCAGCACTTCAGGTTTTGATCTCCTAGTGACCACTACATCCTGAGTTGTAACAACCAAAGCTGTTTCCAGACATCGCCAAATGCTCCTTCTGGGATTGGGGCTGTTGGGAGTGGAAAATGGTCCCGGTTGAGAGCCACTGCTACAAATTTTTCAAATTCAGCAATTAAACACCCATCCCATTACCCAGCCCACCCCACCCCACGACTCTTACATCTTTATTCTTTATTAGAGTTAATGATAGAAGCGGCTTCTTGCAAAATCTCAGAGATTCACAACCTTGGAGTCACGTAATCCTACTTCCTCCTTACTTGTGAACCTTATCCCTCAGAAAGCCCTACTGATCTCCCATCAGACATGGTGTTCTAACTCGGTCACGTCTTTCCCCTGCATCTCCACTGCTTCATTTTAATTTATTGGCTTGTACCTAGATGCTTTCAATAGGTTTTATCTGGTTGTTTTGCCTTTCTTCTTTATTCTAGTTTATTACTCCCCTCCTGCCAAACTTATGCTCTTAATGATTCAAGTTTCATGAAACCATGCAAATTTAAAACAAAACAATATTAAAAGCAATGAAAGATAAAGCTTATTGACTGCCAATTCCTAGAAAAAAAACCCCAAATTAATTTCTTGCTACAAGCTGAGTTTCTTGCTTACTGCAGTAAGGGAGGTCACTATTTTGGCTATCTTTGTAGCTTCTCAAAAGTAGGAGGTCAAGACGCAGTATTTACGAACTTGGGGAGAGTTTAAGGCAGATAATCTAAATCGGAGATCTGATTGGAATCAAACAAAGTTCGTAATACCATACTTTAGGACTGGAAGATATTTTGGAGACAAATTTTAAAGTGAGTTTTAAATGTGCAAATGGTTGTCCTGAGAGTCAAGTACTTTGAGAAGGTGCCACTTCCCCTAATGGATGCACGTCGTTCAGATAAACGAGGTTTTAGGAAGTTCTTGAGCAAATCACAGAGTTATTTGTAACTTCATCTTCCCAGGTAAGAATTTACTGAAACAGTAAAGTCATGCTTCTGTAGGAAATCATAACCTGAATGGTTGTAGATGGTTTCAGTTCCTAAATCCACAATCTCTAATATGACAGGTGAGACTTGGGTAATCTAGCCATGTCCAGACTATCATTGTCATGTGCAGGTGCTACCAGGCCTGGTCCCTCTCTGTTCCAGCCAGTAGAATGTTGTGCCCTAACCAGGTGCTTTCTCACATGCTCACCTTTTTACAGGAAAAAAAAAGAAAGACAGTAAGAGTAAAGAAAGAGAGAGACAGAGAAAGGGAGAAGGGAAGACAGAAAGAGACTATGTTTAAAAACTTTCAGGGGTGCCTGGGTGGCTCAGTCGGTTGAGCGTCCGACTTCGGCTCAGGTCGTGATCTCATGGTCTGTGGGTTGGAGCCCCGCGTCAGGCTCTGTGCTGACCGCTCAGAGCCTGGAGCCTGCTTCCGATCCTGTGGCTCCCTCTCTCTCTGCCTCTCCCCCACTCTCACTTTGTCTCACTCTGCCTTTCAAAAATAAATAAATGTAAAACAATTAAAAAAAAAAAACTTTCAGAGAAGTTTTCTCTACATCATATCACTTCAACTCCAAAGCAACTCACTTTTTGGAGGAGGTTACTACTGTGTTCTTCAGATGAGAACACTAAGGTAGAGATTGAGATATTTTGTTCAAGATCATGCAAATGTTGGATTGCAAAGATTGGACTGAAACCTAGGTCAATTTGATTCTATGCCTAAGTTATTTATAGAATTGTACATCTTTGTTCTTTACCTGAATCCCCTGAAGAGAATGAGTGAATCATTGTGTACCCTCTGCTCTCTGGATACTTGACCATTTCCAATACTACAGCATTTAGACACACAGGCAGATGATTTCAATGTACCGGGATACGTCCCAAGTCGGACTGAAAGTTCATTACTGGCAAGGACTAGTTGTTTTATTGTTTTGGGGATCGCCAACATATAGCATAGAATGTGACACTAAGTACCAAACACATGTTGCATCCTTTTTGTAGTTAGGTTAAATGAGTCAATACTCTGACTCAGAACTTTTGACTTTGCTTGTAACTGAATAGCAAATATACTTGTGTGTATGTGTGTGCGTGTGTGTGTACATGCATGTGTATGAGAAAGAGAGAGAGAGAGGGAGAGAGAGAGACTGCATTTTTTCTAATCTGAGCTACATTTCAATCTACTTTAGCTATGTGTCTTCCAAAATGGGAAAAGTCACATTATTTAAAATTGAGAGTTAATGGTACATATAACAACAAAGGCATTTGCTAAATACATTTAACATAACAATAGTAATAGCAGAATGCTTTGAAAACATAGGGAAATAGTTTACGTCCATAAAAGCTCTAGGTGAGGAGAATGAGTGATGGAGTTAAGAGTGATAGACAATAAATAATTCCCATTCAGTCCCTTTCTGTTCATATGTTGACAACTTCCGAAAGCCTACATCTGATAAGAAATAAATAAGATCATGATCAGCAGCAGCTAAAGAACGGTATTATTCTTACTTATTATCTTCAAGGAAATGGAACATCAGTATTCCAATTGGTCTGTAATTTTAACTGAATTATATTTGATGCCAGAATGGAAGGTAACATTTGTGTAAAATCTTCTCCGGGTCAAAGACACCCTGGGTCAAGATTTTGAAAGACAAAGTCCAAAAATTATTAAGCAGAGACCCTCTTGCCAGATTTTGCGCCCGTTTCTGTTGCATGAGCATCCTGAGACTGATGTCCATGTAGAGAGGATTTCTCTTTAGAATATCAGAATATAAGAACAGCCACTGCTGAAGGCTAACTCTAATTTAGACTGACCAAGGTCCTCCTCCCTAATCCAAGCCTACATTACAAGGACTGTGAATTTTTACAAGGAGTTACTGTGATGTGAAAACCTGAAAGCCTGTTTCAAAATGGCTAGTTCAAAAAGAGTCGGTTGATGTTTATGAGGCATTGAAAATACTTTGTACGAATAAAAAAAAAAAGAAGAAATATTAAGATGAAATCCAGATGAGGATGAAAAGAACAGGGAGAAATCAGATCAAATATTTTGATAGAAAAACAAAATTACAAACCAAAGGGTGTGGGAATGACAGGGGTAGAAATCCAAACAGAGAAATAGGAGACTTAAAATAAATTGATACAATCAGGGAAAAATAAACTAAATTGTTGGGCCAACTAGAAATAAAGTACTAAAATTGGAACCATGTGTGTGACAAAGGAATGGATGACACATGAAGCATTACTGAAGAAATTCAGCTTACTCCTGAGGATGCTAAAGTGTTCATGAGATACACGTAGAGGGAACCCACATCAGCACAGTGAAGATAAAAAATGGGGCAAGAGTCTGCCATTTAAATGGAGTATTTAGTAGCTCTAGAAATGTAGGGACCAGCTCACTAAAATATAATCAGTCATTTGGTCCCGGGTCACTGCAGAGGATGATGAAAGGGAGAATGCGCAAGGGTCCCTGGACAGAAAGAAAGGAAAGACTGATGGTCAATGAAACCACAATTACGTGAAATTTCACCATCTCTTCAAAATTAATTGTTGGGCCTCTGAGGCACAGAATAGTAAAGACGGGAATGATGGGCAGAGCAATTGACTATTTCCTGAACCAAGATGTCGCGTATTTGAATTCTCGTCTGTCTCTACCCAGTCTTAACCAATAGCCAAGATAACTTTTTTTTTGTATTTAAGATTAAAAAAAATGAACTCATGTTCTAAGGTGAAGTTATAGGAGTTGGGATGACCTACAAAGGAATAAAACTTGAATAGTCTCATTTTCTTCAGAGGAGGCAACAGGAAAAACAAGAGTAAATAATTTTTGTAATTATGAGGGGATTTCACTCTTCATGAAAGGAACAAATGATAAAGAGTTGGCAAAATTCTGTTATTAAGAACCATTACTCATTCTCTTCAGCGAGTGATCTAATGGTCTACCCCTCATTTCTCCCCGGGGAAACTTGGGGAGCATGCCCGTGACAGACAACCTGGGGAACGGGGTGGAAATTGAACACCAGGCTTCCTTTGGATGTCACAATTTATCTCCAACTGTAAAATGTAAAAAATCTTTGAGAAACCACTCTTAAACATGCAAAATTTTATTGCATAGCTAGGTATCCCAACACATATCCTTCCACTGACCATATTGTAGAATACTTGTACCTCTTGTTATCATGCCAACCGCTCAGAAAATCAGGGAAATTTACCTCAGACAAAATGCCATTTGATGGCTGTTATCTAATCGATTGGTCCTCTCAGGATATTTGGGGCAAGTTAAGAAGTCATCCCATGCACTCATCACCATATTGTGGCCGAGGGTCACTGAAAGTAAACAGGAATGCAGATGAGGCCAAGTCCTGATAATGAAAGTAAGACCTCCCTTAATGAGGGACACTCCCCCGATCCCCGCATCACGTTGTACTTCCTACCTTACATGCATGATCTATCATACTTACGACAGTCTTGTAGAGAAGTTTTCCTTTTTCTTTACTTTGCAAATGACAAAAGTGAGATTCAAAGAGGTGAAAAAAATTGACTCAAAGCTGAAATGTAAGTCTACTTTTCTCTGCAGAACAGTGATGAATCTTGCTGCCAGGTTGGAGACAGGCAATAATGCCGACTTAAAATCACAATTCATATTGTGGGTTTTTTTTAAGTTTCTTTATTTACTTTTGAGAGAGAGAGCGAGAGAGGGGTGAGAAGGGGCAGAGAGAGAGGGAGAGAGAGAGAATCCTAAGCAGGCTCTGCACTGTCAGCACAGAGCCCAATATGGGGAAGAACTCACAAACCGTGAGATCAAGACCTGAGCCAAAACCAAGAGTCAGACGTTTAACCAACCGAGCCATCTGGGTGGCCCACAAATTCACATTGTTTTTAAAAAGCATTCCTATTGCAGGAAATATAAAACTTGTCTATGACTTCTGATACTTAAACATAACATTTTGAGGGGAGAGTGGACACCTATGATCAACTAGTTTAAAAGCTCAAGTGAGGGGTGCCCGGGTGGCTTAGTCGGTTAAGAATCTGACTTTGGCCCAGGTCATGTTCTCAGGGTTCATGGGTTCAAGCCCCGTGTTGGGCTCTGTGCTGACTGCTCAGAGCCTGGAGCCTGCTTTGGATTCTCTCTCTCTCTCTCTCTCTCTCTCTCTCTCTCTTTCTTTCTCTGCCCTCCCCCTGCTCATGCTTTGTCTCTCTCTCAAAAATAAATAAACATTAAAAAAATTTAAAAGCTGAAGTGATTCACTAGTAAGGTGGGAAACAGCTTCAAAAAAAAAAGTTATTCATGATTAGTAAACTCAAGTTCTTGTGTTCACTACCTGAATTCATTTGCAACTTCCTGATGGATTATCGGGATAGTTCCTATCTTTGCCTCTCAGTGGTAACCAGGAAATGTTACAGTGTCCGAAGGGGTTATCAACAAGAGTTGCTGAAATAAACTAACATATGAGATCAAAATTCCCAGCTTCTTTCTTCCTCTTTCCTTCTCTCTTTACTCCCTGCATCCATTCTTATGTGGAAGTTGGAATGCTGTCCTCATTCTTAAACCGATTAGACATTGATTTTTAAAAAAAGAATATTTCCTATTAAGACCTAGAGAAAAAAAAAACAAAAACAAGACAACATGAAAGAAAACAGAATATAAAACTCTGTCTCCTAGAGTCCCAACAATTCCATTTTATTGCTTAAATTTATTCTACACTTGAGCTAGTTTCCTGAAAGCCATACCTGTTCCATACTCTTGCTCTGCCCCATTAAAAGCACGGTTGTCTGCGTCTCATCAGGGAGGTGCTGCCCTTTGGTGGCGGGTGATGTAATCCTTGGTGTGCATTGCACACATCTGTGGAAGGCTTTGGCAGTCCCGGTGGTGAACGTCTCTAACATATCAGATCAGCATGTGAAGCAGTAGAAGGCAATTGCTGGGAAAGTGTCTGTAGTTGGCAAATATTTTAATGATGCATGTGGTCAAATTGGAGCCATTTGGTCTTTCATCTACCCTCAATACCCCAAAGTTCTAATGATAGATAAGCCCTTTATTTTTCTTGAGCTGAAACACAGAATACAAGAAGATATCTGCTAAATAAGGGGCTCATTTTACATAGATGCTGAAAGGAAAAAGACATAAAGCCAATTTGGGCTGTAACCACATTTTCAGCTCTGCTTAAAATGGAACAGAGCACATGGATGTGACAGGAGTGAGCAGAATCATACATACTCCATGCGGACCATAAGATCTTGAACTTTCACCAACAGCTTAAAAGATTAATTTACTTAATTTACAGTGTGCACAGCTGCTATTCCAGAATAAATGGGCTCCTTAAGAAAAATCAAGTACCGGGTTGATTAGAATATTTATATAAAGCTAAAATGAAGTGTTTCTGGGGCACCTCAGTGGCTCAGTAAGTTGAGTGTCCGACTCTCAATCTCAGCTCAGGTCTTAATCTCATGGTCGTGAGTTCAGGCCCATGTTGGGCTCCATGCTGAGTGTAGAGCCTACTAAAAAAAATAAAGTAAATAAAACGGAAGGTTTTTGACTATGATGCAGGTGGCTTGGGGCATTTGTGAAGAACCACATAATCTCTTCTATATGGCTGTCTGTCTACTGCAGGTAAGATCTCTTGCCTTCATAGGTAACCACTTATTTCTGACAAGGTGTTTAATAAGCAGAGGAACAAAGGAGATGTTCCAATCTTATGTAAGGATATTTAAGTGTTGTTGTTTAGAAATTATTTGCATGTTTTTAAACATAAAAAGAACTGCTAAATTAGTGATAATTCTCTGATGAAAATAGAGTAAACTCACTGCATTTTCAGTGAGATCGGTGTCCAATTTTGGAAATGTGTGTGCTATAATGTTATCCTTTTATTTATGGTACCCAAGAGAGGAAAGACCATAGCTGGTATACTCACAAAAAAGCTCACAATTTCCATCCACACAATTCCTTCTCAGCCCACAAGTTGAAAACAGAAGTTAATTAGTTTCACAAAACAAAAATGATAGGACAGATTTTTGATTGCTGTATCAGACTTGAAAGAATTATCATCTTTTCATATATATATGTGATATATATTTCTCTCTGTTAGCAACTATCCCTGATAGAAGCCATATAAACATAAATTATTGGATAATCTAACATAAAGATCTTTCTGTTTTCTTCTTAAGTATCTGTATAATAAAGATGCATTTATTGTCATTGTTATCACTTTCTTAGGCATTCACACAAGGGCAACAAAAAGTAGAGTCAGTATCATACTGAAAGGAAACATACAATCCTCATATGTCCCCAACTAATATCTCAGTGAAGTTGGATTTAATACATGGCAGTTCATGGTTAAGAATGTAGGTCTTGGGAGTTCAACCGCCTTGGTTCAAATCCCAGCAGGTTCTCCTACTAATGTTAAATTAATTAAACGAGGAACCCATTAGACTAAGGTGGTTCTAATGCCTGCCAACCAAACTAAAACCTAAATCTGTAAGTGTCTCAAGGTTAAAAAATGGAAACCTATGGATAACCAAACACAAACAACTAGTTGGTTTTTCATTTCGATAAGGCAACTGCTTAAGTGATAGCCGATCAGATAATTTATCAAATATCTGGCATTATTGATGAGGCATCTCTAGAGCATTATTTTCCAAACTTTTGCCACAAAAATCAGCTAGATACTCGTGAGTTCAAGCCTCACCTCAGGCTTCTGTGCCGATAGCTTGGGGCCTGGAACCTCTTGGGATTCTATCTCCCTCTCTGTCTCTCTCTCTCTCTCTGCCCCTCCCCCAGTCACACTCTCCTTCTGTCTCTCAAAAAAATGGATAGAGGTTAAAAAAAATTAAATATAGATTCCAGGGACTCCTGGGTGGCTCAGTCAGTTAAGCATGTAACTCTTTTTTTTTTTTTTTTTTAGCATGTAATTCTTAATCTCATCTCAGGTCTTGATCTAGGGTCCTGAGCTCAACACCCTCATTGGGCTCCACTGTGCATGTGAAGCCCACTTAAAAAATATATATATATATACACACACACATATCCCAGCCACTCCTCTAAAATGTCTGATCAGGCAGGTTTCAGATAAAGCATCCATTTTTTTTTTTTTAAAGGGATACAGATCATTCTTATTTTGCTAGGGGTAGTCTGAAAAAAAATAGCATCCCAAACTATTTGATAGCAATATGTTACATAGCTGAATGTTTTTTGAAGAAAAAAATACATGTAAAACATATTGTTTGTTTGGAGGGGGGAATGCAAATTCTTTAAATTACGATCTCTGTTAAAAATGAACTTAAGATTCTATTTGGTACTTTAGCTTTTGTCAGATGCCTTTGCTTGCATGATTCCAAGTGGGATGACTAGATAATTGTTTTGACTTTGCCACACGATTTTCCCTCACAACCACCCCTTAAAGTTTGTTTGTTTGTTTATTTATTTATTTATTTATTTATTATTTTTTTTGAAGGAGAGAGAGACAGAGCATGAGCGGGGGAGGAGCAGAGAGAGAGGGAGACATAGATTTGAAGCAGGCAGGCTCTCAGCTGTCAGCACAGAGCCCAATGCGGGGCTCGAACTCACGAACTGTGAGATCGTGACCTGAGCCGAAGTCGGATACTTAACCGACTGAGCCACCCAGGAGCCCCAACCCCTTAAAGTTTGATGCAAAGCCTGTGAAAACAAATACTAGCTTTGTCTTCGTTTTTAAATCTTGTGAAATACAGTTATTTTTCTATGAGAAGAAAACAGATTTCAAAACAAAATCTAGGGAAGCCTGTGTGGCTCAGTCGATTAAGCTTCAGACTCTTGATTTTGGCTCAGGTCATGATCCCGGGGTCTTGGGATGGAGGCCAAAGCCCAGCGTAAGGCTCTATGCTGACAGCACAAAGCCTGCTTGGGATTCTCGCTCTCCTTCTCTCTCTGCCCCTCTCCCCACTCTTTCTCAGAATAAAGAAACTTTCAGAAGCCCCCAAATCTATAGCTTGTACGGCAGAGAGTGCGTGACTCAGTATGCTTCTTTTGAAAGAAGGATGAGGCCAATTTCAAAGCTTTATAGCTGTTGATAATTAATTGTTGATTGATTCTAAATCTGAGCATTTTTTTTCTATTGGTATCATTACAAAGAGTCAGAATAGATACTTGATATATATGCTATCATTTAAAAGTATTTAACCAAAATTCAATAAATGTTGAAAATTAAATAAATGTTTTCTGGGACACTGAAAAAAAAATTTTAAATATGTGGAGATTAGTCCTACAGGATGCCAAAATGTATTGCATAACTGTAGCAATTAAAACTGCATGGTAGAGACCTCCATTGCCATGGTGTGGCCAGGAGCTGCCTTGTCCGGAGCTGGGGCTTTAGACTTGGCCTCCTATGAGGTGCCTGGCACCCAGTTTCCAGATGCCGATGGGAAAGAGCTCTTGGACAAGATGAACAAACATTACTTCTGACACAGCCTGGCCCTGTTAAGGGTGTCCCATTGAAGAAAAGCCCTCTGATCTGGGTTATCTCTAGCCTCTGGAACTACCTTACTCTGCACCAGCTTTTACTACCCGACTGAGTGAGGGCGACCCCAGCACCTGGACTTTGGCCCCTGTGGGAGGGAGCCTGCTAATCTCTGGCTGACTTGCCTTGCCTCTTAGAGCTTTCTTATAGTTAATTTCTGAGTACTTTTTTGAGAGTTGGAGCAGGAAGGGCATTAAAAGAGAAAGGCAAAACAAACAAAAAAACCCAAAAAACTGTGTGATAGAAACACTACAAAACGGAATGGAAAATTAAAAATAACATGAGAGGGGCCTGGGTGGCTCTGTCAGCTAAGCCACTGGCTCTTGATTTCAGCTCAGGGATGCAAGAGATTGAGCCCCTTGTAGGGCTCTGTGCTGACAGCGTAGAGCCTGCTTGGGATTCTCTCTCTCTGTCTCTCTCCCAAGTCTTTCTCTCTCTCTCTCTCTCTCTCTCTCTCTCTCTGTCTCCAAAAATAAATAAATAAGCATTGAAAAAATAAAAATACGATAAAGGTGGCATTGCACATTGGTAGCGATGAGTTTTGGCCAGATCAAAGCTTTAATTTTAAAAAGTAAATCAACAGAACTCTAAGAGAAAACATTCAAAAATCATTCAAAATGTAATGAAAGATGCAGAAAATGTGAAAGAAATTATTAAAAAATTCAAATACATAAAAAATCTGCATAGCATTTCAAAACAGACCTTAAAAAGTAAGACATTGACACATTGGGGAATATTTGAAATTATGTTATAATTTGTTGATTTCTTACGTTCAGTTAATGAGAAAATTATCAGCAAGTCAACAAATGGGCAAAAAACCAGGACATTTCTTAGTAAAGGAAAAGCAGATATCTTTCAAACACATGAAAAGATACTTTCATTCATAAGAACAGCAGATTTAAACTATGATCAAACCTTGCATTTTAACCCACTGGGTTGGAAAAGATAAAAAAAAGCTGATAATGTACTTACTGCATTGGCAAATGTAAGAAAAAAACAACAGGCACACTAAGTGTAAATTGTTACAGCCTTTAGGGAGTTCAATTTTGCCATATCCGTCAAATTTAAAATGTGCACCTGTTTCAGGATTCCATTTCTCAGAATTCAGCGTAGAGATGTTCTCTGCCGTGAGCTCAATATATGCAAAGATATTCATTGCAGCCTTGTTTGCAAGAGTCAAAAAGTGACTACAAGCTAAATGGCCTTCAATAGGGAAAAGTTAAAAAAATGAGTCCATCTGCAAAAGGAAATAGTATGTAACTCTTGAAAATGACAAGTCCTCTCTGTATGATTCTATGGTTTCCATTACATACTAATTTAAATATTTATGCATAAAACATATATGCATATATAACATATATGCATATGAAAACACACATATGTACACACACACGTTAACAATTATATTTCTAGCCTAGCTCTCCAAAGACATTTAAAAAAAGTCAAGAACTACACTTAGTAGTGCTTGTGGTACTACTGTGTACTTCAGCCTGGTGATTAAGGTTAGTATCAGCAGCGATAAGTCATGTGATAAATATGTCCCCTTGTTTTGAGATGATGAGTATGGCACCTTACCTTTTTCCCAAAAGACAATAATCCCAGGAAAATCATGGGAAAAACATGAAACGAATCCAAATTGAATCCATTCTACAAAATCTGACCCATACTTTTCACACCTGTCAAGATTATTTAAAAAAAACAGCCTGAGAAATTGTCATAGTCAAATAGAACCAAAGGAGGCATGATGCTTAAACGTAATGTGGCATCCTAGATGGAATCTTGGAGTAGAAAAAGGATACAGGTAAAACCAGAGAAATCCAAATAAAGTATAAAGTTTATTGAATAGTAATGTCAACATTGACTTGTTGTTAATTGTGACAAGTGAACCATACAAATTTAAGATGTTAATAAAGGGAGAATTCTGAATCTGGAATATATAGGAGCTCCCAGCACTATATTTACAAATTTCTTTGTAAATCTAAAACTATTCTAAAATGTAAAGTTTATTAAGAAAAAAAATGTTATGTAAAGTGTAACAATGTTTTGTTTTAAGTTGGCTAGTCTATGGTGCTCAGTTGTTTTTGACTAAACACCAATCTAGATGTCTCTGTGAAGATATTTTTTATATGTGATTAACATTTAGGTCAGTAGACTGAGTAAAGCAGATTACCCTCCATACTGTGGGTGACCCTCATCCAATCAGTTAAGGAAGACTTAAAAGAAAATCCTGAAGTCTTCTAAACAGGAAGGAATTCTGTGTCCTTTAGATCATTTTCAACTTAAGACTGCAACATTAATTCTTGCCAGAATTTCTTAGCCTCCTGGTCCACCCTTCAGATTTCAGACTTGTCAGCCCTGCAATCAATGACTCAATTCCTTAAAATAAATCACCTCTCTGTGCACATGCTCTCTCACTGCGTCTCTAAATATATATATGATTTGTCTGGAGAACAGAGAACAGGTATGGTGACGTACTTACTTTTTAATATATATTTTTATATTACATTAAATATAATATATTTTAATATGCATTAAATATATAACATATATTTATGTATACAATATATTATATATTTAATATATAGTATAGTACATTCACTTTTATTTATTTTCAATTTTTAATAAACACGGGCCTCAACTATTCAAAAATAAACTAATGAGAAAAAAAGGAAAAGAAAAATTGATTATGCATGTGAGGTTTGATCACTGATATTTAAAATTACCTTTATAAATTATCTAATTTGATTCCCACAGTAATTCTTCTTGGCCTATAGAGTTAATATTATTATTTATATTTGACCTAATTAAGAAATAGAGGCAGAAACCCAAAGGCTCATGGGAAGAAAGTAGTGAACCGAGAGGTGTCTGACCCTGGGTGCAGTGTTAGTTACATTACAACAGGCTCCCTAATGAGCCCTGGGACTGTTAATGAAAGAAAGGAACATCTGCTTTAATTTGAGGGACCTAGGTAAACCAAGATAGTGGCAGAAAAATGGAGAATGTGAAATCACAGGCATTTAACCAGGAGCTCAGTGATTGACTCTTAACTCTTCCCTAGAAGGGTAATGCCCCTAGCATATGTCAGCTACATTTCTAAGATAGCGCATCCACAGATCAGGGGATCTGTGTAGTCCTTGCCCATCAGGAGACTTTATTTTATCCCAGAATTCTGGAGCACAAAGGAAAGGAATTGGAGACTGCAAGAGCAAGGCGGGGTCTGCTGGAATGACAAAATCAGATCCTCAGACGTTCTTATGCCCACAGAAAAGCACTGACAAAATGTTACCAGTTTATAGTCTGTGCCATGACAAATATGTACACAGATTTAAAGATCAAAGGTGACTCACGGGAGTTCCCAAGGAGCTGGCGCAGGAAATAGGAGAGATTTTGAATTATGCTAACATACTCGAGGATATTGAAGTCACTGAAAGGAGAAACAAGGAAAGTAAGCATGATAATAATTTAGAAATGATACTGACCACAGTTGTTTCTTTTTTCCAAAGTATATATGGCAATTCACATCAAAGGTGAGATAAATACACTACCAGCTTGTGCTTATCGCCAAAGGAGAATTAGGGTCAGTTGAAAATTTTAAACGCTCTACCAGTTTTTCTGTTTAACTAGATAGTGGGTGGCTTTGGATCAAGAATTGTTATGAAATAAAGTAAATGTAAGCCTCAGGACTTGCAACAGTGTTTACATGTCTTTCTGTTTTCGAAAACCTTTGCAAAAATAGTATTTCTTAAATTACTTTTTCTTAAGAAAAGACTGATAAAAATTATGTAAGTTCCATAAAACCTGCATTTATCTCTTAAGTTGGAGAAAGCGATCTATAGTGTGTAAGGGGTCCTTAATGACTCTCACACACACAAAGGGAGGCCCCAGGCCATGGACAGTGCAAAGCTGAACTAGTTTGCAGAATAAGACCTGAGATGTGTGTTTCCCAGGGAAGCCTCGATGTAGCAAATCAGAAAGTGCAAAATATTTAGAGGGAGAAGGAAGGAAGCCCAATGGTAATGTATAGTCCCTCAAATACCCCAAATCCTGAGTGGAGTCTGTGAGACCCACAGGTGCCTTGAGTAGGGAGTTACTGCAGTGAGAACTCACACCAAAGAGGGTTGGTTTCTGATTTTGCACTAAGGGAAAGAGGACAGCTAATTCGGTGTAAGAGAAAAGAGAGATCAACTCTTTACCGATAGCCAGAAATCCTTGTGACTGTCCTACAAGAATTAAGTGGCAAAGACAGTGTGGAAGATAGAACCATCTACCACAAAGTCCATGTCCCTCCTTCCCTGCCCCACTGACCTTAATGCGCTATGACATGAGCTGATCTCTAACAAGAGGCAACAGAGTCAAAGTCTCTCTGGAACTGGGTTGGGTTGGTTTAGTCACACTGACCACATACCAGGATGACTCAGAACTTCCTTTTTCTGTGGCACATCCCTCGCCAATTCTCCCAGAATCTCCTCTCTTCTGTCAGGAATAGAAGAAGGCTTTGTGAAGAGATGAAAAGCTCAGGCGAGAGACATACTTTCCAGAAGCAAGGATCTTTCGGTATTTGGGGAAAAAGTGGTTCGTTTGTCCTACAGTAATAAGAATGAAAAAAGAATACAGGTGTTTTCTACTATTATTTTTCTTCTGTATGTCTTTGATGGACATGGCTACTTTCTATTGAATTGAAGCCAATTAAGTTAAACATTCAGAGTTAACCACATTTAACAAGTACTTAGTTTGATGCACATTTATTTGAACACCCAGTGTATATAAGACACTGAAGATTTAAAGGAACAGGATGCAATCTTTACCTGTTAGAAAGGTATAATACATCATCATAGCTCTTTGTCAACAATTGCATTTCAATATAAAACTGGAGGCAAAAATAAGCATGATTAAAAGCAATAGTGTTTGAGGTTGAAAAGAGATACATTAAGAAAAATATTACTTATATTATTTTCAAAACCCATACTTTGAAAAAAGCTCAAACTCATCCATCTTGGGAAACATTTATCTTCCTAATAAGAGGGAAATTTATGAACGTTAGCTATTTTAGAGACAAGAAATTTATCTACTAATGATGAGGGCCAATGTAATAAGTCTACTTTATCCTGGCAATCCAAGGGGATTATTTTTTCCAGTGTGTTCTAAGCTATTTTTATAGGAGGATTACTATTTGTGATAATTATTTAAGCAGTTCTTTTCCCTGCCCCCTATGTCATGCGTTGTGTTAGGCATGGTGTTGTAGAGACAACAGGGATCAAAAGCAAACACTGTCGTTGGTGAACCTTCCCCCTCCCCCCACCTACCAAATATTTGCCTATAGCAATCTATTGTAAGAACGAGATGGAGCATGATGGCCTTTGTCCATCCTGCCTGCTGAGTAGCCGGCTATGGGTGCCAGGAGCCACTCTCTCTCTCCCCAGGAATAGCTCTCAGAAAATGTTGGATGAATTGTAAAAAATAAACACTCTGGCTTTCTCTTCCCAGGGGGAGCTCGGAAGTATGCTCTGCACTGTTCCCTCCACAGAGAGACTGAAGTATGAACACTTTTTCAGCATCTATCCTTACCTATGTCGCTTGTCCACTTTCCCACTTATGGCTCCAGGCAGCACCGTAAACTCAAATTCTTGTCTCAAGGCCTCTTTCTGGAGGAGTCCAGTCTAAAATAAATACAAAATCACCACTCTTATCCTTTACCAGGTAGTGAAGAAGGGGGCAGTTATAAAGTGGGGAAAGATACAAAGAAAGCATAGAGGTCAGTTCAAAGGCCACTTCTGGACAAAGTTAATGGTAACATAGAGTAACATGGTAGCTAAGGAGAAGGCGAAGAAATGGATGGGTCTGAAAAATCCTAACTTTTGAAATCAAGAGGAATTGATCACGGATGAGCACAGACCTGTGCTGTTTCGCACAGGCTGAGATGGATTTGAATGGAAATACTTGGTCTCATTTTAGCTTGATGATATTATGTTGGAATATACTAGATTTGTTGTCAGAATGGACATAGATCTTTAGATTCTTTCCCTTCATCTACCGCTTAGGATCTTTAGATGTTCAAGTATGACGCCCAAATACACACGTAAAGCCAATTTGTCTGAACACAGAAATAATTGCACTTCACTTTTCCTGAATTTAATTACATGATTTAATATTATATGAACATTTAACACCAAGTCTGACACATAGTCCGGCTGTGTTTATTTTTCATTTTTTTTAGATTCTTTTTTGTTAAAATTTTTTTTAATGTTTTTATTTATTTTTGAGAGAGAGAGAGACAGAGCATGAGCAGGGGAGGGGCAGAGAGAGAGGGAGACACAGAATCCGAAGCAGGCTCCAGGCTCCGAGCTGTCAGCACGGAGCCCCATGCGGGGCTGGAACTCACAGACCGCGAGATCATGACCTGAGCCAAAGTCAGACGCTCAACCGACTGAGTCGCCCTGGCGCCCCTAGATTTTTTTTTTTGTGAAGTAATTAAGACCCAAGAAATTGAGCACAGGGTTCTCCTGTACCTTTCACCCAGATTGCTCCAAATATAAAATTTGCATTGTCAAAACTAGGACTTGAAAACAGTAAAGGCCCTTGACTAAACTGTACACTTTGCTTGGATATCAACAGATTTTACAGGGACTCATCATACAGTTTTAATAAATGTTAGATGAAGTCATAACATCAAAGCTTCTGTTCTGTTGTTTTCCTTTTGCTTTGCTGTAATAGTAAGAGTGACTTCCTAAAGAATAAGACGGACACGGGGCACCTGGGTGGTGCAGTCGGTTAAGCGTCCGACTTCAGCCAGGTCACGATCTCGCGGTCCGTGGGTTCGAGCCCCGCGTCAGGCTCTGGGCTGATGGCTCAGAGCCTGGAGCCTGTTTCCGATTCTGTGTCTCCCTCTCTCTCTGCCCCTCCCCCGTTCATGCTCTGTCTCTCTCTGTCCCAAAAAAAATAAATAAACTTTGAAAAAAAAAATTAAAAAAAAAAAAAAAGGAATAAGACGGACATGAGCCAAAGATATTGTTCAGTCGTTCCCTGCATGAGAGTATGTGATGGAAGTAAGGGGGAAGGGGGCACTGGGGAACTGGGGACATGAAGTGAGATATGCCAGTGAGACATTTGCTTACTTTGTAATTAAGAAAGATTTTTTTTCTTTACATTTTTGAAGAAAGGCCTATAATTTCAAATTGCAATAATATACTGTCCCTGCTCTTTTAGAATTTATAATCTAGTCTAGACAATGCACACAAGGCGGTCAAGATGGCTTCATATACGATCGACCAGCCAGCCAGAGCCACTCAGACATTTCCTAATAGTATGATTTAGTGAAAAAAAATTTATTTCAAGTTTTTATAACATGGAAAATAACTGATTTTTTTCCAACCACAGGACTTGATCTTGACTAATGTGTAAGGAAGTGCATTTCTGAGTGATGTTGTTTATTTATGTAATTCCTTTGAGGCTATACAGCTTTATTATGACATTAATTTGGTGGATTTACACATAGAGTGACATGACATTAGTTCATAAAAAGTCACAGCTTTTATCTCAAAAGAACTCTTGCCTAATGTTTGAATGGAAATACAGGAATTCCCTTAAG
The DNA here is from genome assembly GCF_027475565.1 of Acinonyx jubatus. NCBI lineage: Eukaryota > Metazoa > Chordata > Mammalia > Carnivora > Felidae > Acinonyx > Acinonyx jubatus. The sequence goes on along the minus strand of NC_069386.1, from coordinate 128,108,301 downwards.
TCTAGACCTTGAAGTCTACATTCTTTGCTTCCAGCCCTAAATTAAACTCTTTCCTTTTTATATGGCTTGTTTCTTTATTTCTTTCTAGTATTTTTGGATAATTAGATTCCTATGAAGTAACATTGGGATCAGAGCTCTTTAATTTGCAATAAGTAAAAACAAACCACACGGTATATCTCATGCTTTCTCAAAGAAAAGAGTTCATGTAATTTCCCAGAAATTTGGGGAGACAACTATTATATGCTATTTCTCTCATTTTTTATAAGTTAGAGTTTATTTTTACATAGTCATTAGTCGTGACAATGATTGTTAGATTCTAAAGGCAGATGATATTTCTTCCTTTTATAATTGCTTATTTTGTTCCACAGAGCTTTTGACATCTGCATACTTGAGTTTCTTTTGTCTCCATGTAAGACCCATTCAAACCAACATTTCATGAAAGTAGCATAAGGTGTGATTTGTTTAGGAAGATATTGGCCCTTTGTCATTCATTTCACCCTGACACTTTCCTAAGTGGTAGAGAAATTAGTTTATTTAACCAATATGTGTATATGTGAGGGAACAATTGGTCCCTTGCTTGAATAGGACTTTGGGGACACATACACAATGTACCTCACTGGGTCTTAACCCAGACCTCTGCCCTTGGTTTAATTAGGTCATTTTAACCACTCATAGGCTTATCCAGAAAAACAAAGAGCCAGCCAACAAATCACGTTGCTATCCATTCAAACTGAATTCATCAACAGCAGCTTCTCAGCTCATGGAGGGGACTGTGCTCACAAAATTATCAATTTTGTATAGTTTCCAGCATGAAACTCAATAATTCAATATAATCATCTGTTTCAAGAAACTTCATGTAATAATAGACAAGGAAGATAGAACTAACTTGATGATTGGAAACAACTCATAACTGCCAACAGCCCAACCAAATGCTAGTAAAGGAAGAGTGGGGTTGGTGGAGGCAAAGCAAAGCCAAAAAGAAAAACGAGAAAAAAGAGCTCTGCATTTTTAGGTAGAGACTGACGGGCTGATCCTAAGGCCCACTTTTTTTCTTTTCCTTTTTTTTTTTTTTTTAACGTTTATTTTATTTTTTGAGACAGAGAGAGACAGAGCATGAACAGGGGAGGGTCAGAGAGAGGGAGACACAGAATCCGAAACAGGCTCCAGGCTCCGAGCCATCAGCACAGAGCCCGACGCGGGGCTCGAACTCACAGACCATGAGATCATGACCTGAGCCGAAGTCGGCCACTTAACCGACTGAGTCGCCCAGGCGCCCCTCCTTTTTTTTTTAAACAAGGCTTGAGAGAAGCTTGATTAAGATAGATGCAGAGTTCCCAAAACCTCAAAGCATTTCAGGAGATCCTATAAGAAATAACTTGGAGATGTCATTAATGCTGACATTTAATTGCATTTCAATTTATTTCACACTTTCTAGACTTGAAGGATTTATAATTTAAGTCTCTTATCTCAGGGAAGAATGCATAATTTGTTTCAATTGTCTGTTGTTTCAATTAGCCTCTGGTGATCATTTCATATTGAAAGGGTTCATTTTGGGAAGATTTGTTTCTGCCTCCTGAACAAAAGGCGGAAAAAGCAGAAGCAGCTGAGATTCCCTACAGCTACTCATCCTCCCGGGGACCACACTGAGCAGAGCTGTCTTTTGTGGATAGGATTACTTGATGGAAACATATTTTTTTAATTCACTGTCTTATTACAGAATTATTCAGTGTGGGACTGACGTGGGAAGCCTGGATCCGTTCTCCCCTCCCTGTTACTGCCTTTGCTTTTTATTCATGGAAATTGTAGGAGAGTTAATGAGCTTTGGAACTATAATCATGAAGAAAAAAAATTCTCATTGTGTCCTTGTTGATTCCAAGAATATTCCATTATTTTTTTTTAGTACCATTGCCACAGAGTTTTCTACTTTCTATTGAGTCCAATTAATTGATTTTTTTTTACTCTTAATAATAAGACATTGGAACATAGTCACAATTGTAAACCAACAGCTTCTTTCTGCTAGAACGGATGGTTGGAAAAGGAGGCAAGTTTTCTGTCTTCTGAGGCTTATTGTACTGTTGGGGAGTTAATAAACAAGGAAAACACAGATGGAAGAATAGTGGCTTCAGCAACAGTTGTGACCAGGTAAAGAACATGAATTTGGCAATGGAACTGGTCCCATGATTCAGCCACTTATTTGTCTTTGTAGCTCTTTCCATTAAAAGATGGTTCTTTTTTTCCCACCCTTGACTCTGGGCTGGCCTCATGACTTTATAGAGTAGAGTTGTATGCCATTTCTAAGCCTAGGCCTCAGGAAATCTATGTGCTTCTGGTCTCCCTCTTATATTCCTGTCACGTGATGAATACAAGACAAAGCTAGCCTCCTGGAAGATGCAAGACAGGAAGCCTAGTTGCCAGTCATGCTGGGATGGCAGCCAGCCAATCACCAGACGTGTCGATGAGCTGTGGCTGAAGCTGGAACTGCCCAGTCACGCCCAGCCAACGTCCGCAGAGATGCTGAAGGGACGAATGGACCAGATTTGTGACAGAGTTTATGCATGATAAAAAGAACTGCTCAACAGACTCATAGATGCCTGAGCTGAATAAATCTGACTATTTTAAGCCATTAAATTTTGCCTTAGTTCATTATGCAGCGATATATAACTGATGTATAAAAATGGGAGTATGGTTTCAGGCTGTCGTCTACAAACTTCCTACCAATTTAGTCATGAGTTGGGAAGGCAACTATAATTACTATCTAAAGTAACTACAGACAACATAAAAATGCTTTTAATTAAAATTCATCAATACGAAGTCTGTTTGGGGTAGCAAGACTTCTGCAGTTGACCAAAACTCCCAAAAGAGACGAGAAAACCCATAGACACTGCACATCTTGTAGACAAACGTTTCACGTCAATTACATAGACGGTCTGACTGCCTTCACTGCCCTAGTGCATTCATTCATTTACAAAACACCTAGGTTTGGGGTTCTGTGATTATTTGTAAAGATACAAAGTAGCATTGGATCCTGAAATAAGAGTTCAGATTCTGTTGGAGGAAAAAAAAAATCATGCAACAGTGCATGGTACAATGAAGTAAATGCTAAAACACAATAAATACCACAAACTGCCCCCTGAAGAAAGTAGCAGCTATAAAGTGGCAAGTGGTGCAATAAGACAGTGTAAGGAGGTCCAAAAATGCTAAGCTAAAGAGACAGATGCGAAAGTGTGGAAGACAAAATTTATCTCCACATTAGGGTGGTGATTGTACTCAGGTTATGGCAATAGAGGCGATTTTCATCAGTGAGGACCACTTCAGAGAAAAGGAATGAGGCTTGGGGTTTTATAAAGGAAAGTAAACAAAAAGCTTAACACTGAGTTTCATGGGAGTCACGAGGAAGGGTAGAGGTGGGTCTCATCTGTGAGTTTTATAGGAGTCACTGAGGAAGAACAGTGCTGCTAATGGGGCAGCAGAGCCAACCTTTGTAATTAGCAACAAAAAAACGTTGGAGAGATTTCTAGATCTGTCCTGCTTTCTAGGAACCCATGGCTCAGATAAAGGGCAACATTGTAAGGTCGGAGGGGAATTTTGGAGTAAGGATGTTGCAATGCTTATGTTACTAATTCAAATTTTGTATAGGATGCATATTTATAAATCATGTGTCATGTGTTGAGTTTTTCTCACTTTCAGTTTAAGGCTCATTTATTATTTTCTAGAAAGTGCAAATTTGTGATTCAAAAGTCAATGGCACCAACATCTCTGTGTCTCTGTAATACAACATATCTGTGATACCGACATCTCTGTAATACAATGAGATGATAGCCGTGTGGACTGCGTTGGTAACAGCCATTGTGGGTCATGGACAAAGTGGAAACAAAGTTACCTTGTTTTTGGTTCACTCCTTCCAGGGATGTAAAATCCCTTCTACATCACCTTTTGTCTCCACTCCCTTCCATGTTATTCCTTTACTCTTCTCTCTGGCCTCCCCTTCCTTCCTCTTCCCCCTTTCTCAGTATATGTTTTCCTCTTGAATCACACCACAGTTGAACCAGATCAGCCATTAGAAGCTCTAAGATAGTGCACTAATCAAGAGTTTCTTACAATGAGAGGATTGTAAGGATGAAAACTGGCTTCTGTTTAGTTTCTGGTGCCAGAACAGATCAAAATAGAGCTGGCTGATCTGCTGGCAGAAGCTCTGTCAAAGAGATAGAGTGACCACTTCAAACTGAGTGGTATTTATATAATTGTTTTTTACAAAGTGTGAGAATTTATTCATATACACACATATGTATACATATATTATGTGTACACATTCACAATACTAACACAGACACATGCATGTGCTACCACATTCATCTATTTTCTGTCTTTTTTTTTAAGTTTATTTGAGAGAGAGAGAGAGAGAGCACAAGTCGGGGAGGAGTAGAGAGAGAGGGACAGAGAAAGAATCCCAAGCAGGCTCCACACTGTCAGCACAGAGCCTGATGTAGGGCTTGAACTCCCAGATGGTGAGATGGTGACCTGAGCTGATATCAAGAGTCAGATGCTCCACCAACGGAGCCATCCAGGCTCCCTAACGCTCATCTATTTTCACATGTATTTTTTCTTAGTTCCACGTCTCTGACCCTGTCCTTATGTCTCCCGCTTTTGCTCTTATTTTCTAATATATTTTATTTTTCAGAGTAATTTTGAGGTTCCAGCAAAATTGAGCAGAGATACAGAAATTTGCCAGGTATTCCCTGCTTCTAAACACGCACAATTTTCCCCGTTATCAATATCCTCCACCAGCCTGATACATTAGTTACAACTGATGAATTGACATCGATACATCATTATCACCCAAACTCCATCGTTTACATTAGGCTTCGCGCTTGGTATTGTACATTCTATGTGTATATTCTATTGCCGAAGTGTAAAACACTGAAACACCAAATGCTGGTGACAATGTGGAGCAACGGAGCTCTCATTCATTGCTGGTGGGAAATGTGAAATGGCACAGGCTCTTTGGAAGACAGTCTGGCAATTTTGTAAGCATATTCTTTCTATATGATCCAGCAATGTGCTCCTTGGTATTTACCCAAAGGAGTTAAACCTTATGTCCATACAAAAACCTGCACGCAGACGTGTAGAGCAGCCTTATCTGTAATTGCCCAAACTTAGAAGCAACTAAGGTGCTCTTCAGTGGGTTAACAGATAAGTTGTGGTACAACCAAACGTTGGAATATCATTTAGCACCGAGAAGAAATGAGCTATCGAGTTATGAAAAAACATGGAGAAACCTCGAATGCATATTACTGAGTGAGAGAAACCAATCTGAAAAGACTATCTACTGGATGATTCCAACTCTATGGCATTCTGGAAAGGCAAAATTATGAAGAAAATATAAGCCGTGGGTTGCTATGGGTTGAAGGCAAAAGGGCATGGATAGGTACACATGGAAGTTTTACAGCAGTGAAAATACCCTGTATGATATTATAATGATGAATATATGTCATTATTCATTTGTCCAAACTCAGAGAATGTACAACGGAAAGAGTGGGCCCAAAGGTAAATTCTAGGTTATGATGTGTTAATGCACCCTCGGGGGACAGGATGGATGTTGATCCTGGAGAAGGAGGAGGCTCTGATAGGGGGGTCACAGAGAGTATCTGGGAAATCCCTGAACCATTCTCTCTATTTGGCTGTAAACATAAAACTGGTGTAAAAAATAAAGTCTTTGAAAGTTGTATTTGTTGTTTTTTTTTGTGACCATCTGATGTACTCTAAAGTATCATAATAATTTCTAACACGTATCAAAACCCTGCTGAACTAATTTCCTATAGTCTATATATGTAATCTAAAAGAGATGATTTTATCATCTCTTTTCCATAAAATTAGAAACTGAAGACTTGATGTTTAAGTGCCTTTCCTTGGAACACAAAACTCATTGTCATGCTAGCATACGCACAAACTTGGGTTTTCTGGCTACAGCATTCCCACTGAGGAAGAAGTCCCGAGTTTTCCACGGGGTGGTAAATCTCAGAGGCAGAAAGCCTGGGTTTCTTCATTTGTCAAGTGAGATTAATGTGAAGACATTCTTTGCACACTTTTGAGAATCAACTCTAACAGATTTAAGTCTCACATGTTAGTTTTATTTCTTTTTTGAAAATTTGGATAACACTGCTCTGTTTCATTTCCTTGGGAAATATTATAAATCTTTCATTTGTGAGGTTGTTCAGATTTTCTTCTGTTTTCCATGCAAATCCGTTCTCCAATATGGCAAAAAGAGGTTATTCTGAAATATAAATCTGATTAAAAACTTCAGAGCCTGGTGATAGCTCCCAACTCAGCTGCACTTTGGATGTATCTGGGCATTTGGAAAATATAGATTTCCTGAACTTCACCCCAATCCATTGAATTAGAAAGTCCAGACATCATGTCGAATCCCTCTACACTCGTATTGTTCTTTCTAGTCTAGCTGCTTCTCTGCATTCAAGACAAATTAATTTATTATTCTGTGTTAAGTAACAGTAAGTTGTTTTTTATTGTTTTAACCCTCTTTCTGTGGATCATCTTTTTTGAGATAAGGCAGGTCCAAATATATCTACTAAAGCTTAACGACTACTTTTATGCCTGTGAAAAAGAGACTTCCTTCTCCCCTTTTACCCACTTTCTTTAAAGTTTTACAACTTAACCATGCAGCTTTCTTCATCTTGAAAACAATTTCCAAGATCTGAGATTAAACTCAAATGTTTAAAGACAACAACACATACACAATAAATACACCATGGAGCCGATATGTTAAATCACTCAGTGTACAACAAGGAAAACAAAACTCAAGCAAGTCGGGGTGCCGGAGGTCAGGTTAGAAATTGCAAATTCACAATGACCATAAACCTTTCCAGCCTCTGGCTTCTGACCCTGCTTCAGATTGCCTCGCAGCCAATCTTCAGCTGTAATCAAATTTTGACAACGGGGAAGGGGCTGTGGGGGTGCAGAGGGAACCAAGAACAAACACAAACAAAACAAAAAAATAGAACAATAGAGACTGTATCACTCTTGTTCTGTTTTGTTTTCAAAATGTTCTAGGAGACAAGCGTATTTCTTAGTATCCTTTAGTAGTTACTTAGTATCTCTGTGCCTTAATTTTTCTCATGGATGAAAGGGGAATAGTGGTAATGATCTCTTAAGGCTGTTAACTATGCAGATCAGAAGTTTTATTCTTTATTAAACACTTACCACAGGGCCTGGATATAGTAAATGCTGTGCAAGAATTAGCTAACGTTCTTGTCATAATATTTCTTGCATTTCTGTTTTCTCTGAAGGTTAGTCAGGTTTTAATCAGAGAAGTAGACTCACTGGATATTTATTATCCTAGTGCTTCTGGGCCTCAGCTTGGGTTTGCTCTCCCCGGCTTCTTTGTATCCGTTTTCCCTTCCTAACTCCCTGCCTTGCAAACTCCAAGCTCCAGGATCAGACACGCAGACAACAGGCTTATAGAGACCGCTAAACCAGCTCCAAAAATCGCCCCAAGGCCAGATCTCTGTGGCAAATCCCTTCATAGAAATTCATAATTCAGTCTCCCCAAATTTCACCTGAAGATATAATCAGAAAAGAACACAAATGTTTGTATGCAAGGATATTTCTCACAAGATCGTTTAAAAACGCATGAAACAAATGGATTCGCACAAATGCCTAGTAACAAGGTAATTATTAAATATAAAAATGAAGTTACATTCAGTTAGCTCTTCAAAGGAAAATGAAGATGTAGTCATAGGCTAAAAACAAAAGCAAAATACTCATTTATTCTCGTATGATGTATATGTTATACTGAAGAAAATATAGAAAATATACTAGATTCTTATGTTAGAAAGATGATAGAATATTATTTTCTAAATGTTAAGTAAATAAAGTGAAAAAAATTGGGGTCTACAGGTAATTTTCATTATCTAGCTAATAACATTACATATATTAAAAATTTCTAAAATAAGCATTAATTGCTTTAATTATAAGCATAAATAAAGCATTCAAGTACTGCTAAATAAATTAAAATGGCAACAGTAGAAAGAGAAACAAGAGATTTGCATTTTACTATATAAGGCTCACATACAAAATGTTAAAAATATATATATTAAGACGTAAGTAGATGAATGATGAAATGACATGAACTGAGATTTCCAAAAAGAGAGTCAACATAATTAAATAATGATTTAAAACATCACATTGAAAATGACATAAATAATTTAAAAAATCCGTTTCCTACTGAGTCTGACATATGGCTTGTGTTCAAAAAATCATTACTGTTACTGTTTTTAGTGGATACAGAATGATAATAAATCAGTCAAAGATTTAAAAAGGGAAAAAAGATCCAATGCAATGTTATTGAGTAGGCGGTGCAAACAGAACTTTCTCAGGCACTTCTGGGAGTATAAACTTTTAAAATATTTATATACTTTGATCTAGGGATCTGGTTCTGGCCAATGATTCTATGAACATATTGAAACTATGGGTAATTACCAAAAATGTTGATAAATGTATATGTACATAGACTCGCCATACTCTTATTCATGATAGCCAGAAAATAGATAAAACATAAAAAGCTAAACACTATTAAATTAGTCACATAAATTATAGATTACACATAAAATGAACTGTCACGCAACCACTGATAAGTATGTTTATAAAATGCTTTAACTACATAGAAATGCTTATTCAATAGTATTGTATTTATAATAAAATGAGAAAGGGATCCTAACTACAGAGATGCTAAAACAAAAAAAAAGAAAAAAAATGTTCTCTAAGAAGGGTCATTTTAGACTTGTTCTTGATACCTCATGACAGTTGAAAATACACAAAAATTATTGTCTATATTAATTGGGAAATGAGAGGGTAGGGCATGTGAGGCTGTTGAAATACCATATGTGAGAATAGGAAGCCCTATTTGCAGGACCTGGAAACTCAATAAAGCAAATGAAACATCCAATCCACCACGGGGCTCATCTGTGGATAGGGTCCTCATCATAAAAGACTACGTGAGTTATGTTAAGGGGCTTGGATTTTTATCTTCCGTGTTAGGAGCAAAAGGAAGAATTTGTCCGTGGAAAATGATGACCTAAGATTTGCATTCTATAGTGGCATTTACAAAAGTCCCAATAACATCAACCAGCCAATGCTTGTTGGGAGTTCCATGCCAGACCCCTTTACCGACTGCTTTACATATAGCATCTCATTCACGCCTTGCAACTTCTGCTTTGACACAGACATACCATTTGAAAATGTTGGCATTTTAAATAGATGCTGAAGGGAATATTTTCCTTAAAGTAAGTCCACGTTCCAGAGGCATAATACATAGTGCGCAAAGGAGCTGGGGGGGGGGGGGGGTGAAGGAGCAATTTGAAATCTGAACAAATAAGCATCACTAAAACGTCACAAGGAAACAAAGTAGAGACTTTATTGGAAAGGAGTTTTGGAAACTAGGGTAACAAGAAGAACACTCTGACCATAAGATCTGCAAATGTCAGGCAGGAAGAAAATTTTTTATAGGGAGGAGTACACAAGACTAGGAATAACGTGTCGGGGGGGAGAGGGATGTCAGTGAATGTTTTACACTGATGTCAGTCAACTGTCCTGGGGGCCCTTAATGAGGGCCACATGCTGGCTCAGGGAAGTGTCAGTCATGTCTAATGTTCTGTCATGACACACGTGCATCGTGTGGTGTCCCCATGGTGCACTGAAAGTCTATGGGACTTATGATGTAGCATAGTCTACTCCCAATTCCCAAATCTTTACCTCCTCTCTATGCTCACCACCAATGCCTTTATTGACACCATGAATAACTTTTCCCCGTTACTGCAAAACCCTGTTATCTAGTCCCTGTATTGTCTGTCCGTCTCATACCTGGTCTTCGATTATTAAAAAAGATACCCGATTGTGTCACTTCTATGCTCCGCAGCTACCGTGGATACTCTACTGCTTGGGACCCGGACCCCTTTGCCTTCTGACCCAATGCTTGGCATTGATTCTTAAACAAATGGAACATGCCACCCAAACAAGGCACCTTCCTGTTTAATTCTACTATCAGTTTTTAGAAACGCTTAACCCTCAAGTATCCTCTGTCTACCTATATCTACATCTCGTTTGTCAACTGTCCACACATCATTGCTCTTGTGAAAGATACAGAGACCTCTACAGCAGGACGTGGGGGTTTTCATCCACAAAACTCCCATCTTACATGTCCATCATACCTTCGTGTGGGTTCCCATTATTGTGTAGTACCCATCCTACATTCATTACTGAAAAACTATCTGATCGATGAATGGATGGATTCTTTCTAGCTCTCTTTTTTAGTCTTGCCACAAAGTTTTGCCTCTGGGTATATGTGTCTGTGTCTTTCATCATCTCTTACACACTTAAGTTTCTACTCAGTGATTTTATAGATTCTCTTTCCAGTTCTCAACCTTGGGTCACCATTTCAGGAAGGCCTATTGGGGAAAGTATGGAGATGACTACATGTATACATTGGTGATGCTATAGCTTTCATGTTCTGTTGGGCAGCACTGCCTTAGAACGCATAAGCTCTTATGTTGATGATGTCAATTATTCAAAATCACAGGCAGCAAGTCATGGCCAACTAGTTAGGTAGACAGATGAATGGCTCATGTCAAACATACTAAAATCTTTCTTCTGCTGTAAAATTCTATCATAAATAAACAGTAGAAAGATTAAGAGGTTTTATTATCCTAAGGGGCATAAAAGATGAAATCAACATTGCATTTCTTCTTATCCCCTTGGCCAAAATAATGTCTCAGGTGTTCCCTGTATTTGAAAGAGCTAGGTTAAACCTGAGAACCACTCCTTTAAAACGTATTTATATTTCAAAAGAAGTATGGAACTAACGACTAACTAAATAGATTTTAAAATTGATAATAGCACAGAAGGAGACGTTTCATCAGTAAGCATTGTCTCCTGAAAAACTATTTCTAAGATGCAGGCTTATATACAAATAGGAATTGATAGCCTTGTCTGTACTTTGATTTGATTTGACAATTTTACAAGTGACTCTTCACGGCTTTCCATTCCAGGTGTCATAGTCTGACAACCCGGGGTTTAAAAAATCAGGGCTCTCCACAATATAAATTGTTTACAACGAGTTGAAGGTCTTGGAATAAAGCTTTCACCATTCAAAAAAGTTTGGGGAAGAATGATATAAATAGATAAAGATTTATTTCTAGAAAGCAGAGTCCATGTGCAAGGAGCTCTGGCTTATAAACCAAGGGCTCTGGGAAGCTAATTATGTGATTTCAAACACATGCTAAATATTCGCATTCTTGAAATTCTTCATTGCCTAAAGGAAATATTTGGATAAAGTTATTCCTGATGATTTTTTTTTATCATTAGCCCATTGTGACTTTGATATTAAGGGTGATCTTCAAAAAGTAGCATTTCCTAATCAGTATTTACATTATTTATTTCATGAAATCAAAGAGCATCTTAGAGCTGGAAGTCACCCTCTCACTTCAAATTTAAGGTTCAGATGACAATGACCCTCAGGTCAGGTCTCAGTCATTGGCAGAGTTAGAACCTGAGTCCTCTTCTCTAGACGCTAAGGTTCTGTTCCCTTCCACAAGCTTTACCCACCTGATTCTGACCAGCAAACTAAGATGAGAATGTTAATTTTTTGCAATGTCTTTGTTTTGTTTTGTTGTTACCATTTCCAGCTCCCATCCCATATGCAAATGATTGTGCAATAACACTTCCATAAACGCCATGTGAGTCACACTTTGTGTGTGTGTATTTGCAAATGTGTCTATTTGCCCTTTCTCATATGTGTAAATGTAGCCTATATTTGAGAGAAAAAAAAATGCATGATGAAGTCATTAGCTTCTGAAGTAGATGAGAGATGTAATCATCTCTCCAGCGATGGGGAGAAAAGAAAAAAATAACATTAATAACTAAGTGAATGTATTTCTTTACATGGGCACAATACATACAAACATATCATTAGTCAAGTTCTTATTGTATTTCTTGGAGATGAAATCAGCAAAGGAAATTTTGGTGTCATGGTCACTTGAAGCTTTGACACCTTGCTGCTTTTTTTTTTTTTTTTACTTAGCCTCGCAGTTTATGGATTGTTGCTAATGTTTGTTGGACATATGCTGAACTGCTACATTCTATTTGAGATTCAGAAAGATATGATCATTCAGGAGTGAACATGTGTTTCTGGGATCATTTCTTTGGAGCACGGTGTATAATTACCATTAGCACCTATTTAAAAGATTAGTGATTAGGTAAAGTTACCACATTTAAAGAAACATGTTCTTTCTTTTATGAGTCTTAGAAAAGGGAAGATACTAAGGTTCCGTAGAATCTATTATTACAGTCTGGCTGGTCCTATCCATTGCTGTCTCCTCAGAATTATTTCACTCAAATCAGTCAACATGAGCAGAATTTATTCATTAACGTACTGAATAACTCAACAAATATTTATTGAGCACCTTCAGCTCCTCATGCTGGGAGGAGAGTACGAAGGAAACAGATGCTTTCCCACTCCCATGGATTTATATTTTAGTAGGGGAATACATACAGCAAATAAGCAATTTCTTTAAAAAAATATAGTAGTTTAGGAGGTTGTATTAGCGTCCTCCAGTAAAATTGGCTCACATTATTGTGGAGGTTTCATAAATTCAAATGTGCCCAGCCACCAGTCTGGAGCCCCAGAGAGGAGTTCAGTCTGGGTCCAAAGGCCGTATTCTGAATTCCCTGTTGTTTGGGGGAGGTCACTCTTCAGGCTATACAGTTCTTCAACTGATTAAACGAGGCCCACCCACACCATGGAGGGTGATCTGCTTTGCTCAAGGTCCACTGATTTAAATATTAATTTCTTCCTAAAAGCATCTTTACAGAAACATCCAGAGTAGTGTTTGATCAAATATCTGGGCACTATGGCCCAACCAAGTTGACACATAAAATTCACTATTACATTGGTATTAAGTGGGATGGGGAAAAATGAAGCAGGATAAAAAGGTAAAGTGTGGAAGCAAGTGCTATTTTAACTAGGGTGATTATGGGAAGCCTCTTTAATAAAATAGCCTTTGAGCAGAGACTTTCAGAAAGAAGTCTTTCAGCTAACTAGGTGGATGATGTTGTGGGAAGAGGAAAGAGTGCATGCAAAGACCCTGAGGTGGGAATATGAATGAAGTTGAAGTGAGGGACCAGCCTGGCTATTTGGGGTAAACTCAAGGGGTGGGGTGGGGGGAGGATGGAGGGAGGAAAGGGAGAAAGTTGAAGAGTTTCAGGAGGGTAAACTTTTTCTGGCCTTATTGGCCACTCAAGAATTCTGAATTTTAGGTTCTGAGTAAGAAGTAAGTAACATGATCTGACTTGTATGAACTATAATCCGATATTGACAATATTGCTTTTTAAATTTTACCTGTGATCACCCAAGCCTGGATTTGTTTCACCCCTTGTGCCCTTGTATCAATCTGGTGCCCTTAATATAGCACTTACCATGCTTTGGTTTCTATTTTCCAAATTAGACTATAAAATCCTTTAGGGTATCCTAGTTGAATACCTACCAATTACTCCTTGTCTACAGAAATTAATGAGACTTGTTCTACATAAATAAATCTAGAGAAGGAAACAAATGTATTTTGTTTTAACTGCCTTATTAATGAAACAGCATATGTGTACCTGCAAATCTTTTTAAAACATTCAAAAACCAATGAAATGTTTTCTGGATTTAGTATTCTGACAACTTACACAAAACAAGAATTGTCCAATATGGTAAGCTCTAGGCAGGTGTATTTTCTGAGAATTTGAAATGTGGCTAGTCGGAATTGAGATACCCAAAATACCCACTGGATTCCAAAAAATAAGTAAAATAAAATAAAATAAAATAAAATAAAATAAAATAAAATAATAAAATACCCAGTAGATTCCAAAGACCTGTTGTGAAATAAAATGTAATGTAAATATTTTCTTTTTTTTAATTTATTTATTTTTTAATTTACATTCAAGTTAGTTAGCATACAGTGTAACAATGATTTCACGAGTAGATTCCTTAATGCCCCTTACCTATTTAGACCATCCCCCCCCCACAACCCCTCTAGTAGCCCTCTGTTTGTTCTACATATTTAAGAGTCTCTTATGTTTTGTCCCCCTCCCTGTTTTTATATTATTTTTGCTTCCCTTCCCTTATGTTCACTGTTTTGTCTGTTAAAGTCCTCATATGAGTGAAGTCATATGATTTTTGTCTTTCTATGACTGACTAGTTTCACTTAGCATAATACCCTCCAGTTCCATCCACGTAGTTGTAAATGGCAAGATTTCATTCTTTTTGATTGCCAAGTAATACTCCATTGTGTACATCTTCTTTATCCATTCATCCATCGAAAGACATTTGGGCTCTTTCCATACTTTGGCTATTGTTGATAGTGCTGCTATAAACATGGGGGTGCATGTGTCCCTTCGAAACAGCACACCAGTATCCTTTGGATAAGTACCTAGTAGTGCAATTGCTGGGTTGTAGGGTAGTTCTATTTTTAATTTTTTGTGGACCCTCCATAATGTTTTCCAGAGTGGCTGCACCAGTTTGCCTTCCCACCAACAATGCAAAAGAGATCCTCTTTCTCTGCATCCTCACCAACATCTGTTGTTGCCTGAATTGTTAATGTTAGCCATTCTGACAGGTGTGAGGTGGTATCTCATTGTAGTTTTGATTTGTATTTCCCTGATAATGAGTGACGTTGAGCGTTTTTTCATGTGTCGGTTGGCCATCTGGATGTCTTCTTTGGAGAAGTGTCTATTCATGTCTTTTGCCCATTTCTTCACTGCATTATTTGTTTTTTTGGGTGTTGAGTCTGATAAGTTCATTATAGATTTTGGATAGTAACCCTTTATCTGTCGTTTGCAAATATCTTCTCCCATTCTGTTGGTTGCTTTTTGGTTTTGCTGATTGTTTCCTTCGCTGTGCAGAAAGAAGCTTTTAATTTTGATGAGGTCCCAATAGTTCATTTTTGCTTTGGTTTCCCTTGCCTCCAGAGATGTGTTGAGTAAGAAGTTGCTGTGGCTGAGGTCAAAGAGGTTTTTGCCTGCTTTCTCCTCGAGGATTTTGATGGCTTTCTGTCTTACATGTAGGTCTTTCATTCATTTTGAGTTTATTTTTGTTTATGGTGTAAGAAAGTGGTCCAGGTTAATTTTTTTGCATGTAACTGTCCAGTTTTCCCAGCACCATTTGCTGAAGAGAAGAGACTATCTTTATTCCATTGGATATTCTTTCCTGCTTTATCAAAGTTTAGTTGGCCATATGTTTCTGGGTCCAGTTTTGGGTTTTCTATTTTGTTCTATTGATCTGACTGCCTGTTTTTGTGCCAGTGCCATACTGTCTCGAAGCTGTGTAATACAGCTTGAAGTCCAGGATTGTGATGCCTCCAGCTTTGGTTTTCTTTTTCAAGATTGCTTTGGCTATTTGGGTCTGGTTCCGTACAAATTTTAGGATTGTTTGTTCTAGCTCTGTGAAGATTGCTGGTGTTATTTTGATCAGTATTGAATTGAATATGTAGATTGCTTTGGGTAGTATTGACATTTTAACAATATTTGTTCTTATCCAGGAGCATGGAATCTTTTTCCATTTTGTGTGTGTCTTCAATTTCTTTCATAAGGTTTCTACAGTTTTCAGTGTGTAGATTTTTCAGCTCTTTGGTGAGATTTATTCATAGGTGGTTTTGGCCCCAAATATCCATAGTGCCTAGGGGGAGAACTGGGATCTTGCCCCAGCACTGTGGTCTCTCACCTGGATTCCATGACAGCCTTTCCCCCCTCTGCTCCTCTCTCAGCTGCTCTAGTCCATCCTGCAGATGGCAGCCCAAGTGACCCACTGAAAAGCCAAATCTGACCTGATGGGGCCCTTCCCAGGTAACTTGACTGTGTGGCTTCCTGGATCCATAAGAAGTGCACAGGGACCCAGGTGCACCTCTCCATTCTCTCCGCAGTACTGGCCTTCGCCTCGCCACTCTGTCTAGCCACAACCACCGATCATCTTGTAATTGAATGATAGCACCACATACCTTCCCATCTGCTGCCTCTACCTGGAACTGTACCACTTGCTTTAACCAGCTCCTCCTTGGAAGCTTCCTTGAACCTCAAACTACTTCAAATCCCTCAACCCCCTGATATAGCCAGTCATCCTATCCCTTACATTTCCTTAAAAGGACTCATGATCTAAAATTAGAGAATTAGGTCTTTGATTTGCTTAAAATCAAGTATTATAATCTATTACTATGTATTTATGGGTTTGGTTATTTGATTAATTTCCGGCTCCCTCTTAAATGCAATCACCATGAGAATTAAAGCCACATCAATGTTATTTGTACCCAGTGCCTGGCCACACAGAATGAACATATTAAATGCATTTTAAAAATAAATGATCCTGGGGTGCCTGGGTGGTTCCTTTGGTTGAGCATCTGTCTGGCTCTTGATTTCAGCTCAGGTCATGATCCCAGGGTCATGCATGGGATTCAACCCCACGTCAGGCTATGCACTGACTATGGAACCTGCTTTAGATCATCTCTCTCTCTCTCTCTCTCTCTCTCTCTCTCAGGGCGCCTGGGTGGCTCAGTCGGTTAAGCATCCTACTTCAGCTCAGGTCATGATCTCAAGGTCCAAGAGCTCAAGCTCCGCGTTAGGCTCTGTGCTGACAGCTCAGAGCCTGGAGCCTGCTTCGGATTCTGTGTCTCTCTCTTTCTGCCCCTTCCCTATTCATGCTCTCTCTCTCTCTCTCTTCATCGCAAAAATAAACATTAAAAAAAATTTTTTTTAAAAAAGGTTGCCTCTCTCTCTCTCTGTCTCTGTTTACCCCACTTACACATACTCTGTAACATAAATGAATAAACAAATAAATAAATAATAAAAATGAATGACAAAATAAATGAAGGATGAGGTGCTGGCCATAAACCTATTTATGAAGCCTGCTTATGCTCATAAGAACACTGAACAAACTCCAACCATGATGGAGGGAGGAGGGCTGGATGACTCCTTGCCCACTGGTGGAAGGTGAGGGGACCACAGGCAGAGGGCACAGATGTGGGAGGGGAACTTAGAGGAGAGACCTCTGAAGGCCAACGTTAGGGGCAGAGAGAAGGAAATCACAGGAGCCACAAATTCAGAGGAGTACTTTTCCCCAGTGAGCATCACGACAGAGGGCAGACAGAGGAGATGGCTGGGAAACACCTGGAATTCTGCAATCCCAAATTAAAAATTTTTAATGTTTATTTATTTTTGATAGAGGAAGAGCACGAACTCATCTGCAAAGAGTGAAGGTTTAACCTCCTTCTGGCCACTTGGATGTCTTTTATTTCTTTGTGTTTTCTGATTGCCCAGGCTACTACATCCAATACTACGTTGAATAACAGTGGCGAGAGTGGACATCCCTGTCTTGTTCCTGACCTTAGGGGGAAAGCTCTCAGTTTTTCCCCATTGAGGATGAGATTAGCATTGGGCCATTCATATATGGCTTTTATGATCTCGAGGTATGCTCCTTCTATCCCTACTTTCTTGAGGGTTTTTAACAAGAAAGGATGCTGTATTGTGTCAAATGCTTTCTCTGCATCTATTGACAAGATCATGTGGTCCTTGTCCTTTCTTTTATTGACGTGATGAATCACATTGATTATTTTGCAGATATTGAACCAGCCTTACATCCCAGGTATAAATCCCACTTGGCTGCAGTGAATAATGTTTTTAAGGTATTGTTGGATCCGGTTGGCTAATATTTTGTTGAGGATTTTTGCATCCATGTTCATCAGGGAAAATGGTCTATAGTTCTTTTTAGTAGGGTCTGTCTCTGGTTTTGAAAGTAATGCTGGCTTCATAGAAAGAGTTTGGAAATTTTCCTTCCATTTCTATTTTTTGTAAAAGTTTCAAGAGAATAGGTGTTAACTCTTTAAATGTTTGGTAGAATTCCCCTGGAAAGCCATCTGGCCCTAGACTTTTGTTTTTGGGGAGATTTTTGATTACTAATTCGATTCCTTTACTGGTTATGGGTCTGTTCAAATTTTCTATTTCTTCCTGTTTTCAGTTTTGGTAGTTTATATGTTTCTAGGAATTTGTCCCTTTCTTCCAGATTGCCCATTTTATTGGCGTATAATTGCTCATGCTATTCTCTTATTATTGTTTTATTTCTGCTGTGTTGGTTGTGATCTCTCCTCTTTCATTCTTGATTTTATTTATTTGGGTCCTTTCCTTTTTATTTTTGATCAAACTGGCTAGTGGTTTATCAATTTTGTTAATTCTTTCAAAGAACCAGCTTCTGGTTTCTTTGATCTTTTCTACTGTTTTTGTTTTTGTTTTTGCTTTTTGGTTTCAATAGCATTTATTTCTGCTCTAATCCTTATTATTTCCTGTCTTCTGCTGTTTTTGGGTTTTATTTGCTGTTCTTTTTCCAGATCCTTAAGGCGTAAGGTTAGGTTGTGGATCTGAGACCTTTCTTCCTTCTTTAGGCAGGCCTGGATCGCTATATACTTTCCTCTTATGACTACCTTTGCTGCATCCCAGAGGTTTTGGGCTGTGGTGTTACCATTTTTGTTGGCTTCCATGTACTTTTTAATTTCCTCTTTAACTTCCTGGTTAGCCCATTCATTCTTTAGTAGGATGGTCTTTAGTCTCCAAGTATTTGTTACATTTCTACATTTTTTCTTGTGGTTGATTTCGAGTTTCATAGTGTTGTGGTCTGAAAATATGCATGGTATGACTTCAATCTTTTTGTACTTGTAGAGGGCTGATTTGTGTCCCAGTATTTGATCTATTCTGGAGAATGTGCCATGTGTGCTGGAGAAGAATGTGTATTCATTCCACTGCTTTAGGCTGAAATGTTCTGAATATATCTGTTAAGTCCATCTGGTCCAGTGTGTCATTCAAAGCCATTGTTTCCTTGTTGATTTTCTGTTTAGACTATCTGTCCATTGCTGTAAGTGAGGTGTTGAAGTCCCCTACTATTATGGTATTATTATCAATGAGTTTCTTTATGTTTGTGATTCATTACTTTATATATTTGGGTGTTCCACATTTGGAGCATAAATGTTTACAATTGTTAGGTCTTCTTGGTATACAGACCCCTTGATTATGATGTAATGCCCTTCTTCATCTCTTATTACAGTCTTTATTTTAATGTCTAGATTGTGTGATATAAGTATGGCTACTCTGGCTATCATTAGCATGATAGATGGGTCTCTATCCCCTTACTTTCAGTCTGAAGGTGTCTTTAAGTCTAAAGTGGGTCTCTTGTAAACAGCGTATAGATGGATCTTGTTTTCTTACCCATTCTGTTATCCTATGTCTTTTGACTAGAGCATTGAGTCCACTGACATTTAGAGTGAGTACTGAAAGATATGAATTTATTGCCATTACGTTGCCTGTATAATGTAAATATTTTCTTAGTAATTGTTTTGTATTAATTATCCATTGAAAGGATAGTATTTTGAATGTGTTCTGTTAAATAAGATGTATTATAATCAAATTCAAAAGAATTTCCTTTTACTTTTTAAAAATGTGCCTACTAGAAAATATAAAATGACACCTGTGGCTTATGTTTCTGACTCACATGGTATTTCTCCCAGACAGCATCGGTCTAGAGGATTCCAAACTGTGCTCCACATATCGCAGGTATGCGGGCTTCTTGGTTGTGATATTTTTGCCATTTATTGTGAATTGGGCCCTTTCTTCCAGACCCTGTTCCTGGTTTTCATTTCCAAACCTGTTGTATTCTCAGTCGACGTAAGGATCAAGACCTCTTGCCCTCTGCTGCATCCTCAGACACAGCAAGACATTTGGGTTCACTTTAGAACATTATGTAATTGTTCCCTGGCCATGACTTAAAAAGAAAAACAAAGAACATCCAGCTAATCAGCAATATGAAATAAGAGAAGAAAATGCATCATAACACCTTTGAAGGGAGCAAGTGATAATTTAGACAAAAAGAGTCCCCAGCCTTTAGAATCACATGTAAATTTCTGAAGGTACGTACTGTGCTTATAACTCATCCCTTTATCCTTTCCTTTTCCTTCCCTGCACCTCTCAGTTCTGACAGCATTGCAAGAGATGACCAACCCAAGGAACATGAGGGTGTCCAGGTCCGGCATAGGTGCCACTGTGGGGCCTCCTGAGGACGTCACAGTGAAACCCTGGAGGACTTAAAGCATCTTTCATCCAAGAAGGGACTCTTGAGGGTGTTGTCTTCCAACCTCAAATGATCATAAATCCATTCATCAGGAAGTTGTCTAATTCCCAAAGCTTACTGGCGAATTTCCTAAACCCCTAACTCTCTTAGGCCCTTGTCTCCACAACACTGCAGTTTGGGTGTTTAAATTTGACCTACCCTCCATCGACCTTTCTCTTTTCTCTTTTGCCCTGCCTCCATTCTTATACAACCAAACTCGTATGATTAAAAAGCACCCTAATATCTTCAAACTTTTCATCAAATAATTTCACCACCTCCTTGAATGGAAACTTCTCTTAAATTATCACATCTACTGCAACAGGCGGAGAGAAAGGCTGTTTGATCTGTCAACTTCTTCCAACCTGAGATCTGGGAACTACAGAAGGTATCCACGGACACTAGTATTTCCAGACTGTTTTTGTCAAGGCTTTTCCACATTTCTTACATGGGATATTGCAAATGCCTCTGAACTGCCAATCTGAGAAACGTATTCAAATGAGTGGAAACTCTAGCTGATTTCAGGAAAATGCCTCTAATTTATTTGCCACACCATAAGTCAAAGTGACCTTTCCAAAATGCAAATCTGATCATATTATTCTGACACTTAAAGCTTATTTCAATAACTTCTATTTTCTTAGTTTAAAAAAGCACATAAATAAATAATTCTTTATTAAAGCTCTCATGTCCTACTATGATTTGACTCCTAAGTCTTATCTATATCCGCTCTTTCATTTAAATGTCAAAGTTATACCCTACCAGGAATGATCTTAACTTTTTCCTTTAGGCTGCCTGCCCCTAAAGATTTATCCTCTGTATCTCAGCTTAGATAACTCTGGGCAGAATTTCTAATGACAGTAAATAGGTATGTATATATGACCTCCAATTTCTCACATAAGACCTATGTTAATAGTTATTGTTTATCTTAACATCTGTGTTTCCTAGTCAGTTGTATATTTGTTGAGGACAGAAACTATGACTATATTGTCCAATGTTGTATTCCCAGGGCCTAGCATATGCACAGAGTAATCACAAAATACATATTGATTGAATGAATGAATGACACCTTTGAAATAGTTAATTTTGTAGCTAACAATACCAGACAAAACAGATCTCAAGTTATAAATAATGTTTTTTTGTATATTTCAATTCTCTGGATTAGACTGTCTTGTGAGAGAATATATAAGTATTTATGATTACAGATTTAGAATTGAACAAACACAAGCTTAATTCCCACCTCTGCTACTATTCAGCTGTTTGACCTTGAAACAATTACTTTTCTAAGTATTCTCTTCTTTGGGATAGAAGTCTGTACTACTGACTATGTGGTGTAATTGAAAGAAAGAAATATGGTGATGGCCAAAAATATCTGGTTTACTGCTTACCTAGCACAAAGTTAATGCTCAATGACACCAGCTATTGATATATTTAAGCTAAATCCTTCCAAAACCATGTCTTCCAACTTGGTAATTCCTTTTATCACATTAAAATATTTGAAGGCTCCATTTGTATGGTATTCAGATAAATTTCTGAAGCATGAATGATTTTCACTTCCAATAGATATATGGGCTCAAGGCAGAATCTCATGTGGATAATGTGTCCATGAAACATCAACGTGTTAGCTAGTCTTTGGTCTGTACATAGTTCACTAGTTATGACACAGGCCAAAAATTGTTGCTAGAGACATAGCTAATAATAGAATAGCTATGTTTTGCATCAGATACATATTCTTTTGACAGAAAATGAGGTAAAATACCACCAGCGATAGCTTTGATAAATGCTGGCATTGATGCCCTTCTCTGTGTCTCTTGGCCTGCCTAAGAGGATCACAAATTAGCTTTCTCAGCTCTGCCTCCTCTTAAGTTCAAGGCAGGAAGAGAGAGGAAAGTCAGTTTTCCAGACACCCCAGAAAACCTTTCCAAAAGAAATGGTCTGCAAAGTGTTCTGTTTTCCAAATCTTTTGGAAGGCAGCAACAGAGCAATGGTGCCAACCTGCATTGTTTGCTGTAACAAATACCAAATTCTTATTGAGTTCTAGGCTTTGTGTTAAGCAGTTGACTTACATATTTTTAATTGGGTTGAAAACTGTGTCCCTCCCACCTTCCCACTGCCACCTGCCCGTACACACATACATGTTATGGTCTAAAATAAAATGATATGTCAGATGATTATTTCACCTTGCATTTTCTGGAAGAAGAATTGACCTTACGACTCTACCATCATGACCTTGAATATTCATTAAGGGCTTCCCTCAGCTTCTGGGTGAAGTTCCAAGGTGGGTGAGCCTTGGATTACAGTCTAAATCGGGATACAGGCCTTGCATGTAGAGAGAAAGCAGACCTAACAGGGATAAAAGAAAGGTTAAGTGCCTGTTTGGGAGAACAGTGGTAGGTGCAAATTGATGTAAATTATTTTGGAAAATTAGCTTGGAAAGAGGTTCCGGTTCTTTCAGCACAAGGGTTATATATGAAGTTAGGAAAGGTTTTAAGGGGATCTAGAATGCCAAGATATGTAATATGGATATTGCTTTTCAAACAAGGGAAACTATTAATGTTTTTTTTGAGCAAGGGTAAAGAAATGAAGGAACACCATTAAAAATAATTCAATAGAAATATTAATCTAGGAGCTATTTATTTTTTAGAGAAACATTGGAACGCCAAATAAGGCAGAGAATGGACCAGGAGGGCTAGAACAGATTCTTACTGAACAGTTACATTCTAATTGGGACCTTTTCTGAATTGAGGGCAGACAACGCTAGGATATATCTTCAGAGCTTCTCTTTTCATAAGAAACACTTTCTTTTTCGGATATGACAAAATGGTAATACTCCACATCAAAGGCATGCACCTACTTTAATTCAAAAGGAACACTCTTCTAAAAGGAAGTTATTACACAGCTCAGTACAGCCTGCTGTACCAATAGAACTGGGCAAATTTCTCCACAAGAGCTTTTGACTTCAAATACATTTGGAGACCCTGAATTATTCAAGTCCTTCTGCATTTATGATTGGTCAGATTGGATTAGCAGAAAGGTTAGGTGTTTGGAATGAAAGACTGTTGGCCTCTGAATCATACAGAAATGGCAGTCTTTGTCCCAGAGAAGCTTACAAAACTATTCGTGTATTTTTGCTACTGAATGTCATAAGCTCAGAAGAAAGCTCTGCACCGGTAAACATTATCATCTGATTGATGAGCTCATTTTCCCTCCCAAGTGTGTGTAGCCCAATGAATCAGGTAATAAAGAGGTCAGCAACTGGAAGTTTGCACTTAACTACCGTTTGTTATATTTTAGAAATGGTTCAATATGGTGGTGCAATCAACAGGATAAATCATCTCCTTTGTATTTACCCATTCTATCGCCGCCACGAGAAACTGACATTTCCTTTTGAATGACAGGGATCTTGAGGATCCCTGCCTAACAGCTTTGGTCCTTCCCAAATTTAGCTTTCATTATTTGTGTATTAGTGAACATTTTGAATGGGAGAAGTCAATGCTTTCAGTTATGTGAGTAGATCTCCATTCCGGAAAGGAATTCCATCATCCTCATAAGTAGATATAACTGGGGTTGATATCAGGTGGAACGTTACTAGAATATTTTAGAATCATGTATTGCCATTCTTGAATTGTGATACAAGCTCCAGTGGTTTACGCTGGAAACTTAAGTTTGGAAATTGTTGAGGAAACAGAATTTGCAGTTTGAGAGTGACAGGACTAGAAAGAATCCTTAAAACGTTAAGGTCATGCCGTGTATCTTATTTAATACCACGGTGAACTTTATTATAAAAGCAAGGCTCACCAAAATGAGGACTTAGAGTTAGCAGATCAGTAACATTCGTTATTGGAGGATGATTGGCTTATCACCAGCAGCACACCAACATTTCTTACATTTACTTTATTGTTTATCAATACTTCATCGAAGAATTGTTCAAATTTTTTTTTTTAAGTTTTTATTTATTTTTGACAGGGAGAGAGAGAGAGAGCTGGGGAGGGGCAGAGAGCGAGGGAGACACAGAATCCAAAGCAGCTCCAGGCTCCGAGCGGTCAGCACAGAGCCCGACACAGGGCTCGAACTCACAAACTGTGAGATCGCGACCTGGGCCGAAGTCGGACACCCGACTGACCGAGCCACCCAGATGCCCCAGAGAATTATTCAAATTTATTGAAGGCCTCCTATGTCAAAGACCCTGAGTCCAACACGTTGTGGAATCCCAAAAAGGAAACTGCATCTGCCGTGGTCCTTTCTTCAAGGAGTTTACCCTTTACGAAGAGAAGGAAAACATTCCTAACAACAGTACAAAATGCTAGCGTCATCCAGGAAACGACAGCTCAAATTCTACAGGGATTCACGGGAAGGAAGATGGCTTCTAACTGGGCCCAGAATAGCATGGTGGAGGCGTCCGAGAAGGTGTCAGAGGCTACTTCTTTGAGAAATTAAAGAAGAGCTGTGGTTTAGACCTGCCCAAAATGAAGCCGAAGGGTGCCACAGGAGACCACCGCAGGGGGCGGCTCGTTATGTAGTGGTTTAATTGAAGGCAACGGCCGGTAAAATTGTGGGCATAGGGGGCTGGGGCCAAGGGAAGAGAGATTTGAATGCTCAGCTTTACCTACTGGATTAAGGGAAGCTTCTGAGTGTTTTGAATAGCAAGAATTAATGAAAGGTAGTCCAGGAAACTGAATGGCACGGTGAGTTGGGACTTGGGTGGCATAAGATGTAAAAAGGCTTAATGAGGAGATTCTGGTAATATTTTAGGAATCACAAAATACAAGGAGGAACTGAGGGAGTATAGGAGATGGCAGCTAGATGTGTTAATATGACAGAATTGAATTACTTTAATGACTGCTCTGGGGTGGGAGAGGCAGTGGAAGAATTGGGACTACAACCCCTGGCCCTTGGAATGAGATGCACTGTAGCTCTTCTCAGGGTGGCTGAGGAGGACAGCACTTACTCTTGGACCCATAAAATGACATTATGCTCCAGAGACGTGAAAATCCTCTCCTGTCTTTTTTTTTTTTTTTTTTTTTTATAGAAGGATATAAATGTTAAGCGCTGTTCGCTAAGCTGTGAAAATAATCAGTAACATTTGATGCCTTAATTAAAGACTGGGCTGGGATTTTTGTTCCTAGAAAAATTAGTAGAGGGACACAAGAATAAAATTACCTTAATTAAGACTTGTCTCCGATGGAGATAAACTAGGCCTCAGCTTTATAAAGTATCCCAAGACATTTTTTTTTTTTTTTGCAATAATTCAACTTACCTTTTGACCTTTAAAACGTTCCTCCGGTTCATGCTGTATTTAATCCACCAGGTATCTCTTGCGCAGATGAAGCCGGCGTGGGGAGCAGTATCCTGGATTCACAGTTGTAAATTCCAGGATCATGGACATTATAAGACAGAGCCAGGAGCTGGCGCAGCCTGAAGTCAAGTTGCCCTTCTCTCATTTCACTATGAATGCATGCTTCTTAGTCACACTTCAAAGCAATCATTTCTCATTCAAAATTCATTGCATCTTAATTGCAGATTTATTAACACGCTGGCGGCTTTGTATTGATTTCGGCAGGATGTTGTGGAAAGTTGGAGCAGGCATAGAGCACCTTGTAGGATTGACAGCATTTCACACGAAGTGCCCAGGGTGTCGTTACATGCAAACAGTTGAAGAGGAGTAGAGCATGACAGCATTCATGAGCAGTAGGGGTGAAAAGAGCACTATCAGAAAATAGGAGGAAAAAACCAAGACAAAACACAGTCGGGACTCATAGTTTTAATGTTAGTGAAGTATGAGGGGCTTTGATTTAAAACACACCTTCTATTAATTCTAAATGTCAATTTCCTGCCCACACTTGGCGCCAGATTCTTGGGAAGCAAACGCGATGCCCACAAGCAAGTCGGTGATTATGAGATGTGAAAATCATCAAATATAGAGAACCCGCGTGAATAGGTCACTGTCCGCAAATTCAAAAAAGGGATCCGTTGGGTACATATCTTACCAAACTTTCAGACGAAAATGGAAAACCTACAGCATGAGTCTGTACGAAACTCACTATGTGTTTTATTTGAACCTCAAGATGATTAAGAATTTCGATTTGGTCTCTATGTTTAACAATTTTAGATCCAAAAAGACTCAAGAGACAGATGTAAGTAAAGTATTCCTGTATGTCACTGTTATAGAGGGGTGATCATAGAATTGGGGTCCCTCTTCTGACAAAGGGGAAAATGGATAATACATTTGAAGCCAGGACCACCCCAAGGGAAATCTGAACCATAGAATATCCTCCACGGAAGATATCTTTAAGGAAAGGACATTTCCTAGTCTACACCCTAGGACCAAGATAGCCTTAACTCTCCCCTCATCTTGATTAAACTTTAGATAAGCCTCTTCCTGACCTTAAGCCCCTGACCTCACTTTTCTTGGCACATTTGCTTCAGGAAACTTGCAGGTGTAAATTCTTTCTCTGCCCCTTTGAAATGTATGATCTACTTTCATGCAGAAATGTCTTTCTCAAAGAAAAGGGGATAGGAAACATCCCTTTGAGACCTCATAATCAGGAAAGATAAGGCCCCGATCTTACTCCGTGAGTAATTTTTGAGTGGGTTATCATGGACCACACTTTAACAAATTCCCATTAGACTTCCTGTGAGAAGTGGATATTCTCAGAATGGTCTCCTACTCTCTGTGGGTGGTTAGAAGCCTGACTTCCTTAAGTACCAACTAGCAAGTACAGATCGCCTGATCACTGTGAGCTGCTTCCCTGCTAAAGTCATGCAGTACTTTTTCACTAGCATGTGAATATTGCATTTAAAAACGTTGCCTTTTGTTTCAGGAAGATGAGCTCAGTCTCTCCCCTGTTGCGAGTCTTGACCCTTACCTGGATCATTTCGAACGAAGTCTTCCTCATCATTTTTCACAAATATCTGATGCACTTCTTCTGTATCTGCAATTAGAAACATCAGGTTAGTAAATATAGAATTTAATAAAATATGTATATTTGTGTATCAGGAAGGAATTGCTGAAATCCTTTACTCCATTAGTATCCTGCTTGGATAGATTTTAATACATGTGCAAGGCGGGGGAAAAGACATGTAGGTGGAACTTTCATAGTTTCCTGTTGTCTTTCCAGGCCTGGACACTTAACCGCCCAGGATGTGAACATGAGTACAGAGCAGTGTAAGTTTAGAAGGAAGCTGCTTGCTTTCGAGCTCAGGGAAATCTCCCCAGTTTCTTCTTTCTAAAACTTGCCCCAAACACCATCACATATCTGCGCCCTATGATCCATGGGTAATATATTATTGCACAGGATGGATTTGGTAACCCAGGCCCCGATTGTCTACCTGAGAACCACCCAAACTTTGTAATGCATACAGATGACCTAAAAAACTTGTTATTGCAAAGCAGATCACTGGAATTTAACCCTAGTGAGTCTAATCCCGTTTTTCTTTGGTGGGACTCTGGAAATTTTCAGAAACTCCATAAGTTATTTTGGAGCAGTTTACCATAGATCATACTTTAAGAAATTCCCATTAGATTTCTCGTGAGAAGTCCATATTCTCCGAACTCATCCCCTGGTAATTGTTCCTTAACACCAGTTATTTACAAGATCGCCCCCAAACAAATCTCTAGCTTCATGACCAGACCAAATTTCAGATCAATCGCAACCAGGACCTTGGTCTTCTGTCCCATCCAAGAAAGGGGATTGAACATTTAGTAGCTCATACTTTGGTCTAAGTTAAAACTCTTGAAATTCCTGCTCTGAATCTTCCTAAGTTAATTTCTAAACCTAAAGGTCAACATTTGACTGGAGCAATCTACAGATTTCTGCTTAAAAAGGCTGGATGCTTGGGGGCACCTGGGTGGCTCAGCCAGTTGACCGTCGACTTCGGCTCAGACCATGATCTCACGGTTTGTGAGTTCAAGCCCCATGTCAGGCTCTCTGCTGTTAGCACAGAGCCCACTTTGGATCCTCTGTGCCCTCACTCTCTGCCCCTCCCTGCTTGTACTCTCTCTCTCTCTTTCTCTCTCAAAGATAAATCAACATTTTTTAAAAAAGTACTGGGTACTTTAAAAAAAAATGAATTCACATCTTTGAATTATGCTTACCCAGAGAAGTTGCCAGAATTTGTTTCTCTGATGGAAATTTTTGAAAATAGCTACATTGGATTCTTTTGTGCACAGATCAATGAATGAAGCTTGATTGAAATGTTTTATTTCAATGAAATTGTTCATGAAATCACATGGGGGCCTATGTGATGACAACCACATTATCTTTCATGTCCACACTTTCACAGACAATTAACACAGAGCCTAATAAAGTATTGAAATCAGAGTAATTTACTTTGTCTTCTAACTTTCCATTGAAACTGTCAGTCTTCCTGACTTTTTTTCATATTATACAACGAACGGCCTACATCAATGGAAGTTTCCATATTTGTGTACCCCCTACAGTAATTGGTAGTGAATACAATTTTACCTATATAAATTTATATATATTAGCTCAAAGATTTTCATGTTTTTATCCTTAAAGAGGCAAGTAGTGCAAGACTTGACAAATAAATTTTTATTGTTATAATTGACAGCAATAAAAATGACAATAGGTAGGGGTGCTTGGCTCAGTCAGTTGAATGTCCAACTCTTCACTTCAGGTACTGCACTGATCATGGAGCTTGCTTAAAATTCTCTCTTTCCTTCTGCCCTTCTCCCCCGACTTGCTCTCTCTCTTAAGAAAAAAAAAAAGGAACAACAATATAATTCTATGATTCATTGAGTTCCTACTGTGTATAGATACTTGTCCTTATTGTACTTTTCAAATGACCCTTCAAGGTAGTAATGATTCCATTTTAATGACAAGGAAACTGATGATCAAGGAGGTAAAATAATGTGTAAACCTATTTAGTTTGTTTTTACCTCCTGGCTATTCAATTTTAATGCCTGTGTTTCCTCAATTAAGTCATATTGCTTGATTACTTGGTAGAGTGTGTCTGAGCTAGGAACTATTCAAGAATAGAAACTTGCTGTTTGTTCAGAGTGACCTTCCTTGTCCTCCATTAGTGGCTTTTTACCCCAAAGTAAAACTCCACCTTATTTTATAATATTTTTCATAATTTTCAATTGATTTTAATTCTATTAAATATCCCTCTTCTCGGGACACCTGAGTGGCTCAGTCGGTTGCGTCCCACTCTTGTTTTCGACTTAGGTCTTAATATTGCAAACTATTGCACAGAGCCTGCTTGGGATTCTCTCTCTCCTTCTCTCTCTGCCCTCCCCTTGTTTGTGCTCTCTTTCTCTCAAAATAAATAAATATTAATAAATAAATAAATAAATAAATAAATATCCCTCTTCTCTCATTAGACTATGAGCTCCACAGACTTGTTGTGTGCTCCCTGATAAATCCCATCTTTTAGGGGCGCCTGGGTGGCTCAGTCGGTTAAGCGGCCGACTTCAGCTCAGGTCATGATCTCATGGTCTGTGAGTTCGAGCCCCGCATCAGGCTCTGTGCTGACAGCTCAGAGCCTGGAGTTTGTTTCGGATTCTGTGTCTCCCTCTCTCTGACCCTCCCCTGTTCATGCTCTGACTCTCTCTGTCTCAAAAATAAATAAATGTTAAAAAAAATTTTTTTAAATAAATAAATCCCATCTTTTAGCACAATATCTAACATAGAATATTTAGTCAATATGTGTTGAATGTCAGAATAAATGGCTGGTCATATGTCCTGAATACCATCTATATAGAGAGTACAGGCAGAAAATGGAACCAAACATCTCAAACGCTTGTTCCCCTAAATTCCTGTGTGAAAGGCCCTGGTGTATATAATACCTAATAATATTTCGTTTGTAGTGTGGTCTAAATGTGTTTGCAGAACAAATTTTACTAGTTTCAATGATGCCCGTTCTTCTCAGATGGAAAGTTCCCCAGAAGTCTGTATTCTTAACATAGTTTTACTGTTCTTAGCCCTTCTCAGCAAGGTGGTACAAAATACTTTTATCAAGTTGCACTGGAGATACATTTTCTTCAGAGTATTAGTTAATAATTAGGAGAACATCTTAAGAGTGCCTTGTGATGTAACCCAACTACACCCATAGTTGGATTTTCTTCAATCCTGTTATTTTCACCTAAGGTCTTCATCCATACTCTAGCATTAGAAATAGACATATTCCACTAAACTTATCTTCCTTCTATGTGTTTCTTTGGTTGCTTTCTGCATCCCCATTACATACCTGTTTGATCTAAAAAGTCTCTGCTATAAACTTTGGACAATGAGCTAGATTTGTGGCTTATAATGTCAATAGCTATAACGGACTTCATGAGAGAACGTTTTTGTCACTTACAACTTGACAATTCAAATACTCAGCTGCAATACTGGACCATCTTGACTTTATTTTCCAGGAGATAGAAGCACATGTAACACCACAAGCACCTGGAAGAAAAAGCCCTCAAAGAGCTTTAGGGACATGATTTACTCACATCAGACACCCATTATAGTATTTTCAGCATCTCCTCAGTCAAGTGTAGAGCATCACACTGGAAGAAATTCTAAGAAGTTCTCTAGAAAAGATGTGCACTAGGTCAAAACTTTACTGCATCTATGGGATTAACTTCCCTTGTTTGGGACTTACATCGCTCACAAGGATATTCCAATGAAGCAGAATGTACGGTAGGTATGAGCACAGAGTGTGTAACCAGCATTCCTGAGTTTAAATTCGACTCCAACTCATTAATACAGCTGTGTAACAAGTGGACAAGCTACTCAACCATTCTAGGCCCCAGTGTCCGTATTTGTAAAATGCAGATGATAATAATGAGACCTAAGGCACATCGCTATGATGATTAAATTAAATATTCAGGGTGGCCAGAAATATTATATAAGTATTTGTAAAAAACAAAAAAAACAAAAAACAAATGAAACCAAAACAAACAAACAAACAAACAAACAAAAAACCCACATAACCATTTATTCCAGACTTAAAATCTGTTTCATTGGCAGAAGTAAAGATTCTATTCTAAAAATGTATCTGTGAATTTCATTTATCTTATATGTGGGGTTTCGTGTACGATGAGACTAGGAGATCTGGGCACCTTAGTATTCTGGTTATTCACAGTCACTCTCTAAATGTTTTTTTTTACATTTATTTATTTTTGAGAGACAGAGACAGAGCGTGAGTAAGGGAGAGGCAGAGACAGAGAGAGACAGAATCAGAAGCAGGCTCCAGGCTCTGAGCTGTCAGCACAGAGCCCGACGTGGGGCTCGAACCCATGAACCGTGAGATCATGACCTGAGCCGAAGTCGGACGCATAACCGACTGAGCCACCCAGGCGCCCCTCACAGTCACTCTCTAAAGGAGGTGACACAGATGAAGACTTTATTACTCTCCTCATTTTCCAGAAGATGCCGCTGAAGCAGGCACTTCAGACCATTCCCCAAATCTTAAGAGCCGTTTAACTGTAGAATGTGGATTATAAGCACTTTTCCTTCATTTTCTATCAATCTATACTACAAATCTGTCCAGGTGCTCTATTTCCCTTAAAAACAAAAATGAACAATTTGGTTTTGGAATGCGAAGATACCAGCGAAGAGAACAGATACTTTAATTTAGAGACATTCGGAATTAAAGCCAACTAAAATTGTCTCACACACACGAAATCTGGCTGGTGGAGGGTCCATGAGGTGCCAAACGTGTGGCACTGTTTATTTCGGCACAAAACATCACCAAACTTCTGGCTTAGCAGACCTTCATTTGGAATATTGCTCTGTCCACTGGCTGTACCAATTCAAGATGAGGCTAATGAGCCCTTCACTCTGTTTCAAGTTTTCTTTCCTAACCTGAGTGAGGCGTTGGTGAGGAAAAGATTCCTCAAATTTTTGGCAGAGATATTTAAATAATAAAGCTTTGGTGAGGAGGCAGGTGGACCTAAATCTTGTCCGCCACATGTACGAATTACTTCCAGCAAGGATGGACCTTGGGTTACTCTGAGTCCAACCACATCCTATCCCCTTTGCCCTAAGAAATTCTGAAAGAACTGGGTTCCAGATTTTCTAAGCTTTTTTTGATTCTTTATTTTTATTTCTTATAAAATGTGGAGTCTATAGAGTCTTTGTACCGTCTAGCCTCTATTTCACAAGCAAACTTACTTAGTATATACCCTAAAGAGTCATGTATCACCACCCCTACAATAATCTGCAGCATGTATCGAAAGCCAGCACTTTCCAGGACCTTATTTTTCTGTTCTGAAAATTCTCAGCTCAAAATTCTCTGTTCTTCTGGTCTTTTCATATATAATATTTTCCACATTCTTTTAATAATTTTCTGTTTTCTCCTCTGGGCCCTCATTAAAGTCTTAATTTCCTGCTTTAAGTATAGAACCCCAAAGATGAAAGAACCCTTTATAACCTTAATTGCACCGCTATTCCCAAGAGAGTTCCTAGTGATCTATGTGTACATCTCACGGATTCAGATTTACTTGTTGTAAAAGAAACACGCTACATTGCTGATCATGGTTGATAACTATTGAATCATTTTGCGGACAACGTAACCAAAGGAATACCTTCTAACATAATTATTTGGACTTCTTTATTTGGACTTCTTATACATCTTCGTGTGAGGCATCGAACACCCATATCTCTATCTGCCAATTTCTCTAGCTTGGCTTTTTAAAATTAAAACCTTGTGATCGGTTCTGAATTTGTCTAGCAACTACAGCGTGTCGATATGAGTGTGTGTCAGGAAAGACTCCCTGGTTGTGACCGTAAGAAAATGACCCTGAGCAGGTTAAACCTAAGATAATTTATTGGAAGGTCCCCAGCGACTCTCAATCCACAGGAGAATGGGCCACCAACTTAGAAATAAGGAGTACCAAGGCAGCTCTGGAGGCTGGTGAACCAGAAAAGGAGCCACAAAATTTGCCACGATAGGCAAAGTGGTCAAGGTAGCACTTTTGCTACATTTGGTCCAAGGTGCAAGAATAATTCCAGTAGCCAACATTCATCCACTACCATGCGTTCACATCTGTTAGCTCGTTGGTCCTCTTCACGAACTGTTGAGTTCGGTGTTGTCACTCTCCTCAGTTATAACGGAGCCAACTCAGGGTACCTAAGCTACCTGTTTACTGCCACACACCTATTAAGTGATAGTCAGGATTCAAGTGGCATCAGTATGTCACTTCTTGTAAGAGAACTCTAAGAATTTTCAGTCCCTTTGATCTTCTCAAAATTCAAATCTAACGCCAAGGTCAGCAGATTAGCCTAGCTTGAGTTCTCTTTCCACTCTCTGGCCAGCAGAGGAAGATGCTCTAATTACAGTCTCACCAGCCTAATTCCAATGAGGAAGGGCTAATTTCTCATAATGAAATTAAGGCACTGCTCGAAAGAGGAAATGGATGTCTGAGAGCCAAAAATAAAAAGGTGTGCTATAAAAAGCCTGTCCTTCAGGCACTCCACTGAAATGAATACTTGAGGTTGCCTCCTTTATTTAATAATACCAGACTAGGTAAAGATGCTAATTTATTTTACATTGCTACGTTTAGTTTGATGAGAAAAAGATGCATAGGTAGCTACATTTGGATTATAGACCGTCCTCCGCTTACGAAGGTTTGACTCTCAGTTTTTCAACTTTACAGTGGTGTGAAAGTGAGAGGCATTCAGTGAAAACTGTATGTTGGATTTTGGATTTAGATCTTTTTCCCAGGCGAGGGATGTGCAGGAGAATC
Source organism: Acinonyx jubatus (assembly GCF_027475565.1). NCBI lineage: Eukaryota > Metazoa > Chordata > Mammalia > Carnivora > Felidae > Acinonyx > Acinonyx jubatus. Next base: position 128,074,426 of record NC_069386.1, on the reverse strand, counting down.
CTCTCTCATGCTGCTGGGCAGGGGGAGGTAGCCACAGCTCCCAGTCAGCCAGGCCATCACCAGGCTCCTTACCATTCTGCACCCATATGCCCATTCTGGTTTCACTTTTAGTCCAGGCGTCAGTAAATTACATGGCTATTCAACACTTCATTATAAACTAGTCTTTGCATTAGATGATTTTGCCCCACCGTAGGCGCACGTAAGGGTTCCGCGCATATTTAAGGCAGGCTAAGCTATGTGTATGTTAGGCGCGCTGGGTGCATTTTTGACTTCAGACACTTCCTACTGAAGGTAGGTTTATTAGCGCTTAACCCCATTGCAAGTCAAGGTGGATCCATACAGCAGGATAAAGAGACCTTGATTGAAACGGTTTTCACTCTGTAACTGTAAAATTGCTTATCTTCCAAATAAAATGATCACCGTTATAACCAAGGGAAGTGTCCGCCGCGTGGAAACAGCAAAGCTATTGACAAGGATTGTTTTAAGAACAGGAGGCCTTCCTCAAGGAGAGTCTAGAGGAGTTATTTCTGAAAAGGAAAAAGAGTTACAAACTATCTTCTTTCCGCCACACAACACAGAGCATCTTTCAAGGTCGCTATGAGTGCATGCATTTGAGATGCGATGGAATATGCAATTATTCATAAAACTAATTCATTGGCTGTGGGAAAAGAAACCTTGAAATAAATATATGCCTGGTGTTTTAAGGTAAGAACATTATTCAAATACGTGGATTATGCTGGCATTGTTTAACTAGGCTGAGGTTTCTTGCTTTTTTTGTTTGCTTCTTTAATGTGATTTGCTAATTTCATGCTTCCAGAATGTCAACAAGGGTAATAAAACAGCAATTTAAGGCCGCATTAAAAGCTGAACTAAATGGCATCATTCTACTGAAGACATTAAAACAAAATTACAGCATGTCCTCCTATCAGAAGGCATCTTTGTGGCTTTAATGCAGAATGGGGGGGGAAAGAACTTTATTTCCCTCTCTCTTCTTCTGCCCGAGGCAATTGTAGCCCTGTGGGACTAGATGCCCTGGACTGTTCTTGCCCAAATCATTCTTGTTGGGATGACTCAATTCTCTTTTCGCTTGCACATTCACTTTCTCCTTAGGGCAGTTCTTGTAGTATTTAAGGACAAATTAATTGTGTACAGAGACAGTGGAACCACATTCTCTACTTTCTTGATGGGATCTCACTGGAAGGAAGCTCACCTGGGCATTTCAGGATGATGAACTTATTTTGTCTCTATGCATCAGTGTATTTAGTGTGGCTAATGTTTAAGACATTGTATCGGGGACTTTCCTTCCCACTCCCTCAAACCTGCACATACATGCCCTGCAGGCAAGGCAGCAACAATGCTCTCTGAAGTGCTCCCTCTTTCCTAATCAATTTCATGTAGCTTTCCCCATCAGTATGCACCATTAGTTTTTGTAGCATACTTTGTGAAAATTTGTAAGGTCGTCTTTACATCATCTTCCTCAAGTAGAGACAGAAGGGGAAAGCCGATGAAGGACACCAGAAACATGGGACTCCTATTCAGAAAAAGACTAAAGACACATCTAAAAGTAATTTCAAGTGTTTGTTAGTATTGGTACTATTTAAAGCACTTTCCTACTCAGTGTCTTAGTGTAGCCACATGTTACATTGTTGCCGTAGGAAAAGAAGACGTTCCTTAACTTCACAGGAAAGAAGCTAAGAGTTTAAGTCAGGGGTTCAATGATGTGAGGTTTCTTCTAAAATAATGAATATAGCTGTAAAGCTTCAGGGAGAATTCTGTGTTTAGGAATTATGCAGAAAATTCAGGATTCTTCTTGGGCAAATCACTAATGCCAGCCTTAAATGATATTTTTATGAATGTAAGCTCTCAAGAATTTTTATGCGTCTCAGAAAATTTAAAAGACATGTAAGTCTTGCTCTCATATACAAGGATAACACACATTAAATTTTGTTAGTTTTTAAGCTGTGTGATCTGTTGATCTTGACCACATTTCATTACCATCCCAACCAAGGGCCACTCACTCTATTTTTGTTATAAATGTTTGAGATATGCTAACGTATGATGCCTATCACAGTAGTTTCATAATGACTGTCTTTCTAATAAAATTGGAGGTGTAGGAGTAACATGAGGCAAGATTTAATACTTTGGACAGAATTTTACCAAGTATTCTGGAAACAAGTAGATCTAGAAAGAAACAATTCACCATAGGAATTAATTCCTTACATCTCAAATGATCGTTCTTGGGTATAAGTGAAAGTAATTGAATGTCAAAGCAATCTAAATAAAATCCTAGTGATCTAAGAAAGCCAATGTGACATTTAAACAAGTAATTACAGTAAATACTGGATATTGGTTGCCTGCTATTGGCTGGCCATACTTCTAACCCATTCTAAAGCTTTCTTCCTGAAAAGTGAATTCAGTCATAATCACTGGCCTCTCTGCTGTTTCCCTCATCCTGACCGAGGGGAGATCAAGTGACTTACCTGATCAGTAATTTGTGAAGTTCATGTTTGGCTCAGCTCTGCCCTTTATTTGGCTTGAGAGCAAGATTGGTCCTAAAAAGTGTGAGTTCCCTTTTGCTCCTTCCTGGGCTGAATGTTGCCCAGACCCTTAATGTTAACTGGTGCTCTGTTCCACCTCTGCCTATGCCTGGTGGATAAAATTTGCCCAATTCTGGAATTTACTTGGGAGACTCATTCGGCTGTCGCTCAAAGCCACCTTATCCCCATTGACGTTAAGGACATTTTGGCCTCCATATTTACTCTTTCTCTTCTCTCTCAAAGTGTTCAGAACCTGGTAGAGAATGGAGATGCTAATGGAGATGCTATTCACCGAGGGCCCCTTTGAAGACCTGAGGTTTGCAGCACTGAGGACAAAAGTGTCTTAATCCATTGAATCCACTCAATGGCCCTTAAAATGTCTCTTATTCTCAGTTTGCAAACGACAAAGCAGAAGCTCAATGATTAAAATACTCAATGCCATATTGTAAATGGTTAACAGGGATCTGAAGAAAATCTGCTTGTCTCTAAGTCCCATGTTCTTAACTTTCCAGTCTGCCTCCTAAGGTACTGTGATGAAAGATGATTGGCTCTTGCTCTCGTCCCCCTCATGAGTAACCGGAGTCAAGCAGGTATGAAGTTAATTGCCCAAGGTCATGCAACTCATCCCTGACTTCCTCAAGGCTTGCAACCGGGTTTCTGCACTCGCCTTCTTCCATAAATTTGTAATCAAGACGAGGAACTGAAGCAAAGCAGCATTTTGCCAGGTGTGGCTAAAGTCTTTCATAAGAAATCTGATACCACGTTTGCATTTGACCACAGGACATAGAAACTGCAGAAGCATAATTAAATATCTATTTTCAACTTGGGTTAAAACCAGAAAGAAAAAACAACAACAACTGTTTTTGGTAGTAGAGGGCAGGGGAGAAGGAGGTTCAAAAAAAGAATAATTTTTTGCTGTTGTTGCTAAGGTAGAAAGAATTATGCAAAATCATTTATCTGCAGAATATGAACATAAATTATTTTCATATTGCTAATGGTAATACACAAGTCTATTCCGATGGTGTTATTGTTTCATTAAGAACAGATTTGATGGGGCGCCTGAGTGGCTCAGTCGGTCGGCATCCGACTTCCACTCAGGTCATGATCTCTCGCAGTCTATGGGTTCGAGTCCCACGTCAGGCTCTGTGCTGACAGCTCAGAGATTGCAGCCTGCTTTGGATTCTGTGTCTCCCTCTCTCTCTCTCTCTCTGCCCCTTCCCTGCTCATGCTCTCTCTCTCTCTCAAAAATAAATAAACATTTTAAAAAAATTTAAAAAGAACAGATTCGATGATGAAATTGATGTTTTCTGACTTGACTTATAAGTCCAATCCCTGTATATCTGTGACTGCTACAGGGGGTGATACAACTCAACAATTTAGTTAACCTGGTTTTTCTGATATAACACCTTACAATCCTTCACAACCCCTTGGGTGCACTGACAATTTCAATCTTATACTAAAGTATATGCACTTCAGTGCTCTCCTCCGTACATATATTTACAAATAAGATAGAAATTATATAACTGGCATCATTCAAATATCTTCCATAAAATATTCTTCCACGTATATCGATTAGCTATTACCGCTAACTCTTGAAAACCTACTGGCTTAAATAAGCAGCTATCTATTACTTCTCATGATCCTAGTGGCTAGGTGAATTGAACTGTTGTCTACAATCAACTGAGGGCTGGTTATAAGGTTTTGCTGATGATGTTTGTGTTCTCACACACATCTCAGGCTTTGACTAAAATTTTTTGCCTGCGTTCCGTATGTTTTTTCATTCTCCAACAGGCTAGCCCAGCCTTGTCCCCAGGCTAGCTCAGATCTGTTCTAACAATTATTGCAGAGAAGCAAGAAAAAGAAATGTAAATGTGCAAGAGATTCTTCAAGCCTTGGTTTATATCAAGCCTCCAAATATTCTATTGGCCAGTCAGGTAACATATTGAGCCAGAGTCAGACAGAGAAGACTACAGGGTAAAAATTACAGGGCAAAGGGTGTGGTTATAGGGAGGTCATATTTTTTTAAAGTTTATTTATTTAATTGAGAGAGAGAGAGCGAGCGCAAGTGAGGGAGGGACAGAGACAGGGAGAGAGAACCTCAACGTGGTGCTCGAACTCACAAACTGTGAGATCTTGAGCTAAGCCAAAATCATGAGTCAGACACTTAACTGACTGAGCCACCCAAGTTCCCCTGTAGGGAGGTCATTAATAGAACCCATCAATGCTATTATTGTGCAAGACGATGTCAAATATCTGATGGGTTAATAAAAGTGTGTATTATATTGGCTAAACTCTGATGGTATTTATAAGCAATTTAATGCTGACCAGCAACCTATTGTTATTCTTATTACTGCACATATAACCGGCTTTAGCAGTTTGAATCATAAGTCACCTTGGTAGGTTAGATAACATCTGAGTGAAGAAAGAAGGGCGGGAGTCAACCCTAGGAGTACTTTTAGGTATGTGTGACTGTTTTCTAATGGCTATTTTCTTAATTTTTTTCCAGCTTCTTTATTAGGAGATACCTTACATACAGAAACTGCACGTAACCAATGTATGCAATTTGGTGAGTCTAGACAAACGTACACATTCATGTTACCATTGTTGCAGCCCAGGTAAGAAAACATACTCGTCAGCGTTCAGATTTGTCCTGTGTTTCTTTGTGGTTTTTGTTGTTGGTGTTGTTATTGTTTTTGCTACTTGTTGGTTTTTTTGTGTGGTAAAGACACTCACCACTCTCCTCCTAATAAACGATTTCTTGGATATGGCACACCAAAAGTACAGGCAACAAAAGCCGAACTACATAAGTGCGACTACAACCGAGGAAAAAGCTTGTGTGCAACAAAGGCAACATACTTTCAAACCGTATATCTGATAAGGGGTTAATTTCCAAAACATATAAGTAATTCATAGCAATAATGGCAATAATAATAATAACCCAATTAAACAATGGACAAAGGACCTTTTGCCAAAGACATACAAATGGCCAGTCAGTATACAAAAAGATGCTCGACATCAATCATCAGGCAAATGCAAATCGAAACCACACTGAAATATACCATCTCACACCTATGAAGATGGCTATTACCAACAACAACACAAGTGTTGGCAAGGTTGTGGAGGGATTGAAAGCCTTGTGCACTGTTCGTGGGAATGTAAATTGCTACAGCAATGAAAGATAGTGTGGAGGTTCCTCAAAAAAAAATACAAGTATTATAATAATCCAGCAATCCCATTTCCAAAGGAACTGAAATCAGGATGTTGAAGAACTCCCAAGTTCACTGCACTATTTTTCACAATAGCCGCAATATCAAAACAACCCATATGTCCACTGGCAAATGAATGGATGAAGAAAATGTGGCATATTCACACAGTGGAGTATTATTCAGCCTTCAAAAGGAAGGAAATCCTATCATTAGTGACAAGCTGGATGCCCCTGGGAGACACGAAGCTAAGTGAGATAAGTCAGTCACAGAAGAACAAGTACTTCCTGATTCCTCTATATAAGGCATCTGAAGTAGTTAAAGGTATAGAAATAGATAACTTAATGGTGATTATTAGGGCATGGAGGAGGAGATACTGTCCAATGTGTAGATCTGTGGCACAGCACAGTGTCTATAGTTAACAATAAGGTATCGCGTACGTAAACATTTCTCTATTTTCTTGAATGAGTCAAATAATCATCTTTAACACCAGGACTGATAAATATCTTGAACAGTGATTTGAGGGCTTAGGGCTGTGTCTTCTGACTTTGGTGTTCCTTTCTAACTCTGAATCAGTATAACAAAGCTTTGCTTCTAGGCAAATTTCACTAAATGAACACCAGTTACAATTGAGGTGGATTGAACTCAACTTTTGTTTGCATCTGATCCCTGATTATATCTTTCCAATCACTTAGTTACTTTAATCAATTATCTGTTGAAGCAACGTGGTTCTAGATGTAATATTAACAGCGAAATTAAATGAGAGAAAACATGTGGGATTTGGAGCATTAAGCACACAACTAATTCAATGATTTTGAATCCATTGATTTAGGTTTCACTTTATTATGAACATTTATATTGATATTGCAATTAAACAAGAATGCTAGTTTGTGGGTTGAGTGTATCAGCCTTTAACTTACTGTCACTCTTATTACTGGATGATTTATACTGGGAAAAGAAATGAGGTTGATAACATCATTCACATAGGCTAAACTTATAGACACAAACTATAATGCCTGAAACTGTCATCTGATTACATCTATGCAGTAGGACTTGGGGGATATGTTGGATAGCACTGGAAAATATTGACCTTCTTGACTTTATGATTGTGTTGCCTGTTAATACTAAAAATGTAAAGACCGTATGCAGCTATGGAAGACAAATCTTTTAGAAACTTGCCATGGGAAGAGCAAATAGTAACTGAATGCATAAAAACATAAGACATGACATGTGGAATCATACAGACTTGAGTTAGAATCTTAGTTCTACATGTGTTAACTATGATTTACCGGATTTTTCTAAGCCTCGGTTTCCTATATGCAAAGCTGGGAATAATTATTGATTCTCCCAGAAATTCACTGGGAGAATCAAATGTGATAATGCATGTAAAATTCAAAGAGCGGTGTGCCTGTGTATTGTAAGTGCTTACTACATTATTCTTTAATAAAACTCATGGAGAATATAGAAAACAGATACAAGTGATTGTAATGGATACCTAAAAATTCATAAAAATGGTAGCTTAAATGGGTTTGTTTAGCGTATCGAATACTGCAGTAGTATGTTAAATGAGCACGTAAACTTAATTGAAATTTAATCTATTTAATTCAAAATTAAGCCTTCTTTGCAACTTGGCAGTTATCCCAGGAGAAGTGTGGAATTGCACAGGTTTGTGATTTATGCTCACAAGGGCCCTGGATTCTGATATTTCTCTTGCGGAGCCAGCAACTAGGAGAAGAGTTTTCTATTTTGTGGTGGTTGCTAAAAACTGGTGTATAAAGTGCATCCCCTCTCATTTCAGTGGTTTGTGCATAATGAAAGCACATGAGTTCATCAAATATGTAATTTTTTAAATGTTTATTTACCTTTTGAGAGAGGGGGGTGGAGGGGCAGAGAGAGAGGGAGACACAGAATGTGAAGCAGACTCCAGACTCCGAGCTGTCAGCACAGAGCCTGACGTGGGGCTTGAACTCACGGACTGCAAGATAATGACCTGGACTGAAGTCAGATGCTTAACTGAATGAGCCACCCAGGTGCCACCATATATGTAAATTTAAACAATCCTAAAGATTCTAATTTAGGTTATGGCAGGGGACCAAGAAATGTGCATTTTTATAAGTGTCACAGATAACTCTGGTGTAGGGAGTTAGAAGCAATGCTTTGAGAACCACTGCAAAATGATCTGCTTTGAGTATCTTGAAAATAAAAGCCTGGAAGTCCAGGCTGGGGAGAGAGGAACATCAGGATTTGGAGAAGACAGAAGCTTGATTGAAATGGGGCTGATGTTAAGTCAATGTTTCCATCTTTGAAGGTGTTTGACAATCTATAGTCCCTTGATTGTGATGGGAAATGCATTGATGGTGAACTTGATCATCACTGAGTAAAGACAGGAGATACATGTGAATGCTTGTGTGACCTAAGGTTAGGATCAATATCAGTTTATGGGGGGGGTGGGTTCGGTAGATATATTGGAAATGAAAGAAACCATCTATGGAAGAATAACAAAATTAAATTTCCTGTTATGCCCATTAACAACACAAAGGGCTTCACTTAAGGATTTAAGAGTTTAAAATCCTTGGGGAATATTGAAATTTAAAAATCTAGAGCATTTTGTATAGATACAACAATTATCTTTTTTTAATGTTGATTGATTTATATTGAGAGAAAGAGCATGTGTGCAAGCGGGGGGGGGGGGGTTGGGGGGGTGGGGGCAGAGGGAGAAGGAGAGAGAAACCCAACCAGGCTCCGTGCCATTAGAGTAGAGCCCATCAGAAGGCTCCATCTCAGTAACAGTGAGATCATGACATGAGCAGAAACCAAGAGTGGGAAGCCTAATGGGTTGACTGAACCATCCGGGTGCCCCTTGCACAATAATTACCCACTATACCACATGGAATCCATTTCAAAATTCCTTTTAAAAATGATTAAATCTCTATTATGTGACAGACCCTGGATATTTATCAACATACCAGATCCTAAAAGTAAAGCTCTGAGAGAATGATTTCTTTAGGAAATACATCCATTTCAATGCCCAGGTCAAAGCTCTCCTACACTGAAAACAAAACAAAACAAAAAATAATCAGTATTTTTTAAACAAGTGAAGTTAGTTTTTTCTCAATAAAATAAAAATGATAAATTACATTGACAATAATTTTGACATAATATGGGAAAATTAGGAAAACCCTTGGATTCTTCTATGCCTTTGATATAAAATTTGTTTTATCAAAATAATCAATGGTAAGTGATATAGTATGATATTTTTCACATGATCATTTGTGAAAATGATTTGTAAACTGAATGATAATATAAAAATGTAGATCATTATTACATGCTGTCCCCTGAATAACACAATTCAGTACAGAAAATATGATGCATGTAAATCAAGGTAATTTAGACATACTGAATAGAGAATGATAGGAATTATTGTAAAAGAAACAAGGCTTATTAAATATTCACTACCTATCAAACACTGTTGTATATACTTGTATTTCTTTTTCTTCCTTCCTTCCTTTCTTTCTTTCTTTCTTTCTTTCACTCTTCCTTCTTTCCTTTTTTCTTTTCCTTTCTTTTCCTTTCTTTTTTTTTCTTTCTCTCTCTCTTTTTTTCTCTTTCTTTCTTTCTTTCTTTCTTTCTTTCTTTCTTTCTTTCTATTTTCTTGGTAGGCTTCATGCCCAGTGCAGAGTGCAACATGACTTGAACTCCGGACCCAGAGATCAAGACCTGAGCTGAGATCAAGAGTCGGACACTTAACTGACTGAACCACTCAGGCTCCCCTATTAACTTTAATTCTTAAGTCCTGCAAGGAAGCTGTTTTGGGCCCTGTTTTACAACCGGTAACAGAAACACAGAGATGTTAAGTAACTTGTCAAGGATAGTACAACTTGAAAATGGCAAAACCAATATTTAAACTTAGACATTGCTGCACTTTTTCATTAAAATTCTCATAAGTCTCTCTAGCATATAATGTGTATTCGGTGTTTACTTCCAACTGCATACAGAAACAAATAAGTAGCTATGAAATGTGTGATGCTTTCTTTAAAAAGGATTTGGAACTGCTCATATATATTAATTATATTCTTCAACCTTGATCCCTTAACCAGCTCTACTGTTCCCCTTGCAACATTATCATGTCATTAATTCGTTTAGCAACCCCAACAGAATGAAAACATAAATTTCCTGTGGGCCCAACTTAAATTGTCAGATTGTTTTTATTTATTTATTTATAATTTTTTTTTCTTTAAATGTTTATTTTGAGACAGAGCATGAACGGGGGAGGGGCAGAGAGAGAGGGAGACACAGAATCTGAAACGGGCTCCAGGCTCTGAGCTGTCAGCACAGAGCCCGACGCGGGGCTCGAACTCACGGACCATGAGATTATGACCTGAAGTCGGACACTTAACCGACTGAGCCACCCAGGCGCCCCTGTCAGATCGTTTTTAGTACAGATGTCCAGAGAATGAAGTTTCTTGATGATCACAGAGCATGTGAAGTCTCAACATCAGTGTCTTTCTCAGCAAATCCTCTGTAATTGCACCATTATTTTAGAAACAGAGATTTCTTTCTTCCCATGGAAAGTTTACAATAACTTGTGCTTTGTAATTATATAGGATTTTTTATTATAAAAATAGTTCAGTGTCAGCTAGAAGTAAATTCTGTCACAGTTCTAGTAAAATGTGCTGTAAAGTTAATTTTAAAGTAACACTTAAACCATCCCAACTTTGCAGCATCTAATTTCAATAGTTACACTGTCTTCTTTAACAATATAACATAAAATAATATATGCTAATTTATTTAACAAATAAAAACCAAAAAGCCTGCTACATGACAGCCCCAGTACAATAGCACTCGTTAAGAAGCATGTTGGGGTAGCCTGTTAAAATATTTAAGTCCTTAATTACAAATCACTCCTCCTGGTTTTATGGGTGGTATAAGTATCAAGCTAAACAGAGTGCTACGTAGCTACAAACAGATGGAATCAAATATAACTAAGAAACTGGAGAAATAAAACAACTTCATTTTCCTTGCACATGTGGAAAATAGAATTAAAAATGCTGACCTAAGCGCATTGTAGCTGAGGGAAGAACCTCCCCGATGAGACTAATTCAAGAAGTGAACATAGGCTAATAAAACCAAATTATGTGCCTTTTTCACATTTATGTTAATCTCTTATTTTCTTTTTACTCGTTATTTCCCATACCTTTTAATCTTCATTTTGTTTGTTTCGTCTTAGACTTCAATTTGCAGTGTTATTTTCAACTTACCTATTATTTTAAGGTAAATGCAGACCATGTCCCCAACCCTGTTCCTTCCAGGTAGGTGCTTAGAACATGAAAAAAAAAATGGTACTGGGTGCTTACTATTATTTATTTATTCTTATTTAAAGTTTTTTGAATGTTTATTTTTACTTTTTGAGACAGAGAGAGACAGAGTGTGAGCAGGTGAGGGGCAGAGAGAGAGGGAGACACAGAATCTGAAGCAGACTGCAGGCTCTGAGCTGTCAGCACAGAGCCTGACGTGGGGCTCGAGCCCATGGACCTCGAGATCATGACCAGAGCTAAAGTCAGATGCTCAACCAACTGAACCACCCAGGCGCACCTCTTATTTAAATTTTTATTAGAAAGTGGGTATGAATAAAAAGCGTGCGTCAAGTACTAAAAGAAACATTACACCAAAGCTTGCACATCTCACTCATAGTTTATCATAGAAAGATAAACTGGCAAAAAAAAAAAAATCAAATTTTTTCTGCTGTGACAACTTTCAGTACTCAAAAGCAAGAAGCCAGAGAAAGAACTACCCACACACACCACAGATGGTGAGAAGATTTACAAGAGAGTAGGCTGAAAAATTATTTGAGAGAAAATGTAGCACAACTAGGGTAAATAACTGAGGTTCAAATGATGCTATCCTGACTCTGCCTACAGTTTACATGATTATATTTAGATCTTAACATGATAACTAATGTTTATCTACAATCGTGGGGAATAAAAAAAATCAATCTTTTGGCATGTTCAAATTAAGTCATCCCTTGCTTTCATAAAAATAAAATAAAAAGTTTCCATAAATAAAAATGGTAGCCTTAAAAGGGTTGAGAAACTTAATTCTGCAAAAATATTCATTTCTTGTTGATGTTGGATTTAAGAAAATTTGTGCTGTATGATTTGGCTGTTATCTTTAGGGGAGAGAAGAGTGAGCAAAGAATTTGGGTAGGTAAGGCAGGAGAAACTGACCTGAGATTCGCCATCCAAGGTAGCAGAGAACTCTTTTTGTCCCCTTTCAGAGGGTGTATTGGAAATATACAAGTGTGTGGGAAGGTATGAGGAGGGAGAAATAGCCACTGAGCATAAAGTAGGAGCCAGCAGAAGGCAGGAGGAAAGCTGTCATCAGGAAACAGATCAGCCTGCCCCTGAGTTAATGCCAATCGTTTACCGTCTTGGCCTCAGATAAATTCAACAAGGGTATCAGATGACCTAAGAGGTCTCTACCAGCTGCCAAATTGGAGGAATTTGCGTCAAAGGGAAAATTCATGCTTCTAGATAGACCCATGACTTCTGATTGGATAGAAAGTTGCTGGTCTTGGCTCTCTTTCTTTCTTTATTTTAAATTAATTTAAAAAAATGTATTTATTGTTGAGAGACACAGAGAGGCACCAGCAGGGGAGGGGCAGAGAGAGAGGGAGGCACAGAATCTGAAGCAGTTTCCAAGCTCTGAGCTGTCAGCACAGAGCCTGACAGGGGGCTGGAACCCATGAACCTAGAAATCATGACCTGAGCCAAAGTTGGATGCTTAAAGGACTGAGGCACCCAGGCGCCCCAGGTCTTGGCTTTCTTTGTTAATTTCTGTCCATTCTGTTTGGAAGCTGGCTAGATTTCCTGCATCCCCAAATAACAATGGCTTTTATTCTCATTCTTCCCCAAACATCCCTTGGGGTAACTGGTTTTCTTCTGAGAAGAGAGAACCAGCCATTCTCTGATTAGGTGCATAAAATCATTGTTTATTCTGGCATGGTGTTTTGTAGGCTCATAGAATGATAAAGTGGCAGGAAATCAGAATTACATAAGTCAGTTTCCTTAGTCCACAGCCAAAAAAATAAAATAAAATGCCCAGAGACATTATGGAACCAACTCAGAGCCGCACAGTCTTTACCAATAGATCTAGGAAGATTCCGCATTGTTTAGCTTACAAACCATTAACTCTCCTCTTCACCACTATGTGGTTAATTTCTTATCACAAATTATATTCTAGTCTCCCTTGTTTCTCAAATATCATATTAAAATTTGGGAGCCTCTTTAATGCTTCCGCTTTTTAAAGCATTCTGTTTATTGATATTGGCTTTGAGAAAAATATGCTTAATGAGTATTTCATGAATCTAATTTTTGGTCAACCCCAAGTACTTTCTATTTGTCAATTTCTCATTTTCCTCTTGGCTCTCAAGCTTATAACTCCACCCTTTATCTTCCCTGAACTGCAATTGGTATTTATTAACCTCCACCCCTGTGCAATAGGACTCTGCTGAATGTTGACTCTAACTGACGTGGAACAGGGGTGGGGGGTGGGGGTGGAGAGTGCAGTGTTGGTTGCCACTTGATATCAGGCGCAGGTTTAGAATTTAGCATTCCTTTGTATTCTGCAAAGACTTAATTCTCACTTCTATTTTTTTGTACCAGAAAGGAAGATAGAACACCATACGGTGAATTTCCAGAATGCAAAATTACTTTGAGTGAGTATGCATTCACAGAATGCCGTAAATGGATGGACTATTAGAGTTCAGTCTTCTTATCTATCCATCTTGTTTTCATTTATTGCACACCAGGCATTTATCAAGTTGCTTGCCAAAGAACTAAAGATGAAAGCACAGGCCTTTGAATGAACAAGTCACACTTTATTACGAGTGGCAGGAGACAGAAAAGGGAGTCATCACCGTCACTGTCCACTATGAAGCTTCATACTAGGTTGTCTCTCAGTGTGCAACATCTGCAAATGGGCAGACCCAGATCCACTCAGGGAAAGCTCCCAGAAGGAAGCCAAGTCTGAGCCTGTTGGAGAATTATAAGACGTGAGCCAGGTGAACATGCAGAAGGAGGGCAGAGAGGAATACAAGACACAATTATAAAATCCAGAGCTTAGTAGAAGGAGCACGTTCAGGAAGATAGTTTTGGAATGACTGGGCGGCCGGAGACTTCTTGAGAAAGGACGATAGGCATCTCCCATTCCTGCGGTTAGCTCCACGCCAAGCTAAAGAGTTGGACCTTCTTATGAAAATTACAGGAAACCCTTGGAAGTCTTTAACTCAGAGAGCAATAGGATGAGGCTACGTTTTTGTAAGCTGCTGCTGATCGCAATATAAAAGATAAATTTGGCAGAGGTTGGGGTGTTTAGAGGTGAGACTAGAAAAATAGCAACCAGAGAGGAGCTTCTTATAATAAACCCAGTAAAAAAAAAAAAAAGATGAGGTCCTGGTTCAAGGCAGCCTTGGTAAGAGTGGAAAGTCAAGATGCACTGAAAACCATTAAGGCGAGAAAATGTATACGCCAGAGGACAGAGGGGCCTAAAGATGTGAAATTAATCAACCTGGGCCACACACTTAATGAGTACCAGAGCTGCGATTGAAACCAGGTGCCCACCTCCAGTCAAGGAACATTTCTGCGGCACCACTCTGCCTCTCCGAGTCTATGCTTTGACAATGACAATAATTAAATTTAAGATGGATGGTCTATTTATAGCAAAGGGCTATATTTAAGAGACCCCATTTTTCCTCATTATCCAAGGCAAGTAAATGCAGGTGTTGATTCAAATAGAATAGGATGCTAGCAACTCCCTCAATGCTTGAACTTCTTGAAAACAAATAGGCGTTGGCTGTCCTTGATTTAACCTTAGAGCAGGTACCACTTCCCTTCACCAGTGAGCAAGGTGACCATAGATTTCCTGTCCTGTCTCCCCTGGACTTTTTGTTAACCCAAAGCAACTCGTCAGAAGGTACTAATTCCAAGAAAGAGGCATCTCCAATCAAGCCCTTATTCCTAAAGAAATTTTGGGGGAGTAGATAGGAGTAGGAATCAAGGAAAGCAGTGGGGTAGCAGTAAATTACTACATCTCTGCATATGACTCCTCCTTAGGCAAATGCAGAGATTATGTGAATGCCGCATCTTTACTGCAAGGTACAAATGGAGGGAAACGTGTGAAAGGGCTTGTAGGAAAGGAATGCGTGAAAATAGGGAAGCTGAAAGTTAGGAGTTGTTACCATTCATTCCTCCAAAGTGAAGATGCTTTAAAAATAAGTTATTTTATGTTTTGTTTTGGAAGGATTCCAGAGGTATGACGTTTCTTTGCCCAAACTTCTGTTTCTCCAAATAAAAGGTAGGTGCTTTTGGTATACAGAACACTATAATCACAGATTCCAAATTGTCCTCAACTCAGTTTGCTTATGCACATTTCTTAGATTACTTGTGGTAAATGGTAGCTGCCCGAAATTTTGTGGGAAAGAGGATCACCTACGTTTCCCACAACATCACTATCAGGTTAGAGTGCAAGTAAGTCTCATATCGTGCATACAGATGTTTAACTATAATATAATATTATTATAATATTATAATTATTAATATTAATTTTTATTCTCAAAATCATTAGTAAATGCATGCAATGAAAACTGTTCATAAGAGCTGTTCTGCAGACTAGAGAAAGTCCCTGCACCTGGAGAGAACAAACACATTCCATGCTGCAGTGCTCATTAGATCTCCACAAAGATGTACACACAGACTCACACACACCATGTGTGTTCCACATAAAGACATGTCCTGAATGCACTTTCATTGTCAAACAACCTTACAAACTGGAACACATAAATATACTTCTAGTACACAAGCAAGGAGGTGCAAAAGTATAAATGGTGGTGTCATGAAAACAGTGTTGGTGGAATGTCAGAAAAAGAGGTTGTTATTATATTGTAATTGATAGATGAGGGTGGAAGAGATAGAACCCTTGATCAGAAGTGAAAGATTTTGAAGGATACCTTGGAGATGCATTCACTTGAAGATTTATCTACGCATTTCTATGTTAGATGTTTTGAGAGTGAACAACCTAGGCTGTGAGTTCTTGCTTCTCACAGCACTGAAAATTTAACCCTACCTTTTGATTCTGGATCTAACAACACTAACATATTTTTGAGGAAAAAATATACACACACACACACACACACACACACACACACATATATATATAGATCACATATATTACATATATAACATATATATAAAGATATATATAGATCATATATATTACATACACATATATATGTAATGCATATATATGAAACATAATTTATGAAACATAATTTATTGAAACCGTGTCATCCATTACCAAATACATCCATACCCTCTCCTGCCATTCATTGACTCTCAATGTTTGAGACATTCTTTGTAGCCCTTCCTGCCCTTTTCCCCATCTCCAACTTCACTTTTCTAAATCCTGTTTATTTTGTGGGTCTCCACATACATACCCCCTACCCTTCTCTGATATCCTCCACTAGTCAAATCTTGCCACTCTAAGCTCCTATTGTACGCTACATTTCCCTGCTGGTAACAGTCATTACACTTGTGATTAACTATCCAAAGATAGGTTATATACTCCCTGGGGAAAGAGTTAATCACAGCCTTCTTTACTGATGCAATGAAGGAAATGCTGGAAGAAGCAGAGGAATGAATAAGTGATATGGAAGACAAAATAATGGACAACAGTAAAGCTGAACAAGAGAGAGAAAGGATTATGGAGCATAAGAATAGACTTAGGGAACTCGCTGACTGCATAAAATGTAATAACATTTGTATTACAGGAGTCCCAGAAGAAGAAGAAGAAGAAGAGAGAAAAGGGGGCAGAAAATTTATTCGTGGAAATAATAGCTGAAAACTTCCCTAATCTGCGGAATGAAACAGACAGATACAGAAGGCACAGAGAACTCCCATCAAAATCAACAAAAGCAGGCCAACACCAAGACATATTATAATTAAATTTGCAAAATATAATGATAAAGAAAAAAATCTTAAAAGCCAAAAGACAAAAGAAGACCTTAACTTGAAAGGGAAGACCCATAAGGCTAGCTGCAGATTTCTCAACAGAAACTTGGCAAACCAGGAGTGGCATGATAGATTCAAAGTGCTGAACGGGAAAAATCTGCAGCCAAGATTACAGTCTTCTTCACTGCTTCTTTAGGTTCATGAAACTGCTGCTATTCTATTGTTTTTGACTTAAAAACAGCAATTTCATGTGGTTCAAACTTTATATGCTTTAACACTTAGAAGAAAGAGTACCTGTCTGAATACTAAACACAATTATATGTCTTAGGCTCTCTTTATCAAGCATACTTCTGTGAACACAATCAAATGTTAATGATGGTCTAATTTATTTTTATTAAAATGATCCATTGTATAAGCATTATTTATTTAAGTGAGATTATTTATTAATTGACACATCTATGTTACAGAACATATTACAAGAATGAGATGGAAAATTTAATAGTAATTTATGCTAGGGTTTATGACTAATGAATGAAATTATCTTTACTTAAATCAGGTGGCTTCATTAGAAGTGGGGGCATGCCCTGGGATACCAATGTCCCCTCTCCTTCCTTATTCCCTTATTTAACTCAGCATGGAATTTCCTCTACATCCTCCTTCTCATGGGGAAATTGTGGAGACACACACGATCTAGAGTAGACAGCCTCAATGATCACCCTTAAACTTCCCATTGTGGGAGAATAAGCATTGACCTAAAGGTAGTCATGGCCATGGAGAAAACGGTGCAGTAGAAGGCGATTCCCTAGAAATACAAAAGATTTCAAGACTGTGAATGGGAATGGCTTATTGTAGTAAGTATTTAGAGCAAGGTTTGGCAAACTATGGCCCTTGGGCCAAATCTAACTCACTACCTGTTTCTGTAAATAACACCTTATTGGAACACAACCCTTCTGATTTATTTGCATTTTGCCTATAGCTGATTTCTCACTAAAACAGCGGAATTGAGTAGTTGCCATGGAGACCATATTCCTGCCAAGCCAAAAATATTTACTATTTGTGTCTTTACAGAAAAAAGTTAGTCAACTCCTGTTTTGAGATATGTGTTTTTATGTGTCAAATTTTTAGAACCTTTAGGTCAAAAATTAGAAATATATAGTAAAATATTAGATCGCATTAGATCATGCAAACAGTTGGCTTCATTATTCAATTTTGCCTACTTCAAGATAAAGTAGTGGCATAATCACCATGAGGATTAACTTCCATTTAAGTCTGAGCTTAAAGAGGAAAGCATAGTTTGTTGAACATGAAACAACTTCTGTCACAACGGTCCTGAACTGACCCAAGATGTTGGTGACAAATCTGAATCACGGAAACCTCCTTTGTTTGCTCATTCATGTCTTCAGAGTAGGTTGATATAAAGCTGCAAAGTACAAAATTCAGTGTCTGAGTTTATATGCTCAACTGGGATCCCTGTGGATCTTCTTCCTTTGATGAGCTGTGAGATTGGCCCCAGTCAGACTGAAAGAATAATGAAATAATAATCCCCATTTTTCTAAAGATTATGGGCCTCTACCTTGTATTGAGGTGCTTCCCCATATAACGTGAAGAAATGAAGTGTGGAGCCCAAGACCCCCTCAGGTCCAATCCTGGTTGCCACAGATGGCCACAGACTTAAGTGGGAATATGGGTCCTCTCAGGTCACATCTGCTTCTAAACACACCTTAGAATATAGTAATTCAAGGTTTTTCCCCAACCGGTTTAAAAAAGTTGTCATTTACTGGTTAGCAATCTCTCATCTTAAGCTCTGAGTGGGGTTGCATTTTCCACACATGTGCCAGATCTCGGCTTCCTTCTCCGATGTCATTTCTCAGCCATTGTACTTTTTCTGTGGCCAAACGAGTTATTTACCCCCTAACTGTCATTGGACAAGCACCTGCCAATTCATAACTCGCAGCTTCTGTTATGTTATAGTCATTAGAAAACCTCCAGTCATTTATATATGGCTTTTATTTCTGGATACACACATTACCAGAAACACACACACACACACACACACACACACACACACAGAACCCGTATAATCTACTTATTATCTGTAATCATCTGTGTCTCCTTCCTTCTCTCTGGATTTAATTTTTTTTAAGAGGAATTTGTTATTCATATTGGATTCTCCTAGCAATATTGGCTTTCTGTTTGGCTTAGAGGTGAGAATCTCTGTATCACCTTTTCCCAAAAGTGCATGCAGAAGTTATGAACCAATAGCTAGGAGTTGTTTTATGTTTGTTTGTTTGTTTGTTTGTTGAGTCTTTCTGCTTTAATGATACAATACACTGGCTAGTTCGAGTTCTTCAAAATATAGGCAAGAAATTCACCAGCAATCTGTAGGAGAAAAAGGAAAAGTGTGAACTCTGAATCAAATGAAATAACTGTATCAAAAAATCTAGCTGAGTTTTTGTTGGTTGCAAAGCCATAGAATAATTACCACCAAAATAATGAAAAGGTCAGAACATGTTATAATAAATGAAGTGTGTTTGTGTCTATTGCCAACATCTCTTACTTTAATTGACATTTGCTTTTAAAGAAATACTGTGACATTTACACTTCAATTATATATAATAAGAATACTAACCAAGTTTCAAAACAAACAAAAGAGCTGAAAAATTAAAATTCTACATTTGGAACAGAAACAATTTAAACAGAACAGAAACATTTAAAATCAAATCTGAGTTATACATGCATACTCAAAACCACTGGATTCACCATTGACTAAAGCATCTGAATCCTGCAGCCTAAGTTAATAAGAAGGTTTTTAGTAACTGAACCAATAATTTTTAATTGATACATTTAGTTTTATGTCAATATGGATAATGTGGAACTTAAACTTCTTATATGCACTGCATTTGGTTTTAGATTAATTTTTATAAAGCAGAATTCATGTTGCTCATTTGTACAACAAATCTTCAATGGATTTGCACTGCCTGCTGAACAAAATTTCCACTCCTTCACATTAACCTTTAACCTGCTCCAAATGGTGGACTTAACTAACCTGCCTTATTGCTTATTTATTCCTTGTATAATTTTAATTATTTTTAAATAATTGACTTAATATCTGTCAAACTGAGACCTGCTTCCTTTCTCTGGGCCAGAATACAATTGGGTCATTTATATCCAATGTGATGAAAATCACTAGGAAAAAAAAGTACAGAAGCCAATTAAAAATTTTACTGCTTTTATACCTTATTAAATGCAATGCCAACTATTACAATGGCGTTTCCAACTGAACCTCACAAGGCATTAACTTCATCAACTTTTGCTGAAAAGAAAAGAACTTACAAGGCACTACGTGGCAGAGTGGAGGTTGGGAGAGGGAAAATCCTTAACATATAATTATGTACATATATATACATTTGCATTTCCTGCAAAATTCTCTCTCTGCTTCCATGCCTTTCTTTCGGTAACTTCTTCCATTAAAACTACCTGTTAAAATCAGGTATATATGTGTATAAAAAACTCTTATAATATTCCAACGGCAAGAGGCAGTAAAATGTGCTCCCAATTGCTAACATACTTTATAATTTTGTTTCTACTCAAGCATGTACTCCTTATTCTAGCAGTTAGTTAATCCATGAGATAATTATAACTTTATAGTATTTTTGCAGAAAGGCTCCTAAGCCACATCTAATTCAAAGATTTTCTTGTAAAAATAAGAAAAAAATATTACCAAATGGAATTAAATAACTTTGCCAAGGTGAAGTTCTAGTTGAAATTCTTATCTCTGCAACATGTGGTCCAAACAAGTGGAGACATCTTTTTCTGCTATAAACACAGATACGCTTGATAAAATAAGACAGAAACAAAACAATATGTATACAATATATACATTATAATATATACATATTATATATATGACAGAAAAAAAGAACAGAATTCATAGAAATAAGCTCAAGGGCCAATACTATGATGAACAGGGGGTATTTTCTCTGAATATAAAAGCTCAATTAGAAATATGACCTACGTGTTTAAACCCTCAAAATTATACAATATCCCTGCTTAACTAAGATTTTTGGAATAACTGTCCCTTCCATTGAACAATATGAGAAAAATTCTTCTCTTCAGCCATTGAATCTATAACACTTTGCTTTAGGTTCTGGATGGAAAAGGAAGAAAAAATCTTATGAGAACAAAATAATCTAAGTTAGCATGTGTATGTGTTGATTCTAAATTTAAATTATTTGAGGGCATTGGAAATTCCAAGCTAAGAAACTCATGTAAAAATTCCATTAGATTGGAAAAATGCACAATACTACTACATAGGGATACTTGTACAACTCGTGGTTCATGGGAAACTCCTGCGGGGGGGTGGAGGGGAACTCAAGAAGAAAAAGTGAGCTTAGAATCAAAGAACAAAAACAAGAAGAAATAATGTACATGAAGGTAAGTAAGTCAGTAGATATAATGCTAAGTATAGTACAAAATAAACTGATGCTATAGGAAATCTGGAAGACAAATAAAATGATTCCAAGAGTTAAAAAACAAAAGATGGAAGGAAGCGGAAAAAAAGGGAAAATTTTTTTAAAATATATGAGAACACCTGGCAAAAACTATATAGTCTTCAATATCAGAAATCAATAGATGAGTTCAAAGTAAGATTAAACATAGCTGGGGGCACCTGGGTGACTCACTTAGTTGAGAGTCCTACTCTTGGTTTCAGCTCAGGTCATGATCTCATGGTTTGTGAGACAGAGGCCTGCATCGGGCTCTGCAGTGACAGTGCAGAGCCTGCTTGGGGTTCTCTCTCTCCACCTCTCTCTCTCTGCCCCTCTGCTGCTTGCACTCCCTCTCCCCCTGTCTCTGCCTCTCCCCTGTGAACGTTGTCTCTTTCTCTCAAAATACATAAATAAACTTGAAGAAAGTTAGACGTAGCTGAACACACTATGGATTGATTGAAAGTTAAATGAAGAAATTACCCATGTGGAAGTCTGCATTTACAAAATTTTTTGTTAAACATAGAAAAGACATCAAAAGACATGGAAGACACAGTTAAAAGACTGGCTAAGTATCTCCAAACTTATTTCAGAGGAACCCAATAGAATAGGCAAGTGTAAAATGTAAAGAGTCATTTTTAACTAACAAAAAATATTCCAGATGTCACAACAGACATGAGTATTCAGACAAAGGATCATCATCAGAGAAATACAAATCAAAACCACACTGAGATAATCACCTCACACCAGTCAGAGTGGCCAAAATGAACAAATCAGGAAACTACAGATGCTGGTGAGGATGTGGAGAAATGGGAACCCTCCTGCACTGTTGGTGGGAATGCAAAGTTATGCAGCCATCCTGGAAGACAGTGAGGAGCTTCCTCAAAAAATTAAAAATAGAATTACCCTATGACCCAGCAATAGCACTGCTAGGAATTTACCCAAGGGATACAGGAGTGCTGATGCATAGGGGCACTTGTACCCCAATGTTTATAGCAGCACTTTCAACAATTGCCAAATTATGGAAAGAACCTAAATGTCCGTCAACTGATGAATGGATAAAGAAGGTGTGGTTTATATATACAATGGAATACTACTTGGCAATGAGAAAGAATGAAATCATGCCATTTGCAGCAACGTGGATGGAACTGGAGGGTATTATGCTGAGTGAAATAAGTCAGTCAGAGAAGGACAGATATCATATGTTTTCACTCATATGTGGATCTTGAGAAACTTAAGAGAAGACCATGGGGGAAGGGAAAGGGGAAAAAAGTTACAAACAAAGAGGGACAGAGGCGAACCATAAGAGACTCTTAAATACAGAGAACAAACTGAGGCTGGATGGGGGAGATGGGGAGAGGGGAAAATGGATGATGGGCATGGAGGAAGGCACTTGTTGGGATGAGCACTGAGTGTTGTATGGAAACTAATTTGACAATAAATTATATTAAAAAAACACACTAAGGAATGACACCAACCACAAAGCAGGATAAATAGTAATAGTGCATTTTTACACAAACCATATGGGAATATAGAATACAAAAATCACTAAAAATAGTTAAATAATCTAAACATGAAAGTTTATCTGTTAAAAGCAAACAAACACCACATGAATTTCGATGAAAGGAAGTGTCTCTTCAAAAATAATAAAGTCCAGATAATAATGGAATGGCATTTTTAAGTGCTGAGAGAGAATATCTATTTACCTCTGCTTCTGTGCCCAGTTAAATTCTTGTTGTGAATACAAAATAAAAACAAATTAGAAAAAAAAATTCTGAAATTTCCACTTATATTAAAAGAATGAAGTATGGAAGGATTGGCATGCAAACAGCAATTTTGAGAAAACTGTTGGCAAATGTTTAGGTAGTTCTAAGTAATCATTGATGATGACACTAATGATAAAGTTTAAACTGGAAAGCCAAATTTGGTAACCCAAATTTTAAACACATTCACCGTGAAGGAAGATGAGTCAGAGTTGAATAGATTAAATCAATCTACAATTCTTGTTTAGGTGGGGAGAAGAGACGTTAAACAAATATTGTTTTTGTTAAAAATGTAAACACAACTAATAAAATGTGAACTATATACACATAGTATCTAGTGGGAGTGTAAACCAAACTTGAGAATTTAATTAACGTTATTAAGTTAGGGAAAATATATATTCGTATGTATACACATATACTTAACATATATATGAACATTTCAACATGTGTACATATATAGTCACATATACATGAATCAAAGATAAAGCATGGAAACTGTAAAACATGAAATCAAATGGTAGGAAAATATCCAAACTGCCAAGCACACTGTCAATAAACACATTTCAAAGACAAAACTTCTCCAATTCAAGAAAATAACAAAGTCCAGGTCTGTTAATAATGAAAGATCCATCTAAACATAAGGAAAGAGAAAGATTAAAGAAAAGTTAGGAAATTATTGAATACTTATAGAATAACAACTGAGAGCTGTTGCATTAATTTTAATTTTTGACACAATAGATCTTGAGGAAAGATAATATGGTAAAGGAGTTCATTAATTAAGGAGAATGAAATAATTCAACATAAAATACAAAAGACTAAATATATTTTTACCTAAAATATAAGCCAAAGTGTAAATAAGACAAAAAGTTGAAGTTACAAAATCATTTTCTAAGTACACAATGATAGGGCTAGATTTTAAGACAATTTTCTCAAAAATTGATAACACCTAGGGAAAAACGCTCCATTGAGTGAATGTGTACAGAATCTGATGTTCGATATTAAAGGAATGTATTGTTCTTTCAGGCCTCATGAAATATGTATAAGTCAACCATGGAAAAGGCCACAAAACAGTTTCAACAAATGCCAGTGAATCAATATCCTATAGGTCATTATCTCTAGTTAAGAAGTAGTAAATTTAGAAATTATTGATAAAAGTATAACCAATTCTCCAATAAGCTGGTAAATGAGAGAAAATTTGTTAGTAGCTTCTACGTCAAAGAAGAAATAATTATCAAAATTATAAAGTGTACATAAAAGGATATGACAATGAAAACATTACATATGTAGCCACAGCTAAATAATACTCACTGGGACATTTATAACTATAAAATGTGCCTTACAAAAATATTTAAAATTGATGAGTTTAGTATTTAATATAATAAGTTAGTAGGAAAATAATGGTGTTAATTTAAGTAAATAAAAAAATTAAAAAAATAAGTAAATAAAAAACAAAAAAAATAGGATAAATGTCTGAAAACTTTTTATGCAAAAGACCAGATATTAAATATTTTAGACTTCATACTGTTCCTATTAAAACTATTCAATTCTGCCACTGTAGTATAAAGCAGCCATAAATAATACATAAACTATGAAAAATTCAAAACTGCACTCTCAGAGAGTAGATAAATCTAACAGGCAGAAAACCAGGTAGGACATAGTTGAACTTAACAATACCAACAATCAACTGGATATAATGCACCTCTGTGGGGGCACCTGGTTGGCTCAGTTGGTTAAGTGTCTGACTCTTGATTTCAGCTCAGGTCATGATCTCGTGATTTGTGGGTTTGAGCCCTGTGTTGGGCTCTGTGCTGACAGCACAGAGCCTGCTTGGAATTCTCTTTCTTCCTCTTTTTCCTCCTTCCCCACTCCCACACACATGCACTCTATCTCTCAAAATAAATAAATAAACATTGAAAAAAAATGCACATCTTAGATATGTCATTCAACAACAGCAGAATACACATTCTTCTCAAAGACACAGGGGACTTTCACCAAGACAGACCACATTCTGGGCCATAAAACACATCTTAACAAATTAAAAATTATAATAACAAGAAAAGCAAAAGAGAGAAAGAAATCATATAATGTCCCTCAGACATTGTAGTCTCTGAGACTACCAAGGAAAGAAATCATATCACAAAGATCGCTGGAAAATCACAAAATATGTGGAGATTAAGTAACATACTTCTAAATAATTCATGGGGGCAGAGAAGAAATCTCACAAAAATTCAAAATATTATAAACTAAATAAAAATGAAAACACAACTTAGCAAAATCTGTGCAAGGTAGCAAAAACAGTGCCTAGAGGGAAATTCATAGCATTGAATGCAAATATTATGACGGAAGAAGGATCAAAAAAATCTAAGTTTTCATCTTGGATAACTAGAAAAAAAGCAGCAAGTTAAATTCAAAGTAAAGAGGAGAAAAAAGAGAATAGTCATTAAAACAGAAATCAATAAAGTTGAAAACAGGAAATCAAAAGAGAAAATCAGTAAAACCAGAATCTGGTTATTTGAAAAGATCAATAAAATTGGTAAGCCTTTGGCCAGGTTAACTAAGAAAAAAGAGAGAGAACACAAATTACTGATATCAGAAATAAAAAGGGACATCACAATAAATCCTGTAAACATTCAAGGCTAATAAGGGAATAGAATCAGCAACTCTATGCCCACAAATTTGATAACCTAGATGAAACAGACAATTCCTTAAAAGACACAATTTGCCAAAATGCACACAAGATGAAATAGACAATCTGAATAGACCTAAAGCTATTAAATTGAATCAATAACTAATAATTTTCTGAAATGGGAAGCACCAACCAGAACTGGATGGGTTGACTATTGAATACTACCACACATTTAAGGAAGAAACTATACCAATTTTCTACACAATTTTTCAGAAGATAGAAGCAGACAGAATAGTTCCTAACTCAAAATTCTATGGACCCAGCATTAAACTAATACCAAACCAGATAAAAACATTACAAGAAAAGAAAGCTACAGACTGATATCTCTCATGAACATAGGTGTAAAAATCTTCAACAAAATATTAGTAAATTTAATCCAACAATTTAAAAAAAAATTGTATACCACGACCAAGTGGAATTTATTTCAGGTATGTAAGGCTAGTTTAACATCCAAAAACCAATTAATGTAATTCATTGCATCAACTAACTAAAAAATGAAAAATCACACGATCATAGCAATAATTGGAAAAAAAAAAAGCATTTGACAAAATCTAACACTCACTCATGATAAAAACTCTCAGTAATCTAGGAATAAAGAGAAACTTCTTCAACTTGACAAAGAATATCTACAAAAATCCCAGTTACAATTAAACTTAATAGTGAGAGTTGGGGCGCCTTGGTGGCTCCAGTTGGTTGAGCACCTGACTGGCTGAGGACGTTATCTCATGGTTTGTGAGTTCGAGCTACACGTCGGGCTCTGTGCCGACAGCTCGGGGCCTGGAGCCTGCTTCAGATTCTGTGTCTCCCTCTCTCTCTGCTCTTCCTCTGTTCACACTCTGTCTCTCTCTCAAAAATAAAGATTAAAAAAAAATTAAACTTAATAGTGAGAAACTAGATGCTTTCTCAGTAAGATCAGGTACAAGGCAGAAATGTCCCCTCTTACCTCTTATTTTCGACATCGTACTGAAAGTTCTGACTAATACAATAACACAAGCAAATGCAATAAAAAACATGCAGATTGGGGAAAAAAGAAATAAAAGTTCCTTTGTTTCTTTGTTTACAGATGACTTGAGTATCTAAATAGAAAATGTAAAAGAACCACCAACAAAAAAATCCTCCTGGAACTTATAAGCAGTTATATCAAGATTGTAAGATACAAAGTTAATGTACAAAAGTACATTTTCTATATACCAGCAATAAACAAGTAGAATTTGAAATTAAAAACACATTACTATTTACATTAGCACTCCTTCAAGTGAAGTTGCTTTCCTATATACAATGTAAAAGCAATGAGAAGACAATCCCCAGACTGGAAGGAAACACTTGCAAAAGAGACATCTGATAAAGAACAACTGTGCAAAATACACCCAAACAAAAAACAAAACCTCTTAAAACTCAACAGTAAGAAAACAAACAACCTCATCCAAATATAGGACAAAGATCTCAATGGATGCCTCACCACAGAGGATATACAGATGGGCAAATAATCATGAAAATATGGTCAACACCATATTTCATGAGGGAAATGCCAATTAGAACAATGATATCCTACTATACATCTTTTAGAACGGCCCCAACCTGAAATATTGACAATGCCAAATGCTAACAAAGATGTAGAACAGGAACGACTCTCTTTCATTGCTGGTGGGAGTGCAAAGTGCTACAGGCACTTTGGAAAACAGTTGGGCAATGTCTTACAAAACGTAACATATACTTATCATAGGACCCAGTAATTGTCCTCCTCTGTATTTATACAAGTATAAATGTATACATTATACATTTGTCCAAACACAATGAAGCTGAAAATTTATAGCCACACAAAAACCTGCACATGGATGTTTGTTTATAGCAGTTTTATTCGTAATTGCCAAAGCTTGGAAGCTACCAAGATGTCTTTCAGTAGGTGAGGGAATAAATTAAATGGTTGTGTATCCGGACAATGAAAAGTTAACCATGTGAGGAGAAATGAGCTATCAAGCTATGAAAAGACGTGGAGGAAGCTTAAATGCATATGACTAAGTGAAAGACGCCTGTCTGAAGGTAGGCAACATACAGTATGATTTCAAGTCTATGGCCTTCTGGAAAAGGCAAAACTATGCAGACATTGGAAAGATCAGTAGTTGTCAGACGTAGCGGGGGGCGGGGGTGGGTGGTGGTGAATAGGTGAAGCACAGAATATTTTTAGAGCAGTGAAAAGATCACACCAAAGTATCATCGGGGTGGGAATATGTCGTTATACATTTGTCCAAACCCATAGAATGTACACCAAGAGTGAACCCTACAGTAAACTCTGGACTTTGAGTAAGTATGAAGTATCAATGTAGGTTTACCAATTGTAAAACATGTACCACCCTGGTCAGATGATGGGGCAGGCACTGCGTGCATGGAGGCAGAACGTATATGGGAAATCTCTGTACGTCCCCTTCAATTTTCTGCAAACCCAAAACTGCTCTACTGTTAAAAAAAAGACAGTCTTAAAAAATGGTAAATGCCTCCTGAACTAGAGTCAATAATATGTGTGCCATGTGCTTGATTCTGGCTTATAAAGAAACAGAGGAAGCCCTTCTTGGCCCTAGCTAAAGTCATTTCCTTCCCTAACTATGCCTTATTGTACTGGATGATATTAAGTTTCATGTGGCTAATGCTATCATTATCAATAGCAAAGTATCAATGACAAGAATAAATAGTACATGCTTGGAAACTAAAAATGGTTTGTTGCTTAATGGTTCAAAATGTTATCCTGCCAGATGGAGAATTTCATTGAATTTTTGTTACCCAGGAAATTTGGTAGAATTGAAATAATTCTGTTATTTGAAAGACAGAGGGAAAAAAAAAAAGAAACGGAAGGCAGTTCATAAGGGTGTGCACTATTCAAAAGGCGTTTCTTTTCTCTGGATATAAATAATGTCACCAATATTGATTCTGAGGTTTATGCTCCTGAATTTCCAACAGTGACTAGTCATGAAGGCTGGGCATTGGAACAAATAGAAAAATGAAATCCAATTCAAGCCATGTGAGTAGATGGACTTACTTCTTTAAAAGCTGTTGCTACTTATGACAGAGTCCGAGGTAAGACGTGATCTGTCTCCTTAAGACTGTTAGCTGATAAACTAAATAGTTAGCTATTGGTTTTGTTTTGTAGACTTTTCATTAAATAGACAGTTTGCCATCACTGAGGCATAAATAGATTCTCTTACTCCCAGGCCAGACTTGGTGCTGCTCATAAAACTATCACATTTTTAATGTAGCTCTCAGAAATATTATACCCCCATATTCTATACACAGCTTACCTCTCAAGTGTGACACATGACGAATGTGTGTGTTTAATTATCCTGATGCCACTTCCTTGTCTATCTTCAGACAACTTCATTGATTATTTCTCAAAATGAGAGAACATGCTGTCATATTACAGGTGTTTCCAGTGAGTTCTTCTGGTAGTACGATGAGGAATGGACGTGGATGAGACAGGAATTTTTAGGTCTGTATGAGAGAGGGAATGTTTTGTTTCTACCTAAGGTTGCTAGAGTATAAATTACTGTGTCAATCAAAATTTTATTTTCCTTACTCGGACAGAAAGATAAAAGAATCAATGCGTGTGTCTTCTCAAACACTTTTCTTCTTGTTACTCTCATTGTCTTGACACTTGTCAAATTTTGGTTCAGAGAAAATACTGGTTTGCTCCCGTGTTCAGCATTATCACTCTCCATCCCAAACACACACAAACATAATATGTAGTTTTAAGCAGGTTAATCTGACAATTACCTACAGTATATTTGTCTTCCCCTTGTTTTCCTTCTCTTGAATATTTTGGGGATGCTTCTGATATGTTTAATGGCAACTAGGTGGATACTTCCTTTGCTTTGGAAATGGATGGATGTTGACACTTCTCTAAAGAAGACATCCGGATGGCCAACAGGCACATGAAAAGATGCTCAACGTCGCTCCTTATCAGGGAAATACAAATCAAAACCACACTCAAATATCACCTCACACCAGTCAGAGTGGCCAAAATGAACAAATCAGGAGACTATAGGTGCTGGAGAGGATGTGGAGAAACGGGAACCCTCTTGCACTGTTGGTGGGAATGCAAACTGGTGCAGCCACTCTGGAAAACAGTGTGGAGGTTCCTCAAAAAATTAAAAATAGACCTACCCTATGACCCAGCAATAGCACTGCTAGGAATTTACCCACGGGATACAGGAGTACTGATGCATAGGGGCACTTGTACCCCAATGTTTATAGCAGCACTCTCAACAATAGCCAAATTGTGGAAAGAGCCTAAATGTCCGTCAACTGATGAATGGATAAAGAAATTGTGGTTTATGTACACAATGGAGTACTACATGGCAATGAGAAAGAACGAAATATGGCCCTTTGTAGCAACGTGGATGGAACTGGAGAGTGTTATGCTAAGTGAAATAAGCCATACAGAGAAAGACAGATACCATATGTATTCACTCTTATGTGGATCCTGAGAAACTTAACAGAAACCCATGGGGGAGGGGAAGGGAAAAAAAAGAGGTTAGAGTGGGAGAGAGCCAAAATATAAGAGACTCTTAAAAACTGAGAACAAACTGAGGGTTGATGGGGGGTGGGAGGGAGGGATGGGTGGGTGATGGGTATTGAGGAGGGCACCTTTTGGGATGAGCACTGGGTGTTGTATGGAAACCAATTTAACAATAAATTTCATATATTGGAAAAAAAAAGGAAATGGATGGATGTTAAGCCCCTACACTGACCTCTTACCTGGGTACCAAATTAGCTACAAGAGAGTGATCTAGCCTCCTGTCTCGGGGCTACTGAGAAACCTGTTTAACTCATGGATATTCCCGAGGCCCCATCCACTAACAACAGTTTTTAGGCCACTACATGCTGGTGCTGAGCACACATCCCTCAAGTTACCACACGGAGGCACCAGTCTCCTCTGCCTGTTTGTAGAGCTATGGAAATGTTCATGAGATTCATCTCTCACTCAAGCTTTCCTATCTTAATTCGCTCTAGAGTTCATGTCCATTTTAACAGGTGACCTCTTCTACTATTGTGCGTACTTACAGTTTTTCAGACTCATTCTTCTTAATCTGAAAGCAAAAATGTAATTGCAGTTACTCAATTTCTTGGCATTATGCAAATATCACAAATGCTATACTCCGAAGAGCAAATTAATGCTGTCGATAAGAATACTTACTTGTGTTAAATTTTAAAGCCTGAGGAAAACCTATAGTCGATTATCCCAGTGACCCCCAAACTATGAATTTTATATATGGACAAACGAAAGTCCTTCAGTTTTGACATGAAAGTCTGATCTTAACCCATGGATTCTCATGCCAAATACAGGTCTGTTTGTGTAAACTTCGGTTCAACTACCTACATGAAGTTCATTTCTTCTTTCTCAACAAATAAAAACACTATATTAGGCTCTGATGTGGGTCACAACAAGCAAAGAAATCCACCTGATTTTTTTCCCTCACTGCACCCACACTCTGATGGGATAGACAGATAATAACCAAAAAGTCACATAAATAGGTGTAAAATTACAATCACATCCACTGCTTTGGTGTGCAAATACAGCATGTGACAAGAGCCTCTACTGAGAGAATTTGACCCTATGAGTTAAATTGACAGAACTTCTCTGAAGAAGTAAAATGTAAAAGGTGAGACTAATCAACTAGGTGAATAAGGATAGGAAAAAAAATATTTATGGCAGCGGAAATAATCTGTACAAAGATTCTGCACTGAAAGACGGGTCAGAAGAGCTAGAGTCAAAAATGGTGGAAAGAAGGCAAAAAGAGGCAAATGCGGTTGGTGACCAAAGGAGAGATCATCACCACGCTGGCCTTGAGGACAAGTCAAGGAGGTATGCTCTTCCAAAGGCAGCAGGAAACCAAGGAGGGCAAGCCTCAGCAAATCTGCTGTGTTGCCCTGGGTCAACCCTGGGTTCCCTCACCTGAATGTGACTCTAGCCTCCTCAGCCTCCCACTTTCCTTCTGATTTCTCTCAAGGTCTATTCTCAGCAGCCGCCAGAAGGATTGATTTAGACTTAGGTAAGATCAAGTTACTTGTCTGCCCACAGATAATTACTAACATCCTGTCTTTCCCAGAATAGCATCCAAAGTCCATCTGCTGACCTTAAGGCCCCGGATGATTGTGTTCACAGCTACCTCTCTGACCTCGTCTCCCAACCCTCTTTGCCCTGGCTCTCTCTACGACTGTTACAAAGGCCGGTGATTGTTCCAGAAGTCTTCAAGCATGCTCCTGCCTTTGTGCTTTGGCACTTCCTCTCCTCTAGACTGGCCTTTTCCTGGGTATGCGCATGACTCACGCCCTCAAGTACACAGGTCTGTCCAGACACACACCCACCAGGGAAGTCTTTTCTGACCTTCCCGTATAAAACAGCTACCATCCTACCCCATGACTGTCCATCACCACCCTCAGCCTTATTTTTCTTCATTCTTGCTACCTGACATAGTACATTCATTTATTTGTTTGTTTTGGTCAGTCTGCTCCTGCTAAAATGGAAGTTCTTAGAGACCTGGGGCTTGTTTGTATACTGTTTTATCTCTAGTGGATAGAAAAGGGTCTGGCACAAAGTCGGTACTCAATAAATATTTGCTGAATTAATGAATAAATAAAAGGATCAATCAATGTAAGACTATGGGATAGTCATGACCACAATATTTGCACTCATTAGGTAGTTCCCATTTTTTCTCCTGAATGAGAATGTTCCCTTATGTGCAGACAGCATAGAGATATGTTCCTGTCATCATTCAAGAGCCATCTCAAGTCCTGCTTATTCTTCAAAACTTCCTCTCACTATTTGGCAATCCTTTTCTTTAAATTCCCAGTAAGCCTGATACTCTAAACCATTAATTTATCTATGATTATTCATGGTCTTTTCTTCCTTCTGCGTAGTTTTCATCTTCTGAACACAAGTGTTAGTAATTTGTATTTACTCAAACTTCCTTTCCTTTTCCTTTATGTAGGGTTGTCAATGTAATACTATTTAGCAAGAGGTAAAGACACACTTGTCACTTGCTTGTGATAAGTACTACCTATCATTCTTAAGTAGAAGCAGGAAAAAGTAGCGTGTATTTATCAAAAAAAGCACTCCACTTTAGTTGAGGCATAAATAACTTTTGTGTGATGGAATAGTGGAAATAGATATGGAAAGGTCAGTTGGAGGCTTTAATATCGTATTGAGAAATGTATATTTTTTTCTATAGCAATGAGGAGACATTGGTTATTGCAGATCAGTGGAATGCCATGATGATACCGGGCTTTAGAAGGGTAACTTCCTGGAGTACTATTTAGGCTAATTGGTTAGAATACGAAGAGAAGCTGGTTGATCCAAAGGCCATCAAAGTTGGTCATGCTGAACCAGACCACTGGCAGTAGAAACAGAGAGAGAAGAGTCAGAGTTTTTGATGTTCTTCACATTTATTCAAACATTTACTAACTGGGATCAATGCTGTACCCTGCTAGCTGTTAGGATTACAGAGATGAGCTTTGGGTTTCGTAGGGCAGCCCATTAAAATCACTTCATTATCTATGCTTTTCCTTTCAGTCCAAGAATTCCAGCTCCTATTTACAATGTCATGATGCATATTCATTAAGACTAACAAAAGTGATTTACATAGCATTTTGCAATTTAAAAATAGCCCTCATGTGCATTATGTTATTTGATCTCCCAAGAATGCTGGAAAATAAGCTCAGTGGGAAATTCCCTTCAGTTTTCAATAAGAAAACTGTAGGTCAGATCTGTTAACTAGCCCAAGGTTACACAGACAGCTGCCTGTGGGTTCAGAATTGAATCCATATATCCAGGTTCCAAACACAATATAGTTTTCCTTAGAATTTTGTGTTTTGTATTCTTTTCAAGTTCATGTGAAAGTATTTATCCCTCTACTGATTCCACTTCAATTGTCTGCTCCAGAAACTATGGCTTATTGTTTAATGGCATTGCTTATTTTGTTATTGGCGTTTTTAAAAAAGTTTATTTACTTTTGAGACAGAGACAGAGAGACAGAGACAGAGAGTGAGCGGGGGAGGGGCAGAGAGAGAGGGAGACATAGAATCCGAAGCAGGCTCCAGGCTCTGAGCTATCAAGACGCGGGGTCTCGAACCCTCAAACCTGGAGATCATGACCTGAGCCAAAGTTGGACCCTTAACTGACTTAGCCACCCAAGCCTGTTATTGGCTTTATAAGAGATACCAAATATGCTGAGTTATATTATTTTGTGACATACTTTTCAGGCTATAAGTGCCTAAATTAAAAAGAGCAACAACAATAACAAAACTAGCCTCTCTCTTACCAGTTCAAGGCTTCTGTTTCTAATCTTTTATTTAAAAACTAGAAAGAAAGATATTTTAAAGACATATATTTCATAAATAAAATTATATCATCTCTTGGTTTATAATTTTATTATTATTTTAAAAATAATGTATATTTAATTAAATATATTTAATATAATTAATTAAATATATTTATATTAATAAAAATAATTTATTTTTGATAGAGAGAGAGAGAAAGAGGCAGAGTGTCAGCAGGGGAGGGACAGAGAGAGAGGGTGACACAGAATCAGAAGCAGGCTCCAGGCTCTGAAAGGTCAGCACAGAACCCAGTTTGAATCTCGCGATTCAAACTCACGAATCGCAAGATCATGACCTAAGAGGAAGTTGGACGCTTAAATGACTGAGCCACCCAGGCGCCCCTAAAGTAAACATGCAGACTCTCTTTAATTTCAGTTTGTGTAAACATTTTAAATTTGTTATTTTGTTCAAATAAATTGTCACAATATGAAAAGCTAACAATTGAATTAGATGAAGTCGTAAAATATCAAATACTACTGAAAAACATTAAACTAGAAGCTAGACATCTCATCATTTTTATTCTGTGAGATATAATATTGACTGGTTTTGCCCAAAAGCAAAACAAACTATGAGCATAAACAAACTTGAATTTCAGATATTTGTGAAAGTAAACATCAGTTCATTATTACAGGTTTTGTTCATTCGTTTGTTGGTTTTAAAGAAAGATCATACTTAGCACCTGTATCTTGATTCTAAATAGCATTTTCCAATAAAAGAAACCAGGGTTCTCTAGGGAAATGGCTGATTCCAGGGCTCAGGCTGGAAATATACAAAATGAGCCTCAGGAATCTTGTAGGGCCACAAAGTAAGGAAGTATTCAAATAAACAAAA
This sequence comes from Acinonyx jubatus, assembly GCF_027475565.1. NCBI lineage: Eukaryota > Metazoa > Chordata > Mammalia > Carnivora > Felidae > Acinonyx > Acinonyx jubatus. The sequence continues at coordinate 128,039,552 of NC_069386.1, read as the reverse complement.
GATAGGGGGCTTATTAAAGGCCCATAGAAACCTCATAGAAAGAGCTCCCAATGGACAAAGCTAGAATAATTTGAGCAACAAAGGAAACAATGTAGCATTGTAATGGAACCCAATTATAAAATAAGCATGGTGATACTACACTGATACAAATAAATAAATCAATAGGAGAGGATGCAAAATGTAAGCTTACCTTTTCCTCGTTCCTCCAGGTTACATGCAACACAAATTATATGCTCTTTATACGCAACACAAATTAAAAATTAGAATGGATGGAGGTAAGCACACTATCCTATGATGCGAATGAAAGCATTATAATTGGGAGCGGAGATAGGACACCAGGAGGGGTTCATATTGGATAGTGAACACCTATACCTGTCTAAAAGGCTATGTCAGAGAACTGAAAAATTCAAACTGGAGAAAGTCCAAAGGATGGCCAATGTGAATTGATGATTATTAGGCATAACAGCCTTATCTTAGGAGATGAAGTTTACAAAGAGAAGCTTTTCATTTTCACATAGACACTAGAGAGAAGCAAGGACATTCCATTGCTCATATACTAAAAAATGCTGAATAGCTCTCATGCCATTCAAAGATGGATATACAGAAAACAAGAGCTGCATTAGGTCTTTGAAATCATAGTAAACGAAAAGAGAAAACAAGTATTCTCCAGATGTTTCCACCAAAGAATGCCTCTCTGAAGAACATATTACTGTAAGTGATTTGCTACAGGAATCTGATGAAACTTTGAGAAGATTGATATGCCTGATATCCTTAAAAAAATGATGGGATAGAATATAATCACATAAACTGGAGAAGCTATAAGGAGAAAACGAGGAGTCGAAATTAGTTAGTATATTTTGAAGAAATTAAGAAAAGAGTAAAGAGGAAGTTAAAATATAGTGACAGACACAGTTTATCTTCACCCCCAAGAGCAAAAGACAGAAGTAAAAGAGAAGATGCATGTATCATCAAAGTAAAGGAAAACTTGTACTCCCCCAGAAAGTGAGGAAAAACAGGGATTGAATAATCATAAATATAATGACGCATCAGTCAAACATTTGGAAGAGAAGCATCATTCAAACATATACTGAAAACACCTTTTTTTCCTGAGCTGGTGTGAATCTTTCATATGCAGACTAAAAAGCTCATAGAGCATAATCAAACTTAATGCAACAATCGCATCATCCATCTATGGCCCGGAGAATTTGTTGAATTGTAGGGGAAATCAAAAAATTTATCCTTCAAGCATCCAGTCAGTAAAAACCTACCACTTACAAAGAAACTATATTCAGAATGATTAAAAGCAACCGATGTGTGAAGCAGGGAATCTACAGAAGACGATGAATTTACAAATTTAGCTCTTTAGGTGATGAAGATGAATCTCCAGAACGTTGGAACACAAAAACTAAAGGGAGACCCTACACAGGTGTTCATGTAGAAGAGTCAAAATGATTCGGTTGTGCTTCTATTGATAACATAGCTTTGAGGCTTGAGGCGAATCATCTAATACGTCGTGTCTCTGGGCTCTCCCTTTGGGAAATGCTGCCATGTCTCTCTCAGCGATGTTAAAATACTAATTAATATTTTAAAATCCCATGAACATAGATGGCTTTTTTGTCTTTTCCAGAGTACTCTTCTCAGGAAAGCTCTGTGATCACGAGTTACCTGGCCTGTAAGACTGACCCTGAGTCATCACTCCAAGACTGCAGACTGTTGCTATATTTGATTTTAAGTTTTCCAGTTCAGGCAAGAATATGAACATTGATCCCATTTGTATTCCAATGACAGAACACAAAATAAAAGCTATGAAATTTTCTTGATTTTTTTTTTTTGCAAATGAGTTTGCTTCTACGAAGTCTTTAAAATAGGTTTTCTAAGCTGAAACTGTATGATGTATTCATTGACTACATCTATGATGCCTCCTGCCTCACCACCAGCATTTTCCTAGTCTGGTGTTGTCTGAGTGCTACGAAAAGAAGATTAATCTGTGTGTGTGTGTGTGTGTGTGTGTGTGTGTGTGTGTGTGCTGTTTTCATGCCTGTGTTCATCTGATGTTGAAAGTCTCCTCTTAAAAACTACTCTAATAAATGAATTTAAGGAACATATGTCCATTCTTGTACAATGGCGGGGAGAAAGGCAAATCAAACAAACACATAAAAAAGCATGTGAGTTCAATACATAGCTTTCCAATACTTAGTTTTTTTGTTCTACACAAAGATAATATGAAATCTAAGTTATTGAATGAGGCTACATAGCTGCAATAAGACTAATTCTTAAAGGAAACTCCATAAATTTTAAGATCTTTGGAGAATCGAATGGGAGATGAGATAAAAGGAATGTGCCATTTTCTGAAATGGTTTCAAGAAGGTATAAGTGACTTATATAAATGAAGAATTCAAAAGCATTCAGTGTGATCAAGGAATTGGTTAATCATGCTTTATTTCTACACATCTTTGTCAGGTTCTGGAAAGAGTGCTAATTAAGACTAGTTTGACTTCATAAAGTTATATGTTTATAATATTAATAATGAATATTTTGTTAACTGTTTTTATACATTGCCAGTTACTTTTTAAGTGTTTACATGTATTAACTCATTTAATAATTGCATTAATCCTATGAAGGAGGTTTTTTTAATAAGGGCTTTTATAAATTAAATCATGCCCAGGGTCCTATAAGGTTAGTACATGGTTAAGCCTGCAGGTTTGAAACTGAGTAGTCTGGCTCTAGAGTCCTATTAACTGTAATACTTCACTGCCTTCCTGTAATATAATGGAAATGCCAAATAAGGGTTTAATTTCCCATCTCCATTTTCCTTATTAATTTCATTTGGAAACATGAAGACTGGATGCCAAAATATCTAGTTTTAGAAATCTTATTATTGCTAGCATCTTGAGAATTTAACTTCATTATTGTGATCCTTATCTTTCAATATCAGACTCCATTGACTTTTTAAAGCAAGTGCCTCAGGTTTTCCATAATTCCAAGAGATTGGTCTACATGACATTGCTTTAGTTCCTGTTGTAACTTAGAGGAAAATCTTCACAAATTTTGGATCCTTTGAAATATAGAACACTGTTTTCAAATTCCTCTTGCAAGAACCCATTTAGATGGCATCAGTCTTGAACTCTCAATGGATTGGTACATCTATGAAAGGAAGAATGATGGTATCTATTATAAATCTAAAGAGAAACTAGGAGGAGCTTCTGTTGGCGACTTAACCCACTGTTCCCATTAAACACACCCTGGTGTGACTGTCCTATCCTCTAGGGACAGTATGCTGTATTGAAATTTGTTGCTGCTACTGGAATCGTACTCTGCGTGTGACTACTGGGCATTTTACTTGGAGTAACTGCATTCACTAGTTCTAGGCACCCTTTCAGAATCCTTATTTGTTGTGATTAATGGCCCGGGGCTGGTCAGCAGCCTCTCGAAGGAGCAGTTTCTACAGGACTTCTGAGTAACCCAGACTCCCCTTTGTATTACATAGTGCCCTTCCACGAATCGACCAGGAAGTGACTGGGTCTGTGTGGTGTTCGGTGCATGCTGACTTACGTGTTTCTCCAGCACCTTTTTCTTCAGGGAGTGCACGGACAGTCATTCCTGATCTCTGTTTCTATGCAAATTGGAAGTGAATGAAAGGAAGAGCAGAATATTTCTGAATAGGCAACAATCAAGAAGAGTTTCAGGATGAATGGACTGCACCAACTCCTGAACTTAATGCCATTCCACCTTGGGTGGCAGAGCCATATGAGAGTGTGTGGGTATCTTCTGGGCCTGCTGACATATTCTATTGACTATTAGCGTGCTTCTCTCTACCCTACTTCTTAGACCACTGAATAAATAGGTAGAAACAGCTTCTTTCCACAGCTTTTAAAGAGCATGTTGAAATGAGATTTACCAAAAATAAACGTCAGCTTCATTCAAAATATATGCATTAGGTAAAATGTTAACTATGTATAAGTTGAGAGCTTACACTTTAGATGTTTTTAGTTTTTAATTTTTTCTTTAATTTTACCAATACTTCCTAATTTAATCCGAGTTCTATTTATGTGAGAGTTGACGAAAATACAAAAAAATATTTTTAAAAAGGAAACAAAGGGCGAATGTAACTACAGCATGGTTCTGTGAAAACAATAAAAATAAAAATTAAATGTACAAGTTTATCATTTGTAATAATGAAGATAGCAATAAAGCCACAGGCTAAACAGCATGGGGAAGAGCCCCACGGAATCTCCATGTGGATATTATCTGCTTAAAGAGGCAAAGAAAATGGCCATTTATTGCTTGTGAAGTGTATTGCAGCATGTTGGCCATATGTTGTTTGTTAAAATTCAAATTATGAGATTCATTAGAAAGCCAGAAGTAAGGATCAAAGATACAAACCCCTAGATAAACAGGAGACTGACAAATAATTGTCCCCACATGGCACTCAGTATTCCCTTTATACTTAACATCTCTCCCACCAGTTCTGTATTCTCTGACTATGACTGAACTTGGTATCTAAACTTTCTCCATAAAAAAAAGCTAAAAAATACAAACTTGAGATGATTATTTTTAATTTAGGACCAAGGGATAATGATTTCTCCATTTGGCCAAATAATATTGAGATCTAGGTCCTTATGACCTATGAGGCAGCTATCGAGCTGCTCTAGGATTGTGTCCCTACGTGCAACAGATCTTTTTTTATCGGTGTTTTCTCATTTCTCAGTGAGAAGACAGGACTGGCAGGATTACAATCAAAATGATTAAGCCCAAACCCTGCTCAGCTCTTTTTAAGGTCTTGGATTCTGCTGTCCAGTATGGTAGCCACCAGCCACACATAGCTATTTACGTGTACGTCAATAAAAATTAAATAAAATTAAAATTCAGTTCTTCCATCACACTAACCACATGTGAAGTATTCAGTAGTTACATTTGGTTAGTGGTTTATTATATTGGATAGCAGAGATATAGAACATAGCCACCATTGCAGTAAGGTCTGTTGGACAACCTAGGTCTTAGAAACAGACTAGCATATTCAGAAATATTTCTTATTTGAAGGGGACTACTTTTTTTTTTTAATTTACTTCAAAAAGACTCTGGAAATCCATGACTAACTATGTAACACTTTTTTCTAAAGCAGCACTTGACCCTCTTTTCCTGAGTCCATAATCTTCTTCTATTCTTAGAATGGTTTCTTTTATTGAAGAGATTACACCGTCACTTATGGATTCACTTATGTGCCCTATAGCCCTTTACTACTTCTGCTCTGATGCCACGATAGAGAATGCTGTTGCAAACAACCCTGCCACATTCTCATTGTGGCATAGGCTAAAAGAAAACACGATCGGAAAGCTAGCAAGGTGAGCTATTGGCACAGGTTTCCATCCAGAATCAAGTTCTTTGTGTCCTTAGACTACTATACTTTTCTTCTCATCTTATTTCAGGATCAAATTTTGGAGGCTTGACTGAGCCAAGACTGTATCATTCAAATATACCTTGATTGAGTTATGGTGTTTATTCTTTTTATTTATTTACTTCTAATTGTTTATTATTATTTTTTTTATTTTTGAAAGAGCATGAGCAGGGGAGGAGCAGAGAGAGAGAGAGGGGGACAGAGGATCTGAAATGGGCTCTGCACTGATAACAGCAAGCCCGAGGTGGGGCCCGAACTCAGGAACCTGTGAGATTATGACCTGAGCCGAAGTTGGTTGCTCAACCAATTATGGCCCTTCAGGTGCCCCATTTATTTGTTAAAAAAATTTTAATTCCAGGGCAGATAACTTACAGTGTTCTGTTAGTTTCGGTTGTACACTGTAGGGATATGACAGTTCCGTATATTACCCCGTGCTCATCAGTATAAGCGTACTCTTGGTGTCCATTCATGAATGTAAGACGCATTAATTACTCAGAGGCTAACAGGGAATTCTAGCTATTCACTTGTATGTTCATCACGCTCTGTGGGGAACAGATAACCCCCCTGGAGCGCAAAGTCTGTCCTTTCCCTTTGCTCTATTCAGTTGAGGTTGTACTTTGAACGCATTATTCTGGCCCCACTACCAACTCTAGATTACCCTTGTAGATTTGTGTGCAGGTGTGTGCAGCAGTGAAGGATAGAGTGGTCATGGTTCCTCCTGTGACCAATAAAATTATGAGAATGATAACTGACCTATTATTGTATTTCAAAACTATCTGATAATATTTTGGGAATGCAGAATCAATGGTTGGCTAACTCTCTTTAACCTCCTTTGAGTAGCTTAGTAAATGACCGATGCAGAATAAGAATGACCTCATAATCATCTCATTCCATTCTTCGAACTTTCCCACTTCAGGCTTACCAGCCATCAGGTATCACACGAGAAGCGGGCAGTCCAGAGCTGAATGACACACATGCTTATTCTTTTCAGTAACCAACCTGCTAACGTTGCTTTTCTCCCCAAACTATTCTTTCAAAGATTGCCAGACACGATCTAACACATAAGGTGAGATATTTTTTTACAGCCTTTATCTTGCCTGAATTATGTGACATTTTACCTGGCTAACCACTCTCTACCCCTTTTTAAAAAAAATTCTCTCTTTTCTTGTCCTCCATGGCTATGCTACTCAAAATGGAGCCAGCAGTGGACTGTAAAGTCTGCAAGGTCTTTGCTACTGGTCCATCCTGAGACATCTGGCTTGTGCCAGAATGTAAATCAACTGTTTAGCTGATTGCTTTCCTTCTGTCGCTTTTAGTAGCACTACTATCTTGATGAAGAAATTAGTGTGTTGATTTAATTCTAGTATGGCTTTTTATCTCATCGTAGACAGGCAATCTCAGTAGTGTTTTTCTATTCTAGGACCATGTCCTAATTCCTTGGCTGCTTCCTTTCTCCCTCTACAATGATAGCATTTTATATTCTATTCTATTCTATTCTATTCTATTCTATTCTATGCCTTCTCTTAAGAATTGACATCTCTTTTTTTTAATGTTTATTTATTTTTGAGAGAGAGAGAGAGGGGAGGACCATGAGTGGGGGAGGGGCAGACAGAGAGCGGGACAGAGGATCCCAAGCTGACTCTTTGCTGACAGCAGAGAGCCCGATGTGGGCCTAACCCACGAATCATGAGATCTCGACTTGAGCCAAAGTCGTTCACTTAACCGAGTGAGCCACCCAGATGCCATGACATCTTCTGATGTTCTTAGACCTACATACAGAAATAATGAAAGCTCGGTACTCGATATTCTATTCTTGAGACCTTGATCCCCATCCTAATTCAAAAAATGCATATGTATATGTGGAGTAAGACAGATGGGTGTTGTATACGTAAACCGATGCTCACCTGCAAGGTTCCAAGCTTTAGGGTGCAGGTAACTGGGCATTACACAGGCTTGGATTCATTAAATTAATCCTTAATGTTCTCCATTCTTCTAGAACCCCAGCTTCTAACACATATATAGGGGCGTGAGAGATGCCCGATTACGGAAACGGTGAATCGGCAAAGGTGTTCTCAGTCCCGATGTCTATTTGTAGAATGCCTCCTCCCAGCGCCACCCCACCCCACCCCAAGATACTTGCCAAATGTTTCACGTCATTATTTATCTTTCCCATCTGCATTTCAGAAGCCTCAGGAGAGCCAACATGCTGTAATTCCTAAGGTATGAAAAATCCCAACTAAGCCTCATCTTGTAGATGAACTTTTGTTGTATCTCAAAAGGCAGATAAACAAATTCTTCCCAGGGAAAATGGTCATTCTAAATTGATTGCACTTTTTTTCTCCTCCATATCATACTTCCATATTAGAAATTGTCATACTTTAATTAAAAGCTTTCTTTACATGTCCCATACCCTCCCCACAATTTTCTTACCCAGAGGACAGATCTAATGAATGATAATTAACTTTCTATTTTGCCCCTATTACATTCCAGTTATCTTACTTGCATGACTGGATGTCATCTTCTGCCCACTGTCTGGGTGAGAGATCACTATTCCTAATGCTTCCGATGAGGAATCTCAGACACAGAGAGATTACGTATTTTGCCCAAATAAGTACTGGCAGAGTCAAGATTCATACCTGGACTTCTGAATTTAAAGGCTTCAGTTTTGCTTGTGTGTTTTCATTTCGGCATTCCTAAGACTCTGCAAAATTCTTAACAATTACTTGAACTTTATTATGAATAAATGTGGCAAAATGAACAAACAAAAGCAATCTGTTAACAATAATTTACTACTTACAGCCAGTAGCCAACCCTAACTGTTGGATGCTCAGGTGCCTTAAATATCTTTGAAGACATTCATAATTATGTATATATGTGTGTGTGTGTGTGTGTGTGTGTGTGTGTAACCAAAACCAAATATCAATGGATAAACCTGTGGAGAGTGTCTATGTACACATATGTGTGTATGTGTAAGTTGGAGTTAGAAAATATTGGGAGTAGTAAGACCTTTTTATCACTCTAATAAAGAAACAGAAATTTCTGGCAAACATATCTCCGTAGTTTTGTAGACTCCGAAGTTTTCAGAGTTCTGAGTGGTCACTAGCCCACTTAATCATTCTCATTCCCTTTGTTCATCAACCGATACTAGTAAACTTATACTTCAATCGCTATATTTTTTCATTCACTTATCCAGTCTAGGCCATATCTTACCTAGGTGCTTGGTCTACTGAGCTTTATCTCCTATAGGTAATTTTGGAAGTGATAATTAGTCCCTGTTACTCTAGGCTTTTTCCCAGAGTCATTCGCTTTATGGTGCTTAGGGGGTAACCATAGCTACAAAGACCCTAGAAGCCAAGGGCACCGTGGATGTTGGTTTGTCTTTGGGCACAGAAATTTCCTCAGTGGTGACTAGTTATCAGAGTAGCTAAAACCTGTTCAAGTTGCTCCCCAAAATGTGTGCATGGAATGGGCCTGGGGCTTTACAGAGCTAACGTGACTCCTTCGATTATACATTCCCAAAGTGTTTTTGCATAAAAATATTGGAGTTAAGTTAAGCTGCTGAGTTCAATTTGTCTATAAAAGAAAAGTCATTAACAATAAAGTTGGAATCCGGAATGTTATATTGATTCTTCAAAGTTCTGTTTGAAAATCTGATAAATTCCCTGCTTAAATCATGCTAAATATTCTACCAAAAAGTATACTTTTATTCTAATTAGAGTTTTATTTTAGGTTAGGAGGAAAAAAATAAGATATGACTCCTTAAAAGTTTTGAATGCATAAAACATAAGGTTTTATTATCCCAAAGAGAGACATTCTATTATGCAAATATATTAATTCAGTTTCTGGTATAGAGACTTTAAATAGAAATAAGTTTAAATAAGGAATTTTATGTTAAGGGATTACTGAGTAAAATAATGAGCTATTTGGTGTTGCTTAGGTTGCATATAGGTTTAAAAAATCTCTTTAATATATATTTGTTTGTGCAAACCGTGTCCTGTGACTACAAATTCTTCCAATTGCTTTAGAAATAGGAATCATCATTCAGAGCTAAAGTAAGCAAATAAGCACAAACATTGAACCTGAAAATGTGTTTGACATAATGTGCTTACTTTGAACACAAATTGCCTGAGTCCGTTAATGTAGAATGACAGAATAAAACTTTACTGAGTTCTTTTTTATTCATACGTGAGTGCTGATTCCATTTCAAGCCTTATGAAGATAAGAAAATTTGTGTGTATGTGCATGCATGCCTATATGTAAATATAGAGGTATAAATATATATAAAATCTCTATACGTGCATAATATATATGCACATAATAGATCCACATATACACATGTAAAGTGAGGGGAGGGAGGGACAAATCGGTGACCAAAAAAATGAAGATCTCTAACATTGGCTAATCCATTTTTTATGAATATGTATTATGTAGGAATACATTTTATTTTATTATTATTATTTATTTTGAGAGAGAGACAGAGAGAGAGTGAGTGTGAGTGAGAGAGAGAATCCCAAGAAGGCTCCAAGCTCAGTGAGAAGCCCCACATGGGGCTCGATCTCATCGACCAAGAAAGAGATCATGACCCGAGCCGAAATCGAGAGTCAGACGCTTAACCCACAGACACCCAGGTGCCCCTGTAGGAATACGTTTTGAATTCTTTTCTGTCTTCTTTAAAAATTCAAGAAAAGTTTAAACTTTGCAATACGAGAACCACATTAGCAGAGACATTTGCCGTGGCTTTTTGACCACTTGATATCTTTGAACATCTTTCTTTATTTTGAAAAATTTCTTCAAATTAGAAGCCAGACATAGGGCTTCCGTTTCCTCTCCGGCGCTTTGCACCTGCACGGGACAGGAGCGCATCCAGCCACACCACGTTTCAAGCAGTGACACAGGTATTGCAGATTACTCTCTCCAAAAGCGGTGGCAGAAGCAGACAGCTTTGTCTGGGTCACAGCGGCCACTGTGCTGGCCATCACACCCAGGTGCTGGTGCAGAGGTCAGAGCAGGAGAGGGCGGGTCTCTAAGGGAGCAGTCCTGTTTAGAGATTGTTATGAGTGCTTCACACCTCTTGTAAATCCTTTTCTCGGAAACTAAGTAGGTTCTATTATTTGCTCCTAAGAACTTTGAGCGTCACGATGCTGTACCCCCTGTGCTTTCTCTCCTACTCCTGCTTAAGGACTTCACTCTCCCTTCCCTCTGCCTCTCCATCAACCTTTCTCCTCCTTTCTGAATCTTTCTCGACAGCACACACATGTGCTAGTTTTTTCTCCCAGCCTTAAAAACTCCCTTAAAACCTGTCTTTGCCCTGCTTCTGCGTCGTTTCCGCCTCCATTATCTCTCTTCATTTTCAGCAACTCTCCTAAGAGTGTCATATATACTCATGCTTTCCAATGTAGCTCCTGCCATTCCATCTGGAACCCACTTCAATCAGGCTTTTTCACTGCCACCGCTCTTTCCAAAGTCCCCACTGACCTCTGCATCACTAACCTGACCTCATGGTTAAGCCACGCTGTGTTCCTCCCCAGCTCCCCCTACCTGAGGCTTACAATGAAACTGATGGCTCTCTCTTCCGTGAAATACTGCCTTCGCCCATAGGACAGCATATACTCCCGTTTTATTCCTTCTCTGCTGCTCTTTGTCCCCTTTTTCTTCCAGACCTCTAAAGTTTGGAGTGGCCCAGGGATCAGTCCTTGTATCTCTTTCCTTTTATAGCTTTACTCAATTGGCCTCATGGTTTTAAACACTAACAAACTCATACCTTTCCCTTGAACTCTAGACTTGCATAGCCAGCTGCCTATTCAACATATCCTCTTGGAGGGCTAATAGACATTTCGAATATAATATGCACCAAACGGAACTTCCGATGGTCCCCACTCCTCGTAGTGCTACTCTGCTCAGTTTTCCCATTCCCATAACAAACAACTCAATTATTTTAGTTGCTTAGGTCAAAGTATTAGACCGTCTTTGATTCTTCTATTACCTCCATATATCTTGTCCAATCCCTTAGGAAACACGGTCACTCTACCTTCAGCATATGTCCAGGATTTGAGCAGTTCCCATTACTTCCACATTTATTTCTCTGGTTTGAGTCATTGTTACCTTTCATGTGGATTATTAGAGTAGTCCCCACACTGATTTCCATTCTTAATTCTTGCCCGTTTTCCATGGTCTGCTGTCAACAGAACAGCAAAATGATTCTTTTAAAAAAATTAATGTTTATTTTTGAGAGAGACAGAGAGAGAGAGACAGAGAGAGAGAGAGACAGGGTAGGGTAGGGGTAGAGAGAGACAGAGACACAGAATCTGAAGCAGGCTCCAGGCTCCAGGCTCCAGGCTCTAAACTGTCAGCACAGATCCCAATGCAGGGCTTGAACTCAAAACCCGCGAGATCATGACCTGAGCCAAGTCGGACACTTGGCGCCCCAGAGCAGCACAATGATTCTTAAGTGTAAGCGAAAGCATATTCTCTCTCTGCTTAAAAGTTTCCAAAGTCCAAGTCCTTATAATGGTCCATTTGCTTGAATGCTTTCTGGCCACATTACTTTCCTCACCTCACCTCTGGGTGATACTTCCTCAGTCACTCAAGTCATTCCAGATTACCCTCTTTCATGTTACCAGACCACTGAAAACACACCTTCATCTCAGGGACTCTGACTTCTGGTTTCTTTGGCTTCTGACCTCTTCCCCAAATGGTCACATGTACGTCACCTCATTTCCTTAATTCTTTCACTTATACTCCCTCTTCTCAATGCATCTTCTGGCCACCCTAACCAAAATTAGAAGCCTTTTTTGCCATTATATTATTAATTAGGACTTGTCGTATCCAACAGATTATTGTCTCTATCCACTAGCACATGGCCGCATAAGAATAGGACTTTTTGTTTTTAACAAAATTATTAATTTAAATTCAAGTTAGTTAACACACAGTGTAGTATTTGTTTCGGGAGTAGAAGCCATTGATTTGTGACTTACATATAACACCCAGTGCTCATCCCAACAAGTGCCCTCCTTAATGTGCATCACCTATTTAACCCATCCCCCACCCATCTTCCGTCCAGCAACCCTCAGTTTGTTCTATGTACTTAACAGCCTCTTCTGGTTTGCTTCCCTTTCTATTTTTATCTTAGTTTTCCTTCTCTTACTTTATGATCATCCGTTTTGTTTCTTAAATTCCACATATGAGTGAAATCTCTCATTTCTATTTGTATTTCTCTGACTGACTTATTTTGCTTAGCATAATACACACACCACATTTTCTTTATCCATCCATCAATATACGAATATTTGGGCTCTTTCAATAATCCAGCTATTATTGATAATGCTGCTATAAAAATTGGAGTGCACGTGCCCCTTCAAATCAGCATTTTTGTATCCTTTGGATAAAGACCTAATAGTGCAATTGCTGGGCCGTAGGGTAGTTCTAGTTTTAATTGTTTTTGGAACCTCCATACTGTTTTCCAGAGGGGCTGCACCAGTTTGCATTCCCACCAATAGTACAAAAGTTGTTCCCCTTTCTCTGCATCCTTGCCACCATCTGTTGTTTGGTGTTCATTTTAGCCATTTTGACAAGTGTGAGGTGTTATCTCCTTGTGGTTTGGATTTGTATTTCTCTGATGATGAGTGATGTTAAGCACCTTTGCATTTGTCTGTTAGCCATCTGGACGTCTTCTTTGGAAAAGTATCTATTCATGTATTCTGCGCAGCAAGGAATAGGACTTTTCTTATGGTTGGTACATAATAAGTTCATAGGATGACCAACTCCTCCCTGTTTGCTTAGCCCTTATTTACAACTAAAAGATGAATATCTCAGAAGCTTCTGAATTCTAGGCGAACTGACATAGTTGTTCATACTAGCTCAATAAAAATTCGTCAAATGGAAGAATGAGTACAGAGATAGGAATGTGCGTTCTACCTATATCTTAAATCTATAGGGTTTAGCCTAAAATTTTACGGATGATGAAGCCAAACTGAAATGAATGGATATAACCAAGTGGAATGATACAAAGGGAAAGTACAGGCATTTCCCCAATCATCATCAACTGCCACGTAAGAGGTATCCCTAAATAGGTAACATTATTCTTAGATCCATACACATAAGTCCTATCTCTAATCCTATCGTAAAGGGTAATTGCTTATAAGATGCCTATCCTTTTGACTGGCAGCGAATTATAAACATATGGAATACAACTATGAAACGTACACACTGGTGAGATTCAACCACGTCATTACTGACAGGAAATGATGATCATAGGTAAATAACAACAGAATGTTGACTTCGCTGACCTAAATTATGCTTTCAATTAATATATGTGAGTTCCAGCCATTAGCTAAAATCCATCCTTTGGACATGAATCTTTGGGGGATACATAAGTAAGCTCATGTGATTATTGTAAGCTCATATAACCACTATCGTATTAAATAGTAGTTAATGGGATAAATATGTTTGTTTTGTATACTTATAAACATTAATAAATTATCAATACCAGTTTAAATATAAATATTAGAGACTTTTAAAAAAGGAATTTAAACTTTTAATTATTTAATGTTTATTTATTTTTAGAGAGAGAGAGAAAGAAAGAGACAGTGTGAGTGGAGGAGGAGCAGAGAAAGAGGGAAATACAGAACTTGAAGAAGGCTCCAGGCTCTGCACTGTCAGCACAGAGCCTGCCACAGAGCTCAAACTCACCAACTTGAGATCATGACCTGAACCAAAATTGGACCCAAATTAACCTGGGTTCACGGGAGGCTCCAGTGCCGCGGGCACTGGGTTCATGGGAGGCTTAATTTGGGTCCAAAATTGGACCCAAAATTAACCCTGCCTGAGGCACCCAGGTGCCCCCCCCCTTTTCCAGAAAAAATTTTTAATGTTGGAATTTAAACTTTTAAGCATAAAACTCCTTCTCCCTCCAAAAAAAAAAAAAAAAAGAAAAGAAAAAATAGCCCATAAAGAAACAAGCGTGAAGGGCTACTTTTTCAAAGACTGACTTGATAGAGTGTGGCTACTTGAAATGTTCCTTTAGAAAGTGGCTATCTCTGAGTTCAGCTCATCTTGATAAAGGGTGAGGCGGTGGATAGGCCAATTCATATGTTGTTCACTTGTATCTGGCCTCAGATAATGCCAGGTAGAGGCTGACGCTCTATCAGCCATAATTGGAATGAGATAGACACGCGATCCAGGTTTTGACATGTGGCAGTCCCTGCAGGGGAGAAGCTGATATTTTCTTTCATCACGCATCTTAAATGTACAATGCAAGGTAGTTTCCTTTACTAGAGCCAGGTGTCTGGCCCTGCTAGATCCCTGTAAGTTGCCTCTCAGATGTCAGTGGAAAACCTGCTTGTCTTTAAGCAATACCCCCAGTAAAGTCTGTTCCAGAAGGCTTGTGTGTGCACTGTTGGTCATGCATTTTTGCTTGCGTGACTGTTGGTATGATGAATTAGTCACTTGGTCTAGCACCTACCATGGCTTTTCAGACATGAGTCAAAAGGTCAAAGATCAATGGCTCATCCTACGGTGGGAGGTATTTGCTTGGGGTGGCATAGCCAGTTTTCTTTAAGGATTGGTATGACTGATCATTGACTGGTCATGGGAAATAGCCTCTTAAAATCCAAAGACCTTGAAACCTGAAGGGACTGCAATCCTCAAGAAAGCAGTACATAGCTATAATTGATGGCCTCATTGAGGTTACCCAGGAGGAGGTAGACTCCTACCAAGGAAATGGCTGAAATGTTCCCCTTTATAGATGTTTTTCTGAAAAGGATAATGAGTAGAGTGCTCCACGACAGAATGCCATTTATGCAAAGCCTTTTGGGTGTTCTTATTTGAAAAGGACTGACAAATGGGCCCCTTTTACGGCCCTCACCTGGTGATTGGGTGAGTCTAAGACCTAGTGTCATTCAGGTTCTAGGAGCACCAGAAGATTGCAAACTATGGGGAAGATATCCTAAAGAAAACAGGCCCTGTGAAGCTGTCAGTGAAGAAATAACCCCTGAGGTCCCTGTAACTGCCAGGTAATCCTCCCTTTTGTCCTACTCTAGTCTTCTCCATACTTCTCTGCCTTGTTTAATATCAAGGAGGGTGAACCTTACAGATTGCATTCCCAAGGTACCCTTGCTTGCAGATTTCTTTTTGGGTTCATCCCATGAAAAATACCAGTAAAACATAGGAGTGGCAGGTGAGACAAAGGAGGATTATGTTTTCCTTGTTCCCTTTCTGCATCAAAATTACATTTTTGGCAATAGCTATAGCCTTATATGACTACAGATTACAGTGTCCTATTCTCATTAGACTCTGGTAATTCTATTTCCTTCTATTATCTCTTCAGCTTTGGGTGGGGATTACTTTCCTCTGTCACTAATCCCTTTTGTTTGTTCTTTTAACGCTACCCACACCTCTGTAAAGTAGGCTTTCATTAATGTTTCTATCTCTTTTTGTATGGAAAAATAAAAGGAAAATTGTTCTGCTGGTTCCTCTTGCTAGTACATTTTAACCCTTGCCCTCACATACAAGGCTAAAAGGAGTATACTGGGGGGATTTGTCCTGGTCCTAGGAATTAGATTCATTAGTGTAGCACTGCAGTGCATAAAAACCAAAAAGACCAAAACAGATAGATTACCAGAAAGTTAGGAGTTAATAGAGATGATAATCATTTCTGCTTAAATTTCAAGGACAAGAATAACCCCATAGTTTAGAAGGGGTAGCACAAATACAAATCAGTTTTGCCATCTAGTTTAGTTTTCAGTCATAGTGGGTACTCAACACATGCTGAATAATGCCCTCTGATGAACAAAGTGAAATTTTACTAAAGTTCAAATAGATGCATTGCTTTGGCAATAAGTGAACAAGATGGCAAGAAATTGGTCAACAGGTAAATTGATCTGAAAGTGAAAGTGCCCTGTCAAGTATTCAGAACAGAATAGCAAAACCAACATTATGCTGGAAGAAGGCACTGGTAGAAATTGTCACCATCAAAGAGCAGGAAAAATGTAAAGCTGCAAAACTACAGGAAGGTAAGTTTAATGTTGACCATTGCTTTTAGGAAAACTAATGGGCCAATAATGCATAACTTTCTGAGAGCCCGGTAAGCACCAAATGAAAGGGCATTAAATATTCGCATTAGAGTCTATGAAATGTGCTTTCACGTGATACTTGCCGTTTGCTTCTGTCATAGGTTCATCCAAAGTTATTAAATTTTAACATTGCACTAGGACTTTTTATATGTAGTGCATTTATAGCCTCTGATTTATATGGCACTTTTCTTCCATTGAACCATTATATCCTCATTCTCCAATTCAATTGTGCTTATGGTTAAATATAGCAAGCAATACATGTGTGCCCATTAAATATATATATATATATATATATATATGTGTGTGTGTGTGTGTGTGTGTGTGTGTGTGTGTGTAGTGTTATATAAGTTTTTCTTGACTCTTTATATAACATATTCCCTGAAATTTTGCAGTGGGTCCGAATGCAATTGCCAGACGACTTGAGACATGGAAAGATTATTTGCATCCACAGGAAGATGGTGTGCCTCAAAATTGTCTCTAAACAGCAATCATTCTGGACCAGATAGCCTAATCTGTATGAAGTCTCATGCTGTGTGTGCTTAACTTACATAAAATCAACTCTATATGCTTTGCAAAGAAACACAGAGAAAAAACAAATACAAATTTAAGTTGTGCAAGCCATTCTGTCCGCTGTCCCTCTCTCTGAATGAGATTGAACTTCCTCACAGGGAGAGATTCTTAACTGGATGAATAGTGGTCTAGTGTTTAAAAATACATACTCTTTGTTTTCAACACATACCCTAATCTTAATCCATCTAACACATCTGATGATAAACCTGTGAAACAATGGTCCAATCCAAACCTAAAGGATAATTGCTCTATTGGAGTCACTAATTTGAAAGACTGTATGGTAGTCCCCACTAAGATTTGCCAAGAGATTTTCCAAGAGTAATTTAACCAACATCTGCTGATTGCCTTGGCACTGACTTTAGACACCCACTATGTAATACAGTGCCACTGCACTCTACCTGGTTCAAAATCTCTGTGACATTCTTGTGGTTACTACAACGATTCAGTTAAAGTTCCCTGTTGTGGCGGGCCACCCTGAGGGGGAGATGTAGGCAGTGGGATATAGGCCACTAGGAATAAAACTCCCAAAGAGTGGAGGCAGGGAGTAACTACCTGTGCTGGAGAGAGTTCTGTAGAGACCTTGCCCGAGGTTAATGTGCTGTAAATAGGATGGTTCTGTGACCCTTTATTAGGATGGCGGTCAGGTGATTGTGACAGTGAGTACGCATGCCCCTACGTTGTTAAAATAAGAGGTTGTAAGAATGGAAGACGTACCCTACCATTTGGAAGCTATCCTAATTTGCATGGTCATTCAGTATATGCCCATATAACTGATTAGGGAAAGATATCAAGAATCAAACCATCAAGCTTCCCCCACTGCTCTAGAAGAAAAGCAATCTTATTCCTGCCCTACATGATTTTCACATAACCATGACCCGATGCCTTTCATGTGTCTCTATTCCTCTTTCTGAATTCGAGATTTTACTATCGTTATCCTGCTCCTACTTCACCCCTCTGTGCTTTTGTGATGTGTGTGTGTGTGTGTGTGTGTGTGTGTGTGTGTGTAGAAAGTACGGATAACTTATTAGTTACGATAAGTACAGTCTTATTAGTTGATAGGTTATCACATCAAGAAAAGCCACATCCAAATTCAAGAGAAAACTGTGTTTCACCCAGAGAGACTTGATTTTGAGCTGGATGCAGTGGCTGGATGGACCTTTGCGCAGAGGAGCTAAGGAGCAAAAGGAAACTCAATGACTAGGAGAACACACTGTGACAGAACCTGTTACTTTACTACCAGAAATCTTTTGGTGGCTTCCTGTGCTATGTGGTGGGGACCAGGTCATAGGATTTAACAGAGAGATGTACATGGATGTATTGCCAGCCACTTCCAGAGATCATTTTTTTTCTTTAATATGAAATTTATTGTCAAATTGGTTTCCATACAACACCCAGGGCTCATCCCAACAGGTGCCCTCCTCAATACCCATCACCCACTTTCCCCTCCCTCCCACTCCCCGTCAATCCTCAGTTTGTTCTCAGTTTTTAAGAGTCTCTTATGGTTTGCCTCCTTCCCTCTCTGTAACTTTTCTTTCTCCTTCCCCTCCCCCGTGGTCTTCTGTTAAGTTTCTCAGGGTCCACATAAGAGTGAACACATATGGTATCCGTCTTTCTCTGTATGACTTATTTCACTTAGCATAACACTCTCCAGTTCCATCCACGTTGTTACAAAAGGCCATATTTCATTCTTTCTCATTGCCAAGTAGTATTCCATTGCGTATATAAACCACAACTTCTTTATCCATTCATCAGTTGATGGACATTTAGGCTCTTTCCATAATTTGGCTATTGTTGAAAATGCTGCTATAAACATTGAGGTACAAGTGCCCCTCCCTGTGCATCAGCACTCCTGTATCCCTTGGGTAAATTCCAACAGTGCTATTGCTGGGTCATAGGGTAGGTCTATTTTTAATTTTTGAGGAACCTCTACACTGTTTTCCAGAGTGGCTGCACCAGTTTGCATTCCCACCAACAGTGCAAGAGGGTTTCTGTTTCTCCACATCCTCTCCAGCACCTATAGTCTCCTGATTTGTTCATTTTAGCCACTCTGACTGGCATGAGGTGATATCTGAGTGTGGCTTTGATTTGTATTTCCCTGATAAGGAGCTACGTTGAGCATCTTTTCATGTGCCTGTTGGCCATCTGGATGTCTTCTTTAGAGAAGTGTCTATTCATGTTTTCTGCCCATTTCTTCACTGGATTATTTGTTTTTCAGGTGTGGAGTTTGGTGAGTTCTTTATAGATTTTGGATACTAGCCCTTTGTCCGATATGTCATTTGCAAATATCTTCTCCCATTCTGTCAGTTGCTTTTTAGTTTTATTTGATTGTTTCCTTTGCAGAAGCTTTTTATCTTCATGAGGGACCACATATCATCCCGCACTTCCCCAGCGCTGGAGCATATGGAGCAGGACTTTGAATCCTAGGCAAGCACAGGGTCAGGGGAGTTGGCAGAGAGAGAAGGACCACCCTGTCTGTGCCCGCGGCACAGTAAGGACAACTCAAACTGAGTCCACCGGGTCCAGCTCCGTGGAGAAGAGACTGGGGGGATCACCATTCCCCCCGACCACCACCACCAAGGCGGGGCCTCAAGGATCACTCCCACGGCCCACAATGGAGGTGGGTTCAGAATACGTCAGACCACGCCCCTGCACTGGGCAACTGCGTATCCATCGGAGTGGCACAGACCCTGTAGACAGCTACTCCCCACAAGAGATGCAACATCGCCTGGATTAACTCTAGGTCAATTCTGAATATGTAGATATATCCTCCCCCACCCCCAATCCACCCCATTTCTCCTCCTTATCTCTTCCCTCCCCTAGGCTGGTTACTCTGGTTATTGGTCTGTCTAAACAGGCATATTTAATCAATTAAATATTGATACATGTTCTATACCTCTGTCTTTACACTCCTTTCTCTCTCTCTGGAACAATCAAGACTTATAGTTTCTCTGTCTGGGTAATTTTATCTTCGTTTTGTTTTCTCCGCCTCCTTCTTTATTTTTCTCTCTCTCTCTCTCTCTGGATTAAGCCTTTTAGTCTCTCTGCCTAATCAACGTTTATCCCCCCCCACCCCGCCACCTGACATTTCTCTCTTTGTATGTGCCTTCCATCAGCACAGCCTCTACCTTCTTCTTTACTTGTAGTCGATGTTTTGTTGTTTTTTTTGTGTGCGTTTTTAGTCTTTAGGTTTTTGTTTTTATTTGCTTGTTTGTGTTATTTGCTTGTGTGTTTGTGTGTTTTTGTCTCCTGTTTGTCTGTCTGTTTTCCTTTCCAGGGCTACTCCAAGGAACAAATCAAAGCACACCTGGTGGAGGGTCCAAAACATCACTACGAGTAAGGTAATAAAATAACCAAAGTCACAACAACAGAGATCAAGTGACAATCCCCGATAAAACACCTCCTGAAGGGCCAGGCCCTGGACAGTGTATGACCCTCCTTATTATAGCAGTGCTCGCAGGTGCACAGCACACAGGCTTTTAAAACGCATGAGGCCAAAATGACGAAACGGAAGAATTCTCCTCGAAAGGAGCTCCAGGAAGTAGCGACAGCTAATGAATTGATCAAAACCAATTTAAGCGACATAACGGAACAAGAATTTAGAATAGTCATAAAATTAATCGCGGGGCTTGAAAAAAGCATAGAGGACAACAGAGAATCTATTGCTACAGAGATCAAGGGACTAAAAAATAGTCATGAGGAATTAAAAAATGCTATAAATGAGGTGCAAAATAAAATGGAGGCGGCCGTAGCATGGAATGCAGAGATCGTTGTTAAAAACATTAGTTATAATCTTATAGTCCTTTCTTGACATTCTGAAGCAAGTTTTAGAAGCCACATAGTCCAGATTGTAGAGCTACAAGATGGACACTACCACCAAAGCTACATTTGACAAAGGTGTGAGCGAAAATACACAATTCTGTATTATTTTGTTGAAATACAACAAAATGTTTGTTCTTCGAGATATAGTTATCTCTATATCTACTGAAATACAAGAAAATAGTTTGTTCTTAGAGAGACCTAACATCGCTTACTTCTATCAAACCCTGATTTTTATTCATAGTGTGATTAACTCAATTCAAGGGGGCTTTCAATTATGTGTTCTTGTCACCTACGGCATGAAAAACATCTGAAAAAGAATGAAAGATGTAATCCAGAGAGGTCGGTCTCAGAATAAATAACTAGAGTGGAAATCCTATGCTGTTGGCATCACTGAATGTTTTATTTACAGTTACAATGTGTGGCATATAGTAGGTACTCAATCAACACCTGTGTTTATAAAGAAAAGGTCTCAATTCTTCCATCCATGCTTTGCACAACTTCCAGGTAACAGGCAAGTAGTATTTGACAAGTAGTATTTGAGTTAATGTACCTATTCTTTTATGAAACAGGTTGGAAAGTATTTAGTATTACAATCTAATAATGTATGAAGTTTCTTTAAAGATTGAGTTGGGTATAAGTCATTGAAAGCTAGCTTTCTCAATATCTTCTGAGGTCACCCAACCTAGTTCTTTCTTACTCAGTCCATCCTGTAAACCATATTCTTCTAAGAACGCACCATTTTCCTTCCTTCCTTCCTTCCTTCCTTCCTTCCTTCCTTCCTTCCTTCCCCCTTCCCTCCTTTCTTTCTTTCTTTCTTTCTTTCTTTCTTTCTTTCTTTCTTTCCTTTCACTTACCATTTCACTTGCAAAAAAAAATTAGTGTGTATGGGATGGAAGAGATGAAACAATTGATATATTCTTTCTTTGGATGATTTGTTATTCTGATTCATAGCTCAGGAAACTGAGAAAACCTATTTCCCACTACCACCCTTCACTTCTTTTATCATTTTTTCAGAATCACTCAATTTCCAGTAGTAGCTAAAAATTGAGGAAAAAAGTGCAGTAGAGGTATCATTGTTTGAGAACAAATATTTAATATATTTTGCTTTCCTTTTGCTACTTCACTTGAGTAAAAAAACCCATGATGCTCACTTTATGATATGGCAGTATTGTTGCATTGCACAGGCTACATTAACAGTCATATCCTGCAATAATTAAATTGATTCTTCCTGAGAAGTCTCTTGTTGCATAAGCATATGAAAATCTTAGGCATATTTGTATTATCGTCAATTTTGAATAGCTATGGTGTACAAATGTGTGTGAACTATCTGGATAAATTAGAAACTATTTGTTTTATCAATATAGTAGCCATACTACTTTTATTATCAATACTGTGCAAGCTCATGGGAGAGATGAACAGATTTGAGGACACCTACATTAAATTTTTTTTTTCTTTGTAAATTTAGGTGACTGAAATACATTTAGGCTCAGTCAGCCTCCCCGACTACTACTGCCCACACATATACAGAATCTGGAAGTCAAATGCTTTTTCTGTATCTCCTTTTTTTTTCCTTAAAATTACAGGGTTGTGCTCTTGTTGGTACCATTTTTGTCCCACAGCTGTTTCTATCAGAGTTTCATCTGTCTCAGAGTAAGTGTGGGAGACTCCATTGGTGGGTAGAATGATGTTTAATGCCAAAGGGGTTTGTTAATATGTCGTGTATAAAATAGCATCTGTAAGAAAAGGGGAAGAATGCGAGACAATTCTGTCTTCAAAAACTTGAATTGTCCCTTGTTCTACCTTCCCAAACTCCAGTGGGCCTTTTAGGTAGGAAGCATACTGTCACAATAGCAACGGGAAGGCACATTCAGGAAACCAGGACGCATTTGATAGCCCCCGTTGTCAAATGGCAAAAGCTAAAAGGTAAACAATGTACTCAAATTGTCCCTTTCTTTTTCTCTCTTCTCTCTCTCTCTCTCTTTTTTTAACTAAACAAAAGGCAGCCATTTGTCAAGCATGCGTTGCAAAGATTGGAAAGAAGAGAAAACACAAGAGAAAATATTTTTCACTGTTTTATCAACTCCCCAGGTTATTGCTATTAAGAGAAGAAAGGATGGCAAGATAAAAGGACATTACTCCCATAGGAAAAAACAAACAAGCAAAAAAAACCCAATAAACAATGGCATCTCTCTTGAAAGAAATATTCCCAACCAGGGATAAATTAAAAATACATACATTACTATAGCAAAACAAAGCAAAACAATAGCAAAAAAGTACAGTGGTGGTGCAATTGGAAAGATCATCTCTTAGGCAGAAGAAAACATAAGAAGTATTGTATTAGTATATTAATGCCACTCTCATGGAAAATGTGTCTTGCCTTTGAATTTGTTGCCAGCTGGTAACTGATATAGATTGGCATATGAGAAAGAGGCTTTGAATTCCACTTCTAGTGTCATAATGTAATAGCTTAGGAAGAGTGAACTGGTAATTTCTTTTCATGAGCAAAATGGGAATAATGATAATGCTTTCTCACATTGTTTTTGTAAGACTTGAACTCGTCGGCAGTAATATGTTTGCATATTTCTAGGCTTTAATTACCTTATTTTCACATACATCATTTCAGTTGTAAAACTCCTAAAGATAACAAGCTTTTCCATTCGAATAAACTGACTGGAGAAGAGTAATAATCTTGGCGTTTCCTAATTTCAGATTTTTAATATGCTCATTGTCTAATATCAAAGGCACTTTTGAGAAGTGCAATATTCAGCCTCATTTTTAAGCTCCATATTTGTAAATAATAAAAATGGTGTTGTAGTCCTTGGACCTTCAAAAATGACCCTCTAGATCTCTCAAAGAACAAAAAGAACTGGCATATGAAAAGTGAGGAGCAATATGGAGGAATAGGAAGGGGAGAATCCTGGAAGGTATTAATTCATATAGCCAAGAATAATACATGGACTCTGTTCTATTCTCCAGAACACTCAGTGCTTTGTTTATTGGATGATGCCAGTGGAGTTTCCATTTTGAGCTATTTTCCCCCAGGCTCTCAGCACTTTCCTTCTTTTTGTTACATCAACAACCTGACACTATAATGTGCTCATGTTGTATATGAATATGTACTGGAGGGACGATTCACTGGAGTGAAACCTTAAAGGCCAGTCTATTTAGGGAACTAACTTTTAAAACCTTTAGTAAGGAACAATTCTTATAAGAAAAATAAACAGGGATGCCTGGGTGGCTCAGTTGGTTGAGTGCCCAACTTCAGCCTAGGTCATGATCTCATCATTCTTCAGTTCAAGCCCTGCGTTGGGCTCTGTGCTGACAGCTCAGAGCCTGGAGCCTGTTTCAGATTCTGTGTCTCCCTCTCAATCTGACCCTCCCCCGTTCATGCTCTCTCTCTCTGTCTCTCTCTATCAAAAATAAACATTACATTTTTTTTAAAAAAAATGAGAGAAATAAACAGCTGAATTGAACTATGCAAATATACCCAAGAAAATATTCTGAAATGAGCTCTTCTCCAGAAAAGGTTTATCCTATTTATTCTACCTATAGCTTTGATCCTTTGTTAGATTATTTGGAAAGGGAGAGTCCAGCCAGGGCCAAGGAAATGGCTGTGAGCATAGAGTTCCTCATTTTTATTATTACTATTATTCTTTTTCTTCTTTGACTGTAGGCACCGTACTGTGCCTATTAGTGATTTCATGAAAGAAAAGCCATCCTGAGAAACAAAATTTTCTAAAAACAGAATTCAATTTCTTTTTATTCTTTCAACATACAATAGTTATTAAATCTACCTACTGACATCAGAACCTTTCTACAACCTGGAATCAGCTGTCTCATCATTACTGGCTGTCGCTTATCTTATTCTCTTGTACCAAGGAATAGTCGGAGCAATAGTTTTAAACTCATTTTCACCTTTCTTACCTCAGGCAGACAGATACCTTTTAGGTCTGACATAATTTTATTATTTCTTGCATGTGAACGAAATTGTCACTAATAAAGGGAAGAAAGATGAATACACTTTCTTTGTTATAATGAAAAAAAAATACAAGGGAAATAGCTCTTTACTTTAATTCTGTCTCTCATTTAATTAGTAACAAGTTGTTGTTTAGAGACGTCATGTAAAAATTTTAATTTCATTAAGAGTAAAAACAGTAATCGTGAGGGGGAAAACGTCTACAAGTATCCTAGACAGAAAAATTATAATGCGTATGTAAGTAAAATTATAAATGAAGCAACCGGAACACAGAGATAACTCCACAATGTATAGATTTATTAATTTATTGACGGATTCACGAATCCATCAATGCTTATCGAGGACCTGCCATATATAATGTGTATTTTGTTGTGCAACCCCTTGACGGGCAAATGGTCTAATAAGGGAGGGAGAAAAGTCAATGTTTGGAGAATGTATAGTTTGCTTAATTAAGTCATTCTTTCCATCATTACAAGTATGTTTCCTGAACTCTCTATAATATGTATTACATACATGTAGCAGGAGAACATTGGATTTTATAGAGATGGTCAGTGGAGCACAGAGAATGTACTGAAAACAGTGAGTATGGGGAGAGAAACCAGTTAGAGCCCCAGAGTACCAACAGCGCCTCTACCTGTTGGTACAGGGTACCTGTTGGTACTGCCTTTGTGTAGGGCCTGATATTTATATAGGGGGGAGTACCATTGAAGAAAAAAATGAAAAATCCTGTCCATAAGTAAATATTTCAAATATGAAAAGAAATCACAACGAATTACAATTTTTTAATTGACATATTATACACAAATATCATTCAATACATACAAAGTACATACTATTTACAGAAATTAGCTTATACTCCTCTGTAATACTTTTTTCCTTCCATCTGACTACATTTTCTTTGACTGACTCTTCATGTGATATTTCTTTACAGAGAAGGGAAAAATGCTTTAGTCTTTCACCTAGCATGATTAAAATTTGATTTGTTTCTTTTTAAACTGATGATTCAGAAAGGTTACTTTAAGCCTAGTAACTCATTATCAGTAATGCCATAAAAATATTTTAGGTTTGATGTACAATTTTATGAAATCTCTATCAAGTTTCTTTCATATATAAGTTCTCATATTTCCTAGCATTTCAAGTTTTCTTGTGCACTGGCAGAAGTCAAATGCTGTATAAATTATTGTGACTCATTAATCTGTTGGTCCTTGATGTCTCTCTTACTCTGTTTTATTTCATGTTTTGTGTTATGTTCATTAATTTCTGTATTTAGTGTTAATCCTCATCTAGCTAGATTTAAAAAAAAATGCCTATAAGCAAATGAAATGAAGCAACTTAGAAGTCTGATGGAGGAATTGAAGGAAAAAGAGACAGTGTTTTAAACAAATTATAGATCATACAGCTTACTTTTGCCGATTTTGAACAAACACCTGACCACCATGCCATAGTCCTTCTCAGAGACTTACAAGGAACCCATGAATGAAAGAGACTTCCTTTTGTGAAAATTAGCTCTGGTTTAGAGCTCTCACAGTCATTCAAGAGGAATCCATGTTTTTTTTTAAGTTTATTTATTGATTTGAGAGAGAGAACTCTAATGCGTGAGCAGAGGAGGGGCAGAAAGAGAGGGTAAGAGTATCCTAAGCAGGCTTCACAATATTAGTGCAGAGCCTGACATGATCTCTTGAACGGTGAGATCAGGATCTGAGCTGAAATCAAGAGTTGGATGCTTAACCAACTGAGCCACCCTGGCGCCTTGAGAAATCCAAGGGGTTTTAAACTAACACAATTGAAGAATTGACACAGATTTGAAAAACATGAAGGGGCAAAATCTATAATTAATTGTGTGACGGGCGTGTGTGTGTTTCCTTTTACACACGTAGTGATACCTGTTCTTTTTCTTACTCATCACCAGCTTACATAATTATAGGTCAATGCATACTTGTAGCTGGTGAATACAAAGGCTGCAGTTTCTTGGACCTGGATGAGGCTAGAGAGGAGTAATTACAATCTAAGCAAGCCATGAAGCTGAAAGCTAAACAGGAAAGTCAGGCTATTTTCACAATCTTGGCCACCGGATCTCAAATCCCTTGAGAGGGAAATATGACTTCCCCTTTTAAATCTCGAATAAACTAATCTATAGATCTATAGTACATACCAAATGGTAATCAACGTTACAAAGCTATAAACTATTGGGTGCAATAAATATGTAAACGTATGAATACAATCCAATGGGATAAAGAGGTTTCTTGAGGCCAGAGGAGTTCGTTCTCAATCCTTTCAGGAGCCATCTGGAAAGGAAACACAGAGGAGGTAAAATTTGGCTAGATCACAAAACGCCCCAAGTATTCGCCTGTGGAGTGGAAGTAGAGAAAATACGACAGAGAGTGAAAATGAATTAAACAAGGCTCATCCAATGCCCAAAAGAGGATATGCTACCCAATAAAAATTACTGGTGATCTCTATTTATGACAACACTGCAGATGAGACGTTTTGCAATGAAGCACTAAAATACTGGTAACGTTTAAAATACACATTTCGATCCATTAATGTCCTGGAAGAAGTGGTGGTGGACACAGAGTGAAAACAAGAGGACCCAAGGTGATAGGGACGTTAATACTCTGCAGGAGGATGTGTACATCCCCACAACCACATTTGAAAGCCCCTGGAATGATTCCTAGTAAATTTGAAGGTGTACATTCTCTGTGCTTTAGCAATTCCACTCCAAGGCACTCTGTTTCATTGATTTCGAAGTGGATTCTTTTTTCACAGTTTAGTATTTCTGAAATGAAATGTATTCTTACAGTCGATAAGAAAGCAGTGCGATATAATTTAATTGGAATCCTTTTCTTTCCTACTTGTGTGAAACAAAGGTCTGTATCTTACTGTTGATGGCATCTTAGGCTTGATGAGACAGGCTGTATGTAGAAAACCTCTTGTATGTGTGCCTTTGACAATACACGCTGAGATGTTCATTAAAGCATCAACCTAGAAACAAGACGGCAGAAGTGGATCTCCCGTGGTGAGGACTTTGTCCACCTCCTGGGCCTGTGGTAGGGGCAGTGAGGCAGCTGTATGAGGCCTAGCAGCTGCAGAATCACAGCCTGTGGGGGAAGCTTTTGTGCGAAGCCAAGAAGCAGAATCTGCCCACGGAGAAACCCGAGGTGGTGAAGATGTCCCAGCAGGACCTCATCAACCTACCCTAGCCGATGGGCAACATGGCGGCCTCTAGAACGGCAAGACCTTCAATCAGGTGGAAACCAAGCCTTTGAGTGTTGGCCACCGTGCGGCTGAGTCTCCATCACCTGCAGGTCCTTGAAGCACAGCTACCCTGGCCTAGGAACCACTCTTTCTTCTTGCTTCATTCCCCTCAAGTGGCCTACTTGGCCAATAAAGGCAGACTTCTCTAGTCTTCCTCCTCCTGGAGATTGCCCATCAGTGGCAGAAAAGAATGAACACATTGTGGGATGTGTTCATATGTGGCAGATATGAATGCGCTACTATGTGAATGAACTACTGATGTGTAGTTCTACACATCAGCTTGAATGAAGTCAGAATATATACTGTTCAAAAGAAGCATGTCTCAGAAGAATACACAGGGAATAATTTATAAAATGAAGTAAATCATTGAAGTCAAAGGATACATACATGGATGGTAGTACCATAAACAGAAATAAAATTATTAACAAAAACCAGGGAAGTCGCACAGAGTACTTCTGAGTCCCTGGTAATTATTTATTTCTGAAGCTGGGTGGTAGGCATAGATTTGTGCATTTTATTATATTCAAAAATATGCATGAATGAGTAATACATTGTTTTCTATGTATGACATATTTCACATTAAAATATTAACGATATTTAAAAGTGATATTAACTTAAAAATTTGGTCTTAACCTTTCAGCAAGTTCACAGGTCAAGAGCAGCAAGAAGCCTAGTGTGAAATTCCCCCATAAGAAGTGAAATACTCTGGTATCCTTGGCAATCCAGAACACATACTCATATCTGGGTCAGATAGTGCACTGAAGGCTAATGATGATGATGTAATATCATCAAAGTATTTATTAATTACCAAGTCCATTTGAAAATGAAAACACTGAAATATACTGTTATTATGGTAGATGGCTCAGTTTTCTTTCTTTCTTTTTTAAGTTTATTTATCTGTTTTCAGGGAAGGGAAAGGGGCAGAGAGAGAGAGAGAGAGAGAGAGAATCCCAAGCAAGCTCTGTGCTATCAGCATAGATCCTGATGCAGGGCTTGAACCCACAAACCATGAGATCGTGACCTGAGCTGAAGTCAGATGATTGCCTGACTGAGTCACCCAGTGTCCCGTTTTCTTTATTAATTAGTGGCAGAACTGGAATAAAACGTACCTCCCAACCACAAACAAAGCTTCCACAACTAAACGTGGTTAAGAGACCTGAAAAGATTTTGGTAGGTTTGGGTATAGAATACAGAACACTGGGCACTAGGTACATTACAGATGGTTCAAGTAGGAGCCATTGTCTATCATGCTCTGTTTTCAAACAGCATCAGTTATATTATTAGTACCTCCATTTTTTTTCTGGACTGTACTGAGGTTATAAATAAAATACATACAATTGAAATTCAGTCATTCATTCAACACTTTTGAGTTCCTGCTATAATCCCAAGCACAGAATGTAATGTATGGAAGGGTATCCTCTTTAAATAAAATACCAGCTCTAGGCATCCAATAGAGAAAACATGTACTTCAATTCTGTTTAGATATGAGAAAAAGTGATAAATGCCAGGAGAGAAAAACCCATCCATTTTTAATGACTGTTTCCAAAGGACAGCACTTGCTTTTACTAGGCGTTCTGAATAATGGGCAGGATGAGATCTACACCTTAAGGAGTGTTATATATGGAGAAAAATAGAAGGGTAGAAAGAGCTTGAGTAAAGATGTGCAGGCGTGGGCACACAAACAAGCAGAAAGTCTGTGCCTTACCTGTACTAAGTGTAGCCATTTCATTTCTGGGGAGTCACACAGAAGGCAACGGTGAGTAAGTTATGTGTTAAGAGTTAGCCCTCCGTGTAAATGGGAGGAGGAAATCCAATGGGATGAGATGAAAATGGGTGTGGATGAGAATAGAAATACAGATCAAGCAAATAATAAGAAACAAAATAATTAAATTAATGTAGGGCACCAAGACAAATAAAATAGCAGCAAAACCAAGAGCTTTTGTAAAAGCCGTGACTCTAACTTATTGGGACCAATCCCAAAATTCCCACGTGGCCAATGGAGTATATATATTCTTTACAGTGCATAGTGGGATTGTCGATTGTTCATAGCTATAAAAAAAGCTATTGAAAAAGCACAAGGTAGTGTGGGTCCTCCAAACTCCTGCCCTTCCCATTCCCTACCCTTCCCGTTGATAAAGAGCATCTAGGCAAATAATATATACAACTAAATGGGAACCTTCCTAATGTTATTTGATTTTTTTTTTTTGCTATTTGATTTTTTATCGGCAACTGTGATATTTAAAGGGCTAATATTCCTAGAACTTGTTTAAGTCATTTAATAATGTCAGTTAATCTCCCCTTGAGGTATTCCTCAGCTGGATAAATCAGTGTCGCTAAATTTAGATCCATCTCCGAAAGTGAATTAACAACTCATTTATACTGGATCCTAAGTTAGCACCGGAGCAGGAGAATCCTTTCCTATCATGATGTTGGCAAATTCTACAAAGAAAAGACTTTCCCTTTTGATCTGTGATAAATAAAGCATTTTCACCCATTTGGTACAACTTGTCATTGCTCTGGGAATCTCTTTTCTTCTTCCCCAGGGATAGACTTAGGACCATAAAAACTCACAACACCTACATTATTGCCCTGTTGTAATTAAAAGTGTGAAGTCTCCTTCCCTGAATCCCAGGGGTTTTGTAAGTATTAATGAGAGCCAGAATCTCTTTGGACATAAACTTATAATTACACAGCTTATTGTTATGATGGCTATTGTGAAGACTATTTACTGACACGTTCAAAAAAGGCTTATGGGATTTCAGGGCTAATTTAATTTGACCTTCACTTTATTATATAATCAACCAGAATTTGACCCTTCCTTATAGATAGCCCACTGGCATTCCAGCACACCTGTTATGAGTAAGGATTATGAAAATGAGAGGTTTAAATGTAGATGTAAAAATGCAGATAGCCGGAACACAAAATGATTAGGTCACTTTGGAAAACCATTTGGCAATGCCTGGAAAGCTGAAACATAGTTTCAATGTTTCTATATGACCTCCTAGTTCATTTCTAGGTATCTACACACAGGAGAAACAAAAAAGAAACATCATGGCCACACAAAAATAGTGGTTCATATAGAAGTAGAACAAATCCAAGTGTTCATCAGGTGAGGAAAGAATAAACAAAATGCAGCATACCCATTCAATGGGCTGTTATTTGGCAATGAAAAGGAATAAAATACTGACACATGCTATGATGCATGACCTCGAAAAAGCAATACTAAGTGGCAGATATTACTCATAAGCAGATGCATATTGTATGATTCCACTTCAATGAAGTGTCCAGGAAGGTCAAATAGAGGGAGACAGAAAGTGGATTCGTGGTTGGCTAGAGCTAGGGGCGGGTGTAATGACGGCTCATGGCTATATTTCCTTTTTGGAGATGATGAAAATATTCTGAACTTAGATTGTGGTGATGATGGCACAACTCCAGGAATAAACGAAAACCCACACATCCTACACTTTACATGGGGGAATTTCATGGTATAGGAATGACATCTCAAATTTAAACATTTTAAAGATGAGGATAGCGCAGGGTAAACATCAATAAGCACATTTGTAGCATCAAATGTTTCTTGGCTTTTATTCATTCTTCTCAGATAGGTTTCACAATAAAAATGAATCTAAGAATGAATTTTTATGCCATCTTTCTAATTAATTGTTAGATACACCTCAGTAAGTGAGGCACTGCTACACTCTGCCATTGGTTCTTCCAAAATCCTCATCACGAAATTTCTGTTGTTTTGTTTTATTTTATTTTATTATATTTTATTTTATTTTACTTTATTCTATTTTATTTTATTCTATTTTAGTTTAGTTTATTCTAGTTTATTTTATTTTAGTTTAGTTTAGTTTAATTTAATTTTGTTTTATGTTATTTTTTTACTGCTTTATTAAAGTATAATTGGTATATAAAAAACTACACTTATTTAATGTGTACAATTGGGTGAGTTTTGACATATGCAAATACCCATGAAACCACCACCACAATCGAGGTAATAAACATAACCATCACCCTCAAAGTTTCCTTCTGCCCCTTTGTCTTATTTTGTATTGGTTTTGGTAACGAGAACACATAACATGAGATCTACCCTTTTAGCAAAAATTTTAAGTGTGCAATACGGTCTTGGTAACTATAGGCACTGGGTTGTATGGCAAGTTCTCTAGAACTTGTACATTTCATGTGACTGAAACTTTACACAAGTTGAAAACAACTCCCCGTTTCCCACTTCCCTCCAGCCCCTAGTCACCACCATTTCACTCTTTGATTTATGAGCCTATTTTAAGTACCTCATGTAAGTGGAATCATGCACCATTTGTCTTTCTGTGACTGGCTTCATTTACCAAAATGTCCTCAGGATTCATCCATGCTGTCACATGTGGTGGGATTTCCTTCTTTTTACAGACTGAATAATATTCCATTATGTATACCGTATTTTCTTGTGCCATCTGCGATGGCCTGAATATTTGTATTCTCCAAAATTCATAGGTCTAAATCCTACCCCTGAAAGATAATAATTTTAAGAGTTGGGGCCTTTGGGGGCCCCTGCTTAAGTCTTGAGGGTGGAGCCCTCATGAATGTTGAAAGTTCACTTGAGAGAAGCAGCAATATGTATGAGCAAATAGTTCTGTGTTTGCAGTGGTTCCGTACTGTCTGTTGTGTAGACAGACACCTGCTCAAAGGCTAGCAAACTCTGAGTGAAAGGCGATTTCTTTCCATTCAGAACATGACAGGTTTTATCCGATGGCTGATACCAATGCTAGCTTTTGAGGGATTATGTTTTATTACTATCAGATAATAGAGTTTCTTTTCTGTGTCTTTCCTTCTGACCCCAACTTCCTCTGAGTTTTATTGCTGACCAACAGCAGTCTCTATAGTTTTAAAACTAGTATACTGTGAGTCAGCACAGCTTTGTGTCCTTGCCACAGAGAGTTCCAGGAAATTCAGTTTTCTCAAGTTCTTTATTGACCCATCCCTATCTTTCAGAATAACAATAAAATAAAATTGAGTGCAGGGCCATAGGTTTTGAAGACACAAACAGAAAAACCTTCTGATTTTTCTTCTTAGATTTTGGAAGCAAAATTGGATATGGGAAGAAATAACTGTAATCTTCTGGGGGCACGACTAATAAAATAACTTCTTATTACAGGAGCACAGGAATTGACCCTCGTGCAAGACGGGAGGAACTGCAATGTTTGAAAACACCTTTTTCCCCCTTTTTTCTCAAACTATTTTTTATTATTAGCTACTGCTTAAATCATATAAAACCTAGCTGCATAAATTTTCACTTAGTACTATCAAGCTTGAAATAGCTAACTGGCTTCCACAGTAAAAACGACACTAGATCTAACTGACTCTCAATGGGCCTTCCTTCTAATATAAACTTTTTACTATTTTTTTTTTGTCTATAGGAGGAATAAAGGGCCAAAGAATACTATTAGCTGCTAAGAAATAAGGAATATTTATTTCCCTGTACCACAGGTTATTATTCCATCTTGAAGTTTAGAAACTAATAATTTGAGATTTTTTTAACTCATTGAGCAAAAGGCCAATTTGTCTCTAACTCTGTATTAAAATACACACTGGCATAGATTCCATTCAGGTTCCCAAATATTTTTGTTTTTCCCTCCTTTACCCCCACCCCAGAGGACCTTATATCCAAAGTGCTGCTGAGCGATGTGCAAACTTCCCTACGGGAAGGGAAATCTGTCTGTCCTGTCCATGCTGGGTTTGTCCCTATGACTTGCCTTGGATGATTCAACGAGCGCAAAGTGGCAAATGCCTGAAACTTTGATAGCCAAATCCTGGTTTTACTATTTCTCTCTTTTCCTCTGAGACAATAACCGTGGGTTGAAAAGGACTAAGTTGAGATTTCTAGGGAGGAGAGTCAGAACTTAACCAACCCGTATTCTCTACTCCCAGGGCTGAGTGTCCTTCACACAGCTGCACAACTGGGTTTCGGAACTGCTTGAACCCAGAGGCTGCAGTATGCCTCCCATTATCCCCCTTTCTGAGTAGGAATGTTACTTGTGCTTCCTCTGCTTTTCATCCACCATGCTGCGAGTGTGTTTGTGGGGAGAGGGAACAGAGGATTTACCTCCACAGTCCATCAATTTCTGCACCAACAGGAGACTCAGCTGCATCTTATGCAGAAAGTGCCACAAGTCTCTGGACTCTGAGCTTAATGCTGTGACTGGATGAGATCTTTGTGATGTTTTCCTTCAGGAATAAATGAGTATATTTTATGTCCAAGAGGGAAGGAATCTCTATGATAAGAAAAAAAAAGATGGACTGTGGTAGATTGTATTATTATTATTATTATTGATTTCCAATTTCTATCATTCCTATGAGAGGTTAATTAACATACCCTCACCTAATTTCACGTGAATTGCAGTATCTCTTTGCAAAATGATTATAGACCTGACCATGCACAGAAGCCTTAGCCATAAGCTTTGGTTGGTGCAATACGAAGGGAATGGGGAAGTGACAGGAAAGTGGAATTGTGTCCCCTTGAAATTTATATATTGAAGTCCTAACCCCCATTACCTCAGTGACGGGTGACATGCCTCAGCAGAGCTGAAGATCACAAGAGTCTGTTTGTGTTCACTCTCTCTCCCTCTCCCTGTCACCGGTCCATCTTTCACAGGAGTGGCATATTCAGGGAGGAACATATGTCCTGGTAGGGACTTCTTCCTCAGCCCAGGTCTCTAAACGAAGACAATATGGGTTCAAGTCCCAGGAGCATAAAGAACATATAACAGCCCTGATACATACACCTTTATATTGCACATCACTGAAGACCGGGGGTTGGTTTTCATTGCGACGGAACCTGGAGGAAGCTGCATAATACACATTAAAATATAAAGTGGAACTTACGGTATAAGAAGTCCATAGATTGAACTTTGGTTAAAGACACTGTGTTGAAGACGGGGCTGGATTTCTCTAATCGAGTTTGCCAGCATTGAAGATGGGTTGAGAACAAACTTGATGTTCGTCATCTCTCAGTGTCTCAGGACAAGACCACACAGACAACCTCAGAGAATGTGAGAAGAGAACCCTTGGGCCCCTCACTTGGCCCTTCCATCCTGCTTTGTTTTCCTGTTGGGTGTGGGGACTAAGAAAGCCAGAAGAATGCAAGTTCTCCTCTTAAGTGGAGGGGACTTTGTCCTAACCCCTCTGGTGCTAGAGTCACACACATGCCTTTCTGCTGCTCCGTCCAAGCTTGCCCCGCCATAGTTCTCCACACACACACACACACACACACACACACACGCAGACAGGCACACCCACCGACCCCCACACAAGCACACACATATACACTCCCACACAAACACACAGACATATATCCCCAGACACACACATACATACACACAGATACACACACATATTTAAAAAGAGAAGATATATATATATATATATGCACACACAGATATGTTTGTAAACTTATTTTCAACTGGTGTAATCTTATTCTAAAACTTTCTTAAGCCATCACAAAAGTTTTTTTTTTCCTTTTTACTTTTGTTTTTAGATCTCTTCTTTTGGAGATCTGTTAATAATACGGAAAAATGTTCTCATTATAATGTTTGGTACAAAATAAGCACAGAATTGTCAAACTCCCTTTTGATCTCAATTAGGTTGTTATGAGTTGAATTGTGTCCCCTTGAAACTAGTATGTTGGAGTCCTAACCCCCATTACCTCAGAGTGCGACTTATTTGGAGATAGGGTCTTTACAGAGGTAATCAAGTTAAAATGAGGTCATCAGAATGGGCCCTAATCCAACATGACTGGTGTCCTTATGGAAGGAGGAAACTTGGACACAGAGACACTCACCAAGGAAGATGGTGAGAAGATTCAGAGAGGACAGTGGTCTATAAGCACACGAGAAAGGACCAGGGACAGGCCTTTCTCTCACAGTCCTCAGAAGGGGCCAACTCTGCCCCGATATTGAACTTTTGGCCTCCAGAACTGTGAGAAAATACATTTCTGTTGTTTGGGGCACCTAACTGTAGTGCTTCATTATAACAGTCTAGCAAACTAAGATATAGGTAAAATATTAGAAATAATGGATCAAAAGAATCAACATGGTTAACCACCAGGGGGCCGAATGATTATGCCTGATTTGTGTTTGTTCCTATGTAATTTTCTATAATTCTTAAATTTTCTATAATGAGAACATATGAGTATGTAACATATGGTACATAAAAGAATATTTTTCAAATATCAAATGTGCAAAACCTAAATCTTGAACACTTTCTGGGCTTGGCAAGAAAGATCAGCCATAAGGGCAGGACATTTCATTCAAGAAAGAGTGCTTGAAACACAGACTTTTTAAATCTCCTGAGCTCAGCCTCATAGAAAATTACTACCTGACAACTCAGTTATTTCCAGGATCCCCCTTCTGATATAATATAGGAAGGAAGGGATTATAGGACTAACCTGAGGATAAACATTTGGGGTTACCAGATGCAGGAAAAGAAGGAAACAAAGTGAATTTTGTGACAATCTTTCGGTGCTTTGGCCAGACACCCTTCTGTGATGGCCAGCCTTAGGAGATGAGCTCATGAAATGTAATCAATCTTTTTTTTTTTTTAAATTATGAACCTGAAAACTGCCCAGAAGCTGCCCTGCTGCATGGCACTTGTCTTCTTACTTGCCCAGAGAAAAGGCTTACGCGGTTCTTGGTTTGAAGATTGTTCAGGCGTAGCGAAGCCCGGGGGTATCCGGGGAAGTTGCCACTGAGGTGCTGCTGTGGTTACAGTGGTGGAGGGAAGGAAGTGTCATAGGGCTTGAGGAACACATCTTCAAACTTCTGAACGACAAGCGGGTTTTCTTCTTAGGACTTTGTCCAGAAAGTTAATCTTCCCTCTCCAAGCCCCCAGATCTATGTTGAGAGATTCTGTCAGGATAAAGTTCAGACGTTCTTTATTTTTTCTTCACTGCTCTTCCTGTGTGTGTGTGTGTGTGTGTGTGCGTGAGAGAGAGACAGAGAGAGAGAGAGAGAGAGAGAGAGAGAGAGAAAGAGAGGGAGAGAGAAAGAGAGAGAGAGGGATAGAGGAAGAGAGAGAGAGATCACTGTGTGACAGCCACTGTTTATGCTTCAAATGTATAAAGAACTTTGATGTTCAAACTGACTCCTGACATTCACGACAAAGGTGTTTGTCCATTCTCTTTGACCACCTGGAACATCTCCCACCCACTTTGATACATTAACTTCTTACTCTTCTAAACACATACTGGGGGTTTCTCCTCTCGGAAACCTTCACTACATCCACAAACGAGTTAATGACCCTGGGGACAAAAGCTTCCACACGCTGCAAGGAACTTTTCATCAAACTGTTCAACGCACTGTGTTTTTATATTAAGTTCTATTGTGCAAACTTTTTAGAAGGCAGAACTTGTTTTTTTTTTTAATTGATTTATATAATCCTGGCACCTAGCACGTCACTTGGTACTTAAAATATTTACTGTATGGGGATGCCTGGGTGGCTCAGTCGGTTAAGCGTCCTACTTCGGCTCACGTCACAATCTCACAGTTCGTAAGTTCGAGCCCCGCGTTGGGCTCTGCGCTGACTGCTCAGAGCCTGGAGACGGCTTCGGATTCTGTGTCTCCCTCTCTCTCTCTGTCCCAACCCCGCCTGTGCTCTCTCTGTCTCTCAAAATTAAATAAATAAACAGTAAAAAATATTTACCCTATGTATTTTCATTAGCAAGTACCTAGAAATGTGATGGCATGAGAATTAAGAGAACCAACGGGAAGGCAAGAGGAAGTTTGAAAAGCAGACATAAACAAGGTGCAAAATACCAAACACTGACTATATATGTATATATTTTTTTCACTAACTAGCTCAGTACTGCAGGATTTAAAAACAAGAAAGTTAAAGACCTGGAGAGAGTCTTAGCTGGCTTTCTGGATGCTAGGAAGCATTTGTAACTTAATGAAGGACACTTCAGCTCCTCCAACCAAAACTCCTAGGCCAGCCAAGAAGAAGAAAATGATGTGAAAACACAATAATCAGGAAGCAAGGAAAGATCTTTTCCAGACTGAACACACAGTTTAATCTGTAAGAGGATTTAAGACACGACTAACCTCCATTGTCTCAAAAGGAGACCTTCAAATACCTAATTAATTTTTCATTTGTTTTATAGCTCTAGCAGATGTTGCGCTTTTTTCCCCCATAGATTAGCTCAACGCTGAGGTGCAAGAGGAAAAAAATTCTTTTGTTAGATTTTGAATTAATATACTTGAAATGACATAGAAGATGTCTGATTTGTACCATCCAGGATGTCCTGGCTACCCCACCTCATACTATGCATTTTAATATACCCTTATTTAAATATAAATAGAGGTAAGATATTTACATTTATTTCTTAGAAGGAGGAAAGGGGTTTAGGATCATAGGAGTGGATCTGTTTTTCTTTCGTCATTTTCCACATAGATCACTGGGCTCAGGTGAATACTTTTACTGACCATGCCAATTATATTTTGCATCTTCTTAGATAAATTGGTTTTGAAGTTTAAAAAGCTGGGTTAAAAGAAATAGTGGCAGGGGGTGGGGGAAGGTGAAAAAATGAGTAAGGTGTGGTCTTGCCTACAACCTCCAAGGATTTTTGATCATTTGCTTAGTTATCATACCCTGAGATACAAGCCTAGTGATGGGTCATATAAACCATGCCGGGACGCCTGGGTGGCTCAGTCACTTAAGAATCTGACTTCGGCTCAGGTTATGATCTCACGGTTTGTGGGTTTGAGCCCCACGTCGGGCTTTGTGCTGACAGCTCGGAGCCTGGAGCCCGCTTCGGATTCTGTGTCTCCCTCTCTCTCTGTGCCCCACCCCTGCTTGCTCTCTGTCTCTCTCTATCTCTCAAAAGTGAACACACATTAAAAAAATTTAAAGCCGTGACCATACTACTTACTCTGAGAAGGTGAGTTACTGTTTGGCAGCCTTCTTTGCACGTCTGCCT
This sequence comes from Acinonyx jubatus, assembly GCF_027475565.1. NCBI lineage: Eukaryota > Metazoa > Chordata > Mammalia > Carnivora > Felidae > Acinonyx > Acinonyx jubatus. Next base: position 128,000,502 of record NC_069386.1, on the reverse strand, counting down.
TCCCATGAGGTGTTTGTACGTGAAATGGTCAACATTTCCTCCTTGTCTCAAATTCTTTTCATCGAGAACTTGCCCAACTCACTGTCTTAGAGAGGGGGTTCCTGTACCATGCAGCCCTGGGCTACCTCTTTCTTATCCCTCCCCCCTCATTTGCCCAAATCCCCCAGGGAAAATGAAACCAGAGGGGTGGACTTTTAACCCAGACAGTCTGAATCAAGCAGACAAATTGTACCAGAAGCAGCGAGATAAATTAGCTGTGGTCTTTGGGTCAACATGTCCACTTAATTTGGGGCATTGAGAAATGAAACTAACCGGGGCAGCAAGGTCAAGCCATAAGTGAACAGAGTGTGCTGGTCTAAAAGGATAAACAATGTTACCTTTTTATCCCATGGCATGTCCCATGCTGTGACCAGCCCCTCCCAGGCCTGACCACATCCTCTGTCCTCTGTGTCCTTTAAAAAAAAAAACAAAACTATTTTGAATCCATTTCTTTTCCTTGCCATCTCTGATTCTTGGAAAGACAGTCACCAAGTAAACTAAATTTTGTTTCATTTTACCTTTTCAGGGGACTCTGTGTACATTTAAAGTGAAAAATATGAGACAGCTAATTGGACTCTTAAGGTTTTTTAAATCAAATTACATGGCAAGAAATATATCCGGGAAGTAATTTATCAAATGTCACCTGTGTGACAGGGATTATGTTAGATGAGTGGACATAATTGGTATAGTTTTACCTTCACAATTGCTTGTAAATAGGATTATAATCCTTATTTTTTTTTTTAAGAAAAAATCAAGGCTTAGAGATATAAGGTGGTTTCCCAGCTTTTGAATCCAGAATTATCTATGGAAACCCATGTTCTTTTCTCTCAATTGTCTTACGGCATTTAGAAAAAGATGCCTTGGGGTTCCTGGGTGGCTCAGTCAGTTAAACGTCTGACTTCAGCTCAGGTCATGATCTCACGGTTCGTGGGTTCGAGCTCTGCGTCCAGCTCTGTGCTGACAGATCAGAGCCTGAAGCCTGCTTCGGATTCTGTGTCTCCCTCTCTCTGTTCCTCCCCCTCCTGTGCTCTGTCTCTCTGTCTCTCAAAAATAAATAAACATTTTAAAAAAGAAAAAAAGAAAAAAAAAAGATGCCTCATGTTAACATACGAAAAACAGATTCATGCGAGCTAGGGACCCAAACATTAGTGCTTATTTCCAAGAACTCATGACCCTGTAGGTTATCAATAAGGCAAAATAGTGTTTACAAGTGTTATTCCATGTATCTCTAAAGGATGTCCTGTCTGGTCATAAGTACCACCTGAATATTCTGTTTTATCCCCCAGATATCTAACTGTTTTCCTCTAAGTATTAGAGAAGAATGGTCCCCCAACCAAATATCTAAAAGTTACTTTTCTTGACAGCTATAAACACATACACAGATAAATTCTATTCCTGATCACTACAGATATTTTCAAACCCGGGTGTTTACATAGCTTCTGGAAACGAAATCCCTTCTGAGCAATAAATACAAGCCCAAATTACTCTCAGAATGTATCCTGAAATCAGTTATTTTGTTTGGCTTCGTTCAGTCCCTTATTTAGGACCAAGTTGATGGAAGAAACATTTACAAATTTTTCTTTTATGAAAAACCTGTATCATCAAAATTCACAAATTAAGATTAGGTAAAACAAATCTCATATAACAGATTATAAATTATTTCTGGGTTTTGTTAACTGTACGTCTGAAATCATAGGTCACCTAAAAGCTTTTCCAGTCCTACCCTCTGTTTAGGAAAGGTATGAGTGCGTGCTTCCATGAATTGCAACCTCCGTGAGAATTTTGAAGACGGCCCGCCCTAGGCAGTCATCTCCTTGCCTGTGGGTGGAATTTAAAAGCCTATAGCTTGAGAAAAGAACACAGTATTTAGTTCTTCGGAACTCAGAAGGTGCCTAGCTAGAATTTCCTTTACCTTTTCTAGAATACCCAAATGGCTCTTCAAGATTACGTAAAGGGAAGGTGAATAGGCTTCCTGTTGTGATCTGATGAAAGGCATTCCCCAAAGACCCCTGAGAGTAGAACTGATCCCTGGGGAGGACACTAGTGTATTTGTATGAAGTCCAGTTACCTCTTGGGAGGCAAGGGATGATTCTTCCGACCTTCGTCCCTTTGAGGTTCGGGATTACTAGAGCTTTTCTTAGAAAACAGGATGATACTTCCTGAGATTCTCTAAAATGGAAAAGCTAAAGAAAACCTGAGTGGAGAAACTGCTCGGGGAATGACGTCTGAACTTGTGACCAGAAGTGAAGTTTGGCTGTGAAAAGTTTGAGTCGGTGGGGGACTCTGAGCAAGGAGAGTAGAGACAGAGCAGGGTAACTGGCACAGGTGTCAGTGGACCATGAGAAAGTGTGTGTGTGTGTGCGCGCGCGCGCGTGTGTGTGCGTGTGCAGTTATGGTCACAGAACAGGTTCCAGCTCATGTAGATAAGAGTAGAATTCTCTTCAATTTGACCACTTGGGATAGCGATGGTGTGTTCAAAACTTTATTGACTCCATCGGCATCACACAAAAGGTGCATAAACACGATCCAGGGCTGATCATCACTGTGGCTTATTCATAGGTATCAGAATGAGCAAAGCTCCCTTTCACTGGTAGACAGGTGTTCCTCATGAATGTCATGACTATGTTTCAACAGTAAGACTGGAGAGTAACAGAAGCGAGGAAACCAATAGTGAGTTTGCCAGACTCTCCATTTGTCATGCTCCCTGGAATTTGGAATGAGGCCAGAGTAAGCTTTCAGAGCCCTTTATAAATGTGGATGTGAATGATCAGATGGGCGAGGCCAGGGTAGTGGGACACAGCCTTGAGATGGAGACTCTGAATTATTTAATAGGTTAGGTGGTTAGAACTTGGATCCTAATTAGAAATGTATGTGATTGTAACTTATCTGTACTTCCAACCCATGAAGTAGAATAATCAAGGAACACATAGTGAAAGGGTCCAACTTAATATAGACTTACCTGTATATCTAAAGCCACATTTTTATTTATATAAACAATAGTCACTTGTTTCATCTGTGTTTTTAGATTTTGATGACTTGAAATAATTACTTTTTAACTATATGCCCAAATAAGTGTTCTATTTTTAAACATAAATATACACATTGAATCATAACCACTTCTGTTTGGTTCTTTCACCTCCTCTTTTGTGCCTCCACGAGTCCTTTCTTATTAGTTTGTATAAGGTATTTTCTGATTTATCACTGGATTCCCCCTTACTAAGTGTTAAAAAATGTTTTTTTATTTAATGAAGATGAGTATAATATTCTAAAAGTTTCATCTGATGTCAACACAGTAATAAAACAAAACAATTCTAATGGTTTTATCTTATTGAGTTAAATGCAAGATCGTGAGAAAATTTAGTGAATTGGAAGGGAAAATGTAGCACTTTTTTCATATAGTAGTTCATAAATATGTTTGATTGAGTGATTGCAAGGTTAAGAGAGATGTGCATGTCAGTTCCTGTGCAACAGAACATCTAAATAGACGAAGGAAAAATCGGATTACAAAATAACTTGTTTGAATCAACATAAATGAGCAAGAAAAAAGAGGAAAAATAGGGTAAAGGAAGTGTGAACAGATACAATTAAGATGAAAGAAGAGCACATTATATTTTACATAAATAAAAATATGCTGGATTCTTCTACTAAAGAGAAAGATCACTTTGAAAGGAAGATCTTAGGTGACATCAGTAAGATGACAGACTAGGAGGTCCCAAAACTCATCTTCTCCCCCCAAAGCAACGAAAACAATGGATAAACTACAAAGTGATGATACTGGCTTAGGGAAAGCTCTACATTACAATGAAGAAACAGCAGAAGCCTTTTGGAACATAAAAACCCAGGATGACCCCATAGAAAAGCACAGAAAACATTTCAGCATCCCTCAGTGCCATTTACCATAGTGACTGTACCCATTTACATACCCCCCCAACAGTGCACAAGGGTTCTCTTTCCTCACAAGTTTATTGATAGTTGTTATCTCTTGTCTTTTTGATAACAGGTGTGGAGTAATATTTCCTTGTGGTTTATTTGGCGGTTTGTCAGTGTGGCACCAAGAAGCTTCCTCTCGGTGAGATTTCATCCCCTTGGGTAAAGGGGAACGGGAACAGCCCACAAAACCTCATCGCTGCTGTGAATATCCACAGCCTTTGCTACCATGTACCCTTCTAGACTTCACCACTGCTGAGCCCAGCTGATAAAACTGCCTGGAGTGGCCAGGCTGGAGCTCTCGCTGCAGTGAGATCTGCCCCCGGGGACCTGAGTTGTTGCTGAGCCCCGCTCACTGGATGAAGACTAGGCATCTACAGGACCAGAGCTGCCGTGACGTTGTGCCTCCCCCCTTGGGTCCTAAGTCCCAGCTTTGACTCACCGTCACTGGGGCCACGCTGGTGCTTTGCCATGTTCTCAGGGTCCTGAATCACAGATACAAGCTGCCATCACTAGTGTTGCACTCCTATTGCCCTGCACTCTGCACCCTAGAGCCTCAGTGTATTCTTGGAATGCAATTTGTCAGTATATGCTTTAATATTTAAATGATATTTAAATAGAAATCACCAACATGAAAGAATTCAAATGTAAGGATGTTTTTTCATAGTACTGTTTGTACTACAAAAAAAATTGGAACAGTGTGAATATTTATTGGTAGGGTCACAGTTATAAAAACTGCGGTCCATCCATACCACTGAGGGTAGCCATGAGTAAATGAATTTGATCTGTGTAAGGTGACTTAGATTTCCAAGGTTTACATATTACATGGAAACAGTAGATGTTGTGAAGTTTATATGATCGACTTTTAGTAAAATATAAAATGACCTTCTCTTATTTTCTTTATGTATGTATGTTTGTGAGTTTGTGTGTGTGTGTGTGTGTGTGTGTGTGAGTGTGTGTTTATATGGACATGAATAAAGATTTGAAAAGTAACCCATCAAACCTTTTAGCAAAAATTACCTGGGCAGGGGATAGGGTAGGAGTGGGGCAGGGAAGCTAAACCACGCTTACTGTCCTGTCCTGTGTCCCTCCCCAGATCCTTAAAATGATTGCTTTTGCAAAAGGTACACACACACACACACACACACACACACACATACACATACACACCTGTATGCCAGAGTATTTGGTAAAACCTCATTTATACTTTGTTCATAATTTATGAAATGCATGAATTCATGAGTGAGAATGCTTGGTAATTACCTCAAGGGTGAGACCAGGTGATTTTATATTTCTATCTATCAATCATCTATCTACCTATGTATCTATGTATCTATGCATCTATCTATCATCTATCAACACATACACACATGTATGTTAGTATTTGCATCTGTATATATATATATAATGTATTGACATACAGTCATACTTCTTTTATAATGAACATTATCATTTATGTTTAAGAAAAACTACCTCTTTTATTATGGAAAAGATATGGATAGTATAACCTGTCTGATATACAACACGCAAAATGCCTTGTAGAGAAAGGGAAACACCCCTAAAAATCTCCACTATAATTATGATTACTCTTAGTTTATACACTTATTGTGTGCTTATTCTAATGGCTGTGTGTTTGGTCTGGTTCCCTCTTCCCCGCTCTGATTAATAATACTCTCTGGCAATCCTTCCTATCCATTTGAAATTGTCATCTCATTTCTGACTCGGCTTTAATTTCTCCTCCCTCACAAGGCTTTTCCTGACTGCCCTATCTCTCATCAGATGCATGTTGTTGAGTCAGCATCATGTTTCACACAGATGATTACATCTGCTGTTATTATATCTGCTACTATTTGAGCCAGACTCAAAGCTACTTGTGGTGCAAACATACTTCATATCTTTGGTTTGCTCATCAACACATCAAAGACACTGCCACCAGGCACATGGCAGGCATAGCTCAATTAATACTGGTCTAGTGAGACGATTGAGAGCTGAAATTTCTTTCAGACATTTAGATATATAAGTCAATAGATAGATGATAGACAGATGATAGATGATAAATAGGTGGATAGATAGAGATAGATAGATAGATAGATAGATACCCTGTAAAGATAAACAAACCTTGGGGATTGGTTCTATTTACATTTGCATTTTGTCAACGAATACCATCAATGAAAAATGTGACAATTTTCAGGAATTTACAATTCCTACCTTCTTCTATCAAATACAGTCTTCCACCTTGATATATTTGATCACAATAAACCATTTGCAGAGCTTGCTGATCCGAAAATTGATGCTGAGGGGATGATATGGTAATGTTTGAAAAGTCATTCATCAGGCTGGCTGAAAGACGGGAATGAGGAAGGCTTCACAGATTCTTAAGGTGAATTGAAAAAAAAGATGAGAACACGGATGAAGAGGGAACATAGGAGCATCATAAAGGTCTCACTGGGTCCTGCTTGGGTCAGGATCAATACCATTGTATGACAGACCATACATACAGGAAAAGCAGGAATCCTTGTGCATTACAATTTCCTCAAAGGCTTGAAGTCTCTGAATTTTAATCTGTAAGAAAAAATATTTTCCAGACCAACAAATGCATTTTATTTTTAAAGAATATTTCTATTCCTTAGCTCACAAAGAAGACCGACAATCAAAGCCATTCTGAGGTGTGAGAGCTGAGGTGTAAATGTAAGAGGTATGGAAATGACGAGGTGTTGATTAGAATGATCGAACCATCAGTGTGGTGCAGTTAAAGGCTGTCAGGCAAGTTCAAGGCCGTCCCTTCATTTTGCACTAAATGAAAAAAAACTGCACAGAAGTCACAGAACTCTGCTTTGATAGGGAGAGAAAGGGATTAGCTCAACCCACAGCACATCAATGCGGTTTCTACTCTAAAGGTCGTCTATAAACTTTCTGTTTTTTACATCAACCAAGGGTCTATGTTTAACCGACTTAAATAAAGAGTTTCAAGAAATTGAAAAAAAAGACATTACCACCTCCAATTTACTATCTTTGTCTAAGGAGGATTGAATTGGATAGATGCTTTTAGTAGCAAATTATAAACACTCTATACATTTTTTTTTAAAAGAGAGATAATTGACACCGTGTCAGAAAATAGCGGCAGCGTTTCAAGCTTCAAAAAAAAAAAAAAAGTGTGTCTTGTTACTTAATGATGCCATCAAGTACCAAGCTGCCTTTCATCTCTCTGCTCTGCAGTTCTGATTCCCTTAACCCAAGACACATCCTCTCTGAGGTTGTGGGTCAGATGCCGGTGACAACCATGGCTATCGGCACCCTCATGCATGTCCAACAGGAACAAAAGTGTTCCCTCAATCATCAGACAAAAAAAAATCTTTGACCTTCACTCATATTACATAAGCCAGGGTTACATTTCCTTCTTCTCCGGACCAACTACTACAGCATAATTGATCTTACTAGACAAGTTCTCAGATCCCTCCCCATCCTTTGTTTGCCTAAATAATAGTACATAACGAATGTACCTGTAGCTCTAATGACTTTGCTTCCATGATGTCTAGCATAGCATCTGGGATTCAGTAGGTACTCACCAAATTTGACAAATGAATAAATGAGCAAATGAATGAATGAACACATGAATGGAGGCAAGCAAAAATAAATGTATACTATAAATAATGGCAGACCAGGGACAGAAGTAAGAGACCTAAGGTCTTTTGGCTTCCAAAATGGCATGATTTCCTTGACATTTCACACAAATACACTATAATGAATTGTGTCTGTCAATACTACAAACAATTTCTGAAAGATTATTGAGATGCAAAGGGGCAAACAACTCAGCCCCCAGTGTAAGGAGTACGGCCAAGAGAGAATTCCCATGTTATCAATCATTACTTACAGTCAGCTTTTTTGTTTAATTACCATAAAGTCTCTATCCTTGCCTCATTACTAGGCATTAATGATTGATCTCTTTTAGCTCCAACCGTGTCTTAAAGGAAAAAAGATTATAGCTTTTTTCTAAAAGATTTTACAATTCGTTTAAGATTATCACTATCAATTACTAGAATTTTTTTTCTATAAATTTTATAATACCTTGTTGTCCTAAGCATTTCAATTACATTTGTTTAAAACACTGGTTCTCACCTGGAGGTAATTTTGCCCTTCCTTCCTTCAGGGGACATTTGTAATATCTGGAGAAAATTTTGGTTGTCAGAACGTGGTGGGGAAGGGGAAGCTTCTGGCATCGAGTGGGCAGAGGCCAAGGATGTGGTTAAATGTACTGCAATGCACAGGACACCCCCCACAACTAAAACGTTTCTGGCCCCAAGCACCAATATTTTCAAAGTTGTAAAATCCTTGTTTAGTGCATAATTATCTAGTGCTTGATAGTATTAATATGTGTTTATCTATAAAAGGTGGTGATATAGTGAAACAAGGAATGTATGGGTCTGAATGTATGCATTGTCCTTGGAAATGAGGGGACTGTTTTTATAGAGTGGTATCAGAAAATATCTTCTAACCAAAACTTTCTCCATGATTGGTTTTATGGTATTTCAATCTGTAATATTTTGTTGTATGTTCATTGGGGCCACCCTACATTCTTATGTCCAAGTCCTGACTCCTAGTACCTTACAATGTGTCTTTATGTGGAGACAGGGCCTTTACAGATGCAATCAAGTTAAAATGAGAATGTTCTTCAGTGAGAAACATGTGCCATTGTTCAGTCATTAATATCTTTGGGGAATGTAGTCTACTGGATTGTTTTCAATAATTTTAATAACTGGTTAGTAACTAGGAGAGAATGAATGTTTTGATACTGGAAAAAGAGGACATTTTTGAGGGATGTTGAAGAAAGAGATCAGAAATTGGAGGAAGGAACAGGGATGCTAGCAAAAGAAAGTCAACAGGAAGAAGGTGGCCCTGTGAATGGAATGAGGGACTGTGGCTAATGACAAACTTAGACCATTTCAGATGCACATCCCTTGAGAAGCACTGAGTGAGAAGGGATGAAGAACGTGAACTTTGGAATTAAACTTGAGTTTAAGTCCCTGTTCTGCCATATACTAAATATGTAAATCTCCTTCAGTTTCTTAACCTTTTTGATTTTCTACAGTTAAATGGCAATGACAGCTTTCGGTGCAGGGCTGACTTCTCCATTAGGCACAATGGCTAGGGCCCATAGTCCTTTCAGGGGCTAAGAAACATGTTTTAATTTCTTATAAAATAAGGGGAAAACAAGAATCTGAATTTTTAGGTTGAAAAAAAAAGTTTTAATCATGTTAGTATATTTGCCTTTCTATAAATATTACCATAAAATATAATTCAAAAATTGTAGAGGAAGGGCCCATGGAAGTCAACAAGGTAGCCTTGAGCTGGCAAGGTGTGACTGGGAAACAGAGTCAGATAAGATAGTATGCCAGGTACTTGGTCCACCCTAGAGAACTAAGATCTCCTAGTTCTCCATTCTTCCGAATCTCTACATACTTTGTTTGCATTTTGCATCTGCTCCAGTTGATTTGGGTTTATCATTGCCAGGCATTATTCAAAGTGGTTTACGTACATGGACTCATTAAATTCTCATAAGACCTCCATGCCAGGGTACAATATCCTCCCTTCTCAAGGATGAGAAGATGGAAACAGGAGAATTTAAGTTTTCCAAGTCACATCATAAATGGGCTTTGAGGTAGGAAATCAAGTCCTTGAGGATTAGGGAGTTCCAATGATACCTCTGTTTTACCCACTCCCGAAGCCCTGCTGGCCTTTTCCCACTGAAAATGTTTTCTTGTTCAGAATCAATTTCCAGTGTCAGATGTAAGTGCACCTGGTAGATATGGATCACTTCTGTTTTGATTATTCACTCCCACCTTGTTAAATAAAATATTATGGAAAGGCCATAGAATACAATTGCAAAGCATCTGTGGTCTGCAAGCATTTTTATGCTGCAGACACACATCTGACTCACCATCTGCATTGTTTCCCTCTTCTGTTCTGGTTATCCACAACGTCACCAGGACTGGCCCCATCACCGTGTGCATTAGTAAGACCACATTGGACATAGGGCTTGCTGCACATCTGGATTGTTCTATCACAACATCGACTGTGAGGCCAAACAGCAGTGTCACAAATCAGACATGACTATGTGAAATGGTTTCTGTGCCAAGGAATTCCATTTTTTCCAGATGTGTCATCAAGACACCTTGAGAACTGAATTTCATTATAAGCGCAGAGTATGACTCCCGAAATTAAAATTGCTTTATCTTGAGCCCAAATTCCAGAACAACAAATTGCATTAATATCTGATGGCTTATTTCCTTATGGAATAAGTAGTTTTGAGTTGGGCTTGGTTTAGATTTAAGCCTGACCAAGGTTAGTTGCAAGGACCACGGAATCACTGTTACTTAAGATCTAAGAGTTACTGAGTTTATTATATGCCAGACTCCGTGATTAGAAGTTGGCATGAAATTAATCCATATAATTTTCACAGAAAGCTCAAAGCGTAGATAATTCACTCCTTTATCATATGGGGAAACTGCGCCACAGGCTGAGATTAGTAATTTTCCAAAAGTCAGGCACCTATAACCCAGCAGAATCTGGATTTAAACCCCGGTGGTCAGATCCCACATCCCATACTTTTAAATCCTAAAAACCACATTGCTTTAGACACGAATGGACCTCCCTTTTTCTTTCCCCCTCCCTCTTCCCCCTCCTCTCTCTTCTCCTATTTCTTCACGGAAAATAAATTAAAATTAAAATCTTGAATATGATATCATTGAAAAAAATAAACATTTTGGAGAAAGAATGATTACCAACACACGAAACTGCAGGGAAGACGGGAAAACTGAAATTTCTGTTGGGCTCAAATCAGGTTGGGAACGTCAGTGTCTAAAATAAATTCACTACTAATTATTTGTGGCTGAGAAATTGTCTGGCAGCTTCAGGAAAGGTTGCCAACCATAGCACTGTGAGATCCAGGAACATTTAAAATAATCACTTGTCCATTTCTCTTTAAACCGTGACTTCAAATGTTTGTGTACACATATTCCAAATTCAGATAACAATGCTATCGCCTCCTTTATTGAGAGATAATCACACTAAATCTCAATATTTATTCAGTTCTGAACATTCCTTGTTCAGGAGAAAATGTAAAGCAAGATGACATTATCTGGAGGTGGTTTCAAGTTAACACTTTTAAATTATGAATGACAGTGGGGTGGATGAACACCCTTTACAGGAAAGAGATTATTAAGGGGGGCAACTTCTCTGCCTATGAACTGGGCTTATATATTTTTTAATTTATTTGAAAAATTTGTCTCATGCTTGTTTGAAATAGCGATATTGATGGAGCGCCTGGGTGGCTCAGTCGGTTAAGCGCCTGACTTCGGCTCAGGTCATGATCTCATGGTTCGTGGGTTGGAGCCCCGCATCGGGCTCTGTGCTGACAGCTCAGAGCCTGGAGCCTGCTTTGGATTCTGTGTCTCCTTCTGTCTCTGCCCCTCCCCTGCTCATACTCTGTGTCTCTCAGTGTCTCAAAAATAAATAAACGTTAAAAAAGAGAAAAGAAACAGAGAGATTGCATCACGCCTGTAACACACCTGAGCTATGGGTTATTTCTTCACAAGCTCCCAAACTGCCCTCCCAGCACGCTAGCTAAATACATATCAAAATGGCGTACTTGTGGCAAGCAGAGCATGAATTCTGATAAAATATAGCAACTAAATCATAAGAAGGATTGAAGAAGTCTCTGCCTCCTCTCCTCCAGCCAGCACTTATAATGACAAAAGGCAAGTTTTATGCTCTGAATCCAAAAGTAAGGAAATTAAGCTTTCAGAAATGCAAATGCTCATTACTGTATATTTTCTACTTTTTCAGACTATGATATTTTTCCTCCGAATGACATGGAAAGCATGATGAATTCCTTCGACTTGATTCACATAGCATTTGCGAGATTGAACTTGTCAATTTGGATTTATGAAATTTATGAAATTTCCTAACACTCACAGTTGGGCTACTGTGCCAGCATGTTCATGAATTTTTTACGAAAAAACAATCCTTTGCATTTTTGCTACTTTTTAACACTCATGCTGGCCTTTGTATATTGCCTAACATACATAATGAAGATTAAACATGGGAGAGGCGCCCCGGGTTGTATGCTATGATTAGGAAGTTCATACAATATTGCAACGCATGAATCTGGGAAGAAAGAAAGGTGAGCCAAGAAATAGAGTTATTCGTTTCTACACAATCTTAAATCAGGAAGAACTCCAGATCTAAATGACCTAAAAGACTGCCATGTACTATTCTTGTAACAAAAGAAGCAACATTGGGGCACCTGGTGTCTCAGTCGGTTGAGTGTCCGACCTCATCGGTCATGATCTCACAGTCAGTGAGTTCGAGCCCCACGTCGGGCTCTGTGCTGACAGCTCAGAGCCCAGAACCTGCTTTGGATTTTGTCTCCCTCCCTCCCTCCCCCTCTCCTCCTCACGCTGTGTCCTCTCTGTCTCTCAAAAATGAATAAATGTTAAAAACAAACAACAACAACAACAACAAACAGAAGTAACAACAGTAAAAGTCCATGTAGGACACAAGCGAATTTCAATACATTGCTAAATTTCCTTCTATAGATATATTTGATCTTAATAAAAGTACCCCCACCCTTGAAAAAAATGTTAAATATTGGGTATAGCCATCTCAAATGCTATTTTCTGGTTTTTTTTTAAATACGTTTTTCCATTTTTCAAAACTACGGTAAACTTTTTTAAGTAAAATCACATTTTCACGTTGATTAACAGTAGCCACATTTTCCAATTAGGTGGGTAATGAGTTCAGGAGAAATGACCCAGAAAATAGACGGGAGTCTCTGTTCCAAACTAATGGTAACAGTATTTTGGTGTTTTGAAAAAGAAAAATAAAAGACTCCGGATCTAATGATGACAGATCTTTGCTTAATTAATCAAATCTCCTCAAAATAGAGTTCAGCAGGTGGAAATAATTACCAGTTAATTGTCTCCTGCTTATTACTCTTTGGAGATATAAATCCAACTACTGTGCTCATTTCACAGTATTTACTAAAAAGCTAATAATAAATAAATCAGAAGCCCAGATGTTGTTATGGTAACAATATTTGTGTTTGCTTTCCGAGACAATACAAATAGCATAAAATAACAATTTCCCATTTGAATGAAAATATCTTTTGGCCAGGTGCACGAATTTGCCTTCAATAAAAATGTTTTGTTTTAATAGGTGTGTTTTAATATGTTTAAGTAGCTGATATAAGACAGAGAAAAGAAGTTCCAGCAGGAAAAAGATTGTCAGTATAAATCCTGACATGAAGACAGTGGGTGTCCTTGAAAGTTTTGATCTGATAAGAAATATATACCTTAGAAATACAACATTATTTCCTATGTAATTCTAGTATGCAAAATAAAAGTACTCTTAGTATATGCAAATGTTGATTAGATACTTGAGTGTTTTGTGTAGCAGATACACATTCTAACTCTGGAATTTATCATATGTGTGATACTCGAGTTCTCATTTATGAAAGGCAGATACAAACAGTGACAATGCCATAAGTCTATAAAGCATTATTGCATCGAAGGAACTAAAATAATACTTGACATTTAATAAGTGTGCAACGAAAATCTTTGTTTGCATTATTGTCATTATTTACGAATATTTAATAGTCTCAGGTAATAATCTTAACATTTTAAAATTTGTCTATTAGCTAAATTCTTAATTGTGTTTTGAAACATTTAAAATATTCAGATTTGAATGGTAAGGTACTGTTTCCTGAAATTAACATTTTCCTAGGGAATGGATACTATACTCAGTTAAGATATACATATTCAATATAATTATACACTTATATATGTGTGTATATAAATTAAAAATATACATATATACTTACAGGTATGCCTTAAGACAATGGTGAAGTTTTCTTTTTTCATGCTAGGCATAACCCTTACTTACTTGTCTCTTAAATAAATGTATTATGTATAATCCCAATATTTAATGGAATTGTTTAATTTGGCAGGAAAAAGTTTACATCACAAATGTTGCAGCTAAGCCTCTTGACAAACACAAGCATACAGAAAAATATGAAACATCATTGGGATGTACTACCAAGAATGGGAAAGATGTGAGATTTTTATCTTCTTGCTTTAATCTATCATTGACATTGTGTGTGTGTGTGTGTGTGTGTGTGTGTGTGTGTGTGTGAAATGCACAATAGTGGATGATTTTTGTGGTGGTTGTTTCAGAAGAGAGATGTGGAAAGAGATAAAGAACTGTCCTACAGTTTTTTTAAAAACCGTGAACATTATTTATTTATTTTCTTCCCAAAGAAACACAATATCAATTAATTATTTACATCATGAAAACCATTCTCTCTCTGTATTTTCAACATTTATAAATGTGACTATATGACCTATGCAAAATGCAAAAGAATGCTTCTTAGTAATAATAAACAATATAAAATTGGTAATATAAAATGTCTATATTTGTATATATATTTGTAGCGTCATTGTGATAAAAGACTGAAATTCTCTTTCCTGAGGCCCAGACATCTCTTATACCATCAGAGGAAAAAATAAATGTCAAAGCAAGTTATGCCACATCTTTTACAGTTTAACTATTTAAAATTTTTGGACACAATTTACTTTTCGAACTTGATATTAAGGTAAATTATCAATGAGCTTGATAAGAGTAGAAAAACCCCGATATAAGTGTTGATTATATCCTGACCATTTGGCTACATTTAATAGGGACCCTCAGCCACTCTAAGTTAAATCTTTGTGACCTTGTTGATACTATGACAAATTTTTATCCCAAATCACTTCATAGGGTTTTAATGAAACTCCCTTACTGAAATACTATATGTCTATATCTATGTCAGCTATAAATATGTGAATTTATATATAAGTTAAATATGAATATATATGTTTATTGTTTGTTTAACTATATAGCCTCATATAATTTTAAAGTCACATTATTACTGAGAAATTGTGTGTATCATTAAAATATACTGGCATTTGTTCTTGTTCATCCAGAATTTTCTCACTTATTGAAATGAAAAAGCATTAATTCTTGTAGAACTAATGTCCCCTTTGATTTCCCATTATTGGTATTGGTGTGGGAGTTTTACATAAATGTGAGTGAAAACTGCTAATCCATTGTCAACACACATTTTGCCTGCTATAATATAGTCGACAAAACTGAGATTTCTTGTAGTGTATTTTTAATTCCTTACAATTAATTTTTTACTTATATCAAATAGAATTATATAAATGTTGTAAAGTGAAATTAAATAGCACTCTTTGTCACACAGTAAAATAACTTCTTCAGCTGCTTAGTTCTCCCTATTGTCCAAAATCAGGTCCCAAAATATGACTTTCTCAGATACGCTTTCCTAATCTTCATTTCTATATCGTTAAATCCATGTTTATACTACTATTTCTTGATTTTTCGAGTGTGGGCATTATCTGTTCACTTCTTTTTTGGTAGTTGATAATTCAGCTTTCTTACACTTGCTCTATCACATGCAATGTTTCCCCTCTCGATATTCTCTCATTGTCTGTGTTTCCATTACTTTGTTAAATCAACAGTCAGTGTTTACATTATTATTATGTCACCTAACATTCTGTTTTCTATAAACTTGAACACAGTTCCAAACATTTCTATCTATGCAATTTGTCTCTCCCTCCCACCGGCCCTTTAGGTGGAGATCTCCCTCCTTAGGATCCTATTCTGCTCCCGTCTAGTCTGGCTGCTAAGTTGCCAGCTGCTGGTTGAAATGCACAGTTGCTCATCTGGTTATTTCAATCAGCAGTCAGTTGTGTTATATTCCCTGGATAAGTTATCTTCTTATTTCTTGGTTTGAGTTAACATTTCAGAATTAGAAACTCTAGTAGCTTTCTAAGGAAAGGCACATGATGGGGGGGGGGTGGCTAACTGGGTGGCTCAGTCAGTTAAGCATCTGATTCTTGACTTCAGCTCAGGTCATGATCTCGCGGTTCCTGCGTTTGAGTCACTCATTGGGCTCTGGGCCGACAGTACAGAGCCTGCTTGGGATTCTCTGTCTCCTCTCTCTCTGTCCCTCCGCCACTTGTGTTCTCTGTCTCACAAATAAATAAACCTAAAAAGAAAACAAAAGAAAAGAAAAGACACATGACGGGGTAAAATTTAAAAAACATGTATACCTGACAATGTTTTGGTTCTAACACACTTTATTCATAGTTTAGCTAGGTATATTAGTCTCCTCTCTGAATTTAAAAGGGATTCAATCTGCTATCTTCTGGCTTCCAGTCATATTCTTGAGAAGCTGGATGCCATTCTGAATTACACTGCTTTTTATGAGACATCACCAATCCTCCTACAATTTTATATAACCAAGTCCTGTATTGCTTACACAATGAGAATTATATAATCTTGTGATATCGCACATTGCTCCTAGGGTCCTATAATCCAAGGCAAAGGTTTGCAGTTGAAACTTAGATATTTTGTTATTTGTCTCATCCCTTATACTTAGATGCTTATCTTCATATTATAGTGATATTTAATTCAAATTCAAGTATAACTTTCACTTATGCTACTTTTGTTCCTTTCATAAGGAGACAGTTATGACAAATAGATAAAATGAAATCATAGCTAAGGTTTAAAGTATCTCTGAAATACTTTTTCTTCCATGAAGTCTTCCTGTAACTACAACTGACGTTTCTGTTTTTGAATCCCAACCAAACTTATATCCACTTTATTGATTATAACATACATATCACAATATTGACTTATTCAAAGTGTGCAATGTAATCATTTTTAAAGGTTCAGAGAGTCGCCAAGCAGCACCACAATCTGGTTTTAGAACATTTCTACCACTCCAAAAAGAAATCATTAGCACCCACTCCTTATTCTTACCTCCGAACCTAGGCAACTTCCAGTCTACTTTGTATACATATACACTTGCCTTTTCTGAACATTTTATGTACGTTGATTCATACAGTAAGTGATCTTTTATGACTGATTTATTTCAGTTATACGTGAGGGTGTTTCTTCATGTGGGAGCCTGTATCATACTGTCTTCTTTTTATTACTGAATAGTATTCTGTTGTATGGGTATACCATTATGCGTATACATTTACTAATTGATGGACATTTGGGTTGTTTCCACATTTCTTTCGCTAATATGAATGCTGCTGTGAACACCCACATCCAAATCTTTGTGCAAACATAGATCTTAATTTATCTTGAGTGGATGGATACCTATGAATCCCAACTTTGGATTTCTCTTTTCTGCGTCATGTGTCATGTGATATTTTAGTATGATTATCCTGGAGTCTGTGTCTGTCTATGCCAATCTTTTAAATATAGATGTTCTCCAATGTCTTTTACTTATCATTTTTAATATAATGTGTCCTTTGGTCAGTTTATCCATTCCCAAAGTGTAATTGTAATTTTTATTTGAGTGACGTAAGTATATTCATACTCAACCTCCCATGTATTACCTATGAAATCCAGTCTTGGGGAATAATTACTAGAATATTAACTAAAAGCAGGTCAGGTGCTAGAATATTTATACTGTGGTTTTTTAAAGGCTTCCTGGAATCATGATTTTAAAAGTATTGTCATCTTTAGCGAGTAAATGATACTTATATCGGGTCTATTGTAAAATGTTTTAAAAAGTCTTTTTAAAAATGTACTTTCAAACCATTTACATTTCTATCTTCTTTCTTCATATAACACTGTCATTTAAAAAGGATTCCTCTGAAGCACAAAGAATGAAGAAGCATCTACTTAGACCCTCTCGTGTGGTAAATGAATAATTAATTAATTGATTATTTATTGTTATTAATTTTTATTTTCCTTTTTGAACTTTAATGATTGAAAAAATCATTTGTGCCTAAATGTTTTTTTTGAAAGTGGAAAAAGTTTTAAACTTTGTGCTTGTTCTTGTCTTTTTCTTTACATAAAGGGAAAAGAAGTTATTTTTAATGGCAATTGTGTGCAAATTTGGCGTTGGTGGAGTTGGCAGAAACATCCATTATATAAAAATAAAGTGTACCTGGCTGGGGTATTAGAAAAGTTGTAATTTCATCTTTTGATTCCCACTTGCAATTTATGATTTCAATAATTTCAATGAAAATTACAGCTTGAAGCCACATAGTGCACTTTATTTTCTATTCTTAAAACTTAAGGGAGTAAAGGAGACGTAAATTCAAGGCATGGAAACTTCAGTAGTTACATTAATGCTGGAGAATATTATATATTCCCTTAAAAGAAGCCATGACTTTTTTCATTGTATATATATATAAATATGTATATAGATATGTATATGTATATAGATATATTCATATATGTATTCATATATGAACTCATATGTATATATATATACTATATTTTATATATTTATCTACAGTTTATACTACATATATAGTATATAGTTTATATGTAGTAAATTGTTAACAATTGGGAGAGCTGGGTGAAGAAAATCATTTGCACTGCTCCTTCAACTTTTTTTTAACTTTGACATTATTTTTAAAAAATTGGCCACCATATATTGACCATTCTGTATGCCATGAAAATAATAGAGCACACAGATAAGCATGGTGATAACACACTGCACACAAAGAGTGTTGGGAGGAGAATGCCATGTTGCAAATGTACTTCATTATGTGGAGTCTCCCTATTGGTCATCCAGGGAAATCTACTCACCTTGTAGATGTCCACAGCCTCAGATTCTAAAGCGCTGCCCTTGCTGTCCTGATGCCTAGGGTTTTTTGCTCCCCTGGTGTGTTTATAAAAACATTCTCTAGGCCTGCTTTGATCTGTACTGAGAAGGAGAAAGCTGGAATCTCAAGAAGCAGGTGGAGTACCCATCTATACACAAAACAAAACAAAACCCTGCTACAATGTCTCCTTTTATAAAGTTACTGTTTATCTGCCGAAAAGTTCAAATACTTCACCTGAACAGAAGGGAAAAACACTTTAAGGTTTGTATAGCTAATAACCCCTCAGCTAAATTACACCGAATTTTTGCAGAGGTCTCAGATACACTTTTAAAAACTTTATTATTAAATCCAGGTGTTTATAGGTATATACGTATAGATGTATGAGAAATATACATATTATATTATGTTATATTATATTATAATATATTATATTAATTACATTCTATTATATATTTTATGTATGGGTATATATAAATTTCATAAATATTTCATGTATGGATATGTATTTTATATCCATCCATCTATACACATATATTTGTCTTCATTTCTTCTTCAAATTTTAATAACCACAAAAATTCCTGGAATCACCTAGTCCTGAATGTTACAGGAGACGACCTTCCTAGTGGGAGGGAGTCAATGGAAAGGGTTTTCTCAGCCTGTATCTTCTGAAATATATTCTAATCATGCCGGGAGATGCTAGAGCTACATTAAAAAGTATCTGAAGACCTGAGTGGTCTGCACTTCATTGGTCTGGGGTCTACTAATCACCCGAAGGGTATCATGAAGTACAACCAATTCATCAGGCCAGGCATATTTGCACTGAGAACAGAAAAACTAAGACCCGGAAAAACATCTGGTACTTCAGTGGTGTCTATAAATTTGATGGTAGTTAAGCTGCTACAGTGTAGTGGGAATCCAGGGCCAGAAAAAGACAAGAGAAGGATGCTGAATGTGGGAGATGAATAGGCATTAAAAAGCAAGCGTTGGATGATTCAGAGGTTTTGGCTGAATTGATCTTCACTAGTAGTAGGTTAGAAAAGGTCAGCAATACCCTGAGGAATGGTTCTCATAAGTGAGGCAATTTAGAATAAATATAAGAGAAGTCAGGACTTCTTTTTTTTTATAGAAGAGCACAGTAGAGACACATATCTAAGAGCAAAGAATTTTGAAGGGTTTTGAGACTTGAAACTTGAGCAATTTCTAAATAGTTATAAGCTGGGTTTCAGCCTTTCCTCCTCAGTTTCCCTTCCATCTTATCTCTTCTATCGCTTCTTTATTTTTTTCTGCCCCCATATTTCCCCTAATGACATAATGAATTATAAAGTTGAGAGGGTACTTCCATGGTTTGAACAAGCGTGTGATTTATTATTAAAACGTACAGGCCCAGGCTGGGAATATGTCAGGCATAGAGAGAGAGGTAAAAATTATACATATAATCCAAATGTTAAATAACTACTTACCATTGCTTGGAAACATTCATTATCTTAAATAATATAAAATGATGAATACACGTGAAAAGTCATTACATCTCTAACATACTAATATTTCTTAAATTACTCTTTACCCATGTTTAATATTTTGGTAAGTAAGGGAATGCCAGCTAATTTATCCTTTAGCTGATATATAAACATACCGAAGGGGGCAACTGGCTGGCTCAGTTGGTGGAGCATGGGACTCTTGATCTCCTGTGTGTGAGTTGGATCCCTATCTTGGGTAGAGAGATTACTTAAAAATAAAATATTAAAAGAAAAACAAAAACCATACTGAAGATCCTTTCAGTATTTGTTTTCCTACTGAATGTCTGATATTTTGGTTGCTAAAATTACTTGACCACTTCTATGGCTCATGACTACACTTGTTAGTTTATGAAGCCAAAGCAATGAATCTATTATTTGGACTTAGCAACATGATTACAGCTGATTGTGTACATGAAGTACAACATGTGTATATACATGTGTATATATGCATGATATATATGTGTATATATCATATAAATGTATCTTATTGGGTGTATATATATATCAGATAGATGTGTATATATAGTGTATATATATGGAATATATATACACATACATATATGGAATCATGATGAGATATCACTTATATGATTATATTAAGTTATATGGCAAAAGAAATTCACATATATAATTAAGGGCACCAATCAGTTGGCTTTGAGTTCATCAAAAGGGAAATTATTTTGAGTTTGTCTGACTAATCCATTGAGGTTTTTAGCATTCTCCCACTGGCATGGAAGAAAGTAAAGAGCCATATTATAAGAGAAGGAGGCCACATAGTGGTCTAAGGGAGGCCTCGAGGAGTCAAGAGCGGCCCCTGCTAACAGCCAACAATAAAACAAGGACCTCAGACACATAGCTAGAACGATAGAAATTTTGCCAAGAAGTGGTGATCTTGCAAGGTAACCCCAAGCCTCAGGTGTGAGAGCAGCCCCAGAGGACACCTTGATTTCAGCCTGGTGATATCTTAAATAGAGGACACAGCTAATCCATGCTTTGCTACCCAAGCTGCCTTTTCTTCATTTCTAATGTGATAATGATGCCATACATTTATTGTAAGCTTGTAAAATGTAGGCCAAAATTTTTGGTGTCATTTCAGGTTGCAGAAGAAGACTGTATGAGTTCTTCATGTTATTAATGAACAAAAATGGCCTGATTCTCATTGTAAACACATTGCACTGAAGCAACAGACATTTAGTTACTGTGCAACATACCAGTATGTATTGACTATTAAAAAAGCAATAAAAATAAGGGGCCCGTGGGTGGCTCAGTGGGTTAAGTGACCAACTTCGGCTCAGGTCATGATCTCACCATTGGTGGGTCAAACCCTGTGTCGGTCTCTGTGTTGACAGCTCAGAGACTGGAACCTGCTTCAGATTCTGTGTCTCCCTGTCTCTCTGCTCCTCCCCTATTCACACTCTGTCTCTCTCTATCAAAAATGAATAAACATTAAGAAAATTAAAAAAAAAAGCAATACAGAGAAGAGTCCTTATTAAAGGGCACCTGGCAGCACAGTCGGTTACATGTCCAAACTTGGCCCAGCTCATTGTGTTCTGGTTTGTGAGTTCAAGCCCTGCATTAGGCTCTCTGCTGTCAGCACAGAGCCCACTTTGGATCCTTTTTCTCCCTTTCTCTCTGCCCCTCCCCTGCTGGTTCTCTCTCTCTCTCTCTCTCAAAATAAATAAACTTAAAAAAAGAATAGTATTAACAAAAAGAGTCCTTATTAGAAATCAAGATGAATAGACATTTCGAAACTTGAACTGAGCATTGAAGGAAGTTAATACCTTGCTGAAAAACAATCCACTAGCTTATTTCCAATATGTAGAAATTATGTTGAATATATAACTAATAAAAACACGGGCTTGGAATATGATTTTCCATTTGCTCAGTCTTTTTCCTTTTCATAAAGTTCCAGAAAATATGACCTAATCTATTATTATGATTGTTATAATACCAGGCAAATGAAAGAGAGACATTTCAAATGGAAATGGTCCTCAGCAGAAATAATGAGACATTGCAAACTTCAGACTGGATGTCCTTAGATAAATATTTATGGAGAGAATGTTATATGACCCCCGCTCCCATAGTGTGGGAGACTAACTTAACGTTTGCAAGACTTCAGTCTAACGATGAGTGGCAGAGTGTATTTTCCACCCCGTGAATAGGGGTATTTGCCATGAGACTCATTTTGACCAATGAATTCTGGGCCCCCACTAGCAACATGTTAGTTTGAGTCTAGACTTAACCAGCATCATGTGCTAGCTATCTTTGCTTCTGTTATCACCAAATGATTAATTTGACCTGGTAAATTTGTTTTCAGCGAAATGAGAGACATGGAACAAAACCTTCCTGAAGCCATTATCTGAAGACGAGTTTAATCAACAGCAGCCTAAATCAGCCAAACACCAGCTGACCCATAGGGCCATAGCCTCGTGAGTTAGAGCCGTCTCAGCTAACCTGTGGCTATGAGAATGTATAATTGTTTTAAGTCACTAAGTTTTGGGTTGGTTTGTTACACAGCATTATTGTAGATATCACTGGCTTTTCTAATTGTTTTTTTTTTCTCACTCTAGCTACTCCTTGGAAGATCCCTTTTTCATATATTACATCACAATTTGTTCAGGTATACGAAATTATGAAGATCTCTTATTTTGCCTATTTTCAAGTAGTATAATGCTTACAGAAAAGAAAGTTATTTTCAGAAGTCCTCCGATAATAGATTAGAAGGTGCGTGATTCTAGATTTCTCTGAATAAAAATTTCAGCCAAGAATCTGATCCTCCTCACTTTAGAATTCAACTAATGCCTTCAATTGTGACAAATATAATCCGCTTTGCCACTGGTCAGTCCCGAGTCATCGAATGCTCCTCTCTCCATCTTGTTCTTTCTCAGCCACCTAAATCTCAACATTTGAGTGGGAGAAAGAAAATGAGAAAAGTAAGGAATGTTATTTTTCCATAAATGCATTTATCTTCTAGATTATATTGCATATCCATGTTTATTTTCTTGTGATCTTAGATGTTTTAAAAAGGGTTAATATCATCTGTGCCACTGGAACCTCATGGCAACAGGAGCTTAACATAGGCAATAAAGAGGCTTAGGGATGTAAGTAAAATCATGGTAGTAGTAGAAGAAATTTGTATCTCTATTATCTATCTATCTATCTATTTATCTATATCTATCATCTATCAATCTATCATCTATCTATTCATCTGTCTATCGATCTATCATCTAATCATTTCTCTATCATCATCTGTATTTATCTGTTTTGGTGGTGTATCATTATAATAACAGCTCATCTATTATCCTCTGACTAAAACAAAATATGACTTTTATGTCATCTTATATTTCACATAAGATATTTATCAGTTGGAATTAGATTACGTAACAGCATTTCTCTTAAATGTAAAAATGTTATTTCTCTTTTAAATTCTAACTTTAATTTAGCCAACAGGTTCATCTTCTCAAATGCTATTTCTACTCAACCTGAGTCCTTCAGTACTTTTTTTTGTTGTGACAGGTTTTGGTTTTTATACTAAAAAAAGATTTTTGAGAATTTTGTTTAAAAACACACACACACAAAGACAAAATAGAATAATAAGCACCTAGGTACCCACATTCAATCTAACAACATATGACTCACAGTTAGTCTGGTACTATCCATTCTCCAATTCGTTTCGTTCAGTTCCCATGTGATGAAGAAAATCCCAACTGTCATAGCATTTAAATAGAAGCACTTTCAATAGAAGGGATTTTACAATGTTCTTTTAAAGTGACCACTCATCTTTGTCGAGAAACAGAGAAAGCAAGCTAAAGCTCTTCAACTCCACCATCCACCCAATACATATCCTGTAATTTAAAAACTGGAATAGCAACATTTTAGGCACAAGACAAAATATATCCCAAGTAGCCACAGCTATACACTTCTCTTTAGAGCATGCAGAACATCTCACTTTTGAATTTTATCTGATTATATTAGCTTGATGTTGAATGTTAGCAATTCCGTTTCAAATAATGGTTGGGCAAAAACCGGGCTAGGTTATAAGTGACCTAAAGCTAGAAGCGTGAGAAGAGAAAAATATAAAAATATACACTGCATTTTATTTTAAAAGTTCTACTTGATAAATAAACTCAGTGGTGTTCTGGAGCCTCGATTACAATGAGTTGGCTAATTTTGTTCAGTAGATATGATATTTAAATAGATGCAGGCATAGGAACTACATAAAAGTTGTTTCGTAAATGGTATTCATCATCTGAATTTAACTAGATAATTCCTTGTTTAGTTTCTTCTGGTCAAACATCTTCTTTTCTTTTAACAGCTTTATTGATATATAATTCTGATATTTCATGTAAATGGAATTTTATATGTTGTGGCCATTTGCACCTGGCTTCTTTTTTTACTTAGGACCATGTTTTTGTTTTTTTTTTAATTTTTTAAAATTTAATTTAATTTAGAGAGAGAGAGAGAGCAGGAGAGAATGAGTGGGGGAAGGGTAGAGAGAGAGGGAGACACAGAATCTGAAGGAGGCTCCAGCCTCCGAGCACAGAAACTGATGCAGGACTCACACCCACAAACCATGAGGTCATGCCCTGAGCCGAAGTGGGACACTTAACTGACTGAGCCACCCAGGCGCCCCAATTTACCACTGTTTTTAAGGTTCATTCATGTTGTAGTGTGTATCAGTCAATCATTTACTTTCCTGCCAAATAATATTTCATTGCATCCATATATCATATTTTATTTATCCTTTCAGTTAGTTAATGGCCATCTGAGTTCTTCCCACTTTTGGCTATTGTGACTAATGCTTCAATGAACATTGATATACAAGGTTTTGTGTCACCATGTTTTCCTTTCTCTTGGAATGGAATTGCTTGGCCTATCATAATTTTTGCTTAAATTTTTAGAAACAGTCAAACTATTTTCCAAAGCAGGTGCACCATTTTACAGTCTCATCAGTAATGTATGAGAGTTACAGTTTCTTCACCAACCTTGTTGTTATTCTGTCTTTTTGATTATAGCCATCATAATGTCTGTGAAGTGATATCTCATCATGGTTCTGATTGTAATTCCCCTAATGACTAATGATGTTGAGTGTCTTTTCATATGCCTATCGCTGATTTGTGTATCTTATCTTTGGATAAATCAAAGGAGTACTTTATATATTCTGGATAAAAGTCGTCATCAGATATATGATTTACAAATATTTTATCCTGTTCTGTGAGTTCCCTTGTCATTTGGTAAAATAGTATTGTCTGTAACACAAAAGTTTACTATTTTGATTGAGTCCAGCCAAGCTTTTTTTTTTTTTTTTTGTCAATTGTCTTTTTTTGGCTTATTTAGGAGACCATTGACTAACCTAAAGTCATGAAGATTAACTCCTAAGTTTTGTTTTTTTCTTCCTCTAAAAGTTTTATAAGTTTGGCTCTTACTTTTAGACTGATAATCTACTTGGGTTAATATTGTTTATGCTGTGAAGTATAGTTAATCTTCATTCTTTCAAGTGTGGATATCCAGTGTGGGTATCCAGTTTTCCCAGCACCATACTTGTTCATGTAAATGGAATTTTATATGTTGTGGCCACTTGCACCTGGCTTATTTTTTTAGTTACTTTTTTTACTTCATGTGGTCAATCAATTAACCATAAATTTAAGTGCTTATTTCTGTACTCGCAAGTTTATTCCTTTGACCTGTAAGTCTATGTTTTTGCCAGTACTATACTGTACTGATTACTGCAGGTTTGTACTAAAACTTGAAATGGGGAAATGTGAGTCCTCCAAATTTGTTTTTTTCTTTTTCAAGATTTTTTTTTCTCTTCTGGATCCTTGATCTTCCATATGAATTTTAGGATTAGTGCAATAATTTTTGCAAAAGGGACAGTGGGCATTCAGATTGGAATTGCATTGAACCTATAGATAAATTTGGAGCTCATTGCCATTTTAACAATTTTTAGTCTTCTCCAATCCATAAAAATGGAACATCTTTCCATTTGTGTAGGTCTTCTTTAATGTATCCCAACATGTTTTATTTTTCTCCAGGTACATATATTTCCTTTATTTTGTTAAACTTATTCCTGGGTATTTTATTATTTTTGATGCTATTTTAAATGTAATTGTTTTCATAAATATGTCTTCAGGTTGTTCTTCGATAGTTTAGGGAATATAACTGTTTTTTGCTTTTGTTTTTAAGTTTATTTATTTACTTTGAGACAGAGAGTGAACCAGCACAAGTTGGGGAGGGACAGAGAAAAAGGGAGAAAGAGAATCCTAAGCAGGATCCACACTGTCAACACAGAACCTGATGAGGAACTTGATCCCATAAACCATGTGATTAAGATCTGAGCTGAAATCAAGAGTTGGATGCTTAATTGGCTGAGCCACCCAGGTGTTGCCAATTGGTTTTCCTACATTAATCTTGTATTCTGCAACCGTAGTGAATTTTTTCATTAGCTCTAGTAATTTTGTTTTTGTATATGGGTTTATTGGAATTTTTTAATATACAAGATTATGTCATCTGCAAATAAATATAGTTTTACCTCTTCCCTCCCAACTTAGAAACCTTTGATTTTATTTCCTTGCCTAATTGCCTTATGTGTAGAAGCTGCAAGAGTGGATGTTCTGTCTCATTCCTGATCTTATAGGGAAAGTTTTCAGTCTTTTACCATTATGATCTTAATAAAAGTTTCATCACGTTGAGGAAGTTTCCATCTATTCCTAGTTCGCTGGGTGTTTTTATCATAAAAGAGTGTTAGAGTTTGTCAATATTTTCTTTGTGTCTATGGAGATAATTGTGTATGTTGTTTCCCTTTGTTTTATTAATATGACATATTGCATTGATTTATTTTTGTATGACTTATGTTCCTTGTATACACTCTACTTGGTTATGGTGTACAATCTTTAATATACCACAATATCCAATTTTTCTAGAATTTTGTGAGGATTGTTGTGTCTATATTTATAAGAGGTAGCAACCTGTAGTTTTCTCGTGGTGCCTTTATCTGTTTTTGTTATCAGAGTAATATTGGCCACATAGAATTCATTGAGAACTGTTTCTCTCTCTTCTATTTTTTGGAACAGTTTGTGAAGGATTGGTGTTAATTCTTTAAATATCTGGTAGAATTTACAAATTCACCAATGATGAATTTGTAAAAGAAAAGGCCTTGGGCTTTTCTTTTAGGAAATTTTGTTGTTGTTTATGAATTAAATGTTCTTACTTATTATGTTTATGTAGATTTTCTATTTCTTCTTGAGTCAGTTTCAGTAGTTTCTCTTTTTACAGATTTGTCCATTTTGTTTAGGTTATCTACTTTGTTGGCCAACAGTTACTCGTGGTATTGACTAATAATCTATTTATTTCTGTGAGATCTGTAGTAATGTTTCCTCTTTCATTTCTTATTTTATTAATTTGAGTCTTCTTTTTACCTTCATCATTCAAACTAAATTCATCAGTTTTGTTAACTTTTTGAAGTAAATAACTGTGATTTTATTGATTTTCTCTGTTTTCCCCATCCCCTGTTTTATTTATCTGCCCTCTAATCTTTTGTATTTCCTCACTTCTGTTTGTTTTAGGTTTAGTTTACTTTTATTTTTTCTAGTTTTGATAAACTAAGTGGAAGTTTATTCATTTGTGAAATCTCTTCTTTTTAAATGTAGGTGCTTATAAATCAAAATTTCCTTCTGAGCACTGATTTCCTGCATCCTGAAAGTTTTGATATGTGTGTTTTTGTTAATTTTTTAAAATATCTATTTATTTTTGGGAGAGAGAGAGAGAGACAGAGTGTGAGCGGGGAGGGGCAGAGAGAGAGGGAGACACAGAATTTGAAGCAGGCTCCAAGATCTCTCCTATCAGTACAGAGCTGATGTGGGGCTTGAACCACAAACCTTGGGGTTTGTGACCTGAGCTGAAGTAGGATACTTAACTGACTGAGCCACCCAGGTGCCCTGGTATGTGTGTTTTAACTTCCTTTCATGTCAAATTATTTTCTAATTTTATTTGTGAATTCTTTCACCCCTTGAGCATTTATGAGCATATTGTTTAATTTCCATGTAATTGAGAATTTCCAACATTTCTTTATGTTATTGGCTTCTAATTTGAGTCTACTAATTTATGCTATTTATTTCTAATTTTGATTCCTGAGTATTATATAAGCCCTTTTAAGTTTATTGAGACTTGTTTTATGGCCTAGAATATGTTTTATCTTGAGGAATGTTCCATGTGCATATTCTGTGCAGTTGAATAGAGTGTCCTCTAGATGTCTGTTCATTCTAGTTGATTAGTAGCATTGTTCACATCTATTTCTTCATTGATCGTCCACCTAAGTGTTCTATTTATTACTAAAAGTGTAATAGAGATGTTGCCAACTGTTACTAAATGGGCTGTTTCTCTCAGCAATTCAGTCAGTTTTGCTTCATGTATTTTGGGCCTATTTTTAGGTGAATGTATTTTTATAATTGTTACATCTTCCGAATGGACTGACTCTTTTATAAATACCATTATTTTCATACCTTCTTTTAATCCTTTAAGCATGATTTCTGTTAGTTCTTTGAATATATGTGTTATTATAATGCCCTGAAGTCTTTGTCTGCCAACTCCAACATCTTGTTCCCTTCGAAGCAGTTTCTAATGCCTTTTCTCCTGTGGATGGGTCATACTTTTCTGTTTTTTTGTTTGTTTGTTTTTTTACTGAATCATAATTTTTGTTGAAACTTGATCATGTTAGGAATTATACTAAGAAACTCTGGAGGTAGACCTCCCACTTCTATCAGAGGTTTCTATTGCACTTTGCTTGATCATTTGTTTACTTGTTTAGTGACTTGGCTAAATGAATCCTCTGAACTCTTTTCCTCACAAAATGTGCCATCTCTAAGTGTTCCTGCTCAGATTCTCATCCTTTGTTTTTATCTTTTAATTTAGCTACCTCGGCATTGCCTGTGTCAGCATAATCTACCTAGTGATCAAAGGTTGTGCTGAAGCCAGCTTAAGCAGGTACTTACCTATTAGCATCATCTATAAATACATAGATGGCTTGTAAGCTAAGTTGCAGTGAGTTTATGTGTTTGTTTATGCTTCTATTTAGCCAGGGACTTTTAAGTTGGGTGTTCACTCTCTGATCTCTCTCGAGAAGCTGGATGTGGATCACACATACAGTTTCCTAGAACGCCAGATGCATGTAATTTTATTTTTGAACTTGGTTTTCTAGGAGTTACCTGTGAACCACAGTAGTTTATTGAGCCAGTGTTTGGCTGGAGGTTGCAATTAAGCCCCTTTTGTCCTTGAAGCTTCTGCCCTGTGTTTATGGGTCTACGTGCAGTTGGGTAATGCTTTCAAGTCTGTGCGTGACCAGCTGTGATTCTTCCTGAGTAGGTGCAGCTTACCAAAGGTGTGCAGTCTTCCTGACTCCCAGGGTGAACTGGTATCCCAGGAAGGCTCTTCTTTTCTTTTTTTTTAATATGAAATTTATTGTAAAATTGGTTTCCATACAACACCCAGTGCTCATCCCAAAAGGTGAGGAAGGCTCTTCTTAGATATGTCCTTTCATGGTTCTATTAAACTTCTGCTATTTTGCCATTTTGCTGGTATTGAGAAGCAGTTTCTTCTTCATTGCTTTCCATAAAGAACTCAAGTTTCCAACAATGCCCTGAAACATGTGTATCTCTGTTTTAATAAGATCAGTCCTGGGGCGCCTGGGTGGCTCAGTTGGTTGGGCGTCCAACTTCGGCTCACGTCAGTTCGAGCCCCGCGTCGGGCTCTGTGCTGACAGCTCAGAGCCTGGAGCCTGCTTCAGATTCTGTGTCTCCTTCTCTCTCTTCCCCTTCCCTCTGTCTCTCTGTCTTAAAAATAAATAAAACATAAATAAATAAATAAATAAATAAATAAATAAATAAAATCAGTCCCCTCAGGCAAAGTCCTGGAGCCTTTTATTCCTAAGGACATGCTTACACCCTGGGCAAAATCCTTGGGCTCCTGTCTTGAGCTGGGGACCACACCAAAACCTACTTTTCCTAGACTGACACCCTTATTACCTGAAGGCTGCTGAGAAAAAATGTCTGCCTTTTCCACTTGGAATCTTCACCCTGAGAGACAGCTGAGGTATGCGTGATCAGAGCCTAAGGGTTATTGCCCTGCAGCTACTGAGATAGTTTCCACCCTATGATTGGAGATGAATAAAAGGGGAACCATGTTTGGGGGCTGGATACAGCAGGAAGGTAGGGGAACAGTGCTCCTCCTGGTATGAAACTGTAATCCTAAACTTGGAGCTTTGGCTGTACATGACCTGGGTAGATCTTCTGTCACATGGAACTGGCCTCGGAGCATATTGAAGAGTATATTATTTATTTCACCATTCTTACAAAGACTTAGTAGATTTCCTTGAATGAATGCTTCTCTATTTGGACAATTTGAACTCTGAGTGTTGTTTTAAAAAATCTTCTCCATTTAAATTGCTGTTTCGGTGGGTAGAGGGTCTACCAAGTTCCTTATTCAGAAATCTCATCTTCTGAATGTTTTTTTTTTTTAACATGTTGATAAAGAGACTTATGGTTTAGCCATTTTCTCCATTGCTCTCCTAACTACATCCCTTACATGCACCAACACCACCTGAAGTCAGCCATGCATATTCCTTCCATGACCTACCCGGAAAGCTGAATCTTTACACATAGCACGCAATCTCTTGCCTGAGCCCATCACATATGATCCGGAGGAATCTCTGTCCTTCTCCTGGTCTTAATTGTTGTATACCTCAACCAATCCAAACACAGCTATGTGGACTGCACGGCCTCCACTATTTTCTTGATTACCTTTTGATTTAGGCATAACATTGAAAATCACCACGTTAAACATTCCAAGCATATAAGCTCTCATATAAATTTACCACTTTCCCTAACTGTCTAACCTAAAAAAACAAGAACAGCTATTCAAAGCCTTTAAGTTGTTCTATACATCTGTTTCTCTTCCATACTTAAAGTGCCACTGTATTCTGAATTGCTCACTTAAAATAAACTGTTCACATATTTTTCCTCTCTTCTATCTGTCAGCGTTTTAAAAGGTTAATGGCATATTATTCTCTCTTTAGACTATCATTACATATTCACTCTCTCTACAAATTCTTCCAGGTACTCCATTTTCTATTAGCTGCCTTTGAGAATATGTCTGTGTCTTCATAAGATGGTGAGTATATTTCATATATCTAATCTCTTAAACTTTTGTCTTATAATTTTAAAAATCTATATCTTTCCTTAAGATTTTTAACATTCCAGGAATAAGATTATCTCTATACTTTTTTGTTGGCTAATGTACAATGAGCAGTACTATGACATATATTGATTGTTTAATTTTAATAGAGTATTTAAGTAGGGCATACGGGGGAAAATAATAGAAAGCCAGGCTCTGCTATGTCTCAGAAATCGTTTGCTTTCTAATCTCTGGAAACTCCGTTACATAAGGAAAATAAATTAGTATAATGCCATTAAGAGGTCTGAATTCTCATCCCAGAAAAGCTTACTTCAAACTTAATTAACATTTTTTGGAAGACTCTTACATGCGTTTCATCTAGTTTTCTGGCTTTGGGCAAGTTACTTAATGTCATCTAGCCTATATTTCCACATCTACAAAATAATTAAAAAAAAATCTGGACACCATGAATTCTAAAGACCTCCTCTGTGCTAAAATCCTCTCCTTTCAGTACCCTAGAAACTCTCCAGTTATGGTTGACCGTAATTGACTTGCTGATGTCAGAACCTGACTTGGTTGATAGTGGGATGGCTGTCACTGCAAAATCCCATCCCTGTGGTTGAGTGCCCTTGGGAGTAGGGCCGTATTTGGACACTTTTTGTGTGAGTTGCTCATAAATGGCTATCCCACCCCTTAGGAAAAGTAGGACTCAATTGTCAGCAATTCCCTCTTAATATGTAAGCCAATTCCATGTTTGCAAGAATTCCAGAAAATTGAAATTAAGTTCAGAGAAGGCATATTCTATACTACTCAAAGAGATTTTTAACATACTTTCAAACTTTTAATATATCACAATTTGCTTATCTTACCCCACCCCTTATTTCCACCACACACAACCTTTTTTGTATGTCCAAGGCTGCGTTATCCAGTTTGAAACTGAGAGTAAAGGGGGTGGTCGAGGGGCCTGGAGCCAAAAGCAACACTGAAACTAATAAGAAATCCTAATTTGTCAAGTCAATGTAACCGTTTGCCAAACAATGTTTTAAATGATTTAAATATCCCAGTGTGTATTATAGACCAGTTCCCAAGTTATGCTAACCTACACACTGACAAGTTATGTGGATTTTCATGTACTAATTTACAAACTCCCTAAGAAAGAACGAAAGAGTGTATGTATCTTTTCATTCTTTACAAGGAAGTTATAGAATGATTTTCTTGACAACACACATGATTTGGTAACCACATCAAGCCAAAACATATATACATATTAGTCTTTCTATCAGGTTACATTGAAAATGTTCTCCTTATAACACTCAATAAACAGTCTCATATGTGCACCATAAACCTTTGTTATATGTGCCAGGCTGAGAAAGAGCAGAGGAGCTCTGTGGAAGGTCTTTTAGTCCCAGGTCATTTGCTCATGGTTCAGCTGGAGGATGAACATCCGTGTTCGGGAGGGGGATTAATGAATTAAACAATGTTATTTGCCCAGGAGAGTCATAGTGTTGTATGCCAGTTTGAGCTACAAGGTGAGAGACCAGAAATTACAACTGGCAGCCTCATTTGAGTAGGTAATGAGTGAGCTGAGTATGGTTCATTACTCATTGTGATAGGGATTGGTTATGATATGTAAGCTGTTTTATTAGGTGTCAATCTTATGGGACTCAGAGACACTTTTTAAGAGAGGACCTCTATTTTGACTTGTCCTGCACTTTTTCAGAAATAATAGGTATAACCATCACGTAGGTTTGGAATGAGACCTCTGTTGAAGGCACAAAAGCTGAATTAACCAGAAGTTGAGATCTTCGTGACCAATTTGACAACACCTTCTATGGATATGGTGATGTTCGTTGACCTCTTAAGCTGGACCATAATATATACGTGGGGAAATGAGATACCCGCAAAATTTTGTCTTGGAATAATAAGATCTGAAATATAGTCTATTTTTAGTGGAATTATAACTAGTGAAGACACATGGCCTGCTTCCATTCAACAAATATTTTTAAGCACCATTTTCTTCCATCACTGAAATATATGTCCAATATAGTCATATATAATAATATTTATATACATATATATCATAACATGATGTAAGCAGAAATATATACATATTTCTATATACAAATATATATGGAGAATATATACATATGTATATACATATATATATAGAGAGAGAGAGAGAGGGAGAGAGAGAGAGAGAGAGAGAGAGAGAATCAATTCATTTTTGGAGGCAAATAATAACTTTTAGAAGCATAAAACTGGGATGAACATTGAAAAGGATAGCATGGAGGAAACATTGATATGCCGAGAAAATTCAGATAAAAGCTGGTGGTGAGAAAAATAAACTAAGCATGGTGTGGTGGTGGAAGAGAAGAAATGCCTCAAGCTAGAGGAGAAAATGATAACCTAAAAGATGTTATTGAGTTTTCCAGCCTCTGAGAAGTATAGAATGCTCCGAAAATTCTCTCAAGTCTATCAACCACCCAATAAAAATATCTTGATTAAATTTTTATTTTTCACCTTGGAATGAAGAAACTTCAGAATTGGTACGTGTCCCCGAGGCATCCTGTCTGCAGTATCTGCAAGGTCAGAAAATAATTGATTTATTCAACTGTTTTGTGAGTATAGTTACAGGGAATTCTAAAATAAAGATATGTTTTGTTGTTTATATCTTAAGGCAACTATATTTACACAAGGAAAATGACGAATGTCACATTGAGGTAATATAGAGTGAAAGTCCAGAATAAAGCATGGGGGCCATGGCATTGGAATCAGACGTCAACAAGCTACAAGATGTTGGAACACGGCACGTATCATCTTAAGCAGGAAGATTTGAGGACTTTAATAAAAGTACCAAAATTATAGTCACAGCAGTAGAAATGGAAGTACAGCAACCAGGTTAAGAAATGATCAAGGAGAGGGCGGGGCAGAGGGTCTACCTGAGTGTTGGTCATCCAGAATTACGAGACATTTCCATTAATGGAAAACTGACTGTGATGGTTCTAGTTAGTGATGTTTCTTCTGGTATTAAACATGACTCTCCCTCCATAAAACATGTCCATGAGTCTTTACTATGCTTTCTGGAATTATAGTGAATAAATAATGCCTTCTTCAAAAATTCATAAATAGATTTTGTTGTGTGTTTCAAATATGAAATCAGTGAACTTCCCTTCAATTTTGTCCCTCTATTTTCTGCCTCGCTCTCCTCTTCTATTCTAAGTGATCTCTCACAATCTACCAGACATTCATGTATCCCACATCTTCCTGATCTCTGAATTCATCTTCTCTCTACCATAGAAGAGGATTTGATTATATCCACTACACTTGCAATGAATTTTGATTCTAGTTGAACAAGGATTTGAAAGCGATAATAATCCATGTCTCTATATTCTTCAGACTCTATTTTTGTTACTTGTGGAGTCAATGCAATGAGAAACTCTAAGATGTTTCTTCCATTTTGT
Source organism: Acinonyx jubatus (assembly GCF_027475565.1). Classification (NCBI taxonomy): domain Eukaryota; kingdom Metazoa; phylum Chordata; class Mammalia; order Carnivora; family Felidae; genus Acinonyx; species Acinonyx jubatus. The sequence continues at coordinate 127,965,705 of NC_069386.1, read as the reverse complement.
AATTTTAACTATCTCTAAGAGTGGAATATCAGTATAGAATGGACAGGTATGTTCAAAGCCAGAAACCTCCACCAAAGAGGTCTTTGTCAGAGCTGGCTGATAGTTAAACAACCTCAACATCTTAATAGCTTAAGAAAAAAAAAAACTTTTTAAGTTTTTTAAGTTGTTTCTTATTCAGGACACAAGTCTAGTATGATTGGGGTTGGGGGGTGGGGCAGGGGATATAATATTCCAGTAGGTCATTCAAGAGCCCGGGAGTTTTCATCACTTCCTTTATCAGCTTCTAGTGCTTTATAATTCTTTATAATTTTCACTGTATCTAGACCAAAAACAGTTTTTCTGAGTGTTATTCATCATTTTTATCCACATTCCATTGCCAAGAACTCAGTAACACATCCTCACTTTTCTAGAAAAAAGAAGAGATCAGGAAATAATTTGGCTGTGTGTCTAGGAAAAAGACAAATGAGTTTGTAGACTGCTCCAGCTACTCATATATTGGTGTATTCAGATAGGTTGGACAGCAACAGAGGTGGAAGCAAAGGAAAACCATATAAGCGGGCTTTTGATCCAGAACCAGTGATTTATAGATAAGAGGACAGTTACACTATATTATTACGATACTGGTGAAATTAAAGAAGAAATGACATATACACCGATAAGCTGCCCTGTTTTGAACTACTCGATCCACACCTGTGACTATACTGACACACAGTAGGACATCACAAAAAGTTGTTCAGTGAATTGGCGTATAGTACACAGCGAACAAAATTAAAATAAAGACCTATGCGGACTGGCTATGACAAAGAAATGTTAGTTGACATTTATGTGTATAATTTACCTTTATGTCGAATTAATACATAAACACTAAAGATGAAGGGTTTGATTATACATGACACAAGTTAACATACTCTAAAGTTGATTTGATTTCAACAGTAAACTTTTTCAAAATGTACTCAATCTTTTGCCTTGGTTGTTTATAAAGTCCTCTGGATTGGAGAGTGTAGTGGACAAAACAGCAAAGTCAGAAGAGATTTAAGTAAGTTTGTTCCACAGAATGTGCCTTGGAGCTGATTGTTCTCTACCTACCAATCACAGAACAACATTATGTGAGAAGAAGGAAGGGAAAAAAATGACAAATTCAGCTGCTAACATTTTGCTGAAGGCTGGTCTTGGTGCCTCTATTTCAGATGTTCTGTACATATGGTCAGGACTTGATGTCAATGTAGTCCTCCAAAACCTGGCACGGTCTAGGGTCCATAGCATAAGAATGCTTTTAAAGGAGTGAGCTCTTCCTGTAGGAAAATATCCTGGAAATTTACCAGCTTCACATCTTTTCATCTCCAAAAATACAGTCTGTTTCATTCTGGCTCAATCAAAAAGTTTGAGTACTGGCTTTAATTTTCTTTTTCAAGGCAGTTATTGTAATGTTATGAGGGGAATAGGGTAAGAGAACTAAGAAATTTGCAAAGGCTGAGAAGGTTAAGTTACAAACTAGAGTGCATGTGTCAAAGATCATATTTTGTATATGTGCAAACTATTCTTTGTCACAAAATATTCGTGTGTAATAGCAAACAAAATGTTATATTTTGTATATATGAAATATATGCATATATTCATTAGTTTGAACAAGATGAAATTAATGGCATTTGTTTTTTTAATATATAAAAATGATAATTTCATATGATTCGCTCCAACATACACACATACACATAGACACGCACACCCATTATTCTCTCACAACAGTATCTTTTCATCAGCAGTGGCCCAGCCAGATGGATTCATTCAACTCAAATTAGTGGTAAAGAAAGACAGACTCTTAAAATTGCATTAATTTTATGCTGACAGAACTCTTTTGAAGAACATTTTTCCGCTGAGCTTGTGTGAGGACCAAATTCTGTGTCCATAAGCTATTCCTGACTAGTTATATGTTTTTGGATTTTTTCCCCTGCTGTCTATGTCTAAGTGGCCCCAAAATACCACTAATGATGCAGTAAATTTATCCAAAAATTTTCGTAATAACCACTATTTGTTTGGAGATTTGTGACAGATTTTCAGGAGAAAAATCTTTTACAGTTGTTAAGTAATGCCACAATCTTGCCCAGTAATTTCAGAGGCATTTTAGACACACCTCCCAGTTAAATTGTAAGGTAAGAAAAAGTAAGAGAGTAAGTCTCAGCTACCAGAGGAAATGTTGTTTTCGTACTTGAATATACTGATTTACTGCTTTGAAGAAAATGTTTCTGTGGAGAGTTTCCTTAACAAAATATCTCATAAGATTTCTTCTAGGGCTAATAGAAGATGCCAATTTTAAAACAAGATAAGCAATACCTTTCTTCCCCAGATATACAGTTTCTGCTGAAGTATCTGCTACGGATTCAATGCTTGTATTTCCAAAATTCATGTTGAAGCCTGAATCTCCCATGTGACAGTATTTGGAGGTGTGGTCTTTGAGAGGTAATTAGGTCATAGGGGTGGAACGTTCCTGAATGGAATTAGTGCATTTATAAGACGAGACATGACGTAGATCATCTCTCCTTTCCATGTGAGGATATATCAAGAAGGCAGTCACCATGCAAACCAGGAAGAGAGCTCTCACCAGATGCCACATGAACTGGAGTCTTTGTTTTAGACTTTCCATCCTCCAGAACTGTGAGAAATGATGTCTGTTTAAGCTACCCAGTCCCTGGTATTCTGTTATAGTAGCCTAAACTAAGGAAATATCCCTTCAAATTTTATTTACCCTCAGCAACTTAAACTCAGGAACACAGTCACCACTAAGAGATAATATGTACAAACCTAATAGATGAATCACTGAATGAAATCATGGAAGACGGATGATTGATTCACTTCCTCAGGACTGATGGTGTCACCTTCATTATATTCAATTGTTTTGTTCAGTCTGGGAAGATACGTGGTGAAAAATGCGTTCCACCAAAAGAACAAAGTTAAAGCAACCCGACATTAAGAATCATAAAGTCCTAATGCTTCCTTTTCTTTGTTATTACTTTTTCCAGATATTTTTACCAATAACTTTTCTCCTACTACGTTAATTTGGTAAATTTGGGGTGTAATTGTCAATGCATATTATGAACTCATTGCAGTCAATGGCTCCACTTGTTACCATTCTGACATTCCTGACCTGACACAGTGCACTCTTAAACCCGGATTTTGGAATAGATCTGACACGTAAGTGGAAACTTGAAAAACTGAGCATTCTAAAGCATGTGTGAACTTGTTCTATTCTGTGCTCCAGACCTTTAAACATCCCTGGTATGCATACTGAACTTTATTATCCCTTTCTCCCTCTATGTTTTCCAGCCAATCTGCCAACTTTGATGAAATGAAATCTCTATGTTATGCCACACCCAAGTAACTGAAGATATTTGGGTAACAATTTATTATACGAACTTCATTTTAAAATTGTATCTACAAATCTCAAATGGGTCTTCAACAATGTCAAGCAATCCTACTAAAATTTTCTGATCAAATGGCTCTCTCAATCATTGAGACGATTATTTTACATTTTCTTTTATGGCATCTTCTCAAAATTTCAACACTTTATTTCATTATTGACAAAACAGAAGTGGCAGAAGAAAAATATCTCATACCCTTGCCACTAAATCAACTAACCTATAATTATCTGACCTGACACAGTTTGATATTTCCTCTATCACAATAGATAAACTATTCCTTTTTCTAGTAGAAACCATCTATATTTGAGATTCATATCCCATTCTGTCTTGTCAGCTCCAGGAATTGACTATGAAAAGGATCTCCTTTCCCCATTGCTTTCTAAATTTTACTCTTACTAAAAGAACATACTCTCTCCAGACTAAAACATCCTTAAACAGGGACACTTGGTTGGTTCATTTGGTTAAGCATCTGACTCTTGATTTCAGCTCAGGTCATGATCTCACACTTCATGAGATCGAGCCCTGCATCAGGCTCTGCACGGACAGCTCAGAGGTTGCTTGGGATTTTTTTTCTCTCTCTCTCCCCTTCTCTCTCTGTCCCTCCCCTTATTTCTCTCTCTCTTTCTCTTTCTCTCTAAATAAATAAATAAACAAATAAATAAATTATCCTGAAATAAACAGATAATATCTACCTTTAGGTATTAGACTCCACGCCTTTAGAGTGGAGTTTGTTGTAAGAATTGTCTTTAGCCAGTATTTCCACTTTCTTTCCATTTGGTCTTTAAATGCAGCAATTTTGTCTCCCCAGTAAAACGGCTCATGTCAAGGTGAATGCCAGCTTCGTTGTTACCAAATCTAATTGCCAGTTTGAAGCTGAAATCGTAGTCCTAACTTCAGTTGCACCAAATTTCCTTTTCGTAGTTTTTAACCCATACGATTAGACAATATGAAATTGACACTAGAGGTTTAATTTTAAAAGTGATTCAAACAACTGTGCTGTGGTTGTGAAAACTTGCCTGGCAGTCTTTCATTTCATTGTTGGACTAGTGATAAATTCCTTGTCTAAAACCAGTTCATTAGAGAAGCTTGTCCTTAGTGGGTGCTAAATTCAAATTTGCAACTAGAATGGATCCTTTACTTCAGGAAAAAATGCATTTTTAACCATGGATTGCTCCCTGTCTACTTATTAATATATAAGAAGACCTCTAGGATATCTAAACTTTGGGGGTGGGAGGAATGTGTCTCTAGTAGCATATGGCATATAATTCCCTGACAATGTTACTTTTTATTTTATAACCAAGGGAAAGTCTTTATACTTGTATACTATTTCTGAGTCAAATATTTTAAATTGATTAGAAAGATTCTTTATGGTGTTTACAACTAAATTCTGACTGGTGCTGGGTTTTATCACTTCAGTTTTGGGAGCTGTCATATTTTTTAAAAGCTTTGAAAACCCATAGACACAAGAAATAACATAATAAACGTCCATATTACCACTACATACTTAAAATCATGCTAACATTTTACCAACATTATTTTAAGAGAGTTTTAAAAGAAAATAATTACCTGTACAAAAATTTAGGTATTTTTGGTCCTCAGCCAGTGAACTCACATGCTTGCTATATTTAGTACTTTAAAAAGAACATTTAAGAATTTACATAAAACAGGGCCACCTGGGTGGCTGAGTGGGTCACTCAGTCAAGCGTACTCTTGACTTCAGCTCAGGTCATGATCTCACTGTTCCTGAGATCAATTCCCTTGTCCCCTGTCAGGCTCCAGGCTGACAGTGGGGAGCCTGCTTGGGATTCTGTGTCTCCTTCTCTCTCTCTCTGCCCCTTTCCCTTCTGTCTTCATCTCCCTGTCTCTATGTCTCTATCTCAAAATAAATAAAAAAACATTAAAAAAAGAATTCGCATAAAATTTATATACAACATATATGTTTTACCATATATATGTTGCTAGGCAACTCTTTCACTGAAAACTATTCTTTTCGTTTTTGTCATGTTATTTCATTTAGTCCTTTTGTAACTTTGCTTTATATGAAACTGTGCTGTCCTTCTATTGGATATTTAGTTCATTCCAATATTCCACTATCTCAGTGTTCCATTAATCTTAGATATCACAAATTGGTCTCCAGCGGAGTTATGATAAATAAGAGAAAAACTTTAAACAATAAAAAAATTGAAATAAAATGATAGAGGAAGTTATACTAGGCAAATATGAACAAAAGAACAGTAAAATAGCAGTCTTGAAATCTGTTCAAATAAAATTTGAAGCAAAACTATATCACATGGGAAAAAGAACAGTAATATATAATGCTAAAAGAAACAACAGAGCAAGAAGATATATCCATCATAAACAGATATACAACTAATAATAAATTTCTACAATATATCATACAGAGAGGAACATATAAGTCATGAGATTTAATCAATGAAGCAGATAAATATAAGCAGAAATGTTGAAGATATGAAAAATAACACTAATAAACCCAGGTTATTGCATACACAACATACAGAAATATTCTTTTCAAGAACACATAGACTATTAAGGAAACTCGAATATGTTTAAGGTGACAAAGGAAACCTCAATGGACACTAAAGAATCAATTCCATGGAAATGATATATCCTGAGAATATTGCAAAAAGTTTGGAATCAGAAAAGAAGGAGTAGCTAAAGTTTTCATACATAAGAAATTTATATTACGCATTTTAAATAAAATGTGGTTTTAAATGTATTCAAAGGCACAATTAAGGGACATTTGGAATTAAGTGACAATAGAGATCTTACACAGTGTTTACAGGTTTAAATATATTTATTAAGAAATAGAAAAGGTTACAAATACAAATAAGCTGAACATTTTGACTTGGGGGTAAATCCTTCCCCCAAAGAAACAAAAGGAAACCACCAGTACAACAACAAAGGGTACAGTTCAATAAAATAGAGACTAAACATTGTAAATAAGTTGAATCAAAATAAAAGTAGGTTCTGATAACATACTTCATCACACCTTTAACAAGACTGATTAAGAAAAAAGGAAAGAAGATGCGTCTAAGTAATGTATAGATTTCAAAAGGGCGACAACTATAAACCCAACAAACATTAAAAAGGATCATTGAATGGGGCTCCTGGTTGACTTAGTTGGTTAGGAGTCCGTCTTGGACTCAGGCCGTGATCTCGTCTTTCCGAGTTCCAGGCCCGCCTTGGGCTCAGCGCTGACAGCTCAGAGCCTGGGCCTGCTTCAGATTCTGCGTCTCCTTCTCACTCTTACCCCGCGTCCTACCCTCCTCTTTCCAAAAAAAGTAAACATTAAAAAAACTTAAAAGCTATTTTTAAAAAGGATCTTGGAACAATACAACCAGTATGCTTTGGAATCTAGACAAAGTGGTTAAATTGATAGAAAATATAAAATGTCTTCAAAAAGCAGTAGAGACGTTGAAAAACAAATGATTATCAGAAACTTAATTGTCAGACTTCTCCATCCCCAAATCTCCAGGGCCAGGAGATATTTGATTTTCAAGAAACCGCTTCAGTTCTGTAAGAAATAAGTAACTTGTCACCAAAAAAAAAAAAAAAAAAAAAAAAAAGCTATTCAATTCATTGGATGAAGGTGAATTAATCATGCTTACCCAGTGAAAATACTCCCATTTAAGTTGTTTTTTTTTTTTTTTTTTGTATTTACATGTCATATTGGTGAACAAGCTAAAGAGCAGCAGACAAAACAAAGATGGGCCACTGTGAGAACAATAGACCCAATGGCTTCAACACAGCAGAGTGTGACAAAATGGGGACTGTGCCAAAAGAGGCTGAAGGGATATAAAAATCGCATACACACCACGCAACGTCTTAACTGAGTGGCTAAGTGACAAATATCCTAAATAAAATATTAAATATTTAAATTCAAATGTGTACCATGAGCAAATAGGCATGGAACGATACATCCTTCTGTATCAAACAGAAGTACTATCAGGGTAATTTATCACATTTAACTGAGAGACAAAGATCAGAATTTTCAAAATCAGTGAATGAAAATACTTTGGTAAAGTTTAACCGCTATTTATAATAAAAACTCTTAGCACACCAGGATTAATAAGCGATTCTTCAATTTCTGTATGTCATAAACCAAACGGACAGGAAGTCCACAAATAACTGAATAAATGTCATTTAGAAGAGTGATGAATGGGATTTGTCCTATCAGATACTGACATATTTTAAATGATATTAAAAATAAATACAAACTATTGTAGTTTTTGGAAATTATTAGGTAAATATATAAATGGAAGATACAGAGACCTCAGAGTCAGAATTTGTATACATAGAAACTTATATGATAAAAGTAGTTCACAATGTTGAGGAAAGAAAGAATTGTTAATAGATGGTATTGAAAATATGGTCTATTACATGGAGGGGAAAAAAAACAAACTAACTAAACAAAAAAGGCAAACTCAGAACTTGGTTTGATCCCTGCTCAATAACAAATAAAGGGGAGAATTTTTAAAGGATAAAAATTTAAGTATAACATCAATAGACTATTAACAAATAATTTTGTGACCCAAGGGTGGAGAAGAGTTTCTCAAACAAAAGTTCAAAATGACAAAAAATAAGGCATAAAATGGGAAATGGGATAAGTTGATGAGGTCCAAATCAAGATATATGTCCAATTATACAATAATGTCATTAAGTTAATGGAATGGGAAAAGATATTTATGCCTCAAACTTACTTGTAAAATAAATTCTCACATATGTCCACAGGGAGATTCAATTAAAGATGTTTACTGGGGTATTGTTAATAAGCATTAGGCAGCAGCTAAAAGTAATGCATTAAATGGCCATATAACAACATGGGTGAATCTCTCTCTCTTTTAATGTTAATTTTAATTTTACAGAGAGAGAGAGTGTGCAAATGCAGGAGAAAGGCAGAGGGAGAGAGAGAATCCCAGATAGGCTCCGCACTCAGTGCAGAGCCCTATGAGGGGCTCAATCCTCTGACACTGGAATCATGACCTGAACCGAACTCAAGAGTAGGACTCTCAACTGACTGAGCCACCCAGGAACCTCACTACATGGGTGAATCTTAAACAGAGTAAATTGAGAGAAACAAAAAAAGAGACATGATGCTGGAGATAACACCATACCACTTAAACCTGTACCCAACATAATGGCATACATTTGGTCACTACACAAACAAAATGATATGCATTGAAACCTTCAGAATGGTTCTTAAAGATAGGAGGCCCCTTATCTCCCCATTTTTCTGGACATCTTAGGTTATATCTATCTATTTATGCATTTTCCTGTTCCATTTAGAACTTCATCATTTGAACACAATATTTTTTAAATTATTGCTTTGAAATAACCAGAGTGGGTTTGGTAGACCTCTACTTGGTACTTCCAGCCTCTGCCATGGACTCAACTAATAGTGAACACATGGGAAGTGAATTATTATTTTAATCCATGCTTAAATCTGAAATCAAACCACCTGCATTCCTTTGAACATCCCTTCCAAGTGCAAAATAGTACCTCCATTTGCAGAGCATCAGGATGGGCTCTCATCAATAAATCAAGTATTCTCTGAAAGAAGTATCTAGGCAAACCTAATCCCTTCAGGCCTTGAATACTAAAGAGTAGTATTAGACCATTCCTGTTGGTTACTGAATGTACCAGCCGGGTATGCGGGGGCCTGCACTGTGGCCTGTGAGATGCACAAAGGCATCATGCACTGGATGTTTGGGTCAGTTGAAACACAAGAAATTATAAGTAGGATGTACATGGAATACACGTGTGAAACGGAGCCTGACCAGTCCCGTTCCAGAACCTATACAGAATATCCCAAATGCTTTTGCTATGGTGTTATCATGTACTGTGTAGCAAATATCTACAACCACTTTTAAAAAAATGTTTCTTTTTTAAAAGATGTCAGCAGGCTCCGCACTGACAGCAGAAAGCCAGAGGTGGGCTCGAATTCACAAAACAACCATCTACCACCACTTTTTAAACTTGCTGGATAATGCTTTTGAGGATTTGGAATACATCTGTTAGGAGGAATGCGCTCAAAAGCTAATGGTGATATTTCGTGAAAACCAAGGTATTTAATTCTGCCTTTCAAGAAAGTTGCAAATGAATGTATAACTTATACAAGTATTTGTTGACATTGACTATTCATCATGGAAGGTACTTACTAGACTGCTAACGCGGAAACTAGTACACACAAATCCGTAAAGAACTGGCATGTATTTTATTTTTTTTTAATTTTTTTAACGTTTATTTATTTTTGAGACAGAGAGAGACAGAGCATGAACGGGGGAGGGTCACAGAGAGAGGGAGACACAGAATCTGAAACAGGCTCCAGGCTCTGAGCTGTCAACACAGAGCCTGACGCGGGGCTCGAACCCACGGACCGTGAGATCATGACCAAGTAGAACTGGCATCTATTTTAAAAGTTAGTAGTTGATACAAGAAGATTGTATCCAAATATATGTAGAGCGGCAGACAATAAGGGGGTATATTACTCTCTACAGCATGACTTTTCAGATCCCAAGGCGTGCTCCTGGATTAATTTTATTCACTTTTTAATTTAAGTTTGTACATAGAAGTTGAAAAAAAAAATAGCTACTATGGTATTGGCTCCACTGGCTGAACAAATGATTCAAAACTAGTTCATTTCTTCCATATTGATATCAGTGTCATACATTTTAAAGAGGAAGTTGGTTGATGTCAACAATGGTTTCCTTTTTTTACATTCTATTCAAGAAACCAAAAGAAAACTTTTGTTAAGTTTATTTTGTCAAAAGTGAAATAACTGACATTACTGTAGAGAATGGTATTATAAATTGGGTTTAAAAGTGAAGAATTCTGAAGGTCCCTGGGGAGCTCAGTCAGTTGAGCCTCTGACTTTTGATTTCCGCTGGGTCATGATCTCCTTTGTGGCGCTGAGCCTGACATTGGGCTCTGAACTGGTAGTGCGGAACCTGCTTGGGATTCCACCTCTCTCACTCTCTCTCTGTCCCTCCCTTGCAGTCTCTCTCTCTCAAAATAAATCAATAAACTTAAATATTTTTAAAGTTAGGATATTTTGAGAAATGTATTTATGAACTCAGAAATCAAAAAGGTTAAGCTAATTCAAATAAAATTAAAACTATGTAGCAAAATATATTGTATAAAATGTTGAGGGGTGCTTGGGTGGCTCAGTTGGTTAAAAGTCCAACTTTGGCTCAGGTCATGATCTCATAGTTCCTGAGTTCCAGCCAGCATGGGGCTCTGTGTTGACATAGACTGGAGCCTGCTTGGAATTCTGTGTCTTCCTCTCTCTCTGCTTCTCCCCCACTTGTGCTCTCTCTCTCTTTCTCTCTCTCTCTCTCAAAAATAAATAAACATTAAATTTTTTTTTAATAAATAAAAATGTTTAAAAATAAGTTGTAATCTGTATCAATACATTTGGGAAAAATTACTAAAAAGAAGCAAGAATAAATGATTTATAGATTTTTAGGATAAAATCACGAAATAGTTGAAGTACAGGTAAAAGCTATAAATGGGTATTTCACAGTAGAGGCAAAAGGAATAGCTAACACAGTAGGAAAACTCAATCTCATAAGAATTCAATGATTTTCAAACTGAAATCACAATGAAACTGTTTTATTCCTACCATATTGGAATACAAGAAAAAAGCTACAATATCCAGAGTTAGTGAGTTTGCGAAGACAGTAGCAACAATGTGTACCAGCTGGCATGCATAAGCATGTTTATAGTTGAATTGTTTTTTTCTGAAAAAGTTCTGTTGTCTCTTAAGCTAAAAATAAAATGAACTGTGGTGGATTGCTACAATAAAATGCTACACAGTTGTGAAAGCAAATAAACTAGAACCACATATATATCAGCATGGACAAATGTCGCAAATACAATGTTTAGCAAACTAAGCAAATCATGTTAGGAGACATAAGCCAGGTATGTTAAATATTCAAAATGAGAAACCGTATTGTGTAAGAACTTGTACAAATTAAAACCAACACAAACAAACAACAGAATACAAGCCTAAAATTCACCATTGGAACAAGAAATGCTATCACACGCACAAAAAATGGTATCAAAGAGGTATGTAAATAGAGCTTCAATAAATTCAGTACCTCTCTGTATTCTATACTAGGTGGAGGATGTACATTAGTGGAGGGAATATAGTAATTTACTATGATATTCTTTATACATTTTATAAAACTTACAGTCTTTTGTATATTTTAAGTATTTTTTTTATGTTTTACTGTTAAAATAAGAATGAGATATGTAAATTAAAAATATTATTTCATAATCCTTGTACTTCCAAATATAAAAACTCCAAACATAAAAATAATGTCAAACTCTGGGGCATGGATAAGTCTTAATTTAAATTAAAAACACAAAGGACCAGAGTACAGAAAAGAAGTATAAATTAGTGAGCAAGAAAATTTGGTAGGAGGCTTAATTGAGCAGTCTATAAGATGATGAAAAATAATAAGAAAACTTAGGAGATACAGAGATTACATATAAATAACTGAGAACATACTCATACTGAGTCCCAGAAAGGAAAAAAAATATGTATATATATATGCACATATAAATATATGAAAATATTTAAATAAATTATAACTAAGATGTCCTCAAATTTGATAAATAGTATTTGGCGATTAGTTGGCATTGTCCTGGGCATTGTTCTACGAACTTTGCATATGTTAATTCATTTAACACTCAAAAATCCATGTGCTGGAAGCATTATTAGCCACATTTACATAAGAGAGAGCTAAGGAAGACAAAAGCCACACATTTGGCAATAATGGCCCCACAACTTGAACTCCACCTGCCTTGAGCCAGTGCTCTTAGCCATGATAAACAGTCTTTCTAAATGAATGAATAAATGAATGAATGAATGAATCAATGATTGAACTTGCTAGAAAATAAGGATCAAATTGTATTTGTGTATTTTGCTAACTTGATAAAAGTTATTCACCAAGAACATACAACAGATATCAAACTTAATGTAGCAACTTTAGTTGTGTTTCCTTTAAGATTAGGGACAAGGCTGACTGTTATCATAAACATTTAATAGTTTACTGGAACTCCTCTAACGTTACAACACAAGAAAAAAAGAGAGTGAGAGAGATGTACAAAAAGGGAGATTAAAATTCTCAGTATAAACATACAATATTGTGTTCTACAAGAAAAAGCAAAAATTATTCCAAGTGCGTGATAATCCAACAAGATTTCCAGATTCATGCATAACCTAAAAAAAATTACTCATGGTTATTTATAATCACAATGATCAAAAAAAATCAAGACATAATATGTAATTTACAGTAACCACAAAAGTGTTCAAATGCATAATAATTGACTTAACAAGGTAAGCACAATAGGTACATGGAGAATAAAATTGAATTAACATAAAGAATTATATACAAATGGGGATAATATGTTCGTGAATACAGCAAATAAATGGTATGAAGATGTCAATATACACAAATTAAATCTATGAATTCAGAACAATCTCAGTAATATTCAAGATATTTTAAATAAATTAAACTCACTTTAAATTTATAAGGAAGTATGTAGATCCATAAATAGCAGGTGCAGATATCATAACATACAAAAACACAAAATGCAAAATATTCCTGCAGGAATTGAAAAACAGACAAAAAATAATAATTAGAGATCTCTGAGGTCCCTGGATGGTGGGAAATTAATATCTGATAAGGTGACAGCACAAAAAAAGGCAGTATAGTGCGAACTTATGGCAAACAAATGATATTAGGAAAACTTAATCACCAGACACACAAAAATATCAAATTAAATACTTATCTCTTTTTTGTATGAGACACTCCACTTTAACTAAATTTAAATATGATTGTTACATGTAATAGTTAATAGAAGAAAATATATGTGAAAATTATTGTGACCAATAGGTAATAGAGAATTTCTTCAAGAAGATCCAGGTATCATAATCATAAGGAAAACTGTGATGTGTATGTGGTTCTCTCAAAAATTAGGATTACTGTTCACATTGTTACTGTAGAAATTGCTGTAGTATAAGAGAATAGGTTTTCTTTTTATAATAAATGTTGTGTAAAGGTCTCCTTTCAATGTTTAAAAGTGATACTGTAATCTTCTATCACATATCATTTTAAAAATCATAATATATTAGTGTAATATAAGGTGAAATAATATAAATAAATTTGAAATAAACTATTCAATGCTTGAATGATATATGCTTATATTGGATCTATACATAGACTCATTATGACTTTAAGGCTACAGTGTAAATTATGCAAGAATGTTTCATTAGGTCCTCAAACACCAGGAGGATTGTTGGCATAAATGATACAATCTTTTTAAGTTTTAATGAGGTATAGTTGACATAAAAAACTGAATCTTTTTAATAGACACATTTGGATGACTTTGGGTATGTGCACACCTGTGAAACCATCACCACAATCAAGGCAACAGACATATCCACCACCTCCAAAAGTTTCCTTGTGTATCTGGTTTAATTGTGTGCTTTGGTTTTTGTTGTTCTGTTTTGTTATTGTGTTTTAAGAGCAGGTAACATGAGATCTGCCCTTTTACTAAGTTTTTATGTGGACAATAGAGTATTGTTAACTACAGGCACCATGTTGAATAGCAGATCTCTGGATCTTACATATACTGTGTTAACTGAAATTATACACCCATAGAACCACTCCTCATCTCTCCTTCCCCCTAGCCCACAATATGCCAAGATAAACTCTCCAGTCATTGAGATAACCAAAAATGCCTCCGTACATTTTCAAAGTTCCAAAGGGGAAAAAATATCATTTATTGAAAGCGACTGCCTTAGACCAAATTAACAAATGGTGACAAATGACAAATTGGAAAAAGCCATCTGCCATCCTTAAAAGTCTCATATATTTTATACCTCAGCTATAGGAGGAATTCCTAAAAATGAATATAAAGTTGAAAGAAAGCAAAAGTGAGACCTAGATGTCCAGAAGAAGAAAGAGAGAAGGGGTAACTGGTGACCAAAAGTGCCTGAGGAGACAGGAAGAGATGGGTGGACTTTAGATTACTTTTGAAATTTATCTTATAATAAACAAAATACAAATACCTTTGAGTGAGGGAGAAAGGAAGAGAGAGATAATAATATACATGAAGTAAGTTGAGAAAATATAAATTACTATTGTGGCCAGTGGGAAAGATTTTATTCAGGAAAAAAAAATTCGATTTCAGGGAAACTGCTTTCCCAGATATCGTGCTTTCTGTCTTCTGTGAGGATGCCACTTTAGGATGTACTTTGACTAAGATCTGACATGTGAAAATGTTTCAAAATCCAGAAACGGTATAGGGGAAAATAAGAAACTCTTGCAATGTCACTTAGGGAAAGCTTCAGAGAGGAGGGAATATGTATCCTGGACGGTTGCTTAGGCAAACAAGGAGGAAAGCCAATCTAGTCAGAGAAAAGAGTAGGTGCAAAGACTGGAAGATAAAAGCCATAAAATGTTTTGGAAACCAGGTAGGTTACTATGTCTGCAGCACAAAATACTAGATTTGGGAAGTAAAAGTAATGGAAAAGTGGAGGCAGATTGTGCTTTTCCAGATTTAGATTTAATGTCTATAGCTATGTCTGTGTGTGTGTGTGTGTGCGCGATTGTATGGTGTTATGTCTATTTATGTATCTATCTATATATCTATGTATCTATCATCTACCATTTATCTATGATATCTTAATGACACTTTGTTTTAAACAAATAACATCATCTTAGACTTTCTTTTTAAGTATACCTAAAACCAATGGGAACCCATTATTAGGATGCAAATTAAAAGCCAAATGCAAGACAGTTCTCAGTATGGAATCAGAGAAGAGTAGGAAAACATTACTTTAGAAATATGGTTCCTTAAATGCTGTTTTTCAATATTTACAAAAAGCCTCTGCTTCACATTGCTTTCGTGCTCTTAAAATGTGCTGAATCCTATTAAAAATGCATGTATATTGATGCATTTTATTTTCCACTGCCACTTATATGACCTCATTCATCGGAATTTATAAATTTCACAAAGGAATAATATGCCAAAATGCATAAAGTGAGCTAAATTGTATCTTTATCCAAACTGTAATTTCTTTTACCAATTAAATAATTTTATTGAACAAAATACATGGAATAATTTATAAGCCAATAAAATTATAAGAATACAAAATGTGATCAGCATAATTATATAACTTCTCTGGAATATAGTTTCTAATATTTTCTAATCCATTGAGAATTACCAGATTTTATTTTCAGTTATTAATGTTTTAAATTTGTCAGTATGTTATATAAATGCTATTTAACATTTGGCTAACTTAAGAAGAATCCCACCTAAATTTCTTTCCTTGGAGGTTATTAATGCAGACCACCAAACTCCAGAGAAACAAACGATGCAGGGCTAAACTTTCCTCACAAGTATTGACCCATTTAGCATGAATACCATCATGAAAATGAACCTATCTCTAATTATAATTAAAAGGTTGGGATGAGTACATCTTTCATCCATCAAATTAAGTTCCAGAAAAGAAGTAAAACCTGTCTCTCAAACACCATGAGCAAAAACTCTTAACTCTTAACTGCGTAACTTCATGAGTCAAATGGACTTTTGGATTTTTTGTCAATCTAAGAATGTGAATTGCCCATAGAGTTTGCCATGGACACAGGCAAGAAAGCCTACTAGAGCCCCAGATTGTAACCTCAGGTCTGTCTCTGAAATATTTTAATACTAAGTCATTTTTACTGCTCTGTGACTTAATTTTGTTATTTATAAAATTCTGGGGCTAAAACATGTGGGTGGGTTTCTATGAAGGGGATACAGAACTTCAGTATTCACTGTATTTAGGATTGGAGCTGGGGGAGATTTTACTCTGACTCAGAGAAGTTCTTTATGTGTTTCCTCTGTCTGGCTTCTCTCTCTTTTTTTTCCCCTAGGAAAAAATCTCCACCACCAAAACGTTCGAAAAACCTGGATGGAAAATCAGCTTTATGACGTGGGGGGGGGGGGGGGGGTTCGGGGAGGGAGGGGAAAGGTGTCCTGCTCTAATACTGTTAGAACTTCTGAATTCTAGAGCTTACCCTATGCTGTTCCAGTTCCTGTCATGGAGCTGACCTAGAGTGGCCTGACCCCGTGACCAGATCGATCCACTGTGGAAACACACACTACAGGAATAATGTGGTGGTAAGTTCATGTGGTGGGTTGGGTGCAGAAAATATTCAACATAAAGCAATAGGGAATCCAGTCATGCACAATAAGGCAGAAACCAAAACAAGCTACCTGAAGATTCAGATGGCTAAAGTCAGTAGACCCCAGATACCATCTCAAAACACCCATTCATAACCTAATGTCTATAGCATAGAGGGGTCTCTATATCTCTCAGAGAATCAGACACATACATGTGAACACAGGTACACATACATGTTTAGAAAAAAATACTTTAGTTTTTTTATAAAATCATATGTCATATTCTTGACACAATGACAGAAGGATTTCAAAAAGGATAATGCATTGATCAGTAGAATGATTTATTCTACCTACCTGCTGTGAAATAAAACATCATTTACATCATCAGATATTCAACATCAAGACCATTGTTTTTTCCATATAGATCTATGATGATATGATCTATGCATTTTCAGCTAATTGGTGGACTTGGGTTCTCCAGGTGTAGAGTTTAGTAGACCATAAAACCTCTTGTGGGTGTCCACAAAACCCTGATTCTGTCTGATGGGGTTTGGGAGCTGCTACCCCAAAATATGATACTTTGGTATATTAAATATTTCAAGCTAAAGAAATGTGAGGAATGGCAGGTGCAGGAAGGGTTTTCCAATCTTCCTCTGAAGCAGGTCAGAAAACCGTCATGTGAGAGGTACCCTCCCTAGACCCATAGGAGAGGAGCATCCTTCTCTCTGAAGACAAAGGCATGCAAATTAAACACCAAATGCAAGACCAGAATCTGAACAACAGGCTTGCTAAGTGCATATTCTTTGTCTTTCATATCTTTCCACAACTTTCTACTTTTCATGAAACCTAACTTAGAAACACTCAGGTTTAATCATTTCTTTAGGTCTTCATTTCCTTATGAAGGCTGCCATGTCATAGAAAACTTATATATTAAATAAATGTATACGCTTGTCCCTCATTATTCAGTCTTTTTGTACAGGGATCTCAGGCTACAGCTTAGGAGGGTAGAGGGGAAAGGTATTATTTTTTTCTCCCCACTATCTCAGTCTCCAACTCAAAATTTCTGGGAAAGCATGTGATTGAGTTTGTATGCTTTGCCATACCCATAAACACTACTTATCAAAATGCTTCATAATTATCTTTCTTCTTCCATAGTCTATTGCCTAGATTTAAATGCCCACACCTAATCCTTTAAAATCAACAAATTGAAGATGTAAGCATGAGTAATTATTTCTAATAACCATTCTTAATAAAATAATATTAGATTGAGAGGGGAATGAGAAGCAAAGTGATCAGCGCCAGTTCACAGGAAAAGGTAAACTAATTAAGTAAATCATTATCAATATGCAGCTGATTCCCACATAAAGGAAAGATCTGGAGAAAGTCTTATTACAAAGGTCACTTAAATTGGATATACTTGACTTCTAGCTTGCCAGCTTTTACATAATCAGCTGAACATCTTATTTCTCAGTGTGCTTAGCTGTCAGGAAGCCAAAAACAATTTTTAGAAGAGGCTCAGAACAGAAAGACACTGAGCAAGCTGTCATTACCGCCTCTTTAGGGAAAATACATGTGCATGCAACATACATGGGTATACATGTGTAGATAGTATGGCTTTCCAGTTGCTTTCACCATGTATGTCTGGGTGAGGAGGGTCTCCTGTCCCAGGACATTTGAAATGTTCCTGTTTTCAAATGTCCTTAGACTCCCAGGCTTTGCTTTAGAGATGAGATTCACAACTGTCAGCCTCCAGGAGAGTTCTCATTTTGCCTTCTTTTAAATTCCTAATACCTTCAAATTAACAGTGGATTGTTCCAGCCAATACCATAAAACGCATTGTAGGGTTAGACAAAGGAGAGCTTTGTCTGTTTTGTTAAGCATTTTCTAGAATAATTAATGTGGATTAAGAAATTAACTGAATATAAATTTATGTGTAAATTGTTGCTGTTACATAATGCCATGTTCTTCAATATTATGGCAGTCTTCACATTGTCTATTGAGAAACGTGTTTCCCGGGACAGGCTTCATTTCAGCGAAGGCAGAATTGTGTCATTTATATTTACTGGTTTAGTCACAGCAGCCGCCACAATGTTATAGTAGAGGGAAAAAAAAATTGTTCAGTGAAGTATTAATTGTGTGGAATCAAAAAGCCACAGATACAGCACACAGGCCAACCGCATGAGGAACAAAAGTAAAACACTGAGTTCATAATTCTCTATGTATGAAGCAAACAATTCCTAAGAAGGAAAAGGAAATTGGTGAGATTTCTGAATTCAGGGCCCATCCCCTGTGACTTTTGACATTTTTTGAAACATATTGACCCTATGAAAATGATTGTGATTTAGCTGATACAGGCTTCCAAGATGTCCCTGCCTTCTCTTCCTCCTGCCAATGTAGGACCCACAAATACCTGGTACACAGCAGGAGCTCAAGAAATATTTGTTGTTGGGGCACCTGGGCGGCTCAGTCGGTTGAGCGTCCAACGTTAGCTCAGGTCTCTATCTCATGCTTGTGAGTTCGAGCCCCATGTCAGGCTCTGTGCTGACAGAGCAGAGCCTGAAGCCTGCTTCGGATTCTGTGTCCCTCTCTCCCTCTGTCCCTCCCTGGCTCATGCTCTCTCTCTCTCCTCTCTCTCTCTCTCTCTCTCTCAAGGATAAATAAAACAACAAACAAATTACAAAGAAAAGAAATATTTGTGGAAAAAACATGTGCTCAGTTGACTTTTATTCAACAAGTCTATGATATTAAAATTCATAATAAGAAATACGTCATTGGTCTGCAACGTCTTTTCTTTCACAGGTGTCCTAAAAACTCTGGTTTCTAAAGGAGGAGAGAAATGGGTGTGTCTTTTCTTATGTTAAAGAGCTGATGTTTGAATAGCTCCTAAGAATAGGGGCTGATTGCCCTGGATGCCAGGGAAAGGAACCATGTGACTAGAGGTTTGACCCTTTCAGTCCCACTCCCTGCCCTCTGGGTAGGGAGAGGGGCAGGAAGCTGAAACCATCACCAATTGCCAATGATCTAATCAACTGTGGCTGTGTAATGAAACTCCCATAAAAACCCAAAAAGGCAGGATTTAGAGAGTTTCTGGGTTGGTGAACATGTGGGGATTGAGGGAGACACAAATACAAAAGAGGAAAAGTAAGTGCAGTAAATTAAAACTATAAAGTGAATATGTTCTAGATATAAGGTATTCTACAGGCTGATGTGAAATGTTATAATCCACAAAATATACATGCAAAACTTGAAACAACTAAGGAAAAAAGGAGAGAAAAGGGGGAAATATGAGTATCCTATACATTAAAATGATTAGAACTCATCCGTATATTTACAAATGCAAATTTCTAGTGGCACCTCGTGGCTCAGTTAGTTAAGCATCCAACTTTGGCTCAGGTCATGATCTCGAGGTTCATGGGTTCTGTTCCTGGGTTTGAGTCTTGCGATGGGCTCTGTGCTGATGGCTCAGAGCCTGGAGCCTGCTTCGAATTTTGTGTCTTCCTCTCTCTCTGTCCCTCTCCCGTTCATGCTGTCTCTCAAAAATAAATACACGTTTAAAAAAATACAAATTAAAAAAGAATTTTAAATACAAATTTCTATTTTAAATGTCTTAAATTATAAAAGCTCAGAATAATAACAATCAAAGCATGTGGTATATTAATATAAGCAATTAAAATAGCATAAAATATCTATATTAACCTGAAGATGTCCATGCCATTTATGTAAAATTCTACTCCTGTAAATCCAGTTAAGGAACATAATTTAAAATGTAGAAAAATTTGATTTACAAATGAATTTAATTTCATCATAATTATAATTTCAAAAACAGAGTAGGAGAATTGTTATAGTATTATACGCACACAATGAAACATGAGATGGTCATTACAATTGTAAGACTTTTGAAAATTTACAGACTTTAAAAAACTTCAAGTAGGGAAAAAAAGCAATATAAAGCATTTTACACACTTGTAATCATACTAAAAAATACACATCCTGAAGAAATACATAAAATGGAAGTTGGTTAACTGACGTGATGGGTGTAAGAATAGTTTTCCCTTTATTAAATTCAATATTCCTGAATTTCTGAGTTGTATTTTTTTTGTTAGAAGACATATAATTTACCTCGTTTCTTAAAAAGATCTTATTTTTTAAGTAGTCTCTACACCCAGCGTGGGACTTGAACTCACAACCCCGAGAACAAGAGTCACACACGCCACCAACTAAGCCAGCCAGGTGTCCCCAAATTACCTGAATTTTAAGTGGAGCTAAAAACTGAGAATAATATTTCAGATATAGTTTTTTCAGCTTGAGACAGAGAAGTCATTATCTTCCTATCTTGTTTACTATCCTGGTGGTAGTCTAAAAATTTGTTAGCTTATTTTAGAATTATGGGATCCTATTTTAAACTTGAAAATTGAATGTGGATTTTTGCCCTCTTGTTTTGTCTTTGCCTATACATTTACTTTATTCATCAATTTGAGGTGTAAGAAGCTATATTTAATCAGTAAGTTGTTTTTAACTTTCTAGCACATGATTTCTAATACTGTGTTATAGGTGCTATGAAGTCATATATGAAATAATTTCTCAGTAAGCTTGAAATCCATCTGAGCGTGCTCTGAGAATGTGACCACAGTGTGGTGAACCATCAAAAAAGAGCTATCTACAAAGTCGTAGGGAATCCTAAAAATTTGTAATGCAAAGGATAGAGGTTCTCCAACTATTTCCCCATTCACTACAAGGATGCAGTCTCTAATACTTTCTGGAAGGTATAAATAATTATAAGGTTTCCTCTGTAATAGGAAGCAACCCATTCCATTGTTGGAAAGTTCTAAAAATTGTACAGGTTATTCTCACGTCACTAGCATATCCCCACACATCCCAGGGCTGTTCCATTCTGAGATAAACATTTTAATCTTAAAAAAAAAAAAAAAAAAGAGAGTAGGGGGTTTGGATCATTATCTCTCATAATGTATATCATTTTACCTTAAATTTCAGAGGTTTCATGTGACATCTGGAATTTTCTGAACTTTATCCCTCCTTACTTTCCTTCTCTGCCAGCTTCTCCATCCTCTTCCCTTGTCTCAAGGCTTATGATTGCCACTCCCTTTCATCAGTTCCACTCTCCGTTTGTCCACAGCCTCTCTCCCTTGATCCCCCAAATTCCCCTAACACAATACTTTTGCAAGCACCTCATTAAGAGATGGTTTTAAAATAATAGAGGAAAACCACATTCCAGTAAAGAGCAGGAAGCAATTTGAATTGAATACTAGTCTACCTCTTTCTTAAAATTCTCTGGCTATCCTGCTGTGACAAATTTTTTATTGTCCATTTTTCTCTATAATCTCATACACATGCTTTTCTGTGGGAACGATTTTCACTTACTTTGTGCCCAGAAGTTTTCACCATCTCTCTTCTTCTTTCAGGTCCATGGACCTCCCCAAAGTATTTTCCATGATCTGCCCCCAGAAAACAATGCAAGG
Organism: Acinonyx jubatus; assembly: GCF_027475565.1. Lineage (NCBI taxonomy): Eukaryota > Metazoa > Chordata > Mammalia > Carnivora > Felidae > Acinonyx > Acinonyx jubatus. Next base: position 127,943,615 of record NC_069386.1, on the reverse strand, counting down.
ATGTCTTCTATAATGTTCTCGACAGACAACTTCCTTCCTCAAACACCAGCAGTCTCTATAAGCAGAATTCTATCCTATTTCATACCACAGTAAATGCCCTTATAACACTTCTGTTCTTTCTGGTGAGAATTACAATGAAACCTTACATGCTATCCTGTAAACTTCCCTGCAACGTGAGCTGCACATTCTGGAAAAAGAAGGATTGTATTGGCCACCTCTTCCATTAAAGACATATTTGGTTGTCTGATGAAATTTCTCTCCCACCCTTAGCAATTATTTTGCCTTTCTCCAAACTAACCACTCCTTCAATGTCAAAGAGTCTCCTATTTTTCACTATCCTTTTCATTTGGGTCCTGGATGCTCCACAGTGATGGCTTGGTTAAAGCCATCTATTCTATTCTATTTATTGTGATAAATAGAAATAGAAGCAATAGTCAGATAACATCTTGCTTACACAGATAATAGTGGGACTAGATTTATAATTAAGTGGTGTTTAGCATTTAATTCAAATGGAACCAGAGTAAGTGACAACTCTTTCATGTGTTGTATGAGCACAATTAGTAGCACTAAGAGATTTACCAAATAAGTACAGAGGACACTCGTTACCTTTGTATTTCAGATAACAAGTAATTCTTTAGTTTAACTATGGCCTATGATTTATCTGGCAACCTGATACATGAGACAATCAGTGAAGCAAATAGGTAGCCCCAGGTGAGCCACTATGGACCCCAGATTATGGGCTTATGCAATGGAGAGAAGAATTTTAATTAGTCATTCCTTACAAAAGAGGAATCAAATATCATGTGATGTTGGAAGTTTTAGAAAACCTAATTAATTTCTTCTCTACCGTTTCATTTGAAAACAGAGTTAAGAAACTAAACAGGGATCAAAATGGGACTTTGAAAACACAATTTATACAAGTGCCAAAATGGAACTTGTGTCCGAACTGAAATTATCTGGACTTTCAAAGTGGAGTCAGGTTGATCAAAAAACTGCTGAGTGTAAAACACAAAAACAAAGACCGTCAAGCCAAATCAAATTGATTTAAACAAAAAAGTAATATATTGATTTATTGTAGTGAAAAGCATAGGGAGAGCCTTTGGCAGTGGCTAGATTTTACTCCGGCTTGCACTCTCTCCTAGGTCTTTTTTAGTTTTATTTTTGTCATATTTGTGGCTGTGGTAGATTAAATGACCAGGAGAAACTTCTTGCTTATAGTCTTTTCTTTTAGAAGAAGAGTTTCTTCTTTTTAATGTTCCTGGAAAATTCCAAGATTTAACCTTATGGAAATGACATGGGTCAATTACTTCCTCATACCTACCTAGTTAACTATGTCTAAAGGATGGAACAAGCTGATTGCCTGCTAGGTCTAGCCCCGGAACAAGGTGGGAGATGGCCCTACAGAGCTCATGGAGGAAGAGGTGGCCTCCAAAGATAAATTAGAGAGGATCACGGATTCTGGGAAAACAACAACAGCAACAAAAACAGATGTTCACTATCAGGGGCAAAAGTTAGCTACCCACCCTGTAGGTATGATGGCTTTCGGATGTATGGCATGGAGAATAATACATGTTCCACTGCTTTTCAACTTGTATGGGGAAGCCTGGAAACATCCGTATCTTCCTCATTCGAAGTAAGTACGGGTGAAAAAAAAACTATTTATTTTTCAGTGGTTAGTGGAAACCTTGCAAAATCGATCCTGTTAAAGAGCTTTGAAGAGAGCAGGAACAAGAGGTCCAAATAAACCATCTCAAAAGTCAGACGAGGGACTATTTTCCTCAGGAGAGGGACCCAGTGGGATTGGAGGGAAGAGAAGTTCCCTCCATGACTGTGTTCGTTCACAGAGAAATTAGAAGAGTCTCAGTTGAAATTCAACACATATAAGTACTGCTTCTCTAAGCTATATTTGAACCTAGGTAGAGTGCGAGAGAAATTAGACTCTAAACACAGGCCTGAGCCACAGCCTCAGCAAAACAGATGAAGGCTTTGGGGAAAAGAATGTCCAAGGGCTACTATAGGAAGCATGGAGTTACGTCTGGCTTGACTAAGAGGTTAAATGTAGCCAGGAGCAGCTTAAAGACAGCACTGGGACGGATCAAGTGACGGAGACCACAGGCATGAAGTGATTTGTTTTATATTAAAAACCAGATGTTTAATTACTTGACATTTCCAGTCATTTACTTAATTTGAGTCTCTCATAAGTCTCTTAAGGTGAGTGATGGGGGCTAAAAGTCCATCCTATTAAAACGAATAAGCGAAATCCTTACAGAGAGCTAGAATTAAGATAAGAGTTGATTGGGGCTGATTCCCTGCATTACAAAGTACAATGATTTTCGCAGGTTTGGGGGCCAATACTTAAAAACAAATTTTAACCATGGATTATATTTAAAACAGTCAAGGCACAAATTGGATAGTATCACCATTCCCTCCTTGCAAAATCTCCTCTTTTGTCGTTTGAAAGTTTAATGGACTAACACTATCAATGGAATTTTCTTTAAATATAAAACACCATTCCTTCCTGTACTTAAGATTTTTACTCTATCTTATTTCAAAATAATAAGAGTTGCCATAAAAAGAAAAACCAAAAAAAGGAGCAAATATGTACTAAAATCAGTAACACAAAATGAGGGGAGTGGAGGGTTTTCCAGAAAAGGCTACTGTGGTGTTTAGACATGTAATCAAAATAAAACTGACTGTGATATCTCACTTTCCAATCTCTACCCTGCTCTCCTGGACAAGTTACCATCTTTCTGAACCTCTACTTCCTCATCAGCATATTGAAAATAATGATATCATCTTCCTAATAGTGTTTTTATGAGGGTGAAGAGAATGTATGCAAAATCTAATTATAAACAGTAATGCACCGATGATCATTAGAAATCAGCAGAATTTCAATCTTCAAACTATTTGCATATGAAGGTCCAACTAATTTTCTTTATTTGCTCCATTATAATAATTGATTTAGACCATTCTACAGTGAAAGACGGTTTTGTCATGGAAAATGCATTCTTCCCCTCAGGAATGGATGTCTGTTGGTCATGTTCCTGAAGACTGACTTCTCTCTGGATTCAAAGACTGGAGAGGAAGATGTTCTGTTCGTAATAATTTGTGGTCTAGTCTTCACAGGAAATGTAGGCTCTTGTTGAGCAGTGACAGGGGCCAATTAAGAGAGGGGAATAGGGCCTGTGAGGATAAAGAGATGTGTACATTACCACAGAGATGCTTGGAAGGCAGGATTGGGACATTGCAGTGATGAGAAGCCTCAGCTAGGAAATTGTGAGAGATGACAGCTGTCCGGGAGGTGCCAGTAAAAGTCTGGCGAAGAGAAAGTCCATCCTGAAGGTAACTGGTTGCATTCCCAGAAGGTCTGCTCCTTCGGAACCCTCACCAAATAACTGGGCTATACATCAGTGGAAAATTAATACCACCTAAGAACCTGGGTCAGTAAACCATCCAGTTTTTATGTGAGTAGGACATCTAGGGGTCCATCTTCTTGTTGTCTAGCTGCTAAGCAGGAACTGTGTGGTCCAAGCGTGTCATGTCGTATTTTGACGATTTCCTGCTACTCCATGAAGATGCTTCCCTGCAGTGCTCTGGAATGACTATGACGTCACCACAACCTTTGCCCTGAAGTCTAGCTAAGTTTGGTGAGGGAAGTAAGCTTCTCGATTACAGTAATAATTGTTTTTATCATTAATTATTAAAGATGAGATGGAAAGTTTTATCAGAATGTCTGAGCTAAGGACAATAACCGAAGGTAAGCTTAAACTTTAGCAAGGAGCGTCCTGCCAAACAAGAATGAAACGAGAAGTCTTCTATACTCTCTTTAAATAATAACAATTACATAGTGAGAGATGCTTTTTCCTAGTGCTACTGTTGTGTAGGTCTACACAGTAGAGGAATTGAATAACATAATAAACAATTTCTGAAGGAACAGTTTCATAAAAGGTACAGAATATTGTTCATGTGAAATATTTCTAAATCTCTATTCTTGGCATAAAGCTGAGAGGATAATCAGAAAATTGTAGGTCTAGGAAAGCATTTTGAAGGGAACTGAAAAAAAATGACATCGAGGTATTAAAATATCTGATTTTGAAGAACCTTTCTTTTTGTCGGAATCTTTATTTTCACGAGTAAAATGAGCTAATGTATTATGTATATATAATAACACACACATATAGTATATAGACATTGAATATAGATAATATGTATATCTACATATATAGATACACATATATATTACTGTAGAAAAAGAGAAAGCCCTTCCTGCTCTCTTTTTGTTATTCAGTACGAGATTTACCAATGTATTAGGCATCCTTACAGCCCCAAAGATATTGAGTGCCAACAAAAATCAAAATGCCTTTTCACAGCTGAGGCTTTATGCAAGCAACAGCCTGTTATAGGTACTTTGGGGACTTTCTAAGGCAGATTTGTTCTTCATGAAGCACTGGATACTGACATTTGAAATAAAGTGACATTTCTTCAGGTTTCTGGCATCAACTAAGTATACATTGAGGAGAGTCTGGGTTTCCTTAGCTTTCATCACATTGCATGTAGTAGAGAAACTGGGAACTACAGAAAATTCACTTAAAGAAAAAGAAACCAGACAAATAGGGAATACTCTTATACCTAAGAGGAGTTTCATTTTCTCTCTTCTCCTCTCCACCACATAGTCGGATTCCAGCTGCTATTACAGATAGAAAAACACCACCCGTGGAAACAGAATAAAAAATGAAGGCCAAGCATCCAAGTGCCCGCGCCTTCTTCTCTTGCAGGAAATTCACCATGATTGCATGCATCTGATCTTAATGGATAGTCCCTGCTCTGAGCCCCAAGGAGAACAGCCAGAGAGGAGAGGAAAAAGCTACTCAAGATCCCTGCCAAAATGCCAAAATGCCCCGAGGAAGAAATTGCTTCCTTGAGTTAAATCTGCAGATGATTTTAGCCTCGTGTTTATGTGCAAACAATAAGTCAACAGTGTTAATATCTAATTCTATTTATGCCCCCAGATAATGGTGGCATTCTATCCAAAGTAAGTTACCAAATTTTCATTTCAAATCCTTGGAAAATTAGCATTCTTTTAGAAACATTCAAATAATCGCACAAGAGACAATTAAGAATTTGTCAAATATTCACGAATAAAAACATAGAAAAACATAAAAATATGATTATGAAATTAGTCAGGTGGCATCAACTCATCAGCTAACCCAAGAAATGTTAGATACCTTGAAAAGAAATTTTTTTGCAAGTTGGCATTATATTTATCAAATTAAATGGATGCCATCCCCCCTAAGAAAGATGGTTGTTTCCAGGATAAGGAGGATATTTAGTACAAATTCTTCCCTCTCAGAGCTAGAATAGATTTGACATTTTTTATATGTCTCTGGTTTTCATTTTGGCCACCTTGGAATTTGGGCAACCATACCCATGTTACATGTTACTTCACTATCCTCCACTCTGGATGATGTAATTAGGACTACATAAATTTTATTAGCATAAGGATACAATCCGAGCCATCTTGCTGTGAAACACTCAACAAACAAGTAAATAAACAAACAAATAAAAGGGAATTACTCTCTTATTAAGGATTTTAATTAGAATTGATGGCTATGAAAGAAAATGTCTCTGGTTATAGTCTAGGTAGAAAAGGTTTCCTCAGAGTTCTTTTTTCCCCTGCATATTCCAGTAATAGGGATGTGGACTTCTCTGATTTCCCAAGAAGTGTATGGGGAATCTGAAATAGAAAATAAATGAAGGGGAGGACTTGGGATATCATGGGTCACGAATATTCTGGTGGCAGCCGGGGCCTAGGAAGGGACATGACCATTGAGAAACTCCCTGCAGTGAGAAATGGTCCAAGACTTTCCAGAAGTTATAATATTTGACGTTTATCTGAAAGCTGTGTGCTGTTTATGGTCTATTGTCCATTTCCTCCAAATGTTCATTAACCTCTTTTACAAATTACGGGCTTGAGTTCCTGGAGTTTCAGGAGACAAGGGAGGAAGACAAGAGTATTTTGGCTCTAGAGGTGACCAACGGCCAAGCTGGGAGTGACTGAGGAGGTAGGTACCACTATCTAGGTATTATATCTATTTGATGTGGATATATATTATGTACAGATCTTAAAATGGGAGCAGCATAGAATCACAATAGGCAAGGACACACTGGAGGTCAAATATGCAGGCATTAAACTAGAACAATTATTCTCAGTCTGGCCATCTCTCCTAAATCACGAAGAGCCCTTCAGATAACATTCTGGGGGAAATCTGACCCCCTCCCATATACTTTCCGAAACTTAAACCATGAAGAGTTGTATCTCTCATATCACTGGTTCAAATTCAGGCCAGGCCACTAAAAGTATGCTTTGAAAGAGATTCTATTTTCTGATTAGGTCTCAGTGAAAGATTGTGCATATTCCATTACCAATTTATCATGTAAGCCCTTTGCTTAAGAATTGTTTTGATCTAACAAGCAGTTAGTACATTCAGTAACTATGGAGTTTTCCAAGGGGAGAGAGTCCCACTTTGTGAATTAAGACGATCATAGGACAAGATTGTGTTAACAGTGTGATGTATATTTTTATTGATATATAGATGATTTTTATATATTTGGCTCCTCGCCAGTGTTCAGTTTGAAAGCCTTCTTACTTATTCTGTGTCTGTAGATTCTCTGATATTGTGAACTAAAAAATGTGCAGATTGCATCAATATAAATAAAGATAATTTCTTTTCACCAGACCAAAACTTCCAATTAGGATTTAAGAAATTTACAGAATGAAGGCTGATAGATTTACTGAGTTTTAATATTTCAAATAGAACACTACATTTCCAACAGAAGAGTAAAATGTATGAGAAATGTAGCATGGACTTTCATACAATAATTCTTTGAATTTTGTTTTTATTTTTTTATTTTTTATTTTTTTTTAATGTTTATTTCTGAGACAGAGAGAGACAGACAGAGCATGAGTGGGGGAGGGACAGAGAGAGAAGGAAACACAGAATCAGAAGCAGGCTCCAGGCTCTGAGCTGTCAGCACAGAGCCCAATGTGGGGCTCAAACTCACAAACCGTGAGATCATGACCTGAGTCGAAGTCGGTCGCTCAACTGACTGAGCCACCCAGGCGCCCCTGAATTTTGTTTTTAGAAAAAAAGTCTAATATTAACACTATATCATATTTAAGTGGATATATCCTCTATTTGTCAATTCTGCAAATAACTTTTCTTAAACTATGGTAACTCATTGTTATGTTAACAGATGTATAAAAGTAATCTCAACATTTTGTCACCGACTTTTCCTTTTTTGCATTGTATGATTATCGGGCAAAAACCCAGTAATTTAGGGTAATTACAAAGGTCACAGCAAATCTGTTAATTGTCCCAGCCCCCAGAGGCAATAACCTGGAAGGCTTGTTTACAGCGTAATATTAACCCTTCTAGTCACAGTTGGACAGACACCTTTAAACAAGCTTCCCACTTTTGTTTAAACTAATTCAAGTCAGCTTACCTTTTGGCAGAGTATGGGGGAGTCATTTACAGCAACTAAATTTCTAAGGCTTACCGAGAATAATGCATTTAGATTAAGAAAACAGACATTCGAACTAGGGGAAAATATTTACAAAAGAGACTAGCCTCTAAAAGAAGGTACAGAGGGAAGTTGAGAATTCGCATGGGGTCATTTCTGTATGTGAAGTGAATGTTAAAGCAGTGCATCTCCTATGTCATCCTGTTCAAAGACATAACCCAACTTGAATCTGTGCTAAACATATAGGTATAAATTGAAACAGGTCAAAGGGAAGAGAAGCATGTGAGAGTCTTTGTTGTCCCATCTCCTGAAGAGCCTGTGAAACATGAACTGCATGCAAGACTACCTTCTTATCTATTCATGTAGAATGTCCTTCTGATCTTTCCAGGAGTTCTTAACCTGAAGCCACAGAGTGAAATCTATATTCAAGGCAAATATAATACCTTTTAGTTCTGAAATGTTTTCTCTTATCTCCAGATTTTGCACATAGTGGTGTTGGATGGTTCTGGTTCAAGGTCTATCATGAGGTTCTATTAAATATGTCAGCCAAGAAAACAGGTATCTGGAGGCTTGATTACTGAGTCTTAAGAATCTTCTTTTAAAATGGCGAAGGAGAGGAACAATCATTTTTCCTCTCCCCCTTTAGACTCCTGGCTTTTACACCACTCTGTAATAAAAGGCCAACAGGAGAAAACCAAACAGAGGTTTAGTAACATGTACACTTCCTGTATATAAGGGAGAGACTCTGGAAAATTGGCTAACTCTTTGGCCCAAGCCACCACCTTACATACCTGGTCCAGCTAAAAACAAAAGATGCTGTGGGTTATGGTGTACAAAAGATAGTTATGGGAGCTTATCAAGAAAAAAACAGTAAATAAGGGTGTGGTTGTTATAGAGATATAAGTCAGCTGCCTTCTCCATTGATAAGAATTTCTAGAGATTTGGTCACCCCCTTCTTCCCGAAACAGTGAGGGAAACACCCCTACAAATGGAAATTTCCTTACACAAGTACATGTCTCTTTCAGAAGAGTAACTTCTACTGGGTTTTGAAAGATTCTTCGATGGCTGCTGTTTCTTAAAAGTAATCAGCTCAAGATAATATATATATTTTTTAATGTTTATTTATTTTTGAGAGAGAGAGGGGGAGAGACAGAGTGTGAGCATGGGAGGGGAAGAGAGAGAGGGAGACGCAGAATCTGAAGCAGGCTCCAGGCTCTGAACTATCAGCACACAGCCGATGCAGGGCTCGAACTCACAGACCTCGAGATCATGACCTGAACCAAACTTGAACACTTAACTGATTGAGCCACCCAGGTGCCCCTCAATCAAGAAAGTTCTTAAAAAACAAAAACAAAGAGGAGATATCTAATGTTTATTTTTGAGACAGAATGTGAGGAGGGGAGGAGCAGAGAGGAAGATACAGAATCTGAAGCAGACTCCAGGCTCTGAGCTCTCAGCACAGAGCCAGATGCTGGGGTCGAACTCATGAACCACAAAATCATGATCTGAGCTGAAGTCAGACACTCAACAGACTGAGCCACATAGGCGCCCCAGCTCAAGATAATCTTTATACCAAAGAGGAATATGTTGGGGTGACATCTCCTTCAATGGCTAGCTTATTTATATGACTAGCAAGTTGGTATTGGCTGTTGGTAGGAGGTCTCAGTTCCTTGTCATGGGGACCTTGCATAGGATTACTTGAGAGCTGACTTTGTGGTAGGCCTATTCTAGAATAAATGATATAGGGCAGATCAAGTAACAATATTTTTTTGTGATCTCACCTAGGAAGTCATACACCATAATTTCTGCAATATTTTATTGGTTTCACAGGTCAGTTGTATTCATTGTGAAGGAGACCTCATCATGGTGTGAATAACAGGGAGTGAGAATGATTATGGGCCATTTTGGAGCCTGTATATCACAATGGGTTAACACATCAGGTTCCCATGGTAAGTGTATACATAGGATACTTTTTCAAAGTAAGACAACTCAACTCTGTTCATATGCACTTTTTAAAAATATATAGAACTTACTGACTAGTTTTCTGATAATAATAGTACAGTACTCAAAAGAGTACACATGGATACTTGCATTAAGACAAACTTTTGATCAGTAAGTTATCATTGACCTTACACTCTGTACATGTGGTAATTACCTGTGTGTGTATATGTGTGTGTTATAATGCCTGGATAACTTTGCTACAAAATGGAAACTATCCCACTATGTAATTCATCAACCATTTTCACTTAAAATCCTATTTTAAAATAAAAATATGAGTAGATTATAGCTCCCAGTCCCACTCACCCTTACCAAAAACAAAACAAAACCAAAAACCAAAAACCAAAAAAACCTCTTGAAAAATATAAAGAAAGATGATTAGGGATATTTTCTGCTCAATGATATATATATATATACACACACACATAAGAATAATTATCTTCCTTTTAATGTGATAAAGACCATACAAGAGAGACTACCTGAGTATTGGGAATTTAAAAAAAAAAAAAGAGGAACAGGGGGCAAATCTTGTCAGTCTGGTATTTAATTTTACATTTAACAGGAAAAAGTAAAATAGATACAGTATCTCTTTCTTTATCAGGAAGAAATTACTGAAAAAAAAATCTGACTTCAGACCAGGAAACATATGCCTTATGCTAATTTATCATGTATTGCATTTTTATATAGTCGTTTTTGTTTGTTCTTTAGTATGTTTCTGTGTGTAATTTTTTTTCAAGGTTTTATTTAAATTCCAGTTAGCTAACATAAATGTAATATTAGTTTTAGGTGTTCAATTTAATGATTCATCACTTATATACAACACTCATTGCTCATCACTACAAGTGCCCTCCTTATTCCCCATCACCTATCGAACCCACCTCATGCCCACCTCCCCTCCAGTAATCTTCAGTTTGTTCTCTATAGTTAAGAGTCTGTTTCTTGGTTTGCTTCTCTTTTTTTGCCCTATGTTCATCTGTTTTATTTCTTAAATTCCACATATGAGTGAAATCATATGATATTTGTCTTTCTCTGACTGACTTATTTTGCTTAGTATAATACTCTTTAGTTCTCTCCATGTCGTTACAAATGGCATGATTTCATTCTGTTTTATGGCTGAGTAATATTCCATTGTAACCGTTGGTTAAATGCCTAGTAGTGCAATTCCTGGATCATAGGGTAGTTCTATGTTTAACTTTTTTGGGGAATCCCCATACTGCTTTCCAGAGTATCTGCATCAGTCTCTGCATTCCCACCAACAGTGTAAGAGGGTTTCCTTTCTCTGCATCCTTGCCAATACCTGTTATTTACTGGATTGTTAATTTTAGCCATTCTGACAGGTGTGAGGTGATATCTCATCATGGTTTTGATTTGTGTTTCCTTGATGATGAGTGATGTTGAGCATTCATGTGTCTGTTAGCCATCTGGATGTCTTTGGAAAAGTGTCTATTCATGTCTTCCACCAATTTCTTTCTTTTTCTTCTTTTTTTTTTCTTTTTGTCTTCCATCCATTTCTTAACTGGGTTATTTGGTTTTTTTGGGTGTTGAGTTGGATAACTTCTTTGTATATTTTAGATACTAACCCTTTATCAGAGATGTTATTTGCAAATATTTTCTCCCATTCCACCTTTTAGTTTTGTTGATTGTTTCCATCATTGTGCAGAGGGTTTTTATCTTCACTTCAGCAATCAGACAACAACAACAACAACAACAAAATAAAAGGCATCCAAATTAGCAAGGAAGAAGTCAAATTTTCACTATTTGCAAGGGACATGATACTCTATATAGAAAACCCAAAAGACTCCACCAAAAATTGCTAGAACTGATACAGGAATTCAGTAAAGCCACAAGATACAAAATCAATGTATAGAAATATGTTACATTTCTATACACCAATAATTAAGCAGTAGAAAGAGAAAGCAAGGAATCCCATTTACAATTGCTGAAAACAATAAGATACCTAGGAATAAATCTAACCAAATAGGTAAAAGATTTGTAATTTGAAAACTCTAAAACACTAATGAAATAAATAAAAGATGACAAAAAAGAAATGGAAAAACATTCCATGCTCATGGATTGGAAGAACAAATATTGTTAAAATGTTGATATGCCCAAAGCAATCTACACCTTTAATCCAATCCCTATCAAAATACCAATAGCATTTTCCGCAGAGCTAGAACAAACAAGCCTAAATTTTGCATGGAACCACAAAAGACTCCAAATAGCCAAAGCGATCTTGAAAAAGAAAAGAAAAGCTAGAGGCATCACACTTCTGGACTTCAAGTTATATTACAAAGCTATAGTGATCAAGACAGTATGGTACTGGCACAATAACAGATACCTAGATAGATCAATGGAATAGAATAGAAAACCCAGAAAGGAAGTCAAAACTGTGTGGTCAATTCATCTATGACAAAGCAGGAAAGAATCCAATGGAGAAAAGATAGTCTCTTCAACTAATGGTGTTGGGAAAACTGTACAACAACATGCAAGAGAATGAAACTGGACCACTTACTAGTTTTTTCAAAATTTTTTTTAATGTTTATTTATTTTTGAGAGAGACAGAGACAGAACACAAGCAGGAGAGGGGCAGAAAGAGAGGGAGACACAGAATCCAAAGCAGGCTCCACGCTCTGAGCTGTCAGCACAGAGCCCGATGCGGGGCTCGAACACACAAACTGTGAGATCACGACTTGAGCTGAAGTCAGATGCTCAACTGACTGAGCCACCCAGGTGCCCCCAAACTGGACCACTGTCTTGCACTATACACAAAAATGAATTCAAATTGGATGAAAGACCTAAACATGAGACAGGAAACCATCAAAATCCTAGAGGAGAACACAGGCAACAACCTTTTGAGTTTGGGTAGAACAACCTCTTACTAGATATGTCTCTCGAGACAAGGGAAACAAAAGCAAACTGTAAGTATTGGGACTTCATCAAGAGAAAAAGCTTCTGCACAGTGAAAGAAACAATCAACAAATCTGTAATTCTTAAGTCTTTATCTTCCTTGTTCTGGAGAAACAGTCTCTATCTATCTGGGTCCGCAATTTTGCTCTCTTGCTAATCATGGGGGAGCTCTTTGAAGTAGCCGGTCCTATGTGGTATAAGATATCACTATTTCTAAATTCCAACAGGAAAATGAAAAAATAAAAATTATGATGACTAAAAACTAAAGTTACATTTCATTTGGTGACCAAAAACAATGAAAAGAACTTTGTAATGCCATTATATTTTTGTGAAAATATTTTAGGGCCAATACTAGGTATTTACTACATGATCTTATGCTTTAAACAAACAAAAAAAACAAAGTAAACAAAACCACCATAAGCAAAATCAGTGCATGTAAATAACTCTGTTTTTAAAAATGTATGTTTTGGTAATTCGGTAAGTTTTAAGTGTTTCAAAAGTCAGGAATATGTTGCATGGGCCCTAAATTTAAAACTCTAAGAGTGAATTACATTATGTTGTAATACATGGTACTCTTCATTGGACACAATTTGGAATAAAAACAAAGGATGAAATTTTTCCATTAAAGTTGACATGTTTACATCCTTTGTACATTAATTGCGACCAACTGTCATTCTTAAGATATCACAAAACAAAAGTCCCTCAGTGATAGAAAACAAAGTTAGCACCAACTACTTTCCTATATTTTAGACAAAATAAAAAGTTATCATTTATAAAAATAAAACCTCACTGTTACTTCTTACGTGTTATCAGTATGTGGTAAGACTAAACGATTAAAATAATATTAACGTCCGATTTTAAACACAAGTACAAAGTTGTGCACAGCAGATAACCGATACATATTTGTGGAATAAGTAAATGATTTTTTTTTCAAAAAAATCTTGAATTTGTTTTCTTATTTTAAAATCATTTCCAAATCCAGTGTTAATTTGATGCAATATTAACTGCACTGACAATAGCATTATTTGGTGAATTAAACCTTAGAAAGCATATTAATTTGTTGTTGTATGAATAAATGAGATTATTATTTTCTTGCATTTTATGACTTTGGGAAGAGGACCTTGGAGAGTTTAAGAGAATATGGTAATGATATTAGCTGATCAGCAAGCCTATATTTTTTCTTATTGGTCCCAGAGTTAGACTATATCTCCCAGACTCCTTTGCAATTAGGTCTAACCATGTGTCTGAGTCTACTCAATGGTTAGTTCATATGTGCTGTTTCTAGGACTTTCTCATAAAAATCTCCCAAGTCCCTCCTACCTTACCTGCCCTTTCTTTCTTCACTAGCTTGGCGATCTTGGAAACCATTTGTTAAGACAAAACCTAAGTCAAGATCTAATGTTGGAATCACCACTTGGACTAATTAGGAACCTAAGTTAAATATCATTTGGGTGAGGTAAGAAGTAAACAGACGTGGTAAGCCTCTGACATTTGAGGTTCCATCTGGTAGTGCAGTAAGCAACTCCCAAATCAAATGTTTTGCGGTTTTTTGTAGAGCTGAAAGTGAGTTAGTAAAAAGCCAGGATTAATGATTTTCTGAAATGTGTTTTCCTTTATCTAATCCAAATTCAGTTTAAATTAAGCTTATAAACCTCTGTTAAGTTTTACTGAAATATTAGCTGAAGTGAAATGGGATGGAAAAACATGACCTCTCTCTGGTAGGATGCACATCAATGTTAATATTATGAAAGATAACTGAAGCCATTGATATTTACAGTATTTTCTCCTATTTAAATGGGGCCAAAATAATATGGGAAGGAGAGATTCACTGTTCTTTTAGCGTCTTCAAAGTAATGCATGCACTTTCATTTTATATATATATATATATATATATTGCATGACAAGAGGCTTAGAATTCTAGATAAGGATAGGAATTAAGATCTATGATTACTTGGAGTATCTACCACCAGATAATGAAGATAATCTCTACTACATTTTGAAAACATTGTGAAAAATTTTAGCTCACCACATTGAAGCTAACTCAAAGATATGCACACTTACTCAGATATATATATGTATATTATAATAAAAATAATAAATACAAGAACATATGCATATAATGTATATAATGATTATATATTTAAATAAAAATTATAAATGATTTTTATATAGTCATATATACAAATTATATATACAAATAATCAAAGGCATAAGATTGAAGTGTTTTTGCTCCTAAGACACCTTCAGATTCATTTTTTCTCTGACATCTTATGGTAGACTAGGCTGTTGGTTCCCAGACCATCTCCACTCCCCAGGTCTTCCTTGCTATAAGCCTCAGTTTTTCTCAGTTACTAGGCTGAGAGTCCTTTATCTGAATAAAAATAGGCCCTTCCCTTTTTCTATCAGAGCGTTGAGGTATTAAGAAGTCAGCTGGAGAGATTCTAGGGAAGATTTTTCTTTCCTGATAAAAGAGACTCATGCAGAGAAAATCTCTGCTGAGATCACTCCTTTTCTTTCTTCTTTGATTGAAGTTAAAGGAACACAAGACTTGGAGATACGACACCCAACTAGCAAGCTCCACGGCAAGGTCAAGAGAACTACAGAAAGGCCATCCAGAGCTCCTACTGTGTCAGTACTGTGTCCGTGGGAATCAGTGCTAGCAACTGCTAATGTTGGGCTTTCAGATATTTTGAGAGGGTCCCTGAAGTTTAATGCCACTGGAGCGAATGTGATTGGTGCCCTGCCCGTGCTCTCTACTTCAGAGTGCAGCAACTTGACTTGTAATTGACTGCATCTGTATTCTTCCCCCCAGCATTTTTTTCAGTCCTCCAGAGCCAGCTTTGTCCACCAATTAACAAACCAGAAGTATTCAGAGAACAATGTTATCTCCACCTATATAAAAACAAGCCTCAACCAAAAAGCCAGAAGGCGGTTGGTGTACAAATATGACCCTCCTTGAGTGAATAACATGGTTTACGCCAGTACCCAGAGATCCCCGCGTGGCTAAACTCCAGAGATGCGTATTGGTATCATTGCTTGATAACAATCCTTATTGGCTCATTCCATCCTCCCATCTGCTTTCCTTTACTAGTGTTTCTTGGGATCACCTCCAAAATAAATTAAGCGTACTCTAATCTTTGCTTCAGGGTTTGTTTCTATGAAAATCCAAACTAAGACAGCTTATGTGAATTGAATGTAAAAGATACACATCTACAATTTGATTTTCTTTGTTGAATTATAAATATAAAGGATTATTTTAGGAGTTGATAGTATATATAATACAATATGTTAGATTTCCTCTCCTTATATCATTTTTGGTGTGATTTGATCTTCACTGTTATCTTGCTGTGTAAGTATTCTTTTATCAATGTAAGTGAAGGTTTTGTTTCAAATAGTATTTGGTTGGCATTCTCCAGTGAAACTTTCCTAATTAACTGCTAAACTATCTTTGAAAGAAAAAAATAAAAGAAAGGACATAAGAAATTTTTTTAAAAAATGGCAAAGGACAAAACTTTACTTACTTCCTGACCCTTAGAAAAATTGTCATGTAGTACAAAACATAACAATGAATTAAAAAATACAATAAAAATGTTTTTTAGGGCTGCCATACAAAAAATTATTACAAATTTCGCAGCTTAAAACAACAGAAATTTATTCTCTTATAGTCCAAAATAGACATGTCGACTTGGTTGGCTTTTTTCTGGCCCTGAGCGAAAATCCTTTCCTTGCCCCTTTCCCCACCTCTAGAAGTTGCCAGTGATCCTTGGTGATCTTTGGTTTATATGCCTGCCTCAGTTTCCCCTGGCTTCATCTCTGAGTTGCAGTATCTCAAATATCACTCTTTTTTTCTACTCAAAGGATACCACTTACTGGATTTAGGGTCCAGTCTAAATTCAAGATAATCTCACCTTGAAATCTTTGACTTTGTTACGTATGTAAAGAACCTATTTCCATATTGACAGGTACTGAGGCTGAGGACTTTGACTTAATTTTCAGGGGGATATAATTTAACCCACTACAAGGGTTAGGATCAAAAAGAGATACATGAAAACATGCATACAGTAACAGAATTTAAAGCTGTATCTGAGGCAGAAAACAGCAGATACAGTGGGAGATCGCATCAGTGAACATATGATGAATAAGAGAAGCTCAGGGGCGCCTGGGTGGCTCAGTCGGTCAAGCGTCGTACTTCAGCTCAGGTCATGATCTCGCGGTTCCTGAGTTCAAGTCCCACGTTGGGCTCTGTGCTGACAGCTCAGAGCCTGGAGCCTGCTTCAGATTCTGTGTCTCCCTCTCTCTCTGCCCCTCCTTCACTTGCACTGTGTGTGTGTGTGTCTCTCTCTCAAAACTAAATAAACATTTAAAAAAAAAAGGGGGGGGGGAGAAGAAGTTCTCCCAGAGGAGGGAAAAGGACAAGGAGCTTAAATATGATTGAAAGAAAGAAAGAAAAAAACAAAAAACAAAATAATAATAACAATAATAATAACCATAAAGGAAAGGCAGCCACTGAATTATAGGAGGATCTGAGGAAGAGTACAAAAACCCAAAACGATCAAAACAGAAATGATCCTCATAGACAGAGCTGAAGAATTTTCCTAGTTGAGGAAGACTTCTAACTGTTGCTATGCTGATTGAAATGCCTTCTTGTGAGTCAGGAAGAATCGGTTTTGAGAAAACCACTTCTTTCATGAAAGGTGAAAATAAGGTTCTTTGTAAATATCTATTCACAATACCAGAAATATAACAACAAAAGCAAAATAGAATTCAAACAAGCTGCAGCTTTCTTCTATAGAATATTAAATGCTGAAAGACACTAGAGGTTTGAGGGACAAACTCTGTGGCTAAAAGACTTTTCCTACTAGCCCAGTTGCACTGTAAAGAAATTAAAGGAATCTCAGGACAATGATAATAACTGAACAGTGTCAGACATAGTGGTGAACTGTTACCTAGCTTCAGTGCATTTAATTCCCACACCAACTTTATGGGTTAGGTAATATTATCCCATTTTTCCAAGGGAGCGATGTAAGACTTAAAGAGGTCAAGAAATTGTGCTTATAATTAATGTTGTAGGTTATTGGCGTAAGGAAAATTAAGGGAATTGTTTCTAGCACGTAACCCTTTTTGAAATGCTTCTTAAATTATGCAATATGGACAAATAAAAATGAATAAAAATTTTAAATTCAAGACCTGCTGTTGATTGCCAAGATCAATGGTGTCATCCAGTGCTGATAACTAATTATAAATGTCAGCTTCTATACTTGAAAGGGAAGATATAAAATGAACAAAAATATTATCGTAATCATGCTAAGAATCTATATCCTAATTTTAAAAAGGATAATGGTGAATTGAATATTACAGTTCAGATTTAAATTTGTTTTTTTAAAATTTTTATTTATTTTTCAGAGACAGAGAGACAGAGACAGAGTGCAAGCTGTGGAGGGGCAGAGAGAGGGGAAGACACAGAATCTGAAGCAGGCTCCAGTCTCTGAGCCGTCAGCACAGAGCCTGACATGGGGCTCAAACCCACAAACTTGAGATCATAACCTGAGTTGAAGATGGACACTTAACGAATTGAGCCACCCAGGCGCCCCTACATTTCAGATTTAAAAAAAAAAGAAGCTTAAAGGTATCCTGTTTAACATTTAGTTATAATAGAAAGAGAAAAGGTAATGCATACTTATGAAAAACAACAAGAACTACCACTGGACTTAAAAGTAACACATACATCTTCCAGTCACTAAAGAAGAGAGAAGCGAATAAAACAAAGACCATATTGTTGGGAAATTTGGCCTTTTGGAAAAATTTACATTCATATCTCTTTTCATATTGAATAACAAGCAGGTGCAAGAACACACACACTCTCTTACATTCATAAAAGTAGAGGCACTAAAGAGTTAAATATAAAAAAGTTAAAAGACTAAAACATTTTTCTGAGGAAAATATAGCTTAAAATGTATTTGAATTTCCTATTCAGAAGACTTCTACAAGGTAAGTGTAGTAGAAAAAAATGAAAGGACAATAAAGGAAATCTTGAACACCAAGCAATTAGTATGTATCAAAAACTGAATAAAGTAAAAGGCGGTTAGCAAATTGGAAAATATATTTTCCACTAATATTGTAAGTAAGTGATTAGAACCCAAAATAAAAACTAAGTTCATGTATATTGTGGAAGAGAATATTTAAACTCCAATAGAAAAATATATTTCTGCCAAAAGTGATTCAAATAAAGTCAAGGTGGCCTTAATAATTTGAGGATGTCAAATTCAACAAACACACACCAGGATACAATTTCCCTTTACCAAATGGATAACAATCGGGGCACCTGGGTGGCTCAGTTAGTTGAGTGTCCAACTCTTGATTTTGGCTCAGGTCATGATCTCATGGTTCCTAGCATTAAGTCCCACATCAAGCTCTGAGCTTACAGTGTGGAACTTGCCTGGGCTTTTCTCTCTCCCTCTCTCTCTGCCCTCCCCCTCAAAATAAGTAAATAAACTTTAAGTAAAAAAATGGATACCAATTAAGAGATATTAGTCAGGGTGAGACCATCTAGGAACTATCATATTGCTATGATAAAGTGTTTTCTATAAAGCAATATGATCATATGCAGTAAAAAAAATTCAAAAACTTAAAAGGTTGACTTTAAAAATAAACTCAATCCTACATCTAAGAATCTATTACTATGGGCACAATCAGAAACAAAATGAAGATTAATTGCTAAGATATTCTTTTCTGCTCTTTCTTTTGCTCTTTCTTTCTGCCTTCTGCTCTTTATTTCCCTTTCTTTCTTTCCATTTTTTTTTACTAATTTTTACTGAAGTAGAGTTGAGACACGTATGTACAATGTCATGATTCGACCTGTACCTTTTTAAAAATAACAAACTATCCGGGAAAACAAAGTAGTAGAAACATTCAATATATCAAGATGTCAACAGTGGAATGTTCAGAGTACTCTTCTTTTTCTTCTTACACTTTTATGTATTCTCTTGTTTCCATCCAGCAGGTATAATCATTTTAGTCAGGTGAAAATAAGGTATTTCTTCCTTTTCCTCTTGTCCAAAATTGGTACAGTAACATAGCAATATATTTTACTTATCTTAGTAATATGCTAGTTACAGTGCTTACCGCTTGATGTAGGTTATCTGAATTAATCATCACAATAACCTAAGATACGAGATAGTCTTAAGGGGTGCCTAGGTGGCTCAGTCAATTAAGCCTCCAACTCCTAATTTCAGCTCAGGTTATCACTTTTCCAGATATGCCCTACTCACCTCCTCCCCTGCAGAGAATAATATATGACAGTGGAAAAAATGTGTTGACTGGTAAATTCAATTAATTTCATCAAGTGTGATTTAACAGAAGTATCACGAGACAGGGATCATTTACTATATTGTGTGCTATATTGTATACAGGGATCATTTACTATGGTGGACTATATGGTGTACTAAATAATAAATATTTAGAAAAGAACCTGGCATGTAGTAAGTGCTCAGTAAATGCTGGTTGAATAAATGAATGGCAGTCAGAAAGAGACACAAAGCAATGGATAAAAGAGCATTAGAAAAATTAGGGTCCATTCATGCATTCATTCAGTATTCATTGAGTATCTAATATATTTGAGACAGTGAAAAATGCCCGGGCTAAATGTTCCCTTGAGAAATAATACTCCTACCTGAAAGAACTAATTTGATTTATTCTAGTGGAATTTTTATTGCAACTTATAAAACAAGGAGAAATACACCACTAGAAAATATTTAACTTCTCTGCATGTTTCCCAACATAGGAGAATTTCTAAAAATATACATACCTCAAAGTTCAATGTATTTTATTTTATTTTTAAATGTTTATTTATTTATTTTGAGAGACATAGGGAGAGAGAGAGATTGTGGGGGAGGGACAGAGAGAGAGGGAGAGAAAGCATCCCAAGCACTGAGCTGTCAGTGCAGAGCCCAACATGGGAGTCAAACTCATAAACCATGAGATCATGACCTGAGCTGAAATTTAGTCAGATGCTTAACCAATTTGGCCACTTACGTGCCACAAACTAGGTATTTTAAATGCAACCCCCCCCACCTTTTTTTGGAGAACTCATTAGGATAGATATTTCAATTTTTTAGGTAAGCTGAGATTGTCACTCTAAGCTTTGTGGTTATTTCTGTGAATGTATTTTTGGCTTAGACTTTTTTTAGTAACCACACGCGAAGTAACCGCTTGAGCTAAAGCCGACCCTTAGACTTTTTGTATATGCTAAAATTTATTAAATTACAGGAGAAATATATAGTACCAGCACTTTTAATACATTTTTTCTACAGTAAAAGTTAACTTATTCCCAAGCCACAAAATATTTTACTCTAATGCTGATTGATACTACAATGAACATAGTTATACACTCATATTAAGACTTTATTTAATATGATCAACTCACTTTAGAAACAACATAGGATTGGCCAAGAAAAGATGCCATTGTCAAACAATGCGAATGGATTTCGTCCTCCTCGTCTTAGGAATAAGTATCTTTGGGAGGGTGGATTGGGTTGTGCTAGTCAAAAAGGGCAGGCTTTGTCCCTGTTTCATTTTGACAATGAAGAAAACTGACAAGAAAAGTGATGAAAACACATTAAAAGTGAATGAGCATAAACTGAAAGCTCCTCTAATGGAAAATTTCCTGCAATAAGAAAGTCTAGTTGAAATAATAAGCTATTGAACCTGGAAGGGGAAGAAGAACGTGTGGCGCTTTTGGGAACACGGTAAATTAACTATAACATAATCCAACCAAAAGGAAGATGTTCCCAATGAGGGTAATCCAGAGCTGCTGTTTGTCTCTTTAGGTGATGACTACCATCAAAGTCACAGGAAAGATCTGTGTGCCATCTCAATCTGAAGACAATTTTCATAATCACATTAGAAGGATTGAGACTGGGAGTATATGCATGGAACCAACTGCCATAACCTGTAACTGTCTCAGTAGCTCAAATGATGAATAAGTCTGTCGCTTCAACTTCCTTTTACTGTCTGCTCTATTTAATTACCTGTGACACATCCTTTCTGAGATGGCCCTTGCAAAGTTATATGCAAAGGCAAGTTCACTAGTTTCACATTTCCTGAAGAAAGCCCTTAAATCACAGCTTTTAAAAAAGTGGTCTATGTTGATAGTTTTGACAATTTAAGAACATCAGTAATGTTGAGATTCTGAAATTGGTGAGGCATTACTATTTGCTTCATGTGAAAATGACCTTTCAGATATGAATATCATCCTTAAGACTCACCTGGCCTATTAAGGATGATGACACACATTACAATATTTTCTTCCATAAACTTCAGCTAACAATCATGAATAATTAGGATAACATTCTGAAGAATTAGCTTCCAGTTTCTAATTCTTTAGAAGAATTAGGTTTTCTAAAAGATCTGCAGATCTTTTGAAGTCCTGATAACATTTATCTTTGTAGAATATATTCTGTGACATATTCAAACCTGCTATTTCGGAAAAGATAAAAGAAATAGCTATTCCTTTTAATTGTTTACTGTAGTTTTAAGATTTTAAGAAATGCCAAATAGGATAAACCTCAGCATATCCAGCAAGATGCCACGACATGGATAAAGAATGAATGAAATAGGCTGTTAACATCATAGTATAACCCTGGAGGCCATAAGTAACCCTATGATAACGGTCAACACATTTAGGTGGAAATGCACATATTCACAGACCCTAAAGTAATGATACATCTTGGCTCTGACAAGAGAAAGTAAAACTGATTATTTATAGGTTATGAATCTTGCTAAAAAAAATGGACCCTTCGAAGTATCTACTATTTGAATTGTAGAGATTAACTTGATACTTTGGCAAAAAGAGTCTGACAAAGACACAATATTATACTTGATCTTTTATTCATAGTAAATCTAGGAAATGTGGTGAAAAGAATGATAAGCTATTAGTTTTATAGTAATGAGAGGTTATTTGTGATATAATACTCAAAAAATTTGAGAGAAGTAGATTAAAATTGTTAATTTTTTTTCTTTCAAGTAACATAAAGGTCAATATGACATGTTGCCTTTCCCTGTATGGATTGAGAATAGCAAACAATCCACCTATATTTGTTAAACAAATATATTAATCCATGTATCCATTAAAAGTCATTAAGCATAGGGGCATCACTAAGCATCTGACTTTGGCTCAACTCATGATCTCACAGTTTGTGTGTTTGAGCCCCACAATGGGCTATCTGCTGTCAGCACAGAGCTCGTTTGGATCCTCTGTCCCCCTCTCTCTGCCCCTCCCCCCACTCAAAAATAAAGAAACATTTAAAAAATATTAAGTATCTACTATGTGTCAGGCACTATTCTAGGAGCCAGAGAATATTCTAGAGCTTACAATGTGAACAAGAGAAGAGAATCTTTTTTACTCACGTAAGTGGCATTCTAAAACAAGGAGGCAGACATTTCAAAAGCAAACAAAATACAGATCTTCGTAAGATACTAATGGCTGCTAGAGAGAAAAACTTAAGCCAGGAAGGGAGATAGTATAATGTTCAGGAGTGAGTTATTTTGTTAATCTTTTTAATGTTTATTTATTTTTGAGAGAAAGAGAGACAGAATGCAAATGGGGGAGGGGCAGAGAGCAAAGGAGACATTAGAATCTGAAGCAAGCTTCCGGCTCTGAGCTGTCAACACAGAGCCGGACACAGGGCTTGAACCCATGAACCATGAAATCATGACCTGAGCCAAAGTCGAATGCTTAACCAGCTGAGCCACCCAAGCACCCCGGGAGTCAGTTATTTTGAATATATTCTTCAGGTTGTCCTTACTGATATGCTAACATTTGTGCAGTGGCGGGAAGAAAACCACATAGCAGTCTGGACAATTTCATTGAACTAGGAGGGAAATCAGTCGCTCAATCCCCAAGGAGACTTTTATCTTAACTTGACATGTGTGGCTCAATTTATAGCAAGGATGACCCCGCCATGCCAGGGGGAGAGAATTCAGGATTTGCGTCTTCTGTCAACAAAGAATAATATGGTATCATGATCACATATGATATGTTGCACCAGCATGCACTTTTCTTGAAGACTTTGCCTACAAAAAATGAAGGATGTTTTGTCTTCTGATTGCAGTAAAACGTCATCAGATCCTATGGTCTAAATCATCACCTCTCCTGTGCTTTTGTATTGTTTTTATATTTTTAAGAAAAAGTACCAAGTCCACTGCTCCTTTCCTTAGAAAAGGAAGTGTTTTTTGTTTGTTTCTTTGTTCGGCGACATACTATTGCACGTCTCCAATCTGTGAAAAAAATATCATTTGCTTCACAAAGTAATGTAGTTAGTGGGCAGAAAATAGAAAATGTATGCCACACTTCAAAATTTGACAGATATATTCAAATAGTACAATGCAAGGATGAAATGAGCCAAAGAGAATTTGAGGGTTTTGTTAGAAAATTTCCAGTTTGGATAAATTAAATTGAGAGAAAAAATAACCAATTTTATTATTTTTGATTAAATATTTTGGTTTTGAAAATAAAGAAAAATCCTTGAAACTGAAACGACAGTGGCTTCACACAGTCGAGTAAGCTTTCTTGTAGAGATTTTTTTTCTTTTTTTTTCTTTTTAAAAATTTTTAAATTTACATCCAAATTAGTTAGCATATAGTGCAATAATGATTTCGGGAGTAGAATCCAGTGATTCATCCCCTACATATAACACCCAGTGCTCATCCCAACAAGTGTTCTCCTTAATGCCCCTCACCCATTTAGCCCATCCTCCCACCCAACACCCCTTCAGCAACACTTAGTTTGTTCTCTATATTTAAGAGTCTCTTATGTTTTGTCCCCCTCCATGTTTTTATATTATTTTTGCTTCCCTTCCCCTATGTTCATCTGTTTTGTATCTTACATTCCACATATAAGTGAAGTTATATGAGTTTGTCTTTCTCTGACTGACTAATGCCACTTAGCATAATACTCTCTAGTTCCATTCACATTGTTGCAAATGGCAAGATTTCCTTCTTTTTGATTGCTGAGTAATACTCCATTGTGTGTGTGTGCATACATATATGTATATATATATGTGTATATATATATGTATATATATATGTGTATATATATATGTATATATACATATATACATACCACATCTTTATCCATTCACCCATTGATGGACATTTGGGCTCTTTCCATACTTTGGCTATTGTCGATAGTGCTACTATAAACATTGGGGTGCATGTGTCGCTTCAAAACAGCATACATGTATCCCTTGGATAAATACCTGGTAGTGCAATTGCTGGGTCGTAGGGTAGTTCTATTTTTAATTTTTTGAGAAACCTTCATACTGTTGTCCAGAGTTGCTGCACCAGTTGCATTCCCATCAACAGTGCAAAAGCGTTCCTCTTTCTGCGCATCCTTGCCAACACTTATTGTTGCCTGAGTTGTTAACGTTAGCCATTCTGACAGGTGTGAAGTGGTATCTCATTGTAGTTTTGATTTGTATTTCCCTGATGATGAGTGATGTTGAGCATTTTTTCATGTGTCAGTTGGCCATCTGGATGTCTTCTTTGGAGAAGTGTCTATTCATGACTTTTGCCCATTTCTTCACTGGATCATTTGTTTTTCGGGTGTTGAGTTTGATAAGTTCTTTACAGATTTTGGATACTAACCTTTTATCTGATATGTCATTTGCAAATATCTTCTCCCATTCTGTCGGTTGCCTTTTAGTTTTGCTGATTGTTTCCTTTACTGTGCTTCATCTACTGAGAGGATCATGTGGTTCTTATCCTTTCTTTTTTTTTTTTTAATTTTTTTCTTTTTTTTTTTTCTCCAACGTTTATTTATTTTTGGGACAGAGAGAGACAGAGCATGAACGGGGGAGGGGCAGAGAGAGGGAGACACAGAATCGGAAACAGGCTCCAGGCTCCGAGCCATCAGCCCAGAGCCTGACACGGGGCTCGAACTCACGGACCGCGAGATCGTGACCTGGCTGAAGTCGGACGCTTAACCGACTGCGCCACCCAGGCGCCCCATCCTTTCTTTTATTAATATGATGTCTCACACTGATTGACTTTTTTGGATATTGAACTAGCTCTGCATCCCAGGTATAAATCCCACTTGATCATGTGAATAATTATTTTAATGTATTGTTGGATCTGATTGGCTAGTATCTTGTTGAGAACTTTTGCATCCATGTTTATCAGGGAAATTGGTCTGTAGTTCTTCGTTTTAGTGGGGTCTTTGTCTGGTTTTGGAATCAAGGTAATGCTGGCCTCATAGAATGGGTTTTGAAGTTTTCCTTCCATTTCTATTTTTTGGAACAGCTTCAAAAAAATAGGTGTTATCTCTTCTTTAAATGTTTGGTAGAATTATCATGGAGAGCCATCTGGCCCTGGACTCATGTTTCTTTGGGAGATTCTTGATTATAAATAATTTTCTTTACTGTTATGGGTCTGTTCAAATTTTCTATTTCTTCTTATTTCAGTTTTGGTCATTTATATGTTTTTAGGAATTTCTCCATTTCTTCCAGATTAGGTTAGGTTGTGTATCGGAGACCTTTCTTCCTTCTTTAGGAAGGCCTGGATTGCCATACACTTCCATCTTATGACCACCTTTTCTGTAGCCCAGAGTTTTTGGGCTGTGGTGTTATCATTTTCATTGGCTTCCATGTACTTTTTAATTTCTTCTTTAACTTCTTGGTTAGCCCATTCATTCTTTAGTAAGAAGTTCTTTAGTACTCCAAGTATTTGCTGTCTTTCCATTTTTTTTTTTTCCTGTGGTTGATTTCCAGTTTCATAGTGTTCTGGTCTGAAAATATGCACTGTATGATCTCAATCTTTTTGTACTTGTTGAGGGCTGAATTGTGTCCCAGTATGTGATCTATTCTGGAGAATGTTCTTGAGAACATTCTGGAGAAACTATTCTGGAGAATGTTCAATGTGCACTTGACAAGAATGTGTACTCTGCTCCTTTCGGATGAAATGTTCTGAATATATCGGTTAAGTCCATCCAGTCCAGTGTGTCATTCAAAGCCAATGTTTCCTTGTTGATTTTCTGCTTATATGATCTGTCCATTGCTGGAAGTGGGGGGTTGAAGTCCCCTACTATTATGGTATAATTGTCAATGAGTTTCTTTATGTTTGTGGTTAATTGATTTATATATTTGTGTATATAAATATTGTCATAATTATATATATTATATGTTTATATATTTTTATATATAAAATTGATAGATCATCTTGATGGATATATCCCTTAATTATGAAATAATGCCCTTCTTCATTTCTTGTTACAGTCTTTATTTTAAAATCTAGATTGTTTGATATAAGTGTGGCTACTCCAGCTTTCTTTTGGTGACCATTAGCATGATAGTTGGTTCTCCATCCCTCTACTTTCAATCTGAAGGTGTCTTTAGGTCTAAAATGTGTCTTTTGTAAACAGCAGATAGATGGATCTTGTTTTCTTATCCATTCTGTTACACTATGTCTTTTGATTGGAGGGTTTAGTCCATTGGTATTTAGAGTGAGTACTGAAAGATATGAACTTATTGCCATTGTGTTGCCTGTAGTGTTGAAGTTTCTGGTGGTGTTCTCTGGTCCTTTCTAGTATTTGTTGCTTTTGGTCTTTTTTGTTTTGTTTCATCTTTTCTCCCCTCAGAGAGTCCTTCTAAAAATTTCTCACAGGGTTGGTTTAGTGGTTGCAAACTCTTTTAGTTTTTGTTTTTCTGGGTAATTCTTTATCTCTCTTTCTAATTTGAATGACAGCCTTGCTAGAGAAAGAATTCTTGGCTGTATATTTTTCCGATTCAGCACATTGAATATATCCTGCCACTCCTTTCTGGTTTGCCAAGTTTCTGTGGATACGTCTGCTGGGAACCTGACCTGTCTTACAAGTTAAGGACTTTTTTTCCCTTGCGTTTTTCACAATTCTTTCTTTGTCTATGTGTTTTGTGAATTTAACTATCATATGCCTTGTTGATAGTAGGTTTTTGTTGAATCTAATGGGAGTTCTCTGTGCTTCTTCCAGATTGCCCAATTTATTGGCATATAATTATACGCCAATATAATTATGTTCATATTGTTCAATTATATGTTCATAATACTCTTTATTTTTTGGATTTCTGCAGTGTTGGTTGTGATCTCTCCTCTTTCATTCTTGATTTTATTTATTTGGGTCCTTTCCTTTTTCTTTTTGATCAACTGGTTAGGGAGTTTATCAATTTTATTAATTCTTTCAAAGAACCAGCTCCTGGTTTCATTGATCCGTTCTACTGTTGTGCATTTTTTTTTCTCCATCTTCTGCTGGTTTGGGGTTTTATTTACTGTTTTGGATTTTGATGTCTGTGTCTTTCCCCAGGTTAGGGAAGTTTTCTGCTGTGATTTGCTCACATAAATCTTTTACCCCTTTTTCTCTCTTTTCATCTTCTGGGACCCCTATGACTCAGATGTTATTCCTTTTTAATGAGGCACTGAGTTCTCTACTTCTTACATCATACTCTTTTGCCTTAGTGTTCCTTTTTTTTCTGCTTCATTATTCTCCAGAAGTTTGTCTTCTATATTGTTAATTTGCTGCTATACTTCATCCATCCTTGCTGTCGTGCCTTCCATTTGAGATTGCATCTCAGTTATTGCTTTTTTAATTTTGTCCTGACTAGATAAAATTTTCCCTCAGCAGAAAGGGATTCTGTGCTTTTTTCAACTCCAGCTAGCATTCTTATTATCATGACTCTAAAGTCTGGTTCAGACATCTTGTTTGTGTCTGTGCTGATTAAGTTCCTAGCTGTCATTTCTTCCTGTTCTTTCTTTTGGGGTGAATTCCTTTGTTTTTTCATTTTGGGGGAAAAAAGAATTAACAACATAAAAATTAAATTAAAAAATTAAAATCAACACACAAAAAATCAAATAAAGGAAGCTAGATCTTAGGTGTGTTTTGGTCTGGTTGTTGAACAAAGCTTGATATAATAGAGAAAAAAAGAGAAAGAAAAGAAAATTTTAAAAAGGAAAAAAGGTAAGATAATGTTTATAAAAATTTAAAAAATGTATAAAATAAAATAGACTCAAATGAAATGAAGTAAGTAAAATAGACTTAAAAATTACAAAAGAAAAAAGGGCACCTGGGTGGCTCAGTCAATTAATCACTGGCTTCAGCTCAGGTCATGATCTCATGTTTTGTGAGTTCCAGCCCCATGTCAGGCTCTGTGCCTACAGCTCAAAGCCTGGAGCCCACTTCAGATTCTGTGTTTCCCTCTCTCTCTCTCTCTGCCCCTCCCTTACTTCCAGGCTTTCTCTCTCTCTCTCTCTCTTTCAAAAATAAATAAGCATTAAACAATTTTTTAAAAAAAATACAAAAAATTAAAAAATATAGTAGAAAAAAATTAAAGAAAAATCATTTTTATAAAAAATGGAAAATAAAAATAATTTTTTTCTTACTGTATCCAAGAATAAGAACAGAAAAAATAATCAATAGATGGACCAGTTAACAGAATGAAATCTGAATGAAATTACACCCAGTTTCCCCTAGAAGTCAAACTAGGAAGCACATTACAGTTGAAGAGACTTGTGGTGTTCCTCTAGGGCTTGGTTGGTGCAGTTGGAAGGGGGTTGGTGTAACAGCTCCGTTTTCCACTAGGTGGTGCTGCTTAGCTTACTAGGGTAGATCTGTGTGGTGCATCTACACATGTATGCTCATGCAGGAGAGGTGAAAAAGGTCTCACCAGCTTCCCAGTCTCTAGCATCAGAACTCTGTGCTCTTGCCAACTGGCAATCAAACACCCCTCCTTTGTCTCTGGCTTCCGTGTACTCCCTGCTTCTACACTGTACATGTCCAAGCTGGCAGTTTGCTGAGTGGCACTTCCCTCCTGAATTTTATCTCAGATGAGGTTGTGTTTCCAAACCTCTCACTTCTGAGGACCTATAGCTTGAGCCTGCTCTGACCCTCTGGGGAGGGTCTCACCACGAAATGGCCAGGTGCCAGCCCACCTCCAGGAATGCTCACATGACTGTGCCACTACAGAGGCCCAGAGACTGGGGATAGGTGCCAGCCTGCCTCAGAAAATGTTCATGCAATTGTGTAGCAGCAGCAGTTCAGTGACTATGGTAAATCACAACCTGCCAGGCTTCACTGCACCCTGGCATCTTTGTTCCAACACACACAAACATGGCTGTAGTCTGGGGTCCACTGGGACCTTTGCCTGTGGGAAGGCTGCATGGCCTCTACCAAATGTCCTCCAAGCAGGGGAACTGCCTCTCCCATGTGGCCGAAAGACCCCTTGGATCTCCCTCTCTGCTCCGGGGGTGATTCATCCATCCCATGAGAACACTGCCAGGTAATGAGCTGTGGAGTTTCTGACTCTGCGCTCCCCTGTTTATGGAGTCCTAATGGTATTGAATCTCTTTCCTTTCGCCCTCTCTTGTCCAGGTCCTTGTGGGTGTTTCCACTCTTTCTCTTTCTCTCAAGCTGCTTTCAGGTGTGCTTTTCCTGTACTCTCCTCCCTGTGTCTGTCCTCTCTTCCCAAACCAAAACAGCTCCCTAGCCTCTTCAGCTTCTCTTTCCCCCAGTTCACCTCTCTGAGCCACACACCTGCTAAGTTCTGCGACTCAAGTTATGCAGATTGCTGTGTTAGTCCTCAGGTCAATTTTCTAGGTGTGCAAAATTGTTTGGTGCTGATCTAGCTGAATTTCAAGGGAGGAGAGAAGCAAAGATTTTCGGTGCTGCTCCACTATCTTGGCCCCTCCCCCCCAATTCCCTTGTGGAGATATTTTCCAATGGAGATCTTGACATAGCAACGATGAGAATCTTAGGCCCAGTAATTTTCAACAAGATGTTGTTGATTTTCATAAAATATGATGTCACTGAACTGGTTCCAAAAATTCAGAGTGTAATGTGTGCATTTCTGATGTGGTCAAGCAGCAGTTTGGTGATTGGAGATGATAGAGGTTTAGATCCTTGTACTACAGTTGTGTGTGATTGGGGGCTTCAAATATTTTGCACATTGAATCATATCCAGGGACAACAAACATAAGAGTGCTAATGTGTATCTATTGACAGTAGAATTCCTTTCTGTGAATTCCTTGATTAAGGCTATTGCACAAAGTAAATTAGCCAGTAACTTTGTAAACGTGTAATTCTTGGTGTAACACTGGCATGGTGGCCAAATTAACTGTGATTATCTTGTTTCTATTCTACGGGTATTGACAAAGTTAAATTTCACAGACCAAATTATTCAGTGATTTTTTGAGGACACAGGTTGAAGTAAAATGGGTAATTCTACATGTTTCCTTAGGGTGGATCCTGTGGGAACAGAGTTTGAAACAGAGCTTCATGCAGGAGTTGTATGGCTAGATGCCTTTGGGAAAGAGATAGAAGAAGGAGAAATAACAATTTTACAGTGGCAACCCTGTCAGATGCTACCTTAATCAAATAATCAAGGTTCGTGTCACTAGTGAAAAGTCATGTTGATACCATGTATCCCTGATATGATGCAATGAGAACATTTCATCTCTGAAGTGGTTTTACCCCATCAATAACTCCAGAGAGATGAGGAAAACACATCAAACAAACCCAAAGTGAGACACATTCCACAAAATACCTGGCTGAAGACTCTTCAAAATTGTCAATATGATGAAAAACAAGGAAAGACTGAGAGATTGTCATAGATTCGAGGAGATTCAGGAGATAGAACTAGTAAATGCAATGTGGCATCCTAGATTGGATCATGGAACAGAAAAATAGTGTTTGTGGAAAAAACTAATGGAATCCAAATGAAGTCTGTATGTCAGTTTCAAAACGTTTTATTTTGATGAAGGTAAAGATACATAAATGTAGATATGTAAGAAAAGTATATACAAATGAATTGAATACCCTCCCCACAAGTGAGGAAGACTGGTTGGACACTGGAAGGTCATCAAATTCAATTTGTAGTTGAGGTTTCCACTGATTCTACAAAGAGTTTGAGACTGAGATGGCCCTTTGGAATTATCACCAGATGAGTCAAGGAGGATCTGGGCTTCTGCATTTCTGCCTCAGTCAGTCATTGGCTAAGCTGACTGCTGGGAGGGCTATAACCTTTAGGACTCAGCTATGAGCAGCTGACCGCTGACACTCAGCCTTGGGGAAGGATTTGGCCCTAAGAGGGAAGCTTGAGGGGTGGTGAGGGAAGACACCATTGTGTCTATTGTATACATCAAAAACTGGTTCCCATCTCCAAGCGTCTATGGACCAAAATGAAATGCCCAGATAAATAAATGATAATTATGGTAAAACCAAATAACAATATTAACAAAAATGTGTGTGTGTGTGTGTGTGTACACATCTGTAAAACACCTCAGGTTCCAAGGTTAAAAAGATATGCTGTAAACTCAACAATTCCTTTAGGGATAGGGAGGAGTATACAAGGAGGGATTTTAGGGAGCTTCCTATGCACATTCATCTTTAGTTATAAAGGGAGACAATTAAATGCAGTAAAAAGGGTAGGGTAAGGATATTACTTTTATTTATTTTAAATTTTGATTTGAGGCTATTATTTTTGAGAGCCCACATTTTTTTGATTGTTTTAGATTTTGTTTTTCTATCTTATTATTTTTTTTTAACTTTTAAAGATATTTATTTATGTAAGTAATCTCTACATTTAACGTGGGGTTTGAACTCATGACCCTGACATCGAGTCAAGTGATTTTCCAACTGAGCCAAACAAGTGCCCCAAGATTTTGCTTTAATAATTGTCCATAATTTCTCACACAAACACTCGAATTTAATAAGTGAGGTTTTATTTTAATTAATTAATTAATTATTGTTGAGAAAGAGAAAGAGAGTATGCAAATAGGGTAAAGGAGCAGAGGGAGAAAGAGAGAATGTTTAAAAAAATTTTAATGTCCATTTATTTTTGAGAGAAAGAGAGACAGCATGAGTTGGGGGAGAACAGAGAGAGAGAGAGAGAGAGACAGAATCCAAAGCAGGCTCCAGGTTCAGAGCTGTTAGAACAGAGCCTGATATGTGTCTTGAAATCACGAACTGCGAGATTGTGACCTGACAAGAAGTCAGACGTTTAACCGACTGAGCCACCCAGGTGTCCCAGAAGGAGAGTGACTCTTAAGCAGGTTCCATATTCAGTGTGGAGCCCCATGTGGGGATTGATTCCATGACCCTAGGATCATGACCTTAGCTGAAATCAATAATCAGATACTCAACTGACGGAGCCACCCAGGTGCTCTAAATGAACTGTCTTAAATAGTTTCTTTTGTAATTCTGAGGATAATCTTTTCAGTTATTAAATAATTTTAATTACAGAAATGGTTCAAAATGGTCTGTGTAGCTTTGTGGTTGCACTATGTGCAAATGTATCAAAACATTAAGGAATAGTTTGTCTGAATTTTTGGCTTCAACAGAAATATTTCATTTGGTTTTTACAAACCAACTGATAGATTGGATGTGAACAATAGCCTTATGAACAAGAGAATAGGAAATTGATAACCTCATTTCTCAGCTTTGATTCATATCCAAATAACCATCATCGACATTCAACTTTTCTTTGTCTCAGTGTCCCTATCTGTTAAAAACAAATAAAATAGGATACTTCTCTTAGAGAATCAAGCTAGGTTAGCTGAGATATTTGATCTACTCAATTCCTAGGAGAAAAAGTTACACGAAATTACTTGTCATCAACTTCTACATCAGAGATTATTACAACGGCTCACAGGTTCATGTGCTTTAGTAGATTGTTGGGGGTGTCTCTGAACCCGTGGAATAATGCATTTTGTATGCATGAAAAATAAGTGTGGGAGGAAGAATCACTAGTTTTTAATAATTTCCTAATGTGATCTGTGTGTCTGAAATTTAAGGCCACTGTCCCACACAATATTATTGCCAGACATCTGAGACCAGATGCTACTTGTCTGAAATGCTATCTTTGGCAAGGAATCTGCAAAAGAACTGAAGGTCACCCGTAAGAAAGATTTTACTCCTCCAGTTTGATGGAATACACTCTTTAGCAGAGACTCCTCTCTGGAGCCTTTCTTCAAGCCTTGTTATTCTCAGAGGGTACATCTTCAAAGGGGATTGAAGTCTTTCTTTCCCGGGTCACCCTTTTACCCTTGACTTCTGGTTCAAAATGTGAAGACATTTTGATTCTATGTTTTCTTCCACCCCTTCCCTTAATTATTTCTCTACTTAAATGAAGGCCTATGTTCACACGGCATCAGACCTCCCTTTCTCTCAACGCACTTTGCATCTGAATGACATTTCAGTTTAGAATAGCGTTCAAATGCAAGAGAGGCCAAAACAAATGTACTTACCTGCGATTATCAGAGCATCACTTTAGGCTGGGCTCTTCTGGGCCTCAGAGCGGTGCTCTGAAACTTTACCACGCTATGGTGAGTCCCCAAGCTTATCAGTGACCTCTGTCTGCACCCCGATGGCCTCTTTTATAATTGACATTCCAGTCATAATTAGACACAGCTGTGTGTATGCCGCTGCCTACCCTGTAAGAAAAAGCTCATGGGAATGTCAATTTCTCCATCCTACCCCAGTGGCGTTAGTCACTGGAGGACGATGCACATGCCTATCCCAGCATCCCTTAGGAACGTAATGGGTAAAGAAACTTCTGATATGAAAAGAAGGGTTTGCTGCAATATTTGTTTTTCTCTTCTAATTTATCACTCAGCCTTGGGCCAGACAGCAGTTTAAAGAATGCAGGTTGGTGTAGAACTTTATGAAGGCTGAGAGCACGCATTACAATCACAAAATTTTCAAGGCTCACAAAGCTTGCATAATTACACTGGCTGCCGGGGCCTTCCGGCACTTTTCAGCTATAATGGCAATCTGGCTAATTTCCCACTGGCTTAATCTATAACTTCAAAGACTCCTAAAGCAGTTACGATTATTCTGTTTGCTTTTCAGGTGACCTACACCATTTGTATTGAGCGGCCAAGTTCTTGGGTTGATTAATTAGAAAGGAACTATTTTAATTTAGGATTTTTTCCCCTAAATATTGCTTCTTTCTAAAAATAATCGCTAGATGATAAAGTAGCAGAACACTGTTCATCAAGGGTCACTTTTGAAAGCTTAAGGACAGTTGAAAACCAGTTGTTATCTTTTTTTTTTAAATTGCAGGTTCTTATTTAAATACCAAATAATGCGTGTTTAGAATAGAAAACTTGGAAAATACACAAGGAACATAAGGAAGAAATACTGTCATCAAATATTCTACCACCCAGCCATAACTACTATTAATATGTTCTTGTATTCAATAATTAATTCAGTAGCTGCCTGGTAGGCTCTTAGGCATTTTGCTACCCCACTGGTTTTGTGTATCATTTAGCAATTAATTTTTAAAATATTTTTTACATATTTATACATATAATATTTATTTTCTTCATATTATTTTCCTTTCCTTTTTTTAAAAACAAAATCAGGATGATGGTGCATGTCTAGTTTTGTATCCTGCCATTTTTTTTTTGTCTCTACTTTATTCTGTGACCTTTCCCATGCTATTGCACATTCTTAAAAAAAAAAAAAAACAAAGGCCATTGCTCGAATGGCTATGTACAATCTCTTCCTATAACTTATTTCATGAATTTCCATTCTTGGGCATTTACATTATATATAAAATGAAGTGAATCTTGATTATCGTTCTCCTCTTATGTTTTAATCCTTTCCTTTCTTTGAAACTTCTCATGTATATCACCTCAAAGTTTGATTCTTTGTCTCTTTTCTGTGCTTTCCATCTATGCCTTCCTTTTTCACCAAATAGAAAAAAAAAGAGTTTAAGTACCTTCAGGGAGTTAGAGAAATATTTAAAAACAGTAAAACACTGGTGAGTTTCACTTTTGATAGGGGTGGAAGATAATAACTCAATATGGTATTTTTGTTTCTAAGCCAGAATTTCTTAATGTAATTCCATTGAAACTAGAACTGGTTTCCTGGACAGTGTGTAATGTTAAGTACATCATAGCTATTTTTTAAATGGTTTAAATTAGCAATAAAGCTATAGCATTCCAAGTCCTTATATAGAACACAAAAAATAACTGATGTGCTAGTTAAGCACTGTGTGCCTGTACTGACATCAATAAAGCATTGAGCAAATAAAAGGTAAATAAATGAGAGAAACAAGACAGATATTTGAGAAGAATTTCAAATAAGAAGCCCAAATAGGAAGAGAGAAATAGAAAATAACTATGAGAAGAGCACCGTAATAATTCTTGTAGGCAATTGATGCATGATAAAGTTAGTGGGCAAACCTTTGAAGAGTAACAGG
This sequence comes from Acinonyx jubatus, assembly GCF_027475565.1. Classification (NCBI taxonomy): domain Eukaryota; kingdom Metazoa; phylum Chordata; class Mammalia; order Carnivora; family Felidae; genus Acinonyx; species Acinonyx jubatus. The sequence continues at coordinate 127,907,967 of NC_069386.1, read as the reverse complement.
ATATTTGGCCAGTCTCAAGTTATTTCCTTCAAAATATTTATTAATTCTGGCAGTGGCAACATATGACCACAGATCAGCTTGCACTCTTGCATCCAGAAGGGGAGCTTAATTGCCCTCCCCTTGAGTGTGGACTGGATTTAGTGACTAGAATCTAATAGAGTCTGGAAAGGAGAAAGAACTACTTACTTTACCCAGCAGACAGCACTTGATCTAAGTGATCAAGATTCACATGAGAAATAAGTCAGTTGTTATTGTCATGCTCTTGCTGACACACCCTGAAAAAGGCACCTCGCTGTGGTATTCTCCCTCAAATCTTATAACCCTCATCCAATCTTGGGGAAACACGGCGTAAAGGCAAATGGAGGGACATTCTATAAAATAATTGACCTGGACTCTTCAAAACTGTTAAGACCATGGAAGACATAAGATAAATGAATAAATGGATGAATTAATGAAGGAAGGAAGGGAAAATAGATAAATAAATAAGATTCTCCAAGATCGAAGGAGATTAAAGAGGCATGACATCTAAATGCAATGTGTTATCCTAGGTAGGATCATGAACAGGAAGAAGGACATTAGTACAAAATCTGGTGAAATTAAAAATAAGCCTATAGTTTAGTTAATAAATATCATATAGTTCTCGTTTTTAAAAATTTAAGTTTATTTATTTGAGAGAGAGAGACAGAGAACAGGGGAGGGCAGAGAAAGAGAGGGAGAGAGAGAGAATCCCAAGCAAGTTCTGCATTGCCAGTGCAGAGCCCAATGCAGGGCTTGAACTCACGAACCATGAAACAGGACCTAAGCAGAAGGCAAGAGGTCGGGGCTTAACTGACTGAGCCACCCAGGCACCCCTACAATTCTCCTTTTTTAGCTTTGATAAACATACCACAGTTATGTCAAATGTTAATATTAGCCGTCGCTGGATCTGTATTATGTATTATTAAATGGACTGTCTGTATTATCGTCACAATTCTTCCGTCAATCTAAAATTATTTCAAAATAAAAAGATTCAAATGGTATTCTCATTGTTTGTTAAAACTGGTTACCAAAGCTGTCAAGTTTGTCTAAATATGGAGAGGGCTTGTTAACAATTAAATGAGGTAGAGCATATGTGAGAGCTTAGAATTATCAACATATTGTCCTACCATTTGATAGAAGAAGCAGGAGCATGGGTGCCTTCTAATCTGTTCCTGTGTGATTTAGAGATTGTTTTCTGTCTTCCTTAGTTTTGGTTTGTTTTTATATGTCAGGGAAATGTAATCACGGAGTCCCCTCAAGTAATTCATTCTAATAAGCTCTTTGATCCTGTCATATTAAAGGCCTACAAAGTCGTTCCTTACGGCTGTGTCCCGGTGGAATTACTTCAAAAGATCCAGAGCAAGAAAGGGACACATTATTTTATTTATGTATTCAGTTTTCTGTTTCATCAACGCTGTGAGTAGTATTTCCTACAAGTTTCGGCAAGTAGTTCTTTGAGAGTGGAACTGCAGAATTCAGGACACAGATAAGAAAGTAAACATGACAATCATTCAGAACCTTCATGTGGTGCCTTACAAAGGTAGCAGAGCTTTCTATAAACTACGAAGATTCTACTGGACCTTCCTAGGTAGAAAAAAAATGTTAGAGGAGACCACTTCTGCCTAGCAATTAAAATTTTCCTTGACTGTGTGGAGCATTAAATTGACTTATTCATCCTCAGATCTCTCTCTGTAGAATGGACACGAAATGTAGAATGTGGCTTACCTATCTGAATGACAAATCATGAAGAAGACATATTTTCAGTTGGAAATTGAGGAAAATACCCTTGACCCTTAAACAGATGTTAGGAGCTCTGACCCTCTGTGCAGTCAAGACTCCATGTATACCATTGGCTACTAATAGCTTACTATTGACTGGAAGCCTTACCACGAACATAAATAGTTAACACATATTTTGTATGTTATATTATTATATATTGTATTCTTATAATAAAATAAGACAGATAAAAGAAAATATTGTTAAGAAACCATAAGGAAGAGAAAATCCATTTTCAGTGCTGTAATCTCTCTAGGAAAACCAATTCACATTTAAGTGGATCCATGAAGCTTAAATTTGCACTATGCTTGTAAATCTGTAGTATCTTTCAATTAATTGTGTTTTTTGGTCCAGAAGAGGGAATTCAATAGCTTCTAACTGTAGGAAAGTATCACTGATAAGTGTTTAGAACCTTGACAAGACTTATTTTACATATTTGTTTATTATGTTGTTTACAAGTATTATTTTTATATGTTAACTTTTGAAACAAGAATTTTTGAAACAAGTCATTATTGAGGGGATGCCTGGGAAGCTCAGTCAGCTCAGCATCAAGCCCCAAGTCACGCTGTCAGCACAGAGCCTGCTTGGGATTCTCTCTCCTTCTCTCTCTCTCTCTCTCTGCCCCTCCCTCCCCTGAACTAAATAAATAAACTTTAAAAAATATCATTGAGAGCAAATGTCATCATCCTGGTTTTGCCCTGTATTAGATACAGGTCCTTGGGGAATTTACATAACCTCTTCAAGTCTCAGTTTTATCATCTGGAAAGCAACAATAATATAATTTTTAATTTGAAAGAGTTACTGGAGTAAAATGTATAAATGGTCGAAAGGTGCTCAGTAAATATCAGTGTTAAAAGTATTCCTTAGGTATTAACTATTTTTATGATTTTTGTATTATCTTAATGATTATTTATTTTGAGAAAGAGGGGAAGAGCTAGCAAATAGAGGAGGGGCTGAGAGAGAATCCCAAGCAGGCTCCACACTGTCAGTGCAGAGCCTAATGCAGGGCTCAAACTCACCAATTATGAGATCATGACCTGAGCCAAAATCAAGGATTGGATGCTTAACCAACTGAGCCACACAGGCACCCCAACTACAAACTATTTTTAGATATATTTTTTATAAATTAAAATGTAAAAACAATAATTTATAGTTCTATAATGGAACACAAGTTTTTTTCTCTTACAATATATATAATTTAAATTTGAGTTAACATACAATGCAATATTGGTTTCAGGAATAGAATTCAGTGATTCATCACTTACATTCAATACCCAGCGCTTATCACAACAAGTGCACCTCTTAATACCCACCACCCATTTAGCTGGTCTCCCACCCTTCTCCCTCCATCAACCTTCAGTTTTTTCTGTTTTAAGAGTCTTTTGTGGTTTGTTTCCTTCTCTCCTCTTCCCCCTCTTCCATCTCATTATGTCCATCTGTTTTGTTTCTTAAATTCCACATATGAGTGAAATCATATGGTAGTTTTCTTTCTCTGATGGACTTATTTCACTTAGCATAGTACATTCTGCATCCATGCACATCATTGCGAATGACACGATTTAATTTTTTTTTGATAGCTGAGTAATATTCCAGTGGATGTTTGGGCTCTCCCCATAGTTTGGCTCTTGTTGATAATGTTGATAATGCTGCTATAACAACTGGAGTGCATGTACTCTTTCGAATCTGTAAATTTGTATCCTTTGGGTAAATACCTAATAGTGTAATTGCTGTGTCATAGGGCAGTTCTACTTTTAGTTTTTTTGTTTTTGTTTTTTTTTAATTTTTTTAACGTTTATTTATTTTTGAGACAGAGAGAGACAGAGCATGAATGGGGGAGGGTCAGAGAGAGGGAGATACAGAATTTGAAACAGGCTCCAGGCTCCGAGGTGTCAGCACAGAGCCCGACGCGGGGCTCAAACTCAGGGACCGCGAGATCATGACCTGAGCCGAAGTCGGCTGCTTAACTGACTGAGCCACCCAGGTGCCCCCTATTTTTAGTTTTTTGAGGAAGTTTCATACTGTTTTCCAGAGTGACTGCACCAATTTATATTCCCTTCAGCAGCGCCAGAGGATTCCCTTTTCTCCATATCCTCACCAACAATTGTTTCTTGCGTTGTTAATTTTAGCCATTCTGACAGCTGAGGTGGCACCTCATTGTGGTTTTGATTTGTATTTGCATGGTGATGAGCGATGTTGGGCATCTTTTCATGTGTCTGCTAGCCATCAGATGTCTTCTTTGGAAAAGTATCTATCCATTGTCTTCTGCCCATTTCTTAACTAGGTCGTTTGTTTTTTGGATGTTGAATTTGCTAATTGCTTCACAGATTTGGGATACTAACCTTTTATCAGATATGTTGTTTGCAATTATCTTCTCCCACTCTCTAGGCTTCCTTTTAGTTTTGTTGATTGTTTCTTTCACTGTGCAGAAGCTCTTTCTCTTGATGAAGTCCTAATAGTTCATTTCTGGTTTTGTTTCCCTTGACTTAGATAATGTGTCTAGCAAGTTGCTGTGGCCGAGGTCAAAGAGGTTGCTGCCTGTGTTCTCCTCTAGGATTTTGATGGTTTCCTATATCATATTTACGTCCTTCATCCATTTTGAATTTATTTTTGTGTAGTGTGTAAGAAAGTGGTCCAGTTTCACTCTTTTGCATGTTGCTGTCCAGGTTTCCTAACACCGTTTGTTGAAGAGACTCTTTTCCATTGGATATTCTTTCTTGCTTTGTCAAAGATTAGTTGGCCATATAATTGTGGGTCCACTTCTAGGTTTTCTATTCCGTTCCATTGATCTTGGAGTCTGTTTTTGTGCCAGTACCATGCTGTCTTAATGACTACAGCTCTGTAATATAGCTTGAAATCTGGAATTGTGACGCCTCCAGTTTTGTTTTCCTGTTTCCAGATTGCTTTAGCTATTTGGGGTCTTTTGTGATTCCATACAAATTTTAGGATTGTTTTTTCTAGCTCTGCAAAAGATGCTGGTGGTATTTTGAGAGGGATTGCATTAAATGTGTATGTTGCTTTGGGTAGTATAGGCATTTTAACAATATTTATTCTTCCAATCCATGAGCATGGAATAGTTTTCCATTTCTTTGTGTTCTTCAATTCCTTTCATAAGGGTTCTATATGTTCAGAATACAGATCTTTTACCTCTTTAGTTAGGTTTATTTCTTGGTATCTTATTGTTTTGGGTGTGTTGTTTTTGGTGTATTGTTTCGGTATCTTATTGTTTTGGCAAATTGGATCAATTCCTTGGTTTCTTTTTTCTGTTGCTTCATTTTTTGTGTATAGAAATACAACAGATTTCTGCACATTGATTTTGTAGCCTGTGACTTTGCTTCATTCCTGTATTGTTTCTAGCAATTTTGGGGTGGAGTCTTGAGTTTTCTACATAAACTATCATGTCATCTGCAAATATTGAAAGTTCGACCTCTTCCTTGCTGAGTTGGATGCATTTGATTTCTTTTGGTTGTCTGATTGGTGAGGCTAAGACTTCCAGTACATGTTAAATAGTAATGGTAACAGTGGACATCCTTGTCTTGTTCTTGACCATGGAGGAAAGGCTCTCAGGTTTTCCCCATTTAAGGTGATATTAGCTATGCGTCTTTTATATATGGCCCTTATGATGTTGAGGTATGCAGAACAGAATTTTTAAAGAGCAGAGCATTAGAAGGAAATTCTTGGCTTAAGTATTTAATGATATCAGCAAATATACATAAATGCTCTAGAGTGAGGTTTGATTCCAACTATCATTAGATGGATACACTTCAATTTTATGTTTTACAACAGAGCAAACAGTTCCTCTCTCTGAATGAGACCTTCAGTTTTGAAGACAGAGCCAATTGGTATCATATAGTGCTCTATCTCTTCTTTGAGAAAGTTGCTAAAACTTTCGACATGCTAGTTCATATCTGGAAAACAGGCATGCAAACATCCACCTTGGGATATTGCTCTAGTATTTAACAAAAGTAAACTATGAGAAGCAAGTAGTAATAATGCATGTCTCATTGTAGACAATCAACAGCTGTTTGTTCTCCTGTATCCACTCTTATTTATAGAGTGGCTGTTTAGTTAAAGTATTTTAGCATCCATATTCTGGATAAATCCCTGGGTCTATTCCCCCAGGTCAAAGACAAAGTCTGTGCAACCTCAGGCCACACTTAGGCAGGCATATGGTCAGTGCTTATTAAATATTTTAGTAAATGGGTGGCTCAGTCAGTTAAGTGTCCGACTTCGGCTCAGGTCATGATCTCACGGTTCATGAGTTTGAGCCCCGCATCGGGCTCTGTGCTGACAGCTCAGAGCCTGGAGCCTGCTTTGGATTCTGTGTTTCCCTCTCTCTGTTCTTTCCCCACTCGTGCTCTCTCTCTCCTTCAAAAATAAATCAACACTGAAAAATTTTTTAAAAATTTAGTAAATAAAGGAGGTGGGGAGGTATAATAGTAAAAGCATTAAGTAGTATCAAAATATGGAATCAAAGCTGAATATATTGTTTGCTAAGCAAGGGATAGCTATAGTTGTCAGGCATAATATCTCTGAATAAAGAAACAAAGAACTAAATAAGAAATTGATCTTATATCAGGTTTGGGGAAGTATGGAGTTCAGGGATCTGCAAGAATTTAGAAGCAAGGATGTTTAAAGATGGGCTAACCTCTCAGATGCTTACAAACCTGGTCCCTGGAGCCAAACAGTTGCTGATTGGCTGAGAAGTCGGGTTAATGAAGACAAATTGTTACTGAAAGATTGAGATGGGTTTAAAATGGCTCTGATGAAGGCGTAAGAACATGACTCTCCTTGAACCTGGAGGATACGAACATTTTTCCTTGATGATCTAACTCTTTATGGTTAGAAAAATCTTTAAATACATTTTTTCACCAATTTCCTCCTGAAAGCGTCATATGATTTAGCCACATAAACTGAGACAACCCTCCCTGCAAGGATAACCATACTGTGTACATGTTGGGCATCATGCCTACCACTATTTCTCCATTTGGTAAACTGCCACTCATTCTTCAGGTCTTGGTTCAAATGTCATGGTATTTGTGAAGCTTTCCCTAAGCTACATATGCTTGCTAAGTGGAGTACTTTCTGCCTCCCTCACCAATGCCTAGATAATGTCAATACCTTCCTCTGAGTTCTCATAGAAACTTGGAACAGTTCTAAACAAGCACCACTCATTGCATATTGTAATTATGCGTAGATGTGCATGTCTCCTTCACTACATTTCAAACACCTTCAGAATCGGCTCTCTTCATGCCCTTTAAAAAAAAATTAAATCTTTATTTGTTTTTGAGAGAGAGAGACAGAGTGCAAGCAGGGAAGGAACAGAGAGAGAAGGAGACACAGAATCTGAAGCAAGCTTCAGGTTCTGAGCTGTCAGCACAGAGCCCAACATGGGGCTCGGACCACAAACCGTGAGATCATGACCTGAGCCGGAGTCGGACGCTTAACTGAATGAGCCACCCAGGGGCCCCATAATATAATTTCAATGCCTGGCTTAGTGTCTCTTGGAAGATGCTCAATAGATATCTGCTACTTGCATGAGTAATAAATTTATCTTTTCATTTCTGGGGAAAAATTAGCTACTTATTTGCATTTTCATTTGTCAGTGAGGGAAGGAAGACATTAAATAATTTGTTCAAGTTTACACTCTACAAGTAGTAGAACTGACAAACCCAGACTACAGGTCCCATTACCTTCCCCTATTTATTCCATATAAAGTAGATTCATACGGATCTTGTCTGGATAGAAGAGTCAGGGCACTCAGTATGAATCTGTTTCACAAACTGAAGAACATGCACAAAGTTGTGGAATCTACATTCATAATAACAGACACTTAAAATACTTATGATGTTCCAAGTACTGTTCCAAACATTCTATTCATTTCAATGTTTATGATCTTTAATACAAACTTAGGAAGTCGGTGCCATGTTAGATCCATATTACACATGATTAAACCGAATCACCAAGAAGTTAGGTAGTTTGCTTTGGATCACACAGTGTGTGATCTCAGATCACGATTTGAATCTCGGCAGCAAGGATCCAGTCTTTTCTCCCTATCACCTGACACTTCTCATTTAATCATTTACCTCCTTTCTTCTCCTTTTCTTCCCTTCCCTTCCCATCCTTTCCTTTCTTTTCAATTCCTTCCTTTTCTCTTCACTTATTTTTCATTCCTTTCCTTCTTCTTTTCCTTTTTCCCTTTCTATAGTCAAGAAGTAAAACCAAAAAAATAAAAAAAAACTTCTTCCATTTTTTTATGCACTTTTTCAACTGAACAACTTAATCCATGCTGATGCAAATCCACATGAAATATTCAAGGTAAATAAAGTCATTTCTTGCTGACATATTCTCCAGAGATGGAGGTAGGGCATAGTCCATGTTAGTGAGTTGCCTTGATTTCCTATCCATACCCATTTTTACTGGATCAAATGCCTTGACCAGTCAACCTGTACTCTTAACCCCTATGGGGAAGTGGGAAACTAAATTTATATTTTCTATTTCAATATCTGAAGGCAGAGTCCTTTCTGTCACATGATCTTCAGAGCAAAAAATATCAGGAAATTCTTAATCTAGTTTGTCTCCATGGCTTACAAGCAGCTGTCGTTATAAATAAAGGCTAGTGTCACTTTCATCAAACCTGAAATTTAACACTCGTTTTGCCACTCAATGAGGGATTTCCTCTAACACACTTACCACGTAAATCTCCTGTTCTCCAGTGGTTTCACTTTGGTATTATACTGCTATAAAAGCCTCTTTGGTGACAAAGACTTAACAATATAAAAGAGTAATAATGAACCTTGAAAATAAGTCTGAAATTTCCAAACACAGGATTGTTTTTCATAAAATTTGCCATTTTCCTCTCCCAAGCCAAAATTATGACTCAGAAATCAGATACCTAGATCAAGTTGAAATCTGGAATGGGAAAATCATATAAAGTTGACAGTTTCACTCCTAAAATTTATTTCAAGTTCTTGGTTAATCAGGGGAACTTTTCTGAAGACATAATTTATAAAATAATAAATAAAAATAAAGTATAATAGCTTTTATGATAAGTTTTTCCAACCAGTGTGCAGCTAAAAAAGACATGTAATTACAATTCAGTAATGGAAAACTTCTCGTGTCTGATATGTTTAAAAAAATCTGAGAAATAGATTTGTGTAAGATGAACCGTATAATAGTGTAAAAGAGCATTAAAAACTTTTGACATATGATCATTCTTGAATTTTTACCTCACTCACCCAATTTTAACTGCAGATTCAATTACTCTATACATACATAGACTGTGTATGCCATGAGTCAGAGACAGAGGAAACACTACGTAAAAGTCTTCTAATGCTATCCACACTCTGAGCCTTACATTTTAGTTCCAAGAGATGTTTTAGAAGTTTATCTAGTCTACCTCTCATGTCTTGAGTCAAGACTTAACTTCATATGTGAAAGAAATTAATTTTTATATGAGAATCTGAAATCACAGGCACTACAGTCAAGCTTGTGTCTTCATAAGCCATGGATATTCAAGACTACAGAAGACCATGGATCGGTCACATTTTTTTTGTTGTTGTAAGTCACAGAAACTGAGTCTTGATTTTTCAGATAACCGAGGACTGTATTGGGAATTTCAGATACACTGGTTTGATAAGATGCTAGAAAGGTAAACTTGGTGAAAGTAAAAGAACCAAGATTTTCCACTAGAAGTAAAGGAGTGAGAATAATAGCCACGGTCTCCTCCTACTGGCTTTTCTTCTGCTCATTCAGGATTCATTGTCGGAGAGGATGTGTGATTGGCTAAGTCCAAGTAGGAATGGAATGAGTTGACCTATAGAGCTTTGGGAGTGGGATGAAGGACCTACCACATCCACAACATTCATAATAAGGAATTATGCCTCCAGGGAGAACAAAGTGAAATAAGAAAGTTGGGATGGAGATTGAATGAGAAGAATGACCATCCAAAAGTGACTAACATCCAATATGATGTGGGACGTGTGTGTGTGTGTGCGTGTGTATGTGCATATGTGTGATGGCTTTCTCTATTGACAAGAATAATATATGAATGCTTATATAAAATAACTACTCCATATAAATGCTGAACTTCAATACCCAATCCCTAAAGATTTGAAGGCATCAAGATGCCAGGTAAAGTGTGTGTGTAGAGCCGAGAGACTGAGATTGGAGTCCTGAACATGGCATTTTTAGCCTATGATACAAAGCATGTGATTTTGCTTCTTGATCACTAGTCACTTTAGTGAAAAAATGGAATTTATGTAAAACTGAAAATGTAGAATGTGGTGAGATGAGAATATTCTGTGTAAAAGCCATTTCTAAAATACGGAACACCACACATAAAGTTAATTCCTCATTATTCACATTCCTTGGGTCCAACTAGGGAGGCTGAATCCTTTTTCCCCCTTCCTTTTAAGAACAGATTTTCTGTGCTTGCTTATTTCACACCAGAAGGATTCCTCAACAGGCCTCTAAAGACTATGAAATGTTTTCCTTTGGCTGAGAGAGATGTGTCAGTCAAACTGAAGAAGCAGTCACAAAATCTCTCTCTCTCTCTCTCTCTCTCTTTTTTTTTTTTTTTTTTTTTTAGTGGAAACAATGATTGTAACTGGTGAAGAAAGTTGGACTCACAAGTTTCGCTGTAAGGAAAGGTGTGGCTTGCTCATTTTTATTTATGCCTATAAAAGGCCTTCTTGTTTTGTCCTTCATGTGACTTTTCCCAATTAGTTTGGATATATTTTATACTGCCCTGTGAGGAATTTTATAAATTGTTTATTATTTCTCTTTTCCAAAAAAAGAGTTTATACATCCCAGATTTTCTCCCCTTCCATGTGGCCCTTATTAGTCTTCCCTGGGGGCTTTTTTACCCCCTGCCCTCCTACTTGAGGCTTAGCTGGGATGGTTCTTGCAGTCATAATTGAAAATTAATGATGAGAAGCAGCCCCAAACCACACCATTCCCTTTCCCCCTCCTCAGTCCAAGAAGTGTACAATGCAGATTTTATTTCAGGGACTGCAAGGTGATTAATAGTCATAGGGCCCTGACACTGGCTTCAGATAAGTGGGGTAGTCTGGCAGGAACACAAATATGTGGACACCATTCCCATTAATCTCTGAACACCACATGGAAAGGAAAAAAAGTCTTTGCAAGGCCTCTATAAAGGGAGTTATTATTATCAGGCCAAATTTTCTATAAAGAAAGGCTAATTTGTAGCCTCTGTGAACCTACCCAGGAGCAAAGGAATTTCTACTCGCTACTTATATGGAGTCTTTTGTACAAATGAGAAGATGTAAATGGAGCGAGAGGGTGAATAGTTAGAAAAAAAAAAGTATGAGGAAACTGACAATAAAATCTATGGAGTCATTCCTACTGGTCTGTGAGCACCATGAGACTGGCCAGGAGCCATGATTTTGTCACGGCTTCAGCTGAAGTACCCAGATGGCCCTCCATGTTTGTGGAGCGAATGGAAGAAGCTGGCATTTTTCAGGATGCAATGTCCATGTTTGACAACTGATGACTGAAAAAGAATGTGAAAATGATAACATATTTCTGCAATTGTTGATATTATGATGTTTATATGAGTGGTAGTGCCATGGGCATCTTTACTAAGAGTTATATTATGATCTTTGTAATACTATCAAGCAATGCCACATTCTCCCACCTGGAAAATTTTAAATGGATCCTGTTTCAGACTGGCTCATAATCCCCTTTCTGAATAAAGCCTGTTACTTCTTACCACTGGTGTCCCTGCATGGAGCACACACTTCATTGACTCTATCTATGGATGTTGCAATTATGCGTTTAGAAATTTTCTCCTTGATCAGCCTGTGAACTCCTCGAGGTAGAGGTCACAGCATGCATTCTGTTATCTCTGGCATTTCATCTAAGGGGTGTTCAGTGAAGGTTTCTTTGAATTAGAGACATTATTCATATGTGATAAAGTACCTTGAGCCCAGTTTTGCTTCTCCCTTTGACGTGGTCACCCGTATGTGAAAAACAATTATTAAAAATATAGCGATTGCAAGCTTTTGTTCCAGATGGGACATCCTTATTCTTTTGATAAGAGACGGATGGGGAGGTATATAAATGTTGACTTTCCTTTTCCTCCTTATCTAGACATGACACCTTCTCCCCGTCAAAGACTAGGGACTTTGCTGAGTTGGAGATAGCACAAAATATTCCTTTTTTAAACACTGATAGTTCATTTCAGTGTTTTACCAACACTTAGTACTATCAGACTTTTGCATTTTTGCTTATCTGTAATATCATAAAGGTTTTAAAATGGAGTTCCCTGATCATTGAGATTTAGTGTACTTATTTATTTTTAAATGCTTATTTATTTATTTTGAGAGAGAGAGAAAGAGAGAGCATGCACATACAAGTTGGGGAGGGGTGGAAAGAAAGAATCCCGAATCCCAAGCAGGCTCAATGCCATCAGTGCAGAGCCTGACATGGGGCTCAAGCTCAAAAACCATGATATCATGACGTGAGCTGAAATCAGGAGTTGGACGCTTAACTGACGGAGCCACCCAGGTAGCACAATGTTTTCTTTTTCATTCATGAGTTTTCAAATGTGTCTTGCCCAATTTTCAAATATTGATATGTCGGACTCCAACTTTCCAAATTTCCGTTATTGGTTTACTTACGTATCCTCTTCTGATATTTGTTATCTGTGTGGAGTGAGCCATGCTTCTTATCATAACTCCTCTAAAAGTAATGTTCCCCTTTTCTCTGGCTTTTTGAAATATTTTTTCATTGCTCTTTGTTTTTAGCAGTTTGCGTTGTAATCAACTTACTAGTACACTGTGGTTTAATTTAAAATTCCTTTATTGATAGGTATACAGGTTTTGTGTCTCACTCTGTTTGCTATCACTTCAATAAATACTAGCCATTTATGTAGCTTTCTCTATTTTTTTTTACCAATTTATCCCTGGAAAAGATTTCTTGGGCTGATATTTCTTGATCTTAAGTTAAATGCACTTCTGTTTGGGGAAGATATAGCCAAATTTCCCCTCATGTAAGTTTTGTTATTTTCCATTCATATCACCAATATAAAAGAGTGTCAATTTCCCATAGCCTCACTGACAAATATGTCACCAAATTTTGATTTTTTTTTATCTTACTGACAGGAAATTTTATCTTGGTTTCACCATTGTTATAAATCAAGTGCCTATAAGTGTGATCTGTATGCACACGATTTTCCTCTCTTAATAACTGATAGTGTAAGTCTTGTGTTTATTTTTATTTGTTGACATTTTCTTAGCTTGGTCCTTTAAAACTCCACTTAAATTGTGAATCACTGCTAACATTTATATATGTACACACACACAAACACACACACACACAAACACACACACGTATTTGCACACAGTTTCAATTTTGAATGAAATTTCATATGAGCTCAACTTTGGGAAAATTGACATGGTTAGAATATTGACTTCTTCAATTTTAGATTGTGATGTATGTCTTTGTTTCTTCATGTTTTCCTTCAGTTTCTTCAATGTTTGTAGTTTTCAGCTGAGAGGTCTTATGTTTATTTATACGGTCCTAAATCTGGGGAGTGTTACATATTAATTTTAGTATTTGGGGTATTTTCTTTGGTATTTTCTGCATATACAAATGTAGTATAGGCAAAAAATGACTATTGAGTTCATTCTTTGCATTTATACCATTTTTACTTTTATTCTTGTCTGTTACATTGAATAGTTTTATTTATTTTTTTTTAATTTTTTTAACGTTTATTTATTCTTGAGAGACAGAGAGACACAGAGCGTGAGCAGGGGAGGGAGGGGCAGAGAGCGGGGGAGACACAGAATCGGAAGCAGGCTCCAGGCTCTGAGCTGTCAGCACAGAGCCCGACGCGGGGCTCGAACTCACAAACTGCAAGGTCATGACCTGAGCCAAAGTCAGAGGCTTAACCGACTGAGCCACCCTGGTGCCCCTAGAATAGTTTTAAAGGTCACTCAGTTTATTCAGAAATCATAGGGAATGATTTAATATTTCAATATTAATGTCTGTGTTTTCTATTAAATAGGTAAGAGCCTTCTATTTCTAGTCTGCTGCAAATATTTGTATCAGAATGTGTTTAATTTTGTCAAATGCTATTTTCAACATCTTTTTTTAGATTATCTGTTTTTTCTACTTTTTTTCTGTTATTCTTATAACTTTAACATATTTTTTAATGTTATACCAGTCATTAATTACAGAAATAAGTTGAATTCAATTATGGCATATAACTTATTTTATGTACTGCTTGATTTGATTTGCTGTAAAAACTGTTTATTTCTATTTTCTTGAGAAAGCTTATTCAGTAATTTTCTTGTCTCTGTCATATTTTGGTACGAAGTTTAGGTTGGCTTCAAAAAAATGAGTTGCAATGTATTCCATCCTTTTTAAATCTCTGGAATTTTTGCTGTAAGATTTTTTTCTTCTTCCCAATTTTAGATGAATACACAATTGAAACAATGTGTATTGTTTTCATAATATGTTCCTATCATTAATACCTTTAAAGTCCATAGTGAAGTTTCCTGTTTTTTTCTTTAAAACTTTTTAAAAAAATTTTTATTTATTTTTCAGAGAGAGAGACAGAGTGTGAGCGGGGGAGGGGCAGAGAGAGGGAGACACAGAATCCCAAGCAGGCTCCAGGCTCTGAACTCTCAGCACAGAGCCAGACGTGGGCCTTGAACTCACAGAGCTGTGAGATCATGAACTGAACTGAAGTCAGACGCTTAACCGACTGAGCCACCCAGGTACCCCAATTTTTTTAAAATTTATATACATACCTTCTGAAATCTTTAATTTGTATCTTCTCTCTTTGGTTCTTAATTATTCTTGTTAGAGATCTCTCATGTTTATTAGTCTTTTCAAAGATTTTTTGCTTTCTTGTTTGTTTTACTGAATCTATCATAACAAATATAAAGTAATATATAAGAAAATAAATTGTCTTCTTTGTAATGTTTTTCAGATTTTAAAAATTTTAGTTTTATTCCAGCTTCTTGAGTTAAAGCTCAATTCAATGATTTTTCAGCTTTCGTGTTTTCTAATATATTCATTTATGACTGGTTATTTACCTGTAAGCATCATGTTTGTTTCATCTCACAAATTGGATATATCATTTTAAAATTTCTAATTTCCACTGCGATTTCCTGTTCTACCAATGACTATTTAAAAGGTACATACCCTGGGGCACCTGGGTGGTTCAGTCAGTTGAGTCTCTGACTCTTGATTTCAGCTCAGGTCATGATCTAGAAGTTCGCAGTTCTTGAGTTCGATTCCCATGTTAGGCTCTATGCTGACCGTGTGGAAACTGCTTGCAATTCTCTCCCTCTCTCGCTGCCCTTCTGTTCACACACACACACACACACACACACACACACACACTCTCTCTCTCTCTCTCTCTTTCTCAAAATAAATAAACTTAAAAAAATGTACACACCTTAGCTTCCAAACATTGTGTTATTTTCTAGTTATCCTTATTTGATCTTATTTTTGGTTTAGCTTTGTTCTGACAATAGAACATGTTCTAAATTATTTTATTTCTTTAAAGTGCACAGAGGCATATTTTTGTCCCAGAATATGGTCAATTTTGACACACAGTCTGTGTGAACTTGTAAAGAATGTATATTCTGTCATTGTTTGGTGTATTAATTTTATCAGTGAAGAAAATACATTGATTATGCAACTTATTGATATTCATACAGATTAATTTGTCTTCTTGGTCTATCAACTATTGAGAGGGATTGCTGTTCTTCCTCTATGATTGTAATTTGTCATTTTTTTGCTTTTAGTTCTGTCAGTTATTCCTTGACACAGGTTATGCTATGTAATTAGAAGTGCATAAATTGAGAACAGTTATGTCTTCCTGGATAACTGACCTTTACATCATGAAATAAGCTCCTTATTTTTTAGTAATGATTCTTATTTTTAAGTCTCTTTTTTATATTTATTTATATTTGTATACATTTTCACATGGGTACATATATTCATATACATATGAGCCTATGTTGATATATTTGTGTAATTACATATATATGGGTATGTTATATGTATATAATATTCTAGATCAGTATTTATTTGATGTTTGTTACCATCTTTTTGCCTTTAACTATTATTTACCTTATAAGAAACACTGAAAGAGGTGTTTCTTATAGGAAGTATAAATACACACATATATGATGATTTTTTATTTCACTCTGACAATCTCTATTTTAATTGGATTATTTAGCCTACATGTAGTGTGTTTAAATAGCTATGTTTTTACTATTTACTTTTAATTTTTTTCTACCTATTTCATTTTCCTCACAACTTTCTTTTTTTAATATAATTTATCATCAAATTGGCTTCCATACAACACCCAGTGCTCATCCCAAGTGCCCTCCTCAATGCCCATCACCCACTTTCCCCTCTCCCCCACCCCCTATCAACCCTCAGTTTGTTCTCTTTATCTAAGGGTCTCTTATGGTTTGCTTCCCTCCCTCTCTGTTTGTAACTGTTTTTTTCCCCTTCCCCTCCCCCATGGTCTTCTGTTAAGTTTCTCAAGACCCACATATATTGGACCTAATTTATACACTCTTTTACTGGTCTTTGTTTATCTTAACACAATCTGCATCCTTGATTTCACACATTTTCTTCATTATGCCAGATGATGCTAGGACCTAAGAGAATTTCCTTATCGTCCCGTGATCCTATTTTCTGTGATATTGTTGTGATGCATTGTAATATTTTTATAGCCCCATAATCATTACATTTTCTATTTCTTCCTCATTTTCCATGTTTCTCTATTATTTTCCTTCCACCTGAAGAACTTACTTCAATATGGCTTTTAGTATGCACATGCCTTTTTCTGTCTGGCTGCTTTTGGGGTTTTCTGGTTTCCAGAAATGTTGCTATGATGTTCCTATATGCATATCCACAGATTTTCTTTTTATTCATCCCACATCTTCTTAATGTGTTAATATCACACATCAGTTTCGGAAAAATCTTAAACATTGCCTCCTCTACTATATTGCTTCTCCCTGATTCACTTTGTTTTTAATTCCAGGGCACCAAGGACCCTAGACCTTTCACCATGTTTGTTTGCATGTGTTTCTCACACTCTCATCCGTGTTCTTTGATCTTACAATGTCTATGAATCTGCTTGCATGTTTTCTACTCAACTATCATCTCTAACTAATTATCTTTTCTATTTTTGTTCTGTATGCTGTTAAACCCTACTATTAGATTGTACTTTAATTCTAGATATTCCATTTCATTTATTTTTTTAAAAAGATTTCTGACTGGTGAATTCTCTTTTTATTTATTTTCTCAAATGTTTTAACCACAGTTCTTTCAATACCTATATTTGATATCTAGAACTACTCAGATACGTGTCGATTTGCTTCTACTTCCATTTTCACTTGACCCTTTGTGTATGTGAGAATATGAGTATATATATACATATGTACATACACACACATACATATGTATATATATATATATGTATGTGTGTGTGTGTGTGTGTGTATATGTATATATATATATATACTTGAAATATATACGTATAATTGAAAGCAGGACATGAGATATTGGGCAAGAACATTATGCAGACTTCAGGTGCTATTATTTTCCCTAGAGTTTCAGCATACCAGCTACCAGGCACATAAAGTGATAGCAGATGACCTTAATCCACTCAGGGCCTGAATTGACTCTAAGGCAGTTTGTGGTTTTTGCAAAACCTCCTTTACTTCTGGTGCATACAGAGTCTTAAAGTATAGCTCTTTGGGGTTCCTTACTCAAAGCCTTGGATCTTTTTTTTTTTATTTTTTTAATGTTTATTTATTTTTGAGAGAGAGACAGAGACAGAGAATGAGCAGGGAAGGAGCAGAGAGAGAGGGAGACACAGAATCTGAGGCAGGCTCGAACCCCTGGACGGCGAGATAATGACCCGAGCCTAAGTCGGAGGCTCAACCGACTGAGCCACCCAGGTGTCCCAAAGCCTTGGATCTTATACTTTGATTTTTTTGTTTGTTTCTCCTTAGCACCATGAGACAGCCAAGAAGGCACCTTTGTCTTTTCTTGACTACAGTTGGAAAACCTCTAGTGTTTAGCTTTTAAGTAGAGTGCTTGCTTATTGATTAAGATATATACTTTATCATGTTAATGAGGTGTCAATTAAGTTTTATTTTATTAAGTGTGTTTTTATAGTTATGTGTGCTGATATTTGGCAAATGCCTTCTCTGCATCTATGAACATAATCACATATTTTTTCTTTTAATATTTATATGGTCTTATTTATGACTGTATTTATGGCCTTTCTAACACCGAATAACACTTGCATTACTGAAATTAACCACAGTTGTTTATCTTGTATCATTTTTAACGTGCTATTAGATTTTATTTGCTGGTGTTATATCAGGGAATTTTGCATTGATATTTACAAATAAAATGTACATATGCTATATCAAATTCATACAATGTTTAAGGTAAATATGTAAGGTAAATTCATGTTATAAAGCAAAATTAGAGGCTGTCCTTCTTTTCAATGCTGTGGAATACTTTATGTAGTGTTAAGATTACCGGACTCTTCAAAAACTTGGTAAAATTCCTAGATGAAGTCAACTGGGAGTTATGCTTTGTGGTAGGGGGCTCTTTAACTATTTTCTGCATTTCTTTCAGGGTAATTAACCTGCTTATATTCTCCGTATATTGAATTGGGTTTTGTCAAGTTTTTTGAGAAAATGATCTATCTGATCTAGGTGTAAATTTGTCCTTTGGGATCATGATAGAGTTTGCAAAAAAAACCACTAAATTTGGCATTTATTTATGAGTTCTAGTGTGTGCCAGTTTTCTAACTCATTTATTTCTGCTTTTATCTTTATGGAGCTATCAGCCTTCTTTTCATTTACTTTGTCATTCTTTTCTTAGCTTTCTAAGTTGGATAGTTCATTAATTTTTGTCTCATTTGTATTTATACAAGTATTCAATACTATAATTTTTTTACCAACAACTGTTTTAACTATATGCCACAAATTCTTTCATACCCTATTTTTATAAACCTTATATTCAGGTAATTCTAAAGTCCCTTTATATTTACCCTTTGACTTAAGAGTTTTTAATATCATGGGAGTTTATTTTTATTTCAATATGAAAAAGCATTTCCTATTGATTTTTTATTGATTTCTCTTTTTTCTCATTGTGAACAAAGCATGTTATTTTTTATTGTAGTATAATTAGCATATAGTGTTATATTAGTTTCATGTGTGCAATATAATGACTCAACAATTCTATATATTATTCAGTCCTCATCAGGATTAAGTGTACTCTTGATCTCCTTCACCTATATATATATATATATATATCATATATCATATATCATATATCATATATATATATATATATGATATCTTATTTATCCCTTCATCTAAAAGTACACACATGGATTGTTTCCACATCTTGGCTATTGTAAGAATGCTATGATAAACATAGGGGTGCATATATCTTTTCCAATTAGAGTTTCTTTTTTCTTTGGGTAAATACCCAATATTGGATTATACTGGATTAAATGGTAATTTTATTTTTAGTGTTTTGAGGAACCTCTACGTTGTTTTCCATAGTAGCTGGACCATTTTGCATTACCACCAAGAGTGCAAGAGAATTCCTTTTTCTCTACACCCTCACCAACACTCGTTATGTCTTGTGTTTCTGACTTTAGCCATCCTGACAGGTGTAAAGTGATATCTCATTGTGGTTTTGATTTGTAGTTCCCTGATGTTGAGCGATGTTGAGCATCTTTTCATGCATGTGTTTGCCATCTGTATCTCTTCTTTGGAAGAAAAATGTCTACTCAGGATCTCTGCTCATTTTAACTGGATTATTTGGTTTCTTTTTGGCATTGAGTTCCATAAGTGCTTTATATATTTTGGATACTAACCCCTTATTGGATCATTTGCAAATATCTTCTCCCACTCAGTAGGTTGCTTTGCCATTTGTTGATGTTTTCTTCTCTGTACAATTTTTAAAATTTTGATGTAGTCTTAATAAATTTTGCTTTTGTACCCCTTACCTGAGGAGACCTATCTAGAAAAATGTTTCAACAGCTGATGTCAAAGAAATTACCTCCTATGTTTTCTTCTGGAATTTTTTCAGGTTTCATATTTAGGTCTTTACTCCACTTTGAGAATGCTGTTTTATTTTGTCTAAGTGACTTACAATTTTTGTATGTATCTATTGGAAATGATATCTTATTGAAAATTTTATTTCCTAAGTTTTGTTGCTGGTGGATTGAAATATAATATATTTTTTTACTATGTTGTACTTATATTTAAAACTCTTAGTGAATTATCTTATTGACTAAGCCTAATGCATGAAATATTATATTTTTGCTTCTTTTAATGCCTTATTTTTTATTCTCACAAAATTTGATAGGATCTCTAAAGAAATGTGGAATAGGAACGATGCTATTTACCATTCTGACCAGATTCCTCATTAAAGAAAATGTACCCAATATTTCAAAATTAAAATTATAGCTGTTATATGTCTTTAATCTTACTTTTTGGGGGTTAAGGGCTTTCCATTCTATTCCTTATTTACTAATTTTTTTTCATAACTGGCTGTTAAATCTCATTAAGTTCTATACTCCATTACAGTCCCACACAACAAAAAACTTAGATATCATTTTCACTTTATATCTCTCGAACCTCAGAATACCTGGCATATAGTAGCTCTTCCTTAAATATCTTTTGGTGAATTAATTATTTTCATTGTTTTTCTATCAAAAGATAATAATCATATTTTTTCTTTTGAAAGTTAATATGGCAAATTGTATTAAGAGATGTTTTAATAAAATATATTCTTAAGATTTTTGGAATTAAATTGATTTCATAATGATTTAACATTTACATGTTGCTAAATTTCATCTGCTAATATATGCTTTATGCATTTTACCTTTTTCTTTAAAAGTGAGATGGGATTTTGCTTTTCTGTGCCTCTTTTCTTAGCTTGGTTCACAATTATTCCCGTCTCATAAAATAAGAGGAAATCAACCTCCTTTGTTTTCAATCTTTAAAAAAGTTTATAAAAAATAGGGGCACCTGGGTGGCTCAGTCGGCTGAATCTGACTTTGGCTCAAGTCATGAACTCGCGGTCTGTGAGTTCGAGCCCCGCGTTGGGCTCTGTGCTGACAGACAGCTCAGAGCCTGGAGCCTGCTTCAGATTCTGTGTCTCCCTATCTCTCTGCTCCTCCCTAGCTTGTGTTCTCCCTCTCTCTCTCTCTCTCTCTCTCTTCCAAAAATAAACACTAAAAGTGGTAATAAAATAAAATAAGATAAAATAAAGTTTATATATGACAAAAATATCTTGTATTTTAACTATGATATTCTACAAAAACATTTGGACCTGATTTGTTAGAGGAATGAATGTTTGATTACTAATTATAATTATGTTTGTGTAATGATCTTACAGCCCTTCAAGTTTTACATCATCAGGTGTCATTCTGGTTAAGTTATCTTTCCGGAAAATTGCTCCTGCGGTCTAAATTTTCAAATTCATGGATATAAAGTCCATTATTTTCACTTTTATTTTTAATTATAACTGCAATATATATTTATGACCTCTTTTCTTAAATTCCGGTGTTATTTTCTTGATGTTTCAGATTTTTGTCTTTGAGAAAGTTTTTAATCCTGAGGTCTATAACTATAATTCCTAAAAACTTTAATTAGTAGAATTTTTTTCCTATTTCTTTCTTCCTCCTAGGAGAGTGGCAAATAGAAAAATATCAAATAATATAAATAAAGGTTTATTCAACGGAACTACAGTCTTATTTCCTTATAAAAGAAAAGAGAGTCTAATTCCAAAACTACAGTGTTGCATCACCTATTTATTTCAAAGGGGGCTGGCTCATTTGGGGAAGGAATGAAAGAAAAAAAAAAAGCAAGGATCCTTTGTCAGAGAGTGAGACAAAGCCCTGGGCAGTGTGAAGTTGTTGATAACACTTTGAATATCACTCCTACAGCTCACTAGCAAAGCAAATCACAGTGAAATTTTTGGAAAGGGGTGGCTTGTTTATTACATGTTGAATGCTAGCCTAATGGCACTTTAAAGTTCAAGGATGCTTGCCTTTCCCGGACGCCAATGTACAGCTGATAATGGGTCTTCAAGTTAGTAAGGAAGCTGACTTATTTGTCAGACTGGTTTAGCGCAAATGTTCCCTGAATGTAGGCACACGGAAGCAGTCGTGTGCTCTAGTAAGAATGTGCCCTGGTACTTTGGGCTTAGTGAGAACACAGTGTTCTCTAGTAAGAGCTACTTAATATTCTGCCCACACTGCCCTCTCTTACAACATAGTTTCACAGCCAGAATCCTGGTTCAAGTCTCAGATCTCTGGCGCTGTCCATAAATACAGTCTCTTTTATTCATTCAACACATATTTATTGATACCACCTCTGGGCAAGTACTGTGTGGGTTTCTGTGAATAGGACAGTAAACATGTAACAGGCACTTCCTTAGGAACCTAAAAGGTCTACAAGGTCAGCTTGCCTTAGGATTCCTGTGTTCTCATCTGTATGTTAAGACAAAAGACAATGTCCTAAATTATTGTTCTGCCCCTGCCATGTTCTAACAATAAGCCATATCCAACTACATGGAAGCATCGTGTTATAGCAATACTCGAAACTTCTGTCTCTTTCTTGTTTTGCTACGTGACCTTTATCGGAAAAGAGGGTGCTCCATTTTTGTAGTTATCAATCATTATACGAGTGTCTTGGAGTTTCCTTATTAAGTTCTCGAAGTATTTCTGCATTTAATTCTGTGTCATGAAACTCGGGGTAAATAACTTATTTAGCAAACATTTAACACATACCTACTAAGTGCTAGTTGCCATATCGACAAGCACTCATCGATGCCGAAGAAAATGAATACAGCTCATGCCATCTTAGCCGGATATCATGAAAATCAGCTTTTGTGAATTAATTACCACTATGATCAATGTCACAAAGGGAAAATGCATAATGCAATGCAAATGATTTGTCAGGAAAATTGAACAAATATGAGTGCCAAAGAATTATATCCTTAGGAAATGACATTTAGATTTTTGGATGGAAATCCAATGAGTAAGAGTGGTGTGAGAAAGAGGAACATAACTCTGCAGGCAGAGAAACCTCCATGTTTCCTCAATAGGAAATTAACCAACTGAAATATTGTGTAGTAGGAATGGGAAATTCCAATTCACTTTTTCTCTCTTAAATAGACTTTATTTTTATTTTATTTTTTATGTTTATTTGTTTCTGAGAGAAAGACTGTGTGAGGCAGGGAGGGGCAAAGAGAGAGAGAGGGAGACACAGAATCCCAAATAGGCTCCAGGCTCTGAGCTGTCAGCACAGAGTCCGATGTGGGGCTCGAACTCACAAACCGTGAGATCATGACCTGAGCCAAAGTTGGACACTTAACTGACTGAGCCACCCAGGCACCCCAAAATAGACTTTATTTTTAAAAGTGGTTTTATGTTCACTGCAAAATTGGACTTTATATTTTTATTAAATATCTAAAGTATTTTTTAAATATTTTATTTTGAAATAATTATAAAATCAGAAGTTGCAAAAATAGTAGGGAGGTTTACCTTACATTCAGTTTTTTCCCAGTGATGACATCTTACATAATTATAGTTTAATATCAAAACTATAATTTTGTCATTGTCACAATGGATATAAATAGTTCTGTGATGGTTAATTTTATGTGTGAACTTGGCTGGCATATCACAATGCCTAGATATGTAGTCAAATGCTAGTAATGCCCAGGCATTATTTTTAAGTTTTTATTTATTTTTGGGGGGGGGTGCAGAGGAGGAGCAGAAAGAGAGGGGAGCAGAGGAGCTGAGGTGGGTTCTGCTCAGACAACAGAGAGCTTGACACAGGGGCTCAAACCCATGAACTCTGAGATCATGATCTGAGCTGAAGGCAGACATTTAACCGACCGAGCCACCCAGGTGCCTCTGGATATTTCCATGAGGGTGTTTTTGGATAAGATTTACATTTAAATTAGTGGACTTTGAGCAAAACAGATTGCACTCTATAATGTGGATGAGCCTTTTCCAATCAGTTGAATATAAAAGGAAATTGTACAGTAAACAGATGGCCTCATGGTTCTTCAGGCTGACTACCTTTGAACTTGAACTGTAGCTGTTTCCTGAGTCTCCAGCATTTATGTATATATAATAATATATATAATCATATATATAATTTATAAACCTATGTATCTAATCATGTCTTATTTTATCAGATAATAAAATAGATGATATTGATTGATTTCTAAATACTGAATTATACTTCTCTAACGAAGTCCACTTGGTCATGGTGTATAATTTATTTTACATATTGTTGAATTCCTAATATTTGGTAAAAGGAAATATTTGCATTTATATTCATAAGGGATATTGGCCTATAGTTATTGTAGCTTTTTTTTTTGTTTCTTTTGTTTTTGTATTTGTTTTTGCTTTTTATACAGGTTCTTAGGTTTTTATTCAGGGTAAGGTTGGCTTCATAAAATGAGTTGGAAAGTTTTCCTCCTCTTCTATTTTATGTAAGAAATTGTGTAAATTAGTGTTTTCTTTAAATGTTTGTCCAAAATCACCAGGGAAAACTGTGCCTGGAGATATCATGTTTTAGGAGTTTATAATATATATGTTTAATGTCCTAGATAGTTATAGGGATATTCAGGGTTGTTTTTTTTTTTTTTAATTCTTATTAGTAAGTTGTATTTAGTCCATGGTTTTACTCTTCAAGAAATTGGTCTATTTCATATAAGTTATCAAGTTTTGTTTGCAGAGTTGTGTGTAATAGTCTTTTATCATTGAAGGGTCTGTAGAGTCGGGAATGGTGTCACCTATTTCATTCTTCATGTTAGTAAATTGTGACTTCTCTCTTTTTTGTTAGTTTTGCTAGAGGTTTATCAACTTTCTTGACCTTTTCAAAGTCTTAGCTTTTTGTTTCATTGATTTTCTCCGTTGGTTTTTTGGGTCTTATTTCATGTTGTTCAACAGT
Source organism: Acinonyx jubatus (assembly GCF_027475565.1). Taxonomy (NCBI): domain Eukaryota; kingdom Metazoa; phylum Chordata; class Mammalia; order Carnivora; family Felidae; genus Acinonyx; species Acinonyx jubatus. The sequence continues at coordinate 127,883,167 of NC_069386.1, read as the reverse complement.
GTGTTCTTGTTAAATTGTTTTAACAATTTAAAATTTCTGCTAACGTGAACAGAAGTAGGGAGTAATACATGTAATTACAATCCATTAGTTAATTTCCTGTACTCATAATCTAACAGGAATACCCAAAACTTTACTTGAAACAGTGAAAGAAGTTTTTGATAATCTGGCAGATTGCACTGATGAAGAGAACCCCTCCCTGCAAACGCTAAATACATGCCAATGATTACATGTAAGCCTTTACACAGTCATGGCCAATTTCAAACTAAAGACAAGAAACAACTTGGTTGTATAATAATAATAATTTTAAAAAAGCTTAACACTCTGTAATATATGTGATCACAAATACCGTTGCTCTTGTGGTCTATGTCGATTTCTATAAGAAATCCTGATCACAGAAGAAAGAAAATCAAGGTTCAAATGGAAGAAGACTTGAGCATCTACCCAAAGATAAGGTGGAAGAAAGTTTGTTAACGTGCCCTAGATCTTTTACTTTGCTTGATTGGCCCTGTGCTTGAATGTGGTCACTGAAGACAGAAAAACAGCCATCATCTTGACACAAACTTGAGCTTGGAGGGGGGAAATATGAAGGCTTCTGTGTAATGAAAACATTCAATGTTTAAGGAAGGAGGGCTAGTCATCTCTTACAATAATTTTATCCCCCGGATCCCTTTTTCTATATCCGAAATACTAAATAATTACAGCTGAGGCTATAAGTTCTTGAAAACTAATAAGACACAGTAAGATGTAGAGAGCAATGTTAGAGCCCTCCTTCCCTGAGCCATGTTCCCACCCCACCTGAAAGCCATGAGAAGGGATATAAGTTAAGGCTGGAGAATCTTAACCCAAGTACCTATCACTAAATGTTGTGACTCATAAAACAGAAAATTCAGATGGCAGGTATTCTTAGCAATTAATGAACCAGATGAAATAAATTTTTATAGAAACAAATTAATTATCTTCAAAGAGATTAAAATTTCGGAAGGATAAGCCAGGAGCAAGGACTCACAAAGTATAGCCCAGAATAAATCCACAGTGGTTGACAAAAGAAATCAATAAAGATGTGAGCAGTGGAGCTGATACAACTGAAGAACAAATGAGTGAGTTGAATGATTTTGTTTTTTTGAAGAATTTTTTCGTTATGATTCAGGAAGAGATTAAGTAGTAGAAAATATAAAATATATGTTTTTTTTTAAAAAAAGGAGGTTGCAAGTGTCAATAATTCTTGGAATAATTTTCATAGTTGATCAAAATAAACAAATGGAGAATTATTTCAAGAAATAAGGACCAAGGATGTCAGCCTTACCTGGAAAATATTCCCCTGATACTATTTACTCAGCATCAAACAGGGAAGTTAAGAAACACATGCATACAAAGTATATCCTAGCGAAACCTAGGAATATTGAAACAAAACTTTTAAAACCTTACAAAAATAAAAGACACCCCACAAATCAGCTATGAATGGACAAAAATCAAGATATACACATACAAGAAAATAATTGAATAATATATTCACAGTTTTGAAGCTTTTCCTTTTGAACCACACAGGAAATGAAAAATAAATGGCACTTAAACATACAAAAATATGATCAAGCTCATTCTTTACGATAGAAATATAGGTTAAAACTACATGGAGATATGGCTTTTAATGTATCAGTCTGGCAAAGTGAAAGGGAATACTCACTGTGGCTTGGGTGAGAATATGGAAGGAAAGTTGTGGTTAGAGAAATTTAGGCAGAGTATCATATGCCAAAACAAGAAACATGGATTTGGTTCTACACGCAATGATGAACAAGTGGAGGACTTGTAAAAATTAGAGGACAAGCAAAGTCAGGGTGCCTGGGTAACTCCAACTTTTGCTTTCGGCACAAGTCATGATCTCACAGTTCATGGGATCGAGCCTTGCATGGGGTTCTGCACTGAGGGTGCAGAGCCTGCTTGGGATTGTCTCTCTCCCTCTCTCTCTGCCCCTCCCCCACTAGCACGCTCACTCTTTCTCTCGCCCTCTCTCAAAAAAAAAAAAAATTAGCAAAGTCAAATATATGGGCATTTAATTTGCTGACTATATACAACATGACTCTGCTATCCCAAATTCCAATGACTTAATATACTAAACATATATTCCCCGAGTCATATATCCTACTGGGTCACCAGGAGGGCTCTGAGCATAGTGGTTATGCAGAAACCGGGCTGAGCCACTGAAGCAAATGTTTATTTTGATGTGTATTCCCATGGTCACCATAGTGGAGGGACAGCGGCGTGCAAATGGCATACTGTTTCCTCAAGCTTCTATCCAGAAGTGATAGATCACATCTGCTCACATTTGCCAAAGACTGTCATAAATCCACACAAAACTTCAAAGGGGGCAGGGACCTACAATCTTACTCTTTGCCCAGAAAGTGGAGATTTGTGAATGCCTCTAATGACCATGAATGTTAGCACTAATGTACTCTCTACAGTGAATAAAAGAATCTATTAATCTATTTATTAAACACTCACATTTAATTACACTGATTTATGAGATTAATAATGCGTGCTGGACTTGTTTGTTGGCATAGCACTACATAATCTTACATAAAAATGAATATGTACATGGAAGAATATATTTTATTTTATTTCATACACACACACACACACACACAGCAATAGGATATTGCTTCTTTTTATTTTTCCTGGATGGATAAGGAAGAGTTGAATGTGCCTTATCCATGAATATATCATAATTATAATTCTATTTGGACAATGTGTTACTAGCATTAGTTTTCTACCTGTAAAAATGATCTGTTCAAACCTATTAGGCATTTAGCACCTTTGTCTCTAGGGTGCAGTCTCCAGGATGAAATTCACTGTCTTTTAATGTGGCTCAAGTGAGGTTTATTTTACTACTTTCCAGACAAGGAAATGGGGTGATACTCATAATAATCCAAATAAAATCTGGCTTAATTATAGTACTACTACACCATTAGTCTGTGGAACGTCTCAGTGAATCTATCAAAACCCCTCAGGGAGGAGAGGATTGATGACCTTTCTTAGTCAATGCTCTTATTCAAAGACCCGGTAGGAGTAATAAAAAAAAAAACAGCCACCAGGTAGTTTATACACATTTATCTCATTTATGTCTAATAACGAAGCTGTGAAGGCTTCATTACTCGTAATTGCTGGAAACCAAGTTTGAACACAGCCCACCTGACCACAAAGCCAAGCTTTTAACTACTATGTCGCCCTGACTCATTTTTATTCTGAATTAACATTGATTATTGCATAAATGACGCCAATGATATTATTATTCAATTATCTATGATAAGAAACATTACCAAAAAAAGACTTTTCCCTTGTTTAAAACTCTCACAACCTAAGTAAGTAAATAAAAGAAACTCGTTGGTAGATATAGACAGTCATTTTTGGCTTCTTTGAACATGTAGTGAATCTTTTTTAACAAGGTTGTGTGTGTGTGTGTGTGTGTGCTCATGTGTGTCTTTTTTCTTTCAATTTTCAGGTCTACTGGCTTAATATGCCCTCATACTAGTACTTTTTCTAGAAACATTAATTCACAGAGAGCTACAGCTTATGAAAAGCAAAGGGTTACTCTGACAAAAAAGGAGGCCAGAAACATATCATTAAAGAAGATATGATAGAAGTAAAATCATTCTGGCTTTTTCCCTTGAAAATAGTGAATCACTGGATATTAGTGTTCAAGGTGACCAGAGACCTCACATGCCAGAGTAGGAGAACCTGAGGTTCGTGGGAGGGGTCGAAAGCCTGATTTCCCCAAAATGTGCAGCTTCCTATGGAGGAAGAGCGTAATAAGTTTTCTCAACTAGAAGCGAAGGGTCTTCCTGAGTAACAGTGGGTTGCTTTGGTATTTTTATAAACTAACTCAATTAAGTGTATTTGTATAGACTTCAAATAAGTGTTCCTTGGCCTAGCCAAATCCCTGAGTTGAGGAAAGAATACAAAGCCTTTAGGGTCCTTCCACCATATACCCCAGCTTGATCTGACTTCAAAAGAAGAATAATTGTACATTTCCTGAATCACAAATATATGCTTTTGACCAAGTACATCAAGTGAACTGAACACCAGGAGAAAGTGTTTCATCAACTGAGATGTGCTTGTGATGAATTAGAAAAAGCTCACACCACCTATGGCTAAATGAAATTATGGGCCTACACTAGTTTTCTGACCCATATCCATCAAAATGTCAAAAGGATATTAGTAGACAGCAGGTATGCAACCTGGAAATAATAGGGCAACAATTAATCTCTTACACTGCTTGATTCTGCTGTGGGCAAATGGGACACGGACCATATATATGCCTAGAATGAGAAACATTGATTTCCAAAGAGCAACATACTTGACTTTTTTGTTTCTGGAGGAACTATTTCCATTTACTATAAAAACACACCCAAGTCAATTTCTCAATCGTCTGGTACTCATTTAATCTCTTTGCCTTTGGATCCTGCAGGGGCAAAAACAAAGACAATATTCCTAAAATCAAATTCAAGTTTTCAAGCTACTTGTGGGCTCTTGAAAAAAATGTCTGAGCCCTACTTGTTTTCCTAAGTGCGATTAAGGGAATAGTCAGCATTTACCTCCTGAAGCCTCTGAAAAATAGTAGTGATATAGGTATGGAATAGAGAAAGTGGTCAATAAATAGAAACTATGACATGATGATCCTCATTCAATGCTCATGTTAGATGGAACTGTGACCTACTCAAGACTGACATACAGCAAAACAACACTTTGTGTGCTGAGGACATTTCTAGGGAAAAAAACCGGGCTGGATGGGGATGTGATTTAAAAAGAAAAGAAATGTCTCAGTCAGCTGATGGAATAAGCCTCGGGGTCTGCTATGAAATCCAAAATTGTTTTGCCAAAGGGAACACGTCCCAGCTGCTGATGCCACAATCCCCCACCTTGGTCAGCAAATCAATATAGAAAAGTTTCCCTCTTGTGGGCACGAAGACTGCTAGTAACTTCTCAGGCAACAGCTCTCCACTCTTATGTAAGTGTAGTTAAATGGTGCTGAATCCTGGATTACTTCCTTTCTATGTGGATCGGCTTGGGGATTTACATTCCCAGTTTAAATCCTATATATATTCTGCATTAACATGTTACAGTGCTTACATCCTCCTTAATAACGGGATTTTCAAATTGATTTGAGAACTCATTTTGAAGGTATCAAAAGGCAAAGAAAGCATGCATTTAGGATTTCAGAGGAAATAAAGTCACAGTTTCTGCAACCCAGGTATGTAAATGTCCTCTCTTTAATATGTGGTGAACTCTGCTCTTGACCACACATTCTCATAGACACTACGTTACCGTGTAGTTTTTGGCACTTGAGTTTTACTATCCTGTACATTCTTATTCATTCGTGCAATGCAAATGCAATTCAAAAGTTAAACATTTGGTATTCTCCCTCATGAATATAATGCGATTCATTATGCTATAAATACATAACATTTGGTCAATAAAAATATAGAAATGGTAAATATGGGAAAGAAAGGAATGCTTCAAACTGAATGAAAAATAATGCTTTGATTTTAAAAGATGGAAAGCAGGAAAACTATTCTAGGCAAGAAACATTCAAGAAAAACAAAACTAATAGTGTTTTAAAAACAAAACCTAAGAAACAAATATCTACCATGTATTAAGTGCTTTGCATATTTTGTTTTCATTTTAGCCTCAGGGTAACTCAGAGGTGGACATCATCTCTCTTACATAGGGGGAAAGGGGGGGGGGTTCAAGTAGTTTCTGAATATTACAGTTTTAGTCTGCTATAATAAATAGCACAAGAACGCATGTATTTCTATTCCAAGGTTAATGTTGTTCATCTGTTTGAAAGTCTGTTTTCCATTTACACCTAGAGTTCTCATACCTATTGGATCCAATATGTTTTTAAATCAACTTTATTGACGTATAACTTACATAAAAATAAACTGCGTTCAGTTAAATCGTGCTATTAAATATGTTTTGACAAATATATATGCTTGTGAACCCACTGCCATAGTTAAGATACACATTTCCCTTATTCCTAACTAAAAGATTTCTCCTGCTCCTTGGCAATCCATCTCCCTTCAACCACCAGATGGAAGAAAACAAAACAAAACAAAAAAAAAACATTGATTTGTTATCTTACCCTATAGGTTAGCATAAACTTTCTAAAATTTTGTATAAATGGAATTAGGTATAGGTATTCTCTTTGGTTTGGTTTTTTGCATAATGCTTTTTGTATTGTTGAGATGCTTTCATGTTGTTGCATGTGTTGGCTATTTTACCATTTTTGCTGCTGAACAGTTTTCTGTTCTTTGGATATATCATATGTTGTTTATATAATCAACTTCTTAAAATATAGATTGTTTCTTGGAGCACCCGGGTGGCTCAGTTAAGCGTCCCGCTCAATTTCAGCTCAGGTCATGACCTCCCAGTTAGTGGGTTGGAGCCCCACGTGGGGCTCCTCTCTCACCGTGTGGAGCCTGCTTGGGATTCTTTCTCCCCCCTCTCTCTGTCCCTCCTCTATGTGTGCATACACGAGTGCACACTCTCTCTCAAAATAAATAAATAGACATTAAAAAATTTTAGATTGTTTCTCATATTTGGCTATTATGAAAGTGCTGCTAAGACTATTCATCGAAAATGTGTGGAACTGGGTTTCCATTTTTTCTTGAATAAATAATGGGGACTCGGTGAATTATTCTTAAAGTAATATATGTTTAACTTTTAGAGAAACTTCCAAAGAATTACAAAAGTAATTGTGTCATTCAGCTCTTCGAATGTTACACATAAAGTTACCATGAGACGCAGCAATTCTGTTCCATTACAAGAGAAATGAAAACATATTGCCCACACAAAAACTCGCAGAGGAATGTTTAAAAAAGTAAAATAAAAGTGACTGTATCATTTTACATTCTTTCTAGCAGTGTATCAGAGCTCCTGTACACTCAGGCCAACCCTTGGCATTATCAGTTTTTAATTATTAGTCACTCAGTAATTATAAGTATCTCATTGTGATTTCACTTTGCGTTTTTCTGAGAACTGAAAAATAATGCTGAGAAGCTGCTGATTTGCTTATTCATCATTCAGGTATCTTATTTGTGAAATGGCAAATCGAATGCTGTACACACTTCTTAAAATTGTATTGTCATTTCTCTTAATTGTCAGAGTTCTTTGTGGTTGATACAAGCCATTTGTCAGATATTGTACCGTGAATATTTTCTGCAGGTGTGTTTTTTAACTTCCTGTTTTCTTACCAGTGTCTTTACCAGGCCAAAATATTTTAATTTTGAAAATGTCAGTTATTACTTTTAATGATTAATGCTTTCCATATCACATCTGGGAAACTTTTGTCTAATGCAGTGTTTTCCTCCAGATGTGTAATCAATTTAGTGTTTATATTTAGGTTTCTGATCTACCTCCTTCAGTGGTAAATATCTTAAGGAGGAGAATGCCTGTCACCATAGGAAATACACAGCATCTGGGATGGACCCTTCCCATGGACTTTCCTAGGAAACAAAAGCTTGAAACTGTTAGGGAAGTGTCAGCCACTGTGATCTTCCAAGGGCACAGGGAAGCTTCATTGTGGCTGGCGAAAAGGGGAAAAGAAGAAATCCTCAGGGTACTGGGGTGGCTCAGTCAGTTAAGCATCTCACTCTTGATTTTGGTTCGGGTCATGATCTCGCAGTCATGAGATGGAGTCCCACATGGGGCTCTGCACTCAGCATGGAGCCTGCTTAAGTTTCTCTCTTTCCCTCTCTCTCTGTCCCTTCTTTGGTCGTTTTCTCTCTCTCTCTTAAAAAAAAGGGAGAAAGAAAAAAAAAAGAGAAAAAAGAAAGGAAAAGAAAAGAAAGACCCTGGAATCATGCTGTACCCAAGTCTAAGACGTCCCCTGTCCCAGGAACAAAGGCAAAATCACTTGGCTGCATGAGACTGACAAAGAGGCAGCATTTGATAACTACAGGAATGAACAGTAGGATCACTGAGAACTTGCTCCAGGGTCCCAGGAATTCAGGGCATGCCGAAGACTGATACTGGGCTAGACTTTCTGCCCCTAACACCAGGCTAATCAATAGCAGTCACAAACAGTCTACTGCTGGGAAAGGGCCAGAGCCACAGAGGGATGATCAAAGTATCCTTTGTGATTCCCGTCATCCGAACCTCTGGCTGGGGCTAGGAGTGCCATTCCGAGATGATCCACTCACATAGCTGTTTGCCAGAGGCCTCAGTCTCTCACTTCCTTGGGTCGGTAAAATCATCCCAAAGAATCTATAAGAAATAACTAGACCTAATGAGATATTTTAGCTTTTTCACAGAACATAAGTTGAGTATTTTAAAAATATCAAATATATTTCCACATCTTATCAATGAAAAACCAGAAATGTAAGTAAAAAGAGCACCATTTAAAATGAAACACATGAGTGTGATTTGAACACAATGTGCACAAGATCTGTATGCTGAAAAGTATAACATACTTATAAAAAAAAAAGCAATGCAAACAAACAAAAACCAAGAAGTCCTAAGCACACAGAGAGATATATCATGTGAATGGATAGAAAAACCCAATCTGGTTGAGATATCGTCACCAAACTAACCTACAGATTCCACACAGTCTCAATCCAAACAATTAGCAAATGTTTTCTCCTCCTCCTCCTCCTCCTCTTCCTCTTTCTTCCTCTTTAAATCAGTGGGCTGATTTAAAATGTTCTGTGGGAGAGTAAAGGAAATGGAATAATCAAAACGACTTTGACAAAGAGGAACAAAATTGGAGGACACACATGACCTTATTCCAAAATTTACTGCAAAGACACAGTAATGCAAACAATGTTGGGTTTGCCCAGGATACACATCTCTATCACTGGTGCACGGTAAAAACTCCAGGAATAAACACAAATAATATGGTCAACTCATTTTGGACAAAGGTACACGGTAATCAATTCTAAAGTTTTCCGCAAATGGTTTCTATAGATGCTATGAACACAATTCACTATCCAAATGCAAAAATGACTCTCAACTCGTATCTTACACCTCAAAGTCCTAAACTTAAACCCTAATTACAAAGTCGCTAGAAGAAAACCACTGCAGAAAAGTATTTTTGATCTTGGATTTGGCACAATAACTTAGTACCAAAAGCATGGTCCAGAAAGGAAAACAGCTTGGTAAATTTGGTGAATTAAATTAAATTAAAATAATTTAAATCAATTACTTAAAATAATAAGTTATAAGTATATAGGTAATACTTATAGTAATAAGTTATATATATATAATAAGTTATAATAATAAGTTATAATAATACTTATAATAATAAGTTATAAGTATTTAAGTAATAAGAATAAATTAAAAACTTGTCTTAGGATGACACAGTCAAGAAAATGAAGAGGCAGGCCACAAACTGGGATAAAATATTAGTGAAACAAATGTTAGATAAAACCTGAATTGACAGTTTAATAAGAAATCTTGGGGCACCTCGGTGGCTCAGGCATTTGAGCAGCCAACTCTTGATTTCGGTTTGGGTCGTGATTTCAGTTCATAGCACTGAGCCCCACTTGGGATTCTCTCTCTCCCTCCTCTTTGCCCCTCCTCTGCTTGCACGCTCTCCCTCTCTTCCTGTCCTTCTCCAGCTAACGCATGCTGTCTCTCTGCCTCTCTCTTTTTCCCTCAAAATAAATACAAATAAAATAAAATAAACAATCTAAGAAAAATTGGGCAAATTTTTTAACCGTTCGTAAGTGATGGTTTCCAGGAATCAAATTAACACCTGAAAAAGCGCTAAATATTGTAAGTCAATACGGAACTTTAAATTAAAGCCACGATATGACATACTGCATGTCAGTGGGATAAAAAAAAGAAATTCTGACTACACTACATCTTGGTGAGGGTGCAAAATACGCAGAACCCTCGTATGCTGCTGGTGGGAACGTAAAAGGACCACGGTTCTCCACCGCGGGTTCGCTGTCCAGGGCTTCAGACGCCTGTTCCAACCACAGTGCTGGAACAGATGATTCCGCCTTCTGAAGTCAATAGTGACTTAACACTACATCGCAATGCCTGCGTCATTGACCTCACTTCATCTCATCGTGTAGGCATTTTATCATCTCACATCATCATAGGAAGAAGGGAGAGTACAGAACAATAAGATATTTAGAGAGAGAGAGAGAGAGAGAGATGCTTCATTCACACAGCTTTTATTAGAGTATGTTGCTGTAATTGGCCTATTGTATTATTAGCTATGATTACTCTGTGCTTAATTTATAAATTAAACTTTATCATAGGTGTGTATGTAGACGAAAAGAGGATAGCATATATAGGGTTTTGTACTGTCCGCGGTCTTAGGCATCCACTAAGGGTCTTGGAACATATTCCCTGCATATAATGGAGGACAACTATATAATCTCTTTGCAAAAACAGTTTGACAGTTTCTTAAAAAGTTATACACTTATCAAACAACTCAGCACTTTACTCCTAGGTCATTACCAAACACACATGAAAATTGATGTACACATGCACATACATGCGCGCGTGCTCACACACACACACACACACACAAATTGTATGTCCATGTCTGTAGAGGATTTATTGGTAATTACCCCAATCTGAAATTGACCCAAGTGCCCTTCAGTAGATGAATGGATAAGCAACTGAGGCCCATTCATTTAAGGGAATACTTCTCAGCAGTTAAAGTAGGTGAATCACTGACACCCACTGATTCCATAATAAGTATTATAAGTGATACACTTACCATCTGTCAGCGTGTTATCATATATGTATATTGTGTATAAAGCTCCAGTCTACAAATGGACACAAGGGAAAATTTGGAGGTTGATGGGACTGTTCTTTGCTTACCTGGTGGCTACATAACTGTATGTGTTTTCCAAAATTCATAAAACTGTATACATTAGGCAGGTTGCTTTTTAGTGTGTTCAATTATACTCCAGTAAACCTGACCAGACAAAAAACCTGAATGGAGTGTACTAGAGAATAATATTCATTTCAACATGCCAGTATTCAGCATGACTCTACAGAGTATAATAAAACAGTCAGATGCTTATATTTCTGCAGTTTGCTACAAATGCACAGTGGTACAGGTGTGATGTACTGACAGGTCAAGTTCCACAAGCCGTGTTGCCATTAGAAGTTTGACTTTCTGAAATGATAAGCAATTCTTGGTTAACTTAAAAACATAATAACATTCCCACATTTTATAGAGTAGTTACATTTCTGGAAAACTCACTGTATGTTAAAATCCTACAACAGTGTTTACTGTTGGTATGGAATTAGAGTTCGGTTCTAGGCTCATGAAGAAAATAAGTATCATGTGGTGATTTAGAGACACTCACACCAGATTTTCTGGCTTTGCTCGAACTCTGGGACCTTGGGAAAATTACTTAAATCTGTGTGTGCCTCAGTTTTCTCATGCATAAAATGGAAATGGTAATAATCAAATTGGATTTTATAAGGAGTAAATGTCTTATCATTTGGTAAGCACTTAGAATTGTGCTCCGCCCACACTGGATACTAGAAGCATTCTCTGAAGAGTTGGCTCCTGGTTAAAAACTTAAGTGTGTTTTTTGGGGCCTGACCATAGAAAATTCCAAACGCTTTACCCAGCAGGCCTCACAGAGGAACGCTGCCATTGTCACATGAGACTCTGTGCACAGCCAGACCGTTGGAGTCTCCTAAAGGGAGATGTCATCAAGGACTCAGGCCCCCTCTTTGGTCATGCTCTTATGCAATCGCATTCCTAACCTAGGAGTCCTTGTACCGAGCTGTCCTTATCTGAGGCCTTGGGCAGAAGCCTTCTTTAGGCAAGCGGAGATGGAAAGGAGGGAATCTCAAAGACACTTTTCCCCACTCTGACTCAGTACCCATCAAGGACTCAGGCCCCCTCTTTGGTCATGCTCTTATGCAATCGCATTCCTAACCTAGGAGTCCTTGTACCGAGCTGTCCTTATCTGAGGCCTTGGGCAGAAGTCTTCTTTAGGCAAGGGGAGATGGAAAGGAGGGAATCTCAAAGACACTTTTCCCCACTCTGACTCAGTACCCCTACTAGTCTTTCTCCTCACATATGCCCTTCCTCCAACCTCAGGATCCCTAAAACTGCCTGAGCCCTTTGCCCATGACTCCCTCAACAGTAAGATGACCTCCATGTCTCTGTTGTCCACTTGACCCACAACCAGCATGCTATTCAATGATGGAAAAAGAAATGAGAAGAGTTGATGTGCTCTCAGGTTTTTAACCTTCTGCTTAAACCATTACAGTAAACTGTTAAAGGCTCACCTCTTTCATTTTTAGCTGGTTGCTTTAATTGGTAACTCATAACCTCACAGCTCAACTAGCTTTTTCCCAGCTTAACTGAGTTCCTGACCTTCTCTTGGTTGTAATCGATATTATTAGAATTAGAATTATTACTATTACCATCTATGATTACAAACAACTGTTTCACTAAAAGGTATATCTAGTCATATATTTGAAAGTCCTACAGAACACTGAAAATGTCTTTATTACACTAGAGTGCACTGTGTATTATGGTCCTTAACATTCCTGGCCTATACCCAGTAAATACTAGGAACATACTAGAATCATGGTGAGTAGGAAAAATATATTAAGATATACTTTAGCTGCAAGGCTTATTGGAATAGCTGAAAGTGTGTGTTTTCTACAGCCACGAAGGTCTGGAAACAATGGCTAGAAGGCCTGGAAACAATGGCCAGAGTAAAAATGGGTGAAACAAACAATACGGTGACTTGAAAATTCAACAGAAATGACTGTCATATAATTCCTTAAGTTCTTTGGATGAAAAAAGAAAGATTAATTTTCCTTCCCAGGTGGTTTTAAATAAGGTGGAAGTAAAGACAGCTTTTGGAAATAGCTTTTTGGTTTCATGTAGAATTTCAAAAATGTTTTATTCATACCCTTGAAATTGTTAACAGTCTCTGAAATAGGCCATATGCAAATTGGTACAATGGTCAAATATCCTAAGCCAATTTCATTTCTGCACTTTACCTATAATTGGGATAACTTTTATTTATCTGAGCAAGCACCAGCCTGAGAATCAGAGCACCTGGATATCAGGCCAGGCTCCAAAGAAGCTAGCCATCTGATTGAAAGCAAGATATTGGTCATTGAAGGAGTGCCTTCTAGACACTCAGCCGGAGGATAAAAAACAGAACAAAACAAAAACATACATAAGTTCTATTATAGGAAATTGATCATCTAGTTTTAAAGACTTTATATTACTACAGAATGAAAGATACATATTGCTACTCAATGAAGAACATAAGTGCTCTAAGAGTGATATCAAATGAGTGATATGGGAGTTGAGTAGAGCAAGTGATTAGTTTTGTCAAAAGTCAAAGCATAGAGGAGTGAAGGGTGGTTTCTTTCTTAGAGAGGCAACTTTGACTTTGGACAAGCAGAAGATCTCACCAGGGGGAAGACAGTGAAAGAGGAAGAAGGAATCCATTATAGTTAATCGAGTTACATATAGCATTTCCAGGAGTTTTTTGGAACACGTTTCCAAAGATTAAACCATATTAAAAAGGGAAAATTGACAATTAAGTGTGGAATCACAAACATGTCCACTTTTTGAAGCATTTCAACGCACACTTACTTTTAAAAGACGCTGACATAGTCAACAACAATAAAATTTAATGGAAATAGAATTTCTCAAGATATTCTTTCTGCAGAACCATTAACATTTATACATATGCATTTGTGTTCTTAATAGACATGTTTTGTTTTTGCTTCAAAGAATGCTCATTGGAGTACATGGAGTTTATGAAAGTGTGAGTTAGTTAAAGGTAATGGAGAACATAATTATTTTTGAAGTGTGAACAACATGACCAGTTGCTGATTGGATGCTGGAGGTGAAAACGAGAAAAGAATAGATGGTGGATAAGAAATCTCTACATGAAATAACTAATCAAGTCTTGCCATTGAGCAAGTAACAGGTATCAGAAAAAAACAAAAACAAAAACAAAAACTGGGGCACCTGGGTGGCTCAGTCGGTTGAGCATCTGACTCTTGACATTGGCTCAGGTCATGATTTTGTAGTCACAAGATCGAGTCCCATGTGGGGCCCTGCATTGAGCGCAGAATCTGCTTGAGATGCTCTCACTCTCTCTCTGCTTCTCTGCCACACACACGAGCAATCTCTCTCTTTCAAGATAAGTAAATAAACTTAAAAAAAATAGAACCCAAAAAACAAACAGACAAAATACCAAACCAAAACCAAAACCAAAACCAAAAAAAAACATGGATTCACTTGGAGAAGGCCTTTTAAAACCAAATTATGATTCTCTGCATGTACTTTGATACTGTGTTGCTTACTTTCCTTCCCCTTGAGTCTGGAAATGAAGTTAGCCATCCACTGTTAGTAAAAAGAGTATGAAAAACAAAAACTAGTAATCTAATGTTGAGAAACCTATAGGAACCAGCCCATCCAAGTGATCAAGGTCAACATCACTCATCACTCATCATACCTTTGCATACCTACTGATCTAATGTCATGAGAAGGACATTTCTCCTTTGTGGTATGTATCAGTAAGACCAAGAATCCCAGTCTAATCTTGAGAAAACATAGGATTATCCAAAATTGAGCCACTTTCTACAGAATAACTGACCACTAATCTTTAAAAGTGTCAAAGTTGGGGCACTTGGGTGGCTCAGTTGGTTATGTGTCAGACTTCAGCTCAGGTCATGATCTCACAGTTTGTGGGTTCGAGCCCTGTGTCAGGCCCTGTGCTGACAACTCAGAGCCTGGAGCCCGCTTTGGATTCTATGTCTCCCTTTCTCTCTGCCCCTCCTCTGCTCTCACTCTGTCTCTTTCTGTCTCTCAAAAATGAATAAAGGTTAAAAACATTTTTTAATTAAAAAAAGTGTCAAAGTCATAAAATAAAAGCAAAGACTAAAAACCTGTCACAGATCAGAAGAGACTAAGGAGACATGACAACTAAATTAGCTGAGTGCTATCTTGGGTTGGATTCTGGAACAGAAAATTTACATTACTTAAAGCAGAAAACAAAAAACTAAAATTGGTGAAATCAAGATACAGCCTGTCGTATGGCTAATAGAATCTTATGTATGTTAATTTCTTAGTTGGAGAAGTGTGTCATGATAATGTAAGGTATCAATATTAAGGGACACTGGTCAGGTGGCTTTTATTACTTTGAAAACTTTCTGTGAATCTAAAATGATTCAAAACAAACAAAACTAATAATGATAAAAATTGATACAAATGGACTATACGTATTGAATTACACAAGAGTCTTTTAAATCCATGCTGATAGAAATTAATTAATAAATTTGAAATCGGATGAGTAGAGGGATATTTACATATTTTCCAGTCCCTCTCCACACAACACACGTATTAGTTACAAAGGGAGAGATAATTTTATATTGAAGAACCCTGGCAGACACCTTCTTACCCAAAAGAGCAAAGTGAAGTCCCCAAAAGAAATAGGAGAAATCAACATGGTCTGTCATGGGAGAGGATAAATGAAAACATAGCATCACTTTTGTGATATTCTTGCCAAATATGCACAATCTAAATCTAATTATTTAAAAAACATCAGGAAAGCCTAGATGGAGGAATAGTTTACAAAATACCATCCCCAAATCTTCAGGATCCACGCAAATAGGAGTATTAATGTAAGACAGTCATGAGCAAGGAGGACTGTGGCAACCTGGTCGGCAAACGAGGACTGAAGGGATGTAAGTTTAACTCAAGACCATTGCAGGAGGCAGGGAATTAAACCTCCGACAAAACCATAATGAGCACAGTTAATATTTATCGTTCACCTACTCTGTGCCTGGTGATACCAAGGCAGAGGTTCAGCGTGTGGATTCTGCAAGCAGACTACCAGGTCTGAGTCCCGGTTCTTCTGCCCAGAACTCTGAGGCTTTTTAGCCATGTCATTGAACGTCCCTGAGTCTCAGCCTTCTTACCAGCAAGGTGAAAATAACAATTAAATGACTGTAGGGTTGATATCAGGATTTGGACGTTGATTGCATGGTAAATACAGAAAGTAGTGTCTGGAACATAGAAAACACTCCTATCCGGCCAAACAACCAAAACTGCTATATCCATTTGCAAGTGAGGAAAATGATGGAAAGTTTCAGGAAATAGTCCAAAGTCACTCTGTTAATTAGTGTCATGCTACTACTTGGACCTAAACAGTTTAGGACCAAGTTTTAATGGCTACATTCTCTTAACTGCTACTACCTTCCATAGAATATTTAAGTCTATTATATAAAAAATACTATATTATGACATAAAGTTGGTAAAAAGCAGGCTCTGTTCTCAGTGAATTTGTAGTTTGGAAGAAATGAGGTATACACATAAAAAATCAACCAACAGTCTCAAAATACAGCAAAGGGATGTCTTTCTTTCTTTCTTTCTTTCTTTCTTTCTTTCTTTCTTTCCTTCTTTCTCGCTTTCTTTCTCTCTTTCTTTCTTTCTTTCTTTCTTTCTTTCTTTCTTTCTTTCTTTTTAATGTTTATTTTTGAGAGAGAGAGAGAGTGCACGCACAAGTGGGGGAGGGGTAGAGAGAGGGAGACAGAGGATCCCAAGGGATGCTTTTGTTATAGAAACTGGGAGTTAAATTTGAGTCGAAGATGACAAATATATTTATAAAGAAGTGAGATTGGGGGCACCTGGGTGGCTCAGTTGGTTGAGCGTCCAACTTCAGCTCAGGTCATGATCTCATTGTTCGTGATTTCGAGCCCCATAATATTGGGCTCTGGGCTGACAGCCCAGAGCCTGGAGCGTACTTATGATTCTGTCTCCTTCTCTCTCTCTCTCTCTCTCTCTCTCTCTCTCTGCCCTCTCCCACTCATGCTCTGTTTCTCTATCTTTCAAAAATAAATGAACATTAGAAAAATTTAAAAGAAGTGAGGTGGGATCTGTTCCTTGAAATATCAAAAAAAAAAAAGGAGGGAGGAGAAGGGTGTATATTTCTAATTCACTGTTTATTGACAAAATGATACATTTGGGGCACTTTTCTTTAAGTAGCACTAATGGAGTGAATGTATCCCATAGAATCCATCTGTTCTATAGGTATTGCTAGATAGTAACATTAACTGCTGTTCCTGAGATGTCTGTTGAGGCTATTTGGGTACTACCTAATTTTCAATGCTCACTCTTTGCAGACCAAAGTTGATGAGTAATTAAGGAATTTATTATGTATCCATTTAACTTTAATATCTAATTCAAGATCTGTACTGGTGCTTTGATTTCAAAACCCAACCTAATTGTCTAAAATCTGGGAGCTTAGCCAATCAAGTCTATAATCACCAGTTAATACTCTTGGGAAGGACTTTATTTAGTTTTTCTAAATTATGAAAGTGAGGGGCGCCTGGGTGGCTCAGTCGGTTAAACGTCCGACTTCGGCTCAGATCATGATCTCATGGTTCATGGGTGTGAGCTCCACGTCAGGCTCTGTTCACACTGTCGCTCTCTCTCTCTCAAAAATAAATAAACATTAAAACAATTATGAATTATGAAAGTGAAATGTATTTATCACAGGAAAAAAAAGAACCTGTCATTAATTGAATTGTCTAATTAAAAATAAAACCACCCATAGCATCATTGCCCTGGAGATGATAACAAGCAAAATTCTGTGGGATATACTTTTCCAAATTTTCTCTTCTAATGTAGTCCTTCTCATACACACGTACATGCACTTCCCTTACAAAATTTGTCTCACATTCTGCATTATGTTTTATAAACTCTTTTTCATTTAATATGAAATTATGTATCTTTTCATCTGACTTAATATTCACCTTGTATAACTTGTTTTTAATTTTATTTTTTATTCTTTAAAATTTACATCCAAATTAGTTAGCATATAGTGAAACAATGATTTCAGGAGTAGATTCCTTAATGCCCCTTGCTCATTTAGCCCATCCCCACTCCCACAACCCCTCCAGCAACCCTCAGTTTGTTCTTCATATTTATGAGTCTCTTCTGTTTTGTCCCGTTCCTTGTTTTTATATTATTTTTTTCCCTTCCCTTATGTTCATCTGTTTTGTCTCTTAAAGTCCTCATATGAGTGAAGTCATATGATTTATGTCTTTCTCTGACTAATTTCACTTAGCATAATACCCTCCAGTTCCATCTACGTAGTTGCAAAAGGCAAGATTTCATTCTTTTTGATTGCTGAATAATACTCCATTGTGTGTGTGTGTGTGTGTGTGTGTGTGTGTATCCCACGTCTTTATCCATTTATCCAACAATGGACATTTGGGCTCTTTCCATACTTTGGCTATTGTTGATAGTGCTTCTAGAAACATGGGGGTGCATGTGTCCCGTCGAAACAGCACACCTGTATCCCGTGGATAAATGCCTAGTGGTGCACTTGCTGGGTCATAGAGTAGTTCTATTTTTAGTTTTTGAGGAAACTCCATACTGTTTTCCAGAGTGGCTGCACCAGCTTGCACTCCCACCTTGTATATCTTTTTTTAGCATTTGTTTTGAGAGAGAGAGAGAGAGAGAGAGAGAGAGAGAGAGAGAAGCACATGAGCAGGGGAGAGGCACAGGGAGGGTTAGAGAGAATCCCAAGCAGACTTGTTTCTGTCAGCTCAGAGTCTGATGCAGGGCTCTATCCCATGAACCATGAGATCATGACCTCATGGCTTAACTGATTGCGCCACCCAGGTGCCCCCTGACAGTTGCTTAGGATAGGTAGGGGATCAATAGAAAGTATTATATACCAGGGATATCCACTTACTATTTTCAGATCCTAGAAACACTTCAGGGATTCAGCATGAGTGTTTGTGTTCTTGTCTTATTGACCTGGAAAGAGAGGATGATGTGGTTCTTGAACCCTTTAAATAGCATACATTAAAGGAGCTGTGTTCTATGCAGTTTTATCTAAAGCTGCTCTCCTTCTTTTGAATGAGAAAGAAAAAAAGAAAGAAAGAAAGAAGAAAGAAAGAAAGAAGAAAGAAAGAAAGAAAGAAAGAAAGATCTAAAATTCATCTTATGGACACTTGGAACTATATGTCCTTGTTTTCCTTTATTTTCTTACCAGTGTCAGTCTTATCAGCGATAGCTACTTAATTTATCTTTATTCATGGCAGGTAAACCCATTAGCCTCCATCATCCACCTGTGGGATCAGGTCACTACTGAGTCCAAACTAGTAAGGTGGTAAAATTATTTAGCCAAATGAGAGGCACATGGGTGTAATCCTGTAAGACAGTTAAATCAGGCTGATTAAAGCAACAAAAGGAAAAATTGTGAAAAACGATCCTTCCTCTACAGGAAGACACATACTTCGATATATACTTCTTCCTAACTTCTGTGATTTATGTGAATCATTTTTATTTATTGTCAGGGGGTATCTAGGAAGTTTCATCCTTGTCTCTTTTAGTCAAAAGATTGCTTTTCTTTCAAATTTTAGTTATATACAATAATGTTCAAAATGACTTAAAATTTAAGAACAATTCTGTATTTTCTTTCTTCTTTCTTTCTTTCTTTCTTTCTTCTTCCTTCTTTTCTTTCTTTCTTTCCTTCTTTCTTTCTTCTTTCTTTTCTGCTATTTTCTTTCTTTCTTTCTTTCTTTCTTTCTTTCTTTCTTTTCTTTCCTTCTTTCTTTCTTCTTTCTTTCTTTTCTATTTTCTTTCTTTCTTTCTTTCTTTCTTTCTTTCTTTCTTTCTTTCTTTCTTCCTTCTTTCTTTTCTGTTCTTCTTTCTTTCTTTCTTTCTTTCTTTCTTTCTTTCTTTCATTTATTTTGAGAGAGAGAGAGTGTGTAAGTGTGTCAGGGGGTAGGGGCAGAGAGAAGGAGAGGGAGAGAGAATCCCAGACAGGCTCTGCATTGTCAGCACAGAGCCCAGTGCGGGGTTCCATCTCACAAACTGTAAGGTCATGACCTGAGCCAAAATCAAGAGTCAGACACGCAACAGACTGAGACACCCAGGTGCTCCCAATTCTGCATTTTAAAACAATTTGATGAAAAGGTCAACAAAAAGACTTTACATATATATTACAATCCATGCAATTGTGTAGATTTGGACTTAGAATTTATGTTGTAATTAATTAGTTCCATATTCCTTATTTTTACTCACAATAATGATTTGAAAAGAGATTCCACCTCTCAGAAAATACTTGAGTTTTGCTAGAGCCAATCAATATGTGATGGATTTCCTTTTCCTTCCATTTTGATGAAAGGAAAGTTTGTATTTTCGTTACCTATGTATCTATACTTAACACTTAACACAATTCTGAAATATATTTAGTTTAACAAACTCTTTTTTTAATTTTTAATTTTTTTTTATTTTTAAATATGAAATTTATTGTCAAATTGGTTTCCATACAACACCCAGTGCTCATCCCAACAGGTGCCCTCCTCAATACCCATCACCCACTTTCCCCTCCCTCCAACCCCCCATCAATTCTCAGTTTATTTTCAGTTTTTAAGGGTCTCTTATGGTTTGGCTCTCTCCCTCTCTAACATTTTTTTTCCTTCCCCTCCCCCATAGTCTTCTGTTAAGTTTCTCAGGATCCACATAAGAGTGAAAACATGGTATCTGTCTTTTTCTGTATGACTTATTTCACTTAGCATAACACTCTCCAGTGCCATCCACATTGCTACAAAAGGCCATATTTCATTCTTTCTCATTGCCAAGTAGTATTCCATTGTATATATAAGCCCCAACTTCTTTATCCATTCATCAGTTGATGGACATTTAGTCTCTTCCCATAATTTGGCTATTGTTGAAAGTGCTGCTATAAACATTGGGGTACAAGTGCCCCTGTGCATCAGCACTCCTGTATCTCTTGGGTAAATTCCTAGCAGTGCTATTGCTGGGTCATAGGGTGGATCTATTTTTAATTTTTTGAGGTACCTCCACACTGTTTTCCAGAGTGGCTGCACCAGTTTGCATTCCCACCAACAGTGCAAGAGGGTTCCCATTTACTTTGATTCCCAAACCAGATAGAGACCCAGCCAAAAAAGAGAACTACAGGCCAATATCCCTGATGAATATGGATGCAAAAATTCTCAACAAGATACTGGCAAATCGAATTCAACAGCATATAAAAAGAATTATTGACCATGATCAAGTGGGATTCATTCCTGGGCTGCAGGACTGGTTCAACATTCACAAGTCAATGTTGATACATCACATTAATGAAAGAAAATAAAAGAACCATAGGATCCTGTCAATCGATGCAGAAAAAGCATTTGACAAAATTCAGCATCCTTTCTGAATAAAAACTCTTGAGAAAGTCAGGATAGAATAAACATACTTCAACATCATAAAAGCCATTTATGAAAAGCCCACAGCTAATATCATCCTCAATGGGGAAAAACTGAAAGCTTTCCCCCTGAGATCAGGAACATGACAGGGATGTCCACTCTCCGTGCTGTTGTTTAACATAGCGTTGGAAGTTCTAGCATTAGCAGTCAGACAACAAAAGGAAATCAAAGTTATCAAAATTGGCAAAGATGAAGTCAAGCTTTCACTTTTTGCAGGTGACATGATACTATACATGGAAAACCTGACAGACTCTTAACAAATTCTTGAATAATGTGAGAATCATGTTAATCTGAATTTTAGTTTAATCATCCAAAACAATTACTTTGCCACTAAAGTAATTCAGACCCATGTAATTCCTCAGGTTTTTATATTATTTTATATTATATTTATATTATATTTTATATTAATTCACATCTGAGATTCCTTAATTAGATTCCAAAAGATCTGAAGACACAGTAACTGCTCAATAAATGTCATAAAAGGAAAGAATCAGTAAATTACCTTTCCAAATATCAGGAGATCCCCTTCTTTGAACCCCTTTCTACAATTTAGAGCATCAGGTAGTCCATTTACTACTCAGTTAGGAAGTACATTTTTCTACTTTGTACAGATAGAATCCTTGATTTACAAGGTTTCCAACATGAGGGGATATGGTTGAGAAAAAGAGGAGGAATCGTAGGAACACCGAGACCCTGAGTTAATACTCTCAGAACATTCGGTTTCTGTAAAACAGGGCTGAGACCTGGGGTTTTTATTAGTATTTTCTCATATATTTATTTGGCTTCATTTTGTCCCTTGCATAGCAATCTCGGTAAAGCAAGAACATACTCACTTATTTTTACTGTGCCCACTGTTACTTTGTGCTAAGTGGTAATGAGTTCTATAAATGCCTCTTCATTGACTCATTCATGCCAAAACAGTACCTCAATGATTAATATACAAAAAGATAAATTTGTTATTCAATATTCAAACATTTTTAAAGATATGAAGTAATAGAAGTAGAAATAATTATCTTCTTTTTCAAATGGACCTCCTTTTCCTGTGTTTCCTATCTTAGAAAAGTTCACCATTGCGATCTACCTCATTGCTCAAGCCAGAAACCTGGGTATAACATTTGGGAGACATTTACCAAAGGCGTTCTGCCATGTTGGCAATATTTCATTCCTCGGGGATGGTTATATCAGTGTATTCACTGTGAGAATCCATAAAGCTCTGCCTTAGATTGATTCACTTTCCTGGATATGTCTTGTACTTAAATAGAAATGTTTTAAACATTATTTTTCTGAAAAACACATTCTGATACCATGGCCCACACCCCATATTCAGGTTTATATGACCCATGGGAGATATTAATATACATCCTGGAAGCTCTTCTGTGATCTCACAGCCACTAGATTCTTCTGTACCCTGGAAAACAGCAAGGCATAGTTAAAAGGATGAATTCAGATTCCATGCTCTTGAATTTGTGAACTGACTCTCAGAGAAATGATATCACTTTACCTAAATTATTCATTTTTCTTCAATTTGCACTTTAGCTACACAAGAAGTGTCTGCAAAATAAATAAGGAAACCTCGATAGTCACATCTTAAAATGTGGGAAGAAATCAAGTAATGATACTTTTATTCTACAAAACAGAAAAAAATGCAAAGGAAATACAAATTATGTACAATTCCGCAGTGTTTTTTTAATTAGTGTTCCTGTGACATGGCTCATCTTACTATTTTGGTTACATGTATTACTTTGAAACAAAGTAATAAGCAGCTATAAGCCACATATTTTATAGATTCATCAGTAACTAGCAAAACTCCCATACTGTCGTCAGTCTTCCTGAAAACTGTACGTGGTGATTTTCTGGAAAAGTCTGGAAAACCGAGAGGTCGCACTCATTTCAGCCACTTCCCACAAATATTTCTCATTATTTATCTCATTGTCTTTACATTTATAAGTCTGCCAAAATGATGGCATATCTGTTTTATTTAATATAGTCCCCCCATCCTCAATCTTTTTTTTTTCACATTGTAATGGACATATTAATAAGACAAGAGAACTGATTACAATGGGAAATTGTTATTAAAGAACAGATAACCTCAGTGAGGCATTTTGGCTTTTAAAAATTAATAGATAGTTCCCAAAATGATTTCCCTTTAGTCTTCCTAATTTTCAAATGGAGTGTTGAGGACTTAAAAAGCAATCACACTTCCACAATACGATACCAGAGATATGAATTTGTTGTATCATCAGTAAGATATAAAAAATAAATTAATTAAAGGGGCGCCTGGGTGGCTCAGTCAGTTGAGCATCTGACTTAGGCTCAGGTCATGAGCTCACAGTTTGCGAGTTCAAGCCTGGTGTCGGGCTCTTTGCTGACAGCTCAGAGACTGGAGCCTGCTTTGGATTCTGTGTCTCCCTCTCTCTCTGCCCTTCCCCCACTCACACTCTGTCTCTCTCTGTCCCTCTCTCTCAAAAATAAATAAGCATTAAAAAAATTAAAAAAGAAAAAACTAAAAAAGTTTTGACATATTAAGGAATAGGTTGCTAGTCACAAAAATATGTGCATATATATGAATATATTCTAATATAGTTATTAGAATATTGGGCAGTTGGAGGTAGCTGGGACCAGGGTAAATGGCCTAGAGCAGAGGCAGTATGGCCTCGGTTGGGTAAGTGCATTTTATTGGAATACAGCCGTGCTCATTCGTTTATGTATTGTCCATGCCTTATACATTATATGTCTCGTATGATTCATGAGTTGAATACCTGTGACAGACACTCTGTGACTCCCCCCCCCAAAACCAAAATTATTTACTACTTGACCTACTATAGAAAAAGTTAGTGAAGCAGCACCTGGGTGACTCAGTGGGTTAAGCATCTGACTTCAGCTCAGGTCATGATCTCACGGTTCGTGGGTTCGAGCCCCACGTTGGGCTCTGTGCTGACAGCTTGGAGTTTGGAGCCTGCTTCAGATTCTATGTCTCCTTCTTTTTTTGTCCTTCTCCCACTCACACTCTGTCTCTCTCAAAAATAAATAAACATTAAAAAATAAAATAAAAAATAAAAAATAAAAGAAAGAAAAAGTTAGTCAATTCCTGTTTCAGAGTAGTGCTTTTTAAAGTGTGGTCCCAGATCAGCAGCATCATTATAATCTAGGAACTGGTTCGAAATTTAGGCTCTCATGACGCCTGGGTGGCTCAGTCGGTTAAGCATCCCAGTCTTGGTTTTGGCTCAGGTCATGATCTCAGTTTTGTGAGTCTGAGCCCTGCTTCGGGCTCTGTGTTGACAGTGTGGAGCCTGCTTGGGATGCTCTCTCTCCCCACCTCCCTCTCTGCCTCTCCCCTGCTCGCGCTGTCTCTGCCTCTTTCAAAAAATAAATAAATAGACTCTAAAAAAGGAAAAAAAGAAAAAAACAGAAATTTAGCCTCTGCCTAAAATCTACTGAATCCACAACTCTGGGGGAGCGGCCCTGCAGTCTGTGTTAACAAGGCCTACGGTGGATTCAGATTTAGGGTAACATTTGACAACGGCTGCTTCCCACTAAACAAGTTTAAGAAAAATCATGCTCTGTCTCTCTCTGTCTCAAAAATAAATAAACATTAAAAAAAATAAAAAAAAGGGGGGGGGGGCACCTGGGTGGCTCAGTCGGTTAAGGGTCTGACTCCGGCTCAGGTCATGATCTCACAGTTCGTGAGTTTGAGCCCCGCGTCGGGCTCTGTGCTGACCGCTCGGAGCCTGGAGCCTGCTTCAGATTCTGTGTCTCCCTCTGTCTCTGCCCCATCCCCACTCATGCTCTGTCTCTCTCTGTCTTAAAAATAAATAAAACATTAAAATAGCAACTGCTTTAAATGGATGAATCATATGGTATGTGAGTTATATCTCAATATATCTGTTAAAAAATAAAACACAACTAAAGGTGAATGCTTCTTACAGTATCCTGTGTCACACGTGATTATGTTCATATCCACAGTGTAAAACTAAATAACACACGAAATGTTCATAGCATGGCCCCTGGTTTTCAGTAAGGGCCCAAATGGTTTACTGTTATAGTATATTTTATTATATATTTTACATCATTACATTATTACACAATATGTGCTAGTATGACTACTCTGCGAGCGTATTCTATGTGCATATTTTATGATCACTTGATGCCAGACTTCTTTAAGCCGAATCCTAGAAGTGATATTGTTGTTTAAGAGGTGGCTTAAATAGAAATAGGAGACAGAGCTCAAACTGACTTGGCAGTCAGTAGTCAAAATACATATTTTCAATGGCACATCTATTTAAAAATGAGACAGTGTGCTTCCAGTTTTCTGAGACTTTTTAGGTCAGCCATTTTCGATTTAGAACAGAAGGATATTATTGATTCAATAACTTTTGGTTATAACCTGTCCTGTGAAATATTTGGGCCCTCTCAATCTTCCTATGCCACAACAACACTCCCCCACTCTCGGCTCACTCATGTGCCATTTATCATTTGCAAGTATACCTTATTCACCATTATCAATGACCTTGAATAATCATGGGTTTGGACTCATTTTCGTAAAAAAGAGGTGTAGTTTAAAGTAAAATAACAGTACGTTATCATCCTTAGAGTGTCTCATTTTGGAACAAATGTTTCACTTTTTAATGCTTTATTACTCTTAGTCTTAGTGATGTGTCGTGAATTTCTCCTACATCTCTTAGAAAAGCACAATGAGTTTTGTTAGGTCGGTGCCCCCTCTCTGGTACCCCGAAATTACTGAGGTTTTACTCTACCCTTAAGTTGCTATTGTGTAATTGAACTGTCTCCATATTACTGTTGGGAAAGGAAAATATAGGATGCAATTGAAACCCCAGTAAATGCAGTTATCTTGAAAAAATATAAACTATTGAAGCTGTAAGCCTGCCTTTATAAGTTTAAAAATGGATCTTATAATGGGGATGGCTTTTCTGAACAACAGGCTCTCATCTGTCAATTAAAGATTCGTCTACATTCAAATTGCAATTCAAAACAGATCTAGAAACAGATGTTAGGAATTCTTGCCTCCTGTCTCCTACATGGTCTGTTTAGTTCTCTATATTTCTTGTTGTCATTAGTTTTACATTCTGATATTCTCTTGTTTATCATGAATAAGCAGAAATATTAGAAAAAGACCACATATAAATATCACAATAAAATCAGCAAAAAAGAGATAGTGGATAATAGCTTTTGAGAGACAAAAGAAAAAGTAAAGAGGGGCTCCTGGGTGGCTCATTCAGTTAAGCATCTGACTTCAGCTCAGGTCATGATCTCACAGATCCTGAGTTCAAGCCCCACATTCAACTCTGTGCTGTCAATGTGGAGCCTGCCTCAGATCCTCTCTCTCTCTCTCTCTCCCTCTCTCTCTCTGGTCTTCCCTCCTCGTGTGCTCTTTCCTTCTCTCTCTTTCTCTCAAAAATAAATAAACATTTAAAAAAACAAAGAAGAACTAAAGAAAGCATAACAGAGTGACTTGGGGATTTATGTCACCAGGATAATCATCCTCAAGATCCTTGAGCCAATAGCAGCACATTGATCCAACAAGCAAAAGAATGTTTTACCACATTCTCATAAGTTCTCTAATTCAAGAAAATTGTACCATCATCATAAGAGATATCGATCACTTTGCTTAGCACTTTCTCTATATTATCTCGTGTAATTCTTACAGCCAGCATATGAAATGGGAGCATTGTCCCATCGGACAAGTACAGAAGTGTGTCTGAGGGAGTAAAGTAACTCGTCCACGACTTCATACCAACTAAGTGGAGGAACAAGAGTTAAATCCCATTTCTGCCTGACTCCAACTTCTCGTTCAGAGCTTTTCAGTGATACCGTGTTTCCAATAGTCTTAGGGGGCCTTTAATGATTAAAAACATAAACCAAAACAAAGATCCAAAACCAAAAATAGAAGCTTCGCCTCGTTCTTCATTGCAGACTGCCAGCAGATCTCTGGAGATCTTGGTGTTGGAAATCCTGAAAACGTCAAAAAGTGATGATTCTTTTTTGTGTACAAGTTATTGTGGGGGGCAAATGACTATAAGAACAAGCAGATAAATGGAATGTTTAGACTGCATTCACATGAAGAACAGAAAGTGCTTGGTCACTTTATTGGACAAACATAAGAGGGTAAAAAAGAAACTTGTAGATCTAATTTCATTTCAACGTCATTGTATTTAACCTGATACCAACATGATTGCCTTGCCCTTCCTGGTGCGTAGACAGAATAATCAAATGCAACGAGTGAGTTCTTAAAAACTACACAGCATATTGGTGGCAACAATGTGGTAATATGGGAAATATCAGAATATTTTGAGTGCACCCATCTGTAAAGAAAAAGAGTGTATAAATTATTGTTTGAGGTAAGAAGTTCTCTGAATTAGAAATGTTTTTAATCCTCATGGCAGTTGATAAAACTAAACATGCTTTCAGCATGATGGAAACTTCAGTCTATTTTTGTAAATAGAAAAAATTGACTTAAGCTTGCTCTTGCCTCCTTCCCTGACTTGCCTTGTAGCACCTAAACGTTGGTATACACGATTTGAGGTACAGTTTATGACTCTGCAGGAACAACAGCTACCATGACCATGACCTACACTCCTAGTCTTTCCTGGTTAGTTCTGTTATCCTGCCAGTGAAGGAGCAAAGTATAAGCATTTTCAATTTTGTGTATATCAAAAATTGAAATAAAAACCATTTGAGCTCAAAAAGTACAGAAAATTTAGTTTATGGTTGCATATGGATGCAACCCCATGTCAACATGCATGTAAAATACCTGAAAGACAGTGAGATGGAAAAGGAAGCAGACCCAGACTTGAACTCCAGCTACGAATTTGTATTCTGTGTAAACTTGGACAAGTGACTTTTCTTTTCTAGCTTCACGTTCCAATTCTCTAAATTGGCATTGATGATCGATAGCATGTTGGAGCTTTGCTGTGAGCATTATATAAATTATACACACAAAAGACCTTACTGTCTGATATGTAGTTCATCTTCTCTTAGATGACCGGGACAAAAGACAGACATCCAAATTTCTACGTCTCAGACACACTTCTAAAAGTGTCAAAGTTACCTTGAGAATGACTTTCACTTCATTCCCTGCAGGCTCATTGCTTGCCCTCCTTTCCTTTCCTTTCATTTTCTTCTATTATTTTTTTCCTGGTATTATGATGCAGTGTTGTGCTGGCATTCATTGCCTACAGTACTTTTCAGAGTAGTACTGAAAAGAGGAATCTTTCTGATAACTTAGTGGGTAATCTTAGGAATACTCCAGTTTTAATGACTTTTGCCCTGGAATTGGGTACTGATTTGAACTGAATCAGAAAGTCTTACTAAATCAGTTGTGTTAGGTCAGTAACTGATTTTTACACTAGACTGAAGGGTCAAGGGGTCTAAGTGGTCAAGTGTTCCTTAATGTCAAAACAAACAACAACAACAAAAAAACAATGGTAACAGGAAGTGTGAAATGGGATCAAAAAAAATCCCTCAATACCTGTGCACTCTCTCTCTCTCTCTCTTCATAGATAGATGATAGATAGATCTATAGACAGATGATAGATCTTATTAAGAAAATGAAGAACTAACTATGAGACAAAGGGAAAAAAAGTAAAGAGCAAAAGAGATAGAGAAAAAGAGAGAAAGCAAGAGAGCTAAACTCTTTCATAGATCACGGCGCTACATTGGCAACTGGAGAAACCATTCGGGCAGAGTTTGTGGCTGTATTGACAGCTGAGCATATTCTGTGAGTTACCAGCACAGACACAGTCACTGAATCATCGTCGCCCCCATTCCTCTCCCGCTCCTGCAGAGAGACTGGTGAATGGGTGATAACAACTGCTCTCTCAGCTTGTTATAGTCAGCAACTGGCATTTGCTGCACCCTGAAGCATGGGGTGGGGATCTAACAGCTTGAGCGTGATGGCCAACCAGACTGTGTGCAAAGCCACTGCCTGAGGATAAATGGAGGCAACAACCTCAATAACAACACAGTAGTGGCAGCTTGTTCCTCACAAGCGGCATCACAACAGATGCAGGGGTAATTAAATTGGGGGTGGGGGCGCGCATAGTCACTTTCAAATTGGCTGTCAGATCCAAAAAGGACCGTGTTAAAAGAGCTTCTGTCTGGCAGACTGTGCCTGAGAGGATTTTCTTCACCAAAACCCAGGGGCCCAGTTGCATTTAGCGCCCAGCTCATGGATCCTGCGAGCTCTTTGCTTGGTCTTTGGCTTATTTTGCTAGAATGACTACTGCAGCCTAGGGGCTATAGAAATTGACAAAGCCTTTTTTGTCCACCGAGATCACTTCCTGATTAAAAAACAAAGTCATCAATGAATGCACATTACCAGTACACGTATTTTGCCTTGCATGGCCACAGACGTTGTCACTGACTATTACAGAAAAACAGTGATTTTTGTTAGGACCTGTATTAGGACTCTCCCAGGATTCAGGTGCAGATTCAGAGCAATGAGATCGCTCGCCAGTAAGGAAAAGAAATACTCTTACACCTATGGTCTTTAAACTGTATAGACCATACTAGTTCTTATATTAATTCCTTTTTTTAAATTTTTTTTAACGTTTATTTATTTTTGAGACAGAGAGAGACAGAGCATGAACGGGGGAGGGTCACAGAGAGAGAGGGAGACACAGAATCTGAAACAGGCTCCAGGCTCTGAGCTGTCAGCACAGAGCCTGATGCGGGGTTTGAACTCACGAACCGCAAGATCATGACCTGAGCCGAAGTCGGACGCTTAACCGACTGAGCCACCCAGGTGCCCCTAATTCCTTTTTTTAAAAATAACTTTGCCACTGATAGATTTTAATGATCCAAAGTTATACCTCAGAGAAATCATTTACAGAAGTTCATAGATGGAATTTCCTATGGCTCTCTGCTCAGTAAACTTTGACAGTGAGTATGCCACAAGAAATACTAAACATTCTCTTCATTATCATTCTCATTCCAAATCAGCAGAAAGCCAGCACAAGATGATGTTCCACTTCAATTCCTAATGTTTGTGTGGAATAATATTTGTAATAAATCTGATAATCATCCTTGGTCTGATAATTCATTGCCTGAAAAATAAAGTTCCCCAAGGTTCTGAAAGCCAGTAAATCCTAGGTGGCAAATTATCGCATTTATTCTGAGCCTGAGTCTCCATGACACAAATGTTTTCAGGCTCTGCTTTACAGTCTGGACACTCCTGGAACCTTCCATGTTTTCTGAGTTTCCCTCCTCTTTCACTTCCTTTTTATTTTTCATTGACCTCAGAAAACGTGCTGGCCCACGCACATCCACACATCCAAGCAAGTGATATTAAAACATAAGGAAGGGTGCAATCTGGATGGCAAAGTTAACTACTAAGAAATTAAAAATCATTAAAACTCTATCCTATATGAAATATGTAAGCACTAACACAATAGAAAAAAATAGAATATAAGCATCCAGAGCCAATTATTCAAATAGAATCAATTTTGTGATTTCATGGTATTCAGAAATAAGTTCTGATCCAAAAATTCTTCCCTCATTTGATGATTATCAGTACCTGACTCATTAAATTTTTTTTAATGTTGATTTATTTTTGAAGGAGAGAGAGACAGAGTGTGAGTGGGGGAGGGGAAGAAAGAAAGACACACACAGAGAATCGGAAGCAGGCTCCAGGCTCTGAGCTGTCAGCACAGAGCCCGATTTGGGACTCGAACTCACAACCTGTGAGATCATGACCTGAGCTGAAGTCTGAGGCTCAACTGACTGAGCCACCAAGGCGCCCCCCCCACCCTTTTTTTATTTTTTAATTTTTAATTTTTTAAAGTACCTGACTCATTTAAATTAAGAACTGGGTTTTATGCAAATATAGCTGACAGCTGCGTTAAGGGCTTGGCTAAATGTTTACTGAATACTTAACTACAGGGTGCAAAATGCTATAAAAGATATGTATAAGATAGAGCCCTTGATTAAGACCAATCAACAACCCTTTTGAAAACAGAAGACTCACACCCAAAACAGTGAGTAACAATGCAAAGCAGAGTATGATCCAGGGTTAAAACTAAATCCTGTATTAGTGAAGAGGACATTGCTTTTGTGATGAGCTGTCATTAAACAAAAAAGTTTATTTATCTTGAGAGAGATAGTACATGCGTGCTCCTGAGTAGGGGAGGGGCAGAGAGAGAAGGAGAGAGAGAATCCCAAGCAGGCTCTGCAGCAGAGCCTGATGCGGGACTTGATCTCGCGAACCTTGAGATCATGACCTGAGCCAAAATCAAGAGTCAGACACTTAACAGACTGAGGCCCCCAGGCGCCTTGAGGAGCTGTCATTTTGTCTTATAGAACCCATTCTAGGAAACAAAGGTCAATAAACAGGATATAAATGGCTTAAAGGTATCCATAAGGACAAAAAAACTAGGAAACAAAGAAAGTAAAACAAAACAAAACAAAAACAGGGCCTGTGGCCACTCCATTAATAGAGAGGAATAGCCTCTCAGGAACCTACCTGAGAAATGTTTACCTTTTATAAAGACAAGGGGTTATAACACAAGAATTGTGTTTGGGGCTTGTGGTCAAAGAAGAGACCCATGAGTAATTTCACAGAACATAGCTAGGACAGGATATTTAAGAAAAAGGGCCATAATCCCATATACGGGGCATGGGGCAGGTGTCAGTTGGTGACTGGGGGACAGGTGTGTTAACATCTGATATCATAAGCAGAGCACTAACCAGAAACCAGAAAGGAGAGTCCTGTGCAGGGTGCTGCCACAGTGTATTGTTTTTATTTAATTTTCTATTCTTTAAAAAATTTGCAGTATAATTCACGTATAACATTATTAATTTCAGGTGTGATCACCCCAATAAGTCTAGTTATCTTCTGCCACCACACAAAGTTACACAAACTTACTAGCAGTCTTAAATTGGAAATATCCTCTAAAACGTAGGAATCTTTTATCAATATTTCATGTCAAGTGAGTGTGATCGTTTTTGACAATTCTTGGAGCTGACTTATGTTGAGCAGACTACTTCAATGGTTTTCCGGCGGATGTAGGGCCATTAGGCAAGCGATCCAGGGTCCATAATGTATCTACAACTACCAAGAGAAGGAGAATTCCAAGAAGGCAAAAGACCATCCACCAAATTCTGAAGCAAAGTTCGTCTGCTGCCCAGTAGTGGTCAGCTTGAAGCAGAATTGCAGATGTAGGTTCTTTTTCTATTAGAGTTGTCAAACACAGTTTCGGACAGAAGAAGGAGTATGCCTATCTACCATATAAAAGGAACACAGATAATTCAAGGGGTCGTTAATGAAAATACTCCCACGGAAGTGTGTAGAAAGCAAGCTATAATTTAAATCAGAGGGGAAAGAACGTGTCCTTGAAACTTTAGATAATTAATTTTATGAGTCAAACTTTATTGAATTCCTATAATATTTCGGGTTCTTGCTAGTTTTCACAGAACCTAAATTGCATGTGTCCTGTAGGCAATGTTCATGCTAACAATATATATTTCAGCAATAAGCTGTATTATATTGGAGTATTCAATATAAACATCAGTGACATATGTACATATATATATATATAACACATATTATATGTATATATATGTAACATATAATTATATAACATATTAATATATCAGTACTATTTATATTATGTTAATTATATTATATTATGAATATACATATAAAAGCATTCATTGCTTTTATCTCAGGTCTAACTATACACAGACACTGACCTCTTTTTCCATGCAACCTATTCTTTTCATCTATATACATCTTAATCATCTTAATGCACAATTCTCAGAATGTGTCCCTGATGAGCATCATCAACATCTAGCAATTTTTTTTTGTCACCGTGGGAAGAGGTGCTACTGGCATTTGTAGGGTCGAGTCCAGTGATGCTTTGAAACACCTGACAGTGAACAAAACACCTTCCCCCACCCCACTCAACAAAGAATTGCTCAGCCCCAAATATCGATAGTGCTGACTTTGAGAAACCAGAGCATAATCTACACTGCTTAGTGCAGAGCTAGCCATGTATATGCGCTAAATATACTAGCCCCTTTAATTTAAAATGTCTTATTATAAAAGGATCCAGAATTCATCCTGGGGGGTTCTTTAGGTAAAAACTGGATCTAGTCAAATTAAAAAAAAAATAACAAAAACACACCTATGGATTTGAGGCCAATTATCTTTCTCACCAGCCTTTCACGCTTATGGCTAAACTGTCCCCAGAGAGAGGATGAGGCCACCCAGGACAACAGGAAGCGTCACTCATCGACACACTCCATTCTCCTCAAGGTTACAGCGAAGGGCTAACATGTGAAAATATAATTTCAACAGGGGTCTCATTGTCCTCAACAACAGCAATGTCTACTTGTCTCCAAATTCAGGAAAAGGACATCAAGCCGATTGCTGTCAGGACCTCTACCCCCTGCCCCCCCTCCCGTGGGAAAACCTGTGTATTTTACCACTAACGCTTTTTAAATGGCCTTGGCTGAAAAAGACACCTAATCCTACTTTAAGACATTTTCAGAGCTTAGCGTTAAGAAGAGCCCGTTTTCTTGTAAAGCACAATTAGGAAAAGAACGGCGAGCAGGTGTCGCTGTCACATCTCTGCTATGAAGGTGCAGAGACACATCTGACAGAAGCAACGGTATCTGTACAGGTACCGATGTCTCTATCTGTATCTGTCTCTATGGAGAGAAAGACTACCACAAAGATACTGCCACTCTTGTGGGTATTAAAATGCATAAACAACCTACTTCAGAAAGGCCCTACTTTCACAAACCAGGCAAAAACACTTTGTCATGATGACTTGAAATTCCCCTAGTTTTGTCTTTCCGAGGCAGATGTTTTTAATAAATCAAGGACCCAGCTTTCTCACTTCTCATCGCTTCCTCATTGTTTCAGGAAGGCATGTGTGGCAGTAAATGTATCGTTATCCTCCGCTAACCCCTGTGTGGATGTGCCTATGCTTCCTTGTAATGATTTATCCCGAAGCATCTCCATCAACCAGTCTATACCAATGCCATTGGGAAAGGAGCTTTTCTGTTGTTAGTATGTACGGTGTTTTATTTATTACGAATCTTTTCCACATGTGTTGTTTTTCGATGCAGTAGAGTCTCCTTATGAAGCAAACACTCGCAGTGGAATAATGGGTAGACCACATCGTACAAAAAATCATAATATGGCACAGAGAGGGGAGGAAGCCTGTTGCAATTTTAAAGGAAAGAAGAAACTGTGCAGGCAATTTCCAATTTGAAAAGCATCGCCCAATTGTTACACAAAGTTATCCGGCCAAGGCAGTACCTCCAGTTTCCCTTGGACCTCTTCCACCTTGCACTCCATTACGGATGGAACATCACGTCTAGGAGGGACATCCTGCTGGCCTTTGGACCGGATGTCACCAAAATCCGGGCACCATTTCTTCAAGTGACACATCGCACAAATGCAAATGCCATTTTAGACTTTCATATCCAATGGTAATGTGACAAACAAAATTGGTCACGGTCCTGCAAAGTATGTCAAAGTCGATTCCTACTTTTGGTAACTGCCTGACACCTCAATTTGTTGAGGGAGCACTTCCAACATAGTCCTTTTGCAGAGACTTGGATAACGAGAGGCACAATCATCTAGCCAAGAATGACAGGCAGGAAGGGCACATAGTAGTGCTATCACTGAGTCCAAATGTCTTGACCTCTAGAGAATTTCTTCACTAAAACTCGGGGCGTTTCAGCCTCCACGCTGTTGACAGTTAGCATCCTGTGCATTGTAGGAGATTTAGCAGTATCCCTGGCCCCTATGTACGAGACACCAATACTCATTTCCCAGATGTGATGACCAAAAGCACAGACATTGCCGCATATCTCCTGGGCGGCAAAGGCATACCAGGCTGAGGAGTACTGCAGTGTAACTTTAAAATAAAATAATAAGGAGTGCCTGGGTGGCTCAGTCAGTTAAGCGTCTAACTTCGGCTCAGGTCATGATCTCACAGTCCGTGAGTTCAAGCCCCGCGTCGGGCTCTGTGCTGACAGCTCAGAGCCTGGAGCCTGTTTCGGATTCTGTGTCTTCCTCTCTCTCTGTCGCTACCCCGCTCATGCTCTGTTGCTCTCTGTCTCTCAAAAGCAAGTAAACGTTAAAAAATTAAAAAGTAAAAATAAATAAAAAAGAGCATTCCCACAATGTTGAGTCTTTACGAATTAGTTATTCTCTGTGTCCCACTCCCCAACCCAAAGTTAGGATAAATATTTCTTTGTTAAGGGTGGGAAAGAGTCAGGGATCTTATTACCGAAGTTGGGCCGTCATTTCTTAAATAATCGTGCTATTTCTCAGAGAGCACCCTCTCTTTGTCTAGAGTGAGGGTGAGAAGAACAAAATATGGAATGGCATCAGTGCAGGACCTCAGCAGAATCGTATTACAGCATGAAATCTCACCTTCTGCGGGGGGGGGGGGGGGGATGTGGTCATGGTGAGCTCCTCACCTCACCTCTGCTGCCATATTTCCACCTAGAATAGGGCAATTTCCATTTGCTTTCACCCCATGTCTCCCTATGGGTTTCCAAACTTCTGCCCCTGTCTCCTTTCCTGTCGCTTTAAAGATTGGTGGGAGTCCCTTTGCAATTAGAACTCCTCCAAATTATAAAGGAGACTAAGCAGAAAGGCTAGACCTTCCCCATTTTATTTTATTAAATTTTTATTTATTTATTTTGAGAGAAACAGAGACGGTGTGAGGGGGTGGGGCAGAGAGAGAGAATCTCAAGCAGCCTCCACACTGTCAGTGCAGAGCCCGACTGGGGGCTCGAACCCACAACCGTGATATCATGACCTGAGCTGGAACAGAGTCAGATGCTTCCCCGGCTGAGCCACACAGGCACCCTGGCCTTCCTCATTTTAAAAACCTGCTGGTTTATCTTCTTTATGTTACAGATCAGAAATCACTTAATATTACATCAATAGCTAATGACGAGTGTAAAAACTCTTGACTATTTCCTTAAGCTAAAATGCATACTGCATTTTAGTATAATGTTTCTAATATGATTCATTTGGTCTCACTAATTTTAAGATTGTAAAATACAAGCACCGTGTATTCTCCAATTATTTTACTTTAAAAAGGGAAAAAAAAAAGCAGGAGGGGTGGTTATTGAAAAGGAAAACATGTGCTCACGTCCTGTAGGCTGAGCATCTGTTCAAATTGTTCGTGGGACATTTTAACTAATCATACCTTCCATTTGTCTGAGAAAGGTTAGCAAGACTTGTACAGAGAAATATTATGGCACTTATAGCGAAAGTGGCTCACAAACATTGCCCAGAATCAAAGTCATATAATCAATTGGCCAACTAGAATTGTACTCCAGACGTTGTGTGGGAGGCACGTCTCCCCACAAGCTGTTTTCCTGTACCTTCCGTCACATGCCATGACCACACATCACAAACCAGCCTTCTCACTCTCTCCCAAGTTCTTTTCCATATGTTTAGTTCTGCTGCTCCAAATATCCTCTTCTCTGCCCATGCTAACCCTGTCCATCCTAATTTTAATGGTTGCCTAAATCATGACTTCCCCTGCAAATTCTCCCACTTGCAACCACACCCTTGTAGGAGTCACATTTATATATTTCACATTTATATATTTCCATGCCAATGTCTTATCATAGTATCATAGCATCACACCCCGAATCCCATCTTGGGCAGAAGAAAACGCTGGAAAGTGGACACAACGAACAGTCCACAGTTCCCATCTTGGATAACCCCAGCTTGCTCTATATGCCTCCAGAGTCCGTTACCTGTTTCTTATATATATGGACAGCTTCATTTTAAATGGGTGCAATGAAGACGACCATGGACCTGGTAGCTTCTAAGAAGAGAAACCTTCCTCAGAGAAGGTTGATTTCTCTTGCCTCTGACATAAAGTGACATTGGTTTCTTAACATCAAGGGAGTGGTTGTTTGTCTTCACAATATATTTGCAAGTATGGCTTATAGCATTTCATCACTGTTTTGCCCATTTTTTCCCTGTGAATCTAAACAGATTTCTAATAAGATGCAAGGTGGATTCTGTGCATTCAGTTAGTGTTTCTCTAAGAATGGCTTCTCCTTGGTAAAATTCTCTGACATCTCTACATTCCAGAGCTGTCACCAATAGATGGCTCTGCTCAGTGAAATTTTGAAACCACTTGTCGATCTCATAATCACTAAGTTCTAGAATGCTTATGATTAGCCCGGTATATTTGCTAAAATTAACTACGTCCAGGTTAGTCTCAGTGGCATCATTAGACACATACCTTACTGCATTAGCAGTGCCTTAGACAGCTCATTTTACTAAGTTGGAATTCACAACAGAAAGGAAAATTACTTCAACTTCTAGTTGTCCAGTATTGTAGCACTTGAGTTAGGCTACATAGCTTCCAGTGATCACCCATTTGAGCAAAGAAACTATCAGACGTATTTTTTCCAAAACAGTAATAGTATCCTCAAAAGGGAGGGAATGTGAAATTTAAAATATATATATATTTTCTATTTATTTTTGAAGGAGAGAGAGACAGAGCTTGACAGGGGGGAAGGGGCAGAGAGAGAGAGAGAGAGAGAGAGAGAGAGAGAGAGAGAGGGAGACAGCATCTGAAATGGGCTCCAGGCTCTGAGCTGTCAGCACACAGCCCAACACAGGGCTCAAACTCACGAACTGTGAGAGCATGATCTGAGCTGAACTTGGACGCTCAACTGACTGAGCCACCCAGGTGCCCTGGGAATGTGAAATTTTAAGAGAGACATGGAATTTCAGGAGAAAGCTGCTATTTTTCACAATATTTTTGCATCTTTCCTCGTCCTTTTTTTTTTTTTTACATTTATTTATTTTTGAGAAACAGAGTGAGACAAAGCGTGAGCGGGGGAGGGGCAGAGAGAAGGAGACACAGAATCTGAAGCAGACTCCAGGCTGCGAGCTGTCAGTACAGAGGCTGATGCAGGGCTCGAACCCACAAACTGTGAGGTCATGACCTGAGCCAAAGTTAGACGCTCAACCAACTGAGCCACCCAGGTGTCCCGTATCTTTACTAGTCTTGAACACAGTTATTTCTGTCTTAAGTGCCCCATACTGAAAACATATAGAAGTGGTGTTTGCTAATATTTATTGTAACCAAAATCATCTACAGTGATATTCCCAGACCTATTACAGTGATAACAAAATTTCTTCTCGGCTCTTGTTCTACATTTTTATTTTTTCCTTTCTCCCTCCTTCCCTTCCTCCCATCCCTCTATTTCTTTGTCTTGTCTTTCTGAGAATATCTGATACATTAATTTTACACGTATTTAGGCATAATTCTAATAGTGAGCTGTGCTTTCTCTTGGAGACCTCTGTGGCCCTCTTATAAAAAGGGATATGTCATTTATATGTTGTCCCAGCAGACATTTAGTGATTATGTACCTCACACTTTTCTTAGTGTTTAACACATATTTTGTTCATCAAACTGTGAAATAGGCACTCTAATGATCCTGTATTACAGATGAGGAAACTGAGGCACAGAAAAGGGACATTACTTGTGCAGATAGATATATGTACAGCTATCAAATAGGAGATGTGGAACAACAACTCAGATCTGTGTGGACCCGAACTCTGTTTTATTAACTGCTATACTCCAAGGTCCAAAGAATTTATGTTTTGCAAGTTCATACAATTATGAATGATGAAACCATTAT
This sequence comes from Acinonyx jubatus, assembly GCF_027475565.1. Lineage (NCBI taxonomy): Eukaryota > Metazoa > Chordata > Mammalia > Carnivora > Felidae > Acinonyx > Acinonyx jubatus. The sequence goes on along the minus strand of NC_069386.1, from coordinate 127,844,260 downwards.
ACAGACACAAATAATATAGATGTTCAGATTGCACAACTTGCGTTTTCAGCAACCATTATACCTTGCTTCAGGGAGATAGTGTTTACTGATATAGAATCTTACATGTAGGATTTACTTGGAGTTATATTCAATGCCTAAAATTTCTCCTTTTGGCTATCACACCTGCATTTTTCCATATAGAAACCACAGGGCCCATTTATTTTACATCCAACCTTTGTTTTGTATTTTGTATAGAGCCAAGCTCTATATCACGTAAACTTACTCTTTTAATAAAATAACTTGTTTACTTTCCCCAATATTGAAAATGTGGAGGGAAAACTTAAGAGACCAGAGCGTGATACCTGGCATATTTTTCTGTAAAAACATGTGACTGCAAACGATTAGATAAAAAGTAACATTCTAACAGAAGTCATGATGTTATGCCTTCATGGTTCATGCCTTCTTTCTTCTTCTTTAGAAAAATAGCTGTGCTCTTGAGAACAGATCCTAGGACATTAATCAGTCAAAGCCACAGAAGCTCGGATCCGGCAGTGTCCTTGGTGCTGACCTAGTCTAATCCCACCCCCACACATCTTTTTTTTTTTCCCCCTGTGATGCTTTCTCTCAGTCCCAGCCCAGTGAGATATGGGAGAACCTGCAACAAACTCAAGAAGCCAGAAGGATCGGGAGAAAAAATCCAAACGCCTACTTCTTACTAACTTTGTTAACGTGAGCAAGCTTGTTAACTTTTCTCAGGCTCCATTTCCTAATCTATAAAATGGGGATATTAATTCCTACCTACAGGGTTTCAAAGAGCTAATGAGCACAATACGCGGCATATGGTTAAACACTCAATTAACTCTACGTTTTCTTCTCTTCCCTTCCTTCTGCTTCATTTCGGTTCCATTTGGTATGCTATCTATATCAGTGCTGTGTGCAGGCACATGTCCTTTCCAGACCCTCGGGGAATGTGAATCCTTCCCTCTTCTGTGTTCTCCAGCACTGCGTGCATCACTCCTAACGACACCGTATTCTCAGAGCTATCTGTATCTGTGTCTCTTTTGTCTGCTAGACTATGAGCTTCACACACAAAAAAGCAAGCTTAGCTATTTGTTACTTATGTCCTGGTCATTGATGACAGTTCTCAGCACATTATAAATAATTGCTGGGTGGAAACGGAGTCATTTACTTTTCTGAGTCTCGGTTTCCTCATCATTAAAATTACAATAATCATGTGGACTTTTAATCTTACAGGATGTCAGTAAGCATCAAATGAGATATACACTATTATAACTAATAAAATAATTTCAAACACTCAGTTACAATAATACCTACTTGGGCATTCTCATGGAATATTCTCTTCTCAGAGACACCATTCCTGGCCACCCTACCCAACATGGGCCTCGCCTCATTGTTAAGCTCTGCTTGCTTACGCTCCTCATCTTTCTACACAGCATCTGTTACTACACAGAATTCTTTCTTTTGTTTATTGTTGGGTTACTCTCGCTAGAATATAAAGACTAAAAGGGCGTCGGCATTGTCTTCCTCATTCACTTCTGAACAGCAGCAAGTCGAAGATGCTTGGCACAGGTAGATGACGAACATATTTGTTAATTTTTTTTCACGTTCATTTTTATTTTTGAGAGAGAGAGAGAAAGAGAGAGAGTGTGAGAGAGGAAGGGGCAGAGAGAGAGGGACACAGAATTCAGAGCAGGCTCCAGGCTCCAAGCTGTCAGCACAGAGCCTGACACGGGGCTAGAACGCGTGAACTGTGAGATCATGACCCGAGCTGAGGTCAGATGCTTAACTGACTGAGCCACCCAGATGCCCCCTATTTGTTAAAAAAAAAAATGAGTGAATCGATAATTACATGGAAGAGTTTCTTCAAGAGAAAAATAGAGACAAGATAAATAGCTTCAGTGACCTTCATTAAAAACTCATTCATAGTTTTGCAAATCTGAAATTTTAAGATGGTTCTTTTCTTGGCAATGGGATTTGTGCAGATCAACATGCTACCCTCTAAACCTTGCCATTCCTCTTTCACAAAAATTTTTAAGAAATGTTGGTGAATACCTTAGACAGCTCCAGCTGGCCAGGGTCATTTTAAAAGGCTTATTAGCACAGTTTTGGGACACCTGGGTGGCTCAGTCGGTTAAGCGTCGGACTTCAGCTCAGGTCATGATCTCATGGTTCCGGTTTGTGAGTTGATGAGTTCTAGCCACCCCAGTCAGCCTCTCTGTTGTCAGCGTAGATCCAGCTTCTGAAGCTGTCCCCCTCCCTCCGCCCCTTCCCCACTGGCACACTCTCACTCTTTCTCAAAACTAAACATTTAAAAGGCTTATTGACCCCCCTTTGGAATGTTGTATTTTAAAACTCTGTTTCTCCTTAGGAATGTATACTTATACAAACATATACTCCAATGTACACAGTTGGATGTCTTGGCCCACTTTTTTTATTAAGTGCATTTTTGAAAGTATAAGAATTTGGTACTGTTTGAGTCTTCGTCTTAGTTTTTCTGAACCGATTGCCAATATCACTGGTGGTATTAACAGTCATTTGAAGGTGAACTCAAGAACATCCAGATCGGCTAAGGGATGAGTTATGGGTTGTTCCATAAAAGACACACCCGTGCTCACCATACCCATGTGTTCAAAAAAAAAAATCATAAATAAAAAGGTAAAATGACTCAATACATATTAAATTTTTAAATTAAAAATTATTTTAATGGGGAATCTGGGTGGCTCAGGCGGTTAAGCGTCTGACTTCAGCTCACATCATGATCTCACAGTTCCTGGGTTCATGCCCCGCATCGGGCTCCTTGCTGATGGCTCGGAGTGTGGAGCCTGCCTCGGATTCTGTGTCTCCATCTCTCTCTGCCCCTCCCCTGCTCACACTCTGTCTCTGTCTCTGTCTCTGTCTCTGTCTCTGTCTCTCTCAAAAATAAATAAACTTAAAAAAATATTTTTAAAGTGTAGAGTTTACTAACCAATTTTAAGTCTTTCCAAATAAGTTTTGCATTTTCTTTCACTTTTATCTTTTATTAGGGCCTACCAGTTTCTTCCCAATGAAGAGCAATTCAAGTGCCCTATCTTCTGTTGAGCTCTCTTATTTACATGTCTGTCTGGCTGAACTTCTCTTCCTAGGACCTCAATGCTGCTGGCCCTTTCCCTGGATTAGAGCCCTAACCAGATGGTTGCTATTACCTGAGGCTGTATTTAAAAGGCAGCAGTTACCCTGTGGATGGAGATATTCCAGGGCTTTTCTCAGAGAACTACTCAGGCCATGCTCATTACCAAGGAATACAAACACCAAGTTTCACTTTATTTGTCCCACAGCAGATTGTAGAAAGTTGCTTTAGTCACAGAACATACTCTACATATCCACTCCATAGGGCCTCAGATTATGAACTATGTAGCCCTGCCGGTCCAGTACCAGATGTGATCGTGAATACAGAGGATCACAGGTTGCTACTTAAGTGTTAGGGCTGGGGAGAAAGGAGATCGGTCAAGCCTCATGAGAGACATTAGCTTTTATTGGAAGGAGGTCCCAGACGTTTCGTATATTTTATCCTACTTCCTCTACTTCTTTTTCTACTACTACTATTACTGCTATTAATACTGATATCCTCCCCAAGATTCTGTGTTTCCACATTGTACAATTACCTTCCCAGAAGACTTACATGCACTCAGTAGCATATTCATTTCTCCTTAAAACAATCAAGGTAGACAATGATGCACAATGGATGGGTGAGAAAACTAAAAGTCACTTACACAGCCAATGAAATGTAGATATAGATCCAAGATTAAAAAAATACATACATATATATATATATATATACATATATATATATATATATATATATATATTTAGAGTATGAGCAGAGAAGGGGCAGAGAGAGAGAGAGACATGGAATATGAAGCAGGATCCAGGCACTGAGCTGTCAGCACAGAGCCCGACACAGGGCTCGAGACCACAAATCATGAGATTATGACCTGAGCCGAAGTTGGATGCCCAGACGACTGAGCCACCCAGGTGCCCCCATATCCAGTGAGTTTGCACCCAGAGATTTCTGTTCTTCCAGTGTTCATCTTTATATTCATACAGAATACTGGCAGATACTGATCTCTTGGCTTTCTGACTTCTTAATTTTCTGTAGCAGATTAAAGGCCAACCTTCTAAAATGACAATTTCAGTATCACATTTACCGAAAATAATTTCCAAGATGATTCTTTAGCTTTCCCATATTTATTGCTGTTCACATTTTTCCTTTATAATGCACACTCTAAGTTCCTGACTCCTAGGGTGGGTAGGGTGGGAGGGGGGAACCAAAAACAAACAAACAAACAAACCCACAAAAACTGTAGGGTGAAGAATGAAAAGTTTTTATTATGTTTTCTGAGTACCACCTGACAGGACTATACAGAGGATTTTCAATCACTTCAGGAGCGGAAGAAGGAGAGGGTCTTAGGTTTTCGTATGCACTCCTGCCAGAAGGAATTCAGGGGGTGTTTGTTAGCTTTGATCCACCTATGCCCTGTGAATCTGAGGAAGAATCACATAGTCAAGTTCAAAGAGAATCAGGGGAAAGGAAACTTTAAGGAAGAAAAAAAAATCTCAGGTGGTACCTTTGTGATAAATTGGTTTCAATTGAGTGCAGAGATATTGGTAAGTTTAAAAGTAGAGAAAGGGATGCCTGGGTGGCTCAGTCAGTTAAGCTTCTGACTTGATTTCAGCTCAGGTCATGATCTTATGCTTTATGAGATAGACCCTTATGTTGGGCTGCGTGCTTGGTGTTTGCGGCACGGAGCCTGCTTGGGATTCTCTCTCTCTCTCTCTCTCTCTCTCTCTCTCTTTCTCTCTCTCTCTCTCTGCCCCTCCCCCATGCATGCACTTTCTCTTTCTCTCTCTCTCAAAATAAATAAGCATTAAGTAAAAAAAAGAAGAAGAAGGAAGAAAAGATTTTACTGCCTTCAAGTTCCTCGGTGGATGATTCAGAAATGTACTGTTCACGCTTCTATTCATTACTCATTAGGATGGGAGAAAAAAACAAAAAACAAAACAAACAAAACAACAGCAAAACCAAAACCAAAACAACCCCCAAAAAACCTTAAGCATTTTTCTTTAAAAAACGTCCATAGTAATATGGAAGAAGCACTTAGCAGCGTAATTTCTAGGAAATAGTCTTAAGGTGCTAGAGGTATGATAAGACAGCCAGCAGGATATTTAGCAACCAGCAAGAGAGCCTTGTCATAGACAGAACTACAGTCTCTCACTAACAACATTTCTGAGAGGTGACCAGCCATGTATTACATCATCACTTGTTTGGAATTTCTAAGGTTGCATCCTGACATATTTCTCTCTTGGATGAGTTAATGAGGGAAGTTACTCTAAGGGCAGTAATGCTTGTCCTTTGAAAGAGTACCACTTTGTAAATGTGGCTTCTTTTAGAGTGAAAATTTTAACAATCCTTACATTTTTCTTTCATTCTTTATAACTTACCCTGTTGTAGATTCAGTTTCTATGATGGGAAATTATTAAAGTTGATGAGTCTACCTAGATTCTCAGGTTTCATCACATGCATACTCACGTATGCAATAATATCACTGAAAAGGAGTACAATAATAAAGATTTTCCCCCTTAAATTAGAAATATAATTTCCTTGATTTTCTATGAAATTTTATTCCATTATAACAAACATGTTAAGGTATAAGGATAATATCGGACAATGAAAACAAATTATGTATCTTCGACTAAATTGATACTCCAATTAAAATCAAATCTTGAAAAAAAACAACTATGTCCTTGTTTTACTTCGTTTGGGTGAGGATTTAGTTGCTAGGTGTACTTCAATGTTTTTAAGAACTTCATAAAGTTGACCTATTGTTGAGGATACTGTATCATGGACGGATTTTCTGTATGTATAATTGAGATGTCAGGGTGATGAGGGTCAGCTAGTTGGAGAGCCAGTTGTGTTCTCCTCGAATAACACAAAAGCTGGATTCTCTCTTTTGAGTTGAAAGGAAACTTTGTTTCATCTTCTACTTGGTTACCGACCCGTTGCAAGCATCCCCTTCAAAACATCTATAAGAAGAATCTGTATAAATATATTCCTTAAAGAATTTAAGACACTTCCTTCTCTTTTCCCCAACAGAAGTGAGAAGGAAGGTGCAACTTTAGGTCTATATAAATCATTACTTTGTTGACTTTGCTTATTGGATAGCTTTTAAATTTCCACTTTTCTCTTTTTGTGGTCTAGAGTTCATTGATGAAGACTGAAAGTCATGGAATGCGCTCTGCTGTCTTTTAAGTCAGTCATGAAGAAGACATCACCTCTCTTCAGAATGTGAGGGACAGTGATCATTAGTATTTTCCCATCTTTGTGGTTTCAGCAGAAATGCAAGACAGAAGCCCCTTAGCCCCAAGATTGATAGAGGTAAAAGTGTCCGTATATTGTGGGTTTTGTCTTACTGCTTCCCATTTCTAGCAGACTAAATTTTATTGCCGGCTTGGTTCTGTTAACATATTTTTTCCCCTGTACAGAAAGCCATGAAATGGTTGGAAACATATTAATTTATAGCAGCCTTTTGAAAAGCAATGAGTGAAGAAGAGAGAAAATTTCTAAATGCAGAAAATAATACTTTCTGGGCCATTGGTCAGGATTTTCCAATTTTCAGTTATTTCAGTTATTGTATAGAAATGCATTGAGTGTGGGCACATTATAAGTAAGCTTTAGTGTATTTAATGGATCTGAAAACCCCTTGGATTCCATTTATGCACTCTTCCATTAGTATTTTAAGATTCTAATTGTGTTTCTACAACAAGTCATTCTATATCAGTAGCTGACAGTTGACAATCATGGCGGCTTGGAAATGAACATTTTTTACCAATCAAATTAGGCTTTGTATATTTAATAATTGCTAAATGAAAGACACTGACAAAAGTAATTTGATCACAATGTGGATTACCAAAATCTGCTTCTCATTACAAAACATTTCCAGAGGCCATTAGGAGAAATGCTGGGGATTTGCAATGCAGTAGATAAGCAGCAGCAGGCTCAAAAGTCTCCATTTTAAAGTTAACTGGAGAATTCCCTATTCCCTCTAACGTAATATTTTTTTAGATCTTTCTGTTCGACATGGATTGACTGAGATGCACAGTTGTAGTTGTATCTGCAGCAGAGAAGTTTTGTTCTTTCCTTCCCCCCATTATGGGGCACCGTGGCTGGCTGGCGAGCTAAACAGCTTTCTGAAAGCATTTGGGTAGAACATTTACGTAGTGAAATTTCCCCAAGTGCAACCTCATAAGATATGATGACCTCTACCTTCAAAACACTTGTTTAAAGTGTTGCAAGCAATTTCTCGATTATGTCAGTTGAAAATACAGAGCTATACCAACCACAAATCCTGACGCTAAGTAAGTAGAGCATCAAGTGCAGTGTCAACAAACATTCAAAATGGGGATCCTAGAAATTACACAGTTAATGTTGTCTCACAGGACCTCAAGGCAAATAAATCCGGAAAGAAAAAGAACAGTTTTACTTAATACTTCCCACGGGGAAATAGATGAATGTTTCAAAACTCTAATAGAAATGACAAATATTTTAAAAACACTATTTGACCGGACAGGTTCTGAGAGAGGGGGACGATTGCAAACCAATCATGAAAATGATGATATTTAAAGGGGGATAAAACGGAAATCAGGGTAATTTCAATCCATCAGACAGTTGTAAATATTTCCTTGCATCTCTGGTATGCAGTTAATCTCACATAGAAGAATACCAGTAAGTAGTTGTTGATTAAATAATGGCCAGACTTTTCTCCTGCTGGATTGAGTTTCTTGGGGGCAACGTCTATTACTTGTGTTTTTTTGTGGTCCCCAGCACCTGGCAGTAGAGAAAAGGGGTATGTTCAGAAACCAAAAGGCAGTGAAACAGGTTCTGTGCAGAAGCAGATGAGGGAGGAAAGAAGGCAAAAGATGAGACAATAGTTCCATGAAGTTTCATACCATTCATAAAATAAACAATTGGAAAATATGAGGCACCCAGAAAATCTTGCACTTATCCACGTAAAAGGATAAAGTCTAAGTTTTAGATGATCCAAGCTTTACGCTAGGGAGGATAAGAAGAGAAAATAAAGTATGTGTCCAAAATACGTATAGTCATTAAGCTGTTGTTTTCCTGAACTCTTATATTGTCGCATAGAATTAACACATACAAAAAAATGTCCTGATATCTGATTCTAAACCCTTAGTATGTTCAGAGGAGAGATTTCTAAGTGCAGATGTTAGGACCACCTGAGAGCAAACATCTGATTTCCAGCTTCACCTTCTGGTTTCTCCAGTATACTATTTGAGCTAAATAGGACAATATTGAAGGAGACATACACACTTACACAGACACAAATACACACAAGCTCTACAAATAGTGAAGGTCTAAGTAAATTTTATTGCTTATATTATCATTATTATGAACAATCAGTCTATAATATGCAGAACACAGGGCATGGAAGTTAATCTGGGGCTGGTTTGCTAGAAATGTCTATTGGTTCAAATTGCTGGTAATACTGCAATTAATTTCTAAGTGAGGACTTCTCATCTCCTCAACTGTGAGAAAACAGCTTCCTGTGGATGCTCTTCCAGAGTGAAGGTAGGGTGAGTGGGCTAAGAGAGCAGAAAAACAGGGGTGTTTCACTATCTGTGTCTCTTCTTTTCATAAAATAGAAAGAGGTTAGGTGTGTTGTAAAATCGAAGCAATCTTGCGCTGTCTGCAATGCTTTTCTTCAAAAAGAATTACAGGGGAATTGGCCTCGTTTTAGTACAATTGCAGTCGAGAAGCTGTATGGACTTTTCATCTAGATGCCTCCCCTGTTGCTAATGCCCTTGCCTATAATCCCATTTCTTTTCCTTCCCACACTGCACTCCCAGCTGATTGTCGGTGACCTAGTCACCTTGTACCCCTTTGCATTAAATATGTGCTCCAATGTGAAGACTTTCCTGATTTCTTTATGGAAAATAAGTATTTGTATATACACACATCGTAAAATTACAATGGATTTCATTACCGCTCGCTTTTTTTAAAAAAACAAATTTTAACGTTTATTTATTTTTGAGACAGAGAGAGAGAGAGCATGAACGGGGAAGGGTCAGAGAGAGAGAGAGAGAGACACAGAATCCGAAACAGGCTCCAGGCTCTGAGCGGTCAGCACAGAGCCTGATGCGGGGCTCGAACTCACGGACTGCGAGATCATGACCTGAGCCGAAGTCGGCCGCTTAACGGACTGAGCCACCCAGGCGCCCCATTGCTCGCTTTTTAAAATATGTTCCTGTATTATCAGACATTTTATTTATCTGTGTGTGTTTGTGTGTGTGTGTGTGTCTGCCATACCTATCAAAATCACTGCCACATAGTAAGCATTTAATCAAAGTTTATTAATTGAAAACCTATGCAAAGAAAATAGTAAGGGTTCGGATTCAGGTACACCTGACTGTACATCCTAGCTTAGCCACTTAAACTTATGTGACCCACTATTTAAATTGAGGATATAATATTTATTTTGGACTGATAGCAGACTTAACTGAGGAAAGATACCCTAAATTTTGAATTGTGCCTTGCATATGTTAAAGGTCAAGGCTAGAAAATATTTTGGAAAAAATTTTCTGTAGCTTTCATGTAACATTATGCAGCTCCAAGAAACAAAACAGGGTAAAATGTATCTACAAATTAAAAGGTCCCTTTATATTATTGTAGGTTTCTATTAAGGGCATTTATTCTCACGTAACCTTGAAAAAAATCTATCCTAATTCTTTTCATCATTAGTGTGATTTAGTGAGACAATTACTGAGTTAATTTTCCATAATGACAAGGAAAAAAACTCCACCATATCTTTTTTTTTTCTAATTTACTTTTAAAAAATACAACAAAGCATAACTGTGTAGCTTGTTTATCTAGGGTTTGGGTGAACTGAATTTAATTGGAAAGTAGAAAAACAATAAGGAGATAGACTTCACTTTGAACACAGCCATCAGTATAGGGTGAGGACTGAAATGGATGCTTCTAATATTTAGTCATTATGAACTCTGACTGACACGGATTCTGAAGGCTTTCCACATAGCAACTCGTGTAGCCCTAATAAAATTTGCAAGCGGCAGATGCCGTGATTATTATTATTGTTTTGAATTAGGAAACAGAGGCAAACTTGCCCCAGGTAAATAGCAGAGCCAGGACTTGAGCGCAGAGGGTCTCTAGGACAAACCGCTTCTAGATTATTATTATCTTCCTAAAGTTATATAAAAATGACTGTTTCACTAAAATAGGTATGTTTCTAGAAATAGCGATTAGCAACAAAATAAATAGTAGCAAATCTCTTTAAAATAATAACCATAGAGGAGAAAGGGACAGTTCATAAATAAATAAATAAATAAATAAATAAATAAATAAATAAATGTGGGCTCAGATGGCTTTGCAACCCGGTTCTTTCAAATTTATTTTTTTAACATTTGTTTATTTTTGAGAGAGAGAGAGAGCACGAGAGGGGGAGGGTAGAGAGAGGGGAAGACACAGAATTGGAAGCAGGATCCAGCCTCTGAACTGTCAGCACAGAGCCCGACGCGGGGCTCGAACTCACAAACCATGAGATCATGACCTGAGCCGAAGTCAGAGACTTAACTGACTGAGCCACCCAGGAGCTCCATTTTTTATTTAATTTTTTTAACGTTTATTTATTTTTGAGAGCCACCTCGGTTCTTTTAAATGCTTATGGAAAAAATCATTTTCATATAATTTAACTATTTTTCAAAGCTTAGAAGATTTTGATAAATAACTCAGACACTTGAATGAACCTAGCCTTGCCCTCATAGAAACTCAGACAAGGTAACAGAAAGACGCACACACACAAACCACGTATACCTACATATGCTGTCTTCTACACACCGATCTATATGACTCCATTCTCCATGAACTGTGATTCAGAAACTCTAAATAAAATACCAGCAAGCACAATTCAAAAACACGTTGAGATAATAATACAGGAAGTTTATATGCCAGGAAAACAGATGTGACTTTGACATTCAGTACTCAGGAGGAACAATGATCTCATTTCTTTATTTTTCTAAAGGAAATTAAAGATGGTTCCATGTTCCACGCCATTATAACCCCCGCCCTGCCCCTAACAATGTCAAGGTGTCACATAGAGAGTCTAGTGACGACGTGTTCTGAGAGCAGGAATGGTCACAATCCTTCCTTCTTAGTGGTCTCCACTTTTTTTCTCTTGCATTTTCTCTTTGAAAGCACACGGGTTATTCCTGGACATCTAAAGGTGATGCTCCTGGCAACCCAGACCTACCCACCTCATGCTCAGCCACACACAGCTTAAGCTCAGGATACCCCACCCCAGCCCTTAAAATCCTGATGCTTATTGAACACAATGTGCCTCTCCTGTCTCTGCTTCTACGTCTTCCAAGGCCTTTGTGTGGGAAGCAGAACTACAGTCCTGGGGGGTGGGGGGCGGGGTGGGAATCACCTTCCTTTACTTACTTCTCTGTGCACTGGTCTGACCTGTTCTTATCCAATAGCAACCTTTCTCATGCATTATCCATAGATCCACTCTGGTCTTACTCTTTGATGATTCCCACTGTCAAATAACACTTTTGTAGATGTTTTCTGTAACTCAACCCCCAAAAGAAATTTGGGGGGTGGTGGGGAGACAAGAGGGGGAAATGAAAAAAATGACTGTGGCTTAGAGCTCTAGAGCTCTTCTGCTTTCCAGGAGGGGGAGAGAAAAGGGATAATACCCTTTATAGTTTTCTCCCTACAACGGCAAGAACACTCAAGAATTAATAGATTTTCCTAACACAGCAGGAATACGGAGATAGTTTAATGTTATTAAAGTCATTAATATGGTATATGACATCAATATGTCTAATATGCAGTAACCATATGATTATTTAAATAGGTATCGAATAAAAAACACTAATAATCTAACACGCATTTGTGGAAAAGAAAGACTTAAAAAAACCCAACAACTTAGAATTAAAAATAATAAAACCATGTTAAATTAGAATCCAATATCAGCATTCGTGGTAGAATGCTGCAGACACCCCTGCTTAGTTATGGCAGTTGCTTGTTATTATTTTTTTAAGGTAAAATGTTTAATAGGCTAGAAAGTAAAAGGAATCAGTGTAGGGGTTGGTAATGACACTGGAACATTGTTTTCCCGGGTTGCCACACACATAAACAGGCAATGCAGTGGCTTTAAATCCACTGAGATGAGTCTTCCTCCATGAAAATATAAGATCCTAGTCTTGGTGAACATGTGACATGAGCCATCACATAAGGCCCTGAGCTTAGAGGAGCCTGTGCCTGTTTTAATGTTCTGCCGTCACCATCTTGAAATTCTTGATAAATGTTGAACAAGAAGCCCCACCTTTTCCCTTTGCGCCGAGCCCACAAATTACGTAGCATTCTTTACAATAGAGATTGGAAAAGCTTTGATGGCCTTCTCTGCTTCGCAGCTGGAATGCAGCTATTTGTTCAGAGTGGAGAGTTCCAACAGAGAAATTCCTGAAATCCGGATCCAGCTTTCACTGGCCAGCAGTTCCGGAATGACACTTTGTAAATCCTGTGGCAGAGAGTCTAGAATCACTATTATTAAGCTTGGTGCCAAGCAGATCTCAACAGACAGTGAGAAATAAAACTCTTTTTGCAATTCTGGGACAATTAAAGTTGAAATCAAAATGGCTTTGGGACATGCCATGACGCCGTAAGTATAAAACAATGGATGAAACAGCAAAGCAACATCTAGCTGGCCAGATAACAACGAAAATGTATGTTCTTTATGGGAAAAAAATCATGCAAATAAACATAAAACATCAGATGGTTATCACATACAAGCACATACAGACGATAAAAATGTCAGCAGTGGTAATTGGTACCTAGAGCTTTAATCCAATGTACATTTTATGACAGCAAATGCTACTTCTACAAATACTCTGTTGAATAGATTATGGTCAGTTAAAGAGAGTTCAATTCTAGTTCCATCAATTTCTAGCTGTGGGACTTCCACCAAGTTATTCCATGTATTTTTACCTCAACATCCTTATCTGTAAAATGGTGAAAACTATTAGTCCTGCATACGATAGCTGTTGTGGAGATCAAACGAGATTATACATGGAACATAGTTATCATAGTGACATAGGAAGTTCTTGAAAAATGTTACCTGCTGTACTAATGTTATTGTTGGTGTTGCTGTTACTGTTATTAGTCTCATAAGAAAATGTTTGGCTAGGTGAGGAAAAATATATTTCAAATATTTAATTGCAGAATTATTCATATTTTTTTCTGAAAAAACACCCTCTACATCATATAAAAGGACTTAGGTAAATGTATTCTGACATATACAAACGATGCTGCGGTATTGAAAATTATCTTTAAATAATAATATACTACTCAGATATACGCAAGTGACCTCACTACCATACACACACAAACACAAACTCTATGTATTTTAAATATGCACAGAAGAAGAGGTAAGAAGTTGTTCAATAAATTAGCAAAGATAATGTCTCCTTCTGATGAGATATATGATTTTTATTTTATTCTAGATTTATTTAGGAAAAAAAACACTACACTCATCTGAAAATAATCCTCAGAGATTATTGAAACTAGGGTTATCGGGAACAATGAGTAGTCTTGATAAACCTTTAAAATTATTCTCCTCATGAGAAAGTATAATTATGAGAAGCTAAAAGTATTGTCTATTCTGTGTAAACTCAGGAAAGCACATAGTGCCTTAAATTGCTGTAACGATAATACAATATAGTTTGGAGAAATGACCAGTGATTTCAAAGGCAAGTTTCTGCATTGTATTTAGTTTGAGTTACTACTAATTTCTTTTCCATCGGAGACATTATTTGGCCTTCAAGTGTATATATTAGTTATTATTAGAATGTGGAAAGTATAGCAGATGGTAAAGCGCTGGAGAATCACTCAAAGTGCTAAATAACATGGGCAGAGGCAGCAGACTACTGGAGAGGTCATGTTAGAAAAAATGTAAGTTTATTGAGAATTTTGTTTCGCACAGAAAGATTTCCATGTTTCCTGTTCTTGTTTTCTACATCAAGAGTTACAGGACATCCAGTTCTGTAGTTTTCTGTTTAAGTGTTACTGTGAGGTCAGTTATTCATTTCAATTCTGTTCTACGACTTAGTTCCTCTGGAACTTTAGGCATATTATGTATGCCTACTCATTTTGCCTTATCTTGGTTTAAATTTCTTTTTTTTTTAACTAAAGACTTTTTTTTTTTCCTAGAACCATTTTTTTTCAATATATGAAATTTATTGTCAAATTGGTTTCCATACCACACCCAGTGCTCATCCCAAAAGGTGCTCTCCTCAATACCCATCACCCACCCTCCCCTCCCTCCCACCCCCCATCAACCCTCAGTTTGTTCTCAGTCTTTAAGAGTCTCTTATGCTTTGGCTCTCTCCCACTCTAACCTCTTTTTTTTTTTCCTTCCCCTCCCCCATGGGTTTCTGTTAAGTTTCTCAGGATCCACATAAGAGTGAAACCATATGGTATCTGTCTTTCTCTGTATGGCTTATTTCACTTAGCATCACACTCTCCAGTTCCATCCACGTTGCTACAAAGGGCCATATTTCGTTCTTTCTCATTGCCATGTGGTACTCCATTGTGTATATAAACCACAATTTCTTTATCCATTCATCAGTTGATGGACATTTAGGCTCTTTCCATAGTTTGGCTATTGTTGAGAGTGCTGCTATAAACATTGGGGTACAAGTGTCCCTATGCATCAGTATTCCTGTATCCCTTGGGTAAATTCCTAGCAGTGCTATTGCTAGGTCATAGGGTAGGTCTATTTTTAATTTTCTGAGGAACCTCCACACTGTTTTCCAGAGTGGCTGCACCAGTTTGCATTCCCACCAACAGTGCAAGAGGCTTCCCGTTTCTCCACATCCTCTCCAGCATCTATAGTCTCCTGATTTGTTCATTTTGGCTACTCTGACTGGCGTGAGGTGTTATCTGAGTGTGGTTTTGATTTGTATTTCCCTGATGAGGAGCGACGTTGAGCATCTTTTCATGTGCCTGTTGGCCATCTAGATGTCTTCTTCAGAGAAGTGTCTATGCATGTTTTCTGCCCATTTCTTCACTGGGTTATTTGTTTTTCGGGTGTGGAGTTTGGTGAGCTCTTTATAGATTTTGGATACTAGCCCTTTGTCCGATATGTCATTTGCAAATATCTTTTCCCATTCCGTTGGTTGCCTTTTAGTTTTGTTGGTTGTTTCCTTTGCTGTGCAGAAGCTTTTTATCTTCATAAGGTCCCAGTAATTCATTTTTGCTTTTAATTCCCTTGCCTTTGGGGATGTGTCGAGTAAGAGATTGCTACGGCTGAAGTCAGAGAGGTCTTTTCCTGCTTTCTCCTCTAGGGTTTTGATGGTTTCCTGTCTCACATTCAGGTCCTTTATCCATTTTGAGTTTATTTTTGTGAATGGTGTGAGAAAGTGGTCTAGTTTCAATCTTCTGCATGTTGCTGTCCAGTTCTCCCAGCACCATTTGTTAAAGAGACTGTCTTTTTTCCATTGGATGTTCTTTCCTGCTGTGTCAAAGATTAGTTGGCCATACGTTTGTGGGTCTAGTTCTGGGGTTTCTATTCTATTCCATTGGTCTATGTGTCTGTTTTTGTGCCAATACCATGCTGTCTTGATGATGACAGCTTTGTAGTAGAGGCTAACGTCTGGGATTGTGATGCCTCCTCATTTGGTCTTCTTCTTCAAAATTACTTTGGCTATTCGGGGCCTTTTTTGGTTCCACATGAATTTTAGGATTGCTTGTTCTAGCTTCGAGAAGAATGCTGGTGCAATTTTGATTGGGATTGCATTAAATGTGTAGATAGCTTTGGGTAGTATTGACATTTTGACAATATTTATTCTTCCAATCCATGAGCAGGGAATGTCTTTCCATTTCTTTATATCTTCTTCAATTTCCTTCATAAGCTTTCTATAGTTTTCAGCATACAGATCTTTTACATCTTTGGTTAGATTTATTCCTAGGTATTTTATGCTCCTTGGTGAAATTGTGAATGGGATCAGTTTCTTTATTTGTCTTTCTGTTGCTTCATTGTTAGTGTATAAGAATGCAACTGATTTCTGTACATTGATTTTGTATCCTGCAACTTTGCTGAATTCATCTATCAGTTCTAGCAGACTTTTGGTGGAGTCTATTGGATTTTCCATGTATAATATCATGTCATCTGCAAAAAGTGAAAGCCTGACTTCATCTTTGCCAATTTTGATGCCTTTGATTTCCTTTTGTTGTCTGATTGCTGATGCTAGAACTTACAACACTATGTTAAACAACAGTGGTGAGACTGGGCATCCCTGTCGTGTTCCTGATCTCAGGGAAAAAGCTCTCAGTTTTTCCCCATTGAGGATGATGTTAGCTGTGGGCTTTTCATAAATGCCTTTTATGATGTTTAAGTATGTTCCTTCTATCCCGACTTTCTCAAGGGTTTTTATTAAGAAAGGGTGCTGGATTTTGTCAAAGGCCTTTTCTGTATCGATTGACAGGATCACATGGTTCTTATCTTTTCTTTATTAATGTGATGTATCACGTTGATTGATTTGTGAATGTTGAACCAGCCCTGCATCCCAGGAATGAATCCCACTTGATCATGGTGAATAATTCTTTTTATATGCTGTTGAATTCGATTTGCTAGTCTCTTATTGAGAATTTTTGCATCCATATTCATCAGGGATATTGGCCTGTAGTTCTCTTTTTTTACTGGGTCTCTGTCTGGTCTAGGAATCTAATACTGGCTTCATAGAATGAGTCTGGAAGTTTTCCTTCCCTATTTCTTGGAATAGCTTGAGAAGGATAGGTATTATCTCTGCTTTAAATGTGTGGTAGAACTCCCCTGGCAAGCCATCTGGTCCTGGACTCTTATTTGTTGGGAGATTTTTGATAACTGATTCAATTTCTTCACCAGTTATGGGTCTGTTCAAGCTTTCTGTTTCCTCCTGATTGAGTTTGGAAGTGTGTGGGTGTTTAGGAATTTGTCCATTTCTTCCAGGTTGTCCAATTTGTTGGCATATAATTTTTCATAGTATTCCCTGATAATTGTTTGTATCCCTGAGGGATTGGTTGTAATAATTCCATTTTCATTCATGATTTTATCTATTTGGGTCATCTCCCTTTTCTTTTTGAGAAGCCTGGCTAGAGGTTTGTCAATTTTGTTTATTTTTTCAAAAAGCAACTCTTGGTTTCGTTGATCTGCTCTACAATTTTTTTAGATTCTATATTGTTTATTTCTGCTCTGATCTTTATTACTTCTCTTCTTCTGCTGGGTTTAGGCTGCCTTTGCTGTTCTGCTACTATTTTCTTTAGGTGTGCTATTAGATTGCAATGTATTTTCCTCTCAGGACTGCCTTTGCTGCATCCCAAAGCGTTTGGATTGTTGTATTTTCATTTTCGTTTGTTTCCATATATTTTTTAATTTCTTCTCTAATTACCTGGTTGACCCACTCATTCTTTAGTAGGGTGTTCTTTAACCTCCATGCTTTTGGAGGTTTTCCAGACTTTTTCCTGTGGTTGATTTCAAGCTTCATACCATTGTGGTCTGAAAGTATGCATGGTATAATTTCAATTCTTGTATACTTATGAAGGGCTATTTTGTGACACAGTATATGATCTATCTTCGAGAATGTTCCATGTGCACTTGAGAAGAAAGCATATTCTGTTGCTTTGGGATGCAGAGTTCTAAATATATCTGTCAAGTCCATCTGATCCAATGTATCATTCAGGGCCCTTGTTTCTTTATTGACCGTGTGTCTAGATGATCTATCCATTTCTGTAAGTGGGGTGTTAAAGTCCCCTGCAATTACCACATTCTTATCAATCAGGTTGCTTATGTTTGTGAGTAATTGTTTTATATATTTGGGGGCTCCGGTATTCGGCGCATTGACATTTATAATTGTTAGCTCTTCCTGATGGCTAGACCCTGTGATTATTATATAATGCCCTTCTTCATCACTCGTTACAGCCTTTAATTTAAAGTCTAGTTTGTCTGATATAAGTATGGCTACTCCAGCTTCCTTTTGGCTTCCAGTAGCATGATAAATCATTCTCCATCCCCTCACTCTCAATCTAAAGGTGTCCTCAGATCTAAAATCAGTCTCTTGTAGACAGCAAATAGATGGGTCTTGTTTTTTAATCCATTCTGATACCCTATGTCTTTTGGTTGGCGCATTTAGTCCATTTACATTCAGTGTTATTATAGAAAGATACGGGTTTAGAGTCATTGTGATGTCTGTATGTTTTATGCTTGTAGCGATGTGTCTGGTACTTTGTCTCACAGGATCCCCCTTAGGATCTCTTGTACTGCTGGTTTAGTGGTGACAAATTCCTTCAGTTTTTGTTTGTTTGGGAAGACCTTTATCTCTCTTTCTATTCTAAATGACAGACTTGCTGGATAAAGGATTCTCGGCTGCATATTTTTTCTGTTCAACACATTGAAGATCTCGTGCCAATCCTTTCTGGCCTGACAAGTTTCAAAAGAGAGATCGGTCACGAGTCTTATAGGTCTCCCTTTATATGTTAGGGCACGTTTATCCCTTGCTGCGTTCAGAATTTTCTCTTTACCCTTGTATTTTGCCAGTTTCACTATGATATGTCGTGCAGAAGATCGATTCAAGTTACATCTGAAGGGAGTTCTCTGTGCCTCTTGGATTTCAATGCCTTTTTCCTTCCCCAGTTCAGGGAAGTTCTCAGCTATTATTCCTTCAAGTATACCTTCAGCACCTTTCCCTCTCTCTTCCTCCTCTGGAATACCAATTATGCGTATATTATTTCTTTTTAGTGTATCCCTTAGTCCTCTAATTTTCCCCTCATACTCCTGGATTTTTTTATCTCTCTTTTTCTCAGCTTCCTCTTTTTCCATAATTTTATCTTCTAGTTCGCCTATTCTCTCCTCTGCCTCTTCAATCCGAGCTGTCGTTATTTCCATTTTATTTTGCATTTCGTTTAAAGCGTTTTTCAGCTCCTCCTGACTGTTCCTTAGTCCCTTGATCTCTGTAGCAAGAGATCCTCTGCTGTCCTCTATACTGTTTTCAAGCCCAGCAATTAATTTTATGACTATTATTCTAAATTCACTTTCTGTTATATTATTTAAATCCTTTTTGATCAGTTCATTAGCTGTTGTTATTTCCTGGAGATTCTTTTGAGGGGAATTCTTCTGTTTGGTTATTTTGGATAGTGTCTGGAGTGGTGAGGACCTGCAGGGCACTTCCCCTGTGCTGTGGTGTAAAACTAGAGTTGGTGGGCGGGGCCACAGTCAGACCTGATGTCTGCCCCTTGCCCACCGCTGGGGCCACAGTCAGACTGGTGTGTGCCTTCTCTTCCCCTCTCCTAGGGGCAGGATTCACTGTGGGGTGGCGTGGCCTGTCTGGCTACTTGCACACTGCCAGGCTTGTGATGCTGGGGATCTGGCGTATTAGCTGGGGTGGGTAGGCAAGGTGCACGGGGAAGAGGGGCAGGCTTAGCTCGCTTCTCCTTAGGTGATCCACTTCAGGAGGGGCCCTGTGGCAGTGGGAGGGAGTCAGACCTGCTGCCGGAGGGCTGGCTCCGCAGAAGCACAGCGTTGGGTGTTTGCGAGGAGCAAGCAAGTTCCCTGGCAGGAACCGGTTCCCTTTGGGATTTTGGCTGGGGGATGGGCGAGGGAGATGGCGCTGGCAAGCGCCTTTTTTCCCCTGCCAAACTGAGCTCTGTCTTCTGGGGGCTCAGCAACTCTCCCTCCCTTTGTCCTCCAGCCTTTCCGCTTTCCGAGCAGAGCTGTTAACTTATGACCTCCCAGATGCTACGTCACGCTTGCTGTCAGAAAACACTCCATCTGGCCCCTCCGCTTTTGCAAGCCAGACTCGGGGGCTCTGCTTGGCTGGCAGGCTGCCCCTCCGCCCCGACTCCCTCCCACCAGTCTGTAGCACGCACGGCCTCTCAGCCCTTCCTACCCTCTTCCGTGGGCCTCTCGTCTGTGCTTGGCTCCGGAGACTCAGTTCTGCTAGTCTTCTGGTGGTTTTCTGGGTTATTTAGGCAGGTGTAGGTGGAATCTAAGTGATCAGCAGGATGCGCGGTGAGCCCAGTGTCCTCCTACGCCATCTTCCGAAGTCCCCTGTCTAGAACCATTTTAGAACTAAATTGAGAGAAAGGCACAGAGATTTTGCCTATAACCCCTGCCACCATACACGCATAACATCCCTCATTATCAATGACGTCAGTCACCAGAATGATGTATTTGTTACCAAGGAGGAGCCTACATTGACACATTATAATCACCCAAAGTCCATAGTTTACTTTAGGATTCACTCTTGATGTTGTACATTTTGGGGGTTTAAACAAATGTATAATGACATGTATCCATCATTATAATATCATACAGAATAGTCTCACTGAGCTAAAAATCCCACGTTTAATGTACCTGTTCATCCTGCCAGTGCCCCAGTTCTGAGAATACTGATCATTTTCCTGTTACCATAGTTGTATCTTCTCCAGAATGTCATACGGTGGGAATCCTACAGTATGTCACCTTTTCAGGTTGGCTTGTTTCATTTTAATATGAATCTAAGTTTCCTCCCTGTCTTTTCATGACTTAATAGCTCCTTTTTGTTGTTGTTATTTGTTATTTTTTAACTGCAAAATAGTATTAGATTATCTGGATGTACCACAGCTTATTTAACCATTCACCTACCTAAAAACATCTTGGTTGCCTCCAAGTTTTTGCAGTTCTGAATAAAGGTATTTTTAACATCTACGTGCAGGATTTTGTGTAAATATCAAGGAGCTTGATTGCTAGATCATGTGGTAAGGATGTGTTTAACTTTGTAATACAGACGACCAAACCATCTTCCAAACTGACTGTACCATTTTTGTTGCGACCGGCAATAAATGAGAGTTCCTGTGGCTCCACATCTTTGCCGGCATTTAGCATTGCCGGTATTCCAGATTTGGGCCATTCTAGTAGTTGTGTAGTGTTATCTCATTATTGTTTTAATTTGCATTTTCCTACTGACATATGATCACCTTCCTTTTTAAACTTTAAAATAAACACATAAAATCTATTTTGCTTGACTAAAATAGCTATTTAAATAATATGCTGCATATAAAACACTTAACACGATACCTTTCGCAGTGGTAATTATTATGTTGTTGATAATGTCGGTAACTGTGAGGATGGAAGACATTAGAAAAGAATCATCCATTAAATGTAAACTTCAGTATCGATCTCAAAAGTTTTCATTATTTCAGCCAGAAATCCTATCATATTTTTTACTAGGCATTAATAAACCTTGATAATTTTTAATAAATACATATGTATGACAGTGTCTGTGTATAAAATATAACTATAAGCTTACAGCAACAATGCTAATATTAGCTGCACAGTTCTGGGTATGTTAATTCTTAGAAAACCAAGTGCACTGGTAGCATTGTGATCATGACCGTCTTCATTTTCTCCATTCACTCTGACATCTCTATTGCAGTCTTGTGGCAACCACCTTTCCTACCTTTCAGTGTTATGATTTAAATCTGTGTCAGTGACAGAAAATTGACTACTCTGGAAAGATCAAGCGGATAATATGACTTGCCTTTCTGTAATAATTCTATAAATGTTAGCTGGGAATAGTGTATCTCTCTCGGATTTTTCCATTCTAGTCATTAGCAAGAACATGATCTCAATTACGACAAATACACAATCATAACAAATGAAAGACTGTCTCATAACAATGGACACTGTGCAAAAAAAAAAAAAAAAAAGTAGGCTACTTCTTTGCAGCCGAAGTTGACCCATTAAAGCATAATTTACTCATTGCAATTAGCATAATATAAATATAACTTAGTATGTCACTCCCAGAAAATAAAATCTTTCCCTCTGAAAACCCTGGTTCTTTGATTAAGACAGTCCAGGCATTCTTAGAAGATATCAAAAGGTCATACAATAATACTAAAAATGCATTTTGCATCGCATGTCCCAATTTATCATTATAAAAAGATGAAAATGGGGTTTGGTCAGAAATGCAAACTCCTACAAGGATGCAATGTGTGCTTTCTCATGGAGAACTGGCAATTTCACTTTTTCTAGATTTATTTCCCAAGTAGAACATTTCCTTTTCACGCCTTCTATATTATATGCTTTGTGAGCTTTTGGAATTCTGTAACAACCAGTCATAAAACTTACAAGACCAGACGCATTCTGATATATTGTACTCTTTTATGTTAAATAAGAATGACCATTAATCACACCAGATTGTATCAACCTTTGATGTGCAGGAGATTCACAATTTGGAGAACCAAGCAACCTTCTGAAATCTGACTGGTTTTCAAAGTACAATTGAGACCCATTAGAGCTCATTGTTATCCACATATTCATACAATCAGGGCCAAATTGTGCCATTTAATTCACAACAGCCAGATTTCTGTAAACGTTTTTAGGGCAGAGCTCTATGTTGAAGAGAATACAATCTCATTCTGAGTGGGTATCTTTCTGTTTTCACGCTATAATTGTCAAAATTTTGGGGAAAACATTGTTAATAATACAGAGAAACCTTTATTTTCCTCTTCCTTACTCTCTAGAAAAGCAGAATGGAAGGTCAATAATAGTGACTATTGTAAGTATTTGTCTTATTTCTGGATCTCAGTTTATAAATTTACCTAAACACATGATCCAGTTGCCAAAATGAAATAATTTTATCTATATACTTGTGTATAGAAAGAGGATGCTAGATTGTTAGGAGTAAAAAAATCAAGTGGCAAAAACCATTATCTTGTGACCTGTGTATGTATTATAAGTATAAAAAGGAATTATAGCAATATTGTAAATTGTAAGTGCACAATATTTGTATTAGAGAATGAATTTAGGATTGGAAGATGGACACATTTCATCTCTCATATGCTTTAATATACATAATAAAATTTAAGATAAACATACATTTCTTTTTTAAATTTTTTAAATGTTTATTTAGTTTTGAGAGAGACAGAGCAGGAGTGGGGGGGAGAGAGAAACAGGCTCCAAGCTCCAAGCTGTCAGCACAGAGCCTGATGCAGGACTCGAACCCACAAACTGTGAGATCATGACCTGAGCTGAAGTCGGATGCTTAACTGACTGGGCCACCCAGGTGCCCCTACGTTTCTTTTTTAATAATAATAATAATAATAATAATAATAATAAACTAGATAGTAAAGCAATTAAGCTAACATATAATTATTGTTAATATTATTTTTAGGCTCTGCTAGATATGATGTAAAGACTACAAAGAATTTTTATTTTTTCAACCAAAAAGAATAGAAAATAGTGACTTTTATCCTGTTTTGCACATAGAGGTTCTAATGAAGTGTTTCCAAAATTGAATGATTAATGACCAGGGTAATGGAATATTAAACAGGAATTACCGTTCTTGCAGAGAAAATATTTGCAAGTACTACTGTGATGAGTAAAGCTTGAATTGCACAGAATATGTAATACAAAGCGGCAGGGGGCAGAGAAATTAGAAGTGGCTGGAGAGGAGACCACAGCTACAGGGCACATAAACACTGGGCTTTGTTTTAGGTGTTTTAATATCCCTTGCCACCATTAAAAGGACTGTTGAGCATCAATCAAGGCAAATTGAAGACTTACAAGATTGACTTCATAATGAAGCAGTTTGAACAATTACTGCATGCTGCTCCAACCATTTATCAGACCAGGCATTAGAAAGAGAAAAAGCCATGAAGGGGTAGATATGGGTTAACATACTCATGCAAAACAGGACAGTTGTGCAATGTTTTGCTTGATGGTAGGAGAGGTCCAGAACACTGAGGGGCCATGAGCCTCAGAGAAGCATCCACAGGACTCAACTGCACATACAAGTAATAAGAAAGATCATAGGCGGAAAAGTTGCAGTTGGTGACAAGAGGCCAAAAGGTGAATTCGGTTATTGAGAGATACTGGCCATGGATTAGGGTTGACTGGAGGTACTGGCCAGGTAGTGATACGTAATTAGCAAAGCAGAACACAGTTTCAAAAAGGTAAACAGGGGTGCCTGGATGGCTCAGTCAGTTGGTGTCTGACTTCGGCTCAGGTCATGATCTCGCAGTTCATGAGTTCGAGCCCCGCATCAGGTTCTGTGCTGTGAGTGCAGAGAGCCCATTTCAGATCCTCTGTCTCCCTCTGTCTCTGCTCCCCTCCTTCTCTTTCTCTATCTCTCAAAAATAACTAAACATTAAAACACCAAAAAAATGTCAAATTGAGGTTATCTGAAAGTTTATCCATGAGAAGAAATCACAATGATGTTAAATGATTATAATAGGACATTGGGAATAAGGGAGTGGTTTGAAAGCATTTGGGAACAAATCCATGCATGTGACAATAGAAAATGGTAGCAATGTCTATGGGAGGTGGTGGTAGGGTATGCAGCTTTTGTGTGATAGAGAGAGGTGTGGAGTCTGATAGGGACACGGCAAGGCTGAGAATATCTCCAAAAGTCTATCTATATGATAGGAGTCTTGAGCTAGTGAATAGGGTAGCATGAATGTTCATTTTTTTTCATATTTTTTCTCTTAATTTTATTGATTTCTGCTCTTATAGCAAGTAGTTTCCCCCTTACATTGGGCTTACTCAGCTTTTCCTTCTCTAGCTGCTTCTGATGATAACTTAGGTCATTGATTTTAAACCTTTATTTTTTTTTTCAGATATAAACATTTAAAGCTATAGGTTTCTCACAACGCATCACTTTTGAGGCATCTCAAAATTTTTGCTATGTTTTACTTTTGCTATTATCCAGACGAAATATTTTTTTTTATTTTTCCTTATGATCGCTTCAAATCATGGGCTATTGGAAAGTGTTCTTATTTTTTTTATGGTTTAATTTTAATTTTTTTTGAAAGTGTCCTTTCTCAAAAATAAATTCCAAATGTTTGAGGATTTTCTAGTTATCCTTCTGTTATTTATTCATATTTCAATTGGTTTCCCATAAGACAAGCAATGGGTGTGTTGATGGGATGAAAACTTTAGTGCAGTAGGTGGTGAAGAGAGCTGTAATAAGGAAGATGCATGAGAAGGCTTAGGTGGGAAGATTGAGACCTTGGGTAAATATTGGGATATATTGGGATAAATGGGGGAGGGTCATCTTCAATAATAAGATTCAGTTTTCTGATCAGTTATAACTTTTCGAGCTTGGTACTGATACAGGTACTGTAACTAGCCACTAGACAATGTAATTCAGAGGCCATGCCCAAAAGGGAAATGAAGGCACTGATTGAGCTGATGCTGAAGTTCAAATTATATCCCAGCTTTCCCAGAGAAGTATTTCCAAACCTCTCCACAAGAATGCTATGTTCTGGTGTATTAGGAGCAAGAGCTTTCAGACCTAAATCTTTGTTTACTTTATTAAATTTTCTTTTCTTCAACAGGTAAAGACCAAAGGTAGATTGATAAGGTCATTGCTTATGGGTGAAGATCAGGCCATGTCAGCTTGAGTGCTGTGACTCCTTGAGAATGTCTCTGGCTTTCTTTGAAACCTGGCTTTTTTTTATGTTTATTTATTTTGGAGAGAGAGAGAGAGTCAGAGTGAGAAGAGGGGAGGAGCAGAGAGAGAGGGAGACACAGAATCGGAAGCACGCTCCAGGCCCTGAGCTGTGAGCCCAGAGCTCGACGAGGGGCTTGAATTCATGAAACAGTGAGATCATGACCTGAGCCAAAATCGGACGCCCAAATGACTGAGCACCCCAGGCACCCCGAAACCTGACCTTTAAACACATACCTGTGTTTTTGTGTACATTTATACGTGTCATAGTTATCACTGGGTAGAGGAAGCAAATTCGCCTCAAATTCTTCTTACACCTGGCCCGGAATGGAATTCTGTCTTAACATCCAGAAGAAAATGCAATCTCCCCCAAAGGCCAACGGACTCACACGCTCAAAGTTCCATACAAAGTGGGTAAGTCGACTGATTATAAACTTGAAGAATTAGAGCTGTACAGACTTTTAACATTTGGTCCTCATTCATGTTTGTCCTTCCCAAACACGAACACATGCAGACATTTTCTCCTTTGTCTCTGTCTGAGGGTTTTGGGGTGTGTTTGCCCAATTTTTAGTTTATGCTTTTTATCCAGACTTCCATAGCTACTATTGCCCTGCATTGCTCTTTCTCTGGAACTCACCTCCAGAAGCCCTGTAGTCACAGCTAACTGCCCTCCCTCAATCCCTGCCCAAGACTGTTTCACCTAAACCAACTCCTCACCTGGGAAACGACAGGTGTGAGAGATGAGGTGTCTTTGTTGTTTGATGGTGGTGTTTTTTTTCTCTCTATTTCGAGAGCTCTTACATTTGAGTACTTCATGGCTATAACCCAGCAGGAACCCATAAACACCAACATAGAGCATTTAAATCAATCTGAGAGAACAAGGCTCCCAACTGTAACTTTTCTAAACTTAAAATATATTGTTAGAGGCTACAAGAAATCCATTGCCTTCCCTATATAGTTTTATGAGTGTCACAGAAGTTAAGTGTCTCCTGACTCGGCTGGTGGGTAAATCCTCCAGGGCAGTGCCAAAATCTTGTAAAGCAGCTGATGCCAGATGCAACAGACAATCGCATACAATGAGGGATCCAGGCTGGTTCCCTAACCTTTCATCACCAGAAATTATTCCCATTGTTTAACTCTGCATCTGCAGCCTATTTACATGGGAGAATTGACTCACTGAATGTTTATGACGTGTTGAGCTGGAGCGAGACACAAGCTGCTCGGATTTGTCTCAGATGACCAGTCCAACTACCACGCAAAGGTCATTGCTTTTAGGTTGTGGCGGTATTATTGTTATTATTATTTTCGGTTGTTATTCTCTAATGCACTTTGAAATACGACTCTTCAAATTTGAACCCCTAAACGTAAAGTCATTTTATCTAACTTCCTCTGCACTTGTGATCTTACAGCTGTTGGGTAAATCCACTGTAGCCTGTATCACAATAATCACAGTGTATCCTGAAAGCTTGTGCTCAATTTCTTTCTTCCTGTATGAAATATAACAAGGACCTTAACCACCAAGCGGATTCTATTGTGCTACCCTGGGAAAAGTTCTCGCTGGAAGCCCATATCTGGCAGGGGAAACAGGCACTTGGAGAAAGAGATTGAGTGTCTCCATTCCCCACTTGCTACCGACCCAATGAGCAACCTCAGGCAAATCACTTACACTTGTTCCCTCCAGCTTTCTTTTAGTGAAACGAAAGCCTAATTATTTATTATTTTTGTTGCAAGCTGGGGACAAGTGAAGTGCATCCATTTTACCAAATGAGCTGGCAATACTAAGTTCACTCTAGTGAGGATACGCTTTATTATGCTATGTTCATTGAGTTATACCAGGAAATAATCCCCTTTAGCAGGGTGTAGATGGATGGGGAAATACAATGATAGAGGAATAGCCATTTTTTAAAACTAAGTGATTCCCTAGGCGTATATTGTTGGAGACATCTAAATCCCAAGGACCATTGGTTTTCATCCATTAGAACAATCGTGGAGATCAACTGCTGATATACAGGATTCTGAATAAGGGAGTGAAAGAGTCTAACAAGTTAATGACTTTACATGATAGATCCAAACCTCCATTATATGGAAACAATTCCCCATGGTGTGTATATACATATACATATACATATACGCATATACATATGTATATATGTATACATGTATATATGTACATACATACACATGCATGTATGTACATACACATATACATATATACATATACATATACATGCATATGCATATACATATATATGTGTGTATACATACATATGCACATATACATACATATACATGTATGTGTGTACATACATACATATGTGTATATGTATGTATATGCATGTGCACATGCATGTATATGTATATATGTACATGCATAGGTATATGTACACATATATGTACGTACATACATATACATACATATGCATATGCATATACATATACATATATATACATATATACATATACATATATTTTTTAAAATAGTGTACAAATTGGTGTTATAGGCTAATAAATTATCACAAAGTGAACACAGTCTTGAATCAATATGCAAGTCAATAATAGAAATTATCAGTACCCTTTAAAGGTCCTCTTGTGTAATCTCATAATTAATACTAATACCCTTTTTTCCACCCCAAAACATAAATGATTGAAAAATGGTATCCTATAGTAGATACTTCTTGTGTATTGCTTTTTCTCCATGTTTGTGGTATTCACTCATTTTATTCCATATAGCAATAAATTATTCATTGTTGTCGTTACTTGGATTCCCATTAAATAAATGTATGAAATTGTATGTAACCATTTTACTTTCCATAGACATTTACTGTTCTTTGGGTTTTTTTTTTGTCTTTTGTCTTTTGTTTTTTGTTTTGTTTTGGTTTGGTTTTGGTTTTAATCTGGGGGCTACTATATAGAACTGCTACGTATAATTTTCAACATATCTTTGAGTACACATGTATATTCATTTCTGTTAGGTACATATATAGTTATTGAACTTGGTCATGATATATATGTATATTTAACTTCAGTAGATAGTATCAAATAGATTTCTTAAGAAGCACCAATTTACATTCCTATCAACCATGTATAAGTGTTATAATTTCTCTCATCATTACCAAAGCTCATTATTGCCAATATTTAATTTTTTGTTGTTGTGATAGAACATGTAGCATGAGATCTACCTTCTTAAAATTTTAAGTGCATGAGACAGTATTGTGAACTATAGGTACAATATTAAACAACAGCTCTCTAGAACTTACTCGTCTTGTATAACTGAAATTTTATTTTAATTTTTTTTTTATAATTTTTTTTTCAACGTTTATTTATTTTTGGGACAGAGAGAGACAGAGCATGAACAGGGGAGGGGCAGAGAGAGAGGGAGACACAGAATTGGAAACAGGCTCCAGGCTCCAAGCCGTCAGCCCAGAGCCCGACGCGGGGCTCGAACTCACGGACCGCCAGATCGTGACCTGGCTGAAGTCGGACGCTTAACCGACTGCGCCACCCAGGCGCCCCGAACTGAAATTTTAAACAGCACCTTCCCCCACCATTTCTCTCCCCCAACAGACCCTGGCAATTCCACTCTCTGTTTCTGTGAGTTTGACTATTTTAAATATTTCTAATAAGTGAGATCATGCAGTATTTGTCCTTCTGTGACTGGCTTGCTTCACTTAGCATAATGCTCTCCGGGTTCATCTATGTTGTTACAAATGGCAGAATTTCCTTCTTTTCTGAGACTGAATAATATTCCATTGTATATAAACACCACATTTTCTTTATCCATTCCTCCATTGATGGACATTTAGATTGTTTCCATATCTGGACTGTTGTGTTTAATTTTACAATGAACACAGAAGTGCAGATGTCTCTTGGAGATCCTGATTTCAATTCTTATGAATATATACCAAGAATTGGGATTGCTGGAATATATGGTAATTCTATGCTTAAATTTTTGAGGATCTGCCATACTGTTTTCCATAGCTGCTGCACAATTTTACATTCCCACCAACAACACATAGGAATTCCCACTTCTCCAAATCCTTACCAACATTTGTTATCTTTTCTTTTGGTAATAGCCATCCTAACTGGTGTGAGGTGGTATCTCATTGTGACTTCATCATTTCCAAACACCAAGGACTAATTTATGGCTCTTTTTCATCACACATGTTTTTTCTATATCACTAATTTCTCTCTTATTCTGACTATTTCCTTCTTTGACTCTTTTTTTTTAATTATTATGAATGGTTTTTCTAACTCCTTGAAATAGATTCTTGATTTTCAACCTTTCTTTATTGATTGTACATGAGCATTTAAGACCGTGAATTTGGATCTAAGAAAATTTTAATTGAAGCATATGAAGTTTGAAATGTTGCTTCATTTTCACTAGAAAAAATAAAGATATTTTATTTGACAATTCAGCTGTTTTTGAGGACTTTAATTTGTTAGAGTAGTTTTAGGTTCACAACCAAATTAAGAGGAACGTAGAGATTTCCCATATACCCTCCCACCCCACAAATGCGTAACCTCTCCTAATGTCAGCATGACTCATGAGGGTGGTACAATTGTTACCAAGGATGACCCTACATTGATAAATTATAATCACTCTGCCAAAACCTCAGCTCTGGTTCTAAAGCTGCCATTTTTAAATCAGCAAATGCTCTTAGGGCTCATCGCTATGGGTTTTCTCTCCCTTTACTTACTCTCAGAACATTTTTTTTCAGAGTATTGATAGCTTCCTGATATCTTCAAAGTAATTTCAAGCATTTTGCCTATGTTCATAGTTCTGAAGGAAAAAAACTAATCCAAAATAAGCCAGTTTCTTTTTTCCAGAAGGAAGAATTAATGTTTTTAAATTAAAAACATTAAAATTAACGTTTTTAGATTAAAATATTGTTTACTCAGTCACTTTGCTCTAAGTGGTTAAAGCAGTTGAGTACAGTCAATAATAAACAGGAAAAAATTGTATAGTATTTCCTATCTGGACTAATAAAATAAAATAGAGAATTCTTTTTTTATTACCTACAAAACAAAACAAACAAACCAAAACAGAACAAAACAAAATGCCACCTTTTGGAGACAGAAATGTCTCTATTCCAAAAACTAGAATTTTTTTTTTTAAACTAAAGTCAGTATCTTCCACTCAACCTTAAAACAAAGAGAAAAAGGACATTTCTAGTCTCTTATGGGTTGACTTTTCTTGCCGGAAATGATATGTTGAAGTCCTAATTCTTGGTACCTGTGGATATGATCTTATCTGCAGTACGATCTTACAGATGCAGGTAAGTAAAGATAAGGTCATGAGAGTGAGTTCTAATCCAATATGACTCATGTATTATAAGAAGGGGAAAATGCCTTGTGAAAACACAGACACAATGGGAAGACAACATGTGGAGAAGGAGGCATAGATTGGAGCTAGGCTTCTATCAGCCAAGGAATACCTGTGGCTTCCAGAAGCTGGAAGAGGCAAGGAGGGACTCTTCCTCGGAGGCTTCAGAAGGAGCATGGCCCTGTCAACACCTTGATTTTAGACTTCTAGTATCCAGAACTGTGCCAGAATACATTTCTGTTGTTTTAAGCTATCTGGTTGCGGGACTCTGTAGGAAAACCTTAGGAAATGAATGCACAGTGACTCTCCAGGACTATTACATTGATCATTCACTGGAAATTATAAATTCACTTAAAATTATATATTGCATGGATTTAAGAAAAAGCAAACAGATGTGAAACAAATACACTGGTGAATATTCTATAATTGAAATTCTGAATTTTGAACAATTGCAACGAAGAATTAGAATATCATAGGAATTACTGTGTAAAAGAATAAAAAAAAAAGCCCACTTAAATAGATTCAGGAAAATACATAAATCTCAGACCAACTTCTGGCTGAGAACTATTTCAGCCATGCTGTAGGTAGACTGATCTATTAATTATGGTTTGTTGAAACTAAAATATGTGTTTAGGTTAACAGCTTAACAACTTGCATATGGTTTATTCCATCATGCAGATTCTGTAATTTTAGTGGTTTTCTCTATATTTTCAATTGTCAGTGCTTCCCCTGAGCCAGATGGACCATATTGACAATTGTAGTCAGGATTCTGGTGCCCAGAATAAATAGATCATTCAAGAAGCAGCTTCACAGAATGGGGCCAGAATAAGTACTTCAGCTATATTGATATGCCTGCCACTAGTTAGAAGTCGAAATTCTCAGCTGCTTAAAATACTCTGTGAAATAGGGTAGAGTTTAAAATAAACAAATGTATTAATAAATGTTTACAAAAAGTTGGGGCCATGCAGGCAGTTTTCAATTTTCAAAATATCCAACTCCTTCTCTTTTGGTCTTCCAATATATTCAGAAGAGATAAAAATTCGTCTTAAAATAAAAATAAAAATAAGTAGATATCTCTCATAGCTGACACACACATTTAAATTTCAAAATTAAAGTTACCTTTTGGGAGGAAGGAGGTGTTTTTTGGAAGGCTATTGGATTGTAATTTTCTTTTTCCTCCTTTCTGTTCTTTCCATTTAATTTATTGAATATATTTCATTATTTTTAAATTTTCTTCATCCATATATTTTTCCAAGTGCATTTTATTGTCTTACTTTTTGAAATTTTACCTTTTTTAAAAGTTTATTTATTTATTTTGAGAGAGAGAGAGAAAAAAAAAAATATGAGCCAAGGAGGGGCAGAGAGAGAGGGAGAGAGAATCCCAAACAGGTTCCATGCTGTCAGTGTAGAGCCCGATGCAGGGCTAGAACTCACAAACTGTGAGATTATGACCTGAGCCAAAATTAAGAGTTGGACACTTAACCAAATGAACCACCCAGTAGTCACTGCAAGTGCATTTTATATAGACAATTTTCCCTTGAGTCTATACAAAGTTTGGTAAGACCTTAGAAGATCAGTATTTTAGATTGATCATTTTTTTGTTGGTCAACAAAAAATGAAATGATACCTTTATATGGAATCAGATAAATTACTTTAATGCGATGGAATTCATAAAAAAAAGATATAATACATGTGAATCTATGATAATTTTAATCTCAAATGTTTTTGCTGACATTGCCTCAACATTCTCTTATTTAATTATATAAGATATACAATTCCTTGCTATATTTAGCTTCTAATGCATCTGTTAATAGAAAAAATAGCAATGATAGTCTTAAATATTAACAATGATACAGTTGCGACTATTTAAGAAGTTGAAGATTAGAGAAATAAGGTTTTTAAATGGAGAGTTAAGTTATAAAAATCAATTAATAACACATCAAAGTAGTGATATTTCTATATTTTTGTCATCTGAAAGATAAATCGCTCCTAAGGCATTAGGACTTGAATGGCCTTCCTATAAAATACGACTAAATGAAAAGGGCGTGTCTGAAGATATACTGATTGGTCATCCCAATTGGTTTTCCCAATGGAAAAGAGTATAGCTCACAAAGGCAAACCATGGCTCACAAAGGCAAACCATGATTTTCATTCAGACATTTTCCAGGGGAGATAAAGCCCACCTGGGAAAGCCCATCTGGAAGTTTATCTCCAATGTGGACAGAAAGAGAGAGAGACAGAGACAGAGACAGAGAGAGAGAGAGAGAGAGAGAGAGAGAGAGAGGAAGGTTGTTTTAGCCAAATGTTTTCGAGTATTTTTGGTCCCATTAGGGAGGCCATCACTGTTGTAAGAGAAATTCATCATGATATCTTCATTTGATGTCATTAAGCAATAAATTCATACACCTGCCCTCATTCTCCTTATTCTAATTCCATTCTTGGCAAGGAGCATCACAATTTGCCTTTCATATGAATATTGACTTCAAAAGAGAAAATAATGAGCAGGCTGGTAAGAGTATACTAGACATAGCCACAATTTTTTTTCCATAGAACTTTTTAACAAATACTTACAAACATAAAATTTGCAGTCTAAATGTTCATACAAAAATCACAACATAAAATAATTTTAATAATCTACACCATAAAGTAGATGCAGGATCCATTGCTTTACAAATAGTAGGAATTCAGTAAACCCTTTTTGTATAAAAGAAATTATTGGTGATTTGAAGTATTTGATCTCCTCCTTGCCTCATCAAGTGCAAAAGTGATTTCTGGGGGAAAGTATGTTATTCTTTGTACAGGGGAACAATAGACAGAAGTAACATCACTGTGCACGATTTATCTACCAGACATTAAGCCACGTATTTCACACATTTTGGCACGTAAATCTCCCTTGACCCTAGGTATTGATATCTTTTTGACAGATTAAACATAAAATAACTGAAACTTGGAGATATTGAGGAATGTATAAGGGTAGTAAATTATAGAACCAGGGTTCGAAAAAAACTCAGACGGACTATAAAGCCTATGTGCTTTCCACCATGTCTCACTTCTGACCGTGTTAAAGCTATGATCTGCAAAACGTGCTATGCATCCCCTAAGGGAAACATTCAAATTTTCCAAGTGGTGTGTGGGCATAGATAATTTTGACAATGCTCATTTCAGATCCTTTATTTCCATATGTTTCCATTTTTCCCCTAAAATTGAGAATACACCCGTTTGTGGTGTCTTGCTGGTTTTCTTATCATGATTCCTGTTTTCCAACTTATAAAAGTACAATCCGTACTGACCTCACGTCTTACTCATGTGCATAGCCTCCGAGTGTACAAATCTCTGGTCTCCAAGCAGTTAAAATATAGGTGTCGAGAAATTGTCAATCAGTCCAAGCGCCATAACTCCACAAATACACGTTACATCTGTCCTGTCTTATAAATATTTTTGTTACTAGTTGAAAATGTCATTAGATATGAAATATTTTTCATAAATGATAATATCATGAATTCACATATACATGGAGCCATGGGAATGAGAATTTTCCCTAGGTTTTCAAATCCATGGTTTGGTTCCATAGGGAAAGCTTATGAAAACCAGTTAAATAGAACACTGATTAAACATATTAGAGAAAGTGATTTTATGCTGTGTCATTAAGGAGACCAAATCACAAGAAGGCTGCTGACCTGAGTATACATCTCAGATTCTGAATATCTAAAAGTTTTTGAAAGTCAGCTTGGAAAGACCACCTGTCTGCTCCTGAGCATGTATTTTGGCCATTCTTGCTGAGAATGGAGGGATTCTCCCCTCATTCACCCACATTTTGGTCTGCATCTGCATTTAAAAATATGTTTAATCATGCAATAACTTTAAAGTCTATGACCAAGGATATTGCATTGACAAATGAGATTCAAATAAATTATTAGTCGATGCTCCCAAATATTTTTGAATGTGCTGCTGAGTCAAAGAGTAATAAGTATAATTAACAATCATTAGTTTAGCGTCAGTAAAGTTTTTTTTTTGGGAGAGATTATGGAAATTAAAAAAAGTAAATATCTTCCCGGAGAATAATCCTTTTAATTGGTATTTACAACAAAAATGAAAGCGGATCGATTACGAGTTTCCAGCTCATAGATTATAACAAGTAAATTTTGATATCTAACAGTTATAGTTTGCATAGTTGTACTGAATTTAGTTACATTTTATTTATTTGAACAAACTCTTTATTGCTTTAAGTTATAAAAATATGAAGTAGAAATATAATTGATGATCTATATTTTCTTTTTTTTTTTTTGTATTTTTTTGAGAGGGAAACAAACCGCAAAAGGCACTTTTTTCTAAGAAAAAAAGATTTATTTATTTTTGAGAAAGAAAGCATAAGTGGGGATGCACAAGAGAGAGGGGGGCAGGAGATCTGAAGTGGTTCTGTGGGGGCTCAAATTCATGAACTGTGAGATCACGACTTGAGCCGAAGTCAAACACTCAACCAACTGAGCTACCCAGGTGCCCCATGATGATCTATATTTTCTAATATGAGAAACAAATAATGCTCATCCAGGGAATCTAGGAATTACTTAAGAAAAAATAATCCATTTCATTAAGAAATGCATTACAAAAAATTAAAGCTTCTAATGTTTTCTAATTATTGAAGACAATTTGGAAGATACATTGTTTTGATCAATTTGGTACTAGTGATACGATCCAGATTTTTAAAAATATTTACAGACTTACAGTGACACGAAATTTTTAAATATCATCCTTCTCACTTCATATATATATGGAATATATGTATTATATGTGTACATATAATGCTACATATGTAATTATTGCAGGGAGGAATATAATATTGTGACAAAAGACTTTCAAGCATAAAATTAGATTAGAACAAAATTATGGGTGGGTTATAGAATAGAAAAATCAGTTCAGAAGGAGTGATTTAAATGTGCAACACTTGAAGAATATGATCCGATATATTTTAATGATATATGTAAAATCACAGTGATATTTGTAGTCATTTAGTACATTTGAAAGATTAATATAATAGTTTTGTTTTAAAGTGTCAAAATTTTAAATACTTTTTTAATGTTTATTTATTTTTGAGAAAGAGACAGAGTGCAAGAGAGGGAGCGGCAGAGAGAGAGGGAGACACAGAATTGTCCGAACTGTTAGCACAAAGCCTGATGCGGGCTCAAACCCACAAACTGTGAGATCATGATCTGAGCTGAAGTCACACGCGTCACCGACTAAACCACCCAGGCGCTCCTAAAATATCAATATCTAAATTACACTAGAAACTATCTTCTTTCCAATTAAAAAAAATTAAGTTTATTCCTTTGAAAGACATAGAGAGTATGAGCAGGGGAGCAGCAGAGAGAGAGGAAGAGAGAGAGAATCCCAAGCAGGCTTCCACACTGTCAGTGCAGAGCCTGATGTGGGGCTTGAACCCACGAACTGTGAAATCATGACCCTGAGCTGAAACCAAGAGATGGTTGCTTAACCGACCGAACCACCCAGGCAGAACAATATTTTAAAGTTTATTTACTTATTTTGAGAGACAGAGAGCACAAGGAGGGCTCCAAGAGAGAGGGAGAGAGAGAATCCCAAGCAGGATTCATGCTGTCAGTGCTATTCCTACAGAGCCCACTGTAGGGCTGGAACCCAAGAACCATGAGACCATAACTGGAGCCGAAACCAAGAGTCGGGCACTTAACTGACCAAAGCACGCAGGTGCCCCTCTCCTTTGCAACTTTTCAAACTAAGAATGACAATTTTAAAATGATACCTTAAAACTCTTGGATAGAACTCATGGCTTTTAAAAATACTTGAGGGGATACATGGGGAAAACTAAATGCCTGAATTCTACTGTATTAAGCAAACATAACATAGCAAAGGGACTTGGGGTTTGCTTCAGCCGAAGGACTTGAATCAATTGTGGCTGCTATTTACTCTTCAGATCTTGGAAAACAGTAAGAAGGCCTGAGAATATGATATGCACCCATAGCATGAAACAGTCACATTTTAAAAAATCCTTTGAAGTCTTCTTTATTATGTTTTGAATTAAAGTGGGGCTCAAAGCAGAATTTAAATAAGGGTAGCTATTTGGTCAAGAATGTAAATATATCTTTCCTTCCTCTGGATATAATGTAACATGAATCAAGAATAATAGAAGTAGCAGATAACATTAACTAGACTCTTAGTAGTCAGTCTTTCTAATGGAAATCTTAAATTACTTCATTTTTTAAAATTGAACTTTGTTTATTGACTCAAATTTTCAACACGTGCATTAACTCACTGTATCTTCCATATGGAATAACACTTCTAATAATAGATCTTGCAATTGACATTTTCTACAAGTGATCACAATACGTATCATCTGAAGAGTACCCAAGTATCTTTTCATTTAATGACACAAAACACACAGGCTACTTGAAACATATTCTCACATAATATTCTCTCTCACATTTACAATTCAAAAGATTGGTGAACTCAGAGGAATTGTAGTCACTATACATAGCACGCTGTTAGTGTTTTAAAAGTTTATTCCAATTAATTTCTTTTTTAATGTTTATTTATCTATTTTGAAAAAGAGAGAGAGCATGGGCAGGGGAGGAGCAGAGAGAGACAGGGAGAGAAAGAATCCCAAGCAGGCTCTGTGCTGTCAGCACGGAACCTGATGCGGGCTCTAACTCATGAACTGTGAGATCATGACCTGAGCCGAAATCGAGAGTCGGATGCTTAACTGACTGACCCACCCAGGGGCCCACAATTCATTTCCTCTCTTAGACTCTAAGACATCTTCATTATGCTATTTGATGAGGTATATCCCTAGGAAGATGGTGGTGCCTGAGGTCAGGTTTGCTAGTCAGGTTTGCTATCCGCAATGGAGTCTGAACTAGAACTTTGATCAGACTGAAGGGCTGCTTGTAGACAGACCATCTGCCTCCCTTTATGCCCAATCCCTCCAGGAGCTGGCCTATCATTTCATGTTATGCCTACAATAACTTTATTTCCCTTATCAAGGTGAAGTATCTGTGGCTTAGAGAAGTTTAAGAAAGTTGACATAGGTCACAGTGATGGACTGTGTCTCCCCCCAAATCTGTATGTTGGAGCTCTAATTCCCACTGTTACTATGTAGAGATAGGAATTTTAAGTTGGTAACTAAGGATGAAATAAACCTTAAGTGTGGGGCCCTATTTCAATATGACTGGTGTCCTTTTAAGGAGAGAGAGGGAAAGACAGAGCAGGGGGGGGGTGGTGACAGGGGATGGGGAGAAGGGGAGGGAGACCAGTGATGCTTGTGCCCAGAGAAAAGGCCATGTGAGAACACAGGGAGAAGGTGGCCACCTGTAAGCCAAGGAGAGTCTTCAGAGGAAATAAACCCAGCAAACACCTTGATCTTGGACTTCCAGCCTCCAGAACTGTGAGAAAATAAATTGCTGATTTTTAAAAAAATTTTTTTAATGTGTTTATTTTTGAGAGAGAGAAAGAGACACAGAGAGAGCATGAGTCAGTGAGGGGCAGACAGAGAGGGAGACACAGAATCCGAAGCAGGCTCCAGGCTCTGAGCTGTCAGCACAGAGCCTGACGCGGGGCTTGAATTCATGAAACAGTGAGATCATGACCTGAGCCGAAGTCGGACACTTAACCAACTGAGCCACCCAGGCGCCCCACATTTCCGTCTTTAAGCTTCCCAGTCTGTGGCACTTTGTTGTGCCATCCTAAGTGATCCTAACATGGTCACTCAAGTGGTCAGAGGTAGAAACAATACCAAGGCATTTCTTAATAACTTAAAACATTGATCCTCTTAAATATTGAGCAATCACATAAGCACTTATTGAGGTATGTTTTCTCCTCATAGTAATTGGCAAAACTGGGCTTATATGAACTCATCTAAATGTTTTTAGTGACTTGCCTCAAGTTGCATAGCTATTCAGTGGCAAAACCAGGATTTGAACCCAGACAGACAGGATTTTAACAACTTCATTACATTAAAGATGCTTCAGATATTAACATATCTTATTTGTATTTTCCTTTTCAGTTAAAATTTTACGCCTAGAATTAACACTGTGGGTTAAATGTTTTTTATTTTTTTAATTTTTCTTGTTTATTTTTCAAAATTTAACTCCCAGAACATTCAAATGCCAAAGTTTAAAGATTAAAGTTTTGATATCCAACTGGAAATAATTACTGTGCCATTCATATTTTTTTTACGATTTTAATATTATTCCTCAACCCCTGAAAACTCTGAAAACTGACTAGGCATCTTTGCAGATTTTCATACCCCTAATGTTGTAATATTATTGGAAATCTAAACCATAAATGTGTTAAATGCTGACGTTCTCGTTAAATTGCTAAGACCTAGTTAAATCAAGTCTCATTCAGGGAAAAATATAATAATCAAATGTGAATGATGGACCTGGCAATTAAAGACCTCTACAGTGGCCAATGTTTTAAGCACCTGAAAGCAAATTAGTCTCTAATTTAGCATGAATGCTGACAAGGAATGACACAAACTTGTTCACATTAGACTAACCGTGGAGGAAAAAAAAGCTAAAGTATTATTCAGTACCAGAGACCAAAGAGACAACTTACAGATTCTCATAAAGGATAATCAACCATGTTTCTTTCTTGGCTCTTGGCTAACTATAAAATATATTTCCCTATTCATTTAAAAAACAAAAGAGGGGCTATAATTTGCAATACAAAATCAAATATAATTTAATATCAGTGAACTAACTAATTACAGTATTTACTATTTCAAGTTGCACTTTAACACCACAGTCTGGCTGGGTTTAATTGAATCTCTGTAAGTAAGATGGGCTTTCGGTCTGAAATCGTACGGCTTCCAAAGTCAGGCCAATTCAAAAACTAGGGTCATGCCTATTGGTTACTTGCCATATTCAAGTAGTACTAGAGTCAATGCCCAAAACTGAAGTTAAAACTGAAGTTAAAACTGAAACACCATGAAAGCAACAAGAAATTGAAGCAGTGTTTTAGTAGAAGAGTTAATTTGGTATTGATCATCAGGCCATTGACCTGCTAAAAGGCTTCTTCCTAATGCCCTCCCTCAAATACATGGGACTCATTGAGCCCACTTTCCCACTCCTTCCCAGCCCTGCTAAGAGACAGCAGCTGTACTATGTCCCGTATGATCCAAGTCCAAATACGTGTGGTTGGTGGTAGCAGAAGATCATGACCCTGTGGGCTAGTTGTTGAGGTGAGAGAAAGCAAGATCAGTAAGCGGAAGCCAGAATTGGGCTTCACAATCTGGAACCTTCTCCGAATTTTT
Organism: Acinonyx jubatus; assembly: GCF_027475565.1. Classification (NCBI taxonomy): domain Eukaryota; kingdom Metazoa; phylum Chordata; class Mammalia; order Carnivora; family Felidae; genus Acinonyx; species Acinonyx jubatus. Next base: position 127,804,121 of record NC_069386.1, on the reverse strand, counting down.
AAATTTTATGTATTTATTTATGTATTTATTTATTTATTTGCTTGTTTGTTTGGTTTCGGCTTATGCATCTATCTTTTGGATTTAGGGGCTATTGATAGTTTCTGCTGGTTTGCCTAGAGTCTACGCAGGGGCTCCATAACCTCCCTGATGCCAGTGTCGCTTACTTTCTTACCCACTTAAATAAAATAGAAGAAAAGGCTAAACGTATCATTTGAGTTTTGCCTGGTTTAAAGTATACACTCAGTAGGCTCCAACGCTTTATCAGTGGTCACTCCATTCCATCCTCACAAGACAGTCAGTCTGGCAAAGCCCACGATGTTCACCATGTGCTGCGCTTATGTTAGCGGTAACTATTAGCTTCAGAGTTCTTCCCCTGCTTCCCTATGAGAAATTATGGTGAGGCTGTCTTTAGGGACACTTGCTTCAGGGAGATTAACTGCACCAAATAAATTTCTCTGCAAGCTGGAACTGAGTAACTAAGAGATTAAGGTAAGGAGCAGGAGTGCTAAAAGCTTAGAGCAAGGATTTGCAAAGTACAACCTGTTTTTTGTACAGCCCATGAATTAAGGGTTGTAAAAAGAAAACAAAACCAAACAACACGGCAAAACAGACACGGACAACAGCAATAATAAACGATATGCCTGCATGGGGACCGCAAACCTGACATATTTACCGTCTGGCCATTGAAGATTAAGCTTACCAACCCTTGACCTAAAGGCACTAGTAACAATCAGCATTATAAGTTGCAAGTAAATGGACACCACATCTGGAAAATCTAAGGGAATTATTACAAACACCATAGAGCTCAGAGGCACTCTGGGAGTTTTGTAGACCAGAATTGAAGGCGCCAGTTGGAGGAATTTCCAGTTTTGTAGTAGAGTTTGTGCATGAAGAGTTGTCCTCTGCTGCTGTATGGATGGCACAGTTTGTTTCACTCATATGGTCATTGGCTGACACTTTCCGTGCAACTGCTACGGGGGACCGCAAATGTTGGAAACGGGATGCAGGCGCTATATCTTTTTTTGTTATTAATTTTTTAATGTTTACTTCTTTTTGAGAGAGACAGAGACAGAACATAAGTGGGGGAAGGGCAGAGAGAGAGGGAGACACAGAATCTGAAGCCGGCTCCAGGCTCTGAGCGGTCAGCACAGAGCCCCACGCGGTGCTCGAACTCACGGAATGTAAGATCATGACTTGAGCCGAAGTAGGATGCCCAAGCAACTGAGCCACCCAGGCGCCCCTAGGCGCTATTTCTCCCACCATCCTCACCAAAATGGATTGTCCACGGCCCCTGCCCTTCTACATAACTAGCTTCTGACTTAGTGTCTCTGATAGAATTGGATGATTAGCAAGGCCTCAGTCATATTTCTGTGTCTCACTTGTCTGGGGTCACAGGAAAACAGTAAGTGTTGCATCTTAGCAATAGTTACCTATTTTATTGGGGTTCATTTTATCCCAGGTACCAGGTATGATAAGGGCGATTAGGCAATCCAACAATTCAGTAGAGTAGGGAGCATAAACAGAAAGCAAAAGAGAAAGGAAAATGGATTCAATGTGCAGAAAGAAGCACAGGTATCATGAGAAATTATTGCTCCCAAGAGAGGGCGGCCTGATGACCTTTCATTTCTCTTTGTAGTTGTCACAAGGCCTGCCTGAATTAAGGCTTCGTTTCCTGGATTTCTATAGATTCTCATTAATTTCCCAGTTAGACATTTTTTTATACAAACTCATGTGAAGAGGACATATTTACAACCTGGTGAGTTCTAACTGGAAATACTTCCCTGCTTCTCACCATCCACTCCCCATATTATTTAAGAATCTTATGGTTACAAGTAACAGAAACACATCTCAGACTAACTTAGAAGGAGTCTGAGTCTCATGAAACCCAAAGATAAAAATGATATGACCCTTAAGTTAAACCTCTTTAGGGTTTTTTTCTACCTGTTACTAGCCTTGACTTCTCTCTACATCTCATTTTAATTGTTTTGCTCAGTACAGACAGGCTTTAAAAAACAAACCAACAAGCAAATAAATAAACACCTTGTAGAAATTGTGGCGAATGCCTACTTCTGGGCTTGAACTTTCACGTTTTAACCATGGCAAAAGAAGACAAATATGTTTATTCTATCTGAAGTCCAAAATCTTAATGAAATGACTCACTGACCTAACTTGTGTGTCGATTTCTAGAACAATAAACTTGTGTCAAGGCAGTGGCTTATATCTTTGGTCTAATTTGGTCTAATTTATACATACATATAAAGATATATGCTATAGCTCCTATATCTAGGAACATATAATATAATAGAAAAGTCATATGTCATCATAATACAGTGGTAAGCACTGTAATGAGGCAATATGCTCATGCATTGTTTAGCACATCCAATAAGAAACAGGAAAGTCAGAATGCTTCTTGGGGCATCTGGGTGGCTCATCCTACTTTTGATTTTGGCGCATGTCATGATCTCACAGTTCATGAGATTGAGCCCCAAGTCAGGCTCTGATAGGAACCTGCTTGGAATTCTCTCTCTCTCTCTCTCTCTGCCCCTCTCCTGCTTGTGCACTCTCTCTCTCTCTCTCGCTCAAAATAAAGAATAAAAACATTTTAAAAATGTCTTTAAAAAGAGAACACTTCTTCAACTGGATACCATTTTCTTCTTAGAAGTCATGTAAGTCACGTAAGGTCCAATTAAGTCAGATGTCTCTTTGTAATTAATATAAGGATTTTAACTTGATATTTATAAAGACAAAAACATATATGTCACTTGAGAACTGTTAATTTCATACTATACAATGACCACCAAAGAGCTTATTACCATGTATTTAACTTAAGTAAAATGATATAATTCTATGCAGAAGCACTCAGAGGAGAACTCTCCATTCTCTTTTTCCAAGAATGTGTGAAAACCCTCATCCAAATGTCATTGAAAGAATTGTCTCTGGGCTGGTATTTTTCCAGATTTATTGTCTTAAGTTGTCCAGTATTTTTGTTCTTTCTCTGGACAGCTGTGTCTATTGACTCTATTGTGGTATTGAAAGGGGGCATTTATTCTTTCATAATTGGCAAGAAGAACATCTAGAGGATTAGAGTTGAATGCAACAAGAGATTCTGTCTCGGAAAGCAGCTTTGGCAGCCTTATATTCTCTGTGTGACATTAAGCATCCTTTCTGGCAAGAGCTACACATGGTGTTTACTGCTTAACCATTCCATGGCTACATGAAGCATCAGAGAAAGAAGAAAGGAGTCACTGATGCAACAATCTGAGAAGGTGTCTCAGAAGAGATGGCATTTGAACCATTCTTAAAAGAAAATTTAGACTTATGTAGTGATATATAAATAGTTACTGAGATGCCCATTTCTTAGCCAATGCTATTCTCTCTTGCTCTGTTGCTTTTCTACACTTTTTCCCATCCTGGAGGGAACTAATTAGCCAAAGTATTGGCATAGATCTGTACTTGAGGGCAGTAAGTATCTAACAAAATCTTGAATTTTACAGTAACTGAGGTATAAGAAAATCCTTCATTATTATTCTTTACCTGGCTCTTGACCGAAGTTTTCATTCAAATTCTGTAGATCACCTTTTGATCTAGCAATTGTACAATGTAATTTTTTTCTGATAAATTCCCAAATAAAACGAGCTCATTTAGATGGACAGGAGAAAGAGGTGAAGAAATAAAAGCATACCTGGGTCATGTAGATAAAATGGAGTGGGAAGAGAAATAGAAATACAAAGAAGAATCTGATTTATCAGAAAGTTATAGTCTTTGAGACTCTCTCGGAATTAGAATTGTAAGAACTCAGTACACCAATTAAGGAAGCTCACTTTTGAGTGTTTGGTGCTTTTTTCTCTCAATTTTTCCAGAATGCAAAAAGTTGGAATTACAGTACAATTGTATATGGGAAACAAGAGTTCTTCTTGGAAGACTTTGCTGCTTTAGCATAGACAAAACCTTGGCCAGTAAGAGAGTTTCTTTTGCTCAGCAGAGTGTGTTTGTGCACGGTGTCTCAAATTCCTTGTCGAGCAGAGGCTAAGAATGGGTGATATTATCAATGATCCACCAATGTTGAATCCAACGTACACAAAAAACAAAAAGACTTTTTTTTTCACAAAATGACAACACAGGGAGCTTTCTCATAAAAATTTTGTATGGGAATAGAGATTTATTAAGCTTATGCTTTGATTTATTCTAAATAGAATATTCCCTTATACATCAAAATAAACAGAAGACTATCCCAAACAAACCCATATGGGCCAAACAAAGCCATATGACTACCGTGCAATTAATATACAAATTTTTACTTATAGACAAAGGTTTAATGACATTGTACAAAGGCATAGTTTTAGTTATCTGACACAAAATCCTATTTGGTTGCATATCTTAGGATGATAAAACAAATTCAGCAGTGAGACTCAAGGAACCTAGTCAGGGTTCGGATCTTTGCTGGTCCTTAGCAAGACAGAGTCTTTGTATTCTTATAGTCTGGAGATTGGAGAGGATACTGTCTTCATAAATATAGGGATGGTTTATTGTTTATTTTGTTCTATTCAGTGTCTGTGCAAGGCCACCTTTTAGCTAAGACAGAATTGGAAAATCACAAAGACAGTGTAATCTGTGAATTCCTAGAAAATACTTCATGTCTATAATTCTCCAATCTATCTCATCTATTACCTTGCTTGGTGCCTAAAACTTTCCAGAGTAAGCATTTGTTTTTTCAGTTAAAATGTTATAACAGAATAAAACAGTTTAAAACACACTATAATTTTAATGATCAAGTTAATATCTATACATATAGACATACATACACATGTACTCAAAAAGATAGATGATAGATAGATAGATAGATAGATGGTAGATAGATCTTTGAGGGTTGGGGTGAATGGGAGAGATGTCGTTTAAGGATCATATTAGAATCAGTAGCTAAGTCCTGGTGATCTAATACTTAGTAAAGAGATTATAGACAACAAAACTATATCATAAACATTAAATTTCCTAAGAGACTACATCTTGGTTGTTTCCACCACAAAAACAAATGATAATTATGTGACACCACAGAGGTGTTAGCGAGTGCTACAGTGGCAATTAATTGCTGTATAAATGCATAAAATCAACATTTTGTACATCTTACACATACAATGCTATATGTTAATTAAGTCTTGATTTTTAAAAATTCTCTAATAAATTGACTTATCTCCAAAGCTCTAATCTATAAGTTAATGGGGGAAAATAGAATGTCCAATCTAATTAAAATCTAATTCCTATATGATAATTTAAATCTCCCCTATAAGTTATGTTCAATATCTCTTATTTAAAGATAATTTGAGGGCCAGACAACAATAAAACGTCATCAAGTGCTCCCTCCTCCAATAACTTTCTTTTTCTTTGCCATGTTAATGCTACACAGTCAATACTAAATAAAAGGTTGGTAACTAAAGGTGTGAAAATAAAATTTTCTTTGAGTGTTTTCCTGAGGCTTACCCTGTGGTTACTAACAGTACCAGACCGTATTTCTGATATTCAATAATGTTCACACCAATAAATAAATGAATAGTCTAGCATTTTAAAAATCTGAATGTTAACAAATGGTTTTTTATACACACTTACAAAAGCCATTTATGTTTATGTCTTTATCAAATTTCTCCTTGGCAGAGAAAATTCTCCCAAGATGAAGATAAAGTCCTATATGCATTGTATAAACAGGATGATTACAAGTTTCTGGCTAGTAGGTTTTGTGCCCCCAACCCAACCCAATTAAATAAAAAATAGAAACAGAATGAAAAATTGTCTTTCCAACCTGTAATATTTAGGAAATGTTCATTAGATATGTAAATGTATCTTTCAGCTTCATTTCTCAGCCTGCAGCATAATGAGCACGGTTGTGTTTCCGTGTCCACTGGCCCCTTTCTCATGGATCTTTCCTCACACCCATGGATGTACTGGGCTGTAACTTATGGAGAATTGTATTCGCAATCCAGTTATAATCGGTTGTGATCCATCCTTGTATGAACAATGCTATAAAATTATATTGTATGCATGCTTCATTAAACACAATAGCCATTTTCAAGTGTAAATTCAAAACATTTCCTATTCTGAATTATTAGGCTTCCAGGCTGAACCCACTTTAGAAAAGCCTTGTAAAGTTTGCAGTCTGAGCCATGCTTACCTAAATAATCTAGCCCATTAGGTGTTGCAGATTTATTCTGGAAAATAGCTTCTCTAATGTCATTTCTGTTATGCTTGGAATGTTGTCTGAACTAAAGTGTCGTGAGACGAGTCAGCCTCCACAAATGTTGGCACTGGCCCTTTCTTCCTGGATTTTACCAGCTCTAAAGTGACAGACTAGTCCAAGTAGCCAGCCATTGGCTTTGCCCACATTCTGCTTGAAGATTGAAACCAAACTGTAATAACTCTGAAAAAAATTCTGGCTTCATATTTTTTTTCCCCAGCTGTATTGATGATAACTTTCTGAATGAACATTGGTTTATTCTTTTGAATTGGCTACAGATTGAAATCCAACATAGGTCATAGGGAGAAAAGGATTAGGTGAATTACTTATCTTCTTGTCCTACAATCTACAGACTTAGGAGAACTCATTTGCTTCCATGTTTTTAACTACCTCAATTCATAGAAACTAATCAAGTCCGACCTTAGCTTACATCTTTCTCCTGACTTCCTGGCCTAAAGATTCAACTCCCAAATAAAATGTTTGCTCTGATAATCCCTTGAAATGGAGCTTATCATCTTTCTCCAAGTGTTCAGACAGTTAAGTGTGCACAGAAAACTAGGTCTTCATTCAGTTGAAATTCAGAGGGCTCCAGGTCTACACTGGATGAGGTCAAGTGAGAGGGAATGATGGGAAATGGACCCAGGGTATGGCGGACCACTGAGAAAGCCTACAGTGTGAGACTGGGTGGTAGTATCTACCGGGCTTTATATTTCTGTGTTATACTTGTGCCTTGACCAGCCTGGCCACCAGTTTCTATCCAACACATTGAGCCTGGTCTACTCTGTATTTTAACTCAATACCGTAACTACCTCAAACATTGAATCTGCTCTGTAGGGTATTCAATTTGTCCTTTATCAGGACTGTCCCTCTGTTACATGCCACCACTCATGATGTCTAAATGAAGGTCACAGAATGAGTGTCCTAAGGAAAAAAATATACCCCTTCTAACCCTTGAAAGCCACTGGATACCATGGCCCTGTATACAATCCCTACATCATTCCTTTCATACCCACATATGCACTTGTGGAAACCAACATATAAAGAAACATAGCCAGGTTTCTATGAATATAGAAACAGCCAGTTTATTTCTGGCAATATTCTCCAATATTTGGATAACATCACTTAAGAGCGTCCAGTTTATATTCATCCTGACACCATGCACCATTCTCAGGGGGAGCACCAAATAATATCCATTTCCTGAGTACTCAGCATGGGCTGCTATTTGTCTTCTCAACGCTGCTGTTTTGATTCCTTAAATCTAAGGGAGGGAGTGAGAACAATAATCAGATCTGAAGCCAAGAGTCAATCTCAGAGGAAAGGTAAGATATTAAAGGAATTCTGGATCTAAGATCTTGACTTCTACCTGAAGTAATTCTACTGTGGAGGCAGAGATGTCAGAGGAAGTCAGAGATCGACCTCGTGATTGGAGAAGGAGCAATTAGTGTACTACTTCAGAAGAATTTGATTCTCGGGGCGCCTGGGTGGCACAGTTGGTTAAGCGTCCGACTTCAGCCAGGTCACCATCTCGCGGTCCGTGAGTTCGAGCCCTGTGTCGGGCTCTGGGCTGATGGCTCAGAGCCTGGAGCCTGTTTCCGATTCTGTGTCTCCCTCTCTCTCTGCCCCTCCCCTGTTTATGCTCTGTCTCTCTCTGTCCCAAAAATAAATAAAAAACGTTAAAAAAAAAAAGAAGAATTTGATTCTTTCCTTTCAGACGTGTTGCCTTCCTTCTAAAGCCCTCCATTATATGGTTTGAATAACCTCCTTTCCTCCAGCAGAAGAGAGCATGATTTTAATATATTTGCATTTTAATATTCAAATCTTTGTTCTATAAGGGGAAAAAAGTATTTTTCTCTGAGGAAACATACCCTCAATTATTTAAAGAAATGAGCATACTGTTTCTGGTCTCCTAATTTCCATGATGAATCGTAAGTCCTGTCTCATATTGGGTCCACCATATGCCAGACAAATGTATATCAGTATACCTGGGTAACTAAAAGGATATGTGAACTCTGGTAATATTAAATACCTCTGTGAGTAAAATATGAGAAATTAATAGGTAAAAAAGGTTAGGCTTAACTCAAATGAATGAATTCAGAGAGGACTTCAAATATTTTCATGGACTAATGGCAAACATTCTCTGTCTCTGTATTTTTATTACTCTCCTATTACTAGCTTCAAATTATTAATTACTTAATAATAATATTAATAATAACATTCATTAATTATTAATGAATAAGTTAGAAATCATTTATTCTTGAAATAAAAACGATATGAAAAAAAAGAAAATTAGCAGATAACCCTAAACACTGTATTCAGTATTCTAGCTTTTTTTTTTAGGAACAATCTCTTACTCCAGGGCAGACAAAATTTAAAAAAAGGGGGGGGGGCAGCTTTTAATACATGTAGCTTAAAATAAATTAGGTAGATTATGGTTACTCCATAACATGGAGTCTCCATGTGTCTCCAAAACAATTGATACACTTAAGAAGGTCACTGGTAGAAGATTCCTCAATTTTGGGGGCACATGGGTGGCTTAATTAGTTAAGTGTTTGACCTCACCTCAGGTCATGAGCTCACAGTTCATGAGTTTGAGCCCCATGTAGGGCTCTGTGCTGACAGCTCAGAGCCTACAGATTCTGTGTTTCCCTGTCTCTCTGGCCCTTCCCCCACTTGCACTCTGTGTCTCTCTCTCTCTCTCTCTTTCTCTCTCAAAATTAAATAAACATTAAAAAATTAAAAAAGAGAAGATTCCTCAATTTTCAAAGAACACATTAGCCTTATTTATTGGTCTCTTAATTCTTTAGAAAAATGTACATTGAATATGTGTATGTTAGCCAAAAAAACAAAAAAACGAAAATAAAAGACAGAACCAGAAAAATTAAATAGTTTTTTGATTAGTAATTAAAACCCTTGCTTTAGGTGATTTTTTATAATATAATAACAAAATATTCAAATATGGTAGAGGTTTTAAAAATCCTCCGCCTCTTTATAGATGACTTAATTATAGTTCCAGGATTGTGAATCTTATGCAAGATTATACATCTACGTAGCATTAGATATGGGTCAACATTCCAATTATATGACTTGCAAGTCAGTATGTCACTATATTACTTTCCATTTAATTTAACAAGAGCCACCAACAGACAAATGATTTCCCCTGCTTATACATGTAATCCTTACTAAAACATTTACTGAAGATTATGCACATTAGTAGCAAATAGATAGTTATAGGCACGTAAGGAAAAATGGCTTATCCATTAAGAAACAGTCCTGGCAAACTTAAAACATTTATAAAACTCCCATGTTGTCTAACCAAAACTTTTTTTCATATACACCATCCTTCACATCTTGATTTCTAGCTGCTTATTTTTTAGTTCAATGCATTTTTTCTCATCTCTCATATTACCTCCATGAAGTCAATTTTATTCAACAATAACTGGAGAATATATTATAATCATGGACAACAAATAGCACCATAATGTTTTTAACAAAACCTTTTTGGAAGCACAGTATACACACAAAAATGTGCAGAAATCATAAGCATGTAGCCTGATTAACTTTCACAAAGCAAACACAGTCATGTAAATAGCACCCTAATCCAGACATTGTCATATTTTTACACCTGTAAACATATCCTATTTATATTTAACTTTGTACATTGAATTGCATTTCATGATCACAGCAGAGTGTTCTTGAAAAGGATTGACAAAGCCCTAAATTGTCTGAATAATCAAGCCTGCATTCAGATTTTGATTACTAACTATATTATTCAAGAGCTTTCAGTTGAGCCTGAACAAAGGAAAATGGATTAAACCCAGTTACGAACCTGCTTTTTCCACATTTCTACTTCCTCATTTAATAAACCATATTAGGCAGACAAAATCCTATCAAGTTCCTATCTAGAAATATTTATTTAGTGTCCGAGTATGTGAGGTGCTGTGCTAATCACTATAATTTTCTGGTACACTGTGTACTTCTTGACCTCCTTATTAAGATGTCTTAACTCTGCAGACCTAAGGTAATCAAAATATTGGATATTATCTGAAAGTTATTAGATACTGATTACCTTTTCAGAAGAATCATCACCAAAATTTTTACTATGTCTACCATTTAATTACATTTATTTCAGTAAGTTCACTTTTCTCTGCCTTCTGAACTACCTTAAATTTGCTATTAATCAGTTGATTAATTCCCAACAATGCCAGAGAAAAGATCTTCCGTTGTACCACTCATCACTTGTGTCTATCAAGTAGAAGTTTTGCAAGATTAAGACCACCTTCATGATTCAGAAAGTAGTCGTGGGTAATGGCAATTAATGTCACATGAGACATATGTGGACGAACTACAGAGGAGCTACACACATACATCTCTAGAACGTCCTGTTTACATAACAAGTGTTACTTTGAGATACAGCAAGTTGATTCGCTTCACAAAGAGGAATTATCACTGTGGCAGTGTATTTTTTTATTTATTCATTTGTCACATATGTGTCCGGATTATAGTAGGGGGTTAATTAAGGCTTATTGAATAAAGGCTATGGCAAAAAAAATCAATCTTACTAACATGCTGCTTTACAGAGAAAGTTGAGTCTTGCTTAACTCCATATAAAAGTACCAAACGCCCCACGCCCTTCTTGATTGGCATGTTGAACAACAGTGTTCAAACATAACAGAACTGTATTTCTCTTTTATTCTATTCTATGCATTATCATGCTGATTATTTTATTTTTCCATGATAAAACCTCAAAGATGAAGGCTAAGGTGGACTTGAAGTACCCAGTGTAAACTTCACTCTGAGTGTGCCAATTCAGATGCTTCCCAGTCCTAGGACGTCGTAGCTATGGGAACACTTCCCTTGAGAATCCATTGTTCCCTTTAACTGAAAAGCCTAAATGCTTTTCTCATACTATTCTTACACCTGTGAAGCCTTGTGAATATCTTCATCAATTTTAATTGTTATTTCAATTAAGAAAAAGAAAAAAAATAGAAATATTTAGATACAACCACAGCATATGCTTTTTGAAGGCAGGGATGATATCTTGCTTATACTCAAGTCTGTGTTTAACGTGGTGTATTCTTTTCTTAATAGGCTTGCTCAGCTCTCAAAGTATCCAAAAAGGCTCCCTTATATCAGTCAATCTCTCTTTCCATAGACCTGATCTCAGTACCTGTCTACTTTATGCTAGCATCCCTATGTGTGTCTATTCCCCTTTACTAGATTTATTCATTTATTTATTTTTTAATTTTTTTTACTGTTTATTTATTATTAAGAGACAGAGAGAGACAGAGCCTGAGCATGGGAGGGGCAGAGAGAGGAGGAGACACAGAATCTGAAGGAGGCTCCAGGCTCTGAGCTGTCAGGACAGAGCCCGATGCAGGGCTCGAACTCACAAACCCAGCGAGATCATGACCTGAGCCAAAGTCAGACGCTCAACCGACTGAGCCACCCAGGCACCCCAATCCCCTTTACTAGATTTAAAGCTGTCCGCTGGTAGAGATTTCAGCTGATTCATGATTCTCTGTGATGCACATCTATAATCAACTGGTGTTCTCTCAATCAATGTTGAACTGCATCCACACTTTCACCCTCATACTTTCATTCAAGTCAGGTGGGCAGGTACATATCCTTCACTGAAAACTGTGAATTTACATTAAGAATGGCTCCAGATGAAATGAGAATTGTATAAAACACTATTTTATTTCCAGAACTATATGGATGATGAGGAATAATATTTTAAATTATCAAATGGATCTAAATTTTGACACTGAAATGTAAGACATTATTAATATTCGTGTTTTAATTTATCATGTTAAATAATTGAAAAGAATTTTTTTTTTAATTTTAGAGACAGATCACAGGGAAGGGGCAGAGGGATCGAGAGAGAGACAGAGAGGGAGAGAGACAGAGACAGAGAGAGAGAATCCTTAAAGTGTCATGCTCAGCATGGAGCCCAAGGCAGGGCTTGATCCCATGATGCTGGGATCATGACCTGAACTGAAATCAAGAGTCTGAGCCACCCAGGTGCCCCAGAAGAAAATTTTAAATGCTCAAGACTGAAAGCCAGTGTATATTGGCCTCAGTATTGATTGAATTAGGGAACAGTTAAAAGGGGAATAGGATTAGAAGATCATCATACCTGATCTACAATATTCAAACCTTACCTCACAATGGTAAGCAAGGTTAGGAGTCAATACCAGGGATTAAACAGCATGTTTGTTAGGGCATGTAGCACCCATGCCACATTTAAATTCTTCCAAGGAAGACAAATGAATGACAGAGAGTAAAAACCAGCAACAAGTTATTGCCAAAATAGCCTACTATCAAGATAAAGTCAAGTTACTATCTAAAACAACATGTCAGTTTAAAAATTAAAATTGGCATTATTTTGTATGGAATGCCCAGAAAACGAGTAAATATAAGGTCAGGAAGCCCTAAGACATTGGAACTGGATCTCTGGCACCATAATTTTAAAGACTTTTTCTTCTTGACTCTTTCCAAAGTGACTTTAAAGTTTTATATTTTATTGCCAAAAGGTATGTTTCTGTCTGTTAGGGAAAAAAAAAAAAAATATATATATATACATATATATATATATATATATATATATATATATATATATTAAACCCATTTGTTAAATGGCATTCATTTTAAGACTAATGATATGCCACTTTGGGAAAAATCATAATAACAAATCATCATAAAATTAGAGGTCGGATGGCATCAAATCAGATACTAATTCTGTTGCTTTCTTGATAAAATAATCCTGCATAGACTGTAAAAAAAAAACCAAATCAATGTTACAAAATATTTACAGTACATAAAATGTTTTATAAATGAAGTATAAAACAGCACAGTGCACTGAAAAACATCACAATTTCTTTCAAGATCCCTTTCCAGTTGTGAATATTATGTGGATCCCCATTGCCTTCTCCACATTCTGCTGCTGAATATTTCATAAAGGGATATATTTAAAGGAAGAAATGTAGAACTTTAAGTGAGAATGTAAACTACAACTTTTTCCATATATCACAAAAGTTGTAATAGAAAAAGAATACATTGATTTACCATTGTATCATTTTGGAGCACCTGTTTGCCTGAAGAGTTCCTTTGAGAGGGGTAAAACAAATGTTTTCAGGTCACTTCCCCTTTGTCCCCAGACCTATGAAGTTATATTCCAGTTTGGGATACAAAGCAGGATCTCAAAGTCTGACTTGAGAGGAGAAAGCTTAACAACTAAACAAGGGCAAAGTTTTGCTAATTTATATTGGCAAAAATATGGAGAAAATATATGGGAATATCTTCTGAGGATGCCAGATCAGAAGTAAAGAATCATCTCCAATCAGACTGAACATATCAACAACAATGTGTTTACTAGAGATGGGTCTATGTTCTAGCTCAGACAACTGGTATCGGTTCTTCTTCTTTTTTTTTTTTATGTTTATTTTCTAGAGAGAGAGACACACACAGAATCCGAAGCAGGCTCCAGGCTCTGAACTGTCAGCACAGAGCCCAATACAGGGCTCGAACTCACAAATCGTGAGATCATGACCTGAGCCAAAGTCAGACGCTCACCTGACTGAGTCACGCAGGCGCCCAACTGGAATTGGTTCTAATTGGTTCCTTGCTCAATTACTGACTTTTGATCTCAAAGGTGTCCTTTGCTTAAACATAAATGAGCAAGAAGTAGTTTTAAGATATTAGAGAAACATGGTGGTTGGAGAGTATTTAACATTGTTATTCACTGAACTATCACAAACAAACCCTTACAGGTCTACTGACATTATCCGACTTGAGCAACATCCATTTTGACCTTTATGTTTAATTGAGCCTTTGATATTTCTGAGTAGTTTTTTTTTAAAACATTTTCGCTGTATTTTCTAGGGTGGAATGGGTTGGGCAATATATATAAGAGGTAAAGATAACAAATAAAGATAATTTTCCAAAAGTTTGGCTGTGAACGAGGTTGTGAACAATGACGAGCAGGGAGCTATATGTTTGTGTTCCATACAAACCTTCAAATTCTATACTGTGAAAATACAGATCAGAAATCACATTTGACATTTAGGAAATGCTCAAAGATTTTAGATTAAATAAATGAATGAATTTAACAGAAGTGCCTCTCTTCCTGGTCATAAAGAACCATAATTGCTAAACACAATCTGACTCCTTCATATTAGGCTTAGATGTTTGATTTGGAAAAAAAAAAAAAGAAAGAATAACATACTATTCTCCAACCACCTAGATTCCCCTCCAATCCTGGGGTTTTGTTAATTTTATACAAGGCACTCATTTATATTAGTATACCAAACGATATGGAGAGGTCATCTCTCCAAAAAAAAAAAAAAGAGAAAAGAAGAAGAAGAAGAAGAAGAAGAAGAAGAAGAAGAAGAAGAAGAAGAAGAAAAGATTCCTATCTGGAAAATTCCTCTAGTTTTGAAAATTAGTTATCTCTTCTTAGATAAAATAATGAAGATGTTCCCTTAAACAAACAAATAACAACAACAAGAGTAACTTCACTTTAACAATGCAAAAAGTCATGAAGTCTTTTCCAACTCAAGGTGAAATATGAGAATGTATGAAATATAATTCCTTCTTCATCCACGAGTTACATTTATTTGAATTCATTATAAATTTCTTGATATGGGTATCATTTAAAAACCTAAGGCTAAACTCCACAGAGCAGTGACTTGACAACAATACTCTTTGTCAGGATTTTAAATTTATACCATCTTGGGTTGGGATTAGTTGCAATGGTTAAAATTCAATTTGTAATACTTAGGCATCAATTTGTTTTCAAAAGCTAAGATGCAAAGTCAAGAGGCTTGGCAGTGGGAATGAATTCATAATGAGTAGTTATAGTCCCATCTGGAAATGGCATAAATAAAAATGAATAAATCAAATGGCCTTTCTTATTTGCATATTTAAAGACTAACAAGAAACAGACTGTTTGAAATTACTTCCATTTTAATGAATTGTATAACCTGAGAAGTTTGCATTTCAGAGCCCTCCATTTTATAAGATCACACCATGAGACTTATTTTATTCAGGCATTGTGTTACTTACTTTTGAGTGAAGCCACAATGTGGGAACTTAGTTATAGGTCAAATGAGCATTAATAGTACCTTTAAGTATATACTTGTAAATTGCCATGTTCGTATTTCCTTCAAATAACCACACGCATGTTATTTGAGAGGTGCACATGAAAAATGTTACCAATAATTATTTTCATATGCAATTGTTTTTTATGCCAAAACTCCTGAGAAAGGGGAATATGACATTGATACTGTTGTCACTTTATTAGATTGAGCAGAAGTAACCATTTTTTAATGTGGATACGACACAAAAACAACAGTGGATAAAAACTAAACCAGTTCAGTCTTGGAAAATAGGAGGGCAAAATAATGCATTTTACAAAATTTATCAGTGATAATTCTTGGAAGCTGACCTAAGTAGTGAGTCAACACAGTCAATATAGTCATTCTAATAGTCCTACATACAAACGAACAGTATATGCTGGGGAGCCTGGGTGGCTCAGTTCGTTAAGCCTCCAAGTCTTGGTTTCGGCTCATGTCATGATCTCATGGTTCCTGGATTCCAGCCCCGCGCTATTCCGCTCTGGGCTGAGGGTGGAGTCTGCTTGGTATTCTCCTTCTCCCTTTCTCTATGTTCCTCCCCACTCTCTGTTCCTTCCTCCTCGCACATGTGCACAAGCCTCTCTCTCTCTCTCTCAAAATAAATAAACTGAAAAGAAAAAAAAACCGTATATGCCACAATTTAAAACAATATAAAACGCAAATGTAAAAATTATCGAGATGTTGCAAAACACACAAAAAAATCTACCGTTAAATCAGCTTGTATTAACCAAATAAAACCTGTGAAATTTCTCACAAGCCTCAAAGTTTAGATGCATATTGAACATATTTTATGGAAAATGTCAGGAATTACAAGTTCAACACTCTGACAAAGGACATTTCTGCTTTCTCAAATTGCATTGGAATTACTTCTAAGGCAGAAGTGCGGAGAGAGGATACAACAGAGGAGAATGAAACCTATAAATGCCACGGAAAAATAGGTGGAGCATGAATTGTGAGTCATTTCTCTAAGAAAGAATGCCCATAGGATTCGTTTAGGGAGAACTCATAGCGAAAAAACCATTACGAAGCAGGTACACCAGTGGGTTTCTTCAGAGGTGACAGTTTTTCTGTCCATTGAGAAAACTTTCCAACTCAGCGGGAAGAGGCACAGGAAGCATGATGGGACCACAGGGAATCAACAAAACAATTAAAGGCTTTCTATGAAAGGGTGGGTGGTTGTCCCTGATGAAGCTTCAGATATCTATAAAACACAGGAAGTAAAACAAACAAAACATACAAGCTAACTAACTAGCATGTTAGCCTGGAGTCCAAGAGAGGATAATTGGATCGCTTGCCTGCTCCTATCCCAGAAACTTAAAGCACATTCTGACTCTTCCTGCACTAGGATGCTTGCCTACAATGTAATTAATAAGCATATCTTAGAGGGAGATGAATACTCAGTTCCAAATCCACCATCTCTCTTTAGTATAAGTATACTAAATTTAGTACACTTAGCTTAAAAAACTCCAGCCATAGGTAAATTCAAAGGTGCTTTGGACAACCACAATATTGTTTAAAAAACTGGTAAAGTTTTCACACAGGTAGCCCTAAAAGGATCTTGAAGATATAAGTATCTCCTCTTACATTTTAAATACATACCTAAAATACGGAGTGCCTGGGTGGCTCAGGAGGTTGAGAGCCCCACTTTGGATCTTGTCTCAGGTCATGATCTCACGGTTTATGGCATCAGGCCCTGCATTAGGCTCCATGTTGACAACACAGAGCCTGCTTGGGATTTTTCTCTCTCCTCCTCTCTCTGCCCCTCTCCAGTTCATTCTCTCTCTCTCTCTCTCTCTCACTTTATCTCTCAAACTTTTGAAAATAAATAAATACCTAAAATAGTTGCATAAATTATAAAGATCATAATTTCAGATATACATTTGATATTTTTAAATAAAATAGCTATATCATTATCTTATTGGTTGAATATATATATATATAAATCATATATCAACTCTCTATTTAAAAATATGTTAAGTTTTGCTTTCATTATTACAATGTTACAGTTTATCTTCTTGAAAATATTTTTCCATTCCACGTTCCCTGAATAATTTTATAAAGCATAATATATTATATATATTATCCTTAGTGTTTATTTTTTCTAAGAGAGAAAGACTGAGAGTTTGCGTGTGCATGAAAGTAGGGGAGGGGCAAAGGTGGAGTGAGAGAGAGAATCTCAAGCAGGTTACACACCCAGCCCAGAGCCTGACATAGAGCTAGATCTGACAACCTTGAGATCGTGACCTGAGCCCAAATCAAGAGTCGGATACTTAGTCCACTGAGCCACCCAGGCGCCCCTTAGTCTTTTGAGAAATCTGTCCTATCTCTGTATACTGAACTTTGTTCATTTTAATTTCCCCTAACAATAAGACTATTTTTTAATCTTTAGGATTGAATTATCTTTTAATATATGTGCACTTAATTAAAAAAAAAAAACTAAGTGTATTCCAACTTATGATGAAATACTTTGAAATATAACAAGCAAATTTAAAATTCTCCTTCTGTTTCACATGGAGGCTTTCATATCCTCAGACAATTTACTATAGTAAACTTCAGGATGATGGTGTGGTAGGGTCCCCTCCCTACGGAGAGAAAACAACAACAATAACAACAAAGAAAAACAACCCTCAAGTCAACTTGTAACATGAGACCACGTAATCAGACCTCATGTTTGTGTGTTACCATATATGGAAGACAAAGAAACAGAAAATGTATAAAAAACTAAGCCACATGGTGTTCGGGGCTCAGTTCTTCAGGCACAAACCCAACTGAGCAGTGCCAGCAGGAATAAAGTTGCTTCCTGGAAAGTAAAACCTCAGTGTCAGGACCCTCTGTGCGAGAATCCTGTTACAGTGGTAGATGTAACTTTCCTCCTTAAAAGGCAGAAAAAAGGCTTTTAAAGGAAAGGGGTAAAAGGGGGCCTGGGTGGCTCAGTCCGTTAAGCATCCAACTTCAGCTCAGGTCATGATTTTATGGTTCGTGGGTTTGTGAGTTCGAGCCCTGCATCGGGCTCTCTGCTGTCAGTGGAGACCCTGTTTTGGATCCTCTGTCCCCCCTCTCACTCTTGCCCTTTTCCAACTCTCGATCTCTCTCTGTCTGTCAAAAATAAATACAAATTTAAAAAATGTCTGTCAAAAATAAATATAAATTAAAAAAAAAAAAGAAAGGAGGCACAGGAGCATGTCGGCATTCAGTGCAGGCCCATTCTCCATCAGATCCATTTTGGAAAAGCATGTGTCAGTTAACTAGAATATGCTTCCCACCATTGTATATACCTCATGGGATGTCCTCATGAACTCACAGTGCAGAAACACTGAAGTTTGAAGTCCACTAGTTTAATCACAATTATAGGCATTCTTTTATTACCAATGTGATGTGTATATACACATATATATATATATATAAATCACACACAGAGTTGGTTATATGTATATAGATGATATAGATATAAATAGATAGATATAGATATAGATATAGATATAGATATAGATATAGATATAGGCTTATATACCCAACAATTTTAATATTATGTATCAACTTAGGAGATTCTTAAAAATTCATGGCAAGAATTCTAGCAACATTGTGTTCAAGAATGAAAGCTCATACGGGCAAGTGACTTACATTTATATAGAATACTCTGCACTTGTTACAAACTGAGGAAAAGCTACATGGTTAATTGAATAATTATAAAGTTAACCTTAATGGAGAAATTATAGTTACACAAAGTTCCGACATTTATCAGCAGCTGAATGAGAAATTTGCTAATATTTACAGGTGTTTCAATGTTAAGTAACTTTCTCTAGTTCACATAGTCGGTTAAGTAAAAAAGGTCAGGATTTGAAACCAGCATTCTGACTCTGGAGCCAGACACAGAGCCATTCAATAGACTCCAATGACATGGAAAGATATAACTGATACACTATTAAAGAGGAAAATAAATAATTTTACAAAACAATTAAAATAGTATGAATTCACTCTCACAAAACAGAATTAAGAAGAGTAGTTAGGTATATGCGTACCTGTGTGGTTAAGGTGAATGATGAAAGAACTAAATGTTAAATTTCATTTACTTTTAATTACATTAAATTTAAATTGCTACATGTGACTACTGGCTACCTCAGGGCAGAATACAGATCTCGAGAGTAACAACAAGATGATTTTATGTCATGAATCAATTAAAGTTGTGTTCAGAAAAAAAAAAAAAATCATGACCTGAAATGCATATATTACTAAGTAAGAAAAAGTGAAAGTAAATGAATGAAGTACTATATTTAACTCAGTGCTAGGGAAAAAAAATAAAATAAAAACAATACATTAATTTATGGAAAATATTTGCTAAAAAAAGCAACAGTTATTACAATGGGAAATCCAATAGTACTAGAATGAAGAAATAATGCTAAGTATTATTTACCTGATTTAAGAGAAAAGTAGAAAAAAAATATAGGAACGCAAAAATCTATCCATGAAAAACAGAAAAACCATAAAAAATTGCTAATAAGAATAAAAATAATATTAATGCAAGGTATTACCAAAGAAATAAAAGAGTATTTTATCCAGCTTTGGGCAGATTTATTAGGAATGCTAGATGAAATAGCTGACTTACTAAGAAAATACAAATTATTATTTTTGACACAGAGACATTTAACAGATCTAAATATATAATAGACCTTAGAAGACTCTAAGAAAGTGTCAAACCCTCCCCCTTCCCTTCTTCTCTCCCATTTATATGAAAGAATAGGTTCAGATTTCACAGATAAATGAAGCTATCAATGAAACAGAAGTTCAGTTAAACTAAGAAAATAACAAAAGCTTCTAAATACATTTTATAAGAATACCATACATAACAATTGATTTGGAAGTAAATTGATTTATTCAAATAAAATCATCCTAAGTCTCTACACGCATCAATATCGTGTCTTATCAATATGACAGGTTAATATTCACGTTGTTTATATTAGACATAGTGGTTTGACCACTGCATATTTCTCTACTGTAAAGATACTTATAGTTGATTTAGTTTTTGCCCTAAATGATATAATTTTTAAAAATAGTTATTCCTCTTGGAAACTGTGGTGAAAGTTGTCAAAACTGGAGAAGAAATAAGATTATATCATATTTCTGTGGAAGAGGAAATGACCAGTTCACACTGGAAAGTAGTTTGTAAGCAAAGTCTCCGTGCTTTGACACCACAGGAGAGTCTGTATATCACATTAAGCCTCAGCCCTGAGCAGGGTCTGAGTTTATGGAGCTTCCCTTTTATATAATTGAAGAAGCAACGTAGTGTATCACGTGAGTCATTGAAGTGTTACAAGTAGCAATAGAAACTATTTCTTGGTTAGATTAAGAGAAGAGAATATAGTTGGCTGTGTAGCTTCCTGGAAAATTTTGTGGTTAGCAGACCAGTTTTTCAAACAGCTTGGTTAGCAAGTTTGAAACACTTGTATTTTTTTTGACTATAATAACAGGGAAATATAATATTTGAAATGTATTACAAATAGTAATGTCAGCTAAAATGACATTTCCCAACAGGAATGGTGATAAGATCCTGTTCGTTTTGAATTATTTTGTAAAGAATATCTTGTATTTCTCCATGAAGTAAATAGGAACTACAGAAATAAAAGACATATTTTTATTCTATTGGAGAATATTTGTGTTCCTATTTTAAATATGTTATTGAGAAAAACGTATGGATTTTATAAAATGCACTTCTAACATATGCAATTATTTCATTCGCATTAACTGTAATTTTCTTTTTCTTTTCCTTTTTTTTTAATTTATGGAAAAGTTTATGGTATCAATTGACTTGTTTAAATTTTTTTTTTGCATTTATTCATTTTTTTTTTTTTGAGAGACAGAGAGGGACAGAGCACAGGTCGGGGAGGGGCAGAAAGAGAAGGAGACACAGAATCGGAAGCAGGCTCCAGGCTCGGAGCTGTCAGCACAGAGCCTGACACGGGGCTCGAACCCAAAAACTGTGAGATCATGACCTAGGCTGAAGTCCAACACTTAACTGATTGAGCCAACCAGGCACTCCAATAGACTATTACATTGAATGAATTCTTGAATACCCAGGTTATTATAATGAACCTCCAAGACTGATAGACCAATCATTTAGACCATCCTTAAACAGACACCCCATTGGTTAAGAGTGGTTTCTGGCTTTGTATTTCTTAGGCTGTTATTCTTCCCTTACTTGCCGTATAAATTTAATCAAGTTGCTTGTCCTTATAATGTCACAATTTATCTATTAAATTGGATACAATAATAGGATCCGACACGTTTGTTGTAAAGATTTCAAATGAAGTCTATATACACTTAAAGAGATGCTTGAAATAGAGTAAGTTCTCAAAATTAATCTATTAGCTTTACATTTATTTTCATAAATTACAGGTGGGCTCTTAAACTATTCAAGGTAGGTAGACAGGATTATGTTTTTCATTTTCAACAGCTTGAGCCTGATTTCTATCGAATCTTATTGGCATATGAAATAAATTCTAAACCAGATTTGTAGAACTTAATTTTCATGAGAGATGAAGGCATATACCTTCGGTTCAAAGACGGTGAGCTAAGCAAGGTGGAACAGGTGGGAGTGATGATGCCTTACACAGTCTTCTTGCTCAGCCCTTAAGAATCCCAAGGTAATGGAGATACAGCAATTCATTAAGTGATAATAAAAAGGACTTCACAGTAAGGGAGCCAATGATGCAGTAGGTCACCCTTTGATTACAGGTAGTGTCTTCAAAATCCACATGTGCACACCCATACAGGTATGCAAGCACACAACGGTGCCCTCAGGCACACATGCAAAGACGGTGTTGCAAACATTCGCTTTCACAAGCAATGACGCACATATGGAAACCCTAGGCTCCAATAAGACGGTTTTAGGGTGTGGGGTCTTCGGGAGAAAATTAAATTCATTGAAAGTGGAGCCCCCAGGGTGGAATTAGTATCTTCAGGAGAGGAAGACACATAGGCTTTTCCCACTTCACCATACAAGAGGGCAGCTGTCTATATTGGCCCCCTGATCTTAAGCTTCCAGCCTTCACAAATGTGAGAAAATAAATGTTTGTTGTTGAAACCACCCAGCCTATGATAATTTCTTATACCACATCAAACTTCCTAAGATAAGCTGGCAGAGTTTTTTTCTGATTTGAGCAAGAATCAACATAAGAAAAAATAAGCAAGGGGGTATGGGTAAAGGCAGAAGCATAGGTGAACCTAAACATCTAGTCAGATAATTAGAGAATTCTTGGAAAGGACTGACAGCAGAGGGGAATTTTCACAATCAAAACCATAGTTGCGCTTTCATTGTCATAGTGATTTTTAGCTGACTTTTATTCATGAAATTTCAGTTGACTGAGGAAAAAATGAATTCTATTCACACTTATAAGATGTACATATGTGTGTAAAGGTACTCGTATGCTTATCCTGAACTGAACTAATTGTTCACTGGCATGGTGCCCCTGACAGCAAATACAGGCCAGCTTCAAAGCTAATGGTGTAGTTTACAATTAAGTTGTGCTTGGTCTATCATTCAGGGTTCAAGGACTACCTGTATTTTTGCCAACTGACTTTGATTTGGTTTGTCCCAAAGCAAAGACTTACTGCAACATGGAATAATGTCTCTAGACTAGCCTTTCATTCGAAAAGGGTAGAGGCGCAGATGAAACCCATCATTCGCTACCACCGTGATGGATCGGAAAACTCAAGGAGTCTTCTGTAACTTTATTTTAAAAAAGTTGTACAGATGCTCACTGTGGCCTACTGTTTTAATCACAGGCACTATCAGGAAACATCGTATTGTCTCCTGAATTTCTAGGTAAGGAGAAAAATGCACATATACCTGCACACATACCTACATACACACAAATATATACGTATCATATTGGAATTAAACTTACTCTTTGCTAGTACTTTCTGATAGTACCTAGCAAAGATACTGGACTATTGCAGGCATTTGGTAGACAACTATAAAGTGTTTAACATGCAAAACACCAGAGAAGGCACACACCAGGACCCAACAAAACCCACCACCCACCCTACATTCTTGAATGATTATAACTCTGTAAAAACACCAGTACCATTTTTTATTTTCCAAAATAGAGAACACGAGAAAGAAATCTTCCACTTTCAGCACAGTGGCAATAAAAAATAAAATAATCAATGGATTTGCCACAGGGCCTAGAATATGAATCACCTGGACCACTATCATTTTTTCCATTACAGAACACAAAATAATTTTCTTGGTTAAAGGCAGTTGTTACCCTATCGCCTGCTCAAATCAATATCAGCTGTATGGTTGAGAATCCTCTGGCTAAAATTATATATCAAAGATGCTTAAAGCAAGGGAGAATCATTTTTATTGTGTTTCCTTGACTTCTCTACTCTTTTACTTTATAAATAACAGCCAAGACACTGGGATTTTCCTCAAAGCTTCATCCCTGAGACAATTGTTAAGTGTGGTTCATGATCTCATATTATTGTTCAAAAATATTGGCCTTTAAAAAAAGATCATCATTTCTGTACAACTCCGTCACCTATTCTGAGATGAAAACACAAAAGAGAGATATACAAATTTAAGCGAATTTTTCTTGGTTAGTGAAATAAAATTTCAGGAAAGTTATTAAGAAGTTACTCCAGGGTTACTTACTTGAAAATTATTTGATCAATAGTAAATATGATATCTATGGAGTTACATTTATATTTCTGATTTATAAATATTTTAAAAATACAAAGGAGATCACTACTTCTCAAAAATAAGTAATTCTAATTTAAAAGAAAATTAAGTTGATAGAGCTAGAGTGACACCAAATATTGTTAGGTCATTGCCTCAGGATGAAAGAACAAAAAGCTAAAAGACATATGCAGATTTATTTCTACTGCTCATCAGTAGGGATCATTAAGAACATGTGTAGATGACATTAATTCCCTCAAATAAATAGGAGAAAGAAGAAATCTTACTGACTAGTTTACAAAACTCTTTTTCCAGAACTTTCAAATGTGGAGAACATCATCAGAGACATGAACATACCAATTCTTTTATTGCATTTTATTTCCACAACAAAGGAAGTGGTTTTACCAGTGCTAAACATTACTCAGGAATTTTTAATTTGCTTATAAATAGCTCTAAATCATAATGTGCTAATGCGTATATTGTTTTTACAAGTGTTTGTTAGCCAGATACACGTCACACGCCAGTATCTATGACAGCTACAGGTTACATTAGACAGCCAAGAGCCAATACAAACCTTTCCAGGATGAACATACTCCTGATTTATATGTCTTTATTTCTCTCACTAAATTTTGGTGACTTTGATTGTATATATGAACAACTGAGAGAGAGAGAGAGAGAGAGAGAGAAACAGGGAGCAAGAGAGACAGAAGGAGAGATAATAAGGTAGGTAGGGTTGATAGAGAAAGAATGTATATGGTTTGAGTCTATGGGAGGTAGAAAATTTCTTCTCACCAATTCTTAACCCAACTTAAGTGGCGGAATAATTAATAAATTAAAAAATAAAAAATAAATAAAATTCTAATATTAGCTCAGGCAAATATTATGTCTTCAATAATGTAATCAAATAATATTTATGTGAGGTTTACCAGGTAACATGATGGAATGAGTTGGCATGCTCTAACTCTATCCCAACTCTACCACAGACACTTACTAGCACAAATAAAATAAAATAAAATAAAATAAACCAATAATAATTGAGATAAAATAGAAGAAAAAAGAGGAGTTGGAAGAGAAGTAGAAAGAGAAGAACAAAAAGGAAGAGATAGAGAATATCTAATGCTTAAAATGAAAAAAATAAATAAATAAATGAAACCTGGACTCATCAGTAAATACTTCTGTTTTGGTCTTACTAAAGGCACTAGCCGGGGCTGGATTTTAGCACCCTTAGTGACATAAAAAAGAAGAGATTGAGCTCTCAGGGAGTTAGGAAGTTGGCATTCAATTTATATCATACATCCAGATTATGCATGTAGTTCCAATAAGATGCAAGAAAGTACATCTAAAAATACCACTAGAGGATCAGAGAGTTTGCCAACTAACTGAGTATCTGTGTGAAATTGTGTACCGGGTTGAGGGAGGAGGGTATGTGTTAGTTGTTTCATGAGATTGAAAAACTAAGCACACATGCCTGTCAATGGTGTCTGAATTTATATAGTCTGTGTGGGCAGGACTTAAACAAAAATGAATGGGGCACCTGGGTGGCTCAGTCAGTTAAGTGTCTGACTCTTGGTTTTGGTTGAGGTCATGGTTTCATGGTTTGGGAGTTGAAGCCCTGCATCAGGCTCTGCGCTGATAGCGTGTAGCCTGCTTGGGATTCTCTCTCTCCCTGTCTCTCTCTATGGCCCTACTCTGCTTGTGCTTTCTCTCTCTCTCTCTCTCTCTCAAAATAAATAAATAAACTTTAATAAATAAATAAATTAATTAATTAATTAAAGAGAAAGAAATAAAGCCAGAACAAAACTTTTGATATTCTTTCGATCTAGGAAGAAGCAGTATACATTGTCTAAGATCATGGAAGGTAGATGACAAGATGACATTACATGGGTAGATGTAACCACCATGAAAGAAAGCAAACTGGGCAGAGGATGAGCCTACAATTAAAGAAAGACAGACAGAAAGGCAGAGAGAAAGGCAGAGAGAAAGGCGGAAAGAAAGAAAGAAAGAAAGAAAGAAAGAAAGAAAGAAAGAAAGAAAGAAAGAAAAAAAGAAAGAAAAAAAAGAAAGAAAGGAATGAAGGAAGGAACAAGAAAGGAAGGAAGGAAGGAAGAAGGAAAGGAAGGAAGGAAGGAAGAGAGAGAAAAAGGAAGAAAGAGAGAAAGAAAAATTTTAAAAGAGGATCATCAGAAGATTAAATAGAAAAATCTGTTCCCCAAGGACTATAAATAAGAGAAAAGTCATAAAATTTGAAATATATGTTACAGTAGTATGTTTTAAATTATTATGAACAAATAGTATACATATGAAAAGAAATGAAATGTAATTTCTATAAAGTCTTTATTATTAAAAATTCAATGAATGGTTAAAATAGCATATCACGTACAAATCTGAGGACAAAATTAGTTAACTAGAGCTATATTTGTGTAAATATTTGTATGGACAGCACAGTTAAAAACAGATGTACTATATGAGAAAATGTTTCAAAAATAGACCTGAAAGATACATTGCATGATGCAAAATATGTCTTATAGTAATATCAAAATCATAAAGAAAATGGCAATGAATCAGTAGTCAAAGCAATGTACAAAGATGAGATTTTAAGAGATGATGAATCTCACAACCTGAGATTAAATCAAAATACCAATTCAGGGACTACACCAAAAGCAAATCTACGTCTGAACACTTTGGAATAGAATTAAAAAATACAACTAAAAAGAAAATCGTAAATCACACTGAAGAGAAAAGTAGATGATAACTAAACTTTGTTTAGTTGTTTTTCAGAAAAAAAAAATTGAGTTCAAGAGTTTAGTTATTTTAAACCTAATTAAAATTTAGTTTTGCTATTATAATTCATAGTTAAAAAGTGTCCTAAACTCTCGACCTCAGAAAGAAGGAAATAAATCCAGAAGGAAGGAAAGAATCTGAAAAGCAGTTAAAATTAGTAAACAGTAATAAACATAAGTAACTATCGACAGTGACGTGCATAATAAAAATGATGATTAATTTTGGGCGGATAAATACTAAAAAGCAACTAAAATACTAAACAATGATGAAATGGATGATGTTAAGGAGTGATAATATTTAAAATATTCTTTAAAAAATAAAATATTCTTAAAAACTCCTTTCTAGATAAACTTAATCATGAAATTGTTTTTATCTTTTTTCAAGTGATTTTGTTAAAGATTTAATTGTAACCAATAGAATAAAAATACATATGTAACACATAACTCTTTAGATATAAAATTTTAA
This sequence comes from Acinonyx jubatus, assembly GCF_027475565.1. Lineage (NCBI taxonomy): Eukaryota > Metazoa > Chordata > Mammalia > Carnivora > Felidae > Acinonyx > Acinonyx jubatus. The sequence continues at coordinate 127,776,844 of NC_069386.1, read as the reverse complement.
TAAAGAAAATGTGAAAAATGTGAGTAGTCAATTGACTTAAAGAAATGTCAGTAATAAAAAAAAAAGAAAATTGAAAATACTTGGTCCAAAAATCAAAAAAACAAAAATATATAGGTAGAACATTCAATGATTAAAATCATTTTTAATGGCGCAAGACTCCAATTTTATTACTTTTTTAAACTTTTAAGAAGTAAGTAATTTTCTTGGTATTTACCAAGTAAGTATCTCACACAGGTAAAAAGAATGAAGACTTTCAGCTCATTTTAACCCCACTTTTGGTATTACTGGATTCAATTTGCTAATATTTTAATTAGATTTGTGAAATAATATCTATTAGAGAAATTGATCAATAGTTTTTCTTTTAATGTCCTTGATAGGGTTTGATATAAAGATTATCCTCACTTCAAAAAAAAGGATCTAAGAATGATTTTATCTTTATGAAATAGAAGATTTTGTATTTTTCCCTTTCTTAAATATTTTGAAAGATTTGCTAGTGAAATCATCTAAATCGGGAGATTATTGTGAGATTATTAAAATAATGAATGTAATGTTCTGAAAAGAAAAAAATGCTATTGAGATTTGTCTATTTCTCCTTTTAGTACTGTTAAATTATATTTTCCTGAAATTGCATCATCTAAATTGTCAGATTAATATACAGTGTCAATTGTATTTATTTATTTATTTGTTTGTTTGTTTATTTATTTTCACCAATAGGATTTTTTATCTGTCACCATTAAATGTCTGAATTTCCCACAGATTCTTGGGCTGGTGGCTCAGACCCATCAGCCTGTTCAGTTTTAGCACTGGTCTCATCTCTAGTTGCTTTTCCAGAACTACTACCTTTACCAGAAAGGTCCATAAGCTTTCCCAGTTCAAACCTGGGCTTCTTCAGCATTTTTACTTTTCTAGCAAAGATATCATGGAGTGGATAAGTAGATTTATAAGCTTTTCCTATGTCTCTTTTTGATGCTGTCGGATGCTGATTGACTTTTTTTTAAGTCATTTGCACCTCTCAGGTCATGATATGCATTATCTTTTTTCGAAATTTAGTGGACCAGTTGGAACTGAGCATAAGAAGTCTTCCAAATCTGATTGTTGCATTTTTTTAGTAAAATCAACACAAAATACACAAGGCAAATAACCATCGGTAGTCTTAACATCAACATGAGCTTTAATCATGGTCTACCATTTTTGACCATGGAACACGTTTTGTCAGGGTTAAAATGCATGCCATGAAAATTAGTCAGACAGTTTTTGCCCTGTACATCCTCAGCAATTTGCTTGATTTTTGTAAGTGTAACTTCATCATTCTGCAGATCAGCAAGGCTCACCTCCAAAACACTACCATTGAGGCCATCAGATGCCATTTTGCTTCCTTGAGCTCTCACGACTTGTGTTTTTCCAAAATTTCTTACATTGAACATAGCTGGTGCTTTCACATCATGCCAGTCTTTCTTAGAAAATGGATCAACTACTCTCTTCTGGGCTCCCTTTTGCCACCTTTCATTAGGCCCTTGCTCTGGTGGAACATATATTCTTTACATTTCTAATGTCTTTAACATCTGAATATCTTTAAGCTCTATCTTTAATATCTAATATATTTTTAAAGTTTATTTATTTATTTTGACAGAGATAAAGAGACAAAGAGCACATGCACAAGCAGGGGAGAGGCAGAGAGAGGAGAGAGAGAATCCCAAGCAGGCTCCACACTGTCAGTGCAGAGCCAGACATGGGGCTTGATTCCATGACCCTGGGATTATGACCTGAGTTGCAATGAAGAATCATATGCTTAACCAACTATGCCAGCCAAGCATAATATCTTTCTCATATCTTTCTGATAGTATAGATTTATCACTTTTCCCCCTTAATTAGTCTTACTAAATTCTTATTTATTTTGTTATGTTTTCCAAAAATTAAATTTTACTTTATTGGTTTCCTTTACAAATAGAGGGAAAGATGCTTACTTTATAATTTAATACATTTTCTTTTATATTTACTTTTTCTTTCTATTTTCTTTGACCATCTTAACTTTAAGCTGGTGCAGTCTGCCTTTCACCCTCTCTCCCAAATACTTCACAAAAATAAGTCTTGTCAAATTTAGCAAGACCACCACATTACTATCTCCATATGAAATTTTTTTTTAAGAATGTTGGAAATAGGTTGCTGATCATCATGTCACAATTAAATATATAATCTAGTGACTTAGAATATAGCCTCTGGAGGCAAAATTTCTGCGGCTGAATTCTTGCTCTGCTGTATGACCTTACGTAAATTGCTTTACCTCTCTGTGTATAGTTTTCTTTATCATTAAAATAAATATTCCAAACGTAATATGGGATTGAGTTGATACATGTAAAATTCTTAAAACAAGCCTGGCACATATTTAAATTCTTAATGTATGTTTGCTATCATTATTATATCCTCATGTTTGTTTTCATCTAAGCAGTTGTGAAAATTACAGTGCATATCCATTTCCAAAACTTGGTCACTCTCAACAGGTGGTTTTCAAACTTTCATTTATGTCTGAATCATCTGGGTTGATTTCTAATATGTTTTGGGTCCTAAACAAAATATTTTAATTTAATAACTCTGGGTAAGATTCAAAAATCATTTTTCCAATAATTACTCCAAAGTTCTCGTGTAGGTGGTTACAGAGTACATTTTAAAATCCTTGCTGATGATGATTATCTCCTTGACCAAACCGTAGTCAGATTTTTTTCGACTATGCCTCCATCTTGGCTTATAAAGACCTGAACGAACATTACTATAGTTTGTAACAGCTCAAGTCAGTACCCTTAGGATGTCTCTAGACCCTCTTCAAGCACCTGCTTGAGCAAACTCAAGGCTGCCAAAAGAATTTACTCTGCTGCTGCCAATGTCTGAGGATAGGGCCCCTGTTTCCCAGTCTCTGTGCAAAGGGAGAGGCTTACATTTGGTAAGTGCCAGTTAGAAAACCCAGATGGGTTTCACTTGGACCACCTCCCTCTGCATTTTGTGAGTTTTCACTTCCCTGACTGCTGGAGCCCCTGAAATTTCCACTCCCTCCTCTCTATTCTCTTTTCAAACATCCCATCACCTCTGAACAAATAAGAATGGAGCTCAGCACTTGCCCCTACAATCCGTAGTTACTGAATAAAATCTGTTCTCCTTGAAATTAACGCATGGTGGTGTTTATCTTTGACACTGTCCTACAATTAGCATTACTTTAATGTAATTTTGAAATAAATCGAATGATGTAAGACTCTCAAATTTTATGCTTTTCTTTTTGTTTGGTCCTGCTACTAGGTAACTATGTGCTTTATAAACCTCCCTGGTGGGGCGCCTGGGTGGTTCAGTAGGTTTAACGTGGGACTCTTGATTTTGGCTCAGATCATGATCTCTTGGTTTTGTGAGTTGAAGCCATGCGTTAGGCTCTACATTGACAGCATGGAGCCTGCTTGGGATTCTCTCCCTCTCTCCCTCTATGGCTACCCCTCCCCCCACTCACTCTCTGTCTCTCTTAAAATAAATAAATAAACCTAAAGAATAAAATAAACCAACCAGGTGACTGTTACTGGACAAAAAATTTAAACCCATAAATCTAACTGTGGCCTTGTTCTTTTTTACCATTAATGTGAAGAGTTTAATTTTGAACTCATTTTTGTTCAATTTATCTATAAGCCCATCCTTACACCCGGACCACGCTGCCTTGCTTCGTGTAGATTTATAGCAAGTTTTGAAATTGGAAAATGTTAAGTGTTTGACATTATTCTCCTGTCAAGTAGTTTTGGCTACTCTGGGTCCCTTGCATTTCCCTATAAACATTAAAATATTTTTTAAAGTTTTTATTTATTTTTGAGACAGAGAGAGACAGCATGAGCAGGGGAGGGACAGAGAGAGAGGGAGACACAGAATCTGAAGCAGGCTCCAGGCTCTGAGCTGTCAGCACAGAGCCTGACTCAGGGCTCGAACTCACACTGTGAGATCATGACCTGAGCCAAAGGCAGACACTCAACCGACTGAGCCACCCAGGCACCCCTCCCTATAAACTTTAAACACAACTTGTCAATTTCCACCAACAAAAAGGCCTGCTGGGGTTTTGAAAGTGACTTAATTATATCTATAGATCAATTCGTGACAAATTGCCATCTTAAGACATTTAGTCTTCTGATTCATGGACATGGAATACCTCTCCATTTATTTAAATCTTTCTTCTCGCAGAGGCATTTTGTAATTTTCAGAACACAAGTCTTGTACTGCTTTTGTTAATGTTACTTCTAAATATTTATTCATTTTTCATGCAATTGTGAATGGAATTGTTTGTCTTATTTCATTTGCAAATGTTCACTGCTAGTACAGAAATTTAATTAATGTTTCTATATTGATGTTAAATCCTGTGATCCTGATACTGACATTATTTTAAAGCTTTAGTCGTTTTTTGTGATTTATTTGGATTTTCTACATACAGAATCAGGTCATCTGCAAATAAAAAAATCTTATCTCTTTCTTTCCAATTTAGATACCATTTATTTATTTATCATTTTCTTCTGTTTTTCTGTTTTATTTCACTACCTATACACCTTCAATGCATGCAGTGTTGAATAAAAGTGTTGAGAGCAGGCATCCTTGCTTTTTTCCTGATCTTAAGAGGGAAGCATTTGGTATTTTACCATTTTAAACTAAAATTTTCACTTTAGCAGTGAAACACCAAATGCTTCCCCCTAAAATCAGGAAAAAGCTATAGCTTTTTTAGCTATAGGACTTTTATAGATACTCTTGATCAGTTTTAGGAAGTTCTCTTCTATTCCTAACTTGTAGAAAATCACCATCCATGGATAAAAGATTTTTCAAAATGTATTTGTGCATTTATCAATATGATCATGAGGTTTGGTACTTTAGTTTATTAATATGGTGCATTACATTAGTTGATTTGGGGATATTTATACCAACCTTCCATTCCTGAGATAAACCTCATGTGGGCATGGCGTGCATGCCATCATTTTTGAGTGTGTGGCTGGATTTATTTGCGAATGTGTTCCTGAGGATTTTTACATCCATATTCATGAGACCTATTGGCTAGTACTTTTTTCCCCTATTGATGTCTTTTGATTTTCCTCTCTGGTAGGAGTACAATAGCAGTTGCCTCACAAAATGAATTAGGAAAGTATTCCCTCCTTCCTGCTCTACTTTTTCTAAAGAAAATTTTCCATTTCTGTTACTTCTTTCTTTTTCTGGATGAGTTCAGGAGGCATGGTTATTACTTGCTTCATATAATGATTGATTAAATCACCAGTGTAGACATGGGAGCCTGGTCTTTGTGAGAAGATTTTTACTCACTAATTTAATTTCTTCATTTGTTACACATCTATTCACATATTCTTTTCTTATTGTTTTTCTTGTTGTTGTTCAGATTTATCCACATTGTCCAATTTGTTGGCAAAATGTTATTCATAATATTCCCTCTGATCTTTTTAATTTCTGTAAAATCAGTAGTGATAGCCACCCTTTTATTCCTAGTTTTGTTAATTTGTTATTGTCTTATTTTCTTGCCAACTCTAAAAACTTTTTGACAGGTTTGTTGATTTCTTTCAATAAAATTTTGGGGATTCACTTTTATGTTATTTTTTTGTATTTGGTATCATTTATTTCTTTTCTAATCTTATTTCCTTCTTTTTGTTTGTGTTGGGCTTAATTTGTTCTTTTATTTTCTAGCTTTGTAAAATGAACTCACAGGTTATTGCTCTGAAATATTCCTTTTCTAATGTAGGCATCTCTGTTATAAACTTTTATGTAAACCCTGTTTTAGATACATGCCGTTAATGTTTATATATTGTGTTTTCATTTTGTTCAACTCAAAATATCTTCTGATTTCCTTTGTGATTTATTCTTGAATTCATTGTTTGTTTAGAAGTATGCTAGTTAAATTCCAAATATTTTTGAATTTCTCAAGTTCTCCTTTTTTTGATTTCTAATGTAATTCCATGGGGATCAAAGAACATATGTTGTAGGAATCCAATTATTCTAAATTTATTGAGAATTCCTATGACCCAGAACTTAGCCTTTCCTGGAGAATGTTCCATGTACTTTTTTTTCTGCTGCTATTGGATAGTGTGTTCTATAAATCTCCATTTGCTCATCTTCATCAGTAATGTCTTTTATGGTCTTATGTCTCGAGTCCTTAAGAGTCTTGCTGATTTTCACTCTAGCTGAGCAGGCTATTGTTGGGAGTAGGGCATTGAATTCTCCAAATAATTTTGTTAAGTTTCTTATTTCTCTTATACATTGTGTAAATCTGCTTCATGTATTTTTTAATCTTTTGTCAGGTGCATGTGTGTTTGTAATTAACATACCTCCCAAGTGAATTGATGTTTTATAATTAGAAAGTGTCCATATTATATCTAAAAACAAATTTTCCCTAATGTCTTTTTTTTTTAATATTTATTCATGTTTGAGAGGCAGAGAGAGGCAGAGTGTAAGTGGAGGAGGGGCAAAGAGAAAGAGAGACAGAATCTGAAGCAAGCTCTGGGCTCTGAGCTGTCAGCACAGAGCTCGATATGGGGATCCAACTCACCGATGGTGAGATTATGACCTGAGCTGAAGTCCAACAGTTAACTGACTGAGCCTCCCAGATGCCCCTGATTAGTTTTTAATCCATACATGCTTGCTACCATTATTGACATGGCTGGATTTATATTTACTATTTTGCTATTTGTTTCCTGTATGCTTCACCTTCTCTCCATCTCTCTCTCTCTTTTTCTCCCTCTCTCTTTCTGTCTCTCTCTTTTACTTCCTTTCTTGGTGTTATGTAGATAATTAATGTTCCATTTAAATTCTTTTCTCGAATTATTTTCTGTATTTTTTTTCTTAGCTGTTGCTCTAGGAGTTACAGTCTACTTCTTAATGGGTCAAAAATTCTAGTTTCTTTACATATCTCATCCTGTTTTGTTAGCAGCTGGACTTTAAAAAAAAAATTTTTAGTGTTTATTTTTGAGAGAGAGAGAGAGAGGGAGGGAGAGGCAGAGAGAGAGGGAAACACAGAATCTGAAACAGGTTCCAGGCTCTGAGCTGTCAGCACAGAGCCCAACCAGGGCTCGAACTCATGGACCATGAGATCATGACCTGATCCAAATTCAGACGCTCAACCTACTGAGCCACCCAGGAACCCCAAAAGCTGGACTTGTAGAATTACACTGCAGTAATATTGCAACAACTCTAGACTCTGAGTCCCATCAAGATTGATATTTTCTCCTGTTTTCATGTTTGTGTATTTGGACTAATTTGTGGCCATGTCTCTGCTCAGTTTCTTGTTTCTGTTTTTGTCTTCTTTAATTCTTGTTTTTATTTTTTATTTTTTTTTCAACGTTTATTTATTTTTGGGACAGAGAGAGACAGAGCATGAACGGGGGAGGGGCAGAGACAGAGGGAGACACAGAATCGGCAACAGGCTCCAGGCTCTGAGCCATCAGCCCAGAGCCTGACGCGGGGCTCGAACTCCCGCACCACGAGATCGTGACCTGGCTGAAGTCGGGCGCTTAACCGACTGCGCCACCCAGGCGCCCCTTGTTTTTATTTTTAAGGTCAGCTTCTTTGATGTAGCTTTTGGGTCAACATAGCTTAGTTTTCATCCAGTGCGTGTTCAGAGGTTACGCTCACACATTGAAAGAGTAGAATTCTCACATGTTGCCCATAGATCTCTTCAAATTCAGTAGCTCATTAGGGCTCCTCTGCTCTCTTCTAAGTTGGCACACAGTGTTGTGCATGCAACCTTTCTGGCAGTGAGCCTGCTAGTCCTGAGGCCATGGCTTGCACTCCTAGGTAGAATGTCTGGATGACAGAGCTGGGATGGGTAAGAAAAACGCGGCCCCGGACTAAACTCCCACAATCCCTCAAGGTGTTTATGGACGCTCAGTTGAGATCCTTAAAGTCATGTTTCTCATTTGTTGTATGCTTTGGGTCAATTTCCAGAGCCCTTAAATGGTTATTTTTGACAATTTGTCCAGTTTTTACCATTGCTTTTTGGAGAGAGATTTTGTCATTTTCTTCAATTTGCTGTTCCAGAAGCCTCACGTTGTTCTTTTAAAGCTACTTTAGATTAAGTTGGGATTTTTTTTTCCTCTGATTTTTTTCTTGGAATGAAATACAAGTATGTGAAATTTCTAAATTATATTTGAATCCCAATTGTTATCTACATTAAGGATGACAATGGTGTTTTTTCTTATAATAAAATATATTTAATTTAATCGAATAAAAATATATTTATGGTTTTTTTCTCCTCAAGTACCTTATGGATAGAAACATATCTAAACCCCTTTGACCTAATTTCAAGATGTCTTTACAAATTTATTTTTTTCTGTAAAGGTTCATTTTCCTCTGATAAAAAATGTACAGAGGTGTTTTATATAAACAATATATACAAGAAAATGTTTGTCATACTATTTGAAATATTCTCAAAATTGGAATATTAAGACAGCTAGCACAATTCTTAGATGAAAACTGGAAAACATTCACCAGGCTTTTTAATTTTCCGGTGAAATTTCTATCTTAGAAAAATGCCATATGGAGCTGGGGAAAAGTGTGCCTTTAATAATCAAATGCATTAATCAAACATTAATTTTTGCTAACGTGGGTAGAGAGATCGTATTATGATTCTATGGCATATGTTTGATTATACAAACAGGAGTGCAGCACAGTTCTGTCTGAAACTATATGATTTGTTGACTAAAAGAGAAATTCTCATCATAAAAATCTCAGGAAGTCTTGTAACTACTTAATAAAGATTGATGTCACCTTGATGTGGGTGGTGTCACTAGAGCTGATTTATACTATCAATTCTTTCTCAACTTTATTTTTTCTTAAGTAGATTCCTGTACTGTTAGCATATGTAACATTCAGTCTTGTAAGAATTAGAAGCTGGAATGGTTTCAATAAATGGCTAAGAATTTTACAACTAATAATACTGTTCAAGTTCACTTTTCAGGTTCAATTATGAAGTTATTCAGTCACCCAGTTATTCAGCCATCCAGTTCTTCATGCCATTATTTGATTATGTATAACTTTAAAAAGGATAAATTGAATAAAATTTTATATTTAAATTTAAATATTGAAATACCTGGTACATTTCAAGGCACATAAAATAGGCTGAATCATTCTGGAAGACATTTTGTCCCTAAATCTCTGTAAGCCTTTTGAGCTTTTCAGAGACCAGCTTCTTCCTCACCTCCTTTAGCCATGCTTATCCTAAGAGTGTCTTTCCGTATTGAAACATGCCAGCTTTTATATCATCTCCAGCAGACTTCCTTTTATTTATTAATGTATTTATGTATATCTTTATTTATGTATTTATTTATTTAAAGTTCATTTATTTCGAGAGAGAGAGAGAGAGAGACAGAGAGAGAGAGACAGAGAGAATCCCAAGCAGGCTCAGTGCTTTCAGCTTAGTGCCTGACACAGGCTCAATCTCAGAAATGGTAAGATCATGACCTGAGCCTAAATCAAGAGTCAGACGCTTAGCTGACTAAGCCACCTAGCCACTCTTCCAGTAGATATCTTTTTTTTTTTAATTTTTAATGTTTGTTTATTTTTAAGAGAGAGACAGAGTGCGAGCAGGGGAGGGGCAGAGAGAGAGGGAGACACAGAATCCGAAGCAGACTCCAGGCTTTGAGCTGTCAGCACAGAGCCCAATGCGGGGCTCAAATTCAGGAACCACGAGACCATGACCTGAGCCAAAGTCGGATGCTTAACCAAATGAGCCACCCAGGTGCCCCCCTTCCAGTAGACTTCTTAACTAACCTGTCAGTATTGTGAATAACAGTTCACAGTTGTTTTAGAAATGAGAATTTCAGCCTCAAAATTTATTTATTCAAGGATGAAACTGGTTAATGGGACTTTTTATGTAAAGTATAATTTTAGATTCTTTCACATATTAGGTTCATTTTTTCTCATCTCCTTCCCTGAAATAGATTCTCTACTCTTAGTGCAGAAACTGAGAAACAAAAAGTAAGCTATCTGAGGTCTGATAAATTTTCTAATTCATGCTTATCTGATTGCCAAACTCACATTCTCCCTAAGTTCATGTTGCATAATAAGTATTAGCTGAGTACTTATTACGCCCAAGTTTGTATACCAGGCTTTTTAGGTTTCTTTGTAGAGATTTCTTACTCAAATCTCTTATTCAGTAAGAAACAAAAGTTCAGATAAAAAATGATTTGAACCTGTTTTTCTGCTTATTCCAACATCACACATTTATAAAACATTCTCTGGAGCCTTATTGCTTCCCAGAAAAATACATACCAAATACTGACCTATCATTACTCAGAAAAAATGAATCCAGCTTGTTTCCCTTAAGTACTGAGTGTGGGCAGTGACGTACCAGCTTCATGAGATTTTATTCTAGCACTTAGATTACAACGATGGTAACAATTTTTTCATAGTTTTTCTGTATATGGGTAGAACTCTGGGCATTCATCCTGGATTTAAAATTTACTAGAATTTCTATTTTTATGCTTAGTAAAAAAATCACTTTAAAATAATTCCGCTTCCATTTTGAATAACAAAGCCAAAGACTTATATTCCAGCTTTACAATAAAATGTGGATTTCCCTTTAACATCTTGCATTTCAAAAAACTGAATAAGATGACATTTAGAAAGACATGCCAGCCAGCTAATTAGTTCATGGGGGAAAGTTCAACACTAGAACACTCTTTGGATGTACTGTATTTTTATTTGATTATGACCAGGATTCATTTTCATTTAATTTGCCAATATGCCTCTCAGTGTTTTATTCTTAGGTAAACAAGTGACTGTAGACATGTTGAGTCAATTACTCCTATTTTGTTCCTAAATTGGCATTAATATAGTAGCCGGATGGAAATGGTCTCATGCTTGCTGACACATTATTAATGACCAGTGAGGCAAAAAATATTGCCGTAGCTATATTTATTTGTTTCTACGCTTGAGACCGATGGGCTTGATCAGTCTCATGTTGCATGTTGTTTTTCCTTTTTGGAACCCACTGTCAGCATCCTTTTACTGATAGCAAAGTCAGCTTCACATCTCCCAGATCTATTGGAGGCTGAGTCAGGGCACAGATAAAACACTTTTTAATGCCTTTGCTCCCGTTTCGGATTTCCACTAACAATGCTTCATACTTTGGGACAACATTCTAACTACAGCACACTGTAACTTTTTTTTTTTTTTTGATGGGATATATTCCATCAACAGGCCATATCACATCTTCATGAAACTTAATGGTCAAGTACCTGATGATCACCTAAAATAGCCTTAAATGCTTAAGACTAAAATTTCAGTATTGAAGTTAAGACTCAAGCTCTATGGCTATAAGATCTGAGATTTAGTCACAACTGTTCCACTTCATCAATGAGTTAACTTGGGCACATTACTGAATTAATTAGGCACATTGCTTAAACTTTATGTAAGATTTTTCGTCTCTAAAATGAGGGTGGTTGAGTACCAAATGAGATGTCAGTCTATATCATCAAATCAAGCTGCATGTTCCCTCTACTTGAACCTAATCCTTTGCTTACAGTAATCAGAATCTTATCTGGTTCTCAGCTTCAAGCTCTTACTACAACAAATCGCCCCTTTACTCAAGTAACATTTGGAGTCTATGCCTCATTTTCACATATTTTCCTCCTGGGAGTGTGATCCTATGTTGCCTCCCCTGTATTACTAAAGATTCCAGTTCTGGGTGCTGTTCCTAAGAGTGTTGCATGCAAATCAGTGTTGCTGAGTGTGCTACCTAGGGCAGCCCCCACCTCTGTTTAGATCCTCCCAAGTCTTTCACAACCACCATCTACCTATTCATGTATATTTATTATCATCTATATTTATTACTGGCTTTGTGGATCCTTAAAAGCAGAATGTACATTTCAAGACACTTACCAATTAAAGCATCTATTGTCAATCCTTTCTATTTTTTATATTAAATATAATTTATTGTCAAATTGGTTTCCATACAACACCCAGTGCTCATCCCAACGGGTGCCCTCCTCGATGCCCATCACCCACTTTCCCCTCTCCCCCACCCTCCCATAAACCCTCAGTTTGCTCTCAGTATTTAAGAGTCACTTATGGTTTGCCTCACTCCTTCTCTGTAACTTTTTTTTCCCCTTTCCCCTCCCCCATGGTCTTCTGTTAAGTTTCTCAGGATCCACATATGAGTGAAAACATATGGTATCTGTCTTTCTCTGACTGACTTATTTCACTCAGCATAATATCCTCCAGTTCCATCCACGTTGCTACAAATGGCCAGATTTCATTCTCATTGCCAAGTAGTATTCCCTTGTATATATAAAGCACATCTTTATCCATTTGTCAGCTGATGGACATTTAGGCTCTTTCCATAATTTGGCTATTGTTGAAAGCGCTGCTATAAACATTGGGGTACAAGTGCCCCTGTGCCTCAGCACTCCTGTATCCCTTGGGTAAATTCCTAGTAGCGCTATTGTTGGGTCAATCATTTCTAATACATGTTCAGGTTTAAAACCCCAGCATTGTTTTAAATGACTTATAAAGGTATTGTCTCATGTGACTCTGTGAAGTGTTCCCATTTTTATTTATTATCCCCATTTTTCAGATAGGAACGCTGAATCACGGTAGGTAGAGGAGCCAGGATTTAGAATTTAAAACTCTGACTCCTGAGGTCATACTCTTCACCATTCTGTGTCCCTGTGGCCATGAAACTAACTGCCTCCAACTCAGGACTCCTGCAGACTTCCCATTTCCAGACTCCTTGAGTGTTTCCCAGATCTCCGGTTGAAATACTCTCTGAAGTATAATTAATACTTTTGTGCTTCTTTGCAGAATCTGACTGAGGCTGATGCTCTGTGTCACTTGGCTTCTTCCTCTTCACTATCCTGATTCTGAACTCTTGTGGGTCTCTCCCAGAGCATTTCCTTAGTAAATCACTTGCACACAATCCTCATCTCAGGCTCTGCTTATGATAAACACAAACTTAGCACAAATAATAATTAGAGAGGACTTTTGAGGGAAAATAGAGAAAATGATTTATGAAGAAGACACCAAACAATCATATGATTTCGACCCCAAATATTTCATGATGAAGATATTCCATTTTCCTTGTTGCATCTAAGAGAAATTAACAATAATTCATTAATAATATCAAAAACCCATTTAGTGTTCAAATTTCCACTGTCTCATTATGTTTATTCATTTTTATGTGTTTGAATCAGAGCCCACATAAAATTCAAATAATGTAATTTGTTGATGTTTCTTTAAGTTTCTTTTGTAAGTTCTGCCCAACTTATTTATCCTTGTGATTTATTTGCTGGAGATAAGGTTGTTTGTCCTGTTACATTCCCCACAGTCTGCACTGTGTTGATTATATTTCCATGGCACAGATTAATATATTCCTCTGTAAATTGCTAACTGTTTATAGAGGTCTGATCTGATTCATTTTTGTTTCTTCTGGCAAGGCTGCTTTGCTGGTAGGTGGTACGTCCTTCTATCGGAAAACACATAATGTCTACTTTTTTGTGTGTTCACAATTGTTGATGATCAGTACCTAGATTCATTTATTCAAACAGAAGTTTCAAAATGATAATTCTATTTTTTATAATGTCTTCTTTATCAGATTAAAATCTCTATAAAGGGGAAAAAAAACCTTCATCTCATACCTGGTTTACTAGTTTTCTACTTATTATCAAAAAGGTCATAGAAATGCCTAATCTTTCATTTGCCAGTTTCAAACTAATGAGTTTGAGTTTTTATACAATCGCCCAGTGATGACCAGTGTGTTTTCTTTGCTCATTTTGTGTTTGTTATGAATTTATGTATTTAATCATTCTTAATGTATTTCATCCATAGCATTTGTTATTCTTAGCAATGTTCAAATTGTCTTATCTTTGACCAGTGAGACTGTCTTCAAATCGACTCTCAGGTACTTTTGGGTAACATGCTTAATTTCTGATAATACAAGATGTTCCAGGTACATTTCCTGCCCCAGACTTGTAATCACCTATTTCTCTAAGACACCCTGTCTCTTTTCCAGGTACATGTAACTTAAAGCCTTTCATGAGTTGCTCCCATTCTCCTAAAAATGAATAATCTCCTCTTAAAGGTAATGGATGACCCTACAGTTTTAATCCAGTGGCTCTCCCTTAGCCATTCTCTAGGATTTCCTTTACAATTTTCTCCTTTGGAACTTTTTAATTTTGACACTCCACTTTTTTTTTTCTCTAACTATTTCTTAATTATACTCCGTTACACTATTTTTTGTTAATCTCTTTCTCTTTTCGCTCACTAAGCATAAGTGAATTATACACATACACATATGTGACATGTATTTATATATCCCCTAAAGGAAGTAAATAGGAATTGCTGATATCTCTGGGTATTGAAGGGAGGGCTCAGTTCTTTTAACAAGTATGCAATAGGCATTGAGAACATACTATATACCAGCAATAAATTCATGAATAAAACAGAGGTTGTGTGTGAGTGTCAGAAGACAGAGAATTAAGCAAAAGAAATATACGTATATACGGTTGGTAATTGCCATACAGAAAATTATAGTTCTGGAAATGGACTTCAAGTACCCAGGTGGACAGTAAGCTCAGAAGGCCTCTCTGAAATGTTGAAATCTGAAATCTCACCTGAGGAGGTGCTGGAGCATGCATATACCTATGTAGAGGAGAGCATGCTGGGGAGAGGAAATAGCAAGTACAAAGGCCCTGAGGAAGATGTGTGCCTTGCACGTTGGAGATGCAGTGAGAAGTCACCTGTGGCTTGAGATAAATGAACTCAGGAAGAGTGGGATTTAAGATCAGAACAGCAAGGAGTGGGGGAAGCAGAACATATAGCACCTGCCCTATAAACCATGAGAACTTTGGCTTCTACTGAGTGAGTGAGAACTCTCTGAGGTCATTGAGCAGACAAGTGATGTAATGTAACTTAACAAATCGAAGGGATCTCTTGGGCTGACATGTGGCAAGTAGACTGTAAAGGAGCAAAAGGAGTAGCAGGGGGACTTGTTAGCAGTTATTGCAATAATCTCGGCCAAAGAGCAGAGCATTAGCAGTGCTGGTGGTTAAGAAGTAGAGAGATTTGCCTAATTGAGAACTCATTCCCTGCCAACACCAGAACCTGGCATGTTGCCCTGATGTGCCAGTGGGAGCCAATTACACTGTGTCCAGGAGGCACTACATTTTATTCTTTCCAATTAACCCATTCTTGTGTCCTCACACAAGCTGTATTCTGATGAATACAGACATGCCCACCTTAGAGAGTTTTGACCACAACTCTGTAATCACCATTTGGATGCACCAGAATACAACACATCTCATGCCATAAGCAAGCTGCAGTCTATAGACATAATTCTTTCGGCTGCAGCTGCTAATGACCTACCTGATGGCCACCCATCTCAACTTGTCCTTCAGATGTACATTCAAGATTCTCTCTTCCTCATTCCTCCTGCAATCCCTCAACAATTAGGAACTTCTACATCTTATTCCTCATCTTTGATACTTTCAATCTGTTCGTTCAGAAATTCAGAACATAGAACTTTGCATTAGAAACTGCCAGATTACTCTTTATCATCTCATTCTGGATTGCAGAGAAAATGGTTCAAAATTACTTTTTTTTTAATATAAGAAATTTATTGTCAAATTGGTTTCCATACAACACCCAGTGCTCATCCCAAAAAATGCCCTCTTCAATACCCATGACCTACCCTTCCACCCCCCATCAACCCTCAGTTTGTTCTCAGTTTTTAAGAGTCTCTTATGCTTTGGCTCTCTCCCACTCTAACCTCTTTTTTTGTTTCCTTCCCCTCCCCCATGGGTTTCTGTTAAGTTTCTCAGGATCCACATAAGAGTGAACACATATGGTATCTGTCTTTCTCTGTATGGCTTATTTCACTTAGCATCACACTCTCCAGTTCCATCCACGTTGCTACAAAGGGCCATATTTCATTCATTCTCATTGCCATGTAGTACTCCATTGTGTATATAAACCACAATTTCTTTATCCATTCATCAGTTGATGGACATTTAGGCCATAATTTGGCTATTGTTGAGAGTGCTGCTATAAACATTGGGGTACAAGTGCCCCTATGCATCAGTACTCTTGTATCCCTTGGGTAAATTCCTAGCGGTGCTACTGCTGGGTCATAGGTAGGTCTATTTTTAATTTTTTGAGGAACCTCCACGCTGTTTTCCAGAGTGGCTGCACCAGTTTGCATTCCCACCAACAGTGCAAGAGGGTTCACATTTCTCCACATCCTCTCCAGCATCTATAGTCGAAAATGTTTCAAAATTAGACTAAAGTTTATGAGTAAAGTACAAGTTATGTCATGAATACCAGGGTCATATGATGACTTTTATTATTCTATCTCCTCAACCTTGGCTTAAGAGTCCTTAAATTGGACCAATTGGGCAGGAATTCTAGAAAATAATTTCCCAGGAGAAATAGCAAACTAATAAACAAAGGTGGTTTGCCTTCAGATGATTACTAAAAAGGTACAAATCATCTATTATCACCTTGAAATGAAACCCACCAATTCAAAATAATAATAATAATAATAATAATAATAATATAAGAAAAAGACTGACATAAAGAGTTGTCAAGAATAGTTTTTATCTGAAGTGAGTAGTTCTCAGACATCTTAAATAAGTCCATAAAACTGATAATAAAACAAAACATATACGCACACACACACTCACATACATTCAGGTAAATGATATAAAATACTGTTATTGAAAAGCATGTACTAGGGCTGCCTCAGTGGCTCAGCTGGTATTTGTTGACTCTTGGTTTTGGCTCAGGTCATGATCTCGCAGTTTCATGGGTTCAAGCCCCACGTTGGGGTCCATGCTGACAGCAGGGAGCCTGCTTATGATTCTCTCTCTTCCTTTATCTCTGCCCCTCCCCTACTCACACTGTCTCTGTCTCTCAAAGAAGAAAAGCATGTACTCAGTAGTTTTGGTGATTCAACCACCATAAGCTCATTCTACCTCTAATGCAGATGGAAGGAAAGCAGGGACCCACATATACCCTTGTCTACCTTGAACTCTGAAGTCATAGATCTTAAAAGGTGATGTATTCTGGTTCAGAAAATCCCAGATCCTGACTCATTTTATTTCTCCATATTCCTGACTACATGTATAGGGCAAGAAAGAATGTTAACTCTTGTGATAACCAAGCCTGGGTCAGAGAAGAGAGGGGAACAGAGTAAAGATTATTGATAGAGAGTTGTGCAGGATAATAAAGCAGCCAGCTCTATGGAAGTGTGGGAAGTCAATCATCTTGACCTAGTATTATTCAGTCTGCCTTTTGTCTTATTGGCCTGTATGTTCTTTGAATGAAGTGGGCATCTAATGTAGTCTGAGAACTACTCCCTGCTTCTGCCATACAAAGTGTTTTTGCAGTTTGGACAGCTAACCATGGTCCTGAGAATGCAGGTGCAACAGAACAGTGGTGCCACACAATTTGGATTAAATCCCCTGATTAGTGAGGCTTTCACAGTGATCCTTGTGTTTCCCAATATTAGATCATGACCTGAACAGCCCTTTGGTGAGGCTGCAATGGCCAGTCCACTTTGCTGCACTTTTGATCCAGACAACTCTTCGGTACCATACGGTATAATTAACACATGTTTGGGCAAAGTAACAGCTATTCAATTCAAACTAGCTTACTCAAAAAGGAGGAATGTACTAAGGAGATTCTTGAATTCAGAAACCAATGAAAGGAAAGTATTGGGGCTTCAGAAATTAAGGGATCCGAGGATTCCAACAATGTTAGGACTTTTTCTCTATTTTTCTCTGCTCCTTTCCAAGCATCTCTTTTCTCAGCCCCTTTCATTTGTAGAATATCTTCCCCCATTTAAGTTCATGAAGCAGAAAACATGGCTGTGGGTGGTTTCTTTATTGCACATATTGTGATTCAAACATCCAAGGAATTAATACTCCAGCTTCTTCGGCTCAAGTGCAGAAATCTTGATGAAGTGTCTCACAAGTTCAGCTTATGGTTGGTTCCCAACCACTGAAACAACCATCTGGGGTGGCTCAGTGGTGTTGGTGGCCTGGGTGTTCCTACTACCAGCCAATTTTGAAGCCTGTGTCTTACTAGAAGATCAATTAACTCTGTCCAAGAAAAGAAGACATGGTGTGATATGGCTACTCCTGCTTCAATAATGAAATTGGGGAGAAAAATTAAATTCCTAGAAAAAAAAGGTGCTGCAGGAAAACTAAAATAACTGTATATTCTGTTTGCTCCCCTATGTACATGTTCTTTCCCCCTTTGTATATTACATACTAAACCTTCCCAGTATGTCTTCTTAAATGCAGAATTGTCACTCTTACCCACCCCCACCCCCTACACATACACGCTTAGGCATGCTCTAATGTGCATAATTGTGAATCTTCATGTCCAGAAAATTTTGGAATGACTTGATGTCATTGTAATACAACATACTCTTTATTTTTCCTACATATAAAAAGAAATAAGCATACTGCAAAAAAGAAATGTAGCAACTGTTTGTAATGATTAAGAAGAAATAATTTTTAACTTAATAGTATTGGTTTAGGAAAAGAGCCAAACAATAGATAAATAGGATACCTCTTCAGAAAAATAATTAAAACAAGGACCGTAAAGATTAATTTCCCATTTTTATTATGTGTAGATATACTAAAATGTATGTTCATACTCTTCAGCATATCTGTATTGGCTGAACATCTCTTTCCATTAAAATTAGTTTTCCAAGGACATGCACTACATTATTGAAAGTTGCCTTTTTGATATAGATTCTTCTCCAAAATAATTTTATAGTTGCTAAGCAGTCAATTGCCAACTGCATACTAAAATATACATAATGTAAATGGAGGCAAGAAACAGGAGTAGGCAAACGTGAGGAAGAAACACAATCATTTCTATTCAGTTGGAAAAGGAATGAGTGGCTGGCAAGGTAAGAGTGCAGCAAAGTTATGCCACCACCAGCCTGGTATTGTTGCAAAACTTCTTTCTTCTCAATAACAGAACTCTTGTCATGCAATCTTGGGACAGCTTTTAGCAGCAACATATTTGGTCTTCACCCTGACTACCATCACATTTATGATGATCTTATTCGGGCTAACGACTGGCCCAGGTGTGTTATTTTCAGACTGGGATGTTTCCACGCGTACCACTACATTTACAGCATAAAGGAACACCCAATATTCCTATTAAGACGTAGATGATACAAGTTCATTGCAGGTGAGGCATAAAATTATGCAAAACTCTCTGTCTAGAGTTGGTGACCACATACCATTTTGGGGCTGATCCTTATTCCTTCCAATGATCACTAATAATAGATTGCTTCCTGCCGGTCCCCTTATTTGTGGAGGTCTAGGGCTAGCTGGCATCAATTGCTTTGAGGAAAGGTGAAATGAAGCATTTCATGACATGAACAGGACAGATCGAATCGAATCCCCTTTGGTTGACAGAACAGGACCCTAGGAAGGAGGCACATCAATTTGTATGAGTGAGAAAGTGACAGAATAAAAACTGGAAACCACAGTGGGAAGAGAGGAGTCCTGACTGGTGATTCAGGGTCAGACCAGGGCCTGTAGGCTCTTAGAAGAGACTGGATATGACCCTGTACGTGGCTTATGGTGAAACCCTTCTGGAGAGAGACCCCCTATACCATGGTTGAATTTGTGGTTTTGTGGATAACATGTATGTATTGATGTATGCACCTTAGTTGAAGGAGTACATCAGGGAATTTGAATATGCATATAAGAAACTTTTAAAAATACTGTTGACCCTTGAACAAAATGGGTTTGAATTATACAGGTCTACTTATGAATGCATACATATGTATCCATTGATTCTTAGTTTTCAAATAATCAGAACTTATTGAGAAAAACACACACTTTGGAGTGAAGGATTAAGATTTAAACACCAGTTTTACAAACTCCAGGCAATTAGACAAATTATGTGAACTTTCTGCCTTAATCCAACCCACAAGTTTACTGTGAGGATCAGATGTGCTGTTATAGAATCACACGTGCATGTAAGTTAAAGTAATACACTGGACTGTGAATTTTTATCTGTCTCTAGCGGCCAACTTTGTATGAATAAGGTTTTATCAGATTTGTTTTGGAGTTCCAATGTGCAGTAGTCTCTCACTATTGTTTACTGAGTAAATAAAATTGGCTTCTCAATAGAAAAAAGCAGGACTCACCCTTAATACACAATTTTCATTAAATCAAGATCCATTTATTAGTTGGTAGTTAGAAATATCCTTGTCACTAATGCTGAGCCTCAGGACATTATAACAAATATTCACCATTTCTTTATTATTGATTCTTGGTTGCATCAGATAACAAGAGTTCCACTGGAAAGAATGAATGATAAAGTAAATTTCATAATTTATTTTACAAAGGGAACGGGCATTCATTTTTCTGGTTTGAGAGAAACATGAATATTTTGTATCATAGAAGAAAGACCTGCACCAGGCAAAGATGCTTTCAGTGTCATGCCTAAAGCCTCAGCAATAATTAATGGTAGATTTGGAATATGAAATGCATTATGTCATGTCTTACGCTGTGTAAGAGGTTGAGATATTGGGTTGAAAGTGTCTTGACATAAAGATCAAAACAAAGACTAGGCGTGAATGGGTGTTTGTGTGTCACTCGAGAACAATATCCAGCTGTTGGTGGTCACTACTGTTACTGCAGCCCTTATCACTCTGCCCCCTCTCTAATCCAGTGGGTCAGTACATGTGCACAATGGATGCTCTGTTTCATCAATCAGTCCACATTCTTCAGTCTATGCTTCTCCCCTAGTCCGTCTGCTCCTGCTGATCATTCTCCCTGGCACCTACTTCTTCTGGTCCACCGAACACAAGCAGAGGTAAAATTTAATTAATATGTTAATTGCCTTGAATTAATATATCAATATGCTAATTTATACTGAAAAAAATTTTTTAGTACTTATTTTGAGAGACAGAGAGAGAGAGAGAGAGAGGATGAACAGCGGAGGGGCAGAGAGGCAGGGAGGGAGAGAAAGAATCCCAAGCAGGAGATGCACTGTCTCTGCAGAGCCCGATGGGGGAGCTCAATCTCACCAACTGCAAGATCGTGAGCTAAGCCTAAATCAAGAGTCAGATGCTCAGACACCCAGGCACCCGGTTAGCTGATGTTTTAACTAATATCAATTTAACAGTTTGAATCAAGGATATCTGCTTGGTTAAAAACTTTTTCCTGGTCCCATAACTAGCACACATGTACTTATTTATCAGAATCCAATGTGACCGAAAAAAGGCCGGAGCACACACATATGTAACAAAATGCAGAAACTAAAATCTCAGAATAAAAGAAGGCATGCATTGATGTATGGGTATGGTTTTCCCACTTTTTTTTTTCCTATCTACCTCCTACTCATTATTCAGTTAAGTATCTGTTCTGCCCTTAAGCCTTCCCTAACTCACTTAAACTAGGTCATATCATCAGGTAAATATTCATTGAACATGTTAACATGCCATGACACTGATCATACTTTATTGAGTTTATTTATTTAATGTCCATCTTTGCAGCTAAATTTTACTTTTTCAGACACAGAACGTATTTGCTCTCTTAGCCCAATTTTCTGTACACAGTAAGTGCTCATTAGGAGTTGGTGAATGAATGGAGAGCTGGCTGCAAGAAAACACTACTTCCTCTCTTCTTCCAATTCACCACACCGGCACGAAACACGTGCATGTGCGCACGTGTGCACACGCGCACACACATGCACACATGGATGCACATACACACACCATGATGCAAATGCAATTCATTAAAGGCCGAAGTTTGCCTTTGGTGACATGTAAGGATTAATAGTCTTTTATACCCAAGCTATTCTTGTTCATTGTATATTTAAAATAGGAAAGTGTAGTGTAAAAAAAAAAAAATCAACTGAGTAAAATTTAAAGATCTCCCTGGCTTTATTCAAGGATTCATGAATCAGGCAGCATCCCATATGGCAAAGAGAAAAGAGCTCTGAAGAGCTGTACAACATGAAAGATTTTTATAAGCAGAAGGAGGTGGGGCAAGAAAGTTATACTAGCAAAGAACTGATTGTGGCAAGGTCACTTTCCTTTAGAGGACCACAGGGTCCATCAAACAGATTACCTCACTAGTGCTGACCAGGTAATTCTAAATGAACTGGTTTAAGATTCCATTTCTGGGAGGGGCTGAGATTGTAATTGAGTTAAGGAGTAAGTCTCAAATTAGTGATGTGGGGTTTAGCACAAGTGACTCCATTTAGAGTATATTGTCTCTTTTTTAACAGTAGCAAGTTTTGACACGATTATGGTGAATAATAGGGGTGCTGTTTATGCCAAATGCACTTAAAACATCAATATCACAGAATCTCTCTAGCATTATTTCTTATGGATGTACTGCAGAGTTGGGAAATACAATGCAGAAGAATTTATAATCTAAGACTTTCCTAAGAAAATCACCCATGCTTATTGGTATGGCATTACATTTACTGTAATTGCCTAATATAAGCTTAAATATACTTAATTGACTTTTCTACCCTCCTTCCACTGACAAAATTGTGGCATTATTGTAAAATACCAAACATGGACAGCGAGAGAAAAAAGTTTGCTTAAGAAAGAATGCCCTGTTTTATTTGGAAAATGACACATTTATTCGTTTTACTTATTCTGCACTTTAGTTATAATACATGCATACTGAATAGCAAGTTTAGAGAATAAAAGAAAATGCTCCTTTCACATAGGATAGTGTGGTATAATAAGAAATATATTTGGTCTCTGTCCCAGCTTCCTGGCACAAAGCTCCTAAAAATGCTTGTAATTTCCTGAGTGGTAGGAGCGTCTTTTGTTATTCATAATGAGTTCCTTTCAATTACACCTTAGCTCATGATGATTAGGTGATTTAGGACAGGACCACTAAATAGCCTTAGTGGGTTGGTCACCGGAAAGACTAAATGATTAGAGACCTGGAACTTTCAACCCTGCCCACTGACCTCTGGGAAAGGGGGATGGGGTGGAGATTAAAGATCTATAAAATCTCTTGAACAAGGAGAAAAGATGAGCTTCAAGTTGGTGAATGCGTCTGGAGCATTGTGCACTGTGGTTCCAGGAGCGGGGGAAGTTCTAGGACTCTCGACCCTCTGAACCTTGCCGTATGTACATCTTCATCGAACTATCCGTCTGTATCCCTTATCACATCCTTTATACTAAATGTAAGTGAATGTTTCTCTGAGTCCTTGAGCCACTTTAGCAAATTAATTGGACCCAAAGAAGGGGCGTGTGGGAACTTCCCATTTATAGCAGTTTATAGACACCTGGACTTGGAATTGGTGTCTGAAGTGGGAGCAGTGCTGTGAGACCGAGTACTCAACCTGTAGGATATGACACTATCTCTAAGGAGATAGCGTCAGAATTGCATTAAATTCATAGGACACCTTGGCAGTGTCCGCTGAGAATTTGAGAATTGCCTGGTGGTGTTGAAAAACACACAATAGAGATGACTATACCGTACTGGATTCTCAAGATTTTGTTCAGGTCACTGATGGACTCACTTAACACTCATGCTTACTGTACCACGAAGCAAAATAAGGTTTATCATACATTGTGCATTTTTTGATGAACGAAGCACATTTGAGCAATTCAAGCTCACCCTGAAACTCTACGCTGCACAGCTTAGCACATAAATGAGCTCTGTACAGACACAGGTCCATCAAACTTCAGCATCCATGCTCTGGACCATTGCCCTATTAGGGACCGTCTACTACACACATGCGTGGTTCCCTACAGTTTGCCTTTTCTCCTATTCTAGCTCTTATAAAACTATTTCTCTGGAATTAAGTTAAATCTAAATTTTTTTCCAACTAAGTGAGAACAAAGGGAATCAGGAGAGTCCCTTCTTGTTCTTATATAGCAAGAAAAGTGAATTCCCTAATCCTGACATCTAGCATCTCTATAGCCTGACCATGTTCACTGTGACAGAGGATTTTAAAAGCTCACTGAATATCCAAGAGGTTTCCTACACTTCCCAGTCTCTTGTGGATGTTCTGAGTTATGTGTCTGGCTCTGGCTAATGGACTAAATGAAAGTCACCATCGTTTTGCGGCAGTAGAAAGTTTTAGGTAGTGCCCTATCTCTCTCTTTTTCTCATTCAGTAACGCTGGAAATCATGTGTTGAGATTGCAGGACCTTAAGATGTTAAAAATAAAGAATCCCTAAGTCAATACGATGAGTTTACCTGGAAATCCACTGAAATGTGGCAAAATTTATGTGGATGGAAATAAACTTTGGCTTATTCAGCTCAATCTGATTAACACAAACAAGATCCAAAATCTTGAAGTTAAAGATATTAGCATGCTTTCAGTTTGAGGTATCAGAAAATCTTACTACAAATGACTTCAACAATAGGAATAGTATTATCTCATGAGAAAATATAATCAGGAGGTGAACTATTCTACCATAGTAGCTCAGTAATGTGCTCATAATATGACTGCAAGCCCCAAACATCACATTATGAACTTTAATATCCAAGGTTAGGAAGAAATGTGTTCTATTTTCATGTCTCAGTTTTAAGGGAAGGAGAATTTTCCTATTATGTCCCCTTTCCAAAATAACCCCTCCCCTCTTTATAAGTAAGTGTCGAACTCTTCTGCTTAAACCAATAGCTATAATTGAGTTGGCTTTACTGGGATTGGTTCCCTAGTCTAATCAACATTCATTACCCAGGGTTAAGAGATTCCATAAAAACAAAACAAAACAAAACAAAACAGTCACCCAATTCCTAAATAAACACAGGGTTCTGCTACTGGGTAATGTCCTTTTAACATTATGCACCCAAATACAAATGCAATTTTAAGGTCAAAATGTGGCTGATATTACTTTCTCTTCAAATCTTCTATTTTTTCCAGCTAATTAATATTTGATAGCAGCCCCAAACATGTAATCATTGTTTGTTAACCTAACACAGGAGTAGAAAAGCTTCTAGTGGGAGCAAAAAAATCTCATCAATGTTCAATTATTAATTTACTTTTCTTTTAAATCACAAACTGGCCCAATTTCAAGTTGCTGGCTTTAAAGTATTATGTGTATTTTTTCTATTTAATTTTAAGCTATTTGTGTTGGTGTCAGGTAGAAAATACCAAATTTGGGAATATTCACTTTTGAATATTAGAGCATATGGATATTTCGAGACAAGGACCAATTTACAGTTAAAAATGGATTCTCCTTGTTCTCCGATAGGTTGCCACATTAAGCCAACTTGACTGAAGAAGATCTTTTGTATTTAAGGAAAATAATGTTTGTTTAATGTAAACTCAAGTTCAATTCCATATTATGAGCACAAAAAGAGAAGCTCACCCAAGGAAACATTACTGTAATCGTGAAGGTTGGTCAGAACCTATAAACTATTCTGTTTTCTGGCTTGAAATTTTATCACTTTCTGAGGTGATTTCTAAGAGAATCCACTATAAAAGTCCCCAGTGTGTATGTTTTTTAGGAATTCGTATTATAGTCTCCACCTCTCCAAAGTATGCATTTAAATGATTGGCGCTAATGTGCACACAGGATCAGGTGGGTTATTGGCTCTTCAGGATCACTGGAGCGAGGAGGTGAATGATGTGTGAAATGAAAAACCTGACCCAAAGCTCAGAGGGAGTCTAGGGGACTGTTCTGTCGTCCTGGAAGCGCCGGGTTAGCGTGATGATGAGAATCACACAGGTGGATCATAAAAGCTCCCTGAATCTCAGAGAGGAGAGGGCAGACGAGGATGCTTTAATGAGCTATTTTACGTCCATCCTTTCCTCAGTACATCTTTCTTATCTCTCAACTACTCAGAGTTGTAACAATTAATAGTCTCTATCTCCAAGTGAAGTATTAAGGTGAGTAAATTATCTGGACCACTTGAGCTGAATGACTCAACTTTACCTCCATTTTCAAGAGATATTAAGGGAGAAGGGAGGAGGAAAAAAAAGGGGGGGGGTAAGAAAGAAGCTACTAGGGGTAGAAGTTTGTCTTTAGAAATACTAACTTCAGTACTTTACCTGAGTTTTCTGTGGAGACCTAAGGCTTAGACTTAGAAATATCACATCCTGATTTTCATTAGCCTGTGCAAAATTAATATAATATACTATAATATTGAATAAACACACATGCACACACTATGCATAACATGAATATAATAAAATATACAACACATATGCACAAGAAATGAGATAGGAAAAATCTATTGAAGTGTCTGAGCTGTCTGTAAAATGTTAAGCTCTTGGATCACCTTGTCATGAGTATCAGGTGAAAAGCTTTCCAGGATTGGACTAACTGTAGAGGGATTAGGGATTGAGGAGAACCAACAAGCAACCATAGTAGACAAGCAAACCGAAATAACTGAAATCAGTGTGACTTTTCTTACTCCCAGAACCTCTTGACTTGTAGCAGCAATGGTGGTAATTAACATGTGTTAGTTTCAACGTTTCCTGAAAATGGACCATACACTATCACAACACAACATTTGGGGTTTTAGTGATGATCTCATTTTTAATTTGATAGTTACAAATTTGTTTTTGCCTGTACTTGGGAAAAACATAACTCAGGTGCCAGCACGTCATTGCTTGCACATTATTCCTTACGAGACGATCAAGTAGGAGGCATACCATATAATAACATATGTGGAAACAGGATCTAAGTGACACGTTTAAGGAGCACTAAGATACAGCGATGGGAAGGGCTTACAGGGTTTTCAGGAGAGAAAGAAGTATCACAATTTTCTTTATGATTTTGTAAGACTCAATGACTCATTTGTCATTTGGTTCAAAATGTCCCGGTCTCTAACCTGTACATTGCAACCAGGTCATTCCACTGCTAACCCCGACTCTATGTCATATTATTTACTACTATTGTCATCATAACAGCCACCATTTTTCAAGTGTTCATCATGTGCAAGGCACCAGATTAAATGCTTTAGGCGCAGTGTTTCGATGAATTCTTAAAACAGTAGACACTATAATCATTCCCATTTTCTAGACAGCGATGCTGATGGTTAGAGATGCCACCATTTTAATCTGACTCTTCTTACCAGGCTATTTTGTTTTCTAAAATTTGTTTGTAAGTTTGTAAGGCTGAGACAGACTTGGTAAGCTCTGGGATCTCTATTTCTGTTCCACCAGTCTATTCCATGTACTAGAATTACTTGCAGGTAAGATGGAAGAAGACAACAGCAGAGACAGAGAGAAGGAAAGGAAAAGGGACAAGAGAATTGTAGCAGAGGAAGTTAAATTGATGTTCCCCTCTACTTACGCTTCAAGTCTGCAACATATCTGCATACTTAAAAATTAAAAGTTTCAAAGAACTCCTTGGCTCAGTTGACCTCAGTGTTCTGCGAAATTCTAAAGTAATGATAGGCTCTGTCACATAAGCTTTAAAGACAAATCTGCTTAATGAATTGAACTTTTCAATTACAAATTAGCTAAAGGCCAAATTAGGTTCACATTGTCCTTTAAAAAACCTCCATTCTCAAATCCACCAGTGAGTTTAATCCCTTGAATGTAAACAAGAATTGGCGTGATTAAACCCTCTTAAATTAATTTTATTAATATAGTTCCAAAGGCATATAGGTTTATTGTAAAGTGTTTTCCAAAGTCTTCTTTGTCCAAATTACTTAATATTTTATCCTTTATGCTTTTATATTATTTACTTATGGTAAGAGGATTCAAGATATTCATAAATTGTGTAATGAATTTAACATGATACACTAATTAATATCTAGTTAAAACCATTCAGAGATTAAAGATGGCAAACTAAGTCATTTGCAGGTGCATTCTTCACTTAGTTACTGGGGAGCAATTCCATACTTTGCTTTCGTTACCAGTTCAAAAAAAAGACACATACTCTTCCATGCAATCCCTAGTTATCAGTAATAAATCTATAAATAAACACATATCTGCATACATAAATAATAAATAAATACAATTATCAACTCAACTTTTTCAGCTGGGCTATTTCTATATTCCATGAAAAATAAGCCTTAAGTGCTGACCTTTAAAATTATTATTATTATTGTTGTTGTTGTTAGGGAGACAGAGTATGAGCAGGGGAGGGGCAGAGGGAGAGGGGGGGAGAGGGATAGACAGAATCTTCAGCAGGCTCCATGCAAAGCATGAGCCTGACTCAGGGCTCAATCTCATGAATTGTGAGACCATGACTTGAGCCAAAATCAAGAGTAGAACACTTAATCTACTGAGCCTCCTAGGTGCCCCTAAAATTATGAAATACACAAAAATATCATGATAACCACTGATAGGACTTATTCAAAGTAAATTATATCTGCTGTTGGTCTGTGTGAAATGGCATTATCAGTTGACAAAACAAAGTACAACCTCTTTCATCTAAGGTGTGAGGAAGCTTGGCTGGGGTTTATCTTAGGTTGAGTGGAAATTGCTCTTCTAGAAAATCTGGGTCAGTCCAATTGCTTAACGTGGATACACTGCATAGAGAAGTCCAAAGGAATAGATGATATATTTAATTTAGCAAACAGACATTAACTAAACTTCGAGGAAACTGATGATTTTGAGGAACATGAAAATAAATGAGGCACTACACCAGTTATAGCAAGAAGGAAGGTAAGAGTAATAGTTAACAGAAAGGAAGCTAACCACTGCGTTACCCATACTTCTCTTGACTTAAAGTTCACAACAACTTAAAGAGGAAGATGGAATTAATAACCCCATTTTACTTTTTTTATTTAAAAAAAAATTTTTTTTTCAACGTTTTTATTTATTTTTGGGACAGAGAGAGACAGAGCATGAATGGGGGAGGGGCAGAGAGAGAGAGACACAGAATCGGAAACAGGCTCCAGGCTCCGAGCCATCAGCCCAGAGCCTGACGCGGGGCTCGAACTCAGGGACCGCGAGATCATGACTTGGCTGAAGTCGGACGCTTAACCGACTGCGCCACCCAGGCGCCCCAATAACCCCATTTTAAAGGTGAGAAACATGAGGCTGGGAGAGTTTTTAGCCAATGTTTTCCAGCTAACTGTTTGAGTCAGGATTCCAAACCAGGTCTGTCTGTTGCCAGGACCTGTTCTCTGAACCATTATTCTTTGCTTTTCTAGCAGTACTATGGTGGACCTGGTAAGGGTGCAGACAGTGAAAAATAAGATCCTGTACTGACTCTGCGTCAATGATAGCCAAGCATGAATACACATATGGAAAACACAAGACAGTATAATAATTTGTTCTTAACTAGGTATGAACATGACAATGAACAAAAGGAATATGGTGGTTAAGATCAATGAGAATATCTGAGTCCATAGTGTTCCCTTGCTCTCAGTCTGGGAGAGGGCATTTAGATATATGGAGGGTAGGGGGAATCATTACTGGCCACAGAAAGGGTCTAAAACAATATATAAAATAAAATGTACATTTACATAGTCCTTCTCTGAGTCAAAAAAAAAACCTCTATGTTCAACACTTCATTTAATTTTCACTCCATTCCTGGTGGGTAGGTTAGATTACCATTCTAACTTTAACTTTTTGAGGCTCAGTGAGGCCCAATAAGTGGAGAATTCTGAATGAAAACTCAACTTTCCTGCTGACCAATGGTCTTTCTAGTAAATTATCACAAAAAGTGGTAGAATAAGCATGTTCTGTAGTGGTTTGGAGATGGGGACGAGTGGGTAAAGGAAACAGATCAACTGCAGTTTGTTGGATGGGAATAGAGGGAGAGTTATGTGCGTTTATGAATGTATTCCAATAGGACACATTTATGAGCTCAAACGTGATTGAGGTGGTCACAGGAGAACAGTGTGGTTTGTGGAAGATAGTGGACAGTATTCCACCCTGAGCTTTAGAGTTGGCAAACCCAGGGTAAATACGGCAGGCTATTTAACTTCTCTAGCTCTGAGTTTCTTTATCTTTAAAGTGGAAGTATTAATCTCTCCATCACCAGAGTTTTATGGTGATAATAAAGGATAAATGTGAAAATATATGTGAGATGCACACAGCAAGCTCTCCATTAGTGCAGTGGTTGTGATTATAATTCTGAAGAGAGTGAAAGAGAAATTGTATTTCAAGTTGGTTAATCTGGAAGCAATGTAAGAAAGAAGAGAATCGTGAGACCTTGGGTCAAGGAAAAAAATAATGTGGCATCATTTTAACAATATAAAATTTTACTCTCCTCCATAATATCTTTTCCTGGCTCTCCATTATATTTTTGTTAAAGTAATCAAACAAGGAGGCATTACACTGAGGTGGCTGTAACACCTTGGTCACCTACATAAGTAAACTAGAACCTAAGCCAGAGACAATTCCTAAAAATAACTCAAGGTTAAGAAGAAAACCAATCACTAACAATGAACTTCACTTTCACAAATAATGCAAGTACTTAAGCTATAGTCACATAAATGATTTCGTTGCTTTGCTCCCATCTTCTGTATAAAAACCTTGTCCCTTGGGGCCCCTGGGTGGCTCAGTTGGGTAAGCTGCTGACTTCGGCTCAAGTCATGATCTCAGGGTTCATGAGTTCAAGCCCTGCTTTGGGCTCTGTGCTGACAGCTCAGAGCCTGGAGCCTGCTTCAGATTCTTTGTCTCCTGCTCTCTCTCTGCCCCTCCCCTGTTCACCCTCTGTCTCTCTCTCTCAAAAATGAATAAATTTAAAAAAAAATAAAAAACTTGCCCCCTAGCTTCTGTGGGTAAAGCTCTCCTACCTACTGTTTGGTCTTGCCTGATTGGAGTCAATGCTTGCTCAAATAAAATCCCTCCAAATTTTAATGTGTTTCATTTATCTTTTAATACTTGGAATGAAATTCAAATTTTAGGTAGTAAGTCCTACAAACACCTGTATAATGTGGCTTCTGTGTTCTCTACCAGATTATGTCTCCAAGATTCCCTGTTGGTTTGTAATCATCAGCTATCCTGGGATTCCTGGATTTACTTCCTGCTCTTCAGCCTTGCTAAAATGTGCTTTCTACAACCGCTCAGCTGGTCTTAAGTGTTTGCTTCTTCAGGTAAGACTTCCCTGACCTTTTGTTGTCCTCATTAATTAATTATTAAAATTTGTAATTACATGCATATTTGTATGTTTGTGTCCAAGTAATTGAATTATTTACAAGGATATAGAGAAACATCAATTAATGTGACTCAAGCCTCTCAGAAGCTCTGAGTGCTCAAAGTATGGAGACCTGCCGAGGGAAATGAACCATTTATATAACACTTCATGGTATCAATACTCGAGATGCCAGACATGGTAATGAGTGATTAATTGCCAAATGAAGGGAAAGAAGAAAAAATCTGTAAGTGTTAGAGTTGGGATGGCAGGAGGCTCTTGGCTCGTCTAAGAAACGATTGAAGAAATTGTCAAAGGATTTACCACTTACAAACTTTAATAGCCATCTAAAGATGGCTACCATTTTTCTCGAAGCTAAAATAAGAAACTATGGTTTAAAGTCTTCAAACCTGTGGATCAGTGGTGTGTGTGCATGCCTGGTTGTGTGCCTTTCCTGTTCTTTTTATGCGTATTTTTCTTTCTGTGTTTTGCTTTGCTTTTGTGTGCGTGTGTGAGATTGGTAGGGGTATGTGACAACAGACACTGTTTTGAAAGCAATGGGAAATGTGCCATTTGGTGTCATTTTGCTGCACTTGGCTTCTGCCTTCTCTTTCAAGTTTTCTTCATGGCAACATCACTAAATTAGACTGTCAAAAGTTGCTCTGTCCAAAAAAGGACGTCTCTTGAAAATAATCCATTTGTTGGAGAAGACAATTGTATTAAACACAAAATAAACAAGAAAATGCTTACTAACAAGATCAAATGATTTTCTATTCCATTTGATATACCAGGAACATTTTTTCTAAAGCTTGAGACATTGTGGTTTGCTTCATCAATTTCAACAGCTTTAGTTTTTTGGTGTTTGTTTGTTGGTTGGTTGATGAGAAGTACAATTGTAGAAGACAAGTATCCCACTGTGCCCATGGGTCTGGCAAATCACTGAAAAATAGCAAATATGTCACCAATTAACTAGTGGAAAGGCAAAACAAAAATGCGTCTAGGAAATGTCAAGACAGATTTCAAGCCTGAAATCTGACAGCATCCGGAAGATCCATGAAATAAGGAGTAAGTATAATCTTGAAATTCCATCTTCTGAGGAATTCTTTCTTAATCAGCCACAGCATTGTTTTGGGGAGATTACCAAAGTAGGTATGGATTTGGGACTAGGAAGTCCAAGTCATGATCAGGCAGACAAAGAGAAGTTTCTAGGCACTGTTGTCCAGGTCAGGAATTTCATTATTACTTCTCTAGATAGATCCTTCCCAACCACCATTTATGGTTCAGAAACACCATTTACCATCAGTTATGTACACCATAGTATATTGGTCCTTCCATTATTTATTCTGTTCTGAAGTCTTACTGTTAATACGTTTATTGATTTGTCATTGATTGCTTCCCTCTTTTCCCCCAGCATGGACACTGTGAAGCCATGAACCTTGTTGATCTTGTTCCCTGTGTATCCCTAACTCATAAAACAGTACCTGACATATATTGGGGTCCAAGTCAATATTTACAGTAAATGACATGAAAGTAACATAAGGAACAGAAAGAGAGAGAATGGCTATGGCATAGTAATGTGTTAATTATCTGCTCAGGATTTGTTTGATTTTCTTTTTAATTTTGTTCCTGTAGCTTAAAACATTTGTAATAACTATAGTAAAAGATACAGTAATTATGAAACACTGAAAGTCAAAAAGTGCTGCATTTCATTTGTTAAAAGAGTATTGATTACTTTATTTTTTGTCATAATTACAGCACCATTTCTTCAAAGCAGAATTAGATGGAGTAACTAAATGCCACAATGATTTTATCCGTGAAGAGAGAATAATCTCTTTATTTTTTTTATTACCACTCATTTATGCTGTTATTCAATCATTCATTCGTTCATTCCTGTTTTTAACACTTCTTGAGTGGTTAGTGTCTGTCATTGTCCTACGAAGTGCTAATAACAGACATAGGTGCTTTTCCTTCCAGGGAATCCGAATCTGGTAGACAGAGAGGTAAGGAAACCAATATGTACCAATGTGATATGTCTGTAGGGTTGTGTGCAGTGAACTGTGAGACCACAGTCATCGCTTGGCATAAGGAGTCCACAAAGACCTAGCAGAGAAAGTTGCACAGCAGAAAGTAGAGGTTAGGACAGGCTGCAGGAATCATCTAAATGGCAAATAGGAAAATTCAACTAGTTGTAATAACTGAGCAGGATATATTCAGGAAAGAGGCTGGAGGGGTGGGCTGGGCAATAGTCATCACAGGAGGACTTTTATGCCATGTGCCCTACAGATAGTGTAGATTTAAAAGCTACCTGTCCCCCGATAATTATGAAACAGCAAGGATAGCCCAGTTACACCACACGAAGCAAGAGCCTACAGGAAGAGCTGCTGGCAGTGTGAGAAGCAGGGCTCTCAGGCTGACAGTGCCTTCTGGTGGTAAAAGCGCCACCAGTGTCCTTAGCTTTATAGATCAGACACTCAATTTGTTTAGTTCATCCAGAGTACTGGTTAGTTTAGGCTGCCAAAATTCACAGAAGACCAATAATATTCGGTCCAAGTGTAAAAGGACACTTAGGTTGACTCATCAGTCCATCTCATCCTGGGCAGGAACCTCCAAACAGAACAAAAGAAGCAGAAAACCTTATTGATAAAGATATTTGAGTAAGTTGCCATGATGAATCCATTCATCTACTGGGGGGCAAATAAAATATAAAGCTAATTATGTGCACGGTCAGAGTCAATTCAGACATTCAGATGACCAAAAATAAATGCATGTGTGTCGCTCTTTGAATCTTCTTCTGTAAGTTTTTAAATTGTGTTTCTTTTCTTAATAGATTCTTTAGATTGGAGTAAACTTGATTGAACTTTGAGTTCTTAAGTTTCTATAAGGATATATTTTTCTAAAATAAAAATGTTATCACATCATAAATGTAGCATATAAACCTTCTCAAATATTTGCTAGATGTAAAAATATCAAGGTGAAGTTACCTTTTAGTCAAACACTTAAATATAAACTATTGTGATTGTATTGAAAATCCTTGCACCTTTTTATATGATAATGTGTACAAATACATTTATTTCCTTGTAAGTCTCTTTTTGATTAAATGATAGATCGTTAACATCTAGTGACATTGATTGATGTCTTATGTTTTGTGTACAGCAATGTCCATATTTATATATTCCAATCCTTGTGATAGTAATGTAGGTTATAGGTACATTAATTTCCTTTAAATATTAAAGGATATTAAATATCATATCCTTGAATATGTATATATGCCCTCTTATTTTTATCATAAATTCCTAGAAGTGTAATTTATATCAAAGGTATGCCTATGTTAAAGATTTTGCATTAGATATGACTATTATTGCTTCCCAGAAAGTACATTTTAAGCAGTAATTTTGCTAATTTTCATCAAAATTATATTAGTACTTTTGCCAATGGTATTTTGATAGGCAGAAAATAGGTTTTCTTTACATATATATAAAAAAGACAGATATCTTTGATTATTAATGTGGCTGAATACCTATTCTTACTAATCCCCTGCTTTTTTTTCTAACTGTATCCTTTATTACTTTTCCATATTTATATTGAGATGCTAGTTTTTGTTATTTTATTATGGATTTGTTGGATTCTATTAATACGACTGATACTGAGTAACGCTTGTGTGCCACTCTTTTGGCATCTAAGCTATAGGAGTGAGCAGAGAAAAACAAAACAGTGACAACAAAAATAAATAGACAATTAATTAATTTATAAATATCTTTTTTTCCAGCCGCTGAGGGACAAACACATGCTATTTTTCCCCAACCTTTCCCATAACATTTACAAACCACTGCTTAAACTAAATGCCCCTGCAATATGTCCATGCATACATGATGATCTGATTCCTACTATTTTTCCTTTTCAAAGAGTGATCTCACCTCCTAATTCTGGGTCTTTCCATCGGATCAAGATTAGTTGGTATGAGGTACTGGAATGCAGAAGAAGAAACAACCTACCCTCTTTTAAAGATTCCCACATATCCACAGGGTACCTTTCAGGAAAGCCTGGATCCTGAGATGTCCCTTACTAAACCCCAGGTGTGCCTTTATTTTCATTATAATAAGGAGTGAGTGGAGCACTCTGGGCAAGGAAGGGAGTATCAGCAATTTGAGGAGGGCAGGAGGAGTCAGGAAGAGGAGAGAATTTGCTTATCTTTGCTCTGTAGGTTCTGTACTGTTTAAATCTCACTTGTGAAAACAGGAATTTGTTTACAAATGAACAAGAGAAAAAGAGTTTTAGCTCTGATGATCCACCTAGTTAGAGACTTGAGAAACAGGAGAGCCTGACTTGGCAAGAATCTTCGCCAACCTTATCACACGTGCACCTTGCAGGCCGACCCGATAAATGGATAAATGGTTTTGCTACAGTGAGAGCTAACCAGAATTTCCATCAAGTCACTCTTCAGAACTTCGCCACAAATTTAATTTGAATCTTTTATGCTCATAAAATTTCAATATTTACTCTTCCCAGCCCACATTCTTATTTTACTTTTGATTGCCTCTGCCCTTGCTCTTTCAAACAAGATCTAAATGGGAAGTGTCAGAATATTGTATCAAAAACGACTCAGATTGTTTCTGAGCGGAGTGCAGATAAGCATCCAAACTTTTGAGTGCCGGTTCTAGCTGATTATGTCTTTCCGCGTGACTTCAAGAAGCAGTTCCTGGGCTGTGACAAGTATTTCCCATCACTGTAACTCACAAATGAGTCTGAACACTGAGAGGTGTAGGGCAATTGACAACCTTAGGGATAAACCAAGTAAACCGTCATCACCAAGGCTGGTATTTGGTGGCTGCCGTGTCCCCTCCCCTGTTGAGTGATGTGCTACATCAGTTTAAGGCATGCATCATTTCATGAGAAAGAAAGCCTTTGGATTTTAATCTCACAGCAGATTCAGTTTTTCCTGTGTGTAGATTTTAATCATCAACTCTTCAAAGACACTTAAAAAAAAGACATTTTTAAGTGATTATTTAAAAATAACTGAAACTTAAAAATCCTGTCTAGGATTAGTGTTTGCAATTTCTATTCAAATGAGGTAAATGGACAGCCTCTCTTGTGCCTAATTCAAGCTATCTTTTTTTTATGAGTTATTTACATATATTGACTTCCTTGTGGGCGATTTTCATATTTACATAGTACTTCAGGGAGCTTCTGGTATTTTGCAAATATTAAATCATCTAAAGGTCACTAATCCTAATGGTCCTAAGAAAAAGGTAAGAATTTTTTAAAGCATTTGAGAACTACTCATGATCAAATCATTTTCATCATTTCTGGGAACAAATGTCCATGATTGCACAGTGTGGAGCAGAGTTTTCTATCAGCTGGACCATGGATGCAGGAATCCATGGGATCTGTGTCATTACTAACAGGGCAAAGACCTGATGTGGTGTTTAGCCATGAATGTACCCACTCTTTGTGCTGAGAAAATTGGTTTAAACTAGATGTTACTAGAAAATTTTAGCTCCCGTACAGGTCAACAAACATATTAATGGCCCCCACCATTTAGACAAACTACAAGAAGTCCCTCCCTAGTGCTTATTGAAGCCAGGGTTATTGTGAATTGTCTCTGAGGAAGGACGCCAAATAATCATCAAATGAAAACAAATCATCCTCAAATCAAGTGATAACATTTAGCTCTGTGCCTTTGAGACCATTCAAGTATTTTCAAAACAAAAATATGAGCCTTCTGTGTTTTCCTGCAAAGATTTAAAGCATTAAAAAAAATCTATACGAAAAAGTGAAAGTAACAGTAAATTTTGCCTTGGTTGAAAGGTGATTTAATTATTTTTAAGTCTTCATTCATTCATGCATTCATCATTTCTTTATTCATTCATTGAGCACTAGAGCCAGGAGCTGTTAGAGTTCTACGAATGCCAAGAAGCATAATATAAAATCTTCCCCCGTGAGAGTTGACAGTCTAATCTTACTAGAGGAACGGGAGAGAAACTAGCTAAAATGCAAGTTGATATTTGTTGCAAAGTTTAAAGAAGTAGCACGTAGAATTTAAAGGCTCTGACTTTAATTCCAGTGTCCTTGGGCAAGTCACTTAATCTCTTATAAGCTTCACATCTCTGAATGAATGGAAATAATGAGTATGTCAACCTCACCATGTGGTTGTCAGAATTAAATGAAATAATATCTATAATGCAATTAAGCTGACATTAGGAAATGCTCAATAAATCTTAGCTATCTTCATCGTTGTTATTTTTGTTTTTTTTAATGGCTGTTTATTTTGGAGAGTGAGAGAGAACGTGGGTGGGGAGGGGCAGGGAGAGAGGGAGAGAGAGAATCCAAGCAGGCTCCACACTGTCAGCACAGAGCCTGGCTTGGGGCTAGAACTCACGAACCACGAGATTATGACCTGAGCCAAAATCAAGAGTCGGTTGCTTAACCTGCTGAGCCACCCAGTCACCCTCATTGTTGTTATTTTTGTGGGAATAAAGTATTCTTCACATATAGAACATGTAGCTACTATGTCTCTCTGAGGGAATAGAAAAGCATCCAAAGAATAGTGTAACTTGCTATGAAATCCATCTGCTCACTCGTGTTTTGCATATGCAAGAATAGTTTTAAAAAGTCTTACTAGTGAATTAAACCGTTTGTGGGCTTTACCCAATGAAATTTAGAAAAGGGAGCAATTGTTTTTGGTTAAAGCAAGACCTCACTCAATTCTAAGTACAAAATCACCACGAGGAAAATTTTTCCCTATCTTTTTCTCTGACAAATTCTAATGGGACATTTAATCATTGAGTGTATTTACATTTGAAAATGAGGTGTATGTTTCAATCTCTTTCAGAAAAGAACAAATGGAAACATATGCATGGAGTCATCACATTGTCATCGGGGCGAGTTAATCCCTTTGAATCGAAGCTTCTGGACATTAAAGTCCAGCTGCTAGTGGAAACAGGTCTCCTTTAGTCAGATGTTTATAAGCCGGAAGTTTGCCAGGCTATCCACAACTCAACGCCCAGAAACATGACTTGAGAACACAGTGGCTACTCCTATTTGTGGCATATTTATAATAATGATTGAAGATGTTTATGGCTGCCACAGAGTCATGTATTGGGAATGACTGAATCACATGGTAATTTTTTTAATGCTTATTTTTGAAAGAGAGAGAAGAGATTGTGAACGGAGGAGGGGTAGAGGGAGAGGGGAGACAGAGAATCTGAAGCAGGCTTCAGGCTCTGAGCTGTCAGCAGGGAGCCTGATGCGGGGGCTCAAATTCAGGAACCACAAGATCATGACCTGAGCCCAAGTCAGACCAACCCAGAGCAGAGCAACCTGGCAGAGCAACCCAGGCGCCCCTGAATCATTTTTAAATGGGAATTATGGTTCCATATTTATATGTAGGACTGTTGAAAGATAGCAGTTTCCGTTAGACTCAAATTCTTTTGTACCAGGATCAGGTACAACTTTTAACCGGCAGACCTAAGAGAATACTTGTGTTACAATCTGAAGTGTCTTTGTACATGTCACAGTATTCCTGAGGTAAGATGTACCCCTTTTGCTTCAGAGCCCTGTCTCCCTCTGCAGCCATTCAATGCATTGGCTGCAAGTATTCACTCTTAATTGTTTGTGGAAAGCTGTGTATCTCTCCAATGTCTGCCAAACTCTGAAATTATCTGGGAAGTTATTAAACGGACTCTACATTAACTCTATATTTATAACCAAAGATATTTAGTACACTCTAGGCTATCTGCAGGATTAACAGTTGTAAATGTTGGGAAGGCATCAGATCTGTTTAAATCTTTTCTTGGTGGCAAAGAAAGAAGACCTTTCTTAGTGTAGAACTTTGTGTGTGTGTGTGTGTGTGTGTGTGTGAAAATAGATCCTTTTTTTTTTTTTTTTTTTTTTTGTAAAATACTGCCAGAGTGTGAGCAGGGAAAGGGCAGAGGATGAGGGGGAGAGAGAAAATCTTTTTAAAATTTATTTTATTTTATTTTGTTGATGTTTATTTATTTTTGAGTGAGAGAGCAAGCTGGGGAGGGGCGAGAGAGAGGGAAGCAGAGGATCCAAAGCAGGATCTACTCTGTCAGCACAGAGCCCCAGGCAGGGCACGAACTCATGAACTATGAGATCATGACCTGAGCTGAAGTCAGACGTAAAACTGACTGAGCCACCCAGG
The DNA here is from genome assembly GCF_027475565.1 of Acinonyx jubatus. Taxonomy (NCBI): domain Eukaryota; kingdom Metazoa; phylum Chordata; class Mammalia; order Carnivora; family Felidae; genus Acinonyx; species Acinonyx jubatus. The sequence continues at coordinate 127,737,683 of NC_069386.1, read as the reverse complement.
TACCCAGAGAAAATCTTTTTTTTTAAATGTTTATTTATTTGTTTATTTATTTATTTAGTTAGTTATTTAGAATAAGTGGGGGAGGGGCAGAAGAAGAAAGAGAATCCCAAAGAAGGCTCCACACTCAGTGCAGATTGCAATGCAGCGCTTGATCTCAAAACTGTGAGATCATGAGCTGAGCTGAAATCAAGAGTGGGACACTCAACTGACTGAGCCAGCCAGATGCCCCGGATCCCTAATTTTTGTACAAACACGAATGCCATGATAAACCCCAAGCAATGCCATCACATATCCCCATTACAGCAAGCTAATCATAAATTCTCAGAGCTCATCGAACCACAGACTTCAGTCACAATGTTTTTGAGATGTCTGCATCTGAAATAATAATACATTATCTTACATTGTTTAGGAACTGATTCTGAAGATGCTTTGCAAAAAGAGGGATTTCCCCAATGATCTGACAATTGGAGAACCTCCCAGAAAACTCTGTATGAGAACACAGGTGAAAACATCACTCATCCAGCAGATTATTTTCAACATCAGTCACATTACTTTGTATTTACACTTTGTGTAGTGAATGAGGCATTTGATAAATGTTCCTTTGATTGGGTAAATGAATATTAAATGAGAAGCCATAATCCCAACTCAATGGCATGCACAACCCAAGCATGACACTGTGTACTTCCCTCCTAAAGAGAGTAGATTCTTCCTGCTTTTGCAGTGGACTATCTAGGAATTTTTCTCAAGCCTTGCCTTTGACAAACCTCTCGTGTCAGACTCTGGATGGCTAGAATTACCTTCCTGTAGGCCGATTCCCAATCATGTGGTCTTATTTCATTATAATTATCATTATAGCCCTGGCTGGAGGGTTCTGCTTAGTTTTCCAGAGTTACAATTCCCTCTTGGCTATGATTAAACTGTCTTTGGATTCATGGGCCTGGAAAATTTGAACAGTCCAATTTAATGAAAAACAATTTTCATAGCCATCTGGCAATGGTCTGAATATTTCTAGAAGTTAACTTTTTGCATATTAAACTTTGAAAAGAAATAATTAAGTCAGCTTTCATAATAGCCCACGTGGAGTCTGTATGTTCCCACTAGCCCACTGATTTGTGTATCTATTGTACTTTCTCAGTACTTTTGCAGAGAAACAGATCATTTATATAAATTATAATCGATGGGGGTCTGAGTGCTGAGCATTTTGGAATAGCCTCTTGGGTAAGTTAGATAGTTAGAGACTAAGAAATTAATCTTATCTGCTTGGATTCTTTCATCAAGGCAAGATTTAAATCAATTAATTATGATTTAGGAAATTTTCAAAGCTAAAAAGCTTTCAGAGTGAAAATTGTGTTTGGGTAATTATGAAGAAAGTTCTTCCTATTCAAAAAGATAGCCTCACAAAATGCCATTTTACAGGTTCTTAAAGTTGTTTGTAAACTTTCCATTTTGTTTTTATTTTCTAAAGAACAATGCCAAAATTGTGAAAGAATTAACCGCTTATTGATTATAGCATTTGCGCTTTCTAGGAGTAATAACTCAGAGTTTCTCACAGACAAAGTAGACAGTTTTGGATCCTTCAAGCCTGAGTATAGTTTGTAAAACTATTAAGTAACACTTATGCTTGCCTGGAGAAATTTTGAAAAGCAGAACAGAACAAAACAAAAACCTCTATGAGCTTAAAACATGATTTTTATTTAAATTCCTGCTGGGCAGAGCTGGTAAATTATGTCCCCTTATCTATTTAGTTGGATCTTCTATGAAAGTCTAGACAAGTAAAAATTCTGAAAAATGGTAGCTACCAAAACCTCCTTATTGGCAAACACTCGGTGGGTGGCAAAGTCAGGTGGGAATGGTATTTGTTTGACAGTCAACCTTGATCCTCACCACTGCTTTTCCTATTTCTGCCATTTTTGGTATAAGACTATGAGCCACACCCCACTCACTCAGGGTACTCACTTTATATACTTGAAAATGGAGAATAATATCGGAAGAAATTTGTGGGTCAAGTCATAGCATGAATGTTTAAGTACAAGTACAGGTGCAGATCCTTTGCACATAATGCTTTGAATATCATTCCGTGGAATTAAAGGCCCTGGGAGAATCTTCATTCAGAAGTTTTCAGGGCTTATGAAAATGACAAAAAAAAAAATCACTTGCTTCATCACTCAAGTCTTGATAACTTTAGTGGAAATGAGTATATTCTGTGAAGGCCAAATTTATTTTATTGCTGTTCTAAAGTCCTAAAGTCAGAGGTGCTTGCAAAGGTAAACATTCACAGGTAGCCAATATCCACAATAATGATACTGATAAATCTAAACCACAAGGTACATTCGGAATCTTAATTTAAAGCAATACTAATAAAATATGTGATTGACCTGACAAAACATGCCCTGTTTAAGTAAGTAATTAAGCTGATGCAATCAACAAAAAACTGTTTAAAGAGTTAATTGGCTTTCACAGAAGAGACAAATCTATAGTTTTATGCTATTTTATAATATTCTGTACGAACCTTTTTCTCCCCCCTCTTGGCTTTTGCTGTTACCAAGCTGGTAATCCTTGAGAAGTAAAAGAAGGCCTTATTCTGTGCCTGCTGTTTATCACTTTCCTGAAATCATAATCCTCTCTATGTCTCCATAATCATCTCCACAGGAATTAATTGTGATGTCACAGAAGATTATGACATGAAGTGAGAAAAAATCGGCAGGACACTGAGCTCTGTTAAGAGCAAAGATCTTTTTCTCCTAAAAATATATGCTGTACCTATATCATGCATTTGTTTAAGAATAGGATCTAATTAAACGAGAGTGAATAAATGGCTAAGCCAGGTTTCTTTAAGTTGAATTTTTCAGAGGCTCTGAGGGTCAAATTTAATGATTCCTTAATTAAAGTCAAATTTTTTTCAGCAATTATACCAGAAGTGTAATATATGCTCTTTCCACTCTCATGTTCAGGTACGTGTCATGTATTTAATTGTGTCACAAATAAAATGGCACATCCATCAGTGATTCTTAACCTTAGCTGCACCTTGGAATCACCTGACAAACTGGAAGCTTGACAATCTCCTGGTGCCCTTGCTCTGCCTCCCTCTCCCCCAGAGCATCCGATTTAATTGGGATGAGGTCTGAGATCAGGAGTTTTCAAAGCTCCCAGATGATTTTCATGGGCAGTGAGGGCTGAGGACCAGTGTTCTGTATCATCGTACTTGCGGCAGGAAATTGCCATGGGAAACATTTATTTCATCTCTCATGGATAGAATTTTTAGAGAGAACCATATTTTCCAAGTGTGGTTTTATCATCTGAGCATATCTCCCGATCATGTCTCAGAATTTAATTTAAAAGAGCACAGCATTTTATGGAGAATTTAGTGTGAGAACATGCTGATGTGTGATCTTGGGACATGAAAGTAAAAGCTTGCTAATTACCCAGGAATAGTGGTGGAACAGCAAAATGTAAGATGCCGTAATGCTTCTGGGAAAAGGTTTTTCCCAAAGAGTGGCTTTCAACCCAACAACCACAGCATCTAGTGGGCTTTTTGATGGGCATCTGTGGCACACTTACCGGGAACTTCCAAAAATATGTGGGATGCAGGAGGTGTTGGAGGAGACTTACGAGGTAAGAAGTTCATCCTTTTAGTTATTATATGTAATTTTATCATCTTCAGTGTCTATTGTATAGCAGGTATTTGAAAATATGGGAAACCCATAGGAGTATAAGAAATATTTCCAGTATTGGGGCGTCTGGGTGGCTTAGTCCGTTAAGCGTCCGACTCTTGATTTCAGCTCACGTCATGATCTCATGATTTGTGTGTTCAAGCCCGGGGTCAGGCTCTTCTCTGACAGTGGAGAGCCTGCTTGGGCTCTCCCTCTCTCTCTCTGCCCATCCCCTGCTCACACACACAGTCCTCTCGAAACAAATAAATAAACATGAAAAAAATAAATATTTCCAGTGCCATCCCTCAATTAAAAGTAAACAAGCACAAGAGACAAGTTACACACTCCACCAGATAGCACATATGGGTACGTAACAGACAAAACATTCGGGGCCACAGATAAGCTATAGAGGTGACTATGTAAATGAGAAAAGTTCCCTTCCCAGGGACCCTGTAGCTTCACTGTACCACAGGCTCATGGTTTGAAGTCTAAGTCACTCTCTAGGCTAGGTGACCACACAGTTCACAAGTCTGACCTCTGGGTGCAGACCTAGCAATTAAATAATCACAGAGCTCCTAACAGGGGAAGAGAGCTACTTTTGACACCCTTAGGAACTCTGCCCAAGTCTATGTCACTATCCCAGATATTGCTGAGTGGCATTCAGAAAGCCCACTCTGGAAGGTGTGTGAAGGTGCGTGATTCTGGAACAGCTAATCCGATCACTCTCCCTTGGAGCCACACTTCTTGCAGATTGTTTGAGTTGCCAGGAACAGGGACCAACTAAGTGAGGCTACTTGTGTAGAAATGGAGTTATTTTACCAAGGATGCAGATCAAGCCCATCGTATCACCGAATGCTAGACTCAGAATAAATACATTTATTTTTCTAAGTGTAGCAGTGAAAACTTTTGTTATTTTATTTATCTTATTTATTTATTTATTTAGAATGAGAGAGAAAGAGAGACAGTTGGGGAAAGAGGCAGAGAGAGAGAGAGAGAGAGAGAGAGAGAGAGAGAGAGAGAGAATCCCAACCAGGCTCCCTGCTCTCAGAGCAAGGCATGACGTAGGCCTTGAGATCATGACCTGAACCCTGAGATCATGACCTGAACTGAAATCAAGAATCCAATGGCTTAACCGACTGAGTCACCCACGCACTCTGGCTTTATGTTATTTATTATTATTATTATTTTTAAAAAGTTCTTTTTAATGTTTATTTAAGTTTGAGAGAGAGAGAGAGGCTGCATGTGAGCAGGGGAGGGAGAAAGTAAGAGAGAGACACAGATGAGCAGGAGAGGGGCGGAAAGAGAAGGAGACACAGAATCCGAAGCAAGCTCCAAGTTCTGAGCTGTCATTACAGAGCCCGACATGGGGCTCGAACTCACGGACCGTGAGATCATAACCTGAGCTGAAGTCAGACATTCAACCCACTGAGCCACTCAGGCACCCCTAGCTTTGTGTTATTTTTTTAAGCTAATTTACAATACAGCAGTTCATCAGGACATGTATCTGTAAATCATTATTGTAGATAGAGAGCTGAATTGTTCTGCACAAAAATTTCAAGGACTTCTGAATTTCTGGACACACATCAAGACCAAAGATATGAGTTGAGTCAGAAATGAGAAGATCAGGGATAACAAATGCAAAGAGGCAAGACAGCCAGGAGAAGAGCAGCACGGTGGGGAGGGACAGTAAAACATGCTTAAGCAGGAAGGGACAAGGATTTTAAAAGCGGGAATATTTTAAATTACGTGGACCCATGTTGCTGTAATGTACCACTAAGGTAATTTCATTATTATCCTCAAAATAGGATGACAAGTAGATTGAAAGCAGTTGTCTTTGTAAATCATGTTTTAGGGAAATGAAAGCAAAAAAAATTGATTTTTGAACACTTGCAGGACGGAAAAACTAGATAGTTAAAATGTTAAGGAAAAAGAGTTTGAGAAATCAACAAAAGAATGAAACTGGAGTTGGCCTTGACCATAATACACTCCACAGGATTGCCCTCTGAGAAGACAATAGACTCTACCTAAGGCCCTTGACACAACGGTTTGCATATAAAAAGCATAGGGGCGCCTGGGTTGCGCAGTCAGTTGAGCATCAGATTCTTGGTTGGCTCAGGTCATGATCTCACCTTTGGGAGTTCAAGCCCCATGTTGGGCTCTGCTTAGAATTCTCTCTCTTCCTCTCTCTCCGCCTCTCTCTCTCAAAAAAAAAAAAAAAAATTGCAATAAATAATAGCAAACATCACCAATCATTATTTTGTTAGTGTTAGAGCCAATAGATGTTGATGGTTATATATAATCTCCTGCATTATGGAGACTCGTTTGAAGGAATATGCTATTCCAATTTAGATCGTGAAAGAACACTTAACTTCCATTTATACTTCAGTTTCTACTCTCTGATTAAACTCTTCCTTTCAGCTTATCCCTATAACTCAGGCCAAAGACCCTGCAGGCAATGTGTCCCCAGATGGGAACCCAAACTACCCCCTCCAGCAATAACAACTGCCCTGAGGCCAGCAAGTGATTGACCCCAAGCCAGTGATCAATCTGACCTTCACTGCCCACCTGTGTGTATCTCCTGACTTTGTCCCATATTTTCCTTATATAACCCTGGGGGTATTTTTAGAACTCTGAGCATCAGTCCATGGTCTTCCCGGTGTCCACCTCCCTGAAATAAATCCCTTTCTTGTTTCACCACTGCTTGTCTCTCTGCCTCTGGAGTTTGTCAGTGGTCAATATCCGAACCCGGTCTGTTTGGGATCCCTGAAGCCAGGACTTCTCGCACCCTATGTCCTGGTTACAATAACGGTAATTTATGGTATGGTCCGACATTCTGGAATATCATGGCTTAATTGGAAGTATATTTAGTATCTCAGAGTTTTTGATTCCAAAAGTATTCAAAAAGAAAGTCCTACTGATTTGTTTTGTTCCGTCACTGCTTCTCTCCATTAGCTGAGAAAAATAAAGTTGGTCTTCCCCTGAGTGGTGTTACACTTGATAAAAACAAGACATACAGAAGACACTTGGTATAGAAATATAGATTTCTGTACACACGTGTATTTTCCAATTTCAATGTTTTTGCTTACAAGGAATGAAAAAGACAAGTAAATAAGAGATCTGACGGTGTGGGTGGGGGTGGGTCCATGATGCTAATTGAGTTTCCTGAGAAATTATCTCTTGTAGGACACACGTTCCTCTTTGTACTTTTCTGTAGGTTCCTTTCTATTAAACAACTTTTTAAAAGCCTACTCTTTTGATATATTAAAACAATAAGGGTAAATCTACATTTACTACAAAGATAAATTACCCCCAAATCTAATCTAGAGAAAATGCATTTTTGCTTTCCTAGTAATACTAGAAAAAGAACTAGTGATCAGATTTCCTATTAGCGAAAATAAGCACTTTAATAAACTGCTCGGTATCTCCCAGGTACCGTAAATGGCAGCTGCTATTATACCTGGTCTCAATAATGTAATAGACAGCCATATAAACCCACATACCTAATGGAGCATAAAGTAAGCACAGTCTTTGGATGGCTTTGCCATGTAATTGCAGCTTTTTGAAGAATGTTTTAATTTTTTGTTTAATGGTCTTGCCAGTTTTCTACAATCAAGGATAGTAAACTGCATCCCTCCTGACCCCTGTAAGTTACACTGTGATGGGGTTCAGGGCAAGCCCCCCCCAAAATATGGCACTTTGGCATATCATTCATTCTGAATTAAAATTACATAAAAAATAGGCTATGCAAGAAAAACACTCTCACCATCTTTTGAGCCCCCTGTCCCCGCCCTCCGATAACGGGAAATAAATCTCCAGGTGATAAAAGTTACCCTCCAGGTACCCGGAGGGAAGGCTATATCCTTATCACCAAAGATAGAAAATCCAAGGCTGAGAAGTTTGTATAAACAAATCTCCTTACTTCTTTACTAATTTACTAGCCTGAGAGCTCAAACTTCTTTGTCTTGTCAATTCTTCACAGATCTATTGTTTCTTCGTTTAAAATGTATAAAAGCTGCCTGCTTTGGTTACTTCTGTGAGCCTCATATTCCTATGAGTTTCCATATGTACTAATTAAATTTGCTTTTTTTGTTGTTGTTGTTACTCTATCTTATGGCACTTTAATTATTAGACCAGCCAAAAAACCTAGAAGGTAAGAAAGAAAAAGTTATCCACCCCTAAAACTATAGCCCATGAACTTCTCCACTTTAATTCTATTACTTTTAAGACAAAAACTCTTGGTCCCAAATTCCTTTTTAAGGAATAGCATCTATGACAGTATGCAAATAAAACATAAATTTTAATTCAGGTTGCGTAATCTTTTGTTTCTATCTTTAGAGAAAAATACGTTTAGGTTTATGTGCATGTAAATATACATATGTGTGTGTGCTTTTGTGTTCCAACATTGAACTACTAACATTTAAAGTATCCTGATTAAGACACCATTGGTAATATATTTGAAACATAAATAAAACAAATCAGAGAATGATCATTAATAGTTTGAATGGTGTCTAATCTCCCTATTCTAATTATTATGCTAATATTTCCATGTAGCTCCTTATAATTATTTTATTATTAATATCCATTTCTTCTATAAATGATTAGAATATATATGTGCTTATAATTATATTTACCCATCGGAACCTCATAATAATTAACTACTCTATAGTCAGATATTTATCACAAGAAATGTCACAAGCATAGTCAAAAATTGTACTTCCTGTATGGATAGCATAAAAGATTTTCAATCAAAACAATTTGTCATGTAACAGTGATTATTAGGGAAGCAAATTTAGAGAATCAATCTCTAAATTATTGACCAACAAAATCTGAAATGTTGGCTTGCAAAACAAAGCATGGTTTCTGTAATTGCAATTTAGTTATGTACTCAATGTCTAAATAATCTGGGTGTATGATTAAAACAACACTAACTTGGAGCTCACTAAACTACTGAATCAGATTAAGGGAAACACTTTATAACTGGATGCTGCTGTCTCTAAACAGCTGGGGAAAATGACATCTCCTAGTGTTATGTTAAAAAGGGAATGTGTTGGGTGCCTGGGTGGCTCAGTGGGTTAAGCATCTGACTTCAGCTGAGCTCATGATCTCATAGCTCACGAGTTCCAGCCCTGCATCGAGCTCTGTGCTGACAGCTCAGAGCCTGGAGCCTGCTTTGGATTCTGTGTCTCCCTCTCTCTCTGCCCCTTCCCTGCTCATGCTCTATCTCTCTTTCTCTCTCAAAAATAAATAAACATTATTATTTTTTTTTAAAGAAGAGAATGTCTAAGAGAAGATTTTCTTCTAGGCTACCAGTTTGTTAGCTAAAATGTTGACTAGTTTGTTAGCTGAAATATTGACTGGGGTTGTATTTTTGGTTTGGTGTGTTATAATCTAGCTTCTCCAATGTGTTTACAACTATTTTGCTACAGTTAATCTTCTGTTTCTTCCTGCATATGCTGACTCATGCAGACACATCAAGCTAGAATCCGTTAGTCTTCATGGTCAAATATGAATATTATAGTAACAATAATATATGCATATGCACATTCATAACTAATTCATTGAATAGGAATTATTAAACTCATTTCCTAATTTGGAAAGCTGGAAATGGGCCATCTTTCCATATTTGTTCTTAATAGTCTGTGGTTATCAAATGTGGTGACCTGATTTTCCTTATACTGTGACTGGCAGGGTCATGTAGTTCTGTCCCCCCCTTCCCTGTGACTTCACCTGTGACCTTCCCAAAATAGTCTACTTGGCTTAAGATAATGATCTTCTCAAAGCAAAAATGTCAACTTTGAGATTATTCATGGTGACTTTGTAATTCAACAAATGTTTAAATTTTAAACACAAATGTACACTTATGAACATAGAAAAAGAGTAGCAGATCAGCAGTAGCACTGTATTTAATTACACATTTCCTAAGAGAGAGGGACAGAGAAAGAGGGGAATGCTATAAACATACATGAAAATTATCAGATACAACATTTCTTCCCCATTTACTCTGGAATCTCCTATAGTCACCACTACTATAGCTGGCTTCCCTTGCCCAGGTCATCTGTCATCCCACAGACCACTCTGTGAACCCAACCAAGTGATAAAGTTTATGAGTCTTGGATTCTTACTCTGAAAAGCCCATGTCTCTCCAGGTGGTCCTTTCCAACTCCAAACTCCTATGAGTTGGCTGTAGAACCAACACTAGGAAATCCCAGGGTTATGATATTTCTACCTTGCCAGCAAGCTTTTCAATTCCAGAGGTCACATTACTTTTCAATTCTGCTAAATCTATTAGCTTTATGGGAGTATTGCCTGACGCGGTGCTGAATGTTCTGCCTTTGGCGTTCCAGGAACAGAGAAGGGAAATTAGCTTCTGCTTTAGCTGAATTCCACTTCAGTGCAGCTAGGAAACCATGGCTCACATTAGAGGCAAAATGGATATTTAATTTAGACTATAATATAGTCCTAAATTCCCTGTGATGCTTTCCATTTCCATTCTTTCCCCTTCGGATGAACTGACATAAGTTTCATTTTTAGAATGAAAAGCAAAGAACATATTCAGTTTAGGCTGTCATAGCATGGAGACAAAAATATAATTCAGAATTATCTTCCTTTAGAATAAGCCTTTGAATTGACAGTATAGTATTGTATGCTACATAATACAAGCTTTTTATGTAGCATTAATATACTACCTTACAACCTTGACAATTTACGCTGACATTTTGCATTAACATTGCAGTTAACTATTTGATGATACCACACTGCCAGAGTAAGAGAGCATTTTAGTGGCTGATTTTTTCCCCCTGCAGTACTAATACAAAAAGCAATAATTTGCCTGCCATGCCATTTATTATATTTCACAATCTTTTCCTAAACACCCCAAAGCATGATTGTATTAGAGTCCACATTTGGCGAACAAGTACTGCTATATAGATTCATTTTTCTCTTTGACACCCAAAATGCTGCATGGGTACATTTATTAATCAAATATTTAAGCATGCTAAGAAAGCTTTTTTGTGGATTTGTCTAAGCTCTACACTTTTCTTCTTTTTACCTTGAATAGGAAATTTGCTTTTGATTGACAATAAGTGACAGTGAAATTTTATTTTGAATTTGATATTATGTCTAGAAAGTCATATTTTATGTACACGACATGATACAAAAAAAAAAACCCCACAAAAATGGCAGGTAAGTCAGCTGGCAACTCCAGGCCATCATGTCTTTGACTTGATTTAAGATGATGACTTTTCTCAAAGCAAAAATGCCAGTTTTGATCTCTTGTATTGGGTTATTCATGCTGACTGTGTTTCAACAAAACTTGTAATTTCACACAAAAATTTATGTTTATGAACATGAAGTGTAGCAGAAGAAGATGACTGGTAATGTGTATTTAATTATACATTTCCCAAGAGAAAGGAAGGAATATGATGAACTATCAAAATGCTTTAAGAAGTAGAAACATTCATAGCAAGCAAACTAAACCAAACCAAAAAATATTTATGCCTATATATATATATATATATATATACACACACACACACACATATATATATGCCTATTATATATATTATGCCTATATATATGTATATAAAATCAATGCTCAATAACAAAGTTTGGCATATATATATATGTACACACACACACACACACACACACACACACACATATATATGTGTGTGTACATATATGCCAAACTTTGTTATTGAGCATTGATTTTCTAAAGCAGCCATGCCTTCATCACATATGGGTTTACTTCTTCAATAGAAGAGTTACTAATATTTCCACTCTTCTTTCAGTCGCCTCCAGATGATTTTGCAATTGTTTCCAATTAAAAAAAAAAAGGTTCATTCCATTTTTATGCCAGAGGATATTGGTCACAGAAGCGCTTCCCAATTTTAGCTTTAAAACAACAATTTTTTATTATTTGTTCAGACGTCCATGGTTCAAAATTGGCATTTTTGTTGTTGTTGCTGTTCTATTCAACCCTTACAGGCATTTTGTCTTTTGAAAGTTCTTTAAAAAGCTCACTACAGGTTGCAAGCTGGAAGTCCAGTAGCTTCCTCAGTGGTTACTAACAAGTTGCTATTGCAAGACCCCTTTGCCCTCTGTTTGTGTGCCTCAACACTGGTTACTGGATATCTGATTTTCGGCAATACCGTGACACTTGAATGAAATTCCTAGACAGACCTCATATATAGTGCAGGCGGGCAGTCGGAGAATTGCAATCAAACCAACGTGAGTTTGCTCTTTGGTGAGTCACTGATAGAAACTACACCAGGTGAGCTGCTGCACAAAGGAAACTTTATTCGCAGCAAATAAGGAAATCATGGGGAATAACTTCCAAAGCCATGACTCCCAAGAAAAGGCAAATGGATTCCTTTTATTTAGGGACAGGATGAATATTTGTCAGGAAGCCTTGTCATCCTATGTAGAGTTGGGCATTTGGTCATGCAGGTGCCTTAAGGAAACATTTGCCTTGTATGAGACTTGTGCTACAACTAGGGCATAGATGTTAATATTATCATGAGGTAAAGGTAATTGCCAGTCATTCCAGAGGTCACTCTATGATCCATCTGCATAGGCATCAGGCAAGGGTTTAGCTCAAACTTGTCTGTGTGGTCTGAACCACCACAGCTCTTCCCCCAGGCACTACTATTGATTGAGGGGTAGTTTTGATTTCCACCACGGGATGTTATGTCCATAGGTTTCTTGACCTTAGTTAAAAGATGAGCTAGAAAGAAGAGCTTAAGGACAAATGTGAGACAAATTTCAGTGGGTGGGTGAGCAGTAAAGGTCAGCTTTGGGGGTCTAGCTGATGACAGAATGAAGGGAAAAATTCTCAGAATGCAAAACTATAGAGAGATAACCAGCATCATTCGTTGTTTTCAGACACAACCATAGGAGAGAGAAAGAAGAGAGAGAGAGAGAGAGAGAGAGAGAGAGAGAGAGGAGAAGAGGAAGAAGAAGGCAATAACAAGAAGGAGGAGAAGGGTGGGAGGAGGAGACAAAGAAGGAAAGCAGACAGGAGGGAGAAGGGAGGGAGGTACTTTGCATGAAGCAGTGAAAAACACTATTTTTGATTAAAAAGTTTTTTTAAATATTTATTTATTTTTGAAAGAGAGAGAAACAGAGTGCATGAGGAGAGGGTAGAGAGAAAGGGAGACAGAATCCAAACCAGGCTCCAGCACAGAGCCCGATGCAGGGCTTGAACTCACAAACCAAGAGATCATGACCTGAGCCGACACCAGATGCTCAACCGACTGAGCCATCCAGACGTCCCCTTACCCTATTTTTGATCCAGAATTTTGTTTGTTTACTTGTTTTCAGCCTGAAAATAATGCACTCACTTTCCAGAAAATTATTATTCTTTCTTATGAAAACATTGGATGAAACTTCATTTCCCACAAACCTTTCAAAGTTGATATACTCCAATTTAGAAAGAATTATTTAAAAACACTAGACTCTGATTTACATTATCTTCTTGTAAAAGACACAGATCTGCCATTCATAGAAGCTCAAGAAGTATTCTACTTAATCAACTACCTGAAGGGTGTACACCTGCAGGAGGAGGTACAGATACAGCAATTTGGTTTGCGCTTAAATGTTGTGGTACCTTTAAATGTTTGGTGTATCAGAATAGAACTTCCTCTGTTACCAGAAACCCCCCATAGGTAATTGTGACTACAAAGTTCGCCTTTGTACCCTTTTCCTGCCTTAATGATTTTTCACTTGAAGACCATACAGCAGTCTTCAAAATATTTTGCTTCCATTCTCCCTCAAAGAATGGTTTCCAATTACAAATATTTCATCATAATTACAGAAGTTTATTTTTGGTTATATTGAATATTTTGTAAGATGAAATGAATATTTACTGTAATTGGTATAAATACTTTTCATACTTTTATAAAATGGGTTTTAAACATCTATTGAATAATACACACTCAATCTTAAAGAATCACGTACACATTTTTATCCTTGGATTTTATTTAGTATATCTTGAGAAAGTTGGTCATCTTAGACAAAAATTCAGTTAGGTTTAAGAGAATCAAGTTCAGTTACCCTTAACACAGAGACTTTTTATGTTTGTTTGTTTTTGTTAGTTTGTTTTGTTTTAGAGAGACAGAGAGAGGGGAAGGACCAGATGGGGACAAAGAGAGAGGGGGAGAGAGAGGAGAGAGGAGAGAGAGAGAGAGAGAGAGAGGGAGAGAGAGAGAGAGAGAGAGAGAGAGAAAGAGAGAGAGAGAGAGAGAGAGAGAGATTCTTAAGTAGGGTCCATGCCTAGTGAGAACCCCAGCATCCCAGGACTGTGACATCATAACCTGATTGGAAATTAAGAGTCAGATGCTTAATCGACTCAGTCACCCAGGCACCCCAGACCTTCCCAAGACCTTTAGATTTCAGAATGTACAAGGAAAAATAGGAAGACCAATAAGTTTAAATCATATCCATGCATCATTAAAGCAGTTTCTGGAAAACTAACAGATTTAATCTCTTTGTTTCACAACTAAGATTAGGGATATGCCTTACTTTGCTGAAGTGAGGGAAGGACTAATGGGATCATGATCTAAATCTCTTAGGCAGCTTTACAAATAGACTATGTGGAAATTAAGGACCTAGAATTTGAGGATCTCAGAATGGATTCCCGTAGAACAGTGTTGGGTACCACTGGGAAAGTCTTTGTGTACTTATCACTCTTCCTGTCTGAAGACTGATCATCTCAATACAAAACTCAAGACTTGTGACCTGGCAGACAAGACTTCCCTTGCTCTGGCTCTGCCTAGATCAATCTTCTCTCATCACTCCCCATGCCCCCAAAACCAAACTTGGAGTTCTTCACATACTATGCCATTTCACAGAATAATCTCATAGATCACCTCTTTCACTGAATAGGTAAAATATATCTTTTAATGTACACATTTCACATTAGATGAACATTAATATGCAATTCTCATTAAGTCTAATTTATAAGATAATGCCTGAAATCCCATGCATGGTGGGGATAAGTTCACATTGGACTTTATTGTAAACCATCTGATTTTTGTGGCATATTTCAATCCATCCTAAATCCTACAATCATCACCAGCCCCCCAAACTACTGGACACCAAAATAGACACCCTTGGAAATAGCAAGTGCTGAATTCTCTACCTTCTGGGCATTACTCATAGGTTTTAAAGAGCAAAATTTCAACTTTGCCCATGCAGCAATTAGATGCCACATCTTTATTGCTATCTCACAGACTTAAGTGTTACTAGAATCCTTTTTTTTTGTAGTGCAGAAGTACATACCCTATATTATTTGCCTGCTGGGGTTGCCTCCCAACACGGAGAAGTGATTGCTATTTCTCTGCTAAGACACAGGGGGAGCTGGTGAGAAACAAGAGGGGTGGAATGCCTTGACCTTTAGAGGGGTCAGGGTGGGAGTGGGGGTGGGAGTGGAGGGGCAGGGGGATCATAGTGTGTTTTCTCACTACAGTTTAAACTTTCTCTTCTTCAGTCATAAACAAGTTCTATTTTTTTGGTAAAATTTTAAATTGTTCAAAATGTTATAGATAAATCAAAGAGTGTTGGATAGATGATAAGAGTATATCAGCATCATTGAAAAAAAGGTAAGGGGTTAGCTGACTCATATGGCCACTTTTCTGAAAAACGTGAAGAGTATCGTTGCATGGGCACATAATCAAGAATGGAAAGGAATAAATATTTTTTTTCTTCTGCATGGGGATATCAATTGATCTACAAATGCAAGGCACATGTAGTAGACGTTATAATGACAGACCAGAGGGATGGGATAAGAAAAATAAATTATGTGGATTACTCAAGATGATCAAATAGTCTTTCTCCTTTGATCCACTATGACTACCATGTGACAGATTGACTGTTATACCAAATGAAAACACAGTAGGCTAAACGTCATTGACTACTCCCCCTATACACACCACCATAGTGCCAGTGCTCTCCTAAAGGAAACACCGATCATCAGTTTGGTATATTCCCTTTCAGGCATTTTGTGTACACATTTTCATATATACATATGTACGTTTATAAAAGAATATCATTGTATAACTTATTTAAATAGCTTTGGGGGCACCTGGGTGGCTATGTTGGTTAAGCGTAGGGCTGTTGGTTTCAGCTCAGATCATGCTCTCACAGTCTGTGAGTTCAAGCCCCACATGGGGCTCCACACTGACAGTGTGGAACCTGCTTGGGATTCTTTCCCTCCCTTTCTCTCTGCCCCTCCCCTGCTTGTGCACAATCTCTCAAAATTAATAATTTTTTAAATGAATAAATAAGTAGTGTTTCACTATATGCCTGAAATCTTTTCCTTACCATGTAATGAATACTGATATGGTCATCTGAATGAACTACAGTTAAACTATTTCACAATCATAGTATTTAGACATTTTTTTTCAACTTTTCCTATTACAAACTATGATGAAGATTATGTTCGTATGTATGTTTTGTGTCATGTGTATACATGTGAAAGTAGCTGTTCAAAAGTTGAATGGCTGCTTTTAGGTCAAGAGCATTTTTAGCATCAGTACTTATTTTAAAAGATTCTGCAAAATCACCCCAAATGCTGAGTAAGTTTGATAGAAGGTAAAAATGGAGGCCTATCTAAAATTTCCAATTTGAAATTTTATATTTTGTATTTGATTTACAGTTATCTAGATATGACTAACAGTAGTCTGTTTTTCTTAGTATCTCAGCCATATTTACATCCTTGGTAAATTGTCTTTTCATAAAAATTAATCATTTTTCTATTGGCTTGTTTGTATTTTCTTGATTTGGGAGGGTCCCTTTTTGTATTACAGAGAATAAGTTTTAGAGTCATTTATGTTATTAATGTATTTTCTAGTACACTGCTTACCTTGACTCCAACTAATTTGTCTTCTGACTTATGGAAGTTGTAAATTTTCAGTGTGATGAATTTATGACTCCTTTATGATGTTTGTTTTATGTATGTTATATATAAAGACCTTTTCCCCCAAAGTCATAAACATATATTCTCATATTTTCTTTTAATATATTTATAGTTTTGTTATTTTTGTTTATATTTTTATTATCTCTGGAATTTGAGTAAAGGGGCAAGTATATCATTTTGTTTTCATATGAATATCAAACTTTCCTGGCAATATTTAAAAAAAAATTTTAATATTTATTTATTATTGAGAGACAGAGACTGTTAGCAGGGGAGGGGCAGATTGAGAGGGAGACACAGAATCTGAAGCAAGCTCCAGGCTCTGACCTGTCAGCACAGAGCCTGATGTGGGACTCAAACTCACAAAACGAGAGATCATGACCTGAGCCAAAGTTTGACACTTGACAGACTGAGCCACCCAGGCGCCCCACTTTCCTGGCAATATTTAATGAATAATCCCGGAATATGTTTCCTCAGCAGTTTAAGACACCATTTACACACTGCCAAATTCCTATACATGTAGTCTATTTCTTTTTTTTTTTTTCATGTTTGTTTATTTATTTCTGTGAGAGAGAAGAGAGGGTGGGAGGGGCAGAGAGAGAGGAGAGAAAGAGAATCCCAACAAGGCTCTGTGCTGTCAGTGCAGAGCCCAGTGTGGTGCTTGAACTCAACAAACTGTATGAAATGGTGACCTGATCAGAAACCAAGTCAGATACTTAACCGACTGAGCCACCCAGGTGCCCCATATAGGTCTAATTCTGTACTACGTGTTCTGGTCAATTAATCTCCTTGTCCGTTTTGGTAAAATACCACACTGACTGAATTTATATAACAAATATTCTGGGATGTGATAGGGTGATCTCTCTTGCTCTCTCTTCCTTTGACTCTCTCATATTCTCATAATCGTTTGGTTCGTAAAAACAGTGACAACATCATAAGCATTTTTGAATGATTTTGTCAAGTTCTATGAATAATATTTGGGAATTGACTAATGAAAGCAAAGTAATTACTGTTATGCATCTTCCCCCTCATGACTACTTATTGAGTTTTTAAAAATTTCCATCAGTTAAGTTGTAAAAAGTTGTGCCTTTTTTAAATTGTGTTTGTATTAACACCTAGTACTCTATAGCCTTGCTACCTGGTAAAGGGGATTTTTTTTTTCTGTTAACTTTTTGTGATTGGTAGGTTTATTTATGAAATAGTTTTGATTTCTATGATATAAGTTCTATCTATCCCCCTGCTGATTCCTTGTTGGTGATTCACTTGGATTTCTTAGGTAGACAATCAAACCAAGTGAAATAAACATAAAGGTATTGTCTCTTTTAGTCTCTAATCCATACCCATTTCTTATCTGATTCAATTGGCTGAGAACTCCAGTACTATTCTGAATGGTTACTGTGGTAAATTCATTATGTCTTATTTCTTATATTGATAAAATGATTTCAGGTACTCATGCACAAGATGTTTTCTATTAAGGATGTCCCCTTGCTTCATAATTTCTAAGATTTTTTTTTTTTCTGGATTTAGTTTTATCAGGACTAACTTTAGCTAAGACTTATTGGGCATGCACTAGGATTATATTTTCCCCTTTGGTTTACTAATTTAAAAATTAAATTCTGGGGCGCCTGGGTGGCGTAGTCGGTTAAGTGTCTGACTTCAGCCAGGTCACGATCTCGTGGTCCGGGAGTTCGAGCCCCGCGTCAGGCTCTGGGCTGATGGCTCAGAGCCTGGAGCCTGTTTCCGATTCTGTGTCTCCCTCTCTCTCTGTCCCTCCCCCGTTCGTGCTCTGTCTCTCTCTGTCCCAAAAATAAATAAACGTTTAAAAAAAAAATTAAATTCTCTGGGTGCCTGGGTGGCTCAGTTGGTTGAACATCTGACTCTTAATTTTGGCTCAGGTCACGATCCTGGGGTCATGGGACTGAGCCCTGCATCAGGCTCCTGTGTCAAACATGGAGACTGGTTGGGGTTTTCTCTCTCTTCCACTGCCCTTCTCCCCCACCTGCATTCTCTCTCTCCCTCTCTTTCTCTTTCTCTAAAATAAAATAAAATTGTACATATATACATATATGAAGAATGTAAGGATGTAGGAAACATAGGTGTATATAAAATATACATATACATATATGCACTGTTATTGAAACATCTTTTTGTTACCGGGGACACATCCTGCTTTGCTACTATGAGCTACTCTTTTACTATTTGATTTACTGTTATTTTATTTAGGAGATATTCTTACTGTTTCCTTTTAGTGTGCTATCCTAATTTTGTGCAGTTACC
Source organism: Acinonyx jubatus (assembly GCF_027475565.1). Classification (NCBI taxonomy): domain Eukaryota; kingdom Metazoa; phylum Chordata; class Mammalia; order Carnivora; family Felidae; genus Acinonyx; species Acinonyx jubatus. The sequence goes on along the minus strand of NC_069386.1, from coordinate 127,718,843 downwards.
AGTGTTTGTAGTGTTATATTGAAGGAGCTATCTGAACGGGAGCAGGATTGTAAAACAGGTTCAGGGGTAATGGTTGTGCAAAGCCCCTAACTTTCTGAGTTATTGTTATGTAGTAGCACACAGTCTTATTGTTTGCTTAGTCTGGCCTCCGATCAAAGCTACCCTCCATTATTGGATGCCAAGGCAGGGGAGAAGCGAAGATGGCAAGTTTCTTTTGCTCTTCTTCTTGCTGTATCTCCACTTCCTCACTTGGTCTCTCTTTTTGGTTTCTCAAGAGTCAGACTTAAGACTTAAGACTTAAGAAGCAGCAAGGACTAGAAATGATCAAAGTCGAATGTGACTCATTTGCTCATTATCGTCTGGTATCGGGACTACCTATGCAATAGATGTCTGAGTTCTGGCTTTTTCTCTTGTGCTGTGCTTTTGTTGACTCTTGGAGATTCACAGTACTCAGGATGCCACACAGATGCCATCTGTCATCTGCTGCAGGAGATACCTTCTTCTGGCTGGCTTCTTAGGACCCGAAGCTCCTGTTTTCCATCAATTCTTCCTACTGAGCCTCTTCCACTTGCAATTTCCTCAGTCTCCTGCTGGCCTGCTTGAAAGGGATTAATTTCAGCCTGGGCAAGGCTTGGCTCTTAGTCTTGGGTGATTCAACTCACAGAGAAACTCAAGAGTCGTCTTCCCACTAATTTCTAGAAGCAAGTTCTAGTGCCTTGAGTGCTGCAGTATGCAGTCTACCCATATCAGGCTTCTCAAAGGTTATCTGAAGCTCTTTATTGCCAGGAAAGGGTTGGGGATCCACAATGGACTATCACCTCTCTCCAGATAAAATAGTTAGTAAGAATTCCTAAGGAACACATCTGATCAGTCTACTCCCCTCCATTTTTAAGGCTTCAAGTTGGGAGATGCACTAAAACTTCCATGAGTTTTCACAGTTATCTCAGCATGTTCTGCAGTGATAGTCTGGCAACTATTGTTCTCCAGCTTCATGGTCTCTGTTGAAGTCCCAAGACACCAGTAAAGTTGTCTTTATACATGCCTCGCAAAATGACTTGGAGAGCTTCCCACCTTTTTTTCTCTGTTCTAAACAGTTTTTATATGGTAGGAGTTATTTGTTCCTTGAGAGCTTGATATCACTTATTCTTGAAACATCTGTGTCTGTTTACTTTTAAGAGGTAGAATTTTTATTACTGTTTTAATGCATCCTATAGTTTTTGTCCATTCAGGTTTTCTATTTTTAGATGATTTTGTCAATTTATAGCAGGGGACCATAAATTTTCTATAAATTGTATTTGTCTGCATAAAACATTTTCTTTCTCTTTTTTTAGTTGTAATTTACAATGAATTTCTTCTTTAAACCAAAAATTATTTAGAACTTGGTGTGTATACACTCACACACACACACACACACACACATACACACACACAAAGATTTAGATGCTTATGATTATTGATCTTTAGGTGTATTGCATAATGGCCATTGAGCAGGGCCAGTATAAAATCAACTTTGAAGAGGTTTAATACCTGATCATTTTTTATCTTTCATCTGCTTTTAAAAAGTGTGTTCACTATGATTTAACAGGTAGGAGGTTTGTTATTTATTTACTGGAATGGTTTTTGGTAATTAAATCTCCTTCAATCTTTAACGTTTGCCATATCACTCCACATATTCTGAGACCGGTGTATTTAATTATCCTATTGACTGTCCACCATCGTTTCTTTTATATCTTTCCTTCCTCCTGAGTTCATATTATGTCTTATTAGAAGTAATCATCTAAACATATTTTTCTTATATAAAATAATATAATTTTATATAATATATATATAAAACATATGATATAAAAATATGTATATATATGTGTGTGTATATATATATATATATATATATATATAACATAAAACATGCCATTTTAACACTGGGATTCAGTGGCATTAATTGCATTCATGATGTTGTGAAACCATAACCACTGTGTACCTCCAGTAACATCTTGTGGTAGAATCTGCGTAGGTTACAATTCAGAATCCCTGAATGTTTGAAAAGTCTTCATATCACCAAGTCTGTGGTTGCTATAGATGGGTTTAAAGTTACTTTTGTTCAAAAACTTATATTTGTTGCCCTATTGATTTCATGCTGAGAATATTGTGGATGAGAGTTTGTCTTAGCTTGGACTGCCTTAACAAAATACTATAAACAGAATGGCATAAACAACAGAAATTTATTTCTCACAGTTCTGGAGGTGAGTTGTCTAAGATCAGGGTGCCTGAATGGTCGGGTTCTGGTGAGAGATCTCTTCCTGGCTTGTAGATAATCACCTTCTTAATGTTTCCTCACATGGTGGTGAGAAAGAGAAAGAGCTCTCCGGTTGTCAGCGAGCCCTCTTGCTCAACTACAGACCCCAACAGTTATTTATCACACTTCCTTGAGGCATTAACAATGTCTGGAACATTCTAACTGCCAGACCAGAAAAGCCCTAATAGTAACTAGAGGCCTAGACAACCACACCCCATGCATTTCCTTCCCTGCCCATGAACAAGGGCTCAACATATAACCACCCCACCCATGGTCATATGCTTCCTGCCTGCTTCCTTGCATGTACCCCTGAACCTCTACCTACAAAACTCTAAGTGCCCATCTTGCGGGCAGAGAGGTCGCTCATTAAGGCTTCAGCCTGCCATCTCCTCCAGCTGCCAACATTTGAAATAAATTTCTCTCTTTTGCTTTTCCAAATCCTTGTTTCTTGAGTTATTGGCTTCTCTTATGACAAGTTTCTCCCAGTTTGCTGCACGAAAACTCAGCCAGAAGCTGTGCTCTCAATTTGTCTAGTCCCCATAGCGTTCCCCCAGGTCAGAGCAGTTGGCCATGGCCTCTCACCAGGGTTCACCTGTTCATCTCCTGAGTTAGCAGCTGTGATAGTTGCATGGTAACATAGCCTCTCCTCTTCTGTGTTGGGTTGGTCTGAGACTGTAGGTATTGATACTTTTGGCTAGAAACTCCCAGGAGGCACTCACCTGGGCTTGTTTTAGTTGTATTGAGTCCCCACTAATGTTTCCCCAGCTGGAGCCCATGTTGTAGCTGAACCAGCCCTTGTGATTCTTACTATGATTGCAAGACACAGCTAAGCAACAACCACCGGGGAAAGAGAGAGGTAGTGTGGACCCAGAATGTTGTGCCTTTATTGGGGTTGAGAGTGCAGTGCCTAGGTTATTTTGGGTTTACTCTATTGGTGAATTTAAAACCATGGTGGGAATTAAAGCACAGGAAGGAGAAAGCAGGGCCACTCAAAACATCAGTGACGTAGGTCAGGCAGGCTTTCTAAAATGACAGCTTCATGGGTGTGGGGGGCAGTGGGGCTCTGTATGTAGTTGTGTAATGCGTAATATGTTTATTTGAGAGAGATGGCTTTCTTTGAAATGGATGCCTACACTTGAAAGCTCAATGTCAGGCACTTACATAATAACTAAAAAAACAAAATCAAAACAAAACAAAACAAAACAAAAAACCCTAATTGTCAGACATTTACATGATATCTTCTTTGTGACACTGATCCCATCATGGGACCCCACCCTGATGATTCTCTAAATGTAATCACTTCCCAAAAGCCTCCCCTCAAATATCAACACATTGAGATTAGGACTTCAGTTTGTGGATTTTAGGGGGAAACATTCTGTATAAGAGCTGAATCTCATTCAGTTGTAGATTTGTTTTTTCCCCTGCCCTTCTCTTTCTGGAAATTTTTAGGATTTTCTTTCTCTCTTTGGTAGTTTTACATTTTATTACAATGGGTTTAATAGGTGTGTCTGTGTGTGTTTGTTTTATTATTCTTGGCACTAGAAAGTCTCTTTTGGGTAATTCATGTCTTTCATCAGTTGGAGAAAATTTCTTCCGTTATTTTGTTGGGCATGTTCTCTCTTTAACCTTTTCTTTATTTTCTCCTGGAACATGGTAGATACATTTAGAATTTCTAGATCAATCCTTCATTTTCTTCCATAATTTTTATTTTACCTATTCTGTTATGCTGTATTTTGTGTCTCCCTATTTGTGAAGTTTTCTAACATATCTTTCTGAATTCTTTTTCTCTGCTTTTCAATTCTCATAATTCAAATTTCTGATCACTAGTTGATTCCTTTGTATGAACCCAATGCCCTTTTGCATTTTCCTAGACTATTAAATTAATGAAATGTTAAGGTGTGCTATATTTTCACTTTTTACTCTGTTTCCTCACATAATTGTTCTTATATTTATTTTCTTTACTCTTCATGGTGTGAATTTGCCTTAAATATTTGGCAATTTATGGGTTGTATACTCATCTTTATAGCTGAAGTCCCCTGTCTTACCAAATCGTAAATCTTCTTGCCCACAGGATGTTTGTGAGGAAAAGATATACATGTAGGGCTGTTCGTCTTTTGGTACTTTGTCTTTATAAAGAGGTTGGTAGGAAGAATGTGATAGCTGGAAGGTTATTTCACCTGCCCATCTTTTGGGTATGAATGCTCCCATTTCATATTTGCAATCATTAGCCATTAAGTACACTGCCCTGTTTACCCTGATCCACGGCTCACAGTGCAAAGTACACACAACCACCATTGCCTTGTGGAACAGGACGACATCAGTGTATGCTAAGAGGTGTTCCAAGGGTGTAAATTCACCTTCTATGAAGCCCCAATTTATCACCCTATAAATTACACATCAATTACTTTGTAACTGGGATCCATCTGTCAAGAGTGATGAATCTCTTCTTCTTGGTACTATTTTGCGGCAATATTTTCTTATGTACATTTGAGCAGAGGTTTCCTTATTCAGTTCTGGCCCTGCTTGCCTTCTGCCTTTCAGGATTTTCTAAAATTATCTTATCCTCAAGGATTCCCTTGTTGTTCTCCAAGGTGATTATTGATTTTTTAAACCATCACCTTATTGAGTCTAGGGACTTTAGAGAAAATGGAAAAACTATAGCTCATGCTCTTCAGGCATCATATTCAAGCCCTTGTAAGCCATTAAAATTTTGCTGACTTTAGCTATACATCCAAGGCCATAACATATATATGTATGTGTGTGTGTGTGTGTATATATATATATATATATAATTTTTTTCAGTAATCAATGTTTAGTATGTTAGTGTATTAATAAATATCATACATCTTTGTTATATCAGAACTATGGGAATTTATTCCAGTGTTTACATTGGATAATAACAATAAGAACTGGATGCTAATGCACTATAAAATTCTACAGATTCTGGTTTGCAATTTTCCTTCTTCCTGGGAGGTAATTCTAAGAAAACTCTAAGCTGCAAGTGTATTTTATACCTCTTTAATAAAAATCTGCTGAAAGTTTATTTTAGGAAATTTAACAGAGAAGTGAATAGTATTAATTCCAGACCAACAATATTTATTGCTTTTCCAAGTCAGTGTTCAGGAAAAAATAAATAATAAAACAGAATGAAATGACTTTGAAACATATTCTTTTGGGGATCCTTAATACTTCCCTCTTCTAACCCTCTGATGCCCAGAAATAGTTATGCTGGAGATTCATTGCTAAGACAGTTAAAAAGAAAAATAAATTGTCAACAATCAGGAACTTCTGTAAATTACAAGATAGATAAATAAATAGATAAATAAATAAATAAATAAATAAATAAATAAATAAATAAAACTAGCTTGTCACTAAGATAAATTAGAAAAACACATAAACAAACTAACAAATAAAAAAACTGAGACAAACACTGGCTTTCCTGAATCACCACAAATCTGAGATGTACAAACAACCAAAAGAATAAAACAAAAGGTTTTAAAGTATCTCCAAATCTACTGTTCTAAAGGTGGGGAGGGGATATAGATTCACTTAGTTGTAGATAAAAGTGTAGAAATTTAGTAAAAAACATCTTCCTGTCTTTACTGGATTTCGGGCAAGCTTCACCTATTTTGTTGTTTATCATAAACTTCTGTCTTTTCGAGTCCTATAGGGCAAACTACACCTAGTTTACCTCACTAGCAGGGTCTTATAAAATTTACATACGATCGAATAAGGGAAGGACTTGCAATCTACTTATCATTCATTAAAAATATAGAAAAATAGCCATAGAAAGATGGAGAAATTAAATATGAGTAGTGCTGGAACAAATTTTGGTGTTTCAATCTGCTTTTAATTAAAAAAAATGTTTTAAGGGTCCTTTCAAATAATCAGGTAGTTATCCCAACCTTAGGAATAAGTAGATGATGGACTGGGTGTTTGACATGGGGTTTTATCTATAAAGCACAGGGGTGACTGGGTGGCTCAGTTGGTTCAGTGGCCGACTTAGGCTCAAGTCATGATCTCACAGCTCATAAGTTTGAGCCCTGCATCAGATTCTGCTCTCAGAGCCTGGAGCCTGCTTCTGAATCTGTGTCTCCCTCTCTCTCTGCTCCTCCTCTACTCGTGCTCTGTCTCTCTCTCACACACATACAAAAATAAATAAACATTACAAAAATTAACAACAAAAAAGGAAGGAAATACTTTTTTTGGGGGGGGGGTGGTGGTGGAGGATGTAACTGAGTGGACTAGTCAGTGGTGTACAGCTTTCCCACATGCTATTTGATGAAATCTCTGAACCGAAAGATTTTTCTGGGGTTATGAAATAAAACTGTTTCCTTCTTATATGCCCTTCTAGCAATAGTCTGCTCCAGGAAATGCAAGTATTTACGGATGATATAAAACTTCAGTAAATACTAAAAAACAAAGCAAAGCAAAACAAAATACAAACTAAAAACCTGACATGGAATCAAAGTGTGACTTCATCAAATTTACAGCTATACTTTCACATTCATCAATTTTGCATGGCTGCTCATAGGTATGGTTTTCAGGAATTTAATTTCAAAAGCACATGCAGTAGTTTCTATTATTATCCTTCTCTTAAAAGACCTGACACATTAATAAGTAAACAGAGGGGAAGACAATTCCAATATGCCTTATTACAAATACAAAATGCAGAGGGGTACCAATGCAGGGGCATCTATGGTTCTCTGGGATTCAAGGAAGATTTAACATGAAATATACTATGTGAGGTGAAATTTGAAGAAGGACAAGTAGGCAAGGCAGAACAAAGTGAGAATATTCCAAAGAGTGTTGGAGAATGTTCTGTGAAAAACATGGAAGCACTGTAGCTCCATGGCAAGGCATGGGAAGTACAAGTGTCGGTAATGCGAGAGTATAAACAAAAGGGGTGATGGGGTGGACTGTGCAGACAGAAGTCAGTTTTTATGGCAAGTAATTTTAATTTGTGCCATGAGCTATTAGCCATGTTTTAAGTAGAGTTGTCAAGATTGTATTGTCATAGTTGAAAATACATTAGACAGGGTTGAAATCCCAGAAAATCAGCCCAGAAGAGAGAATACTATAATGGTTCGAACAAAGGTAATGCACACCAGAAGTGGGAAATAGATTTTGAGAATGGATAAAGAGATACAGATTCAGAGGTGTTGAGAAGACAGAATCATTAGGGTGCCTGGGTGGCTCAGTCGAGTGTGCAATTGTAGGTTTTGGCTCAGGTCACGATCTCATGGTTCTTGGGATTGAGCCCTATGACTGGTTCTGCACTGGCAGTGTGCAGCTTGCTTGAGATTCTTTCTCTCTTTCAAAATAAATAAACTAAAACAAAACAGAACAAAACAAAAACCAAAAGAAGAAGACAAAATCATCAAAGAGTAATGTTGGATTGGAAAAATTAGGGAAGAGAATAAAATACAATGGGAAACCAGGAACACTCTGCATTTTAAGTCTTAGGACATTGAATTGATTAATTTATCATTTTTGATGAAAACATGGGACTGGCATCATGTTTAGGGAATACATGATGACATTAGCTTTGAATATGCTAAAGTAGTAATATATGCGATTTACCAGTAAGAAAACGTAATAAGTAAATGGACATGACCTGGAAGTAGGAGAATCTCTCCTCCAAGTAAAGATAGATTTAGGGGCGCCTGGGTGGCTCAGTTGGTTAAGCGTCGGGCTTTGGCTCAGGTCATGATCTCACAGCTCATGGGTTCGAGCCCCATGTCAGGCTCTGTGCTGACAGCTCAGAGCCTGGAACCTGCTTCAGATTCTAAGTCTCCCTCTCTCTCTGCCCTTCCCCAGCTTGAACTCTGACTCTCTCTCTCTCCCTTAAAAATAAACATTAAAACAATTTATTTAATAAAAAAATAAAGATTTAATATTCATTACATACTTTTTATGCATATACCATGTGTAGTCCTAGTAACAACCTAAAAGGTTATAGAAGAACAGTCCTTAGAGAGGAGAGAAACGGAGGGTTTTATTATTATTATTATGAAATTTATTGTCAAATTGGTTTCCATACAACACCCAATGCTCATTGAACAGGTGCCCTCTTCAATACCCATCATCCACCCTCCCCTCCCTCACACCCCCCATCAACCCTCAGTTTGTTCTCAGTTTTTAAGAGTCTCTTATGGTTTGGCTCCCTCCCTCTCTAACTCTTTTTTTTTTTCCTTCTCCTCCCCCATGGTCTTCTGTTAAGTTTCTCAGGATCCACATAAGAGTGAACACATATGGCATCTGTCTTTCTCTGTATGGCTTATTTCACTTAGCATCACACTCTCCAGTTCCATCCACGTTGCTACAAAAGGCCATATTTCATTCTTTCTCATTGCCACGTACTACTCCATTGTGTATATAAACCACAATTTCTTTATCCATTCATCAGTTGATGGACATTTAGGCTCTTTCCATAATTTGGCTATTGTTGACAGTGCTGCTATAAACATTGGGGTACAAGTGCCCCTATGCATCAGCACTCCTGTATCCCTTGGGTAAATTCCTAGCAATGCTATTGCGGGTTCATAGGGTAGATCTATTTTAAAAATTTGAAGGAACCTCCATACTGTTTTCCAGAGTGGCTGCACCAATTTGCATTCCCACCAACAGTGCAAGAGGGTTCCCATTTCTCCACATCCTCGCCAGCATCTATAGTCTCCTGATTTGTTCATTTTGGCCACTCTGACTGGCGTGAGGTGATATCTGAGTGTGGTTTTGATTTGTATTTCCCTGATAAGGAGCGACGTTGAGCATCTTTTCATGTGCCTGTTGGCCATCTAGATGTCTTCTTCAGAGAAGTGTCTATGCATGTTTTCTGCCCATTTCTTCACTGGGTTATTTGTTTTTCGGGTGTGGAGTTTCATGAGTTCTTTATAGATTTTGGATACTAGCCCCTTGTCTGATATATCATTTGCAAATATCTTTTCCCATTCCGTTGGTTGCCTTTTAGTTTTGTTGGTTGTTTCCTTTGCTGTGCAGAAGCTTTTTATCTTCATGAGGTCCCAGTAGTTCATTTTTGCTTTTAATTCCCTTGCCTTTGGAGATGTGTCAAGTAAGAAATTGCTGCGGCTGAGGTCAGAGAGGTCTTTTCCTGCTTTCTCCTCTAGGGTTTTGATGGTTTCCTGTCTCACATTCAGGTCCTTTATCCATTTTGAGTTTATTTTTGTGAATGGTGTAAGAAAGTGGTCTAGTTTCATTCTTCTGCATGTTGCTGTCCACTTCTCCCAGCATCATTTGTTAAAGAGACTGTCTTTTTTCCATTGGATATTCTTTCCTGCTTATCAAAGATTAGTTGGCCATACTTTTGTGGGTCTAGTTCTGGGGTTCCTATCTATTCCATTGGTCTATGTGTCTGTTTTTGTGCCAATACCATGCTGTCTTGATGATGACAGCTTTGTAGTAGAGGCTAAAGTCTGGGATTGTGATGCCTCCTGCTTTGGTCTTCTTGTTCAACATTACTTTGGCTATTTGGGGTCTTTCGTGGTTCCATATGAATTTTAGGATTGCTTCTTCTAGCTTCAAGAAGAATGCTGGTGCAATTTTGATTGGGATTGCATTGAATGTGTAGATAGCTTTGGGTAGTATTGACATTTTGACAATATTTATTCTTCCAATCCATGAGCAGGGAATGTTTTTCCATTTCTTTATATCTTCTTCAATTTCCTTCATAAGCTGTCTATAGTTTTCAGCATACAGATCTTTTACATCTTTGGTTAGGTTTATCCCTAGGTATTTTATGGTTCTTGGTGCAATTGTGAATGGCATTAGTTTCTTTATTTGTCTTTCTGTTGCTTCATTATTAGTGTATAAGAATGCAACTGATTTCTGTACCTTGATTTTGTATCCTGAAATTTTGCTGAATTCATGTATCAGTTCTAGCAGACTTTTGGTGGAGTCTATCAGGTTTTCCATGAAAAATGTCATGCCATCTGCAAAAAGTGAAAGCCTGACTTCATCTTTGCCAATTTTGATGCCTTTGATTTCCTTTTGTTGTCTGATTGCTGATGCTAGAACTTCCAACACTATGTTAAACAACAGCGGTGAGAGTGGACATCTCTGTCGTGTTCCTGATCTCAGGGGGAAAGCTCTCAGTTTTTCCCCATTGAGGACGATATTAGCTGTGGGCTTTTTATAAATGGCTTTTATGATGTTTAAGCATGTTCCTTCTATCACAACTTTCTCAAGGGTTTTTATTAAGAAACGACGCTGAATTTTGTCAAATGCTTTTTCTGCATCGATTGACAGGATCATATGGTTCTTTTCTTTTCTTTTATTAATGTGATGTATCACATTGATTGATTTGCCAATGTTGAGCCAGCCCTGCAGCCCAGGAATGAATACCACTTGAACATGGTGAATAATTCTTTTATATGCTGTTGAATTCGATTTGTTAGTATCTTGTTGAGAATTTTTGCATCCATATTCATCAGGGATATTGGCCTGTAGTTCTCTTTTTTTTCTGGGGCTCTGTCTGGTTTAGGAATCAAAGTAATGCTGGCTTTATAGAATGAGTCTGGAAGTTTTCCTCCCTTTCTATTTTTTGGAACAGCTTGAGAAGGGTAAGTATTATCTCTCCTTTAAATGTCTGATAGAATTCCCCAGGGAAGCCATCTGGTCCTGGACTCTTATTTGTTGGGAGATTTTTGATAACTGATTCAATTTCTTCTCTGGTTATGGGTCTGTTCAAGTTTTCTATTTCTTCCTGTTTGAGTTTTGGAAGCGTGTGGGTGCTTAGGAATTTGTCCATTTCTTCCAGGTTGTCCAGTTTGTTGGCATATAATGTTTTATAGTATTCCCTGATAATTGTTTGCATTTATGAGGGATTGGTTGTAATAATTCCATTTTCATTCTTGATTTTATCTATTTGGGTCATCTCCCTTTTCTTTCTGAGATGCCTGGCTAGAGGTTTATCATTTTTGTTTATTTTTTTCAAAAAACCAACTCTTGGTTTTATTGATCTGCTGTACAGTTTTTTTAGATTCTATATTGTTTATTTATGCTCTTATCTTTATTATTTATCTTCTTCTGCTGGGTTTAGGCTAACTTTGTTGTTCTGCTTCTATTTCCTTTAGGTGTGCAGTTAGATTTTGTATTTAGGATTTTTCTTGTTTCTTGAGATAGGTCTGGATTGCAATGTATTTTCCTCTCAGAACTGCCTTTGCTGCATCCCAAGGTGTTTGGATTGTTGTATTTTCATTTTCGTTTGTTTCCATATATTTTTTAATTTCTTCTCTAATTGCCTGGTTGACCCACTCATTCTTTAGTAGGGTGTTCTTTAACCTCCATGCTTTTGGAGGTTTTCCAGACTTTTTCCTGTGGTTGATTTCAAGTTCCATAGCATTGTGGTCTGCAAGTGTGCCTGGTATGATCTCAATTCTTGTATACTTATGAATGGCTGTTTCATGACCCAGTATGTGATCTATCTTGGAAAATGTTCCATGTGCACTCAAGAAGAAAGTATATTCTATTGCTTTGGGATGCAGAGTTCTAAATATATCTGTCAAGTCCATCTGATCCAATGTATCATTCAGGCCCCTTGTTTCTTTACTGATCCTGTGTCTAGATAATCTATCCATTGTTGTAAGTGGAGTATTATAGTCCCCTGCAATTACCACATTCTTATCAATAAAGTTGCTTATGTTTGTGAAGAATTATTTTATATATTTGGGGGCTCCTGTATTCATCGCATAGATATTTATAATTGTTAGCCTTTCCTGATGGATAGACCCTGTAATTATTATATAATGCCCTTCTTCATCTCTTGTTACAACCTTTAATTTAAAGTCTAATTTGTCTGATATAAGTATGGCTACTCCAGCTTTCTTTTGACTTTCAGTAGCATGATAGATAGTTCTCCATCCCCCTCACTTTCAATCTGAAGGTGTCCTCAGGTCCAAAATGAGTCTCTTGTAGACAGCAAATAGATGGGTCTTGTTTTTATATCCATTCTGATACCCTATATCTTTTGGTTGGAGCATGTAGTCCATTTACATTCAGTGTTATTATTGAAAAATATAGGTTTAGAGTCATTGTGATGTCTATAGGTTTCATGCTTGTAGTGATGTCTCTGGTACTTTGTGGTCCTTGCAACATTTCACTCACAGAACCCCCCTTAGGATCTCTGTAGGGCTGGTTTAGTGGTGATGAATTCCTTCATTTTTTGTTTGTTTGGGAAGATCTTTATCTCTCCTATTCTGAATGACAGACTTGCTGGATAAAGGATTCTCGGCTGCATATTTTTTCTATTTATCACATTGATGATTTCCTGCCATTCATTTCTGGCCTGCCAAATTTCTGTAGATAGGTCTGTCACTAGTCTTATGGGTCTCCCTTTGTAAGTTAGAGCTGTTTATCCCTGTGTGCTTTCAGAATTTTCTCTGTATCCTTGTATTTTGCCAGTTTCACTATGGTATGTTGTGCAGAAGATCGATTCAAGTTACGTCTGAAGGGAGTTCTCTGTGCCTCTTGGATTTCAATGCCTGTTTCCTTCCTCAGATCAGGGAAGTTTTCAGCTAGGATTTGTTCAAATACACCTTCAGCCCCTTTCTCTCTCTCTTCCTCTTCTGGAATGCCTATGATATGGATATTGTTCCATTTGATTGTATCACCTAGTTCTCTAATTCTCCCCTCATACTCCTGGATTTTTTTTTTATCTCTCTTTTTCTCAGCTTCCTCTTTTTCCATAATTTTATCTTCTAATTCACCTATTCTCTCCTCTGCCTCTTCAATCTGTGCTATGGCCGCCTCCATTTTATTTTGCACCTCATTTATAACATTTTTTGGCTCCTCATGACTTTTCTTTGTCCCTTGATCTTTGTAGCAATAGATTCTCTGCTGTCCTCTATGCTTTTTTCAAGCCCAGTGATTAAATTTAGGACTATTACTCTAAATTCTTGTCCAGTTTATTGCTTAAATCATTTTTGATCAATCATTAGCTGTCGCCACTTCCTGGAGTTTCTTTTGAGGAGATTTCTTCCGTTTTGTCATTTTGGGTAGTCCCTGGGGTGGCTCCAAGCTGCAGGGCACTTTCCCTGTGCTGTCTGGAGTAACTTCTGTTCATGGGCGTGGCCTCAGTCAGACCAGATGTCTGTCCCCAGCCCACCGATGGGGCCACAGTCCGACTGGTGTGTACCTTATCTTCCCCTCTCCCAGGGCAGGACTCACTGTGGAGTGGTGTGGCCCCTGTCTGGGTTACTTGCACACTGCCAGGCTTGTGTGCTGCTTTGATGGGATCTGTCGGGGTTAGCCAGATTAGCTAATTAGCCAGATTAGATGAGCTAATCTGGGATTAGCTGGGGTGGATCTGCAAGGTGCACGGGGGCAGGAAAAGCAGGCTTAGCTTGCTTTGCCATAGGTGGTCCCCTATGGGAGGGACCCTGCAGCACCGGGAGGGATGCAGGCAGACCTGTTGGAGGGATGGATCCACAGAAGCACAGCATTGGGTGTTTGCGTGGTGCAAGTTCAGTGAACTAGTTCCCTTTGGGGTTTCAGCTGGGGAATGGAAGAGGGAGATGGCGCTGGTTAGCACCTTTGTCCCTGCCGAGCTGAGCTCTGTCTTCCAGGGCTCAACACCTCTCCCTCCCAGTGTCCTCCCTCCCTCCCTCTCTCTTCCCCGAGCAGAGCTGTTGCCTTATAACATTCCAGGTGTCAAGTCCCGCTGGCTATCCTCTCACCCTCCCCACTCTTAGAGAGTAGAGCTGTGCCTTTTAACATTCCAGATGTTAAGTCCCGCTGGCTGTCAGAACTCATGCAGTCTGGCCCCTCTGCTTTTGTAAGCCAGACTCGGGGTTCTGCCTTGCCCGGAGGGCTGCCCCTCCACCTCCCTGCCTCCCTCCCGCCAGTCCCACCAGTCCCTGTAGCGCGCACCGCCTCTCTGCCCTTCCTACCCTCTCCCATGGGCCTCTTGTCTATGCTTGGCTCCAGAGAGTCCGTTCTACTAGTCTTCTGGCCGTTTTCTGGGTTATTTAGGCAGATGTGGGTGGAATCTAAGCGATAAGCTGGACGCGGTGAGCCCAACTCCCCCTGTGCCACCATCTTTCCCTCCATCCAAGAAGCAGAGGTTTAAGGGATGTAAAATACGGCCCCAAATTAAATGGGGTTTCAGAATTCAAACTGGGAGTGAAATTCGACAATTAAACAGTTGTCAGTGCACATAAGGTAATACGAGCTATCAGTTGAGGTCTAAAAGTTGGACCATGCAGGGCACCTGGGTGGCTCAGTTGGTTGAACGTCCAACTTCAGCTCAGGTCATGAAAAAAATGTGTGATGTTGGTCAGGCTGACAACACAGTGAGCAAGCATAGACTGTTCAGTCCTTTCCATAAAAACTACCTCATGAGAGAAAAAATAAATTAGAGGAAAATACATAAGTCAGAAAAATTGATGTTAAAAGCTGTGTGGAACTCCTACAGAGAGAGAGATAACTTGCAAACTGTTGTGGAGAAGAATTGTCAGTCTGACAATTTTTTCTCCCTGAAAATGAAGGGAAAAAAATTTCAGTCTTCAGAGAAACAAAAATTGACAATCAGCTAAAGTACAAAATCACACTGAAATTAAACTGATGAGTAGTAGCACTGAAGACAAGAAGATGAAAAGACAATGGCATAATACATTCAAAGTGTGGAAGGAAAATTATGTCAGAAGTAGAATTTAAATCTGCCATTCAATTATAAAATGTACAATAAAAAATTTTAATTCATAACAACATCAGAAGGTTCATCGCATAAAAATCATATTTTAGAAAAACCCTTGAAGAGTATACCCAGAAAAAGAAAAAATTATAAATAAGACATAATTATATATATGAAAGAAATGTAAAGAGAATAACTGAGCATATGGTCCTGTTTTCTTCAAAAACAAGAGACATAAAAAGTTATGCTCTTTAATATAATAAAGCACAGAAGAAAACATGGAACTATTGACTTCCCAACTTATAAAAAACTGTATCCATAATATACATGTGCATACATATTTTGTATATTTTTTTCTATATTTAGGGTTTATATAGCAGATATGAGTACGTATGTGTAAGTATATATAAATGAATAAATTTTAATTTTCAATGTGTGCTGCATGCTAAGATTTTTTATTCTGTTTCTTTTTTAATGGTTGTGACCCACTGAATTGGTTTCTCAAACTAAAATCGAGTATGACAATTAATTTTGGTGACTGGAAACTAGAGAAAATTAATTGTATTATGTCATAAAGTTGTTATACTTGGAGAGAGAGTGTGTGTGTGTGTGTGTGTGTGTGTGTGTGTGTAGTTTTTATCATTCACTATAGAGGCTAAAATGCTTAATTATGTTATTATACATTAGCGATTAAAACCATAAAAATTCAAATAGAAGTGAATTGAGAATAAAAGAGGCACTAAAGGCAAAAAATCAGCAGTATGTAGCTTATAAATAATAAACTGAAAAAATATATGTAAAGTTGAAAATAAAGGACTAAAAGTCGGTAATATTTCTTCTTTTAATACTGGTGGCCTAAGCGATTTGATCAAATGTCCCTCCAAATATATTTTAAAAGGCGAAATGAAAAAGAAGACACATCTTAGTAGCATAAAATATTTAATAAAATAATGAAGAATTACTGGTTTAATGTCAAGAATAGGGTAAGGACCCCCCCCCCCCCGAAATGAAATTCATTAGGATCTAGCCCCAAGACATTTGCCCCCTGCAAAATGTAGCCAGACCTGAAAGAGCTCCCTTACAAAGTCTGGGGATAGGGATCAGAGTTCTGAGGACATGAGGAATGGAACCTGAATTACCCCCACTTTCTTCTGCATTTACCCCATTGCTTTAGCTGTGGGGCCCAAAAGATTCACAGTCATTTTCAAATGACTCTAGTAGTTGGAGGGACAGGGTAGGACTACAGGGCCAACCAGAGTGGAAGTCCTGTGTGGTATACCTGTTGTGGGCAGAGGTCCTGAAGAGCCAAACTCAAGAAGAGGGCTAAAACCTCCATGCTATTCCTTCATTACAGAGACCAGAAAACTCCAGAGCCATGGCCTGGGATAGTGAGACGCCACCTGCACCTGGCAAAAGATATCCAAACTCTACCTAGAAGGAAACCTAGTGTCCTGTAATGCAAGCAATGACTAATATGTAGAAAATATGTATAGTCTTTGCAGCCATGCCGAAGAAAGGGTAGTTTGAGTCTAACCAGGAGAAAATAATCAAATTGATGGATATTGCATTCTTTGAAATAACCGAAACTATTTGTGATGGTATCATGAATGCCAAATTGATGGAGTACTGTTCTAGATAAAAGAAGCTGGGAAGTCTGGAAAACTAAATACAAGAGGTGATCTTTGCATGCCATCTGGATTGGTTCTTAAAAACTATAATGTAAATTATTAGGACAACTGGTAGATTTGGTTATAACTATGTATTAGAAAATAGTTCTCCATTCATGTTATATCTTCTGAATATGAGAAATCGTGTGTTTATACTGGAGAATGTGTTGATGTGCTTTTCTTAGAAGATACTTACCAAATGTTTAGAAATGAAATGTCATGGTGTATGTATCTTTTAAATGTTTCAGCAAAAAAGGTGTGTGTGTATGTGTATGTGATAACGCAGATATGACAAAATATTAACAAGTAATGATTCCAGATGATAATTATATGGGGTTCATTGTACACCTCTTACATCAGTTTTGTAGGTTTAGCATTTTCAAAATAAATAGTCAATGAGGAAAAATGGGAGAAATCATCATCATAAATATTTTCAGTGTTTTATATGTATTATTTTATTTAATACTCATAACAATTCATGCAATCGACCCTAGAGATTTCACAACTACAATATGTGTTATGTTGAAATTTTTTTATTTGTTTTGGAGAGAGAGAGAGAGAGAGAGAGAAAGAGAGAGAGAGAGAGAATGAGCAGGGTAGGGACAGAGAGTGGGAGAGAGAGAATTCCAGGTTGGCTCTGATATGGGGCTCAAACCCAGAAACTATGACATCATGACCTGAGCTGAAACCAAGAGCCGACTCTTAACAGACTGTGTTACCCAGGGGCCCCTTGAATTTTAACATTTCCAGTTTAATTTTAGACATGTTGTTTTTGTGGAGCTATTGGATCATCCAGTTAAAGATTTACAGCAACAACTCTATGCAGTGGGAAGGGGAAAACACATCCTTTTTGGATAGCATGCTGTCTGTGATGTTAATAATTCATGATATCAAAGTCTAAAAAATCATAATATATTTCCTAGTGGTCCTAAAAATCTAAAGATTCCTTTTGTTATTAAGGATTATCTTCTTGTAAATCAATCCCGAGCCTCATTTTTTTGTAAAGTTTATTTTATTTATTTTGAGAGAGAAAAAGGGAGAGTATGTACATGAGTGAGGGAAGGGCAGAGAGAGAGGGAGATAGACAATCCCCAGCAGGCTCTCCACTGACAGCATAGAGCCTGAAGATCCTGAGGTGGGGCTTGATCCCAGGACTCTGGGATCATGACCTGAGACAAAATCAAGAGTCAGTCACTTAACCGACTGAGCCACCCAGGCACCCCAATTCAGACCTCATTCGTAAATCCCATTAATTTATATCAAGCAAAATATATCTGTGGATAAAAGGAAAAGCATGAAGTTATCAAACAATATTTTGAAATTATATGGAGAAAGACATTTAAATGAAGTAATTGTTCCTAAATTCTTACATATTGCCATGGAGACAAGTATTGTCTGTTTTACTTATTAACCTTTTCTTTTAAAGTTAAAAATCAAGCTTCCAATTTTTTGAGGGAATATTATTTGACTTAAGAACTAATTTAGTATAGAGTTTTGAACTCTTTCTGCATTAACAAATTAAAAGTTAAAACAATACAAAAATTTACCATGCCCTACTTGTATGAAAAATATGGATATATGTCACAAGCTAATGCAAACACATTAGTATCGAGACAGATTGAGCCACAGGAAAATAAACAGGAAATGATGACTGACTAGTGATTAAAAGTAAAATTTTAAGCTTATTTATCTTTGAGAGAGGGAGAGAGCGCAGGCACCTAAGTGGGGCAGGAGCAGACAGGGAGGGAAAGAGAGCATCCCAAGCAGGCTCCACTCTACTTGGCACAGAACCCAACATAGGGCTCAATCTCATGACCATGAGATTATGACCTGAACTGAAATAAAGAGTCAGATGTTTAACCTGCTGAGTCACTCAGGTGCCCCTAAATAGTAGATGTTAAAGATCGTAAGAAAGATCTTCTCTGCTATTCTCAGTATTAGCCATAAATTATATTCTGATGTATATAATTGATTAGCCATCAATTATGTTAAAGAAAAAAAATCTTGGTGTTTTTAATCATTTCTCCAATATTATCTTTTGAATGGCAATGGTGGAAAATTCCTACAAAAAACACAAAGAGGAAAATAAGATCACGTTTTAAAGTTAAAACTTTTAGATCAACAAATTAGAGCAACAGAGCAAACATAAATATCAGCAAGTCAGGTCTACCAAGACTTGAGTAAAATTCAGTTTAATATATTGAGATGTCTGAATAATAATATATTAACACAAATTGGGGCTAGACAACCAAAAGAGCATAGAAAAGATAACCACACAGACAGGCAGATAATGATGTCAGAATCCTGACAATGGGAGATCTCCTTCATCAATGGACTTTGAGTATTGTGGAGACTCCATGATTGACAGGATGATATTTGTTTTCTCAGTAGTTTATGAGGGAGGGTTACTGATGTTTATTGTTTCTTTAAATAATAAGATGCTAGATTCTAAGAGCCAATTACGTATGGTGCATTGGTTGAGAAAAGGGTGTATGATATTCCATAATGGATAAAATATGATAAATGGACATAATGAAAGTTTCTTTCTCATTCAGGCAATGGCCCAATGTGAAATACAGTGTGCTACACCTATGTAGGGATTTGTAATCCTGACCTCCCTCCATCTTGTGCCCTGGAGTAGTTGGCATTCAGCTAGCCAATTGGAAGAGAGGTACATGTATACTAATTTCATTGGCAGGAACTAGTCACCTGCTACACTTAGTTGCAAGGGTTTCCATCAAATGTGCAAGTGGAATTCAAGAGTATCTCTGGAAAATAAATTAATCTATGCCAACAGAACTCAGAGCAGTAATTGCTTGAATGGAGAGGGGTTAAGAGAAAAATAAAAATTGGAAAGGACCACTTCGTTCCTTGGGGTGGTTATACAGGTGTATATAATTGTCAAAACTCATCAAACTGTGTTCTGAAAATATGTGCATTTTATGAAATGTAAACTATTTCTTGATAAACATGTATGGACTTTTTAAAGGAAAAGAATGTTCCAGGTCAAAGTGCTGCATAACAATTTACCCAGAACTTAACGGTGTACTTTATTAGTCAAAGCCTACCTTGATTAATTGGAAGGCACATAAATTTCCACTCTCAATGGGATGATTCTCAAAAGTTTTGGGGGCCATGTTTTGAAATCACTACATTGAGTCTTCTGACCACAAATTATTTGCATCCCTTTTACATTCAAGATACCCCACCCCCTACACACACACACTCCTACAGTCTCATCCTATTAGGGTATCAGCTCAGTCTGGAAATCTTCACCATTTCACCTCTGGAACAATATCTATGTAGCAGTTACTTTTGCTAGGTAACTATTATCCTACAACAGTACCTAAAAGCAATCTTTTTATCATGCTCACAGAATCTGTAGGTTAGGGCAGAGAGGCAGAGGGGTAGAGTGGATAGTTTTCTCTCTTCTGTAAGCCCGGGCACTTCAGCTAGGCAGACTCAAAGATTGGGAGGTCAGTCAATAACCGGGCACTATAATAACGCAAAGGCCCTTTTGCTCCGCTGTTTGGAAGCTGGGCTGAAAAGATGTGGAGGCTGTGCTCAGCGGAGGAAGCTGACAGCAGCATCCATGGGTCACATCGCTGTGTGGCTTGGCTTCCTCACAAGGTGGTTATAGGATAGGCAGATATTCTCCATGGCAACCCAGGACT
The DNA here is from genome assembly GCF_027475565.1 of Acinonyx jubatus. Lineage (NCBI taxonomy): Eukaryota > Metazoa > Chordata > Mammalia > Carnivora > Felidae > Acinonyx > Acinonyx jubatus. The sequence continues at coordinate 127,698,560 of NC_069386.1, read as the reverse complement.
CCACATTTGAATGTTTTGGTGTCACATCACCTTTTATCACCCACCCTCAGAGGGCTCATGCATGCCTTCTGATCCAAAGGCCATAATGCCTGCCTCTGAATGAGAACAGCATCAAAGAATTTGAAAGCCATATGATGAAACAAATGAGAAAAAGGGATTCTGAAGGTGTGAAGGACATTTCTTTTACAGAGAAGACTGGATTGCTATCTCCCTGAAATGCCTACCACAATATCATGAGACATTAGTTGCATGTCTAAATATGCCACAATCGCCTTTCAGTTTCTTAAAATGCAGACAACTTCATCACCAGAACCAATTAATTTGGAATATTACAGGTCTTTTTGCTTTGATCCCTTTTGCATATTCTAGGCAGTATTGTGTGCCCAGGGATCAAGTTTCCAGATTGGAGAGAAAGGGAAACCTACTCAGGTCTCCTGAAAGCAGTAGGCACTTTCAGAAATGGTCACCAGGGATGATACTGGTTAGTGGAAGAATCTGCCTTAATCTTTTATTAGTTTTTTTCAAAACAGTCTCATCAAGGAAGTAGGGGAAATATTGTTGTCCTCATCTTGCATTGGATGATTGAGGCACTGAGAGAGGAAATGCAGGACAATGTTCAAGGCGGGGACCTCTGGATTGCCACTCTTTAGCATCTTGGCATCAGGCTTTTGGGAAATTGATAGTTAAAACCTAAACTTCCTTGTGTATTGTTTGCATATATTTATTCACTTGTACTTGTTAATCAATATCATAACATGACACATAGTTATGGCAGTTATGGATCATTAGTGACTAAGAGAATTCTTTCTCTTTTCTTGGAATTTCTAGCATCCACGCCTAATCCCATTCCTTATTTCTATCTGCCACAGAAACCTTGGTTCTTAGCACTGGTATGCCCTGAAACACAACTACTTTTTCCTAGTTAGATCACTTACTTAACCTGCTTGGTTAACTGTATGTTGCTTCCTGGTAAATGGAACCTCAGAACATCTCAATCCCTCTAGCTGCTCTGAATGAGCAAAGAACAGAATAATAGATATTGAAGAACTTTCAGAATTGATAAATAAAAAGACATGGTTATTTGTCCAAAGCCCATGAAGGGCAATCTTCTTATGAGATTTATTAGTTTGTTTTCAGCATAAAATAGTTACCATAGAAACGCATTATGACGATATAGATTCTCATTTTCTATGGAAATGTAGATTAGAGTAACCTTGAAAGGAGGAACCTTAGGCTTTTGTAAGAGTTGTGCACAGTTTCCAGGCTCTTATACAACATATTTAAAATAAATTTGTATATTTCCCTTCTGTTATTACATGATTTTAAGGAATTAAAACAATACAATGATACTATAAATTTTTGTAAGACAGATTATTCAAGGTTAGGGGTATATTATTGAAAGGAGCTCATGGATACCAAAGCTTAAGAGTGGTAAATTTTGCAAATCCCACTTTGAGTACATTAACTCTGTTAGGAAACAACTGGTTTCCATGTTTTATCACCCCTGGTAGTTTATAAATATAGTTGTTTCATTGTTATATACCTAACTTTTTGCTGTTGAATTTCCTTTTTTATTCCACAGCTTATGACCAATATTTTAATTGAGAAGTAGCATAATTTCTTCATTGGTCAAGAAAGTCATCCTGTGTGCACTGAATTACAAAATAATCTTGCTGTGTATTGAAAAGTAGTTAGTGATAATATGTTGTAAGTAATATGTATTTAAATTTTTTTTCTTTAATTGAACATAATATGGAAGTACTTTTCATAAGTCTCACATTTCAGTACATTTTATTTTGTAAAGACTGCTGCTCTTGCATTATAAACAGATTGGAAATGAGTAAGTTGAAAGGCCTCATACATTAAAATTCGAGAAAAGCAAGTATACTTGAAAAGTTTCAGTTTGAACAAATCCTGAGAAATGTAATGCTTATTAGAAATATCAGAATTCTTAATCTTTTTAAGAAATCAAAGCAGCAAACACATACAGACCAGCTTCCTAAGGTCATAAATTATGGCCACTCCTCTAAAGGTGATGCCCTTGACACTTTGATACCTTCCGGCCGGTCCTTTTCTGCATTATTCATATGAATGCTTCCAGAACTGTGTATTTCCATATACACTAGAGATAACATTGTTCTGGGGTTTCAGTGGCAGAAGTGCCAAGTACTGAGTTCCATTGCCAAACACTCACTGGTGAAATAGAGTGGACAGTCTCACATCTCAGTCTTCTGTATGTAGTGACCACAAGCTTAACCTCATACACGGATGGATAGTATTTCTGAAAATTGTTTTCAGAGAGGCAAACCTGACATCCTCACACTACAGGCTTTGTGCTCATTTGTGTAGCAGTTTGTGGCTGCTTCCAACTTAGGTATAAATCTCTATGTTCCATTCTTCCTTTAAATTGCCTGAAGAGGGTTTTATTCCTTGTGTCAGCCCCAAATGTGTATTTATTTCATCCTCTGTCATTACCCACAGTAGCATGTAAAAAGAAAGCTTTGAAACAAACTGATAATGAAAAGTCCAACAGAAGCTAACTGTCATGCTACTGGATATATTTGTAATTTTCCTTCTCTCCAAATGTAGAACCCGGGCTTACAGACAAATTCAGTGTTAACCTTGGGGATTCTCAAAGCATTTTATATCCTCAGTTAAATGTTTGGTTTCCATTATCGGCAGCCGGTGTTATTATGCTCTGTATATAAGACATTAGAAGTAAGTAGAAGGTTAAAACACAGAAAGAATACAGTACGCGGTTTATCTGTTCTTACTGCTCAACCATTTCCTAAAATTCATTCTTCAAATGGCACATTGCTATAAGCTTTCACCTCAAACTGTTATTTCATTTTAAACACTTATAACAGAATCTGAAGAGCCTACTCATTTAGATTTATATTTCAGAAAATGGGCAAAAATAATAAACTTCCCCTAAATGTATAGACATGTAACTGTGGGTAAAAGAAGCAAATCAGGAAGATAGTGTAGCCCACTCTGAGGCACAGACTCTATTGCAAACTGGAAAGAAGATGTATCCAGCCCCAAATCAAGATGAACATTTTGAGGATTTGAAACCCAATGTTGTGATCAGAAGTAGATGTACCAGTTGGATGGATTCTATAAAGGGCCATGGGGACCATGATTTCAGCTTCCCTAATATACTGAGAAGGAAAAGTGCTTCTCAAGAGAAACGTGACTGGACCGGAACACAAAGTTTGGAGGAAAAGGTGAAAAAAGTCTACTGCTTTATGCAGTCTGGAGTTATGACCCAGAGCACCTTCTGACTAAGGGAAGTGAGAAGACAAAAGATAGAGCCTAGAAAATGAGATCTTAAGTAAGACACAGTCTCAGTCAGGATTCTCCAGAGAAACAAAACCAGTAGGCACAAAGAGAGTTCGAGCATTTGACGTATGTGATTAAAGGGGGTGGCGAGTCCAGCGTTAAGTAGTCCAGAAGGCTGGAAATCTGGGGCAGGAGCTGATGATGCAATCATCTTTTCTTTCTTAGAGATACCTAAATTTTGTTCTAAGGCCTTTCAACTGATTGGGTGAGGTCCAATGACATCATGAATTATCTCCTTTACTCAAAGAGAATTTAACCACATATACAAAATGCCTCCACAGTGATACCTAGATCGATGTTTAATTGAATAAGTGGCTACCATAGCTTAATCAAATAGATGTATAAACCTAAGGATCTCTATGTCTTTGCCTAGGTCTGCTATTCAAACTATCATCTTGGGCAAAGAACCACGGATTGCCAATTAAAAATAGTAACTGAAAGATAAACAAAATAATTTAATGGTCTTATAACCATCTGTGGAGAATAAGCTTAGGAATTCTCTAAGCTTGCACTGATGGGTTAACAAGGCATATAGGAATAGGAAACCTCAGGAAGAAAGCCTCCAGGATTAGGTAGGTGGAAACGCCCCCCAACTTAGTACAATAGCAGAAAGCTGCTTTCACAGGAAGAAACAAAATAGGTAAACAGGTAAACAGGGCTATAGGCCACAGCAGCATGAAGTTGCCCAGAGCAGAGCCAATTAGCAAAAGAAAGGTGCCTTGTTGACCCTGAGGCAGCAAGCTCTGTCTTATCCCCTAGGCTAGCTAAGATAAAAGATGTACCTGAGGCCTGCAGTAAACAACCATCTGCCAGGTGCCAAGATTTTGTTTTGTATTGGCCCAAACCCCTAACGCTGCATATCTTCAAAACCCCCTTTCCCTCACACACGTGTGTTAATGTTCACGGTTACACTGTCTCTTTGTGCACATCCTTCATGCTTGTAAGCCTTTTGATCCTAATAAAAACACAGCAAGGACCTTTACTCAGGGCTCTGGTCTCCTCCAGGACAGTAGCCTTCTTTCATTTTAATCATGTGTCCGCTTTCTTGCTGGACAAGAGAGAGCACCAGACCCAGAGTCTACAACAACCATCAAATAAAGTAAATACATGGTTTCAATATTTTAAATATAAAAATTCCAGACTCAAATATGTTGTAGTAATTGCAACATTCAAACATATAATTTCAATCTTACACAAACTCATTCAGAGAATAAAAAGGGAGAGAGAATATGACCCAACACACACTAAGAAGTTCGACACAGGGGCACCTGGGTGGCTCAGTTAGTGGAGCATCCGACTCTTTATTTCAACTCAAGTCATGATCCCAGGGTCATGGGATCAAGCCCTGTATCAGGCTCTGCTCTGGGTGTGGGGCTTGCTTAAGATTCTCTCTCTTTCCCTCTCTCCCTCTTCCCTACTGATGCATTTCTCTCTCTCTCTCTCTCTCTCTCTCTCTCTCTCTGTCTAAAAAAGTAATAAAAAAGAAGGTTGACACCAGAAATAAGTTTGGTACCAGAATTCAAAAGAATTTATAATCAATCTGGGTTTATGCCAGGAGAGCAAAATGCAAAGTTGATTTTAAATCAGAAATGCTATCAATGATATTTTCAAATTAAAGTTAAAAAGCTGTATGATCTTTCCAAAACATGAAATAGAAAAGCACTTGAGAAAATCTTCAACCCATGTTGATAAATTACTTTACACACCCAGGAATTGATGGATACTGTATTAACTTGATAAAAGATAACCAGAAAAATCGCTAGTAAACATCATAATTAATGGTAAAATGTTAGAACAATTCCTTTTAAAATCAATAATATGTTCATGATCACTACCTCTACTTAACACTAAACTGAAATCCCGTAGCTAGTGCTGTAAGACAAGAAAAAGAAATAAATGTAATGGAAAAAAACTCACATCTTTCAGTTACTCCCAGATGGTATGTTTGACTACATCAAGAACTCAAAGTGGCTATAAATATTATTCGAATTAATGAGAGTATATTTTACAATAATTTAGAGAAAGCAATTACTTATTTATGTACCAGCCAATAAAAAGTATGTCATTTTTATTACAATATAAAAAGATGTCATTTTTATTACAACAAAAACATAAGGCAGCTACGGACAGGTCTGGGAGAAACTGAACAAACATACTGAGAAAATGGTAAAATATTATTTTCTGTATTAAACCAGACATAAACAAACTTAAGCATGTATCATGAACAGGAAGATTCAATATGGCAAAGATAGGAATGCTTGCAATTGGATCTGTATAGTTAATGCGATCTTATTCGGAATTCAATATAATAGATTGTGATTAGCTATTCTAAAATCTAAACAGAAAGCTAGTTAAAAAGGGCAGTTAAGATAAGAAAAAAAAAAGGAGAAGGAACAAGGCAGGGCAGGGGAGGGCGGGGCTTTCCCAGTTAGTTATGAATGCTTACTGTAAAGTTCTAGAAATTAAGACAGTAAGAGTGGCAGAAGGATAGGAAAGTAAAACAGCACAATACAATAAAACTCCAGAAACAGAACCACACTTATATGGAGGCCTGATACACGACAGAGCACTATGGTTCAAAGGAAAAATAGGTGACCTCTTCAATAGTTGGTACTAGTATAATTGGTTATCCAAAAGCAAATGAATAAAATTAGATGCTTGTATATACGAGACATAAACATCAATTCCACATGGTCAAAGGCCTTAAATTGGAAACACAAATCTTAATAAATAAAAAAAATAAAGAGGATAAAAATTATTCAACGTATTTTCATATAGTTAGGGTAGGGTTGAACATTTTAAACAAAGGACGATGAAAGGAAACTATAAAGTACAAAGGAAAAAACTGATTAATTTGATTCCACTAAAACTGAATACTGAACATCAAAAGACACTTAAGCAAACTGCAGAGTCATACCTGTAGTTTTATGTAGTGTGATACAGTGTGATATGGTTTTATACAGTTACAACATGCAAATCTATGCAATATATTACTTAGGAATAGATTTAAAGAATTATAGATTTATATGTATGCTACAATATTTAAAAAGCAAGGGAAATACTGATACATTTCTTCTTGTTTTTTATGTTTTTACTTATGTTTTGAGAGAGAGCACAAGCGGGGGAGGGTCAGAGAGGGGGGAGACAGAGGATCTGAAGCGGGCTTTATGCTGACAGGCTGACAGCAGTGAGCCCAGTGTGGGTGGAGCTCAAACTCATGAACCGGTGAGATCATAACACGAGCCAAAGTCGGATGCTCAACTGACTGAGCCACCCAGGCCACCCTCAACACATTTCAATGTAATGTTCATTCTGGGGGAAAAGGGTAGATGGCACATTTAAAAACATGTGTAGAACTTCTGAAATGTTATTAATGTTCAAACGAATATTCATTAAGTTTGGTGGTTATTATTATCTATTATTCTTGGTTATTTGTCTAGCATATATTTATATGCTATGTATGTATTTTTTTATTTTTTTACTGAATTATAAAATGTATAGAGTGAAAGGCACACATCTTAAGGTTAGAATCCAGTGAATTCTGGCAATTTCTTTACCTATAAAATACACAGCTATATTCATATAAAAAAACATTTCCATCATTCCAGAAATATTATTACCCTTCATAGTCCATCACTGTTCTCTCTCGGCAACTGCTATTCTGATTTATTTCCTCATAAATTAGTTATGCCTCTTCTGGAAATTCATATAAATGGAATCATATGTATTCTTTTTTATCCTGGATTTTTAAACTAAGGTAGTGTTTTTGAAGTTCATTAATGTTGCATGTATCAATAGTTTCTTTCCTTTTATTTCGGAGTAGTATTCCATTGTATGAATATCCAAACTGTTTATTTGGTTTCTTGTTAATGGATATTTGGGTTATTTCCAATTTGGACCTAATATGAAAAAAGCTGCTATAAACATATTTAACTTTATAAAATTGCCAAAGCAACCTCCAAAGTGGTTACAGATCTATACCTATGCACTTTAAATACCCAGTGTGGGCAAGACAGAAGAATCAAAGATGATCTCAAGGTTTTCGGTATGACTAAACGGAAAGATGAATTTGCCATTTACTGATCTGTAGAAGATTTAGGCAGGAAAGATTTGGAAGGTTAATTTGAAATTCTTAAAAGACATTTGAATAGAGCCCTCAAAGAGGCAGATGGATATATGTTTGGAAGTTCAAAGGAGAGGTCAAGGCAGGAGTTCCAGAGTCATCATCATACTGATTTACAGATTCATTCATTCACAGAAATATATTTTACTGAATGAGCACATATATGTGTCAAGCTCTTGTATGTAAACGTGAACCATATCAGTGAAAAAAAATCAAAATCCCCCCTCTTATGAAATATATATTATGTCATTTGTGGCCTACGAAACTGGATGAGAAAACTTAAAGAGTATAGAGAAAAGAAAAGGGGTTTGAGAGCTGAGCCCAATGGCAATCCATTGATTAGAGATTTAAGTGATGAAAAAGAATAGCTAAGAGTCTGAAGGAAAAAATGTCCTGAAATACAACAGAAAATGTGGGAATGCTTTGAAGCCAAGTATGGTCAATTGCATTATTGGCCTGTTTCAACGAATCTTGTATTCATAGACTTTTCCATGGGACTTTGAATTTACTCTGACTAAAGGAGTGGAGTATACCTGTCCATGTCTTGGGTTTGTTGTGGCCAGAATAAAACAGGAAAGTCAGTGGGTCAGTTCCATTCTTCGCCCTTAAGAGGATTTGCATGCTCCTGTTTGTACTCTTGTACCTCTGCCTTTCCCAGGAGAACATGTTTGGACTGACCAACTTGTCTCTACAAAAGATGTGAAGTAGAGCTTCCCACCTCCATCTTCACGTGGCCTTTTTCTGTCTGTCTATTTCCTCTCCTCTTGTTATAAAGACATTGGTTTTTGGATGCAGGATCTACTCTAAATCCAGTGAGACATCCTCTTGAGATCATTAAATTAGTTATAATTGCAAAGACCTTATTTCCAAATAAAATCACATACACTAAAACTTGGTTATATCTTTGGGTGGACACAATTCTTTCTAGTACAGTATGTTAAGGGCATTGTGTTTCTGCCCACTTAAATATAATTTTCTCAAGGAAAAGAACTGGGTTTACCCATGTTTCCGTTCCAAGTGTCCAGGAAAATGCCTGGGAATCAATAAATATTTGCTGAAATAATGTTCTATAGTGTTTTCTCCAAAGACATAGCAAGGATTTCTCTTGTGAGTCATAGCTTATACTTTAATCATCAGGAATGTTATTATTATCATGAATTTATTATTTAAATCTATTGTCTTAAAATCTTGGGTAGTATCTTCTGCCATCTTGTTCTGAAGTAGCTTCCACCCCCCCCCCCTCACTCCCATCCTCAATCTTTTGAAGCACACATGAAAAAATCTCATCAAAGTCAGATATGGTCGTCAATATAAAAGGAAATAATAAATCAAAAGAATTACCTAAAATTTCTGATAATAATTTGGCCTTTTATCCTGACAGTAATCATAAGTCCATTTAACAAAAACCAACCATCATGGTGTCTCTTTCATTAAAGTTCCTTTGTCCTAAAGCATATTGCTTGATGTGCTCTGTTGATTTATTTCCTCTCTCTTCTGAAAAGTTCTGTTTCTTTTCAGAAAAGATAATAGTGAGTTTTCTATAACATGCTGTTCCTGTTGTTAGGTAATTATTCTGTCTGGAAAAATATATTATAATAGATTTTTACAAAAGAGCTATTCAACACAATGCATTTTAGTATGGAAATCAACCATCTCAGGAAAATGGAAGAACTTAAGGCAGAAATGAACCCTTCTCTATCTACCTAGTTCTTTCTCTGCTACATTTTGAGAAATCTAGCCCATAAAACTAGTGAAGAAAACATGTAGCAAAAACATATGAGGGATATTTTTCCATCTACCATAAGTGAAGCAAAATGCTTAGTATTTAAATTAATAAATTAAATCCATTATTATAATGTATGCTTATCTTTTGTTTATGATGAATCTATATGACAAGAGTTAGGTAAAAATGTGTTTCATTAGCATAAAGTAGGGCAAATATAAAGTAAAAGTTAAAAACAATTGTTTTTCCATTCCATATATAACTTTCTTTCAATTCAGTTCAAATACCCATGAAGTTCCAAACTTAAAATTCCTAAGATGAAGATATATATATATATTCCAAATACCTCTGAACATTGAAGATTGTGTATTGTTTGAGTTATTTAAAGAGGGGTGGCTGAATCAGTTAAGTGTTTCAGCTGACTCTTGGTTTCAGCTGAGGTTATGATCTCACAGTTTGTGAGTTTGAGCCCCACATCAGGCTCTGTGCTGACAAAAGAGCCTGTTTGGGATTCTCTCTCTCCCTCTCTCTCTGCCCATCACCCTGTTTGCTCTCTCTCTCTCTCTCTCTCTCTCTAAATAAATAAACATTAAACAAGAAGTTATTTAAAGATTTTTTCACAGTGGAAAAAAAATTAACATTAGAGACAACACTGGCCAGACCTAACTGTTTTAAAAGCTGCCACTGTGGATAATAGGTTATAATTTGTAATTTGAAATGCATAATGCATGGGATAATAGTAAATATATATTCTGATTTTACGTGCTTAAAGATTTTTACTTTAAACTAATTGTTGATGTGCAGAAGTTGCAAAAATAGCACAGTGAGTTTCTGTGTACCCTTCAGCAAGTTTCTTCCAATGATAACATTTCCTATCACCACATTCATTGCCCAAACCAGGAGACTGGCATTTGTGCAATACTATTGGTTATGCCACAGGCATTGTTTCGATGTCACCAATTTTCAAATGAAACTTCACTTTGGTGTATAAATCTCAATTTTTATCGTATGTGTGGATTTGTGTAACCACTACTTAATCAGGATATTAACCTCTTCTGTCACCACAAAGAAGCACCATCATGCCACCCCTGTATAAACCTATACAAGAGCACTCTCCCCAACCCAAACCCTTGCTGACCAATGATCTATTCTCTATCACTAAAATTGTACTTCAAGACTGTTATATAAATGGAATCATGTAGTGTGCAACCTTCTGCAAGTGGCTTGTTTCACTCGGTAAAATGTCTTGAGATACAACCAAGCTGTGGGTCTCAGGAGTTTATTTCTTTCAGTGCTAAGTTCTGTTCCATTGTATGAATATATGACAGTTTGCTTCACCCAATGAAGGACATTTGGCTTCTAGTTTTGGGCTATTACAAATGAAACTGCAAAAAACACTCATGTGCAGGTTTTGTGTGGACATAAATTTTCATTTCTCTAGAGTAAATACTCAAGAGGGTGATTGCTAGGTTGTATGTTAGCTTTACAAGAAAGCATCAAGCATTTTTCTTATTAAACTACATGTGTAGCTTTTTAAGAGTCTGCCAAATAAGTGTACTATTTTACATTCCCACCAGCGAGGTATGAGAGTCACACATCCACACCAGCACAGCCATATAATCTACACCTTGTGGTATCTCGTTGTGTCTTTAATTTGTATTTCTAGAATGGTCAATGATGTGGAACATATTTTCATGTGCCTAGTTTTCAACTATATATCCTCCATGGTAAAGAGTCTTTTCAGGTGTTTTCTTTTCTTTCTCTACACCCGCCCCCCCCCCCCCCCCGGGCTGCCCTACATTTTCTTACTGTTGAATTTCTTTATGCATTCTGGATTGAAGTACTTTGTCAGATATGTGATTTACAAATCTTTTCTCCCACTTTGCAGCTAGCATTTTATTCCTCTTAAAAGTTGTCTGCAGAGCAAAATGTTGTCAATTCTCAGCTTTTTCTACCAAATATATTAAACTCTAACATAGATGCTTGACTTAGAAAATGTGTATTTTAATTCATTGAATTAGTGTGTTTGTATGTGTGTGTATATCATTTTTAGAAAAAATAATAAGGGAATATAGATAACTTAGAAGAAACTAAAAGAGATTCTTAGGATTTTTAAAATCTTTTGCAAAGTTATTATTTTATACAGCATGCTTTCAAGGGAACTGAAGCATATTTCTGCATACTTTGTAGCAGTATCTTTGATGTATGCATGTGGCATTTTGCCCTTTAATTACTGACTTTTTCAGCTAACTGATTTTAAGTATTAAAAACGTTTAAACCAATTTTTCTCTAAAAGAAAAGGCAATTTTCTTTGGAGAAATTATTTTAAGATACTGCACCATATAACTAATTATAACACAAATCAGCACTGTTTATACAGTGTCATCCAACAGAGAAGTGTTTTGGAGGACTGAATGAACAATATAAAAAGCTGTCCTTAAAGGGAACATTATCAAACACGTTTTACCTTGAGCCAGGCTTCTTTAATACAGAATATGTAAATAAACTAACTTTACCTGAAAACCTCAAATTTTGTGAGGTAGTGTTATCTTTAAAGGGGACAACCAAACAATAAAGCCAAAAAAGTTATTAAAGGAAAGATTTAGCATGTGGTTGATTACGGCATGTCCTAATTACAGAAGCAGGACATTTCAAGAGCAATCAATAGATTCAGAATAATGAAATCATTGTGCCTATCTTCACAGTAAGGATTAAATGAGAACAGAATTTCCTCATTTTGTATGCAATCATTTAAGTTTTTAAAGTAAAAAAAAAAACCTGCAAGAGTGACGTAAAAATAACACATAATTGCATTGTTGACAGTTAATGGGAATTATTTGAATGTGGTTTACAGCTGATGTTTTCTTCTCTTAACACTGTATCATTTTAGAGACAGAAAGGACCCCAGAGATCTTCTAAATCAAACCAAGAGTAGAAACGTTTCATTTACACGAGGATCGAAGACTTATGTCATATTAAAACGATTCGTGAATCCGTAGTAAGGGAAGTGGTACAACACTGGGGTTATCAGCACAGCACACGGGCAAATCAGTTAATTTCTGTGTGCCTCAGTTTAGTCATCTGTAAAAAGGGCAATATCTATTAGCAATATCTATTTTCTTAGGTACGTTGTGAGGATTACATATGTTAGCATACGTAAAACATTTAGAAAAGTGTCTGACATGAAGAAGTGCTACACAACAATTAGTGGCTATAATTATGATTTCGAATCATCATATAATGCGGCACATTAGCCAGAAGATCTCACGGACCTCTTAAAAACCGTTTGCAGAGCAAACCTGTCTTCCATGTCAGTTCCATGGAGGGACATAATATCCATGGAAGGATCATAATATCGTTGGAATCTGTTGCATTAAATTGCTTTCACAGAGAATGATTTTGAGGATCGAAAAAGCATTTTTCCAGGGTCAGGTTAAAAAAAAATTTAGGAGCAGCCCTTTATATATAATTTTGCTTCTAAATCTTACCCAACATTCATGCAGTAACAAGGGCTAGAATAGAACAAGGCAAGGTTGGGGATGCAGGAATGCACCACTAATCGTCTTCAGAGACTGTGGACTGATGGCTGACACCTGCCTTCAGGCAACTGTGTGATTTTGCTAAGTGACTTACCCATACTGTGCCTCAGTGTTCACATCTTTACACCTGAAACAGTAAGGGAGCGAGGCAGCACAGATCAGAATAAGAACTGGGATCCAGCTTTGCTACTAGGAGGATATAGATGTCTCTGGAATTAGCAGTTTCTATACCTCTACAAATAATAATAATAATAATAATAATAATAATAACAACAACACATGTATCTAAGTTTATGGGGCAATAAATTTATATAATTGGGAGCTCTCTTTATAGGCATGCAACAGAAAAACCAATGAATGGACAGATGGCCACGGACACACAGGGCGAGGAGAGGGAGACAGCAAGATAAGAATGGAGCAGGACTAGGTATCCCAACTAAAAGGTCCCTCAAACGTCACTGACATTTCCTAATATCAGAAGGAAGATTATGGAAATGCAGAATTACCTAAAGTAGTTTGAGTGGCAGAGTACTCACAAATTTTAGCCTTAAAAGATTTTGGATAAAGCGTACAAGCTTGGGACATAAAGAAAGGGATGCTTACCATCCTTCCCGGCAGCCTGCATTCCCCGTTTCCATGATCTGTCTCACCTTCCCTGGCACCACTTGGACTGCTTACCTATGCAGGTCCTTCCTGGGCCCGGGACCTGTGCAGCCACAGGGAAACCCCTGCTTCTAAACCTTCCACACTTGTTTTAATGCTCTCCTGTCATTGTCTTGAAATTCTTCACCACTTTCAAAAAGACAAACAACATTTTCATTTTGCACTGGTCTCTGCAAATTATGTAGCTCCCTCAGTCACTAGGAGTATGAGCTGCTAGATGGAGTTGAAACTTTTCAGCTATTTTGACAGGGATCCATTGCACCAATTGATGCAAATATAGTAATGAAAAAAATCCCTTTTTTTTGTTTTGTTTTGTTTTGTTTTTTAGCTGGCCTGTGGTTTTTAATTTGGAGACTCTAAGTAAATTTACTGAATTTACGATCAGCATTGTAGCCTTGTGCTAACATTTTATACAACCTCAAATACAAAACATAAAGTATGACAAACAAATAGCTTTTTTTTTTCTTTTTTTCTGGCATCTACGCCATGCAAGTTCTCTACCAGCAACGTCAACTGAAATCCCTTAAGATGCCACATCTCTTAATAACTTACTTGTAACACATGCCGAATTGGGGCTGGGTGGTGCCACCACTTATTTCCCCAGTGCATGCTGTGCTGCTGGGATTTCTTTCCCAGGTCGCTCATGTGATCTCAAGAAAACACATGTTGCAAGTTGTGTACCCTTTAGTTTAATTCAGCCCAGATTGTGGGGGATGAAATGTATCCTCAATGAGACTAAATTTTTCACAAATAAATCCTTCAGATTTTAAATCCTAGCTATAAACCTTAAAGTCAAAAACAGCAACCTGAGACAAAAGGGGGAAAAAAAGGAAAATGAAACATCGCACATGGAACCTGTAGCCTTGCAGAAGCCACTGGGGGGTCCGCCTGCGTCTTGATTTTGCCATCTGTACATCGGAAATGTCTCTAATCTTTGACAGGATTGTCATAAAAGTTAAGGAAAAATCAATAAAATACTTGGTCCTTGGTGGTATATCAGTAAAACAAATATATATGTATATACACATATATATATATATTACTTTTTACTGTCATATCAAAAACAGCTGAATATGGTGTTCACTAACCCAATTTATTTAGTGATCCCAAATCATTCTACACCCCAAAATGCCTAGTAGATACGACAGAAAGGGTGTTGAGAAAATAGTTAACACAAATAGGTACAGAAACAGATTCACAAAAATGACACTTCTGAAGTACAGACAGGAAAATACACACATATTAGAAGGCCATGACAAACATACTTTTGAAAGATATTCTTCAAAATATCAAAGATACTTTTCAAATTTTTTTATTTATCCATACCTAAAATACTCATTTTATCTTGAAAGCAGATTATTACCCTTAGTTCAAAATTATTTTGTTTTTAAATAATTTTGCATTTTCCATGTTTTTTTTCTAGTATCATTTAATGACAAGATAATCTGATCCCATTAACATTTCCCTCCCTTTGTGAGTAAATTGTCTTAATTTTTTTTCTTCAATACTTCACTCTATGTAGCCTCCCTTTATAGAACTCTATGTGTAGATTTGTCTACATTCATTCTATTTGTTCATTTGGTCCTTTGACTCTGAATACATTTTGCCTTACTTTGGCTCTGTAGCATTTTCTTATATTGTTTCCTTGATTATTTTCCTCCTCTTATTTTTGCTTTCATTACTTTTTTTTTGGAAATCCCATGACTAGGGTTTTATAATTTTTCAGAGTTCTTCAACTTCATTTTTACCATATTTATCTTTTTTCCTGTATTTTTGACCATCAGAAGACTTTTTTAAAAAAATTATTTAATGTTTATTTTATTTTTGAGCGCATGAGAGACAGAGCATGAGCAGGGGAGGGGCAGAGAGAGAGGGAGACACAGAATCCGAAGTGGACTCCAGACTCAGAGCTGTCAGCACGGAGCCCGTCGCAGGGTTGGAACCCACGAACCGCGAAATCATGACCTGAGCTGACGTCAGATGCTTAACCAACGGAGCCACCCAGGTGGCCCCAGAAGACCTTTTTCATCTCTAATTGCTTCTTGTTCTTATTTGTCTACTCTTGTTTTATGGCTTGAATATATTCCTCTTAAGATATTGATCAGAGCATGTGTAGATTTTCTATGTTTTTTTTTTTTTTTTTTTCCCCTGTTGTCCTCTGTGCTAGTCTCCATTGTTTCCTTTGTTCTCTGGATTTTCTTCAAATGGGTATTGCTCCGCGGATGTCCTTTTGTATTCTCTGGGACAGCCCTGGCTGATTAGACTAGTGCTGCGGATTCTCTGCTCTATATAGTCCAGACCATTTCCACAAGCCAGCCCCTCTCCCGTGGGAGGGTGGGCTGCAAGCAGAATGGGTCCCGGGCAGCAACTGGTGGCTGTTGAGTGTCACTACAGATCACAAGGCCCGAGAAGAGCTAGGGCCTCTTCGAAATGCTAGGAGGAGGCAAAGCAACTGGAGAAGTCTAAGCTATTTCTGGAAAGGTTAAATATTTTGATATTTTTATTGCTGTTCAGCCCCTTTTTCGGGCCCCAGGGGTTAAATGCCAGGTGATCAGTGCTCTCAGTGTGGAGCAAAGGCGTAGTCAGTATGAAGAAATGGGGTTAGAACGGAGCCACAGGCAGCTTCTCAGGCAGTGTCCCCGGTCTGTGTTCAAGCACTCACCCCACCTCTTCACAGCAGCCAGTGTTGCTGCCGGGGACTTTGTAAATCAGTGCTATAAAAACACTCCCAACTCAGGCCACAGGGATCTTTCCCCTACTGCAGAGCTTCTTCAGCTCTCTTTTATAGATAATATTCTCCCTCACACTTCTTATTTTGCAGAAGCCTAGGAAATGCCTCTGACCACCAATGAGCCCATCAGTCCCACACCTGCTCAACGCAAGCAAAGTTTCCTCGCTGTTGCAAGTTAGTACCTAGTCAGGCATCTCATTGCAAACTGGTGATTGGAGTGTGACAATACCTGGGCTTATTTTCTCTGGTTAAACAGAAGCCTGTAAATGTTTGCCTGATATTCATTACATGCAAAACCTATAAATTGACACTATCTCACTATTATTTGACATTTACTGACCTACTATAAAATACACACGCAACTGAAAAATTGATATGTGATGTATAGGATGATAGCGGTTGAGAGGTTGAGAAAATAATGTTCAAGGTAGATTTCTTGAAAAGAGGAGAGATTTTAATTGCATCTGGAAGGATAGGTTTATCAGACAGACAAGCTAATGTTGAGGTAAAGGAAGGGAGAGGAAATGATATTTGCCAAAGTGGTAAGGTATGAAGTATTATAAAATATTATGGAAGTGGTAATAATATACCAAAATTTTAAGTTTCATCCTTAGTATTTGGTAAAAATCTGTCGTACAATGTTGGCTTCAAGCTTTGGACAAAGAGACTGTCAAATATCTACATCAGTGTCAATTCTGTCATACCTGACGTTGCACGTGATTGGCAATGGTAGGATTGCATTTTAAACTCATAATAATCAGGCCAAATACATCAGTAATACCATTTAGGCAACGCTATTAGGTGTAATGTTAATATCTAGAGTCATATTCAAAAATTTATTAGCATTGTAGATACAATTAGGAGTACAATTTCTTAAAAATATTTTGACCAAAATGATATCAGTTGAAATAAAAATGTGTGTTTATCATTGCAAAAATCAATGTTCCAACAATGAAGACTGTTAATTAACTACAAATGTAGTTAAACAGACACACAGATTGGTGAATACTATAAATACCAGAAGTTACTCCCAATGCAATACATTTTGGAAGAAAAATGTATCCTCTTTGAGTTAAATATATTCAAATAATTTTAAATTAAAGCAAAGATTGATGGATACTACACTGTATCAAAATTCTAGTCTCTATACAAGTGTTTATTGTTCTAAAATTTATAACATTAAACATAACCTTTAAATGTTTGGTCATGTAATACCATTGACCCCAAGAATTTTTAAGGAAAAAATTCTATTTGAGAACTGAAGATTTCTTCTATCTTGAGAGGATGAATCAACACTGTATCAACATTATCACCTAACAATTTCACAAGAACTCCGTGGCATGTGTGATATCCAAGAGAAATCATATTTTATCCAGTTATAAAGCATGCAGAATATGTAAAGGCTATGCGAAAGCTTTAGAAAATGGATGCATTAATTAGAGAGTGAGAAAGAAAAAGAAAGAAGTGGTTAGCATAAGAATGTTTTACAAAATAATCCAAAATGTGTGGGAACACTCCAATTGCAATTAAAGTTTATTTCTTACTCCTGTACTGATTCACAGAGGGTGTTCTTAGCAGATGGCTCGCCTCCATATGGTGGTTCAGCTGCCCAGATTTTCCATATTTTGGCTTCCCTGTTTCCCTAGAGACATGTCATTACCTGCCTCTAGCCAGGGAAATGAGAAGGAGAGCATGGTTAGGGGTGAGGAGATACACTTATTTCTTAAATGCTTGACCTGGAACTGATATACATCACTCCTGATACATTTTCCCTACTGTGCAGAAAATAGTGATATTTTAAAATACAATACCTCTTTATAGCAAATGTCAAGTATCTGTACATATATAGAAAAGAAGACTTTTTTTTTTAGCCTTACAGCTTGGTGGTCTTAATGGTGTTTTGGACTGTTTCTTTGTGTCCTTCCCAAAATTCATACGCTGAAATCCTAACCCCCAATGAGATGATATTAAGAAGTTGGGCTTTGGGAGGTAATTAGGTTTTTAGGAGATATCATGAGGTAGAGCCCCATGATGTAATAAGTATTCTTACAGGAAGAGAAATAGACTAGAACTTTCTATCTCCATCATTTAAGGATACAATGGTAAGACAGCAGTCTGCAAACCAGGAACCGGGGCTTTCACCAGGAACATAATTGGCTAGTAACCTGATCTTGCACTTTCTAGACTCCAGAACTGTGAGAAATACATTTCTGTTGTTTAAACAACCTAGCCTGTAGTATTTTGTTACAGCAGCCTGAGCTAAGGCAGAAACTAGTATTGAGAAGGGAGCTGCTGCTGTAACAAATACTATAAATGTGGAAGCAGGTTTGGAACTGGATAATGGGTAGAAGCTTGTAAGAGTTTTGAAGAACATGCTTGACAGAAATCACTGATACTGCTGTAAAGGGGATTTAAAAGGGATTTCTGGTGAGGACTCAGAGGAAAAAAAAAAAAAGAGAAGAGCTGTAAAAAGAGTAATACATAATATAATAATCACATACAGAACATTGGTAGAAATAAAAATGGTAAAGGCCATTCTGATGAGGTCTCAGACAGAATTGGGGAAAAATATGGGACAATGGAATAAAGATGATCTTTGTTCGAAAGTAGCAAAAACTTGGCTGAATTGTGTTTGTGTCGTAGGGTTTGGTGAAAGGTAGAACTTGTGAGCTAAGGAATTAGACACATTTTTTGTTTGCTTTATTGTACTTTGTTTTATTGTATTTTATACAAATTGAAGGTCTGTGGCAACCCCGTGTTGAGCAAATCTATGGGCACCACTTTTCCAACAGCATTTGCTCACTTTGTGTCTCTGTTCACATTTTGGTAATTCTCACAACATTTCAACTTTTTCATTATTACTTTTTTAAATTTTTTTAATGTTTATTTATTTTTGACAGAGAGAGAGACAGAGACAGAGCATGAGTGGGGGAGGGGCAGAGAGAGCGAGAGACACAGAATCTGAAACAGGCTCCAGGCTCTGAGCTGTCAGCACAGAGTCCAACACGGGGCTCAAACTCACAGACCACGAGATCATGACCTGAGCTGAAGTCGGACGCTCAACTGACTGAGCCACCCAGGCGCCCCTATTATTATTATATTTGTTATGGTGAACGATGATCAGTGATCTTTGATGTTACTATTGTTAATTGTTTTGGGTCATCATGATCCATGCCCATATAAGACAGTGAACTTCATCAATAAACGTTGTGTGTGTTCTGACTGCTCTGTTGACCACCCATTTCCCCATTTCTCTCCTTCTCCTAGACCTCCCTCTTCTCTGAGACACACAATATTGAATAGGCCAATTAAGAACCCTACAATGGCCTCTAAGTATACAAGTGATAGGAAGAGTCGCACATCTTTCACTTTAAATCAAAAGCCAGAAATGATTAATCTTAGTGAAGAAGTCATGTTGAAAGCTGAGATAGGCCACAGGCTTCTTCAACCAGTTAGCCACGTTGCAAATGCAAAGGGAAAGTTCTTGAAGGAAATTATAAGTGCTGCTCTAGTAAACGCATGAATGAGAATGAAGCAAAACAGTCTTCCTGCTGATCTGGAGAAAGTTTTAGTGGTTTGGAGAGGTGGTCAGAAGAGCCACAACAGTCCCTTAAGCCAAAACCTAATCCACAGCAAGGCCCTAACTCTAATTCTGTGAGGCTGACAGGTGATGGAGCCGCAGAAGGAAAGTTTGAAACCACCAGAGTTTGATTCATGAGGTTTAAGGAAGGAAGCCATCACACGGTGAAGCAGAAAGTGCAATGTAGAAGCTGCAGCAAGTTACCCAGAAGATGCAGCTAAGATCATTACTGAAGGTGGCTACACTAAATGACACATTTTCAGTGTAGATAAAACAGTCTTATATTGGAAAAAGATGCCATCTAGATTTTCACAGTTAGAGAAGAGAAATCAATGTATGGCTTCAAAGTCAAAGGACAGGCAGACTCTTTCGTTAGGGGTGAAAGCAGCTGGTGACTTTAAGTTGAAGCCCATGCTCATTGGCCATTCTGACAATCCTAGGGCTTTTCAGAATGATGCTAAATCTACTCTGCCTATGCTGTATAAATGGAATAACACGGCTTGGATGATTTCACATCTGTTTACAACATGCTTTACTGAATATTTTAGGCCCACTGTTGAGACCTACTGCTCAGAAAAAAAGGCTTCTTTCATATTATTGCTCATTGACAATGCGCATGGTCACCCAAGAGCTCTCATGGAGATGCACAATGAAATTACTATTATTTTCATGCCTGCTAACACGATATTTATCCTGCAGCCTCTGGATCAAGGAGTGATTTTGACTTTCAAGTCTTATTATTAAAAAAATACATTTCATAAGGCTATAGCTAGGGCCTTTGGAAGTAATTAGGTTTAGATGTGGTCAAGAAAATGAAGCCTCCATGACAGAATCCGTGTCCTTATAAGAAGAGAAAGGGCCTGTAGTCTGCCATGTGAGAATCAAATGAGAGGACAGCTACGTGGGAACCAGGA
This sequence comes from Acinonyx jubatus, assembly GCF_027475565.1. Lineage (NCBI taxonomy): Eukaryota > Metazoa > Chordata > Mammalia > Carnivora > Felidae > Acinonyx > Acinonyx jubatus. The sequence goes on along the minus strand of NC_069386.1, from coordinate 127,677,945 downwards.
AAGGGTTCTCGTCAGGGACTGAAGCAGCAGGCACCTTGATCTTAGACTTCTAGTCTCCAGAGCTGTGAGAAATACATTTCTGTGTTTAAGCCACCCCATCTGTGTCATGTGTTATGGCAATATAGATTGACTGAGGCAAATGATGAATTTAACTCTCCTTCTGCTTTATTTACTTGCTGAGAGATAAGCACCTATTGGATCTCCTGGAGCTAACAAGAGAGTGAAACAGATTGAATGAGTATTCTATAATAGAAAATCTATACAAAAAAAACATCTTGGGGGCAGCTGGGTGGCTCAGTTCATTAGTGTCCAACTCTTGGTTTCAGCTCAGGTCATGATCTCATGGTTCCGTGGGACTGAGTCCTACGTCAGGCTCCACAATGACAGTGCAGAGGCTTCCTGGGGGTTCTCTCCCTCTCTCTCTCTGCCCCTTCCCTGCTTGTTCTCTCTCTCTCTCAAAATAAATAAGTAAATATAATGTGTGTGTGTGTGTATATATACATGTAATTGTTATTGGCTATAAGTGATTTAGTGATCACTAGTATGCAAAGTTATATGTAGATCTTTCACAGTTGATTTTTTTAACAAAATAATTACAGAACACCTTTTATGAAACAGAATTAATGACCATGACTACAAAGATGGGTGATTGCTTTCAACATTTTTTTTTTATCCTATAGCTGAAGAACTCTGTGACATTCAGGAAAGATTAGATCACACCCATTTTATTCTCACATAAATGTTTTTAAAAGAAGGAAGAGCATTTTTGTTTTTCGTTGAGGAGGATTCTTGAACAAAAGAAAGGATTAAAATTATACATTGTAAATTGTTTTCCCACTCTTGATATTGTTCAAAACTAATGGTTATTTGAATATAAAGCAGTTCCTTTCAAGTAACCGGAACTGATGTGATCCAGAGTGTAAGTATATCTTCCTTGACTTCTCTGTAAAGTTGCTGCTATCAATCTGTTACAAAGATATTGTAGGAAGCGTGCATAATATGAATGCAGAGGCACATGAACATTGTTTTATTACCTTAAAACCAACTACTTCTGAGCCCATATATCAGGACAATTTTTCTTACAACTTCTGTATGAATCAGTGGAACTCATAAAAATATTATAAATTAAAACAAGACAAACAAGATGTTGAATGGAGACAATCATATTAGGTACATACTTGAAAAATATTAAAAAGCTTTTTGTCACCTAGTATGTGAAGCTTCACTTTGGGGATCACATCAATAAAAGTCCCGAACATCATGAATCATATTTTCCAGTCTAGCATATGAATGAGTGATAAATCTATACCCCAATAGGTCATCTTGGAGAGAAAGGTAAAATAATGACTAGGCCACAACCTTAAGTACCAAGGTAGGGAAGTCAAAACAAACATTTTAGTGTTGCTCCATCTCAAAGGAAAACAAATGTCATTTGAACATTGCACATGTGTAGTCCAGTAACTACAGGAATAATCCAGCAGCTGACACTGTGTTCAGAAATAATTGTTCTTGTAGGATAATGTGAAATTAAAAAAAATTGTCTACTAATTTTTGGATAAAGCTGCTATAATTAATTTTGATACAATTTCAGGTTTATTTTGGTAAACTAGAAATTAATTCTATCCATTATGGTAGGATTGGGCTTCTTCTGAAAGCCCGAATATGGATGTTAGCATCTACGTTTTCATATTTAGTGAAAATGCATATTGGTTACAACTCTCTTTACCAAGGAGGACCTGTTTATAGGAAGAAAGAAGAAGGAGATATTAAAAAAGCAGTCTAAAGTCATAACATAGAGGACTTTGTGGATCATGCAAAGAGTTTAGAATTCATCTTCTGTATAATAGTGAACACAAATGAAGAGTTCAAATGTAGAAGAGCAGATACATATTTGGAAAATTCCCTATATATAGTCACTCTTTTGATAGTAAGAAACATTGGGTTTTACTAGTGCTGCTTAGAATTTGAGTCCTTTCATAAAGACATCAGATTCTAGGGTTTTGGTCAAAATTCTCTGGCAGGATGCAATAAACTGAAACACTTTATGTTAGGGCTCAAAAATATTTTGCGTGCTTGCCTTCTAAATTCATGACTTTAGATCGTCCTGTATTTTCCTAATCAATGCCATTGAACAACTACAGTTGAACTAGATATGGAAAGGCAGGAATGGATTCAGGAAAGTGTTTCCCTTACAAGATTTATGTTTTAAAATATGCAAAGGGGTTTTAGCTGAAAGAGAAATACATCACATATAGTAGTTTCTCACATGCTCATCAAAAACACCACTTATTAAAAGATAATATCAATTTTGGGGTGTTTAGAATTACACAGTTGAGAAGATAACCTTATGACTCTGAATTCAAGGATTTCTGTAATGAAAATGCATATGGTATTAGAAGCAGAAAAAAAAGGAAAAAAGGTGGAGGGTAGAAGAAAGTGACACCCTGCAGCAAAGATGAAAAGAAGCAACTTAGCGATTAATCATGTCTCAAGAACTTATTTTTTTAAGTTTATTAATTTTTATTTTGAGAAAGACAGAGACAACATGAGTGGGGGAGTGGCAGAGAAACAGAGAGAGAGAGAGAGAGAGGGAATCCCAAGCAGGCTCCCTGCTGGCAGCTCAGAACCCAGCAAGGGGCTTGAACTCAAGAAACCAGGAGATCATGACCTGAGCTGAAACCAAGAGTCCAATTTAACTAGCTGAGTCACCCAGGCGCCCCTCTCCAGAACTTATTTTAATTCCCTAATATTTTATCTAACATGCCTCCAAGTCTCCCCAAGGCCTCACAAAATTTTCTGACATCACTCTTTTTTCATGAAGGTGTGCTTCTGGGTTTTGTCATTTGCCAAGCCAGTCAGCATTCACACCTCCATCCATTTTCTTGGTTGTGGGGTATCTCAGAGAGTGATGGGCACTCCCACTGCCTCTAATTGGATGGATTTACTACCTACCATGCCAATAGTTAGAAATTAAATTGTTTTCTGTAAGGATTTTCTGCATCTTTAGAATGATTAGTCTATTTGTCTGCTCTTTTCTTGTAATTTTGGTGTATATACAGGCAAAATGGGGAATATTCTCCCCAAATCTGGTATTTCCTCAAATATAAGCATAAAGCCTCAGTCTCATAAAGTATCAGAACTAAATGGTAGTCATGGATAGAACTGTTTAAACAAAACACGGTGACTAGTAAAACCACTTTATGCTTTTTAATTAGTCTACCTCGGCGCCAGTTGGAATTTAAGGTATGGCTTCAGATATTACTCGAAAACACTAATAATAATATCCCCAAACTTAACACACTTTACCATCCAAAAATATATGATACTCACATGTAACTTATAAAATAGTTTTCATAATATTAAATAAAACTTAATATGATCTAATATACACTATTTGCCAATCTGATAAGAACTAAAAATAGAAAAATAGAACTAGTGATTATTCATGTTAGACCCCAAATACAAGTTTAAACAGTCTTTGTAATTTTGAGATTTAAATGAACTATTTATAATACAATCCTGCAGAAAATAGTCCATGTCTCTGAATCGAGATACCAGAGCAGACTTATGGTTGCCAAAAAATGACAGTTTTGAACATTCCACATGTCTGAATGATGGCTTCATCCGACTTCACAACATCTGCTTTTGGTAAAGGTCTCGTAGTCTTGTAGCACATTGCAGATATTTCAGGGAAGAGAGAGAATTCTTTGTCAAAACAGAATTATCTGGAATTTTGCTGTAAATTATGTTTAGGAGCCCAACCCTTTTGTGTATATAGTTATTAAGAGATTAATTATTAACTCAAAAATAATATTCTTCTATGTGCTGGCCTCCAAAATCCCTGATCTTAGCGGACTCATAGGTTAAGTGTGGCATTTCACAAGTAAACAGATAATTGGAATACTATGCTGCAATAGATAAGATAGAGCAATACACAAGATATCATGGAAGCAGAGAAAGAGAGTTCCCAGTCTAGATTTGGAGGCTTAATGCATAGTCAAAAAAGTAATCTAAAATCAAGGAGCATAAACAGAAATGGACTCAAAGAAACCAAGCAATGGGCCTTTGGCAGCATCTAGTTCAGCCACATTTTGTATGCAAGAACACTGATGTGTAGAAAGATAACACGTCAAGTAATCTAATATAGAGACTGATGAAGCTCAGAACTTTAATACCAACTTAGTTTTCCTTGTACCTCAGTGTACTTAGCAGTCAGTTACCTGAAGTTGTTCTGCCCAGGCCTAATTTCTGGACAGGTGACTCCATATTGTGTTGATGACTGGTCCAATCATCATGGATCAGGTGAGTGTGGAATAATGTCGTAGAAAACAGCTAGAGCCCGTTTTGCAGTTGGTAGGTGTACTTAGAAAGATAATCGAATGAACAATAGCATTGTCTCAGCCATGGAAAGGATTCTGTTACCATATTTGCCTTGAGAACTTTTAGTCACCAAGTCAGAAATGTCTCTGTCATATACCAAGAGGGCAGAAGTCGAGAGGACTTGTAGGCAGGATTGTAGGACTTGACCAAAGAGGGATAGAAACCCTTGATGGAAGACTTTTACCACAGGGCAAAAAACTGTTCAGGGCAGTAAATTACTCCATGGGTTGCAGAGAAGGAAGGTTTTGCAGAAGCACATGGTGATGTGTCAAAGGAAAATTCAAGTCTCACTTTATGAAATTTGCCTCATATTTCATGGCAGAGGGGACCACAAACAGGGAAGAAAGAAAGAGAGAGAGGGAAGAAGGAAAGAAGGAAAGAAGGAAGGAAGGAAGGAAGGAAGGAAGGAAAGAAGGAAGGAAAAGAGAGAGAGAGAAGAGAAAGAAATACCAGAATGGCATTGTAAGGCTCTAATATAATAGATCTCTGAAGTGGTAAAGTGGTAGAGACAGATGATTAAAGCAAGTGAAAGCTTATCAGAACAAAGGTAGGTGGGGGACAGTATCAGCAATTAACCTTTGTGGCTAGGGACTCCAATTTTTCTACAGACCTCAGAGAAAGCACCTGAGATAATTTATTATCCAGACTTCTGAGATTATTATGTATCATATTGAGAGCATATTCTGGCTGAATGAAGGTTATATAAGAATTCATGAAGTGCTACTTCATTTGTAAATGAAATATTGATGAGTATATATAACAAAAAAGTAGATGCCATTTCTTGCAATAATTACCAGGAAAAACAAGCAACATAAATACCTTTGTATATTTTGCTGTTCTTTGCATGAGAAGATAACGCTATAGACATACTGCAAGATTCATGCTTGGAGTAACTTTTCTGAAAAAAAAAAAAAGGAATGAAATGAAGGTACTCTTGAACAAAATTAGTAAGTAATCCACAAAGCCTGTTTTTTTTCTTGACTTTATTATTAGCATGTCATAATCTCAGCTACTGAGTGGTATTTCTAAAGAGAATATATTTCAGGTTGTAAACTTTACTATTTATTTCGAATAACATTACATAAACCTGATAATGATTTCAGGACTGATTATAGGACTCCATTTGCAAACTTGACTAGGTCTGTCATTTTATTAACAATGTCACTATTCCTTCACGTGATTACTATCTTATCTTATCTATATTATATTATATTATATTATATTATATTATTATATTATATTACATTATATTATATTATATCAGTGTTACAAATAAAAATGGACAATTATTTAATATAATAATTTAAAGAAAAACAAACTATGGAGGTCTCATGAAAATGAAGACCATTTGGAGCATTAAAGCTTCCATAATCGTGGGAAAACTGGACAGTTATATGCAAAAGAATAGAACTAGACCACTGTCTTACACTGTACAAAAAAACTAAAAAACTAAACTTAAAGTGGAATAAAGACTCAAATGTGAAACCTGAAACCATAAATCCCCAGAAGAAAACAAGGTAGTAATTTCTTTGACATCAGGCATAGAAATGCTTTTTCTAGATATGTCTCACCAGGCAAAGGAAACAAAGCAACATTAAGTTATTGGGACTACATGAAAATAAAAAGCTTTTGCACAATGAAGGAAACCATCAACAAAATGGCAAGGCAACCAACTTACTGAATGGGAGAAGATACATGAAAACGATGTCTTTGATGAGCGGTTAATATCCAAAACATATACAGAATATATATGACTCAACATCAAAGAAACAAATAACCCAATTAAAAAATGGGCAGAGGACCTAAATAGACATTTTCCAAAGAAGGCATAGAGATGGCCAACAGACACATGACAAGATGCCCAGCATCACTCATCATCAGGGAAATGCAAATCAAAACTACATTGAGATGTCACCTCCTATCTGTCAGAATGGCTAAAATAAAAAAGACAAGAAATAACAAGTGTTGGCAAGGATGTGGAGAAAAAGGAACCTTCGTGCACTGTTGGCAGAAATGCAAATTGGTGTGGCCATGTGGGAAATAGTATGAAAGTTCCTCAAAAAATTAAAAATATAATTATCATTTAATACAATAATTCTACTACTGGGTATTTTCTGAAAGAAAGTGAAAACACTAATTTGAAAAGATATATGCACCCCAATGATTACTACAGCATTATTTACAATAGCCAATATATAGAAGTAACCCAAGTGTTATCCATAGATGAATAAAGAAATGTGTAATGGGTGTATATATATATATATATATATATATATATATATATATATATATAATGGATATATAATGTGGTATATCTATATATCTAATATAGATATATAATGTGAGGTATCTATATAAAGATATGTAATGTGAGATATATATAATGTGATATATATCACAATATGATGTGATATAAATTATGTGATATATATCACATTATATACATATGTGGTATTATATACATATACATTATATACATTATATACATATAATGTGGTGTGTGTGTGTGTGTATGTGTGTGTGTATATATATATATATATATATATACATATATACATATATATTTATAATTACTCAGCCATAGAAAAGAATGAGATCTTGCCATTTACAACAACATGAGTGGACCTAAAATGTATGATGCTAAATGAAATAAGCCAGACAGAAAAAGACAAATACCATATGAGTTTACTCATATGTGGACTTTAAGAAACAAAATAAATGAAGAAAAAAGACAAAAAAAAACAGACTCTTAAATAGAAAACAGACTGATGTCTGCCAGAGGGGAGGTGGGTAGGGGTGATGGGTGAAATAGAGAAAGAGAATTAAGAGTACACTTATCCTGATGAGCACTGAGTGTGTAGGGAATTGTTGGATCCTTATATTATACACTTGAAACTAACACAGCACTATGTTAATTATACTTCAATAAAGTTCCCATAATTGATCATTATGGTTCAGTGCTTATGAACTCTGAAGTCAGCTTCCCTTTGTGCAAAACCTGTGGCATCTCTTCACAGTTCTGAGGATTTAGGCAGAAATTTCATCATATAATTTTTCAGTTTATTTTGCTATAAATAGAGCAAAATACAATGACCTACTTTGTGTGCTGATTAAATGAGATTTTTTTTTAAAGTACCTAGCAAAATACTGCTCATAGAAGAAAAAAAAAAAAACAACAAGAAATCTTAGCTATCAATATTCTAAGATTAAATGTTAGGAGATAGGAGTTTCTAAATCCTAGCTTAATATTTACTAACCAGGAAATTCCACACATAGGATTGCTTTGAGTTTCAAAGGTAATCTATAAATTCTTCGATGAAGTGTAGTTACTTTGAAATAATTCTGGGCTCACAGATTGTAAGAAATAAACTTTTAAATAACGTCACCTGAATATCCAAATTAAAGAGGTGAAATGCCATACAAGAGTTGTTTCACTAGCATATTGGGGCTGGGCAAAATATGGTCAATTGAATATACGAATAATTCAAATTTATCACGAACATACTTTATTTTTCTTCCATTCATATTGTGGAGAAAAATTTTAGTCTTCGGTTATTTCAATAAAAACAGCCAACTAAGTACCACTGAAAGACTCTTGAGTGATTTGTGATCTTACAGGGCACCTATAGGTTTCCCCCCAAAACCTGCATGCAAGAGGCATACCATTGCAACTAGAGATTTGTTATTAAATTGATGCACAGCTGAGATATAGGCAAATACATCTTAAGTAACAGAATTGTTAAGAATACTGAAGAAATCTCACTGAGTCCATTAATATATTCAGAGAAAATAACTTGTCAATCAGAAAAAAAAAAAAGAGAGAGAGAGAGATTGGTCAGGAAAGTGAGCCTTCAAGCATGATTTGCAGAGGCAAGTATCTGTAACATCAATTCAAGCACAATTCAGAGGTTCTTTAAGAAAGAAAATATTCACCAAAGTATTTATGGTGCTATTGGTAAACCATTCCAGGAGAGAGGTAGACTACCTCAAGGTAATTCTATTAACATAGGTAACACATTCCTTTCAGTGTAGGAAATTCTAATTATAATAGAATCAGCATCAGAACAGGGGCATTTAAAGGATTAGCATAAGAAGGGTCCTAAGTAAAATTTAGTTCCATTTATAGAAATTCCTATTGTTTAAATATAGATGCCTTTCATTTCAAAATTATCTGGTCCTTACACTAATTAATAAATTATGATTTGGCTTCATATTTCAGTTTTGTGAACTATTGGTTTTTGTGTCCCTGAGGAAGGAATTGCTTCTTATTGTGTAGACCTATCAAGTTTCTGACCATGAAAATCTGAGCACCAGGTCTTGCCTGAGGTAAATCCCCCAACCCCCAAGGTAGGTATGCTGGCTCCTCTGGAAACCTCCAGACCCCAACTAAGTTTCCATTATACCATTCATGTAACTCTTGTCTTTATAGAAAATATGTTCTCAGAGACTAGTTACTATTCAGTCTCTTGGTTTTAAAGCTTCTTAATAAGCTCTTATTCCAAACCTCTACCAGCAGCTCAAGACTTTTTAGCTCTTGACTCATCTATCTGCACTGGGATATCTAAAAGCGTATCTAAATTAATCAGTTTAGAAGGGATCCACCCACCAACTGCATGAATGTCGTGTCTCTCCTGTATTCTTCCCCATTATGGTAAGTGGCACCATTTCATTTAATTGTTCAGGCTTAAAAGCCAGGAGTCTTGCTTTCTTACTCACCCCTGAACAAACTATCATAGCAATTGCTGTCAATTCCTCACTTCAAAACTGATTACATTGAATCTATTCACCTCACTACCACCCCGATCAGCTGTTATCCTCATAGTCTATGAACTAGTCTAATATCTTCCACCTTCCCTTTCTCTCATAGATGGGGTGTTTGTACCCCCCTCTCCCCACGCCACATTTATATGCTGAAATTCTAACCCCCAGTGAGATGGATGTCGGGAGGTGGAAGCTTTGGTAGGTAATTGGATCATGAGGACTGAGGTCTCATGAATAGAATTAGTGCCCTTATAAGACATTAGGGAGTTTCCTTTTTCTGTACTTGAGGAGGCAACAAGAAGAGGGCCATGTACAAATCAGAAAGAGAGCTCTCACCGTAACTCAATTTGGCCGCACCGTGATCTCAGATTTTACAGCTTACAGAATGGTGAAAAGTACATTTTTGTTTGTTTGTTTGTTTGTTTGTTTAAGCAACCCAGTTTATTCTGTCTTAGCAGCCCAATCTAAGACTTGTCCCAGTGATTTTTTATACCCAGCCACCAGGGTTGTTTTTTAAAATTATGAATCCCTTCATGCAATTATCAGACATCTAAGATTAAAATCCACACACTGAGGGGCGCCTGGGTGGCAATCGGTTAAGTGTCCAACTTCAGCTCGGGTCATGATGTCATAGTTCGTGGGTTTGAGCCCCGGGTCAGGCTGTGCTGACAGCCCGGAGCCTAGAGCCCGCTTCGGATTCGGTGTCTCCCTCTCTCTCTGCCTCTCCCCTGTTCATGCTCTGTCTCTCTCTCTCTCTCAAAAATAAATAAATATTAATAAAATAAAATAAAATCCACACACTGAATGCTGATTTATGAGGCAGTCCAAGATCTGCCCTCTGATGGCTTTTGCACCCCAGCATCTCCTCTTGCCCACCGGGTTCCAGACCCACTATGGTGTTCTCTCTTCCCTTAAAACAATTTTTTTAATGTTTATTTATTTTTGAAAGAGAGAGGGAGAAAGAGCATGAGTGGGGGAGGGGCAGAGAGAGAGAGGGAGATGCAGAATCCGAAGCAGGCTTCACTCTCTGACCTGTCAGCACAGAGCCCAATGAGGGGCTCGAACTCATAAACCGTGAGATCATGACCTGAGCCAAAGTCAGACGCTTAACCTACTGAGCCACCCAGGCGCCTCTCTTTCCTTTTTAATTCTCAGTTCTTGCATTTTTTGTTAAGTAGCCGGTATGCCCATCATGGGGCTCGAACTCACCACCCCAAGATCAACAGTCACACACTCTACTGAGCCAGCCAGACGACCCTCGTTCTTGCAGTTGTTAATTCTCTGCTTGGAATTCTTTCTTCCTAGGTCTTTCCCATGGTTCAGCTCTGACTGTGAAGTATCTCCCCTCAGAGGGTCTTTCCCACTGTAACACCACAGACATTCTTTTGCAAAACATCATGCTTTGTTTCCTTCATGATACATGCCATTTCCTCATAGAATCTCATCTGTTTCTGTCTATGAAAACAGGGTAGCTGTGGGACAGATTCTTGGTTGTTTTCCCCACACCAAGAACAGATCCTCCTAAGGATTTATTAAAGGAATAGATTTCACAAGGAACAGAGGTCAGAGGACACTGGGAGAAAATATATTTTGGGGATGACATAGTGCAATTTATTTTTTATTTTTTATTTTTCAAAGTCCAGAACTGTGTCAGTGATTACATTTGCCTACGGGCTTTCAACTGGTTAACAATGAGAGCACAACTCACACAAAAGTTTTCTGACTTCCAGTTCATGGTACATTTAACATATCACACCACCTGTTCAATAGCCCTATTCCTCTAGAAATACACATAGAAGTCATAGAACTTTCACTAACTTTACTTTGCATTTATAGCCCATCTATTCTTATACAAGTAGGGCTTTGAGATAGTGGACAAAATTTAAACATAAATAAAACATCACTGTGTTGAGACATACACATAGATTTTCTGTGTAATTAAGGGGCCATAATATAGCGTGCCATTTATTAAAGAATAGAGTAATAATTGTTTTAAACAGTGCTTCTCCCATAGACTAATTAATACTATTTAAATCAGCATTTCCTACTCACACACAAATTGTAACCTGATTTCCTTAATGTGGTATTTTTATTCTGTCTTCAATGGATTACAATATATTTGAGGGAAAAACCCTACATTCCATTCCTTTTCTCACAAATCATTTGGCATCGTAGTTAATAAAATGCTCACCATACGGTGGAATCCAACTGCCATGTTCCAGAGTTCATTTCATTTTTCAAGAGGTAACCTCTGAGAACAGAAATAGTTTCTCAAGAGACCTGGGAAGGGTCTGTAAAAGGATATCATTTATGCCCAGATCGCATCGGTGCATTCCACCCAAATAGTCAAACATAAGAACAGGATTTGGCCAGAAGATTAAAACATAGCAAAAATAGCATTCTTGTTCCTCTGTGTCTGTGACATAAATTAAGAGGCACCGTAAAACCAACATCCACTCTAGACATCCTCAGGTCTAATTTTGTTATTTTTCTCATTAGTGGTCCAAACTGTAGTTCATCCTGAAGTGATCATGTTTCCTTTGCAATCTACTTTTATTTTCTACTTTTAAGAAGTCCTTGTCAGAGCCTGGATTAATTAAGCTATGGAGTCCATTTTATAAATCTGGCTGTAGAAAAAGCCTGAGCCCTGGCTCCAGCAAAATGATCATCTCTCAGACATAGTCTAGGTTCACTGGCAGATCCCACGCTTCTGTAAATAATCTGTATGGTTTTCGGTTTGAATACTATTTTGACCAATAGATTTGACCATTGTCTACATTTCCACGGTTTTGTGGTTAATCAAATGTCTTAAGTTTAAGAGTCCTTGAGGCTATGAATTGTACACAGCTTTTAAAGACTCCCTTGCTCACCAAGCTGAATTCAATACAGCAGAGTTGGTACAGGGCAGAGCAAAAAAGGAGGTTAACCACACTTGACTATATCAGGTGTACATGTTTTGTCTGCATAATGCCAAAATACTGGTGCAAAGGAGAGACAAGAAGAACTTTTATTTATTTCCCTCTCTTGTTGTGCTGAAGTTATTACCTCCTTGTCCCCTCTCCAAACACACCCCTATTTATTGGGGCCTCATAAAGTTGTAAATGTCAATTCATTATAGCAGAAATAATATAGGCATTTCTGTAAATGATGTACTTTACCCTCTCCCCAGGTTGTTTTTGAAGGAAATCATGGAAAATTCATTGCAGCCTCGAAAAATGTCCAGATAATAAATGTTTCTCTTTATATAAGTACACGGTATTCCTTGTAGAAAAATAACAACACATATTTGCAGATCATCTGTTAAGTTTGCTCAAGTTATATTTTCCTCTTTATTAATAGAGTTCAGAGTTGTAAGAATATAAAAACCCAACCAACTTGAGAAAAGGCTTCTGAATGTTACCTCTGTCATTATAACTTTTGTTTAAATTCTTTAAGAACTAAAATTAAATTCAATTGGAAAGTTATGTATATACATATATCTATATGTGTGTACATATATGTATACATTATATATATATATATGACATATATACATACAGCATTTTTCTTCCATATTTATTCAAATGTATTTGGAGAATCTGGATGACATTTTACTGTGTCCATCAATGTGCCCACTTCTCATTACCATTGCTAACAGGAAAAAAACAATCTGTTCTGATATTCATAACTTTCAACTGTCCCTGCTTTCTGAAATCTTACAGCACCTTGAACTGTGCCTGGGATTCTATTATCCTGTTAATTTTAGGGACAGGTCAAATCACACATCTTAAAGTATTAGATCATAAAGCATGTTTAATGCATGCTTAATTCATCTTTGTACCAAATCCCAACCATACTGCACTGCTTCAGAAATCTTTTCTTAACACGTAAACACGTGAAATCAATGCACATGGGAGCGCTGCACAGTTGAAAAGGGCAGGTGAACAAGCTGTGCGCGTGGACACATTCTATCTGCATCTTTTTGTTCACTCCATTTGCTATACAGCTTTTGGGCTTCAGAACATATTTTGAGATTTCCCATCTTCCAAGCTATCAGCAATTTTCCGAATGATATTTTCAGCTTTTTTAGGGACAGACAATGAAACCAAAAAATGAGTTCCATGGGGAAGCTAATGGTGGGTAGTTATTCAGAGTCATGTCTGTACAGCTCCCTTTTTTGTAGGGGAATGAATTTCAATGATTCATCTATTTTGAGTCATGTTCATGCAAGTGTATTTCCTGGGATGGATTAAATTGACTGAAAACTAATGTAAGCAGAGTGAAAAATTAACAGGGTTTTAAAATCATTTTATTTATTGGTAGTGGGTAGTAAATTCAGAAGTCAATTTTCTATCCATAAATCAGGACAGAAGTTTATTTTTTTCTGAGGTTTATGAGTACATAGCGTGAGATGCATATATTAATATATTCAGTAAAGATGCAGTTACATTAAGTAACTGTCAGATTATCTCTGATGATAATTTATTCCTTTGACATCAACTACTGGTCATCCCACAGTATGTAACACCATGAAAGTAGCTTTTAGTGAATAACTTTAATTGATAACAGTAGATGGAAAGGACATAGTTTAAATATGCATAAACACACATTCACACATATATGCACACACATATATGCATAACATATATGTCTTATATAACATATAGGATACAGAATATGAGATACAAAACTGTAGGTGCTTATAGCTGGTAAATAGGGAACAACTGTCATATTCTCTTAAAGCAAGGAAATATTCTTTAGTCATTGATCACGGGGGCTGAGGAGGAAGAAAAATATCCTACGGTTAAAGAGACGGTGTTTTGTCTGACATGATCCACACAAAAAGTGAGTTGGGGGTGACTGTGCATCTTAACAATTTTAATCAGAAAGAACAGTATGTTATATAATACCAATCAAGGTTATATGTAAAAATCCCTCAAATTAATATAAAAGCACAATCTTGTTCCAGAGAATGCTATCTGCCTCGCTTATGATGTGCTGGGCTAATAGCAAGTAGTGGTATTGGCTGTGTTGGGTGTTCAGCTGTGCTGAAAACCTACTGAAAATGTGTGCTGACCGAACTACAGGAAGTATGGGTTCTTGCTTTGAAAGTTTCATTCATAATACAGGAGGTTCTAGATTATCAGTAGATCGCCATTGCATGGCAAAATTTTTCAGTAGGCTGTAAAAGGAAACAAGTAGACCAGGAAGTATAATCTACAGTGCTGTCTGAAGCAATGATACATAAAGTAAAAGAAAAAGGCAAGGCACTTATTAGTAAATCATGAGAGGCTAAAGTAGAGCAAATCTTTACCAGAACTGTCTAGCAGAACTTTACCAGAACTGTGTGAGCTAAAAATATGACCACATAAGTAACTGAAAAATTTTTGGTAGCCATTAGCAAGTAAAAAAAAAAGTGAATTTTAATAATACATTCTAACTACAAAGATCCAACATATTTTGAGATGTATTCAATACACAATTATTGAGGTATTTACACTGTTTTTCATACCAAGTCTTGCAAATCTAGTATGTAATTTACACTTGGACTACATTTCAATTTTGACTAGACAGTTTCAATTTCAGTAGACACATGGGGTTAATAGCTTTCCAAATGGGACTGCTCAGGTTAGACAGAACTTCCTATAGTTAGCAAGAACTCAAAGGAAGGAAAGCTGATGTCACTCATGCACTAAAAAAAAATATCATGATGTTTGAGGAAACATATTGAGTTAGATAATTCCAGGAACAGCCTCATATTCATGCCAGCTTCTTCTCATTTGGGGAGGAAGATTTCAAATTGAAGAAGAAAACATGGGGAGAGAGGTAAGAATATATCCCTGAAAATGCAAGCTGAATTGAGGTAAGGGATATGTAAGGAACCCGAAAACAAGGAGATATTTAATTTTTATTTATTTTTGAGACAGAACGTGAGCAGGGGAGGGGCAGAGAGAGAGGGAGAGACAGAACTGAAGCAGGTCCAGGCTCTGAGCTGTCCGCATGGAGCCCAATGGATCCCAACGTGGGGCTCGACTCTGGAAGTGCAAGATCATGACCATGAGATCATGACCTGAGCTGAATTTGGAAGCTTAACCAACAGAGACGCCCAAGGGTCCCAAGAAGGAGATATTTAAAGAATCTGTCTGTGTGCTCTACTGAGCTGCTATTAAGTCTAGTGTCTTCTACAGACTTCACAATTTGGTGACCACCTGACTGATTTCCTGGGATCCAGATGATCTTGCAAGTAAAGACCCTCCCCTCCCCCCCCCCCACACACACATACACACTCACACTGTGGCACTGGAGATCAAACAACTATGCTATACAAGGCTCTGGTCTATTCTCCAGGATAGAGGGGTCATGTGGAGGGTAAGCAGATATTCCAGCCGGCCCAGGGCAGTTCCCCACCATGCTTATTATGCCAGTGTAATTATCCAAAGTTCTTTCTGCCACTGTCAAACATCTTCGGATTTAGAAGATAAATTATATGTTCACTCCATGAAGCAGACCCAGAAGAGCTCAAGGAATCCCACATCCAATAATGGTTCGAAGACCACAGATGCATTCCCAAGGTCCACACAGATGGGGAAAATTGGATGCAAGATTGTAATCCGTTGAAAACAAGTTGATGAGAAGAAGGAACTAAGCTGACTTCTTTGTACTTAAGTTGGTTTATTTCAAATGAGTATATATTTTCTCTCTCCATGGCTCTCCTTTTCTATGTAATTTTGTGTCCATTTGAATCCCAAAGTTGCTGTCACCATTAATAAAACTGAGTCGTTTAAAGCCACATATTTATTAAGCACCTAGCTGTTTCTTGCTCTATCTAGAGATTTCCTTAAATTATTAGACTTGTTTATTCTGAACTTACAGTTTTAAAATATATTCATAATAAACAGCCCTAAATAAAGTGGTTGATTAAGACCCTCACCTTGTGTCCTATTTTTTTTTTAATAATTATTATTACTTCTTTACTGACCTTTATATGGATACGCTTTAGGGGACATTTCAAGTTTCCAATTAACTTTGAATGTGACTAGAGTTTTATAAATGAGGGATGATTTAGGCAAATTTATGGCATGTAAAAGATTATAGTTAACTATGTGCTAAAGTAAAAACCTAGCTATCTGGAAAGTATTTATTTATAGAGGAACATAAACAACTTGCATTAGAGAAATTTACAAGAATCTGAGGAATGATCAGAATGTATCTAATGCATTTATATGTGGATATAAAATATGTAATTTATTATACTGATTTTCAGCTATCAAAGATGCAGCAATCATAGTGACTTTACCTTCTTTTCCAAGATATCATATCAAAATGATTTTATTTTACTGTGTGTCCATAATGACTACATGAGTCAGGATGCCTTGACTTTTATATTTTCTTCTATCTTTTCTATTCAAGCCCTTAATAGACAAGGGACAAAATCCTCATTATCTACAATAAGAAAAAGCAATAATTTAATGAAAAAGGTACCTCCAATGCAGTAATAACAAGCAGATACCAATTCATAGTTTTGTTTTCTTTATTTTTTAAAGTAACTTCTTAATCCTGGATATTTACTAAAGTCAATCTTTGTTCAAAATTGTTTGGAATTTGAGTGAATTAAATTAGATGGCATTATAAAAATCTTACCTTTTTACAACTTTCAAAAATGCACATGCACTCATCAATCTGAAAAGTTACCAAAATATTTCCTAACAAATATACTGCAAAATTGGTTCAAATAAATATACAGTAACTTTTAATACACATTAATCACCTGGATACTACTGATGATAAATCTACTGCTAAAGCATTTTATTAGTGTTATTACTTTCATACCAAAGCTTTGTTATGTTTTTCAAAAATCCATAAATATAGATGGAATAACATAATTGAACGCCAACCTGAGATTAAAGAAATATCAATGTTTTGTCATATTTGCTTTATCTTTTTTTTTGCTCAAATGATATTTCAAAGTAATTCCTAGATAATTCATTCCTAAATACTTCAGAATACATCTCTGAAAAAGAACATTTTCTTAAATGACCACAATATTGTGATCACATCCAATGAATATTACATGTTAGAAAATTACATGTAAAATATATTCTTACATGATCACAATACTGTCAAAACATCTACCAAAATTAATTCAGCTTTTAAAAATATCATCATGGAATGCATATCTAATCATATTAGAAAGAATGGATTACCTAGTTGTCAATTTTCCTATTATTTTATTATTATTAAAGGAAATAATAAAATCATAAACATATCAAAATATAAATAAATAATATACATGTGTATTATGTAAGTATATATTTACATGTATGTTTGTATGCATATATGAACTATTTATATAATTGCAGTTTGGGTTCTAAAGTGTATTATGTATTTCAGTGAAATCTCTTTTGAGCCTCTCTAATACAAATATTATACTTTAACTTTTCTTTTATTTTTTTCCTTTTGGTTGGTGAAGCCAGGTTATTTTTCCTGTAGATTTACCTAATCTGAATACTGCTAATTGAATACATTTGATGTGTCTTATTATCATTATCTGTGTCATGTATTTTCTATAAATTGAAATCTAGATCTAGAGTCTTGGTCAGATTGAAGTTCAAATTTATTTTGGTAAAAGTATTTCACATGTAGTCCCCATGAGACATATAAGCTGGGTGTTACATACTATATTTTGTGTGAATTTGTCTGTGTGGTAACTTGTTAGTTGATGTCAGCCACTGATGAACTTTGGATAGACACGGAAATCCATTAAAGGGTTGGAAAAGAACAATATACTAATTCTCTTGTGTATTTTATTAGCTAGAAAGCTTCTTTCAAGATAAATTTCCTCTCCTCAATTATTTGTTTACATGAGGTGTAGTTCATATAAAAAATATAGTTCAAATGTTTTTATCCATTTTTTTTTTTTACTCTGTGTCAACCCATGCAATTCTTTTTTCCCCTATTGTTTCTATTTAAATTCTAGTTAGCATACAATGTAAAATTAGTTTCAGGTGTACAGTATACTGATTCAACACTTCCATATATCACCTGGTGTTCATCACAAGTGCACTCCTTAATTCTCATCACCTATTTTACCCATCTCCCCGACCCACCTCCCCTCTGGTAACCATCAGTTTTTTCTCTATAGTTAAGAGTCTACTCCTTGGTTTGCCCCTGTCTCTCTCTCTCTCTCTCTCTCTCTCTGTCTCTCTTTTTCCTTTTGCTTGTTTGTTTTGTTTCTTAAATTCCACATATGAGTGAAATCATGGTGTCTGTCTTTCTCTAACTTTTTTTGCTTAGCATTATACTCTCTAGCTCCATTCATGTCATTGCAAATGGCAAAATTTCATTTTCTTTTGTGGCTGAGTGTGTGTGTGTGTATATATATATATATATCTATATATCTGAGATATATATATATATCTCATGAGATATACATATATATATATATATCTCATCTTCTTTATCCATTCATCAGTCAATGGACACTGGACTCTCCATAATTTGGCTATTGTTAGTAATGCTGTGACAAACATTGGGGTGCATGTATCTCATTGAATTAGTATTTTTGTATTTTTGGGGTGAAACTTATTTAATTTGTAAAAGAATATTGATTGCTCCAAAATTAAAATATAATTTCCTATCTCCAAAATTTATCAATGATTTTTGAACTCACATATATTAACCCATTTCAATCATTATGCTCTTTGGTGTCCAAATTGTCCCCTCTCTGACAGGTGAAAGCTTTTTCAATATGTCTTGATTATTATCAAACTATATCAGAATATGAAGAAGAAATATTCCCAATTGTTTTTATGAAGTTACAATAACCTTCATGTCTAAATCTTACAAGGAAATGGTGAGAAAATACAATAAAAAATTACTACCCCTTGTGTACATAGATGCAAAATCCTTCAGTAAACATTAGGAAATCAAATCCACCAATATATAAGTAGCTATTACATCATAATTTATGCCAGGAATGCAAAGATGGTTTAACATAAAAAAAAAACCTGGGAAATTACATGATCATCTATATAGCTGTAGAAAAATCACTGGATCAAATTTAACACACATTCATGAAAAAAAAAAACTTTCAGCAAGCTAGGAATAGAAAGACATTTTTGTCTGTCTCTTAAAGGACATCCACAAAGAGCCTACAACTAACAACATTCACACTGGTGAAATTTTGAATATATCTCCTCTAAGTTTGAGGAGAAGGCAAGAATCTCTTCCTTCACCATCTTCATTCAGTCATGTACAGGAGAACCTATCTAATGTAATAAAGCACAAATGAAAAAAATAAATAAAAAAACAAAAAACAGCAACAAAAGTATAAACATTGGAAAGGAAAAGTCCAACTCTTTGTGCACATTTGGCATGATTATTTACATTAAAATACAATGACATATGCAGAAATCTGTTATAAATTATATGTGCTTTTTAACAAGGTTACAGATATATAACGTAAATATATAATAATTATCTTTCTAGGTAGCAATAATGAGCAATTGGGAAGTTTTTTGAAGATTCTCAACACCAGAAGCACTAAATACTTGGGGATAATTTTATTAAAAGGATGCAAGACTATCATAGCTAAAATTTTACAAAAACAGTGTAGAGAAAACTTAAAATAAGACCTAAGTGCGAATTGAAAGACTCATATTGTTAAGATGATTATTTCCCTAAATTTGATGCATAGATTTAACACAATTTCATTTAAAATCATAAGAAGCCTCTTTTGTGTGTGTATAAATTGATAAGTGAATTCTCTATTGGAAATAAAAGGAAACTAGAATAGCAAAAACAATCACAGAAAAGAGTACCAAGACATGAATTTAGTTTATTTTAAACCACAGTAATTAAAACCATATAGCATTGGCATTGTATCAGTGAAAGAGAATAGAGAGTCCAGAAGCTGATGCACACTTATCTGATAAATTGATCTTTAGAAAGGTATAAAAAAATAAATTGTGTAAGAAAATTATTTTTAAGAAAGAGTTTTCAAACAACTAGATAATAATTTTAAAATAGAAAAGAATCTCATACGTTACCTTACACTATACATCAATGTCAAACTGAGGTTGAACATAAACTTAAGTGTAAAGACTAAATAATAGATTCTAAATAGCCTAAATAGATTCTAAAATGTCTAGAAGATATCATAGGAGAATATATTTACAGTCCTCTATTAATGCAAAAAATTTATTATGACTCAAAAAATGGAAATTATAAAAAATTGATGTTAGTTTATTAAATTTATAATTTTCTGTTCATTAAAAGACATGCTTACAAGATAAAAGATGAAGCATACTCTGGAAAAAATGTTTTCAATACACATTCTGAGAAAGAATTTATATTCAAATTATATAAAGAACTAAAACTCAATTTTAAAAAAGACTATAGGATAAAAATAAATAGGCACAATTTTGAAGACACTTCACAAATAAGTCTTATGTACAAATGAAGATAACACTTAAGCACTTTAAAAGATGCTCAACATCATTAGCCATAAGGAAAATGCAAACAATAATGAAATACGACAGGACACACACTAGAATGGACAAACTAAAAAGATTAACGCCAAGTTTTGATGAATTTATGGAAAAATGGAGATCTCAATCACTGGGAAAAGCAGAGTATTATACAAAAAGTTGGAGTAAAGGTTTGGCAAGTTTTTACCAAAAAAAGTCACACATATACCTTTCCTGTGACCCAGAAATTCCACTTCAGGAATTTACACAGGAGAAATTAAACAAATACTCACAAAAATATTGTATAGGAATGCTCATAGAAGTTTTGTTTATAATGGTCCCAAACTGAAAATAATCCAAATGTTCATAAACACAAAAATGGATAGGCAAATTGGGATATGCTGATTAAATGGAATATAACAGTAAAAAAAGAATGTACTACTTCTAAACTGACAACATGGGTGAAACTCATCAATGTAATATTCATGAAAGAAGCCAACTCAAAAGAATATGGGCTATATTTCTTCATTTGTATGAATTTCTAAAATATGAATAACTAAGCCATGGTGATATTAACCAGAACAGTTGCTCCTAAGAAGGGTAGGTGATTGATAAAAAAAGGTCCTAAAGAAACTGTCTTAGAGGAGCACCTGGGTGGCTCAGTCGGTTAAGTGCCCAACTTCAACTCAGGTCATGATCTCAACAGTTCATGAGTTCAAGCCCCCAGTAGGGCTCTGTGCTGACACCTCAGAGCCTGGAGCCTCCCTGGGATTCTGTGTCTCCTTCTCTTTGCCCTTCCCCAACTCCTGCTCTGTCTTTATCTCTCAAAAATAAATAATCATTAAAAAAATTCAAAAAAAAAAATAAGCTGTCTTAGATTATGGGCATTTCTAAATCATACTTGGATATGGACTTCAATGTATATAAGTTATTCTCAATAAAGAAACAATAACAACTCATGCAACAGGAACTAAAAGTATGTATTAATTCAATGACCATAGAAGTTTGTTTTCAACCGTTATAGATGTTTATTTCTCACACAGGTAACTTTAATTTATATCCTGTATAGAGAACATGCCTGTCAATGGATGCATGTCTGTGGGCAGCTTCTCTTCAAAAAGTGATTCAGGGATTCAAGTGTCTCCCATCTTAAGTTTCCCTGCCCATTTTATCTATGTTTCAGTTATTTTTTTAAATGTTTATTTAGTTTTGAGAGAGAAGGAGTGTGAGCGAGGAGGGGCAGAGAGAGAGAGGGAGACAGAATCTGAAGCAGGCTGCAGGCTCTGAGCTGTCAGCTCAGAGCCCGACATGGGGATGGAACTCATGAATTATGAGATCATCACCTGAGCTGAGGTCGGACGCTCAAGCCACTGAGCCACCCAGGCATCCCTATGATTCAGTTATCTTTAACTTGTTGCTTTCATGTGGCTTATACTCATCTACACTAAACTAACAACAGAGATATGAGAAGGAATATTGAACACGGATGGTTTCTCTTCATCTGGTTTGAGAAGTGGTACCCATTAGTTCCGCCTATATTCCACTATTCAGAACTCAGGCATCGTAGTCAAAGAACAAGAGTTGCTGGGTAATATGATCTCTCTGTGGTACAAGAAGAAGGGGAGATCAACTTGGTATCCAGCTAAACATCTCCGCTACATAATAAGCCAAATGTTCCTCGAGAAAATCATTCTGATATATTTTTTTTCTCTGCTGACACTCAGTAATAATAAATTCTAGGTTTGCTTCATCATTGGACTGAAATCTTAACAAGTTGCAGGTTTTTAAAATTGTGATATAAAAAAAACAAAATAGTAGCACAATGTCATATTTAAAAAATATTAAATTGTTTTGTGTTTTTACATTGAAATCATGTTGTCAATTTTTTCCCAGTTAGTATTTTTCTAATTAAACAAAATATTAGCATGCTTTAGGTCTTCTAATGTGGACCTTAAAAGAAGTCTAAATAGATTGAAGATATTAATAAATGCTGCCTTGAATAATCCGTTTTGGGTATTCCATCAGAGGATAAGCCTCAGCTATGACTTCCTGACAGACAAAAGGTTCTTGCAGCTTCTTTGATCAGAGATCCACATAAACCATTTATTTCCACCCATTTACATATGTAGCCATTAATTTACCTAATACTTATCCAGCTGCCTTTATCTAGGTATATGTGTGCTTTTAATTTTAATTAACCATCCTTTTCCTTATGCATATAACTTCAGCTTTATCCAGAATGATACAGCATCCTGCTTCCTTGTCTTAAAAATGACCTGAACTTTAAATGCTAATTTTTCCTTCTTATGCCATCTATCAGTATATAGCCACCTTGACATTTGCATAGAGTAATTTCGTCTTGCCCCTTAAGAACTCACTGCATCTTAAAGATGTATGCAGAGTTATCCACATGAGTTACACTGATAAGTCTCTGGGTTGGAACTTTGGTGAGAATTCTGTGCATGAGATTTTGTAGTGAACTGCTTTCATATAAGTATATAAATTCAAAGCTTGATTATTAATGTATTACTTTGTAGAAGACAAGGCATCTTTAAAAATATTTTCAAAATATTTTTAATCTTCCCTGTGAATCTCATTTCCAATGTGGAAGACGCTAGATCTTTTAAAAAGCTATGAACTAAGTTTGGGATGGAAGAATGTTCTCAATGAAGATCATCAAACTAGTCAGTTAAGTATGAGGGCTGACATATATACATTTTATAGATAAATAAACTGTGTAAGCATAGTAGGTTAAGGAATTTGCCATGGTAAACAAAACAATGGTGAGGACAGGATTTGAATTCAATGTTTCCTGAGTCCAAAGCTCCTGATCTTAATATTGCACTAATATATTTCCACAGCAAGTGGTGTATTGTAATGAATTGCAAGTAATGAATAAAATAACACTTCACATGAAGTATCAAGATGTTCTTATTTCATACTTTTTTTGAATTTAATTTCTATCCTTTTTATTTTATTTAGAAGGACTTTAAACAATTAAAATGGCCCCTGAGAGCTCATCAAAATTCTAACTGAACAAATAGTACCTTCGATTTGATACTTTCATTGCCTACAAAGTGTTTATAAAACTAAACACTTCTGCAATTTTACTGAGCATTTGAAAACAGCGCTGATCGCTAATAACTATTCAGTATATACCAGACAAGGGGGGAATTCAACTTTTAAGCTTCAGCTATTTTTGAATTGCCTTTGTGCCAGAGAACTCCACCTTAAATTGCTTTTAAAGTAGAAAATATACACTGTCTCCTCTCACATAATTCAAAAATATTTTAAAGTTATATTTCTCAAAAAGAGTAAAATGACAAGGGAGCTGTGATCAGGTCTTTGTAGTCTGTCCAAAGGAACATGATTTAAATTTTTTTTGTTTTTTTTTTCTGAAGGGGAAGAAGGATCTACGGTACAAGTGTTTGGAGAAAGTTAGCTACAGTCTCTGCTGTCATAAATATAATGTTTGTGTGGTATTTGGAGATCCTGTAAAGGGCAACACTAAATTATAGTGTGAGGTGAAATGTAATAGCCAGAGAAGAGCTCGATCTTGAATGGCTGGGATCCAAGTTTCCAAGGTTACTATTACCCGCAAAATGTTATCCATTCAAGCTGTCTTCTTTGAGTTCAGGAGGCAAATTAGATCATCATTTCATGAACTTCATGCATTCACACCTTGTTCGTGGAAATATTGCTATTGTAGTGACTTAGCATACTATCTCAATGAGGTGCTTGTCATTAGTTTTGCTATTGTAGTGACTTAGCATACTATCTCAATGAGGTGCTTGTCAATTTCAGCAGAGGCCACTTAGTTTTACTGTGTCCTCTGGTCAAAGATTTAACCCATGACTCAGAGAGCCAAAGGATATAATTTTGGGGGGAAGGTGCAAACGTTTCAATCTTTTGTAGTGGGGGGGGGGAAGCGGCTCCAAGTTGTATTTCCATCAGGCGGAACGCAAACGAGCACATGATACGTGTCCACAAACACCTTGTTTATGAACAAAACCACATACCAAACGATAGAAACATCATCTGTGTGTTGAGCATATTTCTACTGGACACCTCTGACTTGCAGAGACAGATGAGATACAAGGATGCTTGTTTTATGTTCTCAAATTGTGTTTTTTGTTGAATAATCTATCTTTGGAGCTCAGGATCCTGGGGCTAAAATGATATGCAAAATGTTACTACAAATATTCTTGAAAAAATAAATATTTTGGAAGTGTAGGTGGGGAGCAATTAATTCTACCTACGGAGAGC
The DNA here is from genome assembly GCF_027475565.1 of Acinonyx jubatus. NCBI lineage: Eukaryota > Metazoa > Chordata > Mammalia > Carnivora > Felidae > Acinonyx > Acinonyx jubatus. Next base: position 127,653,091 of record NC_069386.1, on the reverse strand, counting down.
CACCAGGAAGCCTTCATATTAAAGGTAATGTCACCTCTGACAGAGGAGATGCACGCGTGACATTGCATAATTAAAAGGGGGTTGCTAGACAGGAGAATGCAGGGGCATTCCAGACAGGAGACAGAATACACCCGAAGGCAGATATGAGAAAGCCGGTTTCTGCAGGGCCTTTGGAGAAATTCAAGGTTGAGAGTCGTGAATTGTGTTTAAGAGAGGAGTGAGGAGAGGAGTAAATTAAAAAGGAACAGAGACTTAAGCTTCTGTTTTACGTGAGGACAAAATGAGTGAATTGGAGGATTATCAATAGTTTTTAAGATAAGGCTCAGCATGATCATGTTTCTATTTTAAAGAGAATCCTGGCAGCAAGTGAGCGATGGGATAGAAAAAGACTGGGGCAGCAGGGTCAGATAGGAGGTATCAGCTATTATCAGATGGATTCTATGTAGTGGGTTCCATATAATGTCTCTTCAAATAGGAGTCCCGAGTTACATACAGTATGCCACAAGTGATATGTGGAAGATTAACGCATAAAGCCTGGGTTCAAATGTGCAGACCCTTTCCCGCATCTCTTTCCAGAGTAGGACTGCCACAATAGGCAAATTAGGGCAACTTAATTTTTAGACTGTATCATTTTCTAGATGTGTTGGAGGAAAAGAAACACAAAGTTGCAACTGAACATCTAAATCATAGAAAAAGTGTAGAGAAAGGTCGGCACAAATGCCTCAACTCTGCTGCTAGGTAGAAGAATAACATAATCTGGCTACATGTGTGCGATAAATTGTACAATAAATAAATTTTCAAAATGAATGAGATTAGAGGTTCCTCTTCTATGTAGTTTAACATTAGATAATGGATATATTAAGTACCTGAGTTGTCTATGTTTTCTGGGTAAAGGCATTGAGTTTTGGGATATTCAGAAAGATACACATGAATCCAGAAGATAAAGCATGCTATTCACGCCTTTACTGAATTCTATAAATGATACTCCCTGTGTAAGCTTTACAAACTGATGATGGTCATAGTTCAATGACAGAGAAGGGCACACCCTCTTAAGCAAAACACTTCCCACTGCTTGGAATGAAACAGCTTCAAGGTAAAATTCTTTCAAAAAAAATTTTTTATGGTTATTTATTTTTGAGAGTGAGAGACAGAGCATGAGTGGGGAAGGGACAGAGAGAGAGGGAGACACAGAATCCAAAGCAGGCTCCAAGCTCCGAGCTGTCAGCACAGAGCCTGACGCGGGGCTCGAACCCACGAACTGTGAGGTCATGACCTGAGCCGAGTCAGACGCTTAACTGACTGAGCCACCCAGGTACCCCAAGGTAAAATTCTTTTAAGGTTTCTAAGCTTCAAGGCTTAAAAGAATTTGCCTTATGGAAGAAACTCTGAGAATCAGACTCAAGCTTTCAAAATGCTTTTCGTTTTGTAAGATCATTTTATTATAAATGACCATGTGCCTCTTCCCACCCAATAAAAGCTGGTGAAATATTCTGAGTGGCTTAAGTTTCAATCTGAGCAAAAAGAAAAAGAAAAAGAAAAAGAGGAAGAAAAAGAGAAAGAGAAAGAAAAAGAAAATGACTCCATGCTTTCAGTCAGGTAACAACAAAGATATACAAACCCTACCATCAAAAAAAATTTAATTATAAGTAAAAACCCTAGAAGAATGTTCACCATTAATTGCATGTTTGCACCAATGAACAATTGTAAATTACATAAATCTGCATCATATGGAAAATAAATAAATCAGGGCATAGTCACATAATGAAATTCTAAAATGTTAACTAGATCTATGTGTACTAAACATATTCATAAAGTCACAACTTTTTTAGTGAAAGAAGCAACAGCCAAAATGATATATAAACTATTAAGTCAATTATGGATATATTAAAAGCAACAAAAATATAAGTTGTTGGAGATGCCTACCTATAAAAATACAAATCATAAGGACACTCAATAAGTTGAAAATAATACTTACCTCCTGGGAGAAAGAGACACAATTGGGATAAGTTGAATGGGTATTAAACAATGTTTAGCTGGGTGCCTGGGGGGCTCAGTAAGTTAAGCATCCCACTCTAGGTTTCCGCTCAGGTCATGATCTCATAGTTCATCACCTTGAGCCCTGACAGTGTAGAGCCTGCTTGGGATTCTCTCTCTCTGCTTCTCCCTCTCTCTTTTTCTTTCTCTCTTTCTTAAAATAAGCTTTAAACAAACCAAACTATGTTTATCCGTTTAAGCAAAAATGATCTGATACATATAGTGCAACATGATGAAATATGTTAAATATATATGGTGAACATATATATAGTATAGTACTCTCATGTCAGTATAGTACTCTCATGTTTTTTCCATGTTTTAAGTATTTTGTAATAGCATGATTCAACCCACACTAATGAATCACTACGACTATTTCAACTGATAAAACACAAATTCTCCTCATTAATTTTTAATGTTTAAAATGACCAAATGGGTGCTATGTTACAGAAATCACCAGAGTATGGGGCACCTGGGTGGCTCAGTCTGTTAAGCATCCGACTTGGGCTCAGGTCATGATCTCACGATCTGTGAGTTCGAGCCCCGCATCGGACTCTGTGCTGACAGCTCAGAGCCTGGAGCCTGTTTCGGGTTCTGTGTCTCCCTCTCTCTCTGCCCCTCCCCTGTTCATGCTCTGTCTCTCTCTGTCTCTCTCTGTCTCTCTCTCTCTCTCTCTCTCTCTGTGAAAAATAAATAAACATTAAAAAACAATTAAAAAAAAAGAAATCACCAGAGTAATTTCAATTGATCATATTTGGTTCAACACTTATATGGTAATTGTTTCCGTGTTTACTGATTCTCTCCTTTATTTTACAGAAGATCCATGGGAATTCCAAGAGTCCAATTAAATCCCAAGGGTAAATAAATGCATATACATGAAAAGAAACACAGCAGAATTTTTGGCTCTAATTTTAATGTGCTAACTTGGCTACTTACAAATTCAGAGGGGAAAAAAAGGGGCAGTTAAAAAAGCTGACAAGTAACTTGTAAACAGCTAATATTAAACATCCACAAATACACCAAAAATTCCACCACATTGAGATTGCTCTGTTTTTGCTTTTACATTTTGATTTTGTTTGTTTGTTTGTTTGTTTTGCTCCAAGAAGCAAAATCTAGTCTGCATCCAATTAGTCAACTTTTTTTTCCCGACAAAGAACTACAGCAACAAAGAATGCGAATGCATGATATTCAAATAATTCCTCTACTTTCCTAAGCATGCAGCCAATCTAATTTCTGATGCAAAATAACTGGTGTTTAAGTAGATAGACAAAAGAATATTGCATAGGCTTACCTTTGCTAAAAAATTAGCTCACCAATAGAAAGGTTGAACCATGTGGGAGAGAACCACAGATCTAAATAATTGCTTTTTGTAGCAGTTAATAAGAATGCAAACATCTATTGATTTACTGATAATTAGATATTAGAAACTATTCCACCTACGGAAAAGCAGTAAACAACAAGGCCAAGTGGCTTAGAAAGTCCATGATCTATATTTTATCAGAATAAATCAGCTACAGTGTTTTAAATTACCTTATGTTCTAAAATACAGTATGCTGTGGCAGAAAGAACAGGCCTTCTTTGTCCCTTTTTATTATCAATGCAAAAAACCTTTTTAAAAAAATAAGAAAATGTGCAAAATATAAATCTCCTATGAGCAATGGGAGAAATGAATAAATAAGGACTGGCTAAAAATAAGAACAGGGCCAAAATCACATTCTAGGAAAAGACTGTTAAATGAAAATCTATACCCAGAAATTGAAATGATCAATGCGAATTACACAAGTGTGTTAGTTCAGTCAAGTAGGGTAGCATGGGAAATAGCAGTAGTTTATACACATGCAACAGTAGCAACTTTTGTGCATTTCAAAAATGTGACAGGGGCCCCTGTGTGGCTCAGTCGGGTAAGCATCTGACTTCGGCTCAGGTCATGATCTCACAGTCTGTGAGTTCGAGCCCCACGTCAGGCTCTGTGCTGACAGCTCAGAGCCTGGAGCCTGCTTTGGATTCAGTGTCTCCCTCTCCCCTCTGTGTCTCTGCCCTCCCTCACTTGTGTTCTGTCTCTCTCTATCAAAGATAAATAAATGTAAAAAAATATATAAATAAAAATTAAAAACGAAACAAAACAAAACAAACCCAAGGCAGTCATTTAAAAAATATGTAATATAAATGCACATATACACCCCTAGACATATATATGTAGGCGGACAAAAATCAGCAACTATTGGAATTTTTCATTTTCAAAATATCAGTTCAATTATGAAATTAAATTTAAGGGCATAAAACCAAACCTTTAAAAAAAGCTATCAAAAAGGTTTAACTTTACATAAATTAAAAAAATTAACACACATGTCAAATAAACACACATTATTCAATTGGATTGAAGTGAACATGTTTGGAAAGGTAAAAAGACCACCTTATAAAAATTCAGTGATTTTCTTCCACTTGAACTGGTCTTATGAAAGTTCTATAGAAAAGTTTCTTTTATTGTGGTTAATACAAGAAGAATTAGTGTGTGGCTTCATGTGGAAAAAATAAACCAGCACATTTTGGAAAAGAGGTAAGAAGTTGGGAGTTAGTTAGGTGCACTTACATTAACAAATACATGCTAAACCTCACAAATGTTTTCATTTTACATCAATTAGTTTTATGGCCCAGGAAACATGTCATATTATTTTATAGATTATGCAATTACTAGTATTGGATTGATAATGTTCACCCATAAATATCAGAGTAACTAATTAAACTGAGTAGAGAAGGAGTGGGTATAAAGATATATGTATGTATGTAATATGTAATAAACTACGTACTGAAACATTCAGCATAGATTTATAACAAGTAGAGTTTTGATAAAGCACTATAAAATATAGTGTTACTTTGCAATCAGGGACACTTTTCATTTCTTGTAATTTTGCTCTTCACATTAACTTTCCCCTGAGGCTTAAATATTTCTTTATACATTTCTTATTTATGCACAAAAATCAAATTCACAGCTCACGGAGATATTTCATTTTAAGTGAAAATATTTATATAAATTGAAAAGGTACAAACTTTATAAAATAAACATCGTGTTGGGCGATTGAGATTGAAGCAATTCAAGAAAGAATCAGAGGGAAAAAAAACATGTTGTATCCCCAAATTATCACAGCAAATGCTATTTCTAAGATAAGCTGATCTGGTCCTCTGTCCTATCTGAAAGGCAAAACAGTGACGGCAAGGCTGCTGTGCACATAGATTGAAACAGAGAAAATACCAAAGCTTGTCCAAAATGAGACTGAAATTGTTTGCAATAATCTTGGAAAGGCGTCAGCATGAATGTGGTCAGTAATATTTTCTAGGAAAGCATCCCGTTCTATTTTTCCAGATTTTTTTTTCATTTGTCTTCAGTGGAAGAAGTTAATGTGTAGTGTCTTGAAAAGACAGCTGGCCTGAGTCACTGAATTAGCTTTAGTATCAGCTCTCAGTTTACCATGTGGCTTCAAATAGGTTACAAAGTTGTCTTTGAGCTGTTTCCTCATTTTTCAAGAAGGGAGTAGTAGGCTTCCTTCTGCTCAAAAACTCCCTTATTCTGAGTCTGTAGAGAAGCTATCTAATTGCATGTATGGAACACTCCTTATGGTGTTAGTCTCTGAAGGAGTGTCATGGTACACACCGGAGGTGAGAACATATCAAAGATAGATTATTGAGTTTTTTTATTTCAATAGATGTATGCATTTCACAACCGCCATACATTATGCTCAGTTCCATGATACCAGAGTTTCAAGAGAGACAAGTCAAGAGATTTAATGAAGATGGGCTCTCGTCTACATGTAACCAACTATGACCTTGGTGAGGCCACTTAACCACATTTCATCCACCCCTCCTTAAAACCAGCAAACAAATAAACAAGTTGTGTTTAACTGAAAAGGGTTTCATATAGAGCAAACAGAACAGCACATGTGAAAATATTCTGAAAAACATAAGGTACAATGAAAATTCAAGTTATTCTGATGAAATCACAACTGTACAGTTTCTTGGTCAGTGTTCCCAAGGAATAATGATCAGGATTAATCCATCAGTGTCACCAATTGTACATGATGCCAAAACATGAGGCAGTTCCTACATCTATTTACAAATATCCAGATGTTTAGAGTTATTCGGGCACGTTATTGATTTTTTAAACAAAATAATCTGGATATGTTGGCAATATTGGCAATTTTATTCCACGCTGAGCCTGTACTTTATCCCTTAATGTGGTTCAGATGTTCCCAAGTGTTAACACATTCACTGAATTACACACACATAGTTAATGAAAATATTATGATCCCATAAATATGGCAAGTCAAACTAGCACCTTCTTCTCCTAGGCCCTTTTTTCAAATCAAGAGTGGTGAAGCACAACCAGTTAATCTAACATGTGTATGGACGTGGTGTGGTAGAGTCTGGCATTAGCCGATTCACGGCGGAGCAAGCAGCTCTTGGTTTAATGGCCCCCAGCCTGAATAGATTTCTCGATTTGGATCACTACAGATAGTATGAAAAGTCCCTTTGTTGAGTTTTAGTTTTTCTTGGCTTTCAGTAGCACAGCATGAGAGGGATAAGATTTGGCACTCGGTATCTAAGCTGTCATTTGGAAATTTCAGATTTGGATTCTCTTCCCAGCATTTAGACTTCTTAATTCAAACCATTCTATACTCCCTGAGCACTGATGCTGGATCCTCCTGCAGAGAAGGAAAAAATGACTCCAGAATGTCACCTGGCTCTCCACGTCCCCCGATATTCTTGACGCTATTAATGGAGTTTTCAATAACAGTATTACGGGGTTTTTCAAAGTGCCAATGAATCTTACCAATATTTTATGACTAAAAATTGTACTGGTCTGTCTTATTTAACGTCTTAAGTAATCATGAAAATATTTCAGACATACTAAGCACTCTCTGGCCACTAAACTTCCATAATATGTGGGAATGTTTACCAGAAAATCATTAACATTCTAAAAAAAATATGGCTCTTTGTCCACTGGAATATCTTCAAGGTATATATTCCTGACACTTTTGCTAGTGACGTCTATCAAGAAAGTATGTAGTTTGTTAAAATAAAAACAAATTCTGAAAAACAAAAAACAAAAAACAAAAACAACCTCGTAATTTTAGTCGAGGGAATGTCTCTACCTCTAAACTTTTCTTCTGCCAAGGACAACCTCTTCTTTTCCAGTATTAAAATATTGTAGTGGGGTTACAGGTTTGCACACTTCACATTTTATTTATTTTACTTTAATTAGTATGCAAGATATGTATAGAAAGATGGACAAATCATAAATGTATGGCTTGAAGAATTTCTTAAAATGAACATCTTCATAAAGCTGGCACTAAGATTAAAAAAGAAATAGAACACTGCAGAGCTTTAGAGACCATTTTATGCCCCGTCCAGGATGTTACCTAGCTGCATAGGTAACTATTATCTTCATTTCTACCATAGATTAGTTTTAACTATTTTTGACCTTGACAGAATGTATGCTTTTCTGAGTGTTTTTTTTTTTTCAGCTCAATATCATGTTTGTGACATTTCTGCATGTTTATGACTATAATTCATTTTCATTATTACAGAGTATTCCCACTATGGACATACCATGAATGACTTAATCATTTAACTGCTGTTGGACATCTGAGTGGTTTCCAGTTTGTGACTATGATAAAGGGTGCTGCTATGATCATTTGCGCATTCATCTCTGGCAACTACGGATGCACATATAGTAAATATGACTATATACTTAGATGCGGAATTGGTAAGGATTAGGACATGAACATATTTGGCTTTAGCAGGTAATGCCAAATGGTTTTCCAAAGTGGTTACATCAAGTTGTACCTATACCAGCAGAATACAAGAGTTGTAGTTGATCTAGTTGATTGTATATTCAGTTGGAATATATCTATGGTTCAGTTTGCTTTTGTCTAATAACTAATAAATGTGGTCACATTTCTATGTATTTGTTGTCCTCTTGGTCACCTTCTTTTAAGAAGTCCCTGTTCAAGTCCTTTTTCCCCTAATTTTTATATTTTTTAAACTAAACATGCTATGTTGTATCCACAGATAAGCAGCATTTAAGTAAAACAGGTACAACTCAAATAACTTATTAAAAATCTTTTAATATTTATTTTTGAAAGAGAGAAAGAGAGAGAGTGAGAGAGAGAGAGACAGACAGAGAATATGAGGGGGTAGGGGCAGAGAGAGGAGACAGAATCCGAAGCAGGCTCCAGGCTCTGAGCTGTCAGCACAGAGCCTGACATGGGGCTTGAACTCACGAACTGTGAGACCATGACCTGAGCCAAAGTCAGATGTTTAACCGGCTGAGCCACCCAGGTGCCCCTCAAATAACTTTTAAAGATAAGTTTAGCTTATTTATTCAGGCATCACCTAGTTATGAGTCAAGAATCATAATATCATCAGCACCTCTTTCATCATCTTCTGGTCTACCAACACCCAATAATAATCGCTATTATGACAGCTAGTAGAAATTACTTCTGCCTTTAAAGAATTTATATAATTACCTTGTATGTACTTTTTTGTGTCTGCTTTCTTTGATCGGCATTATATATCATGGCTTTAAAATAAATCCATGAATTCTTTGTTATTCCTCCCTTGAGAATATGAAGCATAATTTCTCTCTACCCTTGAGTGTGAGAGTATAGAGTGGATTCAGTGACTGACTTTTAATAATAGAATAGAGAATTACAGTCTTAGTAGTCAGAAAGCATGATGCTTACTTACATAGTTAACATTTTTTAACTGTTTATTTGTAAACAACTCCATGTCACCTACATTTCTCAAATATATATTCATTGACATTTCCTTTCTTCTATTTTGTTAAAGACTTAATTTTCCTTGTCTGGATTCCATCATTTCTACTAAAACATGAGCTATCATCACTTCTGATTCCATGAAGGTGGAGAAGACTCATTTTCCCATTTTTCCCACAATAACAACTAAAACCCCTTTTTACTGCATATGAAACAAACATAAGAATATTCTGAAGCATTGAGAGAAGAAGGCACAATGGCTACAAACTTTGGGACCCAAGGAATGGCATAGCATTGAGTTCTCTGGGGTTTCTTTATGTCTATAAATCTTAGACTTAGAGAAGATAAGAGTGGCAACATGAGTGCAGATAAAAAATATTTCTGGAAAAGCCTTCTTTTTCTAGACAAACTCCATACAAGGGACAACCTAACAACACAAAGAATTTTCAGCTAATAGTCACTCCTCTCTAAAAACACCGTGGAAGAAGGCTGTGGCCCCATCTCCACCCATACCAGCAAAAGCTGAATGGGAAAGCTAGATTTCTTCCCTTGTAGGCTGTAACAAGATCCCTCAAACCACCGGTGGGGTGGTTTCAGAGAAGTCAAGCAGGGAGCCAGGACATTCACTACTGCCCAGTGGTAATGAGGCAAAACACTTTCTTCCACTTCTGTCAAACAGACCACTTGGGGAGCAGTATCAAGGCACTCCTCCCTATCCCAGCAGAAACGTATCAGTGAAGCCTTACTGAGAAGCCATAACATTTATCCCCAACCAGCAATAACAAGGGGCCACTTCCCTTAGATGTCAGTGGAGGCCAAACGGGGAACCTGGCCTTCTCCCCAGCTTGACAGTAACAAGGTGATACCCTCCTCTTGTCCTGCCAAGTAGTGTCATAAAAGACCAGCTTAAACAGAAGTTGTAATCAAATTCAAAGTCCGGCAATATACTATCTAAAATGTCCAAGTGTTGGTTAAAAAATTCTTTCATCATACTAAGAAACAGTACACCCTCAAACTGAAATAAAAAGGACAATGTGTGTCAACACTGAGGTGGCACAGATGTCTGAACTATCTGACAAAGATTTTAAAGCAACCATCATAAAAATGTGGTAATGTGCAATGATGCACTTGAAAAGTTGAAAAATAGAAAGGATCAGAAAATAAATAGAAAATCTCACCTAAGAAATAAAAGATATAAAAACTGCCAAATGGAAATGTTATAACTAAAAACACAACTGAAATAAACTTAAAAAAAAAAAATCTCCAGAAATGGCTCAATAGCAGCAATGACACGACAGAGGAAAGGATCAGTGAACTTGAAGATGAAACAATAGAAATTACTCAGTATGAACACCAGAGGGGAAGTAGCTTGTAAAAACAATGAACAGAGCCTCAGGTACCTGTCAGACTATAACAAAAGATCTAACATGTGTGTCATCAGAGCCAGAAGACAAAAATTATGATCAGAAACTTCTCAAACTTGGCAAAAGACATAAATTTACAGGTTCAAGAGGTTAAGGAAACACAAACAGGATAAACCACCAAAATTCACATCAAGACACATTATACACAAGCTTGTGAAACTAAAGAAAAAAACCTTAAAGGCAATGAGAAAGACATTTTATCTATAGGGAAAAAATAAGTTCAAAATGACAATGGATTTCTCATCAGAAATCATGGAAGTCAGAAAAAAAAAATGGCACAAAGTTTTTCAGCTGTTGAAAGAAAAAAAAAAAACAAACCTTTCAACTCATAATCCTATATCCCACAAAAATATGTTCAGGAATGGAGAGGAAATCACAATATTCTTAGAAAATGGAAAAAAAATAAGAGATTTGTCACAAGTAAATGAACCTATAAGGAATGGCTAAAGAAGTTCTCTAAACAAAAAGGAAATTATAAAAGAAAGGATCTTAGAATATCAGAAAGGAAAGAAGAACACCGTAAGCAAACGTGGGTAAATACAAGAGACTTTCCATTTCTTCCCAGTTTTTCTAAATTATCATTGAAGATTGAAGCAAAAATCAGAACTCATAAGGTTCTAAATGTATGTAGAAGACATTGTGAGGACAATTATATTATTAATGGAGAAGGGTAGGGTCTACACTTTACTTGAAATGCTAAAATAATGACACCCATACACTGTTATGTGTTATGGATATGATATACATGTGATGTAGATATAAATATGCAAATATGCTGTATATATAATACCCAGAGGAATCACTACAAAATCTATATACAGTGAGTGTTATGGGTAGAGTTGGTATTCTAATCTGCCTTACTTCAAACTGTGATCTATTTAGAGATAGGGTGTTTACAGAGATAATCAAGTTAAAATAGGGCCATTAGTGTCAGTCCTAATTGACTATCACTGCTGTCCTTATAAAAAGGGTAAATTTGGCCAGAGACACCCATAGAGGAGAGATAATGGAAGGAAAACAGGGAGCAGATAATTATTGACAAGAAAGGAGAGAGGCCTAGATCAAATTCTTCCCACTCTGCCCTTAGGAGATACCAACCCTGTCTACACTTTGAATTTGGACTTCTAGCCTCCAGAACATGACACAACACATTTCTGTTTTTTAATCCCAGCTTGTGGTCATTTTTTTGTGGCAGCCCAGTACCTTTCAGTTATAAACTAAAAAACACTAAAGACATAAGAAGGGAATTCTATGGGGCACCTGGGTGGCGCAGTCGGTTAAGCGTCCGACTTCAGCCAGGTCACGATCTCGCGGTCCATGAGTTTGAGCCCTGCGTCAGGCTCTGGGCTGATGGCTCAGAGCCTGGAGCCTGTTTCCGATTCTGTGTCTCCCTCTGTCTCTGCCCCTCCCCCGTTCATGCTCTGTCTCTCTCTGTCCCAAAAATAAATAAATGTTGAAAAAAAAAAAAAAAGAAGGGAATTCTAAAAATAAATAAATAAATAAAGTAAGTTCATTTTGTGTAATCCAATAAAGAAGAAAAATCACATGAACCCATAATTTTATAGAAAAAGAATTTCACAAAATTTGGTACACATTCATGAAAAAAATGTTCTCTGCTGATTTTTTCCTCTATTCAATACAGTAATGAAAGCACCAGCTAAAGAAAGTAATTAGGCAAAAAAAAAGAAATCTAATTTAGAAAGAACAACATGAAATTCTCTGTTTGCAGATGACATGATCTTGTATGTAGAGAACACTAAAGACTCCACAAAAATCCCTGTTAGAACTAGTTAACAAATGCAGTAAAATTGCAGGATACAAAATCAACATATAAAACCCAGTTGCATTGACAGGCATTAACAACAAACCATCTGCAAAGAAAACTAAGAAAACAATCTAATTTATCATAATATCAAAAAAAGACCACTAAAATACTTAAGGATAAAGTTAATTAGGGAGGTGAAAGAATTGTACACTAAAAACTACATAACACTGATGAAAGAAATTAAAGAAAATACAAATAGAAAAATCCTGTGTTTGTGGATTAGAAGAATTAATACTATCAAAATGTCCATACCTCCCAAAGCAATCTGCAGATTCATTGCAATCCCCATTAAAATCATAATGGCTTTTATTATATTTAGAAATATAAAAAAAAAGGACTATCCTGAAATGCATAAGGAACCACAAAAGACCCCAAATAGTCACAAAAAAAAAAAAACTTGAAAAACAACAAAGCTGGAAGCATCACACTTCCTGATTTCAAACTACATTACAAAGCTGTAATAATCAAGACAGTATGATACTGGCATAAAGACAGACACTTAGACCAATGGAACATAATAGAGAGCCCAGAAATAAGTACAGTCATATCCTGTTAACTGATCTTCAGTAAGAATGCCAAGAACACATAATGGAGGAAAGAACAGTGTCTTCAACAAACAGTGCTGGGAAAAGTGGATATCCACTTGCAAAAGAATGAAACTGGGTCCCTATCTTATATCATATACAAAAGCCAGCTCAATATATATCAAAAATTTTAGTGTAACACCTGGATCTATATCCTAGAAAAAAACATAAGAGAAAATCTTCATGACACTGGTCTAGGCAATGATTCGTGGATATTACATCAAAAGCACAAGCAACAAAAGCAAAGCGGAAAAAAAAAAAAGACAGACAAGTAGGACAACATCAAACTAAGAAGTTTTATCCACAGGAAGCAATCAACAGAGATTAAAGACAGCCATCTTTTTCTAATGAGATTATTATTATTATTATTATTATTAATTTTGAATGTTTGGGATATCTGTATGTCCAGCTTAATTATACAGTGTATTTTCATAGAAAATGTCATTTACCTAAGTTCTCATGTTATTTAAAAAATATATTTATTTTGTTCTTCATATGAGAAGGGAATTCTCAAGGACTGCAGAGTAATATATCTATGTGTCTTAAGTCAAAATCCCAGAAGCAGAGTTTGAGGCTGGGATTTCTGTCTATATGACTTATTCAGGGGGTGCTCATAGACTCAACCTTGATAGGAGCAAAAGGAGCTGGGCAGGATACAGAAAGAATTCACACATGGATGTGGTTTCAGTTGAAGTCAGCTTTGAGCGTGATCCTGCAGGGAGCTTTGGAGCAAAAAAGTTTATAGCAGAGTTTGTCTTGTTTTGAGGAAGGTGGAGAAGTTTTGTGTCCCAGGTGATACCTTCAACAATGCAAAAGAACTCCTTTGGGAAAGGTTCTGTATGTCAGTTAATGAGCCAATAACCAAGGCACTTATAGTTGCCAGGGGATGACAGCTATATCTAAGTGATAAAAGGGATCTCAGAGAGTCTGAGCAGACATCAACCACATTGACCAAAGCAAAAGAATCTGTGACACAAATGAGCCTATCATAGATTGGCCTAATTTCTTCATCTCTAAGCCAAATTTAAGGGGCAAGAAAACTATTTTTACTAGCTCATTTGCATATCAATTTAGGTTATTATGGAAATTATGAAGCTCTATTATAGTTTCTGGCCTCATTCTCTCCAATCTTTTCCATTATTTATTAGAGTAAACTTATTGGAAATAAATAGGTAGTAACCCACCATTTTGACTTACCCATCCTATTCCTTTCACCCAACACCACACCCACTGTGAAACCACCCCCAGTCTACCTTCAACTGTACTCTCCAGCCCTCACAGAATTGGTTTCGGTCCTCTGTCACAACTCCATTTTTGATATTTTTCTTTATACTTTTTGTTACTGTTATTCTCCATTGAGTTAAACTGCTGTTTGGCTAATTTCTATCCTCCTCTCTAAACAGTAAATGCCATGAAAGCAAAACATTTAGATCTTTGTTGCGCACTGGCACAAAAAATCTGAACACAGTTCTTTCAATCCCAGAACATAGAAGGTACTACAGAAGCATTGATTGACTTTGTGAATGGAGAAAGAGTGAGAGAGAGACTGAAAAAATTAAGACTCATATCCTGACTTGCCCAAGGACTGAGAAACTGGAAACAAATCCAGATTTTTCTCACTCCATATTCATCAAACTTTGATGTTCCTTTTTCATGCTAAACTGAAACATGCCTCTCTTCATGTCTTTCCTCCAGAGCAACCGAGAACAAAATGACTACCTAATATTTTCCTTTTCTTAAGAATAACTACACCTAGTTCTTTCAACTATTTCTGATGAAATCCTAAAACCTTTACTTCATCTTTACTTCATTCACTTATTAGTGCTTTTGTTCTCTTCATAGTTTACGTGATGTAACTTCAAATATAATGAAATCTGTGGCAGTAACATTTTAAAGATGTTTGTGTGCATTTTTTCTCTCTTTGTTTTCCCATTTTGCTTTTCATTCAAGCAGAGCCATGTTTTTATGCTTTCTTTCCCCAGGGAAGATTTGTAGCAATGCAGAAAGCAGAAGTTGTCCACAGACAATTCCCGTTAAGGCATCTATGTTTCTCAAACATCTCAAGGCATTGAGGAGATTAAGCTGAATGTCCTGTAAGGTGCTAAGAAGTAGGAAAATTGTGAAGAGAGAGAAGTTTCCTAATCAACAAATGCCTGGGATACTCCTTGTCCCATTATCTCTCTGCCTTTGCCCTGGGAGAAGTAATGTCAGGAGGGATTTTTATGTAGGTCCAGGCTTGTCCATGATTCCTGGGCTCTATCTAAGGCACAGAAGCAGCAAAGCCAGCACTTGAGGGAACACTGGGACAGTTGGGTCTCTGTGATAACTGGGAAAGAAAGATGCCTAAGGACTGAAGTGAACTCCTAGGAACCTCCACCCGTCAGGTCATCGAGGAATTGCACTATGCTGGGGTGGAAAGAGAACTTCAGGATAAATAAAGTTGCCTTTCATGGCTCCAAGGCAGGTTGGGAACTGAGAGTCAAAATTTAAGCAAATTTAAGACCAGGAAGTAATATGTGACACTCTGTATCCCTGGGATTATAAACTGGGATTCATTTTTCATATAGCCTATTCCTCACAGAAAGATGACCTGAGAACTGAACTTGCTTTTCTCATTCACAAATGTTGTATTTAGTTACTCTGAGGAAGCTTTCAAATGAGGAGAAACATGACAGAGGCATCAGTGAATAGGCTCACTAGACTCTGACGATAAGGTCCAAAAAGGCTGGTGATGACACACAAATACTGTAATAAGGCTCCGATGCTGACAATCTGTGCAGAAACTAGTTAAAGTTCAGTTTTCTTTAAATAATAATATTTTGGTCTTTCTGAAAACCAGAAAACATAACAGTATTTGGCATATTCTTGATCAGATGTTACTATCATCATCATTTGTATGTGATATTTACTGAGCACTTAATGTAAATTTTGGAGTTAGAAATCAGAAACAATCTGTCTTCGTCAATATTAATAAAGAGGAAAGCCTAGCCTATAGAAAACGCTAATATCTCTAGAACATCTATAACAATACCTCACATCTCAAGAATTCACATATTTTATCACTGCTGCCTCAGAATACAAATTTTCTTTTTCTTCTAGATTATGCAAAAGAAAAAAAATGTTCTCCCTACAGAACTCAGATTCTAGTGGATATATATAGTTGGGGGTGAGGGTAGATGAGATATAAAATAAATAAATCATTAAAATATAAATTATTTCCCCCAAGTGCATCGGGAGAAAGTAAAACAAGAAAGGGAGTAAGCATGGGAGTTAGGGATTGGCCTGTTATCTTGTATTTGGAGGTCACAGATAGCCTCACAAAGAAGAAGACATTTGAGTAAAGGTCAGAAGAAGGTTAGGGAATATATCGTGAGAATGCCTGGGGAAGGAACATTCCAGGGAAGAAGGAACTTCCAGTGAAATGTCTTTGAGACAGAAATATACCTAATATGGTAGAAGAAAAGCCACTGAGACCTGTGTGGTGAAAGGAGAGTGAGTAAATGATGTAGGCACATAAGAATAAGTCAAAGAGGTAGTGGTGGCATGGGGGAAAGTGCTTGGGAACCCAATCATTTACTGACCCATGAGCTGTTTTATTGTTGGCTTTTACCCTGAGTGAGACAGAAAGCTACTGGAAATCTTTGGATTGAAGAGTCACATCATCTGATTTCGTTTTTAACATTGATCACTCTGGCTATTGCACCATGGAAACACTATAGAGGGTTGGAAGTAGAATAGAGGTGGAGTTTCAAATGAGGAGTGGATAGGAGGCATTTATAGTCCCAGAAACGGAAATTGGTTGATTGTAGTGCAGTGACTATAAGGAAGTAATGAGAAGTGCTGGTCAGAATCTGGATGTATTCTGAAGGAAGGGCCAAGAGTTTGCAAATGGGTTAGAGGGTGGAAAAAAAAGTGTTGAGTTCAGAAGCATCTGTCTTAAAGACCTGGAAGGATGGGGTTGCCAAGACTTTATTTTAGGGGATTGGTCCAGGCTAGAACTAAAAATATGATCATCATTTCATGACTTTAAATATTGAGACAAGATGAAATAACCAAATGAGTGAGTGTTATGGACAGAAATGTATTCCTGCAAAATCCATATGTTGAAGTCCTAAACTCCAACACAGTACTCAGAATGTGATTGTATTTGGAGATAAGGGTTTTAAAGAGGTGATTAATCTAAAATTATGCCTTCAGGGAGTCTGGGTGGTTCAGTCTTTAAACATTCGATTTTGGCCCTGGTCATGATCTCATGGTTCATGAGTTTGAGTCCCACATTGGGTGAACTTGAGCCCCACATCTGGCAAGCTCAAGCCCTGGTGTGGGTGAGCAGGAGCCCTGCTTTGGGTGAGCCCCCTTCTGTCTCTCTCTCTCTCTCTCTCTGTCTATCTCTCTCTTGTTCTCTCCTCCCCCCCCCCCCACCCCGGGTTTTTCTCTCTCTCTCTCTCTCTGTACCTCACTCACTTGTGCTCTCTCTCTCTCAAAACAAAACAAAACCAAAAAAGAAAAGAAATGAAAAATAAAGAAAATAAATAAAATTAAGCCTTTAGCTTATGCCCTAATCCAATTTGACTGATGTCCTTATAGCAAGAGGTTAGAAGACAGGGAAACATTAAATGCATGCATGCACACAGGGACAACTATGTGAAGAAGCAGCAAGATGGTGGCCATTTGAAAGCCAAGGAAAGAGGCCCCAGAAGAACCAATCCTGCTGGTATCTTGATCTTGGACTTACGGTCATTACAACTGTAGGAGATAAATTTGTGCTGTTTAAGCTACCCAGACTATGGTATTTTGTTATGGTAACTCTAGTCAACTAATATAGTAAGTGATGATAAAAAGAAGGAGGAGGATGAGAAGGGGAAGGAAAAGAAGAAAATTAAGAAGGAAGGCCCTATTTCAATTATTCCATTAAGACCAAAATCTAAGGTTTACTGACAGAAAAACTTCATTTACTTCATTTAGTAACATTTACTAACCTCAACAAAGGGGCAAACACTTTGAAGAAACAGGGGATGTAACTATAAATTATGGTTCTTTTCTCAAAGGTAGGCTAATTTAGTAAGAGGACTAAATTAATGATGATGATGATGGTGATGATGACGTTGATATGTACTTAGATAGTTGCATGAAGTTTGCTTAAAAGATGGAAATGTATTATTTATTAACATAGTTTATTGGTTTTCTTGTTTTAAAAGCTATTGTGTACCCAGTATTAAAAAAGATTCCAGAAATACAAATATAATAATATCAAGTGATTGATGGTAATGATGATGATGATGATGGGGAGTTAACAACAGTCAACCTTTAGTTTTTCTGAAGGACAGCAGCAACACTGGTGAAGCCAGTTACAGAAATGGTGAGTCTGAGCATGTTGAAGTTGAAGTATTTGGGGAATATAAATAAGGGAAGAAGGCAAAACAGTTATGGGATGAAAAAGTCAGATTTCAAGAGGACCATCAGGGATCTATAGATAAACTCTTCCAAGTAACATATTTGGAATAAAACATAGTGGATCAATGAAAGGATCATGGGTAAGACCTACCTTTAGGAATTTCATGAAGAAGGCCAGAAAGGAATGGTCGAAAAGTAAAAAGAATGTAAGAGAGTCTTCTTAATGATGGCCAAGTAACCAAAAAGAAGCACTAGAAGGGTGCCTGGGTGGCTCACTCAGTTAAGTATCCAACTTTGGCTCAGGTCATGATCTCATGGTTCATGGGTTCAAGCCCTGCATCAGGCTCTGTGCTGAACGCTTGCCTGGAGCCTGGAGCCTGCTTTGGATTCCGTGTCTCCTTCTCTCTCTGCCCCTCCTCTGCTCATACTCTGTCTCACTCTGTCTCTCAAAAATAAATAAATGTAAAAAAAAAAATCAAAAAGAAGCATTAGAGAACAAGCCCATATGTCCACTAAGATAAGGAATGAAATTTATCATTTGAATTTGGCAATAAGGATATTAAAGGCAATATCTGCCAAAACAATCTCAACAGAGTAGAGGAAGAAACTATAATGCAATGAGCTTAAAAAAGAACTGAGAAGAAAAGAATCAGGGAGTGTTAGTGAGGACTTAACTTAAATTTTTTTTTAATGTTTACTTATTTTTGAGAGAGAGAGAAAGACAGCATGAGTGGGAGAGGGGCAGAGAGAGAGGGAGTTACAGAAACCAAAGAAGGCTCCAGGCTGTGGGCTGTCAGTACAGCTCAAACCCATGGACTGAGAGATCGTGACGTGAGTGAAAGTCAGGGTGCTTAACCAACTGAGCCACCCAAGCACCCCAAGACTTAACCTTTTAAAAGCCCATCTGAGCAAGGAAGGAGGGCAATGAAGCAGTATCATAGCACTGGGAAGCATTTGTGGTGACTGTTCAAGAGCATACCTAAGGTGAAGGAAAGAAGTCACTGGCAAGCATACACAATAGAATGGGTAACTACTGCAGAAAATGGAATAGCAACAACAACAATAATTACAACAGGAATAACAATAGAATACAACTCAACCTCTTACATTAGAAGAAAGGAAGGGAGAATACATTTAAAAACTTCAAAGTTGGGCTGGTCAGAAATAAAAGAATTAATACTTTATAAGGTCTTAAATTAGTCTAAGTTGGTAGAATACATTTCCTGAGAATAAGGAAGATAGAATACAAATTTGTAAATATGTTTCAACCAGGAGCTTACATACCTAGAAGAGCCAGGATGTAGGAATAAGAGAGGAGACAATATTTTGATGAGATAGTTCAGCACCTGAATTGAGCCATGTTCAAACTCAGCTGAACACCTAAATTCTGTCATTTGAGTCAATACCTTTATGTACTTTGTAATCTAGGATTGCTAATAATTGAAAAATAAACTTTTGCTTGAGTAATTTGAGTTTGGTTTGTCTTCTTACAAATAAAGTGCCACTACTTGTTCAAGGTGGAGGAAGAAAATATGTTAGGGCAGGAAAGGGATGACAGATTAAAGAAAAGGGGATGAAGGAGTGGAGGTCTATGAAAGCTCGGGGTAGGTGAGGTAAGGATAAGAGCGTGTAAGTGTTGGAACGATAAAACATTCCAAAGTACTAGAAATATAGTGCTGGAATTCTAATGTGAAGCATTTCCAAGAGATCATGCCCAGTTCTGGAGTGGAATAGAAGCCTGGAGACGTGCAAGGAATTGTAAGGTTACAGTGTTGAGTGGGTTATTCTCATGTAAAATAAGCTTCCCCAGAATATGACGATATTAAAAACAGTTACAGCTCCCACATCTGAGTTTAAATCTTGTCTCTTTCACTGGAGATGTTACTTAATTTATCTGATATTTAGTTTCCTCATACATAAAATGAGGATAAGTAGAATACCCACTTCATAATGTTCTATAAAGATTAACAAAACCCACCCTAAACCACAGAATATCATGGTTACCCATAATTTATCATTCAACATTTAAAATGCTGGCTTAGAGAATACAAAGTCAGGTAACTATATGTTGAATGGACATGGGAGATTCATTAAAATATGCCTTTGGAAGTCTGTAAAGATACTAATATTAACAGTAATCAAAATAATAAGAAAAACAAACAAAAAAAAAAACTTCTGCATTTGGAGTAGCTGTTTAAGGGTCCCACTGAATATGGCAGAATACATCCATTCATTTATTCATTAATTTATTCATTCATTCATTCCCCAAATGTTACTTAAATTCTACAAAGTGTCAGTGACTGTTCTTGGAATCCCTTACAAAAGAGTTAAGCCAGATAAGAAGGTTGGGGAAAATAAGAAAAACAGGGAGATGAAGATATAGTTTTAGGGAAAAGTGGCCTTCCAGACTTTGGTAATGATTAAGTTCTTTCCATTTTGGTAAAGAGGTCATTGCTGATAAAGGAAAATTTATTCATTCATTCAGAAAACATTTTGAGCATTTTGATTACAAAGAACTGCACACAGCACCTAAAATACAAGAATGGATAATTTAAGTAGGATGGCAGCCTGTTCACGCATCTTTGTGTGGTCTGAGGTTCAAAGTCCTCGGTACCGACTCTCCTGTAGCCTGCTCATTCGTGTTTTCCAGCAGAAGGTCCTTCGGTGTATATGAAAATAGAGCACTTGGTCCTTAAGCAGGTTGCTTTTACAGCTAGGTCAAAGCCTGACTCTGTCACGGAATTTAATTATAGAATATATAGGAGACAAATTAGTATGCAAAAATGCAGGGTGGTGTTTGTTCCTTATTTCTACAAATTTACAAGTGTCCTTGAGGTATCCTTCTAGTATCTTGTTTAGAAATAAACAATCAGAGAATATTGTTGGGTCAAATTATTTTGTGAACATGTTTCTTCTCTC
Source organism: Acinonyx jubatus (assembly GCF_027475565.1). Classification (NCBI taxonomy): domain Eukaryota; kingdom Metazoa; phylum Chordata; class Mammalia; order Carnivora; family Felidae; genus Acinonyx; species Acinonyx jubatus. The sequence goes on along the minus strand of NC_069386.1, from coordinate 127,632,141 downwards.
TTCTTTTTCTCCAATTGGCTGTTTTTGCTGCTGAATATTATGCAGCTAAGGGCAGAAAATTTGAATACTGATTTAAAGAAAAATGTTGCTTTTTGTTTTTATTTGTAACTGTGGAGTTGGTTTTGTTATAATCATCTCATGACCTGCCCTTGCTTTTCTTTAAATGTCGACATATGCAAAATTATTTTCACATCTCCAGAAAACTTATAGAATCTCACATGTATTAAAAAAAAAAAAACTAACCTAAAATGCCTAGAATAAACTGACTAATACTATTAGTTGTTTGATAATAAAACAACATTCTGCAAAAGGATTCTTTCTAGAGCAACATTGACAAATCACTGATACTTGTATTTGTGGCTCTCTCCATATAAATAATTAGTATTCTCCCACATGTATAAGGATGACTCCAAAAATTCATTGCTCCATTCTACAACTCTCTACTGAATTGCAGTGTAATTGCTTATAATTGTAATGATTTGCTGGTTACCTCTATCTGAAGGCCACATGGATCATTCAATTAAAAATTGAAATATTAAAAAAATACGGTTGTAATATCCAAATTAAAACTGTTTCTCTTTCTGACTCCATTTTCTAGGTTACTCACACTGGAAACCTGAATGATAGACAACTTGATTTCTGTTCTCTCTACCCCTCTCCGTGAAACCATTCACTAAACTATGATATTACCTACTACAATTTTTTTTTCAGATTGATTCTTTGTTCTTCAAACACTGATCTAAGTGATCATTATTATGTGACTTCTAGTGTCCTTCAACAATCCCCTGAGATCTGATACCTGAATTTCTCTAACCTACAATTTCTTCACCCTGCTGTCACTAAAGATATTTTGTGAAAGCAGGTTTTATGACAGGTTCTTGCTAAAAAGTCTGGATGGTGTCCAGTTGCCACAGAACAAAGAAAATTTGTTTCATCACTTGAATTAATTCAATTTTATTTTCTGTAGCTGATCCTGGAGACAAGTTCAAAAAGATGGGAAAGTAGAGTAGAAAGTTATCCATGAAAATGTGAAAATATACATCCAAGTGAAGTCTTATCATACTAGAAGCATTGTAGAATTTTTTTGTCACCTCCAAACAGTCACAATACGAGTAGAAAACAGTAAGATGGTGAGAGAGTAAAAGAAATGATGTGTACAGAGGACACAATAAAGTATTGACAAGCCAATAATGGTGAAGGAGAGAAAAATGAGGTGACCCAAAGGCCAACTCACATCATCAAGTTTGAGGACAGAACAGCAAAAGTGAAAGACTCCAGAGACAGAAGAGTCATTGACTAGAGAGAAAAAAATGAATGATTCTAAGAACATTTGAGTCATCATAAGACCAAGCCAAAATAAGACAGGCATTGACAGAGAGATCAAGCAAAAGAATGGGAGGCTGGTAAGGATTTGAGGCACAATATTTTTAACCATATGGGTATCTCTTTGCTTATCATCTTCCAAGCTAGTGATGCCAAAGATATTGAGGGGCAGGTGAGTGGAGGATGGATATAAATAGTCATTACCATACATTTGTGTCCAAATAATGAGAAAATGCAAGAGTCACAGAAAGTTATATTTCATATTAATAAGAGCAATACACTTACTATCATCATGACTAAAACAGATTTCATATATATCTATATATCTATACACACATATATATCCTTATATATTTATATAATATTTCTACCAACAAGTGTAGTTGATAATGCTGGCAATATAAGAAAACCACATAGAGAGCCACAAATAAACCTGCACATATATGATCAACTGATCTTTGACAAGAGTGCTAAGAACACACAATGGGGAATGGATAGTCTCTTCCACAAAAGGTATGGGATAAATTACTGAATATAAAAAAAAAATACAAGTGGATTCCTATCTTACACAAAACTCAACTCTAAATGGATTAAAGTCTTAAAAATGTAAGATCTGCAACTGTAAAACTCCTAGAAGAAAACAAAAGGAACGCTTTTCTTGACATAGGTGTTGGCAATGACTTCTTGGTTCTGACATCAAAAGCTCAGGCAACAAAAGCAAAACTGACAGGTGGGACTATGTCAAACTAAAAAAAAAAAAAAAAATTCACAGCAAAGGAAACAACAGAACGAAAAGGAAACCTACAATATGGGAGAAAATATTTCCAAACCATGTGTCTGAAAAGAAGTATTTCCAAAATACATAAAAATCTTCTGCAACTCAGTAGAAAGATAATATTAATAATAATAATCCAATTTAAAAATGGGAAAAGGAACTGAATAGACACTTCTCCACAAAGGCATACAAATGGCCCACAAGTATAAGAAATGATGTTCAACATCATTTATTACAGAGGTAATGCAAATCAAAACTATAATGAATATCATCTCACACCACACAACTTAGGATGGCTATTATTAAAGCAATAATAATAATAATAATAATAATAATGGAAACAACAACAACAGATGTTGGTGAGATTATGGGAAAACTGGAACCCTTGTACACTACTGCTAAGAATGTAAAAGGTTGCAGCTGCTTTGGAAAGGAATACAGAGAGTTCTCAAAAAACTTAAAAATAGAATTAATATGATCTGACAAAAGAACTGAAATCAGGATATTGAAAAGATATAGGCACTCCATGTTGCATGCAGCATTATTTATAATAGCTAAGACATGGGAACCAACTAAATATCTATTGATGGGTGAATGGGTAAAGAAAATGTGGTATATCGATTCAACAGAATATCATTACACCTTAAAAAAAAAAAGAAAATCCTTTAATTTGTGAACATGTGGATGAACCTGGAGAATATATGCTGAGTAATATGCCAGAGGCACAAAGGACAAATACTGACTTGAAAAGAATATTTGAATTGTTTTGGCGTAAAAGAATTACTAAACAACACCTGTAAGATATCTCTACACATGAAGAAATAGGTAAATACATCAGTAAAAACGTAAAGGATGTGAACAGCTAAGACAGAAATGAAAACCCTGCAGTTCCATAACTATATTAATACATGCTCAGTTTCTAATACAAGGTAAATTAAAATTAATACAATATACTACATAAATTGATAGAAAAATCTAATTCTGGAAAAAACAAGTAAGACTATATTGCTGTAATGTGTACTAGAGTTCAACTTTTAGTATCTAGTAATACTGAAAATTCTCCCAACCCATCAATTCCCATGATAAAATTTCTGCATTTGTTAAATTTTAGTAGTAGGTGCATAGATTTTCTTTGTGCTTGAAATTTTTCATAATGGTACATTCATTCATTCATTCATTTATTTATTTATTTATTTATTTATTTCTCTGTTACAGCACAAGTAGGGAAGAGGGGCAGAGGGAGAGAGGGAGACAAAATTTTAAGCAGTGTCCACGCTCAGTGCAGAATCTGATGTGGGATTCGATCATCCCACAATTATGGGATCTGGGATTGTGACCTGAGCCGAAATTAAGAGTCAGATGTTCAACTGACTGAGCCACTCAGGTGCCCCCATAATGGTACTTTTTAAAAAAATAACTTTTACTTGTTTTTAAATATATTTATTTAAATTCAAGTTAGTTAACATACAGTGTAGTATTGGAAAAAAAAAAAAAAAACTTTTAGAGCTTATGAGCCATTAGATTGAGGAAATACAGTATTCTCTTGACTGAATCACGTATTAACATCAGAGAGAGGGTGTATCTCAGGTCTCATGACTATCCAGTGGGAATTCTATTCCCTGAATTTTACTTCCTCTTTGGAGACATACCAAGATTCTCATGGAAATGACTCAAAATGTCTCCAAGCTTATCAAACACTCTTTAAAGTATTAGAAATAGGTATGTAATTAACATCTGCCCAAACAGCCATTTATTACTTGATGTTCAAATTGTTTACCATCTTTCTACTAATGTTTACACCCTTATTAAAAACATCCTCTCATAGTATGAAAATATCTCTATTTCTGAGACAAACATAGTATGACTGGAATGACTTTATGGTTTGCATTTTCAAATGAAACGGATATAAAAAACAGATACTTTTAGCCCAATCTTTGCCACTCTTCCTATGACTTCCAGTTTGTGATAATGCATTTACCAGGAACGATATTGGTCACAGATTAATTACTACCACGAAATGTTTTAGAAATGCTATCCTCATAGTATGTATGGGAGACATTCGGCTCCGCTCCTTAGCCAAAATATAAGGCTATTAAAATGATCAGTGATGGTACACTGACTTTTCCAGGACAATCTGGATGTATTGCTATCAGCCTGGGATGCCATTCGGTTTAGCATCTGTTCTGGATTTTTATTTGCTTTAAATAAAGCATTATTAGTGCACCACTGCATTTTGCTTATGATTACACAATGATAAATTAAGATGGGTTTTACTCCTAGTTTCTCGCGTGGTCTCCATAATAATTTAGGAGAATCACATGCACTTAACAGAGTTCTCACTGTAAAAGGTGCTTATATCTAAAGGATGATTACCTATATCTATCCCTATTCTCTCTGCCCTTTCCCCAAAGCACTAAACTCTTCTTGAAGAACACTTGAATAAAATAACTAGTACTCTGAGACACCAGCAGTGAGGGGGAGTTAACTCTTGTGCTCTCCTTGGAGGAAGGGGGCTGAAATAACTTCTTCACCCTGGCTGGCCACTTCCACCAGCTGGTCACATCACTGTCCATCTTCAGCCTGCAGTAGGCACAAGTTTGCCTGGTCACCATTTGATGGCTCGGTGGTGAGTCTGAAGAATTGTAGATTTGGTTTCTCCGTGATATGCGTGGGGATTCAGGCTTCGCTGTTGAGCCGTCAAACAGAGATAGCTGTCTGAACACACTTGCTCTGGAGTTTTTTTGGTCATTATTTACATGACATCATTCTAAAGCTATTTATTTCATTGTGCGGCAACAGATTTTTTTTAAAGAACTCTTTTGATTGCAATGAATTCAAGAAAACAAAAATAAATATTTGAGAAAAAAATTAGGCACTGCATTTTCTGTTTCTCTGGAAAGTTGACAATACGTGTGTTTTTGTGCAAATGTCAGTTAACCTTTCCCACACTCCACAAGGAGTGCGGTGACACCTATGCCAGTTGAAATCTAGAATTTTCACATTTTCATCTACTTTCAAAGTTAGAGTGCTAAGCAAAATCAGTCAGAGGAAGACAAATATCATATGACTTCACTCATCTGTGGCATTTCAGAAACAAAACAGATGAACATAGGGGAAGGGAAGGAAAATAAGATAAAAACAGAGAGGGCGACAAATCATAAGAGAGTCTTAAATGCAGAGAACAAACGGAGGGTTGCTGGCGGGGTATTGGGTGGGGATGGGCTAAATGGGTGATGGACATTAAGGAGGACACTTGTTGGGATGAGCACTGGGTGTTGTATGTAAGTGAACAAGCACTGAATTCTATTCCTGAAATCATTATTAAACTATATGTTAACTAACTAGTATTTAAATAATACAAAAAATAAATAAAAACAACAAGTTAGTAGTTGTGTTTCCAAGTTGGCCTAGCCTCTGTGAAGGTGCCCAGTGACCTCTGTCTCCTGGTATTCCTACCCAAGTATAGTCCCCTCCACACAAAGGCTGGTCAGTATGACAAACAGCAGAAATGATGGCATGGCACATTCAACATTAGGTTAGAAAAGACTATGATTTTCATCTTGAGCACCTACTCATTCTCTCTCTTTTTTCCTCTCTCTCTCTTTCTCTCTCTTCTTGTTCTGGGGAAAACAGCTGCTATGAAGAGGCTCACATAGGGAGAGACTAAAGCCTCTGGCCAATAGCCAGACAGGAACTGTGGCCTGCCAGCTACTATGGAAGTGAGCACGCTAGCAAATTCTCCAGCCCTAGGTGAGTCTTCAAATAATTGCAGACCCTGCCAACAGCTTGATTACAACCTTGTGAGAGATCCGGAGCCAGAACCACCCAGTTAATCTGTTCCTAGACTTTCAACGCTCAAAAACTGAGCTGTTTCAACTAAAATTTTGAGAAAATGTATTCTGCAGCAAGAGATAACTAATACACTATTTAGGAGACTATGACAATCACCGCTATTAAACACATATAGCTATGGAAAGTGCATTTACATACCATCCTGTGAAGCTTGACATTTCATTTATATCAAGCGACTGTTCTAAATTAATGTCTCTTACTTTCTACTTCAAGTTTTCCTGGGAATGCACAAGAAAATAAAACAATCTCTGTTAATGTGTTCGACTGTTAATAGGACTTTGCAAATAGTTAGATATGCCAGATTAATGTCACTCTAGGAGATGATTTAATTAGAAAATGGACTAATTTCATAATGGTTTAACATTTTTAATTCTATTAATAGAATTAAAGTCTTTGATGTGCATTTTGCTGAAAACAAAACATTGTGAATGCTGTTGCAATTCAATTAAAAAGTTCAATAGATGATAGAATTATTTGGTTTTGAGGTGACAATATACATGTCAAATTCAGTTTAAAGTAAAAAAAATCAGAAACTTAGTTTGATAACGATGGAATATATAGAAATTAAGAGATTTGGAGCAGAAATGTACTTAAGGGTTGTTTATTTTGTGTGTAGACATAACTTATAACTGTGTCCATGACATAGGGATGCTCTAGTTACTATAGTTGCCTATATTTATAATTATTTGATATACATAAGTCCAGGATAACTAAATAAGAGAAGTTTGAGATGAAGCTGACCTTGAATGCCAAAAAGTACTTCAAAAATACATACATATTTTCTCATATTTTCACATTCTTTTGCTTGTCTTTTTTTGTTGTTGTTTGTTTTAGGTTGTCAAATGATCCTTTGAAATATTATTTTCATTTCTAGTTCTTAACTAGCTGGCCTTCCACTGCACCACTATTCAGGTCTCCTATCATATCACGAGGGTCACGGTCATCACCATTGCAGCCACAGATCGGGGAGTCCCCAGGATCTCTTAAATGGTTCCAGAGTTCTCTGGCTAAAGATTGGTGCTGCCTCTGTCAGGCAATGTTGACAAACTCATCAAAAGTGATTATTTCCACCGTGCTTAATGTTTTTCTGCTTCTTTCTGTCTCTTGGCGGTTCCTTGAGGGCTTTGATAATCAGGGCAGAGGCAGAAGGTAGCTCTTCAATCTGGACCTGTCTGTTCTGAACTGTCAGTTTCACTGTCATCCTCAGATCCTTCCAATCACCAGTTGCCGTGGCGATGTCATCACCTACCATTTTTAGAGACAGACCCAGTGGCCTGGATCTTGGGGCCAGGGCAGACATGGCATTATGACTTTGATCTTCTTGGGGTCGAATTTAGGCAGCATGGTGTCGATTCCAGAGGACCAAAGAGAGTTGCACCTTGGCCTTCTCCCAACCAAAAGCCAAAAGCTCTTTTGCTTGTCTTTAGTTTGAAATTGAGAAAGACTTTGGTAGTGCAATATCTATATTTTGCAAAACATTCAAAAGAGTAAATGGCAATAATTAATTTGGCAAGTCTTCCTTGTAAAATTAATTATTGTAGGATTTCATTTATATTTAAATAAAATTTAAAAGGAGAATATTCTCTCAGCAAAACGTGCTGTGAGTTTGGTAAGTATCCTAACACCTACAGAGTTAAAAACATTATGATCTACAGAAAATAATCAATTGAAGATTTATTTGTTAGTTTATTCATTTATATATGTGGTATATATATACCTATGTACGTATTTATTTAGTAGCCATAAAGTTCAATTTTGAGGAAAGTTGCAAATAATTTACAAAAATATTAAAATAATAAAACCATGTCAACATGTATTAATTAGAGAAAATTCCACTGAGATATTTCTGAATGGCTAAGAAACTAAAATATGATTAAGACTCTGTTTTAATTGTAGAAATAAGACTCAAGAGCAATTAACCAACTTATTCTTAAATGTTGAGAATATCAATATAAAACCATAAATACAAAAATAATATTAATATAACATATAATATGTAATTATATAGTATACATTATATATGTACATATCAATATATACATGTAATGTAATATGATATGAATATGGATATCAGTATAATGAACTTTCTTGTTTTTCTTTATAATAACTAATTATGTTATGGGTATTTTTATTTCTGAAATGAAAACTTTATTAAGACTAATTTATAGATCTACCAATATATTAAAATAATTTTTGGATCACTAAATGTTAAAAATTATTTTATTATTTATTATAATTTTTTAAATTTTTCAAATGTTTATTTACTTGTGTGACAGAGACAGAGAGACAGAGACAGAGACAGAGAGACAGAAACAGAGACAGAGTATGAGTGGGCAAGAGGCAGAGAGAGGGACACAGAATCCGAAGCAGGCTTCAGGCTCTGAGCTGTCAGCAAAGAGCCCAATGCGGGGCTTGAACTCACAAACTATCAAATCATGGCCTGAGCTGAAGTCGGATGCTTAACTAACTGAACCACCCAGGTGTCCCCCAAATTATTTGATTTTAAATATTTTTAGTGATCCTATCCATTTTAAAACTGCTTTGCTTTAGAGAAAAAATAAAGTATCACCCCAGTTATTTTATACCTATTTTACAAGTCAGACTGTAGGCCAGTTCTGTTGACCAAAGATAAACACCTCCCCACTGAGTGATAAGAATTGAATGGTAAGTAGTAATTGGTATGAGATTAATACCTTCTTCTTTCCAAATATTGTCTATTTTTATAAAATGTGATTTAAGTTCCTGTAGCAGAAAACATTTGAAATTATTTATATAAGTATAGAAAATAGTCAAAACTTGGGTTGAAATCAATTTAGGTATAAACATAGCCAATATAATAAGCTGAGATCTAGCCTTGTTTTTCAATCTCATGGAGTGAGCTTGAATTTATATCTAAGATTCATCTTAAATTTCACTCAATCATTATAGGAAATGTCCTGATTTCTCAAAAAGACTCACATCCAAGTGTGAACACTATTTTTGGAAGTACTGTGGAATGGTAAAGGCAAAGTGAGTTAAGCAATCAGGAGGAAATTTAAAATCCTGAAACAATCCAGAAGAGAAGTGGATAAACATGGGAGAAAAAAATAAAGAGACTCTTAGAAATCTGGGACTTGATTGTTTGCCCTTCCAGGGAGCTTTTGTCTTGACAGTTAAGTGTGGATGCCTTTGATAATATTTTAAAATATGAATCTTTCCATGGTTGTGAGTTTCCCGGATTGTCTACAAACTGACAAACCCTACAGACAATTTATAATCATGGGTCCAGAAGGAAAGGCTCACTTTTATTTATCAGTAATTGACATTTCTTTTTCAACCAGTGAAAGGCAGTGCGATCATTGCTTAAGATCATCCCTTGTTCGGTAACAGAAGAACTGTAGCTGGGAGCCCACAATTCTCCCTAGTCATCCCCCTCTCTCTCCTCTTCCCCAATAAATAGAAGGTTTTCACATTATTCTTAAAAACTTGTCAAGGGGATAAATCCAACATCAACAATATATCTCAATGGGCCATCCTCAGTTCTTGAGGTCTTCTGGAAGACTCACATTAGGGCAACATAGCTTGTGGCTAATGCATACTTCATTTGCACTGCATTTCCTGAACATGAGAATGAATTATTGCAAGACAAAATGAAGCGAATTCTTCCCAAATCCTTGACATTCTGTAGGGGAGTATTAGGAAGAATAAATGAGTGAGATCTTTCCTTTGCATCTGGTGAAATTGATTTCAAGGATGTAAGAAAAGGCAGGGTCCTTTCAGAGGTCACTGATACAGATTTCACCTGAACCAGTTTTGGCTGACCTTTCTGTCCCTTTCCAAGTCAAACCTGGGGCAGCCAAATGCAGCTTTGTGAGTGGGAAAACAGTAGATAGCTAGGTGAGAAATAAGGCAAAATCAGACCATAAGAGCCTCACGCAAAGGAGAGTTTTGAGTCTGAGTTAGACCTGAGGAAGTTAGACCTGAGGGAGGCACATGATTTCTAGGTTGTTCATTTAGGTTGACTAACCATCCCAGTTAGTTATTCCAGGCTTTAGCACTGAGAGTCCCACATCTCAGGAAACTCCTCAGTTTTGGGCAAACCTGGATGCTCGTTACTCTAGCAGCACTAACATTTTGTTAAGTGAAATAAGAAAATATATGAGAATTGGTATTTCAACCAATGAGGCGAGAGGGGGGAAAGTATATGTGGTCAGAAGACTGAATGAAGAGGATGGGGTTAAGCATGAAGTCATAAGAAAAATAAATTTGCTTTCCGCCTACACCCACACATTTAATAGCCCATCCCACCTGTCTTGTATATCCATTTGCCAAACATCAGTTATCAACCATTCTGGGAAGAGTATAAGAAAGTTTATAACCAGAAGTAAATTTTGTATCCTGGATACAAAATTTATATAAATTTATATATATATATATATATATATATATATATATATATATGAACAAATGTGACACTATTGTCTGTCCTTTTACTCGTGTTTTTGCCCACAGTAACATTAGGATATGATTTAAGATATGATTTAAACATTATAGTATTTATTCTGCTTAATTTGATGCCACAGACATAAAATTAAGACTGCTTTAAAATAAACTCAATATATCCTAGGAAGAGAGCTATCTTTCAAAAGACGAGATTTAGTTAGAAATGATATAATGAGTATCCATATAGAAATCTGTGCTTGCATGCCTCTGTAACATCTTTGTGTTTTTACTATAGCTCAAAGTCAAATAGAAATCAATAAAATCATTCTTATGTATAAATTCTCTGGTTCACATTCTAAAACAAACATCACAGGGAAAGCACTCTTTTTCCCAGAGTTTTGTGCCTGACAAGGTCAACCTCTAGATGATGGTGGAGTATGAAATCAGGTTATCAATCAAAATGTTTATGATGCAAGGATACATACGTCCCCAAAGAAGTTTGACTATGAAAGGAATCACGTGCTTATGTTTTCCCTATCACACTATTTTAATTTTTTTTTAACGTTTATGTATTTTTGAAACAAAAAGAGACAGAGCGTGGGCAGGGCAGGCGCAGAGAGAGAGGGAGAAACGGAATCCGAAGCAGGCTCCAGGCTCCAAGCTGTCAGCACAGAGACAGACAGGGGGATGGAACTCACAGACTGCGAGTTCATGACCTGAGCTGAAGTCAGAGGCTTAACCGACTGAGCCACCCAGGTGCCCCTACCTAGCACATTATTTTAAAAACAATCATTTGCTTTTAAAAAAACAAATCATTGAAAATTGATTTAAAACAATTTAAAAAATCATTTAAAATAGTGATTATTTCTTAAGAAAAGTTACCAACATATCTTACAATATTGTTACAATATATCTTACTTTTAAAACTAAAGTCTATATTTACCTGCCCTATTATTTCAATAATCATGACTTTATATGAATCCCATTTCTTTAACACTTATGGCCATTTACTTGGTTATGCCATTGATAAACCTAATAATTTGTTAGTAAGGAAGAGCATATCTTACATCAACAGAGCAACAACAGAAGAAACTAATAAGTAACACATTTCTCCTATTTTTCTTTTTCATGATCTAGGAAACAGAGCTTATAGGGAATTATCTGGTGTTGCCTTCCTGCTGTGTAATTTTGAGTCCCTCTTAATAGACTCTAAAATATCACTGAAGCACCCTGTGCAGGAGATTCAAACTATTAAGGCAGGTAACGCTTCATTTTCCACCAGCTCTTGTTGAAGAAAGGTCATTGAAAGAAAAAAAAAAAAGGAGGAAGCTCCATCTTCCACAATGTAGTTAACATTTGACATTAAGTGAAAAATATCCATTCCTTTTCTATCCGGAGCATAGTGAATGATGTCAATAATGCAGCAAATGCAAACTATCATCCAGAAAACTTGTCTAGAGCTCTCCATGGCTACCCTTTGTGTGGGACAAACTGGAAAGGAACTGGGTATACCAGTGAGAGCCTCCAAATGCTCACCTTAAGTTTACCCCTGTCCCCTGGGACATTCGGGTTTGTCTGGAAATACCATGAAGGCCTGGATCTCTTGTGAGAATTTTCAGCACTTCAGGCTCCAGTCTCAGCTGGAAATCCTATGAGCAAGGTCTTTCATGTGGTGTTTGAACATTTTTCACTCCAGACTCTGAAAGAAATGGAAATAAACCTTGCCTATGTTTATTAAAGCCCTAGAAGGGAGGTTGAATTTCAAGACTCCTCGTTCAGAACGGTGAAAGTTCAGTTTGGGAGTGAAAAGAAATAATAAAAATTATTCTCGCCCTACCTGAGTTCTTCTTCAAGCTGACCTCCTCATTCCTAATGGGGATCCGTGATGCTGGCAGCATGGTATTTGTGCGAGTGATTATTTTTCCATGATTATTTTCTTTACATTTATTCATATTCTTCATGACAGGCAACGACAGCTTTTAGGAGACATAGAATCCTCCTAACAGTAGCTCTTGTTTATAAGCAGATCATATCCATCTGCAAATTACTGTATTCCGGGGCATTTTCAAAATCATATTGTCATTTCAAGTACATAAATGCAACTAAATATTACAGTATTATGCAGTGGGATACCATAATAAGAGCCAGCTCTTATTCCCAGTATGAGCTTTAACTTCTTAACTTGGCACATGTTTAAAGTTTAAAGTACTTTCATCTACATTATATTCATTCGAAGTTGCAGAATGAATTATTTTTATTTATAAGACAACAGAAATTTTTATTTTTTATTTTATTTTTTATTTTCTTTGTAGAATTCAGTGATTTATTCTTTACATAAAACACCCAGTGCTCATCACAACAAGTGCCTCCTTAGTACCCATCACTCTTCTGGCCCATCTCCTACCCATCTTCCTCTGTCAACCCATAGTTTGTTCTCTATCATGAAGAGTCTCTTGTGGTTTGTTTCCCTCTCTTCTCTTTCGCGCCATTTACATATATTCATATGGTTTGTTTCTTAAATTATGCATGTGAGTTAAATCACATGGTATTTGTGTTTCTCTGATTGACTTATTTCACTTAGCGTAATAACCTTCTAGCTCCATCCATGTCACTGCAAATGGCAAGATTTCACTCTTTTTGATGGCTGGGTAATCTTCCATCACACGTGTGCGCGCGCGCGCGCGCGCGCACACACACACACACACACACACACACACACAGCACCTCTTCTTTCTCCATTCATCAGTCAATGGACATTTGGGCTCTCTCCATAGTTTGGCTACTGTAAACAACGGGGTACATGTACCCCTTTGAACCTGTGTTTTTTGTATCCTTTGAGTAAATACCTAACAGTGCAATTGCTGTACCATAGGGTAGTTCTAGCTTTAGTTTAAGGAACCTCGATACTGTTCTTCAGAGTGGCTGTACCAGTTTACATTCCCACCAACAACGCAGGAGGGTTGCCCTTTTTCTGCATCCTTGCCAGTATCTTTTGTTTCTCATTTTGTTAATTTCAGTCATTCTGACAGGTGTGAGGTGATACCTCGTCATGGTTTTGATTGGTATTTCCCTGATAATGAGTGATGTTGAACATCTTCTCTTGTGTCTGTAGCCATCTGGATGTCTTCTTTGGAAAAGTGTCTATACTATGTCTTCTGCCCATTTCTTAACTGAGTTATTTGGGTTTTTTTTTGGGGGGGGGTTGAGTTTGAGAAGTTCTTTATAAATTTTGGATACTTACCCCTTTATGAGATATGTCATTTGCATATGTCTTCTCACATTCCATAAGCTGCCTTTTAGCTTTGTTTATTTTCTTCACCGCGCAGAAGCTTTTTTATCTTGATGAAGTAACAATAGTTCATTTTTGCTTTTGTTTCCCTTGCTTCAGAAGACATATCTGGTAAGAAGTTACCCCAGCCGAGGTCAAAGAGGTTGTTGCCTGTGTTCTCCTCTAGGACTTCGATGGTGTCCTGTCTCACATTGAGGTCTTTCATCCATTTTGAATTTATTTCTGTGTATGGTGTAAGAAAATGGTCCAGTTTCATTCTTCTGCATGTTACCATCCATTTTTCCCAACATCGTTTGTTGAAGGGACTGTATTTTTTCCTTGGATAATCTTTCCTGCTTTTCAGAGATTAGTTGACCAAATAGTTTGGGGTCCATTTCTGGATTTTCTATTATGTTCTATTGATCTATCTGTCTGTTTTAGTGACTGTACCATACTGCCTTGATGACTACAGTTTTGTAATACAGCTTGAAATCTGGAATCGTGATGCCTCCACTTTTGTTTTTCTTTTCCAGGATTGTTTTGGCTATTCAGGGTCTATTTGGTTCCATACAAATTTTAAGATTGTTTATTCTAGCTCTGCAAAACTGCTTGTGGTATTTTGATAGGGATTGCATTAAATGTGCAGATTGCTTGGGGCACCTGGGTGGCTTGGTTAAGTGTCTGACTTCAGCTCAGGTCATGATCTCATGGTTTGTGGGTTCCATCCTTGCATTGGGCTCTGTGCTGACAGTTCAGGACCTGGAGCCTGCTTCAGATTCTGTGTCTTCCTCTTTCTCTGCCCCTCCCCCGCTTATTCTCTGTCTCTCAAAAATAAATAAAAAAACATTATTTTTTTTAATGTGTAGATTGCTTTGGGTAGTTTAACAATGTTTTTTCTTCCAATCCATGAGTACGGAATTCTTTTCCATTTGTTTGTGACCTCTTCAATTTCTTTCCTACATGTTCTATAGTATTCAGAGTACAGATCTTTTACCTGTTTAGTTAGGTTTATTTCTAGGTATCTTGTTTTTGGTGCAATTGCAAATGGGATAGATTCCTTGATTTCTTTTCCTGCTGCTTTGTTTTTGGTGTATTGAAATGAAACAGGTTTCTGCATGTTGATTTTATATACTGTGACTTTGCTGAATTCATGTCTTAGTTCTAGTAATTCTTTGGTGGAGTCTTTGGGGTTATCTACAGAGAATCATGTCATCTGTAAACAGTGAAAGTTTGACTTCTTCCTTGCCAATTTGGTTGCCTTTGATTTCTTTTTGTTGTTTTATTGCTGAAGTTAGACTTTAAACACTATGTTAAATAGTAATGGTAAGAATGGATATCCTTGTCTTGTTCCTGACCATAGGGGAGAGTCTCTATTTTTCCACATTGCGGGTGATATGAGCTGTGGGTCTTTTGTTTATGGTTGTTATGATGTTGAGGTATATGCGATCTATCCCTACTTTGTTGAGAATTTTTATCAAGAATGGATGCTGTATTTTCTCAAATTATTTATCTGCATCAATTGACAGGATCATATGTTTCCCATTCTTTCTTCTATTAATGTGATATATTGCGTTGATTGATTTGTGAGTATTGAACCAGTCCTGCAACCCAGGAATAAATACCACTTGATCGTGGTGAATAATTATTTTTAATGTACTGCTGAATTCGATTTACTACTATCTTGCTGAGAATTTTTGCATCCATGTTCATCAGGAGTATTGGCCTATAATTCTCCTTTTTAGTGGGATCCTTGTCTGGTTTTGGAATCAAGGTAATTCTGGCTTCATAGCATGAGTTTGGAAGTTCCCCTTCTATTTCTATTTTTTGTAACATTTTGAGAAGAATAGGTAGTAACTCTTCTTTAAATGTCTGGTAGAAGTCCCTTGGGAAGCCTTCTGGCTCTGGAATTCTGTTTATTGGAAGATTTTTTTTTTAATTTCTATATCATTTATTTTGAGAGAGAAAGAGAGAGAGAGAGAGAGAGAGAGAATCCCAAGCAGGCTTCACACTGTCTGTGCAGAGCCTGTCATAGGGCTCAACCTCATTGTGCATTTTATTATTCAAATCCTAACAATAACTTTGTAACACAAGAGCAGTGTTATCTTTGTTTTACAAATATGTACATCGTTATGCTTCAAGAGGGCAGTGGTGTACCCGATATGCAACTAAAGAGTAAAACTTTAGAACTGACTGATTCTATAGCATGGAATTTTAGCTATAGTATATGCTGTCAGGTGTGATGGAAACAAAGTAGAGATAATGTGAATTTTCCTATTAAGTTTAGGTTAATAAAGCTGAGAGATCTTTCCAGGGAGTCTATAGTGCTCAACTGAAAATAGATGTTCATAGTGGCAGTAAGCAAGCTTATCCTTCAAGCTTCTAGGATGAAACAGAGACCATCTGGAGAAAAACAGTCTTTCCATTTTAAGTCAAGAGCATAATGCTTGGAAAATAATTTAATCTGGACCCATTTTATTTGCTACAATAACTTAATTATTAGATATATTTTTACATTGTACAAATCTTACTGTTCTTAAAAACCCTAAAATGGGTCCAAGTGATTATCCTTAATTAACTGTCGTTTTTACATGCTCTGTGTGCCTCTGAAAGGAAAATAGAAATATTTTTCTTAAATTACTCTTCAAGATTTTGCAGCTGATCCCAGAGAAAATTACTGTCAAATATGTAAGAAAAATTTAAAAAGGTACGAGATCTCTAGTTCTGGTCCTGCTTATTTCTTGTATTAGCCTGGCTAAATTTCCTATATAATCTCCCTCATTTGTAAAATGGAAGCAACATTAGATCATGCTTCATGAGACACGAGATAAGGGAGAATGAATTTATTTTTCCCTCAGAGGAATATTATAAAGTAAGTCATAATATCCACGATTCTTTTCTCATTGAGATATAATCTGCCAAAAAGAGGATGAAAATAGGTACCTTACACAAGGCTTGTGATGGAAACAGGCTACTGTGTAAGCCAGTGTGGCAGGCAGGCTTTTCATCCTCTGTGCGCATTTCTAGAATAAACATTCTCCTCTGTATCTTCAGTGAAAGCATTTTGACACTATGAAGAAAATCTAATGTTTGACTGACAGGATTCTTTGCTTTTCAATTAGTTTCAGCTGTTTTGGAAGCAGGCAGACACAACTATATTTTAACAACATCATTTGCCAAAGGAATCAAAACCACAATATCCATAGGGATTAAAGCTGACTTAATGCATAAATTTCTGTTGAACCCTTTCTTTAATGCTTCTTCTCACCAACCTTTTCATTTTAGCAGTGCACCTATGATCGTTTAATTTTTCGATGGGAAAAATAGGGAGGATGAAGCCATTTTGGAAACTTTCCATATATTTAGATAGAAAGTTAAAAGTGTATGGAGAAGTAATTCAGAAGATATTATTCTAAGGACTATCTTTAAGTGTTTTGTCTACCTCAGACTTGAATTCTCAAGCTCTGTAATTATATACCTTCTTAGGGGATTTATAAATCAATTTTTCTTCAACAGATTGATAATTAGATAAAGCAATAATGTAACTATTTTGTGAAAAATACTTCAAGCTATATGATTCTCAAAATAAGGAGTTAATGATATAAGAACTTACAAAATACCGTAGGCCATTTAACTAATGAGAGGCAATCAATCAACTATTTCTTCAACAAGTGCCTCTTCTCTTTGATTAAAAGAGTTAAACTTGCTGAGAATATTTTGAAATTGGGGAGATATTAGTGTCCCCTTTGTATACTAAATTAATGGGGGAAAGGAAAAAAAAACTAAGAAAATATTTTAGATGAAAGCATTGCAAATAAATAGTGCACTCGGATGATCATCGAGTATACTTTCCTGTGCCTTTCATGTGTAGCTGTGGGAATGTATTAATCTTTAAAGCCCTCTTACATTATAAATATTGCTTATGGCACAAATCATGCAAATTTATCCCCCTTTCATTACTTCAGAGCTTCTCAGGTCAAGAGTTATCATTCAGACAACATCAACTATTTCCACTAAACCGTATTATATATCTATGTCAGTTCATATTCAAATGCATGATGTAGCACCACGATAAATCCTTCCTGGCCTTTGGCAAAGGTGGTAATGTGAGGCCCTGTTTAGAAGAGAGGGGTTTATGGTTTAAGTGCACAGTTCCCAGGGAGTTAAGCAAATAATAAGCAACCCTGTCGACTAAAGAACTTTTAAAATATCAGGAAACAATGCCAATGGTGTTAGGACCAGGATGCCTTGAAGAAAACTGTCCTATGAATACCTATTAGAAAGGGTAGAATTTTCCACTCAGCTTTCAAAATGTGCAGAAAGAAACAACATACTAGAGCAAAATTTATGATAAAATGGAATGTAAAAGCACCATCTAGAACTGCTACTAAATAAATTTTTGAAACCTTCAAGAGTCAAATGTTCTCTTATGAACATTACTCCTCCCTGGCTTCCAAAGATGCACACACCCCTATCACATACCCAGTGTAGTCACCCAACTCCTTCATTAAACATTTCAAATCTGTTTAATCCTTTGTAGATTGTCAACTCTAAGAGGGCAGGGAAGCCTCCCAAGAATTGAGAAGTTGTAACTTAAACAACAAACAAACAAAAAAAGTTTAAAGCATTATCCAGTATAACTATTACGTATAATGAATGCTATCCTTTTAAGGACAATAATCTGGGAAGTTCATATACTTGTTACAATTATATAACTCATTTTGGGGATTATTCTTAAGAAGTTCCTCTAATTTATAAGATAATTCAAGGATTTAGGAGGGAAGATGGCGGCGTAGGAGGATGCTGGGCTCACCACGTCCTGCGGATCACTTAGATTCCACCTGCACCTGCCTAAATAACCCAGAAAACCGCCAGAGGATTAGCAGAACGGAGTCTCTGGAGCCAAGCGCAGACGAGAGGCCCACGGAAGATGGTAGGAAGGGCTGCGAGGCAGTGCACACTACACGGACCGGCGGGAGGGAGCTGGGGCGGAGGAGCAGCCCGCCGGCCAAGCAGAGTCCCCTAGTCCAGCTTGCAAAAGCGGAGGGGCCAGATCGAGTGTGTTCCAACAGCAAGCGGGACTTGACATCTGGAAGGTTATAAGCTAACAGCTCTGCTCGGAGAGTGGGAGGGCTGGAGGACAACGGGAGGGAGAGTTGTTGAGCCTCGGACGACAGAGCTCAGCTTGGTGGGGAACAAAGGCGCTCGCCAGCACCATCTCCCTCACCCATCCCCCAGTCAAAATCCCAAAGGGAACTTGCTTGCACCGCGCAAACACCCAAGGCATCTGCAGATCCATCCCTCTGGCGGGTCTGACTCACTCCCAGTGCCACAGGGCCCCTCCTGAAGCAGATCACCAAAGGATAAGCGAGCTGAGCCTGCCCCTTCCACCCCCGTGCACCTTGCCGATCCACCCCAGCTAATACGCCAGATCCCCAGCACCACAAGCCTGGCAGTGTGCAGGTAGCCCAGACAGGCCAGGCCACCCCACAGTGAATCCCACCCCTAGAAGAGGGGAAGAGAAGGCACACACCAGTCTGACTGTGGCCACGCTCACCAACGCAAGTTATTCAAGACAGCACAGGGGAAGTGCCCCGCAGTCCTGCACCACACCAGGGACTATCCAAAATGACCAAACGGAAGAATTCCCCTCAAAAGAATCTCCAGGAAATAACAACAGCTAACGAACTGATCAAAAAGGATTTAAACAATATAACAGAAAGTGAATTTAGAATAATAGTCATAAAATTAATCACCGGGCTTGAAAACAGTATAGAGGACAGCAGAGAATCTCTTGCTACAGAGATCAAGGGACTAAGGAATAGTCAGGAGGAGCTAAAAAAGGCTATAAACGAGCTGCAAAATAAAATGGAGACAACCACAGCTTCGATTGAAGAGGCAGAGGAGAGAATAGGTGAACTAGAAGATAAAATTATGGAAAAAGAGGAAGCTGAGAAAAAGAGAGATTAAAAAAAATCTAGGAGTATGAGGGAAGAATTAGAGAACTAGGTGATGCACTAAAGAGAAATAATCTACGCATAATTGGTATTCCAGAGGAGGAAGAGAGAAGGAAAGGTGCTGAAGGTGTACTTGAAGAAATAATAGCTGAGAACTTCCCTGAACTGGGTAAGGAAAAAGGCACTGAAATCCAAGAGGCACAGAGAACTCCCTTCAGACGTAACTTGAATCCATCTTCTGCACGACATGTCATAGTGAAACTGGCAAAATACAAGGATAAAGAGAAAATTCTGAAGGCAGCTAGGGATAAACACGCCCTAACATATAAAGGGAGACCTATAAGACTCGTGACGGATCTCTCTACTGAAACTTGGCAGGCCAGAAAGGAATGGCAGGACATCTTCAATGTGATGAACAGAAAAAATATGCAGCCGAGAATCCTTTATCCAGCAAGTCTGTCATTTAGAATAGAAGGAGAGATAAAGGTCTTCCCAAACAAACAAAAACTGAAGGAATTCCTCACCACTAAACCAGCCCTACAAGAGATCCTAAGGGGGAATCCTGTGAAACTAAGTACCAGAGACATCGCTACAAGCATGAAACCTACAGGCATCACAATGACTCTAACCCGTATCTTTCTATAATAACACTGAATGTAAATGGACTAAATGCGCCAACCAAAAGACATAGGGTATCAGAATGGATAAAAAACAAGACCCATCTATTTGTGGTCTACAAGAGACTCATTTTAGACCTGAGGACACCTTCAGATTGAAAGTGAGGGGATGGAGAACTATTTATCATGCTACTGGAAGTCAAAAGGAAGCTGGAGTAGCCATACTTATATCAGACAAACTAGACTTTAAATTAAAGTCTGTAACAAGAGATGAAGAAGGGCATTATATAATAATTACAGGGTCTATCCATCAGGAAGAGCTAACAATTATAAATGTCTATGCGCCGAATACCGGAGCCCCAAATATATAAAACAATTACTCATAAACACAAGCAACCTTATTGATAAGAATGTGGTAATTGCAGGGGACTTTAACACCCCACTTACAGAAATGGATAGATCATCTAGACACACAGTCAATAAAGAAACAAGGGCCCTGAATGATACATTGGATCAGATGGACATGACAGATATATTTAGAACTCTGCATCCCAAAGCAACAGAATATACTTTCTTCTCGAGTGCACATGGAACATTCTCCAAGATAGATCACATACTGGGTCACAAAACAGCCCTTCATAAGTATACAAGAATTGAGATCATACCATGCATACTTTCAGACCACAATGGTATGAAGCTTGAAATCAACCACAAGAAAAAGTCTGGAAAACCTCCAAAAGCATGAAGGTTAAAGAACACCCTACTAAAGAATGAGTAGGTCAACCAGGCAATTAGAGAAGAAATTTAAAAATATATGGAAACAAACGAAAATGAAAATACAACAATCCAAACGCTTTGGGATGCGGCGAAGGCAGTCCTGAGAGGAAAATACATTGCAATCCAGGCCTATCTCAAGAAACAAGAAAATTCCCAAATACAAAATCTAATAGCACACCTAAAGGAAATAGAACCAGAACAGCAAAGACCCCCTAAACCCAGCAGAAGAAGAGAAAAATAAAGATCAGAGCAGAAATAAGCAATATAGAATCTAACAAAACTTTAGAGCAGATCAACGAAACCAAGAGTTGTTTTTTTGAAAAAATAAACAAAATTGATAAACCACTAGCCAGGCTTCTCAAAAAGAAAAGGGAGATGACCCAAATAGATAAAATCATGAATGAAAATGGAATTATTACCACCAATCCCTCAGAGATACAAGCAATTATCAGGGAATACTATGAAAAATTATATGCCAACAAACTGGACAACCTGGAAGAAATGGACAAATTCCTAAACAACCACACACTTCCAAAACTCAATCAGGAGGAAATAGAAAGCTTGAACAGACCCATAACCAGTGAAGAAATTGAATCAGTTATCAAAAATCTCCCAACAAATAAGAGTTCAGGACCAGATGGCTTCCCAGGGGAGTTCTACCAGACGTTTAAAGCAGAGATAATACCTATCCTTCTCAAGCTATTTGAAAAAATAGAAAGGGAAGGAAAACTTCCAGACTCATTCTATGAAGCCAGCATTACTTTGATTCCTAAACCAGACAGAGACCCAGTAAAAAAAGAGAACTACAGGCCAATATCCCTGATGAATATGGATGCAAAAATTCTCAATAAGATACTAGCAAATTGAATTCAACAGCTTATAAAAAGAATTATTCACCATGATCAAGTGGGATTAATTCCTGGGATGCAGGGCTGGTTCAACATTCGCAAATCAATCAATGTGATACATCACATTAATACAAGAAAAGAGAAGAACCATATGATCCTGTCAATCGATGCAGAAAAGGCCTTTGACAAAATTCAGCAACGTTCTTAATAAAAACCCTCGAGAAAGTTGGGATAGAGGGACATGCTTAAACATCATAAAAGCCATTTATGAAAAGCCCGCAGCTAACATCATCCTCAATGGGGAAAAACTGAGAGCTTTTTTCCTGAGATCAGGAACACGACAGAGATGTCCACTCTCACCGCTGTTGTTTAACATAGTGTTGGAAGTTCTAGCATCAGCAATCAGACAACAAAAGGAAATCAAAGGCATCAAAATTGGCAAAGATGAAGTCAGGCTTTCACTTTTTGCAGATGGCATGATATTTTTCATGGAAAACCAGATAGACTCCACCAAAAGTCTGCTAGAATAGATACATGAATTCAGCAAAGTCGCAGGATACAAAATCAAAATCAAGGTACAGAAATCAGTTGCATTCTTATACACTAATAATGAAGCAACAGAAAGACAAATAAAGAAACTAATGCCATTCACAATTGCACCAAGAACCATAAAATACCTAGGAATAAATGTAACCAAAGATGTAAAAGATCTGTATGCTGAAAACTATAGAAAGCTTATGAAGGAAATTGAAGAAGATATAAAGATATGGAAAAACATTCCATGCTCATGGATTGGAAGAATAAATATTGTCAAAATGTAAATACTACCCAAAGCTATCTACACATTCAATACAATCCCAATCAAAATTGCACCAGCATTCTTCTCGAAGCTAGAACAAGCAATCCTAAAATTCATATGGAACCACAAAAAGCCCTGAATAGCCAAAGTAATTTTGAAGAAGACCAAAGCAGGAGGCATCACAATCCCAGACTTTAGCCTCTACTACAAAGCTGTCATCATCAAGACAGCATGGTATTGGCACAAAAACAGACACATAGACCAATGAAATAGAATAGAAACCCCAGAACTAGACCCACAAACTTATGGCCAACTAATCTTTGACAAAGCAGGAAAGAGACAGTCTCTTTAACAAATGGTGCTGGGAGAACTGGACAGCAACATGCAGAAGGTTGAAACTAGACCACTTTCTCACACCATTCACAAAAATAAACTCAAAATGGATAAAGGACCTGAATGTGAGACAGGAAACCATCAAAACCCTAGAGGAGAAAGCAGGAAAAGACCTCTCTGACCTCAGTCATAGCAATTTCTTACTTGACATATCCCCAAAGGCAAGGGAATTAAAAGAAAAAATGAACTACTGGCACCTCATGAAGATAAAAAGCTTCTGCACAGCAAAGGAAACAACCAACAAAACTAAAAGGCAACCTACGGAATAGGAAAAGTTATTTGCAAATGACATATCGGACAAAGGGCTAGTATCCAAAATCTATAAAGAACTCACCAAACTCCACACCCAAAAAGCAAATAGCCAGTGAAGAAATGGGCAGAAAACATGAATAGACACTTCTCTAAAGAAGACATCCAGATGGCCAACAGGCACATGAAAAGATGCTCAACGTTGTTCCTCATCAGGGAAATACAAATCAAAACCACACTCAGATATCACCTCACGCCAGTCAGAGTAGCCAAAATGAACAAATCAGGAAACTATAGATGCTCGCGACGATGTGGAGAAACAGGGACCCTCTTGCACTTGATGGGAATGCAAATTGGTGCAACCACTTTGGAAAACAGCATGGAGGTTCCTCAAAAAATTAAAAATAGACCTACCCTATGACCCAGCAGTAACACTGCTAGGAATTTACCCAAGGGATACAGGAGTACTGATGCATAGGGGCACTTGTACCCCAACGTTTATAGCAGCATTCTCAACAATAGCCACATGATGGAAAGAGCCTAAATGTCCATCAACTGATGAATGGATAAAGAAATTGTGGTTTATATACACAATTGAGTACTATGTGGCAATGAGAAAGAATGAAATATGGCCCTTTGTAGCAACGTGGATGGAACTGGAGAGTGTGATGCTAAGTGAAATAAGCTATACAGAGAAAGACAGATACCATATGTGTTCACTCTTATGTGGATCCTGAGAAACCCTTGGGGGAGGGGAAGGAAAAAAAAAAGAGGTTAGAGTGGGAGAGAGTCAAAGCATAAGAGACTCTTAAAAACTGAGAACAAACTGAGGGTTGATGGGGGTTGGGAGGGAGGGGAGGGTGGGAGATGTGTATTGAGGAGGGCACCTTTTGGACGGAGCACTGGGTGTTGTATGGAAACCAATTTGACAATAAATTTCATATATTGAAAAAAAAAGACAATTCAAAAGGTAAAAATATGTTACTCAATCTGAGTATTACTGGGCCTACCATGTATTACCTAAACTTGACTTAGAATGATAAGAGCTAACACTCATTTACTTTGATTAGACACAAGTCACTGTATTATTGCTCCCTAAAGCTTCATGAAGTTAGCTATTCTCAATGTTTTCATTTTGTAGGTGAGGAAATTGAACTGGGGGGTGTGAAGGTCACATAGCTAGTCATGTAGCAATGTGGCTCGGCCCCAGGAATCTGAAGTCAGGGAGCTGTCTCTGATTTCCATGTCTATATTGCCTCAAGGGATCCATACTGGAATACAGATTAAAGACAAAAATTTACCCTCTTTGAAGAAATTAAAAATAATTTATTGAGGACAAGGACCCAAAGCAGAGTTCCAGAGCAGGAACAATTTTATTGGAATCAATGTCTACTTTCAGCCAGTCGGGGGAAAAAGAAAATAAAATTCTTGTTAGGAGACGTAAAGCTTGGCATATTTGCAAAGGAAAGAGTTATATGACCTTATATGTGCATTTCTTATAGATCCTAGGCTGGCCTCTGACATGAGTCAGTGTTAGGAAGACTTGTTTTTTTTCCATGATGATGATATAATGATGATGCAAATGAAGATGAAGAAAAACAGCTTCCTCTCGTAAGTTATAAACTAAACATAAACATGGTTTGTTAGATGACATGAAACAAAAACAATAGCAGATAATTAATCTTTGTATATTCAGGTTTATGGAGGAGAAAATATGCAAAACTGGAGAGCTAAGCTGAATTAAAGGTGGTCCAAAATACACAACATTTTAATAACTGGGTGACCTACTCTGCAAAAGCTTATCAGTGCCCTTAATTTAATTTATTGCAAAGAAGATAAACAGGGTCGAGTGCGTCACTCTACCTTTAGAAGCAGGACTGCATCCCACCCACAGGAATCCTGCAGTTTTTTTTAAGCATGACTGTGTGGTCTGGGAAGTGTTTATGGCAACTCCTGATGAAGTCCAGAGATTAAACACAAAACAAAGCAAAAGTGATAATGAGAAGAAGCTTTCAATTAGTGATGAGATTTGATAGGGTGGCCTCATTTTCAATTTCTGTTCCTACATATGGGCCAACAACACAAACGGGGGTAGCATGTAATTTAAACCTGAAACAACTGATCGAAGCACTGTGATTATTTTGAGATACCTCTATAATCCATTGCTGAATTCAGGTAAGGGGACTTCAGTTACAGTTTCTAGTTTGGTCTAGAATACTGTATAATTTGAAAATGTTCTGGAAGCTTTCTGCAAAGATTCCTCTTTAAATTATTTAAATTATGGATAGTACTGATGACTTCCCAAACTTAGTTGAAATAGTAGGGCCTGATCATCTTTCAACATGAAAGCTGACGTTCCTATCATGCGTACATATGTGTAGCCTTAAAGGGCCCCAGGCTTTAGTGTCTCTGACTCAGGGAACCTAGAGAGAGGACACAGCTGAAGGATGGGGACCGGCAGTCTCAGAAGGTCCATTCTGGGCCTCCATCCTCTGTGCACTGATCCTTGTTGAACAAAGGGCACCTTAGGACCCCTGCCAGTCCTTATTATCCAGTAGATACTATCCCCACTTTAATCCATATCTCAGACCCCCTACCTACAGACTTAAAGGCACATATCCTTGGTCGTACGACTCAGCAGCAGTTTAAACTGTAAGAGTAAAATCTCAATAGGCATTAAATACTCACCTTTCATTTCAAAACATGAAACTGAAATATAGGATTCTAGTATCAATGAACTTCTTGATTTTACATATAATATATACACATGCTCTACATTAAATATATATATATTTTTGCACTTAATACTAGCACAGGTACATTCTTTCCCTTCCATAATGCTTTTAAAACCAATGAGTCAGTAAAGCAGAACTTAACCTATACTTTTGAGTTTTCAAGGCAATATCTCTAGCTTGGATGCCCTAACGTTTTCCCTCAACCTGTTTTCCTTCCATGGAGATGGCAGCACAGACCTCTACCTAAACCACTTCTCCCTTTAACATTATAATAAATGGCAACAACTTAAAATCCCTTTAACTAAATTTAGTTTCAGTGAATGTGAATTCTATAGACACAATTCTCTAAAGCATGTGTCTGGTCACTTAGAAAACATGCACCACGTGTTTTTGTTTCCTCTTGCCTTGTTATATGGCAGGAATATTTTTCAGTACCAAAATCAACTACATTAAATCCATGGAAATTAAACTTAGTGAAAGAGAAACAAAAAGGAGGGAGGGAAAGAGGGAAGGAGGAGGGAAGTTAAGACGTTTTAATACGCTGCTCAGGTATGTCAATAATTGTTGAGCTACAACTGACATTATATGTTCCACAAATGCTTAGCGATTGGTACAAGTCTATTGAATTACCTCAAATAAAGGAGGCTTGGGCTAGAGATGGGTAGTTAGCAGTGTCAGATAACACCTGTGAGAAGTACTCAAATCAATGCTATTTGCATTTATAACTTATATACATAATATATATATTATATTATATATATGTATATATTACATATATAAGTTATAAATATAAATATATATTATAAATATAAATATATTATTATATGCAATATATTTATATTTATATTTATAATATTATATATTTATACTTATAATATGTTTATAATATATAAATATATTTATTATATATATAAATATGTATATATAATATATATAATTTTCCCCCCTCATTTTCCCCTACTTTTTCTTGGGCTATTTCCTGTTTCCAAAAGAGAAAAAAATTACCCTGAATATACTGGGTGCTGTTAGTTATTGAAAACAATGATTATCATAAGAATGGGGAGAACAAAAACAAAGTTTTTTAAAAAAAGTCTCCTAACAAATATGTTTTGATTCAATTAATTATGCAGGAGAATAATTCCCAAAAATATATATTTAAGAGGTTGTTGTCCGTCTTGAAATAATATACTTGATTGCTACCAAAGACATCTTATTGGCTTATCAGGAGATCAATGTGACAGAAATCCCATAAATATCATTTGGTAAAGGACTTAGCAAAATCATTTCTGTTCTTTCTTATTCACGTATTTATTAAGATTTTAAACATCTCAGATTTTTACTTGTTTTTTTAACATTTCTATTTATTTTTTATTTATATTTTGAGTCTTGAGACAGACAATGAAAATGATTTCTTCTCCAGAAAAACTGTCCTAACCTTCCTCCAAGTGATCTTAGAATCTCAGGGGATAGTTGCAGTGAGAGATAGCCTGGATATTAGATGCTCCCTCGTGTAATATTCACACAGGTTGGGAGCGGTCTTCTGAATTTCATTCCATTTGCTGAAGATGTTGAGTTGGCAGTTCTGGTTGGCCGTTTGCCATTCAGTATTCTTAGTACTCAGGGCTTGCACCTCTGCTGAACCAAGGTGCCCACTTTGTATTTTGCGTTGCAAGCCTAACTCTCTTCTGCCTTCAATGATTTTTATGGATGAACAGACCAGGTCAATGAAGATAAGCCACTGTCACTTTCCACTAAATCTTCCAACTTTTTAAGAAATGCCCCAAAACTGAACTTCTTCTAAGAATTTCTCATTAGGACAGGAACACAGGACCATATTTTTAGCACTGTTTTCTTGAATCAAGGAAGTAAGTCGAGGTTGTCAGTTTTAGCTCGTTTACTATCTCTTGACCATGAGGGAGTAACTAACTTCTCCAAGTCTTAGGTACTTGATTAAAAAGCTAGAATATCAATGTCACCCTTGCCCACCTCCCTAGGTCCTAGGGAGACTTAAGTGAAGTTGTGTATGTGAACACACCTATAAACTGTGAAGCATACAGGATAGAGATGGCGTTTTTCTTCTTTCTGATGAAACAGACATGGCACAATAAATCTTACTCTAGAAAAACCTAATACGTTTTGTAGTTTTAAAGAGTTTCTTTAACGTTTGAAAGAATAAATGTTTGAGCATATACTGATATCCTGGTTAAAAGGAAGCGGGGGGCAGGGGGAGTAAAACCTGGATGTTGAAAAATAATAATAAATCCTTTCTTTGATTCTAGGGACAAAGAAATTACTGGATTTTAAACATGTCCTCCCTACCTTCATTCTGTTTATCCTCTACTTACATTTTTTATTATTATCAGGGAAGCCTAGAATTTGTGCTCTTTTGATAGAAAGCCTCTTTCGTGTCAGACTGTGGTGTCAAAGTGAACCATGGGACACAACGTCAAAGAATCTTGTTATGACTGTGGATATATGAAATACAAATAATTCAGTTAGGAAAGATGGGTTACATCAATAGAAAGATAATGAAAATATTAATGATGCACATTCGTGAAAATATTAATGAACATATTAATGATGTAACTGATGCCCTCCAAGGTAGCTCGACAGTCACCATCTGAAGATATCACGATGACATGATAATTTCCATCGATACATGTTATTTTGTTTACTGTTTTTAGCATCTTTATTTAGGTATAATTGACATTTAATCAGCTTCTCCTATTTAATATTTGATAAAATATGTCATGTATATACACCTCTATAAAGAAAATGTACATAGAATATGTATCTTTGTTTCTCTATTTACATAATCTTAAAAATCAACATAGGCCTTAGTGAAATACACATTGACATGAAAAAGATTTCCTTTCTTCTTTCATCTTTACCAGTGACTTTTTAATCCCTTTTTTCCACATCGCAAAAGAGCCACTTGTAATTACTTGTTGGTTTCTATTACAGATAGCCACGGAGATGACTTACTTTTTTCCAAATCCATTTTGCAACAGTTAGCATTTAAAAACACTTTATCAACTCATTTTAGCCTGAGAAAATAGGGGAAAACCTCTGAAAGCCAACTCATGATGTATTGTTTGAAAATTTAGGACTAAAGCACAAAATCTAGGAATATTCCATCCTTTGTTTTTTTTGTTTGTTTGTTTGTTTTTGTTTTTTCCTATCCAACCAGACTATTGAGTTTCTTCTCAGGATTGTTCTGTGTCCAGTCCCAGGAGTCGAGGACTCTACTCCTCTGTACCTCATAGTGTACATCCTCCCTCTCTGAGTCTGTGATACTGGAACTCAAGATTCTTCGTCATCAAACTTTTTTCTCAACTTCCCTCATTTGCACAGAATCTTCAGGCTGTAGATGCCAGTGTACTAACTCAAAGACCCGTCTTCAGTCTACTTCATGCCTTTCTTTACTGTCTCCTTTAACAATCCCAAAATACATTTTAGAACATCTGCCATTACTTCTGGGGAAAATGGCCTGCAAATTTTAAGCTCCAGCAGAAATTCTCTTCCAAGTTACAAACTTTTTTTTTTTTTTTGGAAAACTTGCATAATATTTCCTTCTTAATATTGAACAAACACTTCAAATTTCAAATTTCCTATATCTAGTACCAAACCAGTATTGAGCATAAATGTGATGGTTAATTTTATGTGTCAACTTGGTTGAGGCGTGGGCTGTGCAGATATTTAACATTATTTCTGAGGGTGTCTGTGAGGGTGTTTCTGAATGGGATTAACATTTGCATTGATAGAGTAAAGCAGATCCCTCACTCCAGTGGGGGATGGATTTAATTCAATCAGCTCAAGGCCTAAATAGAGTAAAAGTTTGAGTAAGAAACCCATCTTTCTCAATTCCTTATAGTAAGTCTGTCTGTCATTTGTCTTTCTATCTCTATCTATCTATCTATCTATCTATCTATCTATCTATCTATCATCCATCATCTATCCACCCATCCTATTGGTCCCGTTTCTCTGGAGAAATCAGACTAATATGAGAAATATTAAATCAGGGGCTCCTGGGTGACGCAGTCGGTTGAGTGACCAACTTCAGCTCAGGTCACAATCTCATGGTTCATGAGTTCGAGACCTGCATCAGGCTCGCTGCTGTCAGTGCAGAGCCCGCTTCAGATCCTCTGTCCCTCTCTCTCTTTGCCCCTCCCCTGCTCACGTTCCCTTGCTCAAAAATGAAGAAACATTAAAGAAAAAAGAAATATTAGATCACATTTCCTAGAATATGATTCTGTGACACATTAAAAAAAAAAGAACAGTTCTTCAAATAGATTCTCAAAATAATACCAACCATTATTACTTTTATTAATAAACAGCTGTGTTAAAAATTTGGGGAAATCATATCAAATACAGGAAGGTGATATAAATAAGATGGTTATGGAACACAACTTCCCCAAAATGGTATTTATGTAAATATTATTTTATTAATAGTGTCTTGTTAACCACTGAAATGAGCTATTTTTTTAAAATTTCTGTCACTTGGCAAATATGAAAGATTTGTCATCTGCTTTGTGAAAAGTATATTGACTCTTATTCAGTTTCCTGGATAATTGGGTCTCGAGTAATTCAGATTAGATTTTCATTTTTAAATTAAATCTTATTTGATTATACGTGTCCATATTTTTGTGGAAGTATTTGTGTTATTATTCAGTCATTGATGTTCACAACATCTTATGAGTCAGAGCAATCTGCATCCTACATTATAAACATTCTGCTTACCCCTAACTTCACCTCATTAATAAAGTATTTAAGAGAGACCAGAGCTGTCAGTTAATGTTTACATGAGTGGTTAAAAAACACAAAGTAAAGAAAGAAAAATATAATCTTTTCCAGCAGCCAGTAAACCAAGCATTAGCTCATATTATTTTCTTTTTGGTAAATCAAAATAACATACAGATTTGCATCTTTATATATCAACGCTTGTGCCAAAAACATTGACAGGATGTAATGTGACATTACAAAGTCTGCAATAAAGATAAAAGAATAAGAATGTGTCTACATGCTCTAAAAATTGAAATCTATTTAAAAATAAGAAAAAAGAAAATGTACCCACACAGATTTGTTTGTTCTATCATAACTTTTATGCTTATAAGCCCAAAGACCAATCAGTAATGAAACAAAGAAAAAAGAAAAAAGAAATGAATAAATAATTCCACAAGTGTAATATTTAAAAAAATAGTTTTGAAACATAAGGTGGCACAGTTGTCTAAACTATTAAACAAAATTCCTAAGAGACTATTAGTTATACTTTCAAATGTTCCTCAGCCTTCTGTAATAGTCACGACAGTATTATCCAGGCGGTTCTTGACCTTGTAAAGCTACGGCAGGAGTTCGCCAAT
Organism: Acinonyx jubatus; assembly: GCF_027475565.1. NCBI lineage: Eukaryota > Metazoa > Chordata > Mammalia > Carnivora > Felidae > Acinonyx > Acinonyx jubatus. Next base: position 127,600,769 of record NC_069386.1, on the reverse strand, counting down.
ACTACTCAGCTTTCTGACTGTAGAACTAATCTTGTGGTCTAGATAAACCTAACATGTGACCACATACTTATGCGATCTGAGTAATACATAAAAAATTGACATCGAATTTCTTATGGTAAGACTAGTATGGTAAGGCTAGTGACAAAAGTATGATGAGAAATAAGATGATTGCATCATCTGGAAATCTCTGCCCGCAAGGTATTTACTAATTGCAAAGCAAAAAAGAACTTGACAGTAGAGAAGCCTGGCAGACAACAGCCTACTCAAGTGATAAAAATTAACCATAAATGGAACGTAGAACGAAAGGAAGCCAGGTGCCTCCTCATGTGATACACTGAGAAAGACAGGACATCACTTATCTCATATTTCTGCCCCCAGAGAACCAAGGCTGAATATCATCCTGAACTAATATCAGACAACCCTGAAGTGAGGGACTCTGTACAGAATAACTGGCTTGTGGTCTTCAAAGTCACAAGACCTTTAAAACAAAGACAGAAAGGCACTTCCAAAAGGAAGTGGAGGGATGCAGGGACAGAAACAGAGAGAGAGAGAGGGAGAAAGAGAGAGAGAGAGAGAGAAAGCAAATGTGATAAACTGGTACATTTGGAGAATATGGGTAAACGGTATAAGGAAGAATTTTGTATTGTTTTGGATATTTTTTTATAAGTTTGAATTTATTTCAAAATAAAAGGCAAAAAATAACACAGAAACATCTGCATTTACGTTCATTACAATTCTTCTGGGCACAAATCATGGTTTTTTGATTTTGTTTTTGTTTTTCACATGTTCCCAAAACCATACTGCAATGATTCTCGGGGCTTCCAGGCTAAAAAGGACTTTAGATATTATTTGGCCCCCTACCTCTTCACCCCGCCAAATTTTTATTCATAGAAGATAAAGAGGCATCGGCCTACATAGATAAAGTCACTCACTTAAATACATGCAAACAGTAAATGAAAAAAAAAATCAAAATTTGATAAATACTATTCATTTTTCATCCTATCTTTTAATATATTCTGACCTGTATAAAGAAAATGCTAGAAACATCTATCTCTGTATATTTGGCCCTAGAACAACATAGGGGTCAGGGGCTTCAAGACTTCACACAGTTGACAATCTATATCACTTTTGACTCCACCAGAACTTTACTAATAGCCTACTGTTGATCGAAAGCCCTAATACTAACATAAACAGTTGATGAGCACATATTTTCTACATGATATGCATTATGTACTTATAGTAAAGTAAGTTAGAGAAAAGAAAATGCTATCAAGAAAATCGTAAGAGAAAAAGCATTTACAGTATTCTATAGTATTTGTACATAAATATAAATGGGTATGAATGTGTGTGTGTGTGTGTGTGTGTGTGTGTGAGTGTATGTACATGTAGTTCAAACCCATGTTGTTCAAGGCTCAAGTCTGTATTTTCCTACTATCTAGTACAAGATCATGCATAGAGTAGAGGCTCACAAATGATGCCACCTAACAGTTCTACGTCCTGATAGCCCTACTACCTGAATTCTGTCTTCATTCTCTTAGGCAATCACCAAATGCTTATGACTCCCTAGCAGACTCTTCTAGAGCAGACACCACACTGGGGAAACAAACATCACTATGTCTTGATCTTCTCCCTTACCTCTTTTTTTAAAATTTATTTTGAGAGAGAGAGAGAGAGAGCAGAGAAACAGAGAGAGAGGGATAGAGAGAGAGAAAAAATCCCAAGCAGGCTTCATGTCACCAGTGTAGAGCCGTCACAGGGCTTGATCTTACAACCAGTGAGATCATCACCTGAGCTGAAATCTAGAGTCAGACACTTAACCAATTAAGTCACCCAGGCACCCCCCCCCCCGCCCTTGCTTCCCTCTTAAAGAAACTCACACTCAACTTGGGGAAGACAGTCCTATGAACCAAGAATGAAAGTATGGGACAAATAATGTGGTCAAACCTAAGGAAAGAGACATACCTGAGACAATAGTCCTTTGCTAATTCAGACAATTGATGCATCGGTTGATCAGCATACTAATGTTTAGCTATGTTTAATGTAAAGGTGAGCAACACATTGAGTCTATTATGGTACAGAAGAGTCAATGTGTTTCAGCAGCTTGCAGGCTGGGACCAGGATCTGGCAGAGTTGTGTTAGGACAGCATTTTAGTACACTTCCACTTAGGTTGAGTTTGCCTTCTTGAGTTTCTACCATCGTCACTACTCCAGATTGTCCATACTAGGTTCCTCATTCATTTTCAGCCTGGCACCTTATGGCATTTAAATCTATGAGCCCTAATTTAAGAGGAGAAACAAAGCAAGCACATATATAACAATAAAAGTAAACAAACAAAAACAGTAAGAGATAAAAGTTTTAAAAATATAGATAAATTCTCTCTGAGATAAGAGGAGAGATTACTTTTAGGTTCAGAGAACTGAACATAGTACTTCCTAGGGGAGGGAGGAGTTTTCTAGGCCTCAGAAGACAGTGATGAAGGTGGGTAAGGATGTTGCAGAAAAGAATGATAAAGAGAGCAAGCAGGAGATAATCTCTGAAAAGATTGTTAATTTCCCCTTTTTAGATTCTTTATGAGGCCATGACAGTATCTATAAGAGTTCTATAGGAAGACTGCAGATTTTAAAATAAGACCCCTTAGAGTATTCCAAATTTGATGTAAAAATAAATAAAGAGATATATATATATATATTTTTCCAAATTTGATGTAAAAATATATATATATATATATATATATTTTTTTTTTAGGATTCTAGACTAATGGAATGAAAACATAAGGAAAGAAAAAATGAAGGAAGGAAGGAAGGAAGGAAGGAAGGAAGGAAGGAAGGGGAGACAGAGAGAGGGAGGAGGAGAAAAACACATGGCGCCCCTTCCTATTACCAGCAGATGCAATTACATCTGAACTTCTTGGAAAAACAGGCAGAGATTCTGTGCTTATCTTTCCACTAACATTCTAGAGTTAAACCTGTGTCTGTGATACTTTCTTCAGAATAGATAAAGGACAAGTCAAGAACCAAGAGAAAGCTGAACTAAGCCTTTATGTTTTATTTTATTATATTCCATTTCAATTTATTCCAACTTATTTATTATTTTTATCTTTATTTGGATGTAGAAGAAAAACTATTCGTAATTTTTATTATCTCTCTGCATATTGGAAATGTTGCAGAGACTTGGCCTAGGTTACATCTTAACAATTAGCTGTAACTGTTTTTCCTCCTATATAGACAGACTTTTGTCTGTCAAATATCCTGTACTTTTATCATTATTTATTTACTTTTATCAGCAAAGAATGCTACACAACCAGTAATTCAATTATTTTATATTTTTAGGTTTTGAAAACAATTTAGTACTCATTTTATCCTGGTGGGGTTTCAGATCTCAGATCAGAAAGACTATACCTCCCAGAAAATGGCAGGGCCAACTTTGTTCAAGACTTTGCAAAACTTCCATTAATTCTATGGACTCTAATTTTAGGTAGAGGATTTCAAACATGCTGTTTGTTAATAAACTGAATAGCTAGATCTAAAGGCATTATGTATAAAAAGTATCTAAGAAAACACCTTTCAAGTTGCTTTTTTTCTGAATGTATGTATACTAAATTAGTGAATTAATTATTAATTAATTAGATCAAAATTCTTATAGCATTAGACAATTTCTTAAAAAAGAATTAATGTTTATTTTTATTTTTGAGAGAGAGAGAGAGTGAGCATAAGTGGGGGAGGGGAAGAGGGAGAGGGAGACACAATCTGAAGCAGGCTCCAAGCTGTTAGCACAGAGCCCGGTATGAGGCTCGAATCCATGGACCGTGGGATCATGACCTGAACCAAAGTCAGACGCTCAACCAACTGGGCCACCCAGGCACCCGAGCAGTAGGCAAGTTTTAATGGTCTATTCTATACAGTAAAATGGTAAATGCTAATTGATCACATGGGAGGAAAACATTCTGATAAACTTCAATATTTAACTACATTGCTGTCGGTTTGTAAATTGGCTCCATACGCCGAGCAAGGAGGCATCGAAGAAAGAGGCTACTACGGATAGGTAGCACATTTAATAAGCAAGGGGATTTATGCATGAAACATGTCTTGGGGGAGGGATGTTTGTCTACTTGTAAGATGAGTAAATTTCTGCACCTGCCTGGTGGGTTTATAAATCTTAAAAGCTTATACAGAGGCCTTATATGGGTTCAGTCATATATACTGTTCTGATGATCTCAACATAACATTGCTCTCTCAAGGCAATGTTTTTAAAAATAGTTCACACTGTGTGAACAATGGGCAGAGCGTACATTCTAATGAAGTGGGAAGGGGGTGATGAGCTTCTGACTGCCCAGGTCCAGCTCACGGTCAACTGGTAGTCATATCCCCTCAATGACCTCCTTCGGGTTATCACAGTGAATTATCCGTCACTTTTAGTCACAACCCCTGGGAACCTATTCCCTCACCACCACCCACACAAACATAGATATGGTTAAAACACATACACACCACACATACTAACACGTGTCACTGAAAGCACTGACATCTGTACTAATGAAAAATGCTAACAAATTTACAGTTAAGTAATAGTTGTGTACACAAGAAACAGGGCTCTCAGCATTTCTCAGCTAATATCTAAACTAAAACATAATGATCACTTTAATAAAAGAAATCTTAGGGGTGCCTGGGTGGCTCAGTAGGTTAAGCAGCCAACTTCAGCTCAGGTCATGATCTCATGGTTCGTAAGTTCGAGCCCCGTGTCGGGCTCTGTACTGACAGCTCAGAGCCTGGAACCTGCTTCGGATTCTGCACCTCCCTCTCTCTCCACCCCTACTCTGCTCACACTCTGTCTCTGTCTCTCAAAAATAAATAAATATTTTAAAAATTAAAAAAAAAATAAATTTAATAACAGAAACCTTAGAGTTTTCTACTTTATTAAAAATAAGTATGGAAAGATGAAATGATGTCAGGAGACAAAAATGTCTGTGAAATGTTATCTCCAGCCAAATATGTGTCACTGGGGGAAATTGAAACAAGACAAAGCTTTACATTCTCATTGTTCTTATAGCTTCTTTATTCTGAGATCAGACTAAACGCTGTGGAGACATTAGAAGTCATAATCACTGGTATTTTTTCTCTTACAAGCATGGAAAAATAAACATTTTATAGCAGTTCTAGCTTGGCATGGGCTCCTTTTGATGGGGTCTTGTATAAGATCCAGCATGAATACAGACAATGTCTTCTAGACACTGTGTCAAACCCAACCTCAACATCTTGTGAATACAGTCTTCATATTTAGAAAGGAGATTCAAACAGTCAGAGTCAACAGAGGAAAAACCCATTTACTTCCTCCTCTATTCTAGTATAAAGAGACAAATAGCTACCTTTATCTAAGGTTCCTATCACAGAGCACCTACATGCTCTGAGAGATTCTTTTTTTGTTGTTGTTGTTTACTTATTTTGAGAGAGAGAGAAGGAGGAAGTGAGCACACAAATGGGGGAGGGGCAGGGAGAGAGGGAAAGAGACAGAATCCCAAGCAGGCTCCATGCTGTGAGAGTAGAGTCAACCCAGGACTGGATCTTATGGACCGTAACATCATGACCTAAGCTGAAATCAAGAGTCAGACACTCAACCTACGGAGCTACCCAGGCACACCCCACCTCTACTTTTTAAGTTTATTTATTTTGAGAGAGAGAGTGAGAGAGAGAGAGGAGAGAGGGGCAGAGAGAGAGGGATATATAGAGAGAATCCCAAGCAGGCACTACACTGTCAGTGTGGTGCCTAATGGGGATGTCGATCTCAGGAACCTGAGAAGAAACCAAGAATCTGACGCTTAACTGACTGAGCCACCCAGGCGCTCCTCTGACAGATTCTTTAAGTGAAAGACTGCACCCCGCTCCATTCAAAGCCTTATGTTTGACCATTAGCAAAACACAGAAATTATAACTCAAACTAGAAAAGCACTGCTTGGGATTCTTAGAATTGTTAGAATTCTCCACTTCAATTTTACTCTCAATAATAGACTGTCTCTTCAAACCCACACGTCCCTTCATGTAGCCAGGACGTGTAACTGTTCAACTGGTCTACATAATTTGCAGTATATGTCACTCCTGAATCATAAAAACTATTACACAATCAAGATTCAGTCAATTAGAGATGGTTACTATTTACTCAAGACTAAAGTAGGTGAGGACGACTTATTTTATGGATGCACTACAGATGCTTTTTTGGCTAATATTTCCATGAGAACAAGTGAACTTATGATTTTCAATAAATTTCCAAATAATTCAAATTATAAGACATTTCATTTAAATATGCTGTTGTGACTGGGTCATACAAATATTCCAAAAATGAATTTCTTGTTTGTAGTTATATCATAAACCAAATCAGAGGAAATTAATTTATCTGTAGCATCTTCTCCCCACCCCCTCCTCTCCCTTCTTCCCTCCCTCCCTTCTTTCCTTCTCTTTCCTTCCTTCACTCTACACGTGTTCAGTGTAACTTAAGGTCTAGAATGTTAAATACACACAAATCTAGTGAATTGAACTTGAAAAGCTTTGGTCATAGCTTTTACTATTTTGTGTGTGTGTCTTTTTAAGTAAAAGTAAGTAAAACATGCTTATTGTAAAATGTCCGAACAATACAGAAGTAACATTCTTCTTTTAATGCCCTTTTAACTTTGCATGTATGTCTTTTCTGGTATTATAAAATGATCTTATCAAATCAAACAGTATTTATTAAACATCTGGATTAAACTCATAATGGTCACTTGACCATGATACATACAAGAAAAAAAAAAAGAAAAGAATTAGTTTGTTTCTGTCCTCAGAGAGGCAACCATGTAGCACAGGGAAATATATTTGTACTAATAATTAGTCCCTTACCTAAGAAAATATATTGGAGAGTGGTCAATTAAATGGGTTTACATGTCAGAAACATTTGGTACAAAAACAATAGCATGAATTCTAAAAAAATCAGGGACTTGACCTTTTCTCTGCAGCCCCCATTCCTAATTCCTCTCCAACCATTGGTTCTCTGTCCTGCCACGTAGATGCTGGAAAGGGTGGGCAGACAAGGCTGGGAGACTTTGAATAGAACATGGCACTGGCTAGTGTTCAGACCAGAGAGTTAATGTAAGACTTTCCTCCACTGCACAGGAAGAGAGTTTGAGGACTTTTGCCAGAGAACATTGATGCAAATATAAGAGGGTGGATCCCAGAAAGAGCTTGGCTACTTGGGATTTGTCAACTCCTGTAGGAAAGGAATGACCACCCCATGGTGGAGAAGCCACTGACATCCCTGCCTTTACAAGTTGTAGGGAAACATGTCAGGTAGACCGATGTTGATAGCACTATTGCTTGGAACTGAGACACAGACAAGCCCTTCCTGGTGCCTCAAGTCAAGAGACCTGGGAACTCAAGTCGAGGTTGTCCAACGTTGGCCCAGGGTCACCTTCCTTCCCCCGAAAGGTAGCAAGCATGGCTGATCCTCAAGGAGGCAGTGAAAGAGCATTTAAATGTTGCTATGGGGATCCAGCAGCAGGAGAGATGACAATTTAGCAAGAGTTAAAAAGAATCTGTTCTCTGTGGCAAAAATAAACTATTTAAGGTACACACGACAAAACAACAATAGAAACAAAAAAGAACATTACAAAATGAAAATAAAGTGGTTCCATTATAACTCCAAAAAGTCTTTCTGAAGCTAAATGCACAGTATTTTTAAAATATAGAATTAAGTAGATAAACAGAATGGAAAGTGCTCAGTTTAAGATCTACTAGTGGCTTGGAATATCAAATTATATATATGTAATATATAACATTAAATATTATATATATAATATCAAATAATATAAAATATCAAATTATGTACATATATGTGTATGTGTGTGTATATATGTGTGGATATATACAACTTGTAACAAATCCAAAATTTAAAACAAGATAGAAATCATGGAGTAAAAAGCAAAAGACTAAGAAGACAGACATAGGGGACCTCCAATGAATTGGAACTGAACCAGAAATAGAAGGCAGAAAAAACAGGATAAACTGAAGACAAGTTATTCCCAAACAAATGTGGGGGAAAATATCTAAACTGGAAATGGAACACATTGATTAGAAGGTCTTTTTCATTTCAAAAATGCAAAAACAAACAAAGCTCTATGTAGATCCCTATACATTTTCTAAATTTCAATAATTAAAAACAAAATAAAATAATTTAAAAATCTTCTAGAGAAAGTCTGAAGGAAAACAAAACAAACAAACAACAACAAAAACCCAAGAACTATCACCCAGACATCAAACCAAGGTATCATTTACCTGCCAGGGTGGAAGAAAATACAGTACTTATCAAGATTCATGCAATGTATGACCCACACATCCGATGTGAAGAAAATATTTAAGAACGAACTCTAATTATCCAAAATATCATTAGGGACAAAGAGCTCAATACAGGGCAGGATGGAGAATAAATGAGCTATGAAGGAATACTTACTATGGGACCAGAACATAAATACATGTTAATCCATACGCAATTTCCAGTTTTTAAAAAGCCCAGATATTGGTAATTTCATATGGTTTAGATCATTTCAACACATAGGGGCTGAGGAGTGGGAAGGGAAGATGGGGCAAGTAAAAATATCTTAAAGTTTTATGTTAATGAGGAGGGAGAGACCAGTAGGAGGAACAATACAACATTTTTACTAAAAGGGATAGAAGGCATCTGTTTTCATATAACAGTAAAGGAATGTGGCTTGCTTTGAATTATCAGAAAAGGAAGTTAGTAAATAAAAGAACAAAGAATAAATAGTAACTTGAAAACACAGGCCAAATAAATAGAAAGGAAAACAAACAAACAAACAAAAACTTGAATAGTATACATCAAGTAAGATGGGAAGAATAAGGCTTTTTTTTTTTTTTACATCAAATGAAAACCTTCTTTTTTTCTTCCCCATTAAAGAACAGTGCAGTTGTGTTAACAAAGAGAATATAATCTGTGTGCTTGATGAGAATACTTCAAAGTATGCAAAGCCGAAACACAGGGCCGATGTTCTTTCGCCTCATCTCATCTCTGATGCCTTATCTGATCTCAGAATCTGTCTGACTGTATCCCTGACAGACACCCAACAGGAGCATCATCCCTAACATCCTGAGTCCAATCCCATTTTACTGTCTGGCTGAGGATCACCTCTGGTTAAGGGAAATCAGGATGCGGAGAAGATTCAGGATAGAGACGAGCTTACATGCTGTGCAAATTGAGATATCTTAAAGACCAATTAAGCAAAGCTTTAATTTTTAGGTTTCTAAAATTGTCTACATCAAAAGGGCCACTAACAATGGTTTCTTCAAAATGTCACATGTATGGTAACTTCAGCTGTCCTTTTATAGCCAATGATTGAAGAAAGGCAATTTATGAAGAGAGGTATTATTTTGTTTTGCAGCATTTCGCTGATCAATGAGACCATAGGAAAAATTATTTTTGATAGCTCAAAGAACTACAGAGACAGAAATTAAGTAGTTTCAAAAACATGGCATATAAGGACCTTAACAGTGTATGGATGAAGATTATGGAGTCCACACGAAAAGGGGGAAGAAGCAGAGATGATAGAAAGGTAAGGAAGGGGAAAGCCTGGATCTCATTCTTAGAATTTGCATGGACAATGTCTCCAGTTCTAAAAGGTTTTGGTAAGCTACGACGTAATGGGATAAAGGGCTACTTTTGACTATGTTCATCTATTTTCCTATGCTCCTTCACCTTAGGGTTCAGGGTACTTATGTTACTCCTTCCAATACATAAAATACTGCATTAGCATATTAGGGCTACCGTAAGAAATCACCACGAGGTGAATTTAAAACAACAGAAGTGTACTGTCTCACAGTTCTGGGGGCCAGAAGTCCTAAATCAAGGTGTCAGTACGGCCCCGCCCTGACTGAAGCCTTCAGGGGAGACTCTTTTCCATGTCTTTCTCTTAGCTTCAATTGTTGCCCATAATGCTATCTCTGTTGTCACATGGCATTTTCCCTATATGCTTCTGTATCTCTTCTTAAAAGGACACCAGTCATACTGGATTAAGGGTCCACTTTATCTCAGTATGATCTCATCTTACTTAATTACAACTTCAATTAACCTATTTCCAAATAAAGTGATGTTCTGAGGTCCCAGAAGTGATATGATTTAGCTGTGTGTGTGTGTGTGTGTGTGTGTGTGTGAGAGAGAGAGAGAGAGAGAGAGAGAGAGAGAGAGAGAATCCAACCCCGCACAAGAAATAACAGCTAAATGGTACCAGTTAACCCCAGGCATTTGCTTTTAAATACTAACCTCTAACCATGGAATGAAATACTTTTTTCTACCTGTTAACCTGATTTAGAGTATCAACATTTAGAGAGGTAGAAAGACAAGGGCAGAAAGACTGTCCCAGGTCCTTAAAATCACAGCATTTATGCTCAAACCTTCTCTACCTAATTGTTCATTGCTAAGAAGTGTATGTATATGGCCTCAGGCCACCCTCTTAATCAAATCACATAGAGAGCAACCACATCAGAGAATTCACAATGGCCCATAGAATAATTGCTTGACCCCACGGTTGGACAGTCTGTAAGCCGACTTGCAAATTGGCAAGCAGAGCTTAAGTGTCAAAAATGGATAGCGGTTTCATGGTGAATTACATCAGATCACAGAATGTTGTGCCTTCATCAACTGTGACTTACAAAGCTGCAAGGGCAGGGAGAAATGGATATGAATATGACCCCTATATTTTGCACAAAAGTGTCACTTCAGAAACAAAGACTCTTTTTTCAGGGCATGATCACAATGGACCTGCTGTTCAAAGATGGGTATAGAGATCTTTAAACCCACATAGGATGAGTGATAGACTAAGGTCTACTTAGCTACTTAATAACAGAATCCAAAATATAACAAAAAAGTTTTGGCTTCCACCACCTAGCTGTCAGTCTCCAGTCAGCACTCCACCAACACCAGGAGAGGGGGTGGGGGGGAGGGAAAAATAAAAAAACTACATAAAGCTCACCATTGATAAAACGGTTCTTGCATTTTAAAGCTAAATTAAGAAAAATGTTAAAGAAAAAAAAATAAGGGCAAAGGAAGCGTGGGAGGATTGAGCAGGAGTTTGGGACAGACTGAGTTAGTTTTGGCAGAAAGACTGTTCCAGGACTCCGGTGACAGTAACTACTAACAAATGCTTTGAGTTCCTTGTTAAACAAATGCTTATTTGGTTGGTACATTTGCAGTTGGACTAAAAAAAAAAAAAAGTGCTCTCCAGTCGGCTGGATGTTTAACAAGCTTCTCTTTGGGAGTTCAGCATCTGTCAGGTGAATCAGAACAAGGGTTCCACTTATATGGAGCAGGAGAAAAATTATGTCTAATGAACTGCTAATACCAAGTACTTAGCGAGTATCTCCAAGGCGTGTTCAAATCAGGCCTAAGTTAAAAGGCTAATATGAGTGTTTGATGATCTGGGAAAACTATTCACAAAGAAAAACCAGATTGAAATTTTTATCAGCAAAAGCAACTGTTGACAATGTATTATATAAGGAATCTAATGCCACGTGCCTTACCTGTTTTGTTATTTTATCCTCACGTTGATTCTGGCCTGATTTCTTTCCATTTTACAGATGAGGAAACACGCTCTGTGAAATCAAGAGACGTGCCCATGGTTATATCACCAGCGTGTTGCAGAATTGGAATTAGAAACCACCTGACTTCAGAGCTTTGGTGCCTACTCCATTCTAACATCTCCCCAGAAAATGATGCAGCTAGAAAAAAGATTTTGAGGAAGTATTCAGTCCTATCGACACACGAGGCCATTTCAGAACCAGGTGTTAAAGTCATCGTACAAAAGTCACACAACAATGTCAGGACTAAATACTGGTATTCTGGCTTCCTCAAAGGAGCCACATGTCATTTTGTAATACTATTTAATATGGAACATACAAAGAGATTTCAATATTTTCATGTAGACCCGAGAGTGAATCATTATGGAGACGGCTGGTTCCTGGAATATAAGAGTTGATAACAAAATACAGACAGTCACTTTACGTCCAACTAGTGTGGATCAACCACCCTTTCTCACATGTGACTTGGTTACATAATATGCAAGGGAGCATGTGATGTCTGCTTTACACATCATTCTCTCTCACTGGCTTTCAAAACAATATTTGTTATTTGGGACCTCAGCACAGAGAGCTGACCCTATTACACTCCTCAGTTCTTTGGCCTTCGTCACCTACAATCTTTATAAACAAATCCATGTTTTTTCCACGTATCATCTCCACTCACCTCTGTTGTTTCACATAAGTTCTTTCATATTGCAGCATAATAGGACATGTTTTTTGTGTGTGTGTTTTTAATACAGCTGATCCTTGAACAACAGCAGTTTGAACCACACATGTCCACTTATACACAGATTATTTTTTTGACAAATACTGTAAATATATTTTCTCTTCTTTAAGATTTTCCTAATGACATTTGTCTAGTTTACCTTATTCTAATAATTCACATAACATACCAAGTATGTGTTAATCAACCATTTATGTTGTCAGTAAAGTTTCCAGTCACCAATAGGCTATTAGTAGTTAAGTAATCGGGGAGTCAAAAGTCATATGTGAATTTTCAACGAACCCCTCCCTCTACCTTGTTCAAAGGTCAACTGTATACATAAATAAAACTGTGGTTCAAAATGTATTCTCTTTCCTACTTTTCTCACTCAACATTTAATTGTAAAGGATTTCAAACGATACTTAGAGCAAAGTTGTTAAGAGTTTTACACTGAGCATCCTTACACCTGTTATTTAGACTCAGCCATTAGTACTTTCTGTCCATCTATTCATGCTTCTATCCATCCATTAAACTATCATATGTTGAGATCATTTCAAAGGCCATTGCGGATATCAAAACATTTCTGTCTAAATGTATCAATATGCATGGTTATTAGCTACAGAGCTGAGAAGAATAGAGAACATTTCCTTACAGGGAAATAGGGAGCCCTCATCCCCCGTGCTGTGCATGTGACCTTGTTTGGAAATACCTTCTTCTGTTCTGGGCTCGCCTTTCTTTGTTCTGCTTAGGTGTGTGCATCATAGGACACCTCGCTGTCCAACTCGTTGCTTTATCTGCTCCTGGCAGGGCGGGAACATGATCCTTCACATGCAGTAGAAGAGTATGTGAAGACCATCTCCCTGCTGTGGCTGTGGGATGAGACCCACTGGCCATCAGTGACCTCTGCTCACCCCTGACACTGATCGTACTCTATCTTGCTCTATGTGAGTAAAGCATTGTTCCATCCAGTGCCCTGCGTGAGTCGTACCTTTCCTGACATCCCTGACACCTGTGAACCATGCATGCAGTGGGTTGCCATCCTGGAACTGCTGCTCCTGGCGGTAGGCGACAAGTGTCACCTACTTGACATTTCCTTTACCCGTGCTTTTCTCAACGATTTGCAGACTCGTGCACTTTCCTTTAATTTCTGCGGTACCCCAGGATTAAGTCAGAGGGGGTCATACTAGCCCGTGGTTAATTTCCACCTTGTTAAGAGCTCAATCAATCAAAAATAAAAGGTGTTTTATTTGTTTTTTAGACATGATAACGATTACATAACTTTTTGCCCATTTTATGACTAATTTCGGAAACTTCGTTGACATTTTATCTAAAATTACATATATTTCTCTTAAAAGTAGAACAATATCCCAGGGGCGCCTGGGTGGCTCAGTCGGTTAAGCGCCCGACTTTGGATTTGAGCTCAGGTCATGATCTCATGGTAAGTTCAAGCCCTGCTTAGGATTCTCCCCTCCGCCCTCTTTTGCCCCTCCCCCACTCACATTCTATCTCTCTCTCAAAATAAATGAACACTTAAAAAACAGAATAATATCCAATTGCATTAATGTACCATGGCTAATTTAATCATATCCATACTTTTTGAATTGGAACTGCTTGATTTTTTTTCTTACTTTTATAAATGACACTGCAACAAAGTTTTGTTTGTTTGTTTGTTTGTTTTTTATCCGCATGTACTAGCTTTCTGTGTAATAAAGTACCACAACCTTGTCGGCTGAAAAGGATAGAATTTTATCCTCTCACTGTTCTGGGGGTCAGGGATCCAAAACCAGTATCACTGGGCCAGAACGGAGGTGCTGGCGGAGAAGAGCTCCATCTGAAGGTTCCGAGAGAGGATCCATACCTTCCCTCTCCCAGCTTGTGCTGTCTGCCAGCCAGCATTCCCGGGGAATTGTCGCATCACTGGTTTTCACGGCGAACACCTTTGAATCTCTCCCTGCCTTGACACCGCATCACTTCCGGGTGTGCGTGCGTGTGCATGCACTTACGTACGTACGTGCGTGCTTGCGTGTCTCCCTCTGCCGCCCTCTCAGAAAGACGCTTACGAGCAGGCTTGGGACCTGCTGGACTTTCCCAGATGATACCCCGAACTCATGATCCCTTGCTTACAGCTGCAAAATCTTTACCTCGTAAGGCAATGATTACGAGTTCCTGCCATTGGGACGTGATATCTTTGGGGGGGTCACGATTCAGGCTTTGACACAGTATTTATAGTTTTACTTCTAATTTCTTCTCAGAATTAGCACAACCTGATCGATGGGGGTGAAACTTTAAAGCCCTGATATATTTGGTCATCGTATTTTCCAAAGTCAGAGCTCTGATTTGCAGCCACTGTGACAATATAGGAGAGTATCGCTTTCACTGACGAGCTGCTTGCATTTTGAATTCGTATTTCAAGCGAGAAGTAGGATATAAACTGTGTCTTCTTGACTATTACGAAGGAGAAATATTTTTCTGTTTCCTCCCTGGTTAATTTTCTCCATTTTCAGTCTTTCAAGTGTGGTCAGCTCTTTTTCCTCAGTATGTGGTGCCGTTTTTAAAATTGATTATTATTGACAGAACATTTTCATTTCACATAGACTGAGCCAGGCTTTTATCCTTTCTTGGGGCCTCTCCCTTCTAAACTTAGAAGTGCCTCTTTTCTCCAGAGAGCAGGGGCCTTGAATGTCAATGCTATTGCCTTTTAAAAAATACATTATATTTAAAGTGAACAATGAGAATGGACCTAACAGAAGATGAAAATCACATACTAGCCTCATTCACAAATTCTGTGAATAAAACTATAAGGAAAAATATTGACCAAGTTTGTTAAAGTATAAAGATAGCATCGCTTCTCTGAGCCCTTGACTTTGTAACTGAAGTCTGTATTTTATGGAAATATTTTTTAATGGAGATTGGAAATTTTTCCATTGGAAATTGACATGATGATATAAATCATAATTGCCATCTATAATGTATTAGTCCCAAATTAATTTCTATACACATTTGCTGAATCCTTGTTATATATATATATATATGTATATGTATATATAATGTATATGTATGCATACATATACATTATATACATATATATGTATGTAATATATATGTATGTATACATATACATTATATACATATATATGTATGTAATATATATGTATATGTATGTAATATGTAATATATAATATGTAATATATGTATATGTATATGTATATATGTATTACATATATAATATGTATTTATATATTATATATACATATATACATATACATATACATATATATTATATATATATAATATGTATATATATGTATTACATATATAATATGTAATATATACAATATGTATATATCACATATATAATATGTAATATATGTAATATATATTATTATATATAATATATATAATACATATATATTATATATGTATACATATATGTATACATACATATACATATATGTAATGTATATATATACATACATATATAAAACAAGGATTCAGCAAATCCTTGTTACATATCCAGCAAATATTCAGCAAATATATATATACATATATACACATATACATATATATACATATATATACACTTATATATACATAACAAAGATTCAACAAATGTGTATAGAAATTAATATGTGTATATATATGCATGCTTTGGACTGAATTACATCCCCCCCCAAATTCACATGTTGGAACCCTAACCCCCAACATGTCCATATTTGGAGAAAGAGCCTTTAAGGAGTCAGTGAAGGTTACATGCAGTCATAAAGTCGGGGCTCTGATTCAATAGGACTCATAAGAAAAGGCAGAAACATCAAAGATGTCTTCGTCTCTGCATGCACAGAGGGAATACCATGCAGGACACGGTGGAAAGGTGACCATCTCAAGCCAGGAAGAGAAGCCTCACTGCCACCGACGCTGCTGGCACCTTGACCTTGGACTTCCAGCTTCCAGAACTGGAGAAATAAATTGTCGTGTAAGCCACTCAGTCTGCAGTATTTTGTTCTAGTAGCCCGAGCAGATTAATATGCTGTATATAGTATAATAATGGGACTATAGTTAAATAATCTCACCTGATTTTTAGGACCTTTCAGTTCTTCTGGGGCTGCCACTAAGCAAAACCTAAAACATGGTTTATTTCCCTCTGTATGTGTACTTACGTGTTCTGAGTGCATGTGTGTCTGCTTCTCTCCACCTTTCTTAATCAACTCTCTAACCAAGTGCTTGCCCATTTTATTTATACCTAAAGCTTGTGTTAAATGAAAAGGACACTCCTGGCTCTGAAGAAGAAAGAGTAAAGTTGGTTTATTTTGATAAGTTAAAAAAGAAATATGTTCCCAAGATATTTGAGAAAAATATTTTTGCGGGGGGCGGAACCCCAACGAACTACAGCTTTAACATTCTGCTTACTTTAGGCATTTCCTTAATGTCCCCCTGTCTGCGATGAAAGGCGTTTGACTCAAAAATCGGTTCTTTAAAATCTTTTCCCTCACTTCTTCAATAATGTCTATTTTCTCATTTTACACTGTGGTGTTATTGGATTTGTAACAGCAGTTCTGCATAGTATCATTTACCTGTAAGCTAAACCAGCAAATTCAAAGAGTTTCAAATTATGAAATCTGATTTAGTAGCTTTATGCTAAAATGAGAATCAGATGGAAAATAAAAATGTGCCGAGATGCACCAGTAGGTATCATTTCCTTATAAGCAGAAATTTCATTGCTGAAGTAAGAATGCCTAAATTGTGATAGTGTCAATCATAGGCTCTAAGATTACAAGGGAATTGTTTAAAATTCCATTTTATAGAGAAGAATATTAAGATTTAGAGAGACATGCCATAATAGAAAGAGCACAAGTAATGAATTACAAGTTATGAACTGGCTTTATGGGCTAGTTACACCAATTATAATGAAAGGATCTTAGACAATGCCCTTAACTTTCTGAGCCTTCGTTTCCTCTGATTATGAAGGTGATTTGTTAGAAAATATATATGCTGTATTATACTGGGTAATGAATAGCTTGTGTGGAAAACAGAAACAACTCTAGGTATTTCCATTAAGCAGAGATTATAGTACAAAGAATTAGAGGGTTATAAAACTGTTGGGTGAGTGGAGACAGTAAAGATCTGGGAAATTGCTGCTGCTGCCTTTCCAGAAATCACTGTCAACCCCAAGCAAGGCTCTCGGCACCAAATGGGTCGATTCACATTCTGATGCCTGGAATCTGTTGGCAAAAATCTCCTGCCTGCCATCTTCCAAAGCTTTGACACCTCTGAGCTGAAGCCAAGGTGACTGTCCATTCTTCTCATCCTATCGAATCTTTAGCAAGTGTTTTCCATTTGCAGGGCATAAACTGGAACTCTGCCTCTGAGACATTCTGGAGAATGGAGTTTCTGGGCTTCCAGCTCCTGCTATGGAGGTGATAGTAACGATCAGTGTGGGAATGGGTTTCAGGTTCCAACAGACAATTGATAAAATAGACTGTCCATTTCGAAGACACTCAGAACATCCAATCTGCCCACCAGTTTTGTCTGCTTTACCTACATAATGCAATTCAAATCCATTTCAGTTTGATCTCTGTACTCTGCAACTGCCAGTAATTCAAGATAACAGTGCTTCTCATGTGAAGTATTACAACACTTATCTTGTTTTCCTCTTCCCGCATTGCCCTCTGTATTACCCATGATAAGTCTGGTTATGCCGTGGTTACAAACAATTCCAAAATGGCAGTGGCTTAACCCAACTAGTATTCCTTTCATGCTCCTGTTATATGCTTCTTATGGACTTTCAAGGGACTCTGTTGTGTATCATCATTTAGGGGCCCAGGCTGACTGAGACTCCACCATCGTACAGAGCAGCGTCTGGAATATTCAGCCGCCTCCACGGCTGTGGCACAAAATGTAAAGGGCTGGAGCACTGTTGATGGGGGTTTGACGACTAAGCCGACCAGTGACATGGCCCCACTCAACTCCAAGAAATATGAAATATGGACTATTTGGTTGAAACTAATGTTTATACCACACTTCCTATAGTCAGCTTTCTATATTTCATCCAGATGAATAGTTATAGAACATAAGTCAGATCATATCATTGTTTCCGCTTAAAAACATTCAGGTGTTCCAGTTGGCACATAAAATAGAACTAAGACCTTTTATTATGTTCTACCAGACACTACAGGATCTGCATTAGCATTTTTAAAATTTCTTAATGTTTATTTATTTTTGAGAGAGAGAGAGAATGACAGCAGAGGAGGGGCGGAGAAAGAGACACAGAATCCAAAGCAGGTTCCAGGTTCTGAGCTGTCAGCACAGAGCCCTATGCTGGGCTTGAACTCACAAACCGTGAGATAATGTCCTCAGCTGAAGTCAGAAGCTTAACCTACTGAACCACCCAGGCATCACTGCAGTACCATTTTTTTATCGTACTTTTCTTATCATTTCTGTTCTTGCTCAATTCGGTACAAGATTTTTTGTTTTGTTTTGTTTAATGTTCTTTAAACACATCAAGATATTTCCTGACCTAGGGCTTTGCAACAGCTATTCCTTCTGAGTAGAACTGCTTTTAGTGAGGTTTTTGCACGACTAGTTCATTCTCATTCTTTAGGACTCTACTTAAATGTCAACCTCCACATTTTATTCTCCAGTATAAGAGCTTTATATCACTGTTCACAATCTGTAAATTGTTTACAAGTTTACTGTTTGTCTCTAACCCTTTCAAAAGAAACTTCATGAGGGCAAGGACCATTTCAGTCTTATTTTAGCCTTGTCTCCACCTCATAGACTAGCATCTGACCTAAAATAGTCACCGCATTAATATATGTTGAGTAAAAAAACAGATCAGTTAATTGTGTCTATCATTATTGACCAAAGTGTTTAAAAAGGGATTAATATAAGTTGGGGTGCTATATCAGACATAGGTTAATTTGAGAATTTCTCTTTATTTCTTTCTTTAAGAGTTAGGCAACTTCAAAAATTCTACATATTTTCTTATTAATTAAAGAGTACTATCTGATGACAAATTTTGTCTATCTTACACACACACACACAGGGGCATCCATCTAGTTAGAAATCAGTATGGTAACCTATAGTGAATAGGAAAAAAAATCAGCTAAACAATCCAAATGCATTTTGCCTCAAAACACAAATTTTCATATTTAGCCATTAGCTACTATCTGTTGATAACAATGGTGTCTTGTCTTTCTAAAATAAAAGCTATTTTTTTCCCTTCTTCACATACATACTCATACTGGCATAACATTTAGTCATTGGGGTGCTAATGTTATTAAAGAAACATCTGGAAAATCATGACAGGTAACATTTGCATGGGTTACAACCAAGCCAGTCATCCTTGGAATTTTATTAATGAAATGAGGTTTTGTGGTAGAAAACAATGAGCACATACTTGTACTCAGGAAAACCTAAATTCCGAGCAGGGCTCTGCCTCTCTTAGCTGTGTGATATTATGCAAGTTACTTTGGGGCTCCGGATTTATGTCTATGTTATTTTTTAGTATTAGGAAGAGTTCTGAAACATTCTTGAGTAGGTATTTGCTCGTGTCTCAAGAAATATTAATTGCTTCACTCAAATATGGATCAGAAAAACATTACAATAACTAATTCTGATAGAAGTAAAGAGAAAGTGCATCAAGAACTATCATTTCTCCAAGTGTTTCAAAATGATGGTATTTTTACTTCAAAACAAATTTGAGAGGAAAAAAAAAGAGCTGGAAACTTCAAATTATAAAAAAGAACAGATGATCCCAGCATGGAGTGTATGAAGTCCAGGGCAACCTAGGGGGCACCTCAAGATATAATGAACAAAACAAAGCAAGTATTACCAAGTTCATTTGATCCTGAGACTCCATGACTTTGGAAGAGAGTAAACTTTTAATATAAAAGTGAGATATATTAATACACTTCAAGAAAATCTTTAAAATATTTTATAAGTGTACCTATGGATAAGGGAAGAAAATAGGATTCAGAAGACATAATTAAGAATTGGAATTAATTTACAGATTGGTTTATTTATCTTAATTTATTAAAGACTGTTAATTCCTCAAAATGTTAGGATAAGAGAGAATACTAATTCAAAATTGTGTGTTGAGTATAGATACTAAAAATATACAAGGATATATTTTTGATTGTTATACTTAGGATCTACTTTTAGGGAGACTTTGAAATGAAATACATACACAAATTTTCTCTCTGATAGGATTGGTTTCCCCCAAATCAATTAATACTGGGTCAATTAAAATAATACAAAATTAAGAGATGAGTTTAAGCACATGAGTAGCTTTTCAGTGCCATGTAAATTGATTTGGTTACATGCCAACAAAATATCAATGTGGTTGAATTATTAGCTGCTTATTCATGTCTGATTTGGTCTAGTTGTAATTTAAGAAGCAAAATGCCTTCCTTAGAGAGAGTTCTATGTATTAAGGTTTAAGTGATGGAGTTGAAGCTGCTTTTCCCAAACAATGGGTTGGAAGGTCACCTCAACAGCAACAGAAAAGTTTTCCATGATCAAATGAGTTTGAGAAATGCTGTGTTGAAGAAAATTAAGCATGATATTTGTTGAAACTTTGATCAGTTTTTGTCTATTAATTTTTTTTTTTACATATTTTACTAGAGACCCTGATCTCAGAGGATGGTATAGTATGAAGTGTTTTCCAAACTGATTTTTCCATGGAAAATATGTGATCAAGTATAAACACATATTCTACAGAATGTAATCCATGAGATAGACATTTTCCAAAAGCTTAGTGGATCATAAAACCATTTGGTGGAACTCAGAGTTTATCTGTTCCTTTTCCATCTGTGAGAAAACTATAGATAAATCCCTGGAAAGCTTTGAAGATGTCTATAAGAGAAAACATCCAGGAAATTTAGGTAAATAGCATTGCTTACCAAAGGGAGGCGAGATGGGGGTGAGTCAGCATCAACTGATTTAACTTTAAGGTATAAGGGCATCCAGACGACGGCTTGGCAGACAAGTTCAGCAGGATCTCTAAAACCTTTTACTTTGATGTTGCAGCCAGTTCAATGACCAAGCACACGCACAGCCTGCCCAGACTAATTTCACAATCTCTAGAGAGAACCAAGCTCCTTTTTGTCTCATGGATTTTTAAAACATTTGTCCTTTTACAAATCCTTTCTTTTCCTTTAGTCTATCTACATCATATGCTCCCAATAAGACCCCACCCAGACGCTGCCTCCACCATTAGACCAGCAGGAAACCTTGCTTGATCACTCCAACCTCATCATTACATCATTTAATTTAAGTTGCATCCATTTTTTTTCTCTCTCATCATACCTATCTTTTAATGTCGAGTAATAGACGCCAACACGTAAGTACATATTTATTTCTGCGTTTGTGTAATTTCTCTCCTTCCATGGGATTCTACACTCTATGAGACCAGAACAAGAATGTCTGCACTGTCCACTACTCTACCTAGGCACCTTGCTGGACACAAGGACAGGACACACTTATCTGTGATGGATAGATTAATATGGGTACAGTGCAATGGGACAATGCTGAAGTTCACTGAGAGACCCAGTTTCAACTTCCGGCTCTGTCATTTATTGGCTTTATCTCCTCCCCAGGTCCCTTTCCTTGTCTACAGAATAGTGTTAGTATTACTAACCTCATAAGGACTTGGTAAGAACTAAAGGAGATAATGTGAAACTTTTCAGCAGTTGTTAGGCAATAAATAACTATTTGATTAACCACTGGTTTTCCTTTTTTTTTATTAACAATTTTGTAACATATATTGCCCCATCGCATAACACACAATATAACTGTTATCACTGTGTTAGGAAAAAATAAAATTACAGAAAAGACCTATTCAAAACAATCCATAGTAACTAGAAGTCCGGAACATATTTTCATTTTTCATGTATTCAATGTTCTTATTGGTAATCAGGTTCTCATGCCAGGTTGGGAAAATCTATTTTACAAAATATTTTCAATTAGCTTTCATCAATCAAATGTAGTACCCCACTCAGGCTCTCTGAAAAGTGCATGCAATCCCTTCAAGGATCTCAAATGAGTTTTAATCTCCTCCCCAGATTCCAATTGAATTGGTGCAGCTAAGCTTACTTAGGTATGGGAGGAAAACTAATTTTATTTTAATTACAACCGATACTTCTGGAGCCTAGAGCTTGGGGAAGCAAATGCACACAAGATCATTAGCTTATATTGATGCAAGAAGAATGGTAGCCTTCAATTCCCTCTAAAGTGTCTTTATTCTAAAAGATGATGCTCAATTTGTGATTGATGGAATTGGATGCCAAAACTCCTGGCAGAGAAAAAGTCTCAGGCATTTTGGGGAAGAAATCTTGAGACCCACCAGCTCTGCTTGGGGATCTGTGCACATCCATTGTTAAGTCAACGTGAAGTTCCCATCCATTGTTAACATCATTGTTAAATCAGCAACACTCTTAAACTCTTCGTGCTTTATTCAATTAGTCCTTCTTTTAATAAATACTTATTGAGAATGTATTACTTGATAAAACCTTGGGTGAAAGAAATATAGTCCATAAGCTAAAATTGTTATTAGCCACGGAAATAGAACTAATTGAGCACAAAAGGTCTGGGAGAAAAGAAGAGGTAAAGCTAAACCAACGAGAAGAAACAAGGTCTCATACCTACTTTTCCAGTCTGAGTCCCCTTTGCCATGATACTTAGCACAATGTTATAAACACTAAACACATGGGAAATGCTTGATGAATAAATCAATACGTTCGAAGGGACCTAAAATTCAGCAAGATAAGTACTTAGAAACTTATCAAAAATCACAATAGAAACAATTTCTTTTTTAATGTAGCCAACTTCATTAATATACCTATTCACCAACACCTATTTTTATTCAGCTAACATCATGGGACATTAACCACGAACCAGGTAAGATCTTTGATAAAAATTTTCACAGGGGTGCTTGGTTGGCTCAGTCAGTTAAGAGTCTGACTTGTGGTTTCAGCTCAGGTCATGATCTCATGGCTTGTGAGTTCGAGCTCTGCATCAGGCTCTGTGCTGACCGTGTGGAGCCTGCCTTGTATTCTGTCTTTCTCTCTCTCTGCCCCTCCACCACTCATTCCCTATCTCTCTCAAAAAGATAAATAAATAAACTCGAAAAAAAATTTCACAATAAATGTACGAACATCACATAATGAGGAGGTGCTATCCAAGGGGATAGCAACATATGATGAGGGAGTAGTAACACCATATAATGAGATGAGACCGAAGGTAAACCCACCTAAAATCATGAGGTAGTAAATATTGGGATAAGAATTCAAATTGAATCCTTTGGTTCAATGCCACTTCATACTTTGCAACATTCTATACTGGGTATCAGATACAGAAGGAAGTCTGGGAAAGGGGGCCATATTTTAAACTTTGGACAGAAGAGAAGGTATAATAAAGCAAGCAGGGGAAGGTGGCTCTTTTCCAAGAAGACTTGAGAGATTCAGCTAATCATTTAAAGTCTTTATACATGCCCTGCCCTCACAAGCCTCTTGGAATCCCCTGGAATACTTCTTGCCACATCCTGAGAGATACATAGTCTGTGGTAGAAATTTATCTCATTCAAATGCTAGAAACAAAAAGAGCACATAGTGAAAGGATTAGACTAAGGTTAGCTGGTATACTTTCACTCAGAGCTACAGTAATGAGCATATTCTTAAAAAGAAAAATTAAAAAGAAAGAGTGGGTGAAAAATTAGGGTGGGAAAGCATAGTAGGATGAAGCTGTAATGTCCTGAGGGGTACTTTCCAATATGGGGATGAAGCTACCATCATATATGTTCAGTAGCAAAATAGTTATTATTCTCCTCACTAGTATTTTTAAGCCACACAGAAAATAGTCAATTGTGAGTTGCTTTCAAGTACTATCATTACTCAAAGAAAAGAAGTAACTTTGGGTGTTTGTTTTAAAGTCCACTTATTAGAATTAGAATACTGATAGTTTTGATTGGTTTGGATTTCATTTTTTTTTAGTGTTTATTTATCTTTGATAGAGAGAGAGAGACAGATCATGAGCAGGGGAGGGGCAGAGAGAGAGGGAGACACAAAATCCTAAACATGCTCCAGGCTCTGAGTTATCAACATAGAGCTGGACGCGGGGCTTGAACTTACAAATCACGATATGACCTGAGCCAAGGTTGGAGGCTTAACTGACTGAACCACCCAGGCGCCCCTAACCCATTTTTTTTAATGTTCTATAAGAATTATTTAGTACCTTTCTGAAATGAAAAAAAAATCATTAAATTCAGTGCACCAAGAAAATAATTGTTTTAAAATACATATTTGATATTTAATTTAATATATATATATATACACATATATATGTGTGTGTATACATACACACACATATATATATATACTTTTTATTTATTTTGAGAGAGACAGAGCACATGAGCAGGGTAGGGGCAGAAAGAGAGGGAAAGTTCCAAGCAGGGTCCATGTGGTCAGTGCAGAGCCAAATGTGGGGCTCAAACTCATGAAACTGTGAGATCATGACCTAAGCCAAAATTAAGAGTTGGATGCTTAACTGACTGACTCACCCAGGCACTCCTAACTTAATATTTAATTTAATTCAATTCATATTGATAAATGTAATTGATTTAAAAACTAAAATACTACTCATCATGACATGAATAAGATTAGATATATATTTCATCTTTTAAATGTTACAAAGCAATCATTTTCTGTACTTGTAGATTCCATATGCACATTTGCAAATGAAAAGGACATTGACTAAAGAACTTATTTCTTCATGTGCACCATACCATTTGGGAATATGTGTGTAGAGAAGTTGAATTACCTTATTAAGCCTAACATTTTAGAATTTACAATGTCTTGATGTACATTATTCTCATGAGACCTGTGTAGGGAAAGATTCAAATAAATCACCTATTGAAGGGATTACTTAAAAGGCCACATCTTCTATGACCATGGTGATGACTAAGAGTGCCTTCAAGTAAATCTTCCAGTGCAGTTAATATCACCAGTACTAGTGTGGATACAAAGTTAATGTCCTGTAATTTGGTTGTGGGAATTTTGGACAAGTTTGCTTGAGATCCCTACCTTATAGACAGCTTATTTTGATTCAGAGCTCAGGACATTCTAAGAGACAGGGCATTATCTCTTGCTTCCCAGGATACAAAATTGGAGTCAAGCAGGATAAACTTGACCAAGACTCAGTGAGAGTATCCTAAAATAAAATATGCTGAATAAAGAAAACTGAGCCAGTAACCCAGACTCAAACAATGACCTAAGGGGCTAAGGTGGAGAATAGGGCTGGCATCCAGCACAGCTGGGCTAAGAAGCTCCCTCGACCCAGACATCAGGTCAAGATGTTGTATTTTGAGGAAGAATAGGGATGAGAAATAACAAAGTGAGGAAGAAAGAGAGACGGGGAGAGATTCCGAGCCTGTGTGTGTGGCCCAGCAGTGGCACTCAAGACTTGGCACCCCAAAAGGCTGGACAATGTTCAAGGGACGAGACACTATGAGTCTTCAACATTGACTCTCTCTGATCGTCAGAAACAATGGAGGTGTGTCCACACCCTGCTTTCTTGTCTGCCTGGCCTCCGAAGTAACTCTGACCAAGTAAATCCCCAGTGTTCTTAAAGAGTTAAAGGAAGTGTAGAGCATTTCAAAATGGCAGTATTCGATTTTTGGCTTCAAAGGTATGAGGGGGCTTTAGCAATTACATAGAAAACTATGCTACCATATTCATATCTTGAATTTATGGAGCAATTCATGAAAGTAAGCAAAAGTGTAATGAGTGTGAGGAGTTTGATCACATATATTTAAACCATCTTAATTACTTTCCAGGGGCAGAAAAGAAGTCATAAAAAATTAAGTGATTTGTTTGGGATCACAAGTGACAAAAATGGTTCAGTGCTTTTTTATTTTCCTAAGCTATTTCAAAAATTAGAAGAAAAAAACAAACTTTATTTTACTTTTATTTTTAGAGAGAGAGAGAGTGCAGAGGAGAGGGGCAGATGGAGAGAAAGAGAGAATCCCAGCAGGCTCCACTCTCAGTGCAGAGACTGATGCGGGGCTTGACCCCACAGCCCTGGGATCATGACCTGACCTGAAATCAGAGTCAGATACTCAACTGACTGAGCCATCCAGGCACCCCAACTTTTTTTCCCCAGAGGGAAAGAATACATGGGTAAAAGTGAAACTTCATAATTGATAACTTTCTGCCAAGTCTTATTAGTACAACTGAGGAATTACCTTTTACAAAGTACCTAAGGTGATTTTCTTGAAAACATTGCTATGCATAAATATGCAAAAATCACTAAAAGTAGATTATTCTAACTTGGAAATTTAGACTTATATAATAGATATATTAACTCACTGAATAAATATTGACTGAAAACCTATGCATAGCAAGAGTAACTGGATTATTTAATTGGTTACTAGCTGTGGAGGAGCTATTATTTTTTCTTATAAAAGTATTCATTGTAGTATCTTAGAAAAAATGAGTCAATTAATGCCTTTAAAATTGGATTTGTTATATAATGATACAATTTGCTCTCAAAATTTTATGATCATGACTAGTCTATTAGGCAAGGTACTAACTCACTTGAGTGTTAATTTAATTTAATCTATCCAACAAGAGAGGGGTCATTTCAAATTCTGGCTGTTGTTCCATAAATCATATTTCTTCAAACAGTCTAGAATTTTTCTCAAGATATTTCTATGCATTGACCATAATAATCATTAAAGTATTTTCAAACCTCATTTTGCATGAGCATTAATGAACTTAGAATAAAATGGCCCCAGTTATTGACCATTTAATCAATTACTCTAAATCAATAAATATAGTAATTGAGCAATTCATTGAAATGATACTTAGAAAATTACAATAATTAAAAAAGAGTTCCTTGCCAATAGTCATCATTTCAGAGTGAATGGCAGGGTTACTTATTTTCATTTTAACTCATCTATTATAACTATTTAAAAGGAAAGTACAAAAATAATTTTATGTGTAGGAGGTAGGCCTTTTTCCTTTGTAAAAAGAACTATTTTGCTTTCATACCTACAATGAAATGAAATGGTCAACATTTTTTTTTTTAATCCAAAAACTGAGGTCAGGTTAAAATATTTGCGAAGTAGGTGGATATGTATTTCATTTACGGCAAGCCTGTGCTTCTAACAATATTGCTGGCTCAGAAAGCATAGTCTAAAAAGAATGGAAATTGCTGTTAGTTTTTGTTTTTTTTTTTTAAATTATACAGCTTTGACCTATCTTGATGGACTTGAAGGGATGGTGATGAAAACTGTAATCTTAATAAATCTCCCACAGCTAGAAGTTTAAAACTCATACTGTTTCAAATTAGTGAGGACAGCAATATTTATTTGCTG
This sequence comes from Acinonyx jubatus, assembly GCF_027475565.1. Lineage (NCBI taxonomy): Eukaryota > Metazoa > Chordata > Mammalia > Carnivora > Felidae > Acinonyx > Acinonyx jubatus. The sequence goes on along the minus strand of NC_069386.1, from coordinate 127,573,092 downwards.
CTGAATAACAGTCAGCATGGCATTTCAGCAGGAAACACTTTATAAGACTTAAACTTATGAGTAGCAAAGTTGAAAACTCATGTTAAAGTAAAGGAACAGAAACTAAATACACCCAGTGATTCATTCTAAATCAAAAAAGAAACAAACCAAACATTATTGTTTTCTTCTCTTTGTCTTTCCTCACTACCATTGGCTTCTTTTACAAATGATAGCAAAGAATTCTGGCATTAATAGAGCACTGTATAATGTTCAAAGAACTTTAAGATGCATCATTTCATTGGACTAACATAGGATTAGTTACAAAAATAAGTAAATGTTATCGCCAACTTATAGAAGAGGTAATACATCCAGTTGTCCAAAATGGTATCATATTTTCTTATGTGAGATGTGATGAAAAGGGGTGTCAGATGAAGTTGACAGATGACTGGGTCTTTATCAACATACCATTTTGGTAGTGAACATGGAATCTACCACAAGGTCAATTGGCCATAGTACTTGTGTAGTCAACAGGAGGGCAGAATGGTTAGATAGAACCTAGGGGGAAATAAAACCATCAAGTGGTCTCTCCTCCTGCATTTACCCTCCATATTTATCCCCTTACCACGACAGAAAATCACTCTTGGTTTGCCTCTAATCTCATGGCTCCTGTCTCATTCTCTTTGATTCAGTACCATTTCTTTCCCGATTTGGGAGCACCCCCAAATCAATATTCTGGTTTTTCCCCAACTACACCTATACCCTTTGTGACTTTATTGAAGCCACGGATTTGAACATCATCATTGCTATACAGATGACTCTTAAATTTATAGCTGAACGCCATCTTTCTCCTGAACTCTGGATTCATATAGAAGTGTAAATCTTTGATACACCTCAAACTTACCATGTCAAAACTGAACTCTAGATTTTCTATCCTAACTTATTCTTCCCCTTCTAAATAAATAGCATTACTATTTACCACACTGCTTAGAAAAACAAACAACAAAAAAACAAAAAACTGTAGAACCATGCTTGATTTCCTCACACACTATAACTAAACCACAAGCAAACACTGTTGGCCTCACCTTGAAAATATATCCCAAGGCTCACTGTTTTTATTATTACACTACATTCCAGACCATCGTCATCTCCCACCTGGGCTACAACAGGAGCCCCCTGTCTCATTTTCCTGTTTCTACCTTTGACCCCCTACATTCTGTGGTTCACACAAGGCAGAAAAAATCCTGTCAAAATGTAAATCAGATCAAGTCATTATCCTGTCAAAACTCTTCAAACTCTTTCTGTGTATTTAGGGTAAAATATAGGGGTTGTAATGGTCTTACTGCTGGCTAATCTTCAAATGTCACTTCCAACAACTTCTGCACTTACAAAGCCAATATCCTTTACTCACTGTAAACATGTTAAGTGTATTGCTGTCTCAGGGCATTTGCATTTCCTGCCGCTATGGACTGGAATGTTTTTCACAAACACAGTTCCACAGATTGCTCACTTATCTGTTCACTTATTTATTCCCTATCTTCTAGACTTGAGTGTGAGTTTCATCAATGTAGGGTGTTTTCTGTCTTGTACCTCCAGCATTTACAGCAGTGCCTAATTGGGAGCTGACTGAATGCAGGAATACAGAAGGGCAGGAAATAATAGAGGAAAGAATAATGAAAGGAAAGAAGGAAGGGAAGAAGGGAGGAAAAGGCTGAAAGAAATAAAAATGGAGTGAATTAGTGGAAATTTGTCCTATAGTTATGCAAGGGACTACAGGGCAAATGTCTGTGCCAGAAAAATGCAAATCAAGGCACAGACATCTAAAGAAGCTTAATTGTAGAAGTGGTTGTAACTGGAACACCTCTCAGTCAAACCAAAGCTTCTTAGACTAATTGGTTCTGTTACAGAGGAAGACAGTTCCATTGGGGCCATTTTTGATAAGCTGGAAAAATTCAGAAAAGCTTATTTGAGAGATTTTTCCTTGACAGTCTATTTAAAGCAGAGGACTACTGAGAAATTCAGAAATCTTTTCTCAAAATGAAACCATAATAAAAATTATAATAATATTAACTGTTATTTATGGTGCCAAGTCCTCTACTGAAAATGGTGGGACTAATTAAACAACTCACTTGCAATCTAACAATTACTGAGTTTCTGTTTATGTCAGACGGTGTGTTAGGCTTGGTTTTTGATAAAAAAGAGAAATGTCTTTGGTCTCATGAAGCTTATGTTCTAGTAGGGAAGAAAGATAGTAACATTAAGTAGATTAAATAGCAAGTTGAAGTTTAAATTCTATGAAAAAAAAAAAATCCTGGAAATGAATACCTTTTTGAGTAGGTGACATTTAAGCTGGCATCTTATAGATCAGGCAGGATTAGGCCATGTGAAAATGAAGCTGGGTAAATGCAAAGTCTCAAATAAGGGTCACAAAGGTATATTCCAGAAACAGACAGAGAGAAAAAAAAAAAAGGAAGAATCTCCAAAACGTCTGTGGCTGAAAGGCAATATGAAAGAAAGAAAATGGTAGAGTTGGAGTCAGCAATGGAACACAAGCCTGATTGTGAACACCTCTCAAGGCAATGATTTTATACTAATTGATCATAAACACTATCTAATAAAAGTGACACTAATCTAAACCAATTAAATCTTCTAAGAAGGCTTTTGCATAAGGACTGTTAAATTTTACCATATAGAGAGAGGAAAACTGAGGGGGATGCTCTATAACTTGTCTAAGATCAGAGTTAGTTAATGGTGGAGTGAGGATGTACCTCTCACCTGCTCAACTCTAAATATGGTGCTTTTCCGTCTCTAGCACTTGTTTTTTTAAAGTTTATTTATTTATTTTGAGAGAGAGAGAGCGAGAGAGAGGCAAAGAGAAAAAGAGAGAGAGAGAGAGAGAGAGAGAGAGAGAGAATCCCAAGCAGGCTCCAGACTGAGAGCATGGAGCCCATTATGGGGCTCGAACCCAAGAACCGTGTGTTCATGACCTGAGCCAAAACCAAGAGCTGGATGCTTAATTCTCTGAGTCACGCAGGTGCCCCTGTCTAGTACTTTTAAGAGGAGAGAACATTTTCATTCCCCAAAGATATATTCAGTTAAGATACAGGATGGGTTTTGCCCAAAATAGGAGTGAAGCCCGATTTACAGTGACCAAAAATTTTGGGTCTAATTCTGAAGGGTCTTTCTCATTTTTTGCCTCCGTATCTGTTCTCTCTTAACTGTTCCATTTGTTATAACTTAATATTATTTTCTTGGTGATGCTAGGTATTATACTAAATTTGTCAACTTCAAGTAAAGACCCAAAAGACATAGGTTTGATTTCTTAAGCAGAAAGACTAAAATAGCCATGAAACTAGATATCTCTTTGCAGTCTAGGTATCATGTTGATCCTTATACTGAAATGGGCCAGAACAAACCGCTCAATTGTCAATGACTTCAGAGATAATTGATCCTCAGACTTTCCCTATCTCACTGTCCAATACCACCATTCTACCACATTGATTATGACATTGACATGTGATCCCAGATTTCTCGTTTCTTCACTCCCCACATTCAACCCTTTGTGATATTCTGTTGAAACCACACCCAAAATGTGTTCCAAATCTTCATAATCACTCCGACATCACCAAATCTAAGTCACCATCATCTTTCTGTACTACCAGCATAGTTTTAATAAGAGTGAACTTGGACTTTTATAAAAGAAAAGCCTTTCTAAAAGGAAAAATGAAAACTAGTCCCAGTGCATAAGAGCTGTTCAAGCCCAAAATCAGATTGGAAGGGCACACTAAATGCACAAAATGATGTAGGGATAGATGGACAGCAAGAATTTGTAGCCAAATTCACATTTTATCGTAACCTTAAAATATGATCCACTCTCTTGGCTTTAATTTTCTTCTGTATGACCCTGACACTGCCTGCGTCTCCCACTTTATTTCCTAGCGCTTTTCACCCTATCCATCAGGTTGCAAGCATGCCACTCTTTGAGTTCAAACATGTCCAGTTTGTTTACAATTTGAGGCCTTTGTATAAGCACAAGAGTTCACAAACTATATAGTCTCAGAGCCAAATCCAGCCTACCACCTGATTTTGTAAATAAAGTTTTATTGAAACAAAGTGACATCCCTTCATTTGTATTTTTTGATGTGGCTAATTTTGTGCTACAACGAGTTTTTTGTCATCACAGAGAGCTTCACAAGCCTAAAATATTTGATCTTTTAATAGAAAAAGTTTGCCAACCCCTGTGTTACCTGGTCCCTCTGAATGTTTCTTCCCTCTATCTTTACAATTTCTTCCTTTGTTTCCTTCATATTCCTTGAAAAATGTATTTAATGCTCTATAGAGATTATTCTGAATAACTAATATAAGGCTACTCCTTATCCATTACCTAAATTAAATCCCTTCACAGGATGTATAACTATCTGATATGCTATTTTTAATATTTTTAATTATTCATTTATTGACATGTTACCACTTCTTACTGGAATAGCTTTATTGTCAAAAATCTGTTAATCTTCATAGCTGCTAATAATAATGCCTGGTATATAGCAGATTGTCAACAAACATTTTTTGAATAAGCAAATGAACAAATAGAAAAAGAAGAAACTGCAATCTCAGAAAAAAAAATATGCTGTTTTAATCCAACTCACTGAAGAGTATGTATTAAAGAAGCAAAATGGAAGGCAGAACAAATAATTAGTTTAATGAGAAACTGAGAAATAGCAAGTTCCCAATTCTAGAAATGTCCAGAAATTTGGCAACATGATGAAGTTAGATATGCTATTAAATGCAACCCCAAATGCTTAAAGTCCATTTCAACCAGTCAAAGGTATGGTAAGGTAAGGCAAGGTAAGGTAAGGTAAGGTAAGGTAACAAGAATTGAGTTCAGGTCCAGTGGTTTTTTAACTTAATTAAATGTGAAATCCCTTGATGGAGAGAATGAATCTGCAACTCAATTGTTGACCCACATGCCTTGTAATCACAGACATTGACAAAATGTCAAGGTGACAGTAAAATCATCTTGGCTTTCTCACAGGCCTTGAGGTGTCATGGATTGAGTCATTTAGTTGTTACACTGGTAAACATTGACTCAAAAGCTGTATATCTGTTATGATAAAGGCAATCTAGAAGAATGAGTCACAGTTTGTCTCCAAGAATGCTTAAAGCTTAAGTGTCATTGTGAACAAATTGATCTAGGCAACAATTCATTCGTTCATTCATTCATTCATTCATTCATTCATTTGTGTATTTACTAAAGACTGCACACACATTTAGAAAAATGCCTCTGCCCCTGAAAAATTCACAGTTGAACGATAGATTGTCTGTTGACAGTTTGGCATTCTTTAAGTATTCCCAGACTCAATTCCAATATGGCAGGAGGTGTTGTCCCACGCCAGCAAGATGTTCAAGTTCAACTCAATTTGACACCATTTACCCCCAAATAGCATCAGATTCCATAGGTTAAAGGTTCAGTCCTACAGACTGCTTCCCACCCTGGCAACAGAAGATAGTCACAGGCACAGGAATCTTACTTGTGCTTCTGACCAACTAGCTATAGATTGGAGGTTCCACCAACCTCCTCCCTTAGGTTTGATTATAAGCACAGGAGTTGGCAATTTGATTAATTTGCTAGAGTTGTTCACAGAATTCATGGAAACACTTAAGTTTACCAGGTTATTAAAGGATACGATAAAGGGTATGCATCAACAGCTAGATGAAGAGATACACAGAATGAGATATGGGGAAAGAGCATGGGGTTTCCATGCCCTCTCCAGGTGCACCACTCTCACCACATCTCCAGGTGTTTATCAACTCTGAAACTCTTCAAATTTATGGATTTCTATGGATGCTTCCTTGCATAGTCGTGATTGACAACATTATTGGCCACTGGCTGATTCAACTGCCAGCTCCTCTTCCCTCCCTGGAAGTCAGGGATGGGAGGGAAAGTTCCACCCCTCTAATCACATGGTTGGTGCTCCTGGCAACCAGCCTCAGCCCTTGGGTGGAATCTAAAACTACATTCATTAACATAACAAAAGCCACTTTGTTACCCTCAACACCTAAGAAATTCAAAGGGTTTGAAGAGCAGTGAGCCAGAAATAGTGGCAAAAGACCAAATATATACAAAGAAATATATTTTGGTCACTTGAATGACCAAAAATCAAAAATATATGTCTCTAAGCAACAATATTATGATATCATATCCTCTTTCTTTTGTTTTTACCTCTGCATCCTAAGGTATAAGAAAAGAAGTATTTTAGATGATTACTGTAAATGTACCAGTGGTGAAAGATTGGCTAAAACAAATTAAGGGGCTTGCCATTTGGTGAAGTTTCCAAGTATGTGTTGATGTGGGGCATATTAAGATATATTCTTGGGGAGCCTGGGTCTCTCAATTGGTTAAGCATCTGATTCTTGACTACGGCTCAGGTCATTATCTCACAGTTCCTGAGTTCCAGCCCCTCATCTGTGCTGTCAGCACAGATCCTGCTTGAGGTTCTTTGCCTCTTTATACACATGCCCCTCCCCCACTCTCCCATTCAAAAATAAATAATTAAACATTTTTTTAAAAAGATATATTCTTTACAATAAAGAACAAGGTATACTTTCCAAATTCTAGAACTAATCAATAGAGACAAGGCTTGATGTTTCCAGGGTTTGTTTGGTGGCTGAAAATACTCCATTTTGTTGTGCTAAACAACAAAATGTACTATGAGAACCAAGAGAAGACTGAATGAAGCAGGTTCAGGATCAGTGTAAATGAATTTTATCAAGACCTTATAACCCAGCTGGTTTACTGATGGTCAAGTGTCTCCAGTAGATATGGATCTTTCTCTCAAGCCACAATAGGGAGCACATCCTTTTTCCTAAAGAAATTATGCTGCAGTAACTTTTGATAAGTGGCAGCTGGCTTACTATTGGGTCCTGGTTAAGATTGATTGTCTATGAGACACCAAACAGTTATTAAAACCTAACTGCCCACCATGAGTGGAGTGTCATCTGATCCAGCAAACTGCAAAATTTGGCTATGGCAAAACAACTCTCACTAAAGTAGAAATGGTATATATAATAATATAACCACAATAGTGTGTGTGTGTGTGTATATATATATATATATATATATATGGCATTATATGTAGGTTTCATTAAAGATTGAGGTACAAGTAAATTGCATTAGCAATAGCCTTCAATTCTTATGATTCTTTTTTAAAAATTATTTTAAATGGTTATTTATTTACTTTGAGAGAAAGAGATAGAGAGTGAGCAGAGAGGGGCAGAAAGAGAGGGAGAGAGACAATTGCAAGCAGGCTCTGTGCTGACATAGGGCTCAAAGTAACAAGCCATGAGATCATGACCTGAGCCAAAACAGAGTCAGATGCTAAACTGACTGAACCACCCAGGGCCCCCAGATTCTTATAGTTCTTAAATGAGAAAAATTGTCATGTCTCCTTCGATTTATACCTAATGCAATCTTGGAGATAAACTGACAAATAGAAGGAAAAAAAACTAATAAAAACTACAGATGATATCCTGGTATCACCCAAAAGTAGTCTGTGTCAACTCCAGAGCATACCCTGGAGAAAAGAAACAAGTGGAAGAAATTTATGCAGCACAACTAGCTGACCCTTCTCTTTGGATGAGTGCAAAGGAGAGACAGCCAGAGTTAAGTTTCCACTTTGATTCATGGCAGTGACTAATGTTTGTCAGGTCGATCAGTGAAATGGCAATCACGAGATGAAATGTTAATAACAAGAAGCTCTGAGGATGATGTATGTGAATGGACACTCTGTAATGAGCCTTCAGTGTGATGATTTTGTGTCTTATTTTAATTTTGCACAAAAGCTATCCCAAAAGACATCCACTGTAGTAATTGGGGGCAAGAGAACTCATTCTACACATGTAAGCTTCTTCTCCCGCTGCCACCCCCACCCCCACCCTGACTGGTGCAATGGGCTCATAACATTACACTGGTAGCAGAGATGGAGATTATTCATGGGTTTAAAAACATATATTTCTTCTCACCAAGGCTCATTACTACCATCACTTCGTACTAATGTGATGTAGTATCCTGAATAATGGCCTCCAAATTTGTTCATTTCCTAACCCCGGAACCTGTGAATGCTACTTTATATGGCAAAAGACAATTTGTGGATGTGATTAAAATAAGAATATTGATACAGGGAAATTATTCTGGGTTTTCCATGTTGTCCATTACCAGAAGACAGAGGCTGTGAAACCAAAAGGTGTTGCTACCTGCTCCTACAACTTTGGATCCTGCTAGGTTAGAAGACTTACTCGCAAAGGTGGAATACTTCTACAAGGGGACAAAATAATGGTTACAGTGACTTGGAACTTGAGCCTGCCACCTGATCACCTTAGGTTCCTGAGACATTTGAGCATGATTAATCATGATAGAAGAACAAAGGAGTATATCTGGATCTGAGGGAAATCTCTAGAGTGCCTTTTAATACTTTGATCATAAGTAGTAAATGTTACTAAAAAAGGATGGTAACTAAATATTATCAGAACTGGTAGTGGTTCAGAATTTTCTAGGAAAAAAGTTTGGGTCAATTGATTAGGTAAATACACACAAATAGTAGAGGTATTGAGAAAAATGGACAGAGGATGGATAGTGGAAGAAGGAAGTAATAAATACCAACTCTGACTCCAGGATAAGTTCCAGAAATGAGGAAAACATAGAAATGCATATTCTTTTTGTTGTTATGTCTATATCACACATTAGTCAATGTTCTTCACTTTCTTTCTCTTCTTTAAGCACTTTTCGCCCATTGTGTTTAAATTGATAATTAGAATTTACAACTTAATTATAATTACACCCAAAACTGTAATAAAGTACTGCAGGTTATTAAAAAGGATGGTGAGTGAGTGAAGAAAGGAATGGTCATATCCACAAAAGGACACTCTTTTTGGGAAAATAATAACCACTTCTTCAGAGGAATAAAGACTATTGCATTATATCAAAGGGAAGAATGATATCATTGTCGTTATTACTTTACAAGTTTAATTTGGTAGAAGGGAATGCTTGAGTTATCAAATGGGTGGACTATACCGTATCAGTTGTTATGAACTCAAAATCACATCAGTCTTCCCTTACCTTCATCTATTCATTCTAAGAGGGAAGCCAATAATTTATTCTCTAGTACTTCTCTCCAGTATTATTGTTATTATGCTAATGAGCAACATTTGGAACACAGAAGGGAAGAGGTGCCATTATTCTCGGGTTGCAGTGGAAGGAAGAGGTGAGTCTTGGCGAGATTCTCAGGTTAGCTTTAGCGAAATTTCTGACCCAGAGCATAAGAAGCTGGGACCTATGGAATAGCTTCTCCAGGATGCCTGAACTTTCCAGAGGCTTCCCTGAAATCTCCTGTCAGCTCTCTGATTCTCTGCTGCAGGCAGCTGAGATCACATCCAAAGTCTCCCCTGAAACTCTGGCACTTCCTGTTTTTATGATTCTATGATTCCAGCAACTTCCTTGGCCTTTGCTGCCCCAGCCCTTTCACAGTTGTGTGAGCTTTTAATGCATTGCATTTCTATTTTCTATTCAGAATAATGACTGATTTTTCCTTTCTTGAATGAATGCTGACAGATTTACAGGGTAATGGGAGATAGCAGAAAATTCTAATAATCTTTTACAAAATCTCCTGTGGAAACATTCATAGTCTACATGATAACTGTGAGAAAACTATAAGAAGTTACTCAGTGTAGCAAGAAATATGTTATGCACCCGGTAAATGGTGTTGGAATGAGTGAATGAACAATGAATGAACAAACAAATGAGTGAATCTAGGTGGATAACAGGAGTGATATGAAGAAGCAAGAATAAAACTAGGGGCGCCTGGGTGGTTCAGTTGGTTAAGCAACTGAATCTTGATTTTGGCTCAGGTCATGTGTTCATGAGATCAAGCCCTGCTTGTACAATCAGTGCAGAGCCTGCTTGGGATTCTCTCTCGCTCTCTGTCTCTCCCCCACTTGTGCACACTCTCTCTTGCTCTCTCTTTCAAAATAAATAGACAAACGTTTAAAAAAGATGAAACGGGAAAAATGAAACTCATTGAAAATGTGAGTTTATAATAGGTATTTTAAATTGGCTCACTAACACCCATGCCAAATGCTTTCAAAGGTGCTACATCTGGGAAGCAAGGACTATACTTTGCAGACTCTCTTGCAGCTCTGGTTCAGGATGGGATTTAGGTTCTGCCTATCTGATGCCCTATATGCCACTTTGCCACTGAATTGCTTGGGAGAGGGAAACAGAACTTGAACCTCCATGTTTCTGGCCCAGATCAGATGAGAGGCAAGATGCCTTTGTACCAGCCGTTCAACCACCAGCCTTCCAGTCTGCAACTCTGCTCATGGAGCAGAAGCAATGGCTCCCTTGGTCAGATCTGTGATGTCATTTGAAGAATTTTCTGAAAGACCAGCCACAAATCTACCTTCTTAGTTTTTCCAATAATTCTGTGTTACCCGTATTTTTTATATTTATTTTTGTTTAGCTAGATGTCGTTGTCTATAATAATAACATTTACTAATTTACATGGCCACCAGGAGGTAATAACAAGAAAGAGAACACAGTAGGACCAAGAATATGATGTACAGAAGGAGTCAAGTGCTTTTCTATGATTGAAGAGCAAGTGGTATGTGGGGAGAGGCATAGATAAGTCTAGAGTTTTGGGTAATGAAACTCTATAGTAATAAAACTCATAATAAATCATAAGAATAATACAGCACTGAAGTTACACTGGATATTCACATCACATTTTGTATTTCCAAAACATATTTTCAAGTCCCTCCCTTCTCTATCTTTACCTATTCTTAGCCAAGTTCATACTGTTAAATACATATGGATTATTTCTATTGTATTCGTTATGGAAAAAGAAGGACATGAGTATGCATTCCTACTAAATGCCAGACGCTGGCTAACTAACTTACAGAAGTTATGCAGGTTTTTTTTTTTCAAAAATACAAATATTGGACCATATCTTAGGGATTAAACAAAGATCTTGGTTTTAGAATCAGTTTCAACATGACTGACATTCAGATATTCATTTATTTATTCAACCAAAATTGAATACCAACAAAAGGCCAGGCCACCATACTCTAGGTCTATTGATTTGTAAGATCTCTGTAACAAAAAGCAACAGAAAATTCTTCCTAATTCCAATTGCCATATCTTACCCTGTTTTGTTACCTCAAGATTTAGTAGAGTGTTTGGGTTTTAGTCAGTGCTCAACATTGATTGTTTTTTTTTTCAATATATGAAGTTTATTGTCAAATGGGTTTCCATACAACATCCAGTGCTCAGCCCAAAAGGTGCCCTCCTCAATACCCATCACCCACCCTCCCTCCCTCCCACCCCCCATCAACCCTCAGTTTGTTCTCAGTTTCAGAGTCTCTTATGCTTTGGCTCTCTTCTAATCTAACCTCTTTTTTTTTTTTCCTTCCCCTCCCCCATGGGTTTCTGTTAAGTTTCTCAGGATCCACATAAGAGTGAAACCATATGGTATCTGTCTTTCTCTGTATGGCTTATTTCACTTAGCATCACACTCTCCAGTTCCATCCATATTGCTACAAAGGGCCATATTTCGTTCTTTCTCATTGCCACGTAGTACTCCATTGTGTATATAAACCACAATTTCTTTATCCATTCATCAGTTGATGGACATTTAGGCTCTTTCCATAATTTGGCTATTGTTGAGAGTGTTGCTATAAACATTGGGGTACAAGTGCCCCTATGCATCAGCACTCCTGTATCCCTTGGGTAAATTCCTAGCAGTGCTATTGCTGGGTCATAGGGTAGGTCTATTTTTAATTTTTTGAGGAACCTCCACGCTGTTTTCCAGAGTGGCTGCACCAATTTGCATTCCCACCAACAGTGCAAGAGGGTTCCCGTTTCTCCATATCCTCGCCAGCATCTTTTCAACATTGATTGTTGAATGACTTAATGAAAAGTCTTCCCAAGTATTTCTATTCAAGGTAATCTATTCTTTTTTTTTTTTTTTTTTTTTTTTTTGCAGTTCTGGAAAAAATTAGTGGCAATGAGGTATCTCTCATTTTATGTATTATTGCTGTCTAACTTTGCACAGTCCTCAGGCAGTCCTAAGGCAGTGATTTGCATAAAAAACATATTCAATGTATATGACTAAGCTGGAAACTTGATTCAGATATCAAGTCTAATAAGTCAAGAGATTAGTGTGAGAAATGATGTAGAGGCATTACCATAAATGGACATGGGACCAATGATGGCCTACAACAACTGTTAAGACATAACTACTAACTTGTGGGAAAAAAATGAATTCTTCCAGAAAATCAGGATATTAGCCAAACAAGAAACATTATGGTTGTCAATACCTGCCTCCTTATGGTGGTAACTATTTAGGGAACTCTGTATGTTTTATAAAACACTATTCAATGTTCTATTAAAGAATATCTTGATTAAACTGATGTAATTAAATTTCAGGGCCTGCAAAGATGAAGACCACTTTAATGCTAGACTGAAAAACTGAGTCACAGCTAGATTGCAACTTCCAGGGTGAAATCCTTTAAGATATGAAATTCTCAGATTATTTTAGTTTCCCTTCTAAAATTCTAGCATTTTAAATACTATAAGTACCAAAGAATCTTCTCTCAATGCTTAATTATTGGAATGCTTTTCCTTACTCTACTTAATATTCTTTTATTTTCAGCCATAATAAATACTAAGGTAATATAATTCCTGCTGAAAATAAATTGAACATAACTAAAAATTGAAGCACCTGTTCACAATTTATATTTATTAAGGGCTTAAGAGAGAACATTATGGCCAACCTATTTCATTTTTTCTGACCCTTCTTATAAGTCAAACTCTTTATATTACATGGAATGCTGACATTACTGAGAATAATTTAAGAACAGCATATGCAGAACATAGGTTTGTGGCCTAAGGAGTGATTCAATTCAAGGGAAACAGAAACCACTATCTCAGCCAATGAGATACTTACCACCATGTAGTATTATCAATAGAAAGGTGGCCAAGATATTAATTACATTTTTCTCATTATTGAAGGTCACAGAAAGAGGTTACAACATACTTTCGTAATCTCTGAATATAAGGTTGTTTTCTAGTTTTTCAACATTTTTACATTTGGGACAATATGACTAATTACACCCCCCAAAATATCATTCTTCTGGTATTTTAGTACTCATTCAAAATATAACCTAGAGTTTTTTTTGGTCCACGTAATTCATATGTAATGGCAGTAAAGAAGTAAATAAAAGTAGAAAATACTCATCTTCTTTTTGTCCCTGCTGTTCCAAGAAGTGATTGACCTGTCGACATTGTTTGGAAAGCGAAGGTGCCAAGAATATAACAGAGGGAACCTCTCATTTCTTGGGGGCATTGATTGCCCAGAAATTCAGACTTTCCTCTAAATTCATCTATTTCTGGATGGAAAATAAATATTTTTTCATCAGCTGTGGAGAGTTTTTCAAGAAGATAATCCCATCAGAAATTCATCAACTAGGAGGTTAACAGTGGTTCTCATTAAGTGTTCTTCTCATTTCTCTTTGCTCACTTGTAAGAATTTCTTCCATATATATGCTCCAGAATGGAGTTGCCATAACAATGTGCATCTAGTTCATTCTCATCAAATTTCTCTTTCTCTGTATCAATCAGCTAAACATCTTCATTGAAAAGTTAAAAGCTATCAATTTAGAACTTCTTTGTTTTCCAACCATCAAATTTACAATCCTGCTTGTTTCTGAACTCATAATTTTCACTTCTTCTATTAACCTTAAGAAATTATCTCTATCTGCTCTGAAGACAACTCCTCCATCCATTCTCTAGATTCCAATTCCATCCTATCTATCTATCTATCTATCTATCCATTCATCCATCCATCTGTATTGTCTATATTTTTTATCTTAGTTAGAATAAATGTTGCTGTCTCCAAAAAACCCACATCATCATCATCATCACTATCATTATCATCAATAATTTATCTATTTGTATATTTATTAAGGAATAGGCTCATCTTCATCTTTGAACTCTTCGTGTTTTCTCTCTGCATTTAAACACATTTGAAAATTTTATTGCACAATTTATTCGTTCCCTCTTTACTGCTGGGTATCTTCTTTAAGTCATAATTAAGCTCAGATTTCTAGGATAGAAGACCTAAAATAAGAGTGGTTTGCCAGAAATGCACTCCTGTCTTTTGAGATGGAATCTGAAATCCAGGGCTGGCATTGCAGCTCAATGATTTGGTAACAAACCAAGTCCTTACAATTCACTGCAGTGACATCAACAAGGTGGAGCCCTTATCATCTTGGCTAAAAATAGCAGCTGAAGCTTCAGTCATTGTGTTTCATTCCAGGGGGAAGGAAGACAGGACACAAGAGGAGGACACCAGTCAGTGTTTGGCAGCACTCCTTTAAGAAGACTTCCTGCCCATCTAACACATCCTCTTGTAACTCAAGGGCCAGATGCTAGTTACTAAGGTGAAGAGGGGGATGGAGAAGGTACTGTATCCCAAGTAACCATGGGATCTGCCAAATTTCAGGGTCAATTTCTCAAGAAGAATAAAAGCTATGAAGGTGACACCACGGCTTCCGTCCCACACTTCTCCAAACCTATTTTTTATCTCACCCTCCCAACTCTGCTCTCTGATCTGGCATCCGTTCCCACTCCTCTATTAAAACATATTACAAAGGTCAGCAATTACTTTCAGTTGAATTCTCAATGACCATATGCACCCTTTCTCTCCTCACCCAACTAGTGCTCCCAGTAGATGCAAGATAGTTGACAATAAGCTCCTTTCTGGGAGAGTTTCTTTTATGACTCATGGAAGAAGATATTCCCCAGCTATACATACCTCTTATTTCTATCTAAGTCACCTAATCAGGGTCATCTTTCTCCATCCAGCCTTTAAATATTAGAATTTCTCAGAGGTAAGCTGTGGGCGCTCTCCTTACTCTATACCTCTCCAAGTAATTTATGTGGTAATAAGTATCATCTTCAAAGTCTTCAAATTTATATCTGGTAGCTTCCCAGACATTATAACTTAACTTTCAGAGACACCTCAGACCAGACCTTCTGAGAACATCCTTCCTTGACCACATTCAACTCTACCTAAATTAGATTTCCCCATTATAATTTCCCATGGTCCTGTGTTTTTCCTTTAAATACACATTTATTTATGCATTTCTTTATTTGATGTTTGTCTTGTTTCTGTCAGCATTAAACTCAAAATGCAGGGACAAGGTCTGGTGTGCAATGTTATTTAATAAGTATTTGTTGAATGATGAACTGATTTAACCAGTGACATAGAGCAAATATCACGATGGGCATCTGCAGAAAGTACACAGGGCACACATGTCAGAGGAACTATTTAAAGTTCAAGCACAGGAAATTATGCCATAGAGGAAGGCATGAGACACACAGCAAGACAGGAAAACACTATCATAAAAGAAAAATAAATAACCTTCTCCAGAGAATGGAGTGAAATGTGTCCAGTAAAATACCACAGGAAACAGAGACTCTAAGAAAGGGCTTTTACAAAGATGTGCAGGCTGGGCAGTGAAGTTCTCCTAAGCAGATGCTGTGGTAAAGCAGAGAGTATAACCACTTCATTGATTTAAGTGAGAATAGAAGGGCTGATAAATAAGACAGCTGACAGGGATAACAGCAGAACCACCTCCACCTAGAGCCCTCGACCACCTCACCGTCAGAGGAGAGAGTTGGCTGGTCACAGCTGTAGAACATGTTTCTGAGTCGCCATAGGATTCACTGATAAACTGAAGTCATGGTTTCTGCATCGTATGATTTTTCACTCTTGATAACCATGAAAATGACTTCTTATTTCAGACCCCAATACAATGACATTTATGACTTCATGCCTTTTCCTAGGCACTGTCGTAAGTGCTTTGTTTGCATCGGTTTACTTAATCCTCATAGTAACTTCATGGGGAAAGTACTATTATTATTTCCATTTTACAGATGTGAAACAGAGGCATGAAACTTAAGTAATTTGCTTTTGGTCCCACAAGTGATAAAAGGAGAAACTGTATTTGAATACTAGCTGCCTGATTCCAGTAACTGGCCACTTATCACACTATCCTGTCTTTTATTTAAAGAAAATATTTGAGGGTGCCTGAGTGGCTCAGTCAGTTGAGCATCTGACTCTTCATTTTGTCTCAGGTCATGATCCCATGGTTGGTGAAATGGAGGCCTGCATCCGGCTTTGCGTTGATAGCACAGAGCCTGCTTGCAATTCTCTCTCTCCCTCTCTCTGCCCCTCCTCTGCTTGTTCTCTCTCTCTCTCTCTCTGTGTGTCTCTCAAAATAAATAAACATTTAAAAAATAAAAATAAAGAAAATCTTTCAGAGTGAGTAATATTAAAAATATATACAAATATTGGATGACACTGATGAACAATCCAGGCAAGTAACAAACTCATCTAATCACACGTTGTTCACCTGAACAGTTACAAAAGATGCACAGTGAAGTGACATTTCTTTTTATCTTCTAGCTACTCAACCCCTGTCTGTATAATAGTAAACTTAACAAATGATCATTTAAATAAAGCTAAATATTTGAACAGCATCCCAGTCAGACAACAATCAGCATCGAGTTCATTAGAATGCCAGAACTTTAAAGGACGCTTAGGGAAATAATGCAGATCTTCCTTGACTTACAATGGGGTGATGTCCTGATAAACCCATCATAAGTTTAAAATATAAGTAAAAAATATATTTAATACACCTAATCTACTGGACATCACAGCTTAGCCTAGCCTACCTTAAATGTGCTCAGAGCACTTATTTCAGCTTACATTGGGCAAAATCATCTAACATGAAGACTACTTTATAGTGAAGTGTTGAATACTTCATGAAATTTATTAAATGCTGTCACTGAAAGTGAAAAACAGAATAGTTGAATGGGTACAGAATGGTTAAGTATATCGGTTATTTATCCTTGGTGATTGCACGGCTGATGGGGAGATGCCACTACCCAGCATCACTAGAGATAAAATAACAGGTTCCTTTTACTTTTGTTTGCAGGTTTTTAAAACCATTTATTACCAAAGACTTAATGAATTTTAGTTTCTCCAGTGATAATTAGGCTGACCATATGCCGGGGGTATTTGTTCGTTTAGTTAAACTGCCATCAGTGGAAGGGAATATCAGCATGACTCAAAGACATGGTCACAGCTGGGCAGAAGACACTGTCCACTGTCTTATATGTCGAGAGACTGGGTTTTTCTCTCCACCCCTCTTCTCTATCATTCTCTAGTATCTGTAAAGAAGAAATGTTGGCAATATGGCATTTATGATCATTTGATGTTCAAATATTCAAAAGTTAACATTAATGTTTCTAATCAGCTGGGAGATTTCTTCTCCTTTTTTTTTTTTTTTTAGTTGTGAGATTTCATTAATCCATATAATATCCTTGTGAAAGAATTAGAAAAATGAGGCAACTTGAAATTTGAATTGTGTCTGTTTCTCCCACAGCACAATGGTTCGTGAAGACATGAACCTGGTCACCATTGGAGCCCCAGCATGTACTCACAATGTCAAAGGTTGCCAGTGAATATTTACTGAACTTGAACTAAACCCAATTAAAACAAAACAAGAAAGATCTTAAAAACCCTAACATTTTGCCCTTTTCAAAACTGTGGGCGAAATATATAATTTTTAAACTGAAAGGCATTTCAAATAAAATTAAGATAAAGTTAGTGGCACGGATGTCAAGATGGCATTAAAAAGAAATCAAACTAAAGAGGGATCTTGAAAACCATACTTTGAATTTCTTATGTCACAGAGGAATCAGAAAAGCAAAGAGGAAAGCGACGTGTTGAGAAAATACACAAATAGGTGGGCCAGAAGAGGGATTACAAATCTGCATGCTTTTTGTATTCAACATGTCATCAAATGTATGCAGTCCTTTGAGCTTCACATAAATTTAGTTTTATTCACAGTATTAAGATGAGAGTCACATATTCTATCTGATTTACCTGGAGAGAGTAGGTGAGAGGTCCATATATTTCCCACATGCCTCTGACTTTGAGCTCTGCATATATTAAGTTAATTCCACTTACAGATCACCTCACCCTCCTACATGACTGACCTGTTCAAATCCAGTTGGGTCAGCTATGGAAATTTGTCTTTGTTTGATTTCTCCAATACCTTTCTTCTCCACGCACTCTGTCTTCTCATCCCTAATTCCTATTTATTTATTATGCAGAAGAGTTTATGCATCTATTTTTTTTTTTTACAGGTGAAGCCTGTTACCCCACTCTCCTCCATCTGCAAACATTCAGCTAGGCATTTTCAAAATAGAAGTTTTTGATGTTTTTTTTTTCTAAAAAGTAACCGTTATTCAAGCTCATAAAAGGATAAATTTCCATCTAGATTCCATTTCTTCAAATTGTTGCCAAAAATAGAGTTATGCAATCTACAAAAGAAAGTTCCAGAAATGAAAACCTCTACTGTGAAAATCTCTCCTCGTCAGAAATCTAATGGATTTGGCAATCACACAAGGGTCTTATGCTTTTCCCTCAAGGATAGAGATTTACAGCCCTTTATCAAGTTCCGCATTGTTTCTGTACATGTTCTATGGTATTTATGCTTGATTTTTCAAAATGCAATTCTTATGGTTATAAAATTCAAATGACATACAATGATATTCGTGAATATGAAAGCTCACAACACTTCTCTACCCAGACTCACCACATTGCAAGACTGCAAGAGGCATAACCTATAAAAGACAAAGTTAAGTGGAATCACTTAGGATACAAATTCACCCTCCAGTTGTCTGTGCCTTCATGCCTGACTCCACTTCCTAGAGGAAACTGCTATTTTTAAATCAACTTTTAAAAGTATAATTTTTGCACAACAAACTAAGACCATTGAAAATGTACCTTTTAATAATTTTTGACAAAGGCATACAGTCATGAAATCATCATCCCATTCAAGATACAGAGCACTTTTTTTCCCCCAGAAGTTTCGACCTGCTATTTTTCAGACAGTCCCTCCTATAACCATGAGCCCAAGTTCAACCACTAATCTCCTTTCTGTCACTTACAATTTTTCCGGTTCTGGAAATTCACATAAATGAACTCAGGACATGTGGATGTTTTGAGTCTAGCTTTGTTATTTGTCATTTTATTATTGAATTATATATGTTGTTGATTTATACATTCTGGAAAAATTCTTTATCATAAATGAGCACTGTCAAATGCTTTTCCTTCATTTATTGATATACTCTAATTATTTTTTTCTGTTTTAGTCTATTAATTTTGTAACACGTACTGATTGATACCCAGATATTAAGCAAACTTGAATTCCTGAAATAAGTCCCATTTAGTCATAATGTGTAATTCCTTTTATGTAGTGTTGGATATCATTTTCTAAAGTTTTGATAAGGGTTTACATATCTATGTTTATGAGAAATTTTGGTATAGAGTATACTTTTATTGTAATCTTTTAATGTAGTCTTTGTATCAGAAGAACCCTGACCTCAGAAAATAAGTTGAGAAGTGTTCTTTATTCTAAATAATTTTTTGTAGTTTTGGTATTATTTTTCCCAAAAATATTTAATAGATTTTGCCCTTGCAAATATCTGGGCTTAGAATTCTTTGAACCTAAGATTTTTAACTTTTAATTTATTTAATAGATATAAAGCTATGATAGGCAGAATAATAGCCTCTCAAAGATGTCTACATCCTAATTTCTGGAGCATGTGAATATGTTATTTTATATGGGAAAGGAGAATTAAGATAGCAATTATTAATTACCTGATTTTAAAATAGGGAGATTATCCTCATTTTGTGCTTAGGTCAAATGTAATCATCAGATTTCTAAACACAGAAGAGGAAGGTAGAAAAGACAGTCTCAGAATGATGCAGTTTGGGGAAAACTCAACTGCTGTTGATGACTTAGAAGGCAGATAGAGGAGCATGAACCAAGGAATTCAGGTGTCCTCTGGAAGACAGAAAAAAGTAGGAAACCGTTCCTTCCCTAGAGCCTCTCAAGGAGAGGCAGCGCTATTGACACTTTGGTTTCAGTCAGTGAAATCCATTTTGGACTTCTGACTTCCAGAACTATCAGATAATCAATTTGTATTGTTTTAAGTTGTGGGGTCTGTGGTGATTTGTTATACCAGCAATAGAAAACTAATGTAAGAGTTCTTGATATGTTCTATTCTCACTTGAGTTTTGGTAAGTGTGCCTTTCCAACAATTATTCATTCTGTCTATGTTGTCAAATTCATTGCGTAAATCTATTTATAGTATCTATTTATGAATTTTAATGACTATGGATACATAATGGTGTATTTTCTTCATTCCTAATGTTGGTATTTTGTGTTCCCCCTCTTTCTTGAACAGTCAAGCTAGAAGTTTATACATCTATTTTTAGAGTTTTCAAAGAACCACTTTTGTTTTTATTGATTTTTTTTCTATTGCATGTTTTTCTTCCTGTTTCATTAGTTCCTTTCTTCCTTTCATCTGAATTTAACTTGTTCTTTATTTTCACTTCCAAAACGAAAGCTTGGATCTTCAACTTTATAGTATTATTCTTCCCCATGTAAGAATTTGAAGTTATACATTTTCTTCTAAAGCTTCATTTTAGTGGCATCCCACTAGTTTTGATGTTTTGTGTTTTCATTATCATTCAGTTAAAAATGTTTACGAATTGCCACATGTTACTTAGAAATGAGTTAATGAGTGCCTACCTATTTGGTTCTTTTTAAGATATTTTATGATTTCTCATGTAATTTCACTGTGATCAGAAAACATGCTCTAACATTTTGATCTTTTGAAATGAAATCTATTAAGACTTGTTTTATAGCCCATAACATGACCTCTCTTAATGAATTTCTATATGGGCTTGAAATAACTGTTCTTTTTGCAGTTATTGAGTGTGGTGTTCTGTAAATGAAAATTAGGTTAACGGAGTTGGTACATCCTGACTGATTATTTTTCTAGTTAACCTATTCATTACTGAATGAGGGGAATTAGTCTCCGACTATAATTGTGAATTTATATATATTTTAATTTAGTTTTGACGGTTTGGACTATTATTTTTGAGGCTTTTTTTATTAGGTTCATATATATTTATAATTATTATACTTTCAGAATATACTGATTCTTTTACCATTATTATATATTATTATTTACTTTTTTGTAGGCAGTGCTCCTTGTCTCAAAGTTGACTTTTTGTGATATTGACATAGTTACCTTTCTTTCTTTTTTCATAAGTGATTTTTTTAAAGTTTATTTATTACTTATTTTGAGACACACACACACACACACACAGGAGTGGCAGAGAGAGACGTAGACAGACAGAATCCCACACTGTCAGCAGAGGGCCTGATGCGGGGCTTGAACTCATGAACCTTGAGATCATGACCTGAGCCGGAGTCAGACGCTTAACTGACTGAGCCACCCAGGCACCGCAGTTATCCTACTTTCTTAAGCACACTGTTGTCTGCATTCCATATCTTTTTTCCATTCTTTTATTCTAATCGTTTCATATCTATGTATCTGAAGTGCATCTCCTGTCAATTGCATAACATTTGTCTTCTTCTTCTTTTTTTTTTCTTTTTTAATTCCATTTTGGGGATCTCATCCTGAATAATTAGGAATAAGGTTTATTTAGGTATTCTAACTTGCTGTTGGCTTTGCATTTGTCTCATCTTATTTTTTATTTGTTCTATGTTCCTACTGGAATTCTTTGGGTTGCTTCTTTGGATTGGTAAATATTTTTGGTATTTCATCTTAATTATCAGATTTCTAGTTATATTATTATAACTATTAGTGGTTCTTTTAGGTATTACAATATGCATCCCTAACTTATCCTAATTGAAGTGTCTTAAATGAGGAAAGAACTATGAATTTGTATTTGTATGTGCACCTAATTTATTTTTGTGACTTTCTTGAAGTCTAAAATAAAGTTGATATTAAAGACTATAGTCAAAAATATGAAATAAAATCTAATCCAAATTCACGTATATGTAATATATAACAAGTTTCAGAAGTAAACAATGATAAATACAAAATTCAGAGAAATGATACATAGCATTGCTGTTTTAGCAACTGAGAAATATGTTCAAAATACAAATATTAGAATTGATACAAAGTATTGAATGTGTATCAACTGTCAGCTATGGCCAGAAACCCTATATTTGATAGAGAAACACTGTCCATAAACAATGTAAAGAGCCACAAGGATCAAAATCAATATTCTAATAAGATAATTATAAAAAGCCTATATTTAAATAGGAATTTTAAGGTAACACACAACTGATGGTTTTGAATAAATATTTGATCATTTTTGAATAAAACACTAACACCTGATATAGACTTCTTTTTTAGATTAAAAAGAAGGAAACAATACCATGTGTTTTAATTAAAGCCCTTGATTCTTTCTTCATTCATTAGTCTAAGAATATAAACATGAAAATAGTTATTTCCACTCTTGAATTGCTTACCTATGGGTATCACTTACCCATGCACATATAATTATTCATTTACATAATTTATAAAAACTTACTTAAAATGCCTTAATTTTTATTTTATTCTGACATTATGGAAATATAAACATACCACTTTAGTTTGTAATAACTCAGAAAACAAAAACTTTTGTGAATCCTAATTAAAAATTTAAACTCACATTCAATTTAAAAGAGGTGGCTTTAGTAAATGCTTCTGACAAACTAACGAGGGAGTAAAAAACAATATTTTATATTCACAAAATTACTACCGTTATAGATAATGAGAAGAAAGATTTAATGAGTAAATATATGTGAGGTCACTTTTTAAAAAGGCAAAAATTTAAAGTGTTATGCTGTCTTGTCATTCCAAATAAAATAAGTGGGATAATTCTTTTCCTACATGGATGTTTTTACTTCAGTTTTTATATGTATCTTGTGAGTTAGGCAGGCGGTTGTTACTACCCTTACTTTATAGATCAGGAAACTAAGATGAGAAAACTATACATATATATATATATATATATATATATATATATATATATATATATATATTTACATTGTTTTAATGTTTATTTAAAAAAAATTTTAACGTTTATTTTTGAGACAGAGAGAGACAGAGCATGAACGGGGAGGGGCAGAGAGAGAGGGAGACACAGAGTCCGAAGGAGGCTCCAGGCTCTGAGCTGTCAACACAGAGCTCCATGCGGGGCTCACAGTCACCAACTGTGAGATCATGACTTGAGCCAAAGTTGGACGCTTAACTGGCTGAGCCACCCAGGTGTCCCGAGAAATATACAATCGTACAATTAATAGTCTGTAGAGTTACGTTCAATTCCAGATGTTTGACTCCAAGTTCACTGCTTTTTTAACTGCTTCATGAAGCTTCAACAAAAACATAAATTTTCTTGATTTTGACTTTAACCTCACCCAGTAAATTGAAGAACTCTTTTTTAGAATCTAAAGTCTGCAACAATCTCATTAACCAACTCTGCAAGATAGAAAAGCTCCAGGATACTTCTCATGCTGATCAGAAACACTTCTACCAAAATAAAAAGCATCAAAAACCAGCAGAGGAAAGGCAGAAAAGGGGAAGACTAGACAAAAGCCAAAAGAGAAAGAGTACTACCTGGGGAGGATTTTGAAGATCAAGCTCAATGCTGGTGGGAGGTTGGGTACGCACAGGAATTACATAACTGGTGCTGCCCACACACTGTCCCTGCTGCTAAGTTAAAAATAAAAAAAACCACGCTTGGTAGTTGGGAGATAGCATTGATTATAATTGGCACATTTGATGTATGTTGACACTGTACCCATTGGAAGTAAATGTCTACAGGGGTAGGATGAAGTAGGGGAAGAGGAAGGAGAATGAAGGGGTTATATTTCTAAAGTCTATTTGTTTTCTTCACATAGGGTGGAGGAAGCCAAAAGGTCACTGATCAAGGTCTTGGGGTAGCCTGTAATTTAATTAAGATCAAATTACACATTTTAATTGCCTGGTACCAAAGAAGCCAATGTGTTAATGCTTGTCTGGTATTCAGTACACAATTCAGAGTTTCTGTTCTTGGCTTCAGCTGGTCTCCCGTTTGAAGCAGGCATTTGAAGACTTCATGTTAATCAAATTTTCCCATTCTTGATGATTTAAAAATATAAATGTGCAAGTCTGTAAAATACAGAGTGGGAGAGAGTTAAAACTTCATTTTTATACAGTACAGTGCAGTTTTAATTGTAAATTGGCTTTCTAATTTTATATTTTGGAAAGAAAAAAAAAGGTGGGGTTAACATATATTGAGTATTATGTCATCAAACATTTGGAAAAAAAAACTTGAGAGATATATTTTTCATTTAAATGATGCGACAAACATCATCAGTATACAGATGAGAAAACTATCTGAATGAATAAGCTAAGGTTCACATCCTAAAGGTATCTGTTTTCAAAACCCATACTCCTTCTAAACCATAGCCACTCTGTTTCCCTGTCTTCCACCTCCACCTACTAAATGATAATTAGTGATTGTGAATGAGACACTCTTCGTCTTTCCTTGATAAAATAAAGTCCCGTTAATGTCCACCAACAACTGAATCAGATTATATCCGGGTGAGCTATGGAAAGAAGGACAAGAAATCTTAAAGGATAAACACTGTCTTCTCAACAGTAACTGCACAACCAAATGCATCCACTTATTTGGCATTTAATCAAGCCTTCTTTGAAAAGAGACAAGGGGCGCCTGGGTGGCTCGGTCGGTTGGGCCTCCGACTTTGGCTCGGGTCATGATCTCACAGTTTGTGAGTTCGAGCCCCGCATCCGGCTCTGTGCTGACAGCTCAGAGCCTGGAGCTTGCTTTGGAGTCTGTGTCTCCCCTCTCTCTGCCCCTCCCCTGCTCACGCTGTGTCTCACTGTCTCTCAATAATACATAAGTGTTAATAAAAAAAAAAAGAAAAGAGACAAAATTACTTTACTGGGGTCAAATGATTATATATAAAATATTATGATTATATATAAAATTATGTATATAATTTATATATTTTATTATATATTATATATAATTTATATATGTGTATGTTGTATATATATGTATATGTATGCATATATGTATATATATGTTGTTATATATATTATATATAATTTATATATATGTATGTTGTATATATATGTATATGTATATATATGTATATATGTATATATATGTATATATATGTATGTATGTATGCATATGTATGTATGTATGCATATATTATTTATATATAATATATATAATAAAATAATCATAAAATGCAGATCATAAAATCCTTGATTTCTCACAGAGGCTTAGACCATAAACCCAGAGGCTTTTCCGTGGTTATTCCAAGTTTTATTCTCCATTTCAACTCTAACATAAAAGCTATTGTTCTACTCTGAGTTTACAGTTTTTGTTTGTTTTTGAAAGATAAATGGTCAAACACCCCGCAAATCAATGGGGATTAGCAGTTGAGACTGTCAAAACTGGTTCAGCCTGAAGGAAAAAAAACAGAAAACAAAAAACAAAAACTAGATTGTTACATAATACTACATTCAGTGGTGAAATCCTGATAAACTGGATAGATTAAAGATTCACAATGAAGGGTCAAATGACAAATTTAATAGAAGAGAATGCAGTATAACACCTTTGTGATATAAAAGTGAGGACAGACTTTCTAAGTAAAACCTACAAAACATTGAACTATAGGGAATTCATTTACAGTTCAAAATAAAGGATTTCTTTTAAACAAAGGACAGCATAAATAGAGGCAAGAATCATCACAAGAGCTGATACCCATATAGTGCTTACTGTGTGCCAAGAACCTTTTCTATCATTATGCCCATTTTGCTGATGAATCAAACAGAATAATAACAACAAAAGAGATAAAGTAACTTGTCTAAGATCATGTGGCTAGTAAAATAAGGAGTCCATGTTCCTTACCATGATTTCTTATAGTCTCCTATTGGCTGATGGGACAAACATTTGCAATATCCAAAACCATTGAGGGCTGGCTACGTAGAATATACAGAGAACACCCACAAATTACAACAACTACAACAAAGATTAATATTCCAAGGGATATAAGAGAAAGGATTATATTAAAGCAGTTTACAAAACTGAAACCATCTAAACAGGAATGGATTCTCAATCACATCAGTAAACACAGAAGTATAAATTAAAGCAAGAAGATATCACTTTCTAAAACTGGCAAATTTCAGAAAGATGAATGAGTCAAGTTGATGGAGATGGTGGAATATAAAACAGTCCTGCATTGTTGGTGGCTACGGCCCTTCCAGACAGTTGTGGAACAGCAGCATTAGGTCAGTTAAGATACTTGTTTCTGCCTGGGTACATATCCCAAAGAAATGCTCACGTAGGTTCTTCAGGGGGTGTGTGTAGATGTTAACCACTGTGGGAGGTGGAGTTGGATCTAATGTAATGTCTATTATCAAGGATGTATATTAGTAAATTGCGGGAGATGCATATACAGAAGATAATAGAGCAAAGAACCACGTAGTCCTCGTAAAGGCACATGGATGGATCTAAAGAAGGAAGCAGTGCAGAGAAAAAAAAATGTAAGGAAGAGATGACATCTCTAATGGAATACTATACGTATAAATCAAAATCATATGTACCCCAAACAAAAATAGACACTTCAAAAAAGCATATAGCAACAAAATACTTCTGGAAAGTAAATATTGAATAAGAATAGGAAATAATGCAGCTAAAGGGAAGTAAAATGTTCAAACAGTCAAAAGATGGGCCCTGCACACACCAGTGATGATAACTTTACACTAAATGAGAGGTACAATTATTTCAAACAACTGCATCAGAAATCCAAATGGAAAAGAAAAAAAAAACAATGACATTTTTGTTTCGATTTAATATTAAATGAATAATGCTTATTAATCATCTACTTCATTTTTTAAAAAATGTTTATTTATTTATTTTGAGAGAGAGAGAGAGAGAGAGAGCACATGCCCATGAGTGAAGGGGGGACAGAGAGAAAAGGAGAGAGAATCTCAAGCAGGCTCCATGCTCAGTGCAGAGTCCTGTGTGGAGCCACTCGCATGTCCCCCAGGCACTCTGCAGGGGGCTGGAACCCGCGAACCACGAGAGCATGACCTGAGCTGAAGTTGGACGCTTAACCGACTGAGCCACCCAGGCGCCCCTATCACCTACTTCATTTTGAATTACTGAAGTAGGCAGTTACATATATTCTATTCTATATTCTTTCCCTCACAAATGCTTGTAATATAAATATTAAATGCCATTTACAGAGGACAGGAACTTGCATCTAAGATATGATGTGGCCTGCTAGGAAGAGGCAAAACTGGAGGGTAATCCCACGTCCCTTATCTGTTTCAAAAGATTTTAATCATTTCACTCTATTTATCTAATATGTTCAAAAGAATTTTCCCAGAGGCTTATATCCAGATTTCTATAAATACAGAGAAAACCAAGGTTTCATTAATACAGGTCTTCCTAAAACTTTTAATTCCCCAATATTGACAGTGGTCGCATTTGTTTGACGGAAAAACAGCACCACACCCATACAAGCACCATTTAGCCAGTCTGAGAGAAAGGGTGGAAACAAAACAAACAACAACAACAACAAAGACCTTTTTTCTTTCTTTCTGATAGCTCCTATTTTAGACCTTCTTGAAACTAGCGTTTTCCCTGCCCTCAGAGGAAATATTGCTTGGGTCTCATACTCTATGTACACTTTTAGGAAATAAAAAGTTACCTGGTCAGTTATACTCAAAAAGAATCAGTTCAGTTATTAAATAGCCGATGTAATAATTCAATGTAATAATCAAAATAATCCAACTTCTTTTAAATTGGAGCTCTTTCCTGCCCCCAGCGTGGTTCTACGTTTGGCTGGCTACCTAACCTGGGATTTTATGATTGGCTTTTTCATTCTTTCTCCTGTTTTGCGTTTCTACCCAACTTCACCGGTTTAGGAGAGGGGGGTAAGAAGGACGGCTAAAGGAAGCAGGAAATATTTGTAATAATCCAGGTGAAACATGCTGGTAGTGGTTACCACCCTGGTCAAGTTATTGTTAGTGTCTCCTGAATTATTTATGAGGCTAATCTTCTCCCTCCACTCCTTTTCTTATTTTCTGCTCTCAGCATAGAACAAGCCTGATCCATTTCTAACAAGTTGGGTCGTGCTACTCATTTGCTCAAAATCAATCCCCCAACGCTCAGTGTAAAAGTCAAATCTTTGCACGTCCCTACATAATATGGATACAGTCCTCCCCCATCTTATCTCCTATAGACGCAGCCTCTATTCCTTCATTCTTTGTAAGCTTTGCAGCCATAAGTGATTTTCCTTGAACACAGCATTTCAGGTTTAATCCAAACAAGACCTTGGGCACCTTATCAGTAAGAGATCAGTTACCTCCCAAACCACCCTCTCTACTCCTATTACCACAGCTAGCCTTCAGCCAGCCTCTCACCCTCTTGATTTTTTTGTCCTTTGTCCCCATGCTCCAAAGGAAACATATTAAGCTTTTTGGCTGGATCTGTTTGAAACTCCTCTCCTCTCATGCTTAAAGTGAATGGGATGCAATACCAACTCATTCCCCTTATGGGGAAATAACTCAAGTAGCAGCATATTCTCAATAATATTTTCTACCATGATGAAAGTATTGGGTAATTAAAGATTTCTTAAATATGCCTTCGGGATTTGAATGATGACACAGGGAATATAATATAGGCTTGCAAATGATAGCTTACGCATTAGTATTCAATCTGATTGTTTATTCTTTTCATAAATATTTATATAGCACCCACTGCAATCCCAGTCCCATCCTGGAAGCTGATGATCTGTTATGGAAAAACATCTGAGGAGACTCATATTTTAGTTGGAGGTAGATGGGAAATAAGCAAGTCAACCAGTAAGTGAAGAAAAGCCTCGTAGATATGACCAGAACTTTGAAGAAAATCAAGTGAGGTGAGTTGGGAAAGAATAGCAGGGCATACTTATAATGGAAGGTTCATAGAATTTCTCTTTGAGAATGTGTCCTTTGAAATGAAAACTGAATTTAACGCATTTCACATCTTTTTAAAATTGGACAGCAACACGGAGAAGAATGAAACTGGACCACTTTCTCACACCATACACAAAAATGAATTCAAAATGGATACATATGTTTAAAATTAGAACATGCTCATACTGTATTTAGGAATATATTGTGTTTAAATTATTACTGTACACATTAAATATGCATACATACATATACATGTATTTACCTACATACACAGATATATATATATATACTTGTACAAATGTTTCCATATATATTAATTTATCTTCATACAAAATGTACATGGTATGAATAATATATACAACTATATTTATATTATATATATTACATAAAATTTTATAAATAAAATATACCAGGAATGTGTTTTCTACTATGAATATATTTCCATGATTTATTGTGTTAAATTGACCTCTTTTTTTTCCCAACAATTATCAATAGATGAGGTTTCTAATAAATCAGCACTTCTACAGATTAATGGTATGAAAGACTTCTTAAAATACATAGATGTATGTTATAATTTTAAAATCCCTTTTTATTTCTACAGTCATATTTAAAATAAATAAATAAGTAAATTACTGGCTTCAAATTTTCTGTTTCCTTATTTATAGTATTATGGATTTAAATGCCTTTTGTGGCACAGATACATACTTAAGGATCTAGAGGAGTCTAATTTACAGTGTAAGTTATTTTATTTTTATTTTTTAAGTTTATTTATTTATTTTGAGAGAAAGAGAGAGAGCTAGGGAGAGGAAGTGGGGGAGGAGCAGAGAGAGAGGGGAGAGAGAAAATCCCAAGCAGGCTCTACACTGTCAGCACAGAGCCAGACGCGGGGCTCGAACCCACGAATTGTGAGATCATGACCTGAGCCGAAATCAAGAGTCAGATGCCTAACTGGCGCCACCCAGGAGCCCCTACAGTGTAAATTATTTTAGTTGAAATATAGGTTCTATATTTTAATGGCAGGGAAACTGATGTTCTGATTCCAAGGTTCTTCTGTAATTCATTTCCAGTGCCTTTTTACCAGTAAGAATTTTTTTTTTCTCAGCTTTTATCTTCTATTTTTTGATTCCCTGCCCCCCAACCTCTTCATCACTAAGACCAGGAAACTTCTAAGTTGAAAATTATTTCATTCACTGTCTTAAGCTCCCCATGAATGTATTTTCATTTTCTGTTTACTTTTTTCCATATATAATAAGTGCCATTTAAAGATGCTATAATTTTCCATTCTAGTACTCACAAATGATTTAAGAGTTGGACTTTATTTTTTGTCCTTCAGTAAATTTTAGAAAGAAAAAGAATATAATGCACAAACATCATTCATCCACATAATAAATTATGAATTCACATCCTTGAAAAATGTTTGGTTTCTCACAAAAACAAATGTGTGCATTCACACCCATCATAGAGAGTAACACATAGCTATATCTCTTATGAAAGGATCTTTATGTACTTTACAGAATTTATGAAGAAAGGTCCTTTTAAGCACCACTGAATGATACCATCTGTGGTTGAAAATACAACAGGTATTCAGTGCTGTGTCACAGAGAAAAGGGGAAAATGAGTTACAACTCTTAAGTGTCTTGCAGCCCTTGTTAGTTAGAATGGCTAGAAACTTTTTTTAACCAAGGAATTCATAGTCATTCTAAAACACAAATGTGAAGCAAGGAAATTTATTCATAATATCACTGCACAAAGATTACCATTTTTGTTTTCTGTTATCTACATAAAATGCTTAGTATCCTGCTTGGTATATTATAATCATTCATTAAAAGGCAATTATTTAATAATAATTTTAATAATATTTTCAGTAGATTAATATATATCAAGTCAAATGTTTCTTAAGATAATTTCTTTCCCTGTTTTGCCATAAATAAATCAGTCATCTTACATTTTTGTTGACCTCTGGCATTCCCTTTAATCTTTACATATTTATTACTAACAAGAATAAAGACGAGGAATAGTTAGCATTAAGTATGCATTAGAGCTAAAATTAATATCATACATTTATGGTAGCATGTACTGTATATAACAAAAAACTTTCAGGTAGGTACTGATATAGAAACTGAAACAGAGGTTAAGAACTTAACTCAAGGTCATGCAATATGTAAGAAAGGAGACAGAATCCAAACCTAAGTAACTACTCCAGACCCTACAGTTCCTGATACTATAAGGAATTATATGTTTTTATTGATGACAGTAGATATCTCCACCTATACACCTGAGGAGATATATCACTGCAATGAATCAGAAGCCAGAGGACGAGGGGCGCCTTGTTGGCTCAGTCAGTTAAGTGTCTGACTTCAACTCAGGTCATGCTCTCATGGTTAGTGGGTTCGAGCCCCGCATTGGACTCTGTGCTGACAGCTCAGAGCCTGGAGCCTGGTTTGGATTCAGTGTCTTCTGCTCTCTCTGCCCCTACACCGCTAGCACTCTGTCTCTTTTTCTCTCAAAAATAAACATTAAAAAAATTAAAAAAAAAAAAAAAAAAAGAAGCCCCAGGACTGACTGAGCAGTGATCCATAACTCAAACTATTAAGAGTGCATGGGTCTGTGAGTGACCCCTCATAGGAGAGACTTGAAAGCCTGAAAGGTGTCTTCACTGCTCAATACTTTTAGGAAGTTGCAGGCAGAGTAAACAGAGGAAGTGAATTGTGATTGCAAAACGTGTCCTAGAGAGTAAATATACATCAACTAAAGACAGTCTTATAAACACATCCCTTTGCTCACAAATTGCTTATCCCACATATTAGTGTAACTCTTTAGATCAATAAAATGTGATATTCTGTAATCTAGATTTTTCTCTGCCTTTGCTAGTTTACCGCAGGATATCAGGGTGGCCATAAGTACCAGAGGAAGAGGTTTTGCCCCAGATCCCATAACCAATCCTGGCACAAACAGCTTGGGCAATGAAATTGCCCTTGATGGGCTGTGAATTCCTCTCTGGAAAAGTGATGAGAATGTTTGCCATATAATAATTATATAATATGTTAGGAAAGACGTGTTGATGCTGAGTTACTGTTAGAAACCTTTAAATATCCTATTTTACTTGAAAATACATTTCTGATACTTACCAAAGTGATGCATTCTTCAAGCCTCAGTTGAAACCCTTTCTCCTTGTGTAACATTTTAGTTTATTCCAAGCCTCAAAAATTTCTCCTTACCCCACTCTTATGACACTGGGTAATGTATATTCAACTGCTACTTGTGGCCTTTCTTCTCCCAATCCTTGTGTTTTGTTGAATTTAAAATTACCTCATGCATTGTCATTTAACTGGGTAGAATTTCATTTTGCCTCCCCACCTTCATGATAGGTATGTAAATAACAAAAACTGTGTTATACTTGTTTTTACACCAACATTATCTCTCCAAGGGTAGGAACTCAGTATATAAATAAATGAATGGATACGCTGATGTCATCAACTGATGAAAATATAACTCTTTTACATTGCAAATAAATTTGTAAATTGTTTCTCATCTCATAAGATTCTTGTGAGGAGACACTTTTATATCTGTGCATATTAGCAGTATTTGATAAGATGTAACATTTAATGTAACATTTAATTTAATTTTAGTGGATAATTTAATATTTCATAAATACAAAATGTTTTGAAAATATATTTATGAAGAAAAATCACTTTCACTAAAGCAAAGTTGTTTGATCTTTTTTTCCAAGTTTCATTATACTTCAATTTGACATCGATTGATAGGGAACATGCCATGAAAAAGTGACAACAAATTCTATACAAATGTTACCTTGGGAGGTTTCTAGGTAACGTATAGCATAGGGAATATGGTCAATAATATTGCAATAGTTTGTATGATGACAGATGGTAATTAGATTTATGGGAATTATTTTGTGATGTATAAAAATATTGAATCACTACAATATACACATGAAAGTAGTAAGATATTGTATACTAATAATACTTCAATAAAATTTTTTAAAAAAACTAGGGATACTTTATTTGCAATAAACAAACAAACAAACAAACAAACATATAAAACGAAATGGAGCGTGGTGGATGGAAGTTTCCTCTCTAGATTAAGTGGATAAGATTGTATCTAGGGTGACCTTGATTTCACTGTCAAATTTTATTTACTCTTAAAATCAAAAAGATACTTAAAATTTTTTTAAATGTATATTTATTTTTGAGAGAGAGAGGCAGACCGCAAGCAGGTGGGAGCAAAGAGAGAGGGAGACACAGAATCTGAAGCCAGGCTCTGAGCTGTCAGCACAGAGCCCAGCAGGGGGCTTGACCCCATGAACCATGAGATCATGACCTCAGCTGAAGTCAGATGCTCAACCAACTGAGCCACCCAGGCACCCCAAAAAGATGCTTTTGTCTTCAGAAATAATTTACAATTTATCATATGTGAAGTTAAAAAACAAAACAAATCAAAAAAACACCGGCAGAGGAGAAAATCTAAAAGTGGAAAATCAAGACAAAACGAAACAAAACACTGATAGAGATTGATGGAATCTTGTGGATGAGATAGGAAGGCTGATTCCTTACCCTTCAGTTATCACAAATTTGATGCAGAGATGTCAAACATTCTTACTTCTACAACTGTAACCTTTTGGTAACTTCAAGTCCTTTTAGATTTTTGCTTATCCTCACACTGAATAAAACAAATCATCTAAATACTTTAACATACTAAACCCCAGGAATGAAGCAAGCACTACGGAAGGTGAATCAATTCCTGAAAGTCACTTGGGATGCTAAAGGGATGCTAAAGGCAGTAGTACAGCATGATGACTTGGGCACTGTCGGAGGGACTGATACACAAGCAATTATTAGCCTCAGACCCTCAGTTTCCACTGTGCCACTCTTGGAGTATACTGGGATTCAGTGATCTGATAGGCTATTGCTGAAGTAAGATATGAAGTAAGATAGAAGGCGTGGGTCTAATACAAGGACTATTACATCCTTATCAAGGATATAAGGATCAAGGTTCTTATCACGGACCACAGTACATCAGCGTTTATAGCATAAATAATTGCTTTATTTTTATTTTTTAAAGTAAACTCTGTGCCCAATTTAGGCTTTGAACTCATGAGCTCCAAGATCAAGAATTGCATACTCTATGAACTGAGCCAGCCAGGCAATCCTAATGCATAGTTCCTTTATTTTTAATTTTTAAGTAAGTGTTGAGCCAACAGGTTCAGCTTTCAAACACAATAAAAAAGATGGTCATATTTGTAAAAAAAAAAAAAAAAAGAATAAAGTTATTATCACTCTCAACAGCCTTCCTTTGATTCACTAATACTGAGTTCATTTTGTTTTCTGTTGTTTCCCTTTTTGATCACTCTGGGCATGTTCTTTTTCTTCTTTAATTTTTAACTGATTTAGTTCTAGTTCTGTTACTTAAAATTATATGTAAACACCACAGAAAGGCACAAAGGAACTTTCATGGGGATGGAAACATTCTATACCTTGATTGTGGTGCTGGTGACATGATTTTGAATATTTGTGAAAATACATTAAACTGTTCACCTTAAAAGGCAAATTTTATTGTACTTTAGTTATGCTTTAGTAAGCCTGACTGTAAAAAATAAAATAAATAAAATAAAATAAAATAAAATAAAATAAAATAATATGAAATGAAATGAAATGAAATGAAATAAAATAAAATAAAATAAAATAAAATAAAATAAAATAAAATAAAATAAAATAGCAAAGCTGATGTCCAAGAAATTACTGCCTGTTTCTTCTAGGAGTTTTATGGTTTCAGGTCTCACATTTTAGGTCCTTAATCCATTTTGAGTTTATTTCTGGGTATGGTGTAAGAAAGTGGCCCATTTTCTTTTCTTTTTATTTTAGAAAGAGAAAGAGCACAGAAGCAGGGGAGAGGGGAAGAGGGAGAGAGAGACAGGATCTTAAGCAGGCTCCATGCTCATCACAGAGCCTGACTCAGGGCTCGATCCCACGACCCTGGGATCATGACCTGAGCAAAAATCCAGAGTTAGATGCTTAACAGACTGAGCCACCATGTACCCTTAAAGTAGTCCATTTTCATTCTTTTGCATGCAGCTACCCAGTTTTCCCAGAACCATTTGTTGAAGAGATTGTCCTTTCTCAATTATATATTCTTGTCTCCTTGGTCTTAGATAATCGGCCATGTAAGTGGGAGTTTATTTCCGGTCTCTCTATTCTATCAATCTGTATATCTATTTTTGTGCCAGTACCAAACTGTTTTGATTACTATAGCTTTGTAATATGTCTTGAAATCTGGAATTGCAACACCTCTAGTTTTGCTCTTCTGTTTCAAAGAAGCAATTCAGGGTCTTTTGTGTTTCCATGAACATTTTAGTGTTATTTGTTGAGTTTTGACAGGAATTACATTGAATATATAGGCTGCTTTGGGTAGTACTGACACTTTAACAATATTAATACTTTCAATCCATAAGCATAAACTATCTTTCCATTTGTTTGCATTGTCTTCAATTTCTTTCATCAGTGTTTTATAATTGTCAGAATATAGGTCTTTCATAACTTTGGTGAAATTCATTCCTAGACATTTTATTCTTTTTGGTGCAGTTGTAGTGGAAGTGTTTTCTTAATATCCCTTTCTGCTACTTTGTTATGAATGTATAGAAACACAACCAATTACTGTATATTAATTTTATATCCTGCAACTTTACTGAATTTATTTATTATCTCTAATTTTTTTTTGGTGGAGTCGACGGTTTTCTAAGCATAGTATCATTATCTGCAAACAATGACAGTTTAACTTCTTCCTTACCAACATGTATGTTTTTTTATTTTGTATTTAATAAATATGCCTTCTATTTCATATTTAATAGAGTGGCAAGAATGAGCATCCTTCTCTTGTTCTTGATCTTAGAGTTTTTCAGCATTGAGCATGTTACCTGTGGGTTTTTTCAAAAATGGTTTTTATTATGTTGAGGTATATTCTCTCTAAACCCACATTGTGGAGAGGTTTTATCATGAAGCACTGTTGAATTTTGTCAAATTCTTTTTCTGCATCACATACTTCTTAATTCTTCCTTTTGTTGATGTGATGTATCATGATAATTGATATATAAATATTGAACTATCCCTGAATCCCCAGTGTCAATCCCACTTGTTAGTGGTGAATGATCTTTCAGTGTATTGTTGATTGCAGTTTGCTAACATTTTGTTGAGTTTTTTCATGTATGTTCATCAGGGATATTGGCCTGTAGTCTTTTTTTTTCTTTCTCTCTCTCTGTCTCTTGTAGTGCCTTTTCCTTGTTAATGTATCAAATTAATGGTGGTTTCATAGAACAAATCTGGACATTTTCCTACATCTTCTATATTTTGGAATGTTTGGGGAGATGTTAGGTATTAATTCTTCTTTAATTTTTTGGCAGAAGTCAGCTACAAATTCATCTGGTCCTAGACTTGTCTTTGTTGGCAGATTTTAAATTACCATTTTAATTTTGTTACTGGTAAGTGATTTGTTCAGATTTTCTATAGCTTCCTGATTCAATTTTGGAAAATTGTATGTTTCTAGGAATTTGTCATTTCTTCTAGGTTGCCCAATTTATTGGCATATAATTTTTCATAGTGTTATCTTATAATCCTTTTTATTTCTATGGTATTGGTTGTTACTTTCTCAGGAAAATTAAACAAAAACAAAAATAAACATTGGGGCTACACCAAAATAAAAAGCTTTTTCACAGTTAAGGAAGAGATGAGCAAAATTTAAAGGGCGGGAGAAGATTCTTGGAAGTGATATATCTGATAAGGAGTTAATATCCAAAATATATAAATAATTTCTACAACTCAATACCAAAAAAGCAAACAATCCCATAAAAAATGGGCAGAAGATCTTAACAGACACTTTTTACAAAGTAGACATAGAGATGGTTAAGAGACACATGAAAAGATGCTCAACATCACTCATCATCAGGGAAATACAAATAAAAATCACAGTTAGATATCAGTTTACATCAATCAAAATGGCTAGAATAAAAAAGAGGAAATAACAAGTATTGGCAAAGATGTGGAGAAAAAAACTCTCATGCACTGTTGGTCAGAATGTTAATTGATGCAGCCATTGTGGCAAACAATATGGAAGCCCCCCCCCCAAATTAAAAATAAAAATACCATACAATACAGTAATCCTGCTACTGGGTATTTAGCCAATGAAAATGAAAACACTAATTTGAAAATGTATATGAACCCTGTTTATTGCAGCATTATTTACAATAGCCAAGGAATAGAAACAACCCAAGTGACTATCAATAGATGAATGGATAAAGAAGATTATATAAAAAAGGATGAGATCGTGCATTTGTGACAATATGGATGGACCATGAGTATATTAAGCTAAGTTAAATAAGTCAGAAAGAGAAAAACAGATATTTTATGATATCACATATATATAAAATCTGAACAACCAAACAAATGAGTAAACGAACAAATAAACAGAGAGAGCAGAAACAGACCTATAAAAACTGATAACAAACTGATAGTTGCCAGAGGGAATGCGGTGCAGAAATGAGCAAAATAGGTGAAGAGGAATGGGAGATACAGAGTCCCAGTTGTGGAATAAAAAGTCATGGGGATAAAAGTTACAGCATAGGAAATATAGTTGATGGTATTGTAATAACGTTGTGCAGTGACAGATGGCAGCTCAGCTTGTGGTGAGCATAGCATATTGTATAGACTTGTCAAATCACTATGTTGTACACCTGAAATTAATGTAACATTGTGTGTCAACTCTACTTCAATTTAAAAAAAGGAACAGCGATAGCAAAAAATATATTTAATGATTTCTCTGTGTGTGCCCCTGTGTGTTCTCCAACACATTAAAAATGCTGTGTGGGGCGCCTGGGTGGCTCAGTCAGTTAAGCGTCCGACTTCAGCTCAGGTCACGATCTCATGGTCTGTGAGTTTGAGCCCCGCGTCAGGCTCTGGGCTGATGGCCCAGAGCTTGGAGCCTGCTTCCCATTCTGTGTCTCCCTCTCTCTCTGCTCCTCCCCCGTTCATGCTCTGTCTCTCTCTGTCTCAAAAATAAATAAACGTTACCAAAAAAAAAAATTAAAAAAAATGCTGTGTATTTTGCAATATTTGTAGCATGATATTTCAATACATTTTTATTATATGTGTAATACTTTAGCAGATTTTTACAACACCCATGGGTTATCAACAGTGAGAGATCTACTAATCATGACTGGGGAGATAACTGATAGGGATAAATGCTTGGCAGGTTTGAAATTTAGACTTATAAATCAGATGTTCAGAAGCATGACTTTCCTAATTTTCTACTAAGTGAATATAAGTAACTCTCCATTTTCATAACAGTAGAAAACTCAATATCAAGCCCTTTTAAGGGATCTAATAATACCCAGTTTAATATACAGTTATTTTTATAAAAATACTAATCAAATTTAACATATTTCTTCACCATTTCCCTTACCTGGCTTCCTAAGGGTGATCAATTTTGCTGAGATTAGTGAGTGGCATTCTCAGAAGGGGGAAGGAAGAGAAGTAGAAAATAGTTTTCTGATATTAGTTTTTGTGCCATCCTATGTTCTTTCTTGCCTCTGCTCCTTTGTACCTCATTCCATTGAAGAACCCTGTGCTGTCCAGCCTTCATCCTGTCCAGCCTTCAAGACTCCCGCATTGTCATCAGCTACAGATACCCATGATCAGTGCTGTGCCTTCCCAGTAGCGAGTGATATCAATGTCTTCTGGGTCCCCTTAGGCCAGTCCTCTTCTGGACCATGCTCCTTCTCAGCACTTCCTAGGACCCCACATTTCCAGGAAAATCCTGACTACACTTTCTTCATACAAGGTTAAGATATTCATGATTTTTTTGAGACTATTCACCTAAACGATCTATAGGCTAATTTACCACTAAGTTGTCTTGTTACTCTGTGGCCTTGGTAAATATCAAGATTTCTGAAAGGCTCACAGTCTTTTGAAAAACACAGTGGAAAGCATTAACACTCCCACCGCTGAGTTTAGCTTTCAAGGGGCAATATAAAAATCCTCTTCTTAGAGGACCATCCAGGTATAACTATTCATTTATAATTTTTTTCTTTATAAAAGAATTCTTTTATAAATATTCCTTTATCATGGATAACTGAATGGGTCAAAAACAGTGTTTTTTTTTTTTTTACTTTAAAATACCATATTTTAAATATTTTGAAACTTTAAGTTAATTACTTTAAAAAATTGTAATGACTTATTTTAACATCACAGTCCCTGGTTTTCTAGTGGGTGTATTTTATACAATTTTGTAAGTAGACAGTGAATCAGTACATATATTGAACATGACTGGTGAGAAAACTAATAGGGATAAATGTTTGCCAGGTTTGAAATTTTGGGGTTATTTTGTATTTAAAATATAAATTATGAGGCACAAATAGTCAAGAAAAAATAAGTTTAGGAGAGAGGAATATTTTTAACATTTTTTTAATTTACTTAATTCCTGTATTTTGGATATATAAATCAATATAATTTTATACATGAAGCATTTATTTTGACAATCATGTTTATTCTTTTTATTCTGATGAATACTGTTTGTTTTGCAACCATGAAACTCTGGGGTATTAGGTTAATGAATACAACAATAAAATGAATTGCAGAGATCTGGAATTTGTATTTTATTTTAGTAAAAAAATCTGTCAAGAATACAAAGAGTGACAGAAGTATTAAGTCTCTACTCTTTCATATTTCATTTAAATTCAAAAATCTCTTTGTTTTTCTTATGGCTTTTCTGAAATATATTTGAGATAACATTATTCAGCACATTAAAATGTCTTGACAATTCTTTGTAAGTTCCATTTTTTATCAATATAAAATGACTTATCATTATCTTTTTCAGTAGGTTTGGCTTTGAATTTCATTTTATTCGACTTCAATATTGAATTGCAATTCCTAGTGATATTACGTTTTCATTTGCCTGATATATCCTTCCTTTCACTTTTAACACTTTTTTCGATGATTTTGTTTTAATTCTATAAATGGTATAACATTATTTTTATGCATTCCTACATGAATTTTATTATGGAAATTTTTAACCCATTTATATTTATTATTTTGCCCGATATATTTTATATTTTGTCATCTTAAATTTTTCTCCTTAAGCATTTATCATTAAAGCTTCAGAGTTTACAACAAACACTGATGGGTCAATGCCCAACCCTGGCTTACCTTCCCCTACCTTCTCTCACAGGCATACTGCTTTTCAGTACCCTTTAGCTTTACTTAGCCTGTTCTAACATAAAGCATAAGCTGAGAGTGAGTAGAACAGCTGGGTTTTGTGTAGTGGTATCCTTGTACTTCCCAGGAAACACAAGTATATGTAATGTTTGTTTTCTAGACCAATGGTTCATAGCCATCTCATGGACATAGAATTATCTGGAAAATTTGTACAAGAAAAGAAATGTATAGAGTTTCCCTGGCAACCAAGATTAGGATTTAATTGCTCTGAAATCAGATCTGCATGTGATTATTTTTGAAGTTTATTTATGTATTTTGAGGGAGTTGGGAGGGGAAGAGCGAGAGGGAGAGAATCCCAAGCAGGCTCTGTGCTCAGAGGGATGCAAGACTAGATCTCACATCCGTGATATCATGACCTGAGCTGATATCAAGATTTCCACACACAGCCAACTAAGTCACCCACACACTCCAAGAACGTGATTGTTTTTGAAAACTTCCTCAGGTGGTCTAATGTGCAGCCAAGGCTGAATAAACCCTTCCCTTCTGTCTCTGCCATACCCACTCACTCCAAGCTCTAGAATTGATTACTTCTCCTATTGTAACTCATATGCTTTTCTATAAGAATTTCTCCTGAACATTATCTTCTCTAAATTCCTCAGTCCATCAAGAATAGATATGTCATCTTTCCCTAGTTTCCAGCTCTGCTCTCAATTTTTCTATTTTTATATAGCCATTTCAGTATTTCAGTGAAAATTCTGAACAAAGTGGGGTGTGCCAATTTCCATTCCTGGGCTTAGTTTTCATTAATAATGAAGCCTCAACATGGAATTCTTATCAATTGTTGCTTGATGATGCTTTAAGAGTTCTGATAGTAGAAATGGATTTTCCGTGATATTCATGCCAAGATAGTAATGATTAAATATCCAAAGATTAAATTAGATATGAAAGAAAAAAATGAAAATGCTTACTATTTATATGATAATGTGCATTTTATATGAAAGAAAAAAATCGTAAAGTATAATCGTATAAAATAATTTTTATAGAAAATTATCTATAATTGCTCTAGTGGGATTTAGTTAGATTTTTCACAATAATAATGCAAATAACATATAGCATTTATTGATTTAAATTCAAGAAAAATAGTTCTCTTTAAATTCCCAAAATAATAATAAAAATTATAATAAAAATAATAATTTACTGAGTAATTATTCTGTGTAAGGTCATGTTCTAAATCCTTATGATAATACAACTATGTGAGTTATTTTTATTAAGTGTTGAAGAAACAGAGAGTTTAAATCATTTGTTTGAGGTCACAGAGTTGGACCCAAGCGGACAGTTTCTTATACCCATGTTTTAGCCATTATGATGCTTTGTGTCACATAAGTGATCTTTATTTTTCTCATTATACCTTTGGTTTTCTTGCTGACATTTTACTGTAATAAATGGCTATTTTTATTAACCACAATAAAATGTTAATAACAGTTAAGAACAATTTTTAGCCCCAAACAAACAATTACCGCAAGCTTTTACGTGAGCTGTAAGCAATGTTAAAACATTTGTCAAGTTCATTTGAAATTCGTTATGTGAAGATGCCACATACAAATTTCTCTGAGACAAAAAAGGAAAACAAAATCCATTACCATACCAAGTGGTATTTATTTCTCTCTGTTTTTTAAAGGTTGACTCTGGGTCTAGATTACTTAGAATGATGGAATTGTACTCAACTCTTGATAATAGTTTAGTGTATCTCAGTTTAGGGAGGGCAGATACTGTTGACTGCTGATCTTAGACAGAAAATTCCCCAGACATTTTTTATAATATAAGAACATGAACATGTATATACCATATGACAGTGAACAATGGTGGCTTGGTCAATAGCAGCCTGGTCAACATGATCCAATTTTATAGTGTTTTCTATAACTTAGTTAATAACCTTCTCCAACTTCTCTTTCTGACAAAAAAAAAAAAAAAAAAAGAAAAGAAAAAGAGGCATTTTAACGATCAGTTAATTTTCAAGGAGTAGAGACAATCATTTAAAAAAAATATTTCCCAGACAACCAAATTCCAGGATGACAACATCCTATGGTTTTATTCATTTTGACAGAAATGTTCAGCATGTTTGGCAAGCAAATAAAGGGTCGGGCCTTATAGGGCAGATAATTACATCTATCTCAAATGTATGTTTTGAATAATTGGGAGTGGGAAAGGAGTGATAGATTGAAAATCAACACAGAACTAAAAGGTTTATGTCAACTCTCCCACCCACCTTTGAATTTAAATACATGTCTATGGAAACATCTGCCAGGTGTTAAGCAATCTGCTTGGTGTTATTGATTAGAGAGACTGAGATAAAGTCTCTGTTCTAAGAGAGTTCATCATTTTGTAGGGACAAAAGACCCACGACTGGACAAATTATAATTCAACATGATTCATATGATATCAGGGTATTTAAGCAGTGTTGTGAGGAAGCAAAGAGGGCAGGGCTGCTAACTCTACCTGCAAACAGTGAAGAATAGTGTGAATATTAGGAAAAGGATGTTGAACATTCCCACCATAAACACTGGCAGGATGCAGAGCTGGAGAATAAATGGAAGTCTATCTAAATCTATCTATCTATCTATCTATCTATCTATCTATATATACATATATATTTATATATATATTATATGTGTATATATATACACACACATATATATATACACACACATACATATATATATATACACATATATACATATACTTTATATACCATATTATATGTGTGTGTGTATATATATATACACACACACACCATATATCTAAATATTTAAAAGTTATTATTCCAGGTTAGAAGCTGTTAAATATATTTTACCATGTATCCAAAATGACACAAAGATGTGTACAGCTAGGGTATGCATATGACAGTCAGTCAAATCATGTATATGACAGTCAAATAAAACTATGACTCATTATTATTGCATTTGTCTTGGTGTCTTGATAAAATTACTTGCACATTTGTCTAGGCCAACAGTGTTCTAGTGGGTAATAAAATGTATACATGAGGGGCACCTGGGTGGCTCAGTCGGGTAAGTGTCCGACTCTTGATTCTGGCTCAGGTCACGATGTCACGATTTGTGAGGTCGAGTCTCACGTCGGCACTCTCAGTGCAGAGCCTTCTGGGGATTCTCTCTCTTCCTCTCGCTGCCTCTCCCCTGCTCTCTCTCTCCCTCTCTCTCCCTCTCTCTCTCAATAAATAAACATTTTAAAAAATGCATTCATGAGACATGGAGGAGTGTTTATTTTGTACTAGCTTTCTATACTGCATAATAAATCACCACAAACTTTGCAGCATAAAGCAACTGTATACACAAATGTATTGTGTCATATTTTGTATGAGTCAGGAGTCTGGTCACCAGTTAGCTGGGTCCTCTGCTGTATCTCACTATGCTGAAATTGGGTGTTGGCCAGGATGTTTTCCTTTGAGGCTCACAGCCCCCTTTCAGTTTCACTGTTGTTGGCAGAATTCATTGCCTTGTGGTTGTAGGACTGAGGTTCCTGTTTTCTTGCTTGCTCTTAACCTGAGGTCATTCTTAGCTCCTAATGTCCTCTTCCCATTACTGTCTACTTACACAAAATCATATATCAGGAGAATGGCAATATAACCAAATGCGTTAAAATAAGAGACTTACTGGTACATTAGGATTTAGGAAACACATACCTATTGGCTTTTAATGTAAAAGAAGAATGCTAATAAAACTTTCAAAGTTGAAGAAGAGTATCTCCAAGATGCCTCACTAGAAAGCTTTCACTGAAAGTAAGGTATCAAAATATAAGTTCATGGCAAAGAAATCATATATTTTACTCTGATTTCAAGAATTAAAGTCTCCCTTTGAGCAAAGTTTCACTTTCTCCGTGCTTTATTTTTTTTCCTCATGCTAAGCCTGTTAAAATAAAACAGACCCTAGCCATTATTTTTCTTACCTATATTTATTTTTTGTATATTGTTGCCCACATAATCATTCTAAAACAGTTTATTTTTACATGAAAGTAAAATGAATCTGAATTTTCCCAGCAAACAAAATAAGCTCACAAA
Source organism: Acinonyx jubatus (assembly GCF_027475565.1). Classification (NCBI taxonomy): domain Eukaryota; kingdom Metazoa; phylum Chordata; class Mammalia; order Carnivora; family Felidae; genus Acinonyx; species Acinonyx jubatus. The sequence goes on along the minus strand of NC_069386.1, from coordinate 127,528,850 downwards.
ACTGACCTGCAGCATTGTCTGGTAAACACAACCATTGTTACACTGAATGCTTACAAAATTAATTTAGTAACTGCTCTGAGGATTAATGAAGGAAAAACATTTAGCATATTATTTCTTGCCTTCCTCATTAGTATTTTTACCACATCAAGGAACAATATTGATTCCTCTGTTAAGAAGGGGGAAACAAGTGAAACCTGATGTGCCCATGTAAGTATGACATATGAATTGGTTGATTGATGATGGGTTATTTACCAGTTGATGAGTTACACGTTGATATTTGTAACCTTTAATTCAGTCTGAATAGGTGCAACTCTTTCAAAGTAGGCCATGATATAGTAGACCCTAAAGCTGTCGGATTTGATGAAAAGGAAATGTGGCCTGTGCTGTGGGCCTATTAATGGCTTGGCCACACACTTGATGTCTTACACTTCTCTCCAGTATTTCATTTAAAAATGCACACGGTGAGTGAGCTAATAAATGCACATCTTTCTGGAGCTCAGTGCAGGAGGCACCTATAGAACAGCTATTTATAAATACCTTTGGTCCTCCCAGGCAAAGGTTGAAGCCAATTTATAACAAAATTTCACCTACATCTCTCAGATATGAGCTGGAGGTCAGCAACAGAGAACACAGTGGCCATGACAACTAAAAGATCTAATAAACATCCACATGAATGTTTGAAAAGATTATAGAGCAATCTTTCTTCTGACCTGGACTCCATGGTTGAAAATGTTGAGCTGGGATTATCAGACTCTCATTACAAAATCCATTGAGTAGGAAAGTGTAAGATTTAAAGTCATTAGGTCATCTTTGTTCTATTAATATTCCTTCTTATTTTATGATTGAAGAAGCTTATTTTGTTAAAACCGAATACATATTACATTATATCTTCATGCAGTTTAAAAAGATTGCCCAGTTTTGAAATTTCAAACAGACTTGTATAGATATAGATTTTATTTTCATTACTACCCTGGACGCCATTTTAATTGTTCTATTTACACTATTTTCCCCCGAAGTCAACAACAAAAAAGTCTTCCAAATGGAATGTGTGAAGACTGAGCCTCAGTATTTTTGTCTGAGTTTTTGATGATACTGTTTATGTCATAGTCACTATCATATTTCAGTTTAGGAAGCCACAACTAAGCTGTTTAGGGAGGTTATTTCTTATCACCCACAATTCATTCAGCCTGACCAGGAGCATGATAACTCCAGAGAAACTAATTAGAAGTTCAGAAAGAACAGAAGGCTTTCAATGACTTTTTTTTTTTTTTAATTTCCCTGTCCAGTCTCCTAGCACCATGTGCAACAGAACGTCAAAGAAGTGAAAATGTACGTACACAATATAGTAGAGACAGATCTCTGTGGAACTGAGAAAGGAGCGTTTTCAAACTGACTGGCATTTTGTTGGCTTATCTATCATACCTTCTAATCAGAATTCAGACTCAATGTTTCCAAAAAGTTATACCGGCAAAAGTTATTCTCTCCAATTGAATTTTAATTTTATATTCTAATTTCCCTTAAATCTTTCACCAATATTTATTGAAAATAACATTACCAAATGCTGGCAAAATAAGTGGACCCATGATGTCAGTGATTTAGTTTGAGCACCTCACATCCTGATCCTTTGGGGGATTTGCTTTGGCTGGTAAATGCTAGTCAGTCCATCCGTGTGCTCATTTATCATCTATACTATATGTTGTCCGTTCTTATAGCTGTGTGACAAAATGATGTCCAAAGCTTCCTCATTTTCCGATGTTTTTTTACATATCACCTTCTTGTATGAGTTTTTTTATGACCCAGCATTCTTTTGGTTTCCGTTCCTTGACCCATCTTATTGTTTACTCAGTGTTCTAATGCAATTTGTCTCCCCCCTTTTCTTTCCTTGTAGCGTCACAAAAGTCCTAATGGCATCCAAGAGCTGGGCCTCCAGAGAGAAGAAGCCTCAAATCCTGCAAAAGCTGACCCTTGGTAGTTAGTGGAGACCAATACGGATGCTCTGGATCTGGATATTGGATCTGCAGCAAGGCCAAAAAAGACTTGGTGGGACTAATTAGAATTCTGGCAGTGGGGTAATTTCAAGACACAGTCGTCACAGTGGAACCAGTGATGGTATTTTATTTTTAATTGATTTATTTATTTTTGGAGAGAGTGAGAACAAGCCGGGTAGAGGCAGAGAAAGAGGGCGAGAGAAATCCCAAGCAGGCTCCGTGATTTCAGAGCCCAGTGTGGGGCTCGAACTCACAAACTGCAAAATCAGGACCAAGAGTCGAGTGCTTAATGAACTGAGCCACCCAGATGCCCCGACAGTTTCTAAGATCCAGTGTTGGAGACAGTGTGACATAGCCAGGCTACTCTTGTGGCATGACTTGAAGTGTTACTACAGCATGCCAGATAGGGTGACTACTCTTTCCAGTTTGCCCAGGACTGAGGGATCTCCCAGGACCTGGGACTTTCAGGGCTAAAACTGGGAGAGTCCCGGACAAACCAGCATGAGTTGGTCACCCTACCTCTAACATGTCTAGTTTCTTTCTCAATATCTGATACTGGTTCTTGGTCTTCCAAGGTATTCTGTGACCTATCTCCATTCTACCTTAAAAAGCAGGGGTTCAAATTAGTAGGGGTCTCTGTTCAAATTTGCAGGGGTTCGTTTCTGATTTCATCATTACAGAATCCTGACTGGCATAGATATCGGCAGAGTGTGAGACGCAGGGGAGATATCGTCAGGGAAATCAGAGAATCTGGTACTGGTTATCTGGCTAGGTGAAAATTCATTTAACAATCAGGGCAGGGATATTAGATGGAAGAGTAAATTAGTAGCCAGAAATGAAGTGCTCACTGAGGCTTGGCTTGGAGGAAAGTGGTCACTACTATAAGAACAGTAGGAAGAACGTAAAATGTTGAGAACTGAATATGGACTGTCTGCTGGGAATAGCACTACAGAGAGAGAGAGAGAGAGAAAGAGAGAGAGAGAGAGAGAGAGAGAGAGAGGGAGAGGGAGAGAGAGAGGGAGAGAGAGAGAGAGACAGAATGACATGCTCTGATCCTTGAATATTTGGTAAGGGAATAATAACTAAAACCTGGGAATTTTCCAGGACTGATGATAAAGAAACACTAATTTTTAGCAGCTGCACAACTAAAATAGTGAAAATCTAAACGGCATGTCAAGCCTAAGCGTTGCTGCATTCCAAAATGCGTCAAATTCAGTCTCCTAAATATCTTCTGTAAAAGTAAACACACTAATCAGAAAAGAATAGGATTCTGAAACAGACAGAGTGATGAGGCATAAGGCACTGGGTTTGAGATACTGCACTGCCCCATCATCCCTAAACTGCCTTCCTCCAAAGAACCTCTGTCTTCCTTGAAGACACTTACGCCTTCCTCAGCTGATGGAGTTACTTGGCAACATGAAACACATTTTCTTGTGGGCCCTCCTCCCCTTTCTTGTCCCTTTGTTTCCATTTCTATAACTAGAATCAGCTCCCAGTTTATCCAGCAAACGAACTTTACATCACAAAAGGTTGATTTAATTTACAAAGTTCCAATGAGTACCTGAAATAGATCTTGGGAGTACTTGATGAAGGAGAAAGGAACAGTATATTTTAGATTACACTGACTTTATTATTTTATTATTATTTTTAAAATTTATTTTGAGAAAAAGAAAACATGAGCAGGGGAGGGGCAGAGAGAGAGAGAGAAAGAAAGAGAGAGAGAGAGAGAGAGAGAGAGAGAGAGAGAATCCTAAACAGGTTCCACACTGTCAGCACAGAGCCTGATGCAGGGCTGGGACTCAGGAACTGTGAGATCATGACCTGAGCCAAAATCAGGAGTTGGACACTTAACCGTCTGAGTCACCCAGGCGCCCCCGATTAAGCTGACTTTAGCCACATAGGTGCACTTACCAAAAATTCTAGATCCCCCGTATTGAATTAGCAGCTAAAACCCGGACTCCATAGCACCCCATGACAGCACTGACATGACAAAAAACTGGGGTAGATTCCAGAGGAAGGAATCCAAAGACTGTGGAGATTAAAATAAGTGAGTGAAAATTTCTTGTTCAGTCTTCCACTCAAGCAAACTCTGATTCACAAAGGACCTAGAAGGTCCCCTTACCCCAAGGCCTTTGGAAACACACTGGGGAGGGGAGTGCAAGCATTTCTAAAAAATTATTTTAGTAGCTGGTGGGAGAAGGGGCAGTTGATATGATCTCCCCAGTAGAATGGGAGTGAGAGGATAGCAGAGGTGTGGAGACACAGACAGTATAACTTTCAGAGGGCTATTAAGGGTGGGGTCTTGCGAGGCAGCAGTCTGCCATAGTAATCTGAATGGTGTGAAATGCAAGGTATTTGACGGTGCTTGACTGATCATGGGACCCGAAGAGCAAAAACAGATGGGCATCCATCCCACTCACGTCCTACCTGACTTCTATAACCAACCATGGTAGGGACTTGTGACTTCTCACCCAATTTCTATTCCTAACTTATTTCATGGACTCACAGACTCTTAAAGAAGAAACCTGATAACTTTGAGGAGTTAACTGTTACACCTGCAAATCATACTAGTTCTGTAAATATTTCTTCCATAAGGAAGAAGACGGGGGAAACAACTCAGAAAACTGTGGATTATTTTTTTTTTCTGCCTGTGGCTCTGGGCATCTAATGGCTGGGTGTGTAGGCAGTTGCTGTGATCCAGTGACACAACTTATAAAGGGTAGTAATAAATGGCATTGTGATATCTGTCTACATCATAGAGCCTGTAAGATCCAGAAATTCACATGCTTACTTTCCCAGTTCTTGAACACGTAGCCAAAATATGCCCTTGGCAACTGACAGGCTTCTACATTAGCTACCTGGACTGCAGGCTGTTTTGATAGGAAAGCTCATATAGAAGCTTCTGGAACTTCCTTTAAATGGCAACAAAAATAAGAATAATTGCATTCCTAGTGGAATCACAGACATTCCCACCACCATCAAAGATGTGACATTTACAAAGGCACTGATTCTGCTCACATCCCTTCTAGCTCTCCAGCTCAACGTGTGCAGGAGTAGATAAGTTTTGGAGACTAGCAGAGGACTATCAATGAACGTAATCAGATAAAGACTTCAACTGGAGCTCATGCAGCAAATGACTAAAAGCTCGATACCTGGCATGTATTTATTGATCTGAACTGTACTCTTTTCTCTACATCTACTTTGTTGTCATTTTGAAGGAACATATACTTCCATTGTTTTGCCACGGGATTATCTCAGCCCTCCGGCTCTGAGACACAATTCAGTTGGGGGAGAACCTGACCACTTCCCGATCCATAAAACTGCCTCCAGATCCACATCGCTGAAAGTATCACATTAACTGGATTTGGAGAACAAGAAGAATTAGGTGTCTCAAATACATTCAAGTGGGTGGGAGATCAAATCGATGCAAATAGAGATGCTTACTGTTCTTGGGGTTTCTACGGATCAAGTCATCTGGGATGTATCGGGACACTAGCAGAAGGTAAAGAACTCTTTGCTGCCTTTTTTACCTTTTATTTTTATGAAATGGCCACTCGCTTTTGCGTCCAATATGTACCATATTGGGGTAAGCAGATTTGTTAAATTTTCCAGGTGACCAGAAGGCCGTCAACTCTGGGTGTGTCCCAAGACCAGAGAACTATCTGCAACTGATTTTGGCCAAAGTACAAGCAGCCCTTATCCTTCATCCTTACAAAACCAGCCTGTTCTATAACAGATCAAATGGCTCAAAAAAGGCAGCTTATAGTTTTTGATTTACGGGGCAAAACTATGCATTCTCGGGCACACACTTTTTTCCTTTGAAACAAAATTCTGGCTCTGGTAGAGGTTGCATATATTACCATATGTCCTAAGCTATCTGCCATGAACTGGACACTCTCCTCCCTAATCCCAGCCTGGTTACTCTGATGCCCAGAAACTAAGGAAGTAATACATCCAACTTTGAAAGATGATCCCAACAACACTAGTTGATCATGTATATCTATAACCTCACATGATAGTCAAAAGCAACTGCTGAAGGGAGCCTGATGGCTCAGTTGGTTAAGCATCAGACCCCTGATTTAAGCTCAGGTCATGGTCTCACAGTTCTTGTGTTTGAGCCCTGCATCAGGTTCTGAGCTGACAGTGCAGAGCCTGCTTGGGATTTTCTCTCTCTGCCCCTTCCCTGCTCACATGTTGTGTGTGTCTCTCTCTCTCTCTCAAAAAAAAAAAAATATATATATATATATAATAAAAATAATAATAAACTTGGGGCACCTGGGTGACTCAGTTGGTTGGGCGTCTGACTTTGGTTCAGGTCATTATCTTGAGGTTCATGCCATGCTTCCGGCTCTGTGCTGACAGCTCAGAGCCTGGAACCTGCTTCGGATTCTGTGTCACTCTCTCTCTCTGCCCCTTCTCCACTCGTGTTCTCTCTCTCTCAAAAATAAACATTAAAAATTTTTTTAAAAAAGTAACTGTTAAATGTGGAGAAAGAGACAATTCCGCAATTTGCAGAACGACTGTAGATGTTTCACACACTGTGATTTCTGTTGTTTTGGTTTGTTTTGTTTCTGTTGTTTCGTCCTTTGCTGTTCTCTGTTCCTCCAAATTCAAGGAACAGATAACATGTTTGGGAGGTATACTTTTTACAACCCCTTTAAATCTCTGAATTCTTCACAATGAGGCCAACAGACTTGCAAGAAATTATCTTTAAACACTACAAAAACCCTTGCCTCTGGAACCGAGATCCATGTGGGTAATGAAATGCAACAGCTTGGGGTTTGTGCCTCTCCTAGAAGTATATAACCCACTCCCCAAACTGTCATGCATAATTTGATACAAATGGGTTATCTGCCTTTTTGATTTAAACACAGAGCAGAACTGGCAGGGAAAAAAAAATAATAAGTCACCTGTAAGTTATTGAGAAGGCGGTCGGCTCTCTGGGAGTCAGGATAAGGGTAATTAGCCAGGAAGTCCACACTCTAATTTGCCTGAAGAGAAACAAATGAAAAAAATTACATACTCTGTGTGTGTGTGTGTATGTGTGTGTGTGTGCATGTGTGTATCTCTGTACGTGTGTTTACATTTTTAGCACGACTATTGCTTTCATCTGCCAAGATTCTATTTTCTCTCCCTGACTTTGAGTAAAACCCAGGTGCCACTGACAATATTGTAAGACTTATTTAATAGGCAGCAGTGGGAGGCAGCATTTTTTTTAGCCTGCTGAATTTCTCTTATTTCTTGCCAGGTACAGCTTTCACCCCTTACATCCACTGAACTTTGCTGAACAAGTCAGCTGTAAGGTGATTTTGCATGCCTCTTATTTTTCAGCTCCCAGTAATTTGCTCAACAAATAACAGAAGGCCCAGTTATTTGCTGCTAGCACGGAGGCCATTTCCTCCACTTGGAAATACAGGATTCATCACTTAGATCTCAAATCTTGAGTATGCTATTATTTTTTTGCGACATTTTCATCTTTTTTCTTTGCCAACGACAGTTACAATGTATTTTCATATTTCACCTTTTCTTCCACATCTCCTTTTTATCGTTGTGTTAAGGGCGATGCATTTGGTATGTATTCCTTCATTCGAAAAGTGTTGACAAATTCGTTTCTGTCTCCTAAAATTGAGCTTGTGGTGGAAAGACGAAGTGTAAATGCATGCCTGTGTAAATTTTCCAGAGTAAAAACAGTGACAGATTACATTTTAATAAAGTTGAGAAATCCGTTTGATGGGTGAGTGTACCTACCTGTCAAAGGCCGTTTGAAAGATAGGACCGGAATCTAGTAGAGTAGACCCCTGACATCTAAGGAAACTCCTGAATCCATGGATACTAACCCTACTGCATTTTTAGATGAGATTATATGCTAAAATATAAGCTTAAGTGCATACACACCCTCAAAGGCAGCAGCGCTGAGAAAACAAAAACCTATGAGATGCAGATGTCTTCCCTCTGACAGCCTTGTTGGATCTTCCTCTCGCTCAATCCCCTCCCCTGAGAACTGGTACTCTGTGGGCCACTACCCCTTCCCTCCCTCGCCATTGCTGCCAACATCTTCTGCATTCACTCCAAACCAGTAAACCAGCCGTATCTTGGCCAGTGGTCCAAACTCTCTCTTTTCATTAGGGTGGCACTTAATATGACACCATTCTCCTAGCTTTAGGGAGAAAGGATATGGTCAATATGGCCCCCACCCCATTTTCTGTCTGTTTCAGTGTAGTGAAATATAAAGTAGATGTTCTTTCTCTTCTTCTGCAAACCTCTTTTTTTTTTTTGCTAACACACACCATTCACATCATACCCCCTCTGCTCATATTTACTAGGAAAGTGAATCCTCACACTTGCCTGGCAGTTTAGGATTACAATTCGTGTTTCAGGAAAATGGAAAATTACAGGATATGACAGACCCTGGAAGTGTCACATTAAAGAAAAGAAGAATAGTAACTTTTCTCTATCCTGTCTGGAATAAATTCTTTACAACCTAATGACACAAGGTGTTAGTAACTTCCGAAGGAATCAGTGGCTCAGAATGGAAGGAAATTATGTTTTTGTTGTTTTTTTTTTTTCCAAGAGCAAGAAATTTGTCTGTGACCTGTTCTGTGTCTCCAGTACCATGTTGGGCATATGGCAGGTGCTTAATATTGAATAATTTAAGAGGAAGCAAATCAACATCAAGTCGAGGAAAGAACTTACTGGGTTTTAAAAATAATATCTGTATTCTCTTATGTTCCAGAAAGATGGAGAAGGGGAACTTTTAGAATGAAAGAAAATATTAAAGGCACGAATGACTGTCAATTATATATATATATATATATATATATATATATACACACACACACACACACACACACACATATACACACACACACATATACATTTATATATACATTATTTATACTTTATACATATATAAATTTGCATTAGCTTCATAGCTCTATTTTCAATTTTTAAAAGAGGTGGCTCTTGTCCTTTTTAAAAGTTTTATTTTATTTTATTTATTTTGAAAGAGAGAGCATGCGTGCAAGTGGGAGAAGGGCAGAGAGAGAGGGAGAATCCCAAGAAGGCTCTGTGTGGTCAGCATGGAACCCCATGTAGGGCTCAATCTCAGGACGGTGAGATCATACCTGAGCCAAAATCAAGAGTCAGATGCCTAACCGACTGAGCCACCCAGGTGTCCCTCTTATCCTTTTAAGAGTGGAAACTAATAATTTGTGTCATTTCTCCACAAGGTAAGACGCCGAGGGACAGAGTTTTTGAAATCATTGTTACTATTTTGTGAGTATTTCATATGCACATAAGGATCATGAAAGTGGAGGTAATTAATTAGAGGATTTAAAATGAATAGTTCTATAAATACTGACCAAAAATATCATCTTTTAATTCCAACTGGGCAACAGTAGAGGGGATGACAGTAACCTTACTTTTTAGAAGCTGGTTTAGATTACTTGTTTTCAGAGGCACAAAGAGACTGACTTTAGTTATATATTGTCCAAGAGAGTTATTAAGTATTTTAAATAGTGTAGGTGAGTGAATTTCTGTGATATATCTAGCATTCTGTTATCTGAGTCTGATCCGAAAACTCTCAACTGCAGTGACCTACCGGATAGGGTATCCTTATCGCCATTCCCTAATATAGACACAGATGCTGAAATCCACATACATATGTATTCCAAAGAAAATAGGAAATCCATTTTCCAAAGCAAATGGAGTTATGATCAATATTTTTAAGCAAGGAGAGGAAAATCAGTCACAAAAATTAGTTAATTTAATTTTATGGCTTATATACATCAAAATACAGCTGTTTGACCAGATGTTTTACTTATTTTGCTGGGTATATTATTGCACTGTGATTGAGTCTTTTCTCTAATGCTAGTATAGTTCAGTTACTCTTTATAAAAATAAGCTCATCTGATGCCAACTATAAATGAGTATGTTAGTTTTTAGTAGTGATAATAATTTAAGACTTACTCTGAAATAATTTTTGGAGGAAAAATATGAAAATTGCTGACTGTTTTCTAAAAATGCCATCAGAAATACTGCAATATGAATTGGTTATTTATTAAAATATTTGACAATTATACAGTTCTGAACCTCAAAGAGCGCCATAGTAGATATAAATCACAAATTTTAAAGGGCACAGAAGCCAGACACCTGGAATATTGATGCCTTCGCCTTCATTCTTCTCAAGCATTAGAGACCTTTCCCTATATCTTATCATTTCTCCTTTTCTCCTTTTAACCAGAAAGAAGGGGCCTCCCAATGTGATTTACTCCAGGCCTTAAACCTACCTCAGATTTGGCCCTGAATGGTGCCTTTGAAGGCTAAAGGAGGTCCAGATGAAAGAGGGGCTGTCTGGAAAAGTCCATAGAGAAATACTTTACAGAGATTAACATGCCACAACCTCTTAATCACAAAACCTGAACAAAAATCAACAGGCAACAGGACTGCATCCGGAAGTTGTTGAAGTAAAACTGTGGAGAGAAAGGACATCTGGACAGGAAGGAGGGGTTGACATAATGCCCATGGCTCGGTGCTGACTAAAGGAAAATCAGAAAATGCAAAATTCTGGGACCAGTAAAAGGAACATTAAGTGATGTCTTAAGTTAACACGGGAGTTACTTGTTTATGGATATACACATTGTGCTGCATTTTGACAGGGAAACTTTTTCTTTGTACACTAACCATGTTCTAGGCACTATTATTTGTTATACAAATATCTTATTCCACCTTTACATTAGTTTATTAAAATCAATGATACTGCTTTGCATGTGGATAAGAAAATTCTGATTAGAGGGAACGGGATTTGGTCAACCTTAAGTGTGAATGGATAGAGCTCAGAAGAGTTGTGGCTGAAAAGTATGAGACCCAAAATTCAAACTGAAGTCTGGTTCCAAAGCCCAGGCTTTTCCCATTAAGTCCCACTGCCTACTAAACCGTTTTGCTTTAAACTGGGAATAAGAACCACAGGGGTATTCTTGAAAGAGAAGAACATTTAAAATTTATTCTCATATAAACACAACATTAAAATCATGGATGCAGATATTTACCGTGCATAAGAATTACTTGGCAAAACAAACCAAAAAAAAAAAAAAAGGCATATTCACTGGTCCACTTTCAAACAGTCCTATTCAGTACATCTGAGTCCCTCTTCGGGTACATTGAACACACTTTTAGAAATACTAGTGTTTTAATTATGGTTCTTCATTGCCAACAACTGAAACTGGCTTTGGCTGAAATAATCGAAGAGTAGAAAACTTCTGTTTCCAAGCAGACTAATGGCCCTCCAAAGATACCCAAATGTTAATCCCTGGGATCTGGGAATGTGTTACCGTACATGGCCAAAGGGACTTCATAGATATAGATATGAATTAAGGATCTTGAGACAGAGATGGAGAGAGAATTCTGGATTATACAGGTGTACCCCATATAATCACTAGAGACCCTTTGAGTGAAAGAAGAAAGCAGAGTCAGCAGCAGAGAAGATGTGTTGTAAGAAGCAGAGAGAAAAAGGGCGAGTGGGGTGGGAATGGAAGCACAGGTCACAGAGATGCAATTACTGACCTTGGTGGTGGCACCCTTCCCTGTATCTTGCCATATGTCTTATGGAAGGGGCCATTTATTGTATCTCTACAAGAAAAGTGTACTCTACCTTGGAGATGATGGGGTTTTGAGGTGATGGTGGGGTGGTGCGGAGCCAATGGCCAAGACATCTTTGGGGCAAAAAGGTGATTTTATTAAAGCAGGGGGACAGGACCTGTGGGCAGAAAGAGCTGCACTGGGGTTGTGACAGGTAACCGATTATACACCCTCAGGCTGGGAGGGGGTTAGGGATAGTGTGAGTCTCTAAGGAATTTTGGAAGCAAAGTTTCCAGGACCTGGAGGAGCTAGATGCTGTTAGGAAAACACCATTTATTACCATTTAGTAAAACCTCAGTCACAAAACCCTTCAGATGTATATCAGGGGGGCATAAGCTTGGAGTATGATTGCCAGCATATATCTGGGGGCTGTTGAGATAAAGGAAGTTTCCAAAGGAATTTTTATATGTTAAAGTAGACTTAAATGATCCTGGGGGGTCAGAATGATGTTAAGTCAAGATTCCCTTTTGCCCCTAGCAAAGTGTCAGCATCGAGGCAGCTGAGCTCCTAGATGGAGGTCACTCTGCCTGTTTCAAGGACTTGTCAGTGGGCTATAGGCAGTAAGGGAATTAAATTTTTCATTTGCCTTAGTTTCCCACATCACCACGGCAAGCACTTAACCCTCCTTACCCCTCGATGAGGGTGATATTAGGGCTCCAGGAAATGGAGTCTATAGGTTTCTGGAGATCAGGCTATGGATAAAATTGCTTTTTTTCTTGCAGTTTACCAAATGACCCATAAACTGAAGGAGACTCCTGTCCTACATGACTGTGATCTCTATCAGTCAACCATTCGCTTTCTCTCCTTTCCCCTGTTCTTGGGCAGCCAGGAGTGAGTGGCCGAGGAACATCACACATATCCCACCTGGTGGGGGAGGCGGGGGTGCTGTTAGCCTGTACTTTGCCTTCAGCTTGCCCCACGTTCCCACATCGGAGATATCGTGCATTCAGTTCTGGATCACCACATGAAGCAAATATTACAATAAAGTGAGTCAAATAATGTTCTGGTTTCCCAATGCACATAAAAGTTATGTTTGCATTCCACTGTAGTCTCCCTAAGTGTGCAATAACATTATGTCTAAAAAGCCAATGTATATGCCTTAATTAAAAAAATACTTTAGTGCTGGGGCGCCTGGGTGGCTCAATAGGTTAAGCATCCGACTTCGGCTCGGTTCACGATCTCTCGGTTTGTATGTTTGAGCCCTGCACTGGGCTCGTTGCTGTCAGCACGGAGCCAGCTTTGGATCATCTGTCCCCTCCTCTCTCTGCCCCTCCCACACTGGTTCTTTTTCTCAAAAATAAGTAAATAAACTTTAAAAAGTACTTTATTGATAAAAAATGCTAGCCATCATCTGACCTTTCGGTGAGTATTAATCCTTTTGCTCGTGGAGGGTCAGGCCTCCCTGTTGGTGGTTGTTGACTAGTCAGTGTGGTGGATGCTGAAGGTTGGAGTGACTTAAAAGAAGACAACAATGAAGGGTGCCATGTTGATTGGCTTTTCCTTTCACAAATGATTTCTCTGTAGCTTGTGATGCTGTTTGATAGTATTTAACCCACAGTAGGACTTCTTTCAAAGTTGGGGTCCATCCTTTCAGAGCCTACAGCTGCTTTATCAACTCTGGTTATGTAATATTCTAACTCCTTGGTGGTCATTTCAACAATCTTCCCAAATTCTTCACCACCAGTAGATACCATCTCAGGAAAACACCTTCTTTACTCATCCACAAGCAGCAATTCCTCATCTCCTAAAGTTTCATCATGAAATTGCAGTGATTGAGTCCCATCGTCTCATTCTAATTCTCTTGCTATTTCCACCACATCAGCAGTGACTTCCTTCACTGAAGTCTCGATCCCTTTGAAGTCATCCACGAGGGTTGGAACCAACTTCTTCTAAACTCCTATCAATGCTAATATTTTGACCTCTTCCCATGAATCATGAATGTGCTTAATGGCATCTAGAATGGTGAATCCTTTCCAGAAGGTTTTAATTTACTTTTCCCAGGTGCATCAGAGGAATAGTAGCTATAGCCTTATGAAATGTAATTCTTGTTTTGTTTTAATTTTTTTAATGTTTATTTACTTTTGAGAGAGAGACAGAGTGAGAGTGGGGGAGAGACAGAGGGAGAGGGAGACACAGAATCTGAAGCAGGCTCCAGGCTCCAAGCTGTCAGCACAGAGCCTGACACAGAGTTCAAACTCATGAACTGCAAAACCATGCCCTGAGCAGAAGTCGGGCGCTTAACCATCTGAGCCACACAGGTGCCCCCAAAATGTATTTCTAAAATAACAAGACTTGGAAGTTGAAATTATTCCTTGATCCATGGGCTGCAGAATAGATATTATGTTAGCTGGTATGAAAACAACATTAATCTCATTGTGCATCTCCATCAGAGCTCTTCGATGACAGGTACATTGTCAGTGAGAAGTAATATTTTGAAAGAAATCTTTTTTTTTCTCTTTTCCTCCTGAGCAGTAGTTCTCCAACAGTGTGCTTAAAATATTCAGTAAACCGTGCTGTAAACAGAGGCGCTCTTGTTCAGCTTTTATTGATCTATTTATAGAATACAGCAGGGGCTGAGTATATTTAGCATAATTCTTAAAGGCCCTAGGATTTTTTGGAATGGTCAGTAAGTATTGACTTCAACTTAAAGTCACCACCTGCACTGGTCCCTAAGAAGAGAATCAGCCTGCCCTTTGAAACATTTAAGCCAGCCATTGACTTCTCCTCTCTAGCTATGAAAGTCCTAGATGGCACCTTCGGCTAACAGAAGACTGTTTCAGCTACATTGAAAAGGTGTTGTTTAGTGTAGCCACCTTCATTAAATATCTTAGCTAGATCTTCTGGATAACTTGCTGTAACTTCTATGTCAACACCTGCTGGTTCACTTTGCACTTTTATGCTATGGAGGTGGCGTCTTTCTTTGAACTTCATGAACCAACCTCTGCCAGCTTCAAACTTTTCTTCTGCTGTTTCCTCTCCTCTCTCAGCCTTCACAAAAATAGAGTTGGGGACTTGCTCTGGATTAGGTTTTTGGTTAAGGGAACGTGGTGGCTGGTTTGATCTTCTACCCAGACCACTAAAACCTTCACCATAGTAGCAATAAGACTATTTTGCTTTCTTATCGTTCATGTTGTCCCTGGAACAGCACTTTTAATTTCCTTCGATAACTTTTCCTTTTCAATCATAAAGTGGCTAAGTGTTTGGCACAAGAGACCTAGCTTTGACCTATCTAGACTTTCAACATGGTTTCCTCACTGAGCTTAATCATTTCTAGCTTTTGATTTAAAGTGAGAGATATGTGACTCTTCCTCTCACCTGTACACTTAGAGGCCATTGTAGGGTTATTCACTGGCCTAAATCCAATAATGTTGTTTCTCAGGGAACAGGGAAGCCTGAGGAGAGGGAGAGACAGGGGAATGGCCGGTCGGTGAAGCAGTCAGAACACACGCAGTATTTATCAATTGAATTTGCTATCTTACATGGACGCAGCTCATGGTGTCCCCCCAAAATCGCAGTAGATAATATGAATAATCACTGATCACAGGTCACCGTAACAAAAATGATGATACAAAAGACATACTGTGAGAATTATCAAAATGTGATGCAGAGACACAAAGTGAGAAAACTCTTGGAAAAATGGCATATCTAGATTGGCCACACATGAAGTTGCCACAAACATTCAATTTGTAAAAAAATATAATACATAAAAAGCACAATAAAGTGAAGTACAAGAAAACAAGGTATTTCTGTACATAAAGTTACACTTCTGGGTGTGACACACACTCTGTTCTTTGGGTATATCTCTTCATATCCATTACCAACTAAGTGTACCCTTGTCTTAACTTCTCATTACTTTTTTCTAAAGTCTTTATTACCTGGGACCTTTTCCACAGGATTTCCCTTGGGCTACCAGAGCAGTAGTTTATGTTGAGAGTTTAAGTGTCCCAAGCCTCTTTTACACCGCTAAGAAATACTCTAACATTAAATAGTGATCTTTTTAGGATTATTTTCTTCTCCATGCAAATGTGCATAATTATCTGTTAATCATGATAACTATCTGATTGCATTTTTCTCTCATATTACCTGTTCAGGTAATGCATTTCAAAGGAACGCGACAGCGAATGAAAAAAATGAATAAAAATATCCCCAACATATCCTGTTTAGTATGATTGATATAACAAAATTATCCCAATAAATATATATTATTCCAAACCACGTACTCTAAGAAGAATAAGGAAATTTATTTAAAAGCTTTGTTTTCTTTTTACTATTAATGGGGTGTGATAAGTGAGGATGTATTTTGGATGTCTCTCTGGCATAATTACACACATGAATAATATCCACTGATATTGACTGTAATTCTCATTCAAGAGTTACCCTAAGAGAAATTTAATCATTGATGAAATGACAATAGTTGTCTGGCTCAACAGTTAATTTATAAAATCATTCATAAAAGACCCATAAACTGTTCAGTGTACTTAGCTTTAAATATGGCAATTGAGGAAACTGTATTCTTTTGAACAGAAAATGCCAGAAAGCCAGCAGACTGACATTCGTATTACTCAGATTCATTCAGGATGTATCGATGCTTTCCTTGGCTTGCTAGACATGATTCAGTGTAATGATGAAAGAAAACAAAACTGATTTTAATTTGCTATGTCTCCTGCACCATCTCTAATTTCAGCATTTTGGTTGAAATAATGGAATTTGTCTCAAAATTCATTTTTTTTAACGATATAAGAGTATAAGATATTTTTTATAATTTATCATAATAAAAACAATATCTTATTTAATATTTTATGTTTTTGTTTTATTTTTGAGAAGGAGAGACAGAGCTGGGAAGGGGCAGAGAGAAAGGGAGATGCAGAATCCGAAGCAGGATCCAGGCTCCGAGCTGTCAGGACAGAGCCCAACGTGGGGCTAGAATTCACAAACCCTGAGATCATGACCTGAGCCAACGTTGGGTGCTCAACCAACTGAACCATTCAGGGCCTCCAAAATATCTTATTTAAATAACTTATGAACTAGATACTTTTACAAAATTATAGTGTTTATAGTTTGGGGGTTCAGCAATACTAATAAACAATAAAGTAAACCAATCAATTTGTTTAAGGGGATTTACTTTATGGGAGAATTTCAAAAATAATTTGAGAAATTTTTGGCTAGGCAATAATTAGTGAAAACATTGGCTATAATGAAGGAAAAAATTGAGTTAGAACCATACCCCATGTCATACACAACAACAAATACCTAATGGCTTAAAGAACTGGGGCACCTGGGTGACTCAGTCGATTAAGCCTCCAACTTAGGCTCAGGTCATGATCTCGCCGTTGGTGAGTTCAAGTCCCACGTTGGGCTCTGTGCTGAGAGCTCAGGGCCTGGAGCCTGCTTTGGATTCTGCGTCTCCTCTGTCTCTCTGCCCCCCTCCCCTCATGCTCTGTCTCTGTCTCTCAAAAATAAACAAACTTTAAAAAAATAAAAAATAAATAAAAGAACTAAAAACAAAACAATTATTAAAGAAAATACAAAATAAAAGTTTAGGTAACTGTGAATTATAAAAATTCTTCCTAAAAAGAAACAAATCCAAAATCCATAAAGGATTCTATAAAGAAATAAACCAACAGATTTGACTATGACAAAATATAAAATTTCATTACAATAAATTGAACTACTAAAACATTACAATATAAGTTACAGTTTGAAAAAATGTGTACCATATTTAATAAACAAAGAATTAATATGTAGAATATATAGCTTTCAAATATATAACTAAGAAAATTACATATATTCTAACAAAAATGAATATGGTTTAATCAGTCAATTCAGTCAAATAAATATAAATGATAAAAAATTAAAATACATATATCTTTGCTCATAATCAGGAAAATATATATTAAAAACCATATTGAAATATCTTATTAGGTAAACCAAAAATTTAGATGGTTGAAAAATGATGTGAGAAAATAACAATTGTCTTCTGTTATTAATGGAGTATATATTAGAAAAAGCTAATGAACCAGTTTTGTAATATATACACCAAAAATTTAAATGACTCTATCCTTAATTCAGAAACTTCATCTCTACAATATTATCCTTCATAAATATTTTCACACATGCATGATAATATAAATATGAGGTTTATTGTGATATTGCCTCATAATTTTGAAATATTGAAACAACCTAAGTATCTAACAAGACAGGAATTGTAAGGGCACCTGAATGACTCAGTTGGTTAAGCATCCAACTTCAGTCAGGTCATGATCTCAAGATTCGTGGGTTCAAGCCCTGCTTCAGGCTCTGTGCTGACAGCTCAGAGCCTGGAGCTTACTTCAGATTCTGTCTGTCTGTCTGTCTGTCTCTCTCTCTCTCTCTGCCCCTCTCCCACTCGTGGTCTGTCTCTCTCTCAAAAATAAACATTAAAAAATTGTTAAAAAAAAAGATGGGACTTGTATATTATATATTTTAGGATCCTCATTATACAGAATACCATGCAATCATTAAACATAATGAATTCTTTGTGAATTGACATTGAAACATTTCCAGAATATGTTGTTCAACATAAAATCAAGTCTCAGAACATATGGATCATGATCCTATGTATGCTTTAAATAAATAAATTTTTTGTGTAAAATGCACACATGTAACTGGATAGAAAGGATATTGACTAGTCCATTAACTGGAGATGTCTCTTTGGAAGGACTGTGTGAGGAAAAGAAGATGAAAGACAATTTTATTTTTATGCCTTAAAATATAGTGTGAATATTGTATAATATGAAATATATGTGTTTTATTATTAAAAAGACAAAAAATAATTTCTTTTAAAAAGCATTTCCACATTTTAAAGTTAGAACTAAAACCTTTTTTGATATGAGAATATTCAGATTTTTAATAGCTAATTACCCTTTAAGTCATCCATTTTTCTTACCAGAGAGCACCAGTACGGCTCTGGTCATTAAATAATATCAATTAAACATATGACATCAAATACATAGCAAGCACAAGCTTCTCAAGACGATCCCTACTAATATCTTACAGCCTAACTTGCCACATGTAGCTTGCCACTTGAAAGATTCTGAAATTCCATAATTATATTAAATTCAATTATAATGTACAAATTATGAAATTAAGGGGAGAAAGCCATTTTATGTTCCTATTTCTTCTCTGTACTAGATTTAAAAAAATTGTTTTAATTTTAGAGGGGGAGAGCACGCGAGCGGGGTAGGGCAGAAGGAGAGGGAGAAACATAATCTTTTTTTTTTTAAGTTTATTTATTTAGTTTGAAAGAGTCAGAGATAGCACAAGTGGGAGAGGGGCAGAGAGAGGGGGAGGAAGAGACCATCCCAACCAGGTTTCACACTACCAGCACAGAGCCTGACATGGGGCTCAAATGCACAAAACCATGAGATCATGACCTGCGCTGAAAACAAGAGCCAGAAGCTCAATCGATTGAGCCACTCAGGAGCCCCGAGAGAGGCAGAATCTTAAGCAGCCTGCACACCCAGTGTGGAGCCCGATGAGGGGATTGATCCCACTTGGGATTATGACCAGAGCCAAAATCAGGAGTTGGTTGCTTAACTGAGCCATCCAGGCTCCCCTCCTCAGTACTAGATTTTTGACTCTTGATCAGTTGAGTCTGATTCCACTTTGGGGCTGTTTTCCTTTTCCTTAACAAAGCAATCCAGTACTGAGAATTAATTTAGGAGTACTTCTTCACTTCCTTCTAACCTTCCTTGGCTTGGTTTTGTATTAGTGAACCAATGATATACCCCTATGAAGCTCTAAATAGTCTCTTGCTTTGCTTTGAGAAGTATTTGACTCTCCTCCACTTGGTCATTCCTTCTAGGCTAAAATTCACCATATATTCAAGAGGAAATTTAGCCTTAAGAAGTAAAACACTTATGTGGGCATCTCCGATTACAGAAACACATGGTTGGGTTGACCTTATATACAACACTTCGATGATCCCAGAAACTGAAGAAAGAATTTCCTCGAGACCCAGTGTGACGAACAACAAAATAAAATGATTATGGTGAGCCTCAGCCTAATGGCGACGTCCCGGGAAACTGACAGACCTGAGGCGGCTCCTGGGACATCAATGCAGAGGTTGACAGAGCCTGCCAAGAAGCCAGCTGCTGCTGTCAAAGACAGGAAGAATGGACTGCAGTTGGGTGTCTGTTTCCTGTGATTAGCATCAGCAGCACCCGTCACTCCCTTTTCCAGATTAATTAGTAAAATCTGGTGTGAAGAATTTCAGGAAAATGTTTGTTCAAAAGGGGGAAAAGAAACATCTGTTTCAGAGTTGTTTTTCCCCCTTGGTCAAAGTCTGTCAAATGTGTGTATATGTGTGCTGTTATACATATATATATGTATATGTATATATATATATATATATATATATATATATATATACACACACACACACACATATACACACACACACACACACATATATATGTACACACACACACACACACACATATATATATATGTACACACACACACACACACACACACACATATATATATATATATATATTTGTTTCTCTGCTTACAGTTTTGGGACATTAAAACAGTGCTCAAGCACAGTTAAAGACAACTTTGTGTCTTATTTTATGACACATCCCGTATTAGTCCCATAGATCAAGATTCAATGGTTTCTGCTTTTCCTTTTTCTTCTTTCTTTCCTTTTTTACTTTCTCTCTTCCTTCTTTCTTTTTTTTTCTTTGTCTTTTGTTTGTTTTAATTATAAAAGCAGCTCTTTGTCATAGATCAGTTTTATTTAAGAAGCAAACAACGCATTAAGGACCAGTAATACTGAGGTGGTAAGCCAAGTTCAAATGGAAGCATGCTCTATTGTGAAAAGCCAAGGAGACTATGATCTGAAATAACTGTTTGTTACCCTTAAATGAAAAGGCCACGTAAAAAATATGCAGATTTCTTTTCCCCTCAACCTCTCACATGAGAAATACCGGTTGATTGGGCAGGGGGAGTGTCCAAAGGCTAGTATGCAATGTGATCAAGTTTATAGTTTAATTTAAAACCCATAGTATAATTGAAACTTTTCCTCTTTTCCATGAAAACAGGATGAAAAGAATTCATGCTTGAATAGAGCTTCACATTCTGCATGTACCTGTGATGAATATTACCTCACTTTGTCTTTACAATAAAATTGAGAGATGAGGAAACCAGATATCATAGACTTGCCCAAAGGCAGACAGATGGAAAGTGCCAGAATGGGGACTCAAAATCATGAGTTTCTTTCTCCAATGCCAGAGACCTTTCAATTACACTACCAAAGCTTTAAAAGAATATCATCTATTAGAGAAAAATATATATCAAAGGTGCTTCAAAATACTGGTGCAACTATTTATAAGCCTGCGTCAAATATACTGTTTTCTTAAGAAAATAGTTAGATAAATAGACAAGTAGATTATAACTGCAAGTAGGAATTTCATTATCTTACTTTCTCCCATTTGTTTTAAAGGATGTGTCAAACTGCATTAGGGTTACTTAAACAAAGATGTGCCATTTGAGTCACTTGTATTAGATTACTTTTGTAACCATCACCTCAGAGGTTTTTGAGTCCTATTTTTATAAAAAGCAGGGTAAGCAGTGTGTTCAAGGTCAGATACGAGTGTGAGAGCTGGCACGCAAATGAGGCATTCTTCATCTGAGCCCATTCACTGAACATCTCTCTATCATAATCATCTCTCTCCCTCTCTATTCAGCTAATTATAAAGTGTCACATTATGTCCCTCACCTAGCAAAATATAATTTACTTCAATAGCCTTTTCCTGGGAAAATTCTACATGTGTATTTCCACCATTTGTACAGAGGCGAACATGTGTAAAATCTCCATGACACAAAGCTCCACGGTGACCTTTGAGGGGTCCTTACTTGTAGCATTTTCAGATGCTTGTGCTTTATTAGTCAATAGCCAAAGATAGTAGAAGTTTAATTAGCTAAAAAAGTGGATATATATAAATATATATATATTATTGTTAATGCATGCACAAATTACAGCTTATGCTAATAGAGATGTCATCATATACTGAGAAAGGAACACCCCAGATAGTTAAAATATTTAGAAGTGTGATTTCTTGGTGAGAATATTGTGTACGGTTTGAAGATTTGCTTTATGGCCATTTTCAAATCTGTTTATTGAGCCTTCAAAGACAACGAAAATCTCCTACCTGCTTCTCACATGATTCAGTAGAACAATTGAGGGAATAATAATACCTATTTTTCCTAACCACAAAGCATGTCAATTTTTAGGTGGAAAAGGGTCTACAGATGCAGAAACCTCAGAGCAGATGTGCTATTTCATCTTCAATTGTGTTTTTATTTTTATTTCATTGTATTTTTAAGACAGAGTGTGAATGGGGAAGGGGCAGAGAGAGAGGGAGTCACAGAATCTAAAGCAGGATCCAGGCTCTGAGCTGTCAGCACAGAGTCCGACGTGGGGCTTGAACCCATGGACCCAGAGATCATGACCTGAGCCAAAGTCGGATGCTTAATCACTGAGCAACCAAGGCACCCCTCACCTTCAAATTAAACATCAGAGAAGGCTGATTTTTGTGGCTAGTGAAGATGAGGCTAAGAAGCCATATTCAAGGCTAAGCAGCCTGAGGGCACCTGGGTGGCTCAGTTGGTTAAGTGACTGCCTTTGGCTCAGGTCATGATCTCCTGGTTGGTGACTTCGAGCCCCAGGAGGCTGCTTGGGATCCTTTGTCAGCACAGAGCCTGGTCGGGATCCTCTGTCCTCCTCTTTCTCTCTGCCCCTACCCCCATCAAAAATAAATAAGAAACATTAAAAAAACTTATTGAGTTTTCTTTTAAAAAGAAAAAAGAACAGCAGCCTCCATGATGGTCACAGAGCTCATACTTGATATTTTAAAGGTAAAGGACAAATGAGTACCAGCTGGAATTACTTTTTTTTCCTTAAGAGTTTATTTACCTAAATCACTTTGACACTCCATTTATAATCAAATTATTAAATGGTTGAATATATAACATTTAGTTATTTTTTATTTTAATCATATAATAAATATAAAGATATCTTAAATTTACTCCTGGCAAGTAAAAGATAGAACACATCAAATGACGACCAATCTGTACTTATATTTGCAACTAACAATGCCATATCACACACTTTGAAATATAGTGTTTATATATGCTAAATATGCTGCGTATATGGAATCCAAATAAGTAAACTTGAAGCAAATATGACACTTCATTCATCTGTGAATCCAACTGTAATTTTTGGTCTGACAATTTTTTTTAAAGAATTTTTTTAAGCTTATTTATTTGAGAAAGCAAACATGAGTGGGGGAGGGGCAGAGAGACAGAGGAAGAGAGAGAATCAGAAGCAAGCTCCGGGCACTGTCAGTGCAGAGCCCTATGTAGGGCTCTGTCTCATGAACCCTGAGATCACCACCTGAACCAAAATCAGGAGTGTGTAGCTTAACTGACTGAGCCAATCAGGTGCCCCAAACTTCTGCATCTTCAAGGGAATTTGGTTTTAATAATTACATTTTGAGATTTAACTGGAAATTTTCATATAATTTTTAAATTTAATACTGGCCTCTCTGATTATTTAATTTTCATCTTATGTTTCTGTTATTGTATCAAGTAGAAGATTTCAACCATCCAAGCAAAAGCTTTGTTATTAAAGTGAATTATCATGTGCTTGGAAAAGAGCCAGTGACATTTACATACTGAAATTTTAAATTGTGACACAACAGTTCATGGAATCATTTTTTTTTTAAAGGATGTATTTCAACAACTTTAGGCTTCATTGAACCATATTTGAAAAAAATAATTTCACAGATACACAATTATGATTTTAGTTACGTTTGTATTTGAAACAATTTAAGAAACATCGACACACATACCAGTAAATATGAATAGCTTTAAAAATGAGCACTTTTCCTAAAAAACTATGTGCATATAAAAAACCTACCATAAATCTCTCTCAGATTTTTAGTAATATGATTACTAAAGGAGAAATTTTCGTGAGAATGTCAACATTCTGGAAATTAATTTTTTTCTCAAAATAATAAAATATTTGGATTTTGAAATAAAATATGATGTAAAATGTTTAAGTCTAAATAGGAAGATCTTAAAATGAAATTTGTAAAATTCCAATATATCAGTTCATGGAGAAAAGAAATACTGTCATCAAGTACAATATTGCAAACGAAGAAAAATAAATTTTCAAGAAAACAGGAAATTATGGAAAATGTTGATGTGGTGAAATCTATTTGATACCATAGGAAAATGAATGTGTCATCAATTTGATATTTATTGCCAATCTGCTTTGAAAGATATGCTTTTTCTATTATTTTGTTTTTCTGGCTAAAAAGCAGAAACTAAATCGCAGGTAAAGGTTTAGCTTTCTATTTCCCATTATAATTGAAAAACTTTCTTGAATATGTAAGATCTGGCTAAAATAAACTATTCATGTTGAAGTTTTTAAAAATATATTAATAATACTGAACTTGTACAATACGGATTTTTATTTAGTCATAAAATGTTTTAAAAACCATAAATGTCAGGGGCGCCTGGGTGGCTCGGTTGGTTGAGCGTCCGACTTCGGCTCAGGTCATGATCTCACAGTTTGTGGGTTTGAGCCCCGCGTCAGGCTCTGTGCTGACCACTTGCTCGGAGCCTGGAAACTGCTTCAGATTCTGTGTCTCCTTCTCTCTCTGCCCCTCCCTTACTCATGCTTTGCCTCACTCTGTTTCTCAAAAATAAATAAATGTAAAAAAAAAAAAATTTAAAAAACCCATTAAGTGTTATTAAACATAAAATTAATGTATCCATTTTTGCAATTGCAGAATACAACTATACATAATTGCTCACATTTTTAAAAAATAGTTTGAAATCCATAGAAGTGTCTGTAGCATCCTTAACTATAAGGTTGGAAAGCTAAGAGGGGCAACGGTGACATTCTGGGTATTAAAGGGCTAGATTGGTAATAGGATCTTGTCAATGATATGCATGTTTCTTTCAGATAATTTTACAATTACAACAACATTGGAAACAACATAAATATAAAATCATTGGGGTTTAGGCTTTCCTATGGACATCTACCGTGATCACCTAATTTTACTTCTGAAGAGTTTTAATGATATGAAATTCAGGGCAAGGAACAATGTTCTGTCTTTCAATGTAAGGACACAACTTACGTGTGTGTGTGTTTTCTAGTGTCATATGTGTAGTCTTTGTGAGTGTGTCCTAGTTAATAACAACTGTATTTTAAATTAAGTATAGAGATTCAAATATTAGAAGCAAATGCACTAAGATTTAGGTAATGCTCATCTAAGCTTAATTTTCTTTATATTTCTTTTAAAAAAAATGTCAACGAAGAGCATGTCTTTTATAATGAGAATGAATTCTTTTTATATGAAATGTATGCTACGATCCTAACTGATATAACAGAAATCCCTGGTATCTGGCTAGCTTGAAAAAAAAAACAAACATGTGAGTTTGCTTCTTTTTATATAATTTTACCTAGCTAAGACACCCTCCCTCCATCTTGTAATAGCAAAGAAGTGGAGAACACACGCCCGCTCTTAATGATTTTAATCTCAAACTGACAAACGGAATCTATCGGCCTGTACTCGTGGACACTGCCTGGGAAATTTGGAAACCCAAGAAGCAAACACAGATCTTCCTCAACTAATGAGGACTTACGTCCTGACAAACCCGTTTTAAGTTGAAAATGCAATAAATACGCCAAACCTATTGGACAGCATGGCTTAGGCTAGCCTACCTTAAATGTGATCAAAACATGTATTAGCCTACAGTTAAGAAAAATCATCCAACAAAGCCCATTTTAGAATAAAGTGTTGGATGTCTCAGATCGTATTTATTGAATACAGTACTGGAAGTGAAAATCAGAATGGTCCTATGGGTGCACAGTGGATGTAAGTGTATTGTATGTCATGATCCCGTGGCTGACTGCAAGCTGTGGCTTGCTGGTATTTCCTGGCAATGTAAGAGTATTGTGCTGCATATCACTAGCCCCGGACCAGCATAAAACTCCAAAATTCAAAGCACAGCTTATACCGAACATGTGCGGCTTTCACACCATTGTGAAGTTGAAAACCCACAAGTTGAGTCCTCATAAGTCAGGGACTGTAAATATTTGCTAATGTTAATTATCCCTGCTACAGACGGCTAGTTTTTCTATCTATACCTTATGGACTTAAGGTGACAGGCTTTCAATGGTGTTTAGTTTTCTAGATTATTCCTCTTACATTGTTAAATCTGATCCTTATTTAACCATGATGGTCATCTTTGTGTATCAATTTGGCTAAGATATGGTGCCCAGCTATCTGGTGAGACGCCCGTCTAGATGTTGCTGTGATGTGGTTGTTTTTAGATGAGCGTAACATTTCAATCAGTAGACCTTGAGTAAAGCATATTGCTCTCCATAATATACGTGGGCCTTATCCAATCAGTAGAAAGTCTGAAGAAAAAATAAGACTGAAGTCCTATGGAAGAGGAACAAATTCTACTTGCCAGACTGCCTTACACTCAACGTTTCAAATTCAGATGAACTCAACTCTTTCTGGAGCCAAGTCTCTCTCTCACTCTCTCTCGTTATTTATATTTATGTATGTTATTTATTTATGATTATATAGAACAAAATACACATGTAATATCAGAAAGTAGCAAATACTGAATTTGCTATGTACCAAATCCGAAATTCTGACATAGAGGAAAATACTTGAAATTATAACTTTCAAAAATCCAAGATAAATAGCACCCCAATAATTTGCCACTAAAGACAAAAAAAAATGTTTCCATAGGCATCATCTGTGAAGGGATTCGTTCTTCTCTCCTATCTCAGCTCCAATCATCTTCTATTCATAACTTGTTTCCTTACAAAATTGAAAGAAAACAAAGAAATAAAACTGAATAGTATTTTATTCCATGCAACGCTTAGTTTGTAGTTTTCCATTACAGATGTGATTACCTATCTGTAAAAAAGGGACCCACATTGGTAAAGTGTCTTGTGAGGTTTGGCAACTTTGTTGTATCTTTCCCTATTTTGGTTTATCTTTCCTATTTCCTATAATATATGTCGTATTTTTCCTGGCTATGCACTTAACAGGCTTCCCAGGTTTAATTTGTGTCCAGTGGGAGCACTATGTTTGCTTGGTTTTGAGGTTGACACTTCTCTTTGGATACTTACCATATGTTTTTACAATATATATTATCCCATGTTCCTGTTTTCTCAGTGCATATTTTTATATGTGGGGGTTAACTAGAGCAAAATGAACAGATTAAATTATACTTCAGTCATAGTCTGGCTTAATTTTCACTTGAATTCATTTCAAACTAAATGTTTCATCCCTATTCATCTTTATGCACTCAACTGTCTCCCATGGACGTTTGCCATTTAAACACCTGGTACTTTTCCCCTCCTGGCAGATTCTTGGACTTGTCCTAGATTTTCTAGTGCTTTGGTAGAATTAAGGGCAGTAGTTTTCTCAAAGGTGAGGAGGGTTTGGGGGGAAATTTAATGTAACTTATTTCCTTGCCAAAGATATGTTATGGGTTTGAGAGGTAAATTTCATAGCTACAACTTTCCCTCCAGGGTTCCATACTTGTTATGAATGTAAATCTTTACAGTGAATTTGTGAGGGCTTAGAAGGTGGAAACAGCATGGAGTCATTGCCAGAAAGCACCAATAAATAGCAGTGTTTCAATGTCTGTCTATTAACTAAGAAGTTCAGAAGACTCAAAAATATAATCATAACACAACATCAACACTACAGCTAACTTCCGTTGCGCATTCACTGAATGCATGGTTTAACAACTAAAGACTCATGAGTTTTAACCGTATTTTAGTTTCTCAAAATGTGAGAGCATCATGTTATTTTTGCCCTTCCCCTCAATGTCCATTTCTATCTGCCCATGCTATACTTTAGCAAAATTGTTTTGTATTATTTTATCAATTCTCCCAATAAATCCTACTGCAGTTTAAATGATAGATTATGATCAACCATAATGGAACAAACCTGCCAGCACTCTCTCTCTACCTCCAGTAGCTGGCATGCCCTACATTGTAACAGAGCAGAATTCCCTATTCAAGGTAGCCTTGACCTCCATATAGATTAGTTCATTCTGGGTAAAATTTTACACCAAACAGAGAAAGACAAGAGCAAATTACAACAGGTTCTTCAAACGGTTCCTGCAACCACAAATGTAATATGTTTGGTGTGGGGAGCATTGTTAATGATGCATACATTTTCCCAACCACATGCACACATTGATCAAGGCCACTGTTGGTAACAGTGTGTATATGTGCGTGTATGCTGGGTATAAAACTCAATATTTAATTATTAAGTATCAAAAAAATTGTCCTAATTAAAGAAATATGCACTTGGGGAGGTCAAGGGTACACTCTTTTCTATGTGAAGTGACCTAACCCGAAAAAGATAACACAACTTTGCAAAGCACTAAAAGAGAGTCTAAGCTGTTTCCACAGTTCCATGAAATCAACTTAATTCAGTGAGATAAAGAACTCATGAACTGTGAGATCATGACCTGAGCCGAAGTTGTACAGTTAACCCACTGAGCCACCCAGGTGCTTCTGAGTTACCTGATATTTTAAGTCAATTTATTTAAGTAACTCTTGGGATTGATCATTATAAAATTATATTTATAAATGTAGTTTTACCTGTAAAATAAGTTTGAAAGCTATTTTTCCCTCTTGCTTACCATTTTGTATAGTATTCAGCAGGAAAACATATTTTCCACATTACTCTGAAAACCTTTGTTTTTCTATATGAAGAGCAGAGTGATATCAATAAAGCCTATTAAATGGGGATGGTTCTAACTCTTATGTTAGTGGGTTTTGTTACCTTTGCTTTGGTGAAGGTTGGCTGCTGAGTTGCAGGTAAACAAAAGAAAAGTCACAACAAATAACACAATTAGAATAGGCTGGATGTATAATGGAACTCAACTCACCCATGCCTTGTTTGTAAACTCAGATATAAACTTTAAATTCAATGCTCCTTTAAACATACCAGAAAGCATGTTTAGATAGCTTAAAAGATCAGGCTTAATTAAGTCTGATATGTAGGAGACAAAGCACTGATAATTTTATTTTTTATTTATTTTTTATTTTAGAGAGAGACAGAGAGAGAGCATGTATGAGGGAGAGAGGCAAGGGGAGAGAGAGAGAGGGAAAGAAAGAGACGGAGAGAAAGAGAGAATCTCAAGCAGGCTCCGTGGTTCAAAGCGGAGCCCAACACTGGGTTCCATCCCACGACCCTGGGATCATGACCTGGGCCAAATCAAGAGTTGGTGGCTCAGCTGACTGAGCCACCCAGACACCCACAAACACTTCTAATTTTAAATAAGCTATCACAATAAGGATTTGGCACTCTAAGGTAAAACTGGACGTTCTCAATCTTATTTCCATAATTAGGTGCATTTATGTTTGTGCAGATACACAATTCTGTAAATATTCAGTGATTCTATAAAAAAAATCCTGAAAATATTCCTGTTTTCTTTCTCTCTGCCCTATAAATCATAGTATCGTATTAACATGAAATAAAAGATCATGATAGTACAATTTCTCTGAGAAAGACTTTAAGTTCACATCCGACATACAGTGATTTTGTTTGGAGAAACCTCTGGAAAAGGAAATAAAGAAGAGCTGTGGAACATTGGGACGACGGTCACACCCTAGGGTAGGTCTGACGCTGAGTGAAGAAGAGAGGGAAAGAGAGATGTGAAATTCTAGTGGATGGCGAACTAAGGAAGGTGTGGCAAGGCCATCAAGGAGTTCTTGACCTACGGGGCCATCTGAGATATATTAGGTGTTTCAGGAACAAGCTTGCCATAATATTCTTGGCTTGCTCAGTCACTAGCTTGGAGCCCATGACAATGTAGGTTCTGTTCAACAGGCCAATGAGTTTCTGTTCAATGCAGTAAGCAGTTGGAGCCTTTCTCCATGATATTACCTCTAGGTGAAAGCCCGGATGCAAATGTCATAGTTGCCACAAATGCAGATCGTTCTAGAAAATACTCTCAAGACGTGGCTCTCTTATGTGACAAAGTAGGATCAACATTTTAGAGGAAGAGTAAAGATGCACAGGATGGAAGAAATTCCAGAGCATGACAGAGCACACGAAATAATGTCACAATATGTAAGTGCTAATGTGGGGCTCGGCATGGGGGTCAGCCTCACAGTCTTCCTCTCCCGTGTAGGAGAAATTAACCCAGACCCACAAGGATGTTAACTGAAAGTTCTCTTCATTTTGAAGCATGGGGGTCGCTAACATGGTTGATCTAATCAAATATCAGTGTTATTCCTCGGGGAGAAAATAAAAGGATAAAAATAAATGCTTACTGATTGAATTTTACTCCTCATACATGCATATCATCTCCATTCAGAGTTGGAAAATACAGTTTTGAAATCCAGTCGTGCACACTTCTACACTGATGTTTTAAATAAATAAACGTCTTTTGGCATTGTGTTGTTAAGAGCAGCAAACTTCACAGTGGGTACAGTATGTATTACTAAAATAAAGATAAGCTAACTAAATTAAACTCTATTACAAAAATGCTTAATACTAATGAATAATGCAGAGCCCTGGAAAAAGCGTCCTTTGATATTTCCTTATAATATTTGCCTTCCTGTTTTAAAGAAACAATAACATGAAGCTACCAACCCATGAGAAATTGATCTTCAGTACTTTAATGTAATTAGGTCTTAATTCCCCCTGTAGTTTCTCTGGATCTGCTTAAGTTTTGTAACCAATTCAAAGCAGTGTTTTAATTATTACAACATGTAACTTAATGGGAGTTCTTTAGTATCTCTGTGCAAACACCTAACAAATCCCTTCCACCCCCATCCTTCTGATGTCTGTATTTAATTTTCAACTTTCCACAAACCAGGCATGCATTTGCCGCAGAGCAATGAAGTAAGATAATCACTGTTACATATTAACACACATCCTGGGCCTGCCATTTTATGTCTTGGGAGAAAGAAAGAAAATCTTCCTGTGTAGACCTTGGAGGTGGCAGTCACTAGCCATCCACTGAGGATATCTGATCTACTCCTGCAGCACATTCCCCTGTTTTCATTCCACATGATATTCTATTTTATTTCAGTTGGTCATAATGAGAAAATTCAGCACTTAGAGCCCAAGTGTTTTACAAACAGAGAACCAGATCCTGTGATTCTTTCAGATGAACAAGCTGTCTTCTGTGTTTGGTTCAGGTACTTCCCAAAGTGTCGTGATTCCTTTGGGTCATGAGGGTGTGATAAATTACAGCTACACATTAAGTGGTAAGGTAGGAACAGAAGAAAAAAAAAAAAAAAGGAGAGTCTCCAAATGGGCACATAAACTCATTTGCAAATAAAGGAAGATTTAACTCATTTTTCTCTCTCAATAGATCGTCTCTTGTTAGGCTAAATGCAGTCTTTTGTTTTCTCCTTTAAAAAAAAATTGTGAGTACAGATTCAGCTAACTACAATGTCTGTCCCAAAGGTGACATAGTCATTAGGAACTGGCAACGGATTCGAATGATTCGAATAATCTTTGTAAGTCAGTATTTTGTTTTGTTTTATTTTAGGGATTTGTTGCTGTTGTTGCTAGAAAAAAAAAAGCTTCTAAGAGAACTAGATTAAAATATATGTTTCACTAGAACTAGTGTCTCTAGTGAGTCTAGTCTTATGTTAACATTAGCTGATCAGCATTTTCTAAACCCCAATTCCCAAAGATATAACTTCATGTCTTTTTGTCTGCTTATTTTTTAATGAAAGAAATAGCCAAATAAATGCATTTGGAATTACTAAAAGAAGTGTACAAACTATAGTTGAGAAAAAGAGTAACTAAATCATGCACATAGTTGCATTTGTTTCGACCAAAGCAGATAGGGAAGGCCCTGAGCTCAGTTATAAAGTAGGTAACATATGCCCTCAGAGGCCTTCATTCTGACCCATCCAGATATCCAACTGCCAGAATCTCCACACGTGACTGCAGACTAACCTCTTTGTTATGGTTTCTATCTTCTCCCTTACCTAGTCCTCCAGATGACATTTTCTACTTTTTCACAGCCCTTAAAAAGTAAAAAAAACTACTTCAAAATAAGATGTGAATTTTACTGATAATCAGTGGAACCTATCTTGGAGGTATTACGGTGGCAACTTCTGGAGATATGCATTCAACTCAAAGGAAAGATAGAGAAATCATAAAATTCCAGGATGAGTACTAGCCAGCACTTAGCCTTTTGGGAAAATAAAAGGAAATATATATTTGTAAAGAACTTCCAATGAGCCAAACAACATGCTAGGCATTTAATCATCCAATTATCACAGAAGTTTCAGAAAGTAGATCTCATGTTTTATATATGGAAAATGAAACACAGAAAGATGCTGGCTTAAATTATCAATAAAAGCTTTCAAACTGCTGCACATTTTCCAATAACTCAACTTTAAATCCATCATGTACTGAAGCAGGAACATGTAATTTCTGGTACCGGATCATGAATTGGTGCCTCCAACCACATAAAGACCTACTCTACCATTTATATTTTTTTCTCCATTTTTATTATTTTCATCTAATTCCTCCTCTATTTTTCTAAACTCCAATTAAGTTATTTTCCCACTTCCTCTTTTATAGTACTTTCTCAGATGCTTACATATATTGATTAATTTCACTTTTTCTTCCCTTTTACATAGAACAGAAATTATTAATTTGGGATCCTAAAAGCCCTGAAATGTACATATACATTTGGAGAGGTAGGGAATCAATTCCAATCTTCTATTAGATCCTCAAAGGGATCCTTAACCAGAAAAGTTTCCAAAACTCTGGGTGGAAGTGGCTCTTCATCCAACATGGCACTGAGATCCTTGAGGGTTCTTGAGAACTATTGTTTTTTTTTTTTATTTTGACTCTAATACAAACTGTGAAAGTCCAGTAAAACTCTAGGGCTAGACATTGTGACATATGTTCAGATTATTTGCATGTGAAAAAAAAAGTGCTTCGGGTGTTAGCTGCTGGTACACAGAACTGTCAAATGGCATCCCAAGATGTCCATTCTCAAATCCTCTTCTGCATGGTTTCTGTGATGGAATTTTGCAGATACAATTCAAGTCTCGAATAAACTGACTTTAAATATGGAGATTATTTGAGAGAGATGGATGTAATCACACGAGCCCTTTAAGAGCAGAGATTTCTCCAGCTGGTAGTAAAAAGGAACCTGAGAGATTTGAAAAGTAAGAAGTAACAACATAAAAGAAATTCTCTGTTGCTGATATCAGATGGAGAAGGCCGTATGGCTGGGACCTGGGAGTGGTGTGGAGGAGCCAATGGAGTGGTCCCTGGTTGTTAGCCAGCAAGATAGTAGGGACCATCATCTATTACCATAGGGAAGCAAATCCTGTCAAAAACCAGAGGGAGCTTAGAAATACATCTTACCTTAGTCAGGACTCCACATGGGTGCTCAGTTGGCTAACACCTTGACTTCAAGTCTATAAGACACTCAGTAGGGGACCCAGTCAAAATCTGATGGAATTCTGACCCAACAAATTGGTAAGATAATGTTTTTTTTTTCATTTTAAGGCACTAAATTTATGGTAATTTGTGACATAGCAATTGTAAACTCATACATTTGCTAACAGACCTTTTCTCTATCTATCTTATCTATCTATCTATCTATCTATCTATCTATCTATCTATCTATCTATTTTTATGGACTCAGGATACCCATTTACCTAAATTTAACAAATTCAAAACTGCAAACATCTTAGTGATTTCTCACTCTAGTAGGAAATTTTCTCTCAGCCAAAAATAAAATAAGATAAAAGAAAGAAAGGTGAATTATTATGTTTGTCATTTCCTACATAAAACCTACATCAAATTGGGGGCAAAAAAAAAGTCCATTTCATTACCCTAAAGAATGAACAAAGATATTTAAAGTTATAGGAAAGAGATGGCCAGTATAATTTCACTATTTGTTAAATAACTTCTAGTATCTTTTTATATGTTTACATTGCTTTATATGTTCCCTTTGCTTACATTCCCTTTATGTAAATTTGTTCTGAATCAAATGAATTGAAGAGACCTAATGGTTTTTTTTGTTTTAATTTTTTAACGTGTATTCATTTTTGAGAGAAAGAGAGACAGAGCACTAGTGGGGGAGGGGCAGAGAGAGAGGAAGAGAATCTGAAGCAAGCCCCAGGCTCTGACCTGTCAGCACAGAGCCTAATGCGGGGCTCCAACCCACAGACCACGAGATCATGACCTAAGCCAAAGTCAGACACTCAACCAACTGAGCCACCCAGCTGCCCCAGAAGAGACTTAATGTTCAAGTAACATAAGAATAAGTTTGGTTGTTTCCTGTAAATATAGATTTCCAAACACTTTCAAAGGAAAATTATGACTCAGTTTTCTGGGGTAAATTAAAAAAATCTCTATTTATTCACACCATTCCAAGTGGTTTTCTGGCCATACATATTTGGGAAACTCTACCTTAGAACAATTGCAAATTTATTGGAAAACCTGACCTGCTTATCTATAACATGTGACATTAAAAGGAAAAAAAAATGTCTATGCCCAGAGGAAGTTCCCATCTTTCGGTGAGGAAAGAATAGAAGCATTAAAATATATGTAAATACACCATGTCACATACAGTAAATTAAGAACATAGCCAATGGGAATGAGCATTGGAATCCACTGGAGAAAACCTTTACCACAGACCATTGTGGTCAGAGAAGATCTACTTTGCTCAACGAACCAGAAACCAGATTGTTTCAAAAGCATGAAACCAAGAAATTCTAAAGTGCATTCACCAAAACACGGTTCCAGATAGCTTCCAGCTAGCACAGAGCATAACTGCAAAAAAATGGAGCTTGCTTTCCATGTGTACTTTTTGTGTTTGGCATTCTTTGCATATTTTGTGCCTCACACTCTTTCTGTTCTAACTTTCTGGGGCATTCAACAATCCTTCTCAAAAGCTTGCTATCAGGAAACTTGCCCAGTATTCTTAAATGCTTCTGTATAATTTTACTTTACATTTTACTGTAACGTTTTAAATCATATGTTAATTCAGACAGGATTTGCAGAACTAGTTACACATATAGAGATAGTCTAATATTTCGGGAATGAATTTTAAAGGGATTTTCTTTCACATCTATAAATAATTTCACAGAAAAGCATTTATATAAGCCCTGCCAAGCTTAATGTCATTTCACAAATAAGCTCTAGCTCTTGATTTGGCTATTTTTAGAGCTCCTGAACATTCTATCAGTCGATACACATTTATTGTAAAACCCTCAATAATTAACTTATATCAGTTACCTTTGGATAACCCTGAAAAAATATATAATATATTTCTATCAAGATAAATATCCAGCTGTTTACTTTGTATTTATTTTAGCATAAAGCATCATTTATAATGAATGCATATTGATGCTTAGAATTCCTTAGTTTTTTTACATCATTGTTGGTGTTTAGTAATAAAAACACGTACGTGTTTATGCATTTAAAAGATGTGTATTGTTAAGTACAGATGCCACAAAACTCCAGGAAAAAGCTGCCTAAAATATTCAGGAGAGGCTTGACCATTTCTACTTTGCAGCAGTCGATGTGTATTTTTACCCTTGTTTTATAGATGAAGAAAATTAGGTTCAAAAGAGTTAGTGGGGTGCCTGGGTGGCTCAGTCGGTTGAGCTTCCAACTCTTGATTTGGCTCAGGTTATGATCCCAGGGTCGTGGGATCAAGCCCCACATCGGGTTCTGTACTGAGCGTGGAGCCTGCTTCGGATTCTTTCCCTCTCCCTCTGTCCCTCCAGTCTGCTTGCACTCTCTTTCTTTAAAATAAAAGAAAAATAAATAAAAATGGTAAGTAATTTTCTCTAAATCACAATGCTAATAATTGAGAGAATTAGAGGTCAAATAAAATCAATCTCATGCAGAAATCACGTTTTTTTTTTTTTTCTCTACCACAATAACCCCAGGAAAGAGTCAAAGCCCTGGTTGTAAATGCAGGTATACACAGCACATTTCTAAGTAATAAGTGTTAGTCGAACAAACACAAAAAATGAATAGCTGACATTCCTTTACATACACAAACACACACACACACACACACACACACACACACACACACACACTTAAATACAAAAATGCACTTGTGAACTTTTTAAATACAAAGATATTTCAGGGCAATGATAGCTGGTGGCATCCTAACTCAGGTTTTTGTAGTCACATAATAGTCTTTTGACAATATTCACTCAGACATGCAAAGCTATCCAGGTTGTGCAAATGCATCGCAATACAACAAACCTAATACCAGGGAACACCTTTAACCTTTCTTATCAGTGGAACTAAATTTTATTTTTAACAATGCCCACCAGGGGGTGCTGGCACATTGACACTGGATAGCAAAAAACATTGGCTATACTGTCAGGTCAAATAAAATACTAGCAATTAACCGTCTTTGACTGAATCTATTACTGTGGATAACTCTAGAGAATAGAAGTTATTCACACTTATTGGCTCAGAATTATAGTCCTAACTTTTTTTTTTTAAGAATTGTAAAGCCAACTGAAGTTTTTTGTATTTTAATCGTATTTTTTATAAACGTACCTGGGCTCTAAAAGTGGGTTTGAATGAAACAATTTTGGCACAAAATGCTTTTTAGCAAGAGTAGTTGTTAACATAGACATGGTTTATATCTATGCAGCTATTAAATATCACAAAACAGTTGTGTGTTAAATTATCTAAATAAAATGTATATATAAACCCCTACTGAAGATATTTGGAAACTGAATTCTCCTGTTCTTTAGCAATTTACAAAGTAAAGATATAGAATTTATTTTTAATAAAACACTAAAAAACATATGAAATACTATTTTATGCTATATCTTGCTAACTATTTAACATATAGTTGAATCATTCTGTTCAAAGAAAATGGTCAGTTCAGTAAAATACTATGTTCAACAAGTGGTTAGGTATTTTTAATACAAAACTATTTCAAAATGAACTGAATTTTATTGGGAGGAGATGCATTTTGGTGGTAGAAGTTGGACACAGATTTAGATCAGAAGTAGAAATAATCTCCCTCCTCGCTTCATCAGAGATGCTTTTACCAATGGAATTCAAATCATTCAACCAGGAGGAAAATCTATATTCTTCCATCTGTGGGTAAAAGCTATTTGGCTGTAATGTCTCCTTATTCATCTGCAGTTCGGTTCAGTTGATCTGGGGCTAAGTACACTCCAAAGCCGGGCCCTTGATTCTAACCTCAATCTTCCCAAACAGAGGAGAAGCGTTCTTTGTTACAAGGTCCTTGAATAGTTGTGCTCTCCATCTAAATAGTTGTACTTGACTGAAAATAGGTGAGAACTGACAGCACCTGTGTCAATTCAGAACATCATTAGGTTCTTAAGAGAGGAAGTGAGGAGGAATGTATAGGAGGATTTTTTTTGTTTCATAATGTCGGATTCAAATGGCTATAGGACTGTGTCCAAATGTGTATGGAATTAGATCGTCTTCAATTCCACTCTGGATTTATCATTCATCAACGTATCTCAACTCTCCTCAAGCCTACCTATGTGTCCAGCCTACCTTGCCACCTTCCATCCAAAAGTGTATTAACCTTTTTATCATTAGTCTTATTGCCTTCATTTATTCACAATGGTCTTTCAAGTTTAAAGAGTTCCTCAACATACTAATAATCAAGCATTTAATGAGGACATTTGCATTCACTCAATTCGGATCCTTCAAAATTTCATAGACTAATCACATAGTTTACCCTTCATTTTTCCAGATGAGTCATATGAAATATTCAGCCCTATTATCATATGCAAATTCCTTGATTCTATTGATGCAGTAATCAATCAACAAATATGTATCAGGTGACTGCTGTGCCAGTAACATTACATCAGGAGTTTCAGGGCATAGAAGAAATGGTTCTGCTTCCTAGCCTTTCCCTGCCCCACTCCTTCCTTGCTCCAAAGGTTTTTGGTGCAAGCCCCATCCAATTACTGAGCCAACCACAATAAAGACTGGCAGTGGATTATCAAATCTTATCCTCACCAGCAGGTAGGATTTAGAATCAATGTTACTGTTATATTCAGTATGGCAGGGATGAGTTCCAACCCTGCCTTGGTTTTAGTCTGTCACCAGTGTCAGTATCCACTTTCTGCTTCATAAAATACACGCTAATTTTCCACATGATTTCCCAAACTCTACACTCTGGTTTTTCTCTTACTTCACGAGCTATTTCTTTTCAATCTTCTTTGTTTTACCATTTTCTTCTGCTTTCCCTGTAAATATCAGAAAGCTTGAAGGATTGAGACAAGACCCCTTATCTTTACCATACACCAGTCCATGAATCAACTCTGGGAGAGATTTCTGAAACAGGAAGCTTCGATTTACCGGACCACAAAAATCACTACTGCCTATAGACTTCTGTCACCATGAACCTCATGTTCATTCTGGAACCCACAATATATTGTACTTTGTGTTGGGGACTATTTATTGATCATCCTTTTTCAAAAAAGTGACCTCTAAAGCTGTAATTTTTCTCTAGCTCAGTTCCAGTCTCCATTATTTCCCTCTCCCCTGGTTCTTATCCTGGTATTAAGGTCAAGTGTACATTTAAAAAATATTTTCATGAATAACTGAAGTTCAACAAACTGCACATACTGAAACTATACCATTCGATTAATTTGACATACGCATACAGCCATGAAACCATCACTGATATCAAAATAATGAGTTTTTGTCACCTCCAAAAGTTTCCTTTTTTATACTACTCTTATAAAGATTGCAATCTAATAAGAATGAAAGTATGGCATACTATGAGAGACAGCACTGTGCCGTGATCAGTAACAGTAAACACTGATAGAGATGATAACTGGTATAGGAATTAAGAGGAGGGAGATATTATCATGGGAAAGATCACTGGAAATGGCTTCATCACTACCTAGTTCATATGTTTTCTTACAGTTTTTCTCTTTACATTTTATTTGATTATCGGCATTAATAATTATCTTGCATTTTCTTCAGGCATTGATATAAACTATGCACGAAATTCTATATTGGGACTCTTCCGGGCTTTACATAAGGATAAAGTGTCTTCTTCTTGGGCTACTAATCCTTCCTCATGCCAAATAATCTTGCGCTTTATATTCCAGATGTAATCACACTATAAAATCACTTAAGTTAGAAAAGATCTTGGATTCCCCTCTTGTGAACTCCAAGTTACCATCTTTTCTTTTCCATCATTACTGCAAATACACGAAGGTAAGTTTTTATGTCTTCTATTTAGATTAGTGGTTCAAACAGGTTTTAAGTATAAGGACTGTTTTATTTTCTGAACTGCCATCTTAGGCATGACTCCTTAAGTTGCCAGCCACAGAAATGATTTCTTGACTCATGCAACCTAAACGTCCAATGTTCGTTTGACGTCTGGTGATGTTAGATGTGTAAGCTCTGATTGAGGTCATTATTCATTGGTGCTTTTCTCAAAATTCTTATGTGAGCTTATTTTTATGTCTCTTACAACCATTTTGTGCTTATGTAAGTGATTTTTGAATCACCATGCAGGTCTTTTTTTCAACTGTATTCTTTCTGAATTCCAAATCTATATGCTGTTGTAGGTAGGTATTTCTTCCCCCATATCTTAAGCTTCCTTTACTTGATCCTTTGTCGTAGCTGCACACTGGAGCAGTATCTTCATGGAATTTTCATTATAACACTTAAATTCCATCTCTTGATAACACTTTGTCCATTCTACTGTCACTATGATTTTGATTATTTTTACTTTCCTTTACAAATCATAACTGCTGCTTATCTCCTATGGTTGAGATCTTCTGATATCCTCCAATCTTTCTTAAAACTTTTTTTTCCCCCAGCAAAATACAGCTTGACTTTCAAGCTTAGAAATTTCAATCTGCATCTCACTTTTACAGACGAGCTACAAAATATTTTATATGACCAATTTGAGCTTTAGTTTTGGGGAAAAGAACCATGTGCTATAGCAGATAATATATAAATACTTCTTTGTAACATTTACTTTAATAAGAATAGAAGAAATGTGATTGTAATTACATTTTTATCCTATGTCAACCCAATAGATTTAAATTGATTAGAGGTAAAAAGATAGAGAGATGACAGATAGATGATAGATACACTATATATATATATATATGTATATATATATATATATATATACACATATATATATATATATACATATATATATATATATATATATATATGTAAGTCACTTTAATGTACATGAGAATACATATAACAAAAATTCTTAACCAAACAATAGAAATCTTAAAAGGAGATCCAAATGTTATATTGGGTAGACCTTCAAGCTGATTAATGTTGCCAAATTCCCATTTCTGAGACTCATCACAAATATCCATATTGGCAAGAAGTATACCTCACTCAGAACTTCAAGGCTTTAGAAATTGAAAAATAGTTTCTCCTCATAAAAGATGCTGAGGAACTTCTGGAAAAAGTCTAAAGTGCAGTGCTATGGAAAATGCAAGTGATACAGAATCTGAAATCCTGTATTTGAAACTTCATTTTAATGCTTACTGCTTAACCTTGGACAAATTATTTGCTTGCTCAGATGGAAAGTTAACAATAAGGTGGATTCAAATTCACTTTATTACTTACATGTTATGTGACTTGGATAAGTTATTTTTCTTCTCTGAACCTTGTTTCCTGTACGCATAAAATACTAATGCAAACACTTAAATTCAGAACTATTATGTAAATGAATAAAATTTTACAAAGCTTTAAGCATGATGTCTCTCACATAATGCGGCATATATATATATATATATTTTATATAGGAACATATATATATATTTTATATAGGAACATATATATATATATATATATATATATATATATATATATATATAAGTTTCTGAATCAAATTCATTGCGATTTTAAAGGAAGTAATCATTAAATCCTCAGTGGATCAGATAACTCATATTGAAGAGTTTGCCAAACTCAAGTGCTAGTTTTATCATGGGAAAGACTGACAATCACTACTGTCAGTACTAGAACGACCCCTGTAGTATAAATAGGGATATAGAGTTGAAAAAAAATATTTACCTAGGGATATGGAAATTAGAGTTATATATATACACATATATACATATGTGTGTGTGTATGTGTGTGTGTGTGTGTG
This sequence comes from Acinonyx jubatus, assembly GCF_027475565.1. Classification (NCBI taxonomy): domain Eukaryota; kingdom Metazoa; phylum Chordata; class Mammalia; order Carnivora; family Felidae; genus Acinonyx; species Acinonyx jubatus. Next base: position 127,488,027 of record NC_069386.1, on the reverse strand, counting down.
TATATATATATATATACACCATATTTATATCATTATAGCCTATAAACTCTCTCTGAGTACTGATAAGTATCAGTAAGGCATCCACTATGACTGACATCTGACAACTGTCAATGGGCCCCAATCACTGAAGGACCTTCCTAAACGTGACCACTGCCTGAGAAAGAGGCCTATCCAGTCTCTGCTCACTCGGTTCCCAGCTGTCCTCTTTCGATGCTAATTAACTCCCAGCTGAAAACTGCCTGCCCAAGCTTCTAGAGAGTTTTTCTGGGCCAGTTGACTTTTTTCTTTCTGACTCCTTAGTTTAAAATTCTTCCTTCTTGATTTTTGTGTTTTTGAAATATAAAGAAGATTGCATGTTTTATTGTATACAGGAAAAAAAGAAAACAGTGGCTCTTGCTGATATGGTAAGCTCTTACCGTTTACTATATGCTAACTTCTATGTTTTCTTCCCACATGTGTTTGAAATGTTCTGGGATACGGGATTATAGGAGATGCCATGTAATTAGGAGGCAGCGAGAATACCCTGCCTTTACAGTTGCCAGTAATGCAAGTTAATGCCATCTTGTGAGATGATCTAGTATAGTCTTTGTCAGCACTTTCGCTAAAAATCCCAATTTTTAGTCATTTATAACATCAACAAAGAGGACTTCAGAGGGAGTAACACCATCTGTTGTTGTTAAGAGTGACATTGCCCAAGGTTAGGCCAGACATGCAGAAACCCTTTCATCTTCAGGATCTCTTGCTTCTCTCTGTTTACCATGAACTTGTCTACTTGAGTTGATGAAAAGTATGCAAAGATCAATTTGGAATAAATCCAAACTAGTGAAAATGTTGTGAATCAGCTGAGGGAAGTAATGATTTATCAACTCTTGTTCTCTTTCTTCTGGAATTGATAACATCATGTATACTAAGAATTTATCATTGTAATTCCCAAACCTGTAAAGGTCTTATCTACCCTGAGAAAAACTCCTACAGTTACAATGCCTTTATTCATGTTCTGAAATAACTAATCCCTAAGAAGACAGCCCACAATTCAGAGACTGGGACAAATTCAAAGAAACTGAATCTTAAATTTAGAAAAAAATATCTATCTAGCACATAAAGAAGTAAGAAAGTAGAAATGATACACCAGCAACCATAGAGTCAGATCAATATATTACGCACAAAAGAAACCATTAAATAGTAAGGTACAAATATCATGCGAGCTTCAACTATCATTTTGTAATCTTGGAAGATAGCGTTACCAGAAAAAGCAGCTAAATCAACTCATTAGGATACAACCAGCAACTATTGCTGTTATTACTAATAGCATTGCGTGTATCTCGGAAGAAGCTTTAAAGTTCATTAATTTTCGCATTTTTCTTCCAAACTTTGAAGAGTTACTATGAAGATCTATATAACTACAATAAACAAATATTTAAATGACTTTAAAAAATAACATCCTCACTTGGAAATCTATTGGGGCAACTCTGAAGCACTGAAAGTATAGATTCTTGTCACCATACGCCTTTTTCCCTTCTCTCTTCATTTTTAGTTTTTATTGCCTTTTTCCATGGTCCTGCCCTCAATGCTTATTATTCCTCCCACACATTTTGTCATTTTTTTATGTGACTGTTCCTCAGATGTGTCAGTGACATCTAGTGATAACAACTAACATCAAGGCTAAAGTTGTTATTAATTCCTGTCCTAATAAACAAAAGGTGACTTTTTAAAAGAAAGACCATTCATTGTTTTGAGAATCCTAGCATACAATCTAGCAAATGACTGTCAGAATAATAATTTACAGTTATCTGGTGCCTTAGAATTTACAAAGTGCTTGTCCACACATAATGTCATCTGATCTTTGCCACAACCTATTGAAAGAAGTTGAAATCAAAGTGACTTGCTGCAGTCATATAATTAAGACATTTGACAAGTTTTAAGTAAAAACTTAAATTTAGAAATTTGAATTTAAATCCAATACACACACACACACACACACACACACACACATATATATTTTATAAAAGGTCACTAAACTCAGTTTGTATCCTGTGGAAATTTTCTTCAATCATAAAGCATCATTCATTTAGTACTAGCAAATATTTTCATTGGAGCAGAAAGAGTAAAGATTCATCCTAAATTAATAAAAAATAACATTGCAAATGAAAATGTAAGATATTTATTTATTTAGGAGGAGATCAGAAAGGCTATCTTGTGATATGTTTTCCATCAAGAAAAACAACTTGACCTTAACTGTAGTTCTAAGGTGAAATCCCCTGGGAAATTTTATAAATTGTTTTGCTTTATTTCACTGTTAATATTTGTGATTTAAATATTAACTCATGTTTTCTTTTGATATTAACAAGATGTAGATTGTGCTTAAATACACAACTATTTCAGTCTTTTTGATATAATTGGTAAAAATACCAAAATATGTCAAATAACTTTAAAAACAGATACACATTTACATTAAAAAAATTATCTATATATCTAAATGTGCACACACACACACACACACACACATAGGCATGCACATTTATATTTCAGTTCCTATTTATTCCCATCAATTCTTCCCTTAGGTGAATACTCATTTCTTATTTACATCTTACAGTTTATTTAAGCCTATATAAGGATATTTGACTATAAACTCCTCAACATGGCGAAATTCTTATTTTGTACTTTCTCACTTATCAATCAAGATAATTGTACTTATTTCATATTATTATAGATATAACTTCTCATTCTTTATAATAGCCTAATATTCCATTACTTAGATTTATTTAACTGAATTGCTATTAAGGGATATTTTTTTCAAAAATTTTTTGCTCTTACAAACAAGGTTATGATAATTCCCCTGTAAAAACATTTACATTCCTATCTGGGTGAATAAATCTGTATCACAAATTCCCATAAGTGGTTTGCTTGGTCAATAGAGTATATGCATTTGTAAATATGATACTCATAAGCTGCACTGCATGGGGACTGTATACATTAATCTTCCCCACAGTAATACATAAGGATGCTTATTTCCTCATAATTTCACTAACAAAATTGATTTTTAATTCTTGGACTTTGCCAGTCTGATGTCGAAAATGTTCTTAGTGCTCTTTTTATAATGAAAGAACCTGATGATATTTAAATATGGTTAAAAGTCTTCTGAGTTCACTATTCTGTGAACGCTATACTTTTTCCCATTTTTTCTATTTAGTACGTAGTATTTTTCTTAACAATTTCTAAATACTTCTTATGTATTAGGGAGTTTTTAACAAATTGCAAATATTATTACCCCTTCTCATTTTTTAAATTATGTATACATTAGCTTTATTTGCCAAGTATTAGATTTTTTACTTTATGTAGAAAAAAATTATTAACCGTATCTTTCATGATCAAGTTTTCTTTTTAATTTTTCTAAATGTTTATTTACTTTTAAGAGAGGAGTGGGGGGGGGGAAGAGAGAGAGAGGGAGACACAGAATCCAAAGCAGGCTTCAGGCTCTGAGCTGTCAGCACGGAGCCGGACACGGGGCTCAAACCCATGGACCAGGAGATCACCACATGAGCTGAAGTCGGACACTTAACTGATTGAGCCACCCAGGCGTCCCTTTTATGACCAAGTTTTGAGAACTAGAAAGACTATATATATATATATATATATAGATATATATAGATATATTTATATATATTTATATATATCTATATTTATCTATATCTATATTTATATATATATAAATTAATTTTCATGTTTTTCCTGATATTTGTATGATTTCATTTATACGTTTAAATATTTGATCCTGGGGCGCCTGGGTGGTGCAGTTGGTTAAGCGTCCGACTTCAGCCAGGTCACGATCTCGCGGTCCGGGAGTTCGAGCCCCGCGTCAGGCTCTGGGCTGATGGCTCAGGGCCTGGAGCCTGTTTCCGATTCTGTGTCTCCCTCTCTCTCTGCCCCTCCCCCGTTCATGCTCTGTCTCTCTCTGTCCCAAAAATAAATAAATGTTGAAAAAAAAATTAAATATTTGATCCATTTGGGAACTTACACTGCACATTGTACAACACAAATCTAACTTCCTATTTTTTTTTTCCACATGGCTGCCAGGCAACTTTAAATGTTACTGAGTTCTGCCTTTCATCAATGATTTCTGAGTTCTCCTTTTTAATATTCTATATTGTTCGATATTATCAATTTTAGGCTTTCTTGCTTTGTTTAATTGTTCTACTAACACAGAAAAGAAAAATTATTTTAATAATGAAAATTTTTTCATATATTTTAATATCATATTGGGCACAGGGCATCATCAAATTGCCTGGAAATTCAGTTATTTATTTTTTAATTTGATAATCTTTTTTTTTTAATCTTAATGGAGCTTGAGATTTATGAAATCATTGGAAAGTAGGTAAAGAAAGTTCCCATATGGCCTATAACCAATTTCTACTGTTATTCACATCCTCACATTACTCTGAAACATTTCTCACAATTAATGAACCTATAGTGATCCATTATTATTATTACTAAAGTCTATACTTTATTTAGATTTCCTCAGTTTCCCCTATTTTTCTTTTCCAGGACCCCATTTAGGATATCATATTATAATTATTAGTCATGTCTCCCTAATTTCCTCTTGGTGGTGAGTGGTTTTTATACTTATCTTGTTTTTGATGGCCTTGACTGTTTTGAGGCTATTTTAGTGTCTATGTCCCTCAGTCAGGATTAGTCTAATGTTTGTCTGATTATTAGACTGGGGTAATATGTTTTGTGGAGGGAGAACAAAGAGATAAAGTAGAATTCTCTTCATCATATTATATCGAGTACATACTATTAGCATAATTAACCACTGTTGATGTTAACCTTGATCACCTGGCTTCAGGTAGTATTTTTTAGGTTTCTCTCCTGTAAAGTTATTCACTTTATACTATAATTTTTGGAAGAAAACACCATGGGAAGCCCAAATTTAAGGAGTGGGGAGTCACGCTCTCTTGTATAAAACAAATGTGTCGTATCGACTAGACTTTGCTGCTATGCCCAGTCCCTTTTGCCATGAGACTTACAGATTCCACTTTCCAATTTAGCATGTTATTCCCTCATCCTTTTCAGTGAAGTCCTTTCACTCATTTGCAGTACATTTAGAATGTTTTGTTGCATTCTGTGTTTAATCAATAAAATCCCTCTAATTTTTAAATACATTTGTTTTAATTTGTACACCTTAACATGTACACTGTTCCGTAAAGTTTCCTGGATTTTGACAAAGTCTTAATATTTTGTATTCACCATATAGTATCACACAGAATAGTTTCACTCCTCAAATATTCCCCTACTTCACTTATTCAAACTTCCCTTCCAACCCATCAAACCCTATACATTATGGCTTTTTCCAGGAGATCATATAATTGGGATCATACAGTATATACCTTTCTCAGACTGACTTCTTTCACTCAGTAATATGCATTTAAAATCCATCTATATCCTTTTATGGCTTGATAGCCCATTTCTTTTTATTGCTGAATAATATTCTATTATATGGATGTTTCACAGTTAGTTTATCCATTCACCTATTGAAAGACATTGTGGTTCCTTCCAATTTTTTGGTCATAATAAATAAAGCTGTTATAAACATTCATGTATAGATTTTTGTGTGGAGATATGTTTTCAAATCAGTTGGGTACATCAAATGAGCATAACTGCTGAATAATACAGTGAGACTGTATTTAGTTTTATAAGAAATTGCTAGATTGTCTTCCAACATGGGTGTACAATTTTGATTTCATACCAAAATAGAATGAGAGTTCTTGTTATTTCATCTCATTTCCAACAATTGATATTGTCCTTTATTTATTTATTTATTTATTTATTTATTCATTTATTTAGTATTTCAGTTATCTTAATAGGTATGCCATTGTATCTTGTTTCCATTTGCAAATCCTAAACAACAATTGATATTGAGCATTTTTATAAGTTTATTTGCCATTAGCATATTTACTTTGATAGAGTATCCATTCAGATTTTAGGCCCAGTTTTTAATTGGGTGGTTCATTTTCATATAGCTGAGATTTTAGGATTATTTATATATTTTAGGTACAATTTCCTTATGAGCTATATATTTCCTCAGAACCTGCAGCATGTCTTTTCATTCTCTTACCAATGACTTATAATGCAGATATTTAACTTTTAATTAAGTTCAACTTACCATTGTTTTTCCTTCATGGATAGTCCTATTGATGCATTTAATACCAAATGCCATTACCAAAGAAAAGGTCATGTACAATTTCTCCTCATTATTTTTTTTCTAGAAGTTCTACAGTATGATTTTAGTTATGTCAGTGGTCCATTGTGAGTTAATTATTATGAAAGATATAAAGAATTAGTATAATTAATTATATTAATTATATAATTAATAATCTATTAATATAATTAATTATATATCAATTATATGTTAATTAATATACATTAATTATATAATAATATAATATAATTAATTATATATTAATTCTTTATATCAGATTAATACATATAGTATATGATTAATTTTATAGATTTATTTTTGCATTTGGATGTTCAATTGTTCTAAGCATATTTGATATCCTTTTCCTATTGAATCGCCATTACTCCTTTGTTAAATATCAGTTGACTATTTTTGTGTCTATTTCTGGGCTGTCCATTCTGTCATGTTGGTCTATATAGCTTTTCTTTCACCAGCACTATTATATCTTATTACGGTGGTTTTATAATAAGATTTGAAATATGCAGGGCGTCTGGGTGGCTCAGTCGGTTAAGCCTCAAATTCTTGGTTTCTGCTCAGGTCATGATTTTATGGTTTCTTGAGTTCTAGCCTGCATGGGGCTCTGTGCTGACAGTGCTGAGCCTGCTTGGAATTCTCTCTCCCTCACTCTCTGCCCCTCCCCTGCTCATGTTGTCTCTGTATGTCTCAAAAATAAATAAACTTAAAAAAAATATGTTTGCAATCTGCTAGTGTAAGTCCTTAAACTTTGTTTTTTTCTTCAGTAGTTGATAGGATATTCTTGATTTTTGATGTCCAATACACTTTAGAACGTGTTTGTCCCACAAAATAGCTTGCTGGATTTTAATTGGGATTTTGTGGAATCTATATATCACATTGGGTTGAGAAGAATCCACATCTTAACAATTATTGAACATTACAATCCATAAACACTGATTATGTCTCTATTTATTTAAATCATTTAAAAATTTTTCATCAATGTTTTGTAGTTTTCCATTTATAGAGCATATATATGTGTGTGTGTGTGTGTGTGTATTAGATTTATATCTAAATATTTAATTCTTTAGGTGCTATTTATTCTTTAGATGCCAGTTGTTCACTGTTGGCGTACTATCTCTCTACAGTCATTTAGTTCCAGGAATTTTTTTTGATTCTTTGAACTGTCTTACATAGATAATGATTTCATCTTGAAAAAAAATAGAGCTTGTTTTTTTCTTTTCAACATGCATTGTTTCCCTGTCTTTTTGCATTATCTAGACTCCTAGTACAGTGTAAAATAGAAATGGTGAGAAAGGACATCCTTAATCTTAAGGGAAAAGTGCCCAGTCTCTAGCCATTAAATAAATACAAAGTGGGCTACTAATTTTAATAAATGTTTATTATTAGGGTCTGGAAAGTCCCCTCATTCCTAATTTGCTGAGAGTTTTTAATCATGAAAATATTTGGATTTTTCAAATGCTTTTTGGCAATTCTGATATGATCATATGAATTTTCTTGATGCATTACATTAATTGATTTTTAAATGTTGAACCAGTCTTGAATATGTGGAATAGCTGGCAATGGTCTATAATTCTTGTTATACGTTGTTGAATCTAATTTGCCAATATGTTGTTGAGGAACTCTGAATCAATATTCATAAGGAATATTGTTCTGTACTTTTCTTATCTTGTAATGTTTTTAGCTGAATATATTGTATCAGGTCATAGAAGTTGAGGTACATAATCTTCTAGTGTAAGGATTTATGTAAATCTGGCCAGAAGTTGGGCTTTGTTTGACATTTTCTATAGTTATAGATATCAGAGGATTTAGATTCCTCCACCGCCTTTGCTGTCGTCTCCCCTCTTGCCTTTGAACTTCTGTACTGCTGTAGACTGGATTGCGTCCCCCTAGATTCATATGCTCACTGACCTAATGCGACCTTGTTTAGAGTAAGGAAGTAATTAAGGCTAAGTGAGGTCATAAGGATGGAGCCCTAATCTAATAAGACTACTGTCTTTAAAAGAAAAGACATGAGAGAGCTCACACTCTTTCTGTCATGTGAGTACACAGCAAGAAGGCAGCCATCTAAAGCCGGGAAGAGTTACCAAAAACCAAATTGGCCAGCAACTGCATCTTGGAAAACCCAGCCTCCAGAACTGTGAGAAAACATTTTTCTTTTATTTAAGCCACTCAGTCAAGTGTAGTCTACTACTATACTGGAGACTAGATGGCATAGTGGTAAGATATGATGGAGGGGAAGCATTCTATCTAGCATCTTATGATTTAATCCCAACCTTGACAGACCTGGGTCTCTGACCTACTACGTCCACAAGTGTTTTGCTTATAAAATATCTCCTCTTCTCCTTGGGGAGACGGGAGATTAAGTGGGAAGAAGGACAGGAATGCCCTTTGTCCACGGCTATTGGAGAGAGCCTTGATGAATTATGTTCTCCTGGGTTGCATGCTTTTGTTATGGAGAAGATTCTGGATATGCCAGAAGTTTTCCTCTTCCCACATCCCTACTAGCAACAGGGAAACATCTGGGAGGATGTTTTTCAGATTGTCCCCATGAGAACCTGGTTGGATTTCAGAAAGAAAAGGTTTTGAAAGTGTAGGGGTCCTCCTAAGACAGTAGCCATGAGAAATTTCTCACTCTCACACTGGTCCATTTTCAACTTCTAGAAATTTATCAAAATGACTTTTTGAGTCTTCCTACCAATTTATCGCCCTGGAGGCTTCTGCTCCAGGTATGCAGATCTCAGCCGTGACACTCTGTATTCACCAGGCTGTTCAGATTTCTGAGTAGCAAGCCTTCGATTTTCATTTTGGACAGTTTTTTTTTTTTTTTCCTTTTTATAAGAACAGCAATAACACGTTCCAAGTTGCTTACATACTGAAGCAGAAACCAGAATTCCAGTCTTGTAATTTTTCTATTTGACTTTCAGAACTGGTTTCTCCAAATAACAAAGATAGTGTTTTTACTTAGATCCCATTATAGTTACAAAGTACATTGACATTTTTATGATTTTGAGTCTTTTAAAACAAGAATGTCTTTCCCTTTATTCAAGTTCTTTTTTTCTTTTTCTTTTTTTCTGAGAGAGAGAGAGAGAGAGAGAGAGAGAGAGAGAGAGAGAGAGCACGAGTAAGCATGAGCATGAGAGGGAGAGAGAATCTTAAGCAGGCTCTGCACTCAGCCCAGATTCCAATGTGGGCCTCAATCCCATGACCCAGGGATTAGGATCAGAGCCGAAATCAAGAGTTGGATGCTCAGTGGCCTGAACCACCAAGGTGCCCCTCAAGTTCTTTTTTTTTAATATTTATTTATTTTTGAAAGAGAGGGACAAAGTGAGAGCGGTGGAGCAGAGAGAGAGAGGGAGACACAGAATCTGAAGCAGGTTCCAGTCTCTGAACTGTCAGTACAGAGCCTGTCGTGGGGCTTGAAGTCATGACCTGAGCCAAAGTCAGACGCTTAGCCGACTGAGCCACCCAGGCGCCCCTCTTTTATGTTTTTTCTTGTTATTTCCTCTTCAGTACAGTATTTGTGAAAGACAATTCTTACATATTAAGTTTATTGCCAGATACTTTGTTGTAAAATTATTTATTGCTATTATAAATGGATTTCTTTATCATATCTTCCTACTAGCTTTTAATAAATAGGTTCTATTTGTTTCTATATAGTAATCTTATATCCTGCTTCTCAAATTATCTTATCATTCAATTATATTGTTTGCAAACAGATAGTTTTACCTCTTTCTTCTCAATTTTTATGCACTTTTTCCCCTGTCTAATACATATGCCATCAATGTTTAATACTAGTGGTCTGTGCGGCCACTTCTTGTTCTGGCTTTAGTGGGATATGATCAAGTTTTTTCTCCATTAAGCGTGTTCTAGATTTTGTGTCTGAGAAAGAGGTATTTTTGTCATGTTAACAGATATCCATCTATTCCTATTTAAAGACTGATTTTTTCCATAAACAATGATTATTGCCTTTTGTTCCTTGCCATTTTATTGTTTTATTAAAAGCTTTCTTGGGGCGCCTGGGTGGCGCAGTCGGTTAAGCGTCCGACTTCAGCCAGGTCACGATCTCGCGGTCCGGGAGCTCGAACCCCGCGTCAGGCTCTGGGCTGATGGCTCAGAGCCTGGAGCCTGTTTCCGATTCTGTGTCTCCCTCTCTCTCTGCCCCTCCCCCGTTCATGCTCTGTCTCTCTCTGTCCCAAAAATAAATAAACGTTGAAAAAAAAATTAAAAAAAAAAGCTTTCTTAGTGTTGATATACACTAGTATTTCTGGAATAAACTCCACTTAGTCATGTGTTTTTATTTTCATATTCTATGGGATTTTCCTAGTACTTTGTTTATGATTTTTATTAATAGTGATAAGCGAAAATTCTTCTAATTTTTGTATGCTAAATTTGGAATCAATGTTATACTTGCGTCATACATAGAGTTTGGAGGTTTTCTTTCCTTTTTCTATTTTCTGAAATAGCTTAAATAGCATGGGAATCATCTTCTGTTTAAATGTGTGATTAAATTTTCTTGTGAAAGACTTGGCTGTGGTATTTTTGCTTGAAAGTAGATCTTTAATAACACCTGTTGGAATTAATTTCTAGGCCCAAGATGGAGTCACCCCTGCATGTGGTGTCACATCAGACAAACAAGACTTATACAACTTTTGTATCCCTGTGAACATTCTGCTTTACCAGAAACACAGTATTCTCAGTCGGACGATCCCCAAAGACAAGCTGAATCTGGGTCTCATCACCCCAAACAAGTTTGACTGTGTGGTCCCAGACAACCAGATATTTTCTATGTTTTTCTTCGTTGTTCTTTATTGTGTATCCTATAAAAGTTTCCTGACATCCATTCCACTTTACAGTTCTCTGAAAGGAGACTGTTCATTTCATGAAGTTTTAAATAGTGTGTTTGCATTAGAGAAACTGCTCTATTTAATGATTTTTAACACACTCTCCATGGCCACTATGGACGTTGATATTTTTTAGACCTTACATGTCTCATGAAGTCAATTTTGATAAATATAGTTTCCTAAAAACATCTATTTTTTTTCTTTTAACATTACTCAGTACTCTTAATCTCCTTACCTTATCCATTTTTATCCAGTTTTTCAAGTTTATGTATGTCATGCAATGTAGCCTTCTCATTCCTTTAAGTTTTGTCTTTGTTTAAATTTTTTATTTGGGTATAGTTGACACATAATGTTACATTAGTTTCAAGTGTTCAGCAGTAGTAATTCAGCATCTCTGTACGTTATGCTGTGCTCACCCCCTGTGTAGCTATCATATGTCACCGTCCAATGATATTACAGTATCAATGGCTATATTCCCTATATTCCTTATGTTGTACCTTTCCTCCTAAGACTTCTTTATTCCATAACTAAAAGCCTGTATCACCCAACCCCCTTTACCTATTTGACCATTCCTCCCATCCCCATTTCCTCTGGCAATTAATCACTTTCTAAATTTTTTTTAGCGTTTACTTATTTTTGAAAGATGGGGGAGGGGCAGAGAGAGAGGGAGACACAGAATGTGAAGGAGGCTGCAGGCGCCAAGCTGTCAGCACAGAGCCTGATGCGGGGCTTGAACCCACAAGCTGGGAGATCATGACCTGAGCCACAGTGGGACACTTAACCGACTGAGCCACCCAGGTGCCCCTGGCAGTTATCACTTTTTATATTCACAAATCAATCAGTGTCATACACCACATCAACAAAATAAAGGATAAAAATCATATGATCATCTCAGTAGATGCAGAAAAAGAATTTGACAAAGTTCAACATTTATTCATGATAAAAACTCTCAAAGACAGGTGTCTAGAGAAAACATAAAACATAATAAAGGAAATATAAGAGAAAAAACACAGCTAACATACTCAATGGTGAAAAACTGAGAGATTCTCCTCTAATATCAAGAACAAGACAAGAATATTCTTTGCACGACCTTTATTCAACACTGTACTGGAAGTCCTAGCCACAGCAATCAGACAAGAAAAAGAAATAAAAGGTAGAATATTGGTAAGAAGAAATTTAAACCGTCATACAGATGACATGGTAGTGTATGTAGAAAACCCTAAAGACTTCACTAAAAAACTATTAGAAGTATTAAATATTAAGTAAATTTTCAGGATTTAAATTAATACTAAGAAACCAGTCCTATTTCTGTACACTAATAACAAATTAGCAGAAAGGGCAATTAAAGAAACAATTCCATTTGCAATTACACACACGCAAACACACACACACACACACACACACACACACACACACACACAGGATAAACTTAACCAAGAATACGAAGGACTTTACTCTGAAAACTCTAGAACATTGATGAAAGAAATAGATCACACAAACAAATGAGAAAGATACTCCATCTTCATGATTATAAGAATTAACATTGATATAATATCCATGATACCCAAAGAAATCTGTAGATTCAATGCAATTCCAACAACATTTTTTTCACAGAATTAGAACAAATAATACTAAAATTTGTATAAAACCACAAAAAAAACCACAAATAGCTTCTCTGAAAAAGAACAAATCCAGAGGTATCAGAATTCCAGATTGAAATATATACTACAAAGCTATAATAATCAAATTAGTATGGTACTATCACCAAAACAGAGACAATAATCCATGGAAGAGAACAGTGAGTCAGAAATAAACCTACACTTATATGATCAATTATCCATGACTTGCGAGACAAGAATATACAATAGGTAAAAGACAGTTACTTCAATAAATGGTGCTGGGAAATCTGGACCCTTGCATGCAAAAGAATGAAACTAGACAACTTTCTTACACCATACACAAAATAAACTCAAAATAGACTCAAGACCTACATGTGAGACTTGAAAGCATATAACTCCTAGAAAAAAACATAAACTGTAATTTCTTTGACATCTTATGTAGCAACATTTTTCTAGACATGTCTGTTAAGGCAAGATAAACAAAAACCTTGGGATAAATAAACTATTGGGACTAAAGCAAAATAAAAATATTTTGCACAGCAAAGGAAATCATCAACAAAACCAAAAGACAATATACTGAATGAGATAAAATATTTACAAATTATATATCTGATAAGGAGTTAATATCCAAAATATATAAAGGATCTATACAACTCAACACCAAAAAACAAAACAAAACAAAACAACAAAAACAAACAACAACAACAAAAAACAACAACAAAGGATCCAATTCAAAAATGATCAGAAGACCTGAATAAACATTTTTCCAAAGAAGACATCTGCATGGCTAATAGGCACATGAAAAGATACTCAACATGGGCTCTCCTTAACACCTATCACCCATGTAGTCCATCCAATGCCCACCTCCTCCCCAGCAACCCTGTTTATTCTCTGTAGTTTAGAGTCTCTTATGGTTTGCCTCCATCTCTTTTCCCCCACCCTTCTTCTATGTTCATCTGTTTTGTTTCCTAAATTCCACGTATGAGTGAAATCATGTCGTATTTGTCTTTCTCTGACTGACTTACTGCATTTAGCATAATATACTCTAGCTCCATCCACGTCACCACAAATGGCAACATTCCATTCTTTTTGATGACTAATAGTCCATCACATATAATGTGATACATATGTATCACATCTTCTTTATCCATTCATTTCCAGTCGATGGACATTGGGGTATTTCCATGATTTGGCTATTGTTGATAGTGCTGCTATAAACATTGGGATGCATATGCCCTTCAAATCAGTATTTTTGCATCCTTTGCGTAGATACCTAATAGTGCAATTGCTGAGTTCTAGGGTAGTTACATTTTAAACTTTTTGAAGCACTTCTATGCTGTTTTCCAGAGTGGCTGCACCAGTTTGTATTCCCACCAACAGTGTAAGAGGTTGCCCTTCCTCCACATTCTCACCAGCATCTGTTGTTTCCTGTGTTGTTAATTTTAATCGTCCTGACAAGTGTGAGGTGATACCGCATTTCAGTTTTGATTTGTATTTTTTTAATGATGAGTGATGATGAGCACTGGTGATAATGAACACTAAATTGTCCACCTGAAACCAACATTACACTATATCTTAACTTTAATTTAAATAAAAACTTGAAAAAAAAAGGTACTCAACATCACTAATCAGGGAAATGTATATCAAAACCATAATGAGATATCACCTCACACCTGTCAGAATGGCTAGAATCAAAAAGACAGGAAAGGAAAAGTGTCCATGAGAACGCGGAGAAAAGGGAATCTTTGTGCACTGTTGCTGGAAATGCAAACTGGTACAACCATTGTGGAAAAAAGTATGGAATTTCCTCAAAAAATTAAATCTAGAACTACCATATGATTCCAGAACTGGCTATTTACCCAAAGAAAATGAAAATATTAGTTTGAAAAGATATGCATTCTTATGTTTATTGCAGTATTATATACAATGGCCAAGACATGGAAGCAGCCAAAGTGTCCATTGATACATGAACAGATAAAGAAAATGTGGTGTATATATATGGAATATTACACGGTATTAAAAAAAAAATATGACCTCTTGCCATTTGCAAAAATGTGGATGAACTTAGAGGGTATTATGCTAAATAAAACAAATCTAACAGAGAAGACAAATACCATATGATTTCACTTACACATGAAATCTAAAAAGCAAAACAACTAAATAAGCAAACAAACAAACAAACAAAAAAAACCCAGAATCAGACCATCGATACAGAGAACAAATTAATTAAATCAGGAGTTTTATTTTTCCTCATTTTTTTTTTATTTTGCACTTTTTGATTTTACACTATTTTCACATAGGTTAGGTTTGGTGTTTCTATTTTATTTTTATTCAAAGAGCAGACATTTGTATCTATATGTAGTTCTATTGATTTTTCTTTCTTTTAAAGTAGTTTCTGTTATATTTATTAACTCTTTCCTTCATATTGTCTTTTTTTTAATGTTTTATTTATTCTTGAGAGAGAGAGAGAAAGAGACAGAGCATGAGAGAGGGAGGGCACAGCGAGAAAAGGACACAGAAATCGAAGCAGGCTCCAGGCTCTGAGCTGCCAGCACATAGCCTGACACCGGGCTCGAACTCACAAGCCGCGAGATCACGACCTGAGCCAAAGTCGGATGCTCAACCGACTGAGCCACCCAGGGACCCCTGTCTTTGTTTTCTTTGTTTGTTTGTTTGTTTTGTTTTATTTTTTGTTATTTTTAGTCTTTTTTGTTTGTTTGTTTTTTGGTTTTGGTATGGGATGTTTAAATTTTTTTTTTTAATTAGTGTAATTTTTCATGACTGAATTTTCTTCAAGCACTAATTTTGCTTACTCTCATTAGTTCTGAGTAATGCAATTTTAACTATTATTTTTTTCTTGAAATACTGATATTTGTATTTGTATTTTTTCTGTCATTCAGTAGTCATTTAATATGGAGTGTATCCGTATATTAATTTCTTTGTGGAAAGATAATTTTTTCTAGCTTTGTCATTAATTCACAGAATTTCATTTGGCAGTATGATTAGTTTGTTGCAAACTAATATATGGTTAATGTCTGTGAATATTCCATGAATATCTGAGATTTTTTTTATTTTTATGATTTTCACAGTTATATGCCATCAGCCATGTGCTGATTATTTTACGTTTATATTTTATTTTCTTACTTTAGTCATCTCTTGTGAACCGAGAAAATTAGTGTTTTCTATTACGATGAGTTTCTCTGTATCCAAAGTTTACCTTTTTTGCTTGCTTTATGCATGTTGATGTTACCTAGTACATCGTTATGCAAATGTCTGGGATCACATGTAAATTGCACACTCCCTTTTTGCTTGAGTCTGCCTAACATACCTTCATTTCTCTTTTTGTTTTCAAACTTTCTCAACCACTGTCTTATCTGTGTCTCTCTACTGTGTTCTGGATTTACAACCTGGTTTGGGGGTTTACTTTGTGTCCTACTTCACAAAACCTTTCTTTTAATGTGTGTTCTTACTCTGTTCATAGTTACCATAT
This sequence comes from Acinonyx jubatus, assembly GCF_027475565.1. Classification (NCBI taxonomy): domain Eukaryota; kingdom Metazoa; phylum Chordata; class Mammalia; order Carnivora; family Felidae; genus Acinonyx; species Acinonyx jubatus. The sequence continues at coordinate 127,471,866 of NC_069386.1, read as the reverse complement.
GGCAGATATATTTCATGTTAGCTCTGTCATATGATTTTAGATTATAGTGTTGGTTTTTATAGTTTTAACATACAAACCCCACTATGGTTTTCATTGCCATGTGCACGTGTGTGCAGGTGCTGTAGTATTATTCTGTCCTTTAAAATCATATTTTATACAATAATATTATATAACAATTTGTTAGATAGAAATTCAGTCACCCCATTTCCTCAATATTTATCTTTCTAAGTACTTTGAAGTGGTATTAATCTATCACTTGACTTGTCAGTGATTAGAGAAGAGACATTGAACTTACTCTCTTAACTTCTTTACTACTTCTCCTCCCAAATTGTGTTCTGTCATTTTTACATTGTCACAGCATCTGCATTTACATTCTATTTTGGGACCTAATCCTACACTTTTTTAAATATTTTTTTCAAATGTCTAATATCAGTCCTATCTGTAATATCTCCAGACATCCCTTTATTACCTATAATTTATCTTAAATAATGATTTCATGAAGAAATCATAGGGAAAATTCTCTTTGATTTCTTTTCTTAAACGCTTATTTATTTATTCTTTAGAGACATAGAGACTGAGAAGGGGAGTGACAGAGAGAGAGGCAAACAGAATCCCAAGCAGTCTCTGTGCTGTCAATGCAGAGCCCCATGTGGGGATCAAACTCAGGAACCATGAGATCATGACCTGAGCCGAAATCAAGAGTGAGAGGCTTAACCAACTGAGCCACCCAGGCACCACAACCTTGATTTCTAACAGGTACAGGACTCTCTGCAGGTTTCAAAGTTGTAGAAAAGCTTGACTCACTATCTACTCCATGGCTGATACATTTTTCCCTTAATATCTGATTGATGTTCCATTCTCTTATGACATTAAAGGTTACCAGGAGAAACTGACCAGCCAGATATTTTTGCTCCTGTATAATGATACACATTTAAAGCTCCACATATGTGTATTCTGTGCTTGCCCTGGGTCCATAATATACTTTTCTATATCATCCCAATTTTAGCATGTATCTACAGAAATGAGCAAGCAGTTTTTGAGTAGATTTAATCAAATGAAGACCATCATAATTTTCTAAATAATAAATTAAGATACCAGTTAAAATAGAGCATGTAATTGTTATGTAAACTGAAGTTCTCTAAAACACTTATATTTAAAGCATGCTAGAATAAACTGGCATATTTATTTCCAAAGTTACCAGATTCACAGACATTGATTGAGATTTACAAAATTTCAAATTGTCTCACCTATATATACTGTCTTCTTTTCCCATTTAATAATGAGAGTTCCTTGGCTGTAATATTAATATTTACCAAAGTATTTCTCCATTACGTACTGGAAAAATCATCACTGAGTCCTTCCCAACAATTACTCTGTTTTATATTAAACATAACCTTATATCTAGGTTTTACATTAATAGGGAGAGCTCTAAGACAGTTTTTCTTCCTTCTTAGTCTGGAATGCAATTCACAGCTTATTTTGTCAGGGTTTTATAGATCTGATAACCTATAAGTTATGAGATTTTGATAAATAATTTATTTTCTTTTAGCAGTTATTCACTGAACACATGCTATCTGCTAGGCACTGTGCTAAGCTTTGGGAATATGGGAAGGAACAATGCAAATCAAGCCAAAGCCCCCCGCAGTGAAAACTGGTGCCATGTCAGGTAAAATGCAGCTGTGTCCCACTTGCTGGGAATATTAGATGCTACTGGCTCACAACAGCATCCATCCTTGGGAATTGCTCTTGGCCATAGGGACTTCTTGACCCAAGTTTACTATTCCTTCTTCCTGCCCTCCAATCTGCCCCCAGGAGGAGTAGCCACTCTGAATGGTCAACTCAGCTCCAAACATTCGTATGAGACCAGCTAAATCACAGTTGCAACTGCATTGCCAATCAGTTTCCCCGGGTTCAATCATGCCTTCCAAACTCTTTTCGTGGTAAATCTCTCAAAAATACTGCCAAATAAATCTATAAGTCACCTTTCAACTCAGGATCTCTTTCTAAGCCCATTCTATGACCCTCTTCACGACATTGACATCCCATTTGAGGAACACAATAATAAAAAAAAGCAAATTGCTGGTAGCGATAGATGTTAAGAATAATTAGGAAGCATCTACATGGATTGGAAGTAAAATTCTTCCTTGTGCGCATTTGTATTTATGTGTATGTGTGTCCCAAGTGTCCATATTTTAGACTGAAACATATGTAAATAAAAATCCTGAAGCTCCCATTATCAGCAAAGTCTTAATAGTTTGTTCGTTGCTCTGAGCTAAGCAGATGTTATACATGCAAATAAAATTAGAAGACCCAAATGAGAAAAATAGGATCACAGGTTTCTAGTTTAGAAGTGCCTAACTAGTGACGGCAATAAACTTTGAATTATAAAATATCCTGTCGATATGGGAGAGCCTACAGCAGTACTTTACTAAAGTAGTGTTAACGTAATTTATGTTACCATAAAACTATGAAGCTGGAAGCCAGAGCCATAGGGCAACCTGGATCAGTTTCCTAGATAGCTTCGGGATATCCTCTGCATCAGCCCACTCTACCAGCAAAGTTCACACAAGGACCCCCACTTAGTCGAGCTAATTCATATTATGTCTAAAGAGAGAACCAACATGAAGTCTTTCTGTCAGTAGATACAGACTTACACATTTGTTTGATGTTAGTTTTGTTTTGAACAGTTGCACTTATCACACTAGTTGGGGATCAGTGAACACATAGTAACAGTAATTAAAAGGTCTTCACCAGATGATTCCTACAGAAATGTACCCAGTCCCTTACTGACATTTTGAGAGGGGCTATTATAGCAATTCTACACCCCAGTACTGTTTCACAGGCTGGTTAAACACTTTAACAGTCTGTACTCATTCTCCATCATTAACATTCTTTAGAATTGTTAGATAAGTTTGATGTTTATATAGTTGAATTTTTACTATTTTAACTGCATTCTCTTGAGGGAAAACGCACACATCCACTAATTGAAATCTAATGCCTGTGAAATTGGCTTGGCTAGAATTTACTATTTTTCTTTTTATATGAGAAAAATATTAGCAAGAAAATTAGTAGTTTAAAGACATTTTCAGTTGATAGGCTTAATATGCTTAAGGAAAAGGTCAATGCTAAACACACTAGGAGTCATAATTAAAGATGTGATAATTACAAGTTACTCATTAAAGTAAGTCTCCATTTCGTTGTCTTATAATACTGACTTGCGTTACTACTCATGTTATAACATAACAAAAAAAGCTTTTAATATATGCGTTACAGAATCAATATATGTCACTAAATCACACTAGTCCACTCCCCCAGTTAATAAAAATGTATTAGACATTAATTCATACGACTTTGTTAACAGCATTGCAGTTACATGTTAACTGATCTCTGAAATAACTGTGCCAAAAACACACGTGCTCATCAATTTCTACTCATCTTTACAGATAATAATGAGAAACTGCCTGATTACAGACTTATTTAACCAAGGTATATGAAGCCTATTGTTTAATTGGCCCCATAAACCTGTTGCTGACACTTCTCCAGCCCAAAGAAGTCCTCATGCGTCCATCCCTAATAAGAATATAATAGTAAGTAATATAAAATTATTTACAGTATTTAAATTAAGACACAAAATCACCAATATTTTGATACTTCATAAAAACTCTAACTGTAATCATATGAAGCAGCCGCTTTACTCATTTCCACTATTTTAATACCTCAAATGGAGAGGTATAGCGTCTGTTGGATTTCTCCAAGTCTCCACACTATTTGAGAGATTTGATAGAAACAGAAAGGTTCATCTGGGGACACGTGTCAGTAGAAATGGGAAACATTTCCTTGAGGAATAACATGCTGCCTCTTTCATGGTGGCCTCCTGTAGAGATTCATTAAGCGTGCAATTAACAAAAGTGCATTAACAAAAGGAAGCCTCTTCTATTGAGATAGAAAAACTCAATGAACTTCCACCAGGGGATAGTTTTAAAAGTGAGACATAGATGAGTGTATTTTTTTTTTAACATTTAGAAAATTGCTTTATAAATCACATTTTAATGTGGCAAGTTTCCTTGACATATCTAAAACTTACCTATTTTTATAAACCCAGAACTATAGCATTTGATGCCTATTTTTAAAGAATGCAATAAATATTTCCCATATTCCTCGGGCTCATCACTATGAATGTTAAAATTTTTCTAAGCTATGGTGGAAACATCTTCAGGAGGTCATATCATATTTGACCATAACTAGAGGGCTTCATTTTATTTCTTATATTTCCTTTTGATATATTTTTCCTCTCTTCCATCACTGTCAGATTCAATGCCGTTTTTTACTGCCTCTGGTAAACCTGCCTCAGCCTTCTATTTCCAACTTTTTGCCTTTTTTTTTTTAAATTAACGTTTATTTATTTTGTGTGAGAGAAAGAGACAGAGCGCGAGCAGGGAGAGGAGCAGAGAGAAAGGGAGACATAGAATCCAACATAGCTCCAGGATCTGAGCTGTCAGCACGGAGTCTGATGCTGGGCTTGAACTCACAGAACATGAAGATCATCACCTGAGCCAAATTTGGATGCTTAGACGACAGAGCCACCCAGGCGCCCCTCCAATTTTTTGCTTTCAATATTCTGTATTTTGTAGTGACCTGCATTCATCTATCCATGTAATCTATCAAGTTTTATGTATACATATATATTGTATATATATATATTTTGTATCATATCAAAACATTGATGTTGTATCTTTATATTTATATAAAGTGTTTTTATATCTTTATATACTTATATTTATGAGATGTAAAGTGTTTGTATTTATAATTCATAAAACAAATTATTCATGAAACAAATTTAAGGAGGCAAAAAGTAATGCATTGCTACTATTAAAATGTACAAACAATTCAAAACTACAATAAAAACACAAGTTTGCAATATAATAAATGATAAACAAGCATCATCATTTTAATGGAAAGTATCGGCCACTACTGACTTTCCCTAATTTGTTCTACTTCTGTTCCCACCAGCTCGGCGTGCTCCCAGCATTAACTTGCTTCAGTGGTTCTTGTCCAATGGTCTCTTGCGGTGTTCATCTTCCATGATCAGATCACTCAGAACCACCACTTCTGAGAAATGCTTCTGTCCAACACTTTTAATTTCTCTCTTCACCAAGTTGGGAGAGATGACCCTAATTTCATCTTTCTCCTATGGAAAGATCATGTACTTCAGAGGTCCTCCTACAAGATCCAAGCAAAACTCTTTCCTTCCGTGGCAGTGAACAAGAGGAGATAAGAGGTTGGGGGTGGAATCTGTTGCTGAATGATAGTGTAAAGAAGGTTATGTTCTCAGGGACATTGAAGAAACACAGAAGGGGCGAAAGAACCAAACACTTTCATATCAAACAGAATGACTGAGGCCACTCATCAATGTCTAAAGTAAAGTTAATGTGTTCAAAAAAATACTGGCATTCTAGAATATGAGAATATTTAATCCTGGTGTCATAATTTTATGGAAAGCAGATAAGTGAAAATGATAAAGAATCGAAGGACATGAGTTAAATCCAGAGGTATTTCCTGTGAGCAATTTAATTTAGCGCTGGCATCTTTTCAGCTTCAGACTTTTTGTTATCCATTTACTGATTCTCAACTCTATTTCAATTTATGCAGGTGCCATATAATGGCTGAATGAATAAATGAAATACGATTATTTTTTAAAAATAGGTTTATTTATTTATTTTTGAGAGAGAGAGAGCAGGGGAGGGTCAGAGAGAGAGAGAAAGAATCCCAAGCAGGCTCTGCACTGTCAGCACAGGGCTCCATGTGGGGCTCAGTCTCATGAACCATGAGATAATGACCTGAACCAAAATCAGGAGTGGGATGGTCAACCAGCCAAGCCACGCCCAGGCCCTGAAATATGGCTATTATGTAATATGATCAGAAAATATCATGTAAGAGTGAGGTTGTGTATGTTCCCTATTTTTCTGACTAGGTTTAAGTTCAAGAATAGGCAAGGCTATCAATTATGAAGGAGTGTTTCTGGTTAAAATTCATGAAGTTATTAGTTATTACCTCCTGTTCTAGCCTTACACCCAGGAGATAAGACGGGTACAGCTTCAGTTTGGTTGCAGGGCATAATCCTACTGCCAATGTGATTTCCTTTACCCACTGCTCCTTCCACCTCTTTCTCCATCTAAATAGCCTCCATCCCTTGACCTGATTATTGACATAGTCCCGAAATGGCCAAATATCTTAGTTAAAATTTTGGCTGAGCCATTAACCTCCCTTTCGGCTGAATCTTTATAGCCAAACTGTTGTAGTGTTTCAGAATATTGGTTAAATTCCAATTTTCTGTTTATCCGCAAATTCCCTACAAAACACAACTAGATAATTTTCCATTTTTGAATTGGTTACTAGGGATTAGAACAGTGTACCCCACCACACTGTTCTTCCAGTTTATAGAGAACAACACTGGTTACTTTTGTTAACATGATCTCTTTTGAGTTTTTATCACTGTATTTTATTTTTGAAATAGAGCACATACAGATAAGGGTGTACCTATCAGAATAGTATGGCTTGGTAAGTATTGAAGAATAAACACATCTGTGTAACTACTACCAGATTGGGAAAGAAAATGTTAGCAGCTTTCCAGAAGCCTGCCTCGGGCCTACCCTAGGTGTTATCTCCTGAAAGATAAACATCATTCTGACTTCTATAACGATTGATTAGTTTTTCCCATTTCATTTTTACATGACAGACATCACAGAGCATGTATTGTCTTATGTCCTTTTGTTTTATTCAAATTTGTGTCTGTGAGGTTCATACATATTATTGGAAAATTTAAGTTTAATTTGATAACGTTATTAATATGTAGAATGAGTATACCACAGATTATAACTGCCATGCTATACTTGATGGGAATTTTATTATTTCTCCATTGGGCTATTTATGAGTAATGCTTTTCTTGTGCCTATGCGTCAGTGATATACTTATACACCTATGTTGAACACATACAGAGATGGGGGGCTTATAGGGTCATAGAGTATGCATACGTTAAAATTTAGAGCAAAAAAAAAAACACTTATCAAAATGGTTCTACCAATTGGAATTCCCAATGACATTTTATGAGAGGCCTGTTGTAACTCGTCCTCACCAACACATGGTGTTTTGAAGTATTTTATTTTGCTAGTCTTGCTATTCTATTACTTAAGTGGGGATAGGTGAGAATATTCTATTGTGCTCTTGATTTGCATTTGCCAAATAACAAGTGAAGTAGAACACATTCAAATATTCATTGGATATCTGAATATACTTTCTTGTGGAGGGACTTCTCAGTCCTTTACTCAGATTTTTTTTTCCTTAGTGGCTGTAATGAGATCTTTAAAATGCTCACCCTTTGACAGATACATACATTACACATATTTTCTCCTCCTCTGTGTCACATGCTCTGATCTTTTCTACGTTGTTCTTAACTAAACAAGAAGTTTTACGTGTTTAGTCAGAATGTCCAATCTCTTCCTGTACAGCCAGTTCTTTTCATGTTCAGTTTAAGAAATATTTGTGTACTGAAAGTTATGAACACATGTTCTTATGTTGTCTTCTGGAAGCTGGGCATTGGTTTTGGTTGCTTTTGTCACTATTGTTTTATCCTTCATGTAAGTCAAAGAGCTATCTGCAGTGCACTTTGTGAAAGGTTTAAGATAGGAACCATGTTTATTATAATTATGATTCAGTTGTCCCAGCACTGTTTATTAACCAGGCCATTCTGTCTTTATTGCAATGAAGTGACTTCTCTGTCACATATCAAGTAACTCTGTGTGCTCATCTCTCTAAGCTCTGTATTTGGTTTCATAAGTCTGTATCTATCCCTGTGCCAATACTGTGGCATCGTGATTTCTGTTACTATAGAAGTCTTGATACTTGATACTGTAAATTCTCTAACTTTATCTTTGCTATATTGGCTCTTTGAATTTCTCTATAATTACCAGAATCAGCTTTTCAAGGGAAATTATTGCAATGTTGATTGGAATCTCGTAACTTATTTGAGAATTGACATATTTATAAAATTGAAACTTCCTACCAAGACTAGTAAATCTTGGGACACCTGGGTGGCTTAGCCAGTTAAGCATCACATACTCTTGATGTCACATGAGGTCGTGATCTCACAGTTTGACAGATCAAGCCCCATGTTGGGCTGTGCGCTGACAGCATGAAGCTTCCTTAGGAGTCTCTTCCTCTTTCTGCCCTTCCCCCTCTTGCATGCAAACTCTCTTTCTCTCTCTCAAAACAAATAAATGTAAAAAAAAAAAGACAAGTAAATCTCTTCATGTATTTGAGTCTTCTTAGTTATTCTCAACATGTGTTGCATTTCTCTATACACACTTCACACAATGTTTTCAGTAGATTTCTTCTTGGGCATTGATTGATTCAACTGTAAATGACATTGCTTTCAACTCCATTTTCTAATCTCTCTTTTCTAGTCTGTAAAACTAGAATTTATTTTTTATCATAATCTTGAACTCAAGAGCCATGCTCAATTCACAAATTACTTCCAATAATCTTTTTTTTGCGATAATTTTAACTTTCTTACATACATAGCCATGTGCACGTAGAAAAATACATATATAAATAATGAGAGTTTTATTACTTACTCTCCACTCTTTACATATTTAAACTTGTCTCACTTTGTTACATAACTGAGATCTCCAGTACTATGTTGCCTAGAAGGTGACTAGTCTGTCTCTAACCTCAAAGTGACAGTTTTCAATATTTACTATTTAATATAAAGCTACTTGCATATTTTTGGGTGTACAAATATTGTAAAAGTAGCTATTTCTCTCTTAAATCATCCATGGTCATTGGACTTTATCATAAACTTATAGCATACAAATATTCATAGTATCATCTCAATGTTTTTAATGTATGTTTTTAAAATTTTGGTGTTGTTAATTTGTGTATCATGTTTGAATATAATGTATATTTTTACAGTTTTGAATATTGTTAACTTGTGTATTCTCATTTTATTGATCACTCATTGTAGAAATTTTATTATAATTTGCAAAGAAAAAAAGCTTTGGTATGCTTTAAGATTTCTATTGTACATTTGTTATATATCTTGTATTTTTCCTTCTTTCTATATTCATTGGATTTGATTTGTTACTCTTGTCCTATCTTCTTTCTAAACACAACTTCCCTTAACTCTTACAGGTGTTGATTTTTTGTTGTTGTTGTTGTGTTCTCTTTTGGTTCTTCCTTTGTTTATTTAGAAATGCATGATTTGATTTCCAAATATTTGTATGAGTTATAATTATCTTCATGTTCAGGATTTCTTGTTTGGGGGGTTAGTTAACAGTTGATCTGTGTTCTTTTCTCTAGTCTCACCCGAGGGGTATACTTGCTAGAATCCTTTTGCAATAATAAGTCAAGAAATTTATAGGAGCAAACTGGATCTGTAATAAATGCTATGCTTTGACTAAGCACACGTGCCTAATTGTTGAGACTGTTTATTGAGTAACCTGCAATCGGTGAGTTTGAGCTACTCTGAAAAATGGGAGAGAGCCATGTTTCCGAGAGCACACATATAACCAGTTATTAAAGCTAAAGAAGCCCCCAAAGAAGCTAGCTTCTCGGGACTGAAGTGGTTTCACACATACTCAGCTCAGTCTCTCATGCCATTCACATCCCAAGAGCTTACTGAAGTCATGGGGGTACTGTGTCTGAGACTCCTGTGTTTTGCCATTTTTGCTGTAGTGTGTGTCATGTATCTTAAAGCGAAATAAACTCGGTGGTGGACAAAGCCTATTGTGTCCACAGAGTTTGACTTACATTCAAACCCAAGACCAGTGAATCTTGTCAAGTTGAATGAGGAATTTTAAAGATCCCTTGAAAGATTCCTTGAAAGATTCCTTGCTTTACAACCCAATGGTGTATTGTATTCTTAATGTTGTCAGTGCTCCACGTGCACTTGAAAAAAATGTGGGCTGTGCAATTTGAGAATTCAGGGTTCTCTGCATGTCAATTAAGTCAACCTGGTTTATTATATATATCCTTGCAGAATATTTGTCTGGTTGATCTATCAGTATTTAAGGAATGTGTTTTAAAATCTTCCATATGATTGCAGGTATATCTATTTTCCCCTTATTTCTGTTGGTTTGCTTTGTTTTCTTTCATTTTTTGAGGCTATGTTATTAAATGCCTACAAATTTATAAGTGTTGAATTATTTCAGTAGACTGTCAATTTTATCTTTATGAAATATAGTTTTGAAAAATATATCTCAGAACTGCTTGATATGGTACTAATATAGCTATTCAAAGATTATTTTTAATATTTATTTATTTATTTATTTATTTATTTATTTATTTATTTATAAATGTTTACGTATCTTTGAGAGAGACAGAGACAGAGAGCAAGCAGGGAGGGGCAGAGAGAGGGAGACACCGAATCTGAAGCAGGCTCCAGCTTCTAAGCTGTCAGCCCAGAGCCTGACATGGGGCTTGAACTCATGAACTGTGAGAACGTGACCTGAGTCAAAGTCTGTTGCCTAACCAACTGAGCCACCCAGGCGCCCCTCTTTTTTTTAATTAATTTATTTATTTTGAGAGAGAGAGAGTGTGTGAGCAAGGGGCAGAGAGAGAGGAGAGAGAGATTCCCAAGCAGGCTCCATACTGTCAGCACAGAGCCCAATGCAGGGCTCAAACTCACAAACCATGAGATCATGACCTGAGCCATAATCAAGAATCAGAAGCTTAACCAACTCAACCACCCAGATGGACCCAGTTTCTTTCTGATGGTACTTGCATCACCATCTTTGTCTTTTTCTTGTTTTAAATTCCAACCTCTCTTGTGGTAGGAAGTATTTTTGGTTTTGTTTTAATCTGGGCTGGTAATTAGACTTAATTTGACTTCCTTTATTTCTATTGAAGGGCTAGCCATAGGTTTTATTATTGCTTCTTTAAAGACACTGTGTCTTGCTTTCAAAATTTTCTCTTCATCTTTGGCATTCAGCAATTTTGGTATGATGTACCTCAGTGTGGCTTTATTATAAATATTCTGTTTTGCATTAATAAATCTTTGAGAATCTGTGGTTGGATGTCTTTCAACAATTTTGAAAAAAAAATTTCTAGGGGTGCCTGGATGGCTCAGTCGTTTAAGTGTCTGACTCTTGATTTTGGCTCAGGTTGTGATCCCAGGGTCATGAGATCAAGGCCTGCATTGGGCTCTGCATTGAGTGTGGGATAGGCTTAAAATTCTCTCTCTCCCCCTCTTCCCCTCCCCTGTGCACATGAGCATGCACAGATGCTCGTTCTCTCTCTCTGTCTCTAAAAACACAAACAACAAAAATCCTTCTGAATAATTTTCAAATACTGTTGTCGTCTCATTCTGTTTCTCCTTTTCTTCGACTTTAACCTCATGGATAATAAAACTTTCCATTGTTTCATATGACTGCAGAAGATCTTCAGTGAATGTATTTATTTGTTTATTTATTTAATTTTTTCTTTCCTTCTTTCCATTCAGATATGTTTTTACTTGGCTAGATTTCAGCTCACTAATTGTTCTTTTATGATTTTTCATCATTAAATACATTTTAGGTATTATAGTTTTGATTCTCGTTTAATGTCTTACATAGTTTAATGTCTTACATAGTTTAATGTCTTACATAGTTTAATGATTCCAGTTTAATGTCTTGCATCTTACATAGATTGCAGTACTCTGGCAAAACCCTCCATTTTGTGTTGCATTATCTTGATCAGATTTTTTTTTTTTACATTTATTTTAAAGTTCATCACTAACTCCAACATATGTTGGCCTATCTGCCTCTATTGTCTCAATTTTTGTGTTGTTTTGAATCATTTCTTCCTATCTTTAGGCATGCCTGTAATTTGTTTTTTAAATTCTAGACCGAATATATGAAACATTGTAGAGTCTCTAGATACTGTATTTTTGTTTTGTTTTGTTTTTCCAGAGAAGATATTATTTTCTTCTGGAAGATCGCTTTAATTCAATCTGTAGTAAGATGATTCCAGTCTAAGTGTGGCATGGTCCACTTCTAGTGCATTTACTCTAAGAAGAAACCTTTCAGGAATCACAAATAAAATCCAGAGATGTTTGCCAGGGTATCTTGTCCTCAATGGGCCCTACATTTCCGTTGTTTTTCTCCCTGAAACTGATTCTATCAAAAGTTTTGCTTAGACTTTTTAACCCATTCCTTGCTATTTACTTGGATTTAAGAAGAAAGCACTGGGGAATATCAGGCTTCCCACAGTGTATCTCTCCCCATCTGGTATCTTGTCCCCTAGAGAGATGACTCCTTGAACATTGTGCTGATGCCTTCAGAGAGCTACATTTTTAAAATGTGTTACGTATGATTGGATAATGATAATAATATAAATGGCTTAATGATTGGATAACCCATACCTATGATTCTGTAATGGCAAGATATATAGCTTAATGACTAGATAATTCGTGGCTATGATTCTAATTATCATAACCAGATGCAGAGGTTTCAGAAGGATTGCTCCTAACTGTGCAATTCATGTTAACAAATTTTAAATGCTTTTCACTCTTTTACATCACTGTGTTGTTCTTACAAGAAGAAAGGAGAAGCGGGAAGGAAGTAGATATCTAAAGCTTGAAAGATGTTTATTTGAAGAACTTCTATTATATAGCAGGTGTTTCAAACACATAAAAATGCATAAGCCCAAGAATGAATCCACGTAACACACACACACTCACACACACAACTCCTGGAATACGGGAATTACAGATTTCCTTTCTATAAAGCTATTATATTGAGTGTGCTGAGTGAACTTTTCAGAAATGCCAAATAACGTTTCAAAAGACAAAATATTATTGGATTGTGGAGAAGAAAATAGACCTCTAGAGATCATTTAATTCTCATATTACTTAAGATTAAACCCATACACCAGGCAGAGAGCACCTAGGTGGGTAGTTTCACAGCTCTGGCTTGAAGCCATGCCTACGGACTCTTTGTCCTATTCTATTCTCATGGTTACCCTGTCCTTCCTGATAGCCACCACGATCAAGAAATAAATATAGCCTTAGTAATGAACACATATTTTACTATTTCAATGACAAGAATAAAAACGAAACACACACACACACACACACACGCTCCTAGCATTAGAATCCTGATAATTATCTCTTATATAGCATTGAGGTTTATTTCATCTTTACTCATGCGATTCACAGATTTATTATATCCATTGTTTATCTCAGGGCTTTAAATGAGGCCTTAAAAAACTATCACACATTTGAAAGACTGATGAGAATGTGGAATAAATAGGCCCAAACTGTGGCTGCACACCAGTGTTACAAAGAAGTGCATTTGCCTTACCAAACAGAGATCAGCTCGCTGCACAAGGCACAGGAGAGCATCCAGTCAAGTACTAATCGAGACATGTTTTCTGGCAGGCTCTCCTAGGTCATCTGTCAATGGTCACTGTCACATGCAAACATGTGTGTTTATCTGATTGCTTAGGCAGTTTGGGGACTTGGCACACTGCCTTTTGCACATCTCAGAAGAGTTAACCTTGCTGAAACCTCTGGGCAATTTTTCAAATGCAGATTTCATTCTCTTTGCTAACACTGATATTTCCAAATATCTCTCACTCACCTGTGACTGAACACTAGCCATCCTGACATACCCCATAGATGCCTACCTAAGGAATGAATCATGTGGTACGTATATTCAGATTTTACAAAGTCCTCAGGGGTTGTTCTAGATATACACGACAATTAATGTCATTATCAAACTAGCTCAGGACTTCATATCCAAAATAATAAATGCAGTATCTTGATGAATATCGGCTTACAGAGCAATAGAGAATGTGCTTCTTTGGAAACACAGGCCTTAAACACGGCAATTGTGTGTCTGAAATAGCTACCTTTCCACATGAGAATCAAATTATTATAGACAGGTAAGGAATTTGATTCTGTTTTTACCCACTAATTCAAAAAAAGAAACATTTATTTTGGCATGAAGTATATAAGATGCCATATACCAAGTCCTAGGATACAACTTTCAGCAAGAGAGATGTGGGTTCATGTAGGGTAGTTCAGAGTTTAGTGAAATAATATAAATACCACCAGATTGGCCGTCATGAGACCTGGACCCTTTTCTGGATATCACGCTAGTGAGCAGCATGTTGTGGATCACTGCTCTCATTCATTACGGGGCAGAAATCTGCATGGGGGTAAGAGGTGGGACTCATTTCTCACCAAAAAAATTGATAAGGATCAGTCTTTTTATTCTTAATACTTTTTATTTGAGAGAGAGAGAGAGAGAGAGAGCACGAGCTGGGGGAGAGTGGTAGAGGGAGAGAGAAACAGAATCTTAAAACATAATCTTAATCTTAATCTGCATTCTGCACAGAGCCTGATGTGGAGGTGATCCCACAACCCTGGCATCGTGACCTGAGCCGAAATCAAGAGCTGGATGTTCAACCGACTGAGACACCCAGGTGCCCATGGTCTTATTTTAATTCCCAGTTTCCCTTTTGACTAGCTGTATCATCTTGGGCATATTATCTTACCCTAATGTCATTACTGGGATCATGAGAATGATAATAGTAGTACTTATTTGGTGGATTATTGTGGGGATTAGATGGAATTGTATCTCTAAAACAACTAGACATTGCTTGGCACACCGGACATTTCTGGTAAAAGTTAACTATTGTTATATAATCAACACAGTTGGTACATTTCCCACACTTTACTTCAGCAAAAATTTCTTAAGACAATATTACTAGTGTATATAGTACAAGATACACTTCTTCATTTCTTGGAATGCTCACTATCAGGGCCTTAGGGCAAAAACTGTTAGCCCCTAACATAATGCCTTATATTGTGATAAAAACAAATAACGATATATGCATTGTGACATATGCACAAAGATATCTGAGAAATCAAGTTTATATGATAGACAGTAATGAATATATTATGAGAGATGTCAATTTGAGCTGGATGCGTGATTCAAATTCTGACAGATGGAATGATCTATGAGAA
The DNA here is from genome assembly GCF_027475565.1 of Acinonyx jubatus. Taxonomy (NCBI): domain Eukaryota; kingdom Metazoa; phylum Chordata; class Mammalia; order Carnivora; family Felidae; genus Acinonyx; species Acinonyx jubatus. The sequence continues at coordinate 127,456,862 of NC_069386.1, read as the reverse complement.
AGTTATTTAAAATATATTCTAATTCACTCCAAAATTTCACTCTCTTATATATACACAAATGCACACATGTACAGACCCACACACAGTCATACTCTGAACGTTGGATAACATACAGAATTTACATTCTCAACACCAGCTCATGTTTCCATGCGAGGCGGTGTAGATTAAAGGGAAACATATGGTTACAATTAGACTTGGGTTTGATTTCTGGCTCCTGTTATATGGCCTCCTATCCCCCTCCTCCTAATTAACCTGGAGAATCTGCTATATGCTCACTCGCACATTAGGTTTAAGTAATTGGTGCAAAATACTCATACAAATTCCTGTGCATTTATAAGACTGGATGGAAGGAAGGTAAGTTTCCAGGAGTATCATTCAACAGATCCAAATATCAGGCTTGCCTCAAGTCTCTCTTTGGAAAAGTCTTGCTTTGGAAAAGTCTCGCTTTGGAAAAATCTAAAATCTATTGAAACTTCCGTTCAAAAGTTCCATTCCGTTCCAAGCAGTAAAATAGGGGACAATTAATAATATCTTCATGTTGAATTGTTTGGAAGACTTATTCAATAATGTTCAGTAAATATATACTGGATGCCTCCAGGCACGATCCTAGATACTAGGATGGGAGAAGAAAAGAAGACCTTCAAAATCCCTCCCACTTTGAACTGACACTCCAGTGGTAATATATACAAAATGCAATCACAAACTGGTCAGTCTGAAATAATATTAGCTTCAATCCCATTCAGTATTATTGTCACTAGTATTTCAAGATAAATCCTGATGTTCTTTGTGAGAAGATTTCAGTTCTATAAAAAACGTTGGACAACTGGGTATTGAAAACACAAAGTGTGTGTGTGTGTGTGTGTGTGCAGAATACAAAGGGAAAGAACAAAAGACATACAGAAGAAAATACAATTGTGAAAACAGAAACAAAAACAAGACAAAATTACTTCAATTAGTTGAATTTCAGTTGGCATACATATTTTCCTTCTGGTTAATACAGGATTTCAGAAAAGATTATTTAAAAATTATTTTCTTTTGCAACAGTATTTTTTCCCTGAAGCCAGACTAGGGAATGTAAAAACATGAGTATAAGGAGCTACTATGTTTAAAATTAGTCTTAATATGCTTATTGGGCTGAAAGTTTGTACAATGAAAGAAATAAAGATTAGAATATACCTAATGAAATAGAAAATAAAAAAGGCAATAGAAAAGATAAGTGGGAGTAAGAGTTGGTTCTTTAAAAAATAAGCAAAATTGACAAACCTTTAGCTAGACTCACCAAGAAAGAGAAAGACAATCCAAATTAGGTAACAGTCAGAAATGAGAGAAGATATCACAACAGATACAACAGAAATGCAAACAGTTATAAAAGACTATTGTGAACAATTATATGCTAAATTAAGCAATGTAGAATAAGTGGATATATTTCTGGAAACACAGTCTACCAAGTTCAAATCATGATGAAATAAATAATCTGAACAGACCCATTACTTGTTAGGAGATTGAGTCAGTAATCAACAGCATCCCAACAACAAAAGTCCAGGACTGGGCGACTTCACTAGCATGTCCTTCCAAACAGTTAAAGATTTCTTCTCAATCTCTTCCAAATTAGAAAAGGAGAGAACTCTTCCAAATAAATTTTACAAGTCTACTACCGCCTGATACCAAAACCACATAAGGATTCTACAAGGAAAAACAAAAATTACAAGGCAATATTCCTGATGAGCATAGATGACAAAAGTCCTCAACAAAATCTTAGCAAACCAAATTCACAAGTACGTTAAAGTGATCACACACCATGATCAGTTGGGACTTAGTCCAGGGGTACACGGATGGTTCAACATCTGCAAATCAGTCAGGATTGTATCCCACATTAACAAAATGAAGGATAAAAATCATATGATCATCTCAAGAGATGCTGAAAAAGCATTTGAAAATATTCAACAGTCATTTATGATAAAAACCCTTAACAAAGAGGGTACAGAGGAAACATCTTCAGAATAAGATATGGCGAGCCTGTAGCTAACATAATCCATAACAGTGAAAAGCTGAAAGCTTTTTACTCTAAGATCAGAATGAGACAAGGATACCCATCCCACTCTTGCCACTTTTATTCAACATAGTATTGGAAATTCTAGACGGAGCGGTTTGTCAAGAAAAAGAAATAAAATGTATCCAAATTGGAAAAAAAGTAAAATTGTTACTATTTGCAGATGACATGATATTTATATATAGCAAATCCAAAAGACTCCATCAAAAAACCGTTAGGACTAATACACAAATTCAGTGAAGTTGCAGGACATAAAATAAATATGTAAAAATCTGTTTTGTTTCTAATCACTGCTATTGAACAATCAGAAAGAAAAATTAAGAGGCAATTCCTTTTACAATTGCATGAAAAAGAATAAGATATTAGGAATAAATTTAACCAAAAAGGTAAGAGACTACATGGTATTAATTTTAAAAATTGGAGAAGACACAAATAAATAGAAATATATACTTTACTTATGGGTTGGAAGAACTTATATCATTAAAATATCCATGCTCAAATGAACAGTTTCAACACAATCCTTATCAAAATTCCAATGGCATCTGTCAGAGAAATAGAACAAAAAAATCTTAAAATTTGTATGCAACCATCAAAGACCCCAAATAATCAAAAAAATCTTGAGGAAAAAGAACAAAGCTAGAAGCATTACACTCCCATATTTCAGACTATAACAAGAATAAAGTAAAATGGTATGGTATTGGCATAAAAACAGACATATGGAACAATGGAACAGAATACAGTGCCCAGAAATAAACTCACACATAACAATTAATTTACAAGAAGGGACCATGAATATACAATGGGGCAAGAAAAGTTTCTTCAATAAATGGTTTTGGGAAAACTGGACAGCCACATGCAAAAGAATGAAACTGGACTACTTTCTTGCACCATATACAAAAATTAATTTAAAATGGGTTAGACTTAACTATAAAGAATAAAACCATAAACCTCCTAAAAGAAAACATAGGTAGTAAGCCCCTTAACTTGGGTCTTGGCAATAGTTCTTTGAATCTGGTGCCAAAGACAAAAATAAGCAAGTGGGACTACATCAAAGTAAAAAGTTTCTGCACAGCAAAGGAAATGTTCAAGAAAATGTAAAAGCAACCTACTGAATGGGAGAGAATATTTGCAAATTATGTACGTGTTTAGGGGCCACTGCTCAAAATATAGAAAGAACTCATACAACTCAATAGCAAAAAATATAAACAATCCAATTAAAAAATTAACAATATAGGAGTAAACATTTTTCTAAAGAAGACATACAGATGGCCATCAGGTATATAAAAAGACGTTCATCATTAATCATCAGGGAAATATAAACCAGAACCACGATGACATATGGCCTCACAACAGTTAGAAGTGCTATTATCAAAAAAGACTAGAAATAACAAGTGTTGGTGAGGATGTGGAATAAAAGGGAACAAGTATGACCTAATGGTGAGAATGTAAATTGGTAGGAAAGTGTATGGAGGTTTCTCAAAAATTAAAAGTAAAGGGGCCTCTGTGTGGCTCAGTTGGTTAAGCATCTGACTCTTGATTACAGCTTAGCCATGGTTTGTGTGATCCAGCCCAGCATGGGGAGGACTGTGCAGAGCCTGCTAGGGATTCTCTCTCTCTCCCTGACTCTCTGCCCCCCCCCCCCACTCTCTCTCTCTCTCCTTCAAAATAAATAAATAAACTTAAAAAATAGTAGAAGTATCACATGATCTAGCAATTCCACACTTTTGAGTATTATTATGAAGAAAACCAAAACACTGAATAAAAAAATATATATACTAGGGAGGAGCCAAGATGGTGGAACAGCATGGAAGTTTTTTGTGTGTCTCGTGTCCATGAAATACAGCCAGACCAACACTAAACCATCCTACACACCTAGAAAACTGATTGGAGGATTAACACAACCATCTGCACAACCTGAACAACAGAATTTAGCAGAAAGAGAAAAAAATTCATTTTTATTTTCAATTTTTATTAAAAATATATTTTTAAATTTTTATTACTATATTTTTTGCTTTTATGTATATGTTTCCAATTCTATTTTACTTCCATCATTTTATTTTAGTCTACTACAGTGTATTCACTTTTTCAAATTTCAAATGATTTCCTTTTTTTTCTTTCTCTTTTTAAAATCTTTTTTCCCTTTTTCGTTTCTTTTCTTTTTTCTTGAATACAGAAAAATAAAAAAACATATTTATTTTTAATTTTTATTAAAAAATATTTTCTTTAATTTTTTTCTACTATATTCTTTACTTCTGGGTATATTTTTTCAAATCCTATTTTACCCCCATCATCTCATTTTAGTCTACTTCGGTGTATTTATTTTCTCAAATTCTCAAATTGTTTCCTTTTTTTCTTCCCCTACCCCTTTTTTTTCTCTAATCTGTCAAACCACTTTCAACACCCAGACCAAAACACACTAGGATCTAGCATCATCTATTCGATTTTGGTGTGTATGTGTTTTTATTTTTAATTTTAACATTTTTTTAATTTTAATTTTTTAACTTCAATTTTTCTACCTCATTAATTCCTTTTCTCCCTTCAAAATGACAAAACGAAGGAATTCACCCCAAAAGAAAGAGCATGAAGAAACGACAGCCAGGGATTTAACCAACACAGATACAAGCAAGATGTCTGGACCAGAATTTAAAATCATGATAATAAGAATACTAGCTGGAGTCAAAATAGTGTAGAATCCCTTTCTGCAGAGACAAAAGAAGTAAAAGCTAGTCAGGATGAAATTAAAAATACTATAACTGAGCTGCAATCATGGATAGATGCAGCGGTGGCAACGATGGATGAGGCAGAACAGAGAATCAGCGATACAGAGGACAAACTAATAGAGAATAATGAAGCAGAAAAAAATAGGGAGATGAAGGCAAAAGAGCACGATTTAAGAATTAGAGAAATCAGTGACTCATTAAAAAGGAGCAACATCAGAATCATAAGGGTCCCAAAAGAGGAAGAGAGAGAAATAGAGGTAGAGGGTTATGTGAGCAAATCATAGCACATAACTTTCCTCATGTGGGGAAAGACACAGACATCAAAATCCAGGAAGCACAGAGGACTTCCATTAGATTCAACAAAAACTGACTATCACCAAGACATATCATAGTCAAATTCACAAAATACTCAGGCAAGGAGAGAATCATGAAAGCAGCAAGGGAAAAAAAGTCCCTAACCTACAAGGGAAGACAGATCAGGTTTGCAGCAGACCTATCCACACAAACTTGGCAGGCCAGAAAGAAGTGGTGGGATATATTCAATGTGCTGAATCATAAAAATATGCAGCCAAGAATTCTTTATCCAGCAAGGCTGTCATTCAAAACAGAAGGTGAGATTAAAAGTTTCCCAGACAAACAAAAATTAAAGGAGCTTGTGACCACTAAACCAGCCCTGAAAGAAATTTTAAGGGGGAATCTCTGAGGCTAGAAAAGATGAATGAATATATATATATATATATATATATATATATATATATATATATATATATATATATATATATCTCAAAAGCAACAAAGATTAGAAAAGACCGGAGAACACCACCAGAAACTCCAACTCACAAGCATCATAATGGCAATAAATTCATATCTTTCTGTACTCACTCTAGACGTCAGCGGACTCAATGCTCCAATCAAAAGACATAGGGCAACAGAATGGATAAGAAAACAAGATCAATCTATATGCTGTTTACAAGAGACCCACTTTAGACATGAAGACACCTTTAGATTGAAAATAAGGGGATGGAGAACCATCTATCATGCTAATGGTCAACAAAAGATAGCCGGAGTAGCCATAGTTATATCAGACAATCTAGACTTTGAAATAAAGACTGTATCAAGTGATGAAGAAGGGCATTATATCATAATCAAGGGATCTATCTACCAAGAAGACCTAACAATTGTAAACATTTATGTGCCAAATGTGCAAGCACCCAAATATATAAATAAATTAATCACAAACATAAATAAACGCATCGGTAGTAATACCATAATAGTAGACTTCAACACCCCACTCACAGCAATGGACACATCATCTAATCAAAAAACCCAACAAGGAAACAATGGCTTTGAATGACACACTGGACCTGATGGGCTTAACAGATATATTCAGAACATTTCATCCTAAAGCAGCAGAATATACATTCTTCTCCAGTACACATGGAACATTCTCCAGAATAAACCATATACTGGGACACAAATCAGCCCTAAGTAAGTACAAAAAGATAGAGATCATACCGTGCATATTTGCAGACCACAGCACTATGAACCTCAAAATTAACCACAAGAAAAAAATTTGGAAAAGTAACAAATACTTGCAGACTGAAGAAGATCCTAGTAAAGAATGAATGGGCTAACCAAGCAGTTAAAGACGAAATTAAAAAGTATATGGAAGTCAATGAAAATGACAACACCACAACCCAAAACCTCTGGGATGCAGTAAAGGCAGTCATAAGAGGAAAGTATATAGCAATCCAGGCCTTCCTAAAGAAGGAAGAAAGATCTCAGATATACAACCTAACCTTACGCCTTAAGGAGCTGAAAAAAGAACAGCAAATAAAACCCCAAACCAGCAGAAGACAGGAAATAATAAAGATTAGAGCAGAAATTAATGCTATCGAAACCAAAATACAAAACAAAAAACAAAAAAACAAAATAAAACAAAACCAGTAGAACAGATCAATGAAACCAGAAGCTGGGTCTTTGAAAGAATTAACAAAATTGATAAACCACTAGCCAGTTTGATCAAAAATAAAAAGGAAAAGACCCAAATAAATAAAGTCAAGAATGAAAGAGGAGAGATCACAACCAACACAGCAGAAATAAAAACAATAATAAGAGAATATTATGAGCAATTATATGCCAATAAAATGGACAATCTGGAAGAAATGGACAAATTCCTAGAAACATACAAACTACCAAAACTGAAACAGGAAGAAATAGAAAATTTGAACAGACACATAACCAGTAAGGAAATCGAATTAGTAATAAAAAATCTGCCAAAAAACCAGAGTGTTGGGCCAGATGGCTTTCCAGGGGAATTCTACCAAACAGTTAAGGAAGAGTTAACACCTATTCCCTTGAAACTGTTCCAAAAAATAGAAATGGAAGGAAAACTTCCAAACTCTTTCTATGAAGCCAGCATTACCTTGATTCCAAAACCAGACAGAGACCCCACGAAAAAGGAGAGCTATAGACCAATTTCCCTGATGAACATGGATGCAAAACTCCTCAACAAGATACTAGCCAACCGGATCCAATAATACATTAAAAAAAGTATTCACCACAACCAAGTGGGATTTATACCTGGGATGTAGGGCTGGTTCAATATCCACAAAACAATTAACGTGATTCATCACATCAATAAAAAAAGGACAAGAACCATATGATCCTCTCAATAGATGCAGAGAAAGCATTTGACAAAATACAGCATTCTTTCTTGATAAAAACCCTCAAGAAAATAGGGATAGAAGGATCATACCTCGAGATCATAAAAGCCATAATGAACTACCCAATGCTAATATCATCCTCACTGGGGAAAAACTGATAGCTTTCCCCTAAGGTCAGGAATAAGACAGGGATGTCCACTCTCACCACTGTTATTCAACATAGTATTGGAAGTCTTAGCCTCTGCAATCAGACAACACAAAGAAATAAAAGGCATCCAAATCAGCCAGGAGGAGGTCAAACTTTCACTCTTCACAGATGACATGATAGTCTATATGGAAAACTCAAAAGATTGCACGAAAAAAGTTGCAAACTTTGCAGGATATAAAATCAAAACACAGAAGCAAAGTTGCAGGATATAAAATCAATGCATAGAAATACATTAAATTCCTATACACCAACAATGAAGCAACAGAAAGAGAAATCAAGGAATCGATCCCATTTACAGTTGCACCAAAAACCATAAAATACTTAGGAATAAATCTAACCAAAGAGGTGAAAAATCTATACACCTAAAACTATAGAAACCTTATGAAAGAAATTGAAGAAAACACAAAAAAAAATGGAAAAAGATTCCATACTCCTGGGTAGAAACAACAAATATTGTTAAAATGTGGATACTACCCAAAGCAGTCTACATTTTCAATGCAATCCCTATCACAGTAACACCAGCATTCTTCACAGAGGTTGAACAAATAATCCTAAGATTTGTATGGAACCAAAAAAGACCCCAAATAGCCAAAGTGATCTTGAGAAAAGAGAGAAAAAAAAAAGCAGGAGGCATCACAATCCCAGACTTCAAGCCAAACTACAAAGCTGTAATCATCAAGACAGTATGGTACTGGCACAAGAGCAGACACTCAGATCGATGGAACAGACTAGAGAACCCAGAAATGGACACACAAACATATGGCCAACTAATCTTTGACAAAGCAGGAACGAATATCCAATGGAATCAAAACAGTCTTTTCAGCAAGTGGTGCTGGGAAAATTGGACAGTGGACATGCAGAAGAATGAACCTGGACCACTTTCTTACACCATACACAAAAATAAACTCAAAGTGGATGAAAGACCTCAATGTAAGACAGGAAGCCATCAAAATCCTCAAGGAGAAAGCAGGCAAAATCCTCTTTGATCTTGGCTGCAGCAACTTTTTACTCAACACATCTCCAGAGGCAAGGGAAACAAAAGCAAAAATGTACTACTGGTACCTCATGAAAATAAAAAGCTTCTGCACAGTGAAGGAAACAATCAGCAAAACTAAAAGGCAACCGACAGAATGGGAGAAGATATTTGGAAATGACATATCAGATAAAGGGTTAGTATCCAAAATCTATAAAGAATTTATCAAACTCAACACCCAAAAAACAAATAATCCAGTGAAGATTGGGCAAAAGACATGAATAGACACTTCTCCAAAGAAGACATCCAGATGGCCAACCAACACATGAGAAAACACACCACATCACTCATCATCAGGGAAATACAAATCAAAATCATAATGAGATACCACCTCACACCTGTCAGAATGGCTAACATTAACAACTCAGGCAAGAACAAATCTTGGCGAGGATGCGGAGAAAGAGGATCTCTTTTGCATTGTTGGTGGGAATGCAAGCTGGTGCAGCCACTCTGAAAAACAGTATGGAGGTTCCTCAAAAAACTAAAAATAGAACTACCCTACGACCCAGCAATTGCACTACCAGGCATTTATCCACAGGATGCAGGCGTGCTGTTTCGAAGGGACACATGCACCCCCATGTTTATAGCAGCACTATCAACAATAGCCAAAGTATGGAAAGAGCCCAAATGTCCATCAATGGATGAATGGTTAAAGAAGATGTGGTATATATATACAATGGAGTATTACTCAGAAATCAAAAAGAGTGAAATCTTGTCATTTGCAAGTATGTGCATGGAACTGGAAGGTATTATGTGAAGTGAAATTAGTCAGAGAAAGACAAAAATCATATGACTTCAGTCATATGAGGACTTTAAGAGACAAAACCGATGAACATAAGGGAAGGGAAACAAAAATAATATAAAAAACAGGGAAGGGGACAAAACAGAAGAGACTCATAAATATGGAGAACAAATTGAGGGTTACTACAGGGGTTGTGGGAGGGGGGATGGGCTAAATGAATAAGGGGCACTAAGGAATCTACTCGTGACATCATTGTTGCAGTATATGCTAACTAATTTGGATGTAAATTAAGTATATTTTCATGTTCATTGCAACATTATTTATAACCAAGATTTGGAAACAACCCAAGTGTCTATCCCTGGTTAAATAGGTAGAGAAAATATGTTCTGTATATATAAATTGGAGTACTATTTAGTCACGAGAAGGAATGAACTCTTGCAATTTGTAACAATATGGATGGATCTTCAGGGCATTAGGCTAAGTGAAACAAGTCAGACAAATACTGTATAATCTCCTGTATATGTGGAGTCTAAATATATAAACTAAGCTTATAGATACAAAGAATAGATTGACAGTTTCCAGAGGTGGGGATGGTGGGTGACAGAAATGGGTAAACAGTTTTTTGTTTGTTTTTAGTATATATATATATTATATATTATATACATTATATATATATTATATATAATATATATATTATATGTATTATATATAATATATATATTATATGTATTATATATAATATATATATAATAAAAATAAGCTCAGTAGACGCTGAAGATGCATTTGATAAAATATCAATCCTTATATTTTTAAAAATTCAATATAGCAAGATATTTCCCAAACATGATATATTGAAGAAATTTTAAACTTAAAAGATTTGAAAGAAATCATAGAAGACAATGTATAAACAATGTCCAGTTTTCTTTTTTTTTTATTTTTTTAACATTTATTCATTTTTGAGAGAGAGAGAGAGACAGAGCATGAATGGGGGAGGGCAGAGAGAGAGGGAGACACAGAATTCAAAGAAGGCTCCAGTCTCTGACCTGTCAGCACAGACCCCAACACAGGGCTCAAACCCACCAACTCTGAAATTATGACCTGAGCCAAAGTCGGATGCTTAACCAACTGAGCCACCCAGGCGCCCCAACAATGTCCAGTTTTCAAAAAAGAACTCTCAAGTTAAAGGGAAGGATATAAGAAAATATATTCAAAAACAATAAAGAAAGGTTGATATCAAAGCTTTAAAAAAATGACCACTGGAAAAGAACCACAGTAAAGGGAGCAACAAGAAAAAATAAAACACTTTGCATCATCATCTAGTATAGTTTCATATGGATTAAAGAAGTGAATATGATTTAATGAAATCATATGAAACTGGAAGAAACTATGCAATTTTTCAAATCTCTATACTGTAGAATCTAGATAAAATTATTAATAAGCACAAAAAATATATATTTTTAATTTTTATTTATTGATTTTAACTAATCTGTACATCAAACGTGGGGCTTGAACTCGGAACCCCGAGATCAAGGTTCACATGCTCCTCTGGCTGAGCCAACCAGGTGCCCCATCACATAAAATATAATTAAAAAAAAATCCTAGATTTGATTTCAAAGGATCAGATTTGACTCCACAGTGATCAAGATTATCTACATGCCAAGAATAAATATAAAAAGAGTACAATCAGAAGAATGTATTTGCAGCACAGGTAGTGGAGGGTTAATACTTTTAATAAAGAAAAAGTAAGAAATAGCAATAAGAAAAGCACTGAGAATAATGAGAAAATGAAATTATACAATTTATAAAGGAAGAAAAATAATAGAAATACAATGCATGAAATTGATCAAATATTATAACAATCCAATAATTGTGAACTGAGTAACCCAAATTCAACACTCATACCTGCCAGAGTTGCAAAGTTTAGGAAATGATGGGACAAGCAAAAGAATAGCTTTTAAAAGTTCGTGTACCAAAGACTTATACTGTTCTTACCTTTTGACAAGGAATTTCATTTCTGGGACCCTGCTTCTGAAAGTAAATGAAATGGAGAAAAACTTTTCTTCCTGAAGATGTTTATTTCAACCTTATTTTTCAAAGCAAAACCTCAGAGACCACACGTTTCAAGGTGCCAAATAGACTATTATAATATTGTCTTGAAATTTCATTATGAATGTGTATATGCTGTCATGATGTTAAAAGTGAGCAGGAAAATTATGTGTGAATTATTACAGAAAATACAAGAAAGATCGTCTCACATAAAAATAAAAAAACGTGAGGGAAAACACTCTAACGTGTAAATACCATTAGTCTTTGGATTGACTGAATTGGGGTGTTGTTTTTAAATTTTCTTATTTCCAGATTTTCAAATTTTCAAATGTGTGTGTGTTCAAGGAAATAATCATAAAACATTAGTTTTGTGCCATATTCTTTTGTTTTTAAAGTTTACTTATTTATTTTTTTTGGGAGGGGCGGGGAGTAAAGAGAGAGAGGGAGAGAAAGAGAATCCCAAGCTGCTCTGCCTTGGCAGCACAGAGGCCAAGATGGGGCTTCAACACAAAAACTGTAAGATCATGACCTGAGCTGAAAACCAAGAGCCGGTCGCTTAACATTGAGCCACCCAGGTGACCCTGTGCCAGATTCTATACTTAAACCTAGTGATTCTATTTATGCAGATGGCAGTGGGTACCTCCAAGGGTCCTCATGCTAATTATGTCTGTGCATGCTGGGTTCACTTTAAAATTTTGTTAAGTCTTTGCCAGTTTTCTCATTTGTGGATTTCAGTATTACTCCTCAGGTACAGTGACGGCAGTGGCTGTATGGCAGAACTGCCCCACAACTAGAAATTTGAATAAAGAAACAATTTTTAGTCAATTTATTTAACCTATGAGGAGGTCTATACACATACACATTCTGAGCATAAAGATGATGATATCCACTTAAAAATAATTTGATGGTGACATTTACAGAAACATATAGCTCCCAAGCCATTCAAACAAAAGTGTTCTGTCAACTCACAGGGGATGTGACATGGTGGGAAGCTTTTTGTCAACCTAGCAATACCCTCGTAACAGTAATTATTGGAATTATTGGAACAGGAATTATTGGAATGTTCAGATCATTTCCCTAAAGGAATTTGATGGGTGCAAGATAGTGTTATTATCAAGATTCTCTATCATTTTTAAAATGATTATACAATTCACATTTCATACTGGTTCTCAAAAATAACTAGTTTAATGATAGAATAAATTATGTTTATGTAATTCTCTGATTCATGTTAATGATGTAATTTATAAATTATAAAATATATAATAGTAGTAATAAGAATAATGATTTAGAAAGTGCTGTTTGAATTTCTTTTCTTTTTTTTTTTTTAGAATTTCTTTTTTTGATGTTTATTTATTCTGAAAGAAAGAGAGAGAGACAGAGTTCGAGTGGGGAAGGGGTAGAGAGAGAGGGAGACATAGAATCTGAAGCAGGCTCCAGGCTCTGAGCTGTCAGCACAGAACCCATCACGGGGCTCGAAACCACGAACCGTGAGATCATGACCTGAGCTGAAGTCGGACACTTAACCGATGGAGTTACCCAGGCATCCAAAGTGTTAGTTTTTCTAATCCTCCAATAGCATCCACGAGTAGTAGACTAATAGAAGATAGGTAACTTGCCTAATGCCATAGAGCAGTTACTCCCTAGGCCACGTACTCAAATCCAGGGCATCCTTTTGGAAGTCCTGTGCTTTTGATGTCCATTCTATACTGTCTAAATAAGTCCTCGTTTGGTCATTTAGGTCATGTTAATAAACAAAATACTGAATGATTGATTCCAGAGAATCAACCGGCATTTGACTGAATATTTATTATGTCTTAGAAATAGTTTATGGCTTCTCACTCAAAACAGATTCAGCTGTCTTTGCAAAAAGAATCAGAGAATCATTAAGGGATATGTGTTTCTTCTAGGCCTTCTCTCTACCAACCCAAGCATAGCTGTGAACAAATGCAAGTATAAAAGATGATGAGGAGAGAATTCTTATGGCGTACCATTCCCCTTCATTAGTCTGCCAACAAATATAAATGCTGGTTCTCCAAGCCTGAGTAGCAGTTAACCCACAGAAGTACAAAGTACTAATGCAAGATTTTGACCTTGCTCACACTGCTGAAATTCTAATAGGTGATGACAATGCGCTGAGTCCTTTGATGACATAGATTGTTTACTTACGGTCCTTCCACCAATGGCTTAACAACATTGTACAGACTTGCATAAAGTGGTTTGCAGCCCTGTTGTCAAGGAATTAAAATACACTGTCCACCGTGTCCTAGAAAACTGTTAACACGTTGTTAGTAGTTTCCAAGCAAGGACATTGTTAAACATATTTCATATTAATGTAGTCTAGCTCAGTGGCAATTTTCTTCTAGTAAAGAAATATGGGGTTCCTGAAAGGTTTAAGCAAATAATACAGAGTGCACCTGAAACATTCACAAGTCATGCGTTGAACTTTCTCTCCTTGTATCTTAATAACCCGATAATACATTCTGTACCTAATTACACAGTATTTTTTTATGTTGACTTCCAGGGGTGTGTGTGTGTGTGTGTGTGTGTGTGTGTGTGTGTGTGTGTGTGTATTTACAAGTATTATTAAGAAACCGATAATGTAGAGAGATACAGCTATTTTATGTACATCTGGTTGGAAATTTTTAAGTGAAGTTAAAATGCAGAATGTGATTATGTGTTCATTCTACAGTGAGTTGTTAATCAGAAGAGGTTAATAAGATTCAATTAAGGATTAGATGCTGATGAGAAATTTAATAGTGTGTTCTTAGGAAAATATAAGAGTTTCTCTGTAACAGTAGTATAGAGATAAACAGTTATCAGGCCTCAGGCACTATGGAATAAACTAACCAGCTACCAGAGTTAAGAAGAAATTTCCTTGGCAATGCTATATTTCTCAATTAGGTGCATCATGGTGAGTTTATGGCTTTCTCCTAAAATATCCACCATTAGACTCAGTAGGAAGCGGGATGCCCGACTGGATAGACCATTGGCTAGTTCTGGTGTGTAAATTCCAGTTTGGAATTTACAGGTCTCTTGAAATTCTAAAATCCAACAAGATTTTCCCCAGGCTCTGGAAACTAAATCATCTCTGGGACCAAAGGAGATACATTTATGCTGCTGACAAGGAATGCATGTACTGGAGGAAAGGAGAGAAAATCTAAAAGGCCTAAATACTGAAGGGGTGTTCTCACTTCATTTATCAGTGATTTTAACCCACTATATTATTTTTTCCCTCTGGACAGTTGGTTTGTACTATTGTTAGTTTGGTTCATATCACATTTATTTTAAGGCTGATTTTTTTTAGGGGTCAACTATGTAAAATTAAATATTTACCCCAACTTCCAAAACTTCAGAAAGAATATATTCCTTCCAGTATGACTACCCAGTGAGTCACGACACTAATTTGTTATCACCAAACACGGGAAAATGGGTAATATTTGTTAGCGAAATGAGGCAATGATGGAAAACTGAAATGCTGACATTAAAATGTTCATATAAAAATCCAGTATTCTCCCATCAAGTAGCCATGACTTGGATGACTAAGACTGAAAATTCAAGTAAGAACTTGAATCCTGATTCAGTACAGATCTGACAATAACTGATATAGCCTCAAGAACATTGATAGAAAGAAAAAAATAGCACAATAGTAATGACAGGGTACAGGTGAAAATCAGGTATTTGAAAAGACAGCAAATATTCATGCAATAGACTATTTTTCTGTGTAGAAACAAAAGGGGGGTTTTAAATCTAAGTCATCAAAGGATGGGAACAGTTACCACCAACAACTCCTCTAGAGTTTGAATACCTCTGCAACACTCATTCATTCATTTTAGCATGCGCTCTGACTTACTCTGATACCTATTATTGAGCAACGCTTCTTTATAAGGAATTACCCACATGCACCAATATCCTGTTTCTCGTTGAAATATCCTTATTGTAATAACATCATTACTTATATTAAAGCAAACTCTATTCCCCATGATTCCCAGACATCTATTTCTTCTCTTCAGGCCCATGAACCACCTCTAATCCCTCTATGAGGTACATCCGCTAATTTTGAAGGTTTGCATTTTTCTAGTTGCTGGGATTTATTAAAAAAAATGAAAGAAGGAAGGAAAGAAAGAGAGGAGAGGGTAGGGAGGGAGAAAGAGAGAAAACAAAAGCACCTGAGTGAATGAGCTCTTGCTTCTGCTATGGCTTTTCAGTAGATCCCTCTGGTACCTTCTATTGAAAAAGCCTACCATTGTGCCAGTTGACAAGGGAGGAATCTTTGTAGAGTCCAATATCTTATCACAAACCTGGGAAAATAGGGTGAATATGAAGTGGAAAGACAATAATAACTTGACAACTGGCACAAATGGAAAATAAGAGTAACTGTTACAGTAGCAGGAAAGGATCAGTTCAGGCCAAGGCAAAGATTAAAGAGAGCATATAAAGGGATGGATGAAAGCAAGAGATATCTCATTGATAAAATATGTAAGACCAGGGTTGGCTTCACTGTATGGGACCAGTATATATTGAAAAGAATATGAGTTTTGGAACAAATGAGGTGAGATTGAACTCACATGTGATCTCAGCTCCATCATTTGCTCTCTGTGTAAATGGGCAAAGGCAACAATTTTTCTCCCAACCCCAGAGTCTTCTCTATAAAAGGTAGTAAATAATATTGTATTTCTAATTCTGAGGTGCCTAGCACAAAACCTAGTGCATAATATCTACTAAGTAAATGATATACATTAAGTATGTTAGTAGAAAAATTTGCTTCCCCCTTTAGACTTTATTTATGGTAAAGAACATCTATATCTTGTTTATTCCTTATCCTTCTTTATTACCCTGCTAAAAACCTATCTTTTACATCCTCTTCTGCCATCCTGTTCATGTTTACTATCACCATTAATCATAAAGGATCAAAATTATGTGGCAGAATCAATAAAAATTAAATATTAATTACTGCAGAAGCATTGATTGGTGCAGTCTTATGCTATCACAATCTACAAAACAGGAAGAATGTCTGTGCAATAATTTTCCACTTAATATGAAAGCTAATTACAAAAATTATGCTTTCTGAATAAATGTTTTACTACTTATCACAGATATACGTTGTAACCAAGAGACTCATTTTACCATTGCTCCAGCATTGCTACCATGCTTCAGAAAATAACATTAATTCTGTACAATAGAGAAAACACTTTCTAGAGAGAAATGGCTGATACTTACATTTCAATACTCCTCTTAGACTTACATTCTTTCCTTGGTCAATGGCATGCAGTGAGCACCCAACTCTCTGAATGACCACATCTTGTGGTTGGAGATAAGTACAGGGATGAGAGATACCCTAACTATTGATGACCAGGGAATTCCTAGAGGGTTCCATCAAAATAGCTCCCCAAAATGTCTTCCTGAAACCCCATGAGAGGATTAGTGATCCTTTTTTTTTTCCTTTGGCCACAATTCACTTTTACTAATCCAGGGAATTTTCTGGGCTTCAGCACGAATTTATTTCAAAGTGGATTAGTTATTATAATATAAAATCAGCCACATTTAAGCTTTGGTTTTTATCCTCCAAATTCAGGCAATTCAGATCTTCCCCTAATATGTTCCTTGATTCAGTAGACACAATTTCTGCTTTCTTTTGTCTTCCTTTGGAAGGACTTTGCACCTGTTTTATGCCACATTTTATTCTGCCTCTCACTGCAATTAGGTGATACTGTATTTCAGTGCCAAATTATAAACTTTGAAGACTTGTGCCCCTTCCTGTTCTCATATAGTTTAGTACTGTATTCTGTAAGTGCAGGGGAAGAGCAAGTGTGTGGTGAATTGAATTAATCTGAGACAAATTGCTTTCCATAGCAATGTACATGGCCTTCAATACAGAAGCTACCTTGAAGAAGTTAAGTTAAACAAACTATTTTAAAAGATCTTAACCCTGACCATAGTTACTCCTCCTGTGATGGCCAATTTTATGTGTCAGTGTGACAGCGACATAGATTGTCAGGCTATTTGGGTAAACTTCACACTTGTTGTGTCTGTGCATTTATGAAAGAAGTTGATATTTGAATCAGTAAACTGAGTATAAGCAGATTTCACTCTCCAGTGAGGGTGGGCATTGTCCATCCATTTGCTATAGACTGAATGTTTGTGCTCCCCGACCCCAATTAACATGTGGAAACCTGTTTACTGATATTTTGAGGTAGGCCTTTGAGATTTGTGCCCTATAGAGATCTCTGAGGGCTCCCTTGCCTTCTGCCACTTAAGAAAACAATTAAAAGCAGCCATTTATGAACTAGGGAAAAGGTTGTCATCACACACCAAATCTACTGGAATACTGACCTTGTATTTGACAACGGCCAGAATTCTGAGAAATAAATTTCTGTTGCTTATCAGCTACCAAGTCTATGGTATTTTATTAGAGACACCTAAATAGACTAAGACACCCTTGAAACACTGAATAGAACAAAAGGCAGAGTAAGGGAGAATGAGCTCTCTGTTGGACTGTCCTCCAGCTGGGACACTGGTTTCCTGCCTTCAGGCACAGGCTAGAACTATACCATCCCCTGTCCTGGGCCTCCAGCTTGCTGACTGCACATCTTGAGATTTCTCAGCCTTCATAACCACAGGAACCAATTGTATATATCCAATTGGTTCTATTTCTTTGGAGAACCCAAATGAATATGCCCCCATAACTGTTTCATCAATCAAAGAATGAGATGCACAGGCCACATAGCCCCAGAGTCTCTTGTCTCCATTGTCAGACTAAAGAGTCCAAGACAAGATGAAATGACTCAGTCGTGATGTTCATCTCATAAACTGACCCTAGAGAGAGCCATTCAACTGACACAAGTAACACAAATTTCTTTACATGGCTCTTGATGACACTCTGTCCTTCCTGTCATATTCAAACCAGATAAGCACTAGCACTCCGCAGGTGCCTGTTTCCCTCTCCCCTGTCCACCAGCTGTAGGTAACATTCCTCCTGAGGGACATTGATCACCCTAAGCAGAAATTCAATGCAACTTAAAAGTTGAGGGTCTGAAATAGTTTACTTGGATAAATCTATGGCATAACATCTTCGGAATATGTGTCCCTCCCTCTTTAAAGAGCATAAATAACTTCCTAGGTACTCATTGAATAATGAGAAAAGAAAAGTTACAACAGAAAACAAGGAAATGGCACTCTACCTTTGTGGGATCAGCAATGCCAAACACTAAGTCTTTTGGCTGACCAGGGTTAGAGAATAACACTTGCGTGTTGGTCTTATTGTATTAACGTTACCAAACAAAATCTAGGTAAATAAAGAAATAATCATACACGTCAATGGTAAATAAGAAAACATACACAATTATACTGCAAATCACTTGGTAAAGTATTTTTAATGATCATAACTAGTTACTTCAATTTTTCTTGTGTTTTACTTCATTATTTTCTGGGAAAAAAATTGCCTCTTATATGAGGAACGAAGCTACAGAAATACAATTGGATTTCCCATATGCCTCAGGGAGTATGTCCTTTATCTATCCTCCCACGATAAAATTAGAAAAAGAAGTTGATGAGTTTGAGCTGAGAGTAGCCTCATGAGTGACTAGAAGCCCAGTGAGGAGGGACAAAGAAGCATTAGCTTTATTGGAAAAGTGACAAGTATTTTCAAGGCAGAGGACTTTTGCCTTAGGGCTCCATCATACTAATCCGTAAACCCAGACTATACATTGACTTAGCATTTCCGAAAAGTACAAGCCATGCCAGTATGGCATGTTGAAATAGAATCAAAGGGGACACAGATTCAGATTCACCACTATTTGCTGCATATGTTTCTAATATGCTCTAGAGTGACACTAGTTCAACACAAACATCACATATATGCCTGTAACTAAGGAAAAACAGACTTTTTATGAAGAGCTAAAAGATCATCAATATGTCTTTATTTTCTCTTGCCAAAACCACACAGTTTGTGTAAGTACCAAGGGAAAGAATAGAGCGCAAGGTGTCATGAAAATTTTCGAATTATAATCATGAATTATCCCTCTGATTGTTGGTGCTCTGGCTGTGGTTTTCTCTACACAGCACCATAATGAAGTAGAATGCCATTATTGCCAAGTTTCTTGATCAATAAAACATAACAAACTAAGGTAATTCACATTCTGTAAAAAAAAAAAAAAAAAAAAAAAAAAAAAAAAAAGGAGGTCTTTCAAGCCCCCAACATTGTTTATTTCACTGTGAATTTGGACTTTTTGTAATGTCAGGATAACTAGTTCATTTCCCAAACTCTTTTTCATTTTCAACTTTTTAGCACCATGAGGCAATTTTCACTCTTTGACCTACATCCAACAATGATAACCCACTCAAAACCATTCTCCTCTCAAGGCAAAATGGACTTGGCTATTAAAAAAATTATGGATATTAACCTACATTACAAATTGCCTTTTATACTTCAATGCTCTTTAATTGACTTGTTTTTTGTGTTTCTTTTTTTTTTTGTTGTTGTTGTGGTTTTTTTGCTAAACAAATATGAATCCCACATAAAGGGATTTGATTTGATCCACAATTCAATTCAGTGGGTGTTATGTACTGATGCATGTTCGCTTACAGTGTGTACTGGCAAACATAAATGATGAGAGAGAAAAAAAGAATTTTCAAGCTGAAGATAAAAAGGATTTTCTTTCCAAGTTGATTACCTTATTCCTCCTTTCTTTGGAGTCATTTCCAGTCATTGCTGGGTGGGGTGATTAAAAAAATTGATTATTTAAATAGGGCTCTATCTTTAGAGGTTGCATTTAGGGCAAGATGAATATTGGATATCTTGGTAATGGAAGCTCTCCCCAAGGGCATTAGAGTTTTCTTTCAGAGCGGGATAAGTGCAGTGATAAATACTCTGAGTAACTATTGTCCACTGTGATATCAAAAAATGTGAACAACTTGATGCGGAAAGACGATAATTCGCATTTGCCACAAACTAATGCAGTTTCAGCCTTCTTCCCAGGTCCAGGTGCGTCAAATACTGCTAGAAGAGTATCACTATGGATCCAAATTGCCCCTTTCTTCTTTTACTTCCTTCATGGATTGTTATCTGGGAGAGGATCTCATGCATGTATAAAGAGAATACCTTATCAGAAATGGGAAACTGTTCAGAGAATCCAGAGGCTCAACTGTTCCCACATGTGCTCAGATTCTGAGTCATTCTGGTTCTCAGGAAATGGGCAAATCTCCTTTTCACAGCAATTTTCAGAGCCATTTGGGAGTGTCAGGGAGGCTAAAACTGCTACGAACATGCGCAGAGTAGACATGTGAACTTTCAATGGGAATAAAGGATGGATAAAGATAAAGATAAAAAGAAAGAACTAATCTGTATTGTACATGTCATTTATCCTCTTTCTTGGGTTGGCAGATAATTTTCTTCCAAGTACAAGGGAAATAATATATTGAAACATTGTCAAGCATATTTATTAACATATTTATATGCAATCTGAGTCATTCACAACGATTTTCCTTTTCCCAGGCACAGGCAAATGTAGATAATCAATGTTACCAGTGACTACAAATAGTGTTCCTAAAAGACTGTCTTCCCTTTTCAACAGACAGATTGTCAAACTACCAAACAGGAATGTTCAATGTTCCAGAAATAGTGCTTACTTGACTAATTGCAGATTAACACTTTCTAGGCATCAGTGATATTAGAAAGCTTCAAGCTCTAGTAATTTCTTTCCCTTAAAGACAAAGCAGTACAATAGCCCAGGGCCTATCAGAGAAGTCACCTGTGTGCATAAAACTTAACAGCTACTTTTTCTTTCTTCATGAAAACCCAGGATTCTTAGTATTAAGCAGATGTTTGGGGAATAAAGAGCATAATTATTGTTTCTTTAAAAGAAAACAGAAGGAAATTTGAGCAGTAAGAATATATACACAGAGAGAGATAATAAAATACTTCAAGGAGAATTAGAAGGGTGATGGTTTATAAAAGTACACAAATATTAAGAATCTAGTAATTCATAAATAATGAAGGCAATGTGGGGATCCTGACTAGAGCACAGAGCAGAGCATTTAAAAGCTTCTGCTCTTCTTCTCAGATTGAATACTCCTCTTCTCAGAAACCACCACGCAGTTCTGGGACTTTTCCCCATACTGTGAGACTCTCATCATTCCTTATTTATAGAGAGCTAAGTTGTAGGATTTGAGATGCCTCTGCATCCGAGAGCTAAAACTTCTGGGGATTACTGATCAATTCCAATAGTTCTAATACTTTTTGAAACCACCTTCCCAGCATTAGTTTGATACAAAACTCCAAGGGGTTCTTTTGTGAGAAGGATAGAGCTTGAAAGACGGGGAGTTTAGTTTTCCACCTGTGGGAAAATTCTGTAATGCAAGGTGATGTCTGAGCTGAGAAAAGCTGAGGAAAAAATATAAACTATCAGAAATTTATTTTTTTACCTTTTTAATTTCAATTTCGGGTAATATCCAGTGCTTTATTAGTTTCAGACGTATGATATAGTGATTCAACAATTCCATACATCATCACCTGGTGTTCATCACGACAAGTGCACTCTTTAATCTCTATCACTTATTTCATCCATCCCTCCATCCCCCTCCTTTCTGGTAACCATAATTTTGCTCATCAGAGATTTATTTTTATGGTGCAGAATTCCTTAGTGCTGAAGAGCCTGAGTGTTACGATCAGACAGCCTGGGCTTCAGGTCATGGCTCTGCCATTTATTATCCCTGTGACCTCAAGCAAGTTATATACTGTCTCAGATTTCTCTTCTATTAAAATGGAAATAATAATTCATGAGGGGTTTTGTAAAGGTTATGTAAAGTGATTAGGACCCTGTCATATGTTAAATGCCCAACAGTGGTGATTATAACAGTAATTACTTTTATAATAACATTAATAATTACCAATATTTTCAAGAACTTTAAGGAATTCTGTGGATGTTCGACACATGTACTGGCCCAGAATGACGCCTGGGACAGTACTTAAAAGAACATTTGACTTGGAAATTACTATCTCCCGATTCTGAAAAAGTTTTTCTCCTTACCATCTATTTCCTGACCGTGCTGAGCAGATACTTGATGACTGCCGAAGATGCTGTTTCTTGAATAATAGAAAAACCTGAAGACTGATAATGAACTTACTTAGTTTACCCAGTTTCCTTCTGAATTTTCCTTTCTCCTGGACTCAGGGCCCTGATTTCCTTAGGGCACATGCCTAATTGTAAATGAATCCCCAACCTCTATTGAGCAGCATAATCACAACCCAATAATTGGAAATGAACTCAATCACAAGTAGGACTTGTTGAGTTCCTGTTGGGTCCCAGACACTTATCCTAGGTGGTGATGATGCACCAAAAGCAAAAAATAAGCCTTCCCTCCCTTAGGTACCTTACAAAGAATAATTGCGATTTTCATAGGGAGCTTCTTTATCTTTATCAACTAAGAGCAAATATGTTCAGAATATGAAGATTTCTAATTCATTTCTCATTATTTCCTCTCTGGCATGACATGTGTTCACTTTCAGTATATCTCTAATGATCATCTTTCTGATGCTTCCTCAAGGATGAAGTTAACAGATAGAACTGAGTGCTGAGAGAGACAAGAACCAAGAAAGGAAAAAAAAAACTATACAGAATAACAAATCACAATCACAATTTTCACCTAATCCAACACCTAACTGAAAAGGTGTACTCTCTATCACATGGATGATTGAATTTTGCACAGAATTAAATTATGAGGAGTAAGAGAGAAGATAAAGAATCAGAACATATAAATCCTTCTCTCAAGAAACTTGGAGGAAGTGTTTTGGAATCAATAATGGAAAAAAAAACACATGAGCACATTCAAAAGAATAAAGTTTTTGTGAAATAATAAAAGGAAATGGATCTATGTCAAGTATGTGTCTGTTTATGTTACCTGTTTGATAACTTTCTCTCCATCAAAAAAGTTAATGTCCTTAAAGTCAGGCCCTCCAACTATCACAACGTTCTTAACATCAATTTAGTTCGATCAAAGAGTTACGTCAAAACATTGTTGGAAAGTTAGCAACCAGAGAATAACAATAGAATAAATATAATTTTGGGGAAAACACTACATATGCTAATATAATGTATTTGGTAGATTGAAGGAAAGTTGATATGTAGAAAAAGTTAGATGTGATGAATAGGCAACAATCACTGAGAAAGATTGAAGTGCTCCTGTAATAGAATCAGAAATAATAAAGTAACTGGTAATAAGCTTAAGAAGAAATATATAGTCTGTATATTAAGAAATATGTATAATGCTATTAAAAGACACAAAAACCTGCACAAATGCTAAGATAAACCACGGTGTGTAGAGAATGGTTCACACAATACAGTTTCCCTATTAAATCTTATATAAATGAATCCAAAGAAATATACCAACAAAATTTCTTTTTGTAAAATAACAAGCTTCCTCTACCCATTATACAAATACATGAGTAAATAAGAAAGAAGAGATGGGCAAATTCTGAACTTGAAGAATATTGAGAGAAAAACTTAATTCACAGTCATGGAAATGTCCTTGAAAGCAGAAATGATTCAAATGAAATGTCATCATTTGAAAAATTAGCAAACAGAACAATGGCACAAAACAAGACGTCCAAGAAATGTATCAAAGCACACATGGGAATTCAGTATGTGATAGTGATGAGATTTCAAATCAGTGACAGAGCAGATGGATGATTCAAAATGGTTTTGGGAAAAGTAGTAACCATCAGCAGTAACGATTGAATTTCTAGATCATATCTCACACCAAAATTATTTCCAGAAAGAAAAAAAAAGCCAGCATAATGGATGAGAATAATATGTAGAAAAATTTAACACTTTTGAGTGAGGAAGCTGTTGACATATACAAAAGATAGTAATCCAGATTCCATAAATGAAAAGACTTATACATTCAACTCTATCAAAATAGAAAAAAAATTCTGCAAAGCATAAATATTACATAAACAATATTAAAAACTGAAATTTGCAGCTCATATCACAATGCTTTGATACATGGAGAGTCCACTGATATCAAGAATAAAATGGTCTAAAATTAAAGAGAAAAATGGGCAACAAATGTGAACTGACACATCAGAGAAAAGGTTAAGCAATGGATTTTAAAAATATGAAAAGCTACTCATCCTTCTTCATAAAAAGACAGATGCAAACATAAGCTATAATGACATGTAATTTTCAGCTATCAAATTATCAAAACTTAAAAAGACTGTAAGCCCAGTATTGACAATGGTTTTGGAATGACTAGTCTCACTCAATGCTGGTGGAATGCCATATAATTCAAGCATTATTTTCTATATCAAAAAAAAAAAGGAAATATCTAAAATACCCATCAATGTATGGATAGATATATGTGTATATCTGTGATGGTACATCCATTCAATGCAACATTCAATGTTGGAATAACATAACGGTACACTTCCACATGTATTGATTGGATAGGCTCCTCAATTCTTACTGATCAGTGCTAAAAATCAAGGGCAGTAGAATGTGTATTATATATTTAGAAGATTATATAAGAAACTGAAAACAACAGGTGCCTCAGGGAAGTGAAACCCAATAGCTAATTCAGGAGTGAAAATGAGACATTTTCTAACTTGCAACTTTTTAATTCTATACCATTTGAATGTATTGCCTGCCAACAGTATTTTTAAAAATATTAATCTGAGCAAAAATAAAACTATCAAAACATGTTTAGTAACATATATAGATTGATTAAATATGTAAATCTTCAGTCTCTCCCAGAACCTCCATTAAAAATGAATGATTTGTTTTCAGAAGCATAAACCCACATACATACATAGAATGAATGAGAGAGGATAATTTGGTCATTGGGAGATATCAATAAAATGTTGCAAACTGGAGAACAGATAAAGAAATGGTTAGAAAATAATTCAAAGCTGAAATTCAAGCCTCTACAAGATAGAGGTAAACTTAAAATCTACACCCAAAACTCTGAAATGGATCAAAATTTGTAGATCTATAAACAAGGACATATGGGTGTCCTTCAATAAGAAATGCCACATTTTTCACTCTTATCTTCCTACCAATTGACATGACAGATTCATCCATATCTATCTTTTAGTTTTTTGAGACCACTCTCTTAGAAATGAAATCTGTCCAAGGATTATGAGGTGCTTATGGAAAGCTTCTAAAATGAAAGAAAACAAAGCAAGCTACAAAATAAGGGAACTTTAAAAAAAAAGAGAGAGAGCGAGAGACAATGCCTGGAGCAGCAAAAATATATGAAAATACTATAATTAATATTCAGAAAGAAATAAAAATATCTCATCAACTGAAGAACACAATGTTTTTTGAAAAAGCATTAGTATAATAAGAATAAGCTGTTAGAAATTAAAAATAGGACAGCAAAAATTTTTAAAAAGACAATAGACATTGGGAAAATAAGTTTAAAAAGCTTTGTGAAAAATGATATAGGAGATACAAAAGGAGATATGAATTTGGAGACAAAGACATGCAAATTAGAGAATAAGCCCAGAATAGTGATTAAGAAGGGCACTAGAAAAGTTTGGAAAATTGAGAGGAAAAATTCCACCTCCAACAAACACATAAATAGAATTTTCCATATTTGCAAGGTCATAAAGATGCAAACAGAAAGGACCTACAGTAAGCTCAGTAAAATAAATAAAAAGTGACCTATGTCAGGTTCCACCGCTAGAGATCTTAGAAAAGTGAGGGTAACAGCTTCTAAACGTTTGCAGAAAAAAACCATATTTTCAGCTCAGAAAACATCAACACCAGAAGTTGGATCACTTTGAAGCACTGCTTTCAAAATTCTGAGGGAAAATGATCTGTATTCCATAATAGCATACCCAGTAAAAAGCAACAACCAAATGTGAGCCGAGATTTAAAATAATCCCAGGCAGTGTCTCCAAAAAGTTTTCCTGAACGTCTATCCTGCTGATAGAGCTTTGCCAACCAGGCACTGCTCATCTCTGGGTGTCACCATCCACACAGACTTCGGGGTGTATGGAACTTCTGGATTTCTCTATCAAGGTGATTCTGTTTACATTCATCCTTTGTGATGAAGTTACTGGAGAACAGGCTCAACAAAATAAGGCATTCATCCAAGAAAGAGAAAAAAGAACGAGGATCTAGGAAAAATGAGTCCCACCTGGCAGAGAGCAAAAAGAATTTCTGGGATTGTGATTAAGGGGACTTCAAAGTCTGGAATACCTGTTGTCCTTGAGAAGAAGACAAGTTCAATTTCAGCAGGGAGATAGAAGTCAAAGTTGCTTTTTTTTTCTACAAGGAAAAATATTCAATTTGTTGATTTCCAAATGTATTTTATCATTTTGTGACAAGTTTTACAAGTACAGAGGAGAATTTGGTATTACATTAGCAATGGGGACATTGAAGATGAAGAAAATGAATAATGGAAGCAATTATTAACTTGGGAGAAAATAAAAAAGATCACAAGTGAAAAAGTACACATTGTGTAGTTTTACTTTGAAGAATATTTATGGCATAATCATAATTTAATGCTGGATATTAATTAAACACAAAGTAATATATGAAGAAAAAGAGTAGAGGGGAAGTATGGTTAAAGTCATAATGTATGTGTAAATGCTAAGTCCTTCACACCCACAGTAGGAAATCAAGAGGAAAATATCCAAAATTGAATATGAAAATGTATTATTTATAAGCATGTTGTTTGAAAACATGAAAGTAAATATCCAGGAAAGAGCTAAAAGACTTGAAAGCGATTGGCTTTGAGAAGTGGAAACCACGGTTCAGGTCATGATCTCAAGGTTCCTGACACGCAGTGCCTGCTTGTAATTCTCTCTCTCTCAAAATAAACAAACAAAATTAAAAAAAAAAATGGAAACCAGTACTGAGGAGGAGTGAAAAAAGTTTTTGTACATATATTGTTTTGATGCAAATAAAATTTCAATTAAACAAATGGCAAAATGTGTATCGTCAGTATCTCGTTTTTCTCACGCAGCAAGTGCAGTCATTTTGTTGTCTTAGTTTTCTGCGCAAGTTTTAATAACCTTTTAAATGGAAGGGTCAAACATTGTAGACACAAGCTACCACTTACAGCACAAAGAAGAGCTTAATGGTGGCACATGACTTGATTGTGAGTGTGGCATTTTAACTTTACAGCCGGCCTAGTGTTTACCTCCAGAGCAACTGTCAACACGGTATCATCACAGAAAACAGTTTAAAATCATTTCCTCCAATACACCCAGGGCCCCTTGCCTCATCTACATGTCCATTGCCTTCTGTCTCGGTTAACTTTGGTTTCACTAACAAAACCTCCACAAAACTTAGTGGTTTAAAACCCAAATAAATTTGTTTGCCCGTGAGTCTGGTCCCAGCTGGGCTATTCTTCTGCTCCTCTTGCCTGGGGTCACTCACATGACCGCTGGCATCCGGCAGCTCATCTGGGACTCTGAGGACCAAGTTGGCCGTCATAGTCCCGAGGGGTGTCACTGTCTTTCTGCAGGACCCCTTTTGTAGCCTGGTCTCTTATCCTCGAGATGGCTGGCCTGGGATTCGGCACGTGGTAGCTTCAGTTTTTCAAGAGGATTAGGACGAAAGCTGTCAAGGCTTTTTGAGGGTTAGACTCAGAGCCACCACAATATCACTTCGCCACATTCTGTTCATCAAAGCAAGGTTCAAGGCCAGCCCAGATTCAAGGGCATGAAAAATAGTCTCCATGGGTTTTTTGTGGTTGTCTCTCCTGGTCTGAGCCGAAATCGAGTCGAGTCAGAGGCTCAACTGACTGAGCCACCCAGGTGCCGCGGTATCCATGTTTTGAGGGGAGAAGTGGAAACTATTTTGTGGTCACATTTAATCCACGACATATCCCAGAACTGACTCCAATCTTAATCAGTTTGCAAGTAAGAGAATTTAAAGTGAGACCTTGTTGATTCGTATTTGGAAGTCTGCACACCTCCTAGTTCACACTCTCATCTGTTGGTATCTCGTGGCCTCTCTCCACCCCCGTATATTCACCCCTGCCTTAGGGCACGTTATCCTTTATAAGGTTTTATATCTGTTTTCCTCCCAATAGGGCAAGTTTGCTTTGAAGGAGAATTCATGTAACGTTCGCTCTCCCATCTTGCAAGTCATTTTGCTAGGCAGAACGTACAAAAAATAATGGGGGCAGGTGGGTGGAGGTAATTTTCAAAAAAAAAAATCCCTTAACACCATTAAAATAAATGAAAATGGAGTAAGAGAATAACATAGCAACAGTATTAGGAGATTGAGTTTGAAGTTTTCTAAATAAGATGCTTGAGGATTTGTGATAAAAATAGTGATTTAAAAATCAGGCAAGGAAAACAAAGAAAATAACAAAATGTCAACTGTCAGCTAATTATAGACCAGAAAATCGGTTTGGTGTTTACAACTATTAAATGGGGGAAAATCCAGCTACTTTTTGGCTTTTAATTATTATAAAGTCATCATTTTTATTGGTTTTTATTTGTCTTTGTGGCAACTGGAAACCAGCTGGCATTTGGCAGGGAAAAAAAAAACCGTAACCCCATAGAACTTTCAGCAAAAAGAGATACAAATTGCTGCATTTTATTAAACTATTGTGTAAAAATGTATTATTATTCTCATTAAGTAGTTCTGACCATAAATGTTAGGGAAACTCACGATAGTAAAGGGCCGATGAATCATAGACTGAGGTCCAGAGTATAAAATTAAAGGATATTAAAGAATAGCAAATTTAAGCCGAAGGTTTTATTGGATAATGTGGGAGCAGGAAATGGAATTGAAAGGAGCCCTTTACTAAGAGCTAAAATATTGAATTATTTAGAGTAGTGCACAGGGACATAGCTGGGACCGATGGAATGAAACAAGGAAAATGAAAATTTTGTCTATCAGAGAAATGTCACTAACATTGGAGATATAATGAAACTGTCTCCCGGGAGACCTGCTTCGTCTAACATAGAACTTTTCAATCTTAAAGGCCAAAATCTCATCTGACCCTGTAGCATCCCAGCCTCCTGTACCTATGCATCACCATGGCAGAATGAATTATGTTTCCAAGCCGTAAAGACACTAGTGCTTAATGAGTTATTTTGTCTGTCACAAATGAATTATTCCAACAACCCACGTGATCACAATACCCATAGCCATCACCAGCAATAATGAAGAACAATCCCACTGAAATTATTACCAAGGTTATTGGTAGACCCTCTGACTTACCATATGAGCATGTGTGAGGGGGAATCTCTTCTGAGTTTATTGTCATCCTATAAATCCTCTTCTAGGAAAAAAGTAGTTTCTGTCTTTCAAAGTGTATCCGTCTCTCTACCCACAAAATGGGTCAATGACGATGTCAGTTCCATACCTACAGAAGAAAAACAAACACACACAAAGAAAATCACAAGACGTTGAGTACCTTTGTGACATTTATGAAGTTATATAAGTTTCTCTACAAAAGAGAGAAAACACAGGCCCACAATTCCTAACTAGAAATCCCTGGGGCCAGATTGGTTTAGGAATTCAGAATGTTCAAGTTTGGAAAGGTAATACAGTACATCTACCTGAAACCTCTCCAAGAGGCCAATAATCAGAATGTGAAACATTTGACTGCTCATATACTAAGTGGGAATGGCCGCAGGTTTTACAACCAGATTGATTCACATGAGGTCAGGTTTTGCCACGAAAGAGTTTATAAAAAAAACACCCAACAACACTTGTTTTCCCGGCTTTGGGAGTTAAGAACCACAGGTTTGAGGTTGTATACCCACACCTGCTATGTTTAGTATATAAACAAATCTGAATACCAAGAGAAAATGAATGTTCTCATGTCTCTGGACGTAGTACTTGTAATTGCATTTGCATACACAACTTAATGAAGTAGCTTCCATTTTTCAGTTAGACCAAAAATAATCATATTTTAACAAAGAAAAACAAACGATGACAAAGTGAAGAAATGGATATGATAAAATATGATCAATATGTAAAGTACGATCTTACAATATTTCAATGTGCCATATAAGAAGCAAAACTAAGATACATTTTAAAGTTGAAGTCCCATGAATAAGTCACATATGTCATTTGAAAAGTTCATGCTTAATTTTTAATTTTCTTGACTACTTTTGTTTGCTTCATTACATGTGATCAACAAATATATATATTTTTTTAATTTTCATTTTTCAGACATGGAGACGGCTGCCTGACCTTATGGGACAGTTCTAAAAGGAGCGTGGAGTTAAGATAAGAGCTCATCCACAAAAATAAGTTGAAGCTAATATTGTAATTGCAAGCAAGGTATTTGCTAATGACCTTTCCACAGGGCTTAGCCACAAAAACAAAATGGCAGGCACAAGTATTCAGAGAATGTGTCCTTTTTTATTGTGCAAAGACATTAACTCTTTAATGAAATTCTGATTATATTAAAACTCAGTTAATAAATGTAAGATGTAAAAAAGAATCTTATTGTAAACAAAAGATGCACACTCCCATATTACCAAGGAAATACCCTTTTTTTCTAGAAATGTATATTTCTCATTCTTCCCCAGATTATACATTAGAGCTAAGTATAATCATTAGATTCTTGGAAACCAAAGCTGATCTCAACAGGGCTAGTAATCAGATATACAGCAAATTTTGTAGATTGATGCTTTTGGGGACAGGACTTAACAAGTTTTATTTTGTCTTACATTGTCTTGAAAGCGTTAAATACACTGTCTTGCTAGTCTTATTAAGCCATTATGAAGAAGGAAATTTTCTATTTTTTTTTACTCCCACCAAGTTTGATTATCAGAAACTTTTGAAATGATTCTGCTAGTACAAATATGTAAATCCCAAAAAAGGCCTAAGTTCTAGAAGTCTTAAGGTTTTATGGAGCTGTGAGGTCTAGCCAAAGAAAGCAGATCTTTCTGTAGGTAAGTGTGCTGTGAAGAGTCTAGGTTTGACTTTCAAGATTTATTTCTTTGAGATGCCAGGGTGACTCAGCCCTTAGGCATCTGACTTTGGCTCAGGTCAGGATCTCATGGCTCATGAGTTAGAGTCCCACATTGGGTGAGCTCAAGCCTCACTTCGGGTAAAACCAAGAGCCTCGCTTCTCTCTGTCTCTTTCTCTCTCTCTCACCCTCTGCCCTTCCTTGGATTCTCTCTCTCACTCTGCCCCTCGCTGACTTTCTCCCTCTCTCTCTCTCTCTCTCAAAAAAAAAAAAAACAAAAAAAACTTTCTTTGTATGTTATCCTCATTTACAACAAATTTATATACCGGATACTATAGAAAATAAATATAAGAAAGTATTAATTTTATTTACCAAATCTTATGTATACCCATGTTGAGTTCATTTGTACATTTTCTTCAGCAAACCTAACTTTACAAATAATTTTCACCCTTTCTCCCAAGCCAGTGTGTGGTGGGGCCATGGTCAATCACATTCTTAGTGAAGAGAGTGGGAGTAACGTCTGGAGGGGGAAAATTAAAAATAATACTAATATTTCATGAACAAAATCTGTGGATTATCACATGATATTATGAGTTAACTTATTCTTTCCACTTTACATGAGAAAGCTACATCTGTAGATTATAAATTCAAAGGTAGAATAGTAAGATCCACGGTATATAGTGAGGAAAAGGTATAACCATACATTTTCCACCTCCATATACTGCCCCTGGAAAATTCCTGTAACACAAAAACAAGCTAAGCAATCCATATATTGGAAGATAAATATGTTGCCATTCTATCACAAATGGTATTTTGATATTCTGATTATTTGTTGTTTTGATTTCTGCACTACTTATTCCTTTATATCATTAAAACTGAACTCAGTGATCTTTATTTAAAAAAACAAAAAGCAAAAAACAAAAAACAACTTTCTTTTGCATAGATCCTGCACAGATTAAAGTTAAAGCCACAAGGTGGGCTTTCTTGCATCAGAGAATTCAAGATAATTATATAGGAAAGTTTAATTCTGGCACTTGTTCAATTATTCGTATGGTTATGCAACTGTATTTATATGGGATTTTGCTTGTATTCATGATTTTATTTGGAATTCTTTACCATCTATTTGGGTTTTCAAGGATCCCAATGGCTCATGGATTAGTTTTTTTTTTTTTTTAAGGATTCAAGATATTACTTACATACCTGTTATAGGTTGAATTGTGTCCTCCAAAAATTCGTATGGTGGTCTTAACCCTTTCACTACCTCAGAATGTAAAACTATTTGGAAATAGTTTTGATGCCGATGTAATTAGATAATATGAAGTCATGATGGAGTAGGATAGATTCTTAACCCAATATGACAAAAAGGGGAAATTTGGACACAAATAAACACACAGGGAAAACACTATGTGAATATGAACACAGAATTCTTGGTGTCTCATCTATTAGCCAAAGAATGCTAAAAATTCCAGCAAATCACCAGAAGCTAGAAGAGAGGCATGGAACAGATTCTCTATCACAGCCCTCAGAAGGAACCAGCCTTGCCACTGTTCTGACCTTGGACTTCTAGCTTCCAGAACTATGAGACAATAAACTTCTATTGTTTAAGCTACCCAATTTGTCGTATTTTGTTATGTCAGGCCTAGAAAACTAATACAAAATCCAAATAATTATTTCCTAGGAATTCACTTTCTAACAAATGTACATTAATCTTTTAAAAATCATAGATGCACACTTAAATATCCTCTCGATAAAACTGACACTATGTAAAAACTTAGTGATTAGTTGG
This sequence comes from Acinonyx jubatus, assembly GCF_027475565.1. NCBI lineage: Eukaryota > Metazoa > Chordata > Mammalia > Carnivora > Felidae > Acinonyx > Acinonyx jubatus. The sequence continues at coordinate 127,423,723 of NC_069386.1, read as the reverse complement.
GGGTTTACACACAGGAAATACAGTCACTCTTACACGCTCGGTTTTCTCCTCTCTCCCATCCTGACCAGGAAATAAACACCAGCTGTAGACTACAGAATGGCCATCACAAAGATGTCTCCTGGGCCTTCCATAGGCCTCATGCTGAATGGCCCCCCAGCAATCTATTGCTAATCTCATTACGGGACTTTCCCCCTCTGCACAGGGAGAACCAGATAAAAATATTTCCTGTCCTGTGTTCAAAATAATGGCCCTAATATTCAGAGGTTATCTCGACCATAACCCTGTCTTAGATAAATTATCCTAGGTTTTATCTCAAGAAAAGAAAGGACTCTATAACACTTGGAAATATCTAATAATGGATCTTGCTTCCTGGAAAAGCTCAGAAACTGTTGCAGCAAAGGGATGTTGTACAGGAACTTAAACCCACTCAGGGACTTTGGATTAGCTGACAACTAACTTTCCTCCAAGTCTTGAGTTTTATAGTTCCAGGAGGCAAATGTAAGTAGCACTATATACATATATATATATATATATATATATATATATATATATATATATATATATATATTTAGGGGGAGGGGTTTATTATGTTTTTAAAGGATGGAAGCTTCCTGTCAAAGGATGCCAGTTTTCAATATCCCACTGAGTTTACTGCACAATGGGCTTTTAATCAATATTTACTACTAATAATAGTAATAACATTAAAAACATAATAAACAATGTAAGCCTCACTTGCTGCCAAGCCTATCTCTCACTGGAAATAATAAAAATTTCATCCTTGACTAAAAAGCTATGGAAGAAAGGATGTTTGCATCATAAACCTGAGAAAAGTCTAGAAAACCACAGAGGTGCAATGAAACTGCACTACAAGAGATGAGCTATCAAGGTAATGGTTATTAAACTGCACATTTCTCTAAAGAAAATACAACCAATTAGATGGCCAAGCCAATTGTAAATAGAAAACCAATGCCTATTTTATTTTAAAATGCAGAATACAACCTCTAGATATTATGAATTTCAGTTTGAGGGTGGGGAGAATCTTATACACAGATGGTGAAATGGTCTTTAGCGATGAATCTATCAATCATTTTTTACATTTATTTTATTGAATTTAAAAGCACATATCACAAGGTCTACCTTCTTCACAAATTTTTAAGTCTGCAGACCAGTGTTTTTAACTAGAAGTGCAATGGTGCATATCAAATTTCTAGAACTTTTGCATCATGCATAACTGAAATTTCATATCCATTGAGTAGAAACTACTCATTTCTACCTCCCCTCACCTCCTGGAAACCACTATTTTTCCATTTCTATGAGTTTGACTACTTTAGATACTTCATATAAGAGGAATTAGACAGTGCTTGTAACTCTATAACAGCTTATTTCACATAGCTTACATAATGTCCTCAAGATTTATCTACGTTGTTATGTATGACAGGATTTCATTCTTTTATCAGACTAAATTATACTATGTTGTGTGTGTGTGTGTTTGTGTGTATACATACACATATATATACATACATATATATATACATTATATATATATTATTTATATATTCTTTAGCTATCATTCATCCACTGATGGACACTTAGATTGTTTCTACATCTTGGCCATTGTGAATAAAACACAATGAATAGGGGAGTAAAAATATATCATTGAGATCCTGATTTCAATTTGTTTGGATAAATACCCAGAAATAGGATTGCTGGATTACACAATAGTTCGACTTTGTCGTTGCTGTTTTTTGAGGAACCTCCAAACTGTCTTCCATAGTGGTTGCAACATTTTCCATTCCCATCCACAGTGCACAAGGGCTCCAATTTTTCCACATCTTCACCACATCCTTGTGTGTTTTGAAAATTACCTTACTAACAAGTGTAACATGATATCTCGATACAGAGTTTTTTGTCCTTTTTAAGAATTTAATTTTAATTCCAGTATAGCCAATATACAGTGCTATATTAGTTTCAGGTATACAATATAGTGATTCAACAATTCCATATATCATCTAGTTCTGATCATGACAAATGTCCTCCTAAATCCCCATCACCCATCTCACCCATCCCCATCCCCCCACCCACCTACCCTCTGGTAATCATTAATTTGTTTTCTTAAGAGTCTTGTTTCTTGGTTTCTCTCTTTCTCTCTCTCTCTCTCATTCCTTTGCTCATTTGTTTATTTTTTTAATGTTTCCTTAGTTCTGAGAAAGAGAGAGAGAGAGAGAGAGAGAGAGCGCAAGAGGTGGGGAGGCACAAGGGAGAGAGGGAAACAGAGGACCTGAAGTGGACTCTGCGCTGACAGCAGAGAGCCCGATTTGGGGCTCGAACTCATGAACCCTGAGATCATGACCTGCTGAAGTTGGATACTTAACCTATTGAGATACCCAGGCATCCATTGTTTCCTTTGTTTCTTAAATTCCCATTATGAGTAAAATCATACCATATTTGTCTTTCTCAGACTGGTTTTTTCCAGTTAGCAGTATACTCTCTAACTCCATCCACGACCTTGCAAATGGCAAGATTTCATTCTTCTTCTTCATCCATTCCATCTATTGTTGGATAATGGACTGCTTCCATGATTTGATTATTGTAAATAATGCTGACATAAACATAGGAGTGCATGTCTTCTTTTGAATTAGTGTCTTTTTTCTTGGGAGGGGAGGGTAAATACACAGTAGTGCGATTCCTGGATCATAGGTAGTTCTATTTTTAACTTTTTCAAGAACGCCCAAACTTTTCCACAGTAGCTACACCAGTTTGCATTCCCACCAACAGTGCAAGAGGTTTCCTTTTTCTCCACATCCTCACCAACACTTATTTATTGTGCTTTCGATTTTAGCCATTCTGACAGGTGTGAGGTGATATCTCATTGTAGTTGATGTGCATTTTCATGATGGTAAGTGATGTTGAGTATCTTTTCATGTGTCTGTTGGTCATCTGCCTACCTTCTCTGAAGAATGTCTGTTCATGTCTTTTGCCCATTTTTAAACTGGATTATTTTATGGATGCTCAGTTGTATAAATTCCTTACATATTTTGGATACTAACCATTTATCAGATATATCAATTGCAAATATCTTCTCCCCATTCAGTAGGTTGCCTTTTAATTTTGTTGACTGTTTGCTGTGCAGAATCCCTTTGTTTTGATGTAGTCCCAATAGTTTATTTTTGCTTTCATTTCCTTGCCTCAGGAGATACATCTAGAAAAATGTCACTACAATCAATCTCAGAAACATTATTGCTTGTGCTCTATTATTGGATTTTTATGATTTTAAGTCTTACATTTAGGTCTTTAATCCATTTTGAGTTTGTTTTTGTGTATAGTGCAAGAAAGCAGTCCAGTTTCATTCTTTTGCATGTAGCTGACAAGTTTCCCCACACTGTTTGTTGAAGATAGTGTCTTTTCCCATTGGGTATTCTCTCCTGTTTTATTGAACATTGATTGACCCTGTACTTGTGGGGTTATTTTTGGATTTTTCTATTCTGTTATATTGATCTATGTGACTACTTTTTGTGCCAATACCATACTGTTTTGATTACCACAGCTTTGTAATACAACTTGAAGTCTGGAATTGTGATACCACAGGTTTGCTTCCCTTTTTCAAAACTGCTTTGGCTATTTGGGATATTTTGTAGTATATAAATTTTAGGATGTTTTGCTTTAGTTCTGTGAAAAAAAATGCTCTTGGTATTCTGGTAAGGATTGCATTAAATGTGCAGACTGCTTTGGGTAGTATAGATGTTTGAGCAATATTTGTTCTTCCAGTCCATGACCAAGGAATGTTTTCTATTTCTTTGTGTCTCATTGAGATTTTGATACGCATTTCCCTTATGATTAGTGATGCTGAGCATATACTCAAAAACCCATCGTTTTGTTGTTGTTACTGAGTTGCAGAAATTACTTGTAACTTTTAGATACCAGTGTCTTATCAGATATATGGTTTGCCAATGTTTTCTCCACTTCTGTCTGCTGAATGTTTTCTTTGCTGTGTAACCACTTTTTAAATGGATGTAGTCCCACTTATTTATTGTTGCTTTTGTTGCCTGTGCTTTTGGTGTCAAATCCAAGAAATCTTTGCTAAGACCCTTGTCATAAAGATTTTCCTTTTTGTTTCTTACTAAGAATTTTATAAATTCAGGCCTTATATTTAAGTATTTAATTCATTTTAAGTTGATTTTTATATACAGTGTAAAATAATCCAATTTCATTCTTTAAAATTTTTTTTTAATGTTTATTTACTTTTGACAGAAAGAGACAGAGATAAGAGTGTGAGCAGGTGAGGGGCAGAGTCGGTGACACAGGATGTGAAGCAGGCTTCAGCCTCTGAGCTGTCAGCACAGAGCCTGACGTGGATCTCGAACTTATGAACTACAAGACCATGACCTGAGCCAAAGTCAGAGACCTGACTGAGCCACCCAGGTGCCCCTCCATTTTCATTCTTTGGCATGTGGATGTCCAGTTTTCCCAACACCTTTTGATACAGGGACAATCCTTCCCTCGTTGTGTATTTTGGCACCCTTGTTGAACATCAGTTAGCCACAAACATTTGGGCTTATATCTCTATTCAGTTCTGTTGATCTGTATGTCTATGTCATTATAATACTGTTTTAATAAGTGTACCTTTGCATTATGTTTTGAAATCACAAAGCATGAGGCTTCTAGCTTTGTTCTTTCTCAAAATCATTTTGGCTCTTTGGTGTCCTTTATGATCACATTTGAATTTTCGAATTTTTTTTCTATTTCTGTAAAAATGTCACTGAGATTTTCATAGGGATTTCACTGGATTGTAGGTCACTTTGGGTAGGATGGTTATTTAAATAATATTAAGACTTCTGATCCATGAATACAGTATGTCTTCATTTATTGGCTCTTTCTCTAGTTTCTTTCATCAATGTTTTATAGCTTTCAGTGTATAACTCTTTGCCACCTTGGATAACTTTATCTCTAGGCATTTTTTAATAATATTATAAATGAGGTTGGCTCCTAATTTCTTTATAAAATTGTTCATTGTTAGTGACAGAAATGCAACTGATTTGTATATGTTGGTTTTGTGTCCTACAACTTTACTAAGTTTGCGTGTGTGCTTGTGTGTGTGTGTGTGTGTGTGTGTGTGTGTAATATTAAGGGTTTCCTACATATAAGATCATATTATATGTTAATACTGTGTTGAATATAAGTTGTGAGGGTGGCATTGTTGTCTTCTTCCTGATTTCAGAGGAACAATTCTTCAATATGGAGTATGATGCTAGATGTGGGTGTTTCATTAATGGCTATTACTATGCTGACCTAAATTCATTCTACTACTAGTTTGTTGAATGTTTTTTCATGAAGAAATTTTGAAGTTTTGTTATTTTTTAAAATCAATTGAGATAACCATGTGATATTTATCTTTCATTCTGTTAATATGATATATTACATAAATTGAGTTATACATGTTGAACCATCCTTGCATCCCAGGAATAAATCCCACTTGGTCATGATGTATGCTTCCTTTACATGCTGTTTAATTCAGTTTGCTAGTATTTTGTTGAAAATTTCACATCAAAACTCATCAAGGATGTTGACATGTAATTGTATTTTCTTGTAGTGGCTCTATCTTGTCTTGCTATCAGGGTAATTATGGCCTCAAAAAGTGAACTTTGAAGTGTTTCCTCCTCTGTATATTTTGGAAGTTGAAAAGTGTTGGCATAAATTCTTCTTGAAATGTTAAGTGGAATTTACTGCTGAAGTCATCTGGTCCTGGAGTTTTATTTGAAGGTTTTGATTACTAATTAAATATTCTCACTTATAAATATGTTAAGATTTTCTATTTTCTTTATGATTCAGTGACGGTAAGTTGCATGTTTCTAGAAATTGATTTCTTCTAAGTTCTCCAGTTTGTTGGTGTATAATTGTTCAAAGTAATCTGTATGACCCCTTGTATTTATGAGGCCTAAGTTGTAATGCCTCTTTATTTCTGATTTTATGTATTTGAGAACTCTCCTTTTTTTCTGGCTTAGCTAAAAATTTACCAGTTTTGCTAATATTTTTCAAAAAACCAACTCTTAGACTTATTTTTTCTATTTTTAAAAATTCTCTATTTTTTTTATTATGGCTCTGATATTTATTATCTTCCCCCTTTTTGCTCTCTTATATAATTATATTATATTATATTATATTATATTATATTATATTATAATTATAGAATACTCCATTTATATACTGAAGAATACAGATTCTCTTCAAGTGAACACAGGATATTACCTAAATGGATATTCACCAAGATGTCCATATGGTGGTCACACAGACCATATTCTGTATAACAAAGCATACATTATTAGGTTCAGAAATTTAAAATAATTGAAAGTATCCAAATATAGTCTATCATAATGGATTAAATGAGAGAGAGAGAGAAAGAAAGAGAGAGAGAGACTAATAACACTGCTACTAATATGATGCAGACAATAAATGGTTAGGATGTCCCAGAAAAGTGTGAATAATGAGTTTTGAAGTTGTTGAAAAAGATTTTCTGGAGGAAATAGAATTTATTCTGATGTTTATAATTTTGCATATTTTAGATTAAATGCTCTCTCTCTCTTCTTTCTATTCCAATGCATGGTTCATTTTTGAACTATCATTATGAAATCTCAAATTCAGCCATGTAATTTTCTTGCCTATAAGTGCTTGATAGTGCCCTGCTTTCAGATCCATATATTCCTAGTTCCTTAGTATAGTAAACAATACATTTCAGAAACCCTTCCTGAGCCAAATTTACCTCTATAATATCTCTCCAATGTGGGGACAATATTTTCTCACCAGGGTCTTGACCAGCCATATAGAATTCAAGTCCTAAGTGATGATTACACAATACAAACCACCTGGATATAGTTTGAACTCAGAAGAACCAGAAGGAAAGGACAAATGTTGGCCAATGAGACCAAGAAAGAGTCTTCAAAAGACCAAGTGTAAGTAGATCGAATAAAAACTTTAGGAAGGAGATAAATCCAAGATTGGAGACTAGAAAGAGACAAAATTAAGAATGAATCTCAGGAAAGAATAATAAAGAGATGGGAAAAGATGATGCCAAGAATGGGGATAAAATATTCAGAGTTTTGCAGAGAATGGGGGACAATTGACAATCGGCCTACTGCTTCAGATCTCGGGGAAACAAATTTACCTCAGTATAAATATCTTGTAGTACATCTCCCCAACACATATTTTAAACTGCCAAGTCATAAAGTGATAACCCAAAGAGAAAATACCTAAACAATGTCAACCTTCAACCTTCAGAGATAGATAGATAGATAGATAAATTATTTAAAGACAATTTTAAAAAATTATTATATATTAAATAAAAGCATAATTAGTTGCCAAAAGTTTAAAACTGGAATAGTTTATATTAAAACTCCATACGTTGGGGAGCCTGGGTGGCTCAGTGGGTTAAGCCGCCAACTTTGGCTCAGGTCATGATCTCATAGTTTGTGGGTTCAAGCCCAGCATCAGGCTCTGTGCTGACAGCTCAGAGCCTGGGTCGCACTTTGGATTCTGTCTTCCTCTTTCTCTGCCCCTGTCCAGCTCACACTCTCTCTTTCTCTCTTTCAAAAATAAAATAAACATTAAAAGAAATCTCCATACTTTTTTGCAGTTTCTAGTAAACTTAAGAAAAAAAATCTATGTTTCCAAGTCATTATTCCAACATTGAACAATTAGCTGAGGTTGACTATCAGAAGCTTCTTTCATAGATTTGATTACACAAATCCTTTACATATACTCTCTATAAATCGTCCTTTGCCATATGCCACCATCTAACTGGTTTGCTTTTAATACTTTTTTAATAAAATTTTTTAAATTACAAATTATTTACTACTGAGAGACAGAAAGAGAGAGTGGGGGAGGGGCAGAAAGAGAGAGAATCAAAGAATCTGAAGCAGGCTAACTGTACAGAGCCTGCTTGGGATTCTCTTTGTCTCCCTTTCTCTCTGCCCTTCTGTGCGCGCTCTCTCTCTCCCTCTCTTAAAATAAATAAACTTAAAAAAAAAAAGAATTAAACTTGAAAAAAAAACTGTGTTCCAGTAATAGGTGAGAGAGGGGCCACATAATACCATACGTATTGTAAATATTGCATGTCTGTGTGTGTGTAGATACAAATTTACAATATACAAACACACACATGCATGTTTATATATGAATATACACACATATATATGTATATGTGTGGTTAGTAGTTAATTATTTAATTAGGTAAATTTTTCAGTGCCATAAAAAATACATACAACAGAAGCAGAGGAAGTAGGAAAGAAGTGTAAAATTTGGGTATTATTTCCCACTATGCTATATGAGATACAATCATAAACATAAGAGACAATTTTCCATATATTCACTAGAGAAAAATATTGTTCTAACAGTAGTTTTTTACTCATATACAATAGAGATATTAATTTATATCAACATATCATATAAAAGGAAGAATCTGTCTCTAAAATATTTGTGAATACCCTTACATCTGTAAACTAATACTTTTGAATTTTGAATTTTGAATTGAAAAATGGTTAGTTCTCAGATTTGAAAAAAATATTTTTAGGCATTTTAATGTATTCATATTCGGAAAACTAAATAAAAGTTTATTTCAAAATTTCTATTCATATTTTTTATGTTTATTTATTTTTGAGAGAGAGAGAGCATGAGCAGGGGAGGAGCAGAAAGAGGGAGACACAGAATCTGAAGCAGGCTCCAGGCTCCAAGTGGTCAGCACAGACCTAGACTCCGGGCTCGAACTCAGGAACCGTGAGATCATGACCTGAGCCAAAGTTGGTCAGTCAACCGACTGAGCCACCAAGGCGCCCCTAAAATTTCTATTCGTATTAACAGCAAAGCTCAAAAGCCCATGAAGTTAGAAAGCAAAAGTCTTTCCAATGGAACAACATATGTATGTGCGCGTATGTGTATATATACATATGCGTGCAGACTCACGTGCTCACACACATTTATATATATACACAACTAAAACACACTGTAAGGGTCTAATTGTGAAGGTATTGTTAAATACATAAATGATAATGAGGAACTCTATAAGAAAAGGCTTCTGAAGATGTGTGAGGCAATTACCTCCATGTACACGTGCTTAAGCAGAGTAAGGCAGGCGAAAAAGAAGCAGGTGTAGGTAGTTCTGTATGCACAGAAGTAGGAAACAGAGGGAGACAGCATCATATTTTTCTCTGGGAAGTAAGAAATAAGATGGTTTTTCTGTTGGGGGCTGGGAGGCTTTGCTGGGTTCCAGTTATGAAAAATGTGGCTAAGAACTAACACCTTAAATGCTGTAAAGAAATCATTGAAAAGAAACTTGGAGTAATATTTACTACAAGTGTTTATGACTGGAAAGGGATTTTGATAACAAAAGTAAGATGCCTAAAGGAGTATGAATTTAGTAAAGCAATGAACTGGAACTTTTACTGATGTCCAGAAACAAACATAGCCAAGAAAGCAGGTTGTACTCGGAGAGTGTGATGCCTGAATTAGTGAATGCATAGTAGAAATATTCTGCATTTGTAACAAAATTCAGAATATGAAGGTAGGGATGTGAGGGGAGGCTGAGGACAAGGTCTTCAGAGATGGGAGGACATTCATGATGGAGAGTCCCTGTTTACACTGCTGTCACCATGGATGAAAATAAGGGGATTTGAAGATAGATAAAGTTAGTGATCGAGTCACCAAAATTTTTGACAGATAATAAGCAGTACATTGGATTTTTCTGTTCACGATTGCAGTAAGGCGGCAGTGAGGAATGCATAGTGAAAAATAACGGATCTGAAACGAGTTGGAATGTGTGTGTAAGTTTTATAAGAGAGTGGAGGAATTATTGCTGGAGTATAGAAACAATGCCTCAGTATCCAGGAGTACAAGTGTGGGAAAGTAAGCAGCTAGCATCCAGCAAGGAAGCAAAAGTGATACCTTCAGCTGAGAGTCAAGTTTCAATTATAGCAGAGAATTGAAGAAGTTGAAGATTGGGCTTTTTTGGTGATTACATATGGATAGTTCTTGAGAGTCTTGTGGGTAAGTTCCAGAGGTGAGGGTGTGGTAGAGAGCTGGGCCCAGGAAAAGGAAGCGATGACCCTAGGGATAATAGTACAATACAGGATAAAAAGTTGTGAAGCCGTACACATGAGGTATTGACCAATTTAAACAGAAAACAGAACAATGATGGATGGAGAACCCCCTTAGCAGCGTGCTATCTGGGCATATAATCTGATAGTTTCACTCAGAAGGAATTACTATTGTCCCAATAGTTTCCAACTCTGTCTACATGACATACGGCCGGGGTGAAGGTGGTTAGAGAAACCACCACCATAATAAACTTATACATTGTCATTTTATTTATGTATAGTCCTCCCTAAGTCTTTTTACTGTGAATCATTATAAGAGTATAATAAGTTTTTAATATATTAACACAATTGATTTTCTGCATCTGCAGATCTAATGTCCGGTCTTTAAATCAGTATGTTTTCATCAAGGTCATTATATTTATGGGATGCAGAGCCTTGTAGCCAGACAGCCTACTTTAGGGTGAAACAATCACATTATTTTGTTATACCTTTTCAACTGCAACACATATATGAACACAGATTTATACCATATATGAAGAAAAATAATTAACCCATTATTCAGTATCATAATGAGACAGGTTATTCCCACTCTCCACCAAGAGCTTATATCTTAATTTTCTGAATTGTTAAAATGTACCCAAACAATTGCCTATCTTTCATACAACTGTATATCCTGCCAACTATCATTAATCTTTCTAAAGTAGAACTCAATTATAGGAGGCCTTTGGAAAATAGGAGGAAAAAAGGAGAAAAAAAGGTGTCACTTGATTTCTTTACTGTTCTTTTTGTTCGGTCTGCTAACATGCAGTTTTCCAGACTACTTTCTAGTAACTAAGTATTGTGTTGGGTCAAACCTCTGACCTTGAGTTCATGAGCTGGTGGTGTTCAGGTCCCTCTACCTTCTGGTGATCCTACAGATGACCCACTTCAGTTTCTGATGTCATGTTCAGTATTGACTTTCCAACATTTTTAACAAAGAAAATTCATCTTAAAAAAATGTCCTTTGCTTTAGTAACAGCCTTTAATTTTTTCCCCCTCACACAGATACTGAAACCCACGGCCTTCGTTCAAACAAGCTTTCACTTAAACAGATTTTCTTCTCTTCTCAGATTTGAATTTAGCTTGTGACTTGACAGTTGAACAGCTGTTGACTTAAATTTCCATAAGACTGTATGCTTTAAAAAAAGATTAGAATACTTTTCTTTTCAGGTCCAACACAAACAAGGGCAGTGAAATCTAAACCATTTGGCTGAGAGAAAGAGGATAGGGTTCTTATCTTTTGCATTGCACCCTTTCATGTTTCTTCCCTGCCAACCCCCCAACCCCCCGGCCACATCACACACATATATACACACACGCACACGTGCTCACACACACACACACACACACACACACACACACACACACACACACACAGACACCCCGTCTGGTCCTCAAAAGGATCCAATACTTAATTTTTATAGGCATTTATAGATATACATGTAATGAAAATAGTATTGTGTACTCATTATCACAGACTTTCTAGATTTGTCTATCTTTGTCAGTAGCTTTTAAGAATCACTCATGTAGGAGTGCCTGGGTGGCACTGGTTAAGCGTCCAACTTCGGCTCAGGTCATGATCTCGAGGTCTGTAAGTTCAAGCCCCACGTCAGGCTCTGTGGTGGCAGCTCAAAGCAGGAGGCTGCTCCAGATTCTGTGTCTCCCTCTCTCTCTGCCCTTCCCCCATTCATTTTCCCTCTCTCTCTCTCTCTCTCAAAAAATAAACATTAGAAAAATGAATCAGTTATGTAAGGCAGTCTAGATACTTGTGTTTATTGGATAAAGCATCAAAACTTTCACAAAAGGAAGAACAGAAAATAGGGATTCCCTGCCAGTGTTAATTAACACTTTGGAATAGAGGTTCAGGATACTTTGGGTCGGTTTCAAAGACGTTAGCCAAACTCATATGGATGTATTCTTATTTGAGCCACTTAAGCCTGGTGTTAATTCAAGTGAAGGCTCAGAAGACTTTGCCTCTCATATATTTAAATAAAATCCATTCTTTTGTAACGTATGCAAGGATACAAAATTAGTGAATGCTGCCTTTTGGAAAATTTGTTGAGAAGGAAAAAATAAGAGGAGACCTTTTCTCTTATTTCATTGCATGTGGAACCATGCTGCCCTCCGCATTCTGTTTTCAGGTAGACGCAAAACAAATGAACACACCAGGAAACAAAGAAAAAAAAAACAAGTGTATAGTCACGCTGGATCTTAAACTAAAGAAGAATGCAAGTAGTTATTTCAGGATAATAAGCTACATTGACAGCATCCCATGTACCAACTACATATGGCAGGCTTAATGAAGCAGGGCTGAGTCGGGTGTGGTGTCAGGTTCAGTAGGTCAGACAAGAAGGTCCAGGTAAGTCAAACAATGGGAGGTTTCATAGAAGAAGAAGAAAAAAAACAGATATTCAAAGTTCCGTACATACTTCATTAAATGCCACATTTAAGAACATTGTGTAGGTAAAATAGCCAAAATGCTACATTTTCTCCAGAATGAAATTATGTAACAACTATTGAATTTCATAAAATTTTTGAATTTGATTCTAATTATGAATGTGGTTAAAATTCTACAGGAATCCATTCACTCCTTGAGCCTGTGTTCATTGAGCACTTACTGGCTTCACACAGGAAACGTTTTTTGAGTACCTTCCCTGTGACAGACATATTTGTAGACACTGAGGACACAAGAATGAAATGTCAGGGGTGTCTGGGGGGGCTCAGTCAGTTAAGCCGGGTCTTGATCTCGGTGTTGTGAGTTCAAGCCCTGTGTTGTGCTCCATGCTGGGCGTGCAGCCCATTAAAAAAAATGAGATGGTAGATCTCAGATCCCAGGAATTTGGAAACAGAAAACATATTGTCTCTTCCTTTAGAGAGACAGAAGCATACGTAACTAATTTTCATGCATCACAATAACCGCTGAAATAGAAATTAATATAAAGGTTCTTAGTGTTAAGAGGAAAATAGCAAGGAAGACTTCCCAGACGATAATGTATTAATAACGGTCCATTAAGGAAGCATAGACACACCCGAAGTAATGTAAAAGGAGGAGGAACACTCAGATCTCTAGAGACAAGGAATATTGTAATTAGTTTCAATTTTTGACCTGCTTTTTCACACACTGTCATTTCATATACACTTTGCTATACAGCCTTATGGCTCCAAACCTTACGTTTCTAGTAGCCATATTGTATTTTAGTGCACGAATAAAGCAGAGTTTAATAAATTGTTCACTTGCTGTTGGGTATTTGGTGGTTTTGAGTGTTTCATTAAGTTCCCATATACATTTAAAAAATTACTTTTGAAAAATAGAAATACATCCAGAGAATCGACCATATAGTTGTACTGATATTATTAAGACTTTCAAGATTTATCTCCAAGGAAACTGAAACGATTTTAAATACCAACACTGACATACAAGTACACTAGATTTCCTAGAGTTTAATCAGGTTTTCCTGGGTTAGCTGTTAAATCTAAGCTTCACTGGGGCAGAGATCGCTTCATTTACTAGTATATACCTTAGACTTAGTATAATGCCTCATTTATAAACACTCCGTAATTGCTAAATGAATGAATGATGGATATCAGCATTTCAACTCACCTCTGTTTGTTTCATAGGCATATTTTAGCATCACAGAGTTTATATTCACATATTTATTAATTAATTTATCATCATATACTATCCACCTTGTGCTGAATTTATGTGATAGGTTTATGCCACACACTTTCTAGTTCTTAACCTATAGTCGTTCTACCTATTCTTCCTGGTGAAAATATGCCAGGCTTTTTTTTTTTTTAAGAGTTATGTGCCCAACCCCAGGGATGACTAATGATTATCTAATCCAATAGATTTCATTCTTCCTTGCCAGATATCCACTTTTGCTGCAAGAGGTAACTGTATTACCCATTTTGTGTTGTTGAGACTAAGAAGAAGCTTCAGAAAAAGAAAAAAAAAAACACTTGGAATTATTTTTCTTTTTGTTGAAAAAAAACAGAAAGAAAGAAAAACACTTGAGGGAAAAAAAAACATCTTTATCAGCCTCTTCCATGATTATTCTCTCTGAATGCATTCATGATGGCTAGAGGTGTTGTGGCCATCTGGAAACCATATTTCAAGATGCCTGAGAGAGCAGACCTAGGCCGGCTGACTAGTGACTATGTCCCTGACATGGCCGCAGAAAGAAGTTCCTGCTCAAACCTCAGAACACGCCTCCCCCCCTTAAGTAACTTACCAATTGATGCATTCTTCTGAAGTCTGAGGTGGGAGGAAGGGGAGTGTGAGAGGCATGGAAAGTGTGAGTAGACGAGGGAGGGCTTCTCTCAGGTAGGGGCCAGAGGCAGGAGCCCTCAACCCTGTCCAGGCTTAGAATGACCTGGGAGCATTTTACCCCTCCCCAAACCAATTAATCAGAGTCTCTGGGGATGATGTTTGGTGCTAGGTATTTATATAGCACAGCAAGGCTGACAGCCAATGGTTAATAGGTGACCAGTGAGAAACGTTCTGTATACACTGAGGCCAAACATGTTAGAGATCCTCAGGCACAGCGGTTCTTAAACTTCAGGTGCATCAGAATCTCTTGGAAGACTTGTTCAAACACAGATTGCTAAGCCCCACCCCCAGAGTTTCTGATTCAGTAGGTCTGTGACCACCAGGCCCAACATTTGCGTTTTTAACAAGTTCCAGGTGATGCTGATAATTGCTGATCTGGGACCACACTTTGGCAGCCAATCGGCTGAGTCCACGACCCTTCCCCAACCAATCGGCTAAGGCCATGATCCTTATGAAACCTTTTGTGCTTTTGAAACTCGCTCTCTCTCTCCGGTATCTCACCGCTGCATCGGTGCAGGTAGGGATTGAGCTCCAGCTAGCTCGAATAAAGGCTCTTTTGCTTTTGCATCGGACTCAGCTCCCTGGTGGTCTTTGGGGATCACGAATTCTGGGCATAACATGCCTATAGCCAAAAAAGCAGCCAGCTGCAGACAATAGAGCAGAACATTCTTGGTAAAATTATTGAGTGGTACCAGCTCTGGATTGCCAACCTCTGGGCCTCTTTTTATTTAAGATCATTAAGTGCTGTTATTCTTAAGTCACTATGTGAAGTTTTCTACTTGCATCCAAAAGCTTCTGTGGCCCAATTTCGCTGTGGAATTTTATGAATGATGTACTTAAATCCATCCATCAGAGTTTTAATGTTATCATTCCTTTCATTATTGTCAACTTTCTTTAGAACTGAAAAATGTCGGGGTGGCTGGGTGGCTCAGTCCGTTAAGTATCCAACTTCAGCTCAAGTCATGATCTCACAGTTTGTCAGTTTGAGCCCTACACTGAGATCTGTGCTGACAGTGCGGAGCCTGCCTAAGGTTCTCTCTCTCTCTCTCTCTCTCTCTCTGACCCTGCGCTGTTCACTCGCTCACTCTCCTTCTCTCAAAATAAATAAATAAACTTGAAAAAAAAAATTAAAGAGGGTTGATGGGGAGTGGGAGAGAGGGGAAAGTGGGTATTGGGCATTGAGGAGGGCACCTGTTGGAATGAACACTGGGTGTTGTATGGAAACCAATTTGACAATAAATTTCATATAAAAAAAAGAAAGATTCACGGGGAACATTAAAAAAATAAAAATGTTATATTGTTTTTTCTTTAATAATTTTTTTTAATTTCACAAGTTGATTCTATTTACCTATATCCCTTGCAGTTTATTTCAACACCTAGAATGAAGAATGAAATAAATAATTAATCCTTAAACTCAGAGATGAAGCCCCAAAGAACATATTTACTCAATTTTTTGTATTCCTTTTTGGTTAGAGTTGGAACTTAGGTCATCATTTTTTTAGTTTTCTTTGTACTGATCATTTTTCACTATTTTTAATTTTAGGTCAAAAGATTTTGGTGATTACAAATTTTGATGTATTTTAAAAGCTGGTGTGGTAAATTTGTCATCATTACTTTCAAAAATATGTTAATCATTGACCAGCTTTTAAAATACATCAAAATTTGTAATCACCAAAATCTTTTGACCTAATATTAAAAATAGTGAATCCTTAATGTATATGTATGTATTAAATATTATACATCTTTAGAAATAACATGGGCCTTTATTTCACAGTTTAACAGATATAGAATGATATCAAATGATGAGCCAATTTATAGTATAGTATCTGTGATGCACACATGTCTTACATGATACATTAAGTTAATAATTTCCCAATGCTTATCATTACATGGTTGAATTTGTATATTAAGCTCCTATTTTTTAAATATCATTTTGCTATTGATAGTTTACCCACCACTTGCCTAAGATGGCTGCCCAAGTCTTTGGGTCTCTTTTCTAAGATCTCGAAAGTAGTAGGGCCTATTCACAAAAGCTATAGAACTGCATATTCCAAAGGAAAAAAATTCCTATGCACTGAGAAGGCAAATAAATGTCACAACACATTTTTACTTTTCTTTTTGAAAAATGGGCTCAAAATACGGTGGTGCAAAAATCCCCCCAAAACAGAATTTTAAAAGTAGAAAGCGATCTAATTGGGTCGATATAAGGCAAATTGAAATATTGCCTAAGTTTTTCCTAGGTAAGTGGAAAAGAACTGGGTTTACAGAAAAGTTGTTAAATGTGACAGACACATTCTCTGTTCCAACACACAGCATCTAAGAGTGATGGCAATTTGATAGGGAAGAACATCAAGTCCAGATAATTAAAATTGAATCTTGGGCACTACTGAAACTCCTGGGACAAATTTGGCAAGGAACAAGTGAAACCGCATACCTTAAAGGGAATATCGACAATACACCTGTGAGATATGATCAGAAGATACTTCTTTAAATGCTCTTCACAACTTATATCCCTAACTTTCCTTCACCAATGCTATAAGGGGAGAAACCTCC
This sequence comes from Acinonyx jubatus, assembly GCF_027475565.1. Lineage (NCBI taxonomy): Eukaryota > Metazoa > Chordata > Mammalia > Carnivora > Felidae > Acinonyx > Acinonyx jubatus. The sequence continues at coordinate 127,406,722 of NC_069386.1, read as the reverse complement.
AAAAACATTGCTGAGTTGAATTTCTCCTATCTGGGTTGATGGAGATCAGAGCAGAGTTATAGAAGGGAATAATAAAACATTTCTTTTTTTGATTGTGGTACAATTTCATATTAAACATGTCTTCGTTCACTGAGAGTACTAAATCATTGAATAATACTTTAATGTATTGAGTTGCTTAAACTTTCTCTAAATTCACAAATGGTATTTACCTCATTTTTCTGGCTGTTTTTCTACTAGTTTTGTACACATATGTTTAGAACAGTTTATGGAATACAAAGATTATTTTTTTATATTTGTGACCATTCTGCAGGGAATCTATTGACATCTGTCTTTTAAAAAGTTATTTTAGGGGGCGCCTGGGCAGATCATTTAAACGCCCAACTTCAGCTCAGGTCTTGATCTCACGGTCCATGAGTTCGAACCACGCATTGGACTCTGTGCTGACAGCTCAGAGCCAGGAGCCCGATCTGGATTCTGTGGCTCCCTCTCTCTCTGCCGTTCCCCTGCTCGTGTTCTGTCTCTCTCTGCACTCAAAAATAAATAAACACTAAAAAAAAATTTTTAAAGGTATTTTAGTAACTTTTACAGTACTTTCTTAGGTTTCTTTGGAATTTTTTTTTTTCATTTTGTGGCCCATAAAGTTGATTCTCTCTTTCTCCACTTCAATCTAAGCTAGCTATTAAATAGTTTATACCCACATTAGGTTTCTTGGTACCTACAGATACCGTTGGTTGACTGAGTTTATTGTCAATTGTGACACCTAACATTTCTTTCAGATAGGCTTCTAAGTGATTTTTACAAGTGAAAGAGTTACGCATCAGACCTTTTAGTGCTAAGTGTAGTAACATACTAGGAATTTTATTGAAATTCATCTTAATAGATTTTCCCTCATCTTGTACAAGTGATTCTATCTAACAGTAATTGTGGAGTATTGTTGAATAAATGAACAAATGGCTTTTAAAGTCTGATTCTGTCATCCAGCTGATTCTGTTCCGCAAAGTTGATAAGCATGCCATCTTAAAACTTATTACTTGAACTGTTGCATAGAACAGGGCCAGAGAGTATTCTGGGAATGTCCCTTAAAACTTCCCTTGATTTTGATATCAATCCATTAATCAAAGCTTTTTGGTCTCAGTTGTTCGATCAAGTATAAACCCAACTTATTTTATTGTATCTAGCAATATTTCTCCTTCCTAAACATAATGTTATTATGAGTTAAATGGTCAATACATTGTTAGTCCAGGCCCACTCTATTGCATTTTCCTGATGTATTGGTCTAATAATCTGGGTAAATAAGTTAATTAGAAATTGAAATTTGAAATGGCAATTATATCTAAAAGTAATTCTATTTGCTTTGCTTACCATTATCCTTAAGATATCTCAATGCTATACTGTTTGAGATGTATACATTTATTGTGATTTTTATCTATATATTCTACATTCCTTAATGTTTCATTCTTTTTGGTTACTTTCTATTATATATATATTATCTGATTCCACAGTTAAAAGCAGCATTTCTGTTATTCTCACAAAGTCCTATTCTTTTGTTTCTTTTTTTGTGTGTATATATATACACACACACACATATATACACATTATATATACATACATATGTACATAAGTATATACACAAATATGTACACACACATATAAATGTATATATGTGTGTTTATAGGTATTGTGTATGTATGTACAAAATCTAAACAATTCTGGAAATTTACCTTTAATTGTTCTCATTGTACATTAATTTGACATTTAATGAGGCTGAACTTTTTATTTCCTTGCCCTAAAATAATCACCTAGGGTCAGAAGCTTATTGAACAAGAAAAACTTGAAAATAATTGGTTTAAATTTGCAGTAAGCAAGATTTATTTTTCAAAATTTTCTTTTGCTGTACAGTTTTAAATATAATATAGAACATCATCTAGACAATCTCTATTTTAAAACAACTTTTGGTAATTATATTTCTGTATTTATTAACTTCTTTTACTCCAGATAAATCTTTTAATTCAGTGTTAAGTTGTATCCTCAGTCTTCGTTAATCTATTTCCTAATCCTTATATGTCTTTTCCTGTTACACATTGGTTAAAAATGTTTTAAAGAAAAAAGTTTTTTATGTTGTTCCAGTATATAGCCTTACTTTTATTAATACATATTTTGCGTAACAAATTCTGTGCTAATATGTAAAGCCAATTATCTTCCCATAACTTATACTGTTCTTTAAGTTCTTAATTATTCTGGCTTTGAGTTTTGCAGTAGAGATTATCTGTTGACAAACTATATTTGTCTTTAGATTTGAAATATATTCACTTTCTTCTTTTAAAGTAAAAAATTATTTTGGTCAAGTTAATTGATTTAAGTTTCATTATCTTTATTCAGCTTCTCCCACATTCTTCTTCCATATGGGCTTGGTAATGAAATTCAAAATTATTTATCTTCATAATTTATTATTTCTTTCTGTCAGCTCATAAGCCTTTGTCTTTACATTTTCATAAATTTTATATCAATGTCTATGATATTGTCTTTTGTTGATTATGCCCATCAATGGTTGAATTCCAGGCTGAATTTGTTCATATGATATATATATATATAACATGTATAACATGTATATAATATATATATAATGTATAATGTAATATAATGATATATATATACACATATATATAACATATATATATATAGTTATTTTGAATATGGCTGGATATACTGTTTCTCTCGGTTTTGAGTTCTGAGTCTTTGAAATTAAGAATTATGTCCTATTTATTTGTATTTTTATCTATGGCCACAAACATAGTACCTGAATATGTATTTATCTGAATTAATATCCATATTTATTGATAACTAAGCCATATTTATCTCTTTACTGGCTGACCTAGATAGCTCTTTTTTTAAAATGTTTTTAATGTTTATTTATTTTGAGAGAGAGAGAAAGAGAGAGAGACACTATGAACAGGGAAGGGGCAGAGAGAGAGGGAGACACAGAATCCGAAGCAGGTTCCAGGCTCTGAGCTGTCAGCACAGAGCCCAATGCAGGGCTCAAACTCATGGAGCATGAGATCATGACCTGAGCCAAAGTCGTACACTCAATTGACTGAGCCACCTAGGCACCCCTGACCTAGCTAGCTCTTAACAAAATTTATCTGTGTAAAGCAGTATTCTCGGATACATGGGATTTACTTTCCCAGTCTTAAATAATTCATGTGTCTTACAAAAGCATCCAACCTGCTTGCTTTTTTCTTTCTCTACACATTCTGTAAGCATGAGGTCACCAGTGTGGTGGACCAGCATGACATTTGATGTTTGATGTGGGCAAGATGTCTGTGAGCTATAGTGTGGTACAGATTGGGAGAATTTATCTCAGAGATATAACAAGGAGGACGTGCCGTACAGATGATAAGAAACCGTCATGCTTTCTAATTATTGAGCTAGATATAGAAAAATAAAGTATTTTTTTCTATTACAATATGAGTACTAGGTTCCAGAGGTTTTATACTCATTTGTACCAACATACACAACCATTACTGTAATTAGAATTACTACCTGGTTAAGCTTATGATAACCTACTGCCATTTTGCAAAGTCTTTTGCATTGGCTATATTGGAATATTAAATAGTATTTTGCCGGAAATCACAACTTCTGCATCTTTCAAGTTTTGACCATGGACATAAAACGTGTGACATTGCCTATTGCTAAAATTTGATTTTTCTTTTCATTAATTGGCTTTGGAACAGGCATTATTTTGGAGACTCTTTCATTTAGCCCTTACTCTCATACTACTTCTTATTCCAAAGGACAAATCCAGTATAGGGATTTTGACAGTTGCTTGTATCTCTCTCACTTATATACTTGAACCTGAAGTGGAAATAAAAGGTTTTTTTGTTGTAACCTAGGTCCTCGTGGTTTTAGAGCTTCTTCTCTTTGCTGACCACACTTAACTCCCTTTATAACTTCATCCAGCAATCCCACATGTCAATCTATACAACAAAGCTATAGTAATAAAAACAATATGTACCAGCACAGAAATGGACACATAGATCAATCGAACAGAATAGTGAGCCGAGAAATAAACCCATGCTTAGGTGGTCAATTTACCTATGACAAAGGAGGAACTGATATAATGGGGAAAAGACAGTCCCTTCAACAAATGGTACTGGGAAAACTGACAACCACATGCAAGAGAATGAAACTGCACTACTTCTAACACCATGCACAAAAACAAACTCCAAAGAGATTATAGACCTAAATGTGAGACCTGAAACCATAAAACTTCTAAGAGAAAACACAGGCATTAAACTCTGGACATTACCCTTTGCAATATTTTTCTGGATGTCTCCTCAGGCAGGGGAAACAAAAGCAAATATAAACATTTCAGACAACATGAAACTAAAGAGATTCTGCACAGTGACGGAAACCGTCAACGAAATGAAAAGATGACCTATGAAATGGAAGAAGATATTTTTAAATGATGTATCCAATAAGAAGATACTAGACAAAATATATAAATAACTTATGCATCAACATCCAAACTATCTAATTAAAAATGGGCAGAAGATTTGAATAGGCATTTCTCCAAAGAAGATGGACAGACACGTGAAAAAGTGCTCAACATCACTACTTATCAGGGAAATGGAAATCAAAACCACAATGAGAGGAGGAGGAGCCAAGATGGCGGAACAGCATGGAAGTTTTTTGTGTGTCTCGCATCCATGAAATACAGCCAGACTAACACTAAACTATCCTGCATACCTAGAAGACTGATCTGAGGATTGACACAACAATCTGCACAACCTGAACCACAGAATTCAGCAGTTACGTGGCGTGGAGAGGTGAACTGGGGGAGAGAGAAACCGTGAAGGGCAGGGAGCCACTTTTGCGTGTGGAAAGAGGACTGAGATGGGGGGGTCGAGGGGGAGGGAGGAGAGAAATGGGAAAAGCACCCTTCTCCCAAAAGCAGCTGGAGAGGAAGTGGAAAAATGGAAACAGCCACAGGGACTGCACTAAAACGAGAGAAAGGAGAAAGGAGAAAGGAGAGGGTTTAAGACTATAAACGGGGAGCACAGAGTCTGAAACTCCGCAGCTCAATACCTGGCAGTGCTCTGGTGGAAAGGGCGAATCCCCAGAAGCAAAGTGAAGTCCAGGGTTCTTCAGACCACAGGGGGAAAGGTGGTTCCCCTACTGGAAGGATACCTGGTAGACGGTGTGTGGGTCACCCAAAGGCAAGGCCCAGTGGATGCGGGAGAACAACCACATTCTCTAGTGCTAGAACAAGCTCCTTGGGGGTGAAAACTGGTGCCAGATGTGTGTTGTGATTTTCCATAATCCCAGAAACGCTGCAGCTACACTATCTTGTGAACTGTTTTCTGGGGCAGGCTGGCACCCGGCCACAGTCTCTGGGCATTGGCAGCAGCACAGTCCTGCAAACGTTCCTTGGTGTGGCCGGCACCTGGCCATTGCTCGGTGAGACCCTCCTGCAGAGGGGCAGAATGGACCGAAACCGCAGTCCCTCAGAAGTAAGGGGTCGGGAAAAACAGCCACATCTGAGAAAAACTCAGGAGGGAGGTGTTGCCTGGGGCTTGGTCATGGACTGTGTAAAAGTGCGGAATGGATGGAAGCTGAAGACAAAGGATGGGTGTGGGATTGCTGGTCGGGGAAAACAGAGTTTTGATACTAGAGACTGGGTCGCTATTTTCACCACTCCCGCGCGTGTGCATAAACACCTACAAGCACAACAATCCACCCCAGTAAGCTAAACAGCACCATCTAGTGGAGAACAAAGCCGGTACACTAAGCCCTGCCCAACTGGGCCAACCTTGATCTTCAGGAACATAAGTCTCTACACCTTCTTAGTTTATGGACTATAAAGTGTTTCATATTTTGGCTTATAGGAGAAAATGAAGTAATTTCAGTCATATTTCAGTCTGCTGGTCCATCCCGTCAATTTTCTTTTCTTCCTTTTTCTTTTTTCTCTTTTTTGTTTCTTTTCTTTTCTTGAATACAGAAAGAAAAAAATTCATTTTTATTTTTAATTTTTATTAAAAATATTTATTTTAATTTTTTTCTACTATATTTTTATTTTTGTGTATTTTTTTTCAAATTCTATTTTACTTCCATCACTTGATTATAGTCTACTTCAGTGTATTCATTTTTTTAAATTTTCAAATGATTTCCTTTTTCTTTTTTTCCCCCTTTTTTCTCTAATCTATCAAGTCCCTTTCAACACCCAGAACAAAACACACATAGGATCTAGCATCATTTATTCAATTTTTTGTCAGTGTTGGTTTTTAATTTTTTTTAATTTTAATATTTTTTAAATTTATTTTTAAAATTTTAGATTTTGTACCCCAGTAATTTCTGTTATCCCTTCAAAATGATGAAACGAAGGAATTCACCTCAAAAGAAAGAGCAGGAATTAACGACAGCCAGGGAGTTAAACAACACAGATACAAGCAAGATGTCTGAACCAGAACTTAGAATCATGATGATAAGAGTACCAGCTAGAGTCGAAAATAGATTAGAATCTCTTTCTGCGAAGAAAAAGGAAGTAAAAGCTAGTCAGGATTAAAAAAAAATGCTATAACTGGGTTGCAATCTCGAATGGTGCCATGGTGACAAGGATGGATGAGGCAACACAGAGAATCAGTGATATAGAGGACAAAATTATGGAGAATAATGAAGCAGAAAAAAAAGGGAGATTAAGGCAAAAGAGCATGCTTTAAGAATTAGAGAAATCAGTGACTCATTAAAAAGGAACAACATCAGAATCATAGGGGTCCCAGAAAAAGAAAAGAGAGAAACAGGTAGAAGGGTTATGTGAGCAAATCATAGCAGAAAACTTTCCTAACTGGGGAAAAGAGACAGACAACTAAATTCAGCAAGCACAGAGGACTCCCATTAGATCAACAAAAACCATCAACAAGGCATATCATAGTCAAATTTACAAAATACTAAGGTAAGGAGAGAATCATGAAACAAGCAAGGGAAAAAAAATCCTTAACCTACAAGAGAAAACAGATCAGGTTTGCAGCACACCTCTCCACAGAAACTTGGCAGGCCAGAAAGGAGTGTCAGGATACATTTAAGGTGCTGAATCTGGAAAATATGCAGTGAAGAATTCTCTATCCAACAGGGCTATCATTCAATATAGAAGGAGAGGTAAAAAGTTTCCCAAACAGAAATTAAAGGAGTTTGTGACCACTAAATAAGCCCTGCAAGAAATTTTAACGGGGACTCTCTGAGGGGAGAAAAGATGGGGAAAAAAAGAAATAAATAAGAACCAAAAGCACCAAAGAAAAGAAAGACAAGAGAGCACCACCAGAAACTCCAACTCTACAGGTGACATAATGGCAATAAATTCATATCTTTCAGTACTCACCCTAAAAGTCAATGGACTAAATGCTCCAAATCAAAAGACATAGGGTAACAAAATGGACAAGAAAACAAGATCTATCTACATGCTGTTTACAAAAGACCCACTTTAGACCACAGGACACCTTCAGATTGAAAGTGAGGGAATGGAAACCCATCTAACATGCTAATGGTCAACAAAAGAAAGCCGGAGTAGCCATACTTATATCAGACAATCTAGACTTTAAAATAAAGACTGTATCAAGTGATGAAGAAGGGCATTATATCATAATTAAGGGGTCTATCCATCAAGAAGACCTAACAATTGTAAACATGTATGCTCCAAATGTGCAAGCACCCAAATATATAAATCAATCACAAACATAAGGAAACTCATCGGTAGAATACCACAATAGTAGGGGACTTCAGCACCCCACTCACAGCAATGGACACATCATCTAATAAAAAATCAACAAGGAAACAATAGCTTTGAATAACACACTAAACCAGATGGTCTTAACAGATATATTCAGAACATTTCATCCTAAAGCAGCAGAATATATATTCTTCTCCAATGCACATGGAATGTTCTCCAGAATAGACCATACACTGGGACACAAATCAGCCCTAAGTAAGTACAAAAAGATAGAGATCATACCGTGCATATTTGCAGACCACAACGCTATGAACCTCGAAATCAACCACAAGAAAAATTTGGAAAGGTAACAAACACTTGGAGACTAAAGAACATCCTACTAAAGAATGAATGGGCTAACCAAGTAGTTAAAGAGGAAATTAAAAAGTTTATGGAAGTCAATGAAAATGATAACACCACAACTGAAAACCTCTGGGATGCAGTAAAGGCAGTCATAAGAGGAAAGTACATAGCAATCCAGGCCTTCCTAAAGAAGGAAGAAAGATCTCAGATACACAACCTAACCTTACGCCATAAGGAGCTGAAAAAAGAACAGCAAATGAAACCCAAAACCAGCAGAAGACAGGAAATAATAAAGATTAGAGCAGAAATTAATGCTATCAAAACCAACCAAACAAACAAAACAAACAAAAAAAACCCACTGTAGAACAGATCAATGAAACCAGAAGCTGGTTCTTTGAAAGAATTAACAAAAGTGATAAACCACTAGCCATTTTGATCCAAAAGAAAAAGGAAGGGCCCAAATAAATAAAACCAAGAATAAAGAGGAGAGATCACAACCAACACAGCAGAAATAAAAACAATAATAAGAGAATATTATGAGCAATTAAATGCCAATAAAATGGGAATCTGGAAGAAATGGACAAATTCCTAGAAACATATAAAATACCAAAACTGAAACAGGAAGAAATAGAAAATTTGAACAGACCCATAACCAGAAAAGAAATCAAATTAGTAATCAAAACTCTCCCAAAAAAAGAGTCCAGGGACAGGTGGCTTTCCAGGGGAAATCTACCAACATTTAAGGAAGAGCTAACACCTATTTTGAAGCTGTTCCAAAAAATAGAAATGGAAGGAAAACTTCCAAACTCCTTCTATGAAGCCAGCATTACCTTGATTCCAAAACCAGATGGAGACCCCACTAAAAAGGAGAACTATAGACCAATTTCCCTGATGAACGTGGATGCAAATGTCCTCAACAAGATATTAGCCAGCCAGATCCAACAACACATTAAAAAAAAATATTTACCACGACCAAGTGGGATTTATACCTGGGATACAGGGCTGGTTCAATATCTGCAAAACTATCCATGTGATTCATCACATCAAAAAAAGAAAGTACAAAAACCATATGATCCTCTCAACAGATGCAGAGAAAGCATTTGACAAAATACAGCATCCTTTCTTGATAAAAATCCTCAAGAAAGTAGGGATAGAAGGATCATACCTCAAGATCATAAAAGCCATATATGACAGACTTAACACTAATATCATCCTCAATGGGGAAAAACTGAGAGCTTTCCCCCTAATTTCAGGAACAAGACAGGATGTCCACTCTCGTCACCTTTATTCATCATAGTATTGGAAGTCTTAGCCTCTGCAATAAGACAACAGAAAGAAATAAAAGGCATCCAAATCGGCCAGGAGGATGTCAAATTTCACTCTTCGTAGATGACATGATACTCTATATGGAAAACCGAAAAGATTCCACCAAAAAACTGTTAGAACTGAAGCATGAATTCAACAAAGTTGCAGGATATAAAATCAATGCACAGAAATAGGTTGTATTCCTATACACCAACAATGAAGCAACAGAAAGAGAAATCAAGGAATCAATCCCATTTACAATTGAACCAAAAACCGTAAAACACCTAGGAATAAATCTAACTAAAAGGTGAAAAATCTATACACTGAAAACTATAGAAAGTTTATGAAAGAATTTGAAGAAGACACAAAAAAATAGAAGAAGATTCCATGCTCCTGGATAGGAAGAACAAATATTGTTAAAATGTCAATACTACAGAAAACAATCTATATATACAATGTAATCCCTATCAAAATTGCACCAGCATTTTTCACAGACCTAGAATAAACAATTCTAAAATGTGTATGATACCAAAAAAGACACCAAAGAGCCAAAGTATTGTTAAAAAAGAAAATCAAAGCTGTAGACATCACAATTCCAGACTTGAAGCTATATTACAAAGCTGTAATTGTCAAGTCAGTATGGTACTGGCACAAGAACAGACACTCAGATCAATGGAGCAGAATAGAGAACCCAGAAATGGACCCACAAACGTATGGCCAACTAATCTTTGACAAAGCAGGAACAAATACACAATGGAATCAAGACAGTCTCTTCAGCAAGTGGTGCTGGGAAAACTGGACAGCGACATGCAGAAGAATGAACCTGGCCACTTTCTTATACCATACACAAAAATAAACTCAAAGTGGATGAAAGACCTCAATGTAAGACAGGAAGCCATCAAAATCCTTGAGGAGAAAGCAGGCAAAATCCTCTTTGATCTTGGCCACAGCAACTTCTTACTCAACCAATCTCCAGAAGCAAGGGAAACAAAAGCAAAAATGAACTACTGGTACCTCATGAAAATAAAAAGCTTCTGCACAGCAAAGGAAACAATTAGCAAAACTAAATGGCAACTGACAGAATGGGAGAAGATATTTGCAAATGACATATAAAGGGTTAGTACCCAAAATCGATAAAGAACTTATCAAACTCAACACCCAAAAAACAAAGAATCCAGTGAAGACATGGGCAAAAGACATGGATAGACACTTCTCCAAAGAAGACATCCAGATGGCCAACCAACACATGAAAAAATGCTCCACATCACTCATCATCAGGGAAATACAAATCAAAACCACAATGAGATACCACCTCACACCTGTCAGAATGGCTAACATTAACAACTCAGGCAAGAACAGATTTGGTGAGGATGCAGAGAAAGAGGATCTCTTCTGCATTGTTGGTGGGAATGAAGCTGGTGCAGCCACTCTGGAAAACAGTATGGAGGTTCCTCAAAAAACTAAAAATAGAACTACCCTATGACCCAGCAATTGCACTACCAGGCATTTATCCACCGGATGCAGGTGTGCTGTTTCGAAGGGACACATGCACCCCAATGTTTATAGCAGCACTATCAACAATAGCCAAAGTATGGAAAGAGCCCAAAGGTCCATTGATGGATGAATGGATAAAGAAGAAGTGGTATTACTCAGCAATCGAAAACAATGAAATCTTGCCATTTGCAACTACGTGGATGGAACTGGAGGGTATTATGCGAAGTGAAATTAGTCAGAGAAAGACAAAAATCATATGACTTCAGTCATATGAGGACTTTAAGAGACAAAACAGATGAACATAAGGGAAGGGAAACAAACATAATATAGAAACAGGGAGAGGGCAAAACATAAGAGACTCTTAAGTAGGGAGAACAAACAGAGGGTTACTGGAGGGGTTGTGGGAGCGGTGTGGGCTAAATGGGTAAGGGGCATTAAGGAATCTACTTCTGAAATCATTGTTGCACTATATGCTAACTCATTTGGATGTAAATTAAAAGAAATTTAAAATGAAAAAAAAAACCACAGTGAGATATCATCTCACACCTAGCAGAATATCTGTTATCAAAAAGACAAGAAATAACATGTGTTGATGAGAATGTGGAACAAAGGGAATTCTTACGCACCATTGGTGGAAATGTAAATTGGTAGAGCCACTATGAAAAATAGTATAGGGTTTTATAAAAAAATTAGAAGTAGAAATACAATATAACTCAGAAATTCCACTTCTGGATTTTACCTAAAGAAAATAAAAACACTAATTCAAAAAGATTATAGACACCATAATGTGTATTGAAACATTATTTACCAAAGATATGGAAGCAGTCAGGTGACCACGGATAGATGAATGGTTAAAGATGATGTGATGATATATATGTATATGTGTGTGTGTATACACACACACACACACACACACACACACACACTGGAATATTATTTAGCCATAAAAAAGAATAAAATTTTGCCATTCATGACAACATGGATAGACTTAGAGGGTATTATGCTAAGTGCGATAAATCAGACAGAGAAAGACAAATACCATGTAATTTCATTAGTACGTGGAAAATAAAAACAAAACAAATGAATAAATAACAAACAAAAACCAGAAACAAACTCAAAAATAGAGAACAAACTGGTGGTCGCTAGAGGATAGCGTTTGGGATGGTATAGACAAAATAAGTGAAGGGGATTCAGAGGTACAATCTTCCAGTTATAAAATACAAGCCACAAGGATTAAAACTATACACTACAGTGAGAGGACTGGATAGCTCAACTAGTTAAGTTTTGGACTCTTGATATCGGCTCAGGTCGTGATCCCATGGTGGTGAGATGGAGTCCCACGTGGAGCTCTGCACTGAACCTGGAGCATGCTTGGGATCTCTCTCTCTCTCTCTCTCTCTCTCTCCCTTTCTCTCTCTCTCTCTCTCTCTCTCTCTGCCCCTTTCTACCTCCCCAACACACATTCTCTTTCTCTCTCTCTCAAAATAAATAAGTTAAGGAAAAAGAGTACAGCATAGGGAATGTAGTCGGTAAGATTGTAATAACTTTGTATAATGACCGATGGTAACTACACTTATTGTCATGAGTATTTTATAATGTATATAATTGCCAAATCACAATGTTATACCTCTGAAACCAATATAATATGTGCCAACTGTACTTCAATTGAAATAAGATAAAAATATATAAAAATTAGATAATTTTGTATAAACTCATGGCTTTAGATACAACCTGTTTGAAATCCCTTCTTCTGGAGTTCTCTTCTGAATTTCAGATTTATATATACAACTATTGAACACCACCATTGGGATAACTTAATAACCTCTCAAGTTTAGCTGATCCAAATTGCTTCAAGCGCAGCATCTCCCATTTTATTTTTTTAGTGTTTATTTATTTTTGAGAGAAAGAGACAGAGACACAGAGAGGGACAGAACGTGAGTGAGGGAGGGCAGAGAGAGAGACAGAGACAGAGACAGAGAATCTGAAGCAGGCTCCAGGCTCTGAGCGGTCAGCATAGAGCTCTACATGGGGTTTGAACTCATGAACCACTAGATCATGACCTGAGCCAAAGTCGGATGCTCAACGGACTGAGCCACCCAGCAGCTCCTTCCTAACAATTTTCCTGGGGCAGAAACATTGTTATCATTTTTGATTACTCTCTTTCTATCCTATCAGGAAATCCTGTTGATTTTAATCTTCAAAATATCCAGAACCTTATTTTACCTCATCCATTGCTACCATCATAGTCCAAACCACAATTATTTCTTTCCTGGATAACTGCAATGACCTAAATGATTTCCCTAACTCTACTCTTATCTTCCCTCACTATGCCTGAGCAATGTCTGTGCACCACACAGCACCCAGAGGCATCCAAAGACCAGATAGGTCAGATTATGTTTCTCTTCAGATTAATCTCTTCCAAAATTCTCCTGTCTCATTTAGAAATTTAAGCCTTATCTGACCTTATCTCTTACTACTCCTCCCTTAACTGTATTGGTGCAGCTGGATTGGTTCCCTTACTGTTTTTAGTATACCTCAAGGAAGGCCACACTTTAGGGTTTTTGCATTGGCTCATTTCTTAGCCTGTAATTCTCTAGCTGCAGATTGCCATATGAATAGCTTCTATACATCCTTCAAATGTTTTTATTGATGTTTTTACCCTGATCACCCTCGTTAAAATTGTACCCCTCTTCTTGATTCACAGCATTGCCTATGTCCACCCTTTTGCTATTATTTTAAATCACTCATAAATTTATGAAATACAATACAATTTATTTGTCGTCTAAATTTGGTATTGTTTTTTTTTCTTTTCTCTTCCTAATAATATATAAATTCCATACAATCAAAACAAATTTTCTCTCTATTTCTTCGCCACTGTATCCTAGGCACAGAGTACAACCAGACAGATATTAGGGATTCAGTACTTATTTGTTAAATCAATGACCAAACTAATAAATGAATGAAAATTATATGTTGGACGGCCTATATGTCTGAGTTCTAGGGGATCAAAGATCAATTACACCGCTAAATATTCCAGCATGTTGGTCCATTCTGATTTCCATAGCAGCTCCTTTGCTTCTCATAGTAACTCTTTTTTATGTGCCTCCATTTTGGGGTAGGCACTCCAGGATTTGTCCAATCATCCTGAAAACAATGAGCTCATTTCAAACATAGCATTTGGCAACAGCATCCTAGTTGACAAATACAAGGGCTAATTATTATTCAAATGAGCTTCTGCTCTCTTCACTGATATATTTCTCAGTGCCTTGGGTCTGCTGGGCTTTCACAAAGGACACAGTGGGTCAATGGGCTGGTCACTAATGACACATTCACTCAGTGATTCATTCTTTTCTGATGTGAAGTACTTCACCAATATCATTTTAAAAATGCTCACATCTCAACTAGATTTAGTATGAGATACCACTGAGTGAACAATTATGAGTAAACAATTGTTACCATCCCCAGCTGCTTGAGCTAACACACTGAATTCAAAAGCTCTGAAAATTTCACCCATTTCAGTGGATTCAGACATAATTCAGATATAAAATTCTGTTCTTTGTCAATCGAACATCCTCAACCTACTCCCAAATCTAATAGCATATTTTTCTTACAAAACTTAGTAAAGTTCTGAAATTATCTTCTTCAGTCAGTTTCTTCTCTAGTATGAGGCCAGTCTATTGATATCTAACCATTTACCCTCTACTACAACTGGAGGGCTTGTTCATGGATCCTAAATGGGATTTATATCAGTATAGCTTTTATAGGGTAACTGCCTCTTGAAAACAAGTTATACCATTTCACCAAAGATGAACTAACAGTTCATTAAATCTATTATCTGCTTTCTGACTACAGTGCTAAATAAATTTTCCTATCCCTCTTGCATACACATGTGACACGGTACTAATTTTCCTCAGTAATATGTGAGTAGAATCAATGTGTTGAATCTTGTATGCTTTATCTACTCCCTCATTTCCATGTCTCACTGCCAGCTGGATGTCAATGCCTAGGATAAACTCAAGAGACATGCTTTGTAACGAAAACCTAAAACATGTGGCAAAGTCTTAGCATACAGGAAACAAGAAATAATAAAACTGTTATCAGAGGCTGAGGAGATGATGATCTATATTACGTAATGGCAAACATTTGGTAAAACTCTTGTTTTCAATTTCCTGGGGGAAAGATCACATGTCTACTGAACTGACAGCTGTGGGGAAGAGATTGAGAAGAATCAAAGTATTGGTGTCTATTGGCTACCATTGTATCTTTTGGTCAAAGTATTATAAGAAAGAAATGTATTCAGGAGGGAATTGGCCAGTTTGTAAGCATGGATAAGAAAGAGAGAGTGTTGGGAAATTCAGAGCCTTAAAGGTTGTAAAACCTGTGTCTGACCTTCAAACAGGGGTATGATGATGACAAAACCTTGAGCAAAAAAATGCCACTAAAATGCAACCATGCATAGGAAACATCTTTTCTATCAATGATGAAGTAACAGAGCCCCAATTTATTGTTTTTCCTTTAACAACTAGAAAACTGAAGATAGTATAAGGAAGGATGGAAGGAAGGAAGGAAGGAAGGAAGGAAGGAAGGAAGGAAGGAAGGAAAAAAGAGAGACAAAAAGAGGAAGGAAGAAAGAAAGAGAGAAAGGAATGAAGAGAAAAGATTATATAACCCTCTCAATAGACACAGAAATTTTTTTCTTACAAAACTCAACATATATTCATGGAAAAAAAAAACAACTAACCAATCTAGAAATAAAGGCATGCTCCCCAAAATAATGCAGGACATTAAAAAAAAACACAAAAGTGGGGTGCCTGGGTGGCTCAGCCAGTTAAGCATCCAAATTCAGCTCAGGTCATAACCTCAAGGTTTGTGGGTTCGAGCCCCGTGTCGGGCTCTGTACTGACAACTCAGAACTTGCAGCCTGCTTCACATTCTGTGTTTCCTTCTCTCTATGCCCCTCGCCTGCTTGCACTCTGCCTCTCTCTCTCTCTCTCTCAACAATAAATAAACATTAAAAAATTTTTAAAAACCCACAAAACTACAGTATACTTCAGAATAAAAGACCAAATGCTTTCTTTCTTCCAATAATCAGTATTGAAGCAAGGATGTATATGCCTTCACCATTTCCATTCAACATTTAAGAAAAGAAAAGGAGAAAAAAAAAAGAAAAGAAAAGGAGAAGAGAAAAGAGAAGAAAAGAAAAACAAACTGAAACCTTAGAGATTGGAAAGGAAAAAGTAGAATAAAAAAAGCCTTTATTTGCATATGATGTGGCTTTCTACATATCTAATATCAAAGATACAGGAACTAATTAATGGGTTTATGAAGGTCACAGAATACAATCACAGTAAAAATCAATTATATATCTATGTACTAGCAATTAAAACTTAGAATATGAATAAAAACAATACCACTTATAATAGCATCAAAATATAAAATATTGGGAGACAAACTTAACTACACAAAAGCAAAACCTGTGAACTGAAAGCTATGAAACAATGCTTAAGGGAGACGAAAAGAAGTGGAAATATATACCATATTCATGGATTGAAAAACAACGTACTATTACGATGTTCATTCTCAGAAAACTGATCTATTACTCAGGGAAATCCTGATCAAAATCCCATCTGGATTTTTTTGTGTGTTGTTTTTGTTTTTATTTTTGGTAAAACTTTTGATGTGTTTATTTTAAAATTTATAGAGAAATACAAATGTTCCAAATAGCAGAAACATTTTTTTAAATAAAAACAAAATTGGAGTACTTACTATACGTTATTTGAAGAATTACTACAGTCATAGGAAACAAGACAGTGTGGCATTTACATATAGATAGATATTGAACAGAATAAAGATAGAGAGATGAACAAATAGTCTATTCTCTACTGATATCTCAAAATGTTTCCAAGGTTATTCAAGGGAGAAAGAATATCCATCTTGTTAAAGCAGTGAAGTTAACAGTTGATATCCATATGCAGAATAATGGTTCTACCCTTCCCCCTCAAATACACAATAAGTTGATTCAAAGTAGACCATTGACTTAAATGTAAAAGCTAAAACAATTAAATTGCTAGGAACAATCATATGAGAAAATCTTTGCAATCTTGGGGAGGGCAATGATATATTTGATAGAACACAAACAGCATAAACCATAAAATACTGGAGTTATCTAAATCAAAAACTTCTGCTCAATAAAGGATTCTTTTATGGAAATTTAAAAACAAGTTACTGACTGGGAGAAAATATTTGCAATATAAAATTTGACAAAGGACTTTTTTTTTCAAACTGTACACGCAGAACTCTATAACTCAATAGGACAAAGCAGGAGTACAAAATATTTGAAGAGACATTTTATAGAGGAAGATAAAAGAAGATATATAAGCACATAAAAAGATGTACAGCATAATCATCACTAACAGAAATAAACATCACAATAAAATAACTACACACATTCCAGAATACCTAAAATTAAAAAGACTGACGATATCACATTGCTGGTGGGAATGTAAAACCACACAGTCATGTTAGCAGTTTCTTGTAAACTCAAGAAAGTTCCAATTAGCATATGTATCTCTACCATATTTATCAGAAAAAATGAAAATGTGTTCCTATTAGAATCTGCATGGTCATAGAGCATGACAGCCAAAAACTGGAGACAATGCAAATGTCCACCAAGAGAATAATGGAGAAACAAATTTTGGTATATCTATATAACGGGATACCACTCAGCAGACATACAATGAGCTACTGATACACACAATGTCAAGGATGCATCTCAAAATCATTAGGCTGAGTAAAAGAAGACAGATACAAAATAGTGCATACTGTAAGATTCCTTTTTATAAGAAATTCTAGACAAAATAATCTCTAATAATAGAAAGCAGATCAGCAGTTGCTTCAGCTGGGCATGAAGCAGAGTTTGACTGCAAATTTGCAAGGAGGGAATTTTTGATGTGTCAGAAATATTTTATGTTACAATTGTGGCATGGGTTACTTTGCAAATATCATCAAATTGTACATTAAATTGGTAAATTCAAATGTATGTAAATTATAGCTTGAGAGATGATTGGAAATGCAGCTTTGCAGCAGAAATGATTAAGTGTGTAGTCTAAAGGATCCTGGTAGCTTCGATGTAGCCACAATTAATTTAAAAGTTAGGGCATGGACGTGAAGAAACAAATAAAGCAGATCTGAGACTATATGCAATAATTTAAGTATGAGTATTAATGTACATAACAAATTAAATAGATTGGAAGGCTACAAATGTTCTGAAGGAGTAATTCTACCAAATAAACCATGGGGCAGACTGAAAATTATGTAACTTGTTATGACTTACTGTAAACTTTGGTCTTCTAAAATTCCATGTATTTAAACCTGGCTTTAAAAACAGTACAATTTCTTAAGAGAGCATTAATCCAACTTCAGACATTGCTGTACAGCATGATGGATAAGATAAGGCTTCTAGAGGATAGTGTCAGGGCCACAAAGATTATTTCTCCTCTTCCAGAGAGATACCTTCATAGTATATCTGCAGTGGGATTTTAGAATTGTTACAGAAGAATAATGCAAGTGTCCTATTCATTTTCTCTGTATATACTCTATATATAGTTCTGTATGTGGAAGGGGGGAGTTGGTGTTTTCAGTGTATGGACAGCCAGACCACAGGGAATCCTCATCAGAACAAATGGAGAGAATTGTTCAAGTTCAGGAGATACAGTGAGTTCAGGAGAGTTCGGTGAGTAGATACAGTGATTAGATTAGATCTTAGGTTTTCTCCCTTGGGATGGAATTAGTGTAAGCAAAAGACTAAAATGCATTTACATTGTGCAAGGCATTAAATTCAGAACTGGGGAACTGGGTGAACTCCCAGTCACTTCCTGGTTTCTGTGTTTCATCCCATTCATTCCAGCATCCCCTCTCCATTGCATTCCTACTTGGCCCAGGCTCTGTGCTGCACACTGGGGAGATAGCAATGAAGAGGAAACAATCCTGCTCTCCAGCAACTCCCATTCTAAGAGGATAGGTTTGTGAGCTAGTATTTGCATTATGGGACATTTGCTTTGAACGACATGCATATGTGTTGATGGTTTGAGAAGTGAGCTCTGAGGTGAGGCAGTCTTCCCCAAATGGAGAAACCAGAGTGTGGGTTTAGAGAATACATAAAGACCATGGAAGTGAAAGAACCTTGGTCCATTTAACAGGTTCCTCAGGAGCCTTCACATGGATTTTTATCATAGTAGTACATCCATGCATTGTTCTTTCATTTATTCATCCAGGAAACTCAAACCTTCTTTGTGGGCTGCTTACCATGTTAGGTATCATATTCGTTTTCTACTACCGCTGTAACAAACTGCCACAAACTCAGTGGCTTAAAACAACCCAAATTTATCAATTTAAAAGTTTGTAGGTCAGAAGTATGGCATGGTCTTACTGGACTAAATCAATGTTTAAAATGGTCTTCCTTTTTGGAAGCTTCCTTTTTGGAGGCTTTATAGGATCAAATACATCTTATTGCATCTTCTAGTTTCCAGAGACTGCCCTCATCGCCTGGCTTGTGATGTCCTTCCTCCATCTCCAAAGCTGCCAGCAATGGCAGCTCAAGTTCTCCTCACGGCACATCACTCTGACTTCTGCTTCCCTTTTCCACTTTTAGGGACCATGTGATCACATCAGGCTTACCTAGAAAATCCAAGATAATCTCTCTATTTTAAGGTCCTAATTTAATCTCATCTGCAGGGTCCCATGTAAGGTAACATATTCACAGACTCTGGGGATTAGAGCTTGGAGAGCTTTGGGGGCCATTATTCTGCCTGGCACAGACACACATCTGCAGTGTTCATCTTTACCCCTGATGGCTGCAACAGTGTCTGAGTCTGGCTGTCTCCCCAAATTCCAATTGGCGGTTTCACCACCAGATCAGCAAATAGTTTAAATATTGCACCGTCTCTCTTCCACTTCTTGAGCAAGAAGCTGTTTTGAGAAGTTAATCTCTTTCATAATTCTCATTTCAAAGATGAGGCGACTGATATTCTGGGAAGTTAATTAACATACCCAAGGTCATAGGTGACAAGAGAAGACTATTGTTAAAATTCAAAGCTCCTGGCTGCAGGTCTATTCGTTTCCCAGAGCAAGATTCTGTCAGATCTCACATATAAATTGAGTTCATTTTAATTTTGAAAAAAAAAATAGCCCATTATTTAACAAGAGACTAATTTAAGGAAACTTCTATAGAAACCCAGCCACTATTTCTCTTATTTCATTAGTGGAGCACCTTCAAACATTCAGTGCAAAGATTGCATTGAACAAGAAACCCTGCTATTCGACTCAATGACAGAGGACTATTACTCACTTCCAAATGACTGATACGTGGTGATGCATCTGTTCACCCCGGAAAATCTCTTCCGTGCATGTCTCTAAATCTTCTCTATTCTAAATAAATTGCCTGAAGATGAGTTTATTATCATTTTGCTGCATGTTCCGAGTAGCATTCAAACAGCTCAGTGAAAGGACTTATTTTATCACTGTTAAAGGTTCCCTCCCCCACTATTAATTATTTTTCTATTTGTAGGGTGTCAGTACAGAACTCAATTTCTTCAGGACTATTACTTATGGTAGAAACCAAATAAGATTGATTTATTGAACTGGTTCCAGAGTAGCTATGCATATAGAGCACCTTCCAAATAGAACACGATCCATACAGCCTAACTGCACACTTACAGATCATATCCCTAAGGAGGCGGCATGGCCTGGTTCATGGGACAAAGAGGCAGGGTCAGTCACGCAGCTAATAAGTAGCAGAGCCCAGAACTGAACCCAAAGCTCGTGTCATTTCAATTACATCATGCTGCCTTCTAACACATAACACACTTTGGCAAATATTAGGAAGAAAACTTGCTGATGTTTCAAGCCACTGCAAAATGTACCCGCGCCTAACTGCTTTCACTCCACGGTGGTAAAACGTGGAGAAACCAATTTCAGTCTGACACAAGGGAGTTAAAGTTGCGATTTATGAGGCAGATATTTCAGAAAGGCCCAAACGTTTTCATCCACGTTAAAGAAACTCTGGGAAAAACACATGTTCTGAGTATCCTAGTCCTAAGTGCTTAATGCTAAAGTCAGTCAGGCAACACAGATGCAAGGAGCTTTAAAAGCTTTTGGAGTCTAAGGTTGGAACCTTTGGGTATGATGGTGAGGCTGTGAGTCCACCGAAAACCAGCACTTTCCCTCCGCGGTCTGTCTTGCCCTTCCTTGCACCTTGAGTGCCTACTCTGAGTTCCTCTGGCCGTTACATAAAGCTTTTTAGGAAACATCACTGCAGACAGATGTTTAACCCCCGGCTCTGTGGGGACTACACGGCGAGATGCTAGGTCTGTTGATTAATTTTACATGTACGTGCACGCTAATGTAGTCTGACACGGAGGCCCTGGTAGCCATCCGGTCTTGTTAAGTAAACAAAGTAGTTCAGGCAAGATCGGTGCTGAAAGTTGTCTGTGCGCGGGATGCTTTTCCTTCTCAGTCTTGAAGGAGACGTCGTTCTTTTTCCTCGGCAGCCATCAGAGGTGACCTGGTCAATGATTATCCTAAGTCTTCTTTGTTTCGCTCGTGATATGCCACCCCATCTTTAACAACTCACGTGTGATAAGAAAGATTTAAAAACAAATGGAAACGTAAGCTCCGTGATACTAAAATGATAGAGGAGCTTTTAATACTATGATTACAATTGGTGACAATTGTTGCTCAGACAGAAATTAAGCTGCATGGTCTACGTCTGTCGGTCTTTGATTGTGTTTTGTGAACGTCACCAATTTGCAAAAGTTAAATGTGGGATTATTTTCAAAAATCGTGTGATGATTTTGAGAAAAACTGGTGAATGATATTTCCATTTGTAAATATCAATATTATAGATTGTCCTTCTGAGTTTGTAGATAAACCATTTCAGATTATTTCCCCTGTTAAAAACAAGAAGAGCTAGCGGAAAGCTAGGAGATATTTATTTATTTATTTATTTATTTATTTAAAAATTTGTTGGAAGGCATTGGAGAAAAATCAAGGCAGCCAGGCCTTAAGATACGAGCTTTGGAGAAATGAGTTGTGCTCATAAAACTCCAACCATCAGCAAAACTTTATCCTTAGAGGCATTTGCTAAGTCACAAGTCTAGAGGCTGAGAGCTGAGCTGGTGCTAGAGGGAACAAAGCTTAGAAATCAAGGAAGGAAAAATCCTGGTAAACACCACCAGCTCAGTAGAGATGCCTGAAGCCTTAAACCTAAAGAGAGAGAGAGAGAGAACCCAGACCCCATGAACACTGATAGCCTCCAACAAATCAGATTGGATTCAAGTGATCCATTCCTACCATAGCTGCTTTCTAGAAGCAAAAGTCAATACTATTACAGAGCCTAACAAAACGCCTTGAATTCTATAGGTAAATAGTGAAAATTAAATTTTTTTCTTGTCGAGAATAATTATTTTCCAATAATAATAAGGTTAATGAAAACAATTATCTTGTTTTTGGAGACCTTGACACATGTCCAGGCTTTGGGATCTTAGTTTTATGTAAGCTATCTCTAATTCTTATACCACATTTGCAAGTGAAGAATTATTTTTGTATGATTACAAGACATGTGCACAGATGTTATGTGACTTACAAAATCCACACAGCTATTATATGCCGAGTGAAGACTTAAATTCTGAACTGTTTAGTTTCAACAAAAACTTTTCTGGGTTCAAGTGGGTGTGGATCTTCATGGAATGCATGAATGAGAGGTTACTTTCACAGAGAAAACAGAGCAGTCTGTCAGGAAATTTGGGTTTATTTTTGAAGAAAATTATCTCCTGTGAAAAGTAGTCATCTTAGATTTTTTCCCCCTTTGGAATTTGGAGGATTTTCTAAATTGTACGAGAATGTCTCTTAAAATACTCATCAAAAAGAAAAATAATAATGAAATAATTCATTCAGGATAGATTTACTGTTTATTATTTATCAGGTGCTCTTCTATATTTTAGACCTATAGCAATGCACAAAATGGACAAAGTCCCTAGCCCCATGTAGATTAGATGCTATTAGAGTGGACAGTTACTAAATAAACAAATAAAAATAGAATTTAGGGAGTCACCAGTACTGAATTGATATCTATAGCCCAACTAATGTGATGGGTTGAAAGCCTGTTTAGACTAGGTTCAAAAAATTGACGAAACCTGTAAGAGACACAATGTAGAGACCAGGAAAATTATGGAATTCAGGAGACATCTAGGAAGCCAATGTGTTGGAAATAGTGCTGCATCCACCTGAAATTCTGCTTTATTTTGGAGATCTTAATAATATGATGCAATGGCTTCTTCTTGATTCTAGGCAGTAGGGTAGAATGGGGATTATAGCAAAATAAGAACTACATTTCCTACTGAATGAATGAAATAAAGTAGGGACAATAAACAGGCACTGGTGCCAATATTCTTACATCAATATAATGTTTTTGTGAAACAACCAAAATTTTAACTTTTACCCAGTTGTGTAGGTATCTATGCCAAAAGCATGAGAGCCACAAAGTCTTAACTGAGGTCATTGCCTCATTAAACTGAAATCTATCTGCAATAGTACCTCCTAGATCACAAATCATGTTAAAAACTGAAGAGAAATGATGTATAGTAAAACCTTGGTTTGCAAGCATAATTCGTTCTGGAAACATGCTTGTTATCCACAGTACTTGCAAATCAAAGCGAATTTCCCCATGAGAAATAATGGAAATACAGATGATTCATTCCACAACCAAAAAATATTCATAAAAATAATTACAATACTGTAATATAATACAAAATAATAACGGAAATACAGGATTTAAAGAAAAATAAATTAACCTGCACTTACCTTTGAAAACCTTTGTGGCTGGTGTGAAGGAGACAAGAGACAGGAGGGTTATTGGTGTAAGACCCTTTCACTAACGGATCATTGCTATCTATTGCCTCATTACGGTCTTTTTCTTTTCGTGCAACTTTAACATGGAACTTATCCAATGACATTCCTTTTGAGGATTTCATGAAAACGTGACACTGCATTGTCATTAAACGGATTCATCACTTACACTGCTACAGCCTTATTCGGGTGGTGCTTTTCTACAAAATTTTGCACTGTTTCCCACATTTTACACATCTCCCTAATCTCATTTGAAGTGAGGGATTCCTCTGCCTTTTTCTCTTCTTCCTCTGCAGACATAGACTTCTTATAAAATCTTGCCATTTTGGCCACTTGCATACCTCACTTGTACTTCTTGATGATTTCTTTCTTAACTTCCACTATAATCATCTCCTTCTTCTTACCGCCTTTCTTTTCAACCTTTTTCTGCATCGGGGTCATTGTGTACACTCACACGGATGTTGACTACAGTACGGTATTAATAAACTCTTGTTCATATACTGAATTTAATGTAACTGGCAATAAAGCAGCAGAGGAAAGGGTCTCTATCCGCAGGCAGCCTGACCTAGAATGAAGCAGAGCATTCCTAAGCTCACTCTTGTATGGAAAAGCAAAGGTGCTTTGAAGCGACAAAAAATACACTAGTGCCAGTTGTGGGAACCTTCCAATGTTCTGAAAAATCACTGATTTTTGCCAAACACCGAGGCCTGAGACCGAGCATCTGAGCATGGGAGACAATCACTACAATCCCGCAGCAACAGAGAGAGAGAGAACCATTGGCTCAGTTGTGATCATGTGACCTTCGGTGTCACGTACTACTTGTTTTGCAAGGCATCACCCATTTGTCTAGTAAAATTTATTAGAAATATTTGCTCATCTTGTGGCACATGCACAGAACAAGTTACTCCCAAGCCAAGGTTTTACTGTACATGGATTTAGATTTAACACAGCATGACAGACAGTCATGAAAATCTCCAGAGTTTGGTGCTAGAACAGCCATTTGAGGATCCTTCTGAAAGAGATGTATTTACCCCAAACTGTATGTTTTCTAAACTGAGACCTGCTTTGCTAACCAACACAGTTGTCTGAATGGTCCCAATTACCATCTGAATTCCAGTTCCGTAAATTCAACAGATATTTCTTCCAATTCCCAGGCGGGAATTTTATAGTGATGACAACTTCATTTTATCTTGAATTTGAGTGCAAACCATTCAAATTAATTGGATAGTTAAGCTCATACAGACGCCATTTCACTAAAGAGAATATAGTTACCAAGTATGAAAGGATTGCAGCTGTAAAACCCTTTTCTGCATGGACTACCATGGCCTACGCCCACTTCCCTTAGCATACAATCATATGAAACATTTCCCCACATGGGATTCAGGAACTTAAATCTTTGAAAGTTGTCATAGCAAAAGGGGGAGTAGAATATGGCTGGAAGACATTACTGGTGCCTTCCATTGTGCATTCATGGGTGAAATAAAATGATTTTAATTTACCTTAACTCTAAAGTGCTATCAATTGCATAGCTAACTTACCGAGAGAAAAATTTCAACAGTTGTAACTTGAAGTTACTCAATTAATATTTAACAGAATACTTGCCTCAAAAATAATCAAAATATCAAATATCAAAACATTACTTAAGTGGTGTTCTGCTAATGGTAATGACAAAACCGGGCTTTGAGGAATTTCTTTCATAGTCAATATTATTGATCCATAGCCTGAAACAGTGGTTCCAGAGAAGTGATGGTTTTACCAGTTAAGTTTGATGTAAGATGCTTGTTTCTCTAGAATGATGGGAGAGTGTACTGGTCGTTTGGTACAATAGATGTTTTTCAGATAACCTGAATATATCCATACGCCTTTTAATTTCTGTTGGAAGGTTTTTCTAAAATACATTTCACACACTTACAACTGGTTAAATGAGGGTCCTAAACCATAATTTAATTTGTACTTGATTTTTATTTTCAAGGCAATAATTAGGAAAAATATTTTTTAAAGGTTTTTCAGTTCTTTTGTGTCTACACTAAATGGTCACACACACACACACACACACACACACACACACACACTTTAAATAAATATGTTTAAAATGTTACTTCCCAGTATCAAGTTATCCACTTTAAATTCTCTATAGTCTCAAGGAATCAGAAACTATAGAACCTCTTTCTGCTCAGTACGTAATATCTCAAGATGTCATCAGAATTATTTCTAAACCACTTAACTAAGATATTATGTGAGAATTGTTATAGGCATTTTTTTAAACAATTATGTGTCGCTCTAGTTAAAGTCAGTTTATTGAACATAGCTTAGAAAGTTAGAATTTTGTTATCAAAATTTAGTAACTTTGTATTAAAATTGCTTACGTTAAATCAAAATATATTTAAAAATCCATTTGTGCGAAATCCATTTTTTATTCCATTGTTCCTTTTAAAAATAATTAATCAAATACCAATACTATGGACTAATTCGTGTTTCCCCAAATGCATATGTTAAAGTCGTAAGCTTGATGTGACTATATTTGGAGATAGGACCTTGAAAGAAGGAATTAAAGTTAACCGAGGTCATAAGTGTGGGACCCTAATCTGATGGGACTGATGTCCTTATAAAAGGAAAGGACAATACACCAGTTCACTCTCTCTCTTCTGAAACACAGAGAGAAAAAGTCGTGTGAAAATGTAGTAAGAAGGCAGAAAGAAAAGTCTCACCAGAAACGAACCCTCTTGGTGCCTTGATCTTGGGCTTCCGTCCTCCAGAAATATGAGAAAATACATTTCTGGTGTAAGCCCTCCCTTTCTGTGGTATCTTGTTGTGGAAACTCATGCTTACTAATACAATCAACAATTAACTATTTTTCCCAATTTCTGATTAACTTCTCTGTGATATCAGCAAACCAATGAGTTACAAATTAAGATAAAATCAATAGTGCCATTGAAAACAGTCAACAAAACCTTTAATAAGAGAATATAAGAATTATTCTGGACTCTTTCTCTATAAATTATTTCCAATCATGGGACATTAAAATGTGTCTTTGCACCAATGGGTCTTGAGGTTCTACAGTAGAATAAAATCCACTGAATGATTTCTGTTTATTTTTTTTAAAATATGGTTTGCTTTTGAACCACAGTTCTAGTTTGTGGTTGCAAAGAAAACTGTGGGCGGCATTTTGGGAAGAAGGCCCGATTGTTGCCAAAAGTAAGCGTCTCCATTGCTTTTGAGTTTTTCAGCTTGGACCTGAGTTCTGAACCTCTATTGGGAATTCCTTCAGTCCCTTCTACATGAAAGACTTCTTGTCCCTGCATGGACTGCTGCCATGCTCTATGGCAGGACTGAGAAAGACTTCATAAAATGGAGGAAACAAAAACAAAATATTGGTCGAAGATCTTTCTCAATTCATTTTTTCTTTCCATGTGAATGCAGAAAAGGATCAAACACATCAGTCATGATTATCTAAAGGATGCAGACACTGTACTAGGCACCAAGATGAAGAGAAAAGAAAATGCCCAAAAGTTGCCCATGTGTTCATTGTGGCATTACAAAACAAATACTCCGCTGATATTAGAGCCATAAATAGGCATTAGATGTCTTTTGAAACAATCATTTTTAGGTACAAGAAAACTGAAAAGCTAAAACTCAAATGCCTTATTCACATTTCTCCTTGTTCTCCTTGAATTGGGTCAGTATCAAGGGTGAGCTTCGGATACCAAGTTAGATTCTTCTAATGGAAGAATCTGGAAACTTTAAGCTCTCTCAAATTTGTGTATCCTCAGAGACAAGCCAGGAGCTCCTGTACTACCCCGATTACTCACCTGGGTCCAATTTCCACCTTACTCTCCCCATCCTGCCATCCATCACCTGCCCTTGCTCCTGCCTGCATCCTTGTCTCAAAAACTATTTCAGCCTTCCACTTGCAGCCCCCTCTCTTTAATTTCTTAATCAGCCCTTATTATTTGTCAGTACTTTTCATGGTAAATATGGAAACCAATATGAGGTGGTTAATTGATTATAAAGTAAAAACATGCTAAGTGAAGTAAGTCAGTCAGAGACAGATATTATGTTTTCACTCGTATGTGGAACTTGAGAAACTTAACAGAAGGTCATGGGGGAAGAGAAGGGGAAAACAGTTACAAACAGAGAGAGGGAGGAAAACCATAAGAGACTCTTAAATACAGAGAACAGACTGTATTTAAGGTTGATGGGAGGAGGGGAGGGGGAAAGGGGAAAACGGGTGATGGACATTGAGGAGGGCACTTGTTGGGATGAGCACTGGGTGTTGTATGGAAGCGATGAACCATGGGAATCTACCCTCAAGAGCACACAGTATACACTGTGTGTTAGCCAAATTGACAATAAATTATATTTAAAAATAAATAAACAAACACACAAATACATAAAGTAAAAGCATGCATCACAGACCCATGTGATATTCCTGTTGCTGGCTTTCAGAAAGTGCTGTCCGTAGGAAATAGGACGTGACTCTGGTTTTTTGCCTCTCATCTGTGTTTCCATATGCTTCATTTTGTGTAGACTGGAAAAAATAACAACAGAAATATGGGATAAGGTGTTGTTGTTTTTAATTTTAAAGGGAAAGGACTCATTTGGGAAATACTTTTCCAAATACTTTTTCTGTTTTATTGAGATATAATTGACATATAGCACTGTATAACTTTAAGGGGTATAGCAGAATGACTTGATATACATACACTATGAAAGGGTTACCACAGCAAGATTGATCAATCTTAACAATTTTTTTTAAAACATACATGTTACAGAGAAACTGAACTACAATAGGTGTTTATCTAGTTTTCTAAGGAGTAATGCTACTTATTGAAAGTTGCATTACGGAAAACATATCTGTGTAGTTTGAAGACAGTATTATGAGAGCCTGGGGGAAAACAAAAACTATTTTTAGTAGTTTAGACATGAAGCAAATAGTTATCATGGGATTGTACCTATGACAAGTTGGAAGGGGTGAATTAAACAAGCCCCCTCCCTTAATAGGAAACTCAGCCTGATCACTTATGTCATGGCAGGTAGGTGATGGGGATAGATGTGATTGTAGATATGTATCATAGTCTTTAAAATAACAGTCTTCATGAATATTAAATATTATGTATTTTAACCTAGGAATTTTCCTCTTAGAAATTTATTCTAAGGTTTCCTATACAACATCCAACCCAAGGAAACAACCAGATAAAAATAACAAAGTTTTATAGCCACATTTATCAAAAGGGTGGTAGTTCACATTAACAATTTATTGCTAAGTAGGCCCTCACTAGAGATTAGTGGGGTGGTTATTTTGCTAGAGCATTATCCATGATCCAATCTAGAAGAGGAACAGAGAAACATTTCCCTAATCCTTCTGTCTACAGCCTTCCTGTCTCACTTATGGGGCCAAAGAAAAAAGCTAAAGAACCCCAATTATTAATATCATATCCCACCCCTTCCTCCAAGAACCAACTAACCTTACTTCTAGTTAGCATGCAGTGTGTTCTCTTTTGTTTCTGGCTTCTTTCGTTCAACGTTAAGTTTGTGAGATTAATTCTATACATTCTGTGGATACTCATATTACCCGTGTTATCATTCTGTGTCATGGCTAAGCTTTCATACTTATTGCTGAATAGTATTCTGTTGTATGAATTAAAAAAATCAGTTCTACTCTCGGTGGGCATGTGGTTTGATTCTAGTTCGAAGCTATTGAGAAGAATTGTCTTAGGGACATTCTAGCTCACCCTTTTTTATGAATATATGTCACATTTCTTTTGCATATATACCAAAAACTGGAACTGCAAGATCATAGAGTATGAAATTGTTCAGTTTCAGTTATTATTCAGATATTATTAGACAGCTTTCCAACGCAATTTTACTCCCATTGGCAATTATGAGAGTTGGAATTCGCTTCATAGCCTTGCCAATTGGATTTTTACTGTTTTTCTCATTTAGGTTTCCAATGGTTAGATGTGGAATCACATTTCCCCCCAAATTGATGGAGAGTGGGGCATCTTTCATGTGTTTGTTGGCCATTTGGCTTTGTTAAGTGCATGTTCAAGACATGTGTTTACTATTATTACTTTTCCCATTAGGTTGTCTGTCTTTTTTTTTTTTTTTTTTTTTTTTTTGATACAGGAGCCTTGTATCGTTTTTTTTAACTGTATCCATCTCTTATATGAATTCATTGTTAGATGCCTCTACCTACATATCTACCTCTATAACTATATATCTATATTGATTCCAACTCTTTTAATGGTCCCTTTTGATGAACAATAGTTTTTAATTTTTAAAGTTCCTAATTAATGTTTAAGTTAAGTTAAAATGATCAATTTCACCTTTTGTGATTAATGTTTTCTGTTCCAGTCAGGAAATATTGAGACAAGTAACTTTGCCTAATCCAAGGTCACAAAAGTGTTTTCTAAATTCTCCTCTAAATGTTTTATATTTTATTCTTTATGTTTAGACCAGTCATCGATCTGGAATTGATTTTGTGGACGGTATGAAATAGGTGTTCAGAATCATTTTTTTCTCAAATGGATATTAATTTACTCAGCACCATGTGTGGCATAATTCATAATAATTGAGTACATTACATTATACCGAAGTGGAGATTTTGTTGTACTCAGGAAATGAAATCTGTGTGGATCTGTCTCTGTATGCTTCAGTTGATCTTATTAGTCAATATATCTATCCTTCTGCAAATAGCACTCTGTTTTAATAACGATAGTTTTGTGGGGTGCCTTGGTGGCTCTGTTGGTTGAGTGTCCAACCCCCTTGATTTGGGCTCAGGTTATAATCTCATGGCTCAAGAGTTTGAACCTCCACATCAGGCTTCTCACCGACAGCACAGAGCCTACTTGGGATTCTCTGCTCCTCCCTTATGCTCAAGAGAGCACTCTAAATAAATAAAGATTTTTTAAAAAACAACCCAATCAAATAACCCAATGAAAAACATAACCATAGTTTTGTAATGGTGTATAGGAAAAACTCACTGTTTTTCTTTACACACCCACACAGAACACGTTCATGACCAGAGATATAAATTTCTTCTCGCTTTGACTAATTTTTCAATTCCAGCTTGGTGTCCTACAATTCAATACAATTCTGACACTAATAAAACTTAGTGGAGACCCCACAGGTTACGGGCTCAGTCACAAAACACTGTCTTCCACTTCAGATAGCTACTGCAAGTAGTGGGTCACCAGTTGCCCACAACTTCTGTTCTACTTGGCTATAAATTGTTGTTCCCACAAATCTCACCTTAAGTACAATAATTTGCTAGAGCAGCTCTCAGAACCCAGGAAAACAGTTTACTTTTTATTAAGATATTATTAGGAGAGATGTTTTAAAGGATGCAAATGAACAGCATGATGAAGAGGTACACAGAGTGAGGTCTAGAAGGGTCCAGAGCACAGGAACTTCTGTCCCTATAGAGTTGGAGTGTGTTACCTTCCTGGCATGTGGCTGTGTTCATCAACCCAGAAGATCCCAGAATCCTGTACTATCTGGATTTTTGTGAAGGCCTCATTATGTAGACATGATCGATTATTCACTCACTTTCCAGCCTCTTTCCTCTCTCCAGAAAATGCGGGTGGGGCTAAAAGTACCAAATTTCTAACTATACTTGATCTTGTTGGTGACCAACTAACATTCAAGAACCTACCAAGATTTGCTGTATTAGAACAAAGATGCTCCTATGTTTATGACTTAGAATCTCTGGGTAAGACACCATGAGCAAAGACCAAATATTAGAACAAAAGATGATCCTAGCACCCTAGGAGATGACAAGCGTTTTAGGAACTCTGTCAGGCACCAGAGTCAAAAGACCGATTATTACCAGAAACCAGGGATATAGAGATAGAAATAAAGATAGAAAAGACTTATTGTATATAATTTATTATTTCATAAAGAGCTTTGAGTTCTGTTAGTATGGATAGTTCAACTTTGCTCTTCTTTAATTTTGCCTGAATTATTCTTTGTTCTTTGTATTTTTCTTCCTTCCTTCCTTTTTTTTTTTAAGAGAGAGAGAGAGAGAGACAGAGAGAGAGAGAGAGAGAGAGTCTCAAGCAGGCTCCATGCTGCCAGCGCATAGCCTGGCACAAGCCTCAATCCCACAACCCTGGGATCACAACAAGAGCTGAAACCAAGAGTTGGGTGGACCACCTAGGTGTCCCGGTTCTTTGTATTTCTGAAACTTAAAAGTTCAGCTTGTCAATTTCAATAAACTATCCTGCTGGAATAATTGATCAAGATTCCATTCAATATATACTTTATTTTTTTTTTTATTTTTGTTAAACTCCTTTCTTTAATTAGAGAGAGACAGAGACAGAGACAGAGACAGAGAGAGAGAGCTTGAGTTGGGGAGAGGGGCAGATGGGGAGAGAGAGAAAATCCCAAGCAGGCTCCATGCTCTGCACACAGACTCACCAAGGGGCTTGATCCCATAACCCTGGGATTATGACCTGAGTCCAAACCAAGATTGCTCAACTGTCTGAACCACCCAGGTGCCTTAAAATATAGTTTAATTTAGAAGGAAATATCCTTACAATATTGCAGCTGAAAACCATGAAAATGGTGCACGCTTTCATTTACTGAAATTCTTTAATTCTTCTCGATGGTATTTTTACAGCTTTTTGTTTAGGGATTTTTCAGAACTTGTTTAAATTTATTGTTTGATATTGAATGATTTTCTATGGTGAATTATTCATTTTATTGTCTAACTATTTGGTATTAGTATATAGAACTGTATTTGAGTTTTTAAATTGACCTGTATCCAGTAAACTTGCTAAAAATTCATTAAATTTTAATAGTTTCTAGATGTCTCTGCATTATCTATCTGCATAACCATTTGATCTGTAAGTAGTGATGCTGTCATTGCTTTCACATCATGATATTATTTATTTCTTTTCCTTGACTTAAAGAAATATGGCATAGAATGGATATTATTTAACAATTTCTGGGGAAAAATTCAGTATTTCACCATTGTGCCTAATGTGCACATAATGTGCATAATGTGGGCTGTAAGATTTTGAAGCTATTCTTTTTTTCAGATTGAGGAAAATTTCTTCTATTTCTAGTTTTTTTTAAATCATAAATGGGGGTTACACATTGTCAAATGCTTTTTGTACATGTATTAAAATTGTTTACTCTTTTTTCTCTTTTCTATGAATGTGGTGAATTTTACTAATTATTGTGTTAATTTTATTAATTAATATATTTTTCATATATAGCTACATCTTTGTATTTGAGTTTCTGAGAAAGATGGGTCAATACTTTTTTTCTTGAAAAATAATATTAGGAATCAAAATTAAATTAGTCTTATAAACAGATAATTATTCCCCTTTTTCTATTCTGGGAATTCTGGTATTGGAAAAATTTTCTAGAAAAGCCATATGGTCCTAAGTTTTTTACTGTGAAAGAACTCAATGGGCTCAATATTTTCACAAGAACTGAGGTAATCAAACATTGTATTTATTTTTATTTAAGCTTTGTATTTATATTTATTCCAGTGAATTTTTCTATTCCATTCAAATTATAAATTTTAGTATCAGAAAGTTGGTAATAATATACTATCATCATTTGATATTGGAATTATTTATGTTTCATTTTCATGTCCAAAATTGCTAATCTATATCATTTTTATTTTTTTTTTGTTATGTTTTCTCTAGTGGTTTACTAATCTTATTGGTATTAAAAAAAACAAAAAAAAAACAAAAAACAGCTTTGGGGCACCTCCATGGCTCATTGGTTAAGTGTCTGACTTTGGCTCAGGTCATGATCTCACAGCTGGTGAGTTCGAGCCCCCGTATTAGGCTCTGTGCTGACAGCTCAGAGCCTGGAGCCTGCCTCGGATTCTGTGTCTTCCTCGCTCTCTGCCCCTTCCCCACTTGCACTCTGTCTCAGTCTCTCTAAAATAAGTAAACAGTAAATTTTTTTAAACAAACTTTTAGTTTTGTTTACATTATCCACTTATATTTGTATTATATTTTGTTTATTCCTTCTCTTATCATTGGCATTTATTTTTTTGTACACTCTTTGGATTTGATTTGACTTTCTTCTCAACTTTTATGAGAATGCTTCAACCAGTTTCAATCTTTACATATTTTCTAATACATAAAATTCGGCCTATAAATTTCTCTCAAAACACTATCTTAGCTGTAGTCCACATTAAAAAAAAAGTATAGCTTCATTAACTTTCCATTTAAAATATTTTCCAATTTGCATTCTGAGTTCTTTGACCCTGAAATAGTAAAATATCTTCACTAATACTTTGGAGTTTGGGATTTTCTAGTTATCGTCTTCGTTTTTAATAAAACGTTAATCAAACAAATTCTAGCTTAATCCCTTTGTGGTTATAGAATATAATCTGAATAATGTCATTCTTACAAAATTTGTTGAGTCTATATGGCTCCTCCATATCCTTCCTACAGAGAGCTGTTCATACATTTTCATCTTGGGACTAAAAAACTGCCATTTTGTACTACAAAGGAGGAGAAAGGGTAATGAAATGGCGAAATCCTAACTGGTCCACTTATTCCTGATAGAGTTCTTTAATTAATTATACTCATAATTGCCCTGTGTCCCATGCCTGTCCTTTAGTACAATTAGCTCAGATTCCAGTGCCTCCAGGGTTCCCTCAGTGAAGATTGTTCTTACCTCTGGTGTTTTGGATTGTGAATTTCTCTATTAATATCAACCCATCTGCTTGAAATTTTCCAGATTTCCTCAAATATTCTGGTCCACTGACTTCTTGTTTTCCTGCAGTTAGCTTCCTAATTTCTTTTATAACTTTCTATAATCCCAAAGGAAGTTTGGGAACAAAAGGCAGTAAAACTGAATGCTCAGTCTTCCATCTTGAATAAGCTTGTAGATCATTTTTAGCAGTATCTTCTGTGATCCATATTTAACTTCCCTTTTGAGAAACAGGGCTATAAAAATTAGCATTAAATATTAAAATTGGCCATTGAGATATGCATATTATTTTATAATTGGAAAAGATATTAAAGGTTGTTTCCTATTCTTTACTAAAACCAACCAATTATTAGCTCAATTCAACCTGTAGTCTAATAGGGGAAAAATATATATTATTTTTGTAAAAATGAATTTTCTGGTCACTTGTCAGTACCAAGATGACTTTCAGTACCACACAGCCAGACCAAAGAAGCTAGGTCATCTAGCATGCCATCCAAGAATTGTTATCAAAGGGTGGTTTATGGTCAACAAATTGGGGTAGTTCTCTATTATAACTGGATCCATTTATACTTGAGGCAATCAGCTGGCATGTGAAATACACGAATCTGTTCAACCTCAGCTATTTAGACATTTTCCTGAAATCTCCCATGGAACCATCTAAGTCTCTTAAAATTATTGAGAAATTAATTATTCCTTTAATATATAATCCAATTGAGGCTCCTATCATGTAAAAATTATTATATCTCTCTTACAATGCAGATTTCTTGCATTCTTTACATGAGTCATTGTTACAATCCTTTATGAATAATTAGAAGTACAAAAGACATGAATTTACATAATGATAATCCATGTATATCAGGAATCACTATTCCCAATTGTCTCAGCTGTTGGAGGTTGGACATAATCATAATTTAACCCCCAAGTATAAGAGGCAGGATCTCCTGTCCTATCCCACTAGGTGCTCAGGGGCTTATTTGATCTTACAGTTTCTCAAAGATGAACTGCAGAGGAGCATTACTTAGTGTAGCTGGCTCAAGAGCAAATTCTCATGGCACTGGCCCATTGGCCCGTTAGGAGACAAGCTGATCAAGGCTGTTGATGCAGTTGGGGCAATACTTTGACTAATGGGAACCTGAGCTATGAATGATTTCAAAGAACTTCTATTCCGTGAAGTTCCTCAGAAATAAAATGATGCAATTACATTCAATTTTTTTTTTCTATTACCAAGTTCTTTCACAAAGTGTCTTTTCTCTGGACCATGTTACTGTTAGAGGAATCCTAATACCCATGTGTCCCTGTTTCTCCTACATTTTTCAGACTCCATGTTTTTCCAGTTCACAGCCCTTTGTTCCCTGCCACGAAACTGTATCAATATCTCTCCTGGAATACAAACACTTGAAAGCCAATCGGTAACCTGTATAATCATCAATTAAAACCAAGTAGTGAAGAACAAAACAAAATTAAAATATTTTCCTCTCATAATGGGCAACTGTGTAGTTGATATTTACTAGTAAAAAAGAAAGAATTCAGTGTGCTCCCCAGAAGATAGCTTCCCATCCTAACCATCCATCCTCAAATCCTACCCAAAAGGGGGCTGAATGAGGTACTTCTAACAGAGCAAAGACAAGGAAATGGAAAGAGCTTATATTTGTATGTCAATGAGAATTTGGCATTCATATTCATCTACTACTAATATGCTAACTTATGTACAGGGAGTTGAGCTGAGAAGATATCACTGGCTTGCCTCTTAGTTTCTGAGTCTACATTCTTGACTTCAAAAGCTGAAAACTTTATCAGTATATGACTTTTAAGACTCTTGAGTTTCCTCTAATGCCAGAGAATCAATGTTTAACAAAGTCTTGTAGAGAGTTTGAAAAAAGATTGAGATTTTTAGTAACAAAAACTACATTTTAACATTTTAGACTAGTCAAAGACTTTGTCCTAAAAGCATTTATTATCTGTCCCAGAATTCATAGATAAGTACACAGTATAATTTTATTGAATTCAGCATATTTTACAAACTTGAAAAGATGTAATTTTTCTATTTATACCCAAAATACAATACGTGCATTAAAAAAAAAATCAAAGGCAAAGTGGAAAAGTTATTTAGTCTGTCTTTATTTCAAATGAGCCAAAAGGGGGGAAAAACCCAAATACAATTGGCTAATTGCTTTGTAATTTGGCTTTATTTTTTTGACACTAATGGAGAATTTCTAACACCTACACATCTAATGAGTTGGGAAGTTATGAGCTTTACCTGAATACAGATATTTAGTCAGAAAGAAAAATAAAAGCATATTTATTGTTTAGAAAATAGTGAATGTTGAACAGACATGGTAGTGTCTATATTCTAGTTCTGGGTTTCAAGTGTTTGCCCTAAGGATCTTGAAGTTTAAGGGGATACATGGGTATGCAAAAATGCATTTTCAGTCTCATGTGTTTAGTGTCATGACAGATGAACTGTCAAAACACATAAAAAGTCATCTAAATAACAGTAACAAATAACAATAAGTATTAGTGCCAACTATGATATATTCATTATGTCACAGCTTGTTTGCTATGTGCTTCATGTATGTAGTGCTCCTTGAGTCCTCCCTGATGAATATTGGTATAATTGTCCTCATTTGAATCAGTAACAATTATGATCAAAGAGGAAGTATCTTATTTCCATAGCTCATAAGAGGAAGATTTGGGATTCATTATTATATCTATCAAAATCCAAAGCCCATTTGTTTAACCCCTATTTAAACCCCCCTACTTAACCATAAGGGAATTTTTTTTATAGAGAAGATACAACCGTGGTTGGCTTTGGAAGCAAATGTTAAGAGAAGCAGGCAAGGAAGCGGAGTCAGGAAGCTAATTTAATCAGGAAAAATGTCATTTACTTACAAGAAGAGAGAGGTATGCTATATTTTTATAGAATCCAAAGCAATTTTTCGTCACACAGCTATAAATTGCATAGAGCAAAAGTCACATATGAGGATGAAGGGTTAGGCTGGGTTCAAATTATAAGGGGTTCAAATGTCCAAGTAGGAATCTGGGGTTCCTGTGGTTTATGGAAGATGATTGAAGCTTACATGGAGAAAAGGTATGGTTGGACTTGCCTGTTTGATGAAAGTCTCATCAGACCAGGTGAAAGGATATGTAGCAAAGTTACTATGAAGGTATGTAATAGAAGCAATGGAGAAAATTTGGAAGAAAAGAAAGTCTTCATGCTAAAAGAGGGAGAGATTTGATCTGAGTGGCTTATGTGTTACACACCTAAGTTGTGAATACGGACCAGTGTTAGAAGTGAGACATCGGAAATTCTGTTTAGGAAGGCACAGTTGTGTCTGGCTTAGGTGTAAGCAGCGGTTGCTTTGGGTGAGACACCACTAGGATTTGGGCTCTGGTTTGGTAGGGGATGCTTGTTACCTCAGACAATGTTGTGGAGTCTGGGCACATCAGGACTGCCCTACTCTCACGTAGGTATACCTTGTTCCATTTGGCATGTTCACTCTGTCCATAGCTTTAGAAATAACTTTTTTCAAGTCACAATGACTCTTCAACCTTCCTCAGAGTTTTGATACCTTCATTTTTCTTCCCATCTAACTACTTCCCATCATAGTTCCATTCCCTGTCATTGTCAACTCATCCTCAAACATTAGATCTTAGCTCAAGCCCCACGTTCTCGGGAATAGTGTCTTCACCACTTCTTCAACCAGATCAGAGTTCCCTTATGCACTGCCACGGTCCTCCATATTTTCTTCCACAGCACTGTCACAAATTATCTATTTAAAGAGCTATTTAATTAATGCCTACCTTCCATTATACTGAAGCCCTATGAAAGAAGGGAAGTATATGTAATATCCTTGACTGTGTCTCACAAGCCCAGCAAATGTTATGAAACACAGTGTGTTCTCAATACATATTTATTCAATGAAAGAATGAATTTTTCATTGGGGCCTTCTCAAGTGACATGTTAAACATGCAAAGTGTATCTTTAAGCTCTGACCTCATTGATCTCCTTCATGATTGTAAAAGAAAAGAAAAGAAAAGAAAAGAAAAGAAAAGAAAAGAAAAGAAAAGAAAAGAGAAAGGAAAGGGAAGGGAAGGGAAGGGAAGGGAAGGGAAGTGAAGGGAAGGAAAGGGAAAGAAAGGGAAGGAAAGGGAAGGAAAGGGAAGGGAAGGGAAGGGAAGGAAAAGAAACTTGGGGATTGACTTTGTATAGTAGCCAAAACCCCTGTGGGAATTTCCATAGTCTGGTCATCCATTCATTCCTTCATTACACAAGCAATAATTGAGCATTATACCACACACTAGGTTTGGGAATACAAGGATAAAAATGACTTGTCTTTTCTCTCAAGAGCTCAGTTAGTTCTGCTCACCTTCCAATCTCAGCTTTCTACTTATTTTTTTTTACAACAAACGAATCCTACCACCAGAAAATAAGTTGCTTGTATTTCAGTCCCTTGTGTTTTCTACTAAAAATTGCCTGCAAAATGAGACATGGCCCTTTTGTTATTTTCATTAGAAAGCAAATTACTTGTGATAACTTTGACAGGAGTTAAATGGATGTAGAATCAGATCTACCTTATTATGGAGTTGATTTTTTGAGAAAGGAATGGAGTCTGTCAGAATCAGGGTTTCATCATTGCTAAAAAATAAAAATGACATCATTGAACTGAGTGCATGAAGGCACCTATGCTGAGTGTCTAGAGACATTTTTAGAAAGAAGTTTACTCTATAACGATTATCACTGCCATGTAATTTTTTCAACTGGTTCTAAGAAGTGCTTTCTTCTTCCTATTTCAAGGAAAACAAGAATATTCTAAAGGTATGGTATTTGAACACCTTTCTACTTTCTTCAATTCAAAGTATTAGAAAAGAGTGATAGTTTGTGTTTTGTGTTAAAAATAAAATGCTGCAGTTTAAAGCTAGTTTTGTGGTTTCCCCAATGTGTCAGGTGCTAACCTTTTCAAAAGGAAAGGCTTTGAGTAACTTTGATTATACAAACAGTGCACTCTGAGCTGAAAGTTGGAATTTGAATGAAGGGTGGGAAAAATGGTTTATAGATCTTATTCAACAGCATTTGTTGAGCATAATGAATCATGTTGAAGTACAGCATTTGCTTAAAATTATTGTAACATGCAGGGTGCTTGTGTGGCTCAGTTGATTAAGTGTCCAACTTCGACTCAGGTCACAATCTCACGGTTCGTGGGTTCGAGCCCTGCGTCAGGTTCTGTGCTGACAGCTCTGAGCTTGGAGCCTGCTTTGGATTCTGTGTCTCCCTGTCTCCCTGCCTCTCCCCCCATTTGCAGTCTTTCCTCTAAAAATAAACATTAAAAATAATAATTAAATTATAGTAACATGGGATAGCTGCCTGTATGACTGTTCACATAGATTTCTATATTTCTTTCTTTATGACTGGCCTTTCTCAAGACAAGATTTAAGTAAGTTTTGCCCACTCTTCATTGTTCACCAGATACTAGTCTTACCACATTGTGCATTTAATCTGTACACATCTGAACAAAAAAAGGGTGTATTTGTCAGCCTTCACAACAGAAGGACAGAAGAGTCCGCTCATAGGAATTTCTTTCGCTCACATTTTCCGGCAGTCTTGTTCTATCACCTGATGTTCATGTTAGATCCATTTGGCATGGTCCTGGAAATTAGTCAGCGATTCTGGTCCTCAAATTTCCTTCACCCTAATGTGGGTAATTCTTATTGTACATTTGACCTTGATTTAGCCACTGATCATCTGCTGACTCCAGAATTTAGATTTTAGTGTATGTTGTGGTTTTGAACCTGTCTTAGCACTAAATATCATAGCAACCTCAATTGAATGTTCAACCAAAATTAGATACTGTTTCCTACTAAGTCAGGTATAAAAATATATTTAGATGGAGCAAAGAATATGGATTTAACAAAACAAAACAAATGAAAATGGATGGGCGGCAGGGAGACCCTGAGCTTGTCTCATTCCTGAAATGCAGCTAGATCAGCAACAAACCATTTTGAACACCTAGGAAATGGATCTGAGGTTGAACACAACAATCTGCATAATGTGAGTTACAGAACTCGACAGTTACCTGGTTCAAAGAGGTGAAGGGGGGAGAGAAAGCAGCAGAGGGTAGGGAGCAGTTTTCAGGGAGAGAAGGCAGACAGAGAGGGAGAAAGGGGGAGAGCGCGGCACACCGGGATGGTGCAAGAAAAGCACTCCGCCCAAAAGTAGCTGGTGAGAAAGAGTGAAAACACTAGCCGGGGACTGAACAAGAAATCTGTTCCCCCAAACCACTGATGGGGAGAAAGGAGAGGGTTTCAATACCACCGGGATTCTATAAACAATGGAGCCCAGAGTCTGAAGTATCAAAGCTCAGTGCCTGGCAGTGGTCTGGTGAAGAAATAGGGCAAATCCCCAAGAGCAGGCAGTGCAGTCTGAGGGGTCCGTGTGCAACATGGGGAGAAGCGGTTCCTCTTCTTGGAGTACATTTGGTAGAGGTCATATGGCCTCTCCACAGGCAAAAGTCCCAGAGGACCCCAGAGAGCAGCCACGTTTGCTGGTACTGGGACCAGGATGCCAGAGTCTGGCAAAAGCTGGTGCTGGCTGTGTGCTGTTATTTGCCAAAATCTCCGAACCGCTGCTGCTGCATGATCGCATGAATGTTTTCTGGGGCAAGTCTGCACCCGCCATTGCTCAGTGAGACCCTCCCCCAGAGAGCCAGCTCTCTGAATTAAGGGGTTTTAAAACACAACACTGTCTGAGATCAAACTCCAGAGGGATCAAACTCTGTTCAGACAGCTTGAACACAGACAGAGTAGAGGGGAAAGTGGACAGAGGCCTCAGACAAAGGAGGGGCGCTTGATTCCGAGTCAGTGAAAGCATGAAGTTCCTGCACCAGGGACTAGGGAGCTGGGTGAAGCCATTTCCACATCTCCAGCACATGCACACGTACACACACACACACACACACACACACTGATCCACTCCAGTAAACTAGGCAGCGCCACCTAGTGGAGAAGGGAGCTGTTACACCAAGCCCCGCCCAACTGTGCCCACTAAGCACATACCCAGAAGACAAGCACAAGTCATTCCTTGGTGTAAGGATGACAGTATGCTTCATAGTTTCAGTTCTCGGTGAACCTGGATGTAACTATTCGGGTATCATTCTGTAGGCTGGTTCATTTATATGTTCGTTTTCTTTGATTCTGTTTTTGCTTACACTCTTCTTTTCTTTCTTTTCTTTCTTTTTCTCGGATACAGAAAGAAACATTTTTTTTTTTTTAATTTTTCCTATTTTTAAAATTTTTAAAATTTTTATTCTATTTCATTTTCTTTATTTTTCTATTTGATTATATAATTTTGTTTAACTTTCAAGCTTTTTTTCATACCTTTTTCCCCCTTTCTTTTCCCTTTTTTTTCTATTAAGCTTCTTTCAACAAGCAGATTGAAACACATCTAGGATCTAGCTTCCTTTACTTGATTTTGTTTTGTTTGTAGTTTTTAATTTTAATTTTTTATTTTGTTAATTTTTTTCTTCCTCCAAAAATGACACAAAAACAGACACATCTATCAATGGAACAGAATAGAGAACCCAGAAATGGACCCACAAACATATGGTCAACTAATCTTTGACAAAGCAGGAAAGAATATCCAATGGAAAAAAGACAGTCTCTTCAGCAAGTGGTGCTGGGAAATCTGGACAGTGACATGCAGAAGAATGAACCTGGACCACTCTCTTACACCATACACAAAAATAAACTCAAAATGGAAGAAAGACCTAAATGTGAGACAGGAAAACATCACAATCTTAGAAGAGAAAACAGGTAATAACCTCTTTGACCTTGGCCCCAGCACCTACTTACTTGACATGTCTCTGGAGGCAAGGGAAACAAAAACAAAAATGAACTATTGGGACCACATCAAGATAAGAATCTTTTGCACAGCAAAATAAACAATCAGCAAAACTAAAAGGCAATGGAAATAATGAGGAATATATTTGAAAATGACATATCAGATAAAGAGTTAGTATCCAAAATCTATAAAGAACTGATCAAACTCAACGTCCCCAAAACAAATAATCCTGTGAAGAAATGGGCAAAAGACATGAATAGACATGAACAGACACTTTTCCAAAGAAGACATCCAGATGGCCAACCGACATATGAAAAAATGCTCAACATCACTCATCATCAGGGAAATACTAATCAAAACCACAATGAGATACCGCCTCACATCTGTCAGAATGGCTAAAATTAACAACTCAGGAAATGACAGATGTTGGCGAGGATGTAGAGAAAGAGGAACACTTTTGCACTGCTGGTGGGAATGCAAACTGGTGCAGCCACTCTGGAAAAGGGTGTGGAGTTTCCTCAAAAAATTAAAAATAGATAACCCAGAAATCGCACCACCAGATACTTAACCAAAGGATGCAAAAATGCTGATTTGAAGGGGCACATGCAGCCCAATGTTTACAGCAGCGCTATCGACAACAAAGTATAGAAAGAGCCCAAATGTTCATCAACTGATAAATTGATAAAGAAGAAGTGGTGTGTGTGTGTGTGTGTGTGTGTGTGTGTGTGTATACACATTACTTGGAAGTCAAAAAAATGAAATCTTGCCATTTGCAACAATGTGGATGGAACTAGCTAAGTGAAATAAGTCAATCAGAAAAAGACAAATATCATGATTTCACTCATATGTGGCAGTTAAGAACCAAGACAGATGAACACAGGGAAAGTAAAGCAAAAATAAGATAAAAACACAGAGAGAGACAAACCATAAGAGACTCTTAAATACAGAGAAAAAACTGAGGGTAGCTGAAACGGATGTGGGTTGGGACATGAGCTAAATAGGCGAGAGGCATTAAGGAGGACCCTTGTTGGGATGAGCACTGGGTGCTACATGTAAGTGATGGATCACTAAATTCTATTCCTGTTCTATTGCTGAAATCATTATTATACTATATGTTAACTAACTTGGATTCAAATTTTAAAAAAATAATAAAATATTAAATAAAATAAAATAAAAAAAAAATAAATTAAATTAAGTTAAAAAAATAACTCATGGTTCCTGGGTGATTCAGTTGGCTAAGTATCCAACTCTTGATTTCAGCTCAAGTCATGATCTCATGGTTCATGAGATCGAGCCCTGTAGCAGTGTCTGCACTGACAGTATGGAGCCTGCTTGGGATTCTCTCCCTCCCTATCTCTCTCTCTGACCCTTTTCTGCTTGCTGTCACTCTCAAAAAAAAAAAAAAAAAAAAAAAAAAAAAAAAAGGTCAACTAAATTGCCGAATGTTAAATCTTATCATTTCCAAAAATCTGGGTATTTGAAATATGTCCACTTAAATGACTTCCTTGTACATTTCATTCAGATTTCCATCCTTATGGAAACACAAATGAAGTTTCTGTGAATAAAGCAGAACATATTTAAGGTACAAAGTAGCAAAGTGAAATACTAGAAATGAAAACCACTGTAACAGAAAAAAATGAATGTCTTTGATAGTTTTTTACTAGACTCCATGTAATTGAGGAAAAAACAATTGAGGGTGAAGTTAGGCCAGGAAAAAATTCCCAAAATATATACAAAAAGAAAAAAAATAAAAAAACAGAGTGTAATACTCAAGAATTACACAATTCAAAAGTTGGAATATGCATATTGTTGGAAGAAAAACAGAGAATGGAGCAAAGAAATATTCTAAATAATAATAACCAAGGACTGTCTGAACGTAATAGATATATCAAAATAAAGATCTAGAAAATTTAGAAAACAAGTGGGATAAATATAAGAAAAAAATCACAATTAGCATGTGATTTTCTGTAGCATCAAACTACAGAAAAACAAATACAAAATGACCACTCAAAAGTATCTAGATTAGGGGCGCCTGGGTGGCTCAGTCAGTTAAGTGTCCCACTTCGGCTCAGGTGGTGATCTTGTGCTTCGCAAATAAGAGCCCCGCGTTGGGCTCTGTGCTGACAGCTTGGAGCCTGGAGCCTGCTTCAGATTCTGTGTTTCTCTCTCTCTGTTCCTCCCCCACTCA
This sequence comes from Acinonyx jubatus, assembly GCF_027475565.1. Taxonomy (NCBI): domain Eukaryota; kingdom Metazoa; phylum Chordata; class Mammalia; order Carnivora; family Felidae; genus Acinonyx; species Acinonyx jubatus. Next base: position 127,362,253 of record NC_069386.1, on the reverse strand, counting down.
TGCTCTGTCTTTCTCTGTCTCTCAAAAATAAATGTTAAAGAAAAAGAAAAATTAAAGGAAAGAAAGTATTTAGATCTAAAAAAAAAAACAGAAACAAAAAATGTACCTATTGAATAGCAAGGATAAGAATTAATGCAGATTTATCATAGAAATCATATAAGCAAAAAGAGAGTGGATTGAAATATTTAAAACTTTGCAAGAAAAAAATAGAACTTAAATACCATACTGAGTAAAATTACCATTGAAAAATTAAAAAGATTTAAAGACAAAAACAAAAATAAAAAAAACAAAAACAAACAAACAAAATTGAAGGACTTTATTGCCAGCAAACTTGTCCAGTATGAAGTGTTAAAAGACACTCATGAGAACTAGATTTGGACTAGTAGGTTATAGACAAACAAGGAAAAAGGCCGAAATCATCCATGTGATAATGTATTAAAGTTTGAGATACTGTAATAAACTTATATTTAGCTTTTATTTACACAGAAAGTTACATATAATTATATGTCAGCTGAGAGGACAAATGAAAAAATGATTCCCTAAAGCCTAATAGCAATAAACAAACTAGGGCCTAGATAACAGTTTCTAATACTATTTGCGAATAAAAGGAATTTGTGCTCCCTGAAAAAATGGCTGATTCTAGGTTCGAGGGCATGACACATACAAAATGAGCCTGGAAAATCCTGAAATTCCAAAGGGAAGAAAGTGTTCAATGATAATGCAATAATACGATTATGTCAAAGGAGACAACCGAGAGAGCACAGAGGTGAAAAACTCAACAATTTGAACAATAAAATGAACAAAGCATTATTGGGCTATAATCATAAGTATTAAATAAATATTCACGAATGCATACTGATATGAATGGATTTTTTAAAATGAGCTAGAATAATTTCCTGTGCAGAAGAATTTATGTAGATACTCTGCCCTCAAGGAGGTGGAACATAACTCTTCTGTCCTTAAGTGTGGGCAAAGCATAATGACTTCCATCTAAAGAATACAGTATGGGGGGCGCCTGGGTAGCTCAGTCAGTGAAGCATCCGACTCTTGATTTTTGGCTCAGGTCACGATCTCATGGTTCATGTCTCGCTCTGCACTGACTGCACAGAACCTGCTTGAGATTCTCTCTCTCCCTCTGCTCCTCCCCCGTTCAATCTTTCTCTCCAAATAAACCAACTTCTCTAAAAATTAAAAAAAAAAAAAGAATATAGTATAGTCACATGAAGGAAAGAGTAGGGAGACTAACTTTGTGGAGAAACCTGAAAAATACTACCTAATCCAGATAATCAAGGTTACTTCACTGTGGTAAGATCAGTGACTGTATGATATGGTAAGAATGTAACTTCACCTCTGTGGCCTAACCCATTAGCCCATTCTATTCATGATGGGAAACACAGACAAATACCAATTTATTCTTTTCAACAAACGGTACTAGGAAAACTGAATATCCACATGCAAAAGAATGAAATTGGACCCCCAACCTCATGCCTTATTCAAAAATTAATTTTAAATGGAACAATAGCCTAAATGTAAGTGCCAAAACTATGAAAGTCTAGAATACAACATAGGTGTAAGACTTTGTGGCCTTGGCTTAGGTATGTTTTGTTGTTATGATGATAGCTAAAGCACAAGCAAGCAAAGAAAAAAAAAACAGATTATTTGACTTCATCAGAATTAAAAACTTTGTGCTTCAAGGATTCTATCAACAAAGTTAAAAGATCACGCATAGAATATAAGAAAATATTTATAAACTATATGGCTCCTCATCGTCTAGGATCCAGAATATATTAAGAACTCCTCCTACTTGGGGCACCTGGGTGGCTCAGTCAGTTGAACATCTGATTTCAGCTCAGGTCATGATCTCACAGTTCATGAGTTCAAGCCCCGTGACGGGCTCTGTGCTGACAGCTGGGAGCCAGGAACCTGCTTCGTATTCTGTGTCTCCTCTGTCTCTGCCCTTTCCCTGCTCATGCTCTGTCTCTCTCTGTCTCTCAAAAATAAATAAATGTAAAAAAGAAAGAAAGAAAGAAAGAAAGAAAGAAAGAAAGAAAGAAAGAAAGAAAGAAGAACACTTACAACTCAAAGATGAAAAGAAAAATAATTCAATTTAAAAATATCGAATAGAAATTATGGAAAAGGAGATATACAAATGGCAAAGTAGGAAATAAAATGATGATCAGCATAATTAGCATCTGGAAAAGGTAAATCAAAATCACAATAAGCTATCATGTCACACCCCTAGGATGACCAAGTTTAAAAAGACAGATGATACTTAGTGTTGACAAGGATGTGGAGGAATTAGAATTTTCATACACTGCTTGCTGGGTGGGAATGTAAAATGGAGCAGCCACTATAGAAAAGAATTTGGCAGTCCCAAAAAGTTGAGTAGAGTTACCATATGATCCAGCAATTCTACTCCTAGGCACATATCCAAGAGACTGAAAACTTATGCTCACACAAAAACTTGTACTCAAACATTCATAGCAGCATTATTTGTAATAACCAAAAAGCAGAAACAACCCAAATGCCCACCAACTGATGCATGGAAAAATAAAATACAGTGTATTCATACAAGTGAATATTATTTATCCACAAAAAAGAATAAAGTACTAATACATCCAACACCATAGGTGGATCTTAAAATCATTATACTAAATGAAAGAAGCCAGACAGAAAAGATCACATATTATGTGAGTCTATGTATATGAATTGTCCAGAATACACAAATCCATAGAGATACAAAGTAGGTTAGTGTTTTCCTGGGGATTTGGGACTCAGAAAAGAGTATGGGATTTCATTTGAGGGTGACAAAATTATCCTGGAATTAGATAGGGGTAATGGTTGCAGAACCAGGTGTATAGACTAAAATTCACTAAATTATATTATTTAGAAGTGTGAATTTTATGGTATGTTAATTACCTCTCAAATTTAAAACATCCCACTGAAGGGTCATTCTGGCCTCTATTCCTCATCTGTATCCAACCAGTATTCCTCAAAACTGTCAAGGTCATCAAAAATAAGGAAAGACTAAGAAACTGTCACTCATGACCTGTGTGTCTCCAAGAGGAGACTAAAGAAAGATGGAAGCCAAATGGAATATATGTCCTGGGTGACATCCAAGAACAGGAAAAAACCTAATAAAAACTAAAGAAATATGATCATGGCATAGAATTCATTTAATAATAACGTATCAAATTGATTCATTAATTGTGACAAATACACCACAGTCATGTAAGACGCTGGTAATATGGAAAACTAGATGAGGGGCGTATGGGATTCCCTATACTATCTTCTCATTTTTCCTGTAAATCTGAAACTGTTCTAAAATTAAAATTTTCTTAAGAGACACTCAATTTTTAAAATATTACTATATATTACTTTTTTTAATGTTTATTTTTGAGAAAGACAGAGAGATAGAGTGAGCATTGGGGAGGGGAAGAGAGAGAGAGACACAGAATCTGAAGCCGACTCCAGGCTCCGAGCTGTCAGCACACAGCCCAACGCAGGGCTCAAACTCACAAACCCTAAGATCATGACCGGAGCTGAAATATGATATTTAACAGACAAAGCCACCGAGGTGCCCCAAGACTCTCAATTTTGAAGTATTGGTATTACTCTCCATTGTGAAGATAAGTAGATGAAAACAAAACAAAACAGGGTTATTTTAGGTTGGCTGCATTTCTGATCTATCAACCAAAGGTTTTAACTCCTGTCTCGAGATCCTTTCCACGCTGCTTCATGCCCAGCCCCTCGAGCCTGAGCACTATATGATCCTCTGTGATTCCCCTCCACCTTGCCTGTGTCTCTGTGAATAGAATTCATATGAAACTCTTCTCACAGTATTCAATTCGAATAGACTACCCTTGCCAGTCAAGTCCCTTCCTGATAGCACCAAGATATCAATTCTTAACTTACTGGCTAAAAGTACAGGTTAACACTATAAAGTAGACAAAGTTTACCTTCAGTGGCCCTCTCACTTTGCCATCTAACTCTTCCAAACATACATTGAGGTGTTTTTGTTTGCTTGTTTGTTTTGGACAAACATAGTATTTATTCATCTCTGTAGTCCCATTTGAGAATTTAGTATGCCACACACAGGTTCTCAGTACTTATCTTGTTGGAATGAATGAATGGATGAATTAATGAATAAATGAATCCCTTCTCTCTCTCTCTTCGGCCACATTCACCCACAAGGCACCTATGTCAACAACCACTGAGTTTGGTGGCTCATGGCTCATGGACACAACCCAGTTTGGTCCTATCTTTGTAGTTAGCCTTATACAGGTAAATGCCGTGATATCAAGGTAAAAACCACACAAATTACCGCCATGTTTAGGTTTTATGGCTTATCTGTCATTCTACTGAAAAGTTACCTAAAATAAAATATAAACCAAAAGCTGAATGGAGTTCTATCTTGCATATACCAGAGAAAATGGAAGCATCAAGAGGAAATATGAAAGGAAAAACAAACAACAGTGATTTTGAAAACAAATCACTGCATACCTTAGGCAATAACAAAGGATACAGAAATAATGAGGTAAGGGAGCTTTTATTTCTTCCTTGGTAACGGGCCTGAGACTCAACAAAATGCCCATAAGGCCATCAACTGAATTTCTGAGTATTAGTCTCACTTCTCAATTATTCTCTTATACTTGGAACATGCATAACACTTTGGGGTTCAACTCTCTCTTCCAAAGATGAACATATGTGTATGGGTCATTGGCTAATCTCAATGAGCTGCTGTAAAAACACAATAATTGTGGAGGATTGTAGGAATAATGCATCAGACTAGACTAATAACAGCAGAAACAAAAGACATTGCTGGCATATTTGAGGCTGTTGAATCTACAGAACTGGTCCAGTCATTCAAATACTATGAGGCATCATTTATGAGCCTTTGGTCTATGTTTGATAAATGTTTTCATAATCCTACTTTAAGTAAATGTGTCTCTTCCTTAAATCAAAAGGAAATCAAATCCAAAGATCAATGTAATGTACCACAGTCCTGGTTACAGAAGATATTACCAAAATATATTATTATTATTATTATTATTATTATTATATATTTATATATTATTATACTTTATTAATATATCTTATTATTACATATAATATAATTATATACTATTATTATATGTTATATTTAGAAAGTATTCTCATAAATCTTAAACTCAAAAAGAAGAAAAAGGTATCTCTTGCTCAAACAACCATTTTAATCCAGAGAGCCAGTGGAGTGTTCTAGAGAGGGAAGTCCCAGAAAGAACTTTACTGGAGTTCTCTTTGGAATGAGAGAAGCCTTTTCCAAAGCCAATGTTTAAGGATGTAGAAATGAAGCTTGAACTGTTGTTCTGAGCCACTGCCTCTACTTTCATTCATTCTTCTATTCGTCTATCCATCTATCTGTCTTCTGTCTGTGTGTCTTTGGGTCTGCCCACCGAATCTACCTACCCAGAGGTAGTCTAAAGTGTCAATGTATTCTGGTGGATTAAAAATGGAATAAAGTTGGAAATGAGAACTGGGAAATTCTGAAGGTGGCTCCTGTATGCTATTGCTGAATATAGCAGGTTATGTATTTATGGAACGACTTGAATTAGCCGTTATTTACTATTAAAGACTTGATCAGTAGCTTTTTATGTACATACAGGAAGTTCAGTTGTCAATAAAATATTAAGCATATAAATATATAATGATAACAAGAACTACCTTACTCCCAAAGATGAAATTACTCCTTATTTGGAATAAAGCAAAAATGATATGAGCTAAGTGGTTTATTAAATGTCTCTGTGTTGTCAATCAAACCTTTGTGAATTGCTGAGCAAGTTCTGTTAATTCTTTCGCTATCTCTCAGAGGAAGTAGGAAAGCACGTTTTTTTTTTTTCAACGTTTATTTATTTTTGGGACAAAGAGAGACAGAGCATGAACGGGGGAGGGGCAGAGAGAGAGGGAGACACAGAATCGGAAACAGGCTCCAGGCTCTGAGCCATCAGCCCAGAGCCTGACGCAGGGCTCGAACTCACGGACTGCGAGATCGTGACCTGGCTGAAGTCGGACGCTTAACCGATTGCGCCACCCAGGCGCCCCGGAAAGCACGTTTTAAAGACTTTATTTTATTAAAAAAATTTAATGTTTTATTATTTATTTTTGAAAGAGAGAGAAACTGAGCATGAGCGGGGGAAGAGCAGAGAGAGGGAGCATGAAGCAGAATCCTAAGCAGGCTCCAGGTCCAAACTGTCAGCACAGAGCCCGATGCGGGACTCGAACCCACAAACTGTGAGACTATGACCTGAGCTGAGGTTGGACGCTCAACCGACTGAGCCACCCAGGCGTCCCATAAAGATTTTAAAATAAAACCCAACATAACAATAATCACATCAAATAAATCCATGATATTAGAAACTTTATATAACAGAATTCTTCTTTCCAGGTATAAAAGTGTTTTCCTTCAATGTTGTGCTTTCCGTATTATCTAAAATCTGTCACAACTAGGGCTAAAAAGGGCATAGAAACAGTTGTTTTCAGTCATATCAATTTCCACAGCAGTTTGAAAAGGGCATTATGTGTATTTTGATGCTATCTCTCCATGAAAATATGGTATATGAGTTTAGAGATTTCTTAGCATCATTTTGTTTTGTTTTTCAAAAACATGTAATTTGCAAGAATGTTCATTTTATGTATGACCTCAAAAAATATGAATTGCTCACTCAAAAGTAAAAAGCCCCTTTTTTTTCTCATTTCCCTGGCTATTAAACAACAGATCAGTGTGTGTGTGTGTGTGTGTGTGTGTGTGTGTGTGTGTGTGTATGTATTATATATTTATTATATAAGTTAAGCTGTCAATGAAATATTAAAATGTCCCCACCTAGCTGAGCTAATTTAAGCCTGTCAATATATACAATGCTTCCTTTATTTAGTCATATCAGGGAGCCACCTTCATAATGCCTTAGTCCTTATTTCTAATATCCTTCCCTTTTCAATATCACAAAAAGAACTAACACTTTAACTTACCCACACATGTCGCCTTCGGAGAATTTCTAATGTCCTAGGAAAGAGGCATGTTGGCAATCTCCCTGACAGCATTCCTTGTTCTAACCATTAATTTTACCCTCAGAATATTCCAGTTGTCTGTTAATTTTCCAGACCAGCAGCAGCTACATGGGGGAAAGAACTCCAGATAAGTAAGCTATTGCGTATTCTGCTGTGCACCTTCGCCTGCCATCAGAGCCCAGGGGAACACCGACCAGAGATGCGCTTAATTTGGTAGGTGGCTCCATTAGGAAGTGCTAAAGCAAATCAAAAGCCACATTCTGCTGACAGTAGCCTTAGCCAGTTGCTGGTTCATGGAAATTGCTGAAGATTTTCTAATACAGGCTGAGAAAATTCATTTTCATAAAAATCAGCCTTGAATACAAGAGTGGTCCAGATGACCTTTGAAGCCTTTGCCAAGTCTGAGATTCTCAGATTGTGGGGCACAAAGTTTTACTGTAGAAATTAAGTATAGTAGAGTAATTCTCTTTCCTACATATTAGAGACCTGTGATCTGAGGAAAGAAGAGTAAAGTCAGAATTCTGAGAAAAACTAGAAGATCATTTAGGTAGACACTGTTAATTTCCCCAACTCTCACCCATTAGCCTTTTTTCACTAGCTACCTTCCAGCTAGAGTTGGCCATTTGATGGATGCCTGATCAAAAAGACAGACTAAGGTCTCAGTGAATATAAACTAAGGTCTCTATAAATGAAAAGGCTAGACTTCCCTAAGAAATCCACACAAGATGTCTGAAGACACATCTGACATACTGAAACTGTGGGTAAAAGTTTCCAGGTTGAGGTAGAAATATAAAAGAAGCAGGTCAATGAGAATATCTCTAAGCAGCCCTCCCAGCCCTTGAGTGGCTCCCTCTGGACTTCTCATTATTATGTTAAATAAGCCCTGTGTTTTTAAAGCACTACATTTCTGTTTTCTGTCATCTTTAGCCTGAAAACTCTGAAACTGATATAGTCACCAAGGTATAGCATGCGGGTAATGGTACATGGCCAAAATCGTGCACTAAGTGAATAGAAAGGAGATAACAAATCTGTGAAAGGGTGAAGTTGAGAACTGACTTCCAAGCAGTCATCTGAAATTAGAGCAGAGTTTGAAGATAAAACCAGGTAAGAGTAAAGAGAAAAGTAAATGATAGGTTTCTCAGTGCTCTGCTTTGGAAAGTCCCTAGTACTGCCCCTTTCTATCTGTTTTCTATTGCCAAAATGATTTTTGTTTGTTTGTTTGTTGCTTTTTATTTTTTATTTTATTTTTTTTAATATTTTTTTTCAACGCTTATTTATTTTTGGGACAGAGAAAGACAGAGCATGAACGGGGGAGGGGCAGAGAGAGAGGGAGACACAGAATCGGAAACAGGCTCCAGGCTCTGAGCCATCAGCCCAGAGCCTGACGCGGGACTCGAACTCACGGACTGCGAGATCGTGACCTGGCTGAAGTCGGACGCTTAACCGACTGCGCCACCCAGGCGCCCCTATTTTATTTTTTTGTGACTTGAAGACAATGTATTGGGGTAGCCAGGATTTAACAATCTAAAGTGAGAAGCTAGGTTCAGGATTTTAAGATGCCCAGAATACATGTCAAGGTCATGAATTCATTACATCAAACACAAAGTGTGTTCATCTCTTCTTGGCTGGAAATAGCATGACAAATTAAAAGTTATGCAACTTCATTTTGAGGAATGAAGGCTAAATCCAGCACCAAGGGATGCAAAATTATAAAATCTGTCATTAAACATTCAATCTCTTTTTTAGTGTAATAAACAGTAGGAAGGAGGAATTGTCTAATTTTCCATATAATTAATGTAACTATCTCAGAAATTTAAAATTCTGCTACTTTTTGCCTTATCTGTTTGGAAAAGCTGGTAATGAAATAAAACAAAATGAGAATAATTCTCCAAGACTTGGGTCTAAGCCATAACTCTGTCACTTACTATCTATGTAACTTTGGGCATATCACTCTGATCTTCATTTTTTCCATATATGAAAGGAAACAATATTCTTCTTATCTATTATTGTGAGACTCAAACACAAACTGACTGATGTATTCATGAGAGGTTTGTTGACTGCACTATGCATCAGGCACTTTACTATTCTTTATGAACAGAAAAGATGAATATAACCTCATTCCTGGAGAATCTATCCTCAAACAAATATGTAACCAAACTAGAATGGATTGTGATGACTAATATTCTGGGGAAAACTACTGAGGGAGGGAGAGAACAGCCTGATCTAAGAGTTAAGGAGATTAAAAAGTGAAATGACATTATAAAGGGTAAAATATTAGTCAAAATACACTATTATTGTTTGAGCTATCCTCATTGGTTTAACAACAGTAATAGAATTTATTAAGTACCTATGTATGCCTGTCTATGCATGTCAATAACCCAGATATCAGATGAGTCTGCCAAATCCAATGACCTTCATCTCAAATCCCTCTTCTGTACCCAGTTATTAGCCTGATCTCTCCAAGCTATGTTTGATTTTTCTGGTCAGCTTATTTTCTCACTGTCACTTCTGTGACCAAGCTCCTGTTTCCAACAGTGCGATTTTCTGGTCATGTTGAACCAGACAAAAACGTTGGCAAAGACTTTCTTCTTCTCAGTTTCCACCAGTAGTGTCACCAACAATAAAACACATAATCACTGAAGTGATTGGTAAATATCATTAAGAATTCTGGATTAATGGAAGGGATTACACCAACATCAGAGAATAGCTATAAAAATTGTATATTAGGTCTTCTTATTATTTAATGTCTTAAAAGTCTTAAAATTACAGCCACCCATTGGCCTGAGATCTATGAAGCCACATGGGTCCAGTCTTGAGCCATTTTTTTAACTCCCCTCCCCTTCCCCTCTCTTTTGAAATCCTTTCTATTCTTTATGCTGGTCTCAGAAGCATAAAACAATTTCGTCTCATTTGGTCACGCAGAGTAGCTTAGCTACCATCATATTTACTCAGGATCTCACCTCCTACCCCTTATACAAAATATCTCCACAGGCAAGTTACTTCCCACAACAATACTCAGAAGCACACATCTGTCATGAATGTCTTCAGTAGAAAAACCTAAACCTACAGATTTGAATTTACATGCTCAAGGTCATTAGCCATTAAGTGCCAGGACTAGGATTCAAACCTCGATCACCTGATGTAAAAATCTCCATTTGACTCTTTGTATCCCTGATCTACATTAGCCTTCCTTTGTGTGTTTTATCTAGGCTTTATTTTTGAAAGATATTTAAATATACCCCAAAGTTTTGAGAAAACACTTCCTTCTCCAAGATGTAAAATGAGCTTTAATTAAGGCAGAACTGCACCGAAAAAATATTTCCCAATTATGTTGATATAATTGTTTCCACAGCATGACGTCTCCTGGTATCAGCTTTAGCAGGCAGTGGAGACATGGTGATATTGGGCTATTACCACTGCAGGCCTGCTCTTAAATTAGACATGGCATTTGGAAAGCAGGCTCTACTTCAACATTCTTAAACAAATATAGATGAAAACTTTTGTCTCTATTTAGACTTCCCACAGAGCTTCATTAATTCATCGCTGTCTGGCCCTTTTGGTCCCCCCTGGAAGGCCATAGCTGTAATGATGAGATACAAACCCAACTGAATATTCAACTTCACAACCTGGCAAGATGCCTAGAGCAAGGCAATGACAGCTCGCTGTTCACGTTCCTATGTAAATTTTGACACTTACTAAGTGAAAGTTAGGTCATCTGATCATCCCTCTAGGTGCAACCAGAAAGAAGGCAGAGATTCTGGTGAAGATAAGAGTTTTTCTTGGGGTATTAACCAAGGTCGGATTGCTATACTTGAGTCTTGCCAGATCTACTAAAGGGGAAAAATACTCTAGTTCTCTTTATTTTTTTAATATGAAATTTATTGTCAAATTGGTTTCCATGTATGCTCATCCCAACAGGTGCCCTCCTCAATGCCCATCAGCCACTTTCCCTTCCTTCCCACCCCTATCAACCCTTACTTTATTCTCAGTTTTTAAGTCTCTTATGGTTTGCCTTCTTCCCTCTCTAACTTGTTTTTCCCCTTCCCCTCCCCCATGGTCTTCTGTTAAGTTTCTCAGGATCTACATATGAGTGAAAACATATGGTGTCTGTCTTTTTCTGTATGATTTATTTCACTTAGCATAACATTCTCCAGTTCCATCCACGTTGCTACAAAAGGCCACATTTCCTTCTTTCTCATTGCCAAGTAGTATTCCATTGTGTATATAAACCACAATGTCTTTATACATTCATCAGTTGATGGACATTTAGGTTCTTTCCATAATTTGGCTATTGTTGAAAGTGATGCTATAAACATTGGGGTACAAGTGCCCTTATGCATCAGCACTCCTGTATCCCTTGGGTAAATTCCTAACAGTGCTATTGCTGGGTCATAGGGTAGGTCTATTTTTAACTTTTTCAAGAACCTCCGCACTTTTTTCCAGAGCGGCTGCACCAGTTTGCATTCCCACCAACAGTGCAAGAGGGTTCCCGTTTCTCCACATCCTCTCCAGCATCTATAGTCTCCTGATTTGTCCAGATGGCCAACAGGCACATGAAAAGATGCTCAGCGTCACTCCTCATCAGGGAAATACAAATCAAAACTACACTAAGATATCATCTCACACCAGTCAGAGTGGCTAAAATGAGCAAATCTAGCTCTCTTTAAATATTTTTTTATTAAGTTCTCCTCTGAGATAAAGTTTTAGCTAAGTCATGTTTTTTTTAGTCTTTTTAGAGACTTGTAGTTTTAAAACTCCTTTAGTAAATTCCAATGATAGAATATATATGATAAATAACAATATAACACGTGCACTTCTATAGTCCTTACTATGGGTCAGATACTGTTCTGAACCCACAGTACACACACATACACACACACCCTTTATTCCCTTTTGAGGTAAGTACAGTTATCTCTCTTGAGGCTTAGAGAGGTTAAGAACCTTGCATAGCATCAAATAGTTAGAAAGTAATAATATATATACAAATATATTTAATATATAATATAATATAATTATAATATTACATATAATCTCCATCATAAGTCTCTATTTATGAAAAACAAGAAAAGGGACAAACTAGCAACCTGTCATTGACATGTAAGGAGGATAGATCATCATAATAAAGGGGTTGGCTGGCTTTTGAACCAAGGGAAATGGATTTGGGGGTGAAAATGGATAAGAACTGCCATAGATTTAAATTACTCATAAAATAAACATGGGATGAAAAATATAGAAAAATCCATAAGAAAGATTCCTGGTTCTGGAACCCAGAACACAATAAAGGGAAAATAATGAGGCTGCTTGGAAAATGCCTATAGAGATAACTTAGTGGCTGAAGGACAAAGCAAATGTTTAGAAAAGAACAGAAATGAAAAATAGGGATTTGTATTAATTTTTGCTGTGTAACATTTAATATAAAATCTCTTTTTCTTTTCCATGAAATCTTGAGCAAATTACACATTTCTCACTAAAGGCTTGCTGAAGTGGATTTGTTTTTTATGGCTGCCTGAGGCACCGAATTCTGCAAAACCTCTGGAAGGTTAGCACAGGATATAACCAGTGACTGTCCATGTGAGAACAACATCGACAGGATCTGTGTTATTCATCTCCCACCATTCCATTTTTATGAAGTCTACTTTTTTGAACTAGAAGAAGTTATCAGTGCAGTTAAAGAAAGACATTCAACTCCCATGATGTCCTAGGTTCTGGAAAGACCAAAATGTGCCATTCCTATTTACCAATTTCTTAGGCTAGAATTTTGACACCACTCTTGCCTTCTAAGTCCAGACCAAAGGATATGGGGAGTACTAGGTTTTCAATGAGCTTCCCTCCAGCATCTGAACTCTTAGAAAATAAGTCCCTCATTACACATTTCACTGAATCATATTACCCCGGACACTGGACTTTTTTCTTCATGAGTCAGCCTTCTTTGCTAATCTCTTTGAAACTTACATCATCAAAATGTATGTATGATATCTCTCCTTCTTGAGAGATGATGAGATGAAAGGAACAGGGCTCTAGTTATAGACCAGAAGTGGGAAATTAATTGAAGAACAGAGGAGGAAAGGAGAGAAGAGAAGGCAACAGCAAACAAGGGGAACAAAGAAAAGAACCAGAGAGGTTGAAACCTATGAGGAAGAAAAGAGACATGAGGATTGAAAATAACTCGTGCCAAAAAGCTGCAAAACTCTGGATTCTCCATGGAGAGAGGTGCGCCTTGGCCATGGTTTTCTGGAAGGGTATACGGTATAGAGGGCTATGTGGAGTCTATAAGATTAAAAATATCATCTAGACTTGTTGGAGGTTAGTTGTCTAGAAGAGTGCTTCTAATATTTCAGCACTCATTGAGAATCATTAAAAGAAGTTACAATTTTTGTTATGAATATTATTCTTATTTTCAGTCATCATTGTTATAACAAAATATTTTTCTCTGCTAAATACATAACTATTTCTAAGATAAAAATTTCATGGTATTTAATTGTTTATCACAATTATATTAATATAAAACATCTGTGACCTATAGGTAATATATTTCATTAAAATCAATAAGCCAAATGTAGGGGTGTATGTGTGTGTGTGTGCATGTGTGTCTGTCCTAGAATGTTTCAAAATGTAAAAAAATACTCTGAATTTAGTGTTTTATGATTAAATTGATCAATATAGCCCTCATAGAATATATTGAGCCCAATTCAAATAAAAAATGGAAACAATTACCCAGTGTAAGATAACTTTTGCTAATGACACATATATAGCTTTTACTAAAGAAACATCATTGGCGTCAGTGTGTGATCATAATTAATAATCTGCCTTTTAGTACCTTAAAATTACTTATTTAAATTTTTACTTTTGTTATTCTTTCCGGGGGTACAACAACAAAAATTCAGAAGCAGTAGTTGGTTTTCATATATCTATATCTATACATGTCTATCTATATCTATCTATATCTATATCATCTATATCTATATCTATATCAATGTCAGAATAAAAACTTCACTATGTGGGGTCTAGTCCCCAGCAATTAAACCCCCAATTAAACCAGCAATTGTTGAATCTGTTCAGGATATATCAGGTTGAGACTTCCTGATGTTCCTCTTTCCCTAAACCCTTCCGTGTCCTTTTTCTGTACCTATACTCCTTCATCTGTAGTTAGTTGAAAACAAAGGTTAATTTAAAAATACCAACTTCATGCTATTTATCTATCAAAGTCAAATATTGAATGAAACACACATGTACAAACAATAGTGGCCTTTTCCTTGTGAAGCATAGGATGTGGTCAATCATTTGGCAATTCCATTTTGGCACATCATGAACTATGTATTTGTTAAGTCCAGTACTCAGGGCTGCAAAAGCTTAGAGAGATTTTTTTTCCCCTTTTAACAGGAAACTATTAAATCTGCAGGACCTAATGTTTATTTCGCAAACTTGTACTATTGTATTGATAAATATTTAATGTCATTCAGCTTAGTGGTTATTGTTTTGTACATTTCATTTAAATGATGTTTTATTACTCTCAAAGTGTAGCGTGGTCCATTGAGAAAGGAAAAGAAGGGAGAAAAATCTTTCTGACCAGAGATGACATAGAACTCAGTTTCAATTTGGAGCAGAGAGAGGAAAAGGAAAAACAACCAACCAAATATTTTTTGAGGTCCCGGCAGATTATGGTTTTACAAAGTTTCCATTCAGAAAAAACATCTGGAAAACTCCATGAAATTTTTCAGAATTGTTTAAGCTAAAAGGCTCTTACAATGCCACAGATTCTAAATTATTTTGAAAGAGAAATATAGACAGATGATGATGTAAATTCTGACTTTTCTGCAAATGATATTGTCTTAGTTTATTCAGCGGGAGGTGGGTGGGGTAGGAGAAAAAGGAATGTCAAATGAGAGGTGATTTCTGTAATAGAAAAAGTGGGTATTTGGGTAAATGAATAAAATGAAATAGCAATCTCTGAATGGAAAAAGACTCTCTGGATGCTCTTATAAATGAGACTGAGCTTAAAAATAATAAAAAAAAATACATCTCACGGTAAAATAGAAACAGATCTTGTTTTTGCAGCTGACAGCTTTAGGGTTCAGTACAGTAGTTTGCACATTTTCATGTATGAGGACCTCTTTTAGATGCCAAAAAACTTTTTAGAGATCCACGGTGTATTAATATCCTGTCAGTGTTTGAGAAACTGACTAAAAGCTGTTGTAAATGTATTGACACTTTAAATCATTAAGCTTGTGCACACACACACACACAAACACACATTATCAAGTAATATAATAAGCAAGCAAACAAATGAAAGAGTGGTACAAATTAAAGAGACATGCCAGACGCTGACCAGAGTGCAAATCTATAAAGAGTACTAAAATACTATTGAAATAAATGAAAATAGTTTGCCAGTTAACTCAGGTTAAGATTGACCTGTCAAAATGTTGTTGAAATGCAAGTCGGTCCTACTTCTCTACTTGAAGCAGATAACGCCCTCAAGCAGAAATTTTGTAACTAATTTCAAGGGTCCAAGACCCACTCATACTATCTATTAGATACTGAACAATTGATAAGATAAAGGCTTGAAGAGGTGTTAAACCCTAGGATCCCCAGGAACATTAATTTCTCCTTCCAGTAGAACTATACATGTTAAATACAGTAATATTTTTCAGACCACAGTACATTGTATGCATATAGATTCAAAGCTCCTTTATACTTAACCCTTTGCTCACTTCTGATGTACCTGCAGTCCATAGATCAGGAGTAGCTAAATTAGTCAGTAGACTAATTAGAATGGCCCTCAAGAATTCAACCACCCATCTTGGTCTTGATGGCAAAACTTTCCTTGGTCTCATTTGTCATGAGACCTAGTTATGACCTAGTATTTAGCATCATATTCTCAATGGCTTCATACTGACATCTTGTAATAAATCACTCTTTTCATGAGGTAGCTTGAATGGGCCTTGACCCTGCTCCCAAGGGGACTTAACTGAGTCAATCTCTTGGTTCTTCATACATAGAGCCATTCCCCTAGCAAACTAGAACGTGAGTTCTGTGCTTGTGCCCAGTCACATAGTATTCAAAGTTTAGCTGCCCAATTAGATTTTGGCTATCATATTGTCTCCAGAAATCGCAAGTTACTTTTCTGTCTTTCACTTGCTTATCTTTAATCCCAATTCAACTTTTATCAAAATTGGATTTATTCTCTCTCCATCAAATCATGTGGTTCACTTTTCCCTTTTATGGATTTCTGAAAGCAAAAGTTAAGTGTTCTAGTATGTTGTCACTTAAGACTACATTTGTTAGGGGCACCTGGGTGGCTCAGTTGATTCAGCATCTGACTTCAGCTCAGGTCATGATCGCACGGTATGTGAATTCAAGCCCCCCATCAGGCTTGCGGCTGTCAGCACAGAGCCTGCTTTGGATCTTCTGTCGCCCTCTCTCTCTGCCCCTCCTCTGCTTGCACGCTCGCTCTCTCTCTCTCTCAAAAATAAATACACATTAGAAAAAAGAGTACATATGTTAGTCTAAACATCAATGACATATTTACCAGGACTATCCTACATGTTAGCCAAGGCAGGTTTCTGGCTTGGGGCCTCAGCCAACTATCAGTATTCTAAACAGCGACCTCTTTTTGCCATTGCTTCATAGGCACTAATATTTTAGTTGCTAAATGCTAGCATTCATGTGTAGAAATGCAGCAAAACAGTGGATTCAAAGAATGATGTGAATATGAAATGATACACAGATTATCAGTCCATGTTAGTCCGTGGCCTTTCCAGTTAGTGTGCCTATATTTTATAGCTCCTGGACAACAAGAGAATTGTCACTTTGCATGTTAATTGGCAACATTTTCATAGGAGAGTCAAAACATGTGAAATTATTTTTTTCCTTCAATCATTAGAAAATAAATTTAGGAAAATGTAACTGTTGTAAATGTATATACCTCAAAATTCATATAACAAAACTGAGAGTACAAAGGGGGAATAAGGATAAATCTACAATCCTAGTTTGAGATTTCAATACTTTCTCAATAATTGCAATAACACCCAGATTTTTGTATTAAAAAAATAATCTCGGGACTCCTGGATAGCTCAGTTGGTTAAGTGGCAACTTTGGCTCAGGCCATGATCTCGTGGTTGGCGACTTCAAGCCCCACGTCAGGCTCTGTGCTGACAGCTCAGAGCCTAGAGCCTGCTTTGGATTCCGTGTCTCATTCTCTCTCTGCCCCTCCCCTGCTTGGGCTCTGTCTCTGTCTCTCAAAAATAAATGAATTAAAAACAATTTTGTTTTTTAAATCTCAAGGGTGTCTGGGTGGCTCAGTCAGTTAAGTGTTGGACTTTGGCTCAGGTCATGATTTCACAGTTTGTGGGTTCAAACCCCGCATAGGGCTCTGTGCTGACAGCTCGGAGCCTGGAACCTGCTTCAGATTCTGTGTCTCCCTCTCTCTCTGCCTCTCCCCAGCTCTCACTCTGTCTCTGTCTCTCTCAAAAAAATAAATAAACATATAAAAATTTTTTAAAATCTCAATACCCTTCAAGAGATTAAAATTTTATGAATTATGCTTTCCTATCAAAGAGGAATTAAAATAGAAATCAATATATAAGATATACAGAAAAGTAAAATACATTTGGAAATTAAACCAGCCACTTATAAATAGTTGATGAACAAAAAAAATCACAAGAAATCATACATGGTAATGAATTGTAATTTAAATATAACATCACAGTTTGTGAGATTGATATAAAAGCATAAAGTGCAACCTGAAAGCCATATCCAAGCACCTGCCTATTTTTGTAAATAAAGTTTTATTGGAACACAGCCTCATCATTCATTTATGTATTGTCTATGGCTCTTTTTATACTACAGCAGCAGAGCTGATTAGTGGTGACAGACTGTATGGCTTACAAAGCTCAAAATATTTTCTATCTGAATCTTTATTGAAAATGTTAACTGGACTTTGATATAATGCAATGGCTAAAGGGAAATAGTCTTAGGGACTTAAGAAAAAAGACTCCAAAAGTTATCAATCAAATTATCTTCTTAAGTTAGAAAAAATAAAGACAAAATTAAATCCAAAATAAGTAGAAGGAAAGAAATAAAGATAAAAGTAGATCAATTAAGTACAAAAAAATCAAAATAAAATCAACAAAGTCCCAATGCTTCTGAAAACAGTAATAAAATTAATAAATAAGTTAAATATAATAACTATATGTAATTTAAATAAATAGAAGTACAAAATTTATTTATACATAATATAGAAAATAATATATAAACATATTATTACATAATATACTAATAACAATATAACAATAAACTTGTAGCTAGGAAATAGAAAAACACAAATTATCAATATCAGGAATGAGTTAAAGGATGGAGTGGACAATAAGGAATCATTATAATTAATTTTATGACAATAAATTCTGCAATTTAGATGAAGCAGAAAAATTTCTTGAAAATCCAAAATGGACAAAAGATGATAAAGATATCTAAAAGTGTAATAATTATGAAGAATTTGAATTTATTATCATGAACTATCTTAACAAAAAAGTCCAGGCACATGTGGTTTCATTGGCTAATTGTATCACACATTTTAATTTTTCTTATTTTCTTAGAGAGAGTGTGCCTGCAGAGGAGAGGGGAAGAGGGAGAGAGAGTCTTAAGCAGATTCCACATTCAGTGCAGAACCTGATGTGGGGCTCAATGTGGGGCTCATTCCATCACCCTGGGATCATGACCTAAGCTGAAATCAAGAGTCAGACACTCGACTAACTGAGCCACCCAGGTGCACCAATTCTATCAGGCATTATAAAAAGAAATGTCATTTAAAAGTTAAACAGACTCAAAGTAGAGGAATGGAATGATTCTCTAACTTCTTTTATGAGGCCAGACAATGCACATCAAAATCTTAAAAAGATATTTCACAAAAATAAAATTATAAACAAATATCCCCTCATAAAAACAGACACAGAAATATTTAAATGTATTTTTAAAAATTAGCAGATCAAAAATAACAGAAAAGATAATACATTATAACCAGGCAAGGTTTATCCCTCTTGATTTAACATTTAAAAATCAATCCATGCAGTTCACCAAATTAATAGGACAAAAAAAAGTATTCAGATTTCCAAAACACATTTGAAAAAAATTAAATGGCCATTCTCCATAAAAATTCTTGGTGAAATAGGAAGAGAAGGAAAACTTCTTTAAATGGATAAAGTATATCTCCAAAAATTCCACATTATGTTAATAATGAAATGCTAGCATTTCCTCTATGTTTAGGAACAAAGGAAAGCTGTTTATCTCACTACATTTACTAAACATTACTAGGAGTTCCCAGCCACTGCAATAAGGCAAGAAAAAGAAATAAAATGCAGTGAGATTGGAAATGACGAAATCAAACAATTTTTACCTGAAGACAACAAAACTACTGAAAGATATAATTGTAGGGAATTTCAAAAAAAAAAAAAAAAGAAACTGCAAATAATAGATAAATTTAACAAGATAGTGTTGTACATTATCACTATTGAAAACTCGAATTTATTTCTACATGCTACCTGGAAATAATTAGAAAAAGAAATAAAACGTTCACATTATCAGGAACATAAAATACTTATAAATATATTCATCAATATATGTATAACCTCTATTTTGAAACTATATAAAATTGCATAGAGTCATTAAAGAAAGACAAAATACATGGAGAAATATGTTGTGTTCTTAGATTAGAAGATTTACTACTGTTTAGACAGTTTTCTTCCCAAATTGATTTATACATTCAATACAATTCAAATAAAAAGCTCCAAAACCTAATTTTAGAGAAACTGAGAAGAGGATCCTAGTCAGATAGGGCTGGACTTGAAATCATCCAAATGTCAAGAAGGCTTCATCTTTTATCTGTCTGGTGCATCAGCTAGAATGGAAGGAACACCTGCCCACTGGCAGGGCATCTCAGTGGACACATGGCATCTCTCCTGGCTATTTTGGCCTTTCTCATAGCCTGGTTTGCTCATGGTAGTCAGATATCTGAAGCCACGTAAGTGATCCAGAAAAAAACATGTGGAAGCTGAACGGTTCTTATGAGCTAGACTTAGAAATAATACTGTGTTATCACTGCCATGCTCAATTGGTTAAAAAAAAAAAAAAAGTCAGTGTATCACTAGTCCAGCCAAAAAACAAAAGGAGGGACTATGTAGGCATACGGAGGTTGAAAGGAGTGGCTCATGGGGGAGGGCAGAATTTTATAGCTGGCTCCCACATTTATAAAGCTAAAAAGTAGCAGAAATAGAATTTTAACTTTGATTTGATGAGTTCCAAAGTCAATACTTCTAACCAGTGTATTTTCCTTATCTACTTCATTTTAAAGTTTTTATTTCTATTACATTAATATTAAGAAATTTGTTCATCTTATCTAATTGCATTTCGGGTGGGTATGATGGCTAGTTTTATGTATTAACTTGTTTAAGCTATAATACACAGTTATTTAATTAAACATTGATCTAGGTATTCCTATGAAAGTATTTTATAGATGTTGTTAATATCCACAATCACTTAGCATTAGAGAAAGATTACCTTATCCATTCAGCTGAAAGTTTTGAAAAGAAAAATGTGAAGTTTCCCAGAGAAGAAATTCCCTCAAGTCTACATTATCAAATTCTGAATTTCTAGTTTGCTGGCCAGTCCTTACAATCGTATGAGTCAATTCCTTAAAATAAATTTCTTTATACATACACGCACACACAATAATTGTATATGCATAATATATATGCATATTATAGTGTAAAATATATATAACATATATTATAAAAACACATAAATGTGTATTCCTACACATTATACATGTATACACATATATGTTCATATATAATGTAAATATGCATATTGTATAATAGCATAGTATAATACTGTATAAATGTACACATACATAACATTTGTATATACGTGTATATGCATATAGACACAGATATCCTATTGATTATATTCTCTGGAGAACCCTGACTGATACAGGGGATATATATGTCACCTATAAGGAATAACATTTAATTTGGGCCCACATAAAAGAGGTTTAGCTTTGGGGGTTTAGCCTAAAATTTATTTCGTAAATTTTACTGTTTCAGAAGACTCTATCTGTGTATGTAGCCTTTCAAGTGCTTTTATGCACTGATGCCAAGTCTGTTTAAAACTTAGAAAATAGGGGCGCCTGGGTGGCTCAGTCGGTTAAGCGGCCGCCTTCGGCTCAGGTCATGATTTCGCGGTCCGTGAGTTTGAGCCCCACGTCGGGCTCTGTGCTGACAGCTCAGAGCCTGGAGCCTGTTTCGGATTCTGTGTCTCCCTCTCTCTGACCCTCCCCCGTTCATGCTCTGTCTCTCTCTGTCTCAAAAATAAATAAACGTAAAAAAAAAATAATAAAATAAAAAAAACTTAGAAAATTAAAGCAGATCATGCTATTCATACAAAAGACCATTTGAATGTGGTGATATCTTTATTAAACCAAAGCATCCAAAATTCCACTGTGTTTATAGCAAGTTGAACAAACAGAAATGACACACAACAAAAAACATAATATGTGTAATGTGGCATTAAACACACACACACACACACACACACACACACACACACACAAAACAGGATGCAGCATGGCAATATCATATCTGTCTAAAAGTGCCTTTGTTGGTTTAGGCAAATCAATTCAAAAGCTTAACCTAATTAGAATGTAGATTTGTATGGCTTTTTGGTGAAATGCACTGGAGGGGAGAAAGGATACTGCTAGAGCTTTGGGGCTTTTGCATTAAGCTCCAGCTGCGGCCAGCAGACACTGTCCAAAAGATGACCTCCAAATAATTAAATGTTTTCCATATGTTTGCTCATGTATACTCTTCTAATTCAGGTTTTGCCAGGTCTTTCCAAGCCCACGGCTTCTGATTGTGCTGGCTCGGTGCTTAGAAAAGACACATAATTAGAAACTATTCAATATTCTATCATTGGATTTTATATATATATATATTTTTTTGAAGATATATACATATATATATATATATATATATATATGTCTTCATTTTGAAGATCAAATGAAAAGAACTGACTGTTGTAGGTATATATATATACCTACAACAGTCAGTTCTTTTCATTTGATCTTCAAAATGGAGCCCTTCCTAAGTATGATACCATGAGATTGATTTCAGGTTAGAGAAATCTCATTTGCTTTTTGGGTGTTTGGAAACAGTTTGAGATAAAATTGAAAAAAAAAAAGTATTTCATCAAAAACGAAGGGAAAGTAGAATAAACTTTCTATTTCTCAAAAAAGCTTAGGTACGTACTGGCTCTTTATAATAAAATATATTTTCTACTTTGAGCATACTCAACATTAAATCTGAATGTATTATTTGAAATTTCTTCAAATAGAGAATGAATGGTTATGTTTTCAATCAGCACTTGTATGACTAGATAGACTTTAATAAAAATATAATAGATTTGTTGGAACATATGGCAAGAAAACGCTGTATCAAAGAGGCTGCAAGTCAGAGCTTTCATATATAAAGGCTAGGAACTTTACAGGATTATCCTACAATTTACATACCATACTCTTCCCCCACTTCCTGCCTATTTTGTGCTTGTGCCTCTTTTTCAAAGTCTACCTATGGTCAGTTTAAGAACTATGATCTCTCCTTCCTTTATGTCAGCGATTGACAAACTTAAGCCCAGGGACACTGCCACCTAATTTTATAAATGAAATATTTGTGGAACAGAGCCATGTCCATTTGTGGATGTATTATTTCTGGTTGCTTTTGCTCTAGAGTTAACAGTTGTGACAGACGTGGTAGGGCCTGCAAGGCAGAAAGAAATATTTACTATCTGATCCTTTACAGAAAAAGTTTTCCAAGTCTTGCTTTATACTGATAAAGTGATAAATGGAGCATCACATAATTCAATGTGCTTATTTATTCATTCTATAAACACTTATTGAACATTTATTATGTTTCAAGAATATGTCATATAGTACTTTTACAAATATGAACATGACACCAAAACTGACCCTAAAGATCATATGTTCCATGGAGAGATTGCCATGAAATTAAAGAATTACAACATAGTGCAATGGATACTACAAAAGGCAGGTTTAAATTTTAGATGAGAGAGAATGGAGCAACTAATGGTATAGGAACTGGGAAGAGATGATATTTGATAAGCATTTAGTGTAGGAACACTCGTTCACAAAGTTGGGTGAGAATGATATTCAGAGCGAAAGTAATACATGTGCCAAACCCTGGAAATCTCATCGTGTGGAGAGAGAGTATCAACTATAACAGCGCTGTGACCTGAGAGGCAGTAACAGTAAACAGGCTCCATACGCAGACCGGGGTCTTATTCAATATGAAAACAGTCGTTGAAGGGTTATGGGAAGATATTGAAGCCTTTTAGGAAAGGAAACAACATGATCACATTTACATTTCAAAATAGCTCAGGCCAACATTTAAGGACGGACAGGAGTGAAGAACAGAAAAGAGTAAAATGAAAATATAAACCAAGAAAGGGTATTAATATTATTTTGACAGAGTTATAGAAACCCAACTTGAATTGACTTTAATCAGGCTTATTCATTTGGAAGGCCATCCACAGATCTAGATCTGTATTTCTCCAGCTAAATGTCCTCAGTAATGGAAAACTTCTGCTTCCCAATTGTTCTAGTCAAATTAACCCAACTCACTTGCCAGGCTTTGACCTCATGCCATCTCTAAACCAACCACCATGTGCTGACCTGAAAGGAGACGGCAATTATTTTCCCATAATTGAGTTTGAAGTAATAACATTAACATATATTAGCTCTGTAAAGTTTTATGAATGTGTGTTTAAGTTCAGCCTTGATTCTCTGCTTATTCATTCACCGAGCATATCTTGTTTGAATGTTACTTGGTGTCAGGGATTGAGTAGATGGAAATGCAGGCACGGAGAAGCTGCCTCTGCCTTCAGGGATCTTTTCATCTAGTAAGTGAAAGAAAAATCCAGTGAAAAAAGAGAAATAGTAGATGAAGTAAGAGATAGGCAAGCTTGGGGTGCTATGGGAACCCAAGAGAATCAAATAGGGGAGACAGGAGTTGTTAAGAGGGTCGCCCATCAATAAAACTGTCCAAAGTGAGACTTGAAGGGGTGTAGAATCCAGCCAGGGAAGAGAAGGAAGTGAATTGTGAATCGAAAAAATGAAAATATACAAATCCTTGGCAATCAGGCCAATCAATTCAAAGAGGAGGGTAGACATGAGGAGAGATGGAATCCAAGACGTTAGCCAAAATCAGGCCAAGAAGGTTGGAGACACCATGATAAAGAACTGGAACTTTATTTTGAGGGAAATTTGGAACAATTGAATCATTTTAAGTTGGGAGAGTATCGTGAATCAATTTACCCTTTAGAAAAAAAAACACTTTCTATATAGAGATTGGTAGGTGTCTCTTGGCCTCTCATTTCAAGCGAACAATAGCCATGTAAAGAGCTAAACTGTTTAATTTCAACTTAAAGAATGGATAGATTCAGAGCAGGCACAGTACAGCTGTTCTCTCTTTCATACTGTAACCACTCTGAAACTCAGCTGGTTTCCTCTGCGTAAGAGGAATAATAATATTTCCTGCTTTATAGGATTGTCATGGAAACAAGTGAGATAACATAATGCAAAAACTCTACAATAAAGCCAATTGCATAGGCATTGCTCAACAAGCTGCCGTGATTTTTATCATCATTATTATTATGAGTATTTGTTCAATGAAGCTCATAGGCATTCTATCTCATGAAGTTATACAGACACTGAGATCGTGTGTAAGAGGGACAGGGGACAGGCTGCGAAAGAGCAAAGGTAAGAGCAACAATGAGAGAGATGCTGATCCATCTCAGAGAATGGGGGGATTTTTATCTCATTTGATACGAAGATCTTTACAAACTCTACCATAAATAAACATTATTCTTACAGTTGGCAAAATGCAGCAACCTCTGGGGTGAAATGAAGCAGCTGCTTAACAGAGCACAGCTCTCAGCAGGGGAAAGAGTACTTTAGTCAACCGAAACCATAGGCACTGGTGTTAATCAAAACGTGTTTCAGGTAAAGATCATAATGTGTGTTTTCACAGCATTAATTAAGAAAGCAAACTATTATCTGGAGGCAAATTAAAATGAGGAAGCTGTTCTATTAAAACTTCTATGGAGCAACCATTACCCAAAACTAGTCTCATAGACTCAAGGAGGAAATAAGGGGTAAGAGAAAAGCAGATCATATATACCTTCAGGGACACAAGCTTGCATAGTTTTATAATTTTCACTAATGAGAGAAGAACCACTTGGTTTTGTAAAGCAAATCAGGGAAACATATTGACCATGCACGTTGTTTCCCAGTCCCCAAAGATTCTAGAAAATATTACTTTGGTATAACAAGACTTGTTTAAGAAAGAAATGGATTTAGTCAAAAGGTTCCTTTCTTTTCATTCCTGTTTGTGTCTGTACCACAGTCATGGTGTACACCTTATGGATAAATGAGGAGACTTTCCCTTTAAATGAGATGCCCAAAGACCAATACAGATGTGTGGCTGGCCTTCCCTTAAACAAATGGGCGGAGTAATATGTGTAATGATTTGAAATATGTCACAATCCCTTATATACACATCTGAAACCCTCCATTTTGGTGGGCTACACAATGAATGGTTTTGAGGATTCTTTTCTTTTCCCTTTCTTAAAAAAAAAGTCGGGGGGTTGCATGCAGATGGCTCAGTCGGTTAAGCGCCCGACTTTGGCTCAGGTCATGATCTCACAGTTCGTGAGTTTGAGCCCCATGTCAGGCTCTGTGCTGACAGCTCAGAGCCTGGAGTATGCTTCAGATTCTGTGTCTCCCTCTCTCTCTTTCCCATCCCTTGCTCGTGCTCTGTCTCTCTCTCAAAAATACATAAACATCAAAAAAATAAAATATAAAGATGTTTCCAGGAATACAGTGATAGTACAATTATCCCTGGAAGAAAAATTAATAATAAATTCCATAGAGCAATTTCATTCATTAATCTCATTCTTTTTTTGCAGAAAAGACTGTGGATAGCAGTGGGCATAGAGACAAAGGGAGAAAATAAAATAGAGGAAAGACCCAGAAGGAGGAAACAGAGTCTTTGGGAAAGAGGCACTAATACTACCTTCTTTATAGGTAGAGATGCCTGACAGGACTCTTATGAAAACATGATTAAAGATGAAAAAACAGAGCAGGCAACAATACAACCCATTTCTTGCCCATGCCTGTCAAGGGATTTCATATAAGCAACTGGAGTGGAGATTTGGGAGAAAACTCTTAACTTCAGATATCCCAAGGGGACTCTCAGTCTGCTCATTAATGCCTAATTTACTCATTCTTTCTGGTTACTTGTCTAGGGAAATAAATTTGTCTTTGCTTCTTTCATATTATCCCTTACCACCATAAAGAAACTTTTAAATTATTATTATGCCCTTAATATGTTTGGTAATTCCCACATATTTCATGTGAATTTCTCCTTGACTTTAATTCTTCTCTGCTTTTCCACATCACTATCAGCTCCCATTTTGATTAATGTTTTATCCAATGGTCATATCAGAATAGAAGTCAGAGGTGACCACCATCCTCACAAGGAATAATCTAACTTGGGATTTCTCTCATTGTATTTAAACAAATGCAACTGGACAAGTCCTTTACAAACTTAAAACAACTCCCACCATCCTCTTGTATCATGAAGCATGCCACGTTTGCAAATACAAAAGAAGGAATACACAAAGAACCTAAAAATATTGTCTAGCTTCACTTGGTGATTTTCAGCTGGTTAGGAAAAGAACAAAGGCTTCCGGTTTCTAGGGTACTTGTCTTAACTAATACACACAACTACATTAATACATAATGCAGATGAAAACAATAGGAAGAAGGGTCAGTATGGCCACCCTTCCTTCTCTGATTCTGACACTTGGACTGGGCAGGGATCCACCTGCACCACCATATGTCGGCACAGCAGAGAAGTGAAAAGCTCTTCTCTTTGACCTCCTGGGATTTCTACATCAGATGAGATCGAGCTGAAGGCAACAGCTGGCTTGCAGATGTGCACGATTACCCACATCTAACCAGCTGGGGCAGAGGCAGAGACATCTTTGAGTGTGTACCCAATTCCATGTGGTCAATCAACAGCCTTTGGTCTATTTGGAAGTCTCTGGAACCTGTTTCTTTTCTTTGCTTACAGGCTGATGGAAAAAGACTGAGGAGGATTTTAGATGTGGTGGGGGTAAAGTGAGGGTTTGGTACTGAGTCAGTACACGGAATCAAGTCAGATGGATAACGGGTGGTATGATGCTCCTGGAACGTGAGCTTAGACTGCCATTTTACAAACATACTTATGAAGGCATAATCTCATTGAAAGAAAATGAGACAAGATCTGGCTCATGTGGCTGGAAATTGCTATGAACTAAGAATTACATAACATGGGAGGCAAAGTTACACACCTCACAATCGCTGGAGAACGAACAGAGTCTTTTTTTAACGCATGCACATAACTTAGTCCATACTGTCTTAGAGCACACAAGGCAAAAAGTACACACTGTGCTGATCTTTTCTGGAATCCTATTGCCTGACCTAGACAGGGGCAGGCTCACCGGACAGAAAGTTGAAATCTAATGTTAGAAACCGGCCACTTTCAGTTCGTATCTACGTTAGGATTTGGATTTAAGTTACCCGAAAGTGATAGCTTTTAATCTTTGCAAACTAATTTGACTCAAACGGATTCAGAAGCAACTTGGAGCACAAGTCAGCACATTGCTAGACAGTGTTGTATGCCATGCTCCACCATCTGTATGTGCTCGATGCCCATCTCTGGTCAACAGTCTCCCAGCCCCATCAACCCCAACACTGGTGAGAGATTTGGTTTAGCCCCTCAAGTACTTAGGGAGACTGGCAGGCCACTCCCTGGTATTTAGGAAAGGATGATTCTGCAGGGCCGTCTAATCATGAAAGTGATTAGTTACACCGCCCTCAAGGGTGACTTATAATCCACACTTTAATACTTTGCAGTTGAAGGTAGAAATTCCATAATAAGTTGAAAAGCTATTTTCAATTTGTTCTCTTAATTTCTATTAATGGTGCACTGAAACTGTTACTCTTTTGCAGGAAAAATTTCAAAGCATGTAACTTGTTGTTTCAGCAAGAAAAATCCTAAAATCCTAAAAAGCCTAAGAGAAAAATCCTAAAAGATTTTATTTAAAATTTTCAGAACAAATGTATTAATTTGAAAAATCCCTAAGATACATGTATTCCAAAATATTTTTAAAAACACTTATACTAGGAGCCTACTTTTTGTGCAGGGGGCTCGAAAATTGGAGGCAAATACAAATACATGGGCGAACATATCAAAATGACTAATGCCATAGCTATACTAAATAATCACGAAATATCAAAAAGGTAAAAATATATTGCACAATTTAATCTGATGGTGGTGCTTGTGAGGTATCTTTACACATTGCAGACTTACAATATTTTGTTTTTGTCTGACTAGATACCTGCAAATATTTGAAAGATCTACTAATTCCTTTCATTTAACCTACGCATACCATTCTCTCCCCTTGTCCTTGCCCATGCCTCGGGATATCCAAAGCATCTGGAAACCAACACAAACAGAAATGGAATTGCATAGCATGACAGGACCTTTCTTATGCATGGCTGGCTCCCACTTGAAGGAAGGGAAAGCATACATAGCAATGTAAGTCTACATGCACAGCTTCTGATTTGGTCCATGAATTATAGATGGACTTCTGAGGGGCCGTTTCCCTTATGGTTTCTAATGCAAAAACAGTCTGTAAATTTCCAATGCTCTTGACCCAATATGTTAATCAGGCAGTAAGGCAGACACCCATGTCCTCAGCGCTAAGTTTAATTAATGGCATCTATAACCATACAGTCCCCTTTTCCTCCCCTTAAACACTACATGATGGGATACATTCTCCCACAAGGGCCCAAAAGTTTGTGTTTTCTAGTCATGAAGTTTTGTTCACTATTGTAAGGTCAGCACATTCATTTCTCAGTACTCTCAGTTCCCAATTGCTATTTAAGCTGTTAGTTCATTGAGTTCATCTGTCATGGGCCTGCTTTAACATGCTTGCCAAAGGCTCTGAGAACTGTTTCCACTCTGCAATTTCTTTGTGCTAATGAATCACTTTGAACTAGTCAGATATATTCTCACCGTTGAATGGAATCCCTTATGTGGGTTCAGCGTAACAAGACCACGCCAAATGCCCTCACCTGCTCACTGTGCTATGTCATCTGTTTATCTGTGACATGTCAAGGTATCTACAAGTCTGGAAGAGAAGCCTTCTTGCTTTGTCCACATAATGAGATAAGACACAAGGCCTGTGTATAAAAGTGCCAAGGTGGGGCGCCTGGGTGGCACAGTCGGTTAAGCGTCCGATTTCAGCCAGGTCACGATCTCGCGGTCCGTGAGTTCGAGCCCCGCGTCAGGCTCTGGGCTGATGGCTCAGAGCCTGGAGCCTGTTTCCGATTCTGTGTCTCCCTCTCTCTCTGCCCCTCCCCCGTTCATGCTCTGTCTCTCTCTGTCCCAAAAATAAATAAACGTTGAAAAAAAATTTTTTTAAATAAATAAATAAATAAATAAATAAATAAAAGTGCCAAGGTACATCCACAAAATACATAGAAACAAGAACTTACATGTTTTTACAGCTATTCATGGTTCTCAATGGATACAACTGAACTTGGGTTTTGAAAGTAAATACTCTCTTTAAAATAATCACAATTCTCATCATTATGGTTATGAATCATTTAGCATTAGATTTCTCTAGAGTTCTCCATCTAAATGGAGATAACTTTGGTCCAGATGAGATTGTCATCTCCATGGCATGGTATCATGTTGGAGCTTAAAAACAGTATTTTTGTTTATTTGGTTATTACAAGAAGTACCTTACTGTCATGTTTCTGCATAATCAGAAAATCTGTTGTTATTTAAAGTTTCAAAGAACAAGTGTGTATTCCCAGAAAAAGTGGTTTGTATACCTCTCCAGACTTGATAACAGGAAAGACCCAGAAGTTATATAGAAAATATATTACTTGTAGCTATAATATGTTTAGGCCTTAATCTGATTACTGAAATCATAGCCAGGATTTTGCCCAGCTTCTAGAAGATGTGATACTTCCTTACAGCAAATGAATCACACAAATCTCAGTCATTTTGACTTAAGTCACAAGATAAAGATTCTGGATTTTGTTCTATATTCTCATTACAAGCAGGACATACTCTTTTGACTACGAGAATGATGATCTGGCTTACAGTTTATGTCTGCCTGCTTTCACGGTAGCTACCATTGTATAGCTTCCTCTATGAAAAACTGTCTCCAAGGGTAGAGGGAGTAGAGCCTTGGGCCTGGGTGGTGCACACACTATCGGGTAGGCACAGACTGATCTCACTAGAACCAGCTGTGGGGACCTGGCAAAGCCAGAGAGTGCAGACAGGTGCAGTGATGACACACGTGTGAGCTCCATGAAGTACACAGATAGCACTGGGGCCACCTATGTATATTCGTTCATTCATTCATCAGTTTTCAGCACCTACTCCGTAACAGGTGTTGCAAAAAACACTAGGAAGGGATCAGTGAATAATACAGGCCCAATCTTCAAGGGGCTCTGGTCTAGTAGCAGCCATCTGCTCAGTAGTGAGGAAGATGGCATTTGTTTTTTCTTTCCATTTTCATCCAGTAAGCATTATGTTAATTTTTTTTTTTCATTTCAGTTCCATTCCATTATAGAAAGATTGACAGGGAAATTTAATCCAAAAGACATCTATTCTATACCTACTGGAAGCAAAGCACTGTGTTAGGTGCTGTAGGGGACATGGCTAGGAGTCTATGGGTGCCTAAGAGGGTGAGAGAGGAAAAGGAAACACATATATAAGAGTGTAAATAAACAGAGCATGGTAGGGGTTAAGTCTATCACCTTAGGAGTGGCTGTCACAGGAACAGGAATTTGATGGAATCTTTTCAAAACAGTCTAATATCAGAACTTTGTGAAGAAAAGAATAACTAAAGGAAAACGCAGAGTAGGGATTATTGAATTAACTCCTGAGACTGGAAGAGAGGTTCAAAGAGGAGTTTCAGGAAAGGTAAGGGAAGTTACAGAATATCATAAAATGTGGAGCAAATACATAGAGAAGCTTAATATCATACATATGCTTAGGGTGCCTTTACCTTTGAAATTTCCCATCAGAAGAGTGTTCCATCAGACGTTAAAAATTGTCTTCATCATTCAAGGTCCTTGTGAAGCTCTACCTACTGCAACTAACTTCCCCCAACCACTGAGCCAGTATTGCTCTCTCTCTCTTCTTGGAATGCATTTAATCCCATTTGCCTTCTAAAACAATCATATGCCTACAGCTACAAGTGGTTATGCTTTGTCTCCCCAGATGGTAAGCTACTTGAAGGAAGTCTTTCCCTTGTTCTTCTGTCCTACCTTCCGTGGTACATACCACGGCACATAATGATAGCTAAAAAAAATAATTGTTGCTGTGACTAGACCACATGTCTTAGAGCTATAAAATCCCTTTCAAATCCACATCAGCAATGACTTTTCTTGACTGATGATCTTACTATTTCTTGCATGTTTATTTATTTTGAGTGGGAGAGGAGAAGAAAGAGAGGGAGAGAGAGAGAGAGAGAGAGAGAGAGAGAGAGAGAGAGGATCCCTCTCCTGAACCATGAGATCATGACCTAAACCAAAATCAAGAGTCGGACACTTAAATGAGTAGGCCATCCGTGTGCCCATGATCTTAAGATTCTTAATAAAATCTCTTTTTACCTAGTATTTATTCACTATATACATATGCTGAGTACTATAAAATAGATGAAACACTGACTTAACCCTGACCTTTAAGGATGTGACTCAAGATCATTCCAAGCACAGTCTTGGTTCTGAGTTCCAGACATAAGCCTTGTTTCTTGCTCCAATAAATTACTTGTGCCTTCTCTAATTCTTTGAAAGAACAGAAATAGGTACAATATATATTTGGGAGTTTCCTTCTTGGAAGAAAAAAAATGTATCCACTAGATGATTTTTCATTTCTGAAATGTAAGGGTCTGAATTTTAAGGATAAGTCTACTGTTCAGCATCCCTAATTATCCCAACCTCACAATCCATACTTTAAGATAAGGCTATTAACCAATCACCCAAGCTAGCAAAGAAGGCATGTATTTTTTTAAAAAAATTTTTTAACTTTTATTTATTATTGAGAGACAGAGAGAGTCAGAGCATGAACATGGGAGGGACAGAGAGAGGGGGAGACACAGAATCTGAGCTATCAGCACAGAGCCCGATGCAGGGCTCGAACTCACAAGTGGCGAGATCATGACCCGAGCCCAGGTCAGACGCTTCACCAACCCCGAAGGCACGTATTTTAAAGAAACATTAAGTCTTATCTTCATCTGCAAACTGCTCATGATCTTTCTGCTTAAGTGAAAAAAATACGGGTTTTTCCCCTGACCACCAAAATAATCATGCAAATTAACATTTGAGAATGCTGAAATAATTATCCCATAGTTTGAATTTAGAGAGACTCCAACACTTCTTTTTTTCCTGACAGAATGACAGTGTATTATAAATTCCAACAATTTATATTTTAAGGCCCCAGCTTCCCATGCCTGCCAGCCATGTCATAGCCTTGAGGAATTATGGCCGTTTAATCAGGGTTGAGCATTTCCATGCTCAACCTTCAAGCAGTGATGCTGTGCCCATGCTTTCACCAGTGATAGATGAATCCACTTACTCTACGGCTTCCTGCATGACAATACTTCAGAAGCCCTGCTAAAATTCACATTTCTCAATATATCAAACTTTAGCAGCACAATGACCTTCTAATATTTGTTTTCAACTGTTTATAACCAACAGTTCATTACCTTGCCACCATGGAGAGGAAGGAAGCTGGCCAATGCTCACTTACAGAGCAGGTACTGCAGCCAGTACTAGGCTTGGAAATCAGATTGTAGGCAATCCCATAAAGAAGAGTCTAGGAGAATGTTAGCCTCTTAAGCTGCCGAGGCGATCGGAGGCAGTCAGAATTACAACAGCCTTATCTGTCTTTTAGTGTGTTGCTTAAAAGATGCACGAATCCCTTTCCGGACATTTTTTTTTCTATGTAGTAGAGTTAATCATTTTTATTTGAAACCGTCACTCACCCACCCCACCCCCTTGGTCACAGCCATTCAATCTAAACTCTCTGGGATAATCTAGAGGTCTCAACAGGCAATGCGTATTCTCCAGTGTTTGGATTTGGACTCTCCTCACAAATGAGCTTTGCTGCCCTGGTAAATGGGATATGATCATACGTGAGTTCGGTGGGATTCTTTTTGCCACTCAAGTTTAACGCCTAGGGGGAAAAAAAAGAATACCAGATTTTTTATTTATTGGAGGGGGTTGTTTTTGCTTTTGGGTTTTGTTTTTGGGTTTTTTGGGATTCTCTCTCTCTTCCCTCTCTCTCTGCCCCTCCCCTGTTCGTTCTCTGTCTCCTCTCTCTCTGTCTCTCTCTCTCAAAATAAATGAACTTTCTCACCGAGATTTAGCAGAAAACTTGCCTAAACCACCCACAAAATACTTCCCTACCTCAGGACCCGCTCTGAGCTTGATAACCTTCTAAGAATGAACGTAAGAATGTATGTTTAAGACAATGGATTCCAAATGGGACATAGGCTCATGCCTACTTGCATACCAGGTACCCTGAGATATGCCTCAAACGTAATTCGTAAAGAAGAACTGGTGTTATTACATGTTTATTTCATCGAAGGAGACAGGGATGAATGGTGTGTGCCCCAGGATGGCAGGAAGATTTCATCAGCCACAGCAACTCCATTGGCTGAATTTGGTTACATGGAGGGATATGTTGGAACAAGTTGTGAGACAGCATTAGGCCTCTGCGGGAAAGTGTTGTTACCTATGAATAATGACCACTCTGGGTACTAGAGATATGAAAAAAGACACAAGTGCTAGCTATTTTCCATCCCTGCCATAAATCCTTGACACATAATTAGAATGTCTCCTCAAGAGTCGAGGGAAGAAGGGAGATCTTAAAAGTTATCCTTGGAAGGGCACCTGGGTGGCTGAGTAGGTTGAGCGTCCAACTCCTGATCTTGGCTCAGGTCATGATCTCGTGGTTCATGGGACTGAGCCTTGTGTCAGGCTCTGCACTGACAGCATGGAGCCTCCTTGGGATTCTCTCTGTCCCTCTCTCTCTGTCCCTCCCCTGTCGCATGCTCTCTCTTTCCCTCTCTCTCTCTCTCTTTCAAAATAAATAAATAAACCAAAGTTATCCTTGGATAGTTTCTTTTTCAACCCTTTCCATCATGTATTCTACTCTTTCTCCCTTTCTTACATCTACTTTACATTTAATTAAGTTTGGAAGTATAGGAATAGAAAAAAGACACAGGTAATATCTATATTTGACCAAGACTCTTGATAAGGACAAACTTCTGCAATGTCATTTTCTCCTGGATGTGTCATTTTAAACTCGAGTGGTCATAAGAATCACCTGAGGAGCTTGTTTCCAGTGTTGGCTCTGAGTTTACCCCTAAAAGATTCTAATTAGAGCCATAGGCAGATACCACAGATCTGCATCTAATAGACACTCAAAGTAACTCTGAGCCTGGGGTTGGGGGTGGGGGCTCTGGGCCACAATTTGAGCAACACTGCCCTAAACCAAGGTAAGATCCCCTCTCACCTGTGAGCTGCGATGTGAATTAATGTCAGCTAATTTTTTCCCACTTCCAGCCCACTTAGTACTTTCCCAACAAAATCGCTGGATATGTTTTAACAGGAGCCATAATCTTATGTTCCAAAATGAAATTGGAGAGACCCTTTTCCTGGGCTCAGTACCCCACTGTCTGCTCCTCCCCATTCTGTCCCTGGTTTATCCTTTTTATTATTTATCTACGTGGAGCTTCCTCTCTTCATCCCCATAGAATTATGCATTAAACTGAGGATGGATTTGTGTCTTACTCTTCTTTGTATTACTTACAGTAAGCTACATAATAAGCATTCATCAATGTTCTTTAAAGGGAATAAAACAGATCAAGCCCTTCACTGAGTCAATTGTCCTCAGGAGCCAGTCCATTCGTGGATCAAGATATCTATTTATCATGGTTATTTGTGATGTTGATGAAGATAGCAGCAATAACCACTAACGGAGCTCCTCAACCAGAGGCATAATATTG
This sequence comes from Acinonyx jubatus, assembly GCF_027475565.1. Taxonomy (NCBI): domain Eukaryota; kingdom Metazoa; phylum Chordata; class Mammalia; order Carnivora; family Felidae; genus Acinonyx; species Acinonyx jubatus. The sequence continues at coordinate 127,327,006 of NC_069386.1, read as the reverse complement.
TGTTGTGCTGAGTTTCACCTTTGTTCTTCCTTCACTTCTCTTGGCAATCCAGGGAGGTTGTCCAAGGAGGCAGACGTGAAGAAGGTGGGCGGAGCTTTAATATGCAAGGTCCTTTCTCATCTTGGAGAAAACAATGGCCACTGAACCCACAACCAATCAAACCACATCCTCCGGAGCTGTTGAGTGAAAAGCCTCGGCTCCTGGGCATTAATCATTTCCATACATGAATGAGGAGCTTGTGTAGAAAGGTAGTTATGTTTATAAGCAGGCACACACACTCAATCCCACTTCCCCCACACATACACACGAGCGTTGAACTTTCTAAGACACAAGGGTGTCTTTCAATTTATCCTTTTTTAAAAGACCTGTGTGGATATAAGGATTACAGGTTTCCTGCCTGTCCAGGGAGAGTGACGGCTCTGCTCTCTAAGAACTTAACTCCCAGGCTTAATTATTATGCAAGTGTACTGGCGTAGTAAACATGTAGGCCAAAAGCAATTTAATCTATGCTGCATTGACTTTCAAATCATTTCATTTCTAATTCAGACACATGCTTTTGTTAAGGCATTTATCACTTTTACATAATCAACCAGATTGTCCCATGGCTATCAGCCCTCAAGATCCCCCGGCCTCACCAAGCCTGCATCAGTAGCAATAATTGACATTTCATACCGTTCTATGTTGAGTCAGCCTCAGAGGCTCCTCCCCAAGTGCCTCACTTCATCGTTCAATGTAGCTCTTACTCACAGAAAATTTATCAAGGACTGCAGACCTTGTCAGCGAGGCTGTTCGTTCTTAATTACCAAGCCATTGTGGTGCTCTTGCAAAGGTGGGCACCGTTTGTTCTACAAACACACTCTGAATTCCTTGAAACTAATCAAATGGCTTTTGTCAGATCAGTAAATCAGATGTATTACTTCCTCAAATGGGTCAAGATTAAAAAAAACATTAACAAATACAAATATTCTGAAGTGTTAGAACATGAGAAATCAACAGATCTCCAAAGAACTTTGAAGTCATACCTGATGTTAATAACCTATCCCTTGCAAACATAAGGCCAGTGAGGTATATACCAACAGCCTCCAAGGACTGTCCTCCACCATCCAAATCTCCAAACTGCAAGGAAGAATGTTCCCACCATGCATGTCACATATTAAATCTGCACACTTTTGAAGCTAGGGAATAGAGTTAGAGACAGAGAAGGAAAAAATACTTGGAAAATAAGTGAAATCATGAGGCACCCCAAAGGGGACCAGAGTAATGTGGAGGATGTTTCTGATTAGGTTGATGACTAAGGTTTCTTTTCATCAAAGGAACTTTAGATCAAGGAAAAGCATTGTAGGTTTATGACACAAGATGACTGTCAGTGTGCTAAATGAAGCAGGCTGATCCCTTACTCTCAGAAAGGGGACTGTGATCCCTGAATAACAGCATTTTCTGGAGCATCAACCACAAAAGTACACATGACACTGTTTGGTAAAACTGTAAAGTAGCATATTCATTATTGTGGATAGCATTTTTTTTTAACTTAGTGCTTAAATAAGCAATTTGGTCTCTGAAAATTTTAATGTTTTTATCAGGTCTTTTAAACAAAACAAAATCCATCTGGTAAGCATCCCACTTCAGCTCAGGTCTTGATCGCCAGGTTTGTAAATTCAAGCCCCACATCAGGCTCTGTGCTGATAGTTTGGAGCCTGGAGCCTGCTTCAGACTCTGTGCCTCTCTCTCTCTCTCTCTCTCTCTTCTTCTTCTTCTTCTTCTCTTCCGCAGCTCATGTTCTCTCTCAAGAATACACATTAAAAATTAAAAAAATAAACAAAACTAACCCCGTAAAAAAATTAATTTAAGCTTAGGAGGATACATGCACACACACACACACACACACACACACACACACACACACATATATATGTATATATATATGAAAATATGCTACATATATATGTAGAGAGAGAGAGAGAGAGGAGAGGGGAAAGATCAATAAACATTAATTTTATATTTCAACTATTTTACTAAAAATGATATTGCTTTTATTTGTTAAAAGAGATGACACTCATAAATACCCCACAACATTGCATCTTCTCTCTCTCTCTCATCCCTAAAGATGGGATGGAAAACTCTGCAATCACTTACAGTCAACAGCTGAAAAAAATCTGGGGTCTGTGCCCTAATTTGGGATGACCCTCTCTGTTCTGATTTGTCCTTGGTGCTACCAGGGAAACCCATATGCCTCTTCTCACTGCACAATGCCCAGGGTAGCTGGAAAAAATTGGTCAATAAGTATACCGAGGTTTAAGCCAATCAATAAAACTAAAGAAAGAAAAGGCATTGTACGTAGAGTATATGATTTAAGGGCAATATGAATAACAAAAGAGTTTTGTACGTAGCTAATGGAAGCTTGGCCAGCTCCTGCTTGCTAATGAATAATATTCTGACAAGCTGAGAGCCAAATATTTGGGCGAAAGTTTGGAGATTCCAGGAATCCTGAAATTAATTAAGATATAAATATGGAGGATCCTGAAAACCACAAGGATAGATCTGGAGAGACAAATGCCCCAGCAAGATGACATCCCTCTTCAATGAATAGCTTTCTGGGAGATGGGACATCCACATGGAGTTGGGCACCTGAAGGACAAGAAGGAAATTTAAAGAGTGTTCATGGGAACTAAGGAAGAAGAAATTTGTATTTTTGTGCAGTTTTGGCTTGTGGTCTTTACATTGATCGACTTACATCGAGGAAACTAGAGTAAGTCCGGTTGATGGGAGGAAAACTGAAAGTGACTTTCAATGGTGTGGGAGGGGGTGAAAGGGGGCCCAGCAGAAAGATTGTTTGTGGCCACTCCTGAGACGGCAAATGACACAAGAAGCCCCATGAGTGTTAACAAAGCCTGGAGTGTGGTGTGCGGATGATGCGTGTGCTCATGCTCAGAGACTCGCTTTTGTGTTCCATCTGAAACCAATCAGTGAGTGAAAATGCAGAACGCTCTCTTGGCATCTCTTCCACACTGACAGTGGGGGAAGGGAAGAGGATTTATACACAGAGACCCCCATTAACACTAATGAAAAGTAGGCGGGTAAATCCCATGTGCATGAGGAGCAAACACTGCTCTTTGTGTGGGGGTAATTAAAAGCCAAAGAAGCTTGCTGCTGCTCAGAACTGCACACATACTCCTGGTGAAAGCCCCTTCACAGCAGCCTCGCAATTGCTTTCTTCGGTTTCAATGGCTGAAACCTAACAGTTGTTAACCACCTCTCGCCCTAGTTCCCCCATAAAGGAATGAAAGGGAATGATGTATTGGAAATAACATTATTTGACACTATTGGCAGAGGGCCTTTCAGGGAGAAAGTACAGGCAAACAAGGGGGGAAGTTGAAAAGAATCTAAAATTAAGCTGAGTAGAATGGTAAGTGGATCGAGGGAAATAACCCTACACTCCTAGGGTCCTTGCCTGCACCCAGTCCTCTGGAATGATGGCAGAAAGAGAAGCCATGTATGGACCAAGAATATTAAATATGAATGAGCATGGCGCCTGAGGTCCAAAGCCATAAATCCGGGAAGAAAATGCTCGAATGATTGCAGGAGTGGAGAAGTAAAAGCCAGAGTGACCGAGTCTTCCCCTTCTCACCCCTCTGCTCAAGGCCTGGCAATGCATTTCGGTACAGTCGTTCCGACTTCCAGAAATATCTGAGAGCAATAAAAGTACATATCTCTTCCCAGGACATGTCTGAGCCTCTAATCCCAACCCTGGGCTTAACTCCACAGGTTGGATCTATGTAAACAAACAACACAATGAAATTTTACAGGCATGCAATGCATGCGAAGTCTGTTATGTTTTAATTTCACTGCTAGAGTATGGGGCAGTTCTGCCTGAGCAACAGGTTATGAAGATATCCCGTTTCTTCACTGCAAATTCAAGAAGAATTCAGAGCATATTCACCTTCGGTTACTCCAGCCATCTGCCCGTAGCCTATCTGTCAATATAATCTCAGCCTAATTACTGACTGAATAAATAAATGAGGTTGTTAGAGAAGCTAATTCATAGCTGAACTGCCTTCTTATCTTGAGAGGAATCAGTCTGCTCTATGCTTCTCAGTTCACAGGTAGAGGGGTCTTTTCCATTCTAAGAAACAACATTTCAGAGAAACATTGATAAAGCAGGGCTCCTGGAAGGTGAGATGTCTATGACAAGTGTATGAAATCCAGTTGAAGGAACTGGAGAAAAATGTCTAGAAGAGAACACACTTGGGACAAACAATCCAGCAGCTTTTGCATATTGAAGGGTTGCCAAACAAAGTCTCGCTGAATACACTTTCAGCTGCTCCAACAGAGAGACCCGAAATAACAGAATATGAACTAAGCATTTCAGCACTGATAGGGCACCTTCAAGGTCTGGGGGATGCAGGGTCTTTTTATCTTGCTTCTCCGTGTGTCACAAAATGTCACTAACTCTTGGTCTAAAATTACTGCTCCAGGTTCCACCTTTGTAATTGCAATGCAGTCAGCAGAAGGCAAGGAAACAGGGAGTGAAAAGTATACTTCTTTTTTGAGAATAAGACCTAAAGTTTCAAGCATTTCCACTCACTTCCATTGACTAAAAAATGGAGGCCATAACAAACTGCAAAGAAGGAAGAAAAATAATATTTAAGCCTCTATTACTATGGAAAAAGAGACTAGATAATAGGAGGAAACTGGCTATTTCTTCCACGGTCACGTGCTCAGTATGAATATGGATCATTAGTTTATGGTGATGATTTTTGGTAGGTAGACAGGTCACTTAACATCTCTGTTTTGACTAATTTTGAGAACGGATTTTTTGCAATTGGACACAGTCCATTATATAAAATAATATATGTATGTTCCATAAAAATATAAGCACATTATATACATAATGTATATAAAATGATAAATAGCACACTGTATGTGAATATATCATATAGAACATGTAACCTATATCTATATATTACGCATGTTAAGTACATGATAATCAGAATAATAAAAAATAATAAAATCTCTTGGCTCTTTCTTTCATGTTTCCACTTATGTAATCTGATACCACAAGGGTCCTGCTCAGATATAAATGCTCTCCTTCCTGATTTGGAGAACTTGCCTTCTTAGTCCTTCCAGGGAGACCCACATCTCTCTTTTCACTGCATTACACCCAGGCTACATGGAAACCACTTACCAATAATTCTACTTAAGCAGTTTAGGTCTAACAGAATAGCTGCATGATTATTATCATCAATAAAATGGGAATAATAATGATGTCTCTCTCTGTATTTTGCAGGCTTGATGGGAGGAGCAAAGCTATTGTGGCATCAGATTAGATAAGTGTAACATGAAAGGATGAACCAAGAGATTTCATATATTTACATATAGTATATTACTATGTTATTGCACATTTTATGTATAGAATACACTTTATTTTACATATAATACATATATCAATTTATGCATTATGTAATCTACTGTATCTACTTCAGTTATTTAAATGTAGATATAATTTCAAATACCACTTTCAGAAATATATACTAAGTAGATCAATGAGTTAATCCAATAAGCACATGAAAACATGCTAAACAACATTACTCACCAGGAGAATGTAGATCAAAACCATAAAGAGATACCACTTTACATTCACTAGGATGGCTATGATAAGAGATAATAACAAGTGTTGGCGAGAAAAAGGAGACATTGAAATGCTCATACATTGTTGGTGGGAATGTAAAATTGTGCAACCACTTTTAAAAACAGTATGGTGGTTCCTCAAATGGTTTAACATAGCGTTACCATCTGATTGCGAAGTAGGTATTAATCTACTCCTTGGTATCTACCCAAAAGAAATACAAATATCTGTCTGCACAAATACTTGTACATGAATGTCCATAGGAGTATTATTCATAAAACCCAAAACTGGAAACAACTCAAATGCCCAACGGATTCATCAACCCACTAATAAACAGTAATGAAATGTGAAGTATCTGTAGGGGGTGCCTGGGTGACTCAGTTGGGTAAGCATCTGACTCTTCATTTTGGCTCAGGTCATGATCTCACAGGTTTGTGAGATCAAGTCTCATGTCTGGTTCTGTGCTAAGCGTGGAGCCTGCTTGGGATTCTCTCTCTCTCTCTCTCTCTCTCTCTCTCTCTCTCTCTCTCATTCTTTCAGCTCTTCCCCCACTCATGCTCTCAAAATAAATAAATATTTTTAAATGAGATATTATTCAAGTGATAGAAAAGGATCGAAGTACTGGTACATGCTAAAACATGATGAACCTTGAAGATATTATGCTGAAGGACCCAATCACAAAAGACTACATGTTTTCTGATTTCATCTACATGAAATGTCCATGGGAGGAAAATCTATAGAGACAGTCACTAGAGTTTGCTTTAAGCTGTGGGGGAGTTGGAGGGAAAAGGAGTGAATGAGATGGTTCTAAAATGGATTATGGTGATATTTGTACAAGTCTCTGAATATACCAAAATCGATCAAATTTTACACTTTAAATTCTTTTTAATGTTTACCTATCTTTGAGAGAGAGAGAGAGAGAGAGAGAGAGAGAGAGAGAGAGAGAGAATAAGTGGGGGAGGGGCAGAGAGCCAGAGGAAGACATAGAATCTGGAGCAGACTCCAGGCTCTGAGCTGTCAGCACAGAGCCCGATGCAGGGCTCAAACCCACGAGCTGTGAGATCATGACCTGAGTCAAATTTGGATGCTTAGCCAAGTGAGCCACCCACACTCCCCTCAAATTTTACACTTTAAATGAGTGGATGCGTGGCACATGAATTTATTTATAAAAATGAAATGATTTTTAGTAAAAAGTAAAAGAAAATGATAATGTCCTAGAGCAGGGGTCTTTTGTTTTATTTTTTTAAGTTTATTTATTTTTTGAAGGAGACAGAGAGAGAGAGTGAGCAGGGAAGGACAGGGAGGGAGGGAGAGAGAGAATCCCAAGAGGCTCCACACTGACAGTGCAAAGCCCGACACGGGGCTGGCACTCACAAACCATAAGACCTGAGCCAAAAATCAAGACTCAGACGCTCAATCTACTGAGCCACTCAGGTGCCCCTACTATATAGCAGGAGTCTTTATTTAGCGATATGGTTTGACACTGCGTGGACTATATCCGAACCCTGCATGCAGATAAATGTTTTTAATTAACTTGCTTACACATATGAACTATCTGCCTATAAGAAATATGAGAGATTTGGCCTAAACATGGAAAAGGTGAGTTCATCTGCCATCAATCAACATTTGAAATGGAAGGGGTGTATGGGTGAGTGTACATGTGTGTGTGGGGGGGGATACAAAATATATAGAAAGAATATATTATGCCCAGTTTATTTATCTATTTATTCATCTATTCAATTACAATAAGACTAGACATTTTGGGAGACATGTACCAAGAAGTATTTCAAATATATTACTCCATTAACCTTCACAGCAGTCTCAGGGTCCTACAGATTTGTAGACTGAAGAAGCTGTATTTCTTACACAATAGTCTCTAGGTAGCAGATTACACAGCTGGGGCTTGAACCCTGATTCTCTGAGTTTGGATTTTGATCACTTGAAATATCACCTCCTCCAACTTCCATATATCAGAGGGGGTAGTAGACAAGAAATTGCCCTTCTGTATATTACCCACCCGACAGCCCACACCAGAGCTGTGCGTTTGTTAATATCCATGAACCAACATCATCATTATCAACCAATGTCCACCGTTTACATTTGAGTCACTCTTTGTGTTGCATAGTTTCTGAGTAGTGGCAAATATGTAAGGACATGACACTACCATTATACAAAACAGCTTTACCCCTCTAAAAAATTCTCTGTTGTTTCTCTCTCCCTCTCTGCCACCCAGTCCATGGAAACCACTGATCTTTTTACTGTCGCCATAGTTTTGCCATTTCCAGAATCTCATAGTTGTATTGACACCATATCTAGCCTTTTCAGACTGGTTGTTTTCACCTAGCAATATGCATTTAAGGCTCTTCTATGTATTTTCATGGCTTGATAGTTTCATTCTTTTTTAGTGCTGAATAATAATTCATCATCTAGATGTATCGCTATTTATCCATTCACCTAGCAGTGGGCCTCTTGGTTACTTAAAAGTTTTGACACTTACGAAGAAAGCTGCTATGAACATCTGTGTGCAGGTTTTGGTGGGGACACACATCTTCACTCATTCGAGTAAATACCAATGAGCATGATTACTGCATTGCATGTAAGATTATGTTTCATTTTGTAAAAAAAAAAAAAAAAAAGCCAAACTATCTTACAAAGAGGCTATACCATTTTGCATCCCCACTGGTAATGAATAAGACTTCCTCTGGCTCCATATCGTCACCAGTAACTGACATTGTCAGTGCTTTGAATTTTCACCATTCCAATGGTGTTTACTGGTGTCTCATTGTTTTAATTCGAAATTCCCCATGGCATATGACAGTATATTTTCATATTCTTATTTGCCTTTTGTATCTTTGGTGAGGTGTCTGTACAGATACTTTGCTCTTTTTTTTAATTGGGTTGTTTTATCCAAAGACTTTTTATGTTTAAATGAGAAGCACAATTTGTTAGACTCTTCTTTCATTCAGGAGATCTTGGATTGGACAGGGAGTTTAAAATATTAATTCCTTGGGGTCCCTGGGTGGCTCAGTCAGGTGAGTGGCTGACTCTTGATTTCAGCTCAGGTCATGGTCCCAGGGTTGTGAGATTGAGCCACATGTTGGGATCCACACTGAGTATGCAGCCTGTTTAAGACATTCTATCTCCTCCCTCTGCCCCTACTCCATTGCTTGCATTATCTTTATCTTTCTAAAATAAAAAAAAAAAGAATATTAATTAATTTAAAAGTTAAATGATTTGAGATTTTCTAATAGAAATGCTATTGCTTATATGGATTGACAAGGTGGTAAATAGAGACTGCACTGATTTAATTTTCATTGGCAAACTCCCGGGCTTAGTAGAGTAGCAGATTTGAAGGCAAGCCAATTATCATAAAATTGCCTTATCAAAATAATGAGTAATAATTAAATTTAAGCTGTGATAATCAAGAAAATACAGTGTCTCTTGAATTTTATTAGTAATCAGGGGTCTTTTCTACTCTCAGGATGAGCTCTTAAGGGCTCAGAATACACCTCTTTTCTTTGACCAAAAAAAAAAAAAAATACATATATTTATAAGCCGATATAATCATCTGTCTATTCCAAGGAGTTCATGCAGGTCTTGTCTTTATACCCTGTCCCGAATATTCATAGTAATTAATTTGAAGCAACTCATTTTGCTCTATTTGGATTTTATAAATAGGCTTAATTTATAAGCCTCAGCAACACTGACCTGGAAACCCTTCATAGTATTTTGGCATTTTTAATTGTTTCTAGCACATGCCATGAGAAGCGCAGTTTTGAATCATGCCCAGCTTAAATTCTAGGACATGGGTACCATTGTTGGGTCCAGCAGCTTCCATTTCTGATTAAGAATCAATCAGTGATGAACCTGAGTCACAGGAAATACTATTCATGCTATTAACTTTTTTTTTAAAGATTTTATTTTTACGTAACCTCTACACCCAATTTGGGGCTCAAACTTACAACCTTGAGATCAAGACTTGCATGCTCTACTGACTGAGCCATGCTAATAACTTTTGATAGTCAGTGTTCACCTTTGGAGAATAAGTTATTTTTTTTTTTATAAACTCCTAAAGTTGAGCCACCGTTAATAACACCAACTTGAGAGTAAAAGTTTAGGTATGGTCTGATGGAAAGCATTCACTACTTTTAGAATAATTCTGATATTTAAATACTGGTATTATCATTGACTTGATGAAAACTGACCAAAGATGAATACTAGATCTGTTAACTGTTATTGTTATAAATATACATTTACTGTCTCTCGTGGACCTACTCATGATTTTCTGCAGGAAAGTCAAACTTTTTAATAACTAAAAAGCTGTACCCTATCCTTATTATCAACAAAGATTCACGTTGTGGTACCTATATTAAAGTGTAATAACTAAGCCAACTAGAAAAGCACTTCCGTGATCTCCATTGGTGCAATATGAAGTTCGCCCCCTGGTGGTAACACAAGGCTGAATTGTTACCATTTGCCAGATACTACTCACTTTCTACTACTCAAAACGCGTAACGTTAGATATAAAAAGCTTGGATGCCCAAAATTTCAGTAGTCTTTGCCCTAATACAAAGCAAAATGTGTCCAGCATAAGATGACAATACTTGCTTTCTACCACCCTCTGATTTAAGGGGCTCTATTACAAGAATGTATAGGGAATCTCCTGAATAATTTTTCTAATCTTCCTGTTATTGTTTCCTGAAATTTTTATTCCTTTTCTTTCCTGATTTTAATTTACCCCTCTTGTCTTTAAAAACTAGTTGAAACTTTAATAGTTTTATTCTTGCCATAGCTATAGTTTCCCAAGCACTATTTTGTCAGATAAAAATGCATACATAGTACAGAAAGTAGTTATGCAAAATACAATACCTTGAAACAAGTGAGAAACTTCTTTAATGACATATCTTCTCTGAAGGTTTTTATTTATTTCCTTCAGGTCATCCAGATACTTCAGACTTCTTCCAGACACTCTTCTAATACTGAACACCTGCCTTTGGCTTTTCCTAGATCTATTCTGAGCAACATGTTTCCCTGAATGCTTCTGTTATTCAGCTCTCCTGACATATAAACTCCTGTTGTTAATTATTAGAGAAAATATTAAAAATCATCATAGATCTTGGTGACCTTATTCTTATTAGGCAAATCTTCAGCCAGCTTCCCTCATCATGATTTCATTCACATTTCAACAGAGATTAATGTTGTGTCTACCATACCAGCTCATTTGAGGTCTATTCCTTGAATCAATATCAATCATTTAAATGTGGTGTGATCCTGTGGGATTCGAATTAGTCCAAATGATAATTGAGCTGCTCTATTCTCAGAATTTGGTACCCACAATTGTGTCTTTCCTCATCAGAGCAGAGACATAGCAATATCAATGATAAAGAGCAATGACTATCCATGCAGGCAGTTATAGGCCAATAGTGGTAAAGTGATACTATATTTTCACAAACGTTTTCCAATAACTACTTGCTGGCTTATCAAGTTAGGCAATAATTACTGGTAACAGAAAGAAAGCATGCTTGGATTCAAACCTTTATTAAATTAGAATTTGTTTTCCCTTCTCCCTTTATACTTAAACAAATTATCCTATTTACATCTACTTAATATTTCTTTTGTTCCAGACCCCCTTTTAGAGACACATGAACATTTCCTGATAGACAACAATAACAGCTGTTTTCCTTATAGTGAACCTACCTGAAAAACATTTCATATTGAAAACAAAGGCCATAATTGTTGGTAAGGAAAAGATACATTCACAAAAATAATTTTGGGTATGGGACTTCTTGTGTCATGAGTAGCATTTTCTGAGAATCATCTAGTCCATGGCTTCATGCACAAGGAAAAAGGAACACGTGAGCAATGGCCCAGTATTGCTGTAGTAAATATTTCTGGCCCCTCACGACCAACAGTGACAATTATCTGGTAGGGTTGTGGTGGTGACAGGAGTTATAAGTTGTCCTATAACAAGATAATGTGAACACAGCTCCCCAAAATAGCATTTTCCATACAGTGTATGTTTGTTGAAGTTGTGACATTTAATGGGCTATTGTCCAGGGTTTTGTAGAGATATTCTAATTAACTCACATTCCCCCAGTGATTCTATCATTCCAGGAAGAAGTCAGATTTCACATACTACTACTCCACTCTGTAGCCAAGGTTAAGAAATCTAGACTACGCATTAAACCTTCAGCTCACTATTCGTGCAGCTATGAAGATGCTAAGGCAGGTGGTAAAATGACATCAGAGTCCTCGCCTGCTCACCTACCACCACGGTCTAGAGCATGGTGCTTCTTTTCCCATTCCTTGGGGAAAAAAATGAACTGATTTGAATAAATTGGACTTTAAGAGCTAGGACAGACCTGGAAAGCATAATAATTTAATTCACCCTTCTCATCAGGAGGCAGTTTACATAATGGGTATTGGGAAGGTTAAATGAGATAACATGTATAAAATGTCCAGAATAACACAGATCCAATGTAAACCCTCGGTAAGAAAATCTGTTTTATAGATGAGGAAACAGGCTCAGATATGTGAGTGTTTTCCCAAAGCCACACAAGTTAGTGACCAAAATCACCAAACCCAGAGCTCAGAGTTCCTGTCATTTAGGAATGTTTTTTTCCGCCACACCATACAGGGATACGTAGAATCTTCCACTTAGTTTCACATATAATAAAATAATAAAACAAAAATTCTTATTGAAAAAGCTATTGGTATAGAGTCCTTTGCATTTTATTAGCTTAATACAGTTAGCATGAATCCAATTAGCTTAACAAGTCATTTGGTCATTAGACTAAAAATTAAATCTTAAATATTCTTCAGATTCCATCATTATGAATGCCCATATTTCAGCTTTCCCATATATTTTGTTTGTTTTTAATTTTTTAATTTTTTTTACATTTATTCATTTTTTTTGGAGACAGAGGCAGAGCACAAGTTGGGGAGGGGCAGAGAGAGAGGGAGACACAGAATCCAAAGCGGGCTCCAGGCTCCGAGCTGTCAGCACAGAGCCCAATGTGGGGCTGGAACTCACAAAACGCAAGATCATGACCTAAGCCAGAGTCAGACGCCCAACTGACTGAGCCACCCAGGTGCCCCTCCCATATATTTTTTTAAATAAATTACTTATCCTTATTTCTTTTTTTAATATGCTTATTTCTTTTTTTTAAATAATGTTTATTTATTTATTTTCAGAGGGAGAAAGAGAGAGAGAGAAAGACAGAGAGAGAGAGAGAGAGAGAGAGAGAGAGAGAGAGAGAGAATCCCAAACAGATTCTGCACTATCAGCATAGAGCATTGGTCAATGTCCGGATAGTGTCTATTATGTGCTCTACATGGCCCTCCAGACATCGTAGGAGCCAGGAGGTTCTCTCTTGGTAGATTAGGGGAATTTGGTATCTACGGCAAACTGAGCAGATGGTCAATGGATCAAAGGGTAGGGTTCAAAATAATCTCTGGGTTGAAAACCAGGGTTGAAAAACTACCGTTTGTACTTATAATCAAAGTCTCTTGTTTTAGCCATCTCCACATTCATCCCTGAATCTTCACCAAAATGAGTCACATAGGGCCCCATGCTTGGTGAAGCACATGATAAGAGTGGGTCGTTTTCACAGTAAAAGCCCCACGTCAATATTAAGATCACAACACTCTGTAGTTGCTTGGAAGACAAGACTGGATTTCCTATAACTCTCCTTTTAACATTTATGTGATACCTTTAATACAGCCAGGGAAATTCTATAGAACAAGCCCTAGGCACTGCCCCGTGTCTGTCCCTGGGCCCCTCAGCTCACCTCTTAACTGATTTCACCGCCCCTTAGTTTACCTCTAAGTTTTCTAATCCGGTCACTAGCATGGCAATGAGGCTACCTCAGGCACCACCAAGAAACCATTGCTTAGTATAAAATAATTTACCTCCAGTATAAATAGGCTGATGGGACAACTACTTGTTAGGTACATTTTACTCCAACATTCACTACAATCTGGCTTTCTGGTTCGCTCTGATCTCACGGTCCCCTATCTCTCAATTTCTCACACCCCTCCAGCCTCACAGATCTTTTTGTTTCTTGAACATGCCAGGCATGAGGAGCTGTGCACATTTCCGTCTTTTTTTCCCCCTGCTCTAAATTTCTCGCCCAGAATACCCACGTGGCTACATCTTCAGACCTTGCTTAAATGTCACCTCTTAGCACCCCCTTCTCTGCTTCATTCTTCTTCAGAGTACTTACCTACAACTAACATATTCCGTATTTTACTTCTGTGCTTCATTAATGGGTCATTTTTTTTTTTAATTTATCATCCCACATACCCCATGCCCAGAGAATAAACTGCAAGAGGCTGGATTTTATTTTCTGCTCATATCACTGCTACCCGCCCCCCCCCCCCACCCAAATATGTGGCACATACTAGACGTTCAATACATTATCAAAAGAGCAGTCTCTCCCTCTGGGCTTCTCTTATTTCCACACTGTTCTTTCCTCAGTTGAGATTCAGATCAGCAGATCACACTTCCTGTTGACTCCAACTCATTAAGTTAACTTCTCTAATCACAAAACACTCTCCAAACCACTCCCATTTATCATGCTCAGATCCAGGGTTGCCAATAAAGTGAAAACAGGAACTATAATATTCTCATATCCAGCATAAATGGGCTTGAGAGATATTATCCTTCATATCTTTTATCTATCTCTCCCTCTCTATCTGTCTGTCTATCTATCTATCTATCTATCTATCTATCTATCTATCTATCTGTCTGTCTATCTATCTGTCTATCATTTCCTGGGCCTCTTCTCCACCCCAAACCCAACACATTAGAATGGAGATTCATGAGAGTAGGCATCAAGCTTGGTTTGTTCACCAATAAAGATTCGGTAAAGTGCATACATGTGCTGATTTTTCAAGGGATATAGGCTGATCTCTCTAGTATCTAGAAAGAGGTATGGGTAGGCTCTAGGAGGTGAGATTCTGGGACTAGATTTGTCATTTTGTGCCACTACTTCTCCACACAAATTCTATGCTCTGAACAAGTTGACCTTTTCTGAATATAATTCACAATTTTCACTCTGGTGATTCTGCTTATGCCATTCTGCTTTCCCGCGAAATTACAACCTGACCTTGTGGTAGCTGATGACCGTATTTCGTATACTTGCTAATCATTCCTCCACCATGAATCTTTTTTTAAATCATGTCCTCATTTAGCATCACTCATCTTTTTACTATTGAAACAAGTAGTGCTTAAGTGGCTCAGTGCCTTAAAGGGAGATATACTAGAGGTGGTATTGATACAAAAGTATGAAAAGTATGGTAATAGCAACGAAAATGTATACCTTTTTCGTTAACTAATCTCAAGGAGTCTACAGTCTGTCACTGCAATCTGATGTGTGCATTTTTATGAGATCAACTCGTATGGACTGGCAATATGTTTGCCAAATTGATAACTTCTAATTAGCACTGTCAGCAAATAAATGAACTCACAGAGGGAACGAGAACCAGCTGGTGGCTCCTTCTCACACAGTGGAGGGTGGATTCCTCTTACAATCCAGGGCTCACCTGGACAAACTATACCTTGATTGTCTCATTTCAATTTTCTTCCTGCTTTCACTCCACAATGTAAGGATGTCCCAGATAAACAATGATAACTTCCCCAACAATCGGAATGGATTGTCTTTCTCCAGAACCGATTCTCTTCTGAAGGTTTGCACGTTGCTGCTTTGTAGCCCCGCGGACTGGAGATAGGGACTGCAGGAATCCAGAGGTCTCACACTGGTCCATCATGGGGAATATTTACACTACGTGATTCCAGAATAACAGAATTCCTTGATGCATGTAGCAAAAAACAGATGAAGTAAAGAGTTCAAAAGGCAGGAAGGATATAGATATTATTGGTTCTACCTTGAGCAGTAGAACCAAATATAAGGTGTAGGAAAATACATGAGATTGCTTTAAAAACAGAAGAAATTCACACTTACTCTACTTTGGTAGGGAGACCCAATAGCTGAATCTATGACCCCATTATTACTGATAATTGTGTGCATAATATGAAATGTTCATTTAATTGTATAGCTATATACCTACCTCATTTTGTAGAAGGACGAAAAGATCATGCACTAATAAGTACATTGTGCATATACATCTGCAAACATGTTCACACACATGTAGCACTAATACCACTTACATAATTCTCATCATTTATGGTTTTGTACTCTGGTTAGTTCTTTACATACACTAGCTTTGAAATTTCCTGGTGAACAGGACAATGTTTTACACTCCTTTGACTTCTCATTGGACTTAGAAGTTGTGGTAGGTAGAATGTATTTCGATCAATAGATGTTGGATCAGTAAGAAGTTGAATAAGCAGTTTAAAGCAAGGGAAGAAAGAAGCCTTTGGAATCTGACATTCACAACCGTGTTTTCAAATTTTTCTTGTGCCTCATAGCTTGAATCAGGAGGGGTCAGTGAATGATTTTTAGACTCTGCTTTTCCTTTCCAATTAAATCTCTTATTTTTTCATTTAAATTAGAGACATGTTACTCTCTCAATAAGCACCACGATGAAAGCATGAGAATAATATCCATCTAAAGAGAAGAATTCAGAGAAAATAAAATTTGGATCACACATATTTGCAGAGCACAACAGCCACTTTGACAAACCAATATTTTTCAAGTTCAGTGCAGGAGTCCTTGGGCTGTAGATCATACAATGAAATCCTCTCCCCTAGAGGAATGTTATATTGTACACATATGTAATGCCCTCAAAGGGCTTCAGCCAAGTGACATTTCTAATATAAGCCACAGGCAACATCTAGCAATGTGTGCAGGCTTGCTTTGTGCCTAGAATTTCAGGAAAATCAAATGAGTTAACATTCTTTGACCATAGAAATCTCATCAGTTTTGCTTTTTATTCCTCCACTCCGTTTTTCAATTAAATATAATTGAAAGCTGAACTTGCGGCAGTTATTCAGGACTTCGAAGTTTTTCAGAAACCCTTAGGAAAGACGTGAACCCAGAATAGTTTGACAGCATACTAGTCTATTTAGAGCCATCTTCTACTTTGTCCTTTCAACTTTTTATCTGCCATAATAAACAGTTTTCCTCTAGAGCAACCAAATCGAAACCAAGGAAAGAGTTCTAAGAGAAGCAAGCTGAATGAACTGTCATGCAAGCATAGTTCTTCAAGATTTCCATTTGCATGTGGATGACTGACATTGGGGCTATGAGTTTGGAGACACTCCTCCTACGAAAATCCATCTATGGGCAATTGGTACAACAAGTAGTATCTTCGCAATGACATGATCACACGCAAACTGTATGGACTAGAGGTCAGTTGCTTTTATAGCATGCTTTTAAAATTAAAAAGACACTGGCCATTTAGCTTTGATCCATAATTTCAGTTTCATAAGAGTGAATATTGAAGAGCTATAAAACCTCATAATAAAATCGCTTCACAAGTTTATTTTTGGCATTAAGTGAAAACCAATTTTGGTTGTGTTTAAACCTTTCAACACCATCCCAGAAACCCACTGGTTTTACGTTCATGCTAAACATGAGAAAATTAAAGTTAAAAAATAATAGAGTAAAAGACTAACTACACTGAAAAAAACCTGAGTGTTCTTACTGACCAAACAAAATGAAATGCACAGAGTTGGCAAAACGAAGGATACAAAGTAAATGGATTATTT
The DNA here is from genome assembly GCF_027475565.1 of Acinonyx jubatus. Classification (NCBI taxonomy): domain Eukaryota; kingdom Metazoa; phylum Chordata; class Mammalia; order Carnivora; family Felidae; genus Acinonyx; species Acinonyx jubatus. Next base: position 127,309,709 of record NC_069386.1, on the reverse strand, counting down.
GATTCTGTTCAGTTTTGAGGAGCCCAAACAGCTGGTGGCATCAGTGAGAAGACAAGACAAAGTTCCTACAAGGTCCTTAGCTGACCATCCATCTTCTAAGGTCATCGACCACCACTATTGGTTCCTATTTCTAGAACTCTATAAGAATTGCAAATGGGAAGGAATGTGCAACAAAATAACAAACTGTGTTTAGAAATTGAGTATTCTTGAAAACATTAGTAAGTTAAAGTTTATAGTTATAGTTGTTTATTTTTATAACTGTAGAATACAATCACAAGAACTATATAGGGAACATTAACTCTTACCCAATAGCTGGGGAATCAAAATATATATTCAGCTGCTTTCAGCACATGCATGAGATCACTGATCAAAGATTTTTTTTTCATGTAAGCAAAGTTAACCGTTTGAATCTATAAGAAAAATAAGAGTATTCAAACTGCAGTGAATTTTCAGATATGCGCATTAAGATAATATACTGTTCATAAAAGACTTTCACCTTCTTTTCCTGTTGCCCAGACATACTGTGCTCAGGAAATGAAAACATTTTAATATAAGCCCTAGCAAAATGCTACCAAAAGGTTCAATCAGTTGAGAAATACATTTAAAGCTAAATATTTTTTTTTAATTCTGTAATAGATATTAACAGATTGAGACCACTGTTGTTTCTCCCCTTCATTAGCGCAATTAAAATCTGACTCTATTATGTTGTTTTAGATGCGTAGAAATGTTGCATTATATTTCTTCAAAAGACATTTTCAGCCAGATGTCAGCTGAGCTCATCCTACCCCTGACTTTTGTCAACTGACTCGGGTATTTTAACCCATATCCTTTGTCACACCCCGTGTCCTTCACAAAATACCATGTGATCCTCTGTTTTCTTGACTTTCTCTCTGCTCTACTCTACACCAAGCCATTTGGGCAACTCAGCCCTACTCTTTGATGTTCCTCAAAAGTAAAATATTTGTGTGTTGAGCAGCCCTGCTCAAGGTTTGCAGTCATATCAAGGTATGTGATCACAAAACCCAACTTAAAATTAAATAATAGCTATCTTGAATCTGAAATGGCTTTGGCCACGTCTCTAAATTGTGTGTGGCTTCTTCTCTTTAAAACTCCTGTACCCCCACTCTTCCTTCCCTCATTTTGCTCAGCTATTTAGCTTATTATTGCTTAGGCTACTCCACCTTTACCTTTTCACTATTATTTGAATAAAACTCATTTTTTAAATTCTAATAACAGTGCTGAAGAATGAGCCTTTTCTTTCGACTGTTCACCAGTCTCTTTGTACAAAATAATATAAAATTATTTCCCAGTGAAAGAAATTCCCCACATCCTCCCATGTCAAAAGGCAGAAAATGTCAGAGGCTCCCGGGTGGCTCAGTTGGTGAAGCATCCTACTCTAGATTTTGGCTCAGGTCATGATCTCCTAGTTCATGAGTTCCGGACCCTGAAACTGATAATGCAGAGCCTGCCTGGTATTCCTTTCCTCTCCCTCCCTGTCTGCCCCTAACCTGCTCATGCATGCATGCACTCTTTCTCTCTCGCTGTCAAAATAAATAAATAAACTTTATTTTCAAAAGGCAGAAAATATCACAGGGAGTTTTAAGTGAAAACAAATTGTATTCTGTTACACACATATTCAACGACAACTGGAGAACATTTAGAATTTGTAGGATTAGTTGCTGTCTATGAAGACAGCTGATAGCATTCAGAGCATAAGGAAATATGTTGAATCATAGTCTTCCATCCTACTTATCCACTGCTCATTTTGCCACAAAGGGTCCTACTTGTGATTATAAATCCCCCATGCTCACGCCAACTAGTTCTAAAATCCCTCAGACATTAAAATTTAGTGTAGCTGTCTCTTCTTGCAGGGGACCATTTTTTATTCCCAAGTCTGGATAGACTGTTCTCCCTGGAGACTTCTATATTCTGTGCATATTTCTCTTTCCACTGTTGTCACAACTTATTTTAATTACCCTGTTTACTTATTGTCTGTCGTCTCTTTTTAAAATTAGATGTTGCCTGGTACATAATTGATACTCAAAATAGTGGTTGCATGAATGAGTAAACTAATAAAGATACAGAACTAGGACATCAGAATGATACGATAAGGCTTGCAATATGTAAAATAACCAGGAATAAAATGCATATTAATCATTATTCACTACTTGGCATGAGAATTCAAGTAATCATTGACCATTCCCTTATATAGATTGTCTCATCCTTCTGTCTTTAAAAAATATATCACTCTATTGTTCAAACTTATTCAACAGGGGACTCAGAAGTAGACAGAGAATGGAGAGTTTATTTGTTTTAACTCGAATAACCACATCAAGTATTTCAACCAGCTTCATCTCTCCATAACATCTTTATACACTAAGTAACTGAAAATCTTGTCTACTTTATAATGGGGTCTGTCATGAGGCTATTAAATTGTTCTACAAGGATATTTTTAAAGTAACTTTGTGAAAAATATTCATTTACAGAAAGTTAATGGTGAAGACCATCTGAAATATGTCCAAAACCTACAATGAAAAAAGTATATAATTGAGAAAAACATTGCAGTGATATACTAAGATCTGCCAAGTTTCCCATTATAGCACCAGGTGAAATGGTCCCTTGGGCATCACTCGGCATGAAAGAAATCAAACAAGAAGGGAAGCTAAACATTCAAATTGGTTCATGGCTTTATGAGTTAGTGAAATAAATTAAAAGAAAAAAGATATGGAAAATTGTAATTTTTCTTGTTTAAATCAAACTCCTATTATTTCAAGGAGTTTATTTTGACCCAAGACATGAATCCAATCTATTGTCTGACATCGTGAGACTGTGTAAAGTTTGATGTGTTGGGTCAAAATAAAACCAGAGACTTGAATGGTTTGGGTTTTGAGACCACCGTGACTTAAGAACTGCAAAGGCATGTTGGAAAATCAACAAAAGCTTTTCAAAATATTTGTGTGGCAGAATTAAGTTTGGAAAAAGCAATAAAATAAAAGACATGTTTCACAAACACACACCTGATGGTATGTGATTTACAGATTATTTTGAACCAAATACAGAATTGAACATGAACTAGTGAATGATTTGAAGACTCTCTCTCAGTTTGGAACTAAAATCACAAGCCTAGCTGTCAGGAGTGAACGCAGCAGAAGTAGTTGACAAAATTGCCATCTATCCAATTCATTGAAAGGAACAACAGTGACATCTATTCTCTGGAGGTTACTGACATTGTTTACCATGCTTTAGGGTTTCAACGTTTAAAAGAAACATTTTCTTTTACTTTACTTTCAAGGTTTCAGAACACTCTACTGGTTGATAATCTCTTTTGCATATTAGGTTAGAATCATTGTATAATTTTGAATTCATCTAACGTCTTTGGTTTGGTTATTCAGATTTCTCTGCATGTTTCCCTCTTATAGTAGTTTGACTTCATCTCCTCTCTTTTTGTTTCTAATGCATTACTAGAAAAATAAAAGTGCTATAAACTATTAAAGGTAGTATTACTTTTAATCATAATGGCCAAATTCCTCAAATCTTGTAGGAATATATTGACAGGCTAAACATGTGCATATAAATAATAATTTGGGGACGCTGGCTAAATATCAAGTGCAAGATAATAAAATCCACAAATTGTTTCACATCCCGGTTCCATTGCTGAACATTCCTTGCCTCAATTTCCTACCTACAACCCAGTTTACTTTGAAATCAGCCCACTTCTTCATTACTGGCTGTTTAGAAGGGGAAAATACAGTCTCTCTTTGAACTGTATGTGCTACAGGACACACGGATGATAGCTCAAATGTAAATATCAAGTCTTCTTTCCAAACTTCAGCTCCATCTGACTCATTTCTGCCGACAACAAATGGCAGCATGGCACTAACACCTGCTAGCTGAGAATTTGGAGAATTTTGAATTCTGAAACATCACAATCTTTCAATAGAAATAAGAACAACACATTTTTTGTTTGGGGTTGTAGAGAATGGATAAATGATCTTTATTCCCCCTCTCGCTGTGCCTTGTCTGTCAGCACGTGTTTTTTCCCCGGTTTTGCCTATTGGTCTGGACAAGAGGAGGAAGGCAATCTCCAGATGTGGAAATGTAAAGAGATCTATTTTTTTCAGATGGTTTGCCACAATTGTGTAAACTCTGAGAGTCAGGAAAAAGGCCATCACAAAAAGAATTCTGAGCTAAGTGTTGCAATTAGTACCAGATGCAAAGGGACGAGGAAGGACATGTCCTCACAAAGGAACGAAGAAAGAAATTACCTACAGACCCTGGAACTACAATTTACCTTCTGATTACAAAACTTTGTTTACTCATGTATACCCTACTTCTCTATTCCTGTTAAGGTTTTCATATTTTTGTTGAGATTTTATTAATCATTCACTTACCTCACGTGTATTTGATGCATGGATTGAGCAATGCTCTACCTAGATGCTTGGAGAGACAATACAGATAGAGCCCTGTCCTCAATGAACTTACATTTCAATGGGAGAAGAAAGAAGCTACACACGTTAAAAAATAAATAAGACTATATCTCATTCTCTCCCCATGCTTTCAAATGAAATTAGGATGGCTTCTTTCAATTACAGCAGGCCAAGTGGCAACAGTAATGTATTGTCATTGCCTATGCCTGGGTGAAGCTGGCTGGTACTCCTGATGGCACTGAAGGACCTCATCCCCTTGACATTTCAATCCATGGATCACCAAAGACCACTTAAAGAAGGAATATGAATCCTAGTTGGTGTCTTAAAACCTTTCATTGACATCTTTTGAGAAGATTTAAAAGCACCATTATCAGGGCGCCTGGGTGGCTCACTCAGTTAAGCATCTGACTCTTGATTTTGGCTCAGGTCATGATCTCACAGTCGTGAGATTGAGCCTTGCATCAGGTTCTGCACTAAGTGCAGAGCCTACTTAAGATTCTCTCTCTCTTCCTCTGCCCCTAGCCTGCTCATGCTCTCTCTCTCTCCCTCTCTCTCTCTCCCCCAAAAAATATTTAAAATAAAATAAAATAAAAAGCACCATTATCAAAACAGTGTTAAGGCCTCCAGAAAAAAAATCCCAGAGACAAGGGTGAAATTTTCATTCTTTTGAGAGATAAATGATGTGATATAATAGCACAAAGAGAATGCTATTGTTTATTAAAGGATAGACATGTTTATTTTACTTACATGATAAAATATCAAATTGGAGTTTTGAAAGTAACTACTTCAACACCTAAAGACAGCAATATAATGGGTAATGTTTTGTGTATGCAAAATAGTGAAATGTCTCACAGCTGAAGAAGTTATAGATCCAATGAAATATTTCAAACGATTTCAGTTGGTGATAAGTGATTCAGTTGGTGATGATAAAATACCAAGTGAGGTAGAGAGTGGAAGGTGAGGCTGTGTGTCAGGAAGAGGAGTCATTTCTGCTGGAACGGACCACAGCAAGAGTCTCTGTATTACATTTGGAGAAGCCTCCCTCAAACGCCACTGATGGAACCTGAACCTAAATAAGGTGAGCTACAACCTTCCAGAGATTATATTTGTGTTGTGTTGGATACTCTGATTGCTATGACTCATCTCCTCATATCTGACACTTTTCAGTGGGGTTGCAAGTGTTAAAACCCAGTATTTGCTCACAAGGCAATGAGAGTATCTTTACCTAAGTGGTGGTGGGGGAACTGTGTTGCATATGATGAACTACTAGATAATAAATGAATTCCAGATTTGTCTCCTCGTAGAAATTACATGAACAAAAACTTAGAGAAATGCTGAGTCAAAACAATTCTTTTACCAATGCTTCCTGGTGCAGTACCACTTTGCCTTGTTCTCTTCCATATAAAGTGCTAGATGAGATGTCTACATATTTTATTTGCAATAACTTCTTGAAGAACTGCATTTGCATATGCTTATCAGGCAGAATATACATATAGTATATACACTACCCAGTGGTCTAACCATAAGAGTGATTTAGTAACTATTATTTATGCATTTTCAAGGATTTTTTTCTGTCACTTTCGGAATGGAAATTCTGTAAATTAAGTTTTCTAGTCAAGCCACTTCTTATCCAACTTCTTTTCTGCACTGGCCTCAGCATTTGTACTGATCCCACAGTACAAATCCCAGTAGTGACAACCACAAGCTAGAGATTCTGGTAAACAGTAAAGGCACAATAGGTATAAAAGTGATTACTAATGGGGTGCCTGAGTGGCTCAGTTGGTTAAGCATCCGACATAGGCTCAAGTCATGATCTCACGGTTTGTGAGTTCGAGCCCCATGTCTGGCTATATGTGCTGACAGCTCAGAGTCTGCAGCCTACTTCAGATTCTGTTTCTCCCTCTGTGCCCCTCTCCTGCTCGCTCTCTCTCTCTCTCTCTCTCTCTCTCAAAAATAAAACATAAAAAAGTGATTACTACTGTGCATAGACCATAAGAGATACTCAAATATAGATTTTAAGTAGTAATGAAAAGAAACCAATAATGATTTTAATAAAACAAAGGCAAACATGGAAGCCATTATTCTTTCAAAATTCCTTTAGAGGGATGATTTTGTCTGATCCTTAGAGTAAACCTGCTGCCATCAGAACAAAGGCTGTTACCCCCACTTCACAGAGAAGAAAACTGATGTACACAAGGGAGGAGGTGACAACCCAGAGAGATGTTTCTAACCAGGTAGCAGAGTAAAAATCTACTGCATTAATTTCCTTAAAAGCTGTTCCCAATCTGTGTTTCTGGGTTCTCAAAACCCACTGATGGGATTCACAACATCAAAAACAATTTTGTAAAAGTATGAAGATGTTATCTGTCTTTGTCACTGTGTTGACATTTGTGCTGGCGCCATGGAAACAATGGATTCCAGTGCTGGCACCTTCCCACAAATTAAGGCTGTGACACGGCCTATAGTAGTAACCATTGCATTCTTCTCCACTACACAGCGTAAAAATTAAAGCAAGTTTCTCTTTAAAATACAGTAAAACGTGTTACTATCATTATCTTTTGAACCTTCCACCCATGCCTTTTTTAGATTCTGTGTGACAAAATGGGAAGTGTTATTAGACATTTCTATGGCATACGCAGGCATGATGGCTGTTTGAAGACAGCATATTTGTGTAATTTGAATTTCCAGCTGAACTAGCCCCTTTTTCCATGGTATGTAATTTTCATTTAAAAATGATTGACAGAGTATGCTCATTCAGACTTAGGTCTTAGGAAGATATTTTCTCAAAAACAAATGAAGCGTCATTCTGTCACTGCAAGGAAAACAATTGGTAGTATATTTGTTGTCAATGGTAAAAGTTGAGTTTTAAGTGAAATTATTACAAGTTGTATTACAAATTGTATCAGTCACTGTGAGCTTGACAGCTTATAATAAGACCAATGGCGATAATAAATATTATCTGAGTCTTATTGTACAATGAAATGCATCAAAATTTGTAATATCTGAATAAAATCCAGGGTCCATTGTTTTTCAACTAAGAATGCATCATGGTTAAAAGAAAATCATGCATAAGTAAAAATCTATTCAAAGTGCAAGATAGCCAATGGATTAAAATCTAAAAGAGTAAAAATATTAATATGACATCAGATTACATACTGTAATTAACTTACAAGAAACAACCCGCTATTGAATTTTAGTATAATTTCAAATAAGGACATCCACAATTCATTGAAGGGTTGTGAGGGTACTGTTTTCTACAACTACATATTTGTGAGAGGCCAGATAGATTTGCGTGAGGCCAAGTACCTCAACCAAACAATATATTGCAACACAATCAATACAAAAGCAGATGTGAGAATCCAGCTGTCTTCTATTAAACTAGATATTAAAGATTTTAATCTTTAACATCATTTGCAAAAGGAAAAGCAAGTCCCTTTTCTCACATTTTTGAAAATATAGTTATCTTTCGTGACAATATTTACATGAATGGGTTTGTTATTGCCACTTTCAGGGCTGGCTTCACGGGCGTGTGGCCTGAGTAGTGGCACAGAGTCCTGCACTCAGAAGGGTTCCATGCAGGGGGCGCGTGGATGGCTCAGTCGGTTAACCGTCGTACTCTTAGGTTTTGGCTCTGGTCATGGTCTCACAGTTCGTGACTTCGAGCCCAACATCAGGCTCCTCATTGGGTTCCACCCTATCAGCTGGGCCTGCTTGGGATTCTCTCTCCCCCTCTCTCGCTGCACCTCTCCCACTCTTACTTTTGCACATGCGCTCTCTCTCTCTTTCAAAATAAACAAATTGAAAAAAAAAAAGAAGGGTTCCATGCTTAGTTTAATGCTCTGCTGTCACCACCTAAAATTCTTACTTTTATATTTGACGTGCAATGGGACAAGGCAGCACGTGCTTGAGCAGAAGAGACACGTAACAATCATGGCCACCTTTCCTTGCCAGCCCGTTAGTATAGAGCACTCCCAATGGCACATAAGCACAGAATTCTAGGGGGCCCACAATGCGTGGGAGTTCAGCAAGATTCAAAGCAAGCGCGAAGTAAGCATATTACATCAAAGACTGAGGTGTAGGAGGATTATCAGCCAACGGCTGGCATCTGAGAAGATATGCTTTCTCTTTGAACCTGAATTTATTAATGCAGGCAAAAGGCAACGGCATTTTAGGAAACACTAACAGCCAAAGAACTCCATCATAAATTTTCATATTTGTGTTACTTCCCTATATTATCCAGAGAGTTACACTGAAATGATGATGTACAGGAAGAGGGAAAGTTGAAAGGACCCATTCAGATAGCTAACAGACACATGAAAAGCTGTTCAACGTCACTCATTAGGCAAATGCAAACCAAAACCATGATGAAATACCACCTCATGCCTGTCAGAATGGCTAAAATTAACAACACAAGAAACAACAGGTGTTGGTGAGGATGCAGAGAAAGGGGAACCCTCTTGTACTGTTGATGGGTATGCAAACTGGTGCAGCCACTCTGAAGAACAGCATGGAGGTTCCTCAAAAAAAACCAAAAATAGAACTACCCTACAACCCAGCAATTTCACTATTAGTTATTTACCCAAAGGATACAAAAATGCAGATTTGAAGGAGTACATGTACCCTGATGTCTATAGCAGCATTATCAACAATAGCCAATGTCCATCAACTGATGAATGGGTAAAGAAGATGTGGCATATAAACAATGCAATATTACTTAGCCATCAAAAGGAAATCTTGCCATTTGCAACAATCTGGATGGAGCTAGAATGTACTATGCTAAGTGCATTAAGTTGGGCAGAAAAAGACAAATACCATATAATTTCACTCATATGTGGGATTTAAGATATAAAACGGATGAACATATGGAAAGGGGGAGAAAGGAGGGAAAGGGAAACAAATCATAAAGACTCTTTATGATAGAGAACAAAGTGAGGGTTGGTGAAGGGGTGGTGGGTGGGGGGCTGGGCTAAATGGATGATGGATACTAAGGAGGGCACTTGTGATGAGCGCTGGGTATTGTATGTGAGCAATAAATCACTAAATTCCACTCCTGAAAATATTATACCATATATTAACTAACTAGAGTTTAAATAAAATTTGGGGGGGTGGGAAATGTAAAAGTGTCCTTGAGAACAAAAACTATGAGGTCATAGTTTTACATACCACATTGTAAAATTAATTTTTAATATTTATTTTTGAGATAAAGATAGAGCACGAGCAGGGGAGGGACAGAGAGGGAGACATAGAATCCGAAGCAGGCTTCAGACTCTGAGCAGTCAGCACAGAGCCTGATGTGGGGCTCGAACCCACGAACCGTGAGATCATGACCTGAGCTGAATTCAGAGGCTTAACCAACTGTGCCACCCAAGCTCCCCTATATACCACAGTTTTTTAATCATATCAGATTTATCAGTCATTTATTTCTTCAGATTCTCAGCCATGTAGCATTTCAGGGAAATGTAGGAAAATTGTTACCTTCTTTTGATTTCAATATGTAATTCCAAACATATGTCCTCTGCTACTTCATAATACACACATGCATGGACATTTTCCCTTCTAAAAATGAGCTTATCAGCAGGTAAGACAGCACACCTTCACTGCAGGAGAGAGGAGGTTGAGATAAGGAAAATAGGCCCTTTATTAGGCAAAAGTATCCTTACAAAGTGACACTCATATAAATACTTAGTGATTCATGTCTTTTCAGCCTTTAACACCTGTGTCATTCATGTAAAATACCTCCAAACTGAATAGCAGGTCATAAACTCTATGCAATTTGAACTCGATGCAAGAACCATTTTGTCAAAGTTTTACAATGAGTGTCTACACATAATTACTTCTTTTGCTGCTCACTGTAATAATATTAATCACACAGATTCTTTTCATTTTTATAGCTTTGCTTTGAAATTAATTACCAAATTTAGTGCCATTCCTGATAAAAAATGGAGGCCCTGCATGTGTTTATTAATGTACTTAAACCATACAGATGATGTCAGAGCCCCACAGATTCCCCTCTACATGCACATCTGTAAAATATAAAAATCTGTGTAATCTATACGCTTTAAAAAAATAGATGAAAATTGGGGGAAATGTACCATGGTTTTCAATTGCTTTCAATTACCATTAAACCTTTCGGAGAACGATTTGCATAATGTTTCATAAACATGTAGGCAGATTAACCTTTTTTAGTTAATTTATTCATTAGCAGTAAAAATTCAAAGCACCTCTTATGAGAAAATAATGTCTTGCTGTTAAATTACATGGAAACAAAGCAATTGGGACATACTTGCCTAAGTTCGCACTGTGTCAGAGCACAAGAAAAGTGAAGAGGAAAAAAAACTTTGCCTGTTAGCAGAGTGTGATTAAATTGCTGGTTTGTGAACAATTAGTGGTATTACTAGAAGATTAGGTGAAGTATTAATTAGAAGTAGGCCAAATGGCTTCTAAGGAGTAAAGATACCTCCTACATCTGCACTGAAGGTAAGCAAGTTGCCTGTGGAGAACAGAGTCCGTTCCTGGGCTTTCTCATCTGTGGGCCTTGGGATTGCTGGACCCCAGCTCAGGACTAGAGTCGCTATATACATTTATCCTCTTGGAAAAGCTGGGTTTTTTTTTTTTTTTTTGGTCATTATGCCTCAAAACTCAAAAACTGTATTTTATACCATCTGAATTATTGGAAGTCAGGACTCAGCCCTGAAATTGGTGAAACTTGGAATCAAAGCTAGACCAATCATATCCATGTTTCAAGAAAGCTGTAGGAGGCCAATGGGAGTTCTAAGGGTTTCTTACCAAAACAATATTGAAAAAAAGAAAAGAAAAGAAATTGCCCATACATGTGGGGTGCGTCTGAGAACAATCCATTGACCACATAAAGGTAAAACCCCGATAAGGCGGGGAGAATGTGCTTCCTACCTAGGGAATGGTGACTGGAGTCTCTCTCAGATAAGAGCTGGGTATGGAATTCTAGCTCCAGGGGTTTTGTGTCCAGGGACCTGCTGATTCCAGGAGGAACTTCTAAAAGTCAGAGGGCACCTGGGTGGCTCGGTTGGTTAAGCGTCTAACTTTGTTTTGGCTCAGGTCAAGATCTCAAGTTCAAGCCCCGTATTGGGCTCTGCAGCTGGCAGCGTGGAGTCTGTTTGATATTCTCTCTCTCTCTCTCTCTCTCTCTCTCTCTCTCTCTCTCTCTTTCTTCCCCTCCCCAGCTCTTGCTGTCTCTCTCAAAATAAATAAAAACTTGAAAAACAAAAAACAAAACAAAAAACAAAATAGTCAGTCCTGTCTCAAATGGTAGACCACAAAAATAAATAACAATAAAAACAGGAACCACTGCAAAATCAGCTCCTCTCTTGTTTCCTGACTCCCCTCTACCTTTTTCCCCCGGTAATGCCTTCTTCCTTTCTTCCCTGCCTGCCTCTTTCTTTCAAATGAATTGATTGCAGGTCTATAATGGAAAAGGCCTGCGTGTCAAGCAGAATTGGTCTGGAATTTCATATCTTGTATCCTCATAGAAACCAGAAGGGCTTTTTCATATGTCATTACCCAAGTCAGAAGTCTGTTTAATCATTATGCAACCCGGTGTTTGTATTTTGTTCAGAGAACATCGTCCCTCATTGCACTGCACTCCAGCAAACTTCCTGAGGAGAATTTAAGTTCCTGGAAGACTGAGTTTTTGTTTTATTCAAATTGGTGTCTTCATATGTCATTCAGGGTGTTTTACAGAGTTGTGTTTTATATAGGCTTGTTAAAGTAGATTTTAGAAAACGAAAAGATTCAAAAGTCGTATCTCCTGTATCTGTTGAGAGAGGAAAATTAACTTCAGCAAAAAAAGTGTTGTTTTTAAATAAGTCTGTAACTTTATCTAGCTAAAGTAAAATAACTACAGTACTGGGATGGCCCAGTTATTTCTTTAGACAATGTGTGACTTATTATTTTACGTAGTTTTATACAACTTCAATTTTGTCTTCAGTGAGTATCCATGTATTCCAACAAGGAATACATATATACATATATGTATTGCAGGTATATATTATATATATGTAATATATATTATATGGTACGATTATATGTATTATTTCCTTGTTGCAGAGACATGGATAGTTACTGAAAGCAAAATTGAAGTAGGGTATGAATAAAAGAAAAATATTCCATAAGACAAAGTGATTTAAAGAACAATTGCCTATGAAGTTATTCTGAAATGTAAAGGTAAAGGTAGGTAAATTACAAAGTTGAGCAATGTTTTAAAGGTGTGTTTGGTGAGGCAATAACAAACCCACAGAGAGACATATTGTATGGTGTTAATTACAAAAGAAAGATACTTCCTTATATTATATATATATATATATGTAAGTTAGCTATAAGCTAACTTGTATAAGCTTTAAAATTAATTCTGAGTAGGGTTTTGGCAGTTAGTTTCTGGAGAACGAGATGGATATGACCCCAAACAATGGACAGCTCATGAATGTCTATACTGGATGTACTTGAACGACCAGAAAACTTGTGTTGCCCGCATCGTAGCCAATGCTATTTTCACTTAGAAAATTTATATATAAATAGATATAAATATTGATGTGTTTACATCTATAGCTATCTCTATATACACATATTTTTATATACCAGTGTATATGTATATACACATGTATATATACATGAATATATACATGTGTATATACATATATATGCAAATTGTTGTGTATATATTTCCATATATATTCAAATGGGTATAGGAGGCTGATGAAAATCATGAATCATAAGAATGCTAGCCAACAACCTTGAAGGGTGAGACCCGCTGACCTTTGGGATGGAACCATCAACCCCATAATACAAGAAAATTGAACTCCAGTTAGAGTATGGTTAGACTCTATGAACACTCCAGGTCTGGCCTTATACAGACACTGACATCATCTGTGAGGGGGCTCTCTAGATATTCTAAATTCATCACCTGCCCCGAAGAAAAATGAAGACACCTTAAAAGTGGGCACTTACAATATTGAGAAAGGCTGCTTATCTGTGCACGCCACTTTTAAAAACAAACAAAGAAATGTGTATCATTCTCCACAGATGGACTTTAAGCCCCTGACACAATTTTCTCTTAGCCACATATATATGAATTCACAATACATGCCTGACAATTCAACCATTTAATCAGTCACATAGAATTTTCTCAACCCAGAGACAATATTAAATATGAAAAAAATCACTCCATAATTCTGGATTTATAAATCAATATCCTTGCTTAAATATAGTCTGTGCTAATCAACATCCTGGCTTACATATAGTAATATCTTTATTTTACAGATGAAGGAACTGAAGCAAACAGAGATGAGGTAAATTTCACATGATCACAAAGCTAATAACAGCACAGAGAAGATTTGAGCCCAGGCCATTTGGCTCAAAGTCCCACACCATAAGGGGCACCTGGGTGGCTCAGTTGGTTAAGCATCCGACTCTTGTGTTCGGTTCAAGTCATGATCTCCTATTTTTGAGAGTTCAAGCCCTGCGTTGGGTTCTGTACTGGCAGCACAGAGCCTGCTTAGGATTCTCCTTCCCTCTCTTTCTGCCCCTCCCCCACTTGTGCTGTCTCTGTCTCTGTCAAAATTGACTTAAAAAAAAAAAGAGGGCCCACACTATAAAATTTTATAAAACATACTACCCACCATAGTCTTAGAGAGGTAACCTAGCAAGGTGGATATTCACAGGCATGTCTGAGCATATCTCCATGGGTTTTCATGTCAATTGCACCACTGACGGTGTGACATGGGACAAATAAATTATTCATTTGCTCTCTGCCTCAGGTTCCTCATCTCTGAAATGGCAATTATAATATAAAAATTTCATAGAGTTGTTTTGAGAAGTAAATAAATTAAACTTTGTAAAGTGCTTAGAAGAGCTCCTGGCACATGATAAATTATATGTAATAATCTTACTAAATACATATAGAGCCTGACCTCATGGAAAGCACTTAGCAGTTCAAAAGACCACTTCAATAAAATTGCTGAATTCTTTTCTTAAAAAAAGCTAACTGCCTGAACATTGTGTTCTCATATAGTTATAGCCTAATAGATCACGTTATACCAGTTTGGTAAGTGAACCCCATTAAATGTGCTCTCTAAATGACAGGTTAGTGTGTTCAAAAATTTGAGATTGCAACTAGTGTTTCTCAGGTTTTCCTTATAACTTGTTTTGAGTTGTGCCAATTCAAGTGGTACTGTTTTGGTTACAAGCTTTACTGTCTTGGAAGAAATATATTTCATCAATAATGGGTTAAATGAAAATGACTTACAGTTTATACATTAGACAAAACAACACTAAAGTTATTTGTAATCGAGAAACAGCAAACCACATGAAACTTAGCATTCACCTTTCTGAGGAACACTGCAATACCTTCACAAATCTCCTGTGAGTATCTTTTATTAGCTCAAAAACTTTAGGCAACCTTTTAATAAATTGGGCAAGTGTTAAGGACAAAGAGTAATTTACTATCCAGAAAAAGCATAACCTAAAGTGGAGACATTTCAAGGGATAAATGCTTTCAGATCAGAGTTAATTCCATGCCTTAAAAACAATTCAGTGAAAGCAATCATGCATTTTAAGATAGTTTTAAAGGTGGCATTTAGAAATATTTATTCAAAAACTTTCTTAAATAAGAGCTATTCCAAGAATGGCAGGAGGAAAAAAAAACAGAAATCCTTTAAAAAACTTGCTTTAAATGGTACAGGGAGTTTCATAGATAACAGGTTGGTAAATAGATAATAGATAGATAGATAGATAGATAGATAGATAGATAGATAGACAGACAATAAACTGACTCAATAAATGTACAAATAAAACAACTTGCTTTAATGTTTTTAAATTAACTAATTTATTTATTTGAGAGAGAGAGACAGAGAGAGGACAGAGAGGGAGGGAGACAGAGAGAATCCCAAGTGGGCTCAGCACTGTCAGCACAGAGCCTGATGAACAATGAGATCATGACCTGAGCCGAAACCAAGAGTCAGATGCTTAACCGACTGAGCCACCCAAGTGCCCCCAAATAAAAACAACTTAATTAAGATTTAAATCAAAAATTAAAAAAAACAGACAAAACTCCTACTCAGGTAGATTCATATTCGTTTTCACTTTGATGAAGGAAAGCACTTAAACATTGATTCCTCTGGCCCTGAATTGAAAATTGTGACACTAAAAACAACACCTGATTGCTTGACTAGAAAAAGCGTTGACAGGTCTTAGTTCTAGTGCAAGTTCTGAGATTCTGGGAGGACTATGAGAAACAGATTAAAAATAATCTTGCCTTATTTTTGCATTTTTAAAGATTATATACATCTCAAGCAACTCCAAACCCTCAATTATTGTGTCTCAAATTGAAATACAAAAATATGTACAACTTCTTATGACTGAAAATAAATACAAATTGTGTTCAGTGAAAAAGACTTAATGGGGTTAACAGTCAAATTCGAACAGACACTTAGAGTAGGTTAGAACCACGTTTCCCACCAAGTCTCCATCTCCAGGAGGAGATGATTTTTGTTTTACTTGTTACAATAGATCAGCTATCCCTTCTGGTTCCCCTTCCTCTCCTCTTCAGGGCAACACTTTTCAAAATACAGTACAACCTTGGTTTGCAAAAATAGTTCATTCTAGAAGCATGCTTGTCAAAGCACTTGTATATCACAGCGAATTTCCCCATAAGAAATAATGGCAACTCAGATGATTCATTCCACAGCCCAAAAATATTCATGCAAAAGTTATTACAATACTGTAATATAATACAAAATAATAAAGAAAATACAAAATAGAAAGAAAAATAAGGAAATTATCCTGCACTTACTTTTGAAAACCTTCATGGCTGCTGCGAGGGAGACCAGAGAGAGGAGGGTTATTGTGTAGGATGACTTTCACTATCACTAATGGAATCACTGCTATCTATTGGCTCAATGGAATGTTCTTCTCTTCACGCAACTTTAACAAGGAACCTATCCAATGACACTTGCTTTGGCCTCCTTTTGAGGATTTTGCAGAAATGTGATACTGCATTGATGATCACCCACAATTCCTCAGTGAGAGAGAGAAAGAGAGAGAGAGAGAGAGAGAAGAACCATTGGCTCATTTGTGATCATGTGACATTGGCATCACATACTACTCATATTGCAAGACACTGCTCATTTACCAAGTTAAAATTCATTAGAAATGTTTGCTCTTGTGGAACACTCACAGAATAAGTTACTCACAATCCAAGGTTTTATTGTATTTTGTCATTATCTTCAATTCATCACCTCCTGTACTTCCAATAATATTCAATTAGGTTTCCATCTCCAATTTTTTTCTTTCGCCTAAATTCACTTGAGCCGGTCACTATTGCCATTGCAATTGTTCATTTCTGTAGTCAGTTTCCAGCTCTTACCCCAGCCTATCTATCCATCAGCAGTATAACACAGTCTGTCATTCACTCCTTAAAATACTTTCCTCAATTTCTGGAACACCATTCCAATCCTAGTTTTCCTCTGAACTCTTGTCTTCGATCTCCTTTGCCAGATCCCATAATTTCTTGATGTGTAGATGTTTACATGACTCAGAACATGGCTCTTTCATACTGACTTCCAGGGTGATCTCATGTAGTCTCATGGCTTTAAATGCCATTAGTATCTTGATGACTTCTGAATACCTATCTTCCTTCTCAGTCTCTCCTTTGACTATTGGCTCACATTCTGTTGCCTCCATGATGTCTTCATTGGAATATCCAATATTCACTGGAATATCAAACTCAACAAGTCCTGCACACAACTCTTGATTCCCTTTCCAGCTGTGCACTCCTGGCTGTGTTGCCTCTCTAAACCAATGGCACTTCCATTTACTCATCCACTCAGGCCCCAAAACGTGGGATCCCTTCATGACTCACTTCTTTCTTTCTTTCTTTCACACCCACATTTAATACATAGCAAACTTTGTTAGTCAAAACTTCATAATATATATTACAGCTGTCTATACCTGTAGGGGATACATTCCAAGACCTCTAGCAGATGCCTGAAACTGCAGATAGTAAGGAACCCAACATACACTATGTTTTCTCCTCTATGTACATGCTGATGATAGTTTGTTTTGTAAATTACACACAGAGATTAACAATAGCTAATAATAAAATGGAATAATTATAATGATATACTGTAATAAAAGCCATAATTGATCTTAGCAACCTCAGCCTATGATTTTTTTTCCTGTTCTTAATAAGTTGAGAACTTTCCCTTTTTCACTTTAAGGAAGCACCTTATGGCTTCTCTGTGGCATATCTGAATTGCCAGCATCATTACTCCTGCAACTTGGGGCCATTATTAAGTAAAATAACGGTTGCTTGAACACAAGCACTGCGATACTGTGACAGTTGGTCTGATAATCAAGACAGACTGCTAAGTTACTAGCAGACTGGCCAGCTAGATATGCTGGACGAAGGGGTGATTCACGTCCCAGGTGGGACAAAGTGGGGCAGCTCAAGATTTCATCATGCTACTCAAAGTAAATTTACTACTACTCAATTTACAACACTGTTGGTTTCTGGAGTTTTCCCCTTAATATTTTTGGATCACAGTTGACCACTGGCAGCTGAAACCATGGGAAGTGGAACCTCAGACAAGCGGGAAAATACGCCATAGTCTAGCACTTATTACCACCTGTTCTGCATCACCCTGGTCCCAGCTGTGATGGTCTCTCACGTGTGCTGTGACAGCCTCCTAACTGGTCTCCCTGCGTCTACCTCTGCCCTTTTTGGTCTACTCTCAATCCTGCAGTGGATTGACACTTTTAAAAAACAGATAAAATCAATGCCACTGCCCTGCTTTCAACCATCCAGTTGTTCCCCATTATACTTATCCTGGCTTATCATCCTAGAAGAAAGTCTGATGTAAGGAATATGCTTGTTACAGCTGCATCCTGGTCCCAATATGTGGATGCATCAGGTTTAATTTCTATTCCATTAACGTCTATCCCTTACTCTAGGAGCTGCTCATTCTTCTCCTATTGTTTCATTTACTCCGCATCCAAGGCTTCCTTTGGTTTACATGAAGATTGCTTCCACAGATCTTGCAGATTATTTGTTTTATCATCAGAATCTATATATTCCCAGGATTGCAAAGCAGGGAGGAGAGTGCACTAAGAAGCGATGTAAATCATTTGACAATTCACATGGTTAAATTCCTCAAAGTAAAGGTAAAAATGCTATAATGTAACTTCCCCTATTAATACCATAACATAATATATGTAAAATAATATTATACAATAATATAATATATATAATATAATATTACTTAATAATATAATTTCCCATGTTAATAATGGAAAAATGCTACATAATTCTGTGGCCGGAGGAGCTGAGAATCTCAGAATTACTAGCAAGGAAAATAAGATAAGTTTGAATATTAAGGTTAAAAGTTCCACACTTGGAAGCTACACATCTTGGGTGCTAGTTTCGCCTCTCTATAGAAAAGGAGGTGGAGGAAAAGAACAATGTATCATAGAGAGTGAGTAAATATTGGCCACACTTTATGAATCAGTGTTCAATACACAATTATATTAATATTCTGGGTTACTAATACCGAACATAATCTACATAGAAGCATGAACAAATTCTTTCTTGTATAATATTTTTTTCAAAAATTTATGTCTGTACCATAGTTTCCTAAGCTGAGGCATTGGGTCACATGTATGTCTCTACAACTCTTTATTTGATCATATGTTTAGCCTAATGTAGAAAGGTCAGATAATCATAAAGTTTCTGTATGTCAGAATCCTCTGCAGCCCTTCATTTTTTTTTATTTATTAAAAAAATTTTTTTAAGTTTATTTATTATGAGACAGAGCATGAGCAGGGGCAGGGCAGAGAGAGAGAAGGAGAGAGAGAATCCTGAGTAGACTCCACACTGCCAGTGCAGAGCCCGACACGGGACTCAAACTCACGAAACAGCAAAATCATGACCTGAGCCCAAACCAAGAGTCAGACGCTTAACTGACTGAGCCACCCAGGTGCCTCTCCAGACCTTCATTTTCGAGGAGAAAAGGGACAGTGAACTAACATTTCATCTGTTAGTTGTGTAACAGTCCATCTGTTGTGTGTTCAGCAATTTGCTAAGAAAACGAAGTGTGTTATTTTATTTAATCCTCACAAAAATAAAAGAGAGAATTATGACCTCCATTTTACAGGGAAGAAATTGAGTCCAGAAGAGAATAACTGACCTACCGTGAGTCTTCTAGCATCGCTGAGACACAGAGCAGACCACTGAGTCATGGTAGCCCAACGTCTGCTCCATCACACAAAGGCAGTCTTCCTACCAGAGAAAAGAAACATCATCGTATGATTTCAAAGACCTTTGACAAAGGTCTCGATTCAATTTCTGCTAAGTCTTTAAGTATTCCACTGAGAAATTTTAATTAATACAAAAACTCATGAACACACCATTCCTTAAAAAGAAACATGACATAAAATGACAATTAATTTCCTAAAGCTTCATGCTGAAGTTATATTCTGACATTAAAATATTTAAAAGTCAATGTATATATCTTTATATTAATTTGGTCCATAATATATATAGAATACATTACGCTCATTGGCCAATGAGAAACTCCTCTTCCCACCACAAACTTGCCTTATTTCAACTGACAATTATTAGAAGGTTTTTAATCTGTTCCTGGGGTGGGGGGGAAGGGGTTCATTCATTATCTTTTTAGGTTTGCTGAAGGCCCTGGAACCAGGGGGATGTCCTAGTTGACCTTTAAAGATCCCTTCTAGTCCTATGACTCTGAAATAAATTAAAGTTTTATGACCACATTATGCATAAGCATCAGTGGATCTGGAAGACAATGAGGATGAAGTCTGTGCTCAGACTCTCCCTCCTAGTATTTATGCTTCCTATTCATTTCATGCATAACTAATTTCATATAGCAATTGGTAATCGCATCTTGGTAATGACACCACAGGCATCACAAAACAATTGCAATCATGGCTGCAATTCATTGTAACTACAGCTGAATGCCAGCACTGCAGCTGAAATGCCTCCCTGACCCACCCAGAAGTAAAGGATGAGAAGAACAAAATATACCTTTGAAATGGTCACCTTCACTAACCAGCTTTCAGTTCTCAATAGTCTGGGTTGCTTTTTTTTTTTTTTTTTTTTGCATTTTCAAGGACATAAGGATTTATGGAGACAATGAAGCCTGGAAGTTACCCCTCCTTTCCAAAAACAAAAAGACAAACCTTCTTTACTTATGTCACTCTACCAATGCTACCGTGTTTGTTCAAAAGTCATTGTTTTAGAGATTTCCAATGTTTATGTGTAATGTGCTCATGAATAAGAGGGTATGTGTTTTTCTACCATGTGTTCCATTGAATCAATAAAAACAAAGTCAAGGATAAGAAGTGATTATCATTGACATGTCAAAAGAACAAGAGCAGTGTCCTTTTTTCCTGGAATTTAAAGGCATCATCTACCAGAGATATCTTGCAAGTTTATTTGGAATGTGCTACTACTACAAACATAATTAATAGCAAGCCTTTTACAGCACTTTTAAATCTCACAGAACACGTACAATTCTGATATTTTATTTTATATTCATTAAAAATCCCATTAAGTAGGTGAAGCTAATATTTATTATTTCAAAATCACAAATGAAGAATCATAAACCCAAAGATTTAAATAGTGTTTCTCTTGTAATCTGGCTTAATTCCTTGTTACTATGAAATTGAATAGCATCTTTAACATACCATATAACAATCCAGAAGCCCACTTCCATGAGCCAGGGAAGCAAGCTGCACTAGGACTACCAGGGGCTGGGACATTGAGGCTGGTGCTTGTGTCCCCCTGGCCAAGAGGAGCTGTTGCTACCACAAAGTCAGTTGTCTGGGATTATACAAAAAAAAAAAGTGTATTAAATGAGTAAAGAATAGTCATTCTTTGTGATTGCATCTGCCACTTTATTAACTAGTAATAAAGACACTGGCTTTTGTTAAACCAGAATTTTAGTGTCTTGAATAGCTTTAAGAACAAGGAGTCACTGCTTTAGTTCTTCTTTAATCTTGAAACACTTGAGGGCTGTTAGGTGAGGCAGGCTTAATTTACCTTGATCCATCATTTACTAGTCACCATGAAAGAACAGACCTGTAGACTTCACCATATATTGCTAGTATCGTCAATGTTCAAATGGTACTTATTCACATTTCATGACACGTGGATACATCTGGGGCAATTCATTCATTCATTCATTCATTCATTCATTCATTCATTCATTCTGTGAGTGAACTCAGTCAAGGTTAAATTTCCCCAATTCTTAAATGATATATTTTACTCTTTAAAATAGCAATCATTTTTATTTATGGATTCTAATCATTCTATTCATCTGAAAAATTGTTTCAATGATCTTTTTCCAGATACGTAGCAAATCTACATTTTAAAAAATCATCTTCACTGACTTCAAATGTTTCCAGAGTGTATGTTTTGTGTTAAATAATAGTGATCTAATAGGTCAATGAGTAAATGTATCTGTTACCATGCTCATTGGAACCATGCTTGGGTCCCTGATAAAGTCAAAGGGGTTAGGCCATGTGAATAACTGTCCACCAGCAACTTACCACTGATCATCTTTTAAGAGGTTTGCAGCAAAAGCCACTTCTCGCAGATCTAACAGAATAAGGCTCAAAAAGGGAAAGGGGATTATGACTTTAGAGATAAGTGGAGAATTCAGATCCACTTTATTTTCTCAAAGAAAAGGAAAAGAGAGGCAGGGTCTAAATAAAAAGGAAAGGGCACTTTGGCTTTTGAGTTGTCAAAAGTTCACACTAACCAGATGCATTACAAAATTACATGGTACAGAATGATGAGTTTTGAAGAAAAAGTAAAGCTGGGAACTCTGGTCATATTAAAAATACTAAGGCAAGAGAACCATGTTCCATTCAATGCTAAAAATTTTAAAAGAGCAAAATTAACAATAAATAGAAAGTTGGAAAAGGGTTGGAAAAAAGAAGGTTGGAAAAGCCCATTAAAGGAGGACCATGGGGGGTGCTTGGGTGGCTCAGTAGGTTGAGCCTCTGACTTCAGCTCATGGTCCCTTGGGCTCAGGTCATTGTCTCATGGTTCGGTTCCTGAGCGCTGTCAGCGCTCAGAACCCACATGGCTCTGTTTCCCCTTCTCTCTGCCCCTCTCCCACTCACATGCTTTCTCTTTCAAAAATGAATAAACATTAAAAAAGAGGATCGTCATATAAATCTGAGTTCACACATGTTAAATTATTTATGATTACTAATCTCTATTTCAATGCCATTTTTATGCTTGATATACAGTTTATTGGATCTTGTATCTGTGTAGTTTCAATTATATTATTTTACATACATACCAATGTTTTACTGCTGCTACAAAACAATATTTTTAGAGAAGAAAACTTGGCTTAGTTTCCATTCCAAATAATAACGCCACTTTTAAGGTTGTACAATTTAGAGTTCACTGGTCATTTATTCTAACTCAAGCTTTGAATTTAATAACAATTCTTCAGTATTCAGCCTGAAAATCTTATGATTCTGGAAAATGTATGGAAAAATACATATATATGTGTCTGGGCTTTGGTATAAAGCACATTTTAGTTGGAGAAGAATTTCTTTAATTCTTAAATCCCCTTCACTTTATATGAACCATGAAGTTTCAGCAATAATCCTTTGGAAACGAGGCTGTTGCCCAGTTCTTAGAAGAAAAAAAAAAGTTTCAGCATGAACACTTCAGACTTTTCCTGACATTTTAATTTCAGTAAAGGATAAAATAAAGCTGCCAATCCATTCACTCATGGGAAAATGAATCCATGCATTTTTTCAGGATTTATAACTAAATACTCAACATATATTTCCAAAGAGACACTTGGAGCTCTTTTTCTTCCATTTGCAGGTTTGGCCTCAAGAATAAGTTCGGGGGACACTGTCTTTTTAGAGGTAAATGCAGTGTTCTCTGGAAAACTCAAGAAATGCCCAAGAAGCTTATTGAAATGAATTCACAAATTTTAGATTATTATTAAATTTGGTAAAGCAAGTGTTCTACCTTGCACTCATCAATGTGATTGTGGTATAAAGCTTCTTGACATGCACACACACAGAAGCTCCGATTGTAGATGGGGAGACGCTGTACTGAATGGATTTCTGAAGCAGTCTGTTTTATCTGCATGATGGTAAACATTTGTCATTACTCTTCCCTTCCTTTGATTTGAAAACCAGAGGTTACATGGGGGCATTTAGAGCTGATTCCAAGTAGTCATATATTGTAAATAGATTTTAATAATGTTTAAGGGGCACTAAGCTCTCATTGGGAAGATCAGTGACTAATGAAGACTTCTATGTAATCCAAACCTTGTTGCTAATATGACTTGTCCTTCCTATCACACTCTGTTTATTTCTGAGGTTGTAGAAAGATAGAGCCTCCTTCACATGGATATCTGACACCCTCCCCTCCTTCTACAGAAATGCCAATATCCTTTATTTTATTTGTTCCACAATACAGCCTTCAATCTGCTGTGCTCAAATGACATTATGGCATGGTTTCATTTTTCATATCAGAAAGTAATCAACACAGAATCAATAGGAAGCCATGTTTACTCAATAATTAATTAAGTTTCCTAGAGAAAATGGATGGGCAATAACTTAGCAACCTGTGCTACAAAATGATCTTTTTTTTTTTTTCTTATTTTGGTCAAGGTGTCATCACCAATTTCAAAAGGATAAGAGTAAAAATATGGGAAACCACTGGAAAAGTAGCACAGGAGACATGCAATGGAGAAGTAAAGGCAATTTGTGTGTGCTTAGACCTCTGTAATGTGTCCTAAAATACTTTAGCAGGGATGATAAAGGTAGTATGCAAAAGAAGGTAACATTATAAAAAATCTGGGGTAACATCCATTGAAACTCTTCCTTAGGAGTGTCTATCTGGGTTCAGACTATTGTTACCTGGGTGTCAGGACCTACAGTCATGAACTCTTTAAACTATAAAACATTCATGTTAAAAATTCATCAAAACTAAAGATTTTAAATTTTTTTTTCAACGTTTATTTATTTTTGGGACAGAGAGAGACAGAGCATGAACGGGGGAGGGGCAGAGAGAGAGGAAGACACAGAATCGGAAACAGGCTCCAGGCTCTGAGCCATCAGCCCAGAGCCTGACGCGGGGCTGGAACCCACGGACCGCGAGATCGTGACCTGGCTGAAGTCGGACGCTTAACCGACTGCGCCACCCAGGCGCCCCAAAACTAAAGATTTTAAAGTTTTAAATTTACAGATAAAAGACAAATAGGGCATTGGCTAAGAGTATGGGCTCTGGAGATTGGATTCATTGGGAATAAAATCGTGATTCTGCCATTTACCAGCTGTCTGACCCCGAATGTTACCTTTATTATGCCTCAGTTTCCTCATTTGTAAAGTAAGAACAATAATGATATCTCTGTAATAATGCTTTTGTGAACACTGAAATTAATGCATGAAAGTTCATGGCACAGAGTGAAATACTTAAATGCTTTACTATGAAATATGAAGGAAAGTATCTGTCCCTTAAGTGTATGTGGGAACTCTCTATAGTTTCTGCTTAATTTTACTGTGAAACTAAAAATGCTTTAAAAAATAAAATCTATTTTAAAAATCCAGGGCACACTTTCCATGTCTTGTAAGGAGATAAATTCCTTTCCCTTGAACTTCCCCTTTCCACATGGAGAAATTTCCATTGGAAAAATACTACCACCCTCTCTCTTACAGGTTACTCTCCTGGGAAAGAATTACTTTTCTGATTGATGTATTTAGGAAAAGGAGCTGATGATGCTCAAATCAACCACTTCTCTCCTATTTTCACATGTGCATCTTTGGGAGTAGGATCCATTCTGGTCTTAGTCTCTATATAGGACAGGTGCTGTAGGTATGGTCTACTTGTTGGCCAGACTTGCCAGGGACTGGCTGGATAAATCTAATTCTGACATGAAGAATTAGCAAGTGCAGCAGGGTGATATATCTAAAGCCAGGTCCTCCAATTTAGCTCTTTAGGTTACAAAGCTGGTATTTTCTTTGCCATCTGTCTGACCCTCATGGTTATCTCTTAATTCATTTTGTACTGGGAGTGGGAGTGGGTGCTATTTATTGGCTCTCTAACATCTGAGTATCCTTCTTGGAGGTTCACAGTGCACATTGATTTATACTACAAGCTGGGTTAGCATTGCCTACCTTCAAATTGCCAAATGTATTTAATAAAAGAAATCTCAGTTGTTTGTGTGTATACATGTGTGTGTGACCTTGTTTTCTGTGTGTGTGTGTGTGTGTGTGTGTGTGTGTGTGCATGTGCGTGTCTATGCATAATAATAACTCTCATGGAATTGAGTCTTACCAGAATACATTGTGGACCATCCTGGGGATGAAAAGAAATTGTTGGCATTCCCAGTCACTTCCTAAAGACATTACCTTAGAGAATCTATTTATTTAATCTGAATCTCTGTTGTTGTTTGTTTTGCATTTAAAACAGGAATAATAACATCAATATAAGCGGCTTACAGTGAGGAGAAATGAGAGAGTATGTGAAAAGTCTCTGGCATACAATAATATTTTCAATGAATGTTGATGTCCTTCTTGTATCAAAATCCTAGAAGCATAGACTAAAATACCTCAAAACACAGAGCCTCGTTTCAATAAAATGCAACTTTTATGTTGTATGGCATGGCACAGAAAATTCTCATGGTTACTCTTGGTCTGCTTAACTCCTACCAATTTCCTTCTAAATACCAGCTTCCTCAAGGACATCTTTACTAATAAAAATTACGTCTCCCCCATTATACTTTCCCCTGTTCCTCTGTGCTTCCCTACACTGTTTACAATTTTAATGTCATAAATGTTTTTATAACTCTCTGCTTAAAGTTTATTCCCAACAAGAATGCCAAATTCACAAGGAAAGGATCTCGATCTATTCAATTCAGCACCGCATATTAAGGTCTAGCACAGAACAGGCCCCAAGTATCTGTTAAATGAGTCAGTTAAAGGGAAACTAAAATAATAATAATAATACAATGCATTTCAATTGTATTAGTACAATTCAACTGAAAATTACACAAATTATTAACACAATTCAACCTGACAATTCAATCTGGCAATTCAAGCGTCAGTTAAGGATATGGGCAAGCAAGGATTCTTAGTGCATTCTCCCACCCAAAATATCAAGGTGTGATGTAGGGCTATGCTTTTGTTTTTTAAGAAACATCATAACCACAGCTGAACCATCTCTCACTTGGCAAGCTTCATTCTCTTAAAATCAATAAGTATGTTTCAAAAGTGAATTAGAAAGGTTGCAGTTGAAATGGATGCCATCAAGCTGTTGTTAGAGTCCTAAGGGCCATGCATGTCCTCCCACATACACCCTGTCATGCCTCACGTTATGAAGGCTGCTATATCTGCTACTCAAGGAGAACAGTCAATATTTATATTCAGCTTGGATCTCCTAAACATTATTTCCTTTCCCAGAGAGAGTGCATTTGGCCGATGCATTTTCCCAGGAGCATCTGTGGTAAAACATGGCTGTAGCACTCAAGGGAGGGCCATTCATTGCAGTATATATGATTTGCCTGTGTCAGGGAACAATCTCTCTAATGACATGATTCATGTATACACAGTCCTCCCTTTGCTCTTCCAAATGCCTCTATAAAGAAGCAGCAGTGAAATTTAAAAGGTACTTACTTAAAATACAGATTGTTTGCAAAGTATATTAGCTAAAATTCAGCCAAGCCAAACTCAAATAAACTAAGGCCATAAAAGTAATACAATGCTTTATTATATCTTAAGGCTGGTAGCGTCCTGTGTTAGAAAGCCACCCCAAATAGCCAATCTTCCTGCCTTTCTCTTTAATAACTAGTAATAAGGAAGGCTCAGAAAAGTCATGCATCAAATACTTTACTATGGATGGTTGGAAGGGACAGAGGGACTGGTCTTTGATTTATTGAAGTTGTATCTGCTTTAGTGCATCAAAGGTAATTAGCATTACGGATAGCTCACTCTTGACTCTCAGGATGTAAAAGCAGATGCATCGGATACAACAAGTCACCTCCTTCAACAGCTCAGAAAGGGGCTGGTCACTGCCATATCCTTATCAAGATGACATATATTTATAAACAAATATTATGGAAGTCAAGTCAGCTTGATATAGCAGAAAGTGCATAAACTTTGGATCTACACAGAGCTGGGTTTAAATCCTGGTATCTATTCATTCAGTATTGCCTTAGGCCATTTAGTTATAGCACTGTGAGACCCAGGTTCCCATTTACAAGTTGGGTAAATACTCTTGACTCGAATGGTTGTTTCTCACTCCAGATACTGTATAAAACATGTAACGGTGCCTAGACCATAGGGCATACTCAGTTTTATTTATGGTCAATATTGTGTTGATTACATAGCATAATGTGGGACAGGACAGGTAATGTACATAAGTGAAGCTGGCCTCATATGAAAATGAGATTGGTGGAGACCATCAGAAAAGGGAAAAGCTACACCGTGGTAACAACGCTAACTGTCACAGATTCTTTATTTTTAAAGCTTACTTATTTATGTTTGGGGGGGTGGGTGGGTAGAGAAGGGGCAGAGAGAATCCCAAGCAGGTTCTGCACTGTCAGTGCAGAGCTCGATACGGGGCTTGAACCTATAGACCATGAGATCGTGACCTGAGCCGAAACCAAGAGTTGGATGCTGCTTAACCTTCTCAGTCACCCAGGCACCCCCTGTGACAGATTGTTTTCGATGACTGTTTCTCTAGCCCTTCCAAATGATTTTTCCTATATTTTTAGAGTCTTATAGACTGACGGTTCATTCCTTCCATTCACACTTTCTTTTCTTTTCTTTTTTTGTTTTATTTATTTTTGAGAGTGTGTGGGTGGGGGAGGGGCAGAGAGAGAAGAGGGCAGAGAATCTGAAATGGGATCTGCACTGACAGCAGCCAGCCCGATTCGGGCTCAAACTCATGATCCGTGAGATCATTACCTGAGCTGAATTCAGAGGCTCAACCAACCGAACCACCCAGGCACCTCTCCCTTCATATTTTAAAGCACCCTCACGTCCCCCATCTTAAGACTAATATAAAAAGGTAAAGAATAACAAACAGCCGTTTCTTGATCCTATCTCTTCTAGTTGTGTCCCCCAACCAGGCCATATTTCTTACGCAAACTCCTTGAAAGAACAGATTTTATCCAGCTCCAGTATTCTACTTAACCACTTTCTCACTTTCAACCTTTAAGCTGGCTTCCAGAAACCCCACAACTCAAGCAATATCGAGGTCACTTAAGTCGGCAACATCCTCCTAGCTGTCAACCCCAATGGCTATTTCCAAGTCCCTGTCTTTCATGGATTCATTCTCTGCTTCATCTGTCAACAGGTTCATTCCTTAAAACACTCAGCTTCCCCTCTTCTGCCTGCACCCTACAGCTGTTTCTCTCTCTCTCTTTATGGATGCCTGCCGTCCACCCCCCACCCACCCCAGTAAATGCTGTGGTTCCTTAGGTTTCTACCCTCAGCGTGGTGCTCTTCTGGTTCTGTAGGCACTTTCAAATCACCTCCAAACCCCCATGGTTTCTGAGACAAACCTACACTAAGGATTCCAAAACGTCTATCTGGAGCGGGACCAGGAAGTCAACTTCAAACTTTATATCAAAACACCTCCCACATTTCTGTGGAGTTCGTCTAACATCTTGAACTCAACATGTCTAAGGCTCACTGAACTTATACTTCTTCTCTAGTCTCATGTTTTAGAGCCCTGAACCTACACAATCGCCCCAGCTGCTGTGCGGGGAGACTTTGGCACCCCTCTCTCTCCATTACTCACCTCTGCACACTACCCATCTGTTGCCAAGGCCCACGAGTATGTTCTCAAAGCTGTTTTCTCTTTCCTGTCTCTCCTACGTTTCTTCTCTAGACAACTAAAGCCGTGCCCTGCTTCTTCCTTCCAAATTTCCTTCACATAACTGCCAGAAGTATGCATTTAAATGTAATCCTGCTTATGTCACTCACTTCATAAAACCCTTTTTCAGCCACCCGTTACATAGAAAATTAAAGCATCTTGTTCCTACCAGGCTCTGCCAACCTGCCCCAGCTCATCTCTCAAATTTTGGACTCCCAGCACGGAACACTTGAAGCAACAAGTCAGCTCCTACTATATATGCAGTGCACAGAAACATGTTCTCCAAAAGAAAAGTTCATAAGAGCTCATAATCACAATATCCCCAAACTTCGTCCTACTCAGATACCCATACAATGGATACAAAAATTGTACCCATTCGCTGTAATACTATAAGGTAATGTGAATGCATGAACTATTGCACACAACACTATAGATGAGTGTAGCAAACGTAATAATGAGTAAAAAAAGCCAGGAACAAAAGAGTACATTCTACATAATTCCAATTATATGGAGTGTAAACATAAATAAAACTTACCTATGGTGTCAATATTACAATAATGATTTTCCAAGGAGGGAAATGAACCCATACCCAAACCTCCAGAGGCTTCTGACTTTCCTCAGAGTGGAAACCACATATTTTTACATAAAGTTTACATGAGCTGCTCTCTTACTTCTATTTCTCTGACACATCTCCTACTCCCCTACTAGTCTTTTCCTTACAGAGTCCTCCTCTAGCAGCACTGATTTTTTTTTGTCTTTGACTATATTTAAAAACCCTGGCACACCCCTGCCACAGGGCCTTTGTACTTGCTATTACCTTTGTCAGGAATGCTAATTCCTCAAATATCTACATTCCTTGTTCCCTAATTTTATTCCTATCTTTACTAAAATATCATTTTTTTCTCAGCTTCGTTTTTCTTTTAGTGTCCTTATCTCGCTTTCGTATTAGGATAATGCTGACATCATAAAATTAACTTGTGAGTGTTCCTTCCTCGTTCAGTTTTTGGAAACCTTTGAGAAAGATTAGTGTTAACACTTTAAATAATTGGTAGAATTCACCAGTGAAACTATCTGGTCCTGGTCTTTTCTTTGTGGGGAGTCTTTTGATTACTGATGTAATCTCCTCACTCGTAATTCATTTGTGCAGATTTTCTATTTCTTCATGACTCAGTTTTGTAGGTTGTATGTTTCTATGAAGCTGCAGGCCATGTGCTGTCAGTGCAGAGCCCAACCTGGGGCTTGAACCCACGAAGCATGAAATGACGATCAGAGCTGAAGTCAAGAGTCAGAGGCTCAACCGACTAAGCCACCCAGGTGGCTTAGTCCAATTGATCTGCCTTTTAATTCACTTATTCATTCTTCCACTTGGTTAACGCTACTGTTAAATCTCTATGGAATTCTTCAGTTCAGCCACTGTTTTCCTTAGCTCCAAAAATTGTTCAGTTCTTTTCTGTTTTAAGTTCTATGTTTATTGAAGTTCCCCTTTGTTTTTTGCATTATTTTCCTGAAATCATTAAGTTATTTATCTGTTTTCTCTTATAGCTCTCTGAGTATCTCTAGAAAAATTATTTTCAGGGAGTCTAGGTGGCTCAGTTGGTTAGGTGTCTGACTCTTGATTTCAACTCAGGTCATGATCTCACAGTTCGTGAGTTCAAGCCCACATCAGGCTCTGCACTGAAAGTGTGGAGCCTGCTTGGGATACTCTCTCTCCCTCTTTCTGCCCCTTCCCTGCTCTCTCTCTCTGAAAATAAATAAATTAATTAAAAAAATAAAAATAATTTTGAATTATTTCTTAGGTAATTCCTAGTTCTACATTTCGTTGAGGCCCGTTGCCTAAGGTTTACTGATTCTTTTGGTGGAGTCACATTTTCCTTTGTCTTTGTGATCCCCATTGGCTTTCATACATGTCCACACATTTGAAGAAATATTCACTTCTTCCATAATTTATGAACTGATTTTGGTAAGGGAAGACTTTCACCTGCAGAAGGGGGCACACTGAAGTGTACTGTGACCTCAGATCTAACAGTGCAGGACACCAAGTGTGAAGGTATATGGTGGCCCTTGAGGTGCGTGATGCCTCTTTGGTTTTCGCCATTAGTGCACACTGTATCAACAATGGTGTAGTCCGTGGTGGGTGTTTGTAGGGGATTTCCCAGGGGGTCTGCAAATGCTGTTGGTGTCTTCAACAGCACCTCAAGTCCAGTATCTAGAAACCAGAGCATGCAGCAGTGGTGACCAGAGTCTCGTATCCATACACTCAACTAGGGACCAGCTGCAGGTGCTTGTGTAATGGCAGGGGTCAGCTGCATACTCTAAGGGTCAGGGCAGGACACAAAGGCCATGGCCAACTACAGGCACACTGGTAGCTGCAGGGGTCCTGGCTATCAGCATATACGACCATGGAAGTTAAGTCTCATCATTGGCACATGGCAGTGGAAGACAGTGATAGCGTTTGAGCTATAGGCATGCAGGTGTTCAATTGGAGGGACTAACTGTAGGTGAGCACAGTGATGCAGGCAAGTGATAGCAGATAGGGCCTGATTCATGCCCACAAATAGCTGTGGGGCGCTGGCTGTCAGGTATGTTCCCCTCTGGCTGTGCAGTCTGCCCCCAGGTGTGCTTGTATGGTGGAGGCTGGTGACAAGTATCAGGCCAGCAGCATGCAAATGCACACCTGGAAGAGCTAGCCACAAACGGGTGCACAGCAGTGGAGTTCATAGACTGACATTTTGCTCTCATGCAGCCCCAGGAGCCAGGGCTGGCTATTGGTACAGGGTCCCTGGGCTCGGATGGGAGTATTGAGGCTCAGGAGCTCAGGCACCTGCCATCAGACAGAAAGCTAGTGAAATCTGCAAGAGGTCGGTAGCAGCTGTACTGGCCATCGGTTCCTTCTTCAGTTGGAAAAAAAACAGTTGGGTTTATCTGGCAATCAGGCCTCTGTGAGTTGTGATCACTCGTGCTGTGTGACTGCTATTGGTAGCCCTTGTTTTTCTTCCTTTTTCCTGTCTCTCTATGTCTCACATTTGATGGTCTGAGTGGAATGAAATCAAAGTGGGACCTTTGTGCAATCCCCTCCAAAAGCTGGGTAAGCTGGTTGTTCACCCTATACTTTCTTTTCCAGCAAGGGGCACTCTTTCTAGCTTTGGAGATCCCTTTTGGCACTGAGAATGGCAGCTTGGAGCATGAGGTAATGCAGGCAAATGAAGCTCTCTCACTTCTTTTTCTGTACAGTTATTCTCAGGTTTTTTTTGTTTGTTTCACTGTGTTGAAGTTTCTTAAGTAGACTCCAGAGCTCTCCAAGAGTTGTTTTTTAATTAATGGATAGCTGCCTAATTATTGCTCTTTGTGAAGAAAGAGAGGCTGCGTTCTCTTATGCCACCATCTTGGTAACATACCCCACTACTTTTTTTTTTTTTTAATCTCCTTGTCCTGCTTTATTTTTCTCTTTAGCACTTCTAACAACTCAAATATTACATATGGTAATAACTCACATTGTTTGTTGTCTTTCCCTCTAAAATATAAAATCCACTGGACAGAGATTTTTTTTTCTGTTTTATATACTCTTCTATTTCCAATACCTGAGAGGCTGTGTAGCATAATGTGGCTTAGTAAATGTTTCTTGAATGAATGAAAGAAGCAGTAATATGACCTAGGTCCTGAAGCCTTATTGAGCCAACCAAGCGGTATCCTGCATTTATTTTCTTAGAGTAGAAATTAGAAGGTATGGACAAAACAGGAGCATTAAGGATGAGAGGTATGTGAATATACTTGCATGGAAAGGAGAAGTGGGTGAAAATAGACTGACTTCAGCTCAGAAGTTATACACTTATTGCCTTATTACTATCGAAAAATTTGTTAGAATAGGAAATTCCAGAGAAGGCAAAGCATGGCCCATTATTCCATTAGGCACTGGGTCCATAAGGTAGGCTGCTTCTGAATACACAGGTAGCACAAAGCAGGGCCTAATGTATCCGTACGAATGGCAAGCTAACTTTAATACTGTAAGTTGAACCAGTGGGGTGAGTGATGTTTGAACATATGGGGTTTTAAGTAATCACTATCCTTCTTGAAAAATGGAGGTTGAGAATTTGCACATTCGGATATAAACATATTTGGTAAAATAACTTGAACCCAAATTCATTTTCAACTATTTCTAAATGGACTTACTTCTCACACTATTATCTTCATATCTTCACATGAAAATCTCATTGGATGAATGATGTATCTAAAATGATATCCATAGTGCACTACATTATATCCATTATTAATAGTTAAACAAAATATTTTCTGTATGCCCTATATATACTCATATATCAAGGTTTATTTCAGTTGGCCCTTTCTTTGGGAAACACCTCCTGGGATCTCTCATTGAAGGTAATGTCCTTGTCCTAATAACTTCCGACACACTTTATCTCTGAGCCTTCATAAGACTTTCCATCATAGAGCATGGGTAACTATTTTTTAAGACTGTAAGCTACTTGAGTACAGCATATCTATCTTATAAATCTCTGTATCATGCTCATTTCCTACTATAGATAGCAATATTCATTTGTTGAATAAATGAATGGTTAAAGGTTAAAAAAAAAGTATTGACCCATGAGGCAATTTTTTGTTCCTTTTTGTCATTCTTTGGGATCACATTTGTTCCATTGGTTTGGGTCTAAGCCAGTGCTTGTTAATATAAAAGGCCTGGTAGAAGTAGCTGGAAAGATTATTAAAATTAGCATTAATGCCCAGATCCCACTGACAGAGAGTCTTATTTCATTGGTCCAGGGCATACTTTGAGCATCAGGGTTTTTTTTTGTTTTTTTTTGTTTTTTTTTTTTTTTTTAAGTTCCCAGGTGATTTAGTTAAGGTTCAGAACTATTATCTACATATTTACCATTTTAATTTGTGAAATGTATACATGTTTAGAACTATATGATATTTACTCCTTTTGTTGTTGTTTTTTTTTGTTTGTTTTTGGTTTTTTTTTTTTTTTTTTTTTGTATTCATTCTTTTACCTTTTCATTCTATAGGTATTGAATAGCAGCTCCATACAGGGGTTAGGCACCTTGCAAGTGGCTGGACATATGCTGGTAAATAGGACTGGTGTGGGCCTGCCATATTCGCCATCATAGTCACCTACAGTAGATTCTGTTACACAAAATGACACTGTCATCTCCCTGTGTGACAACTCAGAATCATCTCTTTGAGTGACTGGAAGTCACCTTTCGCCATGAAGACAGCTACTTCTAAACTGAAATCGTGGGGTACCAGGATGCTGTTAACAACGACAAGGAGTCTCTCTCCCAGATTTTTTTCCATGTGCCTTCCCCCTAAAAAGCCATACAAGCTTTCTTTATTTCACTTTCTTGATTCCTTCTTTCTTTCTCTTGCCAGGAATTTTTATTTATGACCCAATATGCCCTCACTGTTAAATTGTTAGGGTTTGAAATGCTTACCCAAAGTAACACTTAAACCTGAAGCATTTCTGTCCATGCACTAAGTTAAATTAGCTGACCCTGTAAAAAACTGCATGTGATTTAAGTTCTTACTATTCCTTTACTTCAAAAGAGGGGCAGGAAAACTACATGCAAATGTAATTATATGTGAACTCTTAGTAGTTTTGTGTCTATGGTAACACTTAGTGAGAGTAGAGTATATCAATACAAACTGCTTCGACTAATAACGATAGTTAACATTTATAGAGCTTATTATTATTTTTAGTCAGACATTTTTCTAAGTACTTTACATAAATTCACTTATTTCATCCTCAAGGGAAAAATGAAATGATGTGTACTATTATGATTTCTATTTTTTTAAAGGAAACTGAAGATCAGAGAATTATACCTGTGATGTCCTTTCTTGAATTAAACAAATGAGTGTGGACAAACAGCTCTTTATAATTTACCTGCATATTCAAAATGCCCTCGTATGTGAGCTGCAAACTCACATATCACCATACTTTTTTGTTTTATAAAAAAGTGGCCTTGTTTTCCAGTTAATGTTGTCATGAGTCAGGTAGTTCATGAGTTTTGAGTTCAGCAGAATTTTCAGAGTAGAATGCTTTTATAATGTTTTATATAAAAGTGAGGATGTCAAAATCTAATCCATGGTATCAGAGTTTTGCCAGAACGTTGTTCAGACTGAAATGAAAAACAGGATCTCCCACGGGGCTCTCTTCCATAATGAAATCATTGAGATATGAAAGGTCCCCAGAGGAGGACTTTCAAAGTTCTAGCCATTGGCAAATAAGAAACCAATTGAGATTTGTTTTTAAAAGAAGATGGCGTAATATTCCTATAGTTTGATATTAGGATGGGAGCCAAAAAACCTAAATTTTGGACCATCTGGAGAAGAAATATAATGAAGAAAGCCAACAAAAATATAATTACAACAACTGGCTTAGCAATAACAACTGCATTTATTAAGAACAGTCTAAGTAGGTATGTCCAGAGCAAAATCTGAGTTAAATTTCTATTTCAGCTTGGCTGTGGGAATAGAAGGAAATGCTCTGGTGTGGAGACTCAACCCCATGAGCATCAGATATGAGGATCTAATTAAATACCAAATGTAAAAAGCCCACACTTAAATCTCTGTCCTTGGCTTTTCTCAAAACAAGAAAGTAATTGAAGAGCAAAAATTATATGTGATAATCTGTGGTTGGTGCTACCTAGGAGTATGGAGATGAGGCGAACATGGTCTTTTCTTCCAGAAGCTTAAATCTGACCATGTGCATCAAGCACAGTGTCCATACGAATAGTTTAAAAATAAAATGATTAAAATAGGCTTACATGTAGTCATTCAAAAATGATCCATAGTACATCAATCAGAACTTCTCTACTTCCTACAGTACTAAAATAGCAATCTGTTGAATTTTAATAATAAAGAACAATTTTTTTTAAATATGAAATTTATAGTCAAATTGGTTTCAATACAACACCCAGTGCTTATCACAACAGGTGCCCTCCTCAATACCCATCGCCCACCCTCCCCTCCCTCCCACCCCCCATCAACCCTCAGTTTGTTCTCAGTAGAGGACAATTTTTTAAATATATGTATAGATGATTCATTCATTCAATATATGTGGCAGCCATCACTCTAAGCAAGGATACTGAAGTAAATATAAAAACATATACTTCTCATGCCAGCACAGATTTGGAGAGAGAGAGAGTTTTTTTGAATGATTAACACGCAATGCATAAAGAATAAAAATAGGACTATACCTTTGCTGTCAAGGTGAAAAGGGATTATCGAAAGGTTTACTTAAGCTGAAGGGTGGCTGAGTATTTCTTAGGAGGACAAGGCAGAGGAAGATGAAAAGACATATGCACAAAAGCTCAGTGCCCTACCTAAAAAGAAAGGAAACACACTGAGAAAACATCCAGGTCTTGGTATGAGTGGAGGAGAGTGGGTAGCTGATGATTTAAGATCAGTATGCAGGTGGGACGCCAGGATGGCTCAGTTGGTTAAGCGTCCGACTTCAGCTCAGGTGGTGATCTCGCTGTTTGTGGGTTCGAGCCCCGCGTCGGGCTCTGTGCTCACAGCTCGGAGCCTGGAGCCTGCTTTGGATTCTGTGTCTCCCTCTCTCTCTGTCCCTCCCCCACTCACACTGTCTCTATCTCAAAAATAAACAAACATTAAAAAAAATTAAAAAACAGAAGAGCAATATGCAGGAATCACATTATTAACCAGAGAGAGAGAGAGAGAGATGGGATTTGCTGGAGAATCAATAATTGATCATCTTAGGGGAAGTGACACAGACTGATCTGCCTTTGTATAACAAGCTAGATCTCAAACTTGATTACAAAGTAAATTAACCAAATCTAGTCATTCATATTTGGGATCCAGAGCAAAAGGAGCCTAAAACATATTATGGGGGCACCTGGGTGGCTCAGTCAGTCAAGCATCTGACTTTGGCTCAGGTCATGATCTCATGGCTTGTGAGTTCAAGCCCTGTGTCGGGCTGTGTGCTGACAGCTCAGAACCTGGAGCCTGCTTTGGATTCTTAGCATCCACCCCTCTGTCCCTCCCCTGCTCACTTGCTCTCTCTCTCTTTCTCCCTCAAATTAAATAAATATTTAAAAATTTAAACACATTATGGATGATGCCTGTGGATCTGCCTGCTTTACTCTTTAGTAGCCTTTGGAATATAGGTTAACGGTCACTCAAAACAGATCCTAATTTTTTACGTGCTGGGAAATGTTGGGGCTTTTACTACCTATCCCTTCTGTACATATCTTACATAGGTTTCCCTTCAGTTTCATGATCTGGTCACTGCCTACATCCTGAGGGCCAACTTGAACTTGCTGAAGGTCACTCCCCATCCCTTTCCTTGCTCCAGAATATTCACTGGCCCTCCACTGGTCCCCTCCATGGTCCCTCTCATCTTCAGGCCTCTGCACATGTTCTCCCTATTGCCTGGCATGGTCTTTCCTCCTGGCAGGTCTTTAGAATTCCTTCAGAGAAGTGTTCCCTCACCTCCTTATCTAGTAAATGCCCATTCAAAACTTGAAGAAACTCCCCTCCATAATACAGATGTGCAGATTGTGTTTTGGGCAATGAGTGACTTGTAATGTCTTGGAGAAACAGGACCAGCTAGGGTCAAGGGCAGGAGGGGGAGTGGTTAAGTCCTTGGCTGCAATTCCTTTCAGAGACTGAATGCCTTCCCCGTGCAACAAGCCTGATGAGGAAAGTGCCATTCGCCCCCATGATTCTTGCCAAGTAAAGCCTTTGGAATTGCTGATGTTTGCGATGGAAATATTACCTGTAGTTCTGGGCTACTTAGTTGTTTGTGTTTTAACACAGAACTTTTCAAAATATATGTATTATAGCCTATTTTTTCCTTCATCGTGTGTGTGTGTGTGTGTGTGTGTGTGTGTGTAACATTCACAATGTCATACGAGAAACTACAGCCATACGTATATATATTTTTTTTCTCCTGGTAGTTTTATGATATTGTTGCCTATTTTAAAATTATTATCACTTTAGAATTATGATCCATTTGGTATATGGTGCTAAGCCTTCATAAATACATTATGTCCTTTCAAAAGGGTATTCCCAATAGTCTTAAAACCTATAGAGAGGTTGGGTGAAGGGTTTACAGTACTTTCTGTACACTTTTTTTTACAACATCCTATGAATCTCTGTCTCAAAATAGAAGTTCTTTTAAAGGGGAGTACTAGCCAATTGCCACAGCTGTGAGCTACATTAGTGTTGCAGATACCCAACTAAATGGTATGTTTTCCTCCAGCTGAGTTTGTATAGGATGAGAACTTATTGAGACTCTCATTACCTCTTGCCTGACTTTTGGGAGGCTAATTTTTGGCCTTCTGGTTTCCAGAACCTCTTCTAAACCACAAATCAGATCATGTTATTGATTTCCTTTACACTCAAAACGTAGAATGCCTCCGTTTGAAATAAGGCATACCCTTGACCAGCCTCATCCATGACAACATATTCCTTCCCTTAGGTCAGTTATCCCTACCTTCTCTGATAACTCTAGACCTACCAAGGCTGTTTTGTAGCATGCACAATCATTCGGGTCTTCTTCTCATCATGGCATTTATTATCACGTGCTGTTCAGAGCATCTAAATCATACTAATCCCTGCATTTGATCATGAAATATAAATTTATGATGACAACTCTTTAAAAGTTTATTTTCAAATTTGTAGTGTGGAAAGAGTATGAGTGCAGAGTTACAAAGCCCTGGGACAACTTGCTAACGTTTTAGGTTCAAAAGTTAGTTTTCTTTTCCGTGTATGGAGATCAGCTCGCTTACATCATTAGGTTGCTCTGAGAATAAAAACAGCTAGTAGGCATGTACTGTCTCCGGTATTGCAGATAATAAATATGATCTCCCCAATACTCACTTCCCATGCAGCTTCCTATTAGTTAATCCTGATAAATAATCTCATTCAAATGTGAAGCCAGAGAATAGCAGGGATTCTTGATAGTGAAAATTCCAAGAACCAAAATCAACTCACAGCTAAATTTATAGGTAATGTAAGACAGGCACAGTCAGGACTAAAACTCAGGACTCTTTACACCCAACTGAAGGCTGTATCACTATGTTTGGCGTATGGTAAGACCACGTGTGAATTCCATACATTAAGTGGAACTTTAAAATGTAGGTCATGGAAATTAGAGCCATGAGGTATCTTGACCCCCTGAGTTCTGATGTTGGCCTCACTAGTGTTTTTGATGGAATGGATAGCGACTGTGTTTGATTTCCATCAGCGTGAAAATAAAAACTCTGACATTCTTGGCAAATGAACCTGTGTGGGTCTCCCCGGTGACTAGGAGTGATGAAAAGTTAGCGGGAATTGGATTCCCATTAATGATAAGGATAATTGGATTGGGGGTACAGGTCCATGCTCTGTCTGGGGCACAAACTCACCACTGCCATGAGAGCTCTCAGCTCAGTGCAGGCATTGTATAACATACACAGTGTTTGCTCAGACCTTCTCCCTCCTCTGTGACATGAACTCAGGCTTCAGAATCCAGCATATAGTCCCTAAACCACATGAGGTCCCTGACAGCTAGAGGTGTCTGTAATCAAATCCTATTATAACTCAGAAGGGACACTTCTATTTCAACACAGCAAGGACCACTACAAGAATGTTTACTTTCACTGATACCATAATGCTTTTGCTAAAAATTAGCAGCTCTGCCTAATACATTTGGTCTATTTAAACTAAGCAAGGTAATTGGCAAGAAAAGAAACATTCCTTTATGAACTAATGGGGACAAAATGTTACAGCTATTACTGCTATCTACTTTTACATAATCTATGAAATATATTCATGAAATAATAACTAGAGATAATTAACATTTCTCTAAGGACTAAAGTGGAATAGAGAGTAAAGTTTGCACGCATGGTATTGGCCTTGTTGATCTATCCAACTGAAATTATTGAATTTTCTTTTTCAACTGTTTCATTTGAGTAAAGGGACCCTGGTATTATGTGATAATTAAGATTTTTCTAAAATTTAAAAATACAAATTTTAAGCCATTGCAGTGATACAGAGGAGAGTTTCATAAACTTGAAAAAAAGTAAGGAAACCATCTCCTAGAAAGCTTACATGGGGTTCTGCCATTCATTAACTTGGTAAATTTATCTCAGACCAGTATCTGGCCTTGAAACTTGTAGGCTATGAATTTTATTTGCTCAGCACATCAAGAATGCATTCGTCAACCAAGACTGATCTATAACTCTGAAAAAAAAATCTATTATTTTATAATGAGAAATACGACTATCTCTAAGTCTGGAATATGCACATCAGCGGATCAGTGTATCTCACCCTCATAAATTACTCAGAAAGCAAAATCTTACTTAGATACTTTTTCTTCAGCATGAAGTCAGATCTAGAGTTGCCAGGTGGCCTGGCTAGAAGGCCTTGATTAAAGTGTGTCAGCTGGGGGCTCCTGGGTGGCTCAGGCGGTTAAGCGTCCGACTTTGGCTCAGGTCATGATCTTGTGGCTCATGTGTTCGAGCCCTGCATCGGGCTCTGTGCTGACAGTTCAGGGTCTGTACCCTGCTTTGGACTCTGTGTCTCCCTCTCTCTCTGCCCCTCCCCCACTTACATTTTCTCTCTCTCTCTGTCTCTCTCTCTCTCTCGACTCTCTCTCAAAAAAAAAAAAAAACATTGACAAAAAGAGTGCCACTGTCCTTTAAAAAATATAATATATATATATATACATATACATATATGTATGTATATATATGTATATGTATATATTTATATACAGTGTGCTCTTGGCTTTGGGAGTAGATTCCCATGATTCATCGATTACATACAACACCCAGTGCTCATCCCAACAAGCACCCTCCTCAATGTCCATCACCCATTTTCTACCCCCTGCAATCAACCCTTAGTTTGATCTTTGTATTTAAGAGTCTTATGGTTTGCCTCCCTCTCTGTTTGAAACTATTTTTCCCCTTCCTTTCTCCCATGGTCTTCTGTTAAGTTTCTCAAATTCCACATATGAGTGAAAACATATATGTATTTCTCTGGCTGATTTATTTTGCTTTGCATAATACCCTCTAGTTCCATCCACACTGTTGCAAATGGCAAGATTTCATCCTTTCTCATTGCCAAGTAGTATTCCACTGTATATATAAACCACATTTTCTTTATCCATTCATCCATCAGTTGATGGATATTTGGGCTCTTTCCATAATTTGACTATTGTTGAAAGTGCTACTATAAACATTGGGGTACATGTGCCTCTATGAATGAGCTATCCTATATCCTTTGGATGCATTCCTGGTAGTGTTATTGCTTGGTCATAGGGTAGTTCTATTTTTAAATTTTTGAGGAACTTCGACACCAATGTTTTTCAGAGCAAATATACCAGTTTGCATTCCCACCAACAGTGCAAGAGGGTTCCCATTTCTCCACATCCTCACCAATATTTGTTGTTTCCTGAGTTGTTAATTTTAGCCACTCTGACCAGTGTGAGCTGGTGTCTCAATGTGGTTTTTATTTGTATTTCCCTGATGATGAGTGATGTTGAGCATGTTTTCATAGATCTGTTGGCCATCTGGATGTCTTCTTGGAAAAGTGTGCATTCATGTCTTCTGCCCATTTCTTCACTGGATTATTTGTTTCTCAGGTGTTGACTTTGGTAAGTTCTTTATAGATTTTGGATACTAACCCTTTATCCGATATATCAACATTGTTCATGTTTTAAGAGTTTAACTTTCAAAGAGCAATCTTATTGTCCTCTTTTTATACTTTTAGATATGCCTCCATAGTATCCCTGAAAACAACCACAGTTAAGAAAACAAACAGAAGTGGTTTTCCAATGTTATAACTGATGGCCAGCACTAAGAACAGCAGATTCTATTTATTAGTTGCTGAAAGTCTTATCCATTGATAGTACAAACACTGGTGGATCTTTTCATCCTCTTTGTTTTGCTGGGGCCCATCTTACGGGCTCCATTAATGTCTGTTTGTATCAGCCTAAGAGATACGTCCACATTGGTTATTCTAGTAGGTGCTGATACATAAAATTTTAAATATGTTTATTCTTTAGTGAAATATTTCTCTAAATTATGTGTTAACTCTTCCAACATTTGAATTAAAAATCATAGGATTTACACGTTTAATTTTGAAAAGAGGTGTCAAAGTACATAAACAGTCAAACCTAAGTTACCTTAAAAATCTGTGACAAAGTTTGAGGATAATCCCCTGATTTATGTCTCTATTCTGCAATAGAAAATTGTGTATATTAATCTTTGATCTTTTCCCCTTTTTTTCCCAAGGAAAT
Organism: Acinonyx jubatus; assembly: GCF_027475565.1. Lineage (NCBI taxonomy): Eukaryota > Metazoa > Chordata > Mammalia > Carnivora > Felidae > Acinonyx > Acinonyx jubatus. The sequence continues at coordinate 127,267,114 of NC_069386.1, read as the reverse complement.
ATTTTAATATGAATTCATGTCATTAAAAATAGAGTTAAATATAGTTTTTTTTTATTTTTTAAAAAAATTTTTTTAACGTTTATTTATTTTTGAGACAGAGAGAGACAGAGCATGAACGGGGGAGGGGCAGAGAGAGAGGGAGACACAGAATCTGAAACAGGCTCCAGGCTCTGAGCCATCAGCACAGAGCCCAACGTGGGGCTGGAACTCACAGATCGTGAGATCATGACCTGAGCCAAAGTCGGACACTCAACCGACTGAGCCACCCAGGCGCCCCGAGTTAAATATAATTTTTCCTTGATCCTTAATTATGTTTCTAGACCAATGAAAAATCAATTTTGGTATTTTATACTCCCGAATCTTAAATCATATGTGGCACAGAAAGAAACCATCCAAAGATTTGTATTCCCTTTTTACGGTGTAGAGTCATTGACAGGAAGCAGTTACCTTGCCAGGGACTGTGTTTCCCAGTAGTAGTGGCATCTCCATATGCCTTGTGACTAGTTACTTTTAATAGATTTTAAGTGGAAGTAGAGTATACTATCTCCATGCTGCTCCCCTCCCTTCTACCCAAATGCAGAGTAGTAGAATGCCCTAAGGGTAAGTGAGTCAAAACACTGAAGGAACCTGGTAACTTCCATCACCCCAGGAAAGGCTGATTGCTGAAAATCACACTGAATTTTTGTATAAGTGAAAGATTAATATCATTTATCTGTACAGCATGGAGCATTACCTCTAATAATCACTGAACATCATACAACCATAAATACTATAAATTTAATATTAAAAGAAACATTAGAAATCATTTAATAAATTTCCACCCAAGAATAATCCAAGATATTAATGCCTCAGGGGATACATTTGGGTTTGAGGAAGGAGAGAATGTAACTAAGAAATGTATCTTCCAAAGCTGACATACCAACTCCGGTAAATTCATTTATCTTTTCTCCACTTATACAGCTGATTTCATAGGCCCTCAAAATTTATACTTGGCTCTGAACTAGAGAAAGAAATATGGAATAAAGAGAGGGAAAAGAAGGACTACTTTTCTCCTGATTGAATAGGGCTCAGACTAATGAATGAAAAATAATTTTATTTCTAGGCAACTCAATCACCCACATGGCCTTGAGTGATTCAGAGTACTATGTTTAATTGAGGGAAAAATAAATAAAGAGTGTAGGATAAATGGAGAATAACTGATACTAAGTGTACAAAAACATCCTAAAAATGGAAAAATAAAAGGTGAGGAATGGCTGAGGAGAAGGCAAAGGAAATGGGCCAAATCATGTAAATAAATGGGAGCAGAGATCAAATTCCAGGCCCAAATGCCTCAGTTTTCTTCAATTTGTATTGGCTTTCTGTCCAATCAAGCTAATGTACTTGAATATTCATTGTTTTAAATGCTTTTTTGGATTGTGTACAACATCCATTGTGAAAATCTGAGTGTATCTAAGTAGTAAAATAATTTTTTGTCAGATTCTTTATATGTCCTTAATTGTTTAAATATGCACCCAAAACTTCCTATCACTCTACTTCCAACTTTTACCTCAATGGGATTATTTGCATATATGAAATAATAGGACCCATGGATGAGATTTCTCATGACCAAACAGGGATGCAGTACCTTGTGCTACAGGAATGTGTAGTTGGCCTAGGCCAACATATGTTTTCTCATCGGGATGTAACTTTTGCGTGGCTACTGGACAATCTGATAAACATATCTCCTCACTTAAGACCATGTACATCTTTGCGGAGCTCAAGAAAATGCCAATGCAACACCTGAGTAGATAAAAATGCCAGGTTTCTACTAAGCTGGTTCTACTCAATGTGGAGATAGGAGGACTGAGTAGGATTTGATTCCATGGTGTTACTATGAAGGGTAAATACAAGAATTCATGAAATGTGCTAAGCACAGTACCTGGTATAGAGTAATAAAGTAATAACTAGATTTTGATTATTACAGATTGAGTGTATCTTAGTTTTCCTATCTTCCCTAACTCAGTCTCCCGTGGACCACCAGTTCAGTGCCCTCCCCTAAACATACCTGAGGACACTTAGTGCATAACTTGCCACATTCTCACTTGACACCCTTCTTTGCCATTTAATTTTCTATGCCTCTCACTCCTCTCTGACCTGCCAATACTCTTCATACAGCTACTGCTCTCGCTCATCTACTGTGGTCCAAAACCTGAGGCCACAATCTCTCCTTTCATTTACTGGTAAACAGACCAACAGAAGTCAACAAAGATTACAGTGAACAACAGTTTACTATAGAGAATCACATGGAAAACAACAGCTATTTATAATGTACCCATGCATTGGGTTCCCAATTCCCTAGCGTAGCTCCCTCTTGCTTATACCCACTCTTATTAAGGGGTATTAGCCAAAACCAACCTAACTGGACAAGAGAAATGTATAAGGATTCATGGAAATAGAACATGTAAAATCATGATACAGGAGAATATGGATGATCATCCAGAATTCACAGAATGTAAGAAAGAATAAAAGCAAATTACAATCTTGCCAAGATAGCTGAGATGACCTAAGAGCACAGCTCAGGCCACATCCAAACTGAACTGAATATGTGTGGCGCTCCATTGCCTTGTACTACTAATACTAGGGCGTAAACTACAGATACACGTGACCATCTAGCTCCACCTTAGGGGAAAGCCTGTAGGGAATTTTGACAAGGTTTAACATAGGAAACAATGATGTTACAAAGGAAATGCATTTGCACCAGTAAGGAGATTTTTAGGTTTAAGAGAGTCTTGACTACCAGAGAGCCACTGCAATCAGTTGACCTTAGAGGCAGTCAATGCAAATGATGAACCAAATATTTCCAGGATGTCTAGCTCATTACCTGTCTTAGAAGTCAGCACTACTAGAAAAGAAACCTTTCTTGCAGCCTCCATCCCCAACGACATTTGAACCCAAGTCTCTAGGCTGCTCCCAGGAAGGTGATTGATCAGTTACATTCAAATCCCTTCCAGAGACCTTGTTCACCCCTAATAAAACAAACAGTGGACCTGATTTTTTTTTTCCCAAAGCAGTTTACAGATTCTTTGTTCAACTTTTGCCATCCTGAACTCTGCCTTTCATTTAGCTCTTCATTCAACAAATATTTAGTTAAATCAACACTTTTCTGATGACTGAGCACATCACAATACATAAACCAGACGAAATCCCTGCCCTCAGGGAGTTGATATTGCAGGAAGGGAGACAGGTAAAATCAAGTAACAAATGTATAAAATCAAGTAACAAATATTGAGAATGATAATGTAAGGGACATGGGATGGAGGGGGCAAGGTTGGACACCATTTTGTATAAGACAATCAAGAAAGGCCTCTCCAAGGAGGTGTCACTTGAACAGTGACCAGCAAGAAATACCTATATCTGGGGGATTGGTGCTCTAAGCAAATAGAAAAACAATTGTTAAAGGCCTGGACCTAGAGCAGGATTGGGGTGCTTATCTTCTCATACTCAGAATGTTCTTCAGATAAGTTTTTCCCTAAATAAAAGGACCTTCTCTGAAAAATTCAGAATTTGCAGGCACCTCTGGGATACAGATACATTACAGTGCTATAACACTCTCTTTAGTCCCACTACAATGTATTATAGTAATGATCAGATCATGATCATTTTCATTGTTCTTATTAACTACAGACCAACACTAACCCCAAATTGGATCCTGTAGGAAAGTAGACAAAAGGGAAGCATAAAGGGAAGGAAGCTTCATAGATTAAAATACTCATCAACCAACATTATCTTGAACCACATCCCCTCAATTTGCCTTCAGTTTATATCAGAAGGATGCTCTGTCATATTGTGCTTCTATGCCTTAAAGATACGTGACCCTTTTCAGATGTAAATAAGCTTAAATCAACCCGCATTAGCATGCATTTGCCAAGACTAGGTGGTCAGAAATATCCCACATATAATTAGAGACAGAGTTTTGAGTCTTCCGTTCACATTTTGAGATATTTACAATCTGGCTTAGGACACAAAATGTGTGCTCTGTATTAAGTAGAAATTTACAATTTGACATAGCATTGTGAACAACAACCATTTGTTGGATGAAAGGATATACCAGTTAAATCTTGTTCCAAAGGTCGTATATAAAAAAAAAGTCCCTCAGAAATGACAGCTCAGAGTTATTAGAAGTAAAAGACTTTACACTGGGAGAGAGTGCCATCAAATCTTCACCCCATGCTTTGTGCAGTGCCTGGGGGACATCCCCTTATATTCCAACCCTTGGACATACACAATAGACATTTCCCCAACCCCTCTCCTGCAGCCTTCCCCAGCTCAAAAAGTGGCAACTCCACTCATCTAGCTGCTAAAGGCTGACATTTTGAAATCATCATCGTGTTCTTCTTAAGCCTCACATCTAGCTCCTCAGTTTACTCTATTTGCTATGCTTTCAAAATATATCCAGAATCAGACTATTTCCCCAAACCTCCACCATAGCCATTCCTGTCCAAGTGTCAAGATTTCTCACCTGAATTATTACACAAGCCAAATCACTCACTTCTCTGCTTCCACACATGCCTTCTCTATTCTCCACACAGCAGCCAAAGAGGTACCTTCAAAAGTTAAGTTAATGCAATGCAATGACAACAAAACCAAAACAAACAACTACATAGGGCTCCATCAAGTTAAACAGTTTCTGGGGCTCCTGGGTAGCTCAGTGAGTTAAGTGTCCGACTTGACTTCAGCTCAGGTCATGATCTCACGTTCAAGAATTCGAGCCCTGCATCAGATTCTACTTACAGTGCAGAGCCTGCTTGGGATTCTCTTTCTCTCTCTCTCTCTCTCTCTGCCCCTCCCTCTCTTGTGTTCTCTCTCACTCTTAAAAATAAATTAAAAAATAAAGTTTAAAAAGCTTCTGCACAGCAAGGGAAACCAACAAAATCTAAAGGCAACTACTAAAGATATGAGAAGATATTTGCAAATAGTATATCTAATACAGGGTTAGTATCCAAAATATATAAAGAACTCATCAACTCAACACCAAATAAAAAAAAAAAAAACAGCATTTTTAAAAAATGGGCAGAGGATCAAAACAGATAATTTCCCAAAGAACATACAGATGGCCAACAGGCACATAAAAAGATGTTCAACATCACTGATCATCAGGGAAATGCAAATGAAAACCACAATGGGATATCATTTCACACCTGTCAGAATGGGTAGAATCAGAAAGACAAGGAATAGCCAATGTTGGCAAGGATGTGGAAAAAAGAGAACCAGGCTGTACTGTTGGTGGGGATATAAATTGGAGCAGCCACTGTGAAAAACAGTATGGACGTTCCTCAAAAACTAAAAATAGACCTACCATAATCCAGAAATTTCACTTACGGGTATTTATCTGCAGAAAATTAAAACACTAATTCAAAAAGATATATGCACCTTCATGGTCATTGCAGTGTTTACAATAGCCAAGATATGGAAACAACCAAAGTGCCCATTGATGGATGAACAGCATTATATATATATATATATATATGTGTGTGTGTGTGTGTGTGTGTGTGTGTGTGTGTGTGTGTGTCTGTATAAATACTACTCAGCCATAAAGAAGAATGAAATCTTTCCATTTGTGATGATGTGAATATACCTTGAGGATATTATGTTAAGTAAAATAAGTCAGACAGAGAAAGACAAATATATATGATTTCAATTATCTGTGGAATCTCAAAAATAAACAAAACAAAGCAAGACTCACAGACATAGAGAATAAATTAGTGGTTGCCAGAGGGCAGGGGTGTTGGAAGTTGGACAAAATCGGAGAAGTGGGGCAAGAGGTATAAATTTCCGGTCATTACATAAGTCATGGGGGTGTAATGTATTCAGTATGGTGACTTTTGTCAATAATATTGCATTACATATTATGTATCTTTATATGCTAAGGGGGAAACTAGACTTACTATCTAGTTATTAGACTCATTGTCTAGCCTTACTAATCATTTTGCAATATATACAACTATCAAATCATTATGTTGTACACCTGAAACTAATGTAATGGTATATGTCAATTTTACCTCAGAAAAAAAGTTGTTAGGTCATATCAATTTTCTGCTCAAAATCCTGTAATAACTGCCCAGTTCACTCAGATTAAAATCTCAAATCCATACAATCAACTGGAACATTCATGTAGCTCATCTCTTGCTACCTCTTTGAACTCTGGTCCCACCACTCTCCACCCTTGCTTACTCAGCTCCAGCCATCTGGTCTCCTTGACACTTTTCAGGCACAAGTATTGTCCCATATTTTACTTACTGTTACCTCTGCATGGAATGTTCTACCTCATGTATTACAGGGCTCATTCCCTACATCCTTCACTGCTCCATGTCTCTGATCAAATGTTACCTTCCTAGAGAAGACTCTGCCCCCCAGCCTTACCTCCCATGAGTCCCCTAGCTCTCTATTTTCTGTATCCTAAACTTCCCATACATCATATAGGTACATCATATATAGATAGATGGATACAGATGTAGGTATAGGTATAGGTATAAGTATAGGGGGAAAGAGAGAGAGAGAGAGAGAGATAATATTGTATTACTTTCAGGTGTATAACATACTGATTCATTATTTGCATACATTGTGAAATAATCACCACAATAAGTCTAGTTACTCTCTGTCACCATACAAAGTTATAATATTTTTGTGGGTGATGAGCCCTTTTAAGATTCACTGTCTTAGGAGTTTTTGAATATGCAATACAATATTATTGACAGTAGTTTTCATGCTATAGATTACATCCCTGTGACTTATTTATTTTGTGACCAGAAGTTTGTATATGTTTGTGTTTATTTTCAGCTCCCACACTCCCATCCTCAGCCCCCCAATAGAGTAAGCTCCATGGCAGTAATGGTTTGATGTGGCTTCCCCAGTGTCTATAATAATGGCCAGCACTGAAAACTGACTCCGGAGATAAACTCAGTTTGACACAGTCCACTCAAAACTCACATGATATTGATCCTGACACATGAAATAAAATTGCCAAACAACATATTCTTCTTTTTTTTCTTTCTTTTTTTTCCCTTAAGTATGAAACAGGTCTGACTTCTGGTGTGTTGGCACCTTTTAACAATATTTTACTTGGAAGTTATTTGTCCAAATATCACAGTACCTGTAGAGGATGCAAACTAAACATTATTTCATTGGTAAGAATGGGGGCTTTCTATGTCTATAAAGTTTATATTTTAACATTAGGAAAGTAGTGTACTTAATATTCCATGTATTTTAATTTTTATCTCACCCAAAATTGACATTTCTCTATTTATTTCTTTATAAACATGGATCTGCACTCTTTTTCTTTCTCTGTTTAAAATTTACCTGCTCTCCATCTTCAAGTTTTAAATGTTTAGCCTTTCTGACCACCTTGTTCTTAAGAATGTTTTAAAATCAAAAATAACACTGATATAAACTGAAAGTCACCAGATTCTACTCCTGAAACTAATATTACACTATATGTTAACTAAGTAGAATTTAAATAAAAGCTTGAAACATGAAAAAATAAGAATACAATAAAATTAGAGTCCTTAAATGTAAAAATAAAGGAAAAAGGAGAGGAGAGGAGGGGAGAGGGAGGAGAGGAGAGGAAAAGAAAGGAAGGAAAGGAAAGGAAAGGAAAGGAAAGGAAAGGAAAGGAAAGGAAAGGAAAGGAAAAGGAAAGGAAAAGGAAAGGAAAGGAAAGGAAAGGAAAGGAAAGGAAAGGAAAGGAAAGGAAAAGGAAAAGGAAAAGGAAAGGAAAGGAAAGGAAAGGAAAGGAAAGGAAAGGAAAGGAAAGGAAAGAAAAGAAAAGAAAAGAAAAGAAAAGAAAAGAAAAGAAAAGGAAAGAAAAGAAAAGGAAAGAAAAGAAAAGAAAAGAAAAGAAAAAAATGATAGGATGGAGAACCTATCCCTATTAATTACATTAAAACATGCAATTGAGCCTCTACTTTAAAACAAACAGAAGAGTGATATGGTTCTAAGGAGTTAACAAATACTTTTACATAGTTACAGCCCTTGCTGCCAAAGGCAGGGCAAGGCAGAAATTTTACTGAGACTCAGAGAAATTAAGTGATTTACCTAATGTCACAGAGCTTATACTTGTCAGAGTGACACCCTAAACACACTTCTAACTTTAAACTCCGGGCAAACAAAATACTGTTCAGGCCATAAATCCTGAACTATCAAAATGCAGTGTAATTTGAAGTTGTCTTGAGGTTCTTACGCTGTGGTTGAGAATGTAAGTTGCATGTGCAAGAAATGAGGTACAGAAAAAGTTGATGTTTCACATTGACTTAAGATCAGTACACCCTCTAAGGGTAACAGAGTGTGCCCAGCATCTTTGTCAAGCAGAATAGACAGTTGTGCTGTAGTAACAAACAACCCTCGAATCCTAGTGACTGTGCACACCAACACTGATTTCTTCCTCACTCTACGTGACCTTGCAAAGCAGCTGTGGCTATGTTGTCTGTATTTGGGATACTGCAGTTTCCAGGAAGAGAGAGCGGAGATACGTTGAACCACCACATCTCCTATGTGGCACAGCTCAGTCCTGCCCATAGTTTATTGTGCAACCTGAGCTGTGAGAGAGCTGTTTTAACTTTCTACAAGAAGGAGCACAGCAAAGTTCCAAGGCCAAGCCTAGTGTCAGTGACACTGGAAATTGCAATTGTCCCTTAGGGGTTACGTTTAAGGTATGACACAATCGACTGCACAACCAAGATTATTCAGATGAGGAAACTGGAATTCAGAGAGGGTAGGTAGTACCTGGGCAGAATGTGGAATTCAGCTCAAAGTCATGGTACGAGTTCTGAAGTTCATGCTACTATATGCAAGAACACTACTTAAGAAGTTAGCAACAGCACCCGGACATCCCCAAATGGAGGTGAGCCTGGCCAGTGAAGACCCAAAAGGCAGATTCCGCGTGTGTTCTGTATGCCACGCACACTCACATCTCCACCTCTGATCCTACCAAGCAGAGCATCTGAGGACTTTGACCATCTATGAGGATCTCTAGGCCTCCAGAAAGGCAAAGTCTGACAATAAGCATTCTCGTTTGAGTTCCATGAGCCTCGGTTTTTACAACAGTCAAAAGCAATTGGACGGACAGCTCCCTAAGTTCCTTCACATCTGCAATAATCAGTGTGAGCAAGATTCCCTTGGCCTCATACAACTGCTAGAGCATCACTCCTTTTACATAATGTTCTTTTGTTGTAAGATATCGACATAAAGGAAAAGTTTGTTTAATAGAGAAAAATAAGACATATACCTAGTTTGAGGTAAATAATCTCCTTATTTTTGCTACTTAAAACAAAGAGTCATATAAAAGAAAGCAATTTTACCCAGTAGTGTTTTGTTTTGTTTTGTTTTGTTTTAATAATATGACTAAGGAAGTCAAAAGCAGTGCTCAAGTCATTCTTGGCAAAATCCAGATTGTGGGAATTCTACCTTACAAGTGACCTGGTTTCTTCAACAAAGTACAGAGAAACAATATATACGTTAAAAACTGTCTTAAAAGGCATATAAACTAAGTGTCTTTCTTCCTGATTTGAGAAAACTCATTGGAAAAATCTTATGTGCTACTTAGGGGCATTGGGAAATTGCATATTTAAAATTGTAGAATAGTTATTGTTTCTAATTTTATAATATTGTATCTTTTAGAGACACATACTGCAATATTTACAGATGAAATTAAATGAATCTGGGAAACACATTTCAACAGAAAGCTATGGGGCTGAGGGAGGTGGATAGGCATATAGACAAAATATAGACAAAATGAGTATGTCCCCAAGTTAATAATAAATCATTAAAGCTGGTGTTAGTGAGAATATTAGCATTCTTCATACTCCCCTCTCTCCTTTTGTAGGTTTCAAATTTGCTATACTAAAATATTTATGGCAATATATGGTAGCAATCCCAGTCCAATATTTAAGACCACAATAGCAACTTTGTTGTATTTTTTTAAATCAATAAAGGTTCATTCATCTGTTAAATCTGATCATACTAATTACGTATTTCTAAGTTGAAACCAGAATACTGAAAAGTGAGTTCAGGCCCAAATCTTCTATGTTGTGACATTTAGATTATTGGAGACATAGACACTCATCAAAGCCACTCTATTTCTCAAACTGCAGCCAAATTAAACCAAAATTAACATTTTTTCTATCCAGTGTATGATTTGGGGGGATGGAGGGTTAACTACATTTCAATTTTTCCCCATTGACATTGAGAACCATTTGCCTGGTATTTGAAACACACAAAAGAAACATTTCTGTAGCTTAATACCTCAGCTGTTTCACTTTCTATTTGCAGTCACATAACACAAGGATTTGGATGTGAAGAGAGGTACCCTAATGCTTAATACCTTCATCAGTCATGTTGTGAGAAGACTCAAAAGCACAGGAACTCCACTTGTTTTCTTCCTAACTCCAAGAAACTCACTCAGAGAACATACACTGGCGGCTTCAGCTTGACTTTGGTTTGTGATGTCAACATGAGGTTCCTTCTAGTCAGAAGTACATCCTGCAAAGTCCATACAACAGTAGGTGAATTTCATTTTTAGTGCGGCACTCACATATCTGGGATATCAGCTTGCCAGCCCAAATCCAATAGGAGATCTCTGAATATATTTAATTTGAGTCCCTTGTGGCTGACACAGTAAAGATCCGGCGCTGGAGTGCTTAATATGGTCTTGAACAAGATGCTGTATTGTGCTCGGGGGCAGCTCAGTCAGATGCTGGAGAAATCCAGCACCCTGCAATGTTGAGTTGGTTGCTCAACCGGCTCTGGTAATACGAGAGGGGTGTATGTTTTGTGTAAGCACATGGTCTTTGTGTGTGTGGTATTTTATGATTGTCTGCTGCTTGTGGTGTTTGTGTGTAAGCCTAACCACAGGAGAGGTGCACACCAGGCATGGGAGAAGCCCTGGGATGAGGAATGTTTATTGCAGAATTTTGAGCCACGGAGCACAGTTGCACGCAGGTTACCATGGTGAAACAATGCCTAAGTCAGAAGCACTTGGTTTAGATTTCCTTGGTTTTGCTAGATCAGAGCTAAGATAGATTCAAATTGCTTTCTCAGAATCTCCTCAAATTTCATCCACTTTTCCTTTCTGTATTATTTTTCCATTTCCTTCTGGGACCTACCCACAACATTATTCCCTTATGATTTCGTAGAGAGAATAAATCATTTTAAACAAAATTAAGTAGCCTAATTCTCTTCCATATAACAAAGCACAGTTGTTAAGACTGGTCCTGAAGCCACTTTGCCTTGGCTTTTATCGCTGACTTGCTGTGTGACCTTGCACAGATAACTTCTCTAGGCCTTACTTTCCTTATCTGTAAAATGTAACAAAGGATAGAACTTACTGTGCAAAGTTATTATGAAGTTTCAGCTATAATTAATGAAAACCTCCAATTCTGTGACTGGTGCATAATAGAAGCTCAGAAACTTTCAGAGGGACAGAAAAGAGTGAAAAGAAGGAAAGTTCTTAGTTTGGTTCAACAAAGATACATCACAAAAGATGGGAGGATGAGGGTGAAAAGAGAAAGGGAAAGTGTAGATTTAAAAAGAGGATAAAATGCGGAGAGAGAAACCTATACTGCACCCTAGGTGAAAGATAGTGATTCAGGAAAGGCAGCAAGGAGGAACATGTTCATAAGGAAGCAAGCCCTCCATTCTGAGTCTTTTCAATTCAATTCTATCTTCAAATGTCTATGGTGGAGTAGATACTAAATGCAACTCTGGATTTGAATAAACATTGTAATTATCACAATCAGGAGATGAGATGCTACTTCCCTGCAGGAGATCCCAGTCCAGTGCAGAGGCAGGTAGGAAAGGCAGCCACTACATCGGTAAGCAGCAAGCACCTTCCCAAGGGGCAAGCATGGTGACCAGTGGAGCTCAAGAAATGGAGAGCAGGGCCAGAGAGATTCAGAGTAGGTTTTGCTGGTAGCTCTTGACTGGAGTCATGAAGAAAAACTAGGATTTTGTTTGTTGAAGTGGGATTGGAAGGCTGGTCCCAGCAAGTGCTAAACCAAGTAGACTTGCAGAAGGGTATTATTGAAAGTTCCAAAGACCTCCTATGGGAAGGAACCCAACATACAGATCAAGGAAGTGGTCAGAGAGAAGGCCAAACCATAAAGAGCTTTTCATTTGGATTTTATTATAAAAACAATAATAGCCTTTTGTTTTAAAAACAATGGTAGCCCATATGAAGCAAAGGGCCACAATCAAATTTGCTGGGGGTGGGGGCCACCAGGAGAAGGATAGGTGGATATGAAGAAGTCAGTCTAGATTTTTAGACATTCTAGACTTCTGGACTTCTGACTTGGTGATATGGAGAATTGTGAGGCTATTTGCTGAGAGAAAAACTACAAAAAGAAAAAAAGGAAAAAAAAAAGACTGATGAGAGCATATGGATAAGTTTGGTTTTGTTCTGCATTTGAAATATGTGTCCAACCTCCAGATACACTCATGCAATGTGCTGAACATCACTAGGTGATGATTACTGAGAATACATACATTTAAGTTTTTAGTATATAAAGATTGATTGACCCTGTTTTTCTTTGCGTGGCTATTTTTTCCCCAGTGTGTCTGATTTCTTCAACGACATTTAACTCATTCAATACCAAAGGCAACATGATATATTTCCCTCTTACCCCACTGTACCGTCAGCACAGTGTTAGTTATGTAAAATACGTATAATAAATAGCTGGGGAAACAAAGCTGAATTTTGGAAAATGGAAACTAATTATTGAGCAGGAGAATCTCTTCTTAGGTTGTTAGTCAACTGAAATGCTAAAATAATACATAAAATAAGGGAGACCAGTTCCTAATATATGCTCTTGAGTTTAAAAGGCCCTCAGTTTGAGTTCTAAGAGTTGGCTAGTGCAACCGAAAACAGTCTAAGACCTATATGCCTTTAAGATAAGAATTACTTCTAATTTTTGTTTTATTTTATCTTAATCCCAAGTTAAATTCCCTTTTTTAAACTTCCTTTTCTAATTATTTTCCCCCGATGGATGAAAGTGTATCACCTGACAGGTCTCAAATCCTTCAAAGTTCATTGCTTGCTAAACATCTCCCTTTGGACATCTTCCCTGGCTCTCAGACTCCTCATGTCCTGATCTGCACTCATTCTCCAACATAGAGCATCTCTGCCAGTGACATACCATCTTCCCAATTATCCAGGTTCAAAAACCCTGGGACATCTAGGTGTCTTAGTTGGTTAAGCATCCAACTCTTGATTTTGGCTCAGGTCATGATCTCTGCTCAGATCATGAGTTTGTGGTTTCATGAGTTCGAGCCCTGCATCGGGTTCTGTGCTGGCAGCACAAAGCCTGGCTAGTTCTCTCTCCCTCCCTCTCTCTCTGCCCCTCCCCCACTTGTGTTGTGTCTGTCTCTCTCTCAAAATAAATAAATAAATAAACTTAAGAAAAAAAAAAAAAACACAGAAATGTGAACAACCAGACTTCTATGTCCTTCCTGTCTCATGCCCCATCATTTGCCAAGTCCTGACATTTCTTCTTTCCTTTTAGCCCTTGATCACTACTTTTTCCCTTTTGTTTTCCTTTCCTTTCTTCTCTTCCCACCAACACACTTGCTTTGGCATTGTTCCATGTCTTGTCAGTCAATCTTTAATCCATTACAGATTTACTTGTAGGAGTGTCCACATTTCAATATTCAAAATTCACGAGTAAATTTTATCCCACAAAGGGAAACTCTTGAGAGGAAGAGTTATCAACACAAAATGGAAGATACAATTATTCATCATAGTTTCTTCAAACTCCAGTGTTGGGCACCATATGGGATGAGAAATCTAGCGGTCACCAAATGACATTATAACGTTGGACCCTGGGTGTCAGGCTATATTGAAACTCCAACTCTTTCAGCACTGGAAAATTGTCTGGATGGAGGGAAGACCGCTCAGCATGCTGGAAGTCAAGGAGAGGCTCTGTAACAATCTGCACTTGTTTTGTATTAGCAGGTATTTTTAGAGGATTAAAGGAGAAAACTGGCTGTAATGCATAGCACTCAACAGGAGATCTTCTTATAGACCACAGGGGAATCCCCTTTTATTTTTGTAAGTGGGGAAACAGTGAAATGAAGCACACACCTACTCACAAACAAAACAAAACAAAACAAAACAAAAAACACAAAAGTGTCTTCTGACCTTTTTCGTTTGGAGGGACCTGGTGCAGGAAAGGAGTCATAGGGAATCGCAAAAGCTTAGAGCTAAATGAGGCCGTAGAGATCATACCTTGCAAAGACCTCAAATTACAGACGAGGAAACAGACAAAGGAGTGTGCCATTTTCCCAAGGTCACAGCTAGTTAACTTTTCAGCAGGGACTAGAATTTGAGTCTCTTAAATCCCAGTCCAGCCTCTTAAATCCTAAGAAAAGGTGGGAAAGAAGTGCTATTTCCCAAGGAATCACTTACCTTCTTGCAAAAGGAGCCTTTGCCTACCTGAAAAAGACACAGTCTGTGTTACCATATGGTTTAAAATAGGAAGCAGTTATCCTGACAATTCTTCTGGAAAGTTCTTTCAGGCAACTTCAGTATCTTCCTGCTGGGTTTCCTGGCTGTCCTGAGAAACTTATCCCAGGGCCCATAGTTACTTCTACAGACTTCGCATACAAGAGACTAAACCAGCGGCTTCTGAATTATGATCCCTGAGCTATTTGGGGTTTGGCACACCTTGCCGTTTAGCAGAGAAGTAAATTTTCAATTTCTAGAAGAGTGAAGTTGGGAAGGAGGAGAAAAAGAAACTTTTTAACTGAAAAGTGAAACACAAACTGTGGATTCTACTATGAAAAGCAGACAGTAATTTCATTGTGTACACACATATACAAATACAGAGAGAGAGAGAGAGAGAGAGAGAGAGAGAGAGAGAGGACTAGAAAGACCATAAATGATCATAACAAGTAAATTTAAAAAAGCCAGCATCATGCCTGTGTGCACTAGCTGGAGGAATGGATACACCACTTGCTAAAATTCTCAGAGCCTCGACAGAAGGCCACTGGGATGAAAGAAAACCTCATCTGTATACAGAAAACTGCAGTGTCTTTTCTGAAATGACTATGAAATAATTTTTATCAAAGATCCTGTGGCCTTTGCCCCCACTCCTTGCAGCAGAATAAGAAAAGGCATAATAGCAGTGACTGGGGAGAAACCTTATATGTCCCTGGCAGTGTGTTGGAACATACCAGAGAAAATTAACAGCTTCAAGTCAGATAGGTTCCTGGATCATAGAAACCTCCTGTTGAGCATTCATCATTTAAGCTCCATTGTTTTGTTTTGTTTTGTTTTTTTATCAACTGGCCAAATTTCTAATCAGATACACACGCACACTACTAACAATCATACATGCATATGTACCCCATGTACACACACACACACACACACACACACACAGCCCTAAAGTCGACACATGGCTACAATTTTCTTATTGTCCCAAATTGAATTTGAATATACAGTAAGCCAGCTGGATGATGATAGTTTTACAAGGTCTGGAGATAATTTATCAATTGAACTTCAAAGCTCTCTCAGCCTTTCTGCACTGGTCATTATTAAGTAGGAAAATATGTAATCATTTGGGAAGAAAAATATTAGATTTAAACTAAGGTCAACTAATCTTGAATCGAGGTAAGTTTCCAATGTATCACCCACCCCCATCTTGTTTTCCTAACCTACCATTCCCTCACACACGGCCATCACCTCCCTAAAGACTTCAGATCTGGGCTGGAGAAGTCTATGGAGACAAAGGAGAAATTAATGACATTTAACAAGATATCCCTCTTCTTAGTTGCACATGGTAGAAAAGACTTGATAGCTCGAAAATCTTTGCTGACAATCCTCAGGCAAAACGCATCTAAAATTTAGAAATGTGCATGGAAGAATATGAATATTTAGCTAACACTCAAAAGCCTTCGAGGCAACTGAATTCTTCTGGAGCACTGGATATAGACAGGCAGTGTGTGAAGCCACTTGCCAGCACGTGAGCATTTAATCTTCAGAACAGTCTGGGAAACAGGAACTCTTTCAACCCCCATTTTACGTATGAAAACAATGGTCTTAGGCTGGTTAATGAATTTGAGTTAACAGCCAGTAAAGTCGTCACACTGGTACAGGTCAGTTTGACCCACACGTTCATCCTCTTACTAGCATGCTATGACTGAGAAACCACGGGAACCCTAGAGCTAGTCTTTTCAAAGTAAAAACAAAC
Organism: Acinonyx jubatus; assembly: GCF_027475565.1. Taxonomy (NCBI): domain Eukaryota; kingdom Metazoa; phylum Chordata; class Mammalia; order Carnivora; family Felidae; genus Acinonyx; species Acinonyx jubatus. The sequence continues at coordinate 127,250,897 of NC_069386.1, read as the reverse complement.
ACTGGGTTTGACAGATGATCCATTTCTAGCTCAAAACTACAGTGCAAACAGAAAAGAAGACGGATATATGATGGGTTAAGTAACAGTTCAAAACTGCTCTTGGTGTTATGAACAATTTATAGTTCAGTTGACTTCCAGTTGTCAAATACTTATTTAACACCTGTACTTCCAAAGAACTCTTTTTGTTTATCAGAAACACAAGAGATTTTTTTTGAAGGTAGGACAATAGCTGCTTCCTAGTGTCACTATTAATTTAGTAGTAAATGTAAGACAGGCACCAAAATAATTTCAGGGCAAGCCAGATGAACATCATATTCTAATGGGAGCATTAAAAATATTCCCAAGAGAGATGATCTTTTAACTGAGAACTGAAAAATGGATAGATTTTGAGGCTGATGGAAACAAAATTTTCTCAGTAGGAGAAACGCTAACAGCAAAGGTCTGAGGCATAAAATCTTGGGCCCAATTCAAAGGTCATCTGGTATATCACTGACTAGTTGATAGAGTTGAATCGTGTGGAAGAGTGATAGAATACAATATATACAGAGGGAAATAGTAAGATTGAATCCATGTTGTAGAGAAAATTACATTTGCTTGGATCTTGTTTTGCTTTGGCTTTTTGTGTTTTTCCAAGTTGGTTGTTTATAATAGTATTGTGTAGGAGTATCATAAACCTCCTTGCCAATGATCGCTAAAACTAGAAATCTCCACCAAAATATTCTACTGATTAATTTAACTTGGACATCTTTAGTGACTCCCAGCATTACTCAAGACTTAAAAACCCTAAAGGAACATCAATATTAAAACTTTGTTTTAGCATTCTTTGCAAATCAATATCCAGTGCCTGAGACTATTTCTTTTTTAAACACTCATTATTGCATAATTATCTGATGATACTCCCACAACCTATCGAGAAAAAAATCAACGCAATGACTCATTGGGATACTTACTGCAAATGTCTCACCCAAACAACCCAAAAGAGTTTATTTTCTGTTTCTCTTTGGCTGTGCATATGCAAGCACATAACACTAAATTATCTGCATGCAGTATGCCAAGGGGGCCAAACCTACTAAAGTCTTAAAATCTTGCAAATTTCATTCATGCTTTGTTGTTGTTGTTGCTTTAATCAGTGTGCTTGGAATAGGGAAATGAAAAGACAGAAATGGAGTTTGGCCTTGGATTCACCACTAAATTATCATCTTTATTTCCACAAGTGTTACATGTTTAAAGTCCTTACAGGGGCGCCTGAGTGGCTCAGTCAGTTAAGCGTCCAATTTCGGCTCAGGTCATGATCTCACCGTTTGTGAGTTCGAGCCCCACGTCAGGGTCTGTGCTGACAGCTCGGAGCCTGGAGCCTGCTTCAGATTCTGTGTCTCCTTCTCTTTCTCTGCCCCTCTCCAACTTGTGCTCTGTCTATGCCTCTCAAAAAATAAATAAATGTAAAAAAAATTTTTAAAATAAAGTCCTTTACAATTCCTGGTTGCCTGTTCCCACGTGGCATACCACTTAAATTTAACCACCAAGAAAGTCAAGGTATTGAAATATCAAGTTGTCTCCAGTGTTAAAGGCAGCAGATTCTAGGATACAACAAGCTAGTTGGAAGTAAATAAGGTTGAAAAGATTTCATTAAAAGCTGTAGTTGTCTAGAGAGGGAAATTGAAAGCCCCCAGAAAGTGCAATAGTTAATGGCCCAAGGGTAAAATAAAACAGATCCCACAAACTAGTGATTTGCACCTAAAAACAAATTTCTGGTTTGTAAATCGGGCAATGAACTACAATGCAAATGCATGATCTAGATTTCAGTTTGTGTCTTGATTTAGCATGTGACTAAACCCTTGGTGTGAGTAGAATCAAAACAAAGAACTTCTGATTGATGAACATGAAGAGATAGATATTTTTCTCTGATATTTCAGATACATTCATGGGAAATTGCTTTTCTTTTAAATGACACCGCTGATATTTGCATTAAAATTTTTATAGGAATTTTCTTCATATCAGGCTTACTTAAAAATATCTTTGTGATAGGTGATACTGCTGAGTTAAATTCTTAAGAGTGGGGGCTTCAATTTAATGTTCAGTTTAAATTTGACTGTCATCTGACCCAACCCCCCAACAGGGCATTCAGTAATCTTTAAACTCCTTTCTACATATAGACCTTCTGTTTTCCTTCTAAAACAGATTTTACACTTTGCTCATTGCCAATTATGACTGTCCAAATATCATTCTCCTACCCAGAAAGATAAATGTTTTATTTCTCTTATATCAAATCTAAATTCCAAATTCCTTGAGGGAATTTGAAAGCCTGTCTTACACTCATCCTTTCTTACCTAAGCAAGCTTGCTATATCCAAAAAAAAACATTCCCGCTTCTTCCTTACCATCTCATGCCTCTTCCTCGTACGGATATGCCCACATCTAACACTTCACCTTTGCATATTTTCCCTTCCTCTCCATGAAATCTATGTGTTTTGCTTCTCTAAATTCAACAAATCCTTCAAGGTTCAGCTTCAATTCTCTGTTTCCCAGCCCATCATGGACAGCGACTTTGGTGATAAAAAATTGCATTTACAGGCAGTATGATACAATTTAGCATATCTGAAAGTATCATATCTTATGTTTCTCTTGTTTTGTGAAAAGTAGTTATCATAGTGCTGTGGGCCCAGTAGAAGTCCTTTATAAATATTGATCGATTGATTGATTGATGCTTCCAAATATAATTTCCCTCTAGCATTTCTGTAAAGATGAGTAAATTTTAAGAAGTCACTATGTATTCCACCCTTGTGTGACTGTGAATAAGTCACCTGGCATTTGCATTGTTGTTTCAAAGCCTTGCTATGCTATTAACTGTCATTACACATCAAAAAAAGTCACAGTTTCAGATTAAAAGTGACCCCCCATTGCAAACTACAGCATAATTAGATGTATTATGGACTACAGTGATCACATGTATCAAGATCCTTCTACTGTGGTCTCTTAAAAACTGGAACACAAGCCAAATAGAGTCAATTATTGTAAATAAAACATAATTCTGGTGACACAAGCTTTCTGAAGCATCGTTGATGCACATTCACTGATGTTCTCTGGAGCTGAGGAATGAATGATAAAATATTACCATTCCCAAGGGTTGCATTTTATTGGATGTCTGGGTAAACTACTGCTATACCTCTGTATTTCGGAGCAAGTCCCTCACAGACTGGATACTTCCATTATATGATAGGTTTGCTCCTAAAGAGTTGTGTGTGTATGTGTGTTTGGTACATGTTCTTGAAAATTAAACTCTTTCCCGCATTGAATGAAAGTAGATTTACATTTCACATTTTTAATTCTTTTTTTTTTTCCTCAAGAAACATTACTTCCAAATTGTAAATTTTTCTGCCTGGCCTTCAACATTTTTTAAAGCTTATTCCATAACCAAATGACTGAATGCATTCCAAAGCCTATATATTTTAAAAGTCTGGTGGTAAATATTTCACAATAGTTATTTTACTGATTTATATGCTTTGTCACTTGATCTATATTTTCCTCAAGTTCTCATGTACTGACAAACACTTTGGCCAAGTTTTTTTTGTTGTTTGTTTTTGTTTTTGTTTTGTTCCTGAACACTGTTTTCATCACCTCTTTCCTTCTCTCAATCATGCCTTCTTGTTTGTCTAAAGCGTTTGGAGAGTCAAAGAGAACAGTAAACTTGCTGGAACTCCTCAAATATTTATAAGGTTTAGATCCCTTATTATAACTAACAGAAAGGAAAAGAGGAACATTTGTGTTCCTTACCATTGTTTTGCTTTACAGCCTTTTTAATTTTGAATAAAAATTATTGTTTTAGTAGCAGAAACCCATGGAGATTGACAAAGAAGGAATTTATGCATAGTACCCAGATATGAAATTCCCCGGTGCACATGTCTATCAGTATGAACTTGTCGGATCAGGTGAAACACTGATAATATGGCAGTTATCAGCATGTAGCCATTTTTGTCATTATGATTGAAGGAAAGACCTGAGCATTTGCCAAAAATAATTTTCTGCAATGTCTCCTCAGCACATGTTTTTCTGAATATCAAAATAAACCAAAACATTTTCCATACTTGTACAGTATAACTGCAGGAACAAAAGCTTAAAGCTGATTTAGGGCTAAACAAGAAGTGCCTGTGTAAATCCTTTTGGGGCAGAATGATAAAGACCCAGAAAGAGAAAACTTGCCCTGGCTCTCTGGAATCAGAGATATAAGGATGCTACAAACTTGAGCTTCACATGGTCATTTCTGTAACCAAACATAAAAGAAATCAGATAAAAGAAGAAGAAGAAAAACAAGGGGTGGGGGGTGCAGGGAGAAAAGAAAGAGACCAGTAGATCAAACTCGATGACCTTATTTGAACATTTAGATTGAGACATGCCTAAAATCACCTGTACCTCTGTGGACTTCTCAACTTTATGAGCCAATAAATTCACTTCTATTGTTTAAACTTATGTGAACTGACTTTCCATTACATACAATTCTCATTTTCTCCTCAAATAAACCAAAGTGATCATATGCCCATGAGCTGGACATGGCTTATTGCTGTCTTCTGGTCAACTAGCCCTCTTTTGGATGTTGATGCACATGCAATATTGGCATGATGATGAAATTAGAAAGACTTTCAACAGAATGGCTCCAAAGAACTGGTCCTGCCATATTTTTTCTCTGGTTAAGTGTGCACTTTCTGCCTAGGACGTAAAAGAGCAACCCTTTCCTCTGTGTTAGTTATGGATTCCACTGAGAAGCCACAACAGTATAACTAAACATCTGACTCAATGCTTTCCCTGAGTCACATTACCAAGCAGTACAAAATATCTTTCATGCAGCCTCAATCTTTACCTCAGGGCACCCTTTGGGTGACTTCCCTTTGCACCCCCCCCCCCCCCAATAAGGCATATTCTTGAAGGGACTTGTTCTCAGTTGACTGTCAATCCAAATCACTCTAGATGTTGAAGAATCTCTCTTTCATAATGATAGTCAGGTACCATGGCAAGCAGGGAAAGCAAGAATCTGGACAGGTGGAGACCACTGAGAATCCTTTAAATTGCATCCTGTGGTGAGCCTGCTATTCTGACCTCAGGAAAAATGGGTTTTTCCCATTTTGTATTGTAAGCAACTTCTTAGCACCTAAGGCTAATGTTTTGTTCTAACCATCAGGCTCAAAAATCCGTTGAAGTGTTTTACTTTTTGAAAAAGAAAAAAAAAGGCATCTGATTTTTGGCCTTGCTTGGGTTTTTATAGATGGTATTGATTTGTGTTCCTTAACTACAGGTAGACTTTAAAGTCTCACTTCATTTGGTTAACAACAGGGAATATTTCTCTTCTGCAGGTTTCCCTTTCATTTTGATAAATGGTGTTTCTTTTAACTCTAAGAAAGTATTTCAGTCCAAGGAATGAAAGACTAGATAACTGAATGTTTACACTGTCTAATCCTAAAATCTCTTACAAAACTCATTTACATGTGCACATGCGTGCATGCGCATGCACACACACACACACACACACACACACTCACATGTTCCCCAAATCCTAAATAAAATACAAGGAATAAAAACCTACCAAGGAAATGGAAAAGACCCTCTCATGGCTTAAACAGTTTTGAGAATATGCCTGTTAAATAAATTTTGCACGTGATCTCAACCGTGAGCCAAGTAAGTACATATGGTGAAACTTTAGCAAATACTTACTGGGAGAGTAACCCACAAAGGAATTAAAGATCCTAGCCACATATTTAATTTTTTCACCCAAACTGTTAAAAGTTATGTCATTTTTCACTGGAGAATGTAGGTTGGCTAATGGATTTAACACTACCATTTGGTCTAATTTCCTGGTGTCTGCTCCAATCATTGCATAAGCCTCTTTAGAGAGAGGAAAAAAAAATCTTAGAGCTTTATCTTTTGTGTTCTCACACAGGCACTCTGTTATTTTTTACTCACGGAAAGCTGAGGTTGATTGAAAAGGAAACGATACAGGATAGAGATGAGTTTTAATGTGTTATACCTATCCCCAAAACCAAAATGACTAAGATAAAAACATTTTCCAACATAAACCATACTTTGTAGGTCAGGATGGAAAATCTGGAAGAAAGAAAAAGTGCTTTAGTCTATTTATATAGAGCATGCTTTCTGGTTTTAATAATTTTCATTTTTCCTATCTGAATGTAGTTTCATCTTCTCAATTTTATGTTGTTATTCCTAACAAAACCTCTATGTCGATAATCATTCTAGCAATGACAATTAGCCTCTACATGGTTGGGGCCGTCCCTTTTAATTTGCCGTTCCCAGATGAGACAACCCCATATTTGAAGTAGACTTGTTTGTCTATCAAAGATTTTTAAATAAGAATCTGGGTGGCTCAGTAGGTTAGGCATCTGACTCTTGATTTCAGCCCAGGTCATGATCCTTCAGTTTGAGCCCCACATCAGACTCTCTGCCGACAGCACCAAACCTGCTTGGGATCCTTTCTCCCTCTCTCTTTGCCCCTTCCCCTGCTCTTTCTCAAAAATAAATAATAAAACATTTTTAAAAATATAAGGCTTTGAAGATCCTCTTTAGAAGTTTTGGGATCCCGCTTTTTTGCAGGCTGTATAAAAACCTAGCAGTTTGATTAAAATATTTCATAGAATTCATTTCTAATCCAGTCATTGAAGATAAATGAAAGTTTAGAAAAGACAAATGAAAGTTTAGAAACAGAACCTGAGTTCCAATCACAGCCGTGCTATTTAAGAGCTACGTGACCTTAGACTATTTCCATAACTTTTCTTTTTTTTTTTTAATGTTTATTTATTTTTGACAGAGAGACAGAGTGCGAGTGGGGGAGGGGAAGAGAGAGAGGAAGACACAGAATCTGAAGCAGGTTCGAGGCTCCGAGGAGTGAGGACAGAGCCCTATGTGGGGCTCAAACCCACAAACCCCGAGATCATGACCCGAGCTGAAGGCAGATTCTTAACTGACTGAGCCACCCAGGCGCCCCCATAACTTCTTTAACTTTACTTTCTTCTCTAAAATAGAGATAGAAATTGCTTCCACTGCAGATTGATATGAAATATATGTAACATAATGCACAGTTTCACTAGAATGTTTAATAAATAATGAGTGCTTAAAATAAATGATTCAATTATTGTTACTATTAATGGACTATTAAAATTGTCATTCAGTGCTAGTCCTTTCATTTCATTGAGGCTTGAAATGTAGAAAAATACTTGGGTTTGGCCATGTTAGACCTGTTCTTCATAAACTCTAAATGCATCTTCATATAACTTTCATAAAAATAGGCAAATCCTCTGTTTTAGAGTTCCATTTCTTTTATTATTATGTTGTTTGCATCAAAACACATACCATCCTAAGCGCGGTGCTTAGCCACAAATTCATGTTTATATTTCTTACTTATAAATATTTAGAAGAGAAATGCTAGACTTTATACATTTCGCAGTGAAGCCAGTTCTACCAAAGCCTAAAAAAGTAAATATGACGTCATTGTTTGTACATTTGCTTATTTTCAACATTTATTATTTATTCTCTACTATGTTCCAAAAGAACTTGCTAGATAGACGAATAATCATGCGTAAAATGGGAATAAGATTATCGTATCACAATCTTAGGGTAGTGATTACTGAAAAATACTCCTTTATTTTGTTTGGTGTTTCCTAGAAGTAGAGGGTAAGAGGAATCAAGAGAGACTATGAAGCTACAACAAAAGCTGGGTTTGGAAACATGCATGGCATCGATAAAAATGTACTAGCTGCTCAAAACTGCTAGATACTTCAGTCAATTTTCATAGCAACTTTTTGAAATATGTGTTACTGTACCCATTCCAGAAATAGACAATGGGTGGTCATAGCAACACAGAGACTAACCAACAAAGGTGCACACTCCAAACTGCCTAAATTCACTTCTTCATATTTCCAGTTGAGTTCTAAAATAACTCCAGGAGAATTACATAGACCCTGGATTCTTTTGTACAAGTGCAAATCACAGATAGGAAGAAATAAGTAGTCCTTGTGTTGTTCATAACTTTTTTAATAAATATTTTTGACTCACTGTAGTCCATTTCCAGAGAAGTAAAGGTGATCTAAAGTATTTGCAAATTCATATTTGCAAATCCCACTCACAAAAATGTATTTGTAACCTCAAATCTATATTTACAGTGCTTTCATGATTATTCATGGACATATGCAGAGCGGTGAAAAACTGACTCACATTTGCCTGATGTGCATGTGCCCATACGAGGTCAAGTAAGGCGATGCCCTGACTTCTTGTTTCAGCTTTCATACTGTAAACACGTGTCCTTTTCATGGTCTATTTAGAGCTACGTTTCCCTATTTTTTAAAAGTTTTGGGCTTTTGTTGGAGATTTTGCTATTTAAAATGGCCTCCAAGTATGGTGCTGATTGCTGTCTACTGTTCCTCAGAGCAAGACAGCTGTGATGTGCCTTACAGAGAAAATATATGTTTTAGAGAAACTTCCTTCAGACAGGAGCTATAGTGCTGTTGGCCATGATTTCAGTGTTAATGCATTAACAACATATATTAAAGAAGGTGTCTATAAAGATAAACACATGTAAGACAAGATTATGCATTAACTAATTTATGAAAATATCCTGACCAAAGGCTTACAGATATCTATTTGCAGTGGGTCCATATTTGTTAGTTTCATATCCACAGCAACTATATAGAACCTAAGTACTGTGAATAACAGGAATCAATTATGTATCATTTAAAGAAGTTATGGTCCAGACAAGATATTTAAACAACATTCTCCTCTTCCTCACACATTTACATCAAGATGTGTAGCAGGGTTGATATTTCGAATCTTATTAAATTCCTTACCTTTTAGTTTGCCTTTAATGTTTTTGTTCTGTTTTGTTTTGTTTCAAAGTAATTTCTACACTCTACATAGAGTTGGGACTCATGACCCTGAGATCGAGAGTCACATGCTGTACCACCTGAACCAGCCAGGTGACCCCCTTACCCTCTTCTTTGGGTAACAAACCGGCTCTGGGGTTGATCCAACATGTTCTCCCCAATACACTCACTCATACAAAGAATTCTATCCCCAAGTGTTGGATTACCAATCCACTCTCAACTCACCTTGCAATGATCTGTGGGATGTGATGCCTCAGTCCTGTCTTAGCCTCACAAGTCCTATCTTCTCCACCCCAGCACGCCCCCTTAGTGGAATCAGTTACTCTTCGAGCTTTGATATCTTTAACAAGTCAGTCTGTATGTGTAGCTTTTGTGGTTCCTGTGCTTCCCTGGAAAATGATGGAAGGCAGAGCACCTGGATGACTCAATCAGTTAACTTTCTGACTCTTGACACTCTTTGGGCTCAGGTCATGGTCTCACAGTTCATGGGATTGAGCTCTGACAGCACAGAGCCTGCTTGGGTTTCTCTCTCTCCCTCTCTCTCTCTCTCTGCCCCTCCCCCAATAAATTAATTAATTAATTAAAAAAAATTTTGGAAGGGAGATACTTTGAAGGAGCAGGCAAAGGGGTCGGAGGAAGGATGTGAACTCTACATAAGAAAACCAAAGCATCTGGAAAAGGGGAAAGCTTATTACTCAGTGAACAGACAAGCTGATTCCAGGTCTGCTCACTCTCCTCTCTCTGCCTCTCTTTCTCTCTCTCTCTCTCTTCAGAGGAAGAGCAAAGCAGAAGATGACTCACTCATTGCATCTGCTTGGGAAGAGACACAACACCGCAACTCCACCTCATCTCTAGGCCTCATGTCTTTCCTGTGTCTCCTCCTAACCCCAACAGATGTCTCACACTTTTAACTGAAGGGGACCCACTATGCCAGTGAGAGCTTCTATGTTTGCATCTGCCCTTTGGGAGGCACCTTAATACAAACTGTAGCATTGTGCCATTCAAGCTGGATAGATGTGTTTGACATATATGGAATCTGACACTTCTCACTCTCTCCACTGCTATGTCCTTGGTTCAAGCGACTCTTTAAATACCACAGCCTGGCCTCAAGTAGAAATTCTTCTCTACAGAGCTTCGGAAGAATCCTTTCAAAATCTACAAGAATCTCTCTTGCACTCAAAATTCTCATGAAGACTTAAGTTCCAAATCCCTCACCAACTAAGGCTTGGATGTCCTTGCCCCTCTCCTCTAACATCATCTCCTATCTTATTCTTCCTCACTATAGCCACACCTATCTCCAGCTGGTTCTTGAATAATCTGGACATTGCCATTTCTTCCTTCCCCAGATATCTACAGAACTCGTGTTCTTTGTTCAGATCTCCATTCAAACATGACCTCCTTAGAGACACCTCACGTAACAAGCCACCTTAAAATTTTCCCTCTCCCATCAGTGTTGCCTTTACTTCTTCATCATCAGCCAACACCCACTGAAATATGAAGTCCATGAAAACAGATTTTTTTTGTTTTGCTCTTTGCCATGTATCCAGAGTTGAAAATCGTGCAGGACGTTCAATGAATATTTTGGAATAAATAAGTTTGCAAGACTAAAATATGTTGATTTGATTAAAATGATTCCATAACAAAGGAACGCTGAGAACCAGCTTCTCTAGTTTATATTTTATTTCCAGCTCAAGTGACTCACATGCAATAGTACACTAGACACCAATTTATTGATTTTAGCATAACTGTAACTGCATGTGAGGTGGGGACGGTGTTATTGCTCACATGTTCTTGATTAAAGAAAACATTAAAGTTCAAGAAAAAAAAATCCAGACCTCACTTTCTAAACAATTTACATTTCCTCTCTTTATATTTATCTTTCTATCATTCTAATCTGGAGGCAGAGCATGTCTGATGGTTAATTTTATGTCAGCTTGGCTAGGCTATGGTGCCCAGTTGTTTCCTTGGCTAGGCTATGCCGCCAGTCTGAATGTTGTCATGAAGATGTTTTTTTATATATGATTAATTAAATCAGTCAGCTTTGGGTAAAGAAGACTCCCCTTCACAATGTTGGGGCCTCACCCAATCAACTGAAGGTCTTATGAGCAAAGACTGATGTTTCCTAAATGAGAAACAATGCCCAATGTGGCCTTAAGACAGCAACGTAGAAACCCTGCCTGAGTTCTCAGTCAGTTCACTTCGAACTCAAGACTCAGCTTCAGCTCTTACATGAATTTCCATCCTGCCAGGTTTCTCCTTAGATTTCAGGTTTGCCAGCCCCAACCACTGTGGAAGCCAATTCCTTAAAAGGAATCTCTCTCAGCATACATATATCCTGTTGTTTATGTTTCTCTGGAGAGTCCTGATAAACAGAGAATGTGAGGATTAAGTTGATCAGTAATATTAAACACACGACTTCTTAAAAGGCCACCTCAGGGCTGTGGGCACCACAGACAACAGCTAGTCTCCTGGAAGCAATGCCCACAGAAGGCAGCCATATGCAATCCACAGAATGCTGAGTCACAAATGCATGACACTAGAAGGCCAGAGTACTGTTGGACCCTTGTAAATTCCTTCACTGATATGATGTGGGAAAGAAATCATAGCTATTTTAGAAAGGTAGCTATCCACATACATCAGTTTTCAAAATTCAGAGATCCATACCTGAGCCAATTTAGTATTCAGTGATCCTTGCTGCCACTGAGGTCTTAGTGAGGAACTCAGAATTTAGCAAAACCTAAGAGCTGTTTCCAAAATATTTCTTGGGTCTTTACAATTTTGTGGCCACCCCGGTTTCTTGGGCTTCCTATCATCATTGTCTCTTTGGCCCTATAAAGTTCCAGAACAGAATACAAGATTCAAGTAATAAGCACACCTTATCACTGGGCAGTCATCACAAGCCTTGTGTTTATATAACTAAATATGAGTGTTTTGAAGATGTCGTTGTGGCAGTCTCTCCTTAGAATATGTGGGAAAACAGCAAGTCTGACTCATTTTAATCTGTAAGGACTAAGATAGTAAAAGCCACAAATATAACTCTTGTGTTTCCTCCCAAGATAAGATCTTGTATTAAAAACAAAACAAGACAAAACAAATCAAAAACAAAAACAAAAACAAAAACTTCTTTTAGTAGCCCAAATTGCCACATTTAGCATATTTTAGGATAAATAAGCTAATGATAAGTAAACCCAACAAGAAACATGGGAGAAACAAAATGGTTAATAGCATGCTCAGCTTCTAAAGGGAGAGACAGGAGGTAAAGCAGCCTAAAACAGGAAGCCATCAGAAATACTGATTCTTTCTTGACTTGAGACCCAAAATACAGATGAGGGATTGATTAAATGTGCTTCTTTGCCTGCTCCACCCTATATACAGGCCCTCAGTGTTTGCTTGTGCATGTGTGTGGGTGCCTGTGTGTGTGTGTGTGTGTGTGTGTGCCCCTGTGTGTTTGTGTTTGTCCCACGAGTTTTCACCTGGACAAGCTTATGTGAGTGGGTTTCAAAAGACTGGGGCACACTATTTTCTGAAGCCCATTTCCCTTAGGTAAATCAGAAGCCTTCTGGAACCATTTCTCCTCTCCCTCCAAGCCACACCCATAGCTGCCTTGCAGTATTGACTAGATCCCTGTTGTGAAGCCACATGACATAGTATAAGGAGCTTAGAATCAGTGTAGATCAGCTAGGTATCCTTAGGTAAATTTTTCAACATCTCTAAAGCAAACATTCATCTTCTGCGGAATAGAGAAATGGCAATACTTACCTTCTTTGATTGTTCATAAGACTAAATAAATCAATACATTCCAGGCATAGGGTAAGAGATCAATTTGCATTAATTATGCGTAGTAAGGTCCTGGTATTACTGACCCGGAGGAGAATGGTGACATAAGACAGTCTGATGTGTGCTTGAATGGTCAGAAATGTCCTCATGGCAGACACCTTTCCTTGAAAGTGGTATAGAGTTTGGAGGGTTAGATGAGAAATGTGAGGGATCGTGAGGTGAAGTAAGTCATATACTCAAAGACAAAATGGAAATGACCAGAGTGTGTTCCAGCATCTACCCATACTGATGGAGCTGAGTACACCAGGGAGGTGTGGATAAACCAATATGGCGGTTAATATCAGATATCACCAATTCTTTTTCTAACATAAAATCACAAAATTTTTCCTTAGTGGTATTGAAAATTTACAACTCAGTCCACTTGTTCATTTCATGTTTTGATGATACTTTTCAAAGTATTCAAAATAGTAGTTTGAAAGTTTCAAAAAGTAAACCTGTTTTCTTATCCATTTATTGATTGTTTTCAGTTAGAAGAGAAAAGGAAGAGGAAAAAAAAAAAATCCTGCATCCTGCATACCACTTCCACTTTATTAAAGAGAAAAAAAGAAATCCAATGATACTGTGTGAAGTAATCATGAGATTTTTTTAAAGATGAGATTACTTTGACCAAGTGTTGGTTTGGATTTAAAATTACTTTAACAGCTTAGCCAAATGCATCTTAGACTTTAATTAATGTGAAATGTTGAAAAAAAAATATTTGGGATCAAATTATGTCTTGATATGTCTTTAGTCTAGTATTTACAAAATCTGAAAATAAAGAGGTTTCTAGGATTTATTCATAAGTGAATAGCGTCACGGTCAAAATATTCCTGGCTCATCAAGCATAAGCAACACTTGCTCATAAAAAAATGTGGACAGGCAGCAGGTGTCAAAGGAAAATTTCATCAGACACTAGCATGACCTACATGCCTCCCCTGATCCTTTCTACACCCACAAAATATATTGGAAAAATTAATCTTGTACCAGATTGCAGGACCCAATGATGACCTTCGCCAAGTTTCATAACTTCTCAAAACACAAACAGTGCCACCATCATGTAAAGAATGTCTTGGGTCAGAGTGCCATCTCACTCTCTGAATCGTACAGGAGAAGGAATTGCTGCTTTGTTAAATATGCTCCCTAGATAAACACACCCTCTACAGAAATATGCTTTATTTGATTATTTTCTTGAAGTGTTAGGTATTTTGTTGTGTTTAATCACAAAGATAATATTCACCCTGGGACGGTGGTTGGTAAAGTAATACAGGAAACCACTCTCTCTAATTAGCTGCTCCAGCATTTAAAACAATTTTAATAGTGTTATCAAAATGTATCTGACATTAATTACTACTTTGCCAGGATGGGGTCAAAGGGTCAGACTCTGTTACAAATTTTTGAGGCAACAGATAATAGAGCTAATGTGTCAGTAGTTAACCGATCGAAAGGCTGCATTAGCAAGGTCTAAACTAGGTAAGCTGAGTGCACGGAAACCATGCAAACATATTCCGTAACACAATACTGTGAATACTTTTAATCTTAGGGTAAAGAGATGCTAAGGCAGATTTGAATTAATTTGATTGCTAGAGCATTTCAGCACTGATACAAATCTGACAGTAAATAGGTGATAAAAACTGAGTTTGCAGATTTTTGTGATCCACATCAGAGCAGAGTGTCTGTTTTCTCAATGCAGAATTAACCCAAACGCACTAAATACTAATCTGGCCAAACATTTTACAGCTAAACTTCAGCCAGTGCCCCTGTCATATCACTAAATGCAAAGAATTGTAAGAATTCTAACACAACTAAGAGCTTCAGTATTCGAGAAGCCCCTTCATTTAGATTACAGGTGAAGACATTTCTATATGGGGCAACATGACTTTTCCCATCTCGTTCTTCTCTCATTTGGACAGTCCTGAAAATACCGCTGACATAATTTACAAATGCTTTCTATATTCCTTATGATTGGACTAGAGTGGCAAAAACTGGAACACAGGAAAGGGATTATCCTTCAGACTTCTAGAAAGGAGAATCTGAGGAAATCATCCTATCAACCAACCTTGAAACAAAAGAAGTATCCCCAAGGTCAGGGCACTACCTTGAAGAGAAATTTCACACTAAGCACCGAAATAGCCATTTAGGAAGGGAAATAGCCATTTGAAGGATGGTCTGAAACTTAACTCGAATATCCTTGAACCATTGATAGATAAATGATGATGGAAATTGCTATTTTTAAGGATCAAAAAATTTCTCTATGTCTTTAGGGGAAGGTTTAGATGCCTTAGGCTAGATTTATTCTTAATTGGATTATTTTTGCCGATTCAAAATGTCTTTTTTAAAAGTAACCAGTACTAGGAGGAAGATTCTGAGTTAGTTAAGGCTGCCAGAGAAAATACAGATGCCTGGTTAAATTGAAATTTCAGGCACAGAACAAATAACTTCAATGCAAGTATAAAGTATATATAGCACTTTTGTTATGAAGTCTGACAGCCCTAATTATAGTGAATTAATTTTGTAAGCATAAAAATGTAAAATATCTTCATGAAGAGTTATGCTCTATCTCTGCAAATTATAATTATGTTGACTAGGAAATGGATTGATAATTGAGAGCATGAGGTAAACAGTTTTGTTCTTTTTCCTTCCTCTTGCTCCGTTTCAAAGAGAATCGTGAAGGCACAAATAGATTCAGGGTAGTAAAGGCAAGATCAAAGGCACCCCCACTGATGGAAGATGGCCCCTGCAACGTGTGGGCTGGAAGTCCAGGACATAACAGATGGTTAGTTGGAGTTATTTTGGGAATGTCATCACCTATAGACATAAGATCTGGGACAAGTGACAAACAGGAAGAATTTGTAAACACATAAACGTTGTTCAGAATCACCCAGAAATCCTTGGGGTGTGGAAGCTTACAAAAGACTGAAAACCTACTAGTCAAGCAAGATGGGGCTTAGACTACTGTCTAAAGGGTCATTTTATATTTTTTTTTTTATTTTTTTAACGTTTATTTATTTTTGAGAGAGAGAGTCAGAGTGTGAGCGGCGGAGGGGCAGAGAGAGAGAGGGAGACATAGAATCTGAAGCAGGCTCCAGGCTCTGAGCCATCAGCACAGAGCCCAATGCGGGGCTCGAACTCACGGACCGTGCGATCATGATCTGAGCCGAAGTTGGACGCTTAACTGACTGAGCCACCCAGGCGCCCCTAAAGGGTCATTTTAAAGAGAACTGGATCTCTGAACGTTAAAATACTAATATATTTGCTTAGTTGAACACCCCCAAATTAATACCACTACACCACTCCAACCTGTATGTGACAGAAATATTCATAAGTATGTTTCATTGACTCAGAGTCTGGGTTACATGTAGACGTAGATGAAAACACATTTCAGGTTTTCAAAGGTAAAATGTACTTAATTGTCCATTGTTTGTCTAAGGGAGAACCCAAAAAGCCCTTACCTTAAATTAACTGCCAACATTAAATGGGACTCGTTCCTCCAAACGACTAATTCTATTAAGACCAGTGGGAATATTCCTTCTAGCCTAAAGCCATGTTTATGGATAGCTTTAGATGCTGCACTGTAAGTGCACAAACAGACAAGAGTGACCAAAAATTGATTTCCCAAGCTCCTAGAAAGAGTTCTTAAGGTATAGTAAATTAATTGCCATCTCTTCTTCCCATATGAACTTAATTTACTTTATTAATAAGCAATTTCAAAATATAACAATGAAACATCACACTGCTAGGAGCTACCTTTTAAGGTTCCCAGGCACTTTCTCACAGTCACTTTTTGAAAGATATTTGTGACTTTTGCATCAATTTATACTTATGCAATATTACCAGAATAAATGCCTTGTAAAAGTAGCTACCTAGAGAATTCTGTGAAAGATTTGAGTAAGAATGAGGAGTACTATTATTATCTTTTAAGCTTCTTGAGGTTTTTTCCTTTGACTGTGTTTAAACCAGTGAATGAATGAGGGAAGGAAGGAAGGAAGGAAGGAAGGGCATAGGTGAATGATTGATAGATGGAGAGATAGATAGGTGGATAGATAGATGATAGATTTTAAAGACTCATATCAAACTACAGTGAAAATTAGTTAAGGAAGTGTTCTGTAACATGAATAAATCTTGTAAAGAATTACTTTTCCAGATGACTATCAATAAGTTTAGAAAGAAAAGAAATTAGATTAAAAATGAACATGTGAACATGAACTACACAGACATTCTTTGTGGAAAAGCCATGAACCTCCTACAAAGGTTGTTCTAATGCATTTTCTTGACTCAAAGAGAACAAATTGTTTGCTTTGGTTATTGCTTTCCATACTTTCCATAGAGGTGAGATGCCAAAGGATACTGTTAGTTCAGAGAAAATGGTAGAAACTATTCCATATTTTTATGTGCTTGCGCAAGTTTGAGAGGTGAAGAGAAAGAGATAGTCAGCAGCATTTCTGGGCTAATGAAATTGTTCCACACACATGAAATTTCCATCCCAGATTCCCTAATGTTGGGTCATCTGCATGTCCAGAATCCTGTGGTCTTCAGTTAATGTAGGCTTTTCCAGCTGGTCTTTTTTTATGCTGACAGCAAAGAGAGTAAATCCATAAGGTGCTGCAACCACAAAGCATAAAGTCTGATGGTAAAGCTATTGCTTAGCTTAGGGTTTAATAATACTATTTAAAGCCATTTTACCTCAACATTGACAAAACAAATCTACTTTAATAAGGTTAGAGAACAAGAATTATTGCCTTGTGATAGCTGCTCATAAACTAGGCTTGGGTTCTGTCTCTAAAAAAAACATAAATTGGTTGAAAAACTCAAAATTTTGGTCAACCAACCACTTGTTTTCCTCACCACAAACTCAAATATATTGTCTAAATGACTCCTAAAATAAATCCAAAGAAAGTAGTTATCAATCAAAACTGGACAACAATAATTCCAAATAAAACATTTCTTCTTCATTAATCAGGAAGACAACCGGTTGCATTAAGCAGTTATCCTGAACAAATTATTAGAATGTGTGCCAGGAGGGATGAAGTGGAATATAAGATACAGCCCTTTTCCTCAAGTCCCTGTAATATAATGATATAAAGTAAAATGGTTAAGAAAGTTCTAAAGATTTGGTTGACTAGGTTCTAATGTAGTCATTCTAACATATTTTGGGCCATTCCCTACATTAAGAAACACAGTTTATACCATAAACTAGTACATAGAACACTCACCAACAAGACACATCAAAACTTGTGTAAGTGTAAGGTAACACTTACACTTGTTCCATATAAAGAATTCTGACATTTTCCATTCTATTTTTTTTAATTGAAATGATGACTTATGGTCTACAATTTCAAAAACATTCGTCCAGGGGACAAGACTGTGGCATCCTTAAGAACAGCAGACTTATCTTAAATCCTTCTATTCCAAGGAACTAGTTCAGTGTCTAGGGTTGAATACATGTGTAGTGCATTTTTAGTGAATAAGTGAATGAATAAAGTATATATGCATCATATTAAAAATAAAGAGTGGAACATTTGGAAGTAGTTATTACAAGTTATTCAATAATGTACCCCTACTATTGCTAGCAAAATAGGTTATTTTGATACATGGGAAGATAGATAGATGATAGATAGGAAAATAGATAGATGGTAGAGGATAGATCAATAGATTAGATAGATGAGGATAGATAGATAGATAGATAGACAGATAGATAGATAGATAATTGGTAGAGTGAGCTAGAGCAAGTTTTCCCTACTAACTAAACAGGTTTTATAGTCTTTCATCTCTCTCTAGACTAAAGTTTTCAACTAATAAATATTGTATTATTGTATTTGGTTAAGAACATGGATTTGGGAGCCAGACTAGCTGGATTTCAATCCCTAGCTCTGCTAATTTCTTTGTGACCCTTACGTTCTGCAGGTTACCTCATTTGTAAAATGCAAATGGTTCTGGATCTAGCTTCATAAACTTGAAAAAAGTATTAAATAATTAGATATATGTAAAGCGCTTAAAATTCTTCCTTATACCAAAGGACCATTAAATAAATATCTCTCAGACTGCCTTGGTCAGTACAGACTAGCAGACATCTTTTTTGTCCAAGCTCATTCTCAAGCACAAAACCTGAGACATACAGATCAAAATCTTGCCAACAATCAAAGCATGTGACTTGGGCATGCAGTAAGTTTCCCACGACAGAAAATACTCAAACACACTCTGGTTCTACACACAAAAAAAATACGGATGTTACACATGGTCTTCGTAGAAGTCATTGTAATTTTTCCCATTGAACAGCAATAGTGCTGACTGAGTAAGATTAACTCCAGCCCCAACACAGAAATAGGTCAGAGGCACACAAGTAAGTACCATATGCTACCTATTGTACCATTCGTTGATTCAACCATAGGGACATTTAATCCCAGATTATCTCTCAGGATAAGCCATTACTTTGACCAGAAGGGATGGGCGTGTGACCTCAAGTGGTGCTATCCAAGAAAAGAAGGAGCATTTGTTTTATACATGTGTAGAAATTCTCACACTTTAGAAGGTGAAATATATAGTTGTAAACCCAGGATTTACTACAGCCATTTGGTTACCCTGAGCGAAGTCAGCATGAGGGTGAAACCAGCATAACGAATAGGGTGGATTTTAGAAGATTCTTGATTAGCACAGCTCGTCAACCACTTGACACCTGCTCTACCTCTGGACATCTCAGTTATGTGAATTGATATGTGGTCTGTATTGCATAAGTCAGTTTGAATTTAATTCCCTGCTGAATTAAGTTTCAAGCATCTGAAGAGGGGATCATCTGGATTACTTAGACTATCACATCCAAAGCTCCAAACAAATCAGGTTCCCTTTTTCTTCAAACATGAATAAAAGTTTTTGCTAACAGGCTAATTTTATTTAAATATTTATTATTTTTAAATAAAAAAATACACTCAGTATTTTAAAAATAAGTCGAGCACTCGGAATGTGACAATAACATTAGTGCTAAGAAATTTGCAAACCTTCTTTTCTTTAATTTCACGCCAAACCAGCCAAACCAATGAGGTTGAAATTGTAACTGTTATCTATTTCAGATGAAGAAGATTAGGCTACTAGAAATTAATAAATTTGCGTTTAAGTCACATAATTAGTCAATTAGGAACTCAAATCCAAATATGTTTTACCTAGTTTTTAAGTTCTTAACCACTAGAGTCTACTGTTTTAAATGAATTATGTAACAGGTGCTGTGTTAGTAGGTGCTGGAAGCCCAACTCAGTATGGGTCAACAAAAATTTCTGAGAGTATATTACATACCAGGTAATATATACAAATGAATAATTGAATCCGATGAACTTAGAAAGGCACAATCAGGATTTTTTTTTCCTTCCTCACCAATACCTTCAAATACAGTCTGAAATATTTCCATTTTCTGTCACTGGGTTAGAGTGGGCAGATTATGGTAAATTTTAGCACTAAGGACAGTCAACTTTCACATATTAAAAAATCTAGACCATCCAAACTCCCAGCATGTAAAACTTCAAGAATAAATTCTAAGGTAAACTATGAACTTAGGAAGGATTATGGTGTGCCAATATACATTCATCAAGTGTAACAAATATAACACTCTGGTGGAAAATGTTGATAATGGAGAAGACTAGGCATGTGTAGGGGCAGGGAGTATATGGGAAATTTCTGTACATTTCTGTCGATTTTGCTGCAAACTTAAAATTGTTCTAAAAAATTAAGTCCTTAAAACATGTAGAAACAAACAAAAAAATCTAGACCAAAGATTTGTTTTCAGGCATGTTATAGTCATTATCTAGAACTTCACCTTCCAACCTAAAACAAATAGAAAACTAAGAAAATATTTTTAAAAGGTGGTTTACAGATATTGAATAAAACCCATGTGGGACATAATACTTCATGAAAGGGAAAAAAAAATGAGGCAAACCTACAACAGTCCTAGTGTGCCTGGAAGCAATTATTAGCAGGAAGGAAAAATCCAAACAGAAACCTAAAGTCCTGCTGAGTTCAGGAGAGCAAGGTCAGAATTTGAGGATGCTAAAGCAGGTGAAATCTGTGCATCAGAATTCATAAAAAAAAAAGGAGCCACACAGGAAATGAGCTCAAAAAATTTACAAAGACATCCCTTTCAGGATTTGATAAGTATTTCCAATCAACCCGGGTTAAACTAGAGAAGCAGAATGAATAGGATGGAGATATACAAACTATTACATTATATTATATTATATTATATTATATTATATTATATTATATTATGTTTATTATGTTTATTATGTTTATTATGTTTATTGTGTTTATTATGTTTATTATATTACATTATATTAATGTATAGGTATATATGTATTTAAGTGTATATGTGTGTGTGTGTGTGTGTATATATATATATAATTATTAAAATAAATTGGCTGGGGCACTTGGGTGGCTCAGTCTGTTAAGTGTCTGACTTCAGCTCAGGTCATGATCTCATGGTTCATAAGTTCAAGCCCCACATTGGACTTTCCACTGTCAGTGCAGAACCAACTTCAGATCCTCTGTCTCCCTCTCTTTCTGTCCCTCCCTGACTCGTTCTCTCTCTCTCTCTCTCAAAAATAAACATAAGAAATAAATAAATAAATAGACTTATGCAATTTTGGGGCTGGTGAAATGAGGCTGTTGCAAGACATATATATGGATATATATATATATATATATATATATATACACACAATATATACTATGTTTAATTAATATAATAATAAGTATGCATGATTAAATAATTGTATATAATTATTACAAGGAATTGGGATCATGAGCAGGCTAGAACTCTATGAGCTTGATGAAGCTTGAATCCACAGGTGGACAGTTAGGAAGAGAAAATCCAGGGGAATGGGAAAGCACTATCAGGTCCAGCTGCTGTTTGGAGTCCCTCTCCTCAGGAAAAGCCTACACCTTCTTCTAAAGGCTTCTGTCTGAGGGGTGCCTGGGTGGCTCAGTCGGTGGAGTTCTTGATTTTGGCTCAGTCATGATCCCAGGATTGTGGGATCAAGCCCTGCATCAGGTTCTGCACT
Source organism: Acinonyx jubatus (assembly GCF_027475565.1). Taxonomy (NCBI): domain Eukaryota; kingdom Metazoa; phylum Chordata; class Mammalia; order Carnivora; family Felidae; genus Acinonyx; species Acinonyx jubatus. The sequence continues at coordinate 127,229,168 of NC_069386.1, read as the reverse complement.
GTGTAACCTGCTTGGGATTCTCTCTCTCTCTCTCTCTCTCTCTCTATCTCTCTCTCTTTCTCTCTCTCTCTTTCTCTCTCAAATAAAAACTAAAATTAAAATCTTTAAAAAAATACATAAATAAATAATAAAGACCTCTATCTGATTAAATCAGGTCTAAGATGACCATCTTTTGATTGACTGGAAGTTAGTTGATTATGATTTTAATCCCATCTGGAAAATATCTTTACAGCAACACCCAGTTTACTGTTTAACGGGTAAACTGGGAGAAAATGTTTTCATGCTGCAAGATGACTGCTTCCTCCATTTGTTGCCCATTCTAACTGGAAACACACTACAGAGGGAATTGTAGTTTAGTCTTGTGTAGTCTAGAAAACTTGGCACATCACAAAGCGATCACAGATGTGAAAAGTAAAACTTCAAAAGATAAGCAAAGAAGGAGCAGAAAGTCATAAGCTGAGCAATGCTCTATATTCACATCAGAAAGGGAAATATTTGAGTTCCCACAAGCCAGAGTAGAGAAACCAGAATCTATCTCTGGATAAAAGGCTACTCTTGCCATGCACTAACAAAGTTTCAAAATAGGATTAAAGGGATTAAATTGATCTGCCAGTAACATGACTGGCTGTGAAATCAAACCCCAGTGATCCTTAAAGAAAAAAAAAAACAAACAAAATCCAAACACTCAACATAATGTCAAAATGTCTAACAAGTATCCAAAAATTAATAGACATGCAAAGAAAAAGGAAAATCTTATCCATGAACAAAAGAAATATGAAATCAGTTTGGGTTATTTTTTTAAGAGTTAGTTTCATATTTTTGGGGGGGATAAATATGGCCAACTTTCATTAATGTGGAAGTTGACTCATTAATGTTAAAAATAAAAGGGTAGAATAAAGCCAGTACTCACATTCAACACTGTAGTTTGCTTTTAGTTCCAAAGTTTTAGAATTTCTTCCCCTAAAACATCCATGGCAGGAGGATTCATTTTACTTGCCTATTTCACTTCTAAACACTATGATTGTTGCTGTTGGTAACTGACTACAATAACAGAAATGAGAAATGATGGAATTAGCCAACAAGAACATTAAAACAACTATTAGAACTCTATTCAAGTATTTAAAGGAAAATATGAACATAATGAAGATGTAAGTGGAAAATATAAAAAATATATCAGCTGGAATTTCTAGGTATGAAGAGTAAAATATCTGAAGTGAAAATGTCACTGAATGAGATTCACTGCAGATTAAAACTCCAAAAGGAGATTCCACTGATATTAAAAACATAGCAATAGAAATGGTTAGTAATAAGCATAATAAGAAAAAAAAAACTGAAAGAAAATAAGCAGAATTTAAAAGATTATTAGAAATATATCAAATAGCTTACAATATGTGTACTTAGGGTTCTGAGAGAGAGAGAGAGAGAGATCAACGAATGACAAAAACAACTCCAATAATAGCAATAGGAAACAACAGCAAACTATCCCAACATATGTGAAGAAATAATAAACATTTTTAAAATTTGATTTAAAATACCCACACACTTAAGTCAAAGCTCAAAGAACCCAGAGCAGAATAAATACAGACACAGATCCACACATTCAAAAGTATATCAAAAGCAAATTACTAAAAAGCAGTGATAAAGAAAAAAATTATAAAGGCAACCAGGAAAAATAAGGAACATATGGAAAAAGAAAGATAAGCATAATCACAAACTTCTCATCAGATACTATGCAAACCAAAATAAATATTATGACACCTCTAAAATGATTAAAGATGAAGACTATGAAACTAGAATTTTTTACCAAGCGAAAATATCAATCACTAGCTTGGACAAATAAAAGAATTTTTCAAAACAACAAACGTTGAGATAATTTATCATCAACTGTTTGACGGTACAAAAAAATGTTAAAGAAGTTCTTCAGGGGAAGGTTAAAATGGGAATTTATACACACAATGGGATGAAGAATTCTAACTTGCTAAATATGTTGCCAAATTACAAAATATATATACAATTTTAATGTTTATTTATTTTTGAGAGAGAAAGAGAGAGACAGCATGAGCAGGGAAGGGGCAGAGAGAGAGAGAGAGAGACAGAATCCGAAGCAGGCTCCAGGCTCCAAGCTGTCAGCACTGAGCCCCACGTGGAGCTCGATCTCATGAACTGCAGGATCTTGACCTGAGCCAAAGTCAGATGCTTAGCTGACTGAACTACCCAGCCACTCCAATATGTGGCTAAATTTAAAAGTGTTCGCTCAAAGATCTTTTTCTCAAAGATCTTTTACTGTGTAAAACAAAAATAATAGGGGCACCTGGGTGGCTCGGTCAGTTGAGCAGCCGACTTCGGCTCAGGTCATGATCTCACGGTCCGTGAGTTTGAGCCCCGCGTCAGGCTCTGTGCTGACAGCTCAAGGCCTGGAGCCTGTTTCAAATTCTGTGTCTCCCTCTCTCTGACCTTCCCCCGTTCATGCTCTGTCTCTCTCTGTCTCAAAAATAAATAAATGTTAATAAATAAACAAACAAACAAACATAATAGCTATGCATTTCAGAGATTACCACACATGCATAGCAGTATAATTGTGTAAAAGACAGGAGAAAGGAAGAGGGGAAATGGAAGCATTTGGTTAAGATCTATTAAGTTACATGAAATGGCAACATTTAATATCAAAATCAAGTGCGCTAAGTTAAATGAAGTATTATAAACCTGAGGACAACCATGGGAAAACACAAGGGTATAGCTAAGAAGTAAATGGTGGAAATAACACTGAATGGTAAAATGCACTTAACGAATCAAAAAAAAAAATCAGGTAAATGGAAAAAGGAATAAAAAAATGGATGGTATCAATGGAAAAGAACAAGCAATGTGACAGATTTAAGTACAATCTTCTTGATAGTTATATCAAATGCAAATGTTTACACATTCAATTAAAATACAAAGATTGCCAGTAAAAATAAAAATGCAAAATGCTGCCTATAAGAAAGTTGTTTTACAGAATTTTTTTAAGTTTGTTTATTTTGAGACAGACAGAGAGAGAGAGAGAGAGCAGGGGAGGGGAACAGAGAGAGAAAGAGAGAGAATCCCAAGCAGACTGTGCTGAAAGCACAGTAGATAGAAAATGAGCAAGGAGATGAAATATTAAATAGTACCAATCAACATGACCCAGCTGACATTTCCATACCATCAGCAGACTACACATTCATAGATGCACTTGGAATTTCCAGCAAGATAGAAACATAGTTGAACTGTAGAATGTCCCATAACCGCAAAAAAAAAAAAATTATAGGAGAAGTTGATAACAGAAAGGCATTTGGAAATTCCCCAAATATTTGGAAATTCAAGCAGTATATGTCCAATACATAAACATGAGTTTAAAAATATCACAAGCTAGGGGCACCTGGGTGGCTCAGTCGGTTGAGCCACCGACTTCAGCTCAGGTCACCATCTCACTTTTCCTGAATTCAGTCGCCAAGTCAGGCTCCTCAGGCTCGTCAGGCTTGCAGCTGTGAGCACAGAGCCTGTTTGGGATCCTGTCCCCCTCTCTCCGTCCCTCCCCCAATTGCCGTCTCTCTCAAAAATAAATAAACATTTAAAGAAATCATATGCAAAATCAGAGAATATTTTAAAACCTGTAAAATGAAAAGCACAGCACATCAAAACTATGGACTGTAACTAAATCCATGATGAAAGAATGACGCATTCATTACCTTTAAACATTTACACCAGAAAAGAAGCAACACATAAAACCAATGACAAAAGCTTCCGCCTTTAAAAAAAATACAATTATTAAATCCAAAGTATTAAAAAAAAAAAGTGATGAGGATAAGAGCATAAACTGATGAAACAGAAACCTGAAAAAAGCAACAGACAAAAGTCATGAAATCAAAAACCGAAAATCAAAAATGAGAAAGCTTCAGCTAGACAGATCAAGAAACAACCCACAGCCATCCAGAAGGAAAGGGGCAAATTTACCAGACATCAAACACTGAAAGGATAAGAAAGAATATTACCAACAGTAGTAGGCCGTTAACTTCAAATTGGTAGTTTGACAAACCCCTTAAAAGATCCCAATTGCCAAAACGAGTAAAAGAATGGAATACAGAACTTCCTTTATGTCTACCAAATAAATGAAAATCATATTCGCTGTTGGTTTGCCAACTCAGAGCTTCCCCCGTGAAATCTGAAGTTAGCCCCAATTCTGGAAGGGCAAGGAGACAAGGAAGAAGGAGGCAGGCCGCTCCAGATTGCTAGCTGGCAGGTTCCTTCAGCAAGGGAACTTAGGAGGCTTGTCTTCATGCCTACAGGCCGAGCAGATTTCCACACCCGCCCATCGGAATCTTAGAAGTTCCTATAAAAGCCTAACCTGGGTTTTGCCACCACGTAGATGGTCCCCACGGTCTCAGCAAACACTGCTTTCTCCAGGCTGCATCCTTGGAAATGGCTCCCACCATGGGAACTATGGGCCGAGCGTTCCTTCCGGGCGGGTGTGGGGAGAGGGGTGGGAGGGAGGGAAGGAGCTTCTGATTCTCTGGGTGGAACCCTCTCCCTCCCCCGCCCCCGGGGCCAACTGGCGTCCTGTAACATTTCCGCCCTCGTGACCGGCTCCCAGGACCTCACACGGCCTCTCTTCTGCGCTGTGCCCTGAGCAGTCCGCAGGGAGCCTCGCCAGCTCCGGGGGCCACTATGTGGCTGCCCTGGAGGCCGGTACCACAGCAGCCATAGAGGCACGTGCAAGAGAAACCACAGATCAAGGTAACGATTTTTTAAAAGAAGTAACTTTTTTTTTTTCCTACCAAGAGCTCCATGATCCAAACCACTGATTTAAGTCCCCTATGCTGAGGTGGGGTAACTCAGGGTATTCCCATGCGTATTCATGTGATTTAATAAAGTGGATATATTAGCAGACTCATCAGGTATGAATGTACAGCACTGGGGATAAAAAGACATGGGTGCTGGGGAGCCCGGGTGGCTCAGTCGGTTAAGCGTCCGGCTTCAGCTCAGGTCATGATCTCGTGGTTCGAGGGTTCGATTCCCACATCAGGCTCTGGGCTGACAGCTTGGAGCCTGGACCCTGCTTCAGATTCTTTGTCTCCCTCTCTCTCTCTCTGCCCTTCTCTGCTCCCCAGCCACCCACCTCAAAAATAAATACACATCAAAATAAAAATTTAACCAAAGACACGGGTGCCTCCTTCCAATGCAGTAATAATGTTCAAGGCCATTATGTTCTCTAAGGAGAAAAGCTCTTCAGTACAGACAGGTTCTGCTGGCTATCATTTAAGGCCAGTTGGGTGAGTTTAGTAAGGGCTTGTCTTCATGCTCTAATGTCCTCCAGGCCAACAGAGGAGACAGGGCAGCCAAATGATCCTACCAGTGGAAACAGAATGTGCCCATCTGGCCTTGGGGAGAGGGAGGCTGGAAATTGTTGTTACTATAGGGCAAATTCTCTACATCAGCAAAAACCCAGGGCCCAACCACCCGTGGGCAAAGATTTATGCCATTTGGGGGCCACCCAGTCAGTGCCAAACGAGCTGTTATCCTTTACTATGACAGAATGACTTCATGCTTCGGTGATATCCATTCTGTATCCTTGGTACAAGTGGGTTGATTCTGTTGAAAGTGATTTTTCTGTTCCCAACATAGGGGTGCCCAGATGCTCCAATGTCCATAACCCACGGTGAACCACATTCCAAATCTGAGCATAGCCACCATGGCTCTACTGGTGGTATTTTTAGGGCACTTCTTATCAGCAGTTTGATGGACAGCCTGTGTAGTTTGGTTGACAGTAAAAGATACCCATGGCCAGTGTGTGCCAGGGGCCAGGTTTCTGGATCACTATAGGTAATATGAGATAAATTACGAGTTCTAATCCTAGCTTCTTCTTCCTTACTAGACTGCTTTAGGGCCTTGACGCCCTAAAGCAAATGCTTGACACCCACCATGGCAACTCTGACAAGCGAGAGAGGGGCATCTGCCAACATCTGGATTGGTCTCTCAGGCATGAAAGGGGACCCCCTGCAGAAAGGTATTTCTATCAAGAACCCATCGCATGATTGGACACCACAGGAGCAGCAGAACTTCAAGATCGAAAAGACAGGTATTTAGTAGGAACTCGTATGGTAAGGTCTCCTCCTTTTATAAGAATTGTACTCGTGGTCTGATCTTTAGATGTTAATGTGGCCGTAACTTTAGGAGTTTGACCTCGTCATGCGTACCACACATGTTCGCTGGGGATGGCAGCACTGTCGGATGTGAGGAGACAGCCTGAGGGCTGGATGTGCAGACCAGGTCCCTCATCGTCTCCCCTCTTCCAATGGTACATGCTCCATTCCACATTTAATGCCTTTGAACAGGTCCTGCTTACAGCAGGACAGAGGGATCCTCATGGAGATTGAGTAGTTTTCCTTTACTCAGAGGTGCAAAGTTACTTACCTACTTTTGTGGAGCATCCCATTACAAATTCCAATAGAGGGCTCCTTTCCCAAGTATGATGGGACTTGTGTGCTCAGCACCACAGCACGTGACCTATGCTGAAAGGCAGGACGATGACTGTCTCCTGTGACTCCATACCTTTAAGGGGTTGGGTGTTTGGACGGAGGTGTCCAGTCTGATATAAGGAGAAACAGAGTCTACTGTTGATCCTTCAAAGGTATTAAAACCTGGGATAGTACCTTAGTCTACCTGGCCAAAGTGGGTTTACCTATTCATAATTTAATCTGCTGCTTTAGGGCTGATGGAACCTCTATTCAATACCACGTTCCGCTGCACAGTTTTGCCCCTCATGACCTTTGATATGTGACCTCTGATAAGTGTCTATTCAGTGAGGGTATCTGTACATGGTACTGGGATTCTCTAATTCCCTGCTGGGGGCAGCCTGATTGCATGATGACAGGGGAAAGCTTGAGTTAGGCCAGATATAGTGTCCACACAATCCGAGGCATGTTTAGAACCCTCACTCAGAGGGAGAAGGCCAATATAATCAGTTTGCTAATCCTTCATTTGTTAAGAATTGCAGTGGATGGTCCCAGACTCATTTGGAAGTTGCCTCATTGCATTGTTTAAAACACAAATGTTGTTATTTTTTACTGGCCATATCAGTCTATTGAAAGCACTCTGGGAAGGGTATATAATACCCATTTGGTGCAGTTCTTGGATGGTGTTTCCTACTTTCTTACGTCTCCCAGGCACCACTGTTTGCAAGGGTGGGAAACTTACCTGTGCCCATTTGGTGTCCCCTTTCAGGACTGGTTCGATTACTCTAACCCAGAGGTGGAATTCATTGATAGAAGTTTGCAGAGTTTGACCTTGTAGGATTTCCGTGCCCAATATATTCTCTGGTATTGGAGAGGTAACTTAGTATTCTCATAGGCAGAGGAGAATGCCTAATTTGCAATATCAAACGGATCTTCCCGACCATAACATTTGCCTTTCATAATTATCAAATATGTTGAGGGGCCCCCAAAACTTCTGACAGCTATCGTGTATTAGAGTACATGCAGCTTCAGTATCCACCGGAGCCATCACCTTCATTTATTTCTGGGAGACCAGTGAATAGTGAGCACAACATGGGCCTCCAATCGCCTTCAACAGCCTCCACCTGGAGGTATCTTGGCCTGCATCCTATACCTGGGGCATGAGAGGCACTCATCCTGAATAGGATGGTATCTTGAGACCTCTGCTGGAGCAGGTGGGGCATCAGGGATGGTGGGGGTGGGAGGGGCAGGTCTGAGCTGTTGTTGAGGTATTAAGGCTTTCCACAGGCTGCACAACCCAATGTCAAATTATAAGTCTGTCTTCTCAGGTGGGGCCTCAGCAGCACAAGGTCAAACCATATTCACCTGTGGGTTGCTTTTCCTGGGCCCTGGATGGCCAATTGGGATAGCCTTTTGGCTTCTGAGTTCCCTCTCTGTCTCAGGTCTGTCGCACAGCCTGTACCCATTCCAGGATTTGTCAGTTTCTTCCATATCTCCAATGGATTGCCCAACACATCATAAATGTTGTGTCCCCTGACTAGGCTCAGCATGAATGTAGTGTCCCATATCAGGTACTAAGGTGGACTGGACTATCTTGTCTTTCATCCCTGCAATGAATATGGCTTGATGAGGGTCTTCAAGGGGCATAGAGTCTGTCTTATTCTTAACTCCCTAGAATTTTTTGTACTTCTTCTATAGATTTCCAGGGTCTCATGTGCCCAGGGAGATCAAGACAAGTTTTCTTTCAGGCTTGAATCATCCAGTCTATAAGGGAGTGAGCACTTTGAACCCCTGGACTCCATGCAGGCACTGCCTGAGGGCAAGGCTTATGGTGAAGTTGCTGTTTCCCTGCCTCCCACCTGTCAGAGAAATGCCAACCTCTCCACCACCCCATCCTGTAGCCACACTAACCATGCCTGGACACTTCCCTGAGATTTTTCTGGAACTTGGCAGCTATATCAATAAGCTGTAGTCCTGGATAACATCTCTTGTCATTTATCTCAAACATATAAGGCAGAAAAAATTGTCATTCCTACACCACCTCTTTCATTATATAAAGAGTTATCATTTGCTAACTCATTGTATAATGGCAGTATTACACTGATATGGAACCATAAAGATATTTCAAGAAAAGAAAACTAGAAATTAATATCCTTCATAAGCAAAATTCTTAACAAAATATTAGCTGATTAAATCCAATTTTATATAAAAAGAATCTTATACCATGCACAAATGGGGTTTATCCCAGGAATGCAAGGATTATTTTATATTAAAAATAAATTTAATACACATTAGCTGATGCAAAATAAAATCCACTGTGATTAATCAATGGAGAGAAAAGAAACACTTGACAAAACTCAATACCAATTTATGATAATAACTCTCAACAATTAGGAATAAAGAGAGAGTTCCTCAACCTTTAAAGGAAATCTATATAAGACTTACAAGTAATATTGTAAATGGGAAACAAGTATTCTTACCACTTTTATTCAGGTAGAGGTCCCGCTAGTGAAATGAGTTAAGAAAAAAAAAAAGGAAACTAGAGATTACAAAATATGGAGTAATACTGTTTCTATACACTGAAGACTTGATGGTCTATGCAGAAAATTCTAAAGAATCTCCAAAAATAACTAGAACTAGTTAGGACATGTGGTCAATATACAAATTTCAATTGTATTCCTATTTACCAGCAAATAAATATTAGAAATCCATCCTTACAAATTATTACCATTTACAATAGCTTCAAAAATATGAAATAATTAGGGTAAAATTTAATAAGGTATGTGTAAGTGATAGAGAATAAAACTATAAAACATCAGAGAGAGAAGCTTCTTCTTTAATCTTCTATTTTATTTTAGAGAGACCAAGGGCATGAGCAGAGCAGAGGGGCAGAGGGAGAGAGAGCATCTCAAGCAGTCTCCACATTTCACATAGAGCCTGTTGCAGGGCTCGATCCCATGACACTGGGATCATGACCTGAGCTGAAATTAAGAGTTCGGACGTTCAACTGACTGAGCCACCCAGGTGCCCCACAACTGAGATTTTTAAAAGAATACAGTTACACAAAGAACCATTCTCTGCCAGTGGGTTGGAAGAGTCAGTAGGTGTCGATTTGCCACGAATTGCTTTAACACACTCAACATAATCTGAATAGAATGCCAGCAGATTGTTTTTGTAGAAATTAGGAACGTGGTTTAAAATGTATACGAAAGTGCAGAAGACAAGGCATAGTCAAATAATTTTGATAAAGTAGAGCAAAACTGTAGAACTGAGACACCTGATTATAAAACTCATATAATCTTACAGGATCCAGGACCTTATGGTATCTGTATAAGGATAAATGTATACATAGATAGTTCAGAAATACACGCATTTGTATATAGTTAATTCATATTTGTCAGAGGTGCCCAGATGAGGAAAAGATAGTCTTTCAATAGGATTGGGGAAAAAAATATTTGTTAACATTTGTCTTACAAAGGATTTGTATTGAGTATATATACGAACTTCACATAACTCAATATTAAGGTAATACAAGGCACAAGCTTTGAACATTTGCCAAAAGAAAATGCATTCATGGCAATAAACACATAAAGAAATTCAAAATTCATAGTCAACAGTAAACCAACAATGAAATACCACTAGTCATAACTTAGGTAATGTTGTTGTATTTTTTTTTTTTTTTTTACTTTCAATGTGGTTAACATACAGCATCATATAAGTTTCAGGTGTACAATATCGTGATCCAACACTTCCATATATCACGCAGTATTCATCCGACAAGAGCACTCCTTAATCTCCATCACCTATTTCACCCGTCCCCCTCCCACCTTCCCTCTGGTAACCAATCAGCTTGTTTTCTATAGTTAAGAGTCTGTTTCTTGGTTTGTCTGTCTGTCTCACTCTCTGGTCCTCCCTCTCTCTCCTTTTTCCTTTTGCTCATTTGTGTTGTTTCTTAAATTCCACATATCACTGAAATCGCATGATGTTTGTCTTTCTCTGACTGACTTATTTCACTTAGCATTATACTCCCTAGCTCCATCCATGTCATTACAAATGGCAAAATTTCATTCTTTTTCATGGTTGAATAATATCCCATCATATAAATAAATACACACACACACATCACTTGTTCTTTATCCATTCATCTATCAATGGGCACTTTGGCTGCTTCTGTAATTTGGCTGTTGTAAAAAATGCTGTTATAAACATGAAGTGCCTGTATCCCTTTGATTTAGTGTCTATTATATATATATATATATATATATATATATATATATATATATATATATACTTTTTTTTTTTTTTTTTGGTAAATACCAAGTAGTGTGATTATTGGATCATAGGGTAGTGAGTTCTATTTTTAACATTCTGAGGAAACTTCATACCATTTTCCACAGTGGCTGCATCATTTTGCATTTCTACCAACAGTGCATGACAGTTCTCTTTTGTCCACATCCTAGCCTACAGTTGTTGTTTCTTTTCTTGTGCTTTTTGATTTTAGCCATTCTGACAGGTATGAGGTGCTATCTCACTGTATTTCTGATTTGCATTTTTCTAATGAATTACATTGAGCATCTTTTCATGTATATGTTGGCCATCTGTATGTCTTCTTTGGAGAAATGTTTGTTCGTGCTTTCTGCTTATTTTTAATTAGATTACTTGTTTTGGGGGTATTGAGTTGTATAAATTCTTTGTATATTTTGGGTACTAACCCTTTTTAGGTATTGTTAAAAACACCTACAATATCAAGATTTGATAAGGATGTGGCACAAATAGAACTCTTATACGTTTGCTGGTGAGATTGTAAACTGATACAACTTGGAAAATAGTCTTACGTTTTCCTATAATTTAAATGCATATACATACCATACAACTCAGAAAATCTTAGGTATTTACCCAGGAAAATAAAAACTTAAAGTTTACACAAAGTTTCCACTGTACATAACAGTTTCATTCAATATAGCCCCAAACTGGAAATGACCCAGACGTGCATCAACGGGTGAATGAACAAATTGTGGCCTATCCCAACATTAAAATTCCACTGAATTCTAGAATTAAAAAGGGAAGAAACTACTGATACATCAACAGTGTTCATAAATCTCAAAAAAGAACCTGAATGAAACTAAACACAAAAGCACACACTCTGTCATCCTATTTATTTGAAATTTGAATAAAAAAAAAAACTAATCTATAGCAACAGAAAGTAAACCAGTGGTTGCCTAGGGCCAGGAGTGGAGACTAGCAAGCAAAAGCCTGTCAAGGGCACCAGGGAACTTCTCAAGATGATTACCATGGTCTATATTTTGATTTTGTGATGGGTACACAGATGTATGCATTTTTCAAAAAATCATCAAAATACGCACTTAAAACTAGATATTTTTGAATAAAATGTCTAGTACTACCAAATTTTTCCATTGCCTTTCCCCCACCCTTGTGACTTTGTCTTCCAATGCCACGGCTCTTTTAGACTAGGAGTAGAATTACAAGCAAAAGAGTAAAGTCTTGAGCACAAAGCCTTGGGTGATTGGTACCCTGTGCCATGACAGCTGTAAAAATACTAACCCTTGATCATAGATTTCATGTGGCACATTTTTCCCAGGCACTGCCTACTCCACTTCCCTTCCAATGACTGGATTCCACTTTTTCCTGACAAAGTAATGGACTATGGTTGATGTTGTGTAACTCCCTCATATCCTGACCCAGACAATGCACCCAGAGCATCTTCCTGCTAAAATCTTTTTGGCCCACTGGGGAATCAAAGCCCACGTCCCTTCCCAAAGTATCCTTGGTCACCAGTGAAGAGCTCTTCTTGCTTTTACAAACAGTAAAAATTGTTGTCCCTGTTGCAGATCTATCCTCACATCCAGCTTTCCAGGTTCAGATACCCTCCTTCCTTCTAGCTTTTTCAGGCAAAAAGGAAGCACAAGCCTTTTCATAGGTAAATGTCAGATTCTGAGAACGCTCCCATGTTTTGCCTGCTGCTGTAACAGTATGGGACCAGCCTATATTTCAGCCAGAGTCTACATGGGTATGAGAGGTTATGCACCATTTTGAAAAAAAAGTCTCAAGTGCTCATGGGTGGTGCTTCTGGTGTTCTCCTTATTTTGCGTGGTGGGGGCAGGAGAAGTGGGGGGAGAAATATCTGGTTGTTTCCTTCAACTTTAGATGACAGAAGTACCACAGCCCTTTCTTCTCCTATGTGTTTTCATTAAAAAAAGAAAAAAAATACTTTTTAAAATGTCTAGCCTTTTCTTATACATAATGGAGGTGGGTAAGTGTATCGGTAGTCAGAGGACCAGTTTGCCCAACTGTTACTAAATCTTACAGAGATGTAGGTAGCAGCTATCATTATAGCACAGGATTTCTGGTCACCTGTTTTCTGAAGCTTGGGGTTATTAGGTAAATTGAGATATGAAGGCAAGTTCCACTTGACATTCTGTGACACATGCTAGACCTGAGATAAGCCGGGGAGAAGACAGATGCACTTGAAGCCCTCCAGAAGATCATAGACAAGCGGAGAAGGCAGTCAGGCAAACAAATCATGTCAGCACAACGTAGTTGAAACCAATGACAGTCACATAGAGATTCATATCTTGAGGAAGCCAGAGTCTCATCAGAAAAGTCAAGATTATGGACAGTTAGAGAACAGGGTGGGAGGTTCTGTAGGAGAGAAGCAACAGTTGGGAAGGAATTTACAGAGTAGAAGCAGAGGAAGAGCTCCTAACTCCTCACTCATTATATGCATCCCCATCCCTTCTAAGATTTGTTTTACATAATGTTCACTAGTTGCTTTATTTAATTTCATGCCTTTGTAATTATTTAGTCTCTGTTTCCTGTTTTTTTAAGGCAATCACTAGTTGATGTCCCACTAGAAATTAGATACACACACAGTTTTTTGAAAACCCTTATGTTTCCCCATCTATGGACTGCTGGATTTTACTGGGACATGATTGACTTAAATAAAACACTTAATGTAAGTGTTATATGCAAAGAAATAAATGTATACATTTATGTATATATCCATACTTATATAGCTATACACAATGACTATAATTTGCCAGTGTAATGGAAAGTTCTAAGGGTATCTACTACCCATAAGTAATTGTAAAAATCAGACCTTCCTACTCCTATATTTATTCAGGTTAAAGAATATATTATCAGGTTAATATCACTAAACTTCTGTGACTTTAGTACAAAGATTCATGTGAAATAGAAATTATTTGGAGCCAATGATGTTGAATCGTATAACCTATAACATGTCTGCCTTTTCTGTTTTCCTATCTTCCTTGTTTTTTCCCTTCCCCCTGACTCTCTCCTCTATACAGTGATTCAAATAAAAAGTGATTGGGGCACCTGGGTGGCTCAGTCGGTTAAGCATCCAACTTTGGCTCAGGTCCTAATCTCATGGTTTGTGAGCTTGAGCCCTATGTTGGGCTTGTGCCAATGGCTCAGAGCCTGGAGCCTGCTTTGGATTCTTTCTCTCCCTCTCTCTCTCTGTCCCTCTCCCACTGGCCCATGAATACATTCTCTCTCTCTCTCTCTGTCTCCCAAAAATAAATAAATAAAACATTTGTAAAAAAAAATTTAAAAATATATGCAAGTAATTGAAATAATACTCAAGGAAGAAATTACAGAGTAAATGCATTGGTTAAAATTTAACCAAGTATCACTTCATTGCCATTCAAAAGTATTAGATTTACAAGCCAACAATAAATGAAGTGATTTAAAAAATAAGAGAGAGAGAGAGAACTGAAATCATTGGACTCTTACCTATTTGAGAGCCTTCTCACATGAGCCAATCCTGGATTAACAGGTATGTGCTTTGATTAACAAAGAACTGGGTTTACATACATTTTCCCTGTAGTATGGAAACCAAATTATTTTCAAAATCATACATACATTAATAACTTACTTAGGTTGAGCCAACAGGCTCAAGATGGAAAAAAAAATAAGAGACTATGATATGAGAAAAAATGATTCTAATCATCATCATCCTATACTAGATGCTATTCTAAGCAATACATTTTTAAATAATTTTGTTTAACAAATATTTCTCCAGTGCTTACTATGTAAAGGGCACTCTTTTAAGCCACTTTGTACATATTAATGTAGTTAGTGTTCATAACTATGCAGAAGTCACATATTATGGCTCCCACTTTACTACTGGTGAAACTGAAGATGGGCGGACATGTGGTGAGAATGTGGTTTAACCCCAAGGCCTCTGGCTTCATCAAGTAACTTTTATCATGAAAGAAGCACAAGCCAAGTTTCCCTTCAGTTACATGCCTTGTCTTTGGTCAAGTCAGGATTTGAACTTGGTTTTATTTGCTGCTATCCATGTTCATGATCTCTACCACACAATAGTAAGCAGCGATTCAGATCTATCAAAGACAAAAGAGGATAAATAAAAAGAGGATGTCCACAGTTTGAATTTAGGAAAAACTGATGGGTACCAAGCTGCACCCACAGCTGTGCTAGGTTCAAGGAGTGCAAAAGAGAACAATGAGAGACTCCCCAATTTTTCCAGTAGGGAACAAAATGACTCGTACTTGCTAGGTGTGCAGCAAGTGTTTCCTACGTGAAGAATAAATGGTCAATCAATTTAAAAATTACCTCTCCTCAGAGAACTGAATTTGAGAAAGGAGGACTCAGTAAGGAGAAGGAGAATCTAATCTGTCCTGAGCAAGGCTAGAGACAGACTTTAAGAGGGAATGACAATTGATCTGAGATGTAAAGGATAAAATCATGCACACAAAAAAGATAAAAACTAGACCACCATTCTAGCATATAAAGTAGTGTGCTTCTATTTTTGATTCAAGCTTAGTTCAGTTGTTCCTTTCTATTTAACAAGTATTACCCCAAATTAAAAGCTGAAAACAATAATTTATTGCTAGTTCTCATAGTTCTCCAGTTGACAGGTACTTGGAAAACTGTTCTTGCTCCAAGTGTCACCTGCATGATTTTCAGGAGGTAGATAGACTGGTCCAGGGGGTACATACCATCTCTGGCATCTTCAGAGCCCCCCACATTAATAGACCCATCTCTGAATGACCCAGATGCTAGACTCAGTTAGAATGTTGACCTGTAAGCCAACAAGTTGATGGTGTCTTGGTTTGGGGTGGGGATTTGTAAACTTCTTGTATGGCAGCTCAGGGCTAACAGGAGGAGCATTTCAAGAGACCTGGGAACATTTCAAGAGACCAAATGGCCCACACTTCATACACCCTAAACGGAATATCCAACTGTCACTTCCTTTACAACCTATTAGTGGAATAAGTCATGTAGGCCAATCCAAGGGGAGTAGAATTAAGAGTTTGCAACTAGTTTTAATCTACCACATTCTTGTAGCACATTGAACTTCAAATCACCGTTTGGATACGAACCCAACAAATGCTCCCTGTGCTAAAATTCTGATTAAGGCAGAAGACTTCATACCATCCTGACAAGCACCCATGCAAACCCAAGCATAGCCTGAAACAGATCCTATCTCTTCACTTTGACCAGGCAGTTGCCACAGATTGTAATTAGCACAACAATGACGATGGTAAAAATAAAGAGGTAGATGGTAGATGCTCTTTCCCAGCCAACCTGAGGCGCCTTTCCCAAGGCCCACTCTGGATGCAGCCCTCATCACATTGAAGCCCAAATGCACAGACCGGAATATGATATGAGTAAGAAAGTTTGCTACAGTGGTGTTTTTCTGCTGTTAGTAGAATTGGGATGGAAACATGCTGCTCCGTTTACATAAGAAAGAATATTCTGAACCTTCCCCTCCTCCTTTCCCCTCATCCCTCCCCCACCACCTTAAACCCCACTAAATTAAAGCCATATTTGCGGATCCTAAAAGGAAACTTCTCGTAGAAGCCAATAAATAGTAGTAGGTTCTGATTCTTGTACATGTGCTCTGTGCCCTGCAGAGCGGTTCACTTCGTTTGGCATTGCTGGGGAACTGGTAATGAATTTCCCTGACAGATACATCGCTGGTCAGATCAGATCAGGGAAATGAGCTCTTTGGGGCACAGGCTTGTAGGAATTATAACAGTATGTGTTCACTGACCCCAAGTTGGAAGAATGTTTCAGTCCAATACTCTGAAATGGAAACTGATAGTTTCTGTTGTCTTCATTGCTTAAACTGAACATTATTATGGGGGACTTTATTTTAAATTACCTTGGATAGTAACATAGCTTTCCATGAAAAAAAAATTAAATCAAATGATCCATATTTTGCTAGCAGGGCATTGGTTACCTGAAAATAATTTCTTTATGGACTTACTGAAAAGGAAACAAAATCCTGAATTTAAGAAGAACTAACAGTAATGTTTCTGTCTGTCTGTCTCTGAAATACACACATGCACACATGTGCCCCCCCACCCCCAAACACTTTCTACTGTTTGTCTATGTATTGAATAAAAGTAATAAATTATCTCACTGGTCTCTCTGGCCCAACACCTTTGGAAAAAGACTGTGAAATCTTAGTTTGGACAGAATTTGACTTAACTGTCAGAGATTTCTGCCTGAAGTTGGGTTCGCTTTGAATTTTGATTTCCCTTGGACGCAGTACTTACAATCAAAGTAGACTCCAGATCAGAGTCCAAGGACTGGCCAGCCTGTGTCTGACCTTTTCAACAGATGTTTGTAAATGGAATGGATTGCTCTTCCCAAACCAAACTGCGTAATCTTTGGTTGGGGTTGTTTTCTATGCAAATACTGAGACAGGCTGTGGTTTGTGCCGCTTGGCGTTGGTAATAGGATATAGACAGAGCCCAGGTCACTGACTAAACCCAGCTGAATCAGGAATGATTATTTTTAATCTCGGGATGAAAACTTGATACCTTAGGAAAATTAGTTGATCTGGTCAGCAAGATTTTTCTTTCCTCGTTCAAGCCCAAACTATGATCTGGGCAACTGGTTTGTGTAGTGAGTAGAAGAAATACAGAGAAATAAATCTGTTTTGGCCAAAATGCCACTTGGCCAGCACAACTACAAATATGTCTCATTGAGTGATGCAGGGGATGTAACAAGTTGAGCCCATATATGGTTATTTAATGGGCATAATCTTCCACTAAGTAGAAAAGGGGCATGGGGATAGTCTCTCCTGGAGGCACCATTTAGCACAGCAATTTCATACAAATGAGAAACCTGGGGAAACAGGATATCAGAGCACTGTGGAAACCGATGTTCAAGGGCTGAGTGCATTCTGCTTAAGAGACATCCTATCAGGGTTCGTGAAGGGGGTATTGGCAGATCTCCCACAAGGAGAAAGTTAGAACTGAGTTTATGAGTGAGCACACAGAACTGGTGAGTTTCAGATAGCCTATTGATAGGATGACTTTGGATTTGACTCCCCAGTGCCAGGGAAAACCATATTGCTCGTTCCTCTTGAGAGGTCAAGAAGACCCAATGACCATTGTATCACACAGACAACTGGGGCCTCTTAAATATAATTTTTTTTTATATGGTGGGGCGGGGGAGAGGGGCAGAGACAGACTGGGGAAGAGGGGCAAAGGGAGAGAAAGAGAATTCCACACAGGCAAATTCAATCCCAACGTGGGGCTCGATCCCACAACCCTGGGATCATGACCTGAGCTGAAATTGAGTGTTGGACACTCAACCGACTGAGACACCCAGGCACCTGGGACTTCTTAATGGTGTAGAAGGTTTAGTGCAATGAAAGGAGCAAAGATGTTTTACTTCCTTTTTGCAAATTTCAGCTGTGTGGCCTTGGGCAGTTCATTTAACTTGCCTGTGCCTACCTTGCGCGTAATACCCTTGGTTTTACAGTAAGCCTCAGTGAAAATGTGTGTAAAGCACTTAACATTATTCCTGGTACTTCGTAGTGTTTTATAAATGGTAATCTCTATGATCACTCATGTTTTATGTGACAGTATCATTTAGTGAAGGAGACAGAACCAGGTTTGCATACGAGATTTACCTCTTCGTAGCTGTATGAATTAGAACAAATTTCCTTCCCTCATTGGACTTTCTTTATCTTTATATTGGGAGAAACAATAATTCCATTGTAGGGATCATTTGATCATTAAATCAATTATATAATGAAGTGCCTGAGAGAGTCTGTAGCATGTAATAGTGGCCACTTATTATGTCATTACTCTCCCCCAAATTTATTTAATTTTCTCAGATTAGGGCAGAGATGAAGAAGGAGACCTGTCAAGGGTCCTTGTTCACTCTCCAGGGACTTCAGACCCAGACCTGAGCTCTGCATGAAGATAGAACTACAGCAAAAGAATATGTGGCCGTAAACTCAAGATGCTTTGTGACAATTTGGGATGATAGAGCACATTCCTAGAGAAGCGGCACTCCGGGAAATCAGAACTAGATGCACAGGATCACACAAATGTTCTTGACACAAATTTCTTGTAACTGGCAAAAGATTCAAGGGGTTGGGAGGGGAAGTGGCCCTTGCTTTGCTGTTGGATGGACAGAGTTGCGTGATTTCTGTTGTGATGATAAGCAGTTACAGGCTCAAAACTGCAGACATATGTCTTTCCTTCTTTCTGCTTATTTATCATTGAGAGACAGAGCATGATCATGGGAGGGGTAGAGAGAGAGGGAGACACAGAATCCAAAGCAGGCTCCAGGCTCCGAGCTGTCAGCCCAGAGCCCGATGCGGGGCTCGAATCCACAAACCACGAGATCGTGACCTGAGCCGAAGTTGGTTGCTCAACCGACTGAGCCGCCCAGGTGCCCCGCATCTTGTCTTTCTTTAAAGCTCACCAGCTAAGTTTTAAGAGATTTACTCTTCTAATTTTATTCCATTTTGGTATTTCTTCATATTTCCTCTTGGAGAGCTCTCCAGGTCCTGTTGCACACTTCACTTTAAAGGCGTCAAGCATGCCAGGAGCTACAGAGAATAAAAGGACTTGTATTTATGCTGCCGTCCTCAAACTTTTTCCCCTAAACTCACACCCAAGAACTTGTCTATAGGCCAATTAGCATTTTGGCCACACTTTAAGGACTTGGCTACGACGGCCACTGTGCAAACTCACACCACATGCGGTACTAATTGGTGCTGTTGGCAGTTTAAGAAGAAAGGCTGGGGATCCAGCAGGCATGGAAGCCGAGCAATGCCCTCACACAATAGCTCTCAACAGGAGTCAGAAATTAGGACTGGAGGAGAAGGATGGGCCTGTGCAGCAAGGTCAATGAGTTGACCCTCTCAGCATTTTGAGAAAGCATCTGAAAAAATAAAATAAAGGAAAAAGAAGGAAAAAAAAAAGTAAAAGAAAAAGAAGACAGGGAAGAAGGCAGAAAAAGAAAGATTTCAACCAAAAACTGTGTTTTCTACCAAACATCTGACATAGACCAAGGAGAGGTTGGTGGTTCACTGAACATGTACCATCAGGAAGCGTGAACGTCCAGGTGTGGAGGAAGTAGGAGCAAACAGGTGCCTTGGACTCCACCATTGCTTGAAGCCAGTGAAACTCCCCCCCGGGGTCAGTTTCTCCATCTGCAGAGCTGTCAAAGGCTTTCAAAGCATTTGCCTCCTATCAGCTGAAGAGAACAGGGGGCAGATTTGTAGTTTGCTAAAGTGCTTTGATTTTGCAAACCTCAAACCCCCACAGAGGGATCTCTCATAACATCTTAGCTGTGGGTCTCTGTAGGCATGAGGAAGGTGGCAGTGGTGCTGGGGATAATTATTCCCCTAGTTCAGCCCTTGTAGTTTGCAAGGAACAGAATGGAGCCCCAGGGAATTAGCGTTAATTGTAAGGATACACTGGGGAGGATGGAAATATACAGCTGCCTCAGTAGTCACATCTACAGGCTCATGGAACTGGACAGTTTTGTTTTGCTCTGTTTTTTAAGATACAACAGCAGTTTTGGTTTCCCAGTAGCAATTATAATCGTCTTAACGTTCAGCTTCTCTCTCTTTGTTCACTGTGCCTGCGTGTGCTTTCTTCCTATCAGAGCACAATTAAGCCACAGAAACTCCCTGATATGACCCTATCAAGTTCTTCACAGAGGATTCAGTTCTCTTTTCCCTAAGAAAGAGAAAGGCAATTTCATGGACCTGAAATTACAAGTGTACTTTGTGCATCTCCCTCCTCTCACCTACCCCCTTTTTCTCTTCCTCTCCTGTGAGGCCCACCTTTAAAAATTGTCAGGCCCAAGGGAAGACGACGGCCGGAGATCCTGGACCTTGGCTTTTCCCTTCCCAGCCCAGGTTCTGATACTCAGCATAAAGGGTCACCTGTGCCTGTGTGTGGATGTCCATCTGCTAGATTCTAAGCTTCGTCTGTGCTCAAGCATCTGCCCCTCCCAGGTTCTGACAATGGTCATTTCTCAGGTCCTTTAGGAGGCCAATTAGGGAAGAACACTGCAGGACTAGAGGTAGATTCACAGGAATTGGGTCAGGGAATTCTGACTCTTGGTTTCAGCTCAGGTCATTATCTCACAGTTCATGAGTTCGAGCCCCATGTTGGGCTCTGAGCTGATGGTGCAGAGCCTGCTTGAGATTTCTCTCTCCCTCTCTCTGTCCCTCCCCAGCTTGCTCTCTCTCTCTCTGAAATATATGTGTATATATATTATATTATATCATATTATAATATATATTATAGTATATATTATAATATATATCATATATCTATAAACAGAATAATAAAAAAGATATCTCCTTAAAAAAAAAAGAATGTGGTGGTCAGATTGGGTTTCAACATATGAGTTTGGGGGGAAACAAACCTTCAGTCCACATACAGGCTAAGCCTGAAGGCACAGGAAGGGGACAGTAGGCAGCGGTCATCAGTACTGAAAGCAGCGATCAGTAGCAGAAATTTTCCCAAAAGAAATGTTAATGTTGCCCTTCTATTCAAGATCCACGCAGGAAACATTTTTCTTTGTAGATTCACATAAAGATTGATGAGACATTTCAAACTCTAGAAACTGATGAAAGAAAACCATTCCCTTGTCCCTTTGCTATTTTGTCATAGTACATTGCTCTAGGGAACAGTGTTCTTCTTTCCCTTGTCCTTAAAGCCATCAAGATTTTGAGGAGTAGTCTGTTACTGCAACCTAATGCATCCCCAAAGGTCACTAGTATACTGGGAGTAGACCAGTCCCATTATCATTTAGGCTATGTGAACTAGTTTAGGCCAGAGAGCCCGAGGCTCAACCGCCCTGAAGGAGATAAGAAATGGTTAATTGCCAGGCTTCAGAGTCAAAAGTCATGATTTCAAATCCAGAAACTGCATATTGTTAGATTTATAACTGTGAGCAATTCACTTAAATGGCACAGACCTTAGTATACTTACCTACAAAATGGGGAGAGCATTTAAATTTTACAAGACCCTGTGCATATTAAACAAGATTGCTGAAGGAACCTACCAAAGGCCATGATTTCAAGCGTAGAAAAAACATTCCTATAAGTTTATGTCACACTCGATTCACTTTTCTCATCATTGATAACGTGGTAGTTTTCCTATTGGTTACTGCAATTTCACCTAACGCTGGGTACTTGCATCTAATTTTATATTTCAGATGGGTTATCTTGTATTTACCAAAATATTCTACTTGCCTATGACCCAGGGACTTGTTTAAAAAGTTTGTCACTTGTGATATTACGTGGAATTTGCAGTTCTAAACCCATGATGCATGTTCAGTAGTAATACTTAGCGCAGTGTCCTAGGTGATTTCTACATACCGTTTCGTTACTCCTCACAATCCAGTAGGCGGATATGATTATTCTCCTCCTGTTGCAATGGAGCCATGCAGCACTAGGGGCTTCTTCTTTTGCCTGAGGTCACAGAGTTAAGAAGGGCAAAACTGGCATTCACACTCAGCCCATGTGACCGTGGAGCCCACAACCTCTCATCGATAATAATAACTCATGTATGGTCAGCCAGACACCAAAGGGCTACCAACCAATACAAGTTGACTGAACATGATTAACTGCCAGTAAGTGAGCCATCCTTTCGCATTTCGACGTCAGCATAAAACGTAAATTAAAGCAGATCATTCTACTTCCTTCATTTCGCTGCTATTAGATGGCACTATTTTCCTCCATTGGTTTGTGACTACTAGGTGCATGATATTTATCTCTGAATACCCAAGACATAGCACAATTTCTGGAACACAAAATACCTGAAAAAAATTGCTAAATAAAATAGTACTGGAGATAGAAGTTTCGTTAAAAACAAAATAGCACAAAGACAAGAATATATCCACTTATCTCCTGAAAGAAAGTTGGTATTTGAAATATGTAACCTAAGCAGAAAGGTATAACATTTACATTTTTCACATTGCTAATTTAACATAAATTCAACATTATGCCCTCTAAGTTATATAGATTGGACTTGAAATTTTTTATCTATTTTTTAAGTTGCAATGACCTTTCATTTCCATGTTCTATAAACTATAAGATACCAAACTATCCATTAACTCAAACAAAAGTCATTCAGCTTTACCTGAAACAACAAATTAATATAATTTCCGTTTCTTTATAGAACTGTTATCTCAAGGCAATGTCACAATAAAACCAATGTTAAAAATCAATATGTAAATGTAAGTGTAGCTTTAAACAAGGGGAAATTAGAGTAAGATTGAGACGCAATCATTAATTAAAGTGAAGAGTTTTTCAAACTAGAGTCTCTCCTTAAAGTTTGTGCCAAATATTAGCAATTCCAGCTGAGGAGCCCAAAGTTGGAAGACCATGGGCAACCTCTCTCTCTATCCATGACGAGGCTTTACTCTCCTAAGTGTACAGACCACCCACTGGCAGCTGGACCTGCTACGAACAGGAAACACTGGGGAATTGGTGCTTTTTCTCTGCTACAAATTCAAGCCAAAAAATAAATGAATCTGAATGCATAGGAATGCTTTCCTTTTCAATCGCCCAAGGTGACCTTCAGCAGAAACAAAAACAAAAATGTTTCTCTCCTCCTAGAGGAGATCATGTCTTCTTGGAATAACAAATATGGAAGCACTTGAAAACTCAAGTATTACCATTGCATGAAAAAGTGTTACTCGTGATAGTGAGACAGTAGTATTTATTTGTAATGAGAAATACCTCAAAGGGTAATACATTTAGAGACTAATATAGAAATACCAAATCCAGGAAATTTCACCCCTTCCTTTTGCCACCATCAAATTCCTAGAAGCAATTGTCTTATATTCCTAGGACATACCAGTGTTGGTTGTCTGGAAGGCAGTCCTCCCAAAACACAATTTTCCAGCAATGCAACTGATCATTTACTCCATTCATCAGATAAAAGTATAAAGGTGCAACCTAAAAATTCATTTAAGTGGTTAAGAATTTTCAGTGTAAAAATATATATACAACTTCCAGTGCTCAATACAATTAAAATATTTTCCTGTACGCCACAGAGATTCAGACATCAAGTACTCAAAATAAACTAAATTTTAAAATTGGTTGACAACTACCCTTCCAAGTAGCAACCCTCTTGCCCATCTTTCTTTCTTTCTTTTTTTTTTTTTTTTGAAATGCCACAGTCTCTGTACCTCTAGAAGGAAAATGTTATCACATTCACTTAAATTATAATTATTTATGAAAAAACACTGTCTCATCCACTTCACTGAAAAAATGTGAAGGCACAGATTTTGTGTTACTATCTGTGAATTATTTTCAGTGACCAGTAAATCCTCAGAGTCACTTCCTCAATAAATCAATACACATGTAAGCACTTAGTTATATTTCTGATTATCAAAGACTGGATCTATCCTACCAGAGCAGAATTTTCCACTCTAGAGCCAACAAGACTTTGTCTATTCAGGGACAGCGCTTCAAGAAGGTGGTGTAGAAAGATCCTAAGCTTATCTCCTCCCACAAACACAGTAAGGCTTTCTTTTCTTTTTTTTTAATATGAAATTTATTGTTAAATTGGTTTCCATACAACACCCAATGCTCATCCCAACAGGTGCCCTCCTCAATGTGATGGGCATTGAGGAGGCTTTCCTTATTCTGCCAACTTGAACCTCCGGTTCTTTCTTTATTTTTTATTCTATGATAATATACCACAGCCAACAAAACTGGGCATTTACAAATGAGTGAAACTGAGGTCCAGTGGAAAAGAGAGAAAGAAAGAAGAAGTTCTATTTAAGGGAAGCCAAGTAGAAATGCAATTTGAAGTATCTGAAAGTCTGTAAGTTTTGTTATCATTCACTTCAAGAATATATTAAACCCTTGGGGCACCTGGATGGTTTTGTCGGTTAAGTGTCCGACTTCAGTTCAGTCGTGATCTCACTGCTGGTGAGTTCGAGCCCCGCATCAGTCTCTGGGCTGATAGCTCAGAGCCTGGAGCCTGCTTCGGTTCTGTGTCTCCTCTCTCTGCCCCTCCCCCACTCATTCTCTCATTCTCTCTCTCTCTCTCTCTCTCTCTCTCTCCTCTCTCTCTCAAAAATAAACATTTAAAAAATCATTAAGAAAAAGAATATATTAAACTCTGATGTAGGGGAAAAGGTAGAAACATTTTATCAAAGACACTTAGACACAGGCTTAGAAAGTTTGTAATTCATGTTATCATATTACATATTGTCATCACTAACAGACAAATCTGGCTTCTTATCATTAACTACAGATTTGAGTGGTATATCTGCATGGTCTCAAAACATCCAAATAAAAGCAAATTCAAACCAGTCAACCATCCAGAATGTTAGTTTATTCAACACTAAACATCTATATCTTTGAAGCTCTCCAAATCGGTGATTTTCTTTTCTGTTTTCATCCAGATGGTGGTGCATTTTACAATCGAGAAACAAATGAATTACACAGTTTAGTGAGTATACAAAAGATAAATAATAAGACAGGTTTAGAGGATGAGAATGATAATGTAAAATTTACATAAATGATATTGTGAGTCAAATAAGTAGACACATCTAAAACACCATTTAGATCTTCAGATTCTCAGAAACACTAAATTCAGAATTTTTCAGTATTCTTCATCAAATTTTCTTTGGCCCAGATAGCAGAGAACACATCTGATACCCTAAAATCTTGCCTTTGTTCAGCAACCACTTAAAAAAATTTTTTAATGTTTGTTTATTTTTAGAGAGAGAGAGACAGAGCATGAGCAGGGGAGGGACAGAGAGAGAGGGAGACACAGAATCTGAAGCAGGCTGAGAGCTCTGAGCTGTCAGCACAGAGCCTGACGTGAGGCTTGAACTCACAAACCATGAGATCATGACCTGAGCTGAAGTTGGATGCTCAGTCAACTGAACCATTCAGGCGCCCCACTCAGCAACCACTTTTAAATTCCTGAACCCTTGTGGATCAGTTTTTGATGCTTCGTAATAAGTTACTACAAGCTTATGAGCTTAAAACCCTACACATTTATTACCACACAGGTCCTGTAGGTCAGGAGTCTGAGCAACCTTACTTGGTTCTCTACTCATGGTTTCACAACGCTAAAATCAAGATGTTGACTGAGCTGTGTCGTCATCTGGAGACTTGATCGAGAAAAGATCTGTTGCCAAGCTCCCTCAGTCTGTTGGCAGAATTCATTTCTTAATGGCTTTCGAAGCCGCTTCTTCAAAGTCAGAAACGAAGAGAGTCTCTAAGTTCAGAGGTGGACTGGACTGATTAGGTCAGGCCCACCCAGAAAAACTACCCATTGACTAATTCAAAAGTAAGTGATTAAGGACCTTAATCATATCTGAAAACATCCTCTTCACGTTTGCTATATCTTACTGGTTAGAGGCAAATTTCAGATTCCTCCCATCCTCAAGGGGAAGGAATTGTATACAAGTTCATATAGACCAGAGAAGTAACAGTCTTGGAGGTCATCTCAAAATAGTGCCTATCATATCTTCTCAAGTCAGGAGCTGCCACTCTCCTAACCACAGCCATCCAGTCCCCTACATACAGTAGCGATAGTAGCAAGGAAGCAACACTTAAAATTGTTTAAAAATAGGTCTTATCTTTGAAATTCTTGCAGCTGAAGGGCCTCGCATTTAGGAGGGTCGTTTGGTTGGCAGTGACATTACAGTATGAGGTATGAGGTGCAGAACTTCTGAAACTTAGTACAGACGGACTGATACTCACTGGGGAGTATTTAATGCCGGATACGGGAGTTGGGCTAAGTGAGATACCAACCATCCACATCACCCTGTTGGAGACTTGATCCAGGTACAATTAGTGAGCTTGCTGCTTCCATTAATGCAAAGAAAATGGGTTTTATTTCTTCCTTCCAAGTGAGAAAAGCTAATGGGGAGTTGCGCTGTCATGTAGCAGATCCAGTTATAATTGACAAAAATCCTGCCATAAATAACACTTTTCAATGTTTTGATCCTCGAGATGCTTCATTTTGAATGTGTGTGCGTGTGTGTATGTGTGTGTGTCTGCATATGACCGTCTGTGAATCCCTCCTAGACTGAAATCGGGATTTCATTATGGATTCAAAGGGGGAATATTGACACATTACAATTAATTCAATTTGATATGTTTCTGACAATAAAAACAACAAAAAATGTATTCATTTTCTCACTTGGATTCTCTTATCACATTCGATCTACACCACGGTATTTTTCTAGCACTTTATAATCTGGTCAGCTTCACTGGGAGTTTGCCAGTTAATCTTGAAGCCTGAGGAATTAATTTCATCTCCTGCAACTGATCAAAACATACTTGGAAAACAGCAAAAAGGATAGCACCACCATGGATATTGCAGTTATTTCTGGAAATTGTAGAAGAGGTTATAGACTGACTGTGAGCTCACCGTGACTTCTTCCTCACAGAACCGCGGACGTACGCAACAGTTTTTCAGGCACACTGCAACTTCGTTCAAATCAAGACAAAACGGTCTATAATTTTCATCTCAACCTTTTGCCCTGTAAACCTCTCCCTGGGGACAGGCAGTGACGTGAGCTCAGACGTCTCTCTCCTCTTTCCAATTTTATTGTAATGGTGTAAATGCACCCAACCTCCTCAGGACTATGCGGACGCTGTATAGACTTTCTAAAAACTTGCAAGTGCTTGTATCGTCCACATCAGAAATAAGAAAAAAAAAATTTACTCGAAACTACACCAAGATGTAAGGCATAAAATAATGGGATTCTTCTTGGCTTCATAATGCAGTGACTCATTCAGTAACTCAGAAAATATTTATTGAGCCACTATGGCCACATGGTAGGTGGTTTTGAAAACCAGAATCATAGCAAGGACTAACCAATGGGGTGGAAAGTAAAAGGAGGACTGTGGCTTAGACAAGGTACACAGAAAAGGCCCCTCCTACAGAGGCGACTTCATGCTCTACATTCCATTGTATGTTTATTATTTTTGCCCTCAGAAGAATGCAAGTTTCAGGAGTGACATATCAGAAGTGTGCAATGAAAAGCAAAGAGGAATAGTTCAAGGGAGAAAGAGAAGGGGTCCAATGGTGGCAGATACTGCAACAAGCATTGGTTGTACACAGTTGCATCATTTCTGTTAGATTTAGCAGTTGGGCTAATGAGAGCAGATTCTCTGACGTGGTACTGGCTGCAGGGGGTTGGGGGGTGACTGGAGGATGGCAACCCAGAAGCAGCAGCAGACATTGTTTACACAGTCCTGGAATGAAAGCGGTAAACCATGCAGAGGCAGGGAAAGAACATCCCAGAGGGAGAAAAGACAGATGCAAAGGTAGGGGAAGGAGAAGCATGAACACTTGTAAGGAGGTTGATGTACGTGGAGTGTAGTAACACAATAAACAGGGGTAGGAGATAGACTTCAGTCAGTAGTCTCACACATCACCCGAGGTCTGACAGCCACAGCCCAGAAGGTTGGCTTTCCTTCCAAGTGACATGAAAGGCACAGCACGCTGGGGGCAGGCAAGTGAAAGGATCTGATTTATGTTTGTGGAAAACAAGTTGTGGACAAGCATAAGGGGAAGCAGGAGAATCTGTTAGGAGTCTACTGCAATAGGCCTTGATAGAGAGGCAGGTGTGCAGAAGGTGAAACGTGATCAAAACCTGTGTGGATTTTGAGGATAGAGCCCATGGCATTACTGGTGAATCGGAGTTCACCGCCAGTGTCTTCATTGACTGAGGTATGGGTGACTGTGGGAGAGGAATATTCAAGGTGGGGAGATAACACGGACTGAATGCTTGTATGTTACAAAATGTGGAAGTTGAAGCCCTAACTCCTAATGTGGCTGAATTTGTAGATAAACTTAAAAGGAAGAAATTAAGGTTAAATGAGGTCATAAGGGTAGGGCATGGGACTAGTGTCCTTACCAAAAAAAGGGGACACCAGAGAATGGAATTATCCTTATAATAACTTCTGCTTTCAATTGATTCTATACCAAAAGTTTCAGCATCCTGAGGAGGGTGGGGATGGGCTACATTTTGTCCCTCCAATATTTGCATGTTGAAGCCCTAACCCCCATTGTAACAATAATTGGGGATAGGGCTTTGGGGAGGTAAATAAGGTTACATGAGGTCATGAGGGTGGGATCCTAATCTGATAGCATTGATGGTCTTGAGAAGACAAAGGGAGAGCTCCCTCTCTCCCCACACAATTCCGCTGAGGAAATTCCAGGTACATCTACACCCCATGTGAGGTATCCTCTCAAGACACAACCCTGCCAAAACCTTGAATTTGCACTTTCAGCTCCAGACCTATCAGAAAATACATTTCTGCTGTTTAAGCAATGTAGTCTGTGCTATTTTGTTATGTCAGTGCAAGTAGACTGATACAGGAGATATATCAAGAATTCTGTCATAGATATTTTAAATTCAAGATGTTCTGTTCTGAGCCATGATGGCAGGTGTTAAAATATCTGCAGCTCACAGAGGTCAGAGTCAGAGATATAACAGGTAAATTCTCTGCTGATAGATGGTATTTGTGATGATTAATACGGTATTTAATCTGGAGAACAGGATGAGATCTCTGGGGGTGAATGAAAGAAGAACCCACCATGGACACTTGGGGCTCCAACATTCAGGTATTGGAAGGAAAAAAAAAGGAAAATCCAGGGGAAAAACAATTTCTGAGAAGTGGTTGGTGAGGGAAAAGGAAAACAGGATTGCAGAGCAGAAATCTTGCCTGGGGTAGGAATGTGGAAAGTGAGGAGCAAGGACAGAGAGAACACGGGAATTTAGCAGAAGAGTCCAGAAAGGCTAACATGGCAATCAGACTGCTTTCACAAATCTTCCATCAAAGAGAAATTTTGAGCGGTAACTGTGAGTAGGAGTAATTACAAATATGTACTTTTCTTTAATTCAACCCAGAACTAAGTTGAAACCACATCAGTTTTGAAATAAATAAGGTCATTTCTACAATACTGTGTCACTATCTGTAATTTAACCACATGAAATTAATTCTCCAAATTCCAAATGTCAAAATTTAGTATTAAAAATGTAGTGTATCCCAGGGTTATAGTCAAAAGAGTTAACTAGTCTGACATTCCGAAAAAAATTAAAAAATGACCGTAAAACCACTCCAATTAGCTTGAATATATTCCAGCCAAAGAGACAGCTTTTAATTAACTGATTGTTTTGCTTTTAATTAAATGGCCAGGCAACCCGAAGAATTACTTGGAGAATTATCGTATCTGTATTTTCAGCACAATCTTATTTCAGAACTCTGCATCTATATCCCCAAATTCTCTTGGATTATGTCCATCTGGATGACTGATGGCAAGACGTAAATTCAACCTTGCTCAAGCAGAGTAAGCTGCCTTCCCTAACAAAGTAGATCCTTTTTCATATTCTTTACCTTTCTGGGACTGGGATATTTTGCATATGTCATGCCTTCCAGCGTATCTTACATTATTAATAAATCCATTTCTTCTTGTGTTCATCCATGATCGTAGCTTCTGGAAACAGGACAGGATGAACACCACCTCAGTAATGAACAGGATATGATACAAGGGAGTTCCCTGCCCAATACTGATCAGAAGTTCTTAGCTGCCTTTGTTTCCTTGGAGTATGAGAAAAAGAAGAGGAATGCTAAGAGCAGAGCCCAGTAAGGCCTCTGCTTCCCCCACACTCATGCTAATAAAATTAAACTATGAAGAATTTGAAGACATTATAGCATGATTTCCCAAATAGCCTCAGGTGGGAGCTCAGTATTGGCTGGGATCTAGATGCAATGCAGAGTAGGAGCTTGTTTGGGAGAAGAAGACTAGAAGGAAGGCTGGGCTTCACCACCGGTGCTCCATGGTCAACACATGACATGAAGGAGAACAGAAGTTACCACCTGTCTTGTTAATGGAACCAAGAAATGATGAGCAGGCAGGTGGACCAAGAAAGCCTGCATCAGAAAAAGGAGACCATCTTGAATACTAACATTGGGAACCACAGATGATGGCAGACAGTGACCAGAGGGAGGGACATCTAAGACTGCAAAGATGAATGACACCAGTCACACCTCAGTAGGTTCAACCACTCATCCTCTGGCAATGCCACAATAATCACAGATTCCTAGGACACAATACTCCCCATTCTTTCTCGAATAGCAAAATGGCATCCTTCAAGAAGCATAGAGAATAAGCAAGATAGTCAGAATTACCTGAAAAAAAGATGGAGCTTCTTGAAATAGACATTTTCCTCTAATAACTTATTTCCATTGATTGGTGATTTAAAGTTCCAGTCACCCCCCGTAACATCATTGAAGGGAAACTTAACTCCTCAAGCTAAAATGTTCTATACATCACCGGCATGCCACCTTCTCTTTCCTGACTTCCAGTCTGTTACCAATCACTTCCAATTAGATATCTGGCTCCTTAAATGCTGTAGCATTGTTTTCATTGTTCCTCCAAAATCTTCCCACCCAGAATCATCTTCCAAATATTGACAAAGTATTATCATTTTCATTATATTGGTTACTTCCTGAAACTTGTCTTTTGATTCCTTATTGTGTGAACACCAATTTTTCACCTATCCTGTGAACACCTAAAACAGCAATTCTCAAAGTATGGCCTCCCAACTTGTAGCATCCGTATTGCCCAGAGACACCCTAAAAATGTAAGTTTCTGGTTCTCACCATAGACCTACCAAGAATCTGAAACTCTGGCCGTGAGGCCCAGCGATCTGTCTTCTAACAAACTTTGCAGGTGATACTGATGCATGTGCACTTTGAGGACCATAGAAGTAACTCAGAAGTGACATTGGCTGGTGAAGGAGTCCTGTCCGGGGGCTCTGGGCAGGGAGGGAAAGACTCCAGATGTGCCAGCTCTGTTCCAGACAAAGGCAACCGGTTCCCCTTTTTCTTACAAAAACTTCCACCTGATGTATCATTTGTGTGTAGTGTGAGGTTCGATTAGGATTCCTTTTTGTTCCCCCTGGGGATATCCAATTGCTCTGTCACAATTTATTGAAAGGTTGTCTACTCCATTGCATTGATTTCCCTCCTGGGGCACCTGGGTGGTTCAGTCGGTTAAGCAGGCTGACTTCAGCTCAGGTCATGATCTCGCAGTTCGTATGTGTGAGCCCCATGTCAGGCTCTGTGCCGACAGCTCAGAGCCTGGAGCTGCGTTTGGATTCTGTGTCTCCCTTTCTCTCTGCACCTCCCCTGCTCGCTCGCTCTCTCTCTCTCTCTGTCTCTCTTTCTCAGAAATAAATAAATATTACAAAAACTTAAAATAATAAAAAAGAATTGATTTTGCACCTTTGTCAATAATTAGTTGGTCATGTGTACATGGTTCTATTTATAAGTTCTCTAGTCTGGTTGGTCTAAGTGTCTGTCTCTCCACCACGACCACACTGTCTTGGTCAGTATAGGAATACAGCAGAGCTTAATATTGTACGGAGCAATTCCTTCTGCATTATCCTTTTGCAAGATTGTTTTAGCTGCTCTAGGGCCTGTGCCTTTCCCTATACATTTGAGAATGTTTGAATATGTCTCCAAAAATCTTGCTGGGATTTTGATAGGAATCACATTAAACCTATAGATCAGTTTGAAAAAAAATTGACATCTTTACTATATGGAGTCTTTCCACCCACGAAAATAACACGTCTTTCCACTTATTTAGCTCTTCTTTGATTTCTTTCATCAATATGTTATAATTTTGAGCATACAGATTTCATACATATTTTGTTGTTTATACTTAGATATGTCATTTCTTTGGAATGATTATATATAGTATTCTGTTTTAAATGTAGGTTTCCACATGTTCATTGTTAGCATATATAGAAATGTGATTGATATTTGTGGGTTGTATGTCCTGCAACCTTGTTGAATCACTTATTAGCTCTTAGAGTTTTTGTTTTGTTTTGTAAATTCCTTAGGCTAATGTGTTATCTGAAGGAAAATTTTTACATTCCTCACACAAACACTTAAGTCCCATGACAACACAACCCTTATTTACCTTTTTAGCCTCATTCCCAATCTATGTTCTCAACTGACATCCTTTCCCAGTATTTCCTTTCTTTCTTTTTTAATAATAACGACAAAAAATAAATTGATTGAGGACCTCCCGCATCATCATCTGGAATGGTTTAAAATGTAGTTCCCCAAAACTCACCCTAAAGTCTGTGGAGGCAGCCTGAAAACTTGCACTTTTAACATGATATCCCTGATGATTCTTATATACACATAGGTTTGAGAACAACAGGCTTCTGCGTCAGCCAAAAGGAAATTCTCATTTTTCCCGAACTTACCACCCACATCTAAGGCTTTAATGTCTCATGGTTCATTACTTGTAATCTTTTATAGATTCACCTCAACATTCCTTGCTCATATGCTTCAATTGTGTTCCACCTAAAATTCTTTAAATCTGCTTTGAATGGTCCCATGATCCTTTTTTGTATTTCTGCACCTGGAAGAAAAATCACCCAATCCTTAATAAAGGTACCATTAAAACCTTATGGTGTCTGCCTTCAGACAGAAAACTATGCAGACATCCTGTCACGTGCACTTGGTCAAGTCCTTGTCCGTATCCACACAATAGTTACTTCAAATACATAGCCATGTCTTCAAAGGCCCCTTCTCCTCTCCACATCACAGTAGATAACCTAGTCTCCTACAAGGGGGGTGGGGGGAAAGCCCTGAGTGTCTCACTTTTTCATCTAAAATCTTGCCTTTGTCCATACACTGTTCAAAGACCATCCCATCACTTTTTTCTTTCTAATACATATAATTCATCTTGACTCAACTGCTATCAAATACCCTCTTTCTCAAGCGGGTAACTTACTGCTTTCCATTAGATCATTCTCCTAAGAATATAACTCATACTTGAGACGTCTCACCTACAAAACAAAAACAAAAGTAAAATGTTTCTTTTTGGCTGCTGTCCTATCATGCACTATTTCCTCATTTCTCACTTTATCAAAACAGAACCCAATACATTCCATCTCCTCTTCTCCTCTTCTGAGTTGTTGAAAATTGCCTCTGTCCCCACTGGAAATGACTTGATGAAGACATAAAGGATCCCTAACTCCCAAATTCAATGACTAATATTTCACTTGTAGCTGACTAGCATGTGACACCATTGAAAACGTTCTCTTTTTTTCGAGTTCCATCACTCCACACTCCCCTGAAACCTCCTTCTTTGTTTTTCGTTTGTTTCTTTGTTCATTTTGTTTTATTGTTACCGATCATAAGCTACCTTTGGCTCCTCTTATGGTGACAGTTTTTAGTGCTCTCTGACCCTTTTCACTCCATAATCTTATTGTGGACATTTCATTGCATGCCACCGTTTTCATTACCTGTGTTGCTTCCCAGTCCTAAATCAACACCTTCACACTCTCCTGGGAGATCTTATCATCTCTCTCTCTTGAGCTCTTCAACTTTTCTTCCAGCTTCCAAATTGACAACTTACCATGAAAATTCTAAATGCACCTCACTCAAACTCAGCCTGTCCAGAAGCTAACTCATTCTCTTATTCCTTCTATTAGCCTTTCCTCTTATTCCCTGTGTTGAGGAATGGATTGCCCACTTCTCTAGTTGCCCTGTCCCAAACCAGAGAATGGTTTCAACTCTCTGTCTCTCTCATTCTTGTAGTCAATTAACCACTAAACCCTGCCATTACTACTGGCTACCTCTTTTTGTTGTCAAATCTATCTCCCTTCTCCATGATCAAGGCCACTGCCATGGCCTATTATCTAATCGTGACTCACTTGAACCACACAAGCAATCATATAATTTTACTCTCTCTTTCTCGAGTTTAATGTACTCAAAGCCATTCTCTCTCTGCACCACAGTCTGGGAAGTGTTTCAGATACACAAATCTCTGCTCAGCTTAGAATGTTTTCAGGTCTTTCCTATCCTCTACGACCTTAGTAGGACACAAAAGGCTTTTTATGACCTGACTACTACTGTATTTCTGCTATAAGCACTCTGAATCAACTTCACTGAATCCCTTATGTGCATCTGGCAATCTAATTTCCCAATTTATCTGTTCATCTACTAGGTGTCTTGCCTCATTTTTGTCTGACTAGTAAATTTTCTCTTCTTCTGTAAAGACTGAGTTTGATTAACCTGTTATTAATGATGACTACCCTGACTCTCATAGGCTGACTTTGGTAGTTTTTCTTCTCTTTTTATATAACATTTTATATGTTCTTTTATAATAATAATTAGATATAAATATATATATATATATTTTTTTGTCAGACTCTTTTGTAACCATTTGTTTAGCTATTGATCTACTAAATTCAAAATAGCTCTATTAGCACAAGGATTCTTTTGCATTCGTCTTGGTTTCCAAATTCCTTATAAAATAACATGGCCCACGGTAGAGACATACTAAATGTTTCTTGAGTAAAATGTTAACCAGGGAGAGAGAGATATGTACATACATTTTTATAATAGAACCAAGAATGACACGTTTTATTGGAGAATAAATGGTACATGAATATATAGAAAAGGAAAAAAGTTGGGACCAGAAGATTTAATTTTGGCCTAGGAGGACAGACTTTATAAGAGTAAGGGAGGGGAGAGGTAATTGCAGGGAACAAGTACAATGTAACTAAATACATGGAGAAACAAATTACAAAACTTAGTAACAGGTGCAGAGTCTTACTGGCACGTCTATGTAGTCAGTGGAGAAACCGGTGGACTGAGAAACAAAAATGTAAAAGAGATGTTAGATGTTAGTATGAAAAGTTTCTAACACCATGTTAAGAAATTAAAACAACAGGCATTCAAGAGCCATGTAAGCATTTTTGACAGATTGGGTGGGGAAATATGCTTCAGTGTCAATATAAAACAATGGGGTTTTATACTTTACAAACACTTTAGAGGCGAGGAGGATGGGAAGACTTTCCAATAATTTAGGAAATGATAATGCCACGCATCAGAACGTAGGTAATGTTTATTAACAAAGAACATCCAGAATCTGACTGCTAATTCTGGTAGTTGCGTATTTTCTAAGGATGCCTCCAAAATAAAAATAACTGTACCTGCATGTGGTTTCTGAATGGAAGATTGTCTTACACTATATGTTACAATAGAGACAACATGTAAAGATAAGAGCTGCTCTCATAACAAAGTAAAATGTAATTTTCTGTGCATGATTTTAACTTCCTGGATGCTGAAAGATCTTGCCAAGATCTGATATTGAATTAAATAATCAAGCACTAGGAAAGAAATTTTAAGTCCAACCAGGAAAAACACACTATTTTTTATGAGAACTAAACATAGATGAAGAGTTAGCAAAGCAAAGGAAACTGAACATTTCTACTAAAATGTTTACAATGATTATATAACATTTATGAGTTTGCTAAATTCTGGGTGGTATTTATATGTCTAATAGCACATTATTCATAATACCAAAGACTCATAACACTTGATAATACTGTAAATATATTCATAATTGTGTATTTGGATACTCATATTTAGAAATATGATATTTTATACATACACAAATACAGAGATAGATTTAATACAAGCGTTCTAGATTTACTCCAAAATGAACCCCGAATGGCCATAGTTTTGTATTTCTTAGACACCATAAATTATGACACGTATCAAATCAATAAGACCACACTGCAAAAGAATTCATAGTCTTATCTTTGCTGAGACAGATGGAAATCCATGAGAGTTATAGATAGGGAAGATTTTGAAGGTCAGGAATCATTATTCTTGCCAACTCTGCTGCTGCCCTAATTCTTTATCGCTCTAGTTTGAAAGGGGTAGATGCTTATACTTCCTTTGGAAAACCATCTCCTCTTACAATCTTTACAGTCCCTGTTTCTAAGCTTATGGTCTGACCTTCATCTTGTCTAGACTTTCTTGTTACATACAGTTCTCTTTCAATACTTAATACCAGTCCCACTCACTGGACACTTAAACAGCAATGCGACACAGCCTGTAATTCATCGCTTAATGGATTTTCATGTCATCTTAACCAGGTGGAAAGGCCCTTGATGCACAGACCATGTATTATACACATTTTCCCCTCTGTAACACCTAACAATTCGCTGAGTGCAAATTCATACTACCACGTATAAACATATTGTTGAATTGAATTTATTTGCTTAAAGGTTATCATATAGCTTATGAAGACTCACCAAAATCACCTTTTCAAAAATTACCCTTTCTATGTATGCTGGGTGTTCACTGTACATATCTCTCTTATAGTGCTATGTTTGCGTATGGGCCCCCCCTGACTGTCCCTGCCCTGCCACTCTTAGAGCAATGTACATGATATGACTGGCTCAAAAATTCTCTCTAAGTAGAGAAAGCAAATGCTGGAAGCAAGGCTCACTCTGCCTCCAATGATAAAGCCATTCCTCCATGCAGCTCAGACCAAGTTTTCCCTAAGCAACAGTCAGAGAGGGGAGGAAAGACAGAATGAACATCATCTAGAGATTCACAGACACTACCAGGTTCTCCACCAACAAAACTAACTGGGGAGAAAAAAATTCAAATGAATTGGCCAGGTGCTATAATTTCAGAAGACATTCAATAAATCCTTACACTGGGTCATGAGAGAGGAGAAGCTTGGTGAAGTCAGACAGAGGTCCACCCTCAAACCTAGGTCAGGTTCCAGAGAATTCTACTCTGAGCAGACAAGTACCTACTCAGATGCGGCAGACCTGTGCAGTTTGCTTCTAAATCTACATCTTCCCCTGTTTTACCCCAACTTCTCTGAACTCCTTTTAGATTTCGGAAAGTCCCCAAAAACCTTTCTCTATATTGACCTTGCCTTGAATGTTATGAATGGCTGTAATAGAATTTCAAAAATCTGAAGAAAAATTTTTTACTGTATTGTTTGCGTCAGATTGGGCTGCTCCAAAGCAGATGTGAAGGTTCCTTAAACGTTTGTTTATTATACTCTTATGTGTTATAGAATATTTTTGTCCCTGACGATCTTTGGTGCTTCCTCTTCCACTCTGCATGGGCCCCTGACAGATGAGCCCTTTGGATTATATCAAAGGACCCCTTAGCCTCTGTCATTTTGTGGGTTTTAGCCAACAGGAGGTAAGTGAGTGAGGACATGAGGCCAGCTTCCTCCCTGCCAGGTGACTGATGTCTGGCCACATTCCTCAACCAGGCTTTTGTCCTAACAGTGACCTTTTTCCAGATTCCTTGAATTTCTTCAATCTTTTGCCCCTGCTGGGCTGTCACTAGCTCATACTTTCCCATACTGACTTTCCTGAATTCTTCCAAAGCTCTTTTTAGAGGTTCTCTTTACTTTAATTTCTTCAAATCACTGGTTTAAATATGCCATCTGCTTCCTGCCAGGACACCAATTAATATGTTTCCTAGCCATTTACCAGGAAATCAATGTTTTAAAGAGAGATGAAAAGGACAGGAAGGAAAAGGGCATGGAAACTTTGTGTTCCTGGACCTTGTCTTAGGAAAATGAAATGTTGTTTTCCATATATTGCCTCCGCCCACAGGTCATGGCTAATATAGCAAGTGCCAACAGATCTCCAATAATCGTAGATAAGAGAGTGGGTAAATTGTGGTGTCACCTGTAGGATTTTAACCCAGAGTAAAAACTGTTGGGAAGTGTCTCCATTTTAGTATCTTGGTAGAGGTTGCCAAGTCATCAATTTATAATACGATGAATGGAACAAACTTAACTCTCAGACCCATGTGCAGTTGGGGCCCTGATGTCCCTGCTTGCAGGATGGTTCCACCTATTTTTTCTGTACTCCTGGCCCTCTGTCTTGACAGATACTTTTGTATTAGTGTAGCTATTTTATATTATATATTAGTGTAGCTATATTAGTGTAGCTATTAGTGAACATATAGCATATATATGCTTGTGTTTTGACTAATTCAATCCTGCCGTTTGATTTTCTTATTGCTATCTGTATTTATAAATAATAGTCTCACATCATTTGCTATTTTAGTTAGGGTCACTACAAAAACCTATAGATAAAAAGAAGTAGTTTGCACCAAGATTAAAGCTTTCCCCCCCAAAGTGCTCTCTACTCCACAAACTCTGTTCTGCAATTCAGATTCTAAATACTCATATTAACAGTTTTTTGAAGGAAAGAACAAGAATCCACCCCTGACATTGTAAGTAATGGATTTTGTTCTTTTTTAAAAAAAATGACCAAATACAAGTAGGTTGCATATTATTTGGAAATAATTAATTCACAGTCTTAAAGCTTACATCATATATCATGCTACTAGAGTTATATTGGTATTTCTGTCTCCGAGAATGGTTTTGAAAACATTTGTAACCATGATCACGCATCATATAAATATACAAAGTTTGTGTAGGTGTGAAGAAAATAAAGGAAAACCCAGAATGATGTTTCATCTTCATCAAATAATGTGATCATCAGAGGGAAATGGCTATCATCTTCAGAAGCTCTCTCCAGATTTCTCTACGTTTGTCTATAGAAAAGCGAAGGAAGCATTTTCAGATTTACCTCTTTATAGGAATATGTGTACCTCTTTCAGATTTCCAGGAACTATGCCAAATGTGATGAGTATTTTACGTTTTAATAATGGATATGTAATCCCTTAAATGTGCTTCAAGTGGAATCAAAAACAACTAGCAAAGGACAATAACACAGCAAAATTGGGATAGTATTAGTAAAAGAAATGTAAAAATGTTTTGAGATCTTCATGTCAGTTCATACCAACCATTGTTATTATCCTCATACACAACATTTTAATACCTCTAAGAAACAGTGGCTTCAGTATTTTGTAGTGTGTGTCAGCTTGATTTTACTTACTGAACAACTTAAATTGCTGTGAAATAATTCAAGGCAAATCTCTAGTCTTTCAAAGAACTTTAAAAGAATAATGAATTAGAGCTCTATTTAGAAATTATTTTCTAATAAAACATTGTAAGTGGTTGGGTCCTCACACCTAGCTTGAAAGCCTATATATAGGAGAAGAAACTCACAATGGCTCATACAGCTGACACATCTACTCAACCCTCTGACACAGAATGAGCAGGAACACGAATATGTTCTTTAAACTAGAATCCAGGTGGCAACAACTGAATGTGCAGCCCTTAACGGACGGTGTGTATTTTCTATCTGCAAAGGTCGTCTGGCCTTTGAGCAGGGAACACACAATGAAAATGCCTCAGGGCAAAACACAGAGAGGACTGCTCCTTTAAAAAAGGACTCAGAATAGTATAAAGTCTCGTCTTTTCCTAGGGACGTAGGAAAGATTATCTCTGCTAATATTTGGAAACATAATTAGATAGAGAAACACATCATCAGATGCATTGGAGGATTGGACAAAGTACACAATGGCTGGAATTGTCCGTTGATGAAATATAATCCAATAGACATGTCACTACGTTATTAAGGATGGTGACTCCGCTTAGAACCAGGAGACTCTCTGTAATGGTTCAGAAGCAATAAATAAACTCAGAGTACACTCAAGAGAGAGAAAATTTAAGGGAGGATCTCATGAAATGGCAGATTTTCAGGTCTAAACATGTGTTTCTTTTTCACACATGCTTTAGATTCATGTCGGTTGTAGCTCGAAGTCCATTTTCTTTTGAATTTTTTAAGTCTGTTGCTTGTTAAGATCCACATGTTCCCAGTCATTGTTTTATCGATCCCTTCTGATAAGCACTCACTCGGTGCTTTTAGTGTAGAGAACGTTATACAAGCTCACAGGGTTCTGTCTGGACAGACCTGGAGATACACCTAAAATATATTGCCTTGGTCCCTAAAGACTAAACTCCACAGTGTTTTTTGAGGTGAAAAGAAGATGCATCTTTCCACCTTGAGTCACATCTTAGCCTAAACCCAGTTAGAATACTGGGAAAGAGTCTTGGATTTACATAGACACATGGGGTTCAGATTGATATTTCCTACATTGTTGCAATTCAACAAATTATTAAAATTACTGAATGGCAGTGCTACCTCTGTAGCTGCTGGGTTTATAGGAAAATTTTAATGTAATAATTTATAGAAAACATATAGCATGGGGTCTGGCATACAGGAGGTGTCTCCCAATTGTATTTGTTTTTTGCTAGGATAACATTAACATTTACCACATGTAATTGTTGTCAGGACTAAGTGAATCAGTGGATATAACTTTTAGAATGAACTGTGGCACATACTGGCACTCTTTTACAATTTTTATAAGCTATTTTTATTATTATTTACCAATGTCCTAAGATCTCAGTGATTTAATTAAATAATGAGAGTTTAAAAATAGGGATTGGAGCAATGAGAAAGCAGTGATTTGAACAAATTACTCAAACTAGGCATTTGTATACAGAAAAGAAAAATCTGAACTGGTGACTCCTTTTTGTTGTTGTTGTTATAGTTTATTTCTTCAGTGAATAAATATAGCACCATTAGGAGAAATATAAAGAGATTTCTTATAAGAAATTGCTCATGAAATTATGTAGGTGCATAAATCCCGAGTCTGCAGGGTGAGTCAACAAGTTGAAGATCCAGGAGAATCAGTCATGTACTTCCTGTCCGAAGGCCAGCAGGCGTAGGACTCAGGAAGAGCCAAAGTTTTGGCTTGAGTCCAAAGGCAGGAAAAAATTTAATGTCCCAGTCGGAAGGTAATCAGGCCGAAAGAATTCTCTCTCACTCAGGGGACCGTCCATCAGCCCTTTTTTTTTTTTTTCCTAGTCATGCCTTTGACTGATTAGATCAGTCCCACCCTCATGAGGGACAGCAATCTGTTTTACTCAGTTTCTTAATTCATATGTTAATCTCATCCACAAAAACCCTCACATCCTCACCCAGAATAATGTTTGACAAAATATCTGGGTACTCGGTGGCCCAATCAAGTTGACACACAAAATTAAACATCGTGCTTTAGACTTTCCAGTCTGATTATAGACACAAGAAGTATCCCTTTAAAAGTTTGCATAACCAACACAACATTCATTCACCATCTGAGTAGCACCATCCAAGTCTTCTAGATAACTGTGGTCAGGAACTTACTGAGGTCCTCCCATATCTCAGACACTGTGAATAGAATCTCGTTCACAGATGTACAGCTATAGACATGAAATAAGTGCAATATATACTTCATATGACATAATAGGGAGTTTGGACTTGATCTGATTGAAAGGGAGAAGCTAGGGGTGCCTGGGTGGCACAGTCCGTTAAGCGTCCGACTTCAGCCAGGTCACAATCTCGTGGTCCGTGAGTTCGAGCCCCGCATCAGGCTCTGGGCTGATGGCTCAGATCCTGGAGCCTGTTTCCGATTCTGTGTCTCCCTCTCTCTCTGCCCCTCCTCCGTTCATGCTCTGTCTCTCTCTGTCCCAAAAAAAATAAATAAAAACGTTGAAAAAAAAATTTTTTTTAAAAATTAAAAAAGAAAGGGAGAAGCTAAAGACAGATTTAAGTAGGAAAGTAATTTGATCAGATATGTCTTAAAATCATTACTTTCACAATAATGATCAGGGTGATCAGAGAGATAGTTAATGTTTTGTGGCTCCTATTTCCTGGACTTCCAAATATGAGAACACCCCAGGGCTCAGTCTTTGTTATTTACTAATAACATCTACGTCACCTAATTATTTTGGGCCTCTTCTGCAGTGCTTAAAAACGGGCTGACATTTACCCAGGACCTGAATACCTGCACAGTATCTGCGCATCCTGAGAGATGTGTCCTCTTCCTCCTTCCCAGATGGCCTTGCCATTAATCTTTCAGTCTCATTCTAACTTGCGAACCTTGTGAAAAACTCATACTCAATTCCTCTGAAGTGCCATAGATGCATACCTTAGGCCAAGTCTTCATGAAGTGGAACACCAGGTATCGGTCCAAAGTCCTGCCCACTGAGAGAATTTTCCTCCACTGCTGTGTTATAGGGTCATCCTCAAGTAGAGTTGCGTTTACTTCTAGCTCGTGCCAGCATATTATGAAGATCCATTTTATGGCTCGTCTGATATTTTCCTCCTCCATTAACTTATAATTGGGAACTCCTGATGAAGCCGTAAGTGTGCCATAAAGGAATAAGAGTAAAGCAGTAAAGCAGTGAGAGCAGATACCACGAGAACCTGAACCATCTGCTCATGGTGTTTGCATCAGCCTTTAAAATCTTCCTAGGTTTGGTATTCCATAATATTTCCACTTTTTTTCAAGTTTTGGCAGTGAGTACCACAACCAGTTATGACCACTGGGCCTCCAACTATCCTACGTTAAGACATTCATTTCTACTTGGCCTCAGAGCAAGTCAACCTTTGCTTTAACAACGGGGAATAGCTGTTGGCGGTGGAAAGCATTGTCCTTCTCCGAAAGTGTAGCATCTACTCTGATTCTCTTCTGAGGGTTTCCCAGTGGCTCTATACAGTATACATGCCACAGGCACTTCCCGTACGATGGATTCTGTTGAGTTATGAGAACCAAGTGGCAGAAAAACTTGGATCACAGTCTACATCCTCTTCAAAGTCATTTTTTGTTTTGTTCTGAACTCCACTTGGAATTGGTAGCCCTGAAGATTATACAGTATGTGGGTCAGACCAACACAAATGTGTTTCTTACTTTGTGGTCAACAGCGAACATGCAACATTCGTTTCGCACTTTAAAGATGATATACTTGCAGGGCAGTCGGGTGGCTTAGTGGGTTAAGCATCCGACTGTTGGTTTTGGCTCAGGTCATGATTTCATGGTTTGTGAGTCTGAGCCCCGCATCGGGCTCTGTACTGACCGCACGTTGCCTGCTTGAGATTCTCTCTCTCCTTATCTCCCTGCCCCTACCTTGCTTGTGCTCTCTTTAAACAAACAAACAAACAAACAACAAGCAAACTTTTAAAAAAAGGTGATATACAACTTGCATACATCACATTAATCGATCCCTAGAAACTTCACCAATGGAACAAGCCTCCGAAATCTCTCAAGTATTATTGTCACTCTTTGACGTGCATACAGCTTACTAAATTACCTAGAATGCTTACTACTTCCTGCCTACCCAGTTCAATTAACTTCCTATCATTAAGATAATGACCGTGTTTCTGTGCTATCAAGATTACCAAGTTCTCCTTGTACACTGTTGGTAGGAATATAAATTGGTACCGCCATTATGAAAGACGGTTTAGAGGTTCCTCAAAAAAATGAAAAATAGGACTGCCAGCAATCTGACTTCTGGGTTTATATTTAAAGGAAATAAAATGGCTATCTCAAATAGATATCTGAGCTCTCAAGCTCACTGAAGCACTATTCACAGAAACCAAGATGTGGAAACAGCCTCAGTTTCTGTTGATGGATGAATGGATAAAGAAAATGTGGTGTGTATATACAGTGAAATACTATTCAGTTTTTTTTAAATAAGGAAATCCTGCCATGAATGACAACATGGATTAACCTGGAGGCCATCATGCTATGTGCAATAAGCCAAACACAGAGAGACAATATTTACATGTAGAATCTAAAAAAGTTGAACTCATAAAAACAGAGGAAGAAGAGTGGTTCCATGGGACTAAGTCGGGGGGGGGGGGCGATATGGGGCGATGTTGGTCAAAGGGTACTTCTAGTTGTGAGATCAATAAGTTCTGGACACCTAATATACAGTATGGTGACTAGAGTTAATGATTTATTATATACTTGAAATATGCTAACAAAGTAGATCTTAAGTATTCTTACCATACACATACATGGTAAATGAAAAGGTGATATATATGCTAATTAGCTTAATTGTGGTAATCATTTCTCCATATATATATATATATATATATATATATATATACATATATATATAAACACCATATTATACATCTGAAATAGATATGATTTTTATTTATCCATCATTCCTCACTAAAGCTGGGGGGAGGGGGGAAGAGTAAAGAT
The DNA here is from genome assembly GCF_027475565.1 of Acinonyx jubatus. NCBI lineage: Eukaryota > Metazoa > Chordata > Mammalia > Carnivora > Felidae > Acinonyx > Acinonyx jubatus. The sequence continues at coordinate 127,184,627 of NC_069386.1, read as the reverse complement.
CACCGATTTCTTTTAGAATATATAATGAGAGAGGAGGAGAAATGTCACAATCCAGAGACATGAGACTATGGGGACACGAAGTCCTTGCCAGTTGAAGACAAACAATTTCTGAATGTCTCTGATAGTAGGGATGTAGAAAAAAATGTTTCTAGGCCAATAATTGTATGCCAGGTGCCAAAAATTTCTGTTTATTTGTTTCAGCAAAGATAACACATTTGGATTTATAATTGTGAATTACAGCATGACCTGATTATGTCTACAATAATCTGTCATTTTGCATGAACCATTTAGCTTTTTTACTGACCAAAATGTGCAAATTAAATAAGGATGATATGGTAATCAAGACGTTTGCATCTATTAGGGCTTTGATAAAAGTACTAATTTGTCATATTTCGAGGGAGCCCATATAGCTTTTGGTTTATTGTCTTGGGGAGGCATTTCTAGGGACTTCCACATGCCCTTTCTTACTATAAAAGTTCAGGGAACCATTGTGGGGATTCTTTCAATTTTTTAGTGTATCTATTCCTATAATAGTGCCTGGATCTGGAAAACAAAACAAAACAAACAAAACAAGGGATGGACCCTCAGTCCCACTGGAGAGATTATGAGATATATTTATCTAAATTTCCAATTATCATCTGGTCTCCAAAAGCCTCTGCAGCCAGTGGGCTGGGGTGGTACTTTAGGTCTGGTGATTGTTGCAATTCCAAAGCTACTATGTAATATTAATAAGAAAGTGTGAGTATTTATCTTTTTGAGGTCCCTGTGACTCTAGAAATGGCCCCTGACGACTTTGGGAAAGGCTTAGGAAAACATGCATGGTGTATATCTGTAGCCACATGACTATGTCTTCCTCAAAGGGATAAAGTCTTACCCTCAATCAATCTGGATCAGTTAACTAGTTTATACCCTTTGGTAAAGACCATGACCTCCATGTCAGTGGCTTAAGTTTGGTTTCTTTAATTAAAAAAAAAAAATTTATTTTTGAGAGACAGAAAGAGACAAAGCACAAGCATGGGAGGGGCAGGGAGAGAGGGAGACACAGAATCTGAAGCAGGCTCCAGGCTCTGAACTGTCAGCACAGAACCCAACACAGGGCTTGAACCCACGAACAGTGAGATCATGACCTGAGCCAAAGTCTGACATTTAACCAACTGAACCAACCAGGTGCCTCTCAAGTTTGGTTTCTTTGTATCATACTTAGAAAATATCTGTTTATATAAGTGTCAAGCAGCATCTTAGAATGTTATTTACCTATTTAATTCTTCAGTATTCTATGATTAATTAGTTATCACAACAGTTCCTTATGGGTCCAAACACTCTGATTACCACTCTTGTGGGGAACTGTGGCTTATTATGATAATTGTTCCCACTTGTCTCTAATGATAAATTTTATCTCTGAAACTTCAGTAGAAATGTACAGCCAAGGGGTGCTTGGGTTGCTTCGTTGGGCATCTGGCTCTTGATTTCAGCTCAGCTCATGATCTCAGGTTTATGAATTCGAGCCCCACATTGAATTCTGCACTGACAGCATGGAGTCTGCTTGGGATTCTATCTCTGCCTCTATCTTTGCCCCTCTTCCACTCATGCATGTTCCCCCTACCCCCATTTCTCTCAAAGTAAATAAATAAATAAACAAACAAACAAACAAACAAACAAACATTAAAAAAAGAAAGGTGCAGCCAAACTATGGCAATCTAACAACACTTGAGCCCTGGGAGTAATACTATGAATTCTTCTTTGCCTGCACTGTTCTGCTACTGATGCCTCACTGTCCAAACTCCTCTGAAAGCCAAAGGGGAAAGGAAGCACACTGATACAGTCTAGAGCACAGAGCAGGATGGAGAAGGATGGAGAGTGAATCTAGGAAAGCAAAGGGAAAAGAGCCAGTACCCCCACTAGAAGGTGAGGTCCATGGTGGCAGGGACATTGTCTATTATCTTTCTTGTAGCATACCCAACTCTTAGTAACCGTCACATAGTACATGCTTCATAAATATTTGCTGAATGGATGGACACATGATTTTATGGAAGGGTGGACGTACTTGAAATTGCAGACATGTAGCTATATATCAGGAAAAGTACATACAAAGAAAATACATGAGAGAATGACAAATAGATACTACGGTAGTTAGATTTCCAATAGATGATGGCTTTCTGTGTTAGCACTGCTTTTAAAGGACAGATTTAGCCTGGTTTCTCTAGATAAACAGTGACTCTTTAAAGACTACCTGTTACCACCTGGAATATATGGTAATATTTCAGAATCAAAAGGAATTTCTGGCTTTACCCTAAAATGTTTCTTTCCAAATTGGTCATAGAGATGTGTGACTCAATGTTGTGATGACATTAGGCTCAAAACACTCTTTCCATTTTAAACTGATAGACTCTTAGGGAAGAGGATGATTATCTATTTCAATGTAAACAAAATTTTTTTACCGTTTCTCAAAAACTATTTTATTAGGGAAGAGAAAAGGAGAGTACTTTGATACTGGGTATCCAATGGGGAACAAAGAAACATATTTTTAATGTTCTGGGACCAATAGGAAAAGAAAGACTCAAATGTAATGGTAGAATTTATGGTCTGTGGCAAACAAACAAACAAACAAAGAAGCAAACAAACAAACAAAAAACACTGGTCACAAATTATCTGAAACTCTTTAGACTAAAAATTCATGTTAATTTCTTAGTCTTTTAACATTTATTTTAATATTTATTATTTTGAGAGAGAGAGAGCACAAGTGAGGGAAGGACAGAGAGAGAGAAAGACAGAATCTGAAGCAGGCTCCAGGCTCTGAGCTGGTAGCACAGAGCCCGACACAGGGCTCGAACTCATGAACTGTGAGATCATGACCTGAGCTGAAGTCAGGTGCTCAACCGACTGAGCCACCCAGGTGCCCCAATTTCTTAGTCTTTTGATGCCAGGCCTAGCCTTTGACTTACTTTGTTTACTGGGATATGAAAAAATGTGATATAAGCAAAGGCTTGTGCATTGGGGGCTTGCTTGTTGTTATTGCTGGGACCCCTTCCAGTTCCATAGAAATGAATTTGGGATAATCTGCTGGATGACAAGATCTACAAGGCCTTGCTCCATGTGACATCAAACCAGCCACCAGACAGATAGACAGGTGCCCTAGACAAACTACTTCCAGCCACCAGATACGTTTGTGAAGCAATCCTAAATTATTCTACCCCTAATAACTTGACCCAGGCCATAAGAAACACCTAGTCAATCCACAAAACCATGAAAAAAAATAAATGTTTATGATTTTAAGTACTAGTTCTTGGAATGACTTGTTATTCACTTTTTTGTTGTTGTTTTTGCAATTAACAGAGTTTTTTTTTCCTCCTGGATAAGAAGAAATAATGTCTAAGTATTTGGAGTGGCAAGAATACATGGTGCTAAAGAGATTTACCCGAGATACCATAGCACTGACTCCTGCCCTTTACTACTGTGATTTACCTCCTCTTTATCATTTCTCACTCTTCCCCCAGGATTCCAAATTGGTATTGGATTTGTTGTGGGCAGAGCCAATCATACTTGTTGTGGGTGAAGAAGTCTCTTTGTCACTAAGAGACATGTTAGGGTCATTTGTCAACTTCTACCACAGGACCTTCATTCTTGTTCAAGTTGCAAATTCCCTAGGCTGAGGTCATATTTTAAACTGCTTTCTGTCACTTTTGCTTTTCATGAGAAGAAATTTCAGCTTCATTCTCAAGAGGAGATTTTGATAGAGAAACAGCATGAGACTAATGGATTCCTAGAGATAAAAAGTGGCAGCATAACTGATTCGAAAAAGGAAAGCATGTTGAGGAAGGGAGAGAATTCGAAAATAAAAATCCAACTATTCTAAATTTTGCCAGCAGTGGACTTTGATCATGTGTGCATATCACATACTTTCAATTCCTGTAACTGAATCCTTTGTAAAAACTTCCGTAACACCTTTCTCTCTCTTTCCTTTCCTAAGACAAGACAACCACAAAATAATTTTCAAGAACATAAATATACCAGTTACTAAATGAAAAACAAGCAATACATATTAGATGCACACTAAATTATATGTTATATGTATATATGTTATATGTATCTATATACATGTATATGACTATATTATATGCACTATTATATGTACTAATCATGCCATAAGCTTCTAGTTAAATTTCCCTTCTTCCCCTATCCTCCCTCAGACTTCCATAATTATTAGAATCATGCTTTAAGCAGTAAAGAACTGTGGGTATAATATGATACACCTTTTATTGCTAGCATGAGAGTAAAAGGCAATTGTCATCTTTGAGCAGTGTTATTTGATTATAGGGGTGAATTCCATATGAGAATGATAGAGCCATTTTAAGGTTATCAGAAAGATAGCTACAAAAACAATGTATTATTTACAAAATGCAATTTGAGCTTGCCCTTTGTCCTGTCACAATTCAAGAAAATGAGATGCTTTTTGAAATTAAAAGACAATATCCGAAAGCAGATAAAAGAGAGAGATTGATATTTTTCAGGCACATAGCACCTTCTATCCCAAAAAGCTTTACACCATAATAATTTGCATTCCATAGTACTTTTCTTGTGAGATTTTTCAAAGCCTATTACATTAATATGAATTCGACTATGATGCATTTCCTTGAAGTAGGGATTTATTCTTCATATCCCTGTTTTACACATAAGCACATCAGGTGCTTTGCTGAAGGCTACACAGTAACTTACAAGTCAGTTAGGAAATTGATCCTAGAAATCCTAATTTCCTATCTCTTGTTCCGGTACCTTGACAAAACCATTTTCCAAATAGAGAAGCATATTACTCTTCAGCTAAATAGCAAATTAAAGACATGCTGTCTCATGTAATCTTGTAAATATGCTTTAAAAGCCACCAGCACTCCCGAGAGTTTTACCGTCTGGTTCCCATGGTGGCAAAAAAGAAATGGAGCTGAGAGCAGAAGACACACTGAATTGTTTTCAGCAGCCAGAGGTGGACTTCTGCACAGACGAGAGCATTCGATTAGAATCTCTAGATTATCTTTGCATTAGAGAAGTCAATTTCATCTGCGGCCCTGCTGGAGAATACCAGACCTAGAAAAGAGAAAACAAGTTATGAAGGCTCCTAACCAATCTGTGGCAAACACATTTAGTATTAAGTACTTACAGCCTGTGGCCACCAACCCCCAAGATGGCTCCCAGTGACCCTTGCTACTTAGCATCCGTGCTCTTGTGATTGTACACCCTCACTGAATTAGGGCTGCATCAAAACAAGTGTTGCAGCTTCCACCTTGGTCGCTAGAACCACTCCTTCAGGGAAGCCAGCCACCATGACATGAGAACATTTAAGCAGCCCTGAGGCCCAAGTGGAAAGGAGCGAAGACTTTGGTAGACAACCAGCACTGGTATTCTAACCATGCCGTCGTGGGAGTGAGATGCTCCCAGCCCATTCGAGCCTTCAGATGACTGCAGCCTAGTGAACCACATGCTCATGAAAGACCTTATACCAGGTCTTTCAGGACTGCTCCCCAAATCCTGACCTACAGCGACAATGAGAGATGTGAAAGATAATAAATGATTATTGTTTTCTTAATCACTAAGTTCTGGGGGAATTTGATGTCTAGTTCTGGCTAACTAATGTTTATTTAATCAAACAGTTGATAAGGCTGAGAAAAATAAGTAGTTAAATTAGGGGTTTTGTTTGTTTGTTTGTTTGTTTTCTCAATTCAATTCAACAGCTATTTAATGAACATCTACTCTCTGTTGGGTACCATAGAAAAGACACTGATAGGTAAGCACCAAGCCTGAGAACAAAAGTGGGTTATCTCACTTAGAAAAAGAAATTAAGGTAAATACTCTGGTGAAAAGCATGCAAACTTCAAAAGATAAAAGATATTCGTTATGAAATTGCATGAAATTCCTTACTTAACGATTTTTCAATGGCTTTCCATAGCACTTTTGAGTTAAATTAAACTCTGTGTCTCACTTGGGTCCTAACTAAGCCTCACCTGCTGCTTCTCCAAACATTCTGGACTTCGGTCTCTTGAACATGCCAGGCTTTTTATTATCTAGAGCCTGAGTGGATGCTCTTCCTTCAACCTCATCCAGCTCCATTCTCCCACCCCTGGCCTTGGTCATATCCTTCATACCATTAACTTCTTCAGGTCTCAGCTTAAATGTCACCTTTATGAGCCTTTTTTGGAGTATTTTTTGTAACTCCCCCATCACTCAATGCACACATACAGATAAAGAGAAACACACATTTTTATTGTCATGTGATTCTTGTTTCCCTTAAATCACCAATCCATTTTTTTTAAGTTTATTTCTTTAGTCTGAGAAAGTGAAAGAGAGAAAGCATGAGTAGAGGAGAGGCAAAGCGAGAGGGAGAGAGAATCGCAAGCAGGCTCCTCACTGTCACCGCCGAGCCCGATGTGGGGCACAAACTCGTGAACTGTGAGATCATTACCTGGCCCGAAGTCAGATGCTCAAAGTCACGTGGTCAACCGACGGAGCCACCCAGGTGCCCCTCACCAATCTAATTTGTCAAACGGAGTCTGTGTTTGTTTTCTTTACCAATTTTTATATACCCATTAGTTAGCACTATGTGTCCATATGTTAGATGCTTAATAAATACTCAATGAATACCTAAAAATCAGAAAACTAAAACTAAAAATAAATCACTATGAACATTGGAGGGCTTGTGGGATCCCTTTAGGAAAGACTTCTGGAAGCAGTGGCACTTAAGAGAGCTTTACTGATTGCTTTAGGCTTCAGAAAGCTAGCATATGTGATAGAAATTTATTCCACTGGAATCATTGTGTATGGAGAGTGAGGAGGAAGAACAATAATGGTTTTTCAGAGAATTGTGGGGGTTTTTTGTAGCCAGTCTTCATCCTTGGCAGAGTAAACACTCGAGTCTGTGTTTGAATATAATACAGTATTGCCTGGCAGAAATTGTAGGGAAGAACAGAAATACCACCCCAGCTGAATTGTGTTTGTTATGGATTGAATCGCTGCTATTGATTCAAAATTCAAAAATGGAATGAGGGAGTAATGCTCCATCAGTGGTGGTTCTGCAGTGTGGGTGTGGGAAGAATGGGGTGGGTCTATAAGAATTGATCTGCAGTAATGTGTTTACATTCTGTATGCTCCAAGTCTGAAAATTTTACTGAGATACTGTTGAAAACTACTGGACACAGGTCATTTTAAGCAAAACATCTGAGAGTGGGATATGAATATGAAACAACACCCAATTAAAGAACAGCCTATGACATAAAAATATAAGGAATTGAAGCTTCCACTGCTTTGTGAAGACAGAATCACAGACGCCACGAGTTTAAGTTAGGAGACACTTTTTCACATTGATCCCAATCTAATAAGTTTGTTTTTGCAAAATGTCACAAAAAGTTCTAACTCCTTGGTGAAAAAAAATGCGTATGTAATGAAACTAACCAACCAACATGTACTACAGAATGATGCGCATAGTTTGTAGCTTGGGTGGAGAATCTGATCAATGGAGTTGTCCATATTTGGACATATATGTGACTAAACCTACCAGTTGAAATGAGAAGACCAATTATAGGCCTGATTTAAGAAACCATAAATCATATGGTTCTTATCCTTTCTTTGATTAATGTTGTATATCACATTGATTAATTTGTAAATATCAAACCACTCTTGAAACCCAGGAATAAATCCCACTTGATTGTAGTGACTGATTTTTTTTTTTAGTGTATTGTTGGATTTAGTTTGCTAGTATTTTATTGAGAATTTTTGCATCCATGTTCATCAGGAATATCGACCTTTAGTTCTCTTTTATAATGGAGTCTTTATATGGTTTTGGTATCAGGGTAATCCTGGTTTCTTAGAATGGATTTAGAAGTTTTCCTTCCTTTTCAGTTTTTTGGAGTAGTTTGAGAAAAATAGGTATTAACTCTTCTTTACATGTTTGGTAGAACTTGCCTGTGAAGCCATCTGATCCTGGACTTTTGTTTATTAGGAAGTTTTTTTGTTTTGTTTTGTTTTTATGTTTATTTATGTTTGACAGAGAGAGAGACAGAGCATGGGCGGGGGACAGGCAGAGAGAGAGGGAGACAAAGAATCCAAAACAGGCTCCAGGCCCCCAGCTGTCAGCACAGAGCCCGTTGCAGGTCTCGAACTCATGGACAGCGAGATCATGACCTGAGCCAAAGTCGGACGTCCAGCCCACTGAGCCAACCAGGCGCCCCTGGAGTTTTATTGATTACTGATTCAATTAATTTGCTGTTATCTATCTGTTCAAGTTTTCTATATCTTCCTGTTTTAGTTTTGGTAGTTTATATGTTTCTTCCAAGTTGTCCAGTTTGTTGGCATAGAGTTTTTATAATATTCTCATATAAATGTGTGTATTTCTGTGGTGTTAGTTGTCATTTCTCCTCTCTCATTTGTGATTTTATTTATTGGGAGCTTTCTTTTTTTTCTTTTTGATAAGTCTGACTAGAATTTTATCAATTTTGTTAATTTTTTTAAAGACCCATCTCCTGATTTCATTGATCTCTTCTATTTGTTCCTTTAGCTTTTATATCATTTATTTCTGCTATAAGCTTTACTATTTCCTTCCCTCTGGTGACTTTAGTCTTCACTTGTTATTCTTTTTCTAGCTTCTTTAGGTGTATGGTTATATTGTGTATTTGAGACTTTTTTTGCTTCTTGAAGTAGGCATGTATTACAATTTATTTACCTCTTATGACCACTTTTGCTGCATCCTAAAGGCTTTGGACCTTTGTGTTTTCATTTTTATTTGTTTCTGTGTATTATTTTTATTTCTTCTTTGATTTCCTGGTTGACCCCTTCATTGTTTAGTAGCATGATGTTTAACCTCCATGTGTTTGTGGTCTTTCCACATTTCTTCTTGTGGTTGATGTCTAGTTTCATAGTGCTGTGGTCAGGAAAGGTGCATGGTATGACTTCAATTTTTTGTATTTGTTGAGGCATGTTTTGTGACATAATATGTGGTCTATTCTGGAGAATGTTCCATATGCACTTGAAAATAATGTAGTTTTGCTGTTTTAGGATGGAATATTCTGAATATGTCTGTTAAAAACCATATGATCATTTCAATAGATGCAAAAAAAAAAAAACATTTGACAAAGTACAACAACCATCCATGATAAAAAACCTCAACAAAGTAGGGTTAGAGGGGCATATCTCAACATAATAAAGGCCATGTATGAAAAACTCACAGCTAATATCATCCTCAGTGGGAAAAAAACTGAGAAATTTTCCACTATAAACAGGAACAATACAGAGATGTCCACTCTCACCACTGCTATTTAACATAGTATTGGAAGTCCTAGCCACGGCAATGAGAAAAAAAAAGAGAAAACAAAACATAAAAGAAACAAAAGGCAATCAGATTGTCAAGAAAGAAGTAAAACTTCCACTAATTTCAGATGACATGATATGCTGCATAAAAAAAAAAAAAAAGAAAAGAAAAGAAAGTAAGGCGCCTGGGTAGCTTAGTCTTTTGAGCATCCAACTCTTGATTTTGGCTCAGGTCATGATCTTGCAATTCATAAGATCAAGCCTCACATCAGGCTCTGCTCAGAGTGTGGAACATGCTTTGGATTCTCTCTCCCTCTCTCTCTCTCTCTACCCCTGCCCTGCTTTCGCTTTCTCTCTCTCTCTCTCTCTCTCTCTCCTCTCTCAAAATAAATAAATAAACATTAAAAAATCCAAAAACCCCATCAAAAAACTTCCAGAACTGATAAATTCAGTAAAGCCACAGGATACAAAATTAATATACAGAAATTGTTGCATTGCTATATACCAATAGTGAAGCAACAGAAAAAGAAATCAAGGAATCAATCCCACTTATAGTTGTACCAGAAACAAAAGCTACCTAGTAATAACCCTAAACAAAGAAGTGAAAGACCTGTACTCTGAAAACTATAAAACACTGATGAAGGAAATTAAAGATAGCACAAGGAAATGGAAAGACTTTCCATGCTCATGAACTGGAGGAGTAAATATCATTAAGATATCTGTGCTTCCCAAATCAGTCCACACATTTTATACAATCCCCATCAAAATACCACCAGCATTTTTCAAAGAGCTAGAACGAACAATTTTAAAATTTGTATGGAACCACAAAGGTTCCCAAATAACTAAAGCAATCCTGAAAAAGCAAAACAAAGCTGGAGGCATCACAATTCCAGATTTCAGGCTATATTACAAAGCTGTAGTCAGCAGGAAAGTACTGTACTGGCACAAAAACAGACGCATAGATCAATGTAACACAATAGAAAACCAAGAGATGGACCCACAACTGTATGGTTAATTATCTTCGACAAAGAAGGAAGGAATATCCAATGGGGGAAAAAAACAGTCTCTTCAACAAATGGTGTTAGGAAAACTGGACATTTATATGTGAAATAATGAAACTGGACCACTTTCTTACACCACACACAAAAATAAATTCAAAATAGATGGAAGACCTAAATCTGAGAGAGAAAATCATCAAAATCCTAGAGAACACAGGCAGCAACCTCTTTGACATCAGCCATAGCAACTTCTTGTTAGACATGTCTCAGGAGGCAAAGGAAATAAGGTCAAAAGTGAACTATTGGGACTTCATCAAGATAAAAAGCTTCTGCAAAGTGAAAGAAACAATCAACAAAACTAAAAAGCAACCTTTGGAATGGGAGTAGATATTTGCAAATGACATATCTGATAAAGGGTTAGTATCCAAAATTTATAAATAACTTATCAAACTTGACACCCAAAAAACAAATAATCCAGTTAAGAAATGGATGGAAGCCATGAGTAGACATTTTTCCAAAGAAAACATCTACGTGGCTAACAGACACATGAAAAGTTGCTCAACATCACTCATTATCAGTGAAATACAAATCAAAACTACAATGAGTTATCACCTCACACCTGTAAGAATGGCTAAAGTCAACAACACAAGAAACAACAGATATTGGCGAGGATGTGGAGAAACCAGAAATCTGTTGTACTGTTGGTGGGGATCCCACTGGTGCAGCCACTGTGGAAAACACTATAGAGATTCCTCACAAATTTAAAAATACCTACCCTGGGGCTATTCTGGGGTGCCTGGATGGCTCAGTTGATTAAACATCTGACTTGGCTCGGGTCATGATCTCATGGTTCATGAGTTCAAGCCCCACATTGGACTCTGTGCTCCAGCTCAGAGCCTGGAGCCTGCTTCGGATTCTGTGTCTCCTTCTCTCTCTGTCCTTATCCCACTCATGCTCTGTCTCTCTCTCTCCCTCTCTCTCTTTCAAAAATAAATAAACATTAAAAAAGATATGTAAAAAAATAGAACTGCCCTACTATTCAACAATTGCACTACAAAAACACAGATTTGAAGAGATACATGTACCCTGATGTTTATTGCAGCATTATCAACAGTACCCAAATGTCCATTGACTGATGGATGGATGAAGAGAATACACACACACACACACACACACACACACACACACACACACACACAGTAGAATATTACTTAGCCATAAAAAGGAATGCCATCTTGTCATTTACAGCATGGATGGAGCTAAAGAGTGTTATACTAAGTGAAATTAGTCAGTCAGGGAAAGACAAATAGCATACGATTTCACTCATATGCAGAATTTAAGAAACAAAGCAAATGAGTAAAGGGAAAAAAAGAGAGAAGGAGAGGCAAACCAAGAAACACGCTCTTAATCATAGGGAACAAACTGATGGTTACCGTAGGGGAGGTATGTGGGTGGATAGGTGGATAGGTTAAATAGGTGATGAGGATTAAGTAGTGTACTTCTGATGATCACCTGGTATTGTATGCAAGTGTTAGATTACTACTGTATACCTGAAAACAATATTACGGTATATGTTAACTAACTAGAATTAAATAAAAACTTGAAACAGAAAACAAAACAAATAGATAGATAGATAGATAGATAGATAGATAGATAGATACATAGATAGGTAGGTAGATAGATAGATAGAGACTTTTTAAAAAAGGATCCATAAATCATCATTATCCAAGTGGGGGCTACTGCTTTCTTTCACTCATTATATACATACTTTATGCCCAGCACTGTGCCAAGCCCTGAGGTTACAAAGATTATTAGAACATGAGCTCTACCTTCAAGGGTCTCCCTGGCTGGTAGAAAGGTCGTCTAGATCCAGCAACAACTGAGTTCATTCTGGCTCTTTTATCATATAAGCGTAAGAAGCATTATGAGAAGGCTCATATCCTGGAACCTACACTGATCTTTGTAGCTGCCTTAATCAAAAAGATGTGACAGAAGTGACTACTGAGTGACTTCTGAATGAATTTGAGGAACTTTTGAAACAAGGTCACTAAAGTCAACAGAGCTACCATTTAGCTTTTGCTCAGGACATGCTTATGTTCCATACTTCATTCTACTTGTGTAGCAAATTGTCATCATTTCCTCCATTTACCTAGTCATAAAGAGTCAAGTTTTAAAGTGCAAATATTCTACTACCACGTTGTTGCTGATTCCCTTAACAAATTTTAGTTCACAACCCAAGGAGGGCCAACATCTTACTTTCCTATTTTCTTAACCCTTGGTTCTCTAATACAATTCAGAATGTAGTAGAATTGTTTACGTCCTTGTGGTCTTTCTAGTTTGTTTAGGTTTTTGTTGTTGTTATTGTCTTAATCACTCCCTTGAGGGAATTTCCCTGTCTTTCCACTGTCCTCAGATCAGACTTTCTAAGAACGTTCTCATCTTCTAGCTTTTATTCACTCTCCTTCTTGCCTGGGAGTACCTTATGCCCTTCTCAGCCTACAAGCCAGTCTAGAGGAGGAACGTCCTTCTTCAATATGAAATTTCTTAGAATGTCCCACGGTGAGCTCTTCCCCCAAAACTTATAGAATCTATTCTATGAAATAGCATCACACAAAATCATACAACATCTTGTGTCAGCTCTTTCGTAGTATTATATTGGTATGTAACATCTGTTCAAACTTTCACTGTAACTTGATATTATTTCTTCTTACTGAGCTGCAGTCTCTTAGAATTTATTTACCAGAAAACTCAGAAACTTGCATTGTACACAATAGAGCAGCAATTATTTTTTGACATAGAAGATTGTATTTTCCAAGGACTACCACCGCAGTGTATAATTTGCCCCACGTGTGCTCTTCATGACATGTCGGTATTCCTCCCAAGCAAAGATAGTGTCCATGCTTTCTCTCCTTGAACCCGGAGGACCTTCATAAATTGCCCAGTCACCAAATTGTGGCAAAAGTGACACCGAGCGATCCTAGATTAGGTTATAAGGGCGATACAGTTCCCACCTGGTTTTCTGTCTTACTTCCCGGCCACTTGTCTTTGGAGCTCCGAAGTATTCTGAAGCCACCGTGCCAACATATCACATGTATAGACCACACAGGACAGAGAGAGATGCCTGAAGAGCTATGGCTGTTATAGCTCCCAGCTGTTTGGGTCTTCCCAGGCCTGATACCAGACAGCAGAGAGCAGAAGCTTTAGAGACGGTTCCAGAGCCAACCACCATTTCACTAAAACAGTGAAGAGAACCCAAGAAAGCACGACCTCACAGAGCCTCATCAATCCCCCAGAATGTGCAGTATAATAACAATAGATGGCTGATTTTGTTTTAAACCACTAAATTTGAGGCGATTTGCTATTCAGACAACTAAAAGGGATGCTAAATTTATTATTTTACCTCTTCTATTCATAAGGTGTAACACAAATGCAATTAACAGCATTTTCCACACTTTCCAAAATATATGTTTATTTTTTTCATTGATTAATTTTATTCTTAAATTCTTGAAATTCTTTAGTTTTTTTTCCCCCCAAATTGCTTATGTCTCCCTCCAGATGAATATAGGGTCAGTAAGGGAAGGATTTGGTCTATTTTATTCAGGGCTACATTCCCAGTAGATAGAATAACAACTCGAGTTCTCGGCTCATAAGTCATAAGATGGGGGGCGGTGCCTGGGTGGCTCAGAGGGTTAGCATCCGACTGTTGGTATCAGCTCAGGTCATATTCCTGCGGTTTTGTGTTTGAGACCTGTGACTGACTCTGTGCTAGCAGAGATTCTCTGTGCTTGGGAGATTCTATCTTCTCTCTCTGCCCGTCCCCTGATTGCACTGTCTCTGTCTCTCTCAAAATAAATAAATAAAACTTACCAAAAAAAGTAAAAAAGAAAAGTGATAGGAGGACCTGGACATAATTCTAATTGCTGTTGGAAGTAAACAGAAAATTTAAGCATAGGTGTTAGGGATGATTGACACATACAATGATTCTTCTAGCTTTTGTTTGTTGTGATTGAAATGTGGAAGCATATTTGTGGGTGATATCTTGATTTTTTTATAAATGCTCACATTCTTAAATTTATGTATTAGATATACGATGCTAATTTATCTTTATCTTCTCACCCTTGGGTCATACTGCAAATTCCATTAATTTTTTTCTCATTATAAATCTGAGGTATTATTCAGTAGTTCTCATTAACTATACACCCTTTTCATTAAGTATTGGTTCTGAGCATTACCTGTTCTCAAGGTCTGGGAAGTCTCTTTTCTCTCATTTCAATCTTTTTTCCATCAATTTTAAGTTTTACAGGCCTTTTATAAAATTCTTTCTCTGACCTCACTAGGGCTTTCAAAAGCTATTGAATTAATATCATCTAAATTTAATGTGCTGTTTGCTCCTTTTCGATCATTAATGAAGATGTAAAACAAGACCAGCTACCTAGCCTTTTGTCATTTTTCTTGATTTGCCACCCTCAGCCAGCCATCATACCAGTTAATAAAGCTCATATCAAGTCCAATTTGGAAAGATGCCCTTTAAAAATAACTAATTTCAGCCTTGTTATTCTCAATTCATGTTTTCTGTGTGCACCACCGTTAACCCCAAAACTCAAAATGTTTCTTTGAGAAGTAGGAGAGAAACTGGTAATGTTATAAAACAGAATAAAACATTGTTGCACCTGCTTGCTAATGGCATTATTTTCTATGAAATAAAAAAATTTGATCTGAGTGGAGTCAGGTAATTTTCTTCTTGACACATGTTTCTTTAAAAGAAAAAAAAATCAAGAAATAAGCTAGCCAGGCTGAATTGATATAAATAAAATCAATTTAGTGGGAAGATTGAGGTAGCATGGATTTAACTCTTTATATACTTTCTTTGTTAATATACTTGGTCTCTGTTCCACAGGAAAAGAGCTTTATGCAAACCCTTCAGAGATAGGGATCTGGTTTATAACTTTTCTATAAATCTACAGTGATCCACATACAGCACAAATCACAGCTCTTTCCTTTCATTCTGATTGAATTTCTTGATAATATTGTCACACATTTGGAACATAGAAACATTTTTTAATGTAGTGACTCTCACTCCCAAGATATTTTGGATTATATAAAGAACGTCATCAGATTCTGACAGCAAAATGGCATTTAACAAAGGGTGAGGGATATTGTTTCCATAGTATCATTATATTAAAAGCATTACTTTGCCATTCTTCAGAACAATTATGATTGATATCATATCCCCCACCCGAGGCTCTGAATGATCTTCAAATGTCCTTTGGCAATTTGTCATTAACCAAAAAAGGCAGGACATTCCATGTCCACAGTCCCACACACCAAAGAGCTAACAGTTCTTTCTTTATTATTCACTTCATTTGATAGTTTTATGTTTTAAAATATAAGAGATAAGTAGACATGTATCAATTTGGGGTAAGAACAGAACGCTTTGTCATATCAAGTAAGAGCTGTAAGTTAGGGAGCCAAATACTTCACTAACACTTAATAAAGCATCTGGGGTCTCACTCCCTATTCCTCCCATCACCATAATCTAGGTCAACTGCAATTCAAATGAGTCTTAAATCAAGAATAAGAAAATGACCCAGAGAGAATAAATAGACGTTAGAGGGAATGAGTCAAATCAAGTGTTCTCTGAGCTCACACCCCTTTCCTCCTCTGAATTGAGCTCTCCCACAACATACCTGTTGTGTCTTGTAGCTCTGTAAGCACCTTCTGGTGGAGAGCACACATTCTCATTAATCCTAAGAGTTTGGCAATGGAAAGATACCATTATTTTCCCCAAACGGTCCCATACCCGGAACAGTTCTTGCCCAGCAGTTACCCAGATTCCTTTGTATACATTCCCTTGGCTACTCCTTTGGGTTTTTTCATACACCCCACATTTATATGCACAAGGATACCCATACCTATTACATACCATACCTATTATTTTATCTCAGGTTGGCTCAACACGTATCCCCAGACTTGTACCCTATGACTAGTTTAGACATCTTCTTAATATTTGCAAATAGTAAAATTATATTTCATTGGATTTTATGTGTTTAATGTGAAAGCATTTAAAACACACTAGTGTCTGTTGTAATTTTTATTTGACATTAAAAGAAATATTATACTTTGAGACTTGGAAAGGTAATAGGGGATTGAACCTCAACCTGTGAGGAACCCAGCCTGGACATTTTTATCAGTGTGTTCCATCAGTGTATCGGTGTATTCTACCATAACAGTGTTATGTGGTACCGTTTGTTTAAGTATAAATGACCCACCACTGACTTTTTGGGAGACACAGATAATGCCTCATTTTTGTATCCCTAGAAATTAGAGTCCCTGAGACAGAGTAGAGACTCAATATGGTTCTGAAATAAAATGAATGACTGACCTGATGAATGGATGGAGGAAAGACAATACCATACCTAAGATGTCACCTGTGCCATATTAAATATGAGATAGAAAGATGAACAAGACAAATATTTCCCTCAAGGATTCATCCTTTTGTATGCAGAAGAGGGCCAGAGAAGCAAACATATATAACTCAAGGTGAGACTGGTTTAATGGAGTCACATGCAAGACCAGTCATAGCCAACATGGAGTCCTCCGAAAAGTCTAGTCTTGCATGATTAGCCATACATCTGAATTAATGGGTAGATGATTTAATGTATGAAAGGCAAGCAGACGTGGTGTTAAATCTCAGCTCTTTGCTTCTTATATAGATGGTAAAAATCTCCATAAGTAATAGTTACCAGTAGTTTATGTTATAATAATAACAAATGAAGATAATAAATTTTAAGGTGATAGTCACATAATCAAGGGCCATGGGTCAGAGTCTTTTAGTTCAGAAGAATCATTCCTCTGGGAAGACTGAAGACTTTGAAGATGTTTTAAGATCCTAACAGTCTTAAAAGATTGATTAAACGTAAATACAGGAAAAAGACTTCAAGACATTACCAATGGGGGGAGAAAACCAATATGAACAAAAATACAAAAACAGCAACCATAAAATCTTCACCAGCTTAATCAGTGTGTCCATGCAGGGACAATTATTTCTATCTGACTCACTCTCTCAGCCAGCCTGGAAATATATTCTTACTGTCAGCAAAACTAAAAATGGACCGAAATGCTTTAGACATACAATGCTGAGAAGGACTTCGCATGTAGGATGTATTTTTACTAACAATGATCTGGACCCCTCAAGTTTTTAAGTGAGAGTAGAAAATGTTTAAGATCTGACCTCATTTTATGGCCATCCACGGCCACTTCCAAACCAAGGAAGACAGAACCTCCTTTTTGAGCCACTTTTATAAACACCCAAACACTTAAGAAGGATGTTATTTGGGCACAACTCATCTTATGGCAGAAGCTCATAAATTTTCTGAATTAATTGCATCTAAGTCTAGCATCTCAAATCAAAAGCATTTTTCCCCGGTTGCTACCTGTTCATCTGACTGACAGGCTGTAAATCAGAGGTTCATTCCTGTGACCCCTTCCTCAGGTTCAATACATTTGCTGGAGTGACTCAGAGAACTCAGAGAAATGTTTTACCTACTAGATCGCTGGTTTATTATAAAAGGGTATAACTCAGGAATAGTCAGATGGAAGAGGTTCATAGGGCAAGGCATGGGGAAAGGACGAGGAGCTTCTTTGCTATCTTTAAGCATGTCACTGTCCCCAGATCTCCCCATATCATCAACTCAGAGGCTCTTTAAACCATCCTTTTGGGGTTTTATGGAAGCTTCATTACATAGACATGATTGATTACACCATTATTTGTTGGTGACTGATTCAACCTTCAGCCCCCCTCCCTTCTCAGGAGGTCATGGGTGGGATTGAAAGTCCCAACCTTCTAATCACAGGGTTGGCTCTCCTGGAAACCAGGACCCATCTGTGGGTGGGGTCTAAAAGTCACTTCATAACAAACAAAGACACCTTAATGGTTCTCCTCAGTTATGAAATTTCAAGGGTTTAGGGAGCTGTAATCCAGGAAAAATATATTTTCATCATCTGCGTGACCAAATAGGTATTTCTTATAAATCACAAGTTCTCACCCTTTGTTTAATTTAGCTATCAAGACTTCCATGGTGGGGGACAGGGAGGGGAGAAGGACTACAGCCAATCACCTTAATCTTCCACTCTGATGTTAAATAGACTAGCCCATAAGAAGCAGTAATTACCAATATGCCATTGTGCACTTTCTAGCAAAATCACTTCCTCCTTCAAAGAGGAGAAATTTCATTTAAAGTGCTCAGCCAACAGCCTTAGCAGAATATAGGCAGATATTAATGAACTAAAGCAAGCCTACTACCTTCCAATTCCCATTTTTCTCTTTTATTCATATTTTCAAAACTGGAACTGTTTCCCTGTCCTCCTCCTCCCCTTCCTCCTCCTCCTCCTCCTCCTTCTTCTAATTCTTCTTCTTCTTCTTCTTCTTCTTCTTCTTCTTCTTCTTCTTCTTCTTCTCTCTTTACTTGTTTAAAAATCCTTCCTTCAACATTATATGCCCTGACTTTGAACAGAGGGACCCTCTAGTGGCTAAGTTTTCCAACAGTCTACAATTGCCTTCACAAAATGAAAAGGTACAATTGACCTGTGAAGTTGGAGGAGGGCAGGGCTGCCATTGCATCCCCTAAGTTTTCACAGAAGGATCTCCACGCATTCTTCTGCTCTCTCACCACTCAATGGCATCCTTCCGTTATCTTCTACAATAGCACGCTGGGACACGCTGCAGCGTGCTGCTTTTCTCCTGGGCCAATGTGACAGAATGCAGCTTTAGGGGAAG
Source organism: Acinonyx jubatus (assembly GCF_027475565.1). Taxonomy (NCBI): domain Eukaryota; kingdom Metazoa; phylum Chordata; class Mammalia; order Carnivora; family Felidae; genus Acinonyx; species Acinonyx jubatus. The sequence goes on along the minus strand of NC_069386.1, from coordinate 127,165,568 downwards.
AGATGCATATTCATCACCCAACCTCTTTCTACAAAATGTTGCTTTTCCATTCCATGCTGCCCCCACAATAAATGAAGTGGGAGATTTAGTCATCAGACCTGAAAAAACGAAAACAAACAAAAACAAACCAAAACCAAAAAAAAAACAAAAACAAAAGCAAAAAACAAACAAACAAAAAAACCCATGGCATGAATCCTTGCCCTTGATAGAATTTGCTGAGTAGCTCAAGCCACACTGTTTTCTGACTACTTGTGGTGAAAGATCAAATAGAAACTAAATGTTTCAGGGCCACTCAGCCAGCCCAGTGGCCCTTAAGGCACCTTTCTTATGTGAGATGTAAGTTTCACGGCCTTTCCCACTTTAGATTCGGAAACCTGGTTCTTCCAGTGTAACCCAGAGAGGTGAGAGTCTGAGACTCATTTGCCACAGCCTCCTTACCCAGGGATCTGTCTGGGACCAGCAGCCAAGAGAGAATGTCTCGCAGATTTTAATTAGTTAATTAAATGTCATGCTTAACCCAGAGTGGGCTTCTTGCTAAATTATTTCAGCAGCACCGTTACCAGAAATCATGGCCATACTCGCCTCTAGGCAAAGAACTTGGGAATTTGGGTATGGGGAAGAAAGGAATGTATCCCTTAAGTCTCTCTCTCTCTGTCTCTCTCTCTCTCTCTTTTCAAAAAGAGAAGAAAATGGAAGAAAAACCTGGCTCAAACTAGGTTAAGCAAAGGAGGGAGCATGCCAACACAGTCCACTTAGAAGTTCAGGGTTCAGAGCCATTTCAGGCACGACTAACTAGGCTGCTCAGAGCTAGGCTTCCCTCCATCTTGTAGTCTCTCTTTCAAGACAGAAAGGTGGGTGCTGTGGCTCTAAAATTTGACACCTGTCACCTTCAAATCCAGCAAGTTAGAGCATCTCTCCTTCGAAGACCCCGCTGAGTCTCATAGCATCTCCCTGGCCTGACTCAGCGGCGTATCTGCCCATGACAGAGGACTAGGAGATTCTGATTGGCCATAGCTGAGTCACCTGGTATCACCTGACTGAGTAAAACTGAGGGCAGAAGACCCCAAACACAAACTGGAAGCGACTTCGCAAGGAGGTGAAGCAGTCCAAGAGGACGACGGAGGAGTAAAGCGCTTCTCTAGAGCCCACTCTGTACTGCAGACCAATTATACCAAACTTCTGGGGGCATCCAGGTGGCTCCAGTGTGCAGCCACTGCTGGAAAATATTGTGCCAGAGGCAGCCCTTCTTCTCTCCACCAAAGTCCTTGAATTTCTTTCATTAATCACTCCTCCCGGCAGTCTTTATAGGAGATTTATTTGCCTTTGCTAGATGCTTTCACACATTAGTTAATCGTCTCAATAACATTATCAGGTTTCTATCATTGTTCTTTTCCCTTATACAAATCAGGTAACTGAAACAGAGCGATTAAATTGTTCGTGTAACATCAAACAGTTCTCAGAAGGTGGCGGACACAGATGGGTCACCTTAATGATACGTTTCACTAGGTAATGATTATATTTACTGCTACTGCAGCTGCACATCGGGGGGCAGAGCATGTGGGCTACATCGAAAAAGTGGAGTGCCATCCTGACCCATTTAGTCTTGTCTCTCCCCTCTTTCTACACTCTAGCTTTTACTCTGATCTTTGCTATGGAACATCTACAGACTGAATTCTGAATGTTACCTCCTAACCATGGAGCCCCTTCTCACCTCCCCCTACGTCCTCCATGCTCGGTCTTGGTTTTCTTCTAAACTTTCCGTTTCAAATTCTTGAATCACATTTATTGACTGATAGACATCTGTACACTTTTAAACTCTCCTTAAATCACCTGTTTTAACTATATGCCATTTGGGGTGGACAAAAGAGATTTGTCTATTTCTGCTAGACAAGTTTTGTAACAGACATTAAGCAAATGTCTTAACTTCTCTGGGACCTATTCTGCAGTGAGTTGTGTATCTACCAACTTACTTGCCATGTGATCTTGTAAACTTTGAAAAAATCTAAGCAAAGGGTCTAGGATAGTGTCCACACAACAGGGATTCAAAAATGGTAACTACTATTTTTGGTCCTTATTTCCAAAAATTCTTCAATTCTCACTTTTACCCACACAGAAAAAAATTTGAACAACGGAAAGTATCTTATTTTTTTAAGTTTATTTATTTATTTTTTTGAGAGAGAGAGAGAGCAGAGGAGGGGCAGAGAGAGGCAGAAAAAGAGAGAGAGAGATTGAGAGAATCCCAAACAGGCTTCACACTGTCCATGCTGTCCATGCAGAGCCAGATGCAGGGCTCAAACTCATGAACTGTTTGATCATGACCTGAGCTGAGATCAAGAGTCACATGTTTACCGGATTAAGTCACTCAGGTGCATCCAAATGGATATGTATCTTAAAAATGCCAAAGAGTAGTTGCACCAACTTGCATTCCCACCAACAATGCAAAAGGGATCCTCTCTCTCCGCATCCTCGCCAACATCTGTTGTTGCCTGGGTTGTTAATGTTAGCCATTCTGACAGGTATGAGGTGGTATCTCATTGTGGTTTTGATTTGTATTTCCCTGATGATGAGTGCATGTGGAGCATTTTTTCATGTGTCAAGGGATAATGGTGCGCTGTTTCAAAGGGACATATGCACCCCAATATTTATAGCAGCACTATCAACAATAGCCAAAGTATGGAAAGAGCCCAAATGTCTATCGATGGAATATAATCAGTATTTTTTGGGTGAACTAAGTGAAGTGATGTGCACAAGGCCACATTCTGAGCTGTTGGAGAAGCCAAGTTGAACAAGCTCTAACCCTTTTTCTTGCTAAAAACAGATGTCCTGAAGGATGGACTCATTTTGTACTCAGAGGTACTTGAGTTTAGTTGTAAAGGGTCGGATAAAAAAAAATTAAAGAGCTATTTATGGGGTGCCTGGGTGGCTCAGTCAGTTAAGCATCCAACTCTCGGTTTTGGCTCAGGTCATGATCTCATGGTTCGTGGGTTCAAGCCCCACATTGTGTTCTGTACTGACCCTGCAGGGACTGCTTGGGATTCTTTCCCCATCTTTCTCTTTCCCTACCCCACTTGCTCTCTCTCTGTCTCTGTCTTTTTCTCTCTCAAAAAAATAAACTTAAAAAATTTAATGGAGTGATTTATAAGCTCTGGAAAATGAAGACAGGATGCTAAACCTCTCTAAACCTCAGTTTTATGGCATGAAGAATGAAGACAATCGATGCCTGTGGAATTGGAGCACCAGGATGTAACATAGTAATATCAACTTCTTTCTTATTATTTATGCATTCTTCAGTGGGTTAGATTTTTGGTCCTAGGTTGTGAAGGTGAAGCTATTTTCTAAGCAGCCAAGTACTTCGTATAATAAACTCACTCTGTAGGACATCCCCTTGAAAAATACCCTGAGCATTTAATGTCCATATAATTGACACTGGTTAGTTTATTGTTACAAGAGCTGACTCTTCAATTCTGCTGGATATTAAGTACAAGTCGCCATCATTCATCAATTCGTGACCACAATGACCATTCTTCTTTTCCTTGGATATCACAACTACTTCCTGTCCCTAGATCTCTGCCTTTGATGCTCCTTCTTTCTGGATGCCTGTTACCAGGAATGTCCCATGGTTGCCTTATTGTCGTTCAGATCTTAACTCATGTGAACTCTTTTCAGGGAGACCTCCCCAACCATCTTACTAAAGATCCTGAACTCCCATACACACCTACTGTAACACTGGCTTAAGGTTTACAGAACACCTGTGGCTGCTTGAAACTACCATGTTTATTTCTTGGCTTTTAATTTTTTTAAGTTTTTCTAGACTACTCAAGGGCTTATGGGATACCATGTGTATCTTATCTATCATTGAACTTCTATGTCCAAGATTTTTATAATACCAATTCTGTGACCAAGATTTTTATAAGAATACCAGTCATATAGGATTAGGAACTACCCTAATGACCTCATTTTACCTTGATTTCCTCTGTAAAGGGCCTATCATCAATAAACTGACATTCCTAAGTACTTGGGGTTAGGACTTAAACATATTATTTGGGCTGTAGGGGGACACAATTCAACCCATAACAGTGAGATATGCATTTTTATGGGCATTTATTTAATTTGTAAACATTCTTTTCTTAGTGAGATCAAAGCCTGTATTTCCCTTGTCAGTAATCTGGTTCACTTCATACCCTGAATTACCTGCCACTGACAGCATCTAATAATGTCAGGCAAATATTAAAATCACCTTATAACTGCATGCTGAAAAGAAAGAAAGAAAGAAAGAAAGAAAGAAAGAAAGAAAGAAAGAAATCCTCATGTGCTATAGACTATGTGGATATGAAGGTCCAGAAAGGTTCTCAGGGAACTGAAGATGTGTTTATCCACAGCCACTTGTTGAACTTCCATGAGCTTCAGCTTTATTGTAAAGATGACATATTTAGTGTAAGGTTGAGGAAGAAGGATGCCATATTTATCACCCTCTTCTTTTATACCAAGGTACCTGTCTTGAATCTTAGTGCTAGATGGAGAAAATGGCGTCAACTCTGAAGGAAGTTCTCGCATGAGTACACAGTCTGAACTTACACAAATTTGGGGAGAAAAACAGTCACTGGTAAAGAATTTTGTTTCAAATGTCCAGCTTTGATCCAACATTGATAGTGCCCTTCAGAAAGTGTCAGATGTATGTTCAGCTCCTCTCTGTAAGAACTCACTTCAGCAATCCTTACAATTAAACTTCCAAGGACTTTAAGTCACAGATAAAAGTAAGTCACAAAGTCGCAAGGGAACAAGGTACCATAATCAAAAGCCAGCAAAAGCAGTAGCAGAATAAAACGTGCAATAATGGTATATATGGAGATTTACGTTACACACATGCACACACATTCAATATATTTGAAAAAATTAAAAAAAAACTGAACACACATCAAAAAAAGTAAAATATGATTAAAATAATAAAAGATCAGGTTTTAAAAGTCCAAATACACATTTTCGAAATTAAAATCTAATTATTAAAAGTAAAATTCTATGAGCAAGTTTAGAGCAGATTAGAACCAACTAAAAAGAAAAGTAATAAACTACTTGTCAGGTTAAATAAATCACACATATGATGCAACAGAAGTAGTCAAATAGTTGGAAAATCTGCAAGAAGATTTAAGAGACATTATGAATAAATTAAAATCTAATATGTGATTAATTTTCTTTCCAGAAAAAGAAGAAAGCTTGAATGAAGGAGTGGTAATCATTAAGAAATAAGCCTTGGGCTGTCCCAGAATTAATAAAAGGAAAAAATACAGATTTAATTATCCCAGTTTTGTCCAAAAAAAAAAAAAAAAAAAAAAAAAGATAAGGATGGGAGGGCAAGAAAAAAAGAAGAAATAGAAATCAGAAGAAAAAGAACAGAAAAAATAACAGAAAATGGAAAGGACAGGGCCCATAGACTCTAATTTGTGGCAAATTTATTTTAAAAGTAAATCTGACATAGAAGTTATTATTATTATTTTTGCTAGGTTAGCTTCATACCCACTGTGGAACCCAATGGGGAACTTGAACCCACGACCCTGAGATCAAGGCCTGAGCTGAGATCAACAGTTGAACTTTTAGCCAACTGAGCCACCTAGGTGCCCCAGAAGTTATTTTTTTTTTTAAGTTTTTTTCTGCTATTTACTCAAAAGGCTATTAAATAAACACAAGTTTATTTTTACATTTGATCTTGAATTTCTACTTTTGTACTCCTTATACACACAGTTGACCCTGAACAACGTGGGGTTTAGGAGCAGCAACCCCTGTGCAGTTGAAAATCAGGTAGAATTTTGACTTCCCAAAAACTTAACTACTGTAGCCTACCATTGACCAGAAGCCTTACTGATAAAATAAACAGTTGGTTAACACATATTTTGTACATTGTACATATTATACTATATTCTTACAATAAAGGATTTGGAGAAAAGAAACTGTTATTAAGAAAATCATAAGGAAGATAAAATATGCTTATAAGTGGACCCATGCAGTTTAAACCCATGTTATTCAAGGCTTAACTGTACAGGTTCATTAGGCACCTGTTTAAATATTTTTATTTTAAGCAAATATAAATACATGTTTTGTACATGGGGAGAAGTGCTATTTGGTAATAACTCTATCTAATCTGCTTTAGAATGGACACTTTTTCATAAATGCTGTACAAAGTCAGACATCATATTAGCATCTTTTTCCTCCTCTTAAAATATGCTCAGATATGTTGTTATTTTATTGCTCTCTCTAATTTCTGGACCCCCCATGCAGTGCATCCAGGCTTAGGCAACCTGCAGTGCTACATAGTAGATCTATCTGGACCCCCTTCCACAATACTGTTCCTTTTGCAATTCTCACCATAATACCCACTGTGCCACGCCATGTAGGAGACTTCTTTAGAAGGCTTCCAGTCTCCATAACACAACAAAGAAGGCATAGGACACTAAGCATGAGCCTCAGACCTACCTGGGTGTGTCTACATGCCCCTCTCTTCTCATACCCTAAGGATGGTCAACACAAAGGAGGAGAGAAATTCACATTTTACTGCCTGCGATGCTCTGTCCTCTTTTGCACTAGAGTTTTACCCTAACCTCCACCATTAGGTCTCTCTGTTTCTTACAGCAAATTTCCCATATGCCGTATCATCCTCCTTTTTCCATTTGCCCTCACCTGTCTCTGGGACAATAACATGAAAGGCTACAGGAAATGAAATAAGATTATCAAAAAAAGATAAATGGTTGAAAATTTCAAAGCAATTATTCTTGTTTATATTCAATGGACCATAATATCAAGTATTCTTTGCCAGTTTTTATCAGATTCCCACTTTCTTTTGTACCTTCTCCTAGGTTCATATGATTTCATGTTGGAGGATGTTAAAGAATTTCCACATGGGGAGATTTGCAACGACAGTTTGAGAACACTGCATAAACACAGGTTTCCCTAAACAGTCTTGCCATTCTATCCAACAAATACAGAAGTCACATGATCCTCCGAGAAATGCCTATAGCATTGGTGTCCTCTTACTTATATTTATTATCACATTCTCAACTACTCTTTAATAATCTCATTGAGGTCTTTTTGAAATCAGAGAAAATTCAGTGCAGCTGGGCCATAGGGTCAACTGGGAAGACACGCAAAGTGGATGATGGTTCCAAGAAACTTTTCCCTGCAACATGATGCAATTACTACTTTCATGGAGGCTCCCAATACTTTACTCTGAGACATTTCTTCCAATTCCGCATCCTCAATTACTAGGGAATTTCCCAAGTTTGGGTTCCTATGATCGGCTTGTCTCATTACTTGATCCTGATGTTCAACACCCACACTTTTTCTTTGCACCGTTAACACCTTATTGTGGCATTATTTTATGAAGCACCACAAAGCTGTTTTATTAACTCTTTATAATTTATATCAGAGTCAATAAAGTGTTTTGACAAATTGTTCTTTACAGAAAGTTAATACATTGCTATACTAGTCTTTAAATATGCTCTGTCTGAGAGTGAAAGGATTAAGAGTTGCATCAGAAAAGGCATTTCTAAAAACAACAGAAAAGTGTATAATTACACATTATACATAAAAACTATTGTAAATAAGACAAAAATGGATATTACTGAGCCCAAGAAGAATATCATAAATAATGTCTCAGAGTATTGCTATCACTCGCTATTCTAACATATAAAGATGTTGCTTTTAGGAAAGTATGGAATATCCCTTTTCACCTTCAGGATGCAAAGATATTCATACTTTACCATGGATTTTTGACCTTTGAGTGATGAAGACTTGTTCCAAAAAGACTTATTCCAGTATTCCAAAAATACTCCAAATAAGAAGGAATCACCGAAGTGGTATTGGTAGATCTACCTGTTCAAAAGATTGAGTCTACAGTTATTAACTGATGAACTTGAAAAATAGTCTCTCATGATTAAAGTCATGTCAAACATTCATTGCTTTTAAATGTAGCAATAATTAAAATTGTTGAAGTCTCATATTTAAAACCTGATTTGATTTACTTTAAACAAACATAGTTTTCTCTTACAAAGAAAGGCAATAAAGATGGATACTCCTAGAAGCAAACAAAACTAAGTGTCCATAGGATACAGACTAGTGACACCTTTCTATTATTATGTTTGCTACAGCAATTGGACTTCAACCTCAAGCAATATATCCATAGCCCCTTTCCCCACTATTTACAATGGGCTTATATGGAATGTCTTCCTGACCCCTGAAGTTATCTACTTCATTAGGCTAAATTCATGTAAATCTAACCATAGACCACTACTCAACTGGACAAGAACTCATCTTTTCATTGTGAGATAATAAATATTTACTGCCCCATGTGTATGTGCAAATGTGAAAAGAAAAACAGAACATAAACTCTGGTATTACTTTAAATCTTCACAATGCTGAGTGTAAATTTTCTTGTTTTTTTTTTCCCCGAGTTTCAAATGAAATGCACTTCAATAACCACTGGAAAGAAGATCTACTTTTTGCATCAGGAGGAGGCCCAATATATAGAAAAAGACTTAACCATGAAGTAGGTTAGTTTCTATAATTCAAATCACTATAAACAGAGGCTCAGGGAAATGTTGACATACCTTGGAGTATATCCAAGCAGGAGTCTGGCACTGATGGGAGTGTACATAAAATACATACATATACATATACATATACATATACATATATGTATACATATATGTATACATATACATATATGTAATATTATCTATAATATAATATATATTACACATAATACATATTATATGTATACATATTATACATAATAATATATATAATAAAAATATATACATATATAAACAAGGGTGCTTAGGTGGGTTAGTCAATTAAACATCTGACTCTTGATCTTAGCACAGGTCTTCGTCTCAAGGTCGTGATTTCAAGCTCTGTGTTGGGCTCTTCACTGAGTGCAAAGCCTATTTAAAAAATTATATATATATAGTCTTATACTTGTATCATTCTATATTTTTCTTGATAATCTATACAGTCAACCTTAATTGCATCATTTTACACAGGCAAGAAGAGAATGCTACAGGGAAATATTAAATGTGTGAACTACTACCTTCTCAAGTGATGCAGTCAGATAATCAGATCAGGATCAATGTTTCTAAGAAAATATTCAGCCAGTTATATTTATTTGTTATTTACAGTTTGTCAATTGTCTCAATAATAAGGTGTATTGACATCTTGATAGGAGGGAAATAAATATCATAGACATAATTCATTTGGAATCTTTCTAGATGGGTGTATATAGTATCAGATAGTCTTTGGTATTTTTCATCTATTAGTTCTTACCAGTCCTACCTGTCCAGGCCCCCAGTTAGTCTAAGAGTTATGAAATCTGTTATAAGGTCAAGGAATAAAAAATAATTACAAGGACTTTTGCATTGGAATACAAAAGTATGCAGCACACAAGCAAGGTAAAACTCACAATGTTAAGCATCCAATCTAAAATTACTGGGCATACACAGAAGCAAGAGCACATGATACGTATTGAGGAGAAATACCAATTCATTGGCAGACTCAAATTGACATATTTTAAAATTAGAAGATTAAGCCATTACAACTATTATTATGACTGTATTTCATATGTTCCGTGAGGTAAGTCATGACTCGGAAAACATAAAAAGACTATAAATGAACTTCTGCAGATTAAATTGTTAATGTCTGAGAGAAAAAAATACACTTGAGATTAAAAGCAGACAAGATTTTGCAGAAGAAAATATTGGTGAATTTTAAGAGATAGCAATAAAAACCATTTAAAATTAAACACAGAGGGGCGCCTGGGTGGCTCAGTCAGTTAAGTGTCTGACTTGGCTCAGGTCATGATCTCACAGCTTTTGAGTTCAAGCCCCACGTTGGGCTCTGTGCTAACAGCACAGAGCCTGGAGCCCGCTTTGGATTCTGTGTTTTCCTCTGTCTGCCCCTCCCCCACTCATGCTCTGTCTCCTTCAAAATAAATAGACATTAAAAAAAATTAAAAATATATGATTAAATTAAACAAAGAGACCTAAAATTTGTATGGAACCACAAAAGACCCCAAATAGCCAAAGCAATCCTGAAAAAGAAAAACAAAACTGAAGGCATAACAATTCCAGATTTCAATCTATATTATGAAGTTGTAATCATCAAGACAGTATGGTACTGGCAGAAATACAGACACATAAATCATTGGACTAGAATAGAAAACACAGAAATGGACTCACAACTGTATGGTCAACTAATCTTTGACAAAGGAGGAAAGAATATCCAATGGAGAAAAGAAAGTCTCTTCAAAAAATGGTGTTGGGGAAACTGGACAGCAACATGCAGAAGAATGAAATTGGACCGCTTTCTTACAACATACACAAAAATAAATTCAAAAGAGATGAAAGACCTAAATGTGAGAGAGTAAACCATCAAAATTATAGAGGAGAACGCAGACAGCAATCTCTTTGACATCAGCTGTAGCAACTTCTTCCTAGACATATCTCTGGATACAAGGAAAACAAAAGCAAAGATGAACTATTGGAACTTCATCAAGATAAAAAGCTGCAAAGCAAAGGAAATGATCAACAGAACTAAAAGACAAACTACAGACTGGGAGAAGCTATTTGCAAGTGACATATCAGATGAAGGGCTAATATCCAAAACCTATAAAGAACTTATCAAACTCAACACCCCAAAAATTATCCAGTTAAGAAATGTCAGAATACATAGAATAGACTATTTTCCAAAGAAGACATCCAGATGGCTAATAGACACATGAAAAGATGCTCAACATCACTCATCATCAGAGAAATACAAATCAAAACAACTTCACACCTGTCACAATGGCTAAAATTAACAACAAAGGAACAACAGATCTTGGTCAGGATGTGGAGAAAGGGGAACCAGCTTGTAGTGTTGATGGAAATGCAAACTGGTGCAATCACTCTGGAACTATATGGAAGTTCCTCAAAAAGTTAAAAATAGAACTACCCTATGATTCAGCAATTACACTACTCAAAATTTACCCAAAGGATAAAAAAATACAGATTTGAAGGGATACATGCCACCTGATGCAACATTATCAATAATAGTTAAATGTCCACTGACTGATGAATGGATAAAGAAGTGATGTATATATAATGGAATATTACTTAGCCATCAAAGAGAATATCTTGTCATTTGCAATGATGTTGATGGAACTAGAGGGTGTTATGCTAAGTGAAATAACTCAGTCAGAGAAGGACAAATATCATCTGATTTCACTCGTATGTGGAATTTAAGAAACAAAAGACATGAACATATGAAAGGGGAAAAAAGACAAATGGAATTAAATCATGAGAGACTCTTAAAGATAGAGGATAAACTGGGGGTTGACAGAAAGAGATAGGTGGGGGATATGTTGGATGGTGATGGTTATTAAGGACAGCACTTGTTGCAATGAGCATTGGATGTTGTATGTGAGTGGTGACTCACTGAATTCTATAGCTAAAACCAATATTGCACTGTATATGTTAACTAACTAGAATTTAAATAAAAATCTGAAAAAAGTGGTTACAGTGAGGCAAAATTAAATAAATAATTAATAAATAAATAAAATTAAACACAGAGAAATAATCAAAGAAAAAATTAAAAGAGCGTCAGTGAGAGTAGGACAATTCAAGAATTCTCATGTATATGTGGAGTTAGAATCCTCAAAAGAGGAGTCAGAAATATTTGAAGAAATAATGGCTCAAAATTTTCCAAACTTAATGAAAACTATACACCCAATTGGTCCAAGAATTTCACCAATCCCAAAGGGCAAGAAACATGAAGAAGCCCATAGCAAGTCACATTACAAAATGCTCAAAACTTGTATTAAGCAGAAAATCTTAAAAGCAACCAATGGGGAATGAGGAGCATCCTACTTTCAGAGGGTCAAAGAAACACATCACATTTTCTTGTCAGAAAAAAATGCAGGTGATAAAAACAGTGAACCAGCAACTTTTAAATATAGAGAGAGGGAAAAAAAAAGTCAACCTAGGATTTAATCTCCAGTAAAAAATATCTTTCAAAAAAGGTAAAATCAAGACGTTTTAGACATATGGAAGCAGAAATAACATAGCACGACCAGACCTTTACTATAAGACACATTGTACAAATCTTTTAGGTGAAAGGAAAATACCAAGTGAAAATAAAGGTCAATATGAATGAAGACCATAATAAGACATGATAAATAAATAAGATTTCCCCTGCTTAATTTACATTTACTTAATATTAATATTATTATTATTTAATATTCAATATTAATATCGAGTCCAATAATATATAAAATAGATAATATATATGAAACAAGTGTGTTTATCCAAGGAATGCCACTGTATTAACATACTGAAAAAGAAAACCATAAGTCTATCTCAATAAGATGTAGTTAAAGCACTTGGCAAATTAAAGGCCCTTCCTGATAAAGTTTTGGCAATAGAATTGATTACTTCTTCAACTTGATAAATGGCCTCTATAAAAACCTACAGATAACATCATATAATGGTGAAAGACTGAAACTTTCCCTCTAGAATCAGGAATAAGGTAAGATGTCTATTCTTACTCTTTTTTTTTTTTTTTTCACTATTCTACTAAAGGGTCTAGCTAGTGAAATCAGTCAGGAGAATAAATAAAAGTCATCCTGATTGTAAAGGAAGAAGTAAAACTGCCTCTATTCAAACATGGCATGATATTTTAATTAGAAATTTACAAAGATAGGAATCTCCAAAAATACCCTACTAGAATAATAAGTCATTTAGTGAGTTAAAATTAGCAACACAGAAATAATATACAAAAATCAGTAGTCCTAGAAAAAAATATAGAGAAATCAGAGTTAAAAATGAGATTTTAATATCATGAAAAAGGGTAAAATATTCAAAGATAAATCTGACAAATTTGTAAAAGTTGTATGCTTAAACCTGTAACACACTGTTAAGACATATTAAAGAGGATCTGAATAAACGGTGAAATGTACTATGTTCATGGAACAGAATACCAGATTATACTTAAGATGCCAATCTCCCACAATTTATTTTCAGCAGAATCAACATAATCTTAACTGAAATACCACTAGATTTTTTGTAGAAATTAGAGTAGGTATTAAAAATTATATTGAAATAAAAAGAGCATCTAAGATAACCAAAAATTTTTTCAAAGAATAAAGTTGGAGGCCTAAAACATTTGACTTCAAGACTTATTCTAAAGCCAAAGGAATTTAGACAGTGTGATAGTAGTATAAATACAAAGAGATAGTGGAACAGAACAGACATATATGGTCATCTGATTTTTGGTAAAGGTGCAAAGGCAATTCACTAGAAAAAATAGAATCATTTCAACAAATGACGCTTGGACATATTTAAAAAGAGAACTGATCCATACCTCACATCATACAAAACAATTAATTCAGAATGGATTAGAGACCTAAATGTAAAACTAGAACTGTAACTAAATGGCAACATAATAGAAAATCTTTTTGACTTTGAGAAAGGCAAGGAAATTCTTAGGTATGACATCAAAAGCATGATCCATAAGATAAAGCTATACACTTACCTTACTGGGTAAAATTCAAGTCTAGCATTACCAAGTGTTGATAAAGATGGGTAGGAACTAAAACTTAGCCATGCTTCTAGTGAGAATATCAAATGGGATAATCACTCTGAAATACTTGTGTTAAAACTTACTCTTCTGTTTCAGTGGACACTGAAAAATTAGATACTTAGAAGTAGTGTACCATGAAAAATACATATTTTGGTATGTTCCACCAGAAACTTATTTTCTACAGGTAAAGCAAAAACTGCCCATGTGGGAATTCCTTCAGCTATTTCTCAGCTATTATGACCAAATCATGATCTAGATGGAAATCATTTTTTTCTGAGGATGCACTGCTTGCTGTGGCAGTCACGATGATGAAGTTCCTAGATTTCATAGTTACAGGAGGCTCCAGCTGCTGCAGTCCAACATTCTATTTTGTATTTGTACCAAGTTCATGGTTCCCATAGTTGCTCTCAACTAGTTACTGAACACAGCAGGGATGCCAAGTCACACCCATTTCTGGAAGATTCTATTTCTCAGGAGTGACCTGGGCTTAAGAACTTCCCTAATGGTTTTGTCTAATTTCCTCCAGAACTTTACTGGAGACTAAAATTCTTTCACCCACCTTTTCCCTTCATTCAAGAGCATACCCGCATCATGGTCTGCCATTCCTCCTCTCCAGTCCTGGCCCCCCTCAAATTTTATTCACAAGTTGTTCCCCTAATAAATGTCTTACATGTTTAATCCAATCTTGACATATATTTCTCATACAACTTGGGCTAAAGCAGCAGTTAAAACCATATATGCTCTGTGTCAAATGTAAGCCCTAGTGGTTAAATATGTTTTGGAATTATTTATTCAATCTATCAACCCAGTAAACCACTTCAGTCAGAAGCTGATATCTGGGAAGTGGATTGCCACACCTCTACCATATTTGGCCTATTTTTCCTTTATTCTGTGGGAAATGGTGCAATGTAAAGAGTTTTTTAACACCAAGTGTTTATTATGTGTTAACAGAACAGTAACATTGTAGAATTTTGCTTTAGAGGGTTTAGATCAGGGAAGGAATAGAAATAGCAGAAGCGGAAAGAAGACATAATTTTCTAGAGAAAACATACAGCTACTGTCGGGATGGAAAGTAGGAGATAGAGATGAGAGGTTCTGTAAAGGTAATCAGTGCAACTTGGCAAGTGGGCAGTTATGTGGAACAGGATTTTAGGTTCATTATTTTTTGTGGAAGTACTTCAAATATGAAGTACATTCATTCTTATGTTCTCAAATGGAGTACATTGAACAAAACTTACTTACACTTTCGGTGGTTGGAAATGTAATATAATTCAATGATAATCTCAGGGACTCGGTAATCTATAATTTTATATGATTTATTAAAGATTTCTTTTCCTTTTACTTAATTTCAGTCACATCATACTGCTGATAGATCATTAGGAACTGCAAATTATAAAAGGTAATAATTTATAACAAGGAACTAAATGTGACTTCTATGGTTAAATATCCCAAATCTTATTACTACACAAAATTAGTAATTGGTTTGTAATTTTAGTGGTCTTTATTTCTTGGCCAGATAAGGCACATTTAATTTTTTTCCTATTACTCTAGATCAATAAAAAATAGTTTTCAATGGGGCTTTTTCCATAAAGATGGGTGGGGGAAGGTAATTCTTAGCTACACTCTTCAGTTATGGAACAATATGGATATGACAGCAACTAACTGGCTTTCAATCTCCACTCCAATTTCTTCTAACATACAAACTAAAAATAGTAATCTTGAATATTGAAACTTTAATAACATACTTCTAGGCAACTTAAGAGGTTTCACAGGTGGATTTTAATTTTTTTCCATTCATTAACTGATTCTAGAACTTAACTCATTAGGTACAGCTCCACTATTACATATCAATAACAGAATTGGCACATTCTTGCTTCAAACATACTATTACACATAATCTCTCTCTGTCTCACATACAGACATAGTACACTATCTCATGAATACACATGCATGCCTACATGCACATATAAAACAGTCCTTATGTTGTTAAATTTGATTAAAGTTGTACGAATGATACTACCAAGACTATTTCTACTGATACTGCAATGTTGATAATTTCAAAGGGGTTAAAATTATCACTAAACTATAGAAAGTATAGTTATCAGTTAGTAATAAACAGAACACTATTCATCTCTTTCCAAGGGTTCAGATTTGGATAGCTTACAGGGATGATATATCTGTCACTATTTTTTAGGGTAGCCAATATAATCAAAAATTATCTTCAAAACTTTACCAGTATTCATCAAACGTCAAGACAATTAAATGCAGGAAAGAATAGTCTCTTCAACACCAACAAATGATGCAGGAACAACTGGAGGGTCACATGCAAAAGAATGGATATGGACCCCTTTCTCACACCACACAGAATTAACTAAACATGGATCAAAGATCTAAATGTAAATGCAAAACTACAAAACTCGTAGAACATATTGAAGTGACTTTGAATTATGCCAAAATTCTTACCTAAAAAATAACTAAAAAAAAGTATAATTGAGCTTTAAAAATATTTTTAAATTTTATGCTTCAAAGACTACCATCAAAGAAGTATAAGGACAACCCATAGAATGGGCAAAATTATTTTTAAATCATCTATCTGACAAGGGACTTGTATTTAGAATATATGAATAACTCTTACAACTCAGCATTTGAAGAACAACACCATTAGAAAATGTGCAAATAATCAGAATAGACATTTCTACAAAGATATACAAAATGCCAATGTACATGAAAAGATGCACAACACCATCAGCCATCAGAGAGACACAAATCATGGTGATTATAATAAAAAAGAGGCAATATTAACAACTGTTGGTGATGATGTGGAGAAATTAGAACTCTCATACACTGCTGGTGGGAATGTAAAATTGCACAGCCACTTTGAAAGAATCTGGGGGTTCTCTAGTGTTAAACATAGAGTTATCATACAACATAGCAGTTCTATTCCTGGATATATATGAAAGAAAAATGAAAACAAGTCGTGCAAAAATGTGTATATGAATAATCACAGCGGCACTACTAATAGCCAAAAAGTGGAAATAACAACATCCATCAAGTAATTAACACATACGTTACAAATATATATATGTATAATTGAATATTATTTGGAAATAAAAAGGAACAAAATGCTGCTACATGCTACAGCATGGAAAAACCTTGAAAATGTCCCAAAATTTATGGTGGTCATGTTTACATCTTTGCGAATTATATAATTCAAACTGGTGATTTATATTATATCTGAATCATATCTCAATAAAACTTTGAGAAAAGAAACGTGGTCAGTAGCATTTTTAGAACAAAATTCTCAAGATTAGAACTGTAAAGTTGAAGGAACTTATAAATAGCTTTTTTTGCAGAAAATTGCATAACTTGTTAATACATTGTGTTTGTGTCTGTGCGCAAAACATATTTACTGCTTTAGTTAAGTCTGAATCTTAGTAATAAGTCAGATTTTACTTGATACATCTTTTGAAGCTGACCTGGATGTTGGGAGACAAATTCATGTCATGAGTTATTTTCTTGTCCATCATCCATGAGACTCCAACCTCCCTAACCATTAATGCTTCTTATAACACTCAATTAAGGAGACATACAGCTCTAGACATAGCACTTTTTAATGTCCTAACTCTTTTTAGTCTTTGGTAAGGAGAACACATTGCAACCTTTTTTTGTGTGTCTAGGGAGAACTAGATCCACTCATTTTAAGAATGGTGAATTCAGGAACTCTGGTAGTAAGTAACCGAACTGAGAAAAAAATAATCTCAACTTAGTTTTGATCTAAATGACAGAGGCAAAACCTAGTAAAACATGTTATATTTCCAATCATCTGGTTATTCTTTGATCTTTGAAACTTCTGCATAAATAGCAATTAGTATTAATAAGTCATAATAATATTTTAATAAATAATTCAACTCCATATATTTAATTCAACAGTCTTTAGCTTGCTTAAACTTTCATTGCACATTTTTTTCATCTAAGAACCATATAATATTTTTTGTATGAGGTTAAGTTTTAAAATAATTAATTTAGTTCACAGCATTAGTTCTATACAATAATTTCACTAAAGACAGAATTGTAAAATCTCAATGTGAAACCATAAAACATCAATAAAGTTTAATTTGAAAAGTTAACAAAGTCCGTGGAGACTCAACCACATTTTATTACAATTCATTGTACTCATAGTTAATACTGCCAAGATGTAGAAATGTTGTGGCAAATAAGCCTTTCTCATTTTTTTTTCAAAGTTATCACGGCAGCGCCTAACAGCACAATAGTATAGCTATAACAGAGTGAAGGAGATAACAAATAAATGTGGTAGAAAGACACAAAGGAGAAAGGAGGAATAAGAGAAAGAGGTGTAGAGCATGCATGCACATATTTTCCGTTTCTTTTTCATCTTTATTGTGAAGTCCCTGACACATAAAAATGGTATATATTCATGGTATACAACTTGATGGTTTGATTTGTGTATACATTGTGAAATGATAATCACAATCAAGCTAAATAATCATTCACATGTACATAATTGCCATCATGTGCCTGTGTGTGTACGGTGAGAAAATTTACTGTAAGATCTATTCTATCAGCAAATTTCAACTATATGCTAAACATTGTCACCATGCTGTATATTAGATCTCCAGAACTCATTCATCTTGCATAACTGAAACCTTGTGCCCCTTTGACCAACATCTCATACCATCTTTCCTCTGCCAGAAACCACCATTCTACTCTCTGCTCCTATGAGTTTGACCATTTTTAAATTGCGCATATAAGTGAGATCATGCAGTATTTGTCTTTCTGTGCCTGGCTTATTTAATTTAGCATAATGTGCTCCAGGTTTATCTATGTTGTTGCAAATGGCAGGATTTCCTTCTTTGTTAAGGCTGAATAGTATTGCTGTGTGTGTGTGTGTGTGTGTGTGTGTGTGTGTGTATGTGTGTGTGTGTCTGTGGTGTGTGTGTTTGTGTGTCTGTGTGTGTACACTACATTTCTTCACCCATTCATCCATTGGCAGATAGTTAGGTTGTTTCCATATTTGGGCTGTTGCGGATAATGCTTCAATGAACGTGTGTGTACAGAAATCTCTTCCGGTTCCGTTCTTTATTTCTTTGGGATATATATTTACATGTAAAATTGCTGCATCATATAGTAGTCCTATTTTTCATTTGGTTGAGAAAACTCGTATTAGTTTCTGTAATGGTTTTACTAATTTACATTCCCACCAAGAATGTACAGGATTATCTTTTCTCCATATCTTTACCAACACTTGTTACCTTTTGTCTTTTTGATAATAGCCATTCTGATGGGTGGTAGGTGATAGCTCAGTGTTGTTTTGATTTGTATTTCATACTCCTTGATTTCAAAATATATTATAAATCTTTGGTGATCAAAACAGTATGGTACAGACATTACAATACACATATAGGAACATGAAAGAGAGCCCAGAAATAAATTCACACACTTGGGGTCAACTAATCTTTGACAAGTGTGGCAAGAACACGCAGTAGGGAAACGACAATCTCTTTAATAAGTGGTGTTGCAAAAATGGAATACCCACATGCAGAAGAATGCAAGAGTCTCCCTATCCCACACCATCTATACAGATCAACTCAAAATGACTGAAAACTTAATTTAAGACCTGAAACTATAAAACTATAAGAATAAAACATAGAGGAATATCGTCTTGACATTAGTCTTGGGAATAATTTCTTTGGTCATGACACCAAAAGCACAATCAACAAATGCAAAAATAGACAACTGGCATTGTGTTAAATTAAATAGCTTCTGCCCAGCAAAGGAAACAATCCACAGGGTGCAAGGGCAACCTACTGATTGGGGGAAAATATTTGCACACCATATACCTGATAAGATATTAACATCCAAAATATTTAAGGAATTCATATATTTAGTAGAAAAAAAAAACTATGAAAAATGTACAAAGGTCCCGAATAGACAGCTCTCAAAAGACATACAAATGACCAACAGGTGAACAACTAATAAGGAACAAAAATCCTCTCCATGAACACACTTTTGACCAGTTCTGGAAATCTAACTTGAAGCTATAGTCATACAGGAAAACAAAAGCATACGTACAAGATGTTCATAGAAATTGAAATTGTATTTGGAATACATAGAAATTGTATGTGGAATAGCCAAATGTGGGGATCATACAGAATATTACTACAGGCCCAGTTTGTACTCATTGGTCCACCTTCCATCAGCACTTTGAATAGCATAGAGAGGCCAGGAAATGACAGTCCATTATGGCATATGTCTCCCTGAAAACAGTCTGAAGACAGGTATTTACAAAGCTTCAGACAACCCACCACGAGTCAGCCCAAGTGCTTGCTATGTCCTGCTCATTTTGAAAGGCATTTATCAAATGTCGAATGGGTGCTAGGTGCTCTTGTAGGAACTATAAGAGTCTTACTGGATAATCACCAAAAAAGCCATGTTTCTGAATGAGTCAAGTGGGTCCCAGTGAAGAGCAACAACAACAAAAAAATTGCATTCTAGGAGATCAAGTTTCCGTTAAAGTAGGTTGCTCATGATGAATGCAGGAACAAGTCTTGTATAAACTGACCATAAATCAGATTTCTTTCATGCTTCTCATCCAGAGTGGGTCCCCCACCAAACATCAAACTGTCTGCCTCCAGGATTTTGCTTATATTCCCTTCCTTTTGCTGAAGTAATGCCAATATTTCTATATACAGTTATAGTTATAACTGTTCTATGAACCAGTCTTCCTCAACCTTTCATTTCTGGTAGATGTTTAACAAATGTTTAGGACACTACTTAACTATTAACTACCTATTATTTATGTAAAATATATGATTTATAAATTGTATGGAATATATATTTTATAATATGTATAAGGCACTATGGATAAACAAAAACATATAGAAAAATGGTGTTTAAATATTTTATTGTATTTTCCCATAAATGATGAGAATATTTCTATGTCACAAAACAGACCTCTCTATTATCTCTTTTGATGAGTTCCTAATAGTCCATTGCATAGACAGATAGATGCACCAAAACTGACTTAACCACACAGATATTATTAGATACTAAAAAAAGCAACACTGTAATAAAGATCCTTATACATATATGTCTGAGGACACACTTTGTTTTTATTAATTCTTTATATCAAATTCTTAGATATGAATTGTTGGCTCAGATTTCCTACAGTATTTCTGTAGCAAATGCCTACAGAAAAGCACAATTTTCACATTCACAAGCCAGACATGATTTTTTTTTCCTTAAGTGTCTCAGCACGACTAAATCATATCACTGTTTTTAAATCTTGGTAAATATGATAGTTAAACGTAATATTTTACTACTTTAATAGTTCACATCTCTTTTATTTACTATTACAGTAGAACATCTTTCCACACATTTCACATTTTTCTAAGCTTTGATACTGATCAAATTATATGGAAGTATCTATTCTTGGATGGTTTGTTAGACTTTTCTGAAAAGCTGTCTATTTGTGGTGAAGATAAAAAGTGTGTTTGCTTGTTGCTACATTTTGAGTATCTATTATGGTTATTGGCCTATTCAGGTTAAAAGCTATTTTTTAAATGTGATTTTATCCTCTATTTTATAATAGCAAGCAGTTATATTACTCTTTTTCTCCATGAATAGCTTTGCCAGTGGCTTATCTTTCCAAAAATTTAACCTTATCTCAATTTGTAAATTCTGTTCCTTTTCTAGTAGTACCTATTCTCCTTAGAGGTGTGTGCATATGAGTATGTGTGTGTCTCTGTGACTGTACGTGCCTTCTCTTGATTGCATAATTTATTTATTCTAATTTTTTCTTTGATAGTAAAAAATAAGTAATAGTTTTCCTCTTTATATATCTTGGGATAAATAACATAACTTTTTATAGGCATTGTTGTCATTATAACTACAATTTTTATTTCCTAAAACTTTGGCTAAATTTTTAGGTAGATTTCTTTTAAGTTTATAACAATTTGGGAATTTTAACTGATTTCTTTGGATAAGGGTAATTTTGTTTCTTTTTTATTGGATGGTGGTTAGCTGTTATTAATTGAAAGTGCCATTCTATTGCACTCAAGTAATATAGCCTTTGAAACCTCTGGTTTGGGCTTTGATATTTTCCCTGAGTCATACAGACAAATTTTGAAATATTGCATTTTGCACTCGAAAAGGAACTACATAGCTTTTGTACGAAGAGGACAGAGTTTTATATATAAATATATTAAATTAATCTATGTAATTAATTATCACCTACATTATCTGAAGACATATTAATATGTTACTGTCAACTTACGTAATTGACTATAATACATATTGTCAATTTCACTTTACTTCTGTAACTACTTTGCCTTTAATATTCAATATTCTGTGTTCATCGAAGTTACTTAGTTATGTTATCATTGTGAATTGCGTCCTTAACTAATTTTTAAAAATGCCTACTAATTCTGTTTAAATGTTTTTGACTTAAAACATATGTCATGATACCAGTAGTGTGAAATTGTATGGAATAGTGAAAACAGCACTAACTCTGGAAGTCATGGACAAGTTAGTGCATAACTCTGTGCCTCAGTTTCTTTAGCTGTAAAGCAGGGATAATAGTACCTTCCCCATATTTTGTCTGTGAGGGCTTACAACTCTGTAATGATTAGCAATAGTATCTTTTTCTGTTTACATTGTCCTGAAAATACATGTCTTCTTTGTTTTATACTTGTTTCCCACTTCACTTTCAGACTATTTGTTATAATCAACACCTACTGATGTTTTGGTTTTTGAAGGGAATGACGGTGCATGGGGATAAACTTGTTTAGTTGTTGTCCTTCTGTGCAATAGCACAATAGATGTTGTGGTACCAATGGCATTTGGAGCCAGAAGATATGGGATCCAACCTCTCAGGTCTTATACTTTATCACCTTTGGGAAACTCATATAACCTCTTTCAGACGCAGGGTTCTTACTTGTAAAATAAGAATAGCACCCACTATAAAAATCTTTGGTGAGGCTCAAGTGAGGTAATATGCAAGAAAGCCCTTTAAAAACAGAAATGGTGTTCAGTTTTGCTAGTTACTATTGTCATTGCAAACTCACAAGTCCTTCCAGAATCTCTTAGGAGCAGGTATCTTCATAATTCAAAATATTTTGGATTTCAGAAATGTGATTCAGTACATATGCCAATGATTAGATTGAGTGAGGTCTGAAGTAGCAGTCCATAATCAAATGCATTAATATTTCTGAAGCAAAATAGACAAATATTCCCACCAAGTGGGATAAATAAAGAATGTATCTAGTTTTATGACTATCTTTAGGACAGGTTTCATTCTCAATTGAGTCACAGAAACTTTTTATTTCAATGGCTTTTTGTATTTTGGAGTTGGTGATGAGACATTGTTGACCTTTATTTCCGTGATTTAAATATTAAATCTAATTTCTGTGTTGGGAAGTTCATGCAGATTCCATTTTTAAAGAACATTTATTAAATGTCTAGATGTGTGTGTTGTATAAACAATGAGAGAGAATATGAAACAAAAGAAGAAGCTAGTTAAATTGGATTTCATTAAAATTGAAATATGTTGAGTAGGAAAGGATCCCATGAAGAGAATAAAGAGATATAAAATGGGAAATATATTTGAAAATCATTTATCTGATACAGGTCTACTGAGTGTGTGTATGTATGTGTGTGTGCACTTGACTTTTATTCCTCTTGATTGTATGTGATAAAATATTATTTCCACACAATATCAAGGACCTGAAAAAGACACTGACTTTGTTCCTATTTTCTGAATAATAGGTATGAGTATTTACACATTTAGGGAAAAGATAATGGACATAGCACTCTTCTAAAATTTGGATCCAGGCAAATTCTACTTTCCTGAAGTTGTCTATTTCACCTACTTCTACTACCTGGCTTTCGAATGTTTCTAGCTATTCAACTTTATTTATTTATTTATTTATTTATTTATTTATTTATTTATTTATAATTTTTGAGAGAACGGGCGCAAGTGGGGGAGGGACAGAGAGGTAGACACAGAATCTAAAGCAGGCTCCAGGCTCTGAGCTGTCAGCACAGAGATCATGACCTGAGCCAGATCATGACCTGAGCCAAATTTCTCTGTATTTGTTGTATCTATAACTTTCAGCATGCATGCAAATCTCTCAGTTTCATGGCTACTCTTTTGTGTTGTTTATAAAGCTCCCTTCATTTTAGTACCATTTTCTTGATTGTGCAGGGAAGATTTGGTATAGGTAAGCAGGACAGACCAGTATCCAAGGTGCAATGAGACAAAATGTACCAGGGTCTTGTTGTTATTGGTGTCCAATCACGAGTCAGTGCTCATCTCGATACGATGACAGAAGTGTGAATTTTGTCCATTTTCTGAGGTGGTGCCTATCTCACAAAAAGCCAGGTCAAAGCCAGTTCATAACCTAATTTAGTTTTCCTTTTTTTTCTTCATTCCAATTACCTTAAATCAGTCAAAAGTTTTCATAGTTTTTCTACATATTAGTTCAATATAGCTTGTATTATCATCTTATTTCTTTGTCCTCATAATGATAAACTACATAGAGGCCATGTTTTATAATTTAGACTTGATCTGTATTTGTCTGAACACATTTGGAATGAGAAAACGTTAGATTTTGAATGGATTTTATCTGAAATTGTTTAATTAAATTTGCATAACACAAAATTTTACAGAGTAAATTTTTGGAGAAACATAATGGTTAAGAGAATGTGCTTCAAATTTTAAAGAGCTGGATTGGATTTCAATTTTTTTAATTGATTTTCAGATTAATTTATTAAAAAAATTTTTTTTTAACATTTATTTATTTTTGAGACAGAGAGAGAGCATGAACAGGGGAGGGTCAGAGAAAGATGGAGACACAGAATC
Organism: Acinonyx jubatus; assembly: GCF_027475565.1. NCBI lineage: Eukaryota > Metazoa > Chordata > Mammalia > Carnivora > Felidae > Acinonyx > Acinonyx jubatus. The sequence goes on along the minus strand of NC_069386.1, from coordinate 127,141,090 downwards.
TGAAACAGGCTCCAGGCTCTGAGCTGTCAACACAGAGCCCGACGCAGGGCTCGATCCCACAGACTGTGAGATCATGACCTGAGCCGAAGTCGGATGCTTAACCAACTGAGCCACCCAGGTGCCCCTCAGATTAATTTATGGTATATAACTTTGAGCAAGATACTTTAAGTTTTGTTAGTATTCTTGTCATTAGCAATAATTTCACTTTAGCTATCAACAATTTCAGTTTTTAAAAAGTTTTAAGTACAGAAAAAATGAAAATGGAAATTCTCATGAATTATTTTTAAGAGATTATTATCCATCATAAGAGAGGCAAAGAAACAATTTGACAAGGCATATGATAAGGCTATTCCTTCTGAAAACCTTGACATCTTCAATGTGTTACATTTTAAGGAAATCATTACTTTTTAGATAAATGTAGCATATGATTATTAAATGGCTATAGAGTACCTACATTGATTTGGTTTCATTTTGCTTTCTGGGACCCAGAATCTTGGATCGCCTTACTTGCATTTTCTACTGAAAAGTTGGGAAAAAGAAACAGAGGGTGAGAAATCAGAATCAAAAGAATTGCATTCTAAAAATCAGTCCTTGTTGAACATGAAGCAGAAGACCATGGGCTTCCGTATCCAAACAAATTTTAGAAGTTCTTCTCTTGAGATCACATTCTTGAAACATAGTCTGGAAGATTGACCTTTATTATTATTTATTATTATTGTTACTGAAACCTGCCTGAAAGGACAAAAAAAAGTTGCCAAAAAGTTGTGCGTTAACTGGTCAAATCATCATAACACCGGTGAATGGCAATATCTTTGTATCATCTCAAGTCTTAGGATTCAGAAACTCTAATAGAAATGAGGCATGAGAAATTTTGCTAATACTCAGAAAAATCTCAATTCAGAATTAGAATTTCTGTCCTAACGCACCTCTAATGTTTTAAAGAGAGATTAATTATTCTATAAGACAAGCAAGTTATTTTGCAAGTTATTTTCATGCCCACTGTCAGTTCTCAATATCTTTTGATGTTCATATGAACTTGATGTTATTCATCTCTTAAAATATCTAGATAAGAGACAGAAATTGCCAACTAAACACACAGACAAACCAAGGTATATCTTCCACCTTTTTGGACACAGACCTGTCATCATAGCCTTCCAAATCACCTTTTCACCTGCACGCACACTCTATACATTCATCAAACTCATTTCTTGAAACGTTCCTGATAGTATTCATTCTACTTTAAACCACCTGTCAAAACAACCCTTTAATTAGGTTAAGCCGTCTGGCTTTGTGAAAAGGTTTACTGTACTCAGTTGTCCCTGCCATAAAATTAATAGTTTGACCAACTTCTAAGGAGACAGATTTTGCACTCGTGAAAGTCAAATTAAATCCACCTTTGCCAAACGGGGAAAAATTGGTGTGTCTGAAACTTTGAAAGCAGCACTTCATTTATTATAATCTCTCGAGTGCCAAAGTACAAATTAGGTAGAACTGCAGACGTGGGCAAGAAAGCCCACGTTAGAGCACATTGCTCTCATGGCCCTTTTGGAAGGCAATGCACCTACAAGATAATGAACAGAGAGAATGACTGTACCAGAGTCAGCACTGCCAAATTTCCGACCAAATTTGCAATAAGCACCCAATCATTCAGTAAATTAATATTCCACAGACTCAAATATTATGGAGGCTAGTCACTGCACATCATTTCTAGACCACAATTCTGATATTTTCCAGGAACAAGGCTCATTATATTATTAAAACTCAGGAGAATAGGATTGGTTTTTAAAATGCTTTATAATTTCATTCAGGTCTTACTAAAACTGCTTTTGGCCCCACATTCTTTCGGTTGAAGTAGCAAAGGAAATAATACTCAAGGCCATTCAATCCTGAAGACAAAGTGATTTCGAGTTTTGGGTTGGGATTTTGTTTTTCCCTCAACACGTTGCCTAAGTGGATCTTCTCCTGACTCAGAGATAAAAATGATTAATGATTCCAATTATTATTTAAGGTGTGTAAAGTCTTAAGTGCTCTAAGGCAGGACTCAAAGTGGACAGTAGAATTAGCTAAGACAAAGTGCTCTGATATTTTTCATAGAGTCAAAAGGAGTTATCAGGAAAGTTGCAAAAGCACTATGTTTTACCTGAAAACATTGAGAGGGTAAGAGGTAATTTAAGACAAATATTGATCAATTGATTACTTTCCTTTAACCTCATATTTTCATTCAGTAAACGTACTTTATTGAAACTTAATTTGATAATTATCTTCAACTATAGTTTTACAGAGTTTTCAAGAAACCTGGTTTCTTGCTTATTCCTTAGTCTTAGATGTGGGGTTTTAAGGCAGTCACTTAACTCTGAGAAGAGTCACGTCATCTCTCAATATTACCTACAAATATGATTCTAAAAGACAAGTGCTCAGAGATGTTTTTGCTATTTCTTCACATTCTTATACAATACTTCTTAACCTAATTGAAACCTTTTCATAACGACATTTTGTAAGGTTTCTTTTACTATCCTGAAGTAAAATTCATGTATTACACAAAATGCTTTTTCTTAAAAGTCAATCTAACACATTAAGTGTTGCATAGAATACAAAAAAGCACTTTTTTTTAAATTTTTTTTAACGTTTGATTTATTTTTGAGACAGAGAGACACAGAGCATGAACGGGGGAGGGGCAGAGAGAGAGGGAGACACAGAATCGGAAGCAGGCTCCAGGCTCTGAGCCATTAGCCCAGAGCCCGACGCGGGGCTCAAACTCACGGACCGTGAGATTGTGACCTGAGCTGAAGTCGGACGCTTAACCGACTGAGCCACCCAGGCGCCCCCCAAAAAGCACTTTATAATGAAATATTCCATGTAAGTGTGTCAGTGCTCAGGCTGACTATAGTAGGAAACATAACAAAGTCATCAGATTGTTTCACTAATTATTATAAGTTTGTTTAGAATAAGAAGGAGGAAGACCGTTAGAAGCAATTCTGTACAAGTTTTACTGAAAATGAAAGCAGACACCCAGGTGGACATTAGAATAAAACTAGTATGAGGATAAGAAAATAATGGAATAGACTTTTTTCTGTTAGCAATAAGACAAAAGGGAAAATGACTTTAGTCCATGTAAATATAAAACGCTAAGAACTACCAGGTGGTTGAAATTGAGAAAATGAGGAGTCAAGATATTTGCAAATGATTTAGACCTTATTTATACATGCAATTTGAAAATAATCCTTTATAGTTTGTTTATCAAACATGTGTAGAGTGCTTTCTTTTCAATTTTTAAAATTATTTATATTTATTTTCTTTAATTTGTAAAAACTTTATTTAAATTCCAGTTAGTTAACATGCAGGATAATATTAGTTTCAGGCGTACAAATAGTGATTTTACAATTCTATACAATACCTAGTGCTCATCACAAGTGCCCTCCTTGGGGCACCTCGCTGGCTCAGTTGGTTAAGCATCTCTGGATCTCTGCTCAGGTCCTAATCTCATGGTTTCTGACATAGAGCCTGCATCCGGCTCTGCACTGACAGTGTGGAGTCTGCGTGGGATTCTCTCCCTATCTCTCTGTCCCTCTGTCCCCTTCAAAATACACAATAAAATAAACTTTAAAATAAAAAAATTCAGTGCCCTGCTTAATCCTCATCACCTATGTAACTCATCCCCCACGCCTACTCAGGTTATCATCAGCTTGTTCTCTTATAGTTGGAGTGTGTTTCTTGGTTTGCCCCCTCTCTCTTTTTTCTCTCCCTTTGTTCATTATTTTTGTTTCTTTATTTCCACATATCAGTAAAATAATATGGTATTTTTCTTTCTCTGACTAATTTATTTCACTTAGCATAATACTCTTTAGCTCCATCCATGCCTTTTTGTGTATCTGGCTCAGTTCTCTGATTTTTTAAATGCATTATCTCATTTACTTTTCATACGAATTACCCTGTGGGACTGAAAACATTATTTTGCCGAGGAAACTGAGACACAGACGAATTAAGTTTCTTACCCAAGAAGCCACAGCTAGTAAGCAGCAGATCCAGGATTTGAAATCAAGTATTCTGATTCCAGTGTCTTATACACTTGATTTCCAGGTCATTGTACGATAGGACAAAATCAAAGAATCACAAAATATATTTCATAAAATATATTTCATATATATATGGATATAATTTGTCTCCATTATGTTTTTTTTTAAGTTTATTTTTTATTTTGAAAGAGAGCTACAGAGCAAGCAGGGTAGGAGTGGAGAAGAGGGAGATATAAAATCCCAAGCAGGCTTCGTGTTGTCAGTGCAGACCCCGATGCAGGGCTTGAACTCACGAACTGCAAGATCATGGCCTGAGCCAAAATCAAGAGTCAGATGCTTAAGGACTGAGCCACCCAGGCACCCTTATTTCTTTTATGTTAAAAGAACTTAAAGACCATATTGGTCACTATATGATCGGAGAAATTGACTGTACATGGAAAAAGGACAAGAATGAAAATCTGTAGAAAAATGGTGTTTCAAATCTCTAGAATCATCTGAAAATAAGGTTGTATTTTTTTTAAACGTTTATTTATTTTTGAGAGACAGAGAGAAACAGAGAATGAGCATGGGAGGGGCAGAGAGAGAGGGAGACACAGAATCTGAGGCAGGCTCCAGGCTCCTAGCTGACAGCACAGAGCCCAATGCCAGGCTGGAACTCATGAACCGTGAGATCATGACCTGAGCCAAAGTCTGAAGCTTAACCACTGAGCTACCCAGTGCAACCTACCCGCTTTTTTTTTTTTTTTTAACTGAAAATAAGGTTTAAATACAGTTTACCCTTGAACAACATATTTGAACTGTGTGGGTCCACTTATACATGGATTTCTTTTTTAATAAATACAGGATAGCACTGTAAATGTACGATTTTCATAATAACATTTTATTTTCTATAGCTTCCTTTATTGTAAGAATACAACATAAAAACATACAAAATATGTGCTAATCAACTGTTTCTGTTATTGCTAAGCCTTCTGGTCAACAGTAGGCAATTGATAGTTAAGCTTTTAGGGGAATCCAAAGCTACAAATAGATTTTTGACTGCATGAGAAGGTCAGTACCCTTAATCCTCATGTTGTTTATGGGTAAACTCTAAGTATAGACAATGAAAAATAAATTGTTTTCAATGTTTCCTCACAAGCTTTTCATTGTGCGGTAGAAATACTCAAATATAGAATGTCAAGAGCATGAATTATTTTTAGACAACCTTTATTAGTAAAATTTAATGAGATGCCTATATTTTTTGTCTCCACTAATTTCGATAATATTTTCATCTGGCTGTGAAAAAAATAGTCTCAGATATGCTCTATTACAAATTTATATTCAACACCTATAAATTGAGAATGATCCAGATTGAGAAATGTGGTAATATTTAATGGAAAATTCAAAATGATATGGAATATCTGATGAAATTTAAAATAGAACAACTTTTTCTTGGATTTAGTTCATATTTGTGTTTCTTGATTATTCAGTTTGCTTTCAAGTTGTCCCCAAAAAAACCTGTTTTGAAGTTGCAAGTAAAATGGAGTCTTAGTCTATAGGTTTAGGTATAAGCATACATTTTGGATGCATGGAAGATATTTAAGAACTCTGCAGGATATGGATAATATTTTTTTTGCAGAACAATCCTGATCATTGCAGGATGCTTAACCTTCCTGGCCGCATTCATGAAATCCTAGTAGTGGCTACCCCCCAAATGTTGTGACAACTAAAAATAACCTCCATAAAATTTCAAGATGTACCCTAGAGGGTGGTGCCGCCCCCACTGAGATCCATTGATTTAAGGCTCTGCCTACAAAAGTACCTAAAGCAAATTTCACAGCTTGAATGGTATAATCATGTAAGCCAATACATTCTTCTCTTATTTCTTAGCAATATGCACCAGAGTGATGTTACATCAAAAAATAAAGATCATTTTAATTAAAATAAAAGATAAATAAGTTTACATTTTTGCTCATTCTAAGAGAATATAGGAAAAACAGGAGCAATATATGGGCAATGTAGAACTTTTTCTTTCAATCTCACTATAAAATGCATGGATTTTAATATAAATGTTACATTGTGTCCAACCTAGGAATGAAATCTGAACAGACCATGTGTATCAAGCAACCAGAGTATTAGGAAAATATTCTCAGAAACCTCTATTCTGGTTACAAAAGAGAACATGCATGTCTGAGCAGAAGTTCATTTTCAAAATCCCAGCAGAAGATTTAAGGAGTTCTGTGGAGTAGTCTGTAAATGAATGTGCTGAGTCAAAGGTGGGTATGTCCCTGGCAAATGCTACTTCTAACTCCTATAACTAAGTGGACAGTCTTCCTGGAAAGAATGGCATCATTTTATTTATATTTTAAGAAAATATAACAAATACTTTCTAACAAACTAAATATCTTAACCCAAGGGATCAGACTGATTTTATTTAAGTTACGCTCTTCCGTCGAAAATATTTTGTAATATGTTGAGAAATAAAACCTATTAAAATAGATTAGATTGAGTGGATAGATGTACATGTAAACATATGCATACATGCATATACACACATATACATATACATATACATATATATGTAATGAGAGATAGAATGGGAACAAATGAATCAGTCATGGGTTACTTCAAAGCCCCAGAGAAGTTTACCAAATTATGATAGTAGTTAGCATTGTTTTTTAAATGGTTAGCATTTTTAAGTGTCCATTGTTCTGTTCACTACGCCAAACCTTTACCTATATTAATTAATATAATACTCATATAATTACTTTAAAGACAGGTATTATTATATAAGTGTTCCCATTTTACAGAATAGCTCCAAGATGAAGATTTAAGTAGCAAGATTTGAATCCAAGCATTTTGGTCCCAGAGTATCCTCTTAAACACTGTATTCTATGGCTTCCTTCCACCATTTTATCAAACATCAGTTCTGAGAGCCATTCTTCATGTGTGCTAAAAAACATCGTGAAACATAAGTTCAAGTTAAAGCCATGTTAGAATAATCCTATTGCGTTATAGACTTTAATATACTAATGTGCATTATGGTTGGCTAGAACATACATCCCAAATTTCATGGACCACTAGCTCCTCTTATCATATACCATTTTGAAAAAAAATAGTGTTTTCATGAAACACATTTGAAAAATGCTGCATGATTGTGCCTTTAAATAACGTATTTTTAAAATATTATTAATATGGAATATTAGTCCATATTTTTCACTCTTAAAATGTTATCACAAATGTTTTTTTTTTTTAATTTACTGTGAGACAGAGAAAGAGAGAAAGATAAAGAGTGAGGGATAGATGGAGGATGTGTGCATGCATGGGAGGGACAGAGAGAGAGGAAGGGAGAGAGAATCCCAAGCAAGCTCCATGTTATTAACGTGGAGCCTGACACAGCTCTCGAACCCACGAACCATGAGATCATCACCTGAGCCAGAACCAAGAGTCTGATGCTTAACTGACTGAGCCATACAGGTGCCCCATGCTATTGTCAATATTTTAAGTTGTGTTCCCAAGTGCTTTATACCAGTTTTTCAAAAATATTAATTCATACACTCTAGAATCTGAGAATGTTGATGATATACATACATTTTTACATTAAAAATAGTATTCTAACTATTGAAACTTTAGAGACTTACTAAATGTTTTTGAATATAAAAATCATCAGGGGGCATACTCTGTGATTCCGACATTTTCTTGGAGATCCATATGAAAAGGAATTTGTCTTTTATTTTTTTTTTTAATTTTTTTTCAACGTTTTTTTATTTATTTTTGGGACAGAGAGAGACAGAGCATGAACGGGGGGGGGGGGGGCAGAGAGAGAGGGAGACACAGAATCGGAAACAGGCTCCAGGCTCTGAGCCATCAGCCCAGAGCCTGACGCAGGGCTCGAACTCACGGACTGCGAGATCGTGACCTGGCTGAAGTCGGACACTCAACCGACTGCGCCACCCAGGCGCCCCAGGAATTTGTCTTTTAAAAATATTGAATAAATTATTTGTGATGGCTTTAATGGAGATTAAATAAATGGTTAAAAGTAGCCTGTTTTTCTACAAGAATAATAATCTTGGACCTTGTAATACCTAAATATGAAGATAATGTGTTCAAAAATCAGAAGTACTCCACAATCTAGGAAGTGCAATAAAACTTAATGATTTAGGATATATTTTGATAGATATAGTTATGGCAAGAGAGAGAAAAAAAGAAAGAAAAAGACCAAGCAATCCAGGGAAAGAGTGCTGTATTCTCAGATTTAATATATTTTTCCATAAACTCCAAATACTTTTATATCTTTGATATAAACTGTAAAATGTTTACAATTTTCTGCCTTTAATTTTGTGCTTACAAAACATAAGTTTTAACTTTCAAAAGGCAGCTAGCCTTTCCTTACCAAATTTTGGCTATTTATTTTTAAGCTCAAGTTAGAAATTTTAGATGACTTTCATTCAAATAAGCATATATTAACAGTCATCTAAAAATTTAAATCTTTAAGCACTTTCTATGGATCTACATTGTGGTGGAACAGAAGTCCTCCAAAAGTTTTAGGTGAAGTCCTTATCCACGTAGTGTTCTAGTTTGCTGGCTCCTATATTTCATAGGAAGATAATTAAAAAGTGCACATTTGAAGTACATTCAAATATTTCTATGCAATACTCTCAACTCAAATCTTTAAGAAATAGCATCATGAGTATATGGCCTTCTGATATAAAGAACTAGCATATTTAAATTGTTTTCCTAAAAATGAATGACTTCATTTCCTATCAAAATACTCTACCTTTCATCCTTCTACTTTTCAACCTTCAGCAAGGTTGATTCTTGCTTTGTAACAGAAAAAAAAACGATATGAAATAAGCAAGTGTCATCATGTATAAGTTTTAGGAAATGGCCAAGTATCAAAATATCCAAAAATAAACCATTTGATTCATGAGTTACTTTTGGAGATAATCTATGAGGACCTTTCTATTACCTATCTACTTAATATTGTATAGAGAAAATTTTGAGTATTTTGAGCTGAGTTTTACGATTCATCTCTAGGGTTTAGATGTCATATAAAAACAGGGTTGAAATAGAAAAAGGTAATTCTCTGCTAAGAACTAACGACTTTTCTTTCGTCTGAACAATGCAGTGCTAACATGTTCAGTGTAACATTTGGGGTTTGGGATTGACAATAAACAAGAAAACTAGGTGCATCTGCTAAAAGGACTCAATGTGAAAATCTCTTTATTCTTTATAAGCTAATTTTGGCAGAAAGAGAATCTGACATCAGCATTGGAACAATGAGGCAAAAATTTCTATCACTTCTTTCAAGTCTTGGTTCAAACTCCAGTCAAATTCTTCCTTTTTATGTGTCTCTTTGTATGCAATTGCATTTAATAAGTACTACATTAGTTCTCTCTTTGTAATGTGTTATGACCTTTTATTTTGTCATTTCTATGCATACAAATGCAAACTTAATTGACTATCTCTCTTCCTGGTAATAGATTTATTTTCCACCACTTCTTCCTAAATACATGATATATTACCAAAATTTCAGTCATTACCTTCACAATTTTTGCCATATCCACTTACTGCTTTTTTTGTTTGTTTTCAAACTCACTGTTTTTGGTTTTTTAGCAAGGCATCATTCTAAGGTTGTCTCCTGTTTCATGCACTGGTCACATGTTTTCCCAATACACAAACATGTGTATATAGCCATGGAAAGAATAAGTTGGTCCAGATGCCACTTACACTTACTTCAATACTATAGGTATCGCACACGATGAAAAACACTGGAGGAACAATGTGAAATGCAGCAGAGGGTTGGGCTTTCCACCTTCACTTAATTCACTCGTTTTCTGTTTGTTTGGATTCTAAATAATGGCACACTAGGGCCACAATTGGTTGAGCATCTAACATTGACTCATGTCATGATCATGGTACGTGGGTGTGAGCCCCATGTCAGGCTCTGCACTGACAGTGCAGAACCTGCTTGGGATTCTCTCCCAGCCCCCCACTTATTCTCTCGTGCTCTGGCTCTCTCTCTCTCTCTCTCTCTCTCTCTCATAAATAAATAAATAAATAAATAAATAAATAAATAAATAAAGGAATGCTTCCCAAATTTGCATATCATCCTTGTTTGGGGGGGGCAAGTTAATCTTCTATGTATCTTTTTTTTTTAAATCTTTTTAATGTTTATTTATTTTTGAGAGAGAGACAGAGTGCAAGTGGAGGAGGGGGAGAGAGAGAGGGAGACACAGAATCCGAAGGAGACTCCAGGCCCTGAGCTGTCAGCACAAAGCCCGACACAGGGCTAGAACCCACGAGCTGTGTGATCATGACCTGAGCTGAAGTCAGATACTCAACCTACTGAGCCACCCAGGTGCCCCTCTTTTTTTTAAGTTTTATGTATTTGTTTTTGAGATACACAGAGACAGTGTGAGTAGGAGAGGGGCAGAGAGAGAGAACCCCAAGCAGGCGCCACACTGCCAACACAGAACCTAATGGGGGTGGGGGAGCTCAAACCCATGAAACCGTGAGATCGTGACCTGAGCCGAAACCAAGAGTCGGACACTCAACTGACTGAGCCACCCAGGAGCTCCTATATCTTTTCAATTGTGTTATAAGTGCTGCAAACATTCACTTGTTGTTTTGTTTTGTTTTGTTTTGTTTTGTTTTGTTTTGTTTTGAGAGAGAGAAAGCAGAGGAGAGGAAGAGAGAGAGGGAGAGAGAAAATCCCAAGCAGGCTCTGTGCTGCTAGGCTCATCAACCCTGAGATCATGACCTGAGCCAAATTCAAGAGCTGGACACTTAAAAGACTGAGCCACCCAGATGCCTCAAGCACTCACTTGTTTTAAAATAAAATTATTTTATAAGTTATAAGAGTTTTTATGCTAATGACAGCTATAATCTGAAATACAAAAGTTAGATATTCACCAATTAAAAACCATACATTTGCAGACTTTCCTGTTTAATTAAAAAACAATACATAGGGCGCCTGGGTGGCTCAGTCGGTTAAGTGTCTGACTTGGGCTCAGGGCATAATCTCAAGGTTCATGAGTGAGTTCAAGCCCCACATTAGGCTCTGTGCTGACAACTTGGAACCTGGAGCTTACTTCAGACTCTGTGTCTCCCTCTCTCTCTACCCCTGCCTCGTTCATGCTCTGTCTCTCTGTCTCTGGCTCTGTCTCTCTCTCAACAAAAGAAAACAAAACAAAATTTTAAAATTAAAAACAAAGACAAATATTATATTATTTAAGTTAGCTGCAGTATGTAAGTCATTAAATATTTAGAGACAGAAAGTTGACCAGTGGTTTCCAATGGCTACCAGGGAGGAATAGAGTTAATTGTTGGTGGATACACAGTTATAGTTTGTGATAATGAAAAAGTTTTGCAGATAGTGATAATAGTTGTACAATTTTGTGAATGTATTTAATTCCACCAAACTGTACACTTAAGATGGTTAAAATGGTACATTTTAAGTTATACTTATTTTATTAAAATCTTAAAAAGTATATATACTTTATATACATACATATATGTTTTGCATGTATTATGTATATATGTATACATACATACAATGTGTATATGTACATATGTATATTATAGTTTAATACCATGCTACATCTGCTGAATGTCAATGACCTTAAATTGACAGCTAATAAACAAACCAACAATGTACCTATTACCTTTCACATCAACATATAACTTTTTGATCGTACATTGTTATGGTCTTTTTTATTTATCAAATGTAATTGGTATATCTTCTCCTAATTGTCCTGAACGCTATATTGAAGTTAAATCTATTTTGGAACCATCACCCAATAATAAACCTTTGAACTTTCTCAGAGCTTCTGATTAGAGGTAAATCAGCCTAAGGGATCATTTTCTATAACGAAGTTCTTTGATAGTCTCTTACTGAAGACTTTGCATTCAGATTTCTACACCCATCCATCAAAAACCCTCAAAGAACTCTGTTATTTCTGTGAATTCAGCTTTCCCATTACCTGTTGAACACACTCCTAGTTACTTCTTCAACGCAGAGAGTACACATTCTGTGGAAAGAAAATACATCCTTACTCTAGAATAAAGGACCACCACTCCATAAGCTAACTTTCTTCGCCGAGTTCCTAGACTCATTGAATTCAGGTTCAGGAGTCTGTTTACTTTATCCGAATGCATGTGTAGAGGATATAACATTGTTTATTCTTTCTCAGCATTCATTTTCTCTTCTGAGAGTAGGTCCAGTTTCCTTTGGAAATCCAGTATCACATCCTAACCCTCACTCATCTTCAGTGCATTTGGTTTGTGTGTGAAAACCCTATCCCAAAACCCACGGGAGAAGACAAAGGTAGTTAATTAGCATGTTCCGTCCTCCTGTCCACTGGACTTATTTCAGTAGACTACATTAATTCCATAGATTAATTTAATTAATTCAATAAATTAATTCAATATAATTAAATCAAAGTAAATTTGTTGAACTCATTTAAAATAGAAGTCATTTCTCTAATAGGTTTGCTAAGCCAGTATATTTAAGCCAAATTTGTTCGTACCACATTAAAACCATTCCCAGTCAAAGCCTCCCTGACAATGAAGCCAGCAAGTATAAAAGCAAAGCCAGAAAAGACAGAAAAAGTTTCCAGATGATTTCTTGTCAGCACCTGGGGCCACATTCATCTTAACCTTAAGGATCTGCTCTTGAACATTTTGAGCACTTGAATCAATATGTTCCTACTACTTTTGCTTAAATAAAATTGAGATGAGCTTATGTCCCTTGCCACAAAAAAGAGTTCAATCATGTATTAGCACAGTGTTCCTCAAAAGTGTTCTTGGTGATGACAAGGTGAATCAGAATTATCTGTACATCTAAAACATGCAGATCTTTGTGCCCCACTTTTGACTTACTGAATGAGAATTCATGGCGAATGAGGTCTGGTAATATACTTGTGTTATTCCAATGTCTGAAAGTCACTAATCTGGAATTTATTTGCTACTTTCCATTTTCTTGAGTCACCAGGCTTCCAAAATTTACTTCTATGTTTCCTTCAAATTATTTACATGGTTCTCTTATTTCTGTCTTTCCACCATTTTGAAAAATAACCTGGCCTTGACCTCATCTATCCCTGTGGTAACTACCATGCCTTTTGTATTTAATCAAAGTTCAGGTCCTGGTCTTGGTTAGATCTAGAAATTTCCTTCAGGAATCTTCCTGAAAGAAAAGGGCATTTAGCAGTCCTGAAACTGTAAAAACTGAATTTTATATGGGCCTTATAGCAATTATTACTGTCTGATATGGATTCTACAATGCATCCAAAGGGGTACATTTATGGTTCAAAAGATTTCTGTGTATGGGTTCCAGGGCAGATAAATACCAATGTTGTTGAAAGACTTCTAAAATTGGAGCAGAAAAACACCACAAGTAAGTATAAGGACTAATGCATTTTAAATCTATCACGGACTGTTTTGATGCACAGTGAAAGAGAGAGAAAGAAACACGTTAAGTGTTTTGGGGGCTGATTTGAGAGAGTGAACACGATTAAAAAAGGACTGGGTAGACCATCTGGACAGTCAAGATTCAAGCTTGCTGTGAACTATAATTCAGCAGTCACATCTTTGGTGCCCAGCAACTTTTCCAGGGCTGTGTTTGCTCTGTAGATGTTTCCTTCTGATTTCCTCCTGGTGGTCTGCCTGTTGGAGGTCTTTTCTGTTTCCATTCAGTATACTTTTTGACTTGCTTCCCACTTCCCTGGTTGGTTCATTCAGCCTAATTATGATTATCTGATAAAGAATGGAGGTGACATTTCCAAACCACAGTCCAAGCAGTCTCATTAGGCAGGAAACACTGCCATTTGTCTAATTTAAATAAAAAGGTGTGTTTTACACAGAACAAACCCAAGCAGCCAGCCACAGAAATTCCTTTCATTGGATCTATTTACTTCTCTTCGGTATTCAGTCTGATCTCTTAAGCAACAGGCAGTTATAATAAGAGTTAAATGGTCCTCTAATTTTTCAAATGGAAGTCAGATTTAGAAGGTGTTTGGCTTTTGCAGACCTGCTAAATTCCTAGGCTTACATATTTCAATAGTTAATCATGAAGTAGCTAAAAAATGTTCTCCTTTTTGGAAGTATTAAATAAGTACAGAGATTGTTTTGCTCTTTAAAAATGAAAAAATGCAGCAGGGAAAGCAGCTCATGAATTTAATTCTATGGCATCATTTTCAGAAAAGACAGGTTAATAATTGAATGGTGTTGTCAGGAAAGATGGACTATAGAGTACTTATGAATGTCTGTTGTCAAGTGAACATTTGCTGTTGATGTTGATGTAAAAAGCTAAGACTGACTGAACTTAAAAGAGAACACTGATAACAGCTGAGATCTCTAGATAATCTAGAACACTTGGACTCAAACACTTTCATTCTGTCCCCCGAGGATCTGTATGATGAGGAATGTAGGGGTATCAACTGCTTCTCCACCGGGGACCAGATGTTGGGAATGGGTGACCAGCTCTGTTCTATACAGTGGTGGTGAGGTGGAGGTTCCCACCTAAATTATCTGAATCCTAGACCTACTAAAAAAGAGATCTCTCTCCTCTGATGGCATGTGCTTTTCCAAAATAGAGAAACTATAGACACTTGTGCTTTCATGTTCCAAACTGCATATTTACTATGCTTCATCAGGGATAAATCCTGTTTGAGTCCATGAACACATTGAACCACACATGAAGACCACACATTTTTAATATTTTCTGACTTGATAATACACAGTACTTGGATCATCACATAGCAACAGCATTCTTTGCTTTTCATGATTAGTCGGTTAGAGTGGTCAGAGAGTCTTACTAAAATAATCTCATCAACTCTGTTTAGGTTCACATAAGTAGGATATCAACCTGTTGGCACTCTTGGTAGCACAACTTTTATATGATGAGGGACCTGGAGAGTTTAATTTCACACGCACTTCCATATATGGCTCTTTAACAGTTGCATACTGTTGGCCTTTCTTCCATATTTGGCTCTATACCATTTGCATGATGTTGGCTATTCTTCCCATTCCAACTGAATTTCTGACCTGGAGAGGAATGAGTCTTGTTTCACTAATCTTTCCCAAAGACATAATGCAGTTAAACTCTCTTGGTAATTTTTCCTGCGACTCTTAGACTTTTAAAATTTTTTTTATCTCTCCTGCCTTCCTGCCACTAAGAACTAAGCTGTTGGTCTTATTTTTCTTTACATATACTGACCTTATAATATCTTTTAATGATAAAAGGGAAATTAAGGTCAGCGAGAGATCACTCGGTAAGAAAAAAAGTATTTTGTTGACTATTATACTAAAGGATTGAAAATGGAAGAATTGCAAATATAGATAAAAGGTTTTTGGTGGGGATATGTGATACATTTTGCTCCATTTCTAGTAAAGTATAGACGGTGGATAGTAGAGTCCTGCTATCTTTGTGGGTTTTGGCCAAGATAGGAAAGGAGTCTAATAAGAGAGACTGAACTTGCATATGCTGATTCCTTTAAGTTACACAAAAAGTTTAGACCTGTGTTTTGGTTTCCTTAAGCCAAATCATGGAATTAAAAAGATAATAACAATCTTGTTTCCAACTAAAACTCATACACCCTTATCTGAACAACACTTTCCAAAATTGAAGTTTGAATGTGAGGTTGGGAACTGAAGTTGGTCTAGTTTCAATAAAAAAAGAATAAACTCAAGTTTGGTCTCTTGTAGTCAAACTTCAAAGTGATTAATTTTTTAAAACTTTTTATTGATTTATTTTGAGAGAGAGAGACAGAGAGGCAGAGAGTGAGGGAGAGAGAGACAATTCCAAGCAGTGCAGAGCCCCACACAGGGCTTGAACTCATTAACTGTGAGATCATTACCTGAGCCAAAACCAAGAGCAGGATCCTTAACTGACTGAGCCCCCCAGGCACCCCAAAGTTATAAAAATTAACAAAACCAGCAAATAGACTTAGCAGCAAGATGTACTTCCTGATATGATGCAGTCAAAAGGGCATAATGCCTCTTTGGTCCTCTTGCCAAAAATGCAAACTTGAATTTGACCATGAGGAAACATCATACAAACCCAAAAGGAGAGACATTCTCCAAGATAAATGTCCAATCCTCTTCAAAAGGATAGAGTCATGAAAGACAAAGATCCTTCCCAATTTGGAGGAGATTAAGGACACATGATGGCTGATTGCAATGTGGGATTATGGATTAAATATTGGGCCAGTAAAGAATACATTGGTTGGACAATTGGTAAAATTTGTGCAGTTCTACTGATTACCTAACAGTACTATGTCATTGTTAATTTCCTAGTTTGGGTTATTATACAACTGTAGTTATGTAAATATGCTATCATTTTTAAAGGCTGGAGAGATGGCATCTGTGAATTCTTTGTACTGTTGTTGCCAGTTTTTAAAATTTGACATTATTTCAAAATGAAAGTTGAAAAAGTTTATGAAAAAATTTGTGATCACAACTGATCACATGAAACCAGATTCCCTAACAGAGTTAGAAAATAATTTGTGTCGTTCAGCTATTCTACTAAACAGGATTACAACACTAATATAATTTGAGAGGTGTATACTCAGAGCAATTGCTGTACAGAATGCACAGGAAAACTCAAGTGTGGGAAGATGTAGTCTTTGCTGTTTAGTAGTACACAAATACTATCAAAACCTAAAACCTCTCTTTTAAAAAGCTGGGAAAATATATTTGAAAGTCCACGACACTAAAACTACATGGCATAATTCGTGTATTTCCCAGTATGTCAGCAATCACTGCATAATTTTGTAATTTACCAGAATTATTGTTATGAAGAGAAGTTTTCAGTGCATTATACACATGCAAAGAGATCAATTATATATTACAGTGTGGGATATGAGATATTCTCAGATAATGTTCATAATGACTAATCACACAATTCGCACCGCAGAGAATCTGATCGCTGGGTAATTTATTTACTTGAAGAAGCACAATATGTGAAAGAACTTACACGTCTTCAGTTCTGACAGAACACAATTATTAAATTATTTTTATGAAACAGGGCTATTTACAAGTTAGTACAGTCAAGATTTTGTATGTTTAAGTCATCTCTACACCCAACGTGAGACTTGAACTCACGTACCCGGGATGAAGCGTTGCACACTCTACTTACTGAGCCAGCCAGGCACTCCAGATGAAATAGTCTATCTATCGGAATACTCAATTTATATGTATCGTTTGTGTGATATTTCCTCTCCTTAGAAAAGTTCCCCCTAAATTATACATATGGCAAACTTCCACTTTTTCAAGTATCAGTGCCAACAGCACCTCCTCCAAGAAGACTTTCTTCACTTCCCTAGCAGACATGAGCACACATTCTTCCATGGTTCATTCCATTGTTGCTTCTGGGATAGGAACTGTCGCATCTCACTGTAATTTTCCATGCAGTGTCCTTCCACACTAGACGCTTGTCACCTTACGAGAGCACCTAGTCCACGACCCTATTTTGACTAATATGTAAATAAACAATTCGACTTGTAAATCCAGGATTAGGATGGGCTCTTCAGAACCAGTGACATGAGGTCAGTAAAATGATGATTTGATTGTGACCTAACCTGATTTCATGGGAAATTGCTTACTCAGATGTAGATGGGCTTTGATATAGCAATTATGGCATTGAATCATTGGGGTCCAGGTGTAATCAGCAACAATAATGATAGAAATTACCATGCTCCCATGAGTTATTCCTAGAACTTTTTATTTTTATTTTTATTGACTTAATTTGAGAAAGAGAGGGGGTAAGGGGCAGAGAGAAAGAGAGTACCCCAAGCAGGCTCCGCAATGTCAGCACAGAGCCTGATCCGGGGCTCAGTCTCATGGACCACGAAATTATGACCTGAGCCGAAATCAAAAGTTGGATGCTTAGCCGACCGAGCCACCCCAGCGCCCCTACCATAAGTTATTCTTAATTATCAAGATCTAAAACAAGGTTGATTTGTTTAAAAAACAAAACCCCCCAAATTCTCCAATGGCCTGCAAGCTGTGAATGTTTTCCACAGAGATTCAAGGAATGTCCATCTATATTCTTCTAATGAGATCGTTGAGGCAGCACCAGGAACATCAGAATCCTTCATATGTTGGCATTAGCCGGGCCATGTAACATTCCAGCTAGGCCAGCCTGGGAAGGTTTTGTCCCATAGGCTGCCCAGAGCACACCTCTTCTATTCATGTCCCTGCTGTCTGTCTTAGGAACCAGTGCCCGTAAAATGGAAGATTAATGAGATCATTTCAGCCCTGCTTTGGGCAATCACATTTATCCCTCATCATTCTGCTTCCCCAGCCCTGACATTTAGCCTCTTCTTATACTGCTGTCTGATATTACAAATTGTGCTGGGCAATTTCCCCCAGCCAAAACAGGAGATTTAGAAGCACCAGGGAGTTCTGGAAATCTATCCTGCCCGTCACAAAATGCTTCCTGTCCTGGCTTTAACAGCCCAAGGGAGAGAAGAAATGAGTCTACATCAGGGTGGTGGGGCCACTACAAATAATAGAATCATAAGAGCCACAGAAGCAGGGGGAAAAAAAAAAGACATGTGCTTTTTTTTTTTGGTAAGAATTACTATCTTGACACCCCAAAAGTAATAGAAGCTGGGAAATTTCTTAAACATTACTTAACCTACCTACCTTAATATGACAGGATTAGTTTCAGCAGAATTATTTTATGGAAAAAAAAAGAAAAAAAAAGGATTTTAGCTGGTAATTTATACTCCTAACCTTGGTAGTAAAGATGTTTTTGTTAAAAAAGCTAGGGTGTGTGTGGGAGATAGCTGGCTTGAGCCACTGCAATATGTGCATTGTACAGTCCTTATATAGAGGCACCTTCAGGCTCCTGTAGCTCAACTGAATTCCAGAGGAAAGGGATTTATAGGAAAGATTGGTGGTGTGTTTATGAGAACTGCTTATTTTGCTTGAATCAAACAAAATAAGAAAGGTTCCACTCAGACTTCATTCCACCCCCTTCCTTGCCCTGGCAACCTATCCGTGTGTTTGAGGGCTAAGCTAATTAGTAACTTGGAAGAATCGTAAACATTTTTTTAAAGGAAATATTCTTCTAGGGGCGCCTGGGTGGCTCCGTCGGTTAAGCATCTGACTTCGGCTCCGGTCATGATCTCACAGTCCGCGAGTTCGAGCCCCGCGTCGGGCTCTGTGCTGACAGCTCGGAGCCTGGAGCCTGCTTCGGATTCTTTGTCTCCCTCTCTCTGACCCTCCCCTGCTCATGCTCTGTCTCTCTCTGTCTCAAAAATAAATAAACATTAAAAAAAAAAGAAAAAAATCTTCTAAATGCTGGATTGTGGTAAATTTTCCAATTTTTTGCTTCAGGAATACGTAGAAGTAGAAAGAAGAGGAGGCAGGGGATGATTCAGAGTACCGCTCACTGTCAATGCCTACCTTGGTTTGGTTGAATGAAGTCAAACACAATCATGGGTGTCCTGACTTAAAAAGTATCTTCACAACTTCCAAATGGAGTCTTCATTAGAAATAAGCTCAGGACTATGTAAGCAACTAACTATTCACTCACTATGGCCACCCCGCCCTCCCGCCACTGGCACCCTCCTCCCAAATGCTGGCAGGTGTACAAAGTGAGTTCTTAGCCTCCAAATTATTTGCCAGCAAGATAGAGCCTTACAGATATTGAAAGTCTGGCCAAATGTATTGCTTCCTCGAGGAAAAGAAAAAAAGAAGGCTCAGAGAGGCTAACAACTCTTCTCCAAAGACACGCAGTCAGCAAGTAACATCCTATAAGAAGGTATGTGAGCTGGAACTCCCAAAATTTTAAGAACAGTTGCAGGGGTCTTTGATGCCCCTTCCCTCCTCCATCTCAAATTCAGAGTCCTTATGCTTTCAGAGAAGGATATAAAAAATATTATTAATACTAAGGCATAGAGATGGAAACATTTTCATGTGTTTCTCTTGGTATGAATTTTCATCCTTCAATGAATCAGGAATAAAACCAGTTAAAACTGTCAGAGTGCCTATGTGAGCTGACAGAAAAGAGTCGGGGGAAAGTGTCCCAAAATTCTCTCGGCCCCTAAAATCTTATCCAGCTGATATGCCTCTTCTATACATTTGTTAGGAAGTATCCCATGGAAGAGAGGTGTAGAGCACCTTGCATCCACAGTCTTGTTTATCTTCTTGGTTCTATCAACCCCACTCCCTGGCTTCAGGTCTCCAGGCCTACAGTAATAGAAAATTACAACTGTCTGTCAAGTCCAGAGAGAGTCTGGTATAGACTGACTCTCTCTCTCTCTCTCTCTCTCTCTCTCTCTCTCTCTCTCTCTCCTTCAGTCTTGCTCTTGCCCACTCAATAAATCACCTGCTTTTTTTTAGCATCACATAGACACAGTTTTGGCCAAACTTTGCATATGGGTGAATTCGTTTAGTAAATCTTGTCCTATGTGCTTGAGAAACAGACACTATGCTGCCCACTGGAATTTGGAGCCAGAAGACATGAGAACTAACCTCTCAGTTCTGACAATCACTTTTGGGAAAGGCATTTGACAAAGACTCTATCCTTCACCAAAATTTTTCAGGCTCTTTTAAGCTCTCTTTCTGGCTAGGCTTCAATTTTGGGGCTCCATGTTCTTCTTTGTAGAATCCATTTTTAGCAAGGCTTCCGAATAGCCCTCAATATCTTATCACCCTCAATATCTAACGAAATCCCCTATTTATGGCCCTTGGTATCTGATCACATTGACCTGCCTTCAGCAATAATCTTATAAAGTCAGCTTATTCAGAATCTCCTGTTACCCTGGAGATTCCTTCCTAGTAATTTCATATTCATTTACACCCCACCTTAATTTTTGGCTGTAATTCCCATTGGTCCATGCTGGATTTGGAATATAACCTTACAGTCTGTTTTTCCTTATTGCAGTAGCTTTTTAAAAAAATAAAATGTATCCTCACTGCCTCCCCTTCTATCCTGCTCTGATTTTCTTTAACAGGCCTCATCTCTCTGAGCATCAGTGTTTTTACTTGTAAAATAGGTCTAACACACTCTATAAAAATCTTTGGTTAAGGTTCAAGTGTGTTAATACAAGAAAACCCATTAGAAACTAAAAGGCATTACACCCTTGTTAGCTGCTAGTATCATTGCAGGTTCATAACCCCTTCCAGAAGTTCTTCAAAATTCAGAATATCTTAGATTTTTAAAAAGTAATTCAGCTGAAATTTACTAAGAGGATAGATCTCAAGTATTCTCATCATACGCACACACACACACACACACACACACACACACACACACAAGAAACTATGTCTGGTGATGGATATGTTAACTTGATTGTGGTAATCGTTTCACAACTTATTTGTGTATTAAACCATCACATTGTACACCTTAAAAAATGAAGCTTATTGCGATCCCAGGGCAAAAAAAGAGTAATTCAGTATATACGCCAATTATGAGAGTTAGTGGAGTCTGGGATAGCATCTCATTACTAAGCATATTAATACTTCTAAAAGCAAAATGGACAGATCTTCCCACTAAGTGGGATTAACAAAAAGACTAACTCTAGCTTCATGACAGTTTAGGACAGGTTTAACTCACACCTGAATTATAAAAACTGTTCCTCTCAATAACTTTTCAGATTTGGGAAACAGTGATGAGAAATCATCAGCTTATATTTCCATAATTTCAATATCAGATGCCATTCGTTCTTGGAAAACCCAGGCAGATTACATTTTTTTTTATTTTTTTTTAATTTTTTTTCAACGTTTTTATTTATTTTTGGGACAGAGAGAGACAGAGCATGAACGGGGGAGGGGCAGAGAGAGAGGGAGACACAGAATCGGAAACAGGCTCCAGGCTCTGAGCCATCAGCCCAGAGCCTGACCCGGGGCCCGAACTCACGGACCGCGAGATCGTGACCTGGCTGAAGTCGGATGCTTAACCGACTGCGCCACCCAGGCGCCCCATTTTTTTTTTATTTTTAAATGTTTTTATTTTTTTTTGAGACAGAGAGAGACAGAGCACGAGCGGGGAAGGGGCAGAGAGAGAGGGAGACACAGAATCTGAAGCAGGCTCCAGGCTCTGAGCTGTCAGCACAGAGCCCGACGCGGGGCTCGAACCCACAGACTGTGAAATCGTGACCTGAGCTGAAGTCAGACGCTTAACCACTGAGCCACCCAGGCGTCCCAGATTACATTTTTTTAATGTTTATTTATTTTTGAGAGAGAGAGAGAGAGCACACATGTGCATGCGATCGTGGCGGGGTGGGGGAGGGTGGCTGTGCAGAGATAGAGGGAGATGGAGAATCCAAAATGAGCTCAGAGCGGACAGCCGAGAAACCGATGTGGGGCTCAAACCCACCAACCATGAGATCGTGACCTGTGCAAAAGTCAGAGGCTTAACTCACTGAGCCACCCAGGAGCCCCAAGGCTGATTCATTTTTAAAGAACATTTTAAAAATATCCGAATGCACTGGGCACTGGGCACTGTGGGAGACCTGGTAATCAGGTGGTATGAAAGCAAAAAAAGAGTAGACTTTATCAAAATTAAAAATGTTTTTTCACCAAAAGCCATTACCATGAGAGTGAAAAGGCACCCCAAGAATGAAAGAATATCATTGCAAATCATACATCTGATAAGGATCTAGTATCAAGAACATGTGAGTTCCCTAAGAGCTGGAGACCCCTGGAAAATGTCTTCTTGGGTCCCTAGACAAACACTGAGTTGCCGCTGCTAGGTTATAGTTAAAAACAATTAAAAAATTAAAAGAAGAGGCGAAGGAATTGCATAAGAAATGTCTTCTTTATAGCTCATAATTGTGAAATGCCTTGTGCCCTTCTTTTCAGTTTCAATTCCAGAGCGCACAGTGTTCATCTAACAGAAATGGAAATCGCATCCACGCTGATAGACAGCCCTGCTTGTGTTTTCATGGTCGCTCATTTAAGCATCACTCCCCGCTCCGTTTTTTCTGGCTTTTTGTGTCTATCGTATATATAAAGCATTTCCAAATCGCCTTTGAAGGAAGCAGTTTGACATGCTAAATTAAACAGAGCTCCAGAGACATTTGTTTTAGGCAGCAAAACAAACTCAACTAGACAAAAAAAATGCCTAGCCCATCAGATCTGGAACCATATTTCTACTCGTCTGCGTGTTAAACGGCAATAATGTCAATGAATGCGAATCGCTTGGCGAGCCGTGAGAAAATAAGCTGCAAATTACAAAGCTGGCGAGTGAATGTTGGAATTGGTGGAATGTGATGATAACGCAATGGGTGGGGACCTGAGCCTTCATTAGAGATTCTCATTTCTCACTCATTTCATTTCCAGTTATAAAGTCCAGTGAAATGGATCTTGGTAATTGCAAAGTTGATTGCTGCATCAGTTTAGGGGAAATAAATACTGCTTTACTTTTTCCCTTTCTCTTTCTCTCTTCTCTCTCTCCTGCTCTTTTGTTACATCCATGGGATTTTCAGAGAGCTTTCCCAACCCATTGGGAGGATCAAACTCTTTAGTAGTTTTGACATTTCTATGGCCTGTGGGCACCAGTGCAATCTTCCCCTTTAAAAATTAGATGTGATAGCATCCCCAGATGACAAACCAGAGCTGAAGCCTTGGTACCCTGGATATCACAACTCCTCTGCTTGCCAAGAAAAGAAAGAAAACAAAGAAAATCGCTACTTTTTGAAGTAAAGGCTCTATAAGGAAAAGAGAGGCAGTGAGATCACTGGATATTACTGGTGACAGAAAATAGACTAGAAAACATTTTGTATCAAAGGTGTTCATTTAACTGCATTCAAAGCTCTTCTTCAATGAAATTTATTATACTTTGATAATCACACTAAGTAGATTCTGTGAGATCGATTGTCCAGTGGACAGTTTTCCAAATTAAACCAAAAGCAGCTTTTGTGTTAGGTGTTGACATCTGTCTCCTGTCATGCTCATAAACTATACTAAGAATTGACTGGTTCATGGAAACCAAGGTACCGCTGTTTTCATGAGAGTGGCCAGATTTCAAAATGGCTGGCACAGCCCTTTTAAGATCTGTTGGAAGCAAAGATGGGTCATAAGCAAGGTAAGGAGATATGCATAATTACGTTTAGGGATGATATTGGAGAATTTTCAGGTGAATTCAGGTGAAACCTTACAGTCATTATGATAGACTTCCTGCCTGGGACATTGTACCTCTCATGATCAAATTCCATTTTGTCTATGAGATTTGATCTTATGTCCCTATTCAAGAAAGGCAAAGCAGAGTTTCAAGATGAGTGTTTACTGTTATAACTCCAATGGGCTAGACAAGGGAATTTGACCCATATTGACAATAGTGATCAGATTTAGGGACAGCAAGGCTCAGTAGGCTGTGTCTGACTTCACACTCAAGAATAGGTCATACCTATTATGGTTTGCTCAGAGTGTTGGGACTGTAGTCTTTTCCAGTTTGCTTTGTCTCTCCTTATAGCAGGCTTCTGATTACAAAAAAAAAACAAGTCACAAGGAACATCCAATTCATACAGAGTCAGCCAAATTCCATCTTCCTCAGATTCGGAGCATCTACAATTCTCTGGTGTGATGATTAATTTAACATGTCAACTTAACTGAGCCATGGGGTGCCTAGACATTTGGCCAAACATTATTCTGAATATATCTATGAGGTGTTTCTGAAGGAGGTTAACTGAGTAGAGTAGGTTATTCGCCTGAATGTGTGTAGACCTCGTCCAGTCAATTGATAATACAACCAAAAGACTCAGCTCCTTTTGTCTTAATGTCGGGCTGGGGCATTGGTTGTTTTTTTGTCTTCAGACTTGAGCTGAAACACTGGCTCTTGCTGGACCTCAAATCTGCTGGCATGTCAACTGGAACTTACCCCATCATCTCTCCTGGTTCTCATGTCTTTTGACTTGAACTGGATCTACACCATTGGATCTCTTGGATCTCCAGCTTGTCGACAGTAGATCTTGGGCCTTTAGAGCTTTCATAACCATGGAAGCCAATACCTTACAATAAATCTCTAGATAGATAGATAGATAGATGTAGAGATAGCTATAGAGAAATATAGATACAGATAGATGTATCTATATATAGAGAGAGCCTATATGTACATATATACACAGTCATGTAAACATGAACTTCTCATATAGCACTGGTGGAGGACACCTAGAGAATATATTTTTCCCTTTTTTTTTTCAAAATGGAAAACTGAATGCTCATTATGATTTTGTATAACTATTTTCCTTTACTTTTTTTTTTGTTTTTCTTTTTGATTTTTTGTTTGTTTGTGCTAGAAATTTAACTAGGATCTTCACACACACACACACACACACACACACACACACAATTAACCTGTCAACAAACTTGCAGATGATGAGGAAATGAGGTCTGGAGTCATTATGCAACTTGCTCATAGTCATTCATTCAGTGGCTAAAGCAACATTCATATGGGTTCACTTTATACTGCCCATCCTTGGCACTGGTAGAAAAATGGTAAAAGGAAGTAGCAGGGGATGTCACCTCTGATTCAAATCAGGAGAAAAGAGCAGTAGTCAGCATGTGTTTGTCACCCAAGCTATTTATCACTTTGCTTATCTAATTATCTTATCGTTTCTTTCTCCTCTGTGCACAGCAAGATGCCACTTAGTTCTGTTCTCCATTACCCCTACAAGCTCATGGATAGACAGTAGCATGAAATTCAAGCCAAAACAGATTGTAAGACCCTTCTCATTGGGAAATGAAAATGGAAAGAAATGGAAATCCCACATACATACTCAAAAAGAAATAATTTGTAACATATCTCTGATGTTGACAACTTCCTTTGCCCTTGGCCCTAGGTTGGGGCTGGGGGAAGGGGAGAAATAAAGAGGATCTAGTCAAGTAATTTTATAATGTCAAAGTTTGCTTTCCATTCTTATAGATAATTTGCCTGATTTATAAAAGAAAGACTTTAAATAAGATCATTTCTAATGCTCCCAGGATTAACGCTGTTTCTTTATATAGTCCTTTTTTCAAAAAGAAATTCCACAAACTTCCAGTGGATTCATTGATTCAAATTCTTCCCTCTACAATCATTTCTGAGTTTTGTCCAACCTTTAACAGCTGAGAGTTACAAAGTCCTTGACAAATTCACAGGAGTTTCCTTAGACCTCCTCTTCTTGAACAGAATGCAGTATTTGGCACCGTGGGTCACTTGAGACCACATGTAGAAATGTGTTTTTATGCATTAGCATACTTTTCTAGTGAAAGATCTTATAGCTTTCATCAGAGTCTCAGTGAATCAAATTTCATGGCACAAAAAGATTCTTTAACTGATATAATAATAGTTAAAACAACTAAAAATAAGAAATGGAAAGTCATTGGAGACCATTGTCAAAGTAGTTCTATGTTTGGGATAAAAGAAACCTATTGCAAAAATGCTTTGAGAAGTGAAAGAAAACTAGAGGCACCTGGATACCTTAGTCAGTTGGACGTCCGACTTTGGTTCAAGGCATGATCTCTCTGGTGGTGGGTTCAAGCCCTGCATCAGGCTCAGTGCTGAAAGCTCAGAGCCTGGAGACTGCTTTGGTTTCTGTGTCTACTTCTCTTTCTGCCCCTCCCCTGCTCATGCTCTGTCTCTCTCTCTCTCTCACTCTCAAAAATAAATAAACATTTAAAAAAAGGAAAGACAAGTGAAAGAAAACGAATAAAGTGAGAACATCAGATGTAGTCCATACTTTTCAGAATGAGGTCTCTCTCCTTTTAATCACCTTTATTTTTATGATCTGTATCAATAATCTGGTGCTTATATTCAGAGTGGTCATCTGGAAGGATGTGCAATAGTAATTCATCAAATTCTCTCATTGTATGGAATGTTTAACTGGTTTATCCAAGTTGATACAGAGAGTTGTGGCAGATCAGAGCCATGAACTTGGGTTTCCACATCCTTATACACAAACTCTTTTCATCGTTTTTTATTGCTTCCTAATGCTTCACATATGTAGCTATTTGTGTTTCTCCCAAACTCTAGACTAAACTTATATTTTAATATGATACAATTAAGAAAAGGATGGGATTTGACTTGCAGGACCTGAATATAAGTCTGGCCTCATTAGATGCCAAACTTTATTTTCTTCATCTGTAAAGTAGAGCTAATTATCATTGTGTTTTTGATATGAGGATGCACTTTAAAGTTCTTTAGAAGAGCCCAGTCCATAGAAAAGTTCCATAAATGTTGGGTAATTATTATTATGGCACTTGTATTGCTCTACACAGTACAATATGGCATCCTGGTCAAGAATAAGGGCTTTGAGATTGCCAAGAGCTAAGTACAAACCAGGTGTCATTCCTTTCCAGGTGTGGAAATGTAGACAAGTATTGTTATAATTATAGGAACAAAACATATAGGACAAAGGAATACACACTGTTTCAAATATTCACCATACTCACTAGTGGAAAATTTTTACCCACTCCCACCATGCCCGTGTCATTCTGCATTTGAAGTCTATCTTTCCTCTGATCTCTGCAGTCACTCGTAAGAACTGATTTGCAGGCCAGACATTGTCTCTCTCATAAATCTGTGCAAGTAACTGTTGATTTGGTAATATCACTGCTTTCCAGGTGCAAGCAACACTTTGTCCTATCCTTGATGGATAAGCTTTTCATAAACAAAAGTAACCAATGTGGAATGCTTCAAGATGACAGGATGCAAGGAAGCTAAACTAAGGGAAGTACAAGGTGGGATGAGAGATGGACTTTGCTACTGAGGATTTGAAAGTCCTCTGAGTAACACAGCCTCCATTTCTATTACTCTTCTCCCCGCCAGAATAATTTTCATCACCAAATCATGCTGCAAACTCTACAGTTGCAGCCATCAGGCCATATGATACTGTCATCAATCTATGTGATAATTCTCATGGCACACTCTGCATGCCCAGAGGAATTTGTCAAAGAAACATAGAAGTAGCACGAGTAGACCTCTCTGAAAGGAATACTTTCCAAGTATGTGAACAATCAAATGAAAGAGAAATCGGATACCCCCCTCATTTGATCTAACAGCCGTAAGAACTCATCTTTACAATGGCCCCATTCCAGGTACCTGGAAGTAACTAGCCAGTTTAATCCTGATTAACAATTCCACAAGGTAGGTGTCATTATTAGTCCATTTCCCAGAAGAGAAAATTGAATCAAGTACAGGTTAAGTAATTTTCCAATGCCAGTAAGTGATAGAGACAGGTTCTGCTCCCCACTACAAATCTTATTATCCTGAGTCTGGGCTGTATCACCTCCTGCTATGCTCAGTGCGCAGTATGCGTAAAATTCAGGTGATTGTTTGCAACTGATTAACTCCCCTCATTGGCTGATATCTGATGGGTCTTCCAAAAGGACTCGCAAGGCCAAAGTCCATCAGAAAATATCTATCTTGATGCTGACACCAGCATAACACTGATTTGTTGGAGGTAAGTTTGAGGCAACACATCTATTGGAAATAAGTCCCAGATTCTCTTTTGCCTTCCTAATTCCTTCACTTTCAGACAATATGTTCCAGACTCTCAAAATTACTCTAAAGAGCCAAAGGTATCGAAGGGCTAAATCAAGGGGGATAAAAATTCTTGAGTACTTTGACTTAAGAAAAAGAAAAGAAGAAAGCTTTCAAAGTCATTTTCTGGACCTCATAACTTAAAATTCCTTCCCAATTAGCACCACATCTAATAAAACAAAATCAGTGTCACCCTCAGAAAAGCTCATTACCTTTCCTTCTCTGACATGCCAGGAGGGACCTTTCTCCCCCATGCCAGCTGTTTCAGAAGCCTGGGGCCTGCTTCACCTCTAGGGACGTTAGCTTTAACCTTTCAATCTCTTTGATTTAATCATACAATCATGTAATTAAATTCCAATAGTCGAGTTTCAAGGGCAAGGAGGCAAAGGCTGGGCAGTTCCATTTAGCCCAAGCAGATGGCAGACACTGCTCCTGGAACAGCATGCTCAGGTTGCATGTTGCTAGCATTTATGTTGAGTTCTCGTTAAACACATGCAACAAAAAGGCAGAGTCAGTCTGCTTAAAGAATGAAAGCCTCTTCACCCGCTTCCGTGAGATAAGGTGCAATGTATTTTTAATGTACACTTTTATCTCTCCTTGGCAGCAAAGATGGTTTCCACGTGATAGCCAAACCATAAGGTAAGCAAAGCTAATGGGTCTGATTTGTAGACAGCATATGGACCCCTAGGTTCAAATTAATGCATTCTTTCTTCTTCTGTTGCCTCAAGCTTTTCAAATGTTGAGGAAGAGCTTTCAGGATTGAATTTAAAGATGCTTCTTCAATTTGTTTAACTGTTGTTAATAGCCAGGTGTTATTTCAACATCTGGTTGGAGTCTGTTTTATGATTTTACCAAGAAGACATCAGCAACGGCTCCAACCTTGTTACATTAGCAATGTGTTAGCGGGGCTAGCATAAAACGGGGATCTTTATACACTGCAGGTAAATCTGTAACTTGGTACAAACTATTGAAAGAAGGTGATTATATGAAATAAAAGCTTAAACGTATTCAGACCTTTGCCTAATTTTCCCAATTATTCAAAGTGTACAAGCACGAAGATGTTCATGTTACTTTAAATATATTACTGAAAAAAAATTAATCTGAGTATCTTTCTTCATTGGACCACTGGTTAAATAAAGGTTAGTGCCTCAATAAGATGGAATAGTATATTCAAAAAGTAAATTTATAGATATAAATTGCTTAAGTAGGATTCAGATCTGTTTAGATTGGATTATCCAGATTTTATTTTTTTAAAGAAGAATACACGTACAGATATGAAAATGGGGACATTTGGTAGCTCTGGGCGATGAGAATATATGAGTAATTTTTACTTTATATTTCATGTGTTTTCTTAGATTTTCCACAATTAATATGTATTGCAATTACATAGAGAAAGTTACTTACAAATTAATACATGACATTTTCATAGCCATCTCAAATCTGTGCTATTATTCACAGAAAGATCACAGGCAAGAAGGCTGGTCTCTTCATTTCAATCATTCCACCAGAAACTGAACCAGACAATATTTGGCACAGGCATGAATGTCAAAGTCCTTTTGCCAATCAATTTTTCTTTTAACATCTCTCAGATTAAGAGAAATTATTTTGATTGTCATCCGATAACTTTGAAAAACAAGATAAGTAACACTAAGTCAGTTCACGTAAAATGACATTGATAGGAGATAAAATTGTAAAATCGCACATTCTTAGTATCATGAAAAACAAAGGTACAGCTTCTTCGTAATTTACTTTAAAAGAAAAATGGGCATCATTTTTTCTGTTTTCTTCATTCATTTCCTAGGCGGCTACTCAGTTTTGTCCTGACGATGTCTCTCTAATACCGACACCCAGCGAAAAGTTCATACACATGGACTTCTTCTCAAAATGTCCCTGCAATTACAGGCCAGGAGTGGCACTTAGATGAGGACAAAGGTTAAGTTACTCAATCAAAGTAACTCTGTGGCTGAACTCTTAATAGAGTCCACGTCTCCGGATCTCGGGGCACATTCTCTCCAAGGTGGCTTTGGTGAGGGGAATACAGTATACTCGATTTTGAGTTTCTTTCATGTGCTTCTAGGAAAAGGCAGTGAGTTTGAGTAGCACTGTGGAGAATACTAATAGGTCCCCTAGCAGAAGCAGTTTTAGCTTTGCCAGAGATTTCCCTTAAACTGCTAAAAGATACAGTTAAATTGAGATTCTGGAGATCACTCGCTTGGAAGTTTGGCTTAAATGACTTAATGGAGCATCCTTAGTGGCTCAACATAGAACCTCCGGATATTCTTCACCCAGGGCTGACTAGCCAAATGGCACTCCATTGATGCCACCAGAAGATTTGTCATCTAGGATGACGAAGTTGGTATCTTTCCAAGTTACATCTGTTCCTTAGAAAAAACTATTCTGTGTCTAGGGTTGCTTTTTAAAGTGTTTTTT
Organism: Acinonyx jubatus; assembly: GCF_027475565.1. NCBI lineage: Eukaryota > Metazoa > Chordata > Mammalia > Carnivora > Felidae > Acinonyx > Acinonyx jubatus. The sequence continues at coordinate 127,110,193 of NC_069386.1, read as the reverse complement.
TCTTTCTTTTTTGACTTTGCTTAAAACATTTCATTTGTAATATGTCACTGGAAAGCTTTAGCCTAATTACATAAACCCTCAAATTGATCACCAGTTGATTTTTTTTTTTTTTTGGTTCTTGTTTGTTTTTGTTTTTGTTTTTAAACGTGTTTTGAGTTCTGATGCATCATTGTAAATGTCTGGAACTTACTTGCTGCCTTCCTTGTTGTAGGTAATGACCATCATCCCAGCCATTGTGTATTAGCTGACTTGGGTTCAAACCTTGACTTTCTCCTAGTTCTCATGTGGTTAAAGGGAACTTCCATTCACAGCATGGAATATGACATTCCTCAAGCAGAACAAATCAAAGGGATCAAAGTTCTACAACTCAGAGTGAAATGATTTTAGGGTATTATTATGTGGATTAATGACTGAAACTTAGATTTCTTTTATTTCCTTTATTAAAAGGAGTGGGGGAAATTTGAAAACCAAAAACTGTTCAAACAAAGCAAATTCGTTGATAACGTCTACGTTTTTGTAAATCACTAACAGTATTTTTATACTTATTAGTTGTGATATACTCATTTTGAGCAACTTCATTTGATATAACTTAACATAAACAAAAAGCCAGAGGTTCAAATTGTGCAATTGGCTCACTAATAGAGGAAGATTATGTTTAAGTTGTAGCCTAATAAAAGACACACTCATTTTTTTTTCGATTGTCTGAAAGTTTTATATTTTCATAAGGGATAATTCGTCTAAAAATAAAGATGTCTTTTTTGTTTGCTTATCAAATTAAAAACTCAACTCAAGAATAAAATTCTCAGAAAATATTTTCTGTAACTAAAAAAAAAAATTAAAACCCACCCCAAGGTGGAAAATGCACATTGCTTCTCAAAGAAAGCTTGCAGAGTGTGTGAGTGGCTCCAGGCTCTGAGTGTCCGACTTCGGCTCAGGTCTTGATCTCACAGTCCATGGGTTCAAGCCTGTATTGGGTTCTGTGCTGAGAGCTCTGAACCTGGAGCCTGCTTTGGATTCTGTGTCTCCCTTTCTCTCTGCCCCTCTCCCGCTCGTGCTCTGCCCCTGTCCCTCAAAAAATAAAATAAAATAACGTTAAAAACGTAAAAAAAAAAAAAAAGAAAGAAAGAAAACTTGCTATCTTGGGTATTCTTCAGTGAAGAGGAAGCACGTCAGGGAACAGAAGTCTTTCCTAAACAGTTATAAAAAAAAAAAATGCTCCTTAGTGTAAATGCTACTGCATATCAAACAAACAAACAAACAAACAAAACAAAACAACAACAAAAAACTAGCAGTGTTATTTAGAGATTCTCCAAACAATATATTAGCACAAATCATTAAAATATCTTCTGTGCTAAAAACAGAATTCTAATGACTTTAAATAATATGTTTATGAAAGAATCTTCAGCAACATGAAACATACTTCTAATAACACTTTATTTTCCTTGGATGTTCTTTGTTCATTGCTTTACTTTTAAACAGTTCATTTAATGAGACTTATATAATCTAGATGATTTTCTTGGTGTTGTTTTGAAGCCCCTATTTAATAGAAAAGTCTTTTTTCAGATGTATGCATATGTGAGCTCCCCGCATATGTAAATAGGCACGGATGAAGGACAGTAACATGTTTGAAAGCCCTCTCATTATTCAGGAGAAATAAGAAACCATTGATTCATTTGGACTTTAACTCAAACAGGCTTGCTGTGATTGTCAGGAAACCACTTTTTAAAAAAATAAAAATAGAATATGCATCTTCCAAATCAGTTGCGGGAGGGAACTTCCTCTTAAGAGACAGTTTAAGGATAAGGACAGAGGCTAAAAATAAGGGAAAAAAAAAAAAAAACACAACAAGAAAATATCAGCCTAAATAAAGTTAGTGTAACCATGATAACAAAAAAATAGAGTCTAAGGCAATAAAGTGAAATGTCCCTCTGAGAAATGAAATGGGTCCGACATATTTATACAAGGAATAACTTAACAAAAACATAGAACTAGTTTAAAATCTACCCATTTAATAACATAGAGTCAACACATGACACAATTGACAAATTGCCACATGCACAATCATTTAAAAATGTACCTCAGTAATTCATCAAACAAGCAGGTAAAAACAAAAAGTTGAAAAGATAAAATGAGGTAATCTTAGCTCAATCTAATGTTACATAGAATTCCATAAATAACAATTAGGGAAAAAACACTCGTTTCAAGCAATGACCAAATTCTACTAAGCCATAAAACAAATCATAATACCAAAGAATGGATATTTTCAGGTCATATTCTCAACTTAAATGAAAATAATTAGGAATAAGTAATAAAAGATATATATCTATAAAACAAATAAACAAATCCTGGAGACATTCCAAATAATTTATGGATCAAAGAAGTTACATCAGTTGAATCAGAACTAAATTCTAGAGCTGAATGTTAAACTTACACGCGAAAAGTTGAGAGAGATGGTGAAACTCATACTGAGAGAAAAATTTGTAGTCTTGTATTAAGAAAAATAAATTTTAAAATGATTGCAGACAATATTACAACCTAACAGTTACTATTTAGCATATATAGAGGACTTGAACCGATAAGGGAAAAATTAACCAAATTTCCAAACGGATAAAAAAATAAATAAATGAAAAGAAGCTTAAACACCAGAAGAATCAGGGAAATGCAAATTCAAATCAGAACAATGCTGTTTCCTTTCCTAAAATAGACAAACATTTAAATGTTTTACAATAGGAAATAGCAAGGGTGTGAAAATGAGAACTCTCATGTATAACTGGTGATAATGAAAATTTGTACAAACACTTTGGAGAACAATTTGGTAATATCAGGTAGAGCTACAAATGAAAATTGAATGTTCAATCTAGCAATTCAAATCCTAGATATATATGATCAAGAACTCTCATACATAAGCTATTAAAAGTATGTTCAGTGAAGATTCTGTGATCCTAAAATGTAAAATGTAAAATGACTTAAATGTTCATCAGCATGCTAACGTAAAAGTTAAATTCTCATATTATATTATTTGTAAAATGATATATTTATATGATAAAATATTATACTGTATTGAGAATGAATGGGTTAAAACAATATAGGTACATTTCACAAACATGATACTGAGTACAAAAAAGCAAGATAGAGAATGATTCATAGACGTTGAAACCATTTAGGTGTATATTTAAAACATGTAAAACAACACTATATACTGTTTATTGATTCATGTGAACATAGTAAATATTTGAGAAAGTAAAAGAGACTAGTGTGATAGATAAGAGACACAAAGGCTTCAACTATATTTGTACTATATATTTTTTTAAATAAACGCAAGACCTGAAGTAAATGTAGAATAATATTAAGATCAGACAAGGGTACTTGGTGGGTATATGAATGTTCTTCTTATTGCTCTCTTTATTTTTCTGTGTGGGTAAATAATAGTGATTTCCCCATAAAAAATATAAAATAGTACACAAAAAAGATAACAAAGCAATAAGTTGTACAATCAACTAGGACAGAAACTCTACACTCTTCCTCAGAATATGAGAAAGCATTCTCTATGTGTATAGATGTATATTAAAAGCAGGAACTCATTGCCTTTGCCCAAAAAATGGTTTCTTCTCAGAAATTATTGACAAAATTCAAATAAAGATAATTGAAGACTACAAAGATGACCCCAACATGTCAGCGATATTAATTTCATTAAATTTTATAATGATGAAAAGTGCAGATACATTTAGATACTCCATTTTGAAAGAATTCATCTTACAATCTTTTACCTAAAACTAGTGTGATAGAAACAGAGCTCTGGTTGCGATCCTGAGCTGCTTGTTTGTTAGGATCAATGTGACACCATCCTTGCACATTATTCAAAAACTTAATCCAATGTATTTTGTGCCACTGATAACAAATGTGGTTAAGGAGTTCATCTGACAAAATATTTTGTACAATTTTGAATTAAGTTCTGCCTCGAGACACACATATCTATCTTGGGTCCTGATTATCCTCTTATTTTTCAAATTATTAAAGCACATAAACCAAAAGACCAACGGATGCGAATAGGAGTTAGCGCATCTGCAACAGATTTTGTTATCTGCTTCAGGCTAGTTCTTTCAATGAGCTATTAAATCATCAAAATTTGGGTCAAGTGATTTCTGCTCAAATAAATTGTTACCCAAAATAAATACTTCGGAGCTTTCTGGAGGAAACTGTAGAATAGAAAATTAATAATTAATACATTTTCAGATTCTTAACATCATGTTTAAAATGAATACATTTAGAGCCTGATCCTGGAGCCAGACTTCAAGACAATCTTAAGTCACATTGAGGTACTGGCATAATGACGGGGGACAGTATCAAAATTCCCCAGAGATATGGAATATCTGCCCACATTAGTTCTGGAGCACTGTCTGTGGCAAAATACTCTACATGGATGTGGGTAAATTACTGGTGGGTGGGGAATGGGTGAATTAGGCAATGCCGATTAAAGAGTACACTCATCATGACAAGCACGGAGTAGCGTATGGAATTGTTGAGTCACTGTTTTGTACACCTGAAACTAATATAACACTGTATGCTAACTTTCTATCTATTCTGGAATTAACTTTCTTAAAACTTGAAAAAAAAAGAAAACAATCTACAAACTTTGTACCAGCTTACACATGGTTTCAAATCTATGCATTCAAAGTTGTTGTTGTTTTTTAAGTCCCACTACGTGTGATAGTCTCTCTCCCTGACTAAACTTCAGACAGTTTCTTCTGAGCCCTCGTTTCAATGACGCCTCAGCCTCGAGCCTGCCTAGCCCACTTGTAGCAAGTGTCCTGCTAGGTCATGTTGTGAGAATTTTCCACATTTGATATGTGATGACCTTGGCCTGTGGAAAGGAAGAATCCTGACTCTGTTAAACAAGACTCCCCCTGCCCTTGACATTTCCTCATAGTTAACTAACTGTCCATTACTGACAACTCACTTCACTCCTTGGCTATAAATCCACCCCCTATAAATTCCCCCACCCCGCCCTTGCTGTGTTCACAGTTGAAGCCACTTCTACATTGAGCTCTCTTTTCCCTGGTTGCAATAGTTTCTAAATAAAATCTGTTTTCGCCACTTTCACTATTGTCTGTCTGCCTTTTCTGGTTCTGCTTACAGTGCGAAGCATTGTGCTAAGTTCTGACCAAAACAACTGTTGTCTCTACTTTCATGGATCTTGTGATGAAACAGGAGATAGTCATGAAACCCACAATCACACAGACAGATAACCACTGAAGCCAGTGTCGTTGATGCAGTTCCAGGGGTAGGTAAGGAGGTAGACACAACTGAATACCGATATCTAGTCAGAGATACAGCTCAGGAAATAAAACTTACCCTAGGTATTTAGGCAAAAAAAAAAAAAAAAAATAGGTAGATGGAAAATTGTAGGGAGAATTGAAGAAGCAGCAGAAGGGGACCTCCAATGCAAGTAGTCACAGTAAATTCTAGAACACGTCTGAGTGATTGTTCTCTGGGAATTAGGAAAACTGCTGCTCAGTCTGCAACTATCCCATCTCAGCTGCTCTTTGCACTCAGGTCTCCGTGAACTTGCTAACTGAAACAGCAGCATAAGCATGGCCTCTGCCTCAGTTTGCCTTTCAAAAAGGTACATCTGATGGTGTTACCTAATTTCCATCTACACTACTAGCAACAGGGGGGTTGGAAATGCCTTTTTAGGCCTGCAGCTTCTCTAATACAGGACAACACCCAGAAGGATGTGAGAACGGATGCTGAGTGCCAATTGGCTGTATCCTATACGCTCTTTGGCAACTCAAGACCTGCAACTTCTACTTTAAAAAAGGGCGGGGTGGCGGGGGGGGGGGAGTTCAATATGCACCTGCCTAATATATAGCCAGCATTCTTTACACAAATAGAAATATTTGTATTTCTCCCCAAATGTATTTGTCACTGCGGCCATAGCTGGGCTGTCGTCATCCTTCAGCTCCAGTCTTAATCCTAACCTGATAGTCTGTAACTGGAGGACCAAATTACAAACATCATAGTGTATATAAAATTGTAGAGGGAAAAGAAAGAGGTAAAAAGGAAAGTCAGTACATACATAACAGGGCAAGGAAGAAAAGAGGAAGGATTATGAATTCCTTATTCTGCAACTGGTCACAAGATCACAGATGTTGTTGATGACAGCTTTTATCCTAATCCCATTACCTTTACTTTTGAGTACCTCTCCCAGTACTGAAATTGGTCAGGTGTTTTTGTTTGTTTGTTTGTTTGTTTGTTTTGCTGGATAAGGGAATGGAATCCTTGTTCTTGAGTGGTCTTTATTGTTGATGGTTCTGCCTCTACTGGGTTGGTATGGTCTTCCATTTATTTTTATTTATTTATTTTTTCAATATAGAAATTTATTGTCAAACTGGTTTCCATACAACACCCAGTGCTCATCCCAACAGGTGCCCTCCTCAATACCCATCACCCACCCTCCCTCCCTCCCACCCTCCATCAACCCTCAGTTTGTTCTCAGTTTTTAAGAGTCTCTTATGCTTTGGCTCTCTCCCACTCTAACCTCTTTTTTTTTTTTTTTTCCTTCCCCTCTCCCATGGGTTTCTGTTAAGTTTCTCTTCCATTTAAATTTTGACCAAAAAGGTGATCCTATAGAATTTCCTAGGCTCCAATATACATCTCCTTATCTGTGTAGAAACAACTCTATTTTTCCTTGATAATCACGATCAGTTGTGCCAGCCAATGCAGTTAACTTCTCCAACTATTGGTTAAGTGGCATGGGAAGACCAAATTATCCAATGGTAATCTTAGAATTCACAGGAATCACTGGTGTGTGTCATCTTGGAAGAGAAGCTGTCTTCCTTTGAGTGCAAAGATCTTGAAACTATTGCAGCTCAAGGTCATGTGAATAGAAAGGTACATATTCTGAGTTGTCTCTAGATGAAATATAAATGTCTCCTCTCTCAGTTCCATAGCTTGGTTTCCAGACATATACTTTGCATGATTTATATATGTTCTATTGTTAGAAATCATTCAATTCTGCTATTACTGACACACACAAAAACACTCATAAGATGTGTTATAATGTTAGTAATCTATGAGCTATGTTAGCCATGTTAAATATCGATAAACAAGTATGTCTTCTGTGTGCTGAATGTAGATATAAAGATATGGGAAGACCAAAATCCACCTAATATTCATAATATGCTAAATATACATGAGGTACCTGAGGCACAAAATACTCCTGACATACTAAAAGTATATAAAACATATGAGGTACTCAAATTTATGGGGTTGAGGATTAGCCACACATTTGTGAAACTCATCCTGAACCAATGTGTCCTGTCTTTCATAAATGCAAATAAAATACATAGCTGTTAGTGCAACAATTGGCGGTCTACAGCTTTTGCCGGTTAAGTATGGCCCTGTGCTTCTTGGGTAGGGTAAGTTAGCCCCAGAGTACTTCTATCTATTAGAGACCCTTCCTTAGACCTTAAGCTCACTTGCACCTTATTTTAAGAATAGTGTTAACTGACCTCAGCTCTTTCCCCTTACTTTCTGTCATGTTCTTTTTTAAGTTTATTTATTTATTTTGAGAGAGAGTGAGAGAAAGCATGAGTAGGAGATGGGTAGAGAGAGAGAAGAAAGAGAATTCTGAGCAGGCTCCACACTGAGTGTGAAGCCAGATGTGGGGCTTGATCCCACGACACTGGGAACATGACCTGAGCCAAAATCAAGAGTCAGAGGCTCAACTGACTGAGCCACCCATGCACCCCTGTCATGTGTTTTAAATTGAGTTAGTCGTGTAAGATTTGGGCATCTTAGTTTAGTCTGTGAGCCTCTTTGTATTCAATGACTTCTGGGATAGCTTAAGGTAATTCCCACATGACATTTAACAATAAAAATGTACCATGTATTGGTCACTAATTCAGATCACATTTCTTATTCTGGAACACCATGCCTTCATCCCCCCATGGTGTCTTCTCCCAAGTGATGCTATAACTGAGTCTTCAATAGTACATTATACTGTTTTAAAAAGCCAGTTGCTTCAGGCAGCTTGTGGCATATGATAACACAAGTGAATCCTATTGACTTGAGTCCATTTTTTCAACTTTCGTATCATAAATGAATGCATTTCCCCAAAACAGTATTGTGTGGGTCACTCTGATAATGTCCCATTAAATAAGTCAACAGATACAGAGGCATGGCCACAAAAAAGGCAAATCCATATCCAGAATTGTCTATTCCAAATTGGATAAATGTTTGCCCTTTCCATAATGGAAGGGGTCCAGTGACATTACCTGTCATCCGATAGATTGCTGGTCCCCCTAGTGAATGGTGATGTGTGAGAGTGTCAGCATTTGTCTCTGCTATTGGCAGCTTGGATATTGATACTGATATGCATACTGATATTGAACTGAACCAAATAAGCCCATGTTGTTGAATCTATGTTTTAACCTATATTCTTGCTGTTGTTAATTTTTAATTCATGAATCTACTGAGCAAGTGAGGGGAAGTGGCTATTGAAAGTAACTTATTGACATTCTTATAATGAGTCATTGTATTCACACAATTATTGAGAGGTTCTTCAGCTGGGAATGGCTTCAGAAGAGAATTGTGGGACGTTAATATCCACATGGACTCTACCAGTTCTAAAAGGTCCTTCCACATACCTCTTTCCTAGATCTCCTATTACCAGTCTCCCAAATTGTATTCATATTTCTGGCAACTTTCATTTCCAAGCAAAGTGAACAAGCACATGCACTACTCAATGATCTGTCCACCTGGAAGATTTCTCATCTCTATAGCTTTTCTGGGGAATAAGCATAGGTTAAAGAAGTGGCAATGCACAAACACATAATCCATCGGTAGGGTAAACAATTGTTCAAACAACAATTTGAGCACTGAGCCAATCTTATATATACCATTTCTATTTCATGTAGGTTTTTTGTTGCCCAAGCTCAACTTTATGGTTAGTTCATTTTAAGAATGATAGCTATGGTTGCATGGCCACTTGGGGGTCCGATGGTCAAGTGTTTGGCCTCTCTTAGCATCTATTAGCAAAGTAGACTCTTTTTCACAAAAGGATATTAATAATCAATATCAGGAAAAAAACCTGATTTTGTTTCAATACCCAAAAGGTCTACATTATTAATCTCCTATCAGATTTGCAAGATTTTCCAGACTACAAGGCCATTTGCTTCAACCACTTTAGACACCATTGAATTTGCTGCATCATTATGACCAAGCGGCATAGGGAACAGCTTGCAGTGTAGCCTGGATGAGCTAGAGAGTCTACTCTTCTTCTGGAACAAACAAAATTCACAGCTTTAGCAATTACTTGGTAAAAATATTGTAATAGCAGATCCAAAATTAGTATATTTTTGCTTTCAAACATCCAGAATCCCACCAAGAAGTGGGCCTGTTTCTTTGGAAGGGATATTCAGACATGTCTCACTGAATTTTCAGAAATATGAAAAAGATGGTAGATCCTGAATTTTCATGAGGTGTTTTCGCCTACCTTTCAGCGTGTATGTAAATTACAAAGTTGGCTAGGATATCATCTATTCATAGCTCTCCAATTTCAGTCACTCGATGTCATTAAATGGTAGACCTGTGTGACATCTTCTAGTGTGGTGAAACAGTCAAGGCCCCTGGAAGGAATGCATGATATCACCATGAGAAATGTTAATTAAGGTGAAAGCAAACCAGTTTGGTGTCTTTGCTTATTGAGATAAAACAAAAAGGTATTTTATAACCATTTCTAGGTTAATAGCTGAAATCAAGATGTCACAGCTCAGCTGATTTTTTCCAATAAAGACCACATTGTCTACAACCGTGGCAACTGAAGTCACCACTTGATTAAACTTAGATCTGCCATTCTCCAAACTAGAGCCAACCTCTTCTGGGTGAAAGAAGCAAGTGAAATGGGGATAACATAGAAATCACTATCCCTACAACTTAACTCTGGGTAACTCTTGGTAAGTGGCTATGACACTCCATTGTCATAATTAAAGCCAGGCTCTCATTTGTCATACCTGGGTCATTTCTTCAGTTGTACAATATAATATTAGTTAAGTTGGCTGGACATCTATTTTATTCATAAAGTTACAATAAATATACACTCCTAGAAAATGGGTAAGCCATATTTGTACTACTTTACTGTTGATGCCTATTATAATCATGTCCACCCTATACCTGGTAATAAGTTCTGTCATTTGACCTCTCTGACTCCAGGATTCCATCATTCCCACTTAAACATAGAACCCATTTCAAGGGCAGTATCATTTCTGTCCAAGATAGGACAGCTTCATCAATGTATTGCTAAATGCCTCATTGAAATAAATACCCTTTGGACTCTCGTAGGAGACATAATTAGAAGTAAAGTGAATCAGATGATAAATCACTCCTCTGTTCATATGCCCCCAAGCTGCAGATTTTACCACATACCAAAGATTCCTTGCATCTCACCTTCATTTTGTGTGAGCCATTATTGAGTCCAGGTTTTAGGCAACCAATCCAGTAGACACAATCACTCTGAGCTGCTTGGGAAAGCACATTAGATGCAGATTCTAGTGGGTGCACACATATTGGTTCATTTCAACCAATGTGTTTATGATCTTTCTCATCTGGTGAAACTCCCTTCAAATCTATTGCCACACATATTCCCCAGGTTTCAACTGATAAAAATTAAAAAAAAAAAAAAAACACGACATTTTCCCCATGTTTTAGCCTTTTCCTCCTGGTTCACCCTTTGGCCTCTTCTAACACCCTGGGAACTGATTCTAACTCTAGGTCTGAGAGCAGTAAAGTGGCAAGGACAAGCAATGAGGAAAAATGGCATTCCTTATACATGAGTTACCTCAGGCAAGTTAGTTCCCCAAGTCAGGAAAAACTGACCTTTTACAACAGGGATAATGGGCTTCTACTGGCAAGGAGGTTTCATTGGATTTGGACAATCAGTATAGTAACATTAATCTATATCCACCTAATATTTCCATCTGAATTTTCCAGGTTCTCAGTCTTTCCCAATCAATGCCGTAACTTTTACAGAGGAGACCTGGGGAGGTTGTGATTCAGCCCACATTATAATTCAGCAATAAACAAGATCTGATACTGTGCACCTTTTCTTTCTTTTTCTTTTTTCTTTCTTTTTTTCTTTTTTTTTTTCTTTTCTTTTTTTTTTTTTTTCCAACAGCAGCCCTGCAGCTACAAGATATAAAAGACTGTGGGGAGTAGTCATGGATGCTTTCTGGGCCTCTGACTTGCCTTGAGCAAAGTATTTAAAACCCTGAGCTGTTGTTTTCTTTCTCTACACATTTCAGTCCAGTCAGAAGGAGCTAGCCTGTCCCACAATTATTATATTTATATTCCTATCATAAAATTCTATTGAAGAAATCACATAGCTCACCAAAACTTTGGCTGTAATAGGTATTTCATTCTAAGTGACCTCAGGTAATAATTTCAGTAGCTGATTTTTTTCTTCCACTGCAAGCCAAGAATTGCTAATGTTCCATTACACAGTGATAGAATTGTCTCTTCTTTCACAACCAGGTTAGGTAACCAATACCAAATTTATATCTTTGAGTAAATAGACTTGCAACCAGTTTGCGTTCCAAATACTTCATCCAACAAGAATAAAATGCAAGAGATAGAAATGATTCCAGTATTTTAAACAGGAGATGATTTAATATAAGTATTAGGTGTGCACAATATATTAAATGTGCATAATTTTTGGACAGCTTAACGGTTATTTTCTTTAATATCTTCAGCTCGAGCTTTCATTGTAACAAACCATGATCTACCAACATTCGGAAAAAACACTATTTTTAAACTATTTCCATGTCACCATGCAAAAATTCTTCCTTCTATTTCCTATTTAAAAGGTGACTTAAAAAAATCTATTGTTTATAGAGGCTGGCACTAGCCCCAGAAGAAGAGCAAGAAATGGCTAAGGGAGGAGAAGTCTGGGGCCACCCCTTAAACTACTGTATGCAATAACATTTTACTGTAGCCTTTATCTAGAAATCAGGGCTCTCTTGCTATTGGCTCTTGACCTCAGGCATTGGGACACTGATTATAGCTACCTTGTGTGACTGCCTCTATACCTAAACCCACATATTAATAGGCAGATAGCCTCCACTCCAGATTGTCTTGGAAATTTTGCACATGTGCATGTAATTTGCAAAGCCTAACTGACATCTAGAACGCTGCATGCAGGGGTGTCCTATACATGTGCTAGATTTCTTCCAGGAAAAAAAAAAGTATATAAAAGGAATTAGGAATGACAAATAGCAATCAGCCATACCTAAGGGCTTTGTCAAAAAGGTTAACTCTTACACCATGCACCTCAGCGTTATATACTACATTCCCTGCTTTTTATCTGTGGGGGGTACTATGCTTTGCAAAGCCCTGTCATTAGTTTCACTTTTGCTTTATTTAGTTTTAGCAGAAATGTTTTATTATCAGGATAGCAAGGCACTACAAATAAGTCATAGATCAAGTGTACTACAGGTGGGATTATAATATTGCTACCCACATTATGGAGAACTGGATATAGGATGTGCCTTATATGCATTTAAACTCATTTAGAACTTATACCAAATCTATGGGGAAATGATGGCTACAGTTTAAACAACTTGCCCAAGGTCACGTAGTGAGTAAAAAGCCAGGTCAGGATTTCCACACAGGTACTCAGCTATGCTATGGAGAACCCTAAGGTAGGATCTGTATTTTAGGAATGTCCCCACTAATTCTCTCAAGCCATATGTGAGAGAGAACAGGAGGTGGTTTCTCAAGATATGTTCACCAGGTTCCTTGAGAGCTTTGCTGTCTTTTAATCAAGGGGCTTGAAGTTCTTTGCAGAGATGCTAGACTCCAACAGAAAAGACAGAGAGAGACCAGTAAGAATCTAGCACATGTATATAGACACAGTAATATTCACAAGGCACATTTATTAAAAAGTAGGAAATTTATGGCAGCAAATTGTTGTGTAATGGCAGAGGTTTTAGTGAGAGAACTAAGTCTTCTTCTTCTTATTATTAATGAATTCTGTCTCTTCTAATTTGCTTCTTAAAGAAGGCCCCAATGGCTTTTCCAAAGATTAAAGAAAATACCGAAACAATTCTCAAGATGTCTAATATGTGGTATATATACTTTGGTGACTCAATTTTACTTGCCAAGGAAACCTGGGTCATGATCTGCATTAAAATCTGTAATTGCATGATTCTAAATGTAGTCAGCAGGATGGTTGGGTCATTAATCCACTGACTACCTTGCTGTTCTGATAAAATATACAGTTTGGGGAATAAAGTGCTCAGACTGGTCATTTCCAGATCTCTTTGGATTAATCTTCAGGATGGCCTACCACAGACTCATCACAGCATCACCACTAGTTAGGTAATTAGGTAATAATAATAACTGCAAGAAAACTCACTAGTAAAGTAGCAAAATGAGGGGAAACACCTGATTTGAAATCCTAAGCCCTGTGTTTCAAAGCGTCAGAGCTGACTCCATCGCTTACGGTCACCAATTCTCTCAGGGGGCTTCAGTTATGGCATCTCTGAAATGGGAGATGCATATAAGGATAGCAAAAAAGTTTCTAAGTATAAATTCTGCTAAGCACTCTAATCCTGGCCAAAATCATAAGAGAAAATTCAGCAGCCCTCCAATAGGGTTGAGACAAATCATTCATTGCTACCACTCCTTGGGCATATTAAAAAAGTCAGTAGCAGAAAGGAAAATCAAAAGTCTTAGGATTTCTGCTGAAGTCCCAGAATTCTACTTGCATCTATAGAACGTAAATTTGGAGCCTAGAATACCTGATAGCCTTTAGTGCTTATCCTCTGCTTGCCCATGTGGGCAACTGCTTTCAAGAAAAGCTGCTCATTCTCAGGGCACTTGGGTGGCTCAGTTGGTTTAACTTCCGACTCTTGATTTTGGTTCAGATCATAATCTCAAAGTTCGTGGGATCAAGCCCTGCACTGGGCTCTGAGCTGACAGCGTGAAGCCAGCTTGGGATTCCCTTTCTCTACCTCTCACCTTCTCTCTCTTCTCTCAAAACAGATAAACACTAAAAAAAAAACCCTGCTTATTCTAAACCATAAACTACTCCAAAAAGAATTCAACTTTTTTATTCCCATCAAGATTTTGTCCACATAAGGAGAAGATGTGCTCATAAACAACTTGCCATCCAGATAGCTGCATTTGTCAAGTGGCATTATGTCTGAAAGAAAGAAACTGGGCCAAAGTGAGTGAGAGTCACCCATGTTCCCGGCATTCAGCCAATGACTGAGCAAATTCCTGGGATTTTGCAGGTATGGTTGAAATAATTGGATCATGAAAAAACATTTGTTACAGAGTAGAGACCGCCTGCTCTGGAAATTCTTTTCAGTTTACTTTAGTTTTTGTCTATCCACAGAAAACACTTGTTCTCATGAAACCAGTAACCAAAGGGTCAATGGGACTGATCTCAGCTGCATACTAATAAACGCAACTGCAAATTTTTACCCCATCTTTTTCCTTTGCCTTTAAATTTCTCTGCCTCTCTTCCTTCTGGGAGGTGGGTTTCAGGCTTGCCCTCCTGTCTCCTTCCCCAGCCGCCTCTCCAATAGACCCTTTCCTGCCATACACGGGATTTCTCAGTGGTTACCTCTGCCGTGCATCAAGCAGACAGAGTTGGATTTAGCTAGACTAACACACCAAGCATTTCGATTGCCTTTTCCAAATATCTTTTTCTCTTCATATAGAGTTGACAACCTTTCGTTTCATGTGGCTTCAAGGAATTGAATGTTAACGGTTCTTTTGGGTTTTTTTTTGGTACCTTGTGTGTTTTTCTTAAATTTTTATGTTTAAGGTATATTAGAGTTATTTTCTTAGAAAGTTGACAATCATCAGAGATGGAGAAAGGTTCAGTATTGATCAACTCACTAGGTTTGCCATAAACATGCAATCAAAGTTGGACCTCGTGAGTACATGTTGATGTACGTCATTCAAATTCACAGAACTAAATGGTCAGAGGTTATAACGTGAAGTTAATTTTATTTCATATTGTTCAATAAATAGGGGACACCTTTGGGCTCAGTCATACCCATTCATGTGATTATAGTCCTACCTCTGGTGACATTTAGCCTTGAGCGGAAGTGTGAAGCAGGCCGTGGTGGGTTGGTTTCTCAGGGAATCAGACTTGCACACAGACTAGCATACAAGAGGCTTATTAGAGAAGGCTCGCTCAACTGACACGAGTGAAAGGGATGCGTGAAGAGGAAGGACAGCGTAGAGGGAGAGGTGAACTGGTGATGAAATCTCAGGTGAACCTGCAGCCCATTTGTGAACCAAGGTGCCTACCAGTCATCAGGGAAGGTTGGCGGCCATGGAAAGAGGGAAGAAGCTCAGCGAATACGCTCTCTTCAGCCTCAAGCTTTCTACTAACAGCACCGGTGCACTTCATGGAATGCCAAACATACAGGTGACCTTTGCCCTCCTTAATGCTGCCCCCAAATTTGGGATCCCTTTCAGTGGCTGTCCATCCTAATGGCCTGTGCTCCAAACTCTGCCATTTCTCCTTTTTCCAACCATACTCCATTGTCTTTTGTCCCATCCTCTACTGGTAATTGCTATATTTGGGTAAGACACATATGCCCAGCCCCCATCATAATGGTTAGTATACATTCTACATCTTGAAAACCTAGGTAACCTTTACCCATTTGGCGAGGATGCCTGGAATCAGAGGAATGAAGAAACTGGTGGGAATTTCAAACAAAGTGAAGGATGACAGAGCAAAGAGTAAGAGCCACAGGGAATTTAAGCTTTAAAAAAATTTTAATCAAGTTTATTGATTTATTTTGAGAGAGAGAGAGTATGCACACTTGCACGTGCGTGAGATGGGCAGGGGCAGAGAGAGAGAGGGAGAGAGAGAATCCCAAGCAGGCTCCACGCAGTTGGCACAGAGCCCGACATGGGGCTTGATCCCACAAACCTTGAGGTCACGACCTGAGCCAAAATGAAGAGTCTGACTGAGCCACCCAGGTTCCCCTAAGTTTTTTGTTTGTTTGTTTTCTTTTCTTTTTTGGCACAGTTACATAGGTACATATGGTTAACTCTGTTGTTGCTAATGTGGGGAGACTACATCATGAAAAATTTGCAAAAGTGCGTGCCCATCAGCTCTCCCACAGACACCCACAGAAGCTCAAAAGGCAATGCCCACGTTTTAAAACTTAATTTAAATCAAGCAATACATGAGCATGCCTGGTTGAAATGTGGATGGGTGGATCCACACTCAAAGCTATGTCACTCCTGGTCGCATGAGATAGTACCTCTCTCTATCTCAGGATCTCATGAAAGAACACACCGTGGGGTGTCTGTATTCGTTACAGGAGCACAAGACAGCATTTTGTTCTATGAGGGGTGATAGAAAAGGAAAGAGACAGGAAATGACAGAAAGAAGTTGGATGGAATTAACATAGCTGAGCGATCACTAGGTACAAGGTACTGTGCTGGTAACTTTAAATGAATTCTCACGCCAACACAATGATAGGGTTTTTTTTATTATAGCACTTTAGATATAAGATACCAAATATTAAAGTGGTTAATTATTTGGCTAGGGACACAGCTGGTAAGTCAATGAGCCAGTATTTGAACTCTAAAACCATTGCAATTTCCACCATCATATATGCTGTGGATTCTCAAATAACTTTTAATAAGAGCAGTTCAAATTTCTAGTACTTGAATGGTTAATATTTTTCCCCTAAATGTTTATTTATTTTTGAGAGAGAGACAGAGTGCAAGCAGGAGAGGGGCAGACACGCGCGCGCACACACACACACACACACACACACACACACACAGAATCTGAAGGAGGCTTCAGGCTCCAAGCCACCAGCACAGAGCCTGACGCGGGGCTCAAACCCACAAACCGCGAGATCATGACCTGAGCCAAAGTTGGACGCTCAACCGACTGAGCCACCCAGGCGCCCCTGGATGGTTAATATTTTAAACTACTTGTTAATTCTTTTGCTAACTTCTTGGTCTCGATGTTTCTTTTTTATTACATTTTCTAAACTAAACCTGATTATCTTGTACCCATGCCACAAATGATTTGTATATGTAAGTGTGCTGATTCATGTACCTACAAAACACATTGTGTGTTTTTCCCTAAAAATGCATTTCACACCCCAATTTATTTGCCCATACTTTAATCACTGCTCTGTAAAACATTTGTGTGTGTGTGTGTGTGTGTGTTTCATTTTGTTTTTGATGGGGGCTTTTTGTCCATTAACATGGTAATTTTATGTAAACATTTTCTATCTTTCTTCCCTATGCTGGTTTGTTTGTTGTTTACTTTTCCAGTTGCACTGGCTTGCACTGGCTTTCAGGTTACACTACAATAGACTCACTTTGTAGTAATTCTTTCATTAACGAAAGCTTTGTTAAAATAAATTATTTCAAAAGCATATCTCTGAAGTTTTGAATTTCCTTCACTATGCAAAATTGATTAACAATTACGTACTTTTCCCTCAGATGACTTCATCTTTGATTTACTTGTAAGTTCTTAAACTGCCAGGCAGAATTTTAATGTTTGGAAAAAAATACTATTAAGTAATTTTGTCATATTTGCTTTGATAAATTCCTTTAAAATGCGATTTTGGTCCTTTACAGAGGTAGCATAAGGCTTAACTAACTTTCGAAAATAATTATTGTACTAACTTGGTTACATTTTACTAAATTCTTTTCATAGAAGTAACAAACTTTTAAAAATTCCATAACAAGGACATAATGAATAAGTGAGCTTGTAAAAGAAGTGAACAGATAATGATACCTCGATCTGAGTCCCAAGGATCACTTTCTAAGTACATAGCTACAAGCTATTTATTTAAAGTGTCCATCATTAGATGGTATAAATTATTGGAAAGTCTGCATTATATAAACATCCTTAATAAAGCAATGTTTCATTATTAAATTCAGATGTATGATGTGATCATTTAAAGCTATTGCTTACTGTCTGGGATTCTTAGGCAACCACTTTAAGGTAAATATTTTCAAATTAACATCCTTTTGCTACCTGGTAAGCCATGGCTTTATAAATGTATTGACGGCCCTGGAAAGAAGTATTTTCTAATTGTTCTAAAAACTCTTTCTTTATTTTTAAGACCACAATTGTATATTTTTTCAGGGTTCAAAGATAAGAAGTGGCACAGTCAGTGTTAAAATCTGTTCTATTTCATCAAAAATAAAGTACATTTATCATTCAGCATTTTCCTGGGTATTATCATAATTTCTTTTCTGTTGAATATTTAAAGTTTAATAGCTATTACATAAAAGGCTTACAAAGATAGAAGATGCACTCGGTATTTTAAGAAACAATCTTGTTTTATACAAGTTTTATTGTAGGGAAATCTATCTTTAATAATTTTTTATCGAAATAAAGTATTTTATAAATATGTCTACTTAGTAACATAGTTTGAATTTCTCTCTTTTGGGGGAAAGATAATTGAGTTAATAAGAATGAGCTTTGTTTCCACTTGCTTCTCTTTCTATTCATTTGTAATTTTTCAGCCATGATGAGCTTGAATGAATCTGTTACTGCACCGAACACTTGACATAAATTATCTCATTGACTCTTCACAAGCACTGTTACCCTATTTCACATATGAGGAAAATGAGGTTTAGGAACATTAATAACACACAGGTATCAAGTGGGAGCTCTTTGTGATTCCAAGGCTCTTTTCATACTTGTGCATGATGCTTTCCAAACATATTCAGTTTACTGTTGCTGTAACTAATGGGGGACATGCTAGTCTTTGTAATAAAGTCAATGAAATGGAATTTTTGCATGCTCCCTGTTTTCTCTCCCATACATATCTTCCTGAAATTCATGAAAACACATGGCATAAATCAGCCCAATTCACTATAGCTAAGCTTCATGGAAAATTGACAAGAATGAAACAGAATTGAGAGTCCAGAAGAACTTAAGAAATCAACCAAAGTCTTATGCTCTCAACAAGAAGAAATAGGCCAGAGAGATGAATGGTCTGACCCATGATCCAAAGGAGATCCACGGTGTGTAATCCTACTTTGTGGATATTAATTCCCCATATTTTCAGAAAGCGCCTGACATTGATTGAACACTTTAGTGTGTGCCAGGCACCTTGCTGTATTGTTGCTGCTGAGGTAATTATTGTAATTACCTCAAGGACCGATGAGGAAATAGAAGCATAAATACGCTCAAGGCCCATGGAATGGAGCAAGGAAAACTCTGGACACATTCAAACTCAGAATCAGAGAGGTTCATCATGTTCAGTAAGCCCCATACAATAGGCTGTATAGAAACTGGTGCTTTCTGTCAGAGGTGATTGGCCTCCATTACAAAGCAAATGGTTCCCTCTTATTCAAGATCCACTAGTGGAGCACACTGCATTCCAACTAGTAAGAGTCAATATGTAAAAAGTTAACAACAGAAAAAGCCGGGAGGCAAGCTATCAAAACAGACACCAGCCCAAAGAGAAGAGAAATTGGCTATAGACCAGGGGAATGCCAATATTGACTTCTCCCTGCCGAATAGCTGCCCCTAAACCAATTAAACTCTGCAGTCAAGGACTAGAAGAGAAAGCATTTTTCCCTTAGCATCTGAATGGCTAACCTTCTGCCTTTATTAAACAAGGAAAGGCAGGATAAAAGGAAAATAACGCTGATATAGAGCCCAAATGAGTGACCTGTTTTGAGCCTGTTTTCACTACCATCAATTACCATGCACCAAAGGAAAAAAGAACATGACCTATTCAAAGAGGACGTATGCCTCTTAATTACAACGAGATTACAAAATGAAGAATGACATTGATTGCAAAAAGTAACTGGGTGACAGATGGTAGACTGTCACATCTACACTGCAGAACCATTAACATGCTCTTCCATTTGGTTGTTACCAGCCCCGCTATCTGCCAGCCAAGTGCCGGTATAGATCCTATGGTTGGTTATAGTAAAACGAAATAAAACCATGTCATTTAACATTATAGGTTTTTGAGCAGAAACTTATTATCTTGCTTTTTTTTTTAGTTTTAATTTCCCAATGTCTTCTGAACACTCATTCTCAGAGCACATTTGATACTTCTGTGCTAATTTTTAGCAATAATCACATGTATGTGTATTCTGAAGATCAGAGAGGAAATATGTTAGCTACACTACAAAGAAGTCTATTCTTTTTCCGTTCAACAGTGATGCTCAATGGTCCCACCCATCATGAGACAGAGGACGTGGTATTGTTCTGTGCTACCTTATGGCGCCTCACTTTCCCTAACTTTTCCAGTAAAAAAAAAAAAAAAAAAGTAGAAAAAATGGAAAACTCCCTGTTGGACTGTATTGATAATGGTTGTACACAAGTATGTGAAATTTGGGATGCTAATTACCTTTGAATACATGACTCTTGTATAATGCTGATCTTAATACTCATGAACTTGGGTGTCTTCATATAAAGTGGGCAATATGTCACTCTGTGCTTGTGAAAGAGGTCTGTCTGAAAATATATCGTGTCCGATGCCATTTATTCAATGCTTGCCGAGTCTGACAAACTGTTAACTGCTCTACATACCTGCACTTCTGGCAACCCCCATATGAGTTAGACTTCACTGTCTCCATTTCAGGTAAAGGAAACTGATGACCATAAAGTATAAGTTATTAACAAAGCCAACTGGCAGAGACAGGTTTCCAAAATAAGTCAGCCTGTTTCACGTTTGAGGTTTTAATAACTACCACCTCCACTGCATCATTCTTTATGGGAATATCATTTCTAGAAGAGAACTATTTATTTGTAGAGAAAATAATCAAGATAATACAATGTGGACCTCTAAATGATACATGCCATATTTTAGGTATAAGATATGACACAGTGAATATCGACTGTCCCTTTTGATATTGCCGATGCAAAAAACCAATCTACTTTTTTACACGTGAAAAGTTCATCATGCCTAGCAAAGTGTCAAAATGTTTTACTTTGACTTTATGTCTATCCATACTTTGTGTACTTCTCATGATGATGGCATCTGGTAAGACAATTCTTTAAGCTATGTCTTCATATGCCTTTTTGCAAGTTGGCTCAGAGTTTTGGGGTTTTCTGTAAAATATAAAAAGGATGTTCTTCAAATCATTTGAATAGTTCTCTCAGCCTTCCTTGTAGGTATAAACGTATCCTGATTCCATAATAAAGTTTTCAAATCAGATAAATGTGTGATCAACAAATAATCATGAAAACAAAATTTCGCTAAAAATAGTCATGGGTAAACAAGAGATTTTTTTAGGAAATTTATGTTTTGTTTCTTGCAAAACTCATATTGTAGCTTCTGAGCAAGTCTGATTCTGCATATCCAGAATTCCACCGATCATTCGGAGGCTTTTAAGAAAGTCATCCAGCCGTAGGAGGTTGACAGGGTAGCTGTTATTTGAGCTGCTGCTGTTTGGGGACACCTGACATCACTTCATTGTCCCATGTGCTCTGTTCACATTTTACCCAAAAGCATGTACGAGACACCTGCCCAGGGCTGAACACTGTACTTACTCATCACTGGATGAGATACAAAAATTGCCAGAGTCTGTCCTCTGTCTCCGGGGGGTTAAAATATAGGCATGAAACATACCCATGAAAACCCACAAAATATAGATGCCATAAAGAAAAGTATTTTAAAGTTATATTAACTGCACAAAGGAGTCCGATAGTTGACAGATGTGATTTGAGAAGCTTCCCAAAGGTGGGGGCCACTTGAGTCATATCTTAAAGAAGGAACAGTTCACCAAGCAAAGAAGAAAGTGAATGTCATAGGATAAACAACGTCGAGTAAAGCTACAGCAGTATGGAAGCGTTGACATTTCTTAGAGAGAGACTGTTGGTTGATTTCAAGTATCTATCTAGTCCAGAGAACATAATGAATGAGGAGGACATACTAGTAAGGAATGCCAGAGAGTAATGTATATATGACACATTATGTCATACAAAGAGCTTGAGTTCTCTCTTAAAATCATGGTAATGCCTGGTCACGATCAGGCATTATTTATGGACTATTATACCTTGTCCCACGGCGTGTAGGAAAGAGGCAGGTGGACTAGAGAATACAGGAAGGGTCTTAACCATGTCAGAGTTAGGAAACGGAGAGGAGAAAAAACATTTGAGAAAGCATGTAAGCACTGTAAGTAGAACTGCTCTATGATTACTCAAATGTAAGAGTGCGAGTGCTCAAAGGAGGCAAAGAGACAGGAAAAACCTGGCCCATGTGTTGAGTACCATAACTTTCAGGAAAGATTTCTGATGATGCCAAGTTTGCTGTCCCAGAAAGCAATCTTATTCAGCACCAAAACTTACCAGGCTTCATCAAATAGTTGCGAAATGAAAACAAAACTAAACTAACAAAGGCCCATCCTACCCAAACCAGGGAGTTTAGCAGAGTCTGAACCAGCATAATTTGATATTTGGTTAGGAATAGATTGACCCAATATGGAAGTTGATTATGTCACAGAAATGACAAGAATCTCCTTAAGGATGTAATGAATTTTTCATTTAGTTTAGACTTCACACCAAGAAAATGGGCAAACGGGTTCATCAATTGGTGTGTGTGTGTGTGTGTGTGTGTGTGTGTGTGTGCTAAAAAGACCTCTGTTTTTAGAGTGTACCATTACAGATGCTTTATCCTTAACTTTCCATATAACTAATAAAAACAAAGCTCCTACAATATCCTCTAAAGAGCACATTTTCTATTTGTGCTATCAAAAAAAATTGTAAATCCAGGAGCCAGTTTGCTAAGGCCCTAATAGATTCTGACATATGAGCATCTTCAGCAGGCTCTACAAAATACTTCGAGCAACCTCTCGAGTAAGAAACAAACTCATTACTAAAAATAACCTCACTCAAGTCCTTTTAATAGTTCTTTCAGCTCACCCCGTGGGTGTAGGCATATCTTGATTCCATCTGAAGCTCTCAAGTCAGATAAATGTGCAGCCACCCAATAATAACAAACACAGAATTTCTCTTAAAAAAACAGGAATGGGATTTGAAAGACAAATATTTTTAGGTTTTTAGAATGTTTCTTTGATTTGCCACAAACAATAATTAATATATGTGTCCTCAGAGTGATGTTGTGATATCTCGATCATCACAAATTTTAACCGTTGACAATGAAGTTGTCCTGAAGGCTAGTCCATCTCAAAGCTAGTCAATTTAAGAGGCGAGAAAGTACTTAAGAGTCTAAGAATCATGTTTGGGGTTAACGCCCGACTCTGCCATTCACAGGTTTTATGATCAGGGACGAATCGCTATACTTCTTGGGAAGTTTTACATGCTGAAAAGCTAAGATGAAACACCTTACATAGTTGAAGACAAAATGTGACCACATGTATCAAAGCATTCTAAATGTGGCATTACATTGGTGCTCAAGAATTGTCAGGTGCCATTATTTATTGTTTTAGATTAATTTATATTCTGGCGCCCAGTGGAAATTTAAAGTTGCATGTCTAATTACCAAACACAATTCCTAAATGTTCAATTACTTAGTATATGTTTGAAAATTTGATTCAAATTCAATTCTAATTTCATCAACGCACCATCACTTTGCGTCATCTATTAAACACCAAAATCATCTAATATATACAACAAATGCATCATCAAATGTATCAAGAAGTACGTCTATTTCTCTTGTCACCTTAGATACTCTGTTGAGGTTGAGAGAATGTAAAATTATTACATGGTCTCTGAGACTCCGGGATGTGTTCGAAAACAAGCTTCTTGCACAATCTGTGAGCTCCTTAGTGGTAGAGTCATATTTTTCTCTGAATCCCCAAAAGAACCTAACATAGAATTCTGTAGAAGGTACATGAAAAATAAATACTTTGGGTGAACAGACAGATTTCTTTAGGAACACAGGGAAGTAGAAGGTGTGCTTGACTTGCCTAAGACTGTATTTTATTCTTCTACAAAACTTCTGAAGTCAGGCAAATGCTGACTTGTAATAAACTTTTTTTTTTTAACGAATTTTATTCCTTGACTAAGAGTCTGGTCTTCACAGAATAAGGTCTGCAATTCTTGGTAAAAGTAACTGAGAGTTGCATGGACATTATTTGACACAAAATCTCCCAAGTGTAATAGAAATCACCAGTGACCACTGTCTTGCATACTTAATTTTCCAACATAGATTCTAAAATAATTAATACTAGTTAACTGAAGTGTCGTGATTTTGTTTCCTGATTTAATCTCTGTCAAATACATTATTAAAGAGTTAGAGGAAAGGGGTCTGGCAAAATGGTGAGAATAATCCGAGTTGAACTGGAGCACGTGAATAGATACATTTTCATGAGTGCTCATTAGAAGTATGGGTGCATGAGCTATAAACAAATCTGAAGTAGAAATGTACCATGGGAATTCTTAAGAAAAATTGACATTTTAAAACCAATAGTGTATGTTATGAAATGGGGGGGGGCTATTCTGATTGGATAACTACATTCGTATTTATCTCTATCCTAAGAATACAGATTTCACAAATACAAAACAATATTCTTGATGTATGGTGTATACTGAAAAGATATGCAGACAAACACACAAGTTAGTCGGGAAGTAGAAAAGAACATGAAGATTTCATATAAACCCCTCACACACACACAAAAGGTTAAATGGCTTTAAAAACAGAAGTTGTCTTCAAGGTAGGAGAAAAGGAAAAATCCTATCACCTCCTTTATTCCTGCCACCCTCATGCATCATCAGGAAGCCTTCCACATTAACAATTTCTCTTTCACATTAACAACGCAAGTGTTGGCTATAACCCAATGAACTTACTCAGATAAACAAAATGTGGTTTTCTTTTAAAATAAGCCTTTACTGAATATATCAACAAGGTACTGTATAGTGTAGAGTGAAGTCTGTAGTTAACAAGGTGTGCGGCATGGTAGGTCTCAGAGGACGTGCGATACAGAATCTTCCAGACCCTTGCAGTCCCTTGTTATGAGAACACACTAAACATAAACCAGAAGGAAATCAACATGTGGTTCAAACAAACCATTGGGATTAACTTTTGGTGAATATATACTGGTCTTAGAGGGACAGACAGTGGTGACGCCTTCACCTTGCCTCAAAAAGTTATAAATCTTATATCCCATGGACATCTTCATAAATGCCTCAGTGTGCATGTTTGTGTGTGTGTGTGCACATACGTGTGTGTTGCATACTAGTTTAAAAATGCCTGTTACGATGGCCTTGCTTTGTGCTCTTCTGGTGGATGATGTGCCTCTAGAAAAAGAAAAATGAAAACTATAGCAAAAGAATCTGATCGGTTTGTTGTAACAACAGTATCATACATGGACAAAACTTTCTCCCCACATTCTGTGACAAGCATCCCCCAGTGGTCAATTGTCTTATGGCCCTGATGTAGAAATCAGAAAAGGATGTAAGCCATAGCTTTCTTCATTAGTATTTTGACTTTTTAAAAAAGAGCATCAGGTCAGTTTTGACAAGAGTAAGAATTAGGAGAGCTGTTTGTTTGTTTGTTTTGTATTTGTATTGCCCTTTGCGGCACAAAGAAATTGCTTTGCACTCCCATGAAGCTGGAAAGGTAAATCATGGGCAAAACTGTTCTTGTTCTAACGTAAAACTCAATGTCTCCTTGTTGTAGGGTAGAGAAAAATGCTGTAAACAAAGAAATTGATGAAAACTAAACAGTTCACTGTCAAAAGGCGATCTGCCTCAGCCGTTCCCTGTAACTTTTGCTTGCATTGGGTGTTCTGCTCACCGCATGCAGAGCTGGTTCTCCACGTGGGGAAGTAAGTTATGATCTTGGGAAGTGACTAAGACCATCATGATCGGCACTGGTAGGAAACGGAGCCTTAAAATTAGCGACTTCATTAATATTTTTTGCCAGACTGGTCACAATACAGCAACACTGTTTGTTTTTTTAAACCTTGGGGAACATATCTTATATATTTCCAACAGACATCCAGGTAATTAGAAATCACATTATTTCTCAGGGGATAGAATGCTTTCCACTTCTCATACAAGGAAACCGGGCAAGGAAACACACTTTTTGTCTCTGCCTGTGGCCATCCGTTGTGATGAACTGCTAATGTATTTGACAGTTTTGAGGGGAGCACAGAGCCTCTCCCTGTTCAAACACATCTCCCCACAACAAGCAGGTATTAATGACAACCCTGGGAATGAATAACGATCAATAACATCTGTGTGATCACGGCTACACCTCTCACTCTTAGAATTTCCTCTGCACGGTGACAGTTGCCTAGCTCTGAAAGTGGCCATGTGTTATCTGAAATCAGCTTGTTTGGTCAAATAGCATCCAATTCTATAAGCCAGGGTGTATGTCTTGTTGGTTCATGGTCCTGGCCTGCATCTTCAACTGTGACTCTTCCTAATCTCAAAGTACATAACAATGGCAGCAAGAGAGGCTCCATTAGAGGGTAGATGTTTCAGCAAAACACACTTCCCGCGATTGAAGATGCCAATCAAAGCCTAAGCCAACACTGACGGTTGGTTATTCAGCAGTTTTCCTAAGACACCTAAGACATTACAAATTCCGTGATGGGCTTCCTATCCTGGCGTGAGAGCCCCAGGTATGCTATGACAAACGAGACACTGATCTTATTTTTAGCAGCCTCCGTCATACTGTGCGCAAGATCAAAGCAAAGACTGTAACTAGGTTCTATCTCTTCAGGAACGTCTTTTAGCAGAGGCCCCTTCACATGACTAGGACTTCATTGTACCACTCAAGCCCCAAATAATTCTGTGAATCCCACAAGACATCATAGAAACCTTTCCAACATCGGTCTTGGCTCGAAACTAAAATGTTTCAGCAGCCAAATATGATGCTGGGGGTTAGATACACAATATAAATAAACGAGCATGATTATTTTGTGGATAAAAGAGAAAAAAAAACCCTCAAAAGTCAAAGTACCATAATGTGAACACATAGTTTTATCTACACAGCCAAGGAGAAGACAACAGTGGAAGGGAATTATCCAGTTAAATACACACAACCCCATGTCATTGTCCTGAATGGTAGATGGCTTACTGTTAACACTGATCACCTTCACAGACTGTCTTGTCCCTTTGCTGTGTGGAATTAGCTTTCAACAAGCAACAGCCAGATTTTGCTAGCTAATAAACTCATATGGAAACCTAAGTCACTTTAGAATTAATTCAAATTAATTAACAGCTAATTTCAGTTCAACTGACTGCCGTTTCGATTCTTGCCTCTACAACATTATAACTTCAGTTATATGTTCTGCTTATTCTGAGGGACAAGGGAGATTAAAACATATAAGTTGGGGGGTACATTATTAAAGAAAATAAAGCTCTTACTATAAAGAAAAACTTGCATAGCGTTTTATACCTAAACTCTTACAAAGAAGACACATCACAGTTCTATTTTGTTAAAAGTGAGAGACAGAGAAAGAGCGAGAGAGAAAGCCAAAATGAGTGTGACATCAATTTCACAGGTCCCTAAAAAATGGCCAGTGGTAAAGGAAATCCACAACACAGGGCAGAATTTGATTTTAAAAGGAATTTTCCAATGATGTGTTTTTTTAGTTAATGTAGGTGATCGATAGCCCTTCTACATCTACGGGATGAAAAGGAGTGAGTTATACATACTTTGTGAAAATGGGCATTGCTTTGAAAATATCTAGAATTAAGCACAGACATCCCTCTCTTCTCTATGCCCTCTGCTCTTTGCCCACTCTGCCAAGATTAGGGGAAGGAGCCTGTGCTCTCTGACTTGTTCCATGTGATCCTACTAATGTAAGATAGATCATCCCTCCACAATTCCGAAAGAAGAGGGACATCCAAGACTGAGGGGGAATAAATGAAATTTCAAAAATGGAATAGGATGAACATCGGTCCAAGGTGGAAACTCAGTATTGCTTTAAAAAAATACATTATTTCAGCCAGCTTTGATATGTCCTTATAGAATTATCAGCAGAGAAAATTAGTATACATTTTAAAGTGTATAAGTATGTATGGATATTTTGTGGACCCGAGACTGGGATCTCATTTTCTTTTTCAAAGTTTAAGCAGAGTGGGGGGAAAAAATCTAGCATAAACGGCTAGTTACGAAAATATAGGTGAGGTGACTGGAAGACAAATTTGCAAGGGGATAAAGGTATTAATTCAAGCTATTTCAACATGATACTAACAAAGTCGTTTGATGAAGTGTAGCAGAATCACTGATCACTTGCTTTTGTCTAAATGGTACCAATAGTTGTTAAATAACAAGTTTAGTATATTCCAAACACTGATCCCTTGTTGGTCTAAATATCATGTTGACATAGCTGTGGTGAATCTACCCAAATAATTCTCATTATCAAAAATAATTCCATTCAATATAATTCTTCCCGTTATTTTATTAGCCTCTTCTAAAAAAGTATTCTAGAATATATCTCTGTTGAATGTGATTCAACCTGACATATAATTTGAATAGTAACACTTTTAAAGGGAGTTTTCTTGCTGGAACATCCTATCTGTCCCTGAAGATGGCCGGAATCAGACTCAAGTCTCTAACTCTGTTATCACATAGGATCAGGGAGGTGTGAGGGGTGATTTTTAAGCTCCCAGTCAGAAAGCCAGCCCCCGGGTTTGAAGTTCTTTTCAAAGCCCACATCATTTTCTGGATTCTGCCGGGTTCGGTTAACTTATCTTACAGGAACGGGCTTCCTCGTGATGCTTTCTAGATTTCCTGCTTTGGGTCAAATCAGGGTAACTACCTCCTTTCTTCTACTTTGAAATTTTTAACTTTCCTTCCACACCAGGAAGTATAGAAATAGCATAAAGATATCTATCTGGGCCATTCCTTGTTTTCCCCATGTTGTGTAGCCTACCCTGATGAATCCGTTTCCATGTGCCTTTTCATCTGACCACCAACCATAAGAAAGGAATTTATTCTGACAGCTTCAACAGTAAAATGGTGAATGTGCATCATGAGGAAGAATCACTCCTTAGCCTTGGCATTGGGTTCTCATGGTACAACCCTGTACAGTACTTCAGCAACTATTTTTTTTTTAAGATTTAAAAAGCAAAGAGTTACAAAACTGTTTGTCATTAACTTGAAATAGAAAAGATAGCACTTTTTTCTTTAAATCCCATTATATAGTACACCGTATAAATTACAGAGTATGCAAATGCACAAATGCATCTGGGCAACATTTATCAAATGTAATTTGTGTGTCTTTCGGTGCACACACGTGTGTGTGTTCTCCAGAGTCTTACTGTCCGCCTTTATAACGCTGGACCTCTGGCTGTCACGTGTGGCAGTGCTCCAGGTCTGGCACACTGCTGTTACAGTATCGCATGTTGTTGGGGATATGGCAGTCCGTGTAATTAATGCCCCCGTTTGGGGTATAAAGGGGCTGCAGTCTGAAATCTCCTTTAAGGAGCTGATCGTTATTTAAGGAGACGATCTGAAAGCTGGTTTCTGTCATCTCCAGGATGGAATTGTCTTTCTTGGTGCCCGCCTCGCAGTAGTCGTCTTTCCGCCGCCCTCGGTTGTATTTCCACTTCTGGGAGGTGTAGCGCCCCTTTTTGTGCATGTGCCAGCAAAAGACGCTGAGCAAGACCACGAGCACAAATATCACCGCGCCCCCGATCAGGCCCGCCAGCAGAAAAGGGGAGCCCATGCTGCGGGAAGTCGTCTGCTCGTGGCTGGAAGCCGTGTTGCTGCCATTGTTCAAATACGAGGCATGGGTGGTGGCCTCGGAACAAATGGTATCTTCCACAGCTCGGTAGTTAAAAGCATCCAGTGGCACTAAACAAATCCGATAGGTGGATCTGGGCTCTAAATTAACCAGGCTCAAGTGCTGTTTCTCACCGCTGACTATGCGTTCCTGAACAATGCCCCCTACTAAACTGTGGCCCATTTTCACCCACGTGAGTTTGTATGCCATCACGGTAAAGAGAGAGAGCCAGCTGACTTGGATGGACGTGTCATTCACAAAATGGATAGAGAGTTGGATCCGTTCAGAAATAGGCGGGGTCACTCTTTCTCTGCCATCCCAGTCAGGGATCGTGGGAAGTTTGGCTGTGGTGGGAGTCAGAGGCATGTAGCTTCTGCTAGGGGTTGGGACAGAGAGCGTGGAAGGCTGGGTCGTTGGCGAGGCTGTACTTGGAGCTGGGGTAAAGACGGGCAGCCCAGGGGTCGTGGTGGGGCATGACAAAAGATTCATATTCAGCTCCCTGACAGCCATCCCCCGGACTTGCTCGGGCCCTTGGCACATGAAACCTCGCACGTTGAGAGATGAAGGGATGTATTTGAGCCATTCCGTGACCCACTTAATACTGCAGTCACAAAACCAGGGGTTATTCCGAGCAGTGAGCTGCTTCAGGTTGGAGAGATTATCAAAGACCCCTTGAGTCAACACGCGCAGTTGATTGTTGGATATGTCCAGGCGTTCCAGCTTGCGCAGATTTGAGAAGGCTGTCAAAGGGATGTGGTTGATCTGGTTGTCCTGCAGGTAGAGCCTGATCAGATGTGTACCTGGGAGATCAGGAGGGGGGTGGGAGAGTGAATTCCGAACAATGGAAAATTCCTTGAGCTTGGTGAGATGACTGAAGGTGCCCTCGGCAATGCCCTTGTTAGTCAGGAGGTTCCCATCCACGATCAGACGCTCTAAGCTCGTGAGGTTCTGAAAGGCCATGTCTGATATGACAGCGATACGATTTTCATCCACTCTCAGCTCTTGCAAATCCACAGGAAGCCCAACGGGCACGCTGCTCAGGTGATTCTTGGATAGGAACAACAGTTTGAGGCTCACAGCCTCCCGGAAGGCCCCATCTTCCACCCCCACCGTGGATATCGAGTTGTCATCCAGGTGAAGCTCTTCGAGCTTCAAGAGCTGGGCGAGAGCAGCCCGCGAAATGGTCTGAATGTTGTTTTCCTGCAAATGGAGGACTCTGACGTTCTTGGGAAGGTTCATGGGGAATTCATCCAGTTGGTTGCCATAAAGGTAGACCGTGTGCACCGACCGTACATTGTGCAGTTCTGCGGGAAATCCAGCATTATTAATTTGGTTGTTGTGGAGGTAGAGTACGGTTACGCCCTCCGGGATCCCAAGAGGCACTGAGGTCAAGCTTCGCTCGTTACAGTAGACAAAGTTCCTGTCGCAGCGGCACACGCTAGGGCACGCCAAGGTTTTTGACATTTGTGAGTACAGCCCCAGGGAAATGAGAAGCCAAGACTTCAGGAAAAAAGCCCCATGGCTGGGCCACTGTGTGGTCTGTAGGCCCATTTCTGAAGTACGGAAACAAAATACAAGGTGGTGGGAAAGTAACAAGAAACAAAACCAAAATGACTGGAAAGGGCTCTGTTAAAGTCCAGAACTCCAACTAGAGGAAAAGTCCCAAGGGCCTGTAAGAAAAGAATTCTCCTGTGATCTCTGCTCTTATCAGCCTGTGTTGCCGTCTTTGTTACTGTCCTCCATGTGCAAAAACAAAAAAACAAAAAAAACACAAAAAATCAATAGGGAGAATTTTCCACACAGGCAATGAGTGAAGCCGAGTTATCTGCAGTCAACAGAGGCCCAACTGGGCAGGCAGAACTCCCTTCTGATGTTGTAGATCAGGTCAGTGTTGATCAGACTATGAACTTCTTGGTTAAGCTCAATCTGCACTCTGTTAGAGGAAAGTAGAGAGAAAAAAGTCAGTTTAGGATAGTGATGGATGAAGTTCTGGTTACTAGATGCCTTTTAAGAACACTATGGCCAGAACCAAATGGCCAGGGTCACAGAGTTGGCGTTAAATGATGTTTTAAGCAACAATAATTTAGTTGAAAAGGTATTCAACAAAGGAACACGATTCAATTACCTTATCTTCAACAACCCAATCAGTACTGTCTCTTAAATATCTGTTTGAATATCCAAATAGAAAGGGCACAAAAGGCACACTGCTGAATCCACTGAATCAATAATGATGGTTACCTACAAATCCAACTGGTCACATCTTCTTTCAAGATGAAACAAATGACTGAGTACCTAACACCACTTGAGAGAAGAAACTTGAAGCCTTTTCTAAATGCAAAATAGGCACTGCTGAGGTCATTTAAAAAGATGTGTCCTTTTGATCTAATGCCGTAAGGAAGAGGAATAAACACAATGCACAGAAGCACGCGTGAAGGCAGAGAGATTTTTTTTCTTCCCCATTTTTCGTCTCTCCTCACCTTTGTCTTCCATCAAAACACCTTACCCTCAAGGTACTAAGGAGAAGGACCAAACTCCAGTTCATGATACATGTGTATTTATTCCCTCTTTCGGGACCTCCAGGTACAGATTTGAGAGTTGCCACACTCATGATTGGGAATAAGGCATTTTTCAACACCACCCCCTTCCTCCCATCTGTGTTTATTTCTACTTTTTTTTTTTTTTTTTTTTTTGTAGGTTCCATGTCCAGAGTGGAGAGCAGTACCGGGCTTGAACTCATGACTCTGAGATTAAGACCTGGGCTGACATCAGGAGTTAGATGCTTAATCAATTTAACCACCCGGGCACCCCTTTTTCCCTGCTTTAAAGAAAGACCTTTAGCACACTTTGAAACGATAGAAGACCCAGTTGGGGAAGTCAAGGCAATACCCAGATAGTAATCATGCCTCCCTGCTCTACAATGTGTTCCATCTGTTTTTAGATCAGAGAGGTAAAGCAGATCATTGAAAGGTGCCAGATTTTATTTCCTTACAAAATAAGCCAACATGACAGGACATGGCAAGCTATGAGTTTCTTAATTCTCACCAAAAGACAGAAATTGAAACAACTCATATCTAGAAGCACAGAGGAACTATTTGAAATTGTTCCCTTAGCTATCTTTAGAAACATAATTAAAAAAGAAAAAAAACACACCACAAATGCTGTTTAACTGTCAAGGATATTGTAAATTTGTTCTACAACTTAAAAAAAATTGTGAACCACCTAAAAAAATGCCACTGATGACCTGAAACAGTAAAATTCATGTTTTGTTGTTCAAAAACCTTAAAAAGGGAAGGGGAGATATAGGGAGTTTTCTCCACGCCAAAACAGATTGAGATGTGATACTTTATTAAAATTCAAACATTATTTACTTTGTTAAAACGTACAAATAAATATATGTTTTGCCACTAGACAGGAGCCATCCCTCCAACCCAGCAAAAATCTCCCTATATAACTTAAAGAACAATTTATAATACAGCCAAGGATAGTATAGGGAAAATTAGTTTAATGCCATCCGCCTGACATCATCCTTAAGCTCAGATTTCAAATTTTTAAGCCATCTCAATGCTCCCTAATAGCTAGCTATTCAAGTGTGATCTTGGTCCAGTAGCATGAGCTTGAGCTGGGAAATTGTTTGAAAGGCAGAATGTGCACGTTAGCAAGAACCTGGGTGTGCACATTAAAATTTGAGAGGCATTGCCCTAAACACAGTAACATTTAACCATTCGAATATTTTAATTTATTAAATATAAAATAAATGGAAGAAGATGCCCAATGACTCTTCAAGAAGAGTGAAAGCATAAGGCATACTCATCACTTTTGTCCCCCGGAGACAGTCTCAAATGACATCTTATGTGTAAATGACATCTTGGAGGTGGAGTAGTGCAATGGTTATACCATATGTGTTACTTGGCCCCAACAGACCCTTGAAAATGCATATCTGCATGACAGGCACTAATGCCCTGTAGGAGCTTGCAAAGTTACTTGTGATCAGGGGAGCCCACTTTTACAAAACATGATTTATTTAAGAAGAAATATTTGTTTGGTGTTATTAGCATCTGATCTTCACAGGAGGCAAGAAAGTGAGACCAAAGGATAGAACCTAACACATTTTTTAGCATTCCACAAGTATCTTCAACATGTGATAGTAGCACACAATAATTTCCTAAGATAGAAAACCAGCTACCCCAGGGTTCTAAGTTCCTAAATAAAGAGAATAGATGTTTCTTAACTGAGTTTACAGTCTAAGTTTTAAGGCCCTGGAAACAATTAGCCGATACTTGAGGATGACAGAATTTATTTGGAAAGTTCCTCAGCTAACAGCCTCAAAGTTAATAATCACTGGGAGCTTAGCAAAGTACTCAGTACAGACCGGGACACTATCGTGCTTTCAAATTGTAGATTTTCCACTTGCCTGAACTGTGTCTTCTGTAAGAACAGTAAAAGCCCCATCAGCCAATCCTTTGCCCCAGGCTTTGCTCTCTGGCCTCTGAACTCTCCTTACGAGTGGTTCTTTTATAATTATGTAAGAAGAGGATGTGGTCCTGAAGAAATCTCCTAATAGGATTACATGGGGCAAACTGTCACTGCTTATCCACCTTAAGAGGAGAAAAGTCCCATCGAGATCACCATGTGTTGATCAGCTATGACAAGTTCAATTCTAAATGAAAACAAACTCTCAGGGTTTTCTTTGAGCTTCTTCGGAATCCCACAAAATTACATCAAATAGATTTGTTGTAATCCTTGGATCAACGACAGCCTATATTATGTCAGCCAGTATACTGTATCTTTGTTCAAATTAGTGCAAGTGTAAAATTACAAACATGTAGGCAATGATGACATTTTTTTTCATTAAATAGGCTAAAATTTCCTCCATATTTTCAGTGTGAATTCCTACCGAATACTGAGGGCAGAAATCCTTTTAGACCTTAAGCTGGAGACTCCATCCATAGAGAAGGCAGTACAGTATAATGGTCAAAAGCATAGCCCCTGACTTTTCATCCCACCTCTGACACAGAGTAGCTGCAGGATCTTAAACTCTATGCTTTCCTTTCCTCGCCGGAAAAATGACAATAATAATCGTTCTTATCTCATAGTATTCTTGAGAGAATTAAATAGGATAGTATTTGTGAAAAGCTTTTATGTTGCCTGATACCTACAAGAACATAATAAATATAAACTATTATTCTCTGTGTAATTATTAATATTTAGGTTGTCCAAAGAGGTGAACTCCAACGTGTAGAGCAAAATAAAATCACTTTGAACCTTTCAAGTTCTATGCATTTTTGTATACTACAGGATTTCTCAACCTCAGCACTACTGATATTTTGGGCCAGATGATTCTGTGGTGGAGCTTCCGTGAACATCCAAAAATGTCTCCAGGCCTTGTCAAATATATGTCTCCTGGGGTGACTAAATCACCCCCAATTGAGAATCACTGACCTACACCATCTTACAAGTACCTTAGAAGGTTAGCATTATTATTCTAATTTTATAGAAGAAATCAAACATAGGTTTCTAATAAACAGAACCTAAAAATTCTTCTTGCCATGGACACCAAAAAAAAAAAAAAACATAAAAATGCAGCATGGTTTTCATTCATTTATTCAACCAATATTTATTGGCCTGGGCATTAGAATGAAGATACACTCTTAGGCAGAAGCGATGTGGGTTTTGACTTCATGAGCTTGATTAAGTCAGGGGAGAGAAATGAATAAGCAGGGAATTACAGTACTGTATAAGGAGTTCTAAACTTAGGGTACTGTGTAAGGAGCTCTCACCTAGTCCTTGGGGTATCAGGAAAAACGTTGCAGGACAAAGACTGTCTATGTAATGATCTGAAGGATAAAAAGTTACAAGAAAGGGAAGAGATTCAAAAAGGGCTGCACAAGGAACCAAGCAGGTTGTAAGGTGGATCAAGAGGTAAAACTCAGCCCAGCTAAGAGAAGGAACAAAACCTGGATGGCAAGGCACCTTCCCAACTCTGCCTACTTCTCCCTGAGATAGTCCAGTTTCCGGAAGGTAAGAAGCCCATGTTTCCAGGTCATTAGCCATTTCCATTTATAAGTCTCTAAATATTAGCAATAAAAGGTTTTGCTTTTACAAGAGGTGTTTCAAACACTGGGGGCAATGTTTTCCCCCTTTCCTATTTATTTGAGTACCGCACTGAGTATGCTTCCTTTCCAGGAAACTAGCGATTATGAAGAACGGTTTAGTGGAAGGTCCTAAGGAAAAAGAAGAATTTTCACTGAAAGTAGCAAACACAGTTTCAAAAGACTGAGTGTAAATCAACACACAACAAATGCTCTTTGGAGACATCAAGACCCTGGCCCCGCCAGTCTGGTAAAGCTGACAGTAAGAGCAGCAGTTATTCTAGGCTACTTTACCTTAATTCAACTCTTTTCATAGCAACTGAGACTCAAAGCACATAAATCATGTTAAAGCTTTCAGCAAAGTGTTTCTCTCCCAGTGCTGCCCAGAAAGATTTTTTTTAATTAATTCCAGGAGCCTGTATTCCAGGAGTGCTTAATAAACTCAAACTATAAAAATCATAGTACAGAAAATAAGAGTTGTCAATAGGCACTGCCGATTGCATAATATAGTGACACCAGGACAAACCTAATAAAATCTTAATGGTCTCAGCATTGGCTGGATTGTGACAAGACAGTGCAGTAAAGGAACTGGTGTGAATGAGAAAGCTGACCTGAAGAGAGATTCTCTGCAAAATTTCCGGGGGTACCGGGGACTTAGCACTTCTGGAATTAGGCAATTCGTGCTTGAAATCAGACACACAGGTGCAGAATCGATAGGCCTAACTATACTACAAATGTCTCTGTTACAATCTGGAAACACTAAAGCCATTTATAGATCTTGTGCACATTTCCACATTCCTGAAGATAGGTTATAAATACTGCTCTCACAACAGTCAGGAGAATGCTATAGTTAGCTGGGCAAGATGTGGGGATTAGCAGAGGAATTTGGGGAAAAATAAAACAATAGCCACCCCCTAACTTGAAACAATTTTTCCATCTCCTTCACTGATCCTCAACCAAGCTCCTTGAAGTTTCTCAATAGACAAATATTTTTCTTTGCTAAAACAAAGAGAAAGAAAGAAAGGAAGAGGGAGAGGCAGAGGAGAAGAGAGAAGGAAGGAAAGAAAGGAAACACTTTAGGTAAACAGTAGACAATTTCCTGGCTCCAGTCAGTCTAGGATTGAAAACATTAAAATTGGAGCCCCCCCCCCTCCAAAAAAAAAGAGCTATTCTCCCAGCAAGCATAAAATTCTCTAACGCATTTGAAGAGTTGTCCCCATGTGGTTTCCAATGCAGTTGGTTCAAATAATAAGTTGAGAACACACAACCAATGTTAAAAACCCAAATACATAAACTTTGAGGGCAAATTCATTACTGCCATTCTCTGTTCCTCATCCACTGGGGAGCTTCCACTGACCATTCCTTGGGTCCATTAAAATCTGCATGTCTGGATGCAAGACTGGCCTCCATGTTTTTTTGTCTGCTTGTTTGTTTGGTTTTTGTTTTAATGGTTATTTTTGAGAGAGAGAGAGAGACAGAGACAGAGTGTGAGTGGGGGAGGGGCAGAGAGAGGGAGACACACAATCCAAAGCAACTCCAGGCTCCAAGCTGTCAACACAAAGCCTGACGTGGGTCCCAACTCATGAGCCATGAGATCATGACCTGAGCTGAAGTCAGACGCTCAACTGACTGAGCCACCCAGGTGCCCCTAGCCTTCATGGTTTTTAAACTCAGTGGTGAACAGACACTAATAGAGAAGAATTTTATTGAGACAGTACCAATAAAGATAGAATTAGGGTCCATAAAGGATGGAGCCCTCTAAAACCCACATCTATATATTTTTCAATCCATTTCCAAAAGAGGTAGTTCATTCATTCATACATCCATTCATTTGGTCAAACAAATATATACTGAGTACCTCATGTTTCAGGCCTAGAAAATAGCTGGTTTCATGTTTTTATCTCTGACATGGATTTTTCCCATCATTTGCTCCAGATGTTCCCATCAAAAACACTACGGGAAGATGATGAAAAAAGAGGGTTTCTTGGTACCACCCTGCAGATGTGGGGTTTAATAGGCCTTCAAAGAAGGATGTTCACTGTCTTTTGTCAATATTCCCCAGGTGGATCTGATGACCATTTACTTTTGAGTTCAACCACCCAGATACCGCTACTGGGAATTATTTTCAAGGCATGGAGACAACTGATTTTTCTCTTTTTTTGCATCAAATTGGCTTGTAAGAGGTGAAACTGTAGGTGTGGTGGCATGACAAGAACAAAGGGTTTGGGGTAAGTCAGAATTTGGCTTTGACCTCAGCTCAGCCACACTTCAAAAGCGTGATGATGGAGACCTGACTTGAACTCTCTCAATCTCACTCTATACATCTCAAGAGAGGATATTAAGCCATGCTCACAATGTTGTCGGGAAGACTAGAGATAATGAATATAAAGCAACTAAGAGTCCCAAGTAGGCACTCAACGAACTGTGTTGGGCTCTGGGGATATGTGACCTGGATAGCTTTCTTCCTTGCCAGCTGTGCTAACTCAGGCACAACATTTCACCTCCCTTGGCCCCAGTTAACTCACTTGTCAAATGGAGAAAATGGCAGTTTTACTCTCTCATACTTTTTGTAGAGCTGTAAATCATTTCAAGTGTTATCTAATATCTAATATAAACACACACTCATTATGCTTTGGCTATTCCCATTTTTAACTTTAAAAAACAGCAATAGAGGTGCCGGGGTGGCTCATTCAGTTCAGTGTCAGACTCTTGGTTTCGGCTTGGGTCATGACCTCACAGTTCATGGGTTTAAGTCCCACGTTGGGCTCCATGCTGATGGTGCAGAACCTGCCTAGGATTCTTTCTCCCCCTACTCTCTGCCCCTCTCCTGCACCCTCTCTCTCAAAAATAAATAAACTTAAGAAAATAAAATAACATGAAAACAGCAACCATAACACACAGCCTCCTGAACTGTGAATTTCTGTCCCTAATTGAGTAAAGAGTTGGTTCTTTGGAATCCATGACATTTCACTTTCCTTTTTCATTCATTGATCATAGTTCTTTCCTTTGGAGATACACACATACATCTTCCCATGTATCAATACTGCAAATATGCAGAGACATTTACTGGCTCTCTCAGATCTTTCCTATGTCAATGTTTCATTTCTTTCATTTGCTTCACGATCTTAGCAACGCTGATGCCTCCATTTCTTGGTATGTGCTGCCCATAAAGGAAGACAAGACTCATGTGGTCTGATCAGCACCAAGTACAGCCCAGCAAACACGTGGGGAGCGCCTCACTCCCTGCCAGGCAGAGAACTAGTTACTAGAAATATATCTATGACAGAGCCCCGTGTTTGAGTATCAGTTTATGTCAGATAAAATAACTCTTTGCATGAAGCTCTTGACAATTCCAAAAGCATTTTAATATGTTTCATTTCATGCAATCCCACAACAACCCTTAGGAGATATGTATATGAACCTCAAATGAAGTCTACAGAGATGAAGTCATTTGGTTGAAGCCATATTGATGGTATGAACAGAGGATGGTATTATAAAATTTCCATAAGAAAATACTAGATACTGGTATGATTTGATGACTGGTGTTAGTTACGATGGTATTAAAGCCAACGTGCAAAAACTAAAGCCTCTCCCACTGCTTAAAAATACAAAGCTATCAGTAGCCTGGCATCTGAAGTGAGTAAAACCTCTAAGCTGGACTGGTGCATAAATACAGAGTAATTATGCCAGGGAACGCAGTGTGTGTTCTCCCCATGTGACTCCAGGACTCCAGGAGTAGGAAACCAAGCTGCAGCTCAGCTGATGAGCAGTATCGAGGTGCCAAGGACTGGAGGTGCCTAAAGGACTCGATGACTACTGATAGGATGGTAGCAAAACAGACAGCAAAGCTTCCGTGCCTACTTTATCTCAAAGAATCTCAAGTTGGCTGTCACCACATTCTACGGCTTGAGCTCAAAGGGTCTTCATGTGGGGCCACCGTGGGAAAAGCTGTTGAAGGAATAAAGCTAGTCCCTAACTACCCAACACATGGCAACCTTATGTATACTAATCACTTGGGATGATAAGTGTCAAGAATTCCTTCAATTCTAAGGGAAAAAATCTGTAGAAAGTGAGATCAGTAATCTAACATAGAGTAATTTTACGAAAGATCTTGCTAGATCAGCATTTTTTTGTTCTTTGTTTTTCCTGCAACGGATTGTTCCTAAGCAATCCCATTGGAACACCTGACTCCAGAAATTCTGAAAGTTTTCTGGGGCGCCTGGGTGGCTCAGTTGGTTAAGCATCCAACTTGGGCTCATGAGTTCGAGCCCTGTGTTGGGCTCTGCGCTGACAGCTCAGAGCCTGAAGCCTGTTTCAGATTCCGTCGCTGTCTCTCTCTGCCCCTCCCCTGCTCATGCACTATCTCTCTATTTCTCTCTCTCAGATATAAATAAACACTTAAAATATATTTAAAAAAATAAAGTTTGAAATATTTCTTGTATCTTCTGCCCTATGATCCAAACATGCAGGGCTCACTCTGAATACTTATGTCCCTTTCCAAGCTGTCTTCCAGCCAGTCATATCCCCAAAGGCACTCTGCCAGCATTCATCTGGAGTCGGGGGAGGAGGAGGAAATGAGAAGTCATCTTCTTTTCTTCCCTCCTCCCCTCCCCCCCCCCTTTATTTTTTGAGAGGCAAGCTATGTTGGGATAGAACAAGAGATTTGAGCTTGTTTTTTTTTTTTTAATTTTTTCTTCAACGTTTATTTATTTTTGGGACAGAGAGAGACAGAGCATGAACGGGGGAGGGGCAGAGAGAGAGGGAGACACAGAATCGGAAACAGGCTCCAGGCTCTGAGCCATCAGCCCAGAGCCTGACGCGGGGCTCGAACTCACGGACAGTGAGATTGTGACCTGGCTGAAGTCGGACGCTTAACCGACTGCGCCACCCAGGCGCCCCTGAGCTTGTTTTTATACAGTCCTTGTTAATTCAACAGAAGAAATAAGCAAATAACTATAATCACTTTATGTACTCTTAGGCTTTGGTGCATTTCCAACTTGAGTTTAAATTCAGCTAACTATTCAAATACCCACTGAGTGTTAACCACTGCTAGTAGTGTGAAATACAGAGCGGTGAGAAATAAGTCATAATTATCCTGAATTTACAAATGAGGAAACAAGGTTGGAGAAATCTGTGGCTTACTCAAGTTCAAATAGTAGCAAATCCTAGCCATAGAATCCCAGCTCAGTTTCTGTGATAAAGAAAGAAGAAAGAAAGAAAGAAAGAAAGAAAGAAAGAAAGAAAGAAAGGAAGGAAGGAAGGAAGGAAAGAAAGAAAGAAAGAAAGAAAGAAAGAAAGAAAGAAAGAAAGGAAGGAAGGAAGAAAGAGAAAGAAAGAAAGAAAGAAAGAAAGAAAGAAAGAAAGAAAGAAAGAAAGAAAAGAAGAACAGAAAAAAAATTGGTGCTCTTCCCACTATATTCTCCCCCTTATTGGCTTAGGGTGTACAATCTGCACTTCAAAAATCCTTCTGCCAACACCCAGAGTTCTCTTTCCCTCTGTTCTTTCATTGCACCAATCAAGCAAACAAAGCCACCCAATCACAAGCCCAATCTCCCCTGTGCCTGCCCGAGTTTCAGGTTCTCGCCAGAGAAAGTCACCTAACAGCACAGATGAGGTCTACCTTAAATAAGAAATCACCAGCCTACAGTGAGACTGCACCAAATCGAGGAACACTGTTAAACTTCTCTGGAAAACTTGTCTCTCATTCTCCTCCTCAAAGAAGGCTTCAGTCTTCACCTCTCCTTTAGATTCCCTAACTTCTCTCCCTTTCAGTAGACAACCTGACTTTCATCTGAAGATGAGCAGAAGACATCAGACAGGATCTCCCATGTCTTTCTGTTGCCAAACATCTGAGCTGATCTGTGTCTGCACCCACTTTCTTTTCCTTAGTGGTTGACGACTCTCTCTCTCCTGTGGAGCCCTTGCCCTGCAGGCTTCTCTAGAATGTAACTCTATGTGCTCCTTCCCTGTGTATGCAACCTCTCTGTCTCAGACTGGATCTGCTGTCAATCATATTTCTGATATTTTCCACCAAAAACATCCCTTTGACTCCAAATCCTCCCTCCAGCTGTTGCCCTATTTCTCTCCTGACTTTGATCCAAACCTCTAGAAAGAATAGCCCATAATTGATATCTCTGTTTTCTCACCTCCTACCCATCTTCACATTCCACACTGTTTCCTGCTCCTACTTTCACACAAGCGTGTCTCACTGATGTCAACAATCAGCCCTGGGGTTGTAAATCAAAAAGACTAGTCTAAAACCTTCGGTCTTCTTAGCTCCTGACCTGTACAAGCAAACACCCACCTGATTTACCTATTAAGTGTTTTAAGAGCATTTCTAACTTAGCATTTGCAATTTCAGACTTTTTAAGAAACTTACATTCACTGACTCATAATAAAGCAATACTTTGGTACTGTTACTACTCCCACAGAGGGAACAGGGCTCCAAGTTATGGAGCTTCTCCAAGACCCATCAGCAGATAGAAGACAAGGACAGAGTTTGAACTCAG
Source organism: Acinonyx jubatus (assembly GCF_027475565.1). Taxonomy (NCBI): domain Eukaryota; kingdom Metazoa; phylum Chordata; class Mammalia; order Carnivora; family Felidae; genus Acinonyx; species Acinonyx jubatus. Next base: position 127,067,922 of record NC_069386.1, on the reverse strand, counting down.
TCATGAGTTGCAAAGCCTTGCTAGAAGCAACCCATGTCTTGCCTCCCTGTAAGCTTCACACAGGCAGAGTTCAGACATCTTTTGCTTACTCTTGTTTCCCCAGAACCTACAACAGCACATGGCAGACATTCAAGAAGGGTCTATAGAATAAATGATGAATCAAAGAATGACCTTCAGATGATCACTTTGTTTGAAGAGGCAGGCTGTAAAACCTCGTTGACATCTTCAGTCTTAGGTCTCATAAGAAATCGCCAAGATAATATTTCAGAAACGGCTTCAAAGTTTTTAAGTAATACCAACCTACCCAGAGAGATTGAGGGATAGACAGAGAGACGGATGAATAGTCTTCAAATACAAAGAAACTAGACGACCTTAATAAAAGGCATATCATGCAACTAGAAAGTAACTGTAATTATCATAGCACTATACTTGTTTTGTAACATAATATCAAATTCTGTGCTCTTATCAACTGAAATGGGGTCAGTCTGGCCCATTATTACAAACTTGGTTTGATGAAAGGCATGATGATCACCTTAGATACCTAATACTTCAGGTTCTATGATTCTGACCCGAATTCAGGGAAGTCCTTATGGTCTACTGCAAAAAATAAAATAAAATAAAAAAATACATGTTTGTGCTCAAATAATGCCAACAGCTTATAAATGTTTACACAAATTTCAGTGCGACAGTTCAACTGTGCTTTAATTGCTTACCCCTTTACCATTCCTCATAGTTACAATCCATACAAAATAGGCCGGGAACTTTGAGAGCTATAAAAAAGCTCATGAAAAAAATAAACTGAATCCAAAAATGTAAACATGACCCATTTTCCCACCGAAATATTGCACCACATATGTAATATGCATAATGAAACAGAAAACCTTGTCTCCTTCACAAGGAGAATACAGATTTCCGTCAGTGATATTGATTAGGCACATGAAAGGAAATTACATAGTGTGTATTTGCAGGTGAGTTATCTGGTTTTGAGTTTAAAAAATGAAAAATTCATTGCACAAGCCTATTTCGGTATCATAGGGATGGCTCTGAATGTAAATGGTGCAAAACTTCCTCACTGAATAAATAGTTTTCGCGTTGCACCTTCTCATCTTCAGAACACCTGTCACACTGTATGTTCAGGGGGGTATTTCTGGATTTGAGCGATGAGAGGGGAAAAGAAACAAAAGAAGAATGATTATTTCCTTTCCTCGACCGTCTCCTTTTCTCAAGGGCATCCTCCCCGACCCCTGCAGCATGATCAGATATGGGATAAAATCAAGTGATTTCCAAGACTGAAAATTAAACCCCAGATGAGAACCATTGGTGCTGTGTCCAGTGTGAGTTTCACACTGCAGAAAGGGAATAATTCAAAGGGAAATATTGAAAATGCACAGCAGATTTTAAAAGCTGTCTTTAAAAAACCGACACTGGCAGCTTTTCTCATTTGAATGAATCTTAAGATATGTTTTCCAAACAAAGGGGAATTAAAACATATGAGCAGATCTTTTACAGGTTTATTATACACAGTCAGAGCACTGCTTTCATTTGTGAACACTGCAGACTTCAAACTTTACCCAAAGCGCAGAAAAGTTTGTCTTTTCTTAATCACATGCTGTCAATCATTTTCAATCACTTAATTCTGTTTAAAGACAGTGCCTTCCCCACCGCAAACACACACACACACCAGGAGAACATGATGACTTCTTCCTTTCCTTTCCTTTTCCTTCCTTCCTTCCTTCCTTCCTTCCTTCCTTCCTTCCTTCCTTCCTTCCTTCAGGAAAAGCAAACTACAGTCTGACTCAGTGCTTGCCCACCAAGCCCATGTACACAAAGCTGCCACCAGAGGGAAGCAACACAGCTAAATGATGGTCCCAGTAACTCTAACCCACACATCATGTGAGAAGACAGTTTGGGCTGTTTTTTTCATCTTTGTCTCAGTTACTTGATAGTTGTACAAGAAAGAGTTCCAATCTTCACTTCTAAGTAAAATTACAAACTCAAGTATTAGAGAGTAACAGGATGTTTGGGATGATAAAGCAAATTTAAAACATTGAGACTGATGAGTCTCAACACATCATATGTATGGAATTAGATCAGATTACTCATTGCTTCCTTAGTTACACTCTCATACTTGACTAAAATGTGCCCCCCCAGACCCTTGGGAATACTATGATTGTTCTAACAAGGCTTATCTTCTAAAGTATTACATCTTAAATGGCAGGTCTGCTCTCTGAGACAAAACATTCAAGAAATAGGTCAAAGAAAAACACACGTTGAGTGGGCAGCCACTTAACGTGATGTGGTTTCCTCAAAAACCTTTCCTCACCAGGTCCCTGATGCTTAAAATTTTATAAATATAAACCAATTCCTTTGGATTAGAATGCTACTCTCTCTAGAAATCCAAACATTCTTGGCAAACATTCTAAATCAAGTAAAGGATATCTGACCTTTTCCTAGAGCTAGTGTTTGTCACTCATTCATTCATCAAACGATTGTTGAGCGGTTACGTACTATGTGCCTGGCACAGTGTGGGATCTTTGTGATACAAAGATGAAAAATACAGTCAAGAAGAAGAAAAGAAAAAAATACTATAAACATGAGACTAGAAATGCTAAGATAGTGAGCAATGTCATGAAGGAAAGAAAGAAGGGTGACAGAGAATATCAGTGTGGGTGATAGGTGTAGGTTTAGATATGGAGGTCATGGATGACATTTTGCAGAATGGGATTCCCAAAGAATGAGGAGTTGTAATGAATGGGGCATCTGGGAAAAGGGAGGACAGCCCATGAGAAGAGAGAGGCTAACAACACTCTGGGCATAGTAAGGGCAGGAGCAAAGATCAATGGAGGAAGAGCCTGACCTCTTCCCAGAACTACAAGGCCAATGTGGCTGGCATTTGGTGAGGAGTGGAGTGAACAGAGGGCCACTAATGAGCCTGGTCACACAAAGTCTCATGGCTTTAGCAAGCCTTTTGGATTTTATTCTCAGGGCAATGGGAAGCCTACAATTAAATAGACTAAAACAGGGAGGGTACAGTGAGAGAAGGTAAGGATCAAAAGACACAACCTGAATCTCTATAGCAAAAAGCTGAAAGAAGTTTGGGGGGAAGGGATAAAGTAGAACAGAAAATGCGATGGAGAAGAGGGGCTCGGTGAGGCAAAGTAAACTCCGTACTTCTTCTGTCAGAATTTTCTCTTTAAATGCCCTGCTTCAGGACAAATCCGTCACCCCCCCTCCACCATTTTTCAGCTGTCTCAAATTCTCTTCGGAAACAGATGAAGTATAAATAATAAATAAATAAAAGAAATACAGCTTTGACTAAACAAGAACTTAAAAGACAAAGTGAGGTACCCATGCTGGGAAAAGACAGCCACATAATTAATTAGAAGGGTCTCTCCCCTTCTATCCTCAGCACTGAAGCCAGCCACCCTGCTTAGCATAATGTCCCCTTCACTGGGAAAGGCACAGACTACCTGCTGTTCCCTAGCAAGTAAATTGGTCCCTACTATAAATTATTCTATGTGGTGAGGAAAAGCACTGGCTTTTATTTATTTATTTATTTATTTATTTATTTATTTGGTTTTCTGAAGCTAGGAGCACAGCCAGGCAAATAACCCTAGATAATTTGAAAAAGTGGCTTTTAGTGACCCTAGTGACAAAAAAGTTGCCAGTGCTGTCCAGGGTGAGGCGGGGCTGCATCATTCCATGGAGGCTGTTCTGTCTCACCCAAAGGGGGTACTGGGGTTGCTGCTTTGCTCCCCTCAGGCAAAGGTGGACCTCACTCAGGGTGAGGGTGCAGGAACCCAGACATTGTCAGCTTCCACTGGAAATCTGCTCACACTCTCTAGACCCAAATCTCTTTACAAAGAATGAGTCCGTCTTTCGTGGGACTTGCGAGGCCAGAAGCTGGAGATTTATGATCAGGACTTAATGGAGGGATTGATTCTCAGGTGCAACAACCCCCCTCCATTAGCCTCCTTTGGATGTGGCTAAGCCCTGACCTTAATGTTTCCTCAGACTGTTTTGTCCCCTCTCTTGCTCCCTCTTCAGGGAAGTCAGAGCATGGGAATAATTTCAAAACCAAGGCGAGTTCCTCAAAGAACTGAGACTGACCACTGACCACAGCATCACCCTCAAGACGTGCACCCTGCACCCTCCCACCAGGGGCACGGTGTGCACAGGGCTACAGGCCATGACCGTCCAGAGCCTATATAGCCTTTTCTAGGCTATGCTGAGTACCCAAGTTGCAGAAACCTTCTCCCAGAACCTTGATGGGCTTCTCAGCTGCATCTGTCTTCCCAGGGTTATGGCACCTCCAGGCCGATTTGTCTCGGTGGGGGAAATGCAGAGCTGGTGTGTGTGCCCAAGGCCCCTTGGGGCTCAGGATACAGCCCCTGAGGGAAGAGAAAAGGGTTGCTACCAGTTTTCTCTGCACCGCCATTTTCCATGCAGAATGTGGTGGAGTGTGAGACTTCTAAAGTCAAACCTGGCTGGCCTTCCAGGCCACTCTAAAAGACAGATCAGTCACCTAGGAGAACTGTATACACTTTTTAAACAATTTTTTAATAAGATTTATAACTTTCAAGGGATTAAATCTGAGGTGGGCCTCCCTCTCCAACTCTTGCACAGGGCCCTACAAATGTCTAGGGCAGTGCTGCTGGTGACAGTGGCCCTTCAAGTGATAAGAGGAAATGTCACCATGGAGAGAGCAACTGTGCACAGCTACTGAAAAAATAGAAACACCGCCGTGGAATTTTATCTCTTTCAGGGTGAAAGAGATAAAAATATAAACATTTTAAGAAACTTACTAATAACTCACAAGAACGGACAGAATTGCTAATTCAAACATGGCCAAAAATAAAATAAAAATTCATTCATTAACCCATTCATTCATTCATTCATTCATCCATCCGTTCATTCATTAATTCACTGCTGAATGTCCACACATGACAGGTAGTGGATTATCATGAACTCAGTTGTGTCCCACAAAACTCATGTGTTAAAGTCATAGCCCCATGAACCACAGAATGTGACCACCTCTGGAAACAGAGACTCCAAAGACATACCTACGTTAAAATTAGGTCATTAGCGTGGCCCTAATCCCTTATGACTGGTGTCCTTATAAGAAGAGGCGATCAGGACACAGATACACACAGAAGAACCATGTGAGAACACAGAGAAAAAATGACCACCTACAAGCTGAAGAGAGAGGCTTTAGAATCCTGCTGACATCTTGATTTCAGACCTCCAGCCTCCAGGATTGTGAGAAAAGAAATTTCTATGGTTCCAGCCACCCAGTGTGTGGAACTTTGTTATGGCAGCTCCAGTAGACTAACAGAGAGATACCTTACAACGGTAGTTCACCACATAGCAGAAAAGAAAGATATGCCAGAGTCTATTGTAAACTGAGGTGATTAAGAAACAGCTCGCTAGGGGTGCCTGGGTGGCTCAGTCAGTTAAGCGTCCAACTTCTGCTCAGGTCATGATCTTGCGGTCCGTGAGTTTGAGACTTGAGTCGGCCTCTGTGCTGAAAGCTTGGAGCCTGGATCCTGCTTTGGATTCTTTGTCTCCCTCTCTGTCTCTCTGCACCCCGCCCCCCACACTCTGTCTCTCTCTGTCTTTCAAAAATAAATAAATGTTTAAAAAAGAAAAGAAAAGAACAGAAAGAAAGAAAGAAAGAAAGAAAGAAAGAAAGAAAGAACTCACTTACATCTCACTCTCAGAGCAGGACTGCAAAGCGATTTGAGTTTCCGTACCACTGGAAAGTCTTCCTTCTGGACCTCCACTCTGGACCTCCTTCTGAACCTAATCTCAGCTTCCAGGCCTTAAGCATTTCTCACTCTTGGAGCTGAAAACCTTTTCTCAAGTGCCATGGTCATAGCCCCAGCAGTTTCAAGAATCCATCCACCCCCCTACTTTTCAGGCAAATGAATAACAACTTCATACCTTCGATGATAATCCATTAATAAAAAAAAAAATGAAAGCTACTAAGAGGTCATTAAGAAAAGTATATTGTCTAACTATAATTGCTCTCTCAGACTCTAAAAATCATTGATGTGCTTCAGTTCCTTACAGGGTTGTCTGTATCAACAGTTCCCAAATCTAAGTGTCTGTCTCAGGGAGGGGAACATCCAGCGGGGAAGTGAGCATGACTCTCAGGTCAACTTGCTCAGCCATGTCCTGAGCCATGCCCACTCTAGCACAGCACCCCACTGCCTTGGGTAGAGGGGGAGTACAATCACCTGAAACACAATAGGTCATGCATTCTTGACAAGGGGGACAGCATCCCCAAGGCAGGTACAAACCGGTTCTTGGAAAAAAGGAGAAGAAATCCTTAGATATTATGATAGTTTATGGACTTTCCAGTGGCCACACTACACGAACAGACATAGTGAATGTCTGCAGTATTAAAATGTCAGGAGGGAAGGGGGTCTTTAGGAAAAGAAAAAATCTAGGGAACTTTTCAGGGGAGGGCAATAAAAAAAAAAAGTTTGAGAAATACTTCCATAGATTGGAAGTAAGAATACCAAGCATGGAAATAAGAATAATGATAGCTAGCATGTGTTGAGAGCCTTGTAAAACTGTGAAGTGCACACTGTGAGATCCGTGAACTCATTTAATTCTTGCGGCAACCCTATGTGATAACTATTATTATTACATTGCCATTCTAGCGATGTAGGTATTGAGACATTAAACGTTTAATTTTCTGAGTGTTACGCATCTTAGATATATAGTGGCTGGGATACGTGTAGCAGAAAGTTCCTTACCAATATTAGATTTTATCAACATACCTGAAGATGATTTGCACCCTCACTGACTGCGACAGTGGCACAGAGGATGTTAGTGGCGGCTCAGTGTTCGTCTAGCATCTATACACACACTCTTGACTTTCGAGCTCTATGCCTACCAAGAGTTCCCAACCATATTATGCTACGGGTGCTTTTGTACTGTAGTTACACGAGAATAAAGATTCTATAAAGCAATAAAACAGAAGTACAAAAAGGGAGTTACTCATATGAAAACATGGTTGAATATAAAAACAGGTTTGTTTTTTTTTTATTCAATAGCAAGTCAGTTAAAGTTGCTGGCACATTAGGGAAGACAAATATGGAGAGAGCAGAATCTTAAAATTCTGTGATGATTTTGCACTCAGATTACTCTCCTCATGCCTGAATGTTTTAAGTGCACTATAAGAAAGCAAACTGGAAATCAGAGTTGATGCATTTGGGGAAGAAAACAGGAATCCAATAAGTTCCATAAGCAGATGGAACCCTGGGCCCTACATGAAAAGACTGGCAAATTATTGTCCATTTAAATGTTTGTGTGTGTGTGTGTCTATAAGTTGTTATTAAATATTTTAATGCTTTCTTAATTAAACAATTAAACTTCCCCTAGTGTACCTGATATAGACAACTTGTATACTATGTCCATTTTCAAATGTGTCTCACAGTTCTATTGGCCCTAAAACCTAGAAACCCGTAACCTATTTTACTGAGGCAAAAACGTAAGCAAAACTGAGGAGCACCATCCAACGGAGACAGCTACCATTACCGAAAGAAATAATGCTCCCTATTTCCACCTACTGTTGTGAGTTAGCAAAGGCAAAATATAGCTAAGAGAAAACAAACGACTGGGCTCCCTAAATGACATTTCTTGACATAAAAAAAGAGAGAGAGAGAGAGACATATATGGGGGGGGGAGAGAAAGGAAGGAAGGAAGGAAGGAAGGAAGGATGAAAGAAAAGAAGGAAGAAAGGGAAAGAAGGAGGGAGGGAGGGAGGTGAAAGGAAGAATGAAAGAAAGAAAGAAAGAAAGAAAGAAAGAAAGAAAGAAAGAAAGAAAGAGGGAGGGAGGAAGGGAGATGAGAGAAAGAGGGAGTGCAAATTTAATCGAATAGATGGAAAGTCTTGGATGTTATTAAAGAAGATGAAAAAGCACACTTAGAGTCTTCCGCACCCAGGCACTTCTGACTCCCTGAATTATTTATCAGGTGCACTGCAGTTAGGCTCCAAAAGGGTTATGAATTCTTAGTGGTGTCTTTGTGACCTGTGATGATTCTGAACCCTCCGTGTCAAAGCGTCCCGTCTTCACTAATGGGCCCTGACAGCCAGATGAGGATGGGACGGCCACTGTGATCTTCCCATTTTCTTTCCTAATCCCCGTGGGCCGCCCCTCTGCGCACACAGGCAGCAGGAAAGACTAATTTCTTTCCCATTTTCTGAGCCCTCTTTGAAGGTATTTCTCTAGCAGTGTGCTGAACTGCAGCAGTTTAGAACGATTTAGTTTATCTGCATCTTTTTATTTCCTCTGCCATTAGTCCACTTTAAAAAAACAATAAGAACAAAAAAGAAATGGTCCTCAGTTTTAAAGACAACCCGTAGGCTTATTTATCTTGCTTCTGATTTTTTTTTTCCTTTGGTGGAGGTTTCCAACTCTCAATTTCTTCATCCACAGCAATTTGTACAAATAAATACTTCCCACAGCCATCATTAATCCTTGAAGTGTGACCTCATGTGAATAATAATATTCAAAGGTGCAGGCTTGGTTGTGCAAGGTGAAAAGAAGTCAAAGATGCGATCCAAGTCCTTGAAAAGTTTACAATTTAGCTGGGTAAATAAATATGCACATTAGAGAAGATTACCGGGCCACAGAGGAACAGGGTGGAAAACGTGAAATAAAGTATAACTGAAGGAAGACTTGGGTAAGATTTTTGAGATCCTGATTTTACTCCCGAATGTTCTGCTAATACAGGCATGTCAGTTGGGCGCCTAGGTGGCTCTGTCGATTAAGCATCCAACTTAGGCTCAGGTCATGATGTCCCAGTTCATGAGTCCGGGCCCGCGTCAGGCTCTGTGCTGACAGCTCAGAGCCTGGAGCCTACTTCTTTGGAATCTGTTTTCCTCTGTCTCTGCCCCTCCCTTGCTCTCTCTCTCTCTCTCTCTCTCTCAAATAAATAAACATTAAAAAAAAATACAGGCATGCCAATTAACTTTTCTAGGCCTGGTGTCACACATATCTTTACAGAAGGAGCTGGAATCACTTCTATCAGAACTTCTTCCTTCCCAATGTTAAAATAGGTGACAGTTTTTCATCCCATGTCATCCCCCCAAATTAACAATGATAAAACAAAAACTCCCCATTAATATTTTTAAAATCCAGTAAAACTGGGTAGTATTAATTTAGGTAAGAGAACTGTTGAAATTCCTGAGTTCACAGAAATAATATTAAAGAAAGCAATGATGTGAGCGTGAACAAAAGCGGTGTATTTTAACACAGCCAACACGTCCCCATCAAAAGCAGTGGAGTCACTTTTTTCGTTACCCAGAAATCTGTACAATGTTCATCTCTGACCTTTTCTCCATTCTTAATCCAGGTCTCAATTACCTGCCAATATCTGACAAAAAGAAAAGAGAAGAAAAAATAAAGAGAGAACCCCTTCATCTTCTATCAGAAGGTATTTATCTGCCCTTATCTTGTCCTCAAGCAGAAGTCACTCATCAATGAACAATAAGACAGGGTCATTCTTCATATGCTGGTTTTGAGCTTATCAGTTATTCAGTCAATGCGATTATTCTAGAAAGCATTAATGACAGAAGCCTTTTTTTTTTCTGTTAATAATCGATGCCCAGAACCTCAACTTTCGTCTTCCCTACAGACACAAGCAAAGAGGTCTCTATCTCCTGTTCTCTGGGGTTTACCTCATTGGAATAGCTTCAGCAGCTACCAAGTGAGCGAGCTAAGTGAAGAGCTCTGTACTGAGTGCCTTCAGGGAATTCAGAAATAAATCAGTTCAAGTCCTTGCCTGCGTGTTACTTAGGAGAAAATAAGGCAAAGAAGATGGATAAATGAATAATTGAAGGCAGAAGGTCATAAATGCCATAAATAGAGGTATCAACAAAATTATATCCAGGCTGAAAAGAAAGAGGGGGGATATTTGGGAATATCTGAAGGACTTGGAAGGGAAGTGGCATTTGAGACTAACTTCATTTCCAACTCCTCATCCAGTAGTAAAGAAGAAAATCACCTCAAGACCCCCCTGCCTGGCTCCCCAAAATAAATCCAAGAAGAGAGATGACCATTCATCTGGGGTTACGGGATATTTTTCTCTACAATATATCTTCCAAATGGTTATTAGTTTCATTTTCAGCAGGAATGAAGGGTCCCCACGCAGAATTCTCACACATCAAAGGATATGCCATCCATTTATGACATTGTAGCAACTCGTTTCCTGATAAATAAGTTGCCAGATCCATTCCCCCACAGGGTGAATGAAGGCATTGATGTTAAGGTAGGGTTCTTAAAGCAAAATTACACTCACTCTTTCCATTTCACTTTTCATAATAACTGGAGCTTTTTTTTTTTTTTTTTTTTTTACCAAATCAGTTTTCTGTACTGAATGTAGAGCCCCCTTAAGCTACGCTCACTTTGAAAACTCTAACTTGGCTTTGAACAGATCCTGATGAAGACAAAGAGAGCACAGAATGTAATCAATCCTGATTTCTCCAATTTGTTCTCTGAGCTACAGGGTGCTTTAATGAAATCGGAAGCGTCACGTTGCCTTCCAGTAGAGGAGCTGGGCCCAGAGAAGAGCCAAGAGCATAGCAGGAATGATTCTGCAGTGGTAACTCTAAATCTGAGCACAGGGACCACTGCAAGGTTGTTATAGCAAGACGGTTACTTTGAGAAACTGGAATAAATGTATCATCATTTGAAAAGACAGCTTTATAGGCTAGAACAAAGAAAATAAAGTAGCTGTATATGTAATTTTGTGTAAACATGCATGTAAAATTTTACATGCATTTACATAATATGTGTGTGTGTGTGTATATATATATATATATATATGCAAATATATACCCACAAAATACACTTCTCTACTCTTTACTACGAATACGTATTTAATGGTAAATTTTAGATATGGTTAAGAAACTCATGAGTCTATTTTGAAAAGAGCCTTTCCTCCATACAGACCAAGAAGCAGTATTATTTGTCAGTCTTCTACTCGACTTCTAGGAGCAACCACCTGTACAGGGTATTCAGAACCTTTCATGGTGGACTCCTGGGCAAGTGCATTTCCGAGTACTGTACTCCAGGTATAGGACTCAGATACAGGGTAATCTTTCTGCTAGTACTGTTTCTTAGCCATCCACATCTTTGCAGCTTTACCAACAATAATGAAAACCATTAAAGAGATAATATTTGCATAGAATTTGCCATTTACAAAGCACTCTCCCATACATGTCATCTGATTGTCCCACATCTAATGAGGCAAGTCTTGTCACTGGGCCATTTTACAAATGGCAAAACTGAGGCTCAGGCAGTTCCAGGGATCTGTTCACCCTTATCGAAGTAGTGGGTAGCAGAGCTGGGGGTGAAACCCAAGTGCTCTGATGCTAAAGCTATGCTGTTTCCTTTGGGGTGGAAAGATCTTTAGGGCTTTTCTCCCCAGGCCACCCATCCACTGCAGCTTGCCATTAACCAGCTGCGAGGACAGCCTGCTGTCCTCTATTATCCAGGGGCCTGCAGTCTCTCTGGGGGAATTGGTGATGTTGGGCATAATTTTCGTCTTGGCAGCCTGGCTGTGCTCCAGGACCTCTTTATTAGGATCACGCTGTGTCATTTAAAGTTCAAAGGGGCTTGTAAGCAATGCTGACAAAATGGCTCGACAATGGTCTGTGGGTCCGTGGTGAGTTCAACCTTCCCCTGATGGGTTTGGACTGCCAGTTTACTGCCTGCCCTGGGTACATTCTGCAGGTGGTCTCTTTCACATTTTGCATCCTTTAAATCTCATCCTATGCTCCCTTCAGCGCACCAGTCTCTGTATCTGCATCTTCACTGCCTTCGGGAGCTGTAGCCCCTGCCTGGCCATGAGTGAAGCTGCTTCTTTCTGAACTTAACCCTGTGCTCTCCATCCAACTTCCTCCGCTCCCTCCTGCCAACTAGAGGTCATGGCTTCCATTTGTTTGTTTGATTTCATCATGTTTTTAATAAATAAAATGAGGGTACTATCCATCTTTCTGGCTTTATAAAAGGCTAAGTGACAATATTCCACAAACATCTACTAAGTACCTGGAGTGGATGATACTATGCAGCTAGATGTTAAGATGAAGGTTTCACCTCCAACCAGATCTTCTCTGCTAACAAAGCTGATCAGGTCTCCACTATTCAAAACCTCTTTCCCAATACTCAATCCCAAAGCTCTCGCTTTGCCTTTCTCTTTGCATTTACATAAATCATGTCATCTCTATATCCTACCCTCTGGTTCCTTATGATCCAGCTTATATGACTTGAAACTTCTCTCTAAAAAGTCCACACTAGGGGGGTGCCTGGGTGGCTCAGTTAGTTAAGCGTTGGACTCTTGGTTTCAGCTCAGGTCACCATCTCCCAGATCATGGGATGGAGTCTGACGTCGGGCTCTGTGCTGACAGTGTGGAGCCTGCTTGGGATTCTGTCACTCCTCTCTCTCTGCTCCTCCCCGGCTCTCTCTGTCTCTCTCAAAATAAATAAACATTTTTCTTAAAGTCCACAGTACGATTTCCAAATATAAAATCTACTGCTCTCCTTCAGTTGGCCTTTACCTTGACTTCTTCACAAGGCTTGCTACTCCTGATCATGTTTCCTTTCCCTAAACTCTCCATTTCCATCAGTTTCTCTGATATCCTGCTAGTCATCCTCTTACTTTTCGACCACATCCATTTGACTCCCAACCTCTAAATGTGGACCATCCTTGGGGCGCCTGGGTGGCTCAGGCCCTCGGTTGAGCCAGGTCTTTGGCTCAGGTCATGATCTCGCAGTTCTTGCGTTCGAGCCCTGCATCGGGCTCTGTGCTGATGGCTCAGAGCCTGGAGCCTGCTTCAGATTCTGTGTCTCCCTCTCTCTCTGCCCCTCCCCCGCTCATGCTCTGTCTCTCTCTCTGTCAAAAATAAATAAACATTAAAAAAATGTAAATAGGTGGACCATCCTTATAATTCAATCCTCATGCACCTTCTCTTCAACACACAATTAAGTGCTCCTGCTTTAATAGTATAAAGCTGGATTCCAAATCGTCAACCCAGTTCCAACATTGATCCATCTGATCTGATTTCCAGACCTATGGACATTAACAGCCATACATCCAGCCAGAATTTCAAACCGATCTCTCAAAGCTCTTCTTCTGATTTCTCCAATTTAACCGGTGACAGTGACATTCCCTCAGTGACTCCACAGTAGTGGCCACCACTCGTCCTCCTTCTTCCAAACTTACCACCCAAATGAGGCACTGGTGAGGCCAGATCTTCCTAAGTGCTTCTTCATATGATGGCTGCTTCCCCCATAATGAGCTAAATAAAACTACACTTTGTCCCACATCTCCTTGTCCCCAGCATCTCCTTTCTAGCCGCTCTCAATTACTTACATGAGTTTCCTGGGGGTATCATTGTGTGACGCCACTCAAAAATTTGTATCTACTGCTTGTGAGGATAGTTTTCATAGCCAGTTACAGCCTATCTTTTTATCTGGGTCTTGAATTGAAATCCCAGATTTGCTACTTTCTGGCTGTGTGACCTTGGGGAAATGACTTAATCTTGCCATGACCTGCTTTCCTCACTTGTAAAATACACAGGCAGGTGTTAACTCGCTGATGAAATAAAGAAAGGATAGATGAATGAATGCGTTAACTGAGTGTCTAAGGCGCAATTTAGGAAGGAGGAAGGAATTGATTTTGTTGTGAGTGGCATTGTTAGATGTGCTTGATAATTCTTCAACGTTAATTGGCTTCAATTTTGTTAGGCCAATGTGGTACACAGGGAAACGTGTAAACTTCATAGCTAGAGAAACCAGTGTTCAAGTTCTGAATATTCTAACGACTAGCTATATGACATGGTGAAAATCATTTAACTTCAGTGAATCATGGTTTTTTCCCAGTAAACAGGGATAGTGATACCTACCTTACAGAGTTACTTTAAAAATTAGGAATAGCAACGTGTTGTACCAGTGTAGCCAGCAACTTGAGGCTGTTTATTAGTATGATTCTTGAGCATGTTCTGGGGATGAAACAGCCAGAACATAGCCATCTCTGACATTGGAAGATATTTTTAGCTTATTGAGTCAAGAGTGTTTCATGCAGCCAAAATCTGGTCGCATTTGCCATCTGAATTTAAAACAAACAAAAAATCATTTCCCTTCTTTCATCCTAATTCATAGCTGCATAAAATATGTTGTAGATGATTAAATTCGTTACTCGACACTACTCTTTATTTCCATTTTTTAATGTTTATTTATTTTTGAGAGTGATAGAGACAGAGTGCAAGCTGGGGATGGGCAGAAAGAGAGGAAGACACCGAATCTGAAACAGGCTCCAGGCTGTGAGCTGTCAGCATGGAGCCCCAATCCGGGGCTCGAACTCACGAACCATGAGATCATGACCTCTGTTGAGGTCAGACACTTAACCTACTGAGCCACCTAGGCGCCCCTCAACATTAGTTTTCAAAAAAGCCTGTCTGAATAGCAGACAGAGGTATAGCCATAGACTGTAGCGACCTGGCTCTTTGTCTCAGTGTTGTTACTAACTACATATGTGGCCTTGAGGAAAGTTATTTCATTTCTCTTCTTGAGTATTAAAACCATAACAGGAAGAAGGTTTTTACAATGCCTCAGGTCTCTTTCAGCTTGAACATCCCATGAGTCCCAGGGATGGAGTGCCACCTGTTGGGTCCAACTGAAAATTAGCTTTGAGATTTAAAGAATTTCTCAGAGTATCTGAATGTTACCATCAGAAGCCAAGCCCTACAATAAATAGAATGAATATAGTGTGATGATGAGAGTGACAGAGAAGAGGGGTTCCCGAATCTGCTTCCGGTACCTGACTTCTGATAAGTATCGTTTATACACTGCCATCTAAAATCACTTGAAAATCTAAGGAAGTTTAGAATTCCAACAGAATGATTTAACTAAATTAGGAAACATGTTTAGTTCAAGGATGAATAAATACAGCCAGACAGACTTGTGTCTCCAGACACCCTCTCTGCCATTAATGAGCAGAGCTCAGAGCTGAGAAGCAAACCATTTAACTCCTCTAATCCAAAAATTCCTTACAACGTGGGTGTCAAGATTAAATGAGGGGATCCATGCAAAGTCTTTACCGAGCAAGTGGCCTGAATGGACCAAGGACTCAATAAATGGGAATCATTATTTTCATCGTTGGATATAAATTGTTCTATATGAAGTAACGAGAGTAACAGTTTCAAGTGAAACCACTACAGTGAAATACTAGCAATACAAAGCTACTAATGTGAGTCTAAGCCAGAGGAGATCAAAGGGTTATGTCCCAACTGCAGAAATTATATTTGTGGCTGTAAATAAGTCACTTCTGTTTGTGTCAAAAAAACACCACCGGAGTATATCATCTCTGAGATCCTGCTCAGCTGTAACATCCTATTCGTATATAATTTTAAGCCACACGTCTGCTGTAGAATTCACCAATATCTTTAGCTTTCTGCAGAAGTAGAAATGAATGAACTGTAGAGAAACATGCTGCCTCTGTGAGCAGACGGGACTTCTCAGAAGTTGCTTAAAGCCCCCCCAAAAAACTGACTGCATTTTATTTCCAGTATTAACATAGAGCAGGTTAAGGGGAAAAAAAAATAACCTCACAGACTTTTGTTATTTAGCTGGGAATGGCTGACAGTAAAATCTAGTAGAACAAATAAAGAAAACTAACTTCGTAATGACACTGTGATGTTTTTCCTGACGAAGAAAAAAAATATCTCCAAGTGGCTCATCTCATTTACTCACATATTTCTATCAGCTAATAAGAGAATATGTACTGAGCACTTACATATATACAAAAGTAGTTCATGCCTAAATAGCTAATATTTCTCTTCATTTTTCTTTCACACCCTGACACATCTTCTCTCATTTTCCAGCTCCTTAAACTACATTTTTCCTTATTATATTTTAATTGACTTTTCATATTAAATTTTGCTTGAAAGGGTGATTGGAGTTCAAAAGCACCAAAGGAGTCATACCTTTTGAGCAAAGCCTTATGTCATATTTAATTTGATCTAAACTTTGATAGCAAATTCTGATTTTCCTCTTTATTTTTCATATTAACACAATAAAATACAGGAGCGGCTGAAAATAATAGAGAGGGAAGAAATAATTTCTGTCATTCAAACACTCAGATTTCACCTTGACTTTTGCTATCATGAAACTCTATCATTTTTTAAATGTTTGCTTGCTTTCTTAGAATCAAATCGTTAAAGCCATATGCTATCTCCCAGCTCAGCATTCTCATTACCATTTAAAGTGTGCTTAAAATCAATTGAAAGTCAACACATCACATAACCAGCAAGGCACAGTTAGCGTGTTCTGACCTGTGCAGTCGCATGGTAACTGCTGGTCTATGAAACATCCAAATTCTCCCAGGTGCCATAGTGATAGGCAGGAAGAGTTTAAATAGTGAAAATGTTTTTTTTTTTTTTTAAATGGCTTTCAAAAGATGATGGGTTCAGTTTCTTCAGAAGGTCTAAATCTGTAATTCTGTTATCTAATTTGCACACTGGAAATTTCCAAAAACTAAATTCTCATGTTGAAGTCTTCTTTCCATATTGGAAAAAAAAAAAAAAAAAAAAGAAAAAAAAAAGAAAAGAGAAGAAAAAGAAAAAAAAAGAAAAAGAAGAAGTTACTTTAAAAAAATCCTGTCTTGCGTTTGTGTCTAATCTCTTGTTTGGTCCACGATTCTACAAGGCGTAAGCACAACAAATAGCAAATGTGCTAGAGCATCTCAAAAAGAGAAAAAGAAGAACTACATGAAAAGGGCCTGTCCAACTGTTTTCATGTTGACAGAAATGCTTCATTCATTTTAACTCTCTTGTGAAGATGAGGGGGTGGGGGGTGATTCTTTAATGGATCCCACCTAAATCCGTGAGGCCAGGTTCTGTGTCATTCTCCAGATCTGGAAGAAGAGATAACACATGAAAACAAACAACTGCATGAGTTCAGAGGAGCCTGTTTCCTGGCCCCTGGGTGAGAAGCCATCTCCCTGACCCGTGCAGGGAGAGACAGTTTGTTTGTTGGACACTGGTATTTTAAAAGGTCCTTCCTGAATAGTCAGAAAAATGAACTGTAATTTCCTGAGAGATGCAGCCCTAAAGCCGGTCCAAAGATCAATGAACATGAGCCCAACCCCAAGGGAAGAATTCTCAAAGGCCTCCCAACCCATCCTTAGGAGATTTGTAGAAGTTGACTCTAAGTGACCCACCAAGTAAGGAACGTGCTCACCTCTTGCCAGTCAACTGAAGCCCTCTAAACCTTCTTCATGGCACCGAGAGAATATATATGTGAAGACAGGAAAATGCAGTGAACCAGAAATGGCCTAGTTTTCCCGCTGGGCCTGTTGCTTGGTATTAAGAAGTTATCCCCCTATAGAAATAGCTACGGGTTTCATTTCCAGGCCCTTCTGTATTAGGACTTCAAAGAAAATTCTGAATATTAATCCTATTGGTGCTCTTTGAACATGGTAGGCACTTATACCTTGGATAAAAGAAGGACATTAATTCCTAAGCTCTTTTCATATAGACTTCAAAGGGTTCTTTCTTCCATATCTTTGAAATCCATGATTTCACATAGCCACGTGCATATACACAAATATAAAATAAATAAGCATACATACATATATTCAAAATGTGTGCCTACCAACTACTGAGCATGTTCTTAATGCCAAGCACCTTGTCAGGCATCTTTTTCTTACATCTTACCACTAATCCTCACAAATCTCTTGTAGGTCATTACTATTAACCTAATTTTGAGATAAAAAAAAAAGAACAACTAAATTTAAGAAAAATGAAATGATGTGCTCAAATTTGCAGAGATTATAACCATCAACTCTTGAACCTAGAATTATATGAGTTCCAAAACCCAGAGTCATTCTATCACACGCATCTCCTATTAACTTAAGTTAGTGTGGGTGTGTGTGGAACTATTAAGAAAACTTCAGTTCTTTAAGGATTATATGAAATGTAAATAGAAAAAAGACTTACAAGTACCAAAACTTAAAAGCCTCATGTATGTTCCTCAACTGGAAATGACGGGAGATTGGCACAACTCTGGAAGCCAAACTTCTTTCCGTGCTCAGGGAGAACATTCCTGTTTATTGAGCACCTACAGCAGTAAGAGGAGTTTAGGGTGTGTGGCAAAGGGCTGAGTGGGTGCATTTTAAACAGGACATCTGAGCTGAGACCTTCAGGCAGGAGGGAACTGGGCACAAGGATACCAGGGGAAACAGTTCAATGAAGCTCTGTTCAGGCACACATCACCATACTCAAAAGACACACATGTGCATACGTTCCATGCACAAACACAAATGCCCAGTCTCCTGCAACTGTAGTAATCATGGCTTACTCCCTTCCCTTAAGCAAACTTCAGATATATGTAGGACCTGAGCAAGACCCTTGCACCCATCAGCAGTCACTCAGTCTTGACCGACATTTCTAATCTCCTCCTAGAGCGTCACTTTCTTTTACAGACTTATAACTCTCCTTAGGGTCAAGTCTCTGCTTCTTGACATACACGCGGGTGTGTCTGTGGAATTTCTATTATTTCTTTCTGTCCCTATGGGTCAGATGTTGTTACAACTGTTCTCTCCTTTCCTGGGTTTACTCTTATTCTACATTAGAAACCAACTTCATCCCATTTTAAGGGCTCTAGAGTATTAAGAGACCCTTTCTAATCAAGACAATTGTTTAATGTTTATTTATTTTGAGAGAGAGAGAAAGAGAGAGGGCAGAGAGAGGGAGAGAGAGAATCCCAAGCAGGCTCCATGCTAAGTGCACAGCCCGATGTGGGACTCCATCTCATGACAGTGAGATCGTGACCTGAGCCCAAATCAAGAGTTGGCGCCCTTAATCAAGACAAATTTATATTTTAAAGTGTATTCTTATTTTCTGGAAATTCAGTGGAAGGAAGCCATGCTAATGGGTATCAAACAGTGGGGCTGATGTTTCAGGGAGGGCTTACAGCTCTGTGTGTCTCTTCCCACCAGTCCAAGCTTCACGTTTTCTGCCATAGGAAGAGGCTCATCTTGGTTATGTCAGGACAGAGTTTAGGCTGTTTCACATGGCTGCTAGATTATCTGGATCTATCAACTGCGATATGAATTTTCTTGACAAAGTAGATTGAGTTGCTTAGGTCTAGAGCCAATTCATTAAAATATTCAGAAGACCACAATTTGAGTGGGCTGAAAACCTCATTACTGTTGAAAATACAAATTTTAGCTAATCGTTTTAGGTAAAGAATAAGTATGGTCAACTACTATCAGTTAAAACTTTAATCACTTGTTTGCTTCATATAATGTAAATAATATTTAAATATTATAAGCTTTGTATTAATGAATATTGTTTTTAGATACATTTGAAACAAATTATTAAGAGATACGTGTGATCTGAGTATTCTAAATAGCAGAGAAATGATGGGATCCCAAGGACATAAGGTGAATAGAAATTTTTAAAATATAATTTTTAGAAATCAGATACTGAGTACCTGTAATGCTAGAGCCAGGTCTGTAATAATCTCAACTCAAGAGGGGGAAAAAAGGTAACCAAGAGACATGTAAATAATGCTAAATAGGGGTGCCCAGGTGGCTCAGTCAATTAAGAGTCTGACTTCAGCTCAGGTCATGATCTTGTGATTCATAAGCTCAAGCCCAGCATTGGGCTCAGTGCTGAAGGTGTGGGGCCTGCTTGGGATTCTCTCTCTCCCTCTCTGTCCTCCCTGACTTGTGTGCATGCACATATGCAAGCTCTCTCTCTCTCTCAAAAAAAAAAAATCATAATGCTAAATGACCAAAAGAAATAGTTAAAGTTTGGCAATGGTATAAAGAGTCCAAAATCTATAAAACATTATTAACTGGTTTCCAGATAGACTATAAATATTCAACAATATCCCTTCAATATTTCCAATCCCCAGAAAGTACAGGACATATTTAAAAATCTCCTGGAACCCACTGATTTTGGCTCAACATGTCTCAATCTTATCAAATCAACAGGGTTCCAATTCTATTTCTTAAAAAAATCATATGAAAGATTTGGTAAACCTTATATTAACTTACTCTCCGTGCAGCCAGGTGATGAGGTACAGAAACAGAGTCTGAATATCATAAGGAAGAGGCAGCTGTTAGCTTCATGGAATTTCAAAAGCAACACAGAGTAGAGCCCACAGGCATCAGAGAAAAACTTAGAAGTTTTAAGAAAAGTCTAAAAAAATCTTTAGTTAACCATTTGAAAGCTATGCCCGAAGAAATGAAAAGTTAATCTTGGTATTTTATGTAGACATCTAATCAAATCATCTTTTTCTCCTTTCTCCAGATGTTAACCTAAATTTTCCTAATGAATCATAGTGTCACCCAGTGGCGACTATATAGCATATTGGGGAAAAAATGGTACCCGTATCAGATATGAATTGAGATGTAGTACATACAGGAGATGAAGACATATTTTGTGTATTTTCTTTCCACTGATTTGAAAATATTATGCAAAATATTAATGTGATTTTAAAATATTATGGATTGACTACAAAGAAAGCCCTGAGCTCATGGAACAGGCAATGCAGCATATTCTCCACGTCTGGATCCCCCGCTGCCCTCGGCATGGCATCCTACATGAACAGGTGCAGAAGTCATGTGGTCAGTTTGTGACTGAGAGTAATGCCAATACTTCTTTGCACTTCTTTGCCCATTTATTCTGAGTTGCTACACTTTTATCACCAAAGGAGAAAGTGTGTGCCAGTTTTCTTTCCTGTTACAGGAGGAAGGGAGGGTGAAGGTCACTATTTGCTGTGTGTCCCACAATTTGTAACCCGACTGCTACCAGAGTGGGAGAAAAGTGGGGATGTGGCCATTGGGATGTAAAAGGCAGAACAAAGGAGGAGCCGCCTCCTTCCTTCTCTAGAGTCATTTCCTTTCTTTTCTATTTTCTCTTCCATCATCACAGAATATATTGATTAACATTAAGAAATAAGAAAGCCATCTTTTTCCTATCACGTGTTTTCTTTAAAAAAATCTCATAAAAGATTATTGTTTTCTTCCTGTTGCATCTATTTTAATGACCCATCTCAGGCAGGGTGAAATCAACTACTTATGTAGACAAATATTTAATTTGACACTTAAAAAAATCAATTTGTAATTTACTTTGTTATTTCAATTTAGTGGAGTGAGTCATTCATTTCTTGACTGCTCTATGTGTTTAAAACAATAAGATGAATGCATATTAAATTTATATAGCATTCTATGTAAGCATAATGCCTCTTTATTCCTCACATCCATAAGAGTCGGGGTTTAGCTCAAGAAATATTTATTAAGCAATAAAACTGCTATATATTTAGGAGACAAAACTGAATCTCATTTGTAAGTTAAGCATTCATGTACACCTGTCACTCAGTAAATCAAAAGCAATTAAGAGGAACCATTTAGTTGTCTACTAACCTAGATATATAAAGATTTGTTTAATCCTCAGTTCTTGTCTATGCTAATTGGCAAGAACAATTTGATGGTGATTTTGCAGGCCGAAGGGGATGCGGTTTCTGATCACCTAAGCATTCACCTAAATTACATTTCAAGTGCTGATGGGAACCTGCTCCATAACTTCCCCAAGCAACGTACAGGACTGTGGTCCTTCCCCTGCATGTGCATCTTCAGATTTTCAGAGTTCAAATGCTTCCCACTGCAGACTTTCCACAGAAAATGAATTCCCATAGGACAATGCACTTCAAACACACTTAGACTGGAAGAAGGTCAGATATGTCCTCAGCTTCTGGGAAATGGACAGATGACACCAACATGAAGACACCACCAATGGGTGCTTTCATTCCATTCTCCCAAACTGATATTGGTCTGGGGCACCTGGGTGGCTCAGTTGGTTGAGCATCTGACTTCAGCTCAGGTCATGATCTGGCGATTCATGAGTTTGAGCCCCATGTTGAGCTCTGTGTTGACAGCTCAGAGCCTGGAGCCTGATTCTGATTCTGTGTGTGTCTTTCTCTCTGCCCCTCCCCTACTTGCACTCCCTCTCTCTCTCTCTCTCTCTCTCTCTCTCTCTCTAAGAGAAATAAACATTAAAAATTTTTAAAAATTCAAAATGATGTTTGTCCAAATCCTCAGTGACTATAAAGTCTGAAAAGGTGACTACTCCTGAGAATACTGAAACCAGGCTGAGGATAGCTTGGGAGAGACTTGTGTTGCTACCTCCTTGCTTTCTTCTACTTTATATAGTGATGACTAAGAAATAGATCATATCATCTTAAAAATCAATCCCCCTGAATGATGATTTACTTTTCAACAAATCGGATGTCTCGGGATTCTTTTCAAAGTGTTCAGCAGTTAACATCACACCGCTCTCTAAAGTCACAGTAAGAGGCACCACGATACAAGGGTGGTTCTCATTTCATCAAAACCACAAAAAATTAGGAAACGCAAAAGGCCACTCAGCTATTCATAGGACACAGTCATTAGAAGTCAACCCCATGAACACAAGACTACTGCATCACCCAAGCACACACTGAGCAAGGCAAGACAGATGAGCAATTAAAAAAAAAATGCTTACTGTATGTTTCTTCATGCATGCTGCTTTGTGTGCGCTATTCCTTTCCCAATGTGCAGACATCTACGCCATTTTAACTGACTACACCCACAAAGAGAATAGGAGGGTGTTTATCACTGCACTTTTAGCCCATCATTGAGATGAACGAGCAGACATTATTGACCATTGACTATGGGCTAAAACTCTAAGTTCAGAAAAAAGAAAGAGCAGGGGAGAGAAAGAGGCAAGAAGAACTAAGAGCTGTAGCAATTTGCTATATGGACAGAGAAAAGCAATGCAGTGTGGGATCTTAGAGGAAGGGGATTAATCTAAGACATTCCCAAGCTAGGCCCCATAACCAGTGTTCTCAACAGGGGCCATTTTGCCCCCCTCCCCTGTTGGATATTTGGCAATGTTGTAGACATTTCTTTTTAAGTTTATTTATTAATTTTGAGAGAGAGAAAGAGAGAGAGAGAGAGAGAGAGAGAGAGAGAGAGCGCACATGACCAGGGGAGGGGCATGAGAGAGGAAAAGAGAGAAAAGCCAAGTAGGCTCCGTACTGTGTGGAGCCTGATGTGGGGCTTGAACTCACCAACCATGAGACCATGCTGAACTGAGATCAAGAGTCAGATGCTTAACTGACTGAGCCACTCAGGTGCCCCTAAACATTTTTAATAGTCATGACTGGAAGTGCTACTGGCATTCAGTGGGTGGGGCCCATGGATGCCCAACGGACCCCACAACAAAGAGCTATTCAATTCAAACTGTCGCACTGCTGTGAAGAAACTCTGAACCAGTGACATGACGCTGAACAAGTTATTGACCTTTTGGAAGCCCAGGTCTCCTTATCTGCATAATGCTGATAATAATACAACAGAACCTTCCTTGAAAGGTGGGTAAGGATATTGTAAGACATAATCCAAGCAAAGCACTTCCTCCAGCTACTGGAATGCTGATTGCCTCATAAGTATTTCTTTAAATAAGTTTTATTGGTAACAGTGCCTCTGTTTTTCACTTAACACAAGAAGATGGGAAAGGAAAATATAAGAGGCCACGAGAATAATCACTCATTTTAAGTTGTAATAGTATAAAAAATAAAATTCAGTACTCACATAGTCAAGTTTGGTTCATTCCAGAATATTTCAATCTAACCGCAACACCAAAAATAAAAAAGGAAGCTCAAATAAAAGCAGCATCCCAGAACACTTCCTCATCATTCACCAAGCAAGGGTTCCAGAACTCTTACTATAAGGCTGTTGAAGACAAGACAGCCTTGTGGGTAGTGTTTAATGAGGGAAATTTTAGACTAAAAGGAGAATATGAAAACTTATTATCATTGTAATATCATCTTTGGAACATGAGCTCTCATTCCAAGGATGAGTTTTTATTTCAAGTCTTAAAGCGTTGTAATTTTTGTTCTTTCGAACTGTCAAGGGTGACCACATCTGAAGAGATAGTTTTCATTTGCCTGTTGAACCTGTGGTAGGGTCTGAGCAACAGCAAACTGTTCACTTAAAAAGGAAAAAAAAAATTCCACAGTCAAGTCCTTCCATTTGTTGAAACAGTTAGAAATTGAAGAGCAAGTTCCAGTTAAAAGAGCCTGAGAATCGAATATGTTTTTCTGCTTTAGATGGTGAAGGGGGCCAGAAACCACAAGATTGCACATCAAATGAGCAAAGAAAACAAATCAGGGAAGTCTTGGACAGCAGGAGTAGCTCTTTCACAAGAATTCTTTGGAAATGGTGTCTGTTGTCAGTATCAATTAGAGTGACCGAGATGAGCTCTGCTTTTTTTTTTTTTTCCATTCCTTAGCCATCTACAAAATGGATTACCAAGCAGTTTTTAAAATCTACTTCTGCCCATATTCTGAAATGCTGGAAGAATATAAATGGTTTTTTTTTAATATCATTTTGAAAACAGTGTAAAAGTGAGTTTTCTCACTTGATGGTAAAGCTGGAAATTATAACACCTTACCTAAGACATAACCAAAGGCCAAATATCAAGTCAGATATTAGTAATATAAAATAGTGAGATTCCCTGATAGCTAAACTGGATAATACTAATTTATAAAGGGAAGGCAACTCCAAAAATTACCAAAAAAAATCTCTACTATTTTTAACATTTACAAGCTATGTGGGAATTACTTTGATTCACCTAAATTCCATGAGAACCAGCTTACCTTCCTGTGTTGACATTTTGGATGTGAACTTCTTCCTTCTGACTTTGAGAAATATCATGGCCCCATTATACAAATGACAAGATCATTCCTCAATTGATTCTGTGTCTACTATGCCCAGGAGAATTTGCCTGGCTGGCGTTTTAACGTCAATTGCTTAAAAAAATTAAACCAGGATCCCTTTTTATATTTCACTTTTTATGTTGAAAAAACATAACAAAACACCATCTTTTCAACTCCTAAACTGTGGAAGAATTGACACCTCAGTAGAGGGGGAATTTATCAGGACTATGAAACACCAGTCTGAGGCATTGTTTCTTTTCTTTTCTTTTTTAATTTCATTTTATTGTGGTAAGAACAATGAATGAGATCTACTCTCCTAACAAAATGTTAAGTATACAATACTGTACTATAACTATAGGCACAATGTTACACAGCAGATCTCTAGAACTTATTCACCTTGCAGTAAGGAAACTTTATGCCCATTAAACGAGCATGATTTCTTACACCAGCATTGTCAATGAAGTCAGTGAAGTTGCTAGAAGCTCAAGTCACACAGCCCCCTGTGATTGAAGCCTGGCTCCAATGGCTGTGTGACTTGTCAGCAAGTTACTTAACCTCTCTGTGCCTCATTTACCTCTTCTATAAAAAGAATTACATACGTCATATATTTTGTATGTTTTTGCATGTATATGTGTGTATATATGTGTGTATATATGTATTTTATATATGCATGTGTGCTTACATATATATATGGCAAATAGAACCAATGCCAAGGAGATAAATGATATAAAAGTATTTGCTATCATTATTGCTGACTAACAGCAAAGCTGAAGCAATGGCACTCTTGAAGAACATTAAAAAAGGAAAATGTGGAGTGCCTGGATGGCTCAGTTGGTTAAGCATCCAACTCTTGATTTCAGTTCTGGTCATGATCTCAAGGTCGTAAGATCAAGCCTCAGGTCCAGCTCCATGGAGCCTGCTTGAATAAAGATACAAGAGGGCTGAGATTCTTACAACTTGAGATTCTCTAACTTTCTCTCTCTCTCTTTCTCTCTCTCTGCCTAAAAGAAATAAAAATAGAAAAAAGAAAGGAAAATGTATATACAATTCTATTTGTCAATTATTCTTCAATAAGCTAGGAGACAAAAAGAAAAGAAAATGCAACACCTCATCTTTGTTTCCCAGCTCTTCACCTAAACCCTGTCACAGAGTCCAAGGCCAGATGGCATTGTCCAATCTCTTACGATTTAGATACATATAATATGAAGAAAATAAAATTCACCCATCCTTAATCTCCACAAACTTTATTCTGCAGAATCTAGAATTCTAAATAACACATTAAGTAAAATAATACCTAATAAAATACCCAACACATATACGTATACTCTCCTGTATAACACACACACACACACGGATTCTTTATACTGAGATTACTATTTTTGGTTACTTTACTCTTTGACTTCAGGTTTATTTATTTGCAAATAAATTCTGCCTTATATTTGTGACCAGAAATAAGTTTTGTGGTTTTTAAAATAAGGATAAGTTTAGTACTTTTCTTATAACTGAACATTACCGAGCCCCCTTTGAGTGGGGAAGGCAGTATTAACCAACAATGTAAAATACTGTCCAGAAAAATGATAGTCTGGGATGAACCAAATCTGAAAAAGACTAGTTATGGGGAATAAAACATTTGAGCAAGCAATCTTGCTCTTTCAACCCAGAGGGGAGATACTCAACTCAAACCTGCAGAGGGATTGCTTTGAAAGGCTTAGGGACTGGAGACACTTATTGAGTGCTGATGACAGATGACGCCACAAGCATTATATCTCCCTTAATCTCACCTCCACCTTGCAGATAGCTGCAAGATTAGACCACCATCTTCCAAATAAAGAAACCAGGGTTCAAGGTCACACGGCCAGTCAGCAGCTGTGGTAGAAGGCCAACCACATTTCCTGGTTCTAAGTTAAATATTCTTTCACCATGCCACAGAAGCCCTCCCCTGTCTCTTGCCTTTCCTCAGCCCTCTTGTATTTTTATTCATTGCCTCTCCCAGGCACCCCCTGCCAGCCCCCCCTTGCATGCTTTTTGGATGATGCCCCGTTTGCAATGAAAAGTAAGTGGGGGTACAAAAGCCTCATATAGCTCCCACACAGAAGGCCTGACGAAGGTAGGGCCAGCGATGCCCGAACACGCCAGTATTGTCACAGACACGCAGCTGCAGACATGCACACCACCTCTGCAGGGCTCTTAAAGCAGCTCTCAGTGCCACTCAGCACCCTGTGTCAGCGGGCACCTGCGGTCAGCCACCGCACAGGAAGTCATGCTCTGCGGAGGCCTGCCATGTGAGTGGAGAAGTGGCCACAGGAGCCCAGAGGAGGACGTCTGTCCTCTGTGGCTCTGGAGGGCATATTGTCATGTCCTGAAAGACAGGAAGGGAAGAAAGAGCTGCAGAAGTGGCTAAGGAAGAACCTCCAAGCCTGACTGAGTCCAGTCACCCAACCTAGGCCCTCCGTGTCTACTCCTGCACACGAATACAGAACGAACGCACGATTCACAAGGCCTTTCGTGGCTTTAATTGGCCTCCACATTTTTCTCTTTAAAAGCTTCAGCACTTTCTTTTTTTTTTTTTCCATGTAACGTCTTCTGCTAACTATTTAAACAAGGATAGAAGTGCAGTGCTCCCAGTCAATACTGTACAGCCTGGTACGTGCACATCCCATTCATAAAAGACATTTCCTAGTCCTGTGCAAATACTAATCAGCTCTTCCGTTTGGCGAGGCAAGTAGCTACGGAGCCCTAGTTCACTGTTGCTTAAATAGAGATTAAGACGAGAGCAGTTGAGTTGTGGAGCCTTCCCTAGACTGAAAGCTCCCAGGTTCCGGAGAATGGGGGAGCCCATATTCTCTGAGGGATAAATAAATAAATCCTATCACAGGGATAAAGACAGTCCAGTGCATCGCAGGAGCCAATCAATAACAAAACACCTTGGCCAATCACCGCCTATTCTTAAAACATCCTTCTAGCCATTGTCAGATTCTGATTAGCTTAAGAAAGGCCCCCTCCTCCTTTTTCTCCTTGATCTTCAGGAGGTTCCTGCATTCACTCTCTCCAGAGCACTGCAATCAGCATGCAGTGCTCCCGCCTGGTAAAGGAAGTTAGATTTTCATCTTTGCACAAAGCCTGGAAGCAATACCCTTTAAGTGGACCGGCAGTCTGATCTTGACTTCATCCCGTAGGCGCTCTGGAGTGTGCTCGCAGCTTCTCCCTATGGCATCCACTGCCTTATTCTGGGTATATCTGGAGCTAGCTACTCAATTGCAAGTTTTCTGCTCCCAAAATTCATTGCTTTAACTCACATTTGACTTCTGCTCATGGTAAAGAGTGCCCATCAGTCACTCAATGGATTGATTCCTTGAAGCTACTATTTGGGAAATCTGCCCATTCCACTTTAGCCAACGGCGAGATTTTGAATGGGTCAAAAGTGTTTCCTTAATTTCTGATTTAACAAAACGGGTGCACTTTATATATTTTTTTTTCTCATTACCTCTACTACTTTAAGTATTATAGCACAGTACAAAAATCGTATAAATTAAAATTAATTTATCTTACAGAAACAAATTTTCCGGAAGTATTTATTTTTGGAAATGTTAGGAGAGGCAATCTCACTGTCAGGATTGGATCCCCCTACCTCCCTCCCATAATTTTTAGCATCTTACAGAGATTATTTCTCAATGAGTTTCTGCATACAAGTCTTAGAGCCCTAACCCTTCACAAGGACAATCTCACTCCTCACACAGGAATTTTCTCTAGGTTCTTTCCTCTCAGATGGCTTTCTAATTTTTGATAAGTGCAGGGGGCGGGGGTGGGCAGGAAGCTTAGCTTTAACCCACAACGTTGTTCGGTGAAACAATGAGCAATTTTTATTCTGAAAAAAATTATACAGAATATAGGAATACAGTAGAAATATACAACAAAAATTAACGTACGTCTAACATATACGGAACCCTATGAAATGATGTCCTTTTCCACAGTCACTACTTAACATCTCTCAACATTAGGTGCTTTCATCCTGAGTTGGTAATAAAAACGGCTAGATATACTGAGCACTTTCTTACAGGACAAATCCATGCACGAGTATCTCCTGTAATCCACACAACGACTGCATATGATCGAACTATTATCCCCTTTATACACATCATGGTAAGTAGCTATGTTGTATCTATTGGGTGCCTAACTATGTGCCAGACATCTTATTCCAGATGTCTTCATTTAATCCGTACAGTAGCCTTATGAAGTCAGTTCTCAAGTTACTCCGATTATACCAATGAAGAAACTGAGCCCACAGCGGGTAAGTAACTTACCGAAGAGGAACACCAATAAATGTCAGAACCGCGACCCAGACTGGCCTGATTCTACACTTCATAGCCACTTGGCTCTACTGTCTCAAAAAAAAAAAAAACAACAACAAAAAACCCTAAGTACAAATGAAAATCAATGAGTGGGGCTGAAAATGATCTCCCAGAGTAACTGGACAAATAATTTCTACTTCTTTCTTAGTTTCCCCATCTCAAGCTTTCTATCACTTTCATAGAGGCTCCTGAATTCAAACAAACCATGATTACCAACCTGCTCCCCCTCCCTCCACACACACATCATGTAATTGTAAGAATAGATTACATCAAACTAATGCTCATCTGGCTGCTGAACAGAATCATATCAAAACTCCATTCATTTTGCCTTACCACCAGCCTGCATATATAATAGGACCGGAACATATCTTGCGCCTGGTATATCATACAGGGTATGGGGTGACAGCTGTTAGTAAGTAAATATCTTCCACTGTTAGAGGTACTGCTCACTATAAATATCCTCTCATTTAAACTTCCTAAGAACGTTCCAGAAAGACTTCTTATGTACAGCTTTTAGAGACATGAAAACAGAGACTCAGAAAAAAATTAATAGTCAAGTAAATATTTAAAATTAGCTCTTCCTCCAAAGCCTTTAATTTTTCCACTGACAAACTGCACTGATGATGCTCTCCATTTGCGAACCTCCAACAAAAGAACAGCCAGGGTAAAGTAGGAATACCACAAAAAGAGAACCGTGCCCCTCACTGTAGGGAAACGCATAAATTAATGCCAGATTGCATCCACGTTTGCAGGTACAGCTGTCATCCACAGCCCGGGCTTCATCCCTTCAAAGGCTATGACCCAAGCTGAAATGCGATGACAGAATCATTGTTGTCACACGTCCTAATTGTGGATAGAATAATATTCAGAAATAACACTGCAAAATAACCCCAAATATTAGATCTCTTTTTCATTCTGGTGAAATATGGCAAAGCAACTTTGGGCACTATCTTCATAGCCCTAATAAATACACACACTTTTTTCCTGAATAAAAATAAATAACTTTATTATTAAAATCTATTTCTATAAATTTAAAAATAATTGACACCATATAGCAAACTTTATGACTATTGCACAGGGAGAATTTAACCTCTTATTCCAGACGAAAATGGAAATCGTCCAGTGCTAACGTGCTGCACTCATCACTACAGACGTCCATGAGGACTGGGGCTTTGAACCAAAGGAAGGGAACAACCATCAATTTGTTCCGAGAAGTGGAGATGTGGTAGAATTTTCTAAACTGTTTAAATTAGGGCTGAATGGTACAGTCAAACTATTGTTTTCCTTTCTTTGACCACTAAATATAGAGGCCAGTCTTCTCTGGGGTAGGTGGCATCCTGTAATGAGCCACGTGAAGCCTCGGGCTTGTCATTCAGAGCACTGCTTGCTCTGTTCTAGAATCCTGGAATACTCCATGACTGCCACAGCAGCCTCCGGACCCTCTCCAAACAAATGGGAAGCTCATTTGCATAAACCTCATTTCCATTTTATTCATCCTCTGCCCAAATCTAGATCAGGATATTTAATATCATCGCGCCGTGGGAGGTCACAGGAATTTAAAGGGCATCGTGGCCAACGATTAGAAAGCATACATTCCAGAGTCGAGTGTCTATCTGAAATCCAAAGCTGAAACAAGAGAAAGCCTGATGCCAGACACAGAGTAAGAAAAAAGGACCAACTAAAACATCAACAGGGAAGAAACTAGAACCATCTCTGTGTTCTCTCTCTACAGATGAGCTAGAAAGCCACCGCTGAGGAAGTAGCTATGAGGCACACCAACCACTTCACTTGCATTTCCATATTTAGTCTTTTTCTACTCCCTGATACCTAAGTAAAGACCCAGAGGAAAAGAAAGTGAAAAGGCAGGTGGTGTTTTCAATGTTAAACATCCTCTAAACAGCAGAAGATTGGAACACAGTAGTCCCTGGCTTGTGACTCCATTCCCTTCCCCCAGGGGATCTCCCTTCCGCTGACCTGTTGTTTTCTGACATTGTTCTTCATACAACAGGAATGTGTCCTACGACGTGTAAACCAAAACCTCAGCAATTTACTCAGCGTTTGCGTGTTTTCTTCTCCTTGACCACTAAAAAGACCGAGACAAACGGTTACCTTCAACTCAACTCTCCTGAGGTTTATGAGCCAGATTTTGAGGTCTGTGTGTCAAGGTTATTTTCCAAGAATGAGTCGGCTCGATGTCACGTTAAACGTATGCGCACACACCACACGCGCACAAGGGCGCGTACGTGAACCCAAATTTCTTCAGCACGCGTGATCGCATTAGGAGGAGAAAACAAAATGACTTCTGGAAACTCTGCAGAAATCCTGCAACACCAACAGCACCTTCTCTGGCTCATTAATTCTGGCCTAAATTTGCTACTGTCAGGCAAATCAGGCACGCTGACCGGCAGACACCCACCTGCTATTAAGCTGAATGTGCCTGGCATCTTGACATTCTATTGACTCCATTCCAAGGCTTATGTAAAAAAGGCAGCTCAGAGTCCAAAAGGAATTTTAGCCACAAATACTTTGGGAGAAATCCAACAAACAACTAAAAACAGAAAGACAAGATGCACATCTGAGTGACACAATTGAGACAACCAAAGCAGACTACTGAGTGTTCAAGGACAAATCTACAAATGACCCAAGCACCCCCTTTTGAGAACTACTCATGTTAAGAAATTCCAATAGCCTAGGCATCGAATGACCACCCCCTCTCATCTGGATTATTGGCATATATCCTCCCAAGAGTATTCGTTATTATTCCAAAGGTGTTGCTTTTAAGGAGACCCTGTCAGTTCTTGCCCTCTAGATCTCTATACAGATTCAGTAAAAACTCGTTGCACTGTAAACATGGTCCTGATAATGACAAGGGATTCAGGTTCTTAAGTAGTTATGACAAACCAGAAACTATCCAAAGGGCTTTAAAAGACTGTGTCCTTTAATCTTCCAAACAGCCCTATGAGCCAAGAGTTTGATTTCCATTTTACAGATATGGAATATTGAGGTTCTGAGAGGTAAAGTAGTTTTCTCCAGGTAGCTGGAAAATGAGATACTAGGAAAGAGAGAGCATCAGAACGCAGTTATACATTTCCTGAAACGTCCCAACCCTTAGCCACCACATTGGGGGTAGGGACCCCCAATAATTCAAGCATAAATAAAATGAGTATACACCCAATTTCCTAATCCTGGCACTGATGGCTTTGGTGCCAGCTGCTTGTCACCATCAACTATGCATAAACAGGATGGCCCTGGGGGTGTTCTTTAAAACCAGACCAACTCTCTCTTACTTTCGTCCAGAGAAGGCAAACATTTCAAAATCAAAATCATATATACATTAGAAAAGAGAGAGGGAAGGAGAAACCTGTAAGCCCACCAGGCAGCATGAATTTCAGCTGGCTCCCACTCCTCCCCTCTGGCTTCTCACTCCCACCAACCACTGCACTTCAAAGAAGGCTCTGAGAGGAAGGGGGGCATCAGACCCATTGGGGCCATCTGGAAGAAGGCTCTTCTGCTAAGGGGAGACTAGAATATGAGTGGAGATTCACTGCAGATGCCAGTCAACTCAAATAAAGAATTCAAAATGCTTTCCAAAAGCTGATTCCTATCAGAGCTGCTGGGAGGACCAGAAGATGGAAGGTTTTTCAACCAGAAGCAATGTGTTTCTGCTGCACAGATATTTCCCAGGTTTATAAGATGGTTCCAGGTTTTGAAGTGCCCGTGTGGGTTGAAGGAGCATAGACAGCCATCTATATTTCAGTTAGACTCAGCTTACCCCTTTTACCACCTGACAGGGGTGTTTCACCCTCCAACAGAGCTATCTGTGACTTTGTATGAGCCTACAATTGGAAGGAATACTCTTCTTATAAAAGTGCTCCTACATTGAGCTACATAAAGCCAATACATGAAATAACCAAAAACCAAGGTTTGTTAGCATTCCCCAACCCTCAACTTCCCTACTCTGTTGTGGCCTCTATTTTCTTGGCCAGCGTCAGCCCTAGGTAGGAGGCCAATGTATCCTTCCCACCACTTGGCCTCTTATTTGCAAGGTGACTTCTTAGAGACAGCCACTTGGCCATGGATTCTTGGTTTATCATCCATCAGTTAGCATTGCTACTGCTGCCATTATTATTCAAAATGGTTATATAAAGATGTTCTCATCTGATAATGATGTTTGCAATATGCTTTTACGCCACCTAGTCAACAAAGTGCCCCTGTGATTTTTGTGTAGGCACGAGTCAGCAAAAGTGCCATCCTGGAATGCTTAGCAGCTTTCTGAATGGTTATACGTAGAAATAGAGAAAAAAAAGGGGGGGTCTATGTATTAAAAACAACAACAGACTGGATGTCCTTTTGTGCATGGTTGACAATAAAAAGAGCAGCACCCAGGCAATATTAAAAATATCTGGCTCTTTCCTCCTCAACTCAGAGCTTGACAAACTCTGTAAAGGCAGTGATTGTTGTTTGCTGAATAAAGGCCCAAGTCTGTCCTTGACCTTCTGGCTCAAGTCCTATCGACAGTAGAGGAAGCAGAACACACATATCGAAGGCAGGGCATAGTCCTCGGAGGCTAAGAAGATGACTAACAATGAGCATAGTGCCTAGAAAGCAGAATATCCAAGGGGGTGACGGATGCAGGGAATTAATAAAAATCCATGCACCTCCTTTTAATGGTAGCAGCACTAGACTAGTTAGTAGAATTCTCCTCCTCATGATGCACTCAACTCTCCTTAATGTCAACAGGAGTTCTGTAACAGCACTGCAGGAGAAAAATGGATTCATACGTCATTTAAAATGAATCATTTCCCTTCCTATCCTCCATTTTTATACATACTGACAAAATACAAAAATAAATTTTAAAAAATCGATTCAGCTTTGTAGTTTTCTACTCCAACAGCAAACGCAAGCATCAGAATGATACGATTTGAAAGTCTTTGAATAATTATTTAAATGGGGTCACCCACAATGGAATCCCACGAGCCTCAGATTTGCCAACCCAAAATGAAAAATACAAGTGGCAATCCGTTACAAGGTGAGTCAATTTGGAGGCTCCCATCTTCTCTTCCTTGTTTATTGTGAGATTTGAATTTCCATTTTGTTTTTAACAAGGGTGGCAGAGTTTGCTGACCAATGGCCGGAGCTATAGTTAGAGGAGTAATAATATTTAAGATCATGGGCAGAACTGGCTTTTCACTTTTTCTAAACAGAAATACAAACCATGTGCTCATCATGACTTTCATGTCAAGGACTTGGGCTGGCCATCAGAATGTTTGCTCCCTTCTTAGCACAGTAGATGAATGCTCTTGGGGATCTGGAATGCCTCCAAGGTATATCTATAATGCCCTTTCTCCAATGTAATGGAATATATCTACCATCAAGCAAGTAATTGGTTTTAATATGAAGAGCTGTAAATCTGAATGAGTTTGTTAACAAAAAAAGACAACGTATTGTTAAGTTACCCCCAAAAGGTACAAGCAGTTTGTACTGCCATTGCTATAAAAATTATATGCTCAAAAATCAGAAAACACAATCTTTGCCTTTCCTCGAAAGAATGCTAGAGGCAATATGTTGATTATTTTTCAAAGGAGGGAAAGAAGGTGTTGAAAGCTCTTCCCAACATGTAAAGTTCTGAGTTTGCAAGCACCAAACACAAAATAATGATAATGTTTTAGCACTTTATAAATTTAAGTTACTCTGTCTACTCTTTGGAGACAGTAAATACTTTTAGACAAAGTACAACGTCCATGCCTCTATGCCCAAATAGAGGAAAACAGGGAAATACTTTAAAGCATCAGAAGATAACCATGGTGATGAAAATACGTAGCTCTTGTCCTGAAAGGAAAATAGGAAAACACATGTAATTAAAAAAAATAGCAGTGAATCTGAAGGAAACCCAAATAACTGCGGGTTTGGTCATGAGTTTCTGAGACTGCTTCTGATGACCTGAATTTCAAATACGACACAAATTGTGAGGAGAGAAAGATCATTTTACCTCCGATGGTCACTGGTGAACTCAATAGTAGGTTATTAATCAGAGAGAGTGCAGACAATAAATAAGCAAGGTTGTGAATAATCTCTTAAAGAGTTAACGCAATAAGTATCCTAGAATATACCCTCCCAAATGGAGTTTTACAGGCAGGAGGGAATTAAGGTTTACTG
Organism: Acinonyx jubatus; assembly: GCF_027475565.1. Taxonomy (NCBI): domain Eukaryota; kingdom Metazoa; phylum Chordata; class Mammalia; order Carnivora; family Felidae; genus Acinonyx; species Acinonyx jubatus. The sequence continues at coordinate 127,032,635 of NC_069386.1, read as the reverse complement.
AACTCCTTAAAAGCCATGTCTCTCCCAGACATTGTGCTAAGCACTTAACATATATTACTTGCTTTAATCTTCTGGATAGCCCAGCCAAGAAGGTAGTATTATCACTTCTTTACAGATCAACAATTTGACACTCGGAAGCCAAGGCACTGAATGGGGGAACTACGACTGGAAGGGGGCTGAGGTAGAACAAAGGCAGGCCCCCATTCTGTCTCCCCTCGTGCACACACTCACTGTCTGCACCTCCCGGAGGGGCTGGACATTGCTGCCTTTGGCCTCTTCATTAATGCTTTGCCCCACAGGGAGAAGGACAGTCCGAGGCATGGTTTTCAACACTTGCTGTAAGCAATGTTGGTTGGGGGACTTGGGAATCCAAACTGCTCCTCTCTCATTACTACTGTTAGCTGCCCTTTGCATGAGAGTGCCACTGGGGAGGCCGATGTGCCTGTCCCAAAGCAGAGAACTATCTCATTTCTCCAGTTCCAACCTAACTTAAAAAAAAAAAAAGTGAGTCAATTTGGAGGCATTCATCTTCTCTTCCTTGAGCTGCAGGACCCCTTAATCCATTCTAAAACAATGTTTTGAGGGGGAGACAGGGGTACTGATAGGTATTTTTTGAGTTTGAAGAAATATTTATGTAAGACCTAATCAAATTATCAACAGCCCCAGAAAATGAGAAATAGGGTTGCAGGTCACAAAGTCCCGTGTCCCACCCACCTACACTCCATTCAAAGGCATCCGGAAGTATCAGATATACACATTCAACATTTACCTGCAATATAACATCGGGCCCATTTCACACACAAGGACTTGGGGGGGATGATTTGGGTTCAGGTTTCGAGATCTCAGTGACATGGGAAAAGCTCAGGAGCAACACTTGGGAATAAACAACCTTCAGGGTGATAATCAGGTTGGGTCCGAGCAGCTGAACCATTTCCTTGGTAATCACAACCACCTAGTACAGACTCTGTGCGAGTATCTGTCATCTTCACAAGTGTGTCCGTTAAGTGCATGGAAAACCACGCCCAATAATTTATTAAATAAAAGCCAAAATGAAAATATTTGCTTACCCAATGACTACAGGCCTTTCCCGCTGAGTCAGTCTATAATAAGGGTGGGCGGTACCCAGAGATCAATTTCAACCTAAATGAATCCTAGTGGTGTTGGCAATGACCCGGTCTCCTCTCGAATGATGGCCGATGCCTTTGTTGCCTATTGTAAACAGCATGTCCTGGGTAAATTTTTTTTCCAAAAGAGACTAAAGAGATGCAACTCAATGACAGAGGAAAATATTCCATTTGGAAGAATAACTATTTGGGAAGACAACAAATTAGTCAACAGGGAACTCTTAGGTTCCTCATAAGCCTCACATCAAAATAGAGCTCCGTGATTTAGGGAGAAGGTGGTTGGTACCCACATGAGAAGCACTGGAACAAATTTCCACATAAAGTGATGGCTTAATAGGAGCCATGTGGCTAAATTCCCCTGCACTCTAAAAAAAACCCTCCAATTTATTTAAGAAATAAAAGTGAATTCAACAATGGCAAAATGCAGCATAAAGGCAAAGAAAGGAATAAAAGATAAAAAAGGCATCTTCAAATTTCTTTCTAATATAATGCTCTCAAAAGGATCAAGATACAAGTTAACAGTACCAAAGTCTCCACATAGCCTTTTTGTGTCAGGATCCTTTCTGACTTCCTAGTATTAACACTTGTGAAACACCCAAGTGTTAGGCTTCTGTCACATGAAAGGCTGCCAGGTAAAGTAAAATAAGATACAAACAGAGCATAGGACACATGCATGCAATTATATATATGCATATATTTATACATATACATTCACTGTTTATCAAAACTTTGAATTTAATTGGGCAGGCTGTATTTTTATGTATCGAATCTATTACGCTTATGATCAGTCATGAGCTAATTTTGAATGAACTATTTTTGAACCGGTGAATGGTGCAAATCATTACCGTGCTTTGTGATTTCCTAAGAAGGCCTTCGAAAATGCTGACTCCTGAGACTCCCCTACAGATTATTTCCCCTATGGGACAAACAGCACTGTGTTTACCTGCTTGTGGGAGAGTCTGGATACACACATATTTGAGAAAGACTGTTTTAACCCAGACTAATAAAAGGAAATGAGGAAGACACAATAAGTTTGATTTCTCTGATGGCTCAAATCACTCCATTAAGCCTTTAGAGGGGGGTCAGATGTCTGAAATCTTAAGTGTTAATGTGAGAATGTCCAAAGGAGATCATGTATACCCAAATACTAGTTAATGAAATATTATCATGGACCACTTCTTCACTACTCAGAGGAAGATGCTGAGGGAAAAATCACTCACTTAAAATTCGCAATCCAGAATCATGACCGAGAATAGCATCTCTGACACCTAATGCCCGAACTCACCCCATGCTGTCATTTCTAAACAATTCTTCCTTACATCCTGGCTTGAACAGCTGAAGGAGTTGGCACACCCAACAGAAGGAGCTGAGACATTTTTCTATCCTTAGCTAATGTGTAAACTCCTTAGCTACAAAGTAAGTGTCCAATCACAATATAGCATAAAGAAATCCACATTTGAATCAGGAATTATCTCAACAGATGTAAGCTGTTTCTTCATTGTATCGGTAAATGTTAACATAGCATTAAAAGTGAGTAAAGAAAAATCTAATTGCACTTTACTGAATATAAAACTCAATGACTTTTTGCTTCCAAGGATATGGGGTGTGTGTGTGTGTGTGTGCGTGCATGCATGCGTGCATGCGTGTATATTGTATCTGTGGTAGAAATGATGGAGGAGAAAGTGTTTCCTTCTCTTGCTATCAGCAGACTTTCTTCTCTGTGATATTCTAACCATTTAATATAACTCCTCCATTTACAATTTAGCCCTCCATTTAAAATCGATGAGAATTTGCCTCCCATGGACTATATCTGACAATTCTAGGTTGCTAACTATGAACTTCAAATATCCAAAGGCACGGTTCAGCCATGAGAAGCTTTTAACATAGAAAGTATGTCTAATCAGTTGTAAGAGTGGCCAAGAACTGGAGAGTTAAAACTGAAGCATGGTCTATAGTTAATAGAACTTCAGTAGAGTGGAAAGTAGCGATAAAGACTCTCTTGAGAGTTGCTCAGACCTCTTTTTAAATCCAAGTTCTACCTTGACTGTCCATGAGATCTGGGGCAGGTTATTCAAACCCTCTGAGCCCCTTAGTTACTGGCAAAATGTAAATACCAGCATGTAATTACAAAAACTACCATGAGGATGAAATAAATCAGTATGTGTGAAGTACCTACCACATGGAAGGCCACACGGCTCACTAAATGGTAAGAATGAGAAGCAAGAGAGTGTGTTTCTCTGGACCCATTGGGTCGCCATGTATTTGCTAGTACAGTAAAAGCTTTGCAAGCATAATTCATTCTGGAAACATGCTTGTAATCCAAAGCACTTGTATATCAAAGCGAATTTCCCCAAAAGAAATAACGGAAACTCAGATGATTCGTTCCACAACCCAAAAATATTCATATAAAAATAATTACAATACTGCAGTATAGTACAAAATAATAAAGAAAATACAAAATATAAAGAAAAATCAACAAATTAATCTGCATTTATCTTTGAAAGCCTTCATGGCTGGTGCGAGCGTGACAAGAGAGGAGTGTTATTGTGTAGGACGACTTTCACTATCACTAGTGGAATTATTGCTATCTATTGGCTCAATGGAATCTTTTTCTGCATGGGGGTCATTTTATACACTGGCATGGATGTTGACTACAGTACAGTATTAATAAACTTGCCAAGTACTGTATTTAATGTAATTGGCAATAAAGCAGCAGAGGAGAGGGTCTATATCTGCATGTAGCCTGACCTAGAATGAAGCTAAGCATTCCTAAGCTTACTCTTGTATGGAAAAGCAGAGGACTGTCCACAGGTACTTTGAAGTGACATAAAATACACTAGTGACAGTTGGGGGCACCTTCCCACATTCTGAAAAGTCAAACACTGCCAAACTGCCAGTGAACTGCCAAACACTGTGGCCTGAGACCGAGCATCCAAGTATGGGAGACAATCAACCACAATCGCGCAGTGAAAGAGAGAGAAAAAACATTGGCTCAGTTGTGACCATGTGATGTTCGGCATCATGTACTACTCATATTGCAAGACATTACTCATTTATCAAGTTAAAATTTATTAGAAATGTTTGCTCGACTTGCGGAATATTCCCAGAACAAGTTACTCACAATCCAAGGTTTTACTGTTCTTAGTTTTGAACTAACTCTGTACCTAGCTAAGTGGAGGACAAATGAGCAGGAAAAGAATATCAAGGCCTACTTACTGTCTGCATATAATTGTCTTATAATCAATTAGCCAATACATGCTTGATAACCCCTGCCATGAATATTGGACCTGATTAATTAATGATGATAATACAAAAAATTCTAAGACATATTGCCCTGCTCTTGATGTCTTGGTTAAGGAGATAACTGCTTGAGAAGTTAATGAAAATAACAGCAAAATAACTACAACAAAAGGACAACATAAAAGTAAAAATGGCAGTTGATGGATAGCTGATGAATTATGAGAGAAGTTGTATAACTGATAACACCTATGAGCTCCAAGGAAAAGGGAACCACCATGAGTTGAAGAAACCCCAGGAATTCATCATGAAGATAAGCCACTTGAGATTCACTCTGAAGCGATGTGGGACTTAGATAAGCAGAGAAGAGAAAACCCTAGGTTTCTGATACAAGTAAAGCTGCAAAAATGAGAAAACACAGGGCCCAGTGACGACTTCTAGAAAGAGAGTACATTACCCATGTCATCATAGCACTGAATGCTTGGCACAAAAGATGAACCATTGCTATTGCTATTTATTTTTGTATATGTGCTGCCGAAGCGAGCACATGCTATTGCTATTTATTTTTGAAAGAGACACAGTGCAAGCAGGGGAAGGGCAGGGAGAGGGAGAGAGAGAATCCCAAGCAGACCCCACACTGTCAGTGCAAAGCTCCATGCTGGGCTCGAATTCAAGAACCATTATATCATGACCTGAGCCAAAAATAAGGTCAGATGCTTAATCGACTGGGCCACCCAGGCACCCTATGACCAAGGCTATTTAGGCCCATGGTTCTCAAGATTTTATTGTTTGGCTCACTACCATACCACCGTCAGATAATAACAGAGATCATTTTCAAGATGCCACCCAAAAATGTCTGGCGTTGCTTAGACAAGATTGATTGTAGAATATATATAATCTTAGTAAGTTGGCACTAATGCCTCCCTCCCCAACACACACACACACACACACACAAACACACACACACATTTCCGTTTCACTGACTATAAAACAATGGTGTCTCTTGACAAATGGTTTATACCATGAGAAACAGGGGCCATTAACAGCTTTGGCAAGCCCAATCAAGACACATTTGATAAAGAAAGAAGGTGCTAACTGTATTCTTCAGACGTGAAATGCAGAGTCACAGAAGGAGAGTCCCACTATGGTTCTGTCTCAGTGGACTTGCCTCAGCCCACCTTGCTACTCCACTATCTTATTACTCATGTCCCATTCCACCATGGTAAGAGAGTTACTGAAGTACCAGACAAATAATGGTTATCTTTGATTCCCTTCTTTGGCATCAATCTTTAGACAGGCTTTGGACATGTCAGTGGAAGGGAAGAGCTCAGAATTTAGACAAACTATTTTCCTTTGTTATACCCACATTAACCAGCCCACCCATTGGATTATACTCTTAAACTGCCAGTTAGGCACCATTAAATGAAAATGTCACAATATGCACTCTCTGCTCACCTAATAATGTAATATTCTCCCTATCCCATAACATTCTTTATGTTTCTAGTTTGCTAATGTTTCTGAAACTAATACACAAGAATGTGATGATTTCCATTTAAAGAGATTTTAGAGTATTAAAAAATATTACAGCAGATCCAAATATAAAAACATTATGGCCAACCCTAAGCCAACACCATGGTAGACTCTTAAAATGATGTACTCTTTTGGAGAAAAACATTAGCAAATAGCGTCCCATACTGAAATAAAGTATATTATTTTAAACCACTCAAGCTTGAGCAAAACAGATGAAGAAAATCTCTGGGTTCCAAATCCTTAGGAATGTCACCAGGCCCCATTACTGCCTCACAACCACACAAAGACAATACCACCGAGAAACCTAAATGGACACTTTCTCTAGAGACAGGTCTCACACACTTGAGGAAACAATGCTTTAAAATCTAAACTCTTAATTCAGTATAGAGTGTACTGAAGAAAAAAAAAGTAAAATGGGATATATTAAGTTACCAAAGTTGTTCTCAAAGAAATAATGAGAATTTAAGGGAAAACACAAACAGAAAGAATTCATTAAAACCATACACTCCACTCTTTGGTCCTTCATTAAGTGTACAAGTTAAAGCCCATCTATGCAGTGTTTTAAAAAATAATTGACCTCTAAATGTGAATTCATTTAGCTGCTTCCGATACTGTGGTCAGGTTGAGGTAAGAAAGTACAACTATGAATCCTAATGCCTAAAACAAAAAAAAGGAGTTGAATTATTGTATGTTCAATGTTCATATCTACTGAGTTATTTAGAATATCCTCACATAGATTCTAATCTAGAGTTGAAACTTGAAACCCATGAAAACCAAGGGTTTTCACCTTTAATGGTCAATGCAAACTTGGCAAAAGAACAAGAGAACATCTTTAAAGGAGCCAAGGTCTAATTTATGTGTCCAAGTGGCAACTTCCCCCTCTTGGGTGATGGCTGTCAATACCAGAAGCCAGAAAAGGGGGATGGTAGAGACAAAGAGTGCTATTTTGTGTAAAGGCAGCTTGTCAGTTTCTGTTCTTGGATGTTTTTCTTACGTTGAAATATGATAAGCCCATTCGGAGAAAGCCTGTTTAGAGAATACTATGGCAGATGAAATGGACATACCAACATCTTATAAAAGCCGCTAAGATTCACTGTCACATTTAATGAGCATGATCCCAAAATTGAACTGACCAAAACTTTTAGGAGAAAACATCTTGGTAATGGCAGCATTTGTGATCATTTTTATTGCTAATGTAAAATCCCTCCAAAAGCACCAAAAGAGAATGCTTTAATACCATTACTTCAGGATTGGTATTCTGCCATTGGCTCATCAGTGTTTAGCAAGATAAATGTATTTTTCAGTAGCTCTGATAAAAAAACAAAACAAGCCATGGTAACCAGAGGGCTTGGGGACAAAATAAGCCTCGTCTGAAATCCTTAAAATGCATTTCTTACTGTGAGTATCTGCAGACTTTTATTAGAACTCTAAAGGACTCACAGGGTCCTAGCTCCTAATGTTCCCTTGTCTCTAATGTTCATCCCTACGGGCCAAGTTGAATGCATCCCAGTGTGGTGTTTGGTGCAAGAAATGATCTCTTGCCCAAACCGTCCTTGCCCTGCCCTGGTTCCATGGTCCCAGCCCAGAGAACTCCACACTGGGTTCCACACTCCCACTTGGAGAAAGTATCCTGCTATCATGTTCTGGTCAGCCCAGGGAACCAGAGGAGCTCAAATTTCCCCTTTACTCCATCCCAGACTGGAAGAAGGAAAACTGTATCGACACTGGTAGCCTTAACAATACATGGTCAGCTGCCAAGAATCTGTGGCAATGACAGAGCTGCTTTGAGCAGACAGGGTTCTTTTCTTTCTAGAAATCCTAAGGAAGTGCTCAAAAGCAAAATGGTAATCACCAGTAGAGGCTAAAGTGCCCTCTTTTTGCCCCAAAGAGTCTTCGCTACTTTGCTACAGTGCCCCAAAAGTCCATCATTATGCAATCCTTCTTTTTCAAGGAAGGAGTGTAGTTGCCAGGAAATTACTGTTAAAATGTTAACTATTGGGGCGCCTGGGTGGCTCAGTCACCTAAGTGTCCAACTTCAGCTCGGGTCATGATCTCTCGCTTTCCATGTGTTCAAGCCCCGCATCAGGCTCTGTGCTGACAGCTCGGAGCCTGGAACCTGCTTCAGATTCTGTGTCTCCCTCTCTCTCTGGCCCTCCCTTTCTCTCTCTCTCTCTCTCTCTCGCAAAAATGAATAAATGCTAAAAAATATTTAAATGTTAACTATCATGAAAGGGTTAACTGATCAGTTAGTATGATAGTTGGAATTTCTGAGATAAAAGAGAGACTGACCTACAAATCTTTAAGAGAATGAGAGGCAGAGAGAAGTGGCTAATATATGCCAGGCATATACATACCATGTCCATTAACCTCCGAAGTCAGTAAAGCCTGCACCATTTTACAGATCAGGAAACTGAGTTTCAAAAGATTCGTAACTGACAAGAGAAAAGTAAGGATCCCAAGAATAGGAGGAGAGAGTAGGCAAGGTGGGGTTCCACAGTGAGGTGTCCTCATTATGGCGAGGTGCGGGAGGCAGGATTGGGACACCTGGTTCCCAGATGAGGTTCATGGAAATAAAGAAAAGACAAAAAACAAAACAAAACAAAACAAAACACAAAAAACAAACAACAACCAAACAAAACAAAACGAAACCAACAGCTGGTTAACCGACTGTGATGCTCAATCACCATTTTTGTACCCCTCTGGTCCAGACATGCTCCAAGCTTCCCGAATACGAGCACATTTCTTAAGGAAAATCCCCCTTTACATTATATAACACAAAGAAAGTTAAATTCGTTTGGAGATATACCTAGCAATGACCATTATCTTGGTGTATTAGTGCCTCACATACGGTCATTAAGGTTTTTCAATCATCTTTTAATTTCAGTGTTCATTCTTACAATAATTCTTTTGATTGCCCAAGCAGGGCAGAGACACTCCTACTGAGTGAGAAACTGAGTGACTGGCCTACGACAGAACTAGAACAAAGCCACGTGTCTTACCTCAAAGGTCCGTGTTCTTACCCTGGCACTTCCTTCCCCCAACTCAACATGGTTCTGCTTTTACTATCTCCTCTTCATTTGTCCCATTATGAAACAAGAAAGAAGCCAAATTCCCAAGAGACCAACCACAAGGAGAACAGGGGTAATTTCGAAATAAGTCATAAGACTCCTCACTTAGTGGCTCTGTACAAGCCTTCTGTGACTCACCTGCTGGGAGAAGGGTAACCCATGCTCTTCATAGAAGTTAAGCAAGATAAACATTCCTCTGATCTCTACAGGGTAGTAAAATTCACTTATCAAGTTATTTACTCTGTTCTAGGCTCCATTCTAGGCCCTGTGCAGATATTAACTCATTCAATCCTTACAACCTCACAACAGGAGTACATATGTAATTATGTGCGTTGTACCCAAGAGACTGAGGCAGAGTGGTAAAGGAACTTGTCCAGTCTCCTACGTAAGAAAATGGCAGAGTTGAGGTCTGAGTCCAGACTATCTGGCTCCAGAATTCACGCTCTTAATCCATACAATATAGCAATAGGGCAAGCACACACAATGTATAAAGACAGTCCCCGTTTTCCTAGAAAGCACCATTTTGGACTAATGGGAAAAGTCTGGAAGGAAGCTTAGAGGTTCTAAATACTTTTGGAGTTTCTATTATATGCAGGTACCAAGCTAGTGATGGGAATACTGTGTTCACAACAGTGCCTGGGTGCCTACAGTGTTCTGCGTGGACATGTCAATGTAGCAGCTGAACCGGATGGTTCTAACCACTTCTGTAAAGCTCGAATCCACAGTCCTGCTCCCAATTTAGGGCTGTGTTAGCGCACACATCTTTCCTGGCCCAGCTGCCTTGGGGGAAGAAAGAAAAAAGACTCCTGAGCACAGGTCTCATCACATTTTTCATTTAAATATGTTCCAATCGATGTGTCCTTCCTCCAACTCTCAATGACACTGGTTGAATCACAAGAAATTCTGTGTAACCGGTGGAAACTATTTTCATTACTTTTTAGTCACAACACAAATATTATACTGTTTGAAAATTTTCCACTTATTACCCTTCATCTGGCAGAAACAGACTGTTTTCTTCATCATGACTAATTCACAAATGACCAAACTGAAAAGTAGTTATGCTTGCTTCATTCCTTAGAAGCTGATACCGGGGAGGGATATGTTTCTTTTTATTCATGCCAAATATTTGATAGGACCCAACACTGAGATTATTTTTCAGCCACCAGATGACATTTTCTTTCCCTTCAACTAGGCCAGGAATATAAATCCTGTGTATTCTACCAAAAGTATTTGGATCAACTACTGAGTAATACCAAACACTGCATTTTCCAAAATGCTGTCACCTAAACAGAAGCCGAGATTCCCATCCTTCTTAAGCACGTGCACACACACACACACACACACGCACATACTCTTTGAATGGTAAGAATGGCTCCTTTAGGATTAGCCTTGAAAATTTACCAAGTGTTATCTTACAGGTTGAAAAAATCAAGATGATCCCCTGGATTCCTTGACAGAGCCATTTTATTCTTAGAGGGCAAAGTCTGATTCCAGTCTTGAATGCAATAATAATCTGTTACTTTGATCTCTCAATGAAAGTTTCCCTTGTAAATTTCTACAATTAGACCCAGCCATCATCCAGTGAATACCATCTGCCCTGACCCATGAACGTGCGGCTCACCATGGTACTTCAGCCCACAACACTGACCTTTCCCCCACGTTAACACATCTAGAAACTATTGTTGGCTCATGTGCTCTCTTTAAGGCCTTCAACCAGAGAGAATTAGGCAAGTGCCAATATGAAAGAGAATCTATCCAGTTAGACCATACCTTATCCTCCAGTCCCCACTGTATGAATAATCAGGATAATTCATCAGAAAACTACTGGCATAGTAGCATTTGTAAATGTCTCTCCTTTTGTGGTTTTCCTACACTAGGTCACCTGTCAGCGTGGCCTAGGTTTGCCAGAAGGCCAAGACCCATTTTTCTTATTCTAATGGTTGGAGGTTGGGGACAATCTTATAAAAATTGGTGCATTTTGCTTATTCTCATCCTCTATTAAAAGCACTCCACAAGCAGTGACTTTTTCCCCCTAAGATCTGGCCTGTTGGTTGGCATTTTGTAATAAATTCCATTACAGGTTCCAAACCTTCCCAAGGACCCATGAATTCAATAGGTACGCATACATCAGTGTGATGTCAAGCACATTTTCCCTCATGACTTGCAACAGTTCTTTCAATGCAGGAGTCTTTTTTATGCCATTTCCAAGTGTCTTTTAAGCATGACAACCTAAAATAGCAACTCTTTTTAAAAGCTAACAACCTGTATTTTGAAACCAATAACCTGACCACAGGAACTCTCAAGCATATACCTCTTAATAAATCCCCATGGATTTGGTTCCTCAAATATTTGAACATTTAGAAAAATAAATAAACTTGGTCATTAGTCATGCAGGTACTGGAGAGCTGGTAATATTCCTACTAATAAGATTAAGAAACTAGTGGGGTTCCAGATGCTACAAAATACTCTGGATATCTCCATAAACGTCATCATTTTTACACCCAGCCCATTAAAACAACTACAGTATCTAGTTGTCTCATATCCACATCGTAACTTAAAATGCATGTGACAGATTTCTTATGAGAAAAGTAACAGCACACAAGAGATATCATGACAAAAGCTATTTTTCTGACTCCATACATACCGAAGATATTAATATCACTCTTTCTATGCAAAAACAATATATGACACCCCAGACTGCATGTCATTTGGACCAGGAAGATTGTCATTATCCTTATCCTGCCTACCCCCCCCAAAATAAAACCCAGAAACAAACCAAAAAGGAAATTCTTAATGTAAGATATTTCATTCACATTTTCCTAAGATCCTTTAAAGGAATAGAAATGACAGACACGTAAGACTCATTTAAAATAACACTCTAAGCCTGCTTTGGATTATGTGTCTCCCTCTCTCTCTCTGCCCCTCCCCCACTCACATTCTGTCTGTCTCTCTCTCTCAAAAATAAATAAACATAAACAAATTAAAAAAAAACAATAAAACTCTAGAGTGACACCTGTCTGGCTCAGTCAGTAGACCGTGCCATTTTTTATCGGGATAGTGAGTTTGAGCCCCATGTTGGGGGTAGAGTTTTTAAAAACAAACAAGCAAACAAACAAACAAACAAACAAAAAACTCTAGGATTTCTATGGCTTTGTACCTTGACTTTTGTATATAGTATCCTATCAATTGTGTTTCTACAATCGGTATAGTTCGTAACTCTACTACTCTTTTCTTGCTGTCATAGAAACGGGAGGGCAGACACAAGATAAAACCAGTGATCGCATGATGAATTTCCTATCTCTTTCTTACTATGAAATGACCAGTACAGATTCAACAGCTTTCCTTTTAATATTATATAAATTAGGTGGAACTCCATCAATTCAGGAGTTTGAAAATTCTCCTTAATATTGAGGAAGCAATACTTGAAAATCTTCAAGGCTTGATTGAATTATAAAATTAATTGTTTGCTTTTTGGCAAGGCCAGGATTACATATGTGAAATAACTCACAGTTATACAGGAAATATGAGACAGTAAATTAGTGAACCAAAGGAAATAGGTTTAAGTTGCGTATTACTATACAAACCTCTTATGACAAGACAGGCGACATGAAACATGGCTTAATGCATGAACTATCCAGTAGAATCAGAATAATAATCACCACTAGGACTCGCACATGAATAGTACTCTTCAACTTACAAATCACTTTTAGATACAGTCTCACATCTGATCACTACAAAAAAACAAGTCCTTTGAAATCAGCACTATTATAATCCTCACCATACAGATGAAGAAGCAGGTCTGCAGGACGATGCAGAGCTGAAGGGTTTAAGAGCCATTATATTAAATTACATATCCTTTGTTTCAATCATGATAGGTAGAGTCATATTTTTCTGTAATAATGTTACCTATGTCTACAAAAGACATAGAAAATGGTTTTCTACGGTCTACAAAATACATACAAAAGTGACAGAACCTTACTTCCAAATACTTTATTTCTGTATTATCTGTGAGTCCAATGGCACACTCAGAAAATCAGCTCTTTTTGCCAAAGACAAAATATCTTCACATAGATCCTCCATGAATGTATTTGGAGTGGTCTTGGTTGACCCAGTGGAGATGTGACGATTTAGGCTTTTCATTACCTAAATATGTTTCTAGTTCAGGTTGTTAGTGATGGATATTGTTGGTTCCATTTTTGATTATCTTCTATTTTTCAAAGATAACCCATTTGTATTAAATGAGGGAAACCAGTGTTACTTTTAACATTTCCAAATTGCTACTCACTGTAAGACTGTAAAAAATTCAATGAAGTTTCTAAACCTATCCATCCAACTCAAGTTATGCATAGTCATTGGCCAAATCTATTCAATGAGTGAGACATGGGGGAAAAATGCCAGTTGGCTACAATATTCTCCATGTATGGGCAGAGAAGAGTAGGTGTAGCCATGTGTCACTTTGGTTTTCTGCCATGTAAATATTGAAAACAGATCCACTGAACAGCAGACCCTCCCGCCTATCCTTTACTTGCTTTGATAAAGATCCTCTTCTGGAAGAAGCCCTGACTTCTGGATGTCTATTCAAGTGCCACGTGTTGCACTACTTTGTTTTGAGGGCTGTTTTATGCTAAGATTCTTACATGTATCAACCCATCTCCTTTTCAACTCCAGTATCTTCACTGAGATTTAGAGTCAAGAGTCATCTAGTAAGTTACTTACAAATACCAGACACATCCATACTCTCCACCTAGGATGTTTGACATTTCACGTTGTTTTGCGAGAGAAGTCCTCTCTGTTTTTGTGTTTCTTTTCTAAAGTCATGTTAAGTACTGAGGTCTGGATATTACAGAAGATCTGAACCAAGTCAGTCACAAAAGGCGGGAGCTGGGGGGTGGGGGTCATTCAGTGTATTTGTTTAAATAGCATACACTTTGGAGTCAGATGAAACTGGAGCCATCCCAGTGTCATCACTTCCTGGTTGTGTGGCCCTGGTGACAGAAGTAACTGCTGGGATGTTATTTGGGCATAACCATGACAATTCATCTTTATCAGACTTCTGTAATGATTGAATTCCGTAGGGCAGCACAGAGTCTACAAAACTGTAATTCTCAAAAAATGACGTGTCTCTTTCCTTTTAAGGAATGCATGTGCTTTAGATGCTTCTGCGTGTCTGATTTTATGTAAGAAAATATAGATTTAAAGTATATTGATTTATGATGTATCTTTATATTGAATAGTGTTATAACAGTCTTGGAAAAGTAAAACAAGAGCCCCAGGCTCTAGGCTTTTCAATTGCCTCTAGGTCTCTGGGATTCAAGAGCTTTGTCTCCTCACTCAGGGTTCTGTTACAACCCATTGATTTTTCCTCACAGTATAAAATTTCCTTTGTTTAATTTCATTGGGTTGTTTCCCCTGGGTCATTCTGACCAATTATGTTCCTTGTTGTTTATACCGTTCAACCATCAATAGACTTCATTTTGAAGAATATGATGCAATCATGTGATGGCATTTTCTCCTGTTAGTGAACTGCTGTTGCCTGAAGAATGTTCTAAAGAACAGGAAAATAACCGATGCCCATTGAGCATCATCGTCTTCATGACATGAAACAAATTAGAGATCATGTACCTAGATTAAAAAAGAAAAGACTAGAGCAGTGGGTCAAGCTGGAACCAGCTATAGGTACCTGTGTTTCACGCCTATCTACTCTCCCCCTCTCTCCGCTACATTATACCATCTCACGTGATCTTCAGAACAAGTCTATGAGTGGCTGTTATGAACCTCAGCTAACAGAGCTGGGGACTGCACTTCTAGAAAATCAAACAACCTGCGTTAGGTCCTCAAACCCAAGGGGTGATAGAGACTGCACTCAAACTTGGTCTTCTCAGTACACGCTGCCAGACATCCTCCCTGCCAAATACAGGAATCATGAAAAAACTTAACTTTTTTTTTATATAACATTCCAATTACTTTGGCTTTGAATTTGAGAAGTGTCTAAGTCTATGTGACACAAAATATTCTTTTGAAAACCTGAGTGAGTCAGATGGGTTATTCAGAAGCCAACCAGGTGTATAGTGAACTTCCAGAAGAAAATGGCATCCTTCCTCCCATGAACACTCTTCCCCATTAGTTGTCCCAGGGCTGCCAAACATTCCATTTCAGAAACTGCTTGCATTTAGCTCAAGGCTTTACTCACAGTTTGAAAATGCAGCAACTTCTTACTAGACATGTCTCCGGAGGCAAGGGAAACAAAAGCAAAAATGTAAATACTTTCAAAAAAGTAACCTTTAGCACTGATGGCAGTTATATTCACTGTGGTCAGAATGAGTTTCCAGCTCATCTTGAGACTAGTTTTATCGGTAGGAGCTTGAGGACAGAAAAAAAAATATGGTGAGTAAAATGTCCCATAGAAGTCAGGATGGGGGGCTCTGGAAGTTTCTGGGCACTAAAAGAGGACAACAAGAAAATGCAAAGGCAATCATAATAATGGCCAAACTGATTTCTTAATTTTAGCAAAGGCCCGGACTGTCTAAAGAACTAATGATTCTCAGGGCTACATTATCCCACATCTTAAAATAAGGGAGATTTACCGTTCCACTTGGAAAGGCTTCTGGTATGATTCTATTTTGTCTCACCCTTACATTTTCATTATAAACCAAACAGTCATTCTGCGACTTGATCGGACATCAGCAATATCATCTGCTGTAATAATGGAGGGAGGATTTGCACGTGGGCAAGACTCATGCATTAGGATGCCTTGATGTCTACCTGCCAGGGTTCTGGGAGCGTTCTAGTAGAATCCCAGCACTCATGCTGCACAGTTCACAATCTAACAGATGGCACCATCAAGCAAGTGTCCCTGGTTGTCAGTGTCTTTGAAAATGAGGGCAAAGAAATGCAGACTATTTTAAGTTGGCTGGAAGAACGCATGTCCTTATTCCTTACCGTATGTTGGCGATGGCTGACAAATTTCTAGCAGATATAATCTCACAGAACATTCAGGGTAGCGTTTTACAGCAACATAAACTGAGACTGTAAGATACCTTGATAAATAGCTCCTTCCCCCCCCCCCCCCCCCCCCGCCAGGCTGGGATCTCCCTTCTCCAGATACGTGCCCAGCTCTCTGTCACCATCAAGCAGCCAGGGGACAATGACAGACTGCTCCGCAGATAGTTTTGGAAGCTGCGAGGAGGTGTTTAAAAGTTGTGTTCGTATCATGGGGTGGCGGAACACAAACATGTTTTATAGCATGCAACGTCATTTTCAGAGGCAAAAAAGAGAGACAGAGAGAGAAAGAGAGAGAGAAGAAAATAGATACCCTGCTGCTGAAAGGTAATGGGAACATTTTTAGTGCTCTGCGCACTGACAGTGAGCCGTTAACAAGGTAAAATTAACAAATATTGGTGCAATTTGGAGCCTGCATTTTCTGTTTGGGGAATTATGATAATGTGACAAGGTTATCGTTATAATTAGGAGAGTAATTAAAGTAACGGAGTAATTGCTCTTCTGCATTTTTTTCTTAGTCAAAAAGATCTTAATTGTAGGGAAAAAAGAAAAGAATACTCTTCATTTTTTTTTTTTTTTAAGAAAGGCAGACTGCCACATGCAGTGCCTCATTTGGATGTGTCTGGAGTCTTGGAAGCTTGACTACCCTACGTTCTCCTACAAATGGACCTTGAGAGCTTGTTTGGAGGTTCTAGCAGGGGAGTGCAGCTACTCGTATACCCTTGACCGAAGAATGGTCCTCCTCTATCGGGGAAGGTCGTCCTCTTCGACCGAGCGCACAGCTTTGGGAGGGACGCACATGGAGTGGTGAGGGAGGAAGGGGACACCCGCCTAGCCAGCCAGATCAGCCGAATCAACCCTGGCGATCAATGGGTGACAGATGTCGCAGCCAGATCGCCCTCACATCCTCTTCATTTTTTTTCTTTTATTTCTCACAAGCATCGCAGAATCCAAAATCAAGCAGCCTAGTCACATTGGTACATATAGCATCTTTCAACTTTCTGTTTATGAGCAACATTTTCTTTTTTAGCCGTTACAAATTCCTTGTTGCATAGAATGGATGCTACATGGGAAGACTGTCTTTAGGAGGAGGCGGTCCTTTGCTGTATGACATCACTTCTAATTTTTATAGGTTAAAGGGATTTTTCTGCTCATTACTTCCTGATTCTGGACCCAGTTTCAATTAGTTATATGGTCACACTGTCGCCCCTGTACAAATGAGGAAAATCAAAACTGCTCCTCCCAGGTGGGTATACGCCTCCCAGGTAGTAAATAAGTAATAATTTATAAACAAACAAACAAACAAGCCAACAAACAAACAAACCTACCCATCCCTGAAGAGTCAGAGGTAGAACAGGCAAGGTCTGTCTGGCAGAAATACTTTGAAGTACGGAAATGAGCCTACAGCAGTAAGAGATTTGTTTGAGTTCCTGGCAGGAGAAGGGGAGCCGACCTGGCAGAACTGTGACAAAGTCAACATTTTTGCTCAAATTCTATGGGCTTCCTGAAACAGATAAAAAGTCTTGCCAATTTCACATGAAGTCATAGTGACCAAGCAGGTGCACTGACTACCACTAACTACTTGTGCATCATCAGTGACTAATGATTAAGGAAAGCCACCGACTAAATGCTGTTGACGTGGGGGATCCTGGGTACTGGGACCCTGGAATCTAACCCAGAACCCACCATCCACCCTCAGGATGGGAAGGGCAGTGCACACTCGGTTCCAGGGGTGAGTCCAGGAACGTCGCCGGAGGGAAACTGAACCATGTGACCTTTTGCAAGGGACACCATTTCTGGAAAGCCTCCCTTTCCTTACCTGAAAAAATAATGATCCTACTCATCTATCTTGCTGAATTGCTACGAGTTAAAAATGAAATAAAATATAAACGAGCTTTATAAAGGGCCTTATGTATCCCATATACATGTATATATACACATATCGCCTATCACATACAGTCCTTACTACAAGCAACTGTGGTTTGGTTCCGTGACTCCCTTCCCTCTGGACAGTGAGAACAATGCATTCAGAGAACATCTAAACTATTTGGTAACCAAAGAATTCATACTCATTTTGATGTCCATTTAGCCCCAAATTGATCACCTACTGCTCCTGATAGACCTTTCACTGCTTATCTGCTTAGCTAATTCCTTCCTCAAAGACCAGCGCAAAGGTCACTTCCTTCTGGAGCCTTCTCAGGATCCCACAGGGGAAATGAGGCTCATTTTTACTTGGCTGTCAAGCCGCTGCATACACCCTGCTAACCACCACAAGGATATTTCCTCACGTATCTTTCCACCCCCAGGCCACGAGGAATTTGAGAGACAGAGGCTCAGTCTTCTGCCCCTCGGCACCCCTAAGCTGAGCATGTGTTCAAAGAGTATGTATCGACTAGGCTGAGTAACAAATTCTTCAGCATGAGTAACGATGACGGTTATAAGTGTATGTATATACACATGCATACATGTGTAGAGATATAGATCTATACGTATGTATATGCTTATATGTTCCAGATCTAGATCTAGGACTATATTTTAAATACAGGTTTCTTTGATTAGGATACTAAACTCTTCAGAAGCCACTAGCCACCCACACTGCCAAACCTGGAGAAGACCATGGAGCTAGCCAGCTCCTTTATTTCGGGAAACATTATTTCCTGGAAGTTATTATCTGCTCTGGCAATAGCAATATCATAGCAATTACTCTAAAGACACATTGTGTCCTACACGCATGATACAAAAGCATTCCCAAAACAAAATGTTGACCTCTGAAGGAATCACACAGGGGGAAGACCCCGGTGAATAAACATCTCGATGCTGTTACGGCTGCTGTTCGTCTGAGCAACTGTGTCTTCCCCTCTCCTCTGCGATGTGATTTTAAACTGAAAGCATTAGGTAGCGAGAAGCACTGTAATTAAAGCTTCAAACAGAAAATGATTGAAGAAACACTGAAAGAGACGTCTCCTTTGAATGTGCATGTCAATTCTCCCCATGTCTCCAGAAGAAAAATGCTTCTGACAGTCTATATTTTACCACTGTTTCACTTAATAATGCATATCAACATTTATCCAGGAACATTGGCCATTGCTTTGCTTCTCATTAAAATCAGCTAAGCACCTCCCTGTGACTCTGATTCTCCCCCACAACCTATCCACTTTGTTTTCTCGGTTTGTTTTCATTTACTTGTTTTTTTTTTAAATTAATGTTGAAGCAAGGATACATGTTGCAGGGTGGAAATGCAAATCCCCTGGTAAAGCAGACCAAAACTCTGGGGGCAAATGAGAGCCCTCTGCCTCTGGTTTTGTTTACCAAATGACAATTTCATAACTAGATGAAAACACATACGTGAGCAGGACGTAAGTATTCCAAGAGCAAACAGACCACACAGAGGGTTCCTTACTCTTATGACCTATGCTTAGAACATCATAAGAAACAGTTTTTAGAGATGCCCGTTACCTGCTTTACACCCTAAAGAGGGTCGCAGATTAACTATCGGTGCAATCACCGTTTTCTTTCTAATATGACATGATCCTTTACAAAAAGCAGTTGTGAGAAGTGTCTTTTTTTGTTTGCTTTTGTTTTTATAATCTCTGGGCCTGTGTGGGTACCTCACGTGGTCTGTCTCCTTTCGAAAAATCTGGGTATTCCATTCACAAACTTTAATATTCACACTATAAATGTAGGGAAAAAGCAGTTCAAGCAGATTTGTTCATCACTTCATTCAACACTTGGTTAGGAGCCGTGGAGGTTTTACAGAACGAATATGATATGCACTCTGGTCTCAAGGTATCTGCAAACTAATAATGTAGCTATCTAATTAAAAAAAAAAAAAAGCTTTAAAAGAGAACACTATAAGTTAGTCATGACTTTAGCTTCCAGTTGAGTAACGGGGCCTATGTTTTTTTAGGTTTATCACTCAGAAAGCAAGGAACGTTCACAAAGTCGTTTACTAGTTGATGACAAACGGGACAGAAATTGTGCTAGAAAAGCACTCTTTATAGTTCATAGAAATAGCTAATACATGACGTGCACAGACTACCTGTCATGCTGGTTCTGAGCAGATTGCACCATCAACTCATTAAATCTTCTCAACAACTTTATAAGGTAGATATTATCTCTGTGCTGTAGGTAAGAAAACTCAGGTGCAGAGACACAATAACTGGTCTAGAGCAACTGAGCACCAAGGAAGAGATGGGATCTGAACCCAAGGAGTCTCGCTCTAGGACCAGCTTACCCATTTTCTACAACTCTTTCCAGGTACAGCTGTACCCCTGCAGGGAAAAGTGTGTGCAGAATCACTGGGTTGAAACTAGGCTCCTTGCAAGGAATGTGTGGTTCTCAGGCCAAGCTCAGGCTACAATTCCATTTTCCAAGTTAAAACGTTTTCCCAAATGAGTGTTATCACCTGTTTTTGTTGTTGTTGTTGTTGTTGTTTTGTTTTGTTTTGTGTTTTATGAATAAAGTCCCACTGGGTGTTGGGATGCAGGATAGAACTTGTCAAAAGGTAAGGTGAATATCTTGAATAAAGCTCCTACCAATGAGATGACGGTGCCCTGCACATACTCCCATGTGCTTAATTTTCAACAGCCCAGTGGGCATTCTCTCAAACTGGAAAATATTGCAGATAAAATGTATACAATTATCTCTAGAATACCAAACTTTCAAGACATTTTAAATGTCCAGACTGCACAGCCTGGTACTCATGCTTTGATTTAATTTTAAGAGAATCATCTGGATATTCCAGTTAAAACCATCTTAAGATCTTAAAAGTATAAAATATCTACATTCGTAAGACTGAATTTATCAACTTCACAGCAAATTTCTTACTTACATCCCTCCTACCCATCCTGTATTACCATCTCACTGCTAGAAAATAGAAACTTGTATACATTTTAATGCTCATTTTCTTCCTCTAATCACTAAAAGTTACAACAGTTATTTGTTTTCTAGTTTTCACTATTTGGTTTTCTTCCCATTTTCTTTTCTCATTGCCAGATTCATTTTAAGATTTTTACATAGAGGAGAAATACTTCCATGGCCGATCTGTGCATAATCTTACAGGAATCTGGGCATATTCTGACACAGTGACTAGTTCCTCTCTGAAGGCACAGCAAGATTATGAGGGCTTCCAGCCTCCTTCAGCCCCTCTTGTATCAGGATCTGAATCGACTGTAAAATTTGATGTGAAAAGCCTTCAGTGCCTTACCACCTGTAAATTTCCTATCTCTACCTTTCAATAAAGACAGCTTTTGCATGAAGAATGGTATCAAATTTCTAACTTGCAAGTGTCTAAGGACCAAAATTACATTACCAGAATGATACCTCTCTCCATTAGGCAGGCATTATTAGATGATGTCATAGGTCTTTAATTCATATCAGTGCCTTCTGCGGGGTGTGATGTATACCCAGGGGGTGAGGGCGTGTGAGGCTGGCTCATGACAGAGTGCCATCTCTGACTCTCATTCAGCAAGCCGCCTTTAGGGGAAAAGAAACTTAGAATCACCTTACCAGCATCCTGTCGTGATACCGTCCTGTTCTAACCAGGCCAAATTTGTTGAAATTCACAGCAGCAGCTCTCTGTTTTGACATTCAGAAAGAAATGGCTACAAAAACATGACCCCAACACTCGGTAACAATACACTCCTATTGACAATGCTAACTACTTTGGTCAAAGTCAATGAATTAAATTTTACAAACAATGGATCAAGAAGAAATATCCCAATACGAAGAGGGAGGGATTCTCAGCTCTATTAAGTGAGTTGAAGTCATTGTCGGCTTTAATTGGAATGTCAGCTTTCAGTTAAGGGTGGGGGGTGGAGCATCAAAATAAGCATTCAAGCGGCAAAGATGTGGTCTGATAGGACCTAGAGTTATATGTATGCCACTGGCCAGCTTCGGAAAAAAAAAAAAATGAACATGTTGTACATCCTGGACCGTATTTCTTTTTTTTTTAATTGTTAAGTTTCTTTATTTTGAGAAAGAGAGAGAGAGAGAACACATGGGCAGGGGAGGGGCAGAGAGAGAGAGAGAGAGAGAGAGAGAGAGAATCCCAAGCGGCTACATACTCACGACATGGGGCTTGAACTCACAAACCATGAGATCATGGCCTGAGCCTAAACCAGGAGTAGGACCTTTAACCGACTGAGCCACTCAGGTGCCTCCTGGACTGTATTTCTTTTCTTTTTTATACTTTTTTTTAATGTTTATTTATTTTTGACAGAGAAAGAGAGACAGAGCATGAGCAGGGGAGGGGCAGAGAGAGAAGGAGTCACAGAATCCCGGAACAGGCCCCAGGCTCCAGGCTCTGAGCTGTCAGCACAGAACCCTACGCGGGGCTCGAACTCACAAGCTGCAAGATCATGACCTGAGCCGAAGTCAGACGCTCAACCGACTGAGCCACCCAGGCGCCCCACCTGGACTGTGTTTCTTAGCTGGACTAATATTTCAGGAAATGAAGCACATAATACTTCCATTCTGTAGAAAGAGTATTTGCAGCCTGTGACCACTCACTGACAAATGCTTGTCTTCTGCAGTAATTTTTTTAAAAATTTTTTGTAAGATGACAGTTTACTAAATCCCTCAAGACCACTAAACTGGTACTTGGAACTTTCTGGTATTTGGGACTTTTATAAATAGCTGCTGATTGCTGGCCCAGTCATGCATCCTTTTTAAACTTACATATACGTAGTGTCTTGCAGAGCATAATGAAGTCCTTTAATAAATAAGTGCTTTGAAAAATAAAATAAAATGTGTTCCCCTTTCTTCTACCTGAGAATGGAAAGAGAAGTGACGCTTGACTTTCTGCCCCAGATGAGATTTTCTTTCCAATTTAAACTTCAAACTCATGTTAAAAAGTATATGCCTTATCCTATAAGCTAATGAACATAAAGCTGAATCTATTATTTGTACAGTAATTTGGATAACTGTGTCAAGCACACAGAGCTGAGTTTCACTGTACTCCAGAAGTCATTTGTTATGCTATTTCTTCAATAAGACAAAAAGGCTCTGTCATTTTCCAAAATCACAGTGCAGAAACACCACCACCAACAAAATTATTTATGATCGTCTGTTGGAGGGAACGTGAAATCTTCCCCTTCCCCCCCCTTTATCCTTCCTTCTCTCCTCCTCTGATTCCTTCTTTTCTTTCCACAAATATGTGTTGAATCGCTAACTTTTTTACCTGATCAGTGCTGGAACTGGGGATAAAATATGACGTAGACAGCTGTCGTTCCAAGGAGTTCAACAAGGAAAAAGAACCCATTCATGATCCCAGTGGTATCACCAAGAGAAGGAGAAAGAAAAAGAGAGGGGGGGCATGTGGAATATTGAGGGCAAGCATTTAAAAGTTGGCCACTACTAAATACTCCGTTTGCATTCTAAGAAAATTTGATCATCACATTCTGTCCTGATCCCATGTTTCTTGGCCAATAAACTTTTATACCGCATTATCCACTGCATCCTTTTCCTCTGTCTGAAGGCTGCGAAGGAGAGCGGGTGTGCATTTCATAACAATGACTAAGGCAGACACTCGTACGACCTTACTTGAAGCAAAAGAAAAGAGCCAACAGGTGGAAGGTGGCTGCTCTCTAAGTATTCTCAGCCTTATTTGCGGTGTGTGTTGAGCCTGAAAGTCTTTAATTTGCAAAACTCCCATAGTTAAAAATAAATGTGAGAGTCACATCTTGAACCTGGCATCAAAAAATGCCATTACCTCTGCAGTCTTCTGAAACTAGATCCGGGAGGTGAGGCTGGTAAATTTCCAGAGACTTAATGCATGGCAGAAACGTCAGATACAAGAGAGACCTGACTTGTTAGTTACAGCAGTTTAGGCCTCTTTCTGGAAGGATTACTGGAATAGCTCCCTCACACCAAAGGTTCCATAATCAGTCTTCCAAATCCTGCCTTAAGCCAAAAGGTCCCCGTGTCTTACCTGTCTGCACCAGGAAACTCCATGCTCTGACAATCATCAGCATTAGCATTGTCAAACATTTACTGAGCTCCTAGAGGGAGCTAGATGGACTCTATCTCTCTTTGAAGAAGCCTGTGAGATGTTCTTCTGTGATCATCTGCCCTTGGTAGCTTTGAAGGGCATGACCTAAGCTGCTGGGTGCGTAATGAGGGGACACATTAACGTCTGCTGCTCTTTCAAAACATCAGAGAAACTTACCATATCATTTTTTTTTAATAAGCCATGCTGGAAAACTTGTTAATATTTATAGAGCACATAACTGCACCAGGTACTATGCTAAACACTCTCCACGTATGACCTCGTTTCATCCTAAGGCAACTCTTTAAGGAGGTTTTGATTTAAAGGCTCTTGTCACTGCACTGATGAGAAAAGTAAGGCTTATTTGGATTACGTACCTTGCCAAGGTGCCAAATCTGTGAAGTAGGGAAGGCACCTACAAGCCCAAGCAGACAAAATCCAGAGCCAAGCTCCAAATCTCTAATGCTAGCTCCCCAGATTCCGATAATTACACAATTACTGGAACTTGCCAGTGGAGAACAGATGAAGAAACTGAGGTCCAAGAAGGTTGAGCAATCTGACAGACATCAAAGACTTTTTTAGGGGCAGAACTAAAACTCAGACCTTCTGCCCACCAACTGAACGATTTTCTGGGTATCTCACACTGCCCATCCAATTCAATCCATGGCATCAACTGTTGATAGGATGACTATAGGTACACAAAACACAGGGACATGCCCTTCAGCATTTCATTTTTCTCTTCGGGATTCTCTGAGAAAGGGATGATTACATACGCCCTACCTACTGCAGGAGACCAGAAAGCAAAACCAAAATGAAAGCTTTAAGGAATAAAAGAAACTTGAGTTACAAAAATGAAAAGGATTATGAAGAATGAGTCCCACATTCAAGTTTCTCACTTCATACCATAATTTCCCTCCAGCAACAATTAAATTAAATCTTCAAGTATACCAGTAAGGCCCACCGCGATCTTAACTAAAATGAATCTTTTAGACATTTCAGGGCAGAACCTCTCTACATATTCATCCATCCCATGCATCTATCCATCCATCTTAGGATACAGTGGTGATTAGCCCAACACATAAAACTAACAGCAATATACTAAGATCCCATTATGTATGATACTTTTCATCTCTTACATCATTTAATAATAACTCTAAAAAAATATTAATGTGTGCAGTTTACAGAAGAGACTTGGATAAAATGTATACTTTGCCCCAAAGGTCACAGTTAGTTAATAGTAGAGCTGGGATTCAAACTCAGGCCCACCTAATTCCAACAATGAACGACCACACTGTACCTGAGGTTCCCTCTATGTGGGGTCATTCTTGGATATGCCCGTGACCACAGGGAACTGCCCTTCCCATCCATTCCCATTAAACAAGACCAGTGGAGGTGACACCGGAACCACTGCTGCTGTCACTTGGGCTCTACAGAGTTAAATGATGGAACAACATGAAAAAAACAAACATTTCACATTTTTATCCATTCCCAATAGCCATCCCTTCGGGAAGGGTAAGAGCTACTGCACACAGAAAAAGAAATTCTTGGAGGTTATCCTTACCAGTGACTTGCTGGGGTGTTTCTTAAGCTTCTGTCTCTCTGACCCCATTTCCTAACTTTTCCAAATAATCCTATTCTTTTTTTTTAATTTTCTGTTAGTTTTTTTAATGTCTGTTTATTGATTGATTGATTGATTGATTTAGAGTGCAGCTGTGCATGTGAGTGGGGAGGGGCAGAAAGAGGGAGAGAGAGAGAGAATCCCAAGCAAGCTCCATACAGTCAGTGCAGAGCCCCACGGGGGGCTAGATCCCCCTACCATGATCATGACCTGAGCTGAAATCAAGAGTCGGACGCTTAACAGACTGAGTTGCCCAGGCGCCCCACCCCATCCTATTCTTTATATCACTTCATCTGCGGTCTGAGGGTCATATTCACACATTTCACAGATACCAACTCCCACTTCTCCGTCTGCAACGTGCTCTAATTTTTGTTTTCATTTTAAAGTTGTACTTAAATTTCAGTGAGTTAACCTACAGGTCAATATGAGTTTCAGGAGTAGAATTCAGTGATTCATCACTTATATACATACAGCACCCAGTGCTCATCACAACAAGTACCCTCCTTCGTACCCGGCACACATCCAGCCCATCCCCCACTCCCCCTCATTCCGTCAACCCTGTTTGTTCTCTATCATTAACAGTTTCTTATGGTTTGTGTCCGTCTCTTCTGTTCCCTCCCTGCCCACTCCCCCTATGTTCATCTGTTTTGTTCTTAAATTCTACATATGAGTGAAATCATATGGTATTTGTCTTTCTCTGGTTGACTTATTTCACTTAGCACAATACGTTCTAGCCCCATCCACGTCATTGCAAATGGCAAGATTTCATTCTTCTTGAATGCTGAGTAACATGCTCTTAATTTTGAAGAGAGAAGTTCTGGGAAAAGGGTGGAGTCAGATTCAAACTCAAACTACCAGTTAAATGAAATTAGAGATTTCCTCTGGATCTCATTATTTACTAATCTCTCCACCACTTAAAGACAAAGAATTATCTGAATACTTGTTTTGTTTTTTTCAGGAATATATTTGCTATCCATTTTCATAGAAATTATGCGAATGACTGAGAAATACAGAAACACGGAACAGGAGGGGCAATGGCAATTCAGCTTCTTTCCATGCTTATCATGAAAAGACCAAACTTAAGCTAAAACCATCAAGACAATTATTCTTGTTATTTCCATCACTAACAAAGGGAATGCTATAGATAGTTTTCCCATAAACCCCTTCCAGATTTATAGAGTATTTTACATAAGGAAATCAGTATCTCCATACAAAGAAAAGCATAATCAAGGGTAAGTTCCAGTATCTGTCTGTTAAAAGTAAAAACAAACAAACAAACAAAAAACCAAAACCAAAAACATTCATGTTGTATAGTGTAGATCTTTCTTTATCTTCTAACACTGTCTTTCCAGACTCTGGATAAGCCTTTAAACTGAAATCTAAGTAAAGGCTAACATGACCCTGATTTTTCCCCAAAAAGGAGTCAATAAATATAATTTTGCATAGCTGTGATGTGTTCATATGAAAAACAGCTTCATAATGGTAGTGTAACACTAATATTATGCAGAGAAAGAAAAAAATATTCATTATTCAGTTATAATTACATTGGTCATTCAGGCTAAATGAACTGTGTCTCTATCACATCATATTTTCCACAGTGTGGTCTGCAATGAAATTATTTACTTAATTTGCCTTGTTTGCTTCTCTCTTTGTCATGGCTTCCATTTTGTTGTTTACCTGTTTCCTAATAGACATTCCCTAGGGTTCTCGAACGGTTCATGTTCATTCTTAGAAGCTCTTACTTGAGAATTTCACCTAGTGGTGAACATTCACAGCACTGTCCCCAAAGAATATATTATGACAGTTGCTATTTTCATGTTTGTAGTGACAAGCTGAAATTTAATAGAAAAATTCCTTTTTTGCCTGTTGATAAGCCAGACTCCTCTGCAAGCAGTTGTTTTTAAGAGCCCTTTCTTTGGATAATTCCTTTCTAATAATCCAGGATACCCACTGCTTTTGAGGCGATGAGACTGCTGGAAAGATTTTTTCCCATAAAAATAAGTGATTTTAAGAGTTTTTCAGCAGTGAGTATCCTGAGACAGAGTAATGGCTATTTCTGGGGTATTGTATCCTCTTCTGGACCCTAGAAATAAATAGTGATATGGAGAAACTGAGTAGGAGGAACTGTGTCCTTACAGAGATCCTTTGGGGAAAAGTGACACAGGATTGAAGAATTGTCTTGTCCATGTAGGAAAAAAATTGCCATTTATAAGCCACAGAATTCATATTAGTTCAAGTCAGAGGGCAAAGGGGAAGAGTGCTAATGCTGACTAGTACTTGATATGTATCAAGCATCACGAATCGATTTGCCATGGTGATCCTATGAGATGCATATTATTTTTCCTCTATTTAAACACTGAGAAAGTAGACCCAAAAGATGAAAGAAAGAAAGAAAGAAAGAAAGAAAGAAAGAAAGAAAGAAAGAAAGAAGAAAGGAAGGAAGAAAGGAAGGAAGAACGGAAGGAAGGAAGGAAAGAAGGAAGGAAGGAAGGAAGGAAGGAAGGAAGGAAGGAAGGAAAGGGAAGAACGAACAAGCTCTAGTTACCCTAGTTGGCTGAGGCAGAACCAGGATTCAAATCTGAATCCAAACATCATGGCCTTGCATTACCCCCAACCCTATGTCTTTATGCAGCTCCCTTGTAAAAAGAACACAATTATAGAGATAATAAAAAGCATGTGATTGCTGTATTTTTTCAAAACATCCAGATGCCGTCAAAGATTCCAGCAAGCTGAAGTCTATGGTTTTGCAATAACGCAAACGTCTCTTTCAGTATAAACTACCACACCACTAATTTTGGCTATCAAGCCTCAGTTATAAGAATCCAATTCAACATAATCAAGTTCTAATGCCTCTGATTATGTCTATTTGCTCTTGCCTCAAGGCCTGGAAAGACTACAGGTTTCGCAAATATAAACAGAGGGTTCATGATGTTGTTGGAATGTTCTACCTTCCTGTTTTCAAAGCAAGAGTACACTGCTTTGACAAAAAATTCCACTAAGGGAACAAAGGGAGCTTATTCCATTATATAACTTTAAAACTCAAAAATGTAAGAGTTATCTGTACAAACTTTGTCACTATTAATTTTTTCCATATTTAAAATCTGATGGGAAGCAGTATAGAGGGAGACATGGACTTGTGCCGTGTGCAAATTTCACAGCGGTGGTTGGGGTCAGTTACCTGAGTTCAGTTTAGCTCCTCAAACATTTATTGGGCATGATCTTTGCACTAGATGAGCTCACAGATAGTGGAGACAAAGCACTTGGTAAAAATGTACACCACAGTAAGACTACCATAAAGATAAAAGTAAGGCCATACTCTAAATTTAGTTCAGAAGAGAAGATAAACTTTCCTTGGGAAGATTAGGGAGAGCTACAGAAGGAAGAGCCATGAGTATCAAGCTAAGAAGTTTAGGCTTGACCTTGTAAATAATGAAAAGTAATGTCGTCAGCTCTGGAATGAGGAAGACTAAGGTAACTATGGTGGGAAGGTCAGGGTAGGAAAGACATACGGGGGCCACAAGGGAACCAATGTGAAAGGGGAAGATGGACAGCATTTTTAAAAGATGCATAAAACTAGAGATAGAAGATTTGAAAATGAAATAAAAGGAGTAATCAAATATGGCTCAAAATCGTGGCTCTAGACAGCATAACTTGCTTAACAAAGAAATATGAATTAAGTTCTCTGTTGGGACTCAGTTGCGAACAACGAGCTCATGCTGACACATACCCACCCCAAAGTCCAGGAGAAAACCAATCGGGTCAGCACTCAGAGTGGAAAGGGAAGAGTGACACGGGGTCACAGGCTGATCTGTTCCAGAAGCATACGGTCCAGACAAACCAGGCAGTCACTACTGGCAGGGGCGACGCTAGTATGTTTAGGTTTCTTTCACGTGACCTGATCATCTCTCGGTGGCAAACCGTAGATAGCAAATATTTTGGCTCCACCCAATTCAGCCAAATTCAGACTGTTGCAGAAAGAAACACCACAGAATTCCCCGAAGGGCCAAACAGAACTGGTGTTTTCATGTGGTATGGAGCTTGGCTGGCCATGGGGCCATTCACTAAACTGCTCCCATGCCTGGGCAGATCCTGCTTTCATAACTCCATCCATGAGCTCATCTAGATTAACTCAGGTCACTGACAACACGGCCTTGCTAATACTCAGTGTGATTCAAGAATACTGACTCAAGTATGCCACTCATCCAGAGCTGCCTCATGACAGATAGTAGGCATACGGTGACAGAAGAACCCAGAAACGCCAGTAGACAGGGTCTAGCTGTCTAAAGGGGAACGAAGGAATTAAGGAGTGGAAATTAAAGAATTAAGGCAGCATGGATAATATTTACATGGACCCGGGAAGGACAGTTATTTGGAAGGTCTTCACTACGATCCCTGAATTCAGAAAACACAATTTTGCTATAGGCAGAGATAAGTGCATCAGTACAAAATGCACAAAGGGAGAGATGGCCAAATGTCATTCAACAGGGTGAAGACTTTCAAGCGCATCCTGCGCTTATTTTCAAATCATCAGTGTAGAGCAGCCTTTTCCAGCCCATCTCTGTCTCGTTTTTTCACCCAATATAGTCTGCCGGCTGAGCAATTACATAGATCTAGAAAAGGAGAGAATCTGACCTATTTATAACACAGTCAATTCTCCACTATTTCCAGGCTCTCTCAGGGGCCACTGACTTTACGCTATTATCTGCCCTCTGGTCATTCTATTGTCCATTATCACCTCCACAGGGAAAAGGAGGTGACTCTCAAATCAATTCATTTAACTATTTATTATTAGTGCTGGTAAAGAAAAGAATGGAAAGTGTTCTCTGTAAAACATGTACCCCACAATCAGGCATTTATCTATAGACTTTCATTAATACAGAAAATGGGATGAGAGTTGCCATACTTTATTTTCAAACTAGTGAGTCTTCTCTCTTCCCATTTTACAGAAATACCTTGAGAAACTCAACAACCATTTTCACTCAAAAAACAGGCAAAGAGCAAAGAATGATTTCTTAAATAGTTACCCATTAAAAAAAAATCATATACAGAAAGTTACATCACAGATTCCCTACTGGACAATGAGCCATCACCTCTGAATTTGATTTTTAAGGCATGGAAAAAAACAAATTTAATGTTGATTTTGGAAATTACCCAGTGCTCACCTATCCTATAAAGATAATAGCTACGAAATAAGATAAACAACCTAAGGCAATTTTCTCTACTCTAGTTTCTTGTGGTGTCAAATTGGGTTATTAGCAGTATTACTCAACAGAACGTATTTATAGGGTTTCATGAAGATTTCAGTGTGATAATATACATGAACTTCATAAGCATACTCTAAATAAACCTCGTCTATGATCCATACTTTTATATATTGCTGTTGTTTACTATTATTATTATGGTGATGCCTAATCCCCTGATGACAATATGGCCTTGCTAATACTAAGTGTGATTCAAGAATGAGAAGAGCATATTGTTTCTAAACAGTCCCATAAGTTAACATTATAAGATCTTCTAGGATGGTGTTCGAAGCCTCTAGTATTAAAGCATAGTGGCTTATCAAAAATCAACTCAGGTGTCATTCTGTGTATTTCCTATTGGCACTGAAAGCACTGCCAACATACAGACAGCCCCGAGGGAACCAAGGGTCAAGTTTAAGGTGGGAGCATATCAAACTATGCTCCACCATCTTCCACCTATTTAGGCATCAGAAATGTTGCTGAAACTTTGCACACACTGAGCCCACATGCATGAGAGTCACCTCTGTCCAGCAGTTGATAATTCACCTTGAAAAGGTAGCAAGGTATTGTTAGAATTATCTTTTGCCTAAGCAGGACTGAGAGTCCGTCTGTCACCATTATGACCACATTAAACCTGGAAAGTTTAGAATTTATCGTAACCTTCAAATGTTCTTCATGTGCACGTCATGAACACTAAGGTGGATCCTGCTTTGTGGAGACAGAGTGATTAAAGAGTTATGATTTCAGGTCTTCTTTTCTCCTCTCTGGAGAGCCCTGGCTCCTCAGATATCTCCATCAGGAAATCATGTGCCTGAGATAAAATCAACAAAATAAAAGCAAAGGGCAAAAAAATGAGAGTACAAATGCACAAAATTTTCACAAGTTCTTTGCTTCGCTCTCTTTAATTAAGCCAAGAAAGATACACAAAGTTAATGGTACGAGTTAAGTTCTCATTCTATGGTTAACCACATCTGCGTGCACATCTACTTAACTGATGGTTTTACTCAGTGCCAAGAAAGATAGACCATCAAGTGGAATTATTTCTTCTTTAAACAGATCTTCCAGTGTGGCATCTGAATTGCCTCATGTGTGGTTTGGAGTGCTTGATGCTGATCAGGGTTGGGTTAACCAGCAGGCATTCGCCTGACAAACCTGCTTAGAGTGAGGCAGAAAGGTGGGCATTGTATTTTGTCCCCATTGGGCAACCTGTCTATGGGAATGAAAATGCACTTCTGAGGAAGCCATCCCTATCATTAGATTATGAATCTTCTTGTCTTCCAGGATTGGCCAGCACAATCATGCATTTATTCATTCAATTACATTTCTGCAGAACCTGGTGCTTTGGGCATGATTGTTAACACTAGGAAGACGGAATGAATGAGCCAAGGTTCTTGGAATCTAATGGGAAAGACTGACATTAGAACAGACACACTACAACACAACATGAACAGGGAAATAATAAAGGTACAAACAAAATGCTGTAGTAGCTCAGAGGAAGGAGTGAGTAATTTTGACTGGGAGGGAAGGTGACATTTGTGTGGGTCTTAAAGGAAATGAGTTTGCCAAATGGAGAGCGAAGAGGTAATATTCCACATAAAGGATAAACAGTAAGGGAAAGGCTCAAGAGGCCATTCCTAATCATAAAGGTGGGTGCAGGGGATGGGCGCTTGAGAATGAGGCCTGAATGATGGTTTGAGACGCAGATTTCATGAATCTCACATGTTATAATAACAAGCTTAGATGGGCTTTATCCAGAGGGACAGGGAACCCAAGTGGTAGATGACCAAAGTAATGTCATTTGGTTTTTAGGAGGGTAATTGCAGGGATTCCAAAAACAGCACAGTGTAATAGTTGAGGCAACATGGATGGAAGCTGGAGGCATCATACGGAGACTGTGGCCACCAAGAGAGAAGCCAGTCCGGGCGTCTGGCCCTCTGAAGGTTCTTTCCTAGAATAGTTGGGTTAAATCAAGCAGTATTTTCTTTGTGACAAAATACACAGAAAAATTACTGATAGAAATTCACAAATGACTATAAACCAGATGATTCTAAAACTACTGAATCTTGGGTCAGAAAAAAAAAAATCCTAAAAAAATTATGTAGGTCAGTAAACTCCAATTCCATGAGTCTTTGGGCATCCATATTCCCAGGCTTCTCACAGGCTTAATAAATCAGAATCTCCAGGCCTAAGGCCCAGGGACCTGGATTTTTAACCAACTTCTCCAGTTAATTAAGACGGATGAGTCAAGTTTGGCAAAGGGCATCTCTAGGCCAACCCATCATATTTCTTGATGAGCAAGGATGAAGTCTTCTTTGAAAGAATATCCCAAATGCCAAAACAGCATGGTGCTTGGCACACGGTAAGGATTCAACCTTTGTCAAATCCCCAGTTACAAGCCTGTGACTAGAACGGATGTCTGCCTTGCATTCCTTCGGGACTCAGAGATTATTAGACTTGAGTTTTAAATTCCACTGCTGTCAGCACTATTGGACTTGTTCCTTACCTATTTGAGTCAAAGAAAAATTTTAAACTACTTTCCAAAGAATGTTAATCTCTCTTACATGTTCTAAAGTAGCAAAACAAGGTCTTACTGTTTTACGCCGGGTAGAACGTTTGGTTCAGAAGCTACTTACCAAGATGTGGACACCTTACAAAATATGCTCTAGTGTCTGCTTCTCTCTTCTCCAATTTGATTAATTATATGTATATATACCACATTATATATTATGTGATCTTCCCAGGAAAAGCTTCCGCACTTCAGGACTTGGAGGTCTGGGACATGCTTAACAGCTTGTTAACTATAATTTCCTACAGCAATAAATTTATAGATTTATACTGGGGGGAAACACCTAAATTTTAATGGTTGAGTAGAAAGCAAAACTTATACTATACATACATTCAATTACGGTGATAAATGAAAAATAACCCCAGCATTGTGTATTTTGACCAGTGACCTTGAGCACTATATTTGTTCAGAATATCTCCCATAGAAGCAGTTAGAAGACCCTTTGCTTAATTTCACTGGAAATTACTTTCTGGAAGAAATAGTTCCACATTAAACTGATAATCCACTAGCATCATTCGGATTCAGGCATCTGTCATTATACCAGCAAGGTGCAATCATTCTATAAGTACAAACTAAGCATTATATAAACCTAACAATAATTTGTGTGTTAATCTTCTACGATAAAATACTCTCAGGACTCTGCCAAGGGTCATGTGTGAGATGAATTGTGTGCAGCAAGCGTTTAAAATTCATCCGGATAAAAATCTCTGTACATTGGCAAAGACCTACTAACCGTAGCTCACTAAGCCCAGTGTCACAGTCTGGACGCAGGACTTTGTTGCAAGCTGCAGGCATTGGCCACCCCGGAAGGGTGCGTGGAGGTGAAGGGGGCTGCATGGAGAAGCACTCTTCGAGTGCCAAAGCCTGTGCTTTCAATGAACAACAATAACAACAACAACATCCACAACCATAACAGCAAAACCATAAGTTCGACAAGCCCCCGTTGACACCACTTTCTGATTCCCCAGAACTCAGACGAAAGTGTCCTCGTTTCTGTTCCCCTCCCTTCTCCGACCCCTATGACACCAGCGGACTGAGATACACCACTAGCTATGAGCTCATTCTGCCACCGTGTGAAGTGCTTATTTCCTTTGCTGTCCTTTTCATGCTCTGTTATACGCATACTACTGAGATTTTATTTTGCAGAAGAAGCTGTATCTTGTTGGTGAATCGGTTCAAGGGGTCAAACGCCTTTTTTGGGATTCCAGAGAAATGGCAAAGATATTTGTAGAAGGGGAAAAGTAACATGGGGAATCATCATCATTTTGGAGAGAGAAGGATCTGCAGTCAGCATCTATTAAGCCTCTACCGTGTGCCACACAGGGGGGCATTTTATATAATTATCTCAACCCTCTCAGAAGAACAGCTCGGTGAGTAGAAAATGTTTTCTCCCATTTTATACTAGACATAAAGACTAAAAGACATTGAAGGGGCTCCTGGGTGGCTCAGTCGGTTAAGCATCTGACTTCAGCTCAGGTCATGATCTGTGGCTCATGAATTCAAGCCCCACGTTGGGGTCTGTGCTGACAGCCCAGAGCCTGGAGCCTGCTTTGGATTCTGTGTCTCCCTCTGTCTCTGCCGCTCTCCTGCTCACACTTTGTCTCTCTCTCTCTCTCTCAAAAACAAATAAACATTAAAAAAAATTTAAAGATGTTGAAAAATCTGTCCATGGTTTTCATTAATACTGTGTATTCCTGGCACATTTCTTAGGGTTGACTAATCTTCGGTCACGTAGAAGTATAATGCAATTAGGTTTTGTGTCTCCCTCTCTCCTCCCCAGCCTGGGCAGCCTCAAGGACAAGGATCCTCCTGCATCATTGTTGCCTCTCCAGTCCTACTCTATGGCTGGCATACAGTAAGTGCTAAAAGTCACCTCCTGGATGAATGGAAAAGCTTTATCATCTGGTGCATACCTTCTGTCTCTAAAAGAATCATATCTCCTTCATGAGTATCAAGCCATTCACACAAAAATATATCCCTTCATTGCATTTTGTGCTTCTCTTTATTTAGAGTTTCCTTAGGACCTATTTGGAAAAGAAAATGTCCAATTAAAAATAACTTGGGCTATCTCATTATTCCATTCTGTTGGGGACATATGGGCTAGATTAGCACCACCAAGCTTAAGAATGTAATAGTACACCCTCCCCATGGTATCTAAGACTTAGATTTGTTTGTGCATTTCTAACTTCCCACACATATACCTCCAGATTCTTCTTGTTTTATTAGCAGAACTCTTCAGAGTAGTTGCAAACATTTTCCTTCTTCAAATGTTATTATTATGTCACTCAGCACTGCCAGAACAGAAAGCACTCAGATTAATTTTGCCAAACTACAAAGGTAATTTGTCATGTAAAAATATAGTTATATGGCCAGGTACTTTACAACATACTGCTAAAATACTCATCAATTAAAAAAAAAGAAAGAAAGAAAGAAAGAAAAAGAAAAAGGAAGGCAGTGTCAGAACTTTGGCAAACTGTAAGTCAGAAACTGAAAAGAACATTATTAAATACAGATTGTCATAAGTCCAAATGACTGATAAATACATTCTTCTGATCAAGAATCACAACCTAACCATACATTTTACAAATACACTTCCCATATGCATGTGTTTTCTGCAAGCTTCAATTAAGCAACCATAAAATGATTACAAATTCACCTTTACAAGGTCCTACATGTATACAAATCAGGAAAGTAAAATAAACACGCTAACTCTTGAAACATTTAAAATTAAAATGTCTCAGATGTGACAGTTATAAAAACGCAATTGAAAAACACTATGGAAAAATAAGTTGCAAAAAACTGTCCCACAAGGGTTTTGTGACACTAACAATGTCAAAATAAGGCCAACCTTTGGAGAGTAATTTGGTATCTTAATAAATCAAGTCTTTCCACTCATTGGTAATGAGCTCACTAGGTTTGCTCTACCAAAAAGGCAGGCTTTTCACCAGCCTGTCTCATGTTGCAAAACCAAAGTTTTAAACACCATCATATATATACATATATTTTTTTTTTAATTTTTAAATGTTCACTCATTTTTGAGAGACAGAGAAAGACAGAGCATGAGCAGGGGAGGGGCAGAGAGAGAGACAGACAGACAGAATCTGAAGCAGGCTCCAGGCTCTGAGCTGTCAGCACAGAGCCTGACACGGGGCTCGAACTCAAGAACCACAAGACCATGACCTGAGCCCAAAGTCAGGTGCTTAACCAACTAAGCCGCCCAGGTGCCCCAATACCATCATATATTCTACTAATGACTTGTGTTTTGCAAAAGGTAACTTGGATGACTGAAGCATAAATGCACCCAAGAAGAGAAACAGCCTTACTGCGGGGAATGTTAATGGTTTCTTCCCAAAAGATCCTCAGTGGAATCCATTTGTGATAAATTCAGTTTCTAACATTAAGCCAACCTGTCAAGGATGGGAAGCTTGGCCCTTACACAGATCTCACCATAATTACCCTTGATTCTTGAAAAGAATACTTGCATCAAAACAGGGAAAACTCACAAAAGAAGAAAATGCACCATTAAATGAAAGGAAAAAATGATGTGGACACTTCACTGACACTTTACTGCTTGGGTGATAGATATCTCATGGCCTTCACAAAAACCAAAGCTCCTGGAAGGCAGGACACTGTCTTAATATAAGACCTAGAACTATCCTGGCATATGACAGTCTTGCATAGGTAAATGTTATCAATTTGAATAATGCGCCTTTATGGAACTATAACACTGTATGATTATCATGGTATTTTCCCACACATTAATCTCATCTGACCCTGCACCAACCCTGTGGAACTCTGCAGAAAGGAAATTAAGTCTCCAGCAGATTAAGTAATTTGTCCAAAGTCATAATGTAGAAAGCAGTGTGCTGACATGAGAATACAGGTTTTCTTTATATGGACATATATTTTCTTTCCTCCACAACAATCTCCCTACCGCTCACTCCCCACCACAGTTAAGGTCCCAAATCACAAGGCCTACATCATAAAATTAAAGCCATCCATAACAGGAAAACTTGCATCTAATATAATGGTGGGGAGACAAGAAATGCTATTTATTTAGTTCTAAATATTTATGTGATTTAAATAATTGTTACTATTTTTATAAAAAATCCAACTCTAATCTTTCGGTTAGGTTGGTAAAGGAAGAAACTTATAAACTGTATCTGGAGAACTCAACATCTATGGGATAAAATGTAACGTTCATCATTTTGTGCAAAGCCAAAGGATCTCAAAGGGAACTCTATGCAGACTTACGTAGCCTTCTACTTGTTTCTGGTTCCCATCATCCAGTGAGACACTAGACTAATAGGGCTTTCTCAGACCAACTCACAGAGGCAGTTGTGAGCAATAAAATCCCGCATGTGATAATTGGAAAAGGTACAAGAAGAGGGGGAAAGGCTAAGTATGAATCAATTTCATCCCTCGGAGCCTAGACAGAATTTTCTGGAACCTCTATGTCAAATGCTTCTCCAACCTACTTCCGTAACGTTCACCTCCCTCTATCTATGAGGAGTATTAGAATTCCCTGCATTATTTCCTTCTTCAAAATACTTAAGTCCAAGTTCTGGAGCAAAGTGGGAAAGGAAACTATCACAGAGGCTATTTTGACACTGGATTTTCATGAAAGTGACGCCCCTAGGCAGCTGGGGATAAGAGTGACACCAGCACATGGACCTATTTCGGGACTGATATGAGTCTAATGTTTTCCATTCAGCTCATGACCTCTGTTGACTTCAGTGGCCACTATATTTGTGAACAGACTTTAGGAGCCACTGTTCTTGTACTCTTTGTTGAAGGGGGTTTCGATATTCCAAGGACCTAATAGCTTCTATGAACTTTGAGACCTGATATTTTTTGGTGGGTTTAAATCCAAAAGCCCTCAGGTTCTTAAAAGGTTCAGATAGAAGATTCTTTTATCTGTGTCTTGAAAGCTCTAATAAAGAGAACTGAAATATAACACATGACCTGTGAACTGAAGGGGACAGAGGAACTTTTGCCAAGTTTCCTGCACATTCCCTTAAAAGCAACCAGGGAAGAAAGTGAGAAAAACTGCTCAGCTCTAATGAGCGCCTAACGGGTAGGAGGGCCAGAGATTTACTCTGTGAATGCTTAAAAAAAAAAAAAAATGGCTGAGGTCTTTAACCACTAAACTGCCGGAAAACGTGTGGCCTTATTAAGCATCAGCAGAATAACTGACCAGTGTTTGAGAATCGTGAATGTGGCCTTTTGACTTCCCAAAGTATACAAGGATATTTTCTTTGACTTTCCCTTATTACAGATCCATAAAAACGACACTGCTTTGTTCAGGAGACTCGAGACACATGGTGCTGCATGCTTCTGCAGAAACACATCCCACATTAAATTAAGTTAGAGGTGGTATTTGAAAAATAAATAAATAACGGAGTTCCAATTCACTGCAAATGGTACAGGAGGCCAGTAAGTGGGAAGCCCACAAGAGAAGGACTTCTTTTAGAAAGATGTTTTACAGGACTTTTTCTGCATCATTAACTCTTCTGGAATCCTGAATATACCATGATGAATTTCCCTAAAAAAAAGTAGCTACTGTTTAATTTTGAATCACTTCAAAGAGCCTCAGTAGAAGGAATCAAAGAAAACCAAAAAAGACCAGTAGATGTGAAATCCGCCAAGAAAGAAAGAAAAAAAAAACCCATGAAGGTTCTAACAGATTTTGACCATGTACTGAAAATACCACTGATTATTTTGCTAATACAGTGTTTTACTGTTCCATGCTACTGAAATAAGTCTCTGTATTCATCGGAACACAGGATATTTTTATTACAATATTTGTGTCATAGCTCTTTAAAAAGAACCATATTTAAAACCTTGAAAAGAATCTCTGTCTTAAAAGGGTTCTTGATGTGTAGGTGAGTGTGTGTGTGTGTGTTTTACTATAAACAGATACTTAATTGGAGTTCACGTTGCTGAAAAGAGTAAAAAGATACTGGGAGTCATATTCCTATCCCCAACATGTAGTTCTAGAAAAAAAAATACGTAACTTTTAAAAAGCAGAGCATTTGGAAGGCGGGGAAAAGAAAGAAAGTTGGCTAGGGTATTATAATGGTTGTATAATAATAATAATAATGTCTTTAAAAATGTCTTTTGCGTAAAACCTGCCCAAGGGAAAAGAAAGAAAACCTCCTAAAAATTCCATATCCCTGAATACCACTCCATCAAA
Source organism: Acinonyx jubatus (assembly GCF_027475565.1). Taxonomy (NCBI): domain Eukaryota; kingdom Metazoa; phylum Chordata; class Mammalia; order Carnivora; family Felidae; genus Acinonyx; species Acinonyx jubatus. The sequence continues at coordinate 126,993,070 of NC_069386.1, read as the reverse complement.
AACCATCTGGAAAATGTCAGATAATGGTATCCACCCACCTAAGAAATTCAGTAAACTTTGTCTTCAATTACCATTTAGGATAATCAACCCAAATTGAAATTTCAATTTCAAAACCCTCAGAAGACAAAGCTGGGATTAGGAATCAGATTTTAAAAGTCTCCTTAAAAGACCATCTGTTTATAGACACCCTTCTCACATCCCACCTCGCCTGTCCTTGATCTGTCCCATAAGTTCACAGCAGAAGCACAGCTGAATTTAAAGACATACACACACTGCTACCATGAAGTCTAGTTATCACATATATGTTCTGAGCCTGTCTCAAGCTTCCCTTGTTATGTAAGCACTTAGGGGCAATAAAATTTCACTTACATCCAGCAGCATTGTGAGTCTCAAAACATTAGTCTACCTGACTGTACAATCTTTTTACTGGCAGTGGATAGCACTGGTATTTTATTTATATTGATCATACTGTCGATGCTATATGGAATAACCATTTAGTAGCCTATTAGCCTGTAACATTTTATTACTGTTGTTAAATATCATTACCCATACTGAACTCCGTATTAGAAAAATCAGGCTCGGAAATCTAAATATTCCGAAAGAACTACAGAGCCTTTGGGTTTTTTTCCCCCTACATAATCTGCAGACTGATGAGAAAAAGAAAAACAATGAGTATTCACTTCTCACAGATAGAGGTCACTAATGGACTGAATTTGAATCACCATGGCAGAAACCACAAAGTTATTAAAGTAATCTAGTGAAAAATGAACTTGAATTGAAATTAAAGTAAAAATACCAAAAGGTGATTATCCAGAAAGGTCTGACCTGAATAGAAATAAAACTGCATCACCTTGACCTTTTTTGAATCTTCTAAATAGTGAGCAAAACCGAGACCCCTCCCCCCCCACACACACCCTTTGCTATTTTTTAACTTCAGACACTGCTCATTGCAGAAGCGGGAATTCTTCCTTGTAGGCTACAAGACCAAAGAGCCAAACTAGATCAGATGTTCACACTGAGTCTCTACAGAATAAAGCTTCTGGACGTACATACTTGAGCCTTTCTTGAAACCACAGCTTCAAACTGGGAAGATATAAGGTTGCTTCAGGGAGATATGTCTAAATCCTAAATCAAACTCTCCAGCAGGCCAGAATATAAATGTAACAGGCATCAGAGGAGGTTCAAATTAGATCCAGCCGGTCAAAGTCAAACTCAGATAAGATCACATCATCTGAAACCTAGCATAGGGGGGAGAAAAACCATGACTACCTAGGGAACCTCAAGGCAGCCCAGCATGGTGTCATTTGGGAATCTACTTTCTTCTGTTAAAGAAGAAATTCCCCCCAGGAATTTCTAAAACTGCAATGAAACTACTGAAGTGTTCAGACATGGGCATTAAGACAAACAAACAAACAAACAAAACCCAGCATTCTTTCCATGCTAGGTTTGTATTTGTAATAGGTTCTGCTACACAGCTAGCCCAATTCTTTTTATGATTTCTTGTACCTACTGGCAGAGACATTGAATAATGCTTGAAATTTCTTTTTCCTACCTCCTCCACTCACATACTGGCAATTCAACATGACAGTATGGTGTTGCACTGCCATAGATGATCATTAAAAAGTCTTAAATGGTTTAACCCTATCCTGTTTGGGGCTTTTGAGGAGGAGAGGAAGAAAAGTTATATTTGGAAGAACAATAGCATCATGGGGAACGGGCAACTTTTCATGGCATGTGTATTCCCCAAAGATTTATTCTCTTCTAATATGGTGGCCTGTCGATCTTATGAATCTGCTGCATATTGCTTAGTGATAAAAAAGAAAAAAAGTCCAGTTCTCACACTTTAAATACTGACCTAAAATTTTACGTTTATACTGCAACAACTAAATACATCCCCGGACAAACGCCAATCTGCATTCTATTACCTCAAAATGGTTGGGGGATCCTTTCACTGGAGACTTAAGAAGGTCATATCACTTAAGTCCACAGACAATATGGGTTCCTATATGGAAGCTAGCCTACATACTAGCTTTTGGCTAGGAGAAGTCACACTAATACATTTAGCAATCAGCCTGTGAGCAAGGGGACATGCCCCAAAGCTCCCTGAGATGCTGTGTGATTTAAGAGCCTCCCAGCTGAGTGGGAAGCAATGCTCCCATTTAGATGGGGCTTTGCATAGCAAATGCAGCATGTGAAGAAACCTAATCAGCACCTTGCACTCCCGCGTGAGCATTTACACGGATTTGCGCCTTGCACTTGATTAGCTTACTGTAAGCTTTACAAGAGATTCCTTCCACTAAAATTAATCAAAAGGTCTTGGAGACTGATTTCCATTTACAAGAGGAGTCAAGATGAGCTTCCAGGTGAATAAATAATGATCCTAATAGTGATGGTGGCAGCAGCAAAGGAGGAGCTGCTTTGAAACTCAAAACTCAACAGGGGGGAAAGGGGAGGTTGGAGAGTTGGGGCTGGAATCTTTCTGTAGCTCTCTGAGGGAAAAGCAGGAGCTCTTTTCTTAGTTAGCTCAAGTAAGGCTGCTGTTCTGGGAAACGTGACCATATTCTCTCCGCTGCACACCCCCCACCCCCGCCCCAAGTGCACACACTCTAACACTCACCCCCCCCCACACACACACACCATGGCGCATCAGGCCACCACGGAAAAACCGGCCTCTCCGCAATACCACTACCCCCCCCAACACACACACACACACACACACACACACACACACACACACACACACTACAAACACTGCAAACTCACGTCGTCAATGGTTAATGCTTTTCTTATCAGTCTGCAATAAAAATGTGACTTCTAAAGTTTTTATTTTATGACACCAGAAGGTGAATGGAAGGAGGGAGGAAGGGAACGATCCGAGGATGTCAAAGGGGGGAAAGGTAAAATTTTTCCCTTTCCTTGAATTTCTCTCCTCCTCCCTCCCGCGCTCTCTCTCTCTCTTTCCCCCTCTCTCTGTCTCTCTGTCTCTCTCTGTCTCTCTCTCTCTCTCTCTCTCTCTCTCTCTCTCTCTCTCTCACACACACACACACACACACGCCCAGATTTGCTTTCCTGCACCAGCTAAACGGAGTGGGCGAATGGGAGTGGGCTCCTATCATCTTTAAAAGACGCTAAATAAGGCTGAGAGAGAGAGAGGGTGAAGGTGAGGATGGGAATTAGTGCAATCCATGCATCATTCCCCCGGATTGAAGAATACTAAAAGCCCCCCAATCCACATTCTCAATTTCCAACGAGCTACGAAAAGAGGCCCCAGCTGGGGCCGAGGGTTCTCCTCCATCCCCAGGGGGAGCTTCGCCTCCCCGCACAGCTGCCCACCGGGGGCAGAGAAGCGCCGCGGGTCCCTCTAACCTGACTGTAGATCTCCCCGCGCTTGGTGCCCATCCCCGGGATCTCCAACTTCGCTTCCCTCTTACTTTCAGTCAGATCTGTCTGGCCAGGGTCAGCAAAGGCGCTGGGAATGAGCAGAAGCCCAGCGGCCGGGCACGGAAGCAGAGGGTTGGGGGTGCGCATTACCTGCGAAGGTTCTCGAGGTCTCCTTCCAGCCCCGGTGGTAATCTCGCTCAGCGCCGCGTCCTCCCCCAGATCCAAACTTTTGCTCGGTCCTCCGGGTGGCGGAGGCGGCAACGGTGGCGGCTGCCGAAGCCCAGCCCTGTCGCCCGCAGCGTCGGGGCTCGGGGGTGCGGAGGCCGGAGCCTCAGAGCGGCGCGCGCCTCCCCGCAGCCGGCCGGAGCCCGGGCGCCCCACTCGCCTCGCTCGCCTCGCTCGCTCTCGCCTTTCTCCCCTACGGAGCCGCGGCATCGTCTTCCCCCTTCCTCCGCCACCTCCGCCTCCAGGGTTCGGGCATGCCACTTTCTCTCGGCTCCCGCCGCCGCGGCCCCCGCCTCCGGTCCTCCTCCGCCTCCCCCTCTCCGCCTCGACCGCGCCACGAGTCCCGAAAGAAGAGGGCGAGAGGGGAAGGCAGCGGAAAGAGGCCCCGCAGCGCCGGAGCTCCGCGAAAGCGGAGGACCTCGGGGGGCGGCCCGAGAGCCGGGCGTGCGCGCCCGGAGCTGACCGCTCAGAGCCCCGGACCCGGGCGCAGCGCGGGGCTGCGCGGGGGCGGGCGCGGGGCTCGCTCCAAGTGCGGCGCCGGCCCCGGTGTGGGTCCCGAGGCTGCTCCGACCTCACTGCTGCCACGCTCGGACGCGGCCGGGCTAATGTAGACGCCGCGGCCCCCACCCCCACCCCTCCTGACACCCCCGGGAGATGTTTACAGTAATGAATTCGCGGGATCGCCTCCGCCGCTCCCGCGCTCCTCCTCTCCCTCCGTCCCCCGCGCTCTGGCGCGCTCCCCTCCTCGAGTCCTCTTTCTCTGCCCCCCTCCTTTACTCCCTCCCTTTCGGAGTCCCTCCCACATTTCTGGTTTAAAGAATGCTTGGGAGGCGCGGCTGCAACCCTAAGCTTTCCAAGAGGCAAAGTCGCACTCGGCTTTTAACCCTCTCCTCCCTGAAGAGAGTTGCAGGGCGTCTGGGCCAACACCATGGATGCCACCCGGACCGAGCACGCCCCCTCCTCTCTCCCTAGCCTGCACCCCCTCCCACCCCCCAACTCTCAGGGATAATGCCACCGTCTGAGGGCTGAAAGTCGATTCCCCCCCCCCCCCACCCCGCCCGCCTGCGATGTACTTGCAAGGCAGAGGATCTATTACGTAGACTCGGAGAAATGATCGAAACGTGAGATTAGAGGGTAAAAATATAACAAGTCTCACAACCAAGATGGCGTTATTTCAAATGAAGGCAACCCTGGTGATTTGAGCCCCCACCCCCATCCCATCCCCCGTTAATTCCCAGATCCCGGACCTTATCCAATAACTTTAATTGGAAAAATAATCCGAAGTTTAACATGATCATTTCGAACACCTATTTTCTCCCTTCACTCTGGCTGCTGGGAAAAAGGGGTGTTCACTTTCCCCGTAGATTACCACGGACAACTAAATTCAGCGTCAAAGGTTCAGAAAAAAGACTTGACAGCAAAAAGAGCCTGATGTGTATACAGGCGCCGTTTCCACTTAGCAATCTCTCTGCAAAGGTTAAAGAGTAATGTAAGAAAACCAGGTGCACGTCTCTTTCTTGGAAAACATATTTTAAAAGGTTCTGGTTTTCTGCTCTCGTTTCATCGTCGCTCCTCCTGGCTCCAGTAAGTTGCTGTCATGTTTTAACAAGTCTGTAGAGAGGCTGAATGCGAACAGAAGAGGGAGAGCGAGCTCGCGCCAAGCGTGGGGTTGCGCGGAGAGGCGCCGTCGGTGGGGCCACGCGAGAAGCAAACAGCAAGCTTGAAACTAGCGCAGGACCAACTCCCTGGGGACCCACGGGCTGTCGCGGACCGCGAGTGGGGCAGGGGCGGTGGCCGCGACGGGCTCGGGAGGATTTCCCCGTCCTCAGTTCAAAGCCTGAGTCACTTGGCACCACTTTCCCAATTGTTTCCATTTCCTTCTCATCCCTGCGGTGTCTACCGCCTTCACGTATCTGAGTGCCTTAGCCGTGTTAAGACGACTTAGAGAAACGCCCCATTTGCCTCCTAAGCACAAGCCACGCACGGATCCACCCAGACGCACGCCCGAGACGCACGGTGGCACACGCGCTCACACGCGCGCACACACACACGCACACACGACCTGGGTTTGTGCCCGCGGGTCGCTGCTCCTGTTGCATTATGCAAAGTGGTCAGGAAAATACTTTGATTCACATCTACATAACCGCTCCTCTCCCCAGACTCAGTGTGTGACTAACAAATATCCACGGGAGGAGGGGGCACGGCTGGGGGAGTTAACTGGACTAGGACAGACAGAGTGCCATCTTGCTGGGAGGTTCCAGGACCAAGGCGCCAGCGAGGACAGCCGTGGTGGCCTCCACCTCCACCAGCAGCTGCCGCTGGCTGAAGCCCCATGCGATCCAGGAGTTTCCCGGGCATCTAGTAAGAGTCCAGTCGGCCCCAATCACCCTGCTCCCCGATTCTTAATGTCCCCGGTAATGCCCCGACCTCAACTGGCAACCTTGATCTTGGGCCTGATTAGAAATGAGAAGTGACCGCGCCGGCGCTGAAGGCACGGAGCCGAGCCCGACACTGGTCAGCGCGGCGGAGGGATCTTCCCAGGCTGCGCCGGACCCGCGCGGGGACACGGTGGCAGCTGGCGAGGCTCTGCTCCCGCCCTCCTCGCCGCCGCCTGGCCCACGCACTTAGCGCCAGGGGGTGGGGGGTGGCGTGTTCCGCCGGCTTTCCGCGTCCCACGCTCGCGGCTCAGAGAACGCAACCCGGGTTCAGCCTGGTGTGCTCCCTGAGCCTTCACCGCCCCCACTGGCGCGCCAGGAAGACGCGCTGGCCGAGCTCAGAGCTGGGCCACCGAAGAGCAGCAGAGCTGGAGAAAGACTTGGTTTTGCAAGAAAGTAACCTTCTCCCCAAGTCGAAGGGAAATGCACCTCGAAGGGAAAGGCACCTCCTCCGCGTCCGTTTAGCCAGGAATCAGTCCCGGGTTTCGGGCAGGAGGCGGGCTACCGGCTTTGGATGCAGCCGCTCGATAACAGCGGTGACATTATCAGCAGATGGAGCGGGCGCGGGGGTGGCGGAGTAGGGGGTGTTACTCCTAGAAGTTAGCGTATTCATTCGGGGGAAGTGAGAAGCTGGATTCCAGCAAGCTTAATGGCTGGAGAACCCCCAATTGGGGATGGATCCTCCTAGCAAACTAGCAAATTTGCGTTTGACCCAGAGCTCAGTTACAAAACTCTTTGAAGGAGGTGAATTCTACCTGCAAATAGACCTCCCTAAAGTCGGGGGAGAGTTAAGCAGCCTGTGTTCTCTCTGGAGGGGAAACAAAACAAAACAAAACAAAACCCAAAACATCCCATCCCGATGACCACCCCTGCGTTGGTTCAAAAAATACACGTATCCCCCCCCCCCCCCCCAGCCGCTTAGCAGCAGCCCTGGAAGTTGCTGGAAACTCCACCTGGCACCTCTGTCCCTTTACCTGGCCTCCGTGTCTCCTCGCAGAGGGCTCATCCGAATCCGACAGGGTCGGGGAGGTGGAAAGGGAAGAAGCTGACGCGGCAGCAGCGGGGCTCCCGGGGCATGGTATTGTTTTAGGGGTCACCGCCAAGGTCCCTCCTGCCCATCGTTGAGAACGGCCAACCTGATCCCTGCTCGGGGTGGACACCGCGGCGGGCGCGGAGCGGCCGCCTCGCAGCTGCTTCGCACCCGGAACCGAGGGCTCGAGACGCACCCCGGGCGGAAGCAGCGCAGCGCCTCGGCGCGGGGATTGCGGCTGCCGCCGATACCTCCAGGCGCTGGTTCTTCTGCGGCGACAATGGAAGATGCCCAACTCACAAGTGACAGCGACAGGTTTCGTCCGTACAACTAACTACAAGGTACCCAGCCTGGGACCGGAGGCTGCGTCCCCCCTCCCCCTCCTCTCCCTCCTACTGGGGAGGGAACTAATTTAACCCTGTGTGCGCCCTGCACTCCCTGGAGAAGCTGGAATCGACTCGGAAACCGCAGGCGGCGGCTCGCGGGGCCAGAGCTTTGTTCACGTGCGTTTCCAGCGGGCACTCGCGTGGCAAGACGCCAGTGGCAGGCTTCCAGCGCCCGGCCCCGGCATGGGAAGGAGCCCTAGCGTTTCATCCGGACCAGACCCAGCCCTCGGAATCTATTTTTTGCCTCCAGTTACCAGATGTATTGAAGTTGCCAGCAAAGTTGGGTTTTATTCCTCTGTTTCTTCCTCCCTCCCTCCCGCGCCCCCGCCCCCCGCCGCATTATTTCCTTTCCTAGCGGTGCTTTGAAGATGTGGAACTCGCCGCTCATTCTAATTCTAGCTTATAACTGTTCTTGCGTGTGCGAGACGAATGGTGGAGGGTCCCCACCCACCCACGCGAAATCCAAATGAAAACGCAGGGAGAGCTGTCTCCCACCCACTCACCCAGTGTCAGCCACAGCAGACGACCACATATTCAAATAAGACCAAGACACGGGAGGATGGGGTAGGGGGCGGGTTTGAGGCAGTTTAAGATGTGAATGGGCTGATGGAAGGGAGACCGCGCGCCTTAGGACGGAATAAACAAGGGAAACACGGACAAGAAAGATGATGCAGAAAATACATCTGCGTACCAACATTGAGAACAGTAGGTCAGCTTTAAGTGCCTAGATTCGGATTGACAATATTTCCCGGGCTCCTGTGGAAGCAGAATGAATGAATGAATGAATGAATGAATGAATGAATTCTTAAAAAATAAGGGAGAGAGAGAGATAGAATACAGGAGGCTCAGCCTTGGCCACCCAGATGCTTTGCGTTTTGTAAGCATCTTTGTCTAAGTGTTCCGGACTCCCAAGAAGTTAACTGGAGTTGGAAGTAAGTCATCTCCTGGAGGGGGAATGGAAGCCTAGACAAGAGAAACTGACAGCCAGCCGCCTCCGCTGTCACCGTCACACCCAAATGAGCCAGAACGTCACCCACGGCGCAAACTCAGACAATTTTCAACAGATTCCCTTTTTCTGCATCTCCATTCTGGACGAAAGAAAGAAAGAAAGAAAGAAAGAAAGAAAGAAAGAAAAAGTTCTTTAAAAATCACTTAGAGGGTAACACGTGGTTCTTGCGAAAACGGAGTTATTTTTAAAAGAAAAAAAAAAAGTGTCTCTCCACAGGATGGATGTTCTAAGTTTTCTCTGCACCCTCCCCAAGCCAATGGGAATCTGTAATAGCCATTCCAAACGCCTCCAGAGAGAGGCCGACCCAGGGAGGAAATGGGAACAGTTTCCAGCGGGCTTGGTGCAGAATTTCGCTGTAAATCCTTTCAGTTTGCCAAGGGGGCAGCAAAGCCTAGGGAGAGCTTGTCAAGCGGCAGAATCCACAGGGAAGACCACATTTTAGCACAAATAACTCATCTACCTGCTTTCAAATACTCATCTTGGTGTGCATAAGTGTACAGGAGTATCCACATAAGGTTCTGTCTTTGAAACCTTAACCTGAGATAACAGTATAATTATTTCACCTTTAAGAATACATTTTGGTTTAAAAGAAGAGGAAACTCTGCACAGGTTTTACCTTGTCATCTGTGCTGCTAGAAAATGAGGAAAACTGAAAATGTGAGACAAGGTAGCTGCCAATGTACAGAATTTGTATTATAGATTATCGCTGTCTGTAAGTTATAAGGAAATAAGGATGCCTGGGTGGTTCAGTCAGTTAAGCCCCGGACTCAAGGGTTTGAGAGGTCAAGCCCTGCACCCAGCTCTGTGCTGACAGCTGGGAGCCTGTAGCCTCTTTAGGATTCTGTGTCCCCCTCTCTCTCTGCCCCTCACCCACTAGCACTGTCCCTCTCTCTCTCATAAATAAACCCTAAAAAATAACAACTAAATAAATGATAAGGAAACAATATCATCTGGATGTGCTCCTTACTAAAGACTATTGATGTGACGATTGTAATTGGGGCGAGGAAAATTAAGTACAAAAAAAATATCACATCTAATGTATGAACAGAATAAGCGCAACGAGTTTCTTAACCACGTGACCCCTACATCAGCTTTAGAAATATGTGCTGCTGGAGCCAGAGGAAGGAAAAAAGTAGTCAAAGTGGTTCGGGGGCTCCAGAGTGTAATAAGTTAGCAGCCTCACAAAACTGGGATTTTGAGGTCACTTTATTTTTATTAAGAAACTATCACTAATATAAAAGGGTACAAGAGTAGAGAAAGAAAAAGCACATCTGTGAAAGTAAAAAAAAAAAAAATCAGCTCATTCCTTATTGTTTGGACTTTGATCCTCAGTGGGGTTTTTACCTCAATTGAAACTTGACTGCCATTTCAAATCTTTTAGGTCGCCCTCCATTTATTTGTACGCACCCCCATCTACACACGCGCATGCACTTTGGCCTGTGTTTCTAATACTTTGAGGAAGTAAAGCTAACACAGGATTTGGATTTATAAGATCATGGTTTAAGCCCAAGGCACTGAAAATTTTGATATCGGGTAAGCTCGGCTCTGAGCCACTGTTTACTCGTTAATAAAATGGCCATAAAAATACCTGTTCTACCAGACTCACTGTATGGTCACAGTATGAGTCGGTGCATGTGAAAATGCTTTAGAAAGTTCAGCTGTTATTCAGTTGTTGCCAACAATATTATCATTACATCACACAGTCCCAGCCTTCAAAACATTGGAAAGTTACATCAACCTGAACAGTTTCCTCTAATGTTATCATCTTACATTACCCTGGAATGGTTATCAAAACAAAGGAGGTAATAGATCCCATCTAGGATACCACATAGCCCTTAGTCATCGTATCTCCTGTTCTGTGTGACAATTCCTCTATTTTTCCTTGTTTTTGATGACCCTGGGAGTTTTGAAGAATAATGGCAGGGTATTTTGTCTCTCAGTTCAGGTTTGTCTGATTTAACTCTAGTTCTGGGTTCAGGGAAAGAAAAATACCAGGGAGGTGGACTATTGTTCTCATCTCATCGTAGCAGGTGGTGCATGATATCAGCATGACGTCACTCATGATAACATCATCACTCTCTAATGTATCGTGTGCAAGGTTTCTCCACTATACAAACTATTTGTCCTTTTCCATACTCTGTGCTTTGGAAGTGAGTCACAAGTCCTGCTGACCTTCATGAATTTAGAATTTTTAAAAGCACAAAATAAGCATTTAGTGCAATTCATAAACACCCCAGATATTGAGTTCACCCAGGAATAATCTCTCAGGAAATTCCTCCTGTATTATCTACATCCTCAGGAAAGTGTTCAACTATCTCTTCTTGGCTATGTATTTTAAACCTGTCTTCAACTATTCCAGGGTTTATAGTCCCCAAACCCAGTCCCCAAATCCTGTTCTTTTCTGAAATGTCTCCTACCTTCTTGCTTCTCATTGCCACAGCTGGTTGGTGAATTCCAACTTTACTACAAAATGATGGCATCCATGACCTCTTATCCCTCCTTTCCATTCATGGTTTTCTGACAGTATGATGTTCATTTCATTGTCCCTCCAAGGGACAATAGCAAACAACAAGTTTGTCTATACATTAGTCTAAATGTCTAGTTTAATTAGTCTAATTACGCAAAGAATTTAGTTGCTGTTACATTTCTATTATTCTGGTAAACACTTGAAACATGCTTGCTGACATCATGGATAAGCTTCTGTAGCAGGTAGAGCAAAAGCCGATCTTTTTTTTCTAAGATGAGAGCCACTGTAAAGAAATCCATGGGTAACACACTGTGGATAGGTAACTTTTCATTTCTCTCACAGGTATAAAACACACGGAAGCATTTTTTGTGAGTTTGGCTTGATTCATGTGAATCTGTGACACTAAAACGCATACTCTTCTGGTTATGAAACAGCACAATACAGTCCACGGTTCACCCATTTATCCAACAAACATTTGTAGAAAACACAAAACATGTAGCAAAACTTTGATGAATAGATTTAGTCTCTATTCTGTCAAAACTTCAGTGCATTGGAGATACACTGACAAATAATTACACACTCATTAGGTAAATAAAACAACTCAGGTATATGCAAAGTACTTCAGTGCACTGAAACAGAGTCTCTGTAGAGGGAAGGCCTTTTGATAATGTACTGATTTTATATGAACTTTGCATCATTATTTTCACTTCCAGCCTTCTGCATACCGCAACCCCAGGTACCAGCTGGAGTCTCCTGTCTCCTGGACATCCCTTTGGGCCAAGAGCTAAAAAATCAGTGTAGAAGTAATTGCTTGAATATCCATTTCCCCTAAGCCTTGGTTTCTTTGCCTCTCCATGGAGGTTACAAGACGATTATGCGTGAACACAAACAGAAGGTACATACTGACAGGAAACAAAAGCACGTTAAACCATGGAGATTTCCTTGTACATAAACCTGCCATTTGTTAAGTGGTTGCTCCTCGAATCCGAAGGGAAGCTGGCAAAAACTCGAAGCAAACCTTCTCCAACAGCACTGGGGAAGAATAAGTGAGGGAAATGCCTTTTTAAAAAGGGTATACAGTTGGTATAAAGATGTAAGCCATTTCAAGAAGAGATGGAAAATCTACCCAGAGATTTATTCAAACCTGGACGCTACAACTGTAGACAATGTTACCGAGCCTTCTGTATCTGACTACAGTTCTGATGAAGAAGAAAGCACCGTTTTATTTTTTTTTAATTTTTTAACGTTTATTTATTATTGACAGAGAGAGACAGAACATGAGCAGGGGAGGGGCAGAGAGAGAGGGAGACACAGAATCCGAAGCAGGCTCCAGGCTCCAAGCTGTCAGCACAGAGCCCGACACGGGGCTTGAATTCACAAACCTCGAGATCATGACCTGAGCTGAAGTTGGACGCTTCACCGACTGAGCTGCCCAGGCACCCCAGAAAGCACCATTTTAATCTGAGAAAACATACTTAAATCAATGAGTATAAAATATTCTGAATTAGAATATATATAATATATAATAAATATATATAACTTCCCACTGTGTGCATAAGTATTCACACACACACACACACACACACTTCCCACTGTCTACTGATATATTAGAAAACTAAAATTACATTCTTTAGAAGGTCAGAGATAGTTTTGAAGCCTGACTCTTATTGTTATAAGAACAAACACTACATCACTTAAGCTATGTGTAATGGCGGGAGGTCTGAACTGGGACTTGGATGATGGTACTTCAAGTATCTACTGCTTTATCAGGGAAACCACTTAACTGCCCAAAGTCTCAGTTTCTCTTTTCTCCAATAAGGAAAAGCAAAACTGTCTTCTAGGGTCAATTAATAAACAGTAAGTGAAGTGGGTTATCTAGAAGCTGAAAATAAGAAGCTCAAAATAAACTGTTATTGGGGAACCTGGGTGGCTCAGTCAGCTAAGCATGCAACTCTTGGTTCGGCTCAGGTCACGATCGCATGGTTTGTGACTTGGAGCCCCACACTGTGGATGCTGCTTGGGATTCTCTCTCGCTCTCTCTTCCCCTCCCCCACTCATACTGGCTCGAGCTCTCTCTCTCTCAAAATAAACTTAAAGATATAAGCTATTATAATATATGTAATTACTTTGTTTTACATAACATAATTTAATGGGAGAACTATCTTACTTTGTATAATCTTAAGATATGGGTTTCACTTGTATTGCCATTTCTGGCTTTTCTGGTAACCTGTTTTACACAAAGTTTCAGAGCTTCAAAGATACAGAGTTGCTTGATCCCTGTAAAGTTGCTCCAAACAATACTTTCAGGTACCAGTCCTTCAAGCAACTTTTGAATGACCTCAACAATAAAGTCCCACAACATAGGGAATTCTTGGTTGTCTTCTCACTGTATCATTGAAAATTCCACAAAAATTGCTGTTGGCCAATTTCCTTTCGTGCTTCTGCCACTTAGCTGATAGAAATAACTACAGTTTTCCAAGTGATTCTTTAAATTTTTTTTTATTTTATTGTTACATTATTTTCATGCTTGATTTGGTCATCTCATTTGCTTCCTTAGTTGGCATAATTTGGATTTCATGTTTCCCTTTGAAACATTTTTGAAAAATTAACTTCTTACTAAAACTTGATAATAAAAATATTAAACAGGAAGTTGCTCACAGAGAGTGTCTCTTTCTCTGTCACTCTGCCTCGCCTTTGAAAGTTTCCATTTGTACCATATTTTGTTGACACACCTGAAAGTCATATACTATGAATATGAACTTATTAGCATTTGAATTTTACTCTTTCATCAAGGGCAGGAATTAAATTATTCTTCCTAAACACTGAGGGGCCATTGTGGGTCAAAGTCTGGTTTATAGGTCGGTAAAGGCCATGATGTTCTTTTCCCTGAAGAAGGCATTAAAAACTTGATTTTGAAAGGCTTTCCCATTTTCCTTGGTGTTCTGAAGAGATATCTAAGGAGTTTCAAACATAATATGAAACTGTGGAAATATCTGAATCATTCTGTTCTTTGATTCTGTGTTTATTTTTATTTCTAGGAATTCTGCTGCATTTCCACATTTATATAGTATAGTTTCCTGTTCTTTTCACTTCAGTGCTTTGTAAATGGAATCATGCTCGATTATTAAGTGCAGCAGATACAAGAATATGGGTTACAGATCAAAGTTAGTAGAGAAACAAGATGAACGTTATTTATCATTATCGTTTATTTTATTTTTGTTTTATTTATTTTATTTTATTTTAGAGACAGAGGGAGAGAGAGAGAGAGAATGCACAGGTGGGGAGAGGAGCAGAGGGAGAGAGAGAGAAAGAGAGAATCTCAAGCAAGTTCCATGCGGGGCTCCATCCCACAACCCTGGGATCATGACCTGAGCCAAAATCAAGAGTCTGATGCTCAACCAACTAAGCCACCCAGGTGACCCAAGAAGGCATCCTTTAAAATACCTCCATTTGTAGAGCCTTTATCCCTTACAGCCTCCTCAAATGGATGACTGTGTCTGATATCTCCCTGCCCTCCACCCACACGTCAGAGGTCACAGAAGGAGTAAAGCAACAGGTAGGAGACAATAGATCTCCAGAAACCTGTCCATAGTTTAGCTACGTCTGCTGTACATTTAATTCTCTCATCAGCAGGCAATATTTTTTTTATCATTTTGGATAAAACCAATGTTATTTAAATTTATTTCTAAACGTCTATAAATTAAAAGACAGTTTGCTTAAAAGACGCTGTGTATTTCTCCCATGTCTGTCCTAAGCAGGCAGACTTAAAAATTATAGAAGCAAGGCTATGAAAGCTAAGGAAACCTCAACATCATTAGGGAAACAAAATCACAGTGAGATAACATTTAACTCCTAGTAGAATGGCTATACTAGAAAAACAAACAAACAAACAAAAAAACAGAAAATACCCAGTGTTGGTAAGAAAGTAGAGAAATTGGAGTCCACATGCATTAATGATGAAATTATAAAATAGTACAGCTAGTTTGGTGTGAATGCTTCTTAAAAAGTTAAACATCAACTTATCACATAACCCAGAAATTCTATTCTTAGGTATACCTACCCAAGAAAATGTAAACATACATCCACACAAACACTTCTATATGAATGCTCTTAGCAGCATTATTCATCATAGCCCCGAACTGGAAACAATCTAAATGTCTACCAGCTGGTGAATGTATAGCTAAAATGTGGTATATCCATGCAATGGACTACTATTTGAACAAAGCAGGGATCCATGCTAAAGCATGGATGAGCCTCAAAATAATTTTGATCTATAAAAGAAGCTATGCTCAAGAGACTACATATTGTGTGACTTAATTTATAGAAATTATAGAAGTAGCAAAGTTTTTGAAGATTGCAAATTAGTAACTGCCAGGGGAAGAGGGAACAGAGATTTACAGTAAATGTGCATAAAAGCTCATAATGCAGTGATTAAAATGTTTTAAAATTGATTCATGGTGATGTATGCATAGCTTGGTAAATTTACTAAAAGTAAGAATTGAATTGTACACTCTAAAGGAGTGAATTATATGATATGCAAAACGTCTAAATAAAATTATTTTTTAAAAGCTACAAGGATTGATGTCAACATCTATGAATATTTCATCTTGGTAATATTCTTCCTAGATCCCCTTACATCACCAATAAAAATGACTTGAAGTATCTTAGGAGTAATGAATAAGGAATATGCCCAGTAGCAGAAATAATAAACTAATATGTGAGTCTAAACATTGTTCTTATTACCTACTTTTTTCAAAAAAACAGGTCACTTGCAGTCTGATTAAATCCACTCAGGAGATCCGTAAAATTTAGAAACAAAATAAACAAAATACAGGTTGACATAGCATTTCCACTCCATTCTTTGGAGGAAAAAAGTAACATTTAAAAAATGTCTATGCATCAATAAGGGAAAACAAATTCTTTGCTTTTGTATTAAGTTCTCTGCTCACCAGACTCCTCTGCCAAATGATTCTTCTATTTTTATAACACATAGTACATTTGTTTACTATGACTCAAGGAAGCATAATGTTTTATTAATAAAAATCTATTTTTGATAATAGAATTATCAATCATTTTAACATAGCCTTTGAACAGCTTAGTTCTTTAGATATTCATCAATCAGGAATCTTTTTTCTTTATGTCCAGTTAGGGCAATATAAATATCATTTTGTGAGGATGTCACATTTTTCTTTCTTTCTGGCTAAATAAGAAAGCATAAGACAGATGGGTGAAGAAGAAAGTCAGACACAGTATCATTTACCAAAGGGGAAAAAAAAATAATAATAAAGGCAACATCTTGTCCATCAAGGAGCTCAGATCAAGAGTCTTTTTTTTTTCTCAAATGATGACAGCCTGAGAGCTATGAGCAACCAGAAAATAAATAAAGCAAAACCACCAAAGGTGTTTCTCCATGGTTTCTACCACCATGCCTGGAGTGGATAAACATGTCATTTTACTAGGAGGATTACTTGAAAAAAAAATTAGCTAAAGCAGACAAGAAAAAGGAAGAAAATAGAATAAGGGCATGTCTATTTGCCATGGGATGAACGGCATCATGCTTCTCTGGGTACTGCTGATGAAAATGTCTATGGAGAATAATCTACATCTGCCTTCAACAGTATCAAAGGATCCAGGCTACAGATTTATAATCCTCACATGAGGAACTTCAGGACAAGTCACATAGTTGTGCTCAGTTGAAAGTCGGCCCTGGTTGGTATTCATTTTTTCTCGAACAGGAGTTTGCCCACTAGATGTGTGGTGAAATCGAGTTTATGCGCTCTTTAATAACCTTTCTACAGTCAGGAAGACCTTGTTTTTAAGGCCTCCGGAAATTGTTGCTAGAAGAAAGGAGGTCAGAAGCGGGGCTCTATCTACTGTGAGCCGTCCATCACTCATTCCCAGCAGTGTCCCAGATGGAAGAGGGATGAGCGTGAGAACATTTAATGAGGTGTGAACTCCAAATGGACAGGAAAACAAAATTTGGAAAGTTTTGAGATCAACGTCTTGAGCTGACACAATGAAAAATCTTGGATCATAGAGAGAAAATCACATTTTTTTTTTTGCATTTTTAACATGACTTTCAGGCTTTAGGGAAGAAGTAGAGACCAGGTTTGAAGATATTAAGAAAAATTGCTAATTAGCCAGGTTCTTTGCCAATTCCTTATAGGGTGTGTTTAAGTATAAGAGCACGTTGCTGTCTATTTGGAATAAAAGCAGGCCTAGTTGAAGATGTAGGGAAGCCACTCAATTTTCTTAGGCCCCAGATGTCTCATCTCAGAGGTGATAATAATTTCTGGCAAACTTGCTTTACATCTTTTTGTAAGCATAGGATAAAATGGTTAATGTAGAAATATCTAGGAGAAAAGCATTTCCCTAAGCAAAAGTGCCATTCTTATTAAAAAATGTGAATGTCTCCTATATTTAACCCCTTGGCTTACTTGAGGATGAAAACCAGGGTAACTCCTAGGAAATGATCGGGTTCTGTTTTACATTTCTTCTGTTATGAGGGTGATAAAGGGCTGATCTTCAGATATGACAAGTACAAAGTCCCGTGCTTGGGCGGGAGTTCGGAGAACCTCATTAATCACGTTCCATTGTGTTAGAGGTTCTGTAAACATTGCAAAAGCATAAAGTGCAGCCCTTCTATGAGTGACATCTTTCCAGCCTAACTCCAGGATGCCTTTGAGATTTTCTTAACTGACTGGATTTCATTTCAGTCATTAGTTAACCCTGCTTAGTGGGTGACTCTGGATCCCACCAGGCAGGAGTAAGGGGATATGTATTCAAACGGTACAAACATGGCTTGTCCCAGTCACATAACCATTAAGAACAGTAGGGGGGATTTCCTTTCTCAGGATAAGTCAAATCATTTATGTGAATCCCATAATATTCCACTTTTTTTTTTTTTTTTTTTTTTTTTTGCCTTTAGAAACTAATGCCATGAAGTTGTAGTTAGAAAAAGATTGTTGACAATCCTTCCTATGGATACTTTGGGTGAGATGAAAAGGCAAGTGTTATTGCTTACAGATTTATATGTCCCTTTGGCAAAGTCTTTTTTATGTATTAATGGGCCACTCGAGACTGCTAAGAAGCCAGGCCACCTTTGGGATATGGATCAGAGTACATTTGGTATTCACTAGAACTTTTGATATTTTGGTAACACGTCGCTTCCAAAGTCTGTAAAACCCTCTCATTTGTAAATATTTTATTATTTATTTGTTAATATTTCATTAATGCTTTCTTTCATGGAAATGTTTTAAAGCATATCTATCAGTTGGAACGTAGTTCTTTTTAGCAACAATAGCACAGATCCCAGCAGAATTAATGCAAACATGACCATTTAAATAGCTGTAGGGTGAAATTTGCACAGAAACATATAGATGTATATTTTGATATTATTAATGTTACAATTTAGTTGAAGGAGGTAATTTTAATTCCCAGTTTCAAAGGTTTTTTTGGGGGGGGCAGTTCTAGACACAGTAAATTGAGTAAAAACATTAATTTCTTGTCTGCTTTTTCCTTGCCTTTGCCCCCCTCCATTCATTTACACCTTAGGGAAAGCCATGAGTCTGATGGCTAGACATTGGTCTAATAAAGGCAAATGTTGGCATTTACATAAAAGCAAGCTATCTTCCTTCTGCATAGATAGAATGGAAAACTTTATGAGTCTCACAGCAGGATGACATTTATACACAGAGGAAGAGAATATGGATGGGTCAGAGATAATCCAAAACCGCCTGTATATAAACAACCCAAGCTATTGAACATACTTATGATGGATCATAATTAATATAATGTTTATGGATAATAAACCATTTCTTATACCTATAACAGTAATTTTCCTCAGATTCGTCATTGATCCTACTGTCTCTCCTTTTATCTTCTTAAGGTTTTCTCCCCTCACACTAATATTTTCCACATATTTCAAACTAGTAAGATTCAAACTAAGCAATTACCAAGAATAATAATAATCAAAATGCATATCTAAATAATTGCAGAGGGTAAGTTCGAATCATTAATGACACGATAATATGGATATGATGATGATGTCAACATATTTATAATAATGGACAAAGCAGTGGAAGGTATAGCTATGGAAATGTTTCCTGGTCCCAGCATATTGTAGTCTAGTAAATATGTGTGGTTATTGCATCATGCTTTCTCATAGCTATACCATATAACCTTCTCAAATTTAGCTAATTTCCCAACAAATCCATATTCTTCCTACCACTTTGGGGTCTTGTCTACCTCTGTCTAAATTTGGTTGTTCTCTTTGTACTTTTACAAATTACACTTAGTACTTTTTTTCCCCTCAGTATACAAATGGCATCTATGTTTTATTGTTTACATAATTAACTATTTATGAAACTTTATGATATATTACATATGTCAGACATTGTAATTGATGCTGGTAAATGTGTCAGCAAGAAGTAGATTATTGTAGAGGATTCAGCCAAGTGAGTGAAACTACAGTGTGATTGTAGCAAGTGCTAGGTTAGGAGACACAGAAAATTGTATTCAGAAGCACAGAAGAGGCCGTTAACTTTTGGAATCAAAAGTCCTTTCTGGTAGGGTACAGAATATTACAGAAACCTTTAAAGATGTCCACCTTGCCTGGAATATCTATTGTCGAGGAGGGGGGAAAGAAAAGGGACATAGGCAGTAATAGGGCTTGAAAGTTGTAGTTAGAAAGTTGAGCTTTATACGGAAAGAAAGGAGTCTTTGAAGGTTTTTTAAATGGGGGCATGCTTAACATCTAATTTGTGCTTTCGCTACTTTACTCTGCCATAGACAATACGTAAACCCATGAGTGTGGGTGTGTTCCAATAAAACTCTACCGAGAAAACAAGGCAACTGTCAGGAATTGACCCCCAGGCCACAGTTTTCAAAACTATAAAGTTGCTGATGAGGTAAAATTGCAAAGGTTTAGTCACTGCCTAGAAGGAAGGGAGAGGGAAGTTTCTGGCTCAATCAATGTGAGAGAGATAACTACAGTGGATGACCCTAAGCCTGGTTAAAGGTGTACGTATTTATGTATCATGCAGAACATTGTAGAAGAAGGCAATGACGCAGTAAGAGGAGAGATTATAACCTGGAGGATATCTTTAAATGGCCGTACAAACGCAAGTTAGATTAAGCAGCGTAGAATCAAGGTGAGCTAGTCGTTCTATCTTTATTACAAATTATGACACAGCTTTATACCTGTAAAATGAATAATCACTTTTTAAAACATAGTAATCAGGAAGACAGCATTTGTTTGAACACTGCAGAGTTCTAAGAATAAAAGGTGCTAGATACAGGCAATGTATTACGATGCAGCAACGTGTAATATTTTGAAATGCTTAACAAAGAGTCACACATAAGCTGCCGAGAGAGAGGGTAAATATGGAAGCATTTAAAGAAAGGATGTGACTCACAGGAAGAGAGCCAATCTGAACATTCAGAGAAACATAGGGAGGAGACCAAGGAGAAATCCAGAGTGAAATGAAATAACTGTTTGGGGAGCAGATGGTGAAATATCTCATTCTTAAGAGATAAGATGAGTGAAGAATCTGCCTTTTCTCCTCAACAAGTTACATTCGTTAGATTTTGTATCCCACTTCTTTCCTTGTGGGAGTGGTTTCATCCATAATTTATCTTCATTCAAGATGGGAATTTTACCAATTTCCCATATAATGTCACTTCTGTTATCTTCAAGATCTAGGGCTCTCATGCCTTTTTTTCTTACTGTCTCCAACTCCATCTTTGCTCCCATCCTTCATATTCTGCAGATGAACACGAAGTCAGGGAAGTTTCACCACGATGTGATGTGAAAATATTTTGGCAACTCCTAATTATTGGTTTCTGCAAGACATTTGGGAGATATTATATGCTATGAGTAAAGGAAATCCCTCCACCCCTCCTTTTTGGCATGCTTCTCGTGGGCTATCACAGTGAGACCCTCAATGGGAGAAGATGTAACTTTTAAATTCTTGGCAAATATAGCTTGGAACTTCAACCTTTTATTGGTTTTAGCATCTAAAATCCAGATATCCTGCCCATGCCCCTCCCTCGTGCCACTTCACCAACCCCCATTCTCAGAAAACATGGTGTCAGTGTCTTCAGCATCTGGAAACTTTTGGCATGGAAACCACCATAACACAATGAAACATTTCCTTTTCATGTACATTGAGTCACATCAACGTGCTTTAGATCTCGAGAACCCCTCCCCGAACTGTCTAAACGCCCCATTTTAAAAGAGGGCATTGATACAAATGTCAAAAACCAATGACGCAAGGTTGATGCCATCCCAAGTTCTTAATCCCAACATGACAAGCCCTGAGTACGTCCAGATGTATGTGGATAAGGTTTTGTTTAACTTGCTTAGAAAAAGAACTTGGGAGAATACAATTGCAAGCTGTTTATTTAGAATATATATATATACATATGTATATATATATAGTATATATGTATATACATATGTATATATATACATATATATGTATGTACATATATATATACGTATATATATGTATATACATATATATATACATATATATATATATAATATTTAGTGTTTTACATTTCCAGAGGAAATAAAATCCATTGTGCAGAAAGTAAAGTAAAATGCATGGATTTTTTATGTTCCAAAAATCAGATCCTAAGGCTTACTATTTTTAAAACTTTCATCAACTTCAAAAGATCCCCCTGATTATACTGTCGCATGGAAATAAGTACACAGGTCTAACAACAAATCCTTCAACTTTTCTCTTTAAATATATGGTTTATTTTAATGAAAGAGGGCCTAGGTTAAAAATAAAAATGAAAGAAAAGGTGCCAGCTTTCTACCAAGCATATTGTTAGCCTGAGGCAAAGTCTATCCAGAGTACCCCTCTAAGTTACCCTGAAGGTGGTTCACTGTTGTCAAAGTGTAAGGAAAATTTCCATTCTATCACATGTAGAATATAGGTAAAAAAGAATCTCATATAAGTTTTTTTGAAAGTTTCAGAAGATTCATACATGACAATGTTTTAGTCTTAAGTTATATTAATATATCCATTACTCTGACTAAGTAATGAGGGTTAATATGGCTTAATCCTAATTTAATTTTCTCACAGCTAAGTGCCTACAGAGAGCAGGCAAATTACCATATCTCTTTATTAGGTTCATTAAAACCACTGAAAGGTGATATTTACAATTAGTTGTAAAAACTTATTACTTTGGCTGAAACAAATCCAGAGTAGGTGAGCGAGACTGTAACTCGTCAACATTTCATAGCCATAGTGCACGAAATACATTTTAGATAGTTCAAAACACAAAGCTCAAAAAAATATAACACGTCACAGTCCTATGTCAGGAAGTATCTGCCCAAGTCATTGGGGCATTTTCAGAGATTCACTGCTTAAGATATGCTTATTAATATGTTTCTAACCTATACATTGCGATTTCTAATGTAGCCCAATGACTCTACCCATGTCAACTTTGCTACGTGTACCAGGGTACTGAGGGAAACACATTCCTAGCAGCTGGTGGCAGCTGGTTGCTGAGAAAAGTGGCAGAAAGCATAGTTTGCATGTGCCCCAGACTTTGCATCTAGTTGAACATACATCTTATGCCCCCCAGAGATATTTACAAGGCCTCCAAAAAGAAGACTGAAGTTTTTCAGCCTCTTTTTGTTCAAGTCTCTCACAAGTCACATGCCTGTTTCCATTGCACATAATCTAGATACTCAGAGAGCCGTGCCTTTCGCTCGGCAAATAACTGGGAACTTCGTACGCATGTATCACACATCCATGTTAGGTTCTGGGGATGCAAAGCTGAATAGGAAGCTCTCCTAGCTGTGATCCTTCAGAGTTTATTTGACAGAAACTGGAAGAGAGAGAACACTAAGTTGCTTTAGTTGTCAAGAATGGTATGTATGTGTCAGATAAAACCCATCAATTAATGTCCAACTACAGAGTATTGGTTTGCTTTTGTTCTAGATCTAATATTTTTTAAAGAGGTGTCTGGTAATTTCATTGGCTATCTGAAGCTTGTCAAAGTGACAAATTATTCTTGCCGTACTCCTCTGTTGATTCCAAGACAAAATATCATTTTAAAATATGTTTCCTTGCTCTGCACTTTGCTGCGAGTTTACAGGACAAAACCATTAAGTTAACAACTGGAGCTGCAAAGAAATCATTCCCCAGTAATTAAATAAATCTCAAAACCTCTAAGGTTCAGCAAGGGTAATTGCCAGAGAGAGGAGTTTGCAGATTCTGCCTGTCACAGAGACATCTTTCTCTTAGGTTTTCTCCACTTTCCACTACCGCTGCCAGTGAACTCCCCAACAGCCATTGGGTCCCTCAGCTGTAAACTCTAACTTCTTCCCTTAACGTTTACGTGTGAACTGAAAAGCCCTCCATTTGATTTACCAGTTTAGTGGTAAAACCGAATTAATGTGGAAGTTCTCAAATTGTTTCCAGAATATTAATAAAGAACAAAATAGGAACTAAATTAGAAAATAAAATAAAACATGGGTCCCTGCACGGCTCAGTCAGTTGAGGGTCCGACTCTTGGTTTCCGCTCAAGTCATGATCCCAGGGTCCTGAGACCGAGTCCCATGTCTGGCTCCACAAAAGCATGGAACCTGCTTGGGATTCTCTCTCTCTCACTCTCTCCCCTGCTCGTTCTCTCTCTCTCTCAAATAAAAATAAATAAATAAATAAATAAATAAGAATCGAAAAGAAAACGAGAAGTATTTTCCCTCAGAAGGTAGAAGTGTTTTACTGAAGATAGCCTCCCTTAGCATCTGTGACCTTATCTATTCAACCAGTTAATTAGCTCTAGAAGCTATCACGGTTAGTTACGTCACTGGGGAGGGAGACCCAGAGGGAGAATAGTGGAGTTGCTATACCTTACTTAGACAGTGTTGTTTTTATCTGTTCTGTTTATTTACGTTTTAGAAGAGGTTCCCTTTGAAGAACATTGCATGAACTAAGAATATTTAAAGCCATCACATAAACCATGTTGAACTAGTTGCTTTTGGGTGCATGTGTGACAAACATATGACATGAGTACTGCTTATGTTCCTTGCTTCCATGGAAGGCATCACTATACTCTTGCAATCCCTCACTAATTCCCGATGGAGCCTCAGAATCCTTCTCAACCCAGCAGTTCAGAAAGCTACAATGACTGGTCAGGAATTGGCACACTAGTTTAATCCAATGCACCATCATCTCTTTTTTAGCCCTTTCTTAGAATGTCTTCCTTCCAGCTCCAGGTCTATCATGATCTGTGTGCAAGAATGGGCTCTTTCCTAACAGTCTTGCTTAGGATATCACTCTCTGCCCAATGTGTTAAACTGGAAGTCGAAAGTCATTTTCATTATCTCAATAGTTCTTATATTAACCCACTCTCACTAAATTTGTTTCTGAATATTACCTTACATTTCTTATCAAGTGTTCTTTGGAACACGATTCCTATTGTATATGCCATGAAAAATATTCCTGAGGCAAATATACTTGGAAAATGCTATCTACTATAGCCAACTTGTGAAGAGTTACAATGTGTAACAGCTAAGGAAAGAATCCAAGAAGTGCTGTATTAAACGGTCTGATTTCGTTTAACCAAGAATTTCCCAAACGAATTTGACCACAGAAAACTTTTATTTAATGACACTGTTTACCAAGTTCAGGAACACATTTTGGGAAATGCTCTCATAACTTGACCAATTTCTTCTCCCTTCAACCCATCTTATTCTACCACCAGACTTATCTTTCTGTAATTATATGGGTCATCACATCATCCCCCCAAATTCTTAATGGCTTCACATTAGTTATAGAATAAGCCCAAACTTTGACTATCATACTCAAAACTCAAGGTGTCTTCTGCAATTCATCTTCATCAGCTGTAAGGCAAGGTAGGCAACCATTCTTCGCACATCGTAGGTGCTTTGTGCATGAATCTGCCTCTCCTCAGCCCCAGGTCTTCCTGATTGCCATTCAACATGCCCACTCATTTTTACGTCTTTCTGCTTTGGATCAGCCTGGAATGTCCATTTTCTTTACCTCTGTCAACCAAAATTCTTCAATGTGCAGCTTCAGGAACACTCTAAGTGTGAAGTATCTCCTTTTCTTTCTCCAGATCCCTAAAGAAACTAATCACAACCTTAGATATGTTCTCACTACACTCCGAATACCTTTCTCCACCTGTTGCACTCCCTGGACACAGATGGAAACACCTGCAAAGGACTGGTCCAGGGCTTCTCGGTCTTCTCACTCTTGGTATGTTGCACTGGATGACTCTACACATGTTGTGTAGACATGTTCTGAGAATTGTGGTATATGTAGCACCATCCCTGGCCTCTACCCACCAGATGCTAGTACCATCCCTCTCCCTACATGTTGCCAAGTGCCTCTGGTGGGGGGGGTGGAGGAGGGTGCAAAATTGCTACAATCAAGAACCGCTGTCTTAGACCAAACTTTCGCATCCCCCTAGCCTTGGTTCTGTGCCCACCAAACAGCCACTGAATTCAACATAATTGAGTGTTCCTATTTGCCCCTTGAGGGTTTAATTGCAGTTGACGAGGAGAAAAGGGAAAAAAAAAAAGACAAGGAAAGAAGATATTCCCCAAATGCTCTCATTTGGGAATCTTGTGAGCATCGTTATTTTCTCATTTTGAATTTATCAAAAATCAAAGCTGAGAGGTTGCAGGACCCATTCTCCCCATTCAAAGAATACCTAGACTTTCGAAGTCTGCTTCTCATTTCTAGGATTTTGCTATTCCCAATTCGTCTTTTGTTTCGTGCTCTCTCCAGCGTTCAGTTTGGGCGAAGTGAATACACAATTGAGCCATTAGGACTCGTTAACTGGATTGCTTTGTCTTTCTCTTTCTGTGTCTCTTTCATTAATGATACATAGCGATTTGTCTCCAGAGACTTTTTTTATCCTTTAGGAAAAACTCTCATATTTTATTTCTCACAAAGAGTTGTCTTGTGGCATGCAGCCTCATCAAAGTCATAATAAGGTTTCATTTGTCGGCATTGAACTGTCTGTCATCTGCAAGCATTTGAGCCTGGCACACATCTTTCTGCATTTGTATCACGTTTTTCCGAGTTACTTACCAAGCTGAGATGATTTGTTGGTGAGTCTAAGATACTTCTGGCACTCTCTGCCTTTAATTTTTCCTGGCTACATAACAAGGTTGTTTATCATCTTCTAGCTGTCTCCAGGCCAAAATAATAATGATGCTATTTGTAATTTTATTTATAAAAATTGCTAAAAGATATTGTTTGTCATTAACCTTGATGGGTGTCTGCACACTCTATCTGCAGTAGCAATTTTTATGCCTTTTTCACAAATACCCAACTCCCACTTGAGGTGGAAAGGATGAATTTAAAAAGCTCAAATCCACCCATATGTTAGGATCTTTATCTGAACCTTATCTGAACAATCTGAGCTTTCTGAAACCCTCAAATTCTGAGCTGGAAATTAGACAGTAACCTCTCTCACTAGGCTTCCTACATTCAAAAAATGGGCAAATTCAGAGGGAATTGGTACACGCACAGAACTTCTGTATATCAGCCCTGGTATTCGATTAAAATCGCAATAGACACTCTATCACTTGGCTGTGTTTAGCATGACATATTATTTTGGACCCAGAAAGAATCTTAATTGAGGATCCATTTGAGAGTCGGCAATCTGCAAATGAGGAAACCCTGGTCAGGAGTCATTAAATAGTTTGCGCTTTTAAAAGAAAGATAAAATCCAAGTTAAAAAGAAGAAAAAAAAAAGTGCAAAAATATTTTCTACCCTTCTAACTCAACTCTCCACTTTCAGGGTGAAATTTGACAATCCACGGCAGACACTATTCATTTTATCTGATTTTGCCTCAGCAGATGTACAGATGTAATTTTAACCTAAACACAAAACGATGGCAAAAGAACGGGCCAAGAGTCAGTTTCTCCCCTCCCCTGTCTTCTTTCCGCTCTTAACTCAATTTTATACTGTCCATTAATTCCATTTATAAAGATGATTAAATATATTTTCATAAGTCTCCTCAGTCCTCTTGGCTCTTACACTCACCGGAAGAAGAAAGCATGGCTTGTAATCACTCCGTGGTTGTCCCTGTGTATTTTTCTCTGTCTTAGAATTAAAATGTAATATTTGCCTCAAGATTTCCACTGGCTTTTTCTAGTCTAATTGCATTTCTTCCAAGAACACTGAATTTTTTTAAAAAATGTTCACCTTTCTAGATCAGTGTTTCTTGAAGGATGGCTGGGTAGACCATTGGTGCCAGAATCATTTAACATGCGTGGCAAAAATGTAAAAATCTGAGAAGGCTCATCCCGAGTGTGATGAGTGAAAATCTCTGAACATAGATATCAGGTCTCTGTATTTTAACCAAATTCCTTGAGGGAGCGCCCTGTAAAAGTCTGAGGTGACTGCCTCAGAAAGGGACTTCTAGATACCAACTGTTGGACTAGATGGCTTGTGTGCGCTATTCTCACCCAAATGCACCACCATTTACTATTCTGGACATCTTACTTATTTTTGTTGTTGTTGTCCCTCCCCCAAATGTAATGCATAAGGGCTATACATTTTTTTTTAACTGATTTTATTCAATGCTATAGTACAGACCCTAGAACAGTAGACAGAGACTCAATAAATATTTATTGAGTGAAATGCAGAAACCATCTCAACTTAACAACACTGGGGGTGTACCTGGGTGGCTCGGTCGGTTAAGCGTACAACCCGGTTTCGGCTGAGGCCATGATCTCACGGTTTTATGAGTTTGAGCCCCACATCCAGCTCTATGCTGACAGTGCAGAGCCTGCTTGGGATTCTCTCACTTCTACCTTTCTCTCTGCCCCTCCCCTACTCGTGCTGTCTCTGTCTCTCTCTAAATGAATAGACAAACTTACAAAAAATCGTTAAACAACAACAACAACAAAACAACTCTGTAAAGCAGGTGCTATTATTGTTGCTGACAGACAAGAACAAGGAGGCTTATAAAAAAGAAATAAATGACTCGCCCAAAGTCATGCAGCCTGTGCATAGCTGGGCAGAACGTTACGCCAAAGCTTCCATTCTTTCCATGAATCCTCAAAGTTTCTCAAGGATCCTCTTGTTCAATTTCTTTGTTCTTCAAATAAAAGAGTGCTTTCAGCCCAAATATTACATTTTTAGAATGAAGGAGAGAACCAGACAGCACATGGTTCCAATGTGTAGGATAGACAAAGTGTTTCCCTGCTTTCTGCTCCCTTCTTATGTTCCTTATTGTGTGCATCCAGGCAAATCTAGCTGGATCTAAAGCATATTTTGTCTTATTTTATTTTATTTTAATTATTTTATTTTATTTTTTGGCTCTTGTTTTTCAGGGCCTGAAATTAGAGTTAATTATACTTATCCATTTGTACCAAATTATCATCATGAATTCAAGCAAAATATCTGTCTTGCTTCACTCATCTTTAATTTTCCCCTTTTCATCCATGACCTCTGCCCCCATTCCTTTCACCCTGTAGACATTTACCATAGTGTTTGATATATGTCTTTAAGTACATATCTATCCTTGTAAGAAAAGTGAATATGATGCTGTTGTTGTTGTTCATATGTTAAATTTTGTTGTTCATATGTTAAATTTACAGAAAATGTATTATGCTATAAATATCATTTCTCATATTTTTACTAAGTTTTATGTTTTGAGATCTATCTTTGTATTGTTTCTAATATATAGTATCTCCTAGCATGCATCCTTGACATTTTGTCATCCATTTTCCCAGTTCTTTCTCTCAATGCCATGAAGAATATTTATATATCTGAACCCTTACCCACCTCTAGGAACAAGGTGCCTGCAGATCATAGGGTATGTGCTCAATTTATTTCACTAAGTATTAACAGACTGCTTTCCATATGGACTGTTCTGGTTTACCCACTCACCAGTGTATCTCTAAACATCCTCCTCAATACTTACTAAGTTTTGTGATTTAAATGAATATAAAATAGCATCATTAAAGTATGAATGTATCTGATTACTTACAAATGAGCTGAAACCCCTCTTCACAGAATTAGTGCTTGAACTTTCTCTTTTGCAAATTGCCTGTTTTAATATTTCTGACCACTTAAAATTTTGTATTTATGTCTTTTTTTAAAATGTGAAATTCTTTGTGTATAACAAATAGTCATACTGTGTTTATCTCAGATATTTCAAATATCTTTCTTCAGTCTCCGATCTGTTAACTTCGTTTACATTGTACTTCATTAGACTGAAATTCTTCTTAAGTTTTTCTTATCTTTGCTAAATCGAGAGATATTTACAAAGATATTATTCAGCATTTTATTTTGTTAGCTTAGTGGCATTGCTTCAATCAGTTTTTAAATATTTATGGGGTATGCTTTTGCATTTGTGTAAGGTAGAGAACTGGTCTAATTATTCTTTGTAGAATAAGCCTGTTTTCCCAACACCGTATATTGAGCAATCCACCTTATCCTTTTTGTTTTGATGCATCATTTTTATCCCACATTTTTTTTGAGTAACATCAGTTTCTTTGTATACATAGGTCCGTTTACAAACTATATATTCTGTTTCATTAACATTTTTGTTCCTGCACATGTGCTATACTGCTTGTCTTATTAAATAATATATTTTAATATGTGGTGAAGTAATTCCACCTAAGCCAACCTCGGTTCTTTCATTACAAAACTGAAAAAAAAATATTTGCGGGCTTTTATTATTCTGTATCAATTAGAGAAGGAGTTTTATCAATTTTCTATAAACATCTGCTGAGTTTTTTTATTGTGATTGTTCTCAACTTGTAGGACAATTTGGGAAGAATTGACATAATCATGCTATATCGCCTTATCTGTATAAATGGTTTACCATTGTTCACTCAAAGTTTCTCCTATGATTTTGTAAATGCCTTCTTCTCTGTATAGTTAGTAGCTAAAAGTTTCGGTGTCATTAAGAGAGCGTTTATCTTCCAGTTGGTTACTACTAGGAATACCTTGTTCTTGAAGGTTGAGCAGGACTTGGAATGGTAGAGATAGGCGAAAAGCATTCCCGTCGGAGGGCAGGCTTTAGTGAAAAGCCACAGCCTGCAAAGAGGAGAATACATATGAGAAATGGAAAAGACTTGTTTGTCTGGAGCCACAAATATCTGGAGAGAGCTTTTGAAGAATAAGAATAAAGTAAGTGGTCGAAGGATATAAATGGCGCGATGGGATTCAGGTTTCAAAGGGAGTATAGCATGGTGGCTGAAAGCAGGGATTCTGGAGTCCTACTGCCAGTACTCTGGCTCTGTCCCTGATTCACTGGGTGACCTTGGGTCTCTCTGTGCTTTAGTTTCCTCATTAGTAAATGAGCATTAATGATAGTGCCGACCTCATTAGAACATAGCAAAGATTAAGACATGTAGTACCTGGCATGGAATAAGTTGAACTGTTTACATTTTGTTGTTATTGCTATTATCCGTATAAAGTGGAAAAGTATTAAAATTGCTTATGTGATTAGCCTGAGGTTAGAAAACAGGTGGGAGTGGTATAGCTGAGGGTAGAGGCTTCGGTCTCCAGATTTGAGACAAGGGGCACCTGGGTGGCTCAGTCAGTGAAGCGTCCTACTCTCAATCTCAGGTTGGTGAGATCAAACCCCACATCAGGCTCCACGCTGACAGTGTGGAACCTGCTTGGGATTCTTTTTCTCCTTTTCACTCTACCCCTCTGCCACTTGCTGTCTGTCTCTCTCTCTCTCAAAATAAATAAACACTTTTGAAAAATCCTTTAAAATCTGCGACAAGTTAAAACCAGAAATGAGACTGCTTTTAAAGTTTGTGGAAACAATTAACTACTTACAGTTTTTTAAATGGCTATTTTGTGCAATATTTTAAAGAGCCCACTAATATCAAAAGCATGAACACTGTAGTGCTCTCTATGAATGAGCTGGCATAGTATACCCAACACTGTTTACATACATTTTAAAACAGAAACGATGTTTATATACTCAAGAACTGATTTACATAAAACCCCATAAAAATAATTCAGAACTTCCTTGTTCTGACAAGTAAATATGATGCAGATACACTTTTAAAAATCTATTCAAAGGTGCCACGGTGTATTGCATTTGGAAGAAAAAAAAATCTTGATCAAATATTTACTTTAAACTTTAGTAAAGATTTCAGTGTCATCTTTCGGAGCTGATGGCCTCTTGGAAACTGAGAAAACAGCAAAAAAGAAGGATACAACATGAGGTTAACTCACCCTCAGCAGAATGACCATGTCACTGAAATAAACTCAAATTAGAGACCTTTGTAGAAGGTGATATACCAAGAAAACCCAGCTCACACTGGCTAGCTGTGGAACAGATTTTAGTTTCTTTTGCAAATGTAAAAAAATATATAAATTATTTTAGCTTTTCTAATGAGTACTATAAACATGAATAATATTAGCTTATATGTCACTATCATAACACCCCATATCCACTTACATATGAATTATTTCACTTACATATGAATTATTTCAAAATTGAGGAATGAATAATAAGGAAATTCTTTTGCTATTTTAATTTCATGTATTATTATCATTATTATTGTTACTGGGTTTTTTGTTTTTGTTTTTGTTTTTTGTTTGTTTTTTTGTTTGTTTTTTAGAGAGAGAGAGAGAGAACAAATCTTAAGCAGCTCCACTCTTGGTGCAGAGCTCAAGGCGAGACTTGATCCTATGACACCGTGATCATGACCTGAGCCAAAATCATGAGTCTGATGCTCAAGGACTAAGCCACCCAGGTGCCCCTTCTTTTGATATTTAGGTCAGCATTACAGTTTGCTCCCCGCCCTCTTTCTTTCTCTCTCTCCTTTATACACACACACACACACACACACACATACACACACACACACACACACAGCTATTTCTTGTGTGTAGGGTCTGCATCCCTTGTAGCCTATAGAAGACAGGCCTCTTTGAAGACAGGAAACATGCCTTACAGACCTTGGATCTTCCAAAAGACACTGCACGAGATAGTCACATAATAAATCCTCAATAAAAGCATAGTGACTTGTGCCAGAGAGGGCTGAGATGATTTGTGCTCAGTGAGAAATGACTAACGAGTTTTGACTGAAGAGGCTTTAATTTAGTTCAAGATGCAGAAAGCTTGGCGACCCAAGGAGTAGTACTTCCTACTGGGGGATCACAGAAAATGTGTGGGTCAGTGTAGGGGGTGGTTAGTGGCAGTTGATTTGCAGATCTACCAGACAAGATTTGGAGTTGTATAAATTAGGTGATATGACATCCCACTAGGTCTAACATTTCCCAAGAAACCACTCAACGTGAATTCCACCAACATATCTTTCTGTTTTGTCTTCAGACCGCTAAAATTCCATTTATCCTCCCCCCACTGTCCCTCATGCACGTACAATCTTAATCCTTTTTCTTCTTGTTTTTGGGGGTGTTCTCTCTAAAACATTGATAAAATAAAGTGTTGAAAGCCTGAAAGATTTGCTTTGAATAGAACAGCACAAATACATACACAAAAGCTGTTTCCCCTGAATTCCCTCTGGGCCTGATTCTAGGACCTCTATTCTTTGGGTAATAACTCTAATTTGGTTAATAACTAGGAAAGAAAGAAAGAAAGAAAGAAAGAAAGAAAGAAAGAAAGAAAGAAAAGAAAGAAGGGAAAGAAGAAAAGAAAGAAAGAAAAACAATTCAGATAAAGCAACTACCTATTTACAACTATCTTTTAAACTTATCTTTTAATGGATTTGAAACCTGAAGTCCAAGGACAACTTTTTTATTCCATTTTTTAAAAATTGTTTCTTTTGGTACTCTCAACAGGAAAATGTAAACCACATATACACAAAAATATGTCTCAGTTTGGCCTTTAGGGAAAACTTTTTCTCTTGGTCCAATACTTCTGTAAATTTTAACTCAAGGTAACAACTAATATTTCCAGTTTTCCAAACACACCATACTCTTTCGAGTATACATAAAATGAAAACTATTGATCACATTTAAAAGTTTTTCAACTAGCAAATTTATACCCAAACCTTTAGAAGATTCTAATTACCAGAATTTTAAAAATGATTCATGTCAACTAACACCCAAACTGACAAAAAAATACAAAAAACAATTTTAAAGAAATAAGGATAGTCCGTTAATAAAGGCCTTTGTTGCAAGTGGAGAAAATAGACCCTTAGTCTGCTTTGGCTCCAGTATTTAACAGTTGGCATCTAATTAATTAGTTATCAAGGGTGGAATCACACAGCGGAGCAATTCCCTTTTCTCCTGATTATGGATTGCATTTTGATGGTAAAATTGTTGGTTGTGTCCCTCTTTAGTGACAGATTTTGTGTGATTAATGCCTCTAGTGTCTATTTTTCTTTGTTCCCCTCACACAAAAGATGCTAGGAAATCAGCATTGCCAGTGAAAATGTAGTCTCTATCCTCTTAAAAAAAATCACCTTCCACCTTCTCTTGTTATGGTTGATCTTTAGCTTAGTGTGTGTTTGAAAATTAAGAGCAAAATGAAAGACCACCAAGTTGCTATAGCTATTACTGTCAGTTCCATATAAATTATGGCTGCCCAGGTCTGAACTTCAACAGACGTTTTTTACACAGATGAGGTCATTTGTAAAGAGTAGTTCCTTAAATGCACTTGTTTTAACAGAATGCCATTCAACAAAACATTGTGTTCTGAAATTGACCTGACCTAAACATTTGGTCATTTAACTGTGGTTCTGTGCATTGTTGTTTATTGACACACACCCTCAGGAAAGTACACCTGATTTAACAAGCATGTGCTCCGAGGCACGAGTAAGATATTTTTTATGTAGTTAATATACTTATACTTTTATATAAATATTTTATGTAATATATTTATAGAAAATATAATATCATATTTTATATTTATTTATATATTTAAAATTTAAATTTACATATTTAAATATTTATATGTGATATATGCATATTATAAAAATATATATAATATTCAGATAAATATTTTATGTAACATATTTAGAGAAAATATATCATATTTTATATTTATTTATATATTTAACATTTAAGTTTACATAGTTAAATATTTATATATGATATATGTATATTATAAAAATATATATAATATTTAGATAAGTATTTTTATGTAATAATATAAATATCTTAACTATACATAACAATATCTTAAATATTTTTATATATAGTTAGTATAAATATATTAACTATGTAAAAAAAAAATCTTACTCGTGCCTCGGAGCACATGCTTGTTAAATCAGGTGTACTTTCCTGAGGGTGTCAACAAACAGCAACGCACAGAGCCATGGTTAAGTGACTAAATGTTGCACCCCGATGTTTATAGCAGCACTTCCAACAATAGCCAAATTATGGAAAAAGCCTAAATGTCCATCAAGTGACGAATGGATAAGAGGATGTGATTTATATATACAATGGAATACTACTTGGCAATGAGAAATAATGAAATCTGGCCGTTTGTAGCAACGTGGATGGAACTGGAGAGTGTTATGCTAAGTGAAATAAGTCAGGCAGAGAAAGACAGATACCATATGTTTTCACTCATATGTGGATCCTGAGAAACTTAACAGAAGAGCATGGGGGAGGGGAAGGGGAAAAAATAAAGTTACAGAGAGGGAAGGAGGCAAACCATAAGACACTGTTAAAAACAGAATAAACTGAGGGTTGATGGGGGGGGGGTGGGAGGGAGGGGAAAGTGGGTGATGGGCATCGAGGAGGGTACCCGTTGGGATGAGCACTGGGTGTTGTATGGAAACCAATTTGATGATAAATTATATAAAAAAATAAAATATAAAAATAAATAAACATAGCCTCATTGTGCATTTAGCTGATGAGTTTCTTAAACTCACTTGTTTGCAAGGCAAAGAGGCCTATTCAAGTTACCTTGAAAACAGTGATTTATGGACAGATTGGTATGTTTAGGAAACAAGACTTCTCCAGGGACCTTGTTTTATTATCACAGCTTCTGTGCTTTTCTCTTGCTTCCGTTTCATCTCCCTGTGAATTAATTTCCTGTGCACATTGTGCTCTACCCCTTCCTATCTTTGCTGTCTCTATGGATCTTCACTGTCATGTCTGAGTCATTCTCTGCCTTAACTCTATCAGGTGGCCCAAACTCTCAGCTTCCCAAAACCAAATCCTCAGGAGAGGACTCCTCCTGGCTCATCTCACTTGCTTAAATGAGGTTCCAGTGATGAGAGAGGTCAGTTGACATGACTGTGGATTTCACTGCCCTGGAGTTGTGGCTTATTCCTGGTTTTAATCAGGCCCGGAAGGAGCATTATCATAAGGATAAAATATTGCTTCTGTAGTCAACTCCTTCAAGTTGTGTGGGTAAGAGATGTCCCCTTAGACATCTCAGAAGAAGAGGGGTCCTATATGAGTGATGCTATCTACTAACTATTTGTGTTTCCCACCACTGCGAATGCATATATGGAAGCCTAATCCCAATGTGATGATATTTGGAAGTGAAACATTTGGGTGTGATTAGATCAACAGAACAGAGACCTCATGAGTGGGATTGGTGCCTTATGAGAACAGACACATGAGCACTTGCTTCCTATCTCTGTCTCTCTGCTTTCTGTCATGTGAAGATACA
Source organism: Acinonyx jubatus (assembly GCF_027475565.1). Classification (NCBI taxonomy): domain Eukaryota; kingdom Metazoa; phylum Chordata; class Mammalia; order Carnivora; family Felidae; genus Acinonyx; species Acinonyx jubatus. The sequence continues at coordinate 126,957,563 of NC_069386.1, read as the reverse complement.
ATGAGAAATGGCCATCGGTAAACCAGAAAGGGGGCCTCACTGAGCAGTTACAGAACCAACAGCTTTGTTGGTAAACAGGATCTGGGATGTGAGTAAAGTACAATTATTTTGGCTTCAACAGAATTGAGTTTTTATTGACTGAGACAGGAAAACTGCAGGAGGCATAGGTTAGTTGAGGAGCTGTGGTTTATTAGAAGGATAGTTTGGAATATGTTAAATTTGAGTTGCCTGTTAAACATTCAAGTGCAAATATCTTGCAGGAAGTTGGATATATATTTTAGGTCTGGAGGTCAGGAGAGAGGTACAGGTTAGGGTGGTGATATAAACTTGGTAGTCATCAGCCTATAGGTGGTCTCTAAAGCCAGGAGAACAGATAAGATGACCTAAGGACCGAGTTACTTAGTAAAGAGAATGGGTTCCTTGATGTGGATGACATCAACATGTAGAAGTAGAGAAATAAGTGAGAAATAGATACTGACAAAGAGTTGGTAGAAAGATAAAACCTTAAAAAAAAAGAAAGGTAAAATACTGTTGATGCGGTATCTCAAGAGACACAATTTAAGAGAATGTTAAACTGTATAAAATACTCCTGGTAGATAAAGTAAGATGCCAACAAAGAAAACAAAAAAGATCATTGGATTTAGTAATGTGGAGGTGACATCAGTCAGCTTGGGCCACCATAACAAAATGCCACAAACTGGGTGAACTAAACAACAGATTTTTTTCTTTTTTTCTCACAGTTCTGGAGTCTGGAAGTCCTCCATCATGCTGCTGGCAAAGTTGGTTCTATTGAGTCCTCCTCCCTTGCCTTGGAGATGGTGACTTCTTTCTGTATCATCATACGGCCTTTCTTCTGCGCTCACATACTCCGGGTGTCCCTTCCCTTTTTTATAGAGACACCAGTCATGTTGGATTGGGGCTCTGCCCTTATGACCTCATTTAAACTAAATTACTTGTTTAAAGTTTTATCACCAAATACAATCACATTGGGGGTTAGGGCTTCAAAATATGTTTTATTTGGTTGTGTGTGTGTGTGTGTGTGGGGTGGTTAGGGTTACTGTTCAGTTCCTAAGAGAGGTCATCGATGAATTGAAAACTATAGTTTTGGTGCTATGGGGTTGTGTTAGATAGAACCTGACTTGAGTGGCTTCGAAAGCGAATGGAAGGAGAGAATTACAGGCAGTGGTTACAGACAACAACTACAAGGAATTTTGTCGTTAAGGGAGGGCAAGAAGTGGTGATGGACTTGAGGAGAGAAGGCAAAGTATATATTAATTAATTAATTAATTAATAATTAAACAAATATATATTTTTAAATTTTTAATGTTTCTTTACCTTTGAGAGAGGGAAACACACACAGAGTTTGAGTGGGGATGGGCAGAGAGAAAGGGAGACGCAGAATTCGAAGCAGGCTCCAGGCTGTAAGCTGTCAGCACAGAGCCCGATGCGGGGCTCGAACCCACAATACATGAGATCATGAACTAAGCCGAAGTCGGACACTTAACTGACTGAGCCACTCAGGTGACCCGATATATATTTTTCCTAGATGGAAAAATGTACAGTTTGATGCTTGATTGTTTCAAGACTGAGCTGCCTTTTGCATTGGGGAATTTTCTGCATTTACTTTGTATTGGCAGTGGAGTAACTGGCAGATATGCTGGGGGCCACAGAGCTGAGATGGGGCTTGGGAAACAGTTGGAGGAAAATTGATGGGTTTCATAATTCTTTGGAATGTTTCAAATTTTAGTTATTTATAAGACATTTTAAGATATAAAATTCTTTTATATGGTTTGTATAAGTATAATGTAGCATTTATTGATATAAGCATAATCTTTTGTTTTCTTTTTTTAACATTTATTTATTTATTTTGAGAGGGAGAGAGAGCATGCACATGTGTGTGCATGGGGGAGGGGCATAGAGAGAGGGAACGAGAAAGAGAATCTCAAGTAGGTTCCATGCCCAGTGCAGAGCCTGACTGATTTTGACCTAAGCCAAAATGAAGTGTTGGATGCTTACCCAACTGAGCCACTCAGGTGCCCCTGGTCTTTTTGTTTTCTTACTGAAGATCCCAAAGCATGGACATTTTGAAATGCTTGTATACTTTGTTCCCTATACAAACTTCAACTCAAATGTAAATAATTGTTATATGTTTTGGTGCTTAAATTGCATTCTTGTATGACTGGTAGTGAGTATATCAATACTCGATCAACTACATATCGTCAGAGATTCCTGAAATAAGACTACTATGTGTTCCCTTTTATACTCAGAAGAGAAGGGAATCGTCTGTTTACCTGGTGTTAGATACTCACTGTTCTCAATGAGTGTTTCTATCCAGGGGTAAAATGCTTTTGCAACATGGTTTATTAAAAAGGCCATGGAATTTGGAGTCAGCAAACCCAGATCTGTGTTTTACTGCCCTTATAACCTAGCCTACCTTATTTTATTTCCCCTCTTCAGGTTCTGTATGTGCACAATGGAGATAGTACTACGTGTTACTATACATACTATTTGAAACTATGCTTGTCTGACTCACACTTAGACCAACTTTTTCCCGAATTGAAACCACAGTTAACCATTTGTCAATAATATGGTCTGGGATTTCCTATGAATTACTGGTCATCTCAGGAATGTGAACCAAGGTCCTCAAGACAGATGTTGCCATTGAAAGGAAAAAGGGATAGCAAAATTTCAGGAACAGGAAGTACTGTTTGCTTTAGGAACAGGTATCTAATGGAGATCAGAGATTTTAGCTGTGACGTGCCAAGGAAGAGACATAGAAAGGCCAGTCCTAAAATTTATGGTATACCTACAAAGACAAAGTGAACTAGAGACTTCTGCTAATTCTACCACTGTAGGATAGCAAATCTGGATGTTTTTGTCCTTGGCTTTCCCATTTTATAAAACTACAGTAGCAGATTTAGAAGAAATTGAATGAAATCAATTTCATTCTTTGCTTTTATAGACAAAGGGATGCTTGGCCAGCAGTGGTGGGCGGGGAGGGCGAACCCTGGGAAAATGCTCTATAACAAAGAAAACTCCTGTATTGTGATTTATCCTTCCTTTAGTTTTTGGATATACAAAAAGGTCACTATAGAGAAAAAGCAGAACCTAAAGTTCTTTCAGAGAATAAAATTATTCAGGTTTTCTCTTATTCCATCATTATTTTTAGCTACTTGCTGTGTATCAAGTTTCTTAATTATTCAGGTAGTGCAAATATGTTCTATTCTCATATGCAGAATAAACTTCTCTCTACAAACAGTAGGCAAAGCTAATTAGCAACTTATCACTCTTATTTAGGCCGGAAGCCACTTCTATTGAACTCTCTACCCTGGGAATATAACCTAGCTCTAGGAGCGTTAATTAATCTGTTCTTTCAATAGCCATACACTTTTAAAAGGTAAGGTTAGTTTATTGTCACAGAGCCTAAGGCTTCTTGTTCCTTTTCTCAAAAGGATTGGAAGCATTGTATTGCATTTCTTTGTAGCGTTTTGTTAAAGAACAACTGTGACTTTGAAAGCTGAGAAATTTGAAATGTTTTAAACAACTGAGAAATCTAGAAATTTCTGGCTTATATGTGAATGACAGGGAAAGAAAATGCCATATGTCGATGAAAATTAGAATCTTACGAATCTTATAACTAGATAAGAATTCATCTACATTCTATTTATGGAACACAATTGCACACATGTTGTGCCAGCCATGTGGAGACACAGTAAATATAGTGAATACAATTAATATAGTCACATCCATTAGAGAAGTGGTCTTCAAACAAGTTTCCATGTACCTTGGAGACTTGCAGGCTTTCAGTGTATATAAGACAGGCCAGAAAGTTCTACAGATATCCGTGTAAACAGTCTACTTCATCCACACACTTTCCTAAAATTAATCTGCCTGAGATAGAATTCCCCTCCCCACCCCCTGTAGCCCTTCTTCTTACAAAATTGTCTCTGAGGTTCTGCCTGGAAGGTTAAGTCCTCCCTGGCCAAACAACGAAAATAAGAAAATGAATCTAAGGACCACGTAACAAATTTCCTTGCAAGTCTGGTGGTTTTTAATTACTTGCTTAAAATAAATGGGAATCTCAGGGTGCCTGGGTGTTTCAGTCGGTTGAGAGTCTGACTCTTGATTTTGGCTCAGGTCACGATCTCAGGGTTTATCAGATGGAGCCCTGCATAGGGCTCTGCACCGACAGCATGGAGCCTGCTTGGGATTCTCTCTCTCTCTCTCTCTCTCTCTCTCTCTCTCTCTGCAACTTTCCCACAAACGTGTGTGCGTGCACGCTCTCTCTTTTTCTCTCAAAAGAAGTAAACATTTAAGAAAATGCAAATCTGATTGAGTTGCAGACTGATGGATTGTAAATATTTTTAGATGGTGGTAGATTATGTAATTTTTGCTGTACAACTCAAAAGATGAGTCCATAAATTAGGTCTCCCAAATCTCTCTCATTTCCAACTACTTATTTATGGTAATAAAGTTGCTCAGCATCACGTCTAAAATCAAAGATAATAATGAAAAACAAGGGGGAAAGCTTGATGCTGAGCCCTGTGTTGTTCCATCAATAATCAGCATTTATTTATAACATGTGAGTTTAGGGAAATAATGGATAAAAATATCCCAGTCCATCTCATTATGGAACTTTTTATAATAAAGTTTTTCTTTTTATTTAAAAAAATGATGTTCACAAATATTTATTTCTAAAAAAATGTATCAGGATAAGTTTATGCTGAGCAATGCAACAATAAATACAGTTGAAGAAAACAGAGCAACTCTGCATTTACACATTGGCACAAACAGGCAAGTACATGCAAACGCATCACCCAGACCTAAATGTCTGCAGCCGATTTTTGTACAAGCTCCTTTAGAAACACCACTCTGAGGACACCTGGGTGGCTCAGTAGGTTAAGTGTCCGACTTTGGCTCCGGTCGGTCGTGATCTCACGACTGGTGGTTTCAAGCCCCGAGTCTGGCTCTGTGCTGACAGCTCAGAGCCTGGAGCCTGCTTGGGATTCTGTGTCTCTCTGTCTGCCCCTCTCCCACTTGCACTCTGTCTCTGTCTCTCTCTCTTTCTCCCAAGAATAAGTACACATTAAAAAAATTTAAGAAACAAAAAGTTAGCAAACAATACCATAGAGACATGGATATGTAAATTTCTAAAATGCTGCATTTTAAATTTAGTTGGCAAAGACCACTTAGCTATAAGCATATAAGCATGAGTTTAGTCTTCCATGTAGAAACCGGCTACTAAACTGTAAAAACAAAACAAACCAAAAAAAGCATCTTATTGTTTGGAAATCCCAGCGTAAGCAGTAGTAAGAATGCCTAGGTCTTTAATCAGAGAATTGGCTGGAGAAGAGTACTTCCCTTTCACAGTATTTCTTTTTGTTTCATATTTGAGTTATTGTTTGTGCTGTAGGATTTAACTGTTACAGCACTAAAAGGCAAGTATTTAGGGAAGAGGCAGAAAAAGGAAAAGGGAATAAAAAGTTTAATAAAATAATGATAAATTAGTCACTTGATGATTAATAGTAATTGTAATAATACCTAATCCAGAAGAAAAAAAATGTAATATTTGTAGATTTACAGTCATTGGAATTTTAAAATTTAAAACTTAAATACACTTCCATTCATCTACGTATTTTTGTTGTAGGTTAGTATTATTGGGCAGTGAGTAAAAGACGTGTATTTATGAAACATACTACGTTAGGACCAAATTCTGCAGGACAAGAGAAACGGAACTATGAAGCTAAGGATGAAAAATTAAATGATTTAAAATGAATGATGGGGGTTTCCCATTTGCTATTATTTAGTGTCAGTGGATATACTTAAAACATACACTATCACACACACGACACAGTTTACCACTATTTAAATTCACGATTAACAATTTTAGAGGCCATGAAAACATTGTGTGAGGTTTATATGGCTTTGCAAATTCTTTGATGGGGTTCAAGAGCGAAAGATTAGAAGAACAGGAAAGAGAACACGTCCCAATAAACAATCACTTTCCATGTGTGCCGTGGGGTTGAGGAGGAAGGAGTTAGGCGCAGTGAATATGAGGATGTTTTGGCATGAAGGCCAGTTTACAGGGTAAGAGACACTCTCCTGAAAGGGGTGATTAGCAGGATTTACCTGATAAGAGGGTGAGTATAGAGTGGGGAGGGGGAAGTGCTTCAGGGAGGCAACGATATGACTAGAAAGCCAAAGTAGAGGGACCTTAGGTTCTAGGTTCCAAAAATAACTGAGTGTAATCAAGATTGAGAATGATAGCTGCTAAGGAAGAAACAAGGATACGGGAGTAGAAATGGGAGGATCTTCTTCCATCAGTTTGAAAGCCAAAGCTTACTCATTTAGCACTAGTGCCTACGTTTCAGGAGTTATTAATGATTGGCTTGAATAATGATTTTCTATTTTTTGTTGAAAGCAAGGGTTACGAACATTTTCTGTAAAAGGCAGAAGAGTAAATATTTTCGACGCTGAAGTCTCTGCCGCAATTATTTCACTCTGCTGTTGTAGCATGAGGGCAGACACAGACAATACATAAATGAATGAACATAGCACGGTTCCAATAAAACTTTATTTAGAGACATTGAATTTTGAATTCATATAGTATTTGCATGAAACAAAATATTATTTTTGTGTGTGCTTGTTCTTATCCCAGCCATTTAGAGATGTAAAAAACAAACAAACAAACAAACAAAAAACCACTCTTAGGTCATAGATTTTGCAGGGCGGTGGGGTGGGGGAGGGAGGCAGTGGACTGGATTTGGTCCATGGGCTTTGTTTGGCCACCCCTGACTTACAGTATTTCAAGGATTTTTGTCATCCTCTACCTCTGCTTTTGAGATCAAACCACCATGGAATCCATCTGTTTTCTTCCTTCTTGACACCAGAATTGCATAAACACCAAGATTCCTTGGCATATAAGTTTGTTTGGCATTTTAAGAGTTGAATCTTATTTATCTATTGACGTTTCTGTATGTGAAAGCCTTAGCTATACTGACGTCCTTCATTTGAGCAAAAACCTACTGGAAGGGTCTATTCTCCTTAAACATTTGCATTCTGAATTTAATAGCTATTAGTCCTATGTAGCGGCATCTAAAATTTTAAGTGAGGGTTAAAAAAATGCATCGAACAATATCATATAGTGGAAAGACCACTGTCTTCAAAGTTGATGACCTAAATTTGATTCTTCTTTCTACTGTCTCACGCTTGGGCAAATCAGATCACACCACCGGGCCTCTGTTTCCTTCTGTGTAATAATAGATGTGATTATTTAGGCTTTTATGTTTGTTGATGGGTTTTGTGAGAGTTGAGATAATAAATGTAAAATGTACAGCATATGGCACATATGTTAATTATATTTCAATTATTAATATTAATAGCATTTGTATGAATATTTTTACTTTTTACTTGTAATCAACAGAGAGCTCTGGCTAGATAACAACAGATCTTTGATAAGTTCTCTATGCTGTATTATTATTGATTCACAGGTATTGATTCACAGGTATTTTTGATTCACAGGTTAGAAGACCGAATAATCTAGCCATTTGAAACTTGTTGGTGACCTCCATCTTGATCACTGTATTCTGGGACGAGGAAAGCTGGTCTCCTGGGTGGCGGGTCTTCTCCCCTTACTTGATCGAATCAAATAGCCAAGGAATTCCTGAACACAGTGCTAGCTGATTTCAAGTTCCGCCCGATTCTCTTGTCTCTGCACCCTTTCATTCCTCACAACTGGGCCTTCTTCATCCGTCCTCTCCTGACTTCCAGGAGCAATTGGAAGCTGACGGACGCAGTCCCAAGCTACTTCCTGGTTTTTGGCCTAGAGTATCCCAAGCAATTCTTTTTCAGTATCCCCAGAGCCTTTTCCCAGAGGACCCCATCCACTTCCATCATATTTACACTGCATGCCCACTGTGGGCCTCTTATTTCCCCTTCTAAGAACTTCTCCAAGCTCCCCATTTCCCTCTTGGAACTGAGGTTTTGATACTTGGAGGCTTCCAGCCCAGAGTATTTGTATCTTGCTCATGAATCCCAGCCATGTGGTGAGAGTCCTACCGGTTGCTAACAGAATTCCTATCTCTTTGTACAGCCTATGAAGCCTCCGCTCCTGGGAAGTAGTGACTTGCCCCAATTTCTTCGGGGCTGTGCTTCGACTGTGGGCACTGACACACTGCTCTGGGTACGTGTGGCGGACATGTTTGCCAGAGCTGATACTTGAGGTAATGTCACACTAACTTTGCTCATCTGCAAAATGAAACCGATAGCGGTACTTACCTCATGGGGCTGATGCAAGATTGAGAAGAATTAAAGCCCAGAAATACTTAGTGGAACGCCTGTACCATCACTGCTCGATAGTGCTCAATAAATAATAGCTGTTTGCATTGTCGTTAACGCTCTTGGATCAGTGTTTCCAAACTCGTCGTCTGAGTCATGTAATTAGTTTGCCTCAGTGGCATACTACCTGCTCTACTCTTTCTGAAAATATTCTTCATAGCCTTTTAAGACATTAAATAGATATAGCCTTCTCCCGAGCTGTTATTAGATCCAGGTTGCCTTGATATACCATCTTATTTCATTGGAGCTAAGATGTCACTAATTATAAAACACCGTTATTTTTGGCAACGTATAAAAATAAAAAACCCTGCTGTTGAATCTCGGATCTTCCATTAATTTTAAGAGGCACTCGGATATCAGAGATGTTAAAAAAACAATATATATCTTTGGAATCATGGATTTTCCTTGGAATCATGCCCTGGTAATTTTTTTTTTTTTTTCAGCACGACACACATTGTCTCTCGGAGTTCTTAATAACTCCTGCAAGTTAATAACCACTTGCACACTGATGACTCCCAGCTCCACATGTCTGGGACCACCTCTGTCTTCAACTTCAGACAAGTTCTGTTTATCACCTGCTTGACATCTCTGTATGGATCCCACAAAGACACACCAGACTCAGTATGTGCGAAATGAACCCCTTCTCTTTTCCCTCACCTGCTTCTTTATCTCTGTTCCTCATCTGATGAATAGTGGCACCAGCAAATAACTGCTCAAACCTGAAAACCGGGCTCCTCTCTGACTCTGTCTCATCGGTCAGTTTCACTCCCCCTCTTCCCTTTCCGATATTTCTGCCAGAGCACCCTGCCTCCGATGTAACTACCCTCTCCCATCATGGGCTCCACACTGCTACCTTCCCTTCCCAAGTTGCAAATGTGCTCAGCTATTTTTACAGAGGTTCCGTGGCTCCCCATTACCTTCAGCATAAGGCAGGACACCCTCAGCGTGTCATTCAAGGCCTGTTATGGTCTTACTTAGGTCTCCCGTAGCCCAGCCTCCCTTTCCTGCTCCCCGCACATATACCCACCACACTCGTTTCTTACCCAATCCAACCTCCACTTCCTTCCTCCACTTGTTCCAGAACAAGCCATCCCCTCTCTTGCACTCCTTGGCAATAGCCTTTCTTCTCTCCTTCCTTCCTGCCCCTCCCTTTAGCTCTCATCACTTCCTTGCCACCTACTTCCTTTTTCCTACTCCTTCTTTCTTTCTACTTCCTCCTTCTTCCCCTTTATCTTTCTCTGCTGCTGGCACTTCTAAGGATCCTTGCCACGCCCAAGGGCGAGGTAGGTGTGGCTCCTTTTGCTTCCAGAATCTCTTTGGTGTCTTATAACTATAACTTCTACTGTATTTCTAGGTTGTATCTGACTGCTACTTGACTATCTCCCAACAGAGCTGGTTGCAGGTGGATAGTTTAGTTTTATATGGCTATATAACAAAGCACTCCAAGCTTAGTGGTTTAAAACAACCAAGCATTTATTATCATTTCTCATGGTTCTGTGGGTTGACTGGGCTCAGCTGGGACATTTGCACTTGGTGTCTCATTTGGGTGAGTTATATGACAGCTGTGTCTGGAGTCCTCTGAAGGCTGTACTGGGCTCATTCTCACCTCTGGTAGTTGATGCTGGCTATTTGGCCGTGAGCTCAGCTGGGTTTGTCTACCAGAGAACCTACGTGTATTCTGCCTATGCGGCTTGGGCTTCCCTTAGTATGACCGCAGGTTCCTAGAAGGCTCTAAGAGTGAGATTTCAAGAGGCCAAGGCAAAAGCTTCTGGCTCTCCTAATGCCTGGACTCAGAAGTTCCAGGACTTCTGCTATACTCTATCAGTCAAAGCAGGTACAGAGCCTACCCAAGTCCTGGGGGAAAGTATAGACTCCAACCATTGGTGGGAGTGGCAAGACCACACTGCAACCAAACACATAGGATGGGAGGTGTTGCAGTGACCGTCTTTGGAAACACCATCTACCACAGTGGGACATTAACTTTGAGCTCTGTCTTCTCTGAGTCAAGCACTGCGCCTGGAACTAAGTAAATGCTAACAGTCCCCTAAACAGAATAACATACTGGTGAAAGGCATGGCTTCTGGAACCGGATGTGCCTGGGTTGGTATCTTGGTCATTCTGTTTTCTCTGTCCTGAGATCTTTGATGCGGTGCACTTCAGTGGTAAAATGAAGGTAGACTCTACCTAATAGTGCAATTGTGAGGTATGGCCAGGTTAGTATAGAGACCTTAAGACAGTGCATGGCACATAGACTCCAAAACTAGTTGCTGTGACAAGGAAGAGGGAGAGGAATTGTTTTCCTTTCATCAACTCTTCTTCCGTACCTTCCACAGGCCAGCGGTAAATACTGGGCTGAACCCCCAAATTTCTACCATAACTAAGTCCCTATATGACACTAGATTTTTAGCAATCTGAACCATACTGAATATTCTTCCCGTGACATAGACAATAGTTCCAGATATCTCAAGATTTGTTTGGTATTCTCATTAGCTATGTTCTTGTGTCAAAGTTTATTTAGTGTTCTCCAATAGTTTTGACTTATTAAAGGACTAAGACTGCCTTATGGAACCTGGATATGACTACTGTAGAGTCTAGTACAGTGCCAGAGATATGCCAGGCGTGGAGTAAATATTTGTCATTAGTATGTTATTGACATGCTGATAATTAAAGGACTTTTATAAAGAAAATTCTACTTATCACAGTTTCATGAAGAGATAGTTCGGGGGATTTTCAAAGAGAAAAAGAGGTCATGGGCTATCACCCCCGCATCATGTATCCAGCTCTATTTTCGTGATTTTCAAGAGTGTGATGTCTTGTTGCTGGTACACCTGCTCACAACTGGGATCTTGTACTGGCTCTTTACCAAGGGAGTCACTAAGTAGAAACACACAGCATTTGGCAAGAAGAAGGCATTGCCTCCTGGAATGACATTCCACCTTAGCTGGAAATCTTTTAAATAGTGTGTGAGTCTTTCTTTCTTTCTTTCTTTCTTTCTTTCTTTCTTTCTTTCTTTCTCTTTAGAGAATAAGAGAGTGCTAGAGGGATAGGAGCAGACAGAGAGGGAGAGAATCTTAAGCAGGCTCCACCCTTAACACAGAGCCAGACGCGAGGCTGGATCTCAGGACTGTGGGATCATGACCTGAAACAAAGTGAAGAGTTGGAGGCTTAACAGACTGAGCCACCCAGATGCCCCATGTGTGAGCCTTTTCTTAAACTCAGTTTCTTCAAAAGTTCTGAGCACCCTGAAATTATATGCCATATTTTATGTGCATGTGTAAAAACATATTTCTTCAGAGAAAACCTATGTTTTCCATGAGGTTCTCTGAGTGATCCCTAAGAAAGAAAAAGTTAAAAAACCACTGGTTATGACAATTTTGGCAGAATTCACTGATCCTTGACACATCCTGGAAGTTGTTTACTTCCGACCAAAACTTTAATGGTGTATTTACTTAATACTTCCCTCACTTTTAGCAAAAATTGGAGGGTAGCATTTACAAAAATCCCATAAAATCCATTAGTGGTATTTCCCCATCCTAGTGGTCTGGACTGTGGTAAACAGGAATTTATTGCAGTGTAATATTGGTTTAAAATTTGGACATGGGAATTTATGGGCAGAGTGTATGTCTCTCATTATACTCTTCTCTTCAAAAGAATTTGAGGACATAAAACATATCAAGAAAGACAACTCCAGCCCATATCAATTAAAAAAAAAATCTTTCTCTTTTTTCAATACCAACACAAATACAGGCGCACACTCCCTTGTTCCCAAAATATATATCTCTCATAAAAATGCCACAGAATTATCCATTATATTTTAAAGGGTTCTCAGTCTGTGTGATTTATAGAAAGACAGAATTATTTAAAAATGATCATAGGTTCATAAGTTCTGCTAACTCACAGAAAAGCTTATAACTACATATTAGAAAACCCTGTCTATATTATCTTCAGAGGCATAATTCCTGGGGATTTTAATCCTTAGTTAGCTTCTCTTGCTCACAAGCCACATATGATTGCAAGTTGGTTCCTGAAAGTTTCCTTTTAATTAAGGCCTAATATTTATAATAATAGCATTGATAATTATATTAGTAGCTTTTAATTGAATGCCTATCATGCACCAGGTTCAATGCTAAGCATTTCACGTGTATAACATCTAGTCCTTTATATGAGAGCCATGAGAGCCATGGGAGCCTTCAGAAATTGCTTCCCCAGATTTAGGTAAGAATGGCATTCCATTGCCTGCCTTTTAGGAGAAGTTGACTGCTATTTCAATAACATGCTGATGCACACACACACACACACACACACACACACACTTATATGGTGATGTCTCCTGTGAGTAGATGAAAACTCCTGTGATTTCCTCCATGGCCCTTATTTTCTTAACTTTTGTTATTTACTATCTTCTAGACACTGAGCTGGGCTCTAGATTATAAAAGTGAGCAAAATAGTCATTGTCCCTGCTCTCGAGTACCTTATACTCTAATTGGGGTCGAATGCAGTATGTAATTTGAGCATGAATTTATGTGAGGCTGGGTCAGATTTTTTTGCACCCTGCTCTTCAATGGACAATACCAAAGGGGGTTATTTTTCTTTGAACTCCATGACTTTTGGGAGGTATGATGTTGTCATTTTTTTCATTAAGTATGTCAGAAACACATTCAAATTAGTACAGGTGTGGTTACAGCTGTGGTCATGGTAGACTAGAGTCACTTTTGTTAAGTAAATAAAAAGGTTTGAAGACATCATTGTTCCTTGGCCATTTATAAATATTCTCACTCAACACAAAACATATCTGTGGGAGTGAGACCTAGCAAAGTAGGAAATAGCAAGAGAGATCGATGGTAAGAGGAGAGCTGGGGTTCTGAGACTACCTCCTTCAAACTACTCTGGGTCCTTGCTAAAAATGTAGCTTTCGATGCCCAACCTAAAATCTACTCAATATAATCATCGGGTTTCATGATCGAAAATATGCATTTTACTTATATGGGTGGCTTCCTAGATTAGGGAAAATGTCAAATTCGGTATGGTGACATGGAAACCTCATCTTACTAAGCGTCAAGAGAGCTAAATTTTTGGCGTCACATATGTGGCTACTATCAGGATGTCTTTCGGCCAGATCATTTTAATTATTTGGCTTCAATTTCTTAGTACTCTTCCTCCAACTATTCCCATTAAGTTGTCTCAAAACATGACACTCTGATAAAGACGTATGAGCAATTATGCAGCATTATCCACAAACACAGGGTCAGACGAGGACAGATCCTTCAGTCAATCAATTAGCATCCAGCAAACACATAATGTGGGAGATTTTAGACATTTATAAGACAAGGTCAGTGTCCTCAAGAGCTTACCGGCTGCTTTTTGAAAATAAAATTCATCTAAGCCAGGACAAATAAGATAAGGCTGAAGCGGTTAATACAGGCACGCAATATATGAGATCAGAGTCAGTCCTGAGCTAGGATTGTCAGAGAAGATGTCATCAGAATAGACTTCAAACGACCCTTTGGGGCAAACAAATTAACAATGTTTGGAATTACTAATTTAATATTCCATGCAAAAGTCCAGAAAGCAGTCAGTCAGCTTTCAAAGGAGAAAAAAAACTGTAGCGGAGAAAGAACATCCCTAAGTCAGTAGACCACAGTGTTAACTGAATACCAGCTGTAGACACTTTGAAAGACTATTACTCTAACTTGCCTGGTCATTATGTCTGTTAATGGCAAACTATACCTATGACTTTTTAACTGGAAGAATCTGTCCTTGGATGCCGGCTGTGAGAGAGTCAATATTTACTGGTAGGCAAGGAGCAGCAAAAAAAGAATTGAAAGGTGTATCTATAGGCTACTCAGGGCACAGATGGAGGGTGGAGAGGAAAGTACCTACCATTGTCTACTCAGAAAGGCTGGAAGTGACAAAATGTCGCCCCAAAGCACTCATTCCTTCTTCTGGATTATCCTGTGGAGCTTGGATTGCCACATGACTTGCTTGAATGAGTCCTTTTGAGGATATTATTATAGTCTGAGAAGCCCACATGGGAACACACGTTCCAGCAAAAGAGGGATAAATCTTGATGTAAGCCATCCGTTGTCCAGGGAGCTAAGGGTTTTCAGCCACCAGGCAACCACTTCTACAAAAGAGACCAGAAGGCTAGAAGAAGGTAGAATTTTCACAGATTGATAGGAAAGCTATGAACTCCTAAGCAAAGTTAGATTTGGGGGCGTCTCTCTGAGGAGAGCCTCCTGTGAGATGCTTACTTCCTAGGATCTCTACCATCTGTTTTTGTAGATTCACCTCTTCCTCACTTCTGTGGCTTCTCATGAAGGAAGATTTTCCCTAAACATTGCTGGCCTTTTGCCCCACTCACTCACTTTTCCCCCCGGAGAAGGGAAGGAGTGGTCAGAATGCTGAGTTTGGGGGCACCTGGGTGGCTCAGTTGGTTAAGCACCTGACTCTATTTCAGCTCAGGTCATGATCTCGCAGTGTGTGGGTTCAAGCCCTGCATCGGACTCTATGCTGTCCATGCAGAGCCGGCTTCAGACTCTCTCTCTCCCTTCTTTCTGCCCCTCTCCTGCTTGTGCTCTCTCTGTCTCTCTTAAAATAATTAAATCAACTTAAAAAAAAAAGAGGTTAAATTAGGAAGCCCAAAAACCCAGGGTTGCCCTTCTCCCTCTGCCCTCCTGGAGAACTAATCTGCTCACTCAGAGGGTGCATTCCAGTCTGGGCCTCACACTCCACATTTAACAGAATGGACCCTGATGTGAGGAACCCCGGGGTTGTTCAGTGCTACCTGGGGCTGTGGGCATAAGGCCCATTCTAAGATTCACTGGTGGAAAGTGCATTGTAATCAATTACGTAAGCCACAATTCTCCAATCCAATGTTTACCAGTACAGAATAGCTCTTTTTGTCTCCACTTGCTCGACTTCATTGTTTATCTCTCAATTGTTTCAGAATTGGGCAGGAAAAAATGTTATTTACTGAGCCACGGCCAACTTGGACTGTAGGAAAAGTATGTCTCACACAGTTTTATATTATTTTACTCATTTTTATTGTAATTCACCGAGGTCAGATGCATTGGGAATAAATATGTCAAATTGTTTTGGGTGTGGCCTCACATTTACCTGCCTGCTGGAACTTATATGGAGAGCAGCCTCCTACAGAAGCTAGTGGTGAACTTCTGCCAAGCTGAGAGAGGCAAATAAAGAAGCCGTATTCTGTGAGTGATAGTTCAGGAAGTTTTTAGGATAATACTTCTCCTCCACATGTTGCAGAAAAAGGTAAACTTGGGGGAGGGAGAAGTTAGGCATTTCGGTTTCAGTAATGTCTGAATGGTTTCAGAATGTCTACTTTGGAAGGTTTTGAATAAGTTTTGAGAAAACATCAACACTGCGTAGGTTTATACTGACATCTCCAGAAATTCAGGAATAAACTTAGTTCCGGGTTTTCAGGAACGGCAAGCACCACAGGGCATTTCCAACTTTGCTTGTTGGGTTTTCCAGTTTCCAAGACAATTTGGAAGGGCATTGCTACCTCTAAGAGGACTTTGATAGAGTTCTGGTTTGAATGCAGGGCTTTGAAGGCTGAGAGGGCTGGTCTACTGATCTGAGTGGTGCAGGCCACAGGCACTTCCAGAAGTGTTTAAGGAAAAAGAGGCCCAAAGACAAAATTCTGACCATTTTTGAGAGGCTTAAGGTAGCTTCACTGTGATAAACTGGGTCGTGGGTTTGGAAATATTCCCCAATGATGTGAAATCTCAACTCAGCTACTCAGTGAGTATATGACCTTAAACAGCCCCTTTAGCTAACCTTTAACTAACTTGTTTAAATCTATAAAACGGGGATAATAGTATCTTTTATAGGGAGAAATCTGTGTGAAAGTGAACTGCATATATAAATGTTCAATGTATATTAGTTAAGTAAGACATGAACAAGGACAGAACCTCAGACCAGGAAGTCTTTAGTGACCACCCCGTCCCTCATTTCAAGGGAAAAAGGGATGATAAGAGTGAGGGGGTCTGAGCATTATAGAGAATCAGTGCTTGAAGGTACTTGAGAATATTTACTGCAGTGCTCTATTTTGAGAATCTTAGGTCTATAGATATTGAGCAGTATCTGGTACTCACACAAATCAGAAAGTGTGGAACTGAGCCAAGAAGCCAGAATATCCATCCCAGTCGAATGCCTTTCTATGATTTTGTGCTTAAACCTTTATTCTCTAGTTAAAGTAGCAGTAGAGGCACAGAAATGTGACAACCCTGATGAGTGAGGAAGAATCCCAGAATTCTCTTCCAAAATTTTGTTACTGCCAAAGCCAAAGTAAACACTTTGTAGAAACTAATTGTGATGGACAGATGAAAAATCCCCCTGGTTAGCACACTCCAGTTTCCAGGTCAAACACATGAAAATCAAACTATTGAATTTACAAACAAGTTTATTCCCAAGAGGTGGATTATTCTATTCCACGGGATTATACTAGGGATAATTATATAATGACGTAAAACCATTGGCCTCCACTTAATAACTAGAAAAACCAAAACCAAGTTCATGGGACATAATTCAATGGAGGTCTTGCCATTTCTCAGACCACAGAAGCTGATATATTTTCAATATAATGTTTTAGATGAGTAGCAGCAAGACTTGTATATGACCTTTGATGCAAAATTCCTACTACACTGACCATAAGGCGCATTATTTATATTACCTTCATGTCTCTGGGAACCGTCCATAACTGGAAGGCAGGGGAAAGATCCTCACTTATCTGTGGGTGCCAAAAGATTTATGAAGTTCCAAGAAGTAAAGACGCTGAATTCAGGGTGTTTTCCATCATTGGACATGGAAGTGATGATAAATGAGTGACAGCATCTACCTCCCACCAGATGCTGCACGGTGCTAACCTAATTGTCAGACTCCTCTTGTGGCATCTCTTGGGACATGAAGCCATCACGTTCTAAATTTCATCTATAAGCTGCTTCTGTCTTTTCCACAATCTTTCTAGAAAAGTCCACAGGCTAGCAGGAAGGGGAAAGAAGCCACACACCTAAACGAAGTACTACAAACGTTTTCTCATCACACTGTTCGGCTGACTGCAAAGGAATATGCCACCTTTGGACCTGTCAGTGTCTCATTCAACCCCCTGCATTTGCTTATACTCATAATAACGAGACTTACATTTCTTCCAGGCTTTGTTCATTTCTACATGATTATGAATTGTGACAGGAATACCAGGCAATCAGATTTTAAACCTGTCAGCTCACAACATTTATTTCCAATCTCCAACCCTTTTACCAGCTCTTCCCACACTTCTGGGTGCCAGGTCGGTGATGCTATTGACTCATCTATCAACTGAGTATGAGTTTCCTGGAAGCGCTTTTTAGTTCTTTGTGAAAGCATGGCTCTTTTCTCTTTTGGGTTTGTGAACCACTCTCTGACTGTGTCAGTATGTTTGTTTTTGTGAAGCTGGAAAAATAACAGGGCTAAGAGAGCCTCTTCAAGAAAGAACATCTGCCGAATCATCCTTGGAGAAAAGGAGATCTCAGGAGAAAATCGTCCTTGGATTCAGTGGTCATTGGGGGCATCTCAAATTTTCAAAGCTTCAGAAGGTCAAAATGTCACAGCATGATTCCATGCGTGTACATACACGGATAATGATTTCTGCCTCCCCAAACACATGTTGGGCACTATGATCTAAATGTACTTGCTACATTTTCATCCCGAATGCATGTGTAATAAAGCACATTTCCTTGTGAATTAAGCATTCTAAATGATAGTAAGTGCCACTAGTATGTATCGGGAGGTTTTTGATATTTTAATTTCAAAAAACAAACTAACATATAGCTAGCTTCACATTGTATACATTACAGATACTAGGAGAGAACACAAGGAACATTCACCATCCCCAACATTTCCTGAACATGGGACATTTTTATACCAAAAATGGTAGGAAATACATAGTGATAATTCTTTAAATCAAATATACTGGCTTTCTGAACATTGTTTTTATTTTTTCTCATTTTTGCCATGGACAGCTTAAAATGTAGCATGGGCCATAAGCACACTGTCAACCTATACTTAGGAAATGCTACACATTCTCTCCATTCACAACATAACTAAATTTCAGCCATCTAAATTGAAGCAGGAACAGCATTTAGAGAGTGGCCATTTTCATCTCCGCTGATCCAAGTGAGACAAAAAAATGCAATGGCATTTGTGATCACTTTAATTAGCTAGTAAAAGACATATTTGACTCTAAAGGTGTCATTAAAAATTCCCCTTTGCAGTCTAATCTTTTCCAGAGCCTGCGCTTGCTTTTCTGAGTTATCTTTCTCCTCATATATATGGCTTTTTGAAAAATGAATTTGCTTGGATTAGAAACATAAGAGAACCACCTGACCAGTTCCTACTCTTTCTACTTAAAAGCAGGTTGATTTTCTAGGGACCGGGGACCCTTGTGCTGCAAATTTGTGTTTCTCTCCTCTAGGGGAATATAAAGTTGGTGTCTAAACAACATGGCCAGGCTAATGGGAAGTCTTGCAGCCAAAATTTAGCTGAGTGCTTTGAAAGTTCCCTTCTCCTTTGTTTTCTCAGTGGGTTACCACTTCCCCTGTACCAGCCAACGTTTTTAGGGACAGAGCACCTGATCTTTCAGGAATTATAAGTCCCAAAGGACTGCAGGTAATTTCTTTTGACTAGTAGAACCTCTTTATAGTCTCTTGACTGGGACCTGTTCTTTAAAAAGAAAAAAAAAAGTCATCTCTTACAGTATTTCATTTGGCAGAAAATTGCTATTCCAGATTTGTTACAAATTACCCATGGAGATCAACACATTGAGAGCATTTTATTTGAAATGCTGACTTTCAAGTTTCTCTACCTAAGTAGGTGCTTGTAGGAGATGATGTTTGAGAAAGGGATGGATAGACCAACCCCATTGGATGTTTGAACATTAAAAAAAAATGTTTTTATTACTCTCATATCCAGTGCATTTAAAACATTACCTTTAGATCTCTACATTTTTGGTGAATTGTCTTCAAAATGCATTAGCTCATGTAAAATTTCATATTTTTCATTTAAAATAAAACAAAAGCTAAAATAAGAAGTGGAAAGGTACATTCTCATGTACTAACATTATCACTTTTGTATCACATTTGCTCTTTATTGCAAAGCAAACTGCCTTATCTGGTAAAATATTTCATGGTTATCCCCAGTATCTGCTTGTTTTTTGAGCAATATTTTAAGTGATCTTTGAGGATCTTGAGTTCAGACTCTTATATCCTCTCACCGGTTCTCAGATAATCAAAAAATAGTCACCTATCAAGTACCTAAATAGAACTTTGTGTTCTCATCGTAACTTAACGTTATCATTGTAACCCAGGGTAAAGGTGGACAGTGGGTAAAATAAGGAATTTCAGTCCCCAGGTATCACACCACAAATTACAAAAACATCTTTTTGCTGTAAATGCTTCATCCATCCTTTTCATTCACTCCATTCACGTTGTAGATAGTTGCAGGTAAAATCCTACAAATCATTGTGTAGGCTGCTCAAGGCATCTTTATTCATGGGAATAAGCTCCAAGATTACAACACTTTCAGTGGGTATGGACTGAGCACTTTTTGGGTACCAAGCACTTGACTCAATTTTTGTACACATTAAATAACTCAATCCTCACAATTCCATTATTGTCTCCATTTCACAGATGGGGAAACTGAAGTTCAGAGACGTGACTATCATGTGATAGTCTCCACCCAGGTGATAGACTAGAAGCAATTTTATTTAAAAAAAAATTAATGTTTATTTAATTTGGAGACAGAGACAGAGGGTGAGCAGGGGAGGGGCAGAGAGAGAAAGGGAGACACAGAATCTGAAACAGGCTCCAGGCTCTGAGCTGTCAGCACAGAGCCCGGCATGGCGCTTGAACCCACAAACTGTGAGATCATGACCTGAGTTGAAGGCAGATGCTTAACCGACGGAGCCACCCAGGCGCCCCTAGAAGCAACTTTAAAATGCGTACTTTTGACTTTTGTGCTCGAGTTGAGGGTGTGAAGAAGTTGCATGGATAAATATGAATCTACACATATGGCACTTGGTTCTGGGTATCTTCCCGAAAGCTGCTCAAAGTATGGGAAAGGAGGAGGGGGGTGGAGGGAAATACAGAGTTCTGGCCTCAGTGTCCTTAGCACTCTACACCACTGCCCAGATGACTCTGTCTGCAGCGTCCCCCAACCCCTCCCAGCTACCCAGCTCATTCTCCACACTTTCTTCTAGACTAGTCCCAGCCTCTCACATCCTCCAGGAGATGTCCCTGTCTCACAAACGCAACCATCTCCCTACTTTGCACCTTCCTTGTCTGTAGCATTGCCACAATCTGCACTTGGAATGTGGCTTCAGAAATGGGTTTTTATTTAGATTGCATAATTTCTTGTTTCCCAGTCAGCAAATAATGCTCCTTGGAAACAGAGTTGAGATGTTTCATTTTTATCCCCTTCTCCTCTCCTCCAACCATCCTCTCCAATGTTTAGCTCTGGGTTTAAGAGCAGTGATTGTGAAACATGTTTTTTGTTTTTGTTTTTGTTTTTGTTTTTGTTTTTGTGTCCATGTGATTATTTTCAGTGTCAGCCAAAGGGAATGATGTTGAGTTTTAGTAAAATGGATGTAAGTTATATCTTCTTGCTTGCAAGTGTAAGGAAATAAATGTTCTTAGAATACCTTTTAGAAAAGGCAGACACCATTCTGGGCTATTTTGGAAAATTCTACCAATAAGAAGAATACTCTCCCCCCAACAAAGAATGAAGGGGCACCACCTTTCTTCCATAAAGTTTGCTTATTCTGAAACTTGTTGAGAATAACTGTTACAAAGTTATTATAGCAACACAAATGGAAAGTTTTAGAAACTTCTACACTTAGGCCTATCCCTTTGTGAATTAAAACAAAGTACATTACTGTTTTTAATCTTGTGGTTTCATGTTAAAAATCCAGGCAGATTTCATCAAAAGGAGAATCAACATTCTCCTTTTATCTTTCCCTTGGCACACTACTAAAAAAAAATAAAAATTAAAAAAATAAAAAGAAGAAGGAAAAACTCTTTGCTATCACTTTCTGAGCCAACGGAAAAACACTGCAACAAGGAATATCAGCGTCATGAAATACTGAAAGAGGGATTTTACATTTTAGGATGAGTGTTAAATCTTAAGCTTTACTTCTAAATAAAGTTGAGCCAGGGCTCATGTGATTAATCTGCTGAGTTTCCTGAAGATATGTTCTAATATCTGGGGAGAAAAAAAGCATTTCCTGTACCAAAAGCATTTTTAATAGCTCTTCTAGGGAACAAAGGATGGTCACTCTTTTTTTCCCAGATCAATGTGCCAAAATTTCTGGGAAAGTTGTTTTTCATTGTTTCGGCATTCAGTCAACATTTGAAAAATTGAGACTTTTTTTTTTTTATCAAAGTATTAATATCCAGGTCATGGGTAATAGAAATCTCACCAGCTTTGGTGCGCTGGGCTTATGAAATTGAAATAAGTGAGTCTGTTCATTATTAATAAAAATATATGGTTGTGTTTAAACTAAATATCAAAGTCTTGGTTGAGTCTTAGCGACCAAGTGACTCCATGATATAAGGCCCCCTCGCTGCCCTTTTATGATTTTCTGCAGAGCTCTTCATGCAATTTACAGCCTTGTAATCAGTAGGGGCCTATAGATCAAGGTGTAAGCAGGGTAAAATATGTTTTGTTAAACAAAAATTGTGAAACACTCCATTGTGGTTTATAAATTACTATTTCTCCTCTACTTTTCTGCTTTCAGATTTATAGCATTTATCTGACAGAGTCTTTTATATAGAAGAAAATCCAATTACTTACGTTTATTTAAAAGAGATCTCTGGTTTAAAAATATCATTGCTGAGATGTTAAATCCATAAACCCAATACTGAAGTTGTCCTTGAGCAATGTGGTGTCTATTGGTTATTAATACACTAAAAAGTAGTTTTTCTACAATGTATTTGTATAGAAATTGGCAAGGTAGGGTATCTTTTAGTTAAATGCATTGCAGAACTAAATAGTTAACTTCTTTTTATTGCAAAGAGAACAAGACACTACAAGCAACAAACTTGCCAACCTATTATTCTAAAATAAATAAAATGATTTATCCAGATCAGATAGATAGAAAGAAAGAGAAAGAAAAAAAGGAAGAAAGAAAGAAAGAAAGAAAGAAAGAAAGAAAGAAAGAAAGAAAGAAAGAAAGAGATTGACACCAGGTGTAGACAAATTCTTGGTCTACTCTTTCTCATATTTGTCAAACTCGATTTGGAATCATTGAAAATCTGGTAAATTACTTGCCCAATGCCCTACATTATTGGATCCAAATGTTTGGAGATGTGATTTATTTTAGGCTTTGCCTATATAAATTATAACAAAATTATGAAAGGAGTATTTCCTTGTTAATTCAGTGTTCTGGATCTCATCCTAACATGAGTTGCTCTATTGACATTAACCTGAATGGGCGTCACTGGTTGGAGAATTAGGCAGGGAACAAGAAAGGGGAAATTGGCAAAGACTTTCAACATGAATTAATATTTAAGAGATGATTGTGAAGAGGTTTAAATTTGTGAGAGAGTGAGAACCCTAAAACTCTATAAAGAATCAAGGTATTCTCAATTGCTTTCAAATCATTTCACATTATTAATTCATATGAATACTACATACATTAAAGTAGTATCTGTTGAGTTTATCTTCTCTGTTAGGCTAAGTTCTTTACTCACATTACATCATTTAATCCTAGTATACTTCTATGAAACAAATATTATCCCATTTTACAGATGAAGGAACCAGGTCTTAAGTTTCTATAAATTGGCTGCTGAATGAAGAAGCCCAGAATGGCTTCTCAGAACCTGAGTTAATTTTTATCCTGTAACATCCTTGGCCTCTGAGTTTCATCCCCACACGATCCTGTTGTTTGGCATCTTCCCCTAAATTTTCTTTTCTTTTTTTTTTTCAATTCTTTTAATGTTTATTTATTTTTGAGAGAGAGAGAGAGAGAGAGAGAGAGAGAGAGAGAGAGAATGAATGGGGAAGGGGCATAGAGAAAGAGAGACACAGTATCTGAAGCAGCTTTCAGGCTCTGAGTTGTCAGCACAGAGCCCAACGCGGGGCTTGAGCTCGTGGACCGCGAGATTGTGACCTGAGCCCAAGTTGGACACCCAACCCACTGAGCTGCCCAGGCGCCCCTGAATTTTTTAATAAACAAAAGAGATCTCACTTTTGGTTCTGCTTGTAGAAATGTTCACCTTGTATCTTTATATCTTTCAATGGGACAATGCTTGTTAATGCTTAACATTAGTCTTTCTTAAGATGATAGGCTATCTCACTATGGGGTCCAGCTTTCCAAAATTTGAGTAAGCTCAGTTAAATTATTCTCTAAGTGGCTTGAAGGTAAATTCGACTAAAGTGGCGTCTCCAGCAGTTTTACAAGAAAGGGCAGGAAGGGACTTGGGATCCATCAGGGATCTGCTTTTTTTCAATGGCAGTGCTGAGGACTTCACATCATTTAAACTTCAGGAGAAGCTGGTCATTTAAGAGAAAAGTGAGATTCAGAAAAAAGCAAAGCACAACAAAACAAAACAGGGGCGCCTGGGTGGCTCAGTCGGTTGAGCGTCCGATTTCCGCTCAGGTCATGGTCTCGAGGTTGACAAGTTCAAGCCCCGTGTTGGGCTCTATGTTGATGGCTGGGAGCCTGGAGCCTGCTTTGGATTCTGTGTCTCCCTCTCGCCCTGCCCCTCCCCCACTCATGCTCTCTCTCTCTCTCTCTCTCTCTCTCTCTCTCTGTGTGTCAAAAATAAATAAACATTAAAAAAAATTTTGTTTAAATCCTCGAAGCTGCCTAGATGAGGCTAACCCCAGATCATCTGGCAATGAGGGCCCCTTCTGTGTCATGTTCTCCTTCATTGAAAACTCACAGACAAGCATAACTTTAATGATTTATCTGTTATTCCCTCGGGCATTTTCAATATCTTGTCAATCCACTCAATATTTTAAGCATTGCAATCTTGCTTTCTTAATGGAGAGAGCAAAATATCAGAACTTTATTATGTGGGAAGGATAATAATGATTGACAGCATTAGCGTCCAGGAATTAGTTTCACAAAACAAATATGCTTTTCTTTTGGTTGAAAAGTTATTAAGGGTCTACAGACATGGCTGAACAAAGTGTTGGAAAGATAGAGCAATTTTATAATTAAGCTATGGTGCTTTGATTCTATGTTAAATGGTTTAGTGAAAGCCGAAATGCAGTATAGACCAAAATGGATCTATTTTTCCCAATGTGATGGCCTCTAATATTTCATGTCTATTTAAGCTTGAGATATTTAGAGAAAATGAAGAGAAATGCCAATATACTCCATGACGATTATGTTTTTCTTTTTCTCTGTATTATTTTCTGCCTCTCAGTAAAGACAACATAATTTCGTTAATTAACACAAATGGTCATAAAAACCACCACTTGCCATTGTGTTATTCCCATTTAATGTTTCTATAATGTGGCATGATGTGAAATTCTCGCACAGAGATACTCAGCCCGGAGTGTCAACAGCTAAATTACCAAGTGTTGGCAGAGTATCTGCTAAAACTTGATGAGCGTAAGTTCTGAGAATAAGACGTGTGAAGCATGCAATAAAAGAAAGATGACCTATCTAAGATAAAATATATTTGTTTCTCACTTCTGCAGTTAGTAATAGTACTTAGCCTGTCTTTTAGTAATTTCAATCAGTGCCCTAAGGCACAGAATAATTAGATATTTCCTTACATTATTACAAATGGCCCCGGAATATTTTTTGTTGTTGTTCATTCCGTGGCTTTTGATATTTTATCATTTTTTTGTTAAAGAAAAACGTACCTTGAAAGGGGGTAAAATGGAATGGATTGGTTCATATGAAGCCCATGGAAGTCATTTAAGGTATCTCAGATTTCTGAAATTAACTGTTCCCAGAGTTAGCATGAATCCTATTTACCTCAAATATCACTATCCTCTTTGCCAGGAACTCTGACAAGCTGAATAAATATATGAAGGGGGAATCTTGGAAGTGGGTAGACAGACTGGTGACTCATGACGGGGTCAGAGCCTTTGCTATTTGCTTAGAAACAGATCTCTTTCCCTGGCCGCCATGGGGAGGAAGTGATGATGGAGAACGGTTAGTTCCAGAGCAACGTGCTCTTGGCAGCTGGAAGGTCAGGGGTTAAACATGTGCTATCTCAGCTACGCTGGGTGCAATAACAACATCAGACATCAGGAGAATGATCTATCAGGGCAATTAGTCAGACAGGCCTTGTGGTAGCTCAGATAGGCCTGGCTCTGTTTGCATCTGTTTATCGCTTTGAGATAAGAATCCTTGTGAACCTTTTTGTTACCTTGAGAAAGTAGACACCTGGAAGGCAAACATAAGACAACTATGTCTCTGAAAATTGATTTTGAAAACTGACCACAGCCCACAGATGGGATTCAATAATCTTAATTCTGGCTCTTAAAAAAGAAGATGAAGAAGACGAATTTCTTTATTTTTTTCCCCTCCTACTTCTTAGTCTATTCTCCCATGAGCAGAAATTACAGAATTGGGCTTCTTTTGATCAAATACGAAACTTGGCCCAGATGCCCTAGGAAGTGGGAAAGATAAGTGAAATTATTGTGGTTTTCATTTTTTTCCTGAGACTTTCCTATAAATGCCACGTTTTGCTGTGGTCCACAAACTGACCTAGATGTTCAAAACATTTGTTTTTGTTTTTCTTGGTTCACGTTGGCCTGATTCAATATTTTTTTCTCCTCTTCTGACTGCGGACTCCTGAAGGGTACTGATACAACCTTTCCTTTGTCCTGATGCTATCATACCAGGTCACAGAGTCAAAAACTCATGAAAGGGATTTTCCGTAGAACTATCTGTGACTAATTTTAATTGTAGTAAAAACTCAGAAGTTTTCAAGATGATAGTTAATGATATATTTTGAACAACAATTTGCTATGCCCTGCCTATGCATAATCACACCTTGGCTAATGTGTTTCTCTGTGCCCAGGTTCTTTCTACTCACACTGGCATAAAACTGCATTTGCCCTAAATCATATCCAAGAGAGGAGCACACTGGCCTTCAACATCAGTAAGAATGATGCATGCATTCTTGGGCCTCTTTCCCAACCCAATTTGAGCTTAATCATGATTGAATGATCCCATCTGGCATTAGCATTTTTGGTTGTCTTTAAATCGATTTTATAAGCTGTACCTACCTTTTTTTTTTTTTTTTTTTTCCAGGAGAGCAAAGCATTTTGGGGTAAGAAGGGATTCTTTCTTCCCGCCTTCTCATATCCACTCCTAACCCAAAGCCAAGCTTAAGAGTTAGCTACCCAGATGTGTGTAAGAATCATTTTTATCCCTCTGACAGAAGCTATCTGTGTGACCTTGGGGAATTTAATTAACTTCTCTGAGTCTCATTTTTTTTTTTTCCATCTGAAGTTGGGAATAAAAGCGGGAGCTATTTCACATGGCTCTTGTGCAGAGTCGATGAAAAGCAGGCAAAGGTGCCTCACCTGGTGCTTAGAACACAGGAAGCACTGTGTAAATGACCCAGCTACGGCCATCACGTAGTACCTGATACTAGATACATTAAGCTACAGGTAGATGAACTGCCGCCTTATGCTGCTGATATTGTAAATTCAAGCTTACACTGTGACAAAAAAAAAAAAAATCATGTTTTCCGTAATAGTTAAGACTATTAGCCTGTATTTATTAGAGCAGTTTTAGATCACAGCAAAATTGAGTGGCAGATCCAGAGATTTCCCAGGTACCTCCTGCCCCCTCAACATGCACAGCCCCCTCCACGGTCAACATCCCCCACGTGAGTGGCTCATTTGTGACAATCGATGAACCTGTATCGACACATCGTTATTACCCCAAGTGCATAATTTACACTGCAATTCACTACAGATTAAGTGTTCAGGGTGTTGAAGGTACGCTCAGTGGTATCCATTCATTCATTCGACCCTTCATTATTGTCCTTACTTAGTACATTTACTTCTCCCCCAGCTGCAACATTTATTGTGCTAGTAAGATATGATCTAGCCCGAAAAGGCCTTATAATCTAGTGTTTATAATTTTTATCTAAAAATATTGTGTTTAGTTCATTTTTGTAAAGGTCCTGTTTTTCTACCACCCATGTGGAGCATAGTTCTACCAGCCCCATGGCCTCTGATCGCACACTCCCAAGGATTATAACATGCAAGTTTCTGCCAAAATATAAACGAATGTGTTTTCTGAGACTTACTCTTCATCCCCACAGTCAGAATGAAAGGAGACAATTTAAAATCACAGCTCTGGTCATTTGCCTTTGCAAAACATTTCAGATAAGACCCTTTAAAAGTTCTTCTGGATAGATGTTTGTCTTCATTTTTGAGTTATTCTTAGATTCTAAGAACACATGAAGGACCAGCCACAATACAATCTGCTTTAGCATAGAACTTGGAATGATCAGAACTGTTTTGGCCCTCAGATTGCCATTCAGAGTTATCTTTCCAGAACAGGCTCTGATATGAAATCCTGTGCTGTCAGCTCCTCTCTGTATGTAATAAAGACCCAAAGATATTGAGGAAGTGAGCCTGGGTGAAGACAGGGCACCAGCTTGGATGGACAGCTGTTTTCATGCCTGAATTTGGACAGACCAGTCCAGATTGCCAGAGATCCGGTGCAAACATTCGCTCTACAGGAGATATCTGGTACCTGTCTTTTCAGAATGAACAGCCTTTTTTTAGGGAGTGGGGTAGGAGTCTGGTAGATGGCCCAGGGGGTTGGGCAGTACAGAATGAATGCAATGACAACACCGCCTCCCTCACCTTCTTTGTTCCAGCCACTCTGGCTTTCTCAATGTTCCTCAGTGTGACATGCTTCCCTCCACCGTGGAAACGTAGACGTGCTCCTCTCTGTCCACAACGCAAAACTTCCCTTTAACCTGTTCAGTTAGTTCTCCTTTTCAGTTCTCAAATGCCAGTTGGTTTAGGAAGACACTTCTGATCTTCGGACTAAACCTGGTATTCCTCTATTTCATAGCTTGTAATAACATATGAATGGGATTATTCAGTCAATTTTTGTTTCGTGCGGTAGAGTTCTCATGGCTCAGATCCTGAATCTCCAAGGCTTTGCATCACTAATGCAAAGAGATTTTATTTTATTTTATTTTTTATTGGAGATTTTCAATAAATGCTTTTGGAATTAATGGAAGGATATATGTTGTAGGAGCACTAACAGAAAAAAAAAAGGAATTGCAAGTCATTCATTACTTATACTGAATTTTCTAAGTATATAAAATTTTATGTGAATTAACTAGAGCTTAAACATTTCAGGAGTTTTGAAGACAATACAAAATGAAATGAAAAAGTGGAAAAGTGGCTTTATTTGTGATTACAAAGCCATATTCCAATTTTGGTAAATTTCCAAGGTTAAAATCAATTTAAACAGTGCTACTTATTCTTTTCATCATAACAATTTAATTATCTGGCTCTTACGATTAATAAGCAGGTTTCCTTTTCCTTCTATTTATATTCTTAGGAGATAAATAAAGGAACCAAGTAAAATCCAAATTTGAATGGAAACTGAATTTTAAAGAATAACAAATAAAAAGTCACCAATACTCTAAATATTTTAACATTTACCTACAAACTGGGCAAAGTACAGGTACATTAATTCTTTCTCATGGTTTATGCTGTACAGTTTTTGAGTCAATAATCTATTTATCAAACATGACATGACTTCTGTAAATATTTTATGTTCCCAAAGTGACAATGGAGTAAAAGATAAATAGAAGTTTGCAAACCATAACTGTTGGTTACTTCTGGATTATTTTGCTGAGGTTAGTGAACTGATTCATTGAAATGATATGGAAAAAAATGAGGAAAATCAGATTCCATGCTGTTAGGTGTCACTAAAGATTTAGAATCAATCAAATTATTCAGGAGAGAGAAGAGAAGTTAAAGAAATTCTCATCAAAAAATCCTGACTCTGAAATGATTTAACATCAGAAGAATCTAAGATATTTTGTGATCTTCATTTTATAGCAGCTGTAGAGTGTACCATATTTTCAGATGAGTTATCATGATTTAACATTTAATTGGCAAGCATTGCCATGCATGGGATGAGTAATGGCAGAGAATATTGACTCAAAGAAGCATGAACTATTGGTATAGTAAGATAGGAGGAGAACAGCAGGTGATGGATGGAGCCCGGAGAAGTAAAGGGTAAAGGAAGAAACCAATGACAACATGGATGAGTCAGCTAGTGACCAGATAGTCAGGTCATGAAAAACCTGGCAGATGTCATGAGTCAATCCACCAAGGCCAGGAGATGATTCAGTAGGGGAAGGGTCAGTATGGCCACAAACTTGCAAAACAGTTGGTCCAGAGGCTTTGAGAAACAAGTTGCTGACGCTTCAACTCATTATCAACTTTTGGCATCTATTTGCCCTTTCAGAAGATTAATAAACCATGTTAGTTTCAAATTTCCATTATATATACATACGTACATGTATGTATACACACACACACACACACACACACACACATACAGTATTTTAGGTTAAAAGACAGAGGATTTTAGTCAAGAACATGTCTTTCAGGGTGCCTAGGTGGCTCAGTTGGTTAAGTGTTCAACTTTGGATTTTGGCTCAGGTCACCATCTCACAGTTCCTGAGATCAAGCCCCACATCCGGCTCTGTGCTGACAGCAGGGAGCCTGCTTGGGATTCTCTGTCTCCCTCTCTCTCTGTCCCTACCCTGCTTATGCATATGCTCTCTCTCTCTCTCAGGATAAAACATTAAAAAAAGAACATGTCTTTCATTTTTGCTCCAAAGCTAAAATGGTAGATCCTCTTGTGATAGACAATCTCAACTCCAATGTATTTCCATGATCTATAGATTTGGGGATCATTTTAGTTTTAATCTTCCAATTCTCTCAATACCGTTCACGTGTTATATAACCTATGTTCTGTAAATAGTTGGCCTTAGTAATCCAATATTTTTTGTGAAGATGAACTCCCCAAAATATTACCTTTAACTGACAAATAGAGTATAATATAATATAATTTTTTAATATAACAGACCTTCCCATAATGTTTTGATTTCTCAGTTTTCAAGGGCGCATGCTACTCATAACACACAGATATCTATACCTTTGTACATCAAAGTATCTAGGTTATGATAAGAGGCTTATGGTCTCAATAAGATTCTAGGGTTAGAAATTTGCATAAATTCATATCTAGCTGATCTCATGAGTTTCAGTGAAATCTCCAAGGATTGAAACTTAAAATGAATGTACTTTTT
Organism: Acinonyx jubatus; assembly: GCF_027475565.1. Classification (NCBI taxonomy): domain Eukaryota; kingdom Metazoa; phylum Chordata; class Mammalia; order Carnivora; family Felidae; genus Acinonyx; species Acinonyx jubatus. The sequence goes on along the minus strand of NC_069386.1, from coordinate 126,926,901 downwards.
TTTCTAGGCCAGTTGAGTCTTAATTATTTCAAGCCTGTATAATACTGTACAGTGTAATTAACTCTGATGTGTGTTTCACACCCAATTAGGAGCTATTTGAGCACCAAGATAATTGGACCCAGCAGCACCTGGGAAGTGTAATCAAACAAGTTTATCACCACATATTATTGTCCTCTGATCTTCTGCACTTTATGGTATGCATAAAGCGAATGGTCAAGACATCTGGGAAAATGTTGCTCATTATTGAATCTTTACTAAGACATGCATCCAGTTCAAGGTATTCCTGTTTATCTAAACGCCTCTAACCTTTTCTAACCTATGTTAGAAGGTCTAACCTCCTAACCATAGGTTAGAAGTCTAACCTATGATATCACAATGCTTGTGTTGCTTTTACATATGATGTCTCCCTTGCTTATCAGGTTGATAATACTCGTTCACTTTCCTCGGTGGTCAGTGTTTTGTCATATTTTCTTGGTAATGATAATCTGTTCACATATTTTTCTTTGGATTCGCTGGGGATCGAGTACAAAACTGGAGTTGGGGGTACAACCTTTATTCTGGAATTTTCAGATGCCATCAACCACAGGTTCAAAGGACCCACATTAGAACCTTGTGTCTGATAGTGTGATTTGTGGATCTATGGACTAGGAGCTCACTAGAAATGCAGATTTTGGGATTGTGTTCCAGGCCTATCATCTCTTTGTTTTATTTTATTTTATTTGTTTACTTTTATTTATTTATTTTGAGAAAGAGAGCAAGTGCATGTGTTAGCAGGGGAAGTGCAGAGATGGAGGGAGAGAGAGAATCCCAAGCAGGTTCCCTGCTATCAGCACAGAGCTCAACTTGAAGATTGATCTCAGGAACAGTGGGATCATGACATGATCTGAAATCAAGAGTCAGATGCTTGACTGACTGACCACCCAGTCTCCCCCTCTGCACTTTAAAAAGATCCCTGGTATGCCTGGGTGGCTCAGTCAGTTAAGCATCTAACTCTTGATTTCAGCTCAGGTAGTGATCTCATGGTTCATGGGACTGAGTCCTACATTGGGCCCTGCAATGGTATTGGAGAACCTTCTTGAGATTTCCTGCTTGTGCTCTCTCTCCCAAAAATAAATAAATAAACTTTACAAAATAGTTTAAAAAAATTTAAAAAGATAAAAAAAAATCCCCAAATTATGCTTAACTATGCACATAAAAGTTTGAAAAATATAGTCTACTTAGTATAAGAAATCCTTTATGATAGGGCCTATGGGTTGATTGTCTTCAAAGTCCTGGTTGTACCCAAACACACAACAATATATATGAAAGGACGCTAAGAAGGAAAGAAGGGAGAAAGGAAGAAATGTAAGCAGGCAGGCTGTGTACCTGGTGGTCATAAGTTGGTTTCTTCAAAATAGACTCTTCAAGTACTATGTACACACAGTTGGTCTCAAAGTTTACCCCTCTCACCTTGATCCTTTTTCTTTCTAGGTCCGGTGTTTCCAATTTGCTGCTAACTCCAGACTCATCCAACCTGACCCTTTGTTCAGGTCTGAGCTGTCCCTTATGAGTCCTGACTTTCCCTTACCAACCTTATAGTAACATGACTTTCTGGCTTTAGACAAAGGTAAGGACACCACCATCATTTTTTAAAATAGATTTGCCAAAAAGAAATGGCAACTCACTTAACCAATCCTGCTTAGATAAAAGCTTTTTCATCTCCTTTGTTTTGTTGCTGTTGTTGTTCCTGATTTGAGTAACATGTCATGGGGCACCTGGGTGGTTCAGTTGGTTAAGCATCTGATTTCTGCTCAGGTCATGATCTCATGGTTCGTGAGTTCAAGCCCTGCATCAGGCTCTCTGCTGACAGCTCATAGCCTGGGGCCTGCTTCCAATTCTGTGCCTCCCACTCTCTCTGTCCCTCTCCCTATTGAGCTCTGTCCCTCTGTCCCTCTCTGTCTCTCTCAAAAATAAATAAACATTAAAAAAAATGTCATAAGAAAATCCTGATGAAAAAGACATTCTCCATAAGCAAAAAGTATAGTATTGTTTGCTGCCTCATGCAGGAAAATCCAATTTTATGTAGCCAGGGCTTTTACACAGGGAAATACACCAGAGTCCTGTAAATCCTGGCTTTGTTCCTGTAGGCAAGTAAGACTTCTTTTTCTTCTCCAACACATTTTTGGGAAGAACCATACAATCACTTATAATTACATTAGGGTATTTTGTTATTTCATTAGAGTACTTTAAATGATTTTTAATAGTACATTTTGACCCAATTTTAAAACATCTAGTGAGCCAACTAATAAAAAATACACTAATGCTAAAATTAAAGTTAGTGGATGCTGAGGAAATGCTTTTTGAGAATTTAATGCCTTGGCCTATCCATTTGTGATTTTAAGTTCTTTAAAATTAAAAATCTACTCGGTGCTGGATAAAAAAAACATATAAATATAAGCAAATATAAATAAATATAATCACCCATTGACTTTGAAGACTAACAATGTGTTTAGCAAAACAAAATGTGAACATAAACTGTACAAGCAGAACATGATAAATGTCAAGAGAGGCCTTTGGGCCTCAGAAATACAGGCCTCTGGAGCACTGGGTGACTCAGTTGGTTACATGTCCGACTTTGGCTCAAGTCATGATCTCCCAGTTCATGGGAGCGAGTCTTGAATTGGGCTTTGTGCTGACAGCTCAGAGCCTGGAGCCTGCTTCGGATTCTGTGTCTCCCTCTCTCTCTGTCCTTCAACTGCTCACATTCTGTGTCTCTCTATCTCTCAAAAATAAGGAAACATTAAAAAAATTAAAAATAATAAAAATAGGACCCCTTGCAGCTAGGTTGGTATGTAAAGGATTTACATAGGGAGGATAGTGAAGTCCAAAGTTTTAAAACAATTTTTTTTACATTTATTTATTTTTGAGAGACATAGCTTGAGCAGGGGAGGGACAGAGGAAGAAGGGGAGACACAGAATCAGAAGCAGGTTCCAGGCTCTGAGCTGTCAACACAGAGCCCGACGCGGGGCTCAAACTCATGGACCGCAAGATCATGACCTGAGCCGAAGTCAGATGCTTAACCAACTGAACCACTCAGTGCCCCTGAAGTCCAAAGGTTTTAAAGACAAATACCATCAAAGAGCGGTCAACATGGCTGAGAAATAGGGGGAACCGAAGTCCCCTTGTCCCTCAAACACGGCAGTGTTGAGGCCAGAGGACTTCCAAGTCTCTGCAGAGTCCCAGCTGCAGAGTGACAGAGATGTCTCCAGGGGCCCACTGGGACAACCTGTCAGGCCATAGGTGAGATTGTGAACTGGGAGAGATAAAAGAGGCAGCGTAGGCACAGAGGGGAGGGATTCCCATCTGCCCAGAGACAAAAGGAAGAGAAAGACAGGCTGTGGAAGTGTAAGATTGTATTCAGAGAAGAGAAAAATCAAGGACCAGGAATTGGAAAAAATGGAGAAAGATTAAATCTCTAACTGCAGGGCTATCTGCGGCCTGGAGCAGGCTGCTCTGTTCAGGCACTCTGGGAGGAGGGGAGCCACCTCCAGGCTCAGTACCTAGTTCAGAGGTGCTGTTGGCAGTGGGAGAAAGCAGTTCCCTCCCTGGAGTGTTGTGGGAGGAAGGCAAAGAGACCTTCCAAGGACAAAGAACCCTGCTTCCACCCGCCAGCCAGACCCCCTTTAACAGCAGGGCAGTGCTTCCCCAGAGCTGGGAACACAGAGCAGAATCCTTTAAGACAATAAGGTTTGAATCCCAACAGAGTGCCTGGGAGGTATGGGAAACTGTGGATCAGGAAAAAAAATGGCCGTGGCACCCACATAGCATTGTGAGGACAGCTTGAACAGAGTGGTTTGGGACACCCAGTCCAGGGAGGAGAGACTATGATGTCTCTGTTTTTCTCCCCATCACCAACAAGGTAAGACTTCAGGAAAAGGACAAGGAGCCACAGTGGAGGTTGGACCCGCCTACACCAAACCACTCCTCTTTGTGCCTCTCTGTAACTGTGTATCTGCAGGAGCAAGATTGACAATGAACAACCAGACACCTCCTCCTCCAGACCAGTGCAGCCATACGTTTCAAGGCACTCAGTGGTTTTGCATTTTCTGATTTAATATTTGGTCAATTCTTATTATGTGTATATATATGTGTATATATGTATATATTTTTCCCATCCTTTTTTCCCTCTTATTTCTTCCCTTTTCTTGTCTGGTTATTTTGGTTGTTGGATTATTTAAGCAGACCTATTTAATCTATTCTATTTATACCTGTTCTGCCTCTCCTTCTTTACTTTCCTCTCTCTCTGGATTAAGCTGTATAGTTTCTCTGCCTGGTCAATTTTATTTTATTTTATTTTATTTTATTTTTCCCACCGCTGTCATTTCTCTCTTTGTATAGGGTAAGGCTTCTTCCACCACCACCACCACCCCCTTTATTTATTTATTTATTTATTTATTTATTTATTTATTTCCAAGTTTACTTCAATGAACAAATCAAAGCACACATGGTGGAGGGAGGTAAAGCAACCAGAATCACAAGACAGAGCACATAACACACTCCAAAAACACCTTCTGAAGGACCAGGCCCTGGACAGTGTATGACCCATTTTTGATAGTAGTGCTCACAGGTGCAGGACATACAACAAGCTTTTAAAACACATAAAAGACAGAAAACTAGCCAAAATGATGAAATGGAACAATCTCCACAAAACATTTCCAGGAAGAAATGACAGCTAAAGAATTGCTCAACACAGATATAAACAATATATCTGGTCAAGAATTTAGAAAAATAATCATAAGATTAATCTCTGGGGTTGAAAAACACATAGAAGACAACATGAATCTATTGCTGCAGAGATCAAGGAACTAAAAAATACCTATGATGAATTACAAAATGTTGTAAATGACGTGCAAAATACACTAGATGCAGTGACAGTGAAGACTGAAGAAGCAGAGGGGAGAATAAGTGAAATAGAAGGTAAAATTATGGAACATGATGAAGTGAGAAAAAGATAAAAAAAATACTAGACTACAAGGGAAGACTTAGAGAACTAAGTGATTCAATGAAACGTCATAATATCTATATTCTAGGAGTTCCAGAAGAAGAGAGAGAGAGAATGGTGCAGAAGGTTTACTTGAGCAAATTATAGCTGAGAAACTTCTCCAATCTGGGGAAGGAAGCAGACATCAAAATCCAGGAGGCACAGAGAACTCTCTTCAGACATAACAGGAATACATCTTCTCCACAACATATCATACTGACACTAGCAAAATACAAAGATAAAGAGAGAATTCTGAAAGCAGCTAGGTACAAACCAGCCTTAACCTACAAGGGTAGAAACACAAAGGTAGTAGCAGACCTGTCCACTGAAACTTGACAGGCCAGAAGGGAGTGGCAGGAAATAGTCAATGTGCTGAATAGGAAAAACAGGCAGCCAAGAATCCTTTATCCAGCAAGACTGTCATTCAGAACAGAAGGAGAGATAAAGGCTTTGCCAGACAAACAAAAACTGAAGGAGTTCACGACCACTAAACCAGCCCTGAAAGAGATCTTAAGGGGGCCTCTGTGAGTGGAATGCTATAAAGACTACAAAGGACCAGAGACATCACCACAAGCATGAAACTTACAGATAACACAATGACACTGAATCCATATGTTTCAATAATAACGCTGAATGTAAGCGCTCCAATCAAAAGACATAGGGTATCTGAATGGATAACAAAACAAGATCCATCTACATACCACCTACAAGAGACCCATTTTAGACCCGAGGACACCTTCAGATTGAAATTAAGGGGATGGACAACCATCTATCATGCTACTGGAAGTCAAAAGAAAGCTGGAGTAGCCATACATATTTCAGACAAACTAGATTTTAAACTAAAGGCTGTAGTAAGAGATAAAGAAGGGCATTAAATCATAATTATGGTGTCTATCCATAAATAAGAGCTGACAATTATAAATGTTTATGCCATAATTTGGAGGCACCCAAATATACAAATCAATTAATCACAAACATAAGCAATCCTATTGATAAGAATATGGTAATTGCAGGTTACTTTAATACTCCATTTACAACAATAGACAGATCATCTAGGCAGAAAAATCAGTAAAGAACAATGGCCCTGAATGATATACTGGACCAGAAGAACTTGACAGATATATGCAGAACTTTTCATACAAAAAGCAGAAGAACACACATTCTTCTCAAGTGCACCTGGAACATTCTCCAAGTTAGATCACATACTAGGTCACAAAACAGCCCTCAATAAATATAAAGGAATAGAGATCATACCATGCATATTTTTAGATCATAATGCTATGAAACTTGAAATCACCAGAGGAAAAAGTTTGGAAAACCTACAAATACATGGACGTTAAAGAACATCCTACTAAAGAACGAATGGGTCAACCAGGCAATTAAAGAAGAAATTAAAAAGTATGGAAGCAAGTGAAAATGAAAACACGACAGTCCAAACCCTTTGGGATGTGGCAAAGGCAGTCCTAAGAGGAAACTACATTGCAAACCAGGGCTATCTCAAGAAACAAGAAAAGTCCCAAATACAAAATCTAACAGCACACCTAAAGGAGCTAGAAGCAGAACAGCAAAGAAACCCCAAGGCCAACAGAAGAAGAGAAATAATAAATATTAGAGGAGAAATAAATAATATAGAATTAAAAAAAAAACAGTAGAACAGATCAATGAATCTAAGAGCTGGTTTTTTGAAAAAATAAACAAAATTGATAAACCCCTAGCCAGACTTCTCAAAAGAAAAGAGAGAGGACCCAGGAAGATAAAATCACGAATGAAAAAGAACAGATCACAGCCAACACCACAGAAATACAAACAATTATCAGAGAATACTATGAAAAATTATATGTTAACAAACTGGACAACCTGGAAGAAATGGGCAAATTCCTAGACACTCACACACTACCAAAACTCAAACGGAAGACATAGAAAATTTGAACACAGCCATAACTAGTGAAGAAATTGAATCAGTTATCAAAAATCTCCCAACATATGAGAGTCCTGGGCCAGATAGTTTCCCAGGAGAATTTTACCAGACACTTAAAGCAGAGTTAGTATCATCCTTCTCAAGCTGTTTCAAAAAATAGAAATAGAATGAAAACTTCTGGACTCATTCTATGAAGCCAACATTACCTTGATTCCTAAACCAGACAGAAACCCCACAAAAAAGAATTACAGGCCAATATCACTGATGAACATGGATGCAAATATTCTCACCAAGATACTACAAATCAAATTCAACAATATATTAAAAGAATTATTCCCATAATAAAGTGAAATTCATTCCTGGGCTGCACAGCTGCTTCAATATTCACAAATCAATCAATGTGGAACATCACATTAATAAAAGAAAGGATAAGAACCATATGATCCTGTCAATAAATGCAGAAAAAGCACTTGACAAAATACAGCATATTTTATTAATAAAAACCCTCAAGAAAGTTGGGATAGAAGGAACATACCTTAACATTATAAAAGCCTTATATAAAAACCCACAACTAATATCATCCTCAATGGGGAAAAACAGAGCTTTCCCCCTGAGATCGGGAACACGACAGGGATGTCCACTCTCACCGCTGTTGCTTAACACAGTGTTGGAAGTCCTAGCCTCAGCAATCAGGTGACAAAATGAAATAAAAGGCATCCAAATTGGCAAAAAAGAAGTCAAACTTTCACTTTTTGCAGATGACATGATACTCTATATGGAACACCCAAAAGACTCCACCAAAAAGCTACTAGAACTGATCCATGAATTCAGTAAAGTCGCAGGATACAAAGTCAATGTATAGAAATCGGTTGCTTTTCTATACACCAATAATGAAGCAACAGAAAAAGAAATCAAGAAATTGATCTCATTTTAATAGCACCAAGAACCATAAAATACCTAGGAATAAACCTACCCAAAGATATAAATGATCTGTATGGTGAAAGATACAGAAAACTTGTGAAAGAAATTCAAGAAGACACAAAGAAAAGGAAAAACATTCCATGCTCATGGATTGGAGGAACAAATATTGTTAAAATGTCAATACTACCCAAAGCGATCTACACATCAATGTAATCCCAATCAAAATTGCATAGGCATTCTTTTTTTATTTACACCCAAGTTAGTTAGGATATAGTGCAACAATGATTTCTGGAGTAGATTCCTTTATGCCCCTTACTCATTTAGCCTACCCCCACCCCCACAACCCCTCCAGTAACCCTCTGTTTGTTCTCCATATTTAAGAGTCTCTTATGTTTTTGTCCCCCTCCCTTTTTTTAAATATTATTTTTGCTTCCCTTCCCTTATGTTCAACTGCTTTGTATCTTAACGTCCTCATATGAGTGAGGTCATATGATAATCGTCTTTCTCTGACTGACTAATGTCGCTTCGTATAATACCCTCTAATTCCATCCATGTAGTTGCAAATGGCAAGATTTCATTCTTTTTGATTGCCCAGTAATACTTCATTTATATATATATATGACATCTTCTTTATCCAGTCATCCATCGATGGACATTTGGGCTCTTTCCATACTTTGGCTATTGTTGATAGTTCTGCTATAAACATTAGAGTGCATGTGTCCCTTTGAAACAGCACAACTGTATCCCTTGGATAAATACCTAGTAGTGCAATTGCTGGGCCATAGGGTAGTTCTATTTTTAATTTTTTGCGGAACCTCCATACTGTTTTCCAGAGTGGCTGCACCAGTTTGCATTCCCATTAACAGGCAAAAGAGATCCTCCTTCTCTGCATCCTCGCCATCATCTGTTGTTGCCTGAGTTGTTAATGTTAGCTATTCTGACAGATGTGATGTGGCATCTCATTGTGGTTTTGATTTGTATTTCCCTGATGATGAGTGATGTTGAGCATTTTTTCATGTTTTGATTGGCCATTTGTATATCTTCTTTTGAGAAGGGTCTATTCATGTCTTTTGCACCAGCATTCTTCTTAAAGCTAGGACAAACAATCCTAAAATTTGTATGGAACCACAAAAGACCCCGAATAGCCAAAGTAATGTTGAAAAAGAAAACTGCAGTGGGAGACATCACAATCCCAGACTTTACCCTCCACTACAAAGCTATAATCATCAGGACAGTATGGTATTGGCATAAAAACAGACACAGACCAATGGAATAGAATAGAAAATCCAAGATTGGACCCAAAAGTGTATAGCCAACTAATCTTTGACAAAACAGGAAAGAGTATCCAATGCAAAGAGACAGTCTCTTTAGCAAATGGTGCTGGGAAGACTGGACAGCAACATGCAGAATAATGGAACTGGACCACTCTTATACACCATACATAAAAATAAATGCAAAATGGATGAAAGACCTAAATGTAATACAGGAAACCATCAAAACCCTAGAGGCGAAAGGAGGCAATAACCTCTTGGACCTCAACCACAGCAATTTCTTGCTTGACATGTCTCCAAAGGCAAGGGAAGTAAAAGCAAAAATGAACTATTGGGACCTCATCAAGATAAAAAGCTTCTGTACTGAAAAGGAAACAATCAACAAAACTAAAAGGCAACTGACAGAATAGGAAAAGATATTTGTAAATGACATATCAGATAAAGTGTTAGTATCCAAAATATATAAAGAACTTACCAAACTCAGCACCAGAAAAACAAATAATCCAGTGAAGAAATGGGCAAAAGACATGAATAGACACTTTTCCAAAGAATACATCCAGGTGGCAAACAGACACATGAAAAGATGCTCAACATCACTAATCATCAGGGAAATACAAATCTAAACCACAATGAGATGTCACCTCATACAAGTCAGATTGGCTAAAATTAACAACTCGGGAAGCAACAGACACTGGAAAGAATGTGGAGAAACAGAAATCTTCTTGCACTCTTGGTGGGAATGCCAACAGGTACAGCCACTCTGGAAAACAGTGTGGAGGTTCCTCAAGAAATTAAAAATAGAACTACCCTAGGACCCAGCAATAGCACTACTAGGAATTTATCCAAAGTTACAGGAGTGCTACTTCATAGGAGTATATGTACCTTAATATTTATAGCAGTGTTTCAACAGTAGCCAAGTTATGGAAAGAGCCCAAATGTCCATTAACTGGTGAATGGATAAATGTAATGCCATTTGCAGCAACATGGATAGAACTGGATGGTATTATGCTAAGTGAAATAAGTCAGTCAGAGAAAGACAGATATCCTATGTTTTCACTCATATATGGAACTTGAGAAACTTAACAGAAGACCATGGGGGAAGGGAAGGGGAAAAAATAGTAGTTACAAATAGAGAGGGAGGGAGGTAAACCGTAAGAGACTCTTAAATACAGAGAACAAACTGAGAGTGGATGGGGGCAGGGGAAGAGGAGAGAATGTGTGATGGGCATTGAGGAGGGCACTTGTTGGGATGAGCTCCGGGTATTGTATGTAAGCATGAATCCTGATAATCTACACCCAAAACCAAGAGCACACTGTATACACTATATGTTGGCCAACTTGATAATAAATTATACATTAAAAAAATACCATCACTTCTTACTTGGAAATTAAGGGAAGGACTTGCTGTGGCCATTTCAGACTAGAAAAATTATTGAGTAAAACATTAGAGTACAGTGATTTCTAAATAGTACAGCCAAACTACCTCTTTAAAAAATCACCATATTGCATCCGTGCACGTTTAAGACAGACTTATTGTGTAAGAGATAGGGAAAAAAAAGAAGAAGATGAAAAGAAAATCTTCCACATCCCTCAATATATGCAGATAGCTATGTGGTCATGGTGACCAGAAAACAAGTCAGCAGAAAATATATTTAAACCTATATTTATTTCAACAAAGTAGCAAAATCTACTTATAAGAAAAAGTTTTTTCCATATGACAATCAGGAATTGTGTGGGTGCTCATGAGTGTTCATATTTCATATAAAACCCAAATATCTCTTCTTATTGAGATGTTTACTTTTCCATGCATTTGGGCTCTTATAGGTAAATGTTTAGTGTATTTTTCATTCCCTATTCAGTAGCCATATGTTTAGTGTTTGGCAAATTTCCATAGATGATGCATGGGGAGAAGATTCATGATCAAGTTGTCCATTATTTGCTTCCTGTTGCTAACTGTACTGGAAGCCAAATGGGGTGAGGGGGTTGACCACTTAAGCCAAATGGGGGGTTTGTTTTAAACAGCACATTACATTTCTGAGGAGGAGGAGGAGGAGGAGAAGAACAAGAACAAGAATGAGAACAAGAAGGAGAAGAAGGAGAAGAAGAAGAAGAACAAGAACAAGAATGAGAACAAGAAGGAGAAGGAGAAGAAGAAGAAGAAGAAGAAGAAGAAGAAGAAGAAGAAGGGGAAGGAGAAGAAGAAGAAGAAGGAGGAGGAGGAGAAGAAGGAGGAGAAGGGGAAGGAGAAAGGAAGAAGAAGAAAAGAGGAAGAAGAAGGGAGAGGAGGAGGAGGAGGACTAGCAGGAGGAAGAGGACAAAGAGAAGAAGGGAGAGAAGGAGGAGGATGAAAAGTAGGAGAATGAGGAGGAGTGGGGGGCAAGGAGGAGGAGGAGGAAGCAGGGGAGGAGAGTTGAAGGAGGGGAAGAAGAAGGAGGGAAGAAGAAGGGGCAAGGGGAGAAAAAGGAGGAAAAGGAGATAGAGAAAAAGGAGGAGGTGAAGGAGGAGTAGGAAAAATGAGGAGGGAGGGGAAAGGAAGAAAAACAAAAGGATATTCAAGGTTTTGGGCTTTGGCCTCGGAAATTTCCACAAGGAGAAATCAAAACTTCTAAATTTCCATCCTAAGAGTAGAACTTTTAACTATTAATCTCAATTTCCCTGTTGAGAGCTTGCAATTATGCCATGCTAGGCATATCTTGGACAGAAAGATTTCATATTAAATCAGCTCTTTGATACAGAAAGTGTTAAAAGCTTATTAAATATCTCCCCGTTTCTTCTGTCTTTCTGCATTTGTTTTCCTCTACAACTATAGAGATCTTTGCTGTTGGATTTGCAAAGCATTTGGAAGACTTTTTTCTTTGACTCTTTTGTCTTTAGTGTTCTAGCTCACCATCTCTTGAGTTTACAGATTTGCAAGCAGCCAGAAAAGATGTTCAAAACCCAACAGTGACTGGCCAACATAAACTACTTTTCATGGACTATCAATGGCCTATAGTTTCTCTGGGTCTGGCATCTTCACTCTCCTTATGTGCGTGACTCAAGGCATAGAGTTAATGCTTTGGGACTCCTGGGATGCCATTCTGAGAAGCAGATGAGCTAAAAACTTTACAAAGTAGCTGAGAATACAAACAGAGAAACAAGTTTAATTTTAGAACCCACTCCCCATGACAGTATAAAATTTTAAAGCATGACTCAGTGAAAGGCTCTTTAGAACTTTAATCCTTGAAATATTTCAGTGTATGCATGCTTTAGGAGAAGGTATTACTCAGAATATTCTAGAATAAAACATTCATAGTAGGGAAAGTGTGGGGATCTCAAGTAGTATTTATCTGAGTGATTAAGGTTGTTTAACACAACAGAGAACAATAGAGAAACATTTCCAATCACTGGAAGATGGGTAACATCTCCCATTTTTTTTAAACTGGTGTATAGATGAAGTATGAAATGTTATGACATTTGGGGCTTGCTCTTAAGAAGGGTCAGTGCTAACAAGGCAAGAATCTTGGTGCTTCTAGTATTTGATATACAGCTGTTTAAATAGAGTAGGCATAGACGAGTGACCTGAAGGAACATTTGCACTGGAGCTTGCTTCCTCAAAGGTTAAAATAAAAGTTTTACTTTCACAGTGGTGGAAAAGGGCACTGGGAATTTTTCCTCACCAGAGGGAATTGAGGAGAAAAGATAATGATGTTGAACAGATTCAAGCATAGGCTTCCAGAATACATTTGTGCACTTCTTCTGGGCGGCTGTCCTCTCATAGGCCCACCCGATCCAGCAGGTGTTCTGCTTGCAAAGGTAGAAAATATTTCCTGAAATCCTCATGAAAATAACCTCTCTCTATCACACGACCACTGGCTTCCTTAGATATTTTTCCTCCAAGAAAGACATCAGCACTTTACTCTGGACCCCCAGGGCTAGTTTACATGTGTGCTTTTGTACAGATAGTTTGCTTCAACTACAGCATTGCTGCGTAAAAACTTTCAGAATGGAGAATGAACAAGTGTAGTCAAATGTAAACAGGAATCAGTGCTGTGCGGAGGGGCTTCTTCATCTTCTGTGGGTGTCGGTGTCCACAGACTATGAAGATTCTGTGAGGGTTGCAATCTTTTTTTTTTTCAGTTTTAGGGGCCCAATAGACCCTTAGATGATACCTGTAGGAGGTAGGCTACCAGTGGTTCTCCTTGCTAGGCAGTATCGAAATCTCCAGGCTTTTCCCATCTGCCAAAGTCTTCCTTCAATTAATCCTTTCCTTGCCTGTGCTCTTTCCTTTGCCTGGAAATTTCCATAGTTCTCTGCGCCGCCACCAATAATGGGGCTTTTATTCACACAATGTGTATTTACACAATACAAAAATGTGCATTTAGCTGTGTGTTACTGATTTGATCACTAGTCTTGTTTCTTCATGCATCAGGGGATGCCGACCTATTCCTTCAAATAAAATATTTGTCTTCAGAAAATGGAAGTTTTAGTAACTCTAAAATAGATTTTGGAATATCCCAGGAGGCCGGCAGGGAGGAAATCTGGGGCAGTTGCTAGAAATCACAAGGATGGTTGAAGTATAGTGAGATAGGCGGCTTCATTTACTGATGGTAGGAAGGTACATTGCGTGATCATTCCCAAAAGCAAATGCAAGTTAAAAGCCTTCAAAAGGTTCATTAAGTTTGGTCCAGTTATTCCACTTCCAACAGCTTATCTTCAGTAAAGGATCAAAAGTTCACATAATTATTAATTTGGTAATGATGAAGAAAGAATAATAATATTTTAAGTAACACTGAAAACTACTTTTATTGAGTGTTTACTGTTTATTGAGTGTAGACTGGAGTGTGGAAAGTACTTGGCATGTCTTATCTAATTTAGTCTTTGCAGCAAGACTCTAAGCTAAGTATTATTTCTATACTAACATTAACAGTGGGGGAAAAGGAGACTTAGGAAGGTTAAATGTCAGATTTAAATGATCACAGCAGAGAAGCTAAAGGGGTAGGTTGTCTCAACTAGGTTTGGAGTTCTTGTACAGTGCACAAACTACACACTGGTACCTGGAAGCCATGGTCTGACCCTAGTGGCCACATCCTTCATCTCTGTAGTCAAACTGCTTTTGCAAGAATATGGTTTTTTCACAACCATATTTATTCAAGAGCTCTTCTGCATTGCCCTGGCTAGATACTACTTTCAGTCCCTCAGAATCAATTGAGGTCTGTATGACAGGAGGTACTGGGAGAAGCAGAGGACTAGGATAAGAGACATCAATGTATTATCTCTTAGACACATGGTACTAACAGATTTCCTGGTCCCCTGTGTTTGATTGAACTCCTGAACAGAGGTTGAGCCTCTGATTTCTTGTCTGTAAAATGTGGCTACTGAGACCTTCTTATCCTGTAGGTTTGTTGCTACGATAAAATTAGATCAAGTTCTACATTGAAGGTATTACTGTATGAGATGCTTTGGTCCTTTGTAATTTCTGGAATTACATCGCACATTTATCAAAGCTAGTGATAACTCAGGGTAGTTTTGCAGTTGTTTAAGACTGAAGATCAGTTTAAGGCCTGCAAATACTTTTTATACTTTTTAGCATTGAACACGATAACAAGAAAGAAAAGTATGAAAGAAAAATATCTTTCATAAATGATCTTTTCTTGAGCTGAAGTAAATTGGAAGAGGAGATTGAGTATATAGACTAGAAGTTCAAAAGGTGATGGGCTATTGTGAACCATGGATGGCTTCATAAACATTTGACTATTGCCTGAAATAACAGCTCAATACCAGTCAAACAAATCAAGATTAAAATTATTATAATCTGAAGATACCATATTTTAAAAAAGATAAACAAATTTAGAACTGTATTCAGAATATTAACTGAGGGTAGATTTTGAATTTTAGCTGCATTAGTGAGCATATCAAGAAGTTATCCCATTTAGAACTGTGAAGGAGTTGAGCTTTTTTTAAAAAAAAAATTCAGTCCAAGATGGTTTTTCCATTCTGTGATTTTGCAGATGGTTAAAGAAATTAATAGTTACTTCATATATATATTCATAATATATATTTCATATATATTCATTATATATATTCATAATATATATTTCATATATATTCATTATATATGTATTCATAATATATATTTCATATATATTCATTTTATATATATATATATATGTATATATGTATATAGTGAGAGAGAGACTCAATTCAATAAATGCCTTTTAAATGTCTAGCATGAGTTATATTCTTTGTTAGGTACCAGAAATTAAAAGTAGAAAAAAAAGACAAACTCTCTGCCTTCAGGGATACTATAGTTTATAAGAGAAAATGGACATTAAACATTTTATTGCAAATGATACAAATGTGGAAAGGGCTATATTTTGCCTGTTATAAGGTTTGGTGTTTCCCCTCCAAGTGGCCATAGGGAAACTTTATACAATTGAGAATATTGATTCTTTATTGAGATATAATTGACATTAACATTGTATAAATTTAAGGTGTATAACATGGTTTTATAAATGTATATATTGCAAAATGAATACCACAGTAAGGTTAGTTAACACACCCATAACCTCACATATGTGAATGTAGGGAGAACTTTTTACTCTCTTAGCAACTTCAAGTATAAAGTACAGTATTGTTAACTATAGTCATTATATTGCATATCCCCAGAACTTATTCATGTTATAACTAGAAATTCTTACCCTTTGGCTACATTTACCCATTTCCCACACCCCAACCCTCCTCATGGCAGCAACCAATCGGTCCTCTGTTTCTTTGAGTTTGGTGTTTTCAAATTCCACATTTTAGTGAGATGTTATTTGCCATCCTCTGTCTGATTTGTTTCACTTGGCATAATAACCTCTAGTTTCATCCATGTAGCTTCAAATGGCAGGATTTCCTTCTTTGTACTTCCAAATAATGTTCTAATGGACACACACACACACACCCACACCCCCCCCCCCACAGTTTTGTATCCATTCATCTGTCAGTGGACACAGGTTGTTTCCATGTCTTGGCTATTGTGAATGATGCTTCAATGAACATAGGGGTGCAAATATCTCTGAGATAGTAATTTCATTTCCTTCAGAAAAATACCCAGAAGTGGGATTGCTGGATTGTATGGTAGCTCTATTTTTAATCTTTTGAGGACACTGCATATTGTTTTCCATAGTGGCTGCACCAATTTACAAAGAATATTTGTCTTGGTTCTCAAATTTCAAAACAAATGTTTAACTCTGTCTGCTCACGTGGTACCTAAAATTTGGGCTAATAGGTGATGGGTATTAAGGAAAGCGCTTGCAATGGGCACTGGATGTTGTATACAAGTGATGAATCACTGAATTCTACACCTGACACTAATATTACACTGTACCTTAACTAACTGGAATTAAAATAAAAAATGTGGAACTAAATGTGTGCACACATACTCACACACGCGAATAAAATAAAACTTATGGATACTTCCTTAAGTAACAATTGAAAAACATATCCTTGCATTGTATAAGACATTTCGACATTAGAAATTATATCTATTATAGATGATCTTGGGATCATTCTATTTACTTAGCCTTTTGGGTATCCTAATTATATTTGCATGAAATTAGATAAATAGAAAATTATACACATGGACTTTATTTGCAGAGGCGTCAATTCACTTATTTGTGCTTCAACATAATGGCATTGGCATTATCAATACACATGTGTAGTTTGGATATACATTACTTTTTTATACATTGTGACCAAGATGCATACGCAGGTTGAGCTTCTGTTTCAGAATACCGACAGTAGAAAATATTTTTTTATAAATGTTATATTAACTCCCATAGGATAAAAATGTGCATAATTTATTACATTTCCTCCTTTTTATCCTCAGCTGCCAGGGGTCTTCAACATAAAATTCAAATGTATGATAATATTTCTTCAGTCTTTCCTAGTGATTGAACTATTTGCATTGCTTTTTAATTCATGACTTTAATTTGCTGTTCTTATTCTAATGAGAATTGTCTTATTGAATACGCTTTTTATTGCGTATCATCTCTAAACTATTTTTTATTGAGAAAAATGGTAAGGAAATCAGTGAAATACTTGCAGTATCTCAGACCCTTCATTTTGCCATATAATGATGTTTAGTTTGGTTGTTAACATCTGTCTCAGCGTTTGGAACATTTTAACCCACCGTGTGGTTTCACATGGTGAACTTCAAGGCATCTTAACATCCAATTAATAACCTCTTATTGTGGAAATAAGGAAATTCACAGCTAAGCAGCTCAAACAGAGGTATAGCCAGAGACGAAAGTAATTCCTAAAACGGTACTTTCTCTTTCAATGAGAGAAAAGGGAAGTGCCACTGATTTATTAGTAATTGATTTAAAATGACCCAGGGTCGGTTCTGTTGAAGCGGTACATTTCACAAGTAGAAAAGATGAAAGAAATCCTCGCAGGTTAGGATTTATAGCTCAGCTTTTGTAATTCAAAGAAAAAGCATCACGAACTGAGTGGCCAGCTGTTTTGTAACTCACGTGGCAATCAATAATTCAGGTAAATATTAACTCAGAGTAAATCCAGTGTCCTGGTACCTTCGTGTCTGCAGGTCTGAAGAGGCCAATCTTCTTCTAAAGAAGACAAGATCTGTGTTTATCAGTGCTCTTAATAAAGCGAAAGCAGCCACCTGAATGGCCTGGTGCACTCCCAGTGGAATGTCATCTGCGTCCCCTCCTGTTGTGAGCAGACCCCTGGGTTGACCCTGTCCTGCCCCTGAGATCTCTGGGACCCCCAGGCACTTCGGATCAACTTCCAAATCTTTTGAAATACAAATCTCCAACCCTGGAGAGTGTCACGCAGTATATTTCTTGATTGGATGTCACTAGTGTGGCAATTTACAGGAAGTGACACAGATTGATATTTTATCATTCAATAAAATAAAATCTCAAAGATGAGGGTAAAAACATGAATGGATTCAACTGGCTTCTTAAAACACACCCTAAATCTCTTTCTTTTGATATTCTTAAAACCAAATGACAACCGCAAAGCTTTTCTGTAGTTACTGCATAAACAGAGTCAGATACACTGCTATTATTTTCATAATTCAAATTTCGTTCTTTCTGCCACTGTCTCTCATTCATGGTAACCAGCAGCTACCCGCTCTGCCAGGGCAGGTTTCAGGATAGAGAATCAGCTATCTTTTGAATGAATCAAGAATTTGCCAAACTGCCAAGCAGAAACACCAAACACCAAGAGGATTTGCTGAAATATTTCCTTGAGACTGGTGTTTCAAGTAAAACTCTTGGCACAGTTAAACCTGGAAGCTTATTATTACTCTGATTACTCACTTGCTATGTGATGCAATTTGTATTTCCTCCTCCTCATTTTTTTCTTCTTCTATGTTTTCTTTCCTATGGATCATCTCCATTTGGATAGGAGTAAATTCTGCTATTCAAAGAGGTTAAGGTTTCTGCTAAAATCAACTTTGCTTCTAGTAATAAGTTTCCTTTATTAAGGCTCTTTTCATTGAATGAAACTCAGAGCAGTTAGAGGATTACCTAAGATCCAAGTCTATCTTGTCATTATAAAGCAAAAGACCTTCCACTTCTTTTGACACACCTACAGCTTTCTCTTGGCACTTGTACTCAGTTACGTGATGGCAAGTTCCAGATTTCTCAAAACAACCCCCAAGTTCCCTCCCTACTCACCCTGCTCTTCAGTCTGGGAAATATCCTGGTATGGATTTCAGAAGTACTGCCTGATTTCTTAAGTCCTAGATGTTTGGTAGCCAAGGAATGTGTTACTATTTCTAAAGTAAATAACTGAGCCATCCAAAAAAAAAAAAAAAAAAAAAAAAAAAAGAACAAAACTGAAAGAATTAGAGTGATGTAGTACTTGTTTTCATTCCATTTCCATACTGGCTCTTTATCCTTTAAGGCCTCTTCTCCCCTAAAGGACAAAATAAGGATTTTTTTTAAACAATCATGATTATTTTTTTCTTTTTCCAACTTCCTTGAAGTATAATTTACATACCACAAAATTCACACCGTGGGAGAACAGAATGCAATGATTTTTTAATAAATTGGAAGAGTGTAAATCCATCAGCCCAACCCACTTTTAGAACATTTCCAGCATCTTCCAAAATTCCCTAGAGGCTATTTGTCATCAACTAACCGCATGCACCAGGGGGCTGAGAGACAAAAGAAGGTGCTTCTGCCATTTTGAGGGCTGTATAATGGCAGGATAAATGGTTGGATGCTGGGTTTATAATAAACTGGGAACAATGGAAGGTATTACGATGGAGAATTATTTTGAATCCATAATAAGTAATTATGCAGACTGAAACTTCATGGGACATACAGAAGATGATGAAAGCAGATATTTACCTAGCGCTGCTGCTAGACCAGGTACTGTTCCAAGCACTCTCGATAGATTTACATATGTAATAGATACAACAGCCCTATGAGAAGGTACTGCTTCACCACTACCGTTCCCATTTCTCAGGTAAGGAAACCAAGGCCCATACAGATAAAGAAAATAAACACATAAGGGATGGAACTTGGATTCAAACCTAGCAAGACTCGCTCTAAAATCCACGTGGTCGCTGACCAGTCTGTTCTACTCGTTGGCGTAACGTAAGTCATAAAATCCTGACTAAGCAAAAGGAAAACATGGCGTAAGTTGGAGCCACCTGATTTGCAATAGTTGAGGTCCTGAGGCCCAGAAGCAGCAGGCCAGGAAAGAGGTGTCCCTGTGCGGTGCTGAGGCTATCGCAACCGGGCTGCACTGCCGGTAACACAACCAGACATGTTGGTGTCAAGATAAGTGTTTTGGTAGAGTGAGAGGGAAGCAGGAAATGGGCAGGAACCAGCCAAGCACACTTGCAAAGGCTGGGTCTTGGAACGAGTCTTCTCTGGCATGAGCCTGTGTGGCTCCATTTCTGCACACAAAGCAGTATCCGCTAACGACTTTGTGTCCACATGCAGTTCGATACTTTTCTATTCCCCTTTTTGTCTTGATCTGCTCAATGAATAGTTTTGGTTTCTTGGGCTCCCCCTCCCTATCCGAGCCCACCCTGTACTCTTTTTCCAGATGTGGGCCCCAACCACTTTTGGTCTCTAAACAGATTTCAGACTAATTTGTTTAATGGCTATGTGTTCCCCATTTTGCTGATACTGGAGGATTTTAGAAGTCTAAGGAGACTTCTATGGAAGCTGCTCCATGGTAACTCGAGTTCCAAGTTTGTGAATATATGTCCTGGCAGCTTCGCAGACCCAAGTACTTCCTGGAGCCCAGGGCCAAAATGGGAAATGCAGCTGGGGCAGATGTTTTGGACTGAGAGTTGCCTTCTTGGTTTTAAAAGCTGAGAGATTCAGATCGTTTAAGGGTCTCGGCAAAGCTAAGCCAGGTGAAACAATGGGAGCTGCACCAATAAATGCATTTCCATGTACTCACTGCTCTGGGCTGTTAGGATTATTTTAGCAGCAGCTTGTGAAATGGCCAGCATGTCTGATACCTGGTAAAGGTATCAATGAAGATACAGTGTTATAGACAACAACAAATGTACATTAAAATTATTATCCCTTTGGGATGATACGCAGGATTGGAAGATCTAGCTAAGGGGAACAGATTTACCCATAATTAACGGTCTAAAGACACCACGGAAAAGGTGTGCTTTTCAAGAACACACGGGAAAGGGTATCCATTCCAATAGCGTTTCTTTCCAAAGAAGTAATTGTTATTTCTTGTCAATTTTCATGAGTCAAACCACACCTTCATTAAATGCTGTGTTTCCGAGACCCCATATAGAAGAAAAAAAATTAGACTCTTGCCCATTTAATATCCATACAGTTCTCTTTTCGGCACGTTGCTTAATTTTAGCTCTTATTTTCTAACATGGAATATATTTTATCATTTCTGAAAAACAAAGGGTATAGAAAGAGTTTCCCAGGTTTTGTTTTTTTCTTAGCTTTCTAGCCACAGCCGCAAAGCTTCCTTAATTCTTGTTTGAATACTTGCACCGTCCCATGCAAGAGTATGTGCATCAATAACCAGTTTAAAATTATGGCCCTGAAGAAAGCATGCTTAAAATATATATATAATAAGACACACAAAGTAGCCAGTTAAACTAATGTTTATTGAGTATCTTCAGTATGTGCAGTTATAAATCTGTCTAGACTGGGAGCTAGACTAGATTCAGTCTCAGGTTTTCATTCTTTTTCTAGTGGCAAGTTATATGACTTCCAGGTCTTTGGTTGCTTCATCTGCGAAGTTAATTTCATTTATTAGGATGCATCTAGATTTAAGAAGAAACATCTCTGGCTAATGTAAGCAGAAAAGAAATGCATTAAAGGGTTCAGGTTAAAGGTGGTTCATAGATCCTTTGGGATGACCACAGACCTGGTCTTGGGAGTTAAGGAAGAAGAAACAACATTGGTAATGCTGGGAAGGACAGATTGGGGGACTGGCCCTTTGAAGACTGCATTCCCCCATATTTGGGCCTGGGACTTTCCTACCTTGTACCGCTGAACCAATCAGAGCTCACTGCTAAAATTACTATCATTGCTCCTCTGGACATTGAGTGTAACTATAACAACAGCCACCAAACTTGTCTACAAGGATACAGAACAACGTCTGCTTCCTGCATTCCTGGTCTGGATGAAGAATGTCTGACTAACAAGACCTAGTTGCCATGCCTATACCTTAACTCCTGTGGGGTGGGGGCAAGAAAGACTCAACACAGAGATCGTACTTTGCTCCCTTCAAAAGATGATAAATGCCCCCAAATTTAAAAAGAGGGTTGCAGTAGTGCATAGACAAAAATGGATACCAACAAAAGAAGCATTTCAAATTCTGGCAGCTTTGAGAATACTCATTATAATTTGGGGAATGATGTTCCTGAAAAAGTCCTGATGATTCCTTGTCGATGATTGCCTGTTGTCCTGTTTCTTAACAGTACCTTACTTCACTCTCATTTATGTCCTGGTTTATAAAATAAATTATAGAGTGAACCTACTTACAATGGATAACATCATTTCACATACTAGATGCATATACTTGCCATTCATTACTATGTTTGTATAGAATTTTATCTCAGATTGAGTTTGTCTATAACAGATTATATTATCCTGGCAATATCCCATGGTATAGCCTGGGCAGGTCTTAACAGCTCATTTTTATAAGGAAAAAAAAAATGTTACTTGGCAAGGGTATGTCAGTGCTCATCTCTGCATAGCAGACAGGGCACTAGATCCTGTACCTTCTGATTGTTCCAACCAATGGTACCAAACGTGCCATCTTCACAGTTATTAATGCAGAATATCACCTTTAATTCATGAGGGCTTCCTAAGAAAGACAGAGTGAAAATGGCTGGAAAAGCAGAAGGAGGAGTTGTCATATTCTGTGCTCTGAGCCAGAGTTTCTTTCTTTCTTTTTTTTTTTTTTTTCTTTGTGGGGAAGGGGGAGGGTGAAGATGTCTGTCCATGCTTGGGTGTGGTGAATGGACTCCTTCAGTTGTCCAGGCTGGTTGGGACCTGTGCTGTTAGCCTCAAGCAGAAAAACTGCCCACTTTTTTCTATGGGACTCTATGCCCTGATTTGAAAATTCTTAGGAGGTACTGTTCTGAGCAACTGAGATACTCTACTCCACTTGAAAGATATTTCTCACCTGTTTATTCATTCAACACCTATTTATTAAGCGTTCTGATGTTCCCAATATGGTGGCAGATATGACAACTAAAAGGATGAAAAGACTCAGCTCCTGCCTCTGGCTAGTTTGTCGTCTGTCCACTGGGTGAGGCAAGCAAGCATAGGGCAGACTCAGATCAATAAGTACGATCACAGGGTAGGTGCAGGGTCTGTAGGAGTACTTAGAGGGGCTCTTAGTCAGGTATGGCTGCAAGCAGTACATGGGAGGCTTTTCAGAGAAGACGATTTTTAATCCTAAATTTGTGGGAGGAGTTTTCCAGGCAAAGGGACAGCAAGTGAAGAGGAGAGTACATTCTGTATAGGATGAGCAACTGTGCAAAGGCCGGGCACCCCTGGAGGCATCCTTCTTTATAAGACGTGCAGAATCTTCAACACAGCAGAAGAACAGGTTTAAGGTGGGTAGGACTCAGACCAGGCCAGGAAGGGCCAGATTGTGCATGGCCTTTTGGACCACGAATGGTCTTCCATGCTAAAGCCACAATTTCTAACCCTATAGTAATATGCAGAAAAATAGAATTGTTAGGAGCACCTGAGTGGCTCAGTTGGTTAAGCTTCTTACTCTTGATTTTGGCTCACAAACTGTGAGGTCAAGCCCTGCATCAGGCTCCATGCTGACAGTATAGAGCCTGCTTGGGATTCACTCTCCCCCCGCTCTCTATCCTTCCCCAGCTCATGCTCACTCTTTCTCTCTCTCTCTCTCTCTCTCTCTCTCAAGATAAATAAATAAACCTTTAAAAAAAGAAAAATAGAATTTTTCTATTCTGTTTTTAATAACATTGATGATAATTGTCTGTTGACTCAAATAGCTCCAATGAGGATACAAATCATATCTATTAAGCATTGACTCTGTGGTAACCAAGGCCCTAAGTACTTGATAGGTAGTCAATCACTGAACCCTCCAACAACCATGTGCAACCCATAATGCAAATGAGGAAATTAAGACATAGACATCTTGCCATAGGTTATGTAGAGCTGGGATTTGAAGCCATGTAGCCTACTTTCCAAATCTTTGCTCTTAGAGACAACATTACACCTTGGTTACAAAATTACATTGAAGACAACTCCATAATGAGAATTTGTTTACGAGTTCATGTGAATGTTATTTTAAATTATTTAAAATCATAGCAGTGGAGAAACATTACTCACACTTCAGAGTCATCAGATTTGCTATTATTACAATAAACTCATCTGATTAGAAAGCATATGTCCTTGTCCCTAAAAGGATTATTTCCCTTAAAGCACCTGAACACTCTGAGGTTTAGTTTTTCATCTAAAAAACCAGAGACAATAATATATTGTTGTCAAATGAGACAATTTGGAGGCAAGAAACAGGGACATAGATTAGAATGTGACACCACATAGTAAAGACATTTGCAACAATCTGATGAGGTAAGAAGATGGGACTTCTCCTGAGGTTTGTTTCTAAAACAATGGAGAATATGTTACCTTCTCAACCATTGTACCATTTAGTTTCAAGTTCATTTATTCATTTTTTTGTTTTTTTTTAAATTTATTTAATAAACTTGCTTTGAGCTAGCTACTTTGTGTCTGACTCTGTCCTGAGTATTACAGACACAGTGTTGAACATGGACCGCTTTCTCAGAGGTCTTTCAGTCTTGCAGGAGAGTCAAACACAGTTGTACTTATGAATTAAAATGAAATATGCCAGATATATTCATAGTGCCGTGTATGAGTTAAGGGGGGGCCCACATAAGGGAACCTAGGTAACCTAACCCAATCCAACCTAGAACTTCCAGGGAAGAATTCACAGTAAAGGTAAAGCCTCCAGATATTGCCAGAATAAGTATCAGGAAAATGTTAGTTAAAGCAGGATAGAATTGATTACTAGAAAACCAAGATGTAGTCTTTTCCCTCTGCTATAACACTCCATTTACTAGGAAAATTCAGAGAGCCAATTCTATTTGTTATGTATATATTTTTCTCCTACTAGCCATGTTCTCCAGATCCATTCTCACAATATCAAAAAGCTTGATCAGGTTTCGTCTGGAATCGCAGAAGACCCTGTGTACTTTCTACAAGGCTGTCTTTCTGCTGATCATTATCCCAAGTATATGGTTCTTCATTGGTTCCCAAAAGTCAATGCAAAGACATTCAGGACCATGGATGCATATGCAGAGTCCAACACAAACGCTCTCCGAGTTTCCCAAAATCATCCTTTGAAAGCCATTGCTGGACACATGTTGGAATAGATGACTTTTCTTAAGCTAGCATTTTCCCATTCAAATGTTCCTCCAGAGGGTTTATAGCCCAATGAGGGCTCCTAAGACAGCACATGTGTTTGGTTTATTATCAAAAAACACTATCTTAGAAACACATGCAAACAATTAGAAAAGAGACTGTAATAATTTCTTCTCATCCAGAGGGTTGTAGAGATCCTGGCATTGTATGGTATTTCCAAGAATGATATTATGGTCATAAAAATGAACAGTTATCTATAAATGGGCCATTTTACATTGAGAAGAGATATTTTGAGTAAGTTCCCATTTCGCTATTTCCACTCTGTAGCTCATTATTTCTCAAGTTCCAATTGCTTTCTGACACCTTGTATTCTTTGGGAAGATTCTTTGTGGTTCTCCAAAACTGCCAAGTGAATTCAGTCTCCACACTTGGTTTATGCTTGGAATTCCAATTGCCCTTCTTAAGTTCATTTTTCCTTTCTTTGAGGCCCAATTCTCTTCTTCGTTCCATCACGAGGCTTTATCTCTGTTCCTTGTGACTTGGTTTTGTGATGATATCCCTGGTTTATGGGTTCCTTTATGGAGAAGGCTTTGTGCTCTTCATCCATCAGCATAGGTGAAGCTGGGTTTTGGAAACCGACAGACCCCAAATCCCAGAAGTTACAAGTAAAAAAAGGCCTTTTGTTCCAGTGCTGCTCTGCAGATTAGCTGGGGATTCTCTGGGCCTCTGGCTGATGGTGAAGCCACTAGCTGGAACCTTGCCGGTTGCACAGGCCAAGAGAAAGAGAGCTCTGGAGAGTCTTGCACCAGCACTCATAAGCTTTATTCAGAAGAGTCATGTGTCTTCGTGCTTGCAGCTGATTGGCTACTACTAGACCCATGATCCCCTCCAACCACAAAGAAACAAGGAAGTGCAACTCTACCATGTGCCCAGAAGGTGAAGAGCAATAAATATTTGGTAGACTGCACTCATGACAACCACAGAGCCCATCAGACTTAGATTCGATTGGGGGCTTTGCCACTCACTGATGATATATCTTAGTCTGGCGAGTGGCTTAGTTACTAAGCTGTCCCATGTCTCAGCTTCCTTTTCTGCAGAAGAGGAGAATCTTTTGTTCCCCAATGGCTTCTGGTAAGCAGCCGTTGACTACAAAACTCATCTCGTTTGCTGTTATCCTTCGGTCTAAAGAGTAACATGAGATTATCTTATTTTCCCTTTGAAAATATAAGCTTGCTCTCTTGAATTAAGCTCCTCTAACATTAAATGAAATTAGGTGGAAATAGTTTACTGTGCAAATTGTCAACAGAAGTGGAAAATGAAACCTCACTCTATGATCTTTGTTCATTAAGGGA
This sequence comes from Acinonyx jubatus, assembly GCF_027475565.1. Classification (NCBI taxonomy): domain Eukaryota; kingdom Metazoa; phylum Chordata; class Mammalia; order Carnivora; family Felidae; genus Acinonyx; species Acinonyx jubatus. The sequence continues at coordinate 126,900,555 of NC_069386.1, read as the reverse complement.
AGAAAGAAAAATTAGAAGGGGCATGAGTTGAATATTCAGGGATATCAGGAACTCATCTTTTTGTCTCAGAAAAAAAAATTGTCTCACAGATATCTCCTAAAATGTCCCTTGCAATTCAACTTTTTGAAAGAGTATTTTATTTAGTTCATTATTCTCAATGAAGTATTTGTGTATGAGTCAGTGAATGGTGTTGGGTACTATGGCTATGGTAATCATGTTCCAGTCTCTGCTTGGTCATTTCTAATCGACACCTTAGTTGAGTCTGTTGCTAAAGAACAGATTTATGCACTGTTTGTTTCAGATCGATGAGCATTACAAGCAATCAGGGTGAAGACCTACAAAGCCCAGTGTTTTTCTTCCTTAGGCATAAAACAGTCAGTCAGCTTCAAGTCAGAACAGGGTAAATTATTCATTTTAATATTGTTGATTTAGGCTCACCTAAAGATATGGCCTTGCCGACCTACAATAAAACTGGCATGATTAAATATTTCTCTTATCCGAATTTTTTCTGTAGTTATTCAGGCTTTTGTGTGCCACAGGCTCAATAATTTTGTATGCATCAAAAGAACAGGCTGGGTCATAAATAGCCGTCATTAGTTGAAGCTGCTTTCACACTTAGTTTGCAATTTCCCATCTCCATAATTTAGACAATGTGTACTCTGTAACCAGATGTGAAATTTTATTATATTTCATGGGACTACTTAATATTGAGCTTTAATTTTAAATATATTATGGTGCTCTCTGGACTAACACTTGTCTAGCCATCCCCGAGCTGCATATTAAACTATTTTCAACTGCAGGTGAGATTAGTGCACTCTGAAATTAGTGTATACTGGATCATGTCCAATTAATCGTATTCTTTAGACCAAGAAGATTTTGACCTGGTTATTTATTACACTGTTGACCCAAATTGGACAACGAGGCAAGGGTATTATGCAATTTTTTCTTCCCCACTTGTAGTCAGAATTGAATTAATGGTCCTCAATGAAAGGGACCATCATGGTGCTGTAGAAAATTCAAAATTGGGAGAAGTTATGGGATAAGTCTTTAATTCTCAGCTTGATTTCCTCATGGTCCCTTTATGTATGCTTCATAAGCTATTCACAGCTCCCTTTTGTTTCCCAAACTCCTCAGGCCATTATGTCTTTGCTGTGCTGTTTCCTCTGCTAAGAATGGCACTCTTCATATTCTCTTCTAACTAAATAAGTCATCAAAGTTGCAGAACTGAACTTCAGTAATACCCCTTCCAGAAAGCCCTTCCCAGAAGCTGCAATGTCCCAGGTCCATGTTCTAATAGATAGCTCAGTAGACAGCACCTATCAACAATTTTTCAGTTTCGACTCTAATGCTAGATCTTAAGAGACAATGTGTCTTTGAATTATTCAACTCTACAGCCAGAGCTGGACTTAATAAACACTTGTTGAACTTATGAATATTTGTTGAATTAATAGCTGAATATCATAGAATCATGACTTTATTTAAGCACTGTATTTACAGGAAATATTAATTGGAAGCACATATGGAATATTTCCTATATGCTAGGCAGTCTCCTTTGCAGTATATGTTGCAACTCATTTAAAATGTGTAAAATTCCTATGAAATAGATACTGTTACTACCCCATTTCACAGGTGAGGAAACTGAGGAACTGAAAGGAGAAATAACTTGCCCAATGTCACATAGCCAGTGAGTGGTGGGTCCAGCACTCACAGCCAGTCTAGCTCCAGGGCTAGTAAATAAAACCACAACCTGGTTACTGCTCATATTGTACATTTCTTTTTTTCTTTTCTTTTTTTAATGTTTATTCATTTATTTTGAGAGAGACAGAGAGCATGCAAATGGGGGAGGGGCAGAGAGAGGGAGAGAGAGAAATGCAAGCAGGCTCTGCACCATCAGCATGGAGCGACTCAGGGCTTGAACCCACAAATCTCAAGATCCTGAACTGAGCCGAAATCAAGAGTCAGACACTCAACCAACTGAGCCATCCAGGTGCCCCCATACTGTACATTTCTAATGGTCAATGAAAAAACAAACTGAAAACAAAGTTCTCCCTACTTTCCTTGCTTATTCCTAGTGGCTGCTCTTTTCAGCTCATGTAGAAAATAAAGCAGTAACATGTTTCTGCATTTATTGTAGCTTTAGTAATTTCAGCTTGTAAATTTGCTTTGAAAGCCCTAGTGTTTAAATATTAATCAAAGCTTTGGAACCTTCCAAGCAAGTGCTGTCAGAGAAAGATCAACATTAGTTAGATTTTTACTTGCTGACAAGTTAAAAATAAGCTTAGAGTAGCTTTCTTACCTCCTGGAAAGATGTTGGCTTCTAAGCCCATTGTGAGAAATTTCAAAAGAAAATTTGGGCATTCAATTTTAAAGCCAATATATAAAAATCATGATTGTTTTCAAATACAAGCAATTTCCCCCATGTTTAGATAAATGTACTTAATGGATACAACTCAGTACATCTCTAGAGTGATTTTCCTAGTAATATCCTTTTATCTCCTGCTTTTGAGATTCCCAATACGTTATGAAATTTATGACTGAAAAGCTTTATCAAATTGTGGAAAATTAAAATCTTTCACATTTGTTAAAGAAATACCTTTAAACACACAAATACACAGTGATGATACACTTGTGCTTTTCCCCCAGATAATAGCAAGACTTATAAACATGTTATTCCCATAAACAGCACTTATCCCGTTATTCTGTAGCTCACTTTACTGGTTACAACATTTAGAGTATGTCATTTGACTTACTTATACTGTCTTTTATTCCTTTTCTTACCTGTAAAGCAAGTAATAATATGAATTGCTTCATGAAATTAAAATGCATAGAACAGTGTCCAATAAGAGAAAAAGTTTAATAGATTCTTCTATTGTTATTATTGGCTTCAGGCAAAGTGGTTTTATAAATGGACAAGCATTGGAAGAATGACAAACATCTTTGAATATGTCAGATTATCTTTTGTGATTATAGATATGTATTAGTCTGCCTGGGCTGCCATAACAGAATAGTAGAAGGTGACTTAAACAACAGAAATGTATTTTCTCACAGTTCTGGAGGCTGGAAGTCCAAGATCAATCAAGATGCTATCAGCGCTGATTTCTGGTGTGACTTCTTTTCCTGGTTTGCAGATGGCTACCGTTTTGCTGTGTCCTCACATGGTCTTTCCCCTGTGTGGACATACTCCTGGTGTTCCTGTTCTTATAAGGACGTCAGATCCATGGGACTGGGACCCCATGGGTCCCAATAACTTAACTTTAATTACCTCCTTAAAGTCCTTATCTTTACATACAGTGACATTACAGGGTTAGAACTTCAATATATTAATTTGGGGGGAGATACAGTTCAATTCATAACAAGGTAGAACAGCATTTGGAGATAATAATACAAGTTTAAGAAGTCTAAACCTGAAACCCTTTATATGAGGCCTTGGCTAAATTACCCTCTGTTCACCCCACAGGAGCTTTTTAAGAGGTCACCACCTTGCCATTTAAAAAAAAATTATTTGAGAGAAAGAGATAGAGAGAGAGAAAGGGCGGGGGGAAATGGGGTAGAGGGAGAAAGAGAGAATCTTAAGGAAACTCCTTTAGCATGGAACCTGTGGGGCTTAATGTCACTACTCTGAGATCATGATCTGAGCCGAATGAAGAGTGGAACACTTAACTGACTGAGCCACCCAGGCATCCCTCATTGACATTTTAAAAAATGATTTCACCTCCACTTCAGAGTGCCACTCATTAATATGCCTTCCTGTAGCCAGCACTGCGTCAACCAGAAGCTTCCATGGTATTTTCTGTAGATTTTCTTTTATTATCTTATTTTATCTTATCTTCTGCAGGGTGGTGGGGAGCTCCATTAATACTTAACACCAGAAACTGAAGGGAATGGGGAACAGTGGGACATTTGTCTGGGAGCCATCAGCTTCAAGCATGTTAAGAATGCTGTTGGAATGGTTTTGCCATCACTGGAATGGTTGTAGGGCCACATATCAGTTCTTCATTTGGGTAAGTGTGAAACAACTAAGGTTTCAAAAATAACAGAATGATATAATAGGCTCTCCTTGTAAAAAATTTAATCTCACCCACAATTATAACAAATAAGATTTGTGTAATGAAGGCATTTATAATTGAGAATGAAGAGTCGCTGATCGAAAAGCAGTGTTGACTAATTTCACATTGTGCAGAATAATCCATTTGTCAGTAAAAACCTAACTCCCATACTTACATTCCCATCATTCTGTTTATGATAACCTTCCAGAGTTTCTGTTTAGTTATGATGCCAATTTGTTATTTCATGTAATATTAACAACTCATCACATAAAATGAACAGTGAGCTACTCTTTCTGAAAGTCTGCAAGTAAATACTGAATTATGGTTAACACCCTATAGTAATTCACTTAAAAGAATTCCATTTCCCTTCTCAAGTCTGCCAATATTCAAAATAACTTCCATCATCTCCATGTGTTTGTGTAAACCTCACATGAAACTGTCATTTCATTTTCTTTAATATGGCTAGAGATTCTACTTAAAAACAAACAAACAAACAAACAAACACTACTGTTTTTAGGTAGATAAGCAAAGTATTCTATTGGCCTTAATAGGATGTTACCACTAGTTCTGCAGGTAAGTTAGACTAAAGATTTAATTATTTGTTATTTATAGAAAGTCCCTGGTGGTTCACATTTTCATAAACACTGAAAAAGAACTCTATTGAAATAACATTTTTTTTGGTCAATATTGTAAAAATAAAGTAAAGATAGGCAAAATGAAACTATAGTTAATAGTGGACAAATGTTACTGCATAGAAATCTAATTACTACTACTTCAGTGCTTGAGCGTTATTATTAGTTGCTGGTTTTTAATAGAGCTTGTCGCCAGGCTTTTCACAACATAGGCCCTCTGTTCTTCCTTCCTTTCCCAAATTTGAAAGACCCAAGTAAGTAGCAGAGAAGTAGCTCCAGAAAGACCATCAGCCAGCACATTTCTGGCAGCTGGATTTTCTGGCTGAGCCCTGGGGAGACTGAGCCTACATTTATCTCCAAGAAAAGATGAGTAGGGCCATGGGGAAGGAATTGGGTATAAGAAAATTCAAGCAAGCCCTAGCATGAATCTGGGCAAGTGCAGTTTGGTCTCTCACTGTGGAGTTCTTTTGTTGTTCTCTTTCACTCACATTTAAATAATGACAATAAACCCAGAAGGAGCTGTGAACTTCTTTGATTATTGGTAGTGTGTTTCCTGGTCTAGATGCCTTTCAGCACCTCTATGCATAATTGGGTCTTTGTTTCAGCTTCTGCCTTATAGTTTCCTTTTCCAAGAAATCACTCACCTTCCCAGCATTTGGAATCACTGTTTTATGACACAATAGATGGAAAATAATGGATATGCTTTATGATCCTTGAGGGGAAAAAAAGAGAGGGAGAAATGACCATGAAGGAGGATTGTCTGGCTTTGGAAAGTCATCGCCAGTTGGCAATTGTTAGAGAATGACTCAGCTGTCTGGCTCTACCATTCAGACAGGTTTAGGTAAACTGGAGACGAATCAACACTGAGGCTTTTTCACATATAGGCGTGCCCGGATCAGCCAAGCAACATCAGTACACAGGAAGGGCAAAGATCTATGGCTGCGCCAGGCAAATCCTACCTTTTACCATTTGAAATACCATGATTTTAAACGTCCCATGGAAACCTAGACTGTCCGATTATATTCAAGTATATAAGAATGAATAACTAAAATGCACTTCCTTTAACTCCGTATTTGTTAACACATTCATTATGTGTTTATTTATTACTAAGTGCCTGAAATGTGACAGGTGGGAAGTGAGGCATTTAATGATGATTTAAGAACATTTATATTCATTTGGGAGATGAGCAAGTAGAGTTCTAGGAACGTTACGTGGCTTTCTTTTTGATGCTGGAGGTGATACTAATCTTAGTATATGTTGTTATTTGACCTTTATCTTCCTCATTTTGACTGTAGATGATTCAGTAATATTCAAAAACATTGGTTTCCTTGCATGTTTTGGATACCATTCTTATACCTCTAGTGTCTGAGATTGAGAGTAACATATGCGGTGGATAATAAGAAAGAGGAGTAGAAGCTGGTTGGATCCTGGACAACAGCACTGAGCCTTGAGCCAACCCTGGAAAAACCGATGTCCAGTTTCCTATCACGCATGACAATTACATGTTCCTATTGCTTGCTAAAATCAATAGTTTGGCATTTTCTTACTTGTAGCCAAAACTTTCTAACTCCTAGAGCAAAATAGTAAAGATAGGATAATGATAAGAGAAGGCGACACAAACAAATAAGAAAGGCTTCCAAAAATAAACCCAAGCATACCGAACGTATTCCAGTCGATGGGGCCCAGGTGTGAGGAGGCTTCATCTTGGATTTATGCAATAAATTTATACCAACCATGCTAGGGAACTCATTATGAAATTGTTCACTTTATAGCATCGTGTCAGGTATAGGCACTGTAAAACAGTGTGGTACAGGCTCCATGCAGAGGTGTTAACGGACTGCGGGTTCTGTCAATGAGAATGTATAACTCAAGTTGTGCCTAGAAGGGTGTCACGTGATCTGACTGCCTTGAGTTTCTACCTTGCTGCTAGGCAAGGAGTGTGCAAGACTAACTTCCACTGCATTCTCTGTACCAGGAACAGTTTGTAGACATCTGTTTCCAAGGATATCGGCGTCGACTCATAAATATTAGATTTGTCCCATAACGAACTTTCAGAGTATACAAAATAAGATGTGACACCGTGTGTAAACCCATCGACTGGCACTAACAAAAGCTAAAATTTGTTAAGCGCTTACTAGTTTCCAAGCACTGTGCTAAGTGCTTTTTATGTATTATGCTGTTAGAGCCTGACATCCTTGTGAGATAGGACTCTTATTATCTTGTGTCTGTATGTGTGTGACTTGCAGTGGTGAAATCACTGGCCTAACACCATGGAACTAGTAAGTAGAATTCAGCCAGGATTTAAGTATGGAAGGGGTGACTTCACCTTTAGGCTCTCCTGTCAATTATAACTAGTGTATCACTCATAAGCATTTTTATATCGCTTGTACCTCAAACCAATAGTTTCTGTGCTGATTGGTAGTTGTATATTTTTGTGCAGTATTGCTAGAACTTGAAGATCTAGGATATCTTATCATTGAAAGAAGATAGACAATACCTTAGTTGTAACTGATGTGGGAGACAGGATGGAATTAGAGTTAGGGACCTGGCATGAGACAGGTGAGTTTTTGCCCCATTCTCTTCTTCATATGCTACCATGAGTACCTGTGCAAGGTTGGGTGAAAGGGAAAAGGAATTAAGAAGAGAAACCAAGTTGGTTATTCTCCTTGGCATCTGGCATGTTACCTCTGAACATTTGGTCACGGGGGAGGTAGAACAAATGAAATATTTAGAATTCAATAAAGCAGAGTTTAAATTCCATTCTACCATCTTCTAGCTCTTGGCTTCCTTATCTACAAAACTATGAAAGCAATGACTATTTCATAGTGTCACTGAGGAGAGTTACATATATTTGTGTATTTATTTGTCAACCAAACTGCTTGGCACAGAGATGATAGTAAACACTAGTTATAGCTATTATATATAGATATAGATATGATATATGTTAATAGTACATATATAAACTATTATATATCTAAATAACATATATGCTATAATAATACAATGGCTTTCTATTAGATGTTAGTAGTAATTATTACCTTGCTAACCACTAGTTTTATTGCCTCACTTTCACTTTCAAATCTCACTTGTATGTTTTGACTCTTAATGACTCCTCTAGGAGTTGATTATTTTTCTTCCTTCATTTTCAGCTAAGAGAATTTATCAACTGTATCGTCATTGTCTGAATTGAAAAATAAATATATTTTAATCAAAGTGCTTCTAAGCTCAACCAATTCATGTCTCTAGTATGCTACTATTTCCTCTTAAATATTACTATTTTTTTCTCACATTATGACTAAGAGAAAAGGCTATGATATTTATATACAGCTGCGGCTTATAGTTCCAATGAAAGAATTATTCAAACACTTCTAACTTGCCTGGTTGCTATGGGTAACTTAGAGTAATACTGGTTAGCTGAGTTTGCTTTTAAGATACTGTGCTTATACTACTGGGTTTTTACCCAAAGAATACAAAAACACTAATTTGAAGAGATATATGCACCATTATGTTTATTACAACACTATTTACAATAGCCAAAAAATAGAAGCAACCCAAATGTCCATTGAGAGCTGAATGGATAAAGACGATATGGTGTGTGTATATATACAGCCATAAAAAAAAAGAATGAAATTTTGTCACTTGTAACAACATGGATGGAGCTAGAGAGTATAATGCTAAGAGAAATAAGTCAGTCAAAGAAAGCAAAATACCATGTCATTTCACTCCTATGTGGAATTTAAGAAACAAAACAAACAAAGGGGAAGAAAAGAGGGACAAACCAAGAAACAGACTCTTAACTACAGAGAACAAACAGATGGTTACCAGAGGGGAGGTGAGTAGGGGATGAGTGAGATAGGTGGAGGACATTAAAAGTACCCTTATCTTGATGAGTACTGAGTAATGTACAGAATTGTTGAATCACGATATTGTACACCTGAAACTAACATAATATTGTATGTTAACTATACTGGATTCAAAATAAATAAAATAAAATAAAATAAAATAAAATAAAATAAAATAAAATAAAATAAAATAAAATTCAAAGTCCTGATATCTAGAGTAACCAATAAATTCAACTCTTTCTTTGACAAAAAAACTTTCACCTACAATCTATATCTATATCTATATCTATATCTATATCTATATCTATATCTATATCTATATCTATATCATCTACACAAATAACAAGAGCATATATATATATATATATATATATATATAGAGAGAGAGAGAGAGAGAGAGAGAGAGAGAGAGAAAGGGCTGGACCAAATGCAAATGATAGCTTAAGGGAACTTCTGTCTTAAAATCCACAATTTTAATCAGTTTAAATAAGTGTTCACGGTTCATGATGATCCCTGTCTCATTAGATGTCTGGACAATTAAATAAGACAGCACATAGGTATCAGGTAGCATAGAACCTAGTATACAGTAGATGCTATTATAGGCTAGCAATTACTAATACTGTTTTCTCTGTTCTAGAACTACACATATAGCTTTATAAACCCTAATGATATGTTTTCTTTCTGTAGCAGTTAAGCGGCTGTCTTTCTCAACTTCAAATCCATCCTCTATATTTTGTTTTGTGATTCCAGGAACAACTAATTCCACTTCTCCATTGCCAGCTGGCCTTTGTTAGGCTTTGCCAACAGGGGGCCCGAGACAGAAGCTGGAAAGTAAGAAGAGGAAAAAGGGGCACGTTCATAATCTGTGGTTCTTACCAGGGCCACCCTTGAAGTTCCTCTTTCCACTGGCATTGACAGTGGGTTCCAATAGCTATTTTACAGTTGTTTTTTTTTCACATCCTAGAAACAATCTCTTAGTGCCTTTCAGCTCTATCAGAACCAGTTAAACTAGGTTCTGACTTCAGGAGGTCCCTCCTCCTAATTTCTGATGTGCCAGCATCAGCCAACCAAGGGTCCTTCTGCAGAGCTCTGTGTCCAAACTCCATCACACCCTCTTCTAGGCTTCTAGATTTTAATAATACCATCCTCTTCCATTTGTCCCCTGAGCCCTGGGGATGGCAGTTGCTCCTCCCAGTAATGTGTGTGTGTGTGTGTGTGTGTGTGTGTGTGTGTGTGTAGTTTTATACCTTTATTTGATAATCAGCAATTCGTTCTTACCCACAGTAACAGTCTGTAGATTTTTGAAAAGTGTGACAGGTGTACAGGTAACCAACATATAGAGCTTGTTGGGTGAATCTTCATCCTCATTGTGTTTTTTGGACAACTGCACATGGATATGGTAGGGAACATTCCTTTCTTCTTTGGCCCAAACAGATTTGTGGAGCCTGGTGTCAATGCACACATCTGGAGTTCCCATTTCCTTCGTAGCAACTATCCAGATCTCTTTGAGTGCCCGAGGGGCAACACTTCTTGAAACCCACTCATGGGTACGCTTGTGAACGATGATGGCGTGTTCTCTGGTCACTACCTCATTGATGGTAGAACGGCCCTTCTCGAGACCCTTCTTGAGGGAGCCATTCTGCCGGCCCGGGTTGAAAAGGAAGAGTAAGTGCTTTTATAAATCCATGTCTTCCTTTTGTGTTTCATTGCTGTAATGTCTGGTTGACAATTATTTATAACAAACAAATCCTTGTGTGAAGATAACTAGTGGTCTTGTTTGTTTGTTTTTTCTCTTGGCAGGGACCTGTCTGATAAACTATCCCCCGTCCTGCCCAGAGCATGATGCCCTGATAGAAAATATTGTGCGGGCTGGTGAAGTCTTTTACTATGTGCAAACCAATTCTACGTGGTGCTCTATAAGGTTCCAGAACGTCAGAGTATTTTTTTTTAATTTTTTTAACGTTTATTTATTATTGAGAGACAGAGAGAGACAGAGCATGAGCAGGGGAGGGGCAGAGAGAGGAGGAGACACAGAATCCGAAGCAGGCTCCAGGCTCTGAGCTGTCAGCACAGCTCGAACAGCAGGGCCCAAACTCACAAACCGCTAGATCATGACCCAAGCTGAAGTTGGACACTCAACCAACTGAGCCACCCAGGCGCCCCAGAAATCAGAGTATTTAAAAATTACATCTGTTTTTCTAGTAATTGTAAAGTTCTCATCTTAAGATCTGATAAATTCTCTACCAGTTAGAACCTTTCAATATAAAGAAAAGTTATTTTGGGTTTATATTATCCAAGAATACTTTGGGTAGGGGAAAGCCATGCTATCTAGCTTAAAATTTGTCAAGAAAATAAAAGTGGTGGAATTTTTTTTTTTAGAAAGCAAAAATTTATCTGAAGTTTAATATGGAATTTCTAAATGAATTTGTGGACTGTTAGTGATGTGGGATCATTTCTGTTATATTTGGAACTTATCTTTCTCACTCCACACTCCTCCCCATTCAATCTGTAGTCACAATCTTTTATCTTCTTTTTTTTAATGTATATTTATTTTTGAGACAGAGCATGAAGGTGGGGGAGGAAAGGGGGAGCGGGGGTGGTGGTCAGACAGAGGGAGACACAGAATCTGAAGCAGGCTCCAGGTTCTGAACTGTCAGCGCAGAGCCCAACGCAGGGCTCGAACTCACGGAGTGTGAGATCATGACCTGAGCCGAAGTCGGATGCCTAACAGACTGAGCCACCCAGGCGCCCCATAATCTTTTTTCTTCTTAAACACATACCTGCACTGGGGCCTTGTGTTGTTAGAAACTAAAGACTTAATGCTAGTTGGGCAAGTATAAGAAAAGTAATGATTTTGGCATTGCAAGTAAAAGCATAGAAAATGTTGGAAGACATTAGGGAGGGGAAAATGGGACAAAATTGACCCATTTTGAGAATGGTCTCAACACAATCAAATAAGCTTCCCTTCTCATAAAAGTGAAATAAAAACTTAAAACATAAGGGTTTAAGACTACCCTATGTGGTACACTAATTAGTTCATATTTGAATAGCTTTTGTACAGAATTAGTCTAAAATTCTCAAATAAATCTCACAAGCTGTGTCACCTATAAGATGGAAACGGGCTCTTCATGTTTCATGACTAAAAGTAAATTAGGGATAGGCTGGAGATTTCCACTTTACTTCATCAGTTTGAGATGCGAATCTAATGTGACAAATATTTGAAAAACATTTAAAACTGAATCTAATGGAAAATACCACTGTTTGAAAGGGAAATGAGAGCTGTAATACCAATTACTTTGGTTAAAAAAAGATTTGCACTTAGGTGGAAACCAACTAAAGTATGCTTGTAATGGGAACCAGAAATTCTTTCTTGTGTTATATCCCAGTTTTAATTTAGAGTCAAATTAATTAGTCAAACAACTACATGGCAGAGTATGTAAAGTCACATTCTGTACTTTCTATAGATACTAAATTACTATTTCTTGGGTCACATCTGAATACCTTCACGGAGTGCTTGAGTTTACTACTTAGATTAATGATTTGGCCTTCCAAATCATTTACCCATTTACTAAACTGATTAGTATACTTATATGTTTCCTAGTATGGAGTAGATATTTACAGAGGTTCTTATAATTACCCTATTTTTTACTGATTAGATTTTGTAAGATAAACAGCACAGTCCAGTAAAAGTACAGAGCTTCTGGATTACAATCCGGGTTCAAGTCATGTTTCCCTCAAAAGAAAGTATAGCGCAGACTTATTGGAGGTCTCAAGTGAGACAATTCTCTAGAATATAATCTTCATGAGCACAGAGATCTTTGCCCACAGTCTAATGCAAGAGCCTAGAACAATGCCTGGCACATAGCAGGTGCTGGACAAATAGTTAAAAGTGAATGAATAAATAATGGCTGTAAAACTACATTGTAAAATCTAAAAAAATCTATTAAAATGTTATCGTCTTCTAATATACTATGATGGAGAATCTGTTATCGAGTGCTACTGAAGCAAGACAGATAATTCCCACCCTTTCTTACAAAATAAATCCTACCTTGGTTTTGCATCCTGAGAGGGTACAAGGAAGAAAGTGTTGAGGTGCAAACACTGCTTTCTCTAACTAAGCCAGAATAAAGTACAGAAAGGTAACGCGTGTGTGTGTTTGTGTTTGTCCATGTCTCCATGTTCAGACACGTGTGTTGCGAGTGTTTGTAAGTATGTGTTGCTTACTCTTTCGGTCTTAAGTCTCTCAGACAAAAGTGCGGCACTGTTTTGTGAGACTGTTAGTACTTATAGGACCAGCCAGATATATAGGACTTGATTTCGCTAAGTCTTAATTCAGCACTTTCCAAGACCACCTATCATTGAAAGTTTAAAACAGAGGGGGAAAAAAATGGAAGGGAACAAAACTAAAAAAGATTTGTGCAATAGGTAGAACTGCTTCCTATAAATCCTGCGATAATAAAACAAATTACAAAATGAATTCACTTTGCCTTCTGTTTTTATGGCTTTGCCTTAACTGGGTCTTCTATCTTCTCAAGTTCTTACATGAGACACTGTATTTTGGGAACACCAAACTGCTCATCAGTCTATGAATCCTCCTTTGTACATTTTGCAAAAGGCTATATATTTTGTAAGTCTATGAGTGGGAGGTACTTCTTTCTTTATTTGATCTCTCTCTCTCTCTCTCTCTCATAACTCTATCTAGAAGCCTAATATGCTACTTTTCATCAAGTAGGCAGGCCGTGGTGAGGGATGACCTCTTCAGAGTCAGGCAGAACCTTCTGAAAACAGGTTTAACTCTTTCCTCTCAGGAGGTCTTATTTTAGGAGAAAGAATCAGGAATCAGCTGGAAAGACTTAGGATCTGAGTATGTCCAAGGATAGGGATCTAAGATGTGATCTAATCAGTAACTATATAACCCTACATATTATTCTTGGATCTAGCCACCAGATTTAGGGAGCTTACTGGATGGAATTATAAAGGTTTACCTTAATCCTCATGAGTTTCCAGGTTTCATATTATGACCTTCCCTGCTAGCCCTGAGGCAAAATAGTCATCAAGGTCCAAAGTTTGCATTAAATTTGTTACTGCATTGTCCTCTTCTCAAGAGTGCCTAGTAGCCTCTGAAAGGGTCTAACATACCTCATGAAATGTATTCCATGTCTGAAAACATGAGGCTAATAGTTGCAAGAAAATGTACCAAAGTTCTAACTGATGGTAGGAAGTAAGGCAGTAAAATAATACAATTTGTGGGAACCTGATAGAAAGGAGTGTGGCCCAGGACATTGCTAGTTTGATATCTCAGGTATTGTTAACACTCTAATCAATTGGTTATGTTCTTGCAATGGTCCCATGCAGCTCTAAAGGTAGGATGTTTTACACAAGACATTCAACACAAAGCCTAGCTAATTAAAAAATCACCACCAACACCACCACGACCAACACAAGAGCCAACCCTCACCTTTTCCATCCCATCTACTCTTATACTCTGTCTTTTAATTTCTGAATGTCTAAAGTTATGCAGGATTCAGAGGCAGATGGGATTGAGAAGTGGGGGACTACTGTTAGAGTCTTGGGAACATGGCACTCTAAGCATTACAGATCAAATTAGAGCTTTTTTTATCTTCAATCTGTATTTAAAGAACCCCTTGCATTGGTATTGTCTTAATCTGTTTGGACCGTTATAACAAAATACCAGAGACTGGGTAGTTTAGAAATGGCAGAAATCTCTTTCTTGCATTTCTGAAGGCTGGAAAGTCCAAGATCCAGATGTCAGCCTGATCACTTTTTAGTGCAGCTGAAGCTCCTCCCAAATGCCCCACCTCCCACTGCTGCCATCTTTGGGGGGTAGGGTTTCAACAGGTGAATTTTGGAGGGCCAAAATCATTCAGATCACCTGGTGGTTTAAGTATCATCTGGGGTCTTGACTAAGAATTCAGATGCCTGGCTGACAACAGATATTGATGGGATTTTAATTGGGGGGAGTTGGAGTTTGTAACCTCCATTTTTAGTAAGTGCTCTGGTAATATGTTCACTAACATTAGGGGACCACTACTGAACGATTCACTGCCCTTAAGACCATGTCAGTAAATGAAGAAAGATCACTTGCTTCCTCGGCTCCCAGAACTTCTGCCACTTTGGATATAACAGCTGTATATTATCTTTCTCCTTTTTCATTTGTACTATCTGCCCCTTGGGATTTGCATAGGCACCCTTAGCCACGCCCTTCCAACAAGCTCATGACATCATGTGGTCAGTGTTTATGTGAGGCTTAAAGAATGTAATGATGAGAAAGTATGCTACTCACCTGAAGTAAAGAAAAGGGGTCTGTAAGCTGACTAGGCTCACTCCCCACACCTGTTATCGCCAGAGTTCATTTGGATACAAGGAAAAGCAACACATTCAAATGAGCTCAAGTCAAGAAAATGGAGCTGGTAGAAAGAAAAAGGGAGGTAGAGTAGTTAGTAGATATCAGTCAGGGGCACCTGGGTGGCTTAGTCTGTTAAGCCTCTGACTCTTGATTTTGGCTCAGGTCATGATCTCAGGATCATGAGATCAAGCCCCACACGCTGGGTGTGGACACTACTTACGATTCTTTCTCTTCTTCTCTCTCTGCCCCTCTCCTGCTCTCTCTCTCTCTCTTAAAAAAATATCAGTTGCAGTCTGTCCCCTCCACTTTTCTGTCATAATTTTTGTGACTCTTACCATTTTTTTCCCCTTGTTCTAGGTCTTTGTTTTTGTCTCTCTATCCCCTCCTCTTAACTTCCACTGTGTCCATGTGTTTTTCTCCATGCAAGCCTTGGGTCTAGTTGGTCCACATGACCTTAATAACTCAAGTGTCCATCGATAAATGCAGATTAACTTTGGTGTCTCGTGGTACACATCACTAGGAAGCTCTGACAGTTCATTTGGACTCTGTCTAGATAAAGCGCTTTGTACATTGACATCGGTCCATCCATAAAGTCAATGGATGGATTCTCTTGGCTACATATCTTTACTTCATCGTGCAGATTTATCTACAGAATCTTGGAGGACCTCTGTAGAGGGGACTGTACTTTGTATACATATTCTCTTTTTGTTCTGTGTGGAATTTGTTGTTTTGGAGAAATGGATTAAAGATAAAGACACAGTTCTCTGTTTCTTGGAGGAGAGCCAGACAAGTAAGCAAGAATCACATATTATTTTTGGTAGGCAAATATTTATAGGGAGAAAAAAACATAGAATTGATAGCATTTTGAAATATTGGCATATGATATTTCCCTGAAATTTCCTGATACACTTTCATTTAGGGTATATATGTTTAGCAGAAATAGCAAAAAACCGAACAAGATCAAAACTTGTTTTTTATAATCAAAATAGACTTTAAAAAAATACTGTAGAGATAATAGTTAGGGGAAACAATTTTTTTATGTTTATTTATTTTTGTGTGAGAGAGAGACAGAATGTGAGCAAGGGAGGTGCAGACAGAGAGGAAGACACAGAATTCAAAGGAACCTCCAGACTCTGTGAGCTGTCGGCACAGAGCTGGATGCTGGGCTCAAACTCACCAACTGCTAGATCATGACCTGAGCCAAAGTCAGATGCTTAACCGACTTGAGCCACTCAAGTTCCCCAACAAGTTTTGTTTTTTTATTGCAAGTTTCAAGTTTTTCAATATTATAAACCATGAGCGCAATCGACTGGGGTTTTAAGTAATTCGATTGGAGGTAGACATTCTCTCCTCTGTTTTTTTGTGATCACAAAGGAGACAAAATCTATGTGTGTAGGGAGTGAGGAAAGCAGTGAAATGAGATGGTTGTATGGGTATCTGAGGAACGGCTCTAAATCCAGCTACATCCTCCCTCTCTGGACCACATCCCAGATTGCTGGTAAGGACCTAGAGCCAACAGACCATCCACAGACCAGTACCTTCCTTTGTTGGGTGGAATGTGGGAGGCAGAAGCATGTTAGACATCATTTCCCCCATCTCCTGCCATGCCAGAGTGAGAAGGCATCAACAGAGTAGAAAATGCAGCCTGCTCAATCTAGGCAGAGTTCTGGAATGGCCCCCAAGTTTCTGTTTACCATAAGACGGACAGAAAGCATCTAGAGGTTTCTTGTGGTATCCCAGTATGCCGAGGGATATGAACATAACTGAGAAATGGCCAAAGGAGCTGTATATACTTCATGGTAATGATCCCAGGGACACCAAATAGTTTCTGAAAAGACAACCAGTGATACAATGGTAAATCGAATGCCTTACTAGGAAGAGACAAGAGGGGCTCAGACTGGAAACCAGATGGAGTGATGTGTACCTTAGTAGATACTGGATTTTGTAGGTGGGACTGGGAAAAAGACCTGGAAACTGAGTAAAACCCATGAAATTTGGATCAACACAGAGAAGTAAAAGCAAAAGCAAAATCTGGGCTGAAGTGGGTTTACCAGAAACTGACTTAAGATTGGGATCCTGATAACAGGAGAAGCAAAGATTCCAGACAGAAACTAATAGAAAAGATTTTAAACAGTTACATTCTTGGAACACCTGAACTTGTGGCTTGGGAGGTTCATGTCCAACACACATGTCTCATCCTAAACCAGCTTCCCTTTAAACAGAGAGCATTTGCTATCTTTTATCAGGGGTGACTCATCACATTTCTCTGACAAATGGTACATATTTGATAATCTCCTGCACATGGCCCCACGGTAACTAAAATCACGGTAATTGGAGAGAACCTACGTTTCTTTCCAGCTTGGTTATTTAAGAGGATTATAATTTTTTTTTATAAAATAATTCTGATTGCACATCACAAGTTATTGTAAACAGCTGTTTTAATATCTTAGCCTCTGAGCCTTCAGTGCTGACTCCCACATTACCTTCTATCCACACGTCTACAATTTAGTCTGATGGGATCAGCAGTGATTAAAAGAAAAAAAAATGCTTGCCCTTTCTTCCTTTGATGGCCATCTCTTCTCATTTGGATTAATTTTAGCCACAGCTAGAATATACCTGCCAGATCAGATTCATGTGCTAGCTACTTCACCTCAACATTGTACAATGCTGCATCAATGTTGAAACTCTATAACAAGACTTTAAACATCTCACCCTCACCCCATTCCACCAAACTCACAAAAGCGGGGAGGAGAATGCCACACCCTATTCTTGGTAATCATGTCCAGACCGGACCTTGCAGGGCCAGGAGGATACGATGAGAATGGAAAACAAATGGAGTCCAAATTTCTAAAGCGTAGTGTACAAAGCATGGAGAGGGAAAGAAAGCGTGTGCTCCATACCATTCTTTCTCCCTGTTAGCCCTGCCAGACATTCCCTTTGTTCTCCTTTCTATCTCACTGAGATTAAAGTGCTGATCTCCCCTTTTTGAAAATGATGTCACTTTTTTTTTTCTTGCCTTGGCAGAGAGCAAGTTCATTACAAATCTGCTGTGTGACTGATGGCTTTGAAGAGATAAGGCAGAGGGGGGAAACACATTTGGGAAAGGTATGAAACTCCAGAGACAGGTTGACAATTATACTGGCAGAAAGAGAGATGACGAAGGATAAGGAGAAACAGAGGCTGGGTGTAAATATCTCCCATATTCTCATTTACAGCCACTGACAAATGGTTTTTATTTCCCTCATAGTTTTATCCCCAAACAAGGCCATGGACTAAAATTCATCGTGTGCTTTTCCTGACGAGATGCCTACCCTTTTTGACGACATTATTTCAGTCAAGCCCTCATGGACATATTTGATGTTCAGAGTGGGGAAGACATTTCCTCCTGCCATCAACAAAGGGAAAATATTTGGTACTGAATCTGATTCGCTATAATTGCTCCTCATTGGACTGCGTGGCAGCTTATATAAGAAGCACATTAGATGTAAAACCAGGTTGAAAGCATAATACACATTCTAATGCCATTTACGTGGTTCAAAATTATTAGTGACGGATGCAGAGCTTGGGAATTTAAAGGTGTTTCATCCCCCAGGTCCAATCGCAGTGGAGGCATTGGTTTTACAAGTGGTTGCAAAGGCCAAGTTTTGAAGTGTAAACATCTGGTAATTCAATGTGCGCGCACCCGGCCCCTAATGCTGACAGCATCTTGTGAAAACAACGCTGTCATGTTTATGTCTCTGATTGGATTTCAGCTCTCCGAGAGTCCTCATTGGGGCACCTGGGTGGCTCAGTCTGTTGAGCGTCCAACTCTTGATTTCTGGTCAGGTCACAATCCCAGGGTTATGGGACACAGCTCTGCGCTCAGCATGGAGCCTGTTTTAGATTCTCTCTCTCTCTCTCTCTCTCTCTCTCTCTCTCTCTCTCTCTCCCTCTGCTCCTCTCCCCCACTCCGGCTCTCTCTGTGTCTGAAATGAAATGAGATGAGATGAAATGAAATGAGATGAAATGAAAACTTTCTTTTAAAAAGTCCTCACCTTTCTCATGGATGGATATTTTTGTACAGATCAAAAGATTTTTTTTTACTGTATTTCTGAGTGGGGGTTGGAGGTGGGAAATTGTGGAGAAGTAAGTGGTGGCAAATGAGCTGGACAGGGGGCTACTGAGACCAATGTTGGCCAGGCCAGAGCACATATGAAAAGGCAGGATTTATTTTTTCGCTCTTCTGTGAATTTTCTGTTCCCTGTTGTCGCTGTCACTCACCACCAGCTTTTGCTTCATATGTCTAAGTACTAATAGAGATACGTGTGATTACACTTTACATGTTTACGGAGGCTGGAAGCTCTGTGACAGGTGTGATTTCCATTCTCCACCCCTCGTGCCTGCAACATATTCCATATCAAACGCACATCTTTTTAAAGTTTATTTATTTATTTTGAAGCCTGGAACCTGCTTCTGATTCTCTGTCTCTCTCCCTCCTTCTCTGTCCCTTCCTGGCTCGTGCTCTTTCTCTCTCTCTCTCTTTCAAAAATAAACATTAATTTTTTCATTATTTATTTATTTTGAAAGAGAGGTCACAAGTGGGGAAGGGCAAAGAAAGGGAGAGAATCCCAAGTAGGCTCTGCACTGTCAGTGCAGAGCCCAATGCCCAATGAGGGGCTCGAACGCACCAACCTTGAGATCATGATCTGAACCAAAATTAAGACTTGGACGCTTAACTGACTAAACCACATAGGTGCCCCTCAAACACACATTAAAAAAATATATATATATACATATACATATTATAATATATATATTATATATATAATGTATATATATTTTATATACATATATAATGTATATATATTTTTATATACATTATAATGTATATAATGTATATATATACACATATATATGTATATATAATGTATATATAATGTATAATGTATATATTTATATACATTATAATGTATATATTTATATACATTATAATGTATACATTATAATGTATATATTTATATATGTACATTATAATGTATATATTTATATACATTATAATGTATATATATTTATATACATATATATGTACATAAACACACATATATGTATATATATGTTGTATATACATATATATGTACATACACACATATATGTATATACATTATACATATACATATACATATACACATGTGCATATATATGTATACATATATACATGTGTGTGTGTGTGTATATATATATATATATATATATATATATATATAGTTTCCCCCTTGGTTTTGAAGAAACCCTTCCCAAAAGTAGATGCTATGTTGTGATTCCACTGTTCCTACCCCATCCCCAATATCTTCACTGGCTCCCCATTAACTACAAGATAAAATCCCAGACACATAGGCTTCTACCCCCTGGTTTTTTCTAATCCAAACATTTCCATTTGATGTTCATTTGATTCTTAATGAATATCCAGTTCCTGAATACACTTGTTTGTTTCACCTCTTTGCTCATACTTTTTCCTCTGACTGGGATGCCCTCCTGACTCTTCCGCATCTAATGAATATCTCCATTTGCCTCCAGTCTGAGCACAACTATGACCTCTTCCGTGAAGTCCACTATTATTCAGGAAGAATTGATCCCTCTTTCCTTCTGGCCACACTTTACCTTCCACTTATACTTTGAACTTAACATATTTATTATATTAAAAGAATTTTCCATGTCATAATCCAGGTGGTAGGGTATACCCAGAAAATATAAACATGGCTAGTCAAAAGTTAGTGCTCACTTTATTAATGTTTAGTGAATAAATGAATGTATAGAACATGGTGTTTAAATGCCAGTGAAAAATTTCAGGGCTGTATATCTGCTCTCTTAGTTTCTTACTTAAGGATGGATCCCTGTCCTTAGAAAATAAAAAACCCAAGAAGGCTTGGAATTAATAAAAATCAATACAAGATAAATAAAAACTATTTTAAAAGGGCTCAGATAGGAAAGTGGTGTGAAATACAATGGCTTGTGATAACAGCAGTATTTTTCTGTGTCAATAATTTCTTTTTACTCATCGTTCATGAATATTATGACTCATGGTGCGTGAGGAAAGTGTCGTTCAGAACGTTTTACCCAGTTTTCTGATTCTGTTTGTAAACAAAGATAAAATAAGTTAAAGCAAAGTAAAAATGGTAATGAAAACATCTTTGACGTAACTGAATGCATGCATCACTCCAGATTTGGAAAAGACTACCTGTCTGATATTTTAGAAAATCTTATCTAACTTGGGAATCTCTTTGTGTTGTTGGTGTTTGATGTTGTTTTCTTGGCTTTGTTATTGTTGTTGCTGGTTTTTTGTTTTGTTTTGTTTGTTTTTTGACAGTAGTTGTTGGGACTGCTAGTTCAGGTTTGAGTCTCAGGCTGATTGTAGTTGAAAGTGAGTGCTTCCATGAAGCTGATGTCTTGCACTTGGCAGGTGCATTATTATCTCCACGGGGATGAGGTGAATGCCAGGAGGGTGCATGCTGTAGAATACGTTAGCATACATATATTTTTACATTTCACATTTTTCTCATTCACTCAAGTACTTAGCCTATCCACATGTTTTAGGACTTTCTGACTCTCTGAGCTCATCTTATAATAGTGCCAGAATCAGCAGACCCATGGCTAGGGTTACATGTGGAATAGCAGAAATCAAGGGCTCCCTAAAGTCTTGGAAAATTAAAGAATTAATGGAAATTCTCAGAATAGTGCTGGAGCACTGATAATTATTTGGTGATCCCAGTGCCAGAATAACTTAAGGATTTAATATAGGCCATATATTTTAATAGATAGTATGTCCTTTAACACCATCCCTTCTGAGCGGTAGAAGGAATCAAAATTCTCATTTGAGGTCTATTAAACGGTTTCAGAGTATAGAAGCAAGGTGGAAAAATATTTAGAGCTAGGGAGTACAGACTCTAATTTAAACAATGATCCTGCATGTTACTGCATTTCATCACACAATCTTTAATCAATGGCTGTCATAAAGTTTAAACAAGATTAAAAATGGCAAAGACTCTGTTTCTTCTTTTTTATATTAGCAAAGCATTCGCTAACAGCAAGATGGTTGGTGGGAGTTGGGTACTTTATAAATGGGAGAACCAAGTTACAAAACAGATCCAGAAACAAAGGATTCAAATGCAAGTTGTTTATTTGGAACGTGGTCCTGGAAATACTGCATATTGACATGAGCAAGTAGAACAAGCAAAAGAAAGTCGGGGAAAGCCAAGAAAATGTGTGTTATAAAGAAAACTCCCAACAAGGTGGATGGCAATTTAGCCCTGACAGGATTCCCTAGGAGTCAATGCATCATGTGACGCTCAGAGTCGTCCCAATCGAGGGGCGAGGCAGCCGTTGCTACCTAGCACCTACTCCTGTCAGTCACTGGATGAAAGCTGATCTGGGGACTTTCCTCTCCTGGTACCGCCATAGACAGAATGGGTACCTGTGGCGGGACAAGAGACAAAGACGCTGGAAGTTGGGAGTTGGCTTTGAGGGTTCTGACATGTGAGACCCAAAGGCATGTGGGTCTGGTTTTGACAACCTTGCTTCCATCTGCTGACAACATTCATTCGATCAGAAATGGATCTGTAAATACCAATTTCTACTGTAATAATGGGTGAATCCCCCTCTAAGAAGGCACGTTCCCAACAGGGCTTCTAGCAACACCCATAACAATGTCATCATTATCACTTCTTAAGCAATTCATGGATGGTTCAAGAGTTATAATGACAAGACCATGGTGAAATACTGTGGAAGGCACCATAATCAGGGCCAACACCCAGCAAGCAGAAATAACACTCCCATAGCCCTCCTAAAAATCCATCAATTATAATGCAATTATTGTAAGTCTTATGATTCATGTTGATGAAAATATAATAGGTATTGAATAATACATATTTGTGGAGTTAATTATTGATATTTTTGTTCTTATTTACTATTCCGATTTTGCTTACAAAATCACATGATGCAGCTTTTATTCTAGAAAGAGTACGTACACTTCCTAGGCCAAGCTGGGATTTCTTTATCTGAATTTACCTGGAGATTGACCAGCAAGTATATATTTGGACTGTGTGATATTGGTAAAGATGTTTATAGGTGTGTTATATCACCACTTATATCATAATGGGCTCTTTAAATTTCAGTGATGTTCTGATGAAATTTCTTGGCCCAAGCCTTTTTCTAAGATCATTTTCTACAACAACTTGTAGTCAGTTAGGAGGTGGTGTTTAAGACTGCTA
Source organism: Acinonyx jubatus (assembly GCF_027475565.1). NCBI lineage: Eukaryota > Metazoa > Chordata > Mammalia > Carnivora > Felidae > Acinonyx > Acinonyx jubatus. The sequence continues at coordinate 126,877,425 of NC_069386.1, read as the reverse complement.
TGAATGTCACAGAGCAAACAAGACAATGCATTTGCCAAGTAATTCTGTGAAAATCAGTATGAAGAGAGGAGTCCTGGCTCACTAGTACAAGCAGGAACTTCCCCATGAAGTTGCTGATTTTACTGGAAAATTTTAATCTAACCACTCGCAGACCAAATTGATGTTAGATGCTTACCAATCCGTTGCACAATTTTAGTTTCTCTTGGTCTTGCTTTTCATCTCTTTCATATTTATATTGTTATATATGCACTTTTGTGAGTCATATCAGAACATTGTTTAGAAGGAAATAATTGATCCCAGAGCTTATCATGGCAAACTTAGACATTCAAAGATGCTCATGAGAGAGCAAGTCTCTTCCTCTGTGAACTGTATTTTCTTATCTTTTAAAGATAAATACCCAGCCAATAAACTCAAAAAAGGGATTACCCTTTTTACGGTGAGGGAAAGTGCTTGTTCTAATCACACAATCCATTTATTTTTAAAACACAGGCTATGGTGGCTCAGTCAGTTGAGCATATGACTCTTGATTTAGGTCATTGTGGCAGCTTGTGGGTTCGAGCCTGGAGTCAGGCTTCTCACTGACAGTGCAGAGCCTGCTTGGGGTTCTCTCTCTCTCTCTCTCTCTCTCTCTCTCTCTCCCCCTTCCCCATTTGTGTGCATGTGCTCTTTCTATCTTTCTCTCAAAATGAATGAATGAATGAATAAATAAATAAATAAATAAATAAATAAATAAATAATAAAATAAAATAAACCACAGTCTACACATACGGTTTCACACTGGTTTTTTGAGCAGCTCTCCCTTCCTGTTCTTGTATAGATTTGTTACAAAATGATGTTCGCTTCCTCATCCAATGAGAGATGGTTGTTTTTACTTGATTGCTTTTGTAACAGGAGAGTAAAGGAAAAGATGAAGTCCAGTCCGCTCAGAGGTTTCTTTGGTTTTGGATTGTCGTTGTTGTTGTTCTGAAATTCCTCTGGTGTCACGAAAGGAAATGTTTGATATGTGTCTATGATTGTAGTCTGGAGACTAGGTTCCCAAGGGAGCTGTACATTCAATTGGCCCATTTCTATCTCCGAGTGGCAAAGAGAAATGACTCAGGTGAGGGCGCCGGTATCAGTTCTCGACTCTTTTAAGCTTCCACCGACAACAAACACACATGGGAACAATCAAGCAAACATCAGCACCATTCTGAACATCAAGATCGGATAGAAACCAAATTCATTGTACTTCCATGAAGCAGTCACTTGACAAATCCATCTTTCTGATTGGGAATTTTTACTGCATTGAAGGGAAAAATTAACTTCCTGTGTCCACTATATCAAGGACCTGGATGCCCAATGAAATCTTAAAAGCAAACAAACAGACACACAAAAACCATTTGTTTATTTATCCATTTGTTCTCTGAATAAACGGATGGATTGGGGCGTTCAGATTTTGAACATGAATTTAAGAAGTTCCATCTGTAGAATCATGTATTTCAGAGAGAAGCCTTCATTTCTCTTCGATTCATATTCCCAAAATCTGTCACATATGGAAAGTTTCATTTTTCAGTGGAATTCTTATTATCAAAGACAGCTTTTCTGAGGAAAGCAACACTTTTTTTTTAGACAAAGCCAATTTGTTTGCATATAAAATATGATGTGAAAATTAATATTGTACTGTGTTTGCAACACTGTGAAAATACTGGAATTTTATTTTGACTAATTATACATCTTAACTTACATGCAATGAAACGTTTAGCTGAGACATATTCTTGCTGTGCACTTTCTTTTAAAGTAGAGGTGTGAGTTTTTCTATCTTGGCTGTGTTCCAATTTGTGCAATAAAATTGCATTTTCTTTTTAAAAAGTCCTCTGCTTTGAAACTACTTTCATTTTCTTATCTAGAGTTAGTATTTATTGAAGAGATGGTTGCAGATCACAATAAGATGATATGGGCCACATGGGCTGTAGAGTTCTTTGAAATTAAAAAAATGGTTATTTTATGTATTTTGAAAGTTACAAACTTACAGCCTTGTAGGCTAATATGTCCTGAGGACTCTTTCTGTATGGACCTCTAGCTAAGAATAGTTTCTACAATTTAGATGATTGATAATAAAAGAATATTTCATGACATAAAAATTCCATGAAATTCTATTTTCACTGTCCATAAGTAAGATTTTATGGGAACACAGTTGTGCTCATTTATGTACACATTGTTTACAACTTTTGTGCTATAACACAAAACGATTGAATAATTACAACAGAGGCCATGTGGCCAGTAAAACCTAAAATGTGAACTTTTTGGCTCTTCACAGAAAAAAATGGTCAATCCTGATCTCTCTCTCTCTCTCTCTCTCTCCTATACATATATAGGTATACATGGATCATATACGTATAGATCTATCATAGATTTATCTATCACTTATCTATGATCTGTCATGGATCTATGATCTATCCTAGATTATCTAAATCTATCTATGATCTCTCTATCACAGTTCCAATAACTGTGGTCTATGTATCTACATTCTATCTGTCAGACATCTAGCTATCTATACCTACATATCTATGATCTATTATAGATCAATCTATACCTATACATCCATGACTTATCTATGATGCATTTATATATCTGTCTATAATGCATCTATTTACATCTATATCTCTATATCTATAGAAGAAAACCAGAGAGAGAAGGATTAACCATTTAATAAAAAATTTGTAACTGCCCTTTAATATAAAATGTGTTTGGACATGTTTATATTAGTATGGAGAACGAAACTTATAGCAATTACTATTCTTGATGTAATTTACACTTGGTACACGCTAAATATTTATTTAGCAGACAGGAGGCTCCATTGTGTTTCCTCATGAACACATCACTAGCCCATCCTCGTTTAGGTAGATCTATGCTTCCAGGCAAAGACGTGGTTTACACCATCAGCCAGACTCTGAAGTTTAAATGAACTCCTTTTCCACATGCCGTTTTTCTAGCTCTCACACAGTCTCACACAGCCTCATAAAAAGCTTTAAATTCACTACATTTCTAAAAGGATACAGTTTGTGCAGTAGGTAACTGTCACATTCTATATAGACATTGGTGAAATATATTCACACAGCAAATCAGCTATTCCTCTCCTTTGACCAGAAATGGAAAATTATTTGATCACATAAAAACCTTCTGATTTTATTTTATATTTTCATAGCTGAAAATATAAAGTGGACTGGAGACCTGGGTATTTGTTTCTTTTAAAATGTCCTTCCACTAATTCTAATGGCAAAATAGCAAATATTTATGCATAGAGGATGATTCTTGTTTGTTTCATGGTGATAGCCTCTTTCTGAACTAGGAAAACCACACAGAATGGATGTTTTGGGTTCTTATCCTATGTGCCTAGGAAGTGCTATTTGGGGAATAATCTATTAGAAACGTATTTCATATTTTATTTTGTGTGTGGTATGGACTAATATTAAATTGGCAAGAGGCAGGTATTTTGGATATTATTTTTTCTAAATAACTGTCACTCAAGACTTGTACTTATGAATACTTGATATAAGTGGATGGTATTTTACAACTGTAATGAATAAGCAAACACACTTAGTTTTCAAAAATAATTCTTACTAGATAATTCAGGCTAATATCAAGATGATCTGGTTAGTGAAGACATTAACTATCCTTTAATGATTTAAAATTTTTAATATTTATTTCTGAGAGAGAGATTGACTGAGTGTGAGTGGAGGTGGGGCAGAGAGAGGGAGACATCAAATCCAAAGCAGGCTCCAGGTCCTGAGCTGTCAGCATAGAGCACGATGCGGGGCTTGAACTCAGAAACTGTGAGATCACGACCTGAGCCAAAGTCAGACACTCAACAGACTGAACCAGCCAGGAACCCCTCCTCTAATGATTTTAAATACAATGGTGTTACAGACTTTTAAAAGTCTGCTAAATAAATACCTTTCGTTTCTTATTCTGAGATCGCCTTGCAGGTAGGCTAATATGATAATAAGGACCCTGAAATCATTATTTGCTCTGTGTGCTCTTAATTATCATTTTCCTGTGTTGAGTGAACCGAAGATAAAGATCAACCTTTTAGATCTGAAGGTGAAGTGTAATCTTTGGGAACGTTGGGAAGAGGCATAAAAGGAAATGGGGGGATTTACATTTCAGAATATTTCCCGATCCTGGGGACACAGAAGCTAAAGCCAAGGCCAGGAAGACACTGTGGACCATGCTGCCATCCTGCTAGAATCATCCTTCCCCTGCAGATGGTCTGTTCAGCTAATCCCATTTGGGGCCCAGCTATTTCCTGTCTGTACTCACAAACACTTCAGAACAATCTTTATTTGAACACGGTAACATTGAGGCTTGAGGCTTGTCTGCAGGCTACCTAGTTCTCTACTGGGGAGGGACTTTGTCCAAAGTTGGACAGGCTTGTGGCACCTGGGTGGCTCCGTCGGTTGAGTGTCCGACTTTGACCCAGGTCATGATCTCATGGTTCGTGAGTTCGAGCCCTGCCTCGGGCTCTGTGCTGACAGCTCAGAGCCTGAAACCTGCTTTGGATTCTGTGTCTCCCTCTCTCTCTGCCCCTCCCCTGCTCACACTGTCTCTCTCTGTCTCTCAAAAATAAATAAATGTAAAAAAATAAATAAAATAAACAGAATTAATCTTAAAAAAAGTATGTTTTTAGGAGAAAAAGTATTATTTGATTTCTCACAGCATGTGATATCTTGAACGTCCTGTTAAACTTAAAAGGTATTCGCTTTTTTCTTTCAAAAACACCTACTTAAGAAAAGAGTAACTGCAAAAAGAGGTAAAAATGTTGATTTAAATATATGTGACAGAGTGCCTCTTTCAACCCCTTGGATGCAGATACATGTGAATAGTAGATTTGTTTTTCTTACCAGATTCTATGTATAGATTAAAAAAAAAGAGCCCCTAAACATTGTTCTCATTAAGTTTTAGACACACATAAGTTATACCTATATTTTCTGTTGTAAACTGTGAGAATGAATCCATCATGTGACCATAAATACAACAGCTACGTTCTTATCCAAAACTGCTTTGGGATTATAAAGCAGTTTTCAATCCCAACTTGTGTTTGACTAACAAAATCTTTGGGTTGGTTTGGGCTCAAACCACCACAGACTTCTAAGATAAATTAGTTTCATTTTTATTTTTATTACTGTATTGCCAGCTTCTCTTCCAAATTACATTTTTAATAAACTTGATCTATAGCCATTTTGAAGGGTGAAAGCCCATAAACACATCTTTCTGCTTTAATTGCCCTTATAAAGCATTTACTCAAAAGAGCAGTTTTTCTTCCCAATTGTGTTACCAGTTTTTACAAGTGAATCTGCCAGCCTCTCAAGATTAACTGAGTTCAGCGGTGAAAATGACTCATACGTTGTGGGACATTAAGATATTCACACTTAAATTTGTACTAAAAAAAACAATGATTGCTTTTTCAGGGAGGCTGTGGGATAACCACAGTAACGTTAATATTCTTATTTCGTTATAGTAACATGTATATTACATTCTATCAATCATGACCCCATTGTCAGATTGATGCTGTCTATAACTTTCAGGTAAAGAATCACACCTTTTGTCATAGAGCAACAGGCCTGAGCAAGTTTTCTACTTTTATTAATGTATATACTCCTCCCCAGGTGATCTCATCCGGAGTCATGAACTTACACTGGTCTCAGTGCTCACGACTCCCATGTGTTGATCCCCACCCTGATTGGCCCATGGGTGCTGGCATATGTAGCCCCCGGCCTCTTCTCCTTGAATGTCTAATGGCACTTGAACTCAGCATGTCCAGCTTGGAAATCCTGAGCCCAATGGCATCCTTTATTCCCCATCTTAGTCCACAGACCCAACATTTAATATTCAGACCCCAAACCTTGGAGGAATCTTTGACTCCTTTTTATCTCTCCCTTCTTCTTCATGTAATCCATTAATGATTCTGGTGGATGTTATTTTCACTGTACAAGCAGGTACACACAGAATCTGACCATGTCAGAGCATCTATTCTGTTAACACTTGGACTGAGCCACAGACTTCTTTCACCTGGACTGAAATACACTACTGACAGATTTCCCTGCCTCCAGTCAGTTCCCCAAATACCATTTGGGGTGACATTTGATAATGTACATGAGACAATTTCACTCTCTTACTCAAAAGTTGTCAATGGTCTCCATCATGCTCAAAATGAAATTGAAGCACCGTGTGCTATCAATGCCTACATGAACAAATAGCTATTTCTTGTTCTTCACCTTCTTCCTTCCTCCTCCTTATTGCATTGCTTTGTGCATGATGACGACCTTCATGCCTTTTGAAAATAACCCAAACCCACTGCTGTCTTGGGCTGGCTGCGTACAGTATGGGGTCCCCCAGTAGGCAAACAGGACACAGCTGGAAGCCACAGCATTCCTTTTGTGGATTTTGGGTGTGTGGGGTGCAAGGGGGGGTAAGTGCAGGTCCAGATGGAGGGGCAGGAAGAGGATGGACTGGAATTCCTTGAGCATCATGGGAAGCTCAGAGGATGGCAGCATCCTCTGCTGCCTGGACCACTCCTCCCACATGCAGCCTGGTCTCTCGGGATCTTGGGATTTCTACGGAACTGGTAAGGGGGTTTGGGGATGAAAAAGTCCTGAGTGCTCCAGGTACAGAAGGCTCCTTATCCCAGGAGTCTGGCTCATGCCAACTATCAAGCAAACCCCAATCCTCACGGATGCTCTCCTCCCTCTCAGCTTCTGTTCTTTTCTGTCTGGAACACTCTTCCCAAGGTTTTTGGTTCATGTACTTTCTTACTTCATGTTTCAACTCCAATATCAACTTCCTGTGGAGGACTCTTTTCTTTAATACAGCACTTTTATTGCATCTTAGCATTTTACAATCTTACCCTTCTAAATTTTTTCTACGCAGTTCTTATCACTCTCTGACCTCTTATCATATTCATTTATTTTTCCATTTGTTTATTTATTTTTTGCCTGTATCGATAGAATGTCAGCTCCATGGAAGAGGGGAGGTAGTCTTTTTTCCCCAATGTACTTGTTGATCTTTTGAAAGAAGAAATTAATCCCCTTCATGTTCAAATACTTGATTCCACTACCATGAAGATGGCCACTAAATACCAGGTGTGGAAATATAAATTAAACCTAAGCACTTTAATACAAGGCCCAAGATGGCAAATGTACTTCCTGCCATGGTCACCATTCCCTCATGAATTGCAGAGATACAGAAGGGGAGGTAGGGAAAAAGTAGGAAGAGAAATGTGAATACATTGGTATTCCGGGACAGACATCAGGTATTGACAAGACGTGGAGTCAAAACTAAAAATCAAACATGAACATCTCCCTTCCGGTGGCACATAGAAAGGCAATTGGGTTACACTGCAAAGTGAAGATATGGACCCCATTGACTTTTTAGTTTTGATCTGCTATACAAACTCAGGAGTTACAGTGGACGGAATGTCTGGTCCCCCCAAAATTCTTAGGTTGAAATCCTATACCCCTAACGTGATCTGTATTAAGAGGTGGAAGCTTTGGGAGAGAGGTCATGATGGTGGAGTCCTCAAGATGGGAGAATCGCCCTTATAAGAGGTCAGAGAGGTAGCCAGCTCTCTTTGCCCCTAAGTGTGCATCTGGGAAGTCAGCTGCCTGCAACCTAGAAGGGGGTCCTCACCAGGTCTCTACCAGGCTGGCACCTTGATCTCAGACTTCTAGCCTCCAGAACTGTGAGAAGTGAATTTCTGTTGTTGATAAGCCACTGGTTTATGGAATGTAGTCATAGCAACCTGAACTGAGACAACAGTCATATCTCAGTAGTTGCAAAAGTTCCTTAGAAATATTTTAACAATGTTTGCTCCTCATTCCACCTCTGGAATTTTGCGACCTTAGCTCCAGAAGACTCTGATCAGGTGAACATATTTTGTAGCATGGTGACTGGGAGCGATGAGCTCTCTGTTTCAAAAGTGAGAGGAGAAATATTGATTTGCCTCAGATGCACAGTAAAAAAATTATTTTCAAGATCATCAGGATTGCTGATGAATGAACAATAGGGTTTAGGAGACATCAGTCTTGCCTAATTTATTTCAATGTGCTTACAAGGCATTGCTTTAAGTACTTATTGTTAATTTACCTGGATGTTATCAAAACATTTAGTGTTGCTTAAGCCTCTTGGTCAGAGAAACTTGAACGATACAGCATCTACATCACATCATCTTCAAAAAGTTAAGTGATATAAGACACTTTAGAAAACTGTCTGGTATATGGCAAACTGGGTAAACATTGGTGATTATGATTATTAATGCATTAATATAATTATAAATATTAATATAATAATTTATTGTAATAGCGATGTTTAATACTTTAGACAATTTTAGCTCTTGTTCATATAACTATTTACATTCTTAATGTGTTTACAATAGTCTTTTCTTGAGGTATTAACTGATGTCTAAATTGCCATAGATTCTGGGTTGATCACTTCCAAAAACTTTCTATGTTATAAAAATCACTTAAAGTCAACTTCAATTAGTCTAATTTCTGCCTGTAAAAGTGATTTGACATTAGTATTTACTTTTGAGTCCATGCTGTCAAGTTAATATAAATATATTAACAGATTTATAAATATATATACATATATATGTGTGTGTATATATATATATTTATATGTATATATACATATTTTTTGCATTTTTACCATAGAAAAATCAGGAAACCCAAAAAGAAAAAACATCGCTTTATAATATTTTCATGCAACTCACTACTGTGTTCCTGCAAAATTTTATTTTATTGTAGGCATAAAAATGTTACAAAAGTACAACTTTGCAAAAGTAGCATCATGTCTACAGTATCTGTTAATTTATTTGCTAAAATATATTTTAAAATTAATTCTATGTAAGCTTCATTTTATTATTTTTGCCATTCAATTACATCACCCTGGCTCTTAAAATGATAGTATGCCTTTACCATCAAAGTATAGGCACCATTTTTTCAAGGGAAAGGAAAAGGATTGTGCCCTCAGGCAAATCCTCTAATGTGACCTTCCAGGATCCCTCAAGGAATGACAACATTCCAGGTATACCATTCCCAGGGTGATCTTTGTGGCAAGACGGTGCTCAGTGTCATAGTTTAAGGATATCAGATTCTTTAATTATATAGAGTGGCTATGATATACTTGAATAGCAGCAAGAGAAAAGTCAAGTAACACTTAATCTATTTTAATTATGTATTATTCAGAAATAACTCTTTCCCTAACAAGAATTCAGGCCCCAAGTCGCAGCTCTGTGCCATTTGCATGGGTGTTTGACCCACAGCTCAGCTCCCGAGGATTCAGGTGCTCAGACACACCTTTGTGTGATATTGTACAGGATTCTCTTTAAATGATGAGTGGAAATCATACCAACAGGTTTTTTTTCTTTTCCTTTTTTTATTTGTTGCAGCCTCCTGCTCTACAGACAATACACCCATCCTTCAACTATACAGCTTCAATGTAATTGTATTTCCCTTTATTTCTCACTTTTATGTCTTTGTTTTGAAAGGCAATGGTGTGTAGATAAAAGCTTAGGAGTAAGACAGACAGTGAATTGAATTTTAGCTCTACATTTGCTTGCTGTGTGACCTTGGACAAGTTATTTAACCTACCTAATTCTTGGGTTTCCAACTTGTAAAATGAGAGGATGATATTGTTTATAATTTAGTTGTGAAATTTGAATAATAGAAGGCACCCAGATCATCTGTCACCCTATGCAGCCTCAATAAAACTTTCTTCTCTCTCCTTTTATGGTGCTGCCCTGTCTCCATATTTTGTTGTGATCTTGCCACATATTTTACATTTCCTTATCTCTTTTCCTTTCATTATTTCCCGAATGATCTCAGCTGCATAAGATATGACAAGGCCCATCCAGCTTAGCATTTCATCTTTACATGTATTTTTTCTAAAATTCGACGTTTCCCACCCCCCCCCCCCCGGAAACATTCTGAAGATTTCACATAGAAGTACATAAAAAACAGCTTCACTTCAGTCCCTTATCAATTTAATTTATATTCCATCTTTCCATGGTGAAAGGGACCTGATATATAACCTATTCCCCTGCATTCCAAACTTAACTGATATGCCATCTTCCTGCAAGATTTCCTTGACCTGAGCGGTGTGAAATAACGTTAGCAATGCTCGCCTTTGTCGTGACACCAGATACCTTGTGACCCAGAACGGCATGGGCTTTATCATATCTTTTGTTACACTAGCATCTTTTCCAGTGAAACCATTTTCATCAGCCACACTGATGTTTGCCAGTTCTGGTTTCTGGTATCTTCCCAAGCAGCCTTCAAAAATATCATCAGAAGACTCTTCTTTTGGTGTATTAGCTGTTTCATTTTTGCTCAAAGCATTTCTTTAACTGAACTAAGGTGTTCAGTGTAAGGTCAGACCACGGAGCCTGGGGACACGTCTCTTTTTCAGATCACCGGTTGCCCGGTTTCCAGGTGGTGAGGTCTCGCGTCGAATCAATGAGTTCTTCGTGCTTGGCTTTCCTGGTGGGAATCCACACGCATTTCTTTAAAAATCTCTCTTTACATGTGAGGAAGCTTAATTATTCAACGTCTTCGTCTACGTCTTTTTGCCCCATCCACCGTACTCTCTGAACGCAGCACACTCTCTTTATGAACACAGTAGGAAGTTTGTGAAGGGCGCCTGTATTTTCGACTCAACATTCTTTCCTTCATTTCTTCTCTTTGAGCTTATCCACACAGATGATCATTTCGCTCTTGGATTTGTGCTCCGGTCTCAACCTTGTTTTCTCCCTACTGGTCTCATTAAATGCACTTGAAACTGGAAATGGCTTGGTTGCTATTAATTCTTCTGCCTTCTCTCCTTCTTGAGCACTTCCTCTGGAATTGTCTTTATCACTCCACTAGACTCTGATGTCCTGACAAAGGAAGGAAGTTTTTCCTCACTGTGATATTTCCTCCGGTAGTGGAAGCATCGTCCTGCTCTGCAGGAGTGTCTTTGCCTTTCAAGTACCTTTTCCAGTTTATCCAGCTTTTAGGGAAGCTATTGGCATGATGATTTGACAGAGCAAACTTTTCTGTTTTCTCTTATACATCAGCCCTAAACATCGTTGACTCCCGCTTTGTTAAGTATTTTTCCAGTCTTTATGCAGGTGTGTACATGTAAATATCTTAAATTCTGTATCTGCTTCAGACTAATTTGATATATTTTCATCTTCTGTTTAGTTTTAGTTATTTCTAGCCCTGTCATTTTCCCCCTCCATGAATCTTACATGCTGTCCAAATGAGAACATTGTTCTTCTTTAAGGAAAGGAGATATATCCTTAAGTAACCTACCCATTTTTGTTTCTTGGTGCCATTGGCAGGGGACAAGCAGGAGCCTGCAGCACGTGTATTCAGCTGAACCTCCCTTTTCCCACAACTTACCTCCATAATCATGTGACTGACACTTGGTGCGCCTCTCAGAGGCTCCCCGTGCCCTGTGCAGCTAATGCGATGGCTCCAAATCCTGTCATTCTTTTGCTTTGTTGTTACTTCATTGTTACCTCTATTTCTTAGACTCACAATATTGTTACACTTTTGTTTCATTGTTACTTCATTGTTACCCCTATTTCTTAGACTCTGAATAAAACAAGTTTATTGACATTGGACTCCAAAGGCTCTAACTCAGGCTTCTGTTTCAAATACCTGCTTTTGTGGTTCTCTTTTTAGCTGATAAGCTCACATGTCCAATTTGTCCTCCAGCATTTTATACCAAATGTCCTCTCCCCTAGCCAAGCAACCTCAGAAACCACAGATCCCTCAGACTCATGACGCATAATGTTTCTCCCTAATCTCCTGTTTTGTTGTTGTTGTTGTTGTTGTTGTTGTTGTTCAGACTTGAGTTTCACTTAGCATGGACTTTTTTGTGTGTTTTTGGTCACCATTCCTTTTACTTATTTAGCCACGGATTTGTTACCTCTCTTACGCCCTGTCTTTCCTTCCTCTGTAACCTTCAGCACATTTAAGTCTCTAATGTGTGTGTTCTCCTTCCTTCTAAGGAAGCTCTGCCTTTTCTTTCTTTTCTTTCTATACCTCTGAATCATCACTTGATATTTCATTTGCTTTTGTTTTTCTTTCTTCTTTCACTACTACAACCCACAATTCTTCTATTTTAATATTTCCTTCATCTTGCTGAAGTTAATTTTTTACTGTCTTCTGTCTCAAAGTGCCCCTGAAAAATTTTCCATATCCAGTAAGTTCTGGGACTTCCCTCTTATTATGACATGCTTTTAAGAATTTGCATACACATGCCACTTTTCACTGAAAAGATTATAGAAAGCACAGTAACAGCAGCCACTAATATTTATTGAGGGCTCGCCAACATTTATTGAGAGCTTACTATATATAGGCCAGTCCTTCTGCAAAGTGTTTTACCTGGCAGAATTCTCTGGAAGGTACCATTAGCCCTTCATCTCACAAATGAGAAAAGTGAGTTTTGCTGATGACATTGTGCAAGTCAGGTGTAGGTTGCGAGCAAAAGGCTGACCTGGGATTCCAACCAGTCTAACCTCAGAGCCCCCCCCCCCCCAAGAGTGACCCTTCCCCTGAGTTGAAGCTTTGTTTAAACAGCATTATGATGTGGGGCAAAATGTGAAATTAAAGGCTGACAGAGGCACTCAGCTAATGTGCTAGAGGTAGGGAGAGAATGTGGAAGCTTGGAAAACACACTTATCAAAATGGTACAGCCGCCCCCAAAGTCCAGCTGAGAGCTAGCTGCCATGTGCTTCTGGAGAGAGTCTTGGTATTTGCCAGAATTTCTGGTTGGCCAAGAGAGCTAGAAATCCAAATATTTTGTGTGTCGGTTTTCCCATTAGAAAAGTTGCTTCTAAATGAAATCAAACAAACAACAAAATGTGAGGCCAGCAAACTAAAGATCATCTGCATGCATGATGTGATCCATAGGCTTCTCATTGGAAGCTTCTCCTGTACAAGGATTTGCACTCACCTTCTGGGGGAGTGCAGTGTAACCAGGAAATTTAGAGTGCATTCACCACCCTCCCCTTTCATTGTATCACATTGCATATTTGATGAAAGTAATCAAGTTATTCAAAAATACATCAAGTGAAAAGTAACACTTCTCTTTCAATCTGTTCCCCTCTCTACTGTTCTTTCCCAGTTCAGGTCGTTTCTTCCTAACCTTTTGTTACATTTCTTTTACTATGAGATACATATATAAAGTAATGTAGGCAATGTATAAGTAAGATACGAAGCAGAGTAATTAGATATACAATGATGAGCTCACATCCTAATATAAGTGATAGAACTTTCCAGAAAACATTTTAAGCTACCCATGCAGTCTGATCCCATTTCATGCTTCCCTCAACATCCACCAAATATACTGTGTACCATGTATAGTAAATACAGTAAAGTAAAAATAGTGAATACATTTCATTTGCTAACCCTAAAAAATATAAATAAATATAATAAATAAAAATAAATAAAAGTATAAAATATAATGTAACTAACTATAAAATATATTAAAATAAATTTAAAATGTATAAAATACATATAAATAAATAAAATATACATAATATATAAAATTTATGTAAATAAATATAGTAAGTAAATATTTTTATAGTAAGTAAATATAGTAAATAATATAGTTAGGTAAAACCAGTTTTATTATCTATTTATGTCTTTAATACAATGAACTGTCTATTTTTATTACTACAGGTGTTTTATAATTCTTTTATTCTTTAAACAAACTTCTGTGTTGTTTTATTTTGCTCTATGCTCTGTTTCTAAAGTGCATTTATGTTGTTATTAATATAGCATTAATTATTACTTCTGAATATTCTTCCACTGTGTGAATACACCAAAAAATTTATTAGTCGATTATTGTGGTAATTTACATTTGTTTTATTTTCTCATTTTATATGCCCAATGGTGCTAGAATATTTATATGTTCAATGGTGCTGGGAATATTTGTGTACCCAGTCTCCTGCTGTCCATGTGCAAAAGTTTTTCTCAGGTATTTTCTTCGCAATGAAAATGCTGATACTCAGCGAATGCGCACAGGTCAACAACATCCTTGTCACCTGGATACTTGTATAAATGCAGTAGGTACATTCCATTGGAATCAACATCTACATTTTACCAGATCCAGGATGTCAGGACAGGACAGGTTTCTTCAGACAATCTAAGTTTTATTTTATTTTATTTTATTATTTTATTTTATTTTATTTTATTTTATTTTATTTTATTTTACTTTATTTTATTTTATTTTATTCACCATAACAGTTCCAGGAAGAACATTACCTACAAAAGGCTTATTTACTAAGAAAATTCACTCTGTGATTACTTGGTAAGTTTTACCAGCAAAGTGTAAAAGAGGTCATCTGTGTTTTTACTATTATTGTGTCTTTTAGCTGATAGCTCTGGATACTATTATATAAATATAAAACAGTTTTCCCAACTGGCCATTATATTTAGACGATATCTTGATTCATGTTTCCAGCAAAACCTGGGCTGTCCTTCATATTCGCCCAAATGAAAAGCATACAAAAGAGATTAACTTCATTTTCCTTTTGACACATTTTTGTGTTTTTTCCCAGAAAACATCTCTTGGTTATAGATAAAGCTAACTTCCTTTCAAAAAAAATTTAACAATAAAGAGAAAAAAGAAAAAAAATACTTTGAGGAAGTTAGATCAGTGTCACTCCTAATGTACCCATGGGAAAACCGAGGCATTTTTCATATTGATCCAGGGTCACAAAAGTTGCTACTGACTGGTCAGAGGTGAGAACTTAAATCTTACAACTTGTAGTCTGTTCTCTTATTAAAATACTGTGTTTTCCATTTGTTAGATCATGCTGATACTTTCTACACCATGATCACTATTACAACATAAGCTATGCGTGGTCTTGATCTAGTTGTCCCACATATTAAACACTAAATAATTAGGCATGATCGGCTGATTCCACAACTAATATAATCTGCTAACTTGTGAACTGCAACACATTTGTAATGATATATTTGCACTGCAGATAGTAAGACAAATTAAAAAAAAATTCCCTGAGGATATTAATGTAAACTCTATCTGCCAATATAGAAGTTTACAGTAGGGAGAAAAAAGGGAAGAAAAGTGATCTTTTATTATTGACTATCAAAAAAATAAAAACTTAAAAAATAGTAGAATGCATATTTGTATGCAAGTATATTAACCTGACATATTGAACTACCATGATTTTTGAGGTTTGATCAAAATGCAATTGTATATTTGTTTCACTTTGTCTCATTAAAATATATTTCAATACAGGTTGCTTATATCCATCGAACAAAAATCAGGAGATGAGCTTATTCTTCTGACACTCACTCTTGGAAATCATTAACACCATGATTGCTTTAAAGTAAAAACAAAACAAAAGACCAAAATGAAACACAGCCACCAAACTAACAGTTAAGTACCTTAAAATGTCCAATGAATAATTTCTTCCATTTTCATCCTAAAGGAAATCATCTTTCCTCCTCCAAGTAGTTGTCGCTGCCTTTGTTTTTCTATCACTTGCTCCCCTACTCTCAGGTTCAGAGGGAGGGGAGAGGAGAGTAATAAGGGGAACAAAGAATGTATTGCTTTCAAAGGAGGTCTTTTTTTAAAAAGTATATTTATTTATTTATTTTGAGACACACACGCGCGCGCACACACACACACACACACACACACGCACGCAAGTGGAGGAGGGGAGGAGAGAGAGAGAGAATCCCAAACAGGCACCTTCAGCACCCTCAACCCAGGGCTCGGACCCAGGAACCATGAGATTATGACTTGAGCTGAGATTAAGAGTCAGATGCTTAACTGACTGAGCCACCCAGGCACCCATCAAAAAGGTCTTATTATGACAGCCCTCTGAGATATATTAAAATCGACTCTTATTTTTTTCATTGTGAAGTTCTTCCAACAATCAATTCATGGATATTTGTGATTTCCCATTTTAGCCTCTGGTTTCTCAGAGCTCCACTTACAGACCTCTCCCTGATAGAGACCTATTAATCTGAAGATTCTTCTAAGGCAGAAATAAAAACAGCCTATGAAGCTCTCTTTCCCACATCTGGTTCAAGGGCAGTACTCACACATCCATTACTTTGACAAACTCTTGGAATATAGGTTCATCCTTTCTTCCTGCAGCCACTTCTCCTCTGGCTGTTTCCTTTCTTCCTTTGACTTCTAGGATGAGGGCCAGACCCCTGTCCACTGTATCCCCCACTCTACAAAGTCTATAACTCTCCAAGGGGTGTGTCAGACTCTTCTCTCCCTAAGATAAGCAGAAGAGGGAAGAACCCCTCCAGGGAGGCAAGTAAACTTTCAATAAAGCAGCGTCCCTCTGTCTTCAAAATAAATAAATAAACAAACAAACAAATAAATAAACGAACAAAACTCTTTCATATGTCCTCTGCTTGTCCAAACTCTGCCCCTTTTATATCCTCCTTGGGTGTTAGGATCTCAAGAGATCTGAGGCATGTTACTAGGAGAATATATTGGAAACCTGAATTTTGCTCTTGCCTTTTATTTTGGTGACCAATATCTATCCTACTGAGGATGGCATGCTAAGTGGTCAGAGACATCAACTCTTGAATTTCACGTCTTATCCTATACATACAGTCTCCATTTTGTGAGCTTTATTAACTTTATTAAACTCCATTTAATCTTTAGAGGGAGAAATGAGGGAAGAGATTAATGGATAGAGAAATTAGCATTGACTAAATGCTTGCCATCTCTCAGGTGTTAAGTACGTTCCCATGTATTCTTTAGCTGTTCCAGCCATCCAGTGAAAGACACTTTATCATCCCTATTATCTTCTGCTAATGAGCAAACCAAGACTCAAAGAGGGTGTTATTTACACAGAGCGACTCTGCCAATGAGCACAGAAGCAAAGATTGGACACCTTCATCTGAGTGAACCCTAAGCCTGAGATACATGATATCTCAGTTATATCATTTTTTTATTTAGAGTAAACTAAAAATTTTAAATGTTTATTTATTTATTTTGGCAGAGTGCAAGTGCACATGTGTGAGCAGAGGAGGGGCAGAAAGAGAGGGAGAGCCCCATGTCAGTGCAGAGCCGCATGTGGGACTCGATCTCATGATCCCGAGATCATGACTTGAACAGAAATCAAGAGCCAGATGCTTAACCAGCTGAGCCATCCAGACACTCCCAGAATAAGATAATTTAAAATATATTTCCCATCATCCTCCCCTCCCACCCCAAGGATATGCTCTGGAACCAATAAACCTGGCTCAAATCCAAGCTTTTACACTTGACCTTGGGTGAGTTAGTTAGCTTTTGTGTGCCTCAGTTCCTCATTTGTAAAAATAGGAATAACAATAATGATACCAACAATATAGAGTTTTAAATGATTACTTTAAAAAATAATTTTCACCAGCTTCACTGGGGAGCAGGTCAGTGGAGCTGTCGTGCCGCCACGATGGAATCTGATCCTATCATAGGGTTTTTACAAGGATTAAATAGGTTGATATTTGTATATTTCATGAACTAGTAGAAGAAAAGATCAAGAAAAGATCACTAGACTTTGAATCAAGATCCATGACCTTTGAATTGAAGTCCTTTATTCATTAGTTAATGAATGGCTTTGGGAGAATCACCTAAACGACCTTGGTGTCTTAACTGTGAAAATATTTACTTCTGGGCGCCTGGGTGGCCCAGCTGGTTGAGCGTCCAACTCTTGACTTCGGCCCAGGTCATGAACTCACAGTTCATGGGTTTGAGACCTGCTTCAGGCTCTGAGCTGACAGCACAGAACCTGCTTGGAATTCTCCCTCTCTCACTCTCTCTCTGCCCCTCTACCACTCACTCTTGTCTCTCACTCTATCTCTCAAAATAAATACATAAAATAAAAAATTAATATATATATTTTCCATTTTATTTTTAAAATATATTTATTTTTAAATAATAATATTTAAATATCTGATATTTAAATAAATTCTTAATATTCTATTTTAATATTTTATCGAATATTTATTTATGTAATATTTCAATAAACAATTTTTAATGATATTAAATAAATAATATTTAAATAAGTAATTTATGTTTTAAAAATATACACATTTTTGTATTTTATCAGGACAATGTCAACTCCTGAATATGTGCTGTACAGAGTAAAAGGGTGAGCATCCTACATGCAACCAAAAGGCAAGATCAAGTTATAGGAGCCCGCCCCATGGCTGCCACTCCCTGTGAGCCCAGTTCTGTACTGTCTTTTCAGTTCATGTCTTCCCAGATGGGGTCTCAGTAAAGAATACAAAGTCATGAAGGAGATGAGCTTCTGGAAAGTCTTCATACCTGAGTCTTCATACATGAGTTCTCTAAATGATGTGGCTAGAAAAGAAGACTAAAGTGGTCCTGACTGAGTATTAATTTAGCTACAACCATATACAGTGCAGTTTACAGTATAGGAAGAAAAAGGTATCTATTGTCACCCGTGAGTGGGTTACAATCTCTTGCATCAATGAAGGGATACATGGTAGGTTTAAAGAGCAAGCTTTAGAAGATTGCTCCTGAAATTAAAAATCCGGAAAAAATAAATATTGCAACACATTTACCCTAGAGAATGGTGATACTGTTCCATAGGATAGTCCTTGATATTGTTTCTTTTTTTTTTTTTTAATTCTTTTTTCAACGGTTTTTTTTTTTTTTATTTTTTTATTTTTGGGACAGAGAGAGACAGAGCATGAACGGGGGAGGGGCAGAGAGAGAGGGAGACACAGAATCGGAAACAGGCTCCAGGCTCTGAGCTATCAGCCCAGAGCCTGACGCGGGGCTCAAACTCACGGACCGCGAGATCGTGACCTGGCTGAAGTCGGACGCTTAACCGACTGCGCCACCCAGGCGCCCCTTGATATTGTTTCAAAGTTGATTTTAGAACAGCTTCCAGTTTTATTGGTCAGGAGCTAGAGCTGCTCCTTAAACTGTGCTAACAGGGTAAAAGTTTGGAGAATCAGAGAAATCTTGCAGGTTTAAGTTCCTCAAGTTACTAGGGAATATCTCAGCAGGGCAGAAACCTGATACAGAACTAGGCTTTGTTAGAAAAACCTTCCTTTGTCACTCACCAACTTTATAACTTTAAGAGTCCTTCTTCCCTTTTTTCATTTTTTTTTTTTGCTTCATATTGCAATTAGTGATATATCTGTTATCAGACTGTGAGTTATTTCTAGCCAGAAACTCTTTTCCCTCTGAGTTTCTCAGCACCAGCAAACACTATGTCTTTCATGTGGGATAAAATATAAATGTTTATTGAATAAGTAAAAGTACGTGTATCTTTCTATGTATATATGTATATACTCATTCTAAGATACTACCCTCCTGGAGCGCTTGGGTGGCTCAGTCGGTTGAGCGTCCGACTTTGGCTCAGGTCATGATCTCACAGCGCATGAGTTCGTGCCCCGTGTCAGGCTCTGTGCTGACTGCTCAGAGCCTGGAGCCTGGTTCAGATTCTGGGCCTCCCTCTCACTCTACCCCAACCCACTTGCATTCTGTCTCTGTCTCTCTCAAAAATAAATAAACATTAAAAAAAAAAGATACTACCTTCCTACCTATTTTCCACTGACCCTCATATATGTTTTAGTTCATATTATTCCAGGTTTTTTTATAGACTAGATTGAGCTCTATTTAGAATACACACACACACACACACACACACACACACTTTTCTCTATCTCTCTCTGTAATGCACACATTTTCTCCAAGGAATTAATCAAAGCAAATAAATCAAAGTCCACAGAAACCAGAAAAAAATGAATATTATAAACTTAGTCCCTAATTAATATTCATAAATCTATTGTTATATTTGATTACAAAGTCCTTTAAAATGTGTTAATTGTAACGAGTAAAGTTTTATGATCAGTAGCCTTGACTGGTTAAATGTACATTATGATCATTAAATCATACAAATTCCCAGAAACTTGATGGTGTACCTATTGGAGAAGTAACGTTGAACTAAAACCAAGGTTTCCAAGTTGATTATTTTAACCAAATTGTCCATATCAAGCACATCTCCCTTCGATAGATTTGCTGTTCGTGATGGTAGAACATACATGCAAGAGACTACAATAAAAACTTACAGGAAAGTAACAATGAGCAAATTCTTCTAAAAGAATCCTGTTTACAATTCTGTTGTGACTAATTCTTGCTGATAATTGATTTTGTGCTTAAATCTCAGAGGAATGTACAGTGTTTTGCAATTCTTGAAATTCTTAGTTGTTTTCAAGGAAGCAATTGTAATCAGTGGATGGGAGCTGACTGAATCTAAGGAATGATTATTCTTTACAATAGGAAAGCCCAGCAGAGTTGATACTATTTGAATGCTTCCTAAACCCTATTTGAACATTTCTCAGATTGAACTATTTTCCTCCAGAAATGTGCTCTTCCTTTTATGTTTCTTGTCTCCATCAATATATTACTTTCCTTCTAATCAACAAAGCTTGACAGTCCTGAATTAGCCTTGATTCCTTCTTTCTTGTCACCAGCCACATGTAATGGATCAATTATACTAGAAAATGCTTCCATGCCTTGCTTTTCTCCCTGCCACTGGCTCAGGCCTTTTTCTTCTTTTTCCTCCTGCAATAATCTTCTAACTGGCCATCCCCTCTCAACTACATTTTCTGTAATACCACTGGATTTATCTTTCTAAAACACTAATGTGCTTACATTGCTTTCCAGATAAAAACATTTTTTTTTTAATAAACTGTTTTTGAAAGCACACGTGTCTGTCTACCACTGACTGCATCTGGCCAATAGGCCTGTTATGTTTGGTCCATCGTGTGAAAAAACAAAAACCAGTGCTATGGGTCAACATTTAATAATTTGGAGAATTAACATCTGACGCTCACCGCTTTTCCTGAGAAAGAGAAACTGGCAACATCGGGGTAACCTTTTCCTTCCAGGCTGATTTGCTGTCCCCGCGTTATCTTCCAAATGTGAAGCTTCTCCATTTCCCTACAGTCCCCACTACTCCTTATTATCTCCACGTGTCCTTAGCAATGACAGCATTTCCTCAGGCGCCACTTGTCATGGCTGTTTTACTGTAGTTTATCTTATACCCAAACTCATTTCCTCGAATGTATCCTAATGCCCATCTTCTTTAGCACAGTATCCAGGGCCCCCATAAACTGGCTTCATCGTATTCTCATTTTTACCTTCCTCTGTTTCCCACCTTACGCTTTACCCATTATCAAACTGCACCCTAGTCCTAGAACAGGTCTAAGCCAGGGATACAGCATACAGGATAAGCCCAGAATGTCTGCAGGCAAACTTATTTTTATTAGTTCTGTTACTTTGGACAAATACCGAAACTTTCTGTGCCTTGGCTATTTCATTTGTAAACTAGAGACGGCAGTGCCTTCCTCATATGATCGTGGTGAGGATTGAAAAGTTAATACACGTGAATACTGTCTTTTTAATACCTCATATGTGCTCAGCAAATGTTTGTGAGTGTTGGTTTTCCACCAGAAGTCTTACTCGTTATCTATATTATCATCTGAATATCAAGCTGAGCCCTCTACAAATATTCACTCGTCAGAAAAAGTTTGTCACTGAAACAAAAGTGAAATCCATGGGTTTTTCTTTGCTGTACCTAGTAATTATGAGATGAATTAAAATCTTAAAAAGCTTCACGTGCAATCCATTTACTGGACAAGTCAAAAAAAATTAAGGTGGAAATGAAATATTTTTTCCAAGAACAGTCAATGTGGCAGAACAAGCACCAGCCTGTCAACACGGTGACCCTGAACTTGTGCCTCCTTCTTGCTTCGCCATATTCATGAGGGACAGCTACATTCAAATGCAGTGGGGTCCCATAGGCAGGGCTCCTAGAAAGTAAATACCTGCCTGCGTGATCGCACCGCGACTAGTACTAAAGGACTCATGATGGAGAAGACGGCAGCATCTGTAGGGCTAGGGACAATAATTTATAAAATTCAGCACTTCTTTTGTGTGGAAGATTCAGAACGCCATCATGTTTCTCTTATCCCATATCCCCTCCTTATCACTAGACCATCACTGAGAACTGCCTCGTAGTATGCTCAAAACAAATACTTGCAGAATGAATAATTAAGCACAAGTAATATGCCTAAGGTTAAATAGCCACAGGGAACCATTATTTCAGCCTAGAATATTTTGAGTTCCATTCTTGGCATCCTTCATTTCATTCTTTTTTTTTTTTTTTATGTTTATTTACTTTTGAGAGAGAGAGAACAGAGTGTGACTAGAGGAGGGACAGAGAGAGGGGGACGCTGAATCCGAAGTAGGCTCCAGGCTCTGAGCTGTCAGCACAGAGCCTGATGTGGGGCTCAAACCCAGGAACCGTGAGATCATGACCTGAGCCAAAGTCGAGCACCTAATCAACTGAGCCACCCAGGTGCCCTCTTTTTTTTTCTTTTTTCTTTTTTTTTTTGTTAATGTTTTATTTATTTTTGAGAGAGTGAGTGAGAACACGAGTTGGGGAAGGGCAGAGAGGGAGACAGAGAATCCCAGGCCGACTCCACACTATGAGTACAGGGCCTGAGGCGGGGCTCGAACTCACCAACCCTGAGATCATGACCTGAGCCAAAACCAAGAGTTTGACACTGAAGTAGCTAAGACACCCAGGCACCCCACCATCCTTCATTTCAACACATCTCATGATGGGTAGCTTCTCATTACTAATCCAGGCAGGTTTATTCCAATTCTACTGAACCACTTATATTTCATTCAGCATTTCTTACAATTCTGACCTTACATGATCTTCCTTCATACCTAGAAGTGTTTTCTTTGATTTCTATTCTTTCTTTCTTAAACAGAACTGAATTTTCTCATCCCCCCGCCCCCTCTTTTAGGTTGAGGGCCTTAAGTCTTTGGTCCCAGAGCCAACCCCATCTGCATAGCTTTCGTATATTACCCCTTATAGTCTGCTCATATCTCTATTCACAGAACATGGGCTCCTTGGAGGCTCGGAAGTTGTGGCACTGTATTTTGTGGCCCCAGTACCTAGCACAGTTATCAGTAAGTTATAAACACTGAGTGGATATTTGTGGCATAAATGGGTGGAATGAAAGACACAAAAGTTCTAATGGGTGAAACTTGGAACTACAGAGATACTCAGAATATAGAATCAACAAATTGCCAGACGCACATAACAACTCCTTGTCCAGGACCCATTGTTGCCCACTCCTAACACTTACCCTCTTGCCTTTAAACTCCACGCTGGCCACAGTAGACAGAAATGATTAATTCCCCGTAGATCTTTCTACCTGTGCCCTAGGCTATTTCTTCCACTTTCTATTATAAAGTTAGTTTGCCACTGCTCCCGATTTTCATTTTTCTAGCTCTGGGCATTGTTTCAAGACGAAAAACTTTCAATTTAGGCAGAGGTTTGTAGTTTCTCCCCAAACTAAGAGCCAGCATATGACAACAAGAGGAGGAATTTCAACAGTAGTTGGTCACAAAATAGATGTAATCTTGAGACCACATCAATATTGTCAAGCGCTCTTGTAGGCAAAGGTTGAAAAATGCATCCATGTGGGAGGTTTGGATTCAGAAGCCTAGAAGGTACAAGTTTAAAGGATCTGTGAGGAATGAAAAATTTAAAAGAAATTGGAACATCAGGGTTTGAGTACAAAATCTATTTCTTTGGAGAAGGGAGGGGGGTATGCTTTTTATTTCCAGCCTCAGACTATCTCATAAGAAAGCAAACTCAAGACTAGGTGAGAATTGTGTAGCTTCCTTCTGTCAAAACATATTGCTACTTATAGGCTTAGGATGCTGCCAATAAAACATTTCTTCAACCCTCAAGGTTCTACAAGAATAGACTCTTGGATAAGATTATTGTTAACAGCACAAGTGTTGATATAGCCACAAGTTAATAGCTACTGGCAAACAGCAGCCCTTTTTGTTCTGTATGAATAGTTCTTCCTCCACTGGTCTGCCAAACTAAGCACATTTGGTGTGTTTTCAAAGTGGCACACAGGAGGTCAATTCATTAATCATTCTCAAATAGTGGGAAACAGAGACTCCTGTCTTGGAAACCACTGGAAATGTAGCTCTTTCTGTTTTCAGTTTTAAGCTAGTAGGTGATTTTTTTCTCCTGTAAAAATTCCTTCCTTCCTTTTCTTGCTTCCTTGAGAGCTTCTACATGTCTCCCTTCTTTATGTGAGAATTCAAATAACTGCATCACTTTTAAGTAAACAATTGGGTGGGATTGGGAGAAAAGAGGGCATTTTTTAAAAATCATAACTGACTCTATTCACATATAGTGTATGAAATACTTGATTAAAATTTATCTTTCCAATTTTTCGCCTGTTATGAAAGCCACTTCTGAAAGAAAGAGAAAGAAAGAAAGAAAGAAAGAAAGAAAGAAAGAAAGAAAGAAAGAAGAAAGAAAGAAGAAAAAAAGAAAGCCACCTCTCTGGGTACACTGGTATGCTCAATGTTTACCCCTACTTACCTATCTTAGGAGGCCGGGGCATAAATGGAGATAGCTTGAAACTTCTCCCTGGTCTTTGAGTTCATCTTGCAAGCATGGGCTTGGGTGGCCGGTTGACTTGGTTGGAGGTCTGGATCTACCTCTTGGTATGAGATGATGGATAACTTACATAACTTCTTGAAGCCTTGCCTTTCTCTTCTTTAAAATGCATATAATTATAGGAACCTACCTCCCAGGGCAGTTGTGAGGCTATATTTGATAATACATGTAAAATATTTTAGCACGGGAAGGAACGTTCTTTGTAATCTTTTCTCTATTCTCCACCCACGTTCCTTCCCTCCCCCCATGATTCTTTTTCTTCCTCTTCTTTCTCTTATTCCTCTTCTTCTCACCTCCTCTTCCATTGTTCTCATTCCCCACACCTGAAACTTATCCCTTGACTCTACTTCCTTATATGAATGACACTAGGAAGCAATACTTATTTATTTTATTAGGGGCTCTAAACAGTGAAAGGCCAGGGGCTTTTTCTCCTAGCTTGAGTTCTATTTTCATTGAAAATAAACAATGCATTTTTTTTTACCCCTGAGGCATCTAACTGGAAAGGTCTCTGATTTTGGATGACACTGATGCAGCTGGCTCTTTTGTTTGATAGCGGACATCATATAGCTGAGCCTCTCGCATAATATCGGATGGAACACAAGAGGCTTTCCCTCTGCTCTCCAGATCTCTGGAAATGCACTATTTGTTTTGAAGGTCAGAGAGACTTGTGGGCAGTGATTGAATGCAGAGCGTCTAATGCTTGCCCACTTAGATTTGAGGCTTCCAAAGCTGATCAGGCAACAGAACTCTGACATTTTGTTTGTTTGCATGTGAATAGAAAACTCAAACATTGAAGTGATTTTGAGGCACCGCCCTATGTGGTCTCATCTTCCCTTATAAGCATCTCCCTCTGCAACCCTATCTTTGCTTTGAGTGCCCAGTTTGCCGGCTGTCCACAGTCTTCTTCATTCCTTTACCTGAACCCACTGCAGCCCCGGCCTAATTCTTAGCACACTCACTGTTTCAGACAAAAACACAGACCAAACCAGTTGAAGAAAATAGTTTTCTTTCATTTTAGTCTATCTCATTCCAGTGCTCTCACTCCCTCCTGTAAATATCTGCTTTCCTTGTCCCCTCGCTCCTTGTATACTGATGCATTGGCACATTTCTCAAAGTGTAATGCTTTCAGTAGATTTTTGATAGGCATCTTTTAATAGATTTTTTTTCCCAAGAAGAAACTGATTTTTTTTCCTGGTTATATTACAACTAGTTGCTGGACTAAATGACCCAGGTCTAGCCTGGCCCAGGTACTAAGGATATCACCTGGTCCCATATCTGTAGGGGCCATTAGGACTACCAGGTGTGGTTTATCTTCTAAGCAGGAACTGGGCACCAATGTAAATACTTGTCCCCACAGAGACATGATAGGTCCATATGTGACCCTAATGTCCTTTCTTATTCTTCACCTGACTTCATATTTCTCCAAACATTTCTTATATTTGCAATTAGTTATTTTCCATACATAATGACTTTCTTTCCTTTTCTTGCCATTGCTCTCTAATGCTCATGTCTTCCCAAATCTATCACATTCTTTTTTCTCATGAATATTTGTGGCTTAGGTTTCTCACAGAGTCGGGTGATGAGAAAACCATTTAAGATCCATGAAAAAATAAGCACAAAAAGAGTGGCAAGAAATGAGTACAGCTCATTCTAGAACTGAAAATGGATGGTTTGATGATGCCACACACACTTGGGTCTGTCCTCTATCAATTGACCATCTCTCTGCCTAACCCTTACCACAATACCAGGCACATAGTGGGAGCTGCATATCTGATCAATGGGTGACCGGATGCATTCCTTTTCTTTCCTTAAAATCAGACCCAGACACAGGCACAGAAAAACGTTTGGCATGCATGTGATGATTTCACACTGGAGCAAGATTGGTTGACTCGGGCTAAGGATGTTAAGGGATGTTTCTATACTTGTGAATTGAATTATACACAACTTTATATATAATAGTAGTCAGGTACTTTCATACATTAAGACTAACACTTTAATGAATACGTAAAAACAAAAACAAACAAAAAACAACCAAAAACAAACAAACAAAAAATGTGTGTCCACACAAAGTTGCAGAATTTCAGATTCAGCTCCCATGAGAACAGGGAGGTGAAGTGCTATGTTCAACCCTGGAAGCATCATCCCATAGAATTCTTTTGAATCCAGTGATGCTGGTTCAGATACCCTGGAGTTTTGGCTTTCACACTTACTAGCTGCAGGATCTTGAGGAAGAATCTTAACCACATAGGGCCTTGGTTTGGCCATCCATACAATGGATAAGTATTAAAAACTACCTAAACTAGGTGATTTATTTGAAAAGTCCTTTGTATACTAGGATTAATTTACTGAGCTGTTGGTTAGAATATGTAAAGCACTTAGAAAAATGCCTGGTAAATAGTAAACTTGTATTCGCTTTTCTCATTATTGGTAGTAGTATTAACATTACTGAGCTTCATGTGTATGTTGCCCACACAGGCAGAAGTATGCTTTTAAATAGTTGCTGATCAATAATTAAGAAGAGCTCCAATTCATGAAATAAGTACATGACTTTATTCTTCCAGTTCACAGTAAAGTTTTTGCATCAAATTGCTGTTGTTTTTTTCATTTTCTATTTTTTCACTACTTGTAAAGATCAACATAGCCCACATTTATTTCCCAACATTTTGTTCCAAAGAATAGAAAATACCTCCTTAACTCACTGTGCTGTACACAATGCACAGAGATTGTCTTTTTCATGAGAAATCATACATTTTCTGGGTTCTTCACATGTTTTCTAATAACTGTCTTAGAAAAAAAACTGCCAGACTTGAGGCCATTCTGGAAGTGGGTGCAGTAAGGGATGAGGCTGGAAGGAAAATCTCCAACTGTTGCTGATTGTGTGTGGTCCTTCCTCCCCCTGGGGCCCCACCCTTCTCCTCCTGAAGACTTGCCAGTGGCATTTCACCGAGAAGAAATAATCTCCAGGGTGGCATTTTTCTCCCCAAAATGTGAGAAAAAGCATGCCTACAACAGAGGAGTTTCAGGACTGTTAACAACGGGTGACAGGTAAGGCTGGTGATTCTTATCTTCTCATTGTAAATTTCATGGATGCGTCTCTCTCCATTCTGGTATTCCTAAGTGGTGGGTCAGTGCTAAGAAAGTGTAGTTGCATTCATTCAGCCATTCATCAAACATTTACTGAAAATTCATCATGGACTAGGCAATGCAGTATAGCACTGTCTGGGGGAAAAAGAATGTTACACAGTCCCATCCCTTGAAGGTAGTGGGGAAACGCAGAGTTATATGCTGAAGCACAGCAGGTAAATTTTGAAAGGCACTGTGTGTGGGGAGTGCAAAAGAGTAGTTCCTGGGACAGACAAAGATGATGTACAAGAGAGGCAAAGTACTTTGAGGCAAAAGAATGACAAATGCCAAGATGAAAAGGCGAAAGTTGTTCTTAGGGAGCAACTAGTAGAAGCTAAAGGAAGCTGCACACGGGCGTGGCTCAGGAGACCAGGTGGAAGCAACAGGCAAGAGCCCATGGTGAAGGAGTTCACCTGGCATGCTAAAACATTTGCAAATTCCTGATACTGTGCAATGGAAAAGAGTTAAAGAGATTTATTTAGTTAGTTAGTTCCCACAACCCTGGGATCATGACCTGACCCAAAATTAAGAGTTGGATGCTCAATGGATTGAGCCACACAGGCACCCCAATTAAGGAGTTTTAAACAAGAAAAAGAGTTAATCTGTTTTGCATTTCAGAAACATGAGTCTAGCAACAGTTGTTGTTGTTGTTGTTTTTCATGTTTATTTATTTTTGAGAGAGACAGAAACAGAGTGTGAGCGGGGGAGGAGCAGAGAGAAAGGGAGACAGAATCTGGAACAGGCTCCAGGCTCCGAGCTGTCAGCACAGAGCCCGATGTGGGGCTCGAACTCACAAACCGTGGTATCATGACCTGAGCCGAAGTTGGACGCTCAACCAACGGAGCCACCCAGGCACCCCTAGCCACAGTTTTAAATCTGGGTTTCGTCTGTGTGTGTATGTGTTTGTGTGTGTTGGGGGAGGAGGCTGGGTAGAGTTGAGATGGGTTGATCAAATGGGAAGGTATAATAGTAATTCTACTGAGAAATGATATAGTCCTGAACTATGGGAAAACACAGAAGGATAGAAAGGATAAGATGGTATAGGGTGTGAAAACAGTGTTAACAATGATCACCTGACAAATTCCTAGAAACACAAAGCCTTCAAGACTAAATAGAAGATCTGAATATGACTGTAATAACGAGATTGATGATTTTACTTACATAAGATGCATAGAGTAGTCAAAATTATAGGGACAGAAAATAGAATCAGAGTTGCCAGATACTGGGTGGGGGGGGGGGTAGGGTGGGTATGGTAAATGGAGAGTCACTGTTTAATGGGTATAGAGTTCCAGTTTTACAAGATGAAAAGAGCTATGAAGATGGTTGGGAGTGATATTTGTTCAACATTATGAGTGTATTTAAGGTCATTGAACTATACGTTTAAAATAGTGAAGACGATAAATTTAATGTTATGTGTATTTTGCCACAATAAAAAATTGGAAAAATGAAGAATGACCTGGATTCTGACCTGCATTCGCAGGTGGCTGGTGATATTCATCTTCTGATACAGAGGTGATGAGCTGGACTGAGAGATAGTACCTTCCTTGTGCCTTTGTTCATTTTGAGAAAACACTGGAACTTTCATGCAGGCAGTCAGCATATTGGAGTTCATAGGAAGGTATTTTTCTGACATATTGGGTTATCTGGATGGACATACATGAACCCATCTATGTGTGCAAGATATTGCCACAGTAAGAAGATTCAAGGGATTAATGAACTTATAATGTAGGCAGTGCAGTACAGAGGGTAAGAAACAGATCCTTTTGCTACACTGTTGAATTTAATTTCCATCCCCATAACTGAACCCACTATTTAACCTTGAGGAAATAGCTCTGAGAGCCTCTGTATTCTCATCTATAAAATGGGCCAAGAACACTACCTACATCATAGCATTATTATAAAAATTTAATAAATTAATAATTGTAAAATGCTTGGACCTGTGGGTGATGTAAAGTATTAGTATTATTAGAGATTATTATAATCAATGAGAGACACCAGGGACTGTTTGCAGTGGGAGAAAACAAGAACATTAAGAAGAGAATCCTGGGGAGCCTCAGCATTTAAAAGTAGAAGAATGAGCTGACAAAAAATTATAAAACAGAGAGACAGAGAGGAAGAACAAAGAGACCCAGCTTAATTGTGTTACCGAAGCCACTGGGGAAAACATTTTCTGGGAGTGTTAATACAGACTGATGCTGACACATAGCTCAGGTTTGATTAAAACTCAGGAGTGCCCTTGGATTTGTCAACATTGGTATTTTCCGTGGGATGCTCAGATTTTCAGCAAGATGGCCAAGATCAGAGGGCTGAGGATGAATAAAGGATGAACAAGGATGTGAAAATGCTTGTGATGTGGTGCTCTTTCAAGAAGTTTGACAATGTGAGGAAGGAGAAAGGTAGCTGGAAAAACACACAATGCAGAGAGAGTGTTTTGTTATTATTATTGGTGATCGTTGTTGTTGTGTGAAGTTTATTTATTTATTTTGAGAGAGAGTGAGAGCAAGAACATGGGAGCAAGGGAGGGGCAGAGAAAGAGGGAGAGAAAGAATACCAAACAGGCTTCTGGCTGTCAGCGCAGATCCTAGCGTATGGCTTGACCTCATGAGCATCAGATCATGACCTGAGCTGAAATCAAGAATCAGACGTTTCACAGGCTGAATCATCCAAGTGCCCTTTGTTGTTTTTTTTTTATATGGAAGAATAATAATACACTTACAAAGCAAGCAGAAAGTAAGCTTGAAAATACACAAAAGAAAAGAAATGTATCAAACAAGTTCCTGATAAGAAAGAAATGAGGATTTTCTTTTCTTTCAATAGCACCAAAAAAAAAAAAAAAAAAAAAAAAGCCTGGAACATCTGTTTTCCCTACACCATCTAACCCCAAACTGAATTCCTGACAAGGTCCTAACAGTCTATATTTTGAGATTTATGTTCTCTTGTGAGCAGACATCAAACTGAAGTGAATCTATACCCTTCACCTCTCCCTGTAGTCCTGTGGTTTTACTCCGTGCTGCCTAACACAGTAGCCATGAGCCTTCTGTGGTGATTTCAATTAAATTTTAAATTAAATTAAAAATTCAATCGCTCAGCTGCACTAACCACATTTCAAGACCATGTGTGTCCTGTGGTTCCTGCGTAAGGAAGCATAGGCACAGAACACTTCCCTTATCACAGATATTTCCTCTGGATGGTGCTGTTCCAGGAGACGAAACAACCCCCATTTCTCTGTGGGATTTATCGCAGAGAGAGGAGATCCTGATGTAGCTCACATCATCCTGTTGACTTTGAACCCTGTGAGCTTCCTCCCCACTGTGTGTCTTTTATTCACTTTCTCTGTGAAATCACTTTGTCTTTTAACCTCTAACAGCACCCTTGGGTGCCATTGTTCCTTTGGAAATCCTCTTCATTTGCCACAGGCTCCTCCCTTGAAGACTTCCTTGAACAGTCTCCACCATTGACTGTGGAAAAACGATGCCAAACCGACCTCTTTTTCGAGCCCTATATTCTACCCCATCATGTGTCCACTCTTTGTGCAGAATCTACCCCTGGGCTCCTTCCATTTTAAGTCAAAGGCAATGTGGCAAAGCAGTTCACCATGTGGACCAGCTGCCACAGCATTTTAGGTCTATGACATGGACAAGATTGGTCACCTCATGGGTAGTCACTTACCCCACTGGTGAAATGGGGATGAAAACGGGGCTTCAGTGGGTTTTATGAGGATTACGTTACACAGATCTGTCACATTCTTAGTGTGATACATCCTAAATTACACACTGTCATTCCTTACTTCCTCTCTTCCCTCCTCTTTTCTTCTCTCTCTCTCTCTCTCTCTCTAGGTCTCTCTCGCCAGGACTATGTCAGAGGATACAGTTGATTACAAGGCCAGAACCCTGAGTAGGCAGAAGTTGAAGTGTATACTGTTTTGCTACTTGTTGTACAAATAAAAGCTGGTGGGAGACAGGGGCTGGCCATGGCCCACTGGCTGCAGGACATGGCTTCTTAGGATGTCTCAGCCTTTTCCTTCATCCTGGCATGAATGCTGCTGTCATTGAGACTGATTCCTGGTGAAGAAAGAGGAAGACCTGGTGCTTGTCGAAGCAGGAAAAAGTTTTCCCCAGAAATCCCCAAGGAATCTGGAGGGTTGGCTTTCAGCTGTCCTGTCTTCAGTGCAGAGAAAGGCAGGGAACGTGGGTGAGAGTGGACTGGAGTGAAACGACGTGTAGATTCCTCCACAGTATAAAAGAGAAGTTCCTGTGTGTCCAGTTTTATTCCCATGGCTCTTCTGTGACTTCATTTAATGGAAATTCTTCTCATTCTTTGAGGTATGTCTCAATGGCCATAGTAGAAATTCGAGAATCCCTTTTCCCTTCTCCCCGTTGTTCTGAGAACCTCACTCTACCCTCTTGTATTTTCTACGTTCAATATGTGGGTGCAATGATACGTAACTGATAACTTAATTTTAGGTATGTGTCCATCTGAATATCATCATTATTAAAGGCTCTGGACTTAGCAACTCTTCATGTCTTCTTAAAAAACTCAATCAGGGGCGCCTGGGTGGCTCCGTCGGTTAAGAGACTTCAGCTCAGGTCACGATCTCACGGTCCGTGAGTTCGAGCCCCGCATCGGGCTCTGGGCCAATGGCTCAGAGCCTGGAGCCTGCTTCCAACTCTGTGTCTCCCTCTCTCTCTGCCCCTCCCCCGTTCATGCTCTGTCTCTCTCTGTCTCAAAAATAAATAAATGTTAAAAAAATAACAATAAAAACTAAATACTAAGGGCAAGAAAAAAAAAAACCAAAAAACAAAAACTCAATCAGTAGGTTAAAATTCAGTGTGGTTTCCCTCCATAGCTCTGACTCGGCATACTCGATTATGCGGATTTTACATGTTAGAGACAGAGCATGCTTTTCAACATGAACCATAATACAATGGCATAAAAAGCTCTTTTCATAAACAGATAATCAATACATTCAATTTCGTAATCATTTGTCTTCTTTAAATATTTTCTAAGTTTTCCTATCTGTGGAGTCCATTTTCAGACTAAGACCCGTGTAACTATTTTTATATTTATTTGAACACATTCAGGCACATTTCTGGACATATTGGATATCACATCTTGGAAAGTGTGACTATTCCTGACTATTTTTAACCTTTTCACATTTTATAGTTGTATTCATTCCCATAATTGCTTTAGTATTTAAAAAGATGAAAATATTAAGGAAAGAAAATGTATAGCTCAGAGAGGGTTTGATGCATTAAATGCTTTCTAACTTGGAGATCCTGTGAGTAATGTCAAAACTTATAGCCCATAGAGTTTCTTTGTAATGTCGAACATAAACATTGCCCATAAAGTCAAGACTCATGAGCAAGACACTCTGTGAAGAATGTTCAAAGACCCACCATACTTTTGACTAAGCAATACCAATGCTAAGGTTACAAACATCTGCTTAGAAGAGTTTTCCATTAAGGGCTGTTGGTTTACAAGGAAACATCGGAAGGAAATGTCACGTGTTTACTATTACATCATGCTAAAGACTTTCTAGACCTCTGTTAGGCCCAAGGTACATGAGCTCAAAAACTCCTAATAAACTGTCACTGAAAGTGGCTCCATGTCATACAGTGGAGATTCCTGGAGGTTGTGTGTTGAAAGAAGGACAGCTCAGCCAGACTTGCACAATGGAAATTGTATTTTTAATTACAGTTTTAAAATAAAACCTGCATTGTGAGGGCCTCCAGTAAGCAATCTCTGTTGGGGGCGAGAGAAGACAAAGAAAAACAAATCCAAATAAAGCAAAACAACTCCCGAACAAATATGATTCACAAAGCAAGTGTGAAAGGGAATGATTCTCAGAACCATAAGTCACATATGTTAGGGCTTGTGTCTGTGCTTTGCAAGCTTCCAAAAAGGCGAATTGCTCTAGAGCAAAGTATCATATACCCAATAAAAGCGTGTATTAGACAGGAAGGCAGTGTCCCTTTCAGTGGCATATTGGCTTTTTGAGAGAAAACATTTCTAATCAGTGTTATAAGCATAGCACTGGTGCTGTAAGCATGTCCCATAAAATGGGAAAGCATAGGAGAAAAGACTCAGATTGTAGTTCTGATTCTGGTTCTTTTCAGTATGTGACCATGGGAGTCACTTAAGCTGTCTAAAAACTCAGTTTCATTAATTAAAAAAAAAATCCTCTGTGATATGCCAATCATGGGATTATTCCATTGTGAGAGGCAAATGCTGGCAGACGCTTACAGAAGTGCTTTGAGAAATGTAAACACTGAAATGATTATTTTGTAATCTTTTTTAACGGACTGTACAGGAAAATAAATAAGAGTTTTTGCACAACAAAAAAAATCTGGATTTTGTACTTCAACTTTAGTTGAAATAAATGAAGAAATATTAAGTATTTTAAACAGAGAAATGTTAAATATTAAGACATTTACTACAAGATTTTGAATGCAGTTTCCAGATGTCTAAAAGGTCATCTACTTTCTCAGTATTCCCTTGTGTAACGTACTGCAATTCAAAATAGTTTTCCTTTTTTGTTTGTTTCATATGTTATCTAAAACTGAGGCTACCCGTGTTACAAATTTCCAAATTCTACTCTACAAAATTCCCATACTTTTTTTCATCCACTACTGTTTGTAACCTATAAATAAAAAGTGCTCAAGATAGGCTGGGGTGGGAACCCAGCCCATTGGCTTCCCATCCTGAAGCTATCATCAGGAACACTCATTTTTAACACAACAGAAAAGTACTTCAAAGAAACTAAGTTAAAGATACAAATAAACGAAAGGAAGTCACCACTTTCCATGTTTAAAGCTCTATTGTCTATAACTGGATTTCTTTCCAGAACCTCTGTTTTCTATCATGAGGTTACATATATTGTTATTCCAAAAAGGAATAACTCTCCTAATTTACCAAATTTATTTTAATACAATGACAAGTCCTATGAGGTACATCAGGCTTGATGCTTTTCTATAATCGAGTCTGTGCTGTCCCATACTCTAACCACCAGGTATATATGGCTCTTTAAATTAAATTTTAAATTAATTAAAATTAAGTCAAATAAAAAACTCAGTTCTTTAATCACACTGTCAATATTTCATGTGTTCAGTGGCCGTTCATGTGTCTGGAGGGCTGCCATATTGATTACTGTTACAGAACATTTTCTTCAGTATAGGAAGTTCTATTGGGCCACCTCCTTTCCACTTGGTCCATGATGACTTCGCCTTAAAAATGAATAAAGGAAAAGAAAAAAATGAATACAGTTTATAAACTATGACAGAAAAATCATTCCTAGTAACATAAAGTTCATATCTGGGAAGAACAAGACAAACTAAATATTTGGCCCAGATTTCTGCCTTCCTCCAGATGAGATCATGTTATTCATATCTCCAAGGTGAAACAACTGGGGCCCAGAAATATCAGGCGACTGGTTCAAATTCATACTAAAAGGGTGTTAGACAGGGGACTTGAACTTGGGTCCCCTTTTCTTATTGCAATGTCTCTTTTTTAACTTCACATTGATCCTTCTCAAGTCATCAGGCACCCTTAAAAGACAAAACCCAACAGGCTTCAATTTTATTGACTTTGATGATAATTCCTTGTAAAATTTAAAGCCAATAAGAAAATGTCTATGAAAACACATTCACAATAAAGCCATAAACAAAAATACCACCTTGTTATCATGTATGATCCATAAAAAATAAATGCTAAAAGTAGCATGTGTCTATGTTCTACACACAGCAGCATATACCTTAGGTATATCATTTCTCTAACACACATTTCAATAACATACATAATATAAATTAGTATTATTATGCCAATTTCATAGATGAAGAAATGGCAACTTAAAGAGGTCAGGTAGCATCATGCCTAAATCCCCCACACTAGAAAGAAGCAGGTGTCCTAAAATTAAAATCCAGGTGTGTTTGACTGTAAAAGCTCATTTCTCCTTGCAGAGCACTTCATAGATACTCCCCTGTGAAAAATGAGCTGGGGAAAATATTCTCTAAGTTTTTATCATCTCTAACATTACATAAGGTTGTGTGTGTGTGTGTGTGTGTGTGTGTGTGTGTGTGACAGAACAATATTGTTTATACTGTTCATATGTCTGCTCCAATTTCCATTCTGATTGACTTATTCCAGGGAAATTAATTCATAGGACAAATTTCACAAAAGAGGAGGTTAGGGTAAAATGTAAAAGAGTGAGAATTTATCCGTTTATTAAGCGTAGATTTATCAAATATAGAGAGCAAACAGCTCCTCCTTGCTGTCTCTGCTCCTACTTGCTCTCCTTTTCTCTCTCTCTCCCTCCATCTCTCTTGTTCATACTCAACCTAATAAAGTTCAGTTTTACAAGTGTGGGTAATATTTACATCCAACAGGAGAGATGTGTTTTATGATTAGGAATGTTGGATGTAATATTCATTTTTTTTTCATTGCAAAACAAAACAATGGAAACAAATTTATTGAGTGTTTCTTACGTGACAGAAATCGTGCCAGGTTTTAGCTACACAAAGATAAATCCAGCAGCATCTGTGGTGCGAGGAGCATATCCAGTATGTAACATCAGTGATGAATATAAACAATCCCAAACCAAATGATAACAACATGGTAAAAACCCTTGAAATAAAAGGCTTTTTGGGACAAGTGTCTGTTGAGAGATTACAATCGCAATATGGATCATCATCCTGTTTATTCAAATAAATATTCATTCTACTGAAAGGGTTGTGATAGTAACAGGAATAAAACAAGTGTTCATTTCTAATATGTGCCTCATTCTATCCTGCCTCATCCTGGGTAAATGGCGAAGAGTCTACATAGAACGGTGGTGCCTTTTCACTTTGCCATATGTTTCTTACATGTACTAACCTAATGATGAGCTTCTTTTTAGACCATGGATGATTTGACTCCTACCTCATCTTATCTTGAAACACATAATGAAATGGATACATATGTTAGCAAGTGTCCGAGAACACACTGAGCGGGCCCATCATTATTCACAGAATGAAAATATTAACATCGCTTTCTGGCAATACGAAGAACGTTGCATATTAATGAAATTCTTTTATATTAAACGTTCACAGGCTGAAAAGTTGCCTCTAGCTCAGTTGATTCAAGCAACGAATGGGGTATATGATCTAGACCTTCTTCGAGCAGCTGATTAGCAGGCCTTGTTATAGCCTTGCACAATTCATGCTCATAGAAAAAATTAAGAGCTAACACCACTGCCGCAGACTTTATTTCCATGTTTTCCCTATTAGATTTTCATAAGCCCATGTTACAACCAAGTATTAACAAATACACAGTTTTAAATACTAATTTAAGAGAACTTGAGGGAAATCATATTACAACTTCTAGGACATTTAATTTAAAATGCTAAAAGAAAGTCGTTTTCCTTATATATCGTGCTCATCTTTTTAGAAACAAGGGCATGCAAGCTGATTTTCATTTTTATTAAGTGATGACCTATAATTGTGGGATTCTCAGAGAGTCAGAAAGGAAAACCCACATACCGCGGGAAATGGATAAGTTCTTATTACTCAATAAGTTATTTTACCAAGGCTTGCTAATCATTTCACCCAACAACCAGAGGAATATATTTAAATACAATCTTCCTTTGCAATATTTTATGGATTTAAAAAGTAGTTCTCAATATTTTCTAAGAACGAGGAAGCACTGGAAATCAGTTAAAGTCATAGTTACATTTTTTTTTAAATGGGGGGGACATGAGCGAGGACTCATTCCATTTTATTATTTATTTATTTTTATTTATGTTCTTTTACATCAGCACTTTGGTTTGGCAATATGATTTATTGCATTTTTCCAGAAATCCTTGGGAGATGCAATTATCTAGATTTTATGTCGTGATTTTTTTCTTCTTTCTTTCTTTCTTTCTTTCTTTCTTTCTTTCTTTCTTTCTTTCTTTCTTCTTTTTTAGAAAACTGTTGGAGAAGTAACAAAAGCCACTGTCTCAGTTCAGAGGAAGGAAGTGAAAAGGCTGTGTGTTAAAACCCATACACAGCAGCTCTGGGGGTGAGGATGGGGCTTTAATTTGCTCTCTCCAAGTAGCCTGGCCACACAGAGCATAATCATTTTAGTCATTTCATTCCAAATCCTCAAAGCTTGTCCAAATCCACAGACACAGCTTCTTACTGCTTCAGAGTGACCACTCGAAATCTCTTCCCTGTTCCCTTTCAGCTCTCCAACCTGCCAGTCATACAGAAACCACTTGCGGGTTCAAACATTATGACCTGGTGAACTAAGAGAGCATCTTTATAGTCACTTGAAAAAATCATGCCATGAGGTTAATGACCCTTGGAAGTTTAAATGACTTGGTTGCCTTAATCTTTGGAATTACTTGGTAGTGAGGGTCACTCTCTACTGGTTAATGCATTTATTTAGCCACAGTGTGGACACTCCCCATCCCCCCCCCCACATACTAATTTTACAATAGTGAAAAGAAAACAAAATTTTTGCCAGCCTCAAATGTTGGCAAAGTGATCTATCAGACTTTAAATCAAAATCATTGATTCATGTTAGTTGATTTATTTAACTTCAACAGGGATTTGTTGATCATCTTCATCAGAATATTAAGTTTCTACCAATTAAGTAAATACTAATCAATGAATATAACAATGATAAATCCATCCAAGACTAGAGAGGAAAATAATGCTAAGGAGCTCCTTGTGGAGTTACAGTCTTAAATCATAGTTTGATTTTAAATATAGCCTCAAAAACCACAGCTCTATTTACTATAAACCCTACACTAAATGATAATGTTTTTTAAGAGAGGATATTCAAATTCATATATGTGAATTAAAATCCCATTGGAAATATTCTAGGCATTATGAAACTTTAGGTTACAAAAGGATATTTGCAACTCTCTGCTCCTTGCTTTTCCCATTATGGTGGCTTTGGTTCAAGTTCTCATTGTATTTGCAAAACTCTCCAAACACATATCTGTCTTTTGAATTTTTCCCCGTACATCCCCCTTTCATTGCAACACATGGCCACAGAATGGGCTACCTAAACTCCGTTTAATTTTATCCCCCTGCTTTAAATTCTCTGTTGCCCTTAACAAAGCCCAAGCCCCTTAGCCTGGCCCATGAGGTCACTAATAATCTGGTTTCTTCTCTGTCTCAATTGTTACCATTTGCCAACTCATGTATCTGAACAGTTCGTTTCCTATATACACAAACATACGCACGTACACATATGTACACACATGGCACTTTTCCGTGCGCACATGTGTATACACACACACAAACACACAATGGATGTAGCAACTTTCTGACAACTATTAACACCAAACTAATGGAGCTATTTCAACAGGAACAATCTGAGCCAGCACAGTAGCCGTAGGCCTGCGGGTGATACGTAGGTTTTCTGGATTATTTTCTGTGAATTTTTGGTAATCGGGACTAACCTCTTGGCTGCTAAAGCTTCCTGGAGGGTTTCTTGATTTGTTTTTATTTTGTATTTCATTTTAATATATCATGGAGAATGGAACAGGGGAATCTAAGACGTAGAGAAGGCCATCAGGGAATTCATTTCATGGGGATAATGAAGGTGTGTGGCCTTAATTTGTACTTCAGTTTGGTGAAGCTGTAGGAAGAAATGATTTTTCTCCACATCTTTGTAAGGTTTTCTCAGCTAAATACAACATGTTAACATGTGATGGCTTTCCAGAATCTTCCTAAAGATAGTGAGAATACCCCTCTTCTCTCATTTACCTCTTCAGCCTCTTTTAGTTACTTTATAATGAGACACAGTATAATTGAATAAGTGTTAATTTGGTAAAAATTTATTCACATACACAGATGATCATTTAGGGGTCAGGATGCTGATTAGTTGATTTATATAAAAATGTGGGGGGATTGTAACTGCTTTGCAGAAGATAGTCTAAAAACTCAAATGCTTTTAGCAGATATATTCTAATGCTAGCTATGAAATAAAGGACAACTGAAATAAATCAGTCACCATATCTTAGGTCTAAGACTTAAAATTATTCTTAAGTGTGTAAAATAATCAATTACTTTTTTTTGTTTTAAAAGTCAACTTATTTCCTTTAGTGTCAGGAAAGCCAACATACAACAAGATGTTGTTATGTCAAGCAATATTGATAAAAGAAGCAAGCACAATCTTAGGAACGAACGCCTTGAAATTTCTATTTTAAGGTACCTAATTAAGCATTAGATTTAGCAATGTATTTTCTTGAGATTTCATTTACAAATTATTTTAGAGACATTGTCTGGAATTCATCTCAGCATATGCTCATCTGAGGATAGTGACAACATTTCTTTTCATTATTTCTATATTTATGTATCTTACACCCTAGCTGTTTTCTATTCTTGCTTTAAACCTCTCATTTCATCCTGTGGAGTCCCAGCCATGCAGAAGTAAAATCAGGGCTTTTCTTGGAACACAAGGAGTAATTTCCATGCTAGCTATTTTCCAATGTAATGTAGAGATGGGAAGAATCCACATCAGGACATACTTGCAAAACAATTTCCAAATGCATGTGACAAAGATATATATGAGAAACAAATTTTTAAAAGAATGATACCTCGGGGCACCTGGGTGGCTCAGTCCGTTAGGCGTCCGACGTAGACTCAGGTCATGATCTCACAGTTCTCGAGTTTGAGCCTGGCATGGGCTCTGTGCTGACAGCTCAGAGCCTAGAGGCTGCTTTCCGATTCTGTGTCTCCCTCTCTCTCTGCCCCTCCCCTGCTCATGCTCTGTCTCTGTCTCTCTCTCAAGAATAAATAAACATTAAAAAAATTAAAATATAAAGGAACAATACCTTTTCTAAATTGGTTGACAAACTTGTGGGGCAGTTGTGCAAGTCCTAATTCATACCCTCAGAAAGGTTTGGAAAACTCTCCTCTGCAAGAGATGTTAGCCTCACCTGTAGCAGGAGAGAAAATGTCGATCTTGCCCAATTCCACAGTCTGGTTCAAGGATAAGAACTTTATCCAGATTAGGAAAAATGGTCTTAAATTCTTGTTATTTCATTGGGGCATATTGGAGTAGTTTGACGTTATGATTAAAACAAAAACTCTTCAAAAGGAATGTGGTTGTAGGTTTCCATTGGCAATGAGAATCCCAAAAAAGGCAAAAAAGATATTCACCAAAAATATTATAATATCTTCTGGCCTTTTGATACCAATTATTTTTCCCTCTCAAAGAGAAAGGGGATTGATTTTACAATATGCATGTGTGTGTGTGTGTGTGTGTGTGTGTGTGTGTGTGTGTTAGTTTTAAGGACAAGATAATATTTGTGACCCATTTAGACATTCACATGGATAGGATAAAAGTTGGAAGGCGAATGGGTTGTTCTAAGAGAAGGAACGAGAATTACAGCCACCAAAGAACCATTTACTATCCATTCCTATTTCCCAACTCCTTATGCCAAGCATTTTGAGAGTCAGGAACATTGGATTTGTAGTCCTTTATTACTACAAACAACGTTACAACTGGCTAAAAAAAAAAACCCTTGAATTATATAGGAAGTTTTAACTTGCACTCAATTCTAGAAAATCCTTGTGCACTTATCTTCATAAAAGACACAGGAAAAATGGAAGACACATCACAGATTGCGTGGGCTCTTTAAGCCAATAAATATTTAACAATATTTTTTCTTTTTTTAAATATATTTTTAAATTATTTCACTCATCAAGATATAATTTAAATAAAAAATCTGGAGTTTTAAAACCTACTTAATCTTTAAAAACTGCAAAAATGTGAAAAATGAAAGAAAAACCTGCTTTGGAAGGAAATATTATGTGTTTAAGTATCATTGATAACTTTTAGTTTTTGGTTAAAATATTTATTCAGTCTCCTAGTGTGAATTTTTAAGAGGGACACTAGAAAAAGAAACTGAAACAGAATGCTATTTAGAATAAGGAATACATAGGGGTGCCTGGTGGCTCAGTCAAACGTCCAGCTTCAGCTCAGGTCATGATCTCATGGTTGGTGGGTTTGATCCCCACATTGGGCTCTGTGCTGACAGCTCTGAGCCTGGAGCCCGCTTCAGATTCTGCTCTCTCTCTCTCTCTCTCTCTGCCCCTCCCCTCTTCATACTCTATCTCTGTCTCTGTCTGTCACAAAAATAAATAAACATTAAAAAAATGCCAGGGTGGCTCAGTCGGTTAGGTGTCCAACTCTTGATTTCAGCTCTGGTCATGATCTCATGGTTGACACATTTGAGCTGGGAGTCAGGCTCTGCACTGCCAGTGTGGGGGCGGGGGGGGGGGGGAGCGGGCAGGGGTGGGTTTCTCTCTCTCTCTCTCCCTCTTTCTCTGCCCGTCCTGCATTCCCTAAAAATAGGGGAAAAGAGAAGAAAATTATTCAAAAAGGAGAAAAAATGTTATGAAAATATTGCTAAACAAAAAAAGTGTTAGTAACAATAAAACACCACATTTCAATATCAAATGTAGCAAATTTTTAAAAAGTTAATAACCTTAAGAGGCAAGGAAATTTACTATTACATACTTCTGGTAGTGATATAAATTCTATGGACCTATCTGGAAAGTAATTTGAAGTAGTCACTAAAAGCTTAAAAAGGTTTCATACCCTTTAAATCAGTCACTGTATATCTAGGAATCTGTATTGAAGAAATGGCTAGAAATGTGAATAAAGATTTATGTAAGAATATATTCTTAATAAAACTCTAGTTGTAAGATTTTAGAAAAACAATAAATTTCCAATAATGGATAATGACTAATAAATTATTGTGCACCCATATGATGTATGGTTGGTAGTAAAAAGATTTTAAATATAATTTAAAAATTAAGCTTGACACTTCCATCTTCAGAGCTGAAGGCAGTCTCTGAAAGCAAACTGCCACATACGTAATTTTTCTTAAGTCATGGATAGATTATAGAAAGATGATAGGTATATGAAAGAAAGAAAGGAGAAAGAAAGAAGAAAGAAAGAAAGAAAGAAAGAAAGAAAGAAAGAAAGAAAGAAAGAAAGAAAGAAACAGAGGGGCACCTGGGTGACTTAGTCAGTTAAGCGTTTGCCTTCAGTTCAGATCATGCATGATCTCACGGTTCATGAGTTCAGAGCCCCGCTTCCATCTCTCTGCTGTCCATGCAGAGCCTGCTTCAGATCCCCTCTCTTTCTTTCTGCCTCTCTCCTGATTGCTCTCTCTCTCTCCTCTCTCTCAAGAATAAATTTTAAAAGAAAGAAAGAAAGAAAGAAAGAAAGAAAGAAAGAAAGAAAGAAAGAAAGAAAGAAAGAAAGAAAGAAAGAGAAACACACAAGACAGATAGATTCCAGAAAACAAAACTTTTCCTGAGAAAGAATATCAAACAGTAGTTACAGTTTGGTGAAAGAATATTATCCCTCCAAGAGAATTCCTAAGAGAATTCCGCCGGCTTACTTGGGATCACTCATGTGACCGTAGTTGGCTGGGGATCTGGCTACTTCTGAGTGGTTAGGAGACCCTTGTACATGAATTTGGGTTGGGGCTGTCTGTCAGCTGCACCTTTCTCTCTGTATGGTCTCTCATCATCAAGAATGCAAGCTT
The DNA here is from genome assembly GCF_027475565.1 of Acinonyx jubatus. Taxonomy (NCBI): domain Eukaryota; kingdom Metazoa; phylum Chordata; class Mammalia; order Carnivora; family Felidae; genus Acinonyx; species Acinonyx jubatus. The sequence continues at coordinate 126,834,226 of NC_069386.1, read as the reverse complement.
AGACTTCTCACAATAGATTCAAACAGCAGAAGTCTCAAAATGGAAGATACAAAGCCTCCTGAGGCTTTGCTCAGAAGGTACCAAACCTTGCTTCTGCATATTCTTTTGGCCAAAGCAAGTCATAGGGCAAACTCACATTTTAAGGGAGGAGAAATAGAGTCTATCTTGATGGAAGAGTTACAATATCATATTGCAAAGGGCATGCATGCAGGAATGGAAGGAATTATTGCATCTATCTTGGAAATCTGATATATGTATAGTAATCCCCGTGTTGGTAGACTGGAACGGTATTGATGAATGATCATTGGCTGGAGTAGACCTCAGAGAAAAATTCCTCATTGTTAGGGAGAAGACCAGAATGGTAATCAAGCCACGCCATAGTTCATTCTTACAAGAGAGGTAGTTTGTTACTGGATATGGCTAAGACTTGAAGGTCCTTTGGATACAACACTGTCTAGATTTGGAGGAAAATAATTAAGCATGTTTAATGTACGCTAATATCCCTATCACCTTGAAAGACTGAGTGTTTGGTAGTAGTAAACACCATGTAGGAATCTGGACGAACAAGTTTGCTATTGCCATGACAGTGGACCAATATCCACCGTGCAGGCTGTTCAGCGATGGTGTCATTTGGCCGAGATACAAAAACAAAAAAAGGCACAGTGAATAATCAGATTATATAGTTCTTTCTCTCTTCACCTGGCTGGACTAAGAACTTCCCTACCACCAATCCTGGTTCTTGGAAATTCAAGCAAGATAAAGATCTTGTGTGAATGACTTTGGACTTGCTACTAATAGAGGATAAACAAGAAAAAAGATAAATTGCTAACATTTATTAAGTTTTTACCCAAATCAGACACTTTTCTAAATTCCTTAGAAATATTATCTCATTTATTCTTTTGAAAACTCCAGTGAGGTAGGTATGGTCAAACCACCTCTTTCTTATCCGTATGTGCATATAATGTATGTAAACGAAATTATAAATGTTCCTTTTTGCCATATGTACTATATCACCACTTGACTGTATTGTACATGAAGACAGTACTAGATGTCTGTTCAAGAGAAGTTCATGCCCAGCAGACTCATCCTTGACTTATAGATTGCACACTGGGGTTATCTGAACCCATGGCTTCATACTTGACCTGCCTGGGTCCCCATACTATGGAACACAAAACATCATAAATATTGCGAAGATGTGCTCATTCCTCCGTCTGTCAGGTTCATGACCTTGCCAAGTGGCACAGTGCTGGACAGAGCACTGAGGCAGAGGAAACACAGGGTGCCCTGGTTGCCTGGGACTGCCTGAATGTTCATGCCTTCGTGACACTATCATTTGCCCCAAGCATCTTGTAACACAAACACCTACCTCCTTATTTGATACTATAGTTCACAGAGTACCTATACTTTTTCAAGTCAACCCCCTCAATCTAAGCCAAACTGCATTTGGGAGCCAGACTATGCCCTACAATACGGAAGAAAGTTGGCTGTATTAGCACTCAAGATAGAGAGGCTGCTGTGAACTTGTTTGAAAGAAGACATACGGAAATCACAGGTACACGGCAAAGCATATATTTTATTGTTGATGTAAGGAATTTAAAAAGTGATTCTGACATTATATCCCTTTTTGGGGTGGAACCCTCCTATGAAATATATTGCTCCCACTCTACTTTTATTACCAGTGGGAAAGCTGAGGCAGTGAGAAGTTAGCTCACTTTGCTGAGGTCCCATAACTCATGAGGGAGGTGAGAGAATTTGAACACTCGCAGAGTCTGAGTCCGGAGCCTGCACTCTCTGAAATACGTTATTTTTGGAGATGAACTTGACAGGGAATGATGATGGGTCAAATACTGGCCAGAGCATGAAGGAGAGTGAATTGTCAAGATGAATACGCCACGGTAACTTCTCCAAGATGGAAGGGGACCCGTCTGGGAGAAGAACACACTGAGTTTAAGATGCCTTTAAGACATTTGAGGCATCAGGGACCCCAAATTTGACGCCGGTGAAGTTTTCTTACAAAACCACAAATGTTACATATTTGAATGACAAAGAAAAGTTTGAGCTGATTTAATATTGTATCTGGATTAATCAGTCGGAAATGTACTTTTTAAATGCTTAACTTACTTAAACTTCAAGTTGAACAATTTGTGGAGTTAAACATGCTAACCTGTGTCATGTGATGTTTTCTTCAAGTAGATTCAGTTAAAGAAGAGGCCGAAACTGCTATTTAAATCCTATTAGTGTGAGGTCTGTGCTGTAAGCTGAGTGCTTTTACTTTAGTGGAATTTCACTGTATCTGGTGTATCCTATTCCCGGCAGACATAGTCTTGCCTCCTAACTCTGTCACAACCTCTTGCATGTTATCCAGTGTCCTGTGTTGAGTTAGCAAGTGACGGGAAATCCCTCTAAAGATTACGGACTCTGTGAGGGCTGTTACCTGACGAGAAGCTATCGGAAAGAACTGAAAGCGTATAATCCTGCTGGTTTTGTAGACAGCATTAGAGAATGAGGAATTGGCCCCCACTATGTAAACTATGAATTATAATTTTCTATCTTCATCTTTGCACATATTCCAGAGTTTAATTATACTTTGTCCATTACGAGTGCATTGCCTGGGAATACTCCTACATCCTTTATATTGAAATATTTGTGATATTGACATCTAACATAGGTTGTGTGTGTGTGTGTGTGTGTGTGTGTGTGTGTGTGTGTAGGGGGGTAGGTAATAGGGAAACAGCTTTGTGGTTTCAAGATTATTTGGGAAGGCCAAAAAAGGATTGCGTTAATCTCTTTGTCATCCTCAGTGTTTTCACTTCTTTCATCAGTATCTCCTGAATCCCGACTTGACGTAAAAGAACTAGGTGAAGTGTTTGAAAGACTTCATTGAAAACAAGACAAAATAAAACACAAACAAAAAGAATGAAAACAACCCCCTCACAAAACTGTAATATATATCTTATATAATATGTATATATTATATTCACTCTTTAATCTTTTCACTAACTTCCCTGTGCGGGTGCCGGTTACTGATACATTTTTTTCTTGTACTCAGAACTCCATCTCAGCATCTACTTGAAAGAAATCTACCAGTGACCATATCAAATATGATTCCAATTAAATAAAGCTTTAATGCTAAATGCTAAAAACAAACAAAACAAAACAAAAGGAAACAAAAAGCCTGCAGCAGCTAAATCAGGGTATGGGAATTCCCCGCCTCCCCCTGCCCCACTGAACTATGGCAACCAGGCACCAGGTTTAGAAATCGTTTCTCCACTCCAGTCTCCTCATGACGAGTGGAAGCAGAGTGGAAGCAGAGGTGGTCGTGACCTGCGCTCATGTTGAGCATATGGAGAGGGTCTGACTCGTGCTCTTTGCTCTAGTTTGGTACTTCAGGGCTGCTCCAGGGTCAGTCACATGTAATCTCTCAAATTCACTCAAAATTTTAAATCCAAATGGTATACAATGAATGTTATAAATAACATATTTAAAATTTGCAATAAATGTTATGATTCATTCCTTAAATCCACTTCTGAAAGTCACGTCTACTTTAATTCCAAGGTAGCCTCCTTATAGGATTTGTGAAGAGAAGTTTGTAAATTAGATGAAAGCAGACTAGCTGTGTCAAAGAACAAGGCTTAGTCTGGTTAAGTAATCTCTCTTGCAACTTAATAAAACCCATTATGATGGGACTTTGGGTCTCAAAGAAAATGAAATTCTCTCAGCATTTGTGACTGACCAGCAGGCCTTTCAGATGAGCGCGTATCCTTGATTAAAGGATTTAGGCCATGCTATGAGCTAAGTCGAGGGTCGCTGAGGTTTGCAGCTCAAGTGGCCTGGCTCAGAGAGATTTAGGATTTAAAATATACCATTCCAAAGCAAGTTATGTATGGTCTGCCGCAGGCGGTAGTTTTTAACTGAGGGTGATTTTGCTCCAGGAGACATTTGGCAATTCCTGAAGATCTTTTTTGGTTGTCACAACTGGTGGGTGCCAATGGCATCCAGTGGGTAGAGGCCAGGTATGTCACTAAACACCCTACCACGCAGAGAACGGCCCCCACTACAAAGAGTCATCTGACCGGAAATGTCAATAGCCTGGCTTTGGAGAAACACGGTTTTAATACCATTGTCCTGCTGATTTAACAGAATTGGCAAATCACACCAGAATGAGGCTTGGACCAGGAACTCCTAAAATGATGTTTGCTGTTATGAGTGAGTTCTTCTGACAGAGGTTCTGAAGAGCATTTTGACTTGATAACTGGGCTTGACTGCTTAGATCTTAATGCCACTTGCGTCACCTCGGCTAATTAGCTAGCACTCCTGCTCATATAAATGGAAGTTCCATGAGCACACTGGGAGAGAGAGGTTGACTCCATGATGAAATGAGGCTCATCAAATTTGTTGTAATTAAAAACAGCTCAGATGTCTGTCCCCTGTAGAAATCTAAATGCCATTAACAGGAGTATCTATATGAAAAATAAAAATGGCATCAGATTAACTACTTTATGCTTTTTAGAAAGGTTAAAACTACACATTAATTTCTAAAACATTGCCTCTTAGTTTCCTTCACACCTAGTATGTTTCATTAGATGCTCTCCATATTTTTTTTCCCTTTTATTAGCTGGAAAGAACATTTCACTTTGGCAACACGTCTTTGACTCCATTTCCATATTCTCCTTCAAATCTGAGGTTCAACAAGATGCAAAGTTCCTATTAGATAACCATTCATACCCAGATCCTTGTATGCTACATACCCTCAGTTTTCTGGAAAATAGACTTGCATCTTCTAGACACAAAGCATGAATAACTGCTGTGATATTAGAGGTGCAAACAGAGGCATGGAAGCAGAAAAGATGATCATCCAACTCAAAGTGGTAAAAAAAAATCTGCTAAATTCAGCGCTATTTGGACTGAATTTAGAAAGCTAAATTAATAAGGTAGAACAAGAAAGGGAGGTGGTGCAAGTAAGGAGGAATGGATACAACTAAGCATCTAAGGAAATACTGTAAGGTAGGCATTTCAACAACAAAAAAGTCCAAATATATTTTTATTTGGGCTAGTGTTCCAACCTGGATTCAAGTAGAGAAATAGTATAGCCTTACCATTGCCTTTGGCTTCTATTAAAAAAATAAAATAAATAAATAAATAAATAAAGTCATGCCTCCCTCCCCTTTCTGATTTTCCCAGGCAAAAGCTCTGTTAATACTGAAATATTATTGTTTTGCTTTATCTTCTAACTTTTTTTTTATTTTGCATAAGGGTGAAATTCATTTGAATAATATTCAAGAGGTTCCAAATTTACAGAAACTAGGATTCATTTCTGAATTAAGGTTAAACATTCTTATCTGTTCACAGAATTTTCAGATGTATCCAAATTTAATTTTTGGAAACAAATACAGAGAAAAATACTCCATTCATTGAGCTAAAGAACCAGTCACCACAGCACATTCTTACAGAAGACCTTCTCCCTAATATTAAGGAGCCACTTCGGAGTCGTTTATTTGCTTCCCTTACAGCCACCCAGCTGTTACTTCCATTTGTGGTCTTAGTGCTAATTGCATAATGTCCCTAATTTATACCCGCTGGTAGATCTGATCACCACATTACCTGGAGGGTAAGCTTTAATTACAGAAATTTCTGAACAAATTGTCTAAAGAGCTTGTTTAGCATGATTAAATGCAAGAGGGGTTTGCCCCCTCTTCTTCTTTTTTTTTTTGAGAATGAACACTTACTTTATACTAAAACTTTGCAGATAGAAAACAACATCGGTTCTAATTAATGCCTATCAAATGAACAGCAACGTTACCCAAGAAAAGCAATTGAGTTCTGTTGTGTACAGCTGAAATATATGTGACTCAATGTTACATTTATTCAACAGCTTTTGGCATTTCTACTTCGCCTCTGTCAGAACTAACAAGGTGAAACGGCAAACTGATTGAAAAAGGATAAACTGTGAAAAGATGATACACTGATGTGCGATGCTAATTCAGCTGTGGCTTATGAAAAGAGATTAGAATCGCATGCTTTCTCACCTGCACATCTCCCAGCACTGGCACAAGCCAACATTAAATTAAACCTTCCATATTGCTAATAGGTAGCAAGATACCGTGTGAATTAATATACAGTCATTTCACATTCAACTGAAGTGCAAATGAGATAAATATCATAATAGGATCAACAAACTTTGAGAATCTAAAAAAAACAATTAAGGTCAACTTCACTCTTTAGACGGAATACTTTGGCTTAATGTCAATGTCATAACGAAAGGCAATAAAATGTATTTGGCTGGGAGAGTTTAGAAAGCTCGGTCACTTCTTTATCAGCCTATGTGAAAAGTCTATTTTCTTAATCATCCGTCGTTTTTTTTGGTACCTCCTCGGCTGGATCTCCATTAGCAAATACATTAAGTTTAGAAATTGTATTCACTGTTTGAATACATAAGCAGGACATAGTAAAGTGTGATTGATTATCTGATTCTTTTGAGAAAACCTTTGAAAAGAACTATTTTTTTTGTATCCTCGTCACCAACTTTCTTAGTGACTATTAGCAGTGGCTGCACATTAAAATCACTTTTTAAAAATGCCACAGCTCACCCTAGACCAACCAAGTCTGATTATCTAGAGGTTTGTTGTAGACATACAATTTTTGAACAATGTTCCTCATACTTCTGATGTACAGCGAGTCTTGAAAAGCGACCAAGTGACATAATCATTGATTAAATTTCAATTTAAATAGTAATCTTTAATTGGAACTCTGGATTGAGTGTTAAATTACCAAGGTTATCATCCCATCTTGGCCACTATTTTATGAGGTGACCTCAGGCAAATCACTTAACTTCTTCCAGATCCAAGGATGGGTAATCTTTTATGTTTTTATTTAAGTTAAGGAATCAATTTTATTTTTATCATATGCCCTTTACCTCTAGTGTGCACTGCCCCAAAGAATAGAATGTACAATTTTCATGTACTTTTGTGTTCTCTTGTCATTAGGATATAATCTGTGCTGAAGTAAGTAGCAAGTAAAGAGATACTGTGCCTGATGACAAGCTCGCAGTACTTAATACAACCTCTGCCTTTACCAATAAATGGCCTTCTCCCTTGTCCATCATGGAAACATCATGGGTATCAGTGATGTTGCAATTCTGTTTATCCAAGGGTGTAAAAGGACAATTCAATTTAGAATAAGCTGGACATGTATGAAAATTAAACACATAAATTCTTATTCATTATCTGAGCATTCATTGACTCACAGACTCACTTATGGTTTGATGAATTCAATGATTCATTCATTCATTCATTCATTCATCCAACACTTCATTCATTCATTCATTCATTCATTCAAAAAGTATGTATTTGTCCGATAGCAGGTCAAGCAGTAGGCCTACAGCATCAGACGTCCCCAGTGGGACTGAACCCCCGAGGCCTATAGTGGTGACCACTCATTAATATCACACACCCTTAAATGGTTTCACTTCTTTACCTTCCCCAGATTAATGGACATTAATTCTAGGCCTTTTGGAGGAAATATTGGAAAAAAGAAGTTATCCTTACTCTGGGGTTGCTCATAAAGTAGGATATTCATGCTAAGCAGCAAACGGCCATTATGTCACCAGGAGGAAAGAGCTTCTTGAAATTGAGTCAATGAAGAGGAGAGTCACGTGATAGAAAAAGTAAAACTGACACCATTTGACATTGACTGAACCCTAGGATCTAACTATACCTGCAGCTAAATTTGTACTTTTCATGTACATGAGCCAACATATTCCTTTGTTTGGCTTAAATAAGGTGATTTATCATTTGCAAATACTACTCTAATATCTTATCCCTAAAAAAGTTACATTTTTACCACTCCTTGCTTTTCACTAAAATTCATTCATTCATTCATTCATTCATTCTCATAAGACATAGGCTTAACATAAGACAATGACTATCTTTACTACTCATCTAAATAGTATAGCAGATCTTAAGATGTTCTGTTAGTTCAGGTTGCCATAACAAAATATCATAGACCACGTGGCTTAAAAAATAAAAATTTATTTCCCAGTTCTGGAGTCTGAGAAGCCCAAGATCAAGGCGTGGCTCATTCACTTCATGGTGACAGACCTCTTACTGCTTGGCAGATCTCTGCTGTCTCACTGTGTTCTCACGTGGCCTTTCCTCAATGAGTGCGTGTGAAAAGAGATCTCTCTTCCTCTTCTTATATGCCCATGAATCCCATAATGAATTCCCTATCTCATGACCTCATCTAAACCTAATTACCTCCCAAAGGCTCAATCTTTAAATATCATCACATTGGGGCTTCAAAGCATGAATTTTGGCTGGACACAAACATTTAGTCCATAACAGATATTTACATAGTATCAGGCATATGATGAGTTTTTTATTTTTATTTATTTTTAAATTTTTTAATGTTTATTTATTTTTGAGAGAGAGACAGAATGTGAGTGGGGGAGGAACAGAGAGAGAGGGAGACACAGAATCCGAAGCAGGCTCCAGGCTCTGAGCTGTCAGCACAGAGCCTGATGCGGGGCTCAAACTCACGAACTGTGAGATCATGACCTGAGCTGAAGTCGGACGCTTACTGACTAAGCCACCTAGGCGCCCCTATGATGAGTTTTTTAAACTCAATTTTAAAATTTCTAGGGGTGCCTACAAGGCTCAGTCATTTAAGCATCTAACTCTCGATTTCCCCTCAGGTTTTGATCTCACAGTTTGTGAAACAGAGCCCTGCGTTGGGCTCTGCACTGAGCGCGGAGCCTGCTTGAGATTCATTCTCCTTCTCTCTCTGGCCCTCTCCTGCTCTCTCTCAAAATAAACAAATAAATCTTAAAAAAATAAAATAAAATAAAATTTCTATGTGCATCATGTAATGTATATATATATATATATATAAATAATATATAATACACACACACACACACACACATATATTACGTATTTGACATTCCATCTTCCCTATAAAAAAAAATAATGGTCGTGAAACTATCTTACTTAAAAGAGATTTAGGAAATTTGGACCCTTTCTATACATCTAAAATTAGTTTATCTAATACATCAGGGTAAATAAATCTTTGGATTTTTTTTCCATCGTTTGTAGAGTAATAATATAGATGTGATTGCAAAAGCTGTGTAATTTTATGTTATTTTTTTCATTTCATATCATAAGAATTTTTCTTATTTCAAGATCTTGTCTTGGTAGTCATTAAAAAAAAAATTGGTTGATATGACACTGAACTGGTGTGCCAGAGTTTACATCCGCAATTTATTTTTGAACTTTTTAACAATTGCAAATGATACTGTGAAGAACAGCCCTTCAGTGTTTAGATTTGGTCATGTTCAAGATTATTTGTTTTATTTTACTAATCAAAATATTATGAGTTTATTTGAAGCACATATTTATTCTAAAATGGTAAGTTGATTTATAGTGCAATCAATGATGTATGTTGTTCTTTATATCATCAACCCTTACCACCTATGGGTGTTATTTGTAAGATTTGCTGACTATTAAAAATACATATTCGTAGCCAATGATGGAAAAAGCATAGGAAAGTATAAAGAACTAAGTAAAAAAATCGCCGTAATTTCACCATCGTTATACCTTCTCTTATTGCTTTTTATACATTTGATTTTATGAAATTAGCATCATACTGAATACACATTGACTTTATTTAAAAAAAAAAAAAGCTCTACCAAGAGCTTTTTCCATTAAATCAATTACTTTAAATCCATCAATAAGCTATTGATTATTAAATTTCATAATTATGACCAAAATTAAAACATTTTTATTGGTTCGAGGCCATTTCTAAGTGTAGTTCTCACAAATGTTGCAATGAGAACTTTTCAGTGTATACTTTTAGCAACACATTTCAATAATTTATTAAAAATAAATTTTTAGGAGCACCTGGGTGGCTCATTTGGGTAAGCGTCAGACTTCAGCTCAGGTCGTGATCTGGAAGTTCATGGGTTTGAGCCCTGCATCCAGCTTCGCTCAGAAAGCTCGGTGGCAAGGGCAGGGGCAGGGGCTAGAGCCTGCTTCGGATTCTGTGTCTCCCTCTTTCTCCGTCCCGCCCCCACTTGCACTCTGTCTCTCTCTTTCTCAAGAATTAAAACGTTAAAAAAAAAAACCTATACGAAAAATAAAGTTTTAGGTTTGAATTGTACAGTTGTATTCTGAATTCTTGATTTGTCAAACAGAAATTATTCAGAAAATCCTAGTATTTTTTTTTTTTTGGACTATCACAACCAACTCAAGAGGTGGAAGAAAACAAAGAAAACACTCTAGTCTAGTCACTATTAAATAAAACACATGTATACACATATATTAAAATGATTTCCAAAAAACTCTTACATCAATCCTCTTTTTTTTAGTTTTTGTTGTAAGCACTAAAAATATGTGAACATATGGACACAGAAAAATCATGAAAAATAAGCAACAGTAGTTATCAAAACAAAGCATGTCGTATGTGCCTAATTATTTACCCAATAATCAGTTTTAGTGGTCATATTAGAACAAGCCATGAAATTTTAGGTAGAGCATTTGGTAGAATTTCACACACAAACTAACATGAAAATATTTCATATGACAAGTTGTCAAATCAAATTGTCTTGAAAGAGTCCCCTGTTAATCAAAACAGAGCCACTCTCAAAGCTAAGCCACTACTAAGTAGGTATTTCACAGCATGATGACCATTGTTTTTAATTATTTCCTTGCTAACAGAATCTATATGCAAACAATTCCAGACACTAGTTAGCAGCCCCTAAAAAGACATACAGGAGTAATGGGAAAGTCAGGAATCAGGTGAGACCTTTTTAGACGCAAGTGACAAACACACCATTCACTGATTTCACGTAAGAGAGAACTCTAGGCACGTTGCCAAATCCGGGCACACCTGCATCCAGGGTGTCACTTGATGTCATTGGGATCGCTTTCCTCGGTTTCTCTCTCTTGCTATCCTTCCCCCCACCCACCCCGCCCTCTTTCTCTCCATCTCTCTGTGCTCTAATTTCCTTGGTTTAAGTTTCATTCTTAGAGATTTTTTTTCCAACAACAGCAAAAGACACAGCTATTGGCCATGTTCCTTGTGATCTTATCTAAGTGAGAAAAGACATAGAGTTGTAGCAAGTGATGATTCTGGTTGGCCCAGCTAGAGTATACCAAACCCTATCTCCATCTCTGTGTATTCTTACAGGGCGTATCTGAGTCATCTATTCCTAACATACCAAAGGAGATGATGTAAGGGGAGGAAAGTGGTGAGGCTATCCCTTAGCACATAGATGTAGATGATGGTTTCTAAAAAAAACAAACAAAGAAACAGAACAACGCTTTCCAGAAGAAGTGGGAAAGAACGAAATCAAGAAAGCACACATCCCTACAAAGGTATTGAGGAAAAGCAGAAAAGGGAGTTTGGGATATGTCAATTTTGGCTAGATCAGTATACAATCCTCACAGCCAAAGAGTGAGTTTATACCTGTATTATTTTTATTTTTATTTCTTTTATTTTTTAAGTTTATTTATTTGCTTTGAGAGAGAGAGAGAGAGAGAGAGAGAGAGAGAATCTCAAGCAGGTTCCACACTGCTGTGGGGAGCTGATGTGGGGCTTGACCTAAGAACCATGAGATCATGACCCAAGCCAAAATCTAGAGTAGGATGCCCAGCTGACTAAGTCACCCCGGTGCCCCTGTACCTATATTATTTTTTAAATAATTGTTTAAAAAGTATCTGCTTTAACTCCTACAGTATGCAATTAGCCATCCATGAATTTGACATTTTCATCAGAGGAGACTGGAGGGTAGGCACCTGCTTAAGAAATGTCTAGGAACCTGCTGAATATATCGGGACTCAAGTGCTAGTTAGCAGAAAACTACATCATTGACAGGATCTTCTGGGAACAAACTGCAGGTGCAGTGGCCCCTGAAGAGGTACAGGAGTCCAAAGTAGTCAGGCTCAAGAGATCAACATAAGTAGATCATCACTGTCTGACGGCTGAGTTTAGATCACAGTCATTTTTGAGGGAAAAAAGAATGCTTGAAAGAATAAAAGTGAGAATTACTAGCTGAATCCTATTGGCTCTGTTTCTCTGGAGAACATAGGCCAATACACTTAACTAGAATTAAGGAGAGTTTCAAGGAATCGATTCCAAGATTGAGTGATGCTAATCACTCAGTAATTCATGAGAAATTAGGTAGACACTGATAGAGACTATGACAGAAAATTGATAACAGTTTGAACTTGACATTTTTTTAAAAGAAATATGGAACCAAGTCTATATGTAGAATCTCATGCTGGGCTTGGTTTCAGAGGTGGGTAAAACAAGAAAGGGAAGACAGTAAGGAAAGGAGAACAGTAGGGAGGGTAGGGCTTGAGTGGCATTTAGGACTTAGGTAGGAAAGAAAGGGGGAAATCCCAAAAGGAATGCTGAAATGAGAGGATGTGTGTGGTTGAAAGAGCTGATAACAAAGAGGGCTGGAGCTAGCTGGAACAGTGAGGCATAAAGTTTGTCTTTGGAATCAAGGCCAGCACACTCTTCTCTCATTTTCTCTCTCTCTCCCTCTCCCTCTCTCTCTCTCTCTCTCTCTCTATTTATCTTGAGAGAGAGAGAGAGAGAGTAAATCTCAAACAAGGTCTGCACTATCAGCACAGAGCAGGACATGGGACTTGAACTCATGAACCGCGAGATAACAACCTGAGCCGAAATCTAGAGTTGGGCACCTAACTGATAAGCCACTCAGGTACCCGTGTTCTCTCATTTTCAAGAGTCCTCCATGCTCCAGATATTTTTTGACATCTCCCTTTTTCTCTCATAATGTACCTGCTCCTCGTCTTCCATTCATTCAGGGTCCTACTTCCTACTAAAATAATAAAATCACAAATAGACTGTAAGAAATTATAGGTGCCCTTCAGTTGGAACCTCTATGCATTGCCTTAGACCATTTTTCAATGGACTTCAGCCATCATTTACCGAGTATCTACTAAATGCTAGGCACCTTGCCCGGCACCATGGGAGAGATGAGAAAGACAGAATTTGGGTCTCCAGGAAGTTAGGTGTAGAGGTCAGAGTAAGGGCACAAGCTAATGTGATAAGGGATCATTTCAGGGTTGCAATGAGCAACTTGTCAGTGACCCCTTTAAACACATGGAATCTAAAGTGGCAATCCTTTAAAATACTTGAGATAGTTTCTTCCTGCAAAAACTAGATACATAACAGGGTCAGCCAACTCTCTGTAATGTTTTAGGCCTTTCCACAACTCTGCTATTAGAACGTGCAATCGGCCATAGAAAATATGGAAATAAACAGCAATGGCCGTGTGCCAGTAAAACTTTATTTACAAAACTAATCAGCTATTTTCCAGTTTGAAGACCTCTGAATTCTGTTAAGATAATAGTTAGATTAGAAACTTCTGCACCGGAGAGGGAGAAAATGGTCTAATATTGCAGAGCCATAATTCAGGCCAAAAGGCGGCATGTCTATCTGTTTGCTTGATATACCCACATGCCCAAGAGTTTTAATGTCCTTAAGGTAATTTTTCATAATATTTCAATTTATATTTAATAAACTCAACGTGCTAATTTTTCCCCACTTACAAACACAACTTTCCATACATTTTTAGTTAAAAAGGATTAGCCAGACCTTGACAGCAATAAGAGGTTTCAAGCCCTCTCTCAAAGTTTTCTTTTCTGTCTTATCTTCCCCTGTGGCAAACCTAGAAAATACTTTGCAATAAAAAGTCGATTTCCCTATGTTACAGATGGCCCAGCTTTGCCTTGTATTCCCTGATGTGTTTACCACTTTCTTTCTTTTCTTTTTTTTCTTCCTTTCTTTTTTCTTTCTCTTTTTCTTTTTCTTTCTCTCTTTCTTTCTCTTTCTTTCTTTCTCTTCCTTTCATCTTTTCTTCCTTTCTTCCTTTACCTTTTTTTTTTTCAATTTGTACAGGATGACAAAGAAGGAAAAAAACAGAACTTTCTGAGTAAGAAGGTGTAAGAAGGTTGAGTGGCAAAGAGATCAATGTAGTTTTCCCTAGAGCTTCCTGGGCAAAGCAAAGAAAATGCAGATAAGTGGGTTTGCTTGTCAGATACCAATTCACGTTGTGTCTACACAATGCTAGCATAGCTGGGAACACTGGCTTGATTTTTTTCTTCCACTTATTCAAATAACTACTTTAACAAATTTTCCCACTCAATTGACCTTTGTTAGAGGTTGTAAAGATGCAGCGTGAAGCACCTTTGAGACCATTTTTTTTTTCATCCTTTGCTTTTGTCCAAACAATGGCAAACAACTAAAGGCTTTATTTATTCTTTTTGTCCCCTGTGACTTTCGTTTTCATTCAGATGTTACAATATTTTCTACAGTTTCCTTATCTCTCTTCCAACTGCTACTTTCCCCAAAATAGTCTCACTTGAGATTTAGTCATGACTCTCTGTGTTAGCCACATGAATTCTATATCCCACTTCATTTAGTTGTTGATTTGCTGATTTTCCCAAGTGCAAAACATCTGAATGATTAAACTTCCTTTCTAGGATACTATTCTGTTCAGTTTTCTCAATAGTTTTGAAAGTGTCGTCAGATTAAAATGCGTAGGTAAATCAAGGATACTGATGGTCATGCTGAACTTCGCAAATTTAAAAAGTTTATCTAGAAATTCTTGGTACTTAAGGAAGAATATGATATAAACTTTCTAATGTATGAATGACACATTACTTAAACTTTCCACAAAAGGGTTAAATCTTATTTATGAGCAATATTATTTTTTAAAATGTTAAATTATTATAAATTAATATGCTATAGACATATGGTCAACCAGAACATCATTTTCCCCCAGCTACTACATATGGAAAAAGAGTTTTCCTGAAATATATATATATTTGCCTTTTCCACTGATCTCCTTATTAGCAAGCAGATAATCAATCTCCTTCCTTGTACTACCATTTTGTGGGTTAATTAAAGAGCTAGTAGCCTTATTCAAGGTCATTACTTTAGAGTGCCTTCTGAATTTCCCTATTCATCTCTTTCCTTTGTGTTCCCTTTGTGATTTAGATATAATCCATCCTGGCATTTCTATTTTAATGATGTGTTTATGGGTTTCCATAATCCTTAAGTGGTGAACTTTTCAAAAGCCAGGGTCATGTTTATTAATTTTTGAACTTTTGGTGCCTAGAACTGCAGCTGGCAACCTGGAGGTAATTATTTCCAAATGCATACATGTCTAGTACAGTGCACTGGTCAGACTATTAACATTTCCCAGTCTTTGGGGACAGTTATTAGAATTTGGCCGTTGGGTTACAAGGTAAATTTACCCTTAGGATACAGATAGGTAAATGGGAGAAGCCAAGCTATTTCTACAATGGAAAGGTGCTCCGTAGTTGCCATATTGTCATTTGAGAGGCTGGGGTTTTCCTAGCTTTATTATTTATTATTTGTTATTTATTGTTTATTATTTATTATTTCTGTGCAGAGGAGAAGTCCTTCAAATCTTGATCCACTCTACTGCAGGTTGTAAGTGGAGAGCTACAGGTTGATAGGTTTCTTAACCAGCCCACCATTGATTTAATTCCTGAACGTGGACAATGTGAGCTTAATTATCTTGAAACTTTCAAACGATGCTGACATTCTATGATGGAAGAGAGCTACTGCTATGCATAACTGACCTTTCAGAAGAGAAAGAATGCAATTCACATTAGTACTGTATATTTTGCCAACAGATTTACTTTTTTTTTTAAGTTTTTATTTTATTTCTAGTTAGTTAACATACAGTGTTATATTAGTTTTGGTTGTACAATATAGTGATCCAACAATTCCATACATCACCTGGTGCTCATCACAAGTGCACTCCTTAAACCTTATCACCTAGTACTGGCTAGTTAGGAGGGAATATACCTTCGTAGCCAAGAGCAAAGAATCAGACAGTGTGAGTTCTGAGTTCAAATCTTGACTCTTACTCTTAACAAGTACGTGCCCTCTGGGTGCTAGTAATGTAAAGTGACTTGGTAAAATAAATCAATACCTGGACGATACGGTGTTGTCAAGATTCAATGTGACATAATCACAAAATAGCCACTGAGTGCTCAACATGGCTTCAAAGGAGAACAAGAAGACAGATAAAGTCTTTCTCATCAAGGAGTCTATGGCCCATTTACCCTCTAGAGTTAATACATTTAAAGACTGAGGATAGTGCTAGACATGAAGTAATCATTTTGCTGTTATTAGTATAATGAATAAATCACCCTATCCTCCAACCATGCATTACAGATTACTCTTATATCACAAGTCTCTGATAGTCAATGGAATTCTGCACTGCTAAAATTTCGTATTGTTTTCTGAAAAGGGATGTGGCCAGAGGCTGCAGACATCTTGGACTTCAGGCCTAGGGAGAATTAAAATGCCAGAAAATATTGGCAAAATCAACCCCCATCCTTGTAACTTACTGACAATTTCTTCCCCTGGTTTTATCGTCTTCCTTTCATCTGTACTTCCCCATCAGCAGGTCCTCACCAACCATGGGTGGGAGGACATCCTTTGGAGGAAGCATGTGGAACAAGGTGTGGTATTGCACTTTCCTTACTTGGCAAAGAGATTCAGTTTGCGTTTTTGAGGTTGATGGGAAGCAATACTTAACTTCATAACCTTGACTCATCTTCTTTCTCTTAATGGTTCTGAACAGGTCAACTGGTATGTATAGTGTCTGATTGAAAAGAGGCTTTATTTGACCCAGACATGAAGATCCCCAATATTCCCTTAGTCTTCAAGTCATAAACAATTAAATGTTTGGAATGTGTACCTTACAAGAAAAAAATAAAATAAATGGAATAACATTTTATTGGTAAACAATTAATAGCCTACTAAAAGTTAAGCTAGAATATCATCTTCTGATTTTTGTAGAGGGACAAAGTTTTATTTTGGACTTTTAAGATTTACCAGTAGAGCTGGAATAATTATAGAATATATTTTGGAAGTAATATATTCAGGAATAAAATAATTCAACGTGCAATAATTCAACTTGATAAATAGGTTAATTGTAATAATGCCTGGTATGTAGATCTTTTCCCACAAAGACTTTTGAAATTTTAGAAAAACTCACAGTATTTATGTTTGTCACTTAAAGAATTTAGGGGGATTATTAATATTCAGTAACACGTACCAATTTCCTTTGAGGGGATATAATTTAGTGGCTATATAATAAGCATTGGCATTGAAACTCAACAAACTTAGTTTAAATCTGGCTCTTCCCACTTACTTGTTATGTGACTTTAGAGAAATGATTTAATTTTGATTTTTCTTATCTGAAACATAAGACTAATGATATTGAATGCTTTAGTAGTACAATTAAGTGTTCCACAAAGATGATGTAGGGCAAAGGAATTAGACTGTATAACGACTATCTGAGAAGATTTTTTAAAAATAACAAAATACCGGGGCGCCTGGGTGGCTTGGTCGGTTAAGCGTCCGACTTCGGCTCAGGTCATGATCTCACGGTCGGTGAGTTCGAGCCCCACGTCGGGCTCTGTGCTGACAGCTCAGAGCCTGGAGCCTGTTTCAGATTCTGTGTCTCCCTCTCTCTCTGCTCCCCCCCTGTTCATGCTCTGTCTCTCTCTGTCTCAAAAATAAATAAACGTTAAAAAAATTTTTTTAAAAATAACAAAATACCTACACCTCTAATCCCTGACTTTCTGATATAATTGGTTTTGGGTGAGGCTGGGACATCAGTGTATGTATATTTGTTTGTTTGTTTGTTTGTTTGTTTGTTTGTTTAAATCCAGATAGACATAGCCCCTACCCTTTATGGAGGGAGCATCATACTAGATGAGATAGATGATGTAAGTAATGAAGTAAATTGAATATGAGATTTGGAGTCTGACAGATTTGTTATGACTTATACTACCTGTGTGTCCTTGGATAATAACTTAATTTCCCCCAGTCTCAATTTCCACGTTGTATAAAGTAGGCACTAAAGTTAATGCATTTAACTTTAGCACAGTGATTTAGGACCGCCAGATAGTAGATGTCCCCTAAATAGTATCATTCGGCATTAACTAAAAACTGTTATTGCTTATAGTTTTGCCTCAAAAAGATGCTATGGCTCTGATTCTCTGGGTCTACAAATACTTAATCACCGCAACTATAATATTTAAAGATGTATAATATAACTTTCCAAGGTTAAGAAAGGGCCTCAAAGGTTAAGAAAAATCACATTTCTATCTCGTCAGTGTTGTGTGTGGTGGCGGGGGGTGGGGAGGGCACAGTTCTAGGCTTCTTTCCTGTACCAACCCACTATGAGAAGGAAAGCTGATAAAAGCAGATAAAAAAGAGCCAGCCAGATGTCTGAGACCAGATACTCCCCTTGAACCCTTTTGGTTTCTACAATCTTGCTTGCCTCTTGATTAGCCAACTGCCCACTTAACAGATAAGTGCCGCCCCCCCCCCTTTTTTTTTCCTTGGGCCCTGCGATCTTACCCACCTGTGAAGCCGATAGAAAGTTTCCAAGTATCCGGACACTGGCCAGGCATAAAACTAGGCCAGCGCCAGGGCTGGGAGCTCAGCCTTTGGCGGTGACTTTGCTGGCCAGCACAGGTGCAGAATGAAGTCTTTTCTGATTCTCCCAGTGCATGTCACTTGTCTCTTCCAAAGCGCCGAGTATTTGCTCTAACAGCTACCACTATTGTCTGTACATGTTTATTTAAAATATATCCATCAATCATGTTCATAATTGATCTATATTTCAACATTGAGATGCAGCTAACAGCATCTTTTTTTATGATTTTATTTTTAATGACCGTTGTGTATGTTTTAGGCTTCCACCTTACATCTTGTTGTATGTAATGATGTGTCAGAAATGTTGGTAAGCATGGAGAAAAACATGACCCAGCAGATGCCGTTACCCATACCAATGTCAGTTCAAGTTCTACTTTATTTCCGCCTAATACTGATAAACCTAGGGGCATCCTTATATAGGCTCTTGGTTCTTAATTAAAATATCACATTGCCTAGAGAAAAAAAATCTACTTTTCCATGTTTTTCTCCTTTTATACGGAGTTCCAGAACGTTAAGATTACAGCTCTTGGCCTAAGAGTTTAACCTTATAGAAGCAGAGGGTGATTTTCACCATATCAAATCTGGTATTTATCATTTTTGGCAGGTTCCAGTTGCCAATGAAATTTCCTGGAAAATATGAAAGAAAGACATTGGCATATAAAACACTCCAGATTTACGGTACAAGACCCTGGTTTTGAAATTATCCTGAGGGACAGTTTGGCTTAATTTTTATTTTTCTCTTGATTTTATACCTGAATGTGGTTAAGATAAACACTTTAATTGGAACAATTAATTAAAAATTAAGGACATGTTTACTCTGTATGAAGGCATAATTAAAGGTACAATTCCTCAGTTCTTTTCCTTTTTTCAGGTTCTTTTGTTTTGGCCCAAATCAGAGCATATGTATAAATCCTAAAAGAAGCCTCTTTATCGTGAAAATGTAAGATATGATTGTGAAATATGAAGCCTATTCCCAAACCTTTACATAACATTCAGAATTGCAATGCACCTTCAAGCAAGCTAAGAAACAGTCTTCCACCCCTGTTTCAGAAATCACATTCTGCTGGCCTTAATTTCCTAACAGTGGAAGTTGAGGTTCACAGGTAGGGATTGACTAATCATTTCACCCAGAGTCCCACTTTTATGTTATTTTCCTCCTAGACGAGACCTTTCCTAAATTACATTTGGATTGAGGATTATTCTTCCGGGAATATTCATATTCATTATACAGCTACTATTCTGTTCAATTGCATTAAACCTAGAACGAACTCCGTACTCTCTGCCACCTGGGCATAAACCATTTGTTCAGTCTCAGTGTTTCGCCCACATTATTTTCTCCTGGAGCCAGATACGCTGAATGTGCTCCATGCATTCATTATCTTGTGCCATGACATACATCCTTCCCCTTGTTTGGAAGGGCCCTCCTCCTGCTCTATACCTAGGCAGACCAGTTAAAATGCCAGTTCCACACGGCCTTTTCTGATCATGAATTGCTATAAATTTTCTTTTCCTTTGATTTTGTTATTTTTTTTCTTGACCTTTAAATTAACCTTTACTGTTTACTTAGTCCGTGCTGTTACATCGTGTCATGTGTCTGCTTTGTTTCTCTTCAATTACATTGAAAATTACTAGCAATACTTTTTCTCCTAAACGCACAAGAACATAAAACCTGTCTGTTTTTAATGTTTATTTATTTATTTTGAGAGACAGAGAGGGAGACAGAGATCACAAGCGAGGGAGTGGTAAAAAAGAGAGGGAAGGAGAGAATCCCAAGCAGGCTCCACACTGTCAACACAGAGCCTGACACCAAGCTCGATCCCATGAACCACAAGATTATGACCTGAACTGAAATCAGGAGTCGGACACTCAATCAACTGAGTCACCCAGGCATCCCCATAACCTTTGTTTTTCAACAGACTTTTTTCAAGCGCTGCCAGGAACTTTGCTAGAAGTTCAGGACGCCTCAGAGAATACAGCGTGCCCATTTGCAAAGATGTAGGTATTGCTGCTTTCTTTTCATAATTTGCTCAATTTTACAAGAATGAAAGGTTGGGCTGAGTTTTAATAGGCAAGTAATTATGACACATCCAATGACGTATTCAGTTCACTATCAGTGAGTCTTATCAGTTTGGCTTATTGTTAGAAACCTCTGGAGGGAAGGAGGAAATCAAATTAATAGTTACAGAACAACACACATTTATGTGGTCCTTTTCATCTAAATTTCACAGTAGATCTTGAAAGGTACTTAACCTCTTAGAGACTGCCTTTTAGTAAAGTAAAAAGATAAATGTGTCAGAGAGTAGATGGCCTACCAGAAAAGTCTTGGTTTATCTGTCCATATCATTGAAAGTAATTTATTATTCAGGGACAAATGACATCTATGTTTTCTGAAGCCAAGTTGTCTGGAATATTTGGCATGAGGAAGAGGTTTTGACTCAAACAAAACACAAATTACCCTCTCAGTAAGTTGACCACAATTTTGTTTGAACATCGGTATATTGTTTTCCAGTAAATCTCTAAGTCTCTGCTACCTCCCGGGAATCCTACAATTCCATTCAATTCTGACACTACTGGGAGTTATAGCAGACCACAGAGGTAAAGGGTGAATTCAGTCCCACAAGACTGCCCTCACTTCAGATGCCAGCCACAGGGTCCCCAAGCTACCTGTACTTCTGCCCAGCTGACTATAAATTCTGAAGTTCCTTTGACCCACTCACCTTCTCCAGGCATGATAATTCACTAGAGTGATTCATAGAACTCAGGAATGCTCTGTGCTTACAATTATAATTTTATTATGAAGGATGCAACTCAGGAAATGCCAACTGGAAGAAATCTGTAAGGCAAGGCATGTGTATATGGGTAGGTGGAGGGACATGTAGGGCTTCTGTGCCAAATTCTGGCATTCTACACTCCCAGCGCATTAAAGTGTTCACCAACTTAGAAGCCCCCCAGCCTTCTTTGTTCAAATGTTTCTGCTGAAGTTTCAAGATGATAGCATGACTAATTGAATCATTAGCCATTGAGTGACTGAACTCAATCTCCAGAGTCTCTGCCCTCCTCAGAATCAGGGCTGATAGTTCCAACCTTCTAATCAGATGGTTGGTTTTTCTGGAAACCAGTCCCATTCCAAAGGTTTCTAGGGACCCAACAAGGGTCATCTTATTTGCATAAACCCAGGTATAGTCAAAAGGGATTCATTATGAGTGAAAAAAGATATTCCTGTCACTCAGGGAATTCCAAGTGTATTAGGAGATCTGTGCCAGTAACCAAGACAAATGCATATATATGTGTATATATATATATATATATATATTTGATCATACTACAGTTGGAAATACTAAGGGGCTTATAAACCAATGGCTGGGCCTCTCTGCTAATTTAATTGATCTGATTTAATTGATCTGTATTAGAGCCTCATCATGGGCATTTTTTTAAAAGATGTCCAGGTAATTCTAATGTTCTCCTAGGGTTGAAAATACTCTTTAAATATGGTGGGAATGGGACTATTACATATTTGATAGTCAATTGTCAAGTGTTTGTTGAACTATACCCCATGTGCTATGCTAGATGCTTAGGAGGTAATGGTAAACTAGACATGCTCCTTCTCAAATGGAGCTTTAGTCCAATAGGAAAGTCAGAAATTACATATATATGGCAAATAGAATGGAGTTGGGGAGGTGAGGAAGTGAGGGGTAGGGCCAGAGGGGCTTCTTTAAAGAAAAGAGATTGATGGGAAATCTGTAAGAGTGAATAAGAGTCAAAGAAAAGCAAGGGGATTGTTTTTTTTCTTCTTCTTTTAACATTTTTTTAGTTTATTTATTTATTTTTGAGGAAGAGACACAGAAAGTGAGCGAGGGAGGGTCAGAGAGAGAGGGAGAGAGAGAACCTCAAGCAGGCTACACACTGTCAGCATGGAGCCCAATGTGGGGCAAGAGGATTGCTTTTTTTGGCACTCACTTCTCAAAGTGAAGTTCATGGGAATAGTAGCATCAGCATCACCTAAGAGTTGTTAAAAATACAGAATATCAAGCCCACTGAGTTAGAAACTACATTGTTCCCACGTGAGCCCTATGCAAAATCAAGTTGGAGAAGTCCAGCTTTTGGCACATCCCCAAAAGGAATTGCTTATAAATTCCTCAATGAGATCCCTAAGGCAGACTTGCTTCCTGTCCTTAAGAGAACTAATCATACAAATATTCCTATAATTCCATAAGCTACCCTAGGAACTTACCAATAAAATTTGTTTTGCTTAAAATAGTAAGATTCACATTCTATTGTCTCTAAGAAAAGTACTTACGTAACATACAAGAGATTCCGTTCCCAAATTGCCAGGAAACAATGACTGAAACCGAAATTATGTCTCACATTTTAAATTCAATATTCAGTAATATATTTCTAGCATCTCAAACATGATCTGAAATATTGTTCCTTCCCTTCATAATTTAATGCATAGATAGTTTAAAACCAATTAGTTTTGACTGATACTCAGAATTTTGTGCTTTTGGTTAGCTAAAAATTTTGTATCTTTTCTTCAAATGTTTAGTTTATGAGACTAATTACCTATTTACTTAGGAGTTAATTACCTATTGTTGTTCAAAACACCCCCAAAGTAATAGCTTAAGACAACACTATCTCACATTTTTTCTTGGCCAGGCTCAGGAATGACTTAATTGGGTCCTTTTTGCCCAGGGTACCTTCTGAGATTGCAGTCAAGATGCTGACTAGAGAATTGCAGTCATGTGAAAGCTTGCCTGGGGTTGAAGGATCTGATTCCAAGAAGGCTCACACCTATGGCTGACAGGTCAGTGCTGGTTGTTGGCAAGAGGCCTTAGTTACTCACCACATGGACTTCTCCATAAGTGCTCTTGAATATCCTTATGTCATGGATGCTGAGAAGTGATCCATGTGATCAAGGCAGAAGCTACAACATTTTTCTTGAGCTATCCTTGCAAGTCATTCTCTGTCATTTCTGCAATATCCTACTGATTGCTAGGTCAGCCTTATTCAGTGGAGATGAGGGAGACCCATGGAGATGGGACGTGACTACCAGAGGAGAGAACCACTGGGATATTCTTAGAGGCTAGCTAACACAAAGTTCACATTTCACACAGTTTCACATTTCTGCTTCCAACTACTGTTTTTTTTAATAATGAGAACCAAATGTAATCTATCAAACATCCTCGAAAGATAGGGACTTCCTTGAAACTGACAGTTGCAATACTGTATGATGGGTATTTTAATATATATAATAATGATGATAATAATATAATATCTGACATTAATACATAATAATATATAGCAAGCACTATTCTAAAGGCTTTTCTATATATAAATGAAGTTAATCTTCACAACAAATCTCCGAGGTAGACACTATTTTTCTCCTTATTTGTAGAGAGTCACAGGGAGATTAAGGAAGCAGTGTTGTTATTTTCTCTCCTAACTGTCTATATTAAAATTCCTAACTACTATGACTAAATGCATGGATGGTGGAAACAAAGGATTAATGACTAACAATGAGGCTGGTAAGAATATGGAATGTTTGAGACTAAGGATCATTTCTATTTACCGAGATCCAGTGTGGGAGAACAAGTGTGCAGGTACAGGAAATGAAAAGAGCACAGTTTTAGCCTTCAGGATATTTGAAATATAGCCAATTAAAGAGGAAACAATTAGAAACGTTATTATTTTGTGTCATTTTGTAAAATATTCAACAAATCATGACACATGTTTTTAGATTAGTTTATTCAACAAACATAACTGAATACCTACTGTATGCTAGGCACTGTTGAAGGACCTGTGATATAGCAGTGAATCAAACAAACAAAAATTCCTTCCTGCATGGAAGTTATGTTCTACTGGGAAAGAGGCAAATATTAAGCCAGAAAAATTAGTAAAGTACACGTAGATTGCATATTGATAAGAGCTAAGGACTATTGATAAGAACTAAGCAAAGAAGAGGGATAAGAAATGTCAATGTGGGGGAAAGGGAGGCAATAGAAATCCAGGGAAGATTTTACAGGGCAGGTGACTGTTGAGTGAATGTCCAGAAGATGTGAGAGAGCTAAATCTGGAGGAAAAGCATTTCAGGCAGAGGGAACAGTAAGCACAAAGCCTCAGAGGCACGCATAAGGAGAACAAATCTGAGGAATGACAAGAAATGGTCAGTGGGATTAGAACAGAGCAAATATCAAGGAAGAAATGAGAAATTCATTTAGAGAGTTAAGTGTGGGGGAGTAAGCACCGATCATGTAAGACATTGAAGGTTGTCAGCACTTACTGTGACCATTTGGGCTGCTGGGCTGAGAATACATGGAAAGAAAACAAAGGTAGAAGCAATAAGCCCATTTTACCACTGTAGTAATCCAGGTAAGTGGTGGTTATGCTTGGTCCAGGATGCTAGCAGGGGGATATCAGAGGGATATTGGGAAATGGTAGAGTATGTCACGGAAGGAATGGAATACCCAATTCAAGATAGCTCCCCTAACAACAAACAAACAAAAAACATAATCATGATATTTAAGGGGGTAAATGAAAGGAATGAGGTCAACAGCTATGACCCAGTAGCATCCTGATAGGAGAATCAGTATTCATTTAAGATTGCTGTTTGATGGCTTTGGAAACTACCCAAGCCAGCTACCTACAAAAGAAGCTTATTTTTAAGAAGGGAATTTTTATGCCTACTGAGTTACTGCCATGAATTTCAGAAATATAAAGATTTTAAAGAGAAAAGGGTACCATGGAGGTTTAGAAGAATGTTCTTTTAACAAAATATATGCTAACTGACTGATGATCAAAGAAAGACTTGGCAAATTCTCCTGGCAGTCAAATAAAAAGAAAAAGAAAAGATCAAAGAATTGATTTGTTAAATAAGGTAAGCTTAGTCCTAGAATTTCCAACTAGCTATTTACAGACACATATTCAAATGTCAAACCAAAATTGAAATGGATATCAATATTTTCTCTCTAGAACACAAGCAAACATAATGTATGGGACAAAAGAATGTGCTTCAATAGCACACAGTCCTGGAGTTGTGAGAGATTCAGTGCCTGACTTTGACAGCTCCATAATGGTGAAAAAAAAATATCTTACTAGTTGGGGAGGTTAGACTCTTCCAAAATGATCATCTCCTCTACAGACATTTGATCGTCTGTGAACCAAATGCTAATGAATTATTTCAAACACTTTTTAAATGCTTTTCCTCTTTCGACATATGCAATCAATAAGTCTAAAATGGGATAGCATTCTAAAATTGAGTATTCTAGACCTGGAAAGAATCACAGAGATAATTTAATCCATCTTCCTTTACCCCCCACCCATTTGACAGATGAGAGTAGATAGAAGTGAAGTAATTTGCTTAATGTCACATGACTAGATCATTCCAATGTTGGTACTGAGAAGCAGAGAACTCTATCAATATTTATGTCTTTATCTTACTCTTTTATAACCACAGCTCTGAAAAATTAATTTGTGGTGTTTTTTTTCATTAAATCATGGAAAATGCATATGTTTTCCATTTGGACTCACATCAGAGTCTATCCACAGTTCTGTAGGACAGGTGAAAGGGAAATGTGTGAGGATGTCATTTCCTTCTCCTGTTATGGAAGGGTAAATCCAAGGCCACCTCACCCTTGCAGTGTGAGGCAGACGTTCCTAGAGTCACATTCAGACAAGTCTGTTTCTTTCACCCTTGTATCCCCAATGCCACACAGAACGTGGGGTATACAAGATACTCAGTATAATGTTGTTAAATTAATGAGTAGATTTTTTTTTTTAATTTTAGAAAGAGAGAGAAAGAGAATGCTTACATGTGACCCAGGGGTAGGGGCAGAGAGAGAGAAAGAGAGAATCTCAAGCAGGCGCCATGCTCAGCACACTGCCCCATGTGGGGCTCAATCCGAAGATACTGGGATCATGACCTGAGCCAAAATTGACAGTTGGACGTTCAACCAACTGAACCACCCGGTCGCCTGCCCCATGAGTAGATTTTTCTTTCCTTGATGTCACCTGAACCTGGAAACCTAGCAGAGGGTAAATCACAGGAATTAAACATGAGCTATAACTTTCAGTGCCATCTGGATGACAAATCTATCTTGGTTGAGGTAGGAGTGTAGGCTTTGAAAGGAAGACCTCAGTGATGGTACTTGACTCTACCTTAACCTAGACTAAGACACAAGGAAAGGAAAAGATAAAGGACATGTGGCGAAAGCTTCCTTCAGATGTAAGAAGAGAGGAAAGTGAGTGCAGATAAGAAGGAATAAATGAAACGATATGGGAAGAAAATCGAACCCAAGTTGCTACCTCTTTTAACATTGCCCGTAAGGTGCTTTCCTTCTGTGGTACGTAGGTTAAAAGCTCCTTTTGAGGCCAGTGTCTTCTGAAATTCTGGTTCTTATGAAACTCTACCTACTAAGCCATGCTCCTAATCCTTCAGTTAGTCATAACACTCTAAACCATCAATTTCAAGAAGTGAAAAGGTAGTATGATGTGTGCCCTCCACCAACGCAACGGGAACATATACAGACAGGTTATTTGCCACTATAGGTACACAATAGCAATTTCACTTTTCACTGCAGATTGTTTTCAAAATAAATTTTCAAATAGTGAGCGGTAAGACCTCAAAATCTTTTCACTATGCCAAAGCATTTACTTTAAAGTTTGATGCAAAGGGACGTCATACCATAGCTGCATGACTGCCTTTAAGTGTGTTGCCAGAATGCAGTTGACCTTTGGAATGTTTAGCGATCATCTACATCCTTCTGTCCCACAGTGGACAGGTAATAATTTACAGCCAACTAAGTGACTAGAATGGAGTCCTTTTTATTTTTGTTTATTTATTTTCTATTTTAGACAGAGAGAGAGTGCAAGCAGGGGAGAGGGACAGAGAGACGGCTGAGCATGGAGCCACCCACGGGGCTTGATCCCAGGACCCTGGAATCATAACCTGAGCCAAAGTCAAGAGTCAGACGTTCAACCAACTGGGCCACCCAATTGTCCCTGAGTCCTTTTTAAAAACGAAATTTTTTAAAGTTAAAATCAAATGTTATGTACTGTCCAAGCTCAGCTCATTTTCAATCAAAAGAGAAACATCTGTAGTCACTAACTTGAAACTCTTGAGCACACACAAGGATGTGTGCACAACTATACGCAAAGATGTGTCCTTAGAGTGGTCAACTGCTTACCTTTGTGCTTACTTCTTCTTTGCCTAGATCCAGCCCTAGGATGTGGCACTTGCTTTGAGTGCAAAATTTAAGGGGAGAAGAAAGTCATCAATCAAGATAAGAATCAGTAACATTGCTGTTCTGAGCCAAAGGAATCTGAAGTAAAAGAAAAAAATCTGTAACCTTGATCCTGTTTTTATTTAAAATGTAGAGATTTTCTTCATTATGGAGCTTTTGCATTACATTCATTTTTTTAAATTTTGTATTTAAATATTGTTTATTTTGATTGTTGAATTTTTTAATTAAAGCATAATTGACTTAAAAGACCTTATTAGGTTCAGATAATGATAACTAGATGTACAATGGGGATCATTTATAATGTACAAAAATATCAAGTCACTGTGGTGCACATCTGATTACTGAGTTTTTGATATGCCTTAAGTTTTGCCCCTAAAGCAAATGCCTCATCCATCTCATATACCTTACCCTGGTATCAACCCCACCTCATCGATTCTGCTTTATCAAAGACAATGCAAGAATCATTCATTCTATGATTTCAATTCCTCCCTCAATGAACAGTAAGAATGTTCAGCCCCTGAATGACACCTCCAGAAGTATAGCCATATGGAATTTTAGAAGGGTAATGGATAAGCTAAGAAAAGCTTGCAGTGTAGCAGTATGAACATCTAAGGTTTATCAATGGCCTTGAGGATCAAAGAGTATTTCCACGTTCTGAACTTGAGCCTACTTTATCACTTACACCCAAGAACACATCTGAACATATGCAATGATGAAGAACCTCACAGCCCATTCTAATGGAAATCTATTAGAATGTTCTACATACTAAGCCATATTGGACTCTTTTTTTCCTAAAGTGTTACACTTCGGTTCACGTTGAGTTCCTTGAGCTATTCTTGAACAAGACTAATCCTAATCTCACTCAACTGGACTCTTTTAAAATATAAAGGCTGACAAAAATGGCCTCCTCTTAAAGCAATTAATTTTCCCATTGGACGTTTATCCTAGAAGATAATTATTATTAATTTTTTTTATTAAATGTTGTTTTGGAACGTGAATTCTATGGAAATAAGAAGGAACATCTTAGTTACCGTAACCATCATAATTCAGTGCTCATATTGTTTTGTAAAGGTGTTGATCTTCTCAACCCTGGCTGGCCGTCAGAATCTTCTGATGGAATTTAAATAATGTGAGTGTTTGGAACTAACATTTCAGAAATTTGCCTCTTCACATCTAGGGTGGAGCCCAGGCATCCTTGTTCTTTAGAAGCTCCCTAAGAAATGTAAATGTTCAGGTACAGCTGAAAACCACAGCAGTCTACCACTCCTGAAAAGAGCATCCACTCCTCCTGACTTCCTCCAAATCAAGCAAGGAAAACTGCAGGCTAAAATGTGTTATTCACTTTAAAAAAGCAAGTCCTTTCTTTGCTTTTAAGCTTCTGCAGAAAATGGCAATGATTGTATTATTGTCAAAAAGAGATGATCTGGGGTTGAGTATTTTTCCTGGATTGCTGGTGGGGTAGAAAAATTAGTTAAATACGGTGGTCCCCTGAAGCACTATGTGACAGCTGTTCTAGAAGCCAGAGAAATCTCAGTGAATTTTCTAGATTTTAACTCAGGGAAAACATTTAATTATCTTGCGAAACACTGTAATTAAAGGTAACAGCAATGACACTTCGCATCAAACATTTTGCGCTTGTGTTGCTATCTCTTTGAGGCCTCATGAAAACTCCATGATAACAGGAAATAAATGTATCAATGTATGTATCTACTAACTCCAGTGACCTGTCCATACAATTCTGGGGCCAGCTATAGAAGACAAGCATTCTAATATTAATATTATCCTTTTAATTTAATAAGAGCTACCATAATCCTATCAGTCTCCATGAAGTATGCTATAAAGTATTTTACTGGTTTAAAAAATATATATTAATTCCAAACAGGAGAGTTAAAAAAATACTACAAATGAACCAGATTTACATGATCTAATATTTCTGTTGGACTTTTAATTTGGCTAAAAGAGAAGACATTTTTCTAATTATTAGTTTAGAATAAACATTCATTGGCTTAATGAAATTTTACTGAACCTGATGAACAGTTGCTTTCCAACACAAAAGCTGAGTCCTGCAGTAAGGCAGAAAAGCATGTGTGGTCCTGCAGGCTGTTTATTTGGGCAGAATCGGGAGCACTTTTAAGCCTGGCTCTATTCCCTATGTTTTAAACTGTTTTCCATTTATAAGCACATAATGGCCACGAGAAAATAACTTCAAGTTTTGTACGCTACTCTGAATTGGTTCTTTCATGAGAAGATACCCTGGATTTGAGACCATGTCTTTAATGGAGAATAATTTCGATCGTAAGATCTATTATGAGCAAGGATCATGTGCCAAACATTGTGCGAAGAACGCTGGATTCACAGATGAATAAGACATAGCACTTATTTTCATGTGTCTTTTTTCTAAGTCCCACAGAGATGACTGTTGTATGATGGCGCTAATCACTTTCACCTTCAGGGGGCTCCTGACTGCAGCTTGGATTCTTACGTGGATCGTCAACAGCCCCTCTAATATCGTATAGAATGAGACCGAAGCCAGAGAACGGTGGTGTCCGAAGCAGAGTATCCTAAGGCTTGAGCACTGATCACTTTAAATGTTTCAATGCTGTGTACGCTAGCCTATCTCATGTGGTGGTTTTGTTTTGAGTTCATAAAAATTAATAAAATTAATAGCCATTACATATATCTATCTATCTATATCTATATCTATATCATCAATATCTAGATATATATTTTAGGGGTGCTTGGGTGGTTTCGTGGCTCCGTCAGTTGAGCGTCTGACTTGATTTTGGCTCAGGTCATGATCCCACGGTCATAGGATCGAGTCCCATATCAGGCTGTGTGTGGAGCCTCTTGGGATTCTCTCTCTCCCTCTGCCCCTTTCCCCGCTTGCACTCTCTCTTTCTCAAATAAAATAAAAATTAAAAATTAAAAAATGAGAGCAATATCTAAATTTTAGCACAAGAAGTATTGCTATCCTGCTTTCTAAATAATGAATTGATTCAATAAACCCCACCATTTGTTAAATAATGTCAGGAGCTTTATGCATAGGAATTAACCAATGTAGGATATAGTTATTTATTCAGAACTGATTTTTTTTTTGTAAATCTCTTTCTGAACTTGCTAGACTGTGTTAAACAGATTATTGTTGATTTGAGCCCTTTGAGTCATAATCGAGTTTCATTGTAAATGCAAGTTTGACCACTCCTCTTGAGCTTTCAAAAATTGCACATTGCCTACTCCATCTATAAAATTATCAGTAAGGGGAGCAAAAAGGAGATATAAAATGTGAAACATTTTCACAGAAACCCACCATGCTATAGTTGTCCAGCATGTCATGTTGGATTCATTTCAACGAAAAACGGCTTTCACAGAATGCCCACCAGACATGTTCCCACAGGCTGTTTTACCATCTGTAGTATTAAAGAGTATCCATTATGGGTGCCTTGGGGCTAATCTTTCAGAATTGATTACAAAGTGTTCATGATACATTACCTCAAATGGAATTATTGGCTTTAATTAAAACAAATAAAACAAAAGAAAGCAAATCCCTCCATATAGTAGCTTTAGTAAAGCAGAAACAAAGAATAGATCATGCTATACAGACTTTACATCTGGATTTAAAGAACACACACGCATATTCGCTTATGATAGATATCCGTTAACAGAATTCCTTTGACTAAATAATGGTTGTAGAAAATTTATGCATAATGTAATCTACTCTAGATACCACTTTCTCCTTGATTTATTTATGCAAAAAGTCACATCTCAAAATCCATAAGCATCCAGCTCATAAAAAAGGAATGATGAGGTCTCTCCTCTTTCTTCAAGTTTGGCATTTAGATGCAGTTGAAAATACACAGAAAATAGTAAACATGTTCTGCAAACCTATGTTATGAATACATTGATTTCATCTAATTTAGGAACCAGAGAGTAAAGATCATGAAGATACTTTAAGTCATTTCCTTAGTTGTAATACCTTTCCCTTAGGTGTCCTGATCAGTAGCTATTTAAGCAAATTTTCATTGTTATAAATTGAGGTAATTTTTTATAAGCCTTCAATAGCCGGAAATACCAATGTGATTTTACAGCCAGTGTTTGGAATCCTATGTTTAGATACTCACAAGCACGAATCAATCATTACATGCCTTCCAACGTAATTATTCCAGTACTTTCTCTTTTAAGCTGTCTTTCAACTCCTCAAAAAGCACGATTCTGAAAAACATATTCTCAGCCTCAAATGACAAATTATGTTCCAATATGTTATCAAGAGGAAATGGAATAACTATTATGCAAATTGGATGCTTAATTGCTGCCCTCTCTTACTCAGAAAAGCTTGATTTGGAACCAATCCCGGAGGTCATTTAGTCACAGAGTCGTCTCCTATCCCAAGAAGCCATAACACATACCCTACGAGGCTTAGCCCAAGTCCATACATGTGACACATTGAACTAAATGTCTCCGACGGAACCCTGAATGGCCGGAACGTCTGTGGGACAATTTTGTTGGGTCCTTCTACGATCGGACATTCCTAAATGCAGGCAAGCTCTTCTTGTTGAGGTGAACATTTATTGTGCCTCTGTCCACCCGATGCCCACTACCTTTTCCCAATAGTGAAAAATTTTTCTCTCCCATCGGTGTCTGCAGTCTTGGTGCAAACAGGCTAAAACACTCTTCACTCCAAGAGGCCACAGCTGGTGTTCCTCAGCAGATGCTTCCTCTCCCAGCCCCAAGGACAGTTATGTGATGTGACCATCCCCAGACTTTAAATCTTGTGAAGAGCGGAACGCAGATGAGCTAGCAAGGCCAAGGACTGAAGGTTGCAGAGCCACTGCGGTGCCAGGATGCCGGTTAGATGGCTTCAGCGGGGCTTTGCTGCTGGCCTCCGGATTGCCTTGCCTCCGGCCCCTTGCTAAGTCAGTCTCTCCTGGTCGTTTCATTTTTTGTTACTCCTGATATTTTTCTCATTAATTTTGTTTGTTTAAGGCAACCAGAGTCTGTCTCGATTACCTGCCAGAAAAGAACTCTGCCATCAAAATTGCCAGCAATTTCCCCCTTTGATCCTAAATTTACTTTCCAGAATTGGTCCAAATTCACAAATCCTGCTTTTAAGTGGAAAACCCTACTTTCTTCCTTATTCTTGTCAAACACATAAACTTCCTACTACTGTGACTTCGATTATTTAAATTTTAGGTCTTAGACAACTCTGGTCACATTTCTTCTTTGGGGATTTGATCCCTATAGAACTTGTGATTAAGGAAATCTCATGAGACTCATTCCTAGGTGTTTGTGTGTGTGTGTGTGTCTGTGTTGTATGTGATGTGTGTGTGTATCGTGTGTGTTGTGTATGTGTTGTGTGCATATGTGTTGTGTATCTGTGTGTGTGTGTTTTCTTTTACAGGAGAGATGAGCTTGTTTCAGTGCTATTACCTTCATAACCTTGTGTGACCATATTTAGCTAATTGCAGACTAAATTTACAACTTTAATCTTTGACCATTACATTTTGTTTAATGAATTACATCTATTAATTTAGCAGCTACTTGTTATGATTTAGATGAAATATAATATTATTTGTCCCCAATCTTCATCGAATTTACTGATAAAAATATTGAGTAGACTGGATCCTTGTAGTAAATTGCCAACAAAGTGTTTTAATGCGATTTAATAGTCAATGGCTTTTTGATGAAGTTGTTTTAAAACCTTTGAATTACTTGGGGCGTCTGGGTGGCTCAGTCTGTTAAGCGTCTGACTTCGGCTCAGGTCGTGATCTTCTGGTTCATGAATTTGAGCCCCTCCTTCGGGCTCTGTGCTGACAGCTCAGAGCCTGGAGCTTGCTTCGAATTCTGTGTCTCCCTCTCTCTTTGTCTCTCTGCCCCTACCCTGTTCAAACTCTGTCTCTCTCTCTGTCTCTGTCTCTGTTTCTGTATCTGTCTCTCTCTCTCAAAAATAAACATTAAAAAAACCACTTTGAATTACTTAACATACCTAACCATTTAACCATATCTAAATATCTATCTACAAATCTATTGCATTTTAATTCACTCCCTATTTCCCTACAATTCTTCCATAAGTTACAAAATATTCTCTTTAACTAATTAGTAGCATTATTATTCATGGGAAATGCAGCATAGTAACTTCGTCACAGATATAACATACATATATAAATGAATCAAGTTTCAGAAACAAGATTTATCCTTGCTATATGCAATATATTATGTTAGTTTCTATTCTGTTCTATAGTATTATTTTTTTAAGCTAGTCATATAAGATTGATGGGTTATATCAAGTTCTTGGCTGTGATATTGTACAATAGTTACATAAGATGTTACTATTGGGAAACATTTGATAAATAGTATGAGAGATCTCTTTTGTTTTTTGTTTGTTTGTTTTTTTTTTTTACAACAGCCTTTGAATAAATAAATAAAAGCTAGTCATGAGCTACTAAATTTAGATTGGGATTCACCAATGATTCATCAACAGAAATTTATAAGATATTGACAGACACTAACAGAAACATTAATAGCGACATTAACAAAATAGTAATGAATAAAACAAGGGTGTCATCAATATTTTTCAATATTATAGTAAGAGTTTTAGTCGCTGAGGTGCCTTGGTGGCTCAGCTGGTTCAGAGTCTGACTGTTGATTTTGGCTCAGGTCATGATCCGAGGGTCATGGGATCAAGCCCTACATCAGGCTCCACATGCAGAATGTGGAGTCTGCTTAAGATTCTCTCTCTCTCCCTCTGCCCCTCTCGCCTGCTTGCGTTCTTTCTCTCCCTCTCAAAAAAATAAAAAATAAAATAAAATAAAAAAAAGACTTGGTCACTGAAATACATGTAGAAACAGGAAGTATTATTGATAACAAGACAAAACTACTATCATTTTCAAGTTATAAGAATACTTATATGGAAAAGTGTTAAAATATAATTGCAAAATTGGCAAGAGACAGAAAAGGATGATTCACAGAAGAAAATAATAACTAAAAAGATACACTTGTTTAATCTTACTATAAATAAAATAAGATATTGGTCTTTGCTTTTAAATAAATGCATTTAAGAAAATTCAGTAAATTTAATATTTCTGTGACAGGCAGGTATGACCTCAAGCTGCAGTTATTAGCAGAAATTGATGCAAGACTTTTAGAAAGAAATAGTAAAAGTATTAATTTATGTAACTTTAGCTCATATTCTTTTTCTCAGTATATATCTGCTTATACTCTAAGAACATAAACAACTTGGGGAAGGATTTATCTAATAACTGTTTTTCACAGTTAAAGTTGTAAATTAATAAACAAATAAATGAAGGTTTTGCCTGAATGTCCAACACTAGGATGTTGTTTAAATACATTTATGGATGGATTATATTTGGCTTAAATGACGCCTTCCACTAAGAGTATATAGTAACAGGAAATTAACAAAATGTGCTAGAAGCCGAGCTATCCCAGCCTGAGTGGCAGGGCCCGGGCTGTGGACAGATTGGTGACCGCAGGGTGGCCTGCTGACAGTGAAGCTTCTTGTACTCCCGCTTTTAGGTAATTTGGCCTTAAAACTACCTGGAGTATTGTGTGTTGGGGAATGGCCCTTGGCAGGCCCCCTGGGAAAAGAAACATTAGGAAGAAAATAAAGTTCCGCAAGAAATTGTGCAGTCTTACGTTTAGCCCTTGCCATCCCCTATGGAGACTCCTCTACTTACAGGAAGGATAGCCTCATACCTTTGCCAGCAAAGAGGGCCTGTAAAGGAGAGACCTATGAATTTGAAAGCCCCACTCCGGCAACTAAGCAGTGTATCTCTGGGCACAGGTGACTTCAACCCCTAGCCCACCTGGCCCCCGGAGGCATTCCAGATGATGACTGAACCTAGTCCGGTTAAGCTACAGAATGGTTCATTGGTTCCTAGGTGCATTGTCTTTCTGAGAATGTATGAGGCATGGGTTTCTAAGGCTTTTTCCGCCCCTCTGTGGCACCTCGGACCGAGGCAAACACATTGTTCTTCTGGCCTCATGTGGTTAGGAGGTCATGTCCCTGTAACTGTTCCACTTGAGGTGTTGAGAAATGGAGGGGCTTTCACGAGCACAGCAAAGCAAATGCTTTGTAGATTATAGATAAACGCAGATGCATAACGGAATAACGTAAGAAATTAATCTATAATCAAAGGGTATGCGGGAAAGTTAGGGGAAAATCACCATGTTATTTCTTAAGGGTCGTTTATACATAGGAACATTTTCAAAATTAGGTAATGTTAGAAAAACATAGTTGACGTATGCTACAAGGAAATCACTAGTGTATATAATGCCACGTTTATTGCAATAAATCGGCCAGTTCAATACACTGCTGTTGTCTGTGTCTATTTTTATTTTTGTTTTAGTTTTTTATTTTAGTTTTTTATTTTCTAGTTTTTTATTTTCGTTTTCTTTTATTTTCACTGACGCCGTTCTTCCTTCGGGAACCCCTGGTTGCTGGAGCTGGTCTCTGGCAAAAATGGAATATTGAATGAACAGGAGGGAATTTATTAAAGTGTTAGTTATTATTTCTGGGCAAAGGTTGATGCATGTCCACATCCTCTTCTTGAAGGACACCAGCCACAATAGATTAAGGCCTACTTCAATGACCCTTTTTAAAGTAGATTACCTCTTTAAAGACCCTATTTCCAAACACAGTTCATTCTGAGGTAGTATGGAATAAGGTTTCATCATATGAATTTGGGGAACATCATTCAGTCCATAACAGTGCTTTAGAAGATCAAATGGTGCCATACATGCCCGAGCCAGTCGGCTCCTACAGAAATAAATTGCCATGGCTCATAATGAGAGAAGGTAGGTTAGTTGACTCCCCTTGATATCAAAGCACGAAAGCTGCTGTGGCTCATTAAGCTGGGAGATTTGCTGTCTGGGGTCACAGCAGACCTGCTGTGATAGACTGCCCATCAGATTCCATAGATCTGACGGCATGAACTGATGGGGAAGAAAGCTGATATACAGGCTTCAATATGTCCTTTTAGGAAAGATCCATCAATGCGTTATTGTTCATGTA
Organism: Acinonyx jubatus; assembly: GCF_027475565.1. Lineage (NCBI taxonomy): Eukaryota > Metazoa > Chordata > Mammalia > Carnivora > Felidae > Acinonyx > Acinonyx jubatus. Next base: position 126,797,449 of record NC_069386.1, on the reverse strand, counting down.
TGTCTTTCTTTGAGATCCCAAAGAATCTGCCTAACTGGACTGGTTCCATATTTATTAGATTTTTAATGAGAAAAACTATCACAACGAAGAACTCTGACTGTTAGGGACAAGTCACCCCCACAGGAAAACTATGACCTTGCTTAGTAGATAAAGACACAGCTTAGGAAAATTCTGTCAGCAACACGCAAAGTAAGGATTTCCACATGTGAATGGTTAGCCTGCCTATAAACACCTTAGCTGTCCACCAGGATTCATCCTTAGGATTCTGGAAGAGCCCATGGTACTGTATATCACTTGAGTTACATAGACATAAAGAGTACTGAGTACACCAGCAAAAGAACTACTCCAATGCTCCCAAATCTTTTTAACCCCTATCCTTTCAGGAGAATGTCTGTGTTATACAGACATATATATATTTATTGTTAAATACTATACAGAGAGTAGTGCCTTTATGCATTAAGCACATTATAATGTATACAAAACTAGAAACTACGAATACTTTTTAATTTTTTTTTTAAATTTGTTCATTCTTTAGAGAAAGAGTGAGAACATACGCTGGGGAGGGGAAGAGAGAGAGGGAGACAGAGAATCTGAAGCAGGTTCAGCACTGTCAGTGCAACCCAACACGGGGCTCGAACCCATGAACTGTGAGATCATGACCTGAGCTGAAGTCGGACGTTCGACTGACTGAGCCACCAAGGTGCCCCTAGAAATTAAGAATATTAAAAGGTTATGAACAGGTACACTCAAACAGAAATTCTAATCCTTAGTTCCTTAAACTCTGTGGTCAACTTCCATGTCCCTTGCGGTGTATACAATCCATTTTAGGGTCCTCTGATCCATATGCATAATACCATATTACAGGTGGTCAGTGCTTAAAGATGTTTTTCCCCATTGTTGACAATCGACCTAGAAATTCCAAGAAAGAACTTCCCATAAATGGTAGGTATGGGTCCTTTTATCTTTGTTTCTTTCCTCACAAGTTAAAGTAGTATTCAGTTGTATCAGTGAAACAGAAGATAGTATATGGCATTGCTGTCATGTTGAATCTCTGCTTTAAAAATATTTAGTCAGTTTAGGGGTGTCTGGGGGGCTCAGTCAGTTAAGTATCCAACTTCGGCTCAAGTCATGATCTCACGATTTGTAGGTTTGAGCCCCTCATTGGGGACTGTGCTGACAGCTCAGAGCCTGGAGCCTGCTTTGGATTCTGTGCCTCCCTCTCTCTCTCTGTTCTTCCTCTGCTTATGCTCTCTCTCTCTCTCTCTCTCTCTCTCAAAAATAAATAAATAAAAATTTTAAAGAAAAAAAAAATTGATGTTTGTGAACTTTGCTTCCCAACACCTTACTCAGATTTTCCAAGAAGTTGGTAAAACTCTAGTGTATAAAATAGACCCATCTGTGTGCAAAGAACAGATGCACTCAAATTAGCATAGGCAACAGGGATTATCGTAAGGCTACAAGGAGATGTAACCGATGCCGTACAGCCTTACTTGAGAAGCCAGGAAGGACAGGGCCTGAATTAGATCAGGGCACAGAATTTTACTCTGGAACTTTGCCGTTAAATTGACTCAGCTACTTGTCTGATCCACACTATCAGTTTCCAGTTGTCAAATTCAGTTTGCCCTTCCAGTCTATATACAGAGGGAATATGATTTACTTAGCTCCTATTTTCACAGCCTGCCGGTAAGTACCCACTGCACTGTGGGTCATTAAGTCAATGGAATTGCACAAAACAGAGCACTAGGGGCCATGTTAGGTACAAGATGAGGCTGAGAGTTGTTGGAGCACAGATTGGTTCATCTAGGACACCTAGTTTCCTGAACTAACCATCTGGTGGGCTGGATCCAACCAATAATTCAACTCCACCAGGATCCAAGAATTTGGGTTCTAACTTCGTTGGGGAAAAACATACCAACATGGTGACCCCCATGCCTTTCCTAGTGAGTCTGCTTCCAATCTTAACCTGTCTCTAGACACACATCCTTCTTCTTGCCATCTTGATGCACACAGTTAATGGTCCATGTCATTGTCAGTTTCTCCTCTACATATTCTCCTAGAGCAGCTGGTTTGGGCTTAGCCACTTCACTAGGTCATTGAAATACAGATGTTTACAGCTTATCAGCCTGGAGAAGTTATTCCCCAGGAGGGGGGATTTGTTTCCTACGGGACATTTAATGATGTGTAAAAACATTTTTCATCGTCACAGCTGAGTGAGCGCTACTGATATTTATTGAGTGGGGCCCAGGATGCTGCCAAACATCCTGCCATACAGAGAACAGCCCCTACAACAGAACATTATCAAGCCCCAAATGTCAATAGTGCTGAGGTTGAGAAACTTTAGTCTAGAGGCATTCTGAGACTCGCATCCCAGGAAAATATACAGGCAGGCTAATTTTGAACAGACTGGTCTCTGCATTAGAGCACAACTTATGACTGGAAGGGAACCGCCACTGTGAACATCCACTCTCACAGGATTGGCCATCCAAGATGACTGTTACACTATGTTGCATTCCTTGCCTAAATATTAAGGCTCCACAGCACCTGCATGCACAGACTCTGATGCAATTGAGGTCTTAAGGATTTCTCTTGCCCTTTGCTCTGCCAAAGTCAGTGAGCAAAGCAGAGTACCCAGTTCTACCTCTCCCCAAACCCCTTCCCTGTGGCATCCATAGAAGCTTAGAAGCCTGCATGCAAACAGGACTCTTCATGCCCAGTTAAGAGCTTACAGATCAAGCTCTCATTAATCCTCAGTTACTTCAGTGACCTTAGGGAAGCTTATTCCCTAAGGAGTAACTTGATCTTCACTTGTGCTTGGAATTCAAAAGAAGGAGTGGATCAATCTAGGGAGGAGCTAACACTGTTTTGGGATGTTAGCCATAGACCAGACCCTCTGTTGGTTTGGAGGAAATAGTAAAATTGAAACATCTAGCCTTTCATTGATTATAGAATTGTGCCTCTCACATAAAATTTGCGTTCACACTCATGAATGTAACCTTCCCCTTATGCCAATGGTGGCACGCAATGCCAGGCTATCCGGTGCTCATTAAGTATTTACCGAACGTGTGAATTGTTCTCAACTCTTTACTCTTCCCCAATACAGACGAAGGACACATTCACATTCCCACACTCCCATTAATAACAATAACATGGCTATGATTAAGTAGATGTGCAGTGGGTTGTATTCAAATACGCACCGAGTGGGAAGAAAAAGAGAAGGGTGTGAGAATTTGACGAACTCGTTCCAGTATATCGGATTCTCCAGACCTCCAGTTGAAAGTGACCACTGTATGCTTTTTTTACCAATATCTCACGCAGTGAAGTATTTACTAGATTCCAAAGCACCTTCAACTTTGCTTCTGCCTCAATACCTAGTGGATCTTTTGCTCATGAGTTTTTCTAAAATTAGAATTACAATAGCAAAGTAATAGCCAGCGATTCTGAGGGTTTATTAGGTACCCAGCACTATGGACGAGTCTATGTATCCGTGAGGTAGCTACTGTTACTTTCCCTATAATGCAGATGAAACAACTGAGGCACAGGAAGCTCTTGTGAGGTTGGACACTGACAGACTACCTCTAGAGACTGAGTTCCCCTATGTCTACCCAGATCGCTTCCGTTCCAGTTTGATCCTCCTTTATTAATCCAGTTAGTTATATGTCTCAGGGATCTGCTCCTCAATTCACAGCATTACTCCCTACATTTTGGAAATCCATTGTGCCCTTGTTTATGGTTTCTCTGCTGTGCTTGTGGTGCGTACTTGAATTTGTGCACAGGTGTTGAAGAGTGTGATCTCCCACGCTCACTTCACCTTCCTTTATCTTTCTAGTTCTACCACTTTCCTGACCACCAGCAGATATTCAAAATCCTGTTGCTTGTATTCAATATTGACAGATAATCAAATGGATTTCACACGGGCAAAAAAAAATTTTAACCATATTCCAGGTGAGATGTTGTATTTTTTGTAATGTTTAATTTTCTAACACTAGAGACCTGAAGAACTGCCTTATATCATCACCCAGAATTTGCTACCAGGAGCAGTGAGCCCAGCCAGTCCAGGTGACGTGGGGAGGAGTGATGGACCCACTCATTGGGGGTCGGCCAGCGTGCAAGAACCCTTTCCTCTAGGGTTCTTTCCTCTGATTCACACCACTAACCCTTCACCTTTCCCTCTGCTTCTCCAGATTTTCCCTCTTATTATAGTCATAGCCATCATTGAAAAGGGACAATTTCGGAGAATTTTCTCAAAGACAGCAGCACCAACCCCCCTTTGCCATCTGCTCTATATCACTCTCCTGTTCCTATAACAATTCATGTTACTTTTTTTATTATCGTGCTTTATGCTCCAAAATGTTTTGCTGAAGTTCCTTCCCAGAGTTTCCTGCTTATGAGGATGGCATATGTGTTTCACTGACTTTATTCGAAGAAAATTAAGATGGTTAATAAAAACCAAGTGTTTTGAAAACACTGTTAAAAAGAATATGTTGGTGCCCATAGGTGTGTGCTCCTATGTGTCTTTTGGAATCATGTCAAATAGGTGTGTGGTTACCAATAAATATGTGACTTATGGGGCACCTGGTGGCCCACTCGGTCAAGTGTCTGACTCTTGATTTTGGCTCGGGTTGTGCTCTCACTGTTCATGAGATCGAGCTCCATATTGGGCTCTGCGTTGACAGTGTGAAGGCTGCTTGGGATTCTCTCTCCCCCTCTCTCTCTGATCATCCCCCTGCTTGCACACACCCTCTCTCTCTCTCCCCAAATAAATGCATAAACATCAAATAAGTAAATAAATAAATAAATAAATAATAAATAAATGACTTATGAATACTAGGGACAGTAAGATCTCCACTAGTCACATATGTGATATGCCATCCACACACACTCATTGTGTCCTCGTTTACTTGATGTTTCCAACAATTTTCTTCTGAAAGCTAAGTACCACACGTTAAAACTCTTATATTACACAAAGGTCCTCTACCCGCCTGAATGACAAGATATGCTTGAAGGAGATGAGATGCTGATATAATGTATAATTTACTTAATGACAGAGAGCAAAGATAACCCCACTAATGTGATGTTTGTAACAAAAAGAAACGTTGCAAATATAATCAAATGGCTAGAGGATGAAGCAGCTGTGTAACCAAGCTTGGGGAAGGCCAAATATACAGAACTTTGGGCCTAAATGTTGGCCACCATATGCAAATTTTACAGCTTGCTCTTCCTGAAGAAGAAATTTTGTGCATGATTTAAATGTCATAAACATTTTACAAGTCTTCCCTAGCACCAGATTTCCTGTTCTGGGAGTTAAAGGGCAAGTGTAAACCTGAGAACATGCTCTGCATATGTATGACAGACATAAAAAACACACAGAGTGACCTTTACAAACATATCAGGATGACCATGTCTATCCTGAAGAGAAAAACTGCCAGATTGAATCCACATTTGATGGAGTCACTGATATTTAAATCTGTACCTCTGAAAATATAGTAGTCTGTTTTATAGTTATATGGATAATTGTCTCAGGTCTGTGAGTTACCTCAACTTTTTACCATTCAGACTGTCTTCTCTCTCTCTCTCTCTCTCTTTTTAATTCCTAACCCAGAAATACAATGAGACACACAGTTTATCCAGAGAGTATAAATTCTTTCCTAATTAGTTTCTAATATACTACATTAATATGGTTATGTTTACAGGTTGACTATGGCCTGCGCAGTGTAATTGCAGAAGCCAGTCATTTAAAATAAGTTTCCAGCCTTCAAATGACATGATCAGGTTTATATTACCTGCCTACAGGTTTGGAAAACCAGGAAGAGGGAGAATATGAGTGAGAGGGAGGCTACCTGGAAGGTTGTAGTAGGAAGAAAAGACTGAATGCTGGATGGGAAGCAGATTATGTTTTCTTTGCAGCTTTGTCTGGGGCCAGACAGAAGTATAAATACCAAATAAATGCATTTTCAATTTTTCCTTCCTCTTTGTCTTCCAGCCTGAAAGAAACTTCCCAAATGGTTTATTTACCCACAAAGTAAAAGGCAAGCTCTATGAGCCATAAACAGACACAAAAGTTTAAAACCTGAGATATAAACTTGGACTTTTTTTTTTTTTTTATTTCAGATTAAGGTCTAAGCTGATTTATTAGCAACAGTCGTTTGATCCACTCAGGAAAACTAAAAGTTGCAAGTGAATAAATCTTGATGTGCCAGGACAAAGTCCAACCTATCTGAGGTGGCATTCTTGTGCTTTCTGGTGCTTTTACTGATGTCCTGGAAACTCCATTCTCAACCTGGAATTAGAGAAAGCAGCAGAAAACATACAGCCTGAAAACATGGACCATGACTTCATAATTGCACCATTTCGAATACCTGGAAATTCGGTTGAATTTGGATGGCTGATATTTAGAATGATCTTGTTGCCTTCCACTAATTCTAAAATTTTTTTAGTGTTTATTTGTTTCCAAGACACAGAGAATGAATGGGGGGGGGGGAGCAGAGAGAGAGGGAGACACGGAATCTGAGCTGTCACCACAGAGCCCATCACTGGGCTCGAACCCACGAACCGTGAGAGCATGACCTGAGCCGAAGTCAGAGGCTCAACCGCATGAGCCACCCAGGTGCCCTTCCACTAATTCTAAAGGAGGTGGTCACCATAAAAAGGAAAGCTGTCATACACTTCTCATCGGTTTTATATTCAGAAATCTCCACCATAAAAGAATGTTTTCTTCTCTGCTTCAAATCGGAGCCCAAAGAATGTAAATCTTAAACATGCCGGAACTTGAGAATTAAGCTCCTACATATTTGGATACTCAAGTTATTTATTTTTGTAAGAAACGTTTTACAAGGCTCCTTTTTAATGTCTGAGCCAGTAGCACAGCCTTCTGTGTATTGAGAAGTTACGAGCCTAAGAGAAGCATTGTTCCAGCACACTAAATGAATTAAGATCATCAGACATGCCCCAAGACCACTGTGGAATCTAATATTTAACATCAGGAAAGTTTATTTTTCCATGTATCCTTTTTCCAATTACTGTATATTCTAACTCTGCCCCTTCATGTAACATTATGTAAAGAATCCTCTACTAAAGTCATGGCAATAAACTCGAGTGCTTCTGGTCTACCTTACAGGAGATACACACCCTACACATGTTATTCATTTCAAGTGCATTTCATCTGTGGTTGCTGTCACTGGGGCTAGATAGCAGATACAAGAGCAGGGAAAATAATGTGATGCAGAAGATTTTATTAATATTATTATTTTATCTGCATTTTTAATCCAGCTTGCCAGAATGTTTTTCATGTCTGGTGAAAAAGGAGACTGTAATACTATCACTGGGCAATCTGTTAATAGCAAACGTCAAGGAAATGTAATTCATCTGCTTTGATAACTTGGTTCATGGAGTTTTAGAAACTACTCTGAAAATTAGCTATAATCCTCTTGGAAAAAAAGATGTGATTATATGAGAGAAAGGAATTTTCCCACTGCATATGGCTACTTGTTTAAGGATAATTATATAATATTCTGAAATCGCATTCTCTTAAAAATTTGAGTAAAATATTAAGTATGAGGCTTTATTGGAATCCCAAAGCTTATTGTTTCGGTGCTGGGCCAAACTTTATTCCCGACTCTGCACCTAACTGTGAACTTTTTCAGATTTTATTGTAGGACATGCATTTTTGCATCTCCTCTTTGTCTTGTTGGGTGATATTTTTAAAACAATATGTCTTATTTTGTCTGCCACATTAGAAGACTGCAAGATCACTATAAAGCAAAAAATATATATATATATATTACTGGGCATCCAAAACACCTGAGACTAAGTATATTTTATCATCCTATTTTTCACATTGGACAACACAGCGCTCCTTCTGTTTATTTCTTGATTGTTCACCACCAATCGCTTCCTAGAATTTTTCTTAGACCCTGGCATATACTAAGTGGTCAGTACATGTTTATCAGGTTGAATCACTGTCGAGTTTTTATTCATTTTGTGGTATACCCATCAGCATAAAAAGAATTCCAGTAGTCTCATGCATTTTAAGTTTACATCTAGTTACTCTTTTTAGGTAGTAACTTACTTAACTGGTCAAAGCTGGTCTAATCGTAAGTAATAATCTTCTGAACTATTCATAGCATTTGTTTCTCAAGTAGACTGGAATTTGTTACTTTATTTCATTGCACGTTTTGTTTCTTTATTTCAATATTGGTCTTCATCCATATTCTATTGCTTATGCTGAAAGAGACAACGCAGTAGTATCAGTGATGAGTTATTAAAATACGAAGCTTGAACAGAGTAGGATTGCTTGACAGACAGTACAGGGACCTTTCTTCCCAAATAAATTAATTACATTAATTAATCCTATAAACCAACTTAGATGCTCATATAACAAAATGTATGGTAAACTAAGTTGCTTGTTATTCACAGGACCCACGATTTCTCAATTCTGCTGACTTACGTATTTTCTTTCTTTAGCTCCTAGAAGTGGCAGGTGGGTATGCTGACACAAGAGGCAATGAAAAAAAAATTAAAAATGAAAGAAATTGGCTTAATATGCCTGAGTTGATAAAGTGAAAATGTTGATGTTGATAATGTTTACTCAATCGCACACTACAAATTATTGTTAGATGAGAGTTCCTATATCAAATAGAAGAGAACATCTTCTAGATCTATACCATCTATATCTATATTTATACCTATTGTGTGATTTATAAAGTAAATGCCATTGAATTGTTATGTCTCTGTCTCCATATTGAATTGTGTTCCTGTTAAAGACTGGTGGTACCCGTCACTCGGATTCTGGGAGCTGACTCTTATGGTTATGCCATAAAGATGATACTTTATGAGTTTGGCATAATGCATGCAGTAAGTCTTAGGTGTACTGGGACTATGCTAAATTCATTATTTTTTCACTACAGCACGGCAAAATGCATTTTAGTTCCCATCCAAGTTATTTATGTCTTAAAATTGGATGTAATCTTTTCAAAGAGTGAAATATTGGGGCAGAAAAGACCAGATGTAGCATTTTCAGCTTTCCATTTGTGCAGTGTGTGCTGGGACCCAGGGACCTCAGCAGTACAATTAAGGCTGTATTGATCTGCTCCTGTCATTACATTGTAGACAGACTGACCGGGGGTCTGCAGTTTACACATTTATGTGACTTCACCTGGTTTGGGGTTGTTTTTAAGTGAATCTAGAGTTTCAAAAAGGTGTAAAATTGACACTCTCTGAGGTCCTCCAGGCTTCTGTGAAATAGTAGTAAAGGAAGTGCCTGGCTAGTGCCGAGCACTAACAGGAGATCAAGGCAGGATAGCAGGGAGGCAAAGGACCAGGCCCTGAGGGCAGAGCACTAGTGAAGCCCCTTCCAGAACCTAGTCTCCATGTTTGCAGATGGTAATGAGAACTGCCATCCCCTTAGTTCTTACTCCTCACTAGGCTCTGTGCTAAAATGCCCTATATCCACACTTTCCTTTTACTCCTCACAGTAAACCTAAACAATATGCACTGCAATCCTCATCTTGCAGATGAGGAAACTGAGGCACAGCTGAGTAAATAATGTGTTTCCTGCCACATAGCTACCAAAGGACAGAGCTGACGTTCACATCTGGCCCTACGCTTAAAGACGGTCCTTTCATCTGCTACCCACCAAGTTCACTGTTTCCCAAATAAAGCACTTGATTCAACCTGTTTCTCTGGGATTTCAGGCCATTTTATTCCTCTAACAAATAGACCACATTACCAAAGAAGCCTTGGTCTTAGTGTGTTTGATAAGTCTCCTCTTGAAAGCTCAGTTTTCATATTTTTAATTTCACTTGACTGTAGGCAAATGGGTCTCAACCCATCCCAAGTCAATGTTATAGCCCTTCCTCCACTGTGGACCATGGGATTTGACTTTCAGCCATCACAAATGCCAAAAATCAAAAGTTTGGATTTCCTGTTACTTTTTTTTTTAATTTTTAGTTTATTATTTTCCTCTTGTCACTTTTTAAAAACAAAGTATTGTTTTCTGTAAGACTTAATAGAAATTCTACAGTGTAACTAGAATACAAAGATGGGTCAAGTGGAAGGCAATACTGCTCAGCTATCTAGAGAGATCTGTGGGACCTCCCCCAAAGACCCCTTCTCCTGCCACCACTGTTATCATCATCATCATCATCATCATCATCATCATCATCATCATCTATATTTCTTCTCCATTAAGTGTCACCAGAGAAGACAGTTACGGAGATGGGGCTATTGTCTATGTTCAGGAATTAGACCAGTTGGAGTCTGAATTCTGACTTAACGCTCTCAACTCTGGGTTTTGCAACAATTAACTTAACCTCTTTAAGCCTCAGTTATCCTATCTTTAAACAGGAATGATAATTATACCAGAGGGTCAACTGTTTCATTTGGTATCTCAGATGTGTAACTGCAGCAGAACTCAAATGGTGCTGCCATTTGAGAGAATCCTGCTCTCCCTACATTGCCAATATAAGCATGTGAAACAGTTGTTTCTCTGATTACCATTGGTAAGGAAGAGATCTGTGGAAGTCAGTGGGTGGTTAGACTACAAGAGAAAAGTCTGGAATTATTTGAACTATTCATTGGTTGTTATAAGTGGTTGGAAGAGAAAACAAAACATGCCAGGAGTTGAGCTCATAGGGAACACAGATGACCTTTATCCCACTGTTCTTGGTCCTAGGGACCATAGTTATCAGCAATGAGAGATGCTCAAAGTCAAACACAGGTCTGATGTTCATGACATGGTCCATGCTGAAACAGATCACTTAGGGCTCTTTAGCAACTCATTCTAAAGACTTACCTAGACACAAGATTCATCCCCAGAATAAAATAGCTTCCATGAAAGATGCTTTTGAGGTAATATAGTCTATTCACTTAGGCATCCTGCCAACCAGACACATTCCAGTTCCCAAATCACGCTTGTAGAAGGGTGGAGCCCAGTTATCAAATAGCCGCAAATTATAACTTGTTCATAAGCAGACTGTGTTACCAGAAGAGTGAAGTTTGTCCTGTAAATTCCTTTTTGTCATTCGCAGCAAATCTCCTTCCCCGAGGCTTCTCCTGTCAAACCAGTCTCTGGAGAACTGCCCAACCATCAACATTGGCATTCATCCTGTAACCCCTTTGTTCTCCAAATGAACACCTCTTTGAAGACAATAAGACCTCAAATTCAAATATCATCATAAATCGTTAAAGAAGTAAAAGAAGTAAGTCCATGTGACTATAAACAGCTATTGAAAAGGTAAGAAGCAACAACACATATTATTTTCGAGCCAAAAAACAGTGACCAAATGGGAGGATTTTCATGAGGTGCTCGAATTTAAGTGAGCTGGTCCAGAAGATGCATGAGAGGATTAATATTACCCCAAAAGAGTTGAGATGAATAGTTCTTAACTCCTTTTTATTTTCACATAATGCTTATAATATTGTATCACTTTCCTGTTTCTGCCGTAGCAAATTACTGCAACTCTACAGCTGAAAACAACGCAAGTTTATTATCTTACAATTCTAGAGGTCAGAAGTGCTAAAACCGAAGTGTTGGCAGGACTGAATTCTTTCTGGAGGCTCTATGGGAGAATCCATTTCTTTGCCTTTTTACCAGCTTCTAGAGGTTGCCCATATCCTGGGTGCTTGGCCCCTTCCCTCATCTCCAAAGCTTATCAGTACAACCTCTGATTCTGTCATTAAATCTCCTGTCTCTGTGGTTCTCTGGCCTGCCTCTTCTGACGACTCTATGATTACATCAAATCCACCTGAATAATCCAAGATGCCCTGACCACAAGTTCCTTAACTTAATTATATTTACAAAGTCCTTTTTGTCATGTAAGGTGATGTATGCACAAGTTCCAAGGATTAGGATGTAGACCTTTCTGGAGGACCATTATCTTGCCCACCATACTAGTCATACCTATTGAGCACTTACAAGTCATATCTTCCTTCCATTTAAAAGTATTGAATATCTCTCGTAGTGTGAGCAATTTGTTAGGTTTTAGTAACACAAAAATGAATAAGACTTTATGCCTACCCATAACAATAAGAAAAATATCTAGTACTTATTAAGCTCTTGATATGTGCCAGACGCTCTGGGCATTTAATTCTTTTAATCTCCTGTTACGTCTATGATGTTGGCTCTACTCCTTCTCCCATTGTATAGCTCAGAAGCCTGAGTCACTAAGAAGTAATTTCCCAATTTAAACTGGTAGTAAGAGGTAAAACTAGGATCTCAACCTAGGCAACATATCCCCAGGGCTGTCATTTATCTACTTTGCTGCTAGCCAGCCTTCTTTATAGTTCAATATCTACTTCTTGTCAGTATAAATCATTCAGACTTCAGCTAATTTTAAGAACAGTTTCTGGCACATAGTACATACTCTGTAAATCATAACGATGGCAATGATGATGATGGTGACATTAGTTATGATAATGAAGTCGAAGAACAAATTGGCTACCTTTATTAGGGAAAGGTTCGACTAAAGAAAGCTTGAGCTCTAATGTTCACCTACTCATTAGCACTGCCGGGATATTACATCCAAATACAGAAGGATCAAATAAAGGGGAGTTCCAGAAGACAGTTACTGATGAAGAAGAAGGAGAGTAGCCCAATTCCAGGTTGCCATTTTTATCTGAAGTCTCCTATCTGCTCTTGGAATGAACAGTGTATTTGTTCTACGGCTTCCCTAATTATGAACCAATTAAGGAAATGATGGATAACTACTGCCTCTTTCCAATAGTGCAAGATAGGTGGGCCAGGACCCTATGCAAAGGGGTGTGACCAATACACAGCCTGGTATCTTCCATTAACAACATAATCTCAGCTCTCAACTCAGTAAACCCAGCCAATCTTTTAAACTGTCTTGTGATTAGATTTACTCTAAATTATGCCCTCTCTCAGATGTCCAAATTCAGGAAATTCTGCATCTCACAGTTCAGCTAAATATATTGAAGAGCATGAATTAACATCTCAGTTTATTAAGAGCAACAGAAGAAAATGTCCATAAATTTAAACTCAATCATAATAACTGGATTTCTATTTACCATCCTGGGAGGTATCGTTTTATAAACAGGGAAAGAAAGAAAATCATTTTAGTGGCTACCATAACAAAATGGACCTCCACAGGGATCAGCCCCAGTATTTTGCTTACCTAATTATTTTGTTCATTTTCTCAACCACCCTCACCCCCACCACTCTATCATTCCAAAGATTCTGGATCTTAAGCCAGAGTTTTATTTTAAGCATATGATTACATTGGCTTTCTTTTTGTTATATTCATTTTTATTCGTGAGTCTACTAAAATGAAGAATATTTAAGCCTTTGTACACAGGTATTGAATCAAGCCTAACTCTAACAACTTACAGAGCAGATGATGCTGAAAATCACCTTTTCTAATCATATTTCCAGGTCGAATGCATGCTGGAGAAGCACATGGGTAACCATGATAGTTGTACAAGGCTTATATCAGAAAACCTTAAAGCTTGTAACAACTAGTTTGAAAGATTTGGGGATACAGCTCTGAAAAAGCCTTTCAAGAAAATTTGGCATTCATTCACTCAACATTTATTTAGTGAGTGAATGTTATTAGTGACAGTATGCTATGGGAGTGGATACATCTATGGTGGAGTGAAGGTGAAAACAGAGAATGTCGGAGAAGCGACCTAATGTCACATAAAAGGTAGTTTTTAATATGTAATTTTAAAGAGGGGTGGATGAGCGAAGGAGAGGAAGGGAACAGAACTTCTAGGCCAATAAAATATCAGGAATGAAAGGGTGGGAAACAGCAGGGGTTGGCAAGGATCTTGAGAGTTGTGAATTTTGGAACTTCCTTCGGTAGGTAATGGGGTGCTACACTCAAGAAACTCATTAGACATGAGAGAGAAAACAAGATAAAAGGGTTCTGTCTTTGTTGATCTTTAGCTCCTTGCATTCTAGAGATGTAATGAGCAACCATACGAAAGTCAGTTGTTGTTGCTGCAACAAATTATCATAAACTTGGTAATCTTTAAAGAATACAAACATCTCACAGTTCTGAAGGTCAGAAGTCTGACAGTTTCAGTCTCACTGGGCCAGAACCAAGTGTCAACAGGGGCGGTGTTCCCATCTGCAGGCTGACGGGGAGAATACATCCCCTTGTCTTTCAAAGCATCTAGAAGCTGCCTGTTTCCCTCATTTTATGACTGCCTTCCTCTATCTATGAATCCAGCCTCACTTATTTGGTTGTCCTCTTCTGCCTCCCTCTTCTAAGGATCTATTTGATTATATTGGGTTCTCTCAGATGATCTCTTTATTTTAAGATCAGCTGATTAGCAACCTTAATTCCACCTGCAAACTTAATTCCCTTCTGCCATATTCCATAAGGTACCAACACATTCCATGGATTAAGACAGGGCATCTTGGGGGACAGATGGAGGTGGTGGCATTATTTTGCTTATCAGTCAGGAAAGGCACTGATGTGAAAGACTGATAGAGAAGCAGACTATGAGCATTCTGGGGTTATAATACTTTGTATATGTTTATTGGAATTCTATGAGAATTTGTGATTTAAAAAGCCTGGGCTTTTAATTGATCACCAACTCCAAGTGAGCCAATAGTTTGTTCAGGAAATACCTTAGGCTTTGGGAATGATGTTGGCCACATTCTGCCAGGTCACCCCCTGCCTGTGAGACACTGGGCTAAGCTCTTCAGAAGTCAATCTCATTAAAATTCACAAGGACCAACTTCTTTTTTTTTTTTCTTTAATGTAGGGGGACACTAAGGCTGAGTGTTCAGCTTGTCCCAAGCAGGAGGAGAAAATGTCTGATTCCAGACAACTTGAGCTTAATGTTATCTGTCTTCCTTGTCTGAAAGAAAATCAAGAATTAGAATGACCAGCCAGAGGAATTGTGCAAGAGCAGTATATTGTCAAACTCTTTAGGTTTTTACAAAAGTATCTTTCTGAAACAAACAAACAAACAAACAAACAAACCAAACAAAACCTAAACTACCAAAGTATAGAATTATTATTGAGAATACCTGCAACATTTGTTTTCCCCTCTTTACTGAGTCATTCCTATTAGCAAAAACATATGCTATAAGTTCTCATATCTTAACAAACATGTCTTGTGATTGCACGGCCCCGGTTCAGCTTACTCTACTCCACATTAAGAAAAAAAAAAAATTCTTTTAATGAATTATCTATACTTTCTTTGTATAGCTCTTCTTCTCTCATTGCTCCTTTTCAAATATCCCCATCCCAACTAGACCAGTGCCCCTACTATGGTCACTAAACTGCTCTTGTGAATGTCACCTATGACGAGGGTGACCAGACAGGTTACTACTCAAACTGCAGCACATTTGACAGTGAAAAGAGTGCCATTAACAATGATATCTGGATCATAGGCAAGTATCCAAGTGGCCAGTGGAAAACTCCATGTCTTAGATAAGGTTCAGTAGAAGCAGATACTGAGAGCTCCATGCAGAAAGTTCATGGAGGAGTACTCCAGGAGACACGAAACGTGTGAAAGTGAGGAAGACAAGATTAGGCAGACGGGAAAGCTGACTTACCATGTAAGTAAAAGTGAGGCTCAGCCCATCTTTGTAGGAAAGCTATGAATCTGGATTGAACCTTCATAGCGTTTCCAAAGTAAGGTGAAGGAACTAGACTTTGTACCCTCATATCAGAGAGAGGTTGGGGCCTAACATTAGGTGAGGAGGTTTCCCATACAGGGACAATTCCAGTGAGAGATGCAGCTACAAGCCACAAGCAGCTGATATTCCCAGTGGCTAGGAGATGCTCATGTCAGCCCTGAAGAGGGGATCTGGGTGGCACACCTTATTATCTACTACAGGAAGTTATAGATTCATCCTACCAATGTCGGCCATTTTGCTAAATCATGATCAAGTAAATGTCAGTTCTCATCTTATTGGACCTATCAGCCCCTTTGACATAGGTGGTCAGTCCCTCTTTCTTGAAATGCATTATATTCTTCTTTTCCAGATATCACCTCCACCTGGTTTTCCTATTCTCTCATGAGGCTCTTTCCAGTCTCTGGGTCTTATGCCTCTTAATTTCTTTGATTAGTGACCTCTGGTGTGTCACAGAACTGTCTTCTCACTAGACTAGCTCCCCAGGTCAGGGTCTGCAATGATTACTGGAAGGAAAAATCCTGACCATCGCCTGTTGTGGAAAATAAAGTTTTATTGGAATACAGTAACACTCACTCATTTTGGGTATGACTGCTTTTGTGCTATAACCACAAATGCATAGATGTAACAAAGATCAATGGCCCATGAAGCCAAAAATATTTCCTATCCTGTCTTTTACAGAGGAAAGTTGGCTGATTATTGCCCTAGAGGATCTGATCTCATCTCTAAGAAAAGAGTGTCTCCTTTAGGTCTTCGCAAATTTCACGTTTACAGTGAGTTTCCTTCTGCCCTCACCTCATGCACATACCTCATATATTCGCTGTATCTCTTCCACGTTTTAATTTTTCTTTCTTATCACTATCTGTATTAGTCAGGGTTCTCCAGAGAAACAGAACCAATAGGATGTGTATACATATATATAGAAAGAGTGTGTGGGCGAGAGAGACTTATTTTAAGGAATTGGCTCATGCAATTATGGAGGATGGCAAGTCTAAAATCTTCAGGGTGGGCTGGCAGGCTGAAGAACCAGGGAAGAGCTGATATTGCAGTTCAAGTCCAAAGGCCATCTGCTACAGAATTCTTTCCTGTTTGGGGAAGTCAGCTGATTGGATGAGATACAGCCACATTATAAAGGATGATCTACTTTATTCAAAGTTCACTGATTTAAATGTTACTTATATCCACAAATATCCTCACAGAAACATCCAGGTTAACGTTTGACCAAATATCTAGACACCGTGGCTCGGCGCAATGGACACATAAATTAACTATCACATTATCTAACATATTTGTATATTTATATATCATCTCTCACCTCTAACTTAACAATGAGTTCCATGCGGAAGGGATTTTTGTTTGTTTTGTTCACGGTCACACATCCCAAGTGCCTAGAGATGTTGCCCAGCACATCGTTGGTGTTCAACATATATTTGTTGATTAAACAAATGGCCTTCAATACCATATACATGACCCTTAGGTTTATATATTTAGCCTAGACCTTACCCTGAGCTCAAATAAGTATATCCAATGACCTCACATGCGTCTTCTCTTGGATTTATAAGAAACCCCAATATGCCATGCTCAAAACTGAAATCATGATCTTTTTCCTGACACCTCCCCATCTCACACACCCATCTCCGTCAATGAGTCCTTCTCTGAGCCCCCGATTTAAAATAGCAAGTCCTCTTTCTATCAGTGCTTTTTTTCCCTCAGTCATACTTATCATGATCTAATGTGCTTTCTATTATACTCATTTACTTATTTGTAGCCAGTCACCCCCACCGCATAAAAAAGTTAATTGGAGGCACAGATGTCTTTCTTGTTTTCTTCCCTGTCTTTTCTTTTTTATTTTTTTTTAATTTTTTAAAAACTGTTTTTGCAATTTACTGCTGTGTCCCCAGTCTCTAAAACAATGTTTGGTGCATTTTATAGAAGTATGTATGTCAAATCCTAATATATAAAATGAACAGAAAGTTGTTACTCTAGTTAAAGAGCCGGTGAGTGAATGGAAATAATGCCACACTACCACCCACCTGTTCCAAAAACATCTTGGTGGAACTAGGGACACTTTAGTATATCCTGATCCCCAGGTCTATTGAAAGCTCCACCATTCAATGTGTAAATCACATTACAATGCACCCATACTCCACATTAAACAAAAATTTTAGCTGTAAAATTAGACTTTGAAATTAATTGGCCATGAGTAACTGCGAAAAGTTGATTTTGACTTCTCATCAATCATAACCTTCTTTTTCCCCCCCTGGGAATGTTTAAGGAATGAGGAAATTCTAGCCTATAAACTGTTTTCAATTATAACGATACAATCAGAGATACTAAATTCATAATTTAATGTAGCTGATAAAAATGCCTTGTAAAGTAGGCATTTAATAAAATATTTGTTAATGTCAAACCAATTTTATAATTCTTGTATTTTTGAGCCAATATGTTTCATTTTCAGAATTTGTTGTTGTTGTTGTTGTTGTTGTTGGCCTATGGCTCTTAGGTATAAAACATTCTGCCCAGAACCATAATAGCAAAGGACATTTCAAAATAGACTTGAATAGGGAGACATTAGTGTTTCAGGAGTCTGGAAAAGTAAGTTGGAGTCAGCATGCAGAGGCCTTTTATTTTCTTGTTTTGTTTTGTTTTGTTTTGTTTTGTTTTGTTTTGTTTTGCAGAGACCATTTAATGCCAAGATTGCTCCCCCAGACCCCTCTTGGGCATTAACGGCACATGGAGGCAACGATTTGACCGACTCTACATGAGGTGGACTCCACAGGCGATCCTTGTGCCAGAGATCCCACTGGGCTGGCTGGAACTTCCTCGGAGGTGCACTGTGGTCAGTGGCTATTTCCAAACAACTCTTCTTCCTTCCCTCTCTTCTTTCTCAGGTGTCAGACCTACAATGTTCAAAAGGTTTTCTTGCCTCCTCCTGCTCTGTCTCACCTTTATCTTTCCAAGGCATCGCTTGAATACATTCCCTATATATCTGGGGCCCCGTATCTGCTTCCTATAGGACGCTGCTGTCAAAGGGGCATGACCTAAGGTCCTTCGCCTGGCTTGGAAATCATCATACAGCTGACCGATAATGCCAATCCAAGCTGGTTCCTCGATGTTTCCCAAGCAAACTTTTCAGGCAGGCAGTCTCCTGCTTTTGCTGGCAATGCTGCCTCTAATACACGCTTCATTTATTTAGGCCTTAGCTCCTATCTTACTCTTTGTATTCTGTGATTCCATGCATTCAAATCCTAGCACCGTATCTCAAAATTCAATTTAATCTCACAGACTTTGTGAATCCTGAGCATATTTATAAAATAGTCAGAATTCTACTGCATTTAGAGGAAAAACCTCATAGTCCATCTCTTAAATATTTCAAGTTTATTTAATTTTAACATTCTCAAGGTCAATTGATAAACCTTTTATATACTTTTCCTCTCTTATGAGCTAGTAGCTTTCTGGGTACATAGCAGATTTAATTTTTTTGTTGGTGGTGGTGATTCATACCTATGAACCAACAATTGAAATGCTTCAAAAATAACTGAAAGAGGCTAGTCTAATAACAGCTACTATCAGACCTAACAGTAGAAAGCTGGACCTCAAGGCTCATAAGGAAACAGTTGTGTTTCTAATTAAATTTCAGACTTGATTGGAGGTTGTGCTGGGATTCGGTTATAATGAGAAGTCTGGACACCAAGAGGAAGTGTAATATAAAAGTGGCTTTACCATACAGATCACATTATATATATATATATATATATATATATATATATATATATATATATCACTTATCTTACCTACAACCATGACCTAAGTAGTTTTATTAACTGCTCTATTAATGCAAACTATTCTGTGGAGGAAGGGAGAAACAAAAACAGCCCTTGGCTTATATTTTTTCAAAGTCACCATTTATTTAATGAGTTTGAAATAGGATCTTTCTCAGGAAGTAATCTTGACAAACATATGCTTATCTCCTCTTGACAGCAACAATAAATGGAGAGTCAAGAAGGCAAGGATTAGAAAGAAGAGACATTAGTGAGTGAGGTGTGTGTGTCTGCGCAAGCCTGGGTCTACCAGCTTGAGCCCATGAACTAGAAATGACTTGGCTGGGGAAAGTCAGATGTATCACTACTAAAGAAATTAGAGGCTTCTCTCTTTTGTGAGTCCTATTTGCCTTCTGAAGGGCATTTGACTCAAGAAGACAGCATTTATTGGACCCATGGGAAAAGAAAACAGACAGTGTTTGAAAACCTGGCACCCGACGTCACGAGAGCCATCTCTTCTCCCGGAGGCGGACAAGGCAAGGGTCGGGAAACATGTCTCCCTCAAGTAAAGAGAGATCATGACACTGGAAGAACACAAATAAATTTCAGGGCAACAGTTTAGGTGTTTCACTTCCTGATGGTTGGTCGTTCCTTCTCTTTTTAAGTTGGGAACAAAGTGCCAAGGAAAAGAAAAGAATTATGAAAGAGATTGTTCTGCCTATTCATGATATCATGCCGATTCATAAGAATTTAGTATAATGCCTTTAAGAGTCATTTTTTAAATGTTTTATTTTGTTTTTGAGAGAGAGAGTGAGCACGGGAGGGTGAGAGAGCGAAGGGGACAGAGGATCCAAAGTGGGCGCCTTGCTGACAGCAGAGAGCCCGATGCGGGGCTCAAACTCACAAACGATGAGATCATGACCCGAGCCGAAGTCACACACTGAACTGACTGAAACACCCAGGCGCCCGGAGAGTCATTTTTAAGGTCACCACCATCTTTTTTGTTTGGCAAAGCCAGTTCAGAGGCAATAAGGATAAATGGCATTCCCTACCAATCTTATTTATTTTTTAATGTGGTCGTTCTGCTTTATATTTTCAAAGCCTGCTAATGACAAGGCTCTGTTTCCCAAACAGAATATTTTACTTTAATGTGAATTTCTATCAAAAACCAATAGCAGAATTACTTTTTAAGATGATCTTATTTACCTACATATATATAAAATCTCATCATCCAAACACTTCTTTTAATGTTATCAAACAGAAAGGAAACTTTTTGAATCTTGACTATAATGTGTTGGAGGCTCAATTCATTGCAATAACACAATAGCAGTGATTCAGTTCTGTCTCTTCTTTGCCCACATAGCATTCACTAATTCAGGGATTAGATTCAGGTAGGAATAAGAGAGTTCAGGATATATCTTTAGGATCACTACAATGACTGAAGATGTTTACTTAGAAATTATTGTCAGGGAGCCTGGGTGGCTTAGTCGGTCCAGTGTCCAACTCTTGATCTCAGCTGAGGTCGTGATCTCACAGTTCATGAGATCAGGCCTCTTTGAGCTCTGCACTGACAGTGTGAATCTTGCTTGGGATTCTCTCTCTCTCCCTCTCTCTCTGCCCCTCCCCTGTGCATACACACTCTCTTCCCCTTTCTTTCTCTCAAAATAAATAAGCACTGAAGTAAAAGAAAAAGTCAAGTCCAGCAAGCAGGGGTCCACACCCCTCTATTTGCAGAAAGCAGAAATGAAAGCATTCTTATCATTCACAAAGGTTTTCCCTTAGTGACTGTTTTGCCAAAGCAGTTACATACATTAAGCAAATCTTGCCCCACCTTCTAGCAGAAACTGGTTAGGTCTCCTCTTTTGCTTTGTTAGAACTTAAGGTGATTATATTAGGTCTTCTGTTGACCTCATAAGTCATGGAGTTTTGATGTTTTATATATATCCTTCAATTTACAGTGTCAGCTTATATTTTTAAGTATTTAAATCCTAAATTTGAACCAGTATCGTCAACGCTAACTAGTTTGAACTAATACTCCAGAATAAATAAGCAGTTGGGTATCTGAAAATAGAACAAAAAAATCAGAAAAGAGTGTTGCTTAAAAATCACAACAGCATCTTATAAAATGTCCTGCTTAGGTATAAATGCAATGCAAGATCATGCAAGCTATATGTAATCTTCACGAAATGTATCCTAGGTGGTGATTGAGAAATAATTCCATTTTACTACAATAGTTGGTAAGCTATTTTCTTTTTACATGTTTGACTTTAAAATAAAATAAATACATCATGCTAAAATGATATCTCTCAGGGGTTCCTGGGTGGCTCAGTCAGTTGAGCGTCTGACTCATGATTTTAGCTCAGGTCATGATCTCGCAGTTTGTGGGATCGAGCTGGGATCAAGGCCTACATCAGGCTCCACTTTAAGCATGGAGCCTGCTTGAGATTCTCTCTCACTCTCTCCCCCTGCCTGCCTCTCCCTCTCTCTCTAGAATAAAAACTAAAGGAAATAAAATTAACTTAAAATACAAAGGATAAGATGATATCTCTGAGAAAATGAACTTTTTGAAACATTTAACTAGGTAAGTTTTACCGAGAAAATGATACGCCTATAAAAATAAGGATACAACAACAACAACAACAACAACAAAATTGAGGCCGGAATAAAAAAGAATGCAATGCAGTTTTCTAGAATATCCAGATCTTAGAGGTAGGGATAGTTAGATCCTAGTAGCCGGCTGCTAGAAAAGGAAACAAACAGCTGGTGTGTGGCATGTTACCTGAGGGTCCCAGCACCCTTCTGCTCTGGGCGAATAGCTCCCAAAGTCTCGGCCAGAAGCCGAGCCATGCTCCGGACTGACTCAAATAGCACTTTCAGAATTTTGATATATCTGCCAAAGTAAGCTGCCAATTAGCATTTATGAGAGTCACACAAGTATTTCTACCACTGTATCCCATTCCCCTAAAAGGTGTTAATTCATTCGGGCTACTGGGTAGGACAATTCAAATACTGTCTGGGAGAAGAGATTAATCTTTTAATCCTTTCTAAATGATTCACCAACCTAACTTTGGTAATTCTAATTTAACAGACATAACTGGCTTAATCTTCATTTCTATTAAAGGTACCCTGGGAACATACGCCTCAAACCTCACTGTACAGTCACCTCCTTATCCCTGGGCTGAGTGTGGGAGACAAAGTAAGACCCAGAGGTACGAGGATAGGGAGGACGGAGTGAGAAAAAGACATCTCCCAGTGGTTCTTAAATATTTAGTGTGACTCAGAATCACTCAAGGGTGCTTAAAAATGAAGAATCTGGTGTCTGACACCCAGTCATTCTGATTCGGAAGGTCAAGGGTAGCACTGGGTTTAGGGATCCGAATATCTAACAAGGACTCTTGGTAATTCTGGTGCCAGGGGTCTGGGAGCCATCCCAGGAAGAGTTCAGCTTTACGTAAATGAAGGCTGTGCTCCCTTGCCTCACCCTGGCTTCTGTTTAAGAATAACCTTTGAGTTAGAGAAGCTATAAAGTGATCATGAAGTTCTCGAAGACAGTAGGTAGTTGACTCACCTTCCATCCCATGGGTACTAATTGACATTTATCCTCAGCAGAGTAACTTCGTGGCACACATATTTAATGACAGCACAAGCCTGTGGTTATAAGCTTCATAAATGGAACTCTACACAGCAGCGGTGGCCTTTTATTTATATACTCATTTCAAAGGGAAGTCAGAGCAGTTAGCTGTGTGCAGTCTATTTACTAAACAGCGTTTAAACGATGGGCGTAGACAGAGATTCTCTCAGCTTAATGTCTATCAGATGATTAAAACAGTTTCCAGTTAAATTCCTGCTCACAACGTACCAAGCAAAACGGTAATACCCGTAAAATAATGAGGGTACGGCATGTGCTTAATTTATTCCAAACATTGCAAGATTTTCACATTAGCATTAATGGCTTGCTCATAGTGGAACCCTAGAGGCCACATAAAATAATAGGAGGCTCAAAAGTTGTAGCTAAAAAGGAAGTGTTAAAAAAAAGTGTGCATACTCTTTGTGGTGTGTTCCACCAGAAGATTGTGGTTCAATGTTCACATTGTTCTCTCCAGACAGTACTAATTTGTTTCCAATTAAAAGAAAATGGATTGCAAATGACTTCACAGAGCAGCTCGGTCAAAGAAATAAGGCCTGGTTTATAATGATGCCTCAGGAGCAGGGCTCCTGCTGTAGGGCACAAATCTAGGCCTCATTGAACAGAGTAGCTGTGTCTGAAAAGAAGAGTTTGAGTTGTTCTCATCCTGGAATTTATTGTGCTGTTTAAGCTAATTGGTATGCTTGGTTTAGGTAGTTTGCAGAAGCTTACAGCTCTTTGTGCAGAACAGAGATTAATAAACTTGCATTGCAGTTTATTTTGAGTAATTCTTAATGTTTACCCTCATTTTTAATAGTATAAAGCTTTTTAACCCCTTGTCAGGGGAAGGTAATTGTTTCCTTATGATCTTCAGCTCTTTGATATCTGGACAATGAGTTATGAAGCAAGCAAATGATGAAGTAAGGGAGACAGGGAGAAAGGAAGTGTTCTCATTGATAAAAGACACTGAAGACTTATGACCCCCTCTAACCCCTGACAAGTAAAAGTTGGAAAATGTTTCTCATTCCTATGTTTTGCATTGAAGTCTAGGAAGCAACAGACATATGGCTATTACCAAAAGGAAAAGGAAATGCTCTTGCAATTCACAAATTGAGACACGTATACGAAAGCTTAGCCCACATGCATTTTCTTCACCTCCCTTATACAGTTGGGAAGAATTGGGGCATTGGTAATTGTTAATTCGAAGCCCAGAATTCCTATGCTCATTCTCTAGGGAGAATATGGATCTCCAAGGTATGATTGTGTCTACGTGGACTTAATTAGCCCTATGCATTAGGAACTACTGGTCAAAGTAATGTCTTTGAAAGAAGAAGTGGCTTGTTTCTAATAAGAACAATCCGTTGAACTGGGTCAAATACTGGAATGCAATGAACTCAAATAGTTATTCCCTTGAGCTCTGACTTGCTATCAGTGAGGATTGTCCTCATAGCTAATGAAACAAATCCCAGCTCAAATTTATTTATTTATTTATTTAGAGAGAGAGAGAGAGGGAGATTGTTGAAACAAAAGGATTTATTGAAGGAGAGAGGGCATGCTACTTGGCTTATATAAGTTTCAATGAATAAGGATCTTCATCTTCTGAATCTTTAAAGATGGTTACACCTAATGTATACTCAATATCCACACGTACATTTCGATCTTTTTTTACAATCATTTTTCTAAAAGTTCTACTTGTTTAGAAAAAAAAAATATTTAAAGCTCGGAAACAAGGCAAAAGGTAAGTGGCCTATCTTTTCAATGTTATATACGAGGATGGACCTGCCCAAGACCCCTGTTTCCTATTGATTAGAATTTCTATTTCATGAGGCTACATATTTACATGCAGATTTTTGTCCAATAGAGAAGCAAAAAAAAAAAAAAAAAAAAAAATTGTTTGCTACAAAGTTAGTCCCAAAGTCACGGCTTATTGCCTTATTGGACAATAACCGATTTTGTACCTAATTGAGTAACCTTATCCTAATGTTTCTCTATTAGATGGATTATAAGTGTCTAGATCCAAAAAAAAAAACAAAAAAAACAACAACAAAAAAAACCTATTTAAACTGATCTTAATATCTTACCAGTTCCCTTCTTAACTAAAGGGTTGAGTAAAATCTTCCACAAGGGCACACGGTTTGTTTCACACTTGGGTGAGAGTCGTGATTTTACGGGATTGTCTGTGTTGGTTTCCAGGTAAAATTTATATATTTGGCACCACAGGTACACACAGCCAGGAGGAAGGCTGATAGAAGACTCTATTGGCAACACAAAGAAAGCAGATGTATAATGAATTTAAAATAAAATGAACAGGAGTAATAAAGTACTTGGACCACTCACTATATGCCTGGCAGCATTCTAAGGAAGTACTGTGAAAGGCTCATACCTTATAGGTCCACAGACTCAACTCAGGGAAACAAATATCGTCCCTGACTCTGGAAATATTTTGTCAGCAGCGTCACAATAAACGGTGATCAGCTTCAATAAGCACACTAGGTCTCAGGAATTAAGACTATCTATCCTGAGTTGGGAAGCAGGCCCCTTGTGGTGTTTGAACTACGATTTAGAGCTCAGCTGTCCATTCCTGTATCTCCTATATCCTCTATCTGCTGGTAACACAAGGAAAGGGAGTCTGCTGGTCCTCATGGGCCAAATACGATAGCAATTTAAAATGTCACCCTCTCACCTTCTACGTTTTCCCTGGCCTCAGTCAGTCCATAACGGAATCAATTTATTTAATAATTTTATGTGTGGAAGAGAGAAATATAGTCATTGCGGTTTTAAAATAGGGATGTCAGAGTGAAATAACTTCCCCGGGGCTGCCTCTTCCACAGCAAAAGCCAAATCAAGATTAGACCTGAGACCGTCTCAGTTTTAAACCTAATTTCTGTAGAGAAATTACCATGACAGTGCTTTAAGCCCAGAAGGCTGTGAGCAGTCTAGCTGAAGGTTGAGCATCGGTGGAGTTGTTATTTTCAAAACTTGTGTGAGAAACACAATTTTCTGAGGTAACAGACAGTCCTTGCAACAGGTAGCACTGGAGACAGATGAAGGGACAAAACTGGGAGGAGAAAGTCGAGGGCATATTCAAAACGTGTTGTAAAGAATAATGCAGGATTAGAATCGCTTTTGGGCCTTTTGGCTAAGATCAAGTGAAGAATAATGCTGGAGTAGAGACACTTAAAAATGTCCAATGTACAGCTGAGACTGAAATCAGAGACATTCGAAAAGATCCTTATTATGAGTATTATTATTTTTAAACTCCCAGTGTTAGGTTTTGCTCAGCGATTATCCCTGTATAACCTGTGGGAAGACTGGCAGAATAATCAGCCTTGGGATTCCTGGGTTAGAGAAAAAAACAAAAAACAAAAAACAAAGAAAAACAAAAACCCTTCAAGACATCTGATGGATCATCTGGTTTATTTTTTCTTCCCCTTTTTTGGTACTTCTTTACCCCTATGGTGCACAGTGAGGGGTCGAAAGGCAGCCAAAGGAGAGGAAACAAACAATCTGGGTCCCCTTTGAATTCTTAAGGAAGAGCTAATTTACAAATGTGAGCCTGAAGATAGTCATGTTTCCTTAGGTTGTTTTTTAAATTTCAGTATGAGCACATTGTAATATTTTGAATTTTTGTAAAAACATTTCCATCAGGGAAAGCCTCATTTGTCAGTTTGAGAAACAGCATTCACACTGAGGTCGGAATTGAATACAAGATTTTCATTAGAGAGAGAGAAATGGACAGCTTCTCTTCTCTGCTTCCTTGAACAGCAGACTGAGATCCAGAAAGGTTCACAGCTGAACGGATTCCATTGCCTTCTTAGTGGCTAAGGGAATACTAAAAATGAGATCTTTCTCTTTTCACCACATTGCAGTACCTGGATTTTTCATTGTGTGGTTGAAAATAAACCACAACTAACAGGTAGGTACTTCAGAATGGAAGCACAGACATTTAGGAAGGTTCCTTTTTCTTCATTACAGTGAAATATGTTATTACTCTTTGCGTTCTAATAGATAAATCTTCAGAACTTTATGTGAATATGGCTTGTGATAAAGATCAGTCTGAAATATTGTCAAAGGCAAGATAAACATGTTGCTTTTCACAGGTAATAATACAAATGTATGTTCTAGAGTCCCTGAACCTCCATATGTTTAATTCTACAGGTGATAAAGTGAACCAGTTTTCCTCCAGGTTCTTTTTTTTCCACAAAGAAAGTTTTAGGAAATGTTTGAGAATCTTTTATATTGCCAGGCAAAACTATTTTGGGCAAAAGAAATAGAGAGAACTCTTCTGTGGGTTCAATGAGTAAGGCTACTCAGCTTTGGAGAAATTGTACAAGAAATGAGCAAAGTCATTCTGATGGGAGGAAAATAAAAATAAAAACAAAAACAAAAACAAAAACAAAAAACAACAACCACTAGAATGTAAGAAAAGGCTCAAAGGAAAAAGGCTGGAAAATGAGAGAAATTTGTGCCATATTAGAGCAGCTAAAAATAAGAAAACAAGGAGGCATTGTGACCTGGGTTAAATGGTGACCTTCTCTCCCAAAGATAGGCCCACATTATAAATCCCTGGAACCTAGGAGGGTTACCTTATATAACAAAAGGTGGGATTAAGTTGAGGATTTTGAGAGAAAGAGCTTTATCCTAGATTATCTGGGTGGCCATAAATGGAATCAGATGCCTCCTTATAAGAAAGGCTTACCGAAGAGAAGACGAAGAAGAGGAAAAGGCACTGTGGCCACAAGCCAAAAAATGCCTGGAGCCACCAGAAGCCCAGAAAGGCAAGGAAAGTTTCTCCTCTTAGAGCCTCCCGAGAGACTGTGGTCCTGCCCATGCTTTGATGTCAGACTTCTGGCCTCCAGAACTGTGAAAGGATGAGTGAATTTCTGTATTTTTAAGCCATCCAGTTTGTATCGTTTGTTTTAACGGTCACAGGAAACGAATACAGACTGGAAGAAATTTGAGTCTGTATTCTGTTCCTCTTTGGTCTCAATGCTTTCTTAAAAAAAAAAAAAATGGGATACCTCAGTATTTTGGGTGTGACCAGGTGTAAAGGTATCTCCCTCTCCCTCCCTATAAGGCTGACTAAGTCTCTAGAAACTTTTATCAATGGATGAGTCAACTACTGAGACCTACATAACAACCTTGTTTACTGAGCTTTATCTGAAAACCTAGCATAAAGGCCCCAGCCCCAACATCTCCCTTTGTCTTTAGCTGGAGGTGGTATTTAAGGTGGTGGCTTGGGCCATTTGGGGGAGTCACTCAGTTTTTCTCCTTATCTTTCATGTATACAGGAGGTATACATGTTATTAAACTTGATTGTTTTTGTCCTGTTAATCTGTGTCTTACTACAGGTGGGTCTCAGCCAAGAACCTAGAATAGTAAAGGGGAAATTATTTTTTTCTCCCTTGCACCATGTTCTGGGGTATTTATGTCTTCTGGTAATAGCTACGATCTGGTATGATTATAGTTGGCACGTGTGTTGAACAAGTTGGTGAGAAGAATATAAATAACAGCTGAAGTAGCAACAATCATAAGATTTATTGAGTGCCTCTCTATCAGTCTCTTAGCAAGGAACACAATTTATGCCAAATGGTTCAAACTAAGAAACTTTAAGGCCCACACCACCACCAGAGGCACGGTCGGAGCTGGAGAAACAAAAAGGCAAATAAATGAGGAATGATGCTATGTCCCGAGACAACAAATTACAGACACTAATTGCCATCCAGAAGGTTGGAAGGACACAGAGAGTTAGGAGTGTTGAAAGAGCCCAGGACAACGGGAATCATGGAGGAAGGACTTCCTGTAAGGGGCTAATGTAAGAAGAAAAGCACACTACTGTGGATCTCCTCTACTCTATTTCTCTACAACACTACTTTCTTCCTGACCCCATATATGTGGGTTTTCCACACATCAAGGATTCTGTGACACCAGCGGGCCATTCTACAGTTTAACTAAATTCTGATGCAATTTACCTGGAGATAAAGTCAGATCCCACAGGCTAAGGGCTCAGCCTAAAGAGCCCTAGAGAGCCTAAAGACCGCCTCTTTCCTCCAGCCTCAGATGCCAATCTCTGTGTTGTTACATGTGCTCCTCACTAATTGCCTATACATCAGAGATCCCCACAATCCTCTCTGCAGGTTCTATTAATTTGCTAGAGTGACTCACAGTACAGAAAAACAGTCGATGTACCGGATTACCAGTTTATTATAAAGTAATAAAACTCAGGAACAGCCAGATGGAAGATAAACAGGGCAAGTGGGAAAATGTGGAGAAGCTTCCTCACTGTCTCTGGGTATGCTGCTACTCTCCAATTTCCACATGCTCACCAACCCGGAAGATCTCTGAACCCCATCGTTTTGAATTTTTATGGAGGCTTCATTACATAGGCACGAGTGATTGAATCATTGGCCATTGGAGATTCATTCAGTCTCCAGGGTCCTACCCCTCTCGGAGGAGGTAAGGGGGGTAGGAATGAATGTTCCAACTCGCCAATCATATGCTTGGTTCTCCAGGTAACTAGCCCCCATCCTTAGGAGACCTAAGGGCTTTCCAAAAGTCACCTGATTAAGGTAAAGTCAGGTATGGTTGAAAGAGGTTTGTTATTCATAACAAAGGATACCTTTATCTCTCTCATCCCTTAGAAAGTTCCAAGGGTTTTAGGAGTTCTGTCCCCAGAATAGGGGTGAAAACCAGATACATATTTCTTATTATAAATCACAATATCAAGCAATCAATCCATCAATAAATAAATCACAATATCACAAATATATATTCTTGGGGAAATGTAGCTAGCTATTGAAAGAAATGTAGCACCAAGGCAGGAATTAAGTTGGAAGGAAATGTTTCATCCTCTTTCTTCCTGGCCTCTGATCAGGCCCACCAAAGAGCCAGGTAGTGTAGTTCATAATGGTTGGGCTCCCAGGGCACAGAGCCAGGCACAGAGGGACAGAGAGGGAAGGCGTGAAAATGGAGAATGGCTAGGTCCTTACTTTGAACCAGATATGTAATAAACCCCTTGGAAAATTGTGCCCTAGACCTTATTATAACCCCAAAGATATGTATTCGTCATTGCATATTTAGTTGAGTGCTAAAACTTTGAGGAGATCATGTATCAAAGCGGCTTAATCTCCTGCACATTCCTCTTGGCTCCCTCTCCTCATCTGTACTGGCCTTTTGACTCTTCAGGTGGATGCTCCCATTCCTGGCCCCTGATCTTACTGTTTGCTCTTCTCAGCACGCCCTTCCCTTCCCTCAGAAGTCTGTATGGCTCACTCCTTCCCCTCAAGTTCTGTTCAAGTGTCCTCTTCTCAGCCCATCTTCCCCATCGCCCTTCACTCCAGTTGCCTTTTCTTTATGGCCCTTGACTCCACTCCACGTCTCAGGTTGCATTCGCTCGGGTGTCCCCTGTTATCCTCATCACTTCATAAGTGCCTCATGAGTGAGACTTGCACGACAGGGTATTTCAGCATCTGACACGGAGGTGCTCAGTAAGTGTCACCCGAATGAGTGATAATGGGGCACGCTTGGGGTCCGAGCCTGTGAACGCGTGTGATTCTGAAGCCCCTGGTCTGTCCATGGGAATGGAATCTAAATGGGCCGTGTGCCCCATTCGACAACGAGGGAAAAGCCCAGGATCCGCAAGCCTAGCGAAGCCCCATCTTTAAAGAGGTGAGTGGAATCCATCATCGAGATAACATAATAAGGAAGAACCAGAGCTTTTGGATGCAGATGAACCAGATCCAAAGAAATGGACTAGAATTTTGTTTCATCAGCTCCCCCCCCCACACACACACACATACGAGCACACACGTATCACCACTCCCCACGGGCTCTCCTTCCTTTTCCAGACGAAAAGCTGACATGTGCGTAACAGATGCCACACGTTCGTATCCGGACCGGGCAGAGAAGCCGATGATGTATCCACACTGTGTACCCAGATGGGGGCTTTGACACCATCCCGAGCCGTGTGTGCAGATCTTCCAGCAGCACCGAGGTGCCTGTGAGGCCTCTCCCCGAAGCACTTCTCACTTCTAGTTCCCCAGAAAGAGAAGCCGCCTGGGGATGTCAACCAAAGTGCTGCTATAAATAACAGTGTGGAGACAGAGGAGGTTCAGGCCGTCCCAGACTCATTCTCAACGGGTTGCTTGCCTTTGGAGGGTGCATGTCCCCCCTCTTCAGCCCTTTTTGGGGGTACTTGTCACATAAAATATCACACAGCACATCATAGAACTAAAAACATTTGCCAAGAGGCACTCCTAGCTTCAAGGGGAAGGGACCTGTTTTCCCTTACACTCTTTAAGGAAGCTAAGGATTATTAGCTGGCAGAAAGATAGATGTGGCCGCTCTGGAGGATGTGGACGTGGGTTATTCCATGTGCCAGCTGACCACAAGGCTAATTTGTGGAGGGAAGGAAGGGTTTTAGAGGCTAAGTGGCAAAGCCTTCAACTGTCTGCGATTACTTCTCAGTGCCCGGATGGCTTAATAATTACATTTAATAATTACTAAGGAATAAGCACCCTGATCATAGGAGTTAGGGAGGGAGGGAGGAAGGTTTTTGCCTTTCCCATCTCGATCTTCCTTAGGTGGGGCTCTGTTCCTTGTCTTCAATCACGTAGAGTCCTTGGCTGGACCACGATGACCGACCCTGGATGTTAGGCTCACAGAAGCTTGCCCTGCGGACACTGCTTTTGTCAGAAGGCATTCCTTCCTGTTGAATTTCTTCTTAAATGTCTTTTACTACTTTTTGCTTAAAACCCTCTCTATAGTAGACAGGTTGGCACCCACCTTGGGGTCCAGGGTGGTGCAGAATGGGACTCGCCTCGCTGCAATCACTGAGTACCCTGCGGTCCACACTACCTCCTCATTGGAAGCATTGGTGACCTTCTCAATAATCCTAAATTTGCGACTATAGCACTTTGGGCACCCGGAGAACAAACTCATGTCCAGCCTCATTCAGAATACAGCTTTTTGTTTTGTTTTGTTTTTTGGGTTTTTTTACACATAGCTGTGTGCAAGCCAGAGCCAACCTTTATTTTGTTTTTTGGGTTTTTTTTTTAATATTTATTTATTTTTGGGAAAGAGAGAATGTGAGCCAAGGAGGGGCGGGGGGGGGGGGGGAGGACAGAAGATTCAAAGCAGGCTCCGTGCTGACAGCAGAGAGCCTGATGTAGGGCTCGAACTCCTGAACTGTGAGATCATGACCTGAGCTGAAGTTGGAAGTTCAACTGACTGAGCCACCCAGATGCCCTGTGCCAGAGCCAATGTTAGTGTTGGTGGTGGCTGTCCATTCTCATACTTCCTCTCTGTGCAGTGGGTAGGGCTTTCTCTTGTCCCTGCTTGGGGCTCTGGTGTCACATGCTTGCCAGGATCCTTATTGTTCTTTGTGGCCTCCAGGACTCATTTGTTCTGTACTCTCTATAACATTTGCACTGGACACGATGCTACCAGGTCTCTGGGGATGATGCAGACTGGCAAAGGTTATGCCCATGCCCTTGTCTGCTGTCCCTGTTGGATCATCCAACTCCGAAGTTTCTTCTCCCAAAGGCAAGGCTCAACTTTTCTTCTGTCTCCTTTCCTTTTTGTGACTTCAACATTTACTTTTTTTTTTTTTTTTTTTTTTAATGCTGAAAACAAAAAGCTTTCTTTTGTAAGGGAGTTTTAAGAGTCAGCTTAAAGGCAGTGTCATTACGTGTCTTGTAGAGAAAACAAAAAAGCTCTATCAAGTAGTGAGAACAATTTTGTTTATTCTTTAGAAGCAAAGAAATTCTAGGGTTGTAACAAAATGATTAATCCGGGAAAACAGCATTGTTCAGATGGGGTGATTTCAAATGTGTATTGTGCATTTAGAGAACCTGACTTGGAACCACAGATAGCCACTTACTGGCTGTTTAACTTTGAGTTGTTTACCTCCCTAAGACTTGGCATCTTGTATAACAAACAGACTGCTAACAGTGGTTTTTAAGGCATAAAATTATCAGCAAGAAGACCATCAACATTTAGCAGGGTGCTTCACATGTGGTAAGTAGTCAGTGGGTGTTAGCAGTTATTATTAAGAATTTGGGGTTTGCATTATAATTGAAATATGAACTTCAAAATAAGAATTTATAGTCACATCATTGAAAGTTTGCAAACTGTGATATCAAGAAGGGGTTTCGTGTCTGTCTTTGAATATAGAAAGCACATTTAGTGTTCAAAAATTCTGAACCTCAATCTGAACATTATCATTGCATTATTTCCATCTAAAATGCAAGCATGCTGAGAAGAATCATATCAGTTTAAGACACAGGCTGTGGCACAAGCATTTCTAACATTTCCTGATGCCACTGTACCCGCATTAAGGCTGCAAATCATGTAACTGCATTTACACTGGGCAGATTCTGCTAAGGATAGAGCATAAATGAAAATAAAGTACAATTTTTCACTCCCTCTTCATTCTTAAATCCTACTAATGTCAGCGAGAATTATGTATTATAGAAAAGGAAGAAAAAATCGATTATTTTAGTCTACTGCTCTGTAAGTTTTTGTACCCTGCAGTATTAGAATTCTTTCCTTTTAATATCCTTCTCTAAGCACACAGTAGGTGTTCAATGCATGCCCATTAGATAAATGAGAACCTAATGCACCTAAATGAACGCTGGCCATATGTACCTTAGCTTATGACCATCACTGTCAGTTATGAAGGTGGGGATGAAAAAACCGTCTTTCACATCCCCTGCATTCTGTTTTGATTTCTGATTTCTGGCCCAATCTGTAGTATATTACACAAACACACACACACACACACACACACACACACACTTTTTAACGCAGCACACGCATAACCTTGGCACGTGGAAATGATCACAAACCCTAGTCTTGAAAAAAAGAATTCTAAATTGATATGACTAGGTCTGTCCTATATCCACTGTATTAACTTTAGCATGAATCATATGTGGCGAGGATATAATGCATGATATTGATTTTGATATTTTTTCCCTCTAGGCTGTGTCTTAGTTCCTGCCTTGATCTTAAAAGTAAGATAGATGTTAGGCATTATTATCTAGCAGAAGGAGCAAAAAATCAATTTTATCTCCTGGCACCTCATTCCCTTTCCCTGCAATGGCCAGGCAGTAATGTAGGAACAGCTGTAAGCTCATGTTTTCTTATTAAAGGGTGTGATGCTGATCTTTGCTGGGAATCCACTAGCCTAGGCTTTTTGCTATTGTATCCACTGCATATTTTCGGGTGATAAATATATAATGAATATGGGAACCAATTAACTTGCTTTATCATAGCAATAGTCATTTCGAAAGAGCATCTCTGTAAAGGTGAACTAATATTTCAAAAAAATTTTTATTTTGAAATAATTTTAGATTTACATAATGTTGCAAAGATAGTACAAAGAGCTCCCACATGCTCTTTACCCAGTGTTGTCCATTAATATGCTTTCTCCAGGATCTAATCCAATATACTACATTGTATTAAAATACTTTTTTTTTCTTTTTTTTTTTTTTGGAGAAATATATATATATTTGCTAATGGCAAGAATGTAAATGTAACTGAACACTACATCATAGAGGTCTTTTTTGATTCGTTACATTTTTTTTAAGGTTGCCAGAAAAGGAAAGATATTCGGTGAGCCTCTCAATAGTCTAATGAAATGATTTCCATCTTTACTGTCAAGACACACAACGGCACGTTGATCAGTGGAGGGATATATTCACAAGCAAAGTACTGTTAATTGCAAAGTGCTATATTTTATTGTATTAAAGTTTGTGACAAGTGTATGTATTCATAAACTGAACTGAATGAAAGGTTATTCTAATTGCAACACTACTCTCACTTGCATTGTGAACGTTTTTTAGAGGGACGAAAGGAGGTAGTGTTATAACTATGAGCTCCAAATTGCTCTTAAAGTTACTTCTTAGGTGCTTTATCCTCACTTTCTTCACCTCTGGAATGGGGCATATATCCCCCACACCATCTCTAGCTTAATAGAAACCAAGATCTTTGGAATAAGAATAATGGCTGCATCAGTGTCCAATATCTTGGAGAACTAATTCAAAAACTATTATCATCTGTTTCAATCATCTTGTTGCTCAAGGTTTGACTGTCACTCACTTAGATGTTCTCTAGAGCTTTGGGAATCTGGTAACACATAACATGCTCTATAGGAAATTTGCTATAAAATCCCACCTTCTCTTTACTTGTGTTTTGTGTTAAGGACCACTTTTGGTGCCATTGTCCTCCTTCAAATATACAAATGTGTTTATGTTTGCCATGGTACTGCCCCCAAATTTGTCCATTCATTCATCAACATTGTCTAAAGTGGTTCAGACACTATGCTAGACATTGGGGAAAAGAAAGTTAATAAAACATAGCTCTTTTTCTTATTTACCTTATAGCCTAGTGGAGCTGATAATATTAAATCGATAGGAGGTCTAAAACAGTTATATATAAAAGTTATGTTCTACACTCTAAGTGCCTAATTCTTCTGAGTGAAATAAAAGACGCCTTCACTACGGAGGCAATGTTTTGCAGTTGTTGTTGTTGCTGTTGCTGTTTTGAGAGATAGAGAGAGGAGCAGAAGAGAATCAGAGAAAGAGGGAGAGGGAGAGTCTTAAGCAGGCTGCAATCCCAGAAGGGAGCCAGACATTATGAGGGCTCGATGTCACATCCTTATGACCACCTGTGAACTCACGACCTGAGCCAAAATCAAGAGTTGGATGCTTACCCAACTGAGCCACCCAGACGCCCCAGTAGGTAAGGTTTTAAATGAGTTCCAGAGGATAAATAAGTAATGCCCAGAAGACTAATTAGTGGGAGAGAGTGACAAGGTGATTTTAAGCAGAACCATGTGCTGAAGTATGTGTTTTAATACAGAATGATCTTTTTAGAGAAATTCAAGTACTTTGGAAGGGCTGAAGTGTGGAACATTGTGTGAGAGAATAGCAATGAGATCAGAAATTACACCTGTTAAGACTGGGACATTAATGTCTCTCTGATCTAAGCAAGAGATGATGGGGCTTGAACCGAAAGTAGAGTCAAGGGTAAAAGAGAACATGAGATGGATTCCAGAAACAAATGGGAGGGGGAGCTGCTTGGGAATGAGAGCAGAGTCAGAGCTGAAGAAGACGCCCAGATTTCTGATGCAATGTACATTGCTTGTGGGTAACACAGAAACAGAGATGCAGGAGCAATTTAGTGCCTTGTACATGTATTGGGAGGACAGAGAAGGTAATTTGCTCCATCTGAATATGATATTGAAGTTTCTATTTGATATCCACTTTAAAGTAAGCAGTAGGAAGTCCGAGAGAGAGAGAGAGAGAGGTGAATAGGAGAAATTGATTTGAAACCTGGCAACATTAGGTGAGCATCGAAGCCATTGCTTGGACTCAAGGGAAGACAAGAAAAGGGCAAATGGAGGTAAGACTACATTTAATAAGTGGACAGAGAAATAAGACCTCAGGCACGAGAATGAGATGGAAAAGACTAGAGTGGTAGGTATAAAGGCCTGAAGGTGATATGAGTGTGTCAGATAAGATGAGAGAAAATCTTGAGATGAACAGGGTTACTAGGATCCGATGTGACCAACAGGTCAAGAGTGATGTCAAGCGGTTTGAGTACAACAGGAGCCAGTTTACGATAGGTGAAAGACTGAATGAAGAGGCAAGCAACCAGGTACAGAGAGGATAGATTACACCTTCCAGAAGCTTGGATGTGGAGAAAGCTAGAGCAAAACATGAAGCTAGAAATACACAAATCTTATAAACAAATTCTTTATTCTTTAACTTCATTTTTTCTTCCTCTTCCTCCTCCTCTTCCTCCCCTTCCTCCTTCTCCTCCTCTTTTCTTCTTCTCCTTTTGGTTTGTTTGCTTTTGTTTGCTAATAAAATAGGAAACGATTCTGTTTATAAGATAAGGGGGATCTTCCTGTGGAGAAGGAAAGGTTGGAGATACAGAAAAGAGAGAATCACTGATGGAGAGAATTCCCCAAAAGGTCTGAAGATGGTGTTAATCTAGATCAGAAGTGAAAAGATTCGGGGAGCAATGTGATCCCCATCCTCACATATTTGATAAGAGGAGGTAAAGAAAAGAAATACTGTGATGTTTGTGAGGGGTTCAGGGAAGGGAGAAGGTAGTTCTGAATGATGATTTCCATTTTCTCTATAATTTAGAAGGCGTGTTTAAATGTGGAGCACAACATGGGAAAGTGTTGGACCGGTGGTAGATGAGCTCAATGAACGCTCAGGATACATGCCGGAGAGAAAGGGAGAAGGAGATTCCCAAGAGACATTGGAGATCTAGCAAAAGTGGAGCCTGTATAAGGGTCAGAGTCTAGATTACATACATATTATATATATGTATATATTATATATATTTACATATGTTTTTATATCTATATTACAAATAATAAATGTATATAAATAAATGTTTATAACAATGTACATATATATATATATATTTTTTTTTTCTTTTTTCCCACCAGTCAGGACATAGCAGGAAGGAAGGCAGATGCAGGATTGGATCAAAATTAAGGAATTTCTAAGATGTGAACAGTGGAAAGTAGCAGCAAAATTCAGTGCGCTTTGTTATTAAGGGCATAAATACAGGGCTGGCCCATGGGAACCTGAAGAGATAGAAAAGGTAATAAATCCAGGAGAAGGTAAACGGGTTGTAATAAAAGGAAGAGGGTCAAGTGGGTGGACAATCGAGCCTGAATTAAATGATGGGATTGAGTCCGTGATTGAGAGATAACTGAGGCTAATTACTCTAATATGCTATGTGTTCTTGCGATTTACCTTGCAAAGTTGTCAACTTTTTAACAATAGTACAGGAATTTTACTGTACTGTACTCTCTCATGTGCTTTACCCTCTTATGAGAAAGAAGCAAGATTAAAAAAACCAAAAAAACCAAAAAAAAAACCACCTCTTCCTATTATTACTCTCCAGGAATAGTGTGGAGGAGTGAGGTCAATGGCAGAAACCTTCTGAGAATGAGCATGTGACTATTTATTGCCTCGTTGGATGAAAACCCAATTTCATCTTCTATCAAAGATCAAACTACTGCTATTTTATGGTAAACATAGAAACTGCCTTAGAGAAAATTGCTATTTTAACAGGTACAGTCTTATATTCAATAGTGATTTAAAAATTGGCTTCATAACTAATGTTGTGCTCACAGTACCCATTTAAATAATTTCCTTGGATGTACTCTCATACATTAACATCATTAAAGGGTATGCGTACATTATGTTTAATCACAAGGTATTCATAAAAACATCTCTGCCCAGATAAACTTTTACCACTTAATATACTTTCTCTTGTTTGCTTTTATTGCCGATCAAGTTATCATAGAGACAAATAATTTGAATTTTTCTACCTGAGAAAAAGAGCTACCGCGATGCTTTCTGAAGTTTGGTATCATTACTACTAGATGACAAAGAACAGCTCGTCACTCATTTAAGAAATACTTATCCAATATCTGCCAAGTACAGCAGGGCTTTGTACTAGATCATGTGCAAAGCGTCTATTTACAGTCCAAGGGAATTACTCTGCTATAACTAGCCCGTAAGTGATAGAAGTAACAACAGGAGTGATTCACTTATTCATGATAAGGTAACACACACTAGAATGCACGTGTGTTCTACAAGAGCAGGGACTTTGCCTGTTTCGCTCATCACTCTTTCCCCAGTGCTTCAGATATGAGACGGGTAAAGCCTGATGCAGCATGAACCCCTGAGAGGTATTTGCAGGAGCACAGAGTCTGAGCATGGATCCTGCAGATACAAGGGTTGGGTATCTTCAGATTCTACCTTCTACGGTGGGGATGCAGAGGATCACATCCATATAAACAAGTCACATACCTAAAGCAGGCTACTTCACCTGGGTCTCAGATCTCAGAGGTTCTTGAATTTAGATGGGAGACTTACTTCTTTATTTCCTCTGACTTCTGATTGAAAGTTGGCATTTCCTTCCATTAGGAATGTAAGAAACAAACCAAAAACGTGTGAGTTTGTCATCAATAGAAAATTATAGTTAAGAAAAGGACAGCATTACAGTTATTACAGGTTCTCAAAATATCATAGTGCTCATTACCAATTTGCAAATGATGGTATTTATTAGACTCACTACTAGATATTGTATTCTTAATGACAAAAATAAAGAACTCATATTACCACAGCAACAATCTAGTTCAAAAATACATAATTGGATTACTCTATAATTGGTTTCCTTTGTAATTCTGTACAATTTATTTTATGCTCTTAAAAGCATTACTCCAAGGAGTGATATTGAGATACAGAGTTTGCCAAGATGGCTGCAATTCCTCCCATCCTTGTTGGCACATTCCTTTACGCTGTGGCTTTATCTCTTGCCCATCAAGAGGCAGATTTTTTATTCCCTTTGAGTCCGTCTGGACTAGTGACTTGCTTTGACCAAGAGAAAGTTGCAGGTGTTCTGTGCTTTCTGAGTCTTGTCTTGAGAAACTTGGCAGCATCTGTTTTCATTCCCTTGCCACCTGCTTCCCTCCATGTGTAGACACCATGGCTAATCCTCTCTAGGATGGGAAACCATGTGGGCATCTTGGTCAGCACCAACACCAGACATATAAGTAAGGACATTTCTTACCATCTCGTGTCAGTTGAACTTCTTGGCAACTACCTTTGATAAGGGACCCCGGGAGAGGCCAGAAGGAAGTCTCCTGGCCTAGTGCAGCCCAGGTTGCCAACCCACATCACCTTGAGCAAATGAATGAGTATTTTGGGGGCTGCTACATGTTGGGATGATTTGTTCCACTGCACTACTCAGCTGAAACAGGGTGGGCTCCATCTGACTGCAGAATGTGTCCATGGCCTCCCAAATTAAGAACCCACACCTTAAACAAATGCGATGTACCCAGTCCTCTGCCTCTATGCTCAATGTGTCAGAACATAGATTGCTTGTCAGTTGGGTACCTCTGGTTCAGATATGTTTCCTTAAAAATATTTCCTTGGTTTTTTGTTTAGGAATTCGCACACACACACACACACACACACACACACACAAAGCTATTAAAGTGATTACATTTCGTTGGGTATTAAGGTCTTGAGGTGATAGATTTTTTTTAACTTTTTCAATGGTTTGAAATTTTTATCGGTAATTTAAGAGTCTACCTCTTTTGAAAATAGTTCTTTAATTTATGGCATAAGGACTTTATTTTCCATATTCTATTAACTTTAGGTCTATAATAAAAATTATTTCACAGAGCTGTAAGTTCTTAACATGGAAATGAAATTTAAAAAATGTATATTAAACAATATCTCCATGTCTGGTAAGAGACACTGAGAAGGATCATCTAGAGTTAGGGATCGTGGGGGACAAGGCAAGGATATATATATATATATATATATATATATATATATATATATGCAATTTATTCAAAGTTGCTGAGAAATTAAATTAAATGGAAACTGAAAGGTACTCACTGAATCAAAGGAACTGAAGGTCATTGGCAATCTTAAGAAGAGCTTCCGTGGAGTGTTGTAATGGAACACAGAGTGCAGTTCACTGAGGTACAAAGGGGGTATAAGAGCATGGGCATGGCAAGTGCACTCAGCTATTTCCAGAAATTTGGCTATAGATAACAATTATAAGTAGTATTTAAAACATTTGCCAGATCTCAGATGGTCTGCATTGGTGCCTTATGTGCACTGACTTCTTCAACCCCTGTAAGATCCCTATGAAGCAGGAATTATGTGTATATTCTTTCAAGAAGAGAAAACTGAGGCTCAGAGAAGTTCAGTTTCTACTCCTGGTCACCCATATGGTAAATGGCAAAATCAGGGTTTGGTCCCATGTCAATCTGGTTTCAGAATCTGTGTTTAAAGCACGTCCTTGTCTCTGCTGCTTGTGAAGGTGGGGGTAGAGAATACGGTAGAGAAGAAGACTGAAGGTTGAGGAATAGGGTTCGTTTTTTCACTTCCTAAAGAAGCAAGAGATTTGCACTTCTCTTGCTCCTGATAAGAAGCTATCCAGCACACATGGGGCACCTGGGCGGCTCAGTCGGTTACGTGTCCCACTCTGGATTTCAGCTCAGGTCATGATCTCACCGTTCGATCTCACCGAATCGAGCCCTGCTTTGGGCTCTGTGCTCATAGTGTGACGCCTGCTTGGGATCCTCTCTCTCCCTCTCTCTCTGCCCCCCTCCCCCAAAATAAATAAACTTAAAAAAAGTTATCAGCCACACAGAGGAAGGAATCATGAGTTTGCTGTGGGGATAATCATTAGGTAGGGTGAGTCTCCTGAGAGGTGGAAGAGATGTGAGCAAAGCGCCCACAGGATGGGGCTGAGCTTGTAGACTAAGAGAGAAATCTCCACTGGACGGCAGATGAAGGTACAATGAGAGCGGATGTAGGCAGGTTTGGACTTCTTAGTACAGAAGGCAAAGTAGTTGCCTTTTTAAAAAATTTCTTGCAAAGAAAGTTATAAAGTCATCTGCTAAATGTGGGGAGGTAGATGAGGTGTTTCAAGAGTGCAGAAAAAGTTTAAAGTTGTTATTGAAAGAGGAACGGCCAGCTGATGGGAAGCATGGTAGGATTCTAAGCAGTTTGGAGCCCAGTTGGAGGTTGGACCCTGATTTTATAGAAGTATCAAAGTGCTTCCTTGTGAGGTTTCCTCTGCTTCCACTCCACAGTGTGGCATTGACTTCAAGAGGTCAAAGTTTAATTCATCCAGGATGGATGTTTTCCCAAGCATGTACAATGAAGGGTCAAAGAGGCCAGAGGATTTAAGAAATTGGTAAGAGAAGGATTGGAATGACGTTGGATATGGAGAAGCGACTGGAGGGACTGAAGGACAGAATGTGGAGCAGTTTGCAGACCAAAGAACATGACCAGCAGAAATGAAGCATGGTCCAGAAGGTTGGGATTATAGAGTTGGAGCCATTTCAAGGTGTGGTGAGTTTCAGCGGGCAACATAGAAGGACAGGCCACTGGAGAGGAGAGTGTCTGAGGGGCAAGGTGTTGATGTGTTTCTCATGTTGATTCAAAAGCCAGAGTTGAGTCTACAGCCATACCACCCTGAACCACCCGATCTCATCCGAAAGCCAGAGTTGAAGACAGTCAGCCAGACAACAAAGATTGCAATGCGTGAGGCATAATTTACAAGAGCCAGAAGATGACAACAGTGAGGAAGGATAGAGGGGGCATGGAGCGAGGGGTGAGAATTCCTCTATCAGAAGAGTAAATGCCTAGAATAGAAAAAGATGACACTGACTTTCCATCCAACATACCTAAGTTTCCACTGGATAAAATACAGGAGAAGCCATGTGGATTTAAGGAGAGTCAGTTTTAGTTGAAGTGTGGAGGTAGCAGATAGTGAGAAGTTTTCTGGTGGGTGTTCCTAAGTCCTTGATAAAAGGATTTCCAAGAAAAAGGAAGTGTGGGAGGGTGAATCAAAGCAAGAAAGCTCAGTGCATCACAGGACTAGAAGTCAGGTGAGTACAGATATCTGGATGGGCTTACACCATTTTTTTTAACGTTTATTTATTTTTTGAGAGAGAGAGAGAGAGAGACAGAATCCGAAGCAGGCTCCATGCTCTGAGCTGCCAGCACAGAGCCTGACATGGGGATTGAACTCATGAACCTCAAGATCATGACCTGAGCCGAAGTCAGATGCTTAGCG
Source organism: Acinonyx jubatus (assembly GCF_027475565.1). Lineage (NCBI taxonomy): Eukaryota > Metazoa > Chordata > Mammalia > Carnivora > Felidae > Acinonyx > Acinonyx jubatus. Next base: position 126,754,815 of record NC_069386.1, on the reverse strand, counting down.
GACTGAGTCACCCAGGCGATAGATTGGCAAGGATTGTGAGGAAGAGTTTAGTCCAGTCTTCTCTAGAAACTGTAGTTTCTCTCATAGAATTAAGCTCTGATATGAAAGAGAAGGAACCCTGATGGCTGTATTGTTGGACTAGGCATTTCATTTCAAGCTGAGATACAGTGTGCATGGTGGCCGTGATGTCGGTGGACAGCAAGAAGCAGGTAAGCTCAGGTCACCACACCTTCCATGTGCGGCAAGACTTCCAGGCCAGCAACTGAATGATCCTTATGTCAGGGCTTTGCCTAGCGATGGTTGGTGTCCCGTTGGTACTCCAAGGAGCCTGGGGGGCCCATGGCTGTGTAACACTGTATTACCACAAACACCCTTCCTGCCCTCCACTTATGTACATCGATAATTAATTTAATCAGCATACATTTCCAGAAGTGAAATTTCAACGTCAAAGGAAAGGAATAATTTTGGGGGTTTTGGTGTCTATTACAAACGCCCAAGCATGAGGTTTCTACTACTTTCCATCCCCACTTGCATTAAAAGAGAGCACTCTCTCCACTCTCTCTTCTTTACGCAAACTTTCAAAAGCTTAAAATCACTGCAGTGTAAACGGTAAACCTTGGCATCCAGCTATTAATTTACTTTGCCTTTTTAGATTACTGACACTCTGAAAAAGGACCATTTGTATTGCTTTTGTCTGTGCCAATGGTTCCTTTGCATTCTTTGCCCATCCTCCTAGCGAGGCTTCCGTCTTTCTTCTTCCTAAGACCTCTTTACATAAATATTAACACTCTGCCTTCTATATTGCAAATGCATACCCAATATGCTGTTTACCTATTTTTCTTTTATAGTGTTGACTAACAGCTAGTTTACATCTTTACTATCAAAAAAGAAAACCCATTATGTATTTGCTCCCTCAACTTCATTCTCGGGCTTTGTTCGGTCTGTGGGAGCGTGGACCGTTGCTTTAGAATTTAATTCAGCAGAGGTGACGTGGATGCTTCCCCTGGTTGTCTGTACAGAAGAGCGTCTAACAGGGAGTAGGCAGCTGCTTTCTCAGCAACCCGCTGCTAGCACATCCTTGGATTTGAGGTGCCGAGGCCAGAATCGGGTTTGAGATCATCGTCGTCCGCTTTGAATGTAATAGGCATTTGGCAAAATGTGAAGAGCTGTTGACCTTGATAAAGCCTTTTCAGTAGAGCAGTCACAGAAGCCTATTTGAGTGGGAGGCAGTGAAAAGCAGCCGGCTCAGGTCACCTGACCTTCCACGTAGGATAGGACTTCCATGCCAGCATGTGAAGACATAGGAAGAAAATATAGCTCTCGAGGAGCTTTCCTGTGACGAGGAGCTAAGAAATAGCTAGTAGCTGGAGAAGGATGTGTGAACAGGGAGAGTCTGGTTTTGGCCCATCCAGACTCCCACACCTCCACCGTCATATCCCCAGTTATTTTTAAAAACCCGGGTTAATAAGATCCGTCTACATTAAAGGATAGCACAAGTTGGGTTTTTCTGTTTGTTTGTTTGTTTGTTTGTTTTTTAAGTTTGCTGTATTTATTTTTGAGAGAGAGAGAGTGTGAACAGGGGAGGGGCAGAGAGAGAGAGAGGGAGAGAGAGAATCCCAAGCAGGCTCCAACCGTCAGTGTGCAGCCTGATGCGGGGCTTGAATTCACGAACTATGAGATCATGACCTGAGCTGAAGTCAGACGCTTCAGCTGAGCCACCCAGGTGCCCCAACTATAGCACAAGTTTTGTTCCACCATCAACTATTGGTTAATTTAATGATTTTCAGAAATCTTAAATATCTTAATATCTTAAAATCAATCATTTTCAAGTTCTTTTATAATCTACTTTTCTCAATGTGTCCCCAAAGATTAGTTGACAACAACATTAATGATTTAGCACAAGATTTTTTTGTTTTGCTCTGTTTTTATTTAAAAAAAAATTTTTAAATTTTTATTTAGCTTTGAAGGAGAGAGACAGAGTGTGAGTGGGGGAGGGGCAGAGAGCGAGGGAGACACAGAATCCCAAGCAGGCTCCAGGCTCTCAGCTGTCAGCACAGAGCCCGAAGTGAGGCTGGAACTCACAAACTGTGAGATCATGACCTGAGCCAAAGTCAGATGCTTAACCGACTGAGCCACCCAGGCACCCCTGCTTTGTTTTGTTTTTAATTTTTGCTATAAACCACTGTCTTAAACATTCTAATGAAATGTAGAAGGTGTGATACTCATTCTAAATATCATCCAGGAGTGCTTCAGTGGTTCAGTTTGATCCCTGGCTTCAGGAACTTATACTATAAGAGGGAAAATGTATCAACTACTGATGCTAAGACAGCATGGCTAACGATATCTCCTCATTTTTCCGGCAACAATATTCAGTGGACTATAAATGCTTGTTAAAATAATGCAACTGCATCTTCTAAAATGATGCATTTAGACCTCTTCACCCCTTTGCAACTGCATTTCCCTGACTTGATCTTACACTAGCCAGGTCACTTTGCCTTATTATTGGCTCAGGATTTGTAAATCTCTTCCAGATGACCAGCTTGCTACAGTAAAAGCCACTTCAGCAAATCTGCTGTGTTTTGTACTAGATATTGCAGAGAGGTAACATCCTGAGTGTACATTCTGACCGAAGTATCAGATGAATCAGGAAAAAAAAACAAAAGATTGAAAGAGAGAGACAGAGAAAGAAAAAGAAATAGATATTGAGATTATTACCATGGTAAAGGAATATTCACTTTGTGGGAAGACTATAGGTGAGAGAGATTCAAGAATTATGTTGATATTGAACCATAAGCTCTTTGTGTGCTTTGTGTTCATGTGTTGTACTTTGGGAAAGCCTGGAACCATTCTGATCTTCTATCTAGACAGATTCCACAAAGCTCCATACAAGTGGCAACTGATATAAATCACCTTACCTCATGGGGCACCTCCGTGGCTCAGTCGGTTAAGTGACCGACTTCGGCTCAGGTCATGATCTCACAGCTCATGGGTTCGAGCCCCGCATCAGGCTCTGTACTGATAGCTCAGAACCTGGAGCCCGCTTCAGATTCTGTGTCCTCCTCTCTCTCTGCCCCTCCCGCCTCATGTTCTGTCTCTCAGAAATAAATAAACGTTAAAAAAAATAACAAATAACCTCAGCTCTGGCCATATCAAAAGTCCTACACTCAATCCATTCCTACTTCTTAGGGTCTCGTCCTCATTTGTGACCTCTTGGCTTACTTTTTCTTTTCCTGGCTTTACACAAGCCCCTTAAAACTAAGGAAGATTTTGACTTAGCAGTTTGATCCTTGCTATGCTCTAAAATGTAAACCAATTTGGTCCTCTCTTCCTCTTTGCTTGTGACTATTCCAAGTCCTTTCTACAAAGATCACCTCTAACCCCCAAGCAAAAGTCTGGCTTTAACCCATTTGACTGATTCTCCTAATGTACTCTTACGCCCAAACTAAAAAGAAGATTCAGCAGTTAGTTATTCGAACTTATCTTGATAGTATTTAAAAATAAGGAGACACAATCAGAAAAGATTTGATGAGTAGATGCAAATAAAAGGCATGTTTCAAAACTGCGTATAATGCTCAGGAAGCGGTGTATGTGTGTGAGGACGGTGGAGATGGAAAAATGTGGGAAGCATAGAAAGGAGATGGGCTGCCAAGGATCTGGGAATCAGTCTTCTCAGAGAGGCTGGAATTCAGACAGGGTCAGAAACTCAGCTCATCCATTGCCTGAGCTGAGAGATTAAACTTTTGCAACAAGTGTTTGAATTCTCTTTAACTACCAACCTAACGAGTTCTCTTGCCTCATCCTTACCAGACCACAAGGAGGGAATTGAGCCATTGGTAAGTTCAAATACTCCACGTTCTTTTGGTGTGAAGGATATCGCAGAAACGTGACATTGATAAAGCAACATGCAAAATAAAGTTGAGGTTCAGCAACACTGCTTCAGAGTGGCACTGACAGAATATAATGAAAGCGGAAAGAACTTTTCATCCTCAAACAGGAAAAGATTGCTTTCAGTGAAAGAAGGAGTAACGTTTGTGAACGAAGTCTCGCTCGCGTTGGAGGTCTCCAAATCTAAAATAAGGTATATTTTTCCTTAGAAAACTGTATGCAACTGCTGTTTAGTAACCCTAGGTCTGGGCTAATAAGAATTCATTCCCAGAGTATATTATACAAAATGAGGCAGATTGATTTCTTTTCCAGGATGTGCACACACACACATATTATTGTTTGTGGGCTAAGCCCGCCTCTACTCAGGCTTAATGAATCAGCAAGGAGAGAATCTGAGTTCCTAAAGTTGTGTGATAAATCCAGCATACACCTTGTATTGATGAAAAACAAATGTTTCTCCCTCCATGTTAGTGCCACGCGGTGTTCTTCAATTCTTAAAGGAACTGTGAATTTTGGAAGAACGTCTGTGAACTCTTACCGTGGTAAATACATGAGAAATGAATTTTCCAAATAAATAAGGCAAATCCTTTTGGAGCAGAAACAAACTAATTAACAGCTAACTAATTAGCTAATTAACATTTACCAAGCCACGTAGTAGGCCTGTTTATAATTATTATCTTATTTACAAGCTACCACAATCACCTCCAGTTGGATATTATCACATGGATGTTACAGTTAAGGAAATCTGGCTCCAAAATATTAAGCAAGCTACTATTATGCAGCTATTAAACCCTATGTATTCACGAGAAATATTAATTATTTTAATGGTATCATTCAACATTGCATTATACACTTTAATTTCATTAAAAGAGAAGATAAATATGATTTAACTTGTTTTTGATGACTCAACCCATCAGTTCAAGGAGCAGTTTTTATGGTGCTCATAAAGCACTGATGCAGAGGCAAGGGGTGTATTAGAGGTAAATGCCTGGTTTTGTTCTGAAGTGTTACAACTTGATCTCAATGGATTTTCCCTTTCTTCCTCTTCTATCAGAAGACTGGCTGCCACTTTGCTTTGCCTTAGAAACATCGGCCACTAACAATGCCATCTATCTTCCCTGAAAATTTTCTTTCTAATTTCCCATACACTAGGACAGTAGAAAAATAAGTGCATTGAATTGTGTATCAGAAGCAAGGATCAAAAAAGATCCTGAGTAAGCAAGAGGACAGAAGTCTCCGTGGCCACAATGCATGAATACCCTCAGAGATCCCTTTCTTTGCTTCTTAGTTAAATTTTGCCAAATGTGGCCCCTGGATAAATTAGGTTTTATAAACCAACTCAAATTATACCTCTTTCACTTGGCCTTCCAATCTCATTCTCTCTCTCCCCGCCCTTTCCTTCACTTCCCTTCTCCTTCTATATTTTCCCCCTTTATCCTTTATATTTTGCACATACATCTCAGTAAGCACCACATCTTACTTTGTCTTTGAGCCCCCGTATGGTAGATTGTGTTGTTCATCTTGTATTTGCCATGTAACTACAACTCAATAAATGTGAATCCTTTTAAATCTTCAGTGTCCTTTCATCTCTGAACGTTAGTGAGGACATCATTGACGTCAAAGAAGGCAACTGTATCTCCCTCAACAAAATGGTAATGCCTACTATCTATTGGGTTTCTCCACCAACCACCAAACTACATACATCTCATTTAATCTGCACAGTAAAATGGCAAGGTGGGTGCTGCTATTACCATTTTAGAGGTGAGGAGGGTAGGTTCAAAGAGGTTAAATAAGTTGCAAGATATTTTTATAGCTTGTAGGGGCTGGGATGGGATTCAAAGGCAGGGCTGTCGGTTGTTTTCTTGTACCAGACTATACACATACACATACACACACCCATGCACATAAACATGCACGCACATGCACATTTAGTATATGAGCGTGCATACATATGAGGAAACATTATATATGTAATAATGTGTATTATGCATTTATAATATGTCTATGTCTCTGTATGGAAATAGATTTATATGTATTTATGATTTTAAGTAGAAAGAAAGGAGAAGAGAAAAAGAAAAGAAAAAAGAAAGAAAACAGACGAAAAGAGAAGAAAAGAAAACAAAATTAGTATAGCCCTACACATTGTCTTGAAGACAGTCTAGAGACATAACCTCTGGTACAGTAGATTCAGTTTCCAGGATGGCAGAGGATAGACTGCTGGGCATGTATGTGTCTTGAAAGGCTAATGAATCTTTGAAGCATACCCTCTCTGAAAAGAGCAAGTCAGCTCAGGTTGAAAAGGTGTTCCACATATCATCCTTGAAAAACAAATGATTGAAGAAGAGGTGAGAAGAAATAAGGAAGAGAATGGCATTTCAAATTGGACTTTGACTTTATTAATGGAGATGCTCTTTTACGGGACCATCTTTTTCCTCTCCTCCTCCCCTGCTGGGACCTCCCCCTCCTACTCCTCCATCTCCCCTCCCACTGCTTTTTCTCCTTCTTCATTCCTGATAATTTTCTCTGTCTTCTCATCCAGTGACCCCTGTGGAGGTATAGAGGAGATAATGTATAGAAAAACCTCAGGTTTGCTATCATCGTGCAGAAAAATGTGTTGTCCCAACCCAATCCCAAAAGTTAAATGAAATGTAGGGACAACAAAATCTTCTGAGATTTCTCTGAGTCTATATGTGCAGGTAACAAATTAGACGCAAATTCAGTGTCTGCAGGAGAGAAAGTATACCTACTGCATATCAACCAAGTCCACATCTTCTCTCCACTCCCATTTCTCCTGGCTTTATAGAGACCCTCTTTGCCATCCTTCATCAGAATTAATGTACCGGTGTCTCACCTTGTTCCTCCTTCTGTCTTTATGCCTCCTTCAAACCATTCTCAAACTTAATGGTTTCCACATCTTTTTTGAGCACTCAATTCATCAATTAAAAAATGCATGTATAGGGTCACCCGGGTAGCCTTGAGCATCCAACTCTTGATTTCAGCTCAGGTCATGATCCCAGAGTCATGGAACTGAGCCCCACATTGGGCTCTGCATTGAGCATAGGGTTTCTTAAGATTCTGTCTCTCCCTCTGCCCCTCTATAACCCCCTTTCTATAAAATAAAAAGTAAATGCATGTACACTCACAAATGTATGTCAATTTAAAATTGAATATGTACTACTGAATTTATTATAGAATGTTTGAAAAATAGACAATTTAAAAAGAACAATATACCTAAATATAGATAGAAGTTCTAAACTTTTCTTCCCATACGCCAAGCACATGCCCCACTTGGAGACTCCCTTATCTACATTCTTCTAAATGGTTTTTCTGGTGTGTTGAAAGTCCTTTCCTGGCAACTTAAATCCTTTGAATAACATCTCAATCCTTAATATGTTTAATGTGTTTTTTCATGACATGGCCTCATCCATCAAGTGTCATCTTGGGTTATTCTCTCCTATACTTATGTCTTACTAATACAAAATTATTTATGATGTTTTAAAAACAAATCATGAAATTACATGTATCTATATACTTAAAACCATTTTCCTGTGCATTGAATATGTTTCCCTCCAGTTATTTATTTAAAAAAATAATAAATTGGGGTGCCTGGGTGGAGCAGTCAGTTGAGCGTCCGACTTCGGCTCAGGTCATGATCTCATAGTCTGTGAGTTTGAGCTCCGTGTCGGGCGGGCTCTGTGCTGACAGCTCAGATCCTGGAGCCTGCTTCAGATTCTGTGTCTCCCTCCCTCTCTGCCCCTCTCCTGCTTGCGCTCTTTCTCTGTCTCTCTCTCTCTCAAAAATAAACAAACAATAAAAAAACTTAAAAAAATAATAAAAACAAATACATGCAAAATTTAGTCTCGATAACAACTTACCCTCTGCAGGAAGCCTTCCCTTAGGATCCCTGCTTCTCTGTGTTAGCCTTGTCCTGTATGACCTTGGTTCCCAAAATGAGGAAGACCCTTACCAGGTGAGGAAGATAATCAATTTGGATGTGGAAAACAATAGAAATTTTTGTTGATTGCTATCTCATCTTTTTAATGTTGTAATGCATTTCATTATAGATATAAATATGTGTATCTTTACTCATACGCTAGATATACTTCATAGATAAATATTGTGTGTGTGTATATATATATATATACACACAAGGCAGCATTCATTTTAAATATATTAAGGATAAACTCAGCTTATTGACTTGTATGCTGTTCTTATCATACAGCAGAATAAGTTGTAGATTTACAAGTGAATCTTCTCCAGTTTTTATTTTTAAATTTTTGTAGTCCCAGAAGACAAAGCACTTCTTGGTCGGGTATATATTTAATATACATATGTTTATTTGAATAAAGAAGGCATAATTTAATATGTCATGTCTCTTCATTATTCTCTACCACATATTTATTGTGCCAACAACTTTAGTCTAACAAATGTAATATCTTTGAGGGTCTATTGAAGTGGAATATTAACAATATATGACTTTTTCCCCTACAATCACTACAGAATCGGATATACGTGTAAATGAATGATACATCTGTGTCACTATGGAGTGACTCAGATAGTAGAGTAAATATGACCTAATCTCTAAAATATTATTTACATTTTTTGTGTTCTCCTATCCATCTCATATTTTTGTATCCCGTGAAAGAATCAGATAAATGTTAGGAATGCATTTATACCAAAGGACCCATCTGGCCTGTTGGAAATGAAAGTTTAAAAGCAGCTTTTTCTGGAACTTTAATTTGGTTAAAAAAATCAATATGATAATACAAGACACGACTGCTTTAGGAACTGAGTTTTTAAAACTTTATCTATTCTCTCACATTTCTTCTTCTCAAGTTTATTAGTGGAGGAAGGCTCATGATTGAATTTCACCCATAAAGATTATAATGGAACACTTGAAAATTTGTCAAAATTGGGTTTTTAACATCTTAGGAAACAAAATAAAATATAGTTTTTATTCTTGTTAATTCTAGAGAGAATCCAGTGTAATATAATGCAATTTAGAATTAGGGTAGTAGGTATTCCTCAACAAACTCCCTTCTTTGTTCTTTGACTTTGAGTTTAAGTATTCCATGGTCTTTTCATTTGACATTTGTTAAAGAGATCTAGTCAAGTGAGGACTAAAATGAGCAAGTTAAAGAAATCCAGCACCATGGATTAATTACGTTCGTTTTCAAAAAATGTATTCATTGAAGTGAAGAACACAGATATTTTAAAAAATATATACCAATCCTTCTCCAATGCTGTAAGAATAAAGGTTTTGAAGTTCCAATGTTCTTAATTTGACAGGAATGAAGTGCCCCTATTTCTAATTCTAGTACATTCATTCACCTGCATAAAGATTTGCTCCTTGCATTCCACACACCATGAATATAAGCACTAAGCATTATTTGTACCAACAGACTGACATCACATTTTTCCAAGTTCAGGTTGTGAGAACAAACATTTTTCTCTCCACTTGGAAAAGATAGCTGGCTTACTAAGCATCTTGTTATGATTCCATTTTGGCCTTTCATATAGAAATAATGTATGATTTGAACTACTAATTTGTTGATTTCAATAATCATTTCCCCTTCCTTTTGCTGGTATTTTCCCGTATAAGAAAAAAATATGAAGCATTTATAATACCTTTTTGAACAGAATTTAATTTTCTCAGGTAAGTCATAGAAAGTCATCAAACCCATCGATAAAATATAATAAGTTGAATTGTAAAACATAGTTTAGGTGGCTTTCGTTCAGGGAACTAATTATATCACTAAAACAACTCAATATCTCTTTACACTGGAAATTGGTTCTATGCTAGGTATTATGAGATATGAGGTATGGACATCTTGAAATTTATCTGAAAAGTATTATTATTACTGAGGTTCCATCAGGATGCCAGATTAGGGTAGCTAAATTCAGAAAGAAAATGTAAGGCTTCTATTTAAATTTGAATGTCAGATAAACAAATACTTTTTTTTTAGTTTAAGTATGTCTCATGCAACATTTGGAACATACTTTTATTTAAAAATATTTACTGTTTTCTGCTCTTTCAAATATTACTTTTTTGTAGGTCCCATCTTCATTTGTTATTGCTTTCCTCCCGCATTTGCTAAAAAAAACCTACTTTTCATATTTCCTTTGAAAAAGAGCATTGAAAATTAAATATTTTTACTTTGTTCATCTCTCGATGTGCCCTTAGTCTATTTAATTGGTCATACTTGTTTAATAATTTGATTAGATTGAGATTTCTAGGTTGAAAATCATTCTCCTAGATTTTAAAGGCATTACTCGTAGTCTTTTTCATCCCAAAGTTGCTGTTGTCCAAAGCTGTTATGATTTTGTCACTGAGTTTAAAACAGCTGTATATAAATATCTCACCAGTCCTTAATTTTGAAAAAGTTGTACATACAAATTTTCTAGTCACCCATTTGGAAAAGATAGTTAAAACCATGAAAGTATGGAGTTACTAAGGTGCTGAGAACAAACTTTAGTGGGATATTTATAGATATGGTCAGGGGGAAGAAGAAGAAAGAAGAAAGAGAAGAGCAGTAGAAGAGGCAGATTATTGGCTGTGAAACAAAGGGAAAGTTTCAAAAAGATAAGTGTCAGTAGTGCTACTGGATGGGTATTTAATGTATTTGACCACCAGTAAGATATTAACAACATGACTGATAGTAACTAGGATAATGCTGTGAATGGAAGATCTACGTAAAGAATCTGTTGGGGTGCCTGGGTGGCTCAGTCGGTTAAGTGTTTGACTCTGGATTTGGGCTCAGGTCATGATCTCACGCTTCATGAGTTTGAGCCCCACATCCAGCTCCATGCTGGCAGTGTGGAGCTTGCTTGGGATTCTCTCTTTCAAAGTAAATAAATTAAAATTTTAAAAAAATCTGAAACATCCCTGGACTGAGTCTCAAAAGAATTGAATTCTACCTCCTAAATTTCTGGATGCCCTTGGGGAAATCCTGAATCTCCAATCTCCTGCTGCTTATCTGTAATATGAGAGGACTGGACTCCATGACTTTAGATGTCCCTCAGGCTTGTATTTTATGCACTCTGATGTGCACATGTGGGAGCACATTTGAGTCTTTAAACAGCCCTATGCAGACAGTGCGACAGGAATTTCTTTCCTTTCTTATAGTATTCATCCTTCCCTTTCTTAATCGTTTTGTAGATGACAAAGCAACTGAGTCTGATAGATGGTTTTGAACCCGAGCCATATTTAGAACCAAGGGTCTCATCTAGGCAAGTTGTAGGTTTTTCTGTTATATGGCATCAAGTATCTAATACACAATATATCAATATACCTTTGAAGCAAATTCATGAATGTTTCTGCCAAAGCCTAAATCTGTGTTCATTGATTCTCAAAGTGTTGATTTCATGAGGCCAGGAACAACTTAATAAAGTTATGTGAACTGTTAAAGTCCTGTCTTCTGGGTTATAGTCAAATGAAGACCAAGATTAACAGAGTGCTTAACTGGAAGGTACAGTATGTCTAAAGCTGCTCATTTTCCACTTGTTGTTTCTCCTTTTTAATTAGGAATTGCTAGGTTAACTTTAGCATTATCACATTAGTTTGCTGTGACTTTGTTAACCTCAGAGAACACAATGATGCATTACACTCTTTGCATCCAAAGTATTCCTGCCCATAATCCTCTAATATCTAAATGTTAAGATGTGTGATTCAAATGTGAATCTTACATAGGATTGTTGCAAAAGCAGATAGCTAGAAAGCATGTTGTCCGTTTGTTGTCTTTTTAGATATTACAGTAACCAATCATTTTTATCACTGAGCTGCATTCCACCATCTTCAACGTTGAATATTTTTTGGATGAGGCGAAACATAAATCAAAATATTTTATCCTTTATGGCATACAGAACTGTTAAGAACTTCAGCTGGCCTTAGCTTTTACTTGTAAGTCAATACAGATATGTGTTGGGGAATAAAATGTCAAACGACAGTGAGTGGCCATGGTACTTTAGATGGGAGACAATCTTGAGTTTTTTGTTTTGTTTGTTTTATTTTAATTTTTAACATATTATTATTATTATTATTATTGTTAGAGATAGCATGTGAGCAGGGGAGAGAAGCAGAGGGAGAGAGAGAGAATCTTAAGCAGGCTCCACACTCAGCATGGAGCCTGACATGTGGCTTGACCCCATATCAAGAGTTTGACTCTCAACTGACTGAGCCACCCAGGCTCCTCTGCTTGTTTGTTTTAGTTAGATTCAGCCAGGTGTACTGAAAATAATGACAAATCTAATAAGTGACCATTGGTTTATATAGATTCATTCAAATATTATGTATTTTTTATTTACAGTTTTGATCTACTGGTGTCTAATGTCAGTTTATAAAATAAGCAACACACGATAGTAGCAGGCAGTGGAGTGGAGTCCGTTTCTCTGGTCAGCTGTCTTGATTGTTATATCCCAATGTTCATTACATCCAATGTAAAACATCAGCAACCAATCTCTGCATCTGTTTTGGTAGGCAAATCGTTCTCTGGCCCAAAGCAGACAACTCCATTTGTTTTTAGACTCAGCTAACCGACTGTAATTTATTGAATTCTTCCAAATCTAGAGTACTGGAAAATAGCAGAAATGGAGCCCTTTACTGGGGCGCTGTTCAGCATTATGGGGAGAGAGAACTGAAAAACTAACAGTTCTCTCTATCCCAACAGGATGTAGCAATGCCTTGTCCTACACTTAGAGCATTTTACTGTAATTAACAGCTTATCCTCCTCACTGCATTCCAACTTCCAAAATAAAAATAAAGCATAGAGACCCTCTAGTTTTACTATAATCCTACTTTGTTAGACTGACATATTATATCATAAGAGTTTATGGGAAAATGAGAGCTTTTCATTTTTCTGTAACCAGACATTTGTTTTACTCTATTCCAGTAAGCAGACTGTCCACTAGATGTTCATTGACCATCAACCATGACAGTGACCTCTAGATCAGAGAGAAAATCAACATGCAGAGAAGTTCCAAATCTTCCATACATCATCTTACATATATTGAGCAAATAAGGAACTCATTCATCTTCTCAGAAGTCCCTAGCTACAATATTTTCCAGTATCTTACTGGGTTTACCTGAAATAAAAGGCCTTTGTTTTTAACATATTTTTTTTTATTTTGTTTTAATTTATCAGGATCTTTGTTTGGAACTCAAGAATCATGGTATTTCATTTCTCTGTTTATTTCTAGGGATGTATTGAATACATTGACTTCCAACCTCTTCAGTTCCTGAGAAAGCAACTCTTATACATAATAAAAGGTAATTGTATAAAGAAATAAACTGCCTAAATTTTGAGTTTATTCCTTCTGATCATTTTTCTGGCTTCATTTGAACACATCCCACATTTTATTTAAAATAATTAGTAAGATTGGGTTAGATGTCTGTGATAGATTGTTATTACCTTTGATGCTTCATTACATAACAGTTTCTACTAAGGATATTTATTATAAACTGCCATTCAGTTTCAAGACTCTAAAATAATTCACTTATATGCTTTTATTGATTAAATTAGTTATATGTAGCATATTTCAACAGTAATGCCTTATATTTGGTGAGAGGTTTACAGTTTATAAAGCATTTTTATGTGCATTAACTCATCAGATTGATGCTGACATATCTCCCATCTTTACCAGATACGGAATTCCTTTTAATAGAAAGGTTGAAAATAGGGTGTGAAGTTGAATTCAGAAACTAGGAAGGGAAAAGCTGGCAGGAGATTTGCTAGAAAAAAATGCAGAGTCAGCTACAGATGAAGGGCAGACAAAGCAGGAAGGACCAAGTCCAAATAGGAACTAACATGGGAATCAGAAATCTAAGGCTCGATCTGAGGTCAAAGTTGACAATGTTCAAAGATGAGGCAAGGTTGACTCTCACACTCATTAAGCGCATGTCTCTGGGGACTGCTGGCTTAAACCACTGAGACCTCAGTTTCCTTATCTGCAAAATGTCAATGACAACAATTATGTTTATCTCATACTATTGCTGTCAGTGTGCTTGGGGAGAGAATAATTAAAAAAAAAATAAATAACTACCGGCATTAAAGTTTCTCTGTGGAAAGACTGACCTGGTTGTAGAGAAAGTCCTGAAGTGGCTGCTTTCATGCTACCTGGTGGAGTCCTTGGGGAATGATCTAGAATCAGATGAACAAAGAAGAGAGAGTTGCATGGCTTTGAAAAGGACTTTAACAGTCTTTGAGGATAAAAAGTAGAGATAAGAAAGAGGGCAGAGGTTACGGAGGAAAGAGAGGAAGGATGAAGACCCCAGAGAGGATAAGCCTAAAAGAAAAAGCAGCCCCAAGATACTTTGGTGGTAATATCACTGAAGGATTTCTAGAAAATGATGTAAAATATTAGATTTTAAACTTTTTATGGTTCAGCGATTTAAAGCTCTTATGTTGTCCTGATCTCAGGAGCCTGATATACACATTTCTGTTTATAGAGGTGTTCTGTTTGAGACATAAAGGAGTCAGAAGAACTTTCAATATGGGTCTGTGCATGCAAACACTGGAATAATATATTAACAAAGTAATTTTCAGCCAGACGTGAGTTTGAGGGAGAAAAGGTCCTGTAAGTATTTTGTAGTTATTACCAAAGATGCTGTGTCATCTACTAGAAGGAGGATGAGTTTTAACATAAGATTTATTTTGACTCAGGGTGACCTCAGTGAGCATCTTGGTTAATTGATATAAAAGATACAAAGTTTTTTCACTACCTCTGGTATACAATAAATGACAGCAATCATTTCTGACTTATATTGAAGTGATTTCTGTGTATTGAAAACATTTGGTTTTGCAGAAAATTAAGGTCGTAACCATTCTGAAAAGTCAGATCCCTAAAACTAACATTTGGTACTCACAACAGCTCTGTAGCATAAGTATTTTTGCCTATGTGTTATAAAGCAAAGTGATTCTCCAGATTCCCAGATCTTGGGTAGCAGAACAAACCAGACTGGAGTCTCCTAATTCTTACTTCTTGGACATCAGGGATATCCGAAAAATGTCTTATCACGCATATGATATCGTAGTCATTTCTAGAAGCTAAACAGTCATAATAGTGTAGGAACTGAGCGATTTAACTCTTATGAAAATAAGTATGCTATAGTTTTATTTGTGCCAATACAGAAATGTAAAATAAAGCCAATGTTTAACCATCAGACAGTAGCTTTCACAGTACTTGTTAACTACAGGTTAATCAAAATAACGAAACCAGTTAGGTGATATCCATAATCCAGACTGACAGTGATGTTTATATTGGTGAGGGGCTTCTGAGAATATTTGCTTGTGTGTTCCTGTGTCTTAGGGACACAAGGATTCTCTGTGGGTTTTTACCGGACTTTCATCTTTAAAAAACATTAGATTTTCTTAAATTGGTTGAGATTGCCTCATTAAAGTAGTAGAACCTCAGATACCCTAAGGGTCGTTCAGTCATAACAATGTATCGTTGTTTTATTAAAGTTATATCCAAGCGAATGCTGGGTAGCTTTTCAGTTATTCACTTTTTGAAAAATGGAAAACATGAAATTCAGACATTAATTCCAATGTTTATTTTCAAAACAATTACCTGAAAAAAATCACATATTGTTTGAGGACCAATGCAAACAAAAATAACTTAATTAGAAAGCAGCATGGAATGCTATTTAAGTGGCTTTTATTTATGTAGTTGTATTACACAAAATTGCCTTTCATTTCAGCCATCATTTTGTTTGTCTGAATTTATTTTTTTGTTTGTTTGTAGAATTCATGAATTTGATCTTTATCCCAACTGTGAGTTAGGGCCTATCTGTTAAACACCTTGTCTCCATTCAAAATCAGAATGATATTCCCATGTTATTTTGCATTCGAGACGGTTGCAGGAACTAGATTCCATTAAAAAGTGCATAGCGATGTAAAACTAAGACATGATAATTATGCTGCTAATAATGATGCGTGCAATAATAATATTAATGGCATATGCATGGTAGCATTTGTAAGCTACACTCCAGATGTGAAAAAGCAGATAGCATGACTCTTTAACCTTGCAATGAGTAGCAAGTGAGAGGACAAAATCTTTCACAAGCTGCCAGCTCTCATCTTTAAATGGAGGGCCATTTATGTGGCATCAGCAGCGATGACTGTGGTTTTTGCTTTCTACTGGGAAGGATGAAAGGGTTGTGCTTAGCTTGTTGATTAAGTCAACAAAGAAACCTGCCTCTTAGAATTCAAAACATTCAAATACAAGCAATCATGCACTCTTCCCTAAATATCCAGAATCACTGCTTTATGGGTGAAAAAAAATTATAGAGGTTTTATTTTTTTTAATAAAGTAATGATTAAGTGGAATAGGAAAGCATTGTTTTGACAAATAATAGACTAGATGCTTAATTTTGATGCTTTTTGCAAAAAGCCACATTCACATTATAATTTTTTGTATCCACATTCTCTGTTACCCTGGCTTCTAGTGTGTTTAAATGAGGCTGATTTAGACTAATTTCCCTGCAGCGGTTTATGGCTTTGGCTAAATTCCCAATGGGATATACTTTATCTGATTATATGTATTTCTTTTGCATTTAAAGAAAATATGGAATCTTTCACTTCCTGTTTTGTTGTACTATGAACAGTCATAACAGGTCTACATAGAGGTGGCTGTTTTTAATGCATGTGAATTAATACCCATAATCATAGGCATTCTGAAACTTTTTAGTATCAAAGCAATTATTGAGGTTGATTTGAAATGAAAATCACGAAAAATATTTTAAACACACTGCATGATTTCTCAGAATTGAGAATAAAGCTAGTTCATAAGTTCCAAAAACTAATGAAAAAAATGAAAAGAGAATATACCTTTTAAATATTACCCTAAAATAATTATAATGGCAATTACTAAAATTACAAAACCTCAGCTCTCTGTACTTCTTGGATATGACATAAAGGAATAGCATTTCTGATGAGCTTGGAGTTTATTTACTTTATAGACAAAAAAAAAGGTGAAAAAAGTAAATTTGAGATTTTCTAAAATGTATTATGTACTATTCTTTTTCTTTTTTAAAAATGTTTAATATTTATTTTATTTTTGAAAGAGAAAGAGACAGAGCATGAACAGGGGAGCAGCAGTGAGAGAGGGAGACACAGGATCCAAAGCAGGCTCCAGGCTCTGAGCTGTCAGCCCAGAGCCCGATACAGGACTTGAACTCATGAACGGTGAGAACGTGACCTGAGCCAAAGTCAGTGCTTAACCAACTGAGCCACCCATGCACCCCTCTTCTTTCTTATTTACATTTGTTAACACTCGATTCTGCTGTAACACCAATGCCCATTAAGGCTTGCATGCTATTTTTTCCCTGGGCTCAGTCATTCAAAAACTGTATGTTAGTTAGTTTGATGCACTGCCCTTGGCACTGGGGATAGAATAGTGACCCAGGTAACATGGTTACACCTTCATAATCATACAGTCTAGCGGGAGGTTGGATACTAATTATATAAATTTAGTAATCACATATCTTTAGTAATTACATATATGATTAATGAAAAAGAAACAAAAAGGTTTGATTTCTCTGCTTTTAAAATAGCTTCTCCATTATTCATATTTTTCTGTATTTTTTTTGTCCCTGCCTATAGTGTGTTTCTTTCCTCTGAATTTTAAGATCTAATTCCTCTATGCTTAGACATTAAAAAGTAGACAAAGGTGCTATGCAGGTTTTGCTAGAGAATAAAAGTAAAATGCAAACCTGATCATGGTACCGTCATATACAACAGCACTCAATAGTTTTCCATTATTGTCATATGTATTCAAAATTTTTAATGTAGCGCAAAAGACCCTTCATGGTGTGGGTCCAGCTTCTTTTTCCAGGCTCAGTTTTCAACATTTCTTGTATTCCATGCTTCCATTTTCCTGACTCTCTTTCATACACTAGTGTGCTTTGCTCTGTTGTCACTTAATGATCTTTGACCATAATCGTCTTTTGCTGAAATGCTCCATTGTTCCACATCCAAACCCTCTCCCAACCTTGCAAGTTCCCTCTTCTCTTTCCTGACTGACTGTTCCCTTTATCCTTTATATCCTCAGATCACGATCTTAATGTCACATTTTCTATAAAGTCTTTTGACTCATCCCCCATTGTTCGTGTCCAGTTAGTCGATCCTCCTGTGTGTTTCCTTGCACCCTATTACTGAACTCTCATGGTCTTTTTAACTTATACGGCACTGTTTCCACTACTAAATTGAAAGTTATATGGAAAGAAGTACCAAATCTGGTTCAAAGACCTACCTCCATCCCTGGCTATGTGCTTAGCACATAATAGCGCTCCATAACTGCTTATAAAATTGAAACGTCAGAAAATCTAGGGTGATATTATCTTATTTATAATTATATTTTCCACTGTCAAGCCCGGAGTGGGTATTCACTTAATATTTATTGGCTGCATGAATATGGAAGCCTATCGGCAGTAAAGATCTTTGGGAGTTCTCTTTGAATAATTTAGAAGGAATATGATGCCTGTCATCTCGTGGTGGTCAGCAACTTGGGTACATTTCTTATAAAGCTCTGCATTCCTGGCTGTGTTATATTATAGGCGAGGAAGAAAGGGGCAATAGAAAGAAAACTTAATTTTGTGTATGCCTGCAAATGACACATAATTTGATGTATGATTTTGCAGATGTTAACTCTCGTAATCTTCAGAATAGCCTTGTGAGGTAGGAACTTGGTTATGTAGATGAAGACATTAGTGCCCAGTTGGATTAAGTGGCGTAGTTGGGATTCTCATCCATGTCGTCTCACCAAAAATGCAGAATCTCTTCCTACTATGTCTAACTGCTGGTTAACTGTGCTCCTGAAGACAAAGCCATTGTAGAACATTGGCAAGAGTAGGAATTATTTTCCATAAAGAAGGCTGGCGATCAGAGAACAGTCTTAAGAATAAAAATTAATGATGTATTTTAATGTACCCTGGTTGTCTTAGTCTGTTCAGACTTCTCTGATAAAATACCATAGACCGGGTGGCTTATAAACAAAAATATGTCTCACAGTACTGGTGACTGTGTCGTCCAAGATCGAGGTGCCAACAGATTCGGTATCTGGGGAGGTCCTACTTCCTGATTCACGGAAGACTGTCTTGTCATTATAACCTCACACGACAGAAGGAGGAAGAGAGTTCTCTGTGGTCTCCTTTATATGGGTAACACTATCATTCATTAGGGCTCTGCCCTCATGGCATAATCATCCCCCAAAGCCTCACTCCCAAGTATCATCATATTAGGAGTCAGGATTTAAGACATGGATTTTGAGGATACCCAAACACTCAGTCTATGGAAGTGGTAATTTGAGAGGCCATGACGAAGATTGCTTCATGATGCATGGGCGTCACAGGTCCAGAGTATTATCCTAACCTATTACAATATGACAAGAGCAACGGATTTAGAGTTGGCAAATCTACATACCAAATCTCTGCTATGTATGTCATATTAACATTCATAAACTCTTTTCTGCAGTTTCTTCCCCAATTATTATTCATGATTTTCGAGTGTCTCTCTGTGTGTGTCCAAAGTGAACTCCTGGTGGCTAAGAGCTGAAGGGAGCTCATCTGAGTGTCCTCAGGGCCTAACACATAGTCTGGCCCCTACATCAGGCCTAATAACTTTTATGGAATGAAATACAATTCCAAGAGCTTAATCCTCACAGAAACTTCTCCATGTCCTGATTACACAGGCAGGTGCTCTGATCCCAGGTTGCCACTTGCAGAAGCAGAAAAACTGTGAGTTGAGTGACTTTGGTAAAGGCCCAGAACTTCTACCAGGGCAGGCTGCATTCCAGAATAAATTTTACATACTTTCCCAAGATTTCCCTGCTGTACTTAAAAAAAAAAAATGGTTTCTAGACTGATAAGATTAAGAAAACAGGGGCTCCTCGGTGGCTCAGTCGGCTAAGCATCCACCTTTGTCTCAGCTCATGATCTTGTGGCCCGTGGGTTCGAGCACCGCATCGGGCTCTGTGCTGACAGCTCAGAGCCTGGGGCCTGCTTCGGATTCTGTGTCTCCCTCTCTCTTTCTCTCTGCCCCTTCTACTCATGCTCTGCCTCTCTCTCTATCTCTCTCTCTCTCTCTCTCTCTCCCGCCAAAAAAAAAAAAACATTAGGGAGGAAGGGAATGAGGAAGGGAGGAAAGAAAGAAAGAAAGAGAGAAAGAAAGAAAGAAAGAAAGAAAGAAAGAAAGAAAGAAAGAGAAAGAAAGGGAAAGAGGGAGAAAGAGAAGGAAGGAGGGAGGGAGGGAGGGAGGAAGGAAGATGGAAAGAAAGGAAGGAAGAGAGAAAGAAAGAGAGAAAGGATTGCATTCAAACAAGCAACTACAATTGGTTACTTCACAAAAGCTATGTAGATGTAGAATTGCCTTTCATTGGCATCTTGAAAACAACTAGCTGCCAAATTTAACAGATATTCTTAGTATCTTCAGAGTCTTCTCTGGGCATTGTCATATCCTTAGATATCAATAAAACCGATAAATCAAAAAGGAAGTTACCTTTCTAGATAAAAGGGCCTCGCAATCCTATATCTCAACCTTTTTGACCCAGAACATAGTGAAGGAAAGTCATGCCATATTTGAGCATCTTAAAAACTACTAAGGAATTCCAGTATTCTTTTATGGCTGCTGAGCGTGTGGCTAAAATAAAAATAACCACTAACCTGAAAACTCAGAAAGCCCTTTTTACTAGATTTTGAAAAGCTTGCATTAGTTTGAGAATGCCAGGCCTGTGTAAGCAGAGGGCAACAAGTTTCGCTCCCTCTGTGCCACAGGCATGGTTTTATTTCATTCAATGTGAGAAACGAGATGACAGAATCTAGGGCCACACAGGTCTCCCAATAGCTTGTTTCATCTGAGAGGAGTATGTTCAGTTAGCAATAGGAACATGTAGATCCTTGGTGTGCTAGAAATGCCGTGGCTCAAGGCTGGTGTGCTGGACATTCCATTGCCAGAGTTGGCAGGCTAGAGCAAACTGAGAGGGGAAAAGAGTCCCCAAAGGAGTGTTGTAGCAAAATAGGGCTCTCTTATCAGTGGCCTTTTTATTCCTTACCTGATTTTACTGTTATCCAATACCCAATAGTAAGGATTTTAAAACTTTTAAAGCTATTGGAATATTGATACTTAGACTTCCCTGCCATACTCAAGACCTTTCTGTGTCTAAGCTTGCAAAATATGCCAATGGGATTTTGGAAGCTTTTTTTTCCCCCCCACCCTTCTGCCATCCTCTCGCAAAGGTTTTCAGTCTCATCCAAAGGGAGCTGTTATTTTTGGTACCAACCTTCTCTTTCTAAAGTAACTTTTTAAAGATTTTAAATGTAAATGAATCACATAGGTTGGTATAAGCAGATAGGTTACATTTCTCTCCAAAATAAATAGCACAAATGAGATTAACGGATAAAAGCGTTTGGTTTACATTGACTGTGGATGACATCTGGTCCAAAATGCTTAAAACTAATCCCAGCCACCAGCCATCTGACAAATTCTCACAAGTTCTTCTCTTCTAATTCAAAATTTCCCTTTATTGGCAGAAACTTTGGAAACAACTCTTTGGAATGAATTTCTATGAACGGCTTGGCATGTTTGTGAATGGTGTTTAGTGAATGGGGAAACTATATGCGTATAATACACTGCACCTGTTATGAGCAGGCTTAAAAATATCACCAAGAGCAGCGTGTGATATAAAAAAGCAATTTTACTGAATAGGACTGAATCTTGATAAGAAATATTAATATTTACAATACGGAAAACCTGATCCAGCAGGTGTTAGTATATTAAATGGAGTTAATTCATACATGTCTAGCAATAGATCGTCTTCAAATGTATCACTTCAGATAAAATGGGCTCTTTCTCTAAGGCCAGAAACCAATTGATATCCTATAGTTGGATTTTAGATCTAATATTGTCAAATAATACTGATAGTGTCTATAAATAAAGGAGAATAGTTAGCTTTTCTTTCAATTAAAGATGGGTGATTGATGTTATTCCACAGGAAATGAATACATTAGTGGGAATTTGCCCCATAGCTATGTCACATGATGTCTTCTATGTTGTTCTGAATTAAAGATGCATTTTATCACAAACTTAAAAGCCTTTTATACAACACAGCATTTATCTCTTGCAGATACGGATGTGTAGCTCCAAAAGAAAAATGATTACCTATGGACAATTTCACTGTGTCCTAGTTGATCCTAATTCCGAAATGTTCTTCAGATCACTGCTCTTCTCTCAATCCTCACTTCTACTCTATAAGCTCAGGCTTTGAATCATTTCAAAAGGATTACACCAACAGCTTTCCTCTTCGGGCCTGCCAAAATACTCTTTCTAAATTCAAATTTTGTCCTTCCCTGCTTTATATCCTTCAATGGCTCCTTCAGTATCTCCAGGGGAATATCTGGACTTTTTTCCCCTTTGGTTTTGGAACAGTAACTTTCCCTCAAAGACGCCTGTGTTCTCATTCACGGAACCTGTGAATATGTTACTTTCCATTGCATTATGGACTTTGCTGCTGTGATTAAGAATCTCAAGATGATAACATTATCCTGAATTATCCCAGTGGATCCAATGTAATCACAAAGATCCTTATAAGAAAGAGGCAATAAGGACAACAAACCGACCAAAAAAAAAAAAAAGTAATGTGACAATGAAACTAGAGTTTGGAGTGATGCACCTTCAAGATGGAGGAAAGAGATTGAAGCCAAGGAATGCAGGAAGCTTCTAGAAGCTAGGAAAAACAAGGAGATGAATTCTCTTCTGAAGCTGTCAGAAGGAATGAAGCCCTGTTTATACCTTGATTTTAGACCTCTGACCTCCAGAACTGTAAGAGCATAAATTCATGTAGTCTTAAACCACTAACTTGGGGGTAATTTGTTACAGCAACAATAGGAAACTAATACAATGTCTAACTAAGGACTGGCACATAATAAGTGCCTGATGAATAATTAATACAGAAATAAATGAGTAAATGAATTAATAGTTATTAAGTCTTGTTTATGTTTTTGCATCCATCTTTGTGTATTACGTATTGAATGGTAATCTGGCGACTAGGATTACAGTGATATATAGAGGCTTCCATCATTAGAAAACTTTGTTTCCAAACCTCAATGTGAATACTTCATGTGGAAATTCCAGATTATTTATTTCCCACAGAGGTGTACAAAGCCTATCTATACAGGGTTGTTGTTAAGGAGGCACCCTCTGGAGTCAGTTGGCCCGCGTTCAAATCCTGACTCCATTGTTAACTGGCTGTATGACACTATACAAGGTTTTTATCCAAATGTTGTGTTAGCTTCATCATCTACGTAAGCATTCCTGCTTACACATTCTGTAAAGATTAAGTGAAATAAAATATATAAAGAATGTGATCAGGTATCTGACCTATATTAAGGGCTTAATGAATTTTAACTGTTATCATTAGTGTAGGGTTTATTCTACAGGACTCTAATCACAGATAGAAATATTGAAACATTTTCGTTGTCAAAAGTGTTAAGAGCTCAACTGGACTTATTCAGCAAACATTTCAGCTGGGTTTGCCTTCATGTAATCTCTTCACAGTTGCTTATGTGTAGGTCCTATTCTGATATGTTATTCAGTAATAAAAGTTATATGATTTTAGCTTTCACAATTTACCAGTGGCATGCAGCAAAACATAAATATTTTCTCAGTCGTGTATGTATGTGTAATTTTTATGACTTGAATTATTCAAAGAAGAAAAAGTTGGGTGAATACCGAAACCGGTGTTCATATCTAGCTTATTATCTCTGACCATACATATTGACAATGCAGTATTTTTGAATAAGTCACTGACTGTTTAAGTGGAAAATGAAACATTTGATAATCACAAAGATTTCAAGCAAGGAATTTTATACAGACAGCTTTTCATTTCATGAATACCGTGAGACAAGATTTTTATTATTGTTTTGACCGAGTGTTTATGAGTTTGAGCTTGGCAGTTTTCCTGGCCATTGTTCTGGTTCTGATTGAAAACCTGGAATTCATCTGCTTTACATGCATTGTTCTACTCAAACACAACAGACTCTAAAATATTTGATTTTACTGGCTTAGGTCATTCACAGTGCTGTTGGTGGCAGTGTAAGGTGACATAAAATGAACACATGATTAACTTTTACTAAGTTACAGGCATTGAGAATGAAGTGGAAACCATCATATACATTTCTCAGGTTCAATTGGTTAAAGAAGACCTCATGAAAACATCTGGAGGTTGTTCTGTTTGATTTTTCTTTCAAAAAATATTTTTAAGAAATGTATCATAAGCCCTAATATATTATGTGCATATTTATACTCTTATAAAAAAAAAAGTGATCGTTCTCTTGATCACATTGTCAAATAAGAGAGAGATACATCTAAACTTTCCATGGTTTTCTAGGATAAAATCATTTTTTAAACTTTATACATGGAGGAGTTAAGTACTTTCTGACATTCGATACCATATCATATTAGCAATGGCTACTATATCTTTATATATATATATATATATATATATATATATATATATATATATATCTGTTAACAAGTAGTTTATCATTACCAAATATTTTTTATCTACACATTTATTTTTCATTCATTCATTCAACAGGCATTTAATTATTGGTTAAACAATTTTCAGGCACTATTTTTTCCAACTTCACACCAGATGTTAGCTATACATTGGCAGTAATATACAACCTTGAACTCAAAGATTAGGATATAGTATATAGTTCCCTTTTTACTTCATTACTAAAAGAATTGTCATTGCCATGTAAATTCTACTTTCGCTGCACTGAGTTAATGTGGGTACAAGAGAAATCATTTAGAAAAAAACTTGGATTCAAGTAATTTTAGGGTTTGTGATCTATTGGAGACAAATTATGAAAAATATTTAACTCTATGTGTTCTGTATATTGTGAGAATATATTTATCAAAACACCAAGATGATTAAAGAAGCAAATATTGTTCCAGTTGTCATGTTAACCAGCTTGAAATATATTTTGATCATAGTTTTCTCAGCATAAAAATATTCAGTGTCTCCCTATTTCATAGAAGATAAAATCAATTGAATTCAATAAACATTTATAACATACATTATGTGTAAGGCATTGTGCTAAGTGTTATATGCTATAGCTCATGAATCATAGCAGAACTTTCAATGTACACACAAAAATTTGAGAGAAGCAGCATAAAAATGCTTTGTATTTTCAAATTATTTTTGCCTGGAAAAATCTGGAAAAGCGTCTTAGTAACATGGCCATTCTGGATAATTGGTATTTTGATGTCGGAGGGAGTAAAATGTAGTAGATAGTATTATGGTAGAATGCACTCACTGCCTCTCCCTGATGGGCTGGCACATAGATAATAATTATAGCTCTAAGTCCATTGGTCAGATTTCCTCAAATAACTTGCTCTGGTTAATAAAGTGTGCACCATTTCCAAGGAGAAGCTTTAAGAGTCAACACACACACACACAAAAGAGGTTAGAGAGGGAGGAAGCCAAAACAAAAGAGACTCTTAAAAACTGAGAACAAACTGAGGGTTGATGGGGGGGGGGGGGGAGGTGGGTGATGGGTATTGAGGAGGGCACCTGTTGGGATGAGCACTGGGTGTTGTATGGAAACCAATTTGACAACAATTTTCATATTAAAAATATAAGAAAAATTAAAAAAATTTAAAAAAAAGAGTCAACACATGGTCCCATTATCTCTCTTCTCCTTCTGCCAAGAGACTATTGTGTTCTAGATAATAATAGCTGGTCCATTAGCCTTGTTCAGAGGATGTAATGGACATGAAGCAAAACCACAGGCAAATGAATGTGAGTGAGAAATAAACCTTCATTGTTTTCAAGCATTAGCATTTGGAGCTATTCGTTACTAGAGCAAAATTGTAGTTTAAGCTGACTTATAGCAGCGACAGGACATCCTGGATTATGACACCAAAAAACAAAACAAAAAAAAAAAAACAAGCACAAAGACAAAAAATTAAGCAGGATTTGTGAGTGGTTACAGAAATAATACATTTGATTTGAGAACAAAGTGAATAAGGAAAGATGTGCATAGAAATGTAATTTCTAGGGGCGTCTGGGTGGCTCAGTCGGTTAGGCGATAGACTTCAGCTCAGATCATGATCTTTCTGTTCCCGAGTTCAAGCCCCGCATCAGGCTCTGCTCTGACAGCTCAGAGCCTGGAGCCTGCTTCAGATTCAGTGTCTCCCTCTCTCTCTCTGCCCTTCCCCCCGCTTGTGCTCTGTCTCTCTCTCTCAAAAATAAATAAACAATAAAAAATTAAAAAGAAATGCAATTTCTATTAGTACTATAGAGGACCTTATTTATGATCTTGGATGCTGGAATTAGTAGTAGCTAACACCTAACTTAATACACAATAGGTAAATACCAGATGTTTTGATTGGAAAGATGGCTTATTTGAACTGTATTTAAAGGAACATTCTGGGGCACTTGGGTTGCTCAGTCAGTTAAACGTCTACTCTCAGTTTCAGCTCAGGTCATGATCTCAGGGTTTTGCGCGTTCAAGCTCTGCATTGGACTCTGCGCCGAGAGAAGATTCTCTCTCTCTCTCCCTCTCTGCCCCTCCCCCTCTCAGGCTGTCTCTGTTAACTCTCAAAATAAATAAATAAACTTTAAAAAATATGAATAAATAAATAAATAAATAAATAAAGGAACATTCCTTCAACACCTTAATATAGAAGTCATTGGAGTAGAGAGGGATGAGAAGTAGATGTCTGGAAAGACCATTCATTGGCTGTATTTATTGATCATCAACAAAATAAAAAGAGAAAGAAGATGCCAAGTTGATTGATTTTGGAGGCCTGGATTGCTGGGAGGTTGGTGGATCCTTTGGTGGAAATAGCTAAGCTGGACAAGAAAGAGTTTCTAAGAGGAGGATAGATTAGATGCCAATTATTGTGAACTTAAAATAGAAATACAATTGAGAGATGGAAATGTCCAACGTACAACTGGAAATCTCAGTGTAGAACTGAGCAGAGATCCTGCAGCTAAAGATAGTGACTTGAAAGCTGAAACACTGGTTAACTATGAAATACCTGAGGTAGATATTTGAGGTAGAGGTTTGCAGTTGAAAATTTGATGGGTTAAGGGCACCTGGGTGGCTCAGTCAGTTAAGCTTCTGACTTCGGCTGAGGTCATGATCTCACAGTTTGTGGGATCAAGCCCTGCGTTGGACTCTGGATGATAACTCAGAGTTGGGTGCTTGCTTGGGATTTTGTGTCTCCCTGTCTCTCTGCCCATCCCCTGCTTGCTATCTGTCTGTCTCTCTCTCTCAAATATAAATCAACATTAAAAAATAATTTTGGTGGGTTTGAGTGGAATGGGGAAGAAGTGTCTCTAAAAAATTGTCAGAGGAGCAAAAAAAATAGTTCTCAGAGGACAATAAAAAATAGAACTCCTCTTTGTTAGCCTCTCATTTGGGAAACCAAGTGATAGAGCTTAAAGAACATGGCTTGCTACCATTTGGGTTCTGACATTCACGACCTTTGTGATCTGAACAACACATTTTACTTCTCCGTCAGTTTTATCATCTGTAAAATGGAGAAAATAAATTGCACCTCGGTTGAGACAATTTGGAGAGAATTAGATGGCATGACTTACTGAAGCATACCTCACTGTGCTTGGCGCATAGAAGGGACCCACTGCTAGTTCTTATCTCTAGCATTATTATCCAGGACTTCTATATGTCAACTCATTGTACCAACAGTGATCTAGTGATCTTACATATGTATCTGAATCTTGTTGAAATCCTTTTAGAAGACCCAGTTCAAATCTCATCTGCCCTACAAAATATTTCCTGACATACTAGCCTCCTGCAAATTGCTGCATCATCTATTGTCTTAGTCATGAGGCTCACAAATTATCTTTTATGTCCTGATTTCTTTCCAGACTGCAAGTCACTTGAAAATAGATATTGTTTCACATATTTTGATTTCCAGTACCTCACACAGTGGTCTGCTTACAGTGGAAACTTATAAAAGAAATATCTGTACTGATATTTTTTAATACAATGGCTGTTCTCTCATATAACCCAAAGGGGATCAGTAGTTAAAGAATTTTAAAAGATTGTTACACGTGAAACATATCAAATATAACATGTACACCTTACAATTTATGTCAACTTTAAAGAACACATGCAGAGGGTCTGGAAAAATATCCCTCAGCAAATAAATCCTAGCATGGGTGGTATTAATCTCCCCTGTGTGTCTACACATGCTTGCTGACTTTGAGCACCTAGGACTAAAGTATATGGAGATGATATCTTCTGTGTCACTTGGGCTCACGACTTCAGCATGACTGTCGACTCCTCACTTTTTCCTAATCCCTGCCCCATATCTAATCGTCACACACTTGATTATTTTCCAAGTCAGCATTCGTTATCCTAATACAGACACGTGTTAACCTAGCTCTAAGACCATCACCATTGCAAAGTGATGAGTCTCCCCAATTCCAGTATCTTTTTTTTCACTCTCAGCACTGAGGTTTTTGTAATCGTTCAGTATTAGAGTTGATACATCTCCTTAACTCTTCTTCATTTTTCCTGCTTTGAGAACTGGACCTGATACACTAAGATGTTCCTACTGTGTGTTTTTGGAGTTGGAACCAGAGATGGTTAGTTGTTCAAGTGCAGACTCCTCACCCAAATGAAGGCTACCAAGTAACCACCCCCCCCAATATATTCAAAATTGGACAAAATGGCACTGCAATAGTGATCACTGGTGGCTGTCACTTGCACCAATGAAGACTGTCAGTGGAGATGACCAAATCTGTCTAGTTCTTATTCATCCCTAAGCTTAGCTTTTCAAATCTTCTATTTTCCCCTCCCAAGGTAGCTAGAGAGTGTCTATTACTTGCAACCCGAAGAATACTAAGCATTTGTTTATACTGAATAATATTTGAATAATTTTAGTTATGTTATTCTCAACCAAAGGGTTAAATGACTTTATGGTTATCCATTTTCAAAATTTCAAACCCTTAGCCTGAATATTGAGACCTTCCATTGTCTTTTTAAAGCTATATTGTGACCTTATTCCCTTCACTCTCTTTCACACATTTCCTATAATTATTACCATGTGTGAGTCTAATATGACCCCATAGAAATGTTGCTAAGAGTGTAGGTTTTGGCATCACGTTGTTAAATCCAAACCTTGGTTTTCCAATTTAGTGAGTGACCTTTACAAGCTACTTCAATTTCCTGTGTTTCACTTTCTTAATCTCTAAAATAGAGATAATAATGATGGTACATATTCATCGTGTCATTATAAGTATCAAGTAGTTAATATTCACAAAGAGCTTATATTAAACCCAGTACAATGTTCAAGATTACAAAAAATGTAACTAGGATTATTATTTGTTGTTCCTGAATTATACTTGGTATTTTACCAATCTCTGAATTACCTCCTGCTATTCTCTATTTCCACAAAACAGTGATATCTATTGATCAAACCCAGCTCAAAGGACACTGTCTCCAAAGAATCTCCCTAAGGCCCTGAAGCTAAGTGAGTTTCCTTCTAAGGTATTCCCATAGTATGTCATCATAGTACGTTCTCATTTCCAGCTCTGGAACAATGCCCACATTCTACCTTGCTTTATAGTTATATATGTATATGCCTTATTTTTTGCTATTATAAACTCAGAGGAAATAATCTGGATGAATGAAACGTCTTATGTTCTACACACTTAGCATAATGCACAAACTTAGCCTCAAAAGAAATGTTTGCTAAGAGAATAACAAGAAAGAAATATTTCGTATCTTTTCTCATTGTCACCATGTTAAAAAAAAAGTGTATAAATAGGACCCACTTTTGACAAAGGAAGGAAATCGTTTGTTCAAATATACCTGGAAATTTAGTAACAGATCGGGGGTTAGAGATACGGTGCAGATATCATCTTCCAGTCCATTTTTCTCTACCTCATTCCATTTCTGAGCTTGGCCTTCTGGCCAGCTAACAGCACACACGTTTAGATGGTAAGGAATCGAGGAAGCAGCAGTTATTGTGATCAGTTTTCATCCTTGAGTATAAATTTACAATTTTAAGTGTGAATTAGAATACACTCTTTAGAAGCCTGTGAAAAATAATGTGTCCTGAAAAGAAAAATTGAAAATAAGTTTGTGCTTTTTTTTTTTCATGTTGAAAGCTGATTAGGTGTTCCTCTTTAACTCTGCTTTCGGGTGCCCCAAGTTTGGGCACTTGGTGAAAGGCATGGTCAAGTCAATGGGAGATCAATAGAAGCTGTGCTGACCTGTACCGCTGTGTCCATTAGTTCAGTTGCTTAGTAACTCAGATGTAAAGAGATTCACAGGTCACAATTGAAACTGGGGAACAGGATGATGATGGGGAAGCATGGTCTGTACCCACTCAACATTCAAATTGCTGTGATACTCTCCTTTGCTGTGCACTCGAATCAGTTCAGCTTAACAAGAAACTAACGGAATTTAAGATCTCTTTGGCTCCTCAGCTGATGTTTCCTCTAATAAATCTTCTCTGTGTTTGTTTTGGGCAAAACAAAAGTCTGAAAGGAGTACTCCATTCTCCTTTATTACATTTGATTTAAGTATTATTGAGGATACATTTTGAAGTAAGAGGAAACATGATAGATCCATATCTCACTGCTCCCAGATGCAGGCATTGATAAGAAAAGAAATCATAACCATAAACTAGGGCTGAATTAAAATTTATAATTTCATTAAATATATACAAACAGATGACAATGTTGAGCTTTGCCCTTGATTAGCCCAGTTCAACAGGAAGATGACTCTTGTATCTTCAGTGTCTATTAATGTTTTCTTATGATTGACTTGCTAGAAATGTTTCCTTTCAGAGTTCCACGTAAAGTTCTTCTTTACGTAAGGATAGGACTTTAAAATATTTCTTATTGTTTCCTTTCTTTTTCATAACCCCTAATTTATTATGACTACAATATCATCATACTGGGGGATGTCTATGCGGATGGCATTTTATAGGTCATTTCTGTTTTGAATTCAAAAATGTTAGCTGTGCAATTGTGGAAGCAATGGGAAGGCTGGAATCATTTTGTTATGACAGAGCCATGACTTGCTCCTTAAATTATGATTGGACACTTTTATATTCCGCAGATATCATTACTGTGTGACAGTCATTTCTAATTGATACAGATCAGAACTGGAATTACCTCAATTCTTGGGCAGAGGGACTCTTGCTAAGAGGAAAGAGGAGATGCCCTGCTAGAACACGTGCAGAGGAGGGAGATATTAAAGATATTAAGGTTCTACTTCTGTAACCCCCACTTCAGATTTCTTTTTCCTGGGTCACCGCAAGTTAGAATCAATCACCTCCATTGTATCTAGCACTGGAATGAATAGAATCAAATTTCCTCATTCTTATCTTGCAGCAGTGCTTTATAATTACTGAATACACAATTTTATGATGACCTGCTTAACTGTAACCCTGAAGTCTACATGCAATATATAGATATGGAAAAAATATATCACAAAGGCCCAGAGCCTAAAGAGTGTCAGGCAGAGACAATGTATGTAATTCACTAAATTTCATCAAAGAGTTGTGTGGGTCACAATCGCAATTATTTCCATTTTCCTTGGAAAATTATTCGGTGCTTAATTACAGATACAGTTTGGTATGTGGTCTATGGCAAGATAAGGAGTGACACAGAGTGATATGGGTAAATATGGACAAAGCCGATACAGGTTTCTTGGGCCAGATGACATATTTGTTGGCCAAATTAGTTTGGAAAACTTTTTGCGAGGCAAGAGTCATAAGATTTTAAATTTTTGGATCTCTAAGCTAGGAGATCATTTCAGAAGACTCTGTGAAGCCAGCAGCATATGCTTTTTAATTCTTTCTTTAAAAAAGACCACTCTATCTATGCTTCTCAGAAACACACACCCACACATTCAACAAATAGGTCTTGGATTTGTTCTGTTAATACTGACAGAAGAATGGTATTGCATAAATAAACCAAAGCATCCTGATCCCAGACAGCATAAACTAATCATGGATGCTGCCAGATCCGGTATATAAATAAATAAAAGCCACGGAACAGCAAGCTAATGTTCAGCGAGATATAATCAAACCTTGGAATTAAAGTTTTAAAAAAATTACATTGCCCTCAGGCAGATTTATAAGCAGAAATAGATTTCCTTCAGGCAAATTTATAGGGAGAAAAAAAGACTCTTCTTAAGGCTGAATGGTGGGAGTCACCACATTTAGGAATTTGCTGCAACCATGGTTCCTAAACTATGGGGACCTTTTAAAAATCCAGATTCCTTGGGCACTCCTGAGACTAACTGCGCTCAGTCCTGAACTCCAGATTCCTCTATAAATAGCCTATTTGACAGTTCCGTGTATAAATCCAATAAACCTCTCAGCCTTAGCAGCTCTAAAAGAGAATTCCTACTCATCCTCTAGTCCTTACTACCAAATACACCTCCCAAATTTGTTTATTACTCAGGGTGTCTGCCTTTGTTAAAAAGTACAAGCATTCACCTTATTGTTTATTCTGATAACTGAAAATTGCGTCCTGTATGTTTCTCAAACTTCACACCCTAAATGTACCACCTAAATGTGCACCTCCAGCTTCAAAACCTATCCAAACCCAACTATTTCAAACCATCTCCACTGCCAACACCCTAGTTGAAGCCACCAATTTATCTTTCCTGGAATGCTGAACTCCTAACCGTTCTCCCTCCTTCCAGGATCCATCACGGAAGATCCCAGAGGATGTCTCTGCCCATACCTGCAATCTCACTTCCTATAGAGCTGCACTTCACTCTTGAGATTCCAGGAAAAAAAAAGGACCACGTTGCTCATCCCCAAACATGCCAAGAAGAAGCCTTTGTAGTGGGTGCTTTCTTTTCTTGGGATGTCTTTCGCAGAGGCCCACATGGCTTGTTCCTTGACTTCATTTAGCTCTCTGCTCAAACATCACTCCAAGATGCTCTGACTTACTGTCTGTCACCATGTTCTACTTCTTGGTCTGATTTATTTACACTCTACCAGTTACCACTACTTGAAATGATTTTACGTGTTTTTCTGTTTGGCTGGTTGTTTTGGTCTCTCACTAAAATTTAGGCACGGTGAGGTCTGGGACTTTGTCTGGTTCACCGTTGTAGTCACGGAATCAGGAATAGTTCTTCACTTATAGCAGAAACATAACAATTACTTGTATTTTATAAAAATTCCCCAAGTGATTTGCATTCAAGCAGGTTGCAAAGCACTGATATATAGTGACTAAATAATTATTCTGTGTCTTCAAGAGTGATCTAGAAAGCATAGGCTGCTATTTTGTATGATATTCTTAATATGTGTATTGCTTAAGACTATCTTAGAAGATGGGTGCCTGGGTGGCTCAGTCGGTGAAGTGACCCACCTTGACTCAGGTCATGATCTCATGGTCCACGGGTTCGAGCCCTACATATGGCTCTGTGCTGACAGCTCGGAGCGTGGAGCCTGCTTCAGATTCTCTGTGTCTCCTGTCTCTCTTCCCTCCCCCTGCCCACACTCTGTCTCTCTCAAAAATAAATAAACATTAAAAAAAAGACTATCCATAAAGAGGGTGTTAGTTTTTATTTTATTGCTTACGATACAAAGGTATCCTTCCATCAAAAGCATAAATATTTTATTTTCTCTTATTGGAATATTAATTGTTGGAAAGGAGAGACATAGACCTGAACTGAGTCACTGTTGGCCAAACATCTCTTCTTTTCAGATAATTGACAATATAACTCACTTTGGAGATGTAGTGGGTGGAGGGATAAAGGGGCTCAGACCACTAGGGGTTTAAATCTTGATTCTTTCCTGTGATCTCTGTCATGTAGTCTTGTTTCTTAATCCTCTGTTTGTCCATCTATAAAGTAAGACTATTAAACAGAGCTCTCAGGGTTATTCTGATGATCAAAATATATATGTAAATATTCACTTATTT
The DNA here is from genome assembly GCF_027475565.1 of Acinonyx jubatus. NCBI lineage: Eukaryota > Metazoa > Chordata > Mammalia > Carnivora > Felidae > Acinonyx > Acinonyx jubatus. The sequence continues at coordinate 126,721,005 of NC_069386.1, read as the reverse complement.
ATTTTAAGTAAAAGATTCTTGGGCCACATTCCTGACCCCACTTATACACATACACACACACACACACACACACACACACACACACGTCTTCAACTGATACCTGAAAGGCAGGTCGTATGCTGGGTTCCTCCAGCCCTTCTCCTCATTTCTCCTCTAAAAACAGCATTTTGAAAGTAATTTAATTTTGAACAAAGTAGATATAAATCCCTTTACCTCTTCTGCTTTACTTTCTTTCACTTTCTTGTTTTTGTACAAGGCTCTGGTTTCCCAGGGCTTTTCAGAGACCTTGGCTAGTAGAGTGGTGGTTATTTTCCAAAAGTCAAAATATTTAAATATGAAAGTTAACTTGGAGAGGCGCTTGATGGATTTCTTGGCAAGGCGAGTCTGTAATACTGTCTTTCTTTGGGAGATGCTATTGGCTTTTTCTTCACATTTGTCTGCTACCATTTTATAAAGTGAAACCTCCAATGGGCAGTTGCAATGCAGCTTGAGATCTGGCATTGCGTGTCTTTTCACAGGTTGCTGGTGCTGAGGTGTTTCCCTGCGGGCATCTGGTGAGGGATAGGCCGTTGCAGATGTCACCTGCAGAGTGAAGGATGGCACCCAGTTTTGTCGGAAACAGGAGTTCTATTATCATAGCTTCATGCCTCTGTTGGAACAGTGAGACCACGCACAAGGGTGGGATATTTTAGCTAAGCAGATGTGTCTCTGCAGTATAAAGATCAGTCAATTATTTGAAAGCTCAAGAGCAGAAATGACTTTCTTATAACGTTAGACTTGGGAAATCAAGGCAGTACATCAGCAGTTTTGTCCTGAAAACTTTATGCCAGCTTGTTAGTCTGCATTGGGAGAAATATTCACACCTCGTGGTAGTGCTATTACTCACAGAGGAGAAAATGGCCTGGAAAACGGGCAGGAGGACAGGGGAGGGCCGGCTTTGTCTGGAATATGCCTCCAGAGGGCTAGCATATCAACTACCCACTTATGAGGGGCACCATAGCCTGTGATCCAAAGCGTGGGATTTGGGGAGAGAACTGTTTCTGCAAATGTAATAAAGCATAAGGAGAGTGTTGTTTCTGTAAAAATGGTGTTAGAGTCTAATGCATTTTTTGAAATTCAGGCTTTCCACTGGAGTCTGATACTAAAACTTTGCTAAGGACCTTAGAGATAGCCTACGATATATCCCTTTCTTTTGTGTGTGACGAAAGAACAACTGTGGCTTTGCCAGCAGTTAACAAGTAGCACCAAACGCCTGTGCTTCCCGTCTGTGTCCATACACAAAAAAAGCACACTGGCTGACATATTTCTGTCCTAAAGAGAGTGGACTGCAGAATGTAGGCCCCACTTGGTGAGCTTTTGTTTTTAAACCAGAACACAGCGTTTCTGACTTAATTTATGCTTAAACTCACAGTGATCTCCCATGTATTTTGCTTAGGTATGTTTCAAGCCCTGAATGGATAATTATGGAATTGCAGTTATCTGCGTAGAAAGTAATGGTTTTCTCACAAGGAGGGGTAAATGTTTTCAAACCAATTTTGTTCCTTCATCATCATTGTTTAGCGGAAATGCTTCTGAAGCACTTAGCTGGCTAGTTCAGAATAAATTAAGAGTATGTTTGCCTCCAAAACTTGCAAAAATATTACTAAAGCAGAATTATTTGAGATAAGAGAATAGATTCCCAGGAAATACTCTCTATTTTTATCTTCAATATCCCTTCTCTTTAACTCCCTGCTTATGAATTTTAGCGACTACTGTGACAGTCAAACTTGGTAGAGTCGATGAACCAACAGTCACAAAAAAGAGAACGGTTTGAACACACATGTATTTGTTCATTGATACACTTATTCATTCAAAAATAAATAAATGCATCAGCGCCTGCTATACAATGGGCAGTGTTCTAGGCATCAGGGAAATAATGGGTAAAATAGTCAAATTTCACACTCTGGTGGAATTTACATCCTACCAGATCTGTTCAAGAGCTGTCTGTACCCATGTTCATTGGTACTCCAATGTTTCAGTTTTTCCAATAGAAAAGTTGAGCTAAAGACAGATTTTATTTTCTTTTTGTTGAAATTGTAGACTCCAGGAAACTGACACCTGGAAAGGATGTTGTAGATTATTTATATGAAGCCCTTCAGTCACTTTGCAGGTGAGTATAAGAAAGCGGCAGAAAATGGCAGAGGTTTTTCCCAAGGTCCCGACCCTACTCAGTATTGGATATTTTAGTAGCAGCTAGAGTTCTATACTGTTTGTTTCCTAGGGCTTCCATAACAAAATACCACAAACAAAGTGGCTTAAAACAGCAGATATTTATTATTTCGCATTTCTGGTAGCTAGGGGTCTGAGATCAAGGAGTCAGTAGGGTTGATTCCTTCTAGAGGCTCTAAGAGATAATCTCTTCCATGTGTCTCTCCTAGCTTCTGGAGGTGGCCAGCAATCCCTGGCTTGCAGATGCTTCGTTCCAATCTCTGCTTCTGTCATTCCCATCCTGTGGCATTCTCCTTGTCTCTCCTGTGTCTTCACATGTCGTTCTTATAAGGACGTATGTCATTAGATTTAGGACCCATCCCAACCCAGTAGGACCTCATCTTAACTTGATTACATCTGCAAAGCTGTTTCCAGGAATGTTACATTCACGGGTATCAAGGGTTAGAACTTCAACATATCTTTTTGGAGACACAATCTATCCCACCACATATATCTAGTCTTGTGTTCTTTATATAACACCAACCTGCTTCCATCCCTAAACAAGTGTCAGTTAACATCATTGCAAATATTTTGTTGTTGATATTTAGAAAGAACCCTTGGAGTTAGAGGAAGTAAGATAGATTTTTTTTTAAATTACCTATTTTAGTTCATCATGATTTTGAGCAGAGCATGTACAATGTGTTTAAAATGGAGACAAGTAAAAACAACAGCATAGTTCTGCCATACTGCATTTTGCTTACTTACATGCCTAATCCCAATTCTTCCTTGTTTCTTAAACGACTGAAATTTGCAAAGAACAAAAAAAAAGAAAAAACACCCATCATGCTAATTGAGATGTGGTGTTCACTTCCATACCCCAAGGGAAACACGGCTTGATTGCCAATTCCCCAGTACTTCCTCACTTCTATAAATTTTAGGACAGCTAACTTCCTGTCTTGGGAAGATGGAACTCACTCTTGAGACCCTAGCTCATTTGTAAGGTATTTCCAGAATGGAGTAAAAGTGGTGCCAAATGTTGCAAATCTTGTATGATCTGTGCCATGAGACCCTCAACTGATTTCATTCACAAGCACATAAAAACTTAGTGCAATGTGAACCACAGTTCTGTAAAGGAACGGATCAGGATGCCATTCACTCTGTTAGGGGTGCTGCCCTGGCATGGCTTCCCCAAGTCTTGCTGGCTGCATTTGCCAAGGCTTTGTGCTTTTTCCTCTTTTTTACCTGAAAAAAAGCCATTTGGAATGTTTAATCAAGATGACACAACCAACTGTAATATTATCCTTCGATTGCCAGGGAAAATAAGCTTTAAATGTTTCCATCGTAATTTGATTTACCATAAACTAGGCAAAAGAATGAAAAAAAAGGTTCATATGAATTGAAGAAAGGCATAAAGAACTTATTAATATATTACGGATTAAGGATCTGATTGTCCTGGAGGGAATAAAACAAGAAAGGTAGATTTTAATAAAACAAGACAGATGTATTAAAATAAGACTATTTTATTCAATGGTTGAATCAATTTTCTAAGAGAAATGAAAATACAATTTCAGGCATCTTTTATGTGTCACTTTATAGCTTTCTAGCCTCCCAATCTTTGTCCTAGCTGCCACTGAAGTGACCAGATCTCTCTGATAAACACATAAACACAACCTGGTAGTGTCTCTATTCAAATACCTCTCCCCTCACACCTGGGTAGGGTGATCAGCTTGTCCTGGTTTGCTCTGGACTTTCCTCCTTTTAGCACTATAAGTCTATCATTCTGGGAAACCCCTCAATCCAGGGCATACCAGATCAGTTGGACTGGGCAAAGCTGGGGACATTGTGGGAGTCAATTCAATGCTCATGCATATACAGCCTGCAAGTGCGGGGGATTAGGGTTTTATGGGGTGAGCTGTTGTCCATTGGAAGTCGGGAGCTGATGGATAAATCCTTCCTTTCCTTTGTGGAGCTGACTGTTCTGACATGCTGTGTATATAGCTTTTCAGAGGGCTGTCCCACTGGATTAAGCAATTATAAGCATGTAGCCGCAGCTACCTGATATTGACTCTCCCTCCTTCCCCACTTGACTATCTTGTTTCTGTCTCGCATTCTTTGGGTTTTCACAACAGGATGAAGTAATAGCACAGAAGCCATTTGCCTTAACCTTCTCTTTTAGTGAACTCAGGCTACAAACGTAGGCATCCAGCAGTGACTCCAGAAGATCAACCTTCGGGATCAATTTGGTGGCTAGATTACTCACTTCTGGTAGTAATGGGGTATCTATAACCCCCAACACGGATCACAGTTACTCAGGTTTTCCTCTTTGGTCAGTTAGCATAAGGTGCAGCAGAAAGGTGAGGCCCTGGACAAGTGGCAGCGTGGTACTTGGAATACATGAGGACAACAAGAATAGTAAAGATCACAGAGCAAGCTGGTATCTATTAACTGCATTAGTAATAACCACAGGCTCAGAGCAGTCAGTTGTCAACCCATGCTGTGCTGTGAAAGCCAATATTCCTCTCTGACAGCTTTTAAGGACATTTTTATCTCCTGCAGTTGCTGGGTACACTATGTAAAACATCAAGAATTGGATACAATTATAAGAGAGGCAGAGTTGCAAAGGAAACAGAATGCCCATACTTGACAGGTCTTCTGTGCCAAAGTCAGGAATCATAGGAGTGGTTGATAATGAAATTCTCGAAACCTGGATTTTCCTAAATCCTCTGGGCTGGCATAATCAGTTCCTTTCCCTTGACAGAGGACAGCAATCTGTCCTTATTTCAAGGCTTTCCTCAAAGCAAAGGACTTGCAGGATTAAGTTTGTCTACCCCAAGACCTACCCGGGCTGTTCTGTCCCTGATAGCCAGTGTTAGGTCTTAGCACAGCAGAAGCAGGGGACTATTTTCTCTGCTCCAGAAGAAAATTGCTTATATGCTAAAGAAATCATAGGTTCTGGCTAATATGTGGCAACCACAATCCAAACAGGTACAAGAGTGGATCTTGAAAACACTGGAGGCGGGAGGTAGAAAATAAGGCTGTTTAGGGGAGAATGTATTATCATGGAGAAACCCTTTCATGGCTGGAGAGTCCCTATTCTGGCAAATAGACCTAATAGTCTGTTGGAGTGGCTACGCAAAGTTTGGACCTGATAATGGCTCCCCAAATAAATGACGTGGACAGACAGGAACATTCTTGGTATACGATTGAGAAAGTAGTCAGAGACTGAGAAGGGCAGTGATGTTAAAATGGATTTGCCACTGAAGACTCTAGAACATTCTACTGAATTGTATTCTATAGAGGATAGTCCCTTCACTAAGGCAGTGAGTAATGTACTGGTGGGTTGTATCCTTGTAAAGCTCAGTGGTGGCTCTTCTCCGTAAGCTGAAGTGAAAATAAGAGATGCCTCCATAGAACTACACTGGTCATCCTTAGCGGGCTCTCCAAGACCCACCTCTGGAATTTGTGTTTCCCACGCAGCTAGGATGGGGGTTCTCATTTCTAGAAAACTCCTGCTTCAGCAGGAAACATGGTAAAGCTTCTACTGACTTGGAAGCTGGAACTCCCATGTGGCCACTTGAGGATCCTGATGCCAGTGGCCTCTCATCAAGCAAATAACACTGCAACTTGGCCCTCATTGGTGAGTAATTCTGATTACCATGAGGGTCTATAGTGGCTGCCATACAATGGGAACGTCCACCACACACACAGAGATCCCTGTTGCATCTCTTGGTGTTTCTGTGCCCAATGATAAGGAGAAAGAGGCAATTGTAGCAACCATCACATGACAAAGGCAAAGCATCTAAGGAATCATAACCCTCAACAACGAATCACAGGGTCACACTACCAGGTAAGAAACTCAGACAAGACGAAGTGCTGGCTGAGGGTGAAATTAATCTAGAATGGGTGGCAGAGAAATTAAAAATAATAACCACTAATTAATACATGTGGACCGGCTTCGGAAGTGGAGATTTGGGGTTGTTACTTCTCTTAACTAAGTTTCTTCAGAGATTGCTCTTATTTATTTTTATTATTTTTATTTGAGACACAGGGAATGCAAGTAGGGGAGAAGGGGAGAGGAGGAGAGAGAGAGAAAGAGTGGGAGAGAGAGAGAGAGAGAGAGAGAGAGAGAGAGAGATCATCTTAAGCAGGCTCCATGCTTAGGGCTGAGCCCAACACGGGGCTCGATCCCACAACCATGACATCATGACCTGAGGTGAAATCAAGAGTTGGACGCTCAACTGACTGAGTCGCCAGGTAACCCTCAGAGATTCCTCTTTCCTACTGCCTTGGAGAAGACTGTGGTAGATTGGACTTGTAAGTCACCCCTTAGAGAAGAATTGAGGACATCTTGTTTTCACAAAAACAATTTTTATAGTTTCATTATGGGAGCTCTATGTACTCTGACTGGCATGAATAGCAAGAGTGGAGTATAGGGAGAATTCCTTAAGACCCCTGCTACATACCTGTCTAGATCTTCTGCCTCACCTGCGTCATGTTCTAGTTGGTCACCGTGCCAGCCAGTTCTGTATGGCCACTGATCACCTTCCACATAAGTGCCACCTGATAGGACCTTGCCTTGTGCCCACGTGGGCACTTCTCACTTCCACTCTCTGAATTTACTTGCTGATTCTGAGAGGTGAACACTATGGGACTCTACTTTGCACATGGGATTACCCTGCATGTGCAATCCAGAAAGGTGTGGGAGGGCATAAAGGATCCCTATGTTACGAACATTTGTTCAATTTCATCAGTGAGAATGGAAGCCCATAAAATCCTTACCTTCCTTCTCCATAGTTAGATGATACTTGGATAGAGTGAGTACAGCTTCTCAGAGGACCGTCTCCTGGGGAGTGGAACCAGTCATACTCAGTGCCAGCGGATTGGACAATTCCTTTTTGTGTCTGTCCTTTTGTATCATGCCTCTCACTCTCACAACCTGGAATTCCACATAAACCTCTTCCCTCCAGTTCTGCTTCCCAGAAAACTCAGTTCAAGATAATACAGTATATTTACAACGTTATCAATGGCAACATTTAAAAGAGTGCAGAAACTATACCAATGTTCTTTGTAGAAGTGAGAAAAGGGAACATGGCAAGAGAAAAATGAAGAAATCTGAAACAAAGACAGAGGGAGAGATGCTGGATGGATGGAAAGAAAAGACAATTCAACATGGGAAATATGTGTATTAGTAAGTAGGTTGTAGTGGAAAAGACGTAACTTAAAAGACCCAGATTTACATCCTCTTCCCAGCACTTAGCAAATAAGCAAGTATGGACAAAAATTCATCCATTTATCTGCTACTTCATTCATTCTTACAATCGTTGTGCTAGCTCTTTTGAAACTCCAAAGGGGCAAGTGCCACAGGCCTCTTCTCTCAATGAATTCCAACACAAAAGAAGACAGTTATTTTTTTAACATGCAGAAAGCGTACTAATAGAGATATGCACCAGGAGGACTTGAAAGAGTATGCCGGGGCTCTAGAACTCCTACCATGTTAGCAGAGCACAGTTCCCTGAGACAGGGCGTCGCAAGGTGGAGCAGACATTGTTGATGTCTTACAGCCACATCCTCCGAGCCCACCTCGGTTCACATGCCACTGTGGATAGTTCTGGCATGTTGACAGATTCCCAATTCCAGGCTGGCTGCTCTCTTTTCTGTCAAGTGACCGTCTCCAGCACTGATGGAGCTGTGCGTAGATGTAACCAAAAAGGACAAGGCAGCTTGAATCTAGAGGACAACTCCAGGAACAGAGAATGAAAGTTGGTACGTAAACTAGCCAGCGTCCTCACCCTCAACCGCACCTGTTCCACATGGCTTCTCCAAGCGTGCCCAAGCGCAATGATGCCCAGGTGCCTACAGTGCTATAGCTCACCCACAAAGGCACAGCTGACCTGCACCTCTCCCTCCTCCAATTCACAACACATCATTAAGGTTTGTTTTGGGAGCAACCCAAATTAAGACAGGTGCGGTTCACCTAAACTCTAATCCATAATAGTAGATACTCTGTTCCTGATGGCAATAACGATTATTAACATTTATTTTGTATTTAGTATCTATTTATTATCTAATATTTATTATTAGCATTTATTTAACATTTTGATTATTACTATGAATTTAACATTTTGACAGAAACAGACAGAGACAGGGGAAACATTTTGATATGAGATGCTTTGCATATAATTCCCATGACAACACGATGGGCTAGATTCTATTTAAGATCCTCGTTCCAGAAATGAGGTAGCTAAGCTTAGAGAATGTGTCTGTGTAGCTCTACTGAGACACGATGTGAGAGTAAAGTAGTGTGGTATCTCACCCTAATACTTTCAATAACTAGTGGCTTGACTTATCTTCAGGGTCCAAAGGAAAGAGGTATTTTTCATCATATACATATTGCAGGTGACGACACGTGAGCTTAGAGACTCAGCGAATTACCGAGGCTCACGCCCGGGAGGGTGGATTGAAGGCACCAGGACTTGGAGGCCACAGCTGTGATCTTGCCATTGTCCCATGCTGCAGTCTCGGCCATCTTACCCACCCACACGGCCAGGCTTGCTACTGCGTTTTTATTGTTGTTTTTATTCCCCCCTCAATATACGTATATGGTAAAAAAAAATTTTTTTTCAAACTATGAAAGGGTATGAAATTAAATAAAAAAAGAAGAAGAAGAATGTAAATTCTCATTCTAATCTCAGTCTCTTCCTCGTGGCCACGATAGTTAACTTGTGTTGGGGCCTTTCAGAAAATTTCCATTTACGTATATACGTGTAGCCTTACATATTATGCCTACCTTTCTTTTTTTAACTACCAGTCTTGGAGATCGTAGTTAGCAGCATCTGTGGCCCTCTTATCTGCCTGTTTTAATGGCTTCATAATACTCCACTCTATAGAGGGGTTATATTTTAATTAAGCCTCCCGCTGATGGTCATTCCTTCGGCTTTCCAGCCTTTTGCTATCGCAAACAATGCTGCCATAAACATCCTGAACATATTCTTTCGAGCGTGTGCATGAGCGTTTCAGTGGGATCATTTCCTGGGCAGTAATATCAGAGGATCAAAGGGTATTTCCATTTTTTTTCAATTAATTGCCAGTTGATGTATTAAACACACTAATTCCCAGGGAACATTTCTGTGACTAATACGTTGTGACAGCATTTCCTTCTTCAAAGAGGACAGAGGGACATTTTCAGGTGGCAGCGGTTTGCAGGCCGTTTGCAGATAAGCACTGCTTCTGGGGATGATGGCTCCTTGACCCTGGCTTAGCTCCTGTTGGTCTCCTTCTCATTGTTCCTTTCGAGCTCCCCCTGAGCTGTCCCAGGTGCAGGAGGCCATCATGTAAACAGACATTCCAAATACCACACCATCTCGATGGGGTGCAGGAGACCATTGCCAAGGACGAAATTAGTCCAGGAACTGGACACATTCTTGCTGGAGGAACACATGACCTTAAATCCACAGCTTAGCACGGGGTGAAAAATTCAAATATCTGATTTGTGTTGAGAGACGGGCTCTGAGAGCAGGCTGGGAGAATGTCTTCTTCCTGCGCACCCTTTAATTAAAACAAATAAACCAAACAAAATTTGGCAAGTTTCAGTGGATTTCTTGGAATGTTCAGAATGGATTGCTAAAAGTATATAAATACATTCGAAGAGTTTTGACAATTTAAAAAAGAGTGGTACAATTTTTTTGACTTTGGATTTATTTTCAGGACAAAAATCAGTGCACTGGGCACTCTCATTTTCTCCTGTCTCTGTCTGTTTCTGTCACTATCTCTGTCCATTTCTCTGCCTCTCTCATCTCTCTTAAATTCAGCGCCCTAATGCCCAAATGGGTCTGAAATCCCAAGGCTTCTGTACCTGACAATTTCCTTGCTGATCCCTTACTACAGGCTGCCCGGGAAACCATTTCCAGGAAGGCCTCACTCCTTTCTTCCCCTGGGGCCACCTTTGTGAGCTCTTCAAAAATGCAGCGTGAAGTCTTCTTTCAAGAATTGTAAAACTCTCCCGCGACCTTCTCTCCTTCAATCACTAGCTCCTACACCACAACCATCCCAGAGGCCGCCAGGCAGTCCACTTCTACATCTACCCACGAGCTGGCCATGTAGTGTGTTGAATTAGTCTCTTATCCAAGTGAAGTTTTCTTAATTGCCTTTATCGGGTTTGAGTCTCTTTGTTACGGTGGCTGTTGCTTCCTCTCCTATCAACGCAGACTTTTGGTTTGTGGCGACTCACCAATCTGTCCATCTCCGCCGGGACCGAGGGTGAACTGGACAGCGGGACGGGTACTAAGCAAGTTTCTCCCACACCCCGCTGCCGGTGCACCTGTGACACTCCTGCCTCTGAAGCTGCCACCACAGTTCTGCCAAAGTGTCTCTGGGCTGAAATACAGGCAGGCACAGCCAGTTCTGAGGCAGCTTAGGCACTCAGAGGACTGTCTGTGACATCGACAAAGCTGTCTTTCCTTCAAGGGGTCTGGACGATTTGAACTTCTCTTAGGATTCCAACCCTCAGGTGACAGTTTTTAAAGTTTATTTATTTATTTTGAGAGAGAGAGAGAGAGAGAGAGAGAGAGAGGGAGAGAGAGAGCATGAGTTGGGGAAGAGCAGAGAGAGAGAGAGAGAGAGAGAGAGAATTCCAAGCAGGCTCTGCCCTGCCAGCGGAGAACCCTACTGGGGGCTCAAACTCAAGAAACTCTGAAATCATGACCTGAGCTGAAGACCAGAGTCTGATTCTTAACCAAAGGAGCCATCCAGGCACCCCAAGAGCTTTAAAAGTTTAGATTTAAATGGAATACGATTGATAGGCAATTATAACACCAAAGCATACTCTTATAGAGGCTCACCACTTAGATACATTCTGTGTCTATTAATTTAGTTGCTCACTAAATATTTCTTATATTCTTCAAGTCACGTGTCAGGCACTCAAGATGTAAGAGGGGCTCATACCCGTCAGCATTTAGTGGACCTAACCTGGAACTGAAAATTCAATTGGGTGCTTGAAGTTCTTTGGTAGGAAATTTGGGAATAAACTTTGAAAAGAGATACACCACAGTAAGAGTGATTATAAGTACCAAATTATATGTGGCACATTCCATCTTAGTCTTAAACAGGTTTTGTAAACTTGTCATTGAGAAAACACGAGTCACGCATGCATTAAGATAGCTTGGATGTGTTAAAACTATTCCAGTTTGATGTCACATCACGGTGCTAAATAAATCCCCTCAAATATCTGTGGTTGTTGCTATAATTGATCAGTTGTCACGGTGGAAAATGAAATAACTCAGAGTCACTGAGAGGAAGATGTTCTCAAGATACGTTTCAAGCTTGTGATAGGACCATCCACTGATTTGATGAGGACCAGGCTGGTGGGACTGTGCCGACAGCAGCTGTGTCTGCAACTTGGCATTGGGCTTCCTTTTCTAAAATCTACCTGGTCCAGAAGCCATTAATCACTTCAACTCTCAAGTTTTTCATCCTAGGTCTTCACAAATAGGATCATTGTTCCCAAACAAAATAAAACAATGCCAAAACAAATTAATACAAAAACATGAAATCTCCCCACCGGTGCCTTCCAGGAAAATGAGACCCGGAAAAGAAACGAGAAATGTATAGCTGTAGCATTCATCTTCAAACATTGTTCATCTTTTTTTTTTTCTCCCTCATCTTCAAAAGTATCCCATAGCACTCTACAATACTTTGATATAAAAGGGAGAGAGGATGCAGTGTCTAAAAATAACAAAATAAATTACCAAAGTAGCTGAGAAAAAAATATTGGAACTCTAAAATGTGAATGAACAAAGACTAGATAATTGCCTTCCACTCACACCCCAAATTTACAAGCCCTCGGGTGATACTTCAGTGCTTTGGGGCCCGCTAATTTCTTTGTGTGGAATTGGGGAGGCTTTTGCCATTGGAGACCTGCTATCAGCCAATCAGGGCGAGCGATCCGGGCTGCTTTGATGTAACATAAGTTGGAGAGTAGCAGGTGGCCTTCCCTGCTGTTTACAGTGCAGCTTGGGGAGTTGTGTCAGATGTAGCAGCTCCTCTTTATCTGCATGGAATCTGTGTAAATCACAAAAGAACAGATGGAAAAATAGTCACATCGCCTTGTTCACCTCTTAGAAGCAGCTCATAAGCCTTTGTACACCACCCGCCCCATTTCAAAAAACAACCACGGGTGGGTTGGTCACCCAACTGCTACAGGGTAATCATTTTGTTTACGAACACATCTAAATACGTGAATTAGGCAAAGAAAACAAAAACAGCAAATGGTTTAAATGATCACAGCTGCTATATCTGTGTATTTTACCATTATATTCGGAGTTAGGTGAAGTAAACACAGAGAAATTGGAAATTATCTCTCATCTAACGGTTCTAAATATCTGTAGAACTTCTTAGTGATGTCAGATGATGCCAGTGGTTTACCATGTATGTTTCTTTGTTGTTGTTTAAATACAATTGTGAAATTACCTGTCAACCTGAAAACCCTAAATAAAGGTTTCATATTGGAAACCTTTCGGAAAAAAAGGCTGAAAAATTGATTGAGAAAGGATTTCACTTGAATTTTAGGTAATTGAAGGAAATATTTTTGATCTATACTAGTATTTTACTACTTGCATTTGTGTTGTTTGCTTAAAACACGACATGTTTTCATATATACGTTCAGAATTTAGCCAGGAAATGAAAGAGGATAAAAAAAAAAAATACTTCCAAAAGAGACAATGGCAGGAACAGAAGCACCAAGTACTAGGAGAATAGGGTATGGTGTGAACTGCCCCACAATGATTTAGAGGTTGATTTGTGAGACAAGACATTGAAGGTAATGAAACTACAGGTTAACTGGGCCTTCACCACAATGGACCTAAAAAGTCTTAAGATACAATGTGCGCTTTGACCTGGATGTGATTCAAGTTGACTACGACAAGTTGACTTTAATCTATTTAGAACTTTACAATCTGTACAAATAATACATTTAAATACAAAATTTGTTCAAAGATGCAGAAGGCACAGAGGTTGCTCTTTAGAGTGCATTGTTATTCAAAAATGAAACAATTTCTATTTTCTTACAGAACACTACAAAGTGCAGGTATGTTGTTAGAGAAAATCCTCATGGTACAGTGATAAACTAATAAAAGAAGGACTATAAAGTCTTAACAACAATGCAATAGGTAAGTTCAACTTGGATAGAAGTCAACACCTTCACTGTATTCCCAGGGTCTTCTTTTCTATAAATTACAAGAGGACAGAAACACATAGGAATTGTTGGTGGCCTACCACAAATGAATTCTCTATAAATTTATGTCTAGGGGGACACCAGCATATTAGACCAGTGGTCCTCAATCTTGGACAATTTTTCCTTCCAGGGAATACTTGGTAATGTTCATAGACATTTTTGTTGTCACAACTGGTGGAAGAGAGTGTTATTGACATCTAGTGGGTAGAGGCCAAGGATGCAGCTAAACACAGGACATCCTCCAACAACAAAGAATATCTGGCCTGAAATGTCAACAGCTTTGGGACACCTGGATGATTCAGTCAGTTAAGCATCTGACTCTTGATTTTGTCTGAGGTCATGATCTGATGGTCATGAGATGAAGCTTCACGGTGGGCTCCACACTGGATGTGAAGCCTGCGTAAGAGTCTCTCTCCCTCTCCTTCAGCCCCTCCCCAGCTCATACTCTCTATCTCTGTAAGTAAGTAAGTAAATAAATAAATAGCTTTAAATTTGAGAACCATGTTTTAGATAATTAAAGCATTTAATCATATTCTCTATTTTCAAGAGAATGAGATTCCAAAGTTTTGTCATGTTCAATATGTAAACTTGGACATATGAAGAGCAGTCAAGAGGTTATGCTTAAGTTCAACAAATACATGAGCTTCTCATGAAATAAATTCTTCAAACAGAATCTACAAAATCCTGATATTTATGGTTTTGTTTTTGGTATCTCTTTCTTCCAGAAAGTTGGAAATGCAAAATAACTGCTTTATTAAACTAAATTAGGCTTGAAGTAAAAGGATTATTTTTCATAAAATTCCAACAAAAAGCTGTCTACTTGTAAATCTTTGTTCAGGAATGTTCAAGTCATTTAACCAAGGTTTGTCTGAAGCAAGTAAATTTTGTATTCCCAGATACTCATATTAAAATACCTTTTATATCAAAACAGCAATGGGGATTGAACCAGACTCTCATTTTTGAGATTAAGATTTTCATGGCTATTTTTTTTTTTTTTGGTACTCAGATGTGTTTTCCTCATAACATCAGGGAATCAGGGATCCTTGCTTTGTTAGTTCTCTCAGATGCAAAGTTAGAAGAAAAATTTAAAAGTGAAAATGTCTTTCTTTAGACATTCATTCATTTTTGATAATGTCTGTTAATTAAAACTATTTTTTCGCAAAGAAGATTACTACAAAGAAACCTAGTCATTCCCTATTTCTACTGGAAGATTTAACTTAAGATTGCTTTCTTTGTTCATTATGCCAAAAAGTTAAAAAAAAAAAAGGAATCTGTATTTTGGGTTTATATGAAATGGGTGAAATAACTGAAACCTCGGGAAGAACCAATATCAAGTATCAAAATTTATTATCAAAGATCATGTGAGCTAAAATAATGTAGCAATGGCATTTTAGATTATCTTTTTTTTTTACTTTTACTGTTGATAAATGGGATTGGTGAATTTCTGATGTCCACTCTACTCCTGCACTCAGACTTCTAATTGCAACTCTCATATTTAATCCTGAATTTTGATCTTCTAAAAATGCCTCCTTGAGGCAATATTGAATACCTAATAAAGGAAGAACTTTTCCTAGTATTTGTTTGCTGAAGGTTTACAAATGTGACTGCCTTTAAATATATAGCTATGTGGGGGCTCCTGGGCAGCTCAGTTGGTTAAGCGTCCGACTTCAGCTCAGGTCACAGTCTCTCACTTCGTGAGTTTGAGCCCCATGTCGGGCCCTATGCTGACAGCTCAGGGCCTGGAGCCTGCTTTGGATTCTGCCTCACCCTCTCTCTCTGCCCCTTCCACCACTCATGCTCTCTCTCACTGTCAAAAATGAGTAAATGTTAAAAAAATTTAAATACGTAGCTGTGTGGAAATAGGATGGTGACCCTAGAATCCTTAAAAGTTGATTACCCTTAAAACTTGGTGAGGCTGTCAATCCTTGAAACTTGGCTCATTAGTTTTGCAAGGCGATCCTGGGGGCCAGGAGTAGGTTCTATAGACATATAATATTTGGAAAACCAGCCCAGTTTATCATTCTCTTGGAGAGTCTCAATACACATTGTAAAAAGAAACCAGCAAAGACCAGCTTGGTTTTATTTATCCCAGCATGACTCAATGCTATTAACATCTAGTGAATCCCATGTTCCAAGCAGCAAATTTTAGAAATAAGAAAGTAATTTACAGTATCTGCTCTTACTCGTCTATTTGATTTTTGTTTCGGTCCAATTGCACCTTAAGTCTTCTTCACTAACTACTAGCTACTTTCTTTTTAGCACTTCCTTCAGTGGTGTGAACAGGACAGGAGATTAAACACAGATATCTCTCCATTACTTTCTATAAATGGCTTGGTGAGAATAAGTCACTGTTAGACTTTACTTACTACCCCAGAACCCATATCCTGAAACAAAAATAATGAGGAATTAAAGAAACTAATGAGGAATATGAACACATAAGAACAATAGCAGCACCCAGTGCAACACTTCAACTACCCTTGTTCAAAAATAACGTACCGCATTTAAGATCTGAGTCGCATTTCTCTTTTGAGAACTCAGCACACCTTCCACCAGACATTTGGCCACATGTATTGGAGCATTTATTGGCCACATTTGTGACCAAATTAAATGCTTACCTATAATCACATCATTGCTGTCCTCGGAGGGTGATGATGCTGCTTTTCAATTTTAGTTCAAGCTTGATTGTCAAATTTAGAACATCATGTGTTGTCTTTCCTACACTTTGCTCTGAAGACCACATTTTCGGGCTCTGCCTCTTTGTCTAAACAAACACTGTGGGGAATTGAGTTCCAGGGGGGCAAAATCCAGAATAGGAATTGTTCTCAATCTAAACGCTATAACCCTGCCATCTACTTTCCTTCCACTGGAAATGGACGAACATGTTCAGATCAGAGTGTAAATTGGCATGAACCTTCATCTGAAATGCAATAAAGTTAGGAAAGACTGGATGATTTTAAAAAATGTATCATTATTCATATTCAATGCTTCCTCTGCACTTCTGTGTACCATCTGGTCCTGATGGTTGAAGTGCCAAAATACCATAAGGAAAGTTGTTTTTTGTGGTATTTCCAGTCCAACCAGAATCAGAAAGTACCAGAAATCTCTTGAGAAAAGCTGTTGTCATAGGACACAAAGCCCAGTTTGTCAAACCAAAGAGTTTAAGAAGAAAAGTAGCTAAATTCACACTACCATCCAAATTTAAACACCGAACAAAGAGGGGATGTTTTGGGTTTGGGGTTTACCAGATATCTTACACAACAATAGTGAAAAATAACCCTACCAATTCTTCATAAATGTATCCCATTTCTTTATAAACTACAGTTCCATTTTTACTCCTTAATTTGTTCATCTCTATTCTGCATATACAGTGATTTTTAAGGAGAATATTTATGGACACATAAAGTCATGAAATTCCCAGGGAGAAATGATCTAGCAAAGGATGCCCTGAATGGATAACACCAAATTTAAAAGCTTTTATAGATTACATGTAACGTGTGCAAAAATACCTGATCTGATCCTGTTTATGAGCCCTTTCATGTCCAAAGAATTCTTTTACATGACTTTCTACTTCTATATAGGACATCACAGCTTGTCAAATACAAGGATCTTGAATCTTAAAAGACTCAATCTGTGCTGTAAACTTACTGCCCAGAAGGTTTAGAGTGGGCTGTTAAACTTGGCAAGATTTCTACTTCCATTCAATCCCTAAACCTTCTGAGATTTATTTGACACTGAGTTTTATTCAGCTTAATTTAGTTCAGTTAAAAAATTTAAAAAAAAAAAAACAAACAAAAACCTCTAAGAGACGAGTTTAAGTGATGATACTATCTATCGTATGACAATTAGTATGTTAAGGAGAGAAGTTTGGCGTACGTATTTTTCTACTGAAGAAGTGTCTTATAATGCATAGAGCAGAGCTTTTGTGTCAAATATGGATTCCAATCCTGATTCTACACCTGTTAGTGGTAACCTAGGGGTAGATACTAACTGTTCTCTCTTAAGTTTCCTCATCGAAAAACAGAAAATCAATTATTTGACCAGTTTGAAAGGATCAGTGGGCTATTGAATATATAGTCTTAGAGCATAGCCGGTGCTTAGTCTTCTCCTCACCCATGCTCGCTGTGTGGGAGGATCATAAAATAATAGACGGCTGCAGGGCAGATGCTTAAAAGTCTGGCTATTATGAAAGCACATTGAGATTTCTACTGAAGTTCCTGTTTACCCATTGAAAGAGGACAGGATGACTCTGGGGATGTAACTCATATAAGCTTAGGAGGTAATGATGATATTTTTCCATTAGGAATATTACCTGTTCAGCTCCCATAGGCAGTGTTCTGATTTTTTTTTTATTTATCTCATGAAACAGTAATGCTTCAAGACAGACATGGTCTGACCATGTAAAAATACAACTCCTATACAAGTATTATTGGGTCACTGGCTGTACCACTGACCCAGTCCCAAGGAGAATCTTCTCCCAAAGACTACTAAGGAAAGTCAAAAGAATTCAGGCTAATTTTTAAATGAAAATGAAAGCTCTTTCCTTGAAATTTAGGTCTGCATTATCTGTGCCTGGTATGCACACTATATAACATAATTGCTAGATGATGTCTGCTTCTAAGACAAGGAGTCCAACTAGTTATTTTTTCTTGAGACATTCACTTTCTGTTTTCACATTTTAGTTCCAGTGGAAGCATGATAAAAGCATGAACAACACAGACATATCCAGGGTCTGGTCCTTAAACCCAAAGCCTTTGGATCCCAAAGTAGTGGGATCTAATCTCCAGGTTGTTACTGCCTTGGTTCTGATTCCTTTAGTTTGCATAATTTAACTTTTCTGGTTTCTTACTCCCTTGAATCACTTGAATTGAATTGAAACATTTAAATCACCCACACTCTCTCAAAACTGTTTTTTTTTCTTTATATCATTCCCACATAACCCACTTAGAAAAGCAATTAAGGTGTCATCCTAGGAAGCTCCAAAGGAGTACAAAAAGCTGTCTTTTGGAGAACTTTGCCTGAACCTTTCCCCTTCAGTGTTGTGCAGTGAGGCAGCTGACAGTTGCTTGGCTAACTCCTGTCACCCAGCACTGGGGTTCATTGCCCAAGCAAAGTTAATAGGAGGGTTTTTTTTTTTTTTTTTGGAATGATAAAACTTATATACCGTTCTGCCTTAAGCCTTGAGACACTGTCCTATTAGGAATGCGATCTGTCAAGAAAAGCAAAGTGTATCCAAAGAGAACTCCATTGTCTCTGTGTTATGTTACAATACTTTTATTAGATAGTGACATTCTCAAGACAGCACCTGCTGCATGGCTTTGGGCGGCTGGCCAGAAATGAAAGGGAAAAGCAATGTGTGGTTTAAATTCAAACAGTGCAGCCTTGCATTGCTGTAACAAATACCAGGGACTGAACAGTTGGGAGGGTTGAGAGAATCTCAGTCTGTAGATCTTGAATTCAGAGTGTATGTGAATGCCCGTCATTGTCAGAAATTTATGGACAGGCAAGTAGAAGAAATTCTTTGTATTTTTAGTAGGTACATGCATTTGACATAACTGTGTATGTTTTGTCCTCTCTGCTTTGGGGGTGATGGTCCTTTAGAAATTTGGAAAAGCACTTATAGCCAATGGCTTCAAGTATAGACACTTAGTAGTACAAAATGAGTACTAAAATGTTGGTATTTCTGAAACTTCGCCATGAATAAACACAGTTAAAGGCAAAAAATAAATAAATATAAATGTCATTCTAATTGTGGCTAGCATGGATTTTTTTTCCCTAGAGAAGTATCTTGATTTTTTTTAACGCTCCCTTTCATCAGATTTTGTTGCAAGTATTGTAGAATATACATAAGCTAATGCCTCTTGAATTTCAAGTTGTTTTTGAGATGATCAGATGGTCAAATTCCATAAATTTAACTCACTGTTCACTTTAGACTCTTCAATGCTACATGGTGAAGAAAAGAGAAAAAAAAAGTTGAGCTAGAAAACCAATACGATGATGACGGCAGCGGGGAAAATTGTAAACTTCTATTTCTTGATAATTAATTAAACTTCAGAGAAATAGTACCTGCTTGGGAAAAATCAATGACATCTATTAAAAGAGAAAACTACAAATCCAATTAAGCAGGACTCTTTTTTCATTAAAGCAAGGCTTAATTCAGTGGAAACCATTGTTCAGAAATTAGACATTAAGTCATTCTTTTTTTTTCTGTCTAAATTGATGGTGCATTGCTGTTGACTTTCTGGTTAAAGGCTTCAGTAAAAAGGCTTTTTGGCCTTTTCTCCATATATCTGATGACCTTAGAGAGTGATGACTTTATAGGATGTGACCACATGGTTCACACTACTGTGAGGTAAGTGTGGAGCTCCCAAAAGTCTCAGTGGGGAAGCAGAAAGCACCACCATTCAAAAAGAGTTACAGGGTCCCATTGAACATGATCCCATGACGTTTCTTTTCTGACTCAAATGAAAATTTAACTTGTTTTATGAAAATTGTTGAATATGTTGCTGTCTCTACACAGTTGTTCCTTGGTCTGTGTGACTGAGTGTGTGTATGTGTGTTTGTGGTTTTATGGAAGAATAGGGACTTTATGTCATTTGAACACGCAAACTTTATTAAATTCTGTTTTGCATAACTTACCCTCTCTCCTCAATAGGTCAGGACTGAGGTTATGAGAAAAGGAGGATCTCATGTCATAAACGGAAAATTCTGAGCACACTAATGCTGTGTTTCATTTCTTCTGGGAATTCTTATCAATCTGATGGGTTTGTTTATGGAGCTGAGTTAGAATCTTAAAAGCTTCTATATGCTTTACTGAAATGTGGAGTGCTTCTGAACTTTGAAATCAATTGCATCGATTCAATTATAGAACATAAGTGAAGACTAATGGTTTTTATGTTCATTAACTTCTGATTTACATAAGATAGAAGATGTTAATATGGTCCCACAGTCTTTGTGGGAGGCCATTTTAGTTGAGCTAGAGCAAATGGGACTTCCATATTCATTTGCAATAAATCGATATTCTAAAAATTAAAATATATGATCTTCAGCTTAAATTCCATAATTTTCCCATCTTCTTTGTTGTCTAAGAAAATTTGTGAACTCTGGGTCAGACCAGTATAAGCTCTTTACTAGCTACTCTGTGTGTGTGTGTGTGTGTGTGTATGTGTGTGTGTGGGGGTGTGTGTATTTTTTTTCTCTTAAGCTTTATCAGACATTAAAAAAAATGGCATCAAGTTGTGATTTTTGTGAAGTGCAGAAAAGTCAAACAACCAAAACCCAAAATCAGGACTTAAAGGCAAATTTTGAAATATTTCCTATTTGAATTATATTCAAATAAATCATAAATATTTCAGGGTTTTTTTTTCTGTGAATTAACAGTTGCTTTGTTTCTGATTTTTTTTTACCTTTTATTGGATACCAGAAATTATATTAATGTGATGTGTAAATAGAAATAATACTCTACAGGGAACATATAAACTTTGTGGAAAGATTGGTTTGGGAATTAGAAGAATCTTAAATGATTTCTTAGGTCCTAGATATGATTTTCTTCTAGTGCTTGTTTACTTTGGAAACCAAGATAGGAATTATACCCAATTACCCTCAAGTCAGTCTTTGTTTGGGAAGTGCTATGGAGTTGCTTTGTAGGTCATATTTATTTTTTTAATTCAACATTTCCATTATTTTTATTATTGTTGATGTAGACATGTGGTAGTATTTTTTCTGATTTACTCAGGAAATTAATGAGAAAATTCAATGAGATGAAAGTCTATTTTGTTTATGAATAGTTTTAGACATAGTTCAAAATCGCTTCTAAACAAATTTGGATGCAAACTAAAACTCACCCACAGTTTTGGTGACTTGGACCTATCTGATCATTCTGAGACTCAAAATTCATATGTAGAAAATGAGAACAATATTTCTACATCTTGTTTTTTTCAGTGTGGGGCCTTATATAAGACTTTAGTTGTAAATCAGCTTGTTCAATGACTGATAACAGAAGATGTTTAATAACGGGATCTCATTTCTTTCACTACTTGCACTGACTTTTGCCCTGAACTCTGGTGTTTGTTCCCTACTCCAGACATTTCCCCTTCCATTGGAAGACAAGTGCTCTCTCTTATTTTCTGTTTGGTTACACTCTGTGTATCCTCCATAATTATTTAAGATCAGTTTTGACCTCATAAGATACAATGCAATTCACTGAAATTATAACATATAGTGAGGCATAAAATAATGAGCTAGAAACGAACTATTCCATAAAATGAAGGCTGTTTAGGGGAGTGAGATAAACATTCACTAGAAGACTTCAGTCATAAGAAGGAAAAAAAGCAACAAAGCGAAACAAAATTCACTGTTTAAATCCCGTTTTATAACTGACTTTAAAATAGAGGGGGGATTAAAATTTTACATATCCCGTGATAAATAGAGTAACCCAGTTCTTTACTTGTCCAAAACCATCTCATCCATTATAATATTAATATACAGAAAGCTATATACTTTCATAGTTTTCAATGTTTATGTAATTTTTCTTTGCCAACTTTCACACAGTTGCTTTGATAGATTATAATCAAGTTGCTTAAAGGCACTTGAGCTCATTACTTACAGACACAAGGTTGCTGTCTGAAAATAAACCTTAATGTCAAGTAATACAAAAATATTAACTTTGCACACTTTGTTTTTGATATGCATGATCAGAGTCAAGCTGAGAAAGGTCACATTTTCAAGTCTCCATTCCATTTTGCACATAAGAATATTCTGATTAGAGAGGTTTCTGGAAAAAGAAGAGAAATCCCTGGGACTGAGGAGATTACGGAAAAAGATTGAAGAAAGGATTACGGGCCTGGGCACATAAAATGGTACGGAGACTGGCAAAATTGACAAAGAAGGGGACAGGAAAAACAAAACAAAACAAAAAAAACCAAGAACAGAGAAAATTAAATGAGATGAAAGTATATATATGGCATATTCATTAAGGGTATATCTAAGTAAAGAGGTAAGGAGGATTGTTGGATTGTGTGATAGTAAACGATGGTAGTCTAAGAAAGAAGTTTCTCTAGAGGTATTGTCACTCCTGTGACCTTTTTCTTGTCCTACCAGCTGCTGCTGCTCCAGCTAACCACCACCACCAGCATCTCATGAATTTCAGCATTGAAACCTCTAAATAAGACTTTGGGGTGGGTTGTTAGCATCCTAATTTTATTGATGAAAAAGTAGAGGCTTAGAGAAATAAAGCAGTTGTCCAAGATAACGTAATTATGTGGTTATTTTTCAAATAGGTTTCTTCGAGCTCAGAAACTACTGTTGTTAAAGGAGAAAATGAGAGGTGGGGGGGGGGAGAAGGAGACAGAGAATATAAATAATTGAGGAAAAGGTACGAATTGGGATTTTTTTAGGAGTAGATTCAATGACATATAGCAGAAAATCCAAAATAACAGTGCCTAAGAGTAAAAGGGGTTATTGTTTCGCATAAAAGAACCATGACAATAGACGATCCATTGTCAACTATGTCCTCATTCTATAGTTTTATTTATATTTTGGGTCTGCAGCATTTATCCTCAAGATTGACTCCTGGCACAAGTAGAATAAAGTAAAACAAATAGTATCATCAGGGAAAACAAAAATTTGCATAAGAAAGGAAATAAAGTTGAAGTATATTACTTGGCTCAGTAATGGGTAGTATTTACATGGCTAGAATATTACAGACACCAGGGACACCTGTGTGGTTCAATCAGGTAAGCGACCAACTCTTGATTTCAGCTCAGGTCATGATCTCAGTGTTTGTGAGACCAAGCCCTGTGTCGAGCTCAATGCTGCCTGTGGAGCCTGCTTGGGATTCTCTTTCCCCCTTGGTCTCTGCCCCTCCCCCTGGCTCACATGTGCTCTGTCTCTGTCTCTCTCTGTCTCTGTCTCTCTCTCAAACTCTCAAAAATAAATAATTAAAATCTAAAAATAGAATATCACAGATAGTGAATGTGGATTTAATGAAAAATTGCGATTTAAATATTAGGAGGTTGGGGTGTGTGTGCATGTGTTTCGGTGATGGTGCTTTAAAAATAGCTATCCCTTCAGACGACTTTGAGAGATAAATCAAGAAACAACATCAGTAACAGTGTACGAAGCAAAGTATTAAGGAGTATGGAAGTAAATACCAGAAGAAACGGCTATAGGAGTTGGAAGTAGATGGCTCTGGGCAGCAGGTCTGTAATAAGAGTTGAATGGATGACAGATTTGCAACATAAGCCTTTCTTGCGTTTTGCAAACAATAAAATGAACAATCTCTTTAATACAACTACGATCATCCTCTTAGCATCACAAAACCATTTTTAAATTAGCCAATAGCCACAATCTCACAGTCCAGAAATGAATGCTATTTACTTTTTGGTATATTTCCTCCCAAATTTGGACTATGGATTCTTTTCAGATACTTCATTCATTCATGTAAGCATATTTACAAAGCACTAACTGTGTGTCAGACCTAGGGACGGACATTGGCGACAAAGACGATTAAAACACTCTCTCACCTCAAATGGGTCAGATCCTGTGACAGGAGGTGAGCACCAATGTAGATCACAAAACAAGGCAACAAATGCAGGCACAAAGATATACAAAGGAAAAGAAAAGAGATCAAACTGGAAAATCCAGAAGTATGTGGAGATTAAATAATACACTTCTAAATTACACATGGATCAAAGAAGAAATGCCAAGGAAAATGGAAAAATATTTTGAACTAAATGAAAACACAATTTACCAAAATTTGTAGGACACAGTGAAAACAGCCCTCAGAGGGAAGTTTATGGCACTGAATGCGTATATTAGAAAAGAAGAAAACCTAAAATCAATAATCTAAGTTCCCACCTTGTAAAGCTAGAAAAGGAAGAGCCATGGAAATCCAAAGGAAGCAGAAGAAAAGAAATAATAAGAATTAGAGCAAAATCAATGAAACTGAAAACAGGAAGTCAACGGAAAAAAATCAATAAAACTGAATGCTTATTCTTTGAAAAGATCAATAAAATTGATAAGCCTCCATTCAAGCTAATTAAAAAGAGACACAGGGTGAGAGAGAGAGGGAGGACACAAATTTAATCATAAATTTATCTAAATTCCTTTTTATCAATGGCTGTGTTTAATGGCTGGCTCACAAAATTCCTGAAAACTTAATAATCATTACTCATGATCTCATAAGGCTGGCATCAGCACACCACTGGTTGTCTTATGAGGCAGTGATGCTTCCTGGAGAAGGAGAAACCTCAGGTGAGTCTTAACAGGTAAGTAGGAATTAGCCGCCAAATGGACTTGCACATGGAAAGGCAGATAGCACATTAAGGCACAAGGGTCATACAGTGATGAGGGGAGCTGATGCGTGGATGGAAATATAAGCAGTTCTGTGTTTGAGATTGAGACGAAATCCTCAGAAAGCAAGGGTCATGATAGGAAAGATCCTGCAAACTACATTAAGGGACTTGGAATTTTTCCTGCAGGCCACGGGGGGCTGCTGAAGGATTGAAAGGAGAGTAGTCCGTTACTCAAATTTAGGGCTGAGGCATGAACTTGTGGCGAATCTTTGTAGAATGAGTTTGAGAAGGAACAAGGCTCGAGACATGTCAACCAGTTAGGAGGCCTTTGCGGTGGTTCGGGGAAGTGATGATATGAGCTGATTCGAAGCCAGTTGTACTTAAGAAGAGGTGACAGATTCCAGGAATATTTAGGAGGTAAAATCATCAGAATGGGTGATTGACAAGAAGTGGGGAGGGGTGGGAGGGAGAAATCAGGGATGGCTTCCAGGTTTCTAGCTCAGCTGATGAACGTGGGGACCATGGCGAAGAAAAGGAGTGAAGGAGGAAGATGAGACCTCTGAAGAATGCTGACTAACTCAGAGTTGATAAGTGGAACATCTGTGTGGAAATACCTTACAGGTCTAGCTGAAGATAAAGGTAGTTACAACCTTAGTAGGGGCTGAAATCTAGGAAGAAAAGAGGGGGGGCGTTACAGCTATGGACTGAGGCAAAACCTCGAGATATATCTGCATCTTTAACAGATTGTCAGAGGACGTAGGGCCGGTTCTGGAAACAGGACTGAGCAGAGAGGTAAGAAGCAAACAGGAGAACATAAAGCATACAGTCCAGGAAGAAAGACCATTAAAAAAGCAAGGATTGGGGGCACCTGGGTGGCTCAGTCAGTTAAGTGTCCGACTGCGGCTCAGGTCATGATCTCGCCGTCCGTGAGTTCGATCCCCGCATCGGGCTCTGTGCTGACAGCTCAGAGCCTGGAGCCTGTTTCAGATTCTGTCTCCCTCTCTTTCTGACCCTCCCCTGTTCATGCTTTGTCTGTCTCTGTCTCAAAAATAAATAAATGTTAAAAAAAATTAAAAAATAATAAAAAATAAAAAAGAGCAAGGATTGGAAAACAATATCAATGATGCCAAATGAAATTCAGTTGTCATTTTTTTTGCCTAAAATTAAAATGATATTTTTCTTATGTTATAAAATATGTTACAAATATCTTCTCAACTGGTGCTCTGACTTTTAGCAAATTTTAGCACACAAATATTATGGACTTACTTTGGAACAGTGATAAAAATAGAGAAATAAAAAAGGAAGAAATGTAACACTTTCATTTTACTTCCCAGAGTTAGTAACTGTGAACATTTTAATTTCATGTGATATAGGACTTTTCTGAATGTGTGTCTGTATATACATATAAATTAATGTGTATTTCAATTGACAAGGAAATGCACTGTACTACTTATAAAAAAAACAGTACAAATAATGACCATAATATTCAGCACATGGCTATATTATAATTTGTATAATCGATACCCATTATTGGAAACTTTAAATTACTATCATTATTCTCATCTATTTTAAGAAGTGCTGCAATAAACATCTTTGTACTTAAAACTTTTGTGTTTAATTTGTCTTTTTTTTCTTTTAAGCATATACTCCAAATATAAAATTAACTGAGTTAATTCATATAAACACTTTCAAGGATCTTGACACATTTTATCTACATGCTTTCTGGAAATTAGGTCTGATCAGAATTCTACCAGTACTCTAAAAGATGCTCATGTCCCCAAGACCTCAGCAGGATGCAGACATCTCCAATTTTATCTGTATTTTAAAATAGTTTCCATAGATCATTGACTTGGAATGATAAACAGATTTTTTTTTTGTTTATTTATTTTGGGAGAGAGAGAGAGAGAACACTGGAGGAGCAGACAGAGTGGGAGAGAGAGAGATTCCCAAGCAGGCTCTGCACCATCAGCACAGAGCCTGATGTGGGGCTCGATCCCGTGAGCCATGAGACCATGACCTGAGCCTAAATCAAGAGTCAGACACTTAACCAACTGAGCCACCCAGGCATCCCTGATAAACAGATTTTAAAGTCAAATGTTTTTAAATCAAGTTATAAACTAGATGTAAAACCAGAATGAACCAAGAGGAGCAGGTGATCCCTTATTTTGGCAGAGTAGATTTTCACAGCTTTCTGCGTGCAACCTCTGTGGGTGAGTTGTTACCCTGTGCCTTGCTTTTGCTACCGTGCTTATATTCAACCTGGTATATGTGCCATTATTGGCACAGCCTTCTTCTCTCTCTGCGCCTTGTCCAACTTGTAAATTTCTTCAAGTTATTTCTGAAAGATCCTATACCTATTATGCATTACACAGCTCATCATTCAATTACACACTTCCTTACTCGGGGTGTTCCTTTACTTTTCTTACTTGGGCTGCAAGATCTGGAAGGTAAAGACAATGTCATTAGTCAGGTCCTTGTTGTCACCCATGAAACATGTCCTTGCATGGCCTTGAGTGGGCACTTGGGAAATACAGAGAAAAGCACAAAATCATAACCCCACTGTCTGCACTAGTAGCTAATTGCATATTCTAACAAAAAAGTAGAAGTTGGCTGAAAAAAATTGTTAAACGTTTCATAGACTGTGAACATATATATATATATATATATATATATATATATATTTTTAATTGGATAGTTTTCCAAATGATTTTAAAAAGGGAAGGTATGACCTATGATGTATGTGTGTTTTATATTGTAGAGGGGTAGGAAATGGATGTGTAGAGAAAGGGACAGATATGGATGACCAATTTTCCCATATGAAAGCTAAGTTAAAGAAATATTACTCATGTTGCTTTAAACCAAAGCTGGTAGGAGAAAGATTGACCTAGAACTTTAGCTGACTTTCTGGCCAATGCTAGTGTTACACCACCTTTAAGACTACACCCTTAAAATGTTTATATTTTCAATTCTATTTCTTCATGTACAATGTAGTCCCAAAATATTTATAAAATCTATAATTTAGGGGCGCCTGGGTGGCTCAGTCAGTTAAGCAACTGACTTAGGCTCAGGTCATGATCTCTTGGTTTGTGAGTTCAAGCCCAGCATAGATAGGTCTCTGTGCTGACAGCTCGGAGCCTGGAGCCTGCTTCAGATTCTGTGTCTCTCTCTCTCTGCCCCTCCCCCACTCACATTCTGTCTCTCTCTCTCTCTCTCTCTCAAAAATAAATAAAATGTAAAAAATTTTTTTTGAATCTATAATTTAATCTCAAACTTGAAGTGTAAACATTTCAGTAATCTTAAGTGATCAGAGCCAGAAAGCATCTGCACACTTTTTTCTTTTCTTTTCTTTTTTTTTTTTTTACAATTTCTCCTAAAGCAAGTTACTTCTCTAAGTATCAATCTTGTTTTCTCTTTGTATATTTTCTCTTTCATAAGCACCTTTATTTGAAAAATGTGACTTTTGTTTAAATACCTAGGTAATATGGCTTTGTGTTATCATTAATAACTATTAATAGCTCATGTTCTTTCTTTGGACACAATATTGCTTTTGCTATAGGTGTTTCTACAGTGTATCTTTGTGTACATAAAACCACTAGCATTAGAAAATCTGTTTAAAAAGGAATGCCCATAGCTTCTCTGAGTAGACCTTAATACATGTACACATGTGTGACTGTTTGTGTTTGTGTACCTGTAAAGTCTAATGTAGCAGGTTACAGTATTAAAGCTGTTTCAGTGATATAACTCCTCAATGTATCATTTACAATTTTACAGGCTTGGGTAACTTTGTTAAATGTTGGCCCATCTGTATCTTCATGCTTGTATGTGCCGGTGTGTATGAATATGTGTTTGTATAAGCATTTACGCACACACACACACACACACACACACACACGAATTTGTGGATGTATACATGATGCAACTGAGAGGAACCCTTGGGAAACTTCTCCCCCTGTAGTTACCATCAAGTGATAGGATCTGATGGTTTTCAAGACCACATTGAGCAACATTTGACTTCTAAGTTTGCCATGCGGAGGTATGTCTTTATATGTTTAATTTTCTCAGCAATTAGACCTCCAGGGGAGTTGCAACAAGTGTATTCAGCTCTGTGGTTGGTGTTTCACATCCTTCTGGAACATCGTTCCAGCCCTCTGCATTCTGAGCGGCGTGCCCATCCATCAGTGTCTTTGCAGAGATTAGTGTGGGATCTACATAATTGAGTAAAATCTGGATGTCAAGGGTTTTTCAGCCTGACCCCCAACCCCAGCTCTCTCAGCAGAGAAACACACAGCTCCCATCTCCACCTGCCTGCGTGGATACCGTTTCCTTAACGAAGGAGCCCTTGTAATAGGAAGGACTCCGGTTTCAAGCTAGGTTCTGTTTCTTTCTATCCCCAGGATGTAATTATCTCATGATAAGCACCTTTGTGTCTAATGACTTAATTAGGTAATCACATAAGTGCTGTAAGTGATGTTTTGTGTGATGAAAATGTGTAGTATGGAGTAAGTCATCAAAGTTCCTCAATGCTGGACAGGAAAGCATAAATACCCAGTCTATGAGTTTAATTTTTCTCCCCGCCACCAGACTTTTTTTTTTTCTTTTCTTTTGAGGGAAAAGGAAGGTGGGAGAAAAAAACCTTCTTTATACTAAACACATGGGGGAGGGTATAATAGTGTTTTCCTGAGCCCTGACACTTTTTAATTTGCCCTCCACGCATACACAGAGAGTTTAATGGAGAATTGTGCTTTTTCCCCCCAAAATAAAGCCCATTAGCCAGAAAGCAGCAACAGATGTTTGAATGCTGCGGTTTCTTACTTTTTCTTTTGCTTTCCTTTTTCCTTACTGTATTTATGTATTTTGTGGGTGTGGTTAGCAGGTAAAAATTGGCGTTTCTGGAACTGTAACATTTCAGTTTTATTCTGGCATTCAGAGGCACACATTCAGTGAAAGTGACTCAAGATGTTGTTTTCCCAACTGTCATTAAGCAATTTGATGTGACTTTCTCTACAAGTGTTGTATGACTTTTAATGAACCAGTAGACCCATTGCTGTCTTGTTGTCTCCCTCAATTGGTTTATGTATGAAGGGTTTTGTTAACTTTGACAAATGATGTTTTTAAAATGTTTACTCTGACACAGTGTGTTAACCCAAAAACAAAATTACAAGAAAACATAGGTTGAAAAACCTGTCCTTGCAATTTTCAAACTCTCTTCTCAGGTCTCTTCATATTCAAATATTAAATAGTTTTTTTTTCCATTAATTAAATAAGAAATCACTACAAGAAATGGGTCAAATCTCAAGTCCTACTGTAAATTTGAATAATTATATAATATGTTAATCTGTCTTTTCCAATTGCTTTTTTTTCCTTTCCATTTCAGTTTTTCCTTTCCCAGAAGACTTTCTGGAATCACAACAGTCTAAAATAATATTTTCTTACCCTAAAAATACAGCATTATCTATACCATTGATTTGTCAGTTTACCTGCAGTTAGTTACTCCTTCATGCATTTATTCATTTTCATTTAATAGATTTTTATAAAATTCCTGTTATATTTTTTTATTCTAGTACTTCTTTTGTTGTATTATTGATGTTATGTACATTAAAAATGTCATTCAACTGTTTGTTTACTGATTAATTTCATCACACAAGGTTCTAAACTTCTTAAGGGTCAAGGACTCACACACTATTGCCAAACAATAATCATTGG
This sequence comes from Acinonyx jubatus, assembly GCF_027475565.1. NCBI lineage: Eukaryota > Metazoa > Chordata > Mammalia > Carnivora > Felidae > Acinonyx > Acinonyx jubatus. Next base: position 126,690,597 of record NC_069386.1, on the reverse strand, counting down.
ATTTTTTTTTAAAACCCAGTGTTGCCAGAGACCAAATAATCGATGGACATACATTTTTAAATGTTAATGTTCCCACAAATAGTGAATATTACACTGAATATTTGTACATTCTGGAAGAATATTTGTACATCTCAAGATGCAGTGACTCAACATCTTGAGTCACTACCAATGCATCCAAATGAAATAGAGCAAAGCATTCTGCTCAGAAACTAAAGTTGTGTTTCTAGTCCAAGAGTTTGCAGAGAAGGACTCAATGTCTCGTACCATGAAGAGACGAGGGTTAGATGTAGGCATGAATTTACAGGGTGCAGTGCAGGACCGATGAACACTTTTGTACCCCCAACTGAGCGAGAAGAACAGTGGTTTCTGACACAAGATGTTAAGGCATCCTCAAACACTGTAATAAAACTTTCCACGTGAGTTTCTACCAAGTTGTTTCTAGGAGAGCTCGTGATCTATGACAAGTTCCTGACCCTCCCTTTGTGAAATTGTGGTGAGCGTCGGAATCTCCTAGAAAACGTGTTAAGCCTTTGAGCACAGCAAATCTCCAGGAGCACGCCGCCCGCAATTGTCAGTTTGCTCTAACGGATTACCAGAATTGGGAAAGACCTGAGACAATGCAATCCAGTGATTTTTAAGAGGCACCGGTATTGTCTTAGGGCTGAAAATTCTACAAATGGGTAAGGCATTCCAGTAGATCTGATCTAGGTTCTCAGGAGTGAATGGAAGGTGTTGAGTCCCAAGAAAGGCATTTTGTGGATAAGGAAACAAAAGGCAAAACAGAAAACTGACCCTGAACAAGGCAATTAGAGGAAGGACCGCTTTCAGGTGTGTAGAACAGGCAGCTCCTCTTGAGTCATACTTGTGAGACAGTCTGGCAAAAGGTAGCTGGGCACACGTTATTAGACAGTCCCCAGTCATGTTATAGGCTATTTGAACAAAGAATCCATCCTTTCGACCACAAACATGTATAAAGCAGAACGGGAAGGGACACAGAGAATACTTTTTGATAATGATAGAATCAGAATTTTGTAAAAAACAAAGCAGGACTTTTGATAGAGGTGAATGAAGCCTCTCTATATGGTAATGAACTGTTCACCACTCTGACTTGCCTCAGTGAGAGGGACCATTAACTACGAGTGCTAGAAAGAACATTAGCATAACAGGCCGATCTAGCTCATGGGTGATACTCCTTCGGGTCACTTAGGGAAATAGGTTTTACTGATTTCTGAAAGGTGGCTCGATGCAATCTTTATGGGCAATTTTGAAGAAGAAATGGACATATATCCAGCCTGGTTCTCAGATGCCATAGGTGATATATATTAGATCACGCTAAATGCACAAAAAGAAGGTTTCCTGAATTCACATGAATTGAAGGAAAGCCCTAAAATGAGAGCAGAAAAATAGGGGAGTTTGGGAGTCAGAGAATGTTTTCTGCAGAGGTTGGCCATCTACCAAAAAAAAAAAAAAAGAACTGAGCTCCTAAAAAATGCTTAAAAATGTATATAGGATATAAATAAATGATAGAAAAATTTCAATTAAGGTAATTAACAAATGGTACACAACTTCATACAATTTTTATTAGCACTGATAGCACAGTGCCTAACACCATATGTTTTGTTTGGGGAATGTTTTTTTTATTTTAAATGAATAAATAAAAGGTAAAGAGTATCTTTCAAATAAATGAATGAAAGATGTGGCAACAGAATGCTTCCTTTTAAAGTATTATTTCGTGATGTGATACACTTGAAAATAAGTCCCACGTTAATTGGCACCAAGAACAGATGCCTTGTCTTATTTGGCTCTTACACTCCCAGCACACAATTAGTACTAAAAGTAGAAAAGCAAGACAAATATATTGGGGGACATATGGTAAGATGATGGACAAATGGGAGGAGTCAAAGGTGAAAGTTCAGAGTGTCCATATCAACTTCAATCTCTATTCTTTTCACCTGGAGAGCAGATGACCTTGACTATTGTTCCTGTGAGCCAGTTGAAAACCTGACCCACTCAAGAGCTCAATATTCCAATTCACCCAAAGAAATTCAAGAATATATTGAATCCTATTTATCTCATATTTTCTGTTTATATGAAGACTGCTATAAGACAATCCCATCAGGATACTCTTTGAATGCCTAATCCTGATCTCCTGTGTTGTAATTTGCACTCATACCCATGATTTCTTGTCTTCAGTAGGGATTAAAGACAGCTGGTTGCAATTTGCAGCACTAAGATGCTAACATAACCTTTGGCATAATTGGAGACCATTATTAGGCTGTCCTTTAGACTTCTCTTTCCCAGGCTAAATAATTTGTGTTCTTTAACCTTTCTCATTACTCTCATTTTTAAATCTGTGAACCATCTCTAAGGTTCCCTGGTGGTGTTTGTACAAGGTATGATACAAGGCAGGACAGGAACGGGGCTATTTCCATATAAGCTCTGGAAGTCAAGCTCCCATTTCAGCCAAGATCCCATTTCAGAGAGCAAAACAGGCTCACCCACAAACCTGGGAGTCTTAAGAAAGAAGAGCTGACATGAGGAAGAGAGAGAACCAATCGGAGTAGTCTAAGGTGAAGGGGACCAATCAGAGGTGGCTTCAAGGTCAGAATCATGCTTCTGGGAAAGCCTGTCGTTGGCGCCTGCTGAAGTCTGTACAGCAAACTACAGAGTTCCAAAGCGTAGGAAGATGTAGAACAACAGTCGGTGTGCACTTGTTCAGGGCCGAGGAAAGCAGCCAAGAAGTCTCAGTATCGAAGGAGCTGGATGTCTAGGCCCGGTGAGCTAGCCACACTTGAGGGACAGAAAGGGCAGAAAACACTAGAAGCATTATGAGCGCTGGGAACACCAACAGAAGACGGCAAGGTTGATGCTGTGTTTCCTGGAGGGAGCTCCTTCCTTCTTCCTGCTTGTCAGGAGCCAGTTTTTAAGATATTATGCACACTATCCTTCCCTCTCACAATATGAGGTAAAGAAGTTTGCGCAAGTAGCTATGGTAAGAAGTACGCAGAACAGTTGTCAACAGCTTTCTAAAAGTACACTAATCCATTAGCAATCATTACAGAGTATGCTTTGAACAAACACCTATTGTGTATCCAGCCGGCACTCAAAGCTAAATCATTGTTTCAGTGCTGGACTATCCCCCCAAATTAAGTCCTCCGTGCGTTTTTCTGATGAGAGCAATAAATAGGTATTTTCATGGCGGAACGTGAAGGAGATTAGAGGGAAATCTAGATATCTTCCTTAGCAAGAGATTTTTCCATTTATTCCTCAAATATTGTTGATTACTTTTATAGTCTATTACTAAGTAAGACCTAGTATCTGAACTCAAGGAGCTTACGATAAGAAAGCAGCTTGCAACTAAAATGAGCTATAAAATTCCGCAATGCACAGAGGAAGAAAATACAAGTCTTAAATAAAAGTTAATTAATGACTCCTCAACCTCTTTATAGGCTAAATATGCACATGGAGATTTTATATGACCTACATTGAAGGTATTTTTTTAAAACTTTTTGCTTAACATTGTACCACTTAAAAAGTTCTTTTACCTTACTTCTCAGAACACTTTCTGAGCCCTAGGTTTAGATAAGATAAAAGGAATGAGTTTTATGAATAAGAGACAAGAGGTAAAGCCAGGTTTTCATAGTCTAGGTATAGGCTTCTATATTTAATTTTTTTAATTATATATATATATACATATATAATAAAAATTTATATATTTTAATTACAACATTGGTAAGCTATTTCTCAAATTAGCTCCCAGTTTATATGTAATCTTCATATAGCCGTGACAGTGAAATCAGGCCATTTTGGAGCCTAATTTCTGTAGATTTAGAAGCAGGTAATCAAGAATGTTACCAAAAGTGTTATAGGATAAAATATGGCTGTTTACTTGCATCTTTCTCCTCTTCAACGGTGCTCCTGAGACTATTATGTTAATAGTGACCTTTTACAATAAAAGTGTTTAAAATAGCACAGATGAAGATAAGGAACAGTAGGGAGGTGAAAATATAGAAATAAAAACACAAACTGTGAATAACAGGCTATGTAGCTTGAAATTTTAAATGTTAATTATAAGACTGGACTCAAATTTCTGATTTGATTCCACTTGGTTTGGGAACCTTTCCAAACAAAGAAGCAAAGTTATGTTCATAATATATAAATTTTACCTTGTCAAAGGTAACCATTCTTTCTAGGGAAAAACGAAATTCGAAGTAATAGTGTCTGTATCTCACCCAATTCAGGAAAGTTCAGAAATATTGATGCCAAGGGAAAGTTTCCTATTTTCCTTTGAGTGACAGAATCAGATATCAACATTGTCACACGAACAGCCAGGTCTGGGATTAATTCCTCGGCCAACATGAACAGACACAAAAGACTTTTCAGAAAAGCTGTGCTTTGCTCCTCTCCCTGTGGTGCTGGTTTTTAAAACAAACAAACCAACCAAAAAGGGGGAGAAGGCATTTTCAAGCAGATGAAAACTAAACCAATAAAAGCCTACAATGATGCCTTTTAAAAAGGAAATGGGCAGGCTATTCAGTAATAATATATGTCTACTCCATGGCTAATATTTTCTTTAGGCCATAGTTACTCAGTGATAATGCCCTTGCTTAAAAGTAAGCAATTCAAGCCTGTTAAAGATAATTGTTTTATATCATAGAAAAGGTATTAGGTTCAAGTCATATGGTCCAGTCTCCTATGTGAATTGGGGATGTAACAATGGATGTGTATTAATTTTTTTTTTTTACCCAGGTAAACTGTTTCCAGCGTCGACATACAATGTTACAAATTACTTGAACAAAATTTGATACATGGACTGAAAACCTCTGCTTTCCCACACCCCTATCTCTTCCCCCTCACCCCACCCCATCCTGACACAGGATATTTGCTGCTTCGAAGGATGTCATTCCTCTTTACTTAATTATTCTATCCTTTAAATTGTTTTCTGTGTGCATATGAATTCAGTTGCCATTTTTTCCCTAGAGAAATATATAAAACTATCTAAACACACCCACCCATACACACACAAGTCGTTTTACTATATAATTGCATAACTAGAGAATGGCTGTCTTGACGAATACACTTACAGAAAAAGCACTTGGACTTTGACAGTGCCTACTCTAATTTCATAATTTAATGTGAAAATCTATTTTCAAGTTCTATTCAGGTCCCCCCTCAAACAAAAATAAAAATCAAACAGTAACTAATCAGACCAATGCACACTTTATGTTTGAAACACTTACAAATCTTACAGACTTCACTGAAATTTAGAACTAAGGGAAAAGAGAGAAAACATGTGCCAGGCAATACATTATGACTTAAAACTTGGTTACATTTGAACTTTCAGAGAGATACCATGTCCCAGATAATACAGATATTTTTAGGAGAGGCCTACTAATAAATAGAATCTTTGCTGTAGGATGATTCAGTTGACTTTTAAGGCTTTCCTTTGTGATAGTGTGATTACTGTTTTACTTATTAGGCTCTCAGAGGCCAAATTCTATAATTAAGAGTGATGATTATAGAGTCAAAGTTATCTGGACTCAAATCCTGGCTGCATCAACTTAGTAGCTGTGTGACTAGGGCCAGTTACTTAACCTCTCTCTGCCTCTTCACATGTTACACGCAGATAGCTGTAGCACCCAACATGATAAGCCTGTTCAGAAGTTCAAATAAACCGGTATGTATGAAATGCTTAAAAATGTATCTATTAGGGGCGCCTGGGTGGCTCAGTCGGTTAAGTGTCTGCCTTCAGCTCAGGTCATGACCTCATGGTTTGTGAATTCGAGCCCCATGTCAGACTCTGTGCTGACAACTCAGAGCCGGGAGCCTGCTTTGGATTCTGTGTCTCCCTCTCTCTGCCCCTCCCCCGCTCATGCTCTGTCTCTCTGTCTCTCAAAAATAAACAAACATTTTTTAAAAAGTGTCTAGGGCGCCTGGGTGGCTCAGTCGGTTAAGCGTCCGACTTCGGCTCAGGTCACGATCTCACAGTCCGTGAGTTCGAGCCCCGCGTCGGGCTCTGGGCTAATGGCTCAGAGCCTGGAGCCTGCTTCAGATTCTGTGTCTCCTTCTCTCTCTGCCCCTCCCCCATTCATGCTCTGTCTCTCTCTGTCTCAAAAATAAATAAAAACGTTAAAAAAATTTAAAAAAAAAATTAAAAAAGTGTCTATTACACAGTGTTGTGTAAATGTCTGCTGTTACTATTGCTATATTATTGCTATATAAAGTTATAAATCTAAATATATAAATATTTAAATACATTTGAAACTACTGGTTCAGAATTTCAACTTAGAAGGGCAACAGAGAAATAAACCTTAACACATAGGAAAACAAAGGTAAAGGACACAAAAGGAACATTCATGGAATTAGCATTTATTAATTTTATCAAATCATAAATTGTTGCAATTATGCAACAAAGTTTCTGTTTTATGAAAACAATAATTGTCTTGGAGTACTTCTGTGACAGTAAGGCAAATCATATCTGTGAGTGATTTGAAGTAATGATAAAAATATGGGTAATACTTGCCCACCTCTCATGTGCCAGGCATTGGCAATGAGATTCCTTTCTCAGGTGTTTGTATCTCCTTGACCTTAGAAAAAACCCTTGTTTGAGAAGAGAAGAGAGAGAAGAGAAGAGAAGAGAAGAGAAGAGAAGAGAAGAGAAGAGAAGAGAAGAGAAGAAAAGGAAAGAAAGAGAAAGAAAGAGAAAGAGAGAGAGGGAGGAAGGGTGGGAGGGAAGAAAAGAGAAAGAAAGAAAGAAAGAAAGAAAGAAAGAAAGAAAGAAAGAAAGAAAGAAAGAAAGAAGGAAGGAAGGAAAAGAAAAGAAAGAGAAAGAAGAGAGAAAGAAGAAAAAGAAAGAGAAGGAAAGAAAAAGGGAAAAAGAGAAATAAAGAAAATAGAGGGAAAAAAAATAAAGAGAAAGAAAGGCTCCTTAATTCTTCCAGATCTCAGTGACCATGTTGGCAATTAATAATAGAATCGCATTTGTGCCAAGGCAGTGTGGTTTTGAACAAGAAATAAATGATGACTCTGTGTAACAGTGTCCAGAAATAACACATGTGTAGTTGCATGATGAGAATCTATGGACATTCTCAAGCAGTCACCAACATGTACAACCATGTTGCCCTGTGATGATCATTCTCAATCATCACTTGTTCCTATTATCATAAACCTCAGCAACACCAGGAACTTAATTCAACTGCCACCATGTTTGTGAATGTGCTTTAGTGCTCGTTAGGAGAGGTCAAAATGCCAAAAATAAATAAATAAATAAATAATAAAAGTCACAAACACACATGACTTTTATATTACCTACAAGATAATTCGTGAACTGTTAAATTTCTGAATTTATGTCAAGTAAAATTTCTCAATTATTCACACCGTTTCATTGACACTGCTCTCACCAGAGCTCAACAGTACTGTAACATCATGTAGAGATTAGTTTAACAACATGTATTGTTGAGATTTGTTCCTATTTTAATTCAATTCGTCTTTACTAAAATGAGCTTAACATTTATTTGGACAAATCATCTTTCTGAAAACAAATCTGATTAGGTTATTCTCCTGCTTACAAATCTGGGCTAGGTTATGGTCCAGTAACAAATTCCTAGATCTCAGTGAGTTCACAAGCAAAATACAGATTTGGGATGGAGGCTTGAGTGTGTATTCTTTGCAAGGACCACAATGTAAAGCTTGCAGTAGAAACACTGCTGGAACACTGGATTCTCTTCCTGGTTCTCATGTGCTACCCCCTTTTTTTGTTTTGTTGTGCTTCCCACGTACTCTTGCTAGAGGTACTCTACTCTAGCGCATACAATCCTCCTCAAAGAGTTTGTGGCCGGGGGCCCAGTCTGGTGATCTCTTCAGTGACCCTCCCAAATCAGCCCATCACAACAGGCCTTGCAGCATCCTGTTAGTGAGCCAACTCCCAACACCCCCCAATCCTCCTGTACGGACACCTGAGCCTCGGCCGGCCTGTATCCCAGAAGGATGCTCCCTGCTTGCCCACTGGCTTGACTACCTCTGGTCTGGGTGTCCAGAGAACTTATCCACCATCCACTGCAACCACAAGCCCACCCTGTCCAATAAGATCTGAGTCTCAGCCGTGGGCATCCCCTCCAACCCCTGTTCTGCTTTCCAGGTTGGTCCTCGCTGGGGCGTTCTCCCTGAGCCTGCGAATATTCCTTAGAGTTGTCTTTTTCTCCTTTATAATTTGATTCCACTGCGATAGCTAACAATTCTTTAAATTTAGCTTTTCCTGTTTAAATTGCTATGTGGTTTCTCTCTCCTGATTGGAACTTGACTAATAAAGTAACTCACTCGGTTAAACTGGACCTGAAATTTGGGTCCCTTGTTGTTGAGTTAAAAAAAAAAAAACAAAACCAAACACAAAAACAAATCTCTTCTGAAAGATTATACAGCATTGAAACAAAGCGTTATTTTGTATAGAGAGGGGTGTCTTCTCAGATGCCAAACCAGGCAATTAAATGAAATAGTATCTCAAATAAAGCAGCACTTTCAAAGCCTGGAAAGATTGGTGTGATCAATTCATACGCAGAAATGGACCATCACCCAGGCGTGGAATAAGCTGTTTGTCTAAAGCTTCCACCTGATTTTAAAAAGACGCCCCTGAACTTCAACTGATACATTTTGAATTAAAGAAACAAATGTTAAGTACACGCTTTAACAAACAGGAAACAGAAAGCACTGACGTACTTCTAACTGCCTTAAAATTATGCACTGAATCTTAAAAGTGTTAAAGATGTTATGATCACAGGCAAGAGTTTGGAAAGCGGGGTGTGATCATTAGGATGTATCTAACGGGAGATGCCCAAAGTGATTTTTGGTGTGTGAACATGATGACAGAATAGACTCAAATGTCGACTAGGATCCTGAAGAAGAACGTGGAAGGCGGGTGAACGGACAAATGTGTGCTACGGTCGAGCATTAAAAAACAAAAAGCAAGAACATACATTTAATGATCTTTACTCATCACAAATTGTTACGAGTCACTCGGTTTGTTTGTTTGCTTGTTTGCTGGGAAATAGGATTTTTGAAATGAGTCATTCTCTTTCTCATCTGTAGGTTTGAACATATCTGTTAGTGGTTAACAGCGTATCTAGGGGGCTGGAGATGTTCTTTCCCCTCCCCCACCAGAAGCTCCCGCTGCCAAAAATTCAAAGCAAAACTCCAAGGATCACTCCTTTTTCTCCTCCTGCTAATCCCTAATGGCTCAATTCAGCTGCTACCTCCTTGGCATCTGTGCCTGACCCATCTCTTTCCCACCCCTCCACTGGCCTCGTCACTCCCCCACCCTCACCCATGCCACCCCACAGGCGTAGCTGCGCACACTTTGCTCCCACAGGGCCACGTTCGTTTTCATTTAGCATTTGTTGCCTCTCTTTAGTTTCATCTATTTGCTTCTCTGCCGCAACTGTTCATTGTGAACTTTACAAGGGCACGTGTTCCGCACTGATTTTTCTTTGTATTTAAAAGCCCGGAACAGAGCTGGTGCACAAGAGCTCAGTGAACGTTTGGTGCGTGGAACGACGGGTGCAGAATTTCAGACACCAACCAAGATGCTGAAGGTAAAACGGGAAAATGCTTCATTAAATGATCCTCGTGGAGTTCATAGTGTAAATGTGGGAACTGTCTGGTAATTAACCGTTCATGCCGCTGTGAGAAAATTGCACAGAAGGCTTTGGGAATTCTGGCTAATCCATATAGCATTTATTGTGTGCCACAGACTAAGTGCACGTTGGCTACATTAACTCCTTTCTACTTTCAGGGATTTGACTTGAACCAAGGAAGCCTAACCCTAGGCTCGATGTGCTGAATGAAGTAAGTATGAAGAGGGATGCCATTCCAAAGGTGGCACTTGAACTGAGATGCCATGTAATATTTTGGAAACAAAAAAAGATAAAAATAAATCTATCATTGTGTAATGGTTTTAACTGTGTAAACATTTTCTTAATTTTTTCTTTTTTTTATGTTGATTTATTTATTTTGAGAGAGAGAGAGAGAGAGAGAGAGAGAGATGAGGAGGGACAGAGAGAGATGTAGAGTTAGGATCTCAAGCCAGCCAAACGCAAGGCTCGAACTCAACAACCGTGAGATCATGACCTGATCCATAATCAAGTTAGCTGCTTAAATGACTGAGCCACTCAGGCACCCCCTTAATTATTATTTCTATGTAAGGCAAGGTCTTATATTGGAAACCAGAAGCTCAGAAGAATTATTATTTTTTAATGGAGAGAATTCATTTCAGGAATTATTTATCTGAGTTCCAAATATTTGCCAAAGACTGTGCTTTTTGTTAAAGAATCACAAATTAATCAGTCTTGTCCTCTAAGGGCCCGACATCAAATAGGAGATTCAGATTCATTTATTTAACACATAATTTTCTGAGTGCTATTATGTGTTAGGCACTGGAATGAATTAGAGCTGAGATATTCTTTTGGGTTCGTGGATCCAATTCCAACATGTGTGTATGTGTGGAGACATCCTCAATCTAGTAAACAATTCTCAGACACCAGCAGGATGTTGATGTTGACACTATCTCCCGTAGATAGCATCAGATCCCACAGGTGAAGGACTCAGACCCACAACACCATTCCCATCTCTTCACTTCAGATGCTGGTCGCAAGTCCAATTTGTTCCTTGTACTTCTGATTGACGGGGTATAAATCAGAGGTTCCCATGGCATCCTCTGTGGGTTCAATTAATTTGCTAGAATGGCTCACAGAACTCAAAAAATGGTTTGCTCATTGGATTACTGAATTTATTGCAAGAGATATTAAAAGACACAATTCAATAGCCAATGAAGAGATACATAGGCCAAAGTTCCGATCTAAGGAGCTTCTCTTCTCGTGGATCTTGGGACCTGGCATTGGCAGCACAAGGAAGCACTCTGGTTTCCAAAGCTGGAAGTTCTCTGAGCCCCCTTCTGCGTCTTCTCCTTCTCCTTCTCCTTCTCCTCCTCCTCCTCCTCCTCCTCCTCCTCCTCCTCCTCCTCCTCCTCCTTCTCCTCCTCCTTCTTCTCTTCCTCCTCCTCCTCCTTCTTCTTCTTCTTCTTCTTCTTCTTCTTCTTCTTCTTCTTCTTCTTCTTCTCTTCTTCTTAATGGTAGCTTCATTACACATTAAATCAGTGGCCATTGTTGATTGATTCAACCTCTAGCCTTTCTAATGTTCCTAGATATTTTAATGTTCCTAGATACTAGGTAGTACTGAAAGTTACAACCCTATATTCATGGTTGGTTCCTCTGGCAGCCGGCCTCCTTCCTTAGGTGCTTTCCAAAAATCGCCTTATTAATATAAATCCAGCTTTAGAGAAAAGGGGATGGTTATGAATAATAACACACACAGTGCACCTTTATGGCTTTGAAGGATTTTTAATAACAGAGGGAAAAAGACCAAATATTATAACAAAGGATGTTCTTTCTCTTGTCACTGAGGAAATCCCAAGGGTTTTGGGAGCTGTGAGCGAGGAATCATGGATGAGGACCAAGTGTATGTAAGAAATATCTTTTGTTCGTCTGAATAACCATACATATTTCTTATAAATCATGATAGAACAGATATTTAATTAGGTGTTAACAAGTTGTAGTAAATAAAACAATACATTATATATATGGAGTACAGAAGTCACACAGTCTTTGAATAAAATAACCCTTGATGTATTTCATAGCAATACATCCCTTATTTCAGTAAGGGTCTCTGACCAGCTCTAATACTGTAATTCTTAGATGAATTTGAAAATTGGTAGACTTTTAGAACATAAGGAGATTCATGTAAGAGAAAGCATTTAAAGCTTCTTTGGAGATAAGAGATCAATAAGGATGTAGATTTTTAACTCTATATTTGGTTTGTAAATAGATACCATAGTAAATTTCTTTTCTCTGGTCTTGCCAAGCCTAAGATTTTTGGGCCAAGATACACAATATCAGTGCCTGTGCATTTCCTGGAATTACTGTGACAGGAGCCATCTTCAGTTCATTATATACTGGGGCAGAAACAGATTAAATTATACAGAGTTTTTCAAAAAGAGTCAGGAAATTTGGAAACCATATGAATGCTGGTTTTCCAAAAATTTAATGACTTCTACAGAGAACTGCTTACAAATAATTAAAGACAGGTAGCTTATTGGGAAAGAGATTAATAAGGAGACTTATTATGGGCATGTATTACAGATGAATGATCAACATATTTGTATAAAGGCTGAATGAAATAAAGCTAAAGTGTAGGTCACTTATATTCTTTTAAGAAGATTGGAGATTATTCAGGAGCCACTATCAGGAAAGAAGAAAAAATTCATTCTGCTTTGTCCCCTTAATTTGATATGTTAAAGCCTGTGTGGGGGAATGACAAATAATTTTCCCTCTACCCTTTAAGGCTCTTAGCTGAGATCCCATCCCCCACCCCATGTAATAAAAGACAAATTAACAGGAGACAAACAAACAGAAGTTTAATAACATGTAAACCTCCTGTATATATGGGGGAAAACCCAGGGAAACTGAATAATACCCAGAAAAAATTCAGGTTATCATCCTAAATACCATCACCAGCTAAAGACAAAAGAAAGATGTTGAGGGATATGGGGACAGTTATGGGAAGTAACCCAAAAGCACAGTAAACAAGGGTCTGTCTGGTTGTTATGCAGATTTAAGTCATTGCCTTCTTCATTAATAAGAATTTCAAGAAATTTGGTCATCCTCTTCTTGCTGGTACAGTGAAAGAGACATCCTTACAAATGGAGATTCCCCTTATATGTATAAATATTTTTTACTTCTCAATTTTCAGAGTTGTGTCTGTTGTTTCTTAAAAGTAATTAGCGTAGAATAATCCATATGCCAAAGAGGCAAGTTTTGGGGTAAAATCTCTGCTACCCCGGAACAGAACCTGGAAGGCCCCTGGCTCAAGAAAGGCTCAAATGTGTGAAATTCATGTTGTTTCTGCCTTTTCAGGAGGGGAGGCTTTTACATTTATACAATTTAACCATAATGGAAAGCACATGGTCACTAAAACCCTGGAAAATCTTCTGAAACTTTTCACAGTATAAATTTTGGGGGGTGCAACTTGGTCAATAATTAATTAATTAAAAATTAATTATTACAATATTTATGTGAATAATTAATTCGCATAGTTTCGACGATACATAATGGCCAAGGAAGAGGGGAGTTGCAAGTTCACGTAATGCAGACTGTTGATCTGTTTATCTTCCCTGCACAGAAAGCCAGAAAAGAAGCAATAAAGAGATGTACTGTGCTTTATGAGAGTTTCCTTAGGAAAAATCTAGCAGATTGATTTTGAGTCAACATCCCATATACCTATTGTTTTGAGAAGGTGAGGTTGTTTCTCAATTACTATTCTTAAATTCAAGACCACTTTACTGTATACATTGTATATATATCATTGGTTTTAGGTCTGTGACTTACACCCATAGGCCTTTCTGGATTCATTGTCACTAGATGCTCATGAGAAGCCATCCAGAGCCTATTGAATAACTCAGCTTCCTTAACTTTTCTTAAATGTTTTTTTTTTTAAAGGCAGGCGAATGCACCATTTTTAGAGATACTTAACCAATTGAGAGAACACAACAGAGTTCATTCCTTTCAAAAACATTGAGCATTTTAAGAAAAAAATCTAGACCAGCCTCAAGAATTAACAGAGCAAATAGTAGTTCTGATTATAACATAAAAGAACACTGGAAGGGGAGTCAAGAGACCAGTGCTTAAGATTGGGCTGAGCATCACTGAGCCTCCATACACTCCTTTATAAAGCAAAATCTTTCAGAAGAGTGTCTCAACCTAGATACCATTGTCAGTTGGGGTAACTCTTTGTTGCGGGGGCTGTCCTCTGCATTGTAGGCTGTTGAGTAACATTCCTGGACTCTACCCACTTGATGCTACTATAATTCCCATTCCTTTGTGACTCCCCTCAAATATGTCTCCAGACTTTGCCAAATGTTCTGTGGGAGACAAAAGTCACCACCTCTGCTTGAGAACCACTAGGCTAACAGCCTCTAAACCTCCTTCCACCTCAGAGTTTCTAACATTCCAAATACCTGAACCCCAGCCTGAAGGCACCTGAAAGCACTCATTCATATCTTTTTTCCCTCCTTTTGGGCAACATGACAAGAAAGTTAGCACGACATTCCAAGGCAAAATGTTACTGAGGCTGAAGGAGACTGAAGGAAATAGGGATTTTCTACAAAAACCTGCAAAAGGAAGAGAAGGAAAAAAAAAAAAAAAAGACTTCCCAGTAAGAGGTATTTTTAGTTTCTGCAGAAGAACTGGAAATGTGGCCATAAAATGGCAAGTACCTATGTACCTACTGACCTTCTCTGATAGTCATCAACCTTTGCAAATATCTGAGAAGTAAGAATGTCTTTTCCCTTCTCTTGGAATCCAGCAAGGCTTGATTAAGACCCCAGCCACCAGCTTCTGCTCAGAATCTGTTTCAAAGTTCTTTGCATTCAGCACCCAATCACATTTGCATACTTTCGACTTCCTCTTAGATAATTTCCCTGCTGTGTCTGAGGAGAAAATCATCCTATTCTAGTTTTTCTCTCTTGTATTTACAGCCAGGAGCGACCTTTGCATTTTTCTCTGGCTGTGAACATTGTTTTCTTTTCTTTGTTACCCTGATTACTTGGTATATTCATGACATTGGTACTCAGACTATTTTCTTTTTCTTTTCTCTTTTTTTTTCTTGGAATAAAGCATAAAAGAGTGAAAGCCCTGGATAGGGCTTTGGTAGACTGAGGAACACAATTCTTGGCTCCAGATTAGTGAATGGGCAGTTTTGACTCACTTCGGTTTCCTCCTTTAAAAAAAGTGATATGTTTTAACTAAAAGATCTCAGTCTGAGGGATGCCTGTGTGTCTCAGTGGGTTAAGTGTCCACCTCTTGGTTTCAGCTCAGGTCATGATCTCATGGCTGATGGGATGGAGCCCCACATCAGGCTCTGCACTGACAGTGTGGAGTCTGCTTGGGATTCTCTCTCTCTGTCTCTGTCTCTCTCTCTTTCTCTCTCTGCCCTCTCCCCTCACAAAATGAATAAATAAACTTTAAAAAAAGTAAAAAAAAATAAAAGATCTCCGTCTGAGATCACCAGATGTCTGGAATTTTCTTGCATAGCCCTGTGGTTTCATGTTCGGATTGTAAACTTAAAGTTAACAAGCCATACATCCTAATTGTGAGTTAATAAATCACGGTCTATACATTACCAATGTATCTTCCTAGCCACCCCTAAGGACATGAGATTCTTGGGAGACCAGATGGTTGAAACATTATTTTTGTCTCATTTTAAAACAAAGAGAAGGCAGTCCCTTCTTTTGGGAGAAGTACTGTTGTTTGTTTTGTTTTGTTTGATCATTACTTTCAGTGCATAGCAGTTCCAATGTTCATGAAAATGCTTTAGGATCTGCCAAGAGGAATTGGGAGAGCATTGCTCTAGTGTTTCTGAAGTGAACGAGATAGTAGTTATTACCAGCCAGTACCGTGTGCAAATTCTACTAGATTCAAACATGGAGTGAGGTCTGGAACGATTCCATGTAGACTCCGTGTTGAGAAAACTCCCTTCTTTTGGACAAAGACTCATTCTGTTAGTTTTAGTGGTAAAATCCATAGAGTTAATCTGCCTGTCTCCCACTCCAGGTAAGGGGATTAATCTGTTTATTAGTAAATGGATGTGTTTCTGGGAGCCACCAAGGTTAGCCAATGGGTTTATTTTCTAGTCTTAATGATGAAATATGGGTGCAGTGATGGAAGCCATCTAGTAGCATTTGGGAAGCCAAAATAATTTTTCTTTTTAGAAAGAAAGAATGATGCTACTGTTATTCTGCCCACCCCCCTTCCACTGTTGAATGTTTTAGTCGTTTATCATGCTAGTAAACATATCTGTATAGCCTGTAGATAAACGTGGAAACATCAATCTGTTTAGCTAATCCTTATTTTCTCCCCAGTGGGAAACATTATTTTTTCTCTGTTTTATCAGCAACAGAATAACCCTACCTTTCAACAGTTCCTTCCCAGAACTTATGTCTCTCTACCTCCCTCCTTAATAAACAAATTCAATGCTGAACACATGGCTTTTACACCTCTATTAATCTTGGCAGACTGTAGGGATGCTGAAACATGCTGGCAAGGAGGAAAGAAGATGCCTTTTCATGTGGCCTTGCAATGCAAACATTTTGGGAGTGTTCAGTTCCTCTGTCACATTGGACTTATACTCATTTTTATTAGAGTTCCAATGACTTTGTTTCCATGGGGAAATTGGTGCTTAACTGAAAGCCTTTGGTAAATGGTAAGAACATATTTTAAGAGTCTCTGTGGGTGAAGAGAAAGATTTTTTTCTTCCTGACTGGGGGAAAACACTTCAAAAAGAAAATTAAAATAAGCTAATGCTTTCCATCAAGGGCTAACTGTTCTCTAGAAAACTGAGTTTAATATAGTCACTTCAACCAGAAATGTTCATCATGTGATACAGTCATAAGGTTGAGAGAAGGGATGAATTTGCTGGGAAAGCATGAACATTTAAAAATATATATATAAGAATTTTTATTAATTAAGGTAATTATAAAATTTTTCATCCAAACTAAGATTCTTTTGAGAATGGGAAGGAATACCATGGGTAAATATGCCGAGACAATAGATATAATTCAAGAAGGTCCTTGGGAAACCTGGAGATATAGATCGTAGCTCTGGAATAACTCACCTGCTGACTAGACAGTGAGGAAGTCCTCATTTGCAGGCAGTCGGCTGAAAGGCAAGTTCGAGGCATGAGAGAATTCTTCAAGGTGAAGATAACGTGTACAATTTGTTCCAGCGTGCTTTTGTGTTCTAGTCATATTCTTTCTCTGAATAGTATCAAATATACAATAAAATAAATCTCCAAAGCATAACAACCCCTTAAATGTGCAGAACACTTTTCAATTGAAAGTATGACAAGGAATATGACAAACTTTATAAACCAAAAGATCTTCTTTTTTTTGTATGACTAAATGCTGGCAAAATCTTTTTAAAAGAAGCAACAAAGCAACATCCGTGTCTGTAAAAGAATAGCCTGTACTCGTAACCATCTACTTTCTTATATATCATTGTTTTTTTTTTTCTGTGTTGAAAGGTAACCTGTAGTTAATGGTTACACAAACCTTTAAGAAGAAAGATTAAGAATGTAATCAGAGATACAAGCAGGTTGAGTATATATAGAATCGAATATGAACTCTAAGTACCCTGGCCCCAAATGCTCTATGCAGTGATGGTTAGCAAAATAAATAACCTACTTCATTTGGGACAATTTTCCTTTTAAATTCTGGTTTCATGTCTAGAGATCTTATTAAACCATAAAATATTTTATCCTCTTTATTTTCTAACTTATAAGAGAAAGGCTGTCCATTCACTCACTTACACATTATTATACCTAGTCAACCCTTCATTCAACCAGTGAATTATTTCCATAAGTATTTAGTCAGTATCTACAGTATGCCTGAAACCTATGATTTTAGGAAAAGCATCCCCTCCTTGTAATTCCTAAATCAAAACAAACAAACAAACAAAAAACCAAAAAAAAAAAAAAACAAAACCAAAAAACCCTGAAAACCAAACACTTTTATAACTTATAGGGGGGCAAAATTGGTTGTGGCTTGAACTGATTTGTGGAAAACTCACCAGAATTGACATGAGAGCATTATCAATCTTTGTGTATCCTCCTTAGTATGAATACCCACATATTTCACTGCAGAATTATTAATGGACTTTATTATAGTTCTTCCCAGATCAATCTCAGCTATTATATGACATGTAGTATATTCAATCTGAGAAATTCTGAATTCTGAATTATCTCTGAGCTCAGAAGTTTTAGGTAAGCAACTGTGGATCTATATAGCTTTCATAATGTTAGGAAGTTGAGCTCCTAGAACTCACAAGAAGTAATATATTCCTTTCTTTGGTAAGAGAAAATAACTAGAAAGCATACTTCATTCAAAAGTTCTCATTCAGACATATATCCCTGTGAGGTGTTGTCTGAGTGTGTGTGGCTAACATTTTTTTTAAGAGTCAGAAGAATCCAATTCTCTCTCTTTGAAGGGCAGTGGACCCCTATCAAGAAGACACAGCAACATCCTGTCAAACCGTGGTGAGCAGTCCTGCCCATGTGGTCTAAAATAAAAATAATTGAAACATGGTGTTACTGAAGTTTTCAGCTTCCCTTCACAGAAAGGAAAAGGACAGTGAACCGGGTGGGGTTTCAAATTTCAGCGTTCCTGTCCCTTAGACATAAACCAACTAAGGAACCTAAACTCATTATAGGAAAAAAGCAAAAACAAAAAGACTAGAATATGATCAAGTAGAGAAGAATATGATAGTTGATGGTCAATAAATATATCATAAGTGGTGCTTCATTCATACTCTATTTTTTCCCCGAATTTTCCAACATCTCACACCTACTGAAGGGTCTCACTTGAATGAGGTTGCTGAATTAATACACTAAAAGTGACCATTAGAATCAAAAATGAACTGCTTTTCAGTACATCCGTCATGGCTGCAAATGTCTTTGGCATTCACAAGTACAAAAACACCCACCTCTCAAACCATTACACTACGCGTGAATCATCTTGGGTAATCTTGTCCAACCTTTGCTTGGTTAGTTTCTACTCCAACAGGCAGAACAAAGCAAGGCGAGGCATTTCAACAATGACATATACAGAACCACATGAAAGCCCAAATGACATAGCCAGTGGTACTATTCCAAATAAAAGACCAAAGCTGATTCACTGGGACAGCCTCTTGGGTTACAAAGGTAATAGCTATGTGCAGATTTATAGAACCACATCAGGGTGAGGTAAATGACTCTGAAGTTGTCTTTACTGTGAACACTGCAGTAAAAGCACACAGTAGTTTAAGTGTTTTTGGAAAAGAAACTTTTCTTACAAATGGACTAATATAATCCTTTTTTAGATCCATATTGAAGTGTCTAAAATTAAAAACAAGCCTTTTAGTTTAGGAAATAAAATAAATCCAGGGGCCTATTTGTACACATGGATTCCAATAAAGGTATATAAAGTTGAAACAAAGCAATACATTGTTTTTCATGTTTTCCAATTTGATCATTCTCTCAAATAATTTGAAAAAAAAAAAAAGAAAGAAAAAAGAAAAGAAAACCTGCAGCATGGAAGTCAGCTGAGAGAGAAGAAAAACAAAAGACCAAAGAATTGGACAAAACAATCCTTCATCACAGGTAATTCGGTAGGATAGTTTAGACATTTTGTGCACCTATGGAAAGCAATCCAAGAAATAATACAAACTAAACATTGCTGAGACTGTACTTGACGTTCATATGGATTTTAAATGTCATTGCAAGATTTCATACCTGTTAAGATGGCATAGATCTCCTAAATGATAGTGTTTATGGTGGCACGATAGAGAATCTCATATATAATATTGTGGACCACCACTTTAAGCCCTATGCCCAAATCATAAGCATTCTCTCAGGACTGCTCATCCTGCCTGCAGAGTTGGGTCTATAGCAGCCATGTATATATATGCGACTGGGTCATTCTGGATACAGTAGATCGATGTGGACATAAAACTTAAATTATCTTCCTTTGGTCTTTCTCCCGGAAACCTGGGATTGAGACTTAAAGGCAGCCCATCTGTCGAGTAGAGAAGATGGGAGCCCAGGGGCTGTGTGATGGCATTCTCACCTGCCAACAGAAGGAAAAGCAACTAACTCAGGGCAGGGGAGGAGGAATAAAACAGGTGGACAGAGAGAAGGTCAGGACACAGTAGGTGCCATCTGGGTTCCTACGGGCTTTCCATCTCCAAGTTTAGCCACTTACCTGCCTTCACATTCTGTTAAATATTTCTGTATCTTTATAATATTTTTTTTCTGTGTTGAAAAGTAACTTTCAATCAAGAGCCTCTCTGTTCATATTTATGAGCCCAGATGATGTGCATTTCATGTTCCTGGAAATCTCTCTGCAGCCTCAGTCTACCACCTTGCTCACAGCGTCTGGCAATTATTCTTTCCTAGGATGTCATGAGAAAACATTTGGTGCCTTACTTTGCTGTTTCATCTTCCGATTTTTTGAGGATTCCACTGGGCACACCTTTACCAACGGTAGTTGGCATCATATCTTCCCTAGAGTTCATCTTGCAAATAGATACAAAATACTTGAACCAGGCAAAAAGTCCTCTTACATCTGCCAAAGTCAGCGAGTAGGGAGAGTGGAAGATGTAAGGTATAGCAACTCAGTTAGTTTCACTGGTCACTTTCGTACTTTCTTGATTTCTTGTACTAGTTGGTTGGTGGTTCCTCAACTCTCTCCTTCCCTTTTCTCATGACAATTCAGTTCTTACTAATATAACTGAATTTACACTCAATTTGCTGATACACTCCACCCTGATACCTGAATACTTGCCTCTTTTTTTCTACCTCAGCCCTTGATGCATCCCTACTGCTGAATCTACTACTAACTTCCATTGGCCAACTCTCAATCCTTCATCCATTCCTTGGAGAATTTCATTCCTTGGGTCTGTGGAGCTCGTTATTATGTTCTCAGACTTTGGATTCTTGTGTTAGGTTCTTGTATTTTTCTTTCCCACTTATTTATATGAGTTTTATTCGATCTAAGATCTAGAGTCTTATAAGCTAATTAACTAAAAAGAATATGTATGTATCCCACAATGAAAATGCTTCTCCTCCACAGGTCTGGACCAAATAGAATTATATTTTTTTATATTTTTAGTAGTTCTCGGGTGTCCTCAGGAAGATCTCTTGTCCTTTCTTGAGTCTTAGCTCTTGAACTTAGCCCTTGCTGATTCACTTACAGTTTTCTCTTACTGCATTTAAAATAGCCCCAAATCTTAATGGATTAAGACAACAACTATTTTATCATAGTTCATGATTTTGTGGGTCAGGGATTTGGACATGGCTTTGCGGGGCAATTCTGTTCCACATGACTTTGATTTTGTATTCAGTTGGCAGCTGATCTGGCCTGGAAGGTCCAAGGTGGCATCATTCATTTACCTGGTTCATTGTAGGGGTGATTCCCTGGCTGAAAGGCTGGGCTGGGCTCCTCTCCCACTCTATATCATTCTGAATCCCCCCACAAGGTGTCTTCAGTGGAGTAGTTACATTTCCTATATGGTGGCTCTGGTTCAGAGAATAAGCCTTCTAGAAGTTAGGGAGTAAAATTTGCCAGTTTCTTAAGAATGACGACTCAAACTACAAGGCATAATTTCTGTTGCATTCTATCAGTTAAAGCAGTCAAAGTGCCTGCCCAGATTTAAGAATATGGATCCCTCAGTGCCTCAAATAATTTGTGGTTCTCTTCAATCCACTACATCTGATCAAGATTCTACTCTTTGTCAGCAGGTTTTTATGCGGAGTCACATTTTCAGTAACCATGGTTACTGCCAGCCAGTCTCCTGCATGTTTCTTGGCTGCCTAGATTACTATGCCACACAGAACTGATTAGACACCCTGATACAGTGTCTTATATGAACAACCTCTGTAGCTCAGTCTTATCACTTAGACTGCTTCCATATTCATCGATTAGACCTCTAGATTTTCCGTCTAAGTCAGCTCTGATTGTGACACTACACATTGCATATAGGTAAAATGCTTCTATCAGCTAGGGGTTGCAGTTCAGAGATAGCAATGGCTTAATCAAGGTAGACATTTATTTTTATATCACACAAAAGGAACTTAAAAATAATTAGTCAAGGGCAAGTATGGTGGGTCCATATCTTGGGAATTTATTATTGTTCTACCATTTTTAATACATGATTTTGGTCCTTAAAATGATTTTATAGCTGTTGTTACTCCAGCTACCACAATGGAGTTTCAGGCAGAGAAGCAGGAAGAGTGTGGTAAAGCGGGGGAGTGCAGAAATACCCATCCATTCTCCTCTTGAGGAGCCTTCCTGCATAGTCTCACCAAACAGCTTCCACTTACTACTCATTCACCTGTTCATGCAAGAGAGGTGGGAAAGGTAGGTTTTGGTTGGGGCACACAGGGAACTAGTATAAAATCAGGATTTTGTGACCAAGGACAAAAGAAGGATGGATTTTAACTGGGGGACTATAAGTCTTTTTAACAAAGCTTTAAACAGGGATTTGCCTTATTGGAGGTCAAAGCAAGTGAATACTATTCCAACAACTTTAGATTCAAAGAAAAGCTCTCCTTCTATAACACATCCTCAGCTGCCTTGCAAATGGCCACATTACATGATTAAAATTTGAAACTTTTAACTTAGAAATCAGTTGTTGTTTTTTTAATTAAACCCAAGTATTATGGGCAGGATCATACTGCAAGTTCCACCATTATTATATCTTCAGCAGAATTATTTGGTCAAATTATTTATCCCAGAGAAAGATTTAATGACTCCAAAGGACCTTAATACCTAAAATGAGGGAAAGGAGGAAAAAAAAGGAGGGTTATAATTATGGACATGGTTGTCTCTTTCACAGTTTTTCTGAAGAGTACTCCTCCACCATTCAATAGCATGACCACAGGTTGATATTTCTTCTGAAATATCATGTCTTATTTATTTCTCCAGTAGCTTTTAGTATTTGTTGAGCTTCATAAATATTAACTTACAAAGCACACATTTTCTCTTCTCTGCCAAGAATGTATCATTAATATTTGGATTCTGAAGATGTGGACAATGTCGATGGTAACCATGTTGGCAGCAATATGTGGAGGTCTTCTTAACCAGTAACATTTACATGTACTTTTGAAGTCCCACAGTAGCATAGTAGGTAGGAACTGAGGCCAAAATAGGTTAAAAACTACTCAAAATAAGAACAGAAAGACCGTTAATTGCAAAGTCAGGTCTTAAGTCTGCTTGGGTCTGTATGGCTCCTGGCCCATTCTTTCATTTAAGAAATTCCTTTCCAACTCTTTCTTTGTTCCTTGACTCAGTGCTTCTCATTCAAGCTCAGTTCTGTCATAAGATTTATGGTCTTCATAAAATTTATCCAGATATTTAGAAAGGCACTAATACTTTGAGAGGGCTCAATGATACCACTTGAGTGGTTTCCTTTATCAAAGTAGAAAATTAATAAGGATGAGAAAAATAACATTGGTGTTGAGGAGTTGTATAGAGGGAAGGCATTGGCATAAGATAATAGAAAAAAGGAAAGCGAAAAAGTAATTATATTTTTATTTATGGAGCACTTTCTATGTACTCATCATTGGGCGAAGCCAGATTCAACCTTGAAAATTTACACCACACATAAATGAAGAGTTGGCTGCCTCATTCAATCTCTTCTTTTGTTCCTTGCCTCTGCTTCAGGACCCCACAGGGTTAAGCAGAGGGTGACTAAAGATGAGGGAAGGTGCAGAAAAAGTCATGCCTGGTATTTCTCTGATGGTGTAAGCCTACTGGGAGGTGGACCCTTTTGTGGGTTGCTGATATATCTCTAGAGGAATCCTCTTACTAACGTTCGACACAGAAAGACATTTTCTGACAAGCCTATTTTAAGTGTCCCCTTCTGGCAGTTCTGCACTTTCAGCTGCCTATCTCCTGTTAGAGTTGGATGTCAACTGCCTAGATCTCCCCCATATCTGGTTCATGGGAAGCTTGGTCTTTAGTCTTGCTGTTTGTGGACTGAAATTTGCTTCTATGTAGCTCTTCATCTGGATTTTCTAGCTCTAGTCACCCTTTATAATGTCTTCAATATGGAAGATGAACAAAGGGCAGCAAAACCAAGTTTTAATGATTAATAAACAGGGTATCACATACTCTGGTTTTGTTCAAGCTTAACAATAACAACAATAGGATGGTGATAAAATAACAACAAAACTAATTCAATCTTATGCCTAAATGAGCTAATACTATACTTTGGAATGGGTGAGTACTGTGTATTTGTTTCATTTTTCAGTCCAAACAATAAGACAGTAAGAAAATTCACATTAAGCATCCTTTTATATGAGGAATTGTGCCAAAAATAGCTACGAAGGTGTTCTTCTATCCTCAAGTACCACAAATACCACATTTAATCATGAAGATCCTAGTAACCACCTTTCACATTAATCACTATCAAAGACAATAAACATGATACAACTAGGAAAATAGACATTTTAAGTAAAAAAAAGAATAAAGAAACAAGAGTACTTATTTTCTCCTTGCCTCTAAATCTCAGAGATTCACCCAGACGAAATTTGTTAGAACTAAACACGTTAAACATGAACAACTCCTTTTAAAAGTTTGGCTACATTCCATTGGACAAATTAGCCTAATTTGATGCCCCATCCCTGGAAATGTCCTTTGTTAATGTGGTAACATTAGTATATATATATATATATATATATATATATATATATATATACATACTTGTACTCCATAAAATATTTGATATATCTTCACTTCAAGATGGCACTCTCAAGTATTATAATACTTGAGTTTTTCTTTTGTCTTTGTTTTTTTTTAAACTTTATCTTTTGAAATAGTTATAGACTCCTAGGAAGTTCACACTTCTATAGATGCTTACATTTTTCTGTGTACGTGATCATTGGAAAAGCAATGTATTGATTTTATTTGGTGGCTAAATAGATTCAATGTTATACTTTCAAAGTCATCAAAATGATAAAAAATATTTACAGCACTCAGGTTTAGGTAGTTTCTGCAATAAGGTCAATTTCAATTATTTATTTATTATTGAAGACGAAGCCTTACTCATTTACTGCTAACTCCAGAGGTACTTGATGTTCAAATAGGGAAAATCTTTAGAGTGGAGAAGTATAACTGCAAGGAAATTTCATGTATGTAAGAAATATCTTTAGGTAAAAATTTGCAAAATGTATATTT
Organism: Acinonyx jubatus; assembly: GCF_027475565.1. Taxonomy (NCBI): domain Eukaryota; kingdom Metazoa; phylum Chordata; class Mammalia; order Carnivora; family Felidae; genus Acinonyx; species Acinonyx jubatus. Next base: position 126,665,786 of record NC_069386.1, on the reverse strand, counting down.
TTGTAGGTGATCAAATTCTCTGGTTTTATAGTTTTATATAAAACCATATTAGTAGATTATTTGATATTTGTCTTAGTATAGTTCCATAGCTCTTGCCTAATATTTCAAAGGCTCTATTATATTAATTCTTAAAATAAGGCAATGAACTTAGAGTAGCTATGATTATTTCCAATTTTGAAATGAAGTTTTAGAGTTATAGAGAGCCTAGATGATTCATCTTTATTTATCTAGCAGGTTCCTCGTTCAGCTCAGACCACACTCTACTACACTGCATGAACTTTTTTTTTTTTAATACGGTACATCATAAATAAGAATTTGCTAACTCAGGTAAATTATATTGAGGATTTTCACATTTTATTATCACTCAATTTGGAGATTGTATTTGATATACAACTTCAACTGATAGAACTCTTGTTGAATATGACAATTGGTGTTTCAAAATTAGCCTTGATGAATACTTGTATCTACATCTGTTAATCCTTTCTTAAAAAGATTAATTCAATGAGCACTGAAACATACCTGGGCAGGAAAAGATTGATTCTCAAGTAAATTATCATTAAATCCAAATGGAATTAGGCAAGCTCTTTGAACCTTCCCATTTTGGCCTATTAGTGCTGCGGTACTGCCTGGATTGGGTTAGGGCAAGGGGTACATCAAGATCACTCTCTTATTTGTTCTTTAGGATGCAGCTAAAGTCTAATTGTACTTATGTTTATATTTTCCATTGTGTATCTTGGGCCCTCCACCCATGGCCAATGCCTTCCCAAAGGATGAAATTTTTATGCTTCAAATCTGTTCATTTGAAGAGGAAATATAGTCACTATTCTCAAATCCTGAACAGGCTGGAAGGCTATGTGCTTCAGCCAGATTTCTATTAGCCAACTCAAAGCAAAACACTTTGAAGGATGGGCCAAGGGGCAGTAAAATTTGGTAAGTAATGGGGAAAAAAGATATGGTCAAATTCTTGTTCCCCAAATCCTCAGTGATTACATGTTTCTCATGGCCTTGAAGCTCACCTCTTTTGCTCCCTAAACTGCCCTACCAATGTGTACAAAGATACCTCCCTTGACTATTCAGATCATTCAACGAGTGCACGTGGCCCCCCAGTTACAGAAAAGCACAGTGGGGAATACAAAGAAACAGTACATGCTTTCCAGTGTCCAAACATTTAGGTCAGTGTTTATGCAAAATCAGTGGCCCTCTTTAACCCTGTTCTGATGTAACATAACAAACAAATAGGCCTGCCTCACAGGAGAGAAGCAGTGCACATGAACATAATTTATAAGTTAATTAGCACAGTCTACTGTGGCCAAGTAGTGACAGATGTGATACCTGCTTTCAGGGAAAAAATGAGAAAGAAGGAAAAACAGCAAAGGTCAGTTCCTTCTCTAGGGAGATTTGTGGTCACACACAGGTCACACTGGCTGGCATAGGAAAAAGCATTTTTAATAGGCCAAAGTATCTTCGAAAGGCAAATTATAAACATCCTGAATGCAATTAAAAACACAAACTAAGTTCTCTAACCAAGTGAATGGTGAAATGTATGTACTGGGGAGGAGGATGGACAAAGCAGTAGTTGTTTAGAACATTAAAATGTTTTTCATGTTTTAAAAGAGATTGGGGCGCCTGGGTGGCTCAGTCAGTTAAGCACCTGACTTGGGCTCAGGTCATGATCTCGCAGTTTGTGAGTTTGAGCCCGTGTCAGGCTCCGTGCGGTCAGCTTGGAGCCTGAGCCTGGTTCAGATTCTGTGTCTTTCTCTTTGCCCTTTTCCTGCTTCTTCTCTGTCTCTCTCTCCCTCTCAAAAATAAATAACATTAAAAAAATAGATTGATTTTATAGATTCTATATTACCTGAAGTTTTCCATAAACTTTCTTTTTCCTTTTTTTGGTAATGAAAGATCTATTATCAAACTGGCCAAATGTTTATACAAAGCAAAGTTGGCAGTGGAGAGGAGAAGTTTATAGCAATCTGTGAAATGTATTGTGTTTTGCCACGCTATCTAATATGAGTGAAATGATACCACCGTCTAAGAATCCTGACTCAGCCTGTTTCGAGTCAAACTAGGATGATCTGTGCAGATGAATTTATGTAGTAATTGAGTGACCACAATTGCTTCTTGTCAGGGTTGCAGGAATTCGGTGTCTGTGCAACCTTAAACGCAAAGCAACAAACATACAAAATACCGTCACCGCCAACCCATTCAAGTGTTGGCCAGTTTTCACCCCTAGGCTGAGGCAAACGTTTCCTGGCAGAAAGCAGATAGTAGGGGAGAACTCTGGAGACCAGCATGTTTCGGAGAGTGAAGAGAAGCAGTGTGGGGCAGAGAGGGAAGCTGAACCACAAAGCAGCTGCAGCTGTAAAGAAGGAGAAAACTGTACTCGCATCTCTTAGTGTCCCTGGCTGCATCTGAACTTTAAACTGGACAAAGACACATTAGCAGGAGAAAAGCATGCAAACTTATTTAAGTTTTATAGGACACAGGAGACCTCATTAGGAAATAAAGGCCCAAAGAATCAGACTGAGGTACTTATTCATTTTTATTTTTTATTTATTTTTATTTTTGTATTTTAGAAAGAGAGAGAGGAGCGCCTGGGTGGCGCGGTCAGTTAAGTGTCCAGTTCTTGATTTCGGCTCAGGTCATGAGCTCACTGGTTCCTGAGATTGAGCCCTGCATCAGGCTCTGCACCTCCCGCACAGAGCCTGCTTGGGATTCTCTGCCTTTTTCTCTCGGCCCCTCCCCTTCTCTCTCTGTCTCTCTCTCTCTCTGTCTCAAATATATATAAAAACCAAACATTATAAACATCTTTAAAAAAAAATAGGGAGAGAGTGTGAGTGAAGAGAAGGGCAGAGGGAGAGGGAGAGAGAGCGAGAGTGAGAGAGAGCGCTCGAGAGAATCCCAAACACGTTCTAGGATCAGTGCGGAGCCCAATGTGGGGCTCAAACTCACGGACCCTGGGACCATGACCTGAGCTGAAATCAACAGTTGGACGCTCAGCCAACTGAGCCACCCAGGCACCTCCAGACTAATGTCATTTTATGTTAGATTTTACAAAGAATTCATGGTCACTGGGGGGACACGAGTTAATTGTGGTAAACTGTGGGAAACTCAGCAAGTCCTATTTGTTTGGAATCTTTTTGATGTACGGTTTTCTCCAGAGGGAAGGTACTTCTCACAGGAGGGTTTTACAACCTGCTTCAGGGCAAAAGAATGAAGTGAGGAGGAGGTCACAGGGACCCTTCTGCTTCTGTCATCCTCTCAAATTCTGTTTAAAACATTCAGTATGCCAAGGTGCTATATCTTGAGGTAGTGCATCCTGAGCCCCATCACAACCTAAGCCCTATCTAAACTCACGGTGAACTCAGACACAGGGTTGGCCCTAAGAGTTGTCCCAAACTGAGAGTGGGCTTTTGACTTTTACCACCCTTATTTCCAAACATCATCCAATCACATATACCTTCTTAAAAACTATAACCTATAAAAATGTAAACTCATTAACACACCAAAATCAGAGTTCTCATTTTTTTTTCAATAAAAAGATTTAGAATCCAATGATTTATCTAGGACAATGATTATCCAAAAGTGTCAGCAGAATCAGCATCACCTGGGAACTTACTAGAACTCTAAATTCTTTGGCCCTACCCCAGAGCTTCTGATTCAATGACTCTGGGGTATGGCTCAGAAATCTGTGCTTTAAACAGGTCCTCCAGGAAATTCCAGTATACTCTAGAGTCCGAGAACCATTGATCTAGTAGTTGTAAAATATATTTCTTTAGTCGAGGGAAAAAAGCTGTTCAGAATTTTTCAAAACTATAGGGCTGGATTGGAACCGAATCACATTCATGAGTTAGATTTTGGTTTCTGTGAGTTTTACTCCGTTTTTCTTAACTGTCTACCTGTTTCACCTGGTTTCTGCTATGCATGCAGGTGACATCTGGATGCCTACTCTGGGCAAAGACCAAATTTGTGGTTTGCTCAACTATGTCCTAAGTAAGCACTGAACAGAAGGAAGACATCATTTCACATGAATTGATGGCATGAAAAAAAAAAACGTTAAGAATGACAAGGATTTCCACTTTAGCAAGCCTCAACAAGATCAGGAAATAGCTTGTCTGCGGCTTTATGATGATCATGCAGTCAAATGTTTATCTTCTATAAATTTAAGATCATCCAAAGTGTAATTCGGGATAGGAATTTTGTTCTGTAAGTTTACATCCCTTTTCTAACCCTTTTTCTTGTTGAACTGTTCATAACTGTTTGCCATTGGAATGAGGGTTTCCTTCTAGTATGATATTGCTAAAAGAAGTGAGCTGAATCTAGTCACATACTTCCATAGAATCAAATATAGGAAAATCATACTTTTATAGAGTAGAAACCTGGCAAATACTACCTTAACCAAGTGGTCAAGGTTAACATCACCTGTGATAAGCCATGTCGGATATATGTACCAAATATCTTCATCCATGTGGCTGTGTCCTTCTTGTCATTCAGGAGCTGTTCAAATGGGAACTTCTTAGAGAATACTTTGGGCAACATATCCAAAATTATCTCCCGTCTACTTCTAGAACTTTCTATTCAAATATCTGCTTTATTTTCTTCATAGTTTTCTTTTTTTTTCTTTTTCTTTCTTTCTTTCTTTTTTTTTTTTTTTTTGATATATATAGACAGACCCAAAGAAGCAGACTATGTTTGCGTGCCTGAAAGCAAGTGGGGGAAGGGCAGAGGGAGAAACTCTTAAGCAGGTTCCATACTCAGCACTGAGCCCCACAGGGGGCTTGATCCCATGACCATGAGATCATGACCTGAGCCAAAACCAAGAGTTGGACGCTAAACTGACTGAGCCACCCAGGCAACCATCCATAGGTTTTTCAAACTCTGCAATTATTCTGTTATGTGTGTGTATGTCTGTGAGCATGTTCTGTTATTTACTTGTTTCCATTGCTAGATCAGAAGCACCATGATAGTAAGCAACATCTTTATCTCATTCATAAATACCTGCCAAGGATTTAGAATAGTACTTGCCAGGAGTGCCTGGGTGGCTCAGTCGGTTAAGCGTCCGACCTCGGCTCAAGTCATGATCTTGCGTTTGTGAGTTCAAGCCCCGCGTCGGGCTTTGTGCTGACAGCTCGGAGCCTGGAGCCTGCTTCGGATTCTGTGTCTCCCTCTCTCTCTGCCCCTCCCCCACTTGTGCTCTGTCTCTCTCTATCAAAAATAAATAAAATGTGGGGTGCCTGGGTGGCTCAGTCGGTTAAGCGGCCGACTTCCACTCAGGTCATGATCTCCTGGTCCGAGAGTTCGAGCCCCGCGTCAGGCTCTGTGCTGACAGCTCAGAGCCTGGAGCCTGTTTCAGATTCTGTGTCTCCCTCTCTCTGACCCTCCCCTGTTCATGCTCTGTCTCTCCCTGTCTCAAAAATAAATAAAACGTTAAAAAAAATTAAACAAATAAATAAATAAAATGTAAAAAGAAATTTTTAGAATAGCACTTGCCATATGATAGACACTCAGTCAATACTGTTTTTTAAAGGCTTTTGTCCTAGTCTCTTGCAAGTCACACATATCAAAGGTAGAATTTGAATTCAGTTTTACCCTAAATCCATGGTTTCTTCACCAAGCTGCCAAAATGCAAATAAGATTATCATCAGAGTAAATAATAATAACTAACATTTATTGACTTGTTATGTGCTGGAGTGGTTTACATATAGTTGAATCCCACAACTGTAGGAAAAACTCAGGTATTATTATCCTGGTTTTACAGGTTAGGAACCCGAGGTTCTGAGAGAGCGATTTTCCCAAATGCACAAAAGTAGCAAGTCCTAGAACCATCTGAATTGGATGCTCAGATGCTTAGCCATTTTGTCAGTGGCATTCAGAATTTAGTTGCTTCAGGGTCACCTGAGGGTATCCTTCCAAAGTCCAGATTGTCTGTTCCTGTCTCCAGGGACTCAGAATCTGTGGGCATAGGCTGGGGTTCAATTATCAGCATTTTAACTTACCCCAGGTTTCTAAGGCAAGTACCAAACACTGCACTTTGTTAGATTCCAGTAGAGCAGACTAAAAGCGCCATATGGTGACAGTGGCCAGGAGATAAAGGATGTAGATTTTTGGAAAAATCCCTGCTGAAATCTCAATCACGTACAAGGAAAGCACAGTTCAGAGAATGAGCCTGGCAACCATCACTACTCCCTATGGCCTTTTGGTCAAGTTCAGATCAAGTCTGGCGCCGATTACCCTGTGGGGACAGATGAGATCAGAGCCAGAGTGTGTCTGGCTTCAGGGACATTAACACACCTTTCTGATGGAATGAACGGCTCTTCACTTGGAAAGGTGACAAGAAAGTGAATTTCTTGATGGGTGACTCTGTGCTGTAGGAATAGAGGCCAAGTTTTAATCTTAGTGGAAGAAGACTTGCCTTTGACACACCTGACTTTTGACATGAATGCTTTAGCTGCTTGTACTCGGGCCTCAAATTGGAGTGAGGGAAAGGCAGAGTCTGCCATTGGCTGATGATGGGTTTTCATCAGCTCATAACAAAACTGAATAGCTCAGACAGACTGTTGAAATAAATTTAATACTATTTTGAAAGAGAAAAAAAGAAAGAAAGAGTAGATTCATTTTTGGCAGCTAAATTCAATTCTGTGTGAAAGTAAAGCTGACATAATTTGAAATGCCACGAGAACCTTAAATCTACCCCCACCCCCCCACCCCCACCTCTGGGTTTCTTTGCTTGCCCCATCCTCTGTCTCTGTTATGTCTCTACCTCTTTTCCTTCAAGGAGCCTAGTTTCCTGTTTCATGTGGCTTTGGCCTCTTCCAGGACTATTTCCATTTCCTCTGGCCATTAACACCAGCTACTCATGGTTAGCATGCATTTGGTTATGAGAGTCTGTCCAAAGGTCTTCCCTTGGGATTTCATCCTCCTGCCTGAACGGAAGGTCAACGAAACATAAAGCGGGTTCCGTGTTTTATGAAGTCTTCTGTGTCCCTAAAGTGGCAAAGAGCACAGCAATACAGCCAGTCCTCTGGGGGAAAATTTAATCAATCAAAATGCCTTTGCTATTTCCTCCTGGGTTAGCGATGGTGAGGCCAGTTGTTGTCTTTTGTACCAACCCAAATGCACAACCTGCATCAATATTAAAGATACTTGTGTGACCTTAAATTAATTGTAGTTAGTGGCAGGCTAAGAAAATACATACAAAGCCAAAGAAGATAATTATAACTCATAAATTCCTCCACTCAGAGATGACCACTGCTGTTAACATTTTGGGACGTGTCTTTCTGGTCTTATTCTATACACATATCTAGGTACGTACATGTATACAAGCAGAGACAGATTTTTATTTCACAAGAACCATGATTTCTATCCTAATTTATAATCTATTATTTTCTCTCCCTTTAAATAAGACTATACAACATTATTTTGATGATTATGCATTACCCAGTTATAGATACGTATTCTATTAATTTAGCCTCTGTTTTGGGATTTTTTATAGTTTATTTATTTATTTTGAGAGAGAGAACACAAGCTGGGGAAGGGCAGAGAGAGAGAAGGAGAGAGAGAGGGAATCCCAAGCAGGCCCCACACTGTCAGTTCAGAGCCCTATGTGGGGCTCAAACTGATGAAACATGAGATCATGACCTAAGCTGAAACCAAGGGTCAGACACTTAACCAACTGAGCCACCCAGACACCCTTCTGTATTTGGATTCTTATGCTTTTTTCATTATTTGGCCCTCCTTTTCAAAATTCTGTAAAGAATATCTTTCTAAACACACCCTGATATTTTTGCTGAATTACATGATTTTTTTTCTCTCTTTAATGTATACCTTCTTATTCTTCAAACTTTTATTAGTGGTTCTCAAAGTGTGGTCCCCAGGCTAGCAGCATCAGCAATAGCAGGATATTTGCTGATAAGACAAATTACCAGGCCCCACTCCAGACTTACATAATCAGAAATTCCGGGAGGTGTGTCTAAGTAACCTGTGGTATAACAACTCCTTCATGTCATCCTGATAGTTAAATGTGTGAGATCTGTGGTCTAGGGCATTTAGTTGTTGGAGAGAATTGTCAGGCTAGTGGGTTCACCTGCCGGCATAAGCCAGTGCAATGTAAGTCCCATAGCAATGTTGGAATGTGAAGATGGGAACATACATTTTCTCAGAAAATTCAGCTGTTTGCCTCAGAATCTAGATTTAGCGACCTCTGAGAATAACAGCTTTTCTGACAGGACTTTTGCAGCTCTTTGAAGCCCAGAATCACTGGCCTTCATTATCTGTCACCTGAAGAGCCACACTCAACTCCTGAATTTTCTTCATGTGTTATTTCCCCTTCCAACAAGCCAGCTTTCATTTAATACCCAAAGTTTAATTGTTTCTCCAAAAATGATAGCTATATAACCCTACTTGAAATCCCATCAGTGATTTCTCCATGTCTACCGGACAAAATTTAAATTCATGAATGTGATAGGACCCTTCGCAGCCTGGTCGCTTATTACTGTTTGAATCTCATCTGCCACTTAGCACCCCCTTGTTTTAGCCATATTAGCCACTTTGGGTTCCCTGTAAAAGCCTTTCTCTTTCACGAATCCATGTCTTAACCCTCAAATTGAAATATTCTAAGCCTTGATCATACAGAAAAATTCTCTTCTTTCTTTAGAACCTACTCAAATGTCACCTTATTTGCGAATGCTTCTCTGTTACTTCAATATAGTACAATTATTTGAATGCTACTTTATTTACACCTGAGTCTGAGTCTCATTATGAGTTTCTCACACTACCTTATAAATTAGTGTCTTTTTCCTACCACTTGAGTGTGGAAATCAGATATTGTCTTCTTAAATATCAAGAGTACCACCTACTTAACAGATGTTCAGTAATAGTTAAATGCTTGAATGAATCTTTAAAATTTAAAATTTCCAATATGTAAGGAAGATATTACCATCAAACATTTACTGCTATACAAATTCAATATTACTGAAAATGTGGAAGAAAAAGGACTCTTAATCAAATAGGAAATATAATTAATAAACATTCTCTGTAATAGAGCAACTTATTTAAAGTAATTTTTGCTACAGTTAAACTGAAAATAGCTTCACAACTGAATATTGATTTGATGAATTATTTTTATCTTATTGTATTGTTCTGCTATTCAGAAAAACACAAACAACTAATACTATTTTGGCCTTACTTTATTGGATGGAATGTGAAGTTGAGGATACATAGCCTTATTATAAAATAGAGATGATTTTTTTTAATATTTTATGTTTTTATTTATTTTTGAGACAGAAAGAGAGAGAGAGAAAGACAGAGCATGAGTGGGGAAGGGGCAGAGAGAGAGGAAGACACAGAATCCAAAGCAAGCTCCAGGCTCTGAGCTGTCAACACAGAGTCCAACGCAGAGCTCAAACTCACAAACTGTGAAATCATGACCTGAGCCAAAGTTGGAGGTTTAGCCGACTGAGCCATCCAGGTGATATAAAAGAGATTATTTTAATGGAATGACACTGTACTGTTGAAACTGATATTTGCTGCAAACAACATTTATTTGCAATCCTCCATATTCTAAAGAAGAGTTGACTAGTTGCTTAATGCTTTACATAAAGAGATGATGTCAGCATCCTCCCTAAACTAATAGTCTTATTCCCTTATCTTTATTGTTGTTTGTCATGCTTTCAGAGCCTCACTGACCAGCCACAGGGAGATCAGTGCTGTCAAGAAGTAGTTAGTTTGGGGAGCAGAGCTGGCTAACTTAGTAGAGTGTTCAATTCTTGATCTAGGTGTCATGAGTGGAGCCCCACAATGGGTGTAGAGCTTACTTAGAAAGAAAGAAAAGAAAGAAAGAAAGAAAGAGAAGGAAAGAAAGAAAGAAAGAAAGAAAGAAAGAAAGAAAGAAAGAAAGAAAGAAAGAAGGAAAGAGAAAGGGTTATTCCATCACTTTCCTTGGTGACCTGGGGGAACTTGCCAATTCTTTGGGATCCACTCAATCTCTGTCTTTCGTGGAAGACCACACATTCCGCCTCCCTTTTACTCAGTGATTTGGGGCAGTAGGGAGGCACATAATAGGACTTGAGGCAGTGTAATGTTGAGAGAGTTTCTGCCACATTGAACAAATGTGCCTCAGCATAAGGTCTTTACATGAAATGCCTGTGCCCTGCATAAAAAGGAGTGATTTCATCACAGTTGGAATGCCTGACAGATTTCAATAGTATGCCATCCCAGGAAGTATTACTCAAAAAGAATTAATTTAATAATTGATAGTTTCATGTTAAACAAGATTCTTGTATATCAGATTCATAAAATAAGCATTCAGTAGGGCCCTTGGAGAGAATGGACTACTACTCATTTTCTTTCAGGAAAAATCAACTATGTGAATCCTATTCCTTCCTACCTGAAATTTGTACGAGGATGAAATCCAATGCTTTATAAGAAATACACATATGGGGGCGCCTGGGTGGCTCAGTCGTTAAGCGTCCGACTTCGGCTCAGGTCATGATCTCGCAGTCCATGAGTTCGAGCCCCACGTCGGGCTCTGTGCTGACAGCTCAGAGCCTGGAGCCTGTTTCGGATTCTGTGTCTCCCTCTCTCTGACGCTCCCCTGTTCATGCTCTGTCTCTCCCTGTCTCAAAAATAAATAAAACTTTTAAAAAAATTTTAAAAAAAGAGTTACATAGTACATTTATTTATTCAATACTTGCCAGGGGAGAGAGAGGTAGAGGATGGGTAAAATGAGTAAAGGGGAATGGAAATACTTGTTTCCAGTTATAGCATGAATCTTATAGGGGATAAAAGGTACAGCACAGAAAATATAGTCAATAGTATTTAAGACTGTTGCTTGATAGCTACACCTATGGGGAGCAGAGCAGAGCCTATGGACTCATTGAATCACTATCTTTTACCCCTGAAACTAATATAACATTTGTCAACTGTACTTCAGTAATATATAAATGCGTGTTATTTATTCATTGAATTGTTCATTGAGCGTCTACTATGTGCCTGGTACACTTGTAAGTGCTGGGGAAACACTGTTGTGTAAGCCAGCAGAACCCCGATTTCTGTGGGGTGGAGCAGATAATAATAAAATAAGCTTGGGCACCTGGGTGGCTCAGTTGGTTGAGTGCCTGACTCTTGCTTTTGGCTCAGGTCATGGTCCCAGGGTCATGGGAAGGAGCCCCCTGTCAGCCTCCATGTTGAGTGTGAAGTCTGCTTAAGATCTTCTCTCTCTCCCTCTGCCTTTCCCTGCCCCCTCTCTCTCTAAAATTAATAATAATAATATAAAATGTTTTGAAAAAAATACTAAGCAAACATGGGGCACTTAACTGGTTCAGTAAGTATAACATGTGACTCTTGATCTCAGGGTTGTAAGTTTGAGCTCCCCCCGTGTTGAATGTAGACATTACTTAAAAATAAAATCTTAAAAAAGAAGTAAACCAACACATAAGTGATCCAATTTCTGCGAGAAAGAAACCAATAAAAATTCAGGCAGGTAATGAATGAGACAATGAATGACCTGCTTGGAGCTGTTCTGGATATGATAAGGAAAGGCAGTCTAGCGTCTTAAAATCAAATGGCTAACACCTTAAGCAAGCAAGTAGAATATGTCGGTATTATATGCACAGGTAGGTGGTCATTGGAACACAAAGGAAAAAAACCTCTTACCCAATTTGGGGAGATCTGGGAAATCTTTACCAGGGAAAAGAAGGGTGATAAAGCTTGATGGCCAAATAACAGCCTGGAAGAACAGAGATGTGGGTGTGAACTTGTTTTTTCTGTGTTACATTTGCTTGTGATTTATCCTCTCTGATTCTTTTCTGTCTTGTACCACGAGGTACACAATACCCCCTCAAGGGAGGGGACTGAGAGAAAGGTGGTAATCAAGACCCAGAATAAGAAAGAGCCTCATATATTCCTGGAAATATAAGCAGTTCACCGAGAATGAGGGTAGGAAATGAAAAACACGAGTTAGAGATCTGGTCATGAAGGACCATGCTAAGAAGTAGGGAGCATATTTGTGTGTAAACCAGAGGCCAAGGCCATTTAAGGGTATCAAGATTAATCTCATAAATCTTACAAATCACAAAATTGCAAGAGTTTTAATTTTCTTTTTTAATTTTACCTATATTTTATACTTTTCTAATTATACTGGCATGTGTTTTGAATTCTGAAAGCTGAGAAAGTTGAGAAAGTGAAAAAGAAACTGAATTGAGTGAGTTCAACAAGGTGAAGGGCGTAAAGTTAGCGACATCCCTGCACAAATGCATAAGGTGAGTGTCTAATACCAAATAAGTGCAGTTATTCACTGGCTTCTGTGTCTCAGGCCATTAGGACACAGGGATGGGTAGCCAGAGAGCCACCACCTCTCTGGTGGACATTTTTTTCTGTAGTTTTTGGGATTTTCACACATATGTTACTTTGGGGAGGGTATTGAACCACAATAACTTAACCACCCTGAAACTTCTAATACACAATGCAATATGGAACTTTGCCTGGTCCTGGTAACCTGTTTATAGAAGATTCACTAATGCTGAAAAACTGTGCATGCTACAACCCAGCAATCAAACACTTAAGAAAAATGTTTTGAGAGATAGAGAGCAAGCAGGAAGGGACAGAGAGACAGGGAGAGAGAATTCCAAGCAGGCTCTTCACTGTCAGCACAGAGCCTGACGTGGGGCTCAATCCTACAAACCATGAGATCATGACCTGAGCCAAGATCAAGAGTTGGATGCTTAACAGACCGAATCACCCAGGCGCCCCTCAACTCCTAAGTATATGCCCAACAGAGATGTGCATAAATGCTCTCCAAGAAATTGTACAAGGCACCACAAACTGTAAACTCCCCAAATGCTCAGCAACAGTAGAATATGATATGTATATTTTCATAAAATGAAATAAGATACAGCACAAAGATGAACAAACTACAATAATATACAATAATAGGAATAATAGTCGCCAATACAATGTTGAGTGAAAAAGACCAGAGGGAAAAAAGTAGTTTAAAAAACTCTGTGTGTGTGTGTGTGTGTGTGTGTGTGTGTGTGTGTGTGTAGTTACCATAAGACATGAGGAAGGCTTTCAGGGTGCTGGAAGTCCTGTTTACTAATTTGAATTCAGTATGCTATACAAATTACAACAAAGTATTCAGGTGATTTAGGTTGTGTTTCAATATTATGGGCCTTTTTATCAGCTTTTTAGCAATTTCCAGTAAAGGGTAACTATATGGCTCCTTATTAATGGTAGAGGAAACCAAAACTTTCAACATCAAATGGAATATATATATGGGCATAGATTTTCCCATCATTGTCCATTCACAAATATTATACCTTGGGTTTTACAATCTGTTTGCCCAATCTAAGGTCAGCTACATGTCTGAGGGTCTGGCACGAACCAGTCTGGACTCCTGAATCCTTCACATTTCAGAGGGCAGGAGTCCAGTTTTTCTTTACATGCATGTCATTAGAACAAAACCCTAGGATCATTGAAACTATGTTTGGCAGCTTTGCCACAGAGTATATCCTGAATTCAACAAAAACCACATCTCTAGAGACTCACGAGTTATCTTGCAATAGAAGGGTGAAGCTTTGGCTAACCCAGGTCACATCAGTACAAAATGCCGAGCGACAAACCATTTATAAGGTTTTGTGTAAGGCTTTCTCTTAAAAGTGTTATAAAGTCATTTTTAGTGGCTCACCCCTACGAAGAAGTGGAGCTCTGAAGTCCCTGTGGGAATACCCGAAGGATATTGAGTCTATTTCTTTGAAAAATAGAATTTTACAAAACTATCGCTTATATAGACAGAATCCTAGATGATTTTTATGTGTCTTCTACAATAACAGTCCAAAACCTTTCCTCCAAAACCATAGTTGTACCTTGCAATTTCTACCTTTCTTTAAGGATTTGGTACTAATTATTGAAAATTAGGTAGTTAAACAAACAAGTAAATAATGATACTTATCACCAAGGACCTCATACTTATTCCATTACACCCCATCTGGCCCCCACTTCAACAAGCCCCAGAGTATAAAAATATTAGTGAATAACATGCAACAAATCCCAAGAGGATTTATATATTTATCTATTGCCAAGTAAAAAATAATATTTTAATGGATAACAGTTTCTTACATTAGGACATGGATCCAAAGGCAGTAAACAAATTATGGTTCTTGTATAACTGGCTTTCTATATTCACAAAAATTCCTGTGTTTTGCTGACATTGTATCAACCATTAAAAATAAAGAAATCCACCCCCATTCCATATGGCTAATACTTCCTTGATACCTTTGAAACTATTAACAGATTTGTAGCTTGCTTGTATCCCTTAAATACAACTGTTGGCACATTTCAGCAAATGCTAATAGAAACTTTATTAGAAAGTCTGACTTTAACAGTCTGTTAAAAATATTAAAATTAAAAATGAAATAATTCATCCGTCAAAAACTGCCATGCTTGATACTTCTTCTCACAGTTTTCTATCTGGTTTTCTGGACCACATTGCCCTGGCCACCTACCAGAAGCCCTGGGACCTACAAGTCAAGCTTCTTCACGCGGTGTCATATCCAATTCTGAATCCAGCAAATGCTAGCCAAACCCTACACTCTCACACATAATGTCACATCTTGATTAATCATTTGTTAATTTGAAAGCAAAGTGCTATATTTCCTAGTGGAGAAAACCAAAATAATCAGATGGCTTGCATATTGTTTTCCCTATTATGGCCCAGGGCTGGTGGTGGTGAACAAAGCAGAAACTCATACTTTTAGAGAAAGGCTGTCACTTTTAGGCCTACATCCAGCACGTGCGTGGCACATAAACAGAAGTAAATACTTGAAAGCATTTTTAAAAGGAGTTTAGACAGGGGCGCCTGGGTTGCTCAGTAGGTTAAGCGACCAACTTGATTTCAGCTCAGGTCATGAAATCACGGTTTGTGGATTCAATCCCTGCATCAGGCTCTGAGCTGACAGTGAGGAGCCTGCTTGGGATTCTCTCTTTCTTTCTGTCTCTCTCTGTCTGTCTCTGTCTCTCTCTCTCTCTCAAAATAAATAAACTAAAAAAAAAAAAAAAACATTAAAAGGAGCTTAAATAAAACAAAGATGAGAATTCATGCTCAGACCTGAAACCTTTCAGGCAAGTACTCTAATCATTTGAAATCAGATGCTAATAATGCTCTTGAATTGTTGTGAATGTCCCAAAGAACGATTGAGTGTTTGCCAGTGCTTAAGGAGAAATTATTTTTAATGGTAATCGTTCAGATCTGGGTGGAAGTGTTATTATTCTGCTCGCTCTGTTTGGGTTTATGGTGTTTTCACCTGCCTGGCATTCTCTTTCCATGAGCTATGCTCTTGGGAGGCTCTTAATCATGACCTCACCCCCTCCTCCCCAGGGACAAGTATGGACCAGTCTCAACCAACAGTACTACCCTATCCACCCACAATAACAGCTGGTTCAATTGTGAGCTCAAGGACCAACAGGACCTGAGGCCTTTACCTGGAAAGAAACATGGAGATGGGGGAAAAAGAAACACTCCGTCCATGGGATTGTCATGTCTGGGCTTGCAGCTGCCATATTCTCTACCACATGGAGAGATCTGGTCTACAGTAAAAGAAAATGAGAGAGAAGTACAGGCAAGTAGAAATAAGAGCTGAGAAGTTTTGTTCAGGCTCATCTGTTCCTTAAATGCAAGGATCTCTGAAAAGTAGTCTTCGCAAGTGGGCTGGAAACTTCGGTGATGACAAATTGTATTTCCAGAGGCAGTGCATTGCATTTTTTATAGCTCATATTGTTCTCCCATGTTATCAAACAAAAAATTTCCTCCCTGTAAATTATATTTGATCAGCGATCCAGAATCATGGAACGAGCCTATTCTATCTACAGCATGACAGCCTCTCACATATTTAAAGATATCCTGCATTCCCTGAGCCTTTTTTCCCCAAGACAAACATTATCACTTAGCTCCACTAAGGGAGGCAAAGCTTTTTAGAACTGAGTATGAATCTGGTCCAGAAGGACAGATCTTTTGTTCCTATGAGGATTCTCTGACAGGTCAAGGATACCAACCAAGTAGATAGTAGAATCTTTGATGTAGATTGAATATAGAAGGAAGTATAGGAAAAATAGCACATACAAAACAGAAGAACATCATATGCTAGAGATAAGATGATGTGAAATGCCTCATGAGCAGTGTTATTCGCATTTTTTATAAAGAGTAGGTGGAATAAAATAACTGATTTAAAATTTGAACAAAGTTCTGTCCTTTGCCTAGGAAGTGTTAGAGGGAGTTAGTGGGGAAAATTATTCAGTAGCAAATTAAAAATGGATAGACGAAATGAATTTGAAAAATAGTGGTATTTCAGGATTCTTAAGTTAATCAACTTCCTCACAGACAATCCAATTTGTGCCAAAAATAGAAAAGAAATGAAACGAAATTGAGAATGTCAAAATATGAAGACCAGAATTTAGACCAAAAACAAAGTATTACTTGGAGGGACAAGTTTCCTTTATAGGACATCGTCCCAAAATCCAATATTATGTCATTTCTGAATGTTTCCCAGATAATTTTGTGATCTCTCGCAGTTGAAAATTTGGTTTTAAAAGATCTAATAAGAATTTCTAGTGTAGGCTCTAAAAAGACAACAAAATTAAATTTATTTCAATAATCATGCACCTATTTAATGTAAAAAGATACATTTTGAGAATAGAAATTCTTTTAAATTATTGGGCCAGTAGTTTAGGCTTATAATTTTTTTTAACATTTTTATTTATTTTTGAGAGACACAGTGAGAATGAGCCTGAGTGGGGGAGGGGCAGAGAGAAAGGGAGACAGAGATCTGAAGCAGGCTCAGGCTCTGAGCTGTCAGCACGCGGGGCTCGAACTCACAAACTGTGCGATCATGACCTGAACTGAAGTCAGACCCTCAACTGACTGAGCCACCCAGGTGCTCCCTTTAAATTTTTTTTTTAATTTTATTTTTTAAAACAGTTTAGCCTTATAAATGAAAGTCTTTGTGTGGCATATCGCAAATAAACCCAACTTAATGTTAGTTCAGTTTTGGCTTGAAGCCCAGTAGTGACAAGTTTAAAAATTTCTGTTTTTTTTTTTAAAGTTTATTTATTTGTTAATTTTGAGAGAGAGAAAGAGCAAGTGGGGAAGGGGTAGAGAGAGAGACGGAGAGAGAGAGAATATCGAGCAGGCTCCGCACTGTCGGTACACAGCCTGGTGCAGGGCTCCAACTCACAAACCATGAGATCATAACCTGAGTCTAAATCAAGAGTTGGACACTTAACAGACTGAGCCACCCAGACGCCTCCATAATTTTTAACAATTCCAAAGAATATCTGTAACATGGATTTTTTTGCCCTTGACTTGTGCACTCTCACATCCCAATGACTTAAGAGTTTTTCTCTACACTTTACTCTGG
Source organism: Acinonyx jubatus (assembly GCF_027475565.1). Classification (NCBI taxonomy): domain Eukaryota; kingdom Metazoa; phylum Chordata; class Mammalia; order Carnivora; family Felidae; genus Acinonyx; species Acinonyx jubatus. The sequence goes on along the minus strand of NC_069386.1, from coordinate 126,648,384 downwards.
GAATATCATATCTGTCCTACTTTATGAACCGCAAACACTTATTTGCTTGGGAGTAAAATTTGACTTACCAGTGGAAGAATGGATAGCAGTGTGGTTCTGGGGCCATCTTTGAAGTCAGAAAAAAAATCCTGTTTCAACTCCAAGCTTCCTCACACACAAGGATGTTCTGAGCTCTATTTCCATATCTATGAAATCAAAATCATAATGTTTATCAACAGGAAAAAAAATCTGATTAAAACATGAGCAGAAGATCTAAATAGACTTTTCTCCAAAGAAGATATGCAGATGGGACGCCTGGGTGGCTCAATCATTTAAGCATCTGACTTTCACTGAGGTCATGATCTTACAGCTTGTGAGTTCAAGCCCCACGTCGGGCTCTATGCTGACAGCTCAGAGCCTGGAGCCCACTTCGGATTCTGTATCTCCCCCTCTCTCTGTCCTTCTCCCACTCGCACTCTGTCTTTCTGTCTCTCAAAAATAAATAAACATTAAAAAAAAAAAGAAGGGGCACCTGGGTGGCTCAGTTGGTTAAGCGTCTGACTTGGGCTCAGATCTCGCAGTTTGTGAGTTTGAGCCCTGCATCAAGCTCCCTGCTAACAGCTCAGAACCTGGAGCCTGCTTCAGATTCTGTGTCTCCCCCTCTCTCTGCCCCTCTCATGCTCATGCTCTGTCTCTGTTTCTCAACAATAAATAAATGTTAAAAAAAATTAAAAAAAAGAAGACGTGCAGATGACCAACCCGTACACGAAAAAGTCCTCAACATCACTCATCATCAGAGAAGTACAAATCAAAACCATAATGAGAGATCACCTCATACTTGTCAGATTGGCTGTTATCAAAAAGACAAGAAGTATCCACTGCTAGTGAGGATGTGGAGAAAAGAGAACTCTTGTGCATGGCTTGTGGCAATGTAATTTGGTGCAGCCACTATGGAAAACAGTATCAAGTTCCCCCAAAGTTTGAAAATAGAACTGCCATAAGATCCATCAATTCCATTTCTGGGTATTTACCCAAAGGAAATGAAAACACTAATTCAAAAAGATATCTGCACCTTCATGTTTACTGTGGCATTATTTACAATAGTCAAGACATGGGTGCAACCTTTGTCCATTGATAGATGAATGGATAAATAAAATTACACACACACACACACACACACACACACGCACACACACAATAGAATATTATTCAACCGTAAGGCAGAAGAAAATCCTGCCATTTGTGACGGAATGAATGGAAGGAACTTAAGGACATTATGCTAAATTAAATGAGTTAGACAAAGAAAGACAAATAATTTATGATCTCATTTATATGTGGAACCTAAAAAAAAATCATATTGTTTGCTTTACTGGTTTGTCATGAGGGTTCATTTTTCTAAAGCCCTTAACATGTTATAAGGACTAATCTAATAGGAACTTTTTTCATTAATGTGAGAAGTCGGGATACAAGTTATCTAAAGAGTGAAAAATTACAATTGCTAAAGTGGAATGCATAGCAAATGAACATATTATCTGTGACTCACCTTCAGAATTTGAAGATATCATCACTGGATAAATTTTTTTCTCTAGAAAGAGTTTAAAAAATTTTTGCTGTCTCTCTCTCTCTCTCTCTCTCTCTCTCTCTCTGCTCCCCACCCCCCAAAATAAACAAATAAACATTAAAAAATTTAAAGGGGGCACCTGAGTGGCTCAGTCGGTTAAGTGTCCAACTCTTGATTTTGGTTCAGGCCACAATCTCACCACTTATGAGCTTGAGCCCCGCGTCAGGCTCTGTAGTAACATTAAAAAAAAATAACAATAAAAATAAAAAAAACTTTTGCCAGCACTGTGGTTGTCCTTGGAAATATACAGTTGACTAATATGAAGTGTCTTCCTTTGAAGAGGCTATAGTTTAAGAACAGATGTACAAATAATTTCCAAGTTGTATGCCAATTATAGTGTTAGACCTATTTATAAGGTGTTTCAGCTGATGCAGGGAGTACTCTAGTCTCAAGCTAGGTGAAGGAAACAAGCTAGCTATTAAAGCTTTTTGGAGGAGACAATGCAGAAGATAGTTTTGAAGAGAGGGCGAGAACTAATCACGGAAGAGTATCCTAGGTAGAAAAAAAAAGACTGAACAAAGGTACGGAGGCAGATAAAATGTGACCAAGACATCGCAAGCCCTTTGATGGCACTAGGTTGACAGTTTCAAAAACACATACTTTCAGACATAAACATTACATGGGACTCCCAAGCTACACCATTTTTGCAGGACAGAGAAAAAGGCTGAAAGCATTTCAATATGATTATTAAAGTCAATGCACAAGATCATTCATTCTTTTGAAACTGTAGCAGCAACCCCATTAAAATCGGACAAAAGAGGCTTACTATTATTTAATATTTTTATGGCCTGCCTAGTAATGCAATAAAGCAGGAAACTGAAATAATATGTATGGTTAATGTCATGGAGAATATAAAATTGTCATTATTTGTATTTAACAAGAACTTCTTCCTGAAAAATCCGACAGAATCAAACTATTGGAAGATATAAATTTGGTTTTATATACATAAGTAATAAACATATGAAACTTAATGGTTGTCTCATATAACTAACAATCAGATAGTTGATATAATGTGGGAAAAGAGTCCATTCATAACAGGAACAAAAACAAAATGTTTGGAAGTCATCGTAACAAGAACTCTTCTGAACTGAACTAATCTGAATGCTTTTTGCTGAGAGACGCAAAAGAAGATTTAAAAATGGAGAGAAATACCAAGTCCACAGATGGGAAAATTAAATATGATAAGCCAATTCTTCCTTTTTTAGATTTTATGCAAATGTAAAAATCATAGTGTGACTTTTTCTGAACTTGACAATAAGAATTTGTGACTCACTTAGAAAAATAATCATTGAGATTTGTGAAAAAACATTTTAAGTATAACAGCTAGTTTGTATTCAATGACACTATTTATAATCACTTACATACCTTTTTAATGAAGCTACAATAATTAAAGCATTTTAATATTAGAACCAAAAAAACACAGACCTACCAAATGAAATATTCACAAAATAGACAAACGTATGTTACTTACAATGCAGGAAACCAAGACGTGGATTTGGTAGGAAAACATTATTTAAAAAGAACACTAATGTGCTGACTCCTCTAATTACAAGTTCTACAAACCATACACAAATATAAACAAATTACAGAGAAAATGTAATAAATAACATTAAAACAATAGAACATGGCAGGTGGAAATTAACCCGATTTAAGTATGAGGCATAATTTTATAAGAAAATCAGAAGTCACAAAAGAGAAGTTCTATAAATTGCCACATATACAAATTTAAGATTATTGTGCTTCAAAGAGTACCATAAATTAGAAGTTAAATATTGAAAAATTCACAACAAATACAAAAAAGTTCAATAACCTTAAGGTTTGGAGAGATTTTTAGAATAAAACAATAAAAGCCGAAGAAGAAGAAAAGAAAGACGGGTTTATAGATGTCAAATGTCAAAGATGTATTTCAGTATATGGCCACCGTGACTAATAAGAGAAGAAACAATAATTAAGCTGATGTATTATTTCTTTAACCAATTGAGTAGAGCAGAGTAGTTTTTTGCTGTTGCTATTTCTAAAGAAAATATTCATAGCAGGTGTGGTGATAAAGACATCTGTAAACTTGCATAGAAGTTTACAAGTCTAGGAAGCACAAACTTTTGGAAAATGATCTGTTAATGTGTATCACGAGATGTGAGAAATTCAAAGCTCAAAACTCTAGACCAAGTGATATTCTTTCTAGCAATTTTTATTAAGGAAATAAAAATCTTGAAAAACATTTGTTTTATTTATTTTATTTAATTAGTTGATTTTGGGAGAGAGAGAGAGAGAGTGAAAACAAGAGAGAGAGAGAGAGAGAGAGAGAGAGAGAATCCCAAGCAGGCTCCAAGCTCAGTGTAGAGCCCAACATGGGGCTCGATCCCACAACCCTGGGATCATTGCCTGACTTGAAATCAAGAGTTGGACGCTCAACTGACTAAGCCACCCAGGCACCCTGAAAAATATTCATTAAAAAAAAGAAAGTCCTCATCACAATTTTATTTTTTACACAACCTTTTGATTTTAGGAAAGTTTTAGACTTGTGTAACAATTGTACAGATGGTTCAGAGAGGAGAGTTTGTGTCCTAACCAGTTCCTCTATCATTAACATCTGAAATGAGTACTGCATACTTGTCACAGTGAATGAATCGATATTGACACACTACTATTAACTGAAGTTTATACTTCCTGTTCCATATTTACTTAGTTTTTTTTAATCTAATCTCTTTTTTTTCTTTTCCAGGACCCCATCCATGATACCACACTACAGTTAGTTATCATGCCTCCTTAGCCTCCTCTGGCTTTTTGGTGACCTGCCCAGTTTTGAGGAATTCCAATCAGGTATTTTGTAGAATGAGGCTTAACTGGATTTGTGTGATGTTTTTATAATGATTATACTGGATTTATTGGTTTTGTGAGGAAGACCACAGAGGTGAAGTGTCATTTTCACTACATCATATCAAGTATAGACGCTATTAACATGTCCTATCACCATTGATGTCAACTTTGATCACCTGGCTGAGACGGTGTCGACAGATTTCTCCTTTTACTCCTTTTATATACTGTATTTTTTATACTGTATTTATATACTGTATTTTTGCACCTTTTACTCCTTTTATATACTGTATTCTGGAAGGAAGCCATAGGGTGCACTAATGGAATGGAAAATACTACTTCTGACGATATTAGTAGCTATATTTCCAGAAATATGAAACTGGTGAGTTCTGGTGTTTCTGTAAGAGAAGTCACCATACCCACATTACAAATGAGATTTAAAAAAAAATTCTGTGTCAAGGAAATATACTTATGATAGGATAAGTGGAAGAACTATTGCAAAGCATATGGGTATACAACAAAATACTAATTTTTAAAAACTGCTTCTAAGGCCAATTTAAATATCTCTCCTCATATATTTCTGCTTTTCCAAATTCTCTACAAGAACTTACTGCTTTTAGAATCAGAAATACGGTTATCAAAGGTTAACTTAAGGTGCTTTTCCCACTAAAGAAATATGTCTACCGGGATGCCTGGACATATTTATTTTGGCTGGACAGCATATTCACTCTTCCAGCAGGGCTGCAAGTCCACAGAATGTACTTTACTCTGTTCTCTTTGTGCTCATGTGATAACTGAACCTCCCGTGTCCGCATACCCACACTCATACAAACAAATACATATTCTTCCTTTAGGTTTGCTAATAGCACACAAGTACAATTTTTAAAATAAATTTAAAGTTTGTTTTTTTTTTGAAAGAGAGAGAGAGAGAGAAAGTAAGGGAGGGACAGAGAGAGAGGGAGAGAGAGAATCCCAAGCAGACTCCACACTGTCAGTACAGAGCCCAGTGCGGGGCTCGATCCTTCAAACTGTGATATCATGACCTGAGCTGAAATCAAGAGTTGGATTCTTACCTGACTCAGCCACTCAGGTGCCCCAAAGTACAATAATAATGTTCATATACTGCCAAATTTCCTGACCGGTTACCCATACATAGACTTGCATTGAATGAGGGATCTTGCCCATTTAAAACCTTTTTTAGGTCTCCAACAAGATTTAGCATATTGTCAAGTTTGGGGTCATGCTCCTACTATCAAAAAGTTAATTCAACTTTTTACCTTGAGAAAAACGTCAATCCGCAGGCTGCAGGATAGGAGAATACAGTACATTTTACCCCGTTTCCCTCACTGGTAATGTCTTATAAGACTAGCATAGCATTGCAACCAGGATTTACTTTTGTTATATCCACTGGCCTTCTTCAGATTTTGTTCATTTTCCTGTACTCATTTGTATGTGTATATTTGGTTCTATGCAATTTGATCACACGTACAGATGCATGTACCTACCAATATTGTCAAAATATGGAACAGTTCTGTCGCTCCAAGGATCCTTCACATTAACGTTTTATTACAATATCTACCTCCCTTTTGGCCTCTTTGCCCCTTCTGTAACTCTTGGCAAAGAGTCATCTGTTCATTTTTATAACTGTGTCATTTTAGGGATGTCCTAAAAATAGATTTATATTGCATGTGTCCTTTTGAGGTTGGTTCCTCCACATCCATCAGCCTATAATTTCCTTGAGACTCATCCAAGTTGTTCTGTATATAAGTAATCCCTTCTTTTTTATTACTGGGTAGTATTTTGTGGTATGGATGTACCACAAGTCTGCTTGCTTATTCACTGCTTGTATATTCACCCATTAAAGATAGCTGGATTATCTCTGCTATTTTGGGCTCCAATGAATAAGGCCACTATGAACACGTTATACAGATTGTGGTGTGAACCTAATCCTTTATTTCTCTGTGGTAAATGCCTAAGAATGCTTAGTTGCATGTCTAGATTTCAAGGATGCGCCAAACTATTTTCCTTGAATTAATCCTATCCTTCCCTCATCTTCTATTAGGAAAGATATTAAACAAATAATGACAACAGCTAAAATTCTGGCTACGCATGGTCAGAATAGATATAAATACCTTCAATGTCAATTTTACTGAAGGCTAGTATGCAACTTGAAATCATTAAGCTGTACTTAATGATTATTTACAAGATGAACACATCCATGTTTTCAGCACCCAGAGTAGGTAACAAAACATTACTTGAATCTTGGGAAATTGCTCAGGTCCCTACAGGTTGTATCCATAACCTATCCCTCTGAGTCCTGATTTCTAATAATAGCAGGGTTTTTGTCTACTCTCAAAATTTACATACATAGTTTCATATTGTGTATACTTTTGCATCAGTCTTCCTTTGCTTAATGTCGTGTTTGTGAGATAAATCCATGATTTGGTATATAATGTTTTTATATTTATTTATTTTCTGAGAGACAGAGAGCAAGTGGGGTAGTTGCAGAGAGTGAGGGGGAAAGAGAATCCCAAGTGGGCTCTGCACTGACAGCAGGGATCCCAACGCGGTGTTCAAACTCACACACCATGAGGTCATGACCTGAGCTGAAGTCAGATACTCGACTAACTGAGCCACTCAAGTGTCCTTCCAAGATTTCGTACGCTGTGGTTCATGATATAGTTCATCCATTTTCATTGTTGTGTTGTATTTTATTGTATGCATCTCTCACAATTTCGTTGCCTATTCTATTGCTAATTACATTTTGATTGTTCCTAATTTTTAGCTACTATGAACACTACTAATATGTTTCTTTCCTGTATGTGTCTCTTTGTAAACATATAGAAACATTTCTTTTGAGTGTATACCTATGGGAAGAATAGCTATTTCAGGTGATATGCATATATTCAGCTTTAACAGATGTTGCCAAATGGTTTACTAAAATGGTTGTGCTAATTTACGTTCCCACCAGCAGTGTATGGGGACCCATATTTAAATATGTATTTTAGATCTTCTTTTTGTCACTTAAGAAAACTGAGATTAAAGATTTTAAAAAGTTTTTCAGGGTGCCTGCATGGCTCAGTTGGTAGAGCATCCAACTCTTGATTTCCACTCAGGCCACTCAGGGTCATGGGATTAAGCCCTGAGTTGGGCTCCACACTGAACATGGAGGCTGCCTAGGATTCTCTCTCTCTCCCTTTGCCCCTCTGGCCCTCTCTCCCTCTCTCTCTCTCTCTCTCTCAAATTAAAAAAAAAAGTTAAAAATTTGTTTTCATGTCACATAGCTAATAAGAGAAGAATCTTTGGTTTGAACCTAGGTTTGTCTAACTCTAGTAATATTCTTTTTCTGTTAGATCATAATGCCTCGTACTTGACTGCAGTCAATATACTTCAGTGTAGCTCCCACTTTTTCCACAAATGAATGCCTTGTAAATTTTATTCCCCTGATGTCGTCCTTCTACTCAAGGTCCAACACAGGAAAATCATGGTTACCACTTTAATTCTGCCAGCTCGCAGCCATCTCCTCCCAGTTTTGATCAACCCGAGTAACTTGCCACTACATCACTTCCATAAATGTTCATTTCAATATTTATTTTTTAAATGTTTATTTATTTGTTTTGAGGGAGAGAGTGCCTGTGAGTGGGGGAGGGACAAGAGAGAGGGAGAGAGAGAATCCCAAGAGCTCCTCCCTGTCAGCACAAAGCCCTTATAGGGCTGGATCTCAAGAACCTTGAGATCATGACCTGTGCCTAAACCAGTAGTTGGACACTTAACCAACTGAGCCTCCCAGGCACCCCTCTTGTTATAATATTTAACTCCTAAATATTCTTAGTTGACTATCTTGTCATCTAGAGTGCGAGCGCTTTGAGAGTTAATATATCCTTTGATATCTATCCTCTTTATCAATGCAAATAATTATCAATTAAAATTGTTAAACTTAATTGATGTCTAGCTACTTCAAGGTTAACAAGGTCATCTGAAGTTTAAATGAGAGAGCAGACCAATGCAAAGCAAAATCTGGAAACACAAAATTTTGAAGGAAATCCTGGCCTGAAATGGCAGACACATTGACTTCCAAAATAATGAGTGGTGTTAAATTTTATTTTGCAATATTATCTATAACCTACTGAGTTCAATGAATTTGAATCAAATAAAAAACTCAAATCACAAGTGAAGTGAAATATATTACTTGAGGGAAATATAAATTAGGAGTAATAAGTTGTGTGCTAAAAGGTGGTTTTAGATGAAAGGCGAAAATTAGGGAAATAGAAAGATAGAAACTCTGTGACAATAATTATTTTCAATGATAAGGTCCACAAGGGAAGGATTTTTTTCCTCTGCAAAGGAGAGGATTTTGTTTAATACATACTTATTAGGAGAGTACCTGCTACACATGTGAGTGCTTTATATGCTTTGATATGAATTAGCAAACGGAAGAAAGAAGAAATAATCTAAAGCCATAAGAAACTCAAAGAAAACCATGGCCAATAGTTTGTTTTGAAAATTTTCACACAATCTTCATAAAATAGCTTTGGGTTAGATCTTTAGAGCTTCCTACTAGCTCTGTAAGATGGTACACCATAAAAGTATATACTAAACAGAATCCACAATTAAAATACTTAAAATATTTCACCACCAAAGCAATTCAATTTGTAATCTTATTTTATCATATGATTTTCTGTTACATAAAGACAAGTTCTATTAAGAGACTCGGCAATGCAGGAACTGAATTTGTACCACAAGTCAATGGTAAAATCAAGCCTAGAACATATTGCTTTTGGCATCAGTTATAGATTATGGTCAGTGAAAGATAAAGCACACAAGCAGAATTTCAGTATTTGATCTGAGGTCTTCCTACTTGAACATTTACATTTCTCTACTGCCTGAGGTTCCTGGAACTGTTTCTGTGAAATTGGGAGTTTCTTCAATGGGTTACAAAAGAAAGTAACCAACGATAACATGCGAATAATTGCGTGATAAACATGAAAGCGTGTTAAAGTTTTAGTGATCAACAATCCAGATTATAATAATGAAATACCAATTCCACCTATCAAATTGGCAAAAATTAAAGGATTTATGAAATCTAATATAGCATGTGGGGAAAGAGTCGCCCCCATACATATGTCATGGGAATATTATACAAAAGTAGTAGAAGGTAATCCTAATCAAAATTTAAAATATACATATCCTTTTACTTAGCAATCTATTTATAGAAATCTGTAAGTAAAAATACTTGCTGAAGTGTTTAAGGGAATATGTAGATATTTTGTATTGTGTTTATACTATATATATCCCACATTTAAGCAGCTATTACTCTGAAATAAATAAAAGAAGGTTGAAGAGAGCTTTTCTGATCATTTAAAATTTTCTTATTATAATGCTTACAATAGATGTGTATTACTTTTTTTTTTGTTGTTTGCTTTTTAAGAGGGGAAATTAATTAATACCATCATTATTTTACCTCTGCCAATTCTTTGTGTCTAAGTACTTGCATACTCATAATCACCCCACACACAAACACACAGACAACATATACCCCTTCTGAGAAAACTGAGCGTCTTGAGTGTAAATTATAAATATACAGGTAATTGTTCCTTCACTGTAAATATATATATATATATATATATATATATAATATATATCACTGATTTTTGTAATCTTTAAAAAAAATCTTTAAAAAATCACTGATTTTTTTTTTAATCTTTATTCATTTATTTTGAGAGAGAGAGAGAGAGCAGAGAAGCAGGGCAAGGGAAGAGAGAGAATCTCACGAACCACAAGATCACCATCTGAGCTGAAATCAAGAGCTGGGTGCTTAACTGATTGAGCCACCCAGGAGCACCTCCTTCAATTGGTTTAAAAAATTCAAATCTGTATTTTAATTTTAATCTGAAATGTATTTTTTTTCAAAGGAAAACTAAAATAAGCAATAATAGATTATGTATATACAATACACATATACTATATATACATAATCCTATATTTTTATTTATGTATATAACTTTTATATATTAGATAATATTCTTTTATTGTTTGATAAATATTTATCTACACCTAATCTTATATACAAATATAACAATTGCCTGCTTAAAATAAACTGGAACCAAGAATCAGAGTAAAGGTTTCTTTGATCAGGATTTGGTTAAACTACTCTCAAGGTGTGGTTCTCCCACACATTCCTGGCAACAAAAGAGCATGTGGGTTAGAAAGGAAACCAAGTAGTGGAGAGATAATGGGCCATAGTTCACCTTAATTACCTGCCATTGCTGTTCCTTCTTCTCTGGAAAGAGAACACAGATGGAAAAGTAATTAGTGCATACACTGATTAGTCATCTCATTTGCCAATTGTGCTTGGTAAATAAACCAGATTGCAGGAAATACTCAGCAGGTTTAAGTAAGGGGAAGCCAGTAAGATGAGACAAAAAGATACTTATGGTTGGATTGGCAGTTAACCATAAAATCAATCTTGAATTTCTTTGAACATGGAGGCAACAGAAAGAAAGGCAAATCCGAGGGTTTGTCTTTTTTTTTAAGATAAAAACATTTTATACTTTGTCAGCAAGTGTTTTGGCAATATTTGATTTAATACAAATAATTATTGTGCATAAATCCAATTTTTGAAGAACCCATCCAATCCACCAATGTAAAAACAGCTACTGACTTTTTATAGAATGGCAGATAAATTTTCAACACTAATAGTCAATATAAAAATATAATTTCTTGAGCTGCACCTTATCTTTGGAAGCTTTTAATCTGAATTAATTTCCATCAGAAATATATTTATGCACGACTCTTGGATACAAGGCAGTGCACCAATGCTGCGAATGGGATTTCCACATACTTTATTAAAAAGTTTCAAAAACTAAAAGAAATCGGAGTTAAAGTGGAGGGTAAATATCATCTGTCCCCAAACCACTTCCCTCTCGATGCTGATTGCGGGATTAATCTGCTGGGCTCTTCTTCATATTTAAGTGAGAAAAATTGGAAGCATGTAGGGAAAAAAATGTCAAGGTAATGGACAATCGAGAGATACCACTTTCAATGAGGTGAGAGCAAGTAAAGGAGTGTTGAAGAGACAAAAAAAAAATATTTTAAACACTTTTCAGTCAATCTTCCATATCTTCTCTTATTTTAGGGATTCCTAGCAACACTAAACCAGTCCTGAACATTTAATAGTGAAGTTGGGGCTACAACACATTGACTTCCAGGCCAATCACTTTTCCATTAACAAAGGATATCATAAATAGTGGCAAAGATGGAAGAGTGGATGTACAGGGTCCTCCTTTCAGTTGAAATAAATATGAGTCAATTTCCCTCTTTTATGTTTGATTAAGTTGAACTTATTTCTCTGTATCCCACTCTCCCTCCCTTCCTTCTGTTCTCCCTCTCATCATTCTGCTTTCTTTCCTTTCTCTCTCTCTCCTTCTTCTTCTTTCTTCCCTTTCTCCTTACCTTTTTCTCTTTCTTCTTTCCTCCTTTCTTCCTTCTTTCCTTCCTACTCTCTATTTCCAGTACAGTAATGCCAGAAATGGAAGATGAATCAGGAGGAACGTTGTGCTATTTTCAGCTCTACCTACATAGAGCAAACTCTTCTACGAATCTCACAAAGCCACTTGGCCGTATATTTTGAAAAAATCGAGACCATAGCAATATAGTAAAGTCATTTTTCAACAGCGATGGAAAGGTTGCTGCTGAAATTTTGTTGGGAAAAAAAAATTCATTACATGTGACTCTTTGGTGCATTGCAGGACTTTTAGCTTCCTTGGCTTCTGACCCTCAATGCCAATGACGCCCTTAAGCCTTGTGACAACATAAAAAGTCCCACGTATTTTAAAACACCAGGTACCCGAGCAGCTATATGCCTGCTAAGAATCACCAGTGCTTCAAAAATAACGGCTTTGATTTGTGTTCAAATTTTACCACCTGATGGCCCTTTGAAAACAAAATCAAAAACAACTTTTCTTCCACCTTAAAAATAAAGCTCATCTTCTTTATAGAGCTCTTGTGAAGTTCAATGGGTCAATGTTTGTGAAAACATTCTTTTTTAACTTCAAAAGGTTATACAAATATGAGATGTAATTCTCATTTTCCCTAAACTTTGACTATAACCTTGCATTGTTGTTACCTATTTTTTTAACAACCAATGTGATGCTAAACAAAGAGTAAGCCCTAGTTTTCCTGTAGGGAACTGTTACATAAGGAATCTACCATGCTGTATAGACACAACTCACTTCGTTGGTCTCCAACTGTGTCTTTCAGAGCTGAGACCAGCTTTCCTCTGAAATGTGGGCAAAAGTTGGATGAGACACCAAATCCCCACGCTTCTCGGCTCTACTTGAAACTGAGCGGTTCTGCTACTAACTTTTTTTCATAGTGAACTTTTCTTATCTTTGAACATAAGGTTTTGTGGCTTAAAAAGTTCTCACAAATATATTTATGGAGCACATATTTCATATTTTTTTCTGATTATGGTACAGCCTAATTATAAAAAGAAATGGGGATACAATTTTGTTCTCTGTGTGTAGGAAAATCCTCCATAACCTCAAGTCTAAAAATAATCGCTGTTGAAATTTGGCCTATATTCCTCCAGAGCTTTTCATGTGGGTATGGGCTTCTATAAAAGAGATTGCACTCTGTATACTTGCTAATGTAAAGTTTATATCTTGCCACATCTGTGTATAGTCTATTTCATCCATTTTTATAATCTTATAGTATATAATTTTCTTTCTTCGCAGCTATTTTATTTGCATTTAATACTTGATAGCACATATAATTTGCATAGTACAGTTCTGCATCGCATATACTAATTGATCAATAAAAGACACGTTGTGGAAGAAATAAAAAGACAAAGAAGCCGTCCTCGTCCTTTGAATAAAGAGAAATGTTTGTGTGTAAAAATCAATAAAATTGTGGATATTAACACATTTATTTTTATTAATGATTGAAAACCACATGCATGAGACATTTTATATTTTTTGGAGTGACTTCACACGTATGATCTGTTTCAGTTTTCAAAACTCCCCGTGTGGTTTGTGGAGTAAAGGTCGCTGCACTCATTGTACACACGGGGAAGCTGAGCTCGTGAAAGAGAGAGGAAACCGCGCATATGGAGCCATACCTCAGACATTTAAACTCCTTTGAAAAGCAAACATTATGCCAGTGCAATCTCGAGAATGTACCCATTAGGGGGGAAAAAAAAAGTTGTTAGCTGCCATTTTGTTTTGATGTTAAGGAGTGGTAACAAACACCCTGAAACTAAAAAATGTGTAAGTCCCAGGGGTGCCTGGGTGGCTCAGTCCGTTAAGCATCTGACTTTGGCTCAGGTCATGGTTAAGCATCTGACTTCGGCTCAGGTCATGATCTTGCGGTCCGTGAGTTCAAGCCCCATGTCAGGCTCTGTGCTGACAGCTCGGAGCCTGCTTCAGATTCTGTGTCTCCCTCTCTGGTTGCCCCTCCCCTGTTTGTGCTGTGTCTATCTTTCTCTGAAATAAATAAACGTTAATTTTTTTTTTAAAATGTTAAAGTCCCACGTATGATCAAAGTCAATTAATTTTTTTCTAGTAAATTATGGAACAGTTGCAAACATATCTATAGACACACCATATTTAAAATACACAATTCAAAGGGATATCTCAGTTAATGTTAGTAATAATAATGCAGCTAGTTAATATTTGTTATACTCGTAAAAATGGGTCACTCAATATGTGAAGCATTCGTATTGATATCTGTTTTAATCCTCATTGCAAATGTATGAGACAGTATTAACTTCTCTGATTTACAGATGAGGAGACTAAAACACAGAAAGATGACATTTGTCCCAGGTCACTTGGTTAATAAGAAATTGTTTGTCTAATTCTGGACTCCTGGAATTAACTCCTAGCCTTGCTGCTTGTCAATAGCAAAGCACTGCAAATTATGGATATATTTGATTCTATAATAGAATTCTTCATCTAGACTCTAAGGAAAACCTTAGAATGAGGTTCCCGCATAATACTTTTCTATTTTCATTGGAACATAAAGGAGATAAAGAAGCAAACAAACTAACAACCAAAACAAAAAAACAAAACACAAAAAAAAACTTCTCAATGATAAAAAAAAAAAATAAGCATTCCATCAGTGCAATCACAAAAGTTTATTCAGTATTTACTTTCTGCTAAGTACCTTAGTAATGCAAATGTTGTTCTAATGAGAACCCTGTCCTTCAGGAGCTATGGGTTCCATATAATGCTGAAGCTCATACAGGTGTGGTCGCTGAATACTTGTGCTGTCTTCATGGGTGTATTTCCAAGTTTTTCACATACCCAAGTCAGGAGGGTGGTATCTATGCCTTAAAGTTCTATGGAGATTTTTGTGTTTGTCATGGGCTATGCTGTTTCAGATAGCATTTACTGAACATGGGCTGCAGGAAGTGCATTATTCCTTTTTTATTTTTATTATTTTGTAGTGAGAAACTGTCCTTTTGAATTATCTTTTTCACTTTTATTTCTTTAAACCTCATTCCATTTCCCTCATTTTTTTTCTTTTATTCTTCTATGCATTTTGCTGTTAGAAAGTTGACCAAGAGACAGGCAAGTTTAGCTTTACATGAAACTTCTTATTTAATAGAAGTCAGGAAAAAAAACAAATATTTTTTTCACTCATTTTTCATGAGTGGACTGCAGGACTTTCTAGGGAGTATTTCTTGAAATGCCAAACCAGATGTTGTAAAATGTCTTCTACCCAGTGCTAAAACCTTTTCTCCTCAAACCTCTTAAACTTTAATAGCAGAAATATATCATATTAACGCCCAGACTGCTACATTAAAGTAACATTAGTGTTCTTGAGTTACACCCTCCATGATCTAGTAAATTCTGAGAAGGAGCTTCCACTCTTGGTTTTGAGCATCCACATGCAGTGTTTAAAGTTTGAAATGCTGGATATTCAACACAGGAGATAATTTATAGTCACCAATAGGCACTGACAGCTTGGGTCCAACAAGGTTATACATTATATATTTCAACAATTGTCAGGAATATTTATTCAGAACCCATTGTGTATAGATTGGTAGACTTCATGCTCTGTGGGGGCACACAAAATAAAATAGATGGTGGGGACCTTTCCCCTCAACAAACTTAAGAGTTTTTAGAAAGAATCCATAAATCAAGTTGAAGATTATATTAGATGACTTCTGACATTTTTTTTCCAACTCTAAACTTCTAATAGTCTTTTATGGTGTCCTCTTTCTATATATTACAATTTAATTCCACATGATCAAGAAAAGATTTGAGTTGGTTTATCACAAGAACTCATTTATTTAGTCTAGGAGACTTAAAAATAAATGGGTAATTGTAACAGGAAGTTGAGACAAGATGGTTACTTAAATGGAGCACTAAATTATCCTTACTTTTATTTATGGGAGTGATACCTAAAAGTCTTAGCAGGTCTACACTGGGGCAGGAAGAAGAAAAGAAAGAGAGCAGTTTTCTGAGACTTTCCCATCAAAGACCAAGTCGAGTGTTGTTTTGAGAAAAAGAACTCAGCATTTCATTCTATTCTGTGCAATTTGATTGTGACTTAAATCAGGGAAAAATATTTTCTACAGTTAAAGAAATGTGTAAATTTCATAATAGAGGAGGGAAAAGTGGAAACATGATTATTTATACCCATCTGTGACTTTACTATGTCCTGGATTGTGAAACAAATGATTGGTTGGGTGGCTAGAATTGCCTTAAAGCTGTATTTGCTTCTAAAGCACGTTGTTCTACCTCAATAATTTGTTGCAGATTAATGTGCTGAGCAAGATTTAGAAAGATACGTCTTCCAGTCTCTGTGAGACGTTCATAAAGGAAACATTTTCCATATCAGGAACTGTCATCAGGATTGATTTTGGAAGGCTGTTTTTGTAAGGTAGAGAAGTAGGTTCCAGTGGTAGGGCTGTGGGTGGGAGGTAAAGCCAATCTGTGGCCTCCGTTGTGACAATATCCCCACGTAAATCATTCTCCTGGTACATAAAAGGAAGTATTAGTTCTTCAGAGTAGACGCTTTCTTGGCATTGAATTTTACACACAATTTATAGATGGGCATTAATTTAAGGCATTTTGAGAGACGTAATAGAAGATACCTTTAACAGGGATTTTGCAGAGGATATAAATGGATTTTTTGTAGTGTTGTTTTTGTTTGTTTGTTTGTTTTTTAGTGAGCTCCAAAAAGTGTTCAGGATAAGGTATTGGATTGTAGTTCAATTAAACACTATCTGTGCATTCCTTTTAAATCTGAGAAAATACAGAAAAATGAATTCTTAAGTCCAATAATACTGTCCGGTGACGTAATTATTGGGCCAACATCTAGGGTTTTCTGTTTTTTTGTTTTTTGGTTGTGTTTTGTTTTGTTTTGTTTAATTAGGGGGAGAAGAAAGGAAAACACAGACCCTCGAGTAGGTGTGCCAGGTGATGGGCAAAGTGTTTTCCAATCCATCTTATCACTTGATCTTATTTTGCCCACATAGCATTCTTAGAAGAAAGTTTCACTCTTTCATCTTTTTTAGGTCTTTTATAGGTTCAGAGAAGTTAAGTGAGTTTCCCTAGATGAGATCGTGTCATGAACAATACCTATATTAGAGTCTGATTCCAAACCCACAGGACTTTATTTTTTGAAAATTTTTAATGTTTATGTATTTTTGACAGAGAGAGAGAGAGAGAGAGAGAGAGAGAGAGAGAGCGCACGCGCGCGCGCACGCGCGCGCACATGAGTGGGGGAGGGGCAGGGAGAGACGAAGACACAGAATCTGAAACAGGCTCCAGACTCTGAGCTGTCAGCACAGAGCCTGATGCGGGGCTTGAACTCACAGACAGTGAGATCATGACCTAAGCCGAAGTTGGATGCTCGACCAACAGAGCCACCCAGGTGCCCCAAACCCATAGGACTTTAGAAGCCAGGCACTTTTCTGCTGCAGTGTGGCTCATCTTGAAGACAAAAATTTTCTCTTTGCGGATATCCTGTGACATCTACCTTTCAATATAATACTGTATTTATTTAGTCCATCATTATAGATTATATGCCTTTTTGAATATACTGTATCTCACTGTCACGTTCTTGTCTCCTGTAATTTCTATTCCAATGCATATACAATATTATGTAGCCCCATTTCTAACCCAATGCATATATAATATAATGTAACCTCTGTCCACCTCCAGCCTTTCCTCTCTCCTAATTTAAGAAAATCCAGATGTGATTTTTCTAAGGGAGGCTTGTTAACATTTATTTGTTGAAAACAAGTTTAGACAGAGAAAATTGTACAGGAACAATTATAAATCAACGTGTCAACCCGTTTAAATTTAAAGTAGTTGGAACGAGTCACTTCAGTGCTGAAGGAAAGGCTTCATGAAATAAATACATTTCGTGCCAGGTTTTGAACGAGTAGATGAAAATGGGTTGCCAGAGGATGTGGGAATTAAATCTTATGACTTCAGATTCAGCCCTGATATTATGGAAGGACTGATTCATGTTTTTAGAAAAGAAAAAAAAATCAGCTATAAGGCTCACTTTGACAATCGGGAGGTATCAGACCATTAGTAATGATGATAACAGGCCGTTACAGTTTACTGACTACCCCCTGTGCCTCGGACACTATGGGGTGCCCTTTGCAAACCAGTTTTTATTTGTCCTTCAAAACAAACCAAGAGGTTAATGCTTTGTATTCTCATTTTACATGAAAAAAAATTAAGGATAAAGTCTACACTTTTCTGTCCAAGTTTCAATAATTACTAAATGGTAGAAACATGATTTGGTTTCTTTTTCTTTTCTTTTTTTTAATTTGAGGATAGTTGACATGCAATGTTACATTAGTTTCAGGTATACAACATAGTGATTCCACTTCTCTGTACATTATGCTGTGCTCATCACAAGTGCCACCACCATCTGTCACCATACAACACTATTACAATACCGTCGACTATATTCCCTATGCTGTGACTTTTACTCCCATGACTTACTCGTTCCATAACTGGAAGCCTGTATCTCCTGGTCTCCTTCACCCATTTTCTTCATCCTCACACCTCTCTCTCCTCTGGGGACTATCACTTTGTTCTCTGCATTTATAGGTCTGATTCTGCTTCTTGTTTATTATTATCTTTAGATAATAATATCTACATTTGAATGAGATCATATGGTATTTGTCTTTCCCAGTCTGACTTATTTCACTTACCATAATACCGTCTAGGTCCATCCATGTTGTCTCAAATGGCATGATCTCATATTTTTTTATGGCTGCCTAATAGTCCTCTCTGTGTGTGTGTGTGTGTGTGTGTGTGTGTGTGTTTGCGCATGTGTGTACCACATCTTCCTTATTCAGTCGTCTTTCAGTGGATACTTAGGTTGCTTCCAGATTACAAGCAGGATTTAAGAGTAGGTCTGTTTGGCTTGAAAATCAAAACTCTTACCTTGGGAAGCAATGTCATGTTGTGAGCGAGATGCTGCATCTGTTGCCCTGTCTGGACTTGAATTCCTATTCACTCTTAGGTGTGACCTTCTCCCTCTCAAAGCTTCTGTTTTCTCATTTTATAAATTTGGGAGGTTGGGAAGATTAAAATGAGGTAATCAGTAGGTGTCACGTGCTGCCTAATACAAAGCATGTAATCAATAAATACTACTTATTGTGATCATGACGATGTCGATTATGACATTGATGGTGCTGAATTTATTAACTATATGCTACTACTTATACCCCCAGTATCCTTTTTTTGTTTGTTTACTTCATTCAGTTATCCTTTTTTAATGTGTATTTTTATTTTTTTAGTTAGGCTTCATTCCTTGCACAGACCACAATGTGGGACTTGAACTAACAACCCTGAGACCAAGACCTGAGCTGAAATCAAGAGTCAGATACTTAACCAACTGAGCCACCCAGGCACCCTTTATGTCTTCAGTATCTCGCACAGAATTTGGACTGCTTGTTATTCCCTTCACATAGAACAGGGTTAAACATACAGGGCTATGTTAACTGCATATTCAGTAAATGAGCACTAGAGAGTGTAAGAAAGTTATGTCTTGTTTGCATTTTATTCTAGTTTCTCTAGACAGTCATGCCCATAGTTTGGGAACCTGCTTATACGCACGTTTTGGGCAGAAGTTCCATGAAGGATATTATTTATGTTTGAAGGAAACTTTTCCAGATGTCATAAGTTTAAAAAAATTACTATAGTGGGCCACCTGGCTGGCTCAGTTGGTTAAGTGTCCAATTCTTGATCATGGTTCGTGAGTTCAAGCACCTGTACTGGGTGCAGAGACTGATTAAGATTTGCTCCCTCCCTCTCCCTCTACCCTTCTCTCACTCACTCTCTCTCTCTCTCTCTCTCTAAAATAACAAAACAAAACAACAAAAAAAGAAGAATTTCTATAGTACCTCATCTTGGCTAGGAGCATAGATACCTATTAAATTTCTACAAGAAAAAAGTGAGAAAGCAGCTTATTGGGTTGTGCGGAGAATCTCTTCCTTCAGAAATCTAGCAGTAAAATGGAAAGTAGTCTGTGGGAGCTGAGATACAGAGGAAAGAGGAATTAATTATCCATTAAATCCTTTCAGAAAATTCATTTGGCAGATCTGTTTGGAAGAACTTTGTTTCAGTTCTTTCTTGAGCATTGTTAATAACTCACTCTTCTTACCCTTACGTAACTTCCTGAAAACCATTGGCTTCATAATTTCTCTCAGGAGAAGACCTTGAATTTTGTTTTGAGAATAAAAACAATAACAAAAGCTTAAGGTAACATCAGAGCAATTTTGCCAAATAAAATTACATGTTTGAGATTAAACAGTCCCTGTTCTAAAGGCCAAAGGGATTTGGGAAGCACCCCATAGCTTGACCCTTGACTGTAATGCTAAAGGGAGACTCTTATAAAGTAGATAACAAATGGCCATTTGCTGAAAATTAGGATAGTTTTTCAGTATGTGTGTTGCTCCCAGTGTCACTCCCTGTTTCCCTGAAGAATTCTCCAGATGTCCAAATGCTGGGTAAGCTGGCTGCATGCCAAGGTTAGTGGACAAATCTCATTTTCATGTTCCTTCCCTCCCTGCCTCTACTCTACGTTTCTCACCCCTTCTCTCTGGCTCTCCCTTTAGGCCCCCTGCCCCTCCACCCCTCACCTCTCTCCCTTCCTTCTGTTTTTCAGTGACAAATCCTATGAAGCCTTGCTTTGTCCAAAGCAGAATGATAGGTTTGGGGCAAACAGGGGTGAGTGTCACCTAGCCCTGTTCTCAATGGCCTTATTGCCTGGACGGGAAGACAACAATTAAGTGAGGAGTTAGAAGGGGAATATCAGGGTAAAGTCCCTAAGAAAAGTTGCACGAGAGGCAAATGGCATTCCAGAGGGAGGCCAGAGACAAGACATGTCAGCTCACATGTTGACAGAAATGCAAGACAGTTCACCCTAAGAGTATGTCTTTAGCAGAACTGCTATCGCCTCACATTCTGTTCTATCTTTTCTCCTGCGGTCATGGGGTGACCAAAGTGGTATTAACTATGGATGCAGCAGATTCTCCTTTATTTGACCTCTGTACTCATTGTGTTTGACCTGTCCATGACTTTTAACATACATGATCACCCCCTGCACCTCTAAATACTTGTGCTGTTGACTTTCAGGACACCACGCTCTCCTGTTTCCATCCTATTTTCCTCTTCCTCAATCTCTTTTGCTGGATCATTGTTTTCATCCCTCTTACATCTTACATTTTTTAAAACCCCAGAGCTCGTTCGCTAGACCTCTTTTCCATCTACTTTCTACTAGTATCTACTTACTATGTCATCCTGGTGGGGTTTTCCGGGTTCAAGGCTAAAGATAATACTCTGATATATCTAGTCCAGACCTCTTATCTAAAATGTCTTGTTTCTGTTTTATCTTTCCTCCAAATATGTAATACTTTCTAACGTACTATGGAGGAATTATTTTGCTTATTTTCTAGGTCCTTCTATTTAAATGTAAGCTTTTACAGGAACAGTGCTTTTTAACTTTTTTTTTTTTTAATGTTTATTTTTAAGACAGAGAGAGAGAGAGACAGAGTACGAGTCGGGGAGGGGCAGAGAAAGGGAGTCACAGAATCTGAAATGGGCCCCAGGCTCTGAGCTGTCAGCACAGAGCCCGACACGGGGTTCAAACCCAGGAACCATGAGATCATGACCTGAGGTGAAGTCGGTCGCTTAACTGACTGAGCCACTCAGGCGCCCAGGAACAGTGCTTTTTGTTACCTACTCACTACTTTTCCTAGGGCTGGGAGTAACGCCTGTTCCGAGCAGACAGACACACAGTAATTGTTTTCTTTTGACTTGGGGCTACATGAGAAGAGTCAGAATTCTTCAAGACGCACAAATATTCTAGGCAACTTTTACACGTCCAAGAGTTGAGGAAGATTAACCGCATTACAAGGGCAGTGTAATTCATAGTCACAGCTGCCACTGGGTCCACAATGAACTTGAAAGTCAAGAACTTTCTTTCTTAGATTTTGTTTTAAATCACTCTATTTTCTAATACAGAGTTGCTTTTGAGGAGCGCTCCCTGTGCTTTTCCCAGCACTTGTTGGATTTGAGAAACTGGCCCTCCATTTCCTTTTTGAACATTCATTTATTTCACATTTAGGCGGTACCATATACTTAATCCACAATAACATTCTAGAATGTGAACTAAGGCAGCACATGTGTATGCACCCCGCAGTGGCAAAACTTTATTTTTTTTTAATTCTTTACGAGGCTGGCTACTGTCATTGTATATGATATATTAGGTGGGAATTTATACACAGAATTGAGATGGTATGTGTGAACAGGAGTAACACCCACTTCAGTTCATCCAGAATTCTTCGCCTTACTTTTGCTTCAAGAAGTTCTATTACCCAGGATGTAACTCATTTGTGTGCCCAGCGAATAGAGCAGCCCTTCTCTACTAGTTCATAATTTAGCCAGAGGGACTCCAGATTGATTCTCAGCTGGCAGCCAAACAGAACAGAATAGCTCCGTAGGGCCAGATGTGAGAGTTGTGTTGGGTTTTCTGCTTGTTTTTCTTTCTTCTTTCCTTTCCTTTTTCTAAGTATTATTATCATGAGTCATCCACCTGAAATCCAGGCACGACTAGCAACTGGCCCTTTACTCAGCAATGAAAAGGACACCTGGCTGCTAAAGGGGTTCCCAAAATCACACTCAGAATCCAGGGGTTGAAATTGCCACTCAAATACCCCTCCCCACCCTTTACCAAAAGGAACAGCAAAGCAAATCAATAGCCAACAAAAACCTTGAAAGAATAAACAGGTGCCATGCCCTCGTAGGGTTTTACTTGCTTGCTTTTTAACGGCCAGTCTGTAACCCCTCATAATATTTTCTATACTCTTTTCTTGGAAGAAAATTAGCTTTAATGTTGCATTTTTTAAGGTTATTTATTTATTTTGAGAGTGACAGAGACAGCACAAGTGGAGGAGGGGCAGAGAGACAGGGAGAGAGAGAGAGAATCCCAAGTGGGCTCCGCACTGCCCACAAAGAGCCCCATGCGGGGCTCGAACTGACGAATTGCAAGTCATGACCTCAGCCAAAACCAGAGAAAGACGCTTAACTGACTGAGCCACCAAGAGGCCCCTAATGTTGCGTTTTTTAAATGTTTATTTATCATTTCTTTTGAGAGAGTGAGAGAGAGAGAGAGCAGAGGAGGGGTAGAGAGAGCGAGGGAGACAGAAAATCCCAAGCAGGCTCCACATTATCAGTGCAGAACCTGATGTGGGGCTCGAACTCACAAACTGTGAGTTCTTAACATGAGCCTAAAACCAAGGATTGCGCTTTTAACCGACTGAGCCACCCACCATAATGATCCAAATATTGCATATTTAAAAAGATCTTAAATGTACACCACAATTGCTAAGTTTTAGAATCGCATTTTACGCTATCACAGAATTATCTATTTGCAAATATTGGCTAAAAAGGCAAATGTTTAAATCAACCTCATTGGAAAACTGGAAATGGATAGCCACACTATAAATAGTTAAGTGGAAATGAAGAAAATAAGGATAGAGGAAAAATTGCTGCCTTTGGGTTACCTTTGGGTTATTTCATGCCTGTAACTCACCGTGAGACTGAAATTTTTCTCTTTTTCAAGTTTTATCATATTGTAAAGCATGTCTTTTGAAACAGTTAATAGCATAACTGAACGTGCCAAACCTTTTATTATATTCTTTTGTCTATACATTTCAATGGATCCTTGGCTTCTGTTCTACCAAATGTAATTATTCATCACATCGTGATT
Source organism: Acinonyx jubatus (assembly GCF_027475565.1). Lineage (NCBI taxonomy): Eukaryota > Metazoa > Chordata > Mammalia > Carnivora > Felidae > Acinonyx > Acinonyx jubatus. Next base: position 126,624,722 of record NC_069386.1, on the reverse strand, counting down.
TATTTATTATTGCTATTTTACACTGTCTCCGACACTTGAAAGTTTGCAACAAGTACTTCATTCTTAAAAGAGAGAGTCTGAAAGACTTGGTTTCACTGTTCAAGTGCTCTCTTGGGCTACTCCATCCAATACTTGTTCCGTATCTTATGTATTTCTTTCAGGACCTGACCTCAATTCCTTTGTAAAATACACACAAACAAACAAAAACCATCAACTGGGAATACCAATTAAAGCTATCTCCGTCAATTATAACCCTGAGGCAAGGGAACAAGAAACTTTCAAGAATAAAATAGCTTCCACCCAGTACCTTCCTACTCAGGGAGAAGATTTCTTAGCAGAGACATACTTTTTTTTCTTTTTTTTTTCCTTACCTTGGCTCTGGCAAGAGATCCCATCTCTCACCTCCACCTCCCAGGGTGGAGTTTATCACATTTACTACCTTGCTAAATGTTTTCTTTCTAGATTATGCAGCTCCTAGTTCAATGTCACAAACTATTATAAATATTGAATTTGGCTTTCCAGGCACACAGGACATGCATTCGTATTCTGTCTACCTCAGTTGGTGGCCAAGGCTAGGAAAAAAAGTCAAGCTTGAATACACGGTGTCCGCTATATTTGGACATTATCTTGTAGATAGCTTCCTTTCAATAAGTCTTAAGGGAAAACAAAAAGGAAACACTACTTACTGCACTGAAAGTATACATCAATTTGAGATGCATTCTAATCTCAGAAAGTTTTAAATGAAAAACAAAGGGACATAGTAATTGTTGATAAACTGTGTAATTTGGAGATCTGATGGAATAGATTTGCTTTTTTTCCTCCCTTTTTTTTCCCCTTCTTTTATTCTCTTCATCTAGGAATCATGTCTTCCTTTACTGTAACGAAAGTCTAGTCACTAGGGATGCCTAAAGTATTTAAAAAGCAGAATTTGGATAAAGCTTACTCCCCTCATGTTTATATTTTGGAAAAAAAAAAGGAAAATTTCAGGATTTGTTGCTGTCCCTCAAACACAATTCTTAGTCACTAAGAAATCATTTATGATGAAAAATAAAAAGGGGAAGATAAAATGAACTTTTAGAAGTTGAGGTGAAGGCTATCTACCTTGAAATTTACAGACCGGAGCATACCTTGAGAAGAAACACTTTTATGGCTTTTGAGATTTATGGTCTACTGGTACATTGAAAATAATTGGCCGTGAGAATTCACAGGAAGCTACTTGTATGGCACCCACTGGGTGAGCTCATTTTATTTAAGTCATAAATTTCATTGAAAAAATTACTGAAAGCTGATGAAAAGCCTCACCTTCTGGGGGAAAAAAAAACACAGAACCAAATAACACAAAATTCTCTCGGAAAATCTGATGATCCCAGAGAAAGGTAGTGCAATTTTTCAGAATCACATAGACACATGTCTTTAAGCTAGTGCTAGGAAGTGGACAATGAAGACACAGTCTTGTTGTTCAAAGCCAAGGCTCAAGCCCAGGAAATTGCAACAGAAAAATACAAGGATTCTCAAGAGAAAGAGATTAATGTGTGGTTTCTTAAAGTGAATTTTGAAGTTCTTTGAAATAAATGGCGTAACTGCTAGGAAAATATATGTCTACCTGTATAGACAATACTTGCTATAACTCACTACTACATTCATCAAGTATGTTATTGCCACATAATTGATCGTTACTTGACTTTATTTCATGATTGGTACAGGTATAAATACAGATAGGAGTATAGACGTATCTATAACAATAAAACTATAGAAATTGATCTGTAAAGAGGCTCCTGGGTGGCTCAGTTGGTTAAGAGTCCAACTTTGGCTCAGGTCATGATGTCACTGCTCATGAGTTCGAGCCCCGCCTCGGGCTCTGTGCTGACAGCCTTTGCAACTTGAAACTCAGAGCTTGGAGCTGAGAGCCCGGAGCCTGCTTCAGGTCTGTCTCTGTCTCTGTCTCTGTCTCTCTCTCTCAAATATAAATAAACATTTTTAAAAAATGATCTGTAAAACCTTTCTTTGTTCCTCAACATCATAGCATATCCAAGTTTCCCACAGTGTATGGGAGAATAATGCCCTGGGGATACGTTAGCCATGAATTAAATAGCACTCTTTTAAAGCCTGGGTGATGAATGACAATGTATTTTATTCAGCACAATAAATGTTTCTAGCCATACCTTAAAAAATAGCTGGATTCACCCTTACAGGTGCAAACATGAAAAAAAAAAAAAAAAGGAAAAGAAGACTAGCTCTACTTTGGTCAAGATCTCGACCTGGTGTCTGCAATGGTTCCAGTCGGTAAAGATTGCTGATTCCTAGGCAGGCACATTCTGCTTTAACCAAATTTATTGCTTTTTGGTTGCTCAGAGCTGGAAAGGAGATTTCCAGAAGCATGTTCCTTTCTTCATTTCTCCCTGCACTCCAGAAAACATATCATTTGTAGTCTGTCAGGTAGTGAAGAGAATCAGATTCATTATCTAGTTCACCTTCTCCTGGTTGCATGAAATGCGTACGAGGTGTTGCATTCCCAGCAGAAGAGTATATATGCTGATGGAAATTCCTAATCATACCTACTGTATTTTGTCTTTGCAAGTTTAGTCATTAAGATAGAATCAAGCTCAATTGAATATTTTTTTTTGTAAGCCTAACATTAGTTTCTGGTTTTTGTTTTTACATCGCAAGTAGATATCTTCTACTTTAGAAATCTAGATCTATTGGGGCTCCTGGGTGGCTCAGTCAGTTAAGGGTCCGACTTCGGCTCAGGTCATGATCTCACGGTCCGTGAGTTCGAGCCCCGAGTCGGGCTCTGTGCTGACAGCTCAGAGCCTGGATCCCATTTCGGATTCTGTGTCTCCCTCTCTCTCTGCCCCTCCCCTGTTCATGCTCTGTCTCCCTCTGTCTCAAAAATAAATAAACGTTAAAAAAAAATTAAAAAAAAATAAATCTAGATCTATTAAAAAAAATCCAATTCTAGTCCAATTAAGGAAAAGTTTTAAAAACTTTTCTTAAAGAGAGGAAAGGGGAAAACAGAGGTGAATATCTTTTTCAACATTTTTTTAACGTTTATTCGTTTGTGAGAAACAGAGAGAGAGAGAGAGAGAGAGAGAGAGCACGAGCAGGGGAGGGACAGGGAGAGAGGGAGACACAGAATCCGAAGCAGGCTGAACTGGATGCCACCGATTGAGCCACCCAGGTGTCCCTCTTTTATTTTTATTTTTATTTTTATTTATTTTTATTTTTTATTACTCTTCTTCCAAAGCAATCTCTAAGCTTTCCAAATGGCACATCCTTGTGAGAGGGAGTGAGCACTAAGCAAGAAATATGGGTAGAGAGCAACAGAAGTGAGCATCACATAAAAGGGAAACCAGTTAAATGGATGAAATCTTCAGGCAGGAACACTGAATTGTTTATGCAGATGTGTTTTTCTCTATAAAGCCTTGTGTGCCTCACATGTGATTTCTTATACTTAGAGTTTGTGGAGTTCAAGGAGCATAAGGCACAGAACCGGTGTTCCCAAATGGCGTATCTCTCCATTTTTCTATCAGATTCACTGACATTGACATTTTTGCCAGTCAATCAGATCCAGTGGCTATGGAGGTGAAACCATAAAGCACTAACACTTCTTTCTTTCTGTTGTTAAATGCAAAATAACTAGAGTGTACGCATTCAAATGAAAGCTTTTCTTCAAAGCAGTCGTCTTGTAAAATTCTAACTTGCTCTAGCAACTTCTGGTAACTTACTCTTCCATAACTTTCAGCTACGTTATGGACACTGTTAGCTGAGTATCAGCCTTGATACTGACATTATGCTAACATTAAAAGAATGGAGATAAAGGGAGGTTCCTGGAGTTAATTGGCTCATACTGGAGATGCTTAAACAATCACTCATGTAAAAACATACATTTCAATCGACTTTGTGTTTGTGTATGTCTTCAACTGACCTTACGTTTCAATGGGAAAAAAATGATCAGGATTTTAAGTTAGAAGATCTGAAGAGAAAATTTGTAGGAAGAGCAGGACCAAAGGCAAAGAGGTGTCTTGGATAAAATATTCTGTACTGTTACTGATAGGATTCTTGTATTAGGATATGAGGCTGGAGAAATGTATTGCCACCACATTGTGAAAGGACTATTTATGTAACATTTTCTCAACTATAAAATGGAAGTATCGTTTTCCCACTTTGCTGGAATAACTGAAGAACTTAAATGAGAAGATATATGGGTAAATGCTTTATAAAATGAGAGATGCAAATATAGGTCTGAAAGTATAAAAACAGCAGCCAATAGACTGTAGAACATCTGATCCGAAGAGAGCCAATGTAGGCGTGTTAAGGTCCAAGAGAGAGGAAGCTTGGATTGGGAGTGAGGACCAGGGTCATAGACAGGGAATGGAGAGGTTGGTTTGACTAGGACAAATGCCTATGAGAAGCCTCCGAGGACCACCATGCTTGTTTATTTCATTGAATGTCAATCAGCAGCTTGTGTAGCGTGGTGCAGATCTGTTCTAGAGATTTCCCTAGCAGATACACATAAGCTTTGAAATGCTAATTTCTTCTCTAGTTTATATTGTAGAATGTAATTTCCTGTAACCTTCTAACCATTTGACTCTCAGTAGGGAAGTGTGAACCCCCTGTAGTCACTAACGGGTCACCTTTGTTCAGAAAAGGCCACAGAAGCACATTTCTTCCTTATCGACAGTGATATTCTGGTGTTTGTTATCATCATTTACATATACATGATCTAAAATAAGGATAACTTGCTTTCTCCTTTAGGGAATGTAATGCGTATTTGACTCTGACTCTGCTATTTATTAGCTCTTGAAAGATGGATAAATTGAACTTTCTATGCCTCAATTTTTGTGGGTATTTTTTGTGGAAGATTAAGATGAAAGTTATTCCTTTCTTATAGACTGCTCTAGTGAGTAATTGAGGTAATTCTGTTAAAGTTCTTAGTGCAGTGCCTGGATCATAGTCATCAATCAGAAAAATTTATGTTATTACACATCATGATAATTCTAATGACACTTGCTTCAGAGCTACTGTGGGTGATATTTTATACAAACTCATATGGAACTGGTTCACACAGATGCAACAGTAATGAATACAACCTCCTTAATCGAATGGTTATCAAAGATGTTCTCATTGTTCTATCTTACCAAAAGGTAGATTCTAACCAGAATGAAGAGCTGGGAAATTGGGAAAGTGACCAAAATCATTTTATAGACTAGGATTGCTCAGCATCTTTTGTGAGTCCTTGTGGTTTGTCAGTATTGAGAGGTACTGGTCTTTGAATCTCAGTCGGCTACAGTCCACTTCCTGCCTATGATATGATGCAGTCATAGACTCTGAAACCATGAAAAGGGAACCAGCAGGACTGAGGCACTTGGCCCATATTGTTGTAATTTTCTTATAATTTTGTGATGGATATTTGAATTTATTCTTAAAGAGTAGCTCTTCAAAATTAGATCTGACAGGCTTCTAAGCACTCCATCAATGAAAGATGTTCAAGAGAGAACGATGGAATCATGGATGGTAAGGCAGCAATATGACTTAGTCAATGCTGAGATTTTGTTTGTACCCCCAAATTCTATTATTCTAGAAGTGTTAAGTGGAAATCACACCCCAGTCCCACATTCACATTTTTTCCTAGAACCTCAGAATGTGACCTTTTGGGAAATAGGATTTTGGCAGATATAATTAGATGAGGTCATAGTGGAGTAGGATGGGACCTGAGTACACTGGGTCTGGCATCCTTATGAGAAAAGGAGAATGCACACTGACAGACATGAGGAAAGAACCATTTGAGGAAAGGAGGCAAAGACGGCCGTGAATCATCTATAACCAAGGAACACCAACGATCGCCAGTAACACCAGAAGTTAAGAGAGAAGCATAAAACAGCTTCTCCCCTACAGTCTTCACAGAAAGCATTGCCCCATGACACCTTGATTTCTAGACTCTGGAACTTTCGAGAGATACATTTCTGTTGTTTTAAGACACCCAGTTTGTGGTCATTTGTTTTGGCAGCCTCAGGAAACTAATATGCTAATAACTAATTTTGGTATATTGGCTATGCAATGGGTGTAGACACATCCTTACCAAAGTGTTATGCTCAAGGAAGTTATGTCCAGCTGATATAAGCTGCCAGAATGGAACTGCAGGCAGATAGGGAGACGAAATGTGGTTCTAGTATAAAGTTCTGTTTGTGGGCACCGGGAATTTGGGGAAGAATGGGTAGTAAAAAGAAGAGAAGTGTAAAATCTGGGGTAGGAACTACAGTGCAGTCTCTCCATGGGCATCCTTGACTTGATGCGTCTTGAGGAGCATTTCACAACTCTTTCCCTAAAAGATGACACTAAGCTGTAAACTGCACCAGGTAAAAACAACGAGCTGGACTCTGGGCTAGATATCACTCCCATCACTAGTGTCTTGGAACTGCTTGCCACAGAAGAGTGGCACTCTAACAGCAAATAAGCCATGTTGTTAGATAAGGGGAGGTGAAGTAAACCAAGTCAAGCCAATCAGATGAACTGTTCTGAGAATCTGTAAATGCCAGAGTTGGAAGCTGAGACTTCTGACATAGCCCAATAGGCAAAGTCCACTAACCTCACTGCTCCAGTTCAGGTTGTGGCCTTGATATTTCCCTAGGCCCATTTTATCATTTTGCCTCAGATTCTAAGAGCTTCCTTCGCATCCTCTCAATAAGCATCCCTTTTCGCTGAAGCTATCTTGTGTTGGTGTACAATCAGTTACTGTTATATAACAGGCAGCTATAATATCCCAGGAACAAACAACAATCAGCACTATCTATTTACCTCAGGAGTATGCAAGTTAGCCAGGAGTAATCTACTCTTGGCTGGGCATGGCTTGAGGTATTTCATGTTTCCTTCATGTTTCTTGACTTCTTCCTGGGATCAGCGTGTTAGATGAGGCACGTTCTTCTCATAGAAATAGCAGAGGGTAAGAGAGCAAACGAGACAAAGAAAACTCCCAGAGTTTGAGTGTGCATGCACACTGGCCCTTCCTCAACCTGTTGGCTAAAGGAAGTCCTATGGCCCACTGGAGGAAACACCCCATCCACGGTAAGAAGACATTACAGTGTTATACAGCCAAGGCCATAGATATAGAGAGGGATGAAGAATCGCCCCGACTTTCTGTTATTGCAACTAAAAGGGATCTTCATTAATATAGACTCAGGTCACTTTCCATTATAAATCAGACAGAGTTTATACTATGCCTAAAGTATGTCAGAGTCTATAGCATGCTATAGTTTATATAATATCTAAAGACATCTTGAAAAATTAAAAAAAAAGAAAGAAAGAAAAGAAAAAAAAAACATAACAAAACAAAAAAAACCGATGTGATTTCTGTACCATGATGTCTGGATGGGTGACCATTTTCCTTCCTCTCTTCCTCACGGAAGAGAGGAGCTGAATCTTGCTTTTCTTCAAAATGTTTATTTTTCATAAAAGAAAAAAAAAATCTGCCCTGCTGGTTACTCTTAGTTCTTCCCACAATTTAGCATTTCAGACATTTGGAATTGGTTTGGCTAAAAGGGAAAAAAAAAAGTTTAAAAATGTTCGCTGGCAATGTTCTAACATATTATAAAACAAACAAAACCGAGTCCCTGGCCACCCATGCCGGGAGTTGCCGCCTGGGCCTATGTGATTCATCAAAACCCTCTTGTAGGGGCTGTATGTGTTTCTTTGGAAAATCTGAGTGGGGGGACAGCAAAGATGCCACATGTTGATATCTGGGCTTTTGCCACTATCTGCTCAATCTCTTCCTGTACTTATGCTAGCTTTAGTTTTAGGATGCTTATTATTATTATTTTTTAAATCAACATCAAATGTCAATGGCAAAGAGTAAGAACCTGTGTTTAAGCATCAGATAGCCGTTTGTTTAAACTTTGGCTATGCCACTTTCTGGCTGCATAGCTTTAGAAAACTTCCTTATACTTCAATTTCCTGGGGCGGGGGGAGGGGGGAGATTATCATACCTGCCTCATGGAGTGGTTGTGAAAGTCAAGAAAGTAATGTTTGCCTAGCTCCTGGCACATAGAAAGCAGTGAGGAGAGGACTTCGTCCTAGTGAATGCTATGTAGTCTACAGTATCTGCTAACCACACTAAAGGTGTATTTCACACTGCTCCAGGCTGAACTTGGGCTCTGCCCCATATCTTCTTCATGCTGGCATCCAGGGAAAAGAAGCAGTACTAATCTTGCCTACTGGTGTGCTCGGCGGAGAAATACGAGAGGGTAGGGCCACACATAACCCTAAAACCTGTGCTTGGGAGTGGCCAGAGTCACGTCCGTTGGCAGTACATTGGCCAGAGTTACTCGTGTGGCCAAGCTTGCCTCCAGTTAAATGGAAGGGACACAAAATGTCCCATAAGGATAGATCCGGTAGGGAGGGACAGGATGCAAATATTTTCACAAGTGTGCAGCATATTCCACAGGTTTGCTTATTTGTGAGCTACCCAACTTCGGTGAGTGAGCACCCCACCATGAATCACAATTTGAAACACGACTTCTGATGGTGCCAACAAGTTAACATTTAGATCCCTGGAACTCCGCTTTTTATCTCAAAAAAAAAAAAAAAACAAACACAAACACAAACACAAAAACAAACACAAAAACAAGTTCTCTATCACTCCACAAGTTAAATGTCCAAGCAAATTTATTTATTTATTTATTTTGCAGAGGGAAGATAGAAATGATTTTGATATATGAGCATGAAGGTCAAATTTTGTTTAAAAAATTAAATTCACATATTATAGCAAGGGAATATTGCTGAGTGAGTTTGTACACAGGGAGCAAATGTGAAGGGTGGCCATGATGGTTCATTTATTGAGCACCAAATGTGTGCTGGGCCCTACTCTGAGCTCCTGTGATGCATCAAATTAGAAAAGCGACAAACAATCTTCACCCTCCTGGAGCTTACATTCCAGGGGGAAGAGATAGATACAAACTGTCATACATAAGCACATAGAATAAGAAGCATAGTCATCTAGATAAAAGAATTAGAGCAGGGCAAGGGGGATTGTGTAGAGGTGTAGAGGGAAGGGTCAGGGACATGCTATTTAATGACCAGGCAGGTTAAGCATCATTTATAAAGAGAGTTTTGAGCAAAGACTTTAATTAAGGAGATGAAGAGAAAGTGGGTTCTATGTAACAAGAATCCCTAGGGAAAAGATGGCTGTGCTTCTGTTTTTGAAGAACAGCCGGAAGGCCAAAGTAGATAAAGTAAGTGAGCAGTTGGACAAATAGCAGAAGAGTTCTGGTAGATAAAGGGAGAGGGTGGACCCAGAGCGCCAAGGAAAAGCATTTTGCTCTTCCTCTCAGTGATAAGGTGAATCTACAGAGAATTGTAAGAAAACAAGCTACATAATTTCACTTACTTTTCAGAAGGCCAGTCTGTATATTATGATAGGAATATACTGTAGGAATATTACACAGAAGCAGACATGCCAGGAACAATGCTGATATGGTTTCCACACAGAGGACAGACGTACCTTGGGCTGATGGTGGTGCCTCACTGGGAAGGTGGTGAGGAATGGGCCAAAGCTGGTGACATTTTGATGGCAGAGCCAATAGGATTTGCTTACAGGTTCAATGACTTGAGTAAGATTTCCAGAACAAGTTTGGGGAAGAAAACTAGGAGTTAATGATGGTTGTCTAATGTTTGAGCTGCTTGTTGCACAAGCAACTGGAAATGCAGAGTAGGTGGTTGGATTCCAGAAGAGTTCTGCCCTGGAGATACATGTATGAAAGTCATTGAAACCTAGCTGGTATTTAAAATGATGAGGTTGGTATGATATTAGGAGTGCTTGTAGATAGAAAAGAAGGAAAAGCTGGAACCGTGGGGCCTGTGTGAGTTTCCTAGGACTTCTGTAACAAAGTACCACATGCGAGGTGGCTTAACCTAGAAATTTATTGTCTCACACTTCTGGAGGCTAGAAATCCAAAATCAAGGTGTCAGCAGGGCCATGCTTCCTATGACACCTATAGGATTTCCCATGGCATTGTCCCCTCTTGTCTGTGTATCTTCTCTTCTTCAAAGGGCACCAGTCATATTCCATTAAGTGCCCACACTACTCCACTATGACCTCATCTCAAACAATAACATCAACAATGACCCTATTTTCTTTTTTTAAAAGATTAATTATTTATTTTTGAAAGAGAGAGAGAGAGAGCACAAGTCGGGGAGGGGGAGAGAGAGAGGGAGAGAGAAAATCCCTCTGTGCTGATGACATACAGTCTGATGCAGGGCTTGAACTCAGGAACCGTGAGATCATGCCCTGAGCTGAAACTGAGAGTTGGACACTTAACCAACTGAGCCACCCAGGAGCCCCAACAATGACCCTATTTTCAAACAGGTTCACATTCTTAGGTCCTGCCCGTTAGGACTTCAACATACCTCTTTGGAAAGCACAATTCAATCTATAACAGGACCTTTAAATATCAAGGGAAATGAAGTGCACACTATCTTAAAATCATAGACGCATTATATCCCCCCATTCTTATATGTAAGCCCTAATCCCCAGTGTAATTATATTTAGAGATAGGGCCTTTAGGGAGGTAATTAATGTTAGATGAATCCTAAGAATGGGATTCTATTCCCATAAAACTAGTGTCCTTATAAGAACAGGAAGAGACACCAAAGCATGCTCTCTCTCTCTCTCTCTTTCTCTCTCTCCCCCCGTCTGTCTCTCTCTTTGAGTGTATACACAGGAAAAGCCATGTAAGAACATAGGAAAAACGTGGCCATCTGAAGCCAGGAAGACATGCCCCACCAGAAACAAATCCTGTAGACACCTTAATTTTGGACAACAGTCTTCAGAACTATGGGGACATAGATTTTTATTGTGTAAGCCGGCCAAACTCCACTATTTTGTTATGGCAGCTCTAGCGGACTAACACGCCCACTTCAGTTTCTACATTCTTCTGCCCAGTACTAGAATTCCCACAGTGAAAGACATGCTACTTTATGCATAGCAGGTACTCAGCACATAGTTGTCATTTCATCGTTTGACACTCGTTTCATCTTCTGCACAACTCCTAACCTCAGCCTTTGAACAGGAAGGGGAAGAGCAGAAAAGCCAACTTTGGAAAACTTGCCCAAAAAGAGGGAAAGCCACATTTGAAGAGCTGTTATTTCTATGATTAGAAAACCACTCAACTCTCTAATAAGCCTTTAAACTCTGGAGAGATAAAGCAATGTCATCCTCACAATGGATGAGCAGTTTAAGGACGTTAAAATGGCCCCCATGCTCTGCCTGCAAGATAAAAGAAAGGATTGCTCAAGTGGCCTCAGATAACTTTTCTGCATGTAATAAGACCATCCATCCTTCTCCCGTGTCAGTCTGGAGAACTGTAATGGAGTGATAAGGTCCCTGGTTGGGGAGAACGTAGGTGGACAAGGTCCCAGGGTGCAACAGACACTACATACAGACTTGGCGTGACCTAGTCCTTGACTGAGAGACTAACACATGGTTGCATTATGTTTACATGTCTCTGGTCCCTACTATCTCCTCACCCCGTCAAGATAAAGGAAAGAAGACATTGTTATTTGCTATTTTCATTTTTGGTTTTAATGGAGATAGGGGTAAGTCTTAGAATATTGTATTTCTAGCTAGAGGTCAATTTCACATTTTTTTTTTTAATCGGTGATCAGTATTTTTCCCCACTCCATTTCTTCCTGACTTGTCAGATTGCTCTTGGTAAGAAAAGGAAATAGCTATGGTTTGAGCTATGGTGTTGTGATTCTGTTATAGATGTTCAGCAATGTAGATATGAACTGGCTTCTCCTTCCTTTCTGGATTGAAATTTGTCGCTGTCCTTTTTTCATTTCTCCCTCCATGAGTGTGTGTGTGTGTGTGTGTGTGTGTCCACAGTTTAATGAGGTTATGTCACCGAGGGAGGCATGTGACGTTTCCATTCTGCAACGCTGCCAGCTTATATCTGGAGCCTTTCATTTAGAAGCCTTAATAAGTTATTTCAATTACCTCATCAGGCTTAAGTCGGCAGCAAATGGGGGGATTTTTTTTTTCCTTCTAAGGTGAGATTACATTTAAATGATAATAATAAGTGCCAAAGTAATGTGAACGCACAAGCCAAAAGGGGTGATGCCCTTCTTGGCTGACTGGGTTTCCACTGGGTGCTTGTCATAACTTATCAGCTGTAATCCCTGTGTGGAGCAGAGCAAAGGGACTCCCAAGCTGCTGAGAATTCTCTTCAACAGTCCCCCGGTCATGAGGCTGCCCCACATGTGTAGTCTGGAGGCTTCTTTCTGTTCGTTATTGCTGGGATTGGCTCAAACTCATCATGCTTTGGCAAATGGAATTGACTTCTGTCTCTTTTTCCCCTTCACTCTCTCTATAACCTCCCTTGTTTTCATTGTTTAAAGAATATTACCTCTGCAGGGCCGCTCCGAAGAGGCCGTGATTCCTTTCTCTAAAAATAGGAAGTCTGTTTTATATAAAATCCCTTTCCACATAGCCTCACCCACATTTGCTTGTTTTCTTTAGCAAAGGCCAGATCTTAAAATAATTAGTCTAAGATGAGGGGAAAGGGAGGGGCACAGATGTCAGAGGTACTTTGTAAAATAAACCCCAATAACTTGATGTTAATATTTCATGTTTTAACGTTGTAAAATGAGCTAAGAGACAAGAGTGCAATATGCGTAATGCCCCCCATCTTATCTCCCTGCTATCTACACACGGAGATAGGAATTTGAAATTCTTTGGCTATTTTATGGATGCACACACATTGAGATATACATCTGGATATTTAAAGTGATGGAATTGGAAGAGCAGCTGTGAGTATATATTTCCACATTTCTGAGTGTTACAGAGAAACAATTGAAGTGGGTCTCCTACCTTTTGAAGAACGCCTAAGTGCATTTCTTATTTTGTGCGGATAATGATTTGCATTTTATTTTTAAATAAACACACTCCAGTTACATCTATGTGAACTTTGAAATTTAATTTTTTAAATTGATTACTTTTCTTAGCGAGTTCTAAAAATCCTCACATGAGGCTTCACCTTGAGGAAAGCCCAACGATAGTTGGCTAAGGCTCTGGAGAAGACAGAAGGGTGTACGGCAGTAGGGAAGGGTGATGAAAGATAGGTACTTTATCTTCCTTGTCTTTAAAAACAAAAGTCTTTTACTTTTACAAAGATCATATGTCTATGTCATTCCAGCAAAGTCAAAGGAACCGAGTTTCTCTTGGTCTAATTTGCAGGGGAAAATGCAAGGATTAATACTTTGAAGTCATCTTTAAAATCCAACTTGAAACAGACTGGCCGTGTCTGTCATTCACAGTGGTCCAGGGACTGGAAACTTCTTAGCAATGGACGCATTTACATTTGTACCTTCAAGGAAACAACCCCCTTTGCAAAATTAATTGAAACCTCCTGGTGAAAATCATCAAAGTCCAGGGTATCTTTGGGTGTAATTTGAGGCTCTGCTGTTTGAATTCAGCCAACAAGACGAAGCAGTCCAGTCTGGGAGTTTTTGCTCCCACCTTACTCATAAATAAACTTTGCTCCTATAGCGAATATGTTCAATACTGGTTTGCGGAATATTGGATTAATGATGAGCAGGCATTAAAATTGTTTGTATTTCAAACTTGCTTCAGATGATCTGGCAAGTTTCAAGCCCTCATTTGGAACAAGTAAGCACACTTATCCTATAAAATCATATAACCTCAGGAGGCATTTGTTTTCAAAGGCTAGTGGTACTTCTCAGCCAGACCACCACTTCCCCCTCCCCCCCCCCGCCCTTGTGGCGTTTGAATCTCTGTGGTTTCTTTCTCAGCACCAAATGAAAAGCAGAAACTTTCGGGGTCGTTCCAAATCCTCCGAGTTTGCTGGTCAGGTTGTCCAGGAAATAGACTGGAAGCTGAGGTTTGTGTGCAGAAGCTTTATTGGAGATTGTCCTTAGGAATGGGACCTGTGGAAGGGGGTGCGGGGGTGGGATTGGACAGAAGGAGCTCTGAGGTGGTCTTTTGATGTTGTCTTGAATTAAGGCAAGGGTTCGGGGTGTTCATATCCCCACAAAGAGGATCCTCAGGCATTGGAAGCAGGCTCCCCAGGGAAAAGCTCCCTTGAGGCAATTCTCAGGGAAGGAAGAAAGACTCAACTGGCGTGTCCACAGCAGCTTGGGGAATAATTGACCCAGCCTTCAAGGGTGATCTAAATGACACATCTTATCATCCTTTTCAGTCCTCATTTCCAAAAAAAGTGAAGTTTTCTGAAGTTTTAGGAAAGCAAACAAAAACTAAAAACTAGCATTAGAAGTTGAGGTGCAGGGAAGTCAGAGAAAAGGGAAATCTTTAGGAGGTACTGAACTCTGTGTTCACATTTTATTTTATTTTTTATTTTTTTAATGTTTATTTATTTTTGAGAGACAGAGAGTGAGACAGATTGTGAGTGGGTGGGATGTGGGCAGAGAGAGAGAGAGAGAGAGAGACGGAGACACAGAATCTGAAGGAGGCTCAAGGCTTTGAGCTGTCAGCACAGAGCCCGACGTGGGGCTTGAACCTATGAACTGTGAGATCATGACCTGAGCCAAAGTAGGACACTTAACCGACTGAGCCACCCAGGTGTGCCTATTTTCATCATGCCCCTATTTTCTTCATGCAAAAGCAGGAATCTTTGTTTGGTAGAGCTAGAATTTGTAAGACAAGGTTTAGTCTAAAGATTATAGAACAAAGAATCCTAAAATGAAGGAAAAGAACCAGATTTAAATCAGCATGCTGTCCCCAGAATGCATCACCATCCATACAATTGACATGGATACAGGAAAACTACACTAGGTTTAAGGAAAAAGCGAAAAATAGAAGACACCATGACAGAGGAAGAAAGGGAAAAATTAGTGTAGAATTTTATCCAGCTGGATCGCAAATGGCAAAAGAGATAATAATGTCAATAATAATACTAAGGGCTGTAAGAATGGCAGTGGCAGTGGTGGTGGTAATTGCTTACCATGCGCAGGGCACTGTGAGCTAATCTTACTATACTATATGGGTCCTTTAATTCTTACCAAGCCTCTGAAACTCTTCACCTTTGCTGGGGTAGAAATATACCAAAGATGCTGAGGGGGATCAATTTCTCCTTGGCACACTTCGCCTTTCCTTCTTCTTCCCCCCTTTACTTCTTTTTCCTTCCTCCTCTGGACCTCTCCTTTTCTGTTCCTAGGGTTTTCGTTATGGTTTGCTTGCTTATTCTTTTAACTTTTCCCGCACTCTGTCCAAATCCAAAAATACAAGGAAGTTGGGAATCTAGGCAATTTCAGAGTGATTACTATTACAATGGGATCCCTAAGTCTGCATAAACTGGGATGGAATGAGGAGTCCCAGGATAGCCTTTTTTTTTTTTTTTTTTTACAATCACAAATAGCCAGGTATACTTTAGAATTAGTTACTGAATGAAGGCGTATTTGAGCTGAATAGGAGGTAAACGGTGATCTAATTTAATTTTACCATTTTCACATGAACAAACTAAAACCCAAGGGTTTATATCAATCAACCAAAGCTGAAGAGAGACTAGAAATGGGGAGGAGTAAGCAGTT
This sequence comes from Acinonyx jubatus, assembly GCF_027475565.1. Taxonomy (NCBI): domain Eukaryota; kingdom Metazoa; phylum Chordata; class Mammalia; order Carnivora; family Felidae; genus Acinonyx; species Acinonyx jubatus. The sequence continues at coordinate 126,609,167 of NC_069386.1, read as the reverse complement.
ACAGATACAGTGATTGTTGGCTCTAGGAGTTCCTATGTAAGGGCTTATGCCAGTTACTAGCTGTGTGAGTCAGGAGTGAAGATTATAATGATATCTAACTCATAACATTGTTGTGGAGGTTTCCTGAATTAACGGAACCAAAGCACTGTGGAAAATACATGGTGAGCACACAATAAATGTTTTTTACCCTCAGCTTACCCAACGTCTAACTTTCAGTCCTGGTATCTGGACTTTACCTCCAAAGACAACAAAGCATGCATGCCCTGACCATATTCTGATCACTTTATAAGTTAAAAACAACCTACTGATTATCTCAACCTCCCAGAACTTTTTAAGTAGCTTTGTGCACCATCATTTAACCATTGACACATCAGTAGCTACCACCTTTCTCTTTTCACATCTTTATACCTTACACATTGCTCTCAGATGAATCTTCCCAATTTAAAGTGCTTATTGTGACATCCTCCTGCTTGTAAAAGTTTCTGAGACATCTCTACTGCCTATAGGTAAAACCCACATTCTCTAGGTTAATGTTCAGGGCTTTTTACAATCTGGTCCATTCTGGCTTTCCAATCTTATTACTCATTTACCAGACCTTCTTTCATTAAGTAATGATTGATCACGTACCATATGGTTAGGCACCAAAGATGTACTGATACACAGAATCTGCTTTCTTAGAACTTTCAACTTGTGCATGATTTAATCTTCCCCAGAAGCATATGACCATTGCCTACCTGCCTGATTTAAATTCTGTGACCTCCTCTATCTGGAAGACCTTACCTTCACATATACTCATAACTAAATCTTATGATCTTGTCCACATTATGTATTTCAATTAGAATTCTAGGATTCCTCCCAGCTAGTAAACTTCATTTTTTACTTTGTGTACAGCATTTACAAATTAATCCTTTGTATTATAGTTAATTATATGCATTTGTTAGTCCTTGCTAGACTATAAGATTATTATTATTAATTTTTTGACAGAGAGAGAGAGGGAGAGAGAGAGAAAGAGTGACAGAGAATCTCAAGCAGGCTCCATTCCTAGCATGGAGCCTGGATGAAGGGCTCAATCCTACTGCCATGCGATCATGACCTGAGCCAAAATCAAGTTTGATGCTGAATTGACTGAGCCACCCAGGTGCCCCTAGACTATAAGGTTCTTAAAGACATGGTGTATATTTAATTGATCCTTACATATTCTTAACACTCGCCATATTGTTTTTCAAATAGAAGAACCAAAAAACATTAAAAACAAAAAGATTGTTGAATGGATATTTGTATTAATTGTTTCCAGTAGTGGTATTGTTGTTCAAAGAGCTGATGGGGATTAAGCACTGCACTTGTGGTGATGTATTGAGTTATTGTATAGTGCACCTGAAATTAATAGAACACTATGTGTTAACTACACTGAAATTAGACTAAAAACTTAAGGAAATGATTTACCAAAGGATTAATTTAATGGTTGTAAAGAAAGAATGGTCTGGGAAATGTTCGTAGGTGGAGAACAAAGTGGAACTTTTGAGCGCTTTGTGTAGGAGTACTTTGTATACAAAGTGTACTTTGTTTTGCTCACTGATGAAATTTTGTTCTTTAAATATGAGTGAATTTTGATAGCATTAATATCTTAGTTTTACCATTTATATACGTTTTAAAAAATAGTAATGTTAACAGTTTCATTATTCTATGACATCTCAAAAATGATACCTGCTGCTTTTGCATTAAGGATAATGTCTAGGCAATGTGATTTGATCACTAGGTTAAAAGGCGAAAGTCTACAACGTAAGTATGGCTTAGTCACCATAACTTAGAGCTTACAATTGGATCAGAAATCCCAAAGTGCAAGTGGTAAGTGCCTAAGAACAGCTGAAAATTCAGCCCAACCACCTTCTTTATGAAATTATTAATGTCACCATGTGCAATAAATAAGCCCTTAGGTGGAGAATAGCTAAACTTTTTGGTTCAGTAAAAATCATGAGACTAGACTTAAAAAAGGACAAGAAGAAAGACCACACGTATATGACTTAGCTGTAACCTCACTACTGTAAAATGGAATTTAGAGAAAAAATGTGTAAGCAAACGTCTGATCACAACATCAGGTAATATATCTAGGTTTAAGATTAGTAGGGTTATTTTCATATTATATAGACCATAATTATTTTGAAGTTGTTTTCACTGTATTATTTTGAAGTTATTTTCATCATGTTATTTCAGAGGCTTCTTCTGTGTTTTATTATTTAACAATTCTCTGACACTGTACCTGTTTTGCCTTGCCTTGTGTAGTTCCTGTAAACCATCTGAGATACTCCTAGCAATTAAACAAGAAGAATGTCTCAGTTGTTTGAGTCTTTATTCTTTTTCTTTTCTTATCACTACTCAAGAATCCAGCAAGTATTTTTGCTTATCTTTAAAACCAGAGACTTGTTGGTACTACTACATAGTTGCAAATGTAAACACTATCGGCTACTTGTCAAAGCATTTCAATCTTAAGCACAGTAAAGAAATTATAAAGGGAAGCCATTCAAGCACTTAAAATCCAAACCCTTCCTTTAAGGGGTTTCTTAATGATGGGGAACAAAGTCACTTTATAGAGTTTATAACTAGATTGGTTGATTACATAAAAGGTAAGAGTATTTTTATACTTTAAGAAATGGTTGGGTTAGATTTTAAACACCCCCCAACGTCCAACTTCACTGAAAAAATTAGAAAAAAAAAATGACTTGGCCTGAATTCTAAGAACTGCCTGGGATTGTGCAGAGAGAAGACTTGGCCATTTTTTAAAGCCATGTGGTAATAACATTAAAGCACGCGATGGCAGAGGTTGGGAGGTTGGGAGAAAAAGAAAACATTTGCGGTATCATGAGAGGAAGCCATGCAGTCTGCTGTGGACAGGAACGGAGCAAAGGGTCAAAAGGCTTCTCCAGAATTGTTTGACCTTCGAAGAGTCAATAAACTCCTTAGAATAAAAGGTGTATGCAGATATAAGCCTTTCTACCAGAACTTCCAAGTCCTAAATTCCATAGCTCCTAAGATTATCATGAAGATTAAGAAAATCAAATGGGCAAAGTCTTCTCCAAATTTCTGAGACCCTGGAGAAGGAGAGGGGGTTATTTATTGGCAGGGCTTTCAACATAGGGTGAAGTGTGTGTCTAGCTTCACGGAAGAGACTGCATTAAGCAACAACAACAAAAACCAGTCTGGTGAACAGAAGGATCTCTTTTAGTCCATCTTTATGTTAAGTAAATCTCCTACGTATGTATTGTTTGACCTCTATGCTTGGGGAAGTGTGGTTTAATACTGCAGCTGCATCAATTGATTTTCTCAATGCAATAAGGCAGAAATTGAACTAAAAGAATCAAGTGACATTATTTGAACATCATTTTTTTTTTCCAATTCCAAGAGAGAGCTTAACCCATTTGTAGAGATGATAGAATTGAAAATCACTTAAGGGAAAAGCTAATAAGTAGAGGTGGAAGAATTGAAGCCTAATTCACTTGTCTGCAAAAAATGTAATTTTTAAATACAGCATGCCTGAGAATGGGTCAAGGGAGCTATACCTGGCTGCAGATAACCATCTGGTGGCTAGAATATTTTGGCTGAAGTGTCTGAAATTCAAGTCACACGATGGAAGAATGTGGGAATTGAGGAAGTAGATTAGCTTTCGGTAAAGCTAGATCTAGGAGCTTCTACAGTATCATTAGGGCATTGCCTCCATGTTTTTGTTACAGTTGGTGATTGTGCTGTAATTTTCTCAGGTAGACTCTCTATGGCAAGCGAAAAGGCTTTTAACGGCACTTGACTGATATCCTTTAGTTTTTGCACTGCAAGGAGAAAAGGACATTTCTCCCTCCTCGTGTCTGTACATCAGTGCAGTCCGTGATTCTCCAAATTCCAAATGCTTACGGCTGTGGCCCAGGGAGGCAGATGTAAAAGAAACAACAACAGCAACAAGATTGTCAACTGGGCCACACTTATCAAGTTATCCGAATCTATTACGCTTCATTACCTATTCTTTGAATATGGAGTCAGGCCCCTTTAAGTGTGTTTTCTTTGCCAGCTGGCACACTGCGAAGCTTTGTCAGTAGAAAGCCTGGACCAAACATGGCAGGAATAATAGGCTATCCTCTCTTGTGCTGTCCTAGCTCAGCCAGCTCCTGCAATGTGCCTCTTTTCCGGCACCCAGATCTTATAGCACGCACAGCTTCACTAATGCCCAGCACCGGGTTCCTCCAATGCACACTGGTCAGCCGCACTCAGGGGCTGGCAGCTTTCCCCAGTCAACCTCCTGGAAAGTTTTGTAATGGAATGCCTCCGACAAGATACCCCTATGCCTGGCTTTCCCTTTCTCCAGTATCCTGCAAGGGAGATTTGCGGCAAGTTCTACTGGCGAGGCATCACGATGACTTCCACAGCTCTCACTCCCCCAGTGATGTCAGGATCTCAGCCCTGGCGGTTGGGGGGAAAGGCTAGTTGTTGGTCACTCTGTCTCTGTTCTAGGCAAATTCGTTTTCTGGTGCTCCCCTAGCAAATTACCACAAACTTGGTGCTCGAAAACAAAAATGTATTCTTGCCAAGTTCTGGAGTACAAAAGTCCAAAGTCAAGATACTGGCATGGTTGGTCTTTTTTGGAGACTCAGAGGGAGAGACTCCATATCTCTTTCCTAGCTTTTGGTGGTTGCCAGCAATCCTATGCATCCCTTAGCTTGTGGCTACATCACTTTAACCTCTGCCTCCATCTTCACACGGTGCCGCCCTTTCTGCATGTGACTTTGTAAGACCTTCTTAAAGGGACACCTATCATTAAATTTAGAGCCCGCTCCAATCGACAGGGCCTCATCTTCCAGTAGCTAACCACATCCACAAATGCCCTATTTCCAAAAAAAGAAAACAAGAAAAAAGAAAAGGTCATATTCTGAGGTTTGGGGTGGACATGACCATTCAACCTAGTATACTAGGGGTAGTGCTTCTTCTTATAAATTCCCAGGTCGCTAGGGTTCTCTTTACTTCTTATTAGCTCATCTTTGGTTATACCCTGTTATACTTAATCTTTAAAGTATAAATCATTAAAGTATAAATCATAAAGTATAAATCATTAAAGTTTCTTGTTTAAATAACTGTGTGGTGATTTTTGTCTCCTGATCGGAGTTTGAGTGTCATTTCAGAGCAAATGGAACGGATAGGGTAAATTATTTAGAAGAAATAAGGATTGTTGAGCAGAGAATTGCAGCATATTCTACCAGTCTTAACATCAAGAGTCAGAGATTTGCCTTAAGTAGCAGAATGTCTAAACAATGGCTTGGTATACAGTGGGCATTTAATAATGTTATCCAATGATTAATGCGGTACAGTAGAACTTTCATATTTCCCCTTACTGCATCTCTTTGGGCAGGAATCTTAGGTTCTTTAGTGATTTTTTTTTTTTTAATTTTTTTTTTCAACGTTTATTTATTTTTGGGACAGAGAGAGACAGAGCATGAACGGGGGAGGGGCAGAGAGAGAGGGAGACACAGAATCGGAAACAGGCTCCAGGCTCTGAGCCATCAGCCCAGAGCCTGACGCGGGGCTCGAACTCCCGGATCGCGAGATCGTGACCTGGCTGAAGTCGGACGCTTAACCGACTGCGCCACCCAGGCGCCCCATTTAGTGATTGTTTTAACTGAATCTCTGAAGGAAAAACATAGTTCTATAGTATTATCATCGATTTCCTAGAAAACAATCCTTTACTAAATCTAGTAGAGCTTTAATTCCCCTTCCCTTTCATATCTTTGGGTTCTGCCTATTAATCTGTATTTAACTTTATTGTTTTTAGAACAATGGGTCTATATCTATTACACATAAATCTCCAGAACTTATGTTGCCTAGCACCGGGTGGGTGCTTAGTAATTATCTCTTGAATAAATAAATTGTTCTCAAATCCTTATAGACAACTTACTGAGTGTTTACATAAACACCATTTGTAGTGCTTTCTAGCTATCTATTTAAGACAGCAATCGTTTGAGGCAGGCACAATTATCATTGACTGATAAGGAAAAGAGGCTCAGAGAGGTTGCAAACCTTCCTCGAGGTGACTCAGCTTATAACTGGTAGAAACAGAGTTTGAGCCAGAACATGATAGTGGCTGAGCCCACAGGCTTGATCACAGCCCTACACTGCCCCTTGTTTCTCCAAGTAGAAAATATTCACACAGATTCAAAGAACATCCTTGCTCACCATATAAAGTATAGTTTACCATTAAGATTTGGCATCCCATAATAATTATTTGTAGTACATTTGATAGAGTGATACTACATTCATTATATCATCCCAATGCCCTGAGCTAAGTGTAACACAAAGTGACACCACCGATGAGCCACAAGCGCAAGTTAAAAAATATGGCGAATAGGGAAAATCTGACTAGCAAAAAAGTTGCAGAGTGCACACGGTCTCTCCGATCTCGTTATTACACAGAAAAACTGGACGGTGGATGGATTGGATGGCAAATGTTTCAATGTAGAGCGACCGCATTCCCATAACACTTGGCCCTAAAACTTTGAAAGCCCAAGAGTATAATTCACTGTTCAGAAGACCAGGCATGATTAGATTGAATTTACCCATGGCCAAGGGTCCTGAGCTGGATTAAATCAATCACAACCTCTTATATTGGGAATTGCATTCACTAATTCATTCAAAAGATCTTTATGTTCAGGTACTGTTTTAGGTTTTTGGGGATCCATTGGTGTTAGAGACACAAGATGCCTACTTTCCGAAAGCTTAAATCCAAGCAGAGGGAAACAGATGATAAATGGGAATACATAAATACGTGAATTAGACAAGTTTTGTGATCTCTAAGCTAAAAGGAACTGATGATGTGTCAGAAAGGCATAGGACAGTGCTACTTTGGATTTAGTGGTCAGGGAAATGTTTTTGAGAAGGGAACAAGAAAAATCTTCAAGTTTAGAGCTAAAAAAATGAATGCAGAAATATCTGTAATATCACAAAGGATAAAACTGTGGGAAGGAAATACAACAAAGCACTTTAGAAAGGAGCTATAAGTGAGAGCTAAGGTCATTGTCAGGAGTATGGGGCATTGGTGCCGCTGACCAAGGTATGGCATGGAGCTCGGGAGCCTGAGCAGGAGGTAGGGAGGTACACTGAGGAGTGGGCTCTGTGTGATGTTCCAGGAGGGTGTAGGAAGGAAAATGGAACCCCGTGCTCTAGTTGATAAGGTATAAAAGTTGATAAGCGCCTGGCCAGTGTCAGAGACAAGAGAAAAAGGCAGGACACCATTATAGAAAGAAAATGTATTCAAAATTGAACACGTAAATAGCCTGTAGTATAACCAACCATTGTTAAATTATTATCACTAACATTTGGTGTATACACTTGAAGTGTTGGCATGTGTATGTAAACATATCTTTTAAATGTATATACAACTTATACAACTTTTTAACCATCATTTTAACATGTAATCAACTATTAATGAATAATTAAATCTTCAAATCTTTATATATCAAATCTTTATAGATGTATTTATGGCACATGTTTAGAGTACTATTTGATACTTTAGAAATGATTTTATAACTGATTCTTTTTTTTCTTAAAATACACTTGAACACAGTCTTTTTAAGTGATCTCCAAAACATTTGGAAATTATGGGAAATTGATTGTGTGTCTTTTCGTTTTGTAATAAGCTCAGTAATGTGGCAAAGACATAGATGGCTATCTTCAAGGTTATTACCTGCATGCAACTTGTCATAGTGGAAAGAATATAGTTACCGTGAGAGATGGGTAGTTGCTAAAATTCTGGATCTTCTTTGTCTTTCCTACGAACCATCTGTGAGACTCTGAGCCAGTTTCTCTAGGCCTTAATTTTACCATCCGTATGGAATAATATCATGATCCATCTCATAGCTTTATGAGGGTTAAGTTAATTTATGCAGGCGATTTACGCAGCACACTGGGAAGCCCTAAGTGCATTTGCTACATTTTTAAAAGTTATTTCTTATAGAAAAGAGAGATGCACTGACATGGGGCTCAAAGTCATTATTAATTTGATTATTAGAAGAAGCAACTCTTTTGTTCTTGTTCCTCACTCTGGTGAAGTGAAATATATTAACTACACATGCGTCAAAAGGCTTAAATTCCTGTCCTACAGTGTTCCCTCCATTCATTAAGGAAGCATAGCTTAGAAGTCAAAATAGAAGCTAGGGATAGTCATAAATACTGGATGTAAGAGTCAATTCCTTCTTCTGCTGTGTCTAAGATAGTATTTATTTTTCCTCTTGTTTGAAAGAGTACGTTTCCATACTGACAAGGAGAAGTCAATCAATATTTTCTCATATGTCTTACATTGTATAAAAGATTCGAGTATATCTTTGTAAGAGCATCTTTGAGCATGTTTTGAATTGTGTCAGTGTTTTCTGTTGAGTTCAACTTTAAGTAAAATCGTCATTCAACTTGGCATCGCAGGAAGAGACAGCTCATTTATTTCCCGTAGCTTTACAAAGACATTGTTTTAAAACAAGAGATTATTGCTTCCTAAAAAAAAAAAGAGATGAAAATTTAACACAATTCAAATGAAATGACTTTGTTTTCTGAAGAAGGAGTAAGTTTTCTTCAGTAGAGAAATTCTAAGAAAAGTTCATCACTCTTAATGGACAAAAGAAGCCTTGCAAGATATGTAGCTGGACCGTAATGTAACTTCATGCCTCATAAATCATAATCTAAAACATCCACTCTTTTTAATTGCCCCATTAAATAATTAAGGTTGACTTAAGGAGAAAGTCACACCTCATCCTGGAGGAACTCCAGTGTAGACAGGCTAAATGTTTGTTTAGTGAATACCTATCTTTATAGAGTTAACTGCTTTCAACACTTAAGACTGTGCTAGTGGCTATTTTAATTCACATAAAACAGTTCACCCAATGATTTAAATCAGATTAATGAGTGGCTATTATTTCCTGTCACTAATTAAAAACTTTTAAAAAAAAACATTTTTTCATATAGTTATGAATTCAACAAAAGATTGGTCAAAAGAGTCTGCTTTTGAGGCACGTGGGTGGCTCGGTTGGTTGAGCTTCCGACTGCGGCTTCGGTCATGATCTCATGGTTTATGGGTTTGAGCCCCGCGTGGGGCTCTGTGTTGACAGCTCAGAGCCTGGAACCTGCTTCAGGCTGTGTGTCTCCCTCTCTCTCCCTCTGTGTCTCCAGATTCTTTGTCTCCATCTCTGCTCCTCCCTGCTCCCCTGCTTTCTCTCGCTCTCTCTCAAATAAATAAATAAATAAATAAATAAATAAACAAACATTAAAAAAAAGAGTCTGCTTATTTTCATCATCAGAATGTAGACTTTTAGCATATGATGAAAACTAAAAATCATCAATGCAGGTAACATTTTTTAAGCTGTAGAAATATTTATCCTTGCAAATGAGATTTTATTCAGAATCCCAATGTACATAGAGGATATTTATGTTTGACATAGAACTGTGCCCCAGTGGCAGAACTTCAGAGAAGTCCATTGTGAAACCGATCCACATGGCATGGGCCTTCTCATTGTTAGTTACAAACATCAAGACTTGTGCTAGTCCCAGAGTTTTTTCACACTAGCCTTCTTAAATCTTTCTTTTATTTCATTCATCCTGGCTTCTAATGTTACACTGCTTGCCCACCAAGCTCCCCAAGGACTGACAAGAGCCATGTGAAAAGGTCCTTCTTCCTACTGCTGTTCGATGGTGATGTTCATGCCAAACACAAGAATTACTCCCTGAATCCTGAGGTGTGGAAAACCTCTCACCCTTTTTTGGTCAACGTTTGGATCATCCTGAATGGGAGGCCCTGGATTTACCTTGGATGTATTTCTGTGGGAACCGTGGCATCAACATTGATGTCATGGATTAAGTAACCACTTCAAAGGATAAAGGGAGAGCTTACTGCCTTCCTCTTTATTCCAATATTAGGAAGACATTCCATGCAGTGGTTAAAATGACAGAAGTTTACACTCCTTCTATACATTAACTGGTGATTTTTTTTTCTTTTATGATTTCCTTCTCATTGATTCAACAGGCATTTATATCTTTTCTTCAATTTTAAAAAAATATTTAAATTCTAGTTAGTTAACATATAGTGTAATATTCGTTTCAAGAGTAGGATGTAGCAATTCGTTACTTACGTAGAACACAGTCCTCATCAAAAAAAGTGCCCTCCTTACCAGCCATCACCCATCTAGCCCTTCACTCTGTCCACCTCCCCTCCATCAATCCTCAGTTTGTTCTGTACTGTTAGGAGTACAATATATCTTTTTTTAAATGTGTCTTTTTGGTAGAAAATTTTGAGCCAGAATTCTTTGGATAAACTTGTGTGCAATCTCCCCAACGAGAGACACCAGATATGTTTCTAATATACTGTTTTCCCACTAAGTGGCACAGAGCCTGGCCTGTGACAAGATCTATAATCATTTATTAAACAAACACACAAAATGCATGTCTGAAGGAGGTTGAGTAGAGAGGAAGAATAGCAGACACACAAAAAACCTGTTCTCTTCCCTGAAGGAAATTCTGTGCATAAAACTTAACTTAATCCCTCAGCAACTCTGTGATTTTGGAATTATTACAAATTTAGTTATGAAGGAACTAAAGTTCATTAAGTTGGAGTGACTTACCCAAGTTCACACACCGGGACATGAACCCAAGTGGGTCTGAACAGAAAGACACAGTCCGTGTTGCTTTAGAATGGTTGTTTCTCACACCTTTTGGGGAAATACACAGTTTGTATATGAAAGCCAATACATGTATAATAAGATGCAAATTAATTCAACATTTTAAAGATATAACAGGAGACTTTAAATACATTTGGCATGAGTTCGCTTCCTCTAAGCTATATTCATAGAGTTCTGCCATTAAGTTTCCTTCTGTGGAATAATTTGAGGAATATTGACTATACTCCATGGTCTTATTAAAATAAAAAGTGGAAATGTATCCTCTGATGCTTAAATAAAAGACAGTTAGAACATGGGACTGAAGTGTTGCGTACATACACAAACAGTTCACTCCCCAAATACTGAATGGTCCTTCAAAGTTTGTTTTGGAGAAGATAAGTTGGAGATGCCAGGATGTGCTTCCTACTCCCTGGGATCTCATACTTTCAGTCAGGGCACGGAGAAATACTAAAATCAGATTATCCTTATTCCTTTCATCTGAAGCTACTTCAGAGCCTGTTTCTCCTGTTATGTTGGGTGGTATGTTGGGTGCTGTTGCTACATGTTGGTTAGCAACATTCCCAAGGACTAGAAATGGGTCACGTGAACACAAACAAAAGGCCGCTGATGTAAATTGTACGTAATGGCTGCAACTTACATCAATATGTTCCTGGAACTGCAATAGTGGACTGGAGTTTTAAACATTGTCCTAGAATGAATCATTTGTTCAGTGAGGAGTTCAATACCGTGAGAAAATCCATGACCCACCTTCTTTCTTAGTGTGTGAACCTCCATCAGCTCAACTGACTCTCACAGTCTCATTTACTCGAGTGCCAAGCAATTTATATCTCCAGTTGAACAGGATGCAAAGATCCTTCACAAGGAACCCTACAGTGTTAGGACTGTTTGTGCGCCAGAGTCTTACAGGGAACCTCAAAATGGAAGGCCATTTAATTCTTGTAGCCACAAAAAGCTTCATGGAGCAGCCTTTCTATCTGCTGAAAGCCACTGATAAGAGAGATGTATGTTTCTACCCATAGGCAAAGGTACTTTTGTGTGGTGACCCTGCTGATGTACAAGTCGAAGGCATGGCAGAGAAAGCAAAGACTGAGATCTATGCTGTCCAATATGGCAGCCACTGGCCGCATGTGTCTATTGAGTATCTGAAACGTGGTTAGTGCCATATATTTAAAAGATAATACTTTGGAAATATGAGTTACATAAAACATTTTATTACGATTTACTTTACGTAATTTTTTTTTTTTTTACTGTTTTCAATGTGGCTACTAGAAAATTTAAAATTACATTTGTCATTCACATTCTCTCTAGTGGAAGGGCTACCCTAGATTACAAAGTATCTGTGTGCAATTGTGGCATTTTCTAGGTTAGATGCTTAACCCATCAATGAAAGGTAGAGTCACATAATTTACATTTAAAATTTGAGTGTAAAAGCAGAATTATTAGTAACTATGCCAGAACAAAAGATATACATTAAAACCTGGGGTTTCCTTCTGTTCACCATGATATAAAAATGTTTGACATTCTAGTTATTCAGGTTGCCAGTCAGGGACATAGGTTCATTTTACCCATAAGTCATGGTTATGATAACTGTTAACTTTCCAAACCAATAGACCTAACTGACATCAGGATGTGATCAATTCTATTTGTTCACCATTGTACAGAGCACATTGATGAATTAATATTTGTTAAATAAATGAGGGAATAAATGGACACAATTACTCCATGTGTCAAGTGTTAAATTAATGTGAGATTTTATTGCTATATTCTCAAGATATTTTTGTATTTAGAAAGGATTTTCTTTCTTTTTTTTTTTTTCAACGTTTATTTATTTTTGGGACAGAGAGAGACAGAGCATGAACGGGCGAGGGGCAGAGAGAGAGGGAGACACAGAATCGGAAACAGGCTCCAGGCTCTGAGCCATCAGCCCAGAGCCCGACGCGGGGCTCGAACTCTCGGACCGCGAGATCGTGACCTGGCTGAAGTCAGACGCTTAACCGACTGCGCCACCCAGGCGCCCCAGAAAGGATTTTCTAAAGGCTTGTTTTACCTTTCAAATTACTATGTGTGATTTAGTAAAGCTATTTTTTTAATTAGTTATTTGAAAATTATTACGTTCTGTTTAAATATTTGTTTTGTATTTTATTTCTAACCCTACCAAATATTCACAATTATACCGAAGGACTCTAAACCAGATTAATCTGTAAACCCAAGGATAAATAGGTGTTTTTAAAGGTTTCATGATGGTGTATAAAATTCACATGATGACCCAAGCCTAAGTTATTTTTCGATTAAAAAAATATCAAATTCTAATCACAATAGGCTAAATTCTCTTGAACATCATACTTACTTAAATGATCAAATAGGCAAATTCTTTAAACTCTTTGGTCATCTTACTGTCTATATTTAATTCTAAACCTTCCCTTGTTTGACAGATACTCGCTACTGAGGAAATGATTATATCATTAGGAAGTAAGTATTTGGAGAAATACCTGTGCAAAAAGACTCCATGATAACAGAGACACCAGCTGTGATGCCACCTGATTTCTTGCTGGCGACACTAATGGAATCCATTGGCCTTAATGAGAATCAATGAAGTGGACAGTCCCACCTTATACAGTGTTGATGTCATTGTCCACGTAGCTGTGTGGTCCGCCAAGGGGACGAGTTACAAAATTTGTGAAGCTCAGCATGAAATCAAAGTGTAGGACCCTTTTTCAAGGGTGAGCCTGGGTGGCTCAGTAGGTTGAGCATCCATTCCTGGTTTCAGCTCAAGTCATAACCTCTCAGTTCATGAGTTCAAGCGTCACAACGGGCTGTATATGCTGATGGTACAGAGCCTGCTTGGGATCCTTTTCTCTCCCTCTCTCTCTGCCACTCTCCCCCCTCCCCCCTTGCTCTCTCTGTCTCCCTCTCAAAATAAGTAAATAAACCAAATAAATAAATAAATAAATAAGAACTTCAAGACCAAGATGGTGATAGCAGAGCCTTCACCCAAAGGCAGGACTGTACCCAGCAGCGGGCCTTGTGTGACCTCACAGGCTGCATGCCTCCTTCATGCCCTTGTACAGTTTTTGATTCTGCAACTCCCTATTCAGCTGTGTTGTTGAATTTCGCCTTGTGTGGCTCTTAAGTGACTCGAGTATGTTTTCACCGAGCCCTGAAAACCCTTGATCATGAGAACACACTGCTTTTATTTGGTTTTGTTTTGGTAACATTTTCCCTGCCTGGTAGACCAGACACCATCTCCAGATATGAAACTATCTCAGTTTCTGTGTATTTTCCATAATTTTTTTCTCACTGCGGTCGCAGTTTTAATGCCATTCTTTTCAAAGGCCTGGCATCTATCATTCTTTCTGGCTGTCATCACATCCGAGGCTCTGAAGAAAGGCAGAGAAATGGCTGTCCTAATCCTAGCTTTACCAGCCTCTTCTCTCCTCTGACCTCCCTCACTGACTCTATTCTTTCTTTGTCTTTATTCTTTCCCTCTTGTCTTTCTGTAATTGTGTATTATACAAAAGCTACTTTACCAACACCACAAAAGGCACTAAAGGAAATTTTTAATTTCGAGAGTCGATTCAAGTATTTAGCATATAAAATTTTGCCTATTTATTTAAATATCTGATATAATACTTCTAATAAATGTTCTGAAAAAAATCCTTTCAAATCCCCAGTGTGGATTTAGAGCACATTCTATTCCCTCTACATGAATCAAATAACGCAAAAACTTCTGCATATTTACAACATAAGTAAATGCTTTAATGCTGTCTTTGAGCATTGGCAAGACTAATTCAGAGAAGAAATGGACTTCACTTTCCTGCTGAGGGGAGCTTACCATTGTAGTTTCTCACAACTCCAGGCAGGGGATAGCATACGATTATTGGAAAATAAGACAGGATTGGAGAAAACCACTCGTGTTCTTCAGACAGTCTACAGCAACCTGTGGGACTCTGTATCAGTGTCATTAAGGAAGAGGATGGTAACTCACCTCATCAACATTAGGGCATAAACGAGTCCTTTCAAATTCAGGGCAGTGGCCTTTAGGACCTATTCCACAGAATTCCTTGTGGGGGTGTTCAATTTAATTGGAGATTGTCTCCTCACACACTTCAAGCTGTGCACAGGAAAAGGGCTGGTCTTCCTGGGCAAAAATAATGCATTGCTGTGAGTCAATCACATATTTCCACTTCAAACATAACATGGGGGCTTACATTCAAATTGTAGTATCACCAGTGGTTAATTTCACTCACCTTTCTCTGCTAGGCTTTATTTCTAGTGACTAAAGAAAATTTTTATGTCACCATGATATTTGTTGGGAGAGCTCTAAGCCCTATCCAAAGTGGATTTCTCTGGGGCCCCTACAAAAAATATATATATATATTTTCCAAACACATTTTATGTTAGTAGATTACATAACATGGATACTTGGTTTAACCAAGTGTTGGAATTAGAGATTTGTCTACCTGTAATTTTTATGTTTATCATTATGTATATGGGGTAGAACTATAGGTATGGATTGTCTTGACTTTCAAATCTTAGTACAATATGATAACATCAGGGTAGTTTATGTAACCTATCTAGGTTCATTCTAACTTTTCTTAGTAATTAATGAATATGACTATCATCACATGTATAATTACAGTGAGATACAGGTCTTTCCACACTATACAAAGTTGTGCATTAAGCTGACAGTCTCTGTTCTTTATTTTTCACAGCAATCCTTATATGACTCTTTTTTGCTGTTGAACTGAGAATATACATTGTTATAGAAATAACTAAATAAATCCAAGAAGATAGAATCATTCTTTTTTTTTTTAATTTTTTAAAATGTTTATTCATTTTTGACAGACAGAGACAGAGTGCAAGCAGGGGTTGGGCAGAGAGAGAGAGGGAGACACAGAATCTGAAGCAGGCTCCAGGCTCCCAGCTGTCAGCACAGACACCAACGTGGGGCTCAAACTTCGAACCCTGGGATTATGACCCGAACGAAGGTCGGATGCTTAGCCAACTGAGCCACCCAGGCGCTCCACAAATAGAATCATCTTAAAAAACAATTTAAAAAAATGAACCCATGTCTCTCTAATGCTTTGCATTGCCCATATCTAACTTTTTACATCTATATAGTAGTAACATCTATGGTGTTAGGTGTTTCCTCTTGAGTATCTCATCCAAGAAGTGGTGTTGAAAGGTTGGCCTCAGGTGATTCAAGGGATGAAATGAGACTTGATCTACACATTCATTTCAGTAACCTCAATCATTTGAAAAGGTGTGTAAATTCACATGCGTGGGATTGGTGGGAAGTGATGATCAGAAGTCTGCACTTATATGTGTTGGTCAATACTTTGTCTTATACAGTCTCATCAAGCTGCTTTCACATCATTTTTTTTTAATGTTTATTTTTGAGAGAGAGAAAAAATGAGAAAGAGACAGAGTGCAAGCGGGGGAGGGGCAGAGAGAGAGAGGGAGACACAGAATCTGAAACAGGCTCCAGGCTCTGAGCTGTCAGCACAGAGCGCAAGGCGGGGCTTCAATTCATGAACCACGAGATCATGACCTGAGCTGAAGTCAGATGCTTAATTGACTGAGCCACCCAGGTGCCTCTCACATCATTATTAAAACATGGAGGAAATGAGATTATTAATTAGTATTTTGTCTCCTCCTGCAAAGTTGGAAGTGTACCTTACATAAATATTTTTCATTACTTTTGGAAGAATAAGTTTTTCCTAATTTATGTTTATGTTAAAATGGGAAAGACATTATGCTTGCAAATATTCATCAGTCTGTAGCATAGTAAGTGGAATCCACTTGTCACAGCTTGTCTGAAATATAATTGGATGAGATCCTATAGCAAGAATGAAATTCATCAAGTCACCACTGGAGAAGCCTATCAAATTTTCTATTTGTTTCATGATATCATTGCCTGATCAAACCCATTTGGATCTAAAATTTTCTAATTCTGAGGACTGACATGATGACAGGAAATGAATGGTAAAAGGCCCCAAGACGCTTTATACTCTTTCGTGCAATTACAGGCAGTTTTCTAAGAATATTCAAAGGGATTACTTACAATTATAGTTCATTATGATATCACAGATTTTTCCCCCCAGAGTGAATAGGCAAAATTTATGGCATTCTTATTGTGGAGATATTAATACCAAGTGTCTTTGCAAGAACAAATCACAAAAACATCGAAGGCAGCATAGAGCCAAATATATTAGATTTATTATTTCCTTGTATTCAGGGAGGGATTATTATGAAGCTAAAATTACATGTATGTAAATTGAACAACTCAGAGCCTGCCACCATAACACACACCCAATCAATCAAAAGCATTTTCTTCTGTGCCAATGAATGCACACGTTATATATTACTTCATATGATTTTTAAATCAATCATATGAGGTGGCAAGAGCTGGTATTTTATTTGATAAAGCTGATTCTCAGTCTTTGTAAGTTATTTGCTTATGGTACCAGATATGGTCAGTAGAAGTAAAGTCAGATTTTCTAACTATAAATTCAAATTTTTTTTTACTTTAATAAGCCCTAGGGAAGTAACATTTTTTTGAAAGTCATTCTTAGCTTTTAAAATTGTTTACAGTGTTTAATTTTTTCTAAGAGAGAGAGACACACAGACAGACAGACTGAGTGTAAGTGGAGGAGGGGCAGAGAGAGAATCAGACACAGAATCCGAAGCAGGCTCCAGGCTCTGAGCTCTCAGCATAGAGCCAGATGTGGAACTCTAACTCACAAACCATGAGATCAACACCTGAGCCAAAGTCAGAGGCTTAACCAACGGAGCCACCCACGCGTCCCTTGAAAGTCATTCTTATAGCAGAATGTCCTTTAATGTTCTGCACATAGGGATTACTGCGTGTTCATAGTGATTGGATTTCATATATAGTTTTATAAAAATTGAATGTCTCATCATTACTTACAGTAAATCATGGGAAACTCATATACAACTTGTCAAGAAAGAAAAGACACATCATCTTATTTTAATTCAATTTTATCTAAAATTAGATATGGATAGACTAAATATTGAGCATTTTGTGTTCAATCAAAAACATTTGGTTGCAAGTAACGAACTGATTCAGGTGGCTTATGCTAAAAAGGAAAAAAAAAACATATTAGAACATACTGTCTGGGTCTTTTTTTATTTTTACACAACCTTAAGACAGGAAATATAAACTTAAATTTGAGGCAAAATTCACAGCTGTGATCATCTTTTTATGTCAGCTCTGCTTCCCCTTTTGATGACCACTTTTTCTCCCGTTTCTGTGGATGTGACTACAGGAAAGCCCTTGATATTAAGCAACCAGAAAGGCCTGACTAACATTCCTGAACCCCACTGAAAGCCTACGTGAATGGGAAAATATGATTGGCCAAACTCAGTAGTGTTTCCCTTTCCCTGAAAAGGAAAGTTCAAGGTAAGACATTGGCAACGTGATGGCCGGCTCTTGTTCCCATGGTGTGGAGCAGGGAGAAGCTTACCTCAAGTGTTTTTGGAATAGGGAGCCTCCCCAAAATACCTATTACTACATAATATTCTATAAATTGCAAAATTGCTCTGGGTCAATTTTCCCTTCTTCTTTCAAGGAGTGAATATATATGTATATTTATATAATAATTACATATTACATATATAATAATTATATAATTATATATTAAAGAATTAATTATTATTAATTTAATCAATTAATTAAATTAGTAATTATATAATTATATATGTGGGTGTATATATATATATATATATATATGTCACCCAAGTTTACATTTGAATACCATCAAAAAGGGGAACTTTACTTTCTGTTTTCTTTATTTTGTTTATTTCTTGTTTTACATTTCACTTGAGAATACTAACTCATACCACATTTTATTTATTTATTTATTTATTTATTTGTTTGTTTATTTATTTTTACATTTTACTTATTTTTGAGAAAGAAAGAGACAGAGCACAAGTAGGAGAGCGGCAGTGAGAGAAGGAGACACAGAATCGGAAGCAGGCTTCAGGCTCTGAGCTGTCAGCACAGAGCCTGACATGGGGCTGGAACTCACAAACCGTGAGATCATGACCTGAGCTGAAGTCGGACGCTTAACCGCGCCCCTAATTCATTCCACATTTTAAAAATTTTATAGAAGTCAGGGCATCAAGGGCATCTGGGTGGCTCGGTCGATTAAGTGCCTGACTGTTGATCTCAGCACAAGTCATGATCTCATGGTTGTGAGGTGAAGCCTCCCATCAGGTTCCCAGTGTAAATCCTACTCCAGATTCTCTCTCTTCTTCTCTCCCTGTGTCCTTCTCCTGCTTGTGTGTGCGCTCTGTCTCTCTCCCTCAAAAGAAATAAACGTTTAAAACGATTGGCTAGAAGTAAGTCACTGTTTGGATCAAGTTAGTAAAAAACGCTTTTTAAGGCATGTGCGAGGTGCTATGTAAGGGCTTTTAGGTAATAAAAACTGAATCAGGTGAGGCTTCTTTACTCTCTAAAGATTTTTTCATTCTAAGTGTAGTGATCTTACAAACATACTGGGCATGATCAGTTCAATACTCATTGTTGTCATTTATAATAATAAAATACCCTGAGGGCGGTAAATCATTTATACCCAGAGACCGCCAGTTAGCTATCTAACATCTAGTCTCCCCATCTTTAGGAACAGACTTTTATGCTAGTGAAGGTGACAAAAAGCCTAACTAAAATGCTATTTCCTGCGCCTTCCTTGCCAGTAGGAGTGGTCCGTGACACATGACCACAAGTATGGGTGGGACTTCTGGTCTCACTGAGGTTTCCATTTTGGCCATGGCTAGCTGGTAACGGACTTGCCCTCCGGCTACTCCAAACTGTAAAACTCACTCTACCTCAAACCAATGCGTAAAAAATGTGTCAGACAGTTTTTCTGATGCATTGAACAGCAAATAGAGTAGGACTGTCACCCTTGAGAGAAAGGGACTCGGGAGATGCCTACCACATTCTCTAGAATAAGAGACACACCCTGGGACTAAGGACAAAACTTAGAGATAGAGGAGACCAGCCCCTCTAAAGAGTAAAGGATCAAAGGGTCTCTCAGTAATTTATCTGCCTACCAAGACAAAATGTAACACCTTTTTAAGATTAGCATCACAATCCAAATGCCTACAATATCCAGTATGAAATGAAAAGTTCCTAGTCAGATGAGGAAGCAGGAAAATCTGTTCCATACTGGAAATGGAAAATTGGTGAAATAGAAAAAATACGTGATTGGGGAAAGTAACTTTGCTATGACAGGTTAATGGAATTATTAAGCCCCAGCAAGATAGATAGGAGACTGACCAAGAGGGAGCACAAGAGCAAGTGAGAGGGAAGGGAAGAGATTACTACAGTTTCTTCATATATTAAAATGGCAATAAAATACTATAAACAACATTATGGCAGTCAACCCGCCAGCATGGATGAAATGAGCAAACACTTAAAAATTAAAACTTACTCAATTGATAAAGACAAAAAAAAGAAAAGAAAAAGAAAATCTAAATATCTTTGTAGCTATTAAACAAGTTGAGTTTGTAATAAAAACCTTCCACAAAAATCTCCAGGCCCAGATGTCTTCAATAGTGAATTCTATAAAACATTTAAAGGAAAGCAATACCAATCTTACAGAAACTCTTTCAATTATGGAGGGAGAAAATATATCTCTAACATTTAAGAAAAAGGAGAAAGAAAACTAAAAGGCCAACATCCCTCATGGATAGCAATACATTTGACAAAATGTATGCAAGATTTCTGTACCCTGAAAAGCTAGATATATTACCAAGAGGACTTCAAAACAATTTTAAAAATGGAGAGATATGCCATGTTTGTGGGTTGGAAAGTCCATTATTGTAACAGGTCAGAGCTCTTCAGACTGATATCTAGATCCAAATAAATTTCAATCAAAATCTCAATAGGCCAGTTTATTTTTTTAATAAAACTTGACAAATTAATCTTAAAACAGGGAAATGAAAAGACCTAGAGCTTGTAACAGAAAACATAGGAGAATGATTTTGCAAATGTGTGGCAAGCGAAGATGGTTTAACAACAAACATACTAGCCTCACAAAAAATAGCATGAACTTCACTAAAATTATAAGACATCATTAAGGAAATGAACAAAGAAGCCAAGGACTTGAGAAAACATTTGAAATGCTCATATCTAACAAAGGAACAATACATAAATAGCTAAAACAAAACCATAAGTAAATATACAAGTAGTTCATTTTTAAAGATAGTCAAAAGACTAAACCACACTTCATAGAAAGTGTACAGATAGCCAGTAATCATGAAATATATTAACTATCACTCATCATGAGAGAAATGAGAATTAAAATCACATTGCGATACACTAGAAAGAGTAAAATTTTAAAATCTACCAAACTAAACATTAGCAAAGATGTGAACCAACTGGAAAATTATTGGTTGAAGTAAAAAATTGTGCTACCATTTTGGAAAACTCTGGAAGTTTTTATAAAGTTAAGCGTACTATGATTAGCAATTTCACTCCCAAAAGAAGGTTACCCAAATATTTAAATATTTGCCCAAATGTCCACAAAAGTATTTGTTCAAGAATGTTTGTAGCAACTCTCTTCATAATAGCCCCAAACTGGAAATAATCCAAATGTCCACTAGCAGAAGAAAAGATTAACATTTGCTATGTTTATATAGTGTGAAACTTCTTAGCAATTTAGAAAGCAAAGAACTAATAATAAATGCAACATGAGCAAGTACCAAAAATATACTTGCTGTGTGATTCAATTTATACAAAGCTCCAAAAAAAAAAAAAAAAAAAGGGAAAAATGAACCTACATAGTAAGAAATAAGAAGTGTTGTCTAGGGCGCCTGGGTCGCTCAGTAGGTTAACCATCCAACTTTGTCTCAGGTCATGATCTTGCGGTTGACAGGTTTGAGTCAGGCTCAGAGCCTGGAGACTGCTTCAGATTCTGTCTCCCTATCTCTCTTCCCCTCCCCTGCTTGTGCTTGTGCTCTCTTTCTCTCTGAAACATAAAATAAATAAATATTAAAAAAAAAAAAAGAGGAGTGTTATCTATCTCAGGTAGGGATTGGTAGAAAGCAAGCATGAGGGAACTCTCTAGAGTGATACAAATAATCTATATCCTGATTAAAGCCATGGTTTCATGTATGCAGATTTCAAAACTCATCAAATTGCACATTTCATATTCATGCATTTCACTTTCTGTAAATTTTGCCTTTCGTTAAAAATGAATTAAGGGAGGGTGGAGCCTGATGGCTCTGTTGGTCAAGCATCGACTCTTGGTTTGGCTCAGGTCATGATCTCACCGTTTGTGGGTTTCAGCCCTGCATCGGTGCAGAGCCTGTTTGGGATTCTCTCTCTCCCTCTCTCTCTGCCCTTCCTCTGCTCTGTCTCTCTCAGATGAATAAAAAACTTTAGAAAAAAATTTAAAAAATAGAGTAGCCGACACAATCCCCACTCCAGCACATTTCTCCTTTTCTTTCCTAGATTGTAGAGCTGGCAGCAGGACCTTCAGCAAGTTATCTTGAACCTTGAGGTGATGTTGAATATGTGAGTCACTGGCTAAAGATGATTTAGCAGAAAACGCAACAGAGTCTATATCTCTAACAACCACACTCTAATATTTTGGATGGGTTGCTTATTCCAAAGTATTATTTGTTATTTGAATTTTTTGTTACGTGCGGCTGGACGTAATCTTAAGTAATATTAGATAAACAAGTGGTGTTGTGTGTGTGTGTGTGTGTGTGTGTGTGTGTGTACTATTTAAAAGATGTAATCTCAAACATCAATCATAATATATCTGCTCCTAGACCAGACAGAACTGTGTGTGAGTTCATCTAATTTATCCCCTTTTGAGGAAAAATGCATATCGAATGTGGCAAAATGCCAACCTGTTCTTAAAACCTCTATAAAAAAATGATAACTCAATCAGTTATGCATCTTAATGTCTTCTTTTTAAATAAAATATTTATTTATTTATTTTTTAATTCATTTATTTTAGAAAGAGCCCTTGTGCAAGCAGACAGGGGGGGCAGAGCGGGCAAGAGAGACTCTTAAGCGGGCTCTGCACTAAGTGTGGAGACTCCTGGGAGTCTTCATCCCCCAACCTTGGGATCATAACCTGAGTCAAAATCGAGTCAGCCACTCAACCGACTGAGCCACCCAGCACCCCTCAATATCTTCTCTTAGAATATTCCAAATGCCACTTGCTGTAACTCAAGGTCATTTTTTCAGGGGATGGGACATACAATTCTTGGTGAAAATACAGAACTTATCTGAGTTCATGTTTAGTATGGAAATTTTGAATGACGTCTCAATTCTGGAGGAAAACCATTGAGAAAAATTGAGTGTGTTTATGAACTATTTCCTTCCCTCCCTTCCCATTGTCCTCTCTCCTCCCCTTCCTGCTCTGCCCCATTCTCTTTTTACCTTACTTTTCTTTCTTTTTGTCTATTTCTCTTTATTTTACTTTATTTTCATTTATTTCTCTTTAATTTCTCTTCATGTATTTCTTTCTGTCATGGCTGTTTTGTAGTAATATTCATTTTACTGTAATACTAAGTGGCCCATTGTAAGTAGGTGATTTACCATCAATGTTGCGGGAACAGTGAGTTCCATTCCTCTGTACGTCTGTTATGTCAGGGTCCCCAGGCAGCACCAGCTAGCAAACCCCCATCTCCAGGACTACACTGATGCACAGCCACTGTCCATATGTGGGGTCACACGTGTTAGTAGTGCAAGTTTAGGAAATATTATTTGAACTTTAGTCTAATACGATCTGTTTAATATTATTTACGTTGAACTCCGTTTGAATCCTGGAAGTAAACACTATGGAGATATTACAGTTTGCTTTTGGGATTTATGGGGAATCGTGTGAGGAATTGGTGTTTGTGATTATGGTTTAGGATTTAATACCATTGCTTACAGAGGAAAAACTGCTCAAAAAACTTCACTCTTCATATTTGATATTATTCATGTGAATATATTCATGGATCATTCTGTTTATATTGCTTGAACACCAATTGTGTGCCAAGACCTGGGTTTATGGCAGAGAAAGTTCTTCAACTATTGAACTCTCTCATTGTTCCTGGACCTGACAGTTTTAAGGAAATGGGAGCAGTAAATGTGTGGTGTTGCCTTGAGGGTGATGGGAATCTCGTTATAATAATGGGAGACTTTTTTTGAGAGAGAGAGAGAGAGCGCATGGGAGGCATAGAGGGAGAGAAAGACTCTCTCCCCATGGATGTCCACGCAGGACTCAACATGGGACTCTATCTCACGACAGGTGAGATCACCACCTGAGTCGAAATCAAGAGTCAGACACTTGACCGACTGAGTCACTCATGTGACTCTAGACTATCTCTTAAAAATGTTTACCAATAGTATCAGTATATTGTATCAAACACAGAACAAAAGTTTTGCAGTGTGGTTATGGTTATGGCAAATATTAAAAACATTTGAAGAATTACGGCTTTTTTAAAATTAATAATACATTTGTTCCAGTAAGTAACTTCTATGTACTGAGTCCTTAATTTAATTTGAATTTTTGTTTATGAAATTGAACCACGAGTCAAGTAGAAACTTGTTCAAAAAGATTGAACAGTGATTTCTTGTGCTAAAGTTATCTTCATTTCTTAATCCGAGTAGCTCTAAGAGATTGTAAAAATAGTGAAATTTCCTTGAAACTGTGAATAAAAGATAAGGATGTTTCAAATGATAGCATAAAGTTTCCATTAATACTTTGTATTTTGCTCATTAATGTAACAACACATTTCACATCCATTTTTGTGAGACTTTAAAAAGAAAATTTAAATTAGTTAATGTAATGATTTTATCCACTCATTCATTAAGTATATTTGGAGTGTTACTATTAATGCAAAATAACTATTAGGAGGAATATATTAAAGGAAAATATGTGTGAAGAAATTACAAAAAGCCACCCAAATGTTCCGAATAAATTCAAATTGCGGAGTAAATTTAAATGACAATCCAGAGTGTGGGGAGACCTGCCAGATTTAATCTTGGATCTCTGTTGACTTTTCAGTGCCAGTGGAAACTAGAGAGCCATTAGAAAAGTGAAGGATGCAAGTGTATTAGTTATATCAGAGAAACTAGTTAGATGTTACAATATGTACTGGAGACCTTGATATTAATTTCCTGAGAGATATTATGAAGATATATTTTATAAGACCATTTCTAAATACTTAACAAAAGAAGCTATAGACATTGGGAACCAGCAAGGGTTTACTAGGAATAACATATCCCAGACTAAATTCATTGCTTTTTTAAAGTGTGCTAAAACTTTACAGGGAATCCTACAGTCATAAAGTAACTTTTTTGAAAAATAAAATCATTTACTATTTTTCACAGGCTAATCTTATGGATGTGTGAGAGGTGACTGTGTAACAGAACAGCTAGAGGAATGTTTATTTTGAGCAGACAGTTCAAATAGTGCTGATTAAGTGGTCAATATCAATTTTAAGGGAAAGTTCATTATATCATAAGTCTCTTTCATCAGACCAGTCCTGACCCTACTTATACTCTTGCCATTTACTTTAATGAGAATTCATAAAACTGTGTCAATGTCATGAACCTCAATATGAAAGGTTGGTACATTTGTGATATACTCACTATATACATAGTAAGTATATTTTCAATATACACATATTATACATAAAAATAAATACAAATAACTTTTATAAAGCCCAGTGAATAACTCACCAGGTGCAGGATAGAATCATGTCTAAAGAGGGAGTGTAGCTTTTCTCTGATGGCATACTCCATTTGAGTTTGAATCTTTGGGATCATGTGTCCTAAAGGCTACCATGAAACTGGAGTGGACTCATATAATGCAGCTTATATGACAAGATGGCTGATCATTTGCGTATCTTCTCTGTCGGTCAGCTCATCCTATAAATATTCAGGATCTGATATACAAACTTAATATTATATTTTAAAAATTCAAGAAATATTATCTGACAAGGAATGGCAGAAATAGATGAAAGAAAAAGAAAACCAAAAACCAAAAAACAAACAAACAAAAAACCCAGTTGTATCGCACCAAGAAAATGAAAACAAAAAGAGGCATGTTTGCCATAAAAAATAGTCGTGAGATTTTAGGAGTTATAGATACCAGTCTTTTCTAGTTTAAGTGCTGTAATATAAAATGAATTAGTATGTACCCCATATACAATCAGTGGACAGGGAAAAATGGATATAAGATAATTATTGAAGGGGCGCCTGGGAGGCTCAGTTGGTTAAGCATCCAACTTAGGCTCACGTTATGATCCCACAGTTCATGGGTTCGAGCCCCGTGTCGGGCTCTGTGCTGACAGCTCAGAGCCTGAAGCCTGTTTCAGATTCTGTGCCTCTTTCTCTCACTGCCCCACCCCACTTGTGTTCTTTCTCTCTCTGTCTCAAAAAATAAATAAACATTAAAGAAAAGAAAGTTATTGGATATAACAATGATGACCATAAAATCTGGACCTTAAAACAAATAGAGCCAATCAAAATTATATACATTATTTCATGTGGGAAAGTTCCTTGATCTTGAATAGGTTCGTGTAATTCAGCTTAGAGATTTTATTCCATTCATTTATTTGTTTAATTATTCATTTACTTCTTCCATGACTGTATTTTTAGCATTTTCTCGATGAGGCACAGTGCTAGGTTGTGGAGATACACAGATTCACCTAATATAAATATAAATGTCTTCCCTTAAGTACTGATAAGTTAGTCTTTTATTGTTGTGTAACGAATTATTCTAACATTAACGATTTAAAATAACAATCATTTATTATCTGACACGGTTTCAAGGGGGTCAGGGATTCAGACAGGGCACAGTGGAGATGGTTTTCTGTGTTCCAAAATGTCTGGGGTTTCAGCTGGTGGACCAGAAACCAATGGCTCCATATTATACCATGTACTCTGTTAGCCAGGGCAGTTGCAAACACCTGCTAAAATTCTGGGTGAGCAGTCGGTTACACTGTAAGAAGAGTGCATATGCAGTTGTATGTATACATCACAGTAGACTTTAAAAGTTAGTTTTTTTTTATGATATCTATTTTCCTTAATTTAAGAAAAAAGTCACTTTCACCAAAGAAATATTTACCCAGGTAACAGCCACCTAACACTCTCCAAGGTGTGAACATATAAAAGAAGTCAACTTTGGTCCGAATCATTGAGGACTTCATTCTGTAGAAGAACAAATATACAGGAAAAAAATACCTATAGTTATGCTAATTACACGATATAACTATAACTATAGAAATGTACTAGTTATAGTATGATATCACCGCTGACATTTTATGTGTATTCATAATATGTATTAATAAAATGAAAATAGGAGACAAAATAAAGAGACATACAATGTTTTACTAATCAGAACTTCTGGAACATGTTTGACCAAGTCATAACTCTTTTTTCTGCAGAGTATCTTATCCCCAATATGAATCTAGAGTGCATTGGTATAATGTAATTTATATATATTCATGGGTAGAGTGCTTGACAGCCTGTTTATGTCATGAGACTATGTTTCTTTAACAATAGCTGACTGGACTAGAGACAGAACCTGGGAGATAATAGAAAGTGTATATATTGTTTTCTGCCTCCAGTTCCCGGCAGCGTTCCTAAAACCTTTATAATTTTCTAGGTGATAAGAGCATGGGGTCATCTCTTGCTTTAATATTTGTTCTTTGACTTTGTCTCTGACACAGGCGTCCTGAAACCTTTACAATTTCTTAAGAGATAAGAGCACTAGGAACATCTTTTGTTCTCATGAGGCAACTCTAGGTACGCTCCTAGATAAGGACTGGTCCCTGGAAAGACCAAGCCATGATTAGAAAGTTGGAATTTTCAGCCCCATCATCCACCTCTTGAGAGAGGTGTAATTGATCCTCACATATAAAATCCCAATTGTAGGGCATTCAGAGAGCTTTCAGGTAGGCAAATATATCCACTTTGGGAGGGTGATGCAGCCCAACTCCATGGGGACAGAAGCTCCTATGCTCAGGACACTCCCAGATCTTGCCTTAAGTATCCCTTCATCTGGCTGTTTTATCTGTCTCCTTTATCATACCCTTTAATAAACTGGTAAACCTCAATAAGTTTTTCCCAAGTTCCACGAGCCTCTCTAGCAAATTAATAAAAATTTAGGAGGGGGTCATGGAACCTCTGCTTTGTAGTCAAATCAGACAGAAGTTGTGGGTAACCTGGGACCTACCACTGTGATTGGCATCTGAAGTAGGGGTAGTCTCCTAAACCTGAGCCCTTCACCTGTGGGACCTGACACCTTCTCCAAGTAGATGGTGTCAGAATTGAGTTAAATTGTAGAACATCCGGCTGGCGTTAAGGAAAATTACTTGGTGTGGAGAAAAAATCCTTCACACTGGGTGACCAGAAGTGTCAGAAATGAAGTGTTCTGTGTGAGTAGTAAAGGAGAAACATGGGCAGGAACAACTGGGTCTTTCCCTACTCAGGAAGAGACGAGGTTGTTTTCCTGTTAAATCTTTGACCAAGGAAGAAAAATAATTGGTTGCTCCAGTAGTCAGTCAGATTGTTTCCATTTATGAGAATTTGTACATAAAGACAGAAGGAATTGCAAGATGGGGCAAGGTCCTAGGGGAAAACATCAACAGATTTTTGCTGTGGATGCACGGAGAGCTTCCATGTTTTCCATCTTTCCTGAAACCTGAGTGTCCTCATTTTCCTTTTCCTTGTTGAAACCTTGTTTTTGTATGTGTGTAGTATGGTTTAGTGTGTGTGTGTGTGTGTGTGTGTGTGTGTGTGTACGTATGTGCTTGCCTTAGTCAGGTCTGTGTTTTATAAGAAAAAAAAAATTCTTGCCTTTGACCATCATTAACAAAAGTCCCTCTAGACCTTTTTTTATCTGTCATAAGCTCTTTGTTGCTAAATTTAAGCCAAATACTAATGTTTTTAAAATGTTAATGTATTAATCCATATTTATTTATTATTAATATTTCAATAATAAAAGTTTCTGATTTAATATGTTTTAAAATAGTTGCTCACATAATTAATTTTTTAAATAAAAAACGGTTTGTTTTACCCCTTTGCAGATGTATAGAACCATGGTTATTCCACAAAGTTAAGTAGACTTGCCTTTGACATTTCTAAAAATAAATCATTATCGGTAGACTAAAATGTAGGCTAAATTTCTGTGGATATAATTTTATGCAATCTATTGAGTTTGTTCAAAAATTTTTATCCATCATTTTTAAAACTTTTTTTTAATGTTTATTTATTTTTGAGACAGAGAAAGTGTGCTCAGGGGAGAGGCAGAGAGGGAAGGAGGTAGAGAATCCCAAACAGGCTCTGCACTATCAACACAGAGCCTGATGGGGGGCTCAAACCCATGGACTGTGAAATCATGAACTGAGCCAAAGTCAAGAGTCAGATACTTAAAAGACTGAGCCACCCAGGTGGCGTATCTGTCTTTTCTTATCCATCATTTTCTTAAGTTGTGGTTGAGAAAAGATAAGGCAGAAAGTAAAGTGACTTATTATTCAGCCTGTTACTTATGGTTTAAACATTTAAGGCTTGATCCTTTTAAAACTTATAATTTTGAGTGTCCAATGCTGATTCTTGCCAATTACAGAGATTTCTTTCAAGGATAATATCTTGGCTTTGAGTATTTTAGAACATAGACCTAAAAGTATCATGGGTTTTCGTTGTGTTTCTTTCATCCTCTTAAAAGAATTTCCAAAGAGGAAGTTCACTTGAGTATGAATAGAGAGTAAGCAACAAGGAAATACTGGAGGAAAACCTGGTCACTTTGAAATTTTGATTTACTACAAAAATATGTATCTACACATGGCCTATTTTCTTTAAAAATTCATTCCTTTTTCCCCTCTGTCTGTGAAACTTATTAACAATTATCTATACTGTGTCATGAATTCATTCAGATTTTGTCTACAGGATGGAGGAAAAGACCCATTAACACTCACCCATGATATTATGTTTCTTTTGCCTGGTAACTGCAGCAGATACTCAATTAGACAAATTAAATTTCTTGACCTAACATTCAAAGTTCCTACTAATACAGTGTGACCCCAAATGTCTACTACCTGCAGAAATTTATGATTGAGCTATGGCATAAACTTGAATCAAGCGTTTTGAAAGACTGGTGAGTAATACAGCTAATGAATGAGCCCAATTGACTATATTACAACCACACCTCAAGGAAGTATTGCTATTTCTTGGTTATTGTAGCTTATGTGGTAGCTTGTATACCGGAAGAAAACAAAGCATTGTTTTTGTTGAGAATATCTCCCAAGAGAAAGCCATTGGTAGTGCTCATTAAAGAAATAAAGAACAAGTAAAGATG
Source organism: Acinonyx jubatus (assembly GCF_027475565.1). Lineage (NCBI taxonomy): Eukaryota > Metazoa > Chordata > Mammalia > Carnivora > Felidae > Acinonyx > Acinonyx jubatus. The sequence goes on along the minus strand of NC_069386.1, from coordinate 126,579,145 downwards.
TGAAAGAAAATGATAATTCTTAGTACAAACATGAAAGATTTTGTATCAAGGGTATTCCCTTGTTCTTGGGCGCCTGGCTCAGTCAGTTAAGCGTCTGAATTCGCCTCAGGTCATGATCTCACTGTTAACAGGTTCGAGCTCAGTGTCAGGCTCTGTGCTGACAGAGTATAGAAATGTAATAAGCAAAATCCGAATGATGGAAAAATCACTTAGATAAACAATCTGGTGAATCAACGTTTTTCTAATGTGGACTGACCTCCAGACATAGGTAACAAACATAGCAAACTAGTATTTACTATACATCTCAGTTTAAATCTTCTCGATTTGATTAAGCATTAGAACACAGCCTAGAATTGTATTTTGTAGTATGGAATGCTTTAGAAGTCTTATAAAAAAGGATACCCTTGGGTAAAACTTAGATGTTATTATCCCTTGACCAATACTATTAAAAGATAGTTTTGTTTTGTGTGTGTGTGGTAAACTGTTTAACAGTGCCAGGGGATAGGTCCAGATAGCACTGAATTCCACATTCTTTTGTGATTGCTACAAAATAATTTCTCACTAACCCTGAGTCAGTACACTTTATTTTTTTAATTGTGCAATCTAAGAAAGAATGCAAAGTTTGTATCCTAATTAAATATAAAAACTAAATTGTTTCACTTTTTAGAATTGTTCTTAAATGTTCTAGCAAATGCTATGAGAGCCCTCTCCTCTCCCAGGCTCTTCAGTCTAACCTGGGCTTGACCTACAGAGTTCCCAAATATGTCCACAGCTTCCTTTGCCTCTCTGAATGAAATGCTAAGAATGTTCTCTGACCTGTCTCGCCTGAAAGTCCCATTGCGAGGGGCAGTCAGAACGTCCAAGGTGCTAATACCTCAGAAGCAATCCTTAACCAGCGACAAATGGGAGGATAAATTCCCAAGCTTTCTTGCCTCTCAGTGGGTAACCTATGCATTAATTCTCCTTTCATTGGTTTCCTTCCATTCCTTGTGGAAACCAGAACTACCACTCCCAATGATTATGCAAGAGTGAAAACTTAAAAATCTCCCTTATCAGTTATGCAATTAAACCACAGAATGTCTTCTGACTTGCACACACATACTTGTTTGCTTAGATCTTTCTGCCTGGCTTGCACCAGACAGCTGTCTTAAGAAATGAATCAATATAAAGACTTGTCACCTTCTGCTGTCCCACCCTAAGGACTTTTGAGCCCAATCCATAAGTCCAATCCAAGCCATAAATATTGTACCCTCATCTTCCTAATTACACACCATTCAAAATGGTCTGTGCAGTGTTCTTCCTTGGGTGCTAGTAAATAATTAAAATTCTGTTTGTTTATACTATAACAGGGTTATTTACCTAAAGAGAAGGTGTCCTCTACGCTTATCTCAATTCTTCACCCAAAATCTTGCCTCAGTGTCTGCTTTTGTGAGAATTGAAATGAAGATAAATATGATGAAAATATATTAATAATTCTATTTCAATTACTATTATACACCATATCAACATAAACTAGAAGAGCAAGAATAACGAAACTTATATGTGATCACCTTGAACTAGCTCAAGTCACTTTCTTTGTTCAGGTGAACTAACTGAAGCTCATAGGCTTTAAATCTCATGTATGAGATCACAAAGCCAAATGCTGACAGAGAAGGTCTAACTCTCTTCCTTGACACTGTGTCACTGGTCTCTTTTAGTGGTCATAGGATACACTCATTATTGACCTAGCTTATGATAAAATAAATCTCTGCAGTCACTTACCAGGGTTTGCTTAAAAATCCATGACTTCATAATAGAGAGAATTTTTCTTGAATGTAAAGAATCTTGATGTGTATCACTGTCATTGACTGAACTGTGTTTGTGTCCTCTCAACATTCATATGTTGAAGCCCTAACGCCCAATGTGATTGTATCTAGAAGGAGTATTCAGATGGTAGTTAAGGTTAAATGAGGTCATAAGAGTAGGGGTCTAATCCAGTGGGATTGTGGTCTTATAAGAAGAGAAAGAGATTTCTCTCTCTCTCTTTCTCTCTGTCTTTGATTGTCTTGTCTGTCTTCTCTCTGTCTTCCTTCACCAAGTAAAATCACAGTGAAAAGGCAGCCATCTGGAGGCCAGGAAGAAAGCCCCCACCAAGAACATACCACACTGGCACACTGATCTCAGACTTCTAACTGTGAAATAAGAAATTTATATCGTTTTAGCCACTTGGCCTATGGTATCTTATTACGGCTGCCTGAGCTAACTAATACCTTTCTAGGCCTAGCTTATAAAAAAACATGCCATGCACAATTTTCCATGTTCTTTTCTTGGAAACTGTGTGTGTTAGAACCCTGGCATCACCACCTGAAGGATAATCATGTCTTCATCATAAACACCTGTTCTTAAAATCTATGGGTTAAATTAATTTTTATTTATCAAGCCACTTACACTGTGGGGTGTATCTATTAGAGTTGCCAGGGTTACCTTATAAACAGAAATGAATCCCTTGCAATAGTATGCTGCTGTCATAATGAACAGGAGAAATGCTGTCACTGTTTCTAGTCTATTAGTGGTCAAGTGGCAGAGAGTGTGCAATGTTGATTTAGAGGCTGGAAAGGTAGACAGCCATATCATACGGTGACAAAATAGTTGGGTCACTGACATGTACAGGGAAGATTATTTACCTACCAGTCAATGGTCTTAGGTACACAGTTGGAAAGCATCTTCGTGCTAATGTGTTTTCTATTTTACTATTTGTTTATAGCAAAGTATTATAAGAAAATGCTGAGCCAAGAAAGAGTGGGTCAGTTTGCAAACAGAGGTAAGAATAGAGCCTAAACATTCAAGGGCTCAAAGGGTCAGAAAAGCTAATCGATTCTGGACCCCACACAGTAGGATAGCAAATTGAAAAAGAAAAGTGCTTGATTAAAACCCTCAAAAACTTTCATTTTTTGCCCCACAGAAAAACTCCAATATATCTCCCCACCCCCTATCAGAGCCGCCCAGCTACCTTCAGCTGTATTCACCCGAAAGAGATTCAGAGAGATGAGAATGTACAGAAATAAATTAGCCTTCAGAATAATGTATAGGAAAGAACTGGGGTGTAGTCACTGCCATGAGGTATCAGGTGGAGGCAAATAAATGAAGAACATGAATTTTTGAACCATATTTCTAAAAAGTCCCTGAACCTGTGTTAAAGAGATGAAAAAACTAGTAAATGTTTCATCATTAAAACCACTTTTGCGTGCCCAGACGCACAATGTCAGGAAGTGAGATGTGAATGCTGTAGATTACCCAAAGGGAATATACTTGCAAATAACCATTTCAGGTACGGGCCTGTGGAATAATAGAGGAAAAAGAATCTTTTGGAGAGTGAGCCACAGAAAACAATAGACAAAAGATTTCCTCCCAGAGAGCAGAATTAGCATCTAATCTGGACCTCCCCCATTACCAGGGCCCAGAGACCTTGAGATGACCTTGTAATTATATATATATAATATATATATATATATATATATATACTTGAACCTGGATCTGGATGATGAAGAGTCACTTCTGGACTTGATAAAAGAGATATGAAGTCCTGGGATTGGAGCTAAATGGAATTTGATTTATCTCCCTTAGTCAAAGGAGTGGGTATATGCTGTGTAGGCAAAGGTTAAAAATATTTGGTACCCAAGAGGGCAGATGAGAGAGACTGGGTAAATATTCATCAAACTCATTTCGTCTTTCACCCAGGGACTGAGACAAATTACATTTTCCAGCTTTCCTTGCATTTAGCTTTGGCCATCTGAGTGGACTCTGGTCAGCAGAATACAAGACAAGGCTTAGTATTAGGCCTGCCTCTCGGAGACTGAATGACATTTAATTTTATTATCTGTACTTTACCTTAATCCATATCTACCCACCTGCTGTTACAGGAATAAAAACTCAAGATATAGTTACAACAAGTACTCAAAATAAAGTAAGATGGGCTTTTTTTTTGCGTGTTTTAATTGTGGTGTATGAATTTAACCCTATGACATCTGAAAATTATGAGATACTCTGCATTAAAGAGATCTTGTTTAACCAGGGACTTTTTTTTTAAAACACTTAAACCTTGTTTTCATATAATACTTTTTAACATGTCAAGGAACTGATGTCCTATAAAGATACAGTTCCAAAATGTGTCTCTGGGATAGGATAATCGTGTTTCAATTTGGAGAAGGTAATCTCTCCATCATTAGGAGAAGGTTCTGGGTTAGTGAGCATAGGTCTACTATTTCTCTCATGCTTTGGGCTCTCCCTTGTTGGTTTGCCTTCAGCCCCAGTTTTCTGATGCTCCGTCAAGTGTTCTTCTAAGATGGAACCAAACTTTGCACTCCTAAAACTGGAAAGTTTCTGATTTGGTCACCCAAATCCCATCAGTCCTTTTCTGTCAGTGTTCAAATCTGCTTCTATGTTCCTTGTATTGACTCCGATGAGATTCAGTGTTTGTCACTTGCAGACCATCTAATGCCAATGTCACATGAGTGTCCTCTCTTTGGGCATCCAAGAAGAGTTCCAAGCTACAGGTGAGAGAACATCCCATCCACTCCTCAAAGCATTTGGGGCAGGATTACACTGGAGAGATTCAGAGGAAATACCCAGAGTAGACCCAAATGTTTGTTTGTTTGTTTGTTTGTTTGTCTGTTTGAAAGGATGTCATTTCTAGGCAGGACAATGATCCCTTCTCCATAACTTCCAGTCGTCTCTGGGGAGTCATCTCTAGTACTTGCTTGAGATTATTGCTTAGTTTATCACACCTTCTGGTCACACAAATGGTGCCCCATAAAAAAAAGTCCTTTTTTTTGTCCCTGCACATTCAGGATTACAAGGTGGCATGGCGCCTCCATATCAGAACCCTAACCTATCTCCTCAAGTCTCTTTCTCTATCTCTATTCCTTTTGATTACCTCTTTACAACTTCATCAACAAAAAGCTTAATGTTTCTTTTCCCTTGCACAAAATTGTTTGCTGCAGGAAGTTCATAAAGGTCTTTAACACCTGTCAGAAAGAAATTCTAACACTTGTACCAAATACATACATTATTGCTGGGTAATAATATTTCCCCCATAAAGGGTAATGACGAATAATGTTCTCTCCTATCTGGAGAGGAGGAGAAGAAACTAGAAGAAACACATTCATTTCCACCAGGTGGCCCATTCTCTGTTATGGGTTGAATTGTGTCTCCCACCAGATTCATATATTGAAGTCTTAACCCCCAGGACCTCGGAATGTGGCCTTATTTGGAGATAAGATCTTTACAAAGGCAATCGAATTAAAAAGGGCGAACCTTAATCTAATATGGCTGGTGTCTTTATAAAAGAAGGGAAATTGAAGACAGATATGTATACAGGAGGAACTCCCTGTAAAGATAAAGGCAGAAATTGTGGTAATGTTTCACAAGGAAAGGAATGCCAGTGATGGAGAGCAAACAAGCCGAAGGTAGGGGAGAGGCTTGGAATAGATTCTGCCTTACAGACCACAGAAAGAATCAACCATGCCAATGCCTTAATTTCAGACTTCTAGTATACAGAATCGTGAAGCAATTAAAGTCTGTTGCTTAAGACACCCGGGGTGTGGTTATTAGGACAGTCCTAAGAAACAAATACATCCTGCCTCAAGGACAGACTGAGGAGCATCTTGTTAATGCAATACCATCAACCCACACAACAACACCCACTGGGTTCTCCTATCCTCCTAGCCACCAACTCCTGCTGTCTGGAAGCCCTTGATCTGAAGTCTTATCCACACTTCTATCTGAGTTGATTAGTCCTTCCCTCATCGCTTCTTTTATCCTTCTCCTCCCTGACTATAGTTGTGGATGGCTACAGGTGGGCCTGAGGGTGGGGGACGGGAGTAGGGGGTGAGGTGGGAATTTGAAGGGAAGGGCTCATAGTCTCCTGTCTGCAGAGAGATTATTCTCTTTTCTTTCAGCTTAGCTCCTAACGAACTAGCTCCAAGACCACAGTATTTCAGATAAAAAGAAGAGAATGAGTTCCTTAAATGTCCATTGGAAGCTTGTAGTATCGATCTTTAAGTAAAAGTAGGGATATAAGATAGAGATAGAGACCTGGGCATCCATGAAATCCTGAGAGAGGATGAGAATTTATAGAATGTCTCTGTATTCAATAGGGAAGACAGCTGAGGACAGAACCCCATAAACCAACATTCAGAGTGCAGAAGGATAATAAAATACAAACACAAACTGACATTTATTATCCTCCTATTAAGTACTAGATACTATAAAGATAATAAGAGCTAACCCATTCAATATTTTCTAGATGTCAGGCATCATTTGAAGTCCTTTGCAGATATTATCCAAAACTCTCAAAACTATAATTGGGCAAGTACTGTTATCCTCATGTATCTTACGAAGAAACTAAGTGTCTGAGAGGTTACCAGGTAGGAAGTGGAGGGCAGGCATACAGAGAGAGGCCCTCTGGCTCTAGTGTATGTTCTTACTGAACACAGAACACTGCTTGTAAGTCATAGTTCAAACAATAACCAGCCATAGGTTGGGTGTATGTGAGTTGACATACGGGAATTCCACAAAACTCATAAATACTCTATGAGGTAGGTGCTGATAAATTATTCCTGTTTTGCATACTAAAGCTCAGATACGTTAAGTAAATTTTCCATGAGTACAAAACCAATAGCAGTGCTTGGAATGCACGTAAAAACTCGTGGAATCCAGGGACACCCGGGTGGCTCAGTAGGTTAAGCATCCGACTCTTGATTTCGGCTCAGGTCATGATCTCACTGTGTGTGAAATGGAGCCCCGGGTCGAGCTCTACACTGAGAGCATAGAGCCTCCTTGGGATTCTTTCTCTCTCCTCTCTCTTCCCCTCTCTGCTCACATACACATACGCTCTCTCTCTCTTTTTCAAAATAAATAAATTAATTTTTAAAAACACTAATGGAATCCAAATGAGGTCTGTAGTTGCGTTAATTGGACTGAATCAATGTCATTTTCCAGGTTTTGAGTTCTGTATTATGGTTATGTAAGATGCTTTCATGGGGGAAAGCCCAGTAAAAGGTTCATAGGACTTCTTTGTACTACTTTTATGACTCCTTGGAAGTCCTAAATTATATCAAAAATTAAAAAATCTAAATACAATTTTTAAAAAGCAGTGCTCAATTGAATCCCAGTTTCTTTTTGCTCCTAAGCACAGCTGCTTGTCCTAATAACGCATCCCCCCAGGCTCCAACAAGGTCAGGTGTGGGTAACGGAACAGGACAAAGTTGAGACAGGAAGAGGCAAAATAAAAACACGTGCTATCCTGTATACAATATGTGACCTTCACTGTGCTTTTTATTATTGATCTTTTAATGTTTATTTATTTTTGAGAGACAGGAAGAAAGAGTTGGGGTGGGACACGGAGAGACAGGGACAGAAAATCTGAAGGGAAAATTCAGGGATGTTAAGTCATACAGGCTCCTAGTGTCAGAATCAGGAAAAATCATTACACCTCCCTTAAATCCACACTTTTTGCCATTTCTATTACATCTAAACTCTCTGGCAAAATCTACAGAGAGAGTCGTGTCAGGAGGCTGAGGCTGAGGTTTCAGGGTTAGAGTAGGTTTTGAACAGTCAGGTAGGTACGGCGTTTGGCTGTGAAACGTAGACAGTTCTTGCAGGAAAAGCGATTTCATAGAATGACTCCAATTTTGCAGTTTGAAACACCAAGTGGTGAAGGCGTGGGGACTGTCTCAGCCCATTTGGGCTGCTATCACAAAATACCACAAACTAGGTAACCCATAAACAATAGATTTTTTTTCTTCCAGTCCTGGAATCTGGGAAGACCGAGATCAAGGTGTCAGCACCATTGGGTTCTGAGAAAAGCTCACTTCTGGCTCAGCTGGTGCCACCTCACTGCATCTTCAAGTGACAGAAGGGGTGAAGGAGCATCCTCATGCCTTTTTTATAAGGTGCAAATCCCATTTGTGAGCGCTGCACCCTTGTGATTTAATCACCACCAAAGTTCTCGACATAACTTTGGGAGTTAGATTTTCAACAGATGAATTTTGAAGGGATGCAAATCGCATGCACGGCAGGAAGGTTCGATGTAATTCTCTTTCCAAGAAGTTTGCCCAGCAAAAAGCACAGAAGTGAGTAGAACTGAAGAAAGGACGAAGGGAAGACTGGCAGCGTGAGGGAGAGGGTGGAAAAAGCTTGAGTATATGACGGTCCTGTAGGGAAAGAGCTCACGGGTATGAGATGGAACACCCTGACTCCAAGCTGCTTGATAGGTATGATCGCTTTCCAATTTCCCTCTGCATCCCCACGGCTAGGTCCATGAGGAATAAGTACATGAATTTGGACTGGCTCTTTTAACAGCCCTAAATGTCATCCCCTGGGTCCCAACACATATGGTCTCACCATAACTTGAAACCCCCACCCTCTGCACACAGAGTCTGCCCTGAAGAAGCCTGTATTCACGCAGCAGGGAGGGCTTCTGTTTGAGTGCTCGTCAGACTCAGCCTTGCTGGATCTGGCAGGACCTGAGCAGATAGCTGCGCAGCGGTTGAAGTTTTAGGTTGCCTGCTGTTTCTTCTAGGCAGCTGTCAAGGCTGATAAAACCTGTCATGCTTTCCAGGGCTGTGCAGCCATTTAATAGCAAAAAGACATCACCATAGGAAGCACAGTCAAGAGGCCTAACATCTTTAGAATTGGATGGATGGATGGATGGGTGCTTTTGTTGCTCATCTCCTTACAGCGACTTAAATGTTGAACCATTCCTTGGAGGCATCCTCATCTACCTTCCCCTACCCCCCCGGAGCTGCTTTGGAGCTTAGTTCCTAGGGCAAGTCCCAGTGTGTTTGAAGGGCATTGTATCCCGGCACAGATTAAGAGATACAAAAACCAAGAGGCCGGGTGTAAGGCAGCGTATTTAGGTAAGATTTAACAGCAGGGAGGTTCAGAATGTCCAAATGTACTGAGTTTCTAGACCTGTCACAAAAAAAGGTTTTCGTTCCTTTCAAATGTCCAAAATAATAATACTTTTAAAAACAGCTCGAATGACAGAGCCAATGGCTGGTTTGATTCAGGTGCTGAAACAGGATGGAGTAAAATTGGATAACGCTGTGCCACCAACCTGTTCTTTTCTCTCCGCAACAAGAAAAATCTTGTTTACCAAAATAATTACCATTCCTGGGTTTTTCAAGTTTTTATGAGTTGAGGAGGAGGTGGTCCAAGAAAGAATTGAATAATTCTCATAGAAACCACGTGATATGGAAGAAGAGCATGTTTGACAAATGGGATCCGTTGAATCTTAATGAAAGCTTTCAAAGTCACAAATAGACCTGTGGGGAAATAATTATGTAGTCACCTATTCCCAAGCCTCTTTTCTAATATTCAATATGCCTCCAACTTCTCTCTCTCTTTCTCTCTCTCTCTCTCTCTCTCTCTCTCTCCATCTTTCTGCACACGTGTTCATTTTTATGCCTACTCAATTCCCTATAACTTCTTCAGTTCCACCATGATGTAAGTATGTATAGATTACTTTTTACTTATATTCCATAGGATTTATTGTGTTTTCTGAATCTAAGAATTCATGGCTTTTGTGCAAATGGAAAATTGTCAGCCCTTGTCTCTTTAGATTTTGCATTTTTTACGTGCCATCCTTTCTCTCCATTGCAAGTCTGAAGAGACACATGGTACAGCTTTTCATGTTTCTTACAATGTCATTGTTTCCATCCCTGTGACCCTCCCTGCGGCATGGCTCTTTATTTCTTCCCAGCTGGATCTTTCAGGTCACACATTTTCTCTTAGCTCTGTCCAGTCTCAACGAAACTAGTTTTCCCATCAGTTTTGTAATTTTGTAGTGTGAGCATATGTTTGATGAGATTTAACATGGGAATCCTGGGAGGCATAGATTGTGGCTTGTTCACCTAGGGGGAATTTCCTTTTGCTTCTCTCCCAGAATACCTTTAAGGTTTGTTTTGTTTGTTTGTTTGTTTGTTTTTATGTCATCTTGAGATTACTAATATTCAAGATTTTTTTTTTCTCTCATCCAGATCACGGGCTGAGGCAGAAATATTACCTTCCCTCCATTTTGCATATAGGAGAATGTTTTCTATACTACTCTTTCAGTGATGGTACAGTGTTCAAGGCCCCTGGCTTTTTGTGTGTTTGCAGGAAGGCTAGAGGAAACTAGTGCCAACTTTTTATTTCACTTGGACCCAAGGTTTCTATATTTGGTCCTCTACATGAATCTTGAAACCCAAGACCCAATTGACTGAAATTGATAAATGCCCTGAGAAAATCCTTACCTTCAGTCCCTGTACACTGTACTGATTGTTGTTGTTGCTGTTGTGAACATTTTCTTTATTTTTTTGAGATATCATGTATGATTTTAAAAAGATATTTACTTGCTGTGAAACCAAAGCTCCTCTAAGAAATGAAGTCTATTTCTGTTTATTAAAAGATGCTTACTATGTTTTGCACAGAATATTTGGAGATTTGTTTGTTTGTTTGTTGTTGCGTGCATGTGGAATATAATTTGTTGTGGGATGTTATTTTTCAGGATAATTAGTAGGAGATATTACTAAAAATAGAAGTCTTTCAAATGTTTTAGAGGAAGAACATATGTAAATATTTTTTTAAAATGTTTTATAAAAACTTGAATGAGTAAGAAGTCTACTACTTTGCATTCTTATGAGAATTGACTAATGCTGGAGTGAGTTTTGAACCAGAAAATGCCCAGATATTATAATTGTTGGATGGTTTGTTTATTTCAGAATTGCACTGGATAATACGTTGACACCTTTTCAGATGATCAAAGACCTTACCTAAATTAATTAATTTTCATTATTTTACATTTCTCTTGCTGAACTACTTTTGAAATTCTTAGTTTTTGTCGCTGTATGTTTTGTTTTGTTTGTTTTGTTTTGTTTTGTTGGTAATCTCTACACCCGATGTGGGGCTCAAACCTACAATGCTGAGCTCAAGAATTGCATGCTCTACTGACTGAGCCAGCCAGACACCCCAGAAGTCTTAGTGTTTACAGTAGGGACCTATCCTAATTTTCAACGTTGCTTTGTATAAACCATTCCATTGTTAGTTCAGGAAAGCGTTTTTCTCCTCCAGTAAGAAGATTTCAGGGCAAACAACCTGAGAGCTTTTCCTATTCTATTCTATTCTATTCTATTCTAAAGTATCTTTCCTTCCTTCTAAATTATTTTGCAATTTGTTTTCCTCCACATCTAGGAAAATGTGATATTCTTAGAGATTATTGGATGAGCAAGTATTTTAGTGTAGACAACATTATCAGCAACACTTCACCCTTGTGTGTTCCCATTTTACTTATTCATTCATTTCTTGACTCATTCAAGAACATTTTAATACTTGCTATAGATCAGAAACTATCCAAAAATACAGGAGAAACAGTACAATGATTTCACATGCGGAAGCAGAGGAACTTCGAACTCTCAGTGGTATGTTTTATACAAATGACAGCATTTACAGTTGGCCAAGCATAATGCTAGTGCTTTACCAATTACAGTACAAGACTGGGTTCAGCATAAGGTACTCTTTTTCATTAGATGCTATTCTCTGTGTATTAGTCAAATTGAGATAGGCTTAAAAGTCACCCAAGCACCATAGTCTTTGGGTGGCTTAAGAGCCACCCAAGCACCATAGTCTTTGCTTGATCACTAATATAATATATTGTATTAAGCCAGTGAGTTTCCAGGGGTGTTTAGAAAGAACATTTATTCTTGTATTTGTTCTCCAGTGGCCCACACCCTTACCTACTCTTCTAATTCACAGCTTATTTATTCCAGTGCTTAAGAGTGTGGATCCTGGAGCAGACTTGTTTGGGTTCAGATTCTGCCTCCTCCACTCCAGCAAGTTACTTAAACTCTCTGTGCTTCAATCTATTTCTGAATGAGATAAAAATATTATCTAGCACATAGGAGTTAATAGACTCCAGTTTCTAGAATGCAATAAAAGTGACTATTATAACACTACCCTGTTCCACTTTATTTTCATGGTTGTCTGGCCCATTTGGTATCTGAATTTGGGATCCCTATCTTTAGGACTATAAAATTTAAAAAGACATGAAACATGGGGAAAGAAGAGATGATTAAATTACAGCAATGACAATACAAGTAATACATAGAATATTATGAGCCTACAAGAGAGGACCTTTCACTTCCTGCCTGAGGAATCATGTCATGTTTGATACAAGACATGGCAGGAAAACACATCTTAAAGTGTGGGTAAGAATATCCTAGACTCAGGAAACATTTAAACTAAGAAGAAAATGCCCAAATAATATATATTTTTATTTCCTTCATTCAGAAAACAGGTCTTGAATACCTTCTAAATTTGGGGCTTTAAGGACATAAAGTTGAATTAGAAAGGGTCTCTGCCATTTGGGAGTTACAGAACAAGGGTGCGAGAAGAGATGGATATATAAGTGAGGAACTACAAATGATATGGTGAAGGAGAGCAGGGGAAGGAGTGTTCAAATGTGGTGAGAGGATAGCTGGTTACAGGCAACAGGTGATCTAGTTCTTTGGAATAAGTAAGAATTACATAGGTGAAAAACATAGAGAAGGGTTCAGTGAGGATTATCCAAACAGAGAAAAGAACATTTGAAAAAGTTTCAGAATTATGACAACTATGGTACCTTTTGGAATGATAGTAGATAAATGGATTACGTGAATCAGAGATAATTCCTTAAATTTGTGTATGGTGAATGTAGGCATTATTAGTCATTCTTTATACTTTACTCTTTTTTAAAAACGTGTTTGTATCTGCTAATATGGTAGTAGATAGTAGTGTCCCATTTCACAGATGAGAAAAATGAAGTTCAGATAGTTGCACAAAATTGTTTACATTATTAATAAATGGCAGAGATTCATATTCGGTGTGAAAAACATAGGTAGTAAACAACATATGAAAGAGTTTATTTGTCCCAAACTAAAGGTCATGTTAAGAAAATTGGATAAAAACATGAAAGAAGCTCATCTTGGGTGAGATCAATGTCAATTCAGGAGGGAAGGTCCTTTGCTTACTGTTCAAGTGATGCTCCGAACAGCCAATCAATTTCCTTACCTCTCGAATCTTCTGGATTCACCTTATCAGTCTTCTCCAAAAATTTGTGCACCTTGGTAGAATACTCATTCTATCTAAATTCAATGTTTAAGTAGAGGGGATTGCATTCACAATAAATGCATATCATTTTATAAATTTATTCCAATTCAAACTGTGTAAGTCCAGAGTACTTTCAGAAAACTAAATTGGCCATCACCTCTCTCTTACATATCTAAATACAAAATACATTTTAAGTTTTATTTGAAGTTACATGTTTAAAAGAAGTTAAAAAAATGTTTCCATTATCTAAAAATGATGCTGTCCAATTAACATATTTAAGGACAGGTTTCAAAGCACATTAAATATGCTTTATGCAATTCAGGTAAAATATATTAAAACATTTTTAAACATTTGGGAAAATGGTTTGGGGTAAGAATTTTTCCCCCTTGGTATCTGGTAAAGCAAGACTTTGTCTTCATTCTTTTTCTCACATATCGTTTTATGTTCTTAGAAAAAAATCTCTGTTAACTTAAATGAATTTGACAAATGGATTTAACAGATGAACAGATGCATTTAAAATATAACAGATGGGTCTCCATTTTCTTAGGTGAGATGATCTATATCCATTTTATCAAGTTACAAGGATGCTGGAATATGAGGCTTAAATGGTACACAAAGAATTAGAAAACATTGATGGTATCATGCCATGGATTAAATGGACTTTAAAGTTTTATTCAAGTGGAAATATATTTAGGGCATTTGAAAACATTATTATTATTATCATCATTATCATTATCATTATTATTACTATTGGTAACAGTCTCAAGTGTAAAATGATAAGCAAGTTTATATAGCACTTGGTCTTTTCAAAATATCTCATAAATTATAAGCAGATAAGATTAGTTTCTCTAACCTTTACCGAGGTGTGACCTTGTAGTGGTTAGGAGGGAATGGAATTATTTAGAAGGTTACAATTTAAGAGTTTAGTCACTAGAATAGTCAGGTCAGAAAGGTTAAGCAACTTGATAAATAAGAAGCATGTGAGAGCTCAGACTGTAACGAGATCCTGTAAGTTTTTTTAGTGTATTAGCCCCTTCTTTATAGGCATAAGATTGGTGCTAGTTAAAAGGACTATCAATAGTTCAGGAATTAATAGTACTTATGGAACATTGCCTACAATGCAAATAGTATCAGAATGTTAGTTTCATACCCTCTTCTAACACTGCCTCTCGAAACATGAGATTACCAGGTTGCCTACTCATTAAAACTTGGCGGATTTTTTTTCTCTATTTTTTCTGTTATTTTGAGAAACTTCATTGTATCTTGAAATAATAATGATGTCACTACCTAAAATACAATATTAATTTGAGCATTTGAAATTCAGTTCCAAAAGTGTACCAAAACACTAGAAAATATGCGGGACTTGAAGATTTGACACAAAAATATGTTCCACCATTTATGTTTAATGTAAAATTAAGATACTTAAAGTATCTGGGAATTATTGCTAGAGTAGTTTTTACTTACACTACAAATAAAATATTTGAAATTCAGTAATTGTATGTAAATCACTGCTATATTACATAACTGTTTTATCTATATCAAAACTTCAATTTGGAAGATTTGTTGACTGGCTTTTGTATGAGTTAAGGTATTGCTAGACAAGGTAACAACCAAACCAGAAATATTAGTAACTTCACAAATAAAGATGTTTGATTGTCTGTTACTGAATAATAATAAAAAAAAAACAACTTCATAATTTGTGGTTTAAGACAACAAACATTGAATTGTTCAACATTCTTTGGGTCACAAATTCCAGCAGGTCTCAGATGGTAGGACTCATCTCTGCTCTACCTGACTGTAATTACAAGATCAAAGATGTCCTATTTACATATCATGGCCCTGTTTTTTGCTACCAGCTGTGGTATTGATTTTCCTCTCCTTGTGGCTTCTCTTTTCACATGGCCTATTATCATTCAGAGATCTAGCTCATGTTTTTTTTACATGATGCCTGGGTTCTAGGAGAGTGAAACAGTGCTGTTAATCTCAAGAAAGAAGAACAAAGTAAAAGGTATCACAACTCCAAATTTTAAGCTGTACCTCAAAGCTATCGTAATCAAAACAGTATGGTACTGGCACAAAAATAAACACCTAGATCAATGGAACAGAATTAATAGCCCAGAAATAAACCCACACATATATGGTCAATTAATCTACAACAAAGGATACAAGAATGTACAATTGAGAAAAGCTAGTCTTCAATAAATGGTGTTGGGAAAACTGGACAGCTACATGCCAAAGAATGAAACCGGACCATCTCTTTACATCATACACAAAAGTAAATTTAAAATGGATTAAAAACCTAAATGTAAGATCTAAAGCTATAACACTCCTAAAAGAAAACCCATAGAGTAAATGCTTGGACATTAACCATAGCAATATTTTTCTGGGTCTGTCTTCCCAGGCAAGAGACACAACAGCAAAAGTAAAACTAATAATAATAATAATAATAACAGAAACTAAAAAAGCTAAAAGGAGTGTACTGCAAGGGAAACCATCAACAAAATGAAAAGGCAACCTACTAAAGGGAGAAGATATTTGCAAGTGATGTCTAATAGAGGGTTATTATCAAAAATATATAAAGAATACAACTCAATACCAAACAACAACAGCAACAACAACAGAAACTCTGATTAAAAAATGAGGAGAGGACCTAAATAGACACTTCTCCAAAGAAGACATGTAGATGGCAATGGTCACATGAAACAAAGCTCAACATCACCAATCATCAAGTAAATGCAAATCAAAATCACAACACGGTATCACCTCACAGAATAGTTAGATCAAAAAGACAAGAAATAAAAAACGTTGGAGAAGATATGGAAAAGGTAAGTAACTTTCAGGTACTATGGGCAGGAATGTAAACTGATGCAGCCACTGTAGAAAACAGTGTGAAGTTTTCTCAAAAAATTAAAAACAGAAATACCATACGATCCAGTAATTCTACTTCTGGCTATTTTATCTGCAGAAAATGAAAACACTAATCCAAAAAGATATATGCACCACTATGTTTATTATAGCATTATTTACAATAGCCAAGATATGGAAGCAATGTGAGCATTCATATGTAGATGAACATATAAAGAATATGTGATATATACGTATGTATATGTATACATATATATACACATACACACACAGTGGAATATTATTCAGGCACAATATAGAACAAAATATTGCCATTTGTGACAACATGGATGAACCTAGAGGGTATTATGTTAAATGAAATAAGTCAAAGGAAGACAAATACCATATTATTTCACTAATATGAGGAATCTAACAAACAAACAAACAAACAAACAAAAAACGGAAACAAACTCATAAATATAGAGAACAAACTGGTAATTGCCAGAGGGGATAGAGGTAGGCAGATGGACAAAATAGGTGAATGGAATTAAGTGGTATAAACTGCAGCTATAAAAATAAGTCATGGGGATGTACAGCATAAGGGAAATAGTCAATAATATTATAATGACCTTGTATGGTGAAAGATGGTAACTACATTTCTCATGGTCCGCAATCTGTAATGTATTTAACTGCTGAATCACTGTGTTCCACACCTGAAACTAATATAAAATTGTGTGTTAACTATACTTTAATTTAAAAAGAGAAAAAATAAACAGTGCTGCTAATCCTTATAAGGCTTAGCCTAAATGTCACAAAGGATAATTTCTATTGTCTTTCATTCATCGAATAAATTTACCAAGTTAGCTGAAAGCCATGTGGAGAAAAAACAGATTTCACTTCTAGATGGAAGAAGTGGCAAAGTCACGTTACAGAAAGGCATGATTAGACATTAGAAATAAGAAGAGTTCTCAATTCAATAAGCTATGTCCCTACCATTAACCACCCCCCCCAGAAAAAATAAAAGAATTCAATAAACCCCATGGAAGGAGAAGGAAAGAAATGACAAAAACCAGCAAGAAAAGAATGAAATCAAAATGAAAACAATAGAGAAAATCAATAAAACAAAAACATCAATTACATTGTCAAGCCTTTAGCAAAACTGAACTAAATAAAAAGAGAGAAGGCATAAATCATCAATACTTAGGAATTTAAAAAGGGGTAACTTCAGATTCCATAGCCATTACAAGGATGAAAATACTAAAATAATTTTACATTTATAAATTTGACAACATAGAATAAATGGACCCATTCTTTGAAACCCATAAAGTACCAAAATTTAAATAAGATGAATTAGATCATCTGAATAGCCCTAGAATCATTTAAAATTGATTCATACTTAAAACTCTCCCCAAAAATCAACCCCTAGGCTCAGACATTTTCATAGGCAAATGCTACATAAATATAAAGAATCACCACAAATTGTATACAATCTCTCCCAGAAAATATAATAAGTAGCATTTCCTAATTACTTTTATGAAGCCAGTGTTATCCTAATACTAAGCAAACAAACAAATAAATAACAAATAGTACCAAAAATGGAAACTACAGGTAAATATCTTTCAACAATTTAGACACAAAAATCCGTAGGGAAGAAATAGCAAACTGAATCCAACAATGCTAAATAGAATTATACATTGTGACCAAGGGGGATTTATTCCAAATATGCAAGACTGGTTTGACATCCAAAAGCCAATCAATGTTGGGGCTCCTGGGTGGCTCAGTCGGTTAACCGGCCAACTTCGGCTCAGGTCATGATCTCGCCCCGTGTCGGGCTCTGTGCTGGCAGCTCAGAGCCTGCAGCCTGTTTCAGATTCTGTGCCTCCCTCTCTCTGACCCTCCCCTGTTCATGCTCTGTCTCTCTCTCTCTCAAAAATAAATAAAACGTTAAAAAAAAAAAAACTCAAAATCCAATCAATACAATTCACCATACCAAAAACTGAAGAAGAAAACTTAATGAACTTATCCATTAACAAAGTCCAAAACATGATAAAACACTCAGCAACTTAATAGAGAAGTATTGCCTCAATGTGATAAAGAGCATATAGGAATACCCAGACCTAACATCATACTTAATAATGAAAGACTGAACTTCCTCCTCTAACATACAGCACAACAGAAGGATGTCTGCTCTCACCACTGTTATTCAACATAGTAATGAAGATTCCAACCACTTTGATAAGAAAAGAAAAATAAATAAATATAAAGATACTGAAAAGGAAGAAATAGTCTCTCTTTGCAAATGAAATGATTGTCTACAAAGGTCATCATTTCCAAGAACTCTACAAAAAAATACCCCCTAGCATTAATAACTGAGTTCAGCAAGGTTGTAGGACACAAGATCCAAATGCAAAAATCAGTCATATTTATGTATGCTAGCAATGTACATGTGCAAACCAAAATTTAAAACAGAATACTATATACATCTCTCCAAAGAAAATGAGATACTTAGATGTGTACTTGACAAAACATGTACAGGATCTGTATAAGGAAAATTACAAAACCAAAACCAAACTGTTGGAAGAAATCAAGGAAGACCTAAATAAATGGAGAAACTTACTGTGTTTATGAGTTGGAAAGCTCAATATAGAAAAAAAATTATGTCTATTCTTCCCTCATCTGTCTATAGGTTTAATAAAATTCCTACAAAATTCCAGCATGGGTTTTTATAGAAATAGACAAGTTTGTTCTAAGAAATATGTGGAAAAGCACAGGTCCTTCAGTGGCAAAAACAATCTTGACAAATAAGAATAAAGTGGGAGGAATCCCTCTACCTGATATGAAAGCTTATAAAATAGGTACAGTGATCAAGACAGTGCAGGGCTTTTGGAGGGACTGACAAATGGATGACTGGGACAGAATACAGAATTCAGATAGAGTCCCACACAAATACATTCAACTGATTTTGACAAAGATGCAAAAGCGATCCATTCGAGAAAAGATAGCTTTATCAACAAATGTTCTGGAGCAACTGGACAGTCATAAGTTTCAAAAATGAATCTTGACCAAAATCTCATGCCTTCTGCAAAAACTAATTCAAAATCAATAGCAAATTAAATATGAAGTGAAAACCACAAAACATGTGGAAAAGACATATAAGAAAAATATTTGTGACAAAAGGTAGGGAATGAGTTCTTAGATTTGACACCAAAAGCACAATCCTTAAAAGCAAAGTTTGATAAATTTGATCTCCCCAAGATTAAAAACACTTGTTCTGCAAAAGCCTGAAGGAGATGAAAACACAAACTACAGATTGATAGTGAATATTTGCAAACCATATATTCACCAAAAGTTTAGTGTGTAGAATATGTAAGTCAGTAGTAATGAACATTTCACTGAAGAGGATGTACGGATGGCAAATAAGCACATAAAGTGTTCTATATGATTAGCCATCAGAGAAATGCAAGTTAAAACCACAATGAGATACCATTACATACTTAGCAGAATGATTAAAAAAAAAAGTAGGGATAGTGTCAGATCCTGGTGGGGATGAAAAAAATCTGTGTCACTCACTGGGTAGGTAAAATGGTACAACTATTCCGAAAAACATTTGTTATTTTCTTTAAAAAAGTAAACATGCAGCTGATATGTGTCCCACCAATGGTGTTCCTAGGCATTTATTTCAGAGAAATGAACACTTATGTTCATATAAGAATCTGTATCAAATATCCATAGCAGATTTGCACCCCCCCCCCCAGGTGGCTTACAAGATTGAGTGTCTGACTTCAGTTCAGGTCATGATCTCGCGGTTCGTGGGTTTGAGCCCCACGTAGGGCAGTGTGATGACAGCTCAGATCTGGAGCCTGCTCCGGATTCTGTGTCTCCCTCTCTCTCTCTGCCCCTCCCCACTAGTGCTCTCTCTGTCTCTCAAAAAATAAATAAATAAATAAATAAATATTAAAAAAATATATTCATAGCAGCTTTATTTAGAATAGCCCAAGACTGGAAACAACCCAAATGCCCTTCAGTGGCTGAATGGTTAAACCTGGTATAGCCATACTATGGGATACTTCTAAGCAGTAAAATGGAAAGGTTTATTGATACACCCAACAACTTGGATCTATCTCCAGAGAATTATGTTGAGCAAAAATGTCACTGCCGAAAGGTTACATATTGTATGATTCCATTTAGAAAATATTCTTAAAAATAACAAAACCTCAAAAAGGAGACCAGATTAGCAGTTGCCAGAGATAAGGGACAAAGGTGAGAGACAGCAGGTGATGTGTCAGGAAAGGACAACATGAAGTGACAAAACTGTCCTGAATCTTGACTGTGGTGGTGGTCCCACGAATCTACACATATGATAAAGTACATACAACTAAGTACATACTCCCCCGCACAAAAGTAAAACTGTTGGAATCTAAATGCTATTGGTAAATTATATTGATATAAGTATTCTATTTGTGATATTATACTGCAGTCTTGCAAAACGTTACCAGTGAGGTAATGGTAAAATGTATGAGGAATCTCCTGGCATTGTCTCTGATAATTGGTGTGCATCTACATGTGGGAGATGTGAGGTGGGAGGAATTATTGCGACCCCCTTTGGAAACAAGCTACCAGCAAAAGTTTCTTTCTTATATATGCAAAGTCCAAACTTGCTATGCGCATTTATGATTAGCAGAGATTCCCTCCAATGGAGATATAGGCTTCTTCCTTCTTTCCTTCCTTCCTTCCCTCCTTCCTTCCTTCCTTCCTTCCTTCCTTCCTTCCTTCCTTTTCAACGCCTAGCTTAACATGAGCCACACCAGTGGACTGTATGTATGATAGAGCTTGGGACATTTTCATGGGACAGGTGTAAAAATGTCCAGATTTGCTTTCCATTTTTTCTATTATTTTGAGGAATTCACTCTATATTTAAGATAATAATGCTGTCTGATAAGTAATAATTTCAACACTCAAAACTCAATTCCAAAAGTGTACGAAGATTTGTCAAAACGTGAAGCTCAATTATTTGATATAATAGGATTTCTATCTATTTTTAATTGAGGATTAAGACATTTGATTCAAAAAAATATAGTTTTCACTAGTCCCTTGAATGGGTCCTGCCTTCCATTGAAGAGCACTCCATCATTTGCCAGTACAAGTAGTACAGGTAATGTAATAATCTTACTGTGTCAAAGAAGGTGCAGATTTCAGAAGTTGTAGTGATCACAAAACAGTCTCCCACCCAAAAGTTTTGGACACAGATAATGGAGACATTTGGGTTTGAGGTCATTCTGTATCTTATGTCTTAAAAAAAAAAGTCATAAGAGAGTAGTACCTATATTGGGTAGTAATCTAGTTTCCTACAGATACCTATAATTTGACAGGCACAAGGTGTACATGAGCAAATCTAAGTGTCCATGCAAGTATCCCAAGTTATTGCTACTCTCCTGAAAAGCTGTATAGCACATAAGGAAGTCCACTGGAAAATCATCCCATTATATTTAAATAAGAACTAGAAATCTAGAAGTAAGAATTATTAAATTGTAATATATTATTGCATTAGAGTGTTTTTTCATAGGCTGTTAACTTGCTAATAAGTAAGACAAACTTGATCTTCTCAGTTAGGGGGAATGGTTAATTAGAGTGTTACATACTCATAAATATTGACTCTTAACATTTGTCTGAATCTAAAACAAGAGAAATATTCTATTTATAAGACCCAAAATCAAACTCACATTCCCATTTTGGGTCACAGTAATATAATACCTGTGTTTCCAGTGTTCAAATATAATTACATGAATGAGTGCTTTAATAAACCTTTTTCATTATAAACAAATATAGGATGTTTACATAACTTGAAACTAAAATAAATCCTAACCAAAATGCAATTAGGTAAAAAATTGTGGTAATTGTATGAAGTTTCAGTAAACATTATTCATGTAGAATGTCTTAGCTTCTCTAAAAGTTGTACTTTTTAGAAATCTAGAATCCAGAAAACATTTCAAGACACCCAAACAGAGATACCCAATTAAACATTTAAGCCAACAGTTTATATATATATATATATATATATATATATATATATATATATATACACACACATATATATGTGTGTGTGTGTGTGTGTGTGTATATATATATATATATATAGTTTAAATGTTTGAAAACACATGAAATCATAAGACTTGGATCTAAAGAAAAATTTCCACCTAGGAAAACAAATTGATAGCACTGAATTTTAGCTTTTATTCCAAGGGCAATTCCCTTCCTCATTTACAATACCACAATGAAATATACACAAAGCAAAAATAGGTAGACACCTTATATGAAAAACAAAACAACCAATACTCTTTTAATGCCCACATTAAAAAAAATGCTCACATTTTCAATATATACTTCACAGAATTGAATTTTGGTTCTATCCAGTAAATGAATTTATCCTTCCAAAGTTATCCCATTTCACATATGTTATCCCAAGAGATAAGCTAAGTGGTCACATATTTAATATAACTTGAGATCTGATATTAAAAGACATTATTCTCACAACAAATCCTCCACCTGCCTTCCAGAGTCTGTGAAATTGCATTATTTCAGGTGTATCTTTTGCTTATAGTCTTCATGTTTCAAAAATCACTGTTAAAAAACAATAAATACTTAAGGGGATTTGGGAGAATAATATTACTATGTATCTCTAGGTTGGTGTCTACATCTTGCAGAATTAAAGTTGGCCAAAATCTTTGAAACACCTTTAAAAGATTATATTTAGGCATAAAAATACATAATGCAAAAATCGTTAAAATATGAAGTGCATTTGAATCTTAGCTTTACATAAAATCTTACAAATCGAATAGATGAAGATAATTGAGAATCTAAATATCATATCAGCATATTTAATTTACTATATGCGTAAAACTTTGTATTCCACAAAGACAACCTTCCAGCAGTCTATCAGTTGGCTGCAAATGGCTAACAAGCAGTCCAAAATCTCACTGCCATATAAAAGTAAACATTTAAATCTTACATGTCTTCAGATCACATGGAACCATTGTCTTAATCTCAGCTAGACTCATTTCATGCATCTGTAGGTTGATTGGGGGTCAGCAAATTTAGGATGAACTGGATGGAGCTTAGAATCTTGAGTCAGGTCTGTTTCACATGTCTCTCAGCCTTTTTGGACCCACAGGCTTAATTGTTAAGGCTTCATGTTGTGACCAGCTCACTGTCATTTCCACCTGCATTCCATTGACCAAATAAGACAAGGATGAACCCAAATTCAAGAATAAGGATGTGGCCATGCAATGAAAAAAAGTTTCCAGACATATGTAAGTATCAAAGAATATCAAAACATAGAAAGAGGAAATCTAGATATAAACTAGACACACACCTTGTGGCTACGTGAAGGCATGCAGGGAGCAAGTGTAGTTTCAAGGAGTGTCAGCAGGTCTTGTATCTTAACTGTCTTCTGTGGGATCATGGGGCTCTGTATCTCCTAATGCTATCACGTTCTACAGCCTTGAGACCAGAACATTGCTGACATTTCAGTTATTGCTCCATTCACCCTCCAGGACTTACAATGCACTCTCCAGAAATAACTTCACATCTCCCCCCTTTTGTTTTTCAGTTGTAGAAACATTTCCTGTGGAAATGTTGAGCATCTGGGCATTGGCAAAGAACACCTTAGGTGATTTGGTAGAGGAGTGGAGGGACATCATCATTTTGAAGACTGGAAAGAAAAAACAAAACCATCAATAATATTATAATAGTATTAAACCAAGAATGAAGATTGAACCCAGAGAACCAATTTTGGGGATTGATATAATTGGAAATATCATTGAAAGTGTCGATCATTGCTTGGTGGGTTTTTTGTTGAAGCTCTCGTAATTATTTTCGTAACTCTTGATATGTCTTTGGTGCAAAAAGGTGATTTTATTAAAGCATGGGGACAGGGCCTGTGGGCAGAAAGAGCTGCACTGGGGCTGCGAGGAGTGGCTGATTATATATTTTTAAGTTGGGGGGGTTAGGGATACTGTAAGTCTCTAAGGCATTTGGAAGAAAGGATTTCAGGACCTCAAGGGGCTGGCTATTGTTAAGATAAAGTTACTTTTAGTTTTTAATAAAACATTAAAGAAGTAAGGCAACCATGAGTTGCTTGAGGAAGGTCACACTCTTCATGTTTCAGGTGTCTCACAGTGGGCTGCAAGCTGTAAGGAGAATTAATTTAATCTACATTTCTCTTGCCTTGGTTCCCTCATCATAAGGGTGTAAGTTCTCTACACACTCGAAGCCAAAGCAAGTCATGGGATTTGAAGCCAGAGCAAGTCTTGGGATTAACGTCGATGCAGTAAGGAAGTAAACTCCTCCAATGGGAGTATGGGTTAGAGGTTAAAGGAGTGAGTATTTTTGAACATTAATATGCTAGAAGCACCTTTTTAAACATCGTGGAATGTTCATAAATATTAATTATAAACTTTGCAACAAAATGAACCTCAACAAATAACCTCAAAGAAAAAAAATTTACAGGTTACCTTTCTTGACCATAAGGCGATATGACAGGACATGATTCACAAAAATTTATACAAAAATAATAATAGTAATAATAAATTTCTAAAGGAGTCCATAACTGATTTCCAGTGGCAAGAGAGTAAAGGGAGTCTCTCAGAGGATCACTGTTTCTAGCAAGTTGTTGGGTGGCCAAAGCCTATAGTTTGTTTACATTGAAAAAAAGCTTCACTGAGAGTTAAACTTTATCAGTTAGCTATATGGAAAAACTTAAGTGAGATGCCTAAAAAGACAGTGGTCTGCTGGGAACACAGTGTTTTCCCCATCACAGGAAGGGCTCCACAGTGTTGGTCCAAATGGTAAGTTGTGTTATGATAAGGAGTCATTGGTCCACATCAAACAGAAATAAACAGTGTCTCTCCCATAAATTAAATACATTTAATTTCAAGGACTGCCTCTTATCATGAGATTTGATTCTTCCTATATTTATTTATGTATTTTTATTTTACTTTATTTTTTTCAAAGAGAGACAGAGGTGAGCAGCGGAGGGACAGAGAGACAGGGAGATACAGAATCTGAAGCAGGCTCCAGGCTCTGAGGTGTCTGACAGAACCCGATGCGGGGCTCAAACCCACGAAATGTGAGATCTTGACTTGAGCCGAAGTCAGACACTTAATCTGACTGAGACCCCCATACACGTTGATTCTTCCTATATTTAATTGTTAAACTGCCCCCTCTATTTTATTCTTTGATGTTTCAAATTTTTATTTATTTATTTTTAGTTGAGAGAGATGGCCCATGTGAGCAGGAGAAAGGGTCAGAGGGAGAGAGAGAGAGAATCTCAAGGAGGCTCCACACTCAGCTCTGAGCCCCATGTGGGGCTGGATCCCACAACCCTGGCATCACAACCTGAGCTGAAATCAAGACATGCTCACACAACTGACTGAGCCACCCAGGGGTCCCTGCCCCCTCCATTTTAATGAATTATTTGTGATTCTAGAGGGCAGTATTTTTTTGAAACTTTGCAAATATCATGAAATTTTACCTGTTCCTGAAATCCAAACGTCTGATAGCATTCATGAGGAGTTTTTACCCATTTTCTCTTTGAGGTCTCAGGAAAGGAAAGAACTGGCTGGTTTAGCTCAGTATTGGATCTTTGGTATTGGCGGTCTGTATTAGGTACCTAGCGATTATTTTGCATAAAAGAAGTAACAAGAACTCAGTGCTGGTGGAGACTGGTTACACGTTCACTAATCTGTTTTCCCATCTCCTAGGGAAGATCTGCCCTACCTATTCCAGTCCCCTAGCAATCAGGTGTAGCCATAGACAGTGTGGCCCTAGAATGTAGGTTGAAGCAATATTGGACACATCCAGAACTGGCTCTCAAGCTCCCTCATGCAAGAGCATCTATAGTTCTCTTTATGCAGATACCCAGATCAATTTATTTTGACACTCTTATTCCTTTATTAATGTGGACAGAACCACGTGAGTCCATCACTGAATATCCATGTACCAGAGAGTACTCAGATAAAGACATTGTCTCTTGTACTGATTAAAGAGGAAAATGATATAAAACTTCACTTAAGGCTAAAGGAGACCTACTGAGGATATACTGAGCATCTCTTAGCACTCGAGCAATGGCCCAAGGATCTGTAAGACTTGGGTGACTATTTCTCTCTCTCTTTTTCTCTCTCTAGCCTCTGCTCTGAACAATTAAGCTTCTTAAGAAGATTAACTTTAAGTTCTTCTTGAGGAAAAGAATCTTAAGTGACCTTTAAAATAATTATAATAGTTATGTCTTTCTATCTAATATTCAAGGCAAAGATACTGATTTATATTCTGCCAATGTGTTGGGGATAGTGGTAAAAAGAACTTTTAAAACTATTTTTAATGATCAACTACAGGTGACATATCTACATAACTGAAAAATCTAAGTGGAAATGACAGCCTAATGATTTCTTGTTTCCAGAAGGTTTTAGGTTCATTGAGTTGTCCATTCCACTGAAATCCTGCTGAAAAAATGCACAGAGTTTCCCTCCATAATGTCCCTCTGAGTTTACATAATAGTCACAATTTCACATGAAAAGATTACTTCAAAGTCCCATTCTAGCATGGATTTTACATTATGTTAGATATTCTCTCTCTCTCTCTCTCTCTCTCTCTCTCTCTCTCTCTCTATCTCCCTTCTTTCTTTCTCTTTCTTTTAATTCTGGATGTGGAAGATCATCCTCCCATCTTATAACCTGTCAAAGTCAACTCAAAGGAAGCATTCATGAAAACTCACGCCTGGTAAAATGCTGAATATCATTTACCAAAGAATATTTGTTTTAACTCATATATTTTGTCTTCATATTATTACAAAGCTATTTTGGAACAGGAATTGGGTCAAACTGTTACATCCATTCTTCTCTCAACTAATTTACCAACTTGATTTTCATTATTTTCAGATTGAAAAATTTTTGTTTTCATTTTCATCGATTCTAAATTGTCTCATCACTTGCGCATGGAATAGAATTTAGTTTTGAATGTGGTACAAGAGCTACTTGGAGGAAATTTCTAGAAGATTTCATACCAATATCCTGAAGTAAAATAGGCACAAGTTTCTTGTCCAGCAGATGATTACTTGATGCTGCTGCAAAGAATAGCCTGACACACCAGGTACTTTTGGATAATGCCTTTTGGCCCCCCAAAAATAAACCTAAGGCATGACTTGTGATTGAAACACAATGATCTATGGGCAACATTTTCTAGCCACATCAGAGATCCAGACTACCAAGAATAGCTATCATTTAATGATGGTGTGCCGCCCTTCCTTCCTTCCTTCCTTCCTTCCTTCCTTCCTTCCTTCCTTCCTTCTTCCTTCCTTCCTTCCTCCTTCCTTCCTTCCTTCCTTCCTTCCTTCCTTCCTTCCTTCCTTCCTTTCTTTCTTTCTTTCTTTCTTTCTTTCTTTCTTTTAAAGTAATCTCTACACCCAATGTGGGGCTCAAATTCACAGCCCCAAGATCAAGAGTCACATGCTATACCACCTGAGCCAACCAGGTGCCCCAAGGGGGTTTTGTTATTTTCAACTCGGCTCCAGCCATCTCTAAGTTCTATCACTTTCTACAAAGTATGTACCATAATTCGTGGCTTACAGATGAAGATATTGGAGAACAAACAACTTCTGCAGAGTCATAAAGATAGTAAATTGCTGGGCCAGGATTCAAACTCAATTTCTGTTCTTTTTTTTTTTTCCATATTACCATGGAGAATATCTGACAAAATTGTGCAATAATCAGATGGCTAAAGTGCTTAGTCGAAGCAGTGCTGATGTTTATTTGAGAGTACATAGACTTCTTTCAGAGAACCATGTGCAAAGTATATTTTTCTTTTAAAAAGCTTCAATTACCATATATTGTGGATTTAAGTCAAACCGGCACATAAAGTGACCTGCGTTTTTCTGTATAAACATTTAGTTTTGGTGATGTATAGGTTTACTCATCCAGCTGTTCCTCCAAACAGTTGCAGCCCTGGGGCAGAGATCATTAGACTTCAGCTCTTGCCCTGCAAGCAGGGTCTCAGCCATTAACACGGAGCCAAGAGGTGGGTGGGGGACTTTGTTGAAGGCTTGAGTTGACATCTCAGTACCATAAAATGTTTGACTTGAAAGAAGTTGAAGATCACTGTGTTGAGTCCCCTATAATGGAGAGAAAATTCAGGACCAAAAGGCAAGGCGAGCTATGCTCGAGACCACATCGTAAGTTAGTAGCAGAGCTCAGGTCACTGAACTGGTGAAATGCTCTTTCCAATGTCCATTGAGATATGTGTTGTCTGGAAACGGAAAAAGGCTTACCATTTTTTGTAAGATGCTTCATGTTTCCCCACGCGTTTCACGACTGGTGGGAGTCACATGAGCAAGGGAAGGAGGTGGCTGAAGCCCTGTGTGAGATGAGCAGCTTGCTGGGAGTATGTGTGCTTTATTTATTACTTTATCACAATTCTTGCCATTTTTTTCCAAAAATGAATCATGAACGTCATTGCCGATGGTATTTTACGGGTCAGTTCTTGGGAAACCTTGAGATAGCACCACTCCGAATCTTGTGCACGAGTTGGATTCTTACAGGATATTCCACTGCACAATATGACAATGATGGTGATTTTAATGCAAGGGTTGGCAGGATGAACCCTAAGCGTTTTTGTGTAAACTTTTAGTAACACTGTATTCTGTGAGATCTACCCGGGCTCAATTTGCTGAATCGGTCAAATGAACCAAAAATTTAACTTCATATTGTTTGTTTTTTCCAAATAGTTAGAACTGCATTAACATATTGCTTCTTACTTTTTCTTCCCCAAAGACACACACACACACACACACACACACACACACACAGCTTGTGCGGTATTATGACAAAATATATCAGGACAAACAATTGCAAAGATATTCTCTGGGGTGATAAAGTATATCTTGCAAATTATTTTCTGTGTTTTTCTCCACATTCACATCGCTCTTCTATCAAATCACCTGTCCTTAAAAGAGAAGATAATTTGTTGCACCTTTCCTTTATCTCCTTTAATAAAACAACTATCATAATGATAAGTCTCTGCACCATCACTTTGTATTCGCAAATAACATAAAACCTGAAAAACTTCCCCCCAAAATGAAAGGCACAGACAGATATAAGCATCACATTTTAAATAGACTTTAGTAGAATTCACTGACATTCCTGATAATTTGCCTTTTCTTGTGAGACACACAGAAGAGGGAATAGTGAAGGGACAAACTGCAGGCTACAGCAACCTCTTAAAAATTGTTAATCAGTGTCAGCAAATGAAACTGACAAAAGCATCTGGAGGAAAGATTGAGTAATTATTTTTTCCGTGTTAATGGCCCTTTATTTGTGGTTTTTATGCCTATGTTTGTTAATTGTAATTGCCTGTACTCTACTGTTTATTTTTAATGAGTCCCTTAAAAATGGAGCACTAACTACTGCACGATTTATTTTCATTTTGTTTACCTTAGAAAGGGCAGCGGACAAAACAGGACTCCATCTCTTTAAAGGGAAAACTAAAACTGTGCATCAGTGAGTGTAAAAAAAAAAGTAACTTTGGAAGTTTGTGTGTGGGGTTTTGCAAATGAATAAGGAATCAATGAACTGAACTATTCATCGATTGGGTTTCACTAATCCATGGAGATTCAGACCAATGTACGTTTTTGTTTTTTATTTTTTCTGTGTCATAATTATCATTTTGGTTTTACAGTGTTCCATGGTAGAATACAAAACAGATTGCTTAAAATGTAAAACAGATCTCATTTCTTCACATACTGCAATATTCTAGATCTTTCTCCTTGCGCTCCATGATATTAAGCTCCCTGAGGTCAGGATTCCCCAGTGTCTCAGTCATCTTTGTAAGATCAGTGCTTAATAGACACATAGTTTTGTAGATAATAAATACTTAATATTTATTTATTGGATAAATCAATGTAATTACTATTAGCTTCTAGACTGAGCAAGAGAAATTATTTCACTCCCCAAATCAGCAAAGCAGAATTGACAGGACACGTCCATGATATAAGCAATTAAATTTATAGTGGAGATTTTCGTGACTTAACAAAATGCTTGTTTATCTACAAACTCGTGCATCAATTTCCTAGGGCTGGTATAACAAAATACCTGAACTGGTTGGCTTAAAACCACAGAAATTTATTCTCTCACTGTTCTGGAACCAGAAGTCTGAAGTCGAAGTGTGATCAGGGCCATGTTTGCTCTGAAGGGTCTGGGAAAGAATTCTTCCTTGTCTCTTCCTAGCTGCTGGTGGCTGCCAGCCATCTTTGGCATTCTTGGGCTTAAAGTTTCATCACTTCCTTGCTTAGCTTCTCTTTGCACATGGCCATCTTCCTTCTGTACATGTCCTTGTCTCTTCGGATTTTCTTTATAAGGACACTGGTCATTGGATGAGGATCCACTTTAATCCAGTATAACATCATCTTAGCTACATCTGCAAAAGACTGTATTTCCAAATAAAGTCACATTCTCTCATTCTTTTTTTATTCTTTCTAATTTTAATGTTTAATTTTTCAATGTGCCACATCATGACTTGATAAACATGATGTACATTGTAAAAAATTCCCTACAATTGTGTTAATTAACATATCTATCATCTCATATATTTACTAATTATTCGCATCTCGTATATTTACTATTATTTGTTTTTATTTTGGGGAGAACATTTAAGTTCTACTCTCTTAGCAAATTTCAATTATACAATACAGTATTGTCAACTATAATCATCATATCAATACATTAGACTCTCCGATCTTATTCATCTCATAACTGAAAGTTTGTATTCTTTTACCAAACTCTCCCCACTTCTCCCAAAGGTCGCTGACAACCACCACTCTACTCTCTTTTTCTGTGATGTTGACTTCCTTCTAGATTCTACATGTAAGTGATTCCATGCTGTATTTGTCTCTCTGTCTGGCTTATTTCACTTGGCATAATGTCTACCATGTTCATCCATGTTGTGACCAATGGCAGGAATGCCTTCTTTTTTTATTGCTGAAGAATATTCCATCATGGGTGTGTGGGTGTGTATAGATAGATGTTTGTGTATACACACACATGTACACACACGCAAACACAAGTATGCACTCACACACACATCATATTTTCTTCATCTATTCATTTGTTGGTGGACACTTAGGTAGTTTCCATGTCTTGGCAATCATGAATAATGCTTGAACGCTTTATTCAATAATGCTTGAATCATGAACAACATGGGGGTGAGGATATTTCTTCAAGATAGTGATTTTGTTTCATTCGTATATATCCCCAGAAGTGAGATTGTCAGATCATAGGGTAGTTCTATTTTTAATTTTCCGAGAAAACTCCATACTATTTTCTGTAGTGGCTGTACCACTTTGCATTCCCACCAACAGTGCTCAAAGTATCCTTTTCTCAACATCTTCACCAGCATTTGTTACTCCTTGTCTTTTTGATAATAGGCTGAGATGACATCTCACTGTGGCTTCGATTTGCATTTCCCTGATGATTCGTAACATTGAGCACCTTTCCATGTATGTGTATGTCTTCTTTGAATATGCCTATTCAGGTTCTTTATCCATTTTTTAATTGGAATGGGTTTTTTTGTTTGTTTGTTTTTGTGTATGTGTGTGTGTATGTTTTTGCTATTGAGCTGTATGGGGGTTTGTATATTTGTGATATTAGCTGGGATATTAACCCCTTACCAGAGTTTGCAAATATTTTCTCCTGTTCTATAATTTTTATATTGTTAATGGTTTCCATTGTTGTGCTGAAGAATTTTAGTTTCATGTGGTCCAACTGGCTTATTTTTGCTTTTCTTTGAAGTTACATTTTCTTCTCGGGGCTTTATGATCTTAGGTCTTCAGTCCTTATGTGTAGATTTTTGTGTATGGTATAAGATCGGAGTACAGTTGCATTCTTTTACCTCCAGTTTTCTCAGCACCAGTTATTGAAGAGATTATCCTTTCCCTATTGTATATTTTGGTGTCTTAATTGCAAACTAATTGACTACATATATATGGGTTTATTTCTGGCCTCCCTATTCTGTTCCATTGGTCTGTCTGTTTTTATGCCAATACTGCATTGTTTTGATTACTATAGTTTTGTAATGTAGTTTGAAATCCAGTGGTGTCATACCTCAAGCTTTGTTCTTCTTTGTGAAGATTGCTTTTGTTATTCATGGTCTTTTTTTTTTTTTTTGAGCTTTGACACTCAAGGCCATTTAAAAAAATTTATTAGGTTTATTTATTTTGAGAGAGAAAGAGAGACAGAGTGTGAGCAGGGGAGGGACAGAGAGAGAAGGAGACACAGAATCTGGAGCAGGTTCCAGGCTCCGAGCTGTCGGCACAGAGCCCGACGCGGGGCTCAAACTCACAGACCGTGAGATCATGACCTGAGCTGAAGTCTCAACCGACTGAGCCACCCAGGCGCCCCACCATTGGAATCTTAGTAGGGATTGCATTGAATCTATAGCTTGCTTGGTGTTATATAGATATTTTAACAATATTTATTCTTCCAATCCATTTATAATAGCATCAGAAGAATAAAATACTTAGAACTAAATTTAACCAAGGAGGTGAAAGACCTATATGCTAAAAAGTATAAAATACCGATGAAAGAAAGAGCAGAAAATATAAACAAGGCCACGTGCTGAGGTTCCCATTAGGCATGAATTTGGGGGGACACTATTTGTGTTAGTACCCCCTGGATGAAATGGCTTCCTGGCCACAGCACTTACTGGTTGTGACCTTGGGAAAGATGCTTTATATCTCTAATCTTCAGTTCCTTTGTATTTAAAAGGAGAGCAGTGTTAGCACCACTACCCTGCAGAGTTCCAGTGAGCATAACCTGAACTAATGGATGTAAGGGCTTCAACAGCACCTGCAATATCAAGTGAGCTCTAATAAACAACATCTTTGAAATAAATAGAGTAGAGTGCAATGGGATATTTATGATAATGTCTTTCACTAGAACAGTGATGAAATGCTAAGGCAAAATTCTTACACATGGTTATATGAAACACCAAGAAATGCAAATCTCTAGAAAGACTTAAGGGTACAAAAAATATGTTGAGTAGCTGCTCAGAGACTTTCTATTGAATAATGCATTGTTCCAATAGAATCACACTAGAAGTTTTATTATCGGAATTCAAAAAGGGAGAGTACTGGGTGTGGTGGTTTAGAGTGGAGAGCTAATGCACTATTCCAAAGGGCACAGTTTGAGAAGAATAAGCCCAGGAGAAGGATGGATCGCATCTCCTTCAAAGAGTGCTTTGTGAATACTGTTTCTTACAGTTGGATTTGTGTTAAGAATTGGGAAGTAGAGAAATGAAGTCTAAGAGCAGTTACATGCACCTAATAGATGTGAGAGCAGAGAACAGCTTTAAATTCCTCAGATAGTAAAGCCACAGCAGTAACAGCGGCAACAATAAAACTAGTCTTCTTGGGAAGGATTACTCTGTGCGCTGTTCTACCCATGTTCGGTGCCTCATTTCACCTAATCCTCACGGTCTTCTGAAGGAGATACTAGTAATTTTTCCATCTTTCTTGAAGATAAAACTGAGGCACAGAGAAGTGAAATTAATGAAGTGCTACTTGGTGTCAGAAAAAAAGCATTGGAACTAAGCAGTCTGATGCTATTGCTTGTGGTTTTTACCCTTTGTGATTATTAATTGCATTAGGAAACTAGCGATAGTTTTTATGTTCTGGAATGTAGGGAGACTCAGTCCCTCCCTCTATTAGCGAACAATGTTAACTTTAAGGATGAGATTTGCTCAGAAGTGAGTGTGAGGACACTAGATAACTAGAAGCTCAAATTTCTCCCATTAATTTTATTTATTAAGTCTTTATTGTGTGCCTATTATGCATTAGGCACTCAGACAACAGAGCTTTTCTGAGCCTTGACTTACAAGGTGGCCATGTGACTTAGGAGACCACCATGTCTCCTAACACTGCCCCGTGACCAAAAACAAAATGACACTCTCCATGTAGAGTCTCGCTAAAAGACAGACAGCGAAGGAAATTATTGTAGGGATGCAAATAATGTAAGATAATAATGATAGTATAGTGGAATTAGAGTTTGAACTGGATAGCGGTGTCTGGGTGACTCAGTTGGTTAAGCCTCTGACTCTTGATTTCAGCTCAAATCATGATCTCACAGTTCACGGGTTCAAGCCCCCCATCAGGCTCTGCACTGCTGGGGATTCTTACTCTCCGCTCTCTCTGTCCCTTCCTCACTCCCCCTCAAAATAAATAAATAAACTTTTTTTTAAGTTAAAAAATTTGAACTGGATATAAATATTTTTAAGTATATGAAGTAAAGATTTGACTGAATATTCTACTATTTCATGCTGGGTTAAAAATGGATTTTTTTTTCCCTGTAGATTTATGTTTCTTTCTCACCTGACTCCGCTTCATGAAACATTGATTGGAAAAACTTGAGATCAAGCTAGTCGTCAGTGTTAAAATAGTTAATAGGTTTGACTCAGAATATATCATGAATCAAAAATAATCTTTTAACTTGGGCAAATAACTCGTCAAGGAGAATAGTGTGTTTTAATAAATGTGTCTCCGTATTTAAGTGAAAATATTTACGCCCAAATTAGCAGCATGTCTCATTCTTTTTCAACATCTTAGAATGGAATAAACCACAGGAGACAGAAGTTTCCTTTGTCTGATTTAATTGATTTTGGGGAGACAGACCAGCCTAAAGCCACCTGCATCAAATAACAAGAGTGTAGAGATAGGAGTTAAAGTACCATAAAAGTTGGGAGTTAACCCTGATGCAGTAAACAATTTGCAGTCTCAAGGATACTTTGAGATACAGTTTTTATCCCTACAACTTCCCTTTTAGGAACAAAGTAAGGATACTAAAAATGGATATACACCCACGGTGTCCTTAATGCAAATAAGATCATTAACAACTGCTGTGTTGCCAGCAACACCCTCTCCTTAGAAAACCATGGATAAATTACGAGGATATTATTCCAATACCAAGAAAAAAAGAGGGAAAATTGGTGCTATTTTAATTTGTTTTCCTTTCTTCATGTCTAATGAATGGGTTTGTGCATGCAAGTGTGTGTATACGTACTTAATTACTTTAAATAATTTGGAGAAAAGAGGGGTGTTGGAAGAGGTTCTCTGCAAATTCAGCTAGCCCAGAAGGAATTGTCAAACCACTTGAATAGAAAAAGAGAATGGGGAAAATCGAGTGCCTTCCATGAGCCAGACCCTATGTGATTATCTGGATACACAAGGATAAAGAAGATAAGAAAGTTCTTGTCCTCAAGAAACTCAATCAGGACAAGGAACTATAAGCAGAAGTGAAAGTGAACATTCAGGACTAGCTCCTATGGTATTAAGCAGCCAGGGTAAGATGTAACATGGATATGGGAAGGTAAGAGGTTGGAAAAATAGCTTGGAGACAATTTCTAGTGACTTGAATTGAAGACCTAAAGTTAATGCTCTACTTTCCTTTCCTTTTTTTCCATAGCCAAAGAAGTAACAATGCCAGACAACTATATGAAAAGATTTACTTTTTAAATATTTCATCTGGTCTATAAATTGAATGTTTATGTCTCCCCAAAATTCATTAGGTTGAAAACCCAATCACCAAAATGATGGTACTTTGAGGTGGGGGTTTGGGGAGGAGATTAGGTCATGAGGGGGAAGCTTCATGTATAGGATTCATGTCCTTACAAGAGAGGCCCACAAAACTCCCTTGGCCCTTTTACCAGGTGAGATTATGATTTAAAAAAAAAAAATAAGGCCTTCTAGGAATTGGGCTCTCATCAGACACAGAATCTGCCCGTGCCATGATCTTGGACCTCCCAGCCTCCAGACCCATTTAAAAAGACCCATTTAAAACAGGAATGTGCAGGATAGGGATTTTAAAAAGATTGTGAATCAGATAAATATATTACCCTTGCACATTGACATAGACATTTTTTTTCATGTTAATAAGAAATTGTGTTTTTGTTTTTCTGATATTTAGAAGTATTTCCAGGTTTGCTGCTTTATACTGTTTTTAACTTTATTTTCAGATTTGAGTGAGAAAGTTCTAAACTGTGAGTGATAATGTGAAATTTGGTCTATGTAGAAGCACTCTGTGGGGATGCTGGGTCTCTGTGGCTTACCTATATGTTTAAATGGGGCTGGATGAGTCAACCAGGGTGGACCAAAGGCTATGATTTGGTCTTAAAATTAGGACACGCATCGGCAGTGTCCCTTCCTTTAGCAAGTAGACAGCTCTGGGAGTGTTCTTTCTGTGGTGCTATTTGAATGTGTAAAAACACCACACAAAACCTGTGGAACAATTGTAGCCCGGCAAATCCGGATTTTCCCATTCCTCCTGTAATTTTTAGATCAAATCCCAGGTTAAACAATGCAGCCAGCCCATGGCACACTCTGTAGGGACAGAGGCAGAGCAAGGTGCACGGTGCTTTCTGTGAGCAAATCGAGAGGGTTTGTATTTGGAGGCTTGGTTATTTGCAGTTTGTTTTCTGTATTTTAACATTTGTAAAACAACAACAAGAAAAACTACCTTTCAATTGTGGTTGTTGAAGCTTTGCTGGGAAAAGTCTATTCCACAGCAAAAATTCAAGGCAGGAAGGGAGGCTTAAATTAGTGTTTCTCTAACTACCTGAGGCAAATAGCTTTTTTTTTTCTTTTAAATTTCCAATATATTGATGACCATCACTTTCATAAAATCTAATAGAAGTTACTAGAAAATTAAATAAAAGACATGCAAAATGTAAGCTCCCAGTTTTTATTATTAGATTTAATAGAAATATTTTTCCTTTGTCAAGCTGCTCTACAGGTTTCTAAATGCTTACAATTTGCTACTTTTGTCTCCACATTTTGTAGAAAAGCTCCGGTAAGTGGACCACACTTCGAGTATCACAGGCTTAGAAAATTGTGAAAGCAATCAGGAAGTCCCAGAGCAAATGATACAGTTAAAAAAGAAAAAAGAAAAAACTTGGGCGCCTGGGTGTCTCAGTTGGTTAAGTGTCCCCCCTCGACTTCGGCTCTGGTCATGAACTCGTGGTTTATGAATTCGAGCCCTGCATCGGGATTCTCTCTCTCTCTCTCTCTCTCTCTCTCTCTCTCTCTCTCTCTCTCTCTCCCCCTCTCTTCTTTGTCCTTTCTCTGTTTGTGTAGTGTCTCTCTGTCTCAAAATAAATCAATAAACTTAGAAAAAAAGCTATACGTAACACTTTGCTGAGTCAGGACTACCTTTGTTTCTCTTCATTAACCCAAGTTGCAGCAAGTTACCAGCTGACTGCTGTCTGATTTCTGCAAAAGTAGAGACATTGTCTTTGAGCACTGAAACAGTAGCTGTTGGTGGAATTCCGAACTGAGAAGCTATTTGTGTGTGTGTGCGTGCGCACATGTGCAGAACTATAACCTATAATCCGGGGGAACTTTGGGATCTTCATGATTTTTTTTTAAAGTAGCATCAAAAGAAACATACCTTCTGGAATACTGGCAATTACTTCTAGTTGTTTCTAAATTCATCTTTGTAAAATTTACAAATATTGAATGGAAGGCATCTTGGGGAGTTTCACTGAGCGATATTACCTCATCTTTAGAGCTATTTGTTTTCTGCTGTTTTTATTTTTTCAGCACCCCCCATTTCCCTCTATAAATCCTTTCCTCTGCTTCGTCCAAGTTTGTACTTCTTACTGAATGATGAAGAAGGGGCTATCAGTCACTTCCACCTCCATTTCCCCTTCCTTCTAAAACAATAGAAGTCCTGATACTCTTTTTATGAACAAATGATTACCCAGAATAATAAAAGCTTGATTCCCAATCGTCCCTGGCAGTCAAGGGTAATTTTGACAGTAACTGTAGACAATGGGATAAGAGCAGAGGTGTTGGCACCAGGTTGTGGGGACCATACTTAAAAGACCCCTGGCAATCACCCTTGGCTTTATTTTCCTCTTTGCCTCTACCTAATTTCTGGCTGAAATGCGGAGCTCCACCCATCTTGGTTACAACGTTGTCTGGGGAGTTGGAATCACATACGCTGGAATGAAGAGTTAGATGAAGTAAGGATCTCTAACAGCTCCAAATACCATCCCATCTCCCTACCATTTCAAACAGATCTCCTCTGAAAGTTTTGACCTTGAGAGAAAATAAACTTCTGCCTTCTTTAATCAACTATTACTCAGAAACAAACCTTGTCCTAACTGATGAGCGTGATAATAATGGAAGCATATTACAAATACATTTCTGTGCTTTTCAACATGGTAGCCATTATCTATATGTAGTTATTTAAAAGTTAACTTAAATAAAATGTAAAATGCAGCTCCTCTGTCACTCTAGCATACATTATGAGCTCAATAGCTATGTGTGCCTAGTGGCTATACTGACCAGTGCAGAAATTATAGATATTTCCCTCATCACAGAAATTTCTGTTGGACAAGACCTAAGTTATTTCTTATTGTGACAAAATAGATATTTACTACAATTTTCATTTCAAGGGAAGCTGGGTGACTGAGTCAGTTGAGCATCCAATTCTTGGTTTCAGCTCAGATCATGATCCCAGGGTTGGGGGATGGAGCCCCACATCAGGCTCCATACTAAGCATGGAACCTGCTTGAGAATCTCTCTCTCTCCCCCCACCTCTGCCCCTCTCTGCTGCTTGCACTCTCTCTCTGTCTCAAAAAAAATTATTTTCAATATCTTTAAAGTACCTACATATGGAGTCGCCCAAATAATCAAATAAATATATTAAAAAATATATAAAAATACATAGCAAATTTTGAGATAATTAAATGTTTGAAAACAAATCACAAGAAATACAAAATCATTCCTGGGATGGATGGACATAAAATTCAAGGGTTGATCCAGGGCCTGAAAGAAAT
The DNA here is from genome assembly GCF_027475565.1 of Acinonyx jubatus. NCBI lineage: Eukaryota > Metazoa > Chordata > Mammalia > Carnivora > Felidae > Acinonyx > Acinonyx jubatus. Next base: position 126,540,325 of record NC_069386.1, on the reverse strand, counting down.
AATTCCAAATTCTTCTACCTCTCTTCCCCAATTTTCCAACTTATTATTTCAGGTGAAAGTGGATATCAAGGATGCCTACATGGAAAAGAATGAGGAGAGGGCAGTGAGACACAAAAGTTAAAAGATATACCTTGGTCATCTTTTGGTTGGTAAAATAAAATAATGAGGGCCAACTGTATTTCAACTGACTTTGAGATAACAAAACATAAGAACTGACGTTATTTACAGTAATCTCATTTCCTTCATCTTTGCCTTTCATTTTTATTGTTTTCCTCTTATTTGAAGTCACGTGCCTTATTTTCTACATAGTGCTTGGAGCACCTGCATATTGCAGTATGTTAAGACCTCCAGAAGTTTGTCTATGACACATTTTCCTTTCTTAAGAGTGGAGAAAGGCATTTTCACAAAGATGAAGTGTAGTATAACAGAAAGTTTAGAAACTATTTCATTGTTAAAACCTATCAGTTTGTTACATTTTTACTTTTGGTTGTCCCCATAGAAGATATCCAGGCTACTGCTCCTTTCTTCATATTGTTCTTCAAACTTTTTTTAAAGTAGACTTCACACTCAGCGTGGGGCTTGAGCTTACAACTCTGAGATCAAGAGTTGGATGCTCTACCGACTGAGCCAGCCAGGTGCTCCTCCTTTCTTCATATTGACTAGTAGACTTTCTATTTTTAAATATGCAAGTATATCCTTTCCCATGAGGCCTTAGCTAAAAATCAACCAACAAAAACCTTTATTTATTTTTAAGTGTTTATATTTTTGACAGAGAGAGAGAGAGAGACAGAGAGAGAGAGATCAGGGAAGGGGAAGAGAGAGAGGGAGATACAGAATCCAAAGCAGGCTCCAGGGTCAAGCTGTCAGCACAGAGCCCAATGTGGGGCTTGAACTCACAAACTGTGAGATCATGACCTGAGCCAAAGTTGGATGTTCAACAGACTGAACCACCTAGGTTCCCCAAAAACCTTTATTCAAAAACATTACAGTAGATTTTATTCTATAAAGTGATTATGAAAATTGAAGACTTACTCTCTTAGTGAACTAAATTTTTTTTTTCCCATCTGGACTCAGTATTCAAGGGATGTCACATTGAACCTCATTCATATGGAAATGCATTGGAAACTCATCACAATGTTATTGGCTATATAGTAGAATTCAACATATATATATATATATAAATATATTACCCAGTCATGTATGGTGGTGATTCAGGAGTTCAAGATATTTATTTTGCCTTAATCACTTTTCCCCAGAAAGAGGTAATACCTTGATGAGCTGTGTATGCTTTCTGTCACTATATCTCAACCCTAGGTCACAATAAACCATGGCTTTCAGCCTTAGAAAGGCATCAGTGAGGTGATGTAATAGAAAGTACATAAGATTAGAAAGAGTTGAGTTCAACCCCTGGCTCCTGTTAGTTGTGGAACGTGGTTAAGGGTCCTAGCCTTCCTAAGGCTCCACAAAATGAAGCATAGATTATTTATTTCTTAGAGATATTATGAAAATGAAGTAAGAAAACTTACGGGACTATACCACTGTCTTAGTTGACTTGGAGTGTCATAACAAAATGCCATAGACTGGATAGAAATGTATTTTTGCACAGTTCTGGGGGCTGGAAGTCTGAGATCAGAATACCAGTTTGGTCAGATGCTGATGAAGAGTCTCCTCCAGCCTTCATGCTGTGTGCTTACATTGCCTTTCCTAAATATGTGTGTGCAGAGAAAGAGAGCGAGCAAACTCTCTGATGTCTCTCCTTACATGGACACTCATCCATCCTATGAAACCAAACATCACATTTATAACCTCATCGCAGCAAAAGCACCATCTTCAAGTATCATCACATTGGGGTAGGGCTTCAACATATGGATTTGGGGGTAATGTAAACTTTCAGTCCATAATTATCTGGCACACAGGAGTCAACTGGTAAGTGCTCAAACACTAAGAGAAAAGTGAATCATCCTGTAGAGATGGATAGGACCTAAAAAAGGAAAGTAGTTATGATCACAGATACATGTTTGAGGATCTCACTTTTGGTGTGAACATCTAGACTAGAATTTCCTGGATGGCCTTTTGAAGAACAGGAGCTCCAGAGATGCTCAAAAAGGAAAAAAAAAAGGTTCCATGTTCAACAACATTTTAGAACTTTTGCCTGAAATAAAAAAATCTTAAAATACTACTTAAACCCAAAGATCCCGAACTTATTTAACTATATGATCCTCTTGTGACTTAGTCCATTTAATATAAAAGTTTCATGGAACACAGTTTGGGAAACACTTATATTTATGAGGTTTATCATTTATTTAAAAAGAGTTTGCACTTGGGGTGTTTGGGTGGCTCAATGGGTTAAGCATCCAGCTCTTGATTTCGTCTTCATGATTTCATGATTCATGGGATGGAGTCCTGCATTGGCCTCTGTGCTGACAGTGTGGAGCCTGTTTGGGATTCTCTCTCTTCCCCTCTCTCTGCTCCTCCCCTACTTGCACTCTGTCTCAAAAATAAATAAATACACATTTAAAAAAATAGAAAAGCTTTCACTTAGAAGTAGAAGAAGTAATTTGTTAATTCAATATATACTCCTATTCACAATTGACCTTAAGGCAGGACCCAAGAATAAAGATTTTATGAGACTCTGTCTCATGTTTCTGTATGTGACTATACATATGTCATGAGTGTATGCATCTATATACATACATGCACATATAAAATATGTATATATACATAAATACATATTTGTATACACATATATGTATTCTATGAATTTTTTTATATAGCCCACTTAATTAAAATAATTCAAGATGACTCAAACTTTGTTGAAAATGGTTTATCTCATGCACAATATACCCATTGAAAACAATAGCTAACACATTCCATGAACATGCTGTCATTATATTAAGCTCTCTACATATATGCTTTTATTCAATCCTCAAACTAGCTTTAGGAGGCAGGTTCATCAGTTAGTTCCCTTTTACAGATTTGGAAATTGGTGCTCTGAGATGTTAAAGAGTTTGCCCAAAGTTCATCTTGGAAGTAATCAGTGCAGAACGACCCTGAGGTGACCCCCAATGGGTGATGCTTCTATCCAACCCCCTTCCTTGAGTACAAGCACAACCTGTGACTTGCCTCTGATAGATTATGGCAGTAGTGAAGGATATAGTCTGATTTAACTCATGTCCTTAACAAATTGATACTGAGTTAACTAAAGGGAGGTTATCTTGGGTGGGCTCAGCTTCATCTAGTGAAAGCCCCTATAAATGGCACTGGGGACTTCCTTCAAGTAAGTGGTCTGCCTGCTGAGTTAAAGGAAGCAACTAACCGCCAATTCCATAGCTGTGAAGAACTGAATTCTTCCAACAACCTGAAAGAATTTGGAAGACCCTGGACTTCAGATGACAACATAGTCCAGACAAATCCTTGATCGCAGCCTTGCGAGACCAGGAACAGAGGACTCAGCTCTGCAGAGCCTGGATTCCTGTCTCTCAGGAGGTGCAAGATAATAAACATGTGGTGCTTTCCACCACAAGTTCATGGACATTCATTACATAGCAGTAAAGGGCCAATACGATGACGAAGATGGGTTTTTAACTCAGGCTTGAGTTTGTACTTCTAACCTCTGTGATATCCAGTCTGTTATAGCATAAAGCTTGGTGTCCAGTATCCTAGAGATGCACAGAAATTTACCTTGTGGTCTAGATGTTTATGGGGCCAAAGATGGGCAACAAGGTGAGTTGCAAACATAATATCTTATGTGGGTATTTTGTTTTGTTTTGTTTTGTGTGTTTGTTTTTCTATTTAGTGTTAAAGATACTTAAGTGGTGGATAAGACCAGATATAGAGTGAAGGAATGCCATTTACTTTTTTGGTACTGGCTCTGCCCTTACTTGCATGACCTTGGGAAATTCCCAGGTTGCCATCTGCCTTATAAATTTCTTTGTGACATTGAGTTATGTTGTTCAGTTTCCAACTTGAAGCCAAGCCTGCTGATTAGACCACACGATGATGATTGAAAAAAGACTTGTCTCAAATGACTAGCATTTACAAATTATTAGCTTATACATCTAAAATCCATTTCAAAACTCATTTAATGAGTACTTACTCAGTGCCGAGTGCTATTCATCTTCACAAATTCCTTAAGCATTGATTCTTCTCTCTTTTTAACAAGCTGGAGCTAAAGTTAGTAAGCTATATGACTTGCCTCTGTGACCATAAGACAATCACTCACAAGTCCTGATTTATTGGGCTGCTAGATAAAATCTGGCTTCTGGATTTTTGAATCCATACTCGTGGGTTGCACATCTTCAATATGTTAAGGAACAAAGAAAAATGTCAGATGATTTTAATTGCATGTTTTCACATTCTACAAGATGATGCAAGGTCTAGCCCAACTATCAAAAAAACCAGGCAATGGGTCTCTGTGTTAATTCTTGGCTCTCATTTAGGGAGCTGTGTTTTGAAAAGTAACATCGTTTCAAATTTATTTCTTCAACCCCACCCCTTATAAATGCACCGTGGCATCTACCAAGAATTTAGGAACATTAATTTTCTCTTGTCAGACTTCCTCTCTAAACACACGTTGCAAAGAACTGCTAATTTCATTTTCTTTCTGTTTAGTTTCATTTCTTTCTTTTTGGGATTCCTGTTTAAAAGAGCTTTTAGCAGTCTTCAGTCGCATATGGTGCATATGCTTACAGAATAGGCAAACCAGCTTGAGTAAAACAAGAATAAAAATAAACCACACAGAACTAAACTCCAAACTTTTTGGGAGGTCCTCAGTGGTGCTGCCTTTTGTGTGTGTGTGTGTGCACATCAGTTATTCCTGTTTGGAACCAGGAATGGAATCGTCCCAAATACAGCAAGAAAGACGGCATTGTTCTCCAGATCAAAGAGTCAAACAAGGCCTATGAGTTCTTGAAAATTCTTCATCTTAAGAGATTTGCAGGCTTTATTCGTGAGCAAAAACCTTCAGCAAAAGATGAGAATTATTGCATGTGCTTTGCTAAAGGATGAACTTGACCATTTCTATTTGACAGATTATAAAAAGGCAGACACTAAACATAACAAGCCACATAGCAAAGCATAAAGTCCTTAAACCTAAATATTTAAATTTTAGCTACTCAAGAAGCCCTGGAAATAAAATGGAATTTCCTAGTGAAATCCCTTTGGCATTGTCTTCCTGCTGAATGTTTTCAAAACACACAGAGCAGTCTATTTCCTTAGGGATCACTTTTCTCTAGTTGCTTTATATGTTTACACATGTTCAACTACTCATTGTATTGTCTATTATAAGAGAAAATTCATGCCATGCATTCAGGTTTGGATCCAGGTGATTACCAGATTGGTCCAAGATGTGGGCGTGCGATGCACTCCTGTCTAGATGGTATTTCAGCCTGTGTAAGAAGAGGGGAGTAAAAGCCCAGAGGAAAGAGGGAGAGAATTGTGCTGAGTGGCTGCACTGCTCTGATCCTGCCAACACAGCCTTGGAGATCTGGCAAGATCTCTGCTCTTTGCTGCTTGAGTAAGAATCAATCAGGAAATCAATTAAAAAAAAATAGGGTATGCACAAGGCAGGAAGGCGACACAGGGCAACTGGAGCTTGTTTTCTGGAGTTCCTACACACGATGGTGTGATAAGATAAGAATTTAAACAACATGTGACTCACCTACATGAGAGAAGTCACCATGTTCATCATTGCTTTCCAATCATCACAAACGTGGTACAGGCATCAAAGAGGAGATGGTACGTTACCTGTCAGTGAAGAAACTTGTGGTTTTTCAAGGATGAAGGTAATGTCAGGAAGACACTTTCACTTGATTTTTTTAAAGTTCATTTATTTATTTATTTATTTAGAGAGAAAAAAGAAAAAAGAGCATGAGTGGGGGAGGGGAGGGAAGAGAGGGAGACAGAGAATCCCAAGCAGGCTCCGTACTGTCAGCACAGAGCCCGACGCAGGACTCGATTCCAGGAACCGTGAGATGGTGACAGGAGCAGAAATCAAGAGTCGGAGGCTTAATCAACTGAGCCACCCAAGCGCCCTTGAATTTTGGTTTAACTAGAACAGGGTTCACAAACTCAGATGCCTTGTACACAGCAGTGGTGATGTAAATTAGAAAAGAATGTTGGGGTTATAATTTCCTAAAGAAGCTCACTTTAAACTTATAATTTTGCTTATCAAAATAGTAGACATATTCTTCACTTCCATAAAACAAAACAAAACACCTCCTTTCCCTCTTGTATTTTCTCTCAGGCCTTTCCACTTTGTAGCATGGATACAGAGCCACATGATTCCTCCTGTAGAAAAAGCAGCAGTGTAGACACATGAACAAACCTCCATTGACCCTTGGCCTCCCATCAGGAAACCAGAGGAAGCACAGAGAGCCCGGCCCGCTCGGCTCCTATTCTGTCTGTGAGGAGTCGCTGTTGTGACCCTGTGAGGAAAAGAAACGATAAAGCTCAGAGCCTTGACTTTTCCAGAGAAGCTTGTATCTGAGCTTTAGTGTAAAAACTCTCGATTTCTTTCTTGTTGACTCAATCTTTTTTTCAAGTGCGGTGCAAGCCAAAAATGCACCTGTAGAAGCAAGAATGCCCTCACCAGCATCAGCCACCAGAGAAGGGTGCCATAGGACTGCAAAGATAAGAACTTGTAGGAAATTCATGGAGTTAGTCTTCAGGTTTCAGTATGAAGATCCAGATCCGGGCTTTTACGCAGAGCCCAGATTGGATTGATTCGGTAAATGCCTCATCCATTCTATTTGCATAGCATGTTTTAAAGGATTTTCCATTGGAACTGATTTTGTATTTGAGAGTGAAAGAAGAATGTATTCCGGCAAGCTGATGTTTCCTTCTGTGAAGAACTCCTTTTCCAAGGGGTTGACAAACACCCATCTTGGCCCTTCAGCATTTTCCTATGTGCTGAATAGGTTCCAAGAGCATACATCATTTTTATTGCAGCATGCAATATGTTTGATAATAAACTTTTAAGCTCTGTTTATTGGACTCCACATACAAAACCATTACTTTCTTGGCTAACACCAATACCTTATCTAGTGGGAAAGATAAAGAGTGATTTCAGTAAGAAACTTTAAAGAGCATTTGATACTTGGGAGAAAAGAGTAATCAAATCACCTAGTATTTATTTCCTCCTGTGTGACTGGCATTATAATATTGATTGACACTGTCTTCTATAGATCTCATACATAAGCACGTTGTCTCTTTCTGTGTATGGTGAGCTCTAAATAATTGTTTCTGTGGAGTTACAGAAGCAGATTTTACTGCCTGAGCAGAAAATATCTGATAATTGCAGGAAATTTCAGAAGGACAGCAATAGGAAAAAAATTGATGTTGCAATATTTGAAGCTGACTAGTGATTACCAGATAATTTATGTGCAATTGTCCTCATTCAAATATAGATCTGACAAATGAGGAGGATATTTGAATGCCAGTTGAGAGGTAAAATGTATATAATGCTGCATTATTTTTCAATATATTTTTAATTTTGTTAGATCATTTGATATATAAGATAGCACTGTCAACCCTGGCTAAAAAAGAGAAAAAGGTGGGGTGTGTGTGTGTGTGTGTGTGTGTGTAGAAAGAAAGACACTAGCAGAGCTGAGCCTCCTGGCTTCCTAACCACAGTGATCTCTATCATGATAATATATCTGCCTTTCACATATGCATTGTATGCACCTCCCACTGTGTACCTGACCATGGCTTCAGTGGAATTGGCCCCATCCCCTCACTGATCTAAACTAATCTTTTGAAAATGAAGCCCACATCAAAGTGATGGGTTCAAGACGGACACAGAGAACTAAGTTAAGCCTACAGTTTTGTCTTGACATTGTGGGGAGAAGCAAGTTCTTTTTCATTCACAAAATATAAATGAGAAAATGAGAGAGCATCTGGCACTAGGAATTGCTTGCACACATCTTGAAGCCACACGAGTTGTCAGCTTTGAGATAAAGCTGACCCTTTTCAGGCTGGAAAGAGACTGACATTAAGAACAACAAGCTAAGTACATATTTCAGCTACTGGGTAAAACCTTAAATGACTTTTTTTTTAACCATATAGGTTTAAAAAGTGAAAAAAAAATTGCAACTTAAGCTAATTTCAGTTGTGGTTTCTATTATTTATAACTGAAAGAACCCAAAATGATACACAAAGCTACCTCTGAGGTCAAATTGCACACTGTTTCTCTATTAGAGAAAACCTTTAGACTGAGGAGGAGATATTTGCATGCATCAAGTGGTAACTATTTTTAGGCTATTTGCAAATATTTTTGAGATCTCGATGCAGAGAAGAGAAGCTTGCACATATAGGATTTGGGGGGAATATTAGATTAAAGAAGTGTGTTTAAGTACACGGACCAGATTGTGTGGAATGTGGAATTGGAGACAGAGACATTTTCTTTACTGTTTCTCATTGCTCAGCACTGTTCTAGGGTTTTGTGAGTTTTGTGGACAATAAGGAACAGTCTCCTTCAGGGACAGGCATTGGCTTACTATGGGGGCATCAGCCAGAGCTAAGGTAAGGCTCCTCAAAGTGACTCTGAGAGCAGTTGCTATCAGCCTGGGAAGGTGGGAAACCGACAGGTAAACAGAAGCTAAGCACAGTATGAGAGGTGTAGAAGATATACTGATTCATAAACATTTTGTGTGTGAGTCCTTGATTCAGGGTTGCCAAGAACTGGGAAGGGCTGAGATTTTTCCTTGCTCACAAGCTAACAAGTTAGCGTTAACACAACTTTATGGGTTCTTGCATAAGCAATGAGACTTTCATAAGAAAGGAATTATCGTTCATAGTACAACAGTCAACATGAGCCCCAGTTAACTTTGCCCCCCAAGTTCCAGAGGGTGCAAAGAAGCCTAGATGGATGCTGCACCCAGAGTGGGTTTGTCACACACTCGAGCCATCCTGAGTTTAGGGAACCCAAATCTTTTATAGAGGGCAGTAAAAAAAAAAAAAAATACACCCTCACCCTGAAAGGAGATTATCTCTTATCTTATAAGGCTCTTTGCTTACCAAGCATTTCTGAAATTGTAGTCCAGAGCAAAAAAAAAAAGGAAGTGTATTTTCTTGAAAAATATGCAGAATAACAAGACACCCATGGAGCACTATCTTCCAACAGGATTTCATAGTGTTCTCTGGGATTCTCATATTGAAATGTAGATGTTGAAATATTATAGTTTTCATAAAATAAAGTCAGTCCATTATAACTCAAAGTATAATATAAATACTCATGAGTGCATACCGATATAAATAAATGATTGAATAAATTAATATGTAGGGGAGAAGATGATTTGCCTTCACTAAGGGACAGCATAGCTCTGTACTCCTTAGGTGTGAGCTGAGCACTGACTTCGTTCCAAAGTGTAGAGTTTGGAAAGGAAGGGGTCATGGTTAAAAGGGTCAATTTATGGTGAAGAAACCTGATAAACACCACCTTAGGTGATAAAGGCCAACATCAGCAGCACGTTAGTAGTATATACTCTTAATATGATACAATACAAATGGCACTTTATTTCCAAGGTCTGCCTTTCAATAAACCACGACCCCAGTCTTATCATAACAAAAACATCAGAAAAATTTCAGTAGAAGTGCATTCTATAAAACATCTAGCCAAGGGGCTCCTGGATGGCTCAGTCAGTTAAGCATCTGACTTTGGCTCAGGTTTGTAAGTTCAAGCCCTGAATCGGGCTCTCTGCTGTCAGCACAGACCCTGCTTCGGATCCTTTGTCCCCTCTCTCTTTGCCCCTCCCCCACTCTGTTTCTCAAAAAAAAAAAAAAAAAAATCTAGCCAGTACTCCTCAAAACTCTAAAAGTCATCAAAAAACAAGGACTGTCTGAGAAACTGCCACAACTAAGAACATAATTTGGATGGGGTCTTAGGACAGGAAAATAAAATGGGGTTAAATCTAAGGAAATTTAAATAAATCACGGACTTTTGTTGATAATAATGTATTGATATCGTTTCATTAATTGTAACAAATATATCACATACTGTAAGATGTTATTTTTTTAATTTTTTAATGTTTGTTTATTTTTGAGAGAGAGACAAGGAGAGCACGAGAGAGCAGAGGAGGCACAGAGAGAGGGAGACACAGACCCAAAGCAGGATCTGGGCTCTGAGCTGTCAGCACAGAGCCCAATGTGGGGCTTGAACTCACGAACCGTGAGATCTGAGCGGAAGTCAGATGCTCAACTGACTGAGCCACCCAGGCACCCCTATAATATGTTATTAATAGGAGAAATTTATTGAGGAATATATTAGTAGTCTCTCTACTAGCTTCACAATTTTTCTGCAAATCTAAAACTGTTCTACAAAATACATTCTCTTAAAAAATAATGAGCCTTCCTATGTCTTAGCAATTCGATTCTTGGGTATATAACCAACAGAAATATGTACATATATTTATTAATGTATGTAAAACAATGTTTGTAGATTTACTCTTCTTAATAGTTTCAACTGGAAAGAACTCAAAAGTCTTTCAATTGCATAATGAATATATTCACTGTGTGTATTCACAGGGATTTTCTACGCAACATTAAGAAAGAATAAACTACAATTTCATGTAGCCATGTAGCTAAACTCCACAAACTGTGCAAAGGAAACTATGTATAAATAGAATGCACACCGCATGATTGTATTTGTATAAAATCTAAACATACAAAGTAACCTATTGGGCAGGAGGGTGGGCATCCATGACGGAAAGTACCTGGGAGCGAAGTATGGAGTATTGGGATCTGGAAGGGCTGGTAACGTTCTCTTTCTTGATCTGGGCTTTGGATCCAAGACCGTGCAGTTTTTGAAAATCCATCAGCCTCTACTCTCATGATTTTTGCACATTTTTTTATGTATGTTATGCTGTCAATGACTATTTTTCTTAAATAATTTTTGCATTGTATTTATAGGTTGTTGAAGTGTGATTACATCACATGCATAAATAGATGCTCCGGAATGAGGAACTTTTAGAAAATTAAATTCTCTTCAGAAAATTAAATTTAGAAAATTAAATTAAAGGAAAGGGGCGCAGATCAAGAAAGAAAAAGAGAAAGGTAAGCCTTAGGAATAACATGGAGACTGTTGTCTTGTCTTTTGAATCAAAACCCTAATCTTGGCTTTAATTCCCTGAAATGAGGGATAGGGCGGTAACAGCAAACAGAGTTAGAGGAGTGAGAAATGAATGTACTTATTAATCAGGGTTGAATAAGTGTAGGGAGAATGACTGACTGTATCATCTCATTCTTCTAAGGGGTTAATGGGATTATACCAGCACCTCCTGTCATAAATGTCAGAAGGTCTTTTTATAGCAAAAACCAAATGCTGTGTCACCATCAATTAACCCACATGACTTATTTAGCATGTTGGTAATACATGAACAAGTATCGATATAACATCTACTACCACGAGTGTCTATTCAGAAAGGTGATGTAAAACATGAACTCTCAAGCCAGACTGCCTGAGTTCAAATCCTGGCTCTATTAGTTATTAGCTTTCTGACCTTGGGCATGTAGCATGCCATCTCTGTGCCTAATTTCTTCCCCTGAAAAATTGGAATATTACTAATAACATCTTTATAATAAAGTAGCTGTGACGATTAAATGTAAGCTCTCTTTATGTATTAAGCTATGATTGTATCTCATGTCTATAAATTGATTTCTTAAATAATAGAGCAAACATACAAGAAAGTCACTTTTTATCTCCATTTCATAACAGAGGAAACTAAGACGTAGAGTCTTTAAATACTTTATCTAAGGTCACACAGCTTGTAAATGGTGGAACACAATCTCAGATGTGTGCCCTTCCTCCCCCAATCCCTTTCTTGGCTCCCCAAGCTCCTGAAAAAAGCTTAAAAATACTAAGATGGGTTTTTTCATTAGGGATAGAATTCGGTCTGTTGGATATTAAAGATCTCTGTAACCACCATTAGGATGCTCTTTTCAGAACACAATTCCCTTTATGGGGAAGTTCTACATGTTAGCTCATCTAATGCCTTATTCAGGTGAATTAAATCCACTTTTTTCATCTTCTTGCTTTTGTGTTGATCAAAACCAGTACTCATTATCTACAGTATAAAAGGCTTCTTGTTATGTGAAAAGCAATTATTAGTCTTACAGGGGATAACAACTAAATCTAAAATTTCACATATTCAAGAGCTAATTGAGGGGCCTTGGGCCAGGCAGTCCCGTTCTCCACAAATGATCTCTGACTTCTCGGCATCTCATTTGAAAATTATTTGAAATAATTAGTCACCCTAGTATATTTACAATGGCAAATCTTGAACATCCATCAATTACCTATTTATAAAATACTTTCTGACCTTTGGGTGAATGAGCTTTGACGATATGGTACATCTCTTTCTGCATTTTACGCTATAGTCCCAGCACACATTAGAAATTTTAGGAAGCAGGCTGGAATTCAGATTTCATGTACACTTGTTAGTTTTGACCAAAAGCTCTTGTGCCTTTCATTAGAGGAGGCAATAGAAGTTGAAACCACAAAATGCCATGATCAATGCCAATTTGTAGATTTCCACAAGCTCAGATTTGCGATTCAAGTTTTGTAGAAACTTTACCTGAGCATATGAGTTTGCATTGTTATACTTTTGTAATAATCACTTAAAATTTTGGCAGTTTGTCATTATTTTTCACTTACCTAAGTAAATCTTATAAGTTAGTATCAATGTTTCAGAGGTTTTGTTGGCTAGTGTATTTTATAAGGTGACTCATATTGCTATCACCACCTTGATAGTCAATATAGAACTAGTCTTAGCTTGTGATTCTTTGTGTCAAAGGGTTTGAACTACTATTTCAGTTACAAATAGAAGCCTGGGGTGATTGTAATATATCCTGAGCATCTCCAGTCAGGAGGCATATTTGGCCATGCCACACGAGAGGTAGTTCAGGACTGAGCCCATCAAAATCCCAAGCTGTCATCTGAAACCCAGGGACAGCTATACATAAGAGTAGTAGGATAGGGGCGCCTGGGTGGCTCAGTCAATTAAGTGTCTGAATCTTGATTTCAGCTCAGGTTATGATGTCATGGTTGTGAGACTGAGCCCGGAATCAGGCTCTATGCAGAACATGGAGCCTGCTTAAGATTCTCTTTTTCCCCCTCCGTCTGCCCCTCCCCAGCAGGCATGGCATGTGCTCTCTCTGTTTCTCAAAACAAACAAACAAAGAGTAGTAGAATAATCAGAGGCAAATCCAGTCTTTTTTTTTTTTTAGTTTTATTTATTTATTTTGAGAGAGAGAGAGACAAACAGAGAGAGCTCGAGCAGGGGAGCTGCAGAAAGAGAGGGAGAGAGAGAGAATCCCAAGCAGGCTCCACACTGTCAACAGGGAGCCGGATGCAATGCGGGGTTCGAACTCAGGAACCTTGAGATCATGACCTGAGCTGAAATCAAGAATCAGACACTTAACCAACTGAGCCACCCAAGCACCCCAAGGCAAATTCAGTCTGGAAAACACTGAAAACATGCTAAAGTCTGTTCTCTCCTTTATTAGATTAATGCTTCCTGGCCTGTTTCAAGTGATCTGCAAGAAATAAAATGAACTCTCTCTGTAGAAAGAATTCTAAAATTCTACAATTTATTACAAGTAATTTCTGGCATTCAATCAGACGTTACTAGGCATACCAAAAACTAAGATCAAGAGAGAGAAAAAACAGATGACCCATTATTGGAGCTGTTAGACACAGGCTTTAAAATAACTGTTATTAATACGTTCAAGAAAATGGGTGCATATGGGTATTTATTTTGAGGAAAAAGAAAAAAAATGAAATCAGTGAAAAATAATCTAATGGATTTTTTAAACCTAAAATCTTGGGGTGTCTGTATGGCTCAGTCAGTTTGTTAAGCATCTGACTCTTGATTTCAGCTCAAATCATGATCTTGAGTCAGGCTTTGGGCTCCACACTGGGCATGACGCCTGCTAAAGATTTTCTCTCTCTCTCTCTCTGTCTCTCTCTCTCTCTTTCTCTATTTAATTAAACCTAAAAACCATGGTAATTGAAATTCAAAATTCAGTAGATGAGTTGACCAATAATATCTGCAGAGGTCGCTGGACAAATGGAAGATGAGCCGAAAATTTATACTCTGAGGCCAGGACAGCAAAAGCTTGAGAACTATTTGAAAGGACATAGAGATAGGCAGGATTAGTATGAAGTGTAACGGACTTGTATTTGGAGTTTCAGAAGTATAAGAGAGAAAGAATGGGATATTAATATTTGGAAAGAAATGGACAAGAATTTCCCCAAACTGAAGAAAGATATTAATTTATCAGACCAAAAAGTACATCAAAGCCCAGCCTGGTTGGGTCTGAAGACAATCACCCCTAAAATTATTGAAGTAATACTGCTGATTTCCAATGCCAAAGAGAAATTATTACAAACAGCAGGTGGGGTGGGGGGTGGAGGGACATGCTTGGCTTCAAACCAACAACAATCTGACATCTGACATTTCAGCAAAAACAATAAAAGCTAGAAGAGTAGAATTAATATGATTAAAGAAGATAGTGGAATTATTATTATCATCACTACTACTCCTACTATCTTCCACATGCGACAATAAGGCAACTTCAAAATCATGATCAAAAAAGACATTTTTAGGCATAGAAAATGTGAATGAATTTGTCACTGATAGACCCACACTAGAGCAGATACTAAAAGGAATTTTGTGAGACAGAAGAAAAATGATCTCGGATTGGAAAATAGGCATACAGGAAGGATAAAAAGCAATGATAAAAATAAAGGTGGGGGCATATACAAATGAATAGGCTATACAGTACAACAGCAGTGATAATTATGGGGTGAGGAAGGAAGATGTCTCATGAGCCATAACAGTTACAAAAAGGCAATATTTGATAAAAAGCACAAGGAATGAAAGGAAGTAATAAAACTTTCATTGTTTAACTAAATCATTGTTTTTGAGGGAAACCCCAAATGATCTAGAAATTCTATATTAGACTTAATTCAGTGTAGTAAGTAGTTTGGGTATGTCAATATATACCCAATAAATTGTATTCTATATACCAGGAATTAAAAATGAGGAAATTGTATTTTAAAAGATACTATTTTTCGGGGACGTTTGTGCGGCTCAGTTGTTACATGTCTGACTCTTGATTTCAGCTCAGGTCTCTGTCTCATGGGCTCATGCATTTGAGCCCCATACTGTCAGTGTAGAGCCTGATGGGGATTCTCTCTCCCTCTCCCTTTCTTTCTGCCCGCCCCCCCACACTGTCTCTCTCAAAATAAATAAACTTTAAGAAAATAATAAAACAGACTATTTATACCAGTTTAAAAATAGATATATAGGACTAAATCTAATAAAAATAACTAGACTTTTACATATGAAATTTAAACACTTACGGAGAGAAACTAATAAAAACCAAATAAAGTATTTACTATTTTTTAAAAGTATTTACCTTTTGCAAAGTTTGGGAAACTCCGTATCGTAAAGATATTAATTCTGCACCAAATGAGCTATGGATTCAATGCAATAATAATAAAAAAAAATTCAGCACGTCGTGAATTTGTGCATATGTACATGTGTTTGTAAAAGTTGACAAGCAGTGTAAAAGCTTTATTAAAATGAAAAAAACCCAGAAAATAACCAAGATAATCTTAAAGAGTAAAAAAGTTGGAGGACTTATATCAGATATCAAGACTTAATATAATGCCACAGAAATTAAGAATATGCGATATCAAAATGGGGTTTTATAGATCAATGGAAAAGAAATTCAGACACAGATTTTTATATAATGACCTAATTTATAACAACACAGGCTGCAAAGAAGATTTTTCATTTGTTTATTGTTTTCACAAAGAGCTAAGTCAGGTGGAGAATTGGAGATTTATGTAGGAAAAAAAAAGGTTAATCTTGACCCCTAACTTATTCTAAAAGAGGAAAACCCTCAACTGCTACTTTGTTCTCAAGAAGAAAACATGAGAGAACATCTTCATGACCTTGGTTAGGCAAACATTTCTTTCTTTTCTCTTTTTTTTAACTTTTTTTAATTACATTTCTTTATTTTTGAGAGGCAGAGAGAGACAGAGCGCGAGTAGGGGAGGGGCAGAGAAAGAGGGAGACACAGAATCCGAGGCAGGCTCCAGGCTCTGAGCTGTCAGCACAGAGCCCAACGCGGGGCTCCAACCCACAAACTTGAGATCATGACCTGAGCCAAAGTCTGATGCTCAACTGACAGAGCCACCCAGGCACCCCAATAGACAAGCACGTCTTAAAGACGACATTACAAAGCAACAACCATAAAGAAATAAACAATAAAAATGGACTCCTGTTTATTGAAAGATACTATCAGGATAATAAAAATCAGAACACAGAGTTGGAAAATATATTTATTATATACATCCTATAAGGACTTATACCTAAAATACATAAAGAACTTCTATCCATTAATGGCTGAATGAATAAAAGCCCACCCAAGAGAAACACATAAAGAAATGAACAAAAGACATGAGGAGACATTTTATAAAAGAGGATATAGAAATGCCAACAGGTATCTGAAAATAAAATTCACTATTATCATGATCAAAGTCATGCAAACCAAAACCACAATGAAATATCACTGCATGACCCACAGAACAGCTTAAATGAGAAGAGATGAACCAAACCAAGTGCCCCCAGCCTGCAGACCACTGGAACTCTCACAGACTGTTGGTATAAGTGTCATTTAGGAAAATCACCTTGGGAAATTATTCGGCAAAATCTGCCAAAGGTAAAAAATATACATATTCTCTTATTTACCAGTTCCACTCCTGGCGAGTCAACTAAATTATACATATGATTGACTAATGCCATGTATAAAAAGGTTCCTAGTAGCCTTATTTGTTATTTCAATATTTATAATAGGTTCCTACTCAACAGTGAGCATGAACAAGCAAACTGCCACTACATGAAAGAAGATGCATGAATCCTACAAACGGAATAATGAGCAAAAGACAGTACAAAAGATGACATACAGTATTATCCTGCTTGTGTAAAAGTCCAAGTAGGCCCACCTAATCTACGGAATTAGAAATGAGGACAGTGGTTCCCCCTGGAGTGTAGGGACTGGGAGGAGACTCCAGAAGTGCGTCTTGCAAAAAGGTACAGGCACACCTCAGAGATAGGGTGTCCGTTCCAGATCAGAGCAATAAAGCAACTAAAGAAATAAACAAACTCAAATGAATTTTTTGATTTCCTAGTGCATATAAAAGTTCTCTTCACATTATACTATAGTCTATTAAGCGTTCAAGAATATTATATCTAAAAAAATAACACGCAGGGGCGTGTGGGTGGCTCAGCGAGTTAAGCGTTGGACTTGATTTAGGCTCAGGTCAGGATCTCATGGTTGTGAGTTTGAGCCCAGCATTGGCACAGAGCCTGCTTGGGATTCTCGGTCTCCCTCTCTCTCTTCCCCTCCCTTGCTCTCTTTCTTTCTCTCTCAAAAATAAATAGGCATTCAAAAAATTTAAAAACATGCATAACTTAATTAAAAATAGCTTATTGTCAAAAATGCTAGCCATCATCTCAGCTTTCAGCGAGTGGTACCCTTGCTGGTGAAGGGTCTTGCCTCAGTGTTGGCGGCTAGAGTGATCAGGGTGATGGCTGCTGAAATTTGGGGTGGCTGTGGCGATTTCTTAAAATCAGAGGGAATGAAGTCTGCGTCATTGATTGACTCTTCCTTTCACAAATGACTTCTCTGTGGTAGTCGATGCTGTTTGAAAACATTTTATACACAGCAGATCTTTCAAAGTTGGAGTCTGTCCTCTCAAACCCTGCTGCTGCTTTATCAACCAAGTTTATGGAATATTCTATACCCTGTCTTGTCATTCCAACAATCTTCACAGCATCTTTTCCACTTTCTTTGCTCATTCATAAGAAGCAACTCATCTATTCAAGTTTTATCATGAGGGTACAGCAATTCAAATATCAGAACAATGACAAAGTTTGAAATTTTGAGAGAATTACCAAAATGTGATACAGAGACACAAAGTGGGCAAATGCTGTCGGCAAAATGGCGCCTATAGACATACTGAAGGCAAGGTTGCCACAAACTTTCAATTTAATTTGTGGGAAAAAAAAAACCTGCAAGGCACAAAAAAGCAAAGCACAATTAAACAAGGCATGCCTGTGATATTTTCTTTTTTTGACTTGGGGGGTGGTTACGTAGTGTGTTATGTAGTGGTATTAAGATTTGAGACATTTTCTATATATTTTTTTTCAACGTTTTTTATTTATTTTTGGGACAGAGAGAGACAGAGCATGAACGGGGGAGGGGCAGAGAGAGGGAGACACAGAATCGGAAACAGGCTCCAGGCCCCGAGCCATCAGCCCAGAGCCCGACGCGGGGCTCGAACTCACGGACTGCGAGATCGTGACCTGAGCTGAAGTTGGACGCTTAACCGACTGCGCCACCCAGGCGCCCCGACATTTTCTATATTTTGATAACTTTCAATCAAGTTTATTTTTTAAAAAAATGTATCTGCCATTAATCCACTGCAGCACACTTTATATTCCTGCCAAGTACTTAATCAAGGAGGAGAAAGTGTGTTTCTGGAGACCAAATAATAACAGGCGAATTTAGGAATGAGGTCTTTGTGAGTGAATCCATTTGAGGCAGTGGCCGGAGCTAATTACTCCTTGGAGCCTGGGGAAGTGTAAAGCCTATAGAAAAGGCTGTAATGAATGTGGCAGGAGTCCCTCTGGTGATACGCATAGACACCACCTAAGAGAGCTCCGAGATAGCACTCAGGCTCTCTTCCAGATGCCAGTTTCCCCCACCATTTTCAGGAAGCAGAGCGGGGAGGGAAAGGGAGGCATTTTCTTTGCCAAGGAGAATATCTCTGTGGGAATCTCAACACAGAGGCTTTCCTGCCCTTGACTGCTGACGGTAAATGAGCTTGTCCTTACATACGTGCTTTGCCACCTGGAAAGGCTCCCCAGGCACTTTTATGAGAAACAGGCTCAGACAGATAGGAAGCTAGGGGTCACTTCTCTTGCCA
This sequence comes from Acinonyx jubatus, assembly GCF_027475565.1. Classification (NCBI taxonomy): domain Eukaryota; kingdom Metazoa; phylum Chordata; class Mammalia; order Carnivora; family Felidae; genus Acinonyx; species Acinonyx jubatus. Next base: position 126,521,328 of record NC_069386.1, on the reverse strand, counting down.
TAGATGAGCTGCTATCTTGGTCAGGGCACAGCAGCCATTTAATGGAGACAGAGAAACAAAAATGTAATTACCACTGTTGAAATTTTTCCTGACACATGGTTAATGCTTCCATTTTGTATAAAGTGACAGAGGAGGGCTCCAGAGAGAAACTGGCCCATATTTCAGAAAACCTAGGACACAGGCCTTTAGCACTCAAGTAGGTAGGATCAAACTTGGAGGAATACATCCTCTCTGTTTATTACATTGTCTTGTTTTCTCATCCAAAAACAGATAGAGCCAGTCTTTTTTCCTTTGAGGAGAAGCATCATGAATTAGGGTAAGTGAATAGATGAAACAAACAAACAAACAACTTATCTCCCTGATCTGAATCTTAGTTTCTTCACCTGCAAGTGGGAATAATAATTATATAGTTATATAATTATAACTATAAGTTATAGTTATAAATATTATAGTTATAAATATTATAATTATAATTATAATATTATAGTTATAAATATTAACTATAAGTTAATAATAATTATATATACAAACTCATTACGTTTGTGAGCACAAATGAGATAATAAATAGGAAAACATCTTTAAACTGAAAAACAACTGTTAAAACATTATTAATTAATAACATATAAAACGAGACAACTTGCCTATGTGGCTCTACATGAATACTGAAAAAAAAAAAAAAAAAAAAACCTCTCCCCTCTTCCTCATCATTGAAATCCAAAGCCTTTCTAGCTTGCTCCTGAGTAGTAATCTGATGCCCAGAGACAGAGAAGTGCTATGTACTTGGAAAATATTTAAAAAGTAACAATTTCCACACATGCCAGCCCCATAAACTGATCAGTCCAGACCTAAGAATTTTCTTCAGAGAAGTTAAATGACACTTGACTTGAGGTTACAGTTAAAAGCTTTCCAAGCCACAAGACCATCATTCAACTTTTTTTTAACCAATGATCTAGTACACAGTCTATTGATTATGCTGGATATTCTCCACTTGCCCTTCCAGATTCACTCTCCATCCTTCTCTATCCTGTGCTGTGTTCCTGAAAGCTGACTTTTACCTTCTTAACCGGGTTCCCTCATCTTGTAGCTTTCAGCTGGGATGGTCAATGGAAAGCTTTGGGAGGAAAGTAGAAAGTGGGAAGGCAGTAAGAAGTAAAGTTTGGGATACTTTCCCAAACTCACTACCTACTGGGTCACAGGTTAGTATTGTCTATTTCCCACCAATTGCCAAGATTACTCGTTGGGCAACCATCTTAGAACTGGATTCCTCTGTGTCTGGATTCCAATGACAACTCTCTCCCTTTCCCCTTCAAATCTAAGGGTGGTAACAGTTCCCAGTTCTTGTTAGCTCTGGAATGATATGCAAGCATTTGCAATGTATCCTTTGAGTATATTTTCCTTAATTAACCAAACAAATGCTTCTCTTTCCCCTTGGGACTTTGACCTATCAGTGTGATGTACCAGGCATTATGGGAGGTTAGGAATACAGGAGAAAGACACTGCCCTGGGTAACTTGTAATTTAAATATGGAAGGTCATCGAACAGTGCTGTATTATTGAGCTCAAATGTATTAGGAGTTCAAAGAAAGGGGAAATCGGTAATGCATAGAAGAGTCAAAGAACATGTCATCATTAAGATCCCAGAATAATACTCTCTTCTCAGGAAAGTATTCCTTGATCTTTGAATGGAAAATCCAACTATTACATGTTCTTATGGTACACAGCATCTGTAGCTTGTAACTCTCCTAGAGATTTTACATTTTTTATTTGATTATTTAACTGGCATTGGTTTCACCCCCTGGGTAACAAACACTATGGTGGCAGAGATCATGTCTGCTTTCTGTCCTACAGTTGTAATCCCAGCACCTATCACTATGTACCGCACGTACTAAGCCCTCAATAATTTACTTGTTGATTGACTACTTAAATGAGTGAATGGGTGAGAATATTCAAGTGGACATGGTGAATGATTTTAACTACATCAGATCAAGATCAGAGATTGTTTACCAAGTTTATAGATCATGATATGCAATAACATTAAATACTTCTTTGGGAATTTTTCTTCAAAGATACAAAGAGATCTATCTTTCTGATTAAGTCCTTCTTAGGAGTAGATCAATCAAATTCAGTGACTTTTGGTCCTTATCCAATGTATAGTCTTAAATAATAAGTCTTCCAGGTCAAATGTTGTATCACATAATTGCTTTTACTATAGTGTCCTAAGGACAATCACAGGCCTCTGCTTCAGTTGATGACAAATGACATTCTCTAGGGGTAATTCAGATTTGCACACTTGTTGGCCAGAAGCATGAATTCCCTGAGAATCAGATTGTTTTTAACCTAAGAAGGCAATGGGTCTCAACCTTTTGTGTATCAGAATCACCTATTGTTTGTTAAATGCAAATCACTTGTTCCCACCACCCAGAGTTTCCAATTCAGTAAATCTAAGGTGGGGCCCAAGAATTTGCAATTCCAGATGTTGCTGGTGTTACTAGTCTGGGGATCAATTTTGAGAACCATTGCGCTAAGGAAGCCTTCTTTGTCAGAATTCCTAAGTAAAAATCATTTCACAACTAATAGCTTTTCTTATCTCACAATTTCTGCATTTTATCTTAATTTGTTATTTTGTTCTTGAATATTCAAATTTGGCAAACATTTATCGAGAGGCTAAAATAGGGTAGCACCATTCTAAGTAACTGAAACAAACACACAAAAAAATTCCCCTGCCCTCATAGAGTTTTAATTTATTATTTATAGTAAGACATACCAAAACCATATTTTTGCTTAATTTATGGGAAAGAATCTTTCCCAAGAAAGCACTTTTTGTTGTTATGGCAATCTTATTCTACCCACCTCATTAATTGTTAACTCCCAGATTTTTTATAGAAAGACCCACATTACGACTGAATAAATCTATTTTTTGTTCTAAAAATATCCTTTGACAGACTAAGACGCATAATGCATTTTTTCATCATTTCTTTGAATTATATTCAAATACCTTTGGTTTGTCTGTTTGTTGTGCTGTGGATCTTCAGCAATGCCAGAGACAATGCTTGAAGGTTCTCTGCTTCATGTGAATAAACTACCCACAACTAAAGTTCCTCAAGTTTCTGCTGGTATGTAATGTTAATCATACCAGGTAAGGACTTACATAAACCAACATAGAGACTATGTGTCTAGAAATTTCGCAATCTGCTTTGTGGAAAACTTGGGTTAAACAGTAATTTCTACATTTGTTTCCAAAATGGCTAAAGCCAGTGAGATCTAAATGTCGATCTTAATATTTGCTATTTTTATCTGCAACATACACACACACACACAAAAAGTGAGTAAATTTGCATGTATTTATAGTTTATAGGGTTTTGTATTAAGTTTATTATGAAATATAATTTAAAATAATTTAGGGAGACTGATTAATCCAGATAATTAAAAAAATCTTCACTAGCTATTTAATAATTAAAGCATACATACATTCACTTACATTACAGCAGTAACATTAGTAACATGGTAAAAAATGCCTGTAAATTATTCTATTACCCAGTGACTGATAGTGGGAATAAGATAAGAAAGTATCAAACCCAGTGTCAGAATGGAGAATAAGTTGTGTTCTGGACATGAGGCCTTTACATACTTTGCCAAGGAGTTTGAGCTCTGACATTAGAATTTGAGATTATCTCTGCTCTTCCATTAACTAAATAGTAAACTTGGGCACTTTCTATAACCTCTCAAACTGTCAACTTCTGTATCTGTAAAATAGGTTTAACAACAATACTCGAAAAGATTACTTTGCGCTAAATCAAGTAAAAGTTCTTAGCTGAGAATCTCACACATAGTTAAGTCTGTCACACATGTTAGTTATACAGGTTGTGATGCGTATGAATTACAGAAAGCTAAATCCATTCAAGAACGAGAAAATGGAAGAGGGATAAGATCCAGAAACAGGCAAGCCAAGTACACTGAAGTGTTTCTGATCAGTGTTTCCTCCAGAGTGTAATGAACCACTAGTTTAGAGGGATGCTCCAAGAAGCACCATCTCAAGGTTAAAGAAACCTGGGAAACATTGAATTTTGTATCATCTTTCTGGATATACTTTTCTGTGTATCGATAGCCTTGAGAAGGTGTGCAAAATCCTTCCAAACATCTCCCAGTCCTTCCAAAATGGGCTCAGTGTGGATCTCCTACACTGCCAATTATGTCCTGTAGTCTTTAAAATGTGTTGGGCAGTGCTGGTCCCAGACTTAACATCACTTTATTGTGGTAAGGTGCTGGTAGTAGGAGAAGAAAGACAAGTTAGAGTCAAGGGGGATCACAAATAGAATCGGCAGAAATTTCACAGGCAAAGGGACGATCCCAAGATGACACGCATGACATCAGTCATGCATTAACTTTTCCTTGATTTGAACAACGATGGCAGTTTTTAAAAATGTAAAAATCAAATACGGGAGATTTTATAAGCATGGACATGTGTCTGATCTGGTGGGAAATAATAACCTCAACACATTCCACATGGGTCATTGGCTGTCATTGTGCATATTCCCAGCAAATTGGGCCCTTTGCTCCTAACTTAAACACCCGTTTTTGCCTAATTATGCTGTGTATTTACATTTCACATTATCTTTGTTAACACGTGGAAATCCAGCTGGTGACCTAGCAGGAAGTCCCTTGAAGTCATAACTCTTAATTACCTTCCCCGGAGCCCAGTGGTTTGAATTGAGAGGTAGTCAGAATGGTTTACAGGAGAGATCTTAGAAAAAACATGCAGATGTACAAGCTGTGGTGTTTTCGGCTAGAAGCCCGAGCTCAGTGCCTTACAGCAGCACGGGCTTTGGCTTAGAGCAGTGTTCAAATATATTAGCTGGCTTGTATAACTTTGATGAGTGACTTGATCTTTCCATGCCTCAGTTCGCTTAATATTAAAATGATTAAATAATAATACCTAAATCCATAGGACTTGAGAGAAAGGAAAATGGACGACTATGTGTAGAGCACTTAACATAGCCTCTGAAATACAAGACAGGCTCACTAATGAGTAACTTTATTTTTATAACAATAATAATAATAGTAATAATAATAATAATATTGTTATTATATTATTATTTCCTTGTGTAAAGTAAGAAGTGATTAAATTCTTGTTGCCAAAAATTATAGTAGTGTATATAATAGACACTATTCATTAATAATGAGCAATTCATTGTTAACTTCTCCTTCTCTGATGATTTGTCGATTTGATGTTTTTCTCTCTTCTTTAGAAATGCATCCATTTTTTGTTTCCTATATCATGGTAAAAATGTTAAATTTCTCATTTTTTAAAATGGCCAATGCTTCACAGATTTTAAGTGGCCAATAAATATTACTAACTAAATCATTGGAAACGAAAACCAGCATGTCATCAGGAGCACCTTTAAGTATTTCATGATTCCTGAAGCTGAATAAACTTCATCAATGCCATAAAAGCACATGAAAATGCTTAGCAAATCAACAGAGTTAAGGCTAAGAAATGCATGTGTTTTATGATGGATTCAAATGATGGGTGTCCTATCTCATGTAATAAAAGGACTGATCAAGCCACTGAAAACTGTTTCATATGCCTCCATTAATATGAATGTCATCATAATAATTACTGGTTATTGACTCTGTTCCATGGCCAAGAACTGTGCTAAGAATCACGTACATTGTGCCATTGACATCTCACAAAAACTCTTCAATAAGTAGCATTATCCCCAACTTACAGATGAGAAAACTGAGGAGATGTAAAAATGGAAAATGCCTCAACCCAGCATTTCTTTCTGTACCTTTCTTCTAGTGAAAGAAGATGTATCACTAGCCACAGGAGCAGTTTGGGATTTAGTTACAGCATTCCCATCTCCCTGCAATTTTTTCATAGATGGGCATTTCCTCCAGCTGGACCACAGCCCCTCTCATAGATTTCTCTGGTTTGAGTTGGTCCACAACAATTTTATCTCTGCATTTCTGTTTTAAAATGTTATGCCTGTACATCTGAAGTAAGCCATGGCATATTTTGTCTGCATAGAGAATTCGTATCTGTGTTGAAAGAGAGTGAATTTAACACAAAGGAAGGAAAGAGACAAAGGGACAAGGTGAAGCCTAGGACCCAATCGTTCCTCAGTTCAGCCTCACTTACGCCTTTTTTGTATTCTCATCATGTCACCAACATTTTGTTTTTCCCTTTAAGCTAAGTAAAGTCGGGTTTCTGAAGCTTTCCGTTAGAAGAGCGCCACCTATTTAAATCAAAGAGGTTAAGTCCAAAATTACATGGCTGGTTAGTTGTAGAGGCACAGGATAAATAAAACCAGGTCAATTAATGCACAAGCCCCTTCCCTGAAAACTAGAAACTGTATTACAGCTTGACGAAAATATTTAATAATCCATGTGATCAAGAAAAAATACCTTTTAAGAACACTTGAACATTTTTCTAATGCACTAATAATGCAATCACAAGTGGATAAAATGAAGCCTTCAACTCTCAATATCAGTAACTACTTTCACATTAAGGTCTGTAAATGAATTAAAATAGATTTTTTATGGTAGCTTGTTGAATAAGCAGCACAATCTAGCAGCTTCTCCTAAGCAGGCCATCAGTTGTGATGATAAAACAGAGATATTACGTTCACACAGTTTTATATTCTGTTTTCAGAAATTATAGTTGTAGGATAGTGGCAGGTTCATGGATAGGAGCTAAACAGTAGGCACAGGACAAAGGAAAAGAGGAAACTGTAGTTTCCCGGAGCCATTGAAAATAATGTACCAACAGCTCAACTAGTGATGAAATGCTAATGGCAGTGATGAACTGATGGAAGCATACAAACGATCACATTTTGATTTCATGAAGAACATTGCTTCCAGATTAAAGCTGATAATAAGCTATGAATATGGACCTATAGTTGTAGTTTTCCTGCTATTTTGGCTTTTAATGTTATTTATATTACCAAGTCTAGTAGTTCACATGAACGAATGGATCTTGATCTTGACCACCCTGCAAGAACCTCAAACAGATGCCCTTTGGTAAGTAAAACCATCATTTTTTTTTTTTTAGGTTGCCCAAAGCACAAGCAATCTCTGGGGGCTGGAGGTGACTTTATCCTCATGGGCAGATGTTACGACTCCCCACACTATTCTAGAAAGCCCATGGCTGCCAGAATATTTCATGGGTGCTCTTAAACATCACCCAACATAAGCTAATATTTCATTTTAACTGTGGTTCTGGGAAACACAAATGGAGACGTTGGGTTGGAAATATACGAGGTATATTGGACATGGGTATTTTGAGTTTGAATGCAGAGTATCTCCAGAAAATATGTACTCCTCTGAAACTGTTTCCGTATGTTTCCTGATCCCCAGCTTTCACTACACAAGACATGGTGTTATCTTGATTAATGCCACGGTCGTAAATATATGATGAATGGGACTTTACGCCCATTCTAGCCCTTTCTCACTGTAACAAGATCAAAGTAAATATATTTCATTCTGCTATGAATGTGTTTTTTTCATCTTGTGTAATGCAAAAGCAGCTCCACTTTCATACGTGCCTAGAAAGGAAGGAAAAAATATTTTCTAAAGTTAAGGTCTCTTTTCTTCTGTAAGAGGTAATACACATATTGTTTTCCCCTTAATACGAAGGGGTTATAAAACTCAGAAAATTACCTTCTTTTCTATTATTTACTGATGCCAAATTTTGGAGAACTAAAGAAAGTTGGCATTTAGCAGTCATGTCAAAAAAATTGTATCTAAATTTTGTTCTTTTCCATTATTTGGAATTTTTTCGTTCTGTATTTAATTTTGATAACAATTTCCCATATTTCTCTGTTAAAAACAGTCCTTCAGCAAACATGTTATGTACCTATTTATAATAAATTCTTAACAGTGGGGGTGTTGAGCCTAAGAGAATATATAAAATACATCTCTATTTTACATTTTTTACATACTTCTCTTGAAATAACTCTTGAAAAGTGATACCAATTTATATGTTTACCTGCATACTTTCAAAAACTTGACTTTGTCAAAAGTATAAAAAAATTTTTGTTTTTGTTTTGAGTTTTTATTGTGAGAAAGGGTTGAGCATCTTTTCATTTCCTTTGGAAAATTTGTGTTTTTTGCCTTTGTCCTCTTTTTTTTAAACTATGTTTTCTTGCATATTTTCCTTTGATTTTTTATTTTTATTGATTTGAAAACATTTTATATTAAGAAAATTATATTTTGGGGGCACCTGGGTGGCTCAGTCAGTTAGGCATTCGACTTTGGCTCAGGTCAGGATCTCATGGTTCATGAGCTTGAGTCCTGGGTCAGGTTCCCTGCTGACAGCTCAAAGCCTGGAGCCTGCTTCAGATTCTGTGTCTCCCTCTCTCTGCCCCTCCCCCACTCACTCTCAGTCTCTCTTTCTCTCTCTCAAAAAAAAAACCAAACATTAAAAAATTTTTTAAAGGAAATTATATTTTAATGCCTGAAATGCAACCTGATATCTAGAATCAATTAATTGTTTAATGAAGTACTTTGTTAATTTCCTTTTGGTGTTTTGAAGGGAATTTTTTTATAAGCACACAAAAACTATAAACATATAATTCAATCAGTTATATTCTTTGGGACATTGAGGTACTTGTTCTTGCTTAGCAAGTCTTATCATTTATTCAAGAAAAATAATCTATTCTTACCTGCTTATAGCTTCATTTTCAAATGCACATTTTTTATTTAAAAACTTTTAATATTTATCTATTTACTTTTTTGAGAGGGAGAGCACAAGCGGAGGAAAGACAGAGAGAGACACACACAGAATCCAAGCCTCCAGTCTGTCAGTGCAGAGCTAAGAGACAACACGGGCTTGAACTCAGGAACCATGAGATCATGATCTGAGCTAAAGTTGTACACTTAACCAACTGAGCCACCCAGACATTCCAGCAAATTTTTGGTTCATAGAAAATTGTTGCATACAAAAGGCAGAATAGGATGCAAGTTTAATTTTTTCCTCTGAATAGATTTCCTGCTTTCCCAACACCAATTATTTTATTCTTTAGAGAACAGAGGTGTTAAAATGAAGAAAGTTAAGTAAACTGAGTTTCAATGACCTTATCAATATAATAATTGTGATGCCTCTTTAGTTGGTAATACTACATCTCCAAGACAATAATCAATGTGAAAGCAGCCAAAAACCACAAAACAGCTTTTAAGCTTTGTTGAATTTAAAGACCCTTTTTCAATTTGTGAAGGCTTTTATTATGTGTACAAATTAAATTTCAAAAATGGAAAATTTATTTTAGTAAAAGTTATAATTTTACATGAGGCAAAAAACATCTACATGCGATTTTTCACTGTTGTCTAGACAAAGAGGATTTCCTATGTGACCATTGTTGACATACTGATAACAGCTGTCATGAGAATATTGCAATATGCTACTGACCCATCACGTATTAGGCATGGGCTTTAACTGCATTCCTATTTGATGGGATAGGATTTTCTTTGAGTCATTCTCCCTTGTAATCCACACCTTGCAGTTAAAAACAGAACACAGTAGATGTTCAAGGCATTTTTGTTGATTTCATTTGCATAGCTGGATTTGGCAATTCAATCCTTCACTATAACAAAGAAAATTGCTAAATACTCCCCATTGTGATTACATCTAATACCCTGATATCAAACACCAGGGTATTTTATTATGACTATACTTTTTTTTAATGTTTACTTACTCTTGAGAGAGAGACAGAGAGAGGGGGAGGGAGAAGCAGAGCACAAGTTGGGAAGGGGCAGAGAGAGCGGGAGACACAGAATCCAAAGCAGGCTCCAGGCTCTGAACTGTCAGCACAGAGTCTCATGCAGCCTTGAACCCATGAACTGTAAGATCATGACCTGAGCCGAAGTCAGACACTTAACTGACTGAGCCACCCAGGCGCCCCATGTCTACACTTTAATTAACAATACTCTCCCAGCAATAGACAATTATGATCTGTGTTCATCTAGATATGTATGTTAGTATATTTAGTTTTAAAAATGTTGAAATCTGACAGATTTAGTGACATTCACGAATCATACATGCACCAAGCACTAACTGCCAAAAAGAAACATGTTCTTTGCAATGTCCTAGGGGAGGCAAGGAGAGAAATTCTACAGAATTGAAAAGCCAGGCGGCCCGTGGGGACACAAGTTGCCTTAATGGGTATTGTGCCAGTGCACAGTCTTGAAGGGCATAAATAAAATGTGATGGAAATAGAAAAGAAAGAGAAAGACTCCATATCCGTAGGGACATATAAAGTATTGTGACAATATTCTAACAGCTGTTACATAACTTTTGTCAAAATCCATTTTAAACTGGAAGATTAGAGTAGAATTTTGCTTAAAAAAATAAAGGTTATGCTCCCTATCAGTCATTTTTTGACAGTGATATAGTAAAAGCTACATAGATAGATAGATAGATAATAAAAGCTAAACACCTCTAATTTTATCCATGAAACCAGAACTTTAGGATAATGAACTAAGCATGAAAGAGAACACAAAAAACGTTGTTTTGATTTGACAACATGAAACTGAAATAGGCTGTTACGGGATGAGTTATGTCCTCCCAGAATTCATATATTGAAGTCTTAACCCTCAGAATATGACTGTATTTGTAGGTAGGGTCTTTAAAGAGTTAATTAAAATAAAATGAGGTCATGAGGACAGGCCCTAATCCAATATGACTGGTGTCCTTATAAGAAGAGGAGATTGGGATGCAGGGCAAGACACTAGAAGACAAGCATCTATAAAACACGGACAGTGGGGGGTGCCTGGGTGGCTCAGTCGGTTGAGCGTCCGACTTCGGCTCAGGTCACGATCTCACGGTCCGTGAGTTCGAGCCCCGCGTCAGGCTCTGGGCTGATGGCTCGGAGCCTGGAGCCTGCTTCCGATTCTGTGTCTCCCTCTCTCTCTGCCCCTCCCCCGTTCATGCTCTGTCTCTCTCTGTCCCAAAAATAAAAATAAACATTAAAAAAAAAATTAAAAAAAAAAAACACGGACAGTGGCCTCAGAAGCCATCCCACTGACATCTTAATCTCAGACTTCGTACTTTGTTATGGAAGCCCTAGGAAACTAGTACAATAGATTTCATACATAATTTTGTTTTCAAAACCATTATTTTTTGCATTCAAGGTAATATGTTTTAATAGCTTTGAATATGTTGTCATTTGATTCTTAGGACAAGTCTATACATTATTAATTCATGCATTATTAATTCAAATGTATGAGGAAATAAGATTAAGACTTTAAGTGATTTGGGGCACCTGGGTGGCTCTTTGGTTAAGCTTTCCACTTTGGCTCGGGTCATGATCTCATGGTTTGTGAGTTTGAGCCCCACATCAGGCTCTGTACTGACAGCTCAAAGCCTCGAACTGTTTTGGATTCTGTCTCCCTCTGTCTCTGCCCACTTCTCCATGTGCGCTCTCTCTCTCTCTCTCAAAAGTAAATAAATAAACTTAAAAAAATGAATTTAAGTAATTTGCCATGTTCACACAGCTTATATATCACAGTGAAAGACTGAAAGTAGGTATGTCTCATTCCAAAACATTTCTTTTAATCACTATACTATATATTCATGTAGCCTATCTTTGACGAAAGATTGCCAATGAGCTGTTAAAATGGCAAAATAAATGTCAAAGGTAAAGACAAGATAAGACTATTTCAGTGATTAAAATACTGAAGGGCTGCCTTCTGTCATATTTAGAATCTGATAGATTGATGACAAACTAGGAAAGAACACAAGTTCCAGACTAGAAGCTTCTTAAGGAAAGCTCTGTTAGTAATAATATAACTCACTTAATGAATCTTTACTGAGCACCTGTCCAAGGCCCTGAACTAAGACTATATACACAGTACTGAATTCACAAATTTAGAGCTTGATGGTAGAAAATAGGAAAAAAAAATGTTAGTTACAAAATTACCAATGTTACCAGTGCACAGAATGAAATGGGAACATAAATGTGACTTCTAGCTCAGATTTTGCAAAATGATTTCTACCTAGAAGGAAAAGAATCTCATAAAATAGAGGGGAGCAAGATGAGAAGGATAGATTTGTAAAGATAAATAAGAAGCTATGAATGGACATTTCTGGTTTTACCCCGTTTCTCAGCAGGTTATGAATTTTCACAGAAGAAATGATACTTGTGTACTCGCAGTTATAGGGACCAGAGTCTTTCTTACTAACGTCAGGTACAATATATATATATATTTCTTTGGAGCAATGTGTAAGAATTCTTAGACATTAGCCAAGTATTATGCCTATGTTTTAGGCTTCTCTAAATAAATCCGTGTTTTCTGAAGCTATTGATCCTTGGTCATATATTGCATTAGTTTTCCAGGGCTGCTGTAACAAACTAACACAAACTGGGTAGCTTAAAAAAGAACAACAGAAACCTATTCTCTCCTGATTGTTCAAGGTGTTGGTAGGATTCAGGTAGACTGAGGGTGAGGCAGACTCTCTCCCAGTCTTGTCTCCTACCTCCTGGTGGTTATTGGCAATCCTTCCTATCCCTGGGTTAATAGATGCATCGCTCAAATTCTGCCCCAGTGTTCATATGGTGTTCCCCTGGGGCCTCACCTCTGCTTCCTACAAAGACACCAGTCGCATTGGAGGAAGGCCCACCCTAATGATCTCAACTTACCTTCATTACATCTGCAAAGACCCTACTTCCAAATAAGGTCACGTTCACAGGTATTCAGATTATAACTTCAATACCTCTTTCTCGTGAACACAATTCAACCCGTAATATGTGCCTTTCCTGAAAGCATTTTCTTTGGAATCCATGATGCTTACATGAGGAATTGATAGTCAAAATAATGCTGTGTATCGAACAGCTACAATACCTCGTTAACACACAGTAAAAAACATTTCTTTTCCCCCATAAATATAGAGGATGGCTGGCTATTTCTGTTGATTTGAGTTGGGCTCTGGGGTCTCACTCATACTCTGGCATTAAGCTGCATGTAGACTGGAAATCTTTGGTGATCTTGGTTGGGTCCTCCCATGTGTTGGATCATGACAGGGACAGCTGAGCTGAGATGGTTTGATTCCACTCCACATGTCTTATCCTCAAACTGGCTTGGCTGAGGTGGAAAAGAGGATGTGGAAATATACAAGTGATTATTTAGGTTTCTGATCGTGTCAAATTTATTATTTGTCTCATTGGCCAAAATAAGTCCTTTTGTCAAGCCCAGAGTCAGAGTGGGAAGATATCATCAAAAGATGTAGAGAGATAAAAATACTGGGACCATTAATACAACTAATTTGCTGTAGAGTTACCTTCCTTCTCTGGTTCTTTGTTTCCATGTTGAAAATTCCTTTTTCAGTTTTTATTTCTCGTATATAAGTTGTCACTTCCCCCAAAGCCCTCTTTCAATTAATTCTCTTCAAAGTTTTTTTGAATACAGTAAACACCCTTTTTCAAAAATATGATTTTATATTTTTCTCTTTCCCTTCTTAACACATCAAAATAAACTCATGCATTAACAACTGAACTCTTTCTTTTTCTTTATCTATTGCATACACTTAGACTACCTTACCTCAAATACCAGTTTTGCTCTGACACATCCTTTCCAAAGTACCAACAACAAAGTGACTCCCCATTCCTCAGCTTAAAACTTGACCCCTCTGGCTGTCTACTAGTTTGGTTTCATAATTTAGTGGTATTTCTTATTAGAATTGGAGCTTCATAAGGGCAGGACTTGGTCTCTCTTACAAGTGAATAGTATGGTCTCTTGTCAAGCAAGGTATAAGGTTTAACATACACTTAAAACAAACAAACAACAACAACAAAAACAAGCTTACACACTCCCTTGTTTTCCAATCAAGGCATTTTCCCCCTCATCCCTGTCTTTGATTTTTGCCTATTTGTTACACCAGCCTAGAGTGTCATTGATTTCCAATCATAAAGTACCCTGAAAAAGATACAAAGTAGACAAAGAAAGTCCATTTTCTCATAGTCTGTGGGAAGGAAGCCATACACATAGGTGATAATAAAATACAGTCATTGCCATGACATAAATATTCATTAAAAACTATGGAAGTGTATAGAGAGACACCTGATCATGTATGGAAAGGGCAATCACATTTTCCTGAATTAAAAAGGAGAGTAGAATTCTTCAAGCAAAGAATGGAGCAAAGGTGGAGGCATGGACCAGTAAGGCCATGAAGGAACAACAAAGAGAATATTATTGAAGTGTCAAATTCAAGTCCCTGAATAGTGATATATAGACTGATGGGGAAAGCAGTGGCATGGACCATATGTTGGAGAGTCTTTATGCCATGTTAAAGAACTTGAACTTAATAAGTTTCCAGATGTGTAAAGATTTAAGCAAAAGAGTAAGAATTCCAAGTTTACCTTTCTGAACCTGGACCCAATAATTTCACTACATGGCAATTACAACCTTCAAGTCCTGAGTCTCATTCTCTGAATCTTTCTTTTAAACGTAAATTTTGCTCTGCTAATGTACTACTGGCTTAATGGCTGACTCAGTTGATTTTGTTCTCAGTCTTTTTGTGTTTTCAAATGCTCATCTTCTAAAGATAAAATGTAAGTGAAAAGGTAGAAACAATAGCAAACTTTTCTGGCAATATGGCAAAAATGTGCAAGACATTTTTTTTTTTAATGCTAACATTGGTATCATTCAAATCCTAATGATGCAGACATTGCAGGCTAAGTGAATAAAAATTGATAAGACCATTTGGGCTACTTAGAGAACAAATGTGTCCCTTATATTATTTTCAAGACCATTGATTTAAAACATAATACTTTAAGTAAAGGAATATGCTTTTGCCTAAGACTACCCCAATAGACAAAATAGATTTTTCCATCTTGGAAGAAATTTTTACTTTTATTTGCTGTGTGTAAAATTATGGGGAAAGGAATTTGAACTCAGCCTAAAGTACAGGCATGGGAATTAGAAAGCAGAAGAAAAATTTATGGAACAAGTATAGATTCATCTGAAAGGCTAGATTAATTTTCACATGCTTATGCATGAAATGTTATTGCCTGTCTAACTATTCCATTATGTGTTAATAATAAAATAACCCATATGTGCAAAATGGTATGTCACACCAAGAGAAAATGTTCAAAATGCCAAGTAAATACCACAACAAATGTATGAAAAATGCTTTACTGATGGTTTTACTTTGCAAATTCTTTTGAAGATTTTTCTTTTTCATTCTTCTGGAGCACAGAAAGCAAGGGTTCTCTGTTCATAGAAGAATTTTGTTTGGGTACAATTTTACATCCATTCAGTTTATATTTAACTGGAAACTTAAGATATTATGCTCTATAATGTTTTAAATTAGTATTTAAAAACATGTCAAGCTGTGAGGTTGATTCTCCAAGCAGTATGGCTTTGAGAAAAGCTTAATTGGATGGTGTTAAGTCCTTTCTTGTACTTTGAACTTTTCCTTTTTCAGTTTCCAATGTTTAAAATAAAGTTTTAGAAGAACTGAATATATTGCTTTCTTCCTTGGATACAAGGCTTTCATTTTTGGCAAATATTTATTTATCAATCACCTCCCCCCCTTTGGTATCTCTCAAGGACTTCAATTTGCATTAGCTCAATAAAAATATCTAATAGCAATGCACATTACCCCCGGACCCACTCTTCCCTCCTGAATTTCCTCTTTTGTTTATGTAAAGCCAATAGGATCCCTTAGCTTTGTAGAAGACTTTCATTACTTGACTGCAAATTTGGTTCACTTAAAGTATCAGCCAGTCCTTTTTTTTTAATAGTTTGTTAGATATTTTTCCACACCCGCTTTACCAACATTTTGAAGGAGACAAGGGTTTCCATTTGGTTATTTTGTCATGATGAGCATTAGCTTTAGACCAGTCTCTCTTTTTTTTTTTTCTTCTGTTGTCATGAGCCTGTTTCTGTTTTAATGCCCAACTGGAAAGGTCTTGATCAAGTTGGATTTTTGTGGAATTACAATCTCCACGGAAGCCTCAGTGACAGCAATTTTTTCCCTATCATCCATAGATACACCATAGCCATGGAACAATGGCTTCTGCAAAGCTAATAACTGTTCATGCCATAGTGAGGTTATAGCTTGCTCTGCAGTAAAGTTGTTTTTGAGGTGGCATTTTAAGGAACTTTGTCCAGCATTTGATTCCATCAGTTCACACATTCCTGGAAGCTTTACCTTTCTCCTTTGGCAGCATGGTGAAAAACATAAACTGCGGGCTCAGGCAGATCTTAGCTCTAACATTTGGTCT
The DNA here is from genome assembly GCF_027475565.1 of Acinonyx jubatus. Classification (NCBI taxonomy): domain Eukaryota; kingdom Metazoa; phylum Chordata; class Mammalia; order Carnivora; family Felidae; genus Acinonyx; species Acinonyx jubatus. The sequence goes on along the minus strand of NC_069386.1, from coordinate 126,505,109 downwards.
GCCACTTATTTGCTGGGCAATTTTTCTAAGATGGAGAAGACAGTGTAGATGCTTCTATTAGCAATTCTGGACTAGGTTCATTCAACCAAACTTCTGAATTAGTTTTCATGAGAACCATTAAGATAATTACAAATAAAACAAGTGCTTGAAGACATCAAAGAAAATCCAGGTAGTGGTGACTGAGGAGGCCAAGATCCTGGAGGAGAAGCCTGTGCAGTGAAACAAATCTCAGGACTGGGAGCACTCTACTCTTTGTGACATTTTCTGATCCTGGAAGAGTTGCCTAAAAGGTAGAAAAAGTGAGCAGTTCTATTGGAAGTCTCACAAGAAGAGGCAGACAAAACTGATGATCAGGGCCATCAAGGCTGGAAAGAGTATAATAAATCCCTATGCTTTGGTTTGGGATCATGAAGTAGGGGTGAATGGAAAAAGCCACAGAATACCTCTTACAAGGACTGAGGTTAAGAAAAATAAGGTGATCCTAGAATGCTAGTTTTTTAGCCTGACCACATATCAGAAGTAAAAGTGAATTATCTCTAGGGATTGTAAGCATCCAGAGCCATAGAATACCTCTTGCAAGGATTGAGATTAAGAAAATTAAGGTGATCCTAGAATGCTAGTCTCGTAGCCTGACCACCTATCAGAAGTAAACTTGAACTATCTCTAGGGATTGTAAACTTCCAGAGCCTTGACTTATCTCTACAACTTCTCAGTGTCCAATGTTTAATGATAATAATTTTTTAAAAAATTGAAAAAGAAGAAAAACCAAAATCAAAAAAAGGATCATTCCTCAGAAGGCTCTCTGCTGCATGGTGGTGACACCTTTCATGGGAAGGGTGGTGTTCCTGCCCTGAGGGTGTCACTGGGGTAATGAAGACAAAGTGATGGGTGATGGCGACCAATCACAATGGGCAGGAGAAATTTAAGAGTGGCCTGTTGAGGTGTTTAGGCGGAGGTAGAGGCTCCAGGGGTGAGGGGAAGAGTAGTTGCTGGATCCCAAAGGAGAGGGCTGATGAAGCCAAGTGTCAGGATTCATGAAAACCCCTTCTAGAACATGCTCCCACATCGTCACACACAGGTGGGCATGGCCTGGGTCCAGGCTCCCAGATCTTCTTGTCCTGGGACAAAGAGCTGAGTGGTTGGTAACCAGTGCACACACTGGTGTTCTGTCATTTTGAACTTTCTTCTGGGAGACCTGAAGGCAGAAAAGGAATCTGCAGGGGCTAGCTGCTTTCCTACCTGCCAGCAAAGTGAGAGGAGCATGGGGTGACCTGTCAGACGTGCTGCCCTGACAAAATAGCCGCAGACAGCCAATCCCTGTTACCATATGTTACAGGATGCAAAACTTTCAGTGAGCATGCTCAACATCTCCATAGAGGAAATCACTGCAGCTGTGCACAGGAGATTGCACTATATTTAAGAACACGCTGTTTGAGATGAACTTCATGCAGATTAGCAAAGAGAAGTGATCAATATGCACATCTTTGTTCAAATGGTGACTGTGAACCTACACTAGTCCCAGCCTCACACAATCTGATGTCATGCTGTTGGCATGATGAGCTACAAGCCGTGAAGGTTATGTCCGCCATGGCTAAGCCCACCCAGAGGAGAGACCAAAGCTTACAATGGCCTTAGAACTAGCCAGGATGCTTCCCTTGAAGTTTGCAGAACTCTCCATTCATGCATGATCATAAAAATCAGCTGTAATGCTTGCCACTGGCCGTTCTTTTTACCTTCAGTCGTGTAATCTTTCCCATGCAACAGAAGATCTTCTCATTTATTAGCACTACATTTGTTACTTCCTGAGACCATCAATGAAAGGTTATCTGCCTGCAGACCATCCCTGCTGGGGACACAATGGATATAGTTGTGTTTGAGGGAAAGGACAAGAAGACATCGTGAAGCACTGTGGAGAGAAAGCCACCAAGATCAGGTAAAGATCAGGAGTCTTGGCACAGGTCCTGTTTGGAGCCTCCTCTTTTGGTTGTGCTGGTGGGGAAGGAATCTAACATACCTGCCACACATTCTGTGTTCATGGGAGCACACTGTCTCCTAACCATGACCTCTACAGTGCTTGATAAAGGGGAGCAGCAGGGGTGGCACTCTAGCAGACGCTGTGGACGTGCCAGCAACTGAGTGTGCAGACTCAAGGCAGCACTGGCAGGACAGAGTGGAGTGCCATAATACCAGTGGAAGCTCTAGTCTCTCCCCAGAGGATAGCATGGCTGCGGTGACTGCAAGAGCAGAGACTTACCAGCAAGTCTGTTGCAGAAAAAGCAAGTGGTCCAGCAGTGAGTTTCTTTGTCCCAACCTTGAAGGATGAAAGCTATGGAAATGAACAGGATGGATTCAGTCTCCCAAACCCACACTGATGCATAGAGGAGAAAAAAAGAAAAGGAAAGAATTCCCCCTAGAAGACATGTTCATCATCGTAAGATGGTAGGACAAGTCTAATCTGATACCAACTTTGCTGGTCCTTAGTGCACTATGGAACTATTCAGACTGAAAAAAAAAAGAAAGGCCAAAGAAGCCTCGTGGATGGAGGACACATCTCCTTACCCCACAAAAACACCAATGACAACCCACTGCAAAGAATTCTAGGTGATTTCAAACTTTGAGGAGAGCCAACATATAAGTAATTAAGAACCCCAAATCAACTGGTTCTTTCTTTATGAACTTCAAAACCCATCATACTGAACAAATAATAGTCCCAGGTTTTGGAATTAAAAGAACCAGCAGGATAGGCTAATTGCTAAAAATCAAAATTTGTCCTACTACATAAACATGGCCCCCAGTCCTGAAAGGAAGAGACTCAGAGGGATGTAATCTTTCTTAATGGATTTCAAAGCCAGTTCTACTATGCAAATATCAGTCCCAGGTCTCACAGCATAGAAATCCAGCAGAACTGGCTCTTTATTAAAGAATCTTAGGGGGCGCCTGAGTGGGTCAGTTGGTTAAGTGTTGACTCTTGATTTTGGCTCAAGTTATGATCTCACAGTCATGAGATTGAGCCCTGAATAGGGCTTTGTTCTGGGATTGGAATCTGCTTGAGATTCTCCCTCCCTCTGCCCCTTCCCTGCTCATGCTCTATCGCTCTCTCTTTCAAAAAAAAAAAAATCTCGAAGAATCTCAAAGCCCTGTGTTCTGCACCTGAACATTATGTTTAAAACTGGAGAAGAACAGCATGGAGACCATCATTCAGTCAGCAGAGGATAATGGGGGGCTTGAGGTCACTGATACCATGATATCAGAAACCAAAGTAATAGTAAGTTTTGAAGTCTACCAAAAACCAAACTAACTAACTAACTAAATAAATAAATAAATAAAAGTAACCAAAAGATAGGGACCAGGTTGTTTCCAGTTCAGCATCCTTTTTTTGAAAATAAATAAAACCACATATTCTCAAAATGAAACTTGGTTTTATTTTTGAATTTACATGTTTCACAAGACAGTAGTGACTTTACCGGTGGATTCTGTGACATGAACTATACTGCAGCCTGGGACTTTCATCTCCAGTCAGCACAGCCCAACCTCACACCTATGTTTAACAGAGCGGATAGGGGTGCTCCACCTTGCCTTGTCAGGTTCCCCTTGGGTTCCCCAAAATATGGCTAAAAGTCACAATCCCTGTCCTAAGAAACACTCTTCTTCTAATGTCTTCCCGAAAGTCCTTGAATGTAGATGTTAAATCCATTCCCCAGGAGGGAATTCATGTCCCCTCAGGATATTCAAGGAAGGGAAGAGCGTTAGAGCATTGGTTGGTAGAATAAGAAAAGCTTTCATCTACCCTTAACAATTTTACTTGTAGGTACATACCCTGGTAAAACTCTCACACACATGTCCCAGGGAAACAGCTATGAGAATATTTGTAGTAAAATAATTTATAAGAACAAAACACTGGAAATAGCCTCAAAAACCCATCTGTGGGAGGGTTGATAAATTATAGTATACGATGTACAAACACACACACACACACAAACACACACACACAGTGGGATACTATACAACAGTTGTAGCTAAGAACATGGACATGAATCAGTCTCAATGAGAAAAAAAAAATCAAGTCACAGAAAAGCACATGTGCTATAATTTAGTTTAGGAAGAATTCTAAGATGACACCAAACAAGTTATTTAGGGTACAAATTTGGCAAGATTATAGATAAACAAGATCTCTGTGCTATAAAGCAAGGATATATCATCAGAAAAATACACATGAGTTTCAATAGTGTTGGAAATTATATCATTTATATCATAAATCAGATAGTTGGTACATAGGCATTAATTCTTGAACATTTTAACACATCCACATTTTTGAAATCAGTGTGCTCTTAAGTGATATAGTTGTCATTGTCATTTTTTTCACAGAAAAATTTAACCACTTTGTCTTAGTAAGATTTTACATTTTATGGATTCACAAAATTGATAGGTCAAAAACCAAAGTCTTAAATATATGTTTTTAATAAATACATAAAACGATGTTTGAGGTGACAAGAGAAAAAATGCATTCAAGAGGAATTGAATGAACACCAAGCAAAAGAACAAAGAATTCAGACACATAGGGAGTCTAAATAAAAGAATTAAAATTGACATTGTTTTAGTTTCCTAGGGCTGCCAAACAAAGTATCACAAACTGGAGTTTGTGATACTGGGGGTGGGAGGGTGGGTTAAACAACAGAAATTTATTTTCTCACCATCCTGGAGGGTAAAAATCTGAGATCAAAGTGGTAGCAGGGTTGATTCCTTCTGAGACCTATCTTTTTGGGTTGCAGATGACATAATATGGGCATAATAGGAGCCTCAAAATAGTTAAAGCAAAAATTGACAATACTTAAACAAGAAGCAGAAAAAAATATTAAAAAAAAAAAAGACAAATCCAGATCCATTGTGGGATATTTTTCAGTTAATTGATAGAAAAAATAGGGCAGGGGTGCCTGAGTGGCTCAGTCAATTAAGCCTCCAACTTCAGCTCAGGTCATGATCTCATGGCTTGTGAGTTCAAGCCCCACATCAGGCTCTGTGCTGACAGCTTGGAGGCTGGAGCCTGCTTTGGATTCTGTGTCTCCCTCTCTCTCTGCCCCTCCCCTACTCGTGCTCTGACTCTCTCTCTCTGTCTCTCTCTCTCAAAAATAAATAAACATTTAAAAGAAAGAAAAAAATAGGGCAAAAATCATTAAGAATAAAACCAAAGTCAACAGAATAATTAACAAATTTGATGAGTGGCATAAATATGATGGCCATATACAGATCCCAACTTAAGCAGAACATACATTGTTTTCAAATAAGAATAGAACATATCAAAAGTTGACCACATACTGGTACCTGAGGCACGTTTTCATTCATTTTACAGAGTTGGAATCATACACAGTGTTTACTGATTAGTGTTCATATGAAATAAAAAATAAAACGATGAATGTCAAGTCCCCATATGTTTGGAAATGAAAAGACATTTGTAATTCGAAATTAGACATGAATCAATAATAAATCACAATGGAAATTAGAAATTAGTTGAAACTAAATGATAATGAAATATCAAAACATATGTAAAGCAGCCAGCACTGTGCTTAAAGATAAATTTACAAACTTAATTACATAAAATAAAAAAAGAATGATATCATAAAAGAAAAAGAAATTAGTTAAGAAGTAACAGAAATAAGGAATAAATATTACAGAGAAGAAGCAATTTGAATTATAGGAAGGATAAGAAATTTTAAAAAATGAACAAATTATCCATCTTATGAAGATAAATAACACCAAATTAAGCCCAGAATACAGCTAATACCATAATCGATTATTGAATGTCCTTATTCAGTTGTATTGCTAAACGATCCATCAGAAATATTTATCAATCGGTTTTTAAATCTGAATCTAGCAAAGATTCATTGGCACTTGTGATTGGCTTAATTCCAGAATAGCTTTCTCTATCCTACCCGCCTTGTGTACAAATCCTGAATAATGTCCTCTCCTTGAGTATGCACAGGACAGGACAGGTGTTTAAGACAGAATAACCTTTTTATAATTTGTTTATGTTATTTAGCAAAAGTGAATTGGTCTTGCAGGTACAATTAAAGTCCTTTTTCGGTTGATTTTGAGTTAATAAAAAAGGAGATTATTTTGAGTGAGGTTAACCTAATCAAATGAATCCTTGTAACAGAGTGTAGGCTTTCACTCAAGAGAGCTTAGAAATAAAAGTGATGATCCATGAAGAAGTAAGCTGGCTGGGGAAGCTTCTACAAGTACCTATGTAAGAAACTGAGAAACCTCTAGAAACTGATAGTACCTTCCACTTTGTAGCCAAGAACCTCAGTTCTACAGCCACAAAAAACAAATTCTGACAAAAAACATATGAGTTTGGAAGGGAAACTCAAGCACTAGACGGGAACCATAGCTAGACTAACATATTGATTTCAGCATCATGAGCCCCTAAGCAGAGAACCCTGTTCTAATTTCTAAATATTGTGTGTAGAAAATGGATATATATATGTATACACATACATATATATTTATGTTTATATTTATATTTATATTTAAAATATAGAACGTTGGTAAAGTTCTGATTGATTTCCACTATATCAGAAAAGAAAGTATTTGGCTCACTTTTCAACATGATGAATATAAGTATGATTTATTGGCACTGACTGTGGACAAGGCGTTATAATACGCACCAAGAAGGGGAGGTGGGCATTGAGCACCAAAATGCATTTAAGCGGAGAAGACCATTTCCCAAGGACTTCAGAATATGATGAAGTTACCTGTCCACTGATTACAAGAGAATTGAGAAACAGCTCTGCTATTAATTGGGCCTGGGAGCCTTACCTCGGGGTACGACAGTTACCTGGGTTTGGTTATGTATTCAGTATTGGCATTCCAAACCCTGTAACATCTTATTAAATTTTCTCAACCTTGAAAAGAAAGGAAAGTAATTGCACAGAACTTAACAGTTTGAAAAGAATATAAACCTCTTGAGAGACTAGATGTATTGATTCCAATATTGCATCATCCTGAAAGATTTGTTTGCATCCATTAAATATGAATAACTAACTCTTTTCTTCAATATCACCACTGTAGAAACGTTATCTCTGGCAAAGTGATCCTTGCTTGCATTCCCAGCTGGCTTTTTTTTTTCCCTTGAGAGGCTTAGTCTGTTTTCCTCAGGTTATTCTGTAATCTTTGTTAGATATATTTCTGTCATGAGGATAGTCAGTGTGTCATTTCTGAAGAATAATGAAATGAACATATAGTCTTAACTAGCTAAGAGCTGAGCTTTGTATTAGATACTTAGATATAGTCACCATATTTACTTATTAGTGTCTTTATTGATATTACCGTCACAGCAAAAATTTACTTGAACATTTACTCTGTTTCATAAACATTGTCTTAATGCTCATAATCATCATAAAAGTCAAGCAATTTCTTTTCATTTCTACTGATAGTGAAACGCAGAGAGATTAAGTTTCCTGTGCAAGGCACATAGTCAGTGAAAAAAATTATCTGGGTTCAAGCCACACTGATGACACTAAGACCATAGACTATGCACCAAATGTCTATTTTTATCTCTGAATTTCTGTGTCAGTGTGTGCCCGTGCCTGTGTGTGTGTGTTCGTGTGTATGCAAGTCAAAATTCCCGAGTTCTAATCCTTGCTTTACCATTTGGCGCATTACTCTAAGATTTCTGATTCAGTTTCTTTGTAGAGCAGGGATAATACCTATTTCATGGAGTTATTGTGAAGCTCAACATACCTCATAAGAGTTCTATGAGAATCGCTATTACGATTTTTCAGCCAGGCTATCAAAAGTGAGATCTAGCAAACGGTTCCCTCTCTTAGATTCTTTTTTACCGAGCCTCGCCGACCTGCATCCTCCCTATCACCGTCATGGGCATAGGGGGTGGGGGGTGGCTAATGCTCTACACTTCCAGCACGCTGTAAGAGCCAAGACAGAGATGAGCAGGCTTACTTAACTTCAACGAGGTGCAAAGTCAGAGACGGGGAATTCCACCACATCCATGCATATAAAACAAGAGCCTCATTTTTCTAGTGTAAGCCAAACAGACACACCTCTCTTAGTCAAAATACGCTATCTTTAAGATGACAACCATTCAGGCAGAAACCACAAACTCAAACACCTGCAGGTCGCAAGCAGCAAGCATGACTCAAGTGAGTGAAATATTGGAGAGGCCATGTTCCATAAAAGCTTCAGAGCAATTCCGCTTGGCTCCATGGAACATAGAGTCTAGGTTCTTTCCAGAAATCAGGCAAATTCTCACATTTATTTAAGAAGAACTAGTCCTACTAGGAAATATGCAAAGCACTTTATAAATATTAATTTACTTAATCGTTAAAACTACCCCATGTGATAGTTACTACTAATCTTCCGATATCACAAATGAGGAAATGGAGGCAGGGAGAGGTTAAGTGTCCAGTCCAAGGTCATTTACTGGAGAAATGACTAATCCAGTGCCCTGTGGCAAGCTATACACATGTCACTACTACCCAGGCACACAACTGTGGTGACTTGAGTGGTACAGATATGCCCAGGCCTGAGCTGAGGATTTTAAATGCCAAAATACAAAGACTGCCTTAGCAGATGACTCCTTAAACTCAAAAGAAAACACTTTTTTTTCTTTTTTTTTTCATTTTAACACATAGGGACCCTGAAATTCAGAGAGAATGAGTATACTACTCACGGTCTTAATATTTAAAGAACTTTGGGGAGCCTGAGTGGCTCAGTCGGTTAAACATCCAGCTCTTGATTTGGGCTCAAGTCATGATCTCACAGTTCATGAGATCAAGCCCCGTGTCAGACTCTGCACTGGCAGCATGGAGCCTGCTTGGGATTCTCTCTCTCTCCCTCTTCCTCTGGCCCTTCCCTGCTCACTCTTTCTCTCTCTCAAAAAAGAATTCATTAATTCATTAAGAAGATTAAGATCCTCACCAGCCCTTTACTGAATTTAAGACCCTCGATTGCTCTGTTAAACTTTATTATGCCTCACTTTAGCATGAATAGATGAAAGGATCTCAGTAAGGAAATGAGTGAAGTCTTTGTTTTTGTCCAAAAAAAAAATCCAATACCAAAACCAACTGCCTATCGGTTTCAACACGGGATGGTTTAATGCTCCTGTTGTTCTCTGAAACCAGCCAATTCAAATTCCCCAGACTCTTAAGGGATTCCCCCACTATTAAGGGATATCTCCGGAGGAGGCCTGGGTGGCTCAGTTGGTTGAGTAATGACCAACTCTTGATTTTAGCTCAAGTCATAATCCCAGGGTTGTGGGATGGGACCTTGCGGGTCCGGCTCTGTGCTGAGTATGGAGCCTGCTCAAGATTCAAGATTCTCTCTCCCTCTCTCTCTCTCTTTCTCTCAAGTAAAAATAAATAAATAAAATAGGGGTGCCTGGGTGGCTCAGTCAGTTAGGCCTATGACTCTTGATTTCGGCTCAGGTCATGATCTCACAATGGTGAGATTGAGCTCCACATCAGGCTCTGTATTGAATGTGGAGCCTGCTTGGGACTCTCTCTCCCTCTCTCTCTCTATTCCTCCCCTTCTCGCATGTGTGCCTGCTCTCTCTCTCTCTACCTCTCTCTCAGTCAACAAATAAACTGTAAAAACAAAACGAAATACAATACAATAAAGTTTATCTCCAAAAGTAATTATTTATTTTTCCAGATATGCTATATCCTAGGGGAAGATGGTTTCTGGAGTTCCTAAAGACAAAAGACCAAGCAGAAATATAGTGAACAGTACAGATCTTTAAACTTTCTATGTGCAATACCACGTTTATAGGATGAGACTCCAGAATCTCTTCCTTAGGTCTTGTATCTTATGTTCCTGGGAGACAAGGCTGACTCATCGTGACAGAAAAACAATTTAGTGCCATCTGAGGCTCTGCAGTCTTTCACACATCTCCTATTGGCTTCCCCAAAGAAGCTTTGCCTATTACCATGTCTGGCACGGTTCTGACTGAAGTACTCAGCTAGGCTGTAAAAGACACTCATACAGGGAGACAAGCATTATGGAATGGCTGCTTCTGTTGGCTCACTGGGATGACTCAGGTTGCCTGGAGTAAAGCAGCTCTCGGGAGTGATAGAATTGTTTCTTTGAACCGACACTAGATATTCTTAACAAACTAACAATTTTTTTTATTGCAGCATACCTTAAATCTATGAAAACAATCATACTTTGATGTATCATTCCTTCCAGAATATCCTAAAAAGATTAAGGCAGGGAAGGTAATATCTTGGCCCTTTCATATACCAGCTGTGTGATCTTGGACATATTATAAGCATACAAATATTACTTTTTTTCTGGTGAAATGAGGAGGAACATGAGCATAGAGAAAGGTTCTATAAGAAGGAGGCATCTTTCAGTGGCTAATAAGTCTCTGATTAGATTTAGATAAACATAGGTTTGGATCCTGACTCCACGGTAGGATCTTGGGCAACTAACATTCTTCAGCTTCAGTTTTCCACATTTTTAGAACAGAGTACTATCTACCTGGAACTTACTATAAAACTTAAAAGAGGTAACACATGCAAAGTACTTAGGAAATTACGAGGCAGACAGCAAATCATAAAATAAATGTTTGTTATTTATTAGATTACTACCACTACACCCTACTAGTTTTACAACCCACACTGCAGGTTTGCTCAGGAGAATCTCTTCTAGGGATGAAACTTTAATATTAAGTAGCACCCCCCCCCCCAGTACTATGGACTGTGCTATCAATACTGAATAATTTTAACTGTTGTGAATGGTACAGAAAAAGGAAGGACGGGGCACCTGGGTGGCTTAGGAGGTTAAGCATTAGACTTGAGCCCTGCATAGGGCTCTATGCTGACAGGTCAGAGCCTGGAGCCTGCTTCAGATTCTGTGTCTCCCTCTCTGTCTGTCTGTCTGTCTGTCTCTCTTTCTCTCTCAAAAATAAATAAACATTAAAAATTACAAATCAATAAAATAAATAAAAATAAGAAAGAAAGAAAGAAAGAAAGAAAGAAAGAAAGAAAGAAAGAAAGAAAGAAAGAAAGAAAAAGGAAGGGGAAGTCATGGAAAAAAAGAGAGACAAATGGAACAGAAATACAATGGTTACATGTGAAGCGTCAGGGAGATCGGAACATCCAAGAGGGAAGCTTGAAGGTACTCAGAGTGAACATAAAATAAAAAACGAGGATAAGAATTCCCTGAATATTGAGTGGAGATTAAATTCTAATGTTAGTTAGGTACTTTTGTTCTGTTTTGTTTTTAGGGAAAAAGACTCAGACTTTCTCCTGAGTTGCAAAAGGTTAATTCATGGTAGTTGGTACATTGATCGATGTTAACAACACAAGCAAATCAAACAAAGGTGCATAATTGGATCAGAGTCAGGGTAACAGGTAGAGGTCATGGGCATAGAGATTCTAGTTTGAAAGCTATCAGACAATGAAGAGGAAAATGAGCTCAGAACCCTAGCAGGTAGGAGCATCAGGGAACCTGAGAAATTAGGCTCATCGGTAGAAGAGCGTAGGATCAGAGAGAGCAATCAGTAGAAATTAGAGTGAATTTAAAATCCTCAGATTACTTTATTATCAACTCTTCCTTTGACCTCTCCTTCCAGAACTGCAGCCTGAAAATGTTATGCCAACATAAAGAAGTGAAATTGATGGGCTGTAAAGAGAACTGGGGGCTGGCCGTGCAATCGTAATTTTGTCTTGCTGTCAATTTTTCCCCTAAATTAAGTGATTTTGACCTTGGGCAAATTACTTAGCCCCTCTGAAGATAAGTGTCTTTACTCATAAAATGGGGATATTATATTTTCCACACAAGGCTTTATTTTTGAGATTTAAATGAAACAACATAGGTAGCACTTTTCACACTGGACTTTATCCATGCTATAAGTTCAATAAATCAGCATTTATTCTTAAGAAAAATAAGTCTATATAGCTAAGTTAGAGCAATTACTAGAGGCTTATTTATTTCTGTATATAATCTGCATATACATGGACCATATAACACCAATTCTTTCTCCATTCATGTGAGTTTTTTTTTAATGTTTATTTTTTTGAGACAGAAGGACAGAGAGCAAGCAGGGAAAGGGCAGAGGGAGAGGGAGACACAGCTTCTGAAGCAGGATCCAGGCTCTGAACTCAGGCTCTGAACTGTCAGCACTGAGCCCGATGCAGGGCTCGAACTCACGAGTTGAGAGATCATGACCTGAGCCAGAGTCGGATGCCCAACCGCCTGAGCCACCCAGGCACCCCGCATTCATGTGATTCTTGAAGGGCACTATGAACTATAATAAACTCCAAAATAGATATTTGATAACTAGTCAAATATCACGTTTATTGAATATGAACTATAAATTAGCACAAATTAGGAGCTTTTCCCACAAAGACAAACCAGGCTAACTTCTTGCTCTCTGGTGCTAACAATGAAATGGCAACAAGTAAAACCCTCACATGCACACACACACACACACACACACACACACACACACACACAGGATAAGCGTCTGGCATGCAAAAGGCATGTTGGAAAAATCCTTTTCCATAAAATACATATTTTTTGTGTGTATATCTCTGTTGGTATCATTAGAACTTAGAGTTTTTCCACACTTGGAAAAAGAACCAGTTACTGGAGGAAATTTCCTTAAATGCTTGACTTTTGTAAGCATTTTACATCCCCAGTCAGCTTTAGTTTCCAAGTGTCACAAAGTAACATTTATCAAACCTTACGTGTACTTTCCTTTCATTTTAAAGGCAAAAACAATGTTGTCTTAAGCACATTATTTAACTGTAATGCAAGTCTTAAAATATCAGCAAATGAGTGAAAATAATTTTATGATGAAACGTCTATCTAACACATGCAATAAATGGATACATCTACCAGCAGTGTTTTAAGTTTTCAATAGATGTGTTTGTAAATTGTATAGTTACAGTTAATTAGCTACTGTATATTTAAAAGGCTGCCCCAGAGATCTTGTTAAATCTTGCTTTTGTAGCATTAATTATGATTCAATGAGACTTTCAACAAAATTAAATTCTGAATGAATCAAAGGAGAATTGTTCCCTGGAATGTTACTGTTAGGCCTACCAATGATCACAAGAATGTGGCATTATTGTTATTATTTCTTGTAGATTGGCCTCTTTTTTCCCCCAAAATGTAATTTTGCAAGGAACTGATGTGCTTGCTAAATCAACTGCAGTTTATTAGACATGCCTTCCTGTCCTGATGTGTTCCAAAGGTCATGCAGCAGGCATCATCAGGAAGGAAAACCCATATCAAAATCAAACAAATACTATTTTTCAATTGTGTAAAACCACAGTGTTCAAATGGAAAAAGGCTGAACTTGGGCTCTTCTCCCTGGTAGCTGTATATTTCTGGGAACTTAGATTTATTTCTGAGGATCTCCTTCTGCTTTTATAAAAAAGAGGCAATTACACCAGTTTTAGTTACTTCACAGGATGATTTTGTGATTCACTATGTGTATGTGTGTGTATATATATATATATATAATATTGTGATTCACCATATATATGTACATATATATGCATATATACATATATATGTATGCATGCATATGTATATATGTATATATGCATATATATGTATATATGTGTATATATATGTGTATATATACATTGCTATATGATATATATGTATATCATGAGTAGTTTTTTTATCTGTCTCCATGGCTACCTCCAAATCTAATCTGTTGGCCTCGTTCTTAATGTTGACCTGGTGATCCTTAGAGTTATTCTGTTTTCTGGATATGCTTCACCAGAAGTGCTATGTGGCAATTACCTGTACACTTAATGAACACGCTTAGATTATTATGTGGGCAACTATTCCTAATTCCACTAAATACTTCCATAGGTATGAAATGATCTTCCATGTAAATACAGTTAATGGAGTTTTTCAAATTTTTCACATTTCCTAATGGGTTTATGCTGATGAAGTTAACTCTGAACTATACATCAGTGTCTGCGAGTTGCACCTCAAAAAGGAAATTATGGAAGGGCTCCTGAGTAGCTCAATTGGTTAAGCCTCCAGCTATTGGTTTCTGCTCAGGTCGTGATCTGATGGTTTGTGGATTCGAGCCCTGCATCAGGCTCTGTGCTGACGGCTCAGAATCTGTTTGGGATTCTTTCCCTCCCTCTCTTTCTCTCTCTCTCCCAAAATAAATAAATGAACTTTTTTTTAAAAAGTAAATAATGGAGCTAGAAATAGCCTAAAGAAGACACCAACTGAACTAGTAGCTCTAAAATATTTGTGTGTTCTATAATCAACAGGGAAGCTTACTAAAAGCAGACTCAATAGGGGCTTTACCAGATAGTCTGATTCAGCAGAAGGTGGTTTAGGAATCTGCAATTTTCTTAAGCATTTGATATAATTCTGATATGTGGGAAAGAGTGACTAGTGCTAGTAAAACTATTTTGGACAAGCAGCTACACACATTTAACCAACATAATGGACTAATGGCAGAACAGTGGAGATGGGGAGGTGGCCATACCTAAAATCTTCACATAACATAAGGTGGTTTTAGTGATACATTTGTTTTCATGAAGCTCTTGGAAAAATTAGAAACGAACACATAATCTTGGCCTTCAGCTCCCTTTGTTCTACATTTTTCTTTTGGCCTTATTTCCTCTCATCATCTTTCTCTTTAGACGTGGAAGGTGAAATGGTCCCTACAGACTGATTAAATTAACGTTCTCAAGTCCCGACATCAGAATTTTCTCTCCGAGATTGACTTCAGGTTCCCCGCTCTGACGTACTACATCCATTCTACATTGCCCAATCTTACCTGCAGAACCAAGAGAGGATTTCTAAGGATTGGATCCTGCCCTCACCATAAATGTCTCCCTGCTTCCATCAGTGAGCAAAAATTCACAAATGTCATAATCCAAAAACCAAAATCTATTCCCACAGACATACTTCACCTTAGACTCAGCTATTCCTAAAATATTTACATTGGAACTAGAGTTTCATAATTTGATCATTCCCTCATTGGTAACAAGTACTAGAACTTTTTTTGAGTAATCCTTCACTGGCTTCCTCCATCCCTAGCCAGGTGTGAAGAACAAAGTCAACAGATGGAAGGAGATTTTTCTGTCCATGTGACATAGTGAACATAAGCTTGTGTGCTAAACTCCAACATGGTGGAATGAAGGCTATTAATTTGCAAAGTAATAAACAAAAGAGGAAGAAACAGGTAACTGAAATGTCTATAGACTTTAGAGTCAGAAAGGCTCACGTTTGAATTATGCCTCAAGACTCACTAGTTTAATGTCCGCAAGCATATTCTTAACCTCACAAAGCCGTGGTTTCCAAATAAGATAAAACAAAGATGTTATATACTTGGCAACATTAGTACCGACATACACAATACATTTGGCCAATGTTTATTTTCCTTGCCTTTTCCTCTTACGTCATCTTAGAAGATAGAGAGCTTACATAATTTATAGCAGGAATAGCAAATGCTGAAATTAAGAATAAGCTTTCATAAGGAAAGATTGCTCTGAACAAATGGTCAATCCTTATTTCTTTTACTTTTGTTTCTAAATTTTACAAATGTTCTTTTTCCATATGCAGCTTCGCAAGAGAATCACGTACAGTTAACTTTTCCCCACCTCTCTATGTTTATCTGGCCACTTATCACCCACCACATCAAGTATAACTTTCTCTTCAGACAGGCTAACCGAGCCAATGTCTCAATACCACCCTGGCTGTCTCTCCCGGATCCGTGCAAGGGTGTGCACGGGCCAATAGATAGCAGTCACCCCTGAAAGGCACAGGTGAGTAATGAGGTTCAATGTTACAGATCAGAGGCTGTGCTGTCAGGAGGAACAGACCTTTGATGGCACCCCGGGAGCACTCTGTACTCAGTTTTAGAAATGCCATGGGTGCCGCTTTCTTTTGTTAACGACTACTAAATTTTATTTCAAATTCTAGTGGTAATACAATGCATTTTCAAGTTAAGAGTAACCCTGAAAGAAGGGTGCTTATTTTTTTTCTTTCTTATATTGTACTTTAGATCACATGCAGTCAGTCAATCAACCTTTGCAGCACCCTGAAACCCGCAAGGAAAGATCTCATTGTTCACGTCCTTTATTTCACTGCAACTGACATGAACCACTCCAGGTGGGTATGGATGAACACACAGTTGGGTGCCTCTTCTGTGCACTGTGATAGGCATTGTGAGTAAACCCAAGTGTCCTCAGGGAGCTGCCTAAAAAATGAGGGAGATGGAGTATAAACAAGGAATTACAATACACGTAAGATGTGGGCTGTCAGGGACACCTGGGTGGCTCAGTCAGTTCAGCGTTTGACTCTTGATTTGGGCTCAGGTCATGATCTCAGGTTTTCATGAGTTCGAACCCTGTGTCAAGTTCCTCACTGACAGGGAGGCAGAGCCTGCTTGGGATTCTCTGTCTCCGTCTCTCCCTCCCCCTCTCTCTTTGCCCCTCCCCCACTCACACTGTCTCTATCTCTAAAAAAAATGAATAGCTTAAAAATTTTTTTAAAGATTGGGGTGTCAGGAAAAGCGTCATTCACCATATAACTTTTGAGAACCACCTTAAAGAGTGTTGGGAGGTTTTCCATCTAAAAAAAAAAAAGAAAACAAAAACAGGTGGCAGGTAGCTGAAGAAAAAGTGTTTAGTGGAGAAACAAAACAAATAAATGGAAGATTTGGAGAAGTGGAATAAATCAGCTGTCAGTATATAGAGAATAAAAATAAGTAGAATGGTGGAAGGAGGTGAGAGACAGAATGTGATGGTGGAAGGTGATGTGTTCTTCATGAAGAATGGTTTATAGCCCACTATGGAATGTGTGTGCATTCAGTAGAAAAAAAATTTGAAGTATGTAAGTGTCACAGGAGCATAGTTTGTAATAAGATCACTTTAACAGCAGTGTGGAAGGCTGATGATATTTGAAGCAGGGAGATGAGACGTGAGGGCTTGTTGTCATTGAAGAGCTTAGATGACGGAGGTTTAGACCATTGGTTTTAAGCTGGAGCAAATTCTACCCCTCCTGCTCGACCACTACCACACGTCTGCTGGGGACAGCTGGTTCTATCTGGAGATGTTTTTTCTTGTCACAGCTAGAGAGCTGACACCAGCATCTAGTGACTAGAGGCCAGTGATGTTGCTATATATCCTACAATATGGAAGAAAACTCCTCGTGACAAAGAATTATCCAGTTCAAAATGTCAATAGTGCTGAGGTCGAACACCCCTGGTCCAGTCAAAGGCTGTGACAGTTGAGATAGACAAAGAAGCCTGACTTTGAGGAACAATTCTGAAGAAATTTCAGGACTGAGAGAATGTAAGGAATAAAGAAAGAAATGAGGACATCCAAGAAATTGTCAGTATAAGAACTTAGATGTCCTTACCAAATGAGATACTTTCAATATAATAAAAGAAGATGACGTTATATTTTCTGGTGAGAGTTTCTAATAATCTATTATTTAGAAGAGATTGACGGTTGGAAATAGATTGTTTAGTCACTGGCTTTTAACTTATAACTGAGAGCATGGAATAAATGAAATTATTCAAGTAGAGTATGTATGGCTGTAACCAGAGTTGTGCATCAGAACCTTCTGGACTCAGAGAAATATTCTAACTTGGTGGACTGAAAGTAGGTCCTAAGAATATGTCTCTTGAATATGCTTTCTAAAGGGCTAAACAATACATTTTTTAATGGCTCTTACATGGGAGTAAGAAATGGTGTAAAGAAAACAAGAATAGAAAATCATCTTTTGTGATGATATCTGATTTTGTAGAATTCAGTTTGGATTCATGGAAATATTTACATGAGAACAAAACAAAATAAAATAAAATAGTATTTCCAAAAAATCTAAAGTGAAATTAAATAATACACCTATTTATATTTTGAGTTGGTGGCATTACAGCTAATCCATTCCAAGTGACTTTAAAATATAGTCATGTAACCATTTACTATGGACTGAATTGTGCTTCCCTACTGAAACCCACACTCCAGAAAAAAATCATATGCTGAATCTCTAACTCCCAATATAATGGATGATATTTGCAGATGAGGGTTTGGTGAGATAATCAGGTTTATTTTTTTTTAATTTTTTAATCTTTATTTATTTTTGAGAGAGAGAGAGAGAAAAAACAAAGCACCTGAGAGGAAAGGGAGGAGACAGAGGGAGACACAGAATCTGAAGCAGGCTCCAGGCTCTGAGCTGTCAGCTGTCTGTTCCTGCATGGGCTCAAACCCACGAACCGGGAGATCATGACATGACCTGAGCTGAGGTCGGATGCTTAACCAACTGAGCCACCCAGGTGCCCCTAGGGAGATAATCAGGTTTAGACGAGGTCTTGAAGATCAAGTCATCGTGGTAGAATTAGTACCTTTATAAGAACAGAAGGACATAACAGAGCACTCTGTCTCTCTGCCATGTAAGGACACAGTGAGAAGGTGACCGTCTTTAGCCAAGCAGAGGGTTCTCACCAGGAATTGAATTAGCCTGCACCTTGATCTTGGACTTCCCAGTCCCCAGAGCTAAGAGAAAATAAATTTCTGTCATTTCAGCCGCTCAGTCTTCGGTATTTTTTATAGCAGCTTGAGCTGAATAAGACACATATGTGCCAAATAGGGTTCCTGTTTTTAGTAATCATATCAATGGTGGTTGTGGCAATAATGCTATTCTGAGAGTTGTATGTGCATTTTGAGCTAATATAAATGCATAATTATTCTTATATGTTTAAGAATGGGGTTTGGAGGATATAAAAATGTGATTCAGATATATGATTCATATAGTTAAGTAAGAATTCTTTATCAGTCATGATGTAGTCGTCTTAAAAAATAATACATACTTTCTAACTCTGACTATTGAAAATGCATGAAATCTCAGCAGCAATTAACATTACCAGCACCAGACTGTGGTCTCTCAATACCCACTTTTTGGGAAAAGGAACCAAGATCCCCCTGGAGAAATGGCTAATTCTATGTCTGTTTCTTGGTTCCTTTTTTAAAAAGATAAATACAAAACAAAACACATATAGGTGTCATCATAGAAGCATGCTAGGGCATGGGTACATCATTTTGGAAACTGGTAAGAACAGGAAAAAGACCTCTAATAAAGCATTTAGTCTTATCTTGTCCATATACATTGTTTCTCAGAGCAAAAAATTAGTTGGATATAGAAAATTCTTTTAAGATAAATAGTCCAGCTAATAAATGAGGAAAGACTGTTAAAGTTAGAAGAGCATCATTTTGCCACTCCAGTTGACATAATCAATCTAGGTAATAATCATTAATTGTTTCTAACTTTACAAAATGACAGACCAGCAAACATGGCATGACTTCTGCCCTTCCAAAATACTCAAACCTGAAGCTAATTGATCATGTAGATTTATTTTCAGAAAATACACAAGATGGAATATGCAAAAGTACCTGAGAAGACAGTCAGCAAACTCCAGATGGGGAGAAACAAAAGAAACAACCCAGTTTCTTTGACAAATAAATAGTAAGGAAGAAAGAGGAAGAAACAGAAGCCAGGAGAGGAGTGGGGCAAAAGATATTTTAAAAGAAACTGAAGAGATATATACCAACCACCAACGGGGATACATAACCCTTTATTCTAATTCTGATACAATCAAATAATTTTTAAAATAACAATTTATGAAACAATATGGCTAATTTAATTTTTATTTTTATTTATTTTTTTAAGTTTTTTAATGTTTATTTATTTTTGAGAGAGAGACAGAGCTGGAGAGGGGGAGAGGCAGAGAGAGAGGGAGACATAGAATCCAAAGCAAGCTCCAGGCTTTCAGCTATCAGCACGGAGCCCAATATGGTGCTCGAACTCACAAACCATAAGGTCATGACCTGAACTGATGTCGGATGCTTAACCGACTGAGCCACCCAGGTGCCCCATCAATATGGTTAATTTTAAAACTGACTGATGATATCAAGGAATTAATTCTAAGTTAATGAATGACCATGGTATGTAATTATGTTTCAAAATATTCCTTTTCTAAAATATTCATTGATATATTTTTGATCAGAAGGAAATATACAAGATTTGCTAAAAATTAATTTGGGAGATTGACGGGTCAAAGTGGGTTTAGAAGAAACAAATTGGCTACGAACTGAGTTTTGAAACAGACAAGAGTGGGTGCTGATTTTTCTTTTCTCTATATTTTGTGTATGCTTGAAACTTTTCATAATAATAAAGTTTTTGTAAAGCTTCTCAAATGATTGTGTTTAAGCCAGGTGATTACTGGTGCAAAGTAAGGATAAACAGAAACAAGGTAAGAATCCTAAGACTAGGAACCTGGATTTGAAGAATTTGCTGAGGGAGTCAACAACTGACTCTCAGGGAGAAAAGGCAACATGACCTTTGGTGCAAATCAAGGGGGTGCTCGTAGAGGGTCTGAGAAGAGAAAGCTTTAGTCTCTGTACTCATAGAATTAAAAATGGGTTTATCCATAGGATTTTGTTACATATGACTTCTATCATCAAAGAAACTGTGTGTGTGTGTGTGTGTGTGTGTGTGTACATGCACACACACACATATACACACATGTACACACTAGTAATTAATTATATGGTTTTTATTTGATTCTCTTATAGTCCTTATAAATCTACCAAAGGCTTTGTAATGTATTTATTTTTTGAAACCCTCTCATATCTCCCCTCACTGCCCTCCCTAAATCCCACCAATTTCTACAGTTCTATATACTTAAACAACATGCTCAAAAGAAACATGGCAGACTTAGTGAAATTGAATTGGATTGGAAAAATGTGAGGATGCATATGAAAGGTAAGAACACGGACCTGAGATCTGGGATTACAGGAAAGGTAGGGAGATCCATCTGGATCCCAGGAAATTTTAGAAGTTGGCAGAGCCTTGATCCAGATTTTATTCACCCCCCCCCTTTTTTAATAATGCTATTCAAGGTACAAAAGAATTTTTATAGACTAAACATTGTTGAACATTACTTTGAAGTCTAGTCTTCATGAGAAAAGAATTTCCAACAGAACAGCTTGCTAAGTGTGTGTGGAAGAGAGTAAAGTGGGTAGAATATGGTGTTGGGGCTTTAAGCCCCAAAGATATGTATGTAAGCCTCAGTCGCTACTTAGGACCAGCCAGTGATAGGCCATTTCCTGTTCCCCAAACTTACCTGAACTCACTCCCAACGATGACTAAATCTATGTCTGTACATTTAAGATGAACACTGTGTGGCAAGACCCTTTTATAAGCTGGGCCTCCCTAAATGTCTCTGTGACTTGCTTTTCAGCGCGTCTGACACGTCTGGTTTCTAAGGACAGCATGCAGATCAAACTTGGATGAAAGGTCCAAAAGGCAGAAATATCCTGGTGATTTGTGACTATCTTGTGAGAAAAGTCTTCCACTCCAGTTTACTTTTCTTTTTTTCTTAACCTCTACGAAATGTCATTAGATTAAGGCTAATTCTGCAACAAGTCAGTTTTGTGTCTGAGTCTCAGTTTCCAAATTGGTCAAATACAAATATAATTGCTGATGAACCCCATACGATGGTGAGGCATGAAGTAACTATACATTGAACAATAGGGCAGAGTTAGGTGGACAGAAAAAACATGAAATACTTTTCAGCTCCTCAGTGCAGGCCTCTATGAACTCCCACTGCGTAATAAATATTTACAGCATCAGGCTTCATTTTGCACATTATCCTATGTGTGCCCCCAATTTAACAATTCTGAATCAGGAAGTAGCTCTATTCCCTCTGAAACAGATGACAACCTATGCATTGCATAAGTTTTTACTTTCCAGGGCCCAAGAGTCTATTTAAACATGCATTGAACACTGGATGCCTCAATAGAGATGTCTTGAATTACCCCCCAAATAATTGAGCCATTCAGAGAACTCTAGATTGTTTCACAGGGCACTGAAGCCTATGGTATAACATTTGCCTCATGTGATGGGGATGTCATGTGACTTGGAACACATGGTTTATAAAGCCCAGAAAGGTTAAGAGTTGTCAGAGTCTGAATGTGCCTATTGTATTTCAGTAATTGCCACTTAGTATTTGATTTAATGAAAGCTTAGAAGTAAAGAATGTTTCTATAGACAAGGCTGTTATGCTAATTTTTACTATACCCTTCTCTGTCTTCCCAAACTACATTCAGAAACCTCTGTTTTCTATTATAGAACCACTTTCACTCCCCCTGCTTTGTGCATACATTCCCAAATCTCTCAATGGCCTCATTAAAGACAACTACTGTAAATTATAGGGTCTCTGGTTAACTAGCTTGGCCTGTCCCAATCTAAAGATGCAAATTCCATTGCATGTACTGGACAAAATTTATACCTGTCTTCCATACATGTTAGACAAGCCAATCTTCTTTAGAGAAGACTGTTGCTTGGTCAGATTGGTTAACTGTTTCCAATTATGTGTGTCTTGGTGGGAGCATATGTGTGCATATTTCAAACACCTTGTTACATTCTCGCAGGTCTGAGCTAGGGAAAAGGTGCTTCATTGCTTTTATAAAACATCCATTGATAATAATAAAGCTGGAGAATCTGGAAGGAGCTAGTTTCATCACATTCCGCCCTTCAAGTTATACAAGCCTCTGCAGGTAATGGTGGTGGAAAATAATCATTAGAAACATCCTATGGGAACTGAAATTCCAAAGCAGGGGCTAATTAGCCATCATTAGGGTATTACCTATTGTTCTATTGCTAACTCTATCTTGGACAGGTTCCAATACTTGAAGATCCAGGATCCAAATTTATTTTCTTATTAGTATTTATAATGATTTTCAGTCTATGCAACAGTTGGAAGTTAACTGCTTTCTTCCCAGCTTATAAAGCCACAATGCTCTCCCTCTCTCTCTCTCTCAATCTGTGTGTGTGTGTGTGTGTGTGTGTGTGTGTGTGCGTGCATGTGTGTGTGTGTGTGTGTGATTGAATTATGGCAAAGAAGAAAAGAAAAAACAAAACCGACTGTCTCTGTAATCCCATACCAAGTACCTTCTGTGTTTAACACCAAATTAAATCTTCTGTTCTTTGTTTTCTTGTCCTAACAGGGACCAGCAGCCAAAGATGATGAAAATCTACAAGATAAATTATTCTGTTTTCCAATGAAGGTGTAGATAGCACAAAATTGTAAGAGAGAGAGACTCTGCAGACAAGTTTTGAAGAATATCAAAGCCCCAGGGCCTTCTGAGAAGACACTCGAGTCCCTAGATTATCATTTTTAACTCCTATAAAATCATTTCAAATCCTTGGAAAGGGAATAATGAGGGAGGTTAATAACTAAAAATGGAAATATGAAGAGTACTTTCACTGGATTGATTTAAGCATTTAATGAATCAACGTACAACTAAAGCAAGCTTATTAGCAAAAGGGGAGAAAAAACATAAAAACTATAGAAACGAGTGAGGGTAACACTTTTATGTCTGTAGCAGTCAGGAGTGGCTTCAAGAATAGTGAAGGTGACAGCTGTCTTCAAGGTTAATTTAAGGAGTTCTTGGAAAGCAAGAAGCCTCCAGGTAACTCTTCCATGGATTTGCCACTTATGCTTAAAATTGTGGTTGGAGAGAAGAAAGCACCGTGCAGCAAAGTACCTCTGGAAGAGGTAGCCTGTATCACTTATTCCAAGGGAATTATTTTATTAAATAATATTCAAGACATGTTTAATTTCAGAATGGGTGGAGATATTCTGAAAACATAAACAGCAGTTAAAAACTGAGAGATGGATCCAGAAGAAGTGGGGACTGCCAGTTAACATAAGTAAGGAATGGGTTCGATTGGGATATTTAGAAGCCATGAAAACTGCAAAGATTATGTCACCTCTGTCGTACATTATGCACAAAACTACTTCATAGATCCAGTAAATTCCAAAGGGTAATCATCTTGCTTCCTCTTTTGAGCTAATTCATCTAGCCTACTGTCTTGTGTCCTCTGCATTTGCTCCGCCTGCCTATCCACTATGCCACAACAGACAGAAGAGGATTTTAGTGGAAGAATTGTACTGGAAGGAGTCATAGACAAGTCCTGTATGTTTCCAACTCTACACTTTCACCAATGACTGTTTGATTTTATGTAAAACAAAAAATGCCCTCCAATAACCTGTGTCTCTTAGTGGAAAAGAAATTCAAGGCTTATAGAGACCCTGCCCAGGAAAACTCAGACATTTTTACTGCTGTACCTGATGTGAGAGGCATCAGACTAAATCCTCAGCCTCAGTTTCCTTATCGTTCTATATTATGTATCTGATATTCCTTGGGCCTTGGCTGATGAGGATATTAGGCAATCATGGACAGGTACTGATGAGGTCAAGAAGAACTTCACTACAGGTGCAACCTTATACCTCTTCTGAACCAATAATGCCAAGACTCACCTAGGCATCAGAATTTCCCAAGGGACTTGACTCCAGATTTGTTGAATCAGAATTCCCTGGACAAGAGTTCTGGTCTTGCAATTTTTAATAAATTCCCCAGAGAATTCTCCTGCTTTTAGTCTGGCACTTTTCTGTGGCCTGACACTTGGGAGCCACTGTTCTTTATTCTGTTGTTTGTTATGGGCCTTTTATGTTTCATGCCATAAATCATATTCCCAAGAGCACTTTCAACAACTTTTAAACTATTTTCTTTCATTTCTTTTAAACTCTCATTTCCTCAATGCCCTTTGCCTGTCGTAGAGATCTAATTCCCAACCCACATACATTTTCCAGTGCTTTCAAGTGTATCTTACAGCAGATCCTCAATGTGTCTGAGTTGACAGAAGGAGTGGAATCTCCCCCTCTGTCTGTAACCCTATAAGGGCCTCCCTGGTTAAGCAACTCAGCCCACAGATTTGCTGGTACTGAATCTTAAAGGGAAGGTCAAATATAATGTCAGAAAATCGTGAGCTAGTCATACCTAATTGTGAGATTCATGGCAGAACCACAAAAATAAAGTATTGAGTGAGAAGATATAGATTCCAGTTCAAGCATTTATACGGATTTGTTGAATGACTCGAATGACTCAGAAAAGTCATGGAATCTCTCTGAAACTGTTTCTTCATTTGTCACTTGGGGATTTTATGATCTGCTTTCACTTCATCTAAGGGTGTCTCAAGGATCAAATTAGTAGAAAGTGCCACCAATTGTAAGGCATTACCTTGAATCTAAGAAACAATTCAAAGACCACTCTTACAACCTCAGGGTCAAGTTTGTTTTTTAGGTTTTTTTGTTTTGATTTGGTTTTGGTTTGTTTTTGTAAATCCTCCCACCTTCTCATTTTCAGTGATTCTTCCCATGTGTGGAGATGGAAGGACCTGATATGCCTGAGAAGTATTTCTTGTCTAGAAATCTAGTCAATGGAAAGGAAATAAAGTACAATTTCCACTTTTTTTTCTCCTTGTATTACTTTCCTAAAGTCATTTGGACAAATAACCACAAATGAGGTGTCTTCAAACCATAGAAATTTATACTCTTGCATTTCTGGAGGCCAGAAGTCCAAAATCCAGGAGATGGCTGGGTCAGGTTCCCTCTTGAGTTTCTAGGGTAGAATCCTTCCTTTCCTCTTCTAGCTTGTGGTCACCAAGCAATCCTCAATGTTTTGGTTTATGGAAACCCAACCTTATTCTCTGCTTTTGTCCTCTCATGCCCTTCTTTCCTATGTGTACATCTGTGTCCAAATTTCCCTCCTCTCATAAGGAGAGAATTGTATCCAGCCATACTCTAATCCAGTATGATTTCATCTTAATTTGATTACGTCAGCAAAGACTTTATTTCCAGATACGGTCACATTCATAGATTTTTGAGTGGTCATAATTTGGAGGGCACTGTTCAACTCAATAAATTCTTATTGATTGTTTTTTCTCCTTTTTCTTGAGCCTCTTTATGTACCAACTTTCCAAAGCATTCTACTTCTTATCATATTTTATTGTAAAAAATAAACATATTTTTTTATCTTGGGAGACTATTAAAGGCTTTAAATCTTCCTTGGAGGTATAAATCAGTTTAACTGTTAGTGAGGAGGTGGGATTGCTGTGAGAAACAACTAAAACATAGCTCATGATCTTTATTTAGGTCGATGAACTACAAAACATTTTCTAGCTCTGTTAAAATATTTGAATAAAGCTCATGAGGCAAAACAGAATTACAAATTTTTCTGGTGAATATCATATATGTGGACAATGAAGCTAAATCAATTCATCAGGAAATAAATCTATGTCTCAATAAAATAGTTTTTTATAGCACTAACAGATCTAGAGCAAGTTCAATGTTTTGCTTATGAGTAAAACCAAAACCTCATTTCTGGGAGAAAATCCAATGGAAAAGGAGAAGCTATGGTTATGGAACGTAATATTTAGACATCACAACATTTTATGAAGGATTATTAATTTCATTGGAATGTAAGCATTTGAACTTGATCACTAAAACAAGTCTCAGTCTATCATACTTGTCTTTCTTCTCTTACCAGGAAGTTCAGAGCTAAGTTTAATTGTGCTAAGACTATATCTCTTTTAATGATAGTATAAAAAAAAATCTATTGGTATACTGGAGTTCCCCTCCTTGTCCATTTTCTAATCCTATAGTTTTAACAAAAGTGTGGCATATGTTTTTCTACTTTATTGTCAAATATACCATAACAGGTATATTAATTTGGTGATAGAAAGTATTAGGTTGAAGAGCTACATGAAATTGACTAGGTTCAACAATTTGTATCCATACCAAAGATAATTGTATATGATTCAAACATAAATAAATTAAATAAATAAATAAATAAATAAATAACAATAAGAAAATAATATCCATCAACAAAAATTCTCCACGAAGTTTGCCACATGTCTTTTCCTGACATGGTTACTAGAGGATTATATGTGGGGAACTCATTCAACCTTCATTCATTCATTAAACAAATGTTTATTGAGCATTTTCCATTTGCTGAACACCATGAAATGTGCCAATATAACAGGTAAAACAGACATTTATGCCTTTATATAATATAACTTGCAACTCAACTGGAGTGAAAATCATGGCAGTCAATTTTTTAAACACTCAAACTACATTTTTTATGTGAAAGGTAAAAGTCACTTATGTCAAGGGGTTTTAAAATGGAGCTGGGAGGCCATTAAGGAGTTAGACCTTATGCATATCCTCACCGGGTAGAACTATAAACTTTTGAACTGGGCCAAACCCCAAATAGTCTAAGGTCTCAAACCTTAGATAAACACCTGCAACTTGCTAGAGTAATGGACCTTTGCTTAGCAATAACCATAGCAGCCAAGTATGTTTAGCCAAGATTGGTTTTCTGCTGCCAACACCAATCAAAACTGTCTGTAAACAACATATAGGATCATTTCCTTTTTGTTTTTAAAACCCCCTGACTTTCGTTCCCTAGTGGGACACAGTTTGGGTGCTACCTGAATCTGTGTTCCTTGAACTGCATTTCTAAGACCTCAAATAAATGCTTTTGTTTTATCTCAGTTCTGCCTCTTTTCTCCGTCCACAGTTGAAACCTTTACGATGCTTCAAGACCCGTGCCAGGCACTGAGAAGCAATAGTGAACAAAACATAAAAGATATCCCTGCCCTGGCATTCTGGTAGTTTATCGTGAGCTTACTCACATAAAATTCAAAATTTGCCTCTAGTGATCAATCCTTTTAAAAAAAGAAAGCAGAGTATTAAAGGAATTTAGAATAGAGGGGATCTGATCTCATTTTATGGGCTTCATCAAGCTGAAGGTTGAGCAGGAATGAACTAGATGAAGGTATGAGTGGGGTATTGTGGAAGAGGGCATCCTTGTCCAGGGGAACTGCTTGCTCCTGGAACTGTAAGAATGTGGGGCTGAAGTGGGAGATTAGAATGAGGATAGAGGGATCAGGAATTTAGGAGAAGAAGGGCCTTGAAGTCCTTTTTAAGATCTTAGTCTTGATCTAGACATTTTAGAGAAGCCATTAACACTTATGCAGAGGAGTTTGAGAATCTAATTTGCATTTTAAAAAGGCATCTCTGCTGGAACAAAGAAGGAAAAGTGGAATGGAAAGTTCTGTTTGGCTGGAGGCTACTGCATGTGAATTTCACATTGCATATTGTATATACATAAGGGTGCATATGCTATTGTGTAGAGGCCTGACATGAAATTGGTGATTGGTGGACCCAGCAGGGTTACCCGTAGGCATAACCAGGGGACATATCAACCAGAGTCAAAGTGTGTGGGACATGGATTCAAGATCAGGTCCAATAAGAGCTTCAAAGGGCAAGTGAGCTTCTCACTGAATCTGCAAATCCTTGTGAACTACCATGTCTGTCGTATCATCTAAAGAGGCTAGAAGGAGAAGTAGAGACTAGACAAGAATCCAGGCTGCTCCCCCATTTGTGTGTACTTATAATTTACCATCCTGGGCCTCAGTTTCCTCATTTGATATATGGGAACATAATGCATTCTCTACTCCACAGAATGAGTGTTTTGATCCTACAACAAAATGGAAAAGAATTTTGACAAAAGAGAGAATACTGTAAAAATGTAGGTTATTATTAACTTTTCGCATAATTTTTGACAGCTTATCCTTGCTGAAATATGAGAGAAAATAGGACTGAATATGTTCCTATGCTCAGAGAAAAATGAATTATTGTCTCTTTTCCCATTATGTAACTTTAAAGGTTTTAATTCAGAACATTTTTTGTAGAGCTCTGCACCCTGTGGGTGCTAAATAATTACTTGTCAACTGACCTGTTATTAAATGTTACTTTTAATCACCTTGCAGAGAGAATTTAAAGTAGGCTACAGAAGGACAGGCTCCATAACCTAATGGATCTTAAAATGTCTGGGAGTCTGCTGCATTGCATTTGAATTCATAAGCTATCGGAGCTTAATTTCTTTAGAGAGAAACTAGTGCTCAATGAGCTTTTTCTACAATAAAGAATTTTGAAAAAAAAATCTTTCAAGGGAACAATTATTTCTCTCACAGGATAACCTTTCCTTCAAACACCTCTAGTTGGTAAAACTTCTTAAGTTTTAGAAGGAAATGAGTTCTGTAGAATTATATCTGCATTACCTTTTTTAAACAGAAGAAAGGATAGAGATAATTGGAAAAATTGTTCCAAGACAAATCCAAATTCCAGGGCCAATTTTATAGAATCTCTGTCTGTACACCGAACATTTGGTTTGACCAACCCACTGGAGACGTCCTTTCCAACTTACAGTGGCTCTCTGACTATGCGAGCCTCCAGGTAACTGGTATGGCAGTGTGTAGGACTGTTTTTATGAGTTGAGGTGAGTCACGGTATAGTGTCCCTTCTGGATTCAGGTAAGCTTCCTCTTCAAAGGCAGAGCAATACTCTGGAGCCTTTGGCTAATGGGGTCTTGTGCTCGACTTTCAAAAAGCCATTATCAAGTAAAATTGGGAACCGTTTCCATTGTTTTTTTCTTGGTACCAAACTCTGGATGACTTGTAAATATCTAGATGACTGAATTTTTTATATTCTGGCATTTTTCAAACATAAAACATATACCTTTGGAGTTCAAGATAAATGCAATACACAGATAACCACCTGCCAGCAATGAAACATTACTGAAATTTTCTAAGATTCTATGTTCATCATGTGTTCATCTCTGTTCATCATCTGAATAGTGGGCATATTAGTGATGCCGAACCCATATGATTATTGGCAGGATTGAAAAGCAAACTCTTAGCACGTCCTTTAATCCACTGAAGTACCCAATGTGTATTGGCTGTTGTCCTTAGCGACTTCTAAAGGTTGTAATTGGAATGAAAGTTATCGATGTACCGTGGCTTCCAATTACTGCTAGTTTCCTCTCCTTAAGAATTTTTTCTGAGCTAAGTAATGACAATCATAGACATTTTTCTATTATCTAGTACACTTACAAAAATCACATATTCTAGTTAATTAAATTATCACATATACTTAAACAAAGATCATCCATTACCATTTACATATGTACAAATTCTACTGAATGTAATTTTTATATTATCAAGGTACTCAAAGAAGTGTAACACCCCTCAAATCCTCAAGGTCAATGTTGTGATTATTGTACATATTCTTATACTAATATACTGGATGATGAATAAGAAAGTCTTGATTAATAGAATGCTATCTGACAAAACAGCCATTGTGACAAAGCACCCGAGTTAGAATTTTAGAACCGAAATAATACCAACATTATAAATCTAATGTCTCATTTTACTAATGGAAAAATGATAATATATACACATATACTTACACATACATATATATATATATAGTATAAGTATATACGTATAAACATACATATATATTAATTAGTTATTTCAGTTTTTTGTTTTCATATTATAAGAACTATATATATATAGTAATATATATATATACACTATATATACACTAGTTATATATATATATATATATATGTATATATATATATATATATAGTTAATGTCCAGTCTAATTTGTTCTTCTGTGCCCTTGGGGTTGACATTAAAAGAAGCCTATTTACTTACTATGTACTACTAAACTGTAAGACCCAAGAGATTATGGTTGTATTGGTTTTCTATTGCTGCATAAATTATCACAAATTTACTGGCTTTAAACAATACTCTTGAATTACTTCATAGTTTCTGTAGGTTCTAAGTCTGGGCAAGCCTCAACTGGCTTTTCTACTTATGGTCTGTATTAGTTTGCTGACACTGTTACAACAAAATGCCACAAACTGGGTAGCTTAAAACAAAGAATTTGTTTTCTCATAGTTCCAGAGACTAGCAGTCTATGATCAAAGTGTTGGAAGCTTTGATTTCTTCTGAGACCTCTTTCCTTGCCTTTCAGATGCCATTTTCTCTGTATCTGCACATTGTCTTTTCTCTGGACATGTCCCTCTCTGGTATCTCTATGTCCAAATTTCCTCTTCTTTTAAGGACACCAGTCATTTTGGATTGGGCCCACCCTAAGAGCCTCATCACAGCCCATCACAAGGTCTCATATGACCAAAATAAATGTGTTATATGGAGCCATACTCTCACATGAGTTTTGAGGGTCTTTTCCAAACTCATTGGTGTTGACCAATCCATTTTGGCTGTTGTTAGAATGGAACAAACAAAAAAACAAACAAACAAACAAAAACAAACATTTAAAGATGAGTAATATATACCCAGCTCAAAAAATATCTCTTTAGAATAATTTTTCTTATCAAGAAGCTACCAGATGATTTATCAAATAATAAAGAAGTCAAACTCTGGAATGAGAGTTATGTATTCATTTACACACACACACACACACACACACATATATATACACACACATATTTATTTTAGATCATACATTTATCTATACCCATTTAAAAAAATAAGCCTTCAGTGGACCTTGATATTAATTTCTGGGCTCCCCTGTCTATGAAATTGTTACGTCTCTTAGCTAGTCTGGCCAATAGATGACTTCCATCTTAATTCCAACACCCAACTGTTCTGGTTTTTTTTGTTGTTGTTTTTTTAATCCTTTTTAAATTTTTTTATTTTTTTTTAATATATGAAATTTATTGTCAAATTGGTTTCCATACAACACCCAGTTGTTGGCTCATCCCAAAAGATGCCCTCTTCAATACCCATCACCCACCCTCCCCTCCCTCCCACCTCCCATCAGCCCTCAGTTTGTTCTCAGTTTTGGCTCTCTTCCACTCTAACCTCTCTCTCTTTTTTTTTTCTTTCCCCTCCCCCATGGGTTCCTGTTAAGTTTCTCAGGATCCACATAAGAGTGAAACCATATGGTATTTGTCTTTCTCTGTATGGCTTATTTCACTTAGCATCACACTCTCCAGTTCCATCCACATTGCTACAAAGGGCCATATTTCATTCTTTCTCATTGACACGTAGTATTCCATTGTGTATATAAACCACAATTTCTTTATCCATTCATCAGTTGATGGACATTTAGGCTCTTTCCATAATTTGGCTATTGTTGAGAGTGCTGCTATAAACATTGGGGTACAAGTGCCCCTATGCATCGATACTCTTGTATCCCTTGGTTAAATTCCTAGCAGTGCTACTGCTGGGTCATAGGGTAGGTCTATTTTTAATTTTTTGAGGAACCTCCACACTATTTTCCAGAGCAGCTGCACCAGTTTGCATTCCCACCAACAGTGCAAGAGGGTTCCTGTTTCTCCACATCCTCTCCAGCATCTATAGTCTCCTGATTTGTTCATTTTGGCCAACTGTTCTGTTTTGAAGCCACTTTTTAAGTGACCTACTTATTAGTAAGTTTTCCTCTGAATGTATACACTTGCTTAATAACTATCAAGCATTTACCAGTTGCTTTTACGGAAGTGTTTGCATTGCTTTCCATTATATGGTGCAAAACACTTTTAGACTCAACAAATAGTAAACGGAGTGGATATGTGATAGTATAGCCATCTTTCCCTTTCTCTCTCTGTCTGTTTCTCAATCTTTGTTCTTTCTGTTGTATGTATGCTCTGTGTTTCTAGTTTTGTTATATGTGGTTTGATCTTCACATGTTGAGATGAAAAGAAATGCCACTTCCTGCTTGTGATCCAAATGAAAGTAGAGGCTTCCCTGGGTAAAAGCAAAGAAACACTACTGCCCATTCCATGAGGTGAGTGACAAATCTGTCCCTGTCCCTCTGTTCTAAAGCCCCTTAGCTTCTCAGGTGGAATGTGACCATTTAGCAACTTCTTTCTCTCTAAGTCTTCTAGGTGGGTCAGATTCTAATTTTATAAGGTACTTGAGTATCCTAATCGCAATAAATTAAACTTTGTGTTAAAATGATGTTTAAAAAACCCCTCTGTTATAATTTTTCTGAATTCTTAGTATTTTTCTTTAGTCTGCTCATTCTCCAGTCCACTCAAATTTCTTTTTCATTCCCCCCAATTTTTCTTCATCCTTGTTAGGGTGTTCTTTTGATTATTACAAGTTCTTTTCATAGTTTTTGAGAAAATCGCAGTGCAAGTTCCTATCACTGCTAACAATTTCAGACGACTTGGACTTCTTGCAATTTAGACTGCCAATTCATCAGCTGCTCTCAAATTATGCAGAAAAAGAAAAGTTATCAGATAATCACCAAATGGAATTAACTTTGAATCTGTAGAAGTAGTTAGTTCTAGAAAGTTTTGCATATTTCTATAGTATTCATAGGTATTTTGAGAAGTAACGAGATCACACTCCTGCCACTAGTGCATTGGAATACTCTCTCTAGTAAATGGCAAATCAAGTGCTCTCAATTCATTAGCATAGTAATCTAAATTCTTTATATCAAGTCGTAATTTTTAAAAATTACTATGTCAGAAAAATCCAAACATATAGATATGGAAAAATAAGCGTGGTTGACACATTTTTGTTTCTCTAAAAGATTTCCTTTTCCTTTTTTATTTTTAATTTTTTTTGTCCATAACATAATGTTTTATAACATTGTGGATCACTTGCTTCAGAATCACCTAAGTGGATGTTTAGTTTGGTTTTATTTGTTTTGTTTTTTCAACCCAGATATATATGACCAGCCTCTGACCTACTGGATCAGAATTCTTGCAGAGAGACTTTGCAGCATTTTCAAGTTTATTAATTCATTCAACCAATATCTGTCTACGATGTATCTGGCAACTGTCCAAGGTACTAGGGATACAACCATGAACTGATCCTGTCTACTCCTCCTGGAGGGAGAGGGAGTTAGAAATTTCAATTTCAAATAGAATAATAAAGGAGGACATTGCTGAGACAAAGGCATGAAGGAGAAAAGGAAGCCCTCCAATAAAGATTTGTAAAGGCAAGGACTTGCCAGGCAGAGGGTTTGGGAGTTGAGACAGGAGCTGTCTGGTATGCCTAAACAGCAGCAAGAAGGCCAGTATAGCTGGAGGGGCTGACTGCTATAGAGATAGTGTTGCTGTGTCCATAAGAGAATGCTTTCTGGGGACAGATCGCCTGTGCTTGTGTCAGCCTATCACATGCTGTGTGACCTCGGCCAAGTTTCTGAATTGCTCTGGACCTCGGTTTCTTCACCTATAAAATGAGAATACTATTTAGACCGTGATTAGGTCATTATGAAATTTAATGAGCTAATATTTGTAGCTGCTTAACATTTGTATTAGTCAGGATTCTCAATTGGGAAAAAAAGTGGGATTCTCTAGTGAGACAGAGCCATAGGACATACACAGATAGATATAAGAGGAAATTTATTATAGGAATTAGCTCACGTGGTTATGGAGGCCAAAGAGTTCCACAGTCTACTTCTGCAAGAGGAGGAAACAGGGAAGTCTGTGGTACAATTCGGTCTGAGTCTGAAGGACTGGGAGCCAGAGGCCATGGGTGTAAGTCCGAGAGTCTGAAAGCCCAGTAGTTCTGATGTCCAAGGGCAGGAAAAATTGACATCCCAAGTCAAGAAGACAAAAGAGGAAAATATTTACCTTTCCTTTCCTTTCTGTTGTTTTGTGTAATCCTTCAACAGATTAGAAGATGCTTACCCGCAGCGGTGAGGGTAGCTCTCTTTACTTAGTCTACTGAATCACATGCTAATCTCTTTTAGAAACCCCTCCACAGAGGTACCCAGAAGTATGCTTTACTAGTTCTCTGAGCATCCCTTAACCCAGTCAGGTTGACACAAAGTTAACCATCACAACCCCCCTTAAAGTAGAACAATAGAAAATGAGGTCAGAGGGTAAGAAGCACCAATATGTAGAACATTCACTTTCACTCTGATTGAGTTGGGAAACCATTATAGGCTTTCAGCAGAAAAACTGTGAGATATGACATGCATTTTAAGTAGGACAAACGTTTGTATTTTGTTTCATTCTCCGTTAATGAACTCTTTGAGAAGAAACACTTTGAAATATAGATTCAACTTGTCACATTTATTTTATTTTATTGTTGTGGCTGTCAACATCTAAATTGCAAAAAATCTCTTGGGTTTGAAATATCCTCAGATATGGCTTAGGGTTAATTTATTCTCCATCACTTGTCATGTAATCCTACTAATCAGTAATGAAATACCACTCATATTTTGCCCTGTGTCTACCGCCTAATACAACCTATTATTTCCAAAGTTCCTGACCCCTAGTTTCCTCATCCATACCACAGGATATACATATTTTCCCAGCTTGTTTCCCTGCCACTTAAGAATCAGCTGAGAAAAATATATATGAACTCATTGAAATCAGCAAAACGCTATAGAAATAAATGTCTTGTCAGTCGTGGCCTTTTTAAGTATTAAAGCACTGGGCTACTTAACTTCACTACTATCTTTTTAAGGTGGTAAAACTCATTTGAACAGAAAAGGTCTGCTTATTATTTCAGACACTGGGCAGGGTTATCATTAATGCGTCACGGCAAGAGCCAGTCTACACTCCCTGGAATATTAGGGAGTCAGACTGGTCAATTGCAGGGGCGTAAGGAATACCTGTTATGAGTCAGCTCTTCAACCATGTTCACCCCTGTCAAGCTGGCTCTCTATTCTTCCAGAACTGCAGTTTGCAAAAGTACCCATTCCTATTCTTTCTGAGTTATCCCTCAGAAGAATGAGGACAGTGTCTTATTTGTTTATTTACAAACCCACCCATTCTCTACATATACTTTTGGAATTCTTGTGGTGTGCCAGCCACTGCTTCATGGTCTACTTATTGTTTTTTCCCTTCACTTCATGAATTACTAGTAATCTGAGGGTTGATGTTTTGGATCTTGAGTACTTAACCCAGTACCATAATCACTGAGTACCTAGACAACTGTAGAACTAAACTTTGCCTAAAGAGAAGGCAAATGTGGCCTTAAGGAATGTACGTTGCAAGTCCTACAGTTGCAGATGGCTTCAAATAAAGCCATCTGACCCAGGGTTGATGCTCACGGTCACAGGCTCGTTGGGTGTTTAGGGTGAGGATGGAAGTGGGCTAGAGACAAGTTAAGTGTTTGGGTGATATTCAAATAATGTAGAAGCAGGTCACAGCCTCTTCATCTCAAGATTAAGCATGAGGAAAGGGTACACACAAAAATCGGATTAATTTGCAAGGTAGGGGAATAAGTATATTATTATATACTTGTAACTAAGTATTCTGGGACCTTGTTATGTTGACTACTCATTAAAAACTGGGCAATATTCTCTTACCAAAATGGATGTCTCTTCTTTTCAGTTACTAGTTTCCTACATGCCATTCTTTTTTTCTTTTTGTCTGCCATCAAAAAGAAATAAATTTGGTCATAAACAGCAAGTGTTCAAAGTTGCCAGCTGGATGTTCTACTTCTGGGCAATGACAATGACAATAAGAAGAGGGTGATGAACAACAACAGCTCGTGTTGCTGATAAGACCCAATTAAAGGGGCAAATAAGGACAAGTGTTCTACTTGACACACACACACACACACACACACACACACACACGCACTCACCCGACTGGTCAGATTTTACAAAGTTGCTGTATTTTTTTTTTTCAAGTGCCTAACGTTGCCAGAATTCCTGGCATGGCCAATTGAATTTTCCACAGATTAATCCCATCATTCTGAAAATATCCAAGCCTCACATGATGATGATGCCAAACACAGACGTGGTCCTTAGCCTGAGGCATAAGGAGGCCAGCCCCACCGCAGAGCTGCATGGCAGCGTGTTGGAATGTTGTCTGGAGCAGCATGATGGGACCTGGAGACAGTTTCCGTGGGAATTCTAGCAGTAGGCTTCAACCCTTCTAGCACATGGCATTTCCATATGAACTCATGAAATGACACAGAAAAAACATCTGTGCTCACCTGCGATATTGCTGCGATATTTACTGAATTATACTTCCAAAGTCTAATGTCTCCAAACTACTCAGTATCCCACTATGAATGAGTTTAGGATTCTTTACTAGAATCACTCATGACCAGTTAGCTTCAGTTTTCCCAAGCAATCAGTGATTTTTTTTAACTTACCTCAGGTGCAAAATAATGATGTTTTCACTTACTCACTGAACCCAGAGAAGCCTGGTGGTTTCCCGGGTGTCAGTACCATCAATGGGAATGCAGTAAATAAGAGGGTTAGGATAACAAGCCTCAGTTGGTGAGGTCTGGGTTCAAATCCCAACCCTGTCTCAAGTCTGAGAGTAACATGTAGCCAAGCTACTTGAACTTATGAAGTTTCAGTTTTCTCAACTGCAAGAAAAGACAAAAAAATAATTTCTGAGAGGGTTCTTATTAAGAATTAATGAGGGGGAAAAAAGCACATAAAACGATTGGTGCATAGTAAACGCTCAGAAAAGTTATGTGGTATTATAAATTCTTTAAGCAAAAGCATTCCTAATACACAATTAAATGCCATGTAGATTTGAATAAGGTTTCTATTTAATTCATTATTAACGAATTAAATACATAAGAAAGTAAAAAAAAAAACAGGCTGAGCTTTTCTTCTTTTGTTGGGTGTCATATTTTACATTATAATTAAAGCATTATTCAAGACTAATTATACTCTTGATTTTTAACTCCGGTTTTGTTGATGATGAAAGTTAAGAGAATTTTAATCCCCAGGGTGGAGAGGGTAAAATGGCTTATTACTTGGCAAAAGAAAGAGAGAATAAGAAAGTTATTTATAGCCATCAACCAACAAAGTGCATGAGTTTTCATCAGAAATGATCGATTGGGGAGCAGTTTTTGAGAACTCTAAGAGATAAAATAGAAGAATATAAATTGTTATAAGCACTCCGCATTTTGTCCTGGCTGTGACCACCAACTCATTTTGTCAAATGTCTGTCTGTGCCTCAGCCTTCTGGTTTATAAAACGATTCTACTTTCCCTTATTTACAAGGCATGGCTAATACCTGACACCTATTTTAGAAGTATTGTCACTCTGAAGGTTTTGCAGAGTAAGATAGTTTACAGCAGTAGGGAAGCTAAGTAATTCCAAAACCACAGTTTCCAGTACAATGTAGATGTCAACATTGCACCAAATACACCCATTAACTGAAAACCCTGCTTTTAAATCAGCCTGTTCATGCTTGTGGCTTCGTCTGCTTATGTGAATGTATTTGTGTTCACTGCCAAGTTATGCTTTGAGTTGGTGAACACAGATGTCATAATGTAGGCTGGAAATACTATGTTTTGAAAAAAAAGTTACATCCTGAATTCCTGCCTGCACCCCTGTGTGTTTTATTCTCAATTGAAATGTTCATATAAAAGGAAAGATAATTATGTGATTCATTTACTGGTCGCGAGCAAGGAGGGTGTGAGTTCACAGAACTGTTGCATACCTTTGTTGGACTTTAGATTTCTTTTAGTAAGCATAGCCATTTCAGACAGGAAATACTAATGAGGCTCTTTTTTTTTCACTAATTGCTGCCAACGGAATATATAGGAAAATAAGACTGCTCATTTCTGATTTGCTTGTCCCAGCCCTGTTACTGCAGATGGATCTCAAGAGGACCATTGAAAGTGAGCTACTCTTTGGAAATAAGTGAGCTGACCTCTCCGCCTCCCCCCCACCCCCAACACCCTCTCCTCAAAACAAACTAGTTCACATGAGAACAAAAGAATGCCTTCTCAAGCCTGAGTAAATAAAAGCAACTATCCTTCATAAGTCAAGAGTTCATTGGACCCCCTTTGTCAGATTCTTAAGATTAATACAGAATATGTGACGATCATCCATTTTGTTGTGTTCCTTCAGGAGGAAACAGAAAACTTAACCACCATCACATTTATGTAAATGAGAATAAGCCTCTTGTAACCAATTTCCCACCAGCCTCCCCAAAAACATTTTGAGGGACATTTGCTCAGACTTCTGTTGCTGTGAAACAAACTACTACTGAACCTGGTGGCCTAAATCGACAATCATTTTATTTGTTCATGATGCTACAGGTCAGGAATGTGGGCAGAGTCCAACCTTGTGGCTCCTCTGCTTCATGTAGTATCAGCTGGGACACAAAGGAGGCTGGAAGGTCCCAATGGTCTTGCTCATACATTGAACAGATGGTGTTGACTAGGGGCTATGACTTCAAGCTGACCTCCATTGTCCTTCACGTGGCTCTCTCTGTTGGCTACTTCGACTTCTTCACAGCATAGTGGCTGAGTTTCAAGAAGGAACATTCCAGGACGGATGAGAGTAGACACTTCAAATCACTTAAGGCTTGACCTCATGAGTTACCTGGCTTCACTTCAGTATAGTCGAAGCCTCATTCTGTTAGTCATTCCCTATTCTGATAGTCAAAGCCAGTCATCATATTAGCCCAAATTCAAGAGGAAGAGGAACAGACTAACCCTTTCAAAAGAATAAGTAACGAAGAATTGGAGGCCATCTTTAATCCACTACAACTTATGAAACCAAAACCAGATATAAAGTTAGCTGTAGAAAGTAAATATTTGCTTCCCCAAGTTTGATTTTTGACTTCTATTTATTTTATTTATTTACTTTTAATTTTTTTTGTTGTTTGTTTTTTGAGAGAGACAGAGACAGAGTGTGAGCAGGAGAGGGGCAGAGAGAGAGGGAGGCACAGAATCCAAAGCAGGCTCCAGGCTCTGAGCTGTCAGCACAGAGCCCGACACGGGGCTCGAACCCACAAACCGTGAGATCACGACCTGAGCCAAAGTCGGACGCTCAACCGACTGAGCCACCCAGGTGCCCCTTGACTTCTTTTTAAACACCGAATACTCCAAAGAGTCACAGAGCTGGGGGTACCCTCATGGAAACATACTCGAGTGTCAAGACTCAAAGTAATATGTATTTGTAGTCTTATTTTAAAAAAGACTTGTTTCAGATGGAAGGAACACATTGTTCAAAAAACCCTTTACTTGTTCATAGGGTGCATCCCCCCCCCCCCGAGATAGACTTAGAGAATGAGCCTACATACGGTAGACTTAGAATGTTGTCATCTTTCTGTAATGCTGAGACAGGAAACAGTACAGCTAAAAAAACAAAACAAAACAAAACAAAACAAAAAAAACAAAAAGAAAACAAATAGGGGGTGGGGTGGGCTGGGAAATATGTCTGGTCAAGTATATGGCACTGTGCCTAAAGGAGAGGAAATAAAAAAATCTCTGATGTTGTCTGGCACTCTAGTACCTGTGCACCTGAGTCTAGGTGCAATCAGATAAGCCTGAGCGTTTTGCTTAGTACAGGTTTGACAAGTCAAGATGCTGGTAAAGATTCTTAGTGTTGATTCTGCTGTTAAATTCAAATAGCATGACTAAACCTAACAGAATCTGAGGCACACTTTTAAGATTCTCAGCTCCCCTCCCTCTTCCTCCCCGAAAATATGTGCATTCCATCTGTCTTTTTAAAATTTTTTTTAAGACCGAAGGCATCCCTGGAAGGTTATGAAGTCTTTTTTGTATTATTTGGATTTAACTGGTGGGGAAATAGGTTGGTGATAAGTGGTTTGCTCAGATTTGACAGAGACGGAATTTTTTTGAAGCTCTTGTCTCCTGCCTCTCTGTGAAGTGATCTTGGTTTCCGACCCCCCCCCCCCCCGCCCCGGCACATACACAGAATAGTTATTATATGCAATTTACTAAATTCCCAAGAGAACAAAACCTTACCTTTAATTAATTGATGATGCCAAGTTCAAGAGATGTTAATGATGTTAATTACTAACCATGTAGTATTATTTCTTAAGTCAGGGGTAAGGGGCTTTTGGTCTTGATGATAATTGCAGCAAGAATCACTGAGGCTAGAAATGCATTTTAAAATAATCTCTAGATAAATTGAGGGTTGATGGGGGGGGGTGGGGGAGAGGGGAAAGTGGGTGATGGGCATTGAGGAGGGCACCTGTTGGGATGAGCACTGGGTGTTGTATGAAAACCAATTTGACAACAAATTTCATATTAAAAAAATAAATAAAAAATAAAATAATCTCTAGTCATCCACTTTGTGCCCTGTCTTTCTAAAATCTTCAGCCTCCATGTGAGGAGGGAAATAAAAGGAAATGCTTTCAGAGGGTGGTAAACTGGATCTCTCACCTCATTTAAAGAACTCCCATCTTCAGTGAATTGTTGTCATGTGGCCATATGAGCCCAGCGTTGCCAGATCTTTTGATATTTCAAATAAGGCCAGAAACCCAGATTTTTACATGTACTTTCCATATTTTTTAAAATGCTAGCAATGATACAGAATACAAAGTGTGTGGGCCAGTTCTCTGGGGAGCAAAATGAAGAAAAGGCAAAAACAAGGACACACATACAATTGTGGGGACATTTCAAGTACCACGTTGAGCTTCCTTAATGGCTTTTGTTCTTTCATATAAGATATAAAAGATATTGGAATCATTTTTCTTGTTTCCTTTCACTGCTTCATAAGCCCCCTAAGCAAAAAACACATAGAAATACACAATGTGTAATCATAAATGGTACAACACCTACATTTTCATACAAACAGCGAGTGTGATTTTGTGGTATCATAGTTTCCATGGTCTGGTAGATTTCAAAAATGACCGTAACATCTTCCATTCCTCTGTGTCTATCCATTTTCCACTTCTCCCATCAAAAGGAAGTCTCCTTCTATGCCCTTGAATCTGGGCTTGATCCTCTGACTTATTTGGTTGTTGAAACACTGGCAAACGTGACGGAAGCAAGGCCTTGAAGAGGGTTTGTGTTTGCATCTTGTACTGATCTGTGGAACACTTCTTCCATCATATGAATAAGTCCAAGTTGGCTTGGAACCACATGGAGGGAGTGCTACCTACCCCAGCTAATCTCGTATGCTCGGTTTGCCAGCTGAACTCTAGCTCTGTACCAGTTGAGTCAACCTAGTCACAGGGAGCCACCTGGCTGACCCATAGAATCATAAGAAATAACAAATCTGTGCTACTTG
Source organism: Acinonyx jubatus (assembly GCF_027475565.1). Taxonomy (NCBI): domain Eukaryota; kingdom Metazoa; phylum Chordata; class Mammalia; order Carnivora; family Felidae; genus Acinonyx; species Acinonyx jubatus. The sequence continues at coordinate 126,463,450 of NC_069386.1, read as the reverse complement.
AACCTACTTACTGATTCATGATACTAAAACAAAAACAAAACAAAAACAAAAACAAAAAACGGGGCGCCTGGGTGGCTCAGTTGGTTAAGCGTCCGACTTCATCTCAGGTCATGATCTCGTGGTTTGTGAGTTCGAGCCCCACATTGAACTCGGAGCCCCACAGCTTGGAGCCTGGAGCCTGCTTCGGATTCTGTGCCTCCCTCTCTCTCTTCCCCTCCCCTACTTGTACTCTGTCTCTATCAAAAATAAATAAATGTAAAAATAAAAATTAAAAAAAAAAACAGTGGGCTTTCGGGATAATAGTTTATGTCATTCCATAACTATGTGATATTGGACAAGTTCCTTGGATTTCCCTAAATTCCAATTTCTCCAATAAATTACTACCTAACATATAAGAATAAAAAGGCATATACTTATATCAATATCTGTATCCATCTATCTATCATCTATGTATCTGTCTGTCCATTTGTCCACCTCTCTGTCCTCTATCTAGTTATTCTATTAATTAATTAGAACTATTAATATGGATCTTGGTGTTAAATATGACAGAAGGTCTTGTCAACTATCAGTGACCTTTCTCCTTTGTTAATTGTGTAAGTACCCTATATTGTAATGTTGATGGTTCCTGATTCCAAGGCATAGTTGTAGTTTGTGCTTGTGATGTTCTTGTTTTTGTTTTTTAATTTACTCTTAGCAACAACCTTGCCTGGCCTGTAAGGTAACCTTCCAACAAATTAAGAAATATTCAAATTGAAACTCAGAACTCCAGCAGTTGTTTTCGGAAACAAAGTTAATGATGCTGGAGGCATATGAAACCAAGTACATTGTCTTGCACTCCTTAAAGAGTAAACATTTTCCTCCAGCTCCTAAGTGAAACAAAGGCATAATTTGGATTGAATAGTTACCCAATGTTAAGGCCTTCAATGAAAATATTATAATATTTTGGAAATAGATTTAAACGACAATTTTTGAGTCTGCCAGAGGTGTATTTTCATAGGTGTTTTTATATGTATACCAGGAATAAAGCTGTGAAAGGCAAAGTGAAGATCTAAGAAGCGATGCTAATCAAAATCACGGTATCGTGGAGGAATGCTTTTTACAACACCTTTTCTCCATCTTTGAGTTGCGATGCTGATCAAATTAAGTCAAGATACACTGAATATTGTGAGAGAGAGAATAAAAATACCGTTAGGGTTTTAGAAAACAGATATTCCTTTGTTTCCATTTAAAAACTCTTCTTGGTTATACATCAAAGCTATTGCTTTTCTCACCCTTGATCCTTTACAAAGTTTGACCCTCCACCTTCCAAACTGCTTCCATTTTATTTTCCACCTGTCTTGTCTCTCCTTTGTAACCCTACTACTTTAAATATGTGCTTTTATTTTTTTCTCTTCTTCCCAGCTTCTCATGCCCTTCCCTAAATATGAAAAGAACCTATCTGTACATATGTTTTCTTCTTTTTTTAATTAAAGAAAAAGCACAAAACTAAACACAAAACACACAAAACCTAAGTGGGTCATATTTTATGCAGAAGTCCAAAGCCAAGCTCGCTGAGAATTCTGCCCACCTGATTAAAGTGTGGCTCATATCCTCTTATCCTTTTTATGCGTGTCTCTGAATACAGTCTTTTTGGAACCAAGGGGTTGGTGGATTTTAATGGTTTTAAATGATTTCCTGTTGTGTGATATTCTACCGTTACAGTTTGGAATTTAAAAATAACTAACTAAATAACTAAATAAATAGATAATAAATGTGCTTTCAGTTGGTAAAGCAACTCCTTTGTCCTTCATTCTTCCTCTCAAGTATACGTGGGAGTTTCTATTATCACCCACATCTGGTCTTTGAAACCTAAAATTCGAACTATAAACTTGCTTAAAAAAATACATGTGCACAAAAACACAGCTGTCTGTAGGTTTCTTTTGATCCCACTGTAAAAGAAGCTACATGTCATTTTCTTGATTTGAGGCTTTTCGAAGTGAGGGAGCTAACAGATCACGGCTTTTCTCCCTTCTCCTTTTCATCTTCCTTCTTACAGCACAGCATGTGTGAGAACTGTGGGCAAGAAGACACTCTTTCATGCATTAATGATTATGCTACATTTCGGTGAAAAAATAATTTGGACAAACAGGCATCCATTCACATTTTGGGGCATCTTCTGAAAGACACCAAACGTTGAGGCTGTTTCAAATTTGCTTTTCCTCCCGGGTTGTGTTTTGAGAAGAGAGGGAAGTGTTATCCGAACTTATTAGGTGCTCAAACTAATTTCAGAGTCATTTTAGTGGCAGATGAAGGGCCTATATTTTTGAACTTGTCAACTGGTTCTATGATAAACCTATGAAACTCTTTCAAGTTCTTCGTGAAATCAGGATTAATGCCATATGCCATGTTCCTTGTTTATGCAGAACGAAGCAAAAACTAAAGTTAGACCTGCCAGACCTGATGTATAGGAGATTATACAGTAAAATTAGGTCTGTCGAATCTCGCCATCCCAGTATAGACACAGGAAGACAAAATGCCAATAGTCTTCACACTTTGTTTAAAAGATCATTTCAATTTTTCACAAACATTTTTTTTCCTAGAGATGCAAAAAAGCAGCAAAGCAGGAGTTCATTTTCTTACTTTTTAAATATGAAATTTATGGTCAAATTGGTTTCCATACCACACCCAGCGCTCATCCCAACAGGTGCCTTCCTCAATGCCCATCGCCCACTTTCCCCTCCCTCCCACCCCCTTTTTTTAAAATTGGCCCTAGATGATTTTTTCTAGCCATTTGGAGGAATTACAAATAAATTGTAATATATGGTAAGTGTGCTTTGTGATGATTTGATATATATATACACTGTAAAAGGATTCCCACCATTGTTACCTAACACATGCATCACTTTTTACTTACTTATTTATATATTTATTTGTTTATTTATTTATTTAGTGGGGTCATTTAAGTTCTATTTTCTTACCCAATTTCAGTTATACTACAGTACTGTCAACTATAATCACCATGTTATGGATTCAACTCTCCAACCTTATTCATATTATGACTGGAAGTTCGTACTCTTTTCCAGTCTCCTTATTTTCCTCACCCTCTGGTCCCTGTCAAATATTATTCTGCTCTCAGTTTTTATGAGTTTGACTTAAAAAAAAAGTGATATTACGCAGTTTGTCCTTCGTTGTCTGGCTTATTTCACTTTGCATGACATCCTTTGCTTTCATCTATGTTGTAAAAAAATGGCAGGATTTCCTCCTTTTTAGAGGCTGAATAATATTCCACTGTGTGTGCATATATACATGCAAGAGCATAAATATCTCTTTGAAATAATAATTTTCTTCCCTTTGCAGGTATACTCTCGTGTGGTATTGCTAGATCATATGTGTAGTTATATTTTTAATTTCTTGAGAAACTTCCATATTTGGCCTTTCCATAATTCCATTGTTTTCTATAGTGGCTAGACCTATTGACATTCCCACCAACAGTGTGCAAGAGATCCCTTTTCCTCACAGTCTCACCAGAATTTTTTAACTCTTATCTTTTTGATTATGGCCATCCTAACAGGTGTGAAGGCTTATCTCATTGTGGTTTGGATTTGCATTTCCATGATGATGAATGGTGCTGAAGATCTTTTCATGTGCCTGTATATCTTCTTTGGAAAATGTCTATTGAGGTCCTTTGCTCATTTTTTGATGGAATCACTTAGTTTTTATGCTATTCAGTTACATGGTTTCCTTGCATAATTTACATATTAACCCCTTATCAGATATGTGGTTTGTAAATATTTTCTCCCGTGTCATAGTTGGCCTTTTCATTTTGCTGATGGTTTCCTTTGAGGCACTGAAGCTTTTTAGTTTGATGTAGTCCTGCTTAATTATTTTTGCTTAGTTACCTTTTCTTTGGTGTCAAATCCAAACACTAATTGCAAATACAGATATCAAGGGGCTTACATCCAATGTTTTCTTCTGGGCATTTTATGGTTTGCGATCTTATGCTCCAGTTTTCAATCCATTTTGAGTTGATTTGTGTGAGTGGTGTAAGATAAGGGTCCAGTTTCATTCTTTTTTGCATGTAGCTATCCAGTTTTTCCAACAGCATTTACTGAAGAAATTATCTTTTTTATTGTAAATTTTTTGTGTCCGTGTTGAAAATCAATTATCCATATATGGAGTGGTCTATTTCTGGGCTCTCTGTTCTAATGCATTGATCTTTGTGTCTGTTTTTATGCCAATACCACTCTGATTTGATTACTATAGTTCACAATGTAGTCTGAATTCAGGAAGTAAGGATGAATTCAGGAATAAAGAATGCCTTTAGACTTATTCTTCTTTCTAAAGATTGTTTTGGTTATTTGAGGTATTTTGTGATTTCATATGAATTTAGGATTTATATATATTTTTTTATTTCTTTAAAAAATATCATAGAAATTTTGATAGGAACTGCACTGAATCTGTATATAGGTTTGGGTAGTATGGACCCTTTAACAATGTTTCATCTATTTGTGTCTTCTTCAATTGCTTTCATCAATATTTCATAGTTTTCAGTGTTCAGATTTTTCACCTCCCTGGTTAAATTTATGAAGTATTCCATTCTTTCTGATGCTATTGTAAATGAGATAGTTTTTTATTAATTTCTCTTTCTAATAGCTCATTATTAGTGTATAGAAATGCAACTGATTTTTGTATATTGATTTTGTATCCCACACTTTATTAAATTTGTTTATTTGTTTTAAGTTTTTGGCTGAAGTTTTTAGGGCTCTCAACATAAAGTCATATCATCTGCAAACAGAGACAATTTTAGCTTTCCCTTACCAATTTGAATACCTTTTATTTCTTTCTCTTGCCTAACTTCTTTAAAAAAACTTTATTTATTGAGAGAGAAGCACTGGGGGAGGGACAGAGAGAGAGAGAGAGAGAGAGAGAGAGAATCCCAATCAAGGTCCTCACTGCAGGCGCCAAACCCAACAAAACGCTCCATCCCATGAACTGTGAGATCATGACCTAAGCTGAAATCAAGAGCCAATGCCTAACCAACTGAGACACCCAGGCGCCCCTTGCCTAACTTCTACTGGTATTTCCCAGTATGATGCTGCATAAAAGTGGTGAGAGTGGCCATCTTCAACTTGTTATTGATCTCTTAGAAGAAAAGAGCTTTTAGCTCTTCACCTGTAAGTGTGATGATAGATTTGTCCTTGCCATATATGGCCATTAGTATGTCAAAGTAAATTCCTTCTATATCCATTTTGTTGAGAATTTTTATCATGAAAGAATGTTGAATTCTGTCAAATGTGGTTTTTTTTCCTCCATCTATTGAGATGATCATATGATTTTTATTCTTTATTTTGTTAATGCAGTGTATATTACATTGACTGATTTGTGATGCTGAATGCTCTTTGAATCTCTGAAATAAGTTCCACTTGATCATGATGTATGATCCTTTTAATGTACCATTAAATTTGGTGTTTTTGTATCCATATTCATCAATGGTATTAGTTTGTAATTTTCTTTCTCTTGTAGTATCTTGTAGCATATGGCTTTGGTATCAGGGTAATGTTGGCCTCATAAAATGAGTTTGAGAGTGTTCCTTCATCTTCCGTTGTTTTGGAAGAGTTTGCAAAGTATTGCTATTAACCCTTCTTTAAATGTTTAGTTAGAATTTACTCATGAAGTCATCTGGTCCTGGAACTTGTTGGGAGATTTTTGATTATTAATTTAATCTGCACACTAGCAGTTGGTCTGTTCAAATTTTTTCTGTTCCTTCATGTTTCAGTCTTGGTAAGTTGTATGTTTCTTGGACTATATCCATTGCTTCTAAGTTATATAATTTGTTGGTATATAATTATTTATAATAATTTCATATGATTCTTAGTGTTTCTGTGTTATCAGTTGTTAATATCTACTCTTTGATTTCTGATTTTATGTATTTGAGTCTTGTTTTCCTAAGGTACTTTAGCATAAGACTTATAAATTTTATCTTTTTAAAAACCTCTCTTCATTTGATTGATCTTTTCTATTGGCTTTCTAGTCTTTATTTCAATTATTTCCACTCAGCTATTTGTTGTTTCCTTCCTTCTATGAACTCTGGGCTATTTATGCTTCTTTTTCTAGTTCTTTGAGATGTAAAGTTAGGTTGTTTATTTGAAATGTTTCTTGTTTCTTAATGTAGGCAGTTTTCACTATAAATTTTCAGAAATGCTTTTGCTATATCCCATAAACTTTGGTATGTTTTGTTTCTATTTTTATTTATATCAAGAAGCTTTTTGATTTTCTTTAAGATCTCTTCTTTGCCCTGTTAGTTATTTAGGAGCATGTTGTTTAATCTCCACATATTTGTGAATTTTCCAGTTTTCTCTTGCAATTGGTTTCTAGTTTCATGCTATTGTTGTCAGAAAAGATACTTGATAGGATTCCATTCTTTGTAAATTTATTAATATTGTTTTTGTGGCCTAATGTGTTATCTTTCCTGGAGAATGTTCCACATGTTTTTGAAAAAAAATACATATTCTGGTGCTTTAGGGTGGAATGTTCTGAGTATGTCTTCAGGGCCTATCTGGTGTAATATGTAGTTTAACTTCAATGTTTCCTCATTAATTTTCTATTTGGATGCTCAAGCTAGCCACTGTTGGAAATTCAGTAGTAAAGTCCCCTTTTGTTATTGCATTGGTAACTATTTTCTCCTTTAAATCTGATAAGATTTGTTATATATTTGATAATGATAAAAGGGTCAATTCTTCAAGAGTGTATACAATTGGGTGCATGAATATTTATAATTGTATATCCTCTTGAAGAATTGACACCTTTATCATTATATAATGGCCTTTGTTTCTTGATAACATTTTTGCCTTGAAGTCTATTTTTCTCTAAATAAGAGAGCTATCCTTGTATTTTTTATTTGCTTGTTTGTTTCTATTTGGGTGGAATATCTACTTTCAGTCTACATGTGTCCTTGCATCGGAAGTGAGCCTCTTATATGCAGCATATGGGCAGTTCGTTTTTACCCCCCCCCCCCCATTAAGCCACTCTATGTTTTTGACTGGAGAATTTAGTACATTTACATGTATAGCAATTATTGATAGATATAGGCTTATGATTGGCATTTGTTAATTGTTTTCTGACTTTCATTCCTTTTTCTCTTGTGTTCTTTCTTGCTCTTTTCCTTTGTGATTTGATGATTTTCTGTAGTGATAGTATTTGATTCTTTTTTCTTTATCTTTAGTGAATCAACCATATATTTATGCTTCATGGTTACTATAGGGCTTACATAAAATATATTTATTACAGTCTATTTTAAACTCATAGCAACTTAACTTTAAATACATACTAAATCTCTACATTTTTACAATCCTCCCATACATGTTATGTTTTTAATGTCATAAGTTTCTTCCTTTTATACTGTGTATCTGCTAACAAATTGTTATCATTACAGTTATTTCAATACTTTTGTCTTTTAACCTTTATTCTAGAATTTTAAGTGATTTGCTCACCACTATTTCAGTATTAAAGTATTCTGAAAATAACTACCAATTACCCTTTCTGGTGATTTTTATACGTTTATGTGTTTTCCCGTTACTGATTTTATTTTATTTCAACCTGAAGAACTCCCTTTAACATTTCTTGTAAGGCCAGTCTTATGGCAATGAATTCCTTCGGCCTTTGTTTTCCTGGGTGACTCTTGAGCTCTCCTTTAATACCAAAGGTAAGCTTTGCAAGTTAGGGTATCTTGATTGACAGTTTTTGTTGTTCCTGTTGTTTATTTTATTTATTTATTTATTGCACTTTGAGTATATAAACCCATTCTTTTTTGGTTTGCAAAACTTCCCCAAAAATTCCCACTAATAATCATTGGAGTTTTCTTATATGTAGCAAGTTGCTTTTCTCCTGCTATTTTTAAAAATTCTCCCTTTGTCTTTAACTTGTGACAGTTTAATTATAATATATCTTGATGTGGGTCTCTTTAGAATCACCTTATCTGGTATTTTTTTGGATTTCCTGGATCTGGAGTCTGTCATTTCTTCCAAGTTAAAGAAGTTTCTTGTCATTATTCCTTTAAATAAGTTTTTTGTTTCTTTCTCTCTCTCTTCTTCTTCTGGGACCCATAAAAAGCCAATATTGGTATTATTGATGGTATTCTATAAATCTTTTAAGCTGTCTTTACTTTTTTCCATTCTTCCTTTTCTTTTTGTTCCTTTGATTGGATGAATTCCACTTCCCTGTCATTAAGTTCACTGATTCTTTCTTCTGCTTAATGTAGACTAATGTTGAACTCTTTCATTGAATTTTTAGCCCAGTTCTTGTATTTTTTAGGTTTATGATTTCTGTTTGGTAGAGGTTTTAATATAATCTCTTTGTTGTAATTCTTATTTTATTCATGCATTTCTCATAACCTTGGTGAGCATATTTGTGATCATTTGAACTCTGGGTAAATCATTTATCTCCATTTCATTAAGATCAGTTTTTGGAGATTTATCTGCTTTTGTTTTTAATATTTTCATCTGGTGGTTTGATTTTCCTTGTCTCTTTATGTTGCTTTTTGAATATTAAATAAAATAGTCACCCCTTCCAGGTTTGACAGACTGGTCATGTGTAAAGGAACCTTGTCAATCAGTCTGGTCTGAGCTCCTGCTTGTTTCTGAAACTTTTGTGATTATCCAATCTTCCATCTTTGCTACTAATGGCTCCTGGTAGTGAGAAGTGTGCTTAGACTTTTGTAAGTTTCCCAATGGGAAGCTTGTGGTAAGCACCCAGATGCTGGCTGATTAGTAGCTAAACCCTCAGGCAGCAGCTGGGATGTATGCAGTCAAAGCCCTTGCAAGGAAAAACTGGGAGATAGTCCCCTCTGTGCTGAACCACGGTGAGTGTTAGCATTACAGTTAATTCCTTCTTTGTTTGTTATAGTTGTGTGGGACTCATGAGCACAAAGTCATTGGCTTTCAGAGCTAAGCAATTTGGGGTCCCAGCCACTGGTTGACAGGTTTAAAAGTTTAGGGACTAGATGTGTGGTCCAAATCTTTTCCTCCTCAGGGAAAAGCTGGGAATTAGGGGTTCCGTCCCAATTGTCTGTCACTGTACCCAGGTGGAGTTTATGGCCAGAAGATGTCTCAGCCTTTTCTACCCATTTCAGTGTGGGTGTTTTCTCAGTTGTCCAACATGCAGGAGTCACACACTCTTTTCTGGATCTCTCTCTGGGGGAACCGCTCCACCCGTGGTTACATTTGGTGCATCTGCCAGACAAGGGAAATTCAGGTGGCTTCTATGTCACCATTTTGATAAAGAGTTCTAGAAGAAATGTTAGAATCCCCTAGATAATGTTTTAATGCAAATACGTTAATTAACTTTTTAATGTATTTGCTTTAAAAGGAAATTAAATTATACAGATCACACACTTTTTGGTAAAGTAGATAGATAGACCATGAAACAGATTTTATAAATTAATAGTGCTCTTAGATTGTTGCCTTGTAATTCTTGCCTCATTAATGGAGTAAATCTGTTCTAGCAAAATATATTTGTTATGTTTTAGATGGTAGGTTGCAATATTTGGGTTATCGAAGGCTAAAACAGCCTTCAAAATCTTGAGTGGCATGGGGGGAAACGTATTCATTGTAGACTTTATGCTTAAAGTCTATTTTTTTTCAAAAATGAATACAAAAAAGTGAAAAACAAATTTAAGTGTGAGTTCTTTTATAGTTTCTTTTTTTTTTTTTGGTTATTTGTTCTAAATTTCGCATTCTATGTATGAATTACAGCCAAGACAGTTTTGTTTGTGATGATAAATTAAAAGATTTAGTAAATGGCAATAAATCTTGAATTTATAATTCCAAATGGTAAGATGGAAATTCTCATAAGTTTTCAACTGAAGCTTGGTTTCAATTATTATTTTTGCTTCCTTTATTACTCTCTCTACCAAAAGATTATCATTACACTTACAGGCAATTTGGGGTAGTAGTGAGTTACCAATATTTTCAGATAGCAACTTAGTTTATTGCTATGAAAGAAAGATCATACTCTTTAGCTCCTTTTTCTATTATGCTTCATATCCCATATTCCCTGTACCTGCGTGTATGTGTTTATGTACATGTGTTATACTACATATATATAGTTTTCTTGCTTTTTGTCTAAAATAATTCTGTATGTAAATTGATTGTATTGCACTAGATATAATAAACCATAATAATAGCTTAAAATATTTTTCAAAGTGCTTTTCCATAGGGTAATATGTGTTCATAGAATATCAACAGTCTATTTGAGGTGTGATCACTTGTACATGAAAAAATATTGAATGCAATAATAATATGTTGATTAAATAATATTTAATGAACTGTGTAAATAAAGGAATCAATGAATTATTTTAGCTGGAGAAGACCTCCCATCAAAGTCATATCTTTGGATGAATTGTGACGAATGTGAGACACATGAGTTCCTGGAGAAGTGAATTCATTATGGAGTGTATAGAAAGATCGGAGCGAGGAACATGTAAGTCCTGCTGTAGGTGACCAATAAAATCTTTGTGCCATGTGGAAAAAAAGTTTTGTTGGGGATAACAACAAAATGAACCAATAAAACCACCTTTTATTGTATTAGCCAATAAAACCTCACTAAATAAAGGATGTAATTGAGGTAGCCGGGTGGCTCAGTCGTTTGAGCGTCCAACTTTGGCTCAGGTCATGATCTCATGGTTCATGGGTTCGAGCCCTGCATTGCACTTGGTGCTGACAGCTCAGAGCCTGGAGTCTCTTTCGGATTCTGTGCCTGCCTCTCTCTCTCTGCCCTTCCTCACTTGTGCTCTGTCTTCTCTCTCTCTCTCAAAAATAAATAAACATTAAAAAAAAACTTAAAGGGTATAATGGTGAGAGGTAACTCGAATGTTCTGTGAATAAAGTGTTACTTACATTTCCTAAAATTTTGCTAATGCTGCCTTCGAGTATATGTAGCAAAATAGCATTCTTATTGCATACTTAAACGTCTTGGAGAACTTACTTTAGTGAATAGAAAAGAATGGCATCTAAGTAGGACACTAAAAGCACATACTTTGGCATTCTTAAACAGGTGCAAGGATGTGAAAAAAAGACATTGCCAACAGGGAGAATAAAACAGTCATATGCTCAAGAGAGGGGAAAAAAACTGTTGCCTGAATCAATTTTTATTGATTTTAGATCCTAATCATTTAGCGAAACTTCACATAATTAACCATGCTTCCAAAAGCCCATTGCTTACTGCCACCCCCACGAGTGAAAGTCAGCTGTCAGCAACAGCTGGCTCTAGGAGCCACACTCTTGCTTCTGAAAGATCACCGACCCATCACCTCTAACAGCCTTGTACAAGATCAGCTCTTTGCTCCATTAAGACTATTCCATACAAGCCCAACTTCCCTTAGATAATCAAGTCATATGGTTTAGCTTTTCTTTTCAAGTATTGAGAGGTAGGCTCTTCCTTTGACTGGAAGATATGTAGGTATGAAGAAAATATGTAAGTATTTTTTCTAAAATTTTTATTGCTTTTTAAAAATTTTTTTTAATGTTTACCTTTGTTTTTGAGACAGAGAGAGACAGAACATGAGCAGGGAGAGGCAGAGAGAGAGGGAGACACAGAATCAGAAGCAGGCTCCAGGCTCTGTGCTGTCCACACAGAGCCGGACGCAGGGCTCAAACTCGTCAACTGCAAGATCATGTTGGAGCCGAAGTTGGACGCTTAACTGACTGAGCCACCCAGGCGCCCCATAAAAATTTTATTTCTTATTAAATGATTAATAGAAAAGTATCCATTATAAATTCTGAAACTGGGGGATTTATTCATTCAAGAAACTCTTACTTGGTACTGGTAACAATAAAGAAAATCCATGTTTTCAAAAAGCTCAGACACTGAAGCTAATAATTACAATTCAGTGTATTAACTATAATAATGGGGATGGACTTGATGTTACGGGAGTACACAGGAGGGCCATAAAACTAAAGGTGAAGGAAATCCGAGAAGATTTACTTCTGAGCTCCCTCTTAGAAATAATAATAAAAATAATAGGCAAATGGAGAGATGGCCATTAAGGATGAATAACTAAACCAAATGGATGTTGAGGGAATTGAACTGAATCCAGTGTTGCTATCACATAAAGAAAAAGCAGAGAACTCTGAAAAAATGAGAGAGGTAGGTATGGGCTAGATCTGCCATCAGTGAGGCATGATGAGCAATGGGCACAGGGTGGGGGGGGGAGAATGGAGATGATGGAGAAATGATTAGGGAGCAATATTAGGAGACAAAGGAAACTGGACATGCAGAGAAAGGAGGAGAAAAGCAGTCACTGCTCAGCAAGGCGAATGATGGAGCTACCAAATGCAATTGATAGGAGAGGTCATGGGTCAACAACAGTAGAGCTTATCGTGTAAATCTTAAAAATTGAAATCAAGATTAAGCTCTCTTTAGTATTTCTAAATTCGTTTCACAGATTACTTGATATTTGGGGGTGACACCCCTTTTCACATCTTTCAACAAGTTGCACTAATTCTTTTGGAAAAGGAATATTTTCCTTGACCGTCAAATGTGAGACCGATAGCCGCACCGTGAGATTCAACTTCTTGAAGGGTGCAACTGAGCACACAAAATGTCGGAGAAACTGGCAAATATTTAAACTGTATGCATGCTTGTGACGTGTCATTGGACTTAGTTTGGAACAAGATACTACCGATGTTGCAGTGCCTACTTGGTCTTTGAAATACAGTAAGCCATTGTTTGGTGTCTTTTTACTCCAGGTACCCTTAATGTGAGGTGGCTATTTTTACCCCCAGGCAGAGGTCTTTGAGCAAGTGATTTTATAGCTGGCGTTTTTACAGATTTAAAAGCAGACCTGCTGGAGGTCATACCAAATTAAAGTTTGCTTAGTACCAAGGACAACAGTTCAGACTGCATCAATACGGGAAAACACAGGTGTCTAAACAGAAAGAGATTAGTTTACTTCTCATTCAGCAAATGTGAAAAATGGTTCTTTGTCATATTTTCATGAGGGAAAAATCACTTTTTCTAAGGTCTATGGTAAGTGTTAACAGGCTTTCATCTTTGTCCTGATTTATCAGTTGGATATGTAAATAAAGGAGAAGCGTGAGAGCATAGGTTTTGTGAGAGATGTTTACACAATTTTATTACATAAAACAGCATGTCTTTTCTATTAATAAAGCAACACACAACTGAGTGAGTGTGCCCATTATTGTTAATTACATAAATGAACATGGAGAGGAAAGAAAAATTTAAAAAAATTACTTATTTAATGATAACTTTAAATAATAATCCTGTTTGCTTCAGGTTTGGCATTTTAAAATCATGCTTTAAGATATCCAGGAAATATTAGTTATTATATATATATAGCCATATAAATATTTAATAAATATATTTAAATATATACATATATGTAGATGAATACATATATGAATTCATACATATATACATGTATTTTAAACTCGTGATTTATCACTAGAGGTACAGAAATGTTGGAACTGATTTTGACGTGGGTTATGGTCACGAGTTGAAAGATACCTGGTGTCCTCTTTCCTAATCTCATGGAAGATGGTTTCTATGTTTGGATACTAAAATCCAAAGCAAATGCCCCCCAAACCTAAATTTTGTAAGGTTTCACAGTTTCACCAGCCTATGTGTTTGCAACATAAAAGAGGTACCAATAGTGCAATTGTATTATTAAAATCAAAATACAGGACATTTTATTTTGTGTATAATTGGGAATTCACTACCGTCACTGCAGGTCTCGGCCGACGAGAGAATCTGCTTTTGCCACAGCTCTTTTCTCATTGCATTGTCCAGACTTCCATTGAAGCAGATCTTTAAGCGAAAATGTCTAACTTATTGTGTTTTCTTAACTTGTCCAGCCTCAACCACTAACTCTGTTTGCTGTATGCTGTTAAAATGCATCGGTTAGAAGGATGTTTGGAAGAATAGATGGGTGAAAAGAGAACTAGGCAAGTGAACACATTCTACTAGGAATGCCACCTGTCCTCTGTCTCCTTGGCTTTGGTGGGAAGTGGTTGGGCAGAGGGTATAAAGAGGGCACCTTCATGTAACAGAAAGGAAGAATCAATCACCAACATTTAGGTTTCTGTAAAGCCACCGCGTTCTAAGTCATTTGACTACCAATCTGCATTTCCCCTGAATTGCTAAGTACCGCCCACTCTACGGATTTAGAACAGTTTTCCTATACATGAGATCGGCATATGCAAATTAAAATATCAATGACTAAAACGACATATGGCTTAATCTTTGCTTTAAATGAAATCTTATCGGGCGTGAAAATCTTTAACTGGAGATGGAATGCATCCTAACAGCCTGAACTTTAGTATTTTTTCTTCCTCTTCTCCTAACAGCAGTTATTGGTTTATCATTAGTTTAATCAGAGGCAGCCTAAAATGTGTTTGTTTTGCACCTTCATTGCAGCCGACTTGCTAAAACTAGAAGAGCATATTGGAAACATAATATGCAGTGACATTCTGAGACTGATGCCTCATTCTGTCCACCTGTTACCAGGTAAGTGCATCCGGGCAGCTTCTTGGAACATTTGAAAAGCTCTCTTAGGTAGAGAGAAGGTAAAAAGGGCTTTTTAAAATACACATATGCGGGGCGCCTGGGTGGCGCAGTGGGTTAAGCGTCCGACTTCAGCCAGGTCACGATCTCGCGGTCCGTGAGTTCGAGCCCCGCGTCGGGCTCTGGGCTGATGGCTCGGAGCCTGGAGCCTGTTTCCGATTCTGTGTCTCCCTCTCTCTCTGCCCCTCCCCCATTCATGCTCTGTCTCTGTCCCAAAAATAAATAAAAAACATTGAAAAAAAAATTTAAAAAAAAAGATAAAATACACATATGCTAAAAATCCATTCCTTTTCTCTCTGGAAGAGTGTATCTTTTGACCTTTTTCTACCACTTCTTTTGCTATGGTGACTCTTTCCCAACTCTCTCTCAAATTCTTGTTTCAAGAGGTGAAAAAAAAGTGAAGGTCATTTTCTGTTTTTCTGTTGTTATTGTTGTTGTTTATACTCTTTTCCTTTATATCCAGACTCTGTGCCAACTTTCCCTCCAAATATTTTTATTAACATTATCACCACTCTGATTTTGACAGTTAATTAAAGTTGTCATTGACTAAACATGGAAAAGGCCCATGGCTTACCTTATAGGCTTTGTTACTCTCTAATGATTGAGTCAGAGAAGTGAAAGGAGTAAGCATAATTTGAAAAGAAAGTCATTATAGAGGGCTTTCCTTGGGTGTATGGTTTGCCTCTGACCTTCTAATATGTCACTCTGAGTCTTGAGTAGTTCATGTATCCATTTAAGCATAAAAAGTATCAACGGGGAGAATTATAATTAGGATTATGCAACTGTTAATTGTGACCAATGACACTTATTTAACCATAATATCAAAATATCCTTAACTGTACGGGAAGAAAATTGTCCTGTGCCTCACCAAATATGCATGGTTAAGTTAGTCATGGAGTCTCATTTATTGTTTTATTATCAGCCAGCCTCTTTGACCTAAAATAGTAGAAGATCCCGCTAAGCTTACACTATACAACGCTTGAGTCCAGTGGGGAGAGGGGAGAATGCTCTCCCACGTAGAAAGAGCAACCGAATAATGTATAATGAGCCAAAGAATTTCCAGCTTGTAGATTTAGTTTATGATTTATACACTTAACTTAAATTGCTTATAATAATAACCTTAGAACCAAAGAAAAATATAATTTTACTTATGACATTTTGTGTTTACTCTTTCTGGCATGATAGCTCTTAAGACGACTAATTTTTATAAAATTTTATCTGCTACTGTACAGGCAATTTTTTTTAAGTATCATACTTGAACTTTTCATATTTGGTTTAGCTACTGGGCCATTCTGAAGCAAAAGGACAGGAAATAAAACGTTTTTAATAGGCATGTCCTAATTTCTTAATATTAAAGTACAATATGCTCATTGTATTAATTTTCCAAATTAAAACATCACAAATACACATTCCCACAATCTCAAAGTTAACAATACTCACTATTTCTTTTAAATGTTTATTTATTTTTGAGACAGAGCATGAATGGGGGAGGGTCAGAGAGAGAGGGAGACACAGAATCTGAAGCAGGCTCCAGGCTCTGTGCTGTCAGCACAGAGCGCGCGCGACATGGGGCTTGAACTCACAGACCGTGAGATCATGACCTGAGCCAAAGTCAGAAGCTCAACCGACTGAGCCACCCAGGCACCCCAACAATACTCACTATTAAAAATGTATTTGACTCCCTTTTAGTTTTTTTCTAAAGTAGGTTCAAGTTTTATTTTACAAATTTGAGATCATATTTTAAAGCAATTTTATTCTACATTTTTTCATAATGATTATCCCACCACTGTTTTCCTTTTCATGATATAATTCCTAACCTTTTGCTATTTGTTGCATCATTTTCCATTATATAGATAACACTCTATCTTAATTTTATTCTTTTATTGTAGTTTTAGATTTTTGGATGCTTTTTATCATTGTAATAATATTGAATCAAATATGCTATATATACTTTTCTCATAGATCTATGTTTGAATAATTTTCTTAAGAAAGTTTCCTTCAAGGAGAACAATCTGGTGAAGAGTATTAAATGTTTAATATATGTGGGCATATACTGATAAATCATTTTTGAGAAGTTTTACCAACTTACGCTTCTTTCTTTCTTTCTTTCTTTCTTTCTTTCTTTCTTTCTTTCTTTCTTTCTTTTTCCTTTCTAAAAGGCAGACTGTCACATTCAGCTCCTTGTTTGGATATGTCTGGAGTCCTGGAAGCTTGATTACCCTACATTCTCCTCCAAAGGGACCTTGAGAACTTGTTTGGATGTTCTAGCAGGGGGAGCTCAGACACTCATGTACCCTTGACCAAAAAATGGTCATCCTCTATCAGTGAAGGTCTTCGACCCAGCATGCAGCCTGGGGAGGGATACACGTGGAGCAGTGAAGGAGGAAAGGGACACCTGTCTAGCCAGCTAGATCAGCCGAATCAACCTTGGCAGTCAATGGGGTGATTGCCCTCACATCCCCTGCTTATACCTATTTCACTCATTTGTGAAAATGATTGCTTTTATAACAGTGAGTACTCTTATTCATCTGTTGGCAAAACATGATACGCCTTCCAGGTTAATTTGCATTTATTTTATTACATGTACTTTGAACACATTTACATGTACTTTAGTCCATTTTATTTTCCCATTACTTATCAGTTCAAGTTCTCTACCGTGGGCGTGTATTTGATACCCACAACACATGGGATGAAAGACTATATGGTTTAAAAACTTTGTAATTTGGGTGCCTGGGTGGCTCAGTGGGTTAAACACTGGACTTCAGCTCAGGTCATGATCTCTAAGTTCGTGAGTTGGAGCCCCATATCTGGCTCTGTGCTGACAGCTCAGAGCCTGGGGCTGGCTTTGGATTCTGTGTCTCCCTCTCCTTCTGCCCCTCCCCTGCTCGTGCTCTGTCTCTCTGTCTCTCAAAACTTAACTTTAAAAATTATTATTGTAAATATTAGTACTATAAAACAATATGATACAAAATACATTATATTTGTTAGATATTTATTTTGAAAAATCCTGTTGATTATATTTCGAAATTTACCTTATTTTTAAAATATGCTTCCAGAGTGGATGATGTCTTTTGAGTTAATGTTCCTCTGTTTCTTAACACCTTCCACTGTCAGTGCATATAGGAGTGATTTCAAAACGTGACCTAGGGTGTTTAGAATTCTCTGACTGTAAACCATCTCTAACCAAAGTGGGGCTAATGCAATTTTGGGTCACAGACCAGTGGACACCTGAAAATTAATGGAATTTCTTCCCCTTAACCTAGGTCAGATTCATCCCCGAGCTTATGAAGGTGAAAGGCTAATGTTAACTCAATTACTATGTCATAGGATCTCCTGATTTACAGTCTATTAAGATTTGAACATTTCCAGTTAAACTGACATACTTGACATTAAATTATGAGCTCTCTTCACTTTCCTTCCTTTGCTGGAAGTAGCTCTGTTTATCCTCCAAAGAGGTCAAGACCTTAAAATAAGAGACTGAATTTCTTTGATGATTTGAGGTTCTTCTTTGCTCACCAGTGATAAAATGGACTATAGAAGAGTTCTTAATTTAAAAAAGGCAGGATTCATTTGCTTAGTTTGTAAAAGGAGGGATATATAATGAACAAACGCTTGGATAAATAAACCCTAATGTAAATATTTGAGACAAATTGACCACATGGGCTCTTTTAAGAAGAATTTCATCAAATTATGTTTGGCAACCTAGGCCTTTAACTCATTACAAAATAAACTGTGTGACTTGATGAATAGCAGCTATCTGTCCAATTAATAGAAAGATTGATTCCACTCTCATTTGGGTTCTTTTTCTAAAAATGCTTCTTTATTTATTTTGAGAGAGAGAGAGAGAGAGAGATGAACAGGGAGAGAGAGAGAGATAATGCCAAGCAGGTTCTGCATTGTGAGCACAGAGCCTGATGTTGCGTTCAATGGGTTTGATCCCATGAACCATGAGATCATGACTTGAGCTGCAATCAAGAGTTGGACTGAGTCACCCAGAAGCTCCTCATCTGGCTTCTAAGAATCATTTTACATTTTACCATTCTCAGAACCATTATGGTTAAAAAGTGGGTTTTGACATTTAGTACTTACCTAATAGAGTTGCTGAGAGCATTAAATAAGCTATTAGATTTCAGTGACTGGTACATAGTATATAATAAATAGCTTAATATTGCTGATAATGTTTATATTTAGGCAAATAGATGCCTCTGAAATTTCATACATATCAACATTTATGATAGCTAATGTATTATAAATTTTATCGTTTAATTGTATCTTTACAAATATAATAGCAAGAATATAAAAAGTAATTATATGTTTAAGAATCTTAGGTTCTTTTTTTAATCTTCCTTATTACCCTTGTTTCACTTGGAAACATTCAGCAGATAGGGCAGTATTTCAAAGAGCAAATAATTGGGTTAAAGATCTAAAGTACAGGTGTCTGGGGGCCCCTGGGTGACTCACTTGGTCGAGTGTCAACTTTACTCAGTCATGATCTCATGGGGTTCACGCCTCACATTGGGCTCTCTGCTGTCAGCACAGAGCCCACTTCAGATCATCTGTCTCCCTCTCTCTCTGCCCCTGTCCCACTTGCTCTCTCTCTCTCTTTCCCTCTCAAAAATAAACATCAAAAATAATAATACATACATACATACATAAATAATAAAATATACATGTCTGTGTAAGTTCGCTATTTTAGAGGTAAGATTCTCAACTCTGTTTCCTCACGGTATGTAAGAGAACTAGAGAATAGTCAATGGCTAAATAACCAAAGGCCCCACCCATCTGAGTCCCTGAGCACTGCTGGGCACCAGGAATGATCTACATGGTACCAGAAATGCCAGATGACTTTATGCCAACTTGGCACCCCTGTCACACCTGTGAAAGGAAGAAACCCTGTTTCCCAGAGTCACCTTTCCTTTATGGTCCTGGCTTGAAAACTGACAATGAGAGGAGCTCATGCTGAACTTGTAAGGTAGATGTGAATGACAAGCCACTATTTTCTGGAGGTTGCCCCAGCCAGACTTGCAGATAGACAAAGGCCCAGAGGCTTCCCGAAAGCTATTGAGACCCACTCACTTGGGCTTTGCAAGTTGAGAGTTTTAGTGTCACCTCATGAGATTGTTGGTAGTCATCCCCTCATGAACTTCAACAGTGGTAGCTTCCCTGGCCTCTACTCCCTTGGCTGTTGGAATGATCATGTAAGCGCTAATTAACATCAAAACCATTGCATCTGGAATACAAGAAGTGGCTTCTGTTCTGATCAAACGCTGAGCAGATAAAATGGACAAATTCTAAGCATAGCTTTAAAATATTTTTGACTGAGGTCCCATTTGTGTTTACAAACCAATTTGGATGGTTCTACATACGCGACTGTACAATAAATGTTAAAAGCTATGGTAATTCTGTTGAATTATGTTCTAATTAATCATCTGATATGCTAATACCATAAACATGGGAGGTCAAGAATGAGTATATTGATTCATTTTGTTTTTCTTTTTGATGGCATGTTTTCATCTATATATAGGCAAAATAAATAAATAAATAAATAATGAAAAGGCATCAGGCCCATAGGATTGTATGGGCTATGTAGTAGGTTGACTAGTGTCCCCTCCAAAATTCATGTTCACCTGGAACTTCAGAACACGACCTTGTTTGGAAATACGGCCTTTGTAGATGTAATTAGGTAAGATAATACTGGTTTAGGGTTTGCCTTCAATTCAATGATAGTGTCCTTATAAGAAAAGGAGAGGACACACAGAGATACATACAGGGAAGTAGCCCATATGAAGACGGAGGCAGAGATTGGAGTGATTCAGCCATTAGCCGAGCAAGGTTAAGAATTGCCGGGAGTCACCAAAGCCAAGAAGAAGGAAAGGATTCTTCCTTAGAGCCTTCAGAGGGAGTATGGCCTTACCAACACCTTGCTTTCAGACTTCATGCCTCTAGAACTGAGAGAATCAATAACTGTTCTGTTAAACCACCCAATCTGTGGTTAATTCTTAATGCAGGCCTACGCAATAACTGCATGCCAGTTCAATAAACTTCCAAGAGATTTGTCTCATGATATTTTAAAAGTTTTAGAAAATAGTTAAAGCCTCTCAATCAATTCACCTTCTCTATGAATCTGATAACATCAAATAATAAAGCAAACCAAAAACAGCCTCACATAAATTTAATGAAAAGATGTTAAATATAATATTAGCATCCCAGATACTTAAATTAATACTTCATATTAGTGATTAATAAATTGTACCAACTAGAATTTATTCCAGAAATTCTAGAGTGCTTCCATATTTACAAAATCTATTGATAGCATCTGTTATCATACAAGGACCACAAGGGAAAATATATTAGCATCAGTGCATGCTAAAAAAGATGTTCAATTAAGTTTAAAAACCATTTTTCTTTACTAAAAGATTAACTTATAAATATGTTAATAAAAGGAAGTGCCTTTAAAATGATAAAGATTACCTATCTCTCTCAAATAGTCACCACCACTAGTCAAATGGCACAACACCAGATACTTTATCATTAGGGATATGAATAAATTATAGATATTTGCTGCCACCACTTCTTCAGCATTATATTCCGATTTCTGACCAATATAATAGGACAATAAAATAAACAAGAATTTGACGGAAGAAAATAAATTTTTATCATTATTTTATTATTTTAATCTAATTAATTAATTTACTTACATATGTATGTATTTTTGAGAGTGTGAAAGTAGGGGGTGGGGCAGAGAGAAGGGGACAGAAGACCCAAATCAGGCTCTGCACTGACAGCAGTGAGCCTGATGTGGGGCTTGAACTCACGAACCTCAAGATCATGACCTGAGTGGAAGTTAGATGCTCAAGTGACTGAGCCACGCAGGTGCTCCCCCTTTATTTTTTAATTTTTTAATTTATTTATTTTTGAGATTTTTTTTTATCATTATTTGTAAATTTTACACTTTACCTTGAAAAACCTGAACAAGTTAACTGAAAAGTACTACAATTAGAGATTTGAATGTGATAGTTAGTTGTAGAAATTACAAATAAAATAAATTATTCTGCTAAAGGCTGACTATAAAAAGGTGAAAATAAAGAAAATAAGTTACTCATCATAACCCAAAATATAAATAATCTAAATGAGGAATGTGTGTTTCTTTAAATAAAATTATAATATATTACTGTTGACCATAATAGAAGAGTTGAGTAAACAAAATGATCCACCATGCTCTTGGGTTGGAAGATTAACAATCAATATGTATCATTTTTCTCCAAATTAATGAATGAATTTAGCAATTTCTACCTTTTTCTATGTAATGACAGCCAAATAATTTTTAGAAAAAAAGACAAGTAATATCAGCAACTGCACTCTTCTATATTATAAATATAGATGAGAAAAGAAAATTATAAACAATAAAAAATTATTAATAAAGTTATGAATATACTAAAGCTGATGATGTTTGTTCAGTAAGGAAGGGTAGGTTATTTGAAAACCTAGATCTTAGATACAAATAGATTATTGTTTGTATGTAAAAATTAAGAATTCTCTTTCCAGCATATACCATAGTAAATCCCTCAGGGAATACAAAGTTAAATGTAAGAAATTAAATCATAAAAGAGGAGAAAATGTAGCTAACATTTATTTATTGAGGATTGGGAAAAAAAGGTGTGTCTGTGTAACGTATTATTAAAAATTGTACGTGAGGGAGAAAAAAAATAAAGAAACAGGCACCATTAACAAGGCAAAGAAGTAATTACAAACTGGGAGAAAATCACAACATATACGATGGACAAATGGTAAATATTCCTATTATATAAAGAGATTTTTCAAATTTGTAAATTTGAACAACATTAGATGTCGTAAGGAAAGAAAACGACTAATGAATATTATAATCTTAGCCTTGTACACAGAGTAACTGCCACCTATATGTAAACTATTATCACTTTGTTAAAGGCAGTGTAGCGAATTTGAATCAATAAAAGATAATCTGTTAGAAAAAAATGAACAATTAGCATCCATAGGGAAACAATGAAAAAGCTCAGTAGACCAATAATATGAAGACATTTGAGTAGTATAAACGATCCCACATGAGTAATTTATAAAGTACAACATTCTTACATATAATATTGCTAAAGTTTTTAAAACAATAATAATTGCTGGATAAGATTTAGAAAGAGTATACTCACATAGATAGCAAAATTCTAAATATAAAACAATATTTGGAGTGCGGTTTTGACTACATTTAAAATAAAGAAAACACCAAAAAAGAAATATAAAGCAAACAAACCAAAAAGCTTCAAAAATGAATATGCTGATGTAATTTCAACTTTAAAAATTTATTCTTTCAAAAAAAAAAAAGGTCCAGAATGCAAAGATGTTTCTTTCAAAACCAGAGCCACTCTGAATACCTAAAGTAAAGGTTTGAATAAGAATAGTATCTTCTTATAATAGAATATTATGCTCTTTAGAATGATATTACAGAATTAAAAAAAAAAACTTAAGAATCTGGGTAAAGTAAGTTCCTTTTTTTATAATTACAAGTGAAGTCAGGTAGAAGTACATATAGATAAGTATCTAGAAAGAGGCAAATTGCGTATATTACATAGGCATATACATTGGGTATTGATATTATGATTGATTTGTTCTTTATGCTGATCTTTTTTTTTCTCTATTTGCCCGTTGTGAACAGGCATTTATTGGGTAATTAAAATGTGACTTTCTATGGCAAAGAAGTTTATGCAGACTAATGTTGTTGAAATCAAACTGTGTATTAAATGTTAAAGGATTGTTATAAAAAATTACATATGGAATAATTCTAAGATGTAAAAAAAAACGAGAGTGAATTAGTGTTCTCCAGTGGATAGATTTATAAGCAACTTCTTTTTCTTCTTCATCTGTATTTTTAATTTTTCAATAATGACTAAGAAATAAATAATTAAGTCAAGCTATTTAAAAAAAAAAAATACATCGAATGCCATTGAGGCCAAATTGCCATCAAGTAATTGATCAAATGGACTTCAACTTATATTTCCTTTTTTAATGTACCCAGTAAGAATTTCAGCTGCTGTGTTAACATTATTGCTGTTTTCCTTAATCTACTTTTCTCCAATTTATAAGTTATATCCTGCTTCCCTGGGCACACAGCATGAGCATCACCCTTGGGCTTGTCAGAAATGTAGAATCTTCAGCCCCACCCCAGACCTACTGAATCAAATCTGCATTATAGCCAAAGCTTCAGGAAAATCGTATGAATATTAATTTGTGTTGCACTGAATTATATCATTTGATTCTACTAAGGCATCAACTGCTTTATGGATGCCTCTTCTGACTAAGTAAAATAGCAAAATCATTCTCCCTATTCAGTTTTCATCACAACACTGACTTTATTTGATCTTCCAGCTTACATTTATTCCTTATTATGTATTCTTTTTTTAACAAGCTCTGCTTTCTCTAAGTTCAGGAGAATTTAGTGAGCAGGCTTGTGTAGTTGTGAAAGTGTTAAGAGTTCAGAACTGGAAAGCAGGACAGGGGCAACGTCACAAGTGGAGGTAGGATCAGTTATTTATGCAACAAATACTTCTTGAACTTTTACTGGGCACCATACCCAGTGCACAAATCAGTGCAAAATTCCTGTCCTCCTAAAACTTTCATTCTACTCAGAGGAGACAGAATTGCAAAATAAATAAGTTTAGGACATTAGACAACGAGCAGTGGCAAGGAAAAAGTAGTGGATGAGGGAACAGGGGACAGCTGCGGCCCATGTGGAGTCAGTTAGATGTGAGGATTCTACATTGGCTCCTTGCCACTGCTCTCCCATAAGAAATTGTGTGACCCTCTCCTGCGCTTTCTTCACACAATGTGCATACTCTGATCCTGTATTCAGAGGAGGAAACTAACACATTTGAAATCCCTCTAAACTATAAGCTGCTGCAGGGCACAGTCTGTGACAAAATTATCGCTCAGTCCACATATCATAATTCAGGGTCTGACATGTAAAAGATGATTAGCCGTATTTGATGAAAGTTCCTGGAGTGGACAGGCAAGAGTTGAGGAAAAGAAACAGAAAGTAGATAGTGGTTTTGCCCTGGGATTGGAGGGTGGAAAAGTGGCTGTGGCAGCAGCCTCAAGAGAACGAGAGACGATGAGTTGCGGGAAAGGACTGGGCTGAAATGGCTGTGTGGGAGGTGCTGATGACTTGAAGATATGGTCCCGAAATAGGGCTGATGAACAGGAAAATACCCGGGATTCAACATCATGTAGAGGCAAGGTAGCTAACTCCTTTGGGTCAAGGAAGAGGGATAAGTAGAGATGGAGCCATGGTCAAGAAGAGGATAGACGGTGTTGGAGCACATTTTGCCATTATGTGATTATGATAATGGCCTAAGTGCAAATCAGCGGTTGATCATTCACAGCATGGAGCGTTAGGCAGGGGATGCCTTGACTAAAATCAGATTCTCATTAAAGACACTTCTGAGGAAACATAACTTTTAATGAGGGGCTTGATTAGTTTATGTTCTCCCGAGCAGCCTGAGAAGGGAAAAGATGTGGGCTCTCTGCCCTTGATGTCACGAACCAACTGAAGTTTGATGATTCCAGATTTAACAGCTACCATGTCAGTGCGATGCCTGCCATTCTCACTGACGTTATGGGATCCAATTTAACCGCAGGCACAGCTTTTGATGAAGCCACATGACTGGCCACGCAATCACTAAATTTTACTGCTTACAAAAAAAGAGCTTTCTAACCGGATGGAGGTATACAGTAATGTTCTCATATGGCTTCATATTTTCTTTACAGGATAATTCTGCTTGTGTATGTGAATCCCAAGAAACCTTTCAATCTTCCTTGTATTATCAGGCATGGATGAAAATTTACCAGGAAAATCAAGTCATTGAATGTATTGACTGCTACACTTTCTAGCTCACACATATGGCAACCTAGCCTTCCACCCCTCCATCAAACTTCTTCCTTGGTCATATTTTACAGGTTGACATTTAACACAAACTTTTTTTTTTTTTAAGGCAGCAGTACCCTTGAAAAGCTGGGCTTATGGATTTTCAAGTTCTCTTTCCTTTTTGTGATAAGGTTGGGTGAGAATTACGAATGGATGTAATAAAGCCTTCGTCTGCATAACCATCCATGGATTCTTACAAAATAGGGATTTTTCATAGTACAAACAGAAGCAATACGTTCTCCTGATTAGTACTTGTTGACTGCTTGTTGACTGCCTGGGAGCATAGGGCCAAGGCTGCTGAGTTATGGTCCCCGGTCTGTCATGAGCAAACTGTGTAACCTTGTTCAAGTTAGGTTACCTCTTAGCATTTCATTTGTAAAATGGGTGTAATCAGACCTTCCTGACAGGAATGTTGTAAGGGTTAATTAATTGCTGTTTGTTAAGTGTGCTGAGATTGTCAGATTAAAGCATTAGGGAAGTGTCAAGTTTGTGTTATTATGGTATTATTTTTCTTTGTTTGGGAGGAAATGCCATTTCTGTGTAATTTACTTTAACAGTAAAATAAGCCATTTTAATCAATGCACAATCAAGCCCTTATTCATGGAGGACAAGGGTGTATACACTTAGCAAGCACAGTAGTGTCAGCTGACCCAGGGCAGGAATCTGAAAATTCGGCATTGGATACAAAGAAAGCCTAGAAAATGAGACATGGGGCAATCAGAACCTGAGAGCCCAGGAGACTCAGGTTACAGACCCAATATAGTCTGTTAATAGCAAAGAAAAAAAAGTCTGTAACCTTAGCAACCGATACCAAAAAAAAAGTTACCCATGTTACCAAGAAATTTTTGAAGTGATTGCACATATGGCCCAGAAACTAAATATTACAAATATTTCATTAGAATCCAAAGGGAATTTTAAACATATGGAGTTGTTTAAGACTTCCTTAGTAACTTTAAAGTGTGCATGTTTGGATGTGATTTTATTTGTATAAATACATGTTAGTTATGATTTAGGCTTTGACTATTATGATAATAGCGGGTGAATCTTGATTTTCCCAGGAAAATCCTTAGAGTTACATCTGAAAATGTTATTTAGCAATATACATAAGTTGCAATAATTTTAAGACATTATTTTTCTAATATGTATATATATATATAAAATGTATGTATGTTTCTAATATATATATAGGAAATATACATAATAAATAGTTTAATAAGAACTTTTACTAAAAAATTACAACCATTCAGCACAAATGTTTAAAATGAGGGTGAATAAAGTGTGACACTTCATTGATTATAAGTAGGTATTTTCTAAACAATGTCCTACAAATAATGACGGCAATAACTCTCATCTACAGTTTTCAGTAACAATTATCTTTGTGTTATTCAAGAATCCTATGTAGTTATTCAAAATTCTACAAGTTTTACATCTTTTATTGGCCACATGGATTTAACTATTTTTTTTTTATTATTTTGCACTAATACAGATGTGTCTACAATCTCCATTTTGAAAAAGTACTGAAATAAATTTTCCATTTAACCAGTTTGCAAAGTCATATTGAAAGAGGGGCCATCCTCATACCTGAGTTGGACAAGAGCAGTGGGTCTCTAATGCCCTCTCTGATTATCCCTGTGCGATACAGAAGGCAGATAAATCTCTTTAAGATGTAAGTCAGGTCATGTCACAGCTCTGTTGAAAATCTGCTAGTAAGTTCCCACTGCACTGAAACCAAAATCCCACAGGGTCCTCCATAGAAGCTTCCATAGCTGCTTGTTTGCCCTCATCTCCTACATTTGTCTTTGCCTGCACAGCTCTGGCCTTATTGCTTTTCTTGGTGTACATGAGAAATACTATACTTGGGCTTTCCTTATGGCATTTGTATTTTCTGTTCTTTCTGTAAAGGTTCCTCATTCCATTTTCTCAGTTTTGTGCTCAAAGACGACCTTAGAGTATTTCCCTAGAAATCGTGTGTTTTGGGGCACCTGGGTGACTCGGTTGGTTACGCTTAAACTTGACTTTGGCTCAGGTCATGATCTCATGGTCCTTGAGATGGAGCCCCTGGTTGAGGCCTGAGTCAGGCCCTGTGGTGTCGGTTCAGAGCTTGCTTGGGATTCTCTCTCAATCTCTCTCTCTCTCTCTCAAAATAAATAAACTTAAAAAAAAATCTTTTGTGTTAACATCACCACTAGGCCATTTTCCTATTACCTTCTCTTACTTTTAACTTTATAGCACTTCCTATCATCTGCCATATTATATATTCATCTCTCTTAGAGAACAGCTTGTTTAGTTCACTTCTTCAATGCACAGAAGACTATCCAGTGAATAATAGTAGCTTAACAAATATTTATTGAATACTTGAATGCATAGTGAGATATTGTCACGTTCCAAAATATTCTGTAAAATCTTAGTCATTACTAATGATGTTATTACTTATTGAATATTCCCAAATTAAAGTGCCTAGTTTTTTTTTTTAATTTTTAAAGTTTTTATTTCTTTTTTAGGGAGAGGGAGAGAGAAAAAGTGAGAGAGAGAGAGAGAGAGAAAGGATGAGCAGGGGAGGAGCAGAGAGAGAGAGAGACAGAATCTGAAGCAGGCTCCAGGCCTCGAGCTGTCAGCACAGAGCCCAACACGGGGCTTGAACCCACAAACCATGAGATCATGACCTGAGCCAAAGTTGGATGCTTAATGGACTGAGCCACTCAGGCACCCCAAAGTGCCTACTTTTGATGTGGCTTAGCCGTTCTTGAAAACAAGTGAACATTTTATTAAGGAGAATCTGTTTTGACACTCTCCAGAGCTAAAGCTTATATTTTATGTGGCTTTAAACAGTCAGTGAGGGCCTCTGCTGCGGACTCAGCTCCAGAGTTAAAGTTTGCTCATTGGTGAAAGCAACCCTGTGGCCTGAGTGTATTATGCTATTGTTCATCCTCAGACTTACACTTTTATTTTACTTTTCTTTCTCTTTCTTTCTTTCTTTCTTTCTTTCTTTCTTTCTTTCTTTCTCTTTAAACTTACACTTTCAATACAGAAGAAAAGTTGGGTGGAAATTTGATGTGAAGCATGTAAGTTTCTGAGAGGCTAATTTTGCAAGACATTTTTTTATTTGATTAAACTGATATCATTTTATGGTTCCTGAGAAAATATAGGACAGCGTATTGCTACTTATCTGAATGTTCAAAATCCTGGTTATCCTTCAAAACCAATCTCAAATATTGAGATGCCTTTTAGTGCTAACTGCTTCCTCCTTGATTCTCTTTCCATACACCTTTAGAACACATGGTACAAAATTTATATATGTACCTGTTTCCCAATCACACTGAGCTCATTCAGTGTAGTTCCATACCATATTTATCCTTTATCTCCAGCATCTATCTCTACATTTAGCCTGGAATCGCCATTTAATAAGTATGTGTAGAAGGTTTACATGTACAGACTTCTAATCGTTCAGTTTCTTACTCATCTATCTTTAATCTGTGTATATTCAGATTACTTCCTAGATCCATTAGAAATTAAAAGCAGTTCTTAGAGCCTTTGGAAAGGTGTTGTGATATGACGTCATCATTGCTGTCATCAACAATGTATATAATTTAATTAAACACCTACTCTAACTCTGGGTGGTCTATGCATTGCTGAAAAGTTTCACTTGTAACTGATTTGTATCATCAAATAATAGTTTGGGTCTGCTATCACATGCACGAAGTGCAAACACTTTCCAGAGTAACCCTTTGATCAATTTCTTTTTTTTGCAAGAAGAAGCATGTAAAATTAGGAAGAAAAGTATATTTCACTTATAAGGGCAGGGAATTGGAATGGTGGGGTTACAGTGTTATTCTTTTCAGTGTTTGACTTTGAGCTAACGTAACCTATTTTATGCTTTCCATTTGTCATTTGTGAAAGAGGAGTCACAGATGGATGATAGCTGTGGGTGGGCAGAATAATATTCCACAAAGATGCTTATAGCAGATTCCTGGGAACCCGTGAGTATGATGCCTTCTCTGGAAAAGCGGACTTTGTGGGTGTGGCTCCGATGAAGGATTTTGAGTCGGGAACATTAACCTGGATTATCCTGGTGAGCTCATCCTGATCACATGATTTCAGCAGAAGCAATGAAGCTTCCTTAGCTGTTGGCAGGCAGGGAGGTGTGACTAGGAAGAAAAATCAAGGAGATGCAACATTGTTGCTGGCTATGAAGAGAGAAGCAGCCTACACCCAAGGAACAGGGTGGCCTCTGGAAACTACCAGAGGCAAGAAAATGAATTCTTCACCAGTCTCTGAAAAGGAATGTAGCCCTGTTGAAACCTTGCGTTTAGTCCAGGGAGACCCGTGCCAGGCTCCTGATCTACAAAATGTAAATAAATTTGTGGTAATTTGTTACAGCAGCAGTAGAACCCTAATACGGTATCTTGTTGCTTTTCACCTTGAAAATCTTACAATTCCACCTTTAATATATTTAATATATTGTTTAAATCCTGGTTATCATGTAGCGAGGCTGTTTAAAAGTGACGTGCATTCATACCACAGATTTCTGTCTTCTAAATGTATGCATTTGATATACTTCAGAAAAACCTCTCAATTCACTGCTTGAACAAAGGATTTTGTAACTAACTCCTATACTCCTTCTACACAATAGAAATCAGAGCCTGTGAGAGCTCATGCCATTTACTTGCGTCAAAATCTGAATGATGCGTTGCATAAGTAACCGCATAATAAGGCCCTCATATTGTAATCTGGGTGGATGTATGCTGTGCTTTGAAAATCAAATATCGTTCCCTTTGACGTTTTGACAAGTAATTTCGACAACAATATACATTTGGCTAACTCATGAATGTAGTACTTCTCGTCCTCCGGATTGTGCCGGGTTTGCACTCTGCTAAGAATGACAACAATTAGAGAACTGACTCGCATCTGCCAAGTGAACAGATGGTCTTGTAGTTTAGAGGAACAATGGTGAAGAAAGAAAAGGCAAAGGGGCGGGAGGGAGAGCCGGTAGGGTGGGATAAAAATTTTGCAATCCAAAATAGCACTAATATGTCTAAAGAAAGATGTAGACAAAGGCATGTTACAATTTATTATTGAGAGGTATAAAAAAAAAATAAGAGAAAGGTCTTGCTTATTTCACCCTTCTTTCATACTGGCATTGAATCAAGTTCCAGGGTACTTGAGATCTGTAAGCTTTAAAACTAATATTGACCACCTCATTTATGGAAATGGTTATTTTATTTTATTTTATTTTATTTTTTAATGTTTATTTATTTTTGAGAGAGAGAGAGAAGGAGAGAGAGAGAGCGCACGAGCAGGAGAGGGGCAGAGAGAGAGGGAGACAGATTCCGAAGCAGGCTCTGAGCTCCGAGCTCTGAGCTGTCAGCACAGAGCCCGACTCAGGGCTCAAATCCATGAACCGTGAGATCATGACCCAAGCTGAAATCAGGTGCTTAGCTGCCTGAGCCACCTAAGCGCCTCTGGAAATGGTTATTTTAAAGTATTATCAATGTATTATTTGGGATGACATTTTGCCCCTGTTGTCTATATACTTCTTTTTGTTGTTGTTGTTCTTTTTAGTTTATCTGTGGAACGAATAGAACACAAATAAGAATAAGGACTTCAGTTCTCATCAACCTCAAATATTTTATACAGATCCCCTTCCTAGGAACAGTGAAGTAATTGTTTTCTTTTATCTCTTTGGAGTCATTTTACCTTCACTTGGTAACATGGAATATGGGTGCCTCTTTAGAAAACACTTCATTAAATAAAAAGGTGGTGCATATGTGTGTATTTGTGTTGTGTGTGCACTTGGGCATTAGGTAACCCACAAAGATGGTCCTACGTTCTTACTGTCAAGAGTCTGGATTACATGCAAAGTCGTATCTTTGAATTTAAAAATATTTAGACTTATCAACCCGTAAGGATCCCCTTGCTTAAGCAGCTTTCGTGTAGAGAAGACTGAATTGCCAGTTAGATTATATCAAGGACAGAGTCTGTACTTAGATGCATAGTCTTAAAAACTATTCAGATATTTATTTTCTCTCCCTGGAAGAGTACTTATGGTACTTAATTACCAAACTAATTATAATAACTCCCATTGATTAAGTATTTTGTTAGGCTCTGTGCTAAATATTTTATCATATTTTATCTCATTTAAAATTCAGAAAAAGAAGGCCGCTTGGGTGGCCCAGTCGGTTAAGCATCAGACTTGATTTCGGCTTAGGTCATGATCTCATGGTTTGTAAATTCGAGCCCCACATCGGGTTTAGCATTGACAGTGAGGAGCCTGCTTAGGATTTTCTCTCTCCCTCTCTTTCTGCCCATCCCCCACTCCCTCTCTATCTCTCTAAATAAATAAACTTAAAAAACAATTTAAAAAAATAAAATTCAGAAAAAGAATATTACATGTTATCTCATTAAAACTCTGACATAGGTTTAGGTATTATTTTCCCCTTTTTAAAGATCAGACAGTGGAGGTCTTTGCAGTTTGAGAGACTTTACCCAAAGCCACACATTTAGCAAGTTGGGAGTGGGAATTGAAAGTTAGGTTTACTTAACTCCAAACTCTCTACTTCAGTTTTCAAATTAGTTAAGGTAAGCTGGGGAATGAACACAATAGATGGTAAATTTCAATGGTTTAACACCATTGTTCACTGTTCGCTCATGTGAGTGACCCACTGGTGTTAATGTCTGCAGGACAACCCTCCCCATAGGATCACACACAGAGATCCAAGCCCCTTGGGCCTTGGTGCTCAGCCATCCCCTACCGAAGACCTTGCCATGGTCTGTACTTCCAGAGGAAGGAAAAGAGCAAGGAGCAACGCCCATGGGAGGATTTGACCAACACACTGCTACTTGTGTTCCTTTGGGAAAAACTTAGTCACAAGGAGTTTTGCATCTCAAAAGAGGCTGGCAAAGTCATCCAGTTGTTTGACCGAAGAAAAGGAGGGACTTTAGTGAACATCTAGCCATCTCTTTAGCACCACTGTTTAGTGTGTTTTATTAATGGAT
This sequence comes from Acinonyx jubatus, assembly GCF_027475565.1. Lineage (NCBI taxonomy): Eukaryota > Metazoa > Chordata > Mammalia > Carnivora > Felidae > Acinonyx > Acinonyx jubatus. The sequence goes on along the minus strand of NC_069386.1, from coordinate 126,430,956 downwards.
TTGTGAATAATAAGGAAGCTTCAGAGTGGATCTTCAGTGATTTGTGAATAAGGCTTAAATTATTTTTCTCACCCATACCTAGCCCACAGTACAGATCCCTGAGAGCCTTTTGTTCTGTCCTTTGCCTACAAGAGTTGCTTGATTGATTCCAATGGTTTGAGGGGCTCCTTGGGACCTGTGTTCTTTGTGTTGAATGGAGGAAACATTTACAGGTTGGGGAAAGGGTGAAAGGCAGGTTCTTTCCTCCCAGGCATTGTCGATTAGGTTTCCTCTTAACATTTCGGAGGTCTTTATTATTGGAAGTTACTCTACAACTAATAGTTAACATTTTTATCATTAATTAATTTCAATTTCAATGAATTTTTATTTGAATTAAATTAAATGTAATAAAGAGTTTTAAGATTTAGGCAACTCAAAATAATAATCTCTAGTGTCTCTTTGTTTTCCAATTAATGTCAAAAAAGATTCATTGTTAAAACTGGCCATAATAGGAGATCAGAAGCAGCTCAGCTATTTTCAACTACTTAGAATGTGAGAAAGGCAATTTACAATCGTGCCGTGATTTTAATGGTACCGCTAAATAAAAACGAGTGCCTCGTTTTTCCATCATTATCCTCATATAAAATGTTTCATATAGGTGAATTTTCCATATACACAGCACAAAACTTGACAATAAAAACAGGAGACCTTTCCTAAATATTTTGCACAATTTCTTTATAATTTAAATTTATCATGATATCATAAGCTTGTAAATGTAACTATCCATTATCGTTATTATCTAAGATACTACAGGACTGTCCTTTTGAAGCCAGAGATGCCTGTCCCTGTTTTAACAAGTCCCAAACCGCTTATGTATCTTGAAATTTTGTTTTTATTTTTATAGTTTTTTTCTGTTTTCCCTTCATTTAAAGCACATTTGTTTCAGATTTTTGCATTTAATATGTTTTATATGGATATACATATATGTTTTATATTTATATTTAATATGTTTTTATGATATACATACATAGTGTCATACATTGGATAAATATTATGCAGATTACATTTATATATTTCTACCAACCTGGCTATAATTTCCTGCTAATCTATCTGTTATGGGATGAAAGAGCAGCAGATCAGTATGAATTGTGTTAATGATAAGAATCTAAAATGAGAGCAATTTGCTCTCTGAAAGGCTTTCTGGTATGTAATGAACACAAACGTAGGACATGGTCTAAAATGTTTTGTACAAATAGTCTGGTCTTTTTAGGCAAAGGGAGACCTTATGCTTTGTTTCTTATTTCTGTTTGTATAAGGAATATGATGGAGAAATAAGTCATAATTACAATATTATTGATCCACTTTGATCTTTGTTTCTCTCTTCTTTCCTTGAATATATCTCCATTTTAAAGTAAAAACTGAGCATGTAATTTTTGCTTTTTAGGCAAGGGACTATTTTCCTCTCCTACAGCATATCAATAAGATGAATGGGGTTTCGTTTGCTTGTTTTTGTTTGTTTATTATTTTGTTGTTGTTGTGTTTTACAGAATTACACTCAAGTTTGACATTTTCAGTAACATTCTTCCCTCTCCCTCACTTACACTGAGCTATCCTTAGGTCTTTATCTTCCTATTTTCCATCTTTCCTTACAGGTTTTTGGTGTTATTGTTTTAACAATGGCTATTTTCTTTTCAATTGTGAATGAATGCCTCCTAATTCTGTCTCCAATATTTCTTTTTCTCCTGAAAACTGAGTCTTGATCATCTTCCATCAATATCTATCCCTCTTATTGTAAAAAATCACCTTACTATTATTATCTGAAAATTAAATGATATGATCATTGTTGTGCCAAATTAAAAATTTTGGTAAATGTACAATTACACTCCAGGGAAGAAATTGCATTTCACAGACCAGTTCTAACTTCCTTGACCCATTTCCCCTCTGTACCATTTCCCTTATCTTCTGGTAAACCTCATTCTATCTATTACTACACATTTTCCTCCAGAGAAGTCCTGATGTCAATTATAAATGGTTGGAAATTTAAAATAACAATTTATAAAACATAAACTAAGTACAAGGCACTCCTGTAAGCATTACACACACATTATTAACTTACTGAGTTTTATTATTATAACACATCTAAAATAGTCCTATAAATATACTCCTTGTTTTATATGTGAGAGATCTACCTATTGGTCAAACATTGCTGAGTTGGATCTTACACTCAGGCAGCCTGGATCTGTAGTAATGTTCTATAAGGGGCAGAAATTAACTTCAATGTTATTGACTCCTTACTGCCCATCATGCTATGAATTAGTGATTGCAGTATTTTTAAACTTATCTTCTTCCCTAATCATATAATGAAAACTTTTGCCCTACTTTAAAAGAATTGCAAGCATCAAGGACCTCACAGGGTGGTATTTGTGGAGAAGAGCTCTGTTGATTGCCTAATACTAGATCCCATATGAGTCTACTTGTACAGTGCCAGGCTTAGGTACATTTTCTAATTATTTCCTACTGCAGTCTGTGCCTGAGACAAGAAATCAAGGGTCTGTGTTTGATTCACCCATTATTCCTTCATTCATGTGTGCATTTACCTGTGCATCATTACTCCTTTATTCAGAAAACATATACTGAATGTTACCTAATCTCTAAGCACTCTGGTTGTTTCTGATTTCATTAAGGGAGCTCACAGTATTTGGGAAAGCTAGAGACACAAATAGCTAGAGTGTAATTAGTAAGAGTCACAATATGAATAGAATAGAATAGAATAGAATAGAATAGAATAGAATAGAATAATAGAATAGAATATGAACAGATTGCTATGGAAACGTAAAAGCGAGAAGGACTTGCTCCACTAGCTGTCTTGTTGCGCTATGGGGAAGGCAAGAGGACCAAATCTTGTGGAATATGTTGGATTTCAGCACATAAAAATGGGATATGTATCATATCAAGTGTGCTCAGAAGCATGTAGGGCCAAGTATGTCCGGGAACTAGAAAAATTTTAAGTGGCTAAGGTACAGGATAACTAAAGTTTAGGATACTTGATGTGAGGTGGGGCAAGTTAAAAAAGACAGGTACCAACTGCAAAGAGCTTTTGAGCAACCTAAGAGCTCTAGAATATTCCTTGTATAGTGGGCATGACATGATCACCCCAACTCCAAGCTGTATGAGAAATAAGCAGGAGCCGCAAAAATCATATAGGAGGCGGTAAGTTCCAGGGCTCACGTAGAGGTGGTGGGAATGAAAGGCAGGGAACAAATCTAAGAACCATTTAGGGCCAGAATTGTTTTAATGTTTATTTTATCTTAGAGAGAGAGAGAAAGTGTGAGCGGGGAAGGGAGAGACAGAGGGAGACACAGAATCTGAAGCAGGCTGCAGGCTCTGAGCTGTCAGCACAGAGCCCAACAGGGGCCTCGAACTCATGAACCATGACATCATGACCTGAGCAGATGCTTAACCGGCTGAGCCACCCAGGCGCTCCAGAGCTAGAATTAACAGATGTGAACAGGTGTGAGGAATGGGACAGCAGTAGGAGTGTAAGTTCTATCACATGGATTAGGAAATGCAGGGAAAGAAGGCCTTGAAATGAGATGAAGATGTGCTTAATACTTACAATGTTTAACTGGAAGCACAAGTATTCCAGATACAAGAGTGCAATGCATTTCAGTCTGGAGAGAAAGAGAAAAAAAAAAACGGGAATGGAAATATGCATGTGAAGAGCTGTAATCAAATTGGTGATACTTGAAGCCAACAGAAATTGATAATTGCACAGAAAAGAGTACAGAGAGGAAAAGGAGAAGAAAATTGATGACACTTTGCTAGAACTGAAGTAGCAAATTGAATTTGTTTCACCAGTGACAAGTTAAGGAACATTTACCAGAATGCTTGATAGATTTAAAGAATAGAGTTTCTTTTAGTCGCACATCTTGAAATTTATTTTTCTTTACCACACTATTGCTACTAAAATTTTAAGTCAGCTATATAATAGCCTTAACATTTATTTGCTTTTGTATGAGTACCCCTCCTCTGAATATTGTTCTTTGAAGCAGGGCTCTATGAATATAAGATCTATATGGTTTAAAGCTCTCTGTTCTCAGGATGTGTTGGGAAGGAAACTTATTTTGCAATCAGTTTTAGGCATAAAAGGAGGCACTTTTTATTAAAGCAACAGCGTGTAATTTTTTTTTTTTAAAGCTTCTTAGACTGGGGAGAAACTTGAACTAGGAATTAAAAGACTTGCAATTTTATTCTGCCTGTGTCCGTAACTTTGCGAAGCTCACAAGTCATAGCACCTCTTTGAATGGTGCCCACAGAGGCTGTAAAACAATGTAAGCCATGACAAAGATCTTTCAGATGTCCTAGACTCTGTATTGCTATGATAATCTTTCTCCATCTTGAAATTTTGCCGGCTGTTCTCCATGTTCCCTTTTCTCTAAACTTGGCCTTTATGTAGCTATCACGACACTGAGACCCTAAAAAGAATTAATTTAGCTCTGCCTCCTGCAGTTGAGTTTGAAGACGTGGCTGGCTGGTCTAGATTTTCTAATTACAAGTCAAGTTAAAGGCATGAATGAAGCTTGCACTGGTTACCGATATAGAAAACAATGTACAGACCAATGCTCATCGTTGAGGAGTTTACATTGACTGGAACAAATTCTGTCTATGGTCTCGTGAACGACTCAACAATAAATAAAGGCCAGAAGTTTTCTCTGATCATGAGTTTAATCAATCATGATCTCACTTGATTTTAATCAGTTTCATTACTTGCCTGTAAAAGGAAGGTGGGTTAACTTTCAGTAATTTTTGTCATGTGAAAAATGCACATTTAAAACCGTTGTGTTGGAAGTTAATAAGGAAAGAACCTGGTAAGCATTTACACCACCACTCATTTTGCTTTATAAAATTTTTTAATGTCTGCTTCTTTTTGAGAGACAGAGAGAGAGCGCGTGAGCAGGGGAGGGGCAGAGAGGGAGACATAGAATCCGAAGCAGGCTCAAGGCTCTGAGCTGTCAGCATAGAGCCCCAAACAGGGCTCAAACCCATGAAACATGAGATCATGATCTGAGCCTAAGTCAGACACTTAACGAACTGAGCCACCCAGGCGCCCCTACTCATTTTGCTTAAATCTCACTATCTATGCCTATGTTTGCATTTGACAGGACTAGACTAAGCCTGAGCCTCGTAAAGACCTTTAGCTTGTAGAAGACAATGGTAATAAGCAGATGTGGTAAAGAATTATACAAGGCAGGGCGCCTGGGTGACTTGGTTGAGCATCCAACTTCGGCTCAGGTCATGATCTCACAGTTCCTGAGTTCTAGCCCCACATCAGGCTTGCGGCTATCAGTGCAGAGCCTTCTTTGGATCCTGGGTCCCCCCCTCTCTCTCTGCCCCTCCACCTCTCTCAAAAGTAAACATTAAAAAAGAAAGTAATTATATAAGATTATGACATTGGGTATGATCTATAAAACTTTGCAAAAATATACACTATGAGCCAATTTATGAGTCATAATTATTGATCTTTGCTTCCAAAATCACCTTAAATATTTCAGGATTAACCAAATTTAAATTGACACTAAGCCCTTTGACATCAGATACTGTGTCTTCTTTTTTTTTCTTTCTTTTTTTTTTTTTGTATCTCTAGAATCTATTCCAGTGGGCAAGATATTCATCAGCATTCAAAAAATTTGCTATATTATAGAATATTAATGCTAAATTAGAATTGTTCATACTTGATTTTTCACAGATACTTATTCACTCAGTATATATTCATGTGTACTTACTATGTGTCAGGCACTAAAGATTATGCATGGGGGAGACAAAACATAAACAGCAGAAATTTATTTTTTACAGTTCTAGAGCCTGGAAGTCTGAGAAGAAGGTGCCAGCATGATGGGATGAGAACCTTCCAGGTTAAAGATTCTCATTTTGTCCTCACATGGTGAAAGAGGGTAAGGATCTCTGTGGGTCTCTTTGTGGCACACTGATCCCATTCATGAGGACTCTACCCTTATGCCCTAAGGACCTCCCAAAGCCCCATCTCCTTGTAGCATCACATTGGGCATTAGGATTCCAACACTAGAGGGTTATGATAGACCATAGCACTCACCTGCTACATTGACTACAGTGTCCTAATGTACCATTATAACTGTTCAGTAATGCGATAGGTCATGAATGAGTTGCATATACCCTGAAACACAAGTCTTGGTTCCAGTTGTTTTAATACAATGTGGAAAAAAAAAAACAAAATTGTAAGAAATTAATAAAAAAATGTACTTTGTGAATCAATCTTAGGATAGACATACTGATAGGTATCATGTCAGACCGTTAACTCCAAGCTGAATACCCATGTTTGGTGATTATGTTGACCCGAAAATCTCAGAAGTTATGCAAGGAAAATGTATATAGACAGCAACAACAAAATAAAAGTTTATTTGGGAGGAACTCCAGACAAGATAGGGCTGCTTTATACAGATTTTGTGGACTGTTTATAAAGCAATAAACATGCTTTTATTTTTGATAAAGCAGAAGTAATGACTTCTCAGGGGTGTGTGTGTGTGTGTGTGTGTGTGTGTGTGTGTGTGTGTGTTTAAGTGCATACGCACGTGCACGCAAGCGTATGCGTTTGCTTCCTGTGGGAACTGGAGCTTTCTTGGTAGAGCCTCAAAATTAATTTTCCAGCATCAGTGGTTGTGATCATCAAAGGCATGTCAGGTTTATGGGCTTCTCTCATTTTATTGACTGGTTCAAGTTACACTATTTTTAAGGATTTTATTTGCATTCATATGGAGAAGGCAAGAGTGATTTAGTTTAAAATGTTTTTATTTTTATAAAGTAACTCTGAAAAATATTATAATATTTTACTTCAAATATCATTTCATGTCTACAGAATTAGGATGAACTTTATAAAGAATACAAAGATACAATATAACCATCACAGACCTTGAAATTTTCATAGCAGGAATATCATATGTCATATATTTTATCCTCTCAAAATAGACTGAGCAGAAGGAAATCTTTTGACCGGTTGGGCTTTGTAGTTCATATGCAGAATGAAACTCAATATGGGATAGATCCCTGTTCGGGGGAAAGAATCCCCTTTATACCCTCTAATAATGTAGTTACTCCAACTTAGTAACTTATGCCTTGAAAAGAAATTTAATAATGTAGGATGTCTAGTCCTCAGCAGTAGGCTACCATCCACTATTCAAAATAGGTGAATATTTGACTAAATGATAAGAAACACAGCCAGTAAAAGTAGGTGAGAATCAATTGGGTCATTTAGCTGGACCACACGTTCAAAACAAACTCCAAACCTATTTGTTGTGTTTGACTTGGTTTGTTTTTTTTCACATTTCAGTTCTTCCATTGTACTTAAGATCAACCGTAGCTGTACATCAAAGCAGAATCTCTCTTCAATAACCCAGGCATTTTTCCAAAAGTGAAGTTTAAACTTATTTTGGTGTAATCTGTTTTATATTTATACATTTTAACTTAGAAATCTCTTCCTAATAATCGAATGGAGAAAAAAAAAATGTCACTTTGACAAATGGTGTTAAAGCAAGTGGGTATCCCTACGTTCAGTAGAAGCAGTGGAAGGAATGCCCCAAGGCAGAGTCCCAAGTCCTTGAGGGGGAATGCTAGTGACATGAGCTGGAGGCAAGGATAGTGATACATAGGTTACACATTAGCAGCCGGGGGCACAAGACGCTGACCTTGTGGCTTCCAAGACCTTGAGGCTGACATATCCAGAGCCACAGGTGCAGGGCATGTGCTCTCTTCTCCCACCTCTGCCCCAGGGTGACCCCTACACTCCTTATAATGCATTTGCATTGCAGTTATAGCCCCCTACCCCATCTAAGAAAGGCTTCCTTGACCGTTCTGGTACAAACCTTGTAGGGTCAAAAACTCCCGCTCCCAGCCTGTGGAGAAGTCCCCCAAATGATTGCAAGCTGCCTCCATTTAGAGACCACCCCACTGTGAGTCTCAGCTGCTCCCAGCCCAGAGAGCTATAACAGATACCTAAACCTTAAACAACTTAGGGCCAGTGCCACCTCCTGGAACTTGCCTGCTCTCCCACCTTGAGAGTGTACTTTGGCTTTACTCAACTGCTCTGTGCTTGATTCTTTCCCTGTGGCTGTCTTTGTTCCAGTGGGGGTTGTTGGGTATTATCTTTTCATGGGAAATCCAAGAGCCCAGACCTCCATTCACACACTGCAGACTCTCCCGCTGGCAATACACATGCAAACTAAAAGTAAAATTAAATCCATATCAACACTGTATAAAAAAAAAATATTGAAGATGGTTCAAAGACACAAATATAAAATTATAAAACTTCCAAACAAAGAAAAAAACAGAAAAAAACATGGGAGAAAACTCTTGGGATCTTGGGTTAAGCAAAGATTTATCAGCTATTACAACAAATCAAAGTCTATAAAAGAAAAAACAGACTACATCAAAATTAAAAACTTTTAGGGCACCTGGGTGGCCCAGTTGGTTAAGCGTCTTGATTGACTTGATTAACTTGATTAAGACTCTTGATTTCAGCCCAGGTCACAATCTCACAATCTTAGGTTGTCAGATCAAGCCCTTCTATGGCTCTGTGGAGCCTGCTTAAGATTCTCTCTCTCCTTCTCCCTCTGCTCCCCCACTCCCACCACTGTTCACTCATGCAGCTACTCTCTCTCTCTCTCTCTCAAAAGAAAAAAAAAATTAAGAACTTTTGTTCTTTAAGAGACACTGGTTAAAGGATAAAAAGACAAGCTGCAGATTAGGATAATATATTTGTAAATCAGCTGTCTGATGTAGGACTTGTATGCACACTACATAACAAATTTCCAAAACTTAATAAGGAAACAAACAACTCAATTCTAAAAAATGGATGAAGGGTTTATATAGACATTCCACCGCAGAAGATAAGTGGATGGGAAATATGCCCATGGCGGGAAGTTCAACATCATTTGTTACTGTGGGAATGCAAATTAAAACCACGATAAGGTACCAATATGTGTGTGGTATGAAAATGGCTTAAATTAAAAAGATTGACCATACCAAGTGTTGGTGAGAATGTGGAGATATTTGGACTCTCATACATTGCTGATGGGAATGGAAAAACAATACACTTTTGAAAATCATTTGGAAGTTTTATAAAATGTAACACTCACACTTGCCAGATGAACCATCCATTCTACTTCTAGGTAATTACCCAAGAGAAAAGAAAGCACGTAGCCAAACAATGACTTACATACAAATGTTTATAATGGCTTTATTTGTAATAGCCCAAGGTTGGAAACAACCCAAATGTCTGTCAACTGATGAATGGATCAACAAACCAGCACATTCACACAATACAATACTACTTGCATTAAAAGGAATGCACCATTGATTCACACTATAACATGAATGAATCTCAAAATGATTATGTTGAATACAAAAAAAGACAGAAAAAGAGTACTTACTGTATGGATGAATTTGTATATAATTCAAAAAAATAAATATTAACGAAAGTAAATAAGTGGTTACCTGAAAGAGAGGAGCTTGAGAGACATTACGTTAAGGCATGAGGAAACGTTTTGGAGTGATGGGTAAATTCATAATTTTGATTGTGGTGATGATTTCAAACTTACAAAATTGCATATCTAATGTGTGCAATTTAGGTATATCCATTGTACCACAACAGAGTTGTTTAAAAAAGTCTTGTCAAGGGGCGCCTGGGTGGCGCAGTCGGTTAAGCGTCCGACTTCAGCCAGGTCACGGTCTCGCGGTCCGTGAGTTCGAGCCCCGCGTCCGGCTCTGGGCTGATGGCTAGGAGCCTGGAGCCTGTTTCCGATTCTGTGTCTCCCTCTCTCTCTGCCCCTCCCCCGTTCATGCTCTGTCTCTCTCTGTCCCAAAAATAAATAAAAAACGTTGAAAAAAATTAAAAAAAAAAAAGTCTTGTCAAGAGTCGCACAATCAGGAAGTCTCTGAACTTCTCAAGTTCTAAAAGTGACTTTATTCTGAGATTTTTTTGAAGCACACTCTCTACATTTATTCATATTAATATTTGTCATATCCATGATATGTTTCTGTATAAATGGGGGTGTGTGTTATATTACATATATATCATTATGTACATATGTCATTTAATTTATAGACTACTCAAAACACATGGTTTTGACTAGCTGCTGGTTATTGACTCCTTTTTATTTCTAACTTGATATTTTTATTTATTTTTTTATTTATTTTATTTGTTTTTGTAATCTTTATTTACTTTTGAGAGAGAGATGGAATGAGAGTGGAGAAGGAACAGAGAGAGAGGGAGACACAGAATCCGAAGCAGGCTTCAGGCTCTGAGCTGTCAGCACAAAGCCTGACACGGGGCTTGAACTCATGAATGGTGAGATGGTGACCTGAGCCAAAGTCGGACGCTCAACTGACTGAGCCACGTAGGCGCCCCTCTAACTTGATATTTTTAAACATTTTAAAAAGAACATAGGGACTGCGGCTTCTAATCACTATGTGGGCTATTTCTCTCCTTTCCTTCTATCCCTGGGAGAAAATAACAACTCAAAGGCCATGATCATGAACTCTGAAAAAGACCTTTCCCTTTCCACTACATGGGCCAATATCAGAGAAGTTTCATACCCGTATGAGGCCAGGTGTTACGCTGGCTACAGGATAGCAGTGAACTGGAATTCAGTTTTGCAACCCTGAGTTGTATCAAGAGTAAATGATATTAATGTAGCAAAATCTGAAAATTAAAGATTTTGCCAATGTACACAACATAAAATTATTATGAACGAAGCTGAACGAAATTGTAACTGATTTTTTTCCTTTAAAAAAATATAACGATTAGATCACTTCAGTTTCACGAGTGGCTCTTAATCAAGGGTGCCCATCAAATTTATGGGGGGAGCTTTTTCAAAATGCACATGCCTGAACCCTCATTTCACACCCATTGATTTGAGGAAAGGGAGACAAAACATGGAAAAGTCCCAAAAGTCATTTTGATATGAACTGCCAGTAGCAAACGTTGATTTAGAAGAAAGAGATTAAAACAAAATGTGTCTCTATAACTAGATAATGGAAGGACCACAATGATCTCATCAGCTCCCATTCTGACATTAAAATAAATAGCATAACCTTGGCCATGGAGCTGATTATGCTCCAGTTGATTCAAAACTATTTAGTGTATTGACAAAGTTGTATCCCAGCCAGGTAGGAGGGAAGGTGTACACTATAAAAGTGCTTGAGATAGCAGACAATTTCACCACCACTGGGTTTTTACAGATTCTCAGAAGCTAGATATCATGGATTTAAGTATTTGAGTATTTCATATTGATTTCAAGGAGGTTTCAGTTCTTATATGCCCTGTGAATCATTGGGGTGGGTGTATTTGATTCTGATAAGCTCTGATATGAACACATTGCTTTCAAACTTCAGTTGCCCTGGAGGTGTAGGCCTGTGCAATGTATTAAGTTGTCCAACACAGAGATGTAGTAGACAATTTTAGAGCTTGAGAGTATTTTATATGTTTTATCTGTAATAATGTTTGCTCTCCATGGGGTGTATAACTTGATTGATAATCTGCACACAAAGTTCTATGGTAAACATGTTATTTTAAATATATTTTTTTTTTCTCTTTGATGTTCACAGCAGCCCTGTGAGGTATGTGTTATTAACCCATTTTAAACCTGAGAACACCGAAGCATAAGAGAAGACCAGGTAATGTTAAAGAGGACAGAAGAATGGCTCTAGCTTAACATTGGAAGGGACTTTGAGCAAGAACAAATATAATAGGGCAACGATTTTCCCATTGTTTCCATACAAAGTACTCTAATAAGAGTTTAACTCAGATGAAGTAATCATCACCATCATCATCATCCTGGATTTTTGAACATCTGGCACTAGAGGGTTTTATTTATGAATATCTGTAATGGTTATGTGTCAACTTGAATGGCCATGGGGTGCCCAGATTAAACACTATTTCTGGGTGTGTCTGTGAAGGTTTCTGGATGAGATTAGCATTTGAACTGATGGATTCAGTAAGGTAGAACCCCCTCCCCAGTGTGGGTGGGTGTCATCCAATACACTGAGGGCCTGCCTAGAGCAAGAGCCAGAGGAAGGAAGAATTTGCCCTCCACCACCACCGCCCCCCCCTTTTTGTTTCCTGCCTCACTGATGGAGCTAAGATGTCTCATCTCCTCTCTGTCCATCGACTGAAACTTACAACATCAGAGTTCCTGGTTCTTGGGCCTTTGGACTCAAACTGAATTACACCACCAGCTATCCTGGGTTTCCAGCTTGCAGACAGCAGATCATGGGGCTTTTCAGCCTCCATAGTTGTGAGCCAATTCCTATAGAAAAATCTCATAAAATATATCTGATATATAGATGAATCTGTTATTTCCTTGTGACTGCAAAGCATCGTCTGATTTTGTTGAGGAAGATGTCTCTATCCCTAAAGGTCAATTAAGGTAGATTAAATCTACCTAAAGGTAGATTAATGGCTAACAGTCACGTTTCTGGTATGAGAACTCTAAGGACCAACTTGGTCTTTAGACTCTAATAAAATGTGGTCTAAAGATGTCATTTCTTTCTCACTCTTCTGATTAACTGCTCATATGGATAGCTGATTACTACATTGTCTGAAAAATTAATCAGCAGCCAGTTAAACAATACGTCTGATTTGGTTTAGGAGCACTTGGCCAAGAATGAGGAAAAAAATGTGTCAAATACCTACTGGTAACCAAACCCCCATGGTCACTGCTGAAATATCATCAGAGATTGTTTTGACATTGTCCCAAAAATCAGATACCTGGAACTTAAGGAAATGAGGTTATTTAATCTAGCAAGTTCTGTATCATGTTCCCAAACAGAGTTGGTATGTTGTATTCTGTGGCAAGAAGTCTCCTGCAGGACTGGATCATGACTGGGGGCAGATTGTGTGAGAAAATTCAGATAAAAAGAATGAGGTGAATATATACCAATTTCTTTTTTAGCTGTTTCAATACAGCACAATTCTCCTAGGCAGGTCATGGCTTGCCTCCTGTTTCAGTTATAAATTGCTATGTATAGAAACAATCCAAAATTTAGTAGCATAAAACAACTATTATTTCTCAGAAGACTTTGGGTTGTCTAGAATGTTCTGCTGTCTCTGCACCACCCCTCTTAGGTTACTTATGAGTCTCCTCTGACCTAGTGGGTCTGTTGAGGACTGGACTCAGCTATCGTGCCAGGATGGCTACATATGTCTCTGATTGTAGTCTCAACATCTTTCTTCACACATGTTCACTCATCACTCAGGAGCCTCAACAAGACATCTAACATAGTGGCTAGGTTGTAAAACGTAGTATTCTAAAATAATTAGGACTCTAGATGTTCAGCTTGCATCACACATTATAAATGTCCCATTGACAACAGTCAACATGGAAGGAAATTACATAGGGTGTGAATAGAAGGAAGAATGGTTCATGGTAGGCCACCTTACACCAATCTAACATACCTCGAGTGGCAGCTCTCTGGACCTTGAGCCAGATACTAAATCTTTTTGGCATCAGTTTCCTTTTTATGTAGCATAGGTTTAAAAATAGCACCTATTTCAGTGACATACAAATTAAGTGGGTTAGTAGGTGTAGTATTTGGAATGGTGCTGAAACACAGTAAGAGCTGTAAAAGGTTTTGTCCTTACTATCATCATCATTATCATCATTGTTATTGTTGTTGCTGAACTTTTTGTGCAATATTTTTACCCTGTTATAGTGTTATATTATACATTAGTTCATCTATAGGGTCTCCAACCCCTGAGACATAATTCTATCTTGAAGGATATGATTGTCTAAAGAAGATGGCACACAAAAATACAGAATTCTAATACAAGATGATTTAAGGAGGATTAGAAAAAGGTGCTTTAAGGAGCAAAGGTACATTTTCTCAACTTCCCCTATTTAAAATTTTACAACTGTCACAAACTAATGCACGTTTATGTCATGCAATAGTTTCACACACAAGCATAGAAATCAATTCTAAATGTGTCTAAACAACCATACCAATATTAAGTTAATTATCAATACCTTTACCCCTTCATTTAACATGTCAGATTGCTCATGGTTCGTAGTTCAACATTTCAATGTATTGGAATGAAGTCTCACTCTCATTCTGAGTAAAGGTCTAAACTAAGAAACCAGAGATGACAGTGCCCCCGATCTCTAAGCAATTTGATTGTATCAGTGCTGTTAAAATCTTCCTACCGTGTCCTGGGAACAATTCTTATAATGTGACACAGGGTCTGGCCTACGTAGAAGGAAATGATGAAAATAAGAGTGAACATTTATTCAACCTTGTCATGTGCAGGCTTTACCCTCAGTTCTACATGTGATTCTTATTGAGAACTCTCTGCCCTGGAATGTGGTCTTTTTTTTTTTTTTTTCCAGCTGATTGTGGTTCATTTTATTGGTGTTCACAGATCTTCACTCTCCTATCCCTATTGTGGGTATGCATTCTCACCCCAGCCTACTCATGCTGGGTTCAGCCCTGTGAGATTCTTCAGCCAATGGAATGTGAGTGAACACAGCACACACCTCATCCCAAGTAGAAGGTATACTGTCACTGTCACCATGTGGTTGCCTTTTCTCCCTTTCTCCTTCCCTCTGCCATGAGAATGAGAGCGTACTAGATCAGGGCCGCTCCCTCAGCTTGAATCTCAGAAAGAGTAGACCCCATAGCCTGGCACTGACCTGCAGCTTAGAGCTGCAGCAGCTGTTTTCTACCTTCATGCGATATTAGCAAGAAAGTAAATAGCTGTAGTTGAAACCTCTATGATGTAGGAGTTGTTCATTAGCAGCATTACTTAAACTGAGATTGAAATGTTGGTTCCCCTGAGTAGATTATTCAAAACTAGCCTCTGTATCTGGGCTGTACCTCTTTGAACAATGGTACTGAATTGTAGCAGTTTTGATTTTTCTCCCCAGAACTTGGAGAGAAAAGGATCTATCCTAGTCTAACATAGCCCCTCTCCCATGAAAGCATATCTAGAATAAGGAATTTTTACCACTCAGTTCTAAGGAGACAACCCGTTTTTTATTAATAGGCGGAAAGTGAAACAGGAATAACACAAACGAAGATATACAAATGACCAGTAACCACATAACCACGGGGAAAAATGCTTAACATCATTATTAATCATGGAAATGTAAATTAAAAGTACAATGAGACATAAATAGAAATCTATTCAAATGGCTAAAAAAAGAGAAAACAAACAAACCAAACCAAACCAAACAAAAAGCAACCTTATAATTGGAGCACCTGGATGGCTCGCTCAGGTAAGCACCTGATTCTTGATTCTGGCTCCTTTTGTGATCCCAGGGTCCTGGGGTCAAGCCCTGTATCAGGCTCCATGCTGAGTGTGGAGCCTACTTAAGATTCTCTCTCTCTATCCCTCTGAACCTCTCCCCTACTCGGGCTCTCTCTCTCTCTCTCAAAAAAGAAAAAAAAAAGGTGGTAAATTAGCTCATGAAGAAAAAAGAAAATTAATCCCAGATTTTTTTAAATCCCCCAAATTGTCAAATATGTGAAATACCTGAAACTCTCATACATTGCTGGTAGGTTTGCGAAATGGAAATCTCTGAGAGTCTCTTATAAAGTTAAACATACAGTTACGCTATCACCCAGCAATTTTACTCCCATGTATTCACTTAAATCAATGAAAATAGAGGTCTACAAAAAACACGTACAGCAATATAGCAGCTTCATTCATAATAGTGACAAGCTACAAACAATCCAAATGTCCATTAATATGTGAACTGATAAATTAATTGGATTGTATTCATACAGTAGAATACTACTCAGCAATACAGAGGAACAAAGTACTGATAGATGTAACGACACAGCTGTATCTCAAAACCACTGTGCTGAATTAAACAGTCAGACAAAAAGGACTACTTACTGTGTGATTTCATTTATATAAAATTCTAGACTGGGCAAAACTAATCTTTAGTGACAGAAAGCAGACCACTCATTTTTCTGGGGCTGGAGCTGGGCTCCTGACTACAAGGAGTCAGAAGAAATCTCTCTGGGATGATGGAAAGAGTCTTAGTTGTAATGGCAGTTACACCAGTGCATACATTTTTCCATAGGTACATTTAATTGTGTGTAAACTGTACTATAAAAAGGTAATTTAAACATAAAATAAAATAACATGGTTTACCAGAATACCAGAACACTGCAAACCGAAATAGCCATCACTAACTCCTAAATCTTTGCTGTGTTCCATTGACTAGGATGAATCTCTCCTATGACTAAATTGGCCATGCTCTCCATTGTCGCTGAGTAAGTGAATATATCTGATTCTATACCCTCCTTCCCGCTCTTGTTCTGCCTTGTCCTTTTGACATTAATTAGGTCTTACCTAAGTATATCCTAAAAAAGTGTTGTTTTTGTTTTTTGTAGTACTTGGTGAAGGTTAAGGAAGACTCATGTAGCTCCCTATAGGCCAAGTCAATTCTGGCAAACAATGTAGTATCCAATATGGTGGTCTTCCTGGTGTCTAGTGCTTCTTAATAGTGGCAGAAAGTTAAATTTCCCCATTTTCATTCAATTACCTTTCTCTTCCACTTATCCTGATAGGCCCTGTGAAGTGGTTATTGGTTATCCACTTTGATTCCTATCCAGTTCATAAATTATTTATGAATAATTTTTAAATGTTCTATTTTTTTTTTTTACTTTGATGGAAGTGGTTTGTGCCAAGTGACAAATCAATGAGTTCCCATATATTATTTGTTTCCAAGTTGGCATTTTAAAGTTATAATTACTATACTAGAAAATAATACATTTAAAAGCAGAATTCTAAGTAGAACTCACATTTAGGTTTAAAAAGCAACCACTACATAAAATAAATCCTGAACTCTCACTGAACCATAGAGAAATGGTACTTTTTATAAGGACTGCAATGTAAAATCCCAGATGATTGTATTTATATACTTATACTTGATATATATGGACAGAAGCAAGAGAACCGAAGCATTATTTTCATGGGCAACAACATTATTCTTGGTTTTTGACACAAAAAACACCTACTAGTAATAAAAACATTTCAACCACAAGGAAGTATTTTTTTTACTTCATCCATCTCTGTAGTGAAAACTATTGGTTTCTCATTATTGATTGGAGGAAGGATCTATTGTTTTGGAGGAAAGGAAGTTATCAGCATTGGTTAGTAGAAAAAGAATGTGCAAGTCAGTGAAAAATGATTAAAGGTTACAATATAAGGTTACAATTAAGAGGTTATAAAAAAATTAGGGGGAGACAAATTCATAAGACATTCTTTGATTATAGATAGGAAGGAAAGCAAAAATCCAGTTGGCAAAGGAAAAAAATGGAATGGAGACGCTAATTTAGGTTTCACTTATATTGTGTTCTCGGTAGTCATGAAAATAGGGAACCCTTCCTATGGTAAAAAGAATTCAACAACGTAAACATACATTAGAAGTGAAGTCAGGAGGTATTTGTACTTTGGGTAGTTTCCCATCTTTGCGAAGGAGGGATATTAGGAGAAGTTTGGGAAGGGTTTAGGATATTATCAAAAGGAGTGAAGCAATGAAGGGAAATGATATTAATATGTAACTGGCATTAATTTGAGCATGTGTACTAAAGAAAGCTTATAGTTACTGTCGACCTGTTGTTCTTCCTGTTAAACTGATGGGGTCAGTAAAAATAATAAGTTATATAGTGGATATTCACTGTAGTACATTGAATCATTACCACCCAAATTTATATCCATCTAGAATCACAGAATGTGACCGTATTTGAAATAATGGTCTCTGCAGATGGGATTAAGGTAAGAATCTTGATTAGCATATGTACCAAATCCAATGACAAGTGTACTTATGAGAGACAGAAAAAGGGAAGACACACAGAGAGACACCGAGGGAGAAGGCCAAGGGATGTTGGTGTCAGAGATGGGGGTAGAAATACAATTACAAAGCAACAACTCCAGGGATTGCTTAGAAGCCACTAGAAGCTAGGAAAGAGACTTGGAACAGATTCTCCCTTGCAGGCTCCAGAAGGAAACATCCCTGCTGACATCTTTGATTTCAGACTTCCGGCCTTCAGAACTGTGATGAAATAGATCTGTTGTTTTAAGCCACTGACCTTGTGATAATTCATTACTCAAGTCCCAGGATCCTAATACCATTTTTTGGTCATTCTTAATCTACTTCATCATCCCTTGTAAGGGTGCTGTAAAAACTACATTAAGATTCATGTAAATACGGGATGCCTGGATGGCTCAGTCCATTAAGTGTCCGACTCTCAATTTGGGCTCACGTCATGATCTCACGGTTTGTGGGGGCTCGAGCCCCGCATCAGGCTCTTTGCTGACAATGTAGAGCCTGCTTCGGATTCTCTCTTTCTCTCTCTTTCTACCCATCCTGCATGCTCTCTCTCTGTCTCTTTCTCTCAAAATAAATAAATAAGCTTTAAAAAAAGAAAAAAGATTTATGTAAATACATGGAAAGCATTTGGTCAGGGTTTGAAGATACGAAGCTCTTGATAAGTCTTAGTCACTGCTTTTTTGGTGGTAAGAGCACCAGTATGGAATTGGTATTATTGTGATTGCTAAGAATTATCTGGTCAATGTATTCTAAATAGCAACATCAATTTGCATGAGAAGTTTTAGTGAAATCACAGAACTTAAGGAGGCCACCCAAGCACTTATGTGTAATTGCAATGTTTACCTGCTCATACTCTATCTTTCAGACTTTTCCAGTGAATAGTCAATGAAATTGTGATTCTAGGAGCAGGTTGAAGTTGTCAATCAAAACTGTAGCAACACAGACCTGTCTGGTGAAACCCATTATATTGATAATGGCTGCTGTGACTTCTGCTTCTCCAGAAATATTCATTGTTTCTGAATGCATTACATAATCTCTCAGTGATTCTTTAAATTCCACATCTCAATAGTTTTTAGTTGTAATGAAATACAGAACTCAATCCACCCATTAATGAAAACCCTAACTATAGTATATGCAAATTAATGAAAACAAGGAAGAAAACAAATATGTTTTCTCCCCCATTGCCTTAAAGGGTGTGTATGGGAAAAATTAATCTGAATTATTTTGAGCGGATATATCTATAATAGAAAAAATAAATGGGGGTGCAAAGGAAGAACATACGATCGATGAAATAATGAACTTATAAACAGAGCAAAATTACCTCCTCTAACCACAAATAAATGCAGAAAATATTACAGATAATTGATAATCCATTTTATAAAGCTTTTTCTTGCAAACACAATACAGTTAATATGATGTCAACTCCCTAGTTTGATATACAGCATATTATAATTTTAAAAGCAATGTTATTATAAAAAATTCATTTGCTGTAATAATCAAATAAATTTTCAAAGAAAAAACAAATACGCATTAAAAATAATTCCACAGGGCCTTGCTCTTCTAATGGAAATGCTAAATACAATACAAGAAAGATTTGCTAATTAAAAGCCATTTTTAAGCTTTCAATTTCATTGTTTTCCCTATTTAATTCAGTAGGAAGGGGAAAACAGTCAAACAATATTTTTAAAAGGAGGAACTTTAAAAAGATACCACACTTAAGAGACCACTGCTGCTGATATATTTGATGTTCAGTTATTTTTCTATTTTTGTTTTCACAGGGAAATTGGATTGCATAATATATATATATATATATATATATATATATATATATATAATTTAAAATTAAGTTTGTTTTGTGCTTAATTAAAGCAGGTATAGCTTATATTACAAAATGGTGATTAAACTTTCTGCAGAGTCATTATGGGATTGAGAAATAACCCCAGACCTCATGTAAGCATTTTAAAAGAGCTTTAAATTTCAGTGGCTCATGGTACTTCATCTTTTTCTTTTTTTAGTATAGCTTAGAATTCAGTCGTCCCCGCCCCCCGCCCCCATAAAAGCTGTTCTGAGACTACTGAGTATGGTGCAAAGAACATGGAGTTGGTGATTAGTTGGACTAACCACTAATCAAACTAATTTTATCACTAGTTTGCTCTAGGTCATTCTTGACAAAAATCAGAGAGATCAGGGCTCTGATAAATTATGTATTGGAGATAAAACCTACTGTATAAATTTCTAGACTTATTTTAGAATAAACTGAAGGGAAAAAAATATATATGCTAGTACTTTACAAACATGAGGTCATAATAATCCTGGTCTTTTAGGAATGAATAAATACATTTATCAGGCCAAGTTCAATCAGGATATTGGAAATTATCCTAAGTATGTTAAGAGAATGATTTAAACAGTATTAGAGGGTTGAGGTTTGTTCTTCAACAAGGGACTTATTGAGGCTAGGGACATAAAGGTCAGGAAAGCCACCAGTATCTTCAGGAAACCAGTGGGTACTGGAATCAGAGGAAGCTACTGGTTCTGAGCTCAGGCACGTGGAGCAGTAGAACAGGTTGTTTTACAGGAGGACACCTGGAATCTCCTGGCCAACATTCTCTTCTGCTCTCAGCTCATATCTGGTAGCCAGCTTCTGCATTCATTAGGAGAAATCAAAGATGGCCTCCACTTCTATGCTGCCAGATCACTGGGAAGTAACTCTCACTTTCTGAATCTAACCCAGAACCCACTGCCAAGGATTCTGGGAAATGTAGTTCCCAGTCTTTTCACTGGACCTGGAAGAACAGATACAGGAAAAATAGTGTTATGTTAACAATGAACAATATGGCAGAGGATAGTAAACCTCATGAAAAATTAATGATTTTGTTTTCAGCACATATCAGCAGATAAAGAAGGATTCATTGTGGCTTTGGTCCCCAAAATTACCCTGTTTGTATGGATATGGGGCTATGCTAATTTTTCTTAAGACTGAATCTATATTCTGAGTGTCTGTATATCTAATGTACTATCTTGTTGTCTCTTGTCTTCAGCTATGAATGACCTCAGAGATAAATATTACTGAAAAATGTGTTTTAGCAGAACATTGCACCAAACTATGAATGGTGATGTATGATTGTGCTGAAAGAACTTTAAGAGTGTTTGCAAACTTTCAAGATATTAGGCGTGTTCTTGGGTATAAATCCATGCTCATCAGTAAGTCACAATTTGAAATCTGAGCCCATAGTTTCTGACTGCTCCCAGTCATAAAGGTAGCTTAGAAGGACTTCTGGTGCACTTGAGGGCCTAATATGGGCTGTAAACTTAGGTTACAAACAGGCTGTAACCTTAGAATACTTCAGGAAGTACAGTAGAAGAGTAAGAGCACAGCATCTGGAGCCAGACCACCTTCATTTAACACCCAATATCAGGGGCGCCTGGGTGGCTCAGTTGGTTAAGCCTCCAACTCTTGATTTCCATTCAAGTATTGACCTCCTGGTGGTGGGATAGAGCCCCATGGTAAGCCACTCGCCAGGCCCTGCTCTGAGTGTGGAGCCTGTTTGGGATTCTCTTGCTGTCTTCCTTTGCCCCTCTCCCCTGCTCACACACTTTCTCTCTAAAATCAAAATTTTAAAATAAATAAATAAATAAATAAAACCCAATTTTAAAAACATATTAATCATGTGATCTTGGGCAAATTTCTTATCATTTCTGTGCCTCAATTTTCCCATCCATTAAATGGAATGAAAACATTACCTAATTCATAAGATTTTGGGGGGATGAAACAGTTTAATACATGATAAGCACTTAAAATATGACTTTAGTGATTTGTAGAATATTGTGTCATTTTGTATTTATTATGCTTAAAAGAACATTCTAAGGGCTGTAGTTACTGTTGGTTAGACTTGTTATCATAACGCAGCATGACCAAATGCAGGTCAGGTTGAATTTATATTGTGCCTACCTGTACAAGACACCACACTAGTCTCATTCATTCATTTTTATTTAATTCATTTTCATGTACCATCCCTCCCACCCATTTGTCTCCTGACCTGCTTTCACAAGAGTATGGTGGTTAAGGAACATGTCTTATGAAGCCAGATTGCCCTGTTTAGATCCCAACTCTACCGCCTACTAGCTGTGTGATCCTGTACAAGTTACTTAACCTCTCTGTCTCTTCATATGTATATTGGAGATACTATTAGATATAGTCTCTTTGCATTGAAAGTTAAAATAGAGCACTAAAGACATGAACATAGTTGGCACAGTGTTAACTGCTATTATTATTGTGTCCAAAATGATCCATATCCCATACTGATATAGTTATAACTCCTAGCAATTAAACGTGGTTAGCCCAGATTTTACACAGTTCCTTGTTGACCAGTATGTGTTTGTATCCAAGAACATGCCCACTTTCCTGCTGGTTGCAAATATATTTTTTTTTTCTGAAAAGTTTGTAAAAGAAAAAAAAAATTAACACACAACTACACACTTTTTCTTTTCTAATTTTCTATCTTTTCTAATTTACCTTTTCTAATTATCTTTTCTAATTATCTATATATTTGAGTGAAACTTGAAATACTTATTTATAAGATTTATAGTTTTGACGTCACTTCTGCGAAATACAAATGAGAATATAGTCTTTTTTTTTTTTTTTTTTTGCTTCCCTTTACTTAAGCCTCTGTTTAGGTGAATGCACTTCCCATATCTTTAAATGTAAACAGCACATACAAAATGTAATGCATCTAGGAATGATTTAGATATTTCCCGTATTGTAAGGAATGCGTTTCCAGTCTCTAAGCAACATTTAAATGAGTCCTGGGAGTTCTACGAATAATTTCCTGGATTCCTTTTTTTTATGGATGACTATAACCAAATACCTTGCTAGGGCCCTAAACTCTATTTTCTCAGCTTTAGTAGTTTTATTAAGCATTAAGTTGTTTATAGTCAGGAAGCCCCAACACAAGAGGTTTCTTTCTCAATCTGTCTCTTGAAGAGAATCACTGGATTCAATCCAATAGTAATAATAAAAAATCACTAGTTATACTAATTAGCATTGCTTCTGTCATGAAGATTTTAAGGCTTGGAGTGATGCCTTGAACTTGAATAAAGTAAGATTTTTTTTTCTTCATTGAATGTATTATTACTCTGGGAAAATTATTACAAAACCATAATCTGATATATAGACTTTCTTGGTTAGAGAAAGGAATGGAAAGAAAAATATAACTTACCATCTCTTCATTTTGTGGTCTATGATAAGCATTTTCCTTTTTTGGGCAGATGATCAACTAATATCATTGAGTCCTTCAATGGTGTTTAGAGAGCCTTGAATCACTACCTTTACTGATTCATATGCTTGGCCACAAAAACTTCCAGAATTTGTAAAATTTTCCCAATAGTTATAGAGATATATTTTATTAAAACAACTCACCCTGCATGTAAGACAATATTAAATATACAGCATATTGATTAAGTAAAACTAATTGTTACTCCAGAATATCATGAAACTTCCACATATCATTGATCAACACATGTCCCTGAACAACTCATTTAATTTTTAATATATATATTTTTTAAATTTCTTCAATTCATACATCAATAAATTCAACCTTTTTTGCCATAACATAAATTTACTTGCAGACTCTTGTTTTTTAATGTTTATTTTTGAGGGAGAGAGAGCGCTCAAGCAGGGGAAGGCCAGAGAGACAGAGGGAGATGCGGGGAGAAGGGAGGGTGGAGGGCAGATAGAGAGGGAGACAGAGGATCTCAAGTGGGTTCCCTGCTGACCGTAGCAAGTCCAATGTGGCTCGAGCCACCAAGGCTCCCCAACTTGCAGATTCTTAATAGAGGAGCCTTAAGAATCCCAGTTCATGAGAAATAGCCTCAAATAGTATGCTTGGGGCATTTTGAGAAGAGAACTTCCTGTGTTCCATTCATATTAGCTTCCTCTCTTTCCTGGTGGAGACACTGGGTTTTCTCCACACTGCTCTCTCTCTGCAGAATGCTTCCTTCCACCTCTCCCATGCTTTGCTGGCTCACATTTACCTACAGATACCCATGTGTACACACACTCGCACCCTACAGTTTTTTTTTTTCTTACCAACATTTATTGGAGCTATGCCTTTATTCGTTTATTATGCATCTCCATGTCTGGACTATTAACAATGTGATGACCTAACAAGGACTGTATCTGTCATCAACTCCTGGAATCAGTTTATTTCCTGTCATTCATAAGGTCAGGAAACATTTACGTAAGAGAGTCTCTGGCTAGGCATGGATATAATAAGCGAATAAAACAGACACTGTCCTAATGCTCATGAAACCTAGAATATAGATATTTATTTTTAAAATCAGGAGAGCCTGGCTGGCTCAAGTGGTAGAGCATGTGGCTCTTGATCTCTGAGTTATGAGTTCAAGGCCCATGTGGGGTGTAGAGTTTACTTTAAAAAAATCACACATTTCTAATAGATATAAATTTAGATACAGATATAGGTATATGCAGATACAGGTTTTAGTCAGATCTGGCTGCCATAAGAAAATACCACAGACTGGGTGGCTTAAACAAGATTTTATTTCTCATGGTTTAGTTCTTCAGCAAAGTCTTTCCTCCTGGATTGCAGGTAGCTACCTTCTTACTTGGCTACATTGTAGAAAGAAAGAAAAAGAAAGAAAGAAAAAGAAAGAAAGAAAGAAAGAAAGAAAGAAAGAAAGAAAGAAAAGAAAGAAAGAGAAAGAAAGAAAGAAAGAAAGAAAGAAAGAAAGAAAGAAAGGAAAGAAAGAGAAAGAAAGGAAGAAAAAGAGGAGAAGAAAGCTATCTGATACTTCTTCCCATATGGGGACAAATCCATCATGGGACCCCTACCCTCATAACCTCATCTAAACCTAATTACCCTCACAGGCTCCATCTTTAAATACCATCACATTGGAAGTTAGGGCTTTAACACAGAAATACTGAAAGGACACAATTCAGTACTTGGCAGATATAGATGGACATTTAGATCGCATGCTAAAAAAAAAAAAAAGCTTCTTTATGGATAATTACAAACTGGTAGTCACTTTAACCAAAGCAGTGACATGGTGTAAACTTGATATAATGTATATTTATTTTTTATAGTTTATTTATTTTTGAGAGGGACACAGAGCATGAGCGGGGGAGGGGCAGTGAGCGGGAGACACAGAATCCAAAGCCAGATCCAGGCTCTGAGATGTCAGCCCAAAACCCAAAGTGGGGCTTGAACTCATGAACTGTGGGATCATGACGTGAGCTGAAATCAGACTCTCAACTGACTGAGCTATGAAGGCACCCTTGTAATTTATAGTTTTAAAAAATTATCCTGATGAGGCATTCATCAGGGACATAAATCTGCGAATGGGAAGCCAGTTAGAAAACACTAACAGGGTTCTTGTGGCCACAGCTGGGGACTGGAAATAGGGCTGTAATTGTGGTGACAGAGAACAAGAAATTTAGCTAGCTGCCAAAGGCCGAAGCAATGGGCCAGTTGATGGATCAGAGGTGGAGATGATGATGCAACAGGAACCAAAGTTGAATCTCACCTTTATTTACCTTGATAGAGAATAAGTTGTATTATGAAGATGAAGAAATCAAGAAAAGGGGTTTAGGGAACATGTTCACAAGTGCGGTTCTGATGTGTGGGATTTGTGGTGTCACTGAGAAATATAAACAGAAGAATCAAGGAAGCAGTTAGTGATATAAGAACTGGCCATAGAGGACAGGTCAGCTCTCAAGATACACATTCCGAGATCATTCAATACAGATACTGTTGAAGGCATATTGTAGATACATTAGTCAGACACGTAAAAAAAGGAAGGGAGTACAAACCAGAAACATGAGGAACTCCAAAATCTAAAGGTAAGAAGGAAGAAGAATAGGGCAGAGGCAAGATAGAGTGCTGAAAACTCAGGAGGAAGTCCTAAAATTAGATGTCATGGAGGTCAGTAAAGATGTATTTAAGAAAAGGGGAGTGACCAGTTTTAATGCATTTAAAAGATGAAGAGTGATGAGGACCAGAAAATATGCATTTAGCGACATGAATTCCATGGTGGCCTTGACAGGAACAGTTTCAGTACAACAACAGGGGACAGACACCAGCCTGGAGTGGATTGGTTTAAAGGGAAATGAGGAAGTACATATGGATCCTGACATTAATTGAATAAGTTTGGATATAACAGGAAGTAGAAAAACAAAATAATTCCTGGAGAGGCAAAATATTCACATTGCGATGATAATGATCCAGAATAGAGGAAACAATAAATGATACGGATATACAAGGGATTTTGTCAGAATAAAGACATCCAGAATGTTTTTCAGGGCACACATGGACAGATTCTACTGGCCTAAAGAGAAAGACACTTCCTTTATTTTAACAAAGGTGAAAAAAAAGCTGTTGATGCTGTTAGGTTTGTTGATTTCGAAGTAGGGAGTTAAAAGGATGCCCATTTAATGGTATCTCTTTGCTCAAGACAGATTTATCACCTGAAAGCAAAGCAGTGGGGAGGAATGGGGAATGTGAGGAACAATGAGAATGTGTGAATGATCACTACAGACAGAGTGGAGTTGGAATGATAGGCTGTGACAAGTGTTTAAATAAAGCTAATGTCACCTATCCCCTAGATTGGTCTGCAATAGCATTCAGCTGAATTTGGGCCCAAAGAAAGTACGTATGTCAGTTCTTCCAGGGGTTAGGGCAGGTGTCAGGGCATTGGAGGTGTGGTTCTATCATAGGAGACATTGGAGTTAAAATACAGTAAAACCTTGGTTTGGGAGCATAATTCATTCAGGAAACATACTTGTAAACCAAAGCACTTGTATATCAAAGTGATTTTCAAGACCCATTGGCTCAGTTGTGATCACGGGACATTCAGCCTCATGTACTACTTGTATTGCAAGACATGGTTCATTTATCAAGTTAAAATTTATTAGAAATATTTGCTCGCCTTGTGGAACATTCGCAGAACAAGTTACTCACAATCTGAGGTTTTACTATATTTTCAAATAATTGTAGTAATGGATTGCAAAGCTTGAGCTGGATTTGAGAAGAATACAGTAGGAGGGAAAAGTTGGATAGGTGAATGTGGTGAGTCAATACATAGTGAGTCAATGGGTGGAAGGCCTTCACACTTCCTCTCCTGACTAATTAATCCCTTGTGGCACCTGGGTGGCTTAGTTGGTCAAGTGTCTGACTCTTGATTTCAGCTCAGGTCATGATCTCAAGGTGCATGGGTTCAAGCCCTGAGTTGCGGCTTCTCTGCCTGACTGTACGGAGCCTGCATGGGATCCTCTCTCTCCCTCTCTCTCTGCCCCTCCCCTGCTCATGCTCCCTCCCTCTCTCTCTCTCAAAATAAACAAATACACTGAAAAAATATTAATCCCTGTCTCCAATCAGTTGTTTCCTTTTCTGGTTTAATAAAGAAGTTAATGAAATTACTGTAGGTGTCCTGTGGTGGACATAGAGATGTGATGCCCAGATCACGTCGGGGATGGACTGGCCACCCAGTTGTAAAGAATGTCGTCATCATTTGGCTTTGGCTTTCAATTGTCAGCAGCTTCAGGATCTTCTCAGTTGTGGACAACTGCTTTGTTCAAGGTTATGTCCTTTCCAAGGCTGTCTGCATCCAGGGTCTGGCCATTTTAACACAGTGTGGGACACTCACTCCAGAGGTCCCTACCATGTTGACTTTTCAAGTTTGCAAGTGCTTTAACTTTCTCCGTCTTCTAATGTTTCCTCCTTGTTATGGATTGAATAGCAACCCCCCTCCAAATGTATATGTTGAAGCTTTAAGCCCCAATGTGATTTATTTGGAGATAACGCCATTAAGGTATTAATCAAGATTAAATAAAGCATTAAGGGTAGAGCCCTAATCCATTAGAAATGACATCGTTATGATGATGAAATCTCTCCAGCACAGACAGAGGAAAGGCCACATGAGAGACACAGAGAGAAGGTGGCCATTTACAATACAAGAAGAGTGAATTCGCCAGAAACTAACCCTGATGGCATGATGGTTTTCCATTTCCAGCTTCTGAAATTTTGAGAAAATTAATTTCTGTTGTTTAAGCCACCCTATCTGTATATTTTGCTCTGGTAACCTCAGCTGACTCCTCATTCCTTTATAGGTTGATCCCTAATAAAATCTTGTACCCTAAACACTCAGTATCTGCATTTTGAGAACCAGAGCCTTCTGGCTTCAACCTCACCCTAAATAGCATCACCGGGCTAGGTCAAGAGCATTATGCTATTTCCTGTAGCACCCTTTCATAGGCCTACATGGTGAATCATTATTAGTTGGACATCTTCAACTATACTGCGGACATCTTGATGGCCGAAAGTGTGCCTTGATTTGATCTTAAAGACCTAGCACACTGAGAGTCACAGAATGACAAGAGCCAATACTTAGTGAATGGTTAAGGGGCCTTGTCTTCATCATGTCATTTGTTTGCAAATGATTTTCCAGTGCACATCCATCTCTAAACTTTTGAGCTTGAAAGCAGGATTTGCTTGACCACCGATGATCTGATCCTCAGTCTTATTTCTGATCATGGTGTGTATATCTTGATTTGAGGTTGCTTTAATTTTTTCTGCTACATATGACAGTGAGGTGGTCCTTATCCAACTTTTTTTTTTTTTTTGTAAGCTGTCCTAGTCTTGCTTGGGTTCTCCAATCCCTAATAGTCTATTTGATCTCCATATCCCATGCTGCCCTCACAGTCCAGCCCCTTAAACTAAAGGAATTTCCTTTTAATGTATCTTTTCACATGGTTGGTGAGGAAATTTTGAATTGGGGTGCCCCAGTTACTTCTTTGGTCTCCCCTACCTAGAGAGGACAGGAGTAGTGTGGTCCTTAGGTTTAAAACAGAATTAAATCTAAGATGTTAATGTTATGCCCAGAATTCGTGATCCCCAAAGACCACTAGGGAGCCGAGTCCGATGCAAAAGCAAAGAGCCTTTATTCGAGCTAGCTCGAGCTCAATCCCCTACCTGCACCGACACAGCGGTGAGATACCAGGGAAAGAGAGCGAGTTTCAAAAGGACAAAGGTTTTATTGGGGCCTAGGGGCAGTTGGTGAGGTAATGGCTGTGGCCTCAGCCGATTGGCTGGGGAAGGGTCCTGGGGAAGGGTCCGAGTCCTGTTAGGCAGGTGAGGAGGGGTTACTCAAGGGGAGGAGGTGTGGTCAAGGTGAAGGACACAGAACAAGATGGAGTTGGCTGGCGTAGGCCCGCCCTTTCAGTTAAGAACTGTGAACTACTGGGGTGTATCTAAGTTTGGTAGGAAAGTCATTTTCAAATAAAAGAAGAACTTGGTAACATGGCTTGATCAGCAGGCAGTTACATGTAAGGAAAATTAAATAGTAGTTTCCTAATATATTTTTTAAATATATATAAAAGACTGAACAACAAATCACCTCATATCTTCTGTCTAGTTTTCATGCATGCCCAGAGAGCTGGATAAGCATATCCTGCTAACTGATGTTTTAAGGAAATGCTTAGAACATGTTTACAAAGCTTTAATCCTTTCACTGACCACAGGTCCATAAAAACAGGATTAACCTCTCTGATTAACTTTTTTTTTTTCTCTCTACAAACGAGCATGTAGGTCTTTCTCCATATCCTGCAGGAGTTAAGTTTTATATCAATTTTGACAACACGCAGCTCTTTTCTTTGTATTGCATGGTTGGGTAAGTGTGTTTCCACCTTGAGGGCTAAGAAAAAAAAAATCAACAGGATGCTGACATTTATTTCCTGTTTTTTCCTTGCCCTGCACATTAATATAAAAAAATTAATATAATTAACACATCCTTGCTGCCATTCTCACTGCTCAGGGCATGAATTACTGTACCACAGGCTCTCTGAAATAACCCTCAATGACCTGCGGTCCTTTGCATTCATTAAGCAATTGTCTTTCTCAGTGAAGGGGGATTGTGACAGAATACTTGAATCAGAATAGTGCCAATTACTGTAACAGAGCATCAGAGTCTTTTCAAAGTTCCATTAGGATATTTGATTATTTTTTATATATTCCAAGAGGTGTTGTGATTTACTGCTAGTGTTTAGCTCCTTTTGAAAAGAAATTATTCAAAAGAATAATTTTTTAAGGGGCAAAAGGTACTGTGTGATAACTAGCAAAATGCTCGTAGTTAATGTCTTCCTGTTTCTGAGATTTATTCCACAGATGGTACTTTTTTTTTGTCCCCAAGATGATGCTGTATAAAAAGGATACGAGATAAGTGGGGGGAGGGGAAGCAGGACAAAAATCAACCTCAAATTCTTCTTTAATAACGGACCATAAACTCTTTTCTAAAACTTGAGCAGATTTTGGGTTGCAGTGACCATTTGTGACCTATTAGAGAGCCTAATGTCCAACTGTCAGTTCCTTTATCCAATAAAATATTTACATTTTATATGTAAAATAAAGTGGAATATGAATGTACACCTAGGAGTGTATAGGGGTTTACAGACCTTGTGAAAATAAGGTTACTGACCATGCTTGCTTTTCTAAATTTATTTCAGTGCCTGCTGCTACTAAGATATTGAATAGATTTGCCCAACGAATGAATGGAGTGGAATGAGTTTTTATGGTTAGTGAATCTCTCCTTTTAAGACCATATTTTTTTCAAAGCCAAAAATTTTGCAAGCAAAATTAGCAGTGTGATGATGGCAAGGCATTATTAGTAATATCTCGGTTTAGATTTTGTTAGTATACTAGATAATATACTAGAGAATTGGTTTTGGGTGGGAGCATATCGGTGGTCTAAAGACAAGGGGCTGGTTGAAGTAAAAGAGACAAAGCTCACCAACGGTGATGGGCCCAGTCTTTCATAATGAAAAAATATCAAGCCTTTTTGGAACTAAATAATTTCTGTTTTGTTTCTTGTCCCCATAGGACAATACCTGCTGGTCAAGGATTTTGCCAGTAGGAGACGGCCGTTGTAACTAATTGAACCCTCTAGAAGAAAAATAATTTGTTTAGGATATTGTCCTGTTTTTGACTTCTGAGCCTTTGTGAATATACTATAATAAAAAGCAAACCAACACAAAACCACAAAAACTCAGCCATATCTTGTTTGTTGATGATATGCTACTGAGCCAGGATCTACTCACATTTGAGATGGTGCCAGAATTCTTGGGGTTTTTTTTTGGGGGGGGGTCAAAAATGTATTTAAGAAGGGTCAAAGCTACCTCCAAAACCATATCTTCATTATCCTACTTTGACTCTAGTCAGGTGTCTCTGATATCTTAAATATATCGACTTTGTGCACACCCATTTTTTGAATATACACATACTTTCTTGAAACGCTAGAGGAATAATGATAGGGGCTGATACAGTCCATCTACTGCAGATCTTGTATTATATCATACCACTATAATATAATACTTTTATGACAGAGATCAAATAAGCCCCTCTTCTAATGATCAAAATATATAATGTCACTGTTAATAATATCTACGATTAATTTCTTAACAGTAACAAAATTTCAAGAAAGAAATTAACTTACTAAATTAATGACTGGATTATGTATCTCCAAATGTTTCCCCCTTTACCATTCATATTTAGCTGATAAACCAAATTACTTTCTGCATATTCCTTTCTTTTCATTTAGTTATTTTTTTTTAAGTTTTGAATCCAGGAATTGGTCTTAAAATATAGAAATTAAACTGGGTCATTGCAACTGAGTCATGATCAACAAAAGTTTCCAAAGGGAAAACAAAATACAAGCCAATACGTGAAATATGAAGAAGCATTCAACTTTTTGAAGTCTGTCCTGGGTACGGAACCCAGTGAGTGATCAAAACCTATGATGTGTGTGATGGCCAATTTTGTGTCAACTTGACCAGGCAGGCCATTGTACATATATATTTGATCAAATGCAGACCTAAGTATCTCTACAAAGATAAGATTACTATTTAAATTAATAAAATTTGAATAAAATACAGTATCCTTCATAATGTGGGTGGGCCTCATTCAATCAGTTAAAGGCCTTAAAATAAAATATGGAGGTCCCTAAAGTACAGGGATTTCTGCCCCTAGGATGCCTTTGGACTCAAGCTTCAGCATCAACTCTTCTCTAGGTTTCTAGCTGGGCTGAACTGCTCTGCATATTTTGCACTTATCAGACCCCAAGACTATATGTGCCAATTTTCTCTTTCTCTCTACATCCATACATACACAAAAGTATACACATCTTATTGGTTGTGTTTTCCCTGAGAACCCTGACTAATACAGCATGGTCTCTGCATTAAAGGAACTTGCAGTCCAGCAAGAAGTGTAAAACTAATGTGCACATACAAACATCCATGTGAATACTCTCTCTTACTTACATACAGTATCAGAAATGTAAGTGGTATGAATGCTCATCTATCATTAAAAATATTATCACAGCATAAGAGACTCTTAAAAACTGAGAACAAACTGAGGGTTGATGGAGGGTGGGAGGGAGGGGAGGGTGGGTGATGGGTATTGAGGAGGGCACCTTTTGGGATGAGCACTGGGTGTTGTTTGGAAACCAATTTGGTAATAAACTTAATATATTGAAAAAAAATATTATCACAAAGCCCTGACCCTGAGTGAGAATATCTTTTCTGATGTAGAATGGGGTAACTCACATGGAGGATTAGTAGTACACATGCTTTCCCAGTCATGAAAAATTTACTTATGAGAAAGTGCAGAAAGATCATCAGAGAATGTATTGTACAGTTGATGTGTACTAATCTCTTTCAGGAAATATCAGTAACAGAAAAAGCACAGTGAAGAAGGAGAAGGAGAAGGAGAAGGAGAAGGAGAAGGAGAAGGAGAAGGAGAAGGACGGGGAGGAGGAGGAGGAGGAGGAGGGGGAGGAAGAGGAGGTTGGAGGGGAAGAAGGAGACTGGAAACACATACAGATCTTGGTACCTTCCAGCTCATGGGTTCTATTTCCTACCCTTATTTTTCAAAACAACCTCACCCTTTATCTGATATGTCATTTGAAAATATCTTCTCCCATTCTGTCAGTTGCCTTTTAGTTTTGCTGATTGTTTCCTTCGCTGTGCAAAGCTTTTTATTTTGATGAGGTCCCAGTAGTTCGTTTTTGCTTTTGTTTCTCTTGCCTCTGGAGACGTGTTGGGTAAGAAGTTGCTGTGGGCAAGATCAAAGAGGTTTTTGCCTGCTTTCTCCTAGAGGATTTTGGTGGCTTCCTGTCTTACATTGAGGTCTTTCATCCATTTTGAGTTTATTCTTGTGTGTGGGGTAAGAAAGTGAGCCAGGTTCATTCTTCTGCATGTCACTGTCCAGTTTTCCAGCACCACTTGCTGAAGAGACTGTCTTGATTCCATTGGATATTCTTTCCTGCTTTATCAAAGATTAGTTGGCCATACGTTTGTGGGTCCATTTCTGGGTTCTGTATTCTGTTCCGTTGACCTGAGTGTTTGTTGTTGTGCCAGTACCATACTGCCTTGATGATTACAGCTTTGTAGTATAGCTTGAAGTCTGGGATTGTGATGCCTCCTACTTTGGTTTTCTTTTTCAAGATTGCTTTGACTATATGGGGTCTTTTCTGGTTCCATACAAATTTTACGATTATTTGTTCTAGCTCTGTGAAGAATGCCGGTGTTACTTTGATAGGGATTGCATTAAATATGTAGATTGCTTTGGGTAGTATCAACATTTTAACAATATTTGTTCTTCCTATCCAGGAGCATGGAATCTTTTTCCATTTTTTTGTGTGTGTCTTCTTCAATTTCTTTCATAAGCTTTCTATAGTTTTCAGTGTATAGATTTTTCACCTCTTTGGTTAGATTTATTCCTAGGTATTTTATGTTTTTTTGTGTGACTGTAAATGAGATCTATTCCCTGATTTCTCTTTCTGTCACTTCATTGTTAGTGTATAGGAATGAAACCGATTTCTGTGCACTGATTTTATATCCTGCAACTTTGCTGAATTCATGAATCAGTTCTAGCAGTTTTTTGGTGGGATCTTTTGGGTTTTCCACATAGAGTATCATGTCATCTGTGAAGAGTGAAAGTTTGACCCCCTCCTGGCTGATTTGGATGCCTTATATTTGTGTTGTTTGATTGCAGAGGCTAAGACTTGCAATACTATGTTGAATAACAGTGGCGAGAGTGGACATCCCTGTCTTGTTCCTGTCTTAGGGGGAAAGCTCTGAGTTTTTCCCCATTGAGGATGATATTAGCATTGGTTCTTTCACATATGGCTTTTATGATCTCCAGGTATGTTCCTTCTATCCCTACTTTCTTGAGGGTTTTTATCAAGAAAGGATGCTGTATTTTGTCAAATGCTTTGTCTGAATCTATTGAGAGGATCATATGGTTCTTGTCCTTTCTATTATTGATGTGATGAATCACGTTGTTTTGTGGATATTGAACCAGCCCTGCATCCCAGGTATAAATCCCACTTGGTCGTGGTGAATAATTGTTTTAATGTATTGTTGGATCCGGTTGGCTAATATCTTGTTGAGGATTTTTGCATCCATGTTCATCAGGGAAATTGGTCTATAGTTCTCCTTTTTAGTGGGGTCTCTGGTTTTGGAATCAAGGTAATGCTGGCTTCATAGGAAGAGTTTGGAAGTGTTCCTTCCATTTCTATTTTTTGCAAATGACATGTCAGATAAAGGGTTAGTATCCAAAATCTATAAAGAACTTATCCAACTCAACACCCAAAAAACAAAGAATCCAGTGAAGAAATGGGCAAAAGACATGAATAGACACTTGTCCAAAGAAGACATCCAGATGGCCAACCGACACATGAAAAAATGATCAACATCACTCATCATCAGGGAAATGCAAATCAAAACCACAATGAGATACCATCTCACACCTGTCAAAATGGCTAACATTAACAACTCAGGAGATGTTAGTGAGGATGCGGAGAAAGAGGAACCCTCTTGCACTGCTGGTGGGACCGCAAACTGGTGCAGCCACTGTGGAAAACAGTGTGTAGGTTCCTCAACAAATTAAAAGTAGAACTATCCTACGACCCAGCAATTGCACTACTAGACATTTATCCAAGGGATACAGGTGTGCTATTTTGAAGGGACACATGCACTCCCATGTTTATAGCAGCACTATCAACAATAGCCAAAGTATGGAAAAAACCCAAATGTCCCTTGATGGATGAATGGATAAAGAACATGTGGTATATATACAATGGAGTATTACTCGGCAATCAAAAATAATGAAATCTTGCCATTTGCAACTATGTGGATGGAACTGGAGGGTATTATGCTTAGTGAAATTAGTCAGAGAAAGACAAAAATCATATGACTTCACTCATACGAGGACTTTAAGAACCAAAACAGATGAACATAAGGGAAGGGAAACAAAAATAATATGAAAACAGGGAGGGGGACAAAACAGAAGAGACTCATAAATATGAAGAACAAACAGAGGGTTACTGTAGGGGTTGTGGGAGGGGAGATGGGCTAAATGGGTAAGGGAAATTAAGGAATCTACTCCTGAAATCATTGTTTCACTATATGCTAACTAATTTGGATGTAAATTTAAAAAAATAAAAAATTAAATAAAAAAAAAAAACAACCTCTAAGAGGTATGAAAGATTCTTAATAGAAAAGAAACAGCTTTTTTCTAACCCTTGCTCCAGAATACTGAAAGATTTAGAGAAAACAGTTGTTATGCTGAATGATCTGACAAAATAAGGGGGAAATTTTGTAACATGACAGGTTGGCATTGTATCAGTAGGGTTTGAGATTATTTTCTAAATTGGTAATATAACAAATTGTCAGGTTTTCACTTCAAAGTCTTTGTTCTAAGAGAACTGTCTCAGACTGGGTCAGGTTCATGGAAATTATTTGAATCCTTTCTCTTCTAAGAGATTGGTTTGTTTCTATTCCAAAGGGTAGCTAGCATTTTTTAAAACGTGATTTCTGCCTATTGGTAACATTTAGCTCTAGAATTAGACATTTTCTTACTGGTTTCTTAATTGACTTGCTGTTTGACATTGAGTTAGTTGCATATTCTTAGATAAAGAACTTGAATTAGTCATTGAGCATCTGTGTCTTTGTTGTTGTTTTGTCATTGGATTACCCATGAAAGATATTGTAATGTCTACATTAAGACAAATGTGGAATCAAATATAATTATCAAAGCATGTTGATATGTAATAAGTAATAAGAAATTATAAATTTGCTATTGATAATTGTTATTCTGTCAATTTAATTGAATTCTACTCACCTTTATCCTATAATAGAGAAATACAGTGAGTAAGACTTTCATGATCCTAACATATACATAATTTAACAGTACTCTGGGAAGTACCATCAGGGTTTCCCGAATAAGTCCTTTCTATTCTCAAATCTATATATTATGTTACCCCAGAGAACTTTGTTTTAAGAAAGAAGCTTTAAAGCTTCATGATCTCACCATGTCTGGTCAACCCAGAATAAAAACAACTGGAATAGATACGGAAATAATACAAAAATAAACTGATAAAAACAAACATTGGCTATTAAGCTATTCCACTGTGGCATAGATTCTGACAGTTGGCTTTTCTTTTAGTAATAAAAGTTCCTTATTTAAGCTTTGATTACGGAGGCATCCACTTCAAGGATGGCCATCTCAAATAAACACACTGCCAGCCACAAGGGTCTGATAGACTGACCATTTGGGTCACTTGTGGTTTTTTTCTCTTCCTGTGCTTTAATTTCCCATTCTTCCATTTTAAATTTTCCAATAAGGAGTGAACCCTAAAACCCTACATCCCACTCTTGACCCCAGTAAAAGCAGGACCCCTGGCTTGAGTTCTCTCTCTCTCTCTCTCTCTCTCTCTCTCTCTCTCTCTCTCTTTTTTCCAGTTTTCTGATGGTTATTACTGAGGGCCTTTTGCAATCATAATAAGGACCACAAGGTCTGGTCCAGCTCCAATACTGGATCTCAGTAGGCTGAGACTGAAACAAAACAGACACCTCTTTTTAACAGGAGAGAGAAACATGTTAATGTGATTATAAGATAGGGATATGGGTGAAATGATGGAAGAAGTCATCTTTTTATTCTTGTTCATGTTCTTCCTGTTCTTGGTTTTCTCCTCTCTTCCTCCTCCTCTTCCTGCATTTTCTGTTGTATCTACTTCAACAGACAACAATTTAAGGAAAGATTATATTCCTTTTTCCTAAAAATCCCTGAAATAAATATATTTATTTACATATTTGTTATAAAAATATAAAGAAAAATATGGTACAGTGAATAAATTTTGGGATAAAATAGGCAAATATTTCAAATGGACCACTTAATAATTGAGACAAGTGACTTAAACTCTTGGGGCCTCACTATTCTATCTGTAAATTGGGAATAATACACTCTTCTTCATAAGTTTGTGATGAAGCCAGAGTGATCACTCACATTTTATAATGAATGAAGAAGCAATAAAAGGAAACACATAATTTTACATGAAAAATCATTTTGCCTTTCATTACTCCACATTATCTCTTTATGTGCTTTCCATGTTTTTTTTCATATTACATGGTGATATGAAAATATTTAAAATATTTAGAAAGAATTGTTTACCTTTTCATTCTTTTATACAAGTGCATTTAGTATATAAGGTGATAGATTATAATGTTGTACTCTGATTAGCCCACAATTATGTTAGAGTAAAAACCATAATAGAGTAACCAAATAATTAGTTACTTAATCATCAAAGGTAAATTAAATTCATGAAATCTAAGCAACATAGACCAAATTGAGATTTATATAAATAAGCTGAGGGTACACTGATTAAAGGATTACCAGATGTTCCTGTAATAGGTTAATTATTTATTATTCTGCCATATATAACGACTATGAAGCCGGTAAATGATGTTACATCTTGTTAGCTGAGTGGTATTACAGTTGATTATCAAATTAAATGTCTTTATTTTAATGAGTTGCACTGGAAGGGTATGTGTACCATGGGATCAATTATTATTGTAAAATAACCATTAATTACTTCCAAAGTACTAATTCTGAGAAAACTAAGGATTAGGGACAGACTTTCGTCTTAACTAATCAATGTTAACATTTTCACATTTATAGGAAAATTTTGACTTAATTCCCTTAATCTGGATTTCCTTCATGTAGGAATAAAAATTAGAAACACTGCCAATGCCTCTTAGAAAATAAGAAAATATTAAACCAATAGTGTTTGTGGTAACATTTTAATATTTCTCAAAAACAACAGTTTTTAGGGTCCCCAGCTGGCTCAGTTGGAAGAGCATGTGACACTTGATTTCAAGGTCACAAGTTTGAACCCCACTTTAGTGTAGAGATTACTTAAATAAATAAATAATTTTTAAAAAACCACCAGTTTTGAATCTCTCTCTTTTTTTTAAATGTTTAATTTGTTTTTTAGAGTGAAAGAGACAGAGTATGATCAGGGAAGGGGCAGAGAGAGAGAGAGGGAGACACAGAATCGGATGCAGGCTCCAGGCTCTGAGCTGTCAGCACAGAGGCTGCTGTGGGGTTCAAACTCATGAACCGTGAGATCATGACCTCAGCTGAAGTGGGATGCTTAACTGATTAAGCCACCCAGGCATCCCTTGAATCCTGTAAGTAATGATCTTAATAATTAGGCAAAAAGCAGAACTATGCTGCAAATTAGCAATTGTTTCCAAATTTGAGGACAAAGGGATCCAAAGGATGACCTTGTCTAAAGAGTATGGCCAAGACTTGGACTGGGTATTTTCCCTAGGGCTTGCCATGGGGCAGTGGTCCTGGTTCTGTGGAAAATTCAGTGCTCTGGAGAGCACGTCTTAACATCTCCCCCAAACTAAAGTCATAGTGGTGGCTTTCTAAAAGAATAGTTAATAGAGATTGATTGCCTACCAGAAATTGAGAGTGACAACTTGCCCAAGAGAGATGTCCTAAACTGCAAGGTATGTCAATGTCTGCTTCCTCTAGTCCCTCCCTGAGGCAGAGCTGAGCAGAAGGCAGGGTCTTGGAGACATTGTGAGTACTGATGATCATAAACACCAGGGCCTGTTTCTTAAACTTCCTCCGATTTCCATTTCTGCCAAGACCCGGTTCAGAACACCTCTAAGAACTAACCCACTTGACTACTATTCTGTGTTTAGAAAACGTCTAAAATGAAGTCCAGTGAGTAAAATGATTGGAACCAAATTGGACAGAGATGGAATGAGCTGCAGAATAATATCAGTTTGCAGAGGAGTGATCAAGGATTCATGAGGACAGAAGTGGAGTGGAGGGGAAGAATTAAAAATCATTTTTTAAATAATAGCTGAAAACTTTCCAAACTTGATGAAAACCACAAATCTAAATGCCTTACTCTGTTTGGGCTGCTATGACAGATACCACCAACTGGGTAGCTTAAACACAACAGAAATCTCTTCCTCACAGCTTGGAGACCAGATGTCTGAGATTAGGCTGCCTGTATGGTGGGTGTCCTCCACAAGGTCCTTCTCCTTGTGTCCTCACATGGTGGAAGGAGCTAGAGAGCCTTGTGGGATCTCTTTTATAAGCCACTCATCTGATTCATGAAGCCTCACCTTCATAACCTAAGTACTTCCAAAGACCCACCTCCAACCCCCACACCATTGGGTATTAGGATTTCAATATGTTAATTTGGTGGGGGGGGGCGGGGGGATGAAACTTCAGACCATAGCACTGCATAACCAACAAGCACCACAAACCCTAAGAAGAAGAGAGAGAAATAATATCAAATTGTCGAAAATAGTGAAAAAAAGAGCATCTTAAAATAAGATACCCCCCTTGAAAAAAAGGACACATATATACAGAACAAAGGTAAGAATGTCAGAAAAATTCTCCCTAGAAACCATGCAGGGTAGAAAACAATGAAATGGCAGCTTTAAAGGACTGCAAGGAAGAACAACAACAAAACAAAACAACAACAAAAAAACCACACCTTTGTCAACCTAGCATTCTACACCCACAAAATACCTTTCAAAAATAAAGACAAAATATAATAATTGATTTTATGTATCAACCTGACGAACTAAGATGCCCAGTTTGTAGTCAAGCAGCAGTCTGGATTTTGCTATGGAGGTAATTTTTAGATGTGATTATCATTTAAAGCAGTGGACTTTGTGTAGAGTACACGCCATAATGTTGGTGAGCCTTATCCAACAAGTTGAAGGTCTTATGTGAAAAAACTGAGTTCTCTCAAAGAAGGGATTGTGCTTCTAGATGGACATTAGACTCAAGAAGGTAACATCAATTCTCTCGGTCTCCAGTCTGCCTGGCTGCTCTGCATATTTTTGAGTTGTCAGCCCTCACAGTTGTATGAGACAATTCCTAAACATAAATTTTTCTCTCTATATATATATACACACCCCAGAATAAAAATTGACAGAATTCATTGCAATACAATTAATGTTAAAGGAGTTATTCAGAAAGAAGAAAAATAATACCTGATAGATACATGGATCGACAAAAGACTAGGATAATCAGAATTAGTAAATATATGTACAAAGTTGCATAAAGACTCCAGACCAAAATAATTATTAAGATTGGTTCTTTTTCCATAGCTATATGTACACGGGTACTTTTACCGTGGCAGTAACACACAGGCATTACCTTAGATGTGACTAGAGAGACATATGGGATATGATTTGGACATACACAGACTGGAGTGGAATGAAACCATGGTTGATGAAGTGGGGCAAGTAGATAAAGGAGGACAAAGGGGTCCCAAGTCTAGTTGAGGAAGTGTTTGTTTAAGACAAGTGAGACATCCAAGGTATGACTTGAGAAATTTGAGGTAGATCACAGCTTTACCTAGAGTAGATTAAGAAACTCTTGAAGAGGACATCCTTTTTTGGATGTGAAAAATATTTAAATTGACTCCATAAAGATCGTACAAAATTTTGATGCCCCTTCCATTTCAGTCATTCAGAATTCAGGCCTTAGAACAGTGCTGCATAGAGTAAGTTTTTCCTAAGTATTTAATTAAAGAAATGAATACCTCACACCCAGAAGTTATGGGTGAGATGAGTTTAGATGGATGAGTAGGCATCTCAGGAGACAACTAGGGAGATGGGTCGGAAACACAAAGCCAACAGCAAGTCAAGTCACTGGCGTTGGGTGTCTTTTCCCCAAGTGGATCTTTTTTTTTTTTTTTTTAAGAGAAAGAGCTTGAGTGCAAATGGGGGAGGGCCAGAGGGAGAGGGAAAGAGAATCTTAAGCAGTGTCCAAGCCCAGTGCCAGCCCGATGTGGGGCTGGCTCTCATGACCTTGGGATCATGACCCGAGCCAAAGTCAAGAGTCGGTCGCTTAACTGACTGAGCCACCCAGGCACCTCTCTGCAAGTGGATCTCAACCTCTGCTCAGGAAAGCTTAAATTTATTTGAGATTATTCATGCCCCCATCTTCCTGTGTGCATGCATGTGCACATGCGTTCACACGCACACACACACTTTTGCAATGGTTGCATGTAGCACTTCTGGAATTTTTTAAGTTGATAAATAAGTAGATAAGATTAGAAGTTGTGGAGATTAGCAGGATTAGGAGGTGAGAAGTCTGTGCAAAACCTGAGACCTAAAATAACCTACAAGATGTTGGAGCAGTCACTGTCCATGTTCCATATTCCCTGCTAGGAGACTGACTGGTTACTGGAAGGGGCAGAACTGGGCAACGGCCCTGATGCAGAAGACCAAAGCGTCTCGATGTATTTGAAAAATTATTCCTACAATAAAATTTAAGGAAACTGATTATTTTAAAAATACAAGCGAGCACTTCTGTAAGTGAATTTGAGCAAAATATAATGTTAATACCAGCGGCAGATCTTTTTCCATTACCTTTTGAAGAAATGATAATAAAGACACGGCTACATGTGTTGTCATCTCCAGTCTTTGGCTACTTCTCCCCTTCTTTGTCCCATT
This sequence comes from Acinonyx jubatus, assembly GCF_027475565.1. Taxonomy (NCBI): domain Eukaryota; kingdom Metazoa; phylum Chordata; class Mammalia; order Carnivora; family Felidae; genus Acinonyx; species Acinonyx jubatus. The sequence goes on along the minus strand of NC_069386.1, from coordinate 126,389,268 downwards.
TCTGGTAGTAAGTTGTATACTCAGTTTAAGCATATTTTGTATACGTTTATGAAATATTTATATATAATATGCATTATTTTATATATCAAATATGAAATTTTATATAGTTATATGTTATAATTAATATATATTATTAATATATATTATATATAATATATATAATTATAATATAATATGATTATATATAAATATATAATATCAATATTAATAATATATAATATATATAATAATATATATAATATATATATATCCATTCTTCTGTTGTTAGACATGAAAGACCTTTATAATTAAAAAAAAATTTACATTTATTTATTTTTGAGAGAGAGCGACAAAGCATGAGCAGGGGAGGGGCAGAGAGAGGGAGACACGGAATCCGAAGCAGGCTCCAGCCTCCAAGCTGTCAGCACAGAGCCGGATGCAGGTCTGAAACCCACAAACCATGAGATCATGACCTGAGCCAGAGTCGGATGCTTTACCGACTGAGCCACCCAGGCGTCCCATACCTTTATGATATTTCTAAGATTTTATTTTAAGGGAGAGAGAATGTGTGGGGAGACAGCCAGAGGGAGAGAGGAGAGAGAGAGAGAGAGAGAGAGAGAGAGAGAGAGAGAGAGAGAGAGAGAGAGATGTAGGCAGGCTCTACACTCAGTGCTGAGGCCAATGGCGCTCAATCTCATACTCAATCTCACAACCCTGGGATCATGACCTGAGCCAGGATCAAGAGTGAGCTCAACCGACAGCCACCCAGGCACCTCTGAAAGACCTTTACAATTAACCCATTATTTCCAGTACTGGTATGATCACTTTTTAATCTGTTTTCTTGTACATGTGTTCAAAAGTTTCTCCAAGATATATGCCGAAAGTGGAACTGATAGGTTACAAGTTGCACGTTATTCACATAGTTAATTTTACTAGATATTGTGAAATGGTTACTAAGTGTTTATCCCATTTCCTTACAGCAGCTTGTAAATACTGCTTTTTCAATTCTTACTGAAACGTATTGTCAGACCTCTCAGTGTTTGCCAAGCTTTGGGATATGAAATGACATCTCATTGTTTGAATTTGCCTTTTGCAGGGATGAGAATAGATATTTCTCACATTTTTAAGTTTGCTCCTCTTTGTTTTGTACCTTTATATAATTTTCCCATAATTTAAATGAGTTGTGTCTTTTGTTCTTATTGATTTCTAAAGGTTTGTCTCTATATAGACATCTATATTTTAGAAGACACATACAGAGAAAATATCTACTCTCAATTTGAAGTTTGCTCTCTAATTCTTTACAGTGTACTTTAAGTTCAGAAAAAAATAATTTTAATGCAGACAAATAAAATCCTTTCTTACCTCACAGTTCTAAATCTATGACCATATGTTTTTATTAGTGTTTAAAATATTTTAAATGTGTATATTTTTATCTTCTCAATGAGTGGTTGTTATGAGGTTAAATCTTTGTTTTTTTTTTCTTATCGATAAGCAATTTTGCTCCTACTATTGTTTGAATAGCCTGTGTTTCCCTGCTTCCTAAGGTCACATTTATCCCATAGAAAGAGTTGGTTTCTCTTATCTCTATTCTGTACCACGGGTCAATTTATCCACCTCCAAATCACTCAAAAATTGTGTCTTGCTATTTGCTTTGAAGCCTCCCACTTTTTCCTATTTCAGAATAGATTTACCTGTTCAAAGCCCTTTTCTCTTTCATATAAATATTGCAATCTACTTGTCAAGTTATATTTAAAAAGTCCCTTTGGATTTGCATTGATATTTTATTGAACTCTGCATAATTGCATTGCAAGGAAATCTTTGCAGTATTGCATCTTTCTATATATAAATATGGTAAGTTTCCCCATGTACTTGAATCTTATTTTTTATGTTATTCAAATTTTATAATTTTATCTGAAAAATGGTAATACTTTTCTGTCATTATTCCTCATTCTTTTTACAGCTCTTTGTTGTTAAAATTTTCAAAATTGTACTTTCTAATTTCTGTAGCTAGTATATAAGAATTGTTTAGGGTTTTTTGTTGTTGTTTATTTAGCGCTTACATAGCAATCATGCTGAACTCTGTTCTTGCAACAGATTCATAATCCCCTATTCATAATTCTGAAATTCAAAAAGCTCTAAAAACTGAGAGTTTTTAAAAGTAAATTTGGCACTCAATCTTATTCCAAGGCCAAATCTGATCTGAACAGATGTGAGGCTATTTACAGTCTTTGTCTCAATTAGCGTGAATATTCATAAGTTTTGTTGAAAACATTAATATATTTGATTATGGAACGCTGCTCCCAAACTGCAGGCAATGTTATGTAATGTATGTTTATGGACCTTTTTACCTTTCTAGAACTCAAAAATTCTTAATTCTGAAACATATGGATCTAAATGTTTCAGTTAAGGAATTACAAAAGAAATTGATTAGCTTGTTCTTGTAGATCCTCTCAGATTTTGTTTAGGATATCATATTGTTAATAATTAGTAACAATGATATTTCTCTCCAAAGGCTATATTCTGCTATGTTTTTCTTGTCTTACTGCACTGGCTGTGTCTTAAACATTGGTTGTACAAATGAAGCAATGCTAGCAGGTATAAATATAAATATAAATATAAATATAAATATAAATATAAATACAAATATAAATAGATATGTATGTAATGCAAAATTTATATTTACGTTAAGGATACTATACTAATATTTCTCTATTTATTTTAGCACTCTGGACAATCAAGTAAATTATTTTCCATCTTTTTTTCTTAGTATTTTAATAAATGTGTGTTTCAAAGTGAAATCACTTTTACATTTAAGTGAACAACTCAACATGGTTATGTATTATGTCTTGTATATAATTGTAGATTCAATTCATAAATATTGGCCTAATCTTTTAAAGTTTATGTATTTATTTGAGAGAAAGAGCATGCATGTGTGTGCACAAGTGGGGGAAGGGCAGAGAGAGAGGGAAAGAGATGTGGGGCTTAATATCACATCATGATATTAGTGAGATCATGTCCTGAGCTGAATTCAAGAGTCAGACACTTAACCAACTGAGCCACCCAGGTACCCTGGCCTAACTTTTGTAATATACTATCTTTATCTGGTTTCGTTATTGGTATTATAATAATCTCACAAAACAAACAAGGGAAATTCAATTTTTTTGTATTTTTAGAAAAACTTTGCATAGCATTAGATGTTGAAGAAGAATATTCATTTCAACAATGATCTCTGTTGAGGTAAGTGTTTTCCCCTCTCTTTTAATAGGTATATTTTTAAGTATTGACTATTTTAACCTATTTCACAGGCTTGTGAAAGGGGACTGATTCATCTGGGACTGATTAATTTTTAAGTTAATTTTGGTAAGTTACGTCTTTGGATACTATGCATTTCATTATGGTTTTCAATTCTTGGGCATAAAGTTCATGATATTCTCATATTCTTAGCCTATATTTTATCTAGAGCTATATACTTTCCCATTTTTATCATTTTTATTTGTATTTTCAGTCTTGTCTCCTTAACACTCTTGCCACTAAGTTGGTCTTTTCAAAGAACCAGTTTCATTGATCTTCCTTACTATTTCTTTCTTTTCTGATTCTGCTTTACTCATTAATTTCTATTCATCCTGATCACTTCTTGAGTTTCTTTAGAATTATCACTTTTTTAAAGTTTGTATTGTTCAGTCTTTTCCTGTGGTTACACTAACTTGTCACTTTAAAAAAAAGTTTTCCAATTTGATGGTGGATTTATCAAAATTTCATTTTGGTTTTGTAAATATTTATCTTACATATTTAGGCTATGTTATTAAATATATTTAAGTATAGAACTGATTGATTCCTGACATATATTACATTTATATTTATACAATAATCTTATTTTGCCTGAGATGTTTTTATCTTACTATGTAAATATATTAAATTCATTATATCAAATTAACAAGTATTTGTATATTATTAATACTCAAGCTGACACTTTTTTCAGATTTCAAGTTTACCACTGTCTTTTTTGTTCTAGGATTCCATCCAGAATATGGTATTAGTCATTAGTCATTAATTCTCCCTAGAATTCTTTTGACAATATCAACTCCTGAGGCTTTTTTTGTTTTGTTTTGGGTGACTTTCACAGTTTAAGGAGTACTGGTCATTTATTACATAGAATGTCTCCAAATGGGACTTGTCAGATTTGTCACGTGATTTGACTGGGATTATGAGAATTTGGAAGACCACAGAAATAAAGTCAGGTTCATCACATTATAGCTAGCAAGGACGTATGCTATCAAAATAATCTATGACTGTTGATGTTAACCTTGATCACCTAGACAGGGTAATGTTTGACACCATGTTTCTTTATTGTAAAGTTACTCTTTCGTCTTCCCCACTTCCATACTGTACTCTTTTGAAATAAGTCACTATGAGCAACCCATACTTAAAGAGTGGGAAATTATGGTCTACCTCTTTAAGGTTGGAATATCTATATAAAATATTTGGACATCTTATGCACAGCAGATTTGTCTCTTTTCTCCTATTTATTTATTTATTTATTTATTGTATCAATGTAGAGTCATCAATATTTATTTTACACTTTCAGTTGTAAAACCAAAACCAGTGTATTTTATTTCTCAAATTCCAGTTTTGGCCATTGAGAGCACTTTTAGTTGAATCCTGTGTCCCTTTAACCCATTATTGGTGTGTGTGTGTGTGTGTGTGTGTGTGTGTGTGTGTGTGTGTTTTGTGCTCTTTTGTTTTGTTTTGTTTTTAGCACTTTCTTACTTTTCTGTCACTATGAGATACTCCAGGATCATCTTCCAGTTAGCTTCTTGTCCCAGTCCTAGAATCAACCATTTCTCCAAAAGTCAATGCTTTCTTTTTTTTGTACAATGAAATTAAAAACCAAGACCTGGATCCCAGACAATTTCATTGCTCTGGAGTGCTGCTTTGCCCTCTTGACTGCAGAGCAGAAAAATGTATGTGTGTATTCTAACCTGTGTTTAAACATGTATCTCCTCATACTTTTATGTACAAACATCCTTGTCTGTAGAAATCCAAACATGAGTTCATCCTGCTATCTCAAACTCTAATTAATTACCACACGGACCATTTTAGCCTCCTCCTCTTGCTTATCTATAAACTTCCATTCTAACAATGAAAGAAAGTTCTGGCTCCCACAATCTATTATCTATTTCCTTAATTTTCAATATCCTTATTCATGTATAGCAGTATCAGAATTGCTAACCCTCATCCCCATGAGAAACAACTTTATTGACAAGAATACAGTACTGATATAAAGTTTCTTTTGACTTTAGTCTTCTAACAGTTTCATTCTTTGTGCTGTAAAATTCTACGGGTTTTGACAAATCCATAATCATATATCCACCATTGCAGTGTATACAGAATAGTTTCATAGACCTAAAGTATCCTGGTGATTTAGGCATTCAACCTTCATCCCCTACCCCTGAACCCCAGGATTTTGATATAATGATATCAAAATATTGATACCGGATCCATAGTTTTGCTTTTTTCAGAATGTCGTATAACTGGAAGGGTAGCCTTCCAGAGGACTTCATTCACTCAGTAACATGGATTACAATTCAGTCATTTTGGCTTGTTAACTATGTATTTGTATTGCTGAATAATATCCCATTATGTGGATGTACACATTTGCTTTATCTATTCATCAGTTGAAGGGCATCTTGGTTGCTTCCAGTTTAGGGCAATTATGAATAAAACTGCCACAAACATTCTTATACAGTTTTTTTGTGGGAGCATAAATGTTTTTAAATCAGTTGGGTAAATACCAAGGAATATGATTGCTAGATCATAAGGTAAGAAAATCATATGTTATGCTTTGTAGGAAACCATTAAAATGTGTTCCACAGTGACTGTAGGATTTTATATTTTCACCAACAATGAATGAGAATTTGTTTTAATCCCCATCCTACCTAGTAATGCACGTTGTCAATTTTTAGATTTCAGCCATTCTAATGGATGTAGAGTAGTACCTTACTGTTGTTGGAATTTGTAATTCCCTCATTCTCAACAAATAATGTCAAGCATCTTTTCAAATGCTTATTTGCTATCTGTGTGTTTTCTTTGGTGAGGTATCCAAATCCTTCTCCCCACTTTTTTAAATTAGGTTGTTTTTATATTGTTAACTTTTAAGCATTCTTGGTATGTTAGATACAAGTCATTTATTAGATATATGTTTTGCAAATATTTTCTCTCAGCAGTTTGTCTTTTCATTCTCTTAACAATGCATTCACAGAGCAAATTTTAATTTAAAATTTAAAGTTCTTAATTTTATTGAATTCCAACTTAACAAGTTTTTCTTTCATGGATTGTGCTATTGATGTTGTATCTAAAAACTTATCACCAACCCAAGGTCACAAAAATTTTCTTCTTCTTTTTCCTCTTCATATTTAGGTCTAGAATCTACTTTGAGTTAATTTTTGTAATAGTTATTAGGTCTCTGTCTAGGTTCTTTTTTTTTAATTTACATATAGACATCCAGTTGTTCCAGAAATATCTGTTAAAATTACTCTCCATTCTCCATTTGATTGCCTTTGCTCCTTTGTCAAAGAAAAGGTGACTGTTTGGATCTATTTCTGCACTCTCTTCTGTTCTATTTATCTACATGTTTGTTCTTTCACAAAAACTATAATGTCTTGACTATTGTATTTTTATAGTAAGTTTTGCAATTGGGTAGTCTTTGTTCTTCAATATAATATTGCCTATTCTAGGAACTTTTGCCTTTCCATATATACTTTAGAATTAGTTTATCAACATCTACAAAATGCCTTGCTCAGACTTTTTAGTGAGATTACATTGATATTATGAATTTGATTCCACAAACTTGGAATCTGTCCTCATTTGTTAGATCTTCTTTAATTTCTTTTTTTTAAACTTTTGAAAAAAATTGTTTATTTATTTATGTTGAGAGAGAGAGAGCGAGAGAGCAAGGAATGGATATGGGGCCTTCACTGTGAAGGATGACGGAACCCAGAAAAGTGTCTGGGTTCCTCTAAGACTGCGAGTTTCTCACTCACGTTAGTCTATACTTTTCCTCCAGCAATTTGTCAAAATTAACACTTAAATGGTAATTCCTACCAGTTTCTGGCATAGTGACCTCTCCTCTAGATAAGCAGTTCTTGGCTGTAATTTTGTGAACTAATCTCTCCAGGTTTGGGATGATAGTTTGTCCTGCAATCTCAACTCTACGATGGATCCAAGAACAGTTATTGTTATTTGGTTTGTTCAGGTTTTTCTTGTTGTTAGAACAGGGTAATGATTCCAAGCTCTTTATGTGCCAAACTGAAACCAGGAGTCTTGTTTTGTTTTGTTTTGTTTTGTTTTGTTTGTAATTTTTACTTATACAGATTTCTTTGTCCACTACTGTTCTTAATATCTCATTCTTTTCATTCTAGTTTAATTACTTTCTTTTGAAATTCATGATTTAAAGTTACTTTAATAATGGACTTTCAGTTATATTGTCTTAGTCTAACTTTGTGTAACTTACCTTTGTTTTCTTGTCATTTTGAATGACAGTTTAGATGGGTAGAATTCTAAGAAAATTGAGTTATTTGAGCATTTTGAAGATATCTGACTCCCTTCTGGTTTCTGTTATTGTTATTGAGAGGTCGGTTGTCAGTCTAATAGTTATATACTTTAAGTTAATCTGTTTTCCTCTGTATAATTTCTGAAAATTTCTCTCTTTGCTTAGTACTCTGTCCATTCTCTAAAATATTTTAAAATGGAAACCAGTCTCATTTATCTTGTTTTGGGGCTCTTCTTGAATCAATCAGATTTATGTTATTAATCAGTTTGGGAAGAAAGTGACCTATTACTAGTTTTAATATGGTCAAATGCCAGTTTAGACTCCATTATAAGGATGAAAAATCTCAGCATCTGGGAGATAAAGTCATTTGTGTAAGGTCACAAAGCTAACAAGTAAAGAATATATAACTGGAATCCATGTCTCTTTAATTGGTACAATGCTCTAATCTTTTTTAAAAAGAAAATCTCATTTATTTTCTTTATTTTTAAAAGTTTTTATGTGAGTTCCAGCTAGTCAACATACAATGTAATATTACTTTCAGGTGTACAACACAGCGATCAACACTTCCATACAACATCTGGTGCCCATCACAAGTGTCCTCCCCAGTCCCCATCACCCATCTGACCCATCCCCCCCACTCACTTCCCCTCTGGTAACCATCAGTGTGTTCTGTATAGTTAAGTCTGCTTCTTGGTTCACCTCTCTTTTTTCCCTTTGCCCATTTGTTTTTTTCTTAAATTCCACATATGAATGAAATCACATGGTATTTGTCTTTCTCTCACTGACTTGTTTCACGTAGCATAATACACTCTAGTTCCATCCATGTCATTGCAAATGGCAAGATTTCATTGTTTTCTTTTTATGGATGAGCAATATTCTCTTTTTTTTAATTTTCTTTTTTCTTTTTTAAAAATTGCATCCAAATTAATTGGCAGATAGTGAAACAATGATTTCAGGAGTGGATTCCTTACTGCCTCTTACCCATTTATCCCATCCCCCCTCCCACAACCCTTCCAGAAACCCTCAGTTTGTTCTCCATATTTATGAGTCTCTTCTGTTTTGTCCCCCTTCCTGTTTTTATATTATTTTTTGTTTCCCTTCCCTTATCTTCATCTGTTTTGCCTCTTAAAGTCCTAATATGAGTGAAGTCATATGATTTTTGTCTTTCTTTGACTAATTTCACTTAGCATAATACCCTCCAGTTCCATCTACATAGTTGCGAATGGCAAGATTTCATTCCTTTTGATTGCCGAGTAATACTCCATTGTATATGTATACCATTTTTCTTTATCCATTCACCCATCAAGGGACATTTGGGCTCTTTCCATACTTTGACTATTGTTGATAGTGCTATGTAAGGTGTAAATAGTTTGTGAATAAATACTATTATCTGGAGAGTTCAAGTAAATACATAGATAAATCATGCCCTTTGATTGTGTTTTCTTTCTTCTCTGTACACTATTATTAGTTTTCTGCATAACTGAATATTTTTTTCTGCTTAGAAAGGACTAAACGTTTCTTTAAACTTTTATAGATTTCATTACAGTAATATTCTGGTAGCTGGTATTTAAAATATATCTGTCACATATGATCACACAGTAAAATAATAAAGTATTTTATGTTGATAATGAATGCATACAATCTATTGATTTTGTGCTAGAATAGCAGATTTTAGTTCTTCAATTTTTAGAATTAATAATTTTTGAAAAATGAATGAGTGAAAAGATCCTATAAGAGCACAGAGTGATCTGCTTCAAGAGCCTCTAGTGGTATCACTTAGTTTAATCAAAGATTACTTAGCTGGGCTGCTCTCTGAGTTCCAGAAATACGAGTTCTTCTGATTGATCCAATCCAAGGTATGAGAACTTTGGAGATTTTTCATTTCTCCAGCTTCAAAATAAAACATTTAAATGTGCAGAGTAAAATAATTTCCAAGTACATCTTAAAACTGTGACACCTTATAAATAGGTGGGAAGAAGCTTGTGGAGCCAGATATCAGATGACTGTTTATCTGACATCTTTTTAATGGTTGGGAGAAATGGAATAGTAAATACAATCTTTTATTAAGTGTGGCACCTAAGGTTTTTTTTTATGGTTGAAAATCTCTATTTTTATAGAAGGCATATTTAGTGATTCATGCACAATTTGCCAACCTCTATCTAATATATGGATCCCATTTTACTGTTGAAGAATCATGAAGAGATGTAGGAAAGTTAATGAAAATGCTCAAGGCCACAGGGAAGACTAATGTCAAAATCCGAGATAAATGTTTCCAAATTCCTAGGAATTCCATCTCTACCCTGAACCTGTATTCCTCTGTTTTCACTTAAAATACACAAATATATGCAAATATGTGTTTATGCTGATGCAGCATAAATCATATATCTGACACAAAACTAAGTTTCTTACTTACCTGCAAGTCATTTATTTTGCAAATAGTGAAAAAGAAACACTGAATAGTGTTAATCTGCCCCTACACCAATCATTAAATGAGACAAGATATATTTTCTGAATAAACAAATATGTGTATGCCTAGGTGTCTGTGTGTGTGTTTATGTGTGTGTGCATGTGTATACATATATTCCGTAACATTCATGTAAATATAATTATCATGGGTCCCTTGTTGATCTCATGCTTCAGTTAACCCCAGGGATGGCATGTGGAATAAAATCTACCTTTTAAATGGTGATGTAAGTGACCCAAGTTCTTTGATAGGTCTCTTGGCTGAAAAGACTTCATGACAGAAACCTCCTATTAGAATTCAATTACATTACACTGTGCAATGTTAAAAGCACTTCATCACAGCACACAGAGCTTTTCCAGCTCTGCCTAAATGCAACCTGGTACTTGCCTCTCCTTGAGTCTTTTGTAATGTGTGCCCAGAGGAACTGTATTGTGGAACACTCAAGACTCAAACGTATTCTCCTCAGTTCCTTAAAAATCAAGTCCCAGCCTCCTTAACAAGCAATCTGACAAGGCATAGTATATGTTCCCTGGGTAATCAGTCAAGCTCACACTGAAACCATAAAGGATTGAGCAGGGCTGCTGGGGTGACTGCTCCTAATGAAGAGCCTCATTGTTCTCACAATGAAGGCCCTCCTAGAAGAGGCTCTGAGGATGTCTAGGACAAGGTATGGGGAGGAAGGAGACCTGGCATAAAACATAGCTGTCCTTCTAAACCTGAAGAGGACCCCCTTGCAATGCAAAAGATGTTAATGTGGATAAAAGCAAGACAAACAAGTATACCTCACATTGCTGCTGCTACCCCATGCTGTTTTGGTATGCTGCTAGTTAGGAGATTATAAATTCTTTCAGTTCACCTTTTGGACTACATCCAAGCAAGCTATCACAAAACATAAGAGACTGGCTTCTTTTTATCTGATAAATACCATTTGAAATGAAGTGGGCTTTTAAAAACACAATTTCAAATTATGAATGTCAGGTTTTATGATTTTTAACCGTGTGCTCAAAGAAAATACATATTTAAGATTTGAGGTCTTCTCGTGCTACTAATGGAATTTACTTTTCATTTTTTCCCCCCTTGGGGCAAAATGACAGGGTCATAAAGGCAAAGAGTTTAATTGAACTTAACCATGTAAGTCTGCTTTATAGATATACTAAAAAATATGCAGCTTGACAATATCTAGAAAGTACCTAGGATGGAAGTAAAGGAGATAGAAGTTGCAGATGTACTCAAAGAAGATTTTGCAATTTGTAGGCTAAATTTTTGCAAGAAAAAAGTCACATATTATGTGTGTAATTAAAGGGAATGTAAAGCCAAAGAATTCATATAGCACATAATATTCTCTTGTATAGGTAGGTGCATTTTTACTACAGTTTTATCCAGTAAATTATAAAGATAACAACTGTCAAAGGGGTTACATCTTTCAATAGGATAATATTGTGTGATTTTAATCACTGATGAGACTCTTATTGTCTAAAGTAGCTTTCATATACTCAATGAATACAGTACTTGGGGTTTGCTTAACCTATTAAGTCACCTATTTATTCATTTAGCTATTGAGTGGCAGTTCAAAACTAAATGGGAATTAATGCAAATAATTAACACAGTGCTTACAAACAACAATAACAAAAATATTAGCCCTGCTGGAAGTATTTGAAATAATGTTCATATTCTATCCTATCTGTGCCAGCATGTGATGGGATAACATTCATGAAGTCTTGGGAGATACAGCATTACATGTAATATTATAAAAATGGGAAGGCAAAAATAGGAATGGCTGAAGCAGGTTAAGGTAAAGGTTACTGTGAATAAAGATTATATAGTCACAAAAATAAATAGGGGATTCATTTATTCACTCCTTAAAATGCATTTATCAAGTTTCTAACTATGGACAAAGTATTTTCTTATGTGCTAGAGATTATAGATGAGTAAGATAGTGGTCTTTTGATTTAGGAAATTTAACGTTTATGGGAAGGGATATGCACATGTTAACAAATACATTGAAATAAATATTATGGATACTGTTACAGACGCAGGCACAGGCAGAGTGGCCTACATAGAGGAAAATAATTTACTTTGCTTTAGAGAATCAGTAAAGATTTCATGACAGAGCTGATAGTTAAATTGCATCTTGCCAGGTATGAGTTCTCTAGGTAGACCATCGTGACTAGGTAGTCAGGGAGAGATGTCCCCTGGCTGAAATAGTATCACCATAGGGGTTCAAGGAAGAAAGGACAGAAGAAAGGAATGTGTTACTAAATATACTCTCTACGCATCAAGTAAGGTTCAAGACTTTTGCTATACAATATCTTGTGTAATTGGGTTTTGGCTTAGTGCAATGAGACATGTGTGTGGGCTTACATTAAAATCCATATTGAATTCCAATTGTTTTCTCCACCCCCAGTGAGGAATATGATTCAGGAAACAGTGTGAATAATAATAATGTGAGTTTATAGCTAAAGGTCAAATTACTATGTTAACTCAGCCTTTGTCAGCAAAAAGACACTTTAAAAAAAATTAATTGCCACCTATCATTTGTAAACCAGGCTCAAAAACTTGAATTGAGGTAGAGCAAAAATATATATATAAAGCGAATTTATATCAGGCATGTTATGAGATCTTACATTATGACTAAAAGAAAAGCTGCCTAAGCATTAAACGATTTAATAGAATTAATTAATTAATATAATTTTATTTCACTAGGTCCTAAAGTTTTAGTTGAAATTCATATGGGTTTAGAGCTGGGGTCACAAAAGGGGAGATAAGAGTATGGTAATGTAGCATTTATTTATGGCTGAATAACAACCCAAACTCAGTGGTTTATGCAGCAACAATTCATTTATTTTTTTATGATTCCATTGGATGGCTGGATGGTTTCTCTGTTGGACTCCTCTGGGATCACTACTAAGGGTGCACTTTACTGGGAGAGGAGAGGACATATGCAGAGGCTGTCAAGGTCATTTTGGTTTCCCTCCTTATGGTTTTTCCATGTGGCTTACTTGGCCTCTTTCATAGCATGCAGGTCTATAGGCAGTGGTCTGCATTCCAAAAGCATGAAAACAGAAACCACAAGAGCTTATAAAGATGAGCTCTGGAAGCCACACAGCTTTGGCTGCATTCTAGTGGCCAAAATTAGTTAGGGGGACAGGCCAAATTCAAAGGCAGATGAGGTTGGTACTGTCTTCGGTTATGAGAATGACAAAGTCTTATTGTGAAAGGCATGAGAGAAGGGAGCTATCATCATAGCCATTTTTTTTTCTTTTTTCCCTTAAAATTCATTTATTTTTTGAGAGATAGAGAGAAAAAGAGGAGTCGTGTGCAAGCGGGGCAGGAGCAGAGAGAGAGGGGGACCGATGACCCGAAACAGGCTCCACTCTGACAGCGATGTGAGACTCGAACTCAAGAACCTCGATCATGACCTGAGCTGAAGTCGGGTGCCTAACCAACTGAGCCACGCAGGTACCCTCCTCATGACCATTCTTGAAAATAATCTACCCCTGCTGGTTAGTAGAGTTAGCTAAAAATGTTAAATGCAATTTGAATGGATTTAGGGAGTGTGTGGATTCTCCAGTTTTCCATCATATTCTCTTGTCTTATACCAGCACTCTTTCATCTATCTGTCCTCAAAAGTCGTAGTTTTCTATTCCTCACTTAGAGAATCCTAATTTACTTATTAGAATTCAGGAAGATGGAAATGGTATAAGAAAGTGTTCATGAACTCTTCATTTTAAAGTCACTACAGAACACTTACCTGTTTTCATCAAGTAGAGACTGATTAAACAATATTTAAAATTTTTGACCTAAAAAGAAAAAAAATTGAAGCAAGAAATCATTTCCCCAAAGTGAAATTTGTCTAGTTAACATCATCTTTCAAAACAGAGGTCTCCATAATTTATAACAAGGGGAGTAGATTTGGAAACGCAGACTAACTGGTTGGAGAACAAGATTAAATATGGCACCAGGGGATGGAGCAATGAAAGTCAGGAACCAGGAAAGCTTTCACTGACTGCAGAAGTTTTATCTGGCAGCTGGAGGAGCAAGTGAGAGTAAGAGTTCTCTCATAATTAAAGTTTCATGGATGGGCCACAGGGTCCACAAAGAAGTTAGCCTAGATAAACTCACGGTCTTGAAACATGAGTTTGACTCATTTCTGTGTTTGCCTATTGGCTATGACATCATTCGATTTTGTCTGTTTGTAGGACAAGTTAAATTAAGCTTGAAATTCTATGACAAAAATCTGGCTCAGAGGCATTTTGTAAATATTATGACAATAAGTCTTTAGCAAAATCACCACAGCCGTGTTCACAAAAAAAAATTATTTAAATTCTACAAAGAGTAGGTAACTGGCTCAGTGAAGATAATGACTTTAAATTTAGCATGCAAGTATTCGCATGTAAATTTGGAGCAATCAGATTATTAATGTGTTGAGATTTCTATCAAATAAACTGTTAGAAAATATCATGACCTTGATTTTATAAAATTCTGGGGGGGCGGGGACAAGCGTTTGTACATTCCAGGAGGTAATTTAATTTCTAGGACTCAAATGGCATAGTATCCTGTGGTTTTAATACAGTCTATTTATTGGTTTCCAACAAAGTTGTTGTGTACACATTTTGTAACAGAAAGGCTTTAAATATAATCTCCATTGTAAATATCAATTTGTAAGAAGGCAGTTATGCGTTGAGATTTTGTATTTTAGCAATATTCATCTCCTGGTTTCATTTGATTAAACATGTGAAGGAAATTCAATCTGTAGGGACTCAACATTTTACAAAATTTATTTGATTTTGAAATTAAATCATCATACATTTCTGCTAATATGACCCAATAGAAGCATGGCCTAATATAGTGATGGTGAACTTCATTCAGTCATAAAAATAAGAGTTTGAAATATATATATGGCAGGGGAGAAGCAGAGAGAGAGAGAGAGAGAGAGAGAGAGAGAGAGAGAGAGAATCTTAAGCAGACTCCATCCTCAGCAGGGAGCCGAATGCGAGGCTGGATCCTACAACCCTGGAATCATGACCGGAGCTGAAATCAAGAATCAGACACTCAGCCGACTGAGCCACCCAAGCACCCCTAAGGTCACTTTTACTGTGAGAACTCTGCAATGTTTCAGACTCTTAGTTGGTACTTCTTTTCAATTTTATAATGCTACTACTTGTCCTTGAGGTTTAAACAAAGCCCTTTGCTTTTGTTTGTTTTTCTATTTTATTTAAAATTTTAAAAATGTTTATTTATTTTTGAGAGAGACAATGAGCAGGGGAGGGGCAGAGAGAGAGAGAGAGAGAGAGAGAGAGACGGGGGGGAGACACAGAATCCAAAGTAGGCTCCAGGCTCTGAGCTGTCAGCACACAGCCTGATGCAGGGCTCCAACTCGCAAACTGCTAGATCATGACCTGAGTTACAGTCGGACGCTTAACCGACTGAGCCACCCAGGCACTCCTCATTCATATCCTTTGATAGGCTCTAGGCTCTGAGCTGTCAGCATAGAGTCCAAGGTGTGGCTGGGACTCACAGACCATGAGATCATGACCTGAGCTGAAGTTGATTGCTTAACCAACGGAGCCACTCAGGCACCCCTAAATAAAGTCCTTTGCTGCCAACCATTTACCTGTAATATAAAGTCCAAACATATATGCATGAAAACATAGGCGGTCTTAACTTCTAATCATTCTAATTTTTTTGCTGCCCCAGGTAGAGCTTCCCTGGCATGTGACCAGAGCAATTTAAATTTTGATGCTTTGAGTCGCTGTCTTCAGATGCTTATTAATTTTATCATTAATTTATGTTTTATAGGCGAAATTCAGTGGATAGAGGAGCATGTGTCAGGGTCTTGGATTGTGGGCTCACATGTGGCCCATCCATCCCCTCCTCCACCTCCAGAACGTGTTCTCAGGCCCCCTTCCCCACACCCACGTGGTGATCTCTGCCACTCTCAGCTGGGGATGATGACTGGATTACAATATCAGAGCCAGACTTGCATTTCACTGTGTTTGGCTTTGGCCGGGGAGTGTCTTGGGTTTGGGTTTGAGGAGAGTAGAGAAAGGTAGGGGTCCCACACACTCCCCATGGCACTCCGCGAAAGGCAAGCTGTCCCACTTGGTCAGGCAGCACCATGGGCCACATGCTCTATGACATGGCAGATGAATTGGTGAGAAGTTTATACCCACCCTTGTCTAGGTACCCGGCGCCTACGGTACATTCTAGCATGGAAGTTGTGATCCCCTGGGTAGGTGGAACAACAGACCCTGTGAGGATAGGAAGTTCCCTTCCCCCCCCCCCCCCCAGACATATTTCTTTGGCAAGGGCATGCAGGTCCATTTTACACTGAGGTCTTCAAATTATGTATCTGGCCCCCACCCCTCTGCCTACCTCCAGCTGTACTGAAGTTCTCTGAGTTTCTCAAATACACCACCTTTGCACACTGGCAATATTCTTTTACCTGTAACAGTTTTAGCACATTTGAATACCTGGAAAATTTCTATGCACTCTTCATATAACACAATTACACATTTCCCTCTGATAAATCAAACATCCCCCAGTTATATACCTCCAAGTAGATTTAGGCATTCCTTCCATGTTGTTCCGGGATGATTAGTGTCTACCACTCTTTGGCATTTAGCATATTGATTTAGGTGTCTGCCATCCCCTTTATTTGAAGGGCAGCACCTGTTTTTTTCTATAGTCCCAGAATCTAGCACATGCGGTCAGATAATAAATATTTGTTGAAAACCAACATTTATCCTGAATTACAATACTATATATTATTTATAATATCTTAGTATCACGTCAAATAAGTTTTCCTTAATATATGGCTCTCAGGAAATATTTTGAACATCTATCAAGTATATTTAACTTGAAACACAATTTCTAGAAAGTGGTATTTTTCCATTCTAATTTAAGGAACATTTCACAAACATACACACAGGCATACATCTACACACAAGCACTGAGGATGTCAAATACTTGACCTTGTTAAGGGCAAGTAGAGGAAATTAGCCAATTCATGTATTGTTTTTATTTTTTTTATTTTTAAACTTAACTGTCTGTTTAGCTTAAACAATAACTAACCTTGAATAATGTATGTAAATTTAGACAAGTGACTTACATAACACTAAGGGTAGACTTGAGAAGTGAGTTGTGAATTCATTTTCCATTTTTAGTATTGGCTTTAGTCCAAATGAGCTTCTCTGTTTCTAATGGTTACCTACACATATCAGTTCTATTTCAAATTTATGACGAATATGTAACTTGAAGTCAAGCTTTATATACATGGGATTTTCAAACTTCAGTTATTTGAGGAATGCAAACACAATTCTTGCTATGTGTTTATACCTATTGTATGATTAAATAGTTAACATATTTTGTTATATAATGTACATAACTTGTCTTATTTAATGATTTTAAGGGAAACACACACAGTACCCAGTATGGAAAACCAGTATTGTTCCCAGAAACTAAGGTAAGTGTATGGATAATTTCATTGTAATCATAATAATGGGATACATTTAAAAAAATGAAATGCAAATGCGAATTTTTTTAAAGCATGCTTGAAAACAAATTCCTGAATAGGAGGAACTTTTTGTAATTAGTCAGTCCTAGAGGTAATCAGTTCAATATTATTGAGTTTAATAAAAAGATTTGGTTTTACATCAGTTAATCCAATATTCTTAGAGCCACTGCTGTGTTCTGAACCCTATTCTAATCATCGATAAGATGATTTTGCTTTTTACTTTTGATGCTCATCAACGTGCGGAATTCCAAATCACCTGCACATTTGTGTATATGGATTGTATGGCAGAGAGAAAGTTCTGCTCTGCAGTTCACTTGGCCTCCCTAAGCACGCAGCCAGGGTAACTCAGCAATTTCCCATGCAGTGAGCCTGGGCCCATCTCTCTGAATTCAAGTTAATGAAATATGGCCAAAATGATACAGACTGACTTCAGGCACACTTTACTTTTTAGAAACATCTTCAATGTCCCTCCAGATCTTCCTCTAAAAATTTTAGAGACCACCTGTTCCAGAAGCAATAGCTGAAGCTGGAGGAGAGCTGCCCCAAATGCGGCACAAGAAATAAATCTTTCTAGGGAGAAACCAATGAGATTCTA
The DNA here is from genome assembly GCF_027475565.1 of Acinonyx jubatus. Taxonomy (NCBI): domain Eukaryota; kingdom Metazoa; phylum Chordata; class Mammalia; order Carnivora; family Felidae; genus Acinonyx; species Acinonyx jubatus. Next base: position 126,371,165 of record NC_069386.1, on the reverse strand, counting down.
AGGTTTATTTATTACTGCAGCCTATCCCAGCCTATCCTAATGTACTCAAAAAGGCAAGTTATATTTCACAGCCTTCTCTGATAAGGACAGATAAGGCAATGAATTCACATTCAAAATGGCGTAAGTGAATGCTGTTCAAAAACCTTGCTTTTAGCAAAGGGGATATAGTTAATGGTGTTGTAATAGGGTTGTATGACAGATGGTGCTACACTTGTTAGAGTTGTTGAATCACCATGTTGTATACCTAAAACCAATGTAAAATTAAGTGTCAGTTACACTTCCATTAAAAAAAGGAAGGATAGAATAGAAAAGAAAGAAATGTGTGATTGCCAGAATATATTCTTCCGGATGCCAAACTGTTTATTGACACGGCTGTCTATGGGATGATATTTATTGTTTACTAAACACTTGCATAGATTTTAGAATATTCATAATGAGATCATTAATTATGTTCTAAGTGTATATGCATAACATCTTGAAAATATTCTCATGAATCAATGATTTTTTTTTCAAACAATATGGGCTTTTTTTTTTTTTACTTTTTTTAGTTGTTGTTAATTAAATAAATGAGATTAGAGGCCATATTCACAGGGTTATTATGTGGGTTTATTCTGTCTAAAGTAATAATGAAATAATAGTGATGATTCCAGGTTATTAAGGCACACATATTTTTTTTTTTAAAGTAGGCTTCACAAGAAACGTGGGGCTTGAACCCATGACCTCGAGATCGGGAGTCACATGTTCTACCAACTGAGCCAGCCAGGTCCAAATTAACCACTGGACATGATTATGATTCCCTGGTTTCAGTTGTGAGAGATAGCCTCCAGTTATTTTCCTATAGTAAATTAACAAGAGTTAATCCTTTGGTTAATAAAAATCACCCCTATAAGCATTTTGGATTATTCTTCTTTTTATCATTTATGTCAGTTTATCAACCAGTTATAATTATGTGATCTACCCAAAGTGATCTCAGAGGGATTGGCCTCTGGGGCTGGCTAGCTCTGCTTTTTAAAGCAAAGTTCCTAGGAAGTTGACAGTAAATGATCAATATCTTTAGTCTACTCAGAGTCCAAGGATGCGCCGCTAACCCCAGAGAAATTTCCTAGTTCACAAAGATGTCCCGTGGACAATAGGAATGGTCAAGGCAAATCCTGGGAAGCTTAAGTGTTGAGGTAAAATTTAAGAGTAAAAAATTTCATTACCTCTTCCGGGAAAAACTGAACATGATATTATGTACTTTTCTATCATTGAGTTTTTACATTTAAATAAATTAATAATAGAATTAATTTTTGTCTTTGTAAAAATCAAATGTATAAAAGTGAAGAAAGTCAATAATAAAAGGTCCCCCAATTATAATCTCATCACCAGAGGTAGGTAGACATTGCTAACATTGTTGATCAGCAACAGATATGGTACCTTAATGCTATAATTTTATTCGTATTAGGTATACTGTTCTTAATTTAAGTTAATTTTTTTCTAGTAAAAAATTTATCATAAACACCAGTCAAGGCAGTATGTATAGATTTGCTTTATCTTTTTAAAAGACTGCTTAGAATTCCATTGTATCAATACACTGTGATTTATGAAACCTGCTCCCGATTGATCAACTTGTGTCTCCAGGTTTTTGCTCTCTCCAAAAAAATGCTTCAGCGAACACATTTTTATATACATCTTGGGAATTTTATACCAGAATATCTGAATCTTTTCAAGTGGAACTTCTTGGCAAAAGAGAATGTATCTTTTGCATTTTGACAGATACTGCCAAAACAGACCATAATTTTACATTCAGCCAAATTAATTTTACTGGTGTCTCATTCCAGTGATTCTGCCTTCAGTGTGTTCGTGTAGGCAGCCAGCTGTGGATGGAAGAATTTGCTGAATCAACCGATATCAATTTACATTCAAGGCTGGCTATGATAGCTGACATCAAATGACCGAAACCATTATCACAATTTAAACGAAGGAATTTAAAGAACTCAAGAGCCAGGGATGCTAGACTTACCTATCCCATGCATGCTGTCCACTGACCTCTGAATTATTTGACTCACAGTATTTTCTCTTCTTCCCATTTTTTCAAGAATTGTTAAAGTAGCCCCTGACACACTGGAATTGACCCTTTTGACCATTTTTTTCTCAGCCAGGAATCCTGGTGATGAAGGTGGCAGCTCAGTGGCAACCTCAGTAAGTTTGAGAAGCATCAAACAATGTCTTGGTCAAGCAGGGCCAGTTAAACGGTATATGCGAGTGGGTGATCATTTACTATCAGCAGAGGAATGACTCTTAGACATGTAGAGATTTTTGGTAGATCTTACGGACTAAAGTTGTCTTAAGGGAAAAAATATATTCAGTAGGGCTGTATACTAAAATTTTTAATTTTTTTTTCCTTTTTCTTGTTTTAATTTCAAAAGCAAGACTTGGAAATAGGTCCTTTGATTCAAACGAGTCATAAGATCCTACAGTTTCTAACCATGAGTTGATTTATCATCCTTAAGTTCCTGAGTAAAACGGGCCTGGGAGTGGTTGTGAAAGCAGTGGCCTCTAATATCACAAGATCACCATGTGAAACTTTTTTGTAGCCTCTTTTGGTAGGACCTGTAACTTTTTATCTTGGTGTCTGTTTTTGAAAGAAGAGGAAAAAACAAAATGAAACAAACAAACAAACAAACAAAAAACAACTACTAATGCCCGGGGCAATGTAATTCCTATGTCCAGAACACAAATGTAATTTGATGGAGGTCAGGTTCACTTTATAAATCAAGCTCTGATTATAAATGAGCTTTTGGTTTAAGTTTATCTGACATAAATTATCTCTCCAGTTTCTAAATATTATAAATCCTGATATTGGGTCTTATGAACAAAGGGTAAATTAAAAAACTTGGAAGTCTGTTTACTTTCACCCTACTCCAACGAGGTCAAAGATATTCCCGTAAGAACTGAAGATATTAGCACCACTGCAATAGACTGGTTTCCCAATCTTGCTAGAGAAAAAAACTGTTGGATTTTCAAGAATGATGGAGGATTGCTGTGACTTTACCCGGTAGAGTCCAATTGGAGATAATGTTTCTGATATAATCAGTAGAATAGAGAATAGCAATATATGACCATGAAATTGGAATGCAATTATTCATATTATGTTTCCATTTTTTTATTCCATTGTTTTCAAACTCTCAGATGTAAGTTTCTTTTACAGCTGAAACAGGAGTAAATACTTCATTCTTGACCCTAGTTGTTAAGCCAAACTGTGTTGGTGAAATAAATCTCACTTGGCCATGCTATGTAAATCTTTCTCTATGTTACTAGATTTTGTTTGTCACTGTTTGTTGAGGATTCCTATGTCTATAAGAGATATTGATTATAAGAGATATTGGGCTATAGTTTCCTTTCCTTTGGCTATTTTGCCTGGTTTGGGTATCAGGGCAACATTAGTCTTATAAATGAGTAGAGAACTTGTTCTTGTCTCTTCTTGTGAAAGAATGGCATTAGTTATTTTTTGAATTTTAGGTGAAATTAATCAGTGAAGCCATCTGGTCTGGGTTCTTCTTCTAAGTGGGATGCTTTAAATTACAAATTTGATCTTTTTACTTGTTAAAGTTTTATTCAGATTTTCTATTTCTCCTTTCTTGAGTCATGTTGGTACTTTGTATCTTTTTAAGATGTTAAGAACTTTCATTTAAGTTATCTAATTTGTTGCCATACACATGTTGACAGTACTCCCTTAAAATCCTCTTTATTTCTGGGAGGTTGGTCATGTCCCCTCTTTCACTCTGTATTTTTTTAAAATTTAGTTACGTATTTTGAGAGTGAGAGAAGGTGTGAGTCATGGAAGAGCAGAGAGAGAGGGCGAGAGAGAGAATCCCAAGGAGGCTCCTCACAGTCAACTCGGAGTCTGATGCAGGTTTGGAACTCACAAACCATGGAATCATGACCTGAGCCTAAGTCAGGCACTTAAGCGACTGAGTGACCCAGGTTCCCCAAACTCCACATTTTTATAAGTTAAGTCTTCTCCTTTTTTTTCTTGGTTGGACTAGCTAAAGACTGTCGATTTTATAGATCATTCCAAAGAACAAATCTTTGCTCATTGATTTAGTCTGTTATTTTTTTTTAAATGTCTACTTCATTTAGTTTTGTTCTAATTTTATTTCCTTCTTTCTTCTTGCTTTGTGTTCAACTACCTCTTCTTTTTCTCTTTTCAGTAGCTAGCTTATTGGTTTGAGATTTTTTTAATTTATTATTTTTTAAAATTTTAGACAGAGAGACAGCAAACGTGTGAGTGGAAGACAGGGACAGAAGGAGAGAGAGAGAGAATCATAAGCGGGGTTTGATCCCATGACTCTGGCATCATGACCTGAGCCAAAATCAACTGCGCCACCCAGGTGCCCTGAGATCTTTTTTTTTTTTTTTAATTTAGGTGTTTGCAGCTATAGATTTCTACGTAAACACTGCTTTAGCTGCATCTTCTCAGTTCTGAGGTTTTATCTGTATTCTCACTTATCTCAAAATATTTTCTAATTTCCCTTTTGGTTTACCCTTTGATCCATGGGTTATTTAGCAGTGTGTTTAATTCCCATGTATTTTGAATTATACAAATACCCTTCTGTTGATTTCTACTTTAATTCTATGTTGTTGAGAATATACTTTGTATTATTTCAATATGTTTAATTTCATGGAGGCTTGTTTTATGGCATAGCATGAGGTTTATCCTAGAGAATGCCCCATGCGTTCTTGGGAAGAATATGTATTCCACTATGGTTGGGTGGAGGGTCCTATAGATATCTGTTATGTTTAATACTGTATTCAAATATTCGATTTCATTTATGATATTCCACATAGTTCCACTCATCATTGAAAGTGGGGGTATTTAGGTCTGTAACTATTATTTCAAATTTCCCATTTCTCCCTTAAACTTTTCAATTTTATGTATTTAGAGCTCTATTGTTAGAGAAAGAATTTATTATTACCTCCCTAGAACACACTTCCTTCAGATATCCACACTAATCTCTTCTTTATTTCTTTTCGACTTCTACTCAAATATCACCTTACTGGAAGACTTTTTCATGATTAGCCTAACACTGGATAAAAGAGCAAGAGAGGTGACCCCAGCAACTAAGCATACCCAACTACTTTATCATTTGTCAATTTTTATCTAAAGTACTCAAATCTTCCTCATAGTATGTAATCGTTTCTTATTGTCTGTCCACCATCCCACCCAGAATATAACCTGTAAATCATCAAAGACTTTGTTTAGTTGACTTCTAAATCCCTGGCATTTAGGCCAATGCTTAGCTTATAGTAGGTACTTGTTAAGTATTTGTTGAATTAATAGAATGAATTAACTAGAGCAGCGGTGACCAAACTTTTTCTGTAAAGAACCAGATAATAAATATTTTAATCCTCTGGGTCATAAAGTCTCTGGTCTCTGTCACAAGTACTAAACTCTGCTAACGTATTTTGAAAGCGGCCATAGATGATATATGAACAAATAAGCATGGCTGTTTTCCAATGGAACTTTGCTTATAAGAAAAAGACAGTGGGAGAGATGTGGCCCACTGGTTGGAATTTGCCAACCTTTTGACTATAGGATAGCAAGTGCAGGAAAGAACTCAGCCACTGGCAATGACTTTAAGAACAACACTTTGTCATTGTCTATAGACAAGGGACCTATAGATTCAGAAACTGGATGCAATTATTGTATTGTGGAAGCGGTCATTACCTTGTAGTTGTTCCTAAAAGCATTGGATTATGTTGGGAATTAAGAGCTTTGGATGGATGTCCCAAGAATGTGGGCATATATGCCTAGCACACATGGATGTTTTTTTTTCATTCTACAAATATTTATTGATCACCTATTTACTTGGCATTCTCCTAGAGAGTGGGAAACATGTATTAGACATATTGGGTTGCAGTATGTTAAATAAGCAGTTGGGGATTTATGTCATCTAGCTTCCTTTTTCAGAAAATTTGCTCACACCACAGTTTGGGCAATGGTTCATGTCATTTTGCCTCCCTGGCAGTAGCTGGTTAGATTGTGAGGAATGAATACTGGGCAAAAACCCACAATGTGAGACTCAACATAAAAAAGATGAGCTGAGACAGAATTTTTACTCTTAAGCAAGTAGAACTTGGAGGCCTGGGGGATCAGAAAGAAATGGAAACGGAGACTGAATCATTTTAACGGTGGACGGTTAGAATGAATGTTTGTCAACAGCTAACTGAGAAGATCCTAGAGACACGTGGGGTCCACAACCACACTTCATTCCTGGCCTCACTTAGACTTCCTTGCTATTAAACTCTACCAGCCTAAATTTTATTATCTGAGATAGTTCATACTCACAATTTCAGTCAAAAGTTCAATCTGCATCTGTAGCATGCATATCCTGTTGTTGTGTTGTTGTTGTTGCTGTTGTTGTTATTGAGTTTTTAGCACAAGTAAGTGAAGGAAGGATTTTTTTCAGAGAACTTAGCCCTTTCAGAGTTTTTCTTTTCTCCTTTCTTTCAGAAACATGAATTATTTTCCTTCTCAAAAGGGAAATTCAGAATTAAAAAGATTATTTTGCAGCGGAAAATTTTCTAAGGTATTATTTTTACACATAAGGAGATACAAAATGAGAACTTATACTTCGATATCACCACACAATTGTAGGTGGCTTGGTGGTTTTGAACATTTGGAAACTATTAATACAATTGATAGGAAAAGAAAAAACCTAAACAATTCATTGTTAAGATTTGATAATAGGTCTTCTAATGGATAAGACAGTATTAAGCTGTTTAGCAATATTTCCACTACTTTGAACCAATCTGTTATCTTATTGTAATTTATTTTCTGAATTCCTTCCCACCCAACCATTGAATCTTGTTCTCAAAATTGTTTTCAGGTTTCTCAATCTCTTGCCTATCCATAGAGACTTTCAAGCAACCCTAAAAACAAAACATAACACTATTTTGTGCTTGGCATTATGAGAATTTCTTTATATATTTGAGTGCATGGGTATTTGTGTATGTAAATATGTGGATATTCACGCATGTCATCTTATATTAAAATATAAGAGCATCTGATAAGCAGTATAATATTTTCATTACAGAAGAAAAATATGCATTATCTGCATTGTTTTGTTAATTAATGAGTGTTTTTCTAAATTCCAGACACAGCAATAGGGCCAGCTAAGTGAGTTAGGGAAAGATTATCAGGAACTAAGATAAAAGCCATAACTTAGATCCAAATTATAGAAAGCTCTCTAAGTCATAAAATAGGTTGATTTTTACTCTTAGATGAGAGCATTTTAGGCAGAAGAGGGACCGATCTTTTTAAGAGGCTCACTCGGGCTGCCATGCTGAAATGGCTGGAAGGTTCAAGGGTAGAGGCTGTTATATTTGTTTGGGCATAAAATAATGGTGGTTTGGGCCAGAACAGTAGTGATGGGAGGTTGTTAGAAGTAGATTTGTGTCATGTGAGAAAAAGAAGACCTTTGCCTTTTTTTAACTTTTATGTATCCTTCCAGTGTATCTTCATGCATGTACAAGTAGATGTACTTCTTGTCTCAATTTATTTTACAAAGTGCATTATGCTGCATACTTTGATGTGGGCATTTATTTATTCATTTCATTTATGGATATGTTTGGAACTCTTCTCATGTCTGCATATAGGATGCACAGTCTCTAACTAATCCCTAATAACAGACCTTTGAGTTGTTTTTAACTCTTAGCTACTAAACCCAAGGCTTTCATGATTAGCCTTGCACATGAATCATTTCTGTGTGTGTACAGGTCTGTCTGTTCGATCAATCTTTTGGAGTAGGATTGCCAGGTCAAACATTCATGCATTTGTAATTTGAGTTATTAATTCTCAAATTTAATATTTGGAAAAGCTTCTTAAAAAGCTCCTATTCTTTAAAATTAAAAAAAAAAAGTTGTGTTTCTGTAAGATCTATGTAGTTGAGTGGTTGGGTTTGTTTGGTTTGTTTGTGTGATTACTCTGAAGAGGCACAAATAAAAACATTTTGGAGCTCAACATCATAAATATATGGATTTTTGTGGTTGGATTTTTTTATATTTATTTTTTCTTGTCTTCATTTTTATTTCTATAATGTTATCACTGTGTTGAACGTTGTTCTGTTAAAAGCTTGTATAACAAGCTTTGGACTCCAACTGTTAGCCAGGCTAAGTGTAAATCTGAGCTCTATTTGTCTATAACCTTAGGGAATTTACCCAGACTCTCTGTGACCTATTTCCTTAGTGGTAAAATGTGAAAAATAACCACCGTTATCTCATTGGGTTGTTATGTGGTTAAGCAATTTAAAATATGTAAAAGCATTTAGAGCAATACTTGACACAGAATGAACACTAATCAAGTGTTAAAAGGTTTTAGAAGTCACTTTATCAATTCTAATGTTTTTAACATTTATTTATTTTGAAAGAGAGAGAGAGAGAGGGAGAGAGAGAATGCCTGCACAAGTAGGGGAGGGTTAGGGAGGGATGGAGAGAGAGAATCCAAAGCAGGCTCCACGTTGTCAGCCCAGAGCCAGACACAGGGCTTGATCTCATGAACCATGAGCTCATGACCTGAGCCAATAACAAGAGTTGGACGCTTAACCAACTGAATGAGTGCCACTCACTTTGACAATTCTGTGAAAAGATGTAGGTACAGTAATAATAATATTACTTTGTCTATACATATCCAGCTTTCATCTAGACAGAAAAGTGCATATAAATACATTAAAATTAATTAGATTCAATTCCTTTAATTTACACATAACTTCCTCACATGCAAAGCGTTTTAAGAAATAGGACTAAAAAATTGTTTTTGGAAAATATCTTGCCTAACAAGACAGCAAGATAGTAATTTTTTTAAGGTACTCGGACAACCTACTGAAGCCATACAGAATTTTAAAAAAAGAGGAAAAAAGATTTATAATTGCATTAGATAATTATTAAAAGTTTCTTAAGTGGAGATATTTATATTTTTAAATTAAATTGACATATGGATTTGATATTGCCATGGGCTGGCAGATGGTCACATTTCTAAGTATTATGAAAAATACAAAGGTGATTGTTGGATATTTAAGAAAGTTGACAGAGAATCAGTTCAATTTTTTAAAACAACCCTGCCTTCAAAAATGATTTAAGGGCTGCCCATTATTTCAAAAATCAAAAGGACATGGCAATTAGCAGTCAAGAAAGGAGACGCCATTTGGGGTATAGAAGGATTATGAGAGGCAGTGATGTCACAATGCTTGATGAGAGTACTCATTACATGGGTGTCCCCAGTTTATGGAAATTCATTTAGAATATTCATGATGTGTGACAATTTAGAAATACATTTTTTAAGATTAAAACAAAAGGCTCAGCATGGTTAATTCATGCTGCTGAGAGAGCTAAATGTTCCTCAGAGACGCCTCAGGCTTTACACTGGACAATGGACTGGGAACGTTTCAGGTGGTGATTTGTGACTTTTCATCCCAGCTTTGACCATAGCAACTTTGTTGTTTAATATGTCAGCGTTCTGAATATATTCCGTTAGAGTAAGGACAACTGTGTTAGTTTTCTAGGGCTGTCCTAATAAACTACTACAAACCAGATAGCTTAAAACAACAGAAATTTATTATCTCACAGTTCTAGAAACTGAAAGTCTGAAATCAAGGTTTGCACGGGGCCATGGTCCTCCTGAAGGCTCTAAGAAAGGATTCTTCCTGCCTCTTGCAGTTTCTGATAGCCCCAGGTGTTCTTTATCTTGTAGCTGCCATGCATCAATCTCTGCTTCAGTTGTCATGGAATATTCTGCCCTTGTTTATCTGTGTACACTTCTAAATTTTCCTTTTCTTGTAAGCCCACCACTCATATTGGATTAAGAGCCCACTCTAATTGGGTATGACTTCATCTTATTTTGATTATATCTGCAAAGACCCTGTTCCCAAGCAAATTCTCATGCATAAATACTGGGGATCTGAACTTCACGTATCCTTTTGGAGGACACAGTTGAAACCAGGATCATATCTAATAAGGCTTCAAAGACACTGGATTAGAGAATACAAAACCCACAGAGTCCTCGGGCTTTTCTATCCAGTTTTAATTTTAAAAATTACCCTGGTATAACCAAGTGCACTTAGCCCTACAGCTCCAATGGAAAATAAGCTGCCTTAAAATGTGTTGCCTCGAGGTACAAAATCAGCTGTCCCTTTCTGTTTGATGCCTTCCCCAGAAAAAAAAAATGCTAAGCCGTACTCGGCCCCATGGGCCCTGTGATGGTGCAGCAGCACACTTCTTAAGAAATTAGGGTAGACTGGTAGTTTCTCCTTTCCTTCACCAAACATGCCTCTTTGCCAGACTCATCATCTGAGTCCTCCTGTCTGAGAACATGACTTGATTTGGTCTCCCAGATACTGAATTTTGCCACTAACCTTTCAGAAGTCCGCATTTTCCCCCACAACAAGATGAGCCAAATTCTTTGCTAGCTCAGTTGAGATCTGATTGCACAACACACTTGTTATTTATGTACAAATCAACAGCTTGTTCCCCTTCACTGCTCACCCCTTCAATGTGATTTAATATTTCAGCACTGGACAGAGGATTATAGATTTTGTTTCATCTTGAACCATATAATTCATTTTCATATATTAGATCACAAATGATTGGAAAACAGATTCTAATTGGCAGGTAGCCATTTATGTAAAATCTAGTAGGAAATGTTAAGCTCTGACACCTTCCCCTTGAAAAGGCTTTTGAAATAAAATTAAAATTCATCATTCAGAGTTGAATGTTTTATGCTGCTGGGAGCTAATTACCACACGCATCTCAGAAGTATGTGCTTATCTCTCTTCCAGGCCACTTGTCTTAAACTGTAGGCTCTAGGCTTCACAATTTGTGCTAAATCCTCCAGTTGCCAAGTGGGATAAGGGCTGTTTGCACAAAGTGTATTCTCAGGGGACTCTAGTTTGATCCAGGTGAGTGAAAATGCACCTGCTCCTTGCTAGCCCTGGCAGGGTCTTTTCCTACTGGAGTGGGATTAACGGCTGTCAACTCCCATATTTACCTGGGAGAAGAGAGTTGTGCATCACCAAAAGAAATACGAAAACCAGGAAGTTGTTTGGCCAAAAAGCCGGCCTGGAGAAATTAAACTCAGCCCTATGGCTGCGCTGGAGTTGACGTTTCACTCATGCGAGTTGGGGGATATTAAGATGAGCCTGACAAAGCCCAACCATCCTTCTCTCCATTGTGTCCACCTCTACCCAGTGCAACTGTTACCTCTTAGTCTAGACAGATCATAGTGATAGTCTGTCACTAGAGCCTGCAGCAGGTATATTATCTTAGTTACCCAAGTTCTTTCTTGGGAAGAAAGCCACACACTATCTCTCTGGAATACTAGGTTTTTGTTTTTGTTTTTGTTTTTTTTTCCTCTTCTAGGGACAGCCCATTTTCCTGACTACACGTCCACCATTATCTTGAATGGTGGCACCTTCTCTGTTGCACCTATTTATCTAGTATCCAATTCATTATCTGCCTTGCTTTCTGCTTACCCTTGATTTGGCCTTACATGGTAGGTTCAGATTTTATCTCTTGCTTTTAATTATCCTTCACATTTCTTTAATATCACTTCTAAAGTATTCACGTTTCCATTTACTCAGCTCCATTGGACCTCTGACTTCTGAGCTTTTCTCCTATTCTTCCATTATCCACTAATTCAAGGAAGTCAGATACTCGAGACTTGTGTGGCTATTCCTACATCAACATGCATGGTAGACTTTGCTCATCTGTCTACACCATTGTTGGTTTCTGACCTGACCTGAGCCATAGAATCCATAACTTACTTTTCAGACAACTGCTGCCAATTTATCAGAGTTGGCCCTTGAGATAGGAGCAGTTTACGATCCCTGCCTTTATCTAGGCTTGTAGCCAGACTCCAGGTCCTCGCCCTAGGTTCATAAGCACTCAACCCTGAATGAGTAAGTGCTCAATAAATATCGGTTAAATGAGTAAAATAATGAATGAATGCAAAAGTGCCAATATCCTTGAACTGCTTATGTAACTGCCAGATAGGAATGGAAATGCAGTTCCAGTACTTACCACTATGTGGCCTTGAGAGAGTTTCCTATCCTTGTGGATTTATCTGTAAAATGGGCATAATAGTGCTCACTTTATAGGATTGTAATAGGACAAAATCAAGATGATATCTGTAAAGCTGTGGGCACAGTGCCTGTCATGCTTTATATGCTTAATACATATTGGTCCGTGTTATTGCTGATTTTATCAAATAACTTCTATTCATTAAAACCTACTTTTTTCACAACATTTCTGTTCTATGTGAATCTGATTTAGTTGTAATGATTCAATACCATCCCTTTAAGCACTGGAAATAATAGGTTTGCCAAGTACACAATTTTGTCTCCTAATAGAGGGGACAAGTTGCCGTCTTTTAAATGCCCAGCAGAGAAGAAACCATCCTTGTCAAGCTCTGGTCCTAAGAAAGGGTTTATCTACAGATACATTCATAGGAAAACTTTGGCTAATGCTACACTTAATCATTTGAATATGGTTACTCTCTGGGCTGTTTATAGAAGCATATTTCTGATATAAGTGTATATTTTGTGATCTATAGTTAGAAACGAAGTTCACATTTTTCTTTTATTTAAATTTCACTATCCGAAACAGTATACCAGGGAATGGTGGGAAACTTAACAGTTACACCTGGCTTCCATACCATTTACTATTAAACTGTCCTAGAGATTACACTCATCTCTAGATGTACAGAGTCCTGAATCAAGGGATACTTTGCCCAGATAATGGGGTCGTATTTATTAGCCACACAACTGGCAGTTTTATGTGAAATACAATGGTTATTTATACAGAGAGGGTGGATGAAGTATTAGACCAAAGGAATATATAATCAAAATAAGGTCGTTTGCTTCTCCAGATGTTTCTACCATCAACATAAAAAATGCATCTCTTATTTAGGAGATTACTAGTGTGTTATGTTGTTACATGTCAGGAGAGTACTGTTAATGATACAAAAGATGGACTTCTGCCAGAATCAAGCTCTGATTAATTTTTCTAAGATTCATTCATTCCCAAAAGTAAACCAAAAATTCTTACAGTTGGTATTTATTAATGAATATGTAGAAATGACTATGGTTGCTATTTTGCCTGAATTTCAAATCTCAATTTCTTCTTTCTCTGCTTTTCATAGGGATCAAAAGCATTGGAAAAGAAAAACCCATGATGCTCTCTTGCAATGTACCTTCCTGTCAGAATGGATTTTTTTTCAAGTGCTCAGTAGCTTTTTAAAACTTGCCTAATAAGTCTTTCACTATTTCCCTTGGGTGATTATTGATAATTTGAGTTTGTGATGCTATTTTTCCCTCAAAATGTGGTCTATAGTTGGACATTTTAAGTATTAACTCATTGTTCTGATTCGTATTCCACCCCTTCCTGGAATCATACACAGTTTACCAGATTGAATATTTCCTTTTCTTCTTTGCAGATTTCATAATACAAATATCGCATCCTTATTTCTGAGCCTGGGGAAACATTATTTTTGAGGGAAAATTGCCCTTTGGTACTAATTGCAAAGTACACGGTACATGATTTGACAAAAATCTATCTAGAGAAATAAAGGAATAATTTAAATGGTCTGAAAGCTTGGGCTCTGCTATAAGCTTCTATAAAATAAAAAGGAAAGAAAAATTATATTCTACACAGAACACAGTTTCACCATATAATTTCATTGCTAAATATAACAGGAATTAGAATGATGAAAATAACAAAATGCTAATAGAACTATGCATGCCTCAAGGTTGCCATTATGACATCACCATCATCCTTTTAATTACTTGGGTTATAGAGCTCTAATGCACTCTCTGTAAGTGCAATATGACTGGTTAAACATGTTAATATGAATATTTAAGTGCAGCTAAAATTCACTAAAGTACGATTTTTCCTGCTTGAAGTAAACATATCTGAGTTTATAAGACCAAATCTATTGGGAAATTGGAATGATTTTACAAATATCACATTCTTTATCTAGGTATAAGAAAGAAACATATTTGGAAATGTCTAGAAAATCCATCGAATTTCTAGTTTTTCCCCAGGAAATGAAAGAATGTAAATGCTTAGTTGGAGACCTGAGATCAATGACTTTATTCCCAGCTGGTCTCTCTGTCTCTAGTCAATGGGAATATAGCTGGCCAATGAATTTCCATTCTATTTGACTAAGATGATTATGGATTTTTACACTGAAAAAGAATGTTCCACCTCAATGATGTACAAAGATGTATAATTTCTTGGATGATTATTTAATAAAAAATTCACTTAATGTAGTTGATCAGACAATATGGGAAAAGCTTGATATCACTCTATAAACTATACCCCAGATGAGACTAAATTAGAAGCAAAATGATTCTGAAATCATTTAAGTGGTTATTTTACCACTGGAGATTTTGAGCAAATATAAAATAGTAACTTAATACACGTTCCCTAAATCTTTCTCCATTTCACTGATTTGCAAGACTAAAGAGGCTACTCATTCTGTTCCTAACCAATGTTTATCAAAGGAATTACATGCACAGATTATAAAACACCTTCTCGTGCATCTAAGCATTTCTGCTGTAACCATTAGGTTGTACTTACCAAGAAACATCTACTATTTAATTAATATTTATTGCATATACTATATACCAGGAACAATTCTAGGTTCTGAGAACAGCAGTTAAACAAACAAAGAGAAAACGTATTTAAAAAAAAAAAAATCCCTGTTCTGTGATGGTTACATTTTATTTGGAGGAGACAGAAAGAGATAGCAATTTGCAAATATAAAAGAAACGGTAATTCAGGTGATGACATCAGTATTTATTTCTGTGCAACAAATCATTGTAGACTTAGTTGGTTGAAACAGAAGCTATTTGATTTGCTTATGATCCTGTGGGTTAGAAATTTGGGTGGGTTCAGCTGAGTATTATTTAGGGTCTTCCCCAAGGTCAATCTTGCAGCCACAACCACTTAGTGACTCATCTAGGGCTCTATGGTCTAGGATAGCCTCTGTCCCATGTCTCACATTTGGCTCTGGCTGGTGTTACCTGGTCCAGCAGGCTTGATTTGGGGAAGTTTGCCTCAGAAGCCTCATGCTCCAGTGGGCTTCTTCACATGGTGAATCCAGGACAGTGTTCTAGGAAAGAAAAAGTAGACCTATGAAGCCATTTGAGGACTAGGCTTGGAGTTCCCACGAGACCATTTCTACAATATTCTTTTTGTCAAAGAAAGTCATAAAACTACCCCAGATTCAAGGAATGAAAAAAATATAGTTCCTCCTTTAATGAGAAAATGTCCAAGAACTGTTGCAAATGAACATGTATACAAACAAGGATGGAATAGGTTTTTTATGGCATTATGGCATCTTTTGATAACGAATCTACCTTAGGTCGTAATCCGTGTTATGGTGAAAATAAAAAGCAAGGAGAACAATAAGGAATGCCAGGCCATAGTAATGGCAAAGAATCCCAATTATAAATAAGAAGTAACATATTTGACAAACTTGGAGGAAATAGAGAAGTACGGCATGTAGTTTTCTGGGGAAGATATTCCACCCAGAGGAAATGGCAAAGGTCCTGAGGGAAGTTTATGTTTGGAATATTCAAAAAGCAATGAGGTGGTCAAAATGGTGGAAGAGGAGTGGTCTAGCGGAAAAGCAGTAGAAGAGGAGGTCAAAGTTATAAATGTGGGCCGCTAAAGGGTTTTTTGCCTTTACTCAAATGACATGGGAAGACCTTGGAAGGTTTTGAAAAGATAAGTAGAACATTTTACTAAAGCTCTAAAATGATCAGTCTGGCTACGGTGCTGAAAGTAGACTATTAGAAGGAAGGATAAATTAGAGATAAATCAGGAGGCTACTCCATAAGTCCAGTAAGATATACTTGTGTCTCAGACCAGGATCATAGTAGTGATTATATTCTGAATATACTTTTAAGGTAGTGACAATAAGAAATGGTGACAAATTGGACGTGAACTATGATAAAGAGAAGATAAAGATGATTCCAAAGTTGTTTGGCTTATACAGTGGAAAGCCTGGGGTTGCTAGTTTAAAGACAGAGGATACTGAGGAAGGAGGGGGTTTGAGCCATATTTGGTGTTTATTGTTAGGTATTGTCTTAGCCTGGAATCTCCAAAAATTAAAACTGGGTTAACCACAAAATATAAGTAATTCATGAGGAGTGTGATCCGAAAACAAGAGTGAAGACAGGAGGAGAGTGATAGGGAAAGATCTAATGCAATATTGAACTGATCACCTGTAAAGATCACTTGTTCTTTGATTTGAGGGTTGATGTGAAATCCATCTAAGGATAATTTGGTCTCAGGGGAGAAAAGATTGTGCATGTTTTCACTGCTTGCCATCTCCTTCTGGCTCTGGGTTGTTGACCTCCTGGGTTTCTGGGCTTCTGAAGGTGTATGCACAAGTGTCGAGTGGATTTCCATGAAAGTCCTGCTGTTGAATCAAGAGAAGTCATTGGTGGGGCTCCTGGGTGGCTCAGTCGATTAAACATCCGACTTTGACTCAGGTCATGATCTCGTGGTTTGTCGATTCAAGCCCTGTGTGGGGCTCTGTTCTGACATCTCAGGGTCTGGAGCCTGCTTCAGATTCTGTGTCTGCCCCTGTCTCTGCCCCTCCTCTGCTCATGTTCTGTCTCTGTCTCTCTCTCTCTCAAAAATAAATAAAAACATTATTTTTTTTAAAGACAAGTAATTTGTGCAGGAAGCCTCCGTTGTTACTCCTTAGATTTTTTTAAAGTTTATTTATTTGAGAGAGAGAGAGAGTGCACAAGTGAGGAGGTGGCAGAGAGAGAGAGAGAGAGAGAGAGAGAGAGAGAGAGAGAGTATCCCAGGAAGGCTCCACACCACCAGTGCAAAACCTGATGCAAGGCTTGGACTCATGAACAGTGTGATCATGACCTGAGTTGAAGTCAGCCGCTTAACTGACTGAGCCACCCAAGCGCCCCACTACTTAGCTTTTTTGTGTGTCTCTTTCTTATCTACCCTTTGCATTAGAAACCCCTTCAATGTCACAATTTCTGCAAATACTTAATACAAGAGGGTTAGTGAGGAAACATCTTTTCCATGAGTGATGTTCTTCATCACTCATTTTTCCCCTTTCTAGATTTCCTTTACATTGGCACTTCATTGACTGTGGGTTGCTTTCCTGAAAGATTGACTTATATCTTCAAGCTCAAGGGTTCAGAACCCTTAGTTACCTTGCCCTGTTTGGACCGTGTACCATGTAATTTCCCATTCACTATTATTACTGAGAACAGAAAAAAAGACTTCCTGTGAATCATCTAGGTTTTAGACATAGTCATTTTTGGCTCCATACATACTATGTCCTCTGCTAATTAAGATGGATTGTCCCATGAATGTAGAAAGATATTGCTTGACCTGAAAGACCCCTGGAAAGAGGAGCCCAAATATTCAGGTATAGTTTTATTTCCAAGTTCAGTTGAACACTTACTGGATTCCATACTAAAAAATATCTTAGGGAAATGCATAGCCCGACTGAACTCAAGGCAGGTAAGAAAAGGACAAATTCCACAGTGTACCACTGGAAGTCATGTTCTAAGAGGTTTATTTTACATCCTCCTCCCATTTCCTGGACCTGAGTCTTCTAGGTATGAGGGCTGAGCACAATTATGGGCCACTGTTTCAGCATATATACTGCTTTGTGAAAGACAGTGTACTATTCCTATAGAAGGTTGTCCCTGAAATGATGCCTTAATGGAACTTTTCAAAGGACATTTCACTGTTCTACTGAATTTGTTTCTGGGTGAGGGGACAGAAGATAAGACAAGTAGAACCTATGGAAGAGAATAAAATTAGTGCATTTTGTAACTTTCTAAAATTCTCCATAAATATCTGGGGTATGTATAATAGGACAACTATACAATAACCCTGAATAAGAAATTATGACATAAGAATCCTGTCCCCATTCTTTTACCAACTATTTCCATAATCTTGAGAAAGTGATGACATTATGGCACAAGGGTGGCTCAGTTGGTTAAGTAAGTGACTCTCCTTTTCGGCTCAGGTCATGATCTCATGGTTTGTAACTTCGAGCCCACATCAAGATCTGTGCTGTGAGCACGGAGCCTGCTTGGGATTCTCTCTCTCTTTCCCTCTTTTTCTCTGCATCTCCCCCACTCTTCAACTCTCTCTCTTTCTCAAAATACATAAACTTAAAAAAAAAGGGATGCATCTTTATTCTAAGACTCTTCATCTGTGTATTGGGGAAGTTGGGCTTATAATCACTAAAATCTCTTCCAACCACAACAGTTGATGATTTTATGTTCAACAAACACAATCTATATAAGTATTGCTGAGCATCTAAAGGTTTTATATGCATTTTTTTCACTGAATCCCAAAAGTCTTTGAGTCTTTAAGGTAGATAGTCATATTAGTGTACAGATTAAGAACACTGAACAGAAAATGTTTGATTACATGCCCAAGATTGCATAGCTAAATATTTGTTGACCCAGGATTGGAGTTCATATTTGGCTTCAGAAACTTTATACTTACTTACAGTGCTACAGTAAGTCAATTTTTCTGAACAATACTATTGTTAATAATAAAATATTTTTTGTAGGTAAAAAAGAAGTTGCTTAATGTTTGTCACTGTAGTTACTTTCATGGGAATAAAAGTAAAAAAAAATCTGTAGTTAAAAAAGAAAGCCTTTACTATTGGAATTCAACATGATAGTGTTCTTTGTTCTTAGGGATTTGGGGAGAAGTAGTCTATTCCACTTTCTTTATCTGTGTAAGTGAGCCTAGCCATTTTTTTTTCTCCTTTTTAGGCCTCAATTTATTATAATGTGGAAACTCCTTTATGTTTATGATACTTTACTCTTTGAGCAGGCCATAATTCTTTCTTTGAGCACAAAAGATTGTTCTGAAAACTAATATTCTCATGTTACCTGCCCAGAATGAATTTATGTATACATTTGTACAGTAAGACTCTAGAAGATAAATTTGATGCCCTCTTTTCCAATGACCTTCTCACTCCTTCAGTAGTTTCCAACACAAACAAAAGGCCTTCATGAACCCCCCAAATTTTCTCTTCTAAGGACCGATGGTTGCAATACCCTATTTGGGTCATATAAAAACAACCATGCTCATATGTCCTATAGATAATTTGTCTTGTACCCTTAGCTTTCAAGACAGGTGTAGTTATTCTTTCACTGATATCCTCTACTTTGGGTATATTAAAGATCTATCTTGTGATATATTACTTAGAATTTAGTATCCCTGGATGCATTTTATTATTTCCTTCATGTTCCTAACTTCCTCACAGTCATTTCTGTAACAGATATTTTTCTGGTCTGAATTATGTTCCAGCCTCTCCCAATTTAATGTTATCAAAAAATTTCATTAACATGCTGTCTGCACCCTCTTATAGATCATTAGCAGCAAACCTGAAGGAGCCCACTCCATATTTCCCCCAGAAGGCTCTGTACCTATTAATCATTATCTTTTACTTATGGTCTTTAAGTTCATTTTTAATTCAAGTGACTGCATTATTCCCTGGGCCAATCTGAACAGAATTTATAAGGAAAGCTGCAGGAGCCTTGTCCTCCCAAGGTCTTAAAAGGTATTTTAAAGAATAATTATAAATATCTTATACTGTGCCTATATATTGCCTAGCAGATCAATTATAATCCTTGGAAGGCTATTTAAGATACTCCATAATTGCTTATCTTTTCTGTCATTCTGTCTTTCTTTTCTCCCTCTCTCCCTTCCTTTCTTCCTTCCTTTCTTCTTTCTTTCATTCCTTCCTTCCTTCCCTCCTTCCTTCCTTCTTTCCTTCTTTCTTTCTTTCTTTCTTTCTTTCTTTCTTTCTTTCTTTCTTCTTATTTATATTTTAAAATAAAATATATTTTATATTTTAACAAAATTTATATTTAATAAAAGACTTATATTTTAAACTGAACTTCCACAAATGCCCAATATAGCCACTTCTCTTGGGCAATCTTCTCTCACAACATCTCACTCAGAAAATTGCTTTGACTGATTTTCTCACTTTGAATGCCCTCCCCCATAGTTTTAGCCAGTGTTTTTTTTTTTTTTTTGTCTCTTATGTTTCTTTTTTTTATTTATCTGGGATTTGAATTATTTGCTCTTTTATTTTTGCATCTGGCACAAAAAAATATTTATTCCTTCAGAGCAGTAACAGTATTTTCTTCTTGCTTACCATTCTACTATCTGTGATAATGCCAAATGCTCAGAAAACAAAGACTTAGGCATAGTCACTATTTCAATTACTTCTAGAGGAATCTGTATTTATAATACTTAATGTTATTTTGTCATTATTGATAAACATAAATGTCCCCCATGTGATGCATAGTGTTATGGGCTTTGCAGTTCTGAATTGAATCCTTGCTTTACAGGCTAAAAATTCTGGAACTGTGTGTGGTTATTTAACTTCTCTCAGCCTTATTTTCCCCAGCAGTAAATTCGTGATTACACGATTGACTCATAGAATAACTGTGAGGATTAATTAAGATAATATCCATAAATAATCCGTTCCCTTTCATAGCATGATCAATTTTTTTTTAAGTTGCATTACCTATTTTTTTCTTCAGGCATAGCTTACTGATACTACCAGTTTTTGTTTTCCAGATCTGCCATAAACAACAGGCGACCCATTTACGTTCCCCTACACCATTACAATCTTACGGATGTTTCAAACATCCATTAAGCCTGGATTTGAATTCTTACTAGGCTATTTTCTAGCCATATGATTTGGGGCAAATCACTTCTCTGCAATTTCATCTTACAAAGGAGAAGAACACTAATAATCCCCACGTCAAAGGCTTGTGCTGAGGTGTGAAGGAGAAAATGAATACAAATTGGAGCATAGTGCCTGGAATAGAGCCCAGGGTTCAATAATTCAGGACGATTCACTGGGGCCATGAGATAAGAATGAAGAGCATTGATAGGCCTTGGTTTTACTTCAGGCCTCGTTCTTTTCCCTTTCCCCCTGACCTTTGATTTTCCTTACAGCAGAGGGGCAAACTCTACCTGGCTTGATTGTTTTTGTTTTTCTATGAACTAACTGAAATATGCTTAGTTCTAGCTCCCAGTATTTCTATACGGAAATGACATGCGCACTTGATATGAGTGAGAATCCACCAGTGTGTCCAACAACATTGTCCTCTACCCACCCACCCCCCCCCCCGCCCCCAACCTGCCCCACACCAGGGAGGTGCTTCACAGAACTCTTTGACAGACTGAGAGCAAATAATGCCACATATCTTAAAATCCACTCTGTCTGCATTTTACCTTAATTCATAGAATCACAATCTAAAGAGTCACGTAAATTATTGTTTTATTGACAAAAAAATAGAAACAGTTTTAAAAAAAGAATAAAGTGTCTAATTAAATATAGTGATCCTATGGAAAACCAGACTCATACTTTGAAATGCCATTCTTTTAAAAACTGAAACATGGGGTCAGTTTGTCTTGGTCTTCCATCCACGTGGACCATGTGTCTTATTTTCTTTCTCTATTAAGTAATTCATCTCCCTCCTCTAACTCAGACAACATTAGTATAACCAGTAACAGCACAATTATCTTTTTTATTATGTGACAATTATCTAATATTAGATTATTACCGATTGCAAACAATTCAAAGCAAGAGGCACATGTTTGTTAATGTTTAGGACAGCAGGGTGTTATTCTGTTTAAAGCCTTCTTAACATCAAAAACTGAATAAATGATAACTAATCATGATAACTAAGGGGCTTGTGAAATCCCACAGTGTGCAGGGGCATTAACAGTTAATTTGATTTACAAACATTTGCAAAGTATTCAAATGTGTATTTAGGAATACAAATAATAAACTCTTCCAAATTTTAGCTCTGGATCCAACCACACGTAATGGTAAGCTCATATGAGCCCACACGTAAGCTCATATGAGTCCAGCAGTGTGTTAGGATAATAGATAACACGGCTGTTCCCTGGCCCTGAGGAGTGTGCAACTTGTTTATTAGTTTATTCACTTATTTTTTGTCAGTCAAAGTCAATCAAGAAACATTGAGAAACTGACAGCTACAGTTCCATAAGCGTTGTTCTTGGGCTGGTGAAGAAGCACATGCTGATCTTTACATTTCACTGTGAGTATTTATGCGATTGTCTTGTGGGGGATGGTGGGGCAAGTGGGAAGCATTTGCCTCTATGTTCATGACTGCATGGAATAATGGGAGTCAGCTTGAATCCTTTTCAATGAAGGGTCTTTGTTTTGCTGAGCCCTTGGATATTAACCCCTGGGTTTCATAATAACTACAGGGAAAAAGAAAAGTTGCTTTGAATTATAGAATAAGAATAATATGGATTTTCCATGGGCAATCTGGGAGGAAGAAAATGGGCAGTGAGGCAGAGATAGAAGAAACACCAAAACTGTTGATTGACAGGAAGCCTCCTCATGGCTCTCTCAAGGTATCCAAAAAAACAATCATAAAACTCACAAATATACAGTAGAATTAAATGTGGTTGGAAAGTGACCAAAATCTGAGTTCATAACCTGAGATAGCACATGATACAATTCTGCAAAGCAGACCAAGGAGAGGTACATTGAAGAAGAGAGAACCTGATAAGGAACTGACATGCTGAAATTAATCATATGTTTGCAAGAGAGGTTATGGACTTCCAGAGGCTAAATTGTTGGAATTTGGGTCAAGAACAATTTATAGGTATCAGAGGGTCAAGCTTTTCTCCCTCCTCTGCCTCATTAGAATTCTTGGAGGAGATATATAATATATATTTATTATATATCATATATATTTATTATATAATAAATACATATAATATATAATAAAATAAATATATAATATAATAAATATATAATATTATAAATTAAATATATATCACATATATTTATAAGAGTATTACATCATTAAACATTCTTGTTTATATTTTAATGCTATATAAAATTCTATTCGCTTTTTAAAAAAAATATTTTTACATTTATTTATTTTTGAGAGACAGAGAACAAGTGGGGGATGGGGGTGGGGCCCAAACTCACCAACCGTGAGATCATGACCTAAGCCAAAGTCGGACGCTTAACCGACTGAGCCACCCAGGCGCCCCCATTTGCTTGTTTAAAATAAGAATTTTATATCTTTTCCATATCTGTTAAAAATATACAAGTGCCTGATGCAAGTGAAGGTTTTAGATGGAGTACACATACACACACACACAAACATAAGTATATATGTGAGTATATAGATGCTCTCATACATACATATATATATTTACATACATACAGTATATATATATAATATGAATTCTATATATTTTATATATTCTGAACAACTCAGAAATGATTACATGGAAATTATAAAATTCTGAAGGAGGAGAATGCTGCAGACCACCAGGAAATGCTTTTCAGATGTGGTAGCCTTTAGGAATGAATGAGATTTGGCCATGAGGAATTTATAAAATTTATAGAAAGAGCATTCCAGGTGGAGAAAATGGTATGAGCAAAAGCTTTACATTCCCTTATGAGAAAGCATTATAAAGTATAATTAGAGGAGGGATATCTTTCTTCCATGAGTGGCTTGCCTTGGATTTAGGCAACTCTTTGCATATTAGACCTATGGATCTTTTCCCCCACCCCAATTTTCTCTAATAATTTCAAGGTTAAAGGAATTTTAGGACTACCATGTGAGCGAACCATCAATAATTTTCAGCTACCTGGAATAAGGGAAAGTCTGGACTTAACTAAAGCATAATTCAGTGCTGTGTTGCATCACTAAAAAGAGTTTTTATATCATGCAAAAACCTCCTGAGTTCAGTACACTGTGTCTCTAGCTGTGACTTTTCCTCTCCCAGCAGGCAGGTGTAGGATAAACAAGTGAGATTATCAGCCATTCATATCAAATAGGCCCCCCCAATATATTACATTCTTGTGTGGAGATTTATCCCACTCCAGTTAATTCTCTGCTTTGCCTTGTACCCAAATCATATCTTGCTACTATATCACTTCCTTGAGTAAAGACTTTCAATAGCTCGCCACTGCTCTGAAAATAAGAGAAGAGCACCACCTGATTCTGCACACATCACCTGCCTCAGTTGGCACTGTTTCCTTCTCTCTGTTCCTTTGAGATGAACTGCCTTTCATTCTACACATATGCCACAATTACGCCAGGTTCAGAGTCTTCCCGCCCATATACTACCTCGTCTGCCCTGACCAGCCCTCATCTTTCTGCCAAATAACTTCTCATAAGTTTTCCACCTTAGCTTACCTTCTCAAGGAACCCTTTCTTAACCTTAACAAATTGAGGTGGGTCCCTTGTTATAACACTGTTTGTTTGTTTCTTGTCTTTTACACTACTTATCACAATTACATTCAAACAACTATGTAGATAATTGCTTGGAGACATAGTGTCCCCAAGGGAATGGACCTTCTCACTGTCATCGTGTTACCACCTGGGCACAGGATTCCGCCTTACCCATGAGAAGTCCTCAAATTTCTCTCAGCTTAATCAGGGAATTGCAATGAGACAACTTTGGTTTGAATTCCCACATCTCCTCTTCTTAGCTGAAACATTGTAGAAAATTCGATCAATTTCAGTTTCGGTTTTACTCCACCAAAGATATTAAACATAACAATTCCTATTTGACAGATTTTTTTTTAATTTTTTTTTTCAACGTTTATTTATTTTTTTTAGGACAGAGAGAGACAGAGCATGAACGGGGGAGGGGCAGAGAGAGAGGGAGACACAGAATCGGAAACAGGCTCCAGGCTCTGAGCCATCAGCCCAGAGCCTGATGCGGGGCTCGAACTCACAGACCGCGAGATCGTGACCTGGCTGAAGTCGGACGCTCAACCGACTGCGCCACCCAGGCGCCCCAAGATTTTTAAGGATTAAATAAGATGCCTTTACTCCGGGTGCTCTGTACACCGTAAAGCAACATACATATGATTTCTTTTTATAATTGAACATGTATTTTCAGGGCTGTATTTAAATGGGGCTTAAAATAATTAATAAACAGATTACTATTTTGGTGCGTGATGAATATCACCAAACTCGTTTTTATTCATGGCATATAGGCTTTAGATGAAGATGATATTGGCATCAGCTTTATTGTAAGTTGTGATTGTAACTACATGGTTTGGGTCCTCGTCTGTTTTTCTAATCATTTGTATTCTGCAGGCTCTGGGTAATAATCGTTTTATAGATTTAGGATAAGAGTTCTATATTACCCATTTTTAACTGATTGCTCACTTCAGCAGAGTAATCATTTTAGAATCTGTTAATGATCCCCTATGACGGCTTTTATAGACACAGCACCACATACCATGTATCGGCGACATGTAAGTATCTGCGACTGTTTTTCAGTTGTGAGAAGAGATTTGTCCAAAAGAATCAAGAAAAAGCACAAAACCACAATCAGCGTCATATAAAAGGTGCAAATTAACATCAAGAAATATAATTACCTAGCAATTTCAGTCCATCATATGCGTGTAGATAATGTGCTTCTCTAATGGGAGTCCTGAGTTATTTCTGAAAGCACATGCTTTCTACCGCCATGTGGGACACATCTGAGTGTGCCCAGGCCTTACTTCTTTGTGGCAGCCAAGATAAATAAAGCAAAACAGTCTCCTGAAAAGCACGGGCAGAGTATCTGCAGACCATTAATCTTCATCCATCCTCGTTTTGCAAGCAGTATATATGCCACTTTGTACATTTACTTAGGGATCTTCTTTCCAACATTTTTCCCCCTCATTCTCCTTCTCATCCAGGTTAACTTTGATTCTGCCTTGAATCATTCTAGTTGGCAGGCAGTATCTTTCCACACAACAGTTCAAAGCTGTCAATATCAGTCACTATTTCACCCTATTGGACATGTGAGTATATATTATAAATGCACTGTGCCTTCTTGATTCATTATTAATAGTCGTAATTTTAGGTACCACTTTTTCTCCTTGACTCTTTGGATCTCTTCCTTTTTCAGACTCTCCTCTTAAGTTCTGTATTTCTTTTTTATTTCTCAGCTTCATGACTTTGTTGCTTTGTCTTACACTATCATTTTAACTTGTCCATCCCTACGTTTATACATTATTTGCCTATTCAACGCTGAAAGAATTGGAGGTGTAAAATTTAGTTTGAATGATTTTACCTGCATATCTGCAAAGAAAAGCAATTATTCACTTTCAACCAGTGGCTTTAAAACCATGGAAACACATTTGTTTCTCCATTGGAGATGGGAGCAAGGGAAAAAGCATTTGACTTGGAACCCCCTGACTCTCTTACATAATATGCTTTTTGCTTTGGTTTAAAATTCCTCTTCACTATTTTTTTTTTCTCCTAATCATTGACCTACTGAACTTAAGGCATGACAGCTTTTCCTAAATTTGCTGTTTCAGAACCCTAATTCAATCCTGAATATATTGCAGATTTTCAGGATCTGCTAAGAGGGACTCTCTCAAATTTTCTAACAAATTACAGAACAGCTACTTCTATGTCATGATCCTCTGGAACTCATCCACCAGTGCTGTAAGTGCCGTTAAAAAAGGACAATGTTAAAGCAATCAAACTGCAAATTGTAGAATTAAGAGACACTTTAGATCCTCCAAATCCCCCAGGGAATGATGTTATTTTTTTTGATTGCTTTCTTGAAAGGGCAATAAGATGTGTGAAATAACTTTTGACATTAAAAATACAGAATGGGAGACATGTGAGTATACTTTTTCCTTTTGCCTTTATTCTTTCTTGAGCTATTTTGTCGTTCAGACATGTCTCTATTGGGTTCTGATTTTGTAGAGTGTTGCCCCAGTGATGTTTTATTTTAGAACACTATGTATCCATTAAGAGGCTCTCAAATGTAGAGTTCTAAAGTTTCCACTTCAACTAATTAATTAGGGACAAAATTCTCAGCTATTTGATGAAATAGGCTTTACTCTAAATGAATTCATCCAAAATGGTAAAAATAAAAACCAGATTATTTAGAGTGTCAATTTTAGTTTTAGTGAAGTAAATTGGGAAAGTTCTCGAAATACTGAAATAGCAAGCTGTAAGTGGGAAATTTTAATGTTTTGGAAAATATATGTGGCTTTTAAAATTTTACTTACTAGGGGAATGCTGCCATTTAAATATCTATAACAACCTTGCATTCAGAATTTTCACCCTCTTAAAATTATTTTATCTTTGTTTCTAATCTGTCTACCTTCCTCAATTATCCACTCATATTTGTTCATCCATATACAACTTACTTTTCATTTACCAAACGAGTAATACATATTTAAAATGTCTTATGGAGCGCCCAGGTGGCTCAGTGGGTTGAGTCTCTGACTCCCAGTTTCAGCTCAGGTTATGATCTCACATGTTATGAGTTCGAGCCCCAAATGGGGCTCTAAGCTGACAGCACTGAGCCTGCTTGGGTTTCTCTTTCCCTCTCTCTCTGCCCCTCCTCATACCCCACTTGTGCTGTCTTTGTCTCTCTCAAAATAAGTAAAAACACTTAAAAATTTTTTTAAAGTAAATAAAATGTCTTTGTTTTGTACACATTTTTGGCAGCTATAGCAAGGTGCCTCCAGTCTCATAAATTATGGTCATATTTTTCTCTCTCTCTCTCTCCATCTATTCATTGTGTTTAAACTCAAGTTTGAATTTAAAAAAAAGAAAAAAATGTACCTATTTCTTCTCTCCATTCCTATAGTACCACCCTAGTCAAGGGGCTCATCTCATCTCATCAACGTACACAGATAATGAATAAAGTTTTTCCCAGGCAGAAAATCTAGCACAACAGAGTATGTGAGCCATGTACAGAGAAGTGCAGACTGCAGCTGATGTTTGAACAGCTATAGCTAATGTGACGTTGAGACTTGTGATACATTACAGATAGAAAATTCTTGGACTTTACAAAACTGAATGCTTGCCATCTCTTTATTAAGCTTAGCTTAGCCTAGCTATCTGTCTTCCTCACAATCTAGAAGAACTGTGATTGGCACGTAGTAGGAGCTCATAAATAGTTGTTTCCGTTATTATTATTTACACAAGATCAGATTTTACCCATTCTTCCTAGGTCACTAAAAGCTATTTTCATTATTCAGTCTATTCCTTATTGCTCCCTAGAAGAAAATAATATTCCCATTCCACAATTGCAATTCTTTCCCTGTCTTTAACTGACCTTTGATCTTTGATTTTAAATGCATATTACACACATTTTTGCCTACATATATATATATATATATATATATATATATATATATATATAGCATATCATTACAGTCTAATTCCATTCTGGAAGGTATCATGTCTTATAGTCTTGTATCAATCATAATCTCTACAATAATAATTATTATACATTAGACAGTTAAGTATTTGAAGAAAATAGTGATCAATTTCCTTTAAGACTCCATGGGATATGGGGGAGTGTTTCTACCGTTGTGACTATGTCCCAGGCTGTGGATCCATGAACGACTGAAAGAAATACAACGCTCTCTGCTTCATGGAAGTGGGAAAGGAAGTCTTATTGAGATGTTGGCTCCCAAGGGCGATAAACTCACTCCTAAGCTAAGTGACTTGCAACTACTCAGCAGCTCAGAGGACTGCCACTTCAAATTCATACTGGAGGGCACCTGGGTGGCTCAGTCGGTTAAGCACCCCACTTTGGCTCAGGTCATGATCTCACAGTTCATGAGTTAGAGCCCAGCGCTGGGCTCTGTGCTGACAGCTCAGAGCCTGGAGCCTGCTTCGGATCCTGTGTCTCCCTCTCTCTCTGCACGCCCCCCCCCCCAGCTTATTCTCTTTCTCTGTCTCTCTCAGAAATAAACATTAAAAAGATTTAAAAAATAAATTCATACCTCAAAATATGCAAAATCTTTACAAGTTATCAGCTTTTGTGTTACTTCATATAGTTGAACAGACTTCCTATAGATATGAAGTCTGAGCATGTCAATGATCTATCGTGACTGGTTTTACTCTTCTTTCAGGACAAGCCTCCCCTCTGGACTCAGTGCAAAGCACAGTGAGCAGGGCAGTTAGCTTATGGATAAATATCCTCAATTATATCCTCAAGAGATTTGCTTTATGCCTTGCCAAGAGCCCATTATTCCAATGCTCAGCTTCTGCTTGGACTAGAAATCCAAATCTGATTCTTCAAAAACATCTGTTCAGCCAGCTGTTTGCTACTCTTATAGTGAGTATTCTTCCAAAGTGAAGCTGAAATATCTCCTTGCTCTTATAATTTCAAGATTGCTGCCTAAGGCTTCATAATCCCCTGCGATGCTTCCAAATTTATCCGTGTATTCATTCATTCATCATTCATTGATTCACTTGTGAATTATTAATTGAATCCATTATTTATTGAGTCCCTAAGATGTGCTGGCATTGTGCTAAGAACCAGGTAAGACTGGTGAATCAAATTGGCATTGGTTCTTTCCCTAGGAGGGAAGTTTGTGTTAAATAGAGTTATTGGTTCCCATCTAAACTTGTGGGTGTCTAAGGTAAACTGCAAGTTTGATAACCTTTCATCTCCCTCTTATAATGGGCACCAAGAATGAATACATAGTCCATTTTACCCTGGTATATTAGCATCAAGATTTTATTAAACCTTCAGCAGAATGTAGTTGGCCTTGGATTCATCCTTCTATGGTTAGTAGCTAGTTTCTTCACATCTTTGGAGCATGCAGTTCATCAGTTCTGGATTTCTTCATGACTGACAACTCACTAGCTATGGAAAAGTTCTCATTTAAATAAAAATGTTTAAAAAAATTTAAAAAGGGGCGCCTGGGTGGCTCAGTCGGTTGGGCATCCGACTTTGGCTCAGGTCATGATCTCATGGCTTGTGAGTTCGAGCCCCGCCTCAGGCACTGTGCTGGCAGCTTGGAGCCTGGAGCCTGCTTCGGATTCTGTGTCTCCCTCTCTCTCTGCTCCTCCCCTGCTCACACTCTGTCTCTCAAAAATAAATAAATGTTAAAAAAAATTTTTTTAAAAGAAAAGTTCTCATTACTACCACTCCACTAATGCAGAATTTCTGTGTCTCTTATTTGTGTCATTTACTTTGTGTCATTCAGTCACACACCATCCTTAAGGTGATGATTAGAGCTGCCCTCAGCTGCCTCATTTTTTTATTTTAAGTTTATCTATTTATTTTGAGATAGAGAGAGAGCACAATTGGGGTAGGGGCAGAGAGAGAGAATCCCAAGCATGCTCTGAGCTGTCAGCACAGAGCCCGACGTGGGGCTTGAACTCCTGAATCATGAGATCACGGCCTGAGCCGAATGCAGGAGTTAACCAACTGAGGCCGCCCAGGTGCCCCGGCAGCTGCCTCATTTTTAGTAGGCGCCCCTGTATACCACTTGTGCAGCTTCAACAGAACAGATGTGCTACAGCCAATTTCCCTGACCGGTCTACCTATATCAGAGAGTTCCAGAGGAACAAATTTGGATGAAATACGTTGTAGCATAAAATCTGCTACCTCCATTTCTGCCACATACGTGGCAACATGGGCACACATCCCTGTCATCCCACTAAGCTGGGATTCAGGTAACTTGAGTCTCCAAATCAACTTCAATGTTTATTATCCTGATGTAGATATTATGTACACTTTAGCCATATGTAGAGCTGACTGATTATTTAACTTGTTTCATATCTTAATGCTAATGAGGACGGTCTTTTCACTTTGCTTTCAGTGTTTTAAGTCCCTAATGTGTTCCCATTATAAACATATAAAATATTTGTAAGTAAAAGGTGGGAATAAAGTGAATGATTAAACTCTGCTTGAGAGGTAAAGAAAATATATCCCTACAAAAATATATAAAAATTGTTCAATAAAAATTTGATACATTTTTACTGAAACAAATTATTATATTGCCATACATGAAGCTGTCAGAAATTTAATTCATCTATTTAGCTGTGAAATGTCCAGGGCATCTACCATAGCAATGTGGACTTCAATTTTAGCAAAAATTTCAGGAATTTATTCCATTGGTTGATGCTTTATCCCAGTCATGGCTATATTTTGCATTCTATGATGCCAAAAATGTTTTCTTATTGCCTTTATCTACTTTCTTTTCCCTATGATGTTTCATTGAATTTCCATTCAACTTAGATTCCTGTAAAGATGGAAGTCAAATAGAGCCAAATTTAAATGAAACGTCGAGGTGCTTCTACAAGTCACAAAACCAAGTATGTAAAACATTTCCCTTGAGGTATCTTACATGCTTCATCATGACGCTTATTGATTTGGGAACTAACCTCTCATTGTTAACCTGAAATTAGGATATTCTTGGCTATTTATACCAAATGAAGGGAAACCATGGTAAAGGCATCTTTGCTGAACATGGAGAGTGGTGCCTGAGTGGTTCAATCAGTTAAGCATCCGACTCTTGGTTTTCACTCAGGTCATGAACGCAGTTTTGTGAGTTTGAGCCCCGCATGAGTTCAAGCTGCCAGTGCAGAACCCGCTTGAGATCCTTTCTCTTTCCCACTTTTGGCCCCCGTGCGTGCCCTGTCTCTGTCTCTCTCAAAAATAAATAAACCAAAAAAAAAAAAAAAAAGAAAAGAAAAAAAGAAAAAAGAACATGAGGAGTAACCTCCACCTCGACTATAAACCAGTGATTCCTAAACTAGTTCATTATTGGAATCATCTATAAAGCTTCCTGAGCATATAGATGATCTGTGTAAAGAACTAGAACCTCTAAAGGCAGTTCTTGGAATTTTGATAAAGATCTTGTACTGGATTCTTTTAACCCACTCAATTTTTATTCTTGATGTACACCACTTTTCTTCAGAACTTTTCGATGTACACAATCTTCCCCTTTCAGTGCATGACTTCCTGTTTGGCTCTAGCTCTTCAGCCATAGTTGACTCATCCATGGAGAGGTCAGCAGCCCCAGACACAACTTACCTCCCTCCCCAAATTCACTCAAGAATCATTAATTGACTCAAATGTGGCCAACTGAAGGCTTTTTTCAGGACAATTAAAATCAAGACATGGCAGAGTACGTTCTGCACTGACAGCAGAAGCTGTGGATGAAGATGTGACGCTCAGTAGGGAGCATGGGACTGTTTCTGTGCTTGTTTACTATGGCTGCTATAGCAAAGTACCACAGACTGGGTGACAAACTACAAAAATGTATTGTCTCCTTGTTCTGGAGGGGAGAAGTCCAAGATCGAGGTGTCAGCAAGATTGGGTTCTTCTGAGGACTCTTTCCATGGCTTGCAGACAAGGTCTTCTGGTGTCCTCCCATGGTCTTCCCCCTGTACATCTGTGTCCAAATTTCCTCTCTTATAAGAACATCAGCCATGTGTTGCATTTAGACTCACCGAATGACCTACTTTTGAACGTTTATTCATTCTTGAGATACAGAGACAGAGCGTGAGTGGAGGAAGGGGCAGAGAGACAGGGAGACACAGAATATGAAGCAGGCTCCAGGCTCTGAGTTGTCAGCACGCAGCCCGATGTTGGGTTCGAACCCACAGACTGCAAGATCATGACCTGAGCTGAAGTCAGACGCTTAACCAACTGAGCCATCCAGGCACCCCCTGAATGACCTACTTTTCATTTAATTGCCTCTTTAAAAGCCTCTGTCTCCAAATACAGTCACATTCTGAGGTACTGAGGGTAATATTAATATATGCGTTTGTGGGGGACACAATTCAGCTCACAACTGTGACGCCCTGCCTTTCTTTCCAAATCAGTCCAAGAGTTGTTAACTTACTCTAATGTGGTCTCTTCCAGGGTATTTCAAAGCACAACATGACAGAGTATGTTCTCCCTTGACAGCAAAAGCTGTGGATGGGGAAGTAAGACGCAAGGCAGGGGTGGGTGGGCAGTGGGGGAGACTGTGCTTTTGTTTCCTCCCTGTGAAGTGGGAGCCTAACCTCACTGATAGAGATGTCATCTGACAGCCAGAGGAGAACACAGATTAAAACTCAGGGAAGAACCGAGTCTCAGAGGTGTTAAATTCATTGGTTGTCCCTGTTCTTGAGTACTGACTGGACCTATCACCTTCTATAATTCTGTTTTCATCCTTTGTCTGGATATTTGAGCCGGTAGATTCCAACCTACCCAAACTATTTTGAGCTCAACTAGAATAATTCATAGATGATTCAGATGCTATTCACTAAGCAGTTTAAGCAGATCCCTGCTTTAAACTACCCCGGTTTCCGTCTCTAAAGAAAGTGTCAAATGCTGTATCTAACTTAATTCTAAATTTTGATTTCTCCTTCATATACCTCTTCCACATCTTTTTCACAGCTCGCATCTTATATACCTGAAAGGTTCATCCTGACCATCAAGATCTAGAACAAATTATAATCTGTGGTGGGAGTGGAAGATTTTTAATCCGCTTCCTCCATTCCCTGTCCCCACTATATTCCCAGTATGTAAGCAAATTACTCTTGCCGTTTCTCTAAACCTAACCAGTTTGATTCTACATGATCCTCCCATAGTGTAACTCAACCTTTAAGTAATTTCAATTCTTCTTTGATATCTGAATCTGAGTTATTGTTCTATTGAATTGCCCAATGCCCATTTTAACCCATCCCTAAGATTCTTTTTCTGCCTCCAGGCCATAAAGATGATTTTCCCCCCCTAAGGTACCTGCCCAAGGTGGTGGCTGTGTGGTACACTGTTTTACCTCTCTTCCTTTTTGAGAACAACTTATACATTTTTCACATGCTCAGATGTGACTGTCTTGAAGTATGAAAGGACAGGAGACAAACTTTCACGGGTAGAGAAAATAGGCAGACATTATCTGTCCTTGCATTCATTCACTGAGAGCAAAAAAATACCCTCATGAAGTTACCTATGAAGGTGCTAAAAATATAAATAATGTATACTGTGATTTGCTTATGTCCCATTATTGAAAATACCTAACTCATAAGATCTTATGCTGTTTAGACAACACAAAGTGGGACGTGAAAATATGCTGACAATTACTTCTTAATAGAGCAAGACTTTAAAAAAAGCAACAACGAGGTTTTGT
The DNA here is from genome assembly GCF_027475565.1 of Acinonyx jubatus. NCBI lineage: Eukaryota > Metazoa > Chordata > Mammalia > Carnivora > Felidae > Acinonyx > Acinonyx jubatus. The sequence goes on along the minus strand of NC_069386.1, from coordinate 126,337,207 downwards.
GGTGTGTGAAGGATGTGGTCTGTGGGTAGCCTAGAAATAAAGCTCTCATCCCACTTCAAGAAGTAGTGCTTTCTTACTTCCATCCTTAAGGAATCAATTTCCCTGGAGTGTTCTGGTCCTTTCATTACAGGGAGCCTCGTATCTAGGATCCAAAGATCTGCTGGAGAAATGACAGTCAGGGTCATTTCAAAGCAGGGCATCTTTGACCTGGGCCAGCCCTGACCCATTTAGAGGAAAGACTAGACTTTGTTGCACATCTTTATTTTTCTTATGGGTCCCTTAAAATAATTATAGGTGCCCACGCGTGTACATACATGTAGATACATACTCTAGATGTTCACAGAGTCGCAAGGAGGAAAACATTTAAGTAAGTATTTGTAGTACAAGGTGGTAAATGCAGCAAAAAGAGCACATGCTGTGTTCAGATACTGCTCTGAAGACAAGGGTACCATTTTGTCTTAATTGGTTACAAGGAGAAGGGTTATGGCTGTCAAAACATCATAGGCTTCTCGGAGCAAGTGTAGCCTCACAGTGTGATTTTAAAGAATGATAAGTAAAGCACCTTGGGTGAGAGGAAGTATTATAAGTAAAATAAATGACATGCTAAATGCCAACTCCAGATTCTGCATGGTTTGTTCAAGAAAACATAGTGATGAGTAGATCATCACTGCTGAGAATATGGTGCTCTCATGTAGGCTGCGTTTATGTTATATGGCATGAGGCTGAAGGTAAGACTTGAAAAGGAAAAAAAAAGGTAGAATCTTAGAGAACTTGGTTGGAACTCCGAAGATACCCCTAAAACATGAGGACCTAGTAAGGAAACACGCATTGGAGTAACCTGTCAGATTTCTGAGCACTGAAAAGCTCAGTAAGTGTGGTAGGTTTCTCTCAGCTGATGACAAATAGCTGGAGACGATTGTCAATTCATGTTAACACACTAAAAGTGCAAATTAGTGTCTCAAACAATGTGACAAATGCTTTCATGGTAGTTTTATGTTAATACAGATAAAAGTAACGTTAAGAAGAAAGTTTATTTTGTCTTACATTAAATTGCATTCAGGTTCTATTTTCAAGCTATGCAGTCATTCTTGTAATTAATAAAAATTATGCATCTTAATGCTTTCTGTAAACATCTGCCTATTAAATTATGCAATAATACATTTTGAGTTCTGAAATTTACATTTGGCTTTAATGTTGCTAACTTCAGGAAGAGTCACATTGGTAAGGACATTTGAGAATTTTATTATTTTTTCCCCCATGAGTCTTAATGTCTTGTGATTCACACCATTTGTGTCCTCTTTAGTTATATTTTCTAAAGTTGCTAACTGGCTTAAGCCTGTTCAACTCTCATTTGAAATGGATTTGTGTATGATTTGTAACCTTCTACTAGGCCGTGCAAGAACTCTTGTTGAATTGGGGAAAAAAAAGGAAAAAGAAAAGCACCCCTTTCTAAAGCCAAAATTTTCATAATAAATGTACAACTATGATGTTTACATAGAGAATACCACCCGAACAATTTTGCAGTACACGGTTTACCCAACTCTTTGTGGTATAGGAGATCTTCTGCAACAACATGCTCCTCTGCTCTTTTCAGGTAAGCAAGATAATTTTGAAACCAATTTACATGGTACAACTTACATATCATAGGCAGACTTTGCAACTGTTGCAAGCATGGGAAAATGAACTCTTCGAGGAAGATAATACGTAGAAAAAGACACCAGTTTTAGGCAGGTAGTAACACTGATTGGTTGATCAATTACTATCTTCTGATGACAACTTCTGCTTCTCTATACATTATCTTGAGAAGTTGGATAGTGTAGACTCAAACTGAAGATGATCTCAAATCAGAGAAATAGAGGTGAAGGTGGCATACTGAAAAATAAAAACAAAAACACAAAACAAAATATGTAGATTACCCAACAGATAGTAGTTGGTTATTTGGTGAATGTGCGAGGAGAGAAAAGGCAGATTAGTGAATCTCAGACATTAGGACTTCCGGTGTGGGAACACTTTGTGGCCTATGGTTCCTCACCATGTAATGAGGTATAAATGGAGGAGCAAATTTAGAAAGGAAAACAGGATTAGTTTACTTTAGGCCATATATTTCTAGAAGACTGCTCCCTATCCAGACACTAATATTTAGTAAGGACTAGGATATTGGTTCTAGAATTTGTAGGAGGTGTCAAAGCTAGGGATGGAAATTTGAGAACCATCAGCATATGGGTGGTATTTGGAAACATGGCAGGGAAAAAAAAAGGTTTTAAGGGAGGAAATAGAATGATAAAACAGGAAGAATCCTAGGAGATTGAGTGTTTATGGAACAAATGGAGGAAAAGAGAAGGAACATTCAGAAAAGGAACAGAAGAACAAAGATAGAGCTCTGAAATCTAGATCCTGGAGGATATGCCATCTACCCTCAGGGAGCTCTGATGCCCAACAGTGTGAAAGTCATAACAAGGTCAAATCAAGGAGGGATTGAGGAAAGTATCACATGTGTTTTAGGATTATCTAAAAGGATCCAATAAATAGCTCCACTTTTCCTTGACCAACTTTAAATTGTGAAATAAGTAAAAGGAATGACAGCAACCACAACAACAGATAATGATGCAATTACCCAGAAAGAGTAAGATAAGGGAAACAGCTTTGTACAGCTCTGAAAGACTAAGATAAGGGATACAGCAAACTGGCCTAGAATAGAACCCTGGGATAGGCAAACTGGCCTTCCAAGTCATAGGCAACACTGGGCCAGAGGGGGGCCCCCTGCATTGGGGAGCTTCTCGGGTGCAGCATATGCCATGGAGTAGTAGAGAAGAACAACCGCTCCTTCTGTCCTGCTCTCATGGGAGCTCAAGGGAATTCATAATTCACTGTGATAGAGTTAGCAAGAGTAAGAGAGAATTCAGGCAGTTGAAGATCAAATCAAAATATCACCTTCATTCGCTACACAGCTGTCAGGTATGCGGGAACATGGACTTACAAACACTATTCTGCATGACTAGCATTTCTCAGACTGTCAAAGCAAATCTCCATAGCCCCACTCCAACCCTCCCAGAGGGGCTGAGTCAGTCTTGCTGAGTTTGGCCAAGGGAATGGAGACCACCTGAATAAGGCCCATTGCAGTAGATGTGATCCATGAATTTACATAGGGCTGCTAAGTTCAGAAGGGCCCTGGCTTGGAGTTTAATGATGTGTGGCCGGTGCCTTGAAATTCTTAACAATTTAATTTTAAAATATGTGTTCAGCTCACTCGTAGCCCATCTCTGGCTTTCTTTCCATCTCTTTGAGGAAAACGTTTTATTTCTTGGGTCCATGGTATCCCAGGTCATCTTGACCTTTGCCTCCTTGCCCTTGCCCAACAACTACCACCTCCGGCCTCCCCAAATTCACTCTGTGGGGACCTGGACCTAGGTACAGGGAGGGAAGGTCTGGGTCAGACACAGGCATCCTGTAACATCTTGGGATGGGGCATAATGGTGGTCATCCTTGCTCAGGGCTGGGAGTATTTACCCAGTGGCTGGAGGTGAGGATCAACCCTCTTAGTCACTCCTGATTCAGGCACGGAGTATGTCCCGATGCGGAGGTTGCAACCACTTGTTAGGTCACCCGTTGATATGACTTAGAAATGCAGGTGGCCCTTTGGGAAGGGAAGATATCGGCTGCTCCCTCCCCACCCAATGCATCAGTTCTGCAGCTGCGGGGAGGGGGCACTTGGAAGCAGTATGCTGCTGTGTGCATCACTGAATCACAGAGCCGGGCCTCACCTGGGAACCCGGCAGCATCTACGCTGGCCTCATGACTACCACCACCCCTAAGGGAGTGTAGCATTAAGTAGCAGATCAAAGACATCATGACAGGTTAAGAGGGAGACCGCAGAAGAGAGAAAATAGTTTTATATATTAGTAGCTTTAATGTTACATTATTCCTTTTCTTTGGACAAGGGTCTCCACCTGTCCATTTTAAAGCAGGCCTTAGAAATAATGTAACACACCTGAAATTTCCAAGATGGGCTGAGCCACATATTCTCTGTTCCTTCTGTGTTAGTCACCAATTGAGGGTCAGTCACTGAGTGAGGGCTAAGGGAGTAAAATGGGGCCCAGAGGATCATGCAAGGGGAATTTCGTTCACATGCGCTCAGTGATGGGCCTGTGTTGTTCCTCATGAGCCTAATTAACCTGCATGTGGCATTTCAGATGGAGCAGATCAGAGCTCTGTTAGTGACAAAAGCCGAAATGACGGAGGCAGAGCTACAGGACTTAATTTGTTTCCTTTTTAGTACAGGGGTTTAAACTGCCCTGAACACGTAATTGCTCTTGTGCACGGGCTCGCTTTAGGAAACTGACAGCAAGGGCCGGGGTAGGGGTAAGGGGCTGCACTGAGTGCTGTAAGGCAACCCATCAAGATGCCCCTCAACCCTGAGGATCCGGAAAGATCTTATCCAGAAGCACTTCCATACAAACTTTTGTAAAGCTGAACCTAGTCTCAGTGGTTGAGATGGTTTCACCCGTAAGGCAGAAAGGCTATGTTGAAGGAAGAGTTTCCTTTTATCCAGATCAGCCTGGCTGAAGTGCCATTTGCCCGCCAGGGCACCAGCACCAGCACTAGGACAATCAGTTAAGTAGCCAATGTGTGATTTCACTGGGTGGGAGGGAGACTGTAGCCTGGTCAGAGACCTGTAATTACCAGAGGGCTGGAGCTTTGGCACTGGTCCCTTGCCCTTGTCCACTGTATAATTCTGGGAGGGCTGAAAGCATTTGGAGCCACCCGACTTCCCTTGGGGAAAATGGGCAGGACTGAGTTTAGAGTCTGGCCTCCGTGAGCACGTCAGAATCTCTGCTTCAGCTGCAGTGGATTGACTACCAGGACTGAATCAAGCACCGCTGGGGAACCTGGGAATTATCTGGAAAACAACAACAAAAAAAAACTATGGTGGGGAGGTGGAGAGCCAACAGTATAACACACGGGGTTTGAAGCCAGAACAGTTTGGATATTCATAAAAAGGTAACCCAGGGCTAATCACGCCTGCAGCATACCCATTGTTCATTCTTTTGTAATAAACCTGGAATTCGGCACTCTGTTGATCTCTGGGCTTCTTCCTCTTCTATTCCAAGCGATCGGCCATATTTCCTCTTTCCTGATTAAACTAGCAGGTCAGCCTTTGGGAAAATGGTGTTAAAGGGAGAAATCTGTAAAATGACATATCACTTGGTGTGATTTTATGTCTTTTAAGAGGTTTTGGAAACAGCAGCCTCTCTGTCCCCTCCTGCTTAACTCAATTCCCCCAGCAACAAAGTTTTGGACACAAACCACTAACACTCTTCAAATGGTTCACTCTCAAAAGACCATTAGGGTTTTTATTCCTTGGACCAACTGAGGAGAGAAAGAATGCCACAGCACTCAGCAGGGCAATTCAACTTTCACCAGCTGAGCCAGAGTTAAGCCTTTAGAATTGTTGCCCCCTAAAGGAAAATAAAACACAGGGAGAGGGAATTAAGACGATCTTGCATCATTAAGCAGTCATGTGTATTACTGAAAGATGTTGCTTTCTTATTGGGGCTATTAAGTATCACTTTGAATAATGGCTCCAGAGAGCTAAATGCCAGAACAAAGGCAAAAGGAAATGTGAAAATATCATGAATTAAAAAAATCAGAACTGGGAAGAATAGACATTTCCTGCAATAAACTTTAAAGTCATAATCATTCTCACATATATGTACATAAAACACATTTAAAGCAGGGGAGAGAATCATTTCTCCTATAAAAATCATTTCCATAATCTAATGATTCTCGCTAGCTTTTATGAACCCTTCTTGTGTTTGGTAATAATTGACATCAGTGTGTTCAACTTTTATTTTAATCAAGTGTAGAGGTTCGTACTCCCTTACGATGAAACACACTCTGAAGGATTGGTCTCAGAAATTTTTGCACTTAGCTGGGAGTAGAGGTTTCCTTTTCAAATCGAAGGGGATCGGATTGATCTATTAAGATTTTTGCCGCATAGCAAAAATGAGAATGGGGCTGACAAAGCAGTATACTTTGTCAGATGTCTCGTTTTCCTTTGTCGAGACTCAGCCCACAGGTTAGCACCCAGTGACAGAGGTGTGGGTGTGGATTTTATATTTCGCTTCTGACAAGAGCTTCTTATTTCAGGATAGCCTATGTCTTGGATGAACAGCTAGTCCATGCTCTTTTAGGGAATGTGCTAATTAGATAAAATTTCAATTCAATGGATGTGGTATATGAGATTATTATCTCTTTCCCTAGAAACTTTGGAGACCAGAGCACAGGGCATATCCTAATGTAAAGTTGAAAGAAGGGCTGCCCAGGGCATCTGTGGTAGTACCATTTTTGCCTAAATCATAAGTTAATGACAATGTTCTAAACAGGTTGGTTGGAAGTTCTGAGGAAAAAAAAATGTGGTTGGATGAAGTAACACTGGAGATCCTTCGGTGCCATCAGTTAGATAATGGTTGGTAACCCAAGTAGTACTAATAAGAGGGGTATACAAGAAAACATATGAAATGCCAGGATCTAACAGTTGTACTAAAAAAAAAAAAAAGGCTGTCTTAGGACATTGAAAAGGGAAAAAAAGGTTTAGAAGTCACTTCGGAAATCTTTATTTACGTTCGTGGCAGCCAAAGGTCACAAAACACAAGTATGCTACCTAGAATCACACATACGGTGAAATCTTTTGTCTTAAGATGCAGTTAGGTAAAGTTGGAGTTAATTACTGTCTTTTCCAAACACACGGGGTTCCGCAAGTGAAATCTCAAACTTGCCCCTTCACTCAAGGGCAAGGAGAGATGGCAGAAAGAGGCTGGCCACTCCAGAGTGGTAGGTGAGCAGGTTTAACGAGTAAAGGACATTACCCAGGAAGCCCATCCTGGGCAGCTGCAAGATGAGGGGATCTCCGTACCTACCAGCCAGGATGCTAAAAGTTACTGCTGAGGCCTTACGTGGGTTCAGTCACCACATATACTGTCCAGGTAGTCTCAACAACACGTTGTCCTCTCCAAATTGCATCCTTGGACGTGCCCCCCACTACGGGAATGCTGAGCAGAGCATGTATCCCTTGGGCAGGGGAGAAGATGAGGGGCTGGGTCCAGCTCATAAGCCAATCAAGCAGGCAGTCACCTTCTCTGAATAACTTACTACAGCAATGACCTGCTTACCTACCATTTTCTAAACATGTTTGAAATGCTCTCCTTTCTATTATGGGCCAACCAGCTGATAAAAACTGTAACTTTAATGGGGAAAAAAAAAATTAGCCTAGGTCGCAGTTTCTCCTAGTTTAAGGAGAATCTGAAGTCATATTTATACTGTACCACAGATTCTAAATCTGATAACTTTCAAAGGTACACTTCTGTTTTTCAACCTCATGGCTATGTAACTACTACTATTACTACTACTAGAGGGTAAAAACAGAAAGAGAGAGAAGGAGAGAGAGAGGGAGAAAGAGAAAATAAAAAAAATCATTAGAATCACAATGAGATATCTTTAAAACCATCAATTGTTCTAGAAAGTAATGCTTAGCTACAAATGCAATTAGGCAGAAATTGTTACCTCCGCAAAGTGCTCTGAAAAAATTAGCGAATTCAAAAAATCTATTTCTCCCCATAGGGTTATTCTGCTTAGCTGAAGTTGTGGAAAATTCTTAACATAAAAGAGGGTTCACAAAATACAAAATGTGTTGACACTATGGGATCTTACTAGAGGAATCGTTTTGATTATTATTATATTCCTAAAAATTCAAAATTGAGAGATCAGAGAAATTAAATATATATGAGACATTTTAAGACACAGTTTTAAACATTCTACTCAGGGAAACAATGCCTGAACCAATTTTACTGAGAAATTGTCTAATATTTCATGTATTTGGGTCAGTTTCATAAATAAGGGATTGAAAATGACCTTTCTGCTACTGTACAGGTTCAAACTATATTGTTACGTAAGCTTTTTTTTATTATTATTACTTTAAAATCAGAGTTATATGATCATTATTTCCTTGGATCAGAAGCATTTTAGTCCCTTCAGCTCAATACAGTCAAATTTAACATCATTGAAGAAATCAAAACAGAACTCCTGCCTCATTGCACAAATCAAAATATCAGGTCTTAGAGTCAAACTCAGTCTTCTTAATGTTCAATTTGAATTAATAGATTAATGCCTTGTTAACTTTGGCAGAACTCTTTGGCATAGAATTAGTTCTACACGCTCAGGTAATTGACGTAACAGTTTAAACTAGTCTCTTTACCTGAGACAGTTACATAATTGCATCAAATATCTGGCTTCATCTCTTTTGTTGCATGAGGCCAGTTGACTTCGGTGTGGCATTTTGGCTTTGCATTGTTTGTTCTTCTGTGACAACCAACTAGATAGTAAGAAAGGCACCTAGCTGCGAGGACTGACAACCACACCTTGAAAAACGTTGCCTTACAGTTTTTGGTGCAAATGGAGTTGATTTTGAGCCATCTTGGGACCCAGGTCAGGTGTCTAACTCCCGTTCTTGGCCTGTTGTGCATTCCCCAGGGACGGATCAAGTCCCTCATGCATCTGGCAAACCATGCAACATTAGAGCTTAGCAGGGAGGGGAAAAGGTAAGTTTTTTCCCTTGAACCCAGCTGGCATTCAACATACTCTGAAACAAGAGGATTGATAGCCCATGTAATTTTAATCTGGGTTAATATGCATTTTTAATAAAACTGCAGGTGCTATTCTGCTTCATACATTCCCATCTCTATCATATCACTGCTCAAGTTTTGTTACCCATATTTGTGGTGGGAAAATAACTCGTTATGAAGTGTGCGGTTCCCCTGGCCTTTGAACCTTTTTCTCTTCAATGGCATGAATCAAATCCTAAAATTATTAACTATCTCTGCAGACTACACATCCCAGTTTGTTCTATGAGTCTCAAAAGTCTTCCTTATTTGAAATGTAGCCAGATGGGTTTTAAAAGTTTTAATCATGAGGGATTTAGAACAGACGGGAACTTTGCCTTATGAGGAAAGCTGAAAGTCCTTAGCAGTTGTCAGCTGTGGCACTGTAGCCACATGGCTTCCTAGGGCAAAGCCCCAAGAATGTATTATAGTTTGAACAATTCCTAGAGCAGAAAAAGTAAAAGAAGCTTTGCACTGAAGTCAGCTTGTCCTGGATTTCCAGATCCGCCCATCTCCACGGAGTGATGGCTGCTTTCATACCTTTAAATAGTTCCCTGGTTCAGTGTCTTCTGGGAGGTGGTGACCCTCAGCCGCTACACCTCCCCTGGCTCTGGATGGCTTTACCTGCCTCCCATGCTTGCTCTTGATCTCTGACTTCTAAGGTACCTCCTTTTAACCTACTCTCTCCATAGCACTGTTATTCTTAGCCTTGACCTTAGCTCACTCAGCATTCACCATTAATTACATTTCCTCCAGTTCAACACTTCTGAGGGAGGAATTAGACAGTGACAATGGCTCTCAGTAAATATGCTCAGGTTAATTTGTAGCTCACAGTGGCCTCTACTCACTTTCAACCCGTTCCCTTAGAGAGTTGATATTTGTATTATTTATTAATTTGCTCATATAAGTAGTGAATTTAAATGAATCACTTTCAGTGCTTATCCTTGAGGACCATGGCATTGAAAAGTTAGAGAAGAGGGAACTGAGATCATCTGTCTCCACATGGTTGGTGGTCACCCTTGCTTTTCTGTATATTTTCTGTACCATGTCAACTTGACAAAACATCCAGAAGATTCTTGGCCTTGCCCTTTGGAGAGCTACCACCAAGCAGGCAGGTGGATTTCTTGGTCCTCCACCTCATTCTGGGAAGTCCTCTTCAAATTGAGCAGAACACTGTAATTCCTGTCATTCTTCTTAGACATTCCAGTCAGGTGGCAACTATCATGTAGCAAAAGCCCTGGTCAACCTTAGCATTCCAGCCACTTTCTAGTTCTGAGTTACTTCTGGACTTTTTGGGTATGAATTGAATGAGAATTGCACCAAACAAAACATGACAGTGCTTCTGGACACAGATGAGTTAAAAAATAATCAAGTGGCTTGATTAGATATGTCCAGGTGATGAGAAACAAACACCATCTTTTTTGTGTTGCTTACACAAAAATCTTCTGTGGAGCCAACTCACAGGCCTGTGCCATATTTCAGGTACTCTGGAAATCGGCTCTCTGTGAGTATTTGGACATAGGAAGAAAAAATTAGTTTGTGAAAGTAACTCTTCAGTGGAACCATTTGTAGTGTGTGTGTGTGTGTGTGTGTGTGTGTGTTTAACGTTTATTTTTGAGAGATAGAGCACCAGTGGGAGAGGGTCAAAAAGGAAGGGGGACACAGAATCTGAAGCAGATTTCAGGCTCTGAGCTGTCAGCACAGAGCCCAACTTGGGGCTCAAACCCACACACCTGATCATGACCTGAGCCGAAGTCGGAGGCTCAACCAACTGAGCCACCCAGGTGCCCCATGTAGCGTATGTGTTTTAAACCCAAAATACATCCTGACATCAACAAAGAAGTCAACATTTTGGCTATGCTTAAAATATATATATATATATTTGAGAGAGGGTGGGGAGGGGCAAAGAGAGAGAGAGAGGGAGAGAGAGAATCCTAAGCAGGCTCTGTGTTGTCAGTGCAGAGCTCCCATGTGGGGCTCGATCCCACAAACCATGAGATCATGATCTCAGCCAAAAACAAGAGTCAGATGCTTAACCTCCTAAACCACCCAGGCTCCCCTCGGATATTTTATCTTAAAAAAACAAACAGACCCCACAAAAGAACAGAATAGAAAAGAAAGAGCATGGATCCTGGAAGCTGGCTGGAACCTCAGCCCTGCCACTTTGGTGTGATACCTGGAGATGCCACCACCCATAAAGCCAAATAGTAACAGCTCCCGGATTTGTGATTATAATCCTGAGCGTAACTAAGCCTTCCAAATGACAACAGTACCCAGCATTAAGTGCTCACGTGCACACACCTGCCAGTCATGTGGCTGAATAAGACCGAAGTCACCACCAGCGGAGGTGCGGCCACATTCCAACCTCAGGGAGCCACTGTAGCGCAATCTGCCCCTAGGACTGAAGGCGAAAGACAAAGCCACAAGGAGGGATCTTGGCCCTGGGAAAGTAGCGTGAAACCTCGCGAGACGAGAGAAAGCTCACAGGATCTCCCGCGGGATCTCCCGCGGGAGAGTCCCACCCTGGCAGCCGCGCGGAGAGGAGGGCGGCAGAGGAGACCGAAAACTAGGATTGCCTGGGGCAGTCCAGCCGTAGTGGTGGGCGGGTGCGCGGTTCCTGGATGTCCTGTATTACCTGGTGACCTGACGACGCAGGTGGACGTGACTGGTCCCCTGACACTGAGTGCATGCGGTACGGAACTTTTATCTTTGCTTCAAGAACTACCCGAAACCTGTGTATTTGACCAAAGGAGGACTCTCCTGAACAAATAAGCCTGCATCTCAGGATCACAGGTTATGACTCATCTGGGCAAACAGGTCACTTTTCAGACAACTGCTTTTCAGGGCTTGTGACAAGGTCCTCACCTCCCCGTGTCCACTGATGATAAACTGCTGTGTCACAAACTTTGTCCAGTCCCAGTTAGTCCCCAAACTTGAAAGATCTACCTTAAACTCCTGGCATCCAGATACCAAGACCTCCTAAATATCTGCTCCTGACCTCCCTCTTCTTTTTTTGAAGTTTATTTTGAGTGAGAGAGAGAGAGAGAGAGAGAGACAGAAAGAGGGGCAGAGAGAGAATCCCAAGCAGGCTCTGTGCTGCCAGTGCAGGGTCTGGTGGCGGGGCTCGAGCTCGCAAACGGAGATTGTGACCTGAGCCGAAATCAAGAGTCTAGTGCTTAACCGACTAAGCCATCCAGGAGCCCCTTAACCTCCCCTCTCTGACATACAAGTTGAGGCAGAAAGATGTATTCTCTTTTATTGCAATATACACATTTTGGCATTTCTGGGTCCACAGGTGATCCTGGTGGTCCTCTTGCAGGTGGGAGCCATCAACAGAAGGATCCAGGCAAATTTCTGAAAGTGTGGTGAGTGCTGCAATGCTGATAAAGAAAAGTATGCTCATGAAGGACTCAGAAGGGGACCCCCTTCTTGGAAAAGGAATAGGAAAAAGTCTGGAGGAAGTGATGCTGTACAAGCTAGCCAGGGGAAAAAGGAGTCCATTGGGTAGGGAGGGGCGTTTAAGACACAAAGAATGAGAAAAACAATGATTCAGGGGCATGAGGGGGCAAAGTGGGCTTCTGGGATTGTGGTGGCTCAGTGTGGCTGAAGCACAGAGTGGGAGGTGGCAAATGGCAGGAAATGAGCAGGAGAATTTAGCAGGGCCCAGTGGGGTTGGTGGACTAGTGGTTAGAACGCTTGGAAATATTGAGGTTGAAATGAAACTTAATTACCAAGAAGATTTGGTTGATAATGGATTTAAAAAAAAATCCCAAATTTGGAGCAGCTGTTGGTAATGACTGAAGGGAAACAAGAGAATAGTTCCAGGAGTGCTGATAACGTACCCATTCTTCATCTGTGTTATCATATAGCTGCATTTGGTTTGTGGAAATTCATTCGGTGGTTAACATTATGGCCTGTGTGTTACGTTTTAACAAAAATGTAAGTGGAGAGACAGAGAGAATTATTTCTATCCACAAATAACCTGCTAGTGATAGGCTGATCTAATGTTTTAAATGTCAAGGGGAAAATAAATCTGTGTGTTTAAGTAAGTTCACAACATTATTGAAATGAATGTCCGGGAGCACATGTTTGGCTATGTTTGCATTTATGGGAATTGGGAGTTTTGATGCATGTTTGCAAAGTTTGATGTTCAAATAGGCTTTCTGTAAATTATGAAATATGCTCACAAAGAAACCTTAAAAACTGCTGGCCATTCACTACCTTTGAGTAAAAAAAAAAAAAAATGGTGTTAAAAACATGTTGCAGTAAGTATAATTGTACAAAAAAACCAGGGAGTAACTGTATACATATGGACACTAGAAGTGACGTCTAAATATTATTATTTGTGGGAAAAAAAAAAACAGATTCAGGATTTCCATGACACATTATCACAATTAGGTGGCTTAAAGCAACACAAATGTATTTTTTCACAGTTCTGAAGACCAGAAGTCCTAGACAGTATATTGTCAGGGCTACGCTTGCCCCAAAGATTCGAGGGGAGGACCCTTCCCTGCTTCTTCCTAGCTTTTGGTAGCACCAGCAATCTCTGGCTTGCCTCTGTCATCACTTGGCATTCTCTCTGCACGTCTCTGTGCCTTTTATTTCTTCACCAGTCACACTGAATTAATGCCCACCCTAGTGACCTCATTTTAACTTGATTACATTTAAAAAGGCCCTATTTCTGCATAAAGTGAACATTCACAGGGGCCCGGGATTAGGACTTTAATCTTCCTTTATATCTTCCTGAGGACACAGTTCAACCCATAACAGCAAGTTATAGAAAAATAGGTATTTTGAGCTCATTTACGTAAAAATATGTATATATGCATGTTTGTGCAAAAGCATGGGAATGACTATATGGAAGAACACTAACTCGGGGTGCCTGGGTGGCTCGGTTGGTTAAGCATCTGACTTTGCTTATATCATGATCTCACGGTTTGTGGGTTCAATCCCTGCGCCGGGCTCTGTGCTGACAGCTCAGAGCCTGTATCCTGCTTCGGATTCTGTGTCTCCCCATCTCTCTTCCTGTCCCCTGCTTGTGCGCTCTCTCTCTCTCTCTCAAAAATAAATAAACATAAAGTTAAAAAAAAGAGTACTAACTCAACAGTGCTTTTGTCTAAGGAGAATAAAGGGACATTTTCATATTTTTCCTAAGTATTTGCAAAGTATTTGAATATTTTACAATGATTATGTATTGCCAGTATAATTTGTTTTTTCAGTGTATATTGATTAGGTACCTACTATGAGTCTTGCATGAAAACTCAATCTGTCTTAAAGTATATCTAGAAGAAACATTACACACCTTTTAAAAACTCAAAGCCTGCAGAGGTATAAGGGGTACATTGATTAGTATTAAGTTAAGATTTAGAATTTTCCCAAATCAAAACACAGGAAAAATGGACATGTAGATCATATTTGGGTTATATTTGGCCTATTTAATTTTCATGTTCACTAATAAAGTAAATTTTACAGTGTCTTCTATCTGTGGGTCATGTGGATTCAGGGCCAAGTGACTTCATTTATTTTGATCAATAGACGTAGTAAAATAAATGATCTGGATTGGTTATTCTGTATATACATAGTCCCTAATCTGGTCAGGAATCTTCATGTCTGATGAAACATATATATGCTAAGTCTCTTCCAATATAGTATTATATAGCCACAATCTGATTCATTATATCAAAATAATACTTCATTGTATTTTAATAGTCAAGATCTGTAGCGTTAAATTTTCTTAAGAAATTTAAAGTATGATATATTAAGATATAACCATCTTTTACTTTACCTTTAACTTGATGATGTAAAGTAACGTCTGTGCTGAGAGTGTCTTAGCACATTTTTCTCCCCATGTTATTAGTTTTGAAATTTCTGTGCCATTCTCGGTGGTATTTGCACGGAGCTGGGTGCTAGGGCTGGGGTTATCCACCATGTGCACCATGAGGCCATTCTTCTCTGAGGCTTTGGAAAGCTCTCTGTGACCAGAGGTTTTAGACATTGGGAACATATCTCCCCAGTTTAGACCACCAGGCATCCTATACTTTGCCTTCACCAGAAGGGAATCTTCCTCTTTTTCTCCTATTTCTAAAAGCATTTCTTTCTGTTAATTTCTCCTTTAAGATCAGGGATTATTATTTTCAAAGAATTTAGGTTATCAAGAGGAAAAAACAACAACAACAACAACATAAAACAAAATGGCTATAAGTAGTTTCTGTATTTTCCTTATAGAAAGCCCTGAGGCAAGGAAGTACTAAGAAGTTGGCTTTCTGGTTGTAATGGATGAGGAGAAAAATGCAAAGTTTAACACAGATAAACAGTTCAAATAAGATCTTGCCACTGCATTATTCAGGAATGTTATGATAAAAAGTTCAACATTTGCCAACAAAGCATTTGTAAACACAGAAAAGAGCAAACAATTCCTAGTTTGGAGATATCTGTGTTTGCTGTAGAGACTGTTTCTCGTTCCAATCATGAGATGTAAGCAGAATAAAATGTATATGTTTTAAAACTATGCTTTTAACTACACTACTAAAGATGGATTGAATAAATATTGGTATGTAATTGTTCTATAATTAAGTCAACAAACCAATTTTCTTTCTTGGAATCTGAGCCCTGAAAAACTTCTTCATACACTTTGAACCCATTCTGTTTAGCATTGAGGTAGAATGTAGTCAAATTCTATTTTACCTGATTTACGTGAACAAGGAAATGTGGAGAAAACATATGTAAAGAATATGTTGCTTAATATGTAACTTCAAGACCAACAGGAGAAAATGTGTATCGAAGTGCTTTTAGGATTTTTACTTAAGTTGCTAAAGCTTGTATTAAAAAAAACAGAAACGAGAATTGTTTCCTTCCTGTTTCTCAGCAAAATAATGGACTTCAGTCGAATATGGCCAGACATTGGTGAGCCTGAGCCACTTGAAAGATAGAGCACTTAAAAACAGTGTTCCGCACCTTCTTCCTTCAGAATTCAGTTATGTTCTGCTGACCTAAGTGACCATGTTTTCACTACAGTTTTGTCAACAAAAATAATTTTCATGTTGGTTTCTATTTGTTGACTGTTAAAATTGTGGTCAGTGATTCTGTTGCTCTTTATTTTAATGTGTTCTCTTATCTTGTTCTCCTTCACCTTTCATACCACATGCAATTCCTTACCCGTCAGGTGGAGAGTGTGATACAGATAGAGTAATGCATGTAAACATTGTACATTATGGGAAGAAATGGTTGTTATTGTAACATTTTCCAGAAGTCTCATATATAAAGTAGGTTTCTAACTAGTGGTCCACTAAACACTTCATTTTTCCCAGTGATTGTTACTACGTGATGACATTTACTCATTCATTCAGTTATTTATTTGCTAATTCATTCAATGGCTATTTTTGAGGGTTTATCATGTAGTAGATATGATGCAAACTACCAACTAAATCATTGTGACCAAAAGAGAAGCAGTCTCACTTTTTTCCATGGAACTGACCATGCTGTTTGTAGCACTGGGGGAGGGGGTTGGCACACACGGGTGTAAATGAAACAGAAGTTTTGTTTAAGCCAGTGGTCAGAAACTCAAAATCACATCAAGGACAGGCAGATAAAGCAGCTCATTGTGAGACAGTAGGTGTTTAGCTGTTTTTATTTGCCTTGTTCCACGACTCTCTAAAACAACTGTTTTTGAGGGGCGCCTGGGTGGCTCAGTCAGTTAAGCGTCTAACTCGATTTCAGCTCAGGTCATGATCTCACAGCTCATGAGATTGAGCCCCATGTTGGGCTCTATGCTGACAGCAGGGAGCCTGTCTGGGATTCTCTCTTCCTCTCTCTCTGACCCTTCCCTGCTCACACTCTGTCTCTGGAGAAAATAAAAATAAAATAAACATTAAAAAAAAAAACCTGTTTGATGTATAACAACAAAAATATATATGTTCCTAAGTCCTATAGTTTTTTTGGTCTTGAGTTTGGGACTTGAGACATAGGCTGATGCCAAAGATCTTTTTTCTTTTTTCTTTTTTTTTTATGTTTTGTTATGAGTTGTGTTCCAAGTTGTTTAAGGATAAGATGGCAATTGAGTCATATTTAAAGTTTTTTTTTTTTTTTTTTACAATAAGTGTATTTGAGAGGGGGTTGCATGCCATTTTTATTCAACTATTTCTTGGGTTCCACCAAACGATATGGCTCAAATGATTTTTCTTTTTCCTCTTATAATAGGTAAAGATTTCTTTTTATAACCATTCCTTCTGGTGACTTGTACATTGATATACAAATGTGAAATTTCTTCACAATTTCTGTAGGACATCGTGCAAGCAAGAATATGTATATCCTAATAATGTATGCTATAGTAATCATGAACGTATTTTTGATCTTTGAATTCTGTCAGTGATATTTAATGGGAATGTGTTTTTCTCAAAAAGATCTCAAAAAGATCTTTTTTCTCAAAAAGAATATGTAGTCAGTTTAATAAAATAGCCTCTCCATCATTTTTTACTATTTATTGATTTCCTACAGGATTCACGGGACTTCAGCTTATACATAAGACTCAGGTGGTGTGCAGTGATTAATCAGTGTTTTTGAAGCAGTGTTACACGTTTGATTTTGCTCAAGGTTTTCTGCTTAGACATTCATGATGTTACTGAAATGGCCACAGCACACTGATGTGAAATGTGTGCTTGTCTTTAACATCATCCATTCATTAGTTCATTAAACACACATTTGTTGAGATCTACAAAGGGCAGAGTACTATGTGAATCTCTGGGGATATGTAAATGAAGACTACATGTTCCTTTTCAAGGCAAGGAGTCATATTTTGAAATAACCATTATAATCCAGTGTGATGTACATATCATTCATTAAGTCCAGTGGGAACACAGCGTTGGGGGTGTTTTACTGATTTTGGTTGAGGGTTGGAAAGAGTTTGCTTTGGAAGGGGTAGGTTGAATCCTCAAATATAAATAAAATATTTTCAGGCAGTGGGCCAAGAAAAGAGTTTAGGCAAAAGGAGCAGTCACTTCACTCTGTGATGATTAACTGAGCCAGAGAAGACGAAGGCATCCACACAGCAGGACAGCTTATACTTAATTGCATTACATAAAAATTAGGGAATATATGTCAGTTTTCGTATCATCAACGTCAATATAATTAAACATTTATTGGTGTTTATTTTTGTAGATAAATGAGTTAGTTTGTTGAGACACAGAGTTCTATGGGATGGACTATATACTTGGGGAGTTTATAGGATGAGTAAAGCTAGTGTTTCATATTAGAAAGATAAAAGTTGATGCCAGGTTTTAAAATGATCTTATAAAGGCATAATACAGTAGGCTGATTATATTACTTATATGTACATTTAAACATATATTTCCTTTGAAAAATCCTGTTTTGTATTAAAATAAAGGAGTTGTAAATTTTCTATACTTTTTAAATTTAATTTGTTAAAAATAGTGTGATATTTGAAAACATTGATATCTTTGATACACACCTTCCATCTATCATAAATTGGCTGGCTTCGTCTCAGATATATACATGTTACTTAATGAGACTTTATTCCATAGGGCTTGTTATGTGTTAGGCACTGGAAATGCAAAGATTAATGAAGTGTTTATATTTAGAGTCGTATAATCTAAGGAAAAGTGTGAAAATTTTGGCTTTTACAAGTCACAGGAGGTATAGCAGAGGGAGCATGTGGTATTGAGCGGTGAGGGGTAGCAACTCGGGCCCCAAAAAGCCTGATGGGCTTCAGCAAATGGAATCATTTGATCTGAGATTGAAATAGGAGTATGAAGTTACCGAGAAAATTCCAGGCACAGCAGGTGTAAAGATGGGGATAAGGACACTAATTTGGAGATCTGCTTGTAGTTTGGCATAGCTGAAATGCAGGCTATGGTGTGTAACAGAAGAAACGTAACGGGACTTAACACACGTTATGGAGACCTTTGTACAGCATACATTTTTATTAATAAAGTAACATCTATAAGATGTTATTATGGTAAAAACATGCTATAACCTTTTAACTCTGTGCTTCTCTGGTTTTCTTTTGGTTTTATAATTACTTAAATTTCAAAGGCTTTTTTCCTCAGAATTGAGAAAATAAATTTGAGAATAAAATAAATAAAAATGAGAATTTTCCATTAAATAATGTGCTTATTTCTTTACATTTGAGAATACCCTTTGCACGTGTGCATCATCGTAATTCTTCACCTTCTTCCCTAATTTTCTACTTCTTGAGACTTATCCAGTATGGGGACCACATGTGCAGTCACCATGGATTTATACTGCCTTTTAATATTTTTATTCTCCAATAAATATTTAATGCAACACAAACAGATGGAGCTTGAGAACTCTGGGCTTGTTTGGCCATGGCTAGTGTAGCAGTGAACCTGGGATTTCAGTCCTGGAAGAGACTCTTTTCATAACCCCAAACCTCATGAAATGGAACCACTAAGTGTTACGATCACATTTGGCAAAAGTCAATAAAATGTAGTCAGTAAATTCCCACATTTGAACAAAATGATATCTTTGTACTATTATTTACACACTTTCCTTTCAGTGAATCTTAACATGTGGAGCCCTGAGAGAGGACAGGCATCAAAATTATTATAAACTGCTTCCAAAAGTAGATGCAAATTACGAATTGTCTGCTTGAACGTATATAGTACATACACAAACACACACACACACACACGTGGAAACACATATGCTATTTTTGAAAATGTACAAGCATGTATTTTCATGATATGGTAGTTAATACAACTACACATTTATTTTAAAGAATTGTTGATTTCAGTATGTTTTTACCATCATCTATTTTTTATTTAACATACACTCATGATTATTTTATGTGAGACAGCCCATGGCATATTTTTGACGTTAAAAAGGCTACTTAATTTCACAACTTTGAAAATGATAATTTTAAAGTATTTCGGCTTTTATTTGTTGAAAGGATTACTGATACTCATTGAAGTCCTTTCCTTTATTTGAAAATATCATTCTGATGCTTCAGCACTAGAGTAAATTTGATTTTTTCCAAGAAGCACTGTAAATAAGGTAACTGCATAAAAAGGTGTTTTTCTTATTTGTTTTTACAAAAGTATTTCTAATATTTTTTGAACTTAATGAAATACTGTTAAAGAATGAAGTGAAATGCTTTTATATGTTGGGGAATATGGTGGGTTTCCTCCCCATAACTTGTCCTACAACCTGAAATGCTTTGCAAACCAAAATAGAAAGCCAGCAAATTTAACTCTTCTATCTTTTCACCACAAACTCAGGGTCAAAATCAAGGCTCACCCTCTTTCTTGTGGCTGCGTCTTCCCAAGGACCTTAAGTACACAGATACTGTAGAATCTAAAACAAAACTTGTTCCAACATTACACACTTGAGAATGTACTGTAAATATAGGTTTCTAGTGACTTAGAAATTAAAATGATTATTAAAGTCTTTTTTGAAAACAGGTCTTAAAAATTAATCTTGGTACAGGTATCAACTTCAAAATAAAGCTACTTGGTCCATTTTTACCTTCTAGAGCAGCACACGCTTTTTGGTCATTCAATTATCTTTCATCATCAGGATCTACTATATACAGAAAGTGAATGCTATTCATATTTTTTCTTTTTACAAAATGTCAACTTTCTCTATAGGAATATAATATTAGCTTTGGGATAGACTTCATGCAGTCCTAGAGAAATCAGAAACAACTCAGCCTTAAGTAAGAATTTGCTAAGAGTGAGAATGGATAAACCCAGCTATATAAACTGGAGCCCTTGATCCAGAAGAGCCCAGGCTTCTGTGAGTAAATAAACAGTGACATCATGATGCAGTTTAGTAAGTGCTGTTCCAGAGATGTGACAAATTAGGTCAAAACAATCAAGGTGGGTTTTTCACTCCCACAGCCATTCTTAGAATAATGTAAAGAGCTTTTGAATAAGCCAAATGAAAAGATGAAATTCTGCACTGGTTCCTTGTTTGTGAAAAGCACTTCCTATTGCATGCTATCTCTGATTAGCTAGAAAGCACAGAAATCCTATTCTCCATTACCTTCTGACTTCTGATTCTAATGGACCATATGGTTCCTGATTCTTCTGTAAGTAACTTAATGCTTTGTGTAATTAAGAGGGCATATGCTTCCTGTACAAAATCACTGTTAGGTCTCCTTTGCATGGCAGAAACCAACATGGACCAAGTTGTGATATCAGCTTTTATCTGCTGCCAATAAACTTTAGAATTGCTTAATAAAATTCAGAGAAAATGATGATACGTCTTGCAGTTTTCAAGATAACCACATGCATTATTCTAGTTTATTCTGAGACTCTCTGCTCAAGAGAACTTAACACCTTGTCACTCCCCAAAACCCTCTCCCCACCAGCAGGCTTTTGTGATGACAGTTTGACCAGGTATCAGGTAAAGTTAAAATTCTCTTTAGATTCTTCCTGAAATTTATGTATTCTATAGTATCATTCCAGCTCACTTATTTTTAAACGTCTCACAGAGAACCATTTTTTTTTTCCTATTAACCTACTCTCTGCAAAGCAAGAACTGCAGGTGTATGGTCAAACAAGTGTGAGTCATCTGTATAATTTTATACATGAAAGGGACAAAAAAGCATATCACTTTTTGTTTCACATTCTGAGCATTGACTGTCTTTGATCTTAACTCAGAATAGATGAAGAATTAAGTCCTTTATCTTGAGTCTTTATTCTGCTTCAGGTTGCTGGGAGTATGGTCTAATTCCTTTCCTTTGTTCCGCTCAAACGCTTTTTACAACTATCAGAAGATACTGATTTTTACTAAAGCAGTAATTGTCAGAGACCCTAGCTAGGAGTCATGTTGGTGGGGTTCTACACAGATCTAAATCCACTGAAGGCAGTGGGAGTTTTGAAACTTAAAAACTAGTATGCAAAAAAAGTGACGTATGAGTATGTGAGTTAATTTTTATCTTTTCGGTTGGGGTATGTGCTAGATTGCAGTAATGACTGTACTTATTCTACATCTGTTGTCCTATCCGTGGCTTGCTCTGTAACTTTGTGATAATCTCCCACCATGACTGGGAAGAACTTCCCTGCCTATTGACTGTGGTCTCAGCCATGTAATTTGCTTTGACCCAACGAAGGAGGTGGAAATTACAGTGTGCAATTCTGCACCAAGGTTTCAACGTAACTTGTGTGTTTCTGACTGAGTTTTTGTGTTTCTGCCTTAGCCAGAGAAGGACATTCCTGGCAGTTTGTTATTCCTAGACAAAGAGGAGAGACATGTGGAGCAGAGCCAACCACAGATAAATGAGGAACTTACCTGAGGTTAGCCGGACTCTATAGATGCATAAGAGATACTAGTTTATAGTTGTATGCTACTGAGTTTTAAGGTGACTTGTTTGGCAGCAAAAAGTCAATTTGCCTTTGATGTGCCCTAAACAGAAATCCTCCCCAGAGGTGGCTATTCAAAAATTTCAAAGGTCCTTGTAGAAATCTACAACAAAGATTTTTCTAATTAGTATATGGCTTGCTAGAAATGGATGAAATGAACAATGTTTAAGATATGTCATCGGCTCTGCCCCCATAATTATTTGGGTCATACCAGTTAGAGGATCCAGCTAGCTTAACTCATTAGTACCTTTAGATCAGGTCTAGAGATTCATTGGCTCTATGTTCTCCCTACTCTATGCAACAATATGTTGTTTTTCAACTATAGGATTGACGAGATTAAAAAAAAAAAGGTTAAAAAAATAATCATATGACTGATTTCGTGCCTGATTGGTAATAAATGTTTGCCTGTTTGGCAAATTTTTCTAAGAATTGCTTTCATTGTGAAATATGGGGGCAATCACTACTGTTTGCACTGAATACTTCTGGCTCTTCGTCTTCCATGGGACATTGCATGGTGAGGTTCATCATTAGTAAGCTGACTGAGCATTTAATTGCTATTACAGGGCCTCTCCCTTTGCTCTCTGCCATGGCCTCTGGCAGTGTTCCTTTTAGTTGCTGTCTGTCAGTCCGGGTCTCTGAGTGAGAACAACAAGGACAAGGTCAGAGCCTTTAGTCAGCCTCCAATGGACAGGACATATGACTTTGTTAGCTTCTGAGATTTGGGTTTTTCTTTTTCTTACTCAAATGTAGCCTAGGCTCAGGTACCATTTGATAATGAGGCTATTGGGAAGAGGAGATATAGTGCTCACCTGACTCTAATCACCTCATGTGAATACCAGTAATAAAACTTGACAGTTATTTAATGGATAATTTGGCAAAAGTGAGGTTGATATATTTCTGTACCAGTGACTCAAATATGTCTTGAATCTTTTCTGGACTGAGAATTAGTTGATGGGGCTCTAATTCTTTCTCATTCAATAAGTAGATTGTTTTAAATAGGAATACGGATTTCTCATGACTGCGTTCTGCTTTGAAAGAGGGGATGATATCTAGTTTAGAAGACTCCTGGTGGTTTGGAATAAATTATATCTGACATGAGAAAAATACATATTTTGCAAAGTTAAGATAGTTAAATAAACTTAGGATGTTGTCATTTTAATTTTCTCTCAGCAATGCTCAGGGCCAATCCTGGTAAGAGTCTTTGCAACCCAGCTGGGAAACTTCACCAGCTCCCAGGAATTGATGTCTCAGGGCTGTTGAAACAGAAAAATTGGAGGGTGTGCTGAACATGTGAATTACACATTTCAGTGTATGTGTTTTATGTGGGATCTTGTTTCATCTTCCCACAGGGCTCTGCTTTAAGTATGATTCTTCCTATGTAGGATTCTTCACAAGTGGTTGAAGGTTAGGTTAGGTCAGTTGGCCAAGACCACTGGCACATTGAGAGAAAATAGCAGCACTTGGACTTCAACTCATTCCTTTTCCTCCAAGTGTTCTGCTATGAGCTGCCTTGTGTTCCATCCCCACCAGGGCTGTCCCTTAAAACACACTGGACACGTCCTCTGAGTTCTCATTTGGTATCCCTGGGACTTGGTCCTCGGTGATCAAGCATAGGTCACACACAGTATGCGGTGGTCCTGCAGTTATGTCTTCCCTAAGACATGTAGTGCCTTTTCTGACATATCCCATCGGCCCACTTTTCCTATTCTTCAATTGCTTTTCTTGCCACCTTTCCCCATTTTATCATTGTCCCTTTTCTCCATACTTTTCCCATTTAGTACTGTACCTTTAGGGATTTGGTAAGAGGAAAATGAGTTAGGACTCGATCACTAGGTAAGTAAGTGAGGGAAGAAAGCTGAAATATTTTAGTTTTTCTTCTTCTTCTGACCAGCCAATGTGAACAAAATATGATTGATGGTAGTTTGGCAGTATTTCTGAAAGCCAGGTGGTTAAAAATATGATAGATGTACTTTCTTAAACTATTATTTAAGAAGCATAAAGTCTATCTCCTCTTTCTTTATATAAGTTTCCTAAGTGTGAGTAAAAGAAATGAACAAAAAGAAATGGGTTACCTAGTCTCACATACTGGAGAAACCAAGTAGTATTATACAACATTTCTTATTCGAATACTCATGAAATATAAACATTCCAAGCTATGGCTATCTGGGGGGAGTTTATGTTTACGTGAGCATTGCATTAAACTTGAGTCCTCAGCAAATATGGTCAGAAGATATGTTCATATATCTTTTGAAGGAAAAAAAATCACAACATTGTTGAAGTGATTTAAATACGTGTCGTGGAGTTGTAGTAGGAAGTACTAGATACAGTTTGACTGGGGCCTCAACAAGGTCAGCAAGGACCAAAGTGAGGGTTTTTGCTTTCTGGGATTTGTTTGTTTGTTTTCTTCTTTCTGCTTTAACAACTGTCCTGCATTTCAGGCGGCTGCCAGAGTTCTAGGCCTTGCACAGGCAGGCTTGGCAACACACTGCGGCAAAGGAAGTCTGGCCTTTGCTTCGGCTTGCTTTTTAATAGTGAGGCAGCTTCTTCCAGGAGCAGTGCCTGCGGAAACCATAAGCCCTTACTGGCTTGTATTTCCTTCCATGCTCACCATTAAATAAAATAGATTGAATCTTGAGGTTGGTATAAGACTGCCCCTCCCTGAGACAGACATGCAAACTACATCAATTTTGGTAAACAGGGAAGAAGGACAAGTAGTGCAGGCAAGTGACAGTGACTATTAGAGCATTTGGTTTGCTTCCACGTTGCAGTTTGTTTTTCCTGTTGTCATTCCTGCTGAAACTTGTGTGTGTAAATATGTAGTATTTGTTTCTTGAGAAAGAGAAAAGAAAAGGGATGATTCTTACATTGTTAAGATTCAGCAGGCTCATGGAAAGTAGCTTCTTGAACATTAGGAATGAATTTGAGAAAATGTATTTTGTTTCAAGTGGTTAAGAAAATAGTGAATTACTTGTATTCCATTTCTGCTAATCCTTCTTGGTTAACCACATCTTGTTTGTTTCTTCTGTCAGTATCTATAATGTTTCCATCGTTAATTTAGAGATTATACATTGTTCTATTTTGCAGCCCACACATAGAAATATCCTCATTATTATATGTTTAACTTGCTCCCAGATTGATTAGTCATGGGTGTGTATTGCCAAATACAGTGAAGTGTATTATATAGAGAAAAATCACTTTGAGCAGAAAGATGTTTATGTATATGTGTGTATTGTAGTGGGGGATAGTTGTTGGTGAAGACTCCATTTCCTTCTATTGAGAAACAACATTCAGAAAGCACTCAAGTTGCTGCAGGAAACAATGAAAGGAAGGAAACGTTAGTCAAGGGTGAAAGGCACCATATGTCCTTCAGTACCTAGGCACAATGGGGAGTCAGCCTAATAGCTGTCTTAATGCCCCCTGTTGTGTGTAGGTATTGAGGACATATGGTATATTTCACCCTGAACTGTGAATTTCCTGAAACAGCTGTAATGTTCTTTTAATGTAGTTTGTGTGGGTCATTATATATAAGCAGAGATGTTTAAAGCATCCCCCTTTCTCCCACTCTCAGCAAGCAAAGGAAATTTACATTTTGTTAATATACACTTGTAACTATTGAACTTTCTCATTTTGAAACGTTACTTGCCCACTCTCTACCTCTCTGCCTTCCTCCACATATCTATTTTCCTCTCTCCATTTCTCGATCCTGTTCCCTTTTCCTCTTTCCTGTAGTTAGTAGCAAAGGGCTACTGTTGAGGAAAAGGAATGACAGTTTTTTCAAGTTGTTTTTAAAATGACAGCTTGCATATCAAAACCACTTATATGCATTTTTATTTTTAAAATGTTGAGCAAATTTAGATCTCCATTTCAAGTTTGGGGTTTCAAATATATTAGTAAAAGTGGGAAGCTTTGTTCCTTATCTCCTGAAGAGTCTTTTTTTTTTCCTTAGGGGCATTTTATGCTTGTTCTGAATTCATACAACCAGTTCTGATTTGCAATCTATGACTTAGAAACAGTTTAATAGGATTCTTACATTCAAACAGTAAAACATAACCTGATTGTGAAAATGAGAAAAATAATCTTATGAGGGTCAAATGGAGCATAAATTATGATAAAAATTATGTAAACCTATAGTCAGGAATATGGATGAAGGATATAATTTCAGAGAGACATTTTTGATGTGAAATTCATTTGGCATAGGTATCACTGTTAAATAGGTATCACTTTCAGTTCATCTAAAATCAATGAAGGTGATTAATGGCTCACGTAAGACACAAATGACACATCTTAGAGAACAGTTACTTCTTGAGGGTCATGGTGGGGGGGGGATGAGAATTTACAGCATTCAGTTAGGACCCAAGTAATTGCTTACTTAAATTAATAATGGCTCAACACTTGAAAAGAAGATATGAATATGTAATAGACTGTAACACTTTGCCTTCATATGAGGACATTTTATTATAGTTTTGACTTGTGGTAAATGATGGAACTACCTCATTTTAAATGTATTTTATGTCTCTCTCTCTCTCTATATATATATATAGACATAAATATATATATATATATACATATATATATTTCTGTTCTTTGAAAGTAAATTTTTCATATTTTACTTGGTTGTGGTAGTGTGTGTGGGATAGAGCCATCATTCATCCTTAAAGATTAAGGAACTGAAATGCACACAGAAAAGTGTTACAACCAGTTGTTATTAACAAATCCACCTGCTCAGACATCTTTACTTTGGTAATAAATGTAGCTGGATAGGGACAGATTAGGCTAAGAAATCTTCCAGGCATTTCTTTGGTGAATAAAGGTTTGATAACATACTATATGCCCTAACTACATACAGATGTTTTAACATCAGTCAAATAGCTTCCCAGAAGAGTAAAATAGCATTAAAGCTAGCTCTGTTACCTTGGAATTTATGATAATAGTTATAAAATGTTTACTTTTGTTTAATTTCTTATAAAAAGATAAACCAACTAAAACTAAGCAAAAGAAATATGATATAGGAGCCTACTTGAGAAAACTTGTTTGGCATAAGTTATTTCTAAAAGTTGGTAGAATATCTTTGTAACAAACACATTTCTATATTTTTAGAGTAGAGCCAAATCATCATTATTAATTATTCAGAGTCTTTTGATATGTAAAGTGATATTTAGTTTAAAATATTCCATAATTCTTATTTAACAGTAATACACATTCTTCTTTCCTTAATTAGTTCATACGAAGATTTTTTTTTTCCAATTTGCATCAGGGTTCCAGTCACTTACAAAACTGACAGTCCTTTTGTAATAAGTATATCTAGAGCGGTGTTTTTTAAACTTTAATATGCATAAAACTCACCTAGGATCTTGTTAAAAATGCAGATTCTCACTCAATTAGTCTAGAATGGTGCCCACTTTTCTGTATTTCTAAAAAAGCACCCAGGTCCTGCTGGCATTGCTGGTTCATTGAGTAAAAGGCTCAATTCAGTTTGTCATATACCTTGGCTGCAAATGGGTGCCCTTTGGGAGATTTTTTAAGTTACCAATACCTAGTCCCACTCAGAAAATTGAATGAAACTCTTGATGTGGGGTGCAGGCATCAATATTTTTAAAGTTACCCAGGTGATGTGAAAATGAAGCCACAATTGAGAACAACTGTTTGAGATGATACCTGATTTCTGTCAAGCTCTGTGATGACCTTAGTACTCAAGATGTACTTCATAAAATCATGTATTCTATTGGAAAATGGGGTAATCTGTCAATTACAGCAGATTGGATAAGAAAATGGATAATTTTTTGGACAGTGAATTCACATTACTGCTACATGTCTCTCACTGAAAGGAGCAAAACAAGAAGATTGAAAAATGTAATTGAATACCACTAAGAGTACCAAAGGGAGATTAAGAATCCATTAAAAAAAAAAAAGGTTTGGCTTGATGCAAAGATTGTAACATGAAGCAAAGAAAAGACAAAGGTCAAAGCCATATCTAATTAATTATGGGAGAAACCACATGTAATTAACAGCTGTGTGGGATAAATATCCATGTCTGTGTACTTCTGAAGGTGAAATGGATCTGCTCAAGTGTAGGCCTATGTTACTTTTAGCTGAACTTAACCAATTCTTTGGTCCCATGATACAAAGAGTGTCCTTAGACCACTGTAATTATAATTACAATCAACTCTGTCTTCTGCACATCCTGTCCAAACTCTTGATTTAGTTTTCTCTCTGATACTTATCACCTTCTGACATACCGCGGTATGTATTTCCTTTGTTTACATTAAAATGTAGTGACAGAATTCTATCTTATTTTCCTTCTAGTATCCAGGTGCCTGAATAGTGTAGAACACAAGATATGCATCTTGGGTAAATATTCCTTGAACATATAAATGAAATGAAACAAAGAATAGAATAACAAAATAATAACCGAAAAAGGGAGGATAAAGAATGTAATCTTAACACCTGAAAGTAATGTAACATTGTATATCAACTACAATTAAAAAAAAAATAAGGTTGAAAATAACAGATACTTGACATCAAAAAAAAAAAGAAAAAAGAATTTACTCTTTTTGATCTAAGGATCCATTCTGACTCCTCCTACCAGCTACAGGAATCTTTGTATTGTTTTTATATGAAAGCTTGGCCTTATGAATTATTGTGTCTTGAGTTTTTTAAGATGTCTGCACCATAATACTATCAAGTAACAAAATATAATTTAAAACTCCACAAAGGCTCTAAAGTTTTACAGGTAAAATATTTCATATACAGGGTACTTAAATCATTAAAATCCTTAATTCAACTGTACAGAAATTACTCTTGCATATTTACAAGATGAACTGAAAACTTACTAATTTTTCCCATTCGTTCAGAGAACTTGGTAATTTTCAGATTAAATATTCTTTTGGGAGGGGCACAGTAAATCTTCTCTTTCGGGAACCTATAAAATAATGGCGGACTCCTACTTTGAATTCTGAAAGGTATTCTCAATTTATTCTAAACTCTTGGAATTTAAGGTAGCAATGAGAATCCAACATTGGGACTATGTCCTCACTTTGGAGTCAATACAATGACAGTTTTTATTTGTGTGTGATCTGAGTATGAAGGAAAACTTCTTCATTTTACATATCTAATACAATCTGGTACATTCTGTGATTCTTTAATTTTATGTATAACTGAAAACAGAGAAGGACAAAAGGAGATACTGGCAGGAGTGGTATGATTTATGACTATTTTTGGGTTTGATGGGATCTTTGGTAGCCTAAAGTGTAAACAATTATGATGGTCAGCTTAACAATTTCTTGATATTATTTATGGATATTCTACTCTATTGGTTTTGTTTTTCTTTCAATTTCATATTCTTTGAAGTATGTACAGGAGAGGAAATGTCTGATCACAGCACTCTGTTTAAAGACTGTAAAAAAATATATTTTATGGTATCTATAATGATAATTTGGAACGTGATTTGGCCACAGTGTGTTTAGATAATTATAGCTTCCTTTCTATGGGGTTGTACTTCCATTCTGCTTTTTTTCCCCCACCCTATTTCATATTAACATCTTTGGTTTTAAAAATATAAATCAACAACAATTATCTTTTATTTCTCTAAATACTGCTGAAAACAGATAGTTGAGTTAATTTGGGTTAACTTGAGTTAATAGACACTTGAGTCAAATAGTGAATTTTAGGGAAAATATGTTCTTGTTTGTGTTTAATAACATGGTTGAATCGGTGGGAAAAAAGGGGGACAACTGCCTATAAAGAGAGGCCTATTTCCCCTCCATTAAGTTTAATTGTGAACATTTTAGGCATGATGAATCACTGCTGACCACAGGCCACTTCACCGTCATCCTGTGGTCATCGTGGGTGCTTGTGGCTACAAGTTTTGTATTTCAATTAGTAGTGGGAAGAAATTGTAAGCATAATTGTGATATTGTAGGAGCCTTTTGTAAGTTGCACATGAAACAGGGAAAAAATAACTCTTTAGAACCTGTTGGCCTACTAAAACCTCAAACTTTGACTTCATGGAAGTTAAAAAATGATCCCCTTCTTTTTGGTTCTGTGCATTTGTCAGGTGGTAAAATCCAAAAAACCATTTATGAGAAACGTTAAAATATGCTTTGAGAAAACCACCATAACTATATTTTAAGATTGTTTTTGCAAAGCCTTGGGCAGTTTAAAGAGCCAAGCAAACAAAAGATGTAAAATGACTTTAGTTGTTCTCTAGCCTGTAACCATCAGAAGAAAACAAAACTGGCTGCTATGGGTTGATTGTAGAAATAATGCAGATTGAGACTCTGATACAGGGCAGAATTTTCAAGTGGTTAGAAAAAAGAAAGAAAATCATGGCAAGTGAGGTCATGGGCTGATGTCACATGAAGCATCATGAACACACAAATATTTTCTAATAGGACATACTTTAATAGATATTTAGCAACTAGAGT
Organism: Acinonyx jubatus; assembly: GCF_027475565.1. Classification (NCBI taxonomy): domain Eukaryota; kingdom Metazoa; phylum Chordata; class Mammalia; order Carnivora; family Felidae; genus Acinonyx; species Acinonyx jubatus. The sequence goes on along the minus strand of NC_069386.1, from coordinate 126,306,790 downwards.
CAGAAGACAAGATGAACAGACGGGCATCACAAAGTTTTTTGTTGGTATATATGAATTCAATTTTAGTACTTATTTGGATTAAATATGGTAAATTCAGTTTTTAAATAAACAAGATAGAAATATGCTAAGCAAAATAATTCAGTCAGAGAAAGACAAATATCATATGATTTCACTCATGTGAAATTCAAGAAACAAAACAGATGACCATAGGGGAAGGGAAGGAAAAATAAGATAATATAAAAACAGAGATGGAGGCAACCGTAAGAGACTCTTAAATTCAGAGAACAAACTGAAGGCTGATGGAGGGAGGTGGGTAGGGGGATGGCCTGAACGGGTGATGGGCATTAAGGAGGGCATTTGTTGAGATGAGCACTGGGTGTTGCTTGTAAGTGATGAATTACTAAAGTCTACTCCTGAAACCAGTATACACTATATGTTAACTAACTTGAATTTAAATTTAAGAAATTTGCAATAACAACAACAAAGAAATAAGAGGGGTTGAGAAGTGGGATTTTTCTTACCTGAATATGAACAGAAATGACTACTAATTCCAAGGTATACATAGCTTCAGAGATCTGACATAGATATAGTCTTAGATTAAAAAAAAAAAAAAAACAGGGCGCCTGGGTTGGTTAAGTTGGTTAAGCTTCTGACTTGGCTCAGGTCATGATCTCGTGGTTTGTGAGTTCAAGCCCTGTGTCAGGCTCTGTTCTGATAGCTCAGAGCCTGGAGACTGCTTCAGATTCTGTGTCTCCCTCTGTCATTGTTTCTCCCCTGCTCATGCTTGCTCGCTCGCGCTCTCTCTCTCTCTCTCAAAAATAAATAAAGAATAAAAAAATTTAAAAATAATTTAAAAAATAAGGCAAACATAGTTGTGTGTGTGTGTATGTGTGTCTGTGTATGTACATATTCCAACACAAGCACAAAAACTCTCCAAATATTTTGCCCTATGTATAGGTATGCGTATAAATGCAAGGAAAAAATGAAAAGTAAAGTATGGAAAGTAAGCGAAGTATTTACTTATAAAATGGGAGATGAGATGGCCCTGGAACAAAGGGGAACTTTGTTACATAATTTTAATTTTTTACCAGAAGTCATGTAGTGCTTTTGTAATTATTTTTGGCAAATTATTAAAAGAAAAAAGGAAGATAAAATTTATGCCTTTGAGACAGAAAGTGTAAAACTAGAAGGTGATTAATGTTTCCAAGTTTTAAAGTAGTTAGAGTGGCTAGAGGCAGCTAATGGAAAAGCCCAAAGTTTGAACTTCATAAACATGTCTTGTTCAGGACCTTCGCACTCTCCAGTTTGTTTCCCTCCTCCTGCACAGTCACCTAGCTTCAAGCTTTCCTTGCAGATAGCTACAAGACTGATTCCTTTACTTTAACTGTGATGAAATGACATTTCTTTGCGTGGTCCAGATTCCCCTTCCTAAAATATCGCCTGCTACTCTTCCCTCATTTCTTTACCCTGAATTAGTTTCCTCCATGGCATTTTTCACAGAATCACATGTATTTTCAAGTATTATCATGTTAATAGGTGTTTCCAGCACTGGAATGTAAGCTCCATGACCACAGGGCCTGTGCCTTTTTCTCTTTTTGGCACTTACAACAGTGCTCAACATGTAGCAGTTGCTAAAAACATATGTATTGAAAGGAATAAGACTGTCTTTTAAGATGCCGTTAGGAACAAAAGACAAATAAGGTGGAACCTCAAATAGGATGCCCAACAGAATATAACCAACTTTCATGGAAGTTAATTTGTTCCATTTACAAATAATCTTTATATCTTATATTTCACAGCTCTTAGATATTTGAATGTGCCTCTTGGTATTAAATGAATAATTTTAACTTAAAATTCAATGTAGAGAAAATTATGGCTTAATATTAATTTTGGGCCATCTCTTCACAGCGAGGATTTTTTTTTTTTTCACTTGTGCTGCAGTCTCTAATTTCTCATCATTTTTGCATATGGCTACCACAGAGAGTCTAAAGGAAGAAACTGTGGCCTCGGAATGTTGTCTTGACTCAAAAGCAACCTATTGTATATATTAAAAGTACTTCTCAGTCATTATGTTGAACTTACATTTTTCTTTCCTCATATTTTCTATTTAATTATTAATAAGTATTCCTATAAGCATACAATAACAAGAACAAGCACTCAGATGTGTGGGTGTTTGATTAAAAAGCTTTTTAGTCATAGTGTCCACATCTTTTTGGGGGGAATATTTTGTCTGAGTTTTATACTAGATTTTATATGTCAAATAAAAATCAATATGAATTTCTGTCCAAAGTTGTTCCAAATTGTAGGCTTTACAAATCCCCTCTCCCTTAAAAACAATTGGTAATATAGTATTTTAGAGCAAACAACTTTTGCCTTGAATATAATATATGGTGAAGGCAGAATTTTACAAAACCTTAACTAAAATATAAATATTGGGAAGGATAATTTATTTTCCTACCTATGGTGAAAGAAAATTTGCAAGGTAGCATTTTTTTTATGATTTCTCCTTGTGTACTTAATCATGAACATTTTAGAAATTAATTTCATTTTGTTGTTGCTTAAGTGAGTGACTAGTTTATCTATGAAAGATGCTTAATATCACTACAAAAAGCAAGTAAAACAGTGAATTAAAATTGCACAGTGTTTCAAATAAGCATGTGAGACATTACTATTAATGTTATGAATGCTAGACACCAAAAATAGATCTAAATAACCAAATATGGTAAAGAAACAGAATGTATATTCAGGTAAATATAATTTTCTGACACTGAGGATTATCTAGGAAAAAGGGTTTCTTATTTGAATGGTGTGAATATGCATAAGCATTATGATAATTTAGAATTTTAGGATCATTCAAGGCATTTTATGGTCCCCTAATCATCACAATATTGGAAGTGTGTCTAAAAATTAGTTATTTATAAGAATGCAGATCCCAGGACCCCAAAGCCCACCATTCTGAGTTTTAAAAGCATATCTCTAATAGTTCTTATCTACCCCAAACTTTGAGAACTACCCTCTGACAACATTATGAAAGAGGTGATAATACAAAAAGCATAATAATTATAGCAATATTGTTGCTAAGAACTAATATTTCAATGTGCTGATCATTACCACCATTCTAATCACGTTACATGTATTAACTCCTTTACTAATCTCAGTGACCCGACATGGTAGATACTACTGCAAACTCCATTTTGCTATCGAAAGTGTATCACGGAGAGGTTAAGTAACTTGACTAAATAACACAGTGTATAAGTGGAGGAGGCTGGGGCCAACAATGGAACCAAGGAAGCCTTCCTGGATTTGCCATATTAGTCCTCTCAGGGTCCCCTCATGTGTGACCTATGCCAAGCATTGTGGGTCAGAGATGAACAAGGCACGTCCCACTCTCAGAGACCTTGAAGTCCAGAGGGGAGACAGACAAACGCTGAGACAAATGCAAATATGATTTAGATATAAGATGATCAGAGAGGAGTGGAAAGACTGTTCATCTCTATGGGGAAATCTTCACAAAGGAACCAAGTCAAACTTACAGACTAAGTGGAAATGGCACATGAGATGATGACAACATTCCATATGGAACCGGCCGTGTCCTACTGCAAAGTCACAGAACGTTAGCGCGTGACTCGTTTAGAGCAAAGAAGTGTAGCATGGCACAAATATAGCGTGCAGGATGAGGACAAGTGGAAGGAGGTGGAGCTGGAGATGTACATCAGGGCAACATAGGAAAAAAGTGAAGAAAATGGCTATACTGGCCATGCCAATTCCATAGGCAAAGGTGTACAGATTTTTTTGTTTTTCCTATGACAACAGTGCCCTCTTGAGTTGTGCAGGGCAAATCCGGCACTAATGTATACAGTGGGGAGTGGTCGTGGAAGAGTGTTAAAGGATGGTAGTAATAAAATGAAATTTGCTACCAATTCAAGCCAGTGCTTCATAAACCACATACAGGAAGACCATAACCCACCTAAAATATGATTGAATTTGGGTAGACCTCGTCACATGAGTTGATCTAAATGCAGGTGATTTCTTTTCAAAAAGAGTCATTTTAAGAAAAGACCTTGGGGCGCCTGGGTGGCTCAGTCGTTAAGCGTCCAACTTAGGCTCAGGTCATGATCTCGAGATTCGTGAGTTCAAGCCCCGCGTCAGGCTCTGTGCTGACAGCTCAGAACCTGGAGCCTGTTTCAGATTCTGTGTCTCCCTCTCTCTCTCTGACCCTGCCCTGTTCATGCTCTGTCTCTCTCTGTCTCAAAAATAAATAAACGTTAAAAAAAAGAAAAAGAAAAGACCTTGAATACAGCCCTTTGCTGTGGAGGTCAAAGTTCACCTAGACTCTTCAGGATTGTTAAACATGTAAATATCTTTATAAAGTTGTCATTACTGAGGGCAAGAACTCTATCAAAGAGATGTTGCAGACTCAAGAAAGATAACAATTGACTTAAGGCAGAGTGGCCGCATAGCACACTGTTTGGGTTTTGCTGTACATACTGCATTTTGCTCCCTCACTTAAGAAACTACGTGGGACTCTACCAAGCTCAAGTGAAAACACTTCTTTTTTAAAATTTTCCATTCATTTTTTTTTTTTGAGAGAGAGAGAGAGAGAGAGAGAGAGAGAGCGAGAGCGTGCATGAGCAATGGAGGGGCAGAGAGGGAGACACAGAATCCGAAGCAGGATCCAGGCTCTGAGCTGTCTGCACAAAGCCTGATGTGGGGCTTGAATCCATGAACTGCGAGATCATGACCTGAGCTGAAGTAGGTCACTTAACCAACTGAGCCACCCAGGTGCCCCTCAAGTAAAAACACTTCTTAACAGCTCGACTTACTGGGCAGGATGGTTTGTCACTGGGGCATCACGGCAGGAAGAGAAGCAAGCATCTCGGAGCACTTGCTGAAGATGCAGGTTTGAAGTGACACAGCAGCAAAACAGGAGCAGAATGCAAGCTTCTTAAGGAAGCTTAACGCGATTCATGAGGGACAGAATAAGCTAAACATTTCCAACAAATGGAAGAATGGAGAACACTCTATATGAGTTGAAGAGTGGAGAAAACTCTATGCAATCACACAGGAAGGCAAACTTTAGAGACTACTGAGAGGATGATTATAGACGAATTATTAAAAATAAAGAGTGGTAAAAGTAAGCAAGCTACATTAAAAAATAATCTGTAGGGGAAAAAAGCAAGTTAATAAAAAGAGGAGAAATATTTTACGATGTGATATGTCTGGTAATTTTAATGTGTTCATGCAAATGATCAGGGAGGTTCCTGATTTTCTGAAATAGTCATCTGATTAAGTTGTTAGCCAAGATTCAATCTCTGGCAGATTTGATGCCAAAGACTACCTTCTGTTAGTCCTAGCAATTTAACAAATTCTGTGAACCCTATTATAATTATGATTTATTAACTCATTACACAGAAGATCACATTGTTTCCACAAGAGAAGGCTCTCCCCCTAACTCACTTCGCAGGGTTGTTGGGGAGGGGTGTCTGTGCCTAGATAAATGTGAATTGGGATGTATGATCTGCATATACTTGCAAAAATATGCTGTAATGCTCTTCTTTAAAGGTAAATTTTACAAATTGAATATTTGTGGAATGGGGCAGCTTTTGTTGATTTTTTATGGATGCGATTTAATAAAGGATAACAGTAATACTGTCTTTATTTGTATAGGGAATATAAACACTGAAGTATTGATAAACACCTTTTAAATTACGTTACATGTAGGCTGAAAAACTAGTGAAATCTCCGAGTTTATACTTGACCCTGATCAGTTTTTAGACATGCAGAATCAGTCTTGTAAGAATAGATTATAAGAATATCCTAAGTATCTGGGTGAATGAGCAGAAAAGTAGCTGATGAGCTTTTGTGTCAGCTACCACAGTATAAAATGGTAAAGAATAAAACTCTTAAAAACTATATGCATTCAAAAAAGGTCTCGAATTTACTCCTATTCTTGGCTCATAGTCCACACTTGGAGCTTTTGCGTTGCCTCTGCTGAGTCCTTATTATCCCCTATGTTTTCCTGATCTGTCATTGCATAACTTGGCCCAGCCCAATGACTTGAGTGGAACCAGAAATGTCTTTTAAACCGAGCTGATTTTTCCCCAGTCATTTCAACTCTATCCAAGACTGTGTAAGTGTGGCAACAAAATATGGGACTATATGAGGAAGGACCCTGGAAACAAATAAGAGTATTATTCTCCTGGTGAGGGATAGGTTACACACACACATCCGTAAAGGTGTGTGCAGTTATGGTTTCTTCATTTCAAGAAGATTTAAAAAAAAAATGAGAAGACATGCAAAGCGGTGTGCAGGGGTGCTCCACTATAAATTTGTAAAGAATCTGTGAGGGTGACAGTTGAAAATATATCATAAATTATTGAGGTTTTAAATGAAAAAAATAATTGTCATAATAATATTCATAGCTCTTCTGTGTGTACTACTTCATTTATATCTCCTGATAAACATGTAAGATAGAATATAATTATTTTTCTTTACAGGAGAAGCAATTGAGCCACAGAGAGATGACAAAAGTGAACATAGGTCAGGGGAAGAGTAAGTCCTTGAAACTTAGGTCCACTGAATTCATAGATTTTTAAAAGTCAGAATTTTTAGAAGAAGAATTTACAGTTTTTACTTGAAATTGGAGATTAGGAACACATACTAGGAAGTACTATTCCACACGGTGAAGGATATATGCTTTTAAATTAAAAGGTAATATGAATGGATTTTAAAAGGAGTTGAGAACGTTGCTCAGCATCCACTGAATAGAATTTGGCACTAGTTTCATTCTTAAAGTTGAAGGAAGAACTCCTGTGTTTTCCTATGGAGTTCTCGGAGGTCCTCTTAGGGAACACTGCAATGCCAAAGCTTATAGAACAACCTCCAAACCCTTTGACTTTGAGAACTGAGAATTTTAAGCTGTAGGTGAAGTTCTGTTTGTGGTTAAGTTTTACCAAATGAGTAACTAAATATTATCCAAAAGGGAAAGAAAAAACAAAACAAAACATGAGGCAAGGTGGTAGAGATAGAATGTATGTTAGAAATTCCATTAGCTTCTATAACAATTTTTCTAGGAATATGAGATAATAATTACAATGGAAGTATTTCTGAAATATACCATATTCTAAATCAAGCTTTATTCAGAGACAGTTATGTCTGTACTTATAGTAATTGTACAGTAGATTCAAAGAACTTGAAGAATTTAAACAGATTATCACATTTTTTTATTATTATAATTTTAAGTGTTCTAATATGTATTTCTCCATTACAGAAAATATTACTGTGTAAATCCAATGGTTTTCAGTTGTACAAGGGTGGTAGAAAATCAATGCTTTGGGGAAGCTTTTATGTACATATGTATGTATGTATGTATGTCGGGCTTTGCTGGTTTGCAAAGTTTAAACTTCCTGAGAATGATGAAGAATGAGCACACTGAGGAAACACGTTATATAATTGCAATATATGTATTTGCAAAGCTATATTTGTGAAATAAATAATAAATCACCGTAATGGGTAATGACATACTTAAAAATTATTTGAGATATTTAACAAAATGATAGAACCCATCGCCAGCCTTTAATTGTCATGTGAACTCCAGCAGTTTACTCACGCTTTTCAATGTCAGAGAAAATTGAAAGATGGAAGATGACACATTTAGAGGCATGTTATGCCAAGGCATTCAGGTCACACATTTCTGTAACAAGAATTATAGCTTACATTTAATAACCACCTGCTATGTGAAAAACACTGTGTCAAGTGCTTTATATGCAATATATTATTCAATTCTCATAATGATTCCATAAGGTGATACTCTCATCATCTTTAACAGACAAGGAATTTAGTTTATTATTAATTAGAAATTTAATAGTTAATATTAATTAACTTAGACCAAGAGAGGGCACAAAATTTTCAGTTGTCTGATTACAGATCCATGGTCAGAACCAATAAGCAGATATACGTAATGCATCTGATACAGATAGATCATAAATTAATTAAAACAAGAAATACAGTTTATGTAATAAACATAGTCTAAATCATATTCAGTCTTCAAACTGACTAACCAACTAAATAGATGTTTATGTTGGGGTAGGCAAGAATGAGGAGTGGTTATTCATAAACATTAAGGTATTTTGCTTTCTGTAAGTAGGTGAGTTTTTTATGAAAGGGACTGAAAAGTTTCCACTATATAAAAAGGTTGGAAAAGCTTTTTAAAGCTTACTTGTAAGTACAAAGATAGACTCTTAATGGATACAGAGAAACTTATGGTGGAAGAATATTTCCAGATGATCCCATGCAACTGGTGTTCTAGCGGAAGAAGAGAATAATTGATCTTAGCTATTTGCAGCATTTCAAGAAGCCAACAAACAAATAAACAAACAAACAAACTTTCCATAGAATAAGACTACCTGGTTAAAAGGAATTTTTGCTTTGTGTTTATGGAGGTAATAATGAAATTTATAGTTGTGTGTTGAAACTATAGCATATGTACATAGATGTATATAGCAGTATTGTATTTGGAGCTATTTTCCAAGTGATACAAATAAAAATGAGTATGTAATAAAGGCAATTAAGACTTGCTCTGATTCGTGTAACACATAGTAGCGTATAATTAGTGCTAAACCACTTTAAAATACAATGCTCTGACATACCCAGGGAAGATTTATTAGAAACAGAAGATGTGTTATTGTAACCAATGATACTTTGGTAGCTAGTGATACAGGAACTATAGACAGAGAAAAATTAATTAAGAAATAATGGCTTTTCTTCGGTATCGGCGCCCCTGACTGAGCAGGGTAACTGCTCCAAATCTGTTTCTCTAGCAATCTTTTAGGCAGCATACACGTGGCTGGACCTGGACACAGGCAACTATTAACTCAAGTGATCCAGAGGCTCTTTTCTAGTGTTGTTCAAACTGCTGATCACCATCTAGGAGAGGGTAATGCAATCAGCTCAGGAGGGCTTATGCATATTTTCTATGTCATAGAAATGAAGGAACTGGCAATGTCCAAATGGCTCTTGTGGACTAAGGATGACAGTTTTATGAAATATTTTCTTTGAACCATGGGTGTGTGTGGAAAGGATAGAGGTTGGGCAATGGTGAGTTATAGAAAACTTCTGTATGGCTCATAAAGTAAAATGTATTTCTGACTGAGTGGAGAAGATTAAAAAAATTAACATTTCTCTAGGACATGATCATGGAAAAGCTGATAAAAACTTCCAGTGTGGACACCCAATAGTCTTGGGGTCTCCCTAGTCCCACTTGTGGGTCTCCTATTTAGGAGCATGATTTGTTCTACTTTCTGTGTCTGTGAAGTCCATCCCATCCCTGTATCATATAAACTTCCTTCAGATGCTCAGACAGGGGAGCTTTCTAATTTGTTTCTCTGTTGATCAATCCATCTTCTATGCCGTTTCCAAATGAATTTTTCCCAACCACACTCCTGCTTAGAACTCTTTAATGTTTCCTCATATGGTCCAGGTTAATTTTAAACTCTTTAATTTGGCATGGAGTTTTTGTTGTTGTTGTTGTTGTTGTTGTTGTTGTTTTGTTTTGTTTTTGCCATTGCCCCTTACCAATATTTTGAGCCTTATTTCCCATCATTGCTATAGAAAGACCCGAGGTTCAGTGAAACCAAAACACTTGCTGGACCAGGTTGCTTGAGGGCATTTCACACCTTTATGTTTCGGCTCAGGGGTGTCCTTTTTTATTGTTTATTTCTCTCTTTGTAAACGTAAACCTTTAATTTGTTCTTGGAGTCTCTATTCATGCATCCTCTCCTTTGTGAAACCTTCACTGATACTCCCCACCCCAGCAAGAGTAAGAAGGGTCATCTTTTCTGCCTTCATGATCCTTTACAAGGCTGTCTCTCCAATTATGTCTTATACAGCTTTTTATTCCAAGTGTACAATACAGTACTTAGGACATAATGAGAGATTAATACATATTTGTTGAATGAATAAATGTCAGTAATCATGGAGTTATAGATAAAGGTATTAATATTTGCTGGACATATTTATTTGATTGATGCTCTGCTTTTTCCAAAAACTGAATAAATATTAATTAATATACCAACACTGCAAAATTGAAAGTGAGTTTCCACATGACATAATGAAATCACCATCATTTAGTAGACATGATGCTTTGAGCCCTGCCAATAACTGCTTGTCTAAGCTGTTCTTGATGAGTTATTAGTCTGAAGAACAGTGAAGGGAAATGATTTGTTTGTGTATTTATAATAATTTCTGTATAATGTGTGTTTGTGGGGTTTGTGGGGAGAAGAGTGAGAAGCATTGTGATAGGAAACACAATAGAGAGAATGGGAGAGAAAGACATCATGAAAAGAAACTAAGAGTTCATGTTTTCACCAGTGATTTTGGTTCAGAGAGCATTCGATGCCTACCAAGAAGTATAAATCAAGATTTGAGGCTCCAACATGTATTGAGTCAGTCATTCATCTTAAGGAAATAGGGATATAGATACAAATTCAAATTGTTTTTTTTAATTTTTAAAAACAAGCAAAACAACTAAAATGAATAATATGCTTGCCTTTTTAAATATAAAAAGAATGATTACTCAAGATAAATTAAAATGTTGACCCTATTGTTTTGTAAAATTGTGCTCATCTTCCTTGTGGAATAATGAATTTTCCTCTAGCATTTGAACATCCATCATAAATTAGATAATTTTTCTTGGCATGTAGTTTTTCAGTCACACCACTGCTGTAATAGATAATCAAAGAGAGACTGAATCCATATCTTACAAATGTAATCATAAATAGATATTTCACACTAATGTTGGCAAGTGTGATCTGAAGTATTGGACAGATGTGTAATATAAAGAGATTAAGCTGACATCTGTGTTTCTGATAGTGAGGTGTGAATTTCAGAAACACAGAGAGTTAGGGAATGATGGAGCCAGACATCCAAGTATTATGGTAAAGGACAGGGTTGGGGAGTCATTTAAGCAATGACTAAATTTTATAAAACCTTCCTTTGTGATTCCTATTAGGCTTGACATTGTGTAAGGTATGTATTTTTATTTATTATTATTTTTTTATGTTTATTTTTGAGAGAGTGCGTGTACGCATGTGCTTGCGTGAGTGGGACAGGGGCAGAGAGAGAGAGAGAGAGAGAGAGAGAGAGAGAGGGAGACAGAGGATCTGAAGTGGGCTCTGTGCTGATGGCAGAGGGCCTGATGCGAGGCTCAAACCATGAGATCATGACCTGAGCTGAAGTCTGACACTTAACTGAATGAGCCACCCAGGCACCCCTATTTATTATTTTTAAAGGAAGGAATATATCATGCGTTAGGTCTTGCTATGGGTCTTTTCAGAATAACCCTATGAAGTAAATATTCTTAATTATAACTTTAACCCATGTAATGTCTTTTTTTATGGGTCAAGCAATATGTGTATATTCCTCAACAAGCATTTTCTATCGTGTATTTCAAATAATATTCCCTCAGCCAGACTATGAAATCCTTGTAGTCAGGGACTGCACCCTTAGACTGGTAATAAGTTTCACTTTCTTAGACTTTGTTCTGTAGAGGACCCCACTCTAGGCCTGCTCTAGCTCTGCCCATTCCCATGGGGCAGAGAGTCTATAGGGTCAGGGGGATGTATGTACCTATGACCCATATTCAACCCTGCTGATTTATAGACTATGCCCCTGGTAACTGAAAATGAACATGTCTCATTTCCTGTATCTTTACCTTGCCCATACAATTCTGGCCAGGCACTTGTCTCATTTTATTCTTTGAAACATTAAGCTCATCCTTGCCTTAGGATCTTGTATTTGATTTTTCCTCTACTTCCTATACTAGGATCTCCATTCTGAAGGATAAATACTTTCCTGTTAATCAGTTTTCAGATGAAATGTCACCTCCTCAAAGAGATTTTCACTGACCTACTATGTCAAATAAATTATTTTGTTTCTTCTTTTGAAAAATTTTTCTGCTGTGTGTGTGTGTGTGTGTGTGTGTGTGTGTGTGTGTGTGTGTGTGTATTGGTCTGTGTGGAATACAAATTCCATGAGAGCAGAACTTTGTTTTCTTTACCATTGTATTCTGCCATATTGCTAGTACCCAGAATGGTACCTAGCACATAAGAGACACTCAGTAAACATTTGATGAATCAATGATTGTTGAATTGTTTGGAATAATCACCATATTCAAATACATGTATAATGTTTGAATGAATGAATGAATGAATGAATGAATGAATGGTCACATCATTTTTCTGACTCCAAAGCTTATGGTCATTTCACTATTACACACTACCTACACCTATTCTGTGAACCCAGCCAACCCCTGTACTCTTACAAAGTTTGAGGTAACAGGATGATTCTACACTGTAAAAAATGTTGCAAATTATTTTCATTTCATACCCTTGCATTGTGACATAAGAGATCCTCCCATCAGTAGTGGAGCCTGTCTCTCCTCCTTGCATCTGCATCAGCCCTGTCATATGCTTTACATGATGAGCCATTCCAGACATGATGGCACAGGGTGGCTTTCCTTTTCTTGCTGTGGTGGAAAACCCTGGGACAGCCATTTGAAATAGCCCAGGCTATTTTTACTAGATGATGAGAAACATGTGGCACAGTCTCCTCAGTTGCCCCGGGTGACTGGCTGTCAATTGCCACATGTGTAGGGGTGATACCCTCCTAGATTATCCATCCTTCAGATGACCTTTCAAATATCCACAGCCACGTGACTGAGTTCAGCATATATCAACAAAGGTAGTTCAGTCTAGAAGAATTATGTAGCTCACCCAAAGAATTATGAGTCAAATACATGGTGGTGGTTGTTTTAATCACTAAGTTTGGGTGCAAAAGCTAACTGATACTGAGGCTGTATGGGAAAAAAAATAAAAACAGGTCCTGTTACAACCATGTCCTTGTAAGTTCAGGTAACTTCTTAAAGTGTATATATTAAACTCAGATACAGACAAATTATTTTGAAATGGTCATTCCTAAAGTCTCTGTTAATGGAATGCCTCATTTGTTTGACAGAAGAAGGATGATTAGGATTTGCCTTCATATAATTGAATCTGATAATGAGTTATTTTTCAGTGTGTCTCATAGGTGATATTTAAATGGCAACCTGAAAACAAGTCACAATTTAAATACTACAGAGGTAGAATTAGAGTAGATAAGAGCCAGGGCTTCTCCTAGATGCCCACATTACAGGATTTGCTGCAAGTGGGCTAAAGTTGGAATGATGGCAGTGGGACCACAATTGTAGAACATCCTATTAGATCCATGGCTTACATGAATTTTTATTTTGTAAATGATATAAAAGTTATGGTTGAACATCAAGTAATTTTAATATCATTGAATGGCATATTTTGATAAACACACTGAGAAACACCATATTATTTTGCTTAAAAAAAAGTTTGGCTGAGAAAAGTTGTGGCCTCCAAACATATTCCGATGAATGATTCCAATACCACACTAATCTGATACTTAAATTTGAATTGCTAATATTATAAAAATTTTCTGCTTATACTGCCACTGTCAGTACTTACTCTTGCTAAACCAGATGTCTAATATCCACCCTACACCTACACATTAAACTGCTAATCTCAAAGAAAAAAATGAAATAGCTCATTTTTGTTGTTGTTGCTGTTACAGTTGATCTCTAAGATGTAATGGTAAGACATATTTGTATCATAATATAATTTATTATATTAGTATATATTCCCTGTATTCTAATGTTTCTCTAGGCCATTTGGTACCTTGAACTGTTCTGCCAATGACAGTATGGTTCAGTCTGTAGCTTTGTGGCTTCCTGGTCAGAAAATCTTGTATGTGATTCCCATGTGTCCTATAAGTGGTCTGTTGAGGCCACTCCAAAATTCCATCTCCCAGTATAGATGCTATCATTTTAATGAAGAAGTGAAATGAAGTTTCTCATCATTTACTAGAAATGGAATTGTGGACATACTAACAACCACAACAAAAAGGAACAAGAGATTGAGGATAGAGTCTATCTCTATTTCAGCCAAGTAAAGGCCTTGAAATAGACGAAAACCTTTTATATACATCCAAAACACATCCAATATCTATTAAATTAAGATAGTTTCATCTTCTTCCCAAAGTAAAGTATCTTAGGCAGATTCTCTAATGATAGAAGTCTGTATTCATTCAGCCTTGTCCATATTTTTTTTCTGTGTGAACCTTTGTCAAATATTGTACATATTCCTCCTGTGGTATTTTAAAATATATGCAAAAGCCTTTGCTACTCCTCTTCTGAAAAGGTGCACCTTAATTCTTACTCTCTTATTAAATGTGGGCCAGACTTAGTAACTATCTTCTAATTAAAGAGAATGTGGCAGAAGATATGGTATGTGACTTTTGAGACAAGGTCCTGAAAAGCATTATGGTTTCTTTCTTGCTGTTTCCTGGCTTAATCACTGCTGGAGAAGTCAGCTGCCATGCTGTAAGGATTCTATATGGAGAGGTCCATGTAGTAAGAAAAAGAGGCCTCCTTTCAAAAACCATGTTGGAAACATTTGGACCATCTTAGAAACATATCTTCCAGCCTGTCAAGTCTTCAGATGATTGCAGTCTTTACCAGTATCCTGACGGTGATTTCATGAAAGAACAGAAGCCACAACCACTCAGCTAAACTCCTGAATTCCTGACCCACAGAAATAGTTCAATGATAAATATTTATTGTTTTATTTTTTAAGTTTTTATTTAAATTCCAGTTAACATACAGTGTAACATTAGTTTCAGGTGTACAATATAGTGATTCAGTACTTCCATCTAATACTCAGTGCTCATCCCCACAAGTGCAGTCCTTAATATCCATCACCAATTTAACCCATCCCCCCCACCTCCCCTCTGGTAACCATGAGTTTGTCCTCTATAGTTAATGTTTATTGTTGTAAATGATTATGTGTTGAGGTTGTTTGTTTGTTACACAGCCATAGAGGCTAATACATTCACTAAGGCAACCAGTGAATTAAGTAAATCTGTCAAATAAAAATATTTCTCAAATGTTGATTGTTGATACCTTTTCTCTCTTGAAAATGAGATTGTGTGAAATGTCTTCTTCTTCCTTCCATGAAATCTTGTGAGCGTATTTTCAGGAAATTGTAAGCTTCATGATATGGGCAACCAGGAAAGGGGCTTTATATATAACTGAAATTATAATATAAAGACTATGAGTTGAGGAACTATAAATACATGTATAATTAGGTATGATTATGTATGTATGGAGTTACCTGTTCCAAGATGCTAATTAGTACAAACTTGCTGGCACATGAGCATCTTTTCCCCTGTATCTCTGCACATAGACTGGCATGTGAAGGCCCTGTTTTTCTTTGAAAATTTGGAAAAGTAAAGAGTTTGGGGTTAGGAAATGATGTGAATAGTGGGAGACTGAGTAGGATGTGAGAAAACATGTGTTTCAAGGCCAGCTCCTTGGGTTAGGTTTGATTTCCTACAGTAGAGAAGAAAGAGCCAGAAGCTGACTTAACCATTCAAGAAAGAGTATGTCACCTAGATTGACAGTCAGCCATCTGTGCTTGTGGCTAGAGACCCAGAAAATATGAACCTTAATCATGGAAGAGGTCATTCTCCTATTCTTTCGTACAAACCATCAACATCTTGTATTTCAACATATCTCAGAATTCCTTGAGGATACATGGAAGATGCCTTATACCACATGATTTAACATCTTTAGGAAAAGAACAATGGAAGTAACATAATGGGCAGCAGCTGGAAGTTTTTAGAATTTGACTTCACAGGCTCCTTTAGCAGGGTCAAGTAAACATAAAAGAGGAGAGGAATGGAACAGACCCTATATCGTGATTTGCAGTGGACAAGTTGTGAGATGCTCTTTGGAGGATGCCCAGAAAAACTGATATATTCTTTTTTAAAAAAAATTTAATGTTATTTTTGAGAGAAAAAGAGACAGAGTGGAACAGGGGAGGGGCAGAGAGAGAGTGAGACACAGAATCCAAAACAGGTTCCGGGCTCTGAGCTGTCAGCACAGAGCCCGACGTGGGGCTTGAACTCACGAACTGTGAGATCATGACCTGAGCAGAAGTCAGATGCTGAACTGACTGAGCCACCCAGGTGCCCCAAAACTGGAATATTCTTAAGGGGACAAATCTCTTAGTAGTTAGAAATCTTGTGGGTGAGGAAAGTGCAATTACTTACAGCCACAATCTGGGAGGTCTTAGACATACATTTGAGTTGATAAATATGCTTCCAATTTCTAAATGTTTCTTTCCTTTCTTTCTCCCTCTTTCCTCTTTTCATTTCTTCTTTCTTTCTTTTCTCCCTCTCTTCATGCTTCATTCCTTCTCTCCCACCTTCCTTCCTTTTCTTTTGCTTCCCTCCATTCTAACTTCTAACTTCCCTCTTTTACCCTTTCTTTTCTACATAGTTTGGTTAGTTACCTTCTAGGATCTTGATGTGCTGGCTCAGTTGGGTCTCTGATTCCATTTGGCTTTACTGACCTGGGCTTTTTGACACACATGTGTGCATGCGTGCCCAGACACACACACACACACACACACACACACACACACACACACACACATTCTGTTTCATTTTAGACAACTCATTCTATTTGCTAACTCTTATAGGGATGCTTTTGACCTTTGTCTATGGTCTGTCACACATCTTTGGAATTTAGAAAATTTAGTAATCATTTTATGTTATTTCCAGACTTCTGTTAGCGGGGGTTAAGTATTACTTTGAAGACTTTCTATTGCAGCAGGTTGAAACTTGGCATAAATTTTGACACCCAGATGCAATATTTCTTCCTGATTGCATGGCTCATAGTCACTTAATAATGCATTGTTTTCCCAAATAAAACTCAGTGGAGGTACAACATCTGGTTTCTAGTGAAAAAACTAACTTAATTTACTCAAATCCCTGGTGTGATTTACAAAGCACCAAAGAAGGTGGAACGCTTTGACACATTGTAGAATACTGACTAACTGTGTCTACATTGGCAAGGGTTTTCTAAATGGCTCATTTAAAGCAATCAGGGAATCTTTTATTTGGTACCTCCCTGACAGCCAAAATGTTTACATTTCTAAATGAAAACCTTTTTCTTTGGGTTGAAAACATTTCCAAAAAAAGTAAATGCTTTGGTCATTACAAGCAAAGACAGTGTTTTCCTTTGAACAGTGAAGATTGTAAAATGTTTTCCAAATATCCCCAAACATTATGAGGAAAGTGCAAGTGTTTGATAAATTCCTGGCTCTGAGTTCCATTATTAGAAAAATTATAAGCAAGTTCAGACTTTTCATAGGCTGTCAGTTCTTATAGTAGTATAGTTGGATATTTGAAAATATATCCAAATGGTAACAATGGCAATTTGTGTGCTGATATGAAGAAAATAATCAGGGTAGTTGAGATCAGCCCTCATATAAATGTATAAGTTACTAACAAAATGGTTTCAATGCCTTTGTTTGTTTGTTTGTTTGTTTTGTTTTTTCTTCATTTGTTTCTTTGATACGGTGAACTCTGGTAATTTGTGTTGAATCCACATTTATTTGAGCACCCTCTGCATAACATGGTAGGTACTATTAAAGAAAAAGTCAAAATTTGGTGTTGGGCTATAAGAATGTCTTTGCCATGGTCATTAAAAAAACAAAACAAAACAAAAAAAACTCGTGTGATAATTATTACATGGAGGGAACCAGGTGGCTAATCACCAGGTTTTATGCTTGTTGAGTTCATCATAGCACAATCAGCAAAGTCATAGTTAGTGAGCTAAATAAATAAAACTAAATTTTCTACAACAAATATAGACGAATAAATATAATTTCCTACAAAAATAAACAGAAACTATTGCCTTGAGTTTTAATGGTCGATGTATAATGATAAGTCATTGTCACAAAGATAGGAAGTCACATGAGAAATTCTGATAAACTTTATAATTTGAGGATAGAATAAGTATAAAATTCATATGAAGTGGCACCATCACGGCTAATTATATCCTTACAGACATCATGGTTCCTACTAATTAATATTTTTCAGCTTTTGCCCTTATCTCTCTATCAAGTCACGAGGTCAGTGTGCTTCATTCACAGTCTTGTTTTAACATGCATATTTAATATTTATTTGCATCTTTAATTGGCTTTTAAAATCAAGAGTGAATTTGAAGAATTCAAACTTTGCAACTTTCATATTCCACATTTGTTAATAAATTACAATAGGATCTCTCATATAAATGATCTCATATAATTCTTGACAACCCCTCATCCCATAATATAATTGTTTCTTTGTAGCAAAATGAAGCAAAGCATAATGCACTCAATGACATTGGAAATTTAAATAAAACATGAGAATATTTGTTTCTTCTGATTATCTACGTTCACTCTATTAACAAAGTTTATATTTTAACCTGACTTTCTTATTAAATGCAGTATTGCACTCAGCCTTATGACAAAAGTAGGTTTTATCCTAATTATCATTTTGAACTTTAGTATTCTTGTATTTTAAATACAGTTTCCTACCTTGTAAGATGTTTATGTGTATTAAATATAACATGTGAAAATTACTGGCACATATTAAATGTATACTGAAAGACTGTGGAGTTAAATAAGAAGTCATGCAAGATGATATTGCTTATTAATTTTACACTTTGCATAAGGACATATACAGACCGTTTATTACAAATACTGTGAAAAACACAGAAGTACAATGGTTGACTTACTAAAGTAAGTGCTATTTGTTTTTCTGTTTGGTTGTTATTTTGCTTTAATTATCCTGACATAGCTTGTCAAAAATATTATTTATTCACTCAACACGCATTTTCTGAGATCTTACGTCGCTGACACATTTCTAGAAGATGATATGTAATAGTGCATCAATGAATTAAAAAAAGATTCATTTTTATTTTTATTTTTTTATTTATTTTGAGAGAGACAGAGACAGTGAACAGGGGAGGGGTAGAGCCTGCTTGGGATTCTCTTTCCCTCTGCACCCTGCCTGTCTCCCTCTGCCCCTCTCCCCCACTTGCACGTACACACACACACACACACACACACACACTCTCTCTCTCTCTCTCTCTCTCTCTCTCTCTCTCTCTCTAAAAAAAAAATTAAAATTTAAAAATTAAAAAAAATTAAAAAAATAGAACTAAATCTTGGGATATTCCAATGTTCAGAGTTTGGGAAAGTAAAAAGGTCAAACAACCACAAAAACAAGAACAAAGTTGATGCTGGATAAATATCTTGAATTTGGAAGTAAAAACAAACATATATCTGCAAGTGTTTTTGAAGGCTATATTTCTTAAATTAGTGTCGAATTCTCCTCGAATAAATTCATTTTATGTTCCATTGTGTTTTCAGTAGCCTTTTTATTATATTGTCCTCCATGAAATTCTTGATGAATATTTCTATATTAAAAGCTGTAGAGGGGCGCCTGGGTGGCTCAGTCAGTTAAGCCTCTGACTTTAGCTCAGGTCATGATCTCACAGTTCAAGATTTCAAGTCCCACATTGGGCTCTGCGCTGACAGCTCAGAGCCTGCTTTGGATTCTGTGTCTCCTCTCTCTGCCCTTTTCCTGCTCGCATTCTGTCTCCCTTTCTCTCAAAAATAAATAAACATTAAAAAATAAAAATAAAAGCTCTGTAGAAACCTAGTAACAAATGAACTTAAACTGTTTAACACAATATTAAATTTTTTTTATCATAGAAGCCTTTTGTTTTTAATAGCAGCTGATTAATTCCATAGTCCTAAAATTATTTTTGTTTTTCTGCTACATACTAATGCAATGCCTATTTTGATGTGATCTGTTCTTTTAAATCTAATAGTTAATAACGTTGTCTCCATTTTTTTTTTTTGGCACTATAATAATGGAGATAGAAGTGTCTAGATTTGGGATATCTTTTTTAAGAAATTATTTTTAAGTTTATTTATTTTGAGAGAGAGTGAGCAGGGGAGGAGCAGAGGGAGAGGGAGAAAGAGAGAATTCCAAGTAGGCTCCTTGCTGATAGTGCGGAACCTGATCGGGGCTTGAACTAATGAACCAACTGTGAGTTCATGACTTGAGCTGAAACCAAGAGTTGAATACTTAACTGATTGAGCCACCCAGATGCTCCTAGATATCTTTTTAATTTCAAAACTAGTAGAACTAGATCATAGACTGAAGGATGAAGGCAAGGGAAACAGTTAAGGATGACTACAAGATTTTGCCCTTAGCAGCTCATTAAAGTTACTGCCTGTAACTGATATGGAAAAGGCTTCAAAGGTGACTATGAGATCAGGATTACTTTGTAGGATAGGGACTAAGTTAAATTTCACTGAAATGAAGATGTATAAAAAGCAATCGAACATTTGAGTGACAGAGAAAATTGATGAGTAGATAAATTTGGGAGTGATGAAGATAAGATAGTATTTATGTCCTGAACTGAATGAGATGATGCAGGTGGAATTTAGAGAATTCCAGAGACATTGCAGGCTGCACCTCTCTCCAACACATAGAGATGTTATAGATGGAGCAGGAATTGACTGATTTTCCAGTGGAAGTTTTGATATCCTCTTTATAACAGTAGAAGACCAAAGTTCGTAGTAGAGGAGAAAATATTACCAACATGCGAAACCTCCTGCTATAGTCACTTATAATCTTTTGATGGATGGTTCAAAGCAAATAATTTTAAGTTCCATCTTTTCTCCCTCTTTCTAATGTAGTCCTAACAGGCCCCTCTCTCTTCCCTATCTCTCTGTGTCATAACCAGTTTATTTAACATATCATTGAAAAAGTGTCTTACATGCATTACATGCAATATGTGGGCAGTTGAAATGTACACTTAGAGAATTTTGTTCGACTTTTAAATTTCTACTAGTCAGATCATTTAAAATGTGAGATCCTGGGGAATTCATTTATTGAAGTATTCTATTCAGTAGATCATTTTCTCCCAGTGCATTCCCTTGTTAACCAATTAGAGAAATTGGAATACTTTGTAGATACAGTCATTTTTGTCAAATCTCACTTGGAATGCTTTTGCATTTTTGTCTTTGTTTCTGCATTGATTACTGGTTGGCTTCATCAGATTAATGGTTTTGGAATCATTACACACAGTCATAGATTTGGGACAGAGTCATCAAACATGAAGGGAAGGCTGATAACACTTGTTAAAAGACTTGAATAATTGTGTTTATTTTTAAATGCAAAATTAAGCAGAAGAAAGTCAGAGAGTCAGATTTCATTAATATTAAGTAACTATTCTTATCTTCACAGTTGCAGGAAAAAGGTAAGAAATCAGCCCCGTATTTCTCCACTGCAAAATGATAGGGTTACATTTGTGGGGACAGCTTGCTTCTGCATGAGAAATGAAGTTGTCCAGTGCTTGGGTCTGCAGTGGTAGGTCAGTGGTAGGTTTGAAAGAGTGCATGTGATATAGACAATGTTTTCCCCACACTACACAAAGTCATCAGACTCAGAGAGGTTAAGTGATGTTCTGGCTGAAAAATTGCATGCAAGCAAGGGGAGGAGCAGAGAGAGAGAGAGAGAGGGAGAGACAGAATCCCAAATAGGCTCTGTGCCATCAGTGTAGAGCCCGACGTGGGTCTTAATCTCAGGAACGTGTGAGATCTTGAACCCGAGCCAAAATCAAGAATCAGTTACTCAACCAAATCACCCAGGTACCCTCAAATCATCTCTAATCTTTATAAAGAGACACCATTGAAGATATTTTTGACACATTTTCAATGCATTTTTATACGAGTGATCTCTTATTTGTTTAGGGTTTCCTGCCACATTTTATCTGTGTTTATTGCCACGTTTTATTATAAGCATATTATGGACTTATTCAAATCTGTTAATACACGTTATAATGACATAGTATTATCACATGGTACATAAATGCTCTACAATGTATTTATTTGTTGCCCTTCTGTTGAGGTTTGGTATGTTCAACATTTTTGTGATCAAAATTGTGGTGAACTTGTTGATAAATATTACAGTTAAAATACTAAAATACGGAAGACATTTTTTGATTATGTGGTATTTTCTCACATTGATCATTTAAGATGACACAACCAGAAATAAAGGGAATGTCATTTTTATAAGCCCATTTTTTGGACTAGTTGATGAGAAATTGACAATTCTATGAAATAGTTCACTGAGTTAATGTAAACGCTGATGGGTTCTGTATAGATCAAATGGCAAGTGTGCTTTGATTCCAACATTTTGAGATATTCAATCATAGGCCTGGAAAAATAGTCCAATACTGATTACAAATACTTTAGTATAATTAAGTCTCTTCTCTTCAGAAATAATCTCTGCTTTCTAGTTAAAACATGACTCAACTGAATCCCTTCATGGATCTTTTTCTGGAAATCTTGCTTTTCCCTTTCGGCATGATATTAATCATTATGTTGTAATTTTGATCATGTGTAGAATGGTCATCTTTATGTAGGTGCTGACACCTCTTCCTGTCATGATTCAAATGCACATGAGTGAGTAGGTAATAATGGTGCTTTATTATAATGAAAGTAAACAAATACCTTAAATTCATCTAAAGGAGAAGCTTTACTCTGAAGACAGGTGGCATATTGAGGGCCACTTACAAGCTTTATAGCTTTTTGTTTCCTTCTGCATTTTCTCAAACATACAAATGTTAACCCTAATAAATATAGAAACATTAAATGGAGATAATCTTATTAATTAATACTCTTAAAAATTAATGGGAGTAGAAAAGAACATTGGTTATTTATTGACTCATAATATACTGATTAGTTGGCACATGTAAGTTATCATGACTCAAAACTGTATCAGAAATTTAAATACTTCAAGACCTGTGTATTAATAAGTTATATGACACATTCATTGACCCACTATTGCATATATGGATATCTGCATTCCTAGTTATCTCTAGTATACATGGGACAGATCAGAGTGATCCATTGTCTAGATCGTGATGGTGAATTGATGTTGCAGTGAAAATCATATTGTGCAAAATGCTTTCTTTTTCAGTAGTTTGCTTTAAAATATATCCTAATTTGTTAAATATCTTCAGGCATTATATAGTGAATTAAATAGGTTGAAATTCCCAATATATCAGCAAACTGATGGTTATCAGAGGGGAGGTGGGTACAGGGCGGGTGATGGGTATGAAGGACTGCACTTGCTGTATGGCATTGTTGAATCACTATGTTGTACACTTGAAACTAATATCACACTGTATGTTAACTAATTGTAATTTAAATAAAAACATAAAAAATAAATTCCCAATATATCAGGTAAAATAAAGTCATAGTTTGTATTTAACATTATAGAATAACATCTTTTCCCCCAGACTCTTCAATCTCTCATTCTTTTCATGCTTAATTTATATCATCTCCCTTCTCTTTTAGTTCACTGTGTTACCTAGTTTCAATATTCTCATGTTCCTCATTTCACAGCTGCACACTTTTACCAGGAGTTGTATTAATATAGTTTCCCTAGAAATATTTACAAACACATTATAAAGACTTCTGTTGTATATTGAACAATCTGATGGTAGAGTATTTTTTATCTAAATTCTAAATGATTCATTAAAATTTTCTTTATAGATGATGGCTTCCAGAAAAAAAAAATCCCACAGATGGAAGCTGTTAGTTATTCTTAGTGGGGTAATTCTTAAATGAACAAGTGGGCTATTAATTTACCATTTGGGAAGGGTTATTGATTTTTTATGGTGAGACAATTCTGTAATAACAACTTCATTCTATGTTTTAATCCTGGGCATGGAATCAGAGGGCCTGGGCTCTGATTTCTATCTGACCTTCACCTCATTTATGAAAGATACTTCTTACCCTGACTTCAGGTTATTAGGAATAACAAGGAATGCCATGTTTTACAGGCTACAGTGCACTGGAAATATACAGTAGTATTAATATTATAATTGTTGATGTTAGATTATTATTAACTATATCCTAATTAACTTCTTTTAACATATACTTTCATTAAAAATAGGAAATTTCTGAAAACATGCAATATATGACTTTATCATATATATATTGTTAGGGCTACCATAACAAAGTACCATTGATTGGGTGGCTTAAACAATAGAAATTTATTTTTCAAAGCTCTGGAGGCTAGAAGCCTAAGATCAAAGTATTTATAGAACTGCTTTCATTTTGAGGGCTCTTTCCTTTTATTCTCCTTCTGCTTTCGTATAGTCTTATCTGTGTCCTAATAATTATTTTTCATATAAGGAACCAGTTATATTGAATTAGGGACAATTCTAATGTCATCATTTGACCTTCATTAGCACTTGAAAGACCCTATATTCAAGTACAGTTACATTTTGAGATACTGGGAGTTAGGACCTCAACATATAGATATTTGGTGTAAAAAATTCGGCCCATACCAGTGTATAATGACATCTTCCAAATGGTGTTCTACTGAACACTAGCATTCAGACATACTTTAATGAATGGTTATGATATTAAATATATTAAGATGTTAAGTAATATACAAAGAAGCCTGTGTTTATTTGGTTTTGAGACTATTGTGGGTCTTTCACAAACCAAGGAATGTTAATTTCCAGGAGAGGATTATAAGAGGAAGGCTGTTCTAAACTTATTTGACTAAAGAATGTGATTTTGTGGTTTGGAAAAGGCTATGGCATACATATTTTGATGCTTGCCATTTTTTTCAAAGAGAATAATAAAAATCTGCCACATCTGAAATATACATCTTAGGATATACTCAATTATAGATGGGGTAGGTAATCAACTCCAACATATTTGTGAGAAAGAGCAAAAATCTACTTGGTTAAAGACTGAAAGAACATATTTCCAATACAAAGAATTACCATTCATTGTCATTAGATTTTGCTAATTCAAATACTTATATCTGTTTTTTCCCCCAAGACCAGATAATTTTTATGTAATATCAATTACTAACACCTAAGGATGGATTAATGAAACATTAATTTCTCTTTTTCTTTTTACAATTTATTTGTATTTTAGACACAGTGAGAACATAAGTGGGGGAGAGGACCGAGGGGGGAGAGGGAGAGAGAGACAGAGAGAGAGAGAGAGAGAGAGAGAGAGGGAAAGAGAGAGTCAGTCCGTCAGTCTTAAGCAGGCTCCACACTCATTGTGGAGTCCAACTATGTGGGGCCTGGGGTTATGACCTGAGCCAAAAGCAACAGTCGGGTGCTTAACTGACTGAACCCCAAATTTCTCTTTTTCTTAAGACCTACAGGGAATGGGACAAAGAAAGGTATGACCAAATGGGAGGAAAAATAAGGAAAGGTTTAACCAGTTGTCCTCAAACCACACCTGATCAGACTTTTTAAACATGAGAATATCCTGGCCTTACACCAAGCATATCTGAGTTAGATGGTCTAGGGTAAGGCTGAGCTTTAAAATTAAAGCTCTCATCATGATTCTAAAGTACAGTCAGGAGTGAATCCATGAATCAGAAGGAGAGATGGCATGCAAGAGGTGTACTGTATCTATTAGGGAAAACTTGCAAAGTATTAGGCACTAGAGTAAGATTTAAAAAAAAAATGGCAGTGGCTATAGAAGGTGAAATACAAAGATCTAGTTGATCATATTTCCTGAGTCAATATGTGAGAGGGAAGTGATCAGTAGGCACTCAGAACAGCCAGAACAATTTTCATCTTGCAAAAAGTGAAACTGTATACCCATTAAACACCACCACATTTTCCTCTATCACCAGCCCCTGACAGCCACGATTCTATTTTCTGTCTCTGTGAGTTTAACTACTATAGATACTCCATATAATTGGAATCATACTGGGTTTGTCTTTTTATGACTAAGTTATTTCACTTAGCATAGTGTCCTCATGGCTCATCCATGTTATAACATTTGTAGCGCACTACCAACCCTACTCCCAGACTCCCAAGATTCTGATGCTCAAAGTTCACATATTTTTCAGATAGTAGAGTTCATTTTTAACACAAAAATTGTACCCTCGTCATACAGAGATGGCTCTGAAGAAATCTGTTGCATGGTGCTCATTTCTTTTATCAGGGGTTATCTAAGAAATTTAGTGCAGGATCTAATAGGTAGTGTAGTCATATCTCCTATCACATTCAGCAAGAAAATTGGATATAAGTTGAATTTATCTCAACCTTCAATTTACAAATGAAATGTAATGGGAAGAATATATAAGGAAAATTTTGAAGGAAAAGGCCTGACCTATCATCTGTACTTGCTAACTATTGTTTTGATTCTCCACTGTCTTACAGGAAAACATATGTCTTAGTTCCTTTTTCCCTTTTATTTCTATGTGCTTAAATAACCCAAGAGAATATGAAGCTTCTAAATAAACAGATCCAGATCATGTATGCACTTCAAAATGGAGATGAAGTCCTATGACGTTACTCAGTTTGGGCCTCATCAGCGCCCTCTGGAAGGAAAAGAAGGCTTATGGAAGCCTACAGAAGGGTATGTTTTGGTTTTGTGTCCATATGCCCAGGAGGAGAAACTAACTGAACTTAAAAATAGCTGCAAACTATGTTTAAGTTGTTGACACCTCTTGATCTGTAGGTTACTGATGATATTAAAGTTCTCAATGTTGCATCAGTTAGGATTCCTCGGTAAAAATGAAAAAGCAAAAACAAACACAAAAATAACTAAAGTTATAATATTCCTCAAAATTATCTAATATATGGCTACATACAAATGAAAAATTTAATATAAATTTGATTTAATTCATTCTAATATTTTCTGGGAGGATATTATGGTGGTTTTCTCTGGCATTTGTGTTTATTATTTATTGAGATGTCTACATCTATTTCAAGGATCAGAATTAGACTGACTTATTTAATGAAGTAAGTCAATTTTAGATATATGTTACTATGTCTTGAGCTCAAAGTAAAAATAATGACAGTTCTGTTTTTTTTTTCCTTCACATTCCTGTTTAATCAGCTCTTCTCAGGAGACTGTAAGAGAAGCAATAAGGGTAAAAATAATGACAAAATATTACTATTTTTTTAAAAATATATAATCTCGTCAATATTTTAGATTAAATTATGTGGAGAAATTAATTTTCACTGAGGTACCTAACTTTTATTTCAAAGGTAACTAATACTCTATATTTTTCTTAACACTTTTACAATTAACTCATTTTGACACAGTGCTAATTGTATTGTGTTTATTTCCTAGTCAAGAAATATGAAGTTCGATAATTTCTATAGATGGTGAATCAAATCCAGACTTCGTTGGAAGTCAAAGATAATTTCTATTATAGCACTTTGCCTCAGAAAGCAATAATCCCTAAGAAGTTACTGTTATATATATAGTTTTAGTTTCAGAAATTGAACTTCAATATCACATAAAAAGTATTTCTTATATCTACCTCAGCCTGATTACATTGTAAAAAGGAAAAAAAAAAATAGCCCAAATTTAATTTTCAAAAAAAAAGAACAAAACTGTGAAAATGTTGCAAAATTCACACATATTCATGCACTAATAAGAGAGGAATCAATTTATTTCTTATTTTCCAGAGGAAAGGAAGAGAATAATAATAGGAAAAAAAAAACAAAGATCAACTGATATCCTACATTTCTATATTGGGCACTTTGATGCATGTCATCAAATTTGTAGTCAAAACAAAATTTTAAGGTGGAGTATCCCCATTTACAGATGAGGAAACTGAAGTTCAGAGAGTTTAGTTAGAGAGTATTCATTTCCAAAGCTTGGATTTAAAATCAATTCTGATTTCAAAACCTTTGCTTTATCTACATCTTGATATATGAGTGAATTTCCGTGAATATTTAGTGCTGGTGGAAATTACAGGGAAATCTTATCCAAACATATTTATTACATTTACACGTTTTATAAAGTTTTGAGCCAAACAATTCTCAAAAGGAGAAAATGTACTTTAGATGATGATTAAGAACTCACTTTTTAGCAAAATACATGTTTCTTCAGAAATACAGCTTCATTGAATCTTGCTTCAGAATATACATTTTTAAAATGCCCCATTCACACTTTAAAAGTAGGCTTGTATGTTCCTAATTTTTGTTCTGCACCTCAAAAAGAAATTTTGCTACAAATTATATCAGAAGGCTGTGAATTTCTAGGTTCATCCCATGATTAAACAATAAAGAAAACATTACATCCCGATTTTCAGTTCCAAAATTACTGCTTTGATCAAGATATCCTTTCACCCTCCCCTTCAAGGGGAGTAAATCCAGGGCATTCTTCCTTTAGGTTCTCTGCCCCCATTACAATTTAGCCTTGACCTTGGATGACCCACTTTGGGGCATAAGGACAACGGAGCAGGGGTCTCATTTAATGAAAGGCAGAGAGAGGACTATGATAAAGTCCACATGGGATAAAAATGAGAGGAGAGTTGACATTTTTACAGAATAATGATGATTAGTAAAAACAGACTCTCTAGCCCCTCTCTATGTTTCATTCTGTGCACAGATTCAAGGCAAGGGCCCATGATCTTATTCTTAAATTTATTGTCTATAGACAGAAATATAGCAGAAGCTTTCATCACAAATGTATCTCATTACAGGAAAATTCTTACCCTTATGGAATGCTGCTACCTTATCAAAGAAAAAAGCTGAAATAACAGATAACCTGAGGCTTATTTTTTGGTGCAATCTTAGGCTAAGGTTGTAGGAATTAGCAAAATGTTAAAGGTTAAGCTGAGAATCAACTTTCACAAATGCATCAAGGACAGTGCAAGAGGCATATTTAGAGAAGCTTGGATTGTACATTCTTCATATCTTTAAACAAACCCAATTAAAACATCATCATAAATATGGCAATGTGTATGGAAGATGATGATATGGGTATTTTTCTGCATTCACTGTGGAATCTCAGACCTGGTGGGAGATTGCTCATGGTATTAAAACAATGTTTATCTCCATCTCTGCCTCTGTGGCCACTCTCTTTCTCACTCTCTTTTTTTTTTCCTTTTTTTAGGCCACTTTATTGACGTGTGATTGACATAAAAACAAGGTTGTACTAACATATACCACTTGATGAGTTTATAAATAAGAATACACCAGTGAAATCATTATTATAATATGTTATCTATCACCTCTGAACGTGTCCTTCTTCTCCTTCTCCTTCTCTATCTCCCCTTCCTCTTTTCTTCCTCCTCCTTATTTGTGTGTGTGTGTGTGTGTGTGTGTGTGAGAGAGAGAGAGAGAGAGAGAGAGAGAGAGAGAGAGAGGGAGAATACTTAACATAATGTCTTCTTCCTTAGCCATGGTTACTCTTTCCAAAAGTTCATTGGCCAGTAGTTAGCCAAGTAAAGGAGCTGGCTCATAATTACTCAGTGAGTCATTCTGTTCATTTGGTTTAGTGCCACCTCTGTAGTGGATGTTTTCTGGTGGGTGTTGATATAGTTCAAAGAAACTCATCACTTGTACCCACATGCATCTTTCCCAGATCTTGTTGCTGACTTCTCCAATCTTGCTGTTCCAGCCAGGTCACTGGCCAATCAGCTAAGCCATTTGGGCCATGCCAACAGTGTGTTACATATAACACAAGACCCTTGCTAGAGTACTAAGTGGCCATGTGTCAATTAGCCCTCCCTTATCAGTGTTATATGCTGTTCTCTCCATTTGCTTTTAACCATATCCTTAGATTCCACTCCTTAAGTTCACTTCAGATTCTGTGGTATACATGGTGGCCATTCCTACTGCTCCTTGACAAATGGCATCTTCCTTCCTATAACAGGCCCAGTAAGTCATCAGTTGGTTGCTGAGCTGTGACTCTGATTATGAATGTGCTGCATGGGAGGTGAGATGGTAACAGATCCTCAGAAGGGCAAACATTGTCCTTAAAGGCATTAGCAGATTTGAGGCCTTTGTGTAATCGTCAAACAAAAGGGAGGACTATTTCTTCCAGTAAGGGCCACTTCAACAGGCCCACGGGGTTTGGAAGAAACTGGGGAATCTAGGTCTTTGAATATAGAAAGTTCTTTCCAGATTATTTCTGTATCTAGTCTCAAAGTTCTCGCTTTCCCTATCAGAGCCTCGATTCTGGCATAGTAGATTTACCTTGGCTGAGAATTTAGGATCTCTGATCTTCAGCTGTGCCTGATGTTCAGGAGATGGATTCTCATTGAGTGAGTCTAAGGAGTCCTGATTCTCACACTGTGCTTTCACTTGTTTGTTAATAGATTTAAGCATGTTATTTTTATTTTTTCTTTTCATGGATTTAATGATGCATAGTAGTAGCCACCCAATTCCATATGTGCTTGCTATTTCTACCTCATCTCTCATTTTATCCCAAATATTGCACTAGTCAATGCATCCATTTCCACCTATTCCCATCCCAGCACACATGAGAAAGTCCTAGACTAGAAATCACACAGATGCACGTAACGGATGCAGAGACTATCAAAACTCCTCCCACAGTTAGTAAGGAAGCCATGGTTGCTCTTCATCAGTAAGAAGTCAACTCTGGAATCCCATCGTTAATGTCTGCTCTCTACTTCAGGTACTAACTGTCTTAGGTTTTCAAGAAGTAGAACTTGGATCAGTGAATCCTTAAATGCTTTATTCTAGGAGTGTTCTCAGGAAAGGAATGAAGGAAGCAGAATAGGCTAGGGGGGGAAAGCTAAAGAGTAATGTAGTCTTGGCTGGAGTTCAGCTTCAGTATGATCCTATGAGAAGCTAACTTTGGAGCATGAATTACAACACAGTCTTTCCCACATTTTGTACCCTCTAGCGATCATCAAAAATTTTTTGTAAAAATATAAATAGTTAATGTTTTAGTCTTTTTGGGCCATTTAGTATCTGTTGCAATGATGACTCTGCCATTGTAGTGTGAAAGACTATGTGTAAATAAATGAGCTTGGCAGTGTTCCAGTTACTCACAGAAACAGGTGATGGCTTGGATTTGAACTACAGCCTAGCTGCAGTTGGCTGTATCTTGCTGTAGGAAAAAAAGGCTCTAATTTGACTGAAGGAAATTCAAAGTCAAAGGAGAGTGAAACGGTGAGTTGTGATTGTCCAATATGCCAACAGATGACACATATGAGCACATTGTCAGTAAAGGGCATCTGGGTAGGACACCATCAATATCCACTGTAGGAGAGTTATCAAGGAAGGCTTCTAAGAGGCAGTGTTAACTGGCCTGATTTTTTTTTTGAAGGAGAGACAGAGAGAGACAGAGAGAGACAGAGAGAGAGAGAGAGAGAGAGAGAGAGAGATCATGAGTGGGAGAGGAGCAGAGAGAGAGGGAGAGACAGAATTCCAAGCAGGCCTCAGGCTCTATGCTGTCAGCACAGAGCCCGATGCAGAGCTCAAACTCACGAACTGTGAGATCATGACCTGAGCCTAAGTCGGACGCTCAACTGACTGAGCCACCCAGGCGCTCCCAATTGGCCTGATTCTTTAAGGAAAACTGATGAAGTAACAGCATGAGTAAAAGTGCAAAGGCAGATTGCAGTGCCATGCATTCAGAGAAATAAAGTCAGTTTGGAATTAAATGTGAATGGTGGAAGAGGACGCTGGAGACGTAAATAACATAGAGGTTGTGGTGGGCATTATATATTACACCTAGAACATTGTACTTTACCTTGTAGGAAATGAAGAGCCATTGGGGAATTTCAAGTAGAGAGTCAGGATGATCTCTGCAGTGAACATGCATGAGCCACATCTTTTGTTCCTAAGTCCATGTGTGTGTGTGTGTGTGTGTGTGTGTGTGTGTGTGTGTATAATCATTTACTACCTGTAGAACTTAATAAAACTTCCCTTTAAGACCCCGTGTGTGATGACTTAGATTTGCATCTTTGATCAATGTGCTTTTTTCTCCCCTGCTTCCTTTGGAACAACAGCAGATGTTTGAAAGGTGTTTCTCTAGATGTCAGGTGAAAATTTATGACCATGAGATGTAGACATTTGCTATTGCTCAATGAAGTCAACTGATCTACATTTAAGTCACACCTTGGTCTACTTAGTCCCATACTTTGCAAATAATCAAATTCATTTTGTACCAAATGAGTCTCAAAGAACCACCTGTTCAAATCAAAGCTTGCCATAATATAAACAGCCTCTTATGGTCTTTTTGGAAAACAAAACCAACAAAAACACCCCTGCATCTTTTTTGTGGTTTCCCTGCCTACACCCTTCATTCTTCACTATTTAGTCTAAGACCAAAGGAGGGA
The DNA here is from genome assembly GCF_027475565.1 of Acinonyx jubatus. Taxonomy (NCBI): domain Eukaryota; kingdom Metazoa; phylum Chordata; class Mammalia; order Carnivora; family Felidae; genus Acinonyx; species Acinonyx jubatus. Next base: position 126,274,714 of record NC_069386.1, on the reverse strand, counting down.
ACTAGGCACTAACAACCTTTTAGAAATAGTCTTCTGTGCATATGGAAGGGAGAGCAGATAAGAGCTGTGTTGATATCTTAAGCTTAGGGTTACTGAACCAGCATAGTTTCAGTGAGAGAATGTGTAAGAAAGTCAATGGATCACACAGGTAACAGGTGGGACCTCTGGAAAGTAGATCAAAGACTGATTTTTTCTTGTATTTTCCAAATATCTACAAAAATTTATTGCCATTCATAACAAGAAACAATAAACTTCATTTTAATAAAGAAATTACATTTTTTGAGTCCGAATCCATTCACTGGTTTAAAAAAGTCTATATGTGCAAGCATGTGGCAGGCATGTGCACTAGAAAGTTATTAACATGGCTCTAATATTTATGTAATATCTTTACTCCAAAAAGATGACCTCAGGTGTTTATATTGTATGCTAGAAAGGGAAAATTTTTATTAGCTGTTCTTTTGGAGCCTAGGGTTCCTATAAAATTCTGACATACAACAACAATGTGTTGCTCAGACATTAGTCCCTCATCCACTAAACTGTTGTTTATAGAATAAACAATGGAGTTTTCTCCTTGACTAGGGCAGTGCAGTACTCAATATCATGTATGTTGATAGAGAAGAGGGTTTTCAGTGACCAGAATCAAGCAATTTATGGGAGTCATAGATTAACATTACTTTTATAAATTTGCATTGAGTAGCAAGGTTGGGAGGAGCAAAATTAGAACATTTTTAGAGAGTCTATAATAGGGAAAAAGTACAAAACATGACTAAAATTATATATATATATATCACATCTCCTTGTTACCATATAAAATAATTAAATGCTCACCATAAGGGGAAAATATATTTTTTTAAGGGAGGGGAGGGGCAGAGGGAGAGAGAGAGAATCTTAAGCAAGCTCCATGCCTGGTGTGGAGCCCAAGGCAGGGTTCAGTCTCACAGCCTTGAGATCAGGACCTGAGCCAAAATCTAGAGTAGGATGCTTAACCAACTGAGTCACCCAGCACCCCATGGGGAAAAATATTTTTACTTTCATGTCCCCATCTAGCATCCTTAGCTCTATAGAGGTAAGTTGAGCCCTACGTTAGATTGAAGATTGAGGCAACTTTATTAACCCATTGTCTAAATGAGAAAATCTGCATGCACACAAAACAGCAACCTCAATTCTTCTCCCAACCCTCAGGCCTATTCCAGTCTAGTGTCAAACATAACAGCTGGCTGCTAACTTACAAGGAAGCGTAGTAAATTTATGGCATATAGAACACTCCACAGTTCTCTTTCATAAGCAGTGTTTCTTCTTACCCCTTCCCCTTTATGTCCCATCCAAGTTCTTGGTCTTTAATCTCTTCCATGGACATCTTATTCTCCCTCTTTTCAGGCAAGGTATTAACTTCCAAGGTCCAGTGTGCTTGGATTTGATTTCTTTTGTGACTTATCGCAATAAGATCAACTACCTCTGCTTTTCATCTATTTCTAGTTTTGTCTCTATAGAGAATCTTCTGGGTATGATTTTATCTCTATTGATAATATATAGAATATGTATTATATATAAATATATATTTCCTATATGTTATATACATTTCATATATATTATGTATAAATTCAACATTAGTCTTTGCTCATTCTTTTGTGGAAAAAGCACATTGGCAGTATAAGCCCAAGTCTGAGTCATGAGTTAACCTGACTGGAAGCTGTACCAAGTTTAAGAGAGCAGATGAAGGCAGAAAAGAAAGAATTAGTGCTTTATTCCCTAAAAACTTGATTTAAAACCAATTTGTCTTAGTTGTTACTATTTTCATAACTTTATCATTCCTTCATTTATGCTCAAGAACTGGGTAAAACCACATTTTAGTCAATTAACTTTTTCAAACTTTGGCTATTTTATATGACATTCATCCCCCCCCCCCTTTGGACATTTATAAAGCTTAGATCTAAATCCTTAATTACTGAAAAGCAAACTAGGATTTTATTGTTGCAGTCATCATTGGAATGACTCCTCTAGAAACCATATTGAAGCCCAAGTTTTGCCTCTGGAGCTAGAAAAAAAAAGTAAAACTGCTTCTTACCAAATATAACAGAAAATAGTAAGCAGCAAGCTTAAAGGGTATGAAAAATGTGAAGAGACAGATTCTCATCTGCAGTATTCTAGTTCTGGATTGAAAAGTACATCATTGCTTACCTACTCAAATAACACCAAAATCAATGGAAATGTGGCATGGCATTATTAGTTGGGAACAGACTAGGCTTTAGGGTCTAAACTTTGAAAGAGCTCATAAGGTGCTAACCACCACCCCCCCCCCCGCCAGGTATCCATTTGAACAATAAGATACACATAAGAGATCAGTTGATTGATTGATTTTTTTCTGTAAGAGAATAAATCTTGTGTCTTTATGTTTTTGAGGGAGAAGGAAGGTGATACAAGGGGAAAACACGAGAGCTTTTAGTCTGAAGGCTTGGTTTTATGCCCTCTGGAGAGCGGGATTTTGGAGTTGCACTTCTGGATAAATTTGTAGCACTGCAGGTGACAGGGTATAAGAGACAGCTTGTAAGATAACTCTTTTAAAATCTCCATACCTGTTCTCACCACAGACCGGAAAAGAGCTTGAGAATGGCACCCTGAATGTTCTACGTCTACCACTAATACTATTTTTGTAGAGAACATTGTTGGTGGACGCAGCAAATAGTTTCCTAAGTAGGCTTGCTTAGGCATGAAATTATTCTGTGACTTGCATAAATAACTTAAGGAGATATGAGGGTTGGGACAAGCCATGTTGGGCAAAGAACCTTCTAACTTAAACTTGCTTATGAATGTGGCCTATTTGTACCTATAGGCTGGTAAAACTTGGGGAAATATGGGTTATACAGATTATAACAATCACATATTTTACAGAACAAAAGGATTTATGAAGACATAGGCCATTCTTCAATTAAAGTCTCCTATTTATCTATTTATGAGTGTGGTGTGTTTTTTGGTTTGTTTGTTTTGTTTTGTTTTTGTTTTTGTTTTACTTTCTTGATTACCACATGTTTTCCCTTCCTTATCATGAACTGCTTCTGGCCACTCCTTTGTTTCTAACTTTTTTTTTCCTCCCAAAATATAGCCCACTTCACTTTTTAAATGTTTGTTTGTTTGCTCGTTTTTTAAGAAAGAAGGTGAAACCAAAAAATGAGACACAGATAAAACCAAACAGATTTCAAAACAAGAGCATCAGCTTTTGTGATTCTCACCAGCTTTCTTAATTACTGTTCCTATATATTTAGCCTCTGATGTTGGAGCTCCTGGAGTTGACATTCAGTTCTACTGCTTCTTAAGACCCAGATTGACAAATAGAAAGAGGGACAAAACATTTGACTTTATTACAACCTAGTCTGCCATCTCAGAGAAATCTCTCAAGGAAAAGCAATTTTCAACTGGTAAAATCCACATTTTAACTTAAATCTAACTAAAGTTACTTACACACTTTAAAAGTGGCCTTCACATGAAACTATGTAGACAAAGAGAAACCACCTAAATATTAAATATGTGAGTGACATTCAAACATTAAATTAAGATGAATAATTGAAGACATAGCATGTTTCTTCTGAAAAATTGCCAGGGGTAGGTCTGGTAGTCTCTCCTAATCAAAATATTGGTGGAATACCATGTCTATTTATGGATTTCATGACTTAAGGCAATAATAAAAACGTATGGTTTTCTGAATTTAACTCACAACATGTAGTCTGTTTAGTCTGAATCAGAAAGGGTGAGACATAATTAATGGTTGTTCTTAAATATAATTTCTCTCTTTTGTTTATTATAATAGAAAGAACTGATTTTTTACTTTATAAACTTAACACTTTTCAGGAAAACCACTATCAATATGATGAACTTCTTCGTAATTAACAATCCTGGATAATGGCTGAGGATTTTTTAGTTGCCTCAGCTGGAGGTTTCAAGGGCATATATGAATGCTTTAAATTGTCTTTCCAGATGAACCAAGTGGTCTTTCTCATTCTCTTCCAGTATCCCTGATTGTATCATTGTGTAATTTTATATTTTATAGAGTACTTATATATTTTATACGGTATTATGTATGTATATATGTGTGTGTACGTGTATGTGTATATACATATGTGTAGCACTTGGTCAGTGCTATCCAGTATGGTAGCCACAAACTACATGTGACTATGGAGTTCTTGAAATGTAGCTAGTTTGAGTGGAGAACCAAATTTTACTTTTTTAAATTTTAATATAAATAGGCTACATATGGCTACCAAATTGGAAAGTACAGTTCTACAGATTTAATTTAGATTTTGGTTTCCTTTAGCCTTAGTTGAAATAACTGGTTTTATGGTAATGATAATTTAAGCTTTAACATTGAAGAGAAGATAGGAGAGTTAGCCTCTAAAGTTAGAGTTTGCATTCTCTTGTGACATACATTAATTGACACATTTTGTCAATAAGGAATATTTATGGTTTTTCTTTTCCATTTTACATTTTGAGTGAAGAACTTAACTATCTATGGAAAATGTTGAATCTCCTTACTGAGACAGATTAATAATACGTCCTAAAGATAATTTAAGGGAGTAAGATTGGCAGGTGGTGTTAAGCAGAAAAAATAAAGTTCACATAAATTTTTGCCAGGTAGTTGGAATGTGTGATGGTGGCATTTATGGGGAATCTCTCCCCATTCAGCTTTGGAGATGATATCATTTCACCAGCTGTTAGAAAAAAAAATGTTTCTTCTCTCTACTCACCTTATAAGCAAAACCCACTGACTGGGTGCAATTCACTTCTCCTGGGATGTAGAATGATTCTCAAGTATTTGCTTTATTATTTTCCTTGCTGTCTCTGCAAAAGTTGTACTCAGAGAACCAAAGACATTGGCTTTGTATACAAACCATATAACAGTGGAATCAAATTGCCTTCTCCATGCTGCAGTTGGGGAATGTGTTCATGTCCAATCTCTCCTCTTCCACACATACATCTCCCATATGGGAGTAGAGGAGTTCAATTCAGTGTTCACTCTCAAAATATTGGATCCTTTACACTGGCAGCTTATTATCTTTTTTATTTTAGGAAGTTCTCAAATTTTACCCTGTGGTGTTCAGAAGTCAGTCACTGTTCATTAGAATGTTATCAAGAGTTTAATGATTAGAATTTTATGTTTTTCTTTCTGTCACCCTGGGCTTAGAGCAAAGTACCCTGGATAAATGTTGACTCAGCTATATCTACTTAAGTTAAAGTGCTTTACTCTGTGTGTCCCAACTTTTTAAAGCAAATACAGGAAACAACACTAGCGTAACAACTTCTTCATGTGCCATAGTTTCAAAATCAATAGCACTTCAATTGCCAAGCACATTTTTTAAAATTTAATGAAGAATGGATTAGTTGGTGGAATGGATGGAATTCAAAACTCTACCATTAGTTCTAAGATAGGGCACTTGCAATATTTCTTGAAATCTATTAAGTCACTCTTTCTGGTGCCTGGCATTTCAGCATCCCACATTCTTAAGTGACAGGTATCTAAATTACTTGAAAGGGAAAGGCTGTCTTTTCATGATCACATAGTGTTACTCATTTCATTGGAAATTCACAGACATTGCTGCAGTTACTTCCGCTGAACAAAGATTCTTTGCAAGGAAATTAGATTGAATTTTGAGTGAGTAGGAGGTCAGTGACACTTTATCTCTCTGATTTTATCTACTATTGTCCTAAAACTACTTATTCTAGTTCTAGAGACACAATGAAAGTTTCCATTTATACAATAAACAGTGAGGAAATCAGCCTTCTGCCTATGCAATCTTAAAATGAGTTTAATTACATAAACAAAAATAGCCTAAAAAACAGGTATGAGTTCAATGTTCTATTGTTTCAATTTGAAAATAGTTCAACTTTTTCATTGTCATCTCCAAAAGACCAACAAACTACATTTTAATATATAATAGTTGCATACTTTATTCATGTGTTTGCTCAAGGAAAAGAGGATAGTAGTTGAAATCGACAGTTCTAAATTCTTCACAGTTGATTTTTTTGTCACCTGTGAGTCATCTGATCCAGCCGAGAGGATTTTTTTAAATAGATTCTCACAAGCCAATAAAGAAAGATTTGTCACTTTTGGCTCTCCTTGTGTGATTTTCATTTATTTACTCACGGTACAGATAATTTAAAGAGTACATTCTATAGCATAAGACTCTAATACTGTGAAAAAATATAGAAACATCTCTGTCTTCATGGGTTTTTCATTCTAAGAGAAGGGGTTATAAATATTATACACACACATATATAATAACTTCATAGTGCCATGAAGAAAAATAAACCGAGGAATAAATGTACCATGAGGGTGGTGGGGGGTGACGGCAATTTTAAACATGGTGACGAGGAAGTTCCTCTTTGTAACAGTGACATTTATAGACGTGAATGAGGACCAGATTGGAATCCTGTAGATATCCAGAAGGAGACTGTTCTGGGCAGAAAATAGTAATTGTGGAGGCCCTGTATGGAAGCATGGCTGTCATGGACGCAGCAAGGAGGCCGATGTGGTTAGAGCCTGAGTGAACAAGGTGGAGAGTATTAGGCAATGAGGTCAGAGAGATGAATAGGGTGAAGGGGGTGGAAGGATTATGAGGAGTCTTGTTGATGCTTTATAGGGACTTTGGCCCTTACCCTGAGTAAGATGGGGAGACTTGGGGGATTTTGAGCAGAATAAAGCCATGATCTGACTTCTGCTCTAATTTTGTATGCTGTGTTCATAATAAACTTTCAGAGAACCATTGCAGAGACTATTACAGTAAAACTTTGGCAAAATATAATAACTGTTCAGACCCAGGCTGTAGTGTTACCCTAATGCAGTGAGACTCCAGGTATATTGTGAAAATAGAGGAAAATTTAAATAGCTGATACATTTTAAGTGTAGTGTTAGCCAAGGAGCTAATAATCCAAGGATTTTATCACCTGTGATCTATGCAGTGCTTCTCAGACAGCCAAGTACAGATGGTGTAGATAAGACAGATACACGAATCTGTAGTCAGAGGAGAAGTCCAGGCTAGAGATTTAAAAGTGGGAATCTTCTGCTTATTTAAATTCGTGAGGCTGGGTGAGAGCTCTCCGAGCTAGTGAATATAGGTAGCAAAGAAGAGAGGCCCAAGCGTTCTCCCTGGGTCACTCCAACTTTTAAAAGGTGAGAAAAGCAGGAGATGTAGCACAGGCAACAGGGAAGGAATGCCAGCGACCAGCACAGAGATGGGAGGGTGGGGAGGGTGGGTTGCTGGAGAGGAGCAGCAGTCTGTTGACCGTGAGGGAAAGTGAAGAGAGTAAAGAGGAGGGAGTGAACAAGTATGTGGAACGCTGCTAGATTGATCAAGTACTGAAGATTGAGAACTGACTTGTGCATTGGAGGCCTTGTGAGCAGCTGTCTGGGTCAAGTCTGGTGGTGAAAGTTTGGGTAGAATGTTCAGGGGAGCACCAAAATGGGATGGTAGCTAGAGTGGCATGAGAGGTCCAGAGAGGCTTTTTGTTTGTTTTTAACAGAGAAAAAGAGTAGACTTGCTGCAGGGAAGTTTCGACTATATGAAAAGCTTACTACTAGTGCATAAATGGAGGAGTTGACCTTACACAAGGGAAGAAGGTACAGCCCTCCATAATCACTGGAGAAAAAGCCAGTACATGGGTCCCCAACACTAGAAAGTAGAGAAATGGATGAAATGGACAGAGCTTTTCTCCTGGGTGATTCTCTTTTATCTGTGAAGTCAGAAGCCAATTTATCAGATAATGGAAGTAACAGGAGGAGAAACCAGAAATATGAAAGAAAATAACCATTTATGACAGCAGGATTTACAGTGTTATTTGGATTTTCCCTGTAAATGAAATCTGAGAAGTACTTTTGATTCCTGTCAACATTTTAAAATTAATCTCTACAATTTTTTACCCTAATTTTAAGTATTAACAAAATATAGTTTCTGATTTAGGTAATTACTGACATTGTTAAAATAAAACTTTGCGTCATTGAAAAAATGCATTCAGTGGGGGCACCTGGGTGGCTCAGTCAGTTAAGTGTCCGCTTTGGCTGAGGTCACGATCTCACCATTTGTGTGTTCAAGCCCCGTGTCAGGTTCTGTGCTGACGGCTAGGAGCCTGGAGTCTGTTCAGAATCTGTGTCTAACCTCTCTCTCTGCCCTTTCCCCTGCTCATGTTCAGTCTCTCTCTATCCAAAATAAATATTAAAAAAATAAAATGATACAAAAAAATCCATTTGATGGAATCTAAATAACTCTTCTAAACCCACCATCCACTTAAAAATGTTATATGCACAGGTTTTTTCTTTATCGGAAATGTTAACATTATCTCTTTTTCTCTTTGAAATGGAACTCCAGAATTCAAGCCTAAGGACACATAATGATGCTTGAAAATCTTTTGTTACTCACCCTCTCATACTTCTATGTAAGAAAACTAAGTACGCAAACCGGCTTTACAATATTACTATGCTACATAAGCCAAGAGTTTAAAATTTTCTTCTGGAGTGAAACAACTTTAACAGTGTTTGCACTCGATAAGTGTAACAATATATCATTACAAATGAAAGATTATGAAACTGTCAAACACTGTATTCGTTGGATCCCTCTGGAAGCACACACACAGTGAGTTAGAACCACCAGAGGTTTGAAGTGAGGGTGGGGTAATGGAGAATACCTGAGAAAAGTAACAGACAGAGGAGGGATTGTGTGGCAGAGCCTCAGATCACAAGGTATGTCTGGCCAAGTCTTGCCAACTCACTGGAGACTGCGGAGAAAAATCACCCATTAGAGAAACCGTGCACAGAGCCACAGTGGCCAAGCCCAGTCAGTGGCTGGAGGGTTGTCCAGGAAGAACATGGCCCTGGCTGGAGAGCTGACACATCAGGTCTCAAAGGCACTAACAGCTGAGGACTTAGGGGTAGCTGCAAGGCCTGCTGCTCAACAGAGATTCCCTTCTTGAAGAGAAATCCGGAGAGCATTTTTCCGTCACTGCAGCAGACACGGACTGTTGCCGAAAGCGCATTTAATGAAGTGGCTGGACTTTCTGTATCAAAGTTCTCGTATCTGGGTGGATAAATACTGCTTTATTATGATAATGATTCAGGGCTCAACATCGGTTACATTTTGTATGCTTGTAAACCCTTAAGAAACTATGTTCATGTAAACAAACATATTTTTTAACTTACTTTCAAATATATAGCAACTAAGAATGTTAAATCATTGAGAATCATTTCTAATTATCACTTAAAAATTCAACTAGACCCTCTAAGTTTGGTGCAGTTAAAAAAATCATAGAAAGTTCTGCTTGCAAAATCCCCCCCCCCAAATTATTAGAGTCATTCACTTTCTCAGTGCCTAGGAAATATTTTTTGAAAGTTTCACTAAGATTTATTAAATCACAATTCATTATGCATATTGCTTTTTCACCTAGAGTTCCTATGTTAAACCTGTATAATTGGAAACGATTGTAAATTTCGAAATGTTTTATATATGCCTTTGCTAGAACAATAACTTTTGATACATTGTTTTTATTTTAACATGTATCTTAAATATATTTTCATCAAACTTTTTAGCTATAGCTTTAGCTCCTTCAGTTTACAAAACATACCTGTCAGAAAATCTAATTGGAAAAGCAAGTCCTAATTTTCTAACCATTTGTCCAACTCAGGTATATTTTTTCAGAAAATTTTTACTTTATTTTCAATTCAAATAATAGTGTTTGTGCATAACTCTATGATATCTGTCTCACTCTAAATTCTAATTCCATGATAAATAAATATAGGACATAGACTCTGGAAATATGTTTGTTCTTTTGGTGAACTGCCTCTCTTGATTTTTTTTTTTTTTAATATATAGTACTGTCTGCTTTGGTTTCACAAGATACTTCTTTAGGATTCTTTCTTTGATAATAACAAAGGGAAGGAAGGAAGAGGTGACTAAGTTAAATAAAAATTTCCAGTATTTCTGCTGCATCACTTTATAATATATTAGCATACGTGTGATTTTGGAATATATTGCCATTAGCCAAAGTACATTGTTTCTAAACACTGTAGTTTGTCCTTAGCAGAATAATGGAGGAAAGATAAATACATGTATCCCAACAAGGGATCCCAACAAGGGCTCTTTGTCCCTGAGGCTTCAAATTCTGAAATCATTCTTTAGCTTGGTGTCCCACAGTTTTTGTTTACGGGGCAGTGCACCATGGTAAGATTCAGGATGCTTGTGAGATGGACCTTTCATGAAGTTTTTGAGGATGACTGTGAAGAGGGAATAGGAAAGAAGAAATTGCCTACTACCTATGCTGTAGGCATGTTTTTTAGATATATTTAAGGAAGATTACATATGGAAGTTCTCCATTGGGATACTGATTTCCTTAGAACTGTTTATGTTACGGAAAGGCTTTGTGTACTCCGTGAGATACAGATACCCCAAAGGGAAGCCACTGGTCTGGAAGAACAGGTGAATGAGTATTCTAGAACAGTGATTCTCAACTCATGATGATTTTTGCCTCTCAATATACATTTGGCAATGCCTAGAGACATTTTGGTTGGTGAAAACATCCTTGCTGCTAAACATCCTACAATGCATGTGACGGTCCCCACAACAATTACTCAAAGTACCAATAGTGCCAACCTGTTCTAAGCCTCACTACTGAGCACGAGGTCCAAAGACCAGCCCCATCAACGTCACCTACAAGTGTGTTAGAAAATGCAAAATCTGTGGTCTCAGACGATTCAGATTTATGTTAATGTTTGAGAGGACCTGAACTAGGGAAATGCCGGGGCATTGCTAGCGGCTCTGATGGTCCACTTTGCACCCATTCCAGATGTACAGTGGGAGGCTGTTTTATATACTTCTAAAAGTTTCATTTTCCTTCCTTCAGATTTGCAGGAAATGTGACAAAAATATTTTTGGATTAGCTAAATACAAGAAAAACGTTGTCTTTATGCATCTTTAAACAACGGCAATGAATTAGATGTAAACTAAAGCTTTTGTGAAAGAGACAATATTACATTTGAAATCAAGACATCCATTATAACAGATAGTAACCTTTTTGTTGTCTTTTCATTTCCAAAATTTAATTTAAACTTTGAGGCTATTCAAAAGAACAAAACACATCTGCTAACACATCTGCCTCACATGCAATTTACATGTAAACATTGCTCCTATCCCCATTTTGTTTTGAGTGATTTATATTCTCACAATTCAACACAAGTCCTCAAGCTATATACTCATTTTCCTTTGCTTTTCGATTTAGAATTGTTTTCAGCTAAGACACGTGCAGAGAGATAAAGCATGTAACCATTATAAAAGTAAAATATTGTACATATCACAAGATAAAATGCCAGTTAGAGCTAAATTCATAATACCAACTTATTTTCATCCTCTTTCACACTATTCCCTGGTGATAAAGGTCATTAACTATTTCAGGATGATAAAATGGCAATTGAAAAATTCCCATTTCTGTTCACTAAAAATGAGCTCTAAATTCTATCAAGGTACTTATATCCAAACTTTTTCAGAAACATCTAATATTCTCAAGGGGCCTTTATTCCTTAAGAAAATCTAGTAGAGCAGAGAATGTTGCATTTGAGTGCAAACTATAGTTTTCTTGAAAAAAGTTGAGTCTGTTCATATTACTGAAATTTTTCTTTCTTACTACTATAGCTACCAGCATTTAAGCTTAATTTCTTTCACAGAATTCCATGGGGACAAAGTAAGTGTTCAGTCCATTTACAGATCTTCTGGTAAAAATCCTCTGCACTGTAGAGATTTTCAAAATTCATTTAAAGTCATCTTTCTTATTTACCTCACCATATTCTTATTGGAGACCCTCATCATTTTATGCCTCATTTGCTGTTGTAAGTTGTTAACAGATTTCGCTAACATTGGTCCCTTCTCCTTCTGATCATTTTGTGTGCCTTTCCATGACTTTCAATATACCAGTACTCTTCTCAGATCTCTTATGTACTCTTTCTTAAGTTGACCTAAGAATGTGCCTGCTGTGTAGGGTTCTCTCTGGTCTTCAAGGCTCGCCACTGTGTAGCTACGGTCTCTTCATATATCTTCATTCACATTGACCGTTTCCATGCTTGTTTGGAACATGCCATCTCCTTTTCTGTCCCTTACCTTCCTTAACAATTCTGCTTCTGTAACCTTGCTCATTGTTCGCTTTTTTCCAGTCTAAGATACCCTGACTTCTGCCCTCTGCTGGTCTAAATTATAGCCGTCAGTGAAAGCCTGGCTCATAGCCTATTTTCTTCATGAATCCCTCCCTGTGGGATCTACGTCTGACTCATAATAATGATATCTATCTTTTTTAACTTTCTCCAGCAGTCTGGAGTATTGTCAGTCTATACTATTGTCTTTTTCACGAAGGCTTTAGTTTATATCTAATTCATTGTCGTTGTTTAAAGATGCATAAAGACGTTTTTCTTGTATTTAGCTAATCCAAAAATATTTTTGTCACATTTCCTGCAAATCTGAAGGAAGGAAAATGAAACTTTTAGAAGTATATAAAACAGCCTCCCACTGTACATCTGGAATGGGTGCAAAGTGGACCATCAGAGCCGCTAGCAATGCCCCGGCATTTCCCTAGTTCAGGTCCTCTCAAACATTAACGTAAATCTGAATCATCTGAGACCCCAGATTTTGCATAATATAATACATTATATTACCAAATGTATTGAATTCTGGGAAAAAAGTCTTTTATTATTCCTACTTGCTACTCGATATGATGAAGCTGTGGTTCAATGCATGGGCTTACAGTTATACCTAGTGTGAAATATTGTTTTAACAAATCATTCATTAGCTTAGATTAATGCCTAAGTTATTTAATGTTTATGTACCTTGGTGTCCACGTTTCTGTGACTTTACCTGACTGGTAGGCAATTCATTGCGGTAAATTTTGTTATCTGAAAATGAGTAATTATTCTATGAAAATTGAATAATACTTGTCAGAGTGGTAAGCACTCAGTTCCGATTAGCTATAGATCGTCATCATCATCTCGTTACATCATTATCACTGTCATCATCTCCTTGATAAAAGATAAGCTCACCCAATGCCGAGGCCAACATTTATACTTGCCCTGGAACCCTATGCACATAGTTAGTGTTAAGCATATTGCAATGTCAATAAATATTCAAGTATCAACTCACTTTGTTCACGTTTGGCTCCAGCTTCTGCTCTCCAGGCTGCACTTCCACCCCTGATCTCTCATTTCAGATGGTATTATTATGTACCATAAAATCCCCCAATCTTTTTTTCCCCACACCGAGCATCCTTATCAGAGAAATATTGCAAGCTGGACATTTCGTATGTATTCTCATTAGATCGGGTTTTCTGCAGACAGACATGAGTGGTGAGTCTCATTGTAACCATTATAGAATAAAGCTTGCTTACAACAGGCTTCAGGGCATGGTAAAACTTCATTCTGGGCATATTGTCATTTTGCCTTTTTCATATATCTGTTTTTCTTTGAGTTCCTCTGAAATTCTATATACTTTACATCCTCTTCGTGGAAGGTCATACGGTCACCTCTGTTAATTTACCACAATATCTCTTCTGTTCCTCCCCACTTCTAAATAACCCCAGCTACTTTGTTAAAGGCAGTTCATTTGTAAAATGGAAAAAAAAAATCTCCTACCAAAAATGACAGTTCTTGTAAGTGAGGGATGGGAATTAGAGAGGAGGTTGGGGGTGGAGAGCCATGTTTCTAAGAAACCCAGCCTGGAAAACAGGTATACAATACATATAGGCATGTTTATCCTTTAGGAGAATAGATCTGCTTATGAGTCTCACAGGGTCTTAGGTGTTAGGATGAGTTCATAGAAATACAAAGATTCATAGCTATGTTGTCTTCTGTGTCAATGAGATTCATGTGGAACAGTATACGTAATCATTGTGAACATGGTTACTGAGACTTATATGCGAACCGCAATGTTATTGTGTGCCATGGTGGATACAAAAGTGATTACAATCCAAATACTCTTGCAAAAAATTTATATAATCAAGACTATTATTAGAATCAAGTCTATAGTTTTGGCCAGTACACTTAGGGAAAGTTATAAATCATATTATGTTAATATAATGAAAGGAAAAGGCATTTATAAAAAAGATTATGTGAAGTACATGAAAATATTAAGCCAAGAGAGAAGACTGAACACCATATATGATACTTCCAAGTATTCTATCAACTGTATCTGGAATAGATCTCTCCTCTGGATTAGTCTGGGTCTGGGGAACATAAATAAGACCAAGAAGAAAGGGACGTAAATTTCTATTATGAAAAAGAGTCTAATGATTACAATGATCTATCCTATAAAAACAGTTGTTTGGCAAGGGAACAGCCTCCTGGGACTGAATAGCAATGACAAAGTAGTTCTAAATGTTGACTATTAGGAATGCTGTAGAGGGAAATCTTGAATGTGATGAAAGATTAAATTATAGTTTCTCTAAAGACACCTCTGAATTTAGGAGTTAATATTTCATTTAAGTTTGGACAAATAGAAACAAGTTGATTTTCCTTCACTGTTAGGTCCTTCTGACTTTTAAAATTAATTATTATTTATATTTTCAATACTTAATATTTTAATTTCTCCATGCTATAAAATATAAAATATTGATTCTTCTAAAAATGTAATAAAAATTGAGTATTGTTGGTTAAGTTTATCTTAATGCATAATTTTCATTGGGTTGGCTTGAGTGGTGGTTTTCAAATTTTACAACTTGACAATGATAAGCAGTAACAGAAACAACGACAAAAACAAAACAAAACAAAAAAAAAACAAAGCTTGGATTCCCAAAGTATGAGTTGTGTTTATTTGTTTTACACATGTGCATACACATACGCACACCAGAAACTATTATTTTATATTATAAAACATTCTCAAATAGAAATATTATAAGGGTAAGTTAAAGAATATCTAAAAATATTTTAAATACATTTACTTTTATTAATAGTATAACATTAATTGTATTTATTTTTAAAAATATTTATGTTGAGAGAGGGAGAGAGAGTGAGAGTGGGAGAGGGGCAGAGAGAAAGAGAGAGAGACGAAATCCCAAGCAGGCCTGCACTTGATCCCACGAACCATGAGATCATGATCTGAGGTGAAATCAAGAGTTGGATGCTCAACCGACTGAGCCACCCAGGTGCCCCAAAATTATTTTATTTTTTACTGGTACCAGATATGTTGGTTGTCACTGAAATTAGATTTAACAATGATCATTGTGATGACTTCACACCACTTTTATGGACATAGAGAAGGGGCACGTGGGTGGCTCAGTCGGTTAAGGTCTGATGCTTGATTTTGGCTCAGGTCATAATCTCACAGTTTGTGAGTTCAAGTCCCGCATCGGGCTCTGCACCTACAGTACAGAATCTGCTTAGGATTTTCTATCTCTCCCTGTATCTCTGCCTGTCCCCCACTCTCTCTCCCTCTCAAAATAAATAAATAAACTTAAAAAAAAAAGACATACAAGGTCTCCTGGCTCAGTCGTTTAAGCATCTGACTCTTGATTTCAGCTCAGGTCATGATCTCCTGGTTTATGAGATCAAGCCCCATGTTGGGCTGTGCACTGACAGCACAGATCCTGCTTGGGATTCTCTCTCTCTCTCTCTCTCTCTCTCTCTCTCTCTGTCTCTGAAAAAAAAAATTGGGGTGCGTCGGTGGCTCAGTCGATTAAGCGTCCGACTTCGGCTCGGGTCATGATCTCACGATCCGTGAGTTCAAGCCCCGCATCGGGCTCTGTGGTGACAGCTGAGAGCCTGGATCCTGCTTCGGATTCTGTGTCTCCCTCTCTCTCTGACCCTCCCCCGTTCATGCTCTGTCTCTCTCTGTCTCAAAAATAAATAAACCTTAAAAATATTAAAAAATAAACTTTAAAAATTAAAAATAGACATACAGAAAAGTAATGTATTTTTTAGTTTTTTTTTTTTACTAAAGATTATAAATCTTTTCAAATATCCATCTTAACTGAAATTTTTTGGCCACCTTCTTTTTCAGATGCATACATAAATTTCACATTGTAATTATATTGATGAAAAGCTTGTTCTAGAAGGAGAAATGATGGTCCTGCTATTTTATTATTCTTTCCTTTTATATGCATGTGAAATGTTTCTGTGTGCCTATGGGAAATATGCACAATAGTTATCCACTTACACAGTTAATTGTCTAAGAATTCCAACAGATGTATGTAGATATCTTTTACTGGCTCTTTTTCTTTTTACAATTAACCCATTTAATGCAGCCAATTTTTAAAACGTCTATGTGTTACACACAGAAAAAAAAAAGAGTAGTATTAGTATAGTAGTCAGTCACAGTTTTTTGTAGAGTTATGTTTAAGTTACTTATCCATTTTTCAGAGTTAGTGTAAAGTTAGATATTATAATTTTGTACCGAAGAGGAATAATAGAATGATAAAGCTTCTTGTTAATTTGTCCCTGTTATGGAAACACACCCCATTCCCTCTAACCCTTTGATATCACAGATGACACTTTTGACAGTTTGAAAATTGATCAGAAGCTGTGGGAGATGCCAGTGATTTGAGTGTCAATTTGTGTGTGTGTGTGTGTGTGTGTGTGTGTGTGTGTGAGACAGAGAGAGACAGAGAGAGAGAGAGAGAGAAACTGCACAAATAACAAATATTGTCCCTTATCTTCTTTAAAAGCCTTGCGATGTGTACTTCCATTTTTTACACTATGGCTGGACACAATTTTATATTGCATTGAATACAAATGTTAAGTTTGAGTGTCTTGTATCTTGTAAATACATATTATGTACTGACTTGAAAGACAATATATATAATTTCATCTGACAAGCTTATCTCACATTTAATCTTCTATTTGCCATGGATTTCAGAAATTTTGTCATCATGTAAGCTACTTTATGTGATAATTGTGTGACAATGAACATAATATGTGCTTTGCCATGTATTTGTAAAAAAAAAAAAACAGATAAAACATGATAATCATACATATATTTAGTCAATTTTCTAGGTTTTTTTCCCAACTAAGGATTTTATAGAAATTAATTACCAATATTTACCTTGACTGGTGTCTAGTTTGTTCTTTAAAATGTATAGAATATTACCATCTAATTTTAGACTTTAAAGAATCTTCTAGAGCCTACCTTGACCTACTCTCTCTCTTCAAAATTTGGAAACAATAGTGGTAACTGTAAATACCATGTATTTTTCTGAGCCTCCAAATCTCCCAAAGGCTTTTAACTCAAGAGTATACTTTTTTTAAGTGTGTCTTTCTTTCTTTCTTTCTTTCTTTCTTTCTTTCTTTCTTTCTTTCTTTCTTTCTTTCTTTCTTATTATTTTTTTAATTCTTTTTTTCAACATTTTTATTTATTTTTGGGACAGAGAGAGACAGAGCATGAACAGGGGAGGGGCAGAGAGAGAGGGAGACACAGAATCGGAAACAGGCTCCAGGCTCCGAGCCATCAGCCCAGAGCCTGACGCGGGGCTCGAACTCACAGACCGCGAGATCGTGACCTGGCTGAAGTCGGACGCTTAACGGACTGTGCCACCCAGGCGCCCCAAGTGTGTCTTTCTTTAAAAGCAAAATAATTTGGCCTAACCACTAAAATCTAAATTTCTTCTGTTCACATATTATCTTCTGGGTTTGACCAGGTATCAAAAGTTACCCCTATTGTCATTATCATAGATCCTTTGAGCTAAGGCTTATATATATGTCTAAGTTGTTGAGTTATGAATATATTATATATATTCACTTTGTGAATATATGGTATATATGGTATATATATGTGTATATATTTATATGGTAGAACTGTATAGAAAGATACATATATCTTTGATGAATATATCACATATATTCACCTTGTGTATATATGGTACATATATGTGTATATACGTGTATATATGATATATATTTATATGGTAGAACTACAATATCCACCATAGAAGGTGAATTGGTTAAACACACACAGTAACTAAGAGAAAGAATAGGTCTGCTCCCCTGCACACAACACGAAACACACACACACACACACACACACACACACACACACACACAACCACTAAAGAGTTGGAACAATTACTGATATAGAAAACAGTGAGGTGAATATTCTATTTAGGTTATTTTTCATAGTGGAGAACAAATTTATATCAAAAGTAAAACAGTTACTGAATGTTTATGTGGAGGTATAAAGAAAACTGAGATTAGAAACAGGAATCTGATACAATCTGATACCATTATGGAAGACTGACTGTACGTTGGGGAAAGGAATGAACCAATGCTCTTCTAAGATCACCATCAAAAGAACTTGTGGATCTTTAAACTTCAGGGTTCATTGAGGATTGATCAACTCCTTCTGAATGCTAAGTTCTGTTTCCTAACCCTGCTTCATGGGCATATTCTTCTCTTTTAAACATTTGTTGTTGTTGTGTTGTACAATTTCTCTCTCCTCATTAGAGAGTTAGAGAAAAAAAAAGTCATCTCCTACTAAATGAATTGCATAATCTATCCCCTAGTGTGGGATAAACCATTAGAAGTGTCCTATTGATCTAGATCTGCACCACGTCTAAAATCCTTGACCAGTGGAAATCGGACTGGACCTTCATCCCTGGTTGTTCCCCTTCCCCAGGCCCATACCATGACCCCATAGCCTCATCTTCTCATTTCTTCATTGTTTATGATTCCTTATAACTTTGGCTTACCATACAGTCTCATAGCTGTGAACCCACCTATGCGTGTTATCTTTTCAGTTTCAATTTCCTCTACTACTTTTTTCATTACCTCTGTATTTTTAAGTCAAATTCCTGGCAGAGGATTCAGTCAAGTTTTTCTTTTCTGAGCCAGAATATGAACTTGGTGCTTCAAGGGTCAACTGTGGTCAGAAGCTAGGAATGGGCTCACTTGGTTCCTTTGAAGAAGATACTTGGATTTGTGATTAAATGCCCCGTGACAAAAATACTATCCCTTGTGAAATGCATGAGTCCTCTTTGGGACTGCTTTAGAGAACAAAAGAAAAAAAATCCTCATTACTTGCTTGAGGAACTTCCTTGCACATAATGCAGAAGACTTTCTTAATAACCCAGATGTCATACCACTTAGAAAGCAGGTCAAATACATACATTTTAATGGAAAAACTTGTGAGTTGTAGGTTAACTTCAGACCCTCCTTAAAGGACAACTGTTTTCTCTACTCACAGCACTATGCCACCAAATGTGTAGGTTTTCCAAATGAAGTAATTCCCCAATTCCCTGAAGATGCCAAGTATGTGTCCTACAATTTAATTCATTTATGACACTACCCAGATTTAGTGGGGACCCTGCAAATTAAGGCTGAGTCCCACCAGACTGTCCCCAATGCAGACACCAATCACAGATCGTGGGTCCCTAAGCTCCTCATACTTCTAATTTGGCTACAAATCAGGAATTCCCATGACCCCCTCCTCAGGTTTGATAATTTGCAGTAATGGCTAACAGAACCCAGGGAAGTATTTATTACTTATTTTATTATGAAGGATATTGTAAAGGATACAAATGAACAATGAGCTACATAGAGTGAGGTCCGAAGTGTCCTGAGTGTAAGAGGTTCTGTCTGTGAGGAATTTGGAGTGTATCAGGGCCTCAGCATGTGGATCTGTTCACACTGAGAGCTCTCTGAACTCCTTTCTTCAGAGTTTTTATAGAAGTTCCATTACAGAGGTATGACTGGTTGTATCATTGACCACTGGTGATGAACCAAATCTCCATTCCTGCTCCCCTCCCCAGATGTTGAGGGGTGGGGCTAAAAGTCCCAAACCTCTAATCACAGAGTTTAGGTATGGTTGAAAGGGGCTCGTTATGTATAACAAAAAATACTCCTCTCACTCTATCACTCGAGAAATTATAAGGGTTTTTGGCACTGTGTGCCAGGAATTGAGAACAAATACCAAATATATTTCTTATTGTATCTCATTTTCACATTTGTGTTTTTTAATCAGGAAATTCTGCTATGAAATACGTAACTAGAGACACTGATTTACAACACAGACATTTTTCATACCATGGTTGCCCATAGAACATTGTTCTTTTAGTGGGGTTTTGCTCAGGAGAGTCCCAAAAAGGGCTCTGAGCTGGCATGGACATTGAATAACTTACTCGGCATCAGTTACAAGTAGATTAGATGATACAAGCTTGTTTAGGAGCAAATAAAGCACTATTTAAGTGGATTTTTGATAATGCGATTACACCTTCCTTTTTTCTTTAACTTTATTTTTGAGAGAGAGAGAGCAGGGGAGGGGCAGAGAGAGAGAGAGAGGCAGAGGATCCAAAGCTGTTGGTCTCTGCGCTGACAGCAGAAAGCCCCCTGTGGGGCTTGAACTCAGGAACCATGAGATAATGACCTGAACTGAAGTTGCACGCTTAACCAACTGAGCCACCCAGGTGCCCCACACCTTCCTTATACTGAAGTTTTTCATTTTGATATCGTATTTTTATTTTTTGCACAATTTATTTATTTATTTATTTATTTATTTATTTATTTATTTAGTGCCAGCTGGGTAGTAAACAGTAACAGGCCATTATCACTTACATTCTCCCTAACCTTCAGAACCCCCTTGAAATTTTAGACCCATTCTCATTTTATAAAAAGAAAGGAATTGGGGTGCCTGCATGGCTCAATTGGTTGAACGTCCTTGGCTCAGGTCATGATCTCACAGTTGACGGGTTCAAGCCCCACATAGGACTCTGTGCTGACAGCTCAGAGCCTGGAGCCTGCTGCGGATTCTGTGTCTCCCTCTCTCTCTGCCCCTCCCTCGCTCATGCTCTGTCTCTCTCTGTCTCAAAAATAAATAAAAATAAGATAAAAATAAAAAAGAAATTGCCAATCTGATAACTAACTTCCCCACACATGGGATTAAACGTTTTTAGGCCTCAATCAAACTCCAAACAGGTTCTTTCACTATTATCATGTTGTCGTCTCTTTATGTGTATTTAGATGGAAAATAACCCAAAAAACAGCAAACTTTTTTGGCCACTTGACACTAGTTGTATCAAAGAGAGAGCATCAGTCATAAACTAATCATACGATTTCTCCCCCACTGTTCAGTTTCTTTTGCCACTAAAAGAGAATATATCTTTTTACTCTCATACCATTATCAGGTAGTTCCAGCCTAAAAGAGTATGCTTAACATGCATTTGCTGAATAAAACATCTGATCACATGTCTTCTATACAAAAGACCTTGAAGAAAGTTATTTGGTGGAAAATGCCCTAAACGAA
Source organism: Acinonyx jubatus (assembly GCF_027475565.1). NCBI lineage: Eukaryota > Metazoa > Chordata > Mammalia > Carnivora > Felidae > Acinonyx > Acinonyx jubatus. Next base: position 126,253,484 of record NC_069386.1, on the reverse strand, counting down.
TTCAGGAATTTCAATATGAATGAAAGATGTGAAAAAGGAAAGAAACAAAAAATATGCTCTTAAAGGCTTTTTTAAGACTGGCTAGGCTTTTCCATTTGTGTACTATATAAGATTTTACTAGAATGTTCAAAATTAAACCACATTAAAGTAATCAAAGCAGTCTTAGAAATGATTCCATAATAATGATTGGGACTTGAAGATACAGCTGTTTTTGGTTAAGTAGTGGCTCTTAAAAATTATTTGAAGTAAAATGAAAAGTAAGAAAAAAAATTGACTTTTTAATTGTCCATATTTTAGAACATTAATACAGAGTGTGATCAAGTGGGAAGTGTGCCACTCTGATGAATTACTGTGGTTTTTAAATTCAGTGTCCTTTTCGAACATATGTATTAAAAGGCCTGACAATGTGGCAAAGCTGTTTATAGCAATCAAATATTGCCAGACTTTGCCCTCTGTATGCCAGTCAGGTTTCTCTCTCATTTTGCTCCCAGTGACTCAGGCAACCAAATTATGTAATAGTGATCTTCTCTCCTACACCATCCCCACTGAGACCCCCTCATTCATTCAGAAGATTTTGTTTACCAATTTCCTGTTCTCATATGAAGGAAGTTTATACACATTACACAAAGAATGGACTGGTTTTGAAGTCAAGCCCTGGGCTGAATTGGCCCATGACTCTTCTTCCTGAAAAATCTACCTATGTCCTAAGATTTGCCAGGTCGAAGATGTTAGCTGGTATAATGGAAATGCAATACGGTGAACCAAAAATGTTAACTTCACTTTAGAAATGCAGTTAATACTAGATTATTTAATGCATTTCATTATAAGTATAGCATGATTCAGAAAACATTTTTAAAATAGTAGAAACTCAATGTAATTGTATACATGATGATGGTGATTGTTAATTGTTAAAAATAGCAGCTTAAGATTACAATCGGCAGGTATTCTTAGGGACAAGAAGTAATGACAAAACAGAATATCACACCTATCCTATCTCATCTTTTTTGGACTAACTGCAGAAAGAATTAACATTTTTAAACTTTTTTGTGTGTTTGCATTGTCTTACTCCCTTTACCTCAAGCCCTTTGTGTCCTCACGTTATATGTTATTTGGATTATTCGTTATCCACGATCCTTCTCAAAACAGTTCTGTTCTAACCTTCTTCCTGGATGACCCCTCAAGTATTCCTAAGTTCTTGGTAGAAATGTTCTGTCCTTCATTTTCCCTTGTTCATATTAACCCTGATTTCTGTCTCTTTTCCCTTCTCCCCTTTCTGCAACATGAGTCTCTTGACTGACAGACTTTCACCTTCTAGTTGTGACATGTCTTTTGTCTGGGAAGGTCAAATTATTTCACTAGGCTGGTCAAACGTGTTGCGTGAAACTGTCAGCAATAGTTTCCTTCCTTTCCCTGGTACCAAGACTTTGTGGAAAGCTTGCTGAAAACAGAAATTCTATTTTGTTGTGTTCCTATCTGCAATTTGCTATATGATCTTCAAAAGTCCCAAAAAGAAAGCCAATAACAATTTGTATTATTTACTCTCAAAGATGGGAATCCTTGTTCAGATCAACATCAAAGTAGTTAAAGAAAATTGGCATAATCTCAGTTTAGTTCCCTATGTATAATTCCTTTCCTGATATTCTGTCACCATGCTCCAGCATGCTAAAAATATGTAACAAGTTGGGATGCTTACCACTTCTGCAGAATTGCAGGTTAGACAGCATTCTAATATTTTAGTGCTTCAGTTTATGCTATGGAATTTGCATAATTCTTAAATAACGTAGAGTGTATGGCCTTTTCTTTCCTCCTCCTCCCCTCCTCCTTTTCCTTCTCCTTCTTCCCCCTCCCCTGCTCTTTCTTTCTACCCTATCCCCCCTGTCTTTATGGATTATGGGCATCATTCTGTTGATATTTTTGTGCAATGACATTCTAATTGAAGAAACATTCCTTATATTTAAAAAATATCCCACAAGAAATGCATATTTTTTGGCTAACAGACTGTTAAATGCCCTGATGAAAAGTGGAAATTTGTCACTTCTTGAAATAATTCTGAATATCTAGCCATTACAAAGCACACAGAGACTTCGAGAGTTGACAAAATTTGTCATTTCATTTCTTAAGTTTTTATCATCAGGTAGAGTAGAATTTGCTCTCTCCCCCCAAAACAATACCCTCCATATATATTGACTCACCTCTCTCATATTTTTGGTGGTTTTCTTTTGTCTTTATAGTGGTGTGAAACCAAGAAAGAGGTATGGATCATAGGTAGAGGAGACAGAGTGATATAGAATTATGCTAAGTGAAAGGATTTTTGTGTTTTGGATTTTAGAGAAAAAGACATTATATTCTTAGGAGAATAGGTTAATATGTAAAATATTAATAACACTTTTAATAGCAACGAGTAACTAGAGGCTTCTTTTTACATTTTGGTTTTAAAACCATTTTATGTGTAATTTCACACCTACAATAAAAAATCATCAGTTTTCTACGATCACTAACACCATAAAACAGGAATGTTAATTACATTTGTACTTTCAATTCTACAAAACAGTAATTCCTTCCACCCCGAAGATATGCTAAAACCACAAAAATCTGAATACCACAGAACACCTGCAAACCAGACAAAAAAAGGAAACAAAGTGTTCCAAAGGTCAGAATTTTCTTTACCCGGCTTTTTTTTTTTCATGCATGTGTACACCCATGTACACACATGTAGAAACCGGAGAGAAGAGAGGATTTTATTTTCCTTTTAAGAACCATTTCCTTGGATACATTTTGTGTGCATCATTTTCACTCCCCAGGCCTCGGTGAAAGAGAGCTTCAAGTTGGATAACTGAACAAACCAGTAACAGAAGAAGGTGAGGGATCCTGGCTATAAATCACAAAGAACCAGGAGCCAATTAAATCAAAGTGATCAACAAGACCTCAGGAGAAGGTAATGATGATAAAATGTATTTGTAAAATTCTAAACCATTTTCAAGTAACTTTCCCTGCGTAGGATGCATTATTTCTCTGTAAATGGAGATAATCAAACCATAATCAATATACAGGAAAAGCACCTAATCCAGTGTTTGGTACACAGCATATGCTCAATTATTGGTCACTACAATGACAACAGTAACCACACTTAGTAATAGTGATAATATACCGCAAATCTATTCAGATTTCTGTCTCGTTTTTCCAGAGAGACCTTTGAAACACATATGTTTTCGTTTCGTATTTAAGACAGTAAAAGTGACTTGGACAAAAGTCATGAATTTATAAATTATACTTGTAAATTGTATTTATGTATTGTTGGTAATAAAATATAGGGCTCCTGACCCCCTATCCCAGTCTTTTCTTTTACCCTTCCCCCTTCTCTGCTGGGTCTGAGAGATTATTGCTTATATGGCCATGAGCCCAAATTTGAGTCCCTTAGATCATTGCTATTTAGAGTGTCTCCTCATTCCAGCAGCCTCACTGGGAACATGTCAAGAAAGCATAATCTCAGGCCCACCCCAGATCTGCATCAGTGTCTGCATTTGGTAATCCGTATGCACATTATAGTTTAAGAAGCTGCACCTTAAAACACTAGTGCGCAAACCAGACTCTACGCGGGGAACTTTAAAAAAAAAAAATTCTGATGGCCAGGATCTGCTCTGGACTGACTAGATCAGGATTTATGGAGGCAGGCCAAAGTATTGTTTTTTTTTTTTTTTAATTTATTTTTTATTTTTTAATGTTTTTATTTTACTTTTGAGCGAGAGAGAGCATGAGAGAGGAAGGGGCAGAGAGAGAGGGAGACACAGAATCCGAAGCAGGCTCCAGGCTCTGAGCTGTCAGCACAGAGCCCAATGAGGGGCTGGAACTCACAAACCATGAGATCAGGACCTGAGCTGAAGTCGGACACTTAACCGATGGAGCCACCCAGGTGTCGCAAGTTTCTTTTTCTTCTTCTTCTTCTTCTTCTTCTTCTTCTTCTTCTTCTTCTTCTTCTTCTTCTTCTTCTTCTTCTTCTTCTTCTTCTTCTTCTTCTTCTTCTTTTCCTTTTCCTCCTCCTCCTCCTCCTCCTCCTCCTCCTCCTTCTTCTTCTTCTTTTCTTCTTCTTTTTCTTTTTCTTTTTCTTTTTTTAAGCTCTCCCATTCCCCAGTGATTCTTTTGTGCACCCTGTGGTCTTTGCAAGTGGGTGGCTTAAAAGAAAGTGTAAATGTGGAAACGATGCAGAGCACTTACAAAACAGTTGCCAGGTTAGTCACCTTCAGTAGTTCAAAGGGAACAGGAAAGAATCAAACAGAACAGGTAATTTCTGCGCACGAAGAACAAAGTATAATCACAAGGCTTTTCATCACCAAGGCAGCTTCTTCATAGCTGAGTCTTCCCTCTTCCTCATTTTCTGGCATTCTCTTTAGGTGTAGTGTGCTCTTCAGGTGTACATGTTACTCAAAGCTATCCCTCTGCCACTTTTGCCAAGGTTTTCAGCCACCTTTTTCAGATAAGATGACCCTTTCTCTCTTTCCTGAATCCCCCAGATTCCAATCTCTCCCAGCTAATTTCTACTGCTCTGTCTCAGCATAAGAGGCCATCTCTGACCCACTGCACCTGTTGAAATAGGTTCTCTGGCCTCTTAAAAGGCTTTACTTTCCTTCAGAATGTCTGCCAATATTTTAATGATGAATTTATTCATGCAACTATTTACTTCTCATTAAACAAAAATTCCCACCAGGGCACAGGCAATGTTGTGTTCAGAGTATAATTACCACCAAGAGTTTGACTGTCTTACTGAAATATCAACATGATTGAGCTAAGGTACAGGTACAAGAACATTCACTGACACATTGTTGTAATTGAAGACATAAAATACCCAAATTCTTGTATCAATAAAGGAATACTTATGCTAAATCTAAGGGGACCTAACCCAATCATTAAAATGGAGGAAGTAGATATATACATATGGATGTGAAAGATACCTATGCTTATAATATTTTTTAAAAGCAAGTTGAAGAGAAATTGATAAAGTGTGATTCTACTTTATGTTTACAATGTGTTATGTTTTTCATAAATGTATGTGTGCATGTGCATGCACAGATACACACATGTATGTTTTCCCTCAGGCACAATGGTTAACTTTCTGTCCCTGTATCTGCCAATGCTCTTTGTACCTTGGGGGCCATTGTAGTTGTTAGCTAAAGCATACTTTTTTTTTCCCCTTTACTTAACTGGTTGACTCCTGCTTATTTTCCAGATCTCAGCTCATTGCTAAAGTCTGAGTCTTGCTTGACACTCCTAATTAACCTATACTCTCCTCATAATATATCCTTATATCATGAATGCCTCTCCTTTGTCACACTTATCCTGTTACTTTACCACCATCCCTATGACTCTTGGGTGGTATGTTTATCTGCCCTACTGAATAGAAGTTCTGTGAGGCTGCTGTGTGTGGTCACTGCACATCCTTGCATCCTCAGAGCATCTTCTAGCATTTCAAAGAATCAATTATTATTATTTAAATGAAGTTTATGGATTAATGAGTTCTCATTTTCCACCTTGTATATTGCGAAACCCAGTCTCTGAGTAGTTAGGCAACCTGCTCAGAGTAATTAGCTCATAAGTAGCAAGCCAGAATTCAAGCACACTTGACCTCATTCTACAACTTGTGCTCTCAACAGGTAATAAATTACCAAGTTAAAGTTTCAAATTCTGATTTTACTAAAATGAAAATACTGAACCCAGGAAACCTACTGTCTCTTTCTCAGGGACATCTCAATGAAACTATTACTATTATCTCTACAAGAGGAGGAAGGGGAGAGAGCATGACAATCTTAGCTACTGATGATCAAATAACCACCATTGGAAATTCTTTCATTGATAAGGCAGATCATTTGACACTGGTTTATAAGACTTTGTGACTTGCCATAGCCAACAGTTCTCTTAAAATTCTGTCCATGACCAATGTGTTATTCCTGTGACAGACTATGTGTTCTCATCTAAATCAGGAGTTCAAGCATGTTCATTTCCACTGACAGGCAGTAATGACTTCAATTTTTAAAAAAGGTGGAGACTCAGTTAAAAATGGGAAGACACTCTGCTTAGAATGGAAGCAAATTCATCTATGAATCTGTTAATATTTAGGTCCATTTTAGCACTAACTTTAGATTTGACCTATACGAAGGTAATGTCTCTAGGTAGATAATAATATGGAGAGGTAGAGGCAGTCATTCAAGACAAAAACATTATACTGTTTTCTAAGATTCACAGAAATACCACATTAAAAAATAAATTTATAGCAATACCCTTAATATTTTCTCAAATGCACTCACCCCCTGCCCCCCAAAAAAATTGGTTTAGGAAAAAGCCCACTAAGATTTGAATATAATATGATTTGAGCAAAACTTCAAAGAATGTTACTTTCAATGTTTATTTTATATTCATATATATATGAAATTATATTAACATATGAATAATATGAGTATCATATGAATTATAAAAACATGTGCATTATAGTTATATACGAAATTGCTTATAAGGGCTATTGTGTTTTCTTTTGAATATTCTCAATTGTGGTAAAATTGGTTCCAGAAAATCAATTCCATCCTTAAAGTTTACTCTCTGTCAATATGTCTAGCTGTCTACACACACACACACACACGTGCACACACACATACATATGTATATAAACAATCACATATCCTATGTATATAGGTGTGTGTGTGTGTGTATTTGTTTATGTATATATAAAGATGCAGATATAGATACATAGATTTCTTTGAGGGGTCGTTGTTATCTAGCTGAAAAGAATAGGGTTTTCAAACAGAGGACTCAGCTCTCCCTGTAGCTCTGGCCCAAAGCTGGGAGGGCACCCTGTTTATAAAGCACTTCCTACTTTCTGCTTTCCCTGCTTTCTTTATCTGGTAATTAATGGCATGGAAGTAAGAGACTCTTCACTTCCGATAGCCCCTAGGTTTTCTTTCTTTTCCCCCTCTCACCATAGACTATACTTAAAGAATTTTTTTTCTGAATATTGAATTGATCTACATCTTATGAGGAGATAGTTTTCGTTATAATTAGCTAAGATGGTTATTCTGTGTTTAAGAAATGAAAGATTGGAAAGATACCCAGCTGTCTTTTTTTATTTCAGATGTCTCTTACAGCATGACATTATGATGAGTTAAAGTGTAAATGAATCAAAGGTAGACTTTGTGATCCTTAAAAATTCACATGGGGTTTCATACTAGGAAAGATCTGTTTTAGTGTGCTATTCTTAAAACATTTGGGAAAATAATATGACATCTGTCAAATATCAAATGGAGCAGTATGTCTTCAGGGGTGTGTATGTAAAGATAGGATTGCATTTACATGCATGTATTTTATAATAAAATCATTAAATAGACGTTTTACCAAAAGTACTGGAAATTCAATGTCCCAGGTATATTTAATCCTTCAAAGTAGTCACCATGGGAGGCTCTAAACTTATTCTAATCAGGTTGTCATTGCAAAAAAAAAAAAAAAAACAAAAAACAAAAAAAAAAAACAGTTCAGGAATGTCTTTTTAGAATTGCTTGCAGTGTTTTCTTTTGAATATTCTCAGTGGTGGTAAAACTTTGTTACAGAAAATCAATTCCATCCCTAAAGGTTAGTCCAAATACGATTTGAATTGGTGTGAAATTTGGCATAATGCCTGTCTGCTTAGTCCTCACTGAAGAACTTATTCCTGGCAGCAGCAGCAGCAGCAGCAGCAGCAGCAGCAGCAGCAGAAGTATCTTATTATAAAGCTTTTTCACTTATAAGATAGCCCCATGGCATGGATCCCAAATGTCATGTTCTGATAAGCCCCATTTGTCACATTGGTAAAAAATTAAATGCGCTTTATGCTTTAAATTTGAAAGGGGGATTCAGTGGAATGTGAGAAATATTTCTTTTCAATTTGGAAGGCAAACTCATCAATCACCCATTAGGTAAATGGTGCATTTACTTTAGGCCTGTCAATAAAAAGATCAATTAACATTACCAGGTCCTGTCTTGTAAGAACACAACTCAGTACTACTTTTCCTTGACCCTAATAAGAATTAAGAATTTTCTCTCTACTTGTTGAACCAAAATGCTAATTGATACCAAAAGAAAAATACTAATTGATAATTTTAAAATAATATAAGCAATATATATGTTTATTAGTCTCCATCTCAGTTTTTTGGAACAGAGCTCCTAAAACTATTGTAGTTCCCTAAGTGATAAAAGCATGAAACATCTTTTGTACTAATATTTGGTCTCTGACCCCAGTTCGTGACAGAGCTTTTAAGTCCCTTGGAATTTCCTGGGTAATAGGAATATCTTTTGTTCTAATGAGTCGACTTTTGGTGGGCTCCTGGATGGCTTCAGGATGAGGATTGGCCACTGGAAGGACCAAGCCCTGATTAGAAGCTTGGAACTTCCAGCCCCATCTTCCAGAGTTTAGTAAGAGGAAAGGGACTGGGAGTTGAATTAATAATCAATCATGACTACATGATGATGGCTCCATAAAAAATCCCCAAAGTACAGAGTTTGAAGAGCTTTTAGATTGATAAATACATCCCTGTGCTGGAACAGTGGTGCACCCAACGTCTCAGGGACAGACATTCCTGTGCCTGATATTCTTTGGGATTTCATCCTACATATCTTTTCATCTGAGTGTTCATCTCTATCCTTTATAATCAAGTCAACTGGCAAGACGTAAGTACACATTTCTTGGAGTCAGTGAGATGTTAGGGCACATTATTTAACCCAAGGAGGCAGTTGTGGGAACCCCGATTTATAGTCAGTTGTTGGGAAGTAGTGGGCATGATCTGGTATTTGCAGTTGTCATCTGAAAGAACAGTCTCCTGGGACTGAACCTTTAACTTGTGGGAGCTGATGCTAACTCCAGGTAGATAACATCAGAACTCCATGGAAGCCAGCAGTGTTGGATAACTGGCCCAGGTCAAGAGTGTTGTGAGTGCATTACTAGTGTGAGAGTAAAGGGAAACATGACACTTTTTCCTAGAGAATAATTTTGAATGAGCCCTATTGGATTTAAAAATATTTTCCCTATTTTTGAGTGTAAGATACTTCTCTCAGGTTTCTTTTTTTCAGGTTTATTTATTTGTTTTGAAAGAGAGAGGGAGAGAGAGCGAGCAGGGGAGGGGCAGAGAGAGTGGGAGAGAGAGAATCCCAAGCAGGATCCACGCTGTCAGCACAGAGCCTGATGGTGGGGCTCAAACTCATGAACCATGACTGAGCTGAAAATGAGGGTTGGATGTTTAAATGACTGAGCCACCCAGGCACCCCTCTCTCAAGTTTCTAAAAAATGGAATCCATCAATTTTTACTTCAGTTCAGATTTCCATGGGATTCTATGATCCTATGAAAAGCAACAGCATTATTTTAGTCAACTGAGGAGAAAAATCAATCAATTGTGACTCTGTCTCTTTTGTCCTGATACCTATCTAGTTAGTCCTTACATGTCTTTGACTTGTCCTGATCGCAGTTTGCAAATCCACCCCTGTCCCCCCATTGGGGATCCCCTTGTCATTACTTTTGGCCCAGATTATTATAATTGCCATGCTAATTCCATGCATTTGTGTTCTTTATTCTAAAACAGTGTTTAGGCAGCTTTATTTATTTTGACAAAGTGATCTGATCACTTAACTTCCCGTTCAAAAAATAGACACACAGAACAAAACGCAAACTCTGAAGACGCTCCATTGCCTCCTTAAGTATACATTCACCCTGATGTTCAAGGTCATCCGTGTCTTCACCAATGCTTCCAGTTTTATTTATCAAAATTTGCCTTCAAATATTCTACACTCCATGTTACACTGTCTTCTGATATTACTGTTCCTGTAATTTTTTGTCATATTTTTCCCTCAGCCTGAAAATACGATGGCCATTGTATTTCATGTTTGTTTTTCAATTTTTTAAAACCTACTTGTGGTGCAGTATCTTTTAGTAAAACTGTTCTGCCCTGATTTTGTGGAAGTTGTATCTTCCTCATCTGATTCTTACAGCAAATGAATTTTCCTCCATGTTTTACTTACTAGATTTCTTTTATTCCCATGTTTTAAATTCTCATCTTTTATCTCCCATCGATGGAGAGCTCATTGAAGGTAGGTACAGGTCATTATTCATTGTTAGTGATATTTGCTGTGTCTTACACAGCATATATGCTCAATAAATATCTGTTTTATTGATTGTAACTACATAGATATGACACACACAATGTTTATATTCTTAAAAAGTTTTCTTAAGCAGATGGTAGTTGCTGTAGGAATTTGGAAATAGTGGGAAAAGAACATTTTGATGCTCAGTGCTATTATGCCTGTATCCCTTCCACCCAGAGGGAATGCAAAGAAAGGAGTTCCAAACCAGAAGCTTTTATTCAAATCCTCAAACTGCACACAGTATCCACAACCCAGACAAAATTTAGTATCTATAGACATTGGTTTTCTCCACTGAAAATGGAGATTACACTGTCTACTATATATATGTATATATATATACACACACTATATATACTATATAGTATATATACTATATAGTATACTATAGTATACTATATAGTATACTAATATATATATACACACACACACTATATAGTATATATACTATATATATAATATATATACTATATATACTATATAGTATATATATATATACTATATATACTATATAGTATACATATATATATACTATATACTAATATATATATACACACACACACACGTATGTGTGTGTGTGTGTGTGTGTGTGTGTATATATATATATATATATATATGTCCATACATATATGTGTGTGTGTGTGTGTGTGTGTGTGTGTGTGTGTGTATATCTCCACACACACACACACACACACACAGAATTTACTATCTCTTTCATGGAGATTTGTGGGGAATAAAAGGGGGGACAGGATAACATCCAACAGGAGTTTGTAAACTTTAAAATATTGTCAAAAGGGAAATCTTTAAAGAGATTGCAGTTCATATATATCCATCTCCTGAGATTTATAGTTTCGTAAATGTCTGTCTCCTATTAACAAACTTGTCTGGTGTGATACTCAACAAAGGAGCCAGGATCTCTTTCTTTCCCTTTCTTCTTTCTCCATTTAGAAATTTATGCATCATTTGTAGTGTTTTATGTATCATGAAACTTGAAAAGCTATTATCATTTTCACAATGAGACTGAGTGGGAAATTCATTTTATTTAGGGCTAGTGTACTGACTTAATATCCATTATTTTTTCCTAATCAGTGTGAGTTGGAAACACCATGTTTCTTCTCCAGATGCCACTGGGTGTCAATCACCACAAGAATGAATTTTATTTGAAGTTACAATTTAAACCAGATTATAATTTGATTTCATATTTTTCTTTGACTTAGCTGTCAAAAAAATGAAGCCAATAGATGGGCATACAGAAAAAGATGATTATATTTCAAATCAGAGAGTTCATAAAAATAAAGCAAAATACATACCCTTCTTAGAGTTAGGTGATGCCATCTCTTATTAGACATTTAGGAGACGCACACCCTCAAAAAGTCAAATACCAATACCTTAAATCAAATCTTATCTGAGGGAAAGGCAGAGGAGAGCTTTGAAAGGAAGTCACTCTTTGTGGGAAGGTGTAGTGGTGGAAACCTTGTCCAATTTCCTTTCTGGAAGTTTTAGCTTCCAGTGGCAGGAAGCTCTTAATTTTTTTCTTCATTACTTCTATCAAGCAGCCATGCTCCATTTCTCTCCCTTCCCTTTCATCTTTTAGTTTTGGAATCAGGCCAGAATTTTTCAAATTTTTGAAGGTAAAAAATAGCACGTGAATTTTTTGATGAAAAAAATACTCTAATGAAAAGCATACAAAGACTATTTTGCTCAATCTTCACTGAATTTTCACTGATACTCTTACATATTCCTAGCTCTGCCCTCCTGCTTTCACATTTAAATACCATTCTCCCTTCCCCTGATGTATGATAAACATCTGGACACCAGAGGACCAAGAGCAGGCAACTAAAAGGAGAATGGTATAGAGCATATAATGCATTATTTGAATGCAGGTAACACTCTTGAGGTTTGGTTGGTTGTTAAGTTGGGTACTGTTTTGGGTGACACGTAGTAAGGAGCAAGGAGTAAGAGAAAGAGGGATCAGTCCCATCCACTAACTGGTCTTCAATTTCAAAAGCCCAGTCCTTTGGGATGGGAATTAGCGTGTGATCCTGGAATTGGTAGTGCATTATTATCTGTGTAAGAAATCTAGAAGATGGAAAACTGGGATAACATGAGCCAATTTAGGTAAGGTGGCTGGGTGGGGAAGTTGTTTGGGGGAATGAAGCACTCAAGAATGGAGGGATCCTGAACACCAAAGTCTTGCATTAATATCACCAACTCTAGAGTCTACCAGTAGCTGATGCTGACTGATGTCCAGAAACGGTGGTAAAGTTCAAGTACCAAATTCAACCAAAAATGTGTGTAAAAGAAGGAACATTTTAAATTCTTTTAATGATTTTATTTATTTTTGAGACAGAGAGAGACGGAGCGTGAGCAGGGGAGGGACAGAGAGAGAGGGAGACACAGAGTCTGAAGCAGGCTCCAGGCTCTGAGCTGTCAGCACAGAGCCAGACGCAGGGCTCAAACTCATGGACTGTGAGATCATGACCTGAGCTGAAGTCGGACACTTAACTGACTGAGCCACCCAGGCACCCCTAGAAGGAACATTTTAAAGAAAACTCATGCCTGAATTTGTAACGAAAGTGCAGAAGAATTATCAAACAAAATTTCAGGGAATTAGGGTTTGTGTATATTCAATTATCTAGCCAGTATTCTGTGTGTGCATACTGACAAAACAATTACTCTTGTTTACTCTATTGTCTGAATAGACAGAGTTTCATGGGGAGGTACCTTGGTAATGATGAGAAAAGTGGCATAAACTAAAAACTAAAATTCTGATTCCCTGTGTTTTAGCTTCATCTATCTGAAAGCAAGATTTATGATAATAGTTTTGATTAACATTGAAATGACTCGTACATATTTGTTTTGATAATTATTTCAACACAGGGAACTTCTCACTTAGATTGTTTCAGTCAACAAGCATGGCGTATATCAAGAATTTTGTTAGTTTCACCCAAAGTCAGTTTTATCTCAATTCCTTTCTTACAATACACTCACACACACATGCATGTGCACGCACGCACACACACACACACACACACACACACACACACACTTCTTAGTGTACAGGTGAATGTATGCAATTTTATAGGATTTTTATTTGTGTATAAAGTAGGAAACAAAACCTGAAGAACAAAAATTAAAAATGAATGTGATATTATTAATTTCACATTATCATTAGAAATGGACATGAAAGCCAGAAAAAAAAGCTGATGAAACACAAAGAAAGCAATTGGGAAAAAGGTAGGAAACAGTTTTATGTTGCTTTTTTATTTTAGATGTGTTTTCAAAATCATTTGTGAAGGATGGATTTGCTTCTATGACTATCTTTTCCATGCCATATCAATAATTCTCTAGTGACCAAAGTGAAAAAAATAATTAAAATAGGTTATTTGGATGAATTGATGTAGTTTATTAAAATAGGTCAGTTTCCATCAAATTTGTTAATCTGGGAGCCCCTAAATAAGTATTTTATGGAGAGTTAGTTTTCATATTCAAATCAGAAGGTTATCATATGTGATTTGTGGTTAAAAGCTAGATTTTTCTTTGGTCTCTCAGGTTGTTCTGTGTAACCTGGTTAAATTAGATCATTAGTCACAAATATCTTAGGTAAAATCACTACTTATGTAAACAATGAACTACAAGCCAACTTGATAGGCAAGAAGTATTTTTTTCCACAATACTTAATTAACATTCGAAACTTGAGCCTGGATGAAAATGTAGATTTTTTTAAATTTTTTTTCAAAGAAACAGTTTATTTGACCAGGAGTTCTTTGGATAATAGGAACATTATTATTATTATTATTATTATTATTATTATTATTATTATTTTGTTTCTTCCTTGTAATATTCATTTACTGTTAAAATGTAAAGCATGAACATTTTAATAACATTTTAGTATGACTTGTTAGTCATGTTTTATATTTTATGTTAACCAGAACTGAAGCTTACACTGATGATTTCACACTGTAAGCTTCAAATCCTAGAGGGCTGTATTTAATATATTCATGTGGCTTAACTGCTTACCAAGATCCAATAAAAATGGAGAAGAAATGAATGAAGTCAATAGAGAAAATGATTTCTACTTGCCTTCCATATGAAAAAAAAATTTTTTGAAAGGTATTACGGAGCTACATAGTATTTATTGATATAATGACAATCAGGGTATAATTAGCCTATGGTTCTAACATATCAGGGCAAGGCCACATAAACAATCTTATATTAAGACCATCTTAATTTAATTTGGATTATTTAAATTACTGTAAAATAAGAAGTATTTCGGTCTTCCATTTATCTTTCTACCTTCTTCATATAATTACTCAGAGGCAATAGAGGTCACATGCATAATTGGTTTCTAACTGATTGTTCTGTTAGACTCTATCTTTTCAACATTGTCTATACTTACTAACATTTGAACTGCATAAACTTCTTGCACAGTTAATTTTAATCTCATAGCCACATAGTCTATATAGGATGGCCTTTTTGAATCTCCACTGGTTTAGAATTGCGTAAAGTTCAGTTCAAATAGAAAACAAAAATAACTAGAAATTTGAAGTTTTAGAAATATATTTGGATTTTATCTAAAATGAATTTGTGGAGCATCATCAGAAGAAAATATGTATTTTGGATATACAGTTTCTTACTTTCTGCCCTGAACTTACATATGTGTTCCTTGGTTCTGCCTCGTGGTCATGTAACAGCCACACTAAATAATATTCTCTGCCCCCAAACAGAAAATATTTAAATTTTCCCTCTCTTTCTAGTTATAAAAGACTATTATTTGTGATAGGAACATGAAGTACTTCTGTGCCCAGACGAAAATCTTGCCAACGTTATGAGATCACCAGGAGAAAAACTAGATTGGTATATATGAATATATCAACTTTCAGACATATGCATATAGACTTAATAGCTTTAGTTTGGGGAATAAGATGGCTGTATCACAAAAAGGATAAATTAATTTATTCAAGAGATAAAATATAAACAAAGAAAACATATCAAAGGAAAAATAGTAAAAGTTACGTGAGGAATACCATACCAACATGGTCTTAGGAAACTAATATTTACAAAATTGTTTCTTGTACTTGAATTCCATAAATTTGTATATATGTGACCACATATATATGTACATAATGGGACTGGGAAATCAAATGTGTTTTCATATTCTATCATAGCTTTTCACAGGTAAAATATGCTCTTGTTAGTTTCTAGGCATAAGACAAAAGCAAATTAATAACTATATTTCATGATTGCTTTTGGCTATTGAAAGCTGGGAACAGGAGGGTAGAGGTAATATTTTTTCTTGCATTTACTCTACACAATAAATCATTTCTTTGTGGGTTTTTGTTGTTGTTGTTGTTGTTTTGCTCCCTGTCTTTTTATGATGGATCACTGTGAAGTGGGTTAGGGCAATTGGGATAGGTTCTTCCCCATGGACTTCATTGCTCTACTTAACCTAAAAGACACCCAGGAGCAGAATGTCTTCAGTTATTAACGTGGGTGATGAGAGGCAGAGCTTTGCAATTCTGAGAGAGGCTTTGGAAAATAAGTAGAACTGGGGATCTTGGGTGGCTCGGTTGAGTGACCAGCTTTGGTTCAGGTTAGGATCTCACAATTTGAAAGTCTGAGCCCCACGCTGGGCTGTTTACCCCTCAGTGCAGAGCCCACTTAGGATTATCTGTCTCCTTCTCTCTGCCCCTCCCCTGCTTTTGTGCTCTCTCTCTCTCTCAAAAATAAATAAACATTAAAAAAAAAAAGACAATAAGCAGAACTAACATATTACTAACTAATCTTCAAGATAGGACTTCTCTCTATCTAACTTCCCATCCTGGATACATACTGAAATAAAAAACAAAAAACAAAACAAAACAAACAAACAAAAAAACCTCCATCATCTCTCAGGATAATTATAATATTAAAAACCTAAGTCAGAAGTTGGCATTTTGTAGGTACAATTAAGAGATGTATATCATGGGAACCAAGGCTTTGAAATTTATTCCTCCACTAACTTAAAGTAATGAACAAGAAAATAATTGAGATATGCCATTTCTTGGGCAAAGGCGCTTCATATGGAAAGGACAAAAGCAGTAGAATCTTCATATATGACTATTCAGCCTTTGTGAATGCAGACAAGTGATAAAATATTCCAAAAAATTCAAAATAACTAAAGCATTATTTTAAAATACAGATTAATTAAATAAGACTAATGTTAAAAAATAAAAAGCTAATATCATTTCTGCAAAAGAACAGAAAAGAGAGCCTTATGGTTTTGTGGTTTGAAATGTTATAGGCATCAAACATTAAGTTAAATATTTCAACAGTGTTAAAAATAACTACTTAAAAATGATAGAATAGCATGTCTACTGTTATGTTAACCCTGTGTGTATGTTGCTGATACTTACATGTACCTTAAAAGGTCATTTTGTGCCATTTAATGTGACACTAGTCTATACCTTTGATTATAAAACAGTATTTCATCTGTCAGTGCTACATCTGGTTTTTCCCTCCTGGGAACTCTCAGTTTCATAGTTAAAAAATGAACCAGACCAAATTTGTCTGCTTAGTTCCTCTGTCTTAGTGGTTCTCAAAGTTTGTCACTGGAAAGGTAACAATAGCATCACCTAGGAACTCATTAGAAATGCACATTTTCAGCTCTACCTGAGACCTGGTGAATCAGAATCCCTGGGGCAGAATCCCTGAACAAGCCTTCCAGACAGTTCTGACACCTGCTGAGGTGTGAGAACCTCTGTTGCAGGTCAGCACATTCCCAGGTCCCTAACTATCAAAACTCAAATGGTTCCTTCAAGTTCAAGGGCTTGAACTGCCAGTGCCTCTCCATGAATACTCTAAACTACTAGGCACCCTTTCCTTTCCTCAATATTCTGTTCAAATTTTACTGTTCTCAGTCTTAATGCTTCTAATTCTGGAAAAATTAGAAGCCATACTTCTACAGGGCTAATTCTGGAAAAATGAAGCCATACTACTACATTTATGTTTATTTATATTTGTAGGCTGCCCTTGTGAAAACAATTGACATTTAAATCTGAGCCCCATGAAGATATATAGGAATTATATATAGGAATTCAGCCCGAAGGACTTTTCTCTTGAATGGTGCACTTTTTAACATCATGACATGTTTCAGATTGTTCTCTAATTATATTTTGGGCCAAATGTATGCAACCTACTCATTTGCGCATAGTACCCTATGTGAATATTCACATAGGGTACTATGCACAAATGACACTTATGACACTTAATATAAGAGAATTTCTCAAATTGAATAATTCAGTAATATGTCAAAGAATATAGGGTAAAGGTGGCGTATGTTCTTAGAAAATATTAAACAAAAATTTCAGAGGGGATAGAGGAGGCAGTACGTTTATGACAAAGTAGATACAAATATATCCTGGAAGAGAAGGCAAAGTTTTCATGAATTTTTAAGGTAAATTAAGTCTTTATAGAAATAAGAGGAGGGGGCTGTGGCTTTAGAATCTTCTCCCCAGCTAGATATAATTGAATGAAAAAGTTTTAGAAGCCCTTGTGGGGTTAGAATAGATGTTCTCCAAGACCCCTTTCCATTCAGACCATAGAATCTCATTTTACATAGCACTGTATTGAATGGCTACTAGAGGCCTAGGAGGAAAGACACTATAAAGGATTTAGTAGTTAGAAAAGGGGAGTTGAGAATAAAACTTCAGTGAAACATCTCTTTCAGTGAAGTATAGGAAGATCTATATTCTGTACTTCATTACCACGGAGAAAATCCTTCTGACAGATCTCAGAAGACTCCCAAGAAGAAAGGTAGAGAAATAAATATCTATTTTTTTCCATTAAAATTTACTCTGTAACATGTAGCAAATCACAGCAGAGAAATTAAAGTTAGTTTTGAAATACAGAACAAAATGAAGAAGAAAAAAGAAACTTACTGCCAAGATCCCCTCTGCTTCAGACCCAGATGGCTCATTTTTTCTAAAATGCAGGCAATGCTGTGGCCAAATGCTGTGGTTGTCACTCTTGATGAGAGTGGCTCTGTGATAAGGCACAGTCTCTCTGAAAAGCAACAGGTGCTTACAATTTCAGCTGGTGGCTCTCTCCCTTTTAAAACAGTTATAATTTAACCTGAAAGCTAGCTGCTGATAAGTACGCATATGGGTAGCAATCAGCTAATGAGCTACTAACTTGTTTTATTTGCTTTGGAATGAACTGAGTGTGAACAATTAGAGCTAACATGTGACCTGTCACACAAACTTTAAAAAAAAAAAAAGCAAGACTTGTTAGAGCTTTAGAAGGATATAAGCCATATTGAACACTTTTACACTTAAAGACTGAGAAAAGTTTCTGGAACTGTTATATATAATAATAAGGGGCTGCCCAGAATGCATTTAATTAAAGGCAGTGCATTTATTTCCTATTGCTGCTGTGACAAATTATGACAAACTCAGAAGCTTAAAAAGCACAAATTTATTATCATACAGTGATGGAGTGTAGAAGTCCGATGCCTGTCTCACTGGGCTACATTCAAGATGTCACCAGGCCTGCCTTTCTTTCTGGAGGGTTTACAGGAGAATCTGTTTCCTTGTCTTATCCAGCGTCTAGAGACTGAAGCATTCCTTGACTCATTGTCCTCTTCTTCATCTTGAAAGCCAGTAATTTTTTTTCTCCTTTTATTATTGTTCTGAAGTCAAATTTCCCCCTCCCTGCCCTCTCCTGCCCCCAGTTTCCTTTATGACTACATTGGGCACATCTGAATAGTACAGGATAATCTCCCCATCCCAGGGTCCCTTCGCTTGGTCATATCTGCAGAAGTCTCTTTTGCCCTCCAAGGTAGCATACTAACAGATTTGAGGAATTAGGGTATGGATCTTTTGGGGGACCCTTATTCTACCTACTATAAATATTGATGAAAGTCCCCGAATTCTTAATCTACCTTACTCCGCTGACTACCATTTGCCTGAAGTTGGCCGCTCAAATCTTACAAGTATAGAAATCATTTATTTTCCCCTCTTTACTTTAAGGAGATACAAGTGGATGATGCTTTCCATTAATGTTCATTGGAGAAGGTTGGGGAAGGCAAGCTTATCAGTTGTTTCAAGCACAGACATTTACTGAGCATCGAGTAGGTTGTGGACATTATGCTAGATGTTGGTTATACAATGATGCCTTAAATATGACCCTGTATTGCTTATGTTCTAATCTTACCTATCCTCCTACTAGGCATAAACACACACAATGATAGTAGATTCTCTAGTGTTAACTATAAAGACAAATAGCAACGTCCTCTGATTCATAACAAGAGGTTTTTTTAATTTGAAAGAGAGAACAGAGGAGAGGTGCAGAGAGAGAGAGAGAGAGAGAGAGAGAGAGAGAGAATGAGAATCTTAAGTAGACTCCATGCTCAGAACAGAGCCAAAGTGGGACTCAATCCAACAACCCTGGGATCATGACCTGAACCAAAATAAAAAGTTGGATGCTCAAATGACTGAGCCATGTAGGCATCCCCATAGCAAGAGGTCATTTAGACTTGGGTGTAAGGTAGGGTCTCTAAGGAAGTAACATTTAAGCAAAGGAAAGTGCTAATGGTAGAAGGTATCAAAGGCCCTGCATTGATTATGAGCTGTCTGTGTTTGGGGAAATGAAAGAAAACAGAGATTATTTCTATAGCTGGAGCACAGAGGGAGAGAGCAGTGAGAGGTAAGACTGGTAGGTGGTCTCTTTGGCAGAGTTTGAATTGTATCATAATTCAAAGAATAACAATGAAAGGCTTTAAGAAAGATAGATTGGAGCTGATTTATATTAAAAATTACACTGAAAATGGAGAAGAGATCATTAGGAGCTAAAACCATTAGGAGGTCTTTGAATTAATCCAGGTGAGAACATGGTGATTTAGGTAAACAGGGTTTCCATAGAGATGCAGAGACATATGACGATACCGTATTTTTGGAAACAGACTAGTGATTTAGGACTTAGCATAAGCATTTACTCTCAGATTTCTGGTTTTAGCAACTTGATGGACATTTGACATACTGAGTTTGGGAAACTTTATATTCCCATTTATGGATTCTGGATGATCTTAGAGCAATGTTTACAGTTTTGAGGAGTCAAGTTGAAAAAATCGGACAAAAATTTTTGCATGCAGTTGTTGAGGGTTAACAAATTCCCTTAACCTCGTCCGTTTCACTTTCTAGATTCAAAAGCACTGCAGTGGATATCTTCTGCATATTGAATTCTCCTTTAAAGTAAGATTCTACATATAAAAAGAGGTTTTACCTTGTTAAAGATCCACTTAAGTTTTTTGGGGATCAAAAGGTTACTTTGCTAAAATCTAGCTCATCAAATTCTATCATTCTATCATTCTTCCTAATCTTAGAACTGCATTGTATCCCTGGTAAGCATTTTATGTACATTTATGTACATTTTATGTATTTGTCCTTTTAATGTTTTTTTTTTGTTTTGTTTTACAATTAGTCTCTTCTCACAACATTTCTACCCATTCAAAACCTAGCTCCCAAAGTCCCTTACCCATGAAGCTTTTTCTCTTGGCGCCAGTTAGCATCAACCATTCTCTTCATTGGGTTATTCAGGTGTTTGTAATTCTGTATGTCTCCCCAGCTAGAATAAGCTCACTGAGTACAGGAATACAGTCTGGCATCTTTGAGACTCCATTATAGTGAGCACAATAAATTAATAAATAAATATAAATATTATTTATTTATATATTTACTTAATAAATATTTACTGAATTTGATGATTGAACTGAACTGATTTTTCACAATTAATTTCCCATAGATGATGCTACAGCTTCCCAAAACCTATTTATTAAATAGAAATTCACACAGTAGCTTTCAGAAAGCTTTCCTCCGTAAGTAAAGATATGCCATGTAGCTTCAAATATAAATCATTGAAAAAATGACCTCTAGTGGAGACAGTTGTTTCAGTCCATGCAAGTGTGTGTTGTTGCGCTGAACATAAGATCTTGCATCAGGCATCTAGAATTTAACCAACCAAGTCACAGCACTTTCTTAGTGTGTGCAGTGTACTTTGACTTTCTGTTAAAGGCTGATTAACTGTCAACTTTCATACAAATTGTCTTATTAAGTAACTTATAGTATCAAGACTGAGAGCTATTAAAACAAAATGTTGGGGGCACCTAGGTGTCTCAGTCAGTTGAGTGTCCAACTCTTGATTGCAGCTCAGGTCAAGATCTCATAGTCTGAGATAGAGCCTTAAGTTGGGCTCCAGCATGGAGCCTGCTTAAGATTCTTTCTCTCTCTCTCTCTCTGTCTCCCTCTCTGTCTCTGTCTCTCTGTCTCTGTCTCTCTCTGTCTCTCTCTCTGTCTCCCCCAATCCCCCTTCAAAAATTTTTTTTGAGGAATTTGTGTGACTTCTTAATGGTTTTTATTCTGAAAACAAATAAAAACAGATTATGAAGTACACTCAGGTGGTAGTAAGACATGCAGTTTCCTGTCCTGAAGTTAGTGTCATCTCTTTGACTTGAGCAGAGATGCTCTGAGTCCTATGCAAGTGTCCTGTCATCTGTTTTATAGTACCTTTTGGACCCTCAGCTCTATACCTCTCTGTCCATTTCTTACATGGCATTTAACACCGTGAGCTCATGAGAAAATTGAAGTATGCCAACCAAGAAAGTAACTTACCCTAAGGAAATCAAAGTGCATTTATACTAGATAGCAAAAGAAATGATACAGTTTTACTACTTCCTTATAAAAATTTTTAATGCTTATTTATTCTTGAGAGAGAGAGAGAGAGAAAGAGACAGAGCGTGAGCAGGAGAGGGACAGAGAGAGAGAGAAGGAGACACAGGATGTGAAGCAGGCTCCAGGCTCTGAGCTGTCAGCAAAGAGCCTGATGCGGGCTCAAACTCATGAACTGCATGATCATGACCTGAGCTAAAGGTGGACGCTTAACCAACTGAACCACCCAGGTGCCCCTATTTTTACTACTTCTTAATATAATGAACTACATGGTGTATTGTATCTAGTCTGTTTTTATTAAGTGTACTTATTTATTTTGAGAGAGAGAGAGGGAGCATGGAAGGGGCAGAGGGAGAGAGAGAATCCCAAGCAGGCTCCGCACCATCAGCACATAGCCCGATGTGGGGATTGAACTCATGAACTGTGAGATCATGACCTGAGGTGAAGCTGGAGGCTTAACCAACTGAGCCACCCAGGTGCCCTTCATATCTAGTCTTAATCCCTAAAACTTGGTTTCCTACTTTTCCTTGCCCTCTCATTGTTACTGGTCTATCCTGTAAAAACAGTAGCAATTCTTTTTAGTAGTATATCTTGCGTGTTGTTAATGTTATCTTACTATATTCATTGTATTATATCATCTATTATATCTGTTATATATATATATATATATATATATATATATATATATATATATGAAATAATATTTTCTCGTTCAAAGGATGAAATAAAACCTAGTACTGTGAATTATGATCAATTGTCATGTAGGCCACGTGCCCATAAATACCAAAGAAGTTGAGAGAAGGGGGCCATCAAGACAGGTGAGGAGGACAGTGTCATGTCTATAGAGCATAAATGCCACAAACACTTATACGGCATTTCCAATGGTGCCCATAACTATCTGTGTAAATGCAAGTCAGTTTACCTTTTTAACTTCCTATATTCCTCAAATAGAGATATTAACGATCTCCTGGTACTAAATTATGTAACATGTACTGTGCTCATCACAATACCTGACATATAATGGGTCTCAAAAATATGTGCAGAAATTATAAATATGAATATGAATTATTATGCATTACTATCATTATGATCATCATCATTATTATTAGAAGTAGTATGGTGTAGGTAGTAAAGTTCAAATGCAGCAGAAGTCTCCCAAGGGCTGGCTTTAAAATAGCCCCCAGATATTCCACTGAGAATACCACTGCAGTGATGGTAATTGGTACTGTGGGAGATTGCAAACAGGAAACCTAAAACTCATTACTGTGTGTTGTTTCTCAGTGCTGAACATTACAAATGCTGAGCTCTGTAATCTGGAATAAAGACAAATTGACCTCCAGCTTTTTATTGTAATCTGTACAGCTGCTCAAAATATCTCCTCCATAGCAGCTACACAAAGAGATGTTCTTGTGTTTGTAGTTAAGCTGGAATAGATAGCATTACTTCTCAGCCAACAAATTTCATGTTTTGTGAGTTGTGGCCAAATATATTCAGATCCAGTGGTCCAGATTAGGAATTGAAAAAGGAGTTTGGTGGAGAGTAAGAATGGCATCTTCTCCCTGTTTGTTCACTGGAATGCCACAAATGAACTTTATGGGAAACACTTTATTTTGATGAAAACCAGGAGAAATTTCATGGAAACATTTAAATACAGCTTTCATTGAATTTAGAATGGGAGTTTCAAAGAAGGATTAAAAAAATCCTTGTGAAGGAGATGGTCATTTTGGAAGCAATTTTACAACAGATTTTTTTTTTTAAGAAAAATTCCTTCATCTTGAAATACTTTCAATGTGTCATGACCTTCATTGGCCCTTTAATTTTACCTGGAAAAGATCTACAGGTGTCAGTCTGTGTTAGCCCAGTTTCTTCTCTGCAATACTATGTGTTTCATGAAGCCCCCACTGTGTGCAGCATGCTTGGAGAGCAGGGAGGGGCAAATGAAACATATGGACGAAGTAACTCACATTCTATTTTTACAACGACTTCCAAAATATGTATTCTTCAGAGATTTCCACGCTAAAATACATGAAATTTATAGACATCCTTCTGCTCATAGCAAAATCAATAATATGAAAATTACATTTTATTTATTCTTTATTTCTACATATTAAAATAGAATAAGTATTTTTTTCTGTAGCAAATCATGATAATTTAAAAAACATTTTGCTGTATCTAACTGCTTGGTAAATCTCAGTGAGGACCTTTTAGTGTTTTTAGTATCATTTTTCTGGAAATTATTCTCCAGGAATTTTCTTATATTGCTTTCACCTTCCAAAAAAAACAGAGCTAATTGAAAATTAAATTGTATTATTTATCTTAGAAATTAATAAAGGCTTTATAGAAAAAGTTAGAAGATTAATTTTCAGTTTTTCTATTATTCCATATTAAATTCCGTGCTATTATTTACCCTTAAAATTATAAATTGCTTTCTGTATTTTATTGATTATTCAGTAAGCTAAACATAGACTGACTGAAGCTGTTTCTGATTATAGATAATGCAAAGAAGCAAAGAACATGTGCACTTTTGATTTCTTATACATCAGAGCCTTTTCATTAAAATGATTAACTTCTGTGTTGTCACGATGATGGTAATAAGTTTGAGTTCTAAAAGGATAATTTGCAATACATATATATTCTAAAAATATAATTTCAATAAAATTCCTCGAAAACATCACACTTCCTTCAATAATAAGAATCCTTTTAAGGACACCTGTCAGCACTTCTCAAAGGGAAGATGGAAGTATATTAAAGTTTGTTCAGATGCCTTTGAAATAACATGACTAAAATATTTTGTAAATTCTTTTCTCCTGGGATTTCTAATACCCTACATTCTTGTTCATTAATCGCATGTTGAGATTCTAAGGTCTGAAAGTTGTTGCGTCCACATAGGGCCACCCAATCAGACCGAAAGCTAATTGCTGGCAAAACCCCATTGCTTAGTGTCTACAGTGATGTACATGAAGGAACCACCCAACATGCAAATCATCCGACCTTGACATTATCAGGAGACAGAAGATTGTATCATGTGAGCTAACCCTATCCCCCAACCTGTTTTTGCCTTTTTCAGTGCTGCCGCTTCTCCTTCTCCTTCTCCCCTCCCCATCCACCCTCCTCCCTCCCTCCCTCCCTCCCTCCCTTCCTTCCTTCCTTCCTTCCTTCCTTCCTTCCTTCCTTCCTTCCTTCCTTCCTTCCTTCCTTCCTTTCCTTCTTTCTTTCTCTTAAGAAAGTGTTTTTGTCAGTGATCTATCAAGGTAAACTGTGTCATCATTACTGTTTTTTTACTATAAAGTTTTTATATAAGTTTTAAAGAATTTAACTTAATAAAAAATTATTAAGCTTCTATGTGATTTATTTTTAATTCACAAATATATGATGTGGCATAATAAAGAGAGCATGGAGAATAGAGTTATATACTCTGCTTCACTCCTTACCAGATGTGTGGCCTTGGGAACATCTGTTAATCCATTCTGAATCTGTTTTCTGCATTCTAACCAATACTTATAATTGTGGGGTTTCACTTGTATAAAGGCAATAATGCATGTAGCAAAGAGGATACAATAAACCCTAAAGAAATGTTAGTGGATACTCCCTTTGCCCCATATTATGAGAAAGCAAATCTGGGTAATGGGCTTGTTGCCAGCCTTCGGCTGGATGAGATGCTGTAGTTGTGAGCAAACAGCAATTCAGATGGATTCTGTAGGAGCCCTAGAGGAAATCTGGTCAGAGGATAAGATGATCATAATGCAAAAATATAAATACTAATTATATACATAAAAATACAGTGCCTCTTCTTTTCCCTCGTCAAATTCACAGAAAAGTTGCCTTTGGGTAGGGACAATTATCCTTTATTATTCCCTTCTGTTTTCCATACTAAATTTAGTATATCTTTTGAGATGATTTCAGAGGAATAAAAATATGACCAGGTGGAGTGAAGAGTATATAGAAAACTCGGAGCATAATTTGTTTGGACTCCCCGACCTGCTGCTTTAGGCCTCCTGGTAACTCCCGGTAAAAAGTTGTTCTTTCTCAAGAGATTTTTGTTTAGAAAGGAGGCAGTGACAGCCAATAGTCAAACACTGTTTTATCAATTCATATATTTGTGCAATAAATATTAAGCACCTATTCTTTACAATATCCTGTGCTATGGGTAGAGAGACAGTGATAAAAATGTTTACAGTAAAACTTTGGATTGTGAGTAACTGGTTTGGCAGTGTTCTGTGAGATGAGCAAACATTTCTAATAAATTTTAACTTGATCAATGAACGATGTCTTGCAATACTGGTAGTACATAATGCTGAACATCACATGATCACAACTGAACCAATGATTCTTTCTTCCTCTCTCTGTCTGTCTGTCTGTCTGTCTGTCTCTCTCTTTCTGTCTCTTCTTCCCTTTCGCTGCAGGATTGTGGGTGATCGTCACCCATGCTCAGATGCTCAGTGTTAGGCCACGGTCTTTGGCAGAGATCACTGATTTTTCAGAATGTTGGAAGGTGCCCACAATCGGCACTAGTGTATTTTTTGTCACTTCAAAGCACCTATGAAGAGAAGAATAAGCTTAGGAATACTTTGCTTTTCCATACAAGAGTAAACTTAGGAATACTTTGCTTCATTCTAGGTCAGGCTCCCTGCAGACAGAGACCCTTTTTTCCTGTGCTGCCTTATTGGCAGTTGCATTAAATACAGTAATGGCAAGAGTTTATTAATACTGTACTGCAGTCAACATCCATGCGAGTGTATTCAATGACCTAACAGGTAGCAGTGATTCCATTAGTGATAGTGAAAACTGTCCTACACATATCTTGTTTCCCTCACACCAGACACAAAAGTTTTCAAAGGTAAGTTCAGGGTAATCTGTTTATTTTTCTTTATATTGTGTATTTTATTTATTATTGCAGTATTGTAATCATGAATATTTTTGGGTTGTGGAACAAATCATCTGAGTTTCCATTATTTCTTAGGGGAAAATTCTCTTTGATATACAAGTGCTTTTTTCAAAAAAGAATGCTTAAAGTCAAAATAAGATTTTGTTTTTATTATCCAACAAAACTGGCTAAAGATAAGAATATCTAAATGTAGATTGATCAAAAATTGATTCTGAATTTTTCCAAAACATACAATACTGGAGTCTAAGGAAAATATCTTGCCACAACACAAGTAGGGATGGTGGGTAGTCATCTGGAACATCCCATAAAGTCATTATTTATTCAGATTCAGTGAAACTTACAGTTCATTTTTTTCCCCTTAGCCCACCAAAACCAACTCATTCCTTCTATTTTCTGGGTAATGTTAGGCATAATTTGAATGTCAGTCATCATTTTGTCTTCAAATTGTCTTTGCTTGGTCTACTATTGCATAGAACTCAAAGGTCACAAATGCCATGGACGCTGAAGCATGACAAAAGGCAGAGAAAGACTGTTATGTTTCCACTTAAAATTTCTTTTCTGCCGATTCCGAAAAGGCTCACTCCCTAGAAGATACTTTGTCTCAAAGAATAAAAGGATCCCGTTTTCCTTGACATCATGACTGTTTCATCCTTTCTGCCTTGCATATGGATTAGTGAAGAGAATGCAAGATTGGTGATTGATTTTGTATTTTGTTAATTGCCACAGGTTACCACATGGGTACTCCACAAACAAAACAGATGATACATGACTCAACAAATAAACTGAAAAGGCACTGTACAAATGCCAAAACATTTCATGATACTTGGCATGTTGAATTCATCTTGTGGCAAAAATATTTGCTATGAAAATCTTTCATCAACATTGTGAGATAGGTCTTTATGATAGATTTCTTGCTAAAAAGGGTGATAAATATATTTTTAAAAAATGGCTTTTTAATGGTGAAGATTTATGAATGGAAAAAAAGATTTTGGCATCTCATCCTCAATGATACTGCCTTCAGTATATATGGAGAATGTGAGTCCCACTGAAAGGTTGGGACTAAGTTTGGTTTATGTTTTCCTCAAAAAAAAAAAAATGTCAGGGCTAAGAGGATAGTCTTATAAATTGCATCCAGTGAAAGAGTGAGCTGAATTGAGGGGCTATAATGCCTGAAGTCTCAAGAGGACTCCTTACCTTAAAACATCATTTCAGTACTCATCATGTGATAGCTTATATTTTATCCATAAGAACTCCAGGGTTTTTTAAAAATATTTTTATTTATGAATGAGTGAAAGTGGGGGAGGGGCAGAGAAAGAGGGGGACAGAGGATCTGAGTGGTTTTCATGATGACAGCAGAGACCCCAATGTGGGCTCGAAATCAGGAACCCAAGGTCTTGACGTGAGCCGAAGTTAGATGCTCAACCAACTGAGCCACCGAGGTGCCCCAAGAATTCCAGTTTTATCTTTTTGTACAATCGGATCTTTGTCACAGTATATTAAGACCCTGAATGAAAACTTTCCATCCTTCCAGGTTAACATTTAAGGAAAATAAAAGCAAACTAGTGTCAGGAACCTACTACCGCAGATTCTTCATATTCACTTGGATCCAGGATTGAAGTTAATGCATGTTACTTGGTTCACAACCAAAGAAAATATGAAATAAACTGGAGTTTATCATACTGAAGATAGTGTTTACATGTATCGTCTCCATACTGAACCTAGACTTGACTTCTTGGGCTGCTTTCACTGTTCTCCCTGAACTGAAAAAGAATCTGACTGAACTACCCAAATGTAATTTGCTGTATTCTCCCCTAAAGGCCTGGGCATCAATTAACCCCACGACTGGAGCCTTAGACTAGAACTACCAGGAAACCCAATTCTTCATGTTTTAGAGTCCCCAAGGACTCTTCCTGCCTAGGGATTATATGATGATTTCACCAATATTCATTTGGCTTCTATTCATTGTAAAGTAGCCACAATTTTGAGACAGGAACACCAAACATTAGGAGTAAACTCAATAGTGAGTGAGAGCCAGGGTGACTCAGTCAGTTAAGTGTCCAACTCTTGATTTTGGCTCAGGTCACGATCTCACAGTTGTGAGATTGAGCCCCTCATCCACTGAGTGTGGAGCCTGCTTGAGATTCTCTCTCTGTCCCCCTTTGCCCCTCTGCCTTTCTCTCTCTCTCTCTCTCTCTCAATCTTTCTCTCTCCACCCCCCCCCAAAAATCATTGATATAAAATATTTTAAATGTTCTAATACTTGAAAAAAAGGAAAAGAGCTTTAAAATGTTGGATTGGGTGGGAGAGTATGTTGTTGCCTTATGTTGTAGTAGGTGCTCTACCTTTGGACCTGGGCTGTCAAAATGATTTTATTCATGAACGAAGCATGTTTAAAGCTGCAAAGAAAGAGAGAAGAGAAGGAGGGTTAAAAGAAAGAAGGAAGGGAGGAGGAAGGGAATAAGGAAGAGAGAAAAGGGAGAGAAGAAAGATGGCAAAGGGAAAAAACACTTAAAAATATATAGAATTCAGTATATTGTAATTTCAAACTTCCTTAATGATCTTAACTTACACAGAACATAGCATATGAAAGGAGGAGGAAGAAAAGAAAACTTACTGGATCTTAATGGATTTAACAAAGGCTCCCTTAATAAATGCTGCTATAGTGTTTATGGTACAACAAGGGGAGCCCATATTACCTTTAAGTCGTGCCTTTCCCATGGCCTGTATTGTCTAACCTTGTACTACATTTAATCAAGTTTGATGGGCTGCATAACAAAGGAGGAATTCCAGATAGTATTTGCTCTCATTCTTTTATTCCCTGGGTAGATATAGGGAAGAGGCCAAAACATGAATCTGAGGAATGAAGAAGTTTTAGCATAATGCACTGACCTCTAGAGCAAACTCGTTCCACATGAGAGTGTTCACGTTAATAAAAAGGCTAGCATCATTAATTCCATGATCTCTTGTTTTGACAGCCAAGATGAATCTGTCTGTTTTCTTAAACATTCTGTCCTCTTTCCTGAATAGAGATTACATCTACAATCATGGCAGTGAGCAAATTAATACTATTTTTTGAGAGGAGATATGTAATAATGACCACCAGAAAAATTGAAAAAAAATATTTAGGGTGTTCAAAACGTAAATCTTTACAGTGGTTTTATAAATGTTGGCAAAAAGTTCCTTCAAATGTTTTCCTGTATGTATACAAACTTTTGAAGTCACTGGGAAATGAGCTGATAAAATCACTGTAAAGTTTGCAAAGTTAAGAGAATTGCAGTGAAAAAGGAGCTGTATTCTCTTTATGGCCCAGTCTAAATATAAAAATTCCTTCTGAATTGATTGCAACCTTGACTCAGCATGTTTTCATTCCAGGACTCTCTAGATACAGAGAACAAATAAACTTCTACATTGTTTAGCTAACCTACTAGCTCTTTAAAGCTGTGCTGAGCATTAAATGATAATTTTCTAAATGCTTCTTAGAGTCCTAGAATTCAAGGAGTCAGCTTCTAAAACTCAGAAATAGATTGCTAAGGCCCTCTTCTTTCTTTTTGTGATATGCCTATATCTAGCTCAGTTATTTAGGGGCATAAAAAAGGAAAGTAGGTGAAAACACATAAACTAAGGGTTTCTTGGAAAGATAGACGATGAATAGTCAGGTATTGAAGACCCAAAAACGAGATGAGGGTGTCTCAAAAGAGACTGTGTTCACTTCTTAACATTGATCTTAGTATAAGATCAATCCTTATGCACAGACATATTTTCCACCATGCCTAAATTCTAACCACATGCCCACATTTGCATTCTGGCTTCAGATTCTCCACCACTGGCCCAATCAAGGCAAACCTGGATTTTCTTCAATTTTTGTTGCAGTCTGTCTTAATTGGCTACTCCAAAAACATTCCCAACCTTCTTCTCTTTTACCACTTCCAAAAAAGTGGCTGGAAAGCCAATTAATTGCTTTCCCGGGTACCTGTCCTGTTACAATAGCTAATCAATATAGTTCCAGCCTGTGAGAAGTAAAAACTCTCATGGGGTTTAGAGAAGGGGTTTAGTTCTGAAAAAAATTGCTTTCCTAATGGCAAAAGGCATGGTGAATTTTCGGCTCTTGCCTATTCTTCTTGCCTTAATAATAGTGGCATATCCATAGCTGCCACTTGTCCATATCATCACAAGAAGATAGGCATGGTGAGAAAGACCAACCGTCTTAGGGTGGCAAAGTAGGAAGAGCCTGCCTCTCTGATGGCATGCTTGAGTGTCCAAGCAAATGTCAGCAACGCCTATTCCCAGATTATGTCTGTACACAAAATAACTGCTATTGTTTAAGCCACTGTAGTCTGGCTTTCTGAATGTTACAGCTCAGTATATGTCCACGGGATTCAAAATCTTCAAGGAAATGCTTTTTGTATTTTGTGAACTATAAACATATTTGGTTTTATTAACATACATCTCTACCATTTCTTACTGAATTGTCAAACCGATCACAGTAAAAATGTCTAGAATATCTAAAAAAAAGTATAGAAATGTCATTTTATGTAAACAAAACATGTTAACCACTTGGCACAATCAGAAATCTTGGTGAAGTTTTACATCTCATATCTATTATCTCACGTATCTCTTGGTTTATCAACTCTTTAGCTTCATGGCATGAGCCTATTTGTCTTCCCAGTATTCCCTGTAGTGATAACGAAAGGACGTTGCGTGATTCATGAATTGTGCCACTAGAAAAGGCATGTAGAATTTTTAAAAACGTGACTTCATTTTGTCATGCAATAAATCATTTTAATAATTATACTTTCATGGCTCAGCATTTGATAGACTTCTATAATTATACAGTGTCAGCAGCATGGCCAACCCAACTTTTTTCCCACTGCTCTTATGCCAACTCAGTGAAGCACAGCCCAGTGAAATAAAAATAACGGAAGGGTGTTATTAGTAGGTCCTAGGCACTACCTGCTAACTATGTGGTTTTGGTTAATTTTATCACTCTCTGCTTAAGCTCCACTCTCTGTAACACGGAGATAGTTTTTCATATTGTTTCCTGATTAAATAAGAATCATAAAACTAATAAATCATAAAACTTGGCACATATTAGACACTCAATATATATCAGCAACTTTTTGTCCTTCCCTGATGCATTTATTTTGTTGTTGTTGTTGTTGCTATGAGAAGATTCATATTTACTTCCACTGGATGCTAATTGAGGTAAAATACGTAGGTCAGTTTGTATTCGTAGGAGCAAAACCCCCCATATGTCATGTAATAATCTGTGCAGCATAAAAGTTAAAATAGAAATTGTATTTCCTGATTATATAATGCTTCACATGTTGAAAGCTGACCATGTGTTTGACATCTGTTATGGCTATGAGTGGATTATCTTTTTTAAGTTAGCTTTTTTAATTTAGCTACCATTTTGATCATGTCTATTTTATAAATGAAAGACCAAAGATTCATAGAATATGAAGAACCTACTCGAAGCCTAGTAGCTCATTAGTAGTGGAATTTGGTGGACTTCAGGTTTGAACGAAATCTCCATTATTTTAGAGCCTAGTCTTTAATTCATACAAGGCCTGCACAGGAGTTGATAATATATAATTGATCAAATACTATAACATGGATAAACTTTTCCTTAGTCTTCAGAAACCTTTACACATTTTTAACTGGAACTACTCATTTTCATACTCTCTTTACCCTCTTACTCTTTAGAGGGATGTGATTATCTCAAATAATCTGTTTATAATCCATATGACGCATGGTTCAATTTATTAAGGAGTATGCTGCAATATTGCAAACATAGCTGCTCAGTAAAATGGTGGTTACAGGTGGGAATAAAGGGGAGATGTTGGTCAGAGGGTATAACTTCAGTTATAAAATTCATGAGTTCTGGAGATCTAATGTATAGCATAATTAATAATAATGTATTAAATACTTGAAAATTGCTAAGAGTATATCTCAAGTGTTCTCACCATATAAATAAAAGGTAACTGTATCAGCTGATGGGTGTGTTAATTAGCTTGGTTGTGGTAATCATTTCATAGTACTTATCAAAACATAGTCGTCAACGTAAATATATATGATGTTTATTTGTCAATCATACTTCAGTAAAACTGGGAAATAAATGAATTAACAAACAAACAAAAACTCTTGCTTCAAAAAGAAAGGAAAACATAGTTTCTCAGATTTTTTAATAAGTCTGAAATCCAAGATGTGTACTTAAATTTGGCAGCTTTTATGCTGTGTCAGCCGATAGGACAGGATCAACAGACCTACTTAAAGCCAAAACACCAAAAACCTGAATTCTGCTCTGCTGCCTTCATATAAATATTTCATTCATGACACCCAAGGATTGTCATATGTGACAAACAACAATTCTTACATAAATTGCTTAGTTTCATTTATTCATATCCTTAGGAGATGAATGTAAGCAGATCTAAAGTCTTGCTTAACTTTTAATGCATTTTTTTAGAAAAGATATGAATTGTGAATAGGCTGTTGGAAGCAAGCCTTATAAATCACCTGAACTGTTCCACTATTGGCATGTCTTGGAGTCATTATGTATAATTGGTTAATGGTGTATTTATTCTCACATTATTGGATCAGCTCCAGGGATAATCACTGATGAGTTTCAAAACTCCAGGAGGATTTCTGTGCAGAGGTAAATGAATTAAAAAACAAGATAAAACTAATTACTTTTATTTAAATTCAATTTTGGGGGTAATCGTTCTGTCTTGGGGGTCTTGCAGCAGTTTTCAGAAGTGATAAATTTGCTTTAGTTTGCTAACTTGCATTCCCTAGAGCTCAGAAATTAAATCATTGGTGATGAAAGTAGAAAGAAAGTCATTCGAAATAAAGTTCATGGTAGAATTTCTCACCTGAGTTCTTCATGCTTTCTTTTCTTTTGATCCCTTATCTTACTTAACTTAGCCTCTAGAAACTTGATAAATACAACCATTTTCAGAGACAAAATCAAGTGCACATTATTTGTAGGTGTCAGGATTTACCAATAGCACAATACAAAAAGGCTTGTGTATACTTCATTGAAGGCATCTGCCCTGATTGGACATAGAAAATGTTGACTGTGTAGGGCTATACTTTTCATTTAAAGCAACTGGATATGGTTAAGTAATAAAAATTCAACAGTTTTTTACTCCCCTATGCTTGGCTGGATTATTATTTTTAAAAGATGTTTGATATGATATTGTTAGAGCCCATTTGATGTGGGAACATATATACCATTTGAGCGTGAGTATGCCTGGAATAGGTCTACAAATTAAGTATTACATCTAATGTATGTTCCATGAGATAAATAGGACTTTTCTTGGCATATAACTTAGGATAGGGAAAGGAATGCAATGAGAAATGAATTGCAGAAGGCTTTGATGAGTATATCAATTAGAATTAGATTCAGCTACACATAAATGAAGATTGATATAGAAGTGGTTTAAATAAGAAGTGAGTTCTATCGTAAATGAAGTCTGGAGCTAGGTGTTGCCATATTGGTGCAATTAGTCTATCATCATCAGGAATCAAGGATCCTTCTATTTTTGTTGTTGTTGCTCTAATACTCCTCCTTTTTTCCCAAGTTACTAACCTGTTGAAGCAATGAATGTCAGTGATTGAATGGGTTGAGGAGAAGAAAGACAATAAAGAACCAGTAATAGAAGTTATCATTGCCATTATTCAACTGTTTGTGTGCAACAGATTTAAGGAAAAGCCGAACCACCAGAAATCAGGAAGATCAGCAACGAAGTAGAATTAAGACCTATCCATTGAACTTAAGAGAGATTTTTAGAAGCTCAACCATCTCTTAGTACTTAGGGACTTCAACATAAATGGAACTCAACTGAACTATGACTTTTCTCACTATTTTCCCATACTTTTCACTCATTCTTTAATTCAATCAAAGGACATAGGACTCGTTGCTCTTGTAATATGTGTATGTATCACATTTGAATCACTTATAATTTCATAGAAGCCACATTTCGTCATTTGTGTGACATAACGGCATGCCATATAGATGAAAAGATGCCATAAAAACTGAGTTGTATAAAATATATAAAATAAAATGTCATTGGATGAGGAATTAGTTTAATGCCCCCTCATTATGCTAAGCTGTGATATTTAAACATTTTCCTTGAGGAAGTGAAAATTTAGTGGACTAGACACATAGTTTGTGACCTAGATTACAGATCTTTTCTCTGTTTGGCAGTTTGTTGTTATGCGTTCACACACGCACAAAAAGCAATGAATTTAAGTCAGTGTCCATTGTAATTCATGAAATATTAAGAGTTTCTCTATAAATGCTTGTTGAATAACTAAATGTATGAATAAATTAAAGAATTACTTGGGAGAGTTGCTACAAGATAAAGGTTTAAATTTCATCACCATTAGTGTTTATGAATTACCTAGTTGCTATGTTTCTTCATATGTACTATAAGGTGATTCTGTCACAGCAAATTACAACAAAAGTGCATTCAGCCTTTGGATAGCTGTCTTCTTAGAGATCATACCACGGCTGAATAATGAAAATCATTTGATTGTTCTTCTCTTCTGTCAAAAACATTTAAAGTTGGTGAAATACATTTTTTTAAAAAATGTGTATACCATATGTGGATGACTTACCACCATGCCCTCTTTACAAAGCCCAAATATGTGAAAATCAGATGTAGTACAGGGGTGCATGTTCCAAGAATGATACTGCTTTTTGAAATTCTATGTAAATTGCTTTTTCCTCTTTAAAATTCCAAGTTTTTGCAAACTTGCCAGTCCTTGGATCTTTTCGTTTGTCCTTTTTTTTTTTCCTTACAGTTTGTCGTATTAAAAGTTCTACTTGAGAGTCTGACGAGCCAAGGATATTGTATATAAGCCTTATTGTCAGGGATCTTACATTGGATAGTGGCAGAGAAGTGACTAAAAAGTGACTGTTGCAGAAATGGGCAGATGCTATAAGACCAACACCATTCCTATGAGGGCATATAAGAAAGTTATTATCTAATGAAATTACCACTTTCATTCAGATCGAGGGACTAGGAAAGGCTTGATAAAGAGCAGTATTATGGCGACATGACAGTATTTACTTACTGATCTTTATTCCCTTAATTTCACCGTAGAAAATAATGACTAGAGGATATAGTAGACCACATTTAATTCTGAACCTATCTTTTCAGAAAGATTTTTTAAGTTTTAGTATAAATAAATATCGCCTATAGATCCTGAAAAATAGATTCCTGCTCAAGTAAGTCATTCAGTGGTCTGGGATGAGGCTCAAAGAACTGCAGTTTCAACAGTATCCCAGGAAATTTTAATATAGATACTTCTTGAACCACACTGTGGAAACACTGACTTGGGGGAGTATGAATATTTCTTGAAATCTGACTGTAGGAGCTCACTGTGTGTATATTTGTATACAGAAACATAATGGACTTTCATTTTTAAATATATTATTCTGGGCATTTGCTTAGATTTGTTCTTACGTACATGACAAGAGATGATTTTAGGGATATAAAGCATCCTTCACCTCATCCCTAGTAACCTAGTAAATCCTATGCAGAAAGGCTTAAGTACTAACTTGATATAATACAGCATGGGTTCATCAAAAATTCAGTCTTTAAATGTATTTGTAACAAAGTTTCTAAGAGTAATGTACACTTACAATATGATTTCACCACAGGCAGTATGGAAGCACTACTTTTCTGATTGCTTTCTATTATTCCCACTGAATGTTTGAATACATTTACTGACTTCTAAAATACCTACAAAACTCATAGAAGTCTGATACAAAGAATCTTATTGAAATGTAGGGCATATAAACCCTGTGTGATTTTTCTCTCTCCTTATTTTAGAATTTGTTATCAGTCTGGAATATGTTCAGAAATTGAGTTGATATTTGCTCTCTCTAGGGCATCAGTACCTATGGAGAAGATTTCTAGAATAGGGTTCAGGTTGAAATCCCAGATCAGCTTCAGGGTTTATCAGAGAAAACTTAATCTCTAGGGTTGGAAATAGTCTAGAGCAGTATTTCTCATAGGAAGGCAAGGCAGTCCTTCTCAGGCTCCCAAATTCTTCACCCACCTGCCATCCCCCAAAGCCTCCCTTTTATCTGCTCTTCTTGTCTAAAGCGGCTTCTCTGACTTCCTGGCTCCAGCCAGCCTACCATTTTCACTTACGTAACCATCTTGCCTCTAGATTCCAATTTGGATTCTCACATCCGTCAACTGACAGTGTTTTTCCATGATTGAAGTGCATATACTTTTAAAGTTACAGACAAAAAGTAAGGAAAATCTAACCATATTTCAGATAAAAACTGATTTTCATTATTTAGTATCCTGGGGAAAGTCTTGGGGACAAGGAATAAGATGCAGGTGTGAGGAGACATGGCCAAGATTCTGGCACTTAACACAGCAAACTGAACACAGGAAAAAAGGCAGAAGGCATTCCAGTAGTTTAACAAAACTGGAATGTGAGACTTCTTACCAAATTAACCCAGATTTGGATCCTGGCTCTTCCACCTACCACCTGGATGGCCTTTGACAAATCATTTTACTTCTGTGGGTCACAGCTATCTAATTTGCTAAGATATGGTTAGCAATATTTATTTTGATGGATTATTATACCAATTAAATTAGACTCTGCATATAAAATAATTATTAAAGTGAAATTTAGCTTAAGGTATATTACCTGCTTTTCACAGTTCATCTCTTTCTTCATTTATTTTTTATTTAAATCTGAGTTAGTTAACATATAATGTAATAATGGTTTCAGGAGTAGAATTTAGTGATTCATCACTTACATAGAACACCCAGTGCTCATCACAACAAGTGCCCCCCTTAATGAGCATCACCTATTTAGCCCATTCACCCAGCCAACACCCCTCCAGCAACCCTCAGTTTGTTCTCTGTATTTAAGAGTCTCTTATGGTTTGCCTCCCTTTCTGTTTTTATCTTATTTTTCCTTCCCTTCCCCTGTTTTCATCTGTTGTGTTTCTTAAATTCCACATATGTGTGAAATCATGATATTCACCTTTCCTTGACTGACTTATTTCCCTTAGCATAATACACTCTAGTTCCATCCGCGTTGTTGCAAATGGCAAGACTTCATTCTTTCTCATTGCTGAGTAATATTCCATTGTGTATATATACAACATCTTCTTTATCCATTCATCCATCGATGGACATTTGGGCTCTTTCCATGCTTTGGCTATTGTTGATAGCTCTACTATAAGCATTGGGGTATATGTACCCCTTCAGTGCAGCGTTCCTGTATCCTTTGGATAAATTCCTAGTAGTACAATTGCCGGGTCATAGGGTAGCTCTATCTTTACATTTTTGAGGAGCCTCCACATTGTTTTCCAGAGCGGCTGCACCACTGGTGCAGCAGTAACAATTCATCTTTTAATTTTTCAAGTGATTTTTGGATAAATTTGCTAAATACTTCATTCATTGTATTTTCTGTTAGGTTTATGGCATTGCCATTTTCCATACATGTTGATGCAAAAAATAGACATATTTGTTTAAACACGAATAAATAAAATGTAAATAAGTACATCTATTTTTAAATGCCTCTTTAAATAAATTTTCTTTGTAACTAGCGATGCAGGACAGAACTGGACATTCCAAAATACTTTATACTGGACTCCTGGTTGAGAAATTATTATTTTGAAGCAGCAAAAGTATTTATCTTTCTAAATGCCATTCTTTTGATGGAGTTCTGTCCCAGATGTTGACATTCACCACAACATAATGAGACCACATCAAATTGGACAAATGGGATCATGTTACAATGATGAAATAGAAATATTGCATTTTGTCTAATGTCTCACTAGAGGCATGCACAAAATAATTTGTTTACCAATGAGATCCAAGGCTCAGAATTGATCATTTATTAATCACTAATGATGTGTTCCTGTGTACTCTGAATTAAATGTCTCCTTTTTTTTTAATATATGAAATTTATCGTCAAATTGGTTTCCATACAATACCCAGTGCTCATCCCAAAAGGTGCTCTCCTCAATACCCATCACCCACCCTCCCCTCCCTCCCACCCCCCATCAACCCTCAGTTTGTTCTCACTTTTTATGACTCCTTTTAACAGAAAAGTTAATAGAAGATGATATTTTTAAATAAAAAAACAACAATCCTTTCTGTTTTACGTAGACCATTTCAGAGAGACTGTGCAATGGGGTCAGAGCTTAAAAGCATTCTTACTTTAAAAATAATGCTTGTAATGTGAGGAAACAAAGTTCTAGCAACAAAAAATAAGATTGAGAAGACCAATTGCTATTTTATAAATTGCCAGGCATGTCCACATGCAAAATACAAAGCAAAATGAAACACTAACTATGTGATTACTCTAGCTTCTAGCAAACTTGGCAATATATCCACAATGCTGTCTGTCTGTCTGTCTCTCTCTTTCTCTCTCTTACACATACACATACACACACACACACACACCCCTTATGCACCAGACCTGAGAAAAACATTTCAGAAGATGCTAGTCAAAATTTGAGCTAGTTGGAAGGAGCTCATTTATGGAATCTTTAGAATACTGGGTTGATATACTGAGGAGTTTTCTCATATGCTTTTGAGAATCATTATTGGGAAAAACAATTTTTATAACACATGGTATAAAATATGTGTAATCCCTGGGGCACATGGGTGGCTCAGTCTGTTAAGCATCTGACTCTTGATTTCAGCTCAGGTCATATTCTCAGGGATCTCATGAGATCCAGCCCTGCGTTGGGCTCCTCACTGAGCATGAAGCCTGCTTGGAATTATTTCTCTCCTCTCTTCTGCCCTTCCCCGACTCATGTGTGCTCTCTCTCAAAATAAATAAACATTTTTTTAAATAAATGAACATTTAAAAAACAAAATAAAGTGTTTGTAATCCCAATTAAAGTTAGCAACCATTGGAGTAAGCACAGAGCTTTGAAATCTTTGTTTGTCAACTGCTTTAAATGAAATATGTTATTGTAGGTCTGCCACAGTCCGCCAATAGGAGCTGAAGTTTATCATGTTTGATTTCCTTGGTTTACTACAAAATAACACTTATGGGAAGATAGAAAATAAAACAGCTTTGTCAAAAGAATAAATTATGTCATCTAGACCAGGGCATTTGTTAATATTCACATATTTATATGTGGCCCTGTTCTATCATAAGCTCTAAAACTAGTTACTGCTCCCAGCAGGGAAGTTCAATTTGCAATTCACAAATCACTTATGTTGCAATTTTGCTGTAAAAGATTATAATTTGTTGGTTTAAATAAACCTCTAATCTCAAGTATGGATGCTGATGTAGGAAAGTATTAATGCTCTCAGCCACTGATAGAACATACATAGTATAATATTCTGAGGCATTAATGAAATGTTCCTGCATTAGCAAAATTTTATGAAATCATATTCTATGCCTTAAATAATAATTGATGTACAGATTTTATATTATATCCTAAAGAAGGTACTGAACTATTAATAAATAATTTCGTCTTCCTTCATGTAAATATTAGCGAGTATTGAATGCTGATCTGTGACATACCATCTGCACCCTTTTTGGTCAGGGTCAAATAATTTATTTGTCAGAATGATTTATCCTGGCTTTAAAGATTACCTGCCTAAATATTTTTCCAAATTAGAGTGTAGGGTAGCTAGCTCAGGGTTTGGAGTGGGAGCTCTTAACCTGTGCTGCCTTTCTTTATCCACTCTTTACCTTAGGGGTGAGATTTAAATAAAATGATTTATACAAGATTCCTCCAATGACATCTAGAACAGAGGAAGTTCTACACCTATAGATCCTATTCCATTTTTAAAAATAATGGCTGTTGTGTGTGCTTTCTCATTCTGCTATTAAGAATGAGAAAGGCATGCTTTCCTCGCCCACCTTTTTTTCTTTTCTAAGGAACTGCTCCCTTCTTATTTGTGTGTGTGTATACCACAAATGCATGTGGCACACACACACACACACACACACACACACACACAAACACATATATGTGATACATTTTGTATAAAACATAAACCGTCAAGAATTTTGTTTCTTTATCTGATCACTGATTGGGTTGGATTGCATGAAGTACCTGAAGTCCCTCTTTTTTAGAAATTTTTTAAAATCTTATTTATTTTTGAGAGAGAGAGAGAGTTTCAGCAGGCGAGGAACAGAGAGAGAGGGAGACACAGAATCTGAAGCAGGCTCCAGCTTCTGAACTCGATCCCATGAACCATGAGATCATGACCTGAGCCGAAGTCAGATGCTTAACCGACTGAGCCACCCAGGTGCCCCCTGAAGTTCCTCTTTAGCTCTGTGATGGTTAATTTTATGTGTTAATTTGACGAGCTAAAGGATGCCCAGATAGCTAGTGACTCATTATTTCTGGGTGTATCTGGAGAATGTTTCTGGAAAAGGTTAGCAAGTGAATTGTTATGCTGACTAAAGAAGCTAGCTATCACCAATGCAGGTGGGTATCTTCCAAATCAACGAGGACCTGAACAGAACAAAAAGGTGAATGAAGGGTGAATTTCCTCTGTCTGTTTCAGCTGAGACAGTCATCTTCCATTCTCAGATACAGTATAGGCTCCTCTGGTTCTTAGGCCTTCATGTTTGAATTAGAACTACACTATTAGCATTCCTGGGCCTCCAGGTGGCAGATCATGGGACTTCTCAGCCTCTGTCATTGCATGAGCCAATTTCTTAAATCCTTTGTTTGTTACATGACTATCTCTTCGGTTCTGTTTTTCTGGAGAATCCTGACTAACATGAGCTCTAAGAGTCTATTATGATTCTAAAAGTAATCCTCTATAACTTCTTTAAAAAAAACAGAAAAAGAAAAATTAGGATATGTGACATGAAGGAGGTAGGAGGTGGAGAGGTAAGGGTGGGTAAAGTATATCAGCTTTAAAAGAGCTCGAACCGTGCATATTTTGTTAATTCTGCATTAATAATAGGTGGTACATACTATACTTGAAATTTAGGGAATGCTGCCATTCACGCACAAGTGGATGGATGGATGGAAGGATGGATGGATTCAAATATGACAGAATCTCGTTTAAGAAAATGCATATCAATTGAAGCAATATTATGAGAGTAATGACTGAAGACATGACCTATGAAGCAATCATGACCTGGGTTCAAATTCTAATTTTGCTAATTATCAGCTATGGTATACTGAACAAGTTGCAAACTCCTTGGGCCAAATTTCCCCCTGATAATAACTCCATTTAGTTATTTTCTATTTCTAGTATACTAACTCCACTTAGTACTATTTTCTCCATGTTTTAGATGAGGACAATAAGACAGGTAAAACACTGTCTGTCTCAGAGTAAGTAGTCAAAACATGATGATGATGATGATGATGATGATGATGATGATGATGAAGCTTAAGAGCAATAGAATCTGACGGAATTTGTGTAATGTGTACTCCTTCAATTACTACTTTCAGTTTATTATAGAAATTCACCCAACTGTAACTTACATTTTTCTCACCAACCACTTAAATTAAAGACAGCATGACTATGTGACAGGCTCATTTTGATATCCAATCTGGTTACAGTAGATTGCTTACAACTTACATAGGTAAGTGCATTAGGTAGCTTTTTTTTTGCCTCCAGAACTCAGTGGCTTAAGACAACAAACTTTATTCTCTCTCATGATTCTTTATCTCTTCTGGGCTAACTCATGATCTTTGTGGTCAGACAGTGGTTGGGTTTGGGCTGAATAATCTATCATCTTCTCTTTCACCCTCAAGAAGTTGGCATTCATGTCAGCTTGGACAATAGCAATTACTTGCCTGTATGTCTCTCATTATGCAGGAGGCTATCTTGGGCTCATATACATGACAGTGGTTGCAGAGTTCAAAGAAAGGTCAAATCCCCCTGTGGTAGCACTTTCAAGCTTCTACTCATGCCATTTTTCTAATGACTCAGTGGACAAGGCAAGTCATGTGAGGAGCCCAAATTTAGAGAGTGGAAAAACATACTTTACCACTTGCTGGGAGAAGCTGCAAGATCAATATGGTATCCAGACAGGTACAGGAGGTATTTGTAGCTATTGTTACCATTGTAGGATTGGAATCTACCACACTCTACTTGGTAGCTACTCGCTACTAAAACTAACCATAAATCCCATTCAGAATCTACCATCCGCTGCCTTCTGTATCATCTGTGAAAGTTGTGACTTGCTCATGGTAGTTGCTGTAATTGAATAAGCAGTTTTGACTGAAGAGGAAGAATCTAAGACTCGTCAACTCATTTTTCCTTTACAATTTATATTTTTAGTTAAAATGCTTGCTTAAAAAATTTTTTTAACATTTATTCATTCGTTTAGCATTCATTTAGAGGGGGAGGGGCAGAGAGAGGGAGACACAGAATCTGAAGCAGGCTCCGGACTCTGGGCTGTCAGCACAGAGCCTGATGCGGAGCTTGAACTCACAAACCATAAGACAATGGCCTGAGTCAAAATTGGACGTTCAACCAACTGAGCCACCCAGGTGTCCCTGAAATGCTTATTTTAATGACCTTTATTTAAATTACAAAACAGGACTCCTGTTTTTCTGTTATATAGAAAAACTGTCAGGGAGAAAAAAAAATAGTTTTATTTTAAAAGCCTCGACATTCGCTCCCCTAGCAAGTCATTTAAACTCACTACATCTGGTTCTACGATGAAAACGAGAAACTAATTTGATTTTCTTACCTGGGAGACAAATGAGACAACATATGTGAGAATGCGGCATCAATTACAATGTGAGACAAAATATCTTCATAATAAATAACCGAACAATCGATGTCTTTGAACTTAATTATTTTAAAAATGAAACCTTGTCTATCTAGTTATCTATCTCTACATGTCTTTAAAAGTGTTGTAACAAAAACCAATAACCTTTTGATTAATTGCATTTATAAATATGGAGCCAGGGTCTATCAGAAACAGTTTAGGTATATAATCAACAGTTTTAATAGCATGAGTTTTCCCCAACTCTTCTAATTTTGTTGTTCTTTAGGGACTTAAAAGGCAATATCACATGACTTAGTGTCTGGATTTTTGATTGTCACAATTTGGAGAGATTGGGTGCTGGCCTCTAGTGAGTAGAGTCTAGAGATACTGCAAATCATCCTGCAGTGCATAGGGCAGTCCCTCCAACTCCACAACAAAGAATTATTCCACCCAATATGGCAGTAGTGTTGAGATTAAGGAACTCTGCTTAACTGAGTGAAGAAATTACTGTGGGGTTATTTTATAAAGAAGATAGTTGATGATGCGCATGGTGAAGGCAGTGGTGCAGATGGCAGGGTGGGAGGGCCAGAAGAGCACAGCTTCCCACAAAGTACAGGATGGCATAGAAGAGTCCCAGATCTCTAAGCTTACTGAGTGAACTCCTGGCCATCTGGGGTCTCCCGGTGCTCACTCGTCATCTCAGTGGACTTCTTCTTACCCAGTTTCTATTAGCATTTTCCTATTGTTTTCTTAAAGCATTATCTGTGCTACTGACTGGGTCTTTAAAATTGATGAGGTACCATCAACCATTTCAGTTTTTATCAAGGGAGCAGAGGCAAAGGGGAGTTGAGTTCTGGCATGTGTTTGGGAGGTGTTTGTTTTGACTGTCTGATGGCTGCATACCAGCCTGAGGGAGTCACAAATGTCACTGGTGTGCGATGGTATAATTTTCCTGCCGCTCCGAAGAGTCTTCTGTGTTAATCTCCCGGCATGTCTGGCAACTTTCAAAATAGAAGTTTAAGGCAATTCCACGGAGTAGTGAAAAAAGATTCAAAGTTCCCATTCGTCTTTGTAAGGACAGAGAAAATTGCTAGTGTGCAGTTGGTCTTTTTCATTATTGAGAACATAGAGCAGCTCGGTTTTCACCAGGGCTAATT
The DNA here is from genome assembly GCF_027475565.1 of Acinonyx jubatus. Lineage (NCBI taxonomy): Eukaryota > Metazoa > Chordata > Mammalia > Carnivora > Felidae > Acinonyx > Acinonyx jubatus. The sequence continues at coordinate 126,208,904 of NC_069386.1, read as the reverse complement.
GATTTTCACAGCTGGTGCAGCAAAGTCTAAGGATGATATGAAACTTGAAAAGTCCTTTTGTCCAGACCCTGAAACTCATGAGTTCTGCAGGGACTTAAAATTGGGCTTCAATAAGAGATGCTGAAATCTTCTGAAATAACTTAGGGCACCAACTGGAAAAGAGTTACTTGTGCATGTAATACATGGTGTGAGTATGGCCTTTCATATGGTATCCCTTTAAATTCATCACTTTTTCTTTTATATTAATTAGCATTGTGTTCCATGGCATAAACCTGATTTCAACTTCGGTACCAAATAATTCCCCTAATGACATGGTAGATGATGTTGAGAATCTGCCTTCCCTTTCCATACAGATGGCAGAGGATACTACCTCCTGACTAGGAAGTGGTCTACATCACAGGCATGTCTGTAACTTAATTTCTCTACCTCAGGGGCTAATTGGATCTTGTGTTCCTTATTATTAAACGATGGCAAGGCGGTGGGAATCTGGGGCAGAGTTTCCATACAGAAACTCAAAGCAGGGATGTAGTTACTGGAGCTGGGATCAAAAGGGAGGATTTGACCACATACAATTACATCAGTGTCCTAGTGACAGGGGCACATTTGTGAGAGGCAGCATACTGCAGTAAAAAGCATGGGCATGAAGAAAGATAAATCTGGCTTCCAAGCTCTGCCACTGTGAAGACAGGGGATCTCAGGTAAGTTCCATCAGCCTCATGGCAATGTTGTGAGATGTGAAGTGCATGTAAAAGGGCCAGGAATCACACTTGGAATGCTCTCTTCTTCCTCTTTCCTTTGCCTTAATGGAAGTTCATTTTCAAGTCTGAGTTTTGCTCATCAAAGCTTACTTTACATTGAGTTCTGAACCATGATTCAGACCTTCTTGTATTTTCAATGACAGAATTGGTCTTACACTTTGGGGTGCAAGTGGAGTGCGTTTGGAGAAGGCTTGTATAACACAAAACGTAGTAGTAACATACATCACTGAATTCAAATAGGACTATTGTCTGAAGGAGCAGCCAGCAAATATTTGACTGGGGTCCAGAGCCAGAGAGCCAGTGGCCCTTTACTCAATATATTTCTACTTTCTTTGTTCCAAAAAGAATGACTTTATGACAATAGTTCAAAAGGCAAAACAATTTTTTTCTAGTGACACATGAGCATTCTGTATTATTTATTTCATAAAATAAATTAAAAAATCTTCATTATGTGTTGTTCTGTTAGATCACAGTGTTTGTAAAACTACCTAGATATTGAACGTGACTCGATATTAAAGTTATTTAAAAAACACAATTTTCTAGGAAACATCCTCAATAAAGTGTACACTTATAAGCATGCTGGGGTTTGGCAGGTAGCATGTGTATACATAGCTACACACATAGCTAGATATAAAAACACAGCTAGATATAAAAACATGTATTAGGAATATTGGTGGAGGGTAATTACTATACATGATATCTTAGGGTTTAGTTATTGCAAAAATATTGATCAAAAGTAGTGATCAACTAGGGCAACTGGGTGGCTCAGTCTGCTAAGTGACTGACTCTTGATTTAGGCTCAGGTCATGATCTCACAGTTTCTGAGATCAAGCCCCTCACTGGGCTTTGCACTGACAGCCTAGAGCCTTCTTGGGATTCTCTCTCACTATCTGCACCTCCCCTATCTCAAAAATAAATAAATAAACTTAAAAAAAAGTAATGATGACTCAAATATATTTATTAGTGCACCAGTTAGTGTTATTTGTTACTTATAATAAAAATAAATAATGATGAAACTAGAGGAATATTATTTTTAAATAAAAATGAAAAATATCAATAATTAGGTAGTGTGTAACTCCATACATTGCTAATCATAAATTGATAGAAAGCATCCTTATTGAAAATTGTCAATTTTTACAACTTTATGGGTATGCTTACATAGTAGGAGCTTTATAGCATTGTTCAGTAGACAGACTTGACGGTAAAACGTTAATTGTAGTTGCCATTAAACTGTGTTGATGTTAACAGAAGACCATGGGGGAGGGGGAGGGGAAAAAAGTTACAGAGAGGGAAGGAGGTGAACCATAAGAGACTCTTAAATACTAAGAACAAACTGAGGGTTGATCGGGGGGGGGGGTGGGGGAGAGGGGAAAGTGGGTGATGGGCATTGAGGAGGACACCTGTTGGGATGATCACTGGGTGTTGTATGGAAACCAATTTGACAATAAATTATATGTAATATAAAAAAACAAAAAAACAAAAAACAAAAACCAAACGCACACACAAACAAAATAATAAACTGTGTTAATGTGTAGCTGTGTTTATTTTTCAGTGGCAAGCCCAAGCTTCCTTACTTTGGTATTCCTTTTAAGTAACTATAACATCCTCTTATTTTCCTTTGAAATAGTTTCAGACAAAAAAAATTATACCTGCCCTATTGTTGCTTCCTGCAGCACATTTTCAAGTGAAAGGCTTCAAAATACTATACAATATTTTAACCATTACACTTTTTAATTTACTATGATGTTTCAGAAATATTTAGTATGTTTTGCTTTATCCACTTTTTTCTTTCATTTGCAGTTAAAGTCATAACACTCATTGACATGTTGCTTATATAAATACTTTTAAACATGAACTGCTTAAGTTAGTCAAAACATAAAATTGGTATTTCTAACTATACACTCAAAACATATTGCTCACATGCTCTCCATTTTGTTTCAGTTTTATTTGACTTCAAAGGAAAAAAAACAACAACAACACAAAGAAAAAACAAGAGCATTTACACCCGATAAACAAGTAGTGAAAACCCAAACCAGACATATTCCATTTATTTGATTAAACTCTATAATCTAAGTAGACAATACATGAATTAATATACTAATATAATTTATTACTATAAATATTTGTTGAATTACATAAACGTCTATCCTTGAGGATTGTACCCATTCCATTATGGAAATACATTCTGAGATCTTTATTTGATTTTATAATTTAATCCACTTATTTCTTCATACATTTTAGAAAGAATTTTATACATTCTAAGTAGGAATATTTGAAGATAATACCATGTTCTTGACTTTTTTTTTCCCCTTAAAGAAATGCCTGGCCCCTTGTGTACAGAAAGAAACTTTGGGTCGGTTACATTCTCTGAGTCTGGAGTACATTTGTGCTTTATGGTTCCTTTATCCTTTGAGAGCATGGAACAAAATGGTTTTTGAACATGAACAGGATTTTAAGCTACCTAGTGAGACTTCATCTTGAATTTCAGTTCAAATTCTTCCCATTGGAAGTGGACATTTCTGAGGGTTCTGTAAATGTTCTATTAATGAACCAAATGTCTCTTAAAAATTGCAAGCTTTGCTCTTTACAAGTCCCGTTGTGAACCCCTCTCTGAAAATTCTGGCAGTTTCACTTGCAATATTTACCAACAACCATCAAAAACATAAGAAGAAGTCAATTAACTTCTATTATCTCACCTTACCAAGCCTTATAGTTCTACCCCTATTAATACAACTTACAATGACGTTTTCATCCTAGGTTGTCTAGATTCAAGTCCAGACTGCAGATTTGGATTTGAAGAGGCTTTCACAAGAAGGATCATGTTTGTTTGTTTGTTTTAACTTTGTCCTCTCTCTCTTGATATTTTTGACCCGAATCAGAGTTGTAGAAGATGTAAAAGTAAACAATGGTGAGAGAGGACACTGGTTATTTTTTCTCTTGGGCTTTCACATCCTGTCTTTTTTAGTCATTTATTCGTATATTCAATATGCACGTGTTGAGCATGTACTGTGTTCTAGGTACTTGGGATACAACAGTCAATAAAATAAAGTTTTCTTTCCTTCATAGAACTTCCTTTCTGAAAACGCATGACAGATGAGACAAATCTGATATCACAAATAAGTAAGTTAGATATTTTGTTGTAAGGTGTAATTATACTGTGGGAAAAGGAGAAAGTGGAGCAGAGTAAAGGAAATCATGAGCGCTGGGCAAGTGAAGGAGGGACAGGTTACTCTATCAAATAAGATGGTCAGAGCAGAGACTAAAAAATAATGGAACAAGGAGCTTTGTTACACAAGTATCTGGAATAAGTGGATCTTAGGTTAAGAGAGTATCAAGTGTGAAATCCCAAAGCCTAAATCTGTCCTTAATTTTCATTAACTCCCATTAATTTACTCCATGGACATTCATTGTCCACCTAAGAGAATGTAATTCGGTAAAATTGGCCTCAAGAAAAAGGGGAAGATTGTAAAAATAGAGGATAAGACATTTAATTCCAGAACAGAAATTAGAGTCATATGGAGGGGCACCTGTGTGGCTCAGTTGGGTAAGCCACAGACTCTTGATTTCAGCTCAGGTCGTGATCTCAGGGTTTGTGAGATCGAGCCCCACATTGGGCTCTGCGATGTCAGAGAATTCCTGCTTGGGATTTTCTCTTTCCCTCTGTTGCTGCCCCTCCCTGGCTCATGCTCCACACTCTTTCTCTCTCTCCCTCTCAAAAATAAATAAACTAATTAAAAGGAGAAGGCATCAGGCATTGTGGCGTTGGGGTAAGATAACCACATTGATAGTAATACAAACAAAGGTAGAAAATATTCTTTCTCATTAACTCCAAATGTTTATGTGGCCTCAGTGCTCTGCAACTCAACTCAGTAAAATAAGGAGTTGGAGGAAATTATGTCCATAATATCACTGTTTACTGCTATATCCACCAGTTCCTAAGATAATTCTTAGTTCCTACTGGTACTCAATAAATATTTGTGAAATGAAATATTAAAGGATCTGTTTTGTAAGATGATATGGCCCCAACCTCAGTTTTATTTATTCTATCAAATGCCCTAGATCCCAAAATAATTTCTTTATGGTTTCCTTCTTTATGTGCCCTCTTAAGACAGTAAATTTAAACTTTTACTTTTTCTCTTCTGTAAGATGGAAATGCTATTGATAATAATACCTACCTCAAAAAGTTCTCATAACATATAAATAATGTTATACATCTAAATTACTTAAAATTTTCCTAGTACATAATTAATACTGCATAAGCTTTGACTGTCATTACTATTTGCTTCTCTTTGTAGCACTTATAGACAAATAAGTATGAAAGGGTTAGAATTATGAAAGGGTTAGACAGTAATATTCCTATTATTTCTATTAGGTTGTTGTTAACAATTTGAAGGCAGGTTCCAAATAAGTATTTATGTTATATCCCAGTATGTATTTAATGCAGGATCTTGAAAGTAGTAGAGATTCTATTGTATCTCAATAAGAAGGTCCACAGTATACATGTCTACATCAATGAGAATGCCCACTGAAATATCAGCCCATTATAACCTGTTGTATAATAAAGCCCCATTTACCCATTTATTCATCTAATAGAAATACAGGGGATAGAATTGCCAAAACCATAATTCAGAGAATGATGATGCTGAAACCGAGAAGTCATATACAATTCATCTTATTACGTTCAAAATCAATATTTCCGAATTATGTTTGCCATATCCATTAGTAGTACTCGGTTAAATGTGTTATTCTACATTACGGTTAGTCTATATTTGCAGCTTCAAAAGGTCTTATCTCATTCTGTCACTGTGATTCACTTGGTTAATATTCATTCAGTCCTGGTGAAGAAAGCCCAAGAAATGGTATGGGAAAAGCATTGAGCATCTGAAGTGTTAGGGTTCAGTTAGTCACCTTCAATTTTTATGACAGAGCTCGAAAGGGAAGACACAGAGACACCCTCCCTTTACCTAAGTGTCATTCCTTAGTTCTTGGAAAAACGGCCTGGCTGTGGAAATCTCAGGGCAAAACAATTATTTCACAAAAGAAAGGACTGTATTTGGAAAGAATTTCTTTCCTAACCCTGCATAGCAAGACACCAACAATCATAAACCCTAATACTTAGTGGAAAACATTTGTTTTGAATGTAATCAATGAGTTAACACATATTTGTTGAAAACTCACTATATGTTCAGCCTTATAGATGCTCAATGGGGGATAGATATATATTTATTTTTTTCCTCCTTTATTGATGCTGCATTTCATTTTAAAATGTAATGTGAGGCAGCTTGTGAGAAAAATAGTTTTAAAAAATGAGGAGGTAAAAATAAAAATAACAAAGCTAAAACAGCAGGTAATAATAATGAAATTGCATGCTGTACAGTTCTGGACAGATGCTAGTAATGGACTAATAATTTGATTTTCTAGCAGCCAGAACAAGGAGCAAATAGCCAGACAAAAGAAGACTTAGAAATGCCCTCATATCCATATTTTTGGAGACAAAACTGAAAAGAAAACTATTGAAGACTAGTGTTTTATTCACTTTCATAGTCTCCATACCAAACATGATGTTTATTGAGTATAAGTGGGAATTCCATAAATACATATTGAATTAGCAGGGGGGTTATTTTAAAATTTAGAACAACTTGACACTAAATGTCATGTATTACACGTTTGAAGAAATAACCTATATATGATGAAATAGCCTGAAACCAAAATTGTCTACAAAAATCTATCACACATGGTCAGTGTTGTTGCTTCCTTCAAAAGCTTAGATGCACTTAAATGAGACAAGATTAGCAAAATAGTATTCATTTAATTTTAGAGCCTTAGCTGTGTTATTTATGGTATTTTAAAGAAATATCTCACTTCAGAGGCTAGACATAGAGTCTTAACTTGTCTTATAACCAGTATTTTAAAGTAAGTAACTTTTTTTTTCTAATAGATGAACTCTGTTCCTCCATTTCTTATAAGACATATCACAATCAATTTAAAGTTCCATGAATGCTAATGAAGAGCCAGGGATAAATCTAATTAAATTTTGTGCCAATGTAGCATTCTAATAATTGCTTTTAATTTGAAAACAAAATTTCTCTCTTTTTCTCTGATGAACCAAATCACAGCAGAGTAACATGTCTTCAAACTTTCAATATCAGGAATAACTGGATTTTCTGGAGCTTACCATCCTAGTCTCTCTTTATCCTGGAAATCCCTGGGTAAATACATCCTGCTGGCTTATTAATTTATATTAAGACTCATAAAAGGGATCTAGAAATAACAGAAATCACAGTACCACAACATAGGTAAGGTTACAAAACTTCAATATCCATATCCTTTGCCCATGGATTTCCGATAAGGGGCCTTTCATTCTAAACAGAGTTAACTGGGCATTGCTGTGTTCTTTAAAACTTTTTCACATGGATGACCATAGGGACACTGCCACCTGGAATGCATTAGAAAGGTTAACATAAAAAGCACACAGAGACGGAAAAAGGCCTTCTGCCTCACCTCTTTTCCTGCTTTCCCTGACCGAACAGCTGAGAATGTTGATCTTCTGGGAAAAAAAAAAAAAAATCTGATCAAGACCTATTTACTGAAATTGATAAAATGCTCCATTACCTCAGGATCAAAGAGAAGTCAAGAAAAAATTACACGTAAGGGGACCTGGAGAGTCCATTTGAAGTCCATCAACAGACAGGCGAGTGACAGACCAGGAAGCAATTGTAGAGCCATCAACCTAACTGCCTGTGAAATCTACCCTGGACCCATACTCTGCCACCCGGAGAATATCATCTCTAGAGTGGCGCACCTGGGAACTGTCAGTCGTCCAAGCCCCAAGAATTAAGAGGTATATTATAATTGTCTCCATTTCATACCCTTACTTGTCAATGAACTGGAAAAGTACTAGGCTCGAAAACAACTTGTTTTTTACAGGACTCTAGGAAATAAAAAAAAAATGTGATTTATTACGGTTGTTAAGATAGAAATGCAGAGTGAACTGTATCGAACCTCGCTAACAGTAGCCTATTTTATTTTATTTTTATTTTTTTAAGTTTATTTGCTTTGAGAGCGAGAGAGCCAGTGGGGGAGGGGTAGAGAAAGAGGGTGACAGAAGATCCAGAGTGGGCTCTGTGCTGATAGCAGAGAGCCCAATGCAGGGCACGGACACCACGGACTGTGAGATCATGACCTGAGCCGAAGTCGGAAGCTTAACTGACTGAACCACCCAGGTGCCCCTGCATATTTTATTTTTAACGATCATTCCTAAAATACTATCCAGATTGTTATTAATTGCTACCAAAAATACTATCAATATTGTTTTGTAAACATAGAACTATATATATATAACTATGCTGTAGGGACATTTGCAGTACACATAATTGGTTTTTACCTGTTTCTCTGATTTAACAATGTATTTGCTTAAATTGCAAACCAAAAATTGGAAAGCTTTTGAATGAGTAACTTAAATCATGAAAGGAGCACAACTTATTATTATATTAACAGTTTCACCAGATCCTTTTTTTATAAAAATGAAAACCATTCCCAGAATGGCCTCAACAACAAAGTTTTGAATATGCAAGGAAACTAGTTTGCAGCCACGGGTTTGAAGTTGCCCTTTACAGTTGAGGTGACTGTTGGAACCACTTCTGGATGTATTTGATTAGTGATGAGTGATAGCTTACAGTTCCACAGCCCTTCATACTTCAGAAAATGTTTTCACATGTGCTGTACCATTGGATCCTTATAAAAACTCTACGAGACAGATTATCATGTTGTTATTTTCTTCATATGTGGTCCTTCCTTAACACACAAATGGTAGCTCAAGAAAATCAGATCATTAATTTTTCTTGAGCACAACCACAGTCAGTGGTAGACCTGGGGCTTGTTTCGGGTTGGCCCTTTCTACCCACTCTATCTAGCAGAACTTTACCAAGTAAAGCAGATTTACTGCTGTTGTCACAATGTAGAAATTCATCTCTTTGCCCAATGTGTTCGTATTTTGTCATCTGAAGCTTACCAATTGCTACAATTTACAAGTTTCATATAGCCACATAACATGTTTTAAATTGTAGTTTGGTCAACTTTATGTTCAAAAGCTGCCTGTACCTCACGCAGCCTCACGAGAATTTCACACGCTGTTTGAAGATCAATGAGAGTTTTATGGTACCCATGGTAGTTTTTTATACCTAATTTTCCTCGATTTGCTTGACAGAAAAACAATCAAGTCTTATATATGTGGCTTATACTTTTCCAGTAGTAAGCAGTCTGATGCTGTTAATGACAAGAACTTGATGGTTACATGCAACTTACAGTGTACTTTTGCCACAGGTGAAGTTTTTCTTCAAGGATTTGCAAGGTCTTTTTCTTTGTGTCTTAGACAACATTTAGTATTTGAGGTTTGCCTTTGATTTTTTTTTTAATCTTCCTTTCCTTTACAGCCATTTCCTTTAATTATCACAAGCCTAACTAAGTTCACCAAGCTTCCAGAATGATTATGTTACCATTACACTGGTGTTCCAGAAAACACCATACACTGAATTCCTCCTAGGTTCAGCCAAACAGACTCACCTATCCTATGTGTCACTTCCTCAAATCCTGTTGTCCTCACCTTGCTACCCATGTATTCACAACCTGGTGCAGAATTTCTTAAGCAGCATTTCTGCAGCTTTCTATATCTATCCTATTGCCTCTCAATTCATATTTACCATGTTTTTCTCATTTATGGTATGAATGGATTTGTAAGTATGTTATGCTAACTAGAAACTTCATATGGAAAAATGTTGGCTGTTAAAATTGATATCTTCCCACTAAAAATATTTTCACTCTGCATTTTTTCTTGCAAATAATATTTTTTATACTCAATCTATCTTTTGGGATTCTAAACTCTATAGAATATAGAATGACAGTAGGATAGAGGATTTTGTTTGATTGGACTCAAATTTTGTGATTTCTCTGTTTAGAAAGAGGGTGGTCCAGTTGCTAGGATGGAATCATCATATTTGAAACTGTGGAGGAAACCATTGACTTTTTTCACCCAGAATGGCTTCCAGCAATGTTGGGGGTTTAATCAGTGATTGGAGCCATTGTATGTATTTCAGCAGAACTGTTTGGTCCCATATCAGAGGGTTTAAACAGTAAGGTTTTTAAGTGAAATCTAAAAGAAATTTTTCTCCCAGAGCTAGAGAACTTTGGTAAGTTTATATTAAGACAAAGTCCTTATTAGAAAGCTGCTTCTTCAGATAAACTGTAATTTGTGAGAGTAAGTAGGATATTGGAAGGGATCTCTGGAGACAGGGAGGATTTCTACCCAATACAAGAGCCCCTTAAACAATATTGCTGATATTGGGTGGCATCCACAATCAGAAACTGCCTGCTTCAGGGGTGCCTAGGTGGTTCAGTCGGTTGAGCGTCTGACTTCAGCTCAGGTCATGATCTCATGGCTTCTGGGTTCTAGCCCCGCATCAGGCTCTGTGCTGACAGCCTGCTTTGGACTCTCTCTCTCTCTCTCTCTCTCTCTCTCTCTCTCTCTCTCTCTCTCTCCTCTCTCTCCTCTCTCTCTCTCTCTCTCTGCCACTGCCCTGCTCATGCTCTGTCTCTCTCAAAAATAAATAAACATTAAAAAAAAAGAAGAAGAAAGAAACCGCTTGTTTCATTATTGGATAACTGCCTGTTGAGCCCACATGGATGTCCTTAAACTTTAGAACATGTTATCTTCCTTCTGTCAAATGGAGTAACAAATAATTAGCTGACTCTTTCCTCTACCAAAACCTCTTTAAAAGAGTGAACAAAAGTATTCATCGTCAGCCACCTCACCTCATCCCCATCATCTCATAAGCTTTCTTTTATGCAATACACTTTAGTTTCTCCCAAGTGTCTTGACTAGCTGAGGAATTCAAGTTAAAAATCCATTATTTAAAAGGAAAAAAGAATTTGAGGAGAAAGTAATGCAGAACTTTCTAGTAGGTGGCATAAAAATGTGAGGAGCTATGTTGGAGCCAAGCAGACTTTTATTGCTCCTTAAATCACTCGAGTGATAGCTGCTTTCTCAGGCTGCTTATAAAGGTAGTCTCATTCAAAATGCTAATCTTCCATGGCTTCTCCCATACTGGGAATACCAGTACTGCTTGACCAGCTATTTTTGAGTGAAGGATATTTCAATCAAGAGAATAGTGATGGAACCTCAGAAAAGAATGTTTTCTTCCTTCTTTCTCCATATGGCATTGTTGGCTTCATCCACAAAGAACTTTAAAAATACTCGCTGAGTCTTGAGAAGTATGCAAATGAGGCAGAAGTAATGTTGGTTGGGTGGGAGGAGGAGGAGAGAGAGGAAAGGAATCAACGCTGAAGCTGCGTACCCCCTAAAATAACAAATGAAGGACTTCCTCTCTTCCACAGGGCCATGCCTTTCTCTCATGCCCCATTTCCTTGCAGCTCATAAACCCTAATGAGAAAGCAGTGTCTGTGCACTTCTGTGTTAGACAGCTACCCTTTCTTACTTTGACTCCTGCAATGACTCATTTTGTCCCTGTCATTACAAGCCCTCGCTCCTTCCCTTTCTCACCCTTCTTTTGTCGTTCATTCTCATTTCTGTAATCCCATCTCTCTCTCCCTCTCCCTCCCTCTCTCATCCAGAGATAGAGAAAGCAGAACATTTGCACTTCACATTATCATCACCTCCGAGAAGACTGCCGCATGAGTGACAGAAAAAGAAAAGGATAAGAGGTTGTCATAATGCTTCTTGAGTTTGAAATGTCAATCCAACAAATTAATAGCAGGAGCACAGTATGGAACCTATTGACTATTGAATTGTAATCCTGGTGTTCTCATTGTAGGATTTTCCCTCTTTCTTTTTCTTCCGCAACACAAAATTCGTCGGTGTAGCTGTGTGTAACTGTAGTTGCTGGGCCTAATAATGTCCTCTTAGACGTGGTCACTTTAAATTTCTATACTCAGATTCGCCACAACTGTACCAGTCTTATAGGGACTTCTGGCAGCTGTTTATGAGGGGGGGGAGGGGGAAGCAGTGAAATGTGGAAACTTCCAACTAAAAATCAGAAGAGTGACTTCACATCTCTTCTTGAAGATGCTTACTAAGGGACAGTGAGACCCGGGACAAATATAACATTGGCACATACCTTGCAACCACTTTTTTTTTCCACTTTAAAGATCAAAATAGCAGAAGTAGCAAACTCCTTTCTGAGTTTTAAAACTCATAAGTATTTTATTAGGAATTTAATCCATCTGTTTATGATTCATTGACTCTGTGCTCATCAAAATGGTGTTTGCTGAGAGTGATTGTGGATCGAAGAAGACCTCAAAGATGCTTTTAAATTTCTTTTACTACAAATGTAAGTGTTGCCAAGAATAAAAACAACCTAAACTACACAAATTCTAAGTTTGCTCCCAGCTAGAACCTTAGAAGGTGTAACTCTCCTCTAAGAATGCCAGACCCGATGCATTTACTCAGGCTTGTATCCCTGTGTGGTTGATGGGATTGTTTATATGAACCAGCCGACTTTCCACTCCCTTCCACAACTATGGCCCAAAAGGAGTAAAATGCTATTTCATCACTTTAACATTTTAAAGATGGAATTAGGTCTGGCCTTTCTTAGTGGCCAGAATTTATTTTGTTCTCCCTTCAAAGAAAGCATTTGGCAGGAACTAATGTACAGAAAAGACCAAAAAGACAGACATTAAACACTACAAGATGTGAATTGAATGGTTAGAGGGTAATTTGCAGATCTTGCTGACAAGCGATACACATGATAGTGGGAAACAGCAGAGGGGTTTAGATTAGCTGCATGATGAAGGAGATGCTCCGAGAGGGTAAAAGCAGAGGCTTTGCAGACTTTTCCTTTTTTCTTTTCAGGACCTGTTCATTTTAGCGTTCTTGGACAGTGGTTCTCATAGTTTAGGGAACTGATGATCTCAGGAAATCCTATTGTTTCCTAATGCAGGAACACCTAATCTTAATAAAACTGAAAGAAACCAATTGCTTTGGATGATATACACATTAGGAATAGGAGAATAAATTCACGTTAAAAAAAGCGCACCGTATCATTATAAAAGTATCAATGACAAGTAGACCAGCTTACTATGCTACCTCTGACTTTCATAGACAGTGATTTAAGGGTCATCTCTACTTTGAGAATTTGCCTCCCAGTCTCAAATCAGCCTTGACTCGGTGGCAGTAGGAATTTCTGTCCCATTAAAGGTAACTGGTCCAGGTAGACTAGAATGTTTTAGAAACATGCAATGTTGAAACCACCTAAGGCAAAAGCACTGGGTTTCTTGCTCATATTGTTGCTACGGAAAGCTGTAGTGACATTTGCAGAACAATAAGAACTGGGATTAGTTTTGTTCAAATCACCACCTTCACTTGCCTGACCTATTTCATTGGCCACCTAAAATGAAAGATCACCTGACATCAGCCCTTGCTCTCATAAAATCACACTTTGCAATGTAATCAAGGGAATCTTTTTTCTAATTATACCAGTTTAATTGATGTGTAATTCACATACCATAAAAGTCTCTCCTTAAAAGCTACATTTCAGTGGTTTTGGTATATTAGCCAAGTTGTGCCACAGTAACCATTATGCAAATTTAGAGCATTTTCATCCCTGTAAAGTCTCCATGCATTTACCACTTTTGGACTTTTTGCATAAATGGAATCATATAGTATGTGGTCTTTTGTGATTGGCTTCTTCTTCTCTCAGCATAATATTTTCAAGATTCATCCATGCTATAGTCCATACTAGTATTTCATCCCTTTCTATTACTTAACGGTATTCCATTGTATGAAAATACCACATTTGTTTATTCATTAGTTGATGGGGCTTTGGGTTGCTAAGACATTTTGGCTGTTATGAATAATGCTGCTCTGACATTTGTATACAAGTTTTGTATGGACATTTGTGTTCAATTCTCTTGAATACATATTGAGGGGTAAAATTTCTAGGTAATATGGTAAGTCCATGTTTAGCATTTTGAGGAACTGCCATAGCTACCATTGTATCCCTTTACATACCCATCAGCAATATGGGAGTTTCAATATCTCCACATCCATCAGCACTTGTTACTGTCCCACTTTTTAATTATAGACACAAGTGGATATGAAGTGGTACCTTATCCTGGTTTTCATTTGCATTTCCCTGATGACTAATGGTGTCGAGCATCTCTTCATGGGCCTGTTGACATTTATACATACTCTTTGGAAAACAGTATTCAAATCCTTGTTCGTGTTTTAAAAATGGGTGTTTGTCTTTTAATTATTTAGTTGTAAGTGTTCTTTATATTTTCTGGATATTAGCCCCTTATCAAATAGATAATTTGCAAATATTTTCTCCCATCCTGTGGATTCTTTTCACTTTTTTTTGATAGTGTCCTTTGGAGCACAAAAACTTTTAATATCGATATAGCCCCAAATGCTTTTTTTTTTCTTTTTCTTTTGTGGCTGTGATTTTGGTCACATCAAAGAACAATTGCCTAACTCAAGGTCATAAAGATTTACTCCTATGTTTACTTTTAGGCGTTATACATATACTTTTGGCTCCTACATTTAGGTCTCTGAATCATTTTGTATTAGTTTTTTTCTACAGTGTTAGGTAAAGGTCCAACTTCATTCTTTTTCATGTGGATATCCAGTTCTACAGCACAATTTGTTGATAAGAGTGTGCTTTAGATACTCTTATCAAAAATGTTGACCAAAAATGTGAAGGCTTATATCTGTACTCTCGATCCTATTCTATTGATCTCTATCTTTACTTTTAGAACAGTATCACACTGTCGACTATTGTAGCTTTGTAGTAAGTTTTGAAATTGCAAGGTATGAGTCCTTCAGTTTTTGGGGTTCTTTTTGTTTGTTTGCTTGTTTTTCTTTTTTAAGACTCTGTTGGCTATTCTGGGTCTCTTGCACTTTGTATGAATTTTAGCATCAACTTGTCAATTTCTTCAAATAAGGCAGCATAGAATTTGAGAGGGATGATTGTTGAATATGTAGTTCAATTTTTTAGAGTATTGCCATCTTACCAATATTAAATTTTCTAATTCATGAACACAGAATGCCTGTCCATTTAACAAGGTCATCTTTAGTTTCTTTCAATGGTGTTTTATACTTTTCAGTGCATGACTCTTGGACTTCTTTTGTTAAATTTATTCCTAAGGATTTTATTATTTTGATGTTATTATAAATGGATTGTTTTTTCTTAATTTTATTTCACAGTATCATTTTTAGTATTGATACATACAGTTTATTTTTTTATATTAACCTTATATCATGCACACTTACTGAACTCTTCATAGCTATAATAGTTTTTGGTGGATTCATTAAAGGTTTCTACATGCCTTACTTGTTATTTATTTTCCATTATGGATGACTTTTGTTTCTGTTTCTTGCCTGATTCTCCTGGCTAAAAATCCAGTACAATTTTGAATAGAAGTGGCAAGAATCGTCACTTTTGTCTTATTTCTGAGGGTAAAAGGAAAGCTATCAATCTTTCACCCTTATGATGTATAAGTTTTGCATCGATTCCCTTTATCATATTGAAGATATCCCTTTGTAGTTCTACTTTTTAAAGTTCTTTTTAATCATGAAAGGGTACTGTAATTTTCAAAATTAATTTTCTGCATCTCTTGAGATGATTATGTGGTTTTTCCATTTATTATATTAACATATTGTTTTACATTGATTTTTGTATGCTGAAACAAACTTACATTCCTAGGAAAAATTCCAATTGGTCATGGTATAATTCACACACACACACACACACACACACTGCTGGATTTAGTTTGCTAATATTTTATTGAAGAATTTATGTCTATTCATAAAAGATACTAGCCTATAATTTTTGTGTGTGTTGTCTTTTGCTTTGACATCAAGATAAATTGGCCCAATGGAATGCAGTGAGATGTATTCCTTCCTCTTCTACCATTTGATATGGCTAGGGAAGGATTGAAGTTCATTGTTCCTGACATGGTTAGTATAATTTACCACAGAAGTTATTTGAGCCTTGGCTTTTCTTTGTGGGAAATTCACTGAGTACTGATTCAATCTTTTTTGTTGTTATATCTATACCCAGATTTTTAAATTATTTCTGAGTGCATTGTGGTAATTTGTGTCTTTCTAGAAATGAGTCTAGTTCATCTAGGTTTTCTCATTTTTGGCATATGATTAGTCATAATATTTCCTTACCATCTAATTTCTCTGGAGTCTCTAGTCATGTGCACTGATTTATTCTTGATTGTATTAATTTGTGCCCTGTCCCTTTTTTGTTCTTGGTAATCTAAAGTTTCATCATTTTTTTATATTTTCAACAAAAAAATTTGTTTTTATTCTCTCTTATTTTTCTATTACAGATTTCATTTATTTCAGTTCTAATCTTTATTGTTTTCCTTCTTTCTGCTTCCTTTGTGTTTAGTGTGGTAATCCTAGCCTTTTACATAAATCCTGACACTCAGATATCTGTCTCTAGGAAAAGGTTTAAAGTGTGAACGATTAAAGAATGAATGTGTAGAAGTCTCACTGCCAACTCTGCACCAATTGCAATAATCAATAACCAATTGCAGTAACTTTGCAATAATGCCAGATACCATGGAACGTTAACCACACCATAGTTAGCAGTTAAAATTGAAAGAGCTAAAAGATAATTAGTTTGGGAGTGCCTAGGTGGCTCAATCAGTTGAGTGGCTGACATCGGCTCAGATCGTGATCTTGCTGTTCTTAAATGTAAGCCACACATTGAGCTCACTGCTGTCAAGGCAGAGCCTGCTAGAGATCCTCTGTCCCTCTCTCTCTGCCCTTACCCACTTGCACTCTCTCAAAAATAAATTTAAAAAAACATAAAACAAAGATCATTTATTTCCTCAGAATGCTGTGAAGATTTGTAAGATAAGAAAGAATTGGTTCTTAGACAGTCTTTTTTTTTTTTTTAATGGAAGTATGTACTCTGAAAAGACCAGACCTATGTGTTTTGAATGTCACGTAAGCCAAGAATCTTCCTGCTGCTTCCTGACCCCACTTTTCCTCTCTCACCATCAGAGGTATTCCAGATCCAGATTTTGTCTTAATAGCCTTCCCTCACTTTGTTTCTAGGTTCCGTCAAAGGGAAGCCCAAGTCAGAGCAATTCCTATTATAGAAAGAAAGATAGAAAGAAGAAGATCAATCCAACATAGCAGAGAAATTCTCTAGAGATTTCAAAGCTGAGAAGAATTTGTCATTGGATCTTTGATTGATGGTCAGTGCTAAGAAATGTGCAGGTGTCTTGCACTTTCTATTGAAACACACACAAACACCCACACACACTGAGGATGATTTTTCAATTATGCTAACCAATGTTCTTTAAAAACATGAGTATAAAATAGTCATTCATGGTTCTATAAAACAAACTTTTCTTTTTTTCAACAGGGTACTTGAACACCAACAAAAAAAGACGAACAATTTAAAAAAGCAAAGCAAAATAATAATGAATATATTAGTATTTGACTCAAAAACAGTACCTAGAACAGAGGACTTATTGATCCATGTTTTTTAATAAGTGAGTATATAAATGGATGAATGTATATACATGCATATACACATATATGTGTTTATACACATATGTATGCATATACACATATACATTCACATATACAAATATATAAACTGATCAATACATGAATGACATGAAATGTAAATGGTCAAACTGCTCAAGTGAGTTGAATAATAAAACATTTCCCCTGACTCATTTATATGGCAGTGTTTACAAGCATACATAAAAGCTATTTTCATATAGATTTTCAAAAAATATGTATCTTGCCATATGTGAAAATAGAGCCAGTGATTTTTGGAATGCTATAAAACAAAATCATAAACTATATTTTAGTAGGCTATTGAAATACATTTTCCCTTAACTATAAAATGTTGTATAGTTTTATTACAAATGTTTTCAAATTCAATACCTCTTGAAACTGATGATCAAAATGAGGGTATGAATGGCTTTAAAGAAGATTCTATGTGGAAGCAGGACTACAGAATGTTGGCTTTATTATGCCTGGAAAGACAGCCAAAATGAATATATCATTCTCTTATAGAGACTAGGAATGGGGATGTGCCATTATTGGGAAGACTTTCTCTGAATAGAATGACAAGGCATAGAGTTAATATTCTTGATAAATAAATCTGATGAACAGTCTCAGATAATGGAGAAATGTAGCACTGGATGTCAGAGGGCTATAGAAAGTGTTAAAATTAAACCACAATTTATTTTATCCTGTAAGCATAAAAATTATTTAGATGTGAATATTAGAACAAGCCCATCACCTAAACTAATGGCAAGTTCTTTCCTGCAGCTAATATGTGATCTGAGTATTTGAAGTTTCAATCTGCTTTACTACTGTGTGAATAAATCTTTTAAAAATATGCTTTTTTTTTTTTTTTTTCTAAGGGCTCACTGTTTGAGAGGATCCACAGGGATAGATGAGAAATCTTAGCCTTGGATCCTCTAAGAAGACAGCACTTAAATAAAACAATCCACAATTCAAAACAAAAACAAAAACAGCTGAGTTTTTAGGCCTTTATTTGATAATAAATTCAACTGTGGGCAGTTGACTAATTTCATTAGTCACAAAACTCAACAAAACTAGATGAAAGGATGAGTAATTATTTTTTTGTTTTTTAGAATTTCCTTTGCTTCCTTTTTCCTCTCTCCATTTTCCAATTCCCCCTTCTGTTCTCTCTTCCCTTTTCATTCTCATGTCTTTACTGTTCTCTTCACTCTCTCTCTGACCCCCATCCCATTACCTCATTTTTATTTTTATTTTTATTTTTATTTTAATTTTTATTTTTATTTTTATTTTTTGGTGAAAGACGCCACTTTTTCTTGTGTGACCATGGTATTTTGATATCCATTAATGTATTTGTGACCTCTGAATATCCATGCCTGAAGTTCATTATAAGTTTACAAATTGTGGAGTAAAATTTTATTGTAGAGCTGGATTCCAAAAGGGGCAACAAGCCTAGCAACACTTACTTTTATTTTATTTTATTTTATTTTATTTTATTTTATTTTATTTTATTTTATTTTATTTTATTTTTTTGCATGAAGTTTTATCTTTGTCTTCAAAACAATATTATAACTTTAGTGAGTGTTCTGAGCTAATTGTAGTATTGTCCAGTAGAAGAAAACAATTGACAGATAGAGGATTGTGTCAAAGTGTCTTACTGAGAAATAGAACAGAATTTTTCTTTTTCATAAATGAGTTGCTGGGAACAAAACTAGGAGATGTAACAGAATTAGATACAACTAGTCTGCCAGCTCAAATTGGACACATCTGTGCAATACTGGTTGGATTTTAAGAATTGATGATGAGGTCAAAATGAAAATTCTGGAGTTTAGAATTCTGAGCCCAGGTAATCACATATATACATATGTGTATATGAAGACTTATTGAATGCATGAATGAACTACTTAGCTATTAATTATTTCTTCTAAAATAAACCACAACGCACATGGGCAACCTTTTCCTCCTACTTTGAGAATTTTCTTACTTACTCATAAACTTGGCAAATATTGAAACATTAATTGTTGGTATTTACCTAGCATCTATGTTTTTGAGTTGTGGGGGGAGGGAGCGGTCAAATATTCCCTACTGAGATCCAGAAGAGCACCATATAGTATTTAATGGTTTTAAATGCTCCTCATGCTTATGAGGGCCAACAGGAGCCTTATAATCATCTAATGTTTAGAATGCATCATTCACTGAACTAGCCAAATAATTCAATTTACTCAAACACTTCCTTTATAATACAAAGTTTTCAAACCAAGTGATACGGGGATTAAAGGCAAGATATTATGCACTAAAATTGTTCAAGGACAAACTTCCAAATAATTTTTTGGAAATACATATTTGAATATGGTCAAGCTTGAAAGTTTTAAACTCGTATCGGTTTGTCATAGTCTTGTATGTAGGTGAAAAGCACACACACACAGTACAAACCATATGGAAAAAGACCTGTATTACCTGAATTTCACTGGTAGTGATAAGCACTTAAAAAATTTTAATACTTATTATCGTAAAAAGTGAGGGTACATTCTTGAATGAAACTTTCCTTACAAAGATTTCATTAAACGATTAAGTAACAAATATTGAAGAGTACCCTGCTCCATTAATGGACTTCAAATGTTGAGTCATCCCATTTAGTGATGTGGTGTGAGAAGCAGAAAACAAGAGTAATTTTCACAGTGCTTTGCTTCCTTCTGATTTTTGAGATTTAAAAGACTAGGGCTTCTGGATATCCTTTGTACATGACTACATCAGAGAATATAAGAATGGTGGCACTGAACTTTGATAACCAGTCCAGAATATCTTGGAAACTAAAAAGATATACTGTAATTCGGGAATAAAGTCTATAATTGGATACACAGGTTTAACATTTTAGAATTCCAAGTATGATGAGTTTTAGGTGTAATCTAGCCTAACCTGTTCATCTCCTTTTTGAAGAAACTGACACCTAGAATGGGTTAATGATTGATCTATAGCCAGAAATTCAGTTAGTAGCAGTGCTGCAAATGTCTGACTGGCTCTCTTTGCCAAGAAATTATACTTTAATAATGGGAAGCGTCCTGGAGGAGAGAAGACCTGAGAGTCAGCAGATACAGATTGTGCTTATGGCTTGAGCAGACAGTGGAGATGTTTTTCCCCGGGGGCTAGGCCCTAAATTCAGTGAGTGAGGCTGAAGTTATATCAAAATTAGTCTTAAAAATCTTTTTCCATCATCTAGAATGTTTAGTATGCATGAATAAATCCAAATTTGCCAGTTTTTTTCCTCCAGCATTGGAACAGATCACTATTTCTTTGGCAAATATAGATGAAGTAATTGCATAAGGTTTAAGTACCACTGTACACAAAAGATGCAAGGCTTCTCGAACCTTGCTTATTGGTTATTGATAACTAAGTTAACTTTACATATGGTGGCTTTCTTCCATAATACATTTGTGTGATCTTAAGCAAGTAAAATAAGTGTCTAATTCCAGTTTTATGATCTCTAAATTTAGTTTAAAAAATAAACTGGCCTTTAAGCTTCCTTTCAACAGTAGAAAGTTATCATGTTAAAAATATAACGGTATCCATGGGGCTCCTGGGTGCTTCAATCAGTGAAGCTTCTGACTTTGGCTCAG
The DNA here is from genome assembly GCF_027475565.1 of Acinonyx jubatus. Classification (NCBI taxonomy): domain Eukaryota; kingdom Metazoa; phylum Chordata; class Mammalia; order Carnivora; family Felidae; genus Acinonyx; species Acinonyx jubatus. Next base: position 126,187,998 of record NC_069386.1, on the reverse strand, counting down.
GTCATGATCTTGCAGTTCCTGGGTTCAAGCCCTGAGTCCTAGGGAGATAGCTCAGAAGCTGAAGCCTGCTTTGGATTCTCTGTCTGCCTCTCTCTCTCTCTCTCTCTCTCTTTCTCTCTCTCTCTCTCCCCCTCCCCTGTTTGCACTCTGTCTCTCTCTCTCTTTCTCAAAAATAAACATTAAAAATTAAAAAAATGAAAATATAATGATATCCAGATATTAATTAAAATGGTAGAGATTTCAAAGTCAATAGTCTGTAATCCTCACCATTTCTGTATACCCCATTATACTGAGCACAGAATCTTGTATTTGGGAGTTTCTTAACAATGATTTGTTATATGATTAAGTATAATGCTGACTTAATTATTAGGTGGTGGTTCTTGAAGGTGGTTTAAAATTTTCTCCCAATATTATTATATTTAAATCTTTATTTAAATCATTTTCAATGCATTTATATTTCTATTTAAATCCCATCTCTATATGCAGTGAAAAGTAATTTTATTTAAAGGATTTTGATACACACATACAAATATACACACACATACAATTATACACATGTATACATATTTATACATAGATAGATAGATAGATAGATAGATAGATAGATAGATAGATATAGGTAGGGAGATACGTACATGTGAATATACCAAATCCACACCAATTTGTTTCTTTTCACATTATAAGCACCAGATTAAGTGGCTCTTAGTCCATTGGGCCGTGGATGTGATATAATTGTACAAAGAGTGGAAGATGAAAGACAGAAGATAGATAAGGACAGCTAGATTGCCTCCAACAATGTCTATTAAATAGTGAAATGTAGTTGGTCTATGAAATCTTGCAATTTATAGTTACTTTTTCCCCCAAATCAAAGCAAGCAAAAAAACAAAACAAAAACAAAAATAAACACAATAAACACAAGCAAACAAGAAGAAACCTGGTTTTATCTTTTCAGAGTATTAAAAATAGATTATGGGGGCACCTGGTGGCTCAGTCAGTTAAGCGTCCGACTTCGGGTCAGGTCATGATCTCACGGTCCATGAGTTTGAGCCCCGCATTGGGCTCTGTGCTGATAGCTCAGAGCCTGCGGTCTGCTTCAGATTCTGTGTCTCCCTCTCTCTCTGCCCCTCACCTGCTCACGCTCTGCCTCTCTCTGTCTCTCAAAAATGAATAAATGTAAAAAAAAAGATTATGCTTTTATTTATATTAAAATATAAAATTAGTGCTATAAAATACATCATTTTAGTAGCCACCCAATGTCAGTGATGAAGAATAAGTCGTAGGCAGATTGTGGTACATAGAACACTGAGGTTAACTGCTCTCATGCTGGTGCAATCTCCAGACTTCCATTGTCACAGTCCATTACCAGCTGTTCTGTGTTGTTACGTTGGATTTTATTTTCACATCCACGGCAAACCAAGAACTTCTATGCACTGCTTGGCCTTGGCCTAGATTTTACGGGATTCTAGGGTGGTGTTGAGTATTCAGAATGTTTAATAGGCTTTCAGTCTGGCAGCCAAATCACCAGGTAGAAAAACTAGATAATGTCAGCGTTTTCCCCAACAGCTAAAGACAGAGCTGCTGAGGTTCAAAGAGTTACTTTCATTAAGAGCTGCTGAGGTTCAAAGAGTTACTTTCATTCTTTCCCTGTTCGTGAAATTCAGTTTGAGAACAATTCATCCATTTGCCTAGAATCAAACCTTCTTCACTGAAGACTTACTAAATGGGGCCTGATAAAAACTACACCAGAGGGATTCCCTTATTGCAGATCAGTTTGTTCCCTTAATGAGGCTGAGCAAATCTTGGTGCCAATTTAGCAAATTCACATATTGCATAGTGGTGTTCTTATAGTATTATTGTCCTCAAGAGGTTTTGCTTGGTCCTTCATAGATCATACTCCTTGCTCTTGTTTTCAGAATTATTTCTCTTCTCCTCTCAGGTTTGCAAAGCCTATAGTAAATTCATCAGAGTTTAGCTGGGGCCATTTGTTTAGATGGAGAGTTGTGAGACACTTCCACATATTGAAGATAACAGCAGATTCTTGTGCCAGAATGCCATATTCTACTCCTCTATGGAGCTCTGGCTCCATTTAAATAGGAGATCAGTGCCTCCTCCAGCAGGGTCTCTTTATTGTGACATCTAGGTGAACTGAGTTTTCATGTATTATTGGCACATTTTGTCCAGAAATGAGAAGATAAATAGCACATTAGACACACCTACCTAAAAGAGTCAAGAGAACAGAAAGATACCAATCCAGGAGAGAAGGGAGGGTTCATTAGAACACTATTTACTCTTGAAAGACATATTAATCTGAGCCAATAGATTATTAACTGTTTAGGAGATCAAACATGATTTCTTAGAGAAGGTAAATAAAGGAAAAGAAGAGGCAGACTCCTTGGAAAGTATCAATTTATGAAGAATGAAAAACAAGGAACCTAGGATTTGAATGTGACCAAGAAAGAAGGAAATGAAATTATGACTCTTCGTTGGATTTGAGGTAATTTTGAGAATGGATCAGCTGTTTTGAACCTGCAAGATGGATTTGGCATAGGACTTTTGGGGGATAGCACGGAATGGGTCAAAACACAGTTCATGTTTTTGAAAATAAGAACACCTTTATTTGCTATTGTTTAATTCTGGCTCTTTTTATCATCTATGGTGTTTCTTTTTATTTAATGTTGATGGTATCAAATATCTGGGGGAAAGACCACAAAAATCTTAGGTGGAATTAATTCCATGAGTCTATATTACACCTTTAGATTCGACTGTGGTCTAAATCCAACAGACTATATGTACTTAGATTTAAAAAGTCGTGTGGACATCATCCTAAGGGGAGTTCAAATTCCAAAGAAATTGGAGGTATGTGGAAATATGGCACCAAAATCACATAGTTAAGAGAGAAATTTTGTTTATTAAAATCTTTTGGTTTGCCTTACTTTTTCTTTTCAATTGTGTTATCATAGTTGTTTGGGCATCATACATGGTTGTGATGTCAAATGCTACCCACATCAATATCAACCTTTTACCCAGTATGGTGTGGCCATCTGAAAGGCAAAATGCTCATTCTTTAGACTTTGGGATGGGGTCATGTAGCTAGAACTTTTAGATACTTTTAATTTTCCAAAAAGACAATACAAATCCATGCTAATCCCTAATTTGTTGTAAGCTTTTGCTCTTTCAAATCAGTGCATACTTGGTATAGGCAAAATTAAATCCCAATATTCTTTCCTTCACCTCATTTCTCCTTAGTTTCACCGTTTTCTTTGATCCTTTGCTGAACAGGTTTTGTTTTAACTCCTTGCTTTTTTTTTCCTTCTTCTTTTTTTTCTTTATAATGCTTTCACTAACTTCACAACTCTCAAGACCCAAGAAGTTACTGTGTGACATAGAGATTTTTTCTTAGCTCTTCTTCCTGATTGCTATTTAGATTGTCAAATGGGATCTGATGCCTAACCACCTGCTTAGAAAACAAGCTGGGCAGCAGGCCTATTGCAAACCAGAAGGACCACTACTAGGATAAAAATTGATTCAAAGACCTGCAGTTTGTAGCCAAGTAGGGAATTAAATGACACCCTCATGATGAATCAGAAAATCAGTGTTTTATGGCAGGAGACATCCTCTGTCCAATTAGAATAGCTCCAAATGTTTAGAGAAAATTTCCCACCACTACCACTCTGGCAATACTATTAACAAATAAAAGGAACAGAATTGTTTCCCTTGGTTGCCAAAAAAATAAAATTTCTCACTCGGTGAATGGCTGTAATCTATATCCACCTCTTTCTTAGGAGGAGTTTGTTTCATAAAACGCTTTCCTAATTGTGCCAAGACCAGAGCCGATTTACAGAGGACCCATGGCAGAAAGTGTGAGCCCAGTTCTTCACCAAGAGAGGAAAAGGGAGATGGATTGTGAACAGCAGGAGTAATGCACAATTTCTGAACGTTTTGAATACGGTCACGTAAACATGTTAGTGCACGACACAGTAAGCAGTTAAGAGGGCCAAAGCAGCTAACAATATTAGATTACAGATTAAGGATTGACAATGACAATGACAATAAAGATTAAAGATTAAGGATTCAATAAGAATCGTTTTATGTTGAGTTTTAATCATTAAAATAGAACATTAACAAATATTTCTTAAAAGATAAATTATTTTATGGCATACTATTGTAAATAACTAAGCTAATGATATTCCTAAATATTGTAACAGATTACTGCAATAATTGAAAGTGATATTCTAAACTTTATTTTCATTACCTCAAGACTTTTGGTCAAACCAGTAAATTCTATTTTAAAATAATTGTTTTAAAATAACTATTTAAAAATTTTTTTCTATCCATTTGAGTGTGCTAATAGTATTTGAAAAATACAACCAAAATTTAGAGTATTTCTTTATAAAACAAATGGTATAAAGTCAAGAACAGGGCAATTTACAAATGACATTAAGTAGAATAAAAAGGAAATAATGGCAAATGAAATTATATTGGCCTTGGGTTAATGTTTAACAAGAGGAAATTAATTTTATTTCTCAAATACAGTTGTAATTCTATTTAATTACATTTATTTGGATGATCAAAAAGTGGTTCCGGTATGACTGGAACATGGAAAGCAAAAAAAAACAGAATTGCATTATATTGAGATTGAAAGTAGGCATAGATTAAGTGGGGCTCCGTAAATTAAGCGGCATTTTTAGAATATATCTCAAGGACAATGAGAAGACATTGGAACGTTTGACATGATCAGATTTGCATTTTCAGAAGGTTTATCTTCAACAGTGTGAAGAATAGACTGGAGGAGAACAATGCTGAAGGCAGTCATTTCAAAAATAACTTGCTGTTGTCAACAAGTAAGATGTTCTTTTCATGGACTCAGGTTTGTTGGAAGATCTGACAGACTTGTGAAATATTGTTAAAAGACAATTTCACAGACACATATATTTCAGATCTAGTTGGCTTAAATTAATGGCTAAGGAATCAGGAGCTTCAAAGTGTCATATGAGGAAAGAATGTTCTATAGACAAAAATGAGCAGGAGCTAGGAAGTTATGCTGGGCAAAAACAGGTTGTATTGGAATTCCTTTCCTTATATGGGGCAAAGGGAAGTTTTGGAGCTGGGTTATGAAAACCTAGCTGAGCAGGCATATTTTGATTGGCTGACTAGGTTTTGATTTCCTAGTTTGAAGCATTGTTGGATATGTAGGTGAGTGAGAAAGAGTATCCAGAATGAGTCTCAGGCCTCTGGTTTTCCTATATGGGTGTACTGATAATCTGGTCTCCTAAAACAAAAGATAATGGCAGATGAGGTTTGATAGGTCTGATGTATATGAATGAAAAGTTGAGCTTTATATGTGTTTTATTTGAAGTTGTTTAAAATTAGTTAATTAGGAAGTTGGATATAAAATTATAGAACGCTGGAGATAAATATGGACGAAAGATATAGATTTGGAAGGCGATATGAAATGATACCAAGAACATGGATGACATGTCCTAGGAATAAGGGCAGCTTGATAAGAGATATAAACTAAAGACAGAATCGCAAAGGTTTTTACCATTTAATACTGTATAAACCGTGTTTTCTCTTTGGGAAGAAATGTTTATGAAGCAGTGGAAAAAGCTGTAGAACAGAAAACAGCACCCAGAATCATGATCCTATTTCTTTTTTGTCATTCACTTTGATAGAAATTTGGGCTAATCAGTTAACTTTCCTGGGTATTTTTGTTTCCTTACTCGGAAAATGAAAATTAAACCATATCAGTGCTTTTTACTAGAGTCATTCTTTTGAAAATGAAGATTATTGGGACCTTTCCTGATCAATTGAGTTATAATCTTTGAAAGAAAGGCCCAGAAATCTCCAGTTGTGCAAAGTACTCTGAGTGGAAACATGTGCACCGCATACATTCTACAGATCCTCTCAAGTTGAAAGATCTGTGATTCTATGAGAATATGCAGAAAGTCATGGACAGTATAAAATAAAAGAAACAATAAAGATGGTAAATTCATTCCAAAGAACTGATTTGAATTCAGGGCTAATTTAAACTTATTTTTTCTTCTTCTTTTATTCTTCAAATAGAATGCCTCACCTTTAGATTTGCATCAAAACTTGAAACCATATGTCTTAAAGCTTAATGACTTTAGTGTCTTAATGTTGTACCTGCTGTGGAAACTAAACTTATAATTGGTAACTGGCTGGCTGAAATCCTTGATTATAGGAATTTCTCTAAAACATATTTAATACTTAAATTTCATGAATTTTATTTTGCTTTTCTAGGAATGTTTTCTTCATATGATATATTTATTAACAATTTATACAAAATAAAATTATATTTTAGCTTTTTACCATGTTTCAGCTAAATAACCCTTAAGAAGAAGCAATGAATGGAGATTCAAAAAAGAACAAAACAAACCATTATGAAAAGTTTGGAAGGTTAATTAGAGCACAAATTACTAATGGTTCCTATAATGATGGCCAAATGTTGAATTGTTCCCAGAAGTCAAAGAAGCAATTCCAATGTGAGTTTTTCAGGTTCCTTAGGATTGAATTGTAGTGGTCATGTGCAGGATAGGACCAGTCTACCTAGGCAGACCGACTTCGGTGACCTCAGACTGAAACGTAAGAACATGGCAACTTTATGTGGGACAACTCTAGACCAATAAGGATTTTGTTTGGCATATTGAAGTGACAACACTTGGTAAAATAGGTAGGTTTAGATCTTTAATGATGAATGAGAGAATTAGAGTTTTCTCAAGATTCCCAGACACATTAAGATTGGATAGCTTAAAAATCTCTGGATTGCTAGTATTCCTTATCAAGACCATTGATTTAATATAAATACTTCTTGGACTTTCTTTGTATGTTAATGCAGCAAAATTATTTAACCTTTGGTTTTTTTAATGTTTATTTTTGAGAGATAGAGAGAGGGGGGGAGAGAGAGAGGCAGAGAAAGAAGGGGATAGAGGATCTCTAGCGGGGCTCTGTGCAGAGCCCAATGCAGGTTTCAAACTCACGAACCATGAGATCATGACCTGAGCCAAAGTTGGACACTTAACTGACTGAGCCACTTGGGTGTCCCTATTTAACTTTTGTAAGTTGTATGTTAGTCTTGAGCAAAAGCACATCATCTATGCCTGATGTAGGGATATTTGCACATTTGAATGCATGTCTCCCTCCCATAAGCAGTTCCGTACATAATATGAAAAATGCACAAACTTGGATTATGGAACTTTGTCTTAAGTGATTCTTTGAAGCAGCGGCTGTCCTTCTGGTAAGGAGTTTTGGCCTTTTTCTTTTAATAGTAAGTATTTCTTATTAACTCGTTCAACAGATATATACTGAGGGCCAACTGTATGTTTGGCATAGTATTAGGCAGTGAGAACACATAGCAAAATACCTTTTTACAACCTTTATGAAGTTTATGAAATTAACATCAAGGTATTTCCACTATGATACATTGAAAATAAATGCTAAGACTTCATGTTCCAGTCATGATAGATTCATCATTATTGAAATAACCCATGTGCCATTAATGACTAAAAAACTAGACAAGATTTTCAGGCATTCAACAACAAGCGTAACAGGACTGTGATACCCGGAAGAAGGCAAACAAAGATTGTGATCTCTGCAGTCACCTTGGGTTTCTTCCTGGAAGCACTTCTTAGACTACATTAGGGGGAAAGAAATCCCAAGTAGAATACATTAGCTATGCTCACAGAGACTGGGGGTCAGAGAAGCGGAGGTGGTTAGAATTTGCAGACCCACGTACTGTAGAAGATAAAGCTAAATAGAGAAGAGGTTCAGAAATCTGTATAGTAGTCCCCTTGAGTGGCTGTAAACAGGTGCAGAGGTGAAAAAAATGGAAAAAAAAGTTAGCTTTTCCCAGAGTTTACACAGAGTTGGGAAAATGTTTGATTTACATTTAACCAGAACAGCAAGACCTTACTGATCAATTAGAGTGATTAATAGAGATCTCCAAAGATTAGCTTTGAAAAAGAGCAATTCAGCTCTAGAGTAAATGCTACTTAATGCTGCTATAACTAGGCTTAATAATAAATCTTGTTATAATCTCACAGTCTGTGGGTTTGAGCCCCGCACTGGGCTCTGTGCTGACAGCTCAGAGCCTGGAGCCTGACTCAGATTTTGTGTCTCCCTCTCTCTCTTCCCCTCCCCTGTTTGCACTCTCTCTCTATATCTCTCTCTCTTTCTCTCTCTCTCAAAAATAAACAAACATTACTTTTTTAAATAAATAAAAGTAAATCTTGAAAGAATCATGTTGATCAACAAGAAACGTAAAAAATAAAGACACAGATTGTTTAAAAGGGAAAACATAGAAAAGTTTCAGCAGATGTTCATCAGTAGGTGAAAGGATAGTAAAAGTATGGCACAGCCATGCAATTAAAATTTACTCAATAATTAAAGGCATAAATTAGGGGCACATGTAAAAACTGGATCAATCTGTGAATCATTGAGTGAAAAAAGCCACATAGAAAAGAGTACCTATTATATTATTTCATTTTAGAATAAGCAAAACTATAGTAGAGTGAAGAAAGCATATCAAGCTTTTCTAGGGCTAGGGGTGAGTGTGTGTGTGTGTGTGTGTGTGTGTGTGTGTGTGTGTGTGTGTGTGTGTTGGAGTATAGAGGGGTAGATCGCAAAGGAGCATGAGAGAACTTTTCATGGTCATGGACATTTTGTTTGTTGATTATGGTGGTCACACATGTATATATTTATCAAGTTAATGAATTCTACTTTTAAAATGCATGTGCATTTTATTATATGAAACTTGCACCTCAATAAATTATTTTTAATTTTTAATGTTTTTTTTTAATTTATTTTTGAGGAGAGAGAGCATGAGCGGGGGAGGGGTAGAGAGAGAGGGAGTCACAGAATGTGAAGCAGGCTCCAGGCTCTGAGCTGTCAGCACAGAGCCTGATGTGAGACTCAGACTCACAAGCCATGAGATCATGACCTGAGCTGAAGTCGGACGTCTAACCGACTGAGCCACCCAGACGCCCCAATAAATTATTATTTATTTATTTATTTATTTATTTATTTATTTATTTCACCTTTTGATCACCTTCTCCCATTTCTCCCACTCCACACTCCTGCCTCTGGCAACCACCAACCTGTTTTATGAGCTTGTTTGTTTGTAAGATTCTATGTATAACAGAGCTCATATGATATTTGTCTTCTCTGTCTTGTATCACTTAGCACAATGCCCTTGAGGTCCATCCATGTTGCCTAAAATGGAAAGATTTCATTCTTTTTTATGACTGAATAATATTTTACTGTACATGCATACCACCCTTTCTTTATCCCATTCATCCATCAGTAGACCCTTAGGTTGTTTCCATATCTTGGCTGTTGTAAATACTGCTACAGTGAACAAGTGGGTGTATGTATATTTTTTAGTTTTTATTTTCTAGATAAATACCAAGAAGTGAAATTGATGGATCATATGGTAGTTTTATTTTTAATATTTTGAGGAAGCTCCATACTGCTTTCCATAATGGCTGCACCAGTTTACATTCCCACACAGATAGCACGTGGTTCCTTTTTCTCCACATCCTCAATGGCACCCATTGTCATTTTGATAATAATCATTCTAACAGGTGGAAAATGATATTGTGGTTTTGACATGCATTTCCCTGATAATTAATGATGTTGAACATCTTACTGTGTACCTACTGGCCATATTTATGTCTTTGGAAAATGGCTTATTCAAATTTTCTGCCCTTTTTAAATAAGACAGTTTGTTTTGCTAATGTGTAGTATAAGTTCTTTATACACTGTATATTAACCCCTTCTTACATATACAATTTGCACATATTTTCTCCTATTCCATAGATTTCCTTTTTATTTTGTTGATGATTCCTTTACTGTCTAGAAGCTTTTTACTTTGATGTAGTCCCACTTATTAATTTTTTACTCTTGTTGCTTTTACTTTTGGTATCACATCTCAAAAACTGTTGCCATGATCTATGTCAGAGAGTTTACTGCCTATGTTTTCTTCTGGGAGTTTCATGCTTTCAGGTCTTTAGTTCAAGTCTTTAATCATTTTGAGTTTCTTTTTGTGTATGGTGTAAGATGGTGTTCCAGTTTCATTCTTTTGCTCGTGTCTTTCCAGTTTTCCCAACACCATTTATTGAGAAGACTATCCTTTTCCACTGTATATTCTTGGCTCCTTTGTTGTAAATTAATTGACCTTTATATGCACAGTTTTATTTTCTGGGCTCTCTATTCTGTTCTACTGATCTATGGGTCTCATTTTTTTTTTTCCAATACCATACTGTTTTAATTACTGTTGCTTTGCAATCAGGGGGTGTGATCACTCCTGCTTTGTTCTTCTTTCTCAAGACTGTTTTAGCTATTTTGTTCTATTTGGCAACTTTTAAGATTATTTGTTCCGTTTCTATGAAAAATGTCATTGGAATTTTGGCAGGTATTTCTTTGAAGTTGTAAAGTGCTTTTGGTACTATGGACATATTAACAATATTAATTTTTCCAATCCATGAACACAGAGTATCTTTCCATTTATTTTTGTCTTCTTCAATTTCTTTCCTTAATATCTTACAGTTTTCATTATACAGTTCTTGCACATCCTTGGTTAATTTATGCCTAGGAATTTTATTCTTTTTGATGCAAGTTTTAAATGAGATTTTTTTCTTAATTTCTCTTTCTGAAGGTTTGTGATTAGCGTGTAGTAATACAACAGATTTTTTGTGTATTAATTTTGTGTTCAGCAACATTACAGGACTCATTTATTATTTCTATCAATTTTTTAGAATCTTTCTGTATTTTCTATATGTACATATGTAGAATCTACATATATTTTCTATATGTAATATGTAATCTGCAGACAGCGACAGTTTTATTTCTTCCCTTCCAATTTGGATGCTTCTTATTTATTTTTCTTGCCTAATTACTCTATCACTTCCAATACTATACGGAATAAAAGTTGTGAGAGTGGGCATCCTTGTCTTACTCCTGATTTTAGAGGAATAGCTTTCAACTTTTCACCATTGAGTATGATCCTAACTATGAGGTTGTCATAAAAAGCCTTTATTATGTTGAGGTACATTTCTTGTATAAACTCTTTTTGAGAGTTTTATCATATATGGATGCTGAGTTTTGTCAAATGTCTTTTCTTCCTTTATTGAGATGATCATATGATTTTTATTCTTCATTTTGAAGTGGGGTAGATCATATTGACTGATTTGTGGATGTTGAACAGGTTTTGTATTCCTGGAATAAATCCCACTTGATCATGGTGTATGATCCTTTTATTGTTGAATTTGGTTTTCTAATATTTTGTTGATGATTTTTGCATCTATACTTATCAGGGATATTGACCTGTGATTTTCTCTTCTTTTGGCACTCTGCTCTGGTTTTGGTATCAGGATAATACTGGCCTTGTAAAATGAGGAAAATATAGATTTTCCCAAAGAATTTTAAATTACCAGTAGTTAACACTTGTGTAATAGATGCTATGCCTGAGATTTGTTAAGCAATTTACACATATTACTGTATTTAATCTTTATAACAACCTATGAGTCAAATCAAACATTTTTCACATTTTACATATGAGAGAACTGTTAAATAACATGCTTATTATGATTAAACTAATATTCTGCTCATGAAGACAAGTAGATTTCATCACTACATCTTCTACTTTTCCTATGGCTCTATGATATGGATGATTAGGGCTAACTCTAAATATGTCTGTAATGGCTAAAGCAACTTTGACATAACACTCTTCATAACAGAGACATACTCTTTTCCCCTTAATCCCCCTCCAAATTTGGACTATTTTACTGCCAATAAGATTATTATATGGGTTTCTGTTTGCACTCCTCATCCTATTTCATTCATATTTAACACTTATGCTACACATTACCAGACACTGTGTTTACTGATACATTTTTAACTATATATGTTTTCAAGTCTATTGTTTGCACTATTTTCTGTACTCTTCATTTTCCTACAAAATAGAGGTTTCTGTTATAATTTAGCTTACTATATATTTTAGCATTTTCCTCAAATAGATTAAGTGAATGATATAATAACTTTTAGACTGTGTTACATTTTCTCATCCTGAACAGATGAATGTATTAGTTGGTAATAGAATTCTTACATATAGTCATTGTATCTCAGTAGTATTTTGATGTTATTCTGCCATTTTATAAAGTCCAGTGTTACAGATGGATAGAGTTATTCTATTGTTATTTTGTTTCTGTTTAAGTTTTTTTTCTGTAGCCTAGAAACTTGTTTAAAAAATCAGTTTATCCAGGCAGTTCAGAATTTTTAGCAAGAGTTTTATCTTTTCATCTGGAAGCAAATGAGAATTGCTTCTTAGGAATGAATGTATAATTCTTGGGAAACAAAATAAATTGCATTTTGTTCAAAATGTAGAGAGTGTTTTAACTTAAATTTGGAAAGGATATGGTTATATCTGGCCCCAGGTATGTATGACGAGATCCAGTGAACCACATGATATTGGTTATATGTAATCCCACCTCCGCATCTCTTCGCCCATTCTGCTGATGAACTGGCCTAATTATATCAGCCTTCTCTAAAGAGTTGACATAATTACCTGAAAGTCTCATTCCAGATGAAATAAAGGAGCCTCTCTGTCATCTTCAATAAGGAAAATTCCAAAGCAAGACTGAGATTGGCCTGCTTGTGTTACATAACCATCTTTGTGTCAGTTCTTGATATTCAAAGGATGGAGTTTTATAATTGGCCTGAGTCATCTGTCCAAACTTATGCCACTAGAATATTGTGATGGGCAGCTGCAGGAGAATAAGAGTGTGGTTGCAGAAGGGAGAAGTTTGGTAAAAATGTGGGATGTTATTACAAAAGGGGAAATCTGTGATGGTAAGATGTAAATGACAGATATTCACCAAGCCCTGTTAGATCATGTTTCTTTGATATGGTTATTGAAACACAATTTTATTAATTTATATCAGAGAAGAGTTTTCAGGTGCAAATCATTTGATACAGTATGCTGTGGACATTACTGTTATCAGTTGGATAATAATAGCTTAATACAACTGAAAACAATTCAGCTTAAATCCAGAAAATGGCAGAAAAGATATTAAACTCACCATTTAGAAAGCTCAATTCTGTCCTGGAAACATTTCCCAGCATATTTTGCCACAGTAAAATGTGAATGGAAATAGCATAATAATGAAAGAATTTTTATTCCTGATTGTAATTATGCCCTAATTTATTCCTGATTAGAGAAAAGTTGTATAGTTCAAAAATTATATAGTTAAAAAATGAAAGCAAATGAAATTTTGCTTAATCATTGGGTATATAACAAGGCTTAAATAATAAAATGAATTTAATATAAGTGTATGATATTATGTCTTATAATATGACACAATATCAACTTTGTACATAGCATGATTGAAATATTTTATTTTATTTTACCTTATTTTATTTTATTATTTTATTTATCTGTGACACAGTGAGACAATAAAAATTCTACCAGTTTTATAAGTATGAATAGTATGCCATCACAGCTATAAATATCCTATGTACATATTTACGTATTTATCAAATACTTAAATATTTATTTTTAGGTATTTATCCATATTCAGACAAATCATTTTATCAAATTCTATTTTAAAGGCATATTTTCATATTTAGAACAAATATTATTATTTTTGCCAATCTGTACCCATAAACTGGATAAAAAATTTACTTGTGAAAAATTACACATGAAAGTCACTGATTAGCAAGACATAACTTAGATAATCTTCTTTGATTCACATTTATTCATTGTGCTTTGCTAGTAAAACTCAAACAATGAATATACGACATTTCTGTAAATTTTCTGAAATAAGATTGCAGAGATTTTCATTTGTATTTTCCTAAAAAACTGAGTAGATCACCAAGTTCAGATGTTATTGGAAAACTCTGAGAATAACAACAGGGAAGACCAAACAGATAGTAGGGAACTAAGGAACTATTAACAAATAACAATCCATGCATCCACTCATAAGATATGGAGGTAGAATGCACTAGATAGAAATAAAATAAGAAACCACTGAAAAAAGTATACTTGAGGAAGATAAAACCAAGAAGATTTTTTTTTCAAAGTTTATTTATTTATTTTGAGAGAGAGAGAGACAGAGAGTGAACATGAGTGGGGAAAGGGCAGAGGAAGAGGGAGAGAGAATCCTAAGCAGGCTCTGCTCTATCAGCACAGCGCTCTAACTGGGGTCTGGACCTCACCTCAAGTTCACCCTGAGAACATGACCTGAGCTGAAATGGATGCTAAATGAACTGTGTCCCAGGTGCCCCCAAACCAAGAAGATATTTTTTTAATTTTATTTTTTAGTTTTTAAAATCTACATCCAAATTAGTTACCATATAGTGAAACAATGATTTCAGGAGTAGATTCCTTAATGCCCTTTACCCATTTAGCCCACCCCCCCTCCAGCAACCCTCAGTTTGTTCTCCATATCTATGAGTCTCTTCTGTTTTGTCCCCCTCCCTGTTTTTATATTATTTTTGTTTCCCTTCCCTTATGTTCATCTGTTTTGTCTCTTAAAGTCCTCGTATGAGTGAAGTCATTTGATTTTTTCTTTCTCTGACTAATTTCACTTAGCATAATACCCTCCAGTTCCATCCATGTAGTTGCAAATGGCAAGATTTCATTCTTTTTGATTGCTGAGCAACACTCTATTGCATATATATGCCACATTTTCTTTATCCATTCATCCATCGATGGACATTTGGGCTCTTTGCATACTTTGGCTATTGTTGATAGTGCTGCTAGAAACATGGGGGTGCATGTGTCCCTTTGAAACAGCACACCTGTATCCCGTGGATAAATGCCTAGTAGGCAATTGCTGGGTCGTAGGGTAGTTCTATTTTTAGTTTTTTGAGGAACCTCCATACTGTTTTCCAGAGTGGCTGCACCAGCTTGCATTGCCACCAACAATGCAAAAGTGTTCCTCTTTCTCTGCATCCTCGCCAACATCTGTTGTTGCCTGAGTTATTAATGTTAGCCATTCTGACAGGTGTAAGGTGGTATCTCATTGTGGTTTTGATTTGTATTTCCCTGATGATGAGTGACGTGGAGCGTTTTTTCATGTGTCGGTTGGCCATCTGGATGTCTTCCTTGGAGAAGTATCTATTCATGTCTTTTGCCAATTTCTTCACTGGATTATTTGTTTTTTGGGTGTTGAGTTTGATAAGTTCTTTATAGATTTTGGGATGCTAGCCCTTTATCTGATATGTCATCTGCAAATATCTTCTCCCATTCCGTCAGTTGCCTTTTAGTTTTGCTGATTGTTTCCTTGACTGTGCAGAAGCTTTTTATTTTGATGAGGCCCCAATAGTTTCCCATAGATCTCAAGCTGTGTAACTACTTCATATTAAATGACGCTTGAAGTGGATAGAAAAATTAGTTATAGTTTATCAGGCCCTTGAAGGAATAGAGGTAGGCATATGAAAAAGATTTTTTACCCTTCTTTCATAAAGAAACATGAATGGAGACTACCAACCTCCAGACCAAAAGAAGGGTTAGCAAACTACCTGGAGTTTAGTAAAGCAACAGTGAGGGTAAGAGGAGCAGAGTGGATCAGTCAGTCAGATAAATAACTAATAAAAAGACATGAGACTTTAAATAAGGTCATAGATGACTTCAATTGAATGTTTTTTTTTAATTTTATTCAGTAAACAACCTGAAGTTGACAAAATGTATGGTAAGCAAGTCAAGTGACATGATTTGATGTGCATTTTAGAAAAATAATATTCTCTTAGAAGTTTGGAGCACTATTTGCCAAAGAGATTTTTTTCCTTCTTTTTGGGGGTCAAAATTGATTCCATGAAATGTTAGCAATGATTTTTAAAATGAGAGAGGAGGGGAGAGAGAGAGAAGTCTTATAGTCAAATAAATTTGAGAAACTCTATTGAATAAAGTTACATGACAGTATCATAACTTCACTTATGACTGTCCAAAGGAATGTAAAGTACCCAGCCTTACCTACATTATTTGATAAAGGAAATGTTCCTTCCAGAAAACTTGTCAATGTTAGTTATGGACATGCTATCATATAGAGTCTGAAATGGAATGCACCAGCCTGGAGGTGGGAATAACTCTTAGGGAATATTGAAATATTGAAATATTTCAAGCAAATGTGGATGGGGGTTGGAAGGGAAAAAATAGGATGGTTGGATAGGTTGAAATAGATCTTGAGAGGGTAGAATACAAAAAACGATGTTGGATATGACTGACCAGGGAAATGGTGGAGTCAAATTATTTGATTTCTAACTATGTTTTCTATCTATTATCTGCTGCTGCATAACAATTTACTCCAAAACATATTGGTTTTAAAAAGCACACATTATTTCACAATTCTTGTGGTCCAGGAATCAGGCACAATTTAGCTGGTTCATTGCTTTTGGACCTCTCACAAGTCTACAGTCAAGGTGACATCTTAGGTTGAGTTTCACCTGCTGGGTCAACTGGGGAAGGATCTACTTCTAAGCTGATTTACCTATTTGTTGGTAGAATTCAGTTCCTTTTAGACTGTTGGCATGAGAGCCTAGGTTTCTTCATGGCTATTGTCCAGAGGTCACTCTCAGTTCCTTGCCACATAGACTTTTCCATATGATAGCTTGCTTCATCAGAGTGAACAAGCAGAGAGAATACAAGCAAAAGAGAGATTGCTAGCAACAGAAGTCACTGGCTTTTATAGCCTTATCTTGGAAGTTATATCCAATCACATTTGCCATATTCAGTTTGTTGAAAGCAAGTCACTATGTAGGTCCAGCTTGCACTTAAGAGGAGGGAATTAGACAGGGACATGAATAATAGATGACATGAATCATTGTGAACCATTTTAGAAAGCTGCCTGCCACATTATCTCATGGTAGTTATGAAAAGAAATCTTTAGGGGATTTTCCCTTAGAGACAGATGACTGTTGATTAAGGCAACAGGAAGGAACAGGCATGCACACGCACACACACACACCAAACTTCCCTACCTTTAAAGTGAATTAAACTTATTTCTTTTAAAAGAAATAAAGTTTATTGGACAGCTACCCTTTTAAGCTATATGAAGCACCAAAGTATTTTTGTAATTTATGGAACACAGGAGCTGAATCTGATAAGTGATCTGTGTGGTCAACTGTGAATATTTTACAATGTGTTTAATACCAATACAGCCAGAAATAAACACAGTTACTAATTAGTAAATTTACTTCAAAAACAGCTTTTGTTTATGCTAAAAGCTCTTCTCAAAATAAAACATATATATATATATATATATATATATATATATATATATATATATATAATTTTGCATTGTAACACAATACCCACTATCATTTTTTTCTCTTATTTTATTCTTCCTCCTTTTAATGTTTTACACATGGCGTGAGAAACCATATGTTTCTGGTTAAGGACTTATTGTTTGTTAAATTGTTGTGGGCTTTCAAATTCTTTACACTCCTTTATCTTCTTACCCCCACCTCTCAATTTTATCAATATACATATACATGCGGTTTTCAACTAATGGAGTACTCAGTTGTCTGGGTGATCACACACAAGACAGTTTAAAGGAATGTAAACGTTACTATGAGGAATTTGGTCTGTGTTTCAACTTTCAAACTCTTAACTCCAGTCAGATTAGGTGGGTTTAATGATTCAACCCAAGCACTTGAGAGTTACCTAGATTAGTCTGAAAGATTGGTATCTGGCAATCACAATCACTTGCCATATCCTGAACAAGGACTGAGTACTTGTGTTATTTAAAAAGACATAGAGCTACATTGCCTAATATTTTCCTAGTAGGCAGGCCTAAATATAGTTGAAATGAAGTAAAAAGAGAATTATTTGTGTGAAGCACACGTGTGTGTGTGTGTGTGTGTGTGTGTGTGTGTGTGTGTGAAATCTAATATGGGGTGTCGGTATGGCAAATTGCAGTGATCATGTTTTGGGGAACAGATAGCACTGCTCCGTAAATGTTGTTGAATTTAGACAATTTATTTAATATGAACCATGATTTATCATCTATATAAAGACAATAAGAATACTTATTTCAAAAAAAAGTATTGAGAATTTTAAATAAGATGATACAAGGTAGTGGTTAAATATTAGAAAATTTTAAAAAGCAGAGGGCTGTGGTAGTCAGAGTGAGGAAAGAGGTTGGTTGTGCAGATGGTAAGCAAAGAACTGTAAGCACCTACACTACAGCTCATGCTTGAATGGGAAAAGGAGCCGGGCTAGCAAAGACATGAGGAAGCATCTTCCCAGCTAAGAATATCTAGGACCTAAGCAGGAAGAAATTGGGTGTGTTTGGCTAAAAGGAAAGGCCCATGTGGCTACATTGTGTGAAGATGATGATTAGGAAAATTGGAGAAAGACAAAAAACAAGGCCAGAGATCCCTCACATAAAGTCTTCATGGGCTATTTAAGAGGCTTAAATTTTATTCTATACATAATTGGAAGCAATTGAGAGATATGAGTAGGGAAATAGTGTAGCATAATTTATGTTCCAAAAAAAAAAAAAGAGAGAAATTAACCTGGAAGGTCTGTATGGAACAGATTATACAGGAGTTAAAGGTGATTTTAAAAGTTCTGAGGTGATTTAAGTAGTCCAGGCTAGAGATGATGAGTTTGGGGAAGGTTTAGGACAAAAGAGATGGAAAGATGTGGAACAATTCAGAATACATTTTTGACATCGATCCAGTGGAGCTGAACTCTTTGACAGACTGGATTCAACCATAAAAACAAAAACAAAAAGAGAGGGGAAAATCAAACTTGAACCCTAGTTCATTGAATTAATTAGCTATGTTATATGTTGACATTTACTGTGATAGAGGGTCTTACCTGATTTGGGGCAGAGTTTTGGCAATGTTAATTTTGAGAAAATGATTTTTCAATAGAGATGGTAAGTATACAGTAGGATATATGATCTTCAGTGGAATATGGCTAAAAATAACATTTGGGAACCACTGGAATATAGATTGAGTATCGTAGAGAACTTGGAAATGTCTATCTAACTCTACACTATCTAACTGCTAAGGTTGCCCTGCTGTTATTATTTCTTTCATTGGTGTATAAAATATGGGAAGAGAGGGCCATTTATAATATTTTATTATTATAAAATAACATTCCATCCAATATATGATTGTATTCCAACAGTTAAAAGTGAAACAAAAGAGCAGGCACTAGCAAAGGATGCTTTAAAAAAAGTAAATTAAGAGAAAAAATAGAAGTTTTTTCCTAAATACAAGAAATGTGGTTAAAGAAGTAGAAAGTAGATGCCATTGAGAGGAAAGAGGAGATGAGTATAAAGAATTAGCTTTTAGACATGGAAGCATGTAGGTTACTGAGTATCTCAAATAGTACCTTTTCAATGTGTTTGAAATGGAAACCTTGTTGTATCACGAAGAGGAAAAACAGGAAGGACAAGAAGTCAAGTAGTGATAATAGGTAATGCTTTAAAAGGTTTCAGTGAGAAAGGGACAGGAGATATAACGGAATTGAAGGCTACATACACAGCTTTGTCAGTGTTGTTTATTTTTGAATGGTAAATCTTAGAGCATGTTTATATGCCACCGGGAATGAATCAATACAAATGGAGAAAATCATGATTGAGATAAGAAAGGAAATAACAGTAATAAGACCTTGAGAAAACTGGAAGGACCACCTTGTTGAACTATCTCTTATAATAGAACAAAGCCAGAGAGTGTGAGGGGAGATGCATATGAAATTGTGGAGTAGGAATATGGTAGACTAGATTCCTTTCAACTGCCTTGAATCATTATATATATTATATATACATATATAATATATATTTATATAAAATATATATTATATATAATATATTATATATATTATATATATTTTATATATAACATCTTCTTTATTCATTCATCTATGGATGGACAGTTAAGTTACCTCCATATCTTGGCTATTGTAAATAATGCTGTATAAACATAGGGATGCATGTATCTTTTTTGAATAGAGTTTTTGTTTTGTTTGGGCAGATACCCAGTAGTGAAATTACTGGACAATTGTAGTAATTCTATTTTTACTTTTTTGAGGAACCTTCATACCAGTTTTCCACAGTGACTGTACCAATTTTCATTCCTTCTAACAGTACCTGAGGGTTCCTTTTTCTCCACATCCTCACCAATACTTGTTATTCTTTCGATTCTAGGCTTTCTGACAGGTATGCAGTGATAGCTCATTGTGTTTTCTATTTGCATTTCCCTGGTGATTTCTAATGTTGAACATCTTTTCATGTGTCTGTTGCCCATTCGTATTTCTTCTTTGGAAAAATGTCTTTTTAGGTCCTCTGCCCATTTTTAATTAGGTTTTTTGTTGTTTAATTATGTAAGTTCTTTAAATATTTTAGATATTAACCCTTTTTGGATATATCATTTACAAATATCTTCTTTCATTCAGTAGGTTGCCTTGTCATTTCTTTGATGGTGCAAATCCTTTTATTTTAATGTAGTCCCAATAGTTTAATTTTGCCTTTGTGAGTATATATGTTTTCTTCTAGTAGTTTTATTTTTGTGTATGGTGTCAGAAAGTCCTCTAGTTTCATTATTTTGCATGTAGCTATTCAGTTTTCCAGGTACTATTTGTTGAAGAGACAGTCCTTTCCCCCTGTGTCATAGATTAATTAATCATACAAGTGTGGGTTTATTGCTGGATTCTATTCTGTTTCATTGATTTGTGTGTCTATTTTTGTCCCAGTACCATATTGTTTTGATTACTACAGCTTTGTAGTATATCTTGAAAGCTGGGATTGTGATACTTCAAGCTTTTTTCTTCTTTTCCAATATTGCTTTGGCTATTTAGGGTCTTTTGTGGTAGCATACAAATTTTAGGATTATTTGTTCTAGTTCTGTGAAAAAAAATGTTATTTTGATAGGGAGGGCATTGAATCTGTAGGTAGCTTTGGATAGTATGGTGGCCATTTTTACAATATTGGTTAACAATATTGGTTCCGTGAGTATGAAATATCTTTTCATTTGTTTGTGACATCTTTAATTTCTTTTATCCATATTTTATAGTTTTCCAAGTACAGATCTTTCACCTCCTTGGTTAAGTTTATTCCTAGGTATTTTATTATTTTCGGTGCAATTGTAAATGGGATTTTTCTCAATTTCTCTTTCTTCTACTTCATTATTAGTGTGTAGAAACGCAACAGATTTCTGTATATTAGCTTTGTATCCTATGACTTACTGAATTCATTTATCAGTTCTATTAGGTTTTTTTGGTGGAGTCTTAGGGTTTCAATATGTAGTATCATGTCATCTGCAAATAATGAAAGTTTCAATTCTTCCTCACCAACCTGGGTGCCTCTTATTTCTTTTTCTTAACTAATTTTTCTGGTGAAGATTTTCAGTACTATGTTGAATAAAAGTGGTGAGAGTAGACATCCTTGTCTTGTTCCTAATCTTAAAGGAAAGCTCTTAGTTTTTCATCATTGAGTATGACATAAGCTGTGGGTTTTTCCTATTTGGCCTTTATATGCTGAAATATATTCCCTTTAAACCTACTTTGTTAAGAGTTTTCATTACAAATGAATGTCATAGTTTGTCAAATGTCTTTTTTTCTTCATCTGTTGAGATGATCATATGGTTTTTATTCTTTCTTTTATTAATGAGTTGATTGATTTGTGGATATTGAACCACGCTTACATACCTGGAATAAATTTCACTTCATCGTGGTGAATGTTTGTTTGTTTGTTTATTTACTTATTTATTTATTTAGATGTTTATTTTATTTTTGAGACAGAGAGAGACAGAGCATGAGCGGGGGAGGGGCAGGAAAAGAGAGACACACACACAGAATCCGAAGCAGACCTCAGGCTCTAAGCTGTCAGCACAGAGCCCGATGCAGAGCTTGAACCCATGAACAGTGAGATCATTACCTGAGCTGAAGTCAGACACTTAACTGACTGAGCCACCCAGGCGCCCTGTGGTGAATGATTTTTTTAATGTTTTGTTGGGTTTGGTTTGCTAATATTTTATTGAAGATTTTTACATCTATATCAATCAGAAATATGGGCCTCTGTTTTTCTTTGTGTGTGTGTGTGTGTGTGTGTGTGTGTGTGTGTGTGTGTGTGGTGTTTTTATCTGGTTGTGTGTGGCATCAGGGTAATTCTGGTCTTCTAGACTAAATTGGAAGCTTTCCTTTCTCTTCAGTTTTTTGGAATAGTTTGAAAATAGGTATTAACACTTTTTTTTAATGTTTGATAAATTTACCTGTGAAGACATCTGCTCCTGGATAGTTTGTTGGGAATTTTTGACTACTGATTCAATTTCATTACCTTGTAATTGGTCGGCTCAAACTTTGTATTTATTTTTGATTCAGTTTTGGAAGGCTATATGATTTTAGGAATTTGTCTATTCTTCTAGGTTGTCCAAGTTGTTGGCTATAATTTATAATAACATTCCCTCATAATCTTTTGTATTTCTGTGGTATCGTTATTTCTTCTTTTTCATTTCTGATTTTATGTATTTGTGTCCTCTCTCTTTTTTTTTTTTTTTTTTTTTTTTGTGGTGAGTCTAGCTGAAGGTTTATCATTTTTTTTTCTTCAGAGACCAGCTCCTGGTCTTATTGATCTGATTGATCTGTTCTGTTGTTCTTTTAGTCTCTATGTCATTCATTTCTGCTCTGATTTTTATTATTTCCTTCCTTCTACTGGCATTGGAATTTTTTTTTCTCTTTTTATATTTCCTTTGGGTGTAAGTTTAGGTTGTTTATTTGAGATTTTTCTTTTTTCTTGAGGTAGGCCTGTATTGCTATAAAATTCCCTCTTGGAACAGCTTTTGCAGCATCCCAAAGATTTTGGACCATTGTGCATTCATTTTCACTTGTCTCCACATATTTTTGATTTCCTCTTTGATTTCTCAGTTGACCCACTCATTGTCTTGTTGCATGTTATTTACCTTCCATATATTTGTGTTCTTTCCAGATTTTTTTCTTGTGATTTATTTCTAGTTCCATACTGTTGTGGGCAGAAAAAGTGCATGATAGGATTTCAGTCTTTTTTTTTTTTTTTAATTTATTGAGATTTAATTTGTGGCTTAACATGTGATCCATCCTAGAGAATAGTCCATGTCCACTTGAAAAGAATGTGTAATTCATTGTTCTGGGATAGAACGTTCAGACTATATTTATTAGATCCATCTGGTCTAATATCATTATTTCTGTTCTCATCTCTGATGGTGTAGCTCAAACTGGGGATCGGTAGAAAATTACAATATAGTATGATAACTGATATCCTTGAGGAATAAACTAGTAGGAACATCTAACTTAGTTATCAAATTAAGGCAGAGATTCACTAAAATGCTGAGATAGTTTCCTAGTAATAATTAGTAAAAGATATTTTTACTGAAGTTCCTAGATGGAAAATGGTCCTTAGAGCTTATGTTCCTCTTTTTCCATTCCCAATATTATTTATGCCATCTGTATTTTTGAACAATTATGCCAAATGTTTGTTTATTTCTATTTTTTAGTAAAAGTAAAAAAAATTTGTCTTTCATCTTTAAAAAAATTTTTTTCTCATGTATCTCTGGTTTTATATTCTATTGATTTTCTGTTCTTTATTGTCTCTTATTTCTGCTTGTTTTGGCAACAGTATTGATTATTTTGTAATGACTTATGTTTGACACATTACTCATTAACTAATAGACTTTCTTCTTGTATTAGGCTTATTTATATATGTTGAAACCTAACACCCCCGCCCCCCAGTACTTCAAAACGTGACTCTATTAAAATGGGGCCTTTAAAGTGGTGATTAAGTTAAAACAAGACCAGTGGGGTGGGACTTAATCCAAATGAATGATGTCCTGATAAGAAGAGGAAATTTGGACACAGAAAAGACACAAGGGGTATGCATCTAGGGAGGAAAGATCATGTGAGAACACAACAAGAATGTGGCCATCTGCAAGCCAAGTAAAGAGGCTTCAGGAGAAACCATACCTGCTGATACCTTGGACTTGGATTTTTAGTCTCTGGAACTGTGAGAAAGCAAATTTCTGTTGTGTAAGCCACCTAGTCTGTGGTGCTTCATCATGGCAGCCTTAGCTGACAAATATATACTTTCTACTATAAGCACGTAAATGTCATAATTTTTTCTCTAAGTTCCATTTGAATTGGGTCACACATGTTCATAGGAAGAATTTTCATATGTATTTTCAATTTTCAGTATTCTTTTATAATATATGGATTAGTCAGACCTATTTTTGTTACTGACTTCTAATTCAACAGCAGTATATTATAGCAAATATACTCTACATGATTCTAATTCTTTCAATTGTACTAAAGTTTTGTGACTTACAATAATAGCAACTTTTATAAATGTTGCATTTATGCTCTGAAGAATATGGATGCTCCCTTTTGTGGGAACATGGTTGTCCATATATCCATTAAACTGAAATTCTAATTTTATTGTTCACAACTTCCATATTCTTAAAATATGTAGTCTTTTGTCCTATGAATTATCAATAAATATCTGTTTAAATGTCTCACGCCAATTAGGCAAATTTCCTAACCTGTACATTCCAAAATTTGGTTGACATTTTTAAGATTATTTAATAGGTTAAATTAAAAATATTATAACTTCTCACTGACTTGAAATTTTTATCTCCAGTAATGTATTTATCTTAAAGTCCGTTTTGCTTGATTTTAGCATGGTGCATCAGCCTTCTTTTCTATAACATAAAGCTGGTTCATCTTTTGCCATCTTTTGTTGTTGCTGCTGTTTGTTCACATTAGATTTTGCTCCTCTAATTGATGAAAATAAACCTCATATTTTATATGCCAATCCCACAACTGAATGACATACTCTTGCTTATGAAGGACATGTTAGTAAAATTAGAAAATGAAGGTGGAAGAAGCCCAACATCAGCAGTTTTATTCCCTTTCCTCACCCCCATTGACAATCTGATTTCCTTTTCATGGTAACTTCAGGCTCTTACCCAGCAGGATTACTTAGGGCTCACTTGATCAAATAATTTTGTCTTTGTCTAAGAAAACAAAATAGCTCTAAGTTTGGCCAACAGGGAGGATATTACAATGCTTGTTCTCTGTACCAGTGCACTCTATTGCATGTAGAAACACATCTGCAACATTAACAGCCATCTGCCAGTAAATGAAACTTTATGTAAAGTTATGCCATTGAATTGGTGAGCCGTATGATGCCACCTAATTCTGAGATTTTTGGCTCTGGGATCATTTGTTTTAAAGTGCCATGATTCTGCTATTAAAACCAAACAGACTACCTCCTTCTTAAGTTAACAAAACAGATTATTTTTGAGCTTTATGTGTTCAGAAGGGGTGGCGAAACTATACAAAAACTAACAATGCTGAAGATATATTTGGAAAAGTTGAAAAACAACCACTGGCTGCTTTCCTGAAATGGTATAGATGTGAGTAGAGACGTTCTATGAACCAATCACAGAATAGAAGACATCATGGCAGGGTATTCATGGCAGGCTGCGTATGGGTGCTGCATGGCAGATGCACTAGTCACAAAATAGGCGTCTTCATTAGTTTGAAAATTATTTCTGTTATTTTATGATTTTGTAAATCCGAAGATGGATAATTTGCACATTTATTGTAAATATTTTCTGGGAGATTGAATATTCTAATAAATCAGTACTTTAGGACTCTTAGATTAAAATAAAATGCCTTACTCTATGGGGATAGTACATTTCGTTTTGCTTCTATTTACAAAGGAGGCATGAGTTAAATAATGTAAATGCTGTCCAACCCTACCATGTTTTAAGAATATTTAAAATAAAAATAATTTGGGGCGTCTGGGTGGCTCAGTTGGTTAAGTGGCCGACTTCGGCTCAGGTCATGATCTCGCGGTGCGTGAGTTCGAGTCCTGCGTCGGGCTCTGTGCTGACAGCTCAGAGTCTGGAGCCTGTTTCAGAGTCTGTGTCTCCCTCTCTCTGACCCTCCCCGTTCATGCTTTGTCTCTCTCTGTCTCAAAAATAATTGTTAAAAAATTTTTTAAAAAATAATTTAAAATTTTAAATAATTCTCTGGTTGATGTTCCTATGGATGCGAGTGTCTAAAAATATCTATTTGTATAATATATTAGCTCTCTATGGTGTTTCACATTGTAGTCATATGGTCTAATGTTTGTTTATTGTGCTGAAATGATATTGCCAAGCTCCTAATTTAAATTGTAATTACTTTTGTTGTAATGTGAATTGGCAAGTGATACCTAATTTTCATGTACAATTAACAAGTCGCAAAATAGAATGTAGTAATAAATTAGAGATTAATACATAATGATCCACTAATTATATTATAGCAGTTATTTATTTGATGAAACAGAAATTTCATGACTAAAAATTTAATTTCTATAACAACTTTTCAGTGCTGTAGATGATATTTTAAGTTTTTAAAATATTATGTTATAATACTAACATAATATTTCATCCACTGGTTAGTAAAGTACATTTTCAAAGAATTATCAGGAAAAAATAGAAAGCCATTAGAGATGAAAAGAAAATACAATTATTTAGATAAATGAATATAATTTTTGAGAAAATAGGCAAAAATGCCAGAAAATAGGAAATGACTTTAGGGCTACTGAATTGGCCATTATATAGCAAAAGATACTTTACTGATAGAGCAGAAAATAACTATAATCTCTACCTCCATGTCAATCATAATGGTTGAGTTTCAGTAAAAACAGGACTATCCCTAGAGACTTCATTTGACTATCTCATGGACTTTGTTTTAGTGAAAAGAAATACGCTGTTTCTGATTTAGATAAGATGGCCTGAAATTTGAAATATAAATATTAAATCAGTCACTTTTGTTAAGAATCATCACTTAGATTACAATCTTTTAATTATCTAAAAGATGGTATATATAGAAAATTTTTAAAAATATTTAACACTTTTTTTGGCATATGGTAAAAAACTGATTGGATCCCAGTTACTTCTGCCTTGAATTTTTTTTTTCACTTTATTAAATTTGTTTTAGGGATGGAAATTACTTGATTATAAAATTTGAGTGAGTCCAGAGAGTACCGGTTTTGTCACACACTGATTGTAACATGAATAAAAAAAAATTCATATCATCAATAGATGTAAGTATTCTGAATTGAAATATGATTCTTAAAAATATAAATGTCTTTCTGTATAACAAAAATTTTATGAAAATGTGAGAAAATGCTGTTTTTGAATATATAATCTACATAATCCTGTTCTTGGCAAGGCCTTATCTAGCACTGAGATGATCATTCCAGAAATAATGTGAATGTGGGAATATTCTTCATTTGGCAGGAATCACAACCAAATTTGATAACATTCTGGTAGAATTTTATGCAGAATACAAACATTGATACCAGAAAATATTTCACATTGTTTTATACATTGATATACAAACTCAAATGATGAAAATAAGAACAGATGCAATGGAATAAATTATATTGCATTAAGAAATGCTTAATATCACTCAATTATTACAATCTCTAACGTAAGTCATAAAGAAAAAAGCATTATTGTGCACATTCTGCATTTGAATATATTTGGGAGAATTTTATTCAATACTTGATTGGAGAAAACATGATAAGTTGTTGATATGCCATTTAGACAAGCTGATACAACACAGCAATAAATTTAAATGAGGGAATGCTCCCTAACTCATTTTATGATGCTCATAAAAGTTTGTTATCCAAACCAAAGATACCATGAGAAAGGAAAGATGGTAGGCCAAGCACATACATGAGATCACAGGTATCTTAAACAAAATATTGGCCAAAAAATAAAATAAAGAAAGAAAAAAGACAAAAAAAAATATATGTGATATAATGTGTTGTGAACAAGTTAATTTTTTGTGGTGTTTTTTCTCCACTGTACTTATGGCATACTGCTTATTCAGTTTTAAAAATTTATTTGTAGTCTTTCCCTGTAACTACGGTGAGATTCATCAAGGTATGTCTTTTGTTAACTGGGTAAGCCCATTACCTACACCAGGACCTTATTATATAGCGAATTTTCAAAGAGTACATGTTGACTGAATTAATCCCAGAAATCAATGTAAATTAACTTTAGAAAAAAAATATAAATATAATTCACCAAATTAAGTAACAAAAGGAGAAAACCATGGAAGAGTGTCAGTAGATGCAAATAAACCAGTTGAAAATTCCTCACTCAACTTAAAAGAAGGGGTGTGGCGGAACTGTCTTAACCAGATTAAAATTATCTACCAAAACCATGCATTATACATAGTGGTGAAATAAAAGACTTTTCTCTTAAAATCAAGGAAAAGAAAAGTATGCTCACCATTTATTCTTATCAAAGATTTTGCTCAACATTATAAGTATTGAAGAAAATATAACTGCCTACACAATAAAAACAGTGTAGGATCTAACATGATTTTGTTTAGCATTAATAACAGAGTTTATTACATTTCTGTACGCCAGCAAGACAGGAGACCTAATTTCAGAAATTACCTTTAGCAAAATAAATAAATGAACAGAATAATCTTTCGTAAAATGATCCACATGAAAGTATATACAAAAATTATTGTTACACATCATACAAGAAGATATATGTGTATCTATGTGTGTTTATGAGTACATATATATATGTGAATATATGTAATTACAAAATATATAAATAAATAGAAAATAATAGCAAGCTTCTGGAAAGGAAGGGTTAAAATGTGAAAGATGATACTTCTACAAAATTAATCTGTAGAGTCTGTGAAATTTTCAATACATATGGCCATGGGATACTTCATAGAACTTGATGTAAGTAGATTCTAACATATATGTAAAGGAGCAAAGGGGGCCATAAGAGTCCATAGACTCTTTAAAACAAACAGAGACGACGTAGCCTTCAGAGTATGATATAAAATCATGATAATAAAGCATTTATGGGCTCAGGCACAATGAGGGTTGACCAATTAAATAGAAAAAGGATTCCAGAAACAGACCCTCCATAATGACATCAGTAGCTCTGTAAAATAGTGGCGATAAACACTTCAGTTCATAATAGTTGGCTAACTGGTGCTTAATGAGGGGAAATTGTGTTATATGTCATTCCGATGAAAAAAAAAAATTACACACCAAATGATTACAGCTAAGATTTTGAGAGCATTTGCCATGAGCTGAGAGTTGTGCTAGACCCCTTACTAGGATAGCTACCAGTTCAAAAACTAGAAGAGTACCCACGAGTGGAAAGCTCTGGGGTGTCGGCACCAGGATCTAAATACTGTTCTCCTCTCTCAAATCCATGCACTAAACGTCCTGTCTCGTTTTCTTGCCTTGAGGAACATTAATAATACCAAACCAAACAAAAGCAACAAACAAACAGTGTTATGAGGTCATATCAAAATAATACAAACTACGATGTCAGCATGTTCAGAATTTCAGTTAAATACAAACACTGGAGAATCATAAATTGAATTTAGGAAACCAATGAGATAAGAGATATTTCATAAAAATTACTAATTTTTAAGAGATCTTGTAAACACCTAACTTGCCTTACAAGGAAATTTAATAATATCTTATTAAATGCCCTCATTTTATTGATGCCTATAGGGTCCCTTTTAACTAGGGGTCTAACATCTAAAAGTACATATTCTAATAATGTGAAACTTGCAAAGAGAAACTAACAATGTGAAAACAGCCAAAAAGGAATCATATTTTATTACAACGGAAAATTGGCTGAATTTTGACTATTTATCTTATAGGCAAACTTTGCTTGGAGAAACTTTATAAAAGCTTGTTTGTCATGAGAGACCTTTAATAGCAAAACCTGGAAAATGTTACCTATTATTAGCTCAAACTATTGTATTTACCTGTTATCCTTCTAGCACTGCCAGGATAAAGTCTGTCAGTGTTTCCATTTCATTTAGGAATCAGTCACGACACTTTGCTCTGGGCTAAAACCTGGCATGTGAGCCTAAAGTCAGTTTTATTTTTCCTTAAATAAATTTTGAAAAACTTTTCAGCAAGGCCATTTTAGTTAGAATAGAACATAAATAAATGTAACTGACTCCAGATGCTTTTGGTACCCACTGAGAAACAACAGAAAAGATATGTGTTTTCTTAAAAAGTAAAAAATAAATCTGAAAGCAATGACCAATGTGTGCCCTTACTCCATATGAAACTTGTGTCTTAATTTAAATTTGTGCTTGCTTTATTATTCTAAGACTACATGAAATTCAGCTTTCCCAGTGTATTTATAGTAACTCACACAT
Organism: Acinonyx jubatus; assembly: GCF_027475565.1. Taxonomy (NCBI): domain Eukaryota; kingdom Metazoa; phylum Chordata; class Mammalia; order Carnivora; family Felidae; genus Acinonyx; species Acinonyx jubatus. The sequence goes on along the minus strand of NC_069386.1, from coordinate 126,157,787 downwards.
TTTAGATACTTTAGGTAGCATTTATTTAGTTCTAGATTTTATATAAAATGCATATATCAACAATTCTCAAATTGGAGTAATGCAGTATTATATATGCATAAAATTGGAAGACCCTAAAGCGATCCTTGCCTAATAACTCTGGTAAAGATCACCCCCCATCCTCCACACTTTCAAATATATCATATAACCATTGCTGTGTGTTGACTCAGCCTTGGAGAAAGGCGCCCAGCAGGTTGGCAGGATAAAAGCTTTCCTGTTTATTCAACAATGTGCCTCCATAGGGTGTATACTGGCAATCAGACTGGCAGGTCTTACTCAGTGCATAAATATTTCATTTTCCAAATCTACCAAACATACTTGGCAAAATGCAAAAAGTGAGACGGACCACCAGCAGACCTGAGACTCACCTTCTAGATGTAACTGAGATGGTCCACTCAGGTGTCACCTGGCACCCTCATTGTATGTTGTGCTGGTATCATTGCAGTGCTCATATTCTGCTTCCCATCCATGCATCTGAGTGGGTCATGGTTAGATATACACAGATGAGCTCCCTCACGTTTCAGCAGTTTAGGGGCACAGGGTTGGCAAGAGGTCCAAGCTTGCTCAGAACAGCTATCTTTAATCTCCTATTCAGAATTCCCTAAGAGGCACTGACAAAACCAACAGGGCATTGGATCCTTTGAACATTGACCCAGCTTCCTAAGCAAATTATTTCCAGGTTCACAGAGAGAGATTCACTGAGGAAAGAGGGAAAATGGGGAGAAAATAGCTTATTGCACAGCTAGGCGTATAAATGCATTAAACTTGAGGTTAGATGACAAAAATACATTCTCCCTCGTTCTCTGTCTTGAGCAGACTCCTCACCTTCTCAACTCAACTTATGCATTTGGAAAATATGAATGACAAGGATTGTTTTTACTTTCATTATAGACTTGCCACCTTCAAGTTGCTGAAATATGTTATTGTTAGAACTACACATGTAGAGGATTTAACAGAAAGTAACATTTGTTCAAAAGTATTAAGGAAACCACTCATACTATTGATATTGAATATCAAGATTTATATCATAGATATTGATAATGATAAGGTGATATAATGGAGCAAATAGGTGCAGACACCGTTCCTACCATGAACTATCTGTGTGACCTCAGGACAGATAAAACCTCCATGAGTCTCAAATTCCTCATCAGGAAGAGTGGATATCGTCACTTACTCCAAGAGGATTATTGTGAGAAATAAACGAGATAGGGTTCAGAGAATTTGAGGAATTTATTAGGATTAATGCCATGACCCTTAGATTAACTGTAATAGCATGTTTATCAGTTGGGATTAGATTCATCTGTCTGAAGATCCATCAAATAAATAGTTATATATCCTCAAATAATAAGTCCAAAGGTAGGCACACAACAGCTTCGTGATACCATTGGAGTGGCAGGTTACTTCCATTTTCCTATCCTGCTTCCCCGGCCTGTGGTTTTTTTGTGTTTCTCCTTGTCACAAGATGGGAGTTCCATTTTCAGGTATTACATCCACATTCCAGGCAGGAAGATAAAAAGTAAATGGCAAAAAGCTGCTGCCAGCTGAAACTGTTCATTTTCATCACTGAAACAATGACTTTCTTGGATATCCATAGGGGATGCTTTTGTTTGCATTTAATCAACTAGAAGTTGGCCAGTTGGATATCCCTAGTTTCTAGACAGTCTGAGAAACTGCTATTTCAACAAGGCACATTACTGCACAGAAAAAAAAAAAAATATATATATATATATGGTTCTTTCATAAAGGAATTAAGGAGAGGCTGGTTATGGAGCAGACCTCCATTAGTCAGCCACACACTCAAAAATTAGGGAAATGCCTGCATTATGTTGAATTTTTAGCTTTGTCAGCCTCCCTAAATAAGTTGTAGACTCTCTGAAGACAGGCTCCAGCTTTATTACTTCTCTTAAAAGTGCCACAAGTATGCTACACAGGTTGGTATATGCTATAGAAACAAAGGAAACATTTTTTAACAGTCTGTGTTAAAATGATAGACTATCTATAAATTCCACCCTTGGTGAGTCGTCCAGCTTCTAAACTATTTCTTTTTCTTTGTGTCTTCTCAATTCTATGAATATCCTCCCTACGTTGTTAATATATTCTCAGGAATTTCACTCAGAGGCAAGGCAAGATACTCATATTTTATGAGAAACTTTTGTGTGGAAAGATTCTTTGGTTGAATAATTCTACAAACAGGAAATGGTATTTCAGTGGCACTTCTGTAACTATGGATCTTACATGCACCAAGGTATTTCTTTACTGCTCCCGAAAGTATAATTATTGTGGATTTATACTTGGCCTTTATGAATGTCTAAGAGAACATAGCCCTATTAAACTGATTTCCTTCCCTCAGAACTTTAACCAAATGGACTAGAAAAATACCTGACCTAGAGTAGTATTTATTAGGAATGCCCTTATTTCTACACTGTTCCTATGACTTGTGACATTTATGTGAAGTACAGGTAGGAGGATCACAAGGTGTTTATAATGGGCCTTTCAATTGTTAGGAACCTGAAAAATAGGAAGGTATTAAAGCAAGACTTACTAATCAGATTGTTTACAAATGGGGCCCTTAAGTAGGAATTTGTATAGTATATGCAGGACATGGTCATTTAATTCATGTCTAATGAATGAATATTTTATGTCTAATAATTTCTCCTTCCTTTGTCAAGTGACATTCCCAAACTCGGTGTTTTAGAAAGGAGCACAGGGTTAAGTCTTTTTCTCATCTTGAAATTTGTAAAAAAGAATCTATTTTATGTCTTTGCATTTTTAACATTTTGCTATAAAAGCTTACATCTAGTGAAATTATTAGAGCTAACATTTTCAGCATGTTATTTTCAGGATGAAACAGAGAACAGTCTCCAGCTAGTATTGTGTGTGTGTGTGTGTGTGTGTGTGTGTGTGTGTGTGTGTGTGCGCATGTGTGTGTCTGTCTGTTCACACACAGAGAAAGAGGAGAGAAGGTATATTTCAGGCCCTGGTGGTTTTCCTTAGCCAAGGCCAATATTACATATTTAATATGATTCTTTTAATTTTGAGATTAGCCAACCACCACACCCATTACCATTTCAGGTTTCATACTTGTTTAGCACTGATTTCCACCCCTAGTAGAATATATTCACGAGGCATGTATGACATCTTAGCCTATTATACAGCCAGACTGATTAAACAGGTTCACAAAATGAGATGATTGAAGGAAAGAGCCTTATAATTACAGATCATCATACTTTTAAACACAACTCTGGGGTTATTTTGCAGATTAATTCATTTAGCCTCCTGTCATACCCCAAAATAGTGTGTGACACTTTTCCCCAACAGTTTAACAGTGTAGTACCATACAAGTTTTATGTAATCACATCCAACTCATGCACGTTTTAATTGTATGTCAGGTGACCCTAAAATTTACATCTGTGCCTATGACATAACATTTGAATTACATTCATAAATGTTCAAAACCATGTTCCAAATTGTCTCCATCTTTTTGAATTCCCTGTAAAGCTTATACTGAACCTATACACTTCTGTCCATCTTGCTGTTACCCTGTGATCCAGGCTTCTTCCATCATCCTTTCTTGGACTACTCTGATAATCTCCAAACTAGGGTCCCTACTCTATTCTTACTCTTTTCTAATCCATTCTGTACATGGAAGCCAGGGTAATCTGTTAAAAACATTAATCAAAAAGAGCCCAGAAAATCTCTCTCAATTGATATTTTTGGTCTAAAATGATAAGCTAATACCAAAATTAATGGAGAATATTCAAAATTATCTTCAAAAAAGAACAGAGTTGGACAATTTATAGATGTGACTCAAGATTTATTATTATGAAGCCAGATTAATCAAGGTGTGCGGATAGATTAATGGAACATAAAAATAGCTCAGAGATAGATTCACTTTTATCTAGTCATTTGATTTTCTGACATTTTTCAAAAGAATTTTACCCTCTTCTACTATATTTAAAATCTTTACTTATTCTCAGGAATTTGACAGTTCATGATGTATCTAGGTGTGTCTTTCTTCTTATAGATCTTCTTCATGATAGCGGCATTTCCTATAAATTCTGGGTTAGGTCATCCTTAGTTTTGGAAAGTTTTCTGCCTTTCTATCTTCCAACCTTGTTTCTTTCTCTTTTTTTTTATTTATTCCTTTTGAAATTTGAATCAAATATTTATGCATATGGGTTAACATCAGACTTTGGCTGATACAGCCCTGTGTGGGAATGCCCTTCTTGTCCCATAAATTGCTACTTAGCAAACAGAGGAGTCAACATCTGGATTGTGTGAGCATTGGCATGCAAGTCAGGGTTTGCATTACTAGAATCATATATAAGATTGATAGGAAATGAATGGCTCTTATGTGGCCCCACACACCTTGGGTATGTGGATAGTTTTGGCACCTGAGGATTAGATGAAGAGGCTGTACTTGCTGTATCTCGGGTTTCATATCCTTCTATAAAGTTGAGTAAACATAGTATTAGATTAAAGCCTATGGTTCTTTCCTAGGTCTGCTTGCCAATTCCAACCTGAAAAGCAGGTATGTCCTTACAGTATATTTTAGATTATCATTCTATTCTCACTAACTTAAAGTCTTTGTTGTATTTTTCTGCTCTGAATCTCTGCTGCATTCTAAATAAATTCTTCAGATATATTTTCCTATTCACAAGTTCTCTCTTCAGCTGAATCTAATGCTAACCCATTCATCAAGGTGTTTTTTTTTTCCTTCACATTCAGCATATTCATTTCTAAAAATTTTGTTCTGCACACTTTGTTAGTCACTTTTGTAGTTACATATTTATTATGTTAAACATTGCATTTATAATTATGTTATAGTCTGTGTCTGGTCACTTCAATATTTAAAATTGACTTTCGGTTTCTGATCTCACTTATGGCAATTAATAGGCTTTTTGGTTTGGTGATCTTCATTTGTGAACTCATGTTGGATCTTAATGTTTGACATTCCTGAGGCCTCAAATTGTGGATGAAAAATTTTCTGCATTTTACTCTAATTGCAGCCCAAATGGTACATTTGTCTCTTGACTTTCACATAACAATTTTTAACTAACTGTACTTAACTGAGTCTACTCTAAAATAGAGGTAAACAATATTAGATAGATTAGAGGATGACTCTCTCTTAGTAGATTGAATTCAAAGTCCATTCATGTAGTTTTCAGAACTTAGAATGCATTGTATAAAACATCAACATCCTAAATAACGATGAAATGTTCAGACTATACTGCACAACCTCATTTAAAATATCACACTATATAGGGGTGCCTCATGCTGACAGTGTTGGGGCCTGCTTGGGATTCTCCCTCTCTCCTTCTTTCTCTGCCCCTCCCCTGCTTGTGCACACACACTTATGAGCTCTCTCTAAATAAACAAACTTTAAAAATGTTTTTAACTATCACACTATATAAATACAATTTATTTATAGTAACATAAAAATAGTGGAATAATTCTGATGTATCCATTAACTAAGTAGGAATGTTTAACTTAACAAACATTTCTTAAGTACCTACCCATTGCCAGGTGGTATACTAAGAGCATGAATATCCTATTTTTGAAAAGAATAGTTTTGCCATTATAAGTCTCATAGTATATTTGCTAAAAAATTATTGTATTGCACATTCAATATTGGACCATAATGAAATAGAAGGTTTAGTGATTAGAATGCTAAAATGAACAATAATTTAAAGAGGAAAAATCTATGTTTTTGAACAGGATAGTGTGTTTTGATATTTTGTTCCCACAAATTTCATTTTCAAACTGATTTCCATCTTTCAGGGTCATTAGTAGTAAAACTGTTAGGTTGATGAAACTTACTTATGTCAAACACATTTGGGCAGGTTTGCATTAAGGAGTTAAATCTTATATTTCAGTACTTTTGTCTGTATCATATTGACTTTATTCATATTGGAAATCAGCTCCCCCAGTTCCTTTGAACTATTGGACAGAAAATTTGACCAGTCCTGGTAAATGCTAGATGATCATGGTTTACAATATTATGATTAATATAAATGTAAACAAACAGATGCACACACCAACATACAAAGTGATGGTATTTTTGTATATCTTCCCTCTCCACTTCTTTAATCGTCTCTAAAAGGTATAATTTTTTCAAGTGTTGGTGTGTTCTGAATGTCTGTAAGACTTGGTAAATCTTGTATGTGCCAGAATCCCCAAAGTTCCTGACTGAAGTCCGTACACGACTTTAAGATAAAGCCTCTCAGGCACTGAGTGAAAAGTGAAAAGTACTGAATACATTCTAATTTTCTGCTTATGTAAAACTTCCCTAAAAGAAAAAAATGTATCTTATAAACTCCAGTATCTCAAGTAAATAAGTCATAAAAATAACATGAATTCTTAAACACAATATCAAGCACCAAGATTTTCATATCCATTGATATGATGAAACACTTTAGTGTTGATTAGCTACCATTAGAAATGTCCCAGAAGTCCAATCTGTGTGAGGGAAAGCATGTTAGAAAATACATAAATGATATCAAAAACTAGACCTCTGAAAAAGGGAGGATCAAAGTCTAGCAAGAAAGAGAAATACTTGAATATGTAAATCAGGATGGAATACAGGGTATCAGTTAACCAGGTGACAGAAGAGCCTGCAAGTCAATAGAGGGTGATGAGGTAACAGCAAGGAAGTTACTACCATCCCTCCTCTGGAGGGACAGGGGAAGGAGAAAAAGTGACCAGTATTGGAAGTTGAGGCTACACCCTCGCCTTCCCACCAGGAACTAGAACCTTGGAGGAGATGCTGCTGCTCTCAGAGGTGCTATCTGAGGAGACCAGAAAAGGGACAGATGCTCTGCTGTCTCGTCCACTTCACTCACTTCCCTCCACTACCTTTTCTTTCCTTTCTGATATGTATATTTCTTCTCTTCCCCTTTTTTAAATTTAAATTTTACTTAGTTAACATACAGTGCAATATCAGTTTCAGGAGTAGAATTCAGTGGTTCATGCACACATACAACAACCAGTCCTCGTCACAAGTGATCCATCACCTGTCTAGTCCATCCCCCACACCCCTCCCTCTGTCAATCCATAGCTTATTCTCTGTTGTTAAGAGTGTCTTGTGGTTTGTTTCCTTCTCTTTCCCCCTTCCCATATATTCATCTGTTTTTTTTCTTCCACAAATGAGTTAAATCATATGGTATTTGCCTTTCTCTGACTGATCTATTTCATTTAGCATAATACACTCTAGCTCCATCCATGTCATGGCAAATGGCAAGATTTCATTATTTTTGATAGTTGAGTAGTATTACAGTGTGTGTGTGTGTGTGTGTGTGTGTGTGCGCGCCGCGCGTGTGTGTGTGTGTGATCATTTCTTTATCCATTCATCAGTCGTTGGACATTTAGGCTCTCTCCTTAATTTGGCTATTGTTGATAATGCTGCTATAAACACTTGAATCTGTATTTTTGTATCCTTTGGGTAAATAAATACCTAATAGTGCAATTGCTGGATTGTAAGGTAGTTCTATTTTTAGTTTTTTGAGAATTTTCCTACTGTTCTCCAGAGTGGCTGCACTAATTTGCATTCCCACCAACAGTGCAAGAGGGTTCTCCTTTCTCCACATCCTTGCCATTACCAGTTGTTACTTGTGTTGTTAACTTTAGCCATTCTGACTGGTGTGAGGTGGTATCTCATTGTGGTTTTGATTTGTATTTCCCTGATGTTGAGAGATGTTGAGCATCTTTTCATGCGTCCATTAGACACATGGTTGTCTTCTTTTGAAAAGTGTCTATCCGTGTTTTCTGCCTATTTCTTACCTGGGTTATTTGTTTTTTGGGTGTTGAGTTTGGTAAGTTCTTTGTATATTTTAGATACTAACCATTCATCAGATAGGTCACTTGCAAATATCGTCTTCTATTCCATAGGCTGCCTTTTAGTTTTGTTGATTGTTTCCTTCACTGTGCATAAGCTTTTAATCTTGATAAAGTCCCAGTAGTTCATGTTTGCTTCTGTTTCCCTTGCCTTCAGTGACATGTCCAGTCAGAAGCTGCTCGGTCTGAGGTCACAGAGATCTCTGCCTGTTTTCCCCTCTAGAATTTTGATGGTTTCCTCTCTCACATTTGGTTCTTTCATACATTTGAATTTATTTTTGTGTATGGTGCAAGAAAATGGTCCAGTTTCATCCTTCTGCATGTCGCCATCCAGTTTTCCCAACACCATTTTTTGAAGAGACTGTCTTTTTTTTTTTCCCATGGGATATTCTTTCCTGTTTTGTTGAAGATTAGTTGATGATGTAGTTGTTGGTCCATTTCTGGTTTTTCCATTCTGTTCCATTGACCTATGTGTCTGTTTTGTGCCAGTACCATACTGTCTTGAATACTACAGTTTTGTAATATAGCTTGAAATCCGGAATTGTGATGCCTCCAGTTTTGTTCTTCTTTTTCAGGATTTGGCTATTTGGCATCTTTTGTAGTTCCATACAAATTTTAGACTTGTTTGTTCTAGCTCTGTGGAAAATGCTGGTGGTATTTTGATAGGGATTGCATTAAATGTGTAGACTGCTTTGGATAATATAGATATTTTAACAACGTTTGTTCTTCCAATCTGTGAGCATGGAATGCTTTTCCATTTGTGTCCTCTTCAATTTCTTTCATAAGTGTTCTATAGTTTTCAGAGCATAGACCTTTCACCTCTTTAGTTAGGTTTATTCATAAGTATTTTATTGTTTCTGGTGCATTTGCAAATGGGATCAATTCTTGATTTCTTTTTTGCTGCTTTGTTATTGGTGTATAGTAATGCAACAGGCTTCTGCATATTGATTTACATCCTGCAACTTTGCTGAATTCATGTATTCTAGCAATTTTTTGGTGGAGTTTTCTGTGTTTTCCATGTAGAGTATCGTGCCATTTGCCAATTTCCCTACCTTTTCAGTCTCCCAGCTCTGCTTCCCTTTGACAGTTGTGGGAATAGTAGCCTGCAGGGAAGGATCAGGACAAATGGAACCTGGGCTAGAAATTCTAATGCCTTCATAGTGAATTCATGTTGCAATATGGGCTCCTTTATGACCTATCTTCACACCTTCTCCAAATAAGGTATAGAGAGCTATTTTTATATGAGATGAGGTTTAGGATACAGAAAGATTTTATTCTGTTCTTGTTTCTACTTATTATTTTCTTGAAAACAGTACCAATTATAATAAGGAACAATTTAGAAATTTCTTTAATCTCTATCCTGAGATTTCTATCCTGAATGGAACTTCTGTCAATTTTAGCACTAGTGTAATAAACACAGATTCTAGATCTTCCTGATTGATGAGATGTGGTCTTACATGTTCACCCTCTCCCACCAATTTAATAGTAACTACATGGACTTGATCTTTCTTTGAAAATGTAAAATCTCCTTAAAACCATTTGTGTTTGTATTACATTTTTCCTAAGACTAAAATCACATTGGTTGAGTTAAGAGTCTGGGATGATTTAATTTTCACTTAATTAAAAAAAAAGTATTTCAGTTCATAAAAATATGAGGTTTTCTAAATTGGAATTTGCATATGTTGATTAGGTTGTTCAAGAGCAACATTTGGTACTTAGGAAATGCTTAACTCTGTGCTGACAAGAACTTGGAATAACACATACAGAAGAGACAAATTTTCAAGGCTCTGAAATCACTTTATTAACAGGGAAATCATGTTCTTGTCATCACATGGAAATAAATGGCAACACATAAATAAGTTAAGAGTCTGAAATTCAGATTTAAATGTTGGTCTTTTCCTAAAACAGTATAGTTCTACACTCAAAAATCAGATATTTAGTAAAATAATTAAAAATAGAAAGTTATTGGTTGCTTCTACCTAGATCCACAGTAATCCTGACAAGTGTATATTACTAAGCCCTGAGTTTCCATGAGTCATAGAAAGGATTTTACCTATCAAAGAAAGGAATTTATAACTAAGGACACAAACACAATCCTTAGCCATGGCAGAAGTTTCATATGCTGATTTATGTGACAAATTGAAACAAATTAAACATTTTTATACTGGAGTCTTAAAGCACCTATGAAAATAACACAAATGGACTAAGTGGACGTTTTATATGAAGAAAACCTTGTACCTTAGTGATATTTTTATTGATAACCAACTCACTAAGATTGGACAATGTGTCGATCTAGAACAGTATCTTAGAGATCTTGCCACCCAAAATTGCCAAATATTTTTATTTTGAGTCTGGAGACATAAGATGTATTAACTTTAATTAATTTAATCCTGAAATGACCAATGGATCTTTATCATTTGTGGTTAAGTTGACCTCACCATTGGTTTTTATAATTACTTTAAACTGCTTACAAGTTTTTATGTAAGAGGTACAATAAATTTAATGCAACCCATCTATATATGATACTGCATGGATTGCTTTATGATCATTTATGCAATACATGTAGTTTGGCTCTGGTAGAATTAGCTCTATTATCTACACCTCTGCCATATTATTCAGTGAGTCCCAATTTATGAAAATGTTTCAGATACATAAGGAATCCAGATTTAAAGAAAGAAGAAAAAGGAAAAAAAAGTAAAGATTATTATGGAAGCAGTTAGGAAAGTAAGAGTTGAAACTCTGGGTGGTCTCTTAGAACCATCAAATATTTTCAGTACAGAGGACCACACAGAGAATGAGAAAAACTGAAGTACTTTATTATATTGTTAACAATCCTTTTCAACCAAATGTTTCCAGTTGTTAAAATTTAATTGTCTTTTGTGTGTATATATCTTAGAACTTCTGTTTCAGGAATTCACTGGAATCCTTATCAGAGGAAAAAACTAAAACCATTAAAAAACTTACACTCTGGAAAATTTGAGGTTAGAAACGATAATCTCATCTATACCAACTGTTTTCCCTACTTTTCTGTTTTTTAAACCTTTTTAGAAGTTTATTCAGTCTGAAAGAGAGAGAGCACATGTGTGCAAGGGCATGAGTGGGGGAGGGTGAGAGAGAGAGAGAGAGAGAGAGAGAGAGAGAGAGAGAGAGAGAGAGAGAATCCCAAGCAAGCTCCTCAAGTATAGGGCTTGACGAGGAGCTAGAACTCACAGACCATGAGATCCTTACCTGAGCCGAAACCAAGAGTCAGATGCTTAACCAACTGAGCCACCCAGGAGCTCTCTACCTCCTACTTATCTATTTTTGTCAAGTACACCTGTTAAGGCAAAAACTAATTTTCCCTCTTTTGATATCCTTCTACATTAAGACCCTGCACTGTCAATGCTGTCTTCTTTACAATATCTGTTGTACATACCTTTTCTGTTCTAATTCTGTGCATTCTTCCCTACATCTGTTCACAGCCATTTGAAAACCCAGTTAATAAAGACTACTTTGATAATGATCACTAGCCTATTTATTTTTAACACAATTCAAAAGCCATTAGATACTTGTATTCAAGGATCTCAGTAATATGGCACAAATGTCCGTTTCTAAATGTTCTTCCATCATTCTCTTGGTCATCTCACATATGTGAACACAACTAGTTTCCATTTACTGCTCTACTTTCCTACTGGGAAATTTCTTTCTCTGAAATAACTAGCATGGCTCTATACTTGTATTATTCAATTGAACATTTTACACTTAAAACATGATTTTTCACGTAACATAGCTAATTTATTTCTCACAGTGTCTATAAAATTATAATATGGTTGTAATTATTTTCTATTTTGAACACGCAAAAAACTTGGGCTCAATGGAAATGAGTAGGATGCTAAAGGTTTACCTATTGATAGCAAGATATATAACTGAAATTTTCTGCAGCATCATGAAAGCTTTGTGATCCAAGTCTGATGCATGCATATCCCAGAGCAAACTGTCAAAACAAATCCCTTCTACTACTGCAAAGATTAAAGTATCATGATATTCCTTTCATTGTTGCCTCCCCCAAAATGCATAATGTAAGTACACCTATTTTATGAACCACTTAATAAGTCATCATGGAATGAAAGAAACAGCAATAAAAATTCTCTAACTAGAACAGTTCAATCATTGGCACCTAAAAACAAATAAATAAAAAGTCAAATCTTTTATTATTATATTAACTCATTATAAAATACTATTTTATACTCTAGCTTTACCTTTCCTATAAACTAAAGGAGTCAGAAAACTGTGATTGAGGGGTTTTGTGTGTGTGTGTGTGTGTGTGTGTGTGTGTGTGTGTTTCTTTCTGACCACCTGTTTTGGTCCTTGTGGCATTGTGTGTCATACATGTTCTTCCTTAAGTATCACCCTGTGATCAGAAAGTTTGCTAATGAAATATGGCAGAAGCAGCCCAGGGCCTGCTGCTCATCTGGAACATGCTGGATTGCAGACTCTTATTTATCCTGATGAATTGACAGTGGAACTCTAGAGACTTAGTTCAATTTCCTGCCCTGGACATGTCCTGTGAATATTAACCCCCTGAAATTGTTATCATGGTTTTAGAAGATAAACAGTCATTCTCCCTCATTTTCAGGGTTTTTTTTCTTTGCATTTTACAATTAAAAAATGATATTCTAATCTGTCTCTTTGAACTTTTGAAGAGGCTATGCTGTAGGGTGGTTCAGTTGGTTAAGTGTCAGACTTTGCCTCAGGTCATGATCTCATGGTACGTGGGTTCAAGCCTTGCATTGGGCTCTCTGCTGTCAGAGCAGAGTTGGCTTTCATTCCTTTGTCTGCCTCTCTCTCTGTCTCTCCCCAACTTGCATGCGCACATGCTCTCTCACTCGCTCTCTGTCTCTCTCAAAAGTAAGCATTAAAAAAAAAAGGAATGAAGTACTAAACCAAGATGCAGTTCTTGTCATCCAGACATGACACCAGTCTACACAGAAGTTCAGGAGGACCTAGGTTACAGACTGACTGTGGACATCTGTTACCATATTCTTTGTAAATTATGAGCAGGGGAGGTTTCTTGACAGTATAGCTACAATGACAACTTCATTATGCTGCTTTAGGGTCTCCCAGTGACCCCTCAGCACTTGATGGCTCCGTGTTGATAGCGAACGGACACTAACTTAAGCCAGGGAGTGTCACACTTATTTAGCATGCCTGGACAGTGCACTTCAAGCAGCCTCTGATGAAATTTGATTCCCAGCACATAGTTTGTACAGTAGAAGCATTATGCACTGCAGAGGGAGATTATAACAAAGCAATAAATGCAGACTGCATTTTCTTTACAGGTCCCCAGGCCTTAAACCTAGTGAGTTAGTATGCCATCATAGAACATGCCACAGGCCTAAAAAGATAAAACGTATGAGCTGATTCCTCATGAAAACTTATCCAGAAGCCAAGGTCTTACTTTACCCAGCCCTTAAGAACACTCAGGAGTTGCTTTATAAAGGAAGAAAAAATCCGAAAACTTCTTATGTCTGAACATTCACAGTATTTTCGGCTGAACTGAGATATTAAGGACACAATATGTGAGTTAATAATTTGGTGTTCTAGGAGACCTAATTATGTGCCCATGCTTCAAACGTATATCAACTATTTGGTTGAAATTTACCTAGAAGAGCCACCGAGCATTGTGTGGGGAGGCTCGCTGACAATACTGCAGCAGAATTTATTGCACCCAGTTCAGGTCTGGCCCCCGAATTATCTGCCCATCACCTAGGTCTACCCTCAGTAGGCCTTTTCCGGCATGAACTTTGGGAATCACATCTGTCTTTCAATGAGTTATCAGCGTTTTCTTCTCGAATGCATGAAATTCTCCCCATAGGACTTCTGATGTTCATTTATTATTTTTCCAATGATCTTTTTGTACAGACATGATCGTTCCTCCCATAGCGGGACCTGAAAGTAGGCTGATACCAACCACCACTTTTACCACTCCCACCAAGACCACCCCCATTACCAACATTACCACCAGAGTACCACTGTCATTGCCACCACCGTCACACTGAAAATCGCTGTTCTTCTAGTCCATATACACCTATAAGGCAAGTGATACACAAAATTGTTTGGATTAAGGTAGTGCTTCTCAATTCAAATTAGCATGGGTTCCAGGGAAGATCTTATTCAAATACAGATTCTGATTTATTGAGTTTGGAGTGTGACCAGAGGTTCTGTATTTCTCACAAGCTGCCAAGAAATGCTAATGCCGTTGCTTTATGGACCAGTTGTCCATCAAGACACAAGGCTCAGGCAATATACCATACAGAGATAATTATAAGAATTGGATTCTTACCTGCGAATAATCTACAGCCACATTAATGTTTTACTAATGTCAATTAATGTTTTAAATATGAGCCTTGGGGCACCTGGGTGGCTCAGTCGGTTGAGCGTCGGACTTTGCTCAGATCACGTCTCACGGTTTGTGAGTTTGAGCTCTGCTTCGGGCCCTGTGCTGACAGCTCGGAGCCTGGAGCCTGCTTCGGATTCTGTGTCTCCCTCTCTCTCTCTCTCTCTCTGTCCCTCCCCTGCTCATGCTCTGTCTCTCTCTGTCTCAAAAATAAATAAACATTAAAAAAATTTTAAATATGAGCCTCATAATAATGTGATTAACATGAAGCCATTCATTAGCAAAAGCTTTTACTTGAGGTGGTATAATGAAGTAAAACAAGCAATGATTCCAATAAAGACAACCATGTGTAAGGAATACTGGCATAAGACTAATATAAAAATATTAAATAAGTACAGGAATGTATCATAAGACAAGTGTAGTAAAGGAATTAGTAGAAAGTAAGCTCATTTGGTTTAAAAGAGTATCAGCAACGCCAGCTTGAGATTTCCACTGGTCTATTGTTAGTTTTATTGCCTTTGAATTTTAAATTACTAATCAGTGTTTCTTATCTTCTCTTTAAAGCAGATAGTTTTTTTACCCAGAAGTTAGTATAGGAGAGAATCTAAAATAGAATTGAGGATTTTGCTCCGATATCTCAAAAATGCGGCTTTATTCAACACTTTTTTTTTTCTCCTGCCTCTGTGACATTCAGAACTCAGGAATATTCCTCATTGAATTTAGGAATTAGAAGTCAAAGAGTTCTGTGTATTCCACTGATAATGATTGCAGTGTGGACAGGGATAGGCAACCGTGTATAACTCTCTCCACCCAGAGGAGGTCATCTTATTCTTACTTGCTCCCTTTGGTTCTTGTTCATTTTCGTCCACGTCGGACCTGTCTATATTTCTCTTCTTCCTCGTTCTTTCCATTTCCGCACCTGCTTTGAAAGCTCATTGATGCAAATATGGAAATACGGTATCACCGTTCCTATTTCTAACTATTGTTTCCGAATGGACGTCTCTCAGATTTAGTGACCAAAGTGTTTAGATTTCCGTGTTTCAAACATTCTTCTGTATTTGCAGCGTGAACCTGAATTACAGTTTCTGAATGGTTTGTAGCCCTCACTTCCTAGCTGCAGACAGAACAAATTTGCCTGTTTCCCAAAGGGGTAATCAGAAGTTATCCTCCTCTGAAGACAAAAGAAAATCAAGCAGGCTTATTTAGTTCTGTTTTAAGTGCCAGTGAGCTGGTTTAGACAAGGGAAGAATACTGCAAGGTCCCTATCTAACTCTTCTAACAGATGTGTTCAATCCGAGTGCATTTCAGCACATTGAGATGTAAAAATAGGGGCTGAGTTTTTTTTTTTTTAAGTGAAGTGTCTTGTATTCCATGAATAACCATCCAAATACAAGTGTGCATTTCAAGTGTATTGTGTGTTTTTAATAAAGAAAGAACACAAAGATCGCATCATTCAAATGGAAATGATTTTTTCATCCAATCTTATCTAATGTGATGGTGGCATTCTTACAGCAACAGAATACTTGTCAAAACTAATAAGGAAGTCAAAACTAATACAAGAATTTTTGTATCTTCCCTGGCATCTTTGTAAATATAACAGCTGCCTCAATTATTAAATGAGAGGATAGTATGGCATTGGTAATTATAGCTGTGCCTCAGGTAGAATAATAAAAAGTGAACTGATCATGATCGCACAGGAATAACACGGTGAGCTTTTATATTCTCTTGATACACAATATTATCTTATTATGAGGATTATGCCCCTAATATCTATGTTAAGTAAGTGAAAAAATTCTGTCCCTGATGTTAGAGACTCATTTTGATTAAAATATTATGTTGTGTATGCAAGTAGATGCTGTGATATTTGTAGTCAGTATCTTTAGCTTGATTATAAGGAAAATTTTCCATCCCCTTGGATGTTTTCTATATGATATAATTTTGATACAATTTTTATGACCTTGTTTAGTAATTATAAAAACAACTGAGTTTCGGGTGCTCCTTAAGTAACCAGAAGAACGATTAAAACCTTTAGGACATATTCTAAAGCAAAACAAGCAAACGATAAGACCACTATTTTTGTTCTATTCTGAACTGTGTGCATTGGCCGATGCCAATACAACATGCTCCATGGTATTTCTATGGTAAAGATTATGTCAGGAATCGAGAACGGAAAAATCACACATCCAACTTACAAATACAGATAAACTAAAATCACACTTTTAATTTATTTTCTTATGTAGTTTTTTTGTTGCTGTAATGAGAGCCAAGAATGTGGCCTCTCCACTGATTTGCCAACTTTCCTCTCCCCAGCTGTAATTGATAAGATGTCCAAATCCAAGTGTTAATGTCTTTTTGCTACTTACAAGCCATTGCTATTTTTCATACCAATATTGTGAAGTTTATCTGGATTTTTTCTAGCCTTGGGAAAAAAGTAGCAGAACTGAGTTGTACAGGCCAAACAATATCCTGGACCTTCTAATTCTACCTTCCTCCTTGGTACTATTCGAGTATTTTTGTAAATGTTTTATTTATTTTTGAGAGAGAGAGTGGGGAAGAGTCAGAGGGGAACAGAGGATCCAAAGCAGGCTCTGCGATGACAGAAGTGAGCCCGATGTGGGGCCCAAACTCACAAACCATGAAATCATGACCTGAGCCAAAGTCGGATGCCCAACCAACTGAGCCACCCAGGCATCTCATCTCTGATTGCTTTTAATCTCTGCAAGGCTCACAATTTCACCACCTCCAAATCACGCAAAGTAGATGTAAGTAAGCTCTTTAATCTATAAAGGAAGTCAATGCATAGCCTTTCAAATTCAACTACACATTCATGTGCTTAGAATGATATAGAACATAAACTGGACAACAGTTAGTACTCAAATTCTCTTTAGAGCACACTCGTATAAAACTGTGTATTTTATTAGTTCACTGGGGAATTGTTTAACTAGGGCAGTACTCTTTGGAGCCAGATGAGTTTAACAGAAGCTGTTCAAATGAGAGAGTTCTCTAGGCATCTATGAAATGATTAGCCTATGCTTATCAGTGGGGGGTGGTAGACATTCCTAATAGATTGCAAAATGTGGAAGTTAAGGTCTCTCACATATTTAACTTCCTATAGTAGGATCTTGGTCATCCTTGAATTAATATGAAATGATTGTAGAATTTCAATATTTCCTCAAAAGTCTCTGTCAATGTCTACCCTGTATGTATATGTAAAGCTATGACAATACATTCTAAGTGTTGTTTACTTCTTACCTTTCCTTCTGGGTGACCAATAGCCCCTGAGACATAGAAATAAAACACGACTTTTGCAACTGTATTTACAGACAGAGCCTGGTCATCTCAGGTTCTTTAATAAAAGCAAAGTTTTTTTGTGACATCTGAATGAGAAAATGTAAAATGAATATAGTTGAAAATAAAAAGGATTACTTTGAAGTGTATAATAATAATCTTTGTACTACACTGTTCTAAATTCTAAAATACCTAACTTAGAAATTATTCCTTGCTCATATATCAACCTCGGGTGGATGCTCTCGAGCGAGAGGCTTGACTCCCCAGTGAATTGCAAACTCAGGTCCATTCTACATGGTGGTTCCACGATCCACTACCCCACCTCATTATGTTGTACATCCAGCCACCAGACACAGAGAGATCGGAAGACACACTCACCCCTGTTTATATTCCTTGAAAAAGATCCAGTAGCACGGCTACCCCTGTCAACGAGAGAAGCTAAAACTCAGTCTAACGGTGTGTCCCAGATGAAGAAAAAAAATGCATTTTTGGTGATCAGATAGCATGTTGTTATTCCCTTGAAATTAAGCCATTTCAATAAGCCCCATGACCTATCTACTCATCTTCAGTATCAGACTCCCTTTGTTCTATTCTACAAATGCATGGCTTCTCTTGATTGAAATTTGTCTCTTTTTTAATTTTGTTTTTGGTTGTTTTCCAAAAATATATTCTGCTTCTCCTGGTGTGTTTTCCAATAGCTCTACTCTATATAAAAGTGTAACTTACCCACCTCCCAACCACAATTTATCCCCTTATAGAACTCTTTTTTTTTCCTTACAAGCATTTATAAACAGCTATCATAATATTACACATTTATTTGCGAACATGTTTTTTTTTTTTGTCTCTTCCTTCCTTGATGTAAGTTCCATGAGTTTAGAGACCCCTCATTGTGTTTACTACTTTCACCAGTACACATACAGACACTTATTTATTAAAGGATACATAGCTACATGGCTTTATTCATTTTTCAACAAATACTTTTGTGCAGTTGCTACCCAGCAGGTATTGCCTTAAAAAAGGTAAAAAAGGAAAACAAAAATTGCCAGTGCTAATCTTCCTTTTATTCTAATGGAGGGAATAGAAGAGTACCCAGGCAGTTTGGAATGCAGTGTGATAAATGGTATAATGGAAGAAGAACAAAGTGCTTTTGAAATTCATAAGAGGGTGTCCTTACCTATTAAAGGCGGGGGGGGAGGGGGGGGGTCGATATGGAGTCTCTGGTGGAAGCCAATTCTCAACAGACCTGAAGGATAAGAAAGAAGAAGCGTGTTGGAAAGGGGTTGTTCCAGACAGAGGAAACAACATTTACAGAGATATGGAGATGAGATTAAAACTGGTTTACTCAGGACATAGAAAGAAATTCAGCATAGTTGGGACATAGTAGTGAGTAGGGAATACAGAGAGATGATTCTATGCGATAATGATGAAGTGGCTCATTAGCCATTTAAGGAACTCTGAACCTTATTTGAGGGCAAAAGGGAGCATTAGACAGTGTGAATGAGAGAGTGGCTTGATATTGATAGAAGCAAGTGCTCCGTGTGTACAGGTAGTGAGAATGTTTCCAGAGTGACAGGTCTACTGCAATGTTTGTAGCAGTGAAGGACTCTTCCAGAATTGTTCATTCTTTTCTCAAGAGTTCACCAGATGTAGTGAAAAGCCTCCAGCATTCCCTATGCAGATGTTTTCCAGATCATGGGAACAAGATAACTTTAGATGAAATTAAAGGCCATTAAGTGTACAGCAAACAGAAAGAAAGATTGTTTCAGATCGAATTTAGCTTACCTCTTCAAATCTCTTGCATTAGAAGGTCACAGAATCAAATCTGATGCCTGGATAATTTAAAGGGCTGAGAAGTTCATTTCATTATTCATTAATAATGTTTGTATATTTGTCCTAAAATACGGGTAATCATATGTCATATTCCAGTGGAGTAAACTAATTGCTACTGACACCAAAAAAGAATTTCCTCCCCTCGAATCATGATGCCATTGTTGCTAAAGGATAGCAAATAATTGAGGCAATGATCTAGACCCTAGAAAATCTATTCATCTCAGCTCCCACTCTCAACTAAAAATAATATTGGTAAAGGTGTGTTTCTATTATAAACAAAATGTGCTTTTTCTTGTTCCAGGTGTTAAGCTGCAAAAATAGGAATTTTGCTAATATGTGCTGTTTGCTTGCCTAAGCACTTCTTCTGCCTTTATTACTACCCAGATCTTATTCATTTATTCGAATAATGTTGATTGAGGACCTACTAGATGTCAAGCAAAAATGAAGCAGAGATGTAGTCAAATTAATGACATTGTTCTAACCAGAAAAAAAAGTTTAAGGACCATTTTCATACTGTTTCTCTCTCCAGAGATTTATAATGCACATAATTTTATTAAGATCTGAGAATGTTTATAGGAAAGGAATGTGTGTCGCTTGGTTTAACCCAGCATCCCCTATACTGGACTAAACCACAGAATTTTTTCTCATGTAACACCTCTTCACCATTTGTGGAATGTTAGTATTTAGAAACATAGTTTGGGAAAAACTAGTTTGGTGGGAGAGTACACCAGTCTTAATCTATTCTAAGAGAATTTGTCAATATTTTGAGAATGGAGATTGGGGCCCTCTCTACATGTTTTTCCCACTTGAAGGGGGGGGGGAACATCTAAAAATTCTTAACATTATTCTTGACAATATTCCCAGTTGTATATGGCTTATATTTTATAAATTGGGAAAAAATTAAAAATTGTTTACTGAGTCCATTTCAAAGAAGATAGTGTGACTAAAACGATCATTTTCCATTTTCACAGTAATGACATTATTGTAATTCCCTGGAGTCATGTAGCCATTTACCTCTTAATGTCTATGAAATGACCTTGTGCCATTGGTAGACAGATCAATTCCTGGTCAGTAAGGCACAGAACATATGATGACTCCTTAATGAAACTTCTGTTACTCCCTGCAAAAAAAGCTAGTTGCTTCAAGGTTTGGTGGTCACATGGCTCTTCATTTTAAATGTAGCAATACCATTTACATTTCAGTATTTTTATTTTTGTTTCTCTGTTATTAGAAGGTAGATCATGGTTTTGGGGGAAAAATAAACTCAACGACAAAATACAAATAAGCTGATAAAAAAATGGGCTAATGGACTAAAATAGGTGTTTCTCTAAATAAAATAGGCAAATGGCTAATAAGCACACGATAAGATGCTCAACATCACTAATTGTTAGGAAAATGCAAATAAAAGCCAGGATGAGAGGTGCCTGGGTGGGTCAGTTGGTGCAGCGTCGACTTTTGATTTCAGCTCAGGTCATGATCTCACGGTTCATGGGTTCAGGCCCCTTGTCAGGCTCTTCACTAACAGTGAGGAGCCTGTTTGGGATTCACTCTCTCTCACTGCACCTCCTTTGGTCTCTTTCTCTGAGAATAAATAAATAAAATTTAAAAAGATGAGATACCACTTCACACCCATTAAGATTGCTATTATTAAAAAAATTACAGAAAATAAGTGTTGGAGAGGCTGTGGAGAAATTGAGATCTTTGTGCAATTCTCGTGGGAACGTTGAATAGTGCAGTGTATGGAAGTTAAAGAATGCAAAATGGAAACAATATGGTGGTTCCTTAAAAAATCAAACATAGAATTACTCTATACCTAGTGTATAGTAATGAATATATACCCCCAAAAAATTGAAAGCAAGAACTTAAATAGATATTTGTATACCTACATTCATAGCAGCATTGTTCGTAATATCTAAAAGATGGAAGCAATCCAAGTGTCCATCATTAGATGAATAAACAAAATGTGGTATATACATATAATGGAATATTATTTAGCCTTTGAAAGGAAGGAAATTCTGACATGTTACAACATGGATGAATCATGAAGATGTTATAAGTTAAATAAGCCAATCACAAATTGTACAATTCCACCTACATGTGTTAGCTAGGGTAGTTAAATTCATACAGGTAGAAAATAGAATGATGGCTGGTAAGTGCTGGGAGAAAGGAAAAATGGGGGGGGGGTTACTGTCTAATAAGCATGGAGTTTCAGTTTGGGAAGATGAAAAAAGTTGGATGTGGGTGATGGTAAAGGTTGTACAACAATTTAAATGTACTCAATGCCCCTGAATTGTACATTTAAAAATGGTTAGGATGGGGCGCCTGGGTGGTTCAGTCGGTTAAGCATCCGACTTTGGCTCAGGCCTTGATCTCGTGGTTTGTGAGTTCGAGCCCCGCGTCGATCTCTGTGCTGGCAGCTGGGAGCCTGGAGCCTGTTTCGGTTTCTGTGTCTCCCTCTCTCTGCCCCTCCCCTGCTCGTGCTCTGTCTCTCTCTGTCTCAAAAATAAGTAAGTAAGTAAATAAATAAATAAATAACATTTAAATTTCTTTTTAAATGGTTAGGATAACATATTTTTATGTTATATAACTTTTTCTACCACAATACAAAAACTGAATAAATGCATCAGTAAATGAATCCAGGCATGATGCTGTCTATTTAGCTTTTAAGAAACATGATGTTGAGCCCAAGAAAGAAGTGAAGACCCACTCTGCCACGATTTTGTTACCAGGCAGCAGGAAACAGAGGGCCATAAAATGTACTCTGAGAAAGTTTATTAAATGATGACAAATAATCTAGAAAATAATGGAAACCATAAAAATAATTTCAGTAAGGGGCTCCTGGGTGGCCCCGTCAGTTAAGCACAAGACTTTTGGTTTCAACTCAGGTCATGATCTCACAGTTCTGTTCCTGGGATCAAGCCCCACATCCCATTCTGTGCTGACAGTGAGGAGCATGCTTGGGATTCTCTCTGCCCCTCCCTGCACTCTCTCTCTCTCTCTCTCTCTCTCTCTCTCTCTCTCTGTCTCTCTCAACAATAAATAGGTAAACATTTAAAAAATTAAGAATTTCAATAAATAAAAGACAGTATTATTCCAACATTTATTTTTTTTAATTTTTTAAATATTTATTTGGTTTTGAGAGAAAGACAGAAACAGAGCATGAGCGAAGCGAGGAGGGGGTGGGAGGCAGAGAGAGAGAGAGAGACATGGAATCCGAAACAGGCCCCAGACTCTGAGCTGTCATCACAGAGCCCTATGCAGAGCTTGAACTCATGAACTGCAAGATCATGACCTGAGCCAAAGGAAGTTGGACGCTCACTGACTGAGCCACCCAGGCTCACCTATTCAAACATATTTAAGTACTCTTCTGTAAGAATGCTCTGAACCTAAAAAGTACTTTCTCTTTTTGAATGTATACTGTCCAGCTGAGACATTTTGTAAGTAATAATCAAAATATTGAGGAAATCTATTATCATTTGGTGACCTAATTTTTTTGTATGATTCAATGCTTATCCATGTACCATGTCAACTCATCTCTCTCTTACTCCAGTGATAAATAGTTACAGATCAAAACCACTGGCTTTGTCCAATTCTCTCTTTTTATAAATGTTTGCATAAATTAATGAGTTCGGAAACTGAGGCCAATGGATTTTAGTAACTAACTTAAGGTGGTCTGGCCAGGAGATGCCAAAACTTGGGGTTTTAACCTGATTCCTTATGAAGCTTTTCTTCCACGTCAGCAGACTGAGGCCAAACGTAAGCCATTGTTTCGGCTGTAGAAACGTCATAATGTGCAATCACATAAATGTTTGACCTGCAGTTTCTGTGATTCAAAGGACACATTGCAGGAATTTAAATATATTAACTAATATTTCTTAAGGGAAGTAGTATGTGTCTCAATTGCTTGATTTTAAAATATTTAGTATTGTCAGATGACAGCTGTAATTGGAATATCTTTTAGTGTTAAAAGCAAATAAATTTTTGTAAGTTTTCATATTGTGAGACAAAAGAGTACTGCCAGCACATTTTCTCTTTGTCTCTATGAAGAGATTTCACAATGGGCCTATTCCTCTAGCTACAATGAATCATTCAGTTCAGAGTAACTACATATAAAGAAACCGAAAGATATTTAGTAGTGATTTATGAAATCTATTGAAAACATTGTCATTTTTTACGACAAAGTGGAGATCACAATATCTGAAGTAGGATACCAGTGTTTTTCAGGCTGGAAATGTCAAGGGAGTCATGGAGGCTGGCACTGATGCATCTCAGGAGGTGAGTTTACTTTTGTGTCTGATGCTAGTTCAGCATAATAATTCTTTTGAGATGTCCTCCCTGATTGGGCCACCCACTCTTCTGCATTTTTTTTACTCTATTGATTTCATCTGAATCTTTTTTTTTTTTTTTTTTTTTTTTGTTCAAGTCACATCCAGTATGTTTAGTCTGATCAATAGCCTGTAAGCTATTTTGCCTGCCAGTTTAACAGAGCACAAGGGTGCCTGGTGGCTCAGTCGGTTAAATGTCTGACTCTTGGTTTCCTGTCAGGTCATGATCTCACGGTGGTAAGATCGAGCCCTGCATCAGGTTCTGTGTGCTGAGTGTGGAGACTGCTTGGAATTCTCTCTCCCTTTCTCTCTGCTCCACACACACACACACACACACACACGTGTGTGTGCTCTCTCTCAAAATAAATAAACATTAAAAAAGTGGAAAGAAAAGAGCACAATGTCTGGCTCACCATAAGCATTTGTTTCATGTTTTCTGTTTGTTTTTTTTGTTTGTTTGTTTGTTTTTGAGATAACTGATTTCCCTCCTTTGAGAACAATATATGGGCTAACTCCTCAAGATCAATGGGTTGTTCTCAGAGTAAAAGCAGTAGTATGCTGGTAAATGTTTAACAACAAGAATTCTGGGGCCAAAAATAAAATAAGGAAAAAAGTTGTGATTTGTGGTGTTTGTCGATTTCCTTGATGTAAATACTCCCATCTTGGCAGATTTTAAGCAACCACAGGTTTTCAACCAGCTCATTAAAGTCCTGAACATTTAATAACTACTGAACTAATACATACCAGCTTCATCAGCTGGCCCCAGCACACTACTGGCAAAAGTCCCCATGGTAAAGGAACCAGGGAGCTAGAGAAGTAAGACAGAAAAGCCCTCGTTTGTGACTGTGAGGCTCCAAGTTACGCCCATTTATCACCTTTACTGTATATCTGATACTCCTAGAATTGAAACACTTTTACCTTTTGTTTACTTCTGTCTCCCCTTTTGTTAGATAGAACAATCTCTGGGAAGTGGACACACTTAGAAAGTAGTACACTTAGACCTTTTCTTCTTTTCTCTTATTCTTTTGTTTCATGAACACTGTCTAGATGCATGCCTTACCCAACCATGTACACAAAATAACCGCTTATGTTTATTGAGTACTTATCATTTTTAAGGCCTTATGATGGTAACTGGACCCATATGTTCTTGCAAATTCTCATACGAATCTCGTGAGGTGGGTGCCTGCATCCCTGTTCCCCAGGTAGGGGCCAGACTAAATAGTGTTAGGAGATTAAAATTCAAACTGAGGCAGACTCTCAAGGTCACACACTGTAACGCCTAAATTCTACTTCCTTGTGGCGGTTTGTGTTACGTACGGATAGTAGAGCTACCATCATGATTTGCAAAGTCCATACAGTATGTCACTATACTGTCACAGAAACTCATTGAGGTGAGGCAGTGCAGATTTGATATCCTTTTTGCAGATAAGCAAATTGAGCTGGGAAACTAGCCCACCCCACATTTAAGTACAGCTCCCTAGTTTGCAAGAAGAAACATGAAATAAAAATGTCTACTGATCATCATAGGTCCCAGGAGCTGGAAGAAAACACGGAAATCATCTAGTCCAAGGCTTTTACTTCATAGAGAAGTTCTTTACAGTCTTGCAAAGACTAAGATTCTATTCTTTGCCTCTCCAGAATATATTTATTTTAACTCTACGTGATTTTATCTTGTTAGTGGTCTCATTAAATATGAAATTTAGGGCCCCAACATTTCAAAGTTTTAAGGCTGTTATTTTGGGAATCGTGTTCAAAGTTGAGAAATATTGACATGGCATAATGCAGTGGGATTGATCATCATTGACCCTTATTAACTGATTTTGCATTCAGTCACATTTTGTTTTGCCTATGCACTATTTATATTTACCTTTAGCATTTGATGACAAAACGAATGCATTTGGGGATTATCAAATAAAACCTTGTGAACACTTTTCATGCGAAGAATTGTAAAAAGAATATGTTTGAAACTTTTTCAGTGCTAAGAAATTAAAAAATAAATAAATGACAATTTGTATGATAGGTTAATCGAACCAAGAGGATGAAAGCCTTCAAATTGTTGATGAATTAGGCTCAGAATGTTTTTGGATGACAAGGCCAGGATCCTCATGAGTATCCTTAGCTGCTGAAATGTATAATTTCATTAGAGCTCAATATGAATGATTTTTTTTTAACTACTCAGGTTTGGGGGCGCTTGAGTGGCTCAGTCAATTAAGCATCCTACTTCAGCTCAGGTCATGATCTCATGGTCCGTGGGTTCGAGCCTGCATCGGGTTGTGCTGACAGTTCAGCTTGGAGCCTGTATCCTGCTTCAGATTATGTGTCTCCCTCTCTCTCTGAGCCTCCCTCACTCATGCTCTGTTTCTCTCTCTCTCAAAAATAAATAAACATAAAAGTTCTTTTTTTTTAAACTACTCAGGTTTGAAGTTGTTCAGACAGATACAATAGGATAGGAAAACTCGCAGTTTTGTTCAGTTGTGTTTTGGAGTCAGTTTTTGTTAATTTGCTTGCTTTCTCCTTTACCTGCATTAGGCGTTCTCTGTTTATTCTTTGTGAGGGAGGCAATTTTTCCCAGAATGAAATGTGAACATCTCTCTTCTCCTGGGAAGAAACTCCAGACCAAGTTGTTTCTAAAATCTCATTCCCCATTTTTCTTGTGGAAAGCAAAACAAAATTGGCATTGCTATTGGCTCCCTTTGGTTTTGTATTGTTGTTTTGAGTGAATAGCCTCTTCCCGGCATGCTATTTATGCATATTATGATAGGAATACTACTACTACTAAATAATTCAGTAGAGAGAAAGAAAGGGGATGTGGGACATACATTGAATGTATGAGATTCAAAATGAGATTGGGTAAGCAAGAGTAGGGGTTTCAGCTGGCAGAATTGCCCAGGTGTGTGTGCTAAAGCCTAGGCGTCTGGGATTGAGTTGATCTAAGAAACACTGTAAAGAAAACGGAGCGATGTTTGAGTGCCCAGAATACCTGCCACCTATTTGCCTGTTTGTCCTGAAAATGACACTTTTCCTGTTTGTGGCATCTCTATCCAATCTTCCTTTGGGTGGGAATTGAATACCTGTGCCAGCGAGCAGCATGCCTGTTAATTGCCCAGTTACCCAGCTAGCTACTCTGCAAAACCCTCCCTCCAGTGTCTTTCAACCTACGTCTTTCAAGTGTGAGACCAGAGCGGAAACCTGGATACCCAGCAATGTGATGTGGGTGTTCCAGTGGCTGCTGGTGAAGATGAGCATTCCAGAGCGTCCTCATCTGAGACAGTATGGAGGGCACACCTCTACTTCATAGCTAAGCACATCGATTCTCTTCTTGAAACCAATATGAACTATTTTCATTCCTCATTCTTGAAAAACAGAAAGTGTGTTTGGTTGAAAATAAAATAGCACAGTTGTCAAAATTACAGGTTCTTCCTCTCTTGATGTATAGGTTTCTGGAAGACACTGGAGAGCTATGGGGAGCAGAGCGGGCAGAATAAGTCACAGTTCGACTTCAAGAATTTTGTTGCATTATGGTCAGTGTTATGCCCTGGAGAATCTGTAGAAAGACATGATGCCCTCCTACAGAAGAAAATAACAGGGACACAGCTGGTAAAGGCAAAGAGCTAAGGTCTTCCCAGATGGAGGTTAGAAGAGTTAGCTTTAGCCCTTAAAAACTGTCTTACTGGCTGATTGCTGATTCCTGAAACAAACAGATAGGAAATTCTTGGGAAACTTCCCTAATATTCATTGAAATTGATTTAAATAGAAATTCCATACATTGTGATTTTAAAACTCATTGTATTTTGGAGATTTAGGTATTTCCTGTTGCTGATTGCCAACTTCAGCTCCCTTGGATTTATTTTGTCTCCAATTTTGAAATAAATCTGCATTTTTCATAATTTTAATATAGTTTTTCTAAGACCAATCTCTAGATATATGAAAGCTGAGTACCCTCCTATTTGGATTTTGGAGATTCCAAGTATTAGCCTGAAACATTATAATTTACCCAATGGAGGGTGTTATGAAAGTTTATTTGTTAATCAGAAGTAATCAGCAGTACTGTTGATACTGTGTTGTTTGTGGAGAACTAAGATTTTATTAAAGAAGATAATATATTTCAGTTTTATAATATCGAGAACAGAAGACATAGACCATATTCACGAATCAAAGAAAGAGAATGTGCTGCATGAACTGCTGAGCACATCTTTTACACATATCTTACTTTTGACATGATCAAAGGAAAATTGGTATCACATGCTGGATACTACTTTTTTTTCTTTCTCCTCCTCTTCTGTAAGTGCAAACTAAATCTTGAACTGCACACGAGACTTCGTATGCATAACTTCAGAAGGTATATTGATCCAGTAATTAAATTAAATCTGATGTTTTACATCATGGACAAGGATCATCTCTTGACTAAAAAGAAGATTCTGTTTTCAACTCATTGCCATGGAGCCCTAAAGAGAAAATTAAAAAGATTTTTAGCCGTTGAAAACTCCCAGTATTTGCAGAACATTTGCAAAAGTAAATAAACTAATTAAATAAATAAAAGTAAAGATAAAATTTAAGTTTTATCCTGTTGTATTTTATAGTAACACTAATGATGATGATGAGATCTTCCATTGATTGAGCATTTCTGTTTGTCTTTTCTCATAGGTTTCATTTACATTTAAAGAAATTGGACTTAATAAGTAGACAAGATGGGAATAGAGACTATATAGACAATAATATTTTTGTTTAAAAAACTTCCTATGAAAGGCTTCAGTAAGTATTAGGCCAAATTTGCAAATGTTCACGTTTTCCATTCAAACTGCAGTAGAAGGAGAATGAGGAAGAAGAGAGGTTCAAACAGACATTGGATCGGTAATTAGCTTTGATCCTTTTGTGAATCGACAAACTAGGGAGCAGGCCCTCTTAGCATGGTTTCAAAGAGATGGGGACATATGGTGCACACTGTTGATAGGAGCAGGGACTTCCTGGAGTGGATATTAACAAAACAACAGAGCTAAGACAAAATGGAGCAGTTACGGAGCCTATGTTAGAGCAGTATCTTTAGAAAAGAGAAACACAGGGACGCCATGGTGGTAGTGCCACCAGGGGTTGTGAAAGTGGTCAGCTAAAGCAGGGAGTGGCCATGGAAGAGGAGCTATGAGAGCATCTTCAGGTGGCATCATTGGCAAGAAGTTCACAAGCAGTGCTGTGAGGATTGCCAAGCACTGGAGAATGGACCACACACGTGGAAATGACAGAGAGACCCAAATGGAACCTGCAACTGTAGACATGCAGGTAGGAGGGGACAGCACTTCCTGAAGTATGGTCACAGATCTGGTGTAAACTGAGGCTGAGAAAGCCTGTCTAAATATCTTTTGTTGGGTCCCTGTTGCAATAAGATTGATGACCTAGGAATAATTTTATATTGAGATGTATGGGTTATTCATTAATTGGGCATCTTTAATGGACTATCTCGTTTTTGCATTCTATTATTTTAACAGCTATTTATTGAGAAACCATTATATGCTAATCCCTGATTTAGACCCTGAAGATAGATCAGGAAAACAGACAGGCTCTTTTGGTTCTCATGAAGCTTGCATTTTAGTGAAGGGAGGTAGACAATATGCAAAGAAATGTATCAAGTATTGCACAAAGAATTATAATTGGCTGTTGTAGCAGAGAGGGACCAGTTAACTTCCTAAGATTTCAGATTCAAGTGATGATAGTAAATTACTAAATGGAAAGGAGGAAGTAACATTAAGGTCAGAAAATGCAAAGCCCATTCATTGTTAAGACTCTAAGGTAAGAGTGAGCTTGATTTGTTAGAAAATCCAAAATAAAACCAGTGTGTGAGAATGTAATGAGCAAAGCAGAAAGTGGTGGGGGATGAAATCAGAAATATAGGCTTCATGAGACAACGTAAGAAGTTGGAGTTTTATTTGAAATGCAGTTCTTATGTACTGAATGTTTGTGTCCCCTCAAAATTCCTATGCTGAAATCTAACCCCTAAGGTGATGGTATTTGAAGATGGGGACCTTGTGAGGTAATTAAGTTGTGAGGATGGAATCCTCAAGAATGGGGTGAAGTAAAAATGTCAGTGTGGATGTGTTTACTCTGGAGACTCTGGAAGAGAATCCTTTCTGGTCTCTTCCAGCTTCTGATAGTTCCCATCATTTCTTGGTTTGTGACTACATCATTCCAATCGTCTAGATCAGCATGTTTAAATATCTGCTCTGTCTACACATCATCTACTCCTTTTTATCTGTTTCAAATCTTCTCTGGCCTTCCTTTTATAAGGTTAGATATGATTACAGTTAGAGTTCACCTGGAGATTCTAGGATAATCTTCTCAAGATCTTTAACTTAATCACATCTGCAAAGACTCTTCCTTTTCTTCGTTCTTTCGTTCCTTCGTTCCTTCGTTCCTTCCTTCCTTCCTTCCTTCCTCCCTCCCTCCCTCCCTCCCTCCCTCCATCCCTCCTCCCCTTCCTTCCCTTCCTCCCCTTCCTTCCCTTCCTTCCCTTCCTTCCCTTCCTTCCCTCCCTTTCCTCCCTTTCCCTTCTCCTTTTGCCTTATAACATTCACAAGTTAGAGAGATCAGTAGGTAGATTGGAGGGGGGGCACATTTTTCAATCTACTACAAATGGTATTAAATTTGATAAATGTATAAATGTTAAAAATATAAGGATATGCAATTACATCTAAAATCAAGTAGTGTATAAAGCATCATAGGAGCATGGAAGTAAATTTAAGCCTTCCTCAAATAGTCTGGGCCATATTCATTCTTGCATTTCTGCCATAGGGTTTGGACTGTGTATTTATTATAACGTATAAACAAGTACCAATCAAAACAGGGAACAAATTTTGGCATATCATCTGATTATGAACTCTCTGAGGAGAAGAAGCAATGATTCATACTTTTTAATTGTTTCCCAGTTTGAGATAGGGAGTAGTGTGGGAAGCCATTATTAAGATAGAGAAAGAGGAAGCGAGAGAGATTGACACAGAGATTGAAAGGGAGAGAGAGAGAGAGAGAGAGAGAGAGAGAGAGAGAGAGAGAAGTTTTGTTGTTGACTAGTCTCTGGCATTACACAGAATGAACAGTGCAGGAAACCTGGAGGGAGAGTCATTTAAATGATCGCTCCAGATCACTGTCCCGTCATCTTGTCAGTGGTGATCTTTATTTAGACTCCTAATGAGTCGAGAGAGACATACTAAGGAGGAGTAAGGCTAGTGAGGGCTGATTTTCACACACACACACACACACACACACACACACACACACACACCCTCAGACTCAGACACACACGTATACACACACATGCCCACACATATTCTTCTCTGGCCTCTTTCATCTGGAGCATAAGTATAATGTTTTCAGCCTGTCTACTTCAGTAGAATTGATAAGATAACATTTACAAATTGCTCTGGGAACCATGGAAGTTGTTGTACTAATATAAAATATTGTTCAAATATGACATTTGACGTGAAAAGTTTGAAAAGTACCTACATACACTTGTGGGGTTATTGTAAGCAAGTTATACAATTTCAGTACTCAGGAAACAAGGGGTAGAGCTGTCTGTCTTTTTCCATATATTCTCTTTGTTGATTTTGAAAATATTTCAGCATTGATTACAAAACAAGCAATGTGCAGGGATATGGCATTCAGGTTTGCTCTGCTTTCAATTATGAATGGAACTAGTTTACGACCCCTCTGCATTCATTCATTCATTTATGAAAATGTACACAATTTGTCCTGCCTGATGTTCAACATACATTTTTCCCAAGAGCACGCTGGGCTTCAGATACTGTATTAACCCTGGTTATACACAATTCAAAAGGCAGAATCTCTGCTCTTGAGATTACAAAATAATGTGAAAAGAGATGCAAACTCAGAAATATTTGTGTAAACATAAAACCACAGTTCAGGAGTGCCTGGGTGGCTCAGTCATTTGAGCAGTGAACTCTTGATTTCAGCCCAGATCATGATCCCAGGGACGTGGGATCATACCTGCGTCAGGTTCTGTGCTAAGTGTGGAGCCTGCTGAAGATTTTCACTCTCTCTCTCTCTCTTCCTGCCTCTCCCCTACTTGCTCTCTCTCTCTAAACATAAAAATAAAAAACAGTACAATAAAAGAGCTAATTGAAGTCATAATTGGAAATTTCAAATTACTTAGTTCTGCTCAGAGAGGCCTCACCAAGGAAATGGGAGTAACTACTGGATGAAAAAAGCTAAGAAAGAAAACAAACAAAAAAATCCTCTTCCAAGAGAATGGAATAATAAGCACATTTCAGACTGAGGAATGAGTATGATAAGAGGCTCAGATGCGTGGAGTAATAAGGCAGATCTGGAGATCTCTAAGTCTTTGATACGGTAGGTGGGTAGGATCCAAAGTGAAAGGGGTGTGTAGATAAAGGGCTTACGGGGAACTGCACTTTGTGCATACTGTTACCAGGGAGCCATTGAAGCATATTAAGCATTGGGGAATGAGAATGATACGGTCAGATTTGCATTCAAAAGTAATTTGCCCAACAAGATGAACAAGCGTCAATGAGATACGATGCTCTATAAATATTAGTTAATGACAGTGTTAAAATATTTCTGGAAAGCATATTCTGTAGTATGGTAATTAGAATTCTTAAGTGCCTGCCATTGTTCTAATGCTGATTAGCTTAGCATGCAAGTATCAAGAGTCAGTGGATGGGAATGAGTTTGAGATTCTTCCTGTTTTTCTCTCTTGTTTTGGAGGTTTGGTCCCTCTGGGTCTCTAGCTATTGTTATTTTGTGTGGCTGTGCTATTACTCCTAATATGGTGACTCAAGAACCAGCAGTCTTAGATGGGTAGGTCAGGACTCGGTGGGGCTTGAGCATAGTACTTAAAGGAGAAGAAACCAAGGGAAAGTAATTACTATAATATAACACATCCAGGGAAGGAGCTTGACCTTTCAGAACCCTCTGAGCTGCAGCAGACGCTCCATTTACTGCCTTCAACAGTGAAGAGTTACATGTCCCCTACCAGGCTAAATATCCTTTTTGAGGCAACCCCAATGAGGAAAAAAGTGAGATATTTACATCTGCTGAGTTAATGCAGGACACATCGTTATTTGGAAATCTACAACTGGATGCCATGGTGAAGAAAGAAAAAGTATAATCTTAAGGGAACCTAACATGTGTTCACAAGTACAAGATTGCTCAACATACAAGATGCTAAAACTAAAATGTTCTAATAAAGAAGACATGACAGAGGGTCTCTGAACAAAGCAAAGGACAAACTTTAAGCGTAATCATATGGTTTCTGTGACACCCTGGCCCAAATACATTTCCTTATGATCATAAGGCCTGCTATAGTGCCTTCATGGCACTCGTTGCAGCATTCGAGTCTGTTTCTCCTACTATGAGAGCAAAGGCCAATGTTCAAATCAGTTTTCTGAGCCTCCCACAGTGCCTCCCACTGAGCCTCCCACAGTGTCAGGGAGCTAAGTACTCAGTACATAAATAAAGTTACCATTTATGGAGGATATACTTATTGAATGGTAGACTAATGACTGTCAAATTTGCACACACAGTCACCTGGGAATTTTGTTGTAAGGTGGGTTTTGATTCACTGGTTTGGGCTGTCCGTGCTGCTAGTCACACTTTGAGAAGCAAGGGAGACACTTAAGAATGACCATCTGAGGTCCAGGAGGCTCAGTCTCTGTCCAGGTCACCCAGCAGCCAGGAGGGGACCCTGGTTTCAACCCAGACCAGGCCGACCTGTAATTCTCAAGCATGCTATTTGCTTTCCTAAAGCACATTCGTCACTACATTTGGTCACACGATTCCACATCTCCCTTCCAAAACCGTGCCTGTCTTTCTGGGCTCCAGATGATCTTGCAGCGGAACATGCACGGCCTGCCCCGACACACGGGTAACACAGGGTGTGGCAAATAGGTGGTGGTTGCCTTCTTAGAGATAATACACTACCGGAAGGCTTTTACTTCTCTAGACCCAAACTAGACACATTAAATAGCTCCACCGGTCACAAATTAGCTCCTCACATTGTGATGAAATGTGGAGTCTCCTTGTCCATCTCAGCCCTGATTACATCAGCTTCAGCCCCCAGAAGTGGGATTGAGGAGAGACTCTGAGCCCAGAGATAAAAGGTCAGAAATGAGGGTGAAAAAAATGCCCAGGGCTGGTTACTTTCAAATATATACCTTTTATTGGATGCCAATTATGTTTTGATCTCTGGAAACTTAGTCAAGGACACTGGAAGAAAATATGACAATTTAACCTTATCAGAAGTCTCTTTTCTTGAAGCAGTTTGTGTGACTGTATGTACATGTGTATGTGTGCACCTCATCTTGGAACACGGCTGTGATGATGTACCATATGGCTTTTGGCTTTTACCGGGTGGGTTTTACAAGAAAGAATAGGCAGGGTTTCATTTTTGCCAGCTGTAAAGATGCAAAAATTTTAAATTAAAAATAACCTTTCAGCTGATTCCTTGCATAATTGCTATCTTGTTTTGCTAATGCTGTGGCTGAATTATAACTTGCTGAAGCCTTGGGGATTTGCATGCTGGTTTATCCCCTGAATTTGCATTGACATGGTTTTCAGTCAAGTGCGTAACTAAATCCTGTGGCCATGAACGAGGCTGGCAGTATTTGCAATGAAAATCAGTAGGCGATTTGGGGAAGAATGACTCTGTGCAGCCTCCCTAAGTAGATTCGATGATGAAAATTTTGGGTCTCTCAAAACAGTGTTCACTTCCATTAAGTGACAGTGGCTGCTGAGACTTCTCTTGTCCTTCCATCAAAAGACCAAAGCAGGAACAGGACATATGGAGAAAATGTACACACAGCTATCACAATAAGACACATATTTGTGAAATGGCCATTTGCCAGAATCATTTTAAATGGATTTTGAGAGAAGAAATTTGGGGATATTCTTGCTGATAATCACTTTTCTTATGAAAAACCAAAACAAAACAAAACAAGCAAAACAAACCAAAACCAGAACAAAAGAAAACTCCAAAGTATCATTTTGTTTTCTGGTCAGGGGCAAAATGTGTAAGGCCAGTGGCAAACTTAGAGTATCTTGATGTCATCAAACTGGCTTATAAAATATTTTAAAGGCAGTAAGACATTCGATAAAACTAAATGAATTTCTTTATAGGCTGTTTTTTTTTTTTACTATGCATTACTTGTGTATTGAAATTTGCATGTATTATGGTTTTTAGGCATCTGATTATGCTGAGTGCTGAAGAAAGACAAAGAACTCTGACCTGAAACCAAGTTATTTTTTAAACTCCTATTGTGATTGTAATTGCTTTAACTTGGCCACAGAGACTCTTCCCATTTTAAAGCTGAAAAGCATGTGAGTGCACTCAGATCCACCCACTGAAGGGTAGTAAGTCCCTGAGACGTTAAGGGACATTTCCAGACTACCTGTTAGCTACTAGCAAGTGCATGGACATCAGCCTGTTGCCAAATAGAAGGAAGGTGGATATGGAAAAGAGATGATATTAAAAAAAAAAAGATTGTGTAAAAAAGATGCATGATATTGAAGAGGTTCCCATTAACTTCTTGCATTCATTTGCCTCCTGGTGGATATCCATGTTGTTGTGAGAACCAGGCTAGAAACCTAGGGTTCCAGAAAAATCACCCTATTGTCAATGGGATTAAGTCTGGATGCAGTTTGAGAGCAAACACAAAGCAAGGGGTAGTTCTTATTTTCATTTGGAGAAAAAGGCTTAAGTTGGTTTGTGGACCAGGCATGAAGCACACCCTTGTTATCCAAACATGATGCCTTGTGTTGATGTTCCAAGAAATAGAGCGGTAATAGCATCTAGGTCAACAGGATAAAGTCTATTGTGGGCTGTTCCAGAAGACTCCTGTTATGAAGAGGGAGAGCCACCATCCTTCAGGTCTGTATGAATTTATAATAGACATAGTTTGGAAAGCTGGGAATATTCCAGCAAGTCTAAACAAACAGCGTTTGCATGAGTAAAGAAGGTAGAGCCTCTGCAAGAAGTTATATCACGATCATACGAAGCTTGTTCTGTTATGGAATGATGACATGCACACAAACAAAAATGATCAAGGATAAAATAAAATTAATGATGTATAATTACCATATCACCTCATTAAGTTACAGAAAAGGAAAAGAAGGGTGCCTCGTGACTCAAGTCTGTGTGAGATTTAGAAACTTCCACCACAGTGTCCAACTACTATAATAAAGAGAAATGGCCTACTCATGTTTCCTTCTCCAATTTTCTGGTGCCTGTTCAGTTTTTCTAAGCAAGCAAAAGGAAGGTAGAGAAACAAAAATAATTGCCATTTATTCAAACAGAAGGAAAAACATTCTTCTTTCTTTGTGGTGAACTTACCTCATCATTTCACGTACTTGGTCTCTTACTCATGGCGGTGGATTTACATTCAATGGTGAAGTTGATAGTACAAATCTGTAGTTCGCAGGGGTAGCCCCTGGATGTGCAGCATCAGCAGGAACTGGGAGCTTGTAAAAGAGGCGTGAGATTGGCACCATCCCAGATCAGAAACTCTGGGAGTGGAGCCCAGCAGTGTTTTACAAAGCCCTCCAGGAGATTCTGTGCATTCTGAAGTTTAAGAATGTTTATTATAAACATTAAGGTCCCTAAAGTTTTTATAGCTTGTTCCTACTCAACCTGACTTAGCATGGAAGTTCTCAATGAATAATCTGTTTCTAAACAGGTTATATTATGT
The DNA here is from genome assembly GCF_027475565.1 of Acinonyx jubatus. Taxonomy (NCBI): domain Eukaryota; kingdom Metazoa; phylum Chordata; class Mammalia; order Carnivora; family Felidae; genus Acinonyx; species Acinonyx jubatus. Next base: position 126,121,392 of record NC_069386.1, on the reverse strand, counting down.
GCATTAAAGTAGATGTGTGTTAATGTTCTAAAACTGATGTTACAAGTTGTTTCTTCCTAAAAAAGGATAAGCATAACATTTAATAGCTTAAAATAATGCCTTTGGGGCACCTGGGTGGCTCAGTCAGTTAAACGTCTGTCTGACTCTTTATTTCGGCTCAGGTCATGATCTCATGGTTCCTGGGATGGAGCCCCACATCGGGCTCTGTGATGACAGCCCCCTCTCTCTCTCCCCGCCCCCCACACACAATGCACTCTCTCTGTTTTTCTCAAATAAATAAACTTAAAAAAATAAAATAGGGGCGCCTGGGTGGCTCAATTGGTTAAATGTCCAACTTTGGCTCAAGTCATGATCTAGGTTCACAAGTTTGAGCCCTCATTGGGTTCTGTGCTGCCAGCTCAGAGCCTGGAGCCTGCTTCGGATTCTGTGTCTCCCTCTCTCTCTCTGCCCCTCCTCTGCTTGTGCTCTGTCTCTCTGTCTCTCTCAAAAATAAATGCACATTAAAAAAATTTTAAAAAGTAATGTTTCTAAATAACCACTTTAACCACTAAGGTAGCCTCCTAGCTACTCTTTATAAAGATATGAAAAATGTTTGCCCTAATATTGAAAGAACTACACATTTCTCATGAAACACTTTCATTATATGAAGAATATGTTCAATAAAAATAAATATAATAAAATGAAAGCCTAGTCCCCCACATTTGAATTCATTTACAGTATATTAGTCCATCATATTTCTAAATAATAATAGTTACCTGGCAGCAATAGTACATTGTTGTTAACTGTTTAAAAAATGTCATAACATCAGAAACTCTAGAGTTTCATTATGAAAATATGCAAAAAATTGAATGCTTTTTGCTTTTTTTATTTCACTGATATTTATTTCTCTGATTGTTTTATTCTTTCTTTAGCAGATACTTACGTACTATATATATATATTTATATATATTCATATATATACAAATATATATATATACACACACACACAGTTTGCAGTATACTAAATACTGTACGCGTATGAAGGGATTTTAACTAAATTTTGATATAAACCTGATTCAAACACTAATGTATCATTTGGAATGAAAGAATATCTAAGCTAGTGTGTATGGAATACAATCTCTTGCAAACATCATCTATGACTTTTTAAGTGAATAAGTTGAAATAACAATTTTGCCCCTTCTTTTTTGCATTCAGCTGCCTCAGTGAGGTCCTGTGTGAGAACCAGTCCTGAAGACAATAAAAGCAAGAAAGGCAGCAATCGGTCTGATTTCAAAACTTCATGCAGTCAGTACATTCAGGTATTTTCAATAAATTCTTTCGCTATAAAATTTTAGCAACACTAACAGGTTAGAATGGTTTGGATTCACATTGGTTCCGTTTGCTCTGTCTCCATTCAATACAACTATCTATTGATGGCAAAACTGCGTTAGGGACCCATGTTGAATGTAGATACAGCAATCTACCCATCCATGTGGGAATATAGGCAAAGGAAGTTTTATCCAGAATAAGTAAGTAAATATTTTGCTATGTGTGTGTGCATGTGTCACATATATGTGATATATATGTGTGATATATATATCACATATATGTGACACATGCACACACACATAGCATATATATATATATGATTTTTTAAAAATCATATCACACATAGCATATATATATATATGATTTTTTAAAAATCATATATCATTTAGTTTTTTTAAAAAACTAAATCACTTTGCTTTACAAAAGCTCCTGAAGAACTTTTCTATTAATGGCAAAAACAGATGGGTTTCATTAAACTGCCCAGGCCATTCTTTCTCGAATCATCTGCCTGGCCCAATGTGAGGGGAAAAGGGCAGACATGTGAGGAATCTATTCTTCTCTAGCCCCCTCTGCAAGGCATCTGCTAAGACCTCATTCATCACTGGGAAGGCTGTGAACGGATTGCTACACAATACCCTAAGGTCTCATTGGGAGTGGTGGTGTAACACCTAACCTCCCCTCTGGTAAAGTAAAAGCAACATGTACTTTTGTCAAACTGTCAGCAGACACTTCCCTCTTGATACAGTTTGCTCAACCCAACCTTCTGCAATGTCAACTAGCTGCAAATGTTTCATTTTGAAGAAAACCCCCAACCACTGCCTTGATGTGGTCCTCACAAACGAGTACTTTTACCTCTGTAGTGGCCGAAAGGTGTGTGGGATTTGTTTGCCTCCAGAGGGATCCAAACTATTTAGCAAACAAAATGGCTTTCAAATCTGATTGCCAAATTATATTATCAGGCTATGTGGGTTACGTAGCTATTTAATAAAATTAGCCCAAAATATCTTCTTTATCAACCATGTGCAAAATGGTAGGAGATCACTCAATCATCCGTAATATAATGGAACTACTTTCCCGGCAGGCATGAGGAGTAATGGATGATTGCAATATAAGCTACAGACACTGGTCCCTCACTGCCACCCCATGCCTCAACGGGGACTGAATGCTAATGTAGCGTTAACTACACGGCCCATACTTACTTTCAATCATGGGTGCTATAACTTTTCAATCAAATGAAATTAAGACTGGAATCGTCATCCACTTGTTAATTACATCGTGAAATATCTTGATCACTTTGGCTTTAGAGGTGGCATGAGAATTATGAAAGACAGATAATGGCATTTGTTATGCAGGGTGTGAAGTGGTCCATTAAGCCATGTGAAACTTCTTCCGTGTAACAATATTCACCCCCAATCCCCTCATAGTTCCTAGTGGCTTGAAGAGTAAGACACTTGAGAAAGCACACGGTACCTATTAAAAACTCAACCTCCCCTTGGTTTTCATTGAGTGTCTTTAATCTAATGTCAGTGTGAGTTTTGATGTCCTCAGGGATGATTTTCTGTTCACAAATATTTTGATTCAAATATTCATTATTACATTTATTAAAATTACATGTTCTAAAACTTGGGGGGGGTGGATTGTTCTGTTTTCTTTTTAATATCTATTAGTAACAATAGTAAATGATGACAATCCCTTTTAAGAGAACTTAGTGTTTTTTTTTTTCATTTACAAACTTATTTAAATAGACTTCCCCAATATTTTAAACTATTTATGGAATGATTTTTCATGTGTGTGAAGCCTTTTTTGAGGACTAATTAGCTTCTTCCCTTTGATCCACCTGTTTTTAGCTATCGTCTTCTTACAAGATTATTTATAAAGCCTGATAACACACTCAAGACTTTTATAATCTCACACCATCTTTTCTGTCATACTTCTCAGTGCAGATGCCCTGATTTTGTTAAATGACTTATCTTGCTGGCCGTCTCCACACATTAAAATGGTTTCCTTGTGTAGAATCGGTGCTATGCTACTTACGTTTTAAGACCCAAATCAAATCCCACCATATCTGCGAGACCATCATTATTTCACTCAAATGTGGCCACAGATGCCATAGCCCTAGAATTTATAAAAATGGTTCCTAAGCCATGCTGACCAGAACTCTAGATCACCTCTTCTCCTGAAAGATAAAGGGGGATGGGACAGCAGGTATCTGGGGTTGCAGAGATAGCTCCCTTGCTTCAACCAGAGTATAAACCAATATTTATTTATTTATACGTTTGTTTGTGTATTTATTTATTTAGCCTTGTTCAAATGTAGCTTACATCCATAGAAGAACACCATAGCTTTTAAAACATAATAAAGGAATACAAAATAAAAGATACTTCTTGCTAGATGATAAATGCCAAGAATGTGATCATTTATACCATTCCTTTGATTTCCCCGATATCATTTTGTCTATAATTTAGTGAATGAATGAATAAGTGAAATACTCTTATATGGGCTGGCATTATGTTAGGTCTGAGAAAAAGTAAATTTTTTTTTCAGAGATACTATGGTGTAATGGGAAAAAGTTAGGCTAAAAGTTAGGAAAGCTAGTTCAAGCTTAGAACTAACTTGCTGTGTTAGCTATAAGATAACCCTTTTGATTATTAGGTTCCATTTAAGTTGACTAATAATTGCTCTGATGCCAAAATCAAGAGCTGCTGCAGGCAGACAAGTAATAATTATGGTGAAGAACTTAAGCTTTGAAGTAGACTGCTCATATTCAAATCGTGGTTGTGATTTGTGCTTTTGACCTTGGACTAGCTACATAACCTTCCAAAGCCTCAGTACTTCTATCTGTAAGATGGAAATACCTTATGGAATTGTTGTTAGATAAACTGATTCATATGCAGTGTGCACAGCAGGACCAGCAGGATTGCATAAGGAAATGCTCTGAACAACATAAAGTGCTAGACTGTGAAGATATAACTCAAGTTATCTCAAAGTTTATAATTTTCTAGCACCACAAACATACAATTAAGGACAACCTAGCGTAGCTTTTTAAATTATTCAGCATTTCAGAATTCTCATAAGCATACAATCATTATTGTATATTCTCTGGGTTTCTGCATTAAACCAAGATATGGCCAAAATGATGATAATTGTTATCCATATTGACACAACTTCTGTAGCAGCATTTTTCTGGTCACTTATTCATAAATAATCTGTATGTATTTATATTGCCAGGACACCTTATAACAGTTGATACGATAACATACGTTCTTTATCTTCTGTCCTGGTGTCCTTGAGGGAAGCTTCCAAGAACAGGACATCAGTTAGGGTAAAACCCCTATCCTCATTTGCCTAGGACTTTCTGAGTTTAAGCACTAAAAATCTGTTGTTGCCCAGGCGCCCTTCAGTTCTGGGCAAACCAGAACATTTGGTCACCCTGAGGCCTCTTTCTCTATCCCCAGTAATGTTTAGCATAGTTTCTTACATGTGAATGGTGTTCAATTAACATGTACTGAATTAAAATAAATTCAGTTGTTCTCTGTCAAAACCCATCTATCAGTTCACAATACATCAGGCAAGACTGTAGAGCCAAGGACAATGTTGTGTTCTTAGGTGATTGAAAAGTTACCAGGTGAAATGATGTAGGCTCAGGAAAGTCAAGAGCAAAAGAGACAGTGAATCCAATAATGCAACAAAAGTAAACTACCCAGAAAATTTTAATATAGAGTCATTAAATTTTTTATCCATCTATTGGAAAGTATGGGAGAGGTTGATGTTAACTACCCAAAGTAATAATATATTAAATTGTCTACAATTAGCATTAACTTTCATTTAACTAAGATAACAATTATATGTTTAATAAATACTAACAGCTTATTAAAATGTAATGAAGGGCCATTATGGTAAGCGTTTATAAAATATGTGTTTAAGGATTCAAATGTTTTAATAAATGATACTTTTGAAACTCATAAACAATTAAGTGAGAACATTAAATATCTCTCCTTTAAGAAAAGCATTGGTAAATGCCCTCTACTAATTATTAGTGCTAATGCACACTGGAGGAGTCTGCTTGGTTATTCATCTTTTGAAATTGCCATCAAGGACTCCTGGATCTTGGCAGTCCCGTGAGAGCTAATGCAAGCCTGATACATTCATGCTTTGGGCTCCCAGCTTTAGTGATAGTGCATCAAAGCGGCAGAGGTTCATAAGTCATACTTTCTGCTCCAGTCCCTGTTAGAAATATCAACAGAGCATACTTTCTGAAGAGTTTTAAGTACTTCCAACCCCTGTTGGAAACAGGAAGGGCAAAGGTAAAAACACAAAATAAAAAAATAAAAAAATAAGGAAAGGAAACAATATTGAGCTTCAAAAAAAGAAAGAGAAAGAAAAATGCTTGCTTTGCATTTGGACCAAGGTTAGAATTTTTTTTCCTTTCTGCTTACTAATTCCTCCACCCCATGATCCTTGTGAGGGCAGAAAGTCAAACAACCTTGTCCTTATGCCCCTCTGTACTCTGGGTGACTTTTCTAAGCTCAGAGCTCCCACTGACTTCAAAGAGGGGAAAGGCCATGGAAGAAATCCACAGGGTGCTGGGCTAGAGGGCCAGGGACAAAGCTGCAGTTAAGTCATCTGAAGTGCAGCATTGTTTCTTTATCATCATCTGATGGGTTCAATTAAGTTCTATCTTCAATACTATATAGCAGATTTTTTTTTTCTCTAGGTGAAATGGAAACATCTGTATGTTGTCATAAATCCAAGCCCCCACCAAAAATAATACTTCTGAATGATTTTATGTATATAAATGTCAGATGAGACAGACATCAGAAATACAGTCCCCTTACTGCTTTATGTTTCCATATAATAGAGAAGCTGCCCTGGATATATTCATAATTTTGGCAGTGGCTAATTTACTCTAATGAGAAGTTTATAAAGGTATTCATAACCATCTCACCAACACGTAGTTGCATTGGAGGTCTGATTGGGTGAAGAGAAAAAGACACCACGGAAATGGAGAGACGCGATAAAGCAAGAGACTGCTGTTTTGTAATGATTTGATCACATGAACAGGTTTTTGGGTTTTTTTAATGTGTAAATTTCATGCAACATAATCCTATCGGTCCTCTTCTCTCACTTTCAAGTACTTCATTCTTGACCTATATATTGAGCTGGAAAAAACCAAATGCATGCATTCTTTCTAAAGAGCTTCATTTGAACTGAATTACTAAAAATGTATGTTATTTCTATAACAACTTTTGATGTTCAGATACTTTTTGTTAATTGTTACTATTCTTAACTTACTGTTTTATGTCCAAGCTCTTAGGTCATTTTTTTTCCTGGCTGCATTTTGGCCATTTTAAAGCCCTGATCTGAAACATTTTACAATCTAATTTCTAATATTTCCACTAAACTTTTCACATCTTCATGTGGAATCCTTTCCTTGAACATCACATTCATGTTAGCCTTCTTCCAAAAATCTAATAATGAGCCTTGCAACTGTGTGACTAATTTCTTCCAGAACTTGTCACTACCAACTGCCCACACCAAATGTTATACTCTTAGTACATGAGAGGCTGTATATTCAGCAAACTTACCATCCTCTTTTCCTCTCAATTAGCCAGTAACTGACACCTATTTTCAATATCAGTGTAAAAAGCTAGGTTTCATGGCCTGTTGTCTACTGATAATAACAGAGCTCTTTTGAGAAACTTTTTTTCTTGGTAAAGCATTTTAATGAATAATTATTGAGGGACTGTACCAGAGTAGAATGAGCTTAAATTCATGACTTTCTTCTGTGCCCCCCCCACATCCTCATTACAAAACCCAGGTTCCTATAAAATACAGTATGTTGTGTGATTTATCCTAGTGGTTAGCAATGGGGGCCACCACAGGTCATGGCCATGCTCTCATTTACTCTTGTCTATGGCTGCTTTTACCTACAACAGTGTAATCACATAGTTAACTGCAATAGAAACCATATCATTCTCCACAAACCCCAAAATATTTACAATCTGGCCTAAGAAAAACTTGTGCAGACAAAAACAATGATAAATCCTAAGATAAGAGTTTCTGTCTTTTCCCATGTATTTCCCCTCCCCAGTAAAAAGTGGTGGCCAACCCCGAAAATATTCCAACACTGCCTTCAGCTTTCTCTTTAATTTAGCAAAGCGGGTTCTTGATCTGGGGTACATGAATGTGATTTCTGTTTGGGGGTCATTTGTTTTTGTCTGGAGCAGCATCTATTCAGTCACTAAGAATATAGTTCAGATTCAGATTCTGGTGTTTGAATGTGAGCTTGAATAGTTTGGCTATGGAATGTTTTGTAGATTTCTAAGTTTTGTAAATTTCAGTTTTCTGATCTGAAAACCTAGAACTATTAACACTTGCCTGAAAAGACTCTGTGAGAATAAAAGTATACAGGACATTGTCTACCAAGTTTGTAAAGCGTATGTCAAGAGGAAACTTGGGAACACTTAATACTCAATGAATACTTAAGCTCATTTGCCACGTAGGCTTCTGGCTCTAACTCAAACTAAGAAAATTAGGCCATCATGATAGCAAACAAAAACTTCCTAACTAATTTAAGAATGAAGTAAACTGTACCCATATTTTCATCAACAGTAGAATACCAAGGTACTTGAGCAGAACAAGCTTCATAAAATGCAGCTTGGAGGAACACATATTAACACACCTCTCTGGCTTATTTCTAAGGGAAGCCACGTGTAAAACCCGTATATTTCTGTAAACACATAAACCTGTATCAGGGCTTTAAAATTTTGTATTTTACTTGCATACTGCTATCCCCATTTCACTTTGACAGAAGATAGACACAATCGAATAGTCCCTGGCTTAAAGGTAATTCAAAGAAAATTAATCAATCGAATTCAGCTGCTGAAAACCAGATTTTTTTGAGGATGATGCAGCATAACTATGCATTTAATCGCTAAAGATTTAAAAAAAAATAAGTTGACTAAATCGTGATTTTTTTAATCACCAGGGAATAAAATAGAAGTGATAAATTTAGTTTTAGAAAACGTATCTGCCTATTTAACATCCTTTCCAATCTGAAGTGGTACCAGCAGTGTTGAGCATGACAGTACATATGTTATGACTGTTTGAATTTCAGAAAGCCTTTGGTTAAATTCTGCATAATTGGTTCCTGCTTAAGACAGAGCTTGCAGGAATCCAGGAGGAGACATGGGAGCAGATAAAGAATGAGTGGAAGAAACAAAAAACAGACACTCCTGGTAAGAGAAACCATGTCCACTCTGGGGGGAGGTTTTAAGAGGGTCCCACATGGAGCAGGGCTTAGATCTTGGCTGCCTTTTATCTGAGTAACTGATTCAGACAGTGGGATCAGATTTAAGTGGTTACATTTGCAGATGCTGATTGGAGGACAGTGAACATAGAGATAGTTGCCAGAGAAATTCGGAAGGCACGGATGTACTTTATTATAGCACAGAAGACCAACACATGGCATTTAATAGTTATAAACACATTAGGCTCACAATGTATTTACATAAAAATGCAGGGGAAAGGGGCAAGGCATAGAGCCTTAGAATATAGACATATATGACACAAGATAAAATAAAAATCTATAGAAGCCTGGATTTGAAGGTTTTCACACATAATACTTTAGAGTCTTAAATATAAGGACTAGTTGGGTTAAACTATATACATTAAGATGATACCGCTTTGGGGAGAACCATATTTGTTTGGAGAATTAGGGTGGATTTTGCGATCTTTTACAAGTTGAAAGCAAATTCAAATTCCAGGTGATTTAATAGAGAGCAAAAATGACATTATAGACAAGGTACAAATTAACAATGCAGTTCCAACTTTGTGAACATCCCTTTACAAGTCAATTTGCACAGGAAAAACAAATAGAGAAAGGGCATGCTTGGTGTAGCGACAAGATCTCTTCCATAAGCATGGCCAATTTAAATGTGGTGGTCTAACTTGGGCCTCAGAAATTTGAAAATCAGACCAACTGTCTGAACGCTGGAGAGGGACTAAAATGTTTTTTGTGTCTACTTTATCAGTTCAGAAATAAACTAACAAAAATTGCTCATTTTTCAAAACCAGTTGCACATTGCAAGTGCCATCATTTTAACTTCAATTTAAAGAAAAACAAGTTAGTCATTATCATTTCTATTACCAGCTTTCAAAATGGATGGGAAAATTTAAGCAACAGGAAGTGAATTATTTCCTTAAAATACACAATCATATTATATGAACAATCAGATGATTCACATTGGCTTTAAAGAGAAAACACACATATTGTTGTACACAAAGCTATTCATGTTCTTGCTTAATTGATTGCATAAGATACTCCAGGGTGATGACAAAATCTCTGCTTGTCATTGTGATTGATCATCTAAGAGTAAAGAATAGAATGCAAAAAGGCAGCAAACAAACATTTGAAAATCGAAAACTTGAGACAGGTATTTTCATTTTTACACTGGCCTGCTGATGCTGATAAAAATACAGCAAAGCCGATAAGAGAAAACTTGAGATCAGATTGAAGATTTACAATTATTTTAACAAACGTTAGTTTGTTTCAGGAAGCTCACGTAAATTCTAGCTGAGAGTTAAAATATCCTTCCTGCTTAATTCTGAGCAAACTAAATTACAGGAAAAAATCACCTGCCCTAGATTGAATGTTGGAGAAATAAGGCCAGACACTGATAGCAAATAAGTTCTGTCTTTTGTGTGGGCTCTCAGGAATGTGCTGGAAAGATTCTGAGGCCATTTCTAGACTCCTTAAAAAAATTCCTTGAGAAATTGTCACTGCTTCTTGGAGGAAACATTAACAGGGTGTGTGTCATTGTGGTGTTAAATGTACAGATTTGAAATTCCCACATTCTTCTTTTGTTATGATTAAGTAAAGAGGATAGAGACATACTGATATCTTTCTGTAGAAGTATTGGCTTGTGTTCGCTAAAAGACTTACCTGTCCCAACACCTTGAATAGTTGAAAATACTCTCAGACAGACCAGTTTTCACAGGAATACTAGGAAGTATGCTTTCAAATTTTCATATTAAAGATAACGTTTACTTTCGTCTGTTTTTATTTTTTATTTCAAGAAAAACAAATATGGGCCTGTATCTGATATTTGCTATAACACATATTTGATGGGTGATGCCATGTTAAAAAGGTACAATGAAAATAGTTAGTACTTACTGATGATTTACTGTTTCCCAAATACTATGGGGATGTTTCATATCCTTTAATTTACTGATTTGCAGGTCCTAGGAGATGAGGTTGTTACATTACATTATTACTGGCTTACTGACAAGGCAATAGAATCTTAGTGAAGTTTAGTTTGCCTGAGCTAATGTCAGATCTTGGAACGGAACCCAACTCGGTTTGCTTTTAGAGTCTGTGTTAAGAAAGATTTAAAAAAAATAAGAGCATATGAATTTTACAATACTTTTTGAAGGCCTTTTGTGTTTTTGGAATTCTTATGGGTACTGAGGGAAATACCAATGGACAGAAGAATTATTATACCATGCAACATATTTTCAACTTAAAATAATACAATTTCTGCAAGTTTGAGCAGATAGACTGCAGTCAATGGTCAAAATCATTTACCAAAGAGAATGGGAATGACCATTAGATGTTTTTGTGGGTGGTGATGGTCTTGTACATACTTTCCAGAAATGAGGCCAAAGTATTCCAAATAGTCATGCACTGAGTATAGTTTTTTTCCTACTTATTTATTTGTTTTTTTTTTTTTTTTTTAGCGAGGCTTCAAATATTAACATGAATAGGTTATATAGAATCACTGCTATGCTACCACAATTATGTGTTTAATATTATATATACAGATTACAAGAACCTGCCAGAGGGGGTTGTACAACCTCCACCTTGGAGTTTGAGAAATCTATGCACTCTGAAGATGCCTGACTTGACTGGGCAGTTTACAGAGGCTCTGAAAGTCAAGTCCATCTCTGTCTGGCTCAAATGATGCCTTGATTACACCATAATGAAACTAAAGCACAGATATTTGGAGCAAACTTTCTACAATATCAGAACATCCTCAACTAGACTACTGTGGGTAAGCGATCTCACAACCCCACTGTTTAAGGTTGTTTATAAAGCTCTTTTCTTTTTACATACTCTGCAGAGAAGATTCTGTCCTAGACAGTATATGTAAGGTAGCAACCCAGATGCTAAGCATGATTTCATACATCTTTCAGTAAAAACTGGTGAGCCCTGTGCAAGAAAGCAGTTTTTATTTCAGCTTTTAAAATTTTGTTTACTTTTGGGGCCTCTGGGTGACTCAGTTGGTTAAGTGTCAGACTTTGGCTCAGGTCATGATCTCATGGCTCCTGAGTTCAAGCCCCACATCGGTCTCTCTGCTGTCTGCATGGAGCCTGCTTCAGATCCTTTGTCCTTCTTTCTCTCTGCCCCTCTCCTGCTCATGCTCTCTCTCTCAATTTTTTTAATGTTTATTTATTCATTTATTTTGAGAGAGAGAGAAAGAGAGCAAGCCCGGAAGGGGCAGAGAGGACGGCAAGAGAAATTCCAAGCGGGCTCTGTGCTTGCAGCACAGAGCGGCTCGAACTCATGAACCATGAGATCATGACCTGAGCCAAAACCAAGAGTCAGACGCTTAACTAACTCGCCCACGCGAGTCCCCATGCGCCCCCTCTCTCAAAATTAATAAACGTTAAAATTTTTTTAATTTTATTTAATTTCATAAAATAATAAACTCCTTATACATGTATAAACTTTACCAGAAGAAGGTAAGGAATTTTATCCTATATTGTCTTAAAAGTCTGCTAGCTCATATTTATTCCTTTTTTCACTTAGCCATTTGGCATTCAGAAATCTTCTCATGTGGCTAAAGCTCTGATGTATTAAAATAGCACTTGGTATATTACTGCAAGATCTGAGAGTGTCTGCGTGTCTACCCAATCCTTGCTTCCTTCTTTAGAATTCCTCTTGTGGTTTCTACAGTAATAAAATGAAGAACATTTGTAAAATGTAAAAACTTCCACAGAGACCATCAATTTGCAAAAATTTTATATGTGCTTTAGAAAGAAATCATTCTTTGTTGTGTGTACGTGTGTGTGTTTCCATGAAAAAAAAGCGAATTACCCATCGATTAGATGCAGAGTGGAAATGATCCTGATACTTCCTTTTTCTTTTAGCTCTTTTGCATCAAAAGTTTCAATTGCCCTACTTAGACATCACAACTTTTCAATTTGCCCAATAGAATTTGCACTTTCTTATAACTATAAGAAAGGAGCGGAGGAAAGAAGATTGTTTGTTGGATTTTTACCTTTTTAGTTCAATACATTCAGCCTCGTTCTACTATCTACATAGATCTACTGTCTACTCTCTACTGTCTACATAGATCATGCAGGTAAAGAAATACTATACGACGTTATTTCACAGAATCCTAATTAACAACCATGCGAGCAAAATTAAGCAAAATCCCACAACTGGTGAGTGGCAGAGAAAAATTCGACCCGAATTCTCTCTGATACCAAAGCTCCTACCCTGACTATACCACCTCTTAAATTCTACCAGTCAATGGAAATTCGTCACCACATATCTTGATCTTTCCCCTCAGCTAAGTACAGACCCTGGGAAGGGAGAGAGGCTTATAAAGGTACTCAGATTAAAAGTACTTCATCTGTATTTCTTTTCTGATGCCCAGATATTGCATATGTTATTTACAAGTGACAATAGTGTAGGACCGAGATAGAGCAGTCAACAACAAGGAGTGTGTTTCCCACGAGCACAGTTACGCAAGTCCCGTGGTCTGGCTTATATTAGACACTTATTAATCCATTGATGTGTTACCAGAAACTACTAGTATATCAGCTGTTGGACATTCCTCGTAGGTCAAATAGTTTAAAATAGTGTTTAACTGTGTATCTGTGAGGTTGGATCGCAGCATTTCAGTATTGAAATCTCTTGTAGATTTGTTCTGTTCCGTATGATTTATGTCAATGCTGGAGGACCTGTTACCGCGAGACGCACATAGCAAATGAATGCTAAAATATTCCTACCTAAACCCAGAAGATAGAGGCATCTTCACTGTAAATAGAGTAGGCTTCTCATTTACCAGACTTTCCTTCTCCGTCCTTACTGAACTCACATGCACGCGTGCATGCGTATGCACGTGCACACACTACACTTCTCTTCATACTCACGTGTCCTGAAGACAATCCCTGACATGACAAGTCTGAAGATCTAAATAAGGAATATTTTGTAAATGGTTTAGAAAGATCAAGGGAATTTTAGGAGAGCGGTGCAGGAAAGAAACCATAGAGCTAAAAGTTCCAAAGACAAGCATGCTTCCGTGAGTTTCAGTAGGATTCCCACCCACTGTACTATTGTGTGGGGTTCTGTTGTTTTTTATTTTTTGTTTTTTTTTATTTTCGGGTTTTGGTTTTGGTTTTGGGGTTTTTTGGCTTTTTTTTTGTTACTCAACTTTGATAAAGACATGAGCCTATGAGTCTCTGTCAACCTGGAGTTTTGCATATTTCTGTGCAGGTGTTCGGTGTGTATTCCAAGCAGCCTCGTGACCTGTGGTTCTCATTTTGGTTATCAGTTGGTTTATCAGTTGAGAAGGTGAGACGGTATTCAGCTGGTGTGCAAACCATGAGTTTGTGGAAAAACGAAGAGGCACATTTGGTAAACACTGGGAATCCGAAAGTGCGTTTGTAGCAACTGGCTGACAAAATCTCCCACCTGACTCCACATACCGTTCCTTGGTTTAGTGCTCTGTGTCCGTTGCTCCCTGGTGTCCCATAGTAGATGTTTCCCCTTGCTTTAATCCAAAATAACTGTAATCTTAAAATTATAAAGTACTAATGAATTCTTACTCATCTGGATTCTATTTACTTTGTTCATAATTTTTACTTTCTTGAGGAAGACTCACGTTCTAAGAAAACAAGCATAATCTCCGACCTTTGGGTGGGCCAGGAGGAAATTACAGGATTTTAGGGAATCACCGTATAATCAATCCTAACTCCTAGACTTACATGTCGGTTTCTATATAGCGCAATGGAAACTGCTTTTCGGAATGATGAGATTTTATCATGATAGAAATCTCAAGTTTTTAGCCTTTGTTTAACAAATATTAAAGCAGGGCGCCTCGTTGGCTCAGCCGTTTGAGCTTCTGACTTCAGCTCAGGTCGTGATCTTGTGGTTCAGGAGTTCGAGGCCTGCGTCGGGCTCTGTGCCGGCAACTGGGAGCCTGGAGCCTGCTTCAGATTCTGTGTCTCCCTCTCTCTCTGCCCCTCACCTGCTCACACTCTCTCTCTCTCTCTCTCTCTCTCTCACTCACTCACTCTCAAAAAATAAATAAAAACATTTAAAAATTCTTTAAAAAATATTAAAGCAGAAGGGTGCCTGGGTGCCTCAGTGGGTTAAGTGGCCGATTCTTGATTCTAGATCAGGTCATGCATGATGTCATGGTTTGTGGGATCGAGCCCCACGTCGGGCTCTGCACTGATGGAGCCTGCTTGAGATTCTTTCTCTCCCTCTCTCTCTCTCTCTCTCTCTGCCCCTCCCCTGCTCACTTTCTCTCTCTCAAAATAAATGAATAAACATTAAAAATATTAAAGCACGGGCGCCTGGGTAGCTCAGTCAGTTAAGCATCCAACCTCAGCTCAGGTCATGATCTCACAGTCCGTGAGTTCAAGCCCCGGGTGGGGCTCTGTGCTGACAGCTCAGAGCCTGGAGCCTGCTTCAGATTGTGTCTCCCTCTCTCTCTGCCCCTCCCCTGCTCATGCTCTGTCTCTCTCTGTCTCAAAAATAAATAAAAACATTTAAAAATTAAAAAAAAATGAAAGCAGAAGTGTATGTGTATACATGTATATGCCTATACGTACATATTTGTATGTATAACATTTTTTAGCCACAAAGGCTGAGACAAAAAGAGATTTGAGGAAGGTATTGCTTACCCAATATTGTATTTTTTTTGAGAAACTTAATCAAAATTTTATTGTAGAATATTCAAACCCTGGTCTGGCACCACTTTAGTAGTTTTATTTTGATACTCCCCTTTGAAATCATACCTTTAGATTTGCAATTGTGTTGATGAGAAATTTAATTTCCACATCTGGCTACCTCTCTTCTTGCTTCCCTACTTCCCTGTCCTTTCCTCTATCAGTCCTCTTCATCTAACTTTGGTATAAGGGTGTGTCTTCAAATCTTCAGCACTTAAATAGAGAGAAAACACCCTTTTGGTTTAAACCAGGAATCAAGGATTCCATGATGGGATCTGATTATCTTGTTTGCATTGGAAGTATCATCTTTACCTCAAAGGTTCCATATCATTTGAATATATACCCTGTATATTAATTGGGAAATCAGAATTTTAATAAGACCCCAAAGCAGAAGAGCAAGCATCAGATTGTAGTTATCTTAATGAGTGGATTCTCATAGCATTAAAAGTCAATTAGGAAAGGAACTTCTTTTGGAATAAAAAGGGAAATCTGGACTTGGTGAGTGTGTATGTGTGTGTTTTTCTGTTTGATCAAAAACATTATTAATTATCTCATCTACCAGATATATTGTTAGGTACTTAAAATATTTCAAATAATTTTTATTGTGAGACAGCTATAAGAATCTTTATTTAAAACATTTGGTTATTGAGTTTCTCTTAGGTCATCCAATTTATAAATGGAAGTCAGAATTTGAATCTAAATTTATTTGTATCATTGTATCCACTTCCACATATAGCACTTGCTTTTGAATAATATTTGGTCTAGGGGTGCCTGGGTGGCTCAGTCGGTCAAGCATCTGACTTTGGCTCAGGTCATGATCTCACAGTTCATGAGTTCGAGCCCCGCATCGGGCTCTGTGATGACAGCTTAAAGCCTGGAGCCTGCTTCGAATTCTATGTCTCCCTCTCTCTCTGCTCCTCTCCCGTTCATGCTCTCTCTCTCTCTCTGTCTCTCCTTCAAAAATAAATAAAAACATTAAATAAATAAATACATAAATGCATAAATAAATAAATAAAACTTGGTCTCTTGGGGCACATGGGTGGCTCAATGACTAAGCATCTGACTCCTGATTTTGTCTCAGGTCATGATCTCACAGTTTCTGAGTTTGAGCCCTGAGTCAGGCTCCGCATTGATAGTGCAAGCTTGCCTGAGATTATCTCTCTCCTTCACTCTCTCTTCCTCTCCTGCTTGTGTGCTTTCCTTCTCTCTCTCAAAATAAATAAATAAACTTAAAAAAATAAAAAAAAATACATTGTTCTCCTAGGAAACCTAAAAAAAGAATTAAAAATCACCAAATGCCATACATAAATGTTAACTGTACAGGAGGAAAAAGGTATAGTAATTTTCCAAATAAAAATATGTGTGTATATTTATATTTATATTTGTATTCATATTCATATTTATATATACACACATTATATATATGTCAGGAGTCAGAGTATATTTTCTTCTATTACATGATACTCTTTCTTTTATGAATTTGTGTCCTTAGTTCTCTAATGGAGCTAGCAGAATGCCTCCTGCTGTAGGTTGTCTATTTCTTTCCACTCCTTAACATGTTTACACACATAAAATTCTTACCCATGTGCATTACCTTGAGATGAAAAGAGAAGGTTGCTCAAACAGGTACCAGCAATTTAAGAAAAGCACAGTTTATATTATTCTCTCATTTGTGCACAAGTGTCTCTTTGGATATAAATTAGCCAAGAAGGAAGGAAAAGTGGAGGTGTTGATCGGTCCTTGTCAGAGCTGGAAAATCAGAGGGTGAGCCTGGCAGTGAGGAGGCTTGGCTCATGTTCAGTTCACAGCAAGAGTGCAATCTCTCCTTTCGGAATTAGATAGAATGGTGTAGATTTTATATATCCCAGATTCTTTTCTGTGCCGTAGACCAGAAGTAACATAACTCCCTAGACATTTTCTAGTCAAGAATTTCAAAAACTCCCTTTCATCATACCTTGGAGATGATGCAAGCATTTACACATAATTAAAGTATATCTACTACTCGCTGAATAATTAAAGAGATTAATAATGGTGAAAGCCATGACCGCAGAAGCACCAAAAGGTAAACCACTCACAGTCTTAGAAGATAACGTCACTTTGTTAATGTATCTTTCTCACTCTGTAGCCCTATTGCCTGCCAATTTACCATGTAAAAGATGGTGTTATAACTAGTTTTGTCATTCTCTGCCAGTAAACTATGAACTCACTGAGGGTCATGACCGATTATTGGTTTATATTATTTCACATTTTTTTCTTTTTCTACACATCCGTTTACTCTAGAATCAGTTAAGTATCATATATACAGCATGTTGATACATGCAAGTTTTCTGCATGGATGTATGAATCATGGATAAAGTAAATGAATATGATTACTTATTTTGCATACAGTCATGGTACTCTGGAATATGATGTGATGTGTTGAGAACACCACCATTAACAACTCAAGCTACATTCTTAGGTAAAGTTATTGTAACCGAAAATTGCCTTTGCCTTATGTGTTAAGGTCTTCTTAGTTTGGAGCGTCAAACATATAGATGGTGTGTTTAGAAAGTATGATAAAGGCTGAACAGAAACATGTTAGATATTTGAGGTAATTTATAGATGCCTCTGATTAATGTACCAGTGGACACATTCCATTCATCATTAACATGGTGTAAGTATCACGTTCTTCTCTCTTTCTGATAGCGACGTTATCCAAGTTGCTCTCCAGAGCACAGCATTTTATTTCTAAAATACATTTTAGTTCTTATATGGAGTTAATATTATGATAAGAAAATTTAAAACTGCATTGACAGTTTTAAAGAGCAAATTTGACACTATAATAATTAAAATCACAATGTATAATCATGAGACAATTTCCTAGAATGCAGATAAAAGTACCTTAAAATTATAGCTATGGTGTAAAGAAAGGTACTTCTAGATTAGTAATTATATATGCACAGGAAAGAGAAATCAGAACACATGGCTTAGTGATAATAGTCAAACATGTAGCTAAGGTAACTGCAAAAATGAAATAACAGAGAAACAAATTTTAAAACTGCACTACGTTGCAGCCTAACATACTGAAAAGCAACTTAGCCATGACCCACTTTGGAAAATGTATATGATTTAATAGACCAAAGAAAATTTTGCATGAGAATTCAGGTAGATAAAGATTCTAATAACTTACCTAACATGACTGGACTGATCATAGCCTTGACTGTGATCTTGGATACCAGAAGACAATGGGAAAAGCCTATGCTATGTAAGGGGTGGGGGGGAGGGGGGCAGGGGGAGGAGGAGGGGGAATGACCCATTGTTGTAGTCAAGTATCTGTGTGGACTATAAGAGTCAACACAAAAATCTCATGAAAAATTAATGAGGCTGTACATTTCCAAACTTGAAGTATATCCAGAAATAAGTTACAATGGTGTCTAATTCTCCTGGACTTATAACAGCCTTTTTTCTTATTTTTCTGTACTGGTTTCCATTTCATAGTAATAATTTTTGTTTTTTAAAAACTCTGGAGTGAATGTGACTTCACTTTGCTATGGTTCTGTCACTGGACCTTGCTTTTATATGACCTTTAATGGCAACTAATCCATAGCTTCCCATGTGCTTTGTCTTATTCAAGTCTTAGAGAGAAAATGTGATTGGTTACTGGTGAGTTGATAGCTAGTAGTCCCCCGTTCCAATCATGTAAGCCAAGGTGAAAGAGTCAAACATCCCCTTAGGTTCCTCCTCCACAGAGTTGGGAAGTAGCATAGTTTAAAAAAGATACACTTGCTGCACAAATATTGTGCTGAGTTTGGTTTACATTCCATGGAACTATAACAGAAATATTTGCACAATGATAACAGACTTCAGAAAACGTATCATCTCCAAAATCCATTTTGAAATATTGACTCTCTTCTCTAGATTGCTAAGTGAAGCCTACACATGATAACACAAGAGTGGTAAAATTGTAAATACAAAGACTGTTGTTGGACATTTGAATTGGCTACATACTGAGATAAGTAATAAAAAATAGAAATACAGATTACATTGAAAATGCTCCTGATAAGTCTTTATAAGGTGATATAAATACAATGACAATTAATATTAGTAATATAATACACAAGGTCTCGAGGCACAGGTTTTAATAGCAAAGACAAGAAGGGTTTTTTGCTTATGTCTTCTTCTATCGAGAGTACAATGATTGCTCACAGGGGTTCATTCTCTCCAATATCGTTCTCCTCTCTCCCCAAACTTCTATCTCTTGGGAAGAACAGAGCTCCCAGATTAATTCAGCGAAAGTCAATACTTAACCTTTATTTTTCTTAAGTCTGTTAGTTAATAGAAACTCTTTCCTGTGGACTTGAAGCTGATAGGTTGAATGCCTGAAGTTTGGTAAAATCAGCATGTAGTGACACTACCTGGAAATTAAGTTAACATTTGAAGTTAGAGATGAAAAGACACTGACTCCTGGTGATGTCATTTAGGCACCTGGAGTTAGCCATACATATCAATAAATTCTAATTTTTGACACCAATATGATTTGCATATCTGTCCCTTGAGCACCCATATCGATTCTAAATATAAGAATGTTTCCCAAAATCTTAAGTAAATTCTTATTGATGTAATGTTTTCCTCTTTTCCTCTCATTAGCTTTGTGTAAGTAAGACATCCTTGTTCTCATTATTTCTTAGTTTAATTCCCTTAAATCCCTTTCAATGAATTGTGAGATTCTTCCCTGATGGGTTTTTGTTTGATGTGGTAATTTTTCCAAGGGTATTTTTTTCAGAAATCCTATAGATGACATGGTGGGAATTGTTATATTATTGACAGTGTGGGAGTTGTGATGAATTTATGGTGCTGTAATTCTAAAGGCTAACAGGAAATGTGCTAGCGAACTGCATTTCCACTAAGGACGTGTGTGAGGCTGCCTCCCTTTATCAGCAGTCCTTTCCTGATGCAAACAAGACACAACGCGTACCCTCTTTCCAAAGGCATCGGGAGCAGTTTGCCCATCAGTTGCGCCTTCTTCCAAGCGGGGTGGGGGGGGGCCTTGTGTCAGCAAGTTGGGAAGCTCTCTTGAAGGACAGTTGACAGCAAATGGACAGGTAGAGTTGTAGCCTCCATTAATCTGGTAGGACTCAGATACATGCCACATTTGTTCCAGTCTGCCCAGGGGAGAAGCCTGTCAACAGTACATAATGAAGACAATTCCGCAGACACCTCAAAGCCTCAGAAATATATGGAATCCCCCCACAATCCACACCTATAAACTTAGTTTGATGAATGGTTCATTCACACAGAGAGGTAGGAGGGAAAAGGAGGGTCAGAAACTTGCTTCGGAGGCTTAAGTTTTCTATTCTTATTTAGAAAGTTGAATTTGGATTGGATTCTTTCTGAGTCAACTGAGAATTTAGCATCAAAGAGAATATAATACATACATCAGTTGTAGAAACAAAGACAGCAAAAGGTATAAATGACACAATTCATAAAGCAAGTGATGGAGGGAAGGGCAAACATATCTCTCATGACAGAAACGGATAAGGGCTGGTATCCCCTAATAATATACAGTCTCTGGATTGAAAACCAAAAATAAACTGTATGCTTCTTACAAAAAAAAAATAAAATATACCTAACAAAATGTCATAAAAGAAAACAAATGGTACAGGTCATATTAGGCAAAAGCATGCAAAGTCTGCGAGGAACAGTGAGAGTAATGGTTCCATACAAAGTAGAAATCAAGGCAGAAAGCATTAAAAACCGAACAAGCAAAAAAAGAGCTCATTTTTCTACTCTTCTAATGTATAATCCACAGTGAAAATATCACTGCTATAAGCCTTTATGAGTCAAATATAGCATCAACAGGCTATGATTTAGTTTTAAAGCAAAAACAAAAAAAAAAGAAAGAAAGAAAGAAAGTGAAGAATATAGGGAAATTAATAACAATAGAAGACACAAGTATATAACTCTTATTCATGACTCATCAGGTTGGTTAAAATTGTAGCAAGGTGTTTTTCAAACACAAATAAGGTATGTATTTGGTTAAAGGAAAATTACAGATGCACAGTTTTTGCTTTCTTTAGTTTTATTAAATGATTTATGTAGAAGTGTAAAACCAGACAGAAATTTCTTGTGTTCTTACAAACCTATGAAACAAAAGTACAAATTAAATATAAACAAAAGTTAAAAAATCAATAAAATTCAGATTACAGCCACATTTGGATTTAATAATAGCAACATGCCGTTGTATGTTTTGAATTCCATTTGTTACCAGTTCCTTTGATTTTGAGTATAATGGCCCATCATTTCTGACTTCTCTTTTCTTTTTATTAAAATATTTGTTTTATTTAAGTATAGTTGACACACAGTGTTCCATTAGTTTCAAGTGCACAACATAGTGATTCAACTTCTTTATATGTTGTGCTATGCTCACCACACGGGTAGTTATCCTCGGTCACCATACAACGTTAATACAATCCCATTGACTGTATTCCCTATGTCATGCCTTTTATTTTTGAGGCTTATTTATTCCCTAACTGGAAGCCTGTATCTCCCACTGTCTTCACCCGTTTTGCCCATTCCTCCAGCCCCCTTCCCTTTGGTAGCTGTCGGTTCTCTGTAATTATAGGTCTGGTTCTACTATTTGTTTCTTTATTCATTTGTTTTGTTTTTTTAGATTTCGCATATGAGTGAAATCATACGGTATTTGTCTTTTTCAGTGTGGCTTATTTCACTCAGCCTAATACCCTCTAGGTCCATCCATGTTGCCTGAAATGGCAAGATCTTATCCTTTTGTATTATTGTGTGACAGTATACATATATATATATATATATATATATATATATATATATATATATATATATAATCTCACATCTTCCTTTATCCATTTGTCTCTCAATGGATACTTAGGTTGCTTCCATATCTTGGCTATTGTAAATAATGCTGCAATACACATAGGGGTCATATATCTATTAAAATGAACATTTTCACTGTCTTTGGGTGAAAACTCAGTGGTAGGATTTTTAGATTATATGGTATTTCTATTTTAATTTTTTGGAGAACCTCCATACTGTTTTCCACAGTGGCTGGACCAATTTACATTATTACAAATAGTGCATGAGGGTTCCTTTATCTCCACATCTTCACCAACCCTTGTCATAGCTTGTCTTATTGATTTTGGCCATTTTGACAGTTGTAAGGGTCAACCCAAATAAATAAAATCAGAAACAAAAAAAAGGAGAAGTAACAACTGAAACCACAACAATACAAAGAGAATACTCTGACAAATAGGCCAACAAATTGAATGACCTAGAAGAAACAGATTAAATCTTCTGAAACTGAATCAAGAAGAAATAGAAAATCTGAACAGGACAATTACTACAATAATTGAATATCTGGCATGCTCATTTTTAAGGAACTTTATTTTTATTCATTTTCTGATATTTTTGTAGACTAATTATTTTATCTTTAGCCACATACAGTTCTTGATATAAAATGAAATATTTTTTCTTTAAGGTCTACATTTACCAGTATACTTTTAGCTAAGTAACTTTTACAAATGTGTGAGTACACTTTAACAATAAAGCCTAACAGTTGAAATAAATGCTTTCCTTGTTGCAGAATTTAGAGCATGGGATGTGTATATTTTTATTTCCTTTTGATTAAGGGTAGGCATCAGAAATGTTTGAGAAACAGAGGTTTAATATTTATATGACAAAAATATTTTCCAATTTCACTTTTTATGAGATTGGATCTTAATGAAATTAGAAAATATTAAGGTTCATTTATTTACACGATACTCATGCAGTTTTTTGTCAGTTTCATTTAGATACCCTAGTAAGATGTATTGAAAAAAAAGATAAATGATCTGCAAATAAGGAAACCTTAAATGCCCAAAAGGAAGAGATGTCCTTTAGAAAACAAAGAAAATCCAAAAAAATTTTAGGAAAAAATGAAAGCTGAAATTTCATCTTTTAAATTAGGTAAGCTTTATCAATGGTTGAGTTGTGACAATTGAAAATATGGTAATATAATGTAAACTCATCAATATCTTATAATAAGTAAAAATATTCAACTAGTATTTAATATATTTGAGACTAAAAAATAACATTATTTTATTCAACCTAAAGAAAGACGACATAAGTAAGTAACCCTGGATAAATATCTGAAAAGCCTGGGTAGTTTGATAGTCAGTAGTAACATTAGTATCTATGCAAGCAAAGGTAATTATGTGGACTATGAGATCTTATTTATCATGGCCTTTGGGGACCATGCCAAAGATTTTCCCTGGATAAATATCATGATCCAGCTTGAGGTGCTGTGTTTCTTTTTTTATTCCTCTAACCTGCCTTGGAGGAATCCTCTGCAGATCACTGGCAGTAGAAAGGCCACCAGGATTTTTGATGGAGTCTCCCTGTTCTCTACTGGGCTATGGGAAAGGACATGTGGTTTATGTAAGAAACCGCACAAGACAGTGTCGCCCGTGCAGGAAGAGGAAGACAGGGTGAGTGGCCCACAGGAGGAATCCTCCAACCACATACTTGTCACCCATAATTTACTGCTATTCATGCCGAACCAGAAAATGGAAGCACAGTGGGTTCGTATATGGCCACGTAGTACTCAAACAATGGCACCGGATGAGACCAAAACTTGTTTTGTGCAATATGAACCCCTTCCTGCTGTGGTTTCTCTACCTCTTTCTCTTGCCACTTTATTTGCAGCCACACTTGGGAACAATGTTTTCACATTCTTGGTTGAGGACTTTTCTTAACCATATATGGCAGGGCAGTCAGGGTAAAGAATTATGCCTTTGTTTATTTTTCTAAATCTCAACGGAAAACACCTCTTTTCCCAAATGTGTTCTTGAAATATTTACTTTTTGAAACTAAAACTGTCGTTTGGAGAAGCAGATTCAGATACTGTGCCAACAGTGAACTCAGCCCTGTGTTTGGCACATTGGTTTTCCTCTCTTTCTTTAAGGATGTTTCACATGAAATGACTTTTTAAATTAAAATGCCATTTTGATGTTATCTTGCTTTACACACTAAATTGGGGTGGGTAAAGGGCAAATAGAGGTAAAAAGGAAAATACAAATATGATGACACAAATTTTGACACAAATTCTAGGACCAAGATTAAAAATGAGTGATTTAAGTACCAATAGGTTTTAGGAAGAAAGTTTTAGAATCATAGTACGTGTTAACTTATACAATATCTAAATAATTGAGGGGAGACAATTGGTAAATGCATAGTATATATTCTGTAATAATGTTAAAACTTTGATTTGCTACCATTTAAATATATATGATATTTTTATTTATACTTCCCATTGAAACCAATACAATGAGCAGGTGATTGTGCTGCTCTCCTCACATTTCATAGATTAGGAAAAAGAGACGTCTAGAATTTTGCAAATTATCCTGTGTTCACATAGTTTATAAATCATAGTTCTGAGACTTGACTCCTTTATCTTGTGCCTTCTAACCAGCATTCTTTCAACTACCCCACAGTTGTTTCACTTTTGTTCTTTATATATATTACATATATATATACACATATATATGTAATATATATGTGTATATATATATGTAATATATATATGTAATGAAGGGAAGGACTTAGTAAGAAAAAAGAGAGGTGCTTCCAGCTTTAATTAAAATATGTGAGTGTGTGTGTGTATTTCCTTATCTGCCTTGTTAGAGATCTAAGAAGCCTATTAATCTTTTGTTATTCTTTTCAAAAACCAGCTTTTGACTTTGATAATTTTCTATCATGTTTTTTGTTTGTTTGTTTTACATTCTTTTAAGTTCTGCTTTTTAAAAGTTCCCTGTGTGTTGGGTTGCATTGTGTCCCATTAACGATATGTTTAGGTCCTAATCCCTGGTGCTAGTGAATGTGCTTTATTTAGATATAGAGTGGGATAGCTGAGTGGCTCAGTCGGTTAAGTGGCCAACTTCAGCTTAGCTCATGATCTCATGGTTGGGGAGCTACAGCCCCACGTTGGGCTCTGTGCTAACAGCCCAGAGTTGGAGCCTGCTTCAGACTCTGTGTTTCCCTCTCTCTCTGCCACTCCCCTACTCACACTCTGTTTCCCTCTCTCTCAAAAATAAATAAACATTTTAAAAAAATCGATATAGGGTCTTTGCAGATGTCGTTAAGATACAAGTTAAGGTGATGTCATACTAAAGTAAGGTGGCCCTTAATCCAATATGACAGGTGTCCGAATGAGAAGAGAAGAGACCCAGAGACAGACCCCATAGAAGACAACCATGACAACAGAGGCAGACATTGGAATTATGTAGCTGGAAGGCAAAGAACACCAAGGATTGCTTGTAACCACCAGGAGCTAGGAGAGGGAATTTGAAACAGAATTCTCTCTGAGCCCCAAGAAGGAACCAATCCTGCCAATATTTGATTTTGGACTTCCGGCTTCTTGAACTGTGAGAGAATAAGTTTCTGTTGTTTTAAATCACCTCATTTGTGGTAATTTGTTACTCAGCCTTAGGAAATTCATACATCTGCCTTCTTTCTCTGGGTTTAATGTGCTGCTCTCTTTCTCACTTCTTTTTTTTTTTAATTTTTTTAAATTTATTTTTGAGACAGAGAGAGACAGAGCATGAGCAGGGGAGGGGCAAAGAGAGAGAGAGAGAGAGAGAGAGAGAGAGAGAGAGGGAGACATAGAATCCAAAGTAGGTTCCAGGCTCTGAGCGGTCAGCACAGACCCTGATTCGCGGCTCGAACTCACAGACTGTGAGATCATGAGCTGAGCTGAAGTTGGATGCTCAACAGACTGAGCCACCCAGGTGCCCCTGCTCTTTCTCACTTCTTAAGATGGATCCTTAGATCATGAATTTATATGTTTTCTTCTTTTTCAATATGCCTTTAAGGTTACACATTTCTTGGTAATCACAGAATTACTTGTATACTACAAGTGTTGATTTGTTTCATTTTCATAGTTATTCACTTTAATATTTGCTAATTGATTTTTCTTCAAATGATTATGTAGACATATGTTGTGTAATTTCAAAATACGTGGATAATTTCTATTTATCTCGTGTTATTGAACTCTAGTTTCATTCCTTTGTGGTCAGAGATGATATTCTAAATTATTTTTAATTATTTGAAATTTCTTGAGACTTGTCTTATGGCTGATTATTTGGTCAATATTAGTATAGTTTTAGGGACATTTGAAATAATGTGTAATCTGTCAATTTAAAGCGAAATAGTCTTGGGGTACCTCGGTGGCTCAGTTGGTTAAGCGTCCGACTTTAAGCTCAGGTTATGATCTCACAGTTTGTGGGTTCAAGCCCCGCATCAGGCTCTGTGCTGACAGCTCAGAGCCCAGAGCCTGCTTCATATCCTGTGTCTTTTTCTCTCTCTGCCCCTCCACTGTTTGCACTCTGCCTCTCTCTCTCTCTGTCTCTCTCTCTCTCAAAAATAAAGAAACGTTAAAAAAATTAAAGCAAAATAGACTTAGGTAAAGTATGTTAATCAGATTTTTCATATCTTCTTTATTCTTGCTGACTTCCTTTAGTTCCATCAATTCATACATTATGTTTTTTGAAACTCTTGTCGTTAGATGCATTCGGATAGGTAGACTGACCCTTTAATCAGTATGAAATGCCTTTCTATAGCATTACCTTGCTCTTAGAGCCTACTTGCTCTGATATTGATATGGCTATATGGATTCCTTTTAGTTAATATTTAAATGGTAGTGAACACATTTTCTGTCCTTTAATTTTCAACATTTCTGCATATTTAGAGTATATTAGTGTATAGTATGGTGTAGTTGGGTTTTCTATCCTTTTTCTAAATCCAGGGTAAGAATATTTGGTTTTTGTTTTTTAATTTTATGTTATCTGTGAATGGCAATTATTCTCTACCTATGTATTCCGTATTCAAAAAGTAATTAACTTGAAATGTAAAACCTTTTCAAAATGTATAAATCTCAGGTGCCCTTTAGGTATTATTGGTAATTATCTGGGTAATGAGTAATATTTGCAGGATTAGAATGAATTCCCTATTTACCATTGCCCTGAGGAAAGTAACCATATATTTTTTTTAAAGTTTATTTATTTTGATAGAGAGAGAGAAAGAGAGAGAGAGCACGTACATGAGTGGGGAGGGGCAGAGAAAGAGGGAGAGAGAGCATCCCAAGCAGGCTCTGAGCTATCAGCGCTGAGCCTTAAGCAGGGCTCAAACTCATGGACAGTGAGATGGATCTTAACCTGACCCAAAATCAAGAGTCAGATGCTTAACCAACTGAGCCACCCAGGCGCCCAAGAGTAAGCATATTCTATATCTCAGATAAGGCTGCAGGAGAATTGGAGACTTGTACCAAGGGCATCAGCATATACTCAACCACATTTGTAACGTAAGGGGTAAAGAACAGTGTGTTCTTATACTTGCTTTCTTCAAATGTACTGTGGTGTTTTGCTTGTTTAACTCAACTGATACCTTGTGCTCCCAGCAGGCTTGGCACTATGAAATATCACTTTATTCTTCAACCCCTTTAACTTCAGATGAGATACAAAAGTATTCTTTCAACTGTCTCTCACAGAAATTCAACAAGTAATGGATATCATTTGCAAAAAGTTCTACTGCAAGTCGAGCATATATTTCAATTAAGAAAAGCAGGAATGGGGGCGCCTGGGTGGCTCAGTCGGTAAAGCGTCTGACTTTAGCTCAGGCCGTGATCTCATGGTTCGTGGGTTGAAGCCCCGCACCGGGCTCTGTGCTGACAGTGTGGAGCCTGCTTGGGATTCTCTCTCTCCTCCTCTCTCCTCCTCCCCAGCTCTCTTTCTCTCAAAATAAATAAATAAACTTAAAACTTCTACGGTCATTGATTCAATAACTTAATTTTGAAAAGATTTAAAACAAATTTGCAGGTGATATCAATTTAATATTTACTTCTAGAAGATGATAGTGTTAATACAAATAGAAACAGTACTTTTCTTTAGCAATCATCTACTACCTATGAAGGAATTCATCTGGATACTTTAAATACACTGCTCATTTAACATTTACAGCAGGCTTTGTGTAATTATCTCCATTTTATAGATGTAGAAAAGGTTTATAGAGATTAAATAAATTGTCAAAGGCTCAGAATTAAGAAATAGGGAAAGCATAATTTGGAAGTATTTTTCTTTTCTTTGTGTATATGTGTATGTGTCTGAGTGTCAATTTTATTGTTTTATGGCTTTAAAGTATCCGTTTGTGTTTCATATAAAGATATGACACATAGGAAAGATCTCCTAAATATTTTATTTCAATAAAGAAAGTTAAAATTTGTCAGAAAATATACGTCTAGAAAGGAAAATACTAATACAGGGGTACCTTGGTGACTCAGTCAGTTAAGCGTCCAAGTCTTGATTTTTACTCAGGTCATGATCTCATGGTTCATGAGTTCAAGCCCGAGTCAGGCTCTGTGCTGACAGCGCAGAGCCTGCTTGGGATTTTCTCCTTTTTTTCCTCTGTCTGTCTCTGCCCTCCTCCTCCACTCTCTCAGTCTCTTCAAAAATGAACAAACAGAGAAACAAACAAACAAGCATTAAAAAAAAGAAAATACTAATCCATTAGGGCTTGGTTTTAAGTCATGTGCACATAAATTGTCATATTCAACTATGAATTATACATTATTTAGCTTTTTACTTGCAGACTTTCCACTCTTAGCTTTTTTGATCAAGTAAAATTACTTGCTGTTCAGTTACTGAATAAACATTTAAAAGGTGCCACCTTTGTGTCATTTACTCCTACTTGACGTCAGGGATCAAGTCCTAACCATCCTTGTGACCACCCAATGCGGAGTTTAAGGATTCTAGTACAGTAGAAACTGTAGGAGCATGTGAATGGATTTGCCATGAAGTATCTTCTCATATTCATTTTCACAAAGGAGATAGATTCAGTAGAGTAGGAAGAGTCCATGAAAGGTTGTGAAAGCACAGGGAAAGGAAGTGAGAGTACAAAATACCACATTTCAACTCCAACATCTCTATCTCTA
This sequence comes from Acinonyx jubatus, assembly GCF_027475565.1. Lineage (NCBI taxonomy): Eukaryota > Metazoa > Chordata > Mammalia > Carnivora > Felidae > Acinonyx > Acinonyx jubatus. Next base: position 126,092,147 of record NC_069386.1, on the reverse strand, counting down.
GCCCTATCCAGCTAGATTGCCTACCAGAGAGAAAGGAAAATACATGATGTCTCAATTGTGAAAGTTTGTGACCTAGGTCTCGAGATAAGTCATTAACAGGACACACTCCCAAAGTAGCAACAGAAGCTACTAGATTCTTTTGGAATAAGTATTCAGCTAACAAAGAGTCACAACTATTTATCACTGGTCTCAACGAGCCGAGACTGCTCAATAAATTCTTAAAAAGCTTCTCAGAGGAAAGAGAAGGGGGGCAACACAAAACAAAAGAACCAAAGCAAAACAACCAAACACCAACAAACTACAAAGGAGAGAAAGCAGTGTTGGGGCGCCTGGGTGGCTCAGTTGGCTAAGTGTCCAACTCTTGATTTTGGCTCAGGTCATGAGTTCATGGTTTGTGAGACTGAGACCACATCAGGTAAGCAAGATTAGGTATTCAAATAGGTATTCGAATTCAGCACTGACATGAAGACATGCTTGGCATTCTCTTTCTGTCCCTCTCTCTGCCCCTCCCCTGCTCGTCCTTTCTCTCTCAAAATAAATAAATAAAACTTAAAAAAAAAGAGAGAAGAAGAGAAAACTGTTATAGAAATATATTTTCTCTAATCACCAGAAAGGATGAAAAAAGAAAGCAAAACCAAACAGCCTTTAATAATATAAAAATACAAAGTATTTGTATTAAAATGCAAAGTAGAGTTCAAACAAATTGCACCTACCCTGGTCCATAGGAAGCTGTCAAAATTATAATCTAAGGATTTTCATCTAGGTGTAAACAAAGTGCTATGGGAGCATCAGGGAATAGGATGAACCTGAATACTGAGCCACAGAAGTTTCCTGAAGGGGGTCATAACACATATGAACCTTTGAGTATTGATAAGATGTAGACACTTGCAGAAAGAGGGGTGCAGTTCCAGGAAGAACATGAGCAAAACCATGTACATGTGAAGTTCCATGAAAGCTAGGAATGGAATGTTGAAGAATAAGTGAGAGAGAAGAATAATGGAAGGCAGTAGGGGCAAGGTTTTCTAGAATCTTCTTCATAATGTTAAGGAGTCGTAGTCTTCTTTCTACATTTCTCTCTCACACTCCTACAAACCCTGACCTCCTCTCCTCTCTCTAGAAGTTATGTTGATTTTACATTCTAAATATTTGTTGGATTTATTTTTCTGTCGTAGACTCTGGGTCTAAAGTTCTTTCTTGTCTAGCCAGAAAGTGGGATGCAGGATTACATGCAAAAGATGGCTAATGCCCAGGAAAAGACAAGAGCCCCAAATAAGGGTCCTTGTCCAATTTTTATTAGGATCAGAAGGCTTACAAACATGATGATGGACGTGCACAAAGAGACAGTGCAACTGTGAACATTAAGTCATGGGGGTGAGGGAAAGGGGGTCTTGAAGATATTCAGGGTTAGGGGTTTGGGTTAATGTAAAACAAAATCCTGGCACTGGCGGCCAGGGTGGAAGGTTGTTTACAGCGGAGAGATGGGAGGGAGGCACCACCTCTATTTATCTTAGCCAGCCTAGGGGATAAGACAGAGCAAATAACCTCAGGGTTAACAAGGCACCTTTCTTTTGTTAATCAGATCTGCTCTGGGCAGCTTCACCTGCAGTTCAGGAGTCTATAGCCCTATTTACCTGTTTACCTAATTTGGTCCTTCCTTCCTGTGAAAGCAGCTTTCTGCTATAGTACTAAATGGGGGGGGGGTGTTTTCACCTTGAATACCTAATCTTGCTTATCTCATATACCTTTTTAATGGGGGCCTTTGCCCCCCCTACTCTATTCTGGGGGCCTTAGCCCTCTTCTCTATCTGTATTCACCTAATCTTATTTACCCAAACTTGGGTGTGAGCATCCCATGGCTTTGTAATTCTTTATGCCTTGTTAACGCATCGGTGCAAGCCTAGGGAATTTCTAAGCTTATTCCCCACATTTTTCCTCTAAATCCTCAGACCATTGCTTTTGGTTGAAGCATTTACAGGACGTTAGGTCATGCCACTTTATAAAGTCGTAGCACCTATGTCTTTCTGGAGCCATAGGCATCCATCGTATCTTAGTCAGATCACTGGTCAGTTTCACCAAGCCCTCTATAATGGCCCAGCCTGGGTCTGCCTTGCTCGCTTACCAGGACATCCCTGTTGGCAAGGTGGATGATGAATACATATTGATTGAATGAAGTAAAGATTTACCCAAACCATTGCAGTGTTCTCGTAACTGTTCCCCTGCCTTCAATTTCCCCTGTTTCTTCCACTTACCAGTCTGCAATAGAAGTGCTTAGAAGAAATATTTTTGCCTTGTAGCTAAACTACTTCCATACAGGAATTCGAATGTTTATTCACAAACATTTACTTAAAAAGTACTTCTAAGCAGACTCCCACATAACAAGATGTCCTTAAATGGGTGCTAAATTTTTAGGTCCTTTTCATAGACTTAACATTTCTTATTTCCACATGTTTCCTTGTTATGAAATTATTGAAATGTACCCCAAAGTTCTTGAATTGAGCATATCCATAATGTTTACTTTTTTTTTTAACGTAACTTACGGTGATTTGAATGAAGAAAATGACCTCCAGGTGCTGACTGCCCCCTTAAATGTACTTAATTTTTAAAGATTTTTAGCTATGTGAATTTTTTTCTCTTCTGCTTCAAGAGGAAAAAGAAATACCCACACACCCCTTCTGTCTTTGAAAAAGACAGATGTCAACAAATAGATTTCCTGATGAAAACAAAAGGATTTATTTCTCCTCCAAAATACTTATCCGAGGGTAATTCATTGGAACGAGTATGACTCAGGGGATCCTACCTCAAGTACATTTTGGATTCTAATCCTGACCATGTCACTGACTTAAATATGGGTCTTATTTCTCATGTGTCTTAATCTCCCTGGCTGTGAAATGAGAACAACAATCTCTCCCTCAGACCTACGGCTTTGAGAATTCAATGAAGCATCGCAAAAAGACGCTTACAATTGTACAGAATGTCATGACAGAAAAAGTCTGCAAAGTGAATGAAGTGGAGGGGTCCCACACATAGATTTTATTGACATAAGGAAAGAAGTAGCAAACATGAGTCATCATCTGTGGCACGTGATGATTGTGATTGGTGGAGGGGTGGAAAAGTAAGTAAGCCATCATCTCGTCACTTCCAGCTGAACGGAGCTCATTGCTCAGTGGAGGAAACAGACATATAGCCAGATCATCCCTTCATTGTATGAACACTTGTTGAGTATTTTTTTAGGGGCCACACACTCTTCTAGCCAATGAGGATGCAGCAGTGAGGACAAATACAGGGAGCTTAAATTCTAATGGGTGAAACGGACAGAAATCAACATAAGTAAATATACATATACACACATACATATATACGTGTGTGTATATAATATATAATGGATGCATATAATTATAATATAATTAATATAATTATTAATATATAATAACAATAGATATAATTGTGCCTCGGAGGATAAGAACAAAGCATGGAAAGAAGATATGTGATGCTGAGAGTACAGAAATTTTAGGTAGCTAGGGAAAGACTTATGTAAGTCCTTTTAAGCGAATACCTAATGGAAATGAGGGAGCTAGTGACATAGCCTTTGAGGGAAAGGAAGTTTAAGGCAGAAGGGACAGCAAGTACAAAGGCCCTGAGGTACAAAGATGTCTTATCTGAGAACAGCTAGGAGTGTCTAGCTAGTGTGTCTAGAGTCTAGGATTAAACTAGTGGCATATGAAAAGTTTTTCGAAAGGGCAAGATGGCAGAGATAAAGTTTTCAGTAAAGGCTTTGGCGAAGTCATGGCACTTAAGCTGAACATCTTTATTTTCTAAATGCCCTGGCCTCACTCTCCTATAATGATAAAATATGTTTTTATCTTGCATTTTTACCAAGTTACCGGATACTCACCTCTTTCAGCTTGTAAGAAGGTCATTTTGGGTGGTCCCCAGAGACATGTTTTACATGTACCTTTGCACTATTACCTTAGCCAAGGTCAACGTGAAGCGTGTGTCCTGTTCTTATCTTCCTTCCCACCTTTGCCCACTCTCCATCTGTTAGGTCATTTGGTGAATACTCACAGCTGGACTGTGCTGAGACATCTACTGTTATAACAAGCTCTGACTAGTTTTCAGCTGAGGATGTTGGTCTAATCCCCCGTTGCCTGTCTCTCTGGCACAGAGGATCCAAGGCCATGCTTATCCCACGTGGCTCACAAATATTCTCAGGAATAATGCAACCAAATTTAATCCTGATCTCCCTTCACTGTAGGAACTCAGAACTAGAACCTGGAGGGTAGGGCGGGGCACCATTCGGCAACTTCCTCTTGCTGGTCAAGTCCTGTTCAACCCACTAGTGAAAGTGAAGGTTATAAGATATAACCAGTGAAGCTCATATAACCTATAACCAGTGAAGCTTATAAAATAAAGTGTATATTATAAATATCACAGGATGGGGTCATGAGCAAGTAGAAGGACAATGGGTGGGCTTTTTATTATACTAACGATATCAGTCAACTCCAAAGACTTGCAAAACCAAGGTGGTTATGAAATGAATAGACCACCTTCCAGGCAGAAGCAGTATATACAATGGCATTTTGTTAAGAAGAGGTAGACATTTTTAAAGAAATGTTTGGTCTATACCCAAAATGTAAGAGATGTAGAATGAATCACTAGAGAGAAAGCAATAAAGGGAGTCTGGGGTCATATTGTGGAGACATTGAAGGGATTTGGATTCTTCCTGTATGTAATAAATGGTTGTAAGGAAGAAAGAGAATTGAACACATTTTATTTTTTATAAAAAATACTGCTTCTGCAGAATGTTGGGTGGAAGAAACAGGGGAGAAATTTAAGTCACGGGAGCAGATGGGAAACTACAGAAAAGGTTTAGGTAAAAGTTTTGTGTATTTAATTGGTATTTATCTGTCATTGATTCTGGGTGAAGAAATGTGCCTGTCAAGAGGATTTCCATGGTGAGCAAAACGGACCCCATGTGGGCCCCTAACTGGCTTGATGAAACTGCCAGTGGTCCTAATAAGAAAGGGTAGTCATGGCTCCATGAGGAGAAAGGTGCTGTGAGGTGACACAGTGACACAACACAGCAGAGCTAAGAACAGCTTGTCCAAGAGCATTGACCTGGGGATTGAGAGGAAATAATTGAGAGCACATGGTTTCAAGAGACGTTTAGAATGTAGACGAAACACACTCTAGAGAAGAGAGAGAAATGATGGAAATAAGTCAACCAATGCTGTCACATCTCCCTTCATTTCATTGCAGAATGCTCCCAATTTCATGTTTCTTTTAATTTACTTGAAAGCACAAAGAGATAATTGCTGAAATTAGAAAGCTCTGTTCCAAGAATTTCAATACAAAATGCGTTCAGACTTCTTTCCAATACTTTCCTTACAAAGACCAGGTTCTGCCCAGGAGTCTAAGACTTGGGATGAATTTATGTAAGCAAAAAAGTTTACTTTGAGCACTTCCTATTCTAACTACGGGCACACTGGGAAATAAACAGATTCACATCTGTGTTCTCATGGACATTACTTTCTAGTAGGCAGGGATACACCATAACACTAAGAATTAATTGTACATTTTTATGGCTAAAAATAGTATGGAGGAAACAGAGGTGAATAATGGAAAATTACAGACACTGGGGATTACATTTTAAGCAGAGTGGTTGGGGGCACCTGGGTGGCTCAGTCGGTTAAGCATCCGACTTCGGCTAAAGTCATGATCTCAACGTTCATGGTTTCGAGCCCCAGGTCGGGCTCTGTGCTGACAGCTCAGAGCCTGGAGCCTGTTTCAGATTCTGGGTCTCCCTCTCTCTGTCCCTCCCCTACTCTTGCTCTGTCTTGGTCTCTCAACAGTAAGTAAATGTTAATTTCTTTTTTTAAACAGAGTGGTTGTTTAATTGAGAAGTTGGCATTACAGCAAAAAAAAAAAAAAAAAAAAAAAGGAAGTAAAGGGGTGATTCACCTAGATGACTGAGGGAGAGCTGTCCAGGCTGATGGAAGAGTCCTTGGGTGTCATACCCTCTGGGTACAGAGAAGAGAGAGAAGGCCAATAAGCCTGGAGCTGTATGACTGAGGAAAGACAGTAGGAGACAAAGGCTGGCCGGTCGGTGATGGAGGGGGACTGATGATGTAGGATCTTAAAAGCCTAGGGGAGACTTTAAGTTTAACTTTGAAATTGGGAGTCCACTGGGAATTTTTAGAAGAGAAATAACTTGATGCAATCCAGTTTGAATAGCATTCCTATGGCTACTCTGTTGAGTATAGACTACAGGGGCAAGAATGGAAATAAGCAGATAAATTAAGGAGAACCATAACTAAGGGCATCATTGTCTTAGACATCACATGCCTGGGATTCAGAAATCTTAGCAATTTGGACTTTTCAAGTACATTGCAGTTTGTTATTAACATCAAACCGATGATGAATGTTGTAATGGATATGGAGAAACTGAATCCTCTTAAGAGGGTAAACCAGGAAAACAAGTCAGTCTACATAAGTCAACTAGAGATCACTAAAGCTGCATAAATATAACAAACATTATTTTCAAGTTGTGTAGTCACTTCTACATCCTCTTCAGACTCTAATATTCTCTACAACAATGAGACAAAATGTAAAAATAACTTGGAGTCAAGTGATCTGAATTTTTTCCAGTGTTTATTACTTAACCATTTTTAGATCATGTAAACCAATTTTTTTTCATTCTACAGACAATGAAAGATATGTCTTTGTCACCTCAGAAATTTTATGATTCTAGAATATAAGACAAATTCTGGAGAAAAACTCTATGACACACAGTAATGGAGATCGGTTACACTTGCTATATTACCATAAAAAGGCAGTTTGACTTTAGTATTAAAATTTGTTGAGCATTTGGGGAAGGGAAGCTGCATTTGCTACTCAAAATGAAAGACTATAAAGCATATTCTACAGGTATAACACCTAGTGAGTGATGGAAAAATATTTACATTCTTTACTTCCCCTATTATAGAACCTTAAAAATTAATGATCATATCAAATATGCAGGGTGATAACTAAGCATAAGTAATGGCAGTCTTTTTCTTTCTTTCAAGCCTCTATCTTCTCTGTTCATCTGTGTCATTATATATATATATATATATATATATATATATATATATATATATATATATAAACATTACCTAAATTGTTGTTTGTATTATGTAGAATTACGTCCAAATGCAAATTATAAAAACATCTTCAAAGAACCATGCCTAAACAAAATAGGCTTTTCTTTCTGTTGATAAAATACAGCACTGTCACTGTGTCAGTGAAATCAGAGACCCAGGCTTCTTTCTTGTTGCTTTGTCATGTGTGGCTTGCATTCCCATGTTTACTCCATAGTCCAAGAAGGTTGTCAGAACTCCAACCTTTTCATCTGATTTCAAGAGAGTGGGAAGTATGATGGGATCAGGAATCAGAAACAAAGGGTATGCAGCAGGTTTTGTTGTATTTTTTTTTCCACTAAAAACTTAAATAAGCTTGGGCTTGCTCTCCCTCTCTCTCAAAAATAAACAATAAAATATCTAAAAATATTCAAAAAATAAAATAAAATAAGTGAAAATGAAGTAAAAAGAAATCACGTCATGTGCCCAAAGCCACACACTTAGTAAGTGACAGAGCTGTGACAACTGACAGTTTGGCTCCTGAGTTTTATGTCACTTGACCATATCGCCTGCTCCCACGGTGTTCGTCGACACTAGAATCCTGATGGGTCCATCCTGATGCTAAGGTTGATATTGTTAGATGGTATGAAAATTAATTCACCGACTAATCATTTTTGAACATTAATGTGAGCCACTTTGCAGACATAAAGGTGAATGTCAAGCTCCTGGGCGGGGGAAAAAACGAGTAAGTCAGCAATTAAAATTCACTCAGGTGCCCAGAGGTCTGGGTGAGTCAGGGTGTGGTATGATGGTGAGATGGAGAAAGCATGCCCACATCAGACTTGGGAGGTCAGGGAGCAATTCGAAGGGGATGGCTCTGTGAAAGGACTCCCATGGCAGTTTATAAAGGAGAGCATCAGCTAGCCAGGCATAGGATCGAGAAATGAGAGGGTCATGTGTGCAGTTATGTGGGAGAAGGAAAAAGCACAGGGCATTTCTGTACCCAGAACAGAGGCAATGATGTGACGCCATGAAGGACTTTGCTTTTACGTTAAGGCATCCGGACTTTGCCTTGGAGAGATTTGAGGTGCAGATTCAGTGTAGAAAGTTCACTGTGACAGCAATTGGAAGTTGGAATGAGAGTGAGGCCTAGGAGGTATAGGCTTGGAGCACTATGTACATAAGGCTAAGGATGAGAGTTGAGCGCTCTCAGCAGAAACCAAGTAAAGGGTGGTCAAGACTCCAGGAATGGTGGAGAGAGTTAAATGGGAATGGACTCAACAGGTTTCCCAAAATGTTCAGTGAAACAGTTCTTTGATGAAGCCAGTTTTTTTGTGTGTTTTTGTTTGTTTATTTGTTTGTTTGTTTGTTTTGAGAAAGAGAGCATGTCTGAAAGCTGGGGAGGGGCAGAGGGAGAAGGGGAGAGAGAAAATCTTAAGCAGGCCCCTTACTCAGTATAGAACCTGACATGGGGCCTGATCCCATGCCCCTGATATCATGACCTAAGCTGAAATCCAGAGTCAGATACTTAACCAAATGAGCCACCCAGGCACTGCTGATGAATCTAGTTTAAAAATGGTGACTATACTACATTTTAATTCTGTCAAGTTTCCATCAAAACCTGAATTAAGAAGTATATTTAATTTGCTTAATGTGATGTTCTCCAAATGCAATTACCCAAGAATGCTTTCTTTTTCCTTTCTCCACCTCCTCCCCTTCTTCCCCCACCTTTTAATTAATTTATTTATTTTTATTTATTTATTATTTTTTAAATTTTTTAATGTTTATTTATCTTTGAGAGAGACAGAGACAGACCATGAGTCGGGGAGGGGCAGAGAGAGAGACACACACAGAATCCAAAGTAGTCTCCGGGCTCTTGAGCTGTCAGCACAGAGCTGACGCAGGGCTCGAATCCACGGACCACAGGATCATGACCTGAGCTGAAGCTGGACACTTAACCGACGGAACCACCTAGGTGCCCCTTCCCCCCACCTTTTTAAGTAACAGTTGTTAACATCCCACAAAACTTATATTCCATGGAATACAATTAGGTGAAAATCTAGCCATAGGAATTAAAATCCTCAGGACTTGATGACCCTCCATGTATTGGGGAGAGGATGGTGAACAATATTGATACTGGTTATAGAAACTTAGAATGCAAGAAGTAAATTTGAATGTGATGGGGCAAAGGGAAGACTCCATACTTAATGTATTAAACTTAAGAAGCTTGAGCAACATCTAACTGGATGCAACATACACCTGCAACAATTATTATGGGCACATATGCACATATCTATTTGTCAGAGGTACACTGTACATGTAAGAATGTATATAAAGGCCAGTTCCTTCGGTAAATTATTTCTTCTCATGACACTTCCTGTATGCACACACACGCGCACACACACACACACACACACACACAAGCACATGCAATCCAATGAAATGATGCTTTTAAAATTTTAACCTTGAATACATTAAAACACTTCATATCATCAACAACTCTGTTGTTGGCAAATTTATGTAAAAAGCTTGTTTTTCCAAAATGAACCATCAAGGAAGTATTTTACAGTGGAAAAAATTTTAAAAAAATACTCTGCCTCCTCATTTATATCACTTAGAAGGAGCACAATAGTTAGGTGATGCCAACCATGAGAAATTCCTATTCAGGGTGGTAAACTTTTGAAAAAGATAAAAGTAATGGAAATATTGGCACAGAATTGAAATGCCTCTAAATTCTGCAACACTAATGATGATATATATATGTTATATATATATCATCATTAGTGTTATCTAACATATATATATTATATATGATATATAATATATATATATATATATATATCAGAAAAGAGGGTTTCACCTGAGTAATTCCAAGTGAGCAGGTCAAATTGCTTATACATATTACATGTGACTGTAGATCTTTTCTTGGAGCAAAAATTATACATATTAGTTTAGGAAGCAATCTAACCCAATAACGTAACTCAGTCTAGAATCACATACTTTTTAACGTATGAAGAAGATAAGGAAGAATAAGAAAAACATAGTGACCATGGATTTGGAATAAACTTACTTGGTAATAAAAATAGAGAAAGCTAGGGGAGCCTGGGTGGCGCAGTCAGTTAAGCGTCCGACTTCAGCCAGGTCACGATCTCGCGGTCCGTGAGTTCGAGCCCTGCGTCAGGCTCTGGGCTGATGGCTCAGAGCCTGGATCCTGTTTCTGATTCTGTGTCTCCCTCTCTCTCTGCCCCTCCCCCGTTCATGCTCTGTCTCTCTCTGTCCCAAAAATAAATAAACGTTGAAAAAAAAATAAAAAAAAAATAGAGAAAGCTTTAAGGATTTTAGGCTTAGCGATGGATGTTTCATGTGTCCGATGCTCTTGAAAAGCCCGTCCTATTCCTCCTTCCTATATCTTCTTCGCTTCCTCCAGGCTTAGTGCATGGGCTCAGGGTAAAAGGAAGTTGAATAACTACAAAAGAAAAGCTTTCTTAAAGACCATTAGTACAGAAATGAGGCTTCCTTCCTGATACATGTTGAAGAATTGAAAGCACAGATTTTAAATAGGGGCTCTTTGGAAAGAGAAGTGGGCAGTTATGTGAAACACATTATATTTGGGTAAAGTTCTGAAATATTTCTCTTTATTTTCTATTGATAGGAAAGCCATACTTATTCTAAAACTAAAAGCATTAAGTGCTATTTTATTGATTATTAAAGCAACATTATCTACTTTATCAGATTTTATATGTCTGAGTATAATTGAATTAGTAGAATAATAGTTTTTATTTTTAGCTTTTATTTTAATAAAAATGCCCCCCCCCCTTTTTTTTTTTTTTTGATAAATGCATAGACCCCATCATAAAACAGTGAAATACCAGAAAGTACACTGTATCCAAACACAGGGTTCTGGCTTCTTTTCTTTTCTTTCTTTTTTTTTTTTTTTAACGTTTTTATTTTATTTTTCAGAGAAAGAGACAGAGTGTGAGGGGGAGAGTGACAGAAACAGAGGGAGACACAGAATCAGAAGCAGGCTCCAGGCTCTTAGCCATCAGCACTGAGCCCACTGAGCGGGGTCTGAACCCAAGAACCCAGAGATCATGACCTGAGCTGAAGTCAGGTGCTCAACTGACTGAGCCACCGAGGCATCCCAGGGATCTGGCTTCTAATTAGTTTTGTCATTTACTTACATCTACCATGGGCGAAACAATGAATCATCCCGGGCTCCTTTTCTTCTCTACAAAATTGGGAATGTGGGCTAGAACAGAAGTTGTCCAGCCTGACTCTTGCATGAGATATATCTAACAAGGTTTAGAAAAATGCAGATTTCCAGAAACATTTTTCACTGATTCAAGTGGTCTTGGAAATCTGTTTTTTTTTAATAATTACCCCATATGGTTTAATGAATAACCAAACTTAAAGAATATTTGATTTAGAAGAGCTGTCGAAATTCTACTTTCAAAATTCCATAGTTGATATCTAGATAATTAATATTTGGAAAAGGGACGGAGTGAACAAGAAATTCTTTTCTAAATTACATATTTGATGCTTTCTACAAAATGAGTTGAACTTGCTTTAGAATTCATTTATGTATCTATGTATCTATCTATCTATGTATCTTTTGTTGTTGCTGTTGTTTTTAGTTAGTTGGTTAGTTAGTTAATTAGTTACAAAGGTTAAAACTTTAACTGATTTGAACATGAATTGCTCATCATCTGCTCCGGAAGCACAATGCCACCAAAGGGGAGCATATACAAACATTTTGCATAACACCTTTGCTCCTGACAACCGGTATTGTAAAAATATAAATTAATAGAGCTTATAGCTTGAATCAGAATACTTTGGCAATGTATGCTAAAAGATTTCAAATGTGCATATCATGTGAGTAAGTTATTCTACCTCTTCGAATTAAACTCAGAAAACAATCAAGCTAGAACACGATGAATGGATATAATACTGGAGAGTTATTTTTTAATGAGAATTAAATGAAGTATACAAAATATGGCTTAAATCAGTGTTTCCCAAATAACCAGGAGAGCTTGCCAAAAATATTCTTAAGACACTTTCCTGGAGATTCTAATGTCACATTCTAATGTGACAGTGTATTCTTAAGCAATCCTTATTTTTATCACATGGTAAATTTGAGGATCAGTATATTTAGTAAATAACATTAAGAAATAAAATGACAGGGGTGCCTGGGTGGCTTGGTTAAGGGTCCCACCTGTGGTTTCCACTCAGGTAATGGTCTCACAGTTGGTGAGTTCGAGCTCCACATGGGGATCTGTGCTGGCAGTGTGGAGCCTGCTCAGGACTCACACTCACTCTCTCTCTCTCTCTCTCTCTCTCTCTATTTCTGTCTCTCTCTGTCTCTGCCCCTCCCCCATTCGAGTGTGTTCTCTCTGTCTCTTAAAGTAAATAAATAAAATTTAAAAGAAATAGAATGACATATAACAATTAGAACAATGGTGCATATATTCATATTGTCATGAAGAGTTATAAAGATATATACAAGGTTTAAATTTTTTTTTAATTATACAAGTATAGTGAGAACCTGTTTTTGTTAAAAAAGATATCAATGGGGGCACCTGGGTGGCTCAGTCGGTTGGCCACTGACTTCAGTTCAGCTCATGATCTTGCACTCTGTGAGTTCGAGCCCCACGTCGGGCTCTGTGCTGACAGCTCAGAGCCTGGAGCCTGCTTCAGATTCTGTGTCTCCTTCTCTCTCTGCCCCTCTGCCTCTCATGTGCTCTGTCTCTCTCAAAAATAAATAAACATTAAAAAAAAAAAGATATCAATTGGAAAGATCCAGAAGAATTTAGTAATATTATCTCTAATAGGGATGAGGGAAATTTTACTTTTGTTTCCTTCCTATTCACCTTTCTAACTTTATTTTTTGAACAATTAATATGATTGCTAACATATTTGTTTAAATAAAAATGAGGAAAGAAACAAAAAAAAATGGAGTGCTAGGCAGGCATCTTTTATCACTGTATAGCTTGGAAGTCATTAACTGGAGTCTAATTAAATCCAGGGAAATGAGACAGAGAACAGAGGTGCTGGGGACCCCTGCCATGTCCCCAGAGTTTGCTGCAGCCTGCCCTCACTCTGATCCTTCCATTTAACACTTGTGTGTTCTGTACGGTCAGGTCTGGATATATCTGCAAATGCTCATCCAGAAACAGAAAGAAGGATTTAACTCCATCAAAATAATAAGGCCCAGCTAGCTCAGTCTCCACTAAATTACTACTTTTAGTAAGGATTTTTGAGTGAATTTAATTCTTGTACAGCAGTAAGTATCTGAAAAGATATTTACTTAGCCCTTTGACATTAAGCCTATTTCCATTTGTTTGGACCTGAGTAGAGACAGAGAACACCTGAACCTCACAGTCCTACATAAAATGACCTTTATAACACAAATGCAACTGAATTGGGCTTATAGTAAGTTTCATCTGAACATTTCTTCCCTCTAGAAAGAATGAAAAGAAGCTAATAATTTGCATTGAGAAGAAAGGCTTTGATAGATTTTATTTTCAGCAACCCCCCCCTTTTTTTACATATGGAAATGTAAAGATGAGTGAAACCCTTCTGAAAGGCATCTGTCGTAAAACAAAATATTTTGGCAAGTTGCTTTTAGGGTGCAGAGATTAACTCCATACACTTTTGTGAAATGCTTTGAAGATAAAAAGCATTTTCTAAAAGCTTAGTATTATTATTCTAATTATTATTATTCCTTTTAAGTACTCATTAAAAAAAATCCACTATACATATTAACCAGCTTAGTACCAAGCATTGATTTCCTTCTTTTTAAACATAAAAAAGCAGGTGACTCAATCTTGAAGAATGTCCTTGCTCTCTACATGGAATTAGGCAATTGCATAGAATTTTATATAACTTGTAAGATTAATTCAGGGCTTGAGAACTAAGATGAGTCCAGCTTCTGTTGTAAATTTACCATTTTTGACTCTTCAAATCTGTTGAAGAGTATCTCAACTCATATTCCTTGGAGGTTTAAACTTTTTAACCTGATTGTTCAGGTAGAAGGGGAATCTAATATTCACTTGAAAAAGTTTATCATATTCCTTGGAGGTTTAAACTTTTTAACCTGATTGTTCAGGTAGAAGGGGAATCTAATATTCACTTGAAAAAGTTTATCACTTTGATCTCTCTTTAATTATGCACACTTAGAAGGGGGAGAAAAAGTTTATCCCATGAGAGACTAATATGCAGAGGCCTAAAACCAAAGGTCAAGGGACACTAATTTTGATGGAAATAAGTAGAGATGATATGAATCAAATCTTTTCTTCTTGTTTTGACCCCAAGAGCTTTCAAGTACATTTCTTTTGCTCTACTTTTTAATGGAGATCAATCCTAAGTAATAATTTTTACGAGGTCAGATAAGTAGAAAAATGAACACTCTCTATATCAACTAAAATTAATGTAGCCAATATGATCATTCATCCTAAAATCACCAAATAAATACAATAACTATTACAGAGATTAAGCATGGCCAAAGTCAATGAGGGATTGGCAAATTACATGCATGCCAGGATTTTTTCCATAGAATATTTCATTGTCACCAAGAACAGCAACTATAGTAAAGCCACCAAAGAACTGGGGTGGGCTTTTTAAAATTCACATTAATTTCACCTTCCAGATAAGATTAGATATAACCAATCCTTTTACTCAGGGTCCATACCTAAAGAAAATCAATTCCAAGATACCATGGATATCAGACAAGTTAGGGATAGTCCTGTGGCCTTGTGTATAAAATTTCGATACACTGGAACATTATGTTTCTCTCTCCGAGTACTATCATTTCTAGGATCTCATGAGACACCTCTGCTACAGTGCATCTCTGTGCATATATCTCTCCTGTCTGCGACAGGTATCATGGCATCAATAGTATACTGGTGGTATTGGCAGTGAAGCAAATAATCAAAGGAAAAACAGGACTTGTTTCGATAATGCAGCCTCTGCTACATTGAAGCTAGGAAAGGATGGTGGTAAGACACCAGGAGAAAGAAACCAGGAACTGTGTGGATCATTACGAGACGTGGTAGTTCTACGTACTTCCTTATTTGCCCTTCATTCAATATAGGACTGCAGCCATGTGCTTGCAGAGTACTCAGAATTGGAAGATTAAGCACCATATTTCTAGTCAGGACAGTGAGAGTACACGAATGGGTACACGCAGACACACACACACACACACACACACACACACACACGCATGCATGAATGATTTTAATAAAATACGTCAAGTTTTGCAATTTGGATGTAGTCACACTGCTGTGGGCTCATTAAAGCAGCAGTGACAATTCCCTGGGAGTTTGGGGATTTAACACCTTGAATGGGTTTTAAATGCTGTATAAGAGATTATTGAGGTGTTTTGTTTTGTTTTGTTTTGTTCTTTTTTTTTTTAATGTTTATTTATTTTTGAGAGAGACAGAATGCGAGTGGGTTGGGGCAGAGAGAGAGAGGGAGGCACAGAATCTGAAGCAGGCTCTATGTAGAATCTGAGCTGTCAGCACAGAGCCTGACACGGGGCTCGAACTCACGAGCTATGAGATCATGACCTGAGCCGAAGCCAGACGCTCAACCGACTGAGCCACCCAGGCACCCCTTGTTTTGTTTTTTCAACTTTCATTTCACCTTGTTTGTTTTACACTTTTAATTTCAAAATTTTTTTAAATGCACCTTGTAGACAGCATTGATAATTTGTTGAATTTAGAGAAAATGTACCCACCCATATAAATACCACAATGATCAGGATATTAAACGTTACTAGAAGCCCACGACTTTTAAGAATTCTGTTGTAAAAGCTTCCCCTTTCCCCCAAAAGATAACCCTTATTCTGACTTTAACATTCATCAGGTAGAAAAAAAATCTATGTAGAAAAATACCTTGTTCCAGTATCAGGAGATAAAAATAAAAATAGCATATGGGCATATAATGTCTATGTATGGGTGGGAGAATTCATGGATTTGAGAACATTTTATTTTATTACTTTTGATTTATCATACAGTGAAATTGACTTTTCTGGTGTATGATTCTATGAATTTTAATACATGAATAGGTTTTATAATCATTATCAGAATTAAAATTGAAAACAGTTTTGGGGCACCTGGATGGCTGGTTAGCTTAGGCATGTGGCTCTTGATTTAGGCTCGGGTCGTATCCCACCATGTGGGATGTAGCCCTGAGTCAGACTCTTTGATGACAGGAGGGAAACTGGATTCTCTCTCTACTTTCCTCTCTGCCCCACCACCACTTGTGCTCTCTTTCTCTCTCTCTCTCTCTCCTCTCTCACACACACATGCGCTCTCGCTCTCTCCTCTCTCTGAAAAATGAACATTAGGGGAGCCTGGGTGGCTCAGTCGGTTGAGCGTCCGGCTTTGACTCAAGTCATGATCTTGTGGTCTGTGAGTTCGAGCCCCTTGTCGGGCACTGTGCTGACAACTCAGAGCGTGGAGCCTGCTTCAGATTCTGTGTCTCCCTCTCTCTCTCTGCCCCTCCCCTGCTCGTGCTCTGTCTCTCTCTCTCTCTCTGTCAAAAATAAATAAACATTAATATAAAAAAATTAGATTTACACTTAATGTGACTTTTGATATTTTGGACTTAGGTATACCATTTTATTATTTGTTTTCTGTCTGTACTCTATGTTTTTTATTTTCATGCCTTGGAAGCTTTCTTTTCTTTTCTTTTCTTTTTTTTTCATTTCATTTTAATCTTCTAGCACATTTTTTACTGCATCTCATTGAATAGTTATGTTTGTGGTGGCTCTAAAGATTATAACGTTAAAAAATGTGCTTTTCATGTCCTACTTAGAATCAATACTTTATTATTGCAAGTGAGACGTAAAACCCTTACCACGGTATCGGCCTTTTTACCTTCTCCTGTTTATGGCATACTTGTCTTAACTATTACAACGTACATTGAATGTACATTAAAAACTCCATGAATAAACGTTTTAATTTTTGCTTCCAACTATTAAACATACTCTATGAAACTCAAAGGAAGAAGAATAGTCTATTAGATCAACCAGATATTTACCATTTCTTTTCCTCCTTCTTTCATTTCTGAGGTTTCAGTTTTCATTCTGGAATCACTACCCTTCTCTTGAAGGACTTCCTGAGCGGGTCTCTTGGCAATGAATTATCTTAGTTTCCTTTTCTTCCCTTTTGTTTCTGAAGGGTATTTGTGTGGAATGTTGGATTCTAGGTTGACAGTTCTTTTATTTTATTTCAGCACTCGATAATCTCACTGATTCATGGCTTCCGAGGAGAAATCCACAGGCATTCAAATCATTGTCCCCTTAGGTAATGTCTGTTTTCTCTGGTTGTTTTCAAGGTTCTCGCCTTTGTCTTTATTTTCAACAGTTTGATTATGACACGATGAAAAGATTTCCTTATAACACTCATTGCCGGTTACACTCATTTTACCTCTTATTCCTTACTTGTGTTGTTTTTCAGTTCTTTCCTGCATAGGAATTTTGTCTTTTTAGCCATATTTTGAATATCTGAGAATAAGGAACAAGACTTCTTTTCTCTTTTATTTCCCACAACATGCACTAAGTACTTGGTAAATTATCCCCATCGGAAAGGGATTAACAGAACGTATCTTGACTGATGGGATACACTAACCAAATGTAGTGTATCAGAGGGTATCTTGGCCAAGAGAGGAACAAGGATCTGCCTTTAACTGAAGCCAGGGTGGGCTGGAGAAAATACCCCACATTCAGTCAGGCAGCCAAGTATCGATGGCAGGGAGAGATAAACCTGAAGTGTGAACTAAGCAGAAATAGATGTAAAACATTCCCTTTGGAATAGAGCTTTCTTTGGCTATTAAAGGATAATTAGTCATTGCTACAAAGATCAAAAGAACCCAAGACTTTGGCTACAGATATTAAACAGACAACACACTGACCGCTTATGTTTCAATTTGTAAAGCATATCAGCACCAAGCGACCTCTCCCTAGTTACTCTCGACATTACAGTGTTACCATTACCAGGGTCATCTTGAAACATGAAAGAAAAAAGGAATATGTATGTGCACATACAAAAACTAAAGCCCTGTGATATGGCTTTTAAATCTCTGCCTCTATAAATGTCATGGAAGCATAAATATGAATCAATTTTCCATGTTCACTAGTGTTCTGGATTTACCCACCTTAGTATTTATTGCATCGCATTATTATCTTTTTATATGTTTATGTCATATGGTCAAGAAGAACATTTCATTTTACCTTTTTGACTTTAGCATATGGAACAGTGCCTGATGCAAATGAATGAATTAATATATTTATTCACCAAATATTTATTGGGCACAAAAGAATGTTCCAGGAATTGTGCTGAACCTTGAGAATTTAATAGTTATAAGGTATGCAATGAGATTTGGTTGAGCTGAACTTTATTTCATAATACATCTGTTTATACATAATGAAGAAACAAATAACCCTGCAAATATAAGTGTACAAGAATAATAATATAAATCAAAGGATTTATCAAGTACTATGAAATATCTTACACTGATTGGATACTGAAAAAATGAAATTAATTATATGAAAAAATGGCATCCTCATCACTAACACTGTAGAAAAATAAATAACTACTAGAGAGCTAAGCCAAGTAATTGAAAGCCAATTCTTACCTTTTTTTTTTTGAAAAACACTTATTATTAAAGATAGAAAACACAGTGTTTAGAAGGACAAAGTCCAAAGTCCAACCACATGGGTTTGATTTCTGACTGTTACGTACTAAGAGGGTGTCTCTGAATACGGCCATACCAAAAGAAAAACTCTCACGTTGTTTTTCCCTTGTGAGGAAGGAGCCCACTGACCCAATCAAAGGAGGGACACTGAGATTGAGAGCACAGTGAGGCGAGGCTTTAATCAATGTCCTTGCAAGAGCTAGGGTCTGATGGACAGGCACATCTGGGGCAGTTCCAGCAAGCAATTTATTTCCCAGCAGGCAGGTCCCTCCCCTGGTTCCTCATTGGCGGAATACCTACAGAGATCGCAGCCTTATCCAGAGGCCACCTATGCCCACCTAAGGCAAAAAAAAGTCTGATTGGAAAAAGTCTATCTTCCCTAAGGTGAGGCAGAGACTCTCAGCCCCTGCTCCCTTTGTTCTTCCTCACATGCTCATTGCAAAGCCTGCAAACTAAGCCCGCAAAACGGAGAGGGGAAGAAGAGCCAGGCAGTTTAGTGTTGAGGGTCTGGGACACCATCGTGGGGGAGGTTCGTACATATTTCCGACAGGTAAACCTGCTGTTCACTGGACAGCATAGCTTTTATTTGGTATTTCTGAAAATGAATCCCCTCCCTGATTTGTCACACTCTGCACAGTATCTGCATTCTCTGCTCTCAGTACTTACTAAATGTAAGGGGATTTTTCCCATACCAAGTAATTATTTAGTTTTCTTCAACCCCTTACTCTCAGCCTCAGAAGCCAATGACAAGTCATGGATCCTCTGGTCACCCACAGCTTCCGTCCAGCTTGGATACAAATTGGAAGTTCCCACAACCCTCTCCTTGGCTTCTATAATTTTCTAGAATGGCTCATAGAACTCAAAATAGTTCACCAAACTCAGGAAAACGATTTACTTACTAGATTAACTATTTATTATAAAAGGATACAACTCAGGGACCTCCAGATGGACAAAAGTCACCTCACTAGTCACCTCATTAGCATACAAAAAGCATTATCACTTGAGACATACCTAGGTTTCAGGAGCTGAGTGCCAGAAGGTGAAAGCCATTGTCAGGAACCAGGGCCAGAGATGGAATATATACCTGTTTCTTATGGGGTCACGCAAACACTCTATATGCCTTTACTTTTCCATCTGTAAAATGGGGATGGTGATAATAGTATTGAGCTCATAAGCTTATAGGGTGTGGTGAGGGCAAAAATGATAATTTATGCAGACTATTTAAAATAATTCCTGGCATAAAGTCTCTCTAAGAATTAGCTATTTGCAATCTTTATATCTTTATTTCTGAATAAGTGAAAAGGAGAGATAAAAGATGCGAAAAAAATTACGAATCCTCTGCTTATGTTTAAAGTTTCAATCTCAATAGAAAGAATTCACTCTTCAGTGAAGTGAAATACAAATATGAGAGTTTGAAAATAATTTCCTGATTGGGGGAACAGAGGTTTGCTATGTGATTCAGAGTTTTCTCCATACCAGCTGTGTATTTGAATTAAGTAATTTATATTAGAGCCAAAGGAGCCTCCGGGAAAGGAATTTGAAGAGTGCAAATGACTGGGTTTTATGCATATCCACACACTCCCCAGGACTTCAAGCTTAACTGATAAGGGGGAAATTTCAAGATAGGAAATTCTGAAAAGAATTCTCTTTAAGAAAAAGAATCCAATACAAGTTGGAGTCAACCACAGAGCTTGAGGATCAGAGTAGGATAATGCTTCTAAATATTATGTTCTCACTGTTGCCTGAAGCAAACTCAATTTAGCCACTGAATATAATGTACAAGATACATGGAGAAAAAGTAAGTTGTCTATGCAAACTAAGAGTTTTAACCTCAAAACTTAGAAACGTGCTATTTAATTTTTTTTAATGTTTATTTATTTTAGAGAGAGAGAGAGACAGAGTGTGAGTGGGGGAGGAGCAGAGAGAAAGGGAGACACAGAATCCGAAGCAGGCGCCAGGTTCCGAGCTGTCAGCACAGAGCCTGATGCGGGACTCGAACTCACGAACCGCGAGATCATGACCCGAGCTGAACGCTTACCGACTGAGCCACCCAGGCACCCCTAGAAATGTGCTATTTAAAAGTCTACAGAGGAAGGACATTGTTTCTCTAGTTATTTAAAGGGACTTAAGGGAGGGAGGGTAAACACTGGCCACAAATCCATCTCCAATTAAATGCAGTCAAGGATTAGGTGAGGGCAAAATATCCCTCAGCCACAGCCAGAGGGCGCTATATGGGTAAAGCTGGGAGTCTAGCAAGACAAGTGGCCGCTTTCTCAGAGTTGATGGCACATGGCCTCAGGTAGCAGATGCCAGCCATGAGGATGGTGGCCACAGGAGTACCAAGTGATCACTTATAGGTGGTTCTGGCAAAAGGAATAAAGTGAAGGGAGCATGTCCTGAAGCAACCCAGTGACAGACGGTGATACTAAGGGATTATGGTACATCAGCGCAAAAGGGAGCTAAAGCAAATTTGTAACCACTTGCTGGGAAAAAGTACTGTGCTTGTTCATGAATATACTGTGATACTCTTGGGAATATCTCCAATTACCACGACAGGCAAGGAATCTGGAATTGGTGGGGGTGTGGAGTACTGAGATTCTACCCCCACGACTATCAAAAAATGGGGATGAGGGGCACCAGGGTGTTTCAGTCAGTTAAGTCTGACTCTTGATTTCGACTCAGGTCATGATCTCACGGTTCGTGAAATTGAGCCCTGTGTCAGGCTCTGCGTTGACGAGGCTCTGCATTGCTTGGAATTCTCTGTCTCCTCTCTGTCCCTCCCCTGATTCACACACACATAGGTGTCATCTCTCTCTCTCTCTCTCAAAATAAATCAATAGTAGGGGCACCTGGGTGGCTCAGTCAGTTAAGCGTCAGACTTCGGCTCGGGTCATGATCTTGTAGTTCGTGAGTTCGAGCCCCGCGTCGGGCTCTGTGCTGACAGCTCAGAGCCTGGAACCTGCTTTGGATTCTGTGTCTCCTCTCTCTGCCCTTCTCCCACTCGTGCACATGTGCTCTCTCTCTCTCTCTCTCTCAAAAATAAATAAATATAAACAAATTAAAAAAATAAATATTAAAAAAAAGTTGGGTATGATATTTAGTTTTCATTACTTGTGCCTATAGGCTGAAGAGTAAATGGTGGGAGTATTTGTATTTTAGTTAGTAGATGACTAAGAAAGAGATGAGGAGTCAAAAGGTTGATACAATGCACCTTTACAGAATTTCCAGCTCAGCATTTAGACATCCTTCTGATCTGAGGAGACATTGTATGGCGTGCTATGTCCCTCCCTGTAGACACTGATGCAGATGGCAGTGATGGACATACTCCTTCCCTGCACTCTTGGTCATTGAAGTGTCATGTTGTCTAAGTACAAACACCCAGATGGTCAGCCTGGGCCTCGAATCTGGAGGCTTCGGTAGAGAACTTTTCTCCTGCTGCGCGGAGTGTGGAGAGCAGCAGCACTGTGCATCTGGGTGCTGTGCTGGGTACTCACTCAGGGATGGCGGCCTAAGGGCAGGGTCCAAACACAGGTGCCTGTGTTCAGGGCTTCGGCAAGCCTCACCATGTGTGGTCCCTTTGAAGATATTTTCTCCAGTTTCTCCTTTGATTCAGGAGCTATTATTACCTGCTCTAAAACTTCTTTTGACTTAAACTCCTCAAAGTTGTTTTATTTGATTTACAACTAAAAATCCAAAGAAGTGGGGAGGGATAAACCTTGTTTATCAGGTGTTTGAGCAACTATAATAGGAACAAATGCTTGTACCTTACTTATTTACTTTTGGTTCCTCCTAATTATCTTAAAGGAAAAGTCTAGTCATATCCTTATTTATGGAAAATAGCCCAAACATGAAGCAGACAGAATAGTCGAATGCAGGAGCTAGCAAAATTTTCTGTGCAGGGTCAGGTAGTAAATATTTCAGGCTTTATCAGCCACATGATCTATGTTGTGACTCTCAGACTCTACGGTTAGAGTGTAAAAGCGGTCATAGACCATATGTAAATGAATAAACACGGCTGTGCTCCAATAAAATATCGTTTACAAAAACAGGCAGCAAGGCAAATTAGGCCTGAATTTGTCCTACCCCTGATCTAGTGGAATGAACACGGGCCCTGGCACTGGATAGATCCTAGAAGATCCTGGAAAAGTTACTGTTTGGGGATTCAGCTTCCTCACTCATAATCAGTAAAAAGTGTACCTTATGGATGTCGAATGAGTATTAAATTTAAAGAGAGCACACATTAAAAAAAAAAGTTAACATGCATTTATTTATTTACTTGTTTGTTTGTTTACTTATTTGTTTAGAGAGACACAGAGAGAGAGAAAGAGAGAGAGGGAGAGGCAGGCAGAGAGAGAGGAAGGGAGAGCATCCCAAGCAGGCTCCGTGCTGACAGTGCTGACTGCTTGAACTCACGAACCGTGAGATCAGGACCTGAGCCAAAATCAAGAGTCAAACACTTAACTGACTGAGCCACCCAGGCATCTCAAAGAGAACACGCATTTTAAAAGCCACCCAGGCATCTCAAAGAGAACACGCATTTTAAAAGCAGCTTGCAGTTTGGCTTATACATATGTTCCATGAAATATAAGCATTTCACATGTTAGAAGTTCAACGAGTGGTTATTATAATTATAATATTTTCTGAAAAGTCAGCATCAATATGTACATAACACATGCACACATATACTCACTCAAGCATCCACATAACTCCCCGAAGAATAGTGTTCTTAGCTAGAAACAAGCTCCAAATAACGTACTTTCTCCTAACTTTAAGTGAGTAGGGCTATTATATTTTTGTTGCCACACCCATACAAATCTTCACAGCCTGAAAACGCTCCCAGTGATAAGTGTTTCAAAATGTTGGCAGGACAGTTTGCTACAAATTCTAGCTAGCCATCCCAGTACCGGTTCTTTCTGATACGTATTTTAATTTGAGGCATGAGGAAAAATTGCCAACCATTAATTTACAACACCGTTTTGATGAAGGGGGACGTTTGAAAATGTGTTCATGGAAAGGGCTGTGCAAAGACCTGCTAATTAAAAGACTATGACAGGTTCACCTCCGGGATTCAAAAGAGTTTTGATTGGCTATACTGGTGCCTACTTTATGCAAATTGCAGAATTGAGAAAAATTCAGGCAATGGGCCTGTGCTACTGAAGTTCTTTGGAAAACGTCCCTGCCACCACCGTCAGCTCTAGTATCAAATCATCAGTTCCGTGCTCCATCCACAATCAACAATGTCTGCTAATTGCACAGCACTGTGTCAAATTCGGTCCCAATGGTAGGATGCGCGATTGAGACTATTTTGTTTCTTCTTTTCTTTTCTCGTAACTACGTTAGCTGGTTACTTACAGTTGATGAGTGAAGCTACAGTTTGGTGACAAAAGAGCTGCATTAACCCAAGAACTTCCTCCATTGTTCCCTGATTCCGTGACATTGCCCATGTTACCCTAATCTTAAAAGGTCCATATTGGCTTTGACCAGGAGTCTTACCGCATACGGGATCCAAGGAGGACAGAAATGGCGACTAGCCAATAACTTAGCCTCCATGGCGCTGTCTTGCTACAGTGTTGTATATTGCCTTGATACAATTTCAGATCCACTTGTTCATGACAAAAATAAAGTTGTTATAAATATAATGATATCATATAAATATAATAAAATCAAAATTAAGAGTCAAGGCGTTTTGATGAAGACTGAAGTCAACCGTGTTGGGCTATAGTCATCTCCTGTGTTGTCATTGATAAGCACCTCAGTAGTTCAGCTGCTGAGGGCCCCCACTGGAGCTTCTCAGTAAACACATGTGAAGAAAAGACTGTGATGAGGGGATATGTAGGCTATAAATATTGAGAATTTGTGAGGACCCTTAGAGATTGTTGGGTCTGGGCACGGCTACCCTTTACTGACGTGAATAGCTTTCCGAAGACCTCAGGGCCTTAGCTCCTGCCAAGGTAAAGGAGACTATTACTGGCAGTGGTGCAAAGCCTTCAGCATCCTCAGGAATGAGAACATCATGCCTGTCATCACCTGGCACCACTGTTGCTTAGCAACGTGCTCTAGCTACCAGGGGCTTTTACTTTGCTCTGCTAGTTGGATGTCAGCTCTTGCTTAACTAAGCCATCTCTCCTGAGCTCCAGCTTTTTAAAAAAAAATTTTTTAATGCTTATTTATTTTTGAGAGAGAGTGAGCGTGAGCAGGGGAGGGGCAGAGAGAGAGAGAGAGGGAGACACAGACTGCAGCAGACTCCAGGCTCTGAGGTGTCCGCACAGAGCCCGACACTGGGCTCAAAGCCACCTACTGCGAGATCATGACCTGACCCGAAGTCGAGTGCTCAATTGACTGAGCCACCCAGGTACCCCCTCAGCTCCAGCTTTGATAAAGGTACACCTCAAGTAAATTTGGACACTATTCCTTTCCTCTCCCCTTGCCTGGAACAACAGCGTGATCATTGGTGTGGAGTGTGCTAGTTTCTTTACTGGCTTACTGAGAGACCTTCTCCTGCGAACGTCCCACAGTGAAACTGGTGTTAAAGTACTGGTGTTAAAGTACAAACTCAGTCTCTGAGCATTAAGGGGATACAAAGCCAAACAATAGATGTAAGTGTCACCTTCTCCAGTGTCTGTAAATGTGCCTATCAGATTCTTCCTGGTAAGCAAACTTTCCTGTCTTCTGCTTCTCTTCCCGTTCTAAAATCCCAAATCTAGGCACTCCTTTGTGTTTTGTTTTGTTTTAATTCCAATCGTGGTGTCCCTGCGTCTTATCTTTGTTCTCTAAACCCAGCCTTTGCTTTCCTCCTCACTTTTCTAATAAAATTCTGATAGCACTCTGACACCCTCCCCTTTTGGCCATGGCAAGAAAATTAACCTACTTAGAGAACAGTGACTTGAAAGTCCAATATTTATTTAGTACATGTGACAGTTAATGTTATATGTCAACACGGAGGGTAGTTTGGATGACAGTACCATTTAAAATCGGTGAATTTTCAGGGTGCCTGCGTGGCTCAGTCAGTTAAGCATACGACTTCAGCTCAGGTCATGTTCTCCCGGTTCGTGGGTTTGAGCCCCGTGTCGGGCTCTGTGCTGACAGCTCAGAGCCTGGATTCTGGTCTTCCCCATCTCTGCCCCTCCTGACTTGCCCTCTATCTCTCGAAAATAAATAAATGTTAATAAAAATTCTTTAAAATCAGTGAATTTTTAATAAGCACGATGCCCTCCATAATGTGGCGGGTCTTTTTGAATGCAGCCAAAAGGTGGGCCTCCCCAAGTAAGAGCGGATTGCCTGCCGACTGCCTCTGAACTTCCTCAGCACCATCAGCTCTCCTGGGTCTCCAGCCTGCCGGCCCACACTTTTTTGGTGATTTTTTGTGTGTATGAGTTTAAAAGTTTAATATGCTTGTGGGTTCACACAATACAACAGGGGCAGATGTGGGGCACACACAGGCTCCCAAGCCCCTGCCCACTGAAGAGGGAGATGTTGCTGACTGTGACACCTGCCACGAGTTCCAGGTATGGGTGACAACGATCAGACAGTCCTGCTCAAGACCCAGACTTACCTTGAGCTGATCTCACAGGGTCAATGTAAGCATCACCAAACTTACAGGTGCTGGCTGCCTTTGTGTCGCCCCATGGTACAATTCCAACCCCAGACATCCCGGGCCTTGGAGGAGATGAAAGCTTGGGACACTTTTTATTGCTCTGAGAATTCAGAGAACGAGAAAAGGGGTCTTGTAGCCCTGGAACGAGGAGAGAAGCCACAAGTTGCTGGCATATGCCATGTGATGGAGGGTGAGGCAACAGGAAAGTACCGTGAAAAGGAACAGCTTAGTCAACAAGTATGGCCGGAGAGTCTGGTTATCAAGCCTATTCCCAAAGGCCTGGAGATTTGCACTCACAAGCTTCCACAATTGCTTAAGCTGGTTCTATATAATAAATATCCTCTTATACATAGTCACATCCTATTAGATCTCTTTCTCTGGAGAATCCTGACACAGTAAGTTACATATGGGTTCCCTTCCATGTGATCTACTCCATTTAATTTGCATAACAAGTATCTCCATGAAATAGTATTGTCATTCTTGTTTTATGTGTGTGTATGAGTCTTTGTGTTTTGTTTTTGTTTTTGTGTTTGTTCGTTGTTGTTTGTGGATGGAGAAATTGAAATACACATTGGGTAAATATCTGGGGAGTACAGCTTGTAAGCTTTGGAGCTAGGATTTGAAGACAGTAACTCTTAGGCCAAATATATCAATCCCATGAGGCAGCTGTTATTTTCCCCGTTTTGTAAATCAGAAAGTCGAAAACAAGGAGAGATAACAGATGATGTGACGATCATTGAACAGTAGCTAAAAAAACCAATGCCAGGGCACCTGGGTGGCTCGGTTAAGCGTCCTACTCTTGGTTTTGGCTCTGGTCACAATCTCACGGTTTTGTGAGTTCGAACCCTTCACCAGGCTCCGCACTGACAGTGTAGAGCCTGCTTGGGATTCTCAGTCTCCCTCTCTCCCTCTTCCTACCCTACTCATGCTGTCTCTCTCAATACAAATAAATAAACTAAAAAAAAAAAGAAAAAGAAAAAAGAGAAAACAAAGACCCAATGCCTCTGGTGTCAGATTTCAGATTAACTACAGAAATAGATTGCTAATTGCAATTAAAAATGTCAGGTCTGAGCAAGGACAGCAATTTTTGTATGCTATTAAGTAAAAAATGTTACATTAAGTGCTGAGAACATCATATATATAATTAAATTCTGATAATAATGTAAAAATACAAATAAAATCACTTCTGTTTCTCAGAGGTTTTAACTAGCCTTTATTCCTTCAGGCAGGTAAACTTCAGAAGCATTAGTATCCCAATGGGAAATCAGCATCATACCCATTTATAATTTCTTTTGAGATGCATTTTAACCTACGTGTACATTAGGGAAGAAGTCAGTATGTATCAGCAGTGCTTTCTGAAAGTCTCAACTGTTCTACTTCTGACACTGAGGTGGAAGCAAATTGTTCAGAAAACACTTTTCTTACAGCTTCCTACTATTCTTGATGGAAATGTTTTTCTGTCTTTTGCATTCATCGGATTTGTGTTTGGAAACCTCATTATCTAACGGAGTGAGGGATAATAGAGTTCCGACAGTCTTCAGAACTAGATTCTTAAGCTGCCATCCAGGGGCAAGATGCTGGAGCCCTGTGTCTGTGCCCTGGGGCTGGATGATACAATGCGTTGGGTAGAGATTACAAGTGAATTGTGTCCCCGCAAAAAAAGATAGAAGCCCTCCTACCCGATAGTACCTCAGAATGTGAGCTTGTTCTTGGCAGGTTCGTAAAAGAGGCAATCAGTTTCAAATGGGGGTATTAGGGTGGGCTCTGATTCAGTAGGACCCTGTTTTTATGAAAAGAAGAAATGTGGACACAGGGAGACATATACAGAGGTAGATCATGCGAAGACCCGAGGAGAAAGCCATATGGTCATGGGTGACGGAAGATGATGAGGCTTCAAGACCAGGACCCCCTACGATTGCCAGCGCACTGCATAGGAAGAGGCAAAGCAGGATTGCCCTACAGGTTTCAGAGGGAGCATGTTCCTGCTGACATCTTGATTTCAGACTTCCGACCTCCAGAACCCTGAGACCATACATGTTTAAAGTCACTCTGTTTGTGCTCCTTTGTCATACAGCCCCAGGAAACCAATACAGAGGGCAAATATTTAATTTCTAGGGAGAGAGGATCTTACCATTAGTCCCATTCTTCAGGGGGTACTTGATCCAAAAAGAATGAGGGACCACAGTTTTATGAGCAGCCTGGAGAAACTGCCTATGCAACTATTTAAACCATAAAATTTTTATCTTAGCAAGTCTTTCTGAGGCTTCACTCCAATTATCTCAGTCTATCTGTAAGAGCGAAGTTGTGAGTGCCAATTACAAATAATTAATCTTATAATAAGTACTTTTTACAAGTTACAGGAAGCAGCAGGCCTGTGAAGGGGATTGCAAATATTTAACAATGAAGCCAGTTGTTTTATGTAGATTATACAGTTAACACACACTCATTTTAGAAAATTGGTAAAATATAGAAAAAATAGAAAGAAAAATTAAAAACCGTTGTCAATAGAGCTCTTGACCACTGTTCACATATTTACATTTTGAATTCTTTTCTCCAGTGGAGGGCTAGTCCTTTTACTCGACAGAAAACTCCTGCCGGAGTTGATTCTCTGCAGAAAAAAGGGTCAGACAACAAAGGCTGGCTCTCCAGGGGACTTTGGGCTGGGATGGTCTGTCCCTTGGCCTCAGGAAAGATGGGCCAGAAGAGCTGCCAGGGGATCATGTGGATAAGAGAGAGGAAGGAATTTTAGAAGCTCTAGTGGTGAGGAAGATGGAGACAGAGAGAGAGAGAGAGAGAAGAAAACATTTATGGATGTTTTTCATGCCATGGATGGTGTGATAAGGAAACTACAGTAAAGACCAATTTACTGTATTTACCATTTTACATGCTTGCCCTGATCTCTGATTGCCCTGATCATGCAAGCCTGATCTTGTTTACTTAATATAATTCCCTAAAAGGGGATCCACTGAGTTAAAGCTACTAACATCTTTATGTGCTTGATACCTGTTTCTAGCTGATTTCCAGAAAGATTGTTCAAAATTACAGACTAGCCTTGTATAAAAGTGCTCTTCGCACAGTGCTTTAATCAGCTTTGAGAATGATCTTTTCTTTAATGTGTTCCAATTTAAGAGGCAAAAAATAGAATTTAATTGCTTGAATTTGCAATCTTAATTATCGGCCCTGTAGAATCTTTTATTCTTGCTAGCCATTTTTATTTATTTTCATCAGGAATGTTTTTTCATCTTCCTTTCCCATTTTGCTCTCTTGGTCTACAATGTTATTTTTTTTCCCCTGTGTCACATGCTTTGAAAGTACAAAATAAAGTACTCCCGTGCAACAATCGAACCCTATAGAAGTACCCTATGCATATAGACCGTATCACTCCCTTCCATCTCCACTCCTTCAAGTAGCATTGAAATGTGTGTATCTTTGCTCACATCTCCTGTGTGTATGCGAACACATCCATGCTTATAAACAGGTGTCTGTTTTGATGTTATTTTGGTTACCAAGCTTACTACATGCATTCCTCTGTAGCTTACTTTTTATACTTAATATCGCTGATTGAGCCTTCTTAGGTCAATGACCGTGAACATGTCTTTCTTTTTAAAAGCTGCATGTTCTTTTAGGAACTGAATGTATTAGAATATTGACATCACTTCTCTCTTCATAGATAGCCAAAGTATTTCTAGTTTCATTTGTTCATCTGTTTGTTTGATTTTTGTCCTAATAAAAAATTATGGAATAAAACCACAAATTTAGAGGTCTGCATGTACATCTAGCATACACACATCATACATGCAAGTGTGTATGCATCCTCAGGCCCTCATACTTTTAGTTCTGTAGCAGGAATTCCCTCAAAGGTCACTTCTAGATAAATGTTGAGAACTCATCTCATGAAAAACAAAACAAAACAAACAAAAAAGACCAATGCGTTGAGTGGCAATAGAAAGCCCCAAAAGGCATATCCATTTCTGTACACAAGTGGTAATACACTTTACATATTTGCAGAAATGTGCTCATTTTTTATACTCCCTAAAATTCACGTTGATGTTCCACAGGAAAACTTTTAAAAGCCGAAATTATTCAGTTCAAAAGTGGCATGCACTCTGATTTCCTGCTCAAATGTTGGTATCTGATGTAAAGGACCTCTCATCTTCAGAGATAAGAAGCTCAAAAACAGAGGTGGCAGGAAGTAGGACAGAAGAAATTTCATTTTTTTTTTTACTTTGGAGAAGTCTAGATTGTTGGCCTTCCTCAGAAGATTGGTAACTACAAAAGTGAAGTAAATAAACTGAGTCTATATAAAGTCAATTCTATTTCCAGTTACTTAGCATTTAAATTACAGTGGTAGGCCAGCTTCCCAATTAGAAAAATGTACTTCGGATCTGAGGATAAAGGAAGGGCAGTATTTTAAATGTTGATTTTAAATTAATTCAATGTAGCTCTAGTCTGAGTAGCTTGAACTTGAACAACTTTAAACATTGGACGTGGCCATTGAAAGAAAATACTCTTGGTGCCTCAGAGCAGATCTAAATGGAAGGAAGGAGGCCATCTCCACTGCACAGATGAATCATTCACTGTTGAGTGCCCCAATTTGCCATTCTTACCTACAAGTGTGCCTCAGTATCACCTGGGGATCTTGTGCAAATACATGTGAGCCAAGATTCTGATTTGGTAAGTCAGAATCTGAGGTGATACATATTTTCAAAAAGCTTCTCAGATTGTTGTTATGAGCAATTCTGAATTAAGAACCACAACCTAAAATATGTTTGTAGAAGTGAATTCTCTGGATTGTCTGCGAATCGTCCAAGGGATATGTTAAAAATAGAAATTTCCTGATTTTTAATCAATATGAAAAAGAAATGAGGCTTGAGAGTCTGAACTTTTTACAAGCCCCGCAGATTGTTCCGCACTCTGTTTCTGAAACATTGGACTTCACAAGCCAAGAATAGCATTTATTCAAGGAGCTCAGTTTCATTGTTCTTGACCAATGGCAAATGAGTTAAATTGTAGTCATAAAGGCACTACCAAGTGCTAACGCTGGTTGTAAGATTTTACAACGTGATATATTCAGTCAAAGTCAATAACATAAATTTTCAAAGAAAAATGCTGCTTGAACATTGCTGGGTGTAGGAAGCAGTTTTTCCTAACTGGTGACTTTTCTACCAGTGATCCAGCTGTCTTAATTTTAAGTTATGTCAGCAGAGCCACTGGGCATCTTGGTTAAGAGTCTTTTTGGTGCAAGTGCAACCAAAGCCGGTGAAAATTAATTTAAGGAGTTAATGTAAATAGTTGAAGAGGAAGAATTCGTCATGAGATATGCTTTTTTTATGGAACCTAAAGGCATGCAGTAAAGCCAAAATTCAAGAAAGAATTTGAAGCAAAATTGGAAAGGCCACATGATCTCCAAGGTCTGCTCCTCTGTGCCCTCAGTTTTACCTTTGCTCTCTGTGGATTGTCTCTTCTCCAAGTACATGGAGGATGATGGCCACCCAGCAGTGTCCAGATTCCGGCCCCCTGTGTAGCTACCTCTAATTCCCAGGGTCAAATATCTGGGAGAGAGAATCCTATAGGAGCAGTATGAGTAAATATCCCATCCTTGGTCTAATCAAATGTGTACAAAGACAAGTTGAGAAATATGGCTGCTGGGCCATTCTCGGCCATTCCCAAAGCTTGGGGTTTGGGGTTGATTTCTGAACTGAAGATTTGGAAATAATAAGAAATATGTTGATAAGACCCAAACGATATGGTCAAACTGAATACAAGTTCATAAATATGTACACCCACACACACACACACGCAATTACCACTTATGGCCTTGTTCTTTCAAAAATGTCTAGTCCTAGGAATTTGCAAACCTTCTTTGCCATATGCCTAGAAGGCTGGATAGTGATATCAGGCCCTTTTTTTGCATTTCATGTCATGATTTTAATTGTGATTGCTTCCTTGACCTAAAACAAACAAACCCTCCTAAATGAAAAACAAACAAAAATTTTGCCCAGCAAGTACAACTAACATAATGCCCAGCGTGTAATATAGACTGAAAGTGATTTGTTGAATAACACTGTTACAGAAAATGCCAAATTTATCTAAAACACTTTATGTCTTCTTGCTTTCTTTTGTTTGTTTTTGTTTGGTTTTTTATTATTTTTTTAATGTTTATTTATTTTTGAGAGAGACAGAGACAGGATGCGAGTGGGTTAGGGGCAGAGAGAGAGGGAGACACAGAATCCACAGCAGGCTCCAGGCTCCAAGCTGTCAGCGCAGAACCCCACACAGGGCTTGAACTCACGAGCTGTGAGATCATGACCTGAGCTGAAAGCAGATGCTCAACTGACTGAGCCACCAAGACGCCCCTATTTGTTTGTTTTTTAACATAAGATATTCTCTGCAGCTGCCAACCCTGGCATTATTATTATCTTTTCTGGACGTCTGGTTGCTGATAGGTTGAACTATTATGTGCTTTATTTGGTTTCTCAGTGAACCATTTGGGCTTGCCTACCTTTCCTTCTCACTTAGTGCAAGTAGCTTCTGAGAACCCGTGTGGAACATTCCAGCATGTTCTCGTGGACATCCTGCCCATTCTACATAATTTCCAGAACTCTTCTTTCTCTGTCTTAAGGATTTCTGTTCTCGTTAAACGTCGGCCCTAGAATCACACTTCTTAACCCTCCCAGTCTTCTAGGATAGTTATGTTTAAGCTTTACAAATGATCTGGAGAGTATTATGAATATAAATTCAGAGGTGCTGGAGAGGTGTTGGCAGTCTGCATTTCAAACAAGCTCCCAGATGATGCTGTTCCTGCTGGTCCATGGACTACACTTTTTATTTTTATTTCTTACCCTTGTTTTTTTGTTTTGTTTTGTTTTGTTTTTTAGTTTATTTTTGAGAAAGAGACAGCATGAGTGGGGGAGGGGCAGAGAGAGGGAGAGAGAGAATCCCAAGCAGGCTCTGTGCTAACGGCACAGAGCCTGATGCAGGGCTTGAACTCACAAAACTGTGAGATCGTGACCTGAGCTATAACCAGGAGTCTGACGCTCAACTGACTGAGCACCCAGGTGACCCTGAGCTGCAAGCTTTCAAAGACTCTGCTCCAAACTTAGCTGCCTTCCTTCAGATGAAAAGAATCTCATGGACTATAAATCTTCTGTGGGGAGAGCCTAACAAAGCCTATTTTGCTGGCACTGTGAATCCAACTCAATGAATTCTTTTGCCCCCCGTCCCTTCGGCTTACCAGTGAATCACAGTTTCTTCTCTTAATGCACCGTGTTGGATTTTCTTTTTATATTACACCCCCCCCCCAAACCTTTTTTCTTAATTGGTTGGAAGAAATAGCTTCTGTCAAAATGTATTGCTGGGAAGCTACTGACCTTTGAAAATGGAACTTTATCTGGATTTTCCACATATCTCTTTCTTAGTTATTTAGGGCTAAAAGGCTTTAAATGTGTGGTTGTGTGTAGAGTGCGGACTGCCTCTGACTGGCAAAGGAACATCACAGTGATGAAATTCTTCTCACTCCTGTCACCTTATGAACTTTAGAGTTGCACAAACAGGTGACACGTGGCAGTAAAGCACAGCGGAATGACTCTCCGCCACAGAGCTGAGACACGCGGCCTATCAAAGAGAAGTGTTAGGAGTGCTCTGATTAATTTGTTAGTACTAGTGGGAAAAGACACCAAACTTTGCCAATCGTTTATTTTTAAATCTGTTACACTGTTAAGTCACTGTTAATCCACTGCTAAATCAGTGTATTCTGGTTTAGAATTCTGACTGTATGAGGATGTCATGCTAATTCATGTACTTAATTCGCTTTCTCAAGGCTTTTTTTTTTTTTTTTAGAATTTAGTAACAGTGAAATTTTGTTATGGACTCTGGGATCGTGCACCTGTGATTATCATCATTCTTTCTGTCTTATTGTTCCAGGACTGGCAAGCAGGTTTATTTTCTCCACCAAAACTCCTAATTATAGTAAAATCTTGGATTGTGAGTAACTTGTTCCGCGAGTGTTCTGCAAGATGAGCATTTCTAATCAATTTTAACTTGATAAGTGAGTGATGTCTTGCTATACGGGTAGTATCTGATGCTGAATGGCACATGATCCCAACTGAGCCAATGGTTCCTCTCTCTTTTTTCTGTGAGCTTGTGGGTGATCGTCTGCCATGCTCAGATGCTCAGTCTCAGGCTGTGGTGTTAGGCAGAAATCAGTGATTTTTCAGAACATTGGAAGGTGCCCACAACTGGCACTAGTGTATTTTTTGTCACTTCAAAGCACCTCTGGACAGTCCTTTGCTTTTCCATGCAAGAGTAACCTAGGAATGCTCTGCTTCATTCTAGGTCAGGCTGCCTGTGGATAGAGACCCTTTCCTCTGCTGCCTTATTGCCAGTCACATTAAATATAGCATATGACAAGAGTTTATTAATAATGTACTGTAGTCACCATTCATGTGAGCTTATGCAATGGCCCCAATGCAGAAAAAGGTTGAAAAGAAAGGTGGTAAGGAGAAGGAGATGGTTATGGTGGAAGTTAAGAAGGAAATCATCAAGAAGTACAAATGAGGTATGTGAGTGACCGAAATTGCAAGATTTTATAAGAAGTCTACATTTGCATCTCCTCTGCAGAGGAGGAGGAGAAGCAGGAGGAACCCTTCACTTAAATGAGATTAAAGAGATGTGGAACATGTGGAAAATAGTGCAAAATCGTTTAGAAAAGCACCATCTGAATAAGACTTTACCAGTGCGGGCGATGAATCTGTTTAACAACGATGCAATATCACCTTTCCGTGAAATCCTCAAAAGGAGGCAAAAACAAGTGTCACTGGATAGGTTCCTTGTTAAAGTTGCACAGAAAGAAAAAGATTTCATTGAGCCAAAAGATTGCTGTGACTCATTAGTGATAGTGAAAGTCTCCCTACACAATAACCCTCCTCTCTTGTCTCCCCAACACCAGCCATGAAGATTTTCAAAGGTAAGTGCTGGTTAATCTGTTTATTTTTCTTTATATTTTGTATTTTCTTTATTATTTTGTATTATGTTACAGTATTGTAATCATTGTTATATGAATATTTTTGGGTTGTGGATTGGATCATCTGAATTTCCATTATTTCTTGTGGGGAAATTCACTTTGATATACAAGTGCTTTGGATTACAAGCATGTTTCTGGAACAAATTATGCTCACAAACCAGTGTGTTACTGTATTTAGGTTCTGTTTGCAAAAATCTGTTAGCCCACATCTGCTTATGCAGACCATAAAGGAAAGTAGCTTATTAGCCTCTACAAATATATCCTTCCTACTTTGGGGAGGGGGGGGTCTTCTCAGAGGAAGAATTTCTTATAATTTGTGCTTGCTCTATCTAAATAACCACTCTGCTGGCTTCTCTAGTTAACAGGATCAACCTATCACCTTGTGCTTTTTGTCAGGCTCTGCTCAGATCTCAGCTCATTCCCAGGACAACTCTTTCCTTCTTTTTCATTTTATTAATATCACTTTGATCTCCCCCATTACTGAATTCATAAAGTCCTTTTAGCCAGTATTTCCTAGCAGATACTCAATTGTTCTCTACTTGTGCTTTCTTTACTTATATCATTTTTCCAAATAGATTATAAGTACCCTAAGGATGTAATCAGGTAATGGATTTGTTCTCTCAGGTGCTAAGCTCCGAATTAAACCATGCTGGAAAATCCACAGCTCATCATTTATGTTATGAATATCGAATGACTGGAATCCCACATAGCTTAATTTTCAGTTCAGAGATAGAGAGCTAATTAGTAATGAATTTCATATGTGTGTGACACTTTGTTCAGTGCCTTGTTCATGGTTATATTCAACTGAAGTTCGTTCTTCTCTAGTTTGTTCATAGTCTTTTGTGGAGAGTGAGAGCATTCACATATCGTGATTTTAAGAATTTCTAGTTATTCCTGAAGACAGTGCAAGGTATTCAATGATGCAAAAATATAATTGCAACTTCTACCCATTTTTTTTTCTTTTTCCCATGAAGGTTATAGCTAAAATAAAATAGTTTTTTTTTCACAGAAACTAAACGTCCTTTATCCTTTTATCCCTCCTCAATGATTTTAAATAATACATAAAGAATAAAATGGAAAGTGAACTTTCTCAATATATTTAAGAGTATGAATACTCTTAATTATAGGACTCAGATTCTCCAGTGACCCACCCACTACACCAGGTTCTGTTCTGTTTTGTTCATTTTGTTTTGTTTTGATGTGTTGTATTTTGCCCTCTTCCTTCTCTCCTTTCCTCCTCTTCCTCTTCTTCTTCCTCCTCACGCTCGTCATCGTTGTCCTCCTTCTCTTCCCCTTCCACCCCCACTCCTCCTCCTCCTCTGTCTATATTGGTTTATCTTTGTTCCCACAGGGAACCCTGGCAGCGGAACTCTGACTGAATGTGAGTGTTGGCACATGGCAAAAGATAGTGTTTCACCCAGCCTCTAGATTGAAATTGAACACAGTGTACCAGAGCAGGGTCAATATAACTTCCCACCATGTTCTTAGCACATACCAAACTATGGTCAGAACAGCGTGGATTTGGAATGCTGTTTATACAAACAACATTAAGCAGGGTATGTCTTTTAACGTAAGATTTAACTTTATGTAGGGTATATCTTTCGAGTTAGACTTGAAGGAAACCAGGCTGTCCAGCAGAAGTGCTGCTATGGGACAATTAACTCAACTAATTGGAAATGATCAAGCACTCAAAACATACATTTTGAACGAAGCCCAAGTGTCTCAATTCAGAGTTTGTCTTCTAGATGACAGAATATTTCACTTAACTTGAAGTGTGTGTGTCTGTATAAAGGTACTGTTTAACTTCACAAAAATCCTCTTAGTGGATAGGGATGGCTAGCAGTACAGATGAACTCCCAGGGACACTTAGTCTGTTTTCTTTTACAAAAAGATCCTTTAGTTCTAATATGTCTACCAAAATACACAAATGTCTTGTTTTATGATTAAGAGTTTTGTAAGATGAATTTCTAGATAGCTATTAGTTCTTGTGTTTGCTTTCCCTTCTACAAATTCATGTGTGAGTAGAAAGTTGAGCCTTGTAGGAATGAAAGCTTCATTTTATATTTTATGGCATAGATAACATAATAGAAAGTGTGAATTTATGCATGTGTGTATGCACATGCATACATTAGTATTTAATTAATTCAGTGTAAAATTAAAGATTCCCATATTTAGATGCTACTGAATGCTAATGGAATGATCCCTGTCCAAATGCTGGGTGTGCTTTTGCACAATTCTCACGTCTAGATTCCAATTTTTTTTTTTATATATCTGGATGGAGTCAGTGTGATTTTCAGGAAAAAATTAGAAAGTAAGGAAAATGGACAGTTAAGAGTGGTACAGACAGAAAGTGGAAGCAAATTTTGAGTAAAGTTTAGAGTGAAGTCTTTTTTCCAAGGTAACCCTGGAAGAATTTGAAGTTGAGTGTTGTCTGAAACCAAACTTTCATGTTTGTAAGAGCAAAAGATGGAACAATTTTAATAAGGTCCCGGAGATCACAGTGGATTTCAAAATACTGGAGTCAATTTCAGAGTCAGCAAACCAAAAGGACTGAACGTTTAGTGGGAGGTAGGGGGAGGAGAGCTGTCAATATCAGGCATTCCTAAGCCAGTCTCTGTTCAAGTTGTTCCATACTCATTACCTCTTTCAATACTTTCATTAGTTTTGTAAAGTAGGCATTATCTCTGTTTTGCAGATGAAAACCCTGGGATTAATTAAAATTAAATGAAAACTAAAACTTTATTGGTATGCTTAGGTATGACAAGCAAGTACAAAATAAAAGTATAAACGATACACAATACACAAAGCTTCAGTCTTAATAATAGAAGAATATTAAACACACACACACACACACACACACACACACATACACACACACACACACACATACACACACACACACACATACACACCCTTGCTGACCACTTACTTTTATTTTAGGATCGGTCTGTTTTCTTGAGTTACTGCTTACCAAGTTGAGCTGACCAGCCAATGGCAATTGGTTATAATTCTCCTGTTGTTATGGTATTAAAGAGCCATGCTTGGGTCATGAAGAATAAGATACATTACTTTAATACCTGATAACTGGAAAGCAGTTCCTAAATAATTAATCCTTAAGATATTAACATACCTTTTAAAAGTTTTCTATTTTTTAAGTTTATTTATTTATTTTAGAGTGAGAGAAAGAACATGCAAGGGGGGGGGCAGAAAAGAGACACAGAGAGAGAGAGAGAGAGAGAGAGAGAGAGAGAGAGAGAGAGGGAGAGAGTGTCCCAAGTAGGCTCTGCACTATCAGTGCAGGACCCCATGCAGGACTTGAACTCACAAACCATGAGATCATGACCTGAGCAGAAATCAAGAGTCAGACCCTTAACTGACTGAGCCACCCAGGTGCCCCTTAAAGGTTTTCTTATAAGTTTTGTTTACTATATTTCCTTAAACTATAGGCAGAAGATTTAAAATGTAGGAGGATGAGTACTCTTGGCATACATCTTCCCTCTTATGTATGTACAAACCTGGAGAAATGGAGGTCTAAATCAAAATGATAAATGGAATAACTAACATATAGTTTTGCTTATGCCTGCACTATTCTAAGCACATTACAATATATTAACACTCTTGAAAGCTCTAGGAGGTAGGTACTATGCTACCTTAACATACTCTATTTTGCCAGATGAGAAATTAAGGCACAGTGGTTTCAACATTTTGCCAAAGTTCATAGAACTGGTGAGTAGCAGAGTTATGGTTTAAATCTGAATAATCTTCCACCAGAATCTGTTTTTTCTGTTATTATATTCCCTAATTATATTTCCTACCTTTCATTGGATTACATTATGCTACCTCTCAAAAAGACAAAACTTATTCCAATCTGTTATTTTATATCACTTAGTTATGTTTAATAATTTATATTGCTTTAGCAAAGTAGTGATCAATTAATTTGTAAAAATTTCTTGAGCATCTCGTATTTCAAAGTTATAATTCTATATATGGGTATAAGGAGAAGTTAGAACAGGAAAAACCACGGTTTAAAAACCAAAACCAAAACAAACAAACAAACAAAACAAGTCACTAAAAACACTGAGACCTTCTTTAGAGAAGTGTGTATTCATGTCTTCTGCCCATTTCTTCACTGGATTGTTTTTCGGGTGTGGAGTTTGGTGAATTCTTTATAGATTTTGGATACTAGTCCTTTGTCCGATATGTCATTTGCAAATATCTTTTCCCATTCCGTCGGTTGCCTTTTAGTTTTGTTGATTGTTTCCTTTGTAGTGCAGAGCCTTTTATCTTGATGAGGTCCCAATAGTTCATTTTTTTCTTTTAATTCCCTTGCCTTTGGGAATGTGTCAAGTAAGAAATTGCTGCAGCTGAGGTCAGAGAGGTTTTTTCCTGCTTTCTCCTCTAGGGTTTTGATGGTTTCCTGTCTCACATTCAGGTCCTTCATCTATTTTGTGTTTATTTTTGTGAATGGTGTAAGAAAGTGGTCTAGTTTTATTCTTCTGCATGTTGCTGTCCGGTTCTCCCAAGCCCATTTGTTAGAGAGACTGTCTTTTTTCCATTGGACATTCTTTCCTGCTTTGTCAAAGATGAGTTGGCCATACTTTTGTGGGTTCAATTCTGGAGTCTCTATTCTATTCCATTGGTCTGTGTGTCTGTTTTTGTGCCAATACCATGCTGTCTTGATGATGACAGCTTTGTAGTAGAGGCTAAGGTCTGGGATTGTGATGCCTCCTGCTTTGGTCTTCTTCACTATTACTCTGGCTATTTGGGGTCTTTTGTGGTTCCATACAAATTTGCGGATTGCTTGTTCTAGCTTCAAGAAGAATGCAGGTGCAATTTTGATTGGGATTGCATTGAATGTGTAGATTGCTTTGGATGGTATTGACATTTTAACAATACTTATTCTTCCAATCCATGAGCAAGGAATGTTTTTCCATTTCTTTGTATCTTCTTCAATGTTTATAGCAGCACTTTCAACAATAGCCAAATTATGAAAAGAGCCTAAATGTCCATCAACTGATGAATGGATAAAGAAGTTGTGGGTTATATATACAATGGAATACTACTTGGCAATGAGAAAGAATGAAATATGGTCTTTTGTAGCAACGTGGATGGAACTGGAGATTGTTATGATAAGTGAAATAAGACCTACAGAGAAAGACAGATACCATATGTTTTCACTCTTATGTGGATCCTGAGAAACTTAAAAGAAGACCATGGGGGAGGGGAAGGGAAAAAAAAAGAGAGAGGGAAGGAGGCAAACCATCAGAGACTCTTAAAAACTGAGAATAAACTGAGGGTTGATGGGGGGTGGGAGGGAGGGGAAAGTGGGTGATGGGCATTGAGGAGGGCACCTGTTGGGATGAGCACTGGGTGTTGTATGGAAACCAATTTGACAATAAATTTCATATTAAAAAAACAAAAATGAATAAACATAAAACAATTTTTGTAAATAAAACAAGAAAAAAATAAAAACACTGAGACCAATTAGATGCTTTTATGTATTCTTTTTTTTTTAACATTTATTCAGTTTTGAGGGACAGAGAGAAACAACAGAGTGAGAGCAGTGGAGGGGCAGAGAGAGAAGGAGACACAGAATCTGAAGAAGCACCCAGGCTCTGAGCTGTCAGCACAGAGCCTGACGCGGGGCTTGAACTGTAAGGTCATGACCTGTGCTGAAGTTGGCCGCTTAACCGACTGAGCCACCGGGGCACCTGTAGATGCTTTTATTTGAAAAATTCAAGGTAATATATCCTCCCAAGATTAAAAACAAACAAAACAAAACAAAACAAAACCAAGAAAATAATAAAAAAATAAAAGCGACCCTCTTAGAGTCACAGTAAATTGCGTGGCAGATAAATGGGGCAAATGCTAGAGTTCTCTGGGCTACGTGAGGGGATAGAAAATCAGTGAGAGTATCCCTCATGTCGTGGTTCATTCAAAGACTTAAAAAGAGATAGTCAAAATTAAACAAAACCTTTTTAAGCTGATTGATAGAAGATATGTGATGAGATCAAGAAAGGTGGAGTATCAAGGACCATGACTATAATCAGACCAGCCAGTTGCAACCATCCAACTATGCAATCTGAATTAGTAACTCATCATTTATATGTCAAAATAATACTAAGCTTCATGTTATAATTGCTACTGTAGAAATCTTTTTTTGTACATTTTTAAAGTGTTATTTGTCATCATTACAATCACATAATTTTATTCCAAAACAAATATTCTATTGCTTTGATATATCAGATAGTTGTATCTCCATATCTCACTGGTTAATAGGCACTTCTGCTAGCAAAACACCTTATCCATTTAACCCTATTCTGGAAGACATAAGCGAGACCCATTTGAACTAGAAAGGGCCCTCACTGAAACCAAGGGACATTTCATGGAACCAGCAATCCTGGCAAAATCTGATGGCTTTATATCCTGTTCACACTAGAAGCCCAGTGAAATGCCTTTGAAATCGGCTGAATAGATCACATTCAGAACTAGAGTGAACAACCATCTCTGTTTGCCTCAGACTGAGAGGTTTCCCAGGGCAGGGTACTTTCAGTACTAAAACTGACAAAATTTCAGGCAAATAAGGATGAGTAGTCACCCTGTGAGCAGTATACTCAAGTTGGTCCACAAAACCTGTGTCTGGTCAAAGCACTAATGTCCTTATAATGGGTCCTTGGCATAAAGCTTAGATCCTTCTATAGCTAAGAGCCACAATTCCCTTCCAGTTCCCTCAGGATTGTTCAGGCATTAGGGTGTACCATTGTTTGGAATAATGAAGGAAATAAAGGGTTCTATGCATTCATGGACTTGATCAGGTAGAAGTGGGGATAGCAGAAAGAGGGGGTTGTAAATAGGCAATGTTTGGCTGATAAGCAACACAAACTGATACGTGTTTTTACTAGTGCGGGCTCCTTGTGAGCATGTTTTAGAATATGAGAACTGACATCAAGATACAAGAATCAGAGCACATATTATCGCAAGTCTGTAGCATTGTTAAAAGCTCATCTTTACGATGAATAGAATTTTAAAAATGTCCAACGATGAAGGCCTGAGGCCAATTATCTGTTGTGTCGCAAGGTGTGAATGTGGTTCTGTGTCTCTACTGGGATGGAGCCATGCCCAGGCACGTCATCTCAGCTGAGTAGCTTGAGTGGTAATTTGTGAATGGCAATAAATGTCAAATTAAGAATCTGGTTTCTTAAACTTTATAAATTTATCTCCTTCGAGATAAGAGATTCAGTTACCATCATGGAGCCCCAATCAATTCAATTCTGTGTTGTGCTAATATTTGCTGTCGATATTGGGACCACTAGAATAATATGAGGGGCTAATACCCATATTCTAAAATTCATCATGTTAGATTCCCCGAACAAAGAACTAGACATAACTGCAAGTAAGAGATGGGCCTTTTCCCCCAGATGGTCATTGCTTATTGTGAGTGACCACATTAAAATGCTCTGTATTTTTTTCAAGGTCAATGCTTATACCTCAAAGAAAGTGAGAGTAGAGCTAAATAAGTTAGGAAAAGCTGATTCTTATAATGTTTCCTAAGGTTTCACAGTAGCAAAGATTACTGTATCAATACATCTCCCTTTAATAGCAGAAAACATTTATTCTATAGGGTGGTTGCAAAGCAGGAGCAGGAGCATTTTTGAGGCTGGGATTCCACGATTCTAGGAAATGAAGTTACCGTCAAGGTTACTTGTTTCTGCAGGGTCACCAGAAGTCATATCACTTGAATACATAAATGGTGTCATTTATTATGTAATATATATTTACACTTTGGTCTTGTCTGTAACCAACTTATAGTAACCTCAATTCCAGAGCCAGATTTATTATTAATACACTTCTATGCAAAAGTGCTGACTATAAAATTAAGTGGGTCATTACTAGGAGTATTTGACAGGCTTTTGCTAAATTCAAAAAGACCACATGGCAATATACTTCCTGCTAGACAGCTGTCCTCATAAAAAATCTGCTCTCACAAGAGGCATCCTTGTTGACCAGCTGAATGACCCACTTGTGTCTGGGCAGAAATCCATTCATTCTGGGGCTGATACATTGCTAGGAAGCAAGAGAAAAAATTCTCTTTCTACTGATACTTTACAAATAAAAAAATAGGTGTGAAAACTTGAACTTCATTAGTTTAAATTTGTCATTCTTAATCAAGACAAAAACACAGAAAGCAAGTTACCAACATTCCATTGAATAGTTCACGTGATAGCTTCTATTTTTTTGTTGTTGTTTATTTCTCCATGAAACTGATGTGGGAAGAGCTTTGCTTTTGCTGGTTTCTTTGTGACAATCAAGAGCTATAGGAATTCCCTGCTACTTTTGTAGATGAGTTCTCTTTCTTACAGAACCTAAGATTTCTTTGCTCTCAAGGCAAATTAATCTTAAATAGAACCAATGACAAATAAATGGATAAAAGTGGGAAATGTTGGCCTTTTTGTGAAAACAGGAAATGTACACTTCAGGGAAAAAAAAAAAAAAAAAACAGACAAGACCAAAAGAGTTGCTGTCGGAATCCTTCACTCTCCTGGAGCAGCTGTGCACTTGCCCTTAAGAATCTAGGGAAGTGTTTGTAATTCAGACAGTTATAGAAGTCTTGCTCAATAAAGTGTGTGTATACACACACACACACACACTTTATATATATATATATATATATATATATATATATATACTTTATATATATATATATATATATTAATTTTAATGTTTATTCTTGAGAGAGAGAGAGAGCGAGCATGAGTGGGGGAAGGGTAGAGAGAGGGAGGCAGAATCTGAAGCAGGCTCCAGGCTCTGAGCAGTCGGCACAGAGCCCGACTCAGGGCTCGAACTCACAAACTGGGAGATCATGACCTGAGCCAAAATCAGACACTTAACCGACTGAGCCACCCAGGTTCTCCCCTCAATAAAGTCTCAATGTGGAATGTAAAAAACAAACAAATGAAAAAACAAAAAAAAAATTATATTGTCTTTTCAAAATACAATCTGCTCTCCTGTTGCCTTTTAAGGAGTTTATTTTACACCCTGGGTCTTTTTCTGACACAATGTCCCTTCAGTTTAAAAGGCTTAGATGAGGGATCCTGGGAAGATGGCAGCATAGGAGGATGCTGGGCTCACCGCGTCCTGCGGATCACTTAGATTCCACCTACACCTGCCTAAATAGCCCAGAAAACCACCAGAAGACCAGCAGAACGGAGTCTCCGGAGCCAAGCGCGGACGAGAGACCCACAGAAGAGGGTAGGAAGGGCAGAGGCGGTGCACGCTCCACGGACTGGACTGGCAGGAGGGAGCCGTGGCGGAGGGGCGGCCCGCCGGCCAAGCAGAGCCCCGAGTCTGGCTGGCA
Source organism: Acinonyx jubatus (assembly GCF_027475565.1). Classification (NCBI taxonomy): domain Eukaryota; kingdom Metazoa; phylum Chordata; class Mammalia; order Carnivora; family Felidae; genus Acinonyx; species Acinonyx jubatus. The sequence goes on along the minus strand of NC_069386.1, from coordinate 126,047,362 downwards.
AAAGCGGAGGGGCTGGACGGAGTGTGTTCCGACAGCAAGTGGGACTTGACATCTGGAAGGTTATAAGCTAACAGCTCTGCTCGGAGAGCGGGAAGGCTGGAGGACAAAGGGAGGGAGAGTTGTGAGCCCCGGATGACAGAGCTCAGCTTGGCGGGGAACAAAGGCGCTCGCCAGCGCCATCTCCCTCGCCCATCCCCCAGCCAAAATCCCAAAGGGAACCGGTTCCTGCCAGGGAACTTGCTTGCTCGGCAGAAACACCCAAAGCTGTGCTTCTGCGGATCCATCCCTCCAGCGGGTCTGACTCTCTCCCGGTGCCGCAGGGCCCCTCCTGAAGCGGATCTCCGAAGGAAAAGCGAGCTGAGCCTTCCCCTCCTGCCCCTGTGCACCTTGCCGATCCACCCCAGCTAAAACGCCAGATCCCCAGCATCACAAGCCTGGCAGTGTGCAAGTAGCCCAGACGGGCCACGCCACCCCACAGTGAATCCCGCCCCTAGGAGAAGGGAAGAGAGGTACACACCAGTCTGACTGTGGCCCCAGCGGTGGGGTGGGGACAGACATCAGGTCTGACTGTGTCCCGCCCACCAACGCAAGTTATTCAAGACAGCACAGGGGAAGTGCCCCACAGTCCCGCACCACTCCAGGGACTATCCAAAATGACGAAACGGAAGAATTCCCCTCAGAAAAATGTCCAGGAAGTAACAACAGCTAACTAACTGATCAAAAATGATTTAAACAATATAACAGAAAGTGAATTTAGAATAATAGTCATAAAATTAGTCTCTGGGCTTGAAAACAGTATAAAGGACAGCAGAGAATCTCTTGCTACAGAGATCAAGGGACTAAGGAACAGCCAGGAGGAGCTAAAAAATGCTATTAACGAGCTGCAAAATAAAATGGAGATGACTACAGCTCAGATTGAAGAGGCAGAGGAGAGAATAGGTGAACTAGAAGATAAAATTATGGAAAAAGAAGCTGAGAAAAAGAGAGATAAAAAAAATCCAGGAGTATGAGGGGAAAATTAGAGAACTAAGTGATGCACTAAAGAGAAATAATCTACGCATAATTGGTATTCCAGAGGAGGAAGAGAGAGGGAAAGGTACTGAAGGTGTACTTAAAGAAATCATAGCTGAGAACTTCCCTGATCTGGGGAAGGAAAAAGGCATTGAAATCCAAGAGTCACAGAGAACTCCCTTCAGACGTAACTTGAATCAATCTTCTGCACGACATATCATAGTGAAACTGGCAAAATACAAGGATAAAGAGAAAATTCTGAAAGCAGCTAGAGATAAACGTGCTCTACCATATAAAGGGAGACCTATAAGACTCGTGACCGATCTCTCTACTGAAACTTGGCAGGCCAGAAAGGAATGGCAGGAGATCTTCAATGTGATGAACAGAAAAAATATGCAGCCGAGAATCCTTTATCCAGCAAGTCTGTCATTTAGAATAGAAGGAGAGATAAAGGTCTTCCCAAACAAACAAAAACTGAAGGAGTTTGTCACCACTAAACCAGCCCTACAAGAGATCCTAAGGGGGATCCTGTGAGACAAAGTACCAGAGTCATCGCTACAAGCATGAAACCTATGGACATCACAATGACTCTAAACCCGTATCTTTCTATAATAACACTGAATGTAAATGGACTAAGTGCGCCAATCAAAAGATATAGGGTATCAGAATGGATAAAAAACAAGACCCATCTATTTGCTGTCTACAAGAGACTCATTTGCGACCTGAGGACACCTTCAGATTGAGAGTGAGGGGATGGAAAACTATTTATCATGCCACTGGAAGTCAAAAGAGAGCTGGAGTAGCCATACTTATATCAGACAAACTAGACTTTAAATTAAAGTCTGTAACAAGAGATGAAGAACGGCATTATATAATAATCACAGGGTCTATCCATCAGGAAGAGCTAACAATTATAAATGTCTATGCGCTGAATACAGGAGCCCCCAAATATATAAAACAATTACTCACAAACATAAGCGACCTTATTGATAAGAATGTGGTAATTGCAGAGGACTTTAACACCCCACTTACAGAAATGGATAGATCATCTAGACACACGGTCAATAAAGAAACAAGGGCCCTGAAAGATACATTGGATCAGATGGACTTGACAGATATATTTAGAACTCTGCATCCCAGAGCAACAGAATATACTTTCTTCTCGAGTGCACATGGAACATTCTCCAAGATAGATCACATACTGGGTCACAAAACAGCCCTTCATAAGTATACAAGAATTGAGATCATACCATGCATACTTTCAGACCACAATGCTATGAAGCTTGAAATCAACCACAGGAAAAAGTCTGGAAAACCTCCAAAACCAGAGAGGTTAAAGAACACCCTACTAAAGAATGAATGGGTCAACCAGGCAATTAGAGAAGAAATTAAACAATATATGGAAACAAATGAAAATGAAAATACAACAATCCAAATGCTTTGGGATGCAGCGAAGGCAGTCCAGAGAGGAAAATACATTGCAATCCAGGCCTATCTCAAGAAACAAGAAAAATCCCAACTACAAAATCTAACAGCACACCTAAAGGAAATAGAAGCAGAACAGCAAAGACAGCCTAAACCCAGGAGAAGAAAAGAAATAATAAAGATCAGAGCAGAAATAAACAATATAGAATCTAAAAAAACTGTGGAGCAGATCAACGAAACCAAGAGTTGTTTTTTTGAAAAAATAAACAAAATTGATACACCTGTAGCCAGGCTTCTCAAAAAGAAAAGGGAGATGACCCAAATAGATAAAATCATGAATGAAAATGGAATTATTACAACCAATCCCTCAGAGATACAAGCAATTATCAGGGAATACTATGAAAAATTATATGCCAACAAACTGGACAACCTGGAAGAAATGGACAAATTCCTAAACACCCACACGCTTCCAAAACTCAATCAGAAGGAAATAGAAAGCTTGAACAGACCCATAACCAGTGAAGAAATTGAATCAGTCATCAAAAATCTCCCAACAAGTAAGAGTCCAGGACCAGATGGCTTCCCAGGGGAGTTCTACCAGACGTTTAAAGCAGAGATAATACCTATCCTTCTCAAGCTATTCGAAAAAATAGAAAGGAAGGAAAACTTCCAGACTCATTCTATGAAGCCAGTATTACTTTGATTCCTAAACCAGACAGAGACCCAGTAAAAAAAGAGAACTACAGGCCAATATCCCTGATGAATATGGATGCAAAAATTCTCAGTAAGATACTAGCAAATCGAATTCAACAGCATATAAAAAGAATTATTCACCATGATCAAGTGGGATTCATTCCTGGGCTGCAGGGCTGGTTCAGCATTCGCAAATCAATGTGATACATCACATTAATAAAAGAATAGATAAGAACCATATGATCCTGTCAATCGATGCAGAAAAGGCCTTTGACAAAATTCAGCACCCTTTCTTAATAAAAACCCTCGAGAAAGTCGAGATAGAAGATCTCTTTTATGACTTAAAGATCATAAAAGCCATTTATGAAAATCCCACAGCTAACGTCATCCTCACTGGGGAAAAACTGAGAGCTTTTTCGCTGAGATCAGGAACACGACAGGGATGTCCACTCTCACCAATGTTATTTAACATAGTGTTGGAAGTTCTACCATCATCAATCAGACAACAAAAGGAAATCAAAGGCATCAAAATTGGCAAAGCTGAAGTTAACCTTTCACTTTTTGCAGATGACATGATATTATACATGGAAAATCTGATAGACTCCACCAGAAGTCTGCTAGAACTGATCCATGAATTTAGCAAAGTTGCAGGATACAAAATCAATGTACAGAAATCAGTTGCATTCTTATACACTAATAATAAAGCAACAGAAAGACAAAGAAACTGATCCCATTCACAATTGCACCAAGAAGCATAAAATACCTAGGAATAAATCTAACCAAAGATGTAAAAGATCTGTATGCTGAAAACTATAGAAAGCTTATGAAGGAAATTGAAGAAGATATAAAGAAATGGAAAAACATTCCGTGCTCATGGATTGGAAGAATAAATATTGTCAAAATGTCAATACTACCCAAAGCTATCTACACATTCAATGCAATCCCAATCAAAATTGCACCAGCATTCTTCTTGAAACTAGAACAAGCAATCCTAAAATTCATATGGAACCACAAAAGGCCCCGAATAGCCAAAGTAATTTTGAAGAAGAAGACCAGAGCAGGAGGCATCACAATCCCAGACCTTAGCCTCTACTACAAAGCTGTCATCATCAAGACAGCATGGTATTGGCACAAAAACAGACACATAGACCAATGGAATAGAATAGAAACCCCAGAACTAGACCCACAAACGTATGGCCAACTAATCTTTGACAAAGCAGGAAAGAATATCCAATGGAAAAAAGACAGTCTCCTTAACAAATGGTGCTGGGACAACTGGACAGCAACATGCAGAAGATTGAAACTAGACCACTTTCTCACACCATTCACAAAAATGAACTCAAAATGGATAAAGGACCTGAATGTGAGACAGGAAACCATCAAAACCCTAGAGGAGAAAGCAGGAAAAGACCTCTCTGACTTCAGCCGTAGCAATTTCTTACTTGACACATCCCCAAAGGCAAGGGAATTAAAAGCAAAAATGAACTACTGGGACCTTATGAAGATAAAAAGCTTCTGCACAGCAAAGGAAACAACCAACAAAACTAAAAGGCAACCAACAGAATGGGAAAAGATCATTGCAAATGACATATCGGACAAAGGGCTAGTATCCAAAATCTATAAAGAGCTCACCAAACTCCACACCTGAAAAACAAAAAAATCCAAGTGAAGAAATGGCAGGAAAACATGAATAGGCATCTCTCTAAAGAAGACATCCAGATGGCCAACAGGCACATGAAAAGATGCTCAACGTCGCTCCTTATCAGGGAAACACAAATCAAAACCACACTCAGATATCACCTCACACCAGTGAAAGTGGCCAAAATGAACAAATCAGGAGACTATAGATGCTGGAGAGGATGTGGAGAAATGGGAACCCTCTTGCACTGTTGGTGGGAATGCAAACTGGTGCTGCCACTCTGGAAAACAGTGTGGAGGTTCCTCAAAAAATTAAAAATAGACCTACCCTATGACCCAGCAATAGCACTGGTAGGAATTTACCCAACGGATACAGGAGTACTGATGCATAGGGGCACTTGTACCCCAATGTTTATAGCAGCACTCTCAACAATAGCCAAATGATGGAAAGAGCCTAAATGTCCATCAACTGATGAATGGATAAAGAAATTGTGGTTTATATACACAATGGAGTACTACGTGGCAATGAGAAAGAATGAAATATGGCCCTTTGTAGCAACGTGGATGGAACTGGAGAGTGTGATGCTAAGTGAAATAAGCCATACAGAGAAAGACAGATACCATATGGTTTCACTCTTATGTGGATCCTGAGAAACTTAACAGAAACCCATGGGGGAGGGGAAGGGGAAAAGAAAAAAGTGGTTAGAGTGGGAGAGAGCCAGAGCATAAGAGACTCTTAAAAACTGAGAACAAACTGAGGGCTGATGGGTGGTGGGAGGGAGGGGAGGGTGGGTGATGGGCATTGAGGAGGGCACCTGTTGGGATGAGCACTGGGTGTTGTATGGAAACCAATTTGACAATAAACTTCATATATTGAAAAATAAATAAATAAATAAATAAATAAAAGGTTTAGATGAGAAAAAAAAACAAATACAGTAACCTTGGATTGCAAGTAACTTTGTTCTGTGAGTATTCTGCAAGACGAACAAACATTTCTAATAAATTGTAACTTGATAAAAGAGCGATGTCTTGCAATACCCGTTTTATGTGACGCCAAATGTCACATGATCACAACTGAGCCAATGGTTCTTGAAATTCGCTTTGATACACGAGTGCTTTGGGTTACAGATATGTTTCTGGAATGAACTATGCTCACAAACTAAGGTTTTGCTGTACCATGATACGGTGAAGTGAAAAGATAATAAATAATATGGACCTAACTTCAAATAATGATTCCATCAGTTACTAGGACTTGACAGTTTGTATGTTATTTATCCCCTTTGCCTCGTCTTCATGTATGTAAAATTAGTTCTGCTAACTTTAGCTCATAAGATTGATAATAACATTTATCAGAAAGTATATCATGTGCCTAGCATAGTGCCTGCTTCAATAAATATTTGTCCCATTTTACCCGCTCACTGTTCAAATAATATAGGAAGTGTCTATTCCTTCTTTACTTATTGAACCTGCTTGCATATACCAACTTCTGGGGTATATTTACTCTGAATACCCAAGCAAGTAAGTAGTTCTCTTTTTTTATAAATGCCTATAAACTTTTAGCCAGTTAGGTTCAAAATATGTTTATCATAGCCTGTCTTATACTGCAGTTTCGGACGTCTCCTCCCCATGAGATGATCTCTATGTTAGAGCATAAGAACAAGGGTTTATATTCTTGCATTAAAAACACCTCACTCAGGGGCTCCTGAGTGGCTCAGTTGGTTAAGCATCCAACTTCCCCTCAGGTCATGATCTCACATTTTGTGAATTCCAGCCCTTTGTGAAGCTCTGTGCTGACAGCTCAGAGCCTGGAGCCTGCTTTAGATTCTGTCTCCCTCACTCTCTGGGCCTCCCCCATTCACACTCTGTCTCTTTCTCTCTCAACAATAAATAAATATTAAAAACAAAAGAAAACAAAACAAAACAAACAAAAAAAAAAAACCCAACCTCCCTCAGCCTTTATCTGGTACAAGATTGTTTTGTCTTTAGTTGTAAAATGTTTGTCGAATGAATAGCGGCCCATCATCAGTGGTTGGCTCTTAGCTCTGGCACAAGGCATAGGGAGAATAGATGTGGAAGTCTTCATGGGGTGTCTAATACTCCCCAAATAATGTAATAGCAATGTCTTATGAAATGTAAACCATTAAAAAAAAAGTCAATGTAACAAAACACTGCTATATGTATGAAATTCTGAGGGGGTCCTTGATCACTCTTGAAATCAAATGGTTGACAAAGAAAAGGTTAAATAACAGCCCAGATGGAATACCAAAGGACAAGACTTCATAGAAAAGATAAATGAATGGCTTTGGAGTGGAGAAAGGTTATAGAATGGAGTCTCTCCACTTTTGGGGGAGAATACAGTCAGGAGCAATCATCAACATATTTTTTTTTCCCAAGTGAGAAGGAGGCAAGATAAAGGGGTGAGGGAGAGACTGTTCATATCTGAGTAAAGATGACTTATTTTAATGTTCATTTTGGCCATGTCTCAGGAGGCACCACTTTCTCATTTGGGGCTCAGTTTTGTGTATTTTCTGAGCAAGTTTAATAGCTCTTTGTCAGGCTCTAAAAGTCACTGTAGTGAAGCAACCTCCTTCATCCCGTTTGAGATTTCTTGAGTTCTCCATGGAAAACTCAACACATGTAATAAGTAAATGTCACTTAGAGTGAGAATCACCAATGTTAGCTGCTTTCCTGGGAATGCATCCTAACTGGAGCATGTCCCTTCAGAGGTGTCAGGGGCTTAGTGTTTGGGTAGTTCCTCTCCCTAGAGCCTCTGCAGAGCATTGTTGCTTTCCATCACCAGCAAGAGTGGAATGGGCAGGAAATCAGGTTGTCTCTTTAAACTGCCCTCTTCTTGTGGCTCTCAAATTACCATGTTAGATTTCGAGATGGCGCCATGGAAACAAGGGGGCAAAGGGAACCAGGAATACACAGAGCCCCCAGCGTCCATCTAAGGAGCTTCTGCCTCTGTCTCTGCAGGATATTCATAGGGTGGCTCTAAATACGTTGATTAACATTTTATGTTTTTATTGGGTGAATTTGCAAGACCATCAATAGAAACCATAAAGTGACTACTATTCTTATAAATTCTTTTCATTCTTTCTGTTCTTCCTTTCCCCCTCCCATCTTCCAAACTCCCTCTGACTTTCTGTGCGCTTTGGTTTGAATCAGGTAACTTAAACATTTCACCAGATTTTAAAAGACAATACATTATTTCTTCATTCAGTGGCCTTTGCCCACTATTATAACAACATTGAGTTTAAACTTCTACCTAAAATGGATCTTTATATACCTTGTTCTTTTCTGTCTGTATCTAGACATACATTTTCCAATATCGGTGTTATTACTCTGAAAATGCCCCTTTGTAGTAATCATATCTACTCCCTGACAGACTCAAGAATCTAACCAAGTGTAAGTTACAAGTGTTTACCCAAGCAGTGAAGGTATCTGTCATTCTGTTTTCCATCTTTAACACAGTGTGTGGGGAGGACAGCTGTATTTCCAATGTTAAAGCTTCTGTAGTCCCCTGGGTAATGTTAGAATCCCTTACTAAATATACTGACCTGTAGTTTTCTTCTTTCAAATCAATAAGATATTTGGCAGTTATTAAATGGAACTTTTGAAAGGCTATTTTTAATCTTGATTAGTTTTTAAATTATGTGGGTGCATGTGTTATGGATTTAACAAATTGAGTTCAAGTATGAACTCTATAAAATAATAACTATAATTTAAAAAATTCTTTCTCTAAAATTTGAACTCTTAAAATATGAATATGAGAAACAGCCCATCTTCTCTTTTAAAATTAATATGGGTGTATGAAATTATATATTTGTACTATTTTTGTCAGTGTTATAAGATTCCATAATTTTGAGTCATTTTTATTATTTTTTAGCCACCAAAGATGGGTTTTAAGTTACATCAACAATAAATATATTAAAAATCATATAAGGTAAATATAATCCCTTCTAAGGGCTTTCTGTAATAATGCAGAAATTTCTAGATAGATACCTACTTAACATACCTTCAGATTTATTTTTTTCTAGGATGACATTTTTTGTCTAGATTTATCATAGTTGTCCACATGACCAGATATGTCTTTTACAATTACAAAAGGCATCACTTCCTAAAATTAATCATTATTTTTACCTTCACAGACAATAGAAGGCAATTGGTATAGTTTATTTCTTTTAAAACATTGTTTTCATTTAATTTTTTAAATTTTATTTTAGAAAAAGAGAGAGACCATGAGTCGGGGGAGGGAAAGAGGGGGGAGAGAGAATCCCAAGTAGGCTCTGCTGAGCATGGAGCCCAACATGGGGCTGGATTTCACAACCCCAGGGTCATGACCTGAGCTGAAATCAAGAGTTAGATGCTCCACTGACTGAGCCACCCAGGTACCCAGAATAGTTTATTTCTAATTATCCTTTCCCCTTATCCATGCTACTGTTATCTAATATTTTAGCACCATCTTCTCTTAAATCCCACGAGAATTAGTCATTGTTGTTATTTTCACATTATTGTAGTGTTGATGCTTATTTCAATTTATCCACATATTACCAGTTCAGTATCATACTCCTTTGTTCTCTATCACATTCCTTCTTTTTCAGAATCTTCTTTAGTGCTTGATTCATTCAGTATCAATGAGTGAATAAATCTTGATTTTTGTTTGTTCAATATTGTCTTTATTTTAGTTTCATTCTTCATTAATGTTTGAGGACTTTTTGTGACAATTTAATATATTTGATGGTAGATATAAGATTGAAGCAAAAGTGGGGACAGGGTTGGAAAGCAGCATGTAATTGTTAAATATTCTGACAGAGAAACATAAAGTAACATGGCTAAAACAGAGTGGCCAAAGAGAAAAGATAAAATACAAGAAGAAACTCATTGGTTGATGTATAGGTCATAGGTGGTGTTAGGGGAGAGTTTATTTAAAATGGTAAAACCACATTATAGAAGTCTAGGGAAGGTAACAGAGACATAACACATTATAAAATATATTATTAAAAATTTACTACTAGAAAAGCTCTAAAACTTTCTTAAATATAAAACATATCCAAAAGAAAGAATAAGGAACAGAGAACACAAAGAAATTCAATAAATATAAATATAAAATGTATACTAAATAAAGTGTAAAAAATGAGAGATTTCAGGTAAAATAAAATTGCATGCAAATATGTTTGTAAGCCTACATGAAATTGATAATATTCTAGGGAAAAGGTCTATTAAAGAAAGAGATAAAGTTATCACAGAATTCTACCTCCATAAAAATGCACCAAGTCTAGATGGATTTACAGAGCAATTTTAACAAACTTTCTAAAAATGGGTAATCCAGTATAATTTAAGATAGCTCCGGAAGATAGGAAAAGAAAGAAAATTCTCATTTTAAATACTTTAACATTTAAGGTAAAGTAAGTTTGTTTTGAAGTCTAAACCAGAAGAAAAATTTAAAAAAAAAGAAAGAAAAAGGAAACCAGAGACCAAACATACTTATGAATATCAATGTGACATATTAAATAATTTCTTAGAAAGCAGAATCTAACAGCACATTAAAATAATATATAATGATAAGATTTTTTTCCTAATCTTTCAAAAATATTTCAGTATTAGGAAATGTATAATCTACCATGTCAACAGATGTACCAAGAAAAAAAATATAGGATTCTCTTCACAGACATTAAACAGGTCTTTGAGAAATCTCAACAGCAAGCCATGAGAAAACACTCCAGAAAATAGAACAGATACTGCCTTAAGATATGCATATATGGGGTCACACATAAGTGTGTGTGTGTATGTGTGTGTACATACAGGCGTGAGTATAAACCAGAGACTGGTGAAATGGTTGAAAGTAGTTGACTGTTGAAGTAGGGTGGTTATAGGAGGAGGTGTCTTCCCTGAACATAGCTTTTTAAATAATTTTGACTTTTGAACTGTAAAAATGTTTTACATAATCTCAAAATAAAATTAAGCTATAAAACCTGAAAGAGGCACCTTAAAATTGAATGCATACACAAACAACAATAGCTGTGTGAGCCTATTTGAGATTGAGATGCCCCTTGAGTCCCATGTACTCTATATTGCACATTTACTGCTGTGGCTGTGAGATGCCCTGTTTATTTTTGAAACCAATTTTCTTCCAAGCTTGCTTATATATTTAAGATTTTAAAAATATTTCATCTAGTGATTCTATGTACTTAAAAAAAAAGTGGGTCTTTATTCAATCATTCTACCAATTGCCTAAATTCAAAACCTTTGATGCTATATTCTTAAAGAATTAAATTTCTGGGGCGCCTGGGTGGCTCAGTCGGTTGAGCATCCGATTTCGGCTCAGGTCATGATCTTGCAGTTCATGAGTTCGAGCCCCGCGTTGGGCTCTGTGCTGACAGCTCAGAGCCTGGGGCCTGCTTCAGATTCTGTGTCCCCCTCACTGTCCCACCCCTGCTTGTGCTGTCTTTCAAAAATGAATAAACATAAAAAAATAAAAATAATAATAATTACATTTCTGCCAACAAAAAATGTTAAAAAAACACAAGTCGATGTGTGTTCTTTGGCCCATAGACAATTATATTTTAATTTACATTACTGAAAGAAGTATCAGATCAGTCTCTCAAACACGGATTCTTCAACAAGGTTATAAGTGGTTTGATGGGGGAACCGCTCTATCTAGATTTCCCCCAACATGACTAGCAACTAACATATAGCTAATACTGTGGAAAGTGCTCAGTTAAAAATTATAAAATCAGTAACTGTTAGTCATAGTCTGATGAATTTCTAATACTAAGAACAAGACAGAATGTAACTGCCCTGTGTAGCAACAGTGATTAATCACCTGGGCCTTTGCTCTTTGGGGGTTGATATAAGTTATGACCTTCAGTTACCTTGACTTGTAATACTCCAGCCCAGTGCTAATGTCCTTAAAAAGACCAGTGTATAAGATAGCCTGTTTTCTCAGCAATGAACAGACACAGCATACGTAGCCATAGTCCCTGCCTCAATACCAGTCTATCTTGGACTTCGTGTGTCCATATTGCTGCAGAGATTGAAAGGATTCGGTGACAGATAATCCATATAAGGTTGGGTTGGCTCAGATCATCAATATGTTGATTTATTATTTCTACCTAATTATATTTCCCAAGGATTCTTGTTTTAGAGTTTGTTGAGATCATAGAGACTGGAGAGCAGAATGAAACTCATCCTCCCTGGATTACACACTTCCAAGTGTTAAAAGCCAGGTCATTCAACATAAACAAGACTAGTCAACATAAACAATGCAAACAGCATTCATTACATAAACAACACTAAGGTAACAGCTAATGCTGATTGAGCACCTCCTTTGGGCGGGTTCTGTTTTAAAGATGCTACATGAAGAGACTCATGTGATTCCCCTGCTTATAGGATCTGGGTACCATTGTTTTGCATAATTCTACACTGTCTCAAATTTCATGATTCTCAAGTGGCCATGTAATTTGGGAACTGAATTGATCATAAGTTCAGTTCACCATACGTGCCCACTTACTCCTGGTCCACAAATTACTGGTTTGAACATTTGTTTTCAGCGAGAGATAGAGGTAAGGAGGGGTTACTCATTATTTCACATCATCAATTGGTGTGAATTTTCACACTTCTTACTTTCTATTCACAAAGGAATATTCTACACCTTGATAGGGGTGGGGGACGGCATTAGAGGGAGTTGGACTGATGAACACGTGTCCTTGTATTTGGAAGTCAATGTTTGCTGTCATTTCTGTGATCAAACCAAATTAGCAAGCCTCACGCTTGACTTCCTGAGACAAACTGCGTGTTTCAACCTGCTTCCTGGGTCCTGGACTTGTCACTGGAAAAATCACTTAGGAATTACCGTAACCGTTGTTAGAGGAGCTCCTTACAAAGTATCACAGATGATTTATGCGTTCCATATTTACAAGAAAATGCCATTCTACATTGCAGACCTTTGACAGAGTCCTTGAGCAATTTTGAACTCAATCCTGCAGACTTGAGAGGCTGATTTAGTATCCACAAAGTGAGTTCTTCTGAACATCTTTGAGGACTATCCTTGATAAACAGTGTCAGTGCCCAGCATATGGGCATAGTCACATGGCAGTGAGGTATTTTAAACAGATTCCTCTGCCTTCTCTGCCACATCCATCTGAGGACTAATTTTATCCTTTTTTTTTTTTTTTTTTTTTTTTTTTATCTCTGGGCCTTTTTGGAGTGGACATTGGCACTTCAGCCAGAATGTATGGGGTTTAATAATTTTCAGAATTGTTTCATAGCCAGAAACCAGAGAGAGTAATCTTTGACCTGGAATACACTGATGATCCTGGACTCCTGAATGGAAAATGGAGGATATTGATTTTTAATATATGCTTTCTATTTTATACCCAAATCATATGCACTGTCAGTTTGAAAATAATAGTATTTATTCTTGAATGATTGATGCTTGTTGTATCTATATTTCCCCAAATATACTGGTACATACTGCTATCTGTGTGGAAGAAACTGGAATTTTAGGTACCTTTTACACACTTTGGAGACAAACGTGAATGTATAGCTTGAGGCTGACAGTTTGGAAAGGGAACAATGGTATTTGAAGATTGATCTAATTACTAATAAAAAAGGGTGTTCAGAGAGAGATTATTATTACTTGGTAAGCAGTTTGTGCACATTAAAATTAATTGGTAAAGATATATTTTTTAATGTTTTTATTTATTTTTGAGACAGAGAGACAGAGCATGAGAAGGGGAGTGGCAGAGAGAGAGGGAGACACAGAATCAGAAGCAGGCTCCAGGCTCCGAGCTGTCAGCACAGAGCCTGACACGGGGCTCAAACTCACAGACTGTGAGATCATGACCTGAGCCGAAGTCGGAAGCTTAACTGACTGAGCCACCCAGGCGCCCCAGTAATTTTTTTTTTAATTTTCAGAAGAGTATTATAACTACTTGAGGTTGCAGGCTATATTCTGCCACTTTTTAAAATATATCTAAACTGATTAGAAACAGAACATGTATTATCCGTAGCTTTTTTTTTTCTTACGGGAATCTCCTGAAGACATTTAACATAATATTTTCAAAATAAAAATATTGCCACTTAGTTTCCCACTTTCAGCAAAATTTTAATATGTTTCATTTGCCTACAATACCAGAGTACCTGTGATAGTTGTCTAGAAAAATCATTAATCAAATCATATTGTCAGCAATAAACCTAGGAAGGCAGCACTGCTTTAAGGAGCTCAAATAAAGTGTGAAGTGGAGTTTTGCAATTTCTTTTGCGATACTAATGCAGAATTCGAAGCACTTTTTCAGGATTTTCATGGTGGGGACAGGCCTTGTCTTGGCACAAAATGAACTTGATTGCTAGTTGTGTTACATGGTAAAAAGTTACTACATAAGTACATATACGTACAGATATAAGTATAGATGTATATATACATTTGATACTAATTCTATAAATATAAGTGTGTGTTTTTTCATTTTTTAAAATTTATTGTTTATTTACTTATTAATTTTTTTTTTGAGAGAGAGAGAGAGAAGAGAGACAGAGCACGAACAGAGGAGGGGCAGAGAAGAGACGCAGAATCCGAAGCAGGCTCCAGGCTCTGAGCTGTCAGCACAGAGCCCGACGCGGGAGCTCAACCTCAAGGTGTTAGATCATGACCTGAGCCGAAGTTGGACGCTTAACTGACTGAGCCACCTAGGCGCCCCTAAATGTAACTATGTTTAAAGAAATGTCTAGAGAATACCACAAACTATTGACAGTTGCTAATGGGCGGTGACACTTTTTGAAATATGTTTCACAGTTTTTCATATTATTCTTGAGTTCTATAATTATATATCACACTGAGAATAGCTCTTGTATTAGATTTTAAGGTGAGTCTGCATACAAAGCCCTCCATATTTGCATTATTGGGATACACAAATATTTTTGATCAACTTGAATATGTAAATATTTAAGGACACAGATGAGATCATTGCATGTGCACTTCTAATATTTACTCTATGTTTTAGTAACATATATAAAGTAACCTATTATTTGACATAATTTAAATCCTCTTTCTATTGTTTCAGATCATGGAACAATTTTTTCAACTTCTTGATGTGAATCCTGAACATCAATATCTTCATCAGTGCCAAGATCACTGTGTGACTTCATTACTTCTGTAGCTCTAAGCACACACCCTCTTTTAAAATTTTATTCATTTATTTATTTACTTATTTATTTGTTTTTTGTCTGTTTGTTTTTGCGATATGGCCCTTGTAAAACTGTGTATGACATTGTTATTGAGAACATATGCCCAAGCATACACATCATCATTTGTAGGGCATTTGGACATTTTTCTGCCATTCACCCTGCAGTTGTATCTATGTGATCTGCATGATGTAAGCCTTTACTGTATTTCTTTGTAAAGTTTGTAAAAAAAAAAAAGTGTGATGAAGTTAAAGTCACTCACACAAGAATTGTTACTAAATATGAAAGCAGCCGCGAAAATTCTGCCTCCATATGTATATAGGTATGTGTGTGCAGGTACATATAGATGTATGAATTCTTCAGATGAACCATGTAAACCTACCACACACTAATGACACTTCATATATTTTCTGGCCTTCACCACCCACCCCCACCCACCCCTGGCAAATGACATGCTGTTGTCCAAAAGAAAGCAGGCAATAAGGCCACCTGTGTGGCTCAGTCAGTTAAGCATCCGACTTTGGCTCAGGTCATGATCTCACCTTTTGTGGGTTCAAGCCCCACATCAGGCTGTGTACTGACAGCTCAGAGCCTGGAGCGTGCTTCGAATTCTGTCTCCCTCTCTCTCTGCCCCTCCTTCCCTCCCTCTCTCCCTCTCTCTCTCTCAAAAATAAAAGTAAACATTATTTTTTTTAAAAAAGTAAAAGAAAGCAATTAAGAAAGAATTGTGCTATAAAACTACAATATAAGATCACTCTGTTATATTCTAAGGGTACTTTTAGGAAAAAGAAGATGCTTTGTCTTATATTTTGGCTTCGTGCTACAAATATTTTTAATCTGTCACGTGCAATGTTGTATTGATTGAGAACATTCAAAACTCCTCCTGAGGATAAAGGAAACAGATGATGGGTCTGATAAAACTCCTAAGAGGGGCTGGCTGTTGAGTAGTACATTTGCATGAACATAGAAAGGGATGAGAAGACAAAATGAGTCCTGATATACACCAGACACTAAAGATGATACACACGAGGCTCTAAATGTAAAAGCCAGTGAATGTTCATCAGGCATTAAATATACACGAGGTATCTTAGGCATTGAATATTTATGATAGACTAAATATACATAAGGCATATGAGACACGCAATAATCAGGGAAGTCTTAATTAAGCTTCCCACTGGTGACAACCTTTCTGGTGCCACGTGTCCTCTCCCCAAGAAGCACATAAAATCCAGTGCTGCTGAGCCAGCTAACTGGTGAGCTACAGATACGATCAGGCAGACTTACCCTTGCAACCCTCAGAACGTGTCATTGGTGTCATTGACCCCAAGTACCCTCAGCACGATGAGAGAGAAGACATCGGAACAGTAAATACCCCAGGATTTGCACGATCCTTCTGCCATGTGTGTACTAACTTACTGCATCTCTCTCTCTCTCTCTCTCTCTCTCTCTCTCTCTGTCTTTTAGATTCTTATGGCATGTGTTTCAAATGTATTTAGTAAACCATACAATGGAAACGTTGTAATTCATTCTGTTGAATGTTTCTGTCCTATATCTCTAGGAAGCCTTGCCTGATACTTTACTTGGACACTACTGTTGTATCAAGGTAACTTCCTCTGTGGCAAAATGAATTTGGGCTCCAGCTCAAGCTGGAAACAAACAAACAAAGAAACAAAGAAACAAAAACACCTCATTGTATTTGCATAAGAGAAATATCAAAGACGGGGCCTCACTGCAATATTTTTAAACATTTGAAAAAGGGGCATTTGCTCTGCAATATCCCCCCCCCCCGAAACATAAAAGTTATAATTAAGAAAACTCAAGCTGTCTGGGATATGTACTATATGTGTGTGTTTCTGAGGGTAAGGACTGGAGATAAATAAGGTCCTTAGGTAATCACTTTGCAAGAATGTCCATCCAAATATAAATAACTCCAAGAGACAATTGTACATTTTGAAGCAGGAACTTGAAGGGCGGGAGAGATGGTTATGATCCTCAAACATGAGAAACAAGCTTCTCCTATGTGAAGGGCCTGTCGGGAGGATTTAAATTTACAATTAGAGAATTTAATTGTAAATTAAATTTGACTTTTATTTGGCCTTTGACTTTTATTAGGCCTTTCTGAGAAGACTAATTGAGATCCCCTTGAGGAAATCTTATTCGGTGAGTGTCTCCAGCTCAGTGACATCACTACATCAAAGGTATTAGAATTTGCACTGTGCTTGGATTGAACAAAAGCCCCTGTTGTCCGTAAACTGAGGCAGTGAACTTGGAATAATAACCTTCCAGGCAACACAGAATGGACAAATTCTACTCTCATTGCTTCTAAAAACGTGAATACGCCTGGCATAGTCACCCAAGCTAACTGGCAGCATATTAGTGTACAAAAATTTAAAAACCCTTTAGAAATGGACATCTTCCTATAGAACTTTAGAGTCTAATGAATTTCTTAAAAGTTTTAGGAAAGACCTGAAAATCTTCTATTGTAAGAATTATGTATCTGCAGATTTCCCAATCTAGATTCTCCTGTAAGTTCTAAAAAGAATGTTTTATAAAATTCTCCCACTCACGCCCTTACTTTTATTGCAATTGGTATTCTCCTAATTCAATATATATTATCTCTAGTGAAAATATGGACAACAAATGTTCAATATGTTGATTATTTTATTCTGTCCGTTACCTAGTTTCCATAATTTAATAATCATACATGAATACAACGTGCATTTGGAAAATGGAGAAGAACATAAAATAACAACAAATCTATCATCCGTATGACTTTAAAAAAGTAATCTGTATCTACTTGTAGACTTTTGTACTGGAAGTATATGTGTGCTTTATTTATATATATTTGTCTTTATTTTTTCTTGAAGAATGTATATATTGTTTTGTAAGCTGTTTTTGTCATTTGATATGTTGTTAATATAGTTTCATATTAAGAGCATTTTCATCAGCATCAATTTTAATGCATAAATGTAGTTCTCTTTTGTATGTGTGGGTATATATATAATAATTCATATAACTAGTATCTTGAATAAGACCCACCACTTTGAAAAATTCTAGAACTATCTATTTGTATCATTGGTGACATGAATTGCTGCTCTCTGTAATCAAGTGCCTGCTGTATTTGATGGCCCTGCCTCAAATGAATTTTCAATAATTCAAAGTTTTCATTAATAACAGTATAACGAACATCTCTAAGGATAAAATCCTTGGACACAATTGTAGTAATTTGCTAAAAACAAATTCCTGCATTTAGTACTGTTTAGACTATGGGGATATAAGGAAACAATACATATTAAGCATTTCTTTTGTTTTTTTTTTTTTTGGTAAAGAAGAAATTTATCTTAATTACCAAATATGTGTGACATTGTGACATTACCTTGTCTTTTTTTTTATGTGTATTTATTTATTTTGAGAGAAAAAGTGAGAGTGGAAGCAAAATCACATGCACGAGCGAGCGAGCGAGAGACAGAGTGAATTGGGGAGCAGAGAGAAAGGGAGAGAAGGAATCCTAAGCAGGCTCCAGGCTGTCAGCACAGAGCCCAGACGTGGGGCTCAATCTCACAACTGTATGATCATGACCTGAGCTAAAATCAAGAGTTGGACCCTTAACCCACTGAGCCACTTAGGCATGCCCCATTATTTTTTATTTTAGAGAGAGAAAGAAACAATGAGAGAGGGGGAGAGGGGGAGAGGGGGAGGGAGAGAGAGAGAAGGAAGGAAGGAAGGAAGGAAGGAAGGAAGGAAGGAAGGAAGGAAGGAAAGAAAGAAAAAGAAAGAAAGAAAGAAGAAAGAACCTCAAGCCATCTCCTTGTTAGGTGTGGAGCCCAATGCAGGGCTCGATCCCATAACCCTGGGATCATGACCTGAGCCAAAATCAAGAGTTGGTGCTCAACCAACTGAGCCACCCAGGTGCCCTGATTGCCTTTTCTTGGAACTTTCATTGATACATATCATATTATCATTAAATTAAATTTTTAACAGCTTCAAAGATAAAACAATTATACTGTTTTAATTTACATTATTTATTCTGTAGTTTAAATTTCTCATGTGATTATTTGTAATTCTTATGTTTCATTTGATGAATTTTTCTTTTAACAACGTCGGCTATTTGTTGTTCAGAGCATTTTTTAAAAATTGATTGTTCTATTGATTCCTAAAAGCTGTTTATTCTGAAATGTGTCTAGTATATGTGTTAAATATTTTTCCAAGTCTCTGTTGACTTTTGGTGTTTTAAATTTTTATGCAGTTCAATGTATACACTTTCTAAAAAGTTTTTACTTAAATTGCAGTTAATTAACATACAGTATGCTATTAATTTCAGGTGCATAATTTCGTGATTCAGCACTTCCCTCCAACATGGGGTGCTCATCACCCTGGGTGCTTAATCCCCATCAGCTATTCACGCATCCCCCCCACTTTTAATTTCGACACTTTTAATCTGTGTATTCTTCCTTTTGTGCACATCAGTATATACACCTGTTGTCACTTTAAAAGTCAAAATGTATCTTAAACCACTATATAATTTCTATTAATCTTTTCCTTGATTGGTCTCTTATGATCCAGCCTGAATCAGCCTTGCTAACCTTGTTCTTGCCTGTAAGTTTCAATGAAAGTATCAAGGAGTTTTGTGACTCCAGGATTTATTTTTCTCCACACTTGTCTCTCTGCCTAAAATGTAATCATACATCATATATGGCTGTATAAACTCTACTCGCCCTTCAAGATCCTCAAAGTATCCCTTAGGTGATTATTTCCCACTAAGAATCTAATCCATAATTAATTTATCAATAACATTCACTTTTTGTTTTGTAATTTTTTCAATTATGGAAGACATCCCATGAAGTCTCGATCATGTTTAACTGTGTCTAACCTTATTTCCCCTATTACTGTTTTTATTTACTAGTGATATAAAAATCTTACTTAGTGCTTTTGTTATTAGTTCATAAACTGTGAAGTCAAGAGCTCTATCTTCAGGTATTTTTATGCTTCACAGTTCAAAAAAGAACCCTTCTGACTAAGCGTACTCACAATTTTAAGAAAAATAGAATAATAAATTCATTAAGTAGATTTAACTCAGAAAGTGATGACAATTCAAATCATGCATAGAGTCCCTGAATGATGGTTGAACTTTTGATAAATTCTTCAAGAACAGATAAAATTACCTAGTGTGGTTGTTATTCTTTTGCTATATTTATACTATGCTAATTATTTTTGCCACCTTAGAGTTAGGTTTCCACGTTAATCTGGCCATGCAACATACAGTAATACAGTCATATACCCACCAGGAACTTCTGCCAAATCATTTGCAAATAGAGTAAATACTAATAATTACAAGGAAGTGAGCTGACTTGTACAGTGTGCTTGCTTACCACATACCGAACACTTTGTAATAGGTGTTTTCTCTTTGTCATCAAAATGATCATCTAAGATAAATATTGTTTCTGCTTTTTAGATTAGAAAACGGAGGCTCGGGAAAATTAAATTACTTGCTTTGCAGAGCCAGGGATCTAATCCCAAGGACCATGTCCTTTTTCATGTGCCAGGCTGCTGCCTTTCTTGGTCGACCTTCATTTAAGTTGCTCAGGAGAGGCTATTTTCATAGCGTATTGTAACCACAACTTTCCATTCATTTGAATATATTTGAGGATCTTCACTGAGACCCTTATTCTAGAAATGATCTTAAACAACTACAGCGAAATAGAGCTGAATAAAGAACTGATGAATTCAGGTCCATCCACAAAGACAATTTAGAAGCATCACAGAAAAATATCATGATAATGAACTCTCTGGCTGAGAATGGCCCTCATTTTCCTTTCTGATGGAGATTCAGTTCACTTTGCCCTGAGTAGACACAGTCTTAGTAACTGAAGGTATAACTGTCACTTGGGCTTTAAGTCACTCTCATTGCTATTTCAACGATTCAAGGATTATAAGTGAAACCTTCCAACAGGCATACCCCTGAAATGACCTGCTTTTGGTAGCGCTGAATATTGCACTTTCCCAATTGGAAATCCATTAGGCTGACACTGAGGTAAGTGCCTGCTGAGAGAAAATGATACGAAAGCTAACAAGATAATAAAGAGAATAAGAAGGGTCCCGAAGGCTTGTTGTAATGCCACCGAAGTTGCTGAGTGTGTCGTTGTTTGCATTAGATGTCATCTGAGACACTAGAGAGAACGGCATTCATTGTTGACTCATCCTCCTATTTTTCAGTTAATATATTAGTGGGAACCATCTAGAATTTCTGGTAAAATTTGTTACTGCTTCAGTATTTCGCATTGTTAAGAAGTTCTCAAAACTGGTCAACAGAAATACCTGTGAGGTTTCATCAAAAGAATTCTGATTTCCAACCCTGCTTACTAATTCCTGAGACAAAATAACGTAGGGTTTCAGCATCAACATTAGTGTGTGTGTGTGTGTGTGTGTATATATAAAATGTGTGTATATATAAAATGTATATATATGTATACATTATATATGTGTATATATAATGTATATATGTATACATATATAATGTACATGTATAATGTATATATATATTATATATATACATTATATATACACATTATATATATACATATATACACATACATATATATATAACGTGTGTGTATGTGTGTGTGTATATATATATATATATATAATTCTGTGAATTAGCTTCTGTCCCCTATGCATAGTTAAAATTGAGAAGGGAAAAGCCTGTAAAAAGGCTTTACATTTCTATGGCTTTCCAGCTTCATTCAAAACTTTCTGAGTGCATACCAAAAGAAAGCTACTTCAGTTATAAAAATATCAAGTAGCTTACAGACCAGCTAGGAAGACAAACAAATGTTCTCTTTACAGAAACACGTGATGAGTTCCATAATGAAGGCATGACTCACATGCTGAGGCGACACACAGGTGGTAACTGGGTTTGTAGTTTAGACCAATGGAGTTTGAATAGTTATCCTGTATCAGAGATAGATTTCTGGGAAAATAGGCTCCACATGTTGTAAGGAAAGTTAGTTTCTTATCCCTGGACCTCCCCTACATTCTGCTTCATAAACATTTAAAAGTTTCCCACACAGGGCTTTAATATGCAGACTCTGAGTGTCTCCAATTTGGATTGGTCTCTAAAGATTTTGGTTTTGCATCAACAATGATATTTTTGGTCTCACTAAAGAGAAAACAGAGCAGATAAACGCAAGCTGCATTACAAGGTGCGCAAGAGTGGCATCTTCCTTGGATTGCCTAATTCACTGGGTAGACGATGTCCAGGCCAGCCTTCCCCCATTTGCCTGGCTTCCATACGTGGTTGGAAGATGCCTGGAGAGTTTTGAAGCTACTAGAACAATAGCCAAGGAAAGAAGATACAAGAGGACGAAGGAATAAGAAGAAAGTAGAGATAGTTACTTCTCACATTTCTTTCTCCGCCCCCCCCCCCATCCCCTGGTTTTCTAGGGCATACTGGCACTTGCTTGTACACGCTGTGTCTAAATCTCTCTCTCTAGCTCTCTCTCTCTCTCTCTCTCTCTCTCTCATAAAGGTACAAAATCTCCCCAGAAGCCTCCAGCAGGTTTTGTCCAGTTTCATTTTGCACTAGGGGATCATTGGCTCGCAGTCACTGGAAATGGGGAATGAGATAACCAGATTCATCAAAATCCTCTATGGTTAGATACAGGGAGAGAAGGAGAGATGAGTAGCTATCTTACCTGAGTATATTATTGCTAGTTGAACTTGAGCAGGATTAGATTGCTTTTATGAGCAAAGATGCATTTGGTGAGTCAAGTAAGAGTTTGGATTAATAAATGTCAAACCAAAGTATTTGGCTTTTGATTCATCTTTGTCAAACAAAGGGATAGGGGCTTGGTAAATCCAAATACCTTATTCAAAACATGAAGTCTTTATTTTGAGCTATGTGACATTGTATCTGAAACTACCTTTATATTTGTAACTTAGGTTGACAAAACTTACTTCTCTAAGAATATGTCAAGAACAAGTAAGGAAACATGGGCTTACACACCTGCTGAAAAGAAAAGTGGGGGAAAAAAGAGTTGTATAGATTACCAACAACCCTAAACCCCAGCAGCTCTAAAGTTGAGCATCCATGTGACAGTCTAAAGTTTGTAGATGTTAACAATACTTAAAAGAAATCTCGGGAAATATAGGATACCCTGCTTGTCAATATCAATATAAACTAGAAGTTTTATTTTATTTTTTAATGTGCATTATCTTTGAAAGAGAGAAAGAGAGAGAGAGAGAGAGAGAGAGAGAGAGAGAGAGAGAGAGAAAGCACGAGTAAGGATGGGGCAGAGAGAGAGGGAGACACAGGATCTGAAGCAGGCTCCAGGCTTTGTCAGCATGGAGCCTGAAGCAGGCTCGAACTCATGAACCGTGAGATCATGACCTGAGCCAAAGTTGGACGTTGAACAGACTGAGCCTCCCAGGTGCTCCTACACTAGAAATTTTAATAAGAGAATATCTTCACAATGAAATAATCCTGCTTTAAAATTCTCATATGTATGAAGAAGATACAGGTAATAAATGACTTTTCCCCCCTTAATTTGTTGATTGTTTAATTTCCTTCATATAACAGCTATTCAAATTCCACTGATTTGACAGCCTGGGCTAACTCTTCGGGATCTTCCCACTGATTCTACACGAGCATGAAATTGTACATCGAAATTAGTAGGAGTCCTCAAAACGAACAGGCAGGAGCAAGACCTATTAAATCCTGAGCGTCGTGCCAGTGAGGGTGACAGAGAGTAGCTGGATGCTATCAAAAGAGAGAGAAGTCACAGAGAGTGGGTGGCCCGACTGTGATTTATTAGTAGCAATAAACTTGGCCAAGAGGCTGGCACGCCATAGAATTAATCTCGCCTAAGAGATCACCGCGACAGTTCTCTCGGAGCTGGCTTTAAGTTAAAATACTTCCTGAAGAACCACAGGCAGGTGTGTCCCACACATGGCCGCAGAGAAGTGGGTCAGTAGATCAAACGCCAGATTGCGAAGAGTGAGACAGGGAGGGAGGGATGTGTCTTGGGGATGAAGAACTGTTTCTAGGCGTCGTGAATGATTAGCTGTGGGAGCATTTAATATCTGCATGAGAAATATCATATGAGGATACAGGCCCATAGTATATCATCAAATGGAAAGACAGCACCTGTGAGTGTTCGTAGAGCACTTGCCCTATGCCTACTGCTGTGTCGAAGGTGTGAGAAACCTCTTTGTCACGCTTTCCAGCGTATTTGTTTTTGTTCGGCCCCTGGTTTAAAACCAACACAAAAAAGACAGAAGGAGAAGCTTGCTTTTATGTGAACAAACACCGATACATGTTGGAACTTAGGATGACCATTTGTTCCCTGTCGGCACTTGAGCAGCAACTTAAAAGTTCCTGTATGTTGATCTTGGCAAGAAGGGAGCCAACAAAAGCTAAAACAAGAGGCTGAAATGCGTAAGGCATTATCCTTCATTGTGTTACTGTATTTGTTTTTCCCTCGAAGCAGCCAAAGCTGGTGCAAAGGCTGGGACAGCAGAGCACTTGTTGCAACTGTCTGCACCGTGACAAACAGTTGTGGAAAAGCTGAAAACAAGATGTAAATATATATACATATATGTATTAAAACACATATATATATATATATATACGAAAAGTTTGGATTGCAAGTAACTTGTTCTGTGCGTGTTCTGCAAGACGAGCACACATTTCTAGTAAATTTTGATTTGATAAATGAGCAATGTCTTGCAACACCAGTAGTATGTGATGCTGAATGTCACATAATCACAAGTGAGCCAATGGTTCTTGAAATTTGCTTTGATTTACAAGTGCTTTGAATTACAAGCAAGTTTCCAGAATGAATTATTCTCACAAACCAAGGTTTTACTCTGTGTGTGAGTGTGTGTGTGTGTGTGTGTGTGTAAAATTTTTTTCAACTAGTTTCTGCCTAAGGACAAACTAATATGCAGGTAACCTTTACTATCAGATGATGTGCAGGGTAGAATCAAATCAATTACCAAGAGCTTTCAGTCTCACTTGCATATACTTCCCAAACTTATTTGAAACAAAGATTATAGCTGAACTGGAATTGTATAGACATTAGTTTCATGCTATATATTGAGCACAGCTTCTCTAGAGAACATAGGAAACAATTTATAAATAAATTAAGCCTTTATGAGGTTGAAAAACCCCTAATTTCATCATTTTTATTTTGAAAATCATTAATCAGATGCATCCTTACCATATGAATTTATTTCATGAACATCATTAAATATCTTATCCCTTTTAAAAGGAAAAGTATTGAGTAAAATGAATAGAACATTTGATATTTAAAATGCAAATATAGTTGAGTATGATTTGTCAGTCTTTGAAAATAATTAGCATTTGACTTACATTTTCTTTGGCATAAAATTTATGAAAATTAAGTTGATGCTGTACTAGGTTATATATGTTGTGAATTGGTTTTTAAATAAAGAAAGATTATATAAAAATAGAATCCGTGTCTTTTTCTTTTAATTTATTTAAAAAAGATTGTAATTAATTACAAATTGAGTCCTTAGGTACTTAAGCATTAAAAGTCCCCATTGACTTTGATGAGGTATGAACTTAATCAGACTGTTGGCTATGTTAATAGTAAACTGTGAGAAAGATAATGCAGAATCAAAGTTATGATTTAATAGTTATGTAAGTCAGGAAAATGCAGTACGTTTAAATCTATAAGAGCAGATTTCCTAGCTTGAGGTTACTTACAAAAGGCACGAAGTTCAAAGTTACCTTTTTTTCTCTTCCGGAAGTTATCATAATTAACTAGAAAGTCACAAGAAATGTTTCTGGTAGTGGTTTAAGCCTCTTTTTCATATACTCATCACACATAATGAGCTAAGGGATTTTTCTCAAATGTTGCAATTAACATTCACCTTTTTGTGAACCTTATGCTTAGAAAAATACCAAAAAAAAAGAATAATTTCAGGAAATGACAAAAACACAACAATAGGTATTTAAAGCCCCCAGTTGTGGGGATCTTAATTGTATCAACAATGTGATCATCAGTGAGTGTTGTATCTCAAGGGACACTAATTCTGCCTAATGGACTGTAAGAAGGCTTGCAAGAAGCCAAAACTACTTATCAGCTTGGAGAGACTCTTGCTGGGAATCATCGCTAAATAGGCATAGCTTTCTCCTTTGCCAGTAACTTGATTTTTCAAGACACCTTTCTAATTGATAGTGCCTTCAAAAATATGCGGTTGGATCCCAGTGTGGAGGATCAAGAATACTGACTGCAGAATGCTGTTATCAAGTGCCACTGGGCCTGAAACCTGCCATTCAGTAAACATTATTTACTTTTGACTAAGCTTCATCCTTTCTAGGAATGCACGGAAGGGAAATAAATATTAACTCCTCTAACATTTTAGCATAAATCCATGCATAACCTTTTCCTTCATTAAACAAAAGGGTCTGGGAAATTCTGGCATCACCGAGGAGGGAAGAAGAACACGTAGGCGTTGGGAAAACATGGTGAAAATGCACCGGAAGTAGGGAAGAGTGACTCTGCAGGTGCACTTTCCATATTTCACTGTTTTGCAAACAGCTAATTCATAATGGAAAGACAAAACAGTGCACACCTGTATCATAACCCGCTATGAGAGGCAATGCACAGCTGTGTATTCATGGAACTGATGTTACTGAGCTTATGAAATAACAAGGTGACATAATAAAAAAGTAGCTAAATGTCAACTCTCATCGGTGCTAACATTTTTGAAGTGTGATCTGGCTATACTTATAAGAACTAAAAATACATGTGACCAAATACTTTTTGGTACATTGCATGATACCGGTTTTTTTGTTTGTTTGTTTGGTTGGTTGGTTGGTTGTTTTGTGGTTGTTGTTTGTTCGTTTGTTTTTGTACATTTTCTCTTTCTGTATTTTCTCTCGTGCTCTGGTTCTATTTAAGCAGATAATCAATTCTTCTTTCTTATCTTAAAGAGAAGTTGTATGGTTGAGTAAAAAACACAAGTTTGCTGGAATACAAAACAAGGCATAAGTTTGCTTTTGCAACCTGTGTCATTTCTTTTTTTTTTTTAATTTTTAATTTTAGCGATAGAGTGTGTGAGCAGGGGAGGGGAGCAGGGGGAGAACAAGAGAGAATCCCAAGCAGACTCCACGCTCAACGTAGAGCAAGATGCAGGGCTTAATCCCAAGACCCGGGGATCATGACCTGAGCCGAAATCAAGAGTTGGACACTCAACCAGCTGAGCCCCCGGGGACCCCTGAAACCTGCGTTATTTTTAATGCTTAAATCCTTTTGAAAGATCGTGTAAAATTTCTTAGAATAAGGAAATATAAAGAGAGGGAAAGGGACTAAAGAAGATCTGCCCATGCTAGAGCACGACAATAGTGAAGATCCCATAAGTGGTGGAGACCCGCCCCCTTTTCCCTGGCATTTCTTCAGAGACTTGACAAGCCCACAAGCAAAGACATTCCATGAGCCACTGACTTCTATTCCCTGCGTTTCTAACTGCTGCCTGCTCCTCCCTCCTCCACACCCACCCCAATCTACAAAGGAGCTCCTCTAACTACAGAAAAAATAAGTTGGGTCTGGTGTGTACATTGTACTTACTGTGTGGCACGCAGACACTAAAAGCAGGTGGTTCCTGAAATATTCCAGCTCTCTTTAGGGATGCTCCTAAAAGACAATGGGAAGATGGATTTCTCCAGAAAAAAGAAGCTTACACGGCTAAGGTGACCGATTCTAAATGCTAAGGGAAAATCAAGTTCAGCTGGGGTTCACAGGTATTCAATCATAGAAAATGCAAAATAATAATTTTTTCTAATTTCATGTTGGTTTTTAATTCATCTCTTATTTATTTTTCCTTCTAATTGTTATTTATTTATTTGTTTATTTATTTATTTATTTTATTTTAATATATGAACCTTCTAATTTTTAAAAATTTGTATTTGTTTTGAGAGAAGCAACTTTGTAGCATGCTGTGGGAGAAATTTGTGGTCTTTGTACAATCTAAAAGTGAGAACAGGAAAAAATGGACAAAATGGCTAGAGAAGGAGGATTACAAGAAACACATCGTATTTTCATATCATGTATACATCTCTCAGGATTGTTTTTATGTTTCAGCTTTATTGAGGTACAATTGACAAGTAAAGCTACAAGGTATTGATTTGTCTATGTATTTTTAATTTTCTTAATGTTTATTTACTTTTGAGAAAGCCAAAGAGACACAGAGCATGAGTAGGGGAGGGGCAGAGAAAGAGGGAGACACAGAATCGGAAGCAGGCTCCAGCTTCCGAGCTGTCAGCACAGAGCCCATCGGCGGGGGTCCAACTCATGAGCCATGAGATCGTGACCTGAGCCGAAATCAGATGCTTGGCCAGCTGAGCCACCTGGGCTCCCCAAGTTGTAAGATATTTAAAGCATACATCTTGGTTTTTTGCTACATGTAGACGTTGTACTCCAGCAGTTACACCCGGGTCAGTGGCAAACTGTAGCCTTGATGGTATTCACCTTTGCCAGATTTCCTTGTAGGATTAGGTTTGGCTCCATGATTTCAGCAGGGCCCCCACAGTATGTAGGAACAATAGATAGTGATTCTACTGAACACACAAGAGCAGAGATGTCCATCTTTTTTTTTTTTTTTTTTTTTTTTTTTTAGAAACAATGTTCAGGAGCTTTCATTCTGTGAAGGATATCGATGCCACCTTAGTGCAAACATCCTCAGAGTCTCTCTTTTACCCGGGTTTCTGGAATACTTTTTTCCTCAATTTATCAAATCTACCAATTTTCCCTTCATTCTGGCTTCTGGCGTGGAAGATTTGTTTTTACGGTCTTTACCACGGACATCGTAGAAATATTTGCTTCTGTATTCTTTTACTACCTTTCTAAAGCATTACATCTTAGTTTTTTTTTAATTACCAGCTGATGCACAAGCAGGCATCTTCATTCCACCCCTAGTCGCTCACCTGCCCTCAGTTTCACTGAGTTAAAAAATCCCAAGGAAAAGTAACGGAGTAAAAATTAACGTGGAACTATTTTGAGTTAGGCTTGTAAAATGACAGCATAAGTAAAAGCCCCATCAGAAAGAGCCTCCCAATCAAACGCGGGGTGTCCAGCTGGTTGCATCCAAACGTCCTCTATCCTTGCATTTCTACCACAAGAAGTATAAGGTTCACATTTGCTACCCTATATGAGATAAAGAGTGCTTTCGACTTTGGCAAATTTGAGTTGTAGGTGAAGAAGTGCATACAAATGCAGTTGTTGCTATTGACAAAGAAATAGCTGTCATATTCTGTGAAAACACAGAAAAGAGTTTGCTCTGGATATACCCAGGATGGTGTGTGTGTGTGTGTGTGTGTGTGTGTGTGTGTCTTTCCATCTGCCTGGAAAGTAAAATGCAATGTTGACATTATTCAGCTTGGATGGGACATCCTCAACCAGTCCCATACGTCTTGCCCATCCTCATATGACACCATATATCTGAACAAACGATGAGGCGACCTTGTAAATCCTTTTGTTGTTTTGGGTGCTGACTTGTTTCTTGTTTTCTTTTTAGTATTTGAGAAACAAGAAAACACACATTTTCAAAAGCTTCCTAGGTGTCTGCCCCTCAAAGGGTCTTGTAATCTCAGTTGCTAGATATTTTTCTTCCGCAAAGAAAGAAAAGTAAGTAGTTTGCTCCCACCTAAAACTTCCATCAATAACACAGTAATGCAAACTTCTTCACATCTTAATAATTGCCAGGCTAGATTAACAAGCTGCTAATGTTTTGATTTACAAATTGGAGGCCCATTTGGTTTGCTTGGCCTTCAAGAAGATTGAGCTGTCTCCTCTACTCCCTGAAAGTAAATGACTGTTTACTCATTCCCTTGATTAGAAGGCTGCCCTCCAGCCAGATAAAAGAGGTTCCATAATAAATGCGAAACTCCCATGTTTCGTTTTGCTTTCTGGATGTAGTGCTAAACATTAAAAGGAATTGGAGATTGATTTTTGTTCAGGGACCAGTGCCAGATAAAACAGGGAGTGAACAAGTGGACTAGCTTGTAGACATGAGCTCCTTTGTAATGAGGAGAGATTTGGGTTTTAATGTAGCAGCAACTGGGTTATTCCGGGTGTGTGTGATGGTGTGTGTGTGTGTGTGTGTGTGTGTGTGTGTGTGTGTGTTCCTACCTCAGCAGGATGTCTTCATTCATTCTCTCTGATATTCTGTTGGTAGGTGTTGTTGTCAAAGATCAAAACTAAATGCACCTCACCCACTCACTTAGTCTTTGAACCAAAAATCTTCAGTTGATTTTTTTTTTATTGAGACTAGTTCTACAGCAATACTGTGGGGGGATTGAAGCACGTACGCGCCTACACACACGCGATGAAAGAAAAGAGACTTCCATATTTGCATTATTTATGGACAAGCAAACACCTTTTTTTTTCTTCTCTCTCTCCTCTCCCACCTTTGGAGAACTGTTGGGCTCCCTTTGCTCCGTAACATTGTCATTTGGCATTGCGTCACAAATCAATTTCTTCCAATTCGTCTCCTCTCCTCTCGCCTTGGGGACGATCTTGTGTCTCCTTTGACTTGAAATGGAGCAGCTCTTCTTTCTGGGTTACTGACAAATTGCCCAATAATGGGAATAATGGATGCAGCAGTCTCTTGTCTCCCTCCAGGCAATTTACATGTTGGTCTAAAGTGTCTTTTCTTTAGAATTCTGGGCTCAGAGGAGTACCCATTTGCAGCTACTAATGGAGCTCTAGTCCAAGTGCCTAAAGTCAGTGGATCAATAAATAAAATTATCTCAGCTGCTAAGTGTATGTGCTTTACTTGGATCCATGGAGACAAGAAAAAAATGGGATAGATCAGGAAGAGAAAAGGGGGGAGGGGATAATATAACTGAGCATTAATATTTGGGTTCACATTCTCTATTTCCAACCCATAGACTGCCTACTGGATGAGCACTTATAAGTTGTGACATTAAAAGTTGATGTAAGCTGTATGATATACTCAATACGAAAACAAGGAACAAAAGAAATATTCGGTGTTGTGAGGTGTACTTCCTGGGTTTGTTTACTTGTTAATTCAGCCAATCATGTCAAAAAGTTTGTTTTGTTTTTAGCACAAGGGAGATTGATGTCTACTTTTCCCCCCTCGCTTGCGGGAATCCATCTCCAAACTTCCAAACCCTAGTGCTCTCACCATGTTTTCTTTTGACTCAAGAGGAAATGTGTCATTCTCAGATTACTCAAAACATGCTAAACACAATGTAAATCTGGTGTAGATGTCTACAGAGAGAGAGGAACATGATCAGAATAGGAACTCAGTTATTCTTTCACTCATTCCTTGGTTCACAGCATAACAGAAGACAGTGATAAAGTGGGGGCCAGGTGGACACCAAGGGATAGTTTTCCTTTGTGGTTTTCCTCCTGATTTTTTTTTTAATGGCAGTGTCTACTTCAGTGTAGAGCAGCCCGTAATGTATGCATCTCAAGTTCCTCAATTAATTTTATGAGCCTTCATGTTTCACATCTTATTATTTTATTGCAGGCATTTATGACCCACTTCCCTGAAGGCCAGGATTCATTCACTTCTTTACGCATTCCATAAATATTTATGTAATGTCTATGGTGTTCTTCATGCTACAAACAAGACTAAGGTTACAGTGGGTAACAAAAAGCAGACACCCCTGTTCAAAAAGAGGTAGCTTGGAATCAGTGTGATAACTCTTGGGAGTATCTCTAATTATTCAGAACAATGCCAGGAACAAGAAATCCAAGGATGAATGAAACTCAGATCCTGCCATGATGGTTAACAGTAGCTGAGATATACAGATATGTAAAGAAATAATTTCTTAAAAATAAATGCTGTAAACCAGAATCACAAGGTATATCACAACACTTAACTTAGATTGTCCTGTTTTTCATGTATGCCTAAATCCAGCTTGTATATTTATTTTCCCTAAGGTTTTCATCCCTGTTTTTTTTTTCCAATTTCCTTATCTTGTGGAAACACACAGATTGAGAACCCATAAGATCCTATTTTACTAATTCTTTGCAAATTGTCACTTTAATCCTTTTGCATAAACTGCTAAAATTATCATTTATGACTCCTAAGTGACAAATTATGGAGACAGGTTTATTAGTGCATGGTTCCTGAAAGTTTATGAGGCTCTTTGTTATATGATGAAAATATGGGTTTTCCCCCGTAACTTTTCCTTATTGTTTGAATCCCCTGTCTCATTCTGATAGTTAGTGGGTCTATGTGGGGTACATTTTACATATGATTCTTTTTTAACAATCTTGATGCTTTTTAGGGTTAGAGATATTACAGCTCTCAAGAAGTCATACTCTCTTAAAAATATTAGCCAAATGCCTTCCAGAAACCTCTACCTGGGTTTCCATGTAACATTCTTACCAGTGTTTTTCCTTTACAAATTAAAAAAAAAAAAGAAAAAAAGAAAAAAAAACAGCTAAATACTATTCTCTTAGATGAATTTACTTTTCTTTTCTTTTCTCTTCTTTTCTTTTCTTTTCCTTTTATTATTATTATTATTATTATTATTATTAATTTGTAGTATGTGATGTGTTTTTTAGCATTCAGTGATATAAAGTTTTGGGGAAATAAAATTTACATGTCTCTTTTCAGACTGTATCCCCATAAGGAAAATTGCCACTGTGATGAATCTCCTCTATGAAATTGTACATTACAATTCTCTGGAGAAAAACATATTGTACATGTGGGTCACTGTTAATAGGGCATGATTCACACTCATTAATGGAAATCATCCAAGGCCAGTAAAGAGCTGTTGTTAACAAATGCACTATAGAAACTTTTAAAAAGGTCGATTTCTCAGTAGTCTCAAGTGATATGTGATTTCTTGTTTATCTCCTAAGAACTTATCCTTGCCGTGACATGGAAACTTAGAATATTTGTGTTGATTTGATTGGCTTTTCAAAGCTACTTACTCCGTTTAAATATAAGGAGTTGGATCTCAAAAGACAAAAAACAGAGTGAAGGTAGAATAGGAGGAAAGGAGGGAAGACCCTGGAAAAGCAGAATGATTCAGCTGAGGTTAATTGGTGACACAGCATTTATACAATGATGGGGTGGTGGCCCTGTCTGGGGGACTCTTATACTGAGTTTCTATAAAAAGAAGTTTCAATCTTCAGCTAAAGAAAAGAGAACTTGTCTGATGCACTGGCCCCTAGGAAGATACATTAGAGTTTTGTTTTTGTGGAACAAAGGATTAGTGACAACCCCTAATGATATGTCAAAACTGCTCTGTAATGACAACAAAGCCGGGAGGGATCTTGTCAATAAAAAAACAAAAACAGGCAAACCCCCACACAACAGAGAGAAAGAGAGAGAGAGACAACATGAGTGGATTCATATCTCATCACTGAGGAACCTAGAAACATCTCTCCAGGCAGAACTGGGGCATGCAGGCTGTGGTGCTTATATCAGCTGGTGTCCTAGTGAGTCTAAGACATTGTCATTTGACTACTGACTTACTGTGAGCCATTCATTCACACAGATTGCAGACCTAGGAATATAAGTTTACATGAGAAATAAGAAAACTGTATATTGCCAGGTGGTAAGTTCAATGATGCAACGATTCAGATATAATTATTGATTTAATGAAACAACCAGCTTGCATGTTAGCGCTCTATTTTCTGGGTGGATGCCAAATAAACTTGACACCCCTTCTTCCCTTTATCACTTAGCCATCTTTACAAAGACTAGAAGTTTCCCTTTCAGATAAGGGAAAGGAGCCATGGTATGAGTCCTTGCTTCTGTTACTCTAAGAATAAGATTACAACAGAAAGGTGCCTGGGTGGCTCAGTCCAGTAAGAGTCTGACTTCAGCTCAGGTGATGATCTCACGGTTCGTGAATTCAAGCCCCACGTCGGGCTCTGTGCTGACAGTTCAGAGCCTGGAGCCTGCTTCGGATTCTGTCTCCCTCTTTCTCTGCCCTTTCCCTGCTCACACTCTATTTTTCCCTGTCTCTCAAAAATAAATAAACGTTAAAACAAAAAACAACAAAAAAAGAAGATTACAACAGTTATGTTAAAGGGAACATGGTAGAAAATAATTTGATATATTGTATATCCCAATTAATAATCCACAATTAAGATCTGTGGGTGATTACTTACTGTTGCTGTTATGGTTGCTGTTTTCTAAAGGAACATACACCTCCAGTTACTGAGGTCATGAAAGCTGTGTAGTAATTTTGTTCCAGTTAAAAATAAAGGAAAGATACATTTTTTTGAGATAATCATGGACCTGCAATTCACATATGACATTAAATTATAAAACTCATTCCAGAAAGACGGAACTTCATCATTCTCACTAAAGCCCCTCAGTCACTTAGACCTTTGCGACCCCTAATTAATATTCAAGAGGGTGGGTCCCCTTGCGGGGATACCATGCAATGCCTTGATTTGAGAAACAGAACAGAACCAGTGTTTCAGTGCCTCTGCATGAACGGGCCGCACCTTTCTCCAGCACACTTGCTAGTTTGGAGCTTTGCTTTTCCAAAGGCAAACCACATTTGGAACGCTGGTGACCCATTCACTTTTATATATTCGTATATAAGTCCCCAAAGAACTATTATGTTTAACTGTTATTGCAGATTGTATTTTACAGTTGCCCAAGGTTGTGTTAAAAAGGGTGTTTTTGCTCTTTGACTTGAGCACATTATCTGAAATATGCTATTTTACTGATTCACAAATGCCTCGCAAGCTGAGAGTTTTACTATCCATGTCACCAATAAACCATATTCCTTATCAGACTTCATTACAGGGTTCAAGTTCTGGACCAGAGATCTGGCTAAAACTGAGGCAGAAGAAATATCTATTAAGTGGCTTTGTTTTTGTAACCTTGAGTTATATGCTATATGGATACCTACTCCCTTTTATTTGACAAGCTCCTGTAGATTGTCCAAGCAGCTAACTCAGTTTTCATTAAAGTTAAAAATATGGAGATTTGGGGCACCTGGGTGGCTCGGTAGGTTAAGCATCCCACTCCAGCTGAGGTCATGATCTTATGGTTCATGATCTCATGGTTTGTGAGGTGGAGCCCTCTCTCTGCTCCTCCCCCAGTCTCATTCTCTCTCTCAAAGAATAAATAAACATCAAAAGTCACACTGCATTAAAAAATAGAGAGAGAGAGAGGTAGGTTTAACTCTTTGCCTTATAAGTTTGGATGAGAGAGGCCAAACTGTGAAAATAAACTATTTACCTTAATTTTTTTTATTTTTTTTAATTTTTTAACATTTTATTTATTTTTGAGACAGGGAGAGACACAGCATGAACAGGGGAGGGTCAGAGAGAGGGAGACACAGAATCTGAAACAGGATCCAGGCTTTGAGCTGTCAGCACAGAGCCCGACGCGGGACTCGAACTCACGGACCGCGAGATCATGACCTGAGCCGAAGTCAGCTGCTTAACCAACTGAGCCACCCAGGTGCCCCACTATTAACCTTATAAAACCAAGGCTGGAGGCATCACAATTCCATACCTCAAGATGTATTACAAAGCTGTCATCATCAAGACAGTGTGGTACTGACACAAAAACAGACACATAGGTCAACGGGATAGAATTGATAACCCAGAAATGGACTCACAAACGTTTGGCCAACTAATCTTTGACAACGCAGGAAAGAGTATCCAATGGAATAAACACAGTCTCTTCAGCAAATAGTGTTAGGAAAACTGAACAGCAACATTCAGAAGAATGAATCTGGACTACTCTTTTACACCGTACACAAAAATAAACTCAAAATGGATAAAAGACCTAAACATAAGACAGGAAACCATCAAAATCCTAGAGGAGAACACAGATAGCAACCTCTTTGACCTTAGCCACAGCAACTTCTTACTCAACACGTCTCCAGAGGCAAGGAAAACAAAAGCAAACACAAAGTATTGGGACCTCATTAAGATAAAAAGCTTCTGCACTGAAAAGGAAAAAGTCAGCAAAACTAAAAGGCAACCTGACACAATGGGAGAAGATATTTGTAAATGACATTTCAGATAAAGGTTTAGAACCCAAAATCCATAAAAAACTTACCAAACTCAACACCCAAAAAACAGATAAGTGAAGAAATGGACAAAAGATATAAACAGATGCTTTTCCAAAGAGGACATCCAGATGGATAGCAGACACATGAAAAAATGTCCAACATCACTCATCGTCAGGGAAATACAAATCAAAACCACAATGAGATACAACCTCACACCTATCAGAATGGCTAAACTTAACAACTCAGGCAACAACAGATGTTGGCAAGGATGAGGAGAAAGAGGAACCCTGGAAAACAGTATGGAAGTTCCTCAAAAAATTAATAATACAACTACCCTACGACCCAGCAATTGCACCACTAGGTGTTTATCCAAGGGATATAGGTGTCCTGTGTTGAAGTGCAGCCCAATGTTTCCAGCAGTGCTATCGACAATAGCCAAAGTATGGAAAGAGCCCAAGTGACCATCAGCTGATGAATGGATAAAGAAGATGTAGTGTGTGTGTGTACACACACACACACACATACGCACACACAATGGACTATTAGTTGGCAGTCTAAAAGAACGAAATATTGCCACTTTCAACAGGGTGGATAGAACCAGACTGTAATATGCTAAGTGAAATTAGTCAGAGAAAGGCAAATAACATATGACTTCAGTCATATGTGGAATTTAAGACACAAAACAGATGAACATAGAGGAGGGAAGCAAAAATAATATGAAAACAGGGAGGGAGAGAAACCATAAGAGACTCTTCAATACAGAGAACAAACTGAGGGTTGCTTGGGGGGTGTTGAGTGGGGGATGGGCTAAATGGGCAAGGGGCATTAAGGAGGACACTTGTTCAGATGAGTACTGGGTGTTATATGTAGTGGATGAATCACTGGATTCTACTCCTGAAATCATAATTGCACAACTAACTTGGATGTAAATTTAAAAAAAAAGAAAAAAGAAAAAAAGAAACTATATATCTTATATATATGACTCCTATCAAATTGATCTGGTAAAGAAGAGACATTTAGGGCATGTATTATTTAATACATACTTTCTTTATGTTTGTAAAGTTCTTAGTAATTTACATAGGGCTTTGAAATCTACATTCACAATTGGTCAATATAAGAATTCTATGAGAGATAAATGGAGTATCTTCATTTTACACTTGATAGGAAAAAAGATTCAGAGAGAAATGATAACCTTCGGTAGATATAAGCTTAATAAATGATGGGGTTCATCTGACTCCTAAGAGATTTTTTCCACATACATAAGTTGTGGATTCAGGAATCTTGGCAAACATATGGTCTCTTTCCTTTATGAGGCCAAATGGTGTACACTTAAGGAGAAATTAAAATAAACTGGACTAAGACTCAAGGCAAACTTTGTATTTCCTGTAGCTTTATTTTACAAAATTTCATCAAGAGTTATAATCGCTTCTTTGGAAAGAGAAGTACTTCCGGTAACATTTAATGCACACTACAAATGAAATACAAAATTGTAAATAAACTTAAAGGTGGTCCTGTGAGCAGCCACATTAACGTTGATTGCTCCTGAAAGCAGAGTAGGCATCAAAGGCTAAAAACTATGAGTGGTACTTGGCAATGCACGGGATCCACAGCATTTGGCTCGAGATACTCGATGCTATCACTACTAGGAATTCCCAGCCGCCAAAAATATCAGAACAATCTAGGCACACACATTTGTGTAAAATGATAAATGAAATTTAAATGTAGAAAAGGAGACATCTGGGGCGCCTGGGTGGCTCAGCCGGTTGAGCATCCGACTTCAGCCCAGGTCATGATCTCACAGTTTGTGAGTTTGAGCCCCACATCGGGCTCTGTGTGGAGAACTCAGAGCCTGGAACCTGCTTCAGATTCTGTGTCTCTCTCCCTCTCTCTCTCTCTCTCTCTCTGCCCCTAACCCACTTGCATTCTGTCTCTGTCTCTCTCAAAAATAAATGAAAACATTTAAAAAATTAAAAAAAAAAAAGAAAAGAAAAGGAAACATCTAGGAACAATGCCAGGACAGAATTGTTCATGTTCATGATTATGAGTATCTTTTTTTTTTTATGTTTTTATTTATTTTTGAGACCGAGAGAGACAGAGTGTGAGCAGGGCAGGGGCAGACAGAGAGGGAGACACAGAATCCTAAGCAGGCTCCAGGCTCCAAGCTGTCAGCACAGAGCCCAATGCGGGGCTCAAATTCACAGACTGTGAGATCATGACCTGAGCTGAAGTCGACGCTTAACCGACTCAGCTACCCAGGCGTCCCGACTATGAGTACCGTAATAGTGAGATGTCCACAATCAAACTTGAAACCTTAGAGGATTTTTTGTCCTGGTCTCCTAGAAATCCACTCTGATTCCTAGTCTCATGGATCCTGTCCATACTCATTTTTGTTTCAAAGCCTACCTAGTTTAGGAACTTGTCCTTTCATTACCACTGACAGTTTTCAGGACAACCCAAGTCCTATTCATTCAATCCAACCTGCATACAGCTATGTATTTCTCAGATGAACATTTTTATCTTAGCATTTCTTAGAAATTCCTTAGAAATGGACTCTTTTTTTTCTTTTTTACTGTTATTGATAAATGAATTGCTCAACCAAATTTTATGTCATGGTACACATAGAAAACGCTACTTATGTAACATGGTGGAGGTCTATGTGGGACATGGTGAAGAAATGCATTCTTTTTATATTGCATAAGTAAAAGAAACACAAAACAAATAGGGGAATACTAAATTTTGAATTTTTATAAAATTCCAATCGGGTATTTTCAAAATTTTAAATAAAATTAAGTTGGCTTATGTGAATATTTTTTTTCAGATTTTAAATGAAAATTGATCAAGACTCACTGATTCCTCAATTTTTAAAAATATATCTCTTCAACAGGAAATTTTATTCACACATGTAGGTGGTAACAAATGGAGAAGATAATTTATTATTATTTTAACCAATTGAAATAAATTTATCTGTAGCATTGATAAGATTTCAGAATTGTCCGTGAGTGTTAACACTCCAAATATGTATTCATTCTTTACATCTATCACCTTTCTTTTTATCTTATGAACAAAGAAAATGTTGATATTTCTTATGGTAATGAAAATGGATTTGAAATTAAATCAATTTCATTTTCCTTTCCTTATTTCAAAATATTGATACAATCTTTTGATTAATTTCAATGATTTTTCTGTAAGATTCAAATTTAAAGATTAATTAAACAATACTAGTGAGTATTTTAACCATACTCACCCAAAGTTCAGTTTTTGCTTAAATACGTAAACTAAATCAATACATGATAATCTATTTCGTGTAGTTTCTGCAATTAAAAAAATACATTTGTTCAGGTGTTCAAAAATGTCACTTCAATTCATTGCTTTGACAAACCAATATTATGCTTCAAAAATCTTTAAAACATAATTATCCACAATAATTACACACAAATTTTTAAAAAATAAATTTCTGAGCTTGTAAATTTTGATGAAATTTTTTGTACAGCAAAAGCATTTCATTTGAAACAAAAAAAGTGAAATTTTCATCCTACTTCTCTGCACAAAACTGAAGAATTATAGTAACCTGAACCCTATTAAAATCATCTATTTTATTTTATTTGTTTCACCTACTTTAAATACCATTTAATACAAATCTGAATCTACAGGCAGACCATAATATGTAGGGTCTTTTCTGAATTAAACAATGTATTATTCAAATGCCAGACTTCTCAGAATAAATATTAGTTAATGCAACCATATAATTTGTCTTCAAAGGCAAGGCACTTTTGTTAGTAAATGGGCATTATTAACAACTAGGCTATGGAAACAAGTATAAACAAGAAATAGTCTGGACCAAGGTAATATTAATTTACTAATAAGACTAATATTTACCAATATGGCTAATACTATCAATGCTAATTTACTTAATCCTCATAACAGCCTATGATGTAAGACATACTTCCCTCTCCATTAAAAAAAAATTAATGTTTTATTTTATTTTTTGAGAGACAGAAAGGCACAGAGTGTGAAGAAGGAAGGGAAGAGAAAGGGGGAGACATGGACAATTCTGAAATCTCAGGTCATGATCTCACAGTTTGTGGGATTGAGCCCGGCATCAAGCACTCTGCTGTCAGCACAGAGCCTGATGCAGGGCTTGAATCCATGAACCAGGAGATCCTGACCTGAGCCACAGTCAGACTCTTAACCGACTGAGCCATCCAGGTGCCCCAAAATACCTCAACTGCCCTCTTCATTTTAAAAATTAGAATGTTTAAGTAGTTTGCTGTAGACCAAACCACAAATAAATGGCAGAGCCAAGGTCCACCCAGGAAGTGCTGACATTTGGGTGCACAGTATGCTTCTTAGGGATGGCACCTGACTTTGTATTCTGCCTGTGTACATATAGCACATGCAGTTATATGATGTTTTCGTACAGTCCTATATTTTAAAATGTTTATTTCCACTTGAATGTTTGTCTTAAGTAGTTTGTTTTTATATTTCCATGAAGAAAAACTAACATTCTTCCAAGATTTTTTGTATGGTCTTTATGCCATTGGATGCATCAGCAATGCATTACTCAAGATATTCTCTATTTCTTTGCTTCACTGGTCCCAAACACTAGCTTGGGACATTAGTTTATGCAAGGTAGTAAAATAAGCCAGTCTGTAATATGTGAAGCATTTGGATTTCTCAATTACTTGTATGATCTTGGGACTAGCTACTTCAGTATGATCTCATACTGCTGGAACTCATCCCATGAGGGTAATTTCTTTCTTATTTTGTACTTTCAAACCCGTAAAAGACCGAAAAACTCTTTTTTCCCCCTCATATAGACATTTTGTTTAGCAAGACGTCAGTGCAGCTAACTTAGCAATATTGTTTTTGATGCTAACTTAGCAATTTTAAAAATATTTCCCAAAAGGTAAAGGTTTAGGCTGAGGTAGAAAATAACAGGGAAATATGAATGCAAATATAAGATAGTCTCTATTATACTAATTAGCGATAAACTTTTTAAGACTCTGCTATCTTTTACGTTAGATAACACTGTAGCTTCATTTGAATCGTCGCCTATCTTGGTACTAAAATAAGAATTTATGATAATATATTTTTTTATTTATTAAATTGTTTTAAATGTTTTATTTATTTTTGAGACAGAGAGAGACAGAACGTGAGTAGGGGAGGGGCAGAGAGAGAGGGAGACACAGATTCTGAAACAGGCTCCAGGCTCTGAGCCGTCAGCACAGAGCCGGACTCGGGGCTCGAACTCACGGACGCGGGGCTCGAACTCATGGACCTTGAGATCATGACCTGAGCCGAAGTCGGACCCTTAACCGACTGAGCCACCCAGGCGCCCCATATAATATATTTTTTTTAAGTTTACGTATTTTGAAAGAAAGAGAGAGAGTGAGCTAGTGGAAGAGGGGCAGAGAGAGAAGGAGAGAGAGGATCTGAAGCCAGCTCCGCGCTGACAGCAGAGAGCTTGATGCCGGGCTCAATCCCACATACTGTGAGATCATGACCTGAGACAAAGTCAGATGCTCAACCCACTGAGCCACCAGGCGCCATCATGAAAATGTCAGACACACCCACACATGTACGGGACTTACTGGCTTATGGCTGCAGAGCATTGACTTTGCAACATACGTACTGGGCAGATATCTCGGACACCCTACGTCGCATTCCCGTGGCACAACTGGGATTCAGCTGCAAGTGCAGCACACAGTCCACGTGGAACCTGGACATGCTATGCTCAGGCAGGGTCACTCCTCGAGGAGGACACATCATCTTTTTGCTTTGTGCCTCCGGGCCTTCTCCGAAGCAAAGGAAACCATCTAAGTCCACCTTGAAAGCACAGGAGGGTGAACATCATCCAGGGGTCGTGGGCAACCAGTGAGAATCGTGGGGTGGTGGCGAGATGCCCCGGGGCACCCTCTTGTCAACAGGCTGTGTGGGTGGCCAGAGGTCCTGGAGGAGCCACATCCCTGCAGCCCCGCAGAGGTGATGGGAACGAGGCAAACTCACGCTCCTCCCTCTCCTTCCCTACGTTACCCTGTATGCCCCCCGCAACCTGCCTTTTCAGACCGCCTCCCTGACGAACTCCCAGTGCTGTGCTCCCTCTTTCAAACACGGCTTTTTGAGGGCATCAAAAGAAGGAAAGATCAGCTGTATATAAACTATAGAGGACACACTAATGGTTACCAAGGACAGGCGGGGGGCGGGGGGGGGGAAGGGTGAAATATGTGAGGGGGATTGAGGAGTGTCATGAAACCAGGTGGCGATGGAAGAGTTGAATCACGAAGTCGGATACCTGAAACGAATATAACACTGTATGTTAACTGACTAAATTGAAATAAAAACTAAAAGAAAAGATAAAAACACAGAAGGCAATCTCTATAGTAGATCATTTCCAGAATATTTTAACCTAATTTGCATCAACAATTTTAAAGTGTTAAGCGTGGGGTAAACAAAATATCAGATTGAGGGGCGCCTCGGTTGGTTGAGCCTCCAACTCTTGATTTTGGCTCAGGGCATGATCTCATGGTTCGTGAGTTTGAGCCCCACGTCAGCCTCTGTGCTGAAAGCTCGAGGCCTGCTTGGGATTTTCTCTCTCTTCTTCTCTCTCTGCCCATCCCCGACTTATGTTCTTTCTCTGTCTCTCTCTCTGTCTCTGTCTCTCTCTCTCTCTCAAAATAAATAAGTAAACTTAGAAACAGTAAAAAAATTGAAATACCATTTCCAATTAAATTTCTGGAAAATACACAAGATAAAAATATGACCCATAAGCATTCATGATCAAAATGTTTGAATAAACAAATTCTAAATTCTGAAACAGGATTATTTCTTTTAAAATACCAATTGGTAATTCACTCACACATCACAGCTGGATGTAAGTTTTGGGACATTCTAAACAAATGTAAAGACCTCCATCCCAACCTCCACTCTCTCTATACTCCCATGAGTATCCCAGTTTCTCAAACATCTTTTCTCATTATTTTATGTGTTAGACCATCCTTTTTAATCAAACTTATGATTTCACAATGTCATATCTATCTGTCTATCTACCAATCTTCCTTCTTCCCTTCCTTCCCTCGTTCCTTTTTGTTTTGTTTTTCCATTTTGGGTTTCCTGATATAGGTACCTCTCATGTTAAAATTTTCCTCTTCTTCCTGTCTGCCAGTTAAAATCTACAGTGTCTTTCAAATCCCAACTTAAAGATAATCCTCAAATCACTTTCTCTCGCCGAAGTTATACATTAATTTAAAACTATTTTGTATAATGTATCACCATGGTATTTAAAAATTAGGTACTTGAAGCTGAACATTTACTATATTCAAGTATATAATATTAAATAATTAGTAGTTATAAAACACTACAGGAAAGTAATATTACTTTTATCCTTCTAAATGTTTGGTATCCCTTTTCGTCTACACAGCTAGTGACAGACTAGCATTTGCTTCCACGTTTATATAACATTAATACCCATCTGTACATATGCTAATTCTGAAATTCATATTAGCATAATTTGGAGTATAGAAGAGATTATATGCCATATATATGTGGATTTTGATACAAAATACTACAAATTATAAAAACAAGCCCTAAAATTAAATGTACAAATATTGATTTTATTTATTTATTTTTAATGTTGTTTACTTTTGAAAGAGGCAGAGTGAAGATGGGGGAGGGGCAGAGAGAGAGGGAAGCACAGAATCTGAAGCAGGCTCCAGGCTCCGAGCTGTCGGCACAGAGCCCCATGTGGGGGTCAAGCCCACCAACTGCAAGATCATGACCTCAGCCGAAGTCAGACGCTTAACCGGCTGAGCCACCCAGGCGCCCCCAGATATGTTTAATTCTACAGTATCTGTGTTTTCATTCCACTCCAATTGTGCCACCAAAACCAATGCCACCGTGCTGTGTAGTTTTGCTTTACTTGAGCTTTATACAAATGAAACCAGATTGTAGTTAATCTTCTATAATATCTTTTTTCTATTCAATGCTTTGTTTTAAGGTTTTACATATGTTTTTATATATAGTTCTAGTTTATTGTCATTACTTTAACATATTCTACTGAGTGAATAT
This sequence comes from Acinonyx jubatus, assembly GCF_027475565.1. Taxonomy (NCBI): domain Eukaryota; kingdom Metazoa; phylum Chordata; class Mammalia; order Carnivora; family Felidae; genus Acinonyx; species Acinonyx jubatus. The sequence continues at coordinate 126,003,354 of NC_069386.1, read as the reverse complement.
ACTATAATTTATTAATCAACATTATTTTTGATAGCCATTTGTTTTTCTCCTGTTTGTTGTTGTTGTTGTTTTAATTAAAGCAATGCTTCTAAGAACATTATTTCCCATACATATGGATGGCTTTATCTATAGCAAAGTATAGTTGCTACTTATACACATGTTCGAATATACTAGCTAATTTTTTTTTTCAGTACTACCATCAGTAGGTTAAGAATGTGCATTGCTCTATATTGTCAAATACAGTATTGTTTGGTGTTTTCAGACTTTCATTTTTGCTACCTGGAAAATTTGAAAGGGTATCTCAAGAAGTGATATCTAATAAACTGATAAGCTTTTTATATACTAATTGATGTTTGATATTTTTTCTGTGAAATATTTACCCTATTTTTGCCCATCTTTCTAATGAGTTTTTCACATTTTTTGTTATTGATATGCAGAAAATGTTCTATATTCTAATATTAATTTTTTGTTACATATGGTTTTCACGTAACTGTTCTCAATATGCAATTTGCTTTTTCATTTACTTGATAGACTCTGTGTGATAAGCTCAGGTTTCTAATTTTATTTATTTTTTAACATTTATTTATTTTTGAGAGACAGAGAGAGGCAGAATATGAGCAGAGGAGGAGCAGAGAGAGAGAGGGAGACACGGAATCTGAAGCAGGCTGCAGGCTCTGAGCGGTCAGCACAGACCCCGACGTGGGGCCCAAACTCACAAACCGCGAGATCATGACCTAAGCGGAAGTCGGACGCTCAACTGACTGAGCAACCCAGGCGCCCATCAGGTTTCTAATTTTAATTAACAAAACTAATCAGTATTTTCTCTAAGTTTTATTCATTGTATAGCCCAAATTCTTATATGTTCTTGTAAGTTTTTAACTGTGGTTTTCATACTTATGTCTGAAATTTTTATGTGTGATATAAAGTATGGTTCTGGTTATCTTTTTTCATATTCTTATTTGATTTGAGTATCAATTTTATTAATTATTTTTTTCTATAATGTACAAAGTCACTTCTTTTATACCTAAAGTGTTGGTATGTATATGGGCTCTATTTCTAGGCATCTGGCTCTATTAATTGATTGACTTATTTATCTGAGCGAAGACCACACATTTTAAAATATTATAGCTTTATAATACACCAGGTAGTATAGCAAGGCAAAATGTCTTATGTTTTTGTATTATTCTATAAACATTAGCTATTTTGGGACTTTTGCACTTTCATGTATTATCCAGAACTGGCCTACTAAATTTGTTGGCATTCTATTTGGAATTACATTGACTTCATAGACTGACAAGTAAGGATCTCTATCTTTATGGTATTTCATTTTTTACCCATAAGAGTGGTATAGATATGTCTTTATTAATTTAAGAATTCTTTAATTCATTTAAATACACTTTTATGGTTTTACTTAGTGATAAATTGTTATGGTAGATCTATTCCAAATATTTTTTTGGTGCTTTGGCAAATGATGAATACATTTTAATTACATATTTTATAAAATCTAGTAGAGGTGCCATTGAAATTTTATTTTTGAGTTATAATTTTTTATCTAACTACCTTGTAAACTCTATCATTACTTCTAGTAATTTCTAGACTTGGGGAAATTTCAATGTTGAAAAATCATTTAATTTGCAAATACAAAGTCTGTATGGGACACAATACTGTCCCATTTTCTCATCCCATAAAGAGTGAATGTAGTTACTGGGGTGCCTGCATGGCTCAGTTGGTTAAGCATCTGACTGTGGCTCAGGTCCTGATCTCACGGTTCGTGGGTTTGAGCCCTGCATCAAGCTCTGTGCTGACAGCTCAGAGCCTGGACATTGCTTTGGATTCTGTGTCTCCCCCTCTCTTGGCATCTCCCCAGCTCTCTCTTGCTCTCTCTCTCTAATATAAAAAATAAAAATTAAAAATATTAAAAAAAGACTGAATATAATTACTGATATGTTTTCAGTATTAAGTATTTTAAGTATTTTTCTTATCTTCTAAGCTAGATAGTAAGCTCATTAATAGCCATGTCTTCAATTACTTTTGTGTTATTTTCTCATAGTACATAGAAAACCACAATTTAAACGGCAGAAGAAAAATACTGTCATCATATAACTGTAGTAATTTTCTATCACCACAGAGTAAAATCTAGCATCTTCATCTTAGAACTCAAACCTCTTGAGCATTTAAACCCAACCTACTTTTCTGTAACAGATAGTGTATATTTGGGATAAATTTATCTATGCCTAATCACACAATTATGTCTTCAAAGTCTATTAGCTGTATGTCCTTCTCTTCAGTTGATTGAGGTCTATCTGAATAAAAAAAAAAAAAAAAAAAAAAAAAAAAGAACAGAATGTAGGGGAGCCTGGGTGGCTCAGCCAGTTAAGCATCTAACTTTGGCTCAGGTCATGATCTCGGGGTTTGTGAGTTTGAGCCCCACGTTGGGCTCTGTGCTGACAGCTCGGAGACTGGATCCTGTTTCGGATTCTGTGTCTCCCTCTCTCTCTGCCCCTCCCCTGCTCATGCTCTTTCTGTATCTCTCAATAATAAATAAATGTTAACAAGATTAAAAAAAAAAAGAACAGAATGTAGGTGTTGCAACATATTAATGCATATATGGTGAACTCTCTATTCTTTTTGTTAGACATACCAAGTATATTCATGTATGTTTAATGAATCTTTAATTCTATGCAATAATCCCAAAATTATAAAGCTAGTGTGGAAGAAGGCAATGACCAGGAAATCTAGAGCCCAAATATCCATATTAAAGCGAATGCCAATATTCTCAGTTACATTTTATATTGATTTACTTGAACAGAAAGCAGGCAAGGGAAACATGGGATCTAGTTAGTGACCATCAGTCCCAAGATATGCTTATAATCCTGAGAGAATATTTCCATGCAGAAAATAAATCTGTAAAAGAAATCTCAATGCCATGTAATATAAGTAGCCAGAGATTATTAGTCTAGTTACTTTAATCTTATTATTTATCTAAAGGAAATAGAAGAAAAAAATAAAATAAAAACTAATTTGAACAAATAATGAGTTTGGATTTTTTTTTTGACCTATTATTGATCCTTCTTACTATATCACATGTAATTACAGAGTAGATTGCTTTAGGGAGTTCAACACATCAGCACTTTGATTTGAATATTAAATATATATTTTTTCGATGTTTATTTATTTTTGGGAGAGAGAGAGAGAGTGAGAGAGCAGGGTGGGGCAGAGGGAAAGGGGAACAGAGGACCCAAAGCAGGCTCTGAGGTGATAGCAGAAAGCCTGATGCTGGGCTCAAACTCATGAACTCTGAGATCATGACCTGAGCAGAAGTTGGACACTTAACTGACTGAGCCACCCAGGTGCCACCAAGATTTAATATTTTACATTCTCACCACTTTACTCCTTTGTTAAATTACTTCCTTGGAAATCAGATAAAAATTATATTTCATTAAACATTTTTTTTGGTTTATTTATTTCTGAGAAAGAGGGAGACAAAGCAGGAGCTGAAGAGGAGCAAAGAGAAAGGGAGACACAGAATCCGAAGCAGGCTCTGGGCTCCGAGCTCTCAACACAGCGCCCTAAGTGGGGCTCGAACTCATGAATTGTGAGATCATGACCTAAGCCAAAGTCAGACGCATACCAACTGAGCCACCCAGGCACTCCCAAAACTTATATTTCTAATCGTGAAAATACTATGAGACTATTTAAAATATCTGGCACTGATATCACAATTGGGGTTCACATTCATTATTGGTATGCATAGTTACAACCAGCGCTCAAATATTTGTTTTTTGATTAATATAGTTAAGAAGTTGAAATAATTAACTAAATTGTAATGAGCTAAACATCTTCAGCATTTTAAAAAATAATAAGCAACAATATGACTGTTCTTTAAATTTAGCAAAATTGATAACACTTTTTGTGTACTGTAGCGTCTGGTAATTTGTAGAACTTTAATTTTTCTCAGCTTATGATTGTGGCTTAATTTGCTTAAAGGATACTTATCTAAAATGGTAAATGTATGATTATGGAGAGATAGTTAAGCGTTTTATACCCTTGAAGGTAAACTATTTGACTATGGTATAAACCATTATTGAGACTGAGGGGCCAATTAAAGTTTAAATCTTTTATACCAACGTAACCCCAAAAAGAGGTTTTACTGAGTGTGAAATGTGATATTGCAATTGATTCATTGTAATGGAGTTTCCTGAGATGATCCAATATTCCTGAGAACACGTTATTTTCTAAAAATTGTCTTTTTTGCTGTAAAACTTAATTATGTTTTATTTCCATTTTCAACTTGAGAGTATCAAATACAGAGTGAAATCTTGGGGCCCCTGGTGGCTTAGTCGGTTGAATGTCCAAACTCTTGATTTAGACTCAGGTCATGATCCCAGTGCTGTGGGATCAAACCCCATATCAGGCTCTGCTCTGAGCATGGGGCCTGCTTAAGATTCTCTTCCTCTCTCTGCCCCTCTTCCTACTTGCACCCTCTCACTCTCTGTCTCTTTGTCTCTTTGTCTCTGTCTCTGTCTCTCTCTCTCTCTCTTTCTAAAATAAAAAATCTCATGGGACACCTGGGTGGCTCAGTCTGTTAAGGGTCCAACTTCAGCTCAGGTCATGATCATGCAGTTCATGAGTTCAAGCCCTCTGTTGGGCTCTGGGCTGTCAGTTTGGAGCCTGGAGGAGCCTGCTTCAGATTCTGTGTCTCCCTTTGTCTCTGCCGCGCCTCCCTACCCCCCCCCCCCCCCCCCGCCGCCCGCTTGCACTCTGTTTTTGTCTGTCTCTCTCTCAAAAATAAACATTAATTTTTTTCAATTAAAAAATGAAATCTTGTCATTTGCAACAACATAGATAGGTCTAGAGGATATAATACTAAATGAAAAAAGTCAGTAAAAGAGAAATAGCATATGATTTCACTCATACCTGGAATTAAGCAGTAAGACAAACAAACCAAGAAAAAAAGAGACAGAAAAAAAACAAAACAAAACCAAAAAAAAAAAAAAAAACTGACTCTTAAACACAGGGAACAAACTGGTGCTGGACAGAGGGTAGGTGGGTAGGGGGATGGGTGAAAAAAGTGAAGGAGATTAAGAGTACACTTGTGATGAGCCCTGAGTAGGGTATAGAATTGTTGAATTTTTCTATAGGACACCTGAAAATAATATAACACTTTTTATAATAACTAAGTGTAGTTATGACTAAGGATGTTAGTTACACTTGAATAAAAAAAGGAAAACATATACTCAGAAAGGAAGTGCAGAAGTGTTTACTCTAAAAGTTATTGGAAACTTCATTAGGACAAATTTCTTAAAGAGACTTTTATCACATTTACAAATTTAGTCAGCAGGCTGGAAACAAGCTTGTCATAACTACCTACTCTCCAAAATAAGCAAAGCATTACAGCCATCACCCAGGTCAAAAAATAAAGTTTCAAAACGTTTTGGAGAAAGTGGGGGATTTAAATTTCCTTAAAGAAAAATCACATGTGAAAGTTAAAATTGGGAGGCTCCAATGACCATGATGAAGTATAGAAAATCAAGAAGAAAGAGATATGTAAACCTCCCAAATGACAAATATACAAATGTTAAACCCTACACATCCAAACTATAATCCTATTAATTTCTTAATAGGAATAATGAATTCATCCTATTTGTGTGAGTATTGTGAGGGAGGACAAGGAGTCTAAAGACAGGAGGGAGAAGAAAAAAACTCACTCAGGCACAGGATTTCTATAAAGAAATTTGGGCAAGAACTATGAGATTCTGTCATGAAACCAAGAGCTATGAGTAGGGAAGCTGCAGGAGTGCCTGGGTGGCTCAGTCATTTAAGAGTCCACCTCTTGATTTTGGCTCAGGTCATGATCACATGGTTCGTGACTTTGAGCTCCACCTTGTGTTTTGCGCTGACAGTGTGGAGCTTGCTTGGGATTCTCTCTCTCTCTCCCTTTCTCTCTGCCCCTCCCCTGCTCGTGTTGTCTCTCTCTGTCTCTCTGTGTCTCAATAAATAAATAAACTTAAAAAAATAAAAAGAAGCTGCATCAAATTCATAATCTGATCAAGCAATTGTCCAGTACACAGATGAAGACAGGGACAATGACGTAGAGTCGCCTGTTGAATGTTCCACAGAACTGCGCAGTTAGAGTGCTAGGTGGGGTATAAGCATCTCTGTCTGCAGAGGCATATCATTCACCCTCTTTCCTGGGATGAAAAGGTTAGAGGTCAATGTGCCAAGTGTCAAGCAGTACTGATTGTGCAGAAAAGCATCCTGAGTAAGGGAGACAGATTACGACATTAGGAAACTAATCAGTGGATGAGGGGGAGAGTTAAAAAAAAAAGGATAAATCTAAACTTCAGCATATAATTTTGTTTTAACTTGCTTTCACAGAGGACCTTCAGCCCATCCAATTCATTCCATTGGAAATGAACACACACAGATACACTCACACATACTTTAAAAATAATCCTCGGAGGGTTTAGTGAGATTAATAAATAGATTGACATCTCGAGAAAGAAGGAAAAAAAAAAACAGTGTCAGAAGGGTAAAAAGTTCAAGCTGTTAGAGAATTCCAAGTTCCTGGTTCCTATTACATATTTTATTATTATAATTTTTTTTTCTTTGCATGACTGTTGTGGGCGCCTTACAACCTCCATAGTTTGAAAAAGAAAGAAAAGAGATCTGAGCTCTAGTCAGACAGGAACCTGTCCACCCCACCTCACAGGTACATGCCTACATCCAACAATGCTCTGTAAAAAATTCAGCCCTCAAATTAACAAAGGAGAACTTAAAATGTTTTAAAGTTCAAAAAAACCAAGTCTACTTCAGTGTGTCTGCTATTAAATATAATTTCACTCACTTAAAAAAAATCATGGAAACATTCCAAATCTCGTTATTACTATCTCTGTGGCCTTCTTTTCTCTCTTTGATCTAGAATGGAAAGTTGGAAAAGTAGTTACTAAAGACACTGACACCAAGAAAAACAAAGCTGTTCTCACCAATGCTGCCTATTTGCAAAACAATGTATTTTCTTCTTCAATGTGATGTCATGAGATCTGTATTTGTATTTACATTTTGTAGAGACATTTATATTTTCAACTTTTAGCAACTTTCCATTTTATTATTATTTTCGACTTCTTTCCGCTGAGAATTGGGATCCCTGGATATCACACCCATTACTATCATTATTTAGAGGAGGAATCTGGATTAAAAGAATTACAATCCACTTGTCCAAGAATTTGAAATGCCTTTGGTAGTCAACAAAAAGGTACTTATAAATTCATAGGATTATATTAAGTACTTGCATTAGCATAGACAGTGAAGCACATTTTTCTGCTTCTAAAAACTGGCCCATAAAAGTGTTCCCACATTTATCACAGAAGGAATGCACTAGGGTCAGTTGGAAGACTTGAGTGAGTTTTAAAGAATGGTTTTATCATATGTATTCTAGCATTCAGTCTGGGCTAACATTCCACAGTGAATTCCTCTATTTGAGTTTTTACTTCTGCTTCCAGAAGAAAATTAAGATGAGAAACACGTACACATGCAAATGAAAAGTAATCATGCAGTGGGTTCATTGGAGTGTCCACTAACCTTAAGGAGAATTTTTGGTGAAAATCAACAAGTTTATCACTGCCTCTACAATACACATTTGGCACTGAGTATGTGTTACATTTCAAGGAAGCAAATACTTTTAGATAAATAGCTATTATCCCTAATAAGAAAGAACTAAATATTAAGAAGAGGGGGAAATGTGCGGAATCAGGTATTAAGAATTGAGGAATAGGCAACATTTAATTACAAGTAAATGCCATGTTGGGGCGCCTGGGTGGCTCAGTCATTTAAGCATCTGACTCGGCTCAGGTCATGATCTCACAGTTCGCAGGTTCGAGCCCCACGTTGGACTCTGTGCTGACAGCTCGGAGCCTGGAGCCTGCTTCAGATTCTGTGTCTCCCTCTCTTTATGTTCCTCCCCTGCCTGTGCTCTGTCTCTCTCTGTCTCTCTCTCAAAAATAAATAAAGATGAAAATTGTTTAAAAAAAAGCAAATGCCATGTTATAATTATTTTACAAAGCGTTATGAGAAAATTAATAAAATTGCAAAGAGGTTCAAAAAGTTTTGTTTATATCACTGTATAACATCAGAGGTAAGTTAGTCATATATCAAAATTGCTAAACAAAAGAAAATTAAGAAGGTTTTAAAAGAGACTATATTGAAGTTGACTATTGACTCAGGACAAAATAGGAACAACCAAAGACATTTCTATAGATATCATTTGAGTTTTGGGTTAAGGTTTAAGTGAAGCCTGTGAATTTTTGCCACACAAGTATGTAAAGAAGTAGGGGCTAGCCACCGCCTTTAAGATACTCAGGTATGGGGCTGCTTTTAAGGCATGGGAACTCTGCCAGAGAAATAGATTCAAGGTTACCAGGAAGGCTAAGTGTGAGAAGCCTGTCCCCAATCCATGGTCATTCAACATGTCTTCTCAAAGTGGGATATGGCTTTTGGTTAGAGAAAATTACAGGCTACCAAGATTATCAGTCCCTCTAAATCAGAGGCCATGTTATTTTCTCCTATACCTATAACTGTATTGCTCACATTTAGGTAAAAACATAAAGTAATTAATACATAAATTAATAATTTAATTTATGTAATTAATATAATTAGTTAATAAGCCTATGAAAAAATGCCTTATCGATTATACATTGATTTTCTGGTTAATAGGTGACTTAAATGGTTCTTTTTTTTTTTAACTTTACTTCCAAATTAGTTAGCATATAGTGCAATAACAATTTCAGGAGTAGAATCCAGTGATTCATCCACTACATATAACACTGAGTTCTCATCCCAGCAAGTGTCCTCCTTAATGCCCCTTGCCCATTTAGTCCATCCCCCTACACAACACCCCTCCAGCAACCCTCAGTTTGTTCTCTATATTTAATAGTCTTTTATGGTTTGTCCCCCTCCTTGTTTTTATATTATTTTTGCTTCCCCTTCCCTTATGTTCATCTGTTTTGTATCTTAAATTCCACACATGTGTGAAGTTATATGATATTTGTTTTTCTCTGACTAATTTTGCTTAGCATAATGCACTCTATTCCATCCACCCTGTTGTAAATAGCAAGATTTAATTGTTTTTGATTGCCGAGTAATATTCCATTGTATAAATATATACACTACATCTTCTTTATCCATTCATCCATCAGTGGACATTTGGGCTCTTTCCATACTTTGACTATTGTTGATAGTGCTGCTATAAACATTGGGGTGCATGTGCTCCTTCAAAACAACATACCTGTATCCTTTGGATAAATACTTAGTAGTGCAACTGGTTGGTCATAGGGTAGTTCTATTTGTAATTTTTTGAGAAACCCCCAGAGTGTTTTCCAGAGTGGGTATACCAGTTTGCATTCCCACCACCATTACAAAAGTGTTCCTCTTTCTCTGCATCCTCGCCAATATCTGTTGTTGTCTGAGTTGTTAATGTTAGCCATTCTGACAGGTGTGAGGTGGTATTTCATTGTGGTTTTGACTTGTATTTCCCTGATGATGAGTGATGTTGAGCATTTTTTCATGTGTCAGTTGGCCACCTGGATGTCTTCTTTGGAGAAGTGTCTATTCATGTTTTTTGCCCATTTCTTCACTGGTTTATTTGTTTTTTGGGTGCTGAGTTTGATAAGTTCTTTATAGATTTCGGTTACTAACCCTTTATCTGATATGTCATTTGGAAATATCTTCTCCTATTCCATCAGTTGCTCTTTAGTTTTGCTGATTGTTTTCTTTGCTTTGCAGAAGCTTTTTATCTTGATGAGGTCCCAATAGTTCATTTTTGCTTTTGTTTCCCTTGCCTCCAGAGACGTGTTGGGAAAGAAGTTGCTGTGGCCAAGGTCAAAGAGGTTTTTCCCTGTTTTCTCCTCTAGGATTTTGATGGTTTCTTGTCTTATGTTTAGGTCTTTCATCCATTTTGAGTTTATTTTTGTGTATGGTGTAAGGAAGTGGCCCAGGTTCAATCTTCTGCATGTTGCTGTCCAGTTTTCCCAACACCATTTATTGAAGAGACTGTGTTTATTCCGTTGGATACTCTTTCCTGCTTTGTCAAAGATTAGTTGGCCATATGTTTGTGGGTCCATTTCTGGGTTCTCTATTCTGTTCCATTGATCTATGTGTCTGTTTTTGTGTCAGTACTATACTGTCTTGATGAATACAGCTTTGTAACACATCTTGAAATCCAGAATTGTAATACCTCCAGCTTTGGTTTTCTTTTTCAGGATTATTTTGGCTATTCTGGGTCTTTTCTGATTCCAAACAAATTTTAGAAGTGTTTTTTCTAGTTCTGTGAAGAATTCTGGTGTTATTTTGTTTGATAGGGATTGCATTGAATGTGTAGATTGCTTTCTGTAGCATTGACATTTTAATAATGTTTCCTCTTCCAATACAGGAACATGGAATATTTTTCCATTTTTTCCATCTTCTTCAATTTCTTTCATAAGCTTTCTATAGTTTTCAGTGTATGTAGATTTTTTTTACCTCTTTGGTTAGGTTTATTCCTAGGTATTTTATGGGTTTTGGTGCAATTGTAAATGGGATCGATTCCTTGATTTCTCTTTCTGCTGCTTCATTATTGGTGTACAGAAATGTAACAGGTTTCTTTGCATTGGTTTTATATATTTTGACTTTGTTGAATTTATGGATCAGATCTAGCAGGTGGAATCTTTCAGGTTTTCCACATAGAATATCATGTCTTTTGAGAAGAGTGAAAATTTGACTTCTTCCTTACTGATTTGGATGCATTTTATTTCTTTGTGTTGTCTGATCACTGAGGCTAGGACTTCCAATACTATGTTGATTAACAGTGGTGAGAGTGGACATCCCTGTCATGTTCCTGACCTTAGGGGGAAAGCTCTCAGGTTTTGATACTATTGGTGGGTCTTTCGTATATGGCTTTTATGATCTTGAGTTATGATCCTTTTATCCCTACTTTCTTGAGGGTTTTTATAAAGAAAGGATGCTGTATTTTGTCGATTACTTTCTCTGTATCTACTGAGAGGATCATGTGGCTCTTATCCTTTTTTTTATTAATGTGATGTATCATAGTGATTGATTTGTGGATATTGAACCAGTCCTGCATCCCAGGAATAAATCCCAGTTGATCGTGGTGAATACTTCTTTTAATGTATTGTTGGGTCCGGTTGGCTAGTATCTTGTTGATAATTTTTTGCATCCATGTTCATCAGGAAAATTGGTCTTTAGTGGGGTCTTTGTCTGGTTTTGGAAGCAAAGTAATACTCGACTCATAGAATGTGTTTGTAAGTTTTTCTTCAATTTCTATTTTTCTGGAACAGGTTTAAAAAAATAGGTGTTTACTCTTCTTTAAATGATTGGTAGAATTCCCCTAGAAAGCCATCCAGCCCTGGACTTTTGTTTTTTGGGATATTTTTGATTATTAATTCAATTTCTTTACTGGTTATGGGTCTGTTCAAATTTTATATTTCTTCTTGTTTCAGTTTTGGTAGTTTATATGTTTCTAGGAATTTGTCCATTTCTTCCAGATTGGCCAATTTATTGGTATATAATTGCTCATAATATTCTCAAATTATTATTTGTATTTCTGCAGTGATGGTTGTGATTTCTTCTATTTTGATTTTATTTATTTGGGTCCTTTCTTTTTTCTTTTTGCTCCTTCTGGCTAGGGGTTTATCACATTTGTGAATTCTTTCAAAGAACAAGTTCCTAGTTTCTTGATCTGTTCTAGTTTCTTTTTTTTAATACCATTGATTTCTGTTGTAATCTTTATTATTTCTCTCCTTCTGCTGGTTTTGGGCTATATTTGCTACTCTATTTCCAGCTCTTTAAGGTGTAAGTCTGGGTTGTGTATTTGAGACATTTCTTCCTTCTTTAGGAAGGCTTAGATTGCTATATACTTCTCTCTTACGATGACCTTTGCTGTGTCCCAGAAGTTTGGGCTGTCATGTCATTATTTTCATTGGCTTCCATGTGATTTTTAATTTCATCTTGAATTTCTTGGTTAACCCATTCATTCTTTAGTAGGATGTTCTTTAAAATCCAAGTATTTGTTGTCTTTACACTTTTTTTCTTGTGGTTCATTGAGAATTTCACAGTGTTGTGGTTTGAAATTATGCAAGGTATGATCTTGATCTTTTTGTACTTGTTGAGGGCTGACTTGTGTCCCAGTATGTGATCTATTCTGGAGAACGTTCCATGTGCGCTTGAGAAGAATGTGTATTCTGCTGCTTCAGAAATGTTCTGAATATAGCTGTTAAGTACATCTGGTACAGTGTGTCATTCAAAGCCATTGTTTCCTTGTTGACTTTATGCTTAATTGATCTGGCCATTGCTCTAAGTGGAATATTGAAGTCCCCTACTATTATGGTATTATTATCAATGAGTTCCTTTATGTTTGTGATTAATTGATTTATATATTTGGGTTGTATCACATGGGGGGCATAAATGTTTATAACTGTTAGATCTTCTGGTGGATAGATCCCTTAATTATGATATAATGCCCTTATTCATCTCTTGTTACAGTCTTTATTTCAAAATCTAGTTAGTCTGAAAAAAATTACAAGATGGGGGGCTGGGCATTTGGGTTGCTCATTCAGTTAAGTATCCAACTTTGGCTCAGGTCATGATCTCACAGTTTGTGAGTTAGAGTCACACATCAGGCTCTGTGCTGACAGCTCAGAGTCTGGAGCCTGCTTTGGATTCTGCGTCTCCCCCTCTCTCTGTCCCTCTCCTGATCATGCTCTTTTTCTCTTTGTCTCTCAACAAATAAACGTTCAAAAATTTAAAAAATTAAACTAGTTTGTCTGGTGTAAGTATGGCTACTCCAGCTTTCTTTTGGTGATCATTAGAATGATAGATGATTCTCCACCCCCTTACTTTTAATCTGAAAGTGTCTTTAGATCTGAAATGGGTCTCTTGTAAACAGTATGTAGATGGATCTTGTTTTCTTATCCCTCCTGATACTCTATATCTTTTAATTGGAGCATTTAGTCCATTGACATTTAGATTGAGTACTGAAAGATATGAATTTAATGCCATCATGTTGCCTGTAGAGTTGGAGCTTCTGGTGATGTTCTCTGGTCCTTTCTACTCTTTGTTGCTTTCAGTATTTTTTTTCTTTTGTTTTGTCTTTTCAAAAAACCTTTCAGAGAGTCCCCTTTACAATTTCTTGCAGCTGGTTTAGTGGCCATGACCTCTTTTAGTTTTTGTTTGTGTAGAAAACTCTTTTCTCTCCTTCTATTTTGAATGACAGTTTGCTGGATAAAGAATTCTTGGCTGCATCTTTTTCCAATTCAGCACGTTACCTATATCCTGTCACTCCTTTCTGGTGTGCCAAATTTCTGTGGATAGGTCTGCTGTGAACCTGATCTGTCTTCCCTTATAGGTTAAGGACTTTTTTCCCCCTTGCTGCTTTCATAATTCTTTCCTTGTCTGTGTAGTTTGTGAATTTGACTATGATATGCCTTATTGATGGTCGGATTCTGTTGAACCTGATGGGAGTCCTCTGTGCTTCCTGGATTTTGATGTCTGTGTCTTTCCCCAGGTTAAGAAAGTTTTCTGCTATAATTTGCTTACATAAACCTTCTACTCCTGTTTTTTCTCTCTTGATCTTCTGGGAATCCTATGATTCAGATGTTATTCCTTTTTAATAAGTCATTGAGTTCTCCAATTCTTGTATCATGCTATTTTGCCTTAGTTTCCCTCTTTTTTTCTGTTTCACTATTCTCCATAGTTTTGCCTTCTGTATCACTGATTCGCTGCTCTGCTTCATCCATCCTTACCACTGTGGCATCCTTTGGGATTGTATCTCATTTATAGCATTTTTAATTTCATCCTGACTAGATTTTATTTCTTTTATCTCTACAGAAAGGGAATCTATGTTGTTGTTTTTTCACAGCCATCTGGTATTCTGATTATTGTGATTCTAAATTGTAGTTCAGACATCTTGCTTATATATGTGTTGATTAAGTCCCTGGCTGTCATGTCTTCCAGTTCTTTCTTTCGGAGTGAATTCCTTCATTTTGCCATTTTGGAGGAAGAAAAAAAAATGAATTAAAAAATAAAAATTAAAAAATTAAAAACATAACAAAAATTCAAATAATGAAATCGAAATCATAGGTGTGTTCTGGTTTGGTTGTTGCAAGAAGCTTGATAGAATAGAAAAAAGGGTAAGAAAAAAAAAGAAAAAAAGTAAGGACATATTTAAAAATTAAAAAGGTATACCATAAAATAGAATAAAATGAAATGAAGAAAGTCAAAAAGAATTTAAAAATTTACAAAAAACAAGAAATATTGTAGAAAGATTTTTAAAATTTTTTTATTGAGGTGCCTGGGTGGCTCAGTCGGTTGAGCATCCAACTTCAGCTCAGGTCACGATCTTGCAGTTTGTGAGTTCGAGCCCCACGTTGGGCTCTGTGCTGACCGCTCAGAGCCTGGAGCCTGTTTCAGGTTCTGTGTCTCCCTCTCTCTCTCTCTGCCCCTCCCCCACTCGTGCTCTGTCTCTCTGTCTCTCAAGAACAAATAAACATTAAAAAAATTTAAAAATATATTAAAAAATATTTTTTATTAAAAAAATAAAAATAAAAATAATTTTATCTCTCTTTGTATCCATGAAAAAGAAAAGAAAGGCAAAAAATTAAAAGCAAAAAAGGAGAAAAAACAAAACAAACAAAACGAATACATGGACCAGCAAACATAATGAAACCTGAATGAAATTACATCCAGTTTCCCCTGGAAGTCAAACTATGAAGCCCTTTATAGTCTGTACACTAGGCAGGCAGAGAGACTTGTGGTGGTCCTTTAGGGCATGAACTTGGTATAATGGTTCCTTTCTCCACTATGTGGAACTGCTTATTTTACTGGGGTGGATTGTATAGCCTGCGTACACGTGTGCATGCACGTGTATACACATGAGTGGGAGAGGTGAGATGGTGTCACCCAGCTTCCTAGTCTCTGCCACCAGAACTCTGAGTTCTCAACAACCTGTCATCAAGCACCCCTCCTTTGTCTCTGGCTTCTGTTCCCTCCCTGCTTCTACACTGTCTGCGTCCAAGCTGTCGGTCTGCCAGACAGCACCTCCTTCCCAAATTTTATCTAAGATGGGGTTGTGTTTCTAAACCCATCGCTTCTGAGATACCTGCAGCTTGGACCAACTCTGCCTCTCTGGGGGAGGGTGTAGGTTTGCCCCTGGGAATGTTCATGTGATTGCACAGGGGCAGAGGTTCAGAGATTGTGGTCAGGTGCTGGCTTGCCCCAGAAAAAGTTTGTGCTATCATGCAGCGGCAGTAGTTCAGAGATTATGGCAACAAGAAACCCCTGCCAGGTTTCACTGCACCCTTGTGTCTTTGTTCCAATACCAGCAAACGTGACTGTTCTCCAAGGTCTGCTTGGACTTTTTCCTATGGGGAGGTCATATGGCCTCTACCAAATGCCCTCCAATCAGGAGAACCACTTCTTCCCATGTGGCCCATGGACCCCTCGTACCTCGATGCCTACTCCTCATGATTCACCCTTCCTCCCCACAAGAGCACCACTAGGTATTGAGTTCTGGAATTTCTGACACTGTGCTCTCCTGTTTATAGAGTCCTAATGATATCAAAACCTTCTCTTTTCTCCCTTTCAGATATCTTAGGGAACAGCTTTATTGTTCAGTCCTTCGTGTCTCCACTCTTTCTCTTTCTCTCCAGCTACTTTCAGGAGGAGGGTGCTTTTTCTGCACTCTTCTGCATGCCTTTCTCTGTCTTCTCTCTGTAAAAACAGTTCCCTACCCACTGTGGCTTCTCTGTCACCCAGTTCACCTCTCTGTACCACATACCTCCACATAACACATACTACATACCTCCCACATACCACAAGGTCTGTGGCTTAAGTTATGCAGATTGTTCTGTTAATCCTCAAGGCAAATGAGAGAAGAGTAGAGAGAAGCCCAGAACTTCCATGCTGCTCTGCCATCTTGCCTGCCTCCCCCAAGGCAGTGTTCTTAACCTTATCCTGCTTCCAAAGGCAGCAAAGGAATAAATTGTTCTTAATACTCTCTCTAGACTCATATCTCTATAACATTGATTAAACTTCTGATGAAAATGGAAATTAGGTAAAATTTTGTAACAAAATGATAGCTAGGGGACAAAAAGGAGAAACTAATGGAATGAAGCAAATATAAAAACTGGTTCTTTGAAAAGACTAATGTTGACATACTTATGCTGATAATTATCAAGAAAAAAAGGGAAACAAAACATAAGAATCATTTGAATGAGGGAGAAGGTATAACTGTAGGTGATGCAACCATTAAAAAGATAATAGGATATTCGGAACATCTTTTTGTTTGAAATTTTAAAAGTCAAATTAAGATGAACAATCTTATTTAAGTTGCCAAATCTAAGTTACCAAAATCTAAGTAAAAAAAATCAGTAATTTTAGAAATCCTATAGTCATTTAAAAAGTAGACAAATATTACCCCACCAACATAACAACAACAACAACAACAACAACAACACAACAAAGGAAAAATGGATCTATCCATTTTTGAGAATATCTACCCCTAAATTGACGATGTTTATCAAACATTTATAAGAGAGGTACTTTTACCTGTACAAAAACTATTCCACAATAAAGAAAAATACTACTACTATGCATTTTTTCTTTTTCTTTTTTTTTTGGGGGGGGATTTTGTTTGTTGCTGTTTTTTTAAAGATTTTATTTTTATATAATCTCTACACCCAACGCTGATTTCAAATTCATGACCCAATTATCAAAAGTCACTTGCTCTACCAACTGAGCCACCAGACGTCTTGATACTACACATTTTGCCTTAACTTATTTCACCAAAGTTAGGAAAACATAGTTATTTAAATATGAAAGAAATATTAAAAGCCAAGCTCTCAAGCCATTGATAAAGCAATTCTGAAAATTAATAGAACAGCAGTGATCTTAATAATGGAAATACTTAAAATTGTAACTTAACCATAAGCAAGTTGAGATTACCCAAGGAATGAAGGATAAATTTAACAGAGGACAATGTATTAATCTGATTTACTAAAAATGATTAAAGAAAAGCATTATATGATCCTCTAAATGACTAGCAAAATCTGGTAAAATATAAGTTTCTTTCATGTTAAAATATCCCAGAAATGTATAAATATAAGGGAATCTTCTTAATCCAAGAAAAGATTCTGCAGCCTAGTGGTTATGGGTATGGTAATGATCAATCTTTGGCAGCCTCTTTAACATTGAAAGTAAGAGAAGAATATGCTTTAGAATCACTATTCTCTCAAATAAAAGAGTATAGAAATAAATTTCACTTCATAAATTAGAAAAAGAGACCAGTGTCACTAAAATAGTATGAAAATACAAAGCGTTGTTAGGAGTAAACTAAACAGAAGTTGTACAAAACTTTTGTGGTGATATTATAATATTTTATTAAAAGACATTACAGAAGATCTAAGTAAGTTGTTCATCTGTTGAAGCTTACTATCACAAATATTTCAAATATCTCCAAATTGATCAATTGACAAATACAGTTCCAATCAAAATGTCAATATGTTCATTTATTTTTAATGAAATTTAACATGCTAATTCTAAATTTAACAAGGAAATGAACCAACCCAAGAACAGCCAGGAAACTTCTGAAGTGGGACAAGGTGGATTAAATGTTACACTTATTTTTAAGCTACAATAAATTCATTAAAATTAAGACTATGGTAATGGAACAGAGGGGAAAAAAATATTGACTCATGGAACAACATAGAGATCCGTGAACTGAACCAAAAAAAAATGTGGAAATTTGGCATGAGAGAAATTAGATAGTGACTATCAATTGTTTTATCTCCTCCACATAGATGAGATAATTATAAGAGTTTACTCATCTTTTAGCATTTCCTTGGCACTTTATTTTATCATCTAGGACTCAGAAGAAACATCTTTTTTGACCTCCTACTTAAATAACAAACACTATGTCAAAAGAGGTGTATAATATGTGTCTGTACATGATATGTCTGTATATAATATGTAATATTTATTAAACGCTTGATACATATTAACATCATTGTAATTCCTGTGTCCTTTTTTAACTTTTAAACCTCAAAGCAATGGCTTCTATGTTGCGTATTATTAGTATCACTTTAAACATGAAGAAACTGAAGATCAAAGTAGTTAAGTAATTTGGTCGAGATTCTTCACTTTAACAAGAATAAGAGCTAAAGTAGGATTTGAATGCAGGCATTCAGAGAGCAAGGACTCCACTGCTAGACAGAACTTTGACAAGCCACATCTTTTAAAATGTTAATTTTTTAATAGGCAAACTATCTCTAGAAAATTCTGAGCAGCCACCTTTAAATAAATACTATATGAACAAAGGTGTTCATTTATTCTACTCAACTCAAAAGTTTTCTATATAGAAATATATAGAAAATATAGAAAAGTGGGGCACTTGGCTGACTCAGCTGGAAGAGCACACGACGCCACCTCAGGGTCATGAGTTCGAGACTCATATTGGGTGTGAAGTTTACTTTAAATAAAAAGTAAATAAACTTAAAAAAAACTAAAAAAAATATATAGAAAAGTGACAAGGTGTTGACGGGTGTGGTTGTTTTTACTAAGTCACCATGAAAATGAAATGAAGAGTTTTTATTATCATATTACATTTACATTACCATGCTAGTGGAGGGAATCAGAACACAAAATAAAAACACAGCATTGTGTCAGCTACTCCACAAATGCACACGTGAAGGATTGGAAAGAAAATGTTAACCGCGTTTTTGGCCTTGATGGAAGCGTATGTGGATGATTATTTCTTTAATTTTCTGTATTCCGCATATATTTGGCAAAAGTCATGAATTACTCTGTGAAGAAAAACAAATCTAAATATGCTCTTTCTAAGTGTTGTTTTAACAAATCAAGAGACATTTTCAGTTTCAATGTTCTAACAAAGGGCACAACATAGAGGAAAGACCATTTCTGGACCCGTGAACTTGCTCAGCGGTTGACCAGTTTCAAGCCTGGGTAAACCACACATCCTCATTTTAGGATGGAGAAAACCGAAGTTCAGAGAACCTGACTAGCACACAGGGATGTTCTGAAGATCAAATTAGATAACGGACAAGAAAGGGCTTTAAAAACCATAAAGGCCTGGAGAGATAAGGTGCTAGTACATTCTGGTAAAGTGTGAAACCTGCAGTGGAATGAAACACTTGTGATCTAATGGCCCAGAAAAATCAATAGCATGTTATTTTAAGCTCTATCCTTGACTTGTTTCTTACTCAAAGAACAAATTCAGGAAGGAAAGCTAAGTTTCCTGTACTTGATTCTCTCCTGCTGCATAACACATATAATGCTCTATTTCTTTGCAAAATGATTAGGGATCAATGCACTAAAGATGGTCAGTTCAGAGTATTATTACTATCACAGAAAGACATATTCCAGCCTACAAGATTTTAGGAAATGACATAGCTAAATTTATCAAAGTCCAAATTCTGGCACTACACAGGCATATATGGCTCTCTTTCTTCATTTGGACAGAATTCCTTCATGGCAGTATTTAATATGATTTTATTAGAAATCCAGAGGATATTGGCTTGGGTGTTAAAAGTATAACTGAAAACTCCTATTTGGTTTAAACCAGTTAAGTGCTACTAGTTTGAAGGTTAAACAAGTATAGGAAAACACTCCATAAAAGAAACTTAAGTGCTGTCAAAAGCACTGATAAGAGGAAGAGGTAGGAACCCCAGCTGGCCTGCATCAAGGGGCCATTTTATTAACAAAAATCAATGTCGGTGGTCATGGCTGATTGAATCTTTCTATTCTTTCTTACCAACGATAGCCTATTATGATCAGATCCCAAGGCCAGGAAATGAGGAGCATTTCTCTGAAAGAACCAATTCCCGTTAATTTAAATACCTTTCTTTATTTAAAGTAATGTAAGGTGAACATGAAAACAAGGATAGCTTTATTTCATGTCTCACTTGTTGTGATTCTCACGTCTATATCAAAACTACAGTCACTATTTGCATTCTCAGTGGCAATTATTGCTTACATTACTTGGGGTTTGTTTTGTTCATGGTTTTTACCCAGTTTGTCTATGTGACCATTAACATAAAATATGAATGTTTTGCTATAGATATATTAGAGATCAGTTGTTAAAACAGTATTCTGAAAGATCAAGATATATTCTACAGAGAAAGGAATTTTAGTGTCCCTTGAATGCCATAAAACTCGATTCCTTTCTTTTTAGTGAACATGTACATTTTATTGCTTTTACTGGTAAGGAAAGAAAGGACAGATGGCACAGAAATGGAACCTAGGAAAATCACTTACAGTGAAACCAATTTTAATACCCTTGCTAATAAAGTTCTCTCTATACATATGGGCCTGATATTTCCAGGAAAAAGGGAGTAATTCTTCATTTTGTCTGGGGAGTTTAACTCTTTCAATACCCTGGGGCACTCTATGGTGCACTAAATTATACTAAATAGCCTGAAAGAATTAACACACTTTCCAAGTCAAGTCTTTTATTTCTTTTTGCTAGGTAACATCAGGCCATTGATCATATTAGAAGGTCTAACCAACTCCCACAAGGCACTTTCCCTTATGTCAGAGCTAGCCAGGTGTGATGGTTTCCTTTCTTGAACTCCAATAAACTTTATAAGACCTATCCGCCATCACTCAGCTAAATCACATAATGGCAAATTTATAACCCAATGGTTAAATGATCTGGTCGGTTGTCTGTACTGCTTGCTAACTAAATATTTAAAGTAAAGCCAGCTAACCCAACGTTTATCTTACATTGTGTATCTTGACCTTTATCATCCCCAAACAAAGGAAAAGCTTCATGCCCCACTGAATTTCCCTTAATTATGTCTTTCCCCAATTGGTCTTGTAAAACGGGGAGCCAGTCAAGCTTTTTATCCCACCTCAGGGGGTCGAGTGAATAGGAAACCTGTCACTAATTCCTTTCACCTTACAGGCACAACTCCTTCACCCAATTAACTAAGACCAGGTGCACCCTCCAGTGAGTCTGAGGAATGCAGAGAACTCACAAACCCTGCTTCCATTTTGGCAGAAAGGGAGCCCAGCCTGCACCTGATTAGCAGCTTTGCTGGGCCTGAAAAGATAGATTGGTATCTTTTCTACATCGAAAAGAGATAGAATTTTCTCCATGGAAGCTGGTAAAGATCATGGATGCTGCATAGGGATAATAAGTGGCAGGCAGTCACATAAATCGGCAACCATCAACACACCATGGTAGCATTCAGGCACGAGTGGTCTTTAACATATTCCAGTGACATATCTAGTGTATGTTACTAATATGTTTGAGTTTTCGAGAGTAAACAGTAATGTATTCAGATAAAACCAGTGGTGGCGAAACAGCAGCACAGGGGGGAATGAACAATAATCCTAATTTTGAAGTTAGAAATGACTACGCCAAGTATCAAGCTATGACAAAGGAGGAGGCGGCAGATAATGATTGTACAAGAGAATGCTGGAGTCCCAAAGACCTTGATTCAAAATACTGAGCAATGGCCTCACTAGTTGTATATATTTGCATAAATTCCTTAATCTCACCCATCCTCAGTTTCCTTAGGAAAACTGGACAACTAATAATAATAGGGGCTGCTGTATAGGGTTGTTGTGAAAATTAAAGGAGGTATTGTCATCAGAGTTTGGAAGATTGGCAGGAGCCTAAGTATGCACTCAGTAATTGTGTGCTCTTATGATTGTTGAAGTCGTTTAATTATTAAAAGTAACAAAATAATCCAATGAAAAAACATGTTCTTTCCCAGAAGGTGCACCTTTTAAATGAGAAGTTAAGGCTGTGCCTAATAATTTGGCACCAACTGGCTGGGATCCAGGAAATTAAAAGGGAATGGTTTAGAGCTGATTTTTTTTTCCAAAAGCACTTAGCTGGGTCCTAAAGAAGTTTTTGGAGGTGCCTCAGGGCTCATGCTGCAAAAGAGAAAGAGGCATAGTAGGGGTTGTGAGGGCAAAGTTTCCCACTCCCACTAAATAAGGGAGCAGGTCTACTTTGATCTATTTTATACATTAGGTTTATCATACAACTTTATTTAAAAATCGTGAAGCTAAACAAATTTTAAAATCACGAGCTTGGTGCAACTCGAAGGCAGCTGGTGCAGAGGCTAACAATTGTATGTTCCCTTCCGTAGGGTTATCTCCCCAAACCATCTTAGGTAAACATTGAAAATGCCCACTTCAGGAGTGCTGATACTAAATACTAATAATCAGCACTCACTTGCTGACTCCTTGTTAGGAGATCCCATTGTAACCAAACCCAAGTCCATCTGCCTGATGCATTTAAGCCAATCACTGAGACATCAGGTTTGCAACAAGGAAGGAGTTTATCAGCAGGCAGACACATGAGAGGACCAGAGGGCAAGCCTCGAATCTGCCTCTCTGAAGGGGGAGAAAACACATTTTTGATAATCATAAGGACTGTGATTACATACATATTGATTAAAATGGAGGGGAAATCTGTGGCTATTTGTGAAAAAAGATGAAACATGACCACTGAGAAAACGTATGTAACACACATCTCAAGTTCACTTTAGAAGGATACTTAGCATTGGAATAAAGCAAAAGTCAGCCCCTGATGTTGGGAGGTTATCTTCGAATGAGGAGAAGGGCAATGGGCTTGTTCCAAGAGCCAGTGTAAATTAGACGGGGTCTTGGACTCCTTACCTCTGGTAAGGAATGCAAGGGCCTTGCTTATTCATAGGCTGGAACCCTATCAGTTGACCTTGAGTCCAAGTTCTGCAGAAATACCTAGTGGATTTGTTAGTAGGTCTGAAAGGACACAGTAGCTGATGAAGAAGAAGTTGGTCTCTGAAAAACGAGCTTTAAACTTTCTGCTATTCTCAACCTCCTTAACCCTATAGGTCACGGTTTTAACTTGAGACTTGATCCACCGGATTTCTTTAGTTTCTATTAGGGATTACACCCTATCACGGCTCGCAGAAACCTTAATGAATCACAAGTTCCCCAAGAAGCAGTAGTGAGGAATGTCTGCTCTTTGCTGGTGATGTCTGGAAGAAGATTTAACCACTCCCAACAAGTCAGCCGTTGACCATTTCTTTCCATCCAAGAAGCCTGTAAACCTTCAAGAAAGCAAGTGTCCTGGAGATTGCCTCATTTGCAATACACAGTTTTGTAAGAGGTTTTAAGATTTCATCAATGAAGTAAAGCCACATAATACCAGATAAGCCTCCTTTTTTCTGTACAAAAATCCCTCTATTTTATTGTCATCTGTACGTCGTCAATGTGACCTTGACGTCTCTTTCTAAGAACTGTAGCGGCTCCTGTCTGACTGATTCCTGCTCCATTCCCTGAGTAGTTCAACAGTCCTGCAGTTGTGGTGAATATCTACTTTGGCTTAGGTTCACAGTGAAGATTTCAAGTTGCATTTGGACGCCTTAGGTTTAAGACCATGAAATCATATCCTCAAAAATGTAAACTAAGCAAATATAAATTATGGCCCCCGCGTAGCTTTGATTCAGCCTGAAACAGTCAAAGGAGTACAACCCAAAAGCACTTTAAAAATAATTCCTGTATTCAATTATAACTCTCAAAGAACTTTAATTTTTTTAATGCTTATTTGTTTTTGAGAAAGAGAGAGAAAGAGCATGAGCAGAGGAGGGGTAGACAGAGAGGGAGATACAGAATCCGAAGCAGTCTCCAGGCTCTGAGCTGTCAGCACAGTGCCCAATGTGGGGCTTGAACTCACAAACTGGGAGATCATGACCTGAGCTGAAGTCGGACGCTTAACCGACGGAGCCACCCAGGCACACCTAACTCTCAAAAAACTTTAAAAGAGATGTAAATCAAACCTACCGCAGCAACATTGAAAATTTCTTTCTTTTAGGAGTGCCTGGCTGGCTCAGTCAGTTGAGTAGCCAACTTTGGCTCAGGTCATGATCTTGTGGTTTGTGGGTTCGAGCCCTGTGTCTGGCTCTATGTTGACAGCTCAGAGCCTGGAGCCTGCTTTGGATTCTGTGTCTCCCTCTCTTTCTGCCCCTCCGCTACTTGTACTCTGTCTCTTTTTCTCTCCAAAATAAATAAACATTAAAACATGTTTAAATAAATAAATAAAATTTCTTTCTTTTAACTCTCTTTCATCTGCTTGTTTTGAGTATCTCAAAGGCCAATCACCCCTCCTGCCATCCAGGCCCAACAAATTCCACTCTACTCCAATCTTCAGGAGTTATGCCACATTTCCTTACCAGAGACAGCACGATTTGAGCACCTTCTCTTTCTTCACATACATAGCAATGGAGAAGTAAGAATCCTCTAACAGCTTAAAATACATTTCTATTACTAAGTCGGCTAGTGCTTTCACATACAGTTATTTCTTACTGGTATGTTTATACTTTTTGTAAAAAGCTGAAATTTATAATCAGATGTTTGGGAAAAGTCAAAATATTTGGTAGTCAAAATATTTAATAAAACTGGATTGAAAGCATTTGCCATCTGTGTATTTCCTACATGTTTCTGAAAACAGCCCCATCCCGAGTCTTTCTGTGTATTAATTTTCCATGGTAGTTACCACACTCCTATTTCCTATTCCAAAAAAATAATAGTACACAATTTTATGCCATTTTATACCCTTGGTCCTATAAGCCAATAAATTCCTGAAATTGTAAAGACTATTAAATAATTTTTGCCAATTCAGGTATATAAAAAAGTATTCTTTTCCTAGACCGGATTTTTCCTCACAAGAAGTTGTTTTAAAATGTCTTTCATTAACGACAGAGTTTTTTTAAGCCTAACTTTTCCAATGATTTTTCCCCTAATAAATCAAGGGAAAAATGAAATTAATAAAAAAGTACTTTTTGAAATGGTCCAAGTCATATATGTAAGTTTCCTCAATAAAATTTTTAAATGTTTTTCTTTAATGTCCACTACTGCAATAAGAACAGAATGGAACAAAGCAAACCCTTGATGAATGCATGTGGATGTGGAATTAGGTATCTTCAGATAGAAGACTGAGTGAGATAGGGGCGCCTGGGTGGCTCAATGGAGAAGATACAGAGTCGAGTTCCAGTTTCCCTTCTCACCCAATCGAGTAACTTTCCAAAGAAATGGGGGTGGACATTTTGAGGTAACGTTATTCTCTGGATTTGGGTAATTACTTTATGAAACTGGGTTAGGGCTTGCTATTACCACTAAATAGGGTCACTGTCAGGCTTAATAAAAATTATTTAAAGTAGAGAAAGAAAAGCTACTACTTGAGTGTTGCTATATGTCAGATATTTATAGTATTTTTGCGTGTATTTGTGTATGCACACACATGTACAATTAAAATACTTAATGCATATTTTAAAATCTAAAATAATTCATTGGGATATAAGCTTCCATAGGGAGAGGAAATTTAATTATGCTCCATTATTTCTCGCTATCTGTGCTATCTAAAGTGGCAGTCACTAGTCACATGTGATTGTTGTCCATTAGAAATCCGTTTAGTGTGACTGAAGATCTGAATTTTTAATTTAATATGATTAATTTAAATTTTAAAACAATATTTATTTCAGTTAATGGAAAATTTTAATCATGTTTGAAATGACTTGGATATGCATCTACTTTCTCAACTGTAAATTTTATGGAATCTAAATCCAAATGGATATTTCAGATGAAAATTTAGCATCCAAATTGAGAAGTGCTGTGAATATAGAATATTCACTCGGTTCTTAAGACTTGGTATGAAAAATAGGATGTAAAATATCTCATTAATAATTTTATATTTTTGCAATCTGAAATAATATTTTGGACATACTGGGTTACATAAAATGTGTCATTAAAATAATTTCTCTTTTTTTGCAACCTTTTTCACATGGCTATTAGAGAATTTAAAATTACCTATGTGGTTTGCATTATATTTGTTCTGGATAAAGTTGCTATATATTTACAAATTAAATCATGTTGAAATAAATATAAAATTCAGGCTTTAAGTCCAGAAAACGACAGCATGGAGCCTGAGGGTGTTTTTAAAACAAGGCATGGTCAATTACTAGTCTTTGTACTTTTTCTTAGAGAGCCTATACAGACTTGGAATAATTTCTTGACATCACAAGCATTGATAATACATTTTAGGTGGAATAGAATTTTATTGTATTGATCTTAGATTCATAATTAAATTAAAAAATGAAATAGATTAAAATCTCCCCAAACTCCACAAAGTAACATTTGGGTGACATATTCATGATAGTGAAAATAGATTTTGAGAAACAATGGTCTATATTTTTTCCTCTGTGAGATAAGTGCATCCTAAGCATCATCATACATTAAAATTGACTACTTGAATAACATTCTCCAGTGTAACTACTTTATTTATTTATTTATTTATTTATTTATTTATTTATTTAACAAACATTTATGTACAAGTACAGCCCTTGGTGCTGGGATATACTACAGTTATCAGGGAATATTTAGGCTACACATCCTAATGGAACTTATATAGACCAAATTTAATGAAATAGACATAGCCGTACATGACTTAATAAATATAAATCAAACCTAATAAGTCTTTTTAAGAAAGAAGTAATGGAAGTTTTTATTGAATCCTGAAAGGTGGGAACCTCACTGAATTGCACCAACGAGAGACTAAATGGTGAGAATTTGTCATTGAATTGAACAGCTCTCCCTGCAAGTCTGACTACAAAGTAGTTCTGTCAAATGACAAAATACCCAGGGAAAGATTGGGGGATCAATGTAGGATATGTAGACATGAGACTTTCTAGAAAAGCTCTTTCAAAGCAACGGGAACAACCAGTAGAAAGGATGGGATTAGTGATGTAGGAAAGTGAGGGGAAAAGCAAAGCAAGAGAGTTTTTTGGAAACTGGAAGGCATAGGATCTCTAGCACAGGCAGACACATGGATCTTATAATAGGAGGGACACGATGCATTATAACAGGGAAGAAAAAGAGAAATTGGACTCAAATGTAACTAGCGAGAAGAGAGAGGAGTTCCTACCAGAAGAATATGATTTACAAATATATAGCAAGATTATCTGCCCAGGTCTTGAGGACTTGAGCAGATACAAATTTGTTACTTTAAGGCAGGACAAAATGAGCCCACTAGAGAGATACAGTAGGGCCCCTGGGCATTACCTAGCACAAATTTGAGGTTTAAGTCCAAGAAATTATGTTTAAAAAGTCTGAGTGGTTGTGTGATTATTTATGTCATGCCAAATATGGTGGGTCCGATTCTGGTGTGGAAAAAGTAGATAAAAAATTCATTCAGAATTGGGATTTTGCCAATTGAAGAAGCAATCACCATGGCACCACTCTCTAGAATTCTGGGTTAAAAGTCTGCTTTTTACACTATCACACAAAGCTACCTCCTTGTAGACTTTATTTTGAAAACTGCTTATTCATTTTTCCCCTTTTATATGTTATTCAAGGTTAATGGCTTATTTTAAGAAATGTGACTTCAAAAGGATCAGATGCGAAACATCTGTATCTGGCACATTGTCCACAGAATAAATTCAATAGGTTTAAACATTTAAAGTCTCCAGGCAAGAAAAAAAAATACGAGGATGAGTGACAAACTTAAAATGAGGAAGTTGTGCAAGAAGTGTGAGCCACCGTGATTCTGGTGAGGTCATGAGGAAAAAATGGGTGCCATGTTTAGCCACAGTAAAGTGAATGGATCTCGTGCCAACTTGACATGCTTATACATTCCCCTTAAAATGTTGTGGTTAACTTCTCCAAGGAATGTGAAAGTTGATTTAAATAAGTTTCCAGAAATTGACTTGTTTATGCCAGCCTTCTCCAAAAAGCTTTGATATGTAAATCAATTTGGAAACAAAGATATTTTTGTCTCTTAATGTTTCCATCCTCTATGTGTGTGAAATGGCAACCTTGGAATAATTTCCCTTGATCTAAGAAATAGGCCTAATGTAGATTTTGTGAAGGTCAGTTTGAGATGAAGAAATTTAATTCCATCCAACCAAAATGAAATGCCTTTGCATTATACTGGGCATATGAAATAGCAAGATCTGGGGAAAGACTTACAGTGGTTTAAATCTCTGGCTGACCCTGTGGCCCAACTCAAGCCAATGGACGTTTTGGAGCCTGCGTTTTATTATCTATGAAATGGGAAAAATCACAATTAGTTTCTGAACTTTGGAGGATTTCGAGGTCATGTACCTGAAGCCTCTAAACCATCCCTGGTTGAAGAGTGAGAACCCAACCAGTGGTAATTACTGATTTGTATATTTTTTCCATTTCTAAACATTATTACATGGGCCAGGACATTATTACATGGGATATACTAAGGAATACAACATTATCCCTGAAAAAGCAAAACACACATGCATACACACACACACACACACACACACACACACAGAATTCCAACTTAGAATGCAGTAAAGAAATAAATAATTGTAATATACTGTGGTTGTTCTCATGTATTTGTTTGAAGTCTGGCACCTAATAGGTCAATATGTTTCCCTTCTATTTCTGCCAGTGAGGATGGCATTCAGCCAGTATTCACCAGGATGGTTCTATTGATTTTTTTTAAGTTTATTTATTTATTATTTTGAGAGAGAGACAGAGTGCCAGTGGGGGAGGGGCAGAGATAGAGAGTATCCCAGGCTTTACACTGGATCATAGATCCCAATATGGGGCTTGAACTCACAAACTAAGAGCCACCCAGACACCCCCAGGATGGTGTTATTGTTTTATGTGTCTAATGTCCATTCTGACCGGTCAGTACCTCTGCCATATGAGCTGTTAGATATTTCAAACATCACCCCTACCTCTGTCCCGTATTATGGGTGTATAAAGATAAAAGACGAGGCTGAAATTAGGCAAATGGTTTTCTAGTTCTGAGTACATTTTTTTCTTATTTTGAATACAAAGTCTCATTCACGTCTCTTTTTTAATTTTTTTAATTTTTTAAATTTATTTCTTAGAGAGAGAGATAGCAGAGCATGGGAGGAGCAGAGAGAGAGGGAGACACAGAATCCCAAGCAAGCTCCAGATTCAGCTGTCAGCACAGAGCCCGATGCGGGGCTCAAAATCACTTACTGCTAGATCATGACCTGAGCCAAAGTTGGATGCTTAACTGACTGAGCCACCCAGACACCCCTCATTCATATCTCTTGATAGGCAAATGAATTTTAAGTATTCTCAGAATTTGACCTTCTGTAAAACAGACATAGATAAATCATATCAGACAGCCCCCCCCAAAAAGTTTTCTCTAACTTGGGGGCGTAGTCCTCTTGATCAGATTGAACTTAATCATACTACGCTTTCTTCAGTTTGCCTTGTGAAACATTTACCATATGACCAACAGCTGTGTTATTTTTTAAACAAACAGATTTTCAATAAAAACGTCAGTGTTGCCATTTTAAAACAAACAATTACATTAAAAGTTTGACAAACCAGGAGAAAAATATTGTGGATTTTTAGAAACAGCATCTTTCAACAACTCCAAGCCTCTAATTTTCATAGATGTCAGTAACAATTGGTTTTGTGTGCTGATTACTTACTGTTTATCAACAAAACAGAAAGTATTATGATTACTGATACTCTTCATCCTTTAATCCCACACTGAAGGGGGTCTGTTGACTAATGAGAGGGGTAAAAAAAGAAAATTGCAGGCCCAATATGGTGTCGCTTAGACCAAGTTCCCAAACCAGGGCTAAATACCCAAGTTAATGGCAGTTTTAACCTCTTCTAGATATATAGTCTTAAAGGTCATTTCAGAGCCAGTGAGCGTGTCACCTGGATTCTCTCCGTCCCATAAAGAAAGATGAGGTTACTTGCACAATAAGACACCTTGCCTTCCCCCCTAGAAAACAGCCTCATTTGGAACAATCCTTTTCTTTTACTAATACATTTCTTGCCCCCCACTGTCTAGAAAAGTCTTTTGTGCAACATCATGGAGCACCTCTCTGTACTGCCAGATGGCGAGCTGCCTGGGTCTTGCATCCATTAATATGGCCAGTCAGGTCTTCCAATTTACTTGGTTATTTTTTTTTTTTTTAGCAATAGTCAACTCTTTTGGAAAAAAAAAGTCTTGAGGCCATGGAATATCATTTATTCAAGAAGTAACACATGGCCCGTTCTGCTATGGTGCCCCATGCATATTCCTGTATCACCATGCTGCACAAAATCGCAGAATAAAACCCATGAGGCTTCGGGGAAAAATGGCCCTGGGGCAAAGGCAATCAAATATGTCATCAGCAACACATTGAAGAAAAAGCAGGAACTTAACAAAAATGAGCTAACACATTTATGCACTAACTATAACACAAAAATGAGCTGATACATCCTAAGTGGTTGTGTAATAGGTGGTGGGTATAATAAATGCGGCCCCTTACTTTGAAAAAGACCCGCAGCTTGCTTCCGGAAGTGCATGTGCAAAGAGTTGCAGCCCATGAGTTACTGCGCAGTGGCAAAAGGAAAATTGTCTGAAATCAGGTGGAAAGTCAGTTGTAGATGCTTGTGCCTCAAAGCACCCGCAGGTGAGCTGAAATAACTCAGATGTTTGAGGGGTGTGCAGTTTGTGTGTTCTCTTTAGCTGGGTGCGGTATCCTGTGTTCACGTAGTGTTTCTCATGGATGAAATGGTACGGAAGAAAAGGTGAAATTTTAGTTATGCTCAAATGCTCCTTAAGGTATCAATAGTGCTAGAATGAAATCTCTTTCAAAGCAAGCCTTAGAGCATAACTGCGGAATAATCATTTCATGAATCAGATTTCTGATAAGTGAACGATTGCAGTATTTTTACACCGAATGGCATTTTTGATGTCCCAAGGGAAGCTCATGCACTGGCCGACATTCATGAGGCCCCGGGTGTTGACTCAAATGGATTTGAATTTGATCCTAACTTTATCTGTTTGCTTTTGAAAACCAGCATCCTTAACCTCCTTAAGCTCAGTTTCCTGAAGTGTGAAATAAAGATGAAAAGTTCTACATTGTGGCATTGCTGCGATGATTAAAAATACAATACATGGGGACATCTGGGTGGCTCAGTTAGTTGAGCGTTGGACTCTTGATTTTGGCTCAGGTCATGATCCCAGGGTTGTGGGATCGAGCCCTGAGTCAGGTTCTGCACTGAGCGTGGAGTCTGCTTGAGAGTCTCTCTCCCTCTCTCTCTCTCTCTCTCTCTCTCGCTCTGTCTCTCAAATTAAAAAAAAAAAATACAACATATGCAAAATCCTTAGGGAATGACTCATATAAAGCACTCGGTAAATACTAGTTGCTCTGACTGATTTTAATCATGTAATATACTACTGTATTATGCTACACACATGTAGAGCTTATTTGTAATTGTATTATTATTTGGATATAGATCTTGGTGATTCTTTATAGTGAATCTTTTTTTTTTTAATGTTTTATTTATTTTTGACAGAGAGAGAGACAGAGCACGAACGGGGAAGGGTCAGAGAGAGAGGGAGACACAGAATCCGAAACAGGCTCCAGGCTCTGAGCTGTCAGCACAGAGCCTGACGCGGGGCTCGAACTCACAAACCACGAGATCATGACCTGAGCCAAAGTTGGACGCTCAACTGACTGAGCCACCCAGGGGCCCCAGTGAATCTTTTTTTTTAATGTTTATTTATTTTTGACAGAGACAGAGACAGAGCATGAGTGGGGAAGGAGAAGAGAGAGAGGGAGACACAGAATCCAAAGCAGGCTCCAGGCTCTGAGCAGTCAGCACAGAGCCCCACATGGGGCTCGAACTAACAGACTATGAGATAATGACCTGAGCTGAAGTCGGACGCTCAACCCGCTGAGCCACCCAGGTGCCCCGTAATGAATCTTTTTAAAGCTTGCATTTGTATATATTTCTCATTTTCTTAGAATCAAGCATGCCCGATTTCAGGCTGTATGTTCCTGTCATATTTAAGCCAGCTGCATGTGAACGGGTATGTACTTTGCTGTTGTTGAAAATTTGCAGTAACTGACAGGTGAGTGGAAATTATGGTTATTATATCATTAGATTCCTCATCTTTCTGGCTTTACCATTATAGAGGTGATCCACCTCTCCCCAGAAGTGGCTGTAAAATAAATTTTCCGTGGGCGACTTGAGGAACATTTAAGTTATTTCTGGTGTCCATTTTCATGATCTGTTGGTGATCTTAGAAAAAGAGGGACTCTACACCATTGGAATTTAAAATTAAAGGAGGCTAATAGGTCAATGAGAGAGGGTACAATATGGGCTTTTGAATTTTCCCAAGGAGCAATCAAGTTTCCTCTGCAGACATCTGTGGTATGGCAGAAAATATGGCATCTGTTATATGTAGGTAGATACATCCCTGGCAAGTTTAGATAAATATTAAATTATTTTCATTATTTTTTTTCATTTTTTCTCTCTTATTTTTAAATTTATTTGTAATGATTTTGTGCTTCTTTTAAATAACCTGCCAGGAGATGCAATGCTGATGTAAAAACTGACAGTCCTTAAATATACATCGCCTTGTTTCCCAGAGGAAATAAATATATGTCAAAAAGTCATTATCATTATTATAATATGGACAAAAAGTGCAATAATGGAAGTATGTTTATTGTACCGATGTGGTACAGAAGAGAGCATACCGAACTCTGAATGGAACAGTCAAAAAAGTTTCCAAAAGTGTGTGATTTCTAAATGTTTTTGAAGAGTACACAAATACAGGGGAAGGGAAAAATAATGGAAGAATCAACACTTTAAGGTATGATGCGCGGGAGGAGGGATCAGCAGTTCCCTCCCGCTGGAGAGCAGTGAGGGGAGGCTGGGACGGGGGCAGAGCAAGCATCTGAAGGACATGAGCCCAGTAGTTGGTGGACGAGCACCACACTTTTCATGTCTCAGTTTATTATCTGGTGATTAGAATTTCTTACTTTGGCAATTGCATTTTATGCTGGGCAGGGTAGTGTGGGAAAGGACCCTGGGGGGATGCTTCCAGTTTATTTCTTTTGAATGAAAAGACTGAAAACCTTGACAATGAGAGGAATCATGGGCCACTCAGGGGCTAGAGTACTAAAGAAAAGTTTGCCACCTCTGGAGAAAGTCAGGCATATTGTTAGTATGGTTAATCATGGAGGAATTTCCAAAGAATTTTAAGAGGAAGTGAAATTTAGGATTAGAGTCAAGACCCATTTGTATTAGCCACCTTGTCCTAAGTGGTGATGGATAGTTTTCTAAGCCCACCCTTTGGAGGCAGTTTATGTAGTAGTCTTTTGTTAAAGGTAGCAACGTCAGCAGTGTCTGTTATTCAAACACTCGATTCTCTCCAGCCATGACCACTATTAGATTGGACTGATCCTTTAATTCCCTTTGGGTCCCCACCCGTCTATCTCAACTCTTCTCTTTATAAGCTCTTCTTCTCTCTATATTTTTGAGTATTCAGAAGCTTTCCAATATTACAAAATAATAAAAGAAAACCTTTTTTGACCCTGCTACCTATTTCATGTCATGAGATTTCTCTCCTTCATTCCACTGCCGTGTGTGTGTGTGTGTGTGTGTGTGTGTGTGTGTGTGTGTGTGTGATAACCTATACTTACTGCTTCTATCTCCTATCCATCCATGCCTCTTTTAAACCCCAGGCACATCATTCTTCTGAAACACATCCTTCAGAACCCTCAAATGGCTTTCTTCTGGCTAATTCCAATGACCTTTCTCCCCCTTCATATTTTAAACCTCTGGAGTATTGAGTATCACTTAACCATACCTCTTCCTTGACATCTCTAACTCTACTATGTATTGGATTTCATTGGTCCTCTCTGACCGTTGCCTTGGTTTTGAACACTCTTCTTGACAAACTCCACTGCATATATTGAAGTTCGTCCATTTCATAGGCCCCAATTTTTCCAATATAATGTTAAAACCTCAAACCAGGATTATGTGATGAAGTGCTGATATTACAGGAATATCCAATATATCATTTTTTTGGTAAAATGTGTTACAATGACAAAGTTTTAACACAGTACGTATTAATTTAAGAAACCAAATAGCTTATCTTCTCATAAATATCACATACTAAATATCATGCACTTTATACAGAGTTGTTGGAAGCATTATCTGAGTTAAAGTTTGTAAAGTGCTTAAATCAGTACTTGGCATGTAGTTGATGCATACTTTTCAAGTGTTAATAATTGATTTTTGTTAATAAAGTGTGCATGAAAGCTGGAATGACACAAAATGTAGTCATTCCTCATTGTTACGTAAACATTTTTTTTTCTTAACTCATACTGACTTGATATTAGAAAATTCCCACATTCTTTCCTTTTTTAACATTATGTACGATTTTTCTGGTTGCATTTTTTGGTGCAAATAGTTTCCCATGAAAAATAAAAACTGACTCCTTCCTAGTCTAAATAAAAGGAAGGGCTGGAGGAAAGCACCTAATCATGAACTTAACCATCTGTGGCCAACTTTTTTGGTGACAAGCTAGTTTTCAAATATTTTGAATCAAATTGCTTTATTCTGAAAGGTTAATAGTTTTTTTTGCATTTTATTGATCAAACTTTGCAAATAGTTTACATCTGGAATATATATTTATAGTAATTAAAAAAACATTGATTGAGTTTTTGTGGAATAGATTTTATTTTTTATATATTGAGCATATTAATGGCATTGTAAGACTTAAACTAATTAAATAGATAGTTGTTATTTTTAGGATATTATAGTAGGTAGGGCCAAGTATCTTTATATACCAACTGTTAAATTGTGGACCCAATTTTTCTTTACTTGCTTTTCATAAAAATTCTTCTAAATGTTTATTTTTCATTTTAGGCTTACCTTTAGATCTCTTCACTTTGGGTTATTCCTATGGCATGTTTTAAACACCACATCCTTCCATCTCTACCCTGATGTGATTGTCTGGTAATATTTTAGTCAGTTCTAAGATCACACAGCACAATTAGCATGGTATGAAAGACTGGAAAACTAGATGTTCCATTAAGGAAAGATCTGAATGGTGATGATGATAAACAAAACATTGTACAGGGTAACTTGGGTGACTCTGTAGGTTGGGTTATCTAACTATTGATTTTGGCTCAGGTCATGTTCTCAGGGTCTTGGGATCAAGCCCTGCACTGGATTTCACTCTGAGCATGAAGCCTGCTTAAGATTCTCTCTCTCTTGGGGTACCTGGGTGGCTTAGTTGGTTAAGTGTCCAACTATTGGTTTTGGCTCAGGTCATGATCTCATTGTTCATAGGATCAAGCCCAGGATCAGGCTCTGTGCTGACATTGCAGAGCCTTCTTGGGATGCTCCCTGTTTCTGCCCCTTCATGCTCATGGTCTCTCTCTCTCTCTGTGTTGTCTCTCTCTGTCTTTCTTGTTCTCTCTCTTTCTCTCTATCAAGTTAGTAAAGTTAAAAAAAGAAATGATTCTCTTTCTGTCCCTCTGCCTCTTCCCCACTCATGCACTGTCTTTCTCGAACATAAATAAATAAACAAAATAAAAAATTCTTCAAATTAGAAATGAGCAAAACAGAAACACTTCTTATTCTGGGAAAGAAAGGAAGAGAACACAGAGTAGCTATCTCCTCATGTTTGAACCGCTGCTATATTTTTTTGGGGAAAAATGAATGTTTAGATTTATGTCATGCTGTTCCAGAGGATAGATATATAAATGGTAGGGAGAAAGTTATCCTGAACACTCAGAATTAAAAGGAAGGGATACAGTGTCTTGGGGGAATGGTAAATTCAACTGGAATTAGTACAACTTCTTAGTGAGATTTTGCCAAGGATAGATGAAAGTTTCAGTAAACACCTTCTAAGTAATTTTTGAAAATCTAAGACGTGATTACTCTTGGAGCATTACTTTAAATGGATTTTATCCTTCTCATAAGACCTTCAACTTGAGATTGTAATTGCTAAGATTGTAGACCCCTGTATGATGTAGGCTGTTTGCAGTGTTATCTCATGATAGTACCTGAACCAAGTGTAAGCAGCCCCTGGTATGTTTTAATCTTTTATTTTTTTTTGAGAGAGAGAGAGAGAGAGAGAAAGAGAGAGAGAGAGAGAGAGAGAGAGAGAGAGAGAGAGAGAGAGAATCTAAAGCAGGCTCCATGCTCAGCACAGAAACTGACATGGGGCTTGATCCCATGAACTTGGGATCATGACCTAAGCATAAATCAAGAGTTGGATGCTCATCTGACTGAGTCACAGGTGCCCTGACTTGAACTTTTAATATCGCATCTTGCACCTACTCTCTTCCCTCTGGTCTAAACAAATCTTTATGTGAGAATTAGTGTCTTTCCTTGGTTTTCTTCAAAACACTATCACACAAACAATATCTGTGGGTTGCACACATGACTGAATTATTGAACCATTTCACACCATGTAAACTGTATATTAACATCCCTATTTAAAAAAAATTCAAGAGCATTGTGAATCTCCAATGGCCACCTTTCTCTTCTATCACAAACCTTCTGCCATGTTTCTTACCCTTTTTGTCTCTCACAGAGTTTTATAGAAGCTGTCATGTCACTAAATTTTACAGGGCAATTTATCTCTCTGTTCACTAAACTCTCTGGTGACTACACGCTCAAATCTGGCCATCCACTCCGGGTCCCATTTTTTCCCAACATAGCATTTCAAATTTCATTCCTTCTAATCTCTTTCTCTCCCCACACTCTCTGAAATTGAAAGGAAAGATATAATTATTTCATGTGACGTTATAGAAATGAAGGGAACCATCTCACTTACTTGTAGTCAACAAACCATTTTATACATCCAGAGAAAAAGGTCTATTTGATATTTCTTAAAACGTTTCATATATTTGCTTTTAGGTAATTGTGTCCCTCCTTGTCTGGCATGAATCACTGTTGCACCTATCCAAACTCTATTCAACTTTCAAACCTGACCAAGTTTCATGTCCTCCATGAAATCATCTAGCTGCATGCAATCACTCTTAGTACATATGGATCTATCATATTTTTTCTGAAAATGTATAGCCTTATTCTCTTATATTTTCAAAAGTCATTCCCTACGTATCCATATATCTCCAACTAAATTGTAAGTTGTTTGACACTAAATCCTGAGTTCATGTATGTGCGTAAGACTGTCACCAAAACAATGATGGCATTCTTGTTGCAGAGTATTCATTTCTGTTTGGGACTTCCTGGCTTTACTAGAGCTGAGTATATCCTTGTCCTTTCCTCTGATTAGACTTAATTTGTAAAAGTCATCCGCAAGAGGCATTTAAAGGCTGCTAATAAAAATTGAAGTCTAGATTTAAATGTCAAAACAGAGGCCATGCTATAGATCCTAAGAGACACAATACTTTGATTTCAGTTCTACCTAAAACTGGTGATCTTTGGCAATTGGAAGATCAGTCTTTCTAATATTTCATTTTCCATTCCCACGTAACAGGCATGATATATTAACAAATTCTAACAACACATTTTCATCTTTGTCTTCTACACAGAAGTATCAGCATGATTCATAAGAATGAAATATAGGCCTAAATGCCACCGTAATGCTTTTTTTCTTACTCCCATGCAGTTCAGAACATTTTGATTCAATTAACTCTGCATGCCCAAGATTCAAATAATTTTTTTTCTCTGCCAGAATCACATCTTAATAATTCCACTGCCATTATCCCTATAAAATGTTGGCTCTATGAATCCTGCTGTAGTTAGTACT
This sequence comes from Acinonyx jubatus, assembly GCF_027475565.1. NCBI lineage: Eukaryota > Metazoa > Chordata > Mammalia > Carnivora > Felidae > Acinonyx > Acinonyx jubatus. The sequence continues at coordinate 125,965,751 of NC_069386.1, read as the reverse complement.
AGAAAATGTTAGTAACAGAAATTTGTGTGGCATTCAGGCTTTGTCCTAGATTAGATTACAAAACCTTTTAAGGAAAAAGTTAAGCTATAGATGAGATAAAAACATAAATAGAGCAGGGCAAACAAAGCTATTGTGAAAAATGAATACAGAAAGTATTCCACCTTTGAAAATGATGAGATCCATGGTCTCAGGTAGATCACTTTATTTCCTGGAGCAGTACTGTCTCTTTTAACAAAAGAGGGGGAAAAAATACGATATACCTTCCCAGGTATGAGTTTGAAAATACCTGTGAGGCTCCTATTATGATACCTGGCACAAGACAAACCCACCCATATTTTATTTATTTTCCCATGCTTTTAATTATTATAATTTATTGCTGTTAAGATTTAAATTACTGAGAATTTATATCTAGAATTGTGGTAAGCTGAGTTTTAAAACATGCTTCATTAGATTGGTAAAGCAATAACTTTGTGTTTTCTGTGATTCCGTTTCCAAACACTTGTATGAAAATCTGTACCAAACTGAGTCTAGATTATAGGATTAGAACAGTAATCAAAGAGTCCTGCTGAGGGAAGTTGAGTTTTTAAACAATATTCTTGGCAACTATTAAATTCAGTATTATTTAAGATCTCTTTGATGACTCTTTGTTTCTTGCTGTGTTGTAAGTCTCAGATGAATGTGAACTGTAAGTATATGACCTTATAAATGCAAGCTCTGTCCTGGGAAACCAAGACAAGTAACTTGTTCATGCTAATTTTTTTCCTGCATTAATCCATTTAGAGGCATTTCACATTTTGGCTGAAAGATGCAGTTGTGGTGTTAACCTCGACTTATTTCAAAGAAGCATTTTTAAATCATCATGTTTTACTCTCTTGACTGAGAGAACCAAGTTAAATATTTATGATAGCGCTATTAAGACTGTAATATTTATGTAAGTTCTACTCTTTGAAACTTTTCAGGTTACTTTTCAGACTATAATGAGGAGAAAGAAAAGGAGTAGAGAGCTACTCCTCAGAACAGTTAATTATTCTCTGGATAACATCTATTGTACTCCCTTTAGATAAAAACATTTGAATTAGGGAACATTTCGGAATGACTAGCATTGATGAAATACGGAGCACTCCACATTAGATGACCCTAAAAGCTGAAGTGCCTGTAGATATTTATGAAAATTCTCAATGTATTTTGAAGAAATGTCATTCTATAATTTCTTCGAATTGTTGCCCCCCTAACCCCAACAAGTCTAAACATTGGTACCTGCATGTAAATGTGCTCACAAGTTGCATGAGTTTTTCCTTATTTTAAAACATTGGAGAAGATTGGCAAGCTATTTCACTTCATCCTGTAATCAACCATCTGCTATTCTAAATAAAAAAGTATGAAAAACCGCAGAAACAAAATGAAATTTTGTTGGAATTAGTATGTGCAATCGGTATAAAGACAGAATCTTCAAAAGTTTCTTTCTGACCCAAATGTTAACTGTTGCTAGTTCATTCACTCATTTATTTATTTTTTTAAAATTTATTTAGCATGTATGGAGTACTCCAAGGTCAAAGGTCTTAGGACATTTACAGGAATAAATGATGATGGTGACACATTCTCTACACATGAGAAACTTACATTCTACCAAGAACAAAAGCATGTCACCAACCAAATTGCAGTATAATAAGGCAAATGAGGACTCATCAATAAAGATCAATGAGTGTGTGAATATGGAGCCATGATACTGCCCGAAAAGAAAACATTTGTTGATGGACACATGACTGAAGACACCCAGGAAGTTTCCTGGAGAGAAACTGTGGTAATTACTATTTCAGAGACTAGGACCCTGAAGCCAAGTGTTTCTCAGTATGGGTTGGAATAATTGTTGCAGTGAGGTCTCCTGGCGAAGGATTTTGAGTTGGCTTTTTTGGACAAACAATAACTTGGTAGATAAGGAAATTGGAGTATTTTATTTTTTCATATTTCATATTTTATATCAAAATTCACTATATATATATATACGTATGTATATATGTGTGTGTGTGTGTATATATATATATATTCACTATTTATCATGCCACTCCCTATAGTTGTGGTTGTATATTTCATTGGTAGCTTTAACTACCAAAACACCAAATACTGCCAGTGTAATACTATAGAAAACTCGCACATCACATTAAGTTAGGTTGAAAGTACATTTTAAAAAGTGCCTGGGTGGCTCAGTCGCTTAAGCCTCTGACTTCGGCACAAGTCACGATCTCATGGTTGGTGAATTCCAGCCCTGCAATGGGGTCAGTGCTGTCAATGTGCACAGACTGCTTTGGCTGTCTGTCTCCCTCTCTCTGCCCCTCCCATACACGTGTGTGTGTGTGTGTGTGTGTGTGTGTATGTGTGTGTGTTTGCTGTCTCTCTCTCACAAAAATAAAAAGCGTCCAGTCATTAACTAAGATAATACATATAAGAATTATCTGATTGGCAGTATAATTATTTATAGAATTCAGTGGGACTAAATTAGATGGGAGAGTACAATATTAATTTAAGGCAAAAAGGGGGTGATTGGTAGTCCTGGACCCTTATGGGTTAAAATGAAAAATAGTTGAAAAATAAGTATATTACAAACCTAGGTATTTATACTTGGACATATTCAGATTTACAGAAAGATGTCTGGAAATGCACGTTTACTATATCACTTGTAAGAATAGAAAGAATAAAAACAATCCAAATATCCAAACCTAAGACAATAGTAGAATCTTGTTTCCACTTGTCAATATACTATTTTTATTAAATATTCTCACTTTTGAGAACACTGAATGTCAAAGGAAATATTAATGATATAATAAAATATTATAAGAGCATTATATTTAAACTATTTAAAATATGAATATGTTTATTTCTAATCTTTTTCAAAAGTTATATAAGGGGAGCCTGGGTGGCTCTTTGGTTAAGTGACTGATTTTGGCTCAGATCAGCTCAGGTTGGCTCAGGTCATAATCTCATGGTTTTTGGATTTGAGATTCACATTGGGCTCTGTGCTGACAGCTCCTTTGTCTCTCTCTCTTTCTCCCCCCAAAAAATCAATATTAAAAAATAAGTTATATAAAAGGTATAAATTGTATTAAGCGTGATTTGCATTTTTTTAAGTTGTTCTATATTTTATAATGTTTACTAACCACTTATCTAAATTTAAAGAATTTTATTGCTTTAAATTATCTTATTAATCTATCCCAGTGAACATTTTCATGGAGATGTCTAACTAGAAAAAAAACAAACATAGTTTAAGAAAATAATGTGAAAGTAAGGTGGTGGTTAATGTATCAACTTATAAATATACTTGTTAAACTTCTCTAAAAGAATCCAGATTAAATTAACACTGATGTACTATTCAGGAGATTCTCTTTAGTACTTCTGAACAATCAGTTTTAAAATTTCAAACAAACACAATTCTGAATAGATTTGCATTTTGTAAAGCTCCATGGATATTTAATAATGTCTATTAACTTGTCTTCAATTTTATCTACTTCTATGTTACGGACAAGAGAGTCAAGAGCATTTTCAGCTAGACATAATACCAGAGGGCTGATGGCTCCTTGAAATGTGGTGCAGGGCCACATAGTTTGTGGTACCATTATTTTTTAAGTTAAATAAAAATAAGTACAAAGATAATTGAAATTTTACCTTACCAGGCTGCAATGTTTTACCATAGCTAATATTTTCAGTGAAGAAAGGCTTAATGGAGATGTTGAGTTTTAGATGAAATTGGGAGGAAAAATGGAAAAACCATAAAGTTAATCAATAATGGCCAATGTATATATTTACCAACAAAGACTGGCTGGTTGTTCACCAAACTATTTCCGTTTTCCTAAATTCAGAGTTAAGCTACTTTATTCACCATCTTTCCAGTTAGTTGAAGTCATGTGAATGAATTCTTACCAACTGAATGTGAGTGAATGTGACAAATACAACTCTTAGACCTGGATGATAAAGTCTCCATGTGATTTTCCATTTTCTTTTGTCTGTAGGCTAGTTGCACAATGACCCAAGGTCAGCATAATCCCAAGATAGAAAGAGCCAGTGTCTTTGAATTATCATTTTTAAGGATGCCCAATGAAGAACCATGATTAACTGTTCTTTAAATGAGAGTGTCATAACTTCTCATGTCAAGTCATAGAAAATTTGGGGTTGTTTGTTACAGCAGTTAGCCTATGCTGACTAATACAGAAATGAGTACTTCTGATTGTGATGCCCTATAGCAAAAACCTAAACTATATAGTAGTGGTCTTGCTGGTGTGCATGAAGAATAATGGAAAATGAAGGACATTCCACAGGAAGAACCAGGGACTACTGAAGACAAGAGACAATGGAGTGTCTCTGAGCAGAATCTGGTCTAATTGATGAATTTTCCACACCTCCTGGGTCGAGGTCTTTCATAACGTTAATTCAGCAGGATTTCAGAAAGACATGGAGCAATGTCTTTCCAATCTTCTTTTTTCTAAACGAAGAAGCTCACTGAGGGGCACCTGGGTGGCTCAGTCAGTTAAGCGTCCGACTTTGGCTCAGGTCATGATCTCATGGCTTATGAGTTTAAGCCCCGCATCGGGCTCTAGGCTGATAGCTCAGAGCCTGGAGCCTATTTCAGAGCCTCTGTCTCCCTCTCTCTGCCCCTCCCCTGTTCACACTCTGTCTCTCTCAAAAATAAATAAAAATTATTTTTTTAAAGAAGCTCATTGAGTTATCCCCTCCCTATTTTAATATCATATACCGTGTGTTAGCAAGTGGATGATGTATCATATTAGTTCATAGATCATTAGACTATGAAGAGCTCCTAAGGACTGTACAGATCCTATGGATCTTGGACTTTTAACTGGGTACAACAACTAAACGGATCTTTAAGTTGGCTCCCTGGGGGAGAAGATGTATGCATTTTCTGGTGTGGGAACGATAAAATGGATATTTTATTTCCTAAGGAATAGCCCACGGCAGAAAGAATTTGGCTAATTGTTCATCAAGTACATTTTACTTTCCCACAGGGCTCAAGGTAGCCTGTATGTCCCTTCCTGCCTTCTGTTATATATGGCAGGTTGACCGAGTCTCAGCTAATGGAGTGGGAAATGGGAGTGATATTCTCCACCTCCAGGTCTGGTCCATAAATGCTCTTGCATGATTCTCCACATTCTCTTTTCCTCCTATTTCCAGCTGGATGCAGAGATCTAGGACAGAATAATAAGGCCCTAGGGAATGATGAAGTCACAGATGGAAGGAGCCAGGGTCCTCAAGTCACCATCAAACACCTGCACTGCTGTGTTACATGAGTGAGAAATGAGCCTCTATTGTGTTAAGCCTCTGAAATTTGGGAATTGTTTCTAAGAACTTTTAGCTGAACCAACCAAATACATTGGCTTTGTGAGCCTAACAATTCACATTGGCACTCAATTTCAAATTAGTCACCTATAGGACAAAGAAAAATAATTACCCATAATTGACTTAATTCATATGAAAAATATCTGACAAACTGTTAAAATAAAAAATAAGCACACTGAACACACACACACACACACACACACACACACACACACATACACACAGACATATACACACAGAGAACAAGCAATAAAGTAATAAAATGAAAAGAAGGGGGGATTAGTCCCAACGTACATAGTGGTAAAGGCAAAAGTCATAGAAAATGGGGGCTCATAATCTATTATTGGAGATTGGTCCAGATCTTGTCTGGAAAGCATGAAAATTGATTGACAAGTAAGCCTAATTAATGACTGATTTTCTTGGCTCAGTAGTGAACTATTTTTCTAACAAAATTGAGTGGATTTATTTTTATTTCCACGATGTGGTAGATTGTGTTTTCTAACAATTTTCCCCACACTTAAAAAACAAACAAACAAACAAACAAACAACATCACTAATGCGTGTATCCCGTTTGGATTATAGCTTCCTTTTGGTAGGTAGGATTTTCGTCTTTAGAGTTTATTTCTATCCCACATGACACGTGGTATATTCTCAGTAAGTGAGTGTTAATTGATCTTTCTTTTTTAAAAGGCACCTCTCATAGATCTGAAGGTGCTCAGCAGTCTACTCAAATTTTTAAAATTATCACCTTTAGAAGACTGTTTGTTAAAAGATAGCCTGAATTTTAGGCAAAGTGTGAGAGGTGGTAAAGGCAATGATTAGAGATAAGTAGGTGTGCACAGCAATGAGGATGCTAGTCCCCAAGGTTTTGCGCTGAAGGACCATTGTACCTTAATTTGGTCTAATCCTTCCCATCCTATTGTACTTCTCTTCCTGGGGTGTCCTTCCTTCTACCATGTCTGGCAATTGCTTATAGCAGTTACTCTTAATACTTCCCTTTTGCTTAAATTATTTTTTACCCAGAGTTCACTTACATAATTAGTGCATGTACTAGCCTTTCTTTCTTTCTTTCTTTCTTTCTTTCTTTCTTCCTTCCTTCCTTCCTTCCTTCCTTCCTTCCTTCCTTCCTTTCTTTCTTTCTTTCTTTCTTCTTTCTCTTTCTCTCTCTCTTCCTTCTTTTCTTCTTTCTTTCTTTCTTTCTTTCTTTCTCCTTTCCTTCTTTCCTTCCTCCTTTCCTTCCTTCTTTCCTTCCTTCCTTCCTTCCTTCCTTGCCTCCTTCCTCCAGATCCTTTTCTGCCTGTTCAGCTAATCTGACAATTTCTGGATCTCATTAGACTAAGTATGTATTTAGCTATGTTTTTTTTACCCCACCCTCGTTTTCAGAAACTAAGTAGTGGTTTATCTAGTCCCTCCCACTTAGTTCTGATTTATTAATACACAAGCACTGATGCAACACATACCACCGGCAAGGAAAAGAATCCCTTGCGTTGCTGTCACTGGTTTTGTTAAAGAGCCAGTTTAGAGACCTAAGAGAGACCTTTCTCTAGCATCTGAAGTCATGAATGCTTAAATGGAGAGAAGCTTCTGCTTCTTGCCACAGGGTGTCCATCAGAGGTACAAGGACTTTGTCCTCAAAGAATAATACAGTATAACCATCATTAACTGAATACTAGTTCTATTCTGTCATTGCATAGTGCTCTATATAAATTTCTTTCATTCCTCACAGTAACCCAAGAGGAGAGGCTCTATCATCCCCATTTTACAGATGAGAAACACTGAGGCAAAGGGAAGTCAGCAGGTAGTAAGTGCTGGAAATGGGTTTCACACCCAGGTCTGCCTCACTCCACCACTTCAAGCTATGCTGGTTCCCTCACTGTAAAACAGCTAATATGTTACGTTGGTGCTTTTCTACCTATTCTTTAATTTAATCCTCATCGTAATTGTGTGATGAAAGCACTTTCGCTCTCCCCATTTATAGGTGAGGGAATTGAGGCTCTAGAGTGTGATTTTCCCAAGATACTATCACCATGGACTGGAGGTCAGGATTTGCGATCATGTCTTCATTTCTCTTTTTTGCCTCTCCGTCATAACTACACAGAGAATTTCTAATCAAATCAGGTACACATGCACATGTATATATTCCCAGCGGCCTTATTCAAATCACAAATTCTTCATCATTACATAAGGAGTGAATGCAAACACCAAGCTAATGAGATTTGAACTGAGAACAAACATCGGGGCAGCTATATATTCTGGCTGAATAAAAGCAACACAGGGAATTACAAGAGGTCCTGCTCAGGAACTTCAAAGGAAATAAACTATCATTATTAAGAGCTTTTAATGCAAACTTATCCGAACCAGAATGCCTGCTATGGGTATTTTCTATGCCACTCTCATGGACATCATTGCCCGCTGGTCAACCTGAGACATTAAAAAAAAAAATAATGGAAATTTCAGGTGTTAAATTAGCCACCCTGGGGCACCTCTACACAGTCCCTTGAATGTAGTAAAGGAAATATATGGAATGTGACAAAGAAAATTAATTAAAATGGGCAATAAAGACCACTGAGTTCAAACAAAGTGTGGCCCCTAGCACAAACCGACTCTCTACCTGCAGGCCAGACTTCATGAAATCCAGACAAACTAAAGCATGTTTTTACGCTTTAATGAGGAAAGGAGGTGGTCATGTTTCTTAGTATTCAGAAATCTACACTGACCACCTTGCATTTGAGAATTCTAGGAAGGAAAGTTTATTGAATCTTATCACCCTTTCTTCAGCAAAAGCTACAGATGTTCATTCAAGTCTATTTGGGAGCTTTCAATAGGAGATTAAGTTATTAAAAAACAACATTTTCCTTATTGTCCCAAGGAAACTAACATAAGCTTTAGGGTTCGTTGTGAGACAGTTTATTTATTCGCAAATTTCAATATCAGTCTTGGCTTCCACTTCTCCCATCTTCTGTTAATGCTGTTTTCATCTTCTCTTCATATTTTCTTGTCCATCTTTCAGAAATTGCCAGAGGACCCTTCTTTGATTTTCTCTTGGTAAATACTCAAACCCACTTTCTGTGGATTTCCCCCTTTAGGTCAAAACCTACCATCCTTTTCATTTTTAAATGTTTTACTTATTTTTTACAGAGAGAAAGCACAAGCAGGGAGGGGCAGAGATAGAGGGAGAAAGAGGGACACAACATCTGAAGTGGCTCTGTGCTGACAGGCTGACAGCAGTGAGCCTGACGTAGGGCTCAAACTCATGAACTGTGAGATCATAGCCTGAACCAAAGTTGGATGCTCAACTGATTGAGCCATGCAGGTGCCCCCAAACTGGCTATCTTTTTATCATACCCTTATTGGTTTTTTTTGTTGTTGTTGTTCTTTGCAGTATGCAATGGCAACGTGATCGCAGAATTCCTTGACTACCCTATGTTTCTCTGAATCTTTCACCCTATTTTAAACCCTTTACAAGTTTCCCTTACCTGCTTTGCAGACTGCCTGTCCTCTGCTCCCAAACTTCCTTTTTAGACAGTCCTCCATCCATGGTCTTTCAATTCTTTCGGGGAACAAAATATCATTGAGCTGTCACTTTCAAGACTGTTGCCGTACATGAGTGAAGTCAAATTTATATTGATCAAAGTGACATATTTGCAGAGCCGAATAAACTGAAACATCCATATAATTTATGGCTTGTTATGTTTGGTGATAAACAGACATTTTAATTAAGTTTGAGGAGGAAGCTTTTAAAAACTTCTACTTGCATTTTATCACCCATGACAGATACAGCCTTGGATGATGAAAGAGATAAATAGCAGAATGGGTCCTATACATATATATGGACTAAGGATGTGGGTATTCGCACTGTTTGTGTGAGATGGGACCATGAAATAAAATACCAAGAAGGTCCCATCAACTCATAAAAGACATCTGTAGAAACCCTGTCTGGAAAAGAAGCCATGTTTTTCTCCCCTGAGCTAAAACTCATAGACTCTTAAACTCATAGAATAATGATGGGAAAGGAGGAGTGGTTTCCACAAATAATAGAGTTTACCAAAGCACTTACCATCGAGCAATTTGTCTCTGAAACCCTTTGGAACGACCTCAGTTAATGTATTGTTACAGAGTGGAATCATGGGCTGGAGTCGAAGAGTGGGATCCACTTTGAACCCATGGTTGTCAAGAACTCGTTCACCAGAGGCTGAAGCAGCTAGAAGCCCCTTAGGACTTTTCCATTAGTAACTTGTGTCTTCTTGATGGAATACACAGAAAGCCTGGAGCTAAGACCTAGTATTAAATGTGACTTTAAAATTTTAAATATAGGGGTGCCTGGGTGGCTCAGTTGGCTAAGCGTCCAACTTCCGCTCGGGTCGCGATCTCACTGTCCGTGGGTTCAAGCCCCGCGTCGGACTCTGTGCTGACGGCTCAGAGCCTGGATCCTGTTTCGGATTCTGTGTCTCCCTCTCTCTGACTCTCCCCGTTCATGCTCTGTCTCTCTCTGTCTCAAAAATAAATAAAGGTTAAAAAATTTTTTTAAATAAAAAAAAATAAAAATTTAAATATAGAAAAACCTGCTGAAATGTGAATATTCTGCTGGTTTGGGAGACAGTGGGCATAAAACATCTATGGGTTATAGATTCGTTATAGATACTTGATGGGGTGTAATACAACGTGCACAAGTTTTCCCCCTAATCCTGGCGTGTTAATTTGCTGAGGCTGCTGTAATAAATTACCAGAGACGGAGTGGCTTGAACAACAAAAATGTATCTTCTCATTGTTCTTGAAGCTAGGAGCCTGAGATCAAGATGTCATTGTTTTCTTCTGGGGCCTCTATCCCTGGTTTGTAGATGACCGCTTTCTCCCTAGTCTTTCCTCTGTATGAGTGCACCCTTCTGTCTCTATGTGTGCACAAATTTCCTCTTCTTATAAGGACACCAGTCAGAGTGGATTAGGGCCCAACCTAAAGGCTTCACTTTAATTTAATCGCCTATTTAAAGGCCCTATCTACAAATACAGTCACATTTAGGGATAAGGCTTTACTCCATGAATTTTAGAGGTATAGAATTCATCCCATAACACCTGCTACACTAGAAATTAAACCTCACACAAAGATGACTTATACACAAAATAAGCATCATTTTTTCTATAGAAAGTTTCATTTCTTGAAAATTACTACAAAAAGGATGTTTAGAACATGTCCAAAACATGGTTTATGAGATATTTGAACCAAAATATATGCAAAAGCAGAGATGTCTGATTTTAGTGGTCTGTGAAGTTTGGAAGCAGATATAAATTTGATGTCTGAGAAAACAGTCCTATGTTTTCAGTGTCACTATAATGATGTTTCATGCTTACATATTATATTTTTTTAGTTTCAAAGCATTTCCTCCTTCATTGTTTAATGTTAGCCTTGAAATGCCAAGGGAGTACTGGCATTGAAATGCAGGATTTTTGTTTGTTTGTTGCTTGTGTTGGGAGAACTGGAGTATTAGGGAAGTTGAGTTGAAGGAGAACTCACTTTAGAAGATGTTTTTTGTCTTCTATTCTGGCTGGCATTCTGCTGGTTACACTCTCTTCAGTGGCATCAAGGCCTCTCACTCGGTGTGATAAATTTTTTGAAATGGACGCAAACTCTTCGTAAATTAGAAAAAAAAACTGTTGATACTATGTTTAAGAGATTTCACCATGTATGACAAAAACAATTCACCCATTATTGGGCATAAAATTACAGCCCTAGTTTCTGAAAATATCCGTATGATTACCTATTGCAACATGATTTGAGAGTCCCATTCTGTTCTTCATATTCATCTGATACCAGGATTCCTAACTCCATTGTCACTTTGAGTCTAAATCATACAAAGAGAGAGACAGAGAAGCACACTGTACTGGGTCGATGTCCTAGACAGAAAAGCACCTTTTACTTCTTTTTTTCAAGTACCCATGGGAGCTGGTATGGAAGAAGATGTAAATTTTCATTAAGTCACCCAGCACATACCTCTGCAAAAATGACTGATTTATTTATTTTTTTGATTTTTTTTAAGGAGAAGTGACTGAAAAAAAAAAAGAAAAGACAAGCTAATTCGTGTTGCTTTCTCTGTGGTGAAGGATGCGCTACTCCTCCACATGCTTCTTTCAGTTGCATTATCATCAGTGTCGCAGATATTGACGTAGTATTTGAGATGTACTTTCCGTACGTGAGAGCTTTCATTGTTACGTGGCAGTATTGTTATTGGAAAATTCTGTAACACAAAGAAGAGGGAGCACCCAAGATCATCTAAAACCAGATTTTTAAAAATATATTTTCTGTAACACATCTCAATGTTTCTATCTGTGACTCTTCCTAGTAAGTTTTTCAATAGGATTTACATAAGAAATAAAATGTATCTTGAAATCAAAGGAGAGAGTCTAAGGACTGATTAGGAGCTTGAGAATTTGGGGCAGCACTCAGAGATATGGCATAAAACTATGATGAGTTATTATTAATTATGTGATGAATTAAGGTCACAATGTAAACCAACAACTATTAGAAATAACTGAATCAAAATCTTGCCCCTTGAGACAACACGGATGGGCCTAGAGGGCATTATGCTAAGGGAAATAAGTCAGACAAAGAAAGACAAATACCAGACGATTTCATTTATATTTGTTATCTAAAAACCCAAACAAATGAATAAATAAACAACAACAAAAATAACAACAACCCCCCCCCAAAAAATGGAGACAGACTCATAAATACAGAGAACAAACTGGTGGTTGCCAGTTGGGTGCCAGGTGTGAGGGATAGGCGAAATAAGTGAAGAGAATTAAGAGGTACAAACTTCCAGTTATAAAACAAATAACTCATGGGACGAAAAGTACAGCAAGGGAATATAGTCAAAATATTGTTATAACTTTTTATGTTGACAGGTAGTAACTATACTCACCAAGGTGAGCATTTCATAATGTATATAATTGAGTCACCTGTTGTACTCCTAAAGCTAATATAATATTATATGTCATCTATACACCAATTAAAAATAGTGTTTTTGTTTTTTTAGGCTCAACTGGTTAAGCCTCCGAGTCTTGATTTTGGCTCAAGTCATGATCTCATGGATTTGTGGAATGGGAGCCCTGCATGGGGCTCTGTGCTGACAGTGTGGAGCCTGCTTGGGATTCTCTCTCTCTCTCCCCCCCCGCCCCCCACCTCTGTGCCCTTCCCCCACAGGTTCTCTCCCTCTCTCTCTCTCTCTCTCTCTCTCTCTCTCAAAATAAATAAATAAACTCTACAAGAAATAAGAAACATAATTTATAAAAAAGATACAAAATGCTTTTTGGGGGACAGGATAGACCTGAGACAGATGTTCATGTGGATCTGAGTTCATGTAAGAATTTCTAGAATTTTCTGCATTGAATTGCTTAAAAGTGTAGTTTGTGCTATCGCTATTCTTGTCTGCTAAGTGATTATCTCCAAAGTGATAGTTGTCTCTTCATGGAATGATAATTACCAGTTAGATTAACAAAATGTCAGTGTTGTAAAGGCCATAAAATACAGAAAATTTATTTATTTTCAAACTAAAAAAGTAACGTGTGCTTACCTAAGATTGCCATTATATGGTGATGCGGAGAGTAATTCTCTAGATCTGCCTTTACCTCTCCTCAATCTTTCATGGGAAGTAACCATGATTAAAAGTTTGTAAATGTACATATCAGTATGCTTAGTATCTTACATATAATATATACACAATATCAGTATGCCTAGTATCTTATCACTTGCTGCCCTGTCTGGATATAACAAGGTGATAGTAGAAAATTTATCAACTTACCATGTAACAAAAAATCAAATTAATTTAACATCTTTTTAAAAGTCTTTCATGAAAATAACAAGTGCAATTTATAAAATAAATCAACATATCTTAATTTTTTCCCCTTCAGTCTTTCTCTGCATATAGCTGATGATTCTATGTCTCTCTCACCCAAGTGGATGCTCCTTATAATTGTTTCTCAAATCCAAACCAAGCCAGATTGCTTATATTTCTCATTTTCCCTCTAACTTGGCAGCTGATTAGCAGAGCAGAAGTTTCTCTGTTTTCTCTAAATTTTTCCGTTGTTTCCTTACTGGAATTCTGTGCCTCAGAGGAAAGTCAAGAAACTGACTGAGCATACATGAATCTTTCTTCCTTAGACTGGGGGAACAGAAGTTACAAATATCCCAAATTAAATGCGTTCTTTAAAGTTTGCCACATTGTCTTGTGTGTACACATATGGATGGTCATGATGTATCATGAACGCCTATAAATTATAGTCCTAATTTGGGGAATTCACTTTTACACCACGAGCATCATGTGGAAATGAGGTTCTTGGATTTGGAAGTGGGTAACAAGTAATCATTCAATTTAATGAAGAACAATTATTTTCCTTGATATATGACCAGAATTTTTCTAAAAGAAGAAAATAAAAGGACACCTTAAACTAAAAAAAAAAAAAAAAAAAAAAAAAGAAAGCATGTACATAAAGAGAAGAGAGAATCTTTAAACGAGAAAATCTTTAAGTATATTGCTCAGCTGATAAAGCAAGTTTCTTATGGGAAAACAGAAAACAGAAGTTGGAATCGAGCCAGAAGCAGGATTTGTAGGGAACAAAAGTCAAAGCAGTTTTGCTAGCAACAGAAGGTTGAGGTAAAAAAAAAAAAAAAAAACAAAAAAAACAACAACAAAAAAAAAACCCAACAAGTTCTTTGTAGCGCAAGGGCTGTGTTGTCTGGTTTGTTTAATTTTTGAAGTCGACACATCACACGTTGTCGAACTGACATGCTGAACAAACTTGAGTGTAGAGTAGAAACTACTAACAAGCCAAGGGGTCTGCCCTCACTTATGAGTCACCAGTGGTAAAAAATAAATGTGGATCAGTTTGTCTGGAAGAATTTCCAAACTTGTCTGGATGTTGTGGACATGTTGTGAACAGCGCGGTGTCATCTGAAAAACTTGAAACAATGTTATTTTAAAGCAATATGCCAAGAATTGAGATAACGCAGACATGTATTCGTATTTGGACACAGTGGCATCTTAATGAGACTAAAGCAACATGTTTCAGACTTTGAAGGGCCTGAGGCCTCAACAGACATAACATTCATTAAGAGCAGTTTAACTTCTATCCTCGGATGCAATCAGAGTGGAAAGCTGTGGAACGTGCCTGGTAGAGAGTCGTGGAGGGAAATGGGGTTGCACCCTTCTGGGTAACATTTCAGGTCACCAGAACATAATTTAGATATAATGTAATTTAGTTAAGCAGTTGGGGAAGACAGAAGAAATGAAGGAAGAATAGGGGTGAGGGAGGAGGGGAGGGCAAGGAAAGAAAAGAAAAGTTAAAAAACAAAAAAAGGAAAGGAGGGGGAAAGTTTCAAATAGAAATGAACTGAGCCTAATGAGATAAATTGCCTGATGTTGGGGCACCTGGGTGGCCTAGTCAGTTAAGCATCCAACTTTGGCTCAGGTCCTGATCTCACAGTTTGTGAGTTCGAGCCCTGCGTTGGGCTCTGTGCTGACAGCTCAGAGCCTGGAACCCGCTTCGGATTCTGTGTCTCCCTCTCCCTCTCTCTCTCTCTCTGTACCTCCCTCGGCTCACGTTCTGTCTCTCTCTCTCTCTCAAAAATAAATAACATTAAAAATATATACAAAAATAAATTGCCTGCTATTGTAGCCAGAAATGATAAATACCCTTTACCATAAGGTGAATGGGACCCAGCCTAATGAAAACGAAGTGAACAAATTAACATGCAGTTTTCGCTGTATATTTGCAATAATTTAAGGAAGAAACTTACTTATTTGTTTTATTTGTAATAGTCTTTGGTTTAGAAATCCTGCTGCTGGTGATATTGTCCATTTTGGGTATTCGACTTTTATAAACATGTGGAACGTGAGTCCTAGAAGGGGTCTTTAAAGATGGTCTAGCCTATTTGTTGAAGACAAAGCAGCCGT
Organism: Acinonyx jubatus; assembly: GCF_027475565.1. Lineage (NCBI taxonomy): Eukaryota > Metazoa > Chordata > Mammalia > Carnivora > Felidae > Acinonyx > Acinonyx jubatus. Next base: position 125,950,467 of record NC_069386.1, on the reverse strand, counting down.
TGACTTGAATCCTGGTAGAAACTATTGCAAGGAATGTCTACATGGAAGAAGTCAAGAAGCCAACTTCAAGAGGCTGATGGAACTGTTTTTACAGAAAATAAGAAAACTAAAAGGAGGTCATTTACTACTACAGAATAGAATCGACTGTCCTAACTTGATTAACCAGTATGGGAGCCCAGGTTTTAAGGATGCAGCTAAAGTTTCTGTTAACACTGTTTTTGGTACACTAGCTTCATGTTTGGAAACTATTAATTAAGTATAGACTAGGACAGATTATGATTAGAACTTGCAGAACGATTAACACCATGTGAATTATGGCTACCACTGGCAGAAATTTGTTTTTTTGCACAATTTTCTGATGTTATAGATAAGTTTGTCCCGACTCTACCTCAAACTGGATTCGTTAGGAGACGTTCCTAAATCCCTGCATATTTTTCCATAAAATCTAATTTATCTAACCCTAGGGATCTCTGCTAATAGACAATACAGAATACCTGTAGGTTACTAACTCATCAGTGATGTTAGTTTCAATGCTAAATCCCTGGCCATAAGAATCAAAGGAGCTCAACTGCAAATCGCATGTGTTTTCCCTTCTCCCTAAGGAATTTAATTTCGGGGATCATTTTTTGCCCATTTAAAAATGTTTCCGTCTATGACATCAATGATAGAATGTTGTCCACTGCTCCCCACCAGATCTCCACTTCCTAACAGCTTCAGATGTTCCGTTTGGAAGCAATGTGATTGTGGGGAAGTTGGCACCATCCCTGCCTTATGAGGTGGTGAGAATGACGTCAGCTCAGCCAGCCGGTCTTCCTGTCCTGCTGTTCACCGTGCTAAGATTAGGCACAAGCAGCAGATCTAAGCCAGACCAATTGCATTAGGTCTCTTCTCTAATGGACATGAATGAAGAAGCAGTAGCTGTAGGAGACGCTGAACCTGTTATAAATTTGGGCTAAGATCCAGCCTTAAGATGATGTTGACGCTGCAGAATACAAAAGAGACTGAAAGAACTGGGTGATGTGATGATAGCGTTGCTCTGGTTCTTTCACTGTCCACTGCCAAGGAATAGTATCAGTCAGGTTACCTCACTTGCACTGGCAGTTAATGTCCATCCATGATAAGCATACTACTGTTATTTGTGTTGGCAGTCTCTTTCTTAGCCCATGATAGAGGTTTCTACCAAAGATAAAAAGGGTTTTAATACAAAAGACAATTTATCTCTGGAAACTAAGCAGTAGAGAGGTTAGTTGGACTGAAGCTAAGAGTTTGCCTTGAGGAATATTATGACCCAGTGTTGGACATATAAAAAATGCTCTTTATATGTGTGTTCATTTCTTCATTCATCTCAAGTCCTTTTCTTCCTTCCTTCCTTCCTTCCTTCCTTCCTTCCTTCCTTCCTGTTTTTTTAAAATTAATTTATTTATTTGGAGAGAGAGAGAGAAAGAAAGAGAGAGAGAAAGAACAACGATCAAGGGAGGAACACAGAGAGAGAGAGGGAGAGAGAGAATCCCAAGCAGGCTCCATGCTGTCAGCACAGAGCCCAACGCAGGGCTTGATCCTATGAACCATGAGATCATGACTTGAACTGATATCAAGAGCCAGACACTTAACTGACTAAGCCACCCAGACACCCCTCTTTCATTCTGATTGAACATAAAATGGTACTGAAGACAACAAAAGGTACATTATACTACTGTCTTGTCTATTCTTTCAACTACAGTGTGAGGTTAAAAAGAACATAAAAAAAACAGGCATTTGCTTATTGTATTACTAGAAGCTAGTTCACTACCTGACATTTACTCACTACCTAGTTTGGCTGAATAAGTAAGCGTTATTTTAGTGCCACACTACATAAGATTAAAAAAAAGTATTTTGTTTTGCTGACATTTATATCATGGTTATGTTTTAGTAATGTGATGGCTAAGGATCATTTTTCTTCCTTTCTGTTCTAAGTGATGCTTACACATCATTATCATGTCCCAGCGAAGTGCTTATTTGTATGGGGACTGTGCACGTCGATAACTAAATCATATACAAACACATGTAGATAGATTAGATAGACGATAGCTAGATTGATAGATAGATAAAGATATTATGATGGTTAATTTTATGTGTCAGCCTATGAAGCCACTGAGTGCCCAGGTGTTTGATTAAACGGTATTCTGAGTGTGTCTGTGAGAGAGTTTCTGGATGAAATTAATATTTGAATTGGTAGACTGAGTAAAGCAGGCAGTCCTTCCTATTGTGATAGGGTCTCATCTAATCTTTCAAGACCTGAATATAAGTGTTTCTTTTTTTAGCACAATAAAGCACTTTTATATGTCTGTTACAGAACTCTTTAAGGGCTAATTACCTAACCAGCCTGTGTTGGCTACCGTGGAATGTACATTAAATGACTTTTTATAGGTCAAAAAAAAAAAAAAAAAGGATTGTCTCTCTACATTCTTGACTGTCTTCAAGCTGGAACATCAGTCTTCTTCTGCCTTTGGGCTCAGAGTTATACTTGGACTTACGCCATTGACTCTCAGGATTCTCCAGCCTTTGGACCAGGACCAGAATTATAACATAGACTCCCTTGGGTCTCCAGATTGTCAACTGATGATCTTTGGACTTCTCAGCCTCCATAACCATGTGAGCCACTTCCTTATAATAAATTTATGTATTATGAATATAACCAGTAGGAGAACACAAAATAATATAGATAAATATGTAATTAATGTGAATATACAGAAAAATTCAATACAAGAAAATGTTAATACTGAAGGAATGAAGGGACGAGTTAATTGAATAAGGGAGACAGAAACATATAAGGCGATGAGCACAAATATTTATATTTCATTTTTAGTGCACCTTTTTTTCTATGCCAGCATAGAGTTTATTAATTTATTAATGTATTTACTCATTAACTTATGCAGCAATCACTCAGCTTTAAGTCTCCAATGCCTACCATGTTAATGGCAATCAGTTAAGGAGATCCTCCAAAGGTCATTACCTACCATCAAAGAAAACACAATCCAAACAATGGAAGTCTCTATGTTAGGGTTAGGTTCAGTGTGCTCTGGAAGCCAAAAACAAAAACAAAAAACAACAAACAAACAAACAAAACAGGGGCTAGCTGAATCACACTAGTGAGCCAGGCTAAATTTCTGAGAAGAGAGAAGTACTTTGATAGCAATCATGAGATTTCTGTATTTGCATTCAATATTTCCTCTGGTCAGCCCAACAATCTGAGGGGAGAGAGTACATAGAATCTCTTTTGAAACTATAATGATTTTGCTTTTATTTCTAACTCTCATGCTACTGTCAAGCTTGAGTTTGCTGAGCCTATTTTGTAATAACTAGGCAAATGGGAAGAGCGTACCACCATGTTAAAAAGTATTTTATTTCCACAATTCCGAAGACACTAACCTCTGGCTTGAAATCTGCACTGCATAATGATCTTTGCACCCAGGCTATTGAATCCCACCTCTTTGAGGTGGAAATGTCTGCACAATTTACTGAGGCTTTAGGCAGGGTTATGTTGGTCTAGCAGTTAAATAGTTATGTTAGGAATAAAAAAGTATTTAATGGTTTATTGGAAAGTCAATGGCATAATGTGTGAGGTGCCTCTTTAACAGTATACTAAAAGTGTCAAAATTCCATGCAATTTTCCACACATAAAAATGGCATAATATCCTACAGGTGTCAGCCGTTTATTTCTACTCACTCTGCTCATTAGTAAAATATTTCAATTCATAGTCTCCTGTATATTAATCTGGCATGTCCTAATGAATAGCCAAGCTAAGCAAGAAACTGGGTAGGTTCTGAAAAATATATTGCACACTAAGAACCTACTGCAATTTATCTGAAGTTTTCATATTTGTTTTAGTCACCTCTTACAACACTAATTGGCTGTGTTGATTGTTGCACTGTCCATTGTTGAATGTAAATGCTTTGTGTAAGATCCAAGCATCCCTGGTAGAAAAATTATCTTTGCCTTAAGCTCTCTACCAAAATAATAAAGATTGCCTAAAGGCAATCTACAATCCCTTAAGAATTAGAGCATTTAAAAAAAATAATAATTCATTTCCAGTGGACATGTACTTTTGAGGAATGCATGCTTCTATGATGGTGGACATATTCCATGCACTTCCCCAAATATGCTCTGGCATATAAAACCACACAGCAGGGTGCTCTGCAATAAATTATAAAAGCTTTCCACAATTACAAAAAAGTTACTGTTCTATAAAGAAATGACTTTATCATTGTAAAGCAAGTGTGTATCACTGACATTCAAAAAGAATGTTTATTTATTCACTTTGAAAAAGAGAGAGAGGAGAGAGCACATGGGTGGGGGGAGGGGCAGAGAGCGAGAGGGAGAGAGAGAATCCCAAGCCGGTTCCAGGTTCTCAGCTCAGAGCCCGACATGGGGCTCGATCTCACAAACTGTGAGATCATCACCTAAGCAGAAATCAAGAGCCGGATGCTTAATGGACTGAACCACCCAGGTGCCCCAACATTTTCTGTGTTTAAAATGCATATCTTCTGCTTTGAGAAGATTTATGTATATGTATGTGTTTAAAGATATTATTGATAAGTATACATATATGTGTGTGTGTGTGTGTGTGTATGGTGTGTGTGTGTGTGTGTGTGTGTGTGTGTGTGTGTGTGTGTAATTAGGTATAAGTACTACAGAGCCCACTAGAATATAGGAAAAAAGAGAAGCAAACCTATGCATGTACATGTACTATGCATCTGGCCCGTTCTTTAAACTTAGTGTCTCATAGCTTCCCTTAAATGTTTTATCATAAGAATAACAAAGAAATGCCATCATTACATCTACCAATTGGTAGATCATTAGCTACACCTTTAGTGACCTACCATTTATCTCAACTCCATGATAAATTTATTTAGAACAGTGAACAGTAATTTTGTAATAAAAGAACATCCTGCTCAAAGGTTTCAAGGGTATTATTCCAGTTAAGGGCACACAGTCATTCAGTAGTAATAAATACTGTAACAAGACCCAATTGTAGCTAAATGTTTTGAGTTCATGCTGTAGATTTATCGGGTTATTGTTTTTTTTTTATTGGTAAATTAGATGACTTAGATGGAAGTTAGGTGTTTTCTCTCTTGTTTGTTTTCCACTGTAGTCAGCAGAGTTTTAAAAACAAAGATGTATGAATAATTCTGCTTATGTTTACTGATTCTCTCTTGAAAATAAGGAGCGAAAAATATTAATTGGGTGGGGAATAACAACTTCATGTAACTTCTACTGACCTGTTAATATTTGAAATAGAAATTTATTCACCGTGTAATTTTCAAAAGAAATTTCAAAATTACTGATTTAATCGCATGAATCTGTTTTGCCCTTTAACCTCATTAATGATTTCAAGAGTTTTTGAGAGTGGTGAAACTTTCTATCTACTCTATCACACCTAACGCAACTCATATTATTCTGTGATTTCTGTCTATAAACTTCTGAGACTAACACGTTTCACATCTGACTTTATTAAATATGTGTAAATCTTATATTTCTACCCATTTCAAATTAAGGCCGCCAGACTACTTCCCTTCTTCCTGAGAAATCTGAGACAATAAGAGGACAGAGCCACAGGCTTGTACTATCTCATCTACCTACTTCCTTGCTTCTATGCTAATATATCGCCATTGCCCAGAATGAACTGCTGGGATTCCTGGCTGAGGCCAACCCTCCATATGAGCACCAGTTCCCATTCAGCCTTGACTATTCAGTGAAATTATCCCAGCAATTCAGTTTCTTCTCTTTTTATATCATTAACGTTCCATTCAGTACCACATCTTTTCTATTAGCACATAAAGGTGTGGATATGTCTGCAGTGGTAAAAAAAAAAAAAGCAAATTATAACCAAACTGAAAGCAAAACAAAACTCTTGTGACCTCACTGATCGTCTGGGTTCAGTGATTTGTTGCCTTCCTTTGCATCACATTGTCTATTTTCACTTCCCTCTAGTTTTTTTCCCTCCCCTCTTGTTGAGCCCAAACCAATTCAAATGTATTTCAGTCTACCACTCCATGTCACTCCACTCTACTTTTCCTCTTTAGCTCACTAGTGACTGCCATATATCAATAGTTGCCACAAATCAACAGTTGATTCTCAGTCCTCATACTTCTTTGACTATCATCCTCCCAAAACTCATGTCCACCTGGAATCTCAGAATGGGACCTTATTTAGCAATAGAGTCTTGAAGATGTACTTAATTAAGAGGAGGTTATACTGGATTAGAGTGGGCCCAAACCCAATGACCAGTGTCCTTGTAAAAAGAGATAACAGACACACAAAAGACACACTGGGGGGAAGGCCATGTGACCACAGAGGCAGAGACTGGAGGTATGCTACCCCAAGGATTGTCAGCAATTACTAGGAGCTGGTAGAGGCAAGAAGGATTCCCCTCTAGAACTTTCAGAAGGAGTATGGTCTTGCTGACACCTTGATTTCAGACTCTAGCTTTTGTGATAATTCACTGAGGCAGCCCCAGGAAGAGGACATTGTCTTTATTTTACTGAATGCATAACATTTAATTCAGTCGCTTACACTCTTCTACTGTAAACATTTCACTTACTTGGTAAACAAGACCCCACAATCATCTCGTTTTCCCCCTACTTCTCTGGATGCTCTTTATCAGTCTCCTATTTCTTCTTTATCTACCTGACTTCCAAACACTGGAGCACCTAGGGCTTGATCCTTATGATAACATACTCCCTGGGCGATCTTATCCACTCTCATGAGCTAATTATGCTGGTGATCCCTGGATTTATATTTCCAGTCCATATCATCCCCATGAACATCCATGCAGCTTTCTTCATAGTATGTCCACTTTTATGGGCATCTCGAATAGAACATGTCCCAAACTGAAAAAAAGCAATTGAGTAGGACTATGCTATTTTGTGTGCAATTAATAGGGAGAATTTGCCTTGTCTCTCTAACCAATAAATAATAAAAATTAATAATCTGACTATAGTTTGGATTAAACACGTTGGTATTGCGTCTTCTTCATTGGAGTTTTGATTTTGAAACCTCACACTGAGAACTAGTTTTCAACAGAGATTTTTTTCTTTAAGTTTATTTATTTATTTTGAAAGAGCAGAGTCACAGCATGGGCAGAGAAGGGGCAGAGAGAGAGAGAGAGAGAGAGAGAGAGAGAGAATCCCAAGCAGGATCCCTGCTGCCAGAGCAGAGCCCAATGTAGGACTCAAACTCACAAAGCTGGGAAATTATGACCTGAGCCAAAACCAAGAGTCAGAGACGCTTAACCAACTGAGCCACCTAGCCCCCCCCCCCCCCCGCAACATATGAGTTTTGAAGAGTTATAGGCATTAAGTCTATAGTAGCCCCAGTTCAGTCATCAGGAAGTCAGGATAGCTTTATATTTTATTCAAAGTCAAATTGCTACTCTCTACTTCCTATATTGCCATGCCGTTACAAACAACCATGAGGTCATTGCTGGAATGCAGCACTAGACCCTAAACTGATCTTTCCATCCCAAATATTATTCCTCTACAATCCGTAAGAGCCAGAATATTCCATTATAAATATAAGTCATATCATGATATTTCTGCCTCATAGCTTCTGATGCCCTTGTGTTGCACTTATTGCAAAATGCAAACTCTATCTTGGGTCGCTAAGATCTTATGGAATCTAGTAGCCTCACCGTAGTCCCCTCTGACCTCCTTCCTGATGAATTGCATCTTCTTTTCATGCTCACCCACTCTTTTTCCATTTCCTTAAACAAGCCAAGATTCTTCTTAGATAGCTTTTTCATGAACTGTCATTCATTGACATGAATCTCACTGTAAATGTTTTTAAACCACTTCTTGTAATTTAAGTTTTAGGTTTAAGGTAGCCTCGCAGAGGTCTCCCATGACCTTCTGATTTGAGTTATTCGAAAATTCACTCATAGTAAAAGACCATGTATTATGATATTCATAATTTATTTCAGAAGTGTCAGGTTACATAGTTTTATAGGATACGTGTGCCAATTATCTTGAGCTTTGATTAGAAGGGTGTCAACTGCCCTAATCAAGAATTCACATTCCTGGGATGGCTTAATTCTGCCTTTATGGCAGGAAGCATATAGTCCAGGGGGACCTACTATAAGCCTTTCAGCCATCACATTGAGAAATTAGATTTAATTGGTAAAATTAGTGTTCTTTTAACTAGAATAATGAATATTTAGGATGGGGCCCCATTAATAAATTTAAAGGTAGTAACGAAGAGTGGTTGGCTTAAATGCCTTATATATGTTCAACACTCCTATATGAATAGGGCATCAATAACTAGTAAGGTATGTAAAATGTACTCTTGGGGATGGGGCACATGATCTAATCACCAACAGTCCATCCAGTCTCTGAATTTGGCAGCTTTCTGTTTGATTTTGGTTCTAAGGGGAACATCTTTGTAATGGAATTTCATCAAATTTATAAAATTTATAAAGTGAGGTCCACGGACTGTTTTGTGTCTGCCTTGATAATTAATGGTTAACTAATAAATGTCAGTATAGTGGCAGTAATTGGCCTAAAATGTGCTAGCAAGTTGTGAGTAGAACAACTAATTGGAGCCCTCTTTAAACAGATGGCTATTCTTAGCTGCTACAAAGAATCTAGGAGCTATGCCTTCCCATGCTAGTCTTTTCTCTAAGCTTTGCGCCCAGTGGTAATCAGAATGAATTATTTAAAATCTCAAACTGGTTTAAACTTAAGGCATTCTGACCATTCAGTTTTTCCTTTAGGAATTGTTCAGCTGTCTTTGTAGGAAAAAAAAAAAAACTAGTCCTTCATATAGTCACTCTTTTGCCTGTTTCTATTCCTGAGGTGACATATGAATACACTGTGAAGAAAAAGCATTGTGCCTCCCTGTGTCCAACATGCAACTTGTCCTTAGTTAGAATATCCTCTGAACTCTACCTTGTATCCCTTTTCTACCAGGGGCTTTTTGCCTTGCTGCAATTTGTAGCTGAGTTTTGCTACAAGAGTAACTCATAGCCTGCTCAAGATCCACTCATTCTCCCTTGCTGACTGAACTCCTTGCTGGTGGCAGGTCCTTAAGTGATGATGGCCAAGTTCTCCGTCAGCTGCTGGCCTGGCATTGACCATGTCCTCCATGCTTCCAACCTTGGCCTCAGAATCATCTCATTTTGACACAGCAAGCTCCATGGTGGTGAATCTGTGATTTATCTCAATGTTTGGGAAAAAAAAAAGAGGAGAAATAGGGTTTCTTGAGAAAGCTAAACCAAATAATTTTGGCCATAGTCCAGGTTGGGAGAGGGGGCACAGTGTTAAAGAGAAACTCCTGCATCCCAATACAGAGACTCCAAGCCACTGACTCAGTCCTTGACTTCATGATGTTCCCTTAATCACTAAAGACATCTTATACCCTTGAAGTATGGGGGAAATAAATGAAGAACAACCTATTTCAACTCATGGCTACTTTCCTTCATTCTTTCCCCTTCATATTATTATCTTCCAAATCATAGCATCCTTTTTAATTAGTGTGACAGACAGAATTTTGGCTTGAGGGATATTTTCCCCCATGTAGGATACTGTTCTCTTATATGAAAAAAGGACATTGCAGATGCAGTAAATGTTACTAAGTAGCTGACTTTAATAGATTATTTGGATTATCCCAGTGAGCCAAATATAATCACATGACCCCTTAAAAAACAAAAGAAGGCAGAAGAAAAAGTCAGCACGGTCCCCGAAATGGAAGTCAGAGACATTGGGATCATAAAAAGGCCTGAACCCACCATTTATGGCTTTGAAGGTGTTTGGCGTGAGGGAGCAAGGGTGCACTAACCAAGGAACATGAGCGATTTCTGGAAGCAGAGAAGGATCTACAGCCAACAACAAGCAAGGGAATGGAGATCTCACTTCTACAACCATATAGACTGAAATTTGTCAACAAACTGAATGATTCTGGAGACAGATTTATTGTCAACATCACAGTGGGGAGTGCAACTCTGTCACCATCCTGACACAGGTCTGGTGAGACTCAGTAGGGTACTCAACCAAGTCTGCCTAAATGGCTGACCTACAGAAACTACGGGAGGATAAATTTTTGTCATGTGAAGCCTCAGATTTTGTAGTAATTTGTTACATCACAATATAAAATTAATTAAACTTTAATGATGAATATGATTACATTACACTATATGACAAGTATAATTGCTGAATTCTAACCTTTATTATTGACATTCTAAAGACTAAGATGAAAGAATTTATATACTCTTGCTAAAGATTATATCTGAGCATACCAGCATATTGCCTTGCTATGAATTCTAGTACCTTCTGTCTACTATTCATGTATGATAACTAGGCTTCATGACTACTTCACAGAGATACAGTTCCCAGTAAAGCTTTCCTTCAACTAAAATTAATTTGTCCCTTACTAGGAGATCCAGCCTTTACAAAATCTACAGACTGAGAAGGCTCTTGAAGGCAACTTTCCCTCTTTTTTTCCTTAGACTGAATATCCCTAATGTGTAATTACTTTCTCTAAAATTGTAGAGTAGTTTTAAGAAAACCTGCCTTTCTCATTTTAGCTTAGGGATTTAATAAGTATTGACTATATACAGTGCCTTATAAACCTCAACTATCCCACCCCCTCTTCCACTCATGGATGTTCTCCTCCTAAAAATGTAAAGCAAATGTAGGCGTTTTCCATTAAAATATCCAAATATAGCATTATCTGAGAATCCCTCTTTCCATCTCTGTGTATATATGTAGGCATGTATGTATCATCTTTATAGCTCTCCCTGCTTTACCTTATATTTTAGTTTATTCAGTGAATTTATTTCAATTTCATTATTTGTGCAATTTTTTTGTGCAAATTAAAATTTTGCAAACTCAAAGAGAAAAAGGTAAGGAGTGTGACTGATTGCTTTGCAAAGTACCACTGAAGTTGAGAATGAGTGATATGGGAGTGAGAAATAGAGTGGAGGCAAGTAAAAGAATACAGGAAACATACCTTAAAGATCATAAGATTATTTTATCAATATTTTTGACACCTTAAGTATCAGAGAGTTGCTTTATCAATACCTGCACCTATAACCTTGATTCATGAATCCCACATTAACAAAAATAGTGGTATGCTTCTTTGGTGTCAAATACTATATATAAGAATTTTCTATGTATTATGGCATTTAATCCTCAAAATTGTGAATCAGGTATATTGTAGCCATTTTGGATAGATGAAACAATGACTCATAGAAGGAAAGTAACTAAAATTAATCCAACTAGTGCTGAAAGAACTGAAATTGAGCTCAGACCTTTGGAAATGTGATAATATACAAAGTACAGTAAAACGTTGGTTTGTGAGGATAATTTGTTCCAGAAGCATGCTTATAATCAAAGGCACTTGTATATCAAAGTGAATTTCCCCATGAGAAATAAAGGAAACTCAGATGATTCATTCCACAACCCAAAAATATTAATAGGAAAAGATCACAATACAAAAAAATAAAGAAAATATAAAATATAACGAAAAATAAACAAACTAACCTGCACTTACCTTTGAAAACCTTCGTGGCTGGTGTGAGGGAGACAGGAGAGAGGAGGGTTATTGTGTAGTACAACTTTCACTATCACTAATGGAATCAGTGATATCTATTTGCTCAATGGAATCTTTTTCTGCACGAGGGCCATTATATACTCTCACATGGATGGTGACTACAGTACAGTATTAATAAATTCTTGTCATATACTGTATTTAATGTAACTGACCATAAGGCAGCAGAGGAAAGGGTCTCTATCTGTAGGCAGCCTGACCTAAAATGAAGCAAAGCATTCCTAAGCTCACTCTTGTATGGAAAAGCAAAGGACTGTCCATAGGTGCTTTGAAGTGACAAAAAATACTCTAATGTCAGTTGTGGGCATTTTCCAAACTTCTGAAAAATCACTGATTTCTCCCAAAACTGTGGCCTGAGACCAAGCATCTAAACATGGGAGACGATCACCCACAATCCCTCAGTGAGAGAGAGAAAGAAGAAACATTAGTTCGGTTTCATTATATTCTACTCGTATTGCAAGACATTGGTCATTTATCAAGTCAAAATTTATTATAAATGTTTTCTTGTCCTGTGGAACACTTGAAAAACAAATTATTCATAATCCAAGGTTTTATTATATTTGTTTTTTTCTACTATACTGCAACCAGATGTCTCTCAAACACTTCTACTACTTTAGGTTCCCATTGCATTCACTTGGTTCAAGTTCTTATCACTCAGATATCTACACTGATACTATCCTGGAACCTTGATATTGTAACTCATTCTTTAATTAGGTTACTATTCCAGAAGTTCTAACTTCATTCATTCATTCTCTTATGAGAAAGAAAGAAAGAAAGAAAGAAAGAAAGAAAGAAAGAAAGAAAGAAAAGAAAGAAAAGGAGAGGAGAGGAGAGGAGAGGAAGAAAAGAAGGAAGAAAGAAAGAAAATTCTGGCTCAGAGTAAAGTCTGGATATGACAGATAAAATTTGTATGAATATTTAAAGACCCACTATCTGCATAACATGAGAATAAATGCTGTGAAAACAATAGCACTAAGAAGAGACCTCTCTTTTTAAATACTGGACAATCTATTTGAACAGGTGACATATAAACCAAAGTTAACACTATGAAATAGGCTACTAATGCCAACGAATGGGTATGGAAATTTGCAATGTAGGAAATTAATTTGGGGAATTTTGATTTTTTTAATTTTTATGCTTTTATTTATTTTTAAATAATCTCTATCCCCAACATGGGGCTCGAACTCACAACCCCAAATTCAAGAGTCACTCTCCCAACTGAGAGTTGCTCTCCCAACTGAGCCAGCCAGGAGGCCCATGATTGGAAAGATCATAATCTGAAATGGTACAAAAGACTATAATGAAAATAATATTGCTTAAACCACTTTCTAAAATATGTGGCTAGTTGAATGGGGAGAATGAGGCTATTTGAGGGCTAACAATAACACACGGATGAGCATGAATGTGGGGTTTTGACACTACGCTGTGTCCTTCTCAGGTTCCCCTACAATTCCATGGGTAATTTTGAGCTAAATTGAGAGCTTTTCTTTGTGGGAAAGGAATCATGAACATTCAGTGTTTGGGAAAAATAGATTAAGGTATAGAATGAATATTGAGGGAGAGATTGAAAGTGAAAAGAAGAGTTAAGAAGTTTAGAAGAGGGAAGAAAGGTTGAAAGCCAAGGGAACACAATAAAATACGATCATTAAAAAACATTCTTCTGCATGTGAACGATAGTTATACTTAGCAGTGCTTGGGAGTGTAAGAATATCCCTTCCTCTTTCCCTGACTCAATATTTAATTCACACCAGGCATAAAACTGGAGTTGGAGGAAGCGGAAGAGGTAAGAAGATAGAGTGATCCCAGCATTTAATTTCAAACTATTATCCTAGATATCTGGGTAGAAGGGAAGAAAGACAGCAATTTTCTTGGCATCACTGCATGTAGTAGAAAGGTCTATACGAAACAAACACCTTGTGAAATGTGTTATATGCTACGTTCTACCAATTTACACGCGATTGTTTTTGCACTTCTGACACTTCTTTCCGATTAAATGGTAAATATCATTTGAACCTTTTCTCTTACACATGCTGATAGAGAGAACTAAATAGCAGCCATGGATGAGTTGTCAAATATTTAAAACACCAAGAGAAACCTTAATTTAAAATGATTTTCTCGATGTAAGTTTGGATTTACCTAAATGGTGTGTTATTCTTATGTTAGATTATTAACCAAGGTAATAATCATTAATTCAATCAACATGGTTTTAGACACTGCAGAGTAGTAAATAAAACAAGATTCCTGTGTAACTGAAAATTGATGTAAATATGCAATAAGATTTTTTGTTGATTTGCAAGAAAAAGTTACACAAGCATCAGAGGCTGGCTTGTCAAAAGCATCTTCCTTACACAGTGAAGATTTGGACTCTTGTCAGAGTGGAATAGACCGAAAGCACCATGCTTCCATTTTAGTTTGACAACTTTTTCCTTTCATTTCAACTTAAGAACCATCAAGGATACCCATGGAGGACCACTCTTCTTGGCTTCCTCATCCCATTTCTCTGCATGGGAAGCCCTATGGTGACAGGGAAAGCAAATAGACAATATATCTAATTCTCAATCTTCTACTCATCAGCTTTGTAATCTTGACCTGGTCACATAAATTTAGAAACTTTCATTGCCTAATCTTTGGAAAAGATGCAAGAATGAAATAAGAAAGTGATTAATGGAGGTAGTGGGTTATATAAAACCACTTGGGGAGGGAGGCTTCTGGCTGGCTCAGCTGGAAGAGCATCCGACTCTTGGTTTAGGCTCAGGTCATGATCTCACAGTTTGTGAGTTCGAGTCCCACATCAGGCTTCTCTGATAGGTCAGAGCCTGCTTGAGATTCTCTCTCTCCCTCCCTCTCTGCCCCTCCCCTGTTTGTGCGCTCAAAATAAATAAACTTAAAAAAATTTAAGTTTTAAAAAAACCACTTGGCATTGTTTCAGGAGTCTAATTTTGTTTGAGCATTTTTACAAAAAGTTGTGCTCGATAACTAAATATTATACACATACAATAATCTTGTATGTGAAAACAAACAAAATGACATGTTATAGGGTAGAAACAAAAGCAGGATTTACCTTTAAAGGAACTCAAAGAATTCAAAGAGATTTCAGCTTGTAGCTAAGATTTTCCAGTGACAGAGCCCCTCCCACACATGTGAGCAATAAGAAACAAAATTACCCTCCTCTGTCTTTGTGCTTAGTGCTCAGGTAGAAGAAACCTTTAGAAGCAATGAAACAATAGCTAGAAGACTCCTATGGACACAGTGGGTTTCCCGATCACAGTTATTATAATTGCTGTCATTGTTCATACTACATGGGATTGTAGCATATATTTTTTTTAATTGAAGGAAGTATATTTACCATATGTTTCCAATAGTGTAAAACACACCGGCTGGCACATCTTGGGCATTCAGCATATGTTTTTGTGATTGAGTTCTGCTCCATACATTCAAGAAATGCTTGTGATTCTTCTTGAATATTTGGCCTGCTATGAACGCTCGAAAGACATCTTTTCCTTTCTGTCTTCCAAGTGCTAAACCAAAATGGCCTAGATTTTCCTTGCTTTGAATGAACAGCCAAAATGACCTCATTCCACAAAAACCTGGGAGTAAACTCAGCCACAAGTTCAGGTATAGTCAGAGCCATAGTCACACACATGACAACGAGGTCAGAAAAGCATCACTTTGCCTGTGTGTATCTTTGTTATATAACAGGAAGTGTTGCTATAGGCAGTCAAAAACTTACTAAATAGGTCTGCTAATTAATCCACTCGAATGACATTTTGGGAAAAATCAAAAAGAACATGCGTTTCTGTCACTGTGTAGAATAGGTTTAATAATATTTATCTCAGGTGTTATTTTATTTTACTTTATTTTTTCATTTCATTTCATTTCATTTCATTTCATTTCATTTCATTTATTTTTTAGAACGATTTCATTTTTAAATAATCTACTGCACCCAACATGGTGCTCAAACTTAGAACCCTGAGATCGGGAATCAGATGCTCTACCTACTGAACCAGCCAGGTGCCCCAAATGTTATTTTATTTTAAATTATTATCAAAGAGGAACAAACAAAAAACTAGTTTTGTAAATAAGGGAGAAGACATTGTTTTCCTGGATCGTTGTTCATGTGCTTTACTTATAAATTGCATAGGAGTCGAGGCGTGCCTGGGTGGCTCATTGAGTTAGGTGGCCGACTAATGATTTCAGCTCAGGTTATGATCTCAGGGTTCCTGAGATTGAGCCCTGCACAGGGCTCTGCACTAACAGCATGGACCCTACTTGGGATTCTCTCTCCTCCTCTCTCTCTGCCTCTCCTCTGTTTGCATATGCTCTCTCTCTCCCTCTCTCAAAATACATAAACATTAAAAAAGAATTAAATTCCGTAGTAGTTGAAACTGACTAATGTTCTCCAGCAAGGTTAATGGACCCCTAAAGACTATGAATGAAGAGCTCGAGTTTTACTGCATAGGTCCTCTGGGTGGAATGTGTAGAATCAAAGAACATGGAATACAGGGTGGACTGCACCAAGATTTTGGCACTGTTATATTTACCAGAGGCTCATGACATTTCTTTCTCCCAGATGAAGTTAGCAACATACGTCTAGGCCCTCTGATTGTATGTCCAGCAAACTTGGAGCCACTGCATACACATTTTTCCAAGACAACTCATAGAAGCAGAGAGGAGGATAGAATTAGAATTGTTATAAAAACATCCTAACCTGGGTTCATTGAGAACTGGCATCAAGTTCTACCCGAAACTGTCCCTGTGCACTAAGCCTTGATCAACTGCCATTCACTTCTTGGGATGAGTTTGTATTACAACACCAATCTCTAGCAGAATCAAAACAGAGACTGTAATAAATAATATACTTCAATACGTGTCAAATCCCAAAGATTTCTAAAATACTAACACACAAGACTGTGGCATGCTTTTGCAATTTGCATTCCCCACGTCCTTTGTCATGTTCTCAGGAAGGCAGTGCGGTTTTATGTTCCTATCTCTTCATATACTCTTCCAGATCTGTTCTCATCATGAACATAATGTTTATTTTCTTCCTATTATTCTAAGACTCTAGGTTCAACTTGTTTCTGGAAAGAATATATGTAAAATTGCAGGGTCCATCATTAAAAACGGTTTAAAATCAATGAGCTTTAAATGAAAACAAGTTGCTCTCTCTTAAAGGTTTAATTCCGCAGCCATCTATCATATTCACACTCCTTATTTTGACTGTGACTATAGCCGTATCATTTAAATAAACAGTTCTTGTTTTCTAAGCCCCTTGCATTAACACTGAGCAATTTAAGACCAATGGCAATAACATACTTTTCATAGAATTACAGAGGAGGGATTTAATCACACATCTATTTCATTAACTACTATTGTATACTGATTCTCCAACACCTTTTCAGTATTTGCATTTGGATATCACACAAGCCCTTAAAAATTAAAAAAAAAAGTTTCTTCTTCCTCTTTTTCCATTCATACCCTCAAGCCTGTTATACCATCTTTACCCCCAATCACAGGGAATCCACCACTCTGCCCATAGGAAATCTGGGGATCCTTTAGTTTCCTCCATCATTTCTTGTACTAACTCTACAGTTGTCATTACTATGTTTTGAGCATATTTATGCTCACCTAATACTGCTAGGAATACAGAAGTTGTCAAACAAAGCTGGTTCTATTACTTACTGTAACAAAAGAGGCCACACCCCATGGGGCCAGTAGGGTGTCTCCATGAGAGAACGCCTTGCTGTAAGATTTGGATGTGTGTTAGGTGACTTTGGGAAGGCTTCAAGGGAAGCAGGGCTTTGCTCTGGGTTGAATAATGTCAGAAATCAGAGGTTAGTTAGTTGGTGACATGATATTTTAACATAGGAATTGGAGGGATTACAAGAAAGCCAAAGATGTAATTGGTAAAATATGTGGCACTTAGGTGAGTTAGGCAAATGATGTCTGAGCATTTGTTTCGTCTGGGCTCAGATATACTTATGGAGGTGTCTTGTGTTGCTTACAGGCCATCAGAGGCATAAGTATTGTGCTATGTAATGACAAGGGGCTAGCTGTTGGTGCCAGGTCATACTCTTTAGTCCCTACTGGCTCTGGCTAGTAATTTATCCTGATCTATCTCTCCTTCACGGACATTTTATCCCTCCAGATGTATACCACTCTCTAAAGTTGCCTGAGTGCCTGGTGTTTTGTGTCTACCTGTCTTTTACAAGAAGTTCCCTTCTTATAGAATACATGCCTTCTGTATTTTCAGCCCTCTTAAATCTCATCTTTATAATCTGAGATTAGTACATCCCTCTGAAAACCATTCCTTAAAAAGTCTATTTTTAAACTATGTCCCATGTTCTTGTTATTTCCAAAAATCAGTAACAGAATGAATTCTGCTAGGGTATGGGCTGTATTTAACACACTCACCACTGTGTTCCCAGCACTTAGCACAAATAGTGAGCTGTTAGAACATATTTATAGGAACAATGATATGTATTGTACTTGTCCTGCGTGAAGATAAGGACAGAATAAGGTAAGGATAAGAATAACAAATGACGTAGAAATGAATAATGGTAGCCTTGCCCTCAAGTAGCTTATACCAACTGGGGACTATTGAATGTTATTAATACAAAATTAGGTAAGTTTAATTAAATTAAATGGACTTCAGCATTACAGAGACATTTTTGTTTTTGATTTTGTTTTTTGGGGGGAAGGGCTGGAAGAATGGGTTAAGACGGAGATCATGATGCCATGTAGCTACAATAAAATTCTTGGTTGCACACATAGACACTCTGTATTTTTTTTTCTTCAAATTTTAACGCTTTGAACAAACTCACTTTGTACACAGGACGGCATATGTTAGTTTTGATCTACTTCTGAAAAAATGAAAATTTTATTCAAGCATTAGCTGATTGACCATCACTGCCATTTTCATCCATCACTGCTGGATGAAAATAGTCAAATTAGATTGTTGTTATTAGAACACTTTAGTTCATTTTCTTTTTAAAACACTAGTGTGAAGTAGGCAGAGCAAATATTATCATCTCCAGTTGACGGATGAGGAAATACAGAGCTAATCTGTCTAGTACCCATGGAATACTTCACTAATAGATCATAGAACTCCTTTCTTTGGAGTTGATAAAATGCTCTATCAACTTTTTCAACAAAGTGCTTTTCAGGGGCAATCAAGAATGAGTTTTATGCTCAATATTGTATATCCAGAAGTCAGTGTGCCCTCTAAAGCTTCCAAGGTCATATGTTTTTAAAATACTGGAACAGATTTGAAAGTAACCAAGTATACACCATTCTTGGGTCCTGTTTCACGTGTGACAGTATTCTCTGATATGCATTATGCTATGCTTATTAAATATTCCTTGTCTTCTTTGTATAAATTTAAGAAATAGAAGAACCTGAAAGAGAAAAGAAAGAGACAGGGAGAGGGAGACCTGTGTGGTTCAGTCAGTTGAGCAATCGACTTCAGATCAGGTCATGATCTTGAGATTTGTGAGTTTGAGCCCTGTGTCAGGCTCTGTGCTGACAGATTAGAGCCTGGAGCCTGCTTTGGGTTCTGTGTCTCCCTCTCTCTGCTCCTCCTCTGCTCACACTCTGTTTCTTTCTAAATAAACAAATAAATAAATAAACACACATTTAAAAAATTAAAAAAAAATTTAAGTTTCCTAAAAGATTGTTTTTAATATTTCTTTAATTATTTATTATTTTCTTAAATGTGTATTTGTTTTTGAGAGAGAGAGACAGCAGGGGAGGGGCAGAGAGAGAAGGGTACAGAGGATCCAAAGCAGATTCTATGCTGACAGCAGTGAGCCCCAGCATAGGGGCGTGAACTTCAAGATCATGACCTGAGCCGATGTCAGACGCTCAACTCACCGAGCCACCCAGGTGTCCCCAAGATTCTGGTTTTTAAAGTTTATCATGTACTGTACACCAGTCTGATTGCTCCCATGTTAACTATTAAAGGATTAAATGTATGAATAATTTTGCCTTGATCAATCTAATCATATAAAATTACCCCAATACTTTGGATAGAAGTTTGTCAGCTTTAGACCATGCTATTCAGATTTGTATAACATATGGTTAGAAATAATTTCTACTGCCTTATTCAATATAAATAAATAATTTATATAAATATACATCAGCATTCCCTAGTTTAACCACATACACATCACTTCAACATTTTGTTAGAGTTAGTGAATATAAAAAATAAATAAGAATCCTTTGCTGTCCAGTTTGCTAAATTACATGAATTATCCAGCTGGGTAACACTTCAAGACCCTAAAATCTAAATATGACTACAAAATAGCAAAACAGATTTTCTTGAGTGGTTGTCCCTGAATGTCATTTCTGAGGACAAACTTCAAAACACATGGATCTCTGAAATAAATCCAGAAGAGGAACTCCTGGAAATCTTATACTATCGCTATCTTTTTTAGTAACTAAGAATTATTTTTTAAAAGCCAAATCTCAACCGAACTTTAAAATGTTCTGTGATTTATTCAGTGCAATTTGATACTTAATTCAATATTGGAGAAGATAGAATGTCAAAGGTCTATTTTGAGTAGTAATAATTTAAAATGTGTGTTCTTAAATTGGCATCACAAAATAAACAGGCAAAGATATTTTCAAAAAACACATTAAGGGGGAATTAGGAGTACAACCAAGATGATGTCACTAGCCGCATTGAAATGCAACAATATTTAACATAATATAATACTTGCGTAAAATGAAAACACACATCTATGGAAAACCATAAATAGACCCAATGACATATAAAAGCTCAATATATACCAAAGAGAAAGCTTTAAAATCAGGGGAATAAGAAAAGATTACATGGTAAATGATGCCATGATCACTGAATAGCAATTTTGATTATAAAATTATAAAGGATGAAATTTAATCCCTTCATTTTACCATCCTCCTAAGTAAATTTCAAGTGGATCAAACAGATTTATATGAGAAACAAAGTACAGGAGAAAACAAGACTAGGCAAAACAATGGAATGTATCAAAATCGGGGAGAAATTAAGCATTCTTTGCATCTTAAGGATGGAGATGCCGCCAAAGAAAATTTGGAGACAATCAATATAAACAAATTGCAAAGTTGCATATGCTTAAGACTTTTAAAATGCCAGTTTATAGATATTCTGCATAAAGACTCTAGTCAAACTACAACATCAGGCTGCTAATAAGTTCCTAGGCACTATACACGAGGGAGCAAGCCATACCTAATTTAAACTCATAAAATATAAACAACCAAATCAACTTTTAGATTTCTAAAATAAATATTGAAAAATGAAAGGCCATTATTTTAGTGTGAGTTTGTGAAGCCGATGTGCTCATCTATTGCTGTTGGCAGGGGAACTTCAGGGAAGGTCTTTAGGAGGCAATATGCAGTGCAAAACAAGAGTTCCAGCAGTGGTCATATCTTGTGATTAAGGAATTTTGCCCTGGATTTTATCCTAAACAGACAAAATGTATAATATAAAAGAATTCATTTCAAGATTATCTAACATAGCTTCAACTTGGGTGCAACAATTTCCACAGGACATGTAAATCAAGTCACCGGGACACAACAAAAATTTATTCTGCAACTGAATTAAAACCAACCAACAAACAAAAAGATACAATAATTAAAGCAGTCTATTATATGTTAAATGCATTGCGTAAACACGCATCAACGGTTTCAATAACACACAACAATAAAATTGTTTTGTGTTCGGGTGATTTGCTTAGGGATAATTTTTAAAATAATGCAACTGGGACGTCAGGGTGGCTCAGTCAGTTGAGCTTCCAGCTTCGGCTCAGGTCATGATCTCACGGCCAGTGAGTTCGGGCCCCGCGTCCGGCTCTTTGCTGACAGCTCGGAGCCTGGAGCCTGCTTCGGATTCTGTGTCTTCCTCTCTCTCTGACCCTCCCCCGTTCATGGTCTGCCTCTCTCTGTCTCAAAAATTAATAAACATTAAAATTTTTTAATAAATAAAATAAAATTAAATAATGCAACTGGTTTCAAAAGACTCCCTTAAAATGAAGTTTTTCATTTCCATTCACTATTTTTTGCACATCGGATTGAAATTAATCCAGATATTGTTCCCTTGCTAAAGGTAGGAAGTGTATTTTCAGCCTTATGGCAGAGGACTTGCCGTCTCTTTCTTCCTCGTCTTGGCTTTGCTCCCTTTCGCGTGTGTGATCTTTTCCACTCAGCTGGCTAATCTTCAGAGAAATATGTGCATTGTTTCTGAGGATGGCAGACCCTCAAGGAAACAATGTGAGCAGTGCACTTTCAACCTGCTTGCTTCCTGCTGCTCCCTTCTCACTGTGCCTGATGCAAAGTGGCATTATCTTTTCCCTATCTTGACAGATACCAGGTTGAAAGAGCACCATTTGGCTGCCTGGCAATAGATCAGCTCCTTTGTTCTATTGAACCTGAATCCCGAAAGGACAACCTCAAGAGGCCCAAGGGGTCCCTGCTCTGAGCCTCCCCGGGGGAACTGCCTCGGCCATAATTTCACATGTCAGGTATTTAGTCATGATTGTTGGTGATGTATTTTTGTTTTGTTTTACTTTGTTTCTATGTTGAATGACACACCCTATCCTTAGGCATTTTAAACAATAAATCATCGGAATGTGTTCGAATATGAATGTTTAGACATAACACCCTTCACCCCACTCCCAACATACACACTGTAGAGATACAGAAACTCCATCATAGAAGGCTGACAAGGAGACCCCATGGGTTCACTTACCCCATGGGTTCACTTTCATTCCACTTGATTTCATTTCACTTCATTTCTTTCCTTTTTTCCAATAGGTGTTCTGCCAAATCAGAGACAGGCTTTCATGATAGGCCAATGATCAGAGAGAAAGCCCTGGTCTCAAGTTGCTCACTGTCTCGTGGGAGAGACAGACAGACAAGCGCTACAAAGCAGTGTGCTAAGGGCTCTGCCGTTGGTGCAAGCAGACCCTCTGGAGTAGGGGGACGGGAAGTCCTGACATGTTTTGAGGCCTTCAGAGGATGGAGATAGTGAGTAGAAGCTTTCAAAAAGACAGTTGTCTTGAAAAGCAGTAGACGTCTTTGAGACACACAAGGGAAGAAAAAGAAGAAACATCAAGAATGTTGGAAGCTTAGCACGAGTGGTGACTGCAAATCATATTTTAAAAGTGTGGCCAGAGTACTGGGTAGACTAGAAGGGGGGGGTGGGGGCTGTTGTCTGAACTTGACTGTGAGATCCTTAGTTCAGGTTACTGGCATTTCCCAGCATCAAAAATAATGCCTGGCATGAAGAAAAAGCTTGCATGAGTTAGATAATTGATTAACTGAGCAAATGAATGAAAGCCCCTTCCTAACTATGTGTATGTTTATATATTTATAATATCCACAAATTATAATTATGTTAAAAGAAATTTAATTTCTTGAAGAAATGATATGATGATAGTATTCCTAAAAGAGTCAAGTTTTATAAAATAGCCCTTAAGGCATAGTTTAAATTAGAAAGTGATTTAAAAAAATTCAATGAATTGCATTTCTGAGATCTGGAGTACCTGCATGTATATCTGGAGGTTTACCTCAAGATATATATTATATGACATATTCTCTCTCTCTCTCTCTCTCTCTCTCTCTCTCTCTCTCTCTCTATATATATATATATATATATACATAATATATATATTACTATATAATGTATATATTATATGACATATACTATATTATTATATAGGAAGAGTGGTTTGTCTTGATACAGATGGTTGAAATTAATCCTAAAAAATGTAACTTAAACACGTCTCTTAAATATCATGTCTAACCAGTATATTTGATAATAATCTTTATAAAATCAATATACTAGAATCATAATGTACCTAGTCATTATGACTAATAACACTTCTACATTTTAATTTTGCTGATCAGAGTCTATAAATTAATAGAATTTAATAGAGTTACCTGCACTTCATAAATTATTATTTGGGCAATTAATTTGCGTTAAGGAACTCAAGCAAGGCTTAAATAATCCACCTTATCAGAGGAAATTTTGTGAACCTGGTCTCAAGGAATAAAAATTGACCTGAACTAACTTTTTGTCATTTCTATTATTAGCTCCCATTGTGCAAATCCAGCTGTCCAGGCCACAATCAAGCTTCAAGAAGTAATCTAATCATTATAGTTTTTATCGCTTTAAAACACAGTCCAAGAGAGATAAAACTGAGAATGGGAGAATAATTTTTTTTGCCAAGTTTGAAACTCAGAGAATCTCACAGATACTGAAATCCCAAGCTTATTTCAGTTTATAAATAAGAAATAACTTTTAGCCAAGATAAATGCTAATATTTCGCAGTTTTAAGTAAATGTCCATGCATTCATTACATTTCAGTAAAGGTAACCTACTTTGGGCATTACAATTTACTTCCAATGCAGGTATGAGTAGTTTTTTTTTTTAATTTTTTAAACATTTTATTTATTTTTGTGAGACAGAGAGAGAGAGAGAGGCAGAGCATGAGCAGGGGAAGGGCAGAGAGAGAGGGAGACACAGAATCCGAAGCAGGCTCCAGGTTCTGAGCTGTCAGCACAGAACCCGACGTGGGGCTTGAACCCACAAACTGTGAGGTCATAACCTAACCCAAGGCTGGACACTTAACCAACTGAGCCACCCCAGTGCCCCTCAGGTATAAGTGTTTTGAAATAATATCTTTCTTGGTTTACATATATCATATTTTGACTCAATTAGAAATGTGTGTCTACTCCTTATTCTGATGTGTAAAAGATGCAAACAAGCAATCTGCCTAAATATTTGAGGAGGTGAGAAAAAATTTCCTAAAAACCATGTGTATTTACAATTAACGGCTAAGAAATGTAAAGATTTACTCCATTTAAAGTTTATATCTGATCTGTATTTAAAGAACATTAAATACATTAGCTATAAACGAGATGTAAAAACAGAATCAACAATATACACCCAGAACCTAACGTGTTCGGCAATGTGGAGAGACAGAAAATGAAGCTACTTTCTGATCGCGCACATTATTCCTAGGGGACCTGAAGGGCAGGGCACCTTTGCTAACCCACTGTTTCATTTGTGAGGATGCAGGCTCAGCATGGGACCAGATGTCTGCTTTGAAAGACTTACAGATCAGCGGGTTATCACTGATCTTGATTATTTTGCTGGAGTGAGAACTTACATTTCACATATCAATTAACTCTTCCAGTTTGATTAAAGACATTGTTTTTAAACTGGCCATCTTTCCATTTGAAAACAAAGAAAAGAAGCAACCAAAGGCCATTGTTTTTTCAAATATTTATCTAAATTTTAACATACAGTGTAATAGTTAACATATAGTGTAATAATGGTTTCGGGAGTAGAATTTAGTGATTCATCATTTATATACAACACCCAGTGTTCATCACAACAAGTGCCCTCCTTAGTACCCACCACCCATCTAGCCCATCCCCTGCCCACCTCCCTCTATCTACCCTCAGTTTGTTCTCCATAGTTAAGACCCTCTTCTGGTTTGCTTTCCTCTCTTCCCCCCATCCCCACCCCTTACCCTATGTTCATCTGTTTAAGCAAAGGCCATTTTAATTGGAACTATCACATTTAAAAACTCAAGCTGAAATTATTTTAGTCTTTCCTTTTCTCCCCAAATGCCAATGGACTGTTCAGAAGAACAGTGCTCAGGGTAACCACGTTCCTGCCATAGTCCTACTGAAAGCTGACAAGCAAAAACTCACACCATAAATGATCATGCGTCGTGTTCATCGCTGTGGTGACCCATCCTGAGAAAGAACACATTTTCTTAGCATCAAAGAGAGGCAGAGGAAGAATCAACTAAGGAATTTTGTCCTTTCTACATTAAATATATTATATGCCAGTGTTTTTTTTTAAGCTTCATAGACACCCTAATTAAGGCTGATTAGGACGACTTAAGATTTTGAAAGATGGAAAGATTTGACTAAAAGAGTTAAGAGAAATTGGATATGATGGGATTTACACATTTTTGGAATCGCTCTTAGAAAAGCTATAAATTGCTGTTAGATCATCTGTCCAGGTGGAGCAAGGACTTTCCTTTAATCATTCCAGTGAGACGTCTGTTCACCTGCTGAAAGGGTCATTTCTGGGTCTTATATTTTAAGCTTTGGTAAGATGCCAACAGAAACGGAAAGTAAAAGAAAAACAAAAAGTTGACTTCTATTCATTTGTGCTATCTAAAAGAAGCAGCCACGTGCTGTGATACTGTATTTATCATTTATTTGCTGTCACTCAAATAGAAATTTAAACATCTTCCCTCTTCAGAGTATCATAATTGAACTTCTGCCCAGAATATTTTCCCGTACACATGCACGTGTGTAATTAAAAATGCAGAGGAGAACAAAATGGAATTCATGAAGTCGTCTTAATCTTTGACTAAAAACTACAGGATTCATAATTTCTTCATTTCATTCATTGTCAATAATTGCGATAACTCTGACCCTACCTTGCTTCCTTGGGGAGAATATCCAACAGCTGCTATAAAGTTCTCGTAGGTTATCATTTCTGATCTACAGCCTGAATGTTCTGTTTCTAGGTTTCTTTGAAGTGTAGTGTTAAACTTTCTTAACGAATATATCCATTTTTTCCCTTCCCTGTGATGTAATTCATTGTCTTGAACAATTGTTGTAGTTATGCTTGTTTTTTTCATGATAGTTTCCCTTAAGGATTATTTTTTTATCCCTAAGATATGTACTCTGTAATTATGTTAATCTAAACTCATAAATCAAATCTGTCAGGACTTTTCATGTTTTTATTAATCTTTTCCAAATTCCATTCAAATCTGTATCTGCGTGCCCCAAATAGGGATTGAGCCAAAATTTCAAGATATTTTGATTTCATAAACAGTGCAACACTCAGCGACCTATTAGAAGCAAAAGGAAGTGATTTAATTATTATTTGCTTTCAGAACAGAATTAGGAGTTAAAATGCGTGAGTAAAATTGACAAAACTAAAACAATAATAATAATGATAATAATAATAATAATATGGTAGAACCAAACAAATGATGATTTTAAACTTTATAAAGATTGTATTTTGTCTCATGGATTAAATGACATTTTGTCACTTCATAAATTCAATTCAACAAACATCTATAAATATCTTGCTATGAGTAACTTCCCTGTTTTTAAATGTTTATTTATTCTGAGAGAGAGAGAGAGAGATAGCATGAGCAGGAGAGGGACAGGGAGAGGGGGGAGAGAGAGAGAACAAACCCCAAGCAGGCTCCATGCTGTCAGCACAAAGCCAGATGCAGGGCTCTAACTCATGAACTGTAAGAAAATGACCCGAGCCAAAATCAAGAGTCAGACACTTAACTGACTGAGCCACCCAGGCTCCCCGACCCTGTTATAAGTTCTTTACTCAAGAAGGAATGGTGCGTTGAGGGGATGGAGAGAGGATTGATAATTATGAATTGCATGCTATGAGCCACATAACCTTCTCTGTTAGGAGTAACATCCACTATCTGAACATAGTCTTGGTAGGCAGCTACCTACCATCTAGCATAGATGTTCCCAAGTTGGGTAAACTTGATTCTGGAACAGGACAAGCTTTGCACATCTAACTTAGTCACTACCAGAGCTAAGATTTTGTTAAAAAATGAACAGAGGCAGGGTACCTGGGTGGCTCAGTTGGTTGAGCCTCTGACTTTGGCTCAGATCATGATCTCACGGTTAATGAGTTTGAGCCCCATGTCAGGCTCTGTGCTGACAGCTTGGAGCCTGGAGCCTGCTTCAGATTTTGTGTCTTCCTCTCTCTCTGTGCGTCCCCTGTTTGTGTTCTCTCTTTCTCTCTCTCACAAATAAATAAACTTAAAAAATAATAAATAAACTGAGGCATATGTAAAATTTTAAGTTTATTTCAGCAAAAATTTAATTGAATTGGGCACCATCCAATGTAGCAAATGGAAAGCCAATTAGAGGAAAGACGTTTAGAGTCAGAAAGGAGCAGGAATGAGGAAGTTATCCAGGCAAAAAAAAAAAGTGGGTTAGTTATTTACCTCCTTCAGGGCATGGCAGAGTGCATTAGGCAGATTACTCTCCTGGTGCTGGTCAGGCAATTTCTGATTGACTGGTTTCAGATTCCATTTCTGGGAGACTAGAAACTATAATTAAGTCTCTTTAGTGACACGGGGCTTAGCATAAGTGAACTCCATTTTGGGCCTGTTGTCTTATTTTTAACAGTTGAAACATAAAGAAATTTCAATAAGAGAGATGTAAACATCATTTAGCAATTATTTATCCAATGACATGTAGCACTGTAATTTTTTTTTTTTAGAGAACAATCTTATTTTCCAGAAGGTTAATTTCTCTATTGCTCCAAGTAATAGACGATAAATATGTATCATTTTCACATGATATTTATTAATTTCACTTTGTTTAGAACCAAAACAAATTGGCATACATAATTTAAAATTATATCTTCTTACCACTGTCCATAATAAATTATTTTAAATTCCCAATTGATAATCATTTGATTATTTGAAAGCCGCTGAAGGAACGTTAGCCATGATGTATTAATTACCTACATGCAGACAGAAATTCCACATGCTGTTCCATTGGGTCATGAATTGAACATTGGCACTTTTTAAATTTATTGCAGCATTATAGCATTTCAAATTCAGAGCCATTCTATAGGATAAATCCAAGCAAAATATTTTCCAAAAAATACAGAATTGTGCAGGTGGTGCTTCTGACTTAGAAATGGCCTAGGATCAGAAGGTATAATAGGTTTTTCACATAAGAATTAACATTTTTCAAAAAGAAAAAGTAAAAAGGTGTTATTTTACTTTTGCAAATATATTTCAGCAAAGTCTGGGCATTTATTGAAAACAATATACACTAAAACCTTGGATTGCAAGTAACTTGTTTTGTGAGTCTTCTGCAAGATGTACAAACATTTCTAATAAATTTTGACTTGATAAACAAGCCATGGCTTACAATACATGTAATATGTGACTCTGAACATCACATGATCATAACTGAGCTAATGGTTCTTTTCTCTCTCTCTCTCTCTCTCTCTCTCTCTCTCTCTCTCTCTCCTCTCTCTCTCTCTCTCCCATTGTGGGATTGTGGGTGATTGTCTTCCATGCTTGGATGCTTGGTCTCAGGCTGCAGTGTCTGGAAGATACCAGTGATTTTTTTTTTAACGTTTATTTATTTTTGAGACAGAGAGAGACAGAGCATGAACAGGGGAGGGTCAGAGAGAGGGAGACACAGAATCCGAAGCAGGCTCCAGGCTCTGAGCTGTCAGCACAGAGCTCGATGCAAGGCTGAAACTCATGGACTGCAAGATCATGACCTGAGCCGAAGTCGGCCGCTTAACCGACTGAGCCACCCAGGCGGCCCAATATCAGTGATTTTTCAGAGCGTTGGAAGGTGCCCACGACTGGTACTAGTGTATTTTTTGTCACTTCAAAGCACCTATGGACAGTCCTCTGCTTTTCCAGACAAGAGTAAGCTTAGGAATGCTTAGCTTCATTCTAGGTCAGGCTACCTGCAGATATAGACCCTCTTCTCTGCTGCCTTATTGCCAGTTACATTAAATACAGTATGTGACAAGAGTTTATTACTGTACTGTCGGCAACATCCTTGCAAATGTATACAATAGCCCCAATGCAGAAAAGTTTTGAAAAGAAAGGTGGTAAGAGGAAGGAAATGACTACAGAGGAAGTTAAGAAGAAAATAGCCAGTGTGTGTGTGGGGACAGTAAACGCCTGGGTGGCTCAGTTGGTTAAGCGTTCGACTTTGGCTCAGATCATGATCTTAAAGCTCGTGAGTTCGAGCCCAGCATCAGACTCTGCTGACAGCTCAGAGCCTGAAGCCTGCTTGGGATTCTGTGTCTCCCTCTCTCTTTGCCTCTCCCCTGCTTGTGCACGGTCTCTCTCAAAAATAAATAAACATTAAATTTTTTTTAAAAAAGAAGAAAATCATTGAGAAATATGAACGAGGTATGCGAGTGGCCAAAATTGCAAGATTTCATCAGAAGTCTGTGTAGACCATTTGCACAATTATAAGAAGATAGAAGAAATAAGGGGGCTAGATGTAGCAAAAGGAGTCATGAGAATATCAAAGCAATGGCCACATGTTCTGAAAGATGTAGAAAAGTTGCTTCTGCTTTGGATAAACGAAAAGCAACTAGCAGTGATACTGCGACTGAAAACCTTATTTATAAGAAGGACATCCTTGTACACTGACCTCGTGAGTAGAGGTTAATTTATTTATTTTTATTTATATTTTTTATTTCTTTATTATTTTGTATGATATTACAATATCGAATTCATTTTTATATGACTATTTTGGGGTTGTGGAACAAACCATCTGTGCTTCCATGATTTCTTCTGGGGAAATTCGTTTTGATAGACAAGCGCTTTGGATTACAAGCATGTTTGCAGAATGAATTATGCTCACAAATCAAGGTTTTACTGTATATGTATTAATCCAACAAGTACTTACATAGTGGCTACTATTTTTCAGACAGTATATTCGTGGTGATTTGCCACACTTTAGTTATATTTGTATAAGGTTTTTTAAAACCTATTCCATATTTACCTGTTATTTTTGAACTTTTTAAAATGCTTTATTTCTCATTTGAGCCTGTGTTTTACTACTACTATATATATTCTGCACTTATTTCATTGTGGTCATCATATCATTATGTAAAATGTGAATGAATTAGAATAAATGAATAGAGTCCCAAAGAGTTTTTCTGGAAGAGGCACCTTCTTTTAATACAGGTAATGACATTACACATGGTATCTATTACCTTATTTCATAGTTTCACTAGCACGCATTACACAATTTATTCATTCTCTTTCTTTACCCACCAGGCTTGCTTTGATGACTTCTAGCTTATTCCAAAGACCACTGATTTGCCTCTGTTAATGCCATTCAAAATAATATGCCTTAAAGTCAGAAATGTCATAGCCTCTAGAGGAGGTTACAAAACATTTTGAATTATGGATGCATCATCTGAATATTCATATGGCCCCTCTTTACAGACTTTCTGGTGAATTAAAAACAAACTTAGGTATCTTTTTTTCCTATGGTCATAAGTGAAACAATTGATCCAATCTTATTTAAAGATAAAGTTTTAATATTTGGATTACATGAACTGTGCATTCTAAACCTGTGAGTGTACAATTTCATTCTATTTGTGTCCTTTTGGACGATACAGTGGTCATGGTTGTCTCTGGGTGGTGCACAACAAGTATCTTAATCTATCGATTACTTTATTTATTCAAATATGTATTCATTCCACACGGTTATATTGGCACCACTGTTTCAGCTGAGACACTGGGGACATATCACTGAGTAAAACGGACAAAAAAAATCCCTGTGTTACGTAACTTGTTTTGGAGAAGGAAGATGAAAAGTTTGACCATACACTTAATAAATAAGCATGTGAAAGAAGGCTATAAGTGCTATGAAAATAATAGAACCCAATAATGGGAATTATCAGCGTTTGGGATGGCAGTTTTCATTGAAATGGCGTTATCCATGTAGGACACATCAAGATGGTGACATTTTGAAGAAGGACCTGAAGGAAGTGAGGGATTTTATCATGCTGATGTCAGAAAGGCACGAATTCCAGAAAAGCCAACAGTGAATGTTGGAGCATGACTGGTCTACTCAAAGAAAAGGAGGATGAATTGGAGCGAGAGGACGATAAACAGACATGAAGGGCTGTTAGACCATTGTTAGTTAGCATCTTGACTTTTATTCCAAGAGCAAGGTTTCTCGGCTTTGACACTATTAACATTTTGGTTCTGATATTTCTTTGTTTGGGGATGCTGTTCTGTGCACTGCATGATGTTTAACAGCATTGAGGCCTCTAATCTCTAGGTGCCTGCGGCAACTCCAGTTGTTAACGCCAAAAATGCCTCCAGATGTTATCAAATATCTTCTAGGAAATGTAGTTGCCATAAGAAAGCCCCACTGCTCTAAATGGAATGGAGGAACCTGCAGCTTGAATAGAGGCCCCCTGAAAATCATGTCTACCCGGAGACTGTCAATGGGACCTTATTTGGAAATAAGGTCTCTGCAGAGTAATTAAGCATGAGGTCATATTGCAATAGGGCGGGCTCGAAATTCAATGACTGGTATCTTTATAAGAGAAATGAACGGGGCATCTATATGCAAAGATAAGGAAGAAGGCCACATGAAAATGGAGGCAAAGATGGGGTGATGCAGATTCAAGCCAAGGAGTGCTAATGGTTGCCAACAACCACCAGCAACAAGGAGAGAGGCAATGAAAGATTCTTTCCTGGAGTATTCAGAAAGAAAACGCCCCCTGCTGACAACTTATTTCTGAACATAGCTTCCATAGTTGTGAGAACAAATTTATATTGCTTGAAGCCACCTGGCTTGTGGTGCTTTGGTTGGGCTGCCCTGGGAAATTAATGCAGATGACTGTCGCTGCATAATTATAAATACAGAAGCGTCATCTCACCTCAGTTTTTACTCTATCATGCTGGATGTAGTAGAGATAATAGACAGTTTGGGGGTGGAAGGGTGAGGCTATGGAAGTGGGAAGCCAATTAGAAGCGCAGAGCAACATTTAAAGGCAGAGATGTTGATGGCAGATTGGACCAGAGAGACATAGCAATGGAGATGGTGAGAAGGAGGTGAATTCTTCATAACATCGTTAACATACATCAGTAGGATTTGCTGACGGATTGGTTATAGGGTATGAAAGAGAGATGGCAGTTAAGGATGATTCCAACTTTAGACTGCGTAGCCAGGGAGAAGGGGAAGGCGGTGGGTGGTGACTTTGGAGTTCAAATCGGCAGCTTTGTCTGGGAAGTGTTGAGTGTGAGATGTTTATGAGATACCCAAATGCAGCTATTGAGTAGGTACTCCGATATATGAGTCAGGAGATTAGGCAGAGATTCATGCTGGAGATAAATTTAGGAGTCCCTGGCATATGAAAGTTATT
This sequence comes from Acinonyx jubatus, assembly GCF_027475565.1. Classification (NCBI taxonomy): domain Eukaryota; kingdom Metazoa; phylum Chordata; class Mammalia; order Carnivora; family Felidae; genus Acinonyx; species Acinonyx jubatus. The sequence goes on along the minus strand of NC_069386.1, from coordinate 125,917,936 downwards.
TAAAGTAATAAGACTTGGTGAGAAAAACTAAGAGTGTGTGTAGATAGATAAAGGGAGGTTTACCTCATAGTTAAGAGGATAGCAATAAGAGAAGGAATCTGCAAATAGTGATGAAAAAGAGTAACCAGCGAGGTGCTGGCAAAATCAAGAGGGAATTGACTGTTGACTTCTGAAAAGTAGTCTTTTTTGGTCCATTTTCATTACATACAACTTCCATTATGAACACATCTTTTTGAGGGGTCCCTGGGTGGCTCAGTTGGTTAAGCATCTGACTTCAGCCTAGGTCCTGATGTCACGGTTTGTGGGTTCAAGCCCTGCTTGGAGCTCTGTGCTGACAGCTTGGAGCTTGAAGCCTGCTTCAGATTCTGTGTCTCCCTCTCTCTCTCTGCCCCTCCCCCACATGCTCTCTCTCTCAAAAATAAACATTAAAAAAAATTTAACAAATGCATCATTTTGAGAAAAGGCATAATATATAAATTCTATACTAGGGAGATAGCAATAGTTATTTTTTAATTTAGTATGCAGCAGGTCAAATATATCTGATGATTACCTGGCAAAAATAATTGAAAGTGCAAGGAACTTGAATATTTATTTTGCTGGACAATAAAGAGAAGGCTTCCCCTCAATGCGATTAGTTTAGATATGTGTCTTCTATCTTTCTCAACCTAGAAAGGATATCTCCTCATGAGAAGAATAATATAGGTCATGACATTAGAAAACTCCTGTAGCTGGAATTTTCCATCTTTATGCAAGCAAAAGGGGCATCAGAAAAGAAAAAAAAAAGGAAAAGGAAAAGAAGAAACAGTGACACAATTCTTCAGATATTCTGGATCTTTATATTCTGTGGAGACTAGATCTAGATACCTGAATACATTTTCCACTCTGTGTAGAGATTGTAGAGAAAAAGCAGGTCTCCATTTGATCCCACATTATGCTATGGGATCAGTCAGGTCCCAACAGGAAACACATGAACTATCATAAATAGTAGCTAATTTATAAAGGTATAGTTACAAGGAAACCAGAAATAATAGTTCATTAATCCAGAACTTACAGTGACAAATGTGACACATTCTTACATCTAAAGGAATGAGGGAGAGGGATTGGTTGGCAGAACCCAAAAGGTGACTAACTGTGTAGTCAACTCTTGACAGAAAGTCTCCATTGGTAGAGAAACACAGCCAGCCTGAGGTAGTCTCACAACTAGGGAGGCAGGGAACTAAATACGCTGTCCTCATCTACCTATTTTCCCCTGTTCTCCTGCTCTTTAGTAGAGGCTTTACCAGATATCAGAGGAGGTAGGAACTTTTAATGTAATCCCTACGGGTCAGCCTTCCAAAGAAGGGAGCATGGTGGAGAAAGAGGAAAAGTGGCTAAAATGAGGCCAAATGAAGCTCTCTTGCACACTATGTTTTCTCTGAGTTGATACCCTTTCAATTAGTCTGTTTCGTACCTTGCTGAAGAAATAATTCATATTAGGTGAACAGGCTTTCTTCTGCCATTGAAAATCAGTCTTCTAGTAAGCAGATAAATTGTCCTCTGACCACTCAAAACCCATTCTGATTGAGAACAATTTTAAAAATTCGCATCATACAAGAGTTAGTGATCTCTATCAACCTGTGGCATATATAATATTAGTCTCTCGCATTTGAATAAGACAAACCCATCACTGTTAGATAATGAAGTGATTTTACTCATCCGTATACTAATACAATTTTAAGAAGTGTCTCTGATATTTTTCTTTTCAAAAGGCAAGTGTGTCTTCTTTGCAAAAACAACAAATGCAAAGACATAAATAATTTTAAGAAAATGACATGTGATAGGTAGATGTAATATTTCTGAGAGATATTACTTATATTGACTTCACTGTTGTATGTCCAGTTCAAGGTCCAATCTTCTAAAAGCAGCCAGTGCTGGAGTTGCCATTAGCACACCATCCTCATATTACCCATAACCTGCATTCATTCCGGTTTCACTGTTAGAAAAATAGAAAAGTGAAAGTTCCCATTAAAAGACCATCGAGTTTATTAATACATTTCTTTAATGTATTTGTCATCCTTGGTGTGTTCAAAATCTACGGAATTTTTTAAAGCACCGTCATAGTTTTTCGGACTGGTATCATTTGGCTCTTTGGATATCCAGGACATTCCATTCAAAATGTCCTGTGTGAACGATGACGGCCATATTGGTAACCCTTCTTTCTGAGGTTCATCTCCACAAGTGTGGGATCCATTATTCACACTGATGACATTCCAATAACACGCTGCATGATTTTATACTGAGTGAGCAATCCAGCAGCCTAGACTAAGAGAGAGAAAGGAATTAAAATTAAAGGTTAATGTCACTTTTTATAGTAGGTTGGCTCTTTTAAAACAGATGTACAAAAAGGTGGCCTCTAAAGCCTGGTATATTTATTAGGCATGGAGACATCTGAAATGCACAAGTCAAGGTGGAATATTTCCTCCAAGGAAGAGAAGTTACATAGGGTTTCTGTGGCAACTGGCCTTTCCCACTGAAGTTGTCAGCCTGCATGGGTTCCAATGACTTGCACTTTACTTGCAATTTCTTCCTGGATATGAAGTCAAATTAAAAACAAAAAACTGTGGTAAAAATATGATAGTAAAATAAAAATAGAGTCCCATGAATGAACAATGCACATTTCTAACCAAATATAAGGTTAGTCACCTATGTGAAAAATCTCCAAACTCCCCAACTTTAAAATTTATATTTGATCTTTTATTTATTTTTGAGAGAGAGACAGAGAGAGAGAGAGAAAGAGAGAGATAAACAGCATGAACAGGGGAGGGACAGAGAGGGAGACGCAGAATCCCAAGCAGGCTTCAATCTCTGAGCCGTCAACACAGATCCCTACGCGGGGCTGGAACTCACGAACCAGGAGATCATGACCTGAGCCAAAGTCAGACACCTAACCGACTGAGCCACCCAGGCACCCGGAAACTCCCAAGCTTTTAAGTGAAAGTGAGGAACTTCTATTATTCTTATAAGAACCAAAGAAACTAATTACCTCTCCATAATAACCCAGTGGCATAAACCAGTAGTTACTTTCTTTTCACAAACTGCTCTTAACATGAACAAGGAAATGATCTCCATCTTGGTCCATTCAAATTGCTGGCTTTCTTCTGATACTAAAATATTCATACTCTAGGGTTAAAAAGTAATAAAGGTGGTATTTGCCTATCTACCAAAGTATCGATAAAGCCATATTATCTTGTAACTTCCAATGTACATATTTTATACGATAAAAGGAGAAACCCTAAGTTGTAATGTTGATTCCCCAAATTTAATGCCATTTTGGGAAAAGTCAACACTAATGTATGTAAAAACCTGACCAAATTAGATTACCATATATGTGGAATAAACAGTTGCATGTAACAATTTTATGGAACCATAAGTTTCACATATTGGTTGGTGTGCACAGTCCATTGATTTTTCTGTGTTTTGGATGTTTGCTGGGATAATGAATGGTTTCCATATGAATTGAAACATTATAGGCAAGATATTGGTTTGCTGGTGAATTAATATTTAGAAAAATATATTGACCATGGTTACTCTTACATATTGGTTTAATACATTAGCTAGGAACATACTTTGTAAATGCAATATGTTGATTTCTTTATTAATTCCACGTTTAAATAAGTGCAGTCTTTAGAACCTTCCTTTTCAAAGAAATGAGAATTGAAATTGAGTTGACTCAGGAGGTTAAATTGCTGTCATTAATGGAATATAAACTTGTGATAAATATAAACTTGTGATAAATCTTATTACATCTAGCCACATCTGTATTATTTCAACACGACATTTGCATAGATTTAAGAAGGCAAAAGAGAGATTTCATCATTTATTGAAACAAATTACAGGAAGTAAAAATTATTAACACATGAACGAAAAGTACAAAAAAGTGTATTCAGGACTAAATCTATTTAGCAGCAGCATGGGTGCATGAGATGAAGGCGACCGTCGGATTTACAAAGCAAAGGTTTGGTTTTCCGTCCTCTTACCCACGCACCCATGGGCTCTGTCTTCTTTATTGTCACTTCAAGCAATTCCACCTAATCTTCAGTCATAAAATAGTCATTTCTACCTGGCTCCTCATGATGCCACTGGAGAGATCACAGGAGATCTGTAAGACTAATGCTCCATATGAAGAGTAAGGATTGGTTGGTGTATGCAGTTCTGAAACCAGATGGCATGGGTTCAAGGTCCAGATCTATAACTTACCACATATTTTATTATTTGTAATTTTTTAAAAAAAGTTTATTTATTTAATTATTTTGAGAGAGACCGTGAGTGGAGGAGGGACAGAGAGAGAGAGAGAGAGAGAGAGAGAATCCAAAATAGGCTCCAGTGCTGTCAGCACAGAGGTCAATGTGGGATTTGAACTCACAAACTGTGAGATCATGTCCTGAGCCAAAACCAACAGTCAGACGCTTAACCAACTGAGCCACCCAGATGCCTCTGTTATTTGTACTTTTTACATAGCTTTATTGATATATAATCATATACCATAAAAGTCACCCTTTAAAAATGTGCAATTCAGGCTTTTCTTTTAGCATTCACAGGGTTCTACAATCATCACCATTATCTAATTTCAGAATATTTCATAACCTATTGTACCCATTAACAGCTGCTCTCCATTCCTCTCTGTACCAATACTATACAATAATGACCCTGCCTTATGTCTCTATGGATTTGCCTATTCTGGCTATTTCATACAAAGAAAATGATACAATATGTGGTTTTTGTGACTGCTCTTTTTTTGTCATTAGTACAATATTTTCAAAGCAAATTAAAAGCATTTTCATTAGCAAATTCTTTCATACAGGATGTAGCATGTATTGGTATTGCATTCTTTTAATGTTTATTTTTAAGAGAGAGAAAAAGAGAAAGAGAGAATGCAAGCAGGGGAGGTGCAAACAGAGAGGGAGACAGAGTATCTGAAGTGGGCTCTGCGCTGACAGCAGAAAGCCCAGTGCAGGGTTCAATCTCACGAACCATGAGATCATAACCTAAACCAAAGTCAGATCCTTAACAAACTGAGCCATCCAAGCATCCCTTCTTCTTCTTCTTCTTCTTCTTCTTCTTCTTCTTCTTCTTCTTCTTCTTCTTCTTCTTTTATAATTTATAATTTTAGCTCTTAAATTTAGATCTATAATTGACTTTGGAGTTAATTTTGTATATGGTGTGAGGTAAGGTCTAACTTCATTTTTATGTAGATGTTTGGGAATCTCAGCACCATTTATTGAAAAGACTATCCTTATCCCATTCAATGTCATGGTACCTATGTCCAAAATCAGTTAATCAAAAATGCCTTCTTTCTTTCTTTCTTTCTTTCTTTCTTTCTTTCTTTCTTTCTTTCTTTCTTTCTTTCCTCTTTCTCAATTTTATTCCATTGATTTGTATGTCTGTCCTCATGACTGTGCCGCACTATCTTGTTTACTTTATTTTTGAGTAAGTTATGAAAATGAGAAGTGTAAATGCTCTCATTGAGATCTTTTTTCCCAGATTTTTTTGGGCTAATCTGAAGTATTTCATTTAGATATGTATTTGTGGTGCCCCCGTGGCTCACTAGGTTAAGGGGTTAAGAGGTTAAGTGTCCAAATTTAGCTCAGGTCATGATCTCACGGTTTCTGGCTTCAAGACCCATGTTAGGCTCTGTGCTGACAGCTCAGAGCCTAGAGCCTGCTTCAGATTTTGTGTCTCACTCTCTCTCTGCCCTTCCCCTGCTTGTTTTTTTCTCTCCCTCTCTCAAAAATAATTAAACATTAAAAAGAATTTATATACGTACTTGAAAATCAATTTGCCAAAAAAACCACCCAAAAACAAAACAAATAGCTGAGATTTTGATGTTTTTCTCATTTTGATATAACCAATGATGCTTTAACCAATGCCTTTCAATGATGCTAGGCTCACATTCTCAATTTCATAATTAAATAAGTTAATGTACAACTACACCAAGCTCTGTTATAACACAAGCCCAAAGGATAAGTAATATTCTTAAACACAGAACATAGTTTTTAATGATAAAAAATGTATGCTTCGCAGGAATTCTTCTTTTTATTTTATTTCTTTGGTTTCATTTAATCTGCCCGTTTGCCAACATGATGTAGACTTGTGTCCTCACAAAGAAAGCATGATGGTTTCTATATATGAGTTTCCCATAAAACGTGATTTAGTTTAATTAACTGCAACAAAATCGTATGAAAATAACTTAACCAATAATCATTCATTGGGCATGCTTGGAGCTTTCTCATGAAGTGAGGGACAGAGGTACACTGGCACCTATGTTACTACTTTATTCATTTCTCTGAATCTTTCATTTCCTTTCTCGACTTCTCCAGGTTCAGATGTTCTTGACTTTTATTCTGTCTGTGAAGAACAACTTTCTCTGTTTTGTTGTGAACATGATCATTGGATTTTCATGATTTCTCAGCTCGACCTCTTAACAGAGATTAATGAGAAACTCAATATCCACATTCTAAATGTGCACAAAATAAAAGTGGCCCGACTCTGGTCGACCTCTTCAGTCATCCTCTCCTCATCCATTCAATTGTGGCCTGACATCTTCAGAGTTACATAGCATAAATATCATTGCAAGTCTCAATGATGGAGATACGTGTGACCTTGAATTTCACCCAGAGAGAAATTGCAGTATTTAGAGCTATGACTTTATGAAAGGAAAAGAGGAAGACAAAAATCTCAGAAATATTAAAAGAAAGACTATCTTAATAAAGATGATTTTTCAATGATTAAAGATGTGGATTCTTAAGCAGGGAAAGGAATATAGGTTAAATTGGGGGTCATCCGTTGTTCACCTAAATGTATGGATAAATATAGCTATCAAACATATTTAAGTTGATGGCCATGTATTTAGTAATTTTAGATTTCAAATTTAAATTTAAACAAATGAAATCATTTCTGCAGCACAAAGGCAGCCCTCAAGCATTACAACCAAGAGAATCAAGCACTGAGAATTCAAATGACATCATATATACTCACTTGGGCTTTCCTTTAAGTGATTTTCAGAGTATGCAAGCATAGTGCTTACTGTGGCGCTTGGGTGGCTCAGTTGGTTAAGCTTCTGACTCTTGGTTTTGGCTCAGGTCACGGTCTCATATTTCATGGGTTCGAGCCCTGCATCCAGCTCTGTGCTGAGAGTGTGGAGCCTGCTTTGGATTCTCTCTCTCTCTCTCTCTCTCTCTCTCTCTCTGCCCCTCCCCCATTTTCTCTCTCTGTCTCTCTCAAAGTGAATAAACTCAAAATATTAAAAAAAATAATAAATCTGTGTGCTTGCTGATTGTATGCCATGTTTGATGTTAATTTCTGTATCAGTTTCATTACGTATAAAGTGGGCACAGTATTAAACTTGAGTGCTAGTTGATAAAGACTATGTGTGATTATGTACACTGAATATGTCTAAGTTTATTACCAGTAGTATTATACTATAAAGGTATAATTAAAATAATTATAATGGCTTTAGGATCGGTGCTTCTTTGCCTTATCAAACAGGTGGATGTTTAGATAAGCAGTGATGAATAGAGCTGGTCTGATGTTTGGAGCCTCAGTATCTAAGTTACAGCTCTTAACAATAAATAACTCCGTGGTTTTGGCAGGTCATATTATCTTCCCTCTAGTTGACCTATTGGGGAAGAGTTGTTTGATTTCAATTCCTTGCAACCATCTCTGATTTGAGGCCATCTTACTGGCCTAAATATGGGAGTTCTTGATGATGGGAATGCTCACAGCAAAACATAATTGGTCTGACCGTGACACCACCAAATACACACTTTGCTTCTTTCAAGCAGAGAGATGATATGGAAAATTTATGAGAAAAAAAAATCAATCGTTTAATAGAACATATATTTTAAGTAAATGAAATCATTCCTGCAGCACAAAGGCAGCCCTCAAGCATCTACAAACAAGAGACTCAGGCACTGAGATTTCAAATGACGTCATAGATACTCACTTGTGCTTTCGCTTTAAGTGATTTTCAGAGTGTGCGGCTTATTTATCATAAAGCTAAAATCCATAAAGGCCCTTCAAAGGTTTCAATGAACTTATGAAAAAGTGTCTTCCAAAAGAAAAGCCAACTGGCGATTTATTTTTCTCATGGTTTGAAATATGTGTAAATCACAAATTTGGTGCCATGATATTCCTAGACTCCACGCATACTGCAGATTGTCCCTGACTCCTTGATTGCCTTAGAGAAATATGTTCATTTGACCAGATAAATAACTAGAGTTGAGAAGAAGTAAGTCTAACTTAAAAAAAGAAGGAATATGAATTTGGAGGTATCACCCCATGTTCCCTATATTCAAATGAAGTTAATTTAAGGCACATGTATTCTGTCATGTTCAGAGGATGTATTATAATTAGTATAATGTGCATTATACTGGGAAGCCAATTACTTTACTCTAAGGACATGCCATTGGATTTATCTAAAGTAACAGAAATGCTCAGAGTTAATTAAGTTTGTCTTATGCTAACAAGAAACTGTGTCATATTATAGAAAGATTTTAGAATACTAAAAGGTCAATCTTTACTATAAAAACTCTGCACATAAATGTTTTATGAGGGATTGGCATAGAATAACATATGAACAAAACCATAATCTGTGCTTAGTCCTTTAATTGGATTTTTTTAAGTTCTGTATTTTAATTAGGATAGTTTCCGCTGTAGGTGACAAAAAACAGATATAAGCTTTACATGCACAAGGTAATTTAGTGATGCATATATCAGAAGTTCAGAAATGGCTCAAGCTTGGCATTTGGCTTAATCTAGTGTCCTGTGATCTTCTATGTGATTACAAAATGGAGGCAGCAAATTCAGGCTTATCGCCTGCACACTCGGTCATTCAGTGGAAGAGAGCACTTCTTCTGTGATTTTTTTTTAATAGGCAAAAGGATGTCTTTTGCAATATTCCATAACAAAACTTTCCTCTCTACCCTTGATTGAATTATGTTAAGCTGTGGTGGAGAGGAAATATTTAAACCCAATCCCTGCAATCAAGTAAAAAAAAAAAATCAAAAAGTGATTACCTTAGGCTTTAATTCTTGAAAAAAAATCATTATGGCATAGGGTTGGGAGAATGATGTACCTTCAAAGAAGTCTGGAGCCTGCAGAGGTTGGGGCCAATATCGCCCAAAGCACATGGTGTGTGTGTGTGTGTGTGTGTGTGTGTGTGTGTGTGCACATGCAGCAGAGGGAGGAGAACAGTGTGTACATCAATAAAATGAGGAAAAGTTTAGGAAAGGGAAAAGTGGGAATTTACTGGATAGGAAACCAATAATGTCTACCATACTCTGTAAACAAGTGTTGTGGAAGTATTTGATAAGGTGAACAGGACCCACATCTCTAAGGTTTTGCTTTGTTGTGTATAACAAGGATAATAAAAATCTATCTTATAAAAAAATCCCTAACACTAAAGTCTGTATCTTCTATATGCCGGTTAACCACTGTATGTATGGAAGAGTCCATATGACTACAACAGGACAACTGATATTTTCAGAAAGTTAAACCATATCTTCTTCCTATCTCATATGATCCTATATTGCCCTATATAGATAAGTATAAACTACCAGCTAAATTTACTCTTTTTGCTTTCGCTTCCCTTCACACATATCATGATTATTATACTTCTACATCTTTGCTCATGTTATGCAACATCTTCCATATGCCTCTCTGCTTACGCAAATTCTAATCATGTGTCAAATTGATCTTTGCTCTGAAGACTTACCTGTCCACATTAGTGCACACTGACTGGTCCTTTCTGATCTCCAAAGGTAATTCTAATCTTACCTATTACCTTCAGTATTCATTTATTAAAATATTTGTTGGTAATTTAGTTACTGGAAAGACCCTCTTGTAGGTGTTTAGGATTGAAATAGAAATGTATTCATACTGAGGTTCTGATAGATATATGTATGCATATGCGTGTGTTTGTATGCTTACATCTCCCTCATATTTCTCAAGTAAGTTTCAATTTTCTTAAGTGTTAGAGCTATTTTGTATATTTGTTTCCATTCCCGCAATCTAATATTGATTTTGCCCTAAGAGAAAAGATATTGGGCAAGAAGGTAGGAAACACTAAAAAATGTAATGGCTTGATTGCCATGTTTCCATAGAACTGGTAGGCAAAAAAGGATGTTATTGCATTACTATGGCCAGGGTAGGACAGTTTCAGAGTTCTGAAAGTTTAGTATGTATTTTAGGAAACTAAAAGCCTTCAACTTTGGAAAATGTTGACTTTTTAGCCATGTTGTAGCTGAAACCATAAAATGTCTTTTGTTCAAATCTCTTTTGCCAGTACCGTGGATTTGGTTCTAATTTCATGGTTTTTAAAAATATCTTTAAATGTTTATTTTTATTTGAGAGACAGAGGGAGACAGATCATGGGGGGGGGGGGGGCGGATACAGAGAGAGAGGAAAACATAATTTCTGAAGCAGGTTCCAGGCTCTGAGCTGTCAGCCCAGAGCCTGACCTGGGGCTCAAACCCATGAACCGCAAACCAACATCAAAGGGTCAACTGACTGAGCCACCCAGGAGCCCTATAATTTCATGGTTTTTTGTTGAAGCTGGTTTTCTTCCCTTGATCTAACATTGTATAATTAACTTCCCTCTCTCTTTGCTACACTGATGTTACCTGTACCAATAAGCTTTAAATGTTACAAATAAATAATGACAACATGTCTGCCACCCAAATGTGTACCCTCTCTCTCTCTCTTTCACACTCACACCCACACACACACACACACATACTCACAATCTCTGGACAAACTGTAGATTATCTATCAACCTGTATGGAAAGTCCCCATTCTTTAGTTTCAAGAGGTGAAAATTATGACCTTGTTCTTTGGTGCTGGACACATATGTTTACCGGCCTTAGTGTGAACCCCATGTGTAATAGACATACCAAATTTAAAGATGGCCTACTGAGTCACAATTTTTTCATATAGAAGAGACACTTTGCCTTCTTTCATCTAGTCTCACTAGCTTCATAAATCATGTTTTTCACTATTTAATTACATTAATGAAGAAATGAACATTTTATTCCCATATATTTCCTAGGGGACAGATTTCCTAAATACACACAAGATTTACATTCATGCATAACCTATTTCAAACCTATGCTTACATTTGTCGTCTACATTCTATTCCATTCAATCTCTGATAGGAATAAAGGAGTGAGTTTAGAGATCCCCGTTGCGTGAGATATATGGTTTCTACGATTCAGGCTTGAGTGATGACTTTGCTATTAATTAACTTGATTAACTAAACAATGTGGCACTCTTTCCCTTGATTGTGACAACAATAAAATGGCAGTTCTGCATGAGAGGAAAATTACATTCCACTTTATCACTTTTAGTCTGTGATGATACACTTACACACTTAGAGTTGAGCCATGATTTTTAGGACATATGGGGAACAAAGTAAAAGTGCAGGATAAGAAGGAGTGGAAAAGGTAACTGAACACTTTCATCTCAGTGACTGACTACCTAGATGCTAGAGATGGCCAACTCTTATTTGAATATATTTGTTTTCAAATAAATAAAATATTCCACCTTTGTGCTTAGCGCTTGAATATTATACAATCCATCACGTATGGAAAATTAGTGGTAATACTTTGCTTGAAGCTAATTTTACATTTTTCATTTTATACTGTTCATATTGCTTTGACTTTTATCATCTTAGTATGCAAGTATGCTTGAATATGTTTTATAGTTGAATCCATGAGGTTTGGGAAACTGAAATGTCATTTTGGGGACCACAGTGATATATATAGATATATAGATATAGATATAGATATAGATATAGATATAGATATATATTCAGACTTAATATATAACCTATGCCTTTTACTGAACAATAATTTGGAGTATTACAACCTCCACATTTCTAAAGCTGAGATATTTAGAAAAAGTGTGATCATTCTAAGGGAAGTTCAAAAAATTTTAATCATGTTCATAACATGTGGTAAGCTGGTGTTATATTAGAAATGAATTTAATTTAAGCATGCTCTGTTTTATGAACACTGTCAAAGTCAAACACAACATAATGAATCTTCATTTTACTGTGCTCCTATTTAATATTTCCTAACATTTACCATTTGTTTATTAGATTTATATAGTACATATTATCCAAATATCTCAAAACATTGTTCAAAGAATATTAAACCAAGGACCTTTGTATAAAACTTCCTGAAAGGATTGGGACACTAGGAGAAACACCTTGATAAACCACGGGCACAGAAAAGAAATGTCAACTAGAATCTAGGAGGCAATTTGTACCCATAAAATAGCTGGGGTACTGTAGCCCTGAAGAATGATATTTCACTCTAACTGGATTATGAACTCAAAATTTGAGTAGTTATGATCAACTCTGGATTCTTAGATAAATTCCATTGATTTAATGTGCATTTACAAAAACGTCAAGTTTGTGAAATTAAAAGGAAAATGTGGCATTTAAAATCTGGAGTTTCCTACTACTTTAAGAAAATCTTACATTAAAATTACTTTATGTGTTGTAATTAATTATAGATGAATTTTAGTAATATTTGAAACATGTCTTGGTTGTAATATTGTACACTAGTTGTGTTAAATTCACATGGGAAACATTTTCATTCTTTGAAGAACATAGATGCAAAACCCTTACACTAAATTTAGTGAACAGAATCTTAAAACATAGAAAAAGTATTACATATGACCAAATGTACCAGGAATGGGAGACTGGTTTACAATTCAAGAATTTCTTAATGTAATACATTATATTAGCAAAATAAATAAAAAATACTCAATCATTTCAACAAATACATAAGAATATAAATTTGAGGATACACGCGGTAAGTAGGTATATTTTCTTTCTTCTTTTTTTTCAAGTTCTTATGTAAATTCTAATTTATGTTGTTAAACTAACATATACTGTAATATTGATTTTAGGAGTAGAATTCAATGATTCATCACTTACATATAACACCCAGTGCTCATCCCAACAAGTGTTCTCCTTAATACCCATCACCCATTTAGCTCATTCCCTGGCCACCTCCCTTCCATCAACCCTCAGTTTATTCTCTATAGTTTGAGTCTCTTATGGTTTGTCTCCCTCTCTTCTCCCCTTCCCCTATGTTCATTGGTTTTGTTTCTTAAATTTCACATATGAGTGAAATCATATGGTATTTGTCTTTCTCTGACTGACTTGTTTCGTTTAGCATAATACATCCTAGCTCCATACATGTCATTGCAAATGGAAAGGTCTCATTCTTTCTGGTGACTGAGAAATATTTCCTTCATTCATATTTCATATGTTTTTTTCTAATACACTGAGCACACAGTTTCACTGTCCTGTATTTTTTCTCTCCATCTCGGTATTCTTCTATAGATATGAGACCAGATAAGTTCAGAATTGAGTCTCTAGAGTTTATCTAGTGTGACTCCTTCATTTTGAAAATGAAGATACTTGAGACCCAGAGATTTAGATAATTTGGCCAAGCTCACTTTCTCAGTTTTTCACAGAGCTAGCGCCAGATTGATTTACGATTTAATCATCTTTCTACTTTAAAACAGTACTTTCCATAAACTGTTCTGATATTTAAAAATAACAAATTTAAGAAACTGGGACTATGAGTATTTGTTGGGCTCACTTTGAACTTTGAATATTTCACATTTACAGGTCCCACTCATTGTGATAAACTTTGCCATCAAGTGTTGGGCACAATGTGACAAACCTTTTGCCATATTTTGGTGATCTTCTATTCAGGGGGCTGGATTAGGGACTTAACATTTCATGTGGTTTGCATTCTTGACATTGAGCAGTAATTCACCTAAGGCATCTTAGAGCCAAAACAACATAAGTCGGCATCTATCTCTCATTATAGAGATATCTTTCACACCTCTGTGCTCTGCCATGGACCCTGCCAATTAACTATCCAATCCAATAATTTTATTTCACAGCAGAGGACCACAGATGTCAAGTGTCCTGCACATGGTGACAGTCTTGTTAGCAAGCACTTTTGATTCTCTTGTGTTTGTTGTATTTAATACCTGGGAAATAATTTTGAGATTATATAAGAAAATGTCTTGAAATCTGGTCTTTCCACACCAGAGCTTAACTCTATGGCTTGTTAACTATTTGATCTTGGTCTGGCTAGTTAAGCACATGCATTTTGGTTAGCACATTTACAAAATTGAGATTATAGCTGTGCTAATCTCACTGAGTATAGTGAATGTTTATTGACAGTATTTTTATTAGCCTAACTTTCATGACTCCGCAGCAGTCCTATCAATTAAAACACACATGGGGGCACCTGGGTGGCTCAGTTGGTTGAGCATCTGACTCTTGATTTCGGTTCAGGTTACAACCTAATGGTTTGTGGGATCGAGCCCTTCATATGGCTTTATGCTGACAGCATGGAGCCTGCTTGGGATTCTCTCTGTCTACCCCTTGCTCTCTGCCCCTCCCTGGCTCTTTCTCTCTCTCTTTTTAAAGGTAAATAAACTTTAAACACACACACACACACACACACACACACACACACACACACACACAGAAGCCTTTAATCAATACCATTCTATCATTCTACATTATCCTAGGCATAGGAATATTTCCAGAGAGTTATTGCAAAAATTTTGGGCAAAATCATTATCTTTAATTCTTGCTTGGATTTGTATTTTCAAGTTCTCTTCATTTAGCCACATTATAGCCTTAAGGACAAAATTGATCCAGGAAGGAAATACACTAAGATATCTAGTGCAATTACTAGTTTGTAAAGTGACATGTTCAAATTCTCTACTCTTCACACCATAATTTGACTAATTAACAAGTGACAGAACAGAAAATGGGCAATGTTTCTCCCTGGCTGTGGAGACATTGATCTGTTGCTTTTACTTTCTTCTTCATCCTTTCCTTGCCCAAACTAGCACCCATTCAGTGTCTTTGTTCAACACATTAAAATAGTGTTATGCCATTTTTGAATATCCACTTAAACACTGGCGGGGGGTCAATTGTAGGCATTTACGCTAATACAAAAGTAGGGTAATTGATCCACAAATTTTATACCAATCAGATTGGTATTTATACCAATCAGATTAAACACTAAAGCATGTTATGCCCATGACTTTACTAGTAAAGCATAGGTATGTATGAGCATAGCTTGAATTTATGCATACAGTTTTGAACAGAAACAGATTGGCCATGTCAAAATGTGGAAATGAGCAAATAATCTATTTCTTTTTTCTTTTTATTCACCCTTCATTCACCCCTCTCTTCCTATCTCATCCACTTTACTGTCTTGCTTCCTCAGTACTTTACTATCAAATTGTAAATGACTCCAATATTAGTTACCTTTGCAACATTTCTAATATTAATAATTATCGATTGGTTAACTGATTATAATTTTAGTATTAAATATATTCAATTATATACCCTATTCCAGTTGGAATGATGGCTAGCATCAATCCTGCGTGGGGAGTTTTTATTTTTGTTTTTTTTTTTCCTTTAAATATTTCTGGGGAAAAGAGAAAGTGTCAATTTCCCACCAAGTTCTGGAAGAAGCTCTTGGAAGTGTGCCAGCCTCTTCCCCTCCACCTTCACCCAAATCCCTTTATTGGAGCAATGAAACTGAAAACCTAGTCATCACTCTTTTTAGGGGAAGAAACAAGAAGCATTATAATTAGGGGTGCCTGGGTGGCTCAGTTGTTGAGCATCTGAATTCAGCCCAGGTCATGATCTCATGGCTCTTGAGTTTGAGCCCCGCATCAGTCTCTGTGCTGCTTTGGACTCTGTGTCTCCCTTTCCCTCTGCTCCTCCCCTGCTCACTTTCTGTCTCTCTCTCTCACGCTTTCAAAAAATAAATAAACGTTTAAAAAAATTTAAAAAGAAGCATTATGATTATGCAGGTGAAGCATGGGAGCTGGAAAATTATTAAATTCTTTGCAAAGTAAATATAAAGTTAGTTGTCATACACACCTACTACATACAACTAATCCTTAGTTATCATATAGATGAGTAACTCTCAATTTGAAAATATTTTTTTAAATATGTGTGTGTATATGTGTGCTCATGGAGAGAGAGAGACAGAGACAGAGAGAGAGAGAGAGGGTAATTGTTTATAGACAATAAAACTCTGGTGACATAGACTGGGTTTTTTTATTTTTGTTAATTTTGAGTCTCATAGAATTATTAGGAACTCACACTTGAAAAATAAAGAATATTGAAAACAGTTGGATTAGTTTCCTAATAATAAGGACAATGTGCAATGACTAAAAATTTATTAAAGAATGCTTGATAAAAACTCTGGTATGATAATAACAAAAGTTCAGAAATATATGTATGTTTCTTAATTTAGTGTATCATATTAAGCAGAAAAAAATCTGCTTTGAATGGTGGCATTGTATGTGTTTTCAACTGATACATAAAGAAGAAACTCATAATAACTTCACCTTGATGGAGAACCAACAAAAATGCGCTTTGTGGTTGGTATCTGGAAAATAATTCACTCAGTAAATTCAGAGAGAAAATAGATTTCTGAATTCTAATATCTACAACGGATTTCTCAACGTGTCTCTTTCCCTGGAAACAACATTATATTCATCTATATTAAATAAGCCTCCTAACATAAATGTTTAAAAACTTTGTAAAAGAATAATTCACACAAGTTGCCATAAACTCAATACTTTCTTTATATTATTAAATACTAAGCATGTTATCACAGATCACAATATACAACTAATTCAGAGGTTAAGAATATCACAAGGATTCAAACGTGACAATTGCACTTACTACTTATGTTTCGTTTACTCTGATCTTTTGTAAATTTACAGATCCTCTAAAGTTATGGCCAATAATGACTGTATTTGTGAACTGCCTTCATTACTGTGAAGCTTCTAAGGTAGTGGCATTGAACACAAGCTGAGACCCTACACATGATTCCCTCCCACGACAGTCACATTACCCAAAGAGGCAACTAAATTAATCATTTTGATGCTAGCATAAATTCTCCATATGGCTGAATCAAACTCAGTCCTTCAGTGTCCCTTGACATTAATTTCTATCTTCACACTTTAGATGGATACAAAGCTTATCTTGATGTTGGTGCAGAACCTCCAGTGCTGGCCTTCTCTGAGTATGCAGGTCAAGTAGCTTCAGGTACAGCGTGGAATGTTAAGTATCGCATATGCTTCAAAATCCTTTGTTCTTTTATGAGGTCTGTGCAAAGTACAGAAACCTAACAGGAGTTAGATTTTTTTGCAAATGCTGTCTTGTGCTACAGCATCTCGAGATGGTTCAGTAGAAGTCATCTGTCTACAGGACAAGCAATTAGCATACCCACATAATTTCAGTTCCGTTGCCCGGGTGGTAATCATCTTGATACTCCCATTTGGGGCTAACATACCAAAGAAAACTTGTTTCTTCTCACTTTCTTGGTATCTGCTACACATCTGTGTTTAAAAGTTTATCTTCTATAGAAAATGGGCAGCTACGATTAGAGCAAATGAGTTCTATCTACATCTTGGAAAGGAAGAACATTCATGAATGGTTATGTCAGTGTGGGATAATAAAACTGTGGTTATAACATTAAGGGTGCTAAGACACAAGATGAAGCAGAAGGATGAGATTCAAGTGAAGACAGAGCCCCAGATGCTGCGGGCAGGATTAAGGTATCTGGTCCACAGTAAAATGACAGAGTGGTTGTAAATCAGAAACTGTAAAGGGTAGTTTCTCCTGGAAGACACTTACACTGCAGGGATTAAGAGATCAGAAATCAGGAAAAGTCTCAAAGAACCATGAACTAAAGGGGAGCAGGGTGAGCAGGAAACAGCTGTATTATAGCAGACCCGGGAAACCTTGAAGCTTCCCAAAGGAGGAAATTATCTCTCTCCATCAAGATGTTTCATGATGCTTAGTGCAGAATTACTTTTCAGTTGGGACTAGCCTTGAACTTGGAAGAGGAAACAAGTAAATTGTAACTTCTTACTGAGTGTAAAACTAAAAGAAAATCAGAACTGGGGCACGAAATCATGCCTGACATATTTGTGGTTAAAACTGTAATGAAGTTTTATTGACGCCTTTTAACTATATTTATACTTATCTATATTTATTAACTATTTCACTATATTTATTAACTATTTACTCATTCATTCCTCCATTTAATCTTTTACTGAGTATAGAACTAGCTCAAAGTTTTACTGCACATGTATAGTGTCTGCATTATCTTAGTAATGCACTTTTTATGACAAAGGTCATTCAGGTAACCTGAATTTTAGCCCCACTTCTATCGATTGTGTCTCTCTCGACTTCATTTTCCTTGTGTGTAAAATGGGAGTGATAATACTGATGTCAGGATTAAGAATTATTTAAGATAGTATATATAAAGATCTCAAGTACTTTTCACATTGTAGACACGGGTGCTGCATCATGAAGACACATGATGATCCTACCTTAGTGGTTTATAGTCCACGTCTGTAAAATGTTTTCCGGTCTGATTTCCAAATCAGTGATGTATCCCAGGGCATTGCATTTGTTTCATATTTCTCCTACCCCAGAAAATAGCTCAATATACAGTGAATATCAAATATTCAACAGAATAAATTTGAGTTGTTTTATATCCTTGTGAGGTAAGTAGGGCAGCTGTATAATCTCTACTGTGGTCAAACATTGGAAGTCCAAATATGTTATTTATAAAGCCTGAGACTCACACAGCTAGGTTATGGTGAAAATTGGTCAGCAAATGAATTAGTCTTTTGGTTCCTACCTATAATGGATTCTCCCCCACCTATATCCCTCCCACCACTTATTGATGTTATAGGAAAATAATTAAGCAAAAAAACAAGACTGAGATATCTGGGCTTTGAAAAATGTAGGTGTATATTTTTTGTTTCAATGATGAATTGTAGAGAATTCCTAAAGATAAGCATCTCCCATGAGGAGGTATATTGTTGATGAACGAAAATGCAGAAAGTATATGAAATCCAGACTCTTTTCTTTTTCTCTGTGCAGTACACTCTAGATGGCCAGTTAGACAGTTTACAGTGTCTTTTCCTGCTAGTGGGTTAAATTGGTAATGCTTTATGTAAAACTCAAGAACAAAATTACTAATTCACCATTGGGTCTTAACTGCTAAATGCAAATTGTATGAACTATATTTTTATTCACCTAATATTTAGGCTATAGATACTATCCTGTTTAAGTTATATATATAATTATATATAATAAATATAAATATATTTATATATACGTATACATATATATTTATATAATATACATACATATATACATGTACATATTATATATGTATATATGTATATATGTGTGTGTGTGTGTGTGTGTGTGTATATATATATATATATATATATATATATATATAAAACTTTAAAATTATTTATCCCCTGAAAACAAAATGTGGGCTAGTCTGTCCGTATTCCACGTGTCACATACTATATGAAAGGTAGTTTGGGGATTAAGAGGGTTATAAACTATTTTAGATTGAATTATACATTTATTTTGCTAGTGCAGAATAAAATCACAAAGAGTAGTGATTATCTTTTCCTTTCTCTCTTTTTTCATTAAAATGCAGACATAAGATTTGATCTGAGAAATTTAAGACACTTCAGAGTTCATTGGTTCAACCTCCCACTCAGTGTGGAAATGACCAGTGTAATAGTTTTGATAGATATTCATCCAGCTTCAGCTTCAGCTCTTAAAATGAGAATCACTTTAGCTGGCTGATGCCATTTGAAACGGGCTGAATGGACCCTTCTTCAACACCTTGAAAGTAAATTCAATTTACTGTGATTTCTAGATTGTCTGCACAAAAAATGACATGGAATGTGTAAGTCTCCTTTCTCCATGTGGCTCTCTGATATTTGTAGAAAATTGTCGTGTCTCACCAAAACTCTTTTACAATGAAGTTGCTCAAATTCCTTCAACTATCTCTCCTGTGATATGCTTTCCAGACATGTTTATATCCTAGTCTCTCTAGCCAAGTATTAAATTCTTAAAATATATCATCCCAAACTGACCGCGATATTTCAGATGTTCTTTAATCATGTCCAGAATACCATGCCAAGTTGTCTTTTTATTTCAGGAAATGATACTTTTTTTTTTCTTTTCAAATTAATTCAGCCAAATATGTTCACCTCTTTTGACAGTTATACCATATTGCTTCCTCTTTTTGATTGTGTAACAAATACAAGTTTCAGGTAGAGAATTAGTTATCCTCATTCGCTGATGGGGGATTGATTTTCTTAAATGGATTTGTGGAACTTTTCATATATATATATATATATATATATAAATTTTTGTATCACTTTGCATATATAAATATATGCATATTTATACATATACATATATACGTGTGTGTGTGTGTGTGTGTGTGTGTGTGTGTGTATATATATATATATATATATATATATCTGCATTTCTTTTCTTTGGGCTGATTATTCCAGTTATTTGAGATTTAATGCACACATAGGTATCACTTCAGAACATGTGCTACTATCTGCTGTCTGGGTTCCAATCTTGGTTCTGACACTGATTAGCTGTGTATTTGTGTGCAAGGCAATTAGAATCACTAAATTTATTCATCTGCAAAATAGGAATAGTAACAGCAATTACTGATAAATTAGATGAAGTTTGTCAACCAATTAGATCCGTGCCTGACACATGAAAATTCTGAAAAATATCTTAGCAATTATCATTTTCATTTTTAACGTTACTAGCTGTCCCAGCAAGTGTGGTACTGTACGCAAATATATAGCTGTTATATACTTATTAAGCTGTAGTAAAAGCCATACACAAAGAACAATTAAGCACAGAAGACTAGAGCCTTCTTCTAATATTATTACTAATATTTGTAGGACCCTTTCCCCGTATGAAAGCTCACTGCTTTGACATTCAGAAAAACTCCCCCTATGCAATTGATGTTGACTGCTGAGAGCCATAATATCCTTTGAAATTGTTTACATAAGATGTATTTTTGAATGTAAATGAACTTCCTTAAATTTTAGCTTTAGAAATCGGTTTTTCCCAAGTTAGAAAACATCAGAAAACATTTACTTGTTCCCCATTTTGTTATACTGCTCTCATTATTTCTTATTTTTTAAAGGTCACTGTCACATTTTTAAAAATTTCGTGCATTCATTCAACACACATTTTTTTAATTCCTACTGTGATAATGTAAGTTTCTCTAGCCTCAGTAATTAATAGTCCATGGGACAAACTAAACATGATCTTGCATTTTAATGTTCGATTTATGTATGAATTAGAAGAAAAGCATGAATAAGAAGATTATGACTTATCTTGGTAAGATTTCTCAGTTCCTTGGGTTCCTGGGTGGCTCAGTCTGTTGAGTGTCTGACTCCTGATTTCTGCTCAGGTCATGAACTCCTGGTTAATGAGTTTGAGTCTTGCATAGGGTGGGCTCCATGCTGACAGTGCAGAGTCTGCTTAAGATTGTCTTTTCTCTCTCTGCCCTCTTCTTACTCGTGTGCTCTCTTTCTCTTTCTCTCCCTCTCAAAATAAACATTAAAAAAATATTTTTCAGTTCCTTGATATCTGATTTTCATTAGACATACTGAGATGTTTCCTACAAATCTCTGGACCTATTATAAATTCAGTTCCTTTATAGCACGTTTTCTCTTAGCATCTCTATGAAGCTCATTTTATTTTTAAAGTTAGAAGCAAAATAACTTTTAATAATTTTAGGATTTTCTTGTCCTCTCTTACCTATCTGCCCAAAGACTAGACCCACAGATGCCTTCTTTGAATTATAACAGTTTATAAAGATCTACTTTACTCTTGACGTGTTTAAAATTCTTTCAGGTTTCTGTTTATAATTTGATTGGGAAATATGTGAAAGTGCATATATAATTTCATATATGCTATTGTAAATAAGAATATAAAAAAATCCATGTGTGTACCAAATAAATTAAGACATAGAACATTCCAGAAGCTTTTAAGCCCTCACATTATATTTTCCACTCAATGGTACCATCCTGACTTGTGCATTAATAAGTCACTTGCTTTCCTTTGTAATTTCACTTCATATGTGAAAATTCCTAAATAATACGCATGTGACAATATATTAGGTATACTCTGTAATTTTGTATAATTTTGACTCACTTTAGTTTGTATTTTTTGAAATGAGTTTTATTTAATATTTTATTCTTAAAAATTACTTAGCGTTTGAAGTACCTGGGTGACTCAGTCGGTAAGCATCTGATTCTTGATGTTAGCTCAGGTCTTGATCTCAGGGTTATGAATTCAAGTTCCACATTGGGCTCCATGCTGGGCATTAAGCCTACTTAAAAAAAATAATTAATGTTCGATTTTAATATTGATAATCCACTTTCCTTTTTTGAAATTCCGTTTTTATTGATGAAGTGAGCTACAGTGCATTGCGTTGTACGATGGTCCTCCCTTACCCATAGAAGATATGTTTCAAGACCTCCAACAAATGTCTGAAACTGTGGATAGTACTGAACCCCATGTGCACTATGGTTTTTTTCCTATACATACATATGGATGATAAAGTTTGATTTGTAAGTTAGGCACAGTAAGAGATTAACAACAATAACAATAAAATAGAACCGTTATAACAATATACTGTCATAAAAGTTAGGTGAAGCGGTCTCTCTCTGAAAAGATCTTACTGTACTGTCCTTCTTTCTTCTTCAAGTGGTGTGAGATGCTTAGGAGATGAGATGAAATGTAGAGAATGATCTAAGCATTGCAATGTAAAATTAGGTCATATTGACCTTCTGATAAAATGTCAGAAAGAGGATCATCTGCTTCTGGATGACGATTGGCTGTGTGTAACTGAAACCCCAGAAAGGGAAACCTGGATAAGGAGGAACTACTGTATACATAAGCCCCCAAATGTATTTCACATGATGATGTTTTTATGTCTTCCTGGAGTGTGCATGTAAACATATCTTTAGGCATATATAGCTAGGGGATGAACTGCTGGAGCTTAGTATTTACATCCTTCTGTTACTAGCTAATGTCATATTATTCTCCCTAGTCATCAAATCAATGCATATTCCCATCAGCAGTATGTGATACCTTACCCGGCTTCCCAGCCTCACAGACACTTAGGATTCCTGAACTCAAGAATATTTGTAAATTTCATGAATATGAATTTACATTTATCTATGACTTTATCTCAATGGGTGCCCAATAAGGTAAGATTATAGAAACTTCTAAGGAAGCCAATCATCATTATCGAAGACCATAGGTAGGCTGGAGACATTCCGGGGCTGGAGAGCAGGCTTAAAATATGGCAAAAGACCGGCATTAAAAATAACTAGGAGGCAAGATGGAGTATGAGGCAGCTCAGGAGCTGGAAGAATCTCAGAAAGCTGAGGGGTAAGGGTGGCAGGGGGCAAGATTAGAGAGGACTAGGCAGAATATGAAAACCATTCGAAGAGTTTGAATTGTATTTAATAAATAAGTCTCATGAACAAAGAATTCTTCCAGGGTTGTCAGTGGGGAAACTCGTTACAATGCTGTAGAAGGATTACTCAGGGCACAGAAGGGGACTGGGCTGGCGGTGGAGACACCAGTAGTGACAGAGATGAAAGTGTCCCCAAATGAAGGTACAGTGTGGGAATCAGAAGAAGCAGGCGGGTTGGAGAGCCGATCTGGAGGCGATTTGGTGACTAGGAAGGAAGAAAAAAATCAAGGATGACAGATTTTTAGGATACAATCGAGGGTAAAGGTGGACATGAAATCTCAGGCGTGTTGACATTTCCCAGTTGGACACACCCAAATGCACATGCACAGTAGGGGAGGTGAGTCTATTGCAAAGGAAAGAGATTCCAATTTGGAAGGTACTGGCCACAAACCACCCAGAATCACTGGTCTTACAAAAGTTTAAATATTATTGAGTAGTTTCCAATGGGAGAAGTATCTTCTTTACCTTAGGACTTTCAGAAATACAAAGTGTGAAAAATAATAACAATAATACTATATTTTTCATCATGAGTGCACCGCTGTTTGGCAACTCACTAGCTTCTTATGTTGAAGAACTGTTCTTATGTTCACTGGTATTCTTGGGCTTGTCCAAAAGTAAATCTGCGAAAGGAGATTTGAAGAGGTAGTGTCTAAGCCCAAGTCTTTCAGGGAACGAAGGTTATTTTGTAATGTTTTAGAATTCTACCATGTCTGCTCTGGCCATTCTATAAAATGGTCTTTCGGAATAAGGGCAGTGACATTAACTTTTGAAATTAGGATTTATCAAGAACTAATTTCACTTGTGTGACAACATTTTTCTTGTTGCTAATGTTTTCCAATTGTTGGTATATGGGACCAGGGCTCCTCAGGGGGAAATTTTCAATGGTAGGATGATGCCTATAGGTCAGAGCTTCTTAGTAGTAGTACTATGGACATTTTGGACCGGTTAATTATTTCTTACAGGTGCTGTCATGTGCAATGTAGGATGCGTGGCAGCATCCCCGGTCTCCACTTGCTACGTGCCGGTAACATACTCGCTTCCAGTCATGACCATCATGGCTCCCAACATGGCCAAAGATCGCAGGTGAAGTAGATCAAAATCAATCGCCCTTGCTTTTAGAACCACATCTGTAGATATTTGAGGAAGAAAAAGTTGATATTTCAAACGGTATCAGTTATGTAAGACAATTAAGAGTATCCTTTTTATACTGTACTCTATTTTACGAATTCTTATCCCTTAACCAAAACACAGGATAACAAGAAGAGATTTGCTATTGTTTTCGCTGCAAGCTGTTCTTTCCACAAGTGGGAGTGTCTCCACTAAGAAGAAATGCTTGCCATGGCAGCAGCTTGCAGTAATACGTACCCTGTTGGAAATGTGCTATGAAGGAAATGAGTCTCATCCGTGTGGCTGAATCACGCGAAGCGTGAGGCCACCTCAGTAACACAGCTGGCAGCCAGACACCTTATTCTTGAGCTTCAAAAGGGATGTTCCTGGTTGAAAGAATGGGGAAGAAATTGATTCTCAACTGTTGCCATTAACAGTAGGTATTGTCCTAGGTGATAATATGTTTCTGCTAAACTAGGCATATTATTCCTGTGTTCATTCTTCATTTACTCGGTTTAGTTCTCTAGCATTTTTTCAAATTCCTGCTTCCCAGACATATACAAAGTCTTATTATAGTACCTACACTGCTCACCAACTAGAAAAGATGTGCCATTCTCTGCTTTTTCATCTGTGTCACCTGTAAGGGTGTGCATGATTGTATTGGGAGTTGAATATGTGTGTTTTCCACAAAGGATTTAGAAATATGGTGTGGAAATTGCAGAAAGCTAAGGAAGGGTTATACGTTAAATTTGCTTACACACAGTCGGGCAGGAGATGGGCCTTCCAAACGCTGATTTCTCCTTGCCCTCCTTTTCAGCAGGAACAGATGTTTGTTTGAACCTGAGAAACGCATCATCTAGTATTAGAGCAAAGTTTTATTTGAATGATTATGTGCGATGGGATTGTGACAGGTACTGAATATATAACAAATGAATAACAGGAACATGATTTGCCAGAAAACTGTGCACAGAGGGCTGTAACGGATAACTTGAAACTTTTATATTTTTTGAATAAACCTCTTCAGTGTCTCACAATTTTTTGCTCATAGATTTGAAAGTTCACACTATCATTAAAGACGTTGCTTCTCCTTTACTTTTTTCCCCCTCATTCCAGAACTTACAAGGCACACAGCAGCAGTCCCACATTTAGTAAAAATATTCAACATGTTACAGCATGCTGTGAGTTTTGTTGACATCGTACAAATTGTACAATATTTTCCAAATGTTGAATTAATATTGTTTAACTTTTAAAAATTTATTTGTTAACTATTTGATACATATAGAATGCATGCGATGTACATGTAAGTGATGAAGCATAATAATAAAATGAACTCATCATCCCTTTTAAGAAACAGAACATCTCCAATGTCATTGCATCTAAATAGGCGTTTCTTTCTGTCCCTCTCTCCTTCCTTCCCAAACAGGTAACCATCTCCCTGAATACAGTGTCTGTTTAATTTGGTTTTCAAATCTCATTCGATGAAATGGCAAGAGAGGGTTTCAGATGATCTCCGAGGCCAGCCTGAATTATTCTTGACTGTTTTCTAAAATACTTCTTATTTTAGGGGCGCCTGGGTGGCTCAGTCGGTTGAGCGTCCAACTTCGGCTAGGTCATGATCTTACAGTTCGTGGGTTCGATCCCCGTGTCAGGCTCTGTGCTGACAGCTCAGAGCCTGGAGCCTGCTTTGGATTCTGTGTACCCACCTCTCTCTGCCCCTCCTGCACTCATGCTCTGTCTTGCTCTGTCTGTCAAAAACAAATAAATGTTAAAAAAAATTACTTCTTGTTTTAGACTCATTCTGTCCACTTCGTTTCAACCTCCTTTGAGATTTGGATTCTAGCCCCATCATCCATTTGTGGCCCTGATCCACTCTCCAGATTTGATGTTTTGAAATGGATTAAACAACCTTTAACTACTGATTTTCCTAGGAAAACTGCTCATGCAAAACCCAGTGATACTTTCTTTTCTTGAAAAGTTAATCTTTGCTCTAATTCTGGGAAAGAGATATGGACACCAACACTTTTGAATGGTACTTGAGTCAAACCCACCCTAGTCACCATTAGGAAGGTGACTTCATTGAAGTCAATTACTTTTTAATTAAAGATCAAATAAACGTGTCTTTCAAGGTAATGTTTTCCTTCAGGCAAACTGAGTACAGCATTATTAAACAACCTGTAGTGCCAACCCACTTCAAATTAACCTACAATCTATCTGAAGCTTGCTATCCAAAAGCAGCTTCTAGAAAATTAGCTTAGTCCTACTCCATGGCATCTAATTATTCAAAAGTGAAAAGCCTTACAATATAGAAATTTTAGAGCAGCCCTTACTGAGATATTTCTGCAGAGCCTGTATGGAATCTACTAACCAAAAGGGTAAATGCATGAAGATAGCAGCAATTTTACTAAGAATAACTGTAATTATATAGAGTGCATTTTCCTAAATTTGATAAAAATAAACTCGTTCTAAGTTATGTATTCAGAATTAAATCCCACCAAGTCCCCTGTCCTAGCCCATTGCGGATCTCCCCTAGAGTGCTTTTCTAGTCCTCGCGAACTGTTCACATGGGTGACTGTGCCATAATGTAACCGTTCTCATGTCAGGAACTTTTCCAGCCTACTCTTTCCTTCTTAATTTTATGCTATCATTCCTTATCAAACTTCACACTTTCATCATTTCAACCTCCTAATAATCTTGTACTTTCCCAATTGTTTCTTATCTACATATCTTATCTACATATATTTGCCCCTGCTCTATTTTCTCCATTCTCTTAGTGTTTTTCTGTTTGAAACTCTAGCCATTCAGTTCCTTTTATCCTCTAAGAAGGAATAACTTACAACAAATATGGGCTTCTGCAGATGAGTAACCCATAAAACATTGAGAGGGCTGGTCCAATATGCAATGCCCTTCTGTACCAATTCTTTTCCCTCTGGAGCACACTGGCCAATTGCTATCATATCATCTTCCCCCACTTAAAAAAATTGCTTTGCTATCTTTCACTATTTATATCTTGCAGCATTATATTTTTCCTCTATTTTATATTTGAGTTTCATTTACTGGCTAAATTTTTATTTTTCACACACTGACATTCTCAATAACGAATGACATTGGGTTAGTTCAGTTTCATTTGTATAGCTGCTTTACCTCCACTTATTTCTGAAATTTGTATCTAAGAGTTTCATAACATTTTGGTTTAATTTAATTGTGTATTTTGTGTAATTAATTCATTACCAATAACTGCTTTGCAAAGTGTGTAAGTTGATATCATCTGATAATGATTATAATCAACCCTGCTGCTAATCCCTTCCCTAATAATGGCATTGCTTGTCTATCATTCATGAAGAAACGTAGAAACTTCAAGAGGGTGTTTTCATAGAAGTACACTTAGCCAGAGTTTGCAAATACACTTAATCACAGATCTTAATTAAATAAATGATGTCATACCAGTAAATGGCTTGTTTATAAAATGGAAACTTTGATATCTTATTATTGGAAGTTGAAAAAAAAAACGTCTCATTGGGCTTCAAACTTCAAGGAAGTGCTTGCACATGCACTATGTTTTATTACAGTAGTTTGCAACCCTCACTTACTTTCCATCACTGAAATACTTTTAAAAAATGCTGACGTTTGGACCCAGCATCTTAATATTCTGCTTTCATTTAGGCAAGTTGGGGCCCAGGCTTCAGTATTTTAAAGGCTTCCCCGATGATTCAAAAGTGCAGCCAGGGCTAAGAATACTGCTCTATTATACCTAATTAAGTATGTCTGCATGTTAATCTAGCAAATAGTTTATCTGTACTGCCAACAGATAATCTCTATCACGGAGACAGTATTGCCTTGTGGTTCAGGATATAGATGTTGAATGTCAGACAGCATACTTCTAGAATTCTGAATGCATCGGATCTGCAACTTGGAAAATTTACCTTCACTATCAAGCTCCTTAAGGATACCTCGGTTTCCTCATACGTAGTACTGACCTCAGGCAATTATCAAAAGGATTAAATGAAATAATGTCCATATAACACAAAAACTATTTGGTAAAATATTTGACATGCAGCAGACTATCAATAAGTGATAATTATTATTTTTTAGATTACCAAAAGGAGGAAGAACTCACTTAGATTAATGTTTGACTATAATAATATGACTTCCAATATGTATTCTAACATATATACTATATATATATATATATATATATATATATATATATATATACGATGTATATATTCTAATATATATGCTATGTCCAAATGGGAGAAATAAAAACAATATAAATTATGCACAGAGAGGTCTAGATAAAATTTCAAAATTAAATGGATGTGTATTTAACAATTATGATGCCAGGTATTGTGCTGTTTTTATAATAAATACATAAGGTATAAAGAATATGTTAGGTGATTCAATTTGAAATAAGGTCAGAAGTGAAACAAAAAGTGGTTTCTAACTGCCGTTCTCTCTTTTGAATGAACTGAACTGACATACAGCAGAGGTGGTTTCCTTATTCTCTATGTACTATATAATTCCAGGGGTGCTTGGCTACTAAAAGAACAGAGAACAAAGCACAGATAGTGGAGAAAAATAATGCCATGGAGAGATATAAATATACTCACTAAATTCCTCAAAATCAATTCTTTCTGCAGGGGCAATGCCTAAAACTTAGAAGAAAAATTGTTTACTAGGAAAGTCACTCAATCCAAATTCTAGAAGTCTTACACTAACAGATAATCAAAATTAAACGTCTACACTAGGGGAGAAAGAATGAGTAAATTGCAATTTGGCATGGAAGAATTAGACAATAGTGGTTAAGAGAGTGACTTCGTCAGTTCCTGACTGTATAACCTTGGGCACATTACGTAACATCTTAGCCTCATTTTCCATACCTATAAAATGTACACTTGCAAGGTGCTTCTTGAGACTCAAATGCAGTGATATAGTTCTAGCCTTAAAAACTGTATATATCATCCTATTAATAGTGCCGTGTGACATATATTATGACTATTATATCTATAGCATAGAATATTATGAGTATTCCATTTTCTATTATCATGAAAAAAAGATTATTATCAAAGGATGTTACAAGAAAAATAGTGTATGGGGCTTATGATTGTAGCTTATGACTATCATGCATAAAGGAAAACTGCAAAAATTAAAAATAATTGATTAAATCAATTAAATCAATGTGGCTGCAGTAGAAAACAGGATGGAGATTCCTCAAAAGGCTAAAAAATAGAACTTCTATAGGATCCAGTCATTCCACTACTGGGTATTTTCCCAAAGAAAATGAAAACATTCATTCAAAAGAGTATATGCAGCATTATGTTTATTGTAGTATTATTTACAATAGCCAAGATAAGGGAGCATCCCAAGTGTGCATGGATAAATGGGTGGATGAAGGAGATGGGGGTGGGGGGTGGATGTGGTGGGTAGGTGTTGGTGCGTATACACAAACATAAAAAAGAATGAAATTTTGCTATTTGCGACCACATATGGATGGACCTAGAGGATATTATGCTAAGTGAAATAAGTCAGACAGAGAAAGACAAATACCATATGATTCCACTTATATGTGGAATCTAAAAAACAAAACAAGCAAACAAAAACTCGGAAGCAGACCCACAAATACAGAGAACAAAATACTTGTTTCTAGAGGAGAGAGACATGGGTGATGGGTGAAATAGGTCAAGGAGATTAAGGAATACAGACATTCAGTTATAAAATAAGTCATGGGGATGGAAAGTTCAGCATAGGAAATACAGTGGATAATATTGTAATAACATTGGATGGTGACTATACTTACCTTGGTGAGCATTGAGTAGTATATAGAATTGTTGAATCACTAGTTGTACACTTAAAGCTAATTACATATTGTATGTAAACTATACTTCAATCATTAAAATAATGATAAATTATATATATATGCAATTTCTAGGATTTCATCCCAGACAATACTATCAATTACTAGCAGAATGATGCCTACTTGTGCTGTGTTATAGTACGCCATGTTGTTTTGCTTGCTATGTAGATAAACGATAGAAGAGGAATTTTAAAATGAATAATTAAAATAAAGTAAAAGAAAACAAAATCAACCATGTTAACACAGGCAATGTATAGGAATTGAAAAGGTAAATGGTTTTTATTTTCATCTTACACTTTATAGTCTAGTTTTCTACAGTAGGTTTATGATGATTTTACAACTGAAATATTTGTGTATATGTGTGCATGCACAGTTCTCATTCTCTACCAAAAGACTTGGTATAACCACGAGAGTATCTCTTCCTCAGATGTTTGGCAGAATTCACAAGTGAAGCCAATTAAGTAAAGTTTCCTCCTGAGATGGTTTCTAATTACGGATTCAGTTTTCTCATATGGTAATGCCATTATTCAGATTTCTGGTTTCCCTTTGTGTCAGTTTTATAACGTGTATTTTTCAAGAAATCTGTTCATTTTGCCTGAGGTTCATATAATGTGTTCATAATATCTTCTTATTATCTTATTAAATGTCTATGAGATTTGTAGTAATATCCACTACAAATAATTTTTTTTTCCTTTTTCTTCAGTGCTGTAAGTTTATCAATTTTACTGACCTTTTCAAAGGACCCACTTTGGGCTTTGTTGATTGCTCTCTGTTTAATCTCTAGTTTCAATTTTATTGATTTATGGTTTTATGTTTATTATTTGCTTCTTTATGTTTACTTATTTTTAACCTCCTCTTTTTCTAGTTTCTTGAGATGGAAGCTTATCTCATTGATTTTTAATTAGAAGATTATTATGAATAAAGTTAAATTTGCACTAAAGTAAAAGGAATACTATAATGAATCCCCATTAATTATTACCTGGCTTCAATAATCATCAATATATTACCCAAGCTGACTGCATTTGTACTGCCTAACCACCGTCCTTGCTGTTAAAATTTTTATAGTTTTATTGAAGTCTAACTTACACATTGATCACATGTTATAAATGCAAAAATGCAAAACAAAACAAAAAAAGAAATGTATACAGACGTGAAACCATCACTAACATCCAGTTTTAAAACATTCCCATCACCCCTATAATCCACTAGTTAATCAGTGCCCACTCCCACACCCAACCCCAGGCAACCACTGATTGTCCCTATCATTTATCTCTTCTGGAAATCCCATGTAAATCAAATCACATGATATGTAGTATTTTGAATCTAACTACCTAACTCCCTTCACTTACCTTAACTGTTATTAAGATGCATCCATGTTGTAGCAAGTTCTATTGTATTGCTAAATAATATTCTGTTATGTGTGCAAACCACATGCTGCTTATATTTTCACCAATTGATGGTCATTTAAATTGTTTAAGGCTCTTGGCTTTTTCATATGATGCTACTATAAATATCTACATATAAACCTTTGAGTGGACATGTTTTGATTTTTCTTTTGTCGATATCTAGAAGAGGAATTATTGAATTGCACAGCAAAATTATGTTTAATTTTTCCTTACAGTGCCAAACTTCCACCATTTTATATTTCCTAGAGTAATGAATCTAGTTTCTAATTTCTCCACGTTCTGGCCAATATTTATTAGAGCCTATCAAATTTTTTATTATAGCCAATCAAATATGTATGAAGTGATATCTTACTATAGTTTTAATCTGAATTACCCTAATGACTATTGATGTTGAACATCTTTTCATGTGCTTATTGACAATTTGTATATATTTTTAGTGAAATGTCTGTTTACATCCATTATGAGTTTAATTGCATTTTCCCAAAAGTTACTTTGAAGTCCTAACCCCTGGTACCTGTGAATGGGACCTTATTTGGAAATAGGAATTTTGCTGATGCAATCATGTTAAGATGGAATTGTACTGGAGTAGGGTAGGACCTTAATCAAATATGACCAGTACCTTTCTAAGAAAAGGAAAGACATAGGGATAGGAGGAAAAAAAAACACAACACTATGTGATGACAGAAGCAGATATTAGATTGATGTAGCTACAAGCCCAGGAATGCCAAGAATGTCTGACAAACCTCAGAACTAGGAAGTGGCAAGACAGGATTCCACCCAGAGCTTCAGAAAGAGCATGATCCCGCTTGATTTTACACTTATAACCTCTAAAATAGCGACACAATAAATTTCTACTGTTTTAAAGCCACCTAGTTTGGGGTAGTTTGTTATAGTCGCCCTAGGAAACCACACAACATCTTTGCCAAGTTTTAATTGGTTGTTTATGTTTTTACTATGAATTGTATGAGTTCTTTATATGGTCTGGATATGAGGGGCACCTGGGTGGCTCAATCGGTTGAGTGACCAACTTCGGCTCAGGTCGTGATCTCACAGTTTGTGAGTTCAAGCCCCGCATCGGGCTCTATGCTAACAGCTCAGAGCCTAGAGCCTGCTTCTGATTCTGTGTCTCCCTCTCTCTCTGCCCCTCCCCCACTCATGCTCTGTCTCTCTCTGTCTCAGAAATAAATAAACTTTAAAAAAATTTATATGCTCTGGATATGAGTGTTTTCTCAGATATATAATTGGCAAGAGTTTTCTTCCAGTCTGTTGCTTTGGTTTTCCTTTGCTTTCTCTTTCTCATATAATTGTTTTAGGTTTACATCAGAATTAAGAGGAAGACACAGAGATGTCTCAGATAGTCCCTGCCCCCACACATGCATGGCCTCTTCCATTATCAACAACCCTCAACCAGAAGGGTTGCTACAATTGATGGACTTATACTAACACATCATCAACATCCAAAGTTCATAATGTACCTTAGCATTCATACTTTGGTGTTGTATATTCTATGGGTTAGGACAAATGAGTAACAGCAGGTCTCCATCATGATAGTGTCAAACACAGTATTTTCACCACCCTAAATACCCTCTGTGCTCTATTCATCACTCCATCTTCACTTCTGTCCTTTAATTTTGTAATAATATCTTTTGAAGCACACACATTTTTCATTTGGTGAAGCCCAATTATACATATATATATAATATGTATTATAATAAGTACATGTATGTATGATATGTAGTATATAGCTCCTGACGTTGATGCCATACTTAAACCAAGGTAATAAAGATTTCTCCTATGTTTCCTACATTTTTTCTATAAATTGTTCAGTTTTAGCTTATAAATTTTGGTCTATGGTCATTTTTTTATGTATGGAATGAGGTTAGGAGCTAAATTAATTCTTTTATACAAATGATTTCTTCTGCTCCCGCATCATTTGTTGAAAATTTTCCCATTGAATTCCTTTGACATCTTTGTTGAAAATGTGTTGCCCATCAATATAAGAGTTTATTTCTGGACAGTAATTCTGTTCCATTGATCTGTATGTTTATTTCCATAGCAGTAACCTCATTGTCTTGATTGCAAAAGCTTTACAGTAAGGTTTGAAATCAGAGAGTATAAGTGCTTCACTTTATTATTCTTTTTAAAATTGTTTTGCCTCTTCAGGTTTCTTCTTATCTCCATGTGAACTGAAAGAATCAGCTTGTAAATTTCTATTAAAAAGTTGCTGGAATTTTAATAGAGATTCAATTCAGTCTATAGAAAAAATTGGGAAGAACAGTCATCATAAAAATTTAGTCTTTCAATTCATAAATATGGAATATTTACTTAGATCTTTAATTACTCTCAGTAATCTTTTATAATATGTAGTGTACAATCTTGTAATTTTTATTAATTTTATTCTTAAGTATTTTATTTCTTTTGATGTTATTATAATTGAAATTTTAAACATTTATTTAAAGATTGTTTATTGTTATTATATGGAAACTGTTGACTTTTTTTGTATGTTGATCTTATATATTTTGGCATTGCTAAATTCACCGGTCAGTTCTTGCAAGCATTTCGTAGATTCCTTACCATTTTAACATTCAGGATCATATCATCTGAAAAAAATGTCAATTTTATTTTCTTTTTTCCAAACTGTATGTTTTTTTTAAATTTTTTTTGCTTGCAAGATTTCACTGTCTAGAAAAAAACTTCAGTACAATAGTGACTAGAAGTGTCATGAGTAGACATTTTTGCTTTGTTCCTGATCTGAGGGAAAAAACACTCAGTCTTTCACCAGTAAGTCTAATGTGCCATTATCAAGGTGAGAAAGTTTTCTTCAATTCCTAGTTAATTGAGAGTTTATTTTTTTAATCAGAAATGAGTGTGAGATTTTTCAAATTATTCTTACGTATTTGTTGAAATTATTGAGTGATTTTTATTTATTTTGCTAATATGGCGTATTACATTAAGGAATTTTGTAATTTTAAACTGATCTCCCATTCCTGGTACATTTGGTCATATGTAATACTTTTTCTATGGTTTAAGATTCTGCTCACTAAATTTAGTGTAAGGGTTTTGCATCTATGTTCATAAGGGTGATTGACCTATAGTTTACTTTTCTTATGATGTTTTGGTCTAGCTTTGGTATTATCAGACTAATACTGGTCTCATCGAATGAGTTATAAAACCTTTCCTCCTTCTCCACTTTTAGAAAGATCTTGGGAAGACTAATATTATTTCTTCTTTTAACATTTGATAGAAGTATCCAATAAAACCATCTCGAATTAGCCTGTTCTTTGCTGGAAGAATTTTAATGACTAAATTCAATTGTATCACCCGTTACAACTCTTCTCAAATA
This sequence comes from Acinonyx jubatus, assembly GCF_027475565.1. Classification (NCBI taxonomy): domain Eukaryota; kingdom Metazoa; phylum Chordata; class Mammalia; order Carnivora; family Felidae; genus Acinonyx; species Acinonyx jubatus. The sequence goes on along the minus strand of NC_069386.1, from coordinate 125,882,767 downwards.
TTCTGTTTCTTCTCTTGTCATTTTTCATAATTTGCATCTTTTAAAAATTATTGATTTTGACTCTATTGTATCACAACTATATGGTTTCAAAAGAACAAGTCTGGGAATTAGAACACCAAGGCCAAGCCTTCCTCTTCCTTGGATATCATTGGAAAACATTTCAGAACTCTGGCCAGCTAAACCTCTCATTTGTCTTAGTAGGAAGTGGCTAGATAACCTTTGAGGACCAAAAATAAAGTGATTCCTTCACATTAGAACAAAAGAATGTTCCATTAAACAATAACACATTTAGTTTTTCCTTCTGGATATTTTACTTTGAAAGTTCTTATATTGTTTATGTGTGTTAGTTTTCACAGATGTTTTGTTTTTTGCTCTGTTTGTTGATGTTGTGTAATGGAGCTTTGAAAATATTTATCATAATGCGTTTCCTTGCCTATTGTTCCTAGGGCAAGAGGACTGGAAAAGTAAGGAAATTCATTTGAAAAACAAATATAAAATTTCACATTATTTAAAATATTTTGGCAAGTCTGTGATTGGAGAAAAAAAAACCTATTTAGTAATTATGAACCTTTTTTTTCTCACCAGAAATTGTGAATTTCCATTATTTGTAAAAATAAATAATTTAGGAATTATGGGATCATTACCAATGCTTCCTGTAAAATCAGACATATTAAATGTATTTAACCCAATATATTCTACATTTCTTAATGTAATTAGGTAGTTGTCACTTATTGGACAGCATATAATCTTATGGCTTTCAAATATTTTTCTAAGTTACCCATAATAAGAAATGCATTTTAGGGGCACCTGGAGGCTCAGTTGGTTAAGCAGTCAGCTTCAGCTTAGGTCATGATATCATGGTTCATTGGTTGGAGCCCATCATTGGGATCTGTGGGGACAACTCAGAGCCCAGAGCTTGCTTCGGATTCTGTGTCTCCCTCTCTCTCTGCTCCTCCCTGACTTGCGCTCTGTCTCTCTCTCTCTTAGAAATACATAAACATTTAAAAAATAAAAAAAGAAATGTATTTTATATCGCAACTTAGAATGTACATATACACACCTCCCTTTCACACAGTCATAGCCATATGAATGTTTCCAAAGCAATACTTGGATAATGTACAAGTGTACTTCTTAATTTCTATTCCATTTCATCCCATTTGGTTTCATTTTTGCAAAAGTGGAGGGTTAGCCATTAAATTGATTTTATCACTTACTCATGGTACACAACCCACAAATTTTTAATTTTTTTAATGTTTATTTTTAAGAGAGAGAGAGGGAGACACAGAATCCGAAGCAAGCTTTGGGCTTGCCAGAAGGGGAGGAGCAGAGAGAGCAGGAGATGCAGAATCTGAAGCAGGCTCCAGACTCTGAGCTATTAGCACAGAGCCCGATGCAGAGCTTGTATCCATGAATGGTGAGATTATGCCCTGAGCCAAGATCAGATGCTTAACTGACTGAGCCACCCAGGAGTTCCCACAACCCACAATTTGAAAACTATTGGTCTAATAAATCTAATTGGCATTTAAACAATGTACCTTATACAACTCAGAGGTAAGTCAGCTTTTCATAGGTCATATGGTAAGTGTTAGATAGAATGCTGCTCAGAGCACACTAGCAGAGGGTCTTTAGCCCTTCAATGTGCCCAGAGAGTAGGGCGATGACACATTTGCTTGAGAAATTCGATATGCCAACACCACTCCCCGTGCCCACCTACCCTATCTGCACATTGCCCCTAATGCAGCTTAGAAGAGAAAAGGATGTATAGGCAGATCATTTTTTCAGTCAGAGAAACCTAAGTGTAAATCTGGCCCCCATTTATTAAACATATGATAGTAGGAATATTGGCTTTTTAGGGCTGCCATAACCAAGTACCACAGACTGGGTGGCTTAAAACTACTGAAATGCATCATCTTATAGTTCTAGAGGCTAACATCCAAAATCAAGGTGTCAGCGGGGCCATGCTCCTTCTGGTATCTTGCCTCTTCCTAGCTTCCAGAGCTTTGTGGGCAATCTTTGTCTTCTCTTGGCTTGCAGCTGAGTAACCCCAATGTGTTTTTGTTGTCCTGTGTGCCTCTGCCTTCACATAGTTGTCTTCTTATAAGGACACCAGTCAGTGGATCAGCAGCCCCCCTTCCTCCAGTATGATCTCATCTTAATTAATTACATCTGTAAAGACTCTATTCAAAATAAGGTCACATTCTGAGGTAGTGAAGGTTAGGACTTCAACATGTTTGGGGGACAGACAGATTTCAACCCATAACACTAGGAAACTCATTTTTCCACACTCTGTTGTGTCTCAGATTTTATCTTAACTATCACCATGTTTTAAGTTATAACTACACTGTCAGAAGACTTGGAGGGAGGACAGTTGATGGAATCAGGGGTACCAGATGAAAGGGAGAAAAAGAAAACATTGATTGCAAGCCACAAAACTGTAGGAGAAAACTCATATTTTATTTTTTTATTATTTTTGTTATTTTTTTAATGTTTAATTTGCAATATCATGCAAAATCGTTCCGGGTATCCCACTCAGAATCACCAGGCACCACTCTTGAAAGACATACTCTTTTGCTTTCAACTCATAACTTTGACATAGAATCTCATGTTTTCTTCTTTCCTCTTTTTGGCCAGCAAATAATTCTGGATTCCTAAAGTCATCAATTCCAGTCTAACAACTCCAGCTTGGATCACTCTTGTTTCATTATATTTGCAAGAATGCTGAGCTTTGGATTAAAAAGGAAAAAAAAAAATTCATCAGCTACATAGCTTTCCCCTGCTGAACCAGAGACCGGAAAATAAATGTTTGCACCTTTAATGACCTCTATTGTCCTGACTTCACAAAATCCCTAGTGGGCAGCTAATCCCTTGGAACAATACAGTACAGATGTTTCACATGATAAGAGGGCTAATTCCAGACCAATCAGAGCCACTCCAAATGTCAGCACACCAAAATAAAGTTAAAATATGGGGCAAACAGATGCAACCTCCACAGTCTGATCCCTTTGTTGGTGCGTCATTCTACAGTAATGGGTGATATCTGCTTTGTTTAAGGCAGTGACAACTTTCTCTTTAGTAAGAATTGAGCTGCCTTGTTCCTTTGTGTCTGCTGTGTTCACCACATTCAGGAAAACACAGAAAAGGATATAAATGCATGTCTCTCTCTGTCTGTCTCCCTCCCTCTCTTTTCTTCCACCCCTAATTTTTTGTGTCTCTTTTCTGATCTTCCTAATATTTCATAGTGAATTTAGAGATGAAAGGAGATGAATAGAAAGTTAAAATTTTATGGTAAATCAGTTCAATTATGTGATGCATTCACCATTGTGGTATATCATCTTTTTCCCAAATATTCTTTCTTTAAAAACATTTTTAATGTATATTTAGTTTTGAAAGAGAGAAAGTGGGGGGGGGGGTTGGTGCAAAGAGAGAGGGAGACACAGAATCTGAAGCAGGCTCCAGGCTCTGAGCTGTCAGCACAGAGCCTGACGTGGGGCTCAAACCCACAGACCCAGAGATCATGACCTAGACTGAAGTTAGACGCGTAACCAACTGAGCCACCCAGGTACCCCTATCTTTTCCACCAAATTTTCATTGTTAAAGAAGGCTTTCATTTTGTTTCCTTGCTTACTTATTTGTTTTCATAGCGTTTCTTAAAACATAACAATATTCACATGCTATTGAACTTTGTGAATCTGAACACATTTCATCTTTACCAACAGAACTATGGCCTGCCCATAAAATGTCTGTTTGCTTATTTGTTTGGTTATTTTCTTAAAGCTGCCTACACCCAGGATCTGACCGTTAGTAGACCAAAACATTTACAAGACAGTTGTTTAGTGACCATGTTTGCTTAAAGAAATAATCCAGGTAGGATGTTTCTTTCAGGAGAAAATAAGGGCTTCCTAAGTCTTAGCTTATGATCTATTTATGTCCTTGCAGTTGGGAATAGTGTAAAGTAATGTAATTCCACAGGCTTGAGTTTTTGAATGCTCATTTAAACAGCTCACACATTAAATTATGATGTGGTCTTTGCACTTGAAAAGACCCTTATGCAACATGAATAATCTTTTTAAAGTCTGCATTTGGCTGCTGACTTACTTGATTGCAGTGTTCTTATAAACTTTAATTCCACTCTGAGGAAAAAAAAATATACAAATGATTATTCAAGCCAAATTTATGCTAACTACAAAAGAATAGCCAAAAAGTCACAAGCATTTGAGATCTTTGGACAGGAAGAAAACACTTTTTATAAATTAATAAACATTTGGGGATGAAGATGGGAAGAAAATTCAATGTTTGGCACCAATTGGTCCTATAAAAAGAACAGAGACCTGAGCATCTTGCAAAGTATTTCTTAGAAGCAAAACCCAGGAGATATATTAGATCTATAAGACTTTATAGTGAAAATTTGTGGTTTATCAGATTAGACATTAATTGTTGAATATAACATTGCATATAATATGGAACATTGCAATAAAACAATAAGTGGATTGATAATTACTTTAAATGAAGTCAAAGTCATGAGAATTATATTTGATGAGGGAGCATGGGACAAGCTGAGGGCAAAGTATAGGCTAGGAGCACCTTCCCACCTCCTGGTGGGATGTCTGTGATGTTCCTTGGACACTCCTGGCTACCCAAGAACAAAGGAAAGGGGTGTAAGTGCTTGCCACGGTGATGTGGGAAACTAAGGCAAATGAAAACTTAAATTCTCTTACTTCCTACAGTCCATTGACAAGACCCTGAAACCCACAGAGTGACCTCCCTCCATGAGCTCCACCACTTGGATGATGACACTTTGCCGGGGTCAAAAGAGAACCATAGCTTAACATTATCCCAACCTCGAGGATTCTGTAAGTCTACTTCCTTTATCTCAGCTGCCCCAAGATATATGCTGACAATCATACTCCAAGCTTGTGGCCTCCTGATATACATCTGAACTGTCTCATGACAGAGGTTTTACTAAAAGGCAATAAATGGCATTTCCTTAGCAACAGCTAGCCCCTCTAGGTCCTGGATACCTTGCTTCCAAAATTCCTTAGAGACTTACTTTATCCCTGACCGCCTCCCAACCTGAGGGTATGTAATAAGTTTCCTCTCACAACCCCAGTGCAGCTCTTCCTGCCCATGGGTCCTGTCCCCGTTCTTTAATAAAATCACCTTTTTGCACCAAAGATGTCTTCAAGGATTCTTTCTCGGCCATCAGCTCCAGACCACCCCACCATCACCCCAAAACTTCATCATAGTGAGACATTTTTGCTTTTCTATTTGATCAAATCCTCTCTTCCAAAAATATGTCGTATTTAATCTGTTCTGAGGAGAGTTATCATGAATTTCTTGGACTATTTCATAATTTGGAGCTTCTAAGTGTTAAGCTAACAAGAAAACTATGCATGAAGATAACTATCTGAACATTTGTAGGCTCATCCATCATAGTGAAGAAATATTTAAATATTCTGGGAAATTCTGCTTAGAGCCACAGTGAGAGAGAAAACTTATTTAAAACAATAAGAGTTTTCTGGTCACGTGCCATATTTCCTGCTCCATTGTGTTTGGCACCAGGAAACAACTTGGCACGAATGGCTGAAAAATCCATCAACAACTGTGTCAACTTTATCACTTCCTGAGCTTATGCTTGCAGGAAGTGGATACAAAAACAGTGATTTAATAGGGGAAAAATTACCCTTTGCCATTTGAAAATTTAAAATAATATACATTTAACACTTATCTGCTATCTCTCTGTAGTAAATAAACGGGAAATTTATCCTAAGAATAGGCAAGGCATATATTAGAATACACCAGATGAGCTTTCATTTATGAAATACAGTGAAAAATGCATGCCCTATTTTTTCCATTGGTTGTTGATAATGAGTAGTTTCTAAAAACTGAAGCAAATTATACGAATTTAGGTGTGAATTGGAAGGATAGGAAGAGAAGATTGATACACAGGATGTCAAACTAAGAAACACTATAAAGATGCTACCTCTAGAGAGAAGTAGTTATTTTGCTTCTTTTATGGAGATGTAATAGGTGATCAGAGTAGATGGCCAAATAAGAAGATTCACAGGGCAGAATGGCATAATGGCAGAAATAACTCTTCATTGGGGATATTAAAAGAAATGGAAAGGTACAAAATGTTTTTTTATACTACATTTGGAGGAGAAAACAATAACAAGTAAAAGGACAAAAAGTCCATTAAGTGTTGGTGGCCTGAGACTGATCTTTTGGCCATGGATTATAAAACAACCTCATTTTTGGCTCTGGTCCCTCGATGCCCAGCTTGACTAGGGGTATTCACCTGATGGTTTATAATACTTACAGCTGAGATATTAATCAATGATCATTGCTAAAATTCCCTAGAAAACAGCCTTGGTTTTTTATCAGTTTTATTGCCTTTCCTACTACAAAACATTTCTTCCAAAGAGCACTGTCTTCAAGCCTGATTAACAACTGAAGGATAAATTGAATCCAAATATTCTTTGAAAAAATTGGCTATCAGAATGACTTAATATTCAGGAAGACAGACACTTCTCTCTCCTGAAATATGCAGTTAGGTCATATTTTTATAAGACTGATACTTTTGGGAAAAAATATTCTAGATTATGCCTAAATTCATATATCTAGCAATGTTTTAAGAATACTTCCAGTTTTAGGGCGCCTGGGTGGCTCAGTTGGTTGAGCATCCGACTTCGGTTCAAGTCATGATCTTGTGGTCCTTGAGTTTCAGTTCCATGCTATGCTCTGTGCTGACAGCTCAGAGCCTGGAAACTGCTTCAGATTCTGCGTCTCCCTCTTTCTCTGCCCTTCCCCCTCTCATGCTCTGTCTCTCTCTCTCTCTGTCAAAAGTAAATAAACATTAAAAAAATTAAAAAAAAAAGAGAATACTTCCAGTTTCTACAGTATCTAAAAGTTTTTTCACAGATACTATGTTTTTAGATACTGGGATTCTTATTTCAGAATTAAGAATACTGAACTCAGTGACAGAAATGACTCACCTATGTCACACAACAGTAAGTAGCAAAACTTAGGCTAAAGACCATATCTTCTGACTCCAGCATGATTTTCAATGTAAGTGTCTCCATGTGTTTCAAGCTATGGCCTCCAGATCCTAAGGGTATTGAGCTGAAAGTTTAAGTGTCAACACAGAGACTGGATAAAATGATCACACTGAGTTGTGCCTGGAGCACCACAGCCACTGTGGAACCCAGGCAACTCCATTAGAATCTATTTGAATATTAAGCATTCTCATCAGTTTTTATTTATGTATTCATTTATTTAGGAAAAGGCAGTTTGAAAACAAAACCATGCACTCTACCATTATTTCCCACAGGTTAATACCATAGTTGCTTAAGCCCTAAATCTAAATTTGACAAATGTAAATATGAGAGAGACTGACTAATGAACGACTTCTTGCACTGTCGGTGGGGATGCAAACTGGTGCAGCTACTCTGAAAAATAGTGTAGAGTTTCCTCATAAAAAGTTAAAAATAGAACTACCCTACAGCCCAGCAGTTGTACTACTAGGATTTATCCAAAGGATACAGGAGTGATGATTCAAAGGGGTACATGCATCCCCAATGTTTATAGCAGCACTTCCAACAGTAGTCAAATTATGGAAAGGGCCCAAATTTTCATCAACTGATGAGTGGATAAAGAAGATGCGATATATATATATATTACTCAGTATAGTACTCAGTGGAATACTACTCAGTGATGAAAAACAATGAAATCTTGCCTTTTGCAACAATGTGGATGGAACCGAGGGTATTATGCTAAGCAAAATAAGTCAGTCAGAGAGAGATATCATATCATGTGTGGAATTTGACAAACTTAACAGATGACTATAAGGAAGAGAAGGAAAATTAAGATAAAAACAGAGAGGAAGGCAAACCACAGGAGACCCTTAAATACAGAGAACAACCTGAGGCTTGATGGGGGTGGTATGGGGGGAGTGGGGAAAATGGATGATGGGAATTAAGGAGGGTACTTGTCAGGATGAGGATTGGATTTTGTATGTTAAGTGATGAATCATGGGAATCTATTCCTGAAACCAAGACTATACTGTATGTTAGCTAACTTGAGAACAAAAAAATAATCAATAAATATAAATAAATAAATAAATAAATAAATAAAATTATATAAGATTAACCTTTAGAACTAAACTATATGTCCCTCAAACAAGCTCCCAAATTGATTTTACAGAAAAATATAGCTAAAAATAGCTTTAAGGATCCAATAGTACAATTTTTTTTGCATCTTATTATTTTATTTATTTATTTTTGAGAGAGAGAGAGCTGGGGAGGGGCAGAGAGAGAGAGAGAGAAAGAAGCCCAAGCAGGCTCCACACCCAGCACGGAGCCCAATGCGGGGCTCTATGTCACGGCCATGAGATCATGACCTGAGTCAAAATCAAGAGTGGGACACTTAACTGGCTGAGCTACCCAGGTGCCCTTGCATTTTATTCATAAGAAAACAATCAGAGGACAAAGAGATAAAGATAAATAACAAATGGTGAATTTGATACTCTTTATCCAGAATTGGAAAAAGTCTATTCTATGATAGGCTAAACCAAATAATTTAATTTAGACTAAAACCTATACAATGGAATATAGAAAGTATCAGACAATTGTAATGACCTGGTTGGCATTCTTTGTTAATCCAAATAAAAACAAAATATTGAAAGGTAAATGCTTTCCAATTCTCAACTGAAATTAAAATTGCTATTAAAAAATCCAAGCTTGTCCTAAAATAAGGAGATTTCAGTAAATTTTAAGAATATTTTAATATAAAAAAGAATATTTTAATATAACATCAAAGTTACACTAGCCTTCTTTTTAAAAAAAAAATTGATGTTTATTTGTTTTTGAGACAGAGAGAGACAGAGCATGAACGGGGGAGGGTCAGACGGAGACACAGAATCCGAAGCAGGCTCCAGGCTCTGAGCTGTCAGAACAGAGCCCGATGCAGGATTCAAACTCACAGACTGTGAGATCATGACTTGAGCCGAAGTTGGATGTTCAACTGACTGAGCCACCCAGGCGCCCCAACACTAGCCTTCTTATAGTCATGGTGAATTCTCTGTCTCGACCATACAAATAGGTACTGAAAATTGTTAAAAATTATATTAATTCATTTAGTATATATATGTGCTTCTCATTATTCTTGGCAGCTGCATTCTACCATGTCACCATAAAACATGAGCTGGTGAAACTGAGGCATCTATTCCTAGGAGAAATACAGGATTAGGTTCCTGTAAGCCTCTGGTTACAAGGTTTTCATCAATGGATCAGTACATAACCTGTTTTAATGTAGTTTCGGTTTAAAGACACCTTATTCAGTATTATTGTTGATTTTTTAACATTGAATTCACAACAAACAGCACGAAAGTGGTGACAGAAATTTGTCTAACACATGTATTTTCTTCGTAAGGCACATCCCAGCTTTCTCAAGTTTGGTAAGTAACATCAGACAATCCTTTGGCACTATGCTTGGAGGGTATTTTAAACAACAGAATCATCCCCACTACTACCAACAAAGCAAAAAATGAGAATGTGGCACTAGATAGAACTTTCTAAAGGACAACTTTATGATATGAGAGCTGAAACAAAGAAGGCAGAATATTGCCTTGTTCAGCCTCAGCTAGGAACACGGGTGATAGGCTAATAATTTTTTTTGCAGCATATCCACAGTTTTGCACATACCCACAAATGACAGTGAAAATACTGTAGATATTGATGGGGGGGGGGTTGCAAATAAGCCATAGACACTAGGTGAATTCACAAGTACAGGATCCAAGGATAATGAGAATTTGCTTACTTATTGAGAGACGTCTATATGAAATGCATTTTTCCAGTATTTATTTTACCAGAGCTCTTAGCAACTACAACAGTTCACCCACTCCTGCATTTCTGAAAGTTTCTCTTCTCTTCTTTATCAGGACCTTGTACTCCCCTTCTAAATGTTCATCTTCCCCTCTGGCTTCCTTTCCCCATGTGCTGTGTAGGCTCCATCTCCTCTACCGCTTTTTAAAATAGTGACATTTGGGGCTCTCCGGTGGCTCAGGTGCGTAAGCGACTCTCGGTTTCCATTCAGGTCAGGATCTCACGATTCTGTGATCGAGCTCCATACCGGGCTATCAGATAAGCATACAGCCTCCTTGAGATTCTCTCTCTCCTTCTGTTCCTGCCCCTCCCTCACTTGTTTGTGCATGCATGTGATTTCTTTCTCTCTCTCGTCATCATCATCATCATCATCATCATAAAGTAAAATACGCAACTCTTTCAGGAATAGTCCCAAAGCTTATTCTCCTTTTACTGTATACTCTCCATTCACAAACTCTTCTATACTCAGAAGACTCACAAAATTTTATCTCTAGTTCACATCCTTCCTCTGAGTTTCAGACATATATACCATGGACGACTAGACACTTCAAGGTCTCAAAGGCACCTAGAAATCAATGTGCATAATATTGAATTTATGATCTCACTCCACAAAACTTGAACCTGCAATCTGAAGAATTTACGAGCAAAAGAAACTTTTATAGCATGGGTCCAGGAGAATATTTTGAAAATGGTTTTAGGTTGTACATAGCAGTAGGGATGGTCGTCTTCTCAATGTTAAACAACCTGGGCTCTTTGGTACAAGGGAATGCAGAGTGCCTTCTAGAAGGCCTCCCTTCCCTGGGGCAAGACCACCATCTTCCAAGAAATATCATCACCATTTCTGATAGTACATGAAGCTAAGTCCAAGATCCAAGGCAAAGTGAGAAATGTGTCCAACTAATCTCATTAGACTTCTTCCTAGTAACCAGATTAAAAGTTCCATTGGCAGTTATGATACAGCAGCAAGAAGTCGATAATTTTTATAAATTTATTTTAAGAGAGAAAGAGAGAGCATGCAGCAGTGGAGGGCAGAGAGAGAGGGAGAGAGAATCCCAAGAAGACTCCATGCTGTCAGCATGGAGCCCCATGCAGGGCTTGAACCCATGAACCATTAGATCATGACCTGAGTGGAAATCAAGAGTCAGATGCTCAACTCACAGAGCCACCCATACATTCCTTGAAATCTATGCATTTTAACCTTCCCCACAATCTTTTGGTGATGATTATTACATTGAACTAAGTAAGCTAAATTTTGTAAGGTGATATTTTTATTACATATTTATATCTTCCAAATCTATGCAGAGCATGCATTACTTTTTTACTTACTGATAAAATAACTAACATCATCCATAATTATATAAACAAAGAGAATAATTTTTGTCAGCCTTTTATAACCCTGTTGATTTATTTTATCAGAAATGCAGCCTCTGATTGCACAGATCAAGACGAGTATTTATAGAGGGTAATTGATGGCACTAGTGAGATTTTAAATTCAGCATTTGCTCGTTAGAGGAATAGTTATGCAGTGTTCTGGTTAACACAAATTTTGAAATTTCAGGCTGCTTATCTTGGAATCTTGTTGGAACCTCATAAACATTTTTGAATGAACTGATGAGGCAGTAATGACAGGAGGAGGAAAGACACATTTTTATGCATTTTCAGGTAGTTTTCCTCTTCCCAGACACAGAATAAACTTTCTAAATGGCCAACATTAGATTTATTTTATTCTCCTTTGCTTTATTTTTTAAAATACTTTGATTTATTTTTTAAAGTCCGGTTTATCACTTTGTAGCTTGTGGAAAGTGTAAGTTTTCCACTTGACTGGTAGTTTAAGTTTATGACATTGCTTTAAATTGAACTGAATTTAAATTTAAACATCCCCAAGTTTCAGTGTCTTAAGTGTAATTTTTCTTCATACAGCAGTTCCATGAGGTGATTCTCCTCGGTGAGTGGATATTCCGCGTAACAATTCAGGATCCAACCTCCTTCTATCACATGGCTGTGATTTATGCTGAAGTTTTAAAGATGTATACCCGGATAAAAAAGCATACGGAAGGGACAACTGCTTCTTAACCAACCCCAAAGATAACATTATCCTCTTAAAGCAGATGTCATTAAAGTCATCCGTTTGATACCTGTTTCTCATCATCAAACACAAAGTCACCCTGGCGGGAACAAATACGCTGGATATGTGTAAATACACTAATCCATTATGGAAGATCCTCGAAGTCAAGGACATTTTTGTTTACCTGTGTATTCATCTTTTTGTTGCTATTTTTTTCTCTTTGGGTGTGAACTCATCTAGTCAGTCCCTCTAGCCATCCTGTCTCATAAAAGGGGGTAAGGGGACCTAAGAAAACTTGCAAGGCCTCAGCCCAGAGACTCATGTCTACTAAAAGACTGAGAATTATCATAAAATTAAAGATGTTTTCCCCTTCTTCATACCTTACCACCACATCTAAAGAGCTCTAATGTAGTAAGAGTGGTGTTCAGCTGAAAAGTCTGCACGATTTTGAGGAGGGGCATTTTTTTTTAATGTTTATTTATTTTTGAGAAAGAGAGAGAGACAGAGACAGAGTGAAAATGGGGAAGGGGCAGAGAGAGAGAGAGGGAGACACAGAAGCAGGTTCCAGGCTCTGGCCTGTCAGCACAGAGCCCAATGCGGGGCTTAAACTCACAGACTACGAGATCATGACCTGAGTCGAAGTCGGATGCTTAACAACTGAGCCACCCAGGTGACCCTCTGAGTAGGAGGATTTAGAGAAGCCCCAAGTCAACAGGGGAGAGAAAATAGAGACATTTAGAAGAATTTGAAATCTCTGGCACTTCCAGCTAGAGCAAATACCAAACACAACCCAACTCCTAGTCAGATTAACATAAATCCTCTCAGTAAAAGCTTACTTCTCCAAGTTCTTATTATTTGATAAGCATGACAAACTTTGAAAAACTAAATAACCAGGCATGCCAAAGGCAAGTAAAAAACAGTCTGAAGAGGCAAAGCAAGTACCAGAATCTGACTCAGATATGAAAATGTCAGAATTATGCGACAAGGGATGTAAAATAACTATGATCAATATGTTAAATACTATAACAGAAATGAAGAATATCTTTGGCTAACAAAATGGTAGATTCAATGTGTCCAAGGGAAGAATGAATAAGCTCGAAGAAGGATCAACAAAAACATACCAAATTGATACACACAGAGGCAAAAAAAAAATGGGACGAAAAAGAAAAAAAATAGACCATCAAAGACTTGTGAGTGTGCTGGACAATTTCCAAAGGTGGAACATATACATCATTGAAATGTCAGAAGAGGAAATTGTAAAAAAAAAGTCAAAGAAATGTTTGAGAAAATGGTATCTGTGAAATTTCTGAAATTAATAACATATACCAAATTATAGATCAAGGAATGTCAGGCACCACCCATTGAGTTACCCACCCCAAATGGCACATGGACGTATCATCTACAGATGGCACAAAACCAAAGACAAAGAGAAAGTTTTAAAGAATATAGAGAGAAAAAAGTGTACCTTACTTACAGAGGAACTAAGTTAAAAAATTAACATGGACTTTTCATCAGAAATTATTCAAGCAAGAAGAGAACACAGTAAAATATTTAAATTAGTGAACAGAGAAAACACCCAATAATCTAGAATGATATACTCAGTGAACTTATAGCTCAAAAATGAAGGAGAAATAACAGCTTTTTCAGAAAATTACAAACTAATAGGACTTCATAGCCAGCATATTTGCACTGCAAAATGTTAAATAGAAGTGATGCAGAGAGAAAGAAAATTACTTAGGTTAAAAACTCAGATCTACAGTAAAGAAAGAATAGTGTTAAAAAAGAAAAACATGATGACAAAACAAAATATTTATGTTCTTATTGTCAATTTAACTAAACAGAATCATTATTTAAAGTAATGCTAGTAACCATATGTTGGATATTATAGCCAGTTGATAAGAGAAATGAATGACAGAAATGTCATAAGGGCCAGGGAAGGGAAGAATTGGGACTGCTCTGAAGTCAATTGCACTCCTCTTGGAACAGTATAGTGTTATATGAAGAGGAATTTAAATTATTTAAAAATGTATATTGCAAACTTTGAAGCTAACCAGCAATTTTTAAAAATCATATAATAGATATGTTAAGAAACTGAGATAAAATGCATAATTAACATCAGAAAAAAAGAAAAAAATTAAAATTAAAACAAATGCAATGAATAGAAAATGTTAAAAATAGCAAATCTTAATCCAAATATATCCATAATTGCTTAAATATTAATATCTAAATATACCAATTCAAACACAGAAATTGTCAGACTGGACTAAAAATACAATTGTATGCTGTTAACAAGAAGCCTGCTTTAAACTTAAAACTGTTGGGATGGAAGTAAAGTAATGCAGGCAGATATAACATGGTGACGCCGATCAGAAGAATACTGGAATGGCTAGTACTAATTTTAGACAAAGTAAACTTCAGAATAAGAACAAGTATCAGCTTTAAAGTTGTTTCTTTGAAAATCAACGGGTCCTCTGAAAAGATCGATAAAATGTGGAAGCCTCTAGCCAAGCTAACCAAGAGAAAAAGAGAAAAGATAATACTAACAGTATCAGAAATTAAAGAAGACCATCCATCACTTCTGGTTCCTAAACATAAAAGGATAATAAAAGATTATGAACAACTCTATGCCCATAAATACAATGACTTAGATAATATACACCATGTACCAGCTCCTGGGGGGGGGGGGGGGCGCGTGGCTCAGTGGTTAAGCGTCGGGCTTCGGCTCAAGTCATGATCTCGCGGTTTGTGAGTTCGAGCCCCGTGTCGGGCTCTGTGCTGCCAGCTCAGAGGCTGGAGCCTGCTTCGGATTCTGTGTCACCCTCTCTCTCTGCTCTTCCCCTGCTCACACACTGTCTCTTAATAAATAAACGTTTAAAAAATTATAAAAAAAAGAGAAAAAGATGTACCAATTCCTAGAAAGACAAAAATTACCAAAATTCATACAGAAAGAAAGAAATAGCTGAAATAGCTTTGTATCTATTAAGGGAATTGTATCAGTTAATAGCCCCCAAAGAAAGCACCAGTCCCAGATGATTTTACTGGGAAATTGTAGCAAATGGAACAGGAGCTAATACTCCCTAACTCATTCTACGAGAGCAAGATTACCTTAATACCAAAACCAAAGACATTACAAGAAAGCAAAATCACAAATCAATATTTCTTATAAAGCTAGATCCAAAATTCCTTTACAAAATATTAGAAAATTGAATTTAAAGGGGCGCCTGGGTGGCTCAGTTGGTTAAGCCTCTGATTTCGGCTCAGGTCATGATCTCATGGTTCACGAGTTGAAGCCCCACATCAGGCTCTGTCCTGACAGCTAAGAGTCCAGAGCCTATTTCAGATTCTGTGTCTCCCTCTCTCTCTGCCCCACCTCTCCATGTGCTCTGTCTCTCTCTGTCTCTGAAAAATGAATAAACATTAAAAAAATTTTTTTTGAAACTTGAATTTGACAATGTATAAAAAATGTTATACTCTATAAACAAATGAGATATTCCAAGGATGCCAGTTTGGTTCAACATTCAAAAATCAAACACTGTAACTCACCACATCAACAGACTAAAGAAGAAAAAACTTATGATTATATTAATTAATGCAGAAAAAATTACACAAAATCCAATACCCATCAACAATAATATTTTTTAAAAATTTCAGAAACCTATACATATAAGGGAACTTCCTCAACTTGATAAAACAATACTAAATCCATCCGATTATATTATGCTTAGTGGTAAGAGAGTCTCTCCCTAACACTGGGAACAAAGCATTCTTATTTCCTTTCAGTATTATACCAGAAGTTATAGATAGTACAGTGAGACAATAAAAGAAAATAAGGAATATGTTGGTTAGAAAAGAAGAAATAAAATGGTTTTTATGCATAACAGCACAATGGTTTATGTAGAAAATCCCAAAGAATCACCGAAAACCTCCTTTACCTATTAAATAACTATAACAATGTTGCTATAAGATTAACATACAATAGCAAATTGCTTTCTTATATACCATTAGTGACCCATTGCAATTGGGGGGCTACCATTTATAATAGTACCTGAAAATAAATGTTTAGATATGTATCTAACAAAATATGAATAGAATCTATATGTAGAAAACTACAAAAGTCTAATGAAAGGCATAAAAGATCTAAATATTGCTAATGTTCTGTGTTCATAAATTGGAAGACTCAATATTTTAAGATGTTAATTTTGCCCTATTTGTTCTGTAGGTTTAATATCAATTCAGTTGAAATTCCAGAAAGCTATTTTCTAGGTATTGACCAATCGATTCTACAAATTTATATGAGAAAGGAAAAGACTAAGAATGGCCAACCCAAACTGAAGAAGAAAATTGGAGGTCACTCACTGCCTGACGTTCAGACTTACTTTGGAGTGACATAATCCAGGTGGTTTGCTAGTGGCAAAATAATAGACACATAGATCAATGTATCAGGATAGAGAACCCAGAAACAGACCCATATAAATGTAGTCTACTGATCTTGGGTAAAGAAGCAAAAATATCCAATGGAGAAATGATGGTCTTTCAGCAAGTGATTCTGAAGCAATTTGATGTTCAGATTTGCACAGACCTTACAATAGAAACAAAACAAAAATTAAAAGAAAAAAACAAAAACCTCAAAGTTGATCATAGAGTTGAATATAAAGCACAAAATTTTAAAACTTCTAGTATGAGAACATGTAAGAAAATCTATGTGACCTTGTATGTGGTGATGAGTTTTTAGATAAAACAGCAAAATCATGATCCATGAAAGCAAAATTGATAAGTTAGAATTTATTGCAATTAAAAAAAAAATGGAAATGCAAGCCACAGATTAGGAGAAAACATTTGCAAAATATCTAATACAAGACTTGTTTTCAAAATATGCAAAGAACTCTTAAATATCAACAATAAACAAAACAACCAATTAAAACATGGGCGAAGTATCTGACAGATCCCTCAACAAAGAAGATATATGCATGGCACATAATCATAATTAAAGATGTACCAATAAGTTTTTATTAACAAATTGCAGATTAAAATGAGATAGTACTACACTCCTATTAAAAAGGCTAAAAATCCCCAAATCTGACAATATCTACCCAAAGCTGGCACGGATTTGGAACAACAGGTTCTTTCATTCATTGCTGGTAGGAATGTAAATTGCTACTTTGGAAGACAGTTTGACAGTTTCTCACAAAGCTAGACACATTTTTACCATACAGTATAGTAGTTAGTCTACTTGATATTTACCCAATATATTTGAACACTTATGTGTACATGATAACCTGTATGTGTATGTTTATAGCAGCTTCATTCATAATCATCAAAAACTGGAAGCAACCAATAGGTCTTTCAATAGGTGAATGTATGCACAAATTGTTGTACATCCATAAATTGTAATACTATTCACTGCTAAAAAGAAATGAGCAAGTAAACCAAGAAAATCCATTCATAAAACTTAAATTCATATTGCTGATTGAAATAAACTATTCTGAAAGGTTGCATACTATCTGGTTTTAATTATATGGCCTTCTGGAAAAGCCAAAACGACAGAGAGGGTAAAAATATCAGTGACTGCCAGGCATTTGTAGAGATGGAAAGATATTTGAAAGGAACACAGAGCAGATATTTGTGATGATAAACTATTCTGTGTAATATTATAATGGTGGATATATTTCAAAACCCATCGAACTTTAAAGTACGAAGCGTTGTTACAAATTTGAAAATGTGTGCAAAATTTAAAAAAATTAAGAAATCAGGAACACCAGGATGAATTGTGAAATGTTACAATAGAATCTATATTTATTTCAAATGTATACAACAACCTCACCAAAGAAGGTAGGGAAGAAAGGTGTTGACCTTAGTGTAGGAAATGAAATGTGTCTGTAAGACTAAAGGCTAAAGAAACTGTACACGAGGGGTATACTCTAGTTGATAATTTTCCCCAATGGGGGTATGGGTTAACAGTTCAGACACTGATATAAACATGTACATATATACTGGAACTGAACAATTTAGTAAATGGATGTAAGTTAGTTAGGTACCATCTGCCGATGGTAGAAACCAATGTCTCACTGCTGGAGTGGGAGTTTATAGGCAAGCAAGGGGAGAAGGCTGAAATATTTCATGTGTTGATGGATTGATTTGGAAATATCAGTAAGGACTCCATATTGGTATTTACACTTATACTGAAATTTAACTTAAGGGATGCCTGGGTGGCTCAGGCGGTTGAGCATCTGACTTTGGCTCCGGTCATGATCTCATGGTTCTTGAGTTCAAGCCCCGCATTGGGCTCTGTGCTGAACCTGCTTCAGATTCTGTGTCTCTCTCTCTCTCATGAGAGCATGATTTTGCTGTTTTATACCCTCCTCCACTTGTGTTCAGTCTCTCTCAAAAATAAACATTGAAAATATTTTTAACTTTAGACACACACACACATACATATATATATATATATATATATATATATATATGTTAATGTACATGTGTCTTTCCTTGCTTTCTCAGCTGAGAGAGCATTGAAGCAAAGACACTCCAGCAGTAATTAGCAAGTCAAGCTCCCAGATCTTGATTTGTAATACTATTCGTCAAAAGAAGGCTGATATTTTTAAGGACAAGGACAGGAAACACAAGATGAGCTTGGCATCTTGCAGTGCCTGAAAGTAAGGAAGTTCTCAAACAAAAAAACATAATATGGGATAGGAGCCAGTTAAAAGAGCTCTCAATTACAAAGCTGGAGTGATCTGAACAAGGAAATAGACACAACAGTATCAAATTATAACCCACAGTATATAAAAAAGAAATCCATGAGTTCCTAATGATACAAGTAAGTGATTAGATAGTTAAATAAATGGTCAATTAGAGACAAATCTCCTGTCCAGTAGAATTCCAAACATTTTATGTAGAGTAGAGTAGAGTAGCGTACCCCCACTCCTTAAGTCTGAATTTCAAATAGTGACTTCCTTCCAGAGTATGATGGGGAAAAAGGAGGTGGGGATAGAAAAAATTAACTGCACAAAACCCTGAGAAATATTACTTCAGCCAAGTAATTAAGGTCAACATAAGTCATGTTGATAGTATGGACTCTTGATATAAGATGAAAATGGACTTTAATTCTGTGATCGTCCTTGCCAAAACACATAATCCTGATCTAATCATAGCAAGCATTATACAAATCTCAATGAGGAATGTTCTACAAAATAATTGGGCGGAACTCTCAAGGACATCACAAACAAAGACAGTCTGAGTAATTGTCACAACCATGATGCTGCTGAAGGGAACAAGACAATGAAAGGCAGTGAGGTATCTGGATCATATCCTGGAAGACAAAAAAGACATTCAATAAAAACTAAGGAGATCTGAATAAAACCTGGACTTTAGTTAAATAACAATGTTCCAAGATTCGTTCATTCATTGTGACATACGCCCCATGTTAGATGGTAATGAAAAGGGAACCTAGATGAGGACTGTATGAGAACTTTCTGTACAATCTTCACAACTGTTCTGTAAGTATAAACTGTTCTAAATAAAAATTTTATTTAAAACAAGTTGGGCACTCCTCTCTCTTTCTCAATCGCCCCACACATCCATTCAATTAGCAAGCGTAGTCATGTCGGTCTCCCATGGGCTCATGCCTATTTCCACACAAACATGTCTCAGTCTACATCCTCTAGAAATAAGAGCTTCAAGGAAGCATTATAGTCCTGACACTCTGTGTGTGACATGCTAGTCCAAGGATGAGAAGGTGACAAAATAATAGAAAATGTAAATGATGCCAGAAAATAGGTGAAACCATACATAATGGCGTGTTACAATACCGGCCACCAGCAGAATAATTGTAGCAGTGAAACCATATCTAGCATCAGGTCATGAAAGGGAGAAAGAAGGGGAGTTTTATTTTGCTACATTTGCCTTGCCTCACATTTGCCATTTATCAGGTTTTGTTTGTGTGGGAATTATCACTTGACTCCTACTCAAACCACAGATACTTTGTAAGATACTGATCAAACCACAGATCTCTTGTATCATGCAGTGACAGTCCATCCCAGCTGAGGTAGGACAGCGATGGAATACGAGTGGGATACTAACCAAGAGAGAAGGTGAGAGCTAAGGAAAATACAGAAGGCACGCAAATAGGGGTGTGCTGAATCCAGTTCATCATGGCTCACGAGAGCTGCTTCCCCATATCTCTTCCCAGCTATGTCTCCAGAGATACCATGATAGCTTGAATACGTCCATAGTAGGAACATTTCCAGCACAAAAATCGGTACCATCACACAGCAAGGTCTGTTTGCTTGATTACAGAGTCAGGTTATCAGCACACCACAGCCAGAAAGGGTTGTGTCCAAAGAAGAACCCGACCCTGATTAACTGTACTGTCTCCACTACTCCCACCTCAGGTCAAGACGTGCGTACCTCTTCCCTAGACCCTGGTAAAGAGCTTCCTGTATGTTCTGCTTTCTTTCTGTCTTGCTTCCTACATTTGATTCTCCAAACAACAGTACATGATATTGTTAAAACATGTATCAGGACATGCAACTCCCCTGTTCACTATCATTCAGTGGCCCCTAATTTAGAATCAAATGTAAATACCTTTCACGTTTTGAAAGTGATCTGGTACCCGCTTAACTCTCTGGGATCATATTCTACCACACATCCTATCCGTCTCACCGGCTTTCTCTCTGTCCTTCAAATGTCCCAAGATATTTCCAAATTTGGGACATTGAGCCTGCTGTTCATGCTATATTAGAGGCTCGTCAGATGGTTGGCTTATTTCTTTCACTGGAACTTAAATGTATCTTAAATGTCCCCAGCTTTGTAAGGGATTTCTTTTTTTTATTTTTTTTATATTTTTTTAAATGTTTTTATTTATTTTTGAGAGAAAGAGAGACAGTGCGAGCAAGGGAGAGGCTGAGAGAGAAGGAGACACAGAATCTGAAGACAGGCTCCGGGTTCCGAGCTGTCAACACAGAGCCCCCCGGGGCTCGAATTCAGGAATTGTGAGATCATGTCCCGAGCCAGAGTCCAACACTTAACTGACTTGAGCCACCCAGGCACCCCCTGTAAGGGATTTCTTAACTGCAACATCTCAAACAATGTCCCTCCCTCTTTCTCCATCTCATTGCCTGATTTATTTTCTTCCAGTATTTCTCCATTCTTTTCTTTTCTTTTCTTTTTTTAATGTTTATTCATTTTTGAGAGAGAGAGAGAGAGAGAGAGAGAGCACGAATGGGGAAGAGGCAGAGACAGAAAGGGAGACACATTATCTGAAGCAGGATCCAGGCTCTGAGCTGTCAGCACAGAGTCTGATGTGGGGCTGGAATTCACAGATGGCAAGATCATGATCTGAGCTGAAGTCAGACGTGCGTGTGTGCGTGTGTGTGTGCGTGTGAGTGTGGGGGGATGATGGAACTCAGACCTGTCTGCTGGTTTCATAAACTACTCAGTTTCATAAACTGAGAATTGCTCATATCAGCCAGCCTCGCACCCAGTTCAAATAGGTGCCTCTCTTAGTGAGTACTTAGGCCATATTTGGTCTTGGTCCTGTGCTTACATGAATTGTGCATTCAGCCTTATACCAAACATAACAATACAAGCAAAAAATATGAAGTAATGCCAGTTCTTTAGATGAAAGTCACAAATTATGGAAGTTGAATTTATTTAATAAGGAATGAAAAGCATGAAATTGGAAAATGGACTTGCTACACTAGTAAAATTTTATAGAGAAAGAATTAAAACAAACCAAAGGCCTCTTGATATCACTTCTAATTATCCAGATACTCTTTATTAGAACAACAGTGCTTCTAACACAAAGGATTTCTTATTTCCTAGTGATGGTATGATAGGCATCCCTAATAATTTTCCAGATCTTTATAAATCCATGGAAAAATTACTTAGGTAAACACTTTCCTGAAACATCTTTACAAAATGATCAAATATTTGAGGCTATGATGGAGTGAGAGATTTATGCATGGATATATTTCTAACAGCATTACTTATAATAGAAAAAAAAACTGGAAAAAATTATAGTGTAGGCTAAGCACCTTATGGTTCATAAATATGACAGAATATTGGTCTGTTCTAGTTCTATAAAAATTAAAACACATTATTAAATTTTATAGCATAATGATGAAAGCAATTGTATGAGGAAAAGGGGAGGGATTATGGGTAATTATATTCCTTTTATCTCTTTTCTAATTCATTTAACTTGGTGAGTACTATCCTAACTTGAAGTCTATATTTATAATAATAGTTGCTTTTTAGAGTCTTTGTATTATCTTTATGCAGTTTGTAGAATCTAAGAGTTAATAGTTTAACTCATTAAGTTCATTCAGAAAATTATTACATAGGTGTTACAAAGTTAGTTAGGTCTTCAGTTCATAGGAAATTTTATTCAGGACAGTATCATTTCTCTGAAACAAGAAAAAACAGGTTGTTTTTATAAACTTGCCGCAAATAGCTGTGTGACCTTGGTACAAACACTGTACCTTCAATATATACACTTGGTTGGGCGCCCTATTAACTCTAAGATTTTACAAAACAGAAGCTGATGTTTCCAAGTGTAGATATGAAATATTAAGCAGACCTACCTCAGAGATTAGAACTGGAATTTCCTCTAAAGAGAGAGGCAAAGAATTGAGACCAGTGAATACTTTGGTGAATATTATAAGTCACCGGGACTCCATTTTAGCCATGAAAGATACACGTTCTTAGTTTTTCCTCTTTCTTAACATAAAATATCACGGTCCACTCACATTTCCTCTTCTATCACTTCCGTCCCTTGTGTTTTCCAACAACATAATAGTAAAGGCTACCATGGTGTACAATTGTCTACCACCGTTAAGAGTATGGGCTTTAAGTTAAGAACGATCTGAAATTAAGTACTGTTTCCATCAATGACTAGTTATGCAGACGTAGACAAAGAATTTACATTTGCTATGTCTGAGTTGCTGCATCTCAAAATCCACAGATGATGTCTATTGGCAAGATTTAGAGTGAGGAAGAAATATAGTTCCTACAGTGCTTAGCATGCAGAAACTGTTCAAAATGTCAGTCGCCCCTTCCCCAATATCACCTACTACCTAACTGTACAAACTATATTATATTCTGCTAAGTTCAGTGACCACATCATGTAAAGTAACACAGAATACAATTATTTGTATTCCTTGCAGCAACTAGAACACTGCCTTGAGCATCATTGGTACTGTCTAAATATTTGTAGATGGATTTACGGACCACAAGATTTCTTTTATGGTCAAAGAAGGCTATATAAATGAAAAATATTTTATCTGCCTTTCTCCTCTTCTGAGTGTTATTTTTTCACAAAGCTTATACTCATTAAAATTCTACTAATCAACACATTCTATCTAACTGACTTGCTGAAAGATTCTTCTATTTAATCAGGCTAATCAAACAAAGGACACAATTGTTGTTGCTTTTCTACGCAATGCAAATATCTTTACAAAGTGTGCACATAAATAATACCATATGCATTTCTTAAAGAAATAGAAACAGATAGATATATTGGCTTTATGTGACGCCACCATCATGTTTTGACTAACTGTCAAAATTGTACAAAAACACACTAGGGGCTTTATTTCTTTGAGAATTGGTGCCATTTTCAAAAATATTTAAATGTGTCTCATATCATCAAGAGATTTTACCTCTATAGTAACTGAACAAAGAGTCACAATTGCATTAATATGAGGGATGCTATCTATGTGTCATTATTTGGATGCATATTCCCCTCTATGATAGCAGCAGTCATCATCTTCAGCCAGTTGTTAATGAATACCATTTGGTAAAGAAATAACTTCTGTAATAGAACTGGCCTGTCCCTGAAGTCATTTTCTGACTGCTTCCAACACTCATTGGCTCTGCAACCCAGTGTGGACACAGACATTGGCTGTGGTGGAATTCTGGCTCATTGGCAGCCATTATTGTGATAGCCATTTATCATAGAAGCAGAATCATGTGTGAGGCCATTTTCTTCCCAACTGAATGGGCATGTTATTAAATGAACATGAACATTAGCTCCCACTCACTCTCTGCACCCTACACAATATCCCTAACATCCAATCAAGTGAACTATTACATTTATTTGAAGAAAAGTAAAAGTTAATGAAAAGCAATAACTCAAACCATGACTGATACGAATTTTACATGAATTTTACACTTATTTTGGATTTCAACTTACTGACATTGTTGATCCTGAATTCAATTTTGGTTCTATGGCTAATTATCTCTTATAATAATTTTAAGGCAATCCACAGATTAAATGAATCTAAGACATAATGACTTTATATTATCTAAGATTTTTTTTTGGCTCAAACATTCTTCTAGATTTATGCACATAAAAATCACACAGTGGCATTATAGCTATCATTTTGCAATCAAAGTTGAATGTAGCAATTTATTAGCAAGACAGCAAATACTTGTTGAACACCAACTACATGGAAACATTATGTTGAATATTTGTGAAAAGT
The DNA here is from genome assembly GCF_027475565.1 of Acinonyx jubatus. Classification (NCBI taxonomy): domain Eukaryota; kingdom Metazoa; phylum Chordata; class Mammalia; order Carnivora; family Felidae; genus Acinonyx; species Acinonyx jubatus. The sequence continues at coordinate 125,858,348 of NC_069386.1, read as the reverse complement.
AATTATGAATATGTTAAGATTCTTGGCTTTACTTGATTTTATTGTATTTCTTCTTTGACTATACTATCTATATTATTTTTAAAAAAGTAATAAAAATCAGATTCATTAAACATGTTATATGTACCAGGTAAGGATTTATGAAGACAAAATGGAATGATGCAGAATTCATGGATGATGGGACCAAGTATTTTAGTTTAAATACTAACTCTGGAATTCCATACCCATGCTGGCCTAGTCAGTTACATTTTTGGAGTTTCATCTGCAAAAAAAAAATTGTGATGAAAAATGGCTTTCACTGTTGTAAAGACTATAGATAATGTATGCAAAACAACTGGAGAACAATATACAATATAAATGGTTGTTCTTTTCATATCATTGTATATTCTCAGTATCATTTACCTCTCAGTGGAAAGAGAAAAAAAATCTTAAAATATGGGTATTAGCCTTGTTAACAGATGAGGAAACTAAGGGAGAATCAATTTAAATAATCTACCCAATTTATCAGCAAAATAAGGAGAAACTGGTTCTCGATTTACATGATTCTCACTCTAAACCCAATTACGTCTGTTCCAACATGCTGGTCTAAAAGTAACGAGTGCTAGGAGTTGCTTGTCTGGGTAATATGGCCAATCCAAGACCACTGAGGCTTAGCAAGTACAGCAGAGAAGACCATGGCCCCAAGCAAACAGGGCTAATGACCAAGGGCATACAAGCTGGTGTTTACATCAACAAGACCTCGGGAGCTGCTGAAGGCAAAACTGAGGGCATTGGTTCACAGAATGGTGGAACCGTGGCAGAAAGGCTTTTAAAGATCTTGGCCCAGTTGTGCTCAGAATTATAATTCTGAGTCAATGCAAGACATGCTACAGCAGAATCCAGCTTAAAAGGAAAGTGCCACTTAGGTACGTTTGGGCATTTAGTGCGTGAAGACAGATGTCCTGGTTGGCCACATTCTTGTAAGGGAAAAACGTGAAAACCAAGAATTTGGACAGGAAGCTTTAGCAGAAGTTGAAAAACATGCAGATGACTTAGGACAGAACATTTCACTAATGATGTGAAGAAATCTTGCAGAAGATAAGGGGATAGATTATGCCCCACCCAAACCCATTCAGACTTTTAAATCAAGGGGTAAAAGCCTAAATACAGTACAAAAACATTACAAACTAAACATATATCACCATGCCAGTTTCTGCCAGCTGGCTCACAAGAAATTAACCCTGGTGCCACGGTAAAGTTCTATATAGAAAGACATGACAAGAAACTCACAGAGCATTAGATCTCAGAGGGCACAGGCTGGAAGCAGCAGACTCCGTCCAAAACATGAAGTATTCCCAAAGTATAATAGGTTTTATTTTTAACAGCTCAGGGCCTGATGCAGAGGGTACCCTGTGTGTGTATGGGTGCATTTGTGAGGGGTTAAGGAGGGAGACCTGAAATCCCTTAATTCCTATAACCTGCAACTGAGTCAAGCAAGGGAAGTCAGGACAGACATAGAGATAAGAGCTGGAATGGTGACTCATACGGATCCTCTCGATAGTCATTTTGGAATTATTATAATGAAAAAATATGTCATATACATGTACATTTTAGATATTGTATATGTTATATATAAATGCACATATATGGATATATATGTATGCATATGCTGAACATATATGGATATATATGTATGCATATGCACATGCACATATACATTTTACCAAATGAAACGGAAATATGGGGGCAATAACACAGATTCTGGAAGCCATTCATGCAAAAAATTAGATTGGGATTTTAGAAATTATTCCACAAATTTTAGTGCACACATGCAGTCTTCTGTAAAAATATGAATAATAGCAATTTAAAAATATATTATATTGGGGTGCCTGGGTGCCTCAGTCAGTTAAGTGTCCAACTTCAACTTAGGTTATGATCTCCTGGTTTGTGAGTTCAAGCGCCACATCAGGCTCTGCCCTGAAAATGCTGAGCTTGTTTGGGATTCTCTCTCTCCCTCTTTCTGCCCATCCCCCATTCGCTCTCTTTCTTTCAAAATAGATAAATAAGCTTTAAAAAAAGTAAATAAATAAAATAAAAATATATGATCTAAAAGAAAGACATTATAAGATAAATTTATTAATTAGGTACATACGGGTATAATAGGATGTATGCAAATCATGTATATTTCCCCAATGACCAAATTTTGGAAGACTACTCAATGCAAGCCAACAAACTTGTAGACAGTATTTTATTGGTTATAACGTAAACCAAATAGGATATTCTTAAGCATTGAGGCATAAATATTCATATTTCTGCTTTATGACTTGTATAGTCATGTATGTAATTCCAAGGACATAGAATATTACACAGATTATGTCTTTATATAATTCTAGTGTTCATGAAAGTTCCAATATATGATTTATTTATATACTTATGTTGACTACAAGTTTTTTCAGGGTAGCAGTGAGATTCCCGGGACTACCAGGCTCACTGGAGTTTTCCTGGGGCACAAACAGATGAATGATATTGAAGGAATTTAGCATATGCATCCCAAAATATGCCACTTTGTCTTATTGGTTATGTTGACTCAGAGGCACATGAAACATTGCAGATACTCCAAAGGAGATAAAATTCTCATGTGAAAGGTGACTCTCTTACCAGGAAGAAGAACCAACCATTCTCAGCACCAGAGATGGCCACTCCAGGCTGAGAATGTCATTGCAAACAAAACTTGCTAAAATAACTCTTAGTTTCTGCTAGTCTCCTCCCTATAGTTTAATTACTTTTCCATAATTTCTCCTCTTTGTTCAAGCTAGTAAATAATCACTTAGACCTACTCACTTTTCTGGGTCTTCATTTTTCTTTTTTTCTTTTTTTTAATGTTTATTTATTTTTGAGAGAGAGAGAGACAGAGACAGAGACAGAGAGAGACAGAATGAAAGTGGGGGAGGGGCAGAGAGAGAGGGAGACACAGAATCTGAAGCGGGGTCTAGGCTCTGAGCTGTGAGCACAGAGCCCAAGGCTGGGCTTGAGCTAAAGAACCATAAGAGCATGACCTGAGCCAAAGTCGGATGCTTAACTAACTGAGCCACCCGGTGCACCTGGGTCTTAATGTTTTCTTGTGAGGGCTCCCACGTACATGTAAATAAAATTTGTATGTTTTTTTTCCCATCAATCGGCCCTCTCAGTCTCAGCCAGAGACTATTGGAGGGGGAAGGGACATTTTACCTTCCATGTAGTACAAAACAGAAAGTCCTGAAATAGAGTCAAGGATATATGACAGCTTAATATATACTAAAGATGGAATCTCAAGGTGGGAGGGTTAAGGGATTTAAAAAATAAACGGTATTGTAGCAATGTGATTGGCTTGGAAAATCATGCAGTTGGATTCAAATTTCATACAATATATCAGAATAAATTCCAATTGTACTGGGTACTTAAAATTAAACCAAACCAAAAACAAATGCTGGAAGAAAACATGAGTGCCTTATTTTATACCCTAGGAGTGTGGGACTCCCTGAATGTGACACAAAGCAAAGAGCCAACTGAAAATCTTGATAGATTTTATTATACAAAGATAATCAAAATGTTACCTTTGCGTGGGGAAATTTACCCAGAGAAACTGAACAAATCAACTGCACTAAGGAAATTTCACTATAGAAGAAGGTCTTATCTGATAGCAAAAAAATATAGAGAGGAAAATTTGAATTCACAGAGCAGCTGCAAAACTTCTTTTGTCTTTAAAATGTGACTGTTCTTTCTTAGTCCTTTCAAAGTTCAGGGAAGTTCAGGAAAAGATAGAAAAGCATCATTTAAAGAAAAATTTTCTCATCAGACAGTTCAAAAACTAATTTTCCTGAACAAAGATTGACCTCCCATTTGGCCAATTTTTATATTTGTACTTATAAAATAATTATAATATATTCTTTAAAATTTTTTTAATGTTTTATTTATTTTTGAGACAGAGAGAGACAGAGCACAAGCGGGGGAGGGGCAGAGAGAGAGAGAGAGAGAGAGAGGGAGAATCCGAAACAGGCTCCAGGTTCTGAGCTGTCAGTGCAGAGCCCGACCCTGGGCTTGAACCCACAAACCATGAGATCATGACCTGAGCTGAATCAGACGCTTAACTGCCTGAGCCACCCAGGTGCCCCAAATTATAATACATTCTTAAATTTACTAAATTACAAACAACAGTAAAGGCTTGAGAAGAAACCTCATGTTTCTGGAAACAGTAGTTTCCATAGTACCAATGCTATATGCTACCCATTACTTATAAAGACCTTTTAATTTTTAATGCTCATTCCAACATTTAGATACAAAATAGAACCACTGGGATAGGATGATATTGGTATAAAGTAAGTCAACATTCCTGACAGAGAGAATAAGTAATGCAATATTTGCAATTTGCCTTGCAAAATCATCAGAAAAAGAGGAGTTACACAAATATTTACAAAAATGTTTAAGGTCCAGGAAAGTTATTGGACAGAGCTAAGCATAAAGGCACAGAGAGCCTGGACACACAAATGTCTTCTTCCGACAAAAAAACTCATAGCTGCACTTATATATGCAATGTAAATAAAATAGTAGCCTATTTGAATTTGGTTTTGAAGGACCCTGCAGATGAATTCAGTACACAGATAAGGACAGGGCTCACTTGGCCTTTAATGAAAGAGATTCAATGTGCTCGTCCTCTTGAGACTGTGCTGGAGGGATCAGCTATGTCAACCTCATACTCAAAATGGTCTGCATGTTTATCAAGACTATTTTTTTTTCTTCCTCCTCAGCAGCTAGACTGGGAGCTGGAGCCATATGGTCAGTGACTCACAAGGAAGGCAAAGAAAGAGAGATCTGTGATACAAGACTAGCATTGATCAAGCTAGACAAAAACACAACTGTGCAAAATTACAAAAAAACAAACAATTCTTTCACCATATTTGCAGTACAGCTACATTAATGGACATCCCCACGTCATACTAGACACTCTGTATTTATTTTTCTGATGGATTTCCCTATAATCTGTTTCAGATTATCTTGGCTTACAAAAATACGTTTTTTTTTTGCCCAAGAGTGGAGACCACCAAGGAACTACATATGCACACATATAAAATGTCATTCCTTTAGTCCTGAATTTAGAATATTAACTCAGTTCTTTCTATCTAAAAACAAACAAACATCCACCTCCCTTACCCGTCCTCCTCCCTAAAACTTTTCTACGTAGCTTTGGGTCAAAATGATGAAATTTCCCTGAAGTATGGTTAATCTAGCACTTCTGAAACAAGTTGACATTTTGGCAATTCCTGCTGTGATTCCTGCCTGTCTGTATTACCCACAAGGCCACAGGACCTTCTGCCCCACATATTAATATTGAAAAGGCATTGTCTGTATTACAATGACCCAGAGCAAAGAGAGAAGCTGTCTGTTTTTCATGGATGATGCTGTTTGCAAATGTTTCTCATACCTCTAGTGACTGATACACTTGACAGCTTTCAGAGAACATTTGTTAGGGTTATTTCTGCTTATTTTGGTCCTAAATTGTGAGGAAGACAGTGAAAAATAACCATTTTGAATACACAGTTTTTGCTACAAACTGTGCTAGACACATATACACTTCAGCTTAATGAAATCTCATGAACATCCCCAAGTCAAGTAACTTGCTAATGGCTATGCAGAGTGTACCTGGCCCATCGCTTTGGATGCAGCTATATGCCTACAAAGTCTACATACGAACTTTCTATTTTCCAAGAACAATTATTGGGGTTGTAGATTTTTTTTTTTAGGTTACAGGGTTTCAGAACTTTGATAATTGGTTCTTTTCTTCAAGTAAGTTAAGTGAAGGCCTTTGAGCAACAGAATGATGGCATTTGATTTAAATCAGTGGTTAAGTCATGATTCTATCTTTACAACACCCTTCTCTGTTCATCAGTATACTTGATCAGAAATAAGTGTATGTTATTTACTATGTTGGTGTAAAATAATAATAACACGAAGTTGTCATCTAATCAAAGTGTTGATAACTAAAAAGGAAAGAGAGTGGCTGTCCAAAAACAGCCTCTCAGCACAGACAGTTCAATACCCTACACCTGAATGGAGTAGCTGTGTACCTCGTTAGTGTAATTACTCTCCAACGCATGACAAAATGGACGTGCTCCAAGCAATGCTGTGAAAACATATCGGCATGGCCGTAGAAATGCAATAGCTTTAAAATTGTATGAGGTTTTCATTTTTCAAAACAACCTATTTGGCTGTTACCAATTAAAGTGAAAGCTCATAGAAAACCACACTTAAAAATTCTATTACTGGATTTGACTCAATGGCATCAGTACCCAAGGGAAACTTTGCATTTGTAAAGGGTTTCATCAGTAATCAAACAACTCAGAAACAGACCGGGAACCCAGGGAGACTCCGGGGATGAAAATGAGCCACTCCAGGCCCCAGTCAATGCTTTCCCTTTACTGTATTCGCTCTATCAGCCTGGATCAACTTGACCTGGATAGAGAAAAAGAAAAAGAAATAAGGTTTAACACGGAAGGCAACAACATCTTTCACTTCCTTCAAAACAGATAGGTTTACGACGAAACAGATTTTTGTGAGGTTTGCCAAATTTGGAAACAATTCACTGCAATATGTGCATAATCAGAAAAAAAATATCTGCTAATAAAAATAGTATTACTGATGCTCTCGAGCCAGCTGTGTTTTCTGTGAATTTCACTCAGTTTCCACATGGAATTGCTTTAATGGTAAGGATAATGAAGGTATTTTCCTCCCGAAAGATACCCAAAGGATACTACCCATAGGAATCATTTCATTCAACAGTGAATTCAGCAATGGGAAGTAGCAGCTGTGAAAGTGTCGTCCAGCTGCTCTATGAAACCCAGTGTGGTAGAAGAAGATGATTTATCAAGACGTGACAGATTTTCTTATTAAGAATTTGGCCCACAGTGTTAAGCAAAGCAGCTAGACATAATCACCCTCTGAAGTTGCGAATGTGGTGAGTGTGAAAAAAAAAAAGTGCATTTAACAGACTCCAGAAAATGGGAAGGAACGTTGCGGATGTTGAGATGTAGATTGATAAGGACTGTGGTTTTCTAAATGATGTGTGTTTCTATCATTACGGTGACAGGGAAGCAGCTAATTGGAGGATCTCAGTCCCAAAGTTGCAGATTTGACAGTGTCCCCATAAACTATGGGCTCTCGGACACTGTCTAGTTTCACATTCTAACATTAATACATGCCTCAAATAAGCCTATTGGAGAAACAGTACAGCCCATGACTTGCAAATCCATAATGACATACTTCATGAGGATTTGGAAACACTTGACTTTCAGCCCCTACACTGTGAAATGAAACACAAGAGATAGTCTGGCCATAGACAGCTTAATCATGTACTCCAACTATAAGATGGCTTGGTAATTTAGAATCATGACTTTCAAATTAACCTAAGATGAAAATTGTATGGGTCATCAGAAATGTGGGATGAGCAGCTGAAAAAAAAATGACAAGGGGGCCCATCATGGGTGATAACAGGGAAGAGCCTCTGTGGTCAGTCCTAGAAGACAGAGCTTCCAATCAGCACAGTCTTTTGAACAACTTAAACACCTTGTCGAACGCCACCTAAACTCCTATCATTCAGAAAGACAAAAACGCTTCTCAGTTAGAAACGTAACTGGACAACATGCAGAGTGACAGACAACAATTTTGCGAGTTAAGGTTTTCTTTTGGCCTCCATGTCTCCCAACTTGGTCTGAAAGCGCCAACATCCCAAAGCATGGCAGATGTGGACAGAAAATTCTCCAGCATGTCATTTCTTTTGCGGCAACGTCTACTCTTTCTAGCCAAAAGACTAGGGAAGGGGCAGCCTAGCAAGGCAGGAGGTTTTAGACAAAAACTTCTCTACTCCAGTCAAAAAACACAGGAAAAAAAAAAGTTGCAGCCCCAACCCCCACCCCAGCCTCCACCCCAGCCCCCACCAGCAAAATCCAGCGGGGAACCTAGACTTTCACCCCTCCAGGCTCTGTAGTTCCATTCCCTGCTTCGACTGGGTCTCTGCTGAATTCTTATTTTCCTCTTACTGCTATCCTTTCACTTTGTTCATTTTTTTTCCCTTCAGAACTTATCACGCTTTACCATTAAATGAGAAGATGAATTTATTCTTTAAGTCTATTTTCTTCTCCCCTATGAGTACTTTAGTTATATGAGGGCAGGGCACCGTGTCTGTCTTCATCATCGTTGTGTCCCCAGCACAAGAATAGTGCCAGGCATATAATGAGCACTCGATCGATATCAGAGGAATTAACTTGTAGAAGGAAAACATCTTTTATTCAATAATAAGGACAGTAATATTACTAGTGAAAAAGCAACAATGGTTTGTTAGGTTACATGATGTTCTACTAGGAATCAACAAATACTCTTTTCCAGAGCCTGGGTGGCTCAGTTGGTTAAGCTTCTGAATCTTGGTTTCAGCTCCGGTTGTGATCTCACAGTTGGTGGGTTTGAGCACAGCAATGGGCTCTGTGCCGACAACATGGAGCTTGCTTCAGATTCTCTAGCCCCCTCTCTCTGCCCTTCCCCTGCTTTCTCTCAAAACAAATCAATAAACGTAAAAAATACGTTCCCCCTCAGTACGGACAGTACATAGGTCATGAACTAAACAAGACAATATAGAAAAGCTTTTAGCATAATTGATGTTATTTCTAGATGAGGATGCCAACGTACAAAATTTAACTGTCACGAGATCACACCTCTTGACTGCCGAGTGGAACTTCAGCTTGTGTGACTGACAGCTGGAATTGTGTGTCTACTGCGTGTCTCCCAAGTGGGAGTTCACAGATCAGTGCTTATCCATTGCTCCAAATGATATGAAGATCCTTTTTTAATTTTTTTAAGTTTATTAATTTATTTTCAGAGAGGTGGAGTGTGAGGAGGGGAATGGTGGGGGGGGGGGGAGGAGAATCCCAAGTAGGCTCCAGGCTGTCAGCACAGAGCCCTACACGGGGCTCATTTCCATGAACCAGGAGATCATGACTGAAATCAAGAATCAGATGCTCAACTGACTGAGCTACCCAGGTGCTGCATATGGAGATCTTTTAATGATGCAGCTCCCTGGACTCTTCACTTAAATAATTAAAATTTGGGGGTAAATTTCAAGGTGATATTTTAGTTTTTTGGGTGATTCTGATATAAAGTTAAGTCAGTGTATGAGTCAGCATTTGGCAAAGAAACAAAACACATCTGTGCGTGCGTGTGTGTGTGTGTGTGTGTGTGTGTGTGTGTGTATTAAGAGATTTATAATAGATAATTGTCTCACATGATGATAGAGGCTAAGAAGGCCCAAGGTTTGCAGTTGACATGTTGGGGAACCAGGAGAGCCGATGTGTAGTTCAAAGGCCTGGGAGCCAATGGTATATTTCCAGTCCAAGTCTGAAGGCCTGAGAACCCAGAGAGCCAATGATCTAAAGTCCAGTCTGAAAGCCAGCAAGCTGGAGACTGAAAAAGAGCTGACTTTTTAGTAGAGTTAAAAGGCAGAAAAAGACCAATGTGTAGCTCAACAGTCAGGCCTGAGGTATTCCTTCTTACTCAAGACTTTTTGTTTTATTCAGGTTTTCAATAGATTGCGTGAGGCCTACCCACATTAAGGAGGTCAGTCTACTTTACTCAACAGACTGATTGAAATGTTAATCTTATCCAGATACATGCTTGGAGCATTTGGGTGCCTCAGTCGGTTAAGCATCCACCAAGGTTTGTTATGATCTTGCAGTTCGTGGGTTTGAGCCCCGCATCAGGCTCTGTGCTGACAGCTTGCTCAGAGCCTGCAGCCTGATTCTTTTCAGATTCTGTGTTTCCCTCTCTCTCTGCCCCTCCCCCACTCTCACTCTGTCTCTCTGTCTCTCTGTCTCTGTCTCTCTCTCAAAAATAAACATTAGCAAAATGAAATCTTTATCCAGAAACACCCTTGCAGACACACCCAGAATAGCGTTTGGCCAAATGTGTGGGCACCCTGTGGCCAGTCAAGTTGGCACATAAAATTAACCATCACAGTCAGGAAAATATAAAAACCAAGTTTTACCATTATTATACAATTAGTATTTTCCAGACATTTTGATAAATATTTTATATAGATCTTCTTCCAGAATAATTCTGCAAGCTAAATATTATTCCTCTCCAGATTGTACAGGTGAGAAACTGAAGTCATAGAAGAAAACAATTAATTTAATTTTAATGGCCAGTGAAAGACACAACAAAGATTCGAGGGTACACAATTAATCTTTATGCTATATCACTTTATGACACCATCAGGCTGCTTCCAAAATTCACATGCATTTCTGGGGTAGACATGTAGCTGATTATCATTTTCCTTTGGGTTATGAGTAAATATATAATCATAATTCTAGTCGAAAACAATTCATACGCTAAAAACTAAGAGGATAAGTTAATGTCTGTTATAAGGGAAACAGCCAGAGACAGTATGATACCACAGCTAGTAACAGAATGTTTCTATTTCCAGGGCCAGAGGAGTTAAGTAGTTGAGGGGTTATTGGAAATGAAGAAAGCTGTGTGGAGGAGTTGGTCTGACTATAACTTTATCCTCTGGTGAAGGAAAGAACCAAGAATAGTGACCTGCAGGGAGCAGGTGAGGGAAGGACATAGCAAGCTCTTACCTCATTCTCTTCCTCTGATCTTCCCTTGGTGCTCTTCTGTGTGACCTGAATTCAAGAGGAAAGCAGAGGGCAGGGGAATCCATTGGTGAAGTCCACACAGACCAGCCTCCTGGGATACAGAGCAGGTTGGAAAAGGGGAGACAAGGGATCCAGAAGAGGAACAAGGGATCTTAGAAAAGAAAGGTAACACTTCCATCAAAAACTAGCCTGGCATAAGTGAGATGGAGAAGAAATCAGATGGAATCAGAGATGCTCTGGGAGTACAACTATAAATACCTAGGGGTTAGGTGACCGGACGCTTACCCAGGGGAAAGGAAGGCTTAGGGTGCACACAGATTCAGTTAGCTGAATCCTCATGGCAGTCAAGCTGAAGGTCAGTGCTAAGTGTTTTGTGCATGGCTTCTATAAAATGGGGCGCAAATGTCCTGCTTCCTAATCCTGATCCATTCCTCTGGGAGCAACAAGTGAAACGACATGGCCACGGTGAACTTTTACCTGGACTGACCATTTATTACGTGGCAGCTGTTGTTTCTCAGTAGACTCTTTGGAGTAAATATAGAACCTCATTTAAACAAAATCCAATCTTTCTTGAAATAGTATCTAATTTTATATAAACAAATACAGTATGTAAAGGTATAGATATGCCCCATATATTTTCCTATGTATATTGTACTTGGAGAGTCTTCTAAGAATAGGCAAATTTAAAAACATAATTAAATATATTTTTTCAGCTGGAGGTTATGCTAGTTATGAAGCTTTTAAATGAGGGGATACTTAAATTTTTTTTTCAACGTTTATTTATTTTTGGGACAGAGAGAGACAGAGCATGAACGGGGGAGGGGCAGAAAGAGAGGGAGACACAGAATCGGAAACAGGCTCCAGGCTCTAAGCCATCAGCCCAGAGCCTGACGCGGGGCTCGAACTCCCGGACCGTGAGATCGTGACCTGGCTGAAGTCGGACGCTTAACCGACTGCGCCACTCAGGCGCCCCAATGAGGGGATACTTAAAATGACAATTACTCACATTAGGGTAGCATCTTAAGTTTGATAGTTCGAGTTAACAACAGTGTTATTTTATCATTTATCCAAAGTCAGCTGAATATCTGTAGGCACTGAGCACTATTGTGGGAACTGGGAAAATAGCAGTTTACATCCCAGAGACAAACAGAAAAGACTGGGGAGAAGAAATGCATTCAGGAGATAGCAGGGCGGCGAGAGTGACTACTATGTACTTAATAAGGGTCAGAATCTTAAGGATGCGGTTGAGGCAGGCAAAAGCCAGGTCCTAGCAGGATCCCAGGACTCTCATAAGGACTTTGGTCCTAGAGGGATAAGACATAGGAGGCGTCTGAGCAGGTAAGTGGTGTGGCCAGGGTTACATTTTAAAACATCACTCCAGCTACTGTGTAGAGAATAGCTCCTCCAGCGACAAGAGAAGGAGCAGGAAAGCCAAAGAAGGATATGGAAAACCAATTAATCAGGAAGTTTCCTGATTCATTAGAAGCCAGGATCAGAACCCAGCTATACTTACTTAGAAAGATGCCCCCCCCCCCATCATTATTCTCAATGCCTTCCCACACGACAGGGTGTGAGCCATTCTTTGGTTTCCTGAACAAACCAAATATTTGCCTGCCATCAGACCAAGTGTAAACACAAACCTCTTCATTAGAAGCATCTGTTCTGTAAACACTTTTGAGGAAAAAAAAATGATGATTTTCTTTCCTTCTTAAAAGGACAAATGTAGCTGTCCACACCTCCACAGGGTTACAGAAACAGAGACAGCTGTTTAGGATCTCTAAGTGTCCACACAGAGGCTAAGATTACAGAGGTAGTTTTGTCTATAAATCACCATGTGGCTGTAGACACGCCATGAAATTATTTATAACTGTGTTCACGGCCTTTAGGGACATGAATTGACTGCGTGTGTGGACCTGAGTACACGTATCTAGTATAGAACACCAAATCGGGGAAGAACATGTGAAGTGGATGGTTCCTAAATAAACTAGATGTGCATTCTATCCTTAGCTGTTGTCATGGACTGAATGCTTGTATTAAAAATTTGACTCCAAAATTTGTGTGTCAAAGCCATAACTCCCAGTGTGGCAATATTTACAGATAAGGCTTCTCAAGTAGTAATTAAAGTTAAATGAGATCATAATTGTGTGTGTGTGGTGGGGGGGGGCTCTAATACAAGAGGATTAGTGTCCTTATAAGGAGACACATCGAAGACCTTGCCCCTCAGTGTTCTTTAAAGAGGTCATGTGAATACACAGCAAGAAGGCAGCCATCCACAGACCAAGGAGAGAAACTTCACCAGCCCCCAACTGTGCTAGCCTCTTGATCTTGGACTTCCCGTCTCCATAGCTGTGAGAAAATAAATTTCTGTTGTGTAAGCCACCTAGTCGATGATATTTTGTTATGACAGCTGAAGCAGACTAATACAGCTGTTGAAAAACAGAGGTTTCTTGTTTTTTGTTTGTTTGTTTGTTATTTTGTCCTGGGTACGTAGACCAAAGCCAAAAGGCAAGGTCACTTCATTACAGGAAACGAAATCTAACTCTTGCATCAGAAAGTACATAATTTCATGCATCCGACTTTTTACAAAATCTTATTTTAACTCAAGACCAGAATTTCATAGCCTATCACAATATTACATTTGGGAGGACATAGAAGCCCTTACGTTTTGGAAAATCAGAAAACGAGTTACTTTTAACAAATGAGTACTTAGCGTCTACTTTCCATTTTTGGCACTGAAGTGATTACATTCTCATTTTAATCTCATTTTATACCCAAATGGGTTGAAATGTCGTGATGACTCATTTCAAACCTCGAATTATCATTTGTGATTAATCCCACCTACACTGGAAAGTTTTTGCTGGATCTCTCTACTGAGGGGTGGGTTCCATGTTTCAGTATCCTATTGCTGTATAATGTGAACTGCCAACCATTCTATTTGGGGGTGGAAGTAGGCAATATAGGGATGGAAAATTAGCTGTCAAGTTTCCTTTTCCTGAAAGATGAAGCATTGGGAAAACTCCAGTGAAAAGAAAAAAAAAAATCTCACCAAGGAAATAATCATCCACAAGCCATGTTTTACTGCCTCAAAACAAAGGGAAGCAGTTTATCTCAAGGTACATGTTGTTGTTGAAAATGATTCAGCTTCATCATATCGCAGGGAGAACCATCTGAAGCATATACCCGGGAGAACCAAAGTCTCTCGGGAGAACGTTCAAGGTCAGAGTTTTCAAACATTAGACACTGCAGATCCAGCCAAATCTAATCCCCCCATGAACTTTTCTTTATACATAGTAAACCATTAAAAAGAGACAGAACAGGGATTTCTAAATATTTCTCCCATTAAATATCATTATATTTTATAATACACTTCCCCATCTTTAAAACGGACTAAGATCTGATTTATCAAATTAGTTTGAAGTTGAAAATTTTAACAATGGAGTAGATCAATCTTCCCCAGAAGAGACTTCTAAACATTGTTCCCAGAGCTCTTGTTGTTTTAAACATGTCAGAGTTGGCGGAAATGTTGAGGCGAGAGCACTAACAGAGGAGTTATTTATTATATCATGATTTAGACTACACAAAAGATAATTAACCTCTTTAAGCCTCGGGTTCTCCAATCGGAAAATGTACAGAATAACATAAATGTCATGGAGTGGTGCCGAGGCTTGAACGGAGCATTGGATGCAGAGTACCTGGCATATTGTAGGTGCCAAATAAATAGTGGCTCCTGAAGAGCATCTTCCTAATGGTTACCAAAATCTTCATCTTCTACATTGTGAGTTGTTACTCAAATAGGGGTCTCTAGAGAGTAGGAAAGAGACCATTGTGGCTATGGACTGGCTCAAACAGAATGTAAGGATTATAGAGTTATTGCAAAATACTTTTTGAATTTAAGAAAGTTCTTTGGACTGAATTATGTCCCTGCCCCTGTCGAATTCATATGCCGAAGCCCTAACCCCCAAGGTGATTATCGCTGCAGACAAGGCCTGTGAGCAGGTGACAGATTGAATGAGTTCATATGGTTGAGACCCTATTCTGATAGGGGTGGTGCCCCTAAAAAAAGGAAGAGATACCAGGGCTCATTCTTTTTGCCATGCGAAGATACAAGGAAGAGAGACCTCACTAGGAATCAAATTAGCTGACATCTTGAGCTTGGACTTTAGAACTCAGAAAATATTTCTGTTTAAATAACCTAGTCTACTGCATTTTGTCTGACAGAGCGGACTAAGGCAGGAAACATTAAGGGCTAATTGCTTTGTTTGTTTGTTTGTTTGTTTTAGCTTAAGCAACTATAGAAAGAAACAAATATAGACACAAATCACATTACCCAAAAGACAGTATGAAGATTCATTATACCTTTAGATTCTTGAAACAGAGATGTCCAGCACTGGCATATGTGATCGAAGCTATGTTTCCGTAGGCGAGCATTTCCAGCTTAGAAATCATAAAATTGTTCAATTTTAATGTGTGTCATACTTCCATGATTAAAACATATGTCATAGAAATTTGTTTGGATCAAGATTATTTTTATATGCATAAAAATTCATTAGAAATGCATGGAGTGGGGCACCTGGGTGGCTCAGTAGGTTGGGCGTCTGACTTCGGCTCAGGTCATGATCTCACAGTTTGTGGGTTCAAGCCCTGCATTGGGCTCTGTGCTGACAGCTCGGAGCCTGGAGCCTGCTCTGGATTCTGTCTCTCTCTCTCTCTCTCTCTCTCTCTCTCTCTCTCTGCCCCTCCCCTGCTTCTGCTCTGTCTCTCTCTCCCAAGAAAATAAACATTAAAAAATTTCAAAAAATGCACGGAGTGATAGCAATTTGTATGTTATTTGTACAAAGTGATATAGTGAGAACAAATGACTATATCTGAAAGCAGTTGGCTGTCAGATCCATATTAAAGAAAACACAAACAAAATTAATTTATTCAATATTTTTATTCTTCATTAGGCTTTTGATTTAGTCTTTAATGTTGCCAGGAGGCAGGACAGTTCCATTGAATTTTTTTCTGAAATTATATGTAAAAGATTATTATACCCAAAAGAGCATTTTGCTCTTAATATCTATTACTGCTTGGAAATATGGTCCCTACACACACTTCATATGCATATGCACATATGCACATTTGTATGCATGTGTGCATGTTTATTTGTATTTTGGCAAAACAAATATGAGTACGATAGAAAATACCCCTTTTTTTGGTATAGAAGTAACATTATTGATTCATTTTTATGGAATAAATTTGTAATATGAAAAAGAATGGCACACATTTGTCTGAATACACACATCAGAAAAAATGTTCAAGGCAAAAAACAAAGCGAGTTTTTTCTTTCTTTTTTTTTTTGCAAGTTCAGCTTATTTTACACGGAAGATATGGGTTAAGAATGAATTTAAAATCTCATAATGCCATTTCTCTTCATCTAATTTAATTTAATTGAGTGCAGGAGCAGTTTTCAATCTCAATACTAGGCTTACTATACCAGTAGGTTGAGGGAAAAATTCCACTGTCTCACTACCTCGGGGGCCACAAATAGAAACTCCAACCCAGACTGGCCATGCAAAATCCTATTATTTTTCCCTCCGGTAACACCCTTGAGTTGTTTTTGTTGTTGCCGCACATTTGAAATTAAGCCATCTATTTTTTGAATGCCAATTATGCATCTGAAATATGCTCTTCATATGTCGAAAACATTTGAACACGTGTCAACTATAGAATTCTACCAGATTTGGGAATTAGGTCCCTGCCTTCCCAGAAGACCATGGGACGCTCTAGTGTTTGTGGTCTGATCATGTTTGAATTCCCAGAGTGCAGCAGAATACACAAAAGAGGGATTTGACAAAATATATTGCATTGAATTAAAAGAATCAGCTACACAGAAAAAAAGAAAAAAAATTCTATCCCTTTTTTGAGAGCCTACGTTGACAAAACATCTATAAAGCAATAGATGTCTAGCTATCTCTGGGACTGCAGTTAAACTCTGAGAATGATTGTCTAAAACATCCGTGAATGAAATTTGCTGAGAATGTTGCTTGATAGGGTGTCCGTGTATTTTTCTAATGTTTTAAAGGTCTACTGATTTTTTTAATTGCATAAAGATATAGAAATTAGCTAAGATGTTAATGTGAGTCAATGGGAAACCCTCTTGGGCATGGCTTCAAGACTTAGCCTCTTATCTCGTTCCAGCTATTGTTGTCGTGGACAGTCTGACACTGACTGTCGTGGACAGTCTCTGCTTTGAGCAGCTTGCTGCAAGTGTTGTTTGACAGAGGCATCGCAAGGCACAGTAGGTCTTCTGACTTTCTGCCCAGAGATCCTCTGACACTGAGTACGTGCGCCCCGTGGACGGTTTGGCAATCATACATGCAAAGTGCTTACGTGTTGGAAGGTGGACCAACACATAAATAACTTCCCTTTTTACCCCTGTGCTGGCTGGTTTGAAACATGCCAGAAGACTTCTTAGAGCTCCTTTGGACCAAGTAAATAGTATTCTCTTGAGGTAGCCACTTCAATAACATATTTTTTGGATGAGTTTTTACTCTTTATTCTATCTGGCTCCCTAAAATGACATTTCTGAATAAACCATTCATAGATTAACCTTTGTCTCAGAGTTGGCTTCGGGAAAGCCCAGGCTAAGACACTGAATCTCCTTGTTATTTAAAATATTCTTGGTTGCCAAATTGTTCTGTCAAGTCACAGGGCGCTAAAAATGATAATAACAAAATAATTTAAAAAGCAGACTTGTTAAACTACTGATACGATCCTGGAAAGTCATTGAAAAATATGACTTCATAGCATATTTGAATTAATCCCCAAGAATTTGAATAGGAAAAAGTGATGGGAAGATTGCATTATCCCCAGTGCTGTGTAGTAAATATGAAACAAATTCAAGAGTCCGTCTAACTACTGCCGTTAGTACCATACTCATATGGACAGCAATTTAAATTCTGCAGAATAAGATCCTCCCTTGAATTAATGTCGTTAATTTGAAATGCATTGGCCTTGTAGGTCAGCTTGTAGTTAGTGTTTATACGTGTCTTTGCTTTTTGGTTATATGGGAACTATAAGGATGAGGAATTTAAAACTACATCCACGTCTGCATTTGTTTATAGAACAGTATATTAAAATATTTTGAGTCAACACTAGAGGTTTATGAGTGGATTCTCCCCAGATGAATCCATATATTACTCAGCTTTTGGAAATCGTTCAAAGGTGAGGACCCGGACTGACTACCCTTGGGATTATTTATCACTATTAACAGAAATTCAGGAACCAGGTTCACCAGAGAATGTAATCAAGGACTGTCACTTTATATTATTACATTATAGCATTTATTTTTATGAAAAATACAATAAATTATTCCCCACAGCTTTCTCCAAGTTCGTTTAATTTCAAAGAGTCAGATGACAATGCCCATGAAATCTACAGTCCATCCACCTGAAAGCCTGTCTGTGTTCACTCAAGATCGGCGTAACCCAACAGATGTTTCTGCTTTAAAGGTCATGGAGAATTTATAAACAGTTTCTTCTTTCCTGTTTTCCTGAAGTTTAAATAGTTCTAAAGTCAAAAGAATGTAATATAAGTCTCACGATCAAATCCAAAGATAATAAATATCTAGAGAATGTAGTCTTTTACAGAAGGCCTTTCCACAAACACCCGCAACCACTGAACTGTGGTCGGTTTTGTAGTCACACAGACCTGGGTTCAAATCCTCTTTTTGCCACTTCCTGTTTCTATGACAATTACGGGCTTAGAAAAACGATATGCCATTTTTGAGTCTAAGTTTATTGATCTGGAGAGTAAGGTGAAATAATATCAATGTAAGTGATGTGTGCCAATACGCTTTTTATGCGGTGTCTGCAATGTATAGAACATCAAAAGCACTGAAATAGACAAATACACACATGGATGCATATTTATGTATCATCAATATGATTTGCACCTTATGTGCCTTTAACTCATTCTTTAGTTAACACGACACAGTTTTCCTGTTCTCTTTCCCTAAAAAAAAATGAACACATATAAAGTAAGAAAAAGGTTTTAAAGCCAAGCGATACAGCCTTAAAGGTTTTGTGAAAACCAAAGGAAACAATGTATGGAAATGGCTGATCACAATGCCTGGCAGAGTAAATACATATTTACTTTGAAGCTTTGTTTCTGAAATACAAGAAGAAATGAAGACATTCTCACCTAAAAATAATACTAAAAATAAAACCAGAAATGATTTTAAAACGAAGTGACTAAATAAAAACATCAAGTGATGTATTGGAAAAATAAATGATTAAGAGTAAGTGTTTTCAAGCAATGGAAATTGCCCTATGACCTGTTGAATGTGTGGGTGAACTGGGGAAATTAAAGTAAACTGGGTTCAGAATGGATAGAAACCAGGGCCAGCATGGTCTGACCCCTATTTAGTGGATACTGGTGAGGGACATCAAGTCACTATAGGATCCAGGCTCTTCCAGGATGACTAGCATCTCCTGTTTCTTTTGAAATGTTTATTTATTTATTTTGAGAGAGAGAGAGAGAGAGAGCGGGGGGGGGGGGGGCAGACAGGGAGAGAGAGAATTCCAAGCATACTCCACTTTGTCAACATTGAGTCTGACATGGGGCTGGATCCCATAAACCATGAGATCATGACCTTAGTGGAAACCAAGAGTCAGGCATTCAAGCAACTGAGCCACCCAGGCACCCCTAGCACCTCCTGTTTTTACTTTTATTCCTGGATTTTCCTCATCTCAGTTCCAGTCTCCATTTTCCCATGTTATTCGAGCAGAATTTCATCTGTCTTGTTTGAGTCACAAACTTGAGGAGGGGAGGGAGGTAGCTGGATTTTTTTATTTTTGGTTGCCAAATCTATTGGGTCTGCACACAAAGGACATATAGGAAAGTCTCCCAAAGGAAAGCTGGGTTCTTCTTACCAGATGAAGGGGGAATACCTGGCAAGACTAAAATTATAAATGTTTACTACGACTCTAGTTATTGTCACAACTGTCATGAATACTTAAAAAGTAAGTCAAAGATCAGGCTGAGGAAATACGATGGGTAAATGAGTGACATCCTATAGTCATGGTGGCTACTCTTGGGATATTAAGAATTAGATGTGTGACTTCTGTGTCTATCCACTACAGTATTTTCCTGATGGAGCAGAGGATCGGGGTCCCCTTGAACCCCCAATAAAGCATACGGATATTCTTCATTCATTGGGCAGCCTCATTAACCTAGTAACTGATCCTGGGAAGAGCAGATGCCTCTGGGTTCATTTTCACCATTGATAAACTTCAATATTTTCTCAGATTTAATTTCTACTATTGAAATCTCTTTGGTAAGTATATTTGAAAGTGTGACTTTTCTTTCGTCCTTTTTCTTCTTTTTCTACAGGCAGAAGTTGAAGAGAGCCATGAAATTCAACTATTCTGATTCTGCGTGGGCCAGCTATAGGAAACAGGCCATACAGTTGAAACACAGAAACATCATTACATTCCCAGTTGTGTGGCATCGCACAATACTTTGTGGAATCAGTATCAGGGGGATCACACAACTGTCTCACTTGCTCTTGTCACGTGTGCCAGAACAAAAATGCACAGGTGGAAAACTCACTGTCCCTGTGAGTCTGAAATTTTCTAGCACCGTTATCTGAAATCACTAAGGTCAGGCACACAGGCCATCCGAGTCAACTCTTCTACTGGATTCTGTTAGCTCAAGCCATATGGTTAAGTGGCCAATTCAAGATGGATGTTGAAAAGGTTTGGATTGCTGATAACAGATATTTAAGCACTAAGAGAATGATGGCTTTAAAACTCAGTTTCCTTGGATGAAGACCTAAGTATCGTATAATAGTTTTGACAAGAGTAAAATACTTTAGACAATTAGATGAACTTTCAACCAGAGTTTATCACTGTACATGAAGTCTTCCAGAATTTTATTTTTAAAATATGCCCTATTTTTTTTATTCCTTTTCTGAGGGTGGGAACCTTTTTTTTTTTTTTAATGTTTATTTATTTTTGAGACAGAGAGAGACAGAGCATGAACGGGGGAGGGCCAGAGAGAGAGGGAGACACAGAATCCTAAGCAGGCTCCAGGCTGTCAGCACAGAGCCCGACGCGGGGCTTGAACTCACGGACCACGAGATTATGACCTGAGCCGAAGTCGGACGCTTAACCAACTGAGCCACCCAGGCGCCCCGGGTGGGAACCTTTTAAATTTGAATTCTCCCAAACAGGAAATTCTAGAGTTTATTCGAGAGATAATTCAAAGGAATCACCAGTAGAGGGTTGGGGAAATGGGTCACAGGATGGTATGAAACCAATTAAGGAAGTGTTAGCGGGTACATTACCACTATAGACAACTGGAACTTAATCCTAGTGGGGACTCAGAGTCAACTGTGCTCCAGGTATTCCTCCTGAGAGATAGGGAGCCAGACTATTTTCCACAAACTCCTTCTGTGTCACTGGGTAATGACTTATCCTGGGAGTTCTAATTCCCAGCCTTTTCCAGTCAACACTGCCCTGAGCAGAGCTGGCTCTGGTGGCCAAAGGAAACCTTAGGCAGAAAATAGCATAGATTTGGGAAGTTGGCAGTCAGATCACTATGCCAGGGGAACATAGGCAGGACACTTTAAGTGTCTCCTGCAGAGGTATGTCAACATTTCTTTTTTTATATATATAGAAATCATGGTAAAAATTTTTATGCAGTTTTTTATTTCAAGAATACAAAGAAGTGTACTGCACTCATTGGCATGCATATTAAAATAAAAACAATGAGTTAAACTAATCTATTTTGGTGTGTGTCCCTAATCCCTAAGATACCAAGATGTCTACTCCATTCCATTTCCAAGAATGATAAGTCATGCATTGGACCACTTCCATTGGAAGTGATAAATAAGGAGCATTTCATAATTTCAAATTAGTGTTTGGTAGCAGAGAGAATCATACCTACCTCATGTTTCTGGTGGTAACTTTTCTAACTTTACAGATGAGTTCACCTCAACTCAGACCAAACATATAATTTAACTCCAGGTGAAGTGTATATATTCATGTACATTGATTCTGCTAGTACTTATTGAGTGCTAACAATCTAAAATGTGAATGTGGCCTTTTCTTTATCAATTTAGGGAAATTAAATTGAGAAGGAAAAGTTGATCTCTATAATAAAACGAGTAACTTACATAGAAATTCATTAGTAAAACAAAGTTTTATCAATTATTGTTGATCGATCCAGTTTTTGGAGTGGTTTTTCACAATGCACTATCACTTTTTCTTTATGTTTGTGGTATAATCCCATGTTTATTCACTTTTCCAGACACTTGCATAAAAACTTGCAAATACACAGCTAAATTGGAAGTATACGGTACAGACCCTACACCCATGATCTGTGTTGTATATTTAACACTTGCCTATATTTTCTTTATTGCACATACCTACTAGTTTCCTACTAGTGCTGTAATAAATTACCACAAATTCAGTGGCTTAAGACAATTCAAATTTATTATCTTATAAACCTGAGGTCAGAAAGCTAAAACATGTTTCATAAAGCTAAGAATGAAGGTGTTGGCAGGCTGTGTTCTCACCAGATGACTTCCTGGAGGCTCCAGGGAAAACCCATTCTCTTCTTGTCTTTTGCAGCTACTAGTGGCCACCTGCATTCTTTGGCTCATGGCTCCCTTTCTCTACCTTCAAGTTCAGAAGCAAGGGATCCTCAAGCCTTGTTCTGAATCCCATCCCTGTTTCTCTTGTTACATCTCCCTCTCTGACTCTTCTGCTTAATTGTTCCACCTTTTAAGGAAACTTCTAATAATATTGGGCCCAGGAAAACCCAAGGTCATCTTCCTATTTTAAGATCCTTAAATTAATGACATCTGCAAAAACCCTTTCCCATGTAATGTAACATTCACACCTTCACATTATTCTCCCAATTACACCATCTGTCCACCCCTGTTCTATTCTCCCCTATTCTCTCCTCCCCTTTTCTATCCACCAATCTGTCTTTGTGTGTGTGTGTGTGTGTGTGTGTGTGTGTGTGTGTGTGTATTTCAAAGTAAATCGCAGGATGCTTATTCTTAAGGGTCACTCTCTATTGAGTTCTCAATAAAGTCAAGTTATTCTGTGTCTTTAAATTTTATTTAAAGCAGCACATATTTTATGAATTCTCCATATTTTTCCAGGAGTTTGTCTGTGTGAACGTTTACACAGTTTTGCTATTCTATGCATGTATTTTTACTAATTTCCTTAGTATGTTAACACAGGGTGCAGATTTCTGGATATTTTTAATGTTTGTTTTGACACTTATTTTCTTTTTGCTGCCTTATATAAATATTTTGCTCTCAAGAAGTTCATATTGAACCCTTCTCACAATACTGGTTGATGAATAGAGAAAGAAATTTCATGTTCTAGTAGGGTGTTTTATCTCTGTGGGCTGAGTTTAGCAGCAGTGAAGATCATGGAATCTATCTATATCCAAAATCATATATGTCATCCTTTAATTAAGCAAAGATTTTCTCTTTGGTGAACATGTTGCTGTAGAAATATGAAATGGTGAATAATTCAGTTATTATTTAGATTTGTCTCTATAATATGGTATTAACTTTGAATTTATAAATTCATATTATAGCATCTATTGAACTAAAATTCACCATCCTCTCACCTAAAAAAAGTAATAAAGTCGTAACAGTAATAATATTGACATATATTGAATGTTGAATTTGTGCCAGACACTGAATTATTTATATTATCACCCTTATTTTTTAGGTAAAAAAGGAAAAGTAGAGACAGATGGAGTGACATGTTCATATAACTAATGCATATGTAAATGAGATAGAAGTAATCCTTCTGAGCAGCGGGCTTGGGACTCAGAGAGAGGTAAAAACCAAGGAGGACATCTTATTCAGCCTAGCGGGAATAAAGAGAAGTTTTCCAAGGGAGGTAACTTTTTCCCTTGTTTTTTTTTTTTTTTTAATTTATTACACAATACATTGTCATCAACTGCAGTCACCATGTTTTACATTAGATCTTCAGGCCTATTGATGTTCTAGCTAAAAGTTTGTACCCTTTTACTAAACCTTCTTTATTCCTCCCCCCAATAACCCCTGCCCCCTGAAACCACTTTTCTAGTCTCTGCTTCTATGAGATTGACCTCTTTGTTTTTTCCTTCTTTTCTTCTTCCCTTCCTTCCTCCTATTCTTCCTTCCTTCTTTCCGTCCTTCTTTCCTTCCTTCCTTCCTTCCATCCTTCATTCCTTTCTTCCTTCATTTTCTTTCTCATATAAGTGATACTATGCAAACTTTGTCTGGCTTATTTCACTTAGTGTAACACCCTCAAGTTCCATCCATGTTGTCACAAATGACAGGATTTGCCTCTTTCTCATGGCTGAATAATATTCCTTTGTGAATATGTACCATATTTTCTTTATCCATTCATCTGTTGATGGGTACTTAAATTACTTTGGCTATTGTGAATAATTGGATATCTTTTCATTTTCCTTGGATATATACCCCAAAGTAGGGATTTCTGGATTTTATGGTATTTCCATTTTAAATTTTCTGAGGGTACTCCATACTGTTTTCCATAGTAACTACACCCAGTGGAAGCAACTTCTAATGAACATGTTGGAGCCAGTCAATTGTAAAAATAAGGTTAGGGTTTTCCAGGCCAAGAAAATAGAATGAGTAGAACAGTGTTTGTTAAGGGCGGGGTGGGGGGTGATTTTGCTCCTCAAAGGGTATTTGGTAACATCTGGAGGAGACACAGTCACACTATGTGGGGTTGTTGATGATATCTGGTGGGTCGAAGCCAGGAATGCTGTTTTCCATCCTCCAATGCACAGCAAATCCACAACAAAAATTATCTGGCCCAAAACGCCAGTAGTGCGGAGGTTGACAAACTGTAATTTAGAGCATACACAGATGCCTGTAAAATGGCATGTGCAAGAAATAAGTAGTTGCAATGGCTAGAACAGAGGAATAAGGTGTGCAGCAAGAAACAAGAGAGTGGTAAGGCAGCCATGAATGGTTTTGTAAGGTAGGCGAATGACTCTGGACTTTTTCCTCCCAGGTATAGGGGACAAAGGAAGAATTTTCAAGAGTGGGATCATTCGACAAATCTGTATATCTTGGGAGGAGGATTGGTTTATGAGAACAAAATAAGATTATGTATATTAAAGCAGTTTATAAAATTCTGTATCAATTTTAAGCATTATTATTTCATACGAGTCAGGTCTCATCATTAAAATAGGTTGTATCAAGTCAGATTTATTAGAGCAATAAAAAAAATCATGCCATCACTTGACAAGATCATCTACCAAACTTGCATGACCTAATGCATTGTTACCGTCCCCCTAAATAAGCTCAGTCATATGCTTTTTGATTTCTCTAAAAGTGCCACTTTTTGTTCTCTTCACAGCTATTTGTATTTCTGACTCTTATTATGCATTCACATTACAAATCTGTCAGTCTACTAAGACAGCTCTGTTCCAGCACCCTCTCTCAGGAGTTTATATTGCTTTGTCATCCACAGTAGTACCCATCCATTGCTGAGTCAGATAGACACAATTGCATGACAAAAAGTGAAGTGCGTAGAAATCAATGTGTTTTTTTTTTCCCAAATTCTCTTTTCTCTTCCTACACTTTCTCTTCATCTTCTTTTTCTTCCTTGTTCTTCTCCCTATCTTTTCTCCAGAATCTGGCTAATGGTGATACATATGACAAGAAAGAAACCCTTACCAGAGTCTAGCAGTGACATCTGATTGTGTTACTTGTGAAGGGTAATCATAAATGACTTTAAAAATGATCCCTGGCAGGTATCCTCTAAGATAACTCCCGATGATCTTGCCTCTTGATATTTACAGCTTTGTGTAATTCTCTCCCCCTGAATAATTTGTGACTAATCAATACAATATGGCAATACTGAGGGAATGTCACTTCTGTAATTAGGTTACAAGGGATGGTGACTTCTGTCTTGCTGACAGACTCTGTGTGTCTCTCTCTCCCAGCTGCAGGTTTGATAGAGCAAGCTGCCACATGGGAGAGTCTATGTGCCAAGGACTGGGGGGCAGACTCTAGACGTCAGCCAGGAAAGATCTAAAGCCCTGCTTCTGACAACCCTGGAGAAACTGAGGAAATGCCAATAGCCACATGAGTTACCTTGGAAGTGGATCCTTGTATAATTGAGCCTTTGGAAGAGACCTCAGTCTCAGCAGACACTTTGATTGTTGGCTTCTGAGAGGCTGTGATAGAAGACCAGCTAAGCCATGCGTAACTTCTGGGCTCACAGAAACTATGAGATAATAAGCCTGTGTTGTTTCAAGCTACTGCTGTAGCAAGTAATCTGTTACACAACAATTGGCAAGTAATAGGACTCTTAGTCTAGATTCTTTCTGAAAAGAAATTATCTTCCTCATCACCTGAGAAGGGCTGAGGATACAGACATGAAAAATGTGTGGACTTCAAATGATAAAATCCAATACAGCTTTGTTTCATTGTGACATAAATGAACTTAATGAAGGTGAGACACTTTATACAGAATACACAGTTATTTCTGACATTCTGAAACTTAAGTGAAAAGAAAATTATTTTTTTCTTCCCTACTATGGACATTAACCTTTGGATCTTTAACTGTAGCATGGAATGACAAAATAATAGCATTTTTGGACCTACGTGTTGACACAATCTGTATTAGTTGGCGTAATAGTAACTACTGTAATAAATAAAACCAAAAAAGTAGCATATATAGTAGTCATTTATCTCATTCACATTAGGGTCAAAATGCATGTTTCTGATCTAAGAAATCCTGGGTTTTTTAGTCTTAGGTTCTGCCATTTTTAATTCATTTCCAATCTTCCCACGGAAGGAGTAAATGGATAGAATATTGTTCATAAAAAACAATTATGAGCATTGTCGGGAATTGGCTGGCATAATTTCTACCAACATGTCTTTGGCCATAAAGTAATGTCATCATGCCTAATGCAAGGGAGACTGGAGAATACGGCCCAGCTGTTCCCCGTAGAAATTATAAATGGATATGGTGACCAGCAAAACAGCCTCTACCACACATTCTGACTCTTCCACTTTACAAATGAGAAAATGGAGATTTAAGGAGAGATTCAATGCACTTGATGATGTCGACACCATGAAACCGATTTCAGACATAGGACTAGAACAAGTTCTTGTAACTTTTGTTTGCTACATTTTCTGTGAGTTAATCTATTTGTTAAAAAGGAAAACAAATAAGTATTTTTATAGAGCTTTCAAAGACTAAAGTTATTAAAAATTTTGGTAAACTATTATTAAAAGCCATTTGCAAAGATTCAAATATATGATTAATCAACATGTAATTACTTAGGACGCCAGTTTAAAAGAAGTAAACCAGGGGTCTCTGTTTGTGTTGAAAGGGCAAATAAAATATAACATTTCTCTAACCTCATATTAATGAAAATTAATTAATGGAAGTGTAGTTCAATTGCAAGAAAACATTTGGGGCATATGTAGGTTTACTAGGTGCATCGCTTTAATTAGAAATATGTAATTCCATTACCATTTATTTTAACTAAATTTAAATTTCATGCCATTAGATCAGCAGTGTCTGAAAGAAAAATAAATGATATTGCATCTCAAATGAGTTGTATAGATCCTAACATTCATTAACCTTTTATTTAAATGAGCTATTTCAGAGAGGTCTAGGTGACCACGGGATTGGGAAATTTAGTTAGCCTGAACTTTCCAAATGGAATTGTGCTGCTTCTAACTCCTAGACACCCTAATTCTGCTTTCACGGTAGACTGGTCAGTTCTCAAAGCCTTAGTTAAGTTAGTTCATGAAACAAATATATTTTTTCCCTTTATACTCACGTAAACACACACACACACACACACACACACACATTTTGCTTTAAGTTTATTTATTTATTTAGAGACAGCATGTGAGTGGGCAAGGGGCAGAGAGAGAGAGAGAATACCAAGCAGGCTCCATTCTCAGCCTGGAGCCCAACGTGGGGCTGGATCTCATAACCATGAGGTCTTTACCTGAGCTGAAACCAAGAGTGGAATGCTTAATTGGCTAAGCCACCCAGGTGCCCTCAACACTGATATATTTTTAATCAGATTTTTTTCTTAACTATGACATTAAACATAATCATCTTGCTTACTAGTTTTCTAACGGGAATGAGGTTTTTATCTCTTTTTTAAAAAAAGGCTCATCGAAGCATAAGAGACTCTTAAAAACTGAGAACAAACTGAGGGTTGATGGGGGGGTGGGAAGGAGGGAAGGGTAGGTGATGGGCATTGAAGAGGGCATCTTTTGGGATGAGCACTGGGTGTTGCATGGAAACCAATTTGAAAATAAATTTAATATATTAAAAAAAAGGCTGATAATAATTTTGAATTCGAAATCACTTTTATTTGTGATTAAAAAAAACTTTTATTTGTGATTTTAAACAACTGCTTTTAACCACAGAAAATAAAATACAATGTACTTACCATTCAGCATCCCACAGGACACAAATGTGGCCGCGTATTGTTGATAAGTTAAAAACGCTACATTTAGACGTCCAGATACCTTGCCTCTTCTCTGCTAGCACTCCATAGCTATGACTTGGTAGTTTGGGTGCAGTTATGCATCTTGAGTTAATAAAGCTGATAATGTATGATAGGCCAAGATTTTAAGGGGTCCCATCTAGTATGGCAAAGTCTTGCAGGCATTTGCCGGTAAGGCCACTACATTGAGGAATTTGGTGGAAAGCTTTAGTGAAGGACAAGGATTGGTCTCAGAGAGAGGTATGGAAGCATAATGGAATTCATTCTGCTTTAGGAAATGGACAGGATAAATGAGAGATATGTTGTGAATTGGTCTTATTTTAAACTGATGGTGTATAGGAGAAATCATATATTCATTTTAAAGTCGATAACCTAAAGATCAGAACTGGAGACCAAAAATTTCTTATATAAATAATTCACACACATACACACATCAAAAAGTATTGGCTGAGCGATGTTGTTTTTAACTTCCGTAGGGCACTTCATTTTTAATGGCTATTTGTAAGGCCCTGTGATGAATTGACTCATACATATAAAATGTTTTGACCTCCTTGGTACGAGCCACTGCTTCAAATCACATGATTATTGTTAGTGGGGGTGAGCACTGAATGAATAGAAGACAATTTGTATCAGTTTATGAGGGAATAACTGCAGAAAACTTTTTACAAAATGAACTCATCTTTTTTTTCCCCTCATGTTTCAATGTTAACAGCAGAGAAAAATTCAAGGAACCTGAAACATCAAATATCTGGTCCTGCAAATTTGAGTTAAATCATCAGTCTCGTGTGATTATTGTTTAGGAAAATTACAAATAACCTTATTCTCACCCCATGGTTATTCTTTCTCAGAGCAACCTGGACCTATTTTCAGGAACATACATTCTAAGTTCGAATTTGGCTATTGTATGTACATGGAGATACCAGAAGCATTTGTCTCTGTTTGCATATCTGGTACAAATTCAACCGTCTTTGAAGACCAGCATTTCATCACCACATTCCTAAGCAGTTATTTGATCCCTGGGATTAAGTGCCACATCTCCTAGCTTGATATACTTGCCTTTGTTACAGTAGGTTTCCTTTCTTTATTCTTTGGAAGTTTAATTCTGTCAACTTGCCAGCTCTTTTGGCCTTTTAACTTGGCCTCACCATTGTAGAAGCCTTACATCACATGACTGGTGACATAAGAGACAAAGTTATCAACTCACATTTGATTAGTTAAAGGAAAAAATCCAAAATTCCAGAAATTTAGTGAAATTGAACCAATTTCTGGACATTTAAAGTTCTTGGGTGTGTTCTTTTTATCCCCTTCATGTTTTGTCTAATTACAGTAAGCTTCATGTTGTCATCAGAGTTTATTCCTCTTTTTAATTTTTTTTTTTAATTTTAATTTTTTAAATTTTATTTAAGTAATCTCTAAGCCTAACATGGGGCTCAAACTCACAACCCTGAGATCAAGAGTAGCATGCTCTGCTAATTGAGCCAGCCAGATACCTCATGGTTATTTCCTTTTAAAATCAGTATATGGGGCACCTGGCTGACTCAGTCGATTAAGCGTCTGACTCAATTTTCGGTTCAGGTCATGATTTTGCGGTGGTGGGATCAAATCCTGTGTCCAGCTCAGCACAGTGTGAGGAGTCTGCTTGGGATTATCTCTTTCTCTCCCTCTTTCTCTGTGCCTTCCCCGCTCCTGCTCTCTCTCTCTCAAAATATGTAAATAAACTAAATAATAAATAAATAAAATAAATAAAATAAAACAAAGTAAAATAAAATAAAATCAGTATATGCTATATATATTATATGCTATAATCGTGTATCATTGTAAACCTGAAAGGTTATATAAAATTAGGGAGCCCTTTGTATTTCATTGTAATTATAAACAGAATACAGGGGGCAGGCATAGTGAATTATAAGGGTTTTAAGGAAACGTTAATAAATTAAATGCATATTAAAGGCAAAATATTTAAAGAGTCAAAATGACAAAATAAAAAAGGAGACACATTAAAAAGGTAACAGTTAAGGGAAATAATAACAACAGTAAACCAGGGGAGAATTCTAAAGCCTCTATTATTTTACAAACAGACAAGCCCTACAGAACAAATGTGAGATCAGTTGATGGCAATATGGGAGCTTTCTGGAGCCCACATTTCTAAACTCCCCTTGTGTGTATGGCTTAGCAGTTTGAATGAATCTTTCTCAGTGTTCAAAAGAAGAAAATGTACTGGAAATAGGTGATAGAAAAAGGTTTGAAATGCTGGAAAATCTCCCTGGGTTGAGTAACCCAGTAAGTTTGTCTGGGAATATGAAGAAAACATCATGTTTACCTCATGTTCACCCCCAAATTTGGTGCGTTTCTTCTAAATGCCATGATTTGGGTGATTTCCCAACTAGCTCAACTATCTGAGTGTGAAACTATATTAATGTTAAAATGATAGACATGAGAAAATGAAAAGAGAGACTAGCCTGTTGCCCTTAAGGGGGAGGAACACAAGGCTCAGAGTGGACCATCAACTAATATTTGTAGAATTGCATAGAATTAAATTAACATATTTTTAATCAAGTTAGGTTGTTTAAAAAATATTTTAATGTATTGATCATTGGTTACTGTATGGTTTAGAGTGTGCCACAGTAACAAAGTCAAAATTTCAGAAGCTTAAAGTAAAAATGTTGAAAACTATCAAGAAAAAAAAGGTTAGGGGCTCCCGGGTGGCTCAGTCGTTAAGCGGCCGACTTCAGCTCAGGTCATGATCTCGAGGTCTGTGAGTTCGAGCCCCGCCATCGGGCTCTGTGCTGACAGCTCAGAGCCTGGAGCCTGCTTCAGATTCTGTGTCTCCCTCTCTCTGACCCTCCCCTGTCTCAAAAATAAATGAATGTTAAAAAAAAAAAAAGGTTAAAAATTCTCCATCTTAACAAGCGTTCATCTCAAGTTGGCAAGGGACTCTGATTCGTGTCTTATCCAAAGATTTACTAGTAAAGCCTGCACCGTGTCACTGGTTGAACTGCCATTGGTTGCTGTGGTAGGGGTAAAAGGGTAAAGGCACGTGAAGGATCATACTTGCTCAATAGTTTCTGCTCTTAAATAATACACATTTTTACTTCTATTCTCGTTTCACTGACCAAAACAAGGCACATGGACATTTGAAGAGAACAGAAAAGCCTAATTGTGCCCAGTGTCCAGAAGGAGGAAAAAACAGGAACATCAGGGATGGCCTGGAATAACCACCCATTGGATCTGATGGTTTGCACTGATAAACATGTGACAGATGTTATTGAAAGAAGTGTTATCAATATTTAAAAAATGCATATTTGTATGTAATATATACTCATGTCTATATATGTATGTATATATATATGTCAATTTTAATGACCACTTTTGCTAATGATAATCAATAATATATTTTATAAAATCAAAAAAGAACAAAGTAAGGGAAACACAGAAAAATGCAAATTTTAGTTTCTTGGTCTACAAGGTCCTTGTAGTTTATTGAAGGAGGATGTTTTTAAAAAAGTAAAATAATTAATTTCTAATACATAAAGCATTTTAGTATCCCTTCCTCCTGATCCACAAGATCAGAATATTTCTCTTTTTTTAATTTTTTTAAGGTTTATTTACTTTTGACACAGAGAGATACACAGTGCAAGAGGGGAAGGGGCAGAGAGAGAGGGAGACGCAGAATCCGAAGCCGGCTCCAGGCTCTGGGCCATCAGCACAGAGCCAGATGAAGGGCTCGAACCCACGAACCCTGAGATCATGACCCAAGCCAAAGTCGGACACGCAACCGACTAGGCCACCCAGGTGCCCCTCGGATATTTCTTAAGTAAGATTAAAGTAATTTTTTTAAAAATACAATTGAACAAAACTTAGAAAAGAAAACCAAAATAGATGTATATTGTTTATAAACGGTGTCACTTCACCATTAAAAGGGAATTCTCAGGCCCTCTTTGAGCTGAGTAAAATGATGCTAAATTGTTATACATTGTTTTTCTTTGAGAAGAACATATGGATCCAAGGATAAAAGCACAGAGCTATCTTACATGATTTATGATGTTCTCTGCTTACCCAAGGCTCATTCTTGTTCTCTCATTCCCCTTTAGTAACATAACTTGGTCATTTCCCAAGTATTTTAAGATGATATTCACTTTATTCCTATCCCAGTAAATTTACAAAAATTCTTCATGTTTGCTTTCAAAGAATCTGTTCAAATCACAGATTTATTGCTCCCTACATGGCTGAATTCCAAGCAGAACTCTGTCAGTAATGATAATGGCAGCATGTATGGAGTGGAATAAGATAAAATAATTCCTCTTTTCTGCCTTTGAGGTTTTCCTAAGGCACCTTTATAGGCACAAGTAAGGTAAACAAATTCACAAACAGTGAAATGCCGGTAGTAAATTTTTAAAAGCTGAAAAATGACTACCTTTCAATGACTTTAGTTTATGAATCAAATGGGGAAATCAGATTTCTCAATTTAGTATAGGAAACAATCATCAGCCAAGGTCAGGGAACGTGAGTTGCGGGGCCAACCGCTTCAAAGCGGAATAACACTTTATTCAGAAACTTTAAAGTTTATGTTAATACAACTGTATTGTGAGTTGGTTAAACCAAAAACCAATGCTTTTAAAGTGCGATTTCTTATAATCTTTAAATGTATATTGTACATAGTATTTATTCTAAGTTTGTTTTATTTTCTTGTGCTGAAAAAGCCAATTAGCCCTTGGGAAAACTGTTATGAATATACCTTATATTTGTTGAGATAAATGTTTCAATATCTTCAAGTGTCTTTGTTTCTGCTGAATGACATTGTGGAAATAACCATTTACAGGGATGGAAACTAATTATCACTTTGACTTCCCTTTCTATTGAGAATATATACCTTTGTATAAAACAATAAATGTTTTCTGTACAATTGTGAAATCTAGGCTTTTTAATTCTTCTGATACCAAATGCAAAACCACACACACACACACACACACACCTGCTACCTTTATGACTATTACACCATCTGGAGACAAAACTCCAGAGGTGGCTGTACCAGGAGAAGCTCCACCATTGCTACATAAACTAATACCGGAGGGTATGATCATCAGTGTAAGAATGGGAGAATGAATCTTTTATTGTTGAAATGGTGTTCACGTTATGCTGACTAGTGAAAAATATTTTACCTGCTTCTCTGACCTTGCCTGAAAGTATTTAAGAAGCTGGTGAGCAGAGCGATACAGTGGAGCTCTAGTCTTAGAATCTCGTTGATTTCAGAGCCTGCCTCTACATACAGGTTTGTGTTCCTTGATCTACTGAGAAGTTTAGCTTCATTACGCCCCTCGGAGCCTACTCAATTCACGCCATGAAACATAAACAAACAAACAAAAAAACCTGTTGAGTACTTAGGACAGAATGTTGGGGTATTGCCCAGTCCACGAGAATAGACAGTACAGGGGTAAACTTAGCATTTGCTCATTTTGTTGGACTTCCATTGAATGATTAGCTGGACCATTCTGTATGTCCTCACCATTTGAAGTCTTTCTGGGATCCCCAGGTTGGTCTTAGACAAAGTACCTTGCCTTTTTTTTTTTCATAGTCCCTGTTAGAGATTCTAGCAGAGATCAAACTTTCCTCCTTCTTCTTAAATCAGAGTTTCTGTTAATTTTCCACATTACGTTGACTCCCCACTATTAGACTCATTTTTTGCATAAATAAGTGAATATATTGAATGCTAGCCTATCCTTATATGGCCTAGAATTTTATTTAGAGATAATGAGAAGGAACTCTCCTCACACAACATCATCTACTATATGAAGACAAGGAAAACAACAAAATCATGGCACCTGGAAACTTCTGTTTTTCTCTCCTGTGCTCTTGCTCATGCCTAATGCTGTCTTTCTGGTTCTGTCTACTGGAAACTGTTCATCAAATTCACCAGTATAAAAGAATACTAGTAGCTTACTAGTACTAGAATACTAGTAGTGTATTCTTTCTTAAGGTCCTCCTCTTAAAATGATACAAAAATATGTTAGAGAAAATCAAAGCCTTTAATAAGCACATTAATTTATCAAAGTTAGATCTTCAGAATCTACCTTTGGGTCATCATTTTGAAAAAGACCTGACTGTTCTTGTCTTCCTGAAATCCTTCCCTCCCAGTGAATGCCCACTTTCCCCAACACATCAGGACAGAGTCCCAGAAAGTATGATTCTAGGACAGACTTGGCTAAAATATACAACCACCTTTTGCATTGCTAACAATGTCTTTTTCAAACGGCAGAAATTATTCCAAGTCTTCAGTTAGAAGCATGAGCCATGGTGCTGGGGTTTTCTGTTTTCCGTTATGTCTTGTTTTCCTCTCTGTGCAAGTTAGACCAACATGGCCCCATGATTCCACTTCCTGGTGTCCTGTGTAACATCTCCTTGTTGCTGGGTGGAGCTGGTGACTTACTTCCAACTAATAGAACATGTCAAAGGTGATGGAGTATCATTCCATTGATGATCTAGACTCTGTCTTGTTAGCAGATTGCTCTAGTCTTTTTCTCTTTCTTTCCCCCATAGGCTTTGAGGAAAAAAGTGTTATGAATCCTGCCACTACACCACGAAGAGAAAATAAGTTCTGCAAACAACCTGAAGGAGATTAGAAGCAGAACCTTATCGAGCTGAACCTTACTGAAAACCCAGCCCTGACTGTCACCTTGACTGCTGTCTGAGACATCCTAAGCAGGCGGCACATTTAACCTGTGCCTGAACTCCTGACTCACGGAAACAGTGAGATGAAAAGTGCGTATTGTCATAAACTTCTAAGTTGATGGTAATTTGCTCTGTAACAGACACAACCAATAAACTCACTCCCTGATTCCAGATTATTCTCAAGATCTAAAACATCCTACAATTTTCTTGCAACTAGAGAATATTAAGTAGTTAATACTGCTTTTATGACGTAGAGTCAGACTAGCTGATTTCATGAAATATTGGGAACTACTAAGGGAAAACATTGTACACACAAACACATACATACGATGTTACAAAAATGTTCCTTTTGTTGCTTATGTCTGCTGCATCTGTATCCACCTAATAGTAAATGGACCTACCTTGTAATATTGTTTCAGGGACAAAATTGAAAGTGTAATATAAGTATTATGCACAAATTCCCTTATGTGGGGCTCTACTACTCCCATTTATGTGTTTGTCATGGTTTAATTGAATACATTAGTAGAAATACTTTCCAAAGAAGACCGTATAACTAGGAAGCACAAGGAAAGTTTGCATAAAATGCTTAAGGGGCACATATTGACATGCACAATTTTCCTCCTTGCTGAATTTTATTTAAACTTTACATTTTTTTTTCTAGCACATTTTCTCCCTCTCTCATTGCACTTTTACAGATAAGTAGCTGCACAGCACCTCAAGGCAGTTGTGATATGGTGTCCTCGCCATGAAATTTTTGTTTTCCAAGTCTCTGTGCAGTTCTATGCCCTCGGTGACTTAACTAGAGTTCCTTCTTAGAATTCTTTTCCTCCATGCTGTGTTCCCTCCCCCAACGGATTATTTATATTCCCCTAAAGGGTTTTCCAAGTTCTGGAAAGTACAGGCAGTACTATATTTAGAGTCACTAATATTTTATTTCCTCACAAGAACTTCAGTTTCATTGGGCATATGTTTTACACCTTGACATCTTACCCAAGTGTAATCAAATAATGTTGTTAGCACCTCTTAGTTTACATTGACTACAGCTCAGTATTGAAAAGAAAACTTGTTAATATAGTTACCTGATAGGCTGAATAATTCCCCCTTCCCACCTCTACCTCCTTGCCAAAGATGACCATACCCTAATCTTGGTAACCTTTGAATATGTTACTTTACATGGTAAAGGGGATTTTGCAGATGTGATTAAGTTAAAGGTCTTGAGAGGTGGAGATGATCCTGGATTATGTAGGAGGACCCAATGTAATCCCAAGAAGGAACAGATGGTCAGAGTCTTAGAGAAGGGCAGAGGTCAGAGAAAAGAAAGGTTGCTGGGCTTTGAAGGTGGAGAAGGGGTGCCAGGAACCAAGGAAAAGAGTCATCCTCTACAAGGTAGAAAATGTGAGGGAAGGGATTCTCCCCTGGATCCTCTAAAAGGGATGCAGCCCTGGTGGGCCATTTTAGACCTCTGACCTCCAGCACTGTAAGAGAATAGATGTGTGCTATTGTAAGCCACTAAGTTTGGGATAATTTGTTACAGCAGCAATAGGAAACTAATGCAGTTTATAAAAGCATCCTAAACAGTGTAGAAAGTTTAGAAACCAAAGAATCTAAAGACTTCCACAGTCTGAGAAACCCAAGGGGGCCAGATATTTTTCTTATGAAGAGGGTTTGTACTTTTGTCTTTATATAGAGTTAATGACCCACTTTCTTTCTTGGAGGAAGAAGCATCTTATTTGTGAGTCGGTACAGCCCACACTTGGAATGAGCTCATCACCAGGATGTTAAGGTCTGCAGACCTCTGCCCAGGACAAATTTCTTTACGTTTGTGTAGCTGTGAAATTGAAAGATGATTGGGATCTGAAGAGGTAGACATTGAAAATTTTGCCAGAAGCCTAGACCAAAACCCCATGAAGACTGTCATTTGGTTTTGTGTGGAGACCTCCCAATTACAAATGACGTTCTGTAGAGACAAACTTGTAAAACCAGAGTCTCGTCCAGTCAAAGCTCTCTTACCTTCCTCAGCAAACCAGGGACATTGCTCCCCATTGATTAACAGCAACAGCAAGAACCACCACAGAATTCAAGTTTGAGTTCTAACCTAAGGAGGCCAATTCATAGAAACTTTGCAGATACTTCCTTCATAGACACACTTCTTATCTAAGTACGTGCACAGAGGCAATGTGCTTTGTTTAAGGGTAGCAGACAAGAGTGTCTTGATCCCATCTGTTTCTCCTGAGAAGGGAAAATAAATTGCAGTAAGAAGTTAAAAGGGTCTTAGAATTTATCTTTAATTACTTGATTTCCCTTAACAACAATTCCAGCAAATATGTGATTTTTCCAGCCCCTGAACGAGCATCTCCATGTATGATGATATGTCCATAGACAACCTTGCCTTTGATGGAATGCCAGAAAGTTCCCAATTAGAGCTGAGGTCTTCCTCCCCATAACCCATATTAAAGAGGCCGCCTTTGTCAACATGCCCACAAAAATTCACAAATGCAAAAGTCCCTATGTGTACGTGTATCAGGGCACAGCTCACCTTAAAGCCTTCTCATCTCAGTTTTGCACTGATTTTTCCATCAGAATCAAAGTTGAGTTCAGTGTTGAAACCTCAGTTATATGTTGTCTTTCCAATGTTTACCAGGGAGAGGTAACCTAAGAATAGAATAAATGTATTAGTGGCAGAATCCTATTTCAAGAATCAATAAATTTTATTAAGACATGACCCCATGTGCATGATCATCCAAAATTGTTGTTTCTCCAAGTCGCTGTGAAAAATTGCTTAGCAGGGAGTAATTTTTATTACCTATTACAGTATGTTTTGAAGGATTTTCATATACACTTTGACTAAAAAGCATGTTCGTTCTTGTAATAGAAAGCAAAAAAAAAAACCATGCAAATATTAAGGAAGAACAGGTTTATTGTATAGATACGTAACACAGAGAAAATATCAAGGTTGGTGTCTCAAGGCCATAATTCCTGGAATATTTTAGCTGTTGATTCATAAATGGGAAAGGTAAGTGCCACCGTTTTCTGATCCTGGCCCTGTCAGAATTGTAATTAACTACTGTAATGTATGTAACCCTCTCTTTCTATCTTTTAATAAAAGGGAGCACAAAGAGGTTGCCTCTGAAAGTACCGCAATATTAAGGACCTCTTATTCTACTGCAAAAAGAAAAACCTTCCCGTCTCATTCGTGACATGCTTGTATCATTATTGGGTTGTTTCTGCATCTGAAACATACACAGATTCACTTGGCATTTCTGGTCTGTGTAGTTTTTTATTTAGTACTGTTTCTACCTCTTTCTACCCCCCTCTCCCACCAAATAAAATGAAATCTGGAATGGAGTAAAGTCACGCGTCACATGCCACACTTCTAGATTCATCTTGAGTGTTTTATCATATTTCATTATTTGAAAAGAATAAATATACAAGAACACTTTGGGTGCCATTCAGCAAATAAACTCAATTCTGAATCATCCCAAAGGTGTTACCAATGGACAACTGTCCGCAGTTGTGGACAGTAATGAAAACAACCCATTTAATTTGAGCTGAGTTTTGTTTACCCAAGACTGGTGTATATATATATTTAATGAATTGCATGGTTACCCTTTAGGCAGAAATCTTGCCTTATAAGTTCCAGTAAACTAACTTACCTGACCCAGTGTAAGTTTAGTTTGGTGTAAAACCAATACGTCAGCACAATTTTAGTAGCTTTTAACTGATTATTAGTATTATTAAAAGAAAACCATGAGCCCACACCTGTATGTTCAATTTTTTTAAGTTTATTTATGTTATTGAGAGAGAGGGAAAGAGAGTGTGTGTGAGAGGAGAGAGAGAATCTCAAGCAGGCTCACAGAGCCTAATGCAGGCTCAAACTTTACAAACCATGGTATCAGGACCTGAACCAAAATCAAGAGTTGGACACTTAACCAACTGAGACAATTAGTTTTTGACAAATGAGCAAAAGGAACCAGGTGGAGGGATTATGGTCTTTCCACCAGTTGGTGCTGGATCAAATGAATATCTTTAGGGAGGAAAAGTAAATTAACTTCCAGACTTTCGGTTTCCAATTCTACATGTAAGGAAAGTTACAACTCCCACCTAACGAACTGACTGACTAAATAAATAAAAACACGATATGATAGACATATCTGTATATACTACCTAGTCAACTTACCAGGTAGTATGTTTCCAGAAATAATCTAACATACAATAAACGAACTAAAGAGCAGACAAATGTTAGAAAAGCAATTTGAGGCTTGAAGGATCTAACATCTCACTAACGTTTATTTTGTTTCCCAGCTAACAAAGTGCTTTTGATGTCAGTGTGTTCTGTGTTTGGATGTTAAGTGGAGAGTGAATAAATATATGAATTTATTGTGAAAGTGGGAGTATATTAATACAATACAATTAAAATTAGGATGAGTCATGATCCTTGTTCGTAACATACTCTCATAACAGGCCTGGAGTGGCTTTCTCTCTCTCTCATAAACACCTGTGAGTCCACACTGATACATGAGAACTTCAACATTTGCAAATTGCTTAGATCGACCTCTGTGTTTCCATCTCATCGCCCTACCTTTCCCCATGGATACATTTTTTTATTATGTTCATAATTCTTCTTTTGTTTAATATAGTTTTTACATGAATATATTACTCAGATATACTCATGAATGGTTCAGTTTTGCTTGCTGTTTTGATTAATGTATTATAAATAATCTTTGGGTGTATAATTGCACCATTCCACACTACATTGTCATGATTCATCCATATCATGGTATGTAGGTATAGTTCATTGTTGTTTGCTTATTGTCTTGTCTGTAGATTTCATTGCTTTAACACAAGGTGTCTCAACGTTGGCAGAACAGTTGCTATTTTGGACTGGATACTTCTTTGCCATGGGGGGAGGCTGTTCTGTAGGATGGTAGGATGTTTATAAGTATCCCTAGCCTTTGCTCACTAGATGCTAGTAGCATCCCCTCCCCCCCCCCCCCCCCCCCGTTATGACAACCAAAAAATGTCTCCATATGTTACCAAATGTCCCCTGGGGTACAAAATCACTAGAGGTTGAAAACCATCACTTTGATATATCACAGTTTGTATATTCATTATATTACCAATGGCTTGTGTGCTATGTTCATATTTTCTACTATTTTTTTTAACTTTCTTGAATGAGTATCTTGATAAGCACCTTGCATAAGTTTCTCTCAGTTTGATGCTAGTTTGTAAAGCATGTGATTATACAACTTTACATGTCAAATACTTTTCCAAAACCAGGTGGACTGATTTATGCTTCTACTTGCTGTCTGAAGAGAGTCTGTTGATTTACATTTTCTCCAACCCTCATATTGTCAGATTTAATATTTGCTAATGTCAGTTGAGCGATTATAAAATAATAGCTTACTGTGATCTTGATTTTCATTTTTCTGATTACTCTCAAGATCGAACAAGTCATCATACTTCTATTGGCCACTTGTGTTTTCTCCTCTGTGAAATGTATGTTCATACTTTGCCCATTTTTTTCCTCTGTTGTGTTAACTTTTTCTCAATAGTTTGCTGGATATTTCTTCTCGGTATTGATCTTTTGTTAGTTGTATATGCTATATAAATATTTTCAATCAGTTTATAGCATATATTTTTAGTTATTTTAAGTGCTTTTTGATGGACATGAGGTTTATGCTTTAATATAGTCAAGTTTATCTCTTCTCTTGTGTATTAGTGCTTGTGTTAAGATCATTTTCCTTACCCCAAAGCTAGAAAGATATTTATCTTTATTTTCCTAAATGTTAAAACATTTTGCTTTTGACATTTCACTGGTAATATATTTGCAGTTGATGTGTGTATATGTGTTAAGATAGGAATCATTTTTGTTTGCATTTTCATACGGATGTCTTGTTAGCTCCAATTGTAGACTAGATTTCCTTTTTTTCCCCACTGATCTGACATTGTCTCTTCCCACATAAATCAATGTTCCATAAATGTGCAAGTTTGTTTCTGGGCTCTTAATCCTATTATTATATTCACTGCTTTGTCTATCCCTGTGTCTGTAATTGCTTATAATAAATAGCACTAAAGATAGGATGAATACTTCTTTTTATTCTTTTTTATAATCCGCTCCAGATGTAACTGGGCTATACTTAGCCCTTGAGACTTTCATGTAAATTTTACATTAATTTTGAAAAATGCTATGAATTTGAGATTGTTATTAAAATTACATTGAAATTTGAGATAACTGTGAAGACATTTGATGTTTCTAGTCAGTGCGTTCTTTACTAAATTGATTCTATTAATTCTTCCCATACATGAGCACTGTATGTCTTTTTAGCTTTTGAACCTTATTATCACTCTCCTGTGAAACATCTGGATGGGTTTTCTGTCTGTGGGGAGATTTTTAATTACGGCTTCAATTTTCTATGTAT
This sequence comes from Acinonyx jubatus, assembly GCF_027475565.1. Classification (NCBI taxonomy): domain Eukaryota; kingdom Metazoa; phylum Chordata; class Mammalia; order Carnivora; family Felidae; genus Acinonyx; species Acinonyx jubatus. The sequence continues at coordinate 125,817,097 of NC_069386.1, read as the reverse complement.
AGTTACTGTTGACCCATCCTATTTTTTAGTCATTTTGGTCAATTATATCTTTCTATATTTTTGATTCTTTCATATAAGTTTTCAAAATTGTTGAGATAATCCTCTATATAGAATACCTATTATATTTTAATCTTTGCTATCTTTAATTAGGTCTCTTTTTAAATCTTTGCCTCATCTATAATTCGATGCATAAGGGTTTTATTATAACATCACATTTATATAAAATTTTGGCTGAATATAAACATCTAGGGTCAATTTGTCATCATTTCCAATTTTTTGTCTATGATCATATTTATTGCATTTCTGTGATCAACCTTTTTGGAAGTTTATCGATTTTGTTACTCTTTTCAAATAACGTGCAGTTTTTATTTCCTCTTTAATTTTGTTTACTATATCTTTGTTTTCTGTTTTATAGATTAACATATCCCGTTGTTACCTATTATTTATTTTTAGAATGAGATTTTTTTTATTTGTAGAGCTATAAATACTAAGAAAAGTTATTGACATAAAATAATAGATCAAAACTGAATGTGTTTTGTTACAGCAATGCCAATCAACTTTTTGAATTTTTCCAAGTCATAAGCTAAAATGAGTGTGATTTATCATCAGAACTCTTTATTTTGATCTATCAAGAGACAATTGATGAGATTCTTCTTTAATAGTTTTGAAAGAAAATTTAAAGCCGCGTTATTTGCAAAATCATCTGTTACCAAGCTAGTAATGCCATTTCTTTTCCAAGATTCTGCAAATCCTAATAAAAATGCTAAACAAGATCTTGTCAAATGACTACTTAGCTACATCTGTGCCTTTTTTTTTTTTTTTAACTCTGGGCACCTCATTTACTCATATAGTCAGAAAGGGTTTAAAACCCTAAGCAGTTATTTCAATATACTTTTATCTCATGATAGGTTTTGACAAAATACTTTTATCTTATCACAGGTTTCAAATACATTTCTGTCAATACTTTGAAGTTCCAGGTTTAGGTTATTTCATGTATGAGAATAATTGTTGCATTAACGCTATGTCTAAGGAAACCTTTATTGTTAAGCTGATCAGATGAATCAGATTCACATTCTATTAGAGAGCAACTTATTTCAGATTTATTTGAAATGAACATATTAAGAAACATTTTTAAATACACAGAATATACTGTATAAGATAGGTTATTTAAAGAATCAAATTCAAGTTATAAAATAATTAAAATTAACTTTGTATTGTCAAAAAATTACTAAATGTATGCTTATTTTTGATTATCTGATTTGTAATAAATCACTGCAAATATGACTATAAGTATAAGTTGTTTATAAAATGAAGACTGTGGGGCAAAGCTTAATATGACTTCAGTGAATGTATAGCTTATGTATGTTGGGCATTTGGGGATTAATTGCACACATGATTGCACAAATATGTGCACATATGTATGTATATGCAAATATACATATACATGTGCATGTATGTATATTCACACAACACATATATGTGCACACATATGTATGCATATGCACATGTGAATATAGGTATATATGCACATTTGCAAATACATGTATATATATGTACATGTCTACATGTGTGCTGATAGGTATGGGTACGTGAGTACATTATATGTGTATATGTACATAGGTATTTTATTAACATCGTTAGGTCTCATAATCAAATTTTTCTACATGTTTAATAAAAGATGGAAGCATGTAGTGATCTGGCATCTAACATATTTAGCATAATGTTAATTCTTGTAAGGGAAGGTTGAAAGTTGAAAGTATTTTATAAGATGAAAAGTGAAGGCTGAATATTGTTGCAATAAATGTATCATGTTGTGTTTAGAAAAAATAAGATTTAACAGCTTTATTTATCCTCCCTTCCACCCCCCACCCCGACAGGTACAAGAGATCATATAACTTTTTTTTTTTGTCTATGAATTCTATCCCATAAATCTTGAAGTACTTGGAAGTCCAAAAAATATTCAAGATATATTTAAAGGATAAAGCTTGATTATATCCTTCTTTTTTGAAGCACTTTCTCATGATGATTCCTAATGATAAGTATTATGGAAAACAGTTTAAAAAACACTTAAAACATTTGGGACAAAAAGTTATTTTTAGCATTCAAAGGTTAATTTGGAACTGAGTATATTTAAGGTTTATATCTCATTATAAACTAGGGCAATGTGTTTTTTTTTTAAAACCTACTCTGCTTAACAAAAATTGTAGTTAACGTTTACGCATTTTGATAAGACTGGACATGCTTGGATTAGGTCTGGGGACTTCTGCTATCCTATTTCCTCTTTAGTTGTTTCAGTATAGGCAAAACTAGATTGCTGAGAATAGCACTAAGCCCAGTGATTGGCTTGTATGCAGGAAATTCATTTTTCTTGAAGATCCTCATACAAATAAAATGACTTTGCATCATCCTTGGGGAGAGGGTGAAATCGATATACCTACTGTATGTTTCTTTTATTTTCAGCTCATATTAGTAATGATAACTTTCATGAAGGACCTTTCATGTAAATTAATGACCGGCTGGTGTTAATGGACCACAGAGTAACCCCTCCCAGGCAGTCATTAATCTCCAGAAATGCCTTATGCTGCAATCGCAATTGCTTAAATAAAAGCTTGCAAGAGAATTCAAAGAGAAATGCTAGACTTGTACCTGTCACCACAGAACAAATGGCAGTTTCGATCCCCGATAAATCTCCAGAGGAACAAATAACTTGTGTTTCAACTGTTCTGTTTCCTAAAATGCTGTGCAGCGTTTACGACTTTTCAAGGTGCCAATGCAGATTGTATTTCTTCAGGATTCAGTGCTGGATGGAATTGTCCTACAGAGTAATTTCACTATAAGTAGAAGAAAATAGACAGCACTTGAAGGAACTAATTTGCAGTATTAGTTTTTTGAACCTATAAATAACTTCAGAAGGCCCTTGGACCCAATGAGTTGTAACGTAAGAAACATCTGCATTAATGAAGTGTACCTAAAATGCCTTTATTGATGAAACAATGGATTCTGCATTACTTATCGTGTTTAGATCTCAGTCTTAGTAAACAATTTTGGCATTTGCTCTTCAAAACACTATCATCAATTGCTTTCATGTTGTTTAGATGTCTTCCTCTCTCTGCCAATTCCAACCCTCTTTCCCGACTTTCATTTTGTTCCTTTCACTTTATCTTAATATCGATGGCACTTTGGGAACTTGTTCAGCCTTTTTCTCTTTTCACTTTGCAGTCCCAACTTTCAGTTGCCTTCTATGGAGTCATGTCTGGCCCCATTGTGCATGAACTGATACCCCTTTTAAAGATTTCAATCTTAGAAGATGAGCATCATCAACTTCCATTCCAGGTAGGTCATTTGCAAAGTTCTTTTTACTTTACTAAGCTCCGTCAATTCTACTCTCAGAACAACATCTTACGTCCGCACACTATTTTTCAGTTATGTGGCCACGCCCTAATCTGATGTGATTCTGCCTTTTACATGGATTGATGGGCAGCATAACTGGTTTTTCTACCAGTCTTGTCCCCTCCAACTGCTTTCTTCAGATAGTAATCAGCAATCCTCCAAAAATGCAGAGCCATGTTGACACCTTGGTATTCAGAACCTTCAATGGAATGTCATTGTCTTTTTAACATAGTTCATGATCTTTCCTGTGATTTACAAGGTTATCAATAATCTGGGCTTCACTCATCAATAAAAAAGAAATATGGTGAGTATTCTTTAACTCTTCAGATATCCTACCTTTATTCGCTGTGGTGGAGGGACTTTGGCTTCCTGGTATTCTTGTATAATCCCTTCCCCTTGAGTGTGGGCAAGATCTGTGACTTGCTTCTTACCAGTAGAATATGGTATGGGGCGCCTGGGTGGCTCAGTCGGTTAGGCGGCCGACTTCGGCTCAGGTCATGATCTCGCGTGAGTTCGAGCCCCGAGTCGGGCTCTGTGCTGACAGCTCAGAGCCTGGAGCCTGTTTCCGATTCTGTGTCTCCCTCTCTCTGACCCTCCCCCGTTCATGCTCTGTCTCTCTCTGTCTCAAGAATAAATAAACGTTAAAAAAATTAAAAAAAAAAGAATATGGTAAAAGTGACTGGATGTATGAGGTTAGGTATACATGATTATGTTACATAATACTAACATCTGTCTTGCTAAAAGATGCTCTCCATTTCCGCCTTTCAAGAAGCAACCTGTCACATTATGAGCTACCTTATAGATAGGACCAGGTGGCAAGGGGCTGAGGGTGGCTTCTGGCCCACAGCCAGAAAGAAATTTAGGCCCTCAATCCAGCAGCCTATAAAAAATTGAGTTCTGCCAACAATCACATGAATTTGAAAGCAGATTATTCCCACATGATCTAGGAAAGCCTTAGATGAGAATCCAGTCTTGGCAGACACCTTGATTGCAGCCTTGCAAGGAACCCAGCCAAACTATGCCTGGATTTCTGACTCACAGAGATGGTAAGACAATATATATGTGTTGTTTTATGCTACTAGATTTTTGGTAATTTATCATGCATGAATAGAAAACTAATACACTCACCATACTTCATAATGAATCTACCAGTGTTTCAACAGTTCAGAAGAAAGAGTTTGAGTAAATTTGTATAATTGGGTGTCAAAAATATAAAGCAGAAGGACATTTCTTACAGTCGAACACACATATACACGAACATGCTTATAGAGAGCAAGAGTTTGATGTTTAATTTTAAAATGCTTTAGATAATAACAGAGAAAAGCATTAGCTAAAAAAAATTAAAAATAAATTTGGTGATAGAATAGCGCTTCAAGGAGAAAAAAAGGAGTATTAGGATGAAAAGAAAATTTCTTAAGCAGAGGGTAGCTGGGGACCCCAAGGATATTTGAAAAAAAAAAGGAGCACTCACCCCAAGTGAGGGTAAAATAACACAGTGATAATTCAAATGTTATGGCTATTACTTTAGATGTCAAAATGTTCACAGTTGAGGGTGTGGACAATCTGTTCTTTTGCAGCCTGGGAATTAGAGCTGAAATTTAACAGTAAACAGTGTTGCTCGCTTTTTTACAAGTGAGGAAACTGAGGCCAAAGCTAAGTTGTTTTTTCCAAAATTACAACAAGGCTTACAGTTGGCAGGGCTAGCAATCAAGATCAGATTGGACTTACATCATATACTACAGGTCTACTGCCTGATTTGTTTTGAATTTTAGAATAGTGGCTTCCAGGATTTGATAGACCTATCAAAGCAACTCCTCATTCTAGGCAAAATACTTCTGTATAAATAAACCAGTTTCTGTTTTAAAAATCAAAATTCACATATTTGCATTTGGAGTTACCTTTTTTGGCATTTTGAATCCTTCTGCCCTTTCAAAGGAACTTCTTAAAGATGGACAAAGAGTTAAACCTCGAACTGATAAGAACATTAATTTTCAGGCCCCTCTATGTCCTACAGCAAGGCTTAGGTCAAAAAGTTGGCAGCTTTTTACCTCAGACATGAGGTTAACACGCAATTATCTCCTCATTGTGAAGAATGAGAAGGTTATCATGACAATCAATGGAAGAAGTCAACTCAAAGAATACATCCTGTGAAATGCAACAGTTAGAGGAGACACTCAACACTTTCTAGGGTCTGAGACAGCCTAAAGGCTAATTTAGATCATCATCTAAACTATTAAAGTCATAAGTGTCAGCTGAGAGTTAAGTAGCTCACGTCAGTGGCACTGGAAGACCCAACTCTAAACAGCAACAAAGGAGAAAGGAAAGTGAAAATGGGAAAATAAAAATAATGCATTGGGTTTCTACAGCATCTGTCGATTACGAACAAACTCCTGAGGTATGTTTCATCACTAGCATCATGGTCCAGCTATGGATGCTGAGACTACCCAGAGAACACCACACAAGCTAATTTATTTGTTTAAGGTCAAATATAGAGTTGATCATTAGAGACCTGCTTTTGTTTTCAGCCACATTATCTTGTGGTAAAGGGAAAAGAAAGAGGCATATTGAATAAAAAGGTAAATAAGAAACTAAGAAAGTGTCTATTACGGTGGCTGATTGCTAGATGCGCACTCCACCATGCCCTGAGATCTCCACTGAATTATTTAAGCTTCATCAAAACATAGCTGGGAGTTAATAGAAATCAGAGGTGTTGATTACTACTTCTGACAAAGGCACTCAATAATTGCATGACCCCACAATAATTGTTAACTTTGCATCTCCTCACATTGTGAAATTATACTTCCAGGAAAATAAGCAGAATCAAGTGACATAATGAGTATAACAAGGCCTCGTATGCAAATGTCACATAACAAATAATCTTAATAAATGTTAAATAACCTGATTCTGTTGCAAATTCATGAAAGTAAACCCTTTATTGTATCATATTTCATATAAATACCTTGGGATGATTAAAGAAAACTCATAATGTTTGGCCATGACTGACATTTCCTTTAGAGCCCATTAATAAAGACTCATACTCCCTGAATGAACAAATATTACTGAAGAACAAAAATAATATTACATGTGTTTCAGTGCCTTCTAGGAGCTTATGGGCTAACTGGGAAAAACACAATGGTATTGTTAGCAGTACTGTTCTAAGTGTAAATCTTCGGACAAATGGAAGATTAAAGTCCACCAAGATAGCTTCCATGGTGCTTCCAGAATTTGGCTGAAAGACACTAGCTAAGCAGAAAAGAGAAGGCAAGGCACTCTAAGGGCCATGAAGTCGTTACAGCGAAAGCATCAAGGTAGAAAATGTAGATGTCTGAGAGAACATTAGCATTCACTGAGGGCCTGATGCGTATCAAACAGACCACATACAGAAAGTACAGGAACTACTTTCCATGTAACCCCTTTCAAACCATAAACAGTATATATGCTTTTATTACTCAAAAAGCTTTTGTGATAGATACTTCTCACAACATTTTATGTCTAATCCAAATGTAAACTGGCACCTCTCTGATCCTTTGGATAGCAATAGGATTACCTCACGGATCTGATTCCACAGTGCTCTTGGTAAGCCTTCTGTCTTCTTCAGATTTCTGTATTTCCTTTAAAGTTCCCCTTGTTCCTCTATCTCTGAGTTCTCACATGCTGATCCTTCCCTACATTACCACAACTGTGAGCTCTTCATTTACCAGTTTTTACTACAAATCCAATCACACAGGCATTGTCATTTTATTTGTTCTGTTGAAACTCAGATTGCAGAAAAGTTGGTGAGGGTGCACACTGAGTATTGTGACATTCTCCATTCACGTTCTAACTCATGCACTCTGTTTCAGAAGATAGATATGGCCCTTCCCTTATCTCCTACAAAGTGGCCTCACTGCCTTCTCTAGAGCCTTGATAGCCTCTGACATCCCATGTCCCACAGAAAGTCAACTAATAGTTTACCAAAACAATTTTCTGGGGCACCTGGGTGGCTCATTCGGTTGGGTGTTGGACTCTTGATTTCAGGTCAGGTCATGATCTCATGGTTTGTGAGTTCTAGCTGCTGTGGGTTCTGTGCTGACAGAGCAGAGTCTGGGATTCTCTCTCTCCCTCTCTCTCTGTCTCTCTGTCTCTCTCAAAGTAAATAAATAAACTTAAAAAAAAAAAAAAACTTTTCCAAGATGTGTTATTCAAGTATCAGGACATACTGTAAAAAATTTTGAAACGGGCAAAACCATCAAGGAATGTTCTATCTGGTCAAGCTTTCCATATAGTATATTTTACCTTTCATTGTCCTTGAGCTATTTGCAACTCTGCAAGTTGTAGAAACCTAATCATAATGCAAATAATTCTAGTCCCTAGAAATGCAAAATTTCCTCCTGATAGAATGTAGTTGATTATTGTTCTATAGATATTGACTAATTGTGGATATAGTCATAAATTCATTGTCACAAATTCTGACTGCCTAGATAATTGTGTTCTTTGGGTTCCCCTCGAAGCAGCAATACTATCCTAGTGTTTCTCTCATTAATTAATCACTTAATAAAATCTCTGGCCCAGGTTTTTAAAATATTTTTTATGAAAGTCATGATGTCAGCTTTCTAAAAGTCTGCTCAGTAAAAACTTAGCTTCCCATAAAATACTTTACACTCAACTATAAGGAAGGAGTCTTCAAATGTCTTTAAGTTCTAGAAAATATCTGTAAAGACCTAAAGCCAAGTTTAGGGACTTTTAAAGAATTTATTTCTTAAACCACATTCAAGAAAATCTTAACTTCCTTCATTAGTTCATAGAATATAAGTATAATAGATTCTTAAACATACTGTTAATGCTGCCCGTTAGAAATGACACAAGATAAGTGACATATCAGGGCGCCTGGGTGGCTCAGTTGGTTAAGTGTCCGACTTCAGCTCAGGTCATGATCTCGTGGTCCGTGAGTTTGAGCCCCGTGTCGGGCTCAGTGCTGACAGCTCAGAGCCTGGAGCCTGTTTCAGATTCTGTGTCTCCCTCTCTCTCTGGCCCTCCCCCATTCATGCTCTGTCTCTCTCTGTCTCAAAAATAAAAATTAAAAAAAATGTTAAAAAAAAGATAAGTGACATATCACTTAAATTTGGGTAGCATAATCTGATACATATTCTCAGATACAATCATTTTATGTTCACTATTAACTTGGAATTCTAATTGCACATATCACTTTGGATTTTATGTCCTAAATTTATTATGTTTGAAAATATATTTATGCAATGAATCAAAATCATAGAAGTTTTTATGTCTTCTTTTTTCAAGAAGCTGGACAGGACATGACATTAAACTTGTAACAGTTTTTCTGTACAGGGGTGCAAAACAGGCATTCGTGCATACACACACACACACACACACACACACGCACAGAACCACTCCAGTATCAATGATTAAGATGCACATTAATCAATTCATTTTACTAATTACCTGCCAAAAGTTTCAGGTAAGCTTTTATGGGCTTTATAAATGTTAATTATATGTGGCTAAACACATGTATACTTAGCAGAAAAATAAAGGAACAGTGTTGGAGTTCTTCTCCAACGGTTTTATTTCATAGAACATATTATTTCAGTTGACTTTTCCCATCAAATGTCATGATAACCTTTCCACTTTTCACAATAAGAAGATAATTATGTGTTAACCTGGTGTCAAAGGTAAAAAACTGCTCACCTCTAGAGGAAACCTTGAAATAGGATTCACAGGGGAAGTGGATATAGATGTTCTTATCTTTTTGAGGTTTTACTTTGTAAATCTCTAAATTTACTGTTAAAGACCTGAATTTAGGGAAAAAAACACATTCATTTGTTCATTCATTCATTCGTCCATTCATTCAGTTGCTCAAGATTAATTAATTATTATGTGCGATGGATTGTACTTGGAGTTGAGAATAAACAGATAAATAGAACAGTTTATTTAGTTCTGACAGAGCTCTAAGTGGATGAGTAAATACAAACAGCTAGCTAGTAAGCAGTTTAAATCCTGTGTTTGCATATTACAAACTGCCGGGCCTTGAGTTCTTTACATAATTTAACACTCAGTCCTTAATCTGTAAAATGAGGCCCTTTATCTCAACTTCTTAGGACTTTTCTGAAGATTAAATGTTGAGCAAGTGCCTGACATGAAGTTGCCTAACATGCCTTATGGTTTCCCAGTGTGATACAGCAGCCCAGCATACAGAATGCTGTCAGGAACTGGGTGGAAAGAGACTTAGTATCAAGTAGAATCATAGATGTCTTTGTCAAGGTCATGACACTTAGTGCAGTTTTTCACAAACAAGTAGCATTTAAAAAAGAGGTTTATTTATTTATTTGAGAGAGAGAGAGAGAGAGAGAGAGAGAGAGAGAATGGGAGAGAGAGAGAACAAGTAGGCTCCATACTTAGCGTAGAGCCTGACTTGGGGCTCAATTCTAAGATTGTGAGACCACGACCTTAGCTGAAATTAAGAGTTGGACACTCGACTGACTGAGCCCCGCCCAGGTGCCCCCAAAAGTAAGCATTTTTTTAAGCAATGCGATTGTATACCCCAAGACATGGGGGTGAGATTTCAACATTTCAAGTTTTAGCCTTTAAAAACAAAGCAAAAAAGGAAAATAAACACAACTCTAAACCCAGGATAATTAAAAAATTAAAATTCTGGGAAGTGAAAATCCGGTATTGAATTTGTTAAACTTAGAATAAATTACAAGTATAATTTCCCGACCTAACATGTATTTCTTAATATGTACTTTTTCCCCTGATGTCAATACGGTGAAATATACTTTGATTTTTTATGGTTGTATCTACTCCCATTTTTAAACCAAAGAACAGTAGCAAACATATGCTTTCTGAAATTAGAAGAGAGCTTTTGAGTTTCTTTTATAAGAAAGGAACCGGAGTAAGCCAATTATTAGAAAGTTGACTTGAGACAATGTTCTTTAAATTTTTAATAGGCTCCCATTGAATAGATGGAACTACTCCATACTTTCTGGATTGCACTCACTCTTGCTATTCCCCAGAATTCATGGTTGTAAATTATTCTAAAGGAAGCAGCAGGGGTGGAGGGACCATGAGGATATCAGGGAGCAATGGGAAGAGGGGTTTCAAGGAAAGTCAAGAATTCTACCTGTGACAATGATCTTTAAGTGTGTGAGTCTTGGAAACACCAAAAATACTTTTGGACAGCTTTACTTTGAAAGCTTACCTTAACATAAGCATAGACAGAGGTAATATTCTTCATAATTCACATAGAAAAAAGCCCAGCAGTTCAGGCTTCTTTGGTTGTGGTCTCAGCTGACCAATGTCAATGTCTCCTTAAATCTGAAGAATCAACTTCCAGTTGCCTTTCTGAGAGAAAAAGAAACAACTTAGATAATATCCCAACCCTTGAAGAACTCCTAAAAATGAATGGTGAGTAAAATTGTATAGTTTATAAAGCATTTTTACCTCCTGAGCCATTTAGCTAATCCCATTCTGTCCCTATCAAGACCCCTTAAAGGAATGGTTCTTTCGAGTGGTAATTATCCAAGCCCTATTCTTCATGCAAAGATTGGTGCAAATTGATAAAGAGAGGAATACAGTGATGAGAGCACAACCTCAGCTAAGGCTAGACTGGGGAACGTTGCTAAACCAAGGCAATTTTCAACTTGGTGCTCTCTAATTATGGTAGCCCCTACTTACCCATGATTTCACCTTCTTCAACAGCCATCTGGAAGCAGATGATCCTCCTTCTGACAATACGTCAAAAGGACAAGAGTAGGCTAACACTGTGTCACAATGTGTACCATCATGCGCCTCACTTCATCTCATCATGCAGGCATTTTCACTCACATCTTCACAAGAAGGGTAAGTAGAGTACCCTAAGATTTTGAGAGATAGAGAGAAATTACATTCACATAACTTTTATTATAGTATATGGCTGTAATTACTCTATTTTATTATTAATTACTGTTGTTAGTCTCTTACTCCATCCATTTATAAATTAAACTTTATCATAGGTATGTATGTGTGGGAACAAGACCTATGGGGTTTGGCACTATCTGTGCTTTTAGGCATCCACTGGGGTTCTTGGATGTGTCATCCATGGATAGGGGGCAACTAGTGTAGACCTCTCAAGTCATGCAGACTATTGAATGAAACCCATATTTAGGAATCACAGGTAAACCAATATGTGATGGTTAATATTATGCACAAACTTGGCGAGGCTATCATACCCAGTTTTTTGGTCAAACAATGGTCTAGATGCTGCTGTGAAAGTAATTGTAGATGTGATTAGATTTACAATCAGGGAACTTATAGTAAGGCAGAATACCCTCTATAATGTGGGTGGATCTCATCCAGTCAGTTGAAGATCTTAGGGGCAAAAATTAAGATTTCCAGATGAAGAAGCAATTCTGTTTCAAGACTGCAAAAGGCGCACCCTGCCTGAGTTTCCACGCTGCTGGCTTGCTCTACAGATTTCAGAGTCAAGGCTGCAATATCAACTCTCATCTCAGCTTCCAACCTTCAGGTCTGCCCTACGAATTTCAGACTTGCCAGCCCCTACAATCATGTCAGGCAGTTTCTTAAAACAAACCTCTCCATATAGACATCAGTGTCTATATATTCATATCTATATATCCTATTGTCTTCTTCCTTTGCAAAATAGAACCATAATACACAATGCAATATACAAAACTAGTAGATCAATTTCAATTTCCAGACCTTGAAATCAGGCTAGTCTTGACAGGTATCTTCTAGAGTAACTGAATTCCTTAAGAAGGTGTATTGAGTAAGAAAAAGTATACCATGCAGAGAGTCACAATTCAGCACTCTTATATCATATATTGCCAACTGGCCATGTGACTTTCTCTCATCTCCACCAAATGTATTCATCTGTAAAATGACAAAATTAGATTAGCTCATCTCCACAGACTCTTCCTGCTCTAACCTTATGTAATCTCTGTGATCCATCATTTGCACTGAGTATCTTCAGAAGGACCAATATCTACAGAGACCTCCTTCCAATAACATATGGGTGACATAGGCGGGAAATAATTGCTAAAAAAATTATCTAAAGGTAAAGTAAGGAATGGATTGGCCAGGAAATTGAGGTCTGTATGTGTGAGGAGTGCACAGGTATCTGAAACAGATTTGATTGGTTGATTAAGGTGAAAAAAGCCATAGAAACCCTGGTATCCATCTGCCCAGATGAAAGTTTGTGTTGTTGTTTCATTTGGGTGGTTCATGGGTCAGTTCTAACTTGCTCCATGATCCTGTTGCTGTCAGGAGTATAACGATTTATGACTCCACATTCCTGCTCTAGATTCCCATTAAGCCCTGCCCGTTGGGATTATTTGTACTTCTAGTTCCACAAAGACTTTGTTCGGGAAATTGGGATTTCTTTCTAAATGTGGTTTTAAGAACTGCGATAAAAGCTTGTTGTACCCAACACTGGGGTTTTCAAAAGCATCTTTGGATTTGGATTTGAGGATGAGTCTTACTTGATCCAGTGACCCTGAGATTTAGGCATTTAGGAACAGGTGCTTGAACACCAACACTAAGTTACCTTCTAGAACCTAATAAAAAAATGTTGCCTTGGTTGTTCCTCATGATGGTAGAGATATAATACCAGTAATAATAATAGTCAATGAAAAGCGGGAGGATAAAGTATATAGATCCCATCAATGTCAGTGACATTTAGACAGAAAGATGGAAACTGGGTTCTAGCAAAGAATACATTCTCTGGTGTTAAACTGGTTTCTGGGGAAATTACAAAATCTGATGTGCTAATGAAGGAACCATAAATACACTTTGTTTTTCATCTGGATTCATGTTTGTAGAGTGAATCAATTGAGACTTTACATTCTGACTAAACTGGCCCGGTCTTTCTGTATTATACTCCTCAATATTACTGTTTTACTAGTGCTAATAGATCTATGGTCCACATGGTGGTCCCTGGCCCAGCAATATCAGCATCACCTGTAAACCTGTTAGAAACATAAATTCTTGGGTACTCCCCAGTAATCCTTGTTTTCACAGGCCCTTCAGGAGATTCTGACCATGCCAGAGTTCAAGAATCAGTACTATAGTCTGGCACTCTGATTCACGCCTAAATCCACGTGTCCAACAAAAACTCTTCTATTTTTTTAAAAAAAATGTTTATTTATTTATTTTTGAGAAGGAGAGAGAGAAAGAAAGAGAGACAGAGAGAGAGAGGGAGAGAGAAAGAATCCCAAGCAGGCTCCTTGCTATCAGTGCAGAGCCTGACATGGGGCTTGAACTCACAAACTGTGAGATCATAATCTGAGCTAAAATCAGTAGTCGGATGCTCATCCAACTGAGCCACCCAGACATTCCCCAAAACTCTCCTATTAAACATCGACAGAGAAACGTACTTTCCTCTTCTCCATAAGCATCTCAAAATAGGACCTAATAAAACAGAACAAAGCCAACAATCCAACAGATAAACACAAATAAGTACATAGAGAGATTCCAAAATGTGAATTTAGAAAGCAATCATTCTTTTACTTCTGTTAGCTGCAAATTGTGTTTACAGAAAGAGACATGCGGCCAAATTGAGGCTCCTTTGCCTATATCTTAGACCGTGATTTAAGTTTATATTTATTCATCTTCTATTTCCACCAGCAGCTACAGCAAAATCAAAGCATTGCAAACATCTTTAGACACTGCAGACCTAATATATGTAATTCCAGTGTTCCTCTCTCCTCTTTATCTTTATATACCTTCATTACCCACCCACTAGTTCAAACGCTTAGCTGTAGGGGTTGAGAAGAAGGCATTTATTAAATCCAAATTCAAACAAATGTTAGGTAGTTAGAATCAGTGCTGGGAAATAAAAATAGACATAAAAGACCACTTTGTATCTTGATGAAAATTAACCAGAAATAATGGAACGTCTAGAGGAAGAAATAGTATAAACACATAATACTAATCTCCTATATCCAAATGACGTAACAATTTGACTCCACTTGTCATTGATTTGCTACTTTAGGCATGGGAGACAATTTTGGTATGATCAGAACTATTACACATACCAAAGATAATGGTTTAAGCCCTTGATTCAAAATCTTTAATGTTTTCAAACAATACATAATTAAAAGTCCACCTACCTTCAATTCTAGAAATCATTTCAGAATGCAAACTTAATTGGCTGTTATTAGCAGAACCAGATTAAGTAGCTTGTTATGACCATGATGAGTTTATCTATTATGCTCATAATTAGGACTCCCACAGCCAACAAACCCAGAGGGGCTCAAAGTTCACAGCCAATCCCTGTTGCCAACAGCCACTTACACATTCTTAAGTCATCAAGTTGCTATCCTGCCAGCAACCCCTACTTTTCTTTTTACATTTCTAATCTACCATGTGGACTAATTTACTTTCTGGGAACCTCAAGGGCTAAAGGCTTTATGCATGGGTATGTTTGCTTTTCCCAGACGAATGCCAATTGCTAGGAGAATTTGGAGCTGGGAACGGGGGACTGGGGCAAGAATGACTGCAGTATTATCCTCAGACACTGGGAAACAAGGGAAGCTTCTGAAGTGTTGGTCTTTGGGGATATGTCTTCCCAATTTATTATTGTTATTGTTATTATTATTGTACTTTTAAGCAACTTTTTTTTTGTATGTTATAACTCCATGTATGTTATAACTTCCCTCTTTCTTTTTGACCCTCTTCTGAGAATAGATAAAACCTACTTTTCCAGGTCTGTATTCCAGTGAGAAGCTGGGATAGATGTCTGTTCAAAGTAATGTATTTTTAGGAGTAGTTCATATATACTAGCTAGAAAAGCAGTAGGTTCAATTTGAATGTTGTTCAGACACCAGCAAAGACCACTCTAAATGGCTGCTTTAAGGTTTAGCCAACTTAAATGCTGCACATAGTGACAGTGGATTTTTTTTTGTCTTTGTTTTCCCAGCAATTAGGGAGTTTACAATATGCTGGCACCCAGGCCATAGCCCGGGTAGATTCAGTCAGGGAATCTGGCAGGGAATCCAGGCATCAGTACTTTTTAAAGCTTCCCAGGAGTTCCCAAAGACAGCCAAGATTGAGAATCATTACAGAGGGAGTCCACATTAGTTCTTTAAGACAAATAGCACGGAAGATCTGATTGGATGTTTTTAGCTTCTACAACCTATTTTATTTCCATAGAGAGATTTCTTGGATCGTGATTTAAAAATGTATATATATTTTTACATACTTATTGGGATTGGGGCTAATCAATCAAATGGAGAGATATGTGTCATCTTAATTCAGGGTCCTTCTGTAGATTTCTGTCACTCTCGTCCCATTTTATACAGGGTCAGAATGTTTTCTTCACCTGGGACAATATCTTGTAGAAGTTCTGTCACTTATTTACTATATGATTTCTGCATTATCTTGTAGCTACACTGCCACTTATTATCTATATGATTAGGTAAGTATCTTAATCAATAAAATGAGGCTAATATTACTGCATGTTTCATAGTGTTAGTGGGTTAAAGGAGATAACTCTTATAAAGCAATTAGCACAGAAAAGCTGGCATAAAAAGTGAACTTGGTAAATATTAGCAATGGTTATCAGCATGATAAAAAGCTAGAGACTTTGAATGTTGAAACAAATACAAATGTGTTTTAAGTGTTGCATCTAGCTACTGAATTACTATTATTTTCAATTTAACTTGTCAGAAAAATACATTAGAACATTTTACTGTTAGGTATACAGGGTATAAAGTAAGTTTAACAATGGCTCTGGAAACATACTCAGTTACTTTTTGTTCCAGATATTGATATTTCAATTACGTCTTTTTGGGTTGATTCCCTCCATACCCTTAAATAATCTTGCCAAGAACAGATCTGGTGTTTTCTAAACAGAATTTGCTGTGAGGGACAAGATGGAGACTTGTGACTTGCCTTTGGTTTATTTCATCTTAAAAGGATTTGAGTAAGAAAGGCTAATGTTTGTACATATACCCTTTAAAAAGTAAAGTAAAACCGTACAACAGTGCTTCGTCAAGGCGATTCTAAAAATTACTCATCCTAGATTTAATTATTCATCAGAGTACTTCCCTTTTGTAAACATGAAATAAAAATGTTCCAGTGTCACCCCATTAAATATGATAATCCAGAAGAAAAAAGGGTAAAATTATTAAAAAAACATGAAAAAGGGCTCATCAGGAAACATTTGAACAGCCAATTAAGCTGCAATATGAAACAGGTGAGTCCACCGTAAAAATGTATACACATTGTATTTTTATTTTCATCAGAGATCAATTTATCACTTGAGAAGACTCACATCTGACATATCTATATTCAAACATTTTACAAATTATTTCATTCAAAAAATTTCAAACTATGGCTGCCAAATAAAATATAGGATGTTGGGTCTAATTTAGATTTTAGATAGACAACAGAGAATTTGTTTTAGTGTAGGTCCCACAAATATTGCAGAACACATACTTAAACTAAACAAAATTTGTTGTTTATCTGAAATTTAAATTTGACCACACATCCCATATTTTTATTTCTTAATCTGTCAACTCTAACTTAAACCATATTTTATGTTTTTGATAAAAACTTTGCAAGGGCTTCTAACACTTGATGGGTAATGCTTTTCATTTGGCCTTAATATTTGAGAGTGAGTTCTTCTGGAACTGGAAAGTATACCGATTTTGAGATAAAGTAGACACATTTTTAGTGCTAAAAAATACTTTTAATGAGTCAAGGGCAAAAGTTCATAGTAAGGTATTCTGAGTGATGCTTTGTTGTCTTTCATTTGTTTGCCGGAATTAGAGATGATAGATTTACATTCTGAGCTGTTTTGTTTGCTTTGTTTCATTTATTGAGTCCAATCTGGATT
This sequence comes from Acinonyx jubatus, assembly GCF_027475565.1. Taxonomy (NCBI): domain Eukaryota; kingdom Metazoa; phylum Chordata; class Mammalia; order Carnivora; family Felidae; genus Acinonyx; species Acinonyx jubatus. The sequence continues at coordinate 125,799,879 of NC_069386.1, read as the reverse complement.
TTTATTTTTTAATCCCCTGTAAATAATCCAGCTTATGTTTAGGGGAAAAATCTGTAGTTGATATTCAACATAGATGTTCTACAATTATTTTTTTAATATGAATAAGTGTCCATGTTGCAAAAGTCATTAAGTAAAACTTTTTAAAAAATTAGGAAAGTAGCTTATACACTGAACCAAACTCTGGTGTTCCTTGAAGCAACGTATGCCAAGTGTGGGTTTTAGAGAGTCAGCTCTTGCCCTTCCAGCATTAATCTGTATTTGCCTCAGTTTCCTTATCAGTAATAAGGGATAATAAAAATCCATAAACATAGGGTATTTGCTAGAATTGAATTCCCAGGAAGCATAAAGTTTGGCACAAAGCCCACTTCAGAAAGTATTAGGTGTTGTCTCGACTACTACCAATTTCTGGAGTATACCCTGAGCTAGTAGTTAGGATGTAGTTCCCAGCATCAGGAAGCTCAATTCCTGATATCATGACCATTTCTATGCCACAGGACCGGAAGTCTACAAAGAAAAGGGCATAGTAATTGTGGTCAACAGCTGAAAGTCTTCATGAAGAGCACAATATGTAATAAGTACGTGATAAGCCTAAACGAGTATTATCTGAGGATCGTTTCAAGTATATTCTACCTTCTGTAGCCAGCTGGCTCTTGTCTCTAATAGTCAGGAAGAACTATATTATCAGATGTACACCTCTGAAATTGGTTGGAAGGGTTTTGTTTTGTTTTGTTTTAGTTTTTGACACAGAATGGCTCCCATAACTAAAAAATGGTAAACAAAAATTAATTAAACAAACAATCAAATAAATAAATAAATAAAGGAATCCACATCAAGGAATGACTACCACAGAGTTATTTTGTGATTGTTACATAATATCATAACCACAGTTTTACATAAAACCCAAGCATGTCAAACTATTCTGACAGTAATTCCAAATTTATTTCTTATGAAATAATACATATATTTTTTAAACTTGCTGGTTTGAATCTCTTGTTTTCCTCTGTTCAATCTCTGCTATCCTTTTCTGGCTCCTACTCTTTGTCTCCCACTCTGCTGTTCTTGAATGTCACATCTTTGTATCAGAGCCCTGATTACTTTTTTTTAGAAAAGAGAAAAAAAAAAAGAAAATAAGCCCTTGCTTACATATTAATTAAAATTTCCTTCTATGTACAATATTTTTGTCATTAATATAGTTAAGGAGGAATTGCTTCTCTCTTACATACTCTGGAAACTGATGGCACTATTTACTTTTTAAGCTAGAATTTTTATTTTCCACCTTCCTTCCTTCCTTCCTTCCTTCCTTCCTTCCTTCCTTCCTTCCTCTCTCTTTCCCACCCTCCCTACTTTCCTCCTTTCCCTGTTATGACTGCTCAGTCCAGAAGCCATATCTTTCATATGATCTGCAGTTCACTGTAGGAATCATCTTGCTATCCCTTTGTGATATGCATTTTCTCTTTAATCTGAACACTTTATATTCTCTGATCATGACTTTCATCTTCTTAGCTTTTTCTTACCTAAGATGTAATAATTTCCATTTGTGTGTGTGTGCATACGTCTTTGTGTGTGTGTGTGTGTGTGTGTGTGTGTGTGTGCAGAGGAAAAAATCTGTAGCCATGGGAGAAAACTTCATTTCTGTTGAAAGTCATGGTTTTCGGCATTGCTGGAATATTAACTCCTTAAATATTTGGTGCTCATTGTCATGCGGGCAACAGTGTCTGGCCAAGCTGTCTCCTTCCCTTCAACATCCCCCTCACCCCTTTTTTTCTGGTCAACCAGTGAAGCATTAGGTAACAGAGAAACAAGCAGTATTTGTCATCTCTCAGACAAGTGCATTCATCCTAAAATTACTTAGCAACATGTAGCATTTAATAATGACCATGTGAATAATAATGGGTAAATAATTAATACACAAAGTATTATATCAAATTATGTTTATCTACCAGCTTATTTGATCCACAAATCATGTCCATGGGATGAGGACATTTTCCACCCTTTATAGACTTATTGAAGTTAAAACATCTAACAAATGGGAAAGTCAAGATTTGAACTCAAGCAATGTGCCACCAAAGCCTGAGCTCTTTATAACAATGATATGCCATCTTCTCATTTGGACATTTAATCTCTTTGTACATGTCTTCTCAGAGTTCCTCTTCTTTTTCCATGCAGTCAATGGGGAAAATAATAGGAGTTGTTGTACTTGAATAACCGGAATAAAATCCCATTTTCTGTATTACCTTTTGTATTTGAAAAAGCTTACTTACACAAGTTGTCATTTGTTCATTCATTCATCTATTCATTTATTGCTATATTCAATAAAGATTTATTGTGGACTTCCTGTGGCAGTAATGGTTGGTTTCTCTAGCCACCTTAAATATTTCAGATGTCATTGCTTTTTTTTTTCCCTGCTAGGATTAAACTCTTGAACTTCTGATTGGGTAAACCATTTCCATAAGAACATGCTAAATAGTGTAGAGTAACATGATGATTGTGGTCCTTTAACCAGGGTCCAGCTGTCCTGGATAGTGCCATTCCTTTGCATTATGGGGGATATCAGCTTTTTATTTTGCTCCTGGTATGTTTTCCTGGTTGATTCTCTTTTCTCTCTGTTGTTTTTTTTTTCTTTCAAAAATATGGCCACAGGTACGGTAAAGCTGATATAAGTGCCCAGGGAAAGTCTTGTTTGAATCATGAGTTTTCTATGCGTGATAGGAAGGTAATTACTGTTATAACTACAGGGTCTTTTCTTTGCAGGGGCCAGTGTCAAGGCTGGAAGACTGGCAGTGTTATAGTCTGTAGTGTGATCTTGGGTGTCATAAAGAAAAATGGACTTTTGTGCATTTGGAGACCCGAAAACTGCAGCAAGTTCATGGCAGAAGGACCAGCCTCCAGAGTGCCACAGAGGGCAAAGCGCACTGTGAGCATGTAAGCATGTACTCTTTGCCAAGTTTTTTTTTATTAGCAGGACTTTCCACCTTAGTTGGTTCTTAGTTGGTCAGAGTGAGACTGCACTCTAGTGACACCACTGTTGTGACAAGACAAAGAAAAAGAATTCCTCATAATGGACAACCATCACCATTCACTTCTGTTCAGATTTGGCCAAGACGTGTTTTACCACAACAAGAAACGTATTCTCAGCTTTGTCCACTGGTTGCTTCTCTACCCAGAGAAAAACCCCATCTTCTCTCAGAACTTCCTGTTGTTCCCTGTAGCCTATGTGTTTGCATGTTCTACTTATTTCCAACTGTCATCGAATGTCTCAGAGCGGTGCTTTTCAACTTCAATTTTCATAAGAATTACCAGGAGAACTTGTTAAAACCAACCCCTCCACCCCACCCAGAGATTCTGATTCAGTAAATGTGAAATGGGTTCTAAGAATTTGCAACTTATGTTGGTGCTGCTCATTCTGGAACCACCTATCAACTAGCATTGTCTTAGCGTCTTTGAAGATTTTGAATTGGAAGGGATCTTACAGATTATAGACCAAGGATAGGAAGTGACTTGTCAAAGGTCACACAGTTACTCTGTTTAAACGTTGTAATGTTTTCTATGATGTGACTCAGACTTTTTAAGTAGGTTTAGTTTTATTACTCCAGAATCAGCAGAGTGCATTCCTCTAAATGGCTTCCTTGGCACATATAAACCATTACCACTGTAGACAGGGTCAGAATGAAATAGACCTTTATCCAATTCACACTGCTCTCTCTTATTTTGGCCTTCTTAAATTTAAAACTATCTTTACCATCAGCAAAAATAAGCAGATTGGGGAGTGCGTGCATTCTCCTTTCTCCTAACATTAGCCCTTCAATGTGTGTGTCACTTCTCGCATCCTTGCTAAGCTTTAATAAATCCCATCTCTTTTGACTATCCTGTATCTTTCCTTTATTTTACATAAAGTGATTAAAACTGATTCCAGCTACCTGATTATGTTTCTCTTTAATGGAACAGGACAAGTTTCCATGAGAAAGGTTTTGTGAACCCTCTACCAGTTGAAAAGTAGCTATACTTCCAAGTCTACACAGGAGAAGAAAGTAACCACAGCAGAATAAAAAAAAAAAAAAAAAAACATGTATAGTTTTTGTCTAGTACATGGTTCTGCACTAAAACAGGCAGAATGAGGACTCCTTGGCTGGAACAAGTCCGCGCGTCATATTTTATCATGTCTTCTCTGGCAAAGTCTCCAAGTTATAGCAAATACATAAGTCTCTGCCTCTTTCTCTTGGAACTTATAGTTTTTGTGCCTGAATGATATGTTGTCTTCATGACAATTTATACATTTTTTTTTGCTTTCTGATGTTGATAAATGCAAGCTTTTGACTATTTTTTTTTTAGGAAGACCACGGAAGGGAAGCCTTCCTACTAATAAAATCAGTATAATGAGAAATGCAAGGATGTCCATGCTTTCTACAAATCTATATATAGCTACTCTGATGATGAATACAATAATCCAAGAACTTCTAGTCAGCTTCAAGGAAGCTAATAGGAAAGGATGGGAAGAAAATGAGGGGGTTAATTTCAATGTCTCTCTGAGAATTAAGCTAAAATATTGCTCAAACTTAAGAAAAATCTAATTAAAGGACCAATATGGACCTGGTGACAGATGAAAAGGATTTAAAAGCAGGAAACACTCGAAATTCTGAAAGACAAATTACTGTCAAGGAAGGATAATTCTGTCTGACAGGTACTACTAAAACACTGTGACATGATATTATCTTAGGAAAAGCCTGTCAACACAAACGTGGTAAGTCACAAAACTCTTGAGCAAGAGATAACCTCCCTGCAACCAGGCATATACAAGTTTGTCTGGAAATTAGTATCCCTGAATACAGACGGTATGGCATTATCATTTTCTGGATAAAAGCATGTGAATGCATCCATAATAGGTACAGTTTGAGTTTACATTTCTTGCTACATTAAGAAACTATAACCCAAACATAAAAATCTGTAATAAATGACACAAACCCCATAATTTTATGCATTATTTGAGGACTCTAAAAAAGAGACATAAAAGAAAGGTAAAATTAAACTTATAAAATGTAAATTCAGTAAATACACATTTAAGAGCACAGCCAGAAGTTTGATCAGACATTCAAATGTCTTCAGATTCAGACGAAATGTCTCATTTTTGGATCATTTTGGATATACAGGGCATATAATACCCATTTTGGTGTATCAGTGCAATATGCCTCGTTGACTCTCAAATGTCAAACACATTAATAGACATAAGAGAAGCTAGAAAAAAAAAAGAGAAAATGATCAAAGTGCTACCTACCCAGTTTTTGAAATGGTTGCCCAGATGAGTTTTTTTGAACTTTTCAGAAATGGATATGCCCAATATATTTGTTTGTTTGTTTTACTGTTTCAGTGTTTAATAAAAGAATTGCTATAACATGGATAAAAACCTAAAAGAATAACACAAAAATAAAATTAAAATAGAATATTATAAAGTAAACATCCATGACCCCACAGTGAGATATATAGATATAGATATATATATAGATATAGATATATATATATATATATATATGATTAAACAAATACATGAGAGAGAAAGAATAAATTATCCTTACAAAAGAATTCCACACAGTATATCTAATCTCCCCTCAGAGAGGTGAGCTTAATTCTGTTGCTCTTGAATGTGGGCCGGTTTATTTAATTGTTTCCAAAGAATGGAGAGAAAAAAATAATAACTTTACAGTGAAGAAACATGTCATCTTGATATCATGGACCCCTGTTGTGATGGAATGAGAAGGGAACTTTATCTCTGTGCTATTCTTCCCCAAAACTCAAACCCCAGTCTAATTATGAGAATCTGTCCGATAGACTCAAAGTGAGGGATATTCTGCAAAATGCCTGACCAGTGCTCTCTAAAACTGTTAAGATCAAGAAAAACAAGAAACAACTGAGAAATATTGGAGGAGGGCATAATAAGGAGATGTCATGAATGCATACTATGCGGTATTCCTAAATGAATCCCAGAATAGAAAAAGGACAATAATAGTGTCAGTGAGACATCAAACCTTGTTTTAGGTCGCAGTGATTTGCATTTGTTGGCTACTCAGCATAATTAACCCAACTTTACAGCTATAGTAGGAAAAAGAGCATTACATTAAATGGTGTAAGAGTAAATGGCCATCCTTTTCACAAAATATATGGTTATTTGGGAAAAAAATATTATTGGATTCTACCTTAAGTGCTCATATAAAAATAAATGATAGATCAAAGATGTAATCACTTAAAAAAGGAGACCCTACAAGTTTTAAATTAAAATATATGGATGTATATCTATATAACTATATCTATATAGATGTACAGCTATCTTCAATAGAAACCAAAGGAAAATAGGATGAACTTAGATATATAAGATATTAAAAATAATTTTGGCCAGAAATTCCATGGACAACAATACTGCTGTCACTACAACAACTACAACTACCACCAAAACACTGAAAATAGAGGAAAACCCAGGACACAGAGGCAAGGAGCCCTTACATATAAATAGGAATAACCATAAGAGAAACAAATATAGCAGAGTATTAAAATATTTCACTAAAAAGAAAAAAAAGGTAAATTCATGAACAGCCATTTAATTTCGTTCTTCCTTTAGAAAATACAAAATACAAATTCAATATTAAAATAAGTCATTATTATTTATCAATTCTACTTCACGTCTGTTCCATAGGAAAAACCTTCCATATTTTTTTTTTGGTAAATCAAATCTCTAAGGAATGATCACCCCAAGGTTATACAGATTGTTAAGTAGAGAAATTGGAAGTCGCAAATTCAATATGGTGAATATTGATGCCCAAACTGGACAAGCACAGTATGAAAACGGAAATTTAAAGCCAAGTCTCATTTAAGAATATAGTTATCAAAAATCATATTTATAATTGGTAACCAGCAATATTTGCAAATAATTATACATTATGATAAATTAGAATTATCCCAAGAAGGTGATATATAAAGATGATTAAAACTGAGGAAGTCTATTTAACCCAATTATTTATATTATTATTACAAAAGATGAAAATGTATGGCTATAAATAAGAAAGTAATGATTAACGTTTAATTCACATTTATCATAACCATTTAGAACCAGCTAGTAAAAGGGTTTTGTTACTTAGCATATTATATAAAAGTTACATATAATTTTAATGACGACAAAGTTGGAATTATTTCCACTATGGTAGAAGGAGGTAAGAATACTTGTCTTTTCATTTCTTTTCCATTTCTTTCTCATTTTCATTGGATGTCCTAGCCCATGCAAAAAAGAGACAGAGACAGAGGGCGAGAAGGAGAGAGAGACAGAGAGGAAGTGAGAGAGAGAGAGAGAGAGAAAATAACTATAGATTAAAAAGAGAAAAACATATTTATAATCGATCTAAGGAAACAAATAGTACAAATACAAGGATTTATTGGATGAGAAAACATATTCTGTCTTTCGCTCAATTCTCCTCTCAGATACTATTCCACATCCTCCACCTTCCCCACAAGAACACTGATAATTTAATAACAACCGATTAAAAGAATAAAAATAAGTCATTTAAGAAAAAATGTGAAAAACTTAAGATCTTTTTGTATTTGTACTGAAAGGTGTGAAAGAAGACCCAGATGAATATTTTACGAGGTATGGAAATATGTTGTTTCAACTCAAATAAATTAAGAAACAACGTAATTTTAGTGAAAACACCATATTTTCACAAAAATTTTTGAAAAGTTGATCTTAAAATTTGGATGACAAAATAACGATGAGGAAAAGAGGGAAAAAAGTAATTAAAGAAATTGCAATAAGAGGATGAGGCTTTTCCTTCCAACCGTCAAGACTTACTACACATATACACTGATATAAAAACGTACATGCTGCTTAAAAATGCACAAATATACTAGTCGAACAGCACTGAGAAATGGAGGAAGAAATACAGAGAACGTTCAGGATATTTAACAACTGATAACATGAATTACTAAAGAAGAGTGGATTTTTAAAATAAATGATGTCGAGGAGATTGACTCCATATCAAAAAAGAATAATATCTGATTATCTCACACAATGCACAAAATAAATTTAATTGTACTAGTGACATAAATGTAGAAACTAGAACTTGCAATGTGTTAGAGCTAAAGACAGAATAGTGTCTTCATAATATGGCTGCAGGGAAGAAAAATTTAGGATACAGAAATGCAATAATAAGTAATAACTTAAAATTGAAAAATAATGTTTGGCATTAAGTGCTTGAAATATACATGAGCACATTTATATCCAGGACATATAAAGAGTTACTAAAATATATGAACAAGAAAACAAGCAGCATGGGGAAAAGGTATGAGTAGACAATTCACAGATCAGAAAATCAAGTGGCCGGTCAAATAAGAAAAGATCCTGAACATCATCTACAATAGGAAGGTAAAAGAATTAAAATGAGATAAAATTCATAACCCTCAGATTGGAAAACAGGAGCTCAAGATACTGTTTCTGCTTACTGCCTTTGCAGTAATAACAGCCAGAAGAGGACTTTCAAACTCACGTCTGTCTTCGAATTTCATACGCATGCATCGAATTCATGAAACCTAATTTGCATACTAAAACCTCAGTACGAGGGATTGTGCAAAATATAGACATTGGTTTTTCAACCTCTTTAATTAGGAAAGTGGAGGGGAAGATAGAAAATTTCATCCAAAATATTCATGAGAGTGTATACAGTGTGTTCTGTGTATTCCAATTTTTATTAAAAAAACAAAAGGATAAACATTTACACACACACACACACACACACACACACACACAACCCCTACATGTGAACCAAGGGCAATAAATAAGGAAAAGGAGGAAAATAATTATTTTGACCTTGAGTGGTCTTGAAACTAGAGTGTAGCTCGAACATGGCCATTCCAGTTCTCCTTCTGTAATGTTCTATTTACCATTTCTTTTTTGTTTAATTTTTTTTGACATGTATTTATTTTTTGAGAGACAGAGAGAGACAGAGCATGAGCAAGGGAGGGGCAGAGAGAGAGAAGGAGACACAGAATGGGAAGCAGGCTGCAGGCGCTGAGCAAGTTGTCAGCACAGAGCAGGGCTTGAACCCACAAACCGTGAGATCATGACCTGAGCTGAAGTCAGAAGCTCAACCGGCTGAGCCACCCAGGTGCCCCTCTATTTACCATTTCTAATCCTTTCTTCTAGTGCAAAATGGAAATGATCTCTAAGTGACATTACAGTCATGGAGTAAAGGGAGCTCTGTACCACTTTTGTAACCTAATGTTAGTGTAAAATTACTTCAAAAGGAAAGGTTAAAGAAGAATGCTGTAGGTTTTTTAACCACAAAGATCATTTTTTGCTAACTACTGAAAAATGGTATTTATCTTTGGTTCTAGGCACTCCTCAGGGAATAAACGTGATGACCACATTGTTATGGGCTCTAAATGCATGCCAGACTGCTACTAGATGACAAGAAAACCATCGCATTTCTCTGCAAATCAGCTTTTTGTCAATAGTGCATAACATTATTATTCATGCATCCAATTGAAATATATATATATGTATATATATACACATACACACACATATCTGTATTCATGCATCCAGTAAATATATATACATATAAACACATATGTAAACACACACACACACACACACACACACACACACACATATATAATAAGCACAGAATTAAAACTATTATCTTTTCTCTCATTTATTTCCCTCACACATTATATTTATTAAAGCAAATGGCCTAAAGAGTCAGTCTGTGGAGGTGTCCACACTGCTACCATCTTAGTGTAAGTTCTCATCGGCCCCTTTGCTGAATAAATTTAAGAGCTTTTTAATTAATCTGTGTGCCTTCAGTCTCCTTTCCTTCTAAATCTACTTGTTGGCTGCTCCAAGTTTTCCTTTGTTCACCCTTTTTCTTTCCTTTGTCTTCCTTTCCTTCCTTCCTTCCTTCCTTCCTTCCTTCCTTCCTTCCTTCCTTCTTCCCTGCCTCCCTCCCTCCCTCCTGTTCTTCCTTTCTTCCCTCTTATATATTAGAAATGCACTATAAGTATATGTATACTATATATATGTATATTTTGCAGTTATATACACCATATATAGTATATGTATATATAGGGCATATTCACACATTGCATATATGTCATTTACATGCACACATATGTTTTTTTCAACGTTCCCTGCTTACTCAAGAATATAAAATAATTCTTCACTACCAAGGATTGTAGATTTAATGCTAAGTCTGTCTTTCAAGATCCTACAAAACAGAAAACCCAGCTGCCCAAGTTCACCGTTCACTTCTCTGAATTAACTATTCCTTCATGTATAAGGCCCTTTCTACTCCTTCGCCATTGCTCTCACATCCTCTTGAAACACTGCTGACCTTCTCATTCTCTTGTGCCAATCAAAATTTGATTTATCCCTTAAAGTCCCTCTTGAGGCCTCACAGCTATCTTAATGTTTTTCATGTGTACCTGAATTTTAATAACTCCTCTTTCTCTCATGTTTTGCTGCACTCGTCACACGCACTGTACAACATGATATTTATGTTTTTTTCTCTGTTATTTCTTGCTCTATTTCTTGTGTGGCCTCCTTACAAAGATGGTAAGGTCTTGGTGCCACTGCCAGGGAATGGGTTTATACTTCTTTAAAGGTCTGATTGTACCTGACTCAATAGCTCTTAACATATTTTTTATTTTCACATTGTACGTCAGGTCTCCATTGAAATAGAGGCATCTATAATTTCTGAGGCCCTCTTTGGCTCCTGAGTTAGGAAAGTACCAGTTTCTATCCAATTAACATTTCCCCAAACACTCGACAAATAGCAGACTCAAGATGCTTGTGTTTTAGCGCAGGTTTCCAGTCACTGACAGGACAATAAACCATATTTACCTCCCACTAAGATATGATACTTTAGAAATCTCCTAGGCAAATAAGTACCCAATTCCAAGAACAAATATCTCTAGTACAAACAATTCAAGCTTCTATTGATTTAAATCTGGGTTTATGTAACCACTCAAGGGTGGCCTGTTGGGGCAACAAGACCCGCCTGAATTAAGCTAATCCATCATAACACTGACTAAAGCTCTTAATCATGTTCTACAGAAGCAGGAAGGAAGTTTCAGAAAGATCGTAGGCAAAGGTGTCTTCATATTTTATTTGAAATGATTTTGTTTCCCTTTTCCCGGAGAGGACATAATTCTCTAGCATTTATCTTAGTACTGTAGATGATTAAAAAAAAAAGAAGAAGAAGAAGAAGAAGAATCTAAGCAGAGCTTCGGAACTTTCCAGTTGCTAAGATCATGATTTATGATTTCAAGTTCAAGTGTTCCCAAATCCAGTGTCAGACCCGGGAAATTGTCCTAGGTGGAATTATCCACATACTACATAGTTTTCCTTTTATTCTCTGTGGTGCACAAAGTTTACTTTGAAATTAATGGCGATTTGAAACCTGCATCCATTCTGTGGCCGTCGATGCTAATCCAGACATGAGTCCCAGAGAGAAAGGTCATCATTGTGTTTCTTGGATATTGGATTTTTGATTATTAGATGCTTCAGGAGAATTAAGGGATTCTTTGCTTTGAATCTGCTTTAAATTCAGTAAGTGAATTTAATTTAATAATAAAATTATTAAACCAAAGTGAAATTGGACTTATTTTTATTCCTGGGGAAACATCATACTTTCATCACCATTTATTTAGCAGAGTTACCAATTTCTTCGGTGAAGTCTTTCAACAAAGAGCCTTAGGGGATAGAAGAACAGATAAACACAAAAAGAAAAGAAAACCAAATATGCGTCAAATAACAAATGTAAAAAAGTTACATTTTTACATTTACATTTACATTTACAAATGTAGGGCAACATTTGCTAAGACACGATGTTTGTTTGTTTGTTTGTTTGTATTTCTCTTTTATGTAGATGGCAGCTGTACTCCCAAAACATTTTTTTTTTCTCTCTCGGTAGTACAAGCATCAGGATTCATTATTGCTAGTGCACAAGTGCACACACCAGATCAAGCAGTGAATGTTGGATCGAAGGCTTCCTCTACCACAGCTCCTGCACGGAGAGACAAAAATAACATTATGGAAGGAGAAAAATGTTACACTCAAAGAAGTGGAGGCGGCAATAGTTCTATTCAAGTTACCTGGGTTTTCTGTTCTTGCGTCTGCCCCACCCAAGCTCACTAACAAATCCTTCATGGAAGGCGATTTTCCCGGTCCCATGAAGAACTCTTGACTTGCGCTCAAACCGTTGTCTCCTGTACTGCCTTTGCCATGTAGTCATTTATTATCAGTTACCTCTGCATAAGTTGTTCGATATCTTGAGTTTCGCCTGGAATCAGATAATATCACCTCGACCCACCTCAAATGTGTTTTGATGTCATTGTATTCAGTGCATACCTCTATCGTTATGCGCAGCATATTTTAGGGGGTCAAAATCCATTGCATATGTGTATTTCTATCTCTCACGCTTGAAGTTCTGTGAGGGCAAATACCATAAATTACTCTTAAAGTAAATTATAGTACCCAGCTAGCCTAGCACAAAGCTTGAGACATAGTGATCCTTCAATATAGTTCAAGTCGATTCAACCAATTATAAATATTGAACTATTCAACTAATATTGAACTATTAATAAAATAGATAATGTATGTGAAAATGACTTTTGCACAGCAGGAGTAGATTATCTCTCTTCTCATCCTTCATGAGGTTTTTGTTAGGAATCAGGTATTTATATAAAACTCTCTCAGGTCAATATATTTGAGTGGGCAAAATAATTTTATTTTAAGAACATGAAGATTTATCATAATATAAATCATATACATGTCAGCAAATGAAGAAATAAAACCCATATTTAATACAATTATACAACATTTGAATATGTTTGGAGACTTCTCAGCTTTTAGATGTGATTGACACAGGATTTTCACATGGCTTTTGTTCAGTTACTGTCTATTGAGTCAATAAATTAATTAAAAAATTAAAGAATATCCCAGCTTAATGAATCTAGGAGTGTCCATTATCAGTTCATTATTTCTTTACTTAAATGACAAAACAGTGTCTGTTTTTCTTTTAAATTGCCTTTTGTTTTGACACACAATTCAATTTTTTTCCTTATTTGCTTTCTGAGTCGGGAGTTTCTTTTTGTCTGTTTTACTTATTGCCTTCTTGGGTTTGAGTAGAGTAAGCTCCCACACATATTACAATTTACAAATATAACTACAGATTGTATATGTATAGAACTTACTTATTCCCAATATCTATGCCAAACTTACTCCCTTTATCAACTGTCAAACCCAATTTCTTCCATGTCTTTAATTTGGGGTCATGAACTCATCCCCACGCCCCAGTCTAAGAATGTCCTACCCATATTTCAAATACCCCAAGGATCCTATTCACTGTTAGCATCTCCCATATCACTTAGTCTTAATTAAGCACATCTTAGAATTTATGAGATGCTGAGGAATAGAGATTCCCAATAGCCTCTTAAGAACTCAAATACATCTTGATAATTATAATTAATATAAAAATATGCATGCAAATTATATTAATTTTGTAGACTGCCTACAAAGGATCAGAACCTCACAACAGTCCAGTCTAAGGGAATCTTCATAAAAAGAGCTGTCTCCATTTTGCAGACAGAGAGAACTCCACACAAGGGGATTTCTTATTGTTCCTTGTCATTGTTCTTCCCTCAGGCTCTTCTCTCCTAGACATCTTTATCACAAACCCTTCAATTATGCTAAATTGTCTTGGGATGCTTCAGATACCCAAGGCAAGAGGTGCTCCACTTTTTTCCAGCACTGTCACCATTATCTCCTTCCTCATCTGTGCCTGCTTCCAGCTTTTCCATGTTTTTTTAAGTTTTTTTTCTTTTTTTTTTTTGGTTCTTACAAGGGACCAGAACTATTCTTTTAGCAAAAATACGTGACAGAAAACTTGGTTAAATATTCTTCCAGCCTTAGGTCTAAACACTTTTCTACAGTTATAATGAGATATACTATCTATGGAATATGTCCATTCAATTATCAAATGAGTTTGAAAGCTACCTACAGAATGTCCTCTAATGGCAATAAATAGACACCTTCACATATAAAGCAGTGTCAAAGATATTTTTTTCAATGGCCAAGATTTCTCCAAGATTTTTCTTGGCTAGATATAGCCTAAACCTGTGAATTTGTTGTAATTCAACTTTTTTTTATCATCTATTATGATAAGTTAACAATAATGTTTATCAGTTTGGATTAATTGCAGAGAAACATAAGATAGCCTATTAAATTTCTCATTTTGTCCACAGATGCAAGATCATTTTAGCACAAGAAGTAATTTCTTTCCTTCCTCTTAGGACAGATGTATACTAGTCAAACTTAAATAGCTGATAAGATAAACAAAAAATAAAAATAAAAGGCTTGGAAAACTGAAATTCTTCTGTATTTTTTGTGTCTCTGAGGTTTCCATGGAAACCACCAATCTCTCTCCTGTAATTGAAATATGGATAATTAGAAGCACATAGACAACTGAATTTAGAATCAGAAAACTTAAGCCGCATGACTACTGCTTTACCACAGCTGATCTTGAGACTCTGTCCAGCATCTCTTAGTCCATCTCCAAGTTCACTGGCAGGTGAGGTGGGGGAGTTTGTAGAAATCGAAGAGCTCTTATTATTTTTTAAACTACCTGTGCCTTTTCATCTCTCTGCACAGACACATCTTCTTATGTTTGTGAAGCTTACTAAACACACAGGAGAGGCAGCCCTGTAGAAGACGGCATTTAGTGTTCCTAAGGTCAATGCTGATCTAATGAAGACTGGGAACGTTGTGAAGTCCAACATGTCAGCTACCCCATCCCTGTTCCTCAGGGAGGCAATGCTGAGGTGTATGCTCTCTAGAATCTTTAGTGGGTCTGAGTCCACAGCAATAGATCCCACATTAATGAAAATTCTATTGGTATATTTTGGCCTTGCACATTTGGACTTTCTGAAATGACTCCTATATTTTAGTGTCTGTTTTGGAAGAATACTGAATTCAGGTGTTGTCCATGGATAAAAGGTTTTTACCTGTTTTAAATCTTCAGTTTGCACACTTAAAATATTTATTAAACAGGATATCAAGTGGAACCTGTCCTCTTGCCTTGCAGTCCCAAGACAGGGACAAATGGTGGTGACAAACAGAACTAAATACACATTTTAAAAATGAATTTAACACCTTGGAGTACATTTGCATACCTATGACTTACTATCAACCAAGCACCACGACTGTCCCACTCCAGGACCAATCTGTATGCTCCTACCTGAGTCCATATGAGAGGTAAGTCTCATATAGGAGTTACAGGAAAGGAAGGAAGTAGAGATTTATCCAACATTTGCCTCTATAGAGAGCACAATGTTGTGTTGAGAAATGTTTTTCCTTTCCTCTGCACAGAGAAAAGGAGGGGAAAGTTGTACTCATATTGCTAAAACAAATGTAGGAGAAGTTGGTCAAAGGGTATGGAGTCTGTTATATAGTATGACTAAGTTCTAGAGACTCGATATACATTATGTTAATAATGCTGCATAGTATAGAATTCGTTTGCGAGTAGGGCTTAGGTGTTCTTACCACACACACAAAAAAGGTAACAACGTGAGTTGATGGATATAAATTAACTTATCTGTAATTATCATTTCACAATGTGTATACATATACCAAAACACCATGGTGTATATCTAAACACATATAATTTTATTTAAAAGCAAACAAATGTGGCTCTGTAAGCAAATTGCTTGCTAAAATGTTGTTGGCTATAAAGAATGGGAGGCTAATAGTTCATCCGTCTGTTGAATGTCTTCTTAAAGACTGGACTTACTGCCCTTCCCCTGTGTCTATCAAGAAGAGTAAGAGAGAATGGATCGAGATGGTGGGGAGTGACAGGAAACTCCAACCCGCAAACTCATCATTTGCATTTTCCTATGTGTGAATTTCTCCTGTACGGATTATTCCAATGGACACTGTGCAATGTAGCTGTGTCTGAGCCCCTCTGCAAGACCAGAAATCAAGTATTTGCCTTCCAGGTAGCTGGAGGAGAAGAAATAAAAATAATGAGAAATAATGAAGGTTTAGTTTAAGAAATTAGAAAAAAAAACATAACATTTGGTTGCGAGTGGGATTTTTATATACCTGTTGAGGAAGACAAGTGTGGATAGTCAGGCAATCCTGGGGAACTGTCCAGAACGGCAGCAAAATCTACAACTGAACTCACACATGCCCCCAAAGACAAGCAACTCAACAGAAAGTGGGAGAAGGAAATAGACATGACATTACCTGGAGAAAACATGCCAGTAAACATTGGGATAGATGTCCGGGTTCAGTAATGATGGGACAAATACAAATTAAGTCCACATTTTGTTGCTATTTTTTCACCCATCAAATGGGCAGAAATTTAAAATATGGATTCTATCTTTTGTTCTTGTGGTATTTGGAGAAGAGCTCTCTCATTAGCTCCTTTCTCTGATATAGTAGTTTGTAGATTTATGTATTCATTTGCATTTATAGCCTAAGACTGTAAAGATGCGTACTTTTGAAAATTTCTCTTCTGGGCTTTTTACTAAGGTCTTTAATAAAACTTGCATCTCTTGCATCGACACTTATATCACCAAGACTCATTCAATCAGTAATCCATATCTATAACCTAATAGTATATAAATACTTCCTTTTATGAACTTACCAGTGTCCCATAAGTCCATAATAAACCTATTAGTACTCTTGTCCCAAAGCTTAAAGTGTCAGTTTATCCACTAGTACTTTGTCCTTTTCTATAGATCTTGGCCTTGATGCCCTTCATTTCCTGATCTGACTTATGATTTGGCCTCCAGGCCTATCTAGTGTTTGCATGTTAGGACTACTTTTATACGGTATCCTGGTTGTTTTCCACTTTTCCTGAATCCTTCATGTACTTCTTTCGTTGATAACAGCCATTTTTGAGAGGCAAACATTTTAAGGCCTTGTATGTCTCAAGCAGATTTTATATATTTTGTTGTTGCTGTTGTTAACCTTCCCATTTGTTAATAGTTTAGGCAGTGTGAAATTCTAAGATAAAAATAATTTTCCCTCAGAAATTTGAAGTTGTTACTCCACTTTCATTTTGGTTCTAGAGTTGCCTTTGATAAATCTGCTATTCTGGTTCCAACAGTCCCAATACTTTTCTAAGTGTCTGTGTTTGTTTGCTTCTTTGCTTTCTTCTTTCTGTACTTTTTTTTTTCTCAAAATATTTAGTGAACTCTAGCATTCTTGGCATACTTTGCTGCGACCATCCTGTGTTATTGTGCTTTACAATAATAAATATATGTTTGGTCTTCATCTCCATTTCTGGCACAGAGCTTCTTGGAATTTCCTAAGTTATGATTTTAGCAAAGGGGTCTTTTGTTATGTTAAGGAAGTGACTTTTGGAATGTCCCCTTGGTCACCGAAGAATGGAGAGTTAGTTGCCAGGGAAACCAACCACATTAGAGGATAGGAACCACATTAGAGATTAGAGAATGGGAACAGTTAGTCTCAGAGCCTGACCTCCAGGGAGGGGAAAGGGACAGGAGATTGATTCTGTTGCCAATGGCCAATGATTCAATCAAGTATATCTATGTAATGAAGCCGCCACAAAACTCTAAAAGCACTGGGTTAGAGAACATCTGGGTTGGTGAAACACATAGAGATTTGCGAAGAATCGCACCTGGAGTGGGCATGGAATCTCCTGGTCTTTCCCCCATACCTGTTCTAGTCATCTCTTCTGTCTGACTATTCCTGAATTATGTCCTATTATAATAAACTGGGGATCTAGTAAGTACAATGTTACTTTGAATTCTGTGAGCAGCTTACCAAACTGATCAAATCTGAGAGGAGGCTGTAGGAAGCTCTAATATATAGATTGTTCAGAAGCACGGGTAACAATCCGAACCTGTGACTTGTGTCTCACGTTGGTGAGGGGCAGTCTCGTAGAACTGAGTGTTCATCCTATGGAATCTGATGCGATCTCCAGGTAAATAGCATCAGAACCGATTTGAATTATGACACCCTGATGGTATCTGAGAATTGCTTGGGCTTATGTGGGAAGCCCCCCCCCACACACACACACACATTGGAAGTGACACAGGAAGCCAAAGTACATGCCAAACTTCACTGCTTGAAACAAGATTTACTGTTATCCTTCATGGTTCTTGGGTTGACTGAACTTGCCTGGGGTCCCTCACGAGGTTGCAGTGAAATGGTGGTTGGGGATAAGGCCACCTGATGATTTTATTGGGCAGGGGGTTCAAGATAGCCCATTTTCATGGATTGCAGTTGATGCTGGTTGTCAGTTGTAGAATCATTGGGACCATCTACTGGAGTGTCTACATGTAGCCTCTGCAAGTGCTATGAACACTTTATTCTATAGCAACTGATTTCGGAAGAAGTATCCTAGAGAGAGACTAGATGGTTTCTTGGGACCTAGCCTTGTAAATCTCTTAACATCATTTTTGCCACATTCCATTTAATACAGGAGCAGCCTTGATTGAAGGATGAGATGCCTGGTGTGAATACTGGTAGACGTGGTTCATTGGAGAACCATATTTGGAGACTAGCTACCATATCTGATTTCCTGAGATTCATCAATGATTTACATTGCTGTTTGCAGACGTGTTTTACTCATTGCACTGGACACCATGAGGATGTTTATGATCTGGAAACGATGTCTTCTGGCCCAGAAAATGTTTATGTATTTTGTTTTGATGTTTCTTTCCTTTCATTTTCCTTATTACCTTTAAAAAAATCATCATACTGATTAGGTATGTTGACAACTGCCCATTCTTTGTCTTCACAGTTTCCCCCCACCCTTTTGTTTTTCCCTCTACCTGCCTGGAGAGTTTCTAAATTACCTTCCAATACTTCCATAGAATTTTAATTTATTTTTACTACAAGAAAATTCACACCCTATTTCTTTTTCTCTGGCCCATTTACATAATATTCTCTAAAGTTGTTAAACGGATGCAATATATTTGCTAGTCTCTGAAAATATTAATTATAATTGTGTTGAACGTCTGTATATTTTCTTCTGTAAATTGTTGCTTCTACATCCCCTTTCTCTGTGAGCTAATCTTCTTTATAGTGAAATATTTCCTCAAATGTTGTGATATTTAATATTCATAATTTAGAATAAATTAGTATAAATGCATTGGAGACTCAGTGGGCATAGGCAAAGTATTTACTAGATGACTCATGGAATGCTACGCAATGAGTAATATTTTTCATTGGCAGCCACACAAAAAACAATACCTATAAATGAATTTTTTTTTCTTTTCTTTAAAAAAATTTTTTAATGTTTATTTTTGAGAGAGAGAGAGACAGAATGTGAGTGGGGGAGGGGCAGAGAGAGAGAGGGAGACACAGAATCAGAAGCAGGCTCCAGGCTCTGAGCTGTCAGCACAGGGACCAACACAGGGCTCAAACTCATGAAACTGTGAGATCATGAAGTCAGATGCTTAACCAACTGAGCCACCCAGGTACCTCTTCCTTCCTTCCTTTCTTTCTTTCTTTCTTTCTTTCTTTCTTTCTTTCTTTCTTTCTTTCTTTCTTTCTTTCTTTCTTTTTTAGATTCTCAAATAAATAAGCTGCAATCTGGATGCAGGATGGGGTAAGAGCTGTTGTTTCCACCTTTAGATGGGTGATTATTTTCTAAATATGACATTTTCACCTTCACTCCTCAGCCTTCACCAGGCTAAGTGCCTGGGTCAGCTAAGTGCCAGGGTCCTGAGCACTAAGTATGGTCAATCTGTAGCTGTAAGTGCCAATTTGTCCATCTATCTGTGAATAGGAAGAAGTTTATGATTCCTCATGCCAAATCATTAATAATTCTTCCCGTTAAGAAAAAAAAAAGTTTCACTTTTATTGTTTATACTTAAATTTTCTCACAATGTTACATGATATTTTGAATATTTAGCAGCAGTCATATATATGCTGAATGTACAGATTATCTAAAAATAGGAAAAAAAACACCAACCTGGCTCTCCAGGAACTAGAGAGAGAAGCCCCTGGGATTGAATTTTTATCTACACTGCACACCTGCCATTTTCTTGCCTGCATAGTTTGTGCCTTCAAATTCCTTGAGCTGTGGTTAATGGCTGACTGCATATAATCTTGCAGTTGGCTTATTTCAGAGGGAGTTAACAGATAGAACTATATTTTCACAGGCCTAGGAGGAAGAGGACACATTAGACCTTAAGGCTTTTAAATAAAGAAAAGAAAATATTCAATGGTGAATAGAGAGAGTCTTCTTTTTGAGACAAGAAATTTCTTCTTTTTTCTCAACAAGAAGGACACTATATATGGGTTGCTTCCCATTGTGAGGCTCCAGACACCAATGGTGAGGGTTTTGCTACGAGCAAGGGCACAATGAAATGGTGTTTACATTTTGACCCATATTTTCAAATTCCATGAAGATATAAGGTTCAACAAAGGACTTGTGAGGGGGAAAAAAGAGAAATTTTCTTATGTTTTTTAAACATCAGTCATTACAAATTTTGGTGAGTGATGAAATAAAACTGAAACAAAGGACAAGCATTGTGTGTGTACGTGCATGTGTGTATTTGTATGTGTGTGCATGAGGTCAGAGATGATAATCTGAAGAATGACTTTGTCCAAAATAATAAATTATCTGCTTGAAGAGGCATCCAGTGAGTTTTCTTCCTTTCAAGTAAAAGTTAATAAGAAAATAAATCTAAAAACTATCCATGAAGATACCCCCTGATTAAAAACTCAAGTTTAATATTAAAAAAAGCTAAATTATTAGAAAATAATATGTTTTCAAGAATTATATGAACTTGTTGGAAGAAATAAAATTTTAAATTCTTGGAATCATAGACATAGTCATGAATTATTAAGTGTTGAATGTTCTAAAAAATTATCTTTAGTTTGGAAACTTGACAATAACTTCCCATGTTCTATGTGACATTTTAATTTCTAGGCCAACTAATAAGAGGTTACTTACACATAACACAGCTTTAAAATTATTATCATCAATATGCCCTTACATCAATTTGCCCTTCATATGTTGAGAGAGCACATGTGCATTTATGTTGTAGCCACAGATAACCCTATGTGCAGCCAAAAATTCATGTATAATTTTAACTCCCCCAGACTTATTAGTAGCTCACTGTTGGCTGAAAGTCTTCCCTATAACGCAGTCAATTCTTTAATACATATTTTGTATGTTATATGTATTATATACTGTATTCTAATAATAAAGTGTTAAAAGGAAAACCATAGGCCCAAAATGGCGCCACTTAGGCTAAGTCCGCAAACCAAGGCTTAATACCTAATGTAATTGCATCTTCAACCTCCCACAAAAATGTGCTCTTAAGGGACCAGTCAGGAATTCTCTGATCAGCTCCAGTGAGTCTGCCACATAAGCCCTCTTCATACCTTAAAGGAGGTAAACAGTCTAATAAGACCCCTTTACCTGTCCCCCACAAGGGAAAGTGACCTTGCCTCAACGAATCCTTTTTCTTCTCCTTTTACTTCTTCTTCTTCTTCTTCTTCTTCTTCTTCTTCTTCTTCTTCTTCTTCTTCTTCTTCCCCTTCTTCTTCTTCTTCCTCCTTTTGATAATAACTTCCTTGACCCACCCTCTTTCCTATAAAAAACAAACAAACAAACAAACAAACAAAAACCCTCATTTTGTGTAGTCCTCAGAACTCCCCTCTACTTGCTAGGTGGGCTGCTGCCAGATTCATGAATCACTTAGTAGGGCTACTTAGTTCTTCAAGTTTACTAGGTTAAACTTTGTTTAATGACAAAAAGAAGCTAGAGAAAAGAAAATGATGTTAATAAAATCTTAAAGAAGAGAAAATACATTTACAGTACAGTGCTTACTGAAAAAAAAAATGCACGAGGACGCAGTTCAAACCTATGCTGTTCAAGCATCAACTACACACAAATGAACTCATTAGGGGTATACTGTTGTGCAGATTTTTTTCATCCTTTAGTCATAAAAATATCATTGTGGTAAAATAATTTCAATGATGTGGAAGGACTTGTAGTCCAATAGTAATCTTAACCTTGCCCCTTAATGCTTCCCCAAATGTTAAGTCCATCAGGGTTAACTAATATCCACCATTTGGTGTTTACATTTAATTGTTTTCCTCCTTTTGTGTATGTATGTGTGTGCTTGTATGTGTATATACATTCAAATATGATTTTTTGTCCAAATAAGAATCAAATATAAAAATGGTTCTTAGAGCACTAGGGTGGCTGTCAGTTGAGTGTCTGATTCCTGATTTCCACTCAGATCATGATCTCACGGTTTGTGAGATTGAGCCCCAAATCGGGCTCCATGCCGAGTGTTGAGCCTACTTGAGATTCTCTCTCTCTTTTTTTCTCACTCTGCCCCTTTCCCCAGTTCTTGCTTTCATGCTCTTCTCTCTCTCTCTGTTTAGAAATATAAGTAAATAAGATACATGCACACAATTATTCATAAAAATGGTTCTAGAATCTGCTTTTATTTTTTTTCTTTTTCAAATTTTTATTTAAATTCTAGTTAGTTAACATATGGGGTAATATTGGTTTCAGGAGTAGACTTTAGTGATTCGCCACCTACATATAATATCAAGTGCTCATCATAACAGGTGCCCTCCTTGCATCACCCATTTAGCCTATGCCCCACCCACCTCCTCTATCAACCCTCAGTTTGTTCTCTGCTTTAAAACACAATCTCATGGGGAACCTCGGTGGCTCCGCTGGTTAAGTGTCCGACTTCAGCTCAGGTCATGATCTCATGGTCCGTGAGTTGGAACCCTGTGTCAGGCTCTGTGCGGACAGCTCAGAGCCTGGAGCCTGCTTCGAATTCTGTGTCTCCCTCTCTCTCTGACCCTCCCCCATTCATGCTGTTTCTCTCTCTGTCTCAAAAATAAATAAACATTTAAACATAAATAAATAAATAAAACGCAATCTTATGGGTATTCCCTCATGAAGCAAACTAAAGATTCACTTCATTATTTATAACAGATGTACAATGACCCATTTTACAAATGAACAAAGAAAATAAAATAATGCATCTATTAAAACTCTTTGGGATCATTTCCATTTGTTATACCATAAAAAATTTCATATTACATATCTTTGTGCACATGTGTGATATTTCTGTAGACTAGATCCCTAGAAAGGTAGTTGCTGTAATGAAGAATAGACAAGTTCTTTTTTAAATGTTGATTTATTAGGGTGCTTAGGTGGCTCAGTTGGTTAAGCATGTAACTTCAGCTCAGATCATGATCTCAGGGTTCATGAGTTCAAGCCCTGTGAAGAAGTCTGAGCTGATAGCTCAGAGCCTGGAGCCTGCTTTGGATTCTGTGTCTCCCTCTCTCTCTTCCTCCTCACCCACCCCCATCTCTCAAAAATCAATAAACATTTAAAAAATAAAGAAAATAAATGTTTATTACTTTGAAAGAAAGAGAGAGAATGCAATTGATTGGGGGAGGGGCACAGAGAGGGAGAGACAGAATCCCAAGCAGGCTCCATGCTGTCAGCACAGAGTCAGACTCGGGGCTCAATCTCACAAACCATGAGATCCTGAGCTGAGCAGAAATCAAGAGTTGGATGCTGAACCAACTGAGCCACCCAGGAGCCCCAAGAATAGACAAGTTTTAAATTTTGATAGACTCTACCAAGCTGTCTTGCACAGACTAATTTTTTTTAATGTTTATTTATTTTTGATAGAGAGAGAGAGAGCACAGTGGGGAAGGGTCATAGAGAGAGAGGGAGACACAGAATCCGAAGCAGGCTTCAGCCTCTGAGCTGTCAGCGCAGAGCCCAATGCAGGGCTTGAACCCATGGTCCACGAGATCATGACCTGAGCGGAAGACTGATGCTTAACCTACTGAGCCAACCGGGAGTCCCTGTCTTGCATAGACTTCATAACAGTTTACAATCCTAATGAAATTGATGGAAATGCCATATTGCCACTTATCTGATTAACAGGTAGAGAAACGTACATTTTATTTATTTAACTTTATCTTTTCCAAATGTTGAAATTGTTTTAATTTACCTTTTTCTCCTTATTAGTGACAACAAAGATGTTCTGATATGCTTGGTCACATTTATATTCCCTCTTCTGATTTGATTGTTCATGTCCAATGACAATCTACTTTTCGAGCTTTACACTTTTCGTACTGATCTGTTTTACTGCTTACCACTCATTCTCCATCATCATTCTCATTGTGTCTCTCTTGCATTCATATTATGATTCTTAGAACACTCTTCCACCTTTTTTCTTCCTTTGTGTTTCTTCTGTTAGATTGGGAATGTGAGAATTTTATGTTACCCATGTATTACCTACCATGTATCTATCTATAATATATTGGATTATAGGGAGTATCCATAAATAAATTATAAGGCAGCCTTATAATTTTAAGAAACACATTTCCTAACTGTCAAAAAGTCACCTTCATGTGGATGCACAATTTAATTTTTTTGTCTCTGTCCCACTCTATATCACCTTTCAACTCCAGTTAAAATGAGCTTTTTTCTAGATTGTTATTAGTACTTTTAAATTACATTGATTTTATTTTATGCTTTTACTGAACTACTATAGTATATTTTACATTCATCATCAATAATTATTTAGTATAAACTATTGTTTTTCTAATTCCTTTGTCACCTTATCCTTTACAGTTATAGATAAATAACTGAATAAAGTTTTTTGTTATAGATAAATAACTTGAATAAATTTGTTTTTTTTTGTTTTTTGTTTTTTTGTTTTTACTAAACATCTTAAGATTTCTTCATGAGTGTGTGGCGTATGTGAATTTTTTTTAAAGTCCTTGTGGTGGAGGATGTTCTTATTTGATTCTCATGGTCAAATATGTTATTATAGCTGGATCTCAGTCTACATTCAAAATCCTTTGCCTTCAACATTTCATCTTCATCTTCCTGAAATCTTACTTATACATTCTGTAAATGAAGAATTGAACCAGACCAATTAATAGGCAAGTGAGATTCTATTTGGGACATTTGCGAAATGGAAGAGAGACTGACATTTTATTTACTTTATTTTTAGGTTTATTTATTTATTTTTGAGAGAGAGAGAGAAAACAAGCAGGGGAGGGGCAGAGAGAGGGAGAGAGAGAGAATCCCAAGCAGACTCTGCACTGTCAGTGTGGAGCCTGATGTGGGGCTTAAACTCACGACCCGTGAGATCATGACCCAAGCTAAAACCAAGAGACCACTGCTTAACCTGGTAAGCAACCCAGGTGCCCTGATGAATACATTTTAAAGGGATGGTTTTTAGGTCATTTAGAAGATATTTGTGGGTAGTCGATGATTCACATCTTAAAAGAGCAGAGACATAATTTACAATTGTAAGTTTTTTAGAGTAAATGCTCTAGAAAAAGGGAGGTCAAGGGCTATAGTCAGGAAGAAATCTGTCTAAGCTGAAGGGAAGCGTGAGGGTGTCTTGGCTGATTCCCTTAAATTGCTTTGTTGTTGTTGCTTTCTGGAAATCTGTAAAGTATTCTCTTTATTCTTAAAAATTATCAATTTCACCCAGATACGTGAAGTTAGGAACCATTTGGTGTTGTAGTTGGCCTATTATATTGGGTATTATTATATTTAATACAATAGTACCCTATTTTGATTGTTGTTGTTGTTCCCACTACAGTCTGTCTTCTCTGAAATCCTCCCATGCCCTCTTAGAAATGGATTCAGGGTCTCCTGGGTTTGTTTTCAAATAATAATGCTCATGTCTTTGGTATCCTGTGCCAGGTCTTGTGACAGTCACTTAACTGTCATTCCTGATAAGTAATTTGGTTTTCAGCCATCTCAACTCAGTTATTCAACCATTCTTTTCACTTTTCAAAACAACTAATTTTTGGCATAATTTCAGAAGGACAGAAAGAATTGTGAAATAGTTAAGAGAATTTCCATATACTTTGAACCCTGTTTTCATTATTAACATCTTACACTAATATGATACACTCCTTACAATGAGCCAACCAATATTGATACTTCATTATTAACTCAAGTCCATACTTTATTCAGATTCCCTTGTTTTTATTCAGTATCGTTTTTCTGTTCTTGGATCATAACCAGGATACCACATTACATTTAGTGTTCCTTATGATCCTCATGCCCGTGGAAATTTCTTTGACTTCCCTTGTTTCTCAGGTTTTTTTAAGTTGTGAGGAGTAGTGGTCAGATGTTTTGTGGGATATCCTCTTTTGCAATTGGTCTGATGTTTTTCTCATGATAATCCTGGGATCATGGGTTATTGGGAGGAAGTCCAGAGTTATAGCGTGCCCTTTTCATCACATCCTATCAAGAATACATACTATCAACATGATTTATGACTGTTTATATTGACCTTAGTCATCTGGATAAGGTAGTGTTTGTCAGCTTTCTCCACTGCAGAGTTAATATCTTCCCCCCTTCTGTATGCTGTATGAAAGGGAGTCATTATGTGCAACCTACACTTAAAAAGTGGGGAGTTATTCCTCCACTCTTACTACTTAATATATTAATCAATTTGGACTCCGAGAGTCTAAATCTTGACTCTGAAATACAGTGAACAGTGTGGCGTTTCTGCAGCTTTAAATTAAATTTCTCATCTTACCGGCTCATGGTCCCTTCCAATTCCTATTTCTGATAATGATTTTATTTCTGTTCCGCTAGGAAAACTCTCTTTGCAGTGATCCTATATGTCACCTGTATTTTTTGGTGGGTTCTCCATTCTTTCAAAATGCCAGAAGGCTGCTCTTTTCATCTTAGCTCTGGAGAAAAATCAAGAGCAACCAACCCTTTTTCACTGACATTTTCAAACAAAGCTGATATCTAAAAAGTGCCTTTCATTCTAAGTTTCCTAGACTGCATTTGCCATCTAAAGGCATGAGTTACAGCATCCTTTTTTTTTTTATGTGGATGCATTACTGACCATCAAGAACACTTCTTCTGGTATCTAAGTGTCCCTTTGGCCTGGGAGCAGTTCAAGAATTAGGGACTGGTGTATTGGCATCTTAAAACTTTGAAAAGTTTGAGCAAGGTTTTAAGTTAAAGCTGCCTCGAACGGCAACACTGATTCAGCCAACTAAAAGAATCTCTTGAGCCAAATTTCTATTTCCTCTCACTCTGAGCACTCCTCCCCAACTCTACCTCCCCCCACTGCATACACATTCACACAAGTTTGTATACATGTTCTCATCTTACTGCTTCCATCCCGGATTTTCCTACTAAACAACTCTTTCAAACTGCCACAGGCTACGTTATATTTTTCTACTATTTAGGTGGAGACAACCCAGATGCATGCTTATTACCCCACACCTTACTAGGGCAAATGGGGACCCCAGTTACTAAATACATCAGTAGCTCTGATCTCAGCCTTCTCTCATCTTCCACAAACTATTATTCACAAGTAGGTAATCATAGTTCACACCCATAAGAAGAAGGCTTTATTTAGCAATTTGTTGGATTGTCTGTCTTTTACCATTTGTTCCAATTGTGTGTTTCAAGCGTGGGTGTAGAACAGTTTACTGGGTCCATTATGTATCATCTTCTCAATACTAATGCCTTGTCACATGTATCTTACCAAGGACAGTTCTTTTTTGTTCATGACTTATTACTATACTTAATATGAAAAATAACCTTGATAATTTTTGGTTTTATGTGAACAATGAAAATACTCAAAGCAATGAAAAATTTTCAAAATGACACATTTTATTATTTAACTGCTATGTCCGCATTCATAATAAAAATGGATATAAATATAATACATATTTCAAACAATTCTACTCTGAGATTAAAAATAATAATATATGTAAAATCATGTTATATAAAAGAAAATCACACGGATTTTACACATAACATGGTTCTAAATTTTTAATAATCCTCAGATTATCAATAATAGTAATAATCCTCAGATTAATATCTGAGATATTCTTGGGAATATAAAAGGAAGTAATTGATAATAGAGACTTTGAAAAAATTAAGTAATACTTATAAAATGTTTTTAAGCATCCATGGTAAAAAAAATCAGATATCACTTCAATATCATTTTTGTTTCCACAAATTTTATAATTATGTTAAATAAATACACATGTTTATACCAGGGAAGTGGTTCAAGCTTCTTATAAATGGCTGCACAGAACATATTGAGGGGATGGGAGCAAACGCTTTGAATTATTTAACGATATTTGTGAATAAAGGCTATTGGACTTATAAGAAAAATGAATGAAAGTTATGTCCAGAGATTATTTTACCAAATGAATTGGTCACATTACTTGTGTATTTTACTTCTAGTGCAGCTATCCAAATGATCTGAAAGTTGAAATACAATCAAACGTGAGAGCAAAAAAAGAAAACTTTATACTTATAAATTTACAATGGCTATTGTTAATGTTACTTCTTATTATTATTTTTTTTTTACCTGCCATACCGAGTAGAATTCAGAAGTTGTAAACCAATCAATACATGAAAAGCATCCACTTCATTCTCTGAATGGTGAGTTAGAGTCAATGTGACTATTTCACTTCAACCTCTGAACTCCTGGACAAGACCAACCTGGCACCTGATATCATTTGTTGGTCACACTTTGATGACAACATTATATATAGACTTCTGCCCATGAGGAACTAGATGGGAATAGTTAGTTTCCTTTCCAGTCATGTTATCAAATATGCATGGAATAATCATTGTTTATAATTCCCATAAGTCTGAGAAGAACTCAACCCGACCATCCCTGCTAACCAATCAATCTTGATTAAACTAAAAGAGAAGTGTCCAATATGAGAATATTCTTAAATAAATATTTCCAAGACAAGTAGATTTACTGCATTCAATTAAAAGAAAACTTCAGAGGAAGAGGTTGAAAACACAAATCTCTTAGTACCATCAGTTTGACCTTAAAATGTGGCCTGCAAAAGGTAACAGGACAAATAACTATGCATTACCTCTATTGGAAATAGCTTTATAGCATTTAATTTCTCATTCCTTTATAGTCTTATTAATTTTGATGATATTGATTTTAGAAGGATAATTCAAAATAAAACATTGCTCAAGAACTCTTTTTCCATGTTTTCAGAATCAACCAAAATGTTAAATTTTTTGTATGTCATTATTGATTCTTATACATTTAATCATGACTTGGTTTTATAATAATGGTATAGAAGCCATTAGCTTGATCTTTCCTTTGGCTAATTGATTTTTTCTATTTCTAAATGTATATAAACTAGATGTTTATACAGAAACTATATATCTCTATTAGTAAATATATAGAAACTCTATTTGTATATATAAGTCATCCTTGAAATTTTCTAGCAACATAGAAAAAAATGTTATTTTTGAGCAAAGTTAAAAGGATTAAGGCTCTAGATTTTTCTTGAAACTCCTTTGCATAGAAAACAACATGCCTTATGACATTTCCCCCTTTTAATGTTTTAAGTTTAATATCTACTCATACCCTCAGAAGAAGGAGGTTAAGAACAATTCAAGGTGAAAGAGGAGAGAAGTACTAATATTTTGACCATCCAAGGTCAAACACTGTGTCAAGGGCATAAATTAAACCATCTCATAATGAGAAAGTTTCCATGATCATCCCCAATTTTGAAATGAGCCAACCGAGAATTAGAGATATTAAGTAAATTTCTTTAGTCATTCAACTCCTAAGTGAAGTTTAAAAGTGTCTAATTCTGAGTGTGTACTCGTAAACTTTTTGCTCTGCTTGCATCAGTTTATTTGTGGCTCTTGTTACTCACCACGTTCTATCACATGCCCTTGTCTTCATCTCTTCCTCCGGTGTCCCTTTGTGACCTACCTCCTTATCAAAGCCTAATTTAGTCCACCAGGTTCAGATTTCATGCTGTTTTGTCTCTAATAACTAATTGATATCTTCAAGCAGAATAAACCATATTCCTCTCTTGATACACCTCTTTTAAATGATATAAAAGCTGTGTATTGCAACTATTCTCTTGTCAGCCATCTTTACAAACCAAAAGGCAGGGCAATATGGTATTCATCTTGCTTTCCAGAGAACCTGAAGCACGTGGGAAGTCTTTAGTGCATGTTTTTAAATGAAGAATGAACAAAAATGAATGAACAGACATCCATCAAACTGGATGGCCAGAAAACAAGGGGGAGAGGTAGCATTCACAATCTTTCTCCATCCACCAAATGGTTGCTAACATTTTCCTAGACTTTTGAACACTTTCATCAGAGTGTACCTCAGTTAGAGATACTGAAGCTTGATTTCAAAAACAGTGATTTGTTTTGTACTTTTTCCTACAGTGGTTCGGCACTCAACAGCACTCCTTTGTTGTTATTTATTTTGAGTCTACAAAGCAAAGAAAGACACCTTGTTTTGTTTTATTTTGTTGGAATAGCCACTTTTCTTTTTATGGAGACTTTTACTATTTTTTTGGTATAATGCCAATATCATATCATTATTATGATTATAAATGTTTAATTTGAGCCTTAGACCATCTCCAAGAGGTCTGAGCATTCCATGTGATAGGTCTCCAAGAGCAGAACTCTTTCCCACTCAGATACATTTCCTTGTGGTCAGCTGACATAGTTCTTGACTTTCACTTTATTACCAGTATTTTTTTTTTATTAATTGAGGTGGTTTTTTTCCCTGAAGTTCATTATGTCAGGTTTGTTTCAACAGATAGAATGAAGAGCTTCTTGTTCCCTATGCATAACACAGGGGAGGGCATTTCGAACATTGGGTTTTCACACTTTCCTTTCATGCCCGTCAGTCTATAAGTAAGACTAGATGGAATCAAACAATCTAGCCCACCAGCAGATACAAATCTCCAGATGTAGCTCACTCTTCACCATTCCAGAGCATTTTGAAGCACCAATTTATCTGGTAATATCAAAAAATACAAGACAAGGATAGTCTCATTGTTTTTGTCAATTTCTAGGCACTTTGGCTGACAACCTGTTTTAAGAATTGCATAATCAATACTCAGGGATTTGAGAGCTTCCATAATAAAAATATAATTCTAATCCTATTCATTTTAAATAGCGAAATTGTAATTCTTGTCTAAAACTTAAGAATTTTGAGTAATCAGAACTTAAGTTTTTAGGTTTTTGTGTTTAACCTTTATTTATCTATTTATCTATTTATTTATTTATTTATTTTGAGAGAGCGAGTGAGCAGGGCGGGCAGAGCAAGAGGGAGAGAGAGAATCTCAAGCACAGTGAGAGAGAGAGAGAGAGAGAGAGAGAGAAAGAGAGAGAGAATTTGTCAGCACAGAGCCTGATGTGGGGCTGTAAGTCATGAACCCTGAGATCATCACCTGAGTTGAAACCAAGAGTCTGACACTTAAGGGACTGAGTCACCCAGGCTCCCCTTTAGTTTTTTTGTAAAAGGAAAATAAGTCTCTTAAGTATTGAAGCAGAGCTATTTAATTTGCTAATAAATAACACATTTTAATTTTAATTATTTTTTAATGTTTATTTTTTTGAGAGAGAGAGAGACAGAGCACAATTTGGGGAGGGACAGAGAGAGAAGGAAACACAGAATGTGAGGTAGGTCCAGGCTCTGAGCTGTCCACACAGAGCCCGATGCGGGGCTGGAACCACGAACCATGAGATCATGACGGGAGTTGAAGTGAGCCGCTTAACCCACTGAGCAACCCAGGCGCCCCAACACATTTTATTTTAAATTATGCATTTGGCTTTGAAGTTTACCACTGAGAACCACCATTTTTTTTTCAGATAACCGCCTTACATGTAACAGCTATTATATTACATATTACATATTATTATATGTAACAGCTATTCTCATTAACAACTTGTAAGGAAGAGTTTAAGAAAAAATAAAGTGGGAGCGAAAGGGTCAACAAGTACGATTTCTTACATTTTCCAGGATGTACAAACTCTGTCGTAATGGGGAGAGAGCCTTTTATGAAGACAGAGAATAAATCCTTCCGTAGAAGTACGTGAACACGGATGGATGGACACGCTGGCTGATCGGGGTGGATACAAGCCGGTGGTTAGTGGACGCACGTGGGGCGCGTGCATGTGCGTGCGTGTCTGTTTCTGTACACAAAAACTCATAACGCTGCTGGTGTGTATAGTGGCAATAAAGGCTGAAAATTACTACAGGCTGTCAAAGGGTTTGGTCCTAAAGTGGAAGGGGCAATTTAATTTACTTTCTACTTGCCGCGCAGCACCTTCCTTTTGATTCCACAACACCGTCTCTCTCCAGCCCTCCCTCTTACTCACTTCCTCTCTCCTTCTCTACTGCACACTATAATGAGGCACAGCTAGAGATTCCTTTCAAAGAAGGAAAAAAAAGGACGTCTCTGAGTGGTGCAAATGGGCTGAAAATGTGTTCCTTCTACTCAGGAAAGGCTCCTACAGTTCATACTGAGAAAGATCTCGGTTTTTTTTTTTTTTTTTTTTCCCTCTGAATTCATGGTGCACACACACACACAGCCTTTATCTTGTGGTTTGTAAGAGTCAAAGCCATAAATGACGACTGCTATGGCTCTTGGAGAGCATTTTAGACTCACATAGAGAAAGTTTGCTATTTCGTTGAAAGGGATTTCTGCCTTCATACAGCATACTCAGTTTGGGTTGAGTAAAACATTATAAAGGAACAGATTGCATATGAAAGAAGCAAGCAAAAAAAAAAAAACAAGGAAGCACAAGACTTTTCTTTCAAATTCAAATTTCATATGAAAATATATTCATTTCCCTGTATGCATTTTCACTCCCAAAACTCAGTGTGTAAAAAGAAAAGCCATAGGTGTTATTCTTCCTTAAATATGTTGTCTTTTCACTGATTGTCAGGTGGGGGGAGGGGTGTGTTTCATGAAAGTAGGGACTAAAAGTTGAGACAGGAGAAACCAAACAAATACATGCGTTCAAGCAAAATAAAATACAGCCTTTTTGTCCTTAAGGTTTCATTATACTGTCTCAGTAATGAGTGTCACATTTACAATAACCTCTACAAAGCAGAGAAAGCCACAATGCCTGAAGTGATAATTTCAAATTAAATAACTAAAAATAGGGTTTTTTCCCCCTCTGATAGCGAAAAAAAAAATCAGGTTTAGAAGTTACGCTCTATCTTCCAAATTTGTGGAAGTGAATATGTGATAGTGTTGACTGAATGTTGGCTGGGCTTTAAAACGAAAGAGGTAGGATTCCTGAAATGGCAGCTTATCTTTGCCAAATATTAATGCCTCCAACTCCCCACCGTGTTTTTCCTTCTCATTTCTGAAGATAACACAGGCCGGGTGTGTTTCTTTTCAAACTTAGGAAAGACTAGACA
Organism: Acinonyx jubatus; assembly: GCF_027475565.1. Taxonomy (NCBI): domain Eukaryota; kingdom Metazoa; phylum Chordata; class Mammalia; order Carnivora; family Felidae; genus Acinonyx; species Acinonyx jubatus. Next base: position 125,766,639 of record NC_069386.1, on the reverse strand, counting down.
ATACATATCCTCCTAGACCCTAAATTGAGAAATTCTTTCATTCATGCTTTTGTGATGGCCGATTAGCCCTGTGTGATAACTTGAAAGTGCAGGCTTTCAGATATTCTTAGGCCTCAATTTGACATCAGGATAAACAGCATGAAATTCGTAAAAACTAGACAATCGAGTGGCAAATTAAAGCTGCCTGTGTTGAAAGACTATTGCTAAAATCCTAAGAAGAAACGAAAATGTATAAAAGCAACCACCATAAAATTATCAGGTATAACCAAAGCTGTCAATTTTGGCAAAAAAAAAAAAACATATTTCTAAATTCTGTTTGATTTTATTGATAAAGTGGAAGGGGGGATTCTAGAACATATTGGTTCTGTTAAATTTACTTAAAAAGGATCGCAAGCAATGTGGACCAAGAATCAAAAGCTTATCACAGGTAATTAATCCAATTCCCCAAAAAGGTAAAATTTATAATAGGTGGAAGATTATTTTGAGTGACAGAGAATGTGACCTGAGAAACAAGGTGATGAAGACGTGAGCAAGCCATCGGTGTGAAATAGCCTTGGGCAAGGATGCTCCCAGAGGGTCACAGTTACGCACAAGTAGTTTTCATGAATGATTGTAAAACTTAGCGATAGGTCGAAAGATTTAGCTTACACAGTGAGATCCTAGGACACCTTTCTACCCCTAATGACTAGCACAGGGTCTGACACACAATAAATGCTCTATACATAGTTATTTTTTTACCTCATGCATATCCTAATTTCCAAAAAAAAATGCCTAAAAACTTTTATCGGATAAATGTACGCTCTTAATTTTAAAAATTTTTTTTTTCTTTAACATTTTTTTATTATTGAGAGAAAGAGAGACCCACAGAGCATGAGCAGGGGAGGGGTAGAGAGAGAAGGACACAGAATCCGAAACAGGCTCCAGGCTCCAAGCTGCCAGGACAGAGCCCCATGCGGGGCTTGAATCAACAAACTGTGAGATCATGACCTGAGCCGAAGTCGGCCGCCCAACCGACTGAGCCACCCAGGCGGCCCTGTATGCTCTTAATTTTAAAGATGCTGAATGATTAAAACCAGCCAATGCATCTCTGAAGCAAGTGTAATATCACAGACAAGTTCATACTAAATAACTAGTCAATTACTGCAAGTTACCTCAAAACACAACGGAAATGATGTGTTTGATATTTAGAACTGTTCCAAAATTGAACATAGTACTCACATGCCACTCTAGGTCCTGGGTTCTCTATCACTTGAGGTATTTGAGTCGAAGTGAGATGATTGTCTTTGAGGATGGAATGGAGTGTGTAAGCTTTGGATGGAATAACTAGTCATTCTGATTCTTTTTTTTTTTTTTAACGTTTATTTATTTTTGAGACAGAGAGAGACAGAGCATGGACAGGGGAGGGTCAGAGAGAGAGGGAAACACAGAATCTGAAACAGGCTCCAGGCTCTGAGCTGTCAGCACAGATCCCAACGCGGGGCTGCAACTCAAGGACCGCGAGATCATGACCTGAGCTAAAGTCTGACGTTTAACTGACTGAGCCACCCAGGCTCCCCAGTCATTCTGATTCTTAACTCCTGTAGGCGTGCTGACAACACTGACTCCATATTCGGGCCTTCATCGTATTCATTCCCTGCGCAGTGACCTTCGGGGGATCACTGTTCCAGGCCCTGTAGATATTAACATACCCCCAGATCAAAATGCTGGAAGGCTTATTCTATACTTCTGTATAGTGGCACACAGAAGGTTTCACTTGAAATAACTACCCTTTGACCTTACCGCAATGCTCCTTGCTCTGTAAAAGCTGTGGATCAAGGTGCGGACTTTGTGTATTATAGTTGCATAGGGCCTGGGTCATCTGCCCCATGTACCCTATCAGTAAGTTATCCTAAATAAAACTCTGTGTAAATGATATCAAGTGGTTTGCTTTGTTTTCGGGTCTCCACGTAACTTCTCAGGCTGGAGGCTACTTTACTGCCCCTCCTCCACCTTCTAGCAACTCCTTTCTAGACATGTGTTTTATCATTGGTCAATTTCTCTTCCATTTCTTCCCATATGCAGATCGGGGAGACCTTTTGGGTTGAGGGACAGTTATATAATTTTCTTGTTTCACAAGTTGGAAGCATTTTGCATTTTAAAGATACCTAGTGGTATTCGATGCATGACTAACCCGCTACCTGTTTTTGTAAATAAAGTTTTATTGGAACACGATTGGTCATTTGTTCGTGTATTGTCCATGCTTTTTTCACTATAGTGGCATAATTGAACCATTGCAACTGAGATCACATGGCCTTGCAATGCCAAAAATATTTACTATCTGGCTCGTTGCAAAAAATGCTTGTTGACTTCTGGTCTAGAAACCTATTTGAACTATCCACATTATTTTGGCAAAATATCCAAATATCATTTCAAAAACATAATGATTATTTCATGCAATAAAAATATGAGATTGGGTGTTAGGAAGACATATATAGCTGTCTTGCACTACTTGCCTACAAATAACAGGTTTGTATCAGCATTCCTATGTTAAAATGATTTATAAAGTATACATACTAGCATATAAGGTCTTATAACTGACAAACATATGTATTCAAATATGAATACTTTCATTGACTCTAAAAAATTCTATTTCTCCAGTGGTTTCCTGTGACTTCACATAGCAAAAAATTCTCTGTGATCTGTTTGAAAACATTGGCACCTATGTTCCAGTCAAGACAGCTTTAAAAATGCATATTGCAGGGGCACCCGAGTGGCTCAGTCTGTTAAGCATCCACCTTCAGCTCAGGTCATGATCTCATGGCCTGTGGATTCAAGCCTGCGTCTGGCTCTGTGCTGACAGCTCAGAGCCTAGAGCCTGCTTCGGATTCTGTGTCTCCCTCTTGTACCTCTCTGGTTTGTGCTCTCTTTCACTCTCTCTCAAAAATAAATAAACATCAAAAAAAGAATGCATAATACAAAACATTTCTAATTTGGAATTTTCCAATAAAAGAATAAATCTTAAGGAATCACTCTGATGTTTCATTTAAAAATAATGACATACTATAAATTTTTCATTTTATGTTTTTATTTTGTTACTTGTTTGTAACAGAGATAGTAAATATTGTATTTCAACCAATGTTTCAAATGAAATAAAAATTCTACAATGGAGTCATTCAGCTAAATGAAAGTTTTCTAAATTATATGTGCCCTCTTTCTACTCTGATGCAGGGTTTAGATATTCATAAATATTTAAAAAGTCAGGTTTTCAAATCCAATATGACTGCAATCCATTTTAACAGTGAGAACTGAATTGTTTTTGCCCCTGTAGGTGAATAAGATAGACAAGCTAATTGCCTTTTTAACTTACAGATTTTCAGCACCAGATCTCATTATCATTTGCTTTCAGGAATGAATTTCTCCTGAGTTCTAACGGAGAGTGTAGTTTCTTTTATTATAAAATCATGAACCCTTTACCTTCTCTATCTTCCTTTAAATTCCCAGACAGAGTGCTTGATAGAAGACTGATTTTGCTCATCACTGTTTCAAGTGATTCTTAGAATAACTTGAGAGAACAAGGAACATATCACATTAGCATCACAGAATACTTGAAAAATCAATGGCTGGGCCTAGGTAGAAATGATTGCACCTGTTACCAATATTCCACACATTTAGAAAGGTCATATAGAACTTATTTAAAACTCTATTCACAAGAATAATTGTAAATGACAAGTTTCTATTTATTATATATAGAGCTATTCTATCATTTTAAATGCCTTAAACTGGTATACTAAAAATATTCCCCTGGTAAAGAAGCCTAGTTGAAAAATCTAGCTGTTGAATTTGGAGTAAATTAAACACAAATTCTACCCCACCTCTCACACACACATACACACACACACACATACACACACACACACATTCAAATATGTACTGGGGTAGAGGTTTTCAATGATCCCAGGCAGGGTAGATGAGAACAAAGAGATTATGTAAAAAGAAATATGCAATTCATAAGTTACATAATGGAAAAACATAATGAATATATGTGTAAGGGACGTCAAGTTACAGAAAGTTGATAGAGTTGTGAAGGAGTTTTTTTTAAGTTTTTTTTTAATTTATTCTGAGAGAGAGTGTGTGTGAGTGGGGGGAGGGGCAGGGAGAGAAGGAGACAGGAGGAGAGAGAGAGAGAGAGAGAGAGAGAGAGAGAGAGAGAGAGAATCCCAAGTAGGATCCACACCGTCAGCACAGAACACAATGGTTGTAGGACTCAAACTCATGAACTGTGAGATCATGACCTGAGCCGAAACCAAGAGTCAGATGCTTAGCCAGCTAAGCCACTTGGATGCCCCAAGAGCTATTTGCTTTATAAATTTTACTTAGATCCACCTCTGACTATATTTAAGTTTTTAGTTGGAAAAACTGAGTTGATTTCTTAATATTATAATTTGCATTTTTCTCTATATCTCTGAAGAAACTTCAATAATTGGATAGATACATGTTACTAATATAAGTGTTTTGTTTCAACTGCATTTACTCTACTGGACATTGTTCTTAAATTCTACTTTAGTTTTAATGAGTAATTCAAAGATCTTAGAAACAGAAGGCCTCGGTATGTTTATGTAAGCAATTTATAAACTTGAGCTTGTTTCTTAATCCTTAATATGAGAAAAATGAATTTTTGTCAGATTAAATGCTCATTAATGAGGACTGGATAAGTAATTTGTGTAAATGAACAATGCGAGTGAATTATTTTATGGATTTAAGTTTTTATTTCATATGACTGCTGAGTGGATTTTTTGTCACAGTGACTATTTTCAGAAACAAGGATTGAGTTTTATAATCTCACGAGCATATATTTCGTGGAAAGCACGACAATATTAGAATCCAGATAGTTGTTATAGGTCAGGCTTTGTCTTCATAAATGTATTCCAGCAATATGATATCAAATAGACACGTGGAAATAGGAAGCTCAGTCTAGGTTAGACATTACAGTGCTATCACAGGGTAGATGCAGTAATGAATGGAATTGGATGGGTATGAGGTCTTTTTTGAGATGAATAGAAAGGAGCTGGAAGAAAAAGAAACATTCTAAATAACTTATTTATTTAAATATGGAAAAACTTTTTTCAATACAATCACCTTTATTTAAGTACAAATACTTTCTTTTTTTAAATTTGATTAATTTTGTTTTATTTTTCGTTTTTAGTAATCTGAAAGGTGTTATTTGATCTGAGGTGAGAGAACGGGAAAGGATCAGATAATTGTTCTTACAGTTGTTTCTAGTGTTGAGGGTGTGTGTATGTAAGAGACACATTAAATGCTTTAATTTTGACATGATGATTTTGAGATATCCAGGGACCCGACATGTATAGATGTCAAATAGCTTGAGAGATATGAATGTGAATCTAGGCTGTAACATCAGGACTGAGAATACTTAGGGACTTGTGCTGTGGTGAGCAAAGTCATGAGAATTAATGAGATCATCTAGAGCAAAGTGTAGGAAGGATAGGATGAGAGAACCTAGACCTGAGCCCAAAGACACTCCCAAAGTTGGTAGTTGGATACAGAGGAAAAAGTTAGCAAAAGAAGATAAGTTAATAAAATTGACTAAACTTAGGAATATTTGATGTCATGAAAACCCCCAAAAAGAGACTTTCAAGAACCGGTAATGGGAGGGTAAAGGAGGAAGGACACACTTTACCACCAAGTGTTTCTAAGATATGAAGTGAAGATGACAATATGAAGTCAAAAGTCTTTCCATTGAGTTTAGCAAGAGTGAAGTCCTTGAGGAACTGGTCTAGAGTAGGTTCAGTAAAGGGTGTCCAATGTATGTTAGAGAGATACTAGGAGGATGTGAACATAGTGGATATAGACATTCCCTTGAAGAAATATAATGTCAACCTTAAAAACAACATAGCCAACAATTTTACTAACAAAATGAGATTATTCAGGAATAGCACAAGAATTGCAATTTGAGACAAATTATGGCAAACCATAGACAAGTCTGAAGAGACAAAGGTGAAGTCAACTTTTGTTGGGTTTTGGAAGGAAACTGGGGAAAACTGTTAGAACAAAAGTTCATTGGAGAAGAACAAGAGTTTGAGATTGTGATAGGTTCTCACTGGCTGCAAGCATGGGTTAAAGCATTGTTGCTGGAGAAGGCAGGGATCTTCTTTCTTTTTCTTAAAAACAAGAGATAAAATTCCTATGTGAAAAACATCCTCTCTTGTTAAAATAATTTATTCTTTCTTTCTGCTGGTTGTGGTTCCTACCACAAGTGATTTGTGTGTGAGAACAATGGCTTCCTCTTCATGGCTTCCTGGCTCCATTTTAAATTAGGTTTTTTTGTGTTCTTTTTACTAATTTTCACAATATATCATATAATGTATCTAGTATATATTAGATAACATATTATGTGTATTAATATGTATATAGGAACACACATCATTATATATGAATAGAGCCCAAGAATAGAACAGCAGTAGAGACATTGGGCTTTCATCAGATGGACATTTCTGACATTTTAAGAGGGAAGGAGATGTCTTCAAATACAGGTGGAATTATCAACTTTGTGATAAAAAGTGGTGATAGTTTATCTCTGTTAACTTCCTTTTTTCTCCTTGAACTGTGAGGTGACAGCAAAGCGAGGGTGAGAAGGGAATGTACAGGTATGAGGACAGAAGAGACTATTCATATCATATTTCTGTTAATAAAGCTAATTATAGAAGCATTGGCTGTTATATTAGTTTTTCTGCCGTATAGTATATTATACATAGGTACATACTTAAAACAATATGCAGTTAGATATAATGTGAAGTGACATAATCAGAGAAAGACAAATGTCATATGTCACTCACATGTGGAATATAAGCAGCAAAACAAACAAAGAAAAAAAAGACAAATAACAGCAAAAGACTCTTTAATACAGAAAACAAACTGGTGGTTGTCAGAGGGGAGGTGGGTGAGGGAAATTGATAAAGGGAATTAAGAGTACATTTATCTCAGGGCCCCTGGGTGGCTCAGTTAAACTTCTGACTTCAGCTCAGGTCATGATCTCACGGTCCGTGGGTTCGAGCTCTGCATCAGGCTCTGTGCTGAAGGCTCAGAGCCTGGAGCCTGCTTCAGATTCTGTGTCTCCCTTTCTCTCTTCCCCTCCCCCTGCTCATACTCTGTCTTTTTCTCTCTCTCAAAAATAAATAAAGATTAAAAAAAAGAAAAGAGTACATTTATCTTGATGAGAACTGAGAAATGTATAGAAATGTTGAATCATTATTATATTGTACACCTGAAACCAATAGAACAGTGTATGTAATTACACTGGAATAAAAAAATAATACATTTATCATCTCATAGTTCTAGCAGATCCAGAGTCCCAGTACAGTTTAGCTGGTTCCTCCACTCAGGGTTTCCCAAGGCTGTAATCAAGATGCTAGCTGGGGTGCAATCTTATTGGAAACTCCAGGTGATCTTCCCAGCTCATGTCGCTGCTGGCAGAATTCATTCAGTCCTTTGCAGCTGTGGAATTCAGGGCGGCTTGCTTCTCAAAGGCTAGCAGGGAAAGTCTGAGTCCTCTTTTAAAGGCTTTCAACCAATTAAGAAACTATAAAACCCTATTTTGGGTTCTGAAAATAAAGTCTCTTTAACTATAAAACCCACTCAGGTTTACTGACTCACTCACTGGCTTTTCTGTACCTTAGATCCCATGGTCCATTACTACAACCACTTTCTTTGTTTTCAACCAACATCCTCAACTCCTGTGACCTGGCTCTTGTCATTTTTACCGATGGCCGTCCATAGTTAAACTCAACTAACTTTCAATACCTACATGGGAGACGCAGGCCATTGATTTAGATGAAATATACATTAGGGGTGACTGGGTGTCAGGCTAAATGTTGTGAACGCAAATTTCAAGCCACACAACCACACTCATTTATTACATGTGTGCAATAAATATAAATATATCCCTTCATACCACAATGGTAGAGTTGAATAGCTGTGATTAAAAACTAATGCTTACAGAGCCTGAAATACTTCCTACATGGCCTGTTAAATAAAATGTTTGTCTACCTCCAGTCTGGATAACGCAGAGGCATTATAGGAAAGAGGGTACTACTGTTGTTGAATTAAAAGGAAAAGAGACGTAGGTGAAGAGACTAGGAGGCTTAAAGTTGTTATCTTGGTGATTGGTGTAGTTTTGGAATATAGGAGATGAAAAAAATATGAGTAAATTTTGGAGAGCAGGACCCTGGATATTGACCTTTCTGAGAATTAAGGTAAGAGAAAGTATGGAGTAATAAATGATGAAACAAAACCTCTAGTCTTTCAGGAAGGGCAGGACTACAGGGAGGGCAGAGCAGATGACAGAGCTCATGGTGGGATCATGGTGGAAGATTCAAGATATCTATCTATCTATCATCTATCTATCTATCTAATCATCATCTCTCTACCACTTGTGGTTTTGTTCACCTTTCTCTACAAGCAAGGGGAAAGTATCCTAAAAGAACCATGATATGTAAGTAAAGAATATGTCTCTAGTTATCGGGCCCTGAATTAAGACAAGTCTGACAGAACAAAAAATTAAAACGAACAAAAAGGTAAAACTGTAGAGGCAGTGAAAATACCAGTGGTTTCTAAGACTTAAGTGGGGAGGGAGAAATGATTCAGTGGGGCAAGAGGATTTTTAGGGTCGCGAGACAAGTCTGTGTAGGATTCTATAATGTTAGATATATGTCATTTATATATTTGTCCAAACTCATAGAACATACAACACCAAGAGTGGACCCTACTGTAATCTATGGGCTTTGGGTGGCAACAATGGATCAAAGTATGTTGGTCAACTGTGACCGTTTGTACCATTTGGTGGGGGAAACTATACGTAAGTAGTGGAAGAGGATGTATGGTAAATCTCTATACCTCCCATGCAATTTTTCTGTGAATCTAAAACTTCTCTAAAAAATAAAGCCTATGTAAAACTAGCAGCAGCAACAACAACAGCATAAGCACCTGCCTCTGAAGTCCACAAGGTAAGTGTGCTCAAGCAGACAACCAACTTTCAATTAAAGTCATGTAAGTGGTTGGAAATTCCTAAGGTGTAATTGTCATGGACTAGCACCCATTGATTGTATAGAGTTATTGACAGTAGAGTGAACTACAGATTGGGTCAGAAAAATATAAGGGCCATCATAGGGAGGAAAAACCAGATGAAAACAGGAGACCACTGAGGCTTGAACTCCTGAGAGCCACAGGGATAAAAAGAAGTGTAAGAAATGATAGGATTGGTCCAGATGGTCTGGTCATATGTGTTTCAAGGTCCATGTGCTCCTATTCATTTTATAGGAATTTCACAACTATCTTTCAATATTACAAGTCACTCTAAAATATGCAATACTTGTTTTCACAAATCTTACGTCACCTCATATAATTAAGATCTTTATTGTGCAGTATTTCATTCCTGAATTTTCTGATACAGGGATTGGAATCCAGAGGGTCGAAAGGAAAAGAGGTAGTACATAATTAAAATCAGTGTGGCTACATTCTTGTAAATATAACTTTACTCTTGTTTCTATATCGTGAGTGCTTCTGCAGAAGGAAGTAGAATAGAACCTAGATTTACTAACACACTAGAGACAAAAAATTGAAACCAAATAACTTTAAATTGCCCCCCTAACATTTAGTGACTAAAATTAAAAGAAGCCTCAATGTTTCTTATCTTTAAATTGGGAATAATAAGACCACTTCATTGTGATATTGCATCAGTGGATTGATGTGTTTGAGGTTGCTTTGCAATTATAATGTGTGATAAAAATAGTAATTGACCATATTCGCATTCAGTAATCTATGGGAAATATTCTGCTGGCATTCAGCTTCATTTCACCCATGAAACCTGCGGGTCCAAATTTTCTAAGGTTAAATTTCCAGATCAAACACTTTCAAAGTTTCAACAATTTACTTCTTAACTTTTCCTTGATTTTAATACACGTTGCGGTGCACTCATTACAAACCAACAGAATGTGCATGCATGTATAAGTGAGGATTCTAGCCCAAAATTCATACCCTCATAGCAGATTTTTGCTGTTCAAAGGATCATTTTCCAAGTCTGTTCAGTGAAGATTTTATTTAACTATTTCCACTTAGATAAAAAATAGTCAACAATTCATTACTGCCCTCATCACTGTCAACCCTCTCCTCATCAGCCTCACTGCCACCATTATCTTCGTGGGTCATGGGACCGCTGATGCCCTGGCAGTCTGTGTTGCAGAGTGCATTATGGAAACAGATTTTTTTGCCCTGTAGCAAAAAATTTTAAAAAAATAAAAAATAAAAAACAATTCATGAGTGTACTTAGATTATTCCAAATCTTAATATGTATGAAATCTCCAGATCGTTAAGAAAAAGTGAGGAATGATTTTTCCTTTTGTCAACCAACCGTTCAGATAATTTCTTCAAGAATAATTATTGTACGTACATGTGAGTGCCTTGCCGAAATACAGATTCATTCATTCACTCTTTTCACTCTCTTTTGTGATATTGAGAAAGAAAAAAATATCATAGATGAAGAAACTCCGGGAATAACACTTTACACCCCAGAATTACACTGCCCTGCAACTAAAACACCATAATGACTTAGCAATTCTCTTCTATTCTATGCTCAATGGGAAAATCTTCTAGGGAAGATGTTTTTCCTACCAAAGAGATTTTTTCAGCATATTTTACTGTAAGGAAGCAAAGTGGCAGAGTGAATTAATAGATGGAAAATGATTAATCAAGTAGAAACAGGGCATCGGTGATCACTTGTGATTTCAAATTTCTTTCTCTGATATTTACTTCTGCCCATACTTTCCCACATTTAGAATACTCATCTTCAATCTCAAAAATATAATAAACCATTAACATGCCAGATAATCAGAAGAGATATGCCTATTTAATAAACTTTCATTTGTTGTATGGTAAACTGATTTTGTTGTCGATTAGACTCTTCTAACATCACCTGTTTAATGTTTTATTAGCCAGATGTCCGTGCTTCTCTTTCTTAAATGAACTTAATTATTGCCAAAAAGGACATTAAGTTTGACTTCTTTATGGACAGATCAATATGATTGACAGTGAAATAAATATCGCTCATTAATTTAAGTTGTTGTACAATGTACAAGCTGCCAAATTAATGGGAAATGACCATGATTATCAGCCAGTATGCAGCTTTGAGCGTTGTTTTCTCAGGTTCCTGCACCTGCCTCTTTGTAAGATGCCTTTTCTTAGGATGGAAAGACAATAGAACACATAGGTATGCGAGGCCAAGTACAGAAATTCATCAGCGCTGTTTGTTGTGGGCAAAGATGAGAATTTTCTCATGGCAGCAGGGATTTTTAGGAACAAGTAAAAACGTTTTGCTTACAAGGGTGAATGAGTTGCATTAACCAGCTATGGTATTATCTGGGCCGATTTCCTGTCACCTGAAATTCATGAGCTCAGAGATTCAAACCAAAACACACAGATTTTAGTGGTTTTCATTCATATTCTTATTGTTCAAAAGTGCTTAAATAAGACATAAAAAGTTTCATGAGGCTTTCAAGATATCACATTGTTCTTTCAAAACACTATTTTGGTGATTTAGATGGTCTTTTAGGAAATAATGCAGAAAAATACAGGTAACAATTTATTTGCTACAGTGAGAATAGTGTATATGAAAGGAAAAGTGTTTTTGAGAAAGCATGCTTGTGTTTTTATCATTTAAAGGGCATCTAAACAGAGTTCAGCAACTTCAAAGGTACTAAAATATAGACACTTTATTTATTTATTTATTTATTTATTTATTTATTTATTTATTTATTTATTTTAGAGAGCCAGAGAGAGAGAGAGAGAGAGACAGAGACAGAGAGAGAATCTCAAGCAGGCTGCATGCTGCACATGAAGCCCGATGTGGGGCTCAATCCCAGACCTTGGGATCATGACCTGAGCTGAAATCAAGCTTTGGATGCTTAATGGAATGAACCACCCAGGTGCCTCTAGCCACTATATTTTAATTCTAACATCACACTCCCTGCTGAACCAGGTTCACTTAATCTTGGGATAACCACTGAGCTTACTAAAACTTTTATATCAGTACAAGAGAAATTTCATTGTGTAGCTCTACAATAAGCAGTTTTTAAAAACATCATTATTACTGAAGAATTATAACACTGCCAACCACATTGTAATTATTCTCATATTTAAAGCAAGTGTTAGTACATCTGTAATAATATGATGTGGTATCAGAGTACAGTGAAAATTTCTGGATAATAACTAAGCTAGTTAGGAAATAAATGAATAAAAGAAAGGACAAATTGATACACTTAGTATATACCGAGTCTTGGATTCTCAAGATCCTTTCATGTGTGTCAAAGTTGAATTCTAAATTAGTCACACATTGTTAAATTCTTATATTTTAAATCTGTGTTCAAGTATATGGTACTTCTTTTCTTATTTTTTAATGTTTATTTTTATTTTTGTGAGAGAGAGAGAGAATAAGTGCACAAGTAGGGGAGGGGCAGAGAGAGATGGGTCAGCGAATCTGAAGCCGACTCTGTGCTGACTGCAGAGAGCCTGATGCGGGGCTCAGATTCACAAACTGTGAGATCATGACCTGAACAAAAGTTGGACTCTTAACTGACTGAGCCATCCAGGCACCCCAAGTATATGGTATGTTAATTTGAGGTGCCATCACTCATATTTCGGTGAATTATAAAGTGTCTCTTCTGTCCCCACTCTGTTATGTGAGCTTTCATAATTCTGTTACTTACTTCCCATAAGATCTTTTTTATGCGAGCAAACACTCAGTGAAAAGATACAGCTGAGGGAAAAAAAAAATAATGGTTTTCATTTATTCACACATTCAGTAAATGTCGTGTTTGTTTAGGAAGGAACAGGCACTGGACCAGAGACTGGGAATACAACAGCCCAGGGATGGATCTAGTCCCTGCTTTTAAAAAGAATCGATATATGAGTGGGTAGTATTTTTTGCCAGACATACATGTCTCCACAAAATTGTGTTTTGTAAGAGGCGTCTTCTGAGAAAGTCTATCCATTGGCATGTGGAAGTTTCTTTTTTGAATCATTTTTAGATATTTTTTTCTTTATTATATTGTTTAGCCCCTCTAACCAGAAGGGAAGCTGTTGGCGGATAGGAACTTTGTAACTTTTCTTTGATCACTTTTGTATCCTAAGGGTAGAGCATACATTGTAACAAATCTATGTTAAGTGGGTGAATAAAGGAAAATAATCATCAACTAGTTTCTAGATGTTTATAGGGTTTATTTTATTTTATTAAATTTTTTGAAAGTTTATTTATTTTGAGAGAGAGAGTGTGTGTATGACAGCATGTGGGGGAAGGACAGAGAGAGAGGAGAGAGAGAATCTCAAGCAGGCTCCACACTGTCAGCACAGAACCTGTGGGACTTGAATTCACGAACCATGAGATCATGACCTGAGCTGAAATCAAGAGTTGGATGCTGAACCGACTGAACCTCCCAGCGGCCCCTTGGTTACCCCCATTTTGGAGATAAGGACACTGAGGGATGGAATGCTTAAGTGACATGATCAGAATCCTTCAATTAGCAGATGTTGAAGTAGACTCAAGCTTAGCTCTGTTTGATGGCATTGTCTTAAAATAAATATCTGCATAAATGCAAAATAGCACATTTTTCAGCAAATGAACAGATGAGTTATGAAGCAAGCACACTAACATATGTTATCATTTATAAAATAAACTTACAGTTTACTTATCATTTCTAGAGAGTGGTCCTTCAGATCTATCACACTGTATCCATTTTTAACGGGAGGTTGGTAGAAAAAGATGTAAATTCTCTTACTAACATCTAAAATATTTTGGTGCTTTGGGGAAAGCATGGAGAAATAAAAAAGTGACCCTTGATCGCTGGTAAAGCTTTTTTGTCTTGAAGTCATTATTTCCAGATATCTACTTAGCTGTGTCTTCATTCTTTTTTGTTTTTTTTTAATTTTTTTTTAACATTTATTTATTTTTGAGAGACAGAGAGAGATAGAGCACAAGCAGGGGAGGGGCAGAGAGAGAGAGGGAGACACAGAATCCGAAGCAGGCTCCAGGCTCCGAGCTGCCAGCGCAGAGCCTGACGGGGGGCTTGAACCCACGGGCCACGAGATCATGGCCTGAGCGGAAGTCCGCCACTCCACCGGCTGAGCCACCCAGACGCCCCAGCGATGTTTTCATTCTTATTTGCACACGTTTAATTGGCACATGCATACGTGTGTGTGTATACACACGGTACACATTTGCATATGTGCACTGTATACACACGTGTATGTATGTATTTCTGTCATTTTAGTTTCAGCCTTTTGGTTCATATATTTAGGGTTTTTTGTTTAGTTTAGTTTTGTTTTGTTTTCATTTCTTTTTATTTGGGAGAGAGAGAGAGCCTGACGCAGGACCCCATCTGACCACCGTGAGATCATGAGCTGAGCCTAAATCAAGAGTTCGGATACTTAACAGACTGAGCCCCCCCAGTTGCCCCTAGGTGTTTCCTTTTTCAATAGCATATTCCTGGATTTGTGTTATTTTATTCACTTTGACATCTATTTTTTAAACAGATTTTTACTCCATTTGCATTTATTATGGCTACTGATACATTGAAAAAATTTTTTAATCTTTATTTTTGAGGCAGAGACAGAGTATGAGCAGGGGAGGAGCCGAGGGGAGGGAGACACAGAATCAGAAGCAGGTTCTCATGTTTTAAAGATACTGATCCGCTCCTCTGGTTTAGACTTTGGCTTTTATAAAAATAAGTTGTCAGCTTGTCATTCTCTTGCAGATAATCCTTTGGTTCTACTTTTATTTAAGGCTTGCTCTTTTTCTTTGGTGTGCTGCCAATGCACTAATATAAGTCTGGTGAGGATTCACTTTTATCGCTATAGCTTAGGTTTGGCTGAATTACTGAATATGTGAATGTGTGATTTGAACCCGTTCGGCCATTATCTTTTAAAATATTGCTTCTTTCTCATTCTTTGTTTCCCCATCTGCAGCTCTCCATATCTACGTGTACTCACTTAGAAATGCAAGTGTGTAAGTCCTGTTATGGTCTCACTTTCTCGTATTCAACTTATTCTCATATTTTTCAAGTTTCTTTGTTGCATTCCAAAATACGTGTAAGTCGACCTTCTCTAACGCACTCTCCAAATACATCTAATGTAGTTATTACTCCATTCGTTGTTTCTACATTAATTATTAAAATGTCAAAATTTAATTAAATAACTATTTCAATTTAATAAGTTATTAAATTAAGTATTCACATTTTTGCCTGGTGATTCAAATAATGTTTTGGTATTTGGTAATACGTTGATACTCCCTTTATTTATTAATCCATATTAACAGTGCTTTTGTATTTGGGATACTGGAAATATTCTATAGTACTTACATCTGAGTAGAAGTTACTTGGAAACGTGCATACACACACACACCTTTGTTAAACTGTGAGCTTAAGATTTGTACATATTACTGTCTGTATATCCATTTCCTATTGCTGTTGCAATAAATTATCATACATTTAGGGGCTTAAAACAGAACAATTTCATTATTTCAAGTTCTGAAGGTGTGACTTTTGAAATGCTTCCTGTGGAGAGAAAATCAAAGACTATTCCTTCTGAAAGCTTTAGGGGAGAATCTGTTCCTGGACTTTCTCAGTTTCTAGAGGCTATGCACACCCTTGGCTCATGGCTATATCTCTCTGACCTTTGCTAACATTTTATCTTTTCCATATATCTGATCCTCCTGCCTCTCTCTCTTATAAGAATCTTTGTGGTTATATTATCTCTACCTGGATAATTCAGGAAAATCTCTCCACTCAATAGCCTTAATTTAATCACGGCTGTGACTTGAAGTTGACATAGTCCCAAATTCCAGAGATTAGAATGTGAACATTTTTGTGAGGACGTTATTCTGTCTGCAATATATGTAAACTATACCTCAATAGGAATAAGTAAATAACAAATTCTGTTTTTGTTAAAAAAAAAAAAAAACCCAGAATCTCAGAGACAATGCTTAAGATAGTTTCAAGTATCAAGGCTGTATCCCTTAGCATGAAATACCAGACTGAAATTTCCTCTCTGTATGTAGTGCTAATAAAAGAATGAAGAAATATTTTTAATGAGCATTTATCAATCCTAGTGCTTTTATCTTTTAAGAAAACTCTACCTCCAATCACAGAAACCAGTAATTCTTCATATCATATAAACATAATGCCCACACTTGTCTTCAATTTTCCCTGATTGCAAGACTGGTTCTAAAAATTATGACTCCTGGAAAAGAAGAAAGTCTAGAATCTTAAGGAGTTTCAAATTTCAAGTTGACAACAGTTTTATTTGACGTGGGCTCATCAAGTCATTGGATTCTTATCTCATCCTGGCAAAATTTGAAAGATGAGAAGGTATTGTATTTCTCATATCTACGTATGTTTGTTCCTGGGTGAGCTCCTTCAAAGAAATTTGATGAAAATTTCCCAAGGTGGATTTGGAAAAGTATGATAAATTTAGAATCATTGAATTGTTAAGTAAAACACAATAAACAGTCCACAGCAGTAAGCTTCTTACTCCCTGGAAAAGAAGGACATAGAAAGAAGAGAAGGCGGTGCTGACAATCAGTCTTGCTCTGACATCTTTTTCTCTAATGAAACTCTTAAAGTGTTTTATGAGGAAAAGCTATTTTCCTCTGTGTTATCCATTAAAATATAGTTTCATGAGTTCCAAAGGACAACTGCCAGGACGAATGCCTATAAACTTTAGGACTGAAGTTTTGCTTTGTCTGCTCTGGGAGTGTCAGTGCCTTCTCTTATTCATAGTATTAGGACAATTATATGATGCATCCATTTTATGTATCTTTCATTAGACCAATGCAGATATATTCTAACTCTCAATACCACAAAACTTGCCATTCCAACAAGTTTAGCTCTGTGTGCTTGTGATACGGAGACCCAGGAAGTTTTATATTCTGTTTTCAAAATTTTACAGCTTTGCAGCTAGAACTGTATGAATTTTCTATACATATTGGAGAAAGAAAACAGTAACCTTCATACTTGAGAGCTAGTACATAAAACAAAAAGCAGACAGAAACATTTGTTCAAGAGCTATTTTTTTCTTTTTTACCTTCTTCCATTCTTTTTTCTATACTTTTTTTTTTATATACGTGTAAAATTTGGACTACATTGGGTGACAATTCTGATATTCCTGACACTGAATCTAATTTCTGTCTTTGATAACAGGCATTATTCATGTTCTTTCACTTTGCTACTTTAATAAAAAAAAATAACCAGAAGAATTATTCCTCCTGTCTTCCTGTTTTTGTTGTTATTCTGTCTTGTGGTGTGTGGGTGTGTGTGTGCGAGTGTGCACGTGTGTGTGTATGTGCATGGTGTGATATACACTAGCCTAAGTGGAAAGATGTATTTATTAAGCCAAAGAATGGCCATCTTAGGAGACAAGTTTGCTTATTCTTATTTTTACAAGATCTACTTTCTATTATATTTTTACCATAATAATTGTTTTGATGCTAAGAGATATTCAACTTCTGTATGAGGATAGTATTTTCTATGTCAGGTTAAGACTCAGTTATGCTGCAGTAACAGACAATCCTAAAGTATCAGTGGCCAAAAATGGCCAAAGAGAGTTTTCCTTCCTTTTACTTTTCTATTGCAGGTTGGCTCCTGCTCTCCTCCATGTGAACATCATTTTGGGATGTGGCTGAGGGAGAAGCAACATCCAAAACAGTGGTGGTTACTATGAAAGTAAAAACATGGGGAGGGAAGAGAAAGGGGGGGGGAGAAGAAAGAGATGGCACACCTTGTTATTTCTTTTTATTTTATTTTATTTTAACGTTTATTTATTTTTGAGACAGAGAGACACAGAGCATGAACAGGGGAGGGGCAGAGAGAGAGGCAGACACAGAATCAGAAGCAGGCTCCAGGCTCTGAGCCATCAGCCCAGAGCCCCACACGGGGCTCGAACTCACAGACAGTGAGATCGTGACCTGAGCTGAAGTCCGACGCCCAACCGACCGAGCCACCCAGGCGCCCCCCTTGTTATTTCTTAAAAGTCACACTAAAAGTTCATAAAGAGACTTGACATAACACTTCTGCTTAATTTCACTAGTGAAATCAAGTCATAGCTGTGTCTGCCTCTGGAAGATAATTTCGTGTCTGCTAGTCATTTTAAAAATCTCACGTTACTGACTAATTGACACAATTCAAATTGCTTCACTCTTTATATATTCATGTGCACCTTTCCAAAGCATGCTAAGACTAGTTAAGTATGAAGTCTCTTATCCATTCCCTACCTTCATCATGTATAATACTCCTACACAGTCACGGCTTCTTGCAGTTGATATGTTCATTTGGTTGGTTTTATCTGACAAAGAATAGAGATCACTTTATAAGGCATCACATCAGTTTTCCTACCTCTTTGTTTTGAAAATTTTATACTTGATTCCCATTTGAAGTTTTTTCTTTTCCCAGTGCCTCCATTAACAATGGCTCATCTGAAAAGATTGTGTCAAGAAAGAGATAAATAATGGAGAGATTGCCAAGTTCAAAGGTATTGAAGTTCTACAGGTGCTCCTTTCATTTTCCTTCCTGTCAAATCAATGCCTCTGCCTTTGATTCTATTAAGATACTGAGTGATCTCTGGAAACACAGTTGTTTCATGTAATGTCTATACTGGCAAGGATCTGAAAAATATGACGGTTAATTTATGTATTTCTCTCTAAATTCTACCATTAATACCCTGTAAAGACATTGGTCTCAATAGCACATGCCATTTCATGCCAGGTGTAGGTAGAATATACTTAACAAACTTTCGAAGACCTCAGTCACCATCTTTTCTCCAATTTATGTTTGTTGAAGTTCACTATTTCTGACCTGTGCTATGGCATATCGTGACACACCTAAATGCTTCCCTTGCTTTGAAGAATTGAAACCACCCTTGAAATAATGACTTGGCAGCCTAACTCTGACTTTCTTCTGTCCTGGCTGAGTCACCTGCATATTGCAGTTGATGCACCATAACATTTCTGAGCTAAATCGAATGCTTGATATCAGTTTCATTGCTTGTGTCCAGTTCCCTTGTGTTTTCCCCAGAGTCTGATTTACAATTATTGAATCCAGTCGAATGATCTTACTTTGCCCGCGAATGCCTTCGATGTTCAATAATTTTGCTTATGGAGTGGACTTTATCTGAATGTTGATTATTGCTGTGCCATCAGGCCTCCTGCTACCTGTCTCATCTCATTCCTTACTATTTTTCTTTCACCTTGACTCCACTGTGGCAACTCTGGGCTCTTTACTAACAATCTCTGAGCAGTCAAGGCAACGCATCACCTGAAATCCATTTCATTTGCTGCTCCTTCGGCCTGTTATAGTCTTTCCCAGGTATTCTCAAGACCAACTCTTACTTCTTTTGTTTTTCCCTAAATCCGTCTTTTCTGTGAGGCTGACCTGGTCGCTCTCTAAAATTGTACAATGCTATGGTTACTCAGAATAATATAAGAAAAATAAAAATTAAACCCATTTTCTTGGTTGGTTCAAGTTGGTATAACAAAAATGGCACAGACTGGGTGGCTTTAACAACAGAAATGTATTTCTCATAGTTCTGGAGACAGGGAAGTAAAAAATCAAGGTGTCAAAAGATTTGATATCCAGGTGAGAACCTGCTTTTTGGGTTATTAATGTCCTCTCTTTTTGCTGTTCCCCATATGGCAGAATGCGTAAAGGATTTCTCTGAGGTATCTCTTTTTTTGTTTTTTTAAGTTTTTATTTATTTGTTTTTCAGAGACACAAAGGTAGCATGAGCAGGTGAGGGGCAGAGAGAGAGACAGAATCCCAAGCAGGCTCCGTGCTGCCAGCACAGAGCCAGATGCAAGGCTCAAACCCAGGAAGCAAACGGTGAGATCATGATCTGAGCCAAAAGCGGGAGTCAGAAGCTCAACCAAATGAGCCACCCAGGCGTCTCAAGGGGTCTCATTTGTAAAGACATTAATTCCATTTATGAGAGTTCTATGCTCACAACCTCATCACCTCCCAGTATCATCTCCTTGTGTGTTGGGATTTCAGCACATGTATTTTGGGAGGACAGATCCAGTCCACAACACCCACAGACAAGAAAATTAATCAAATACCAATGTTAAACATTTAAATTTCATGATTCATTGTTTCTGTGAGCTTAATTAAAATAATGAATCACTATGTATTATCAGAATAGTATTGGTTGTTTCAAACAGGAAACTAATTAAAGAAAAAAAAGAAATAAAGAAAAAGCAGGTATTATGTCATGCAAATGATCATTCCAGAAGTACTCTTAGCTTGGGATAAGCCTTAACACAGGGTTTAAATGGTCTGAACCATACCTACTTGCTTTGTTTGGTTTTTGTCTTGGCCTCCTCAGAGCTGGCCCCTTGTTCAAGCAGTCTCTCCTCCTTATGCCTCAATAGAACTCAGAGCTGTATCCTTCTTCATTCACAGTCAGCATAAAAAAGAAAGGTACCACCTTCAATAGCTTAAGAAAAGTCCCAGAATTGAGTTTCATTTATCCTGATTTACCCTGCCATCATGAAAATTAAGAGTACTGTTTGGAAAGAGAGAGAGAGAAAAAAAGAAACATTTAAGGAGTTCACCAAGTACTTCTTTTTCCCTCTGGAATGATAATAGCTCTTGAATAACTTAAAATTAACACTTAATATCTTTAAATTATTACCTTAATCTCCTACAAACTACATTAGGACACATTCATTCATTGCAAACTATGCACATGTTTTTTGTTTGTTTGTTTGTTTGTTTGCTAATTTTTGCTGATGCGCGCTGTTTGACAACAGCCACTGATGTGTTGGGGGCCTAGTTTCAATAGGTCCTTAAAGCAAGAAATAGCATTCCCTCCATCATTCTCTTCAGCACCTGCGTATGTTTGAATAGACCTTTTATATTATACTCTATATTGTGTGCTTTTCAACTACTACAGTGTTTTTAGTGACTACAAACAAATGAACATTGATTTTTTAAAAAGTACTCTAAATGTGTCTTATCTCTGCACGATCGGAAAAAGGCAAGTAATACTTCAAGTGTTTCAAAATGTCACTTATTTTAGTAATTTTTATATTTTAATACAGTGAGAACAGAATTCATAGTTATTTACAGTGTATAATTTTACACATAGCTCATGTATGTTGCCAGCTTGATGCTGAAACTTACCTTTTCATTTAATAATAGAAATAGAGATATTCTTTAAATATAACGTCTAGCAATGGTCATCTATATATACTTTTGCCTTCAAGTAAAAGCATTGAGCCAATTACAATTTATACGAAGTTTAGAAAGAATGCAAATTAATTCTGGATTATTGACCTGAGGATAATAATGAATTATCATGATTGAATTTTTGAGTCAAAACTCAATCAGTCAGGTTGATCTTGTGTTTTGCGCTGCTCTGAGATCATTATTAGCCTTGTTGGTTGGCTGTGTTGGCATACTAAGGGTGGTACAGACAGTTTGGGGGAGAATAAAATATGTATTTGAATCTGATTGATGTGGGTTGGTCCATGTTTCTGCTTTTCATGAATAATTTAGGCTTGATTAGGTGTGCTTTCTCTGCTTTTGTCTTTGTTTTAACATGTCTATTTTAGTTATTATAAGAGACAAGGGTTGTGTTAATAATATACATTATCCAGAATAATATAGACATTATTATTCCATTTCTCTTTATCTCTCTACTTTTCTCTTTAACATTCCTCATGAGAAAAAAAATACTTTCCATGACATCACAATACCTTCATCCTACCTACTAGATATCAATTATTCATATTCAATCTCCCCTATTTCTGAAACTTTCCTCCTTTATTTTACTTTTTTTTCTTTTTCTGTGTAATCCTTGGTCATTTCCAGACCATGCCTCTTAAAAAGTGTTCTGAAGTGTCTAGATGACCTTAACTAATTAAAAAAAAAGATCCTCTCTAGTAAGTATCATCTTGTTCTTTATAGTTAAAAGTCTGTTTCTTGGTTTGCCTCTCTTCATTTCCCTATGATCATTTGTTTTGTTTCTTAAATTTCACATTTCAGTGAAATCATATTTGTCTTTCTCTGCCTGACTTATTACGCTTAATATAATACTCTCAACCTGTTCTTGCAAATGGCAAGATTTCATTCCTTTTGACAGCTGAGTAATATTCCATTATATATACCACATCTTCTTTGTCCATTCATCTATCGATGGACACTTGGTCTCTTTCCATAATTTGGCTATTGCAGATAATGCTACTATAAAAATTGGGATTCATGTATCCATTTGAATTCATTTTTTTTGTATTCTTTGAATAAATACCTAGTAGGTAATTGTTAAATCCATTTTTAACTTTTTGAGGAAACTCCATACCGTTTTCCAGAGTGGCTGTACCAGTTTGCATTCCCACCAACAGTGCAGGAGTGTTCCCCCTTCTCCACATCCTCTCTAACATATATTGTTTCTTGAGTTGTTGATTTTAATCATTCTGATGGGTGTGCAGTGATATCTCATTGTTTTGATTTGTACTTCCCGGATGATGAGTGATGTTGAACATCTTTTCAGGTGTCTGTTGGCCATCTGAATATCTTCTTTGGAAACATATGTCTTCATGTCTTCTGCCCATTTTTAATTGGATGATTCATTTTAGGGGTGTTGAGTTTTATAAGTTATTTATGTATTTTGGATACTAACCTTTTATCAGGTATGCAATTTGCAAGTATCTCTCCCCATTCTGTAGGTTGCCTTTTGATTGTGTTGATTGTTTCTTTCTATGGGTTAAATAGGTGATGGGGATTAAGAAGTTCACTTCTGATGAGCACAAGGTGTTGTGTTTAAGTGTTGAGTAACTAATATAACACTGTATGTTAATTAACTGGAATTTAAATTTATATTTATTTATTTAATGTTTATTTACTTTTGAGAGAGAGAGACAGAGACAGAGCATGAGCAGGGGAGGGGCAGAGTGAGAAGGAGACACAGAATCCAAAGCAGGCTCCAGGCTCTGAGCTGTCAGCACAGAGCCTGACACGGGGCTTGAACTCACAAACCATGAGATCATGACCTGAGCTGAAGTTGGACGCCCAACCGACTGAGCCACCCAGGTGCCCCTGGAATTTAAATTTAAAAAGTTATTAAAAATAGTGTTAGTTGTCTTATTAGGGGTTTGCTAATATAATTATACCTTTAAATATTCAATTTAACTGAATAACCTAGTTTGTTAATAAATATAATAGAATTTTTTAAATCATTTTGATGGTATGAAGGTGGTAAAGTTTTCAATCTTAGCATGTTCAGATTTTAATAAATTATAAATTAATCTTCCTTAGGTCCCTGTCATGGTAAGACACAATGCACAGTTTTACTATGAAAAATCATCAGGGAAATTTGAAAGAGCCAACACCCGAAATATCTGAGAAACCTTGGTTCATCATTCTTGTTTCTCAAAGATCTTGAACACTGAGCTATGTGCTTGGATATCAGATGATGGATCTCAAAATTTTCATTTGAGAGCATATGTGAGGAAAGTTGAGGAAAAATGTGCCATTTTTCAGATCGTATGAGAAAAATAACACCAAAATGTATTTTAGATGTGTTCAAAAGTAATTTATTAGTAGCCAACTGAATTATGAAATTAACACTTATAAATTACCAGGGCACCTGAGTGGCTCAGTCGGTTAAGCCTCCGGCTTCGGCTCCGGTCATGATCTCACAGTTCATGAGTTCGAGCCCTGCATTGGGCTCTGGGCTGACAACTCAAGGCTGGACTCTGCTTCAGATTCTGTGTCTCCCTCTTTCTGCCCCTCCACTGCTTGCACTCTGTGTCTCACATTGTCTCAAAAATAGATAAACATTATAAAAAAAACTTATAAATTGCCTAAAGTAATAAAATCTCTATTCACTCTCATTTTACGAAATTCAGCTACTTCAGAATTTTTTAATACGTTATTTATTTTTGAGAGAAAGAGACACAGAACACAAGCTGGGGGTGGGGGGGGGATGCAGAGAGAGAGGGAGACACAGAATCCAAAGAAGGATCCAGGCTGTGAGCTGTCATCAGCACAGAGCCTGATGCAGGGCTCGAACTCACAGACTGCCAGATCATGACCTGAGCCGAAGTCAGACACTTAGCTGACTGAACCCCCCATGTGCCCCTTTAGAATTTTTATATGCAGATGGAATCCCCACATTTTTTTGGAAGGGCTCTTTGGTAGCAATAAATATTTCATATTGTTTTGGATTGATCCTGGTAGTTAATTGCTAATATCCACTTTATTTTTATGAAGAGTACGTGATAAGGAATTGTGATTATTCCAAACACCAGATGTCCTCACTCCTACCATCTCTGTGGATGAGTTATAAAAATGAGAAAGTCAGACCCTAGGGTCTTTCCTTCAAACCAAGCATTCTTGAGGAAACCAAATGTTTGACGGCCAAACGGCCAGAGTAGTGAAATTGATTTTGTTTGGTATTGCTGACAGAGCCTTAATTTATTATCCCTTTTTAACACGATTAGCAATTTATCAACTGTCTTTTAAAGTGTAGATTTTAAGAATAACTAATAGCTAAAATTTGAAACTCATTGGCAGAGGAATTGTGGGAGTGTATTTGCATCAAATGAATCATAATAGAGTTTAATATTTTTAAGCTAATTTAAATACATCCTTTGATGTTATTGTATCAATACAAGGAGTCTTTATTTTTTTATTTTTTCCCCAAAGTCATGTCTCATTGATTTTTTGGGTTTGATGCTATTTTTAGTGTCTGGATGGATGTGTGGTCTGGCACCAGGCATCATAGCCATAGTTGTAGTTCTGGAGCTTTCTAGCTCATGATCATGGTTGCATTGTTCAAATTTTCTGAGAGTCAGATCTTTCATTTTTTTTTAAATGAAGATTCATTCTAATGGTACTTGTCCTTTTTTTTTTTTTTTTTGTAGAGACCAACTGATATACTGGGAGAATGCCTTTAAAAGAAGAGTCAGAAGTCAACTAATATTTTATTGTTATTATCAGAGATTGTTTCTTTTTTGTTTGTCTGTTTTAGATTCTCTACTTTTTCTTGGGAGTCTATCTATAACCTTTAAAACATTTCAAATGTGAGGTGCCTAGGTGGCTCAGCCGGTTAAGCATCCAGCTCTCAATTTTGGCTCAGGTTATGATCCCAGGGTCATGGGATCAAGCCTTGCATGGGGCTCCATGCTGAACGTGGAGCCTGTTGAAGATTCTCCCTCTGCCCCTCTCACCAGCTCTTGTGTGTGCACGCTCTCTCTAATAAATAAATAAATAAATAAATAAATAAATAAATAAATAAATAATAAAAGAACAGGGGTGCCTTAGTGGCTCAGCTGGTTAAGCGGCCGACTTTGGGTCAGATCATGATCTCACAGTTTGTGGGTTCCAGACCTGCGTCAGGCTCTATGCTGACAGCTCAGACCCTGGAGCCTGCTTCAGATTCTGTGTCTCCCTCTTTCTCTGCCCCTCCCCCATTCGCTCTCTCTCTCTCTCTCTCTCTCTCAAAAATAATTAAACTTTAAAAGAAAGAACAACAACAACCAAAACAAACCTGTTTCAAACATGAAAATAGTTAGAGTCATCATGAGATATTAAGTTGTGAACCAAGACTGCAGTCCCATAACTCAGCTATCAGGTTAAGAAACAAGGCCATGCTAAGGGACTGAAATTTGTGTGTCCCAAATTCATATGTTGAAACCCTAGTTCCCAATGGGATCATTTTTGGAGTTGGGTCTTTGGAAGTTTTTTTTTATTTATTTTTTTAATTTTTTTTTAACCTTTATTTATTTTTGAGACAGAGAGAGACAGAGCATGAACGGGGGAGGGTCAGAGAGAGGGAGACACAGAATCTGAAACAGGCTCCAGGCTCTGAGCTGTCAGCACAGAGCCTGACGTGGGGCTTGAACTCACGGACCGCGAGATCATGACCTGAGCCGAAGTCAGACGCTTAACCGACTGAGCCACCCAGGCGCCCCTGGGCCTTTGGAAGTTTAATCAGGTCATGTGGGTGAAGCTTTCATGACTGGGATTTATATTCTTATTAACAAAAAATAAAATAAATAAATAAGTAAAAAGAGAGGAGAGACATTATCTTTTCTTTCTCCACAGCGTGAAGGTAATTCAAAAAGGTGTCTGTCAACAAATCAGGGAGAGAACTCATCTGGAACCAAATTAGCTAGCACCTTGATCTTGGAACTCCCAGGCTCCAGAAGTATAAGAAAAAATTTCTCTTGTTTATACCACTCAGTCTATGGTATTTTGTTATAGCTGGCCAGGTTGACTAAGATAGGCCACTTATGACAATATGACTCTACCCTTTGCTCCTGAAACTTCTGCCAAAAAGATAAGACTTTGCAAAACCCTTCTCAGAACAATAATTTCACTGGTTGCTTCAAGAACTTCTGAAGATTAATTTACCTGAATAATATACTACTCAACTAACCTCCTTTCCAGGACAACGTAGTGTTCATCCAGGTAAATAGTTACTTTCCAAAGACAAAAGATGGCTCAACTGGGCAAATGTTTATTTATGAGATCACTTTCAACATTCACCTTGCTGTGTCCATTAGTTCTAAACTCTTATTTCAAAAATGTTGGCCAATCCCAATTGGATCTCTATATTGGAAAACTTCCTTTAAACCACTAGACCACAGACTCTAAAAGCCTGTAAATACTCATCCCTCTTTCTTCCCCCACCTTATGGCACCCTTCTAAGGCTCCTTCAAGATGGTCTTTTCCTTTAGTAAGTAATGATTTCAGCTCTGCTTTATCAATTGGTGATAACAGTGGCCTTTACAGGGAATTGAGGGCGGACATAAGTCAATCAGTTGGAACTCTGATGTATAAATGAAGGAAACTCTGCTTGTCACCTGGATTCTATCTCTGAAGTGGATTTGCTTTGATTTGTTGTTTTTGCATTATCTTCTAATGGGTGCTGTTGTTTTGTATACTGAGTTGATGGATGGAGATAATTTCACTCTTTCTAGCTACTAAGTGCATATAATATCAGATGTTCTCTAATGGATCTTAAAGTTTTCACAGAAATGAATGGAAAAGTTCCAAAATAAGATGGAAATTGCAAAGAGGAAAAGATTAAGAACACTGCTGCCATTTCTTGAGCATTCTGTTATATTTAAGAGAGTAATGTGGAAACCCCTAACCCCACCCCCTCCCCAGGAAAACTGCAGTTCAGAAACTATTCTTTTGACCCCTTATGCTTCTAAGCAAAGTAATGTTGGTTTCATATAAATGGTTTCTTTGAAAATAACTTTAAAAATAGGTTAAAATATATTATTTTCCTTGTACTTTGAAACTGTTTATATTTTTATATAGGGTGGAGGTAGTTTCCTACTCTTGTTTCCTCATGGAATTGGCAGAAAACAATGAGATGACAGTAAGTCTTTCATATTTGTGTCAGATAGTATTAAAATAATTTGAAATATTTTGCTTACCACTATTGTCTTATCATAAAGGTGGTAGTGTTATATTTTTTTAATATGGAAAATATTCAATGATTTTCTGGGGAATTCCCTGAAATACTCCCAAGTTAAATCCATTTATTATTTTCCTTTAATAGCTACTGTGGCCTTTGAAATGGGTTCAGTGTCAGGAAGGGCAGTGTTTTTCAAAATTAGTTCATATTTTCCTCTCTTTCTTATATCATTTTTTAGGCTGACTGATGTTCAAACTATATGATCTCACATACTGCAAAGTAAGTACATTTGTGATTCAATTATATGATGTAATATTTAAGGTCAAAGCCTCTGTAGCCAAACCAATTTGCATTTGAATTCTAATTCTACCTTTCTCCTGTTGGGAAACTTAGGGGTAATTTCCTAAACTCTATAAATCTAAGGGTTCTCCTGTAGAAAATGGGAAAGATAGCATCTAATTTACAGGGCTGTTGGGTGCATTCAACCTAAAGAGAGGTTGCTGTACCATGCTTAATACGGTGGCTGGCACAGGACGAGTGATCAATAAATGTCAACTATTATTATCATTATCTCTAAACCTATAAAGCCTTTCTCTACATCTATAAATACCATTGGCTTTTTCAAAGAACATATTAAACCACAGTTGAGGATAAACTAGAATAGGATCTTCCACATTTCTAGATAAGATAGATGGTGTAGAGAGCCAGAGTTGAGATATATGTCCCTGTTGACGACCCTGACACGTATGAAAACATTTGATCAAGATAGCAAAGCATTCCTGGGAAGAATACGACTGGGGTCACATTTTGTAGTGAGGGAGTTGGAAGTCCCAGGACTTGGAACACGGCCTTCACTCATGAACAGAGATAGTGTTTATTCTCCTTCAGCAAGGAAGCCTGATCTCAACTGAAGGAACAATGCCAGGAGTTGTAGGAGTTGGCCTAAATATTTTTCCAAGTGGTTTATAGTTGCAAAGCCCCTAATTAGAAACTGTTATTCTCTAGAAAATAAAAATCTGATATGCTGCTACTTTGTCTTCAATGAGAGATATAAATCTAAAAAGTTTGGAACTTCACCAAGGGTAGAAGGAATGAAAGCCAAATCTTCATGAAGTCTGAGTTTTCAGGAAGTCGAGTAAGAAATGTCTGGCTTTGCTGTTTAAAGTACTCTTTTAGGCTCAGACAATGTCCAGCTCTAAGTGATTTACAAAAAAGAAAAAAAAAAAACAGGAGAAGGTCCTGAAGGTTGAAGCATCTTTAATAATGTTTTGGTGGAAGTAGAAATTTTTGAGTTTGCTCCTAAAAGGAAGTTTGTGAGACTAAATGTTAACCCTGCTTTTTTGCATTGTTGTGCTGTGAGAATAAAATCCAAGCTATGTTCTTTTATGGAGCAGGTTAAATTTCATTTACTTCCTTCAGATTTTTAATCCTCTTCCAGAAAAACTAGAGGATAAGTGGGTACTCTGGAATTTCCTTGAGAGGTTTTTAAAACGGGATTTTATTTGGGGAAAAATATCTAGCTACAGTTCAAGAGAGATTGTATGAGTTTTTGGCTCTTGGAAAAATGTTTAATCCCTTTACATAAAATACATTCCAATCCTACTTTAGTTCATTCCCATCTACCCTATTACAAAAGTTGCATGAAGGATCTGCACTTGAACTCAAGAAATAGAGTAATAACTGAAGTGGAAAAAAATTAAATGATATGAAGTACATAATATACTTAAATAAAAAGACTCAGGGTACTGGGCATCTGTTCATTACTTTCTGCTTGAATCTATTTTAATTTAATTACAGAATCCTGTTTATGTTGCCTTGATGAAAATGTGCACATGCACACACACACAAACAGCCTTTCACAGAAAGAAAGAAAAAGTAAGAAGGAACAAGAGAGAGAGAGAGGGAGACAGAATGAGAGGTAGAAAGGCATAAAGAAAAATAAAGGAAGGAAAGGCAAAATAAGGAAATAATTTAAACTATAGTTCAGTACCATATATTTTGATGAAAATGGAAATAAAGTGCATAAATAGGACCTGTTGACATTTTAAACACAAAAAAATGGTGCAAATTTCATTATCGCTTCAATCACATGTTATGAAAAATCCGAATTATCATTCAGTTGGAGGATGAAAATGCTCAGTTCACTTTGAGGACATAGACAATACTAAAAATTTGTACTTAATTTTTTGGCAGGAGAGGAAGTGAAAGGCTAGTTACGGAGGTAGTGATATGCAGTAGAGGTCAATGACTGCGCCAGTATGGGAATAAAGAGGACCAAGAACAAAACCTTCCTTTGTGTGTTGGCATTGCAGTAAAGGTGTTAACTAAGAAAACAACTTTATTGGGTTTCACTCTTAGTGTTTCAGAAAACGATGAGAAGGTCGGCCTATTTTTCTGTAGACACTGCACATGATAATGGACTGGCAGATTATCTTTGAGAGTGTATAGAAAGGTACTTATTCCAAGTGGAAAAGAAACATCACAGAGAGGTGCTGAATTCTGAACTGAAATTTTTACCAGTGCTAAACCATAGTAGATCAAATTAATTGCCAAGTGTTTTGTTACAAAATTAGAAATAAATGTCAAGATAGAATAAAGCCAAGCTTCACAAACGCGTAAGATATGTGTAGTGAGACTTTGCTAATAGAAGAAGAAATTTAATTATTGTTCCTATGGATACAGAATCTTGGAAAGCAATCTTTGTGAAGGATTTGCAGACAAGAGCAGTAACCACCAAAAATTTGACTAAAGAAAGATATCTTAGAGATAGTTAGGTGAGCTTTAATTCATGCGGATTAATGCTCTAGAAGGGAGACTAATGCATATAAAATACTGACTAGCTAAGAAATAATATTTACATGTATCAAAGATAGGTGAGACAAAAACAAGCCATGGGAAAGTCAAGGAGCAACCATATAAATAATTATAGCCACAAGAAGAAGAATCAGAAAGAATTTAACACACATGGATACAGAAATATGAGTAAAAGTCTTTAATTTCTTTACTGATCTTATCTTTTAAAAGAAGTAAGAAATGAGTAAATTTTTAAGTTTATTTTGAGAGAGAGAGAGAGAGAGAGAGACAGAGAGACAGAGAGACAGAGAGAGATACAGAGGAAGGGGATGGGCAGAGGGAGGGAGGGAGAATCCCAAGCAGACTACACCCTGATGCAAGGGCTTGAACTCATGAACTGCGGGATCACGACCTGAGTTGAAATCAAGAGTCAGAGGCTTAACCAACTGAGCCACTCAGGTTCCTCAGCAATTAGTAAACTTTAAGACTCAATTCCAGCCATTTTCAAATTATGTTATTTTATTTTATTCTACACTACAGATCAA
Organism: Acinonyx jubatus; assembly: GCF_027475565.1. Classification (NCBI taxonomy): domain Eukaryota; kingdom Metazoa; phylum Chordata; class Mammalia; order Carnivora; family Felidae; genus Acinonyx; species Acinonyx jubatus. Next base: position 125,735,842 of record NC_069386.1, on the reverse strand, counting down.
AGATATTCTCATGTACCTAAGTGGGAACAGAAACACAAAGGGATCCTCTCACCTGTCCATTTTCATACATTCACACAGCACCCAGAATGAAATGAACATAGCCTTAAGAACTGTGCTAACATACGATGAACATTCTGAGAGCATTTGGATTCTCCCCTCTCCTGTTTAATAAAAGAATCAAATGGCAGATTACCCAGTGAGAGAGAATCAAATGAACTGATAATGCTAATACTGGGAATGAAGGTAAGAAATATGATAGAATTTCCCTTTCACTGAAAAGAAAACCGAGGCATTGAAAATTCATATGAACCAAGGCCTCACTAGATATTAGCAGCACAGCCAAGACAAGAAATTATTTTTCCTAAATCTATTCCTTTATAAACAGCAGTAAAAATTACATAAATTTACCAAAAACACATTGAGTAAGTTACATAAATAATACCTATTTCACTTATTATATACCTACTGTATACCCATTGTGGGAACTGGAATGGGTTGAGATCTGTAAAGGACATTTAATCAAGGGCTCCTGACTTTAAAGACAATTACTCCCTAAATGAAACAACAAAGCTCTACAAAACAATCTTTGGGATACGATATTTATCTACATTGTTTAGCATGGGCTACCTGAGCCTTTCGAGATTTGAAAACTTAAAGATTAAGCGATACGAAATTTGAACTTGAATTCAGATTTAAAAAGGTGAATGGCTGAAGGAACACGGAATGCCGTATTTATGTGTTAGCTATGTGACCTTGTGTGTCCCATTCCTATGAGACATGTCCTCAGTTAATCTTTTCTAAAGCAGAAGGAATCAATTCTGAGTCCTGCGCTTGCCTGGCACTGCAGTGTTATGAAGGGCTACCTGCTGCCCAAGAAGGGCATAGGTCCCCGTGTCAGATAAGCTGGGTTTAGTTCATTCTTTACTCATGAGCTCTGGGGGGCAGCCAGGTTACTTAGTCTCACCATTTTCCCGTTTGCACTTTGCTAATAATATGCTTGATCACAGCACCCTTGTAGGTTGTTCGTACTCTTACATGGGCAGCAGAATTACAATGTGCAAGGTGCTATGAAACTCAGCATAGCTAACAGACTTTGATTTTGTGGCAAACATAAAATTGAATCGCCAGTCTAGGGCTTCTTTGGAATTCCTCATTTTACTAACTTTACCACCCCCCAAAACACATTTTGACACGTTAAAACACCCCACAGTATTATCTAGTAAGAGCAGAAACTTAGAAATGTAACCAAATTCATCAAGTTTTGTTATATGAAATATGACTGGGGATGACTTCCCTGAGATGTTCAAAGCAACTTGGATTTTCTCTGGAACACATTCTTTAAGTGGTGACTCTGTTGGAACTTATCAGTAGTCTTCCCTTAGTCAAAACGCATGAAAGACCATGGAGGAGAATGGTTGGGTACCAGCATGTAAAGAAATGGCCTTGAATTTTCTCATTTTGTCCTGCTCTTTTTCCTCTCTGAGATGGCTTGTTGATTACTTCTGTCCAGGCCTGTTTATTTCTTTTTTTTTTTTTTGATGTTTATTTATTTTTGAGAGAGAGAAAGAGAAAGAGAGAGAGAGAGTATGAGCTGGGGAGGGGCAGATAGAGAGGGAGACACAGAATCTGAAGCAGGCTCCAGGATCTGAGCTGTCAGCACAGAGCCTCACGCAGGCCTCGAACCCACAAACTGCGAGATCATGACCTGAGCCGAAGTCGGATGCCCAACAGATCGAGCCACCCAGGTGTCCCAAAGCCTGTTTATTTCTAAAAGGCCAAGAGTTCAAAGGAACTGCATAAGCTCATGAGTATAAACCCAAGCTTTTGCAGGAAACACGACAAAAGGATGTAATCTCTTTAGAAATTTAGAAATATACGAGTCTGGCTCTTTCTAGACATATATCTATTTTATTGAGGGAAGTATTGGTGGGGAAGATGTCAGTTTACACCAAGTTGGTTTCCCACACTTGACTATTATAATCCAGATGGTGATGACATGAACCGGTGACCCTGAAGCAGCAGAAAGTTCTCTGACGTTAACTCTGTTTCTACGATTCTATGTGAGCAGAACTCCTTAAATAAATCCGAACATCAAAATTGATACCAGTAAAATAGCCTCTTTTGGAAATTTTAAACTGTATCTACTTACAAATTTGTCCAAATTTTCAAAGGGCATGTTTCTTTGTTTGTTTTCTCTCCTATGTAGCTATAATCTGGAGGCCATGGTATTCTGAAATGTGTACATCCTTGCATCCAGATAATGTTTACCTCTACGTACGAGCACACACGCACACCTACACACACACACACACACATACACACACACATATTCACGACATCAAGTTATTATTATCATGCCATTTAGACCAATAATTGAAATGGAAATAATATCACATCATTTCCTAATTCGAAATTTCTGTAGAGGTTGCTTTAGGCTTTCCAGTAAATGTGTATGCCAGACCAAAATAGAGACATGCAAAGCCAGCTCGTGACTGATTTCCAGTAAGAGAAATCTTACCTTTTAATTTCTCCAAATCACTGAGTACAGTGCTCAGTGATACTGGACTAAAGATTTAGCGAATTTGTCTGACAAGCACTGACCCACACATGTTTTGAATTTCACAAATAAATAATTCAGAGTTTATCAGTGCACTTTCAAAGTTAACTTACAACCTCTGCCATATTCTTGTTTTCATAACACTGCAGGACGTTCCCAAGAAAGGGCATATTTCTCTTCCTGTCCCATTGTGAGGCTAGTATAAGTCAAATGATCAACAAAAATTCAGCACAAGGTTTTAGTAGCTTAAACAATTTGTGTCATCATTTAAGATATACAGTAGGACTGTGTGGATTTAACATTATAAGAAAAAAAAACAAATGTATTCTAATAATTTAAGATCTTCCTCTGCACCTGACTACTCTGTTCTCTTAAAATATCAGATACATTTGGTTATGTATAGTAATACCGCTGTGTAGAGAGCGATGCATCACAGGTCACGCTGTCGGAAGTTAACAGTTATTTAATGTTATTGTTGATGACACCACACACACAACAAAAACAAGTTTTCACACTGATCTCCGAGAGTTAAGAATCGTGATTTCAGTACCCCTGTACTAATGGCTTTCTCATTGATTCTGGCCAAGTTAAACGATGATGTTTTTTTTCACGTATTCCTTTCAAAACAGAAATGCTTAAATCATGGAAAACTCATCTATTTTTGTCATTAGCATTTGTTTTCATCTATATGCGCTTTACTCCCAAATAGCTACATTTGGTCAACCTAGTCCACGCTAACATAGACCTTGGCTTCGAGGAGAAAAGTCTAGCCCGATTGTCAGTATGAGTATGCACTTTTGATTAGTATTTATGCTTCCACGGAGACTGTGCAGCATGCCGGAAAGAATACTGTTTGTGGCACTAGCCAGGACTAGGTTTACATTTCTTACACCATTCACTAATGACTTAAACAACTTGTGACTCAGTTTCCTCAATCTTAAAAGGAGGGCAATGACAGCCACCTCCTTGTTGGGACTACTGATCCGTTGTTGAGAATATGACGTGTAATAAAACCCACATGGAGCATCCAGGGGCAAGGAGAGCGCTCAGAGACTTCATGACTGGTGCCAACCGTTTTGATCACAGCCTCTCCGCCTCCCTACCTGAAAAGCCCATATGCCAACCAAATACAAATTTAAAACGCTTCATTCGGCCCTCCAGGTTTTTAACCTACTGTGGACTAAGTGGGAATCCCACCTGTCACTTAAGAGAACTGAGACTTGCCTGAGCAAAGGGAGTAGAATATTCGATCTTCTGTGTCTCATCTGCCCTAGGGCCCTTTATCTTCATTCTTCTACAAACAGGCAGGGCCCAGATTGATGGTCTGTTGACAACACCATAGATGTGCTGTTCCCTTAGCTATGATAACCTATACCCAGAGAAATCATATCATCCTGAAAACTTCGTTTACATAATTGGCAGATGGAGCACTTAAAGGAATTTGCCACCAACCTTTCTAGAATTTGATAGACATTCGGGGTACTGCGGTTATCTAATAGAAGGAAGAAAAATCATTTGACTTTTAAAAAATTCATAATAGTCTCTAAGAGCCTCATGGCACAATTATTCTTTAAATATTGTTGACACTATTTTTATTATCAACAGCAAAACCTATTCTGAAATAAAATTGCTTCCCAGAGGCTAGGGATTCTAACGGATGGTGCCTAATTATTTTAATAAAGTATGAATATAATTTTGAAACTTATTCTTTTCCCTTTTTTTTCTGTACATTTTTGCAGAGGAAAAATAATTTAGAAGTTCTACTGTGTGGATATGATTTCTACCATGATACTACCAACCTATTTGATCATGTTTTCTCTGCAAAAATACCAAAGGGCTTATTTATATTTCTCGAGTTTTCTTCTTTTTTTAAATTGTTTTAACGTTTATTTATTTTTTCAACATTTATTTATTTTTGGGACAGAGAGACACAGAGCATGAACGGGGGAGGGGCAGAGAGAGAGGGAGACACAGAATCCGAAGCAGGCTCCAGGCTCCGAGCTGTCAGCACAGAGCCTGATGAGGGGTTCGAACTCAGAGACCCGTGAGATCATGACCTGAGTTGAAGTCCAACACTTAACCGACTGAGCCACCCAGGCGCCCCATCTTCTCCTTTTTTTTTAATAACCTGAACTTAATTATTTAGTCGCTATGGTGTGCATGGGTTCCTGGGTTCTCGTTGCCCCAAGGGAACCGTGAACCCTTTCCTTTTCCCAAAAAGTCAATGCCATCTCGTCTCCTCTTAATGTGCCAGACAGTGATCTGGAGAATAAACCGTCATATTCAAGCGAGTCCTGGGATTTAAAACCATGAGTCTCGATGAAGAAAGCAAAAATGATTCAAAATACTTAGGCATCTGTGCCAGTTCAACAGCTCTTAAGGAAATCCAGAAATATTTGTATAGAGCAAACAGAGCTGAAAGGACATGCGGATCTTGTTCTGCTATTGCAAACAAACCAGTCCACAGAAAAGTGCTAGCTTAGTCCCATTTCTTGGTCTGGAAGATAAACTTTTCTCCACATGTTTAGATTTATGGGAATCTGGCGTTTTTTTCTCTTTAATAACTAAACACAGGATGTGGAGAGTAAATTAAAAAAGAAAGAAAGAAAAATATTAATTCAAATATAGATAGGTTTATGGGGCGCCTGGGTGGCTCAGTCGGTTAAGCGTCTGATTTCCACTCAGGTCATGATCTCATGGTTCGTGAGTTTCAGTCCTGTGTTGGGCTTTGTGCTGACAGCTCAGAGCTTGGAACGTGCTTTGGATTCTGTGTCTCACTTTTCCTCTGCCCCTCTCCAGCTCTCTCTCTGTCTCTTTCTTTCTCTCTCTCTCAAAAGTAAATAAACATTTAAAAAAAATCAAATATAGATAGGTTTAGATTTTATACAGATGACCCATTTTGATAAACCATTAATATCCTTGCTTTTTATTTGTTTCTCTTTTTTATACTCATAGACATACAGTCTCATATACACATATGCAAATATGTTAGAGATACACATATTTGTATATGTATATATGTATAGGGGTATGTGTATGTGTGTGTGTGTGTGTGTGTGTGTGTGTGTGTGTGCATAAAACATAGAGACAAAAAGCAAGGAGACATACATGCATGTGGGTGCATACATGCACACACAGGGTAATTGGATGATATACCTCTGTATGAAATTATCAGAAACTAAAGTTGAATATATTTTTTAATGTTTACTTATTTATTTTGAGAGAGAGCATACACGTGAATAGGGGAGAGGCAGAGAAAAAGGGAGAGAGAGAATCCCAAGGAGAGAATCCCAAGTAGGCTCCATGCTGTCAGCATAGAGCCCAAAGCTTGGCTTGACCGTGAAATCATGACCTGATCTGAAATCAAGAGTGCAACACTTAACCAGCCGAGTCAACTAAGAGCCCCTAAAATTGAAAATAATTTATTACCGATTAAGTTCCCCAGTATACAAAATCTTGCAATTTCTGAGCTATGAAGTCACTAATAATCAAAAGATCTTTTCTTTCTCTGCTGTGAGCTTTCAAAAATAATAGCTCTATTGCATGCATCATAAAGGATTAACAAATTAGAACTCTAACCTTTAAGCTATATGATTTTCACTACATAACTTAACATGACTTTTCCACCTTTAAAATTCTATCATTGTTTGTGGAGATTGTGCTTTGGGAAGGAGCAAGAGCAATGTTGTCTTTTGGTGATACAGATAGATATATAGATATCGATTAAGTGAAGGTGTAGGTATGTATAGATATGCATACAGATATGAATTTTCATGCAAAAGCATAGGGAGACATGTCTTATAAAATTATTTCTGATTCTACTATCATTTTTTCAAAAATTCTAGTCCCAAAGAGTAAAAACTAAAGATGACTTTGTCTTTCATCCACCCTTATATAGCTGGGATGTAATAATTTTTTTATTTTTTTTTTTAATTTTTTTAACGTTTATTTATTTTTGAGACAGAGAGAGACAGAGCATGAACGGGAGGGTCAGAGAGAGGGAGACACAGAATCTGAAACAGGCTCCAGGCTCTGAGCTGTCAGCACAGAGCCTGACGCGGGACTCAAACTCACGGACCGCGAGATCATGACCTGAGCCGAAGTCAGACGCTTAACCGACTGAGCCACCCAGGCGCCCCTGGAATGTAATAAATTTTAAACAAAATGGTACACAATGACTTCCTTATAAAAACTGAAGAGATTGGTTGCAGGGCACCTCTGATAGGTCTGCCCTGAGAACCTTCCTGAGAACCTGGCCTTACAGGCTTCTAGGACCTACTTAGGATGAATTTTCCCCATTATCTCCCAACACTGCACTATGGAAACAATGTACTCCAAGGCACTTGATAAGACATTTACTTGCTCTAATCTCTGCAACATAATCCTTCCTGTTACAGACTTCTGTCTAATCTTTACACTAATTCAAACTCCTTCTTCCTTTGGGGGGGTGGGGTCTTCACTCAATCCTAGGTAAACATTCATTGATTACTCTAGCCTGCTATGATACTTTCATTTTCTGAATTTCAGTCGTGTTTGCTGTCTCTCTTCCTTATGGGTTTCATAATAGTCCTCTTGTGTTGTTCAATATGTGAAATACCTCGATCTGTCAAGTAACCCCTTCCTCCTAACGTGTCACTTGGTGCACAGTACATGCCTAAAATACATTCATTGAAGAAATGAGCCCTTCATGGTCAAGCTCAAATATTCAATCTTCCCTGATTCCCCCAGGCATTCAGTTGCTCACATCTGTCTTCACATAACGTGTTGTAAATCACTCATTCAACAACAACAAAAAATTTTTGAACAGCTTCTACGTGCCAGGTATAGTGGGAATATTGGCAATAGAGAAGTAAACATGATAAATCTGCCCTTGCAGAACTTAAATTATTTCCACCAGGGACATGCAGATAATAAAAAAGCAAACTCAAAAAGTCAGCTAATTAATTTAAGGCAGTAATGATGCTATGAAAATAATCAAACAGGCTATGAGATGGAGCTCGACGGCAATGGACTATGGATTACTTCACTTGGGTGTTTATGCCTTTCTGGGGAGCTCATGTATGAGTTGAATCAGGAATGATAAGTAAGAAATAGCCATGTGTAAACCAATGAAAACTTATATGCAGGAAAAGCATAGTACAAGTGAATCTTCCCCAAGGTAAGAAAGCACGTGATGTTTGATGCATAGATACAGGGCAAATGTAGCTGGACCGTAGACCTTGTGTAAGGAGAGAAATACGATCCGAGAATGACAGACCTTGTAGAGGAGAGAAATACAGTTAGAGATAGTGAAAGACTCTTGTGGAACCTGTGGTCCAAAGTAAGGATCTGGAATCGTATACTGATTACAATGCAAAGTCAGTGGAATGTGTTAAGCAAAGAAGTTACATAGTATCTTTTATTTTTTGAAATATCACCGTATGTTTGTAGTAGAAGCAAGATTAAGCAAAAGAGACCACCAGTTCAATGGCTGTTGTAGTAATCCTGGCAGGATTATAATGGTGACATGGAAGGAGGTGGTCACCAGGGTAAGAGGAGAAGTGATCATATTTATAATACACTTCAGAGGTAAAGTCAAAGGTTTTGCCTTGCACTGGAATCAGAGGTAGAGGGAAAGAAAAGAATAAATGTGGACTCTTTCCACCTGGTTTCTAACAGTGAAACGAAATAAGGCAAAGGAAATTGGGAATAAGCAAGTTTAGGAGGATGAATGGAGAAACTTATCACATGAGTTTGGAATCACATTAAGTTTGGAATCGTCCACACACACACACACACAATAAAATTAGTTCCTTATGGTCAAAGACCTTGACTAATTTCCCCTTGATAAAGAAGGGATGTGTTTTCAAGTTTAAGCTTTGAATTGTCTTTCAGTTATGTCTCGCACACTATGTAGTTTCTGAAGAAACATAGATAATGTTAGCTACTAACACCAGTTGGCCTTAGGAATTTAAAAAGCAAATGTTTGGAAAGGACCAAGATTAGTGCCTATCATATAGTAGGGATTTAAAAATAACACTGATCTTCTTCTCTTCGTGTTTTAGCAACCAGCATAATATTTTTCATGTAACGAAAGCCTTTTCTATGACATAATTATAGATATATAGATACTGGCACATTTATTAAATTATAAAGATTATAATATGATTGAATCAACTGTTTTTCACCCCCACCCCCTTCCTTGTAAGCTTAATATTTGTCACCTTTATGTGTATCTGTTGTGCCAATCCCTAGAAAGGCACCACAGGAGCGCCTGGGTGGCTCAGTCAGCTAAGCATCTGACTTCAGCTCAGGTCATGATCTCACAGTTCATGGGTTTGAGCCCCACATTAGGCTCTGTGCTGACAGCTCAGAGCCTGGAACCTGCTTCCGATTCTGTGTCTCCCTCTCTCTCTGCCCCTCCCTTGCTTGTGCTCTGTTTCTCTCTTTTTCTCTCAAAAATGAATATTAAATATATATATATATATATATATATATATATATTTTTTTTTTTTTTAAAGAAAGTTACCACATTGTGTTGGGTTAGAAATACTGCGTGCCTAAAGTAACCCTTTAAGGTCCATGAGCCTTAAATATCTATTTTTTCCAGCCTCAAAAATGCCTAAATGTCTTAAGCCTATGGTTTTCCTTTTATTATTTTGCCCCCAAAAAGACACAGAAAAAGGAGCAACAAAAGGAAAGTGTCATGAAAACTGTCCACCCTATCTTCCCAGTATGCATCATGTTCGGAGAGACCATGCAAAGTTGTAGGGAGACGGTGGATGGGGTCCCCCCAAAAGGTATATTCAAGTCCTACCTGGTGATACCTGTGAGTGCAACTTTTTTGGGAAATAGGATCTTTACATAAGTAATCAAGTTAACATGAGATCACATTGGGTTAGTGTAGGCCTTAATCCAATGACTCCTGACTATATAAAAAGAGGGAAATTTAGAAATGATAAAGAAGACCCAAAAGAAGGAAAGCCTTGTGAAGACAGAGGCAGAGACTGGATGATGCATCCACAAGCCACGGAACACCAATGATTGCTTGCAAATACCTAAAGTAGGAAGAGGCAAAGAAGGATTCTCCTCTAAACTTCAAAAGAAACTGTGGTCCTGCTGATCCTTAATTTCAGACTCTAGCCTCCAGGACTTTGGGAAAATACATTTCTGTTGTTGTGAGCCACGCAGTTTGGGATCCTTTGTAATGGCAGCTCAGGAAACTAATACGCATAGCTTCGAAGAATTGCCGCCCCTGATAAACCAGGCGTTGTCAAGATATTTACAATTTAATTATGGATACATTTAAAAGCTAGATAGGTGGATGGATGAATGGGTGGATGGACATGATAGGTAGATGATAGATAGATAAATAGATAGATAGATAGATAGATAGATAGATAGATAGATAGATAGATAGAAATAGAGATACAGTACATACAGTAGTCCCCCACCCCCCCTTCTCAGTTTCACTTTCTAGGCTTTCAGTTACCCACAGTCAACTGGGGTCTGGAATCAGATGATCCTCCTTCTGGTGTATAATCAGAAGCTCGGCGGTAGCTTCACATTATGTCGCAATGCCCACGTCATATGCCTCACTCCAACTTACCATGTAGGCTTGTAATCGTCTCATGTCACCACCCGGAGAAGGGTGAATACAGTCCAATAATGTATTTTGAGAGAGAAAGACCTCATTCCATACCTTTTAATACAATGTATTCTATAGTTTTTCCATTATGTAATTGCCGTTAATTTCTTACTGTGCTTAATGTATAGATTAAGCTTTATCATAGCTATAAATGTATAAGAAAAAAACATAGTACATACAGGGTTTGGTACTATCTGCACTTTGAGGCATCCACTGGGGGTCTTGGAATGTATCCCTCATGGATAAGAGGGGACTACTCTATATAAAATAGAGTATAAGGCATTATGGGCACCCCTCCACGTTGTACTATGTTATTTTATTGTTCAGGGTCTTTGCGGAAGCAGAAGCCGGATAGGGTTAAATGTGAAGAATGGTATTATGAGAAATGCCTGTCTCGTGAAAGAAAATGGAGAGAGTGACAGAAAGGCTGGGAGAGCCATCAGACCTGCTGCAGGTCTGACCCTGAGTGCTAAAGAGAGGAAAGGAAGGAATGTGTGTTAGAACTCTAAGCTGCCGGACAGCTTAAGGAAAGTCCAGAAAGGTCACTGGGGAGTCTTCAAGCCAAAGTGTCCTGAAAGAATTTCTCATCTTCCAGGCATGTTTGTCCCTCTACCACATTTGGTCACTGGCTGGGAGTCATCCAGAAGATGCATGATTTCAGTGCAAACACGGTGATAAACTTGATACTGTAGCCACGGGGACTGTTGAGATCTGAGACTTGTATCCTCACGGTTCCCTTAGGGAGTGTGATGGTAGGGTTGGGGGGGTGGGTTGTGGGGAGAGACCGTTAGTATTAGCTTTGCATACCCAGCACCTATTCTGTGCTCCTCATTTGTACGAAATTATTTTTCTCCTTTCTTAATCATCTTAAATTTGTCCAGATAGAAGGGGTAAGGATGGTGGAAGACCAGTGAGGGAGAAAGTGGAAGGGTCAGGCTATTAACTGGAGTTTATTTCTGGGTGAAACCTGCTTCGTGTGTAAGTTAGGGCTACTCTTCACTGTTGGAAGAAGAGCGATGCCTTTATCTCCTTTTCAGTGTTGGAGCAGAGCAGGTGCAATTCCAACACTCTCTTAGTCCCGTCTACTGAAGGGGACTCCATCTCTGTGTTGCCTGTTCACTTTTCCAGCCCGAACACGCCATTCTTCCCATTGTTCCTTTCTCTCAAATTTTGCTTTGTTTTTTTTCTGGGCGGGTTAACATCAGCCAAACATCAGTATTCATGCCGTCTTCCATGCCACCCTTCAGGTGGTCTTAGTTCAGGTCAGTAAACATTTCCTGATGACCTGAGAGGTGCTAGACACTGGTCTAACACATAGTGATTTCACAGAGAAAATTTGCGGTCCCTGATTTTAAGAAGTTTGCAGATATGCGGGAGATACTGGAGCAGAGCAATTTCAGAGCAATGTAATGAGCACTGTGTTAAAAGTAGTTCCAAGTGTGTTTGAACACAAAGATGAGCAATCAAACCAGCTGGGATGGACGGCTGGTTCTTGTAGAAAGCTCCCTAGGACACTGAGACTTGTATATCAGACAGTTTCCTCGACCACGGATACACCTGATCTGTTTCTTCAGTTCCAATCTACACCTACCCAGCAAATGATTTGAGTGTCTAAACTATTATGATTTAGTGCTGTTAACTTTTAAATAAAAAGTACTTGTTCAATATGATACCCAAGTCAGACCAACACATTTAAAGGTTAACAAATATATCCATCTTCAAGCAATGTATAGAAGGAGCTCAAGATGTAAACGTATTATTTTTTTTTTCTTTTTTATAGTTTTTTATAGTTTGTTTATTTTGAGAGAGACGGAGAGCAAGGAGGAGAGGGGTAGAGAGAGAAGGGGACAGAACATACAAAGCCGGCTCGGTGCTGACAGCAGGGAGCCCGATGCAGGGCTTGAACTCATGAACCATGAGATTATGACCTGAGCTAAAATTGGACGCTTAAGTAGTTGGGCCCCCCAGGTCCCCCAAGATGTAAAAATATTTCATTGTAGATTGGGAACACAATTAATACATGGATTATGCTCCAAAGTTTACTCCTTATATAAAAAAGTTTGGAATGCATAATACAATTCCCCATAGAATACAAAACTGTATATTACCAGGCTAGTCCATGAAAGTCTAATTAGCTTATAATGTACCCAGTATATTATATATTTATCATGAAAATCATTAAAATCATATTATTCACCAAAAAATGGAAAGATTAAATAGCCAATAATGGTGGCTTAATAAAATAAATTTTGTTTTAGCTAATTAGCTGTATAATGGAATGTTGTAAAGCCATTGATGATTACCCTGCAGAAGAATATTTTCAAACCTTATGAGTTTTCTGAATTAAAATATTCAGTGACACAAAATGTAAAAAGCACAATACAGAGGTTTCTTATCATTCCACTTTCAAGAGCCATCCTGTGTTAATAGTTTAGCATACATTCCAGACTTTTAAAGGAAAGTTATTGATATAAATGGAAAAAAGCTTTTAATAGTATATTATTATTAAAATACATATTTATTTATTTTTCAAAACCCCTAGTATTAATACAAAAGTATTTTAATAGTAGTTGGAGAATGGGTAATTTTTATTTTTTACTTTTCTGAATTTATTCTATTTCATTTTATTTTCTAATATAATTTATTGTCAAACTGGCTTCCATACAACTCCCAGTGCTTACCCCACCAGTCCCTCCTCAATGTCCATCACCCACTTTCCCCTCTCCCCCACCCACCCATAAACCCTCAGTTTGGTGTCTGTATTCAAGAGTCTCTTATAGTTTGCCTCCCTCCCTCTCTGTAACTTTCTTTTTCCCCTTCCCCTCCCCTAGGGTCTTCTGTTAAGTTTCTCGAGATCCACATATGAGTTAAAATATTTGGTATCTGTCTTTCTCTAACTGAATTATTTCACTTAGCATAATACCCTTCAGTTCCATCCACGTTGCTGCAAATGGCCAGATTTCATTCTTTCTCATTGCCAAGTAGTATTCCATTATATATACAAGCTACATCTTCTTTATCCATTCATCAGTTGATGGACACTTAGTCTCTTTCCACAATTTGGCTACTGTTGAAAGTACTGCTATAAACATTGGGGTACATGCGCCCCTATGCATCAGCACTCCTGTATCCCTTGGGTAAATTCCTAGCAGTGTTATTGCTGGGTCATAGGGTAGTTCTATTTTTAATTTTTTTGAGGAAACTTCACACTGTTTTCCAGAATGGCTGCACCAGTTTGCATTCCCACCAACAGTGCAAGAGGGTTCCCATTTCTCCACATCCTCTCCAGCATCTATAGTCTCCTCATGTGTTCATTTTAGCAACTTTGACTGGCGTGAGGTGGTATCTTAGTGTGGCTTTGATTTGTATTTCCCTGATGATGAGTGACATTGAGCATCATTTCATGTGTCTGTTGGCCAGCTGGATGTCTTCTTTGGAAAAGTGTCTATTCATGTCTTCTGCCCATTTCTTCACTGGATTCTTTGTTTTTCGGGTGTGGAGTTTGGTGAGTTATTTATAGATTTTGGACACTAGCCCTTTATCTAATATGGCATTTGCAAGTATCTTTTCCCATTCCGTCAGTTGCCTTTTAGTTTTGTTGATTGTTTCCTTTGTAGTGCAGAAGCTTTTTATCTTGATGAGGTCCCAATAGTTCATTTTTGCTTTTACTTCCCTTGCCTTTGGAGCTATGTCGAGTAAGAATTTGCTGTAGCTGAGGTGAAAGAGGTTGTTTCCTGCTTTCTCCTCTAGGGTTTTGATGTTTTCCTGTATCACATTCAGGTCCTTTATCCATTTTGAGTTTTTTTTTGTGAATGGTGTAAGAAAGTGGTCTAGTTTCATTCTTCTGCATGTTGCTGCCCAATTCTCCCAGCACCATTTGTTAAAAAGACTGTCTTTTTTCCATTGGATGCTCTTTCCTGCTTTGTCAAAGATTAGTTGGCCACTCATTTGTGGGTCTAATTCTGGGTTCTCTATTCTATTCCATTGGTCTAAGTGTCTGTTTTTGTGCCAGTACCATACTGTCTTGATGATTACAGCTTTGTGGTAGAGGCTAAAGTCCAGGATTGTGATGCCTCCTGCTTTGGTTTTCTTCTTCAATATTACTTTGGTTATTCGGGGTCTTTTGTGGCTCCATACAGATTTTACGATTGTTTGTTCTAGATTCGAGAAGAATGCCAGTGCAATTTTGATTGGGATTGCATTGAATGTGTAGATTTCTTTGGGTAGTATTGACATTTTAACAATATTTATGCCTCCAATCCATGAGCATGGAATGTTTTGTCCATTTCTTTGTGTCTTCTTCAATTTCCTTCATAAGCTTCCTATATATTTCAGCATACAGATCTTTTACATCTTTGGTTAGGTTTATTCCTAGGTATTTTATGGTTCTTGGTGCATTTGCAAATGGGATCAGGTTCTTTATTTGTCTTTCTGTTGCTTCATTATTGGTGTATAAGAATGCAACCGATTTCTGTACATTGATTTTGTACCCTTTGACTTTGTTGAATTCATGTACCAGTTCTAGCAGACTTTGGCGGAGTCTGTCGGGTTTTCCATGTAGAGTATCATGTCATCTGCGAAAAGTGAAAGTTTGACTACTTCTTTGCGAATTCTGATGCCTTTTATTTCATCTTGTTGTCTGATTTCTGAGGCTAGGACTTCCAACACTATGGTAAACAACAGCAGTGAGAGTGGACCTCCCTGTTGTGTTCCTGATCTCAGGGGGGAAAGCTCTTAGGTTTTCCCCATTGAGGTTATATTAGCTGTGGGCTTTTCATACATGGCTTTTATGATGTTTAAGTATGTTTCTTCTATCCCTACTTTCTTGAGGGTTTTTATTAAGAAAGGATGCTGTATTTTGTCAAATGCTTTTTCTGCATTGATTGACAGGTTCATATGGTTCCTATCCTTTCTTTTATTAATGTGATGTATCACATTGGTCGATTTGCGAATATTGAACCAGCCCTGAAACCCAGGAATGAATCCCACTTGATAATGGTGAATAATTCTTTTTATATGCTGTTGAATTTGATTTGCTAGTATCTTGTTGAGAATTTTTGCATCCACATTCATCAAGGATATTGGCCTATACTTCTTTTTTTTTTGTTGGGTCTCTGTCTGGTTTGGGAATCAAAGTAATGCTGGCTTCATAGAATGAGTCCGGAAGTTTTCCTTTCATTTCTATTTTTTGGAACAGCTTGAGAAGGATAGGTATTAACTCTGCTTTAAATGTCTGGTACAATTCCCCAGGGAAGCCATCTGGTCCAGGACTCTTACTTGTTGGGAGATTTTTGATAAGTGATTCAATTTCTTCACTAGTTATGGGTCTGTTCAAGTTCTCTATTTCTTCCTGTTTGAGTTTTTGTAGTGTGTAGGTGTGTAGGAATTTTTCCATTTCTTCCAGGTTTTCCAGTTTGTCGGCATATAATTTTTCATAGTATGCCCTGATAATTGCTTGTATTTCTGAGG
Organism: Acinonyx jubatus; assembly: GCF_027475565.1. Taxonomy (NCBI): domain Eukaryota; kingdom Metazoa; phylum Chordata; class Mammalia; order Carnivora; family Felidae; genus Acinonyx; species Acinonyx jubatus. The sequence goes on along the minus strand of NC_069386.1, from coordinate 125,720,189 downwards.
GATTGGTTGTAACAAAAAAAATTATTTCATTTTATGTATTTATTTGTGACTTCTCAAAATTTCAGAATTTCCAACTTCCTCTTCCTCAAGGGTTGGCTTACATGTCACTTTTCAGAGAAACCTTACTTGTGCAATCCTCGTAAAATGGCTACTCTACTCCTTCCACCATGCTCTACCATGGAGACTCATTATCCCATTAACACACTACATTTTTCCTCATCGCACTTATCATCACTTGGCATATTATAGATGTATTCAATGACTCTCATTGTTCTAAAAAGTCCCTTTCATGAAGACAGAGCCTAGTTTGGTTACCGCTTTGTCTCCATCAACCTAGACAAGTGCCCAGGATGTAGAAGACACACAACAAATATTGTTGAAAGAATTCTTCTATATAAACTACTATATATTCAGAAAATACTGTGTTTTCAAAGTCTTTATTTACAATAAGCATGCTACTTTGACTTTACTGAAACAGAAAAGAATACATACAATTGGTGAAAATATAACCTTATGAATATTAAAAGTTGGTAGTTGAAGATAAAGTTTTTAATTAGGGAAAGAAATCAATATAAAGACATTTCTTTAGATTTTGATGTGGTCTTTTGAATTAACTCAATATTTTCCGGATGGTGGATACCAAATCTGTTTACTGACTCTCAGAAATGCTCCCCAATAGACCATCAGTCTGTTATTAGCACAATTCATATGCATAATAGTTATGATTATATATTCTTGGCTCAAAAATAGAACAAAGCATGGGAGTAATTGAAAAGAAGACACGAAAAGGAGGGAGAATGACAGGCTTTCAAGAAGCATCTGGGCAAGATTTAGATGACCTGATAGAACTAAATGCACCATTCAGGATAAGCTAAGTTATGTAGAGAAAACAAACAATACTAATACATCATTGGCCTAAGTCAATAAAGGTTTATTTTTCACTCATGCCATGTGCATCAAAATCAGTTGCACATTCTCTTCCATTCTGCGAGACGCACGTGAGAAAGTCCATTTTGCCCCTGCAGAGGGAAAAAAGAATCCTCTGCAGATAGCAAAGGCCGAACTGACTCTTTCAAACTCTTTTCCCTAGGTGACGCCAAACAGCCTCTATGTATATTTTCTTTGCCAATCCCAGACACATGGTCAAGAACAAATTCCACCCAGTAAGAAGGGGCAATGTTACCGGATGCCCAGAGAGAGAGCAAGTATCAACCATTTGTAGACAGCTCTAATGACTGCACAACAAGAAAGAGTGAATGGAGCCCCCATGGGAAAACGAACATGCTTTAGAGGAAAAGAGGCCATTATTCCTAGCCAAATTTGGGGCTGATTCAAACTGAGGATGCAGATCCAAATCGGGCAATGCATGAGGTTCCTCATTTGCAACGTGTTATGAGCTACATGCCTGGGGAAGAGTAGTAAATATAATGTTCTTGGTGATAGTTTCTTTTATATTTGTGTATTCCCTACCTCCTATTTCAGACAAATCCTCTGCACCTGTATACAGCATTATGATGAATGAATAAATATAATTAGAGTTTTAATAATAATAGTGTGAATGTCTCCAGTCATAGATTAGAAGCATAACGAGACCAATGTGTCCTATTGATTTTAAGTACTTTACATCTTTAATAAGTGAAGAAACCACAGGGCATCAGAATGTACAATGTGCTACACTTAATTGTAAGTAAGTCAGACTTAAAAGGGTTACTTAGATTAATTTGCTTTCAAAATTCATTTATTACTATTTTCAAATAATTTACCTATTGTTATCTAAATTTAGCACCCATTAGTCCAGAAGCCCACATATAACTTCTCTGATTTCTGTGATTCTTAGTTGCCAACATCAGCCCTCTCCATTTCTCCCTTTATGGTAATACATTAGTTTGGTCCCACTGGATATGAATACAATGCAGCTTTTAACTCTGTTTATGGGATACAGGAACACACATCCTGTCAAGAGATTTCACATTGAGCTACAAATTACTATCACAAGTCATTATTTCCATTTCATTCTCCTCCTTGTATGCATGGAATTAGTGTGGAGATCCCATTAGCCACAGTGCCATTACAGGAAGTATACTTTTTTAAAGACAAAATCAAACCAAACAATTTTTATAATTCCCAGGCATAAATGAATATGAAAAATCCTTTAGGGGTTATTTTCATCATGAGAAATACATAATATCTAGAGACACAGTGGGTTATTTTTTTTAAAACTTTTTAACGTTTTTATTTATTTTTGAGAGACAGAGACAGAGCATCAGTGGGGAAGCGGCAGAGAGGGAGGGAGACACAGAATCTGAAGCAGACTCCAGGCCCTGAGCTGTCAGCACAGAGCCTGGTACAGGGCTCGAACCCGTGAACCATGAGATCATGACCTGAGCCGAAGTCAAACATTCAACCGACTGAGCCACCCAGGCGCTCCGGGTTATTTTTTAATATGGGGATTTTTCTTAACTTACATATCTAGAGAAATATATAACCACAGAATAGAATCAAAAATTGATAGTAAATTTGTAAAAGAGTACAAAAGTAATTTTTGAGGTGTGGTCTATTTGCCTCTGATGAACTTGTCCCTTCCTTTCTCTCTTGTAAGCTAAGGGAATTATTTTTACTTGGATGGCCCTATTGCATTAGTTACTTTAAATTAAATTAAAAGCTTTGGTATTCAGAAAAAGAAAGAAATCATCGAGCCATATAGATTTTCAATGCTCTATTTCTGTTTATTTGACACGTGTGAAGCAATGCATTGAATTAGTTGAATCTACTTCTAAAAGTTTACAGAACAGCTTTCTTGTCCTAGAAGAAGTTTCCTTACTAAGTCAACTCATTTAGCTGGATATAGCTGTTGGGTTTGTAGAGTCCACACATTGTTCCCGAGCACCTAACACATGCCCAGCCTTTTCCTAGGCACAACACAGGCTCAAACCTGCACCTTGGTGGGAGCTGATACACCAGTGTGGCAGACAGACCCCCCACAAAATAGTTCTGGAGGGACATGTAAGAAGGGAAGATGTGCTGTCCAGCGATAAGAAGTGATGCAGCGACACTTTTACAGTAAAAGCATCATAGTGCACAGCAATTGAATAATGAGCTGAAAGTAGAAAGTGTGAGTCATAGGTGTTTCTGAGGAACAAGCCGGGCAGGAAGGAAGGACAGTTCTTGCAAGACCCTGAAACAGCAGTGTATTGTGCGGCTTCTATTTATGGCAGGGAGGTCTGTGTGTTTGGGGAAGAGAAAGTGTGGGGGAGGCTAATGAGACATGAACTTGATGTCCCCAGTAAGCTTCTTTCCTCCAGCATATCCTGATAACTTATCGTGAAAATTGGGCAGAAAGGAGTAACAACAACATCATCATCATCAACAACAACAACAACAACAACAACAACAACAACAAAATAATGCTCATTTTATACCATGCAACTTGTTTTCACAAGTGAGACACCATGGCACCTTTTGCCAGAACTTCCACTGAGGGCTTTCATAACACACAGTGCTTTCTAGTGAAACACATAGGAATTTATGCTTATAGAGGTGTCCAGAAATGGGGTGGGGATGAGAAGTTTAACACTCACTACTGAGAACTATGTGTATTCCTTTCATACTAAGGTAGATTAAAAAAAAACATTTTGCAAATGACACAGCATGAACTCAGAGATTAGTGACTTTTCCATAAATGTATAGTGACAACTAGCCCATCGGAGCTGGAACAGTCACCCAAATCTATCTGTCTCTAAACCTCATCTGACACCTTCCGGTTCATAGTGAAATCTCTTAACTGCCAGATTTGCATATGAGACAGTCTGGTGTATTCTGTGAGCACAAATTAATTCACAAGTAGGAAGGATCAGAAAATACAATGTCTAGTTTACAGCAGGGTCAGGATGAAGGGAAGATATGAGCACAAAATATTAAGCAGAAGGCAACAGTTAGTAAAAAGGATTTCTGAAGTTCGAGCTGCCTATTGGAGAAGTGGGCAGAGAGCAAAAATATAATTATCACTAAGCTGCAGAAGCTGAGAAAGAGTTTTGTAGGTTTCACAGAGCACCATGAAGAACAAATGATGTTATTAGCATTTGTTTGCAAGAACGATGAAAGGAAAGTGGAGTGGTGCCAGAGATCACAGAAGCATGAATCTCAGTGGCCCAGCTGAACTTGGCCTTGAACTCTTGTTACGAACTCAGCGTCACAGTGCCATTTTTACCTGAACAGGTTATATACGTTTAGCTACGTATCGATTAAAGCGACTTAGAAGTCCCTGTTGTCAATAAGATATGCATCACTTAATAGCTTCACAGGCTGCGAAAGAGTATGGGATACACACAAAATGCTAAATAATAACAGATTTAACCACTTTCCAAGAAAGAAAATTTAAAAAATCCAAAGCAGTGTTGAAATGGTTTGTTACAATTGCCTTTCAATTCAGGTTTTTGTTTTGTTTTGGATTAGCTTTCCAAGCCAAATAGTTTTTTTTTCTACTTTATGTTTTTTTCTCCACAAATTTCAATGGACTTGCCTAGGGGAGCATGTCTTCAAGAAAGTGGTCGGGCTCAGAGGCAGGGGTCATACATGCAGATCGGACAGACGTGGTCAGAAAGGTCTTTCGTGTCAACTTTTCCAGGCAGGAAGGAAAAGATAGGAGAAGGAAGTTCGGAGGAAATGCATTCTGATGTACTGCTAAATAATGGTCTTCTCATTCATTGGGCGACAGAAAATACCCAGGCATTTCAGGCATGAAAAAAAGTAGTTTTTTTAATGGATAAGCCAGCAACCCTAGAAATAATGGAAATTGGGGGCTTAATGCACATTCTCACTAGATGGCTTACTCAAAGACGAGACTATAAGTGTCTGCAATTTACTAGCTTTTTTTGTGATTCTTTGATGGACTGTAGATTGTCTCAAAGTGGCACTCCATTACCCCTATCTATCACTATTAATGGACTAACTAAAAGTGATCTAATTGCTGGTCATGGAAATACAAAAATACTCTTTTCTTCTCACCGATGAAAAGAAAGATTGGACTAGAAGGTATACAAACTTTTAACCATATCTGCTCAGGGTCATACTCCCTTAAGTAAAGAATTACGAGTTTTAGAATCTCAGTGTGGATCTTCTTTTGTTTTAAAATAATTGTAGTGGTGATCACTTCTAAATGTAAATGCTAATGGCAGCCATGATACTACGTCTACTGCTTTAATGGCTGGATGGTGAAAGCTACAAACACTGATTTTTTTAAAGCAAGAAATGCAGAAGTGTTTTCATATGATGGCGTGATTCCTTTTTCAGTTATATCGCCATTTTCGTAACTATTTTATAGAATCCGTTAGGTCATATGTATGTGGTGAGGTTAAAATCCATACCATACTGGACCGGACATTTGGTATCACATTTCAAACATGGATCCTGCTCTATTTTATCACTTGTTTATATACATGTAGGATCTTCAAGTATTTTTTGTTTCTTCTCTTAAGCTCAATCACAGGGCCATATCTGGGAGGGAAATGTGTTTTATTCTAAATTGGAGGTAACTTCACCTTTCATACTTGACATCTGTAAAAGTCTACACAAAAGAATACACTTTGTATTCTATGGATACAGCAACTGAACTCTTATTCTATGGATTATCGTAAGTATTGGGATTATTGTCCGTGCTTATAAATGAAAGTTTTCTAAGGTTTGCTTATGCTGAAATTCAAGAAACAGAAATCCTATCCACAAGGACTTACAGCCTTAAGGTTGATTTTTAACGTGGCAACCTGAAATCTAGTTCGTTTGTTTTATTCTTAAATATGTCTGACTATGAATAAGTCAAGAAAACTCTGCACATACCGTGTCTTGCTTTGTGGGGGTTGTTTCACAATCTGTGTGTGTTATTGCTTTTATAATAACTGCAACATTGATACTAATGAAATAAGCAACACAAAGCTAAGGGGCCTGACAATCAAAAGTAATGTTGAGAACACATCCATATCGATTCAAAGATAATGTATTTTTGCAAAACTTTTCTGTGTTAAGAGATTTGACTGGGTTTTTAAATGTTGCCATTTTGGTGATTAGAGCGTTAAGGCAGATAGACAGCTAAATGACTTTTGCCCTGTTAGATAATAAAATCACTTCCATTACTCAGAAACTCATTTCTTGCTGCAGGAGACCCACATCATTTTAATAATAGTAATTATAATAATTATCATAGCACTTACACTTGCAATTATACTGTGCCGCCTATCCAGCGAATCCTCTAACTCTAGGAAGGAAATACAAAGCATAGTTGGGAATCGCTGTACCACTGAAACGCAGACCTCACTGGAGTGAAAAAAGATAGCGTCTCTTTTCTCTCTTGTTTCCAGCTTTTCCTTTTCCTAACAGTTGTTATTCAGAAGACCAAATTTAATTCAAGGCCCCCAAATTAAAAAAATAATAATAACAATTTGTGAGAATCGGGTGGAAACTGAAAAAGCCTTAGGTACCCTAAGATCCCCCAAGTTGTTTATACCAAAGAATATTGACTGGCTGTAGTATGTCTGTCAGTCATTGTATGCTTGACTGCACATATATATATTGTCCATAGTCTTTTGGATGATTCCCTGTGAATCAAGACTGTGTTATTTAAAATATAGTGGGAAAATAATTCTATTCTACTCTCATAGCTCCTTTTGTTCCAGCAAATTCAAACCACACCATATTTTCAGGGTTATTTTGGCTACATTGTGAATATACATGGATTGTATATAGACAGCATTACAGCAGTAATTGCTGGTTGGCAATCTCTCAGAACATTCTGGGTTTGTTCGACTTAAATTGTTTTTCTCTTGCTCTTCGTTTTGATGAGTCTCTAGATATAATGAAAATAATTCTGTTGTGTTAATACTTCTTTAGGTGAACCTGACTGGAATTAGTAGCTTAGCGTAGTTTAAGACTAAGAAATATCAGCCCAAGGGGTGCCTGGGTGGCGCAGTCGGTTGAGCGTCCGACTTCAGCCAGGTCACGATCTCGCGGTCCGTGAGTTCGAGCCCCGCGTCGGGCTCTGGGCTGATGGCTCGGAGCCTGGAGCCTGTTTCCGATTCTGTGTCTCCCTCTGTCTCTGCCCCTCCCCCGTTCATGCTCTGTCTCTCTCTGTCCCAAAAATAAAAATAAACGCTGAAAAAAAAATTAAAAAAAAAAAGAAATATCAGCTCCAAAATTTGACCAAAGTTCCCCATTCTTACAAGTCCTCCTTAATAACATCCTCTTTCTAGACCTCAGGATGAAAGTAATTTAGATGTATTACTTTTCTTCTTTCTCATGTCTGCATTTCCAAACCCACGTCTTTCTTCAAATGCGCTCTCATCTACAAAGAATAAAATGTTCTCGCTCTGCTCTGAAATTAATAACATGTAAGCTAGCTTATTCCTTTCTTGGAGCACTTAATCACCGTCCAGTCTATGAAAGCAAGGATCTTGTCAACTGGCGTCATGAACATTCATAGTGCCTGTCACAAGTAGGTGCCCAATAAAATTATTTCACCTGCACTGAGATCTACTTTGTACAAGAACCGTTTTGTGCTCAAGTGGATGTCTTAACGTTTACCAACCACAATGCCAAATGCTTAGTAAATATTTACTAGATAACAACGATTATTGTTGTCTGCCCTAAAGTTCTTTAAACTCATAAAGAAAAGGGTCCTATCTTATTTATCATCCTATCTTCCATAGTACCTTGCATATACTACACATAATACTTATTCAGCAAATGGATTCAGTCTAAGAATTCTGTTCACAGTATGCTGCTTAAATCCAAGAATAAAGTTTTATATTCTTTATAGAATATTTGCATTCTATACAATTTGTAATTCATTAGGAGTTAGATTTCCAGAAGCACTTTGGAAACAAGTGGCAACTATTCCAAAAGTCCTATCCAAACACAATAAATTTGAAATACATTTGAAGAAAAAAGAAAGAACATTCCCCATGACTCCCCCAAAAAGTTGCTCTATACTGAGGGATTTAATGTTTTTAGCAGATAACTAAAACATGTGCTGGATCCAAGAAAAGAATTTATGTGTGGCCATCTGAACTTTAAGAAATAATTGCCCTGCTAAGATTTATCTTCTCTACAATTGGGTTAATGGAAGCCTGTATTTTGGTATGCGAAGAATCCTTTTTTAAAATAAAAATTTGTAAATCTCTTAGGCGTGTTACCCTCTTATTTGACAAGAAAGTTGCCTTCACATATAATCTGTCATAGCGAAGACTGCAAAAATGCACTACTGCTGAGTCTTTAAATGAAAACACTATTTCTTAGAGATGAACAATATTGAGTATATTCTTTCAGTTATGTGTTGTTGAAAGAATAAATGATTCTCATTACGAAGGAAAATGTTGAAAAAATTGCAAAAACAATATATTAGTAGTTTTCACTGGAAGAGTAGACAGCGATTCAGAAACATATGTGAGAGGACCATGCAGGCCTGTTTGCTTCTCTTGAAGGCTGTGTTTTGGAAACAGAAAGCATGTCCTTGCTGAGGGAAACGAGTGCCATGTAAGTTTTAGATTAGCTGCTGCCCTAAAATCCATCTTGATGAGCTTGTGTTAAATGGCAAGGTTGTGAAATGAAATACAAATTAGGCTTAAATAGGATAGATTGCATTAAAAATGTGCTCGACTGAGTGGGAAAGTTCAACCAAAGTTCAGTGAGTTCATGCTGGTGGTGAAGTGGGGAGAGGAGCCGTGCACAGTGTCATGTCTGCTGTGGGTGGGACCTCTCCCGGGGACATCTTCTGGCTTCCAAAGGTGACACTATGTACGCAAACAAGGGCATTCCAACAGTGACTGACATCCTGCCGGATGAAGTTAATTTGATCCACCTGAGGATAAATCCAGCGACTCCCTTAGGACCAGCCTGCTCACTGCCGGTTCATACTAAATATATATGTTGACCAGGGTGCCTGGGTGGCTCAGTCAGTTAAGCGTCTGACTTCAGCTCAGATCATGATCTCATGGTTCATGGGTTCAAGCCCCACGTCGGGCTCTGCGCTGACAGCTCGGAGCCTGGAGCCTGCTTCGGATTCTGCGTCTCCCTCTCTCTGCCCCTCTCCCGCTCACACTCTGTCTCTCTCTCTCTCTCAAAAAATAAATAAACATTAAAAAAAACATTTTAAGTATATATGTTGACTGATCCTCTAAACACAGCGTTGCTCTGCATTGTGAAGAGATACTTCTGATTTTAAGTTATCATTCGTTCGATTCTGAGTGAAGAAACTAAACTGAATGGCATAAAAAAGAGATTTTCTTATCTTTTCAATTACTATCTACTTGTAGCATAATTTACATAATTCAAAAGAACTTTGAATGATTTCATGTACCCTACTGAGAAAATGTCATCATTTTTTACATTAAAAATTTCATAAAGTTGAAACAGATGACTCTCTTCCTTCCAGCTTTATCTAGTATAGCTGAAATTTGATACACAACGATTTTCTTCTTTTTTTTTTAATTTTTTTTTAACGTTTATTTATTTTTGGGACAGAGAGAGACAGAGCATGAATGGGGGAGGGGCAGAGAGAGAGGGAGACACAGAATCGGAAGCAGGCTCCAGGCTCTGAACGATCAGCCCAGAGCCCGACGCGGGGCTCGAACTCACAAACCGCGAGATCGTGACCTGAGCCGAAGTTGGAAGCTCAACCGACTGAGCCACCCAGGCGCCTCTCACAACGATTTCCTTCTGATAGACCGGAATCTAAAACTACTTGCATTGATAAAAATGGCGAGCTTTTATACTAAGAACTGTTCATTATACATGAATATTTTGTATTTAATTTAGTTCTTCCAATAGTGCTGTGATGGAGCTACTATTATTACCTTCATCCCCATTCTATAGATGAGGAAGCTGAGGCACTAAGAGGTTGAGTCATCTGCCCGAGAAGCCAAACCTGTACGAAATGGAACGAGGATTTAAACACAGGCCATTTGGCTGCAGAGGTGGAAAACGAAACCGGGGATTGTGACATCCTACCTTCTTAGGCTCCATAAAAGAAGAATCCATTATAAGACATACACACCTAGAACACCTAAATGGTCCAAATTGAGAGATCAAAAGTGGGAATACACATAAATCGCTTAAATTTAAAGTAATGGGCACAGGGTCTTTTGCAGGAGATGAGGATGGCTGAACATTGATTGTGGGGATGGTTGCACACTCATGTAAATATAGTAAAAGACATTGTATATGTATATATGTATGTATGTGTATATATCCATATATATATATATATATATATATATATATATATATATATACCAAGCTGTATTTTTAATATATGTATTTTATTTTTGTAATGTTTATTTTATATTTCAAAGAGAGGCAAAGAACAAGTGGGGGAGGGGCAGAGAGAGACAGAGACAGAATCTGAAGCGGAATCCATGCTCTGAGCTGTCAGCACAGAGCCCAGTGTGGGGCTGGAACCCATGAACTGTGAGATCATGACCTGAGCAGAAGTCAGACACAACCAACTGAGCCACCCCGGCACCCCTATATGTATTTTATTTTAAATAATCTTTCAAATTTTTATTGAAATTTTTCCAGATCAGAGAAGGATAATTAATGCTATTTATAACCTCATGTGACCATATTTAAGGATAGTCCAAAATCATGGCATATAATCACCTGAATTGTTTCCATGCCACAAATCTTTTTGTGACTTGATTGTGAGACACATACACACATATGGGTGTGTGTGTGTGTGTGTGTTTCCTACTTTTTAGGTATCTTTTTCATTACTCAGGAAAAAAAAAGCCCTAATTTCTTTTTCTCCACTTTGAAATGTTCTAATTATAATGGAAAATACATTCAAATATAATTATTTTTAACTATCATTTTCCTTCAGCTTTCATTAAAGATTTTTTTTTTTTTTTTTTTTTTTACCATTTGAACTATGGGAAAGCAGAGAAACCACTTCGGAGTGGTTCACTTCCTGAAAACATTTATCTTCAAAATAAATTGGATTTCGGCGGCTTTGGTTAATGACTAGAAGTTGACAAGGCATCACCCTTATCAAACCAAAGCACTCTGTTCTCCATTTGGGATATTAACATTCATAGTCTCATTTTCCTAAGGTTACACCCTCATGTGTTTAAATTTCTAATGCCCTTGGGAAAAGTGTATAGTTTAATCCCACAATGTATTAGATACCCTATACTACATTTGTTCTTGTTTTGTTTTACTTGAAAACATGTTCTCGGTATCGCGAAAGAGAATAAAATAAATGTACTACATTTTATTCATATTTACAATGTGCTCTATTCTCTCATATATATAATGAAAGGATCTTGCTGACCCTTATGTTCTAAGCCACATTGAAAATATACATTTAAGATTTTAATCATAAACAGATTTAGTCTCCACTATGGTTTTCTTGTTTTAGCCTGAACCAACACTGTCATTTAAAGCGAACGTTTATTTGTGAAAGCATGCACTTTATCTGAAATAGCTGATTATAACGTTGTTTGGGGTTTTTATGATACCTCATTTAAAGAGGTAATTTTTTTAGGTTAAAATGCAAACATTTCACCTTTTAAAATGCTTCGTGTTTGATTTGGTGTGCTTGAATTAAACATATCCAGTCTACTGGAATCTCTCTCTATTTAAGGGAACCTTACTGAAAAACAGGCATGGCAGTTGACTTCCTCTCTGTGGCTTTCCAAGAATGAATTAAAATGTGCAAAATGATTTGAGATTCATGGTGAAAGCATGCTTTAGAGTGTTAATCCCCCATGAATTCTGCCTCCAGGATCCTGCTTAAATGAGCAGGAAACTTCTGGAATTAAAGATGTGAGTTAAGTCACATAAATACCATTATTTGTAGGTGCATGTGCATGAGTTGTAAATACAGGCCTGCACTGATAGGGTAGAAAGGCCGAGAGAGACTGAAAAATAAAGTCTCCTGTGTGTCAGAGGAAATGCTCTGGAGATGGAATGGATATTTCCAGGAATTTGTTTTGTATCTCTTAACATACTTGAGCAATGTAACATCCCATTGAATTTGACTCTGATCTAAGTTTCAGAGACTTGCCGATAAATTAAAGGGTAGCATTACATTTTGGTTTACTGTTGAAATTTTAGAGTTTAAACTGTTTTTCCACTTCTATTTCCATGTTCTGGGGCGGGGGGGGTGGGGAGAGAAAGGTAAAGTACATTTATTTCCTGTGTATTACAACTGGAAAAAATTCCCACACTGTATGGCCAGGCAGTTTAAAGGGTACTGTCTTTAAGAGCAGAATTTAGAAATCCTGTGTCTCATGAGTCCTGCAGAAGTTTAATTTATGAATTGTTTTCTAGATTTCTCCATTCATTCATAACTATACTACAGTATTTCTAGGTTGGCTAGAGTTTTGATATTTTCTTTAACCATCTCTCTCTCTGTCTCTCTCTGTTTCCCTCTCTCTCTCACGCAGATATGTGCATACATACACACAGATCTATAATTAGATTTATACTATTAGAGTTATGATTTGTTTTTTTTTAAAGAAGGTAAGATTGTAACTCTTCAGTTTCCCAAAATCAGTTACTTAAACATTTCTAATTTACAGATATGGCAAATATGATCATTCAGGTGGTCTAATTTCAAGTCTAATATTAACTCCATTTATAAAGAGGGGTAAGCAGGTAGGTGGTTGGGATGTGGTAGGAAATACTGTGAAAATATTAAAACATCAGAGTTTAAAATACAAGTGAATTTATGGTAAGACTAAAATAGAAACAGTGACTTTACCATTTGCTTTTTAATACAACTGTCATTTGCATCAGGAGCTTTGTTTTTTTAAAGTGCTTTCTGATTTGGCGCCCTGGTATCTTTTCAAAGCCTTGTAGAACAATTGGAATTAGGCACTTAATCCTTCAACTTGTCAATGTCAAGGAAAAGGAAAATGGATTAAGCAGCAGAAGATGCCTGAAGGTTTGACTGATATACTTACTTGTCTTTAAGAGCACATCTTATTCACTGGGCTTTGTTATTTTTTCACAACTTCTCCCGAAGAATGAGACTGGCCTCTGCTGCTTTTAGGACAGAGCTGTATCCAAGTCCCCATGTTAGAGAATTGCCTGGTCCTATAGCAGACATCTCCAGGATGTAGTCAGAGAAGACTCCACGGGACCCAAATCCCCAGAGGGAGTCTCTGTAATGAAAAGTACAATGTGTTAGTTTCTCTCTGGTTGTCTCTCCTGCTGTAGACATGCTTGGTACACTGTGTACTCTTTCTGCCCTTTAACAGCAAACAGCAGTGATGTTTGTTTGTTTGTTTTAATTTTTTTTAATGTTTATTTATTTTTGAGACAGAGAAAGACTGAATGTGAGCAGGACAGGGGCAGAGAGAGAGGGAGACACAGAATCTGAAGCGGGCTCCAGGCTCTGAACTGTCAGCACAGAGCCTGATGTGGGACTTGAACCCACAGACCACGAGACCACAACCTGGGCCAAAGTTGGGCTCAACCGAGTGAGCCACCCAGGTGCCCCAGCAGTGATGTTTTTTATAGAAACTTTACACCAAGTATTCCCTTGAGGTTCAGGAAGCTTAAGATTCAGAGACTCCAATTTATAAGGCCCTGGGAGAAGCCATCCCAATGTGTTCACACCGTCATGCTTTTGTAAAATGTTCCAAGGTAAGATAGTTTCATCACAACACATCAAGGCCTCACCTTTTACCACTTTAGATTCCCTGAGGTCACATCTCCCCTCATGCTGGGTGCCCTTGGAGGGATCAGAGGTAATTTTAGGATTTGGTAAAGGAGAAGGTGAGTTTGAGGATACACTTAGTCTAGTGTTCTGGGATGATGTTTATTTGGTTCACGGTAAGTTTCATTTGTAGTTATTGTTGGCCATACCTGTGCTGACTCATGCTTATCACAACACAGAGAAATGTGTCCTGTCGCACTTGGCACGGCAAGTGTGTGCCTGATGGGGTAGATAAGTGTTCGAAATATGTGGAACTGGAAGCTAGCTTGTGAAAAAGTTTTCCAGGATCTGATGTGCAAAATTTTAGTCCAGAATATGTTCAAAGAATACATTAAAATTTGGGACATATATAAAATGTGTCCAATAAATTTGATTTTCTTTTGTTTAACGGGAAAGGCATATTTGCAAAAGTTTAATGTACCTTCTTAAGTGGAAAGTTATCTTGGAGTATTGTAGTAAAGCAAGAAATTGCAGAACCTTCTATTTGGACAGATATGTTGTATACCTTCTTAGATTTTGTACCTACTTGGAAAAGTTTTAAAATAAAGTGAATGGGACATGACATACAAATTATAAATATGAATGGTAAACGTCTTACATGCTATTTTGATATTGACAAGAAAATTATAACCAAATATTTTTATATTATACCAACAGCAGGAACACATTTTGAGAAAGAGATGAGATTCAAATAGAAGTAATAAATGTTTTTTTTAACTAATCTACTGTTACTAATCTAGTAATGAAAAGGAAAGTATTACGTGCATATGTGGTAAAAGATTTAATTATTTTGCTGACTTTACAAAAAACTAATGCCAACAAAAAATATGATAGAATTCATAACATACAAGTACAATGCAGACTGTCATCCAAAACTGGCAATACGTATCAGAAAATGGAAAACTTAGGTTTTGTCACTATACACACACACACACACACACACACACACACACACACACACACATACTTTAAATGCTCTGAAATTAGTCAGATCTCCAACTGACAATCCTCAAACTTAAGCCACATTACTAAGAAGGTGTGAAGCTGCTGGTCTACATGTTCAATTATAATAATGAAAAATTCAATCAACCATGACTAATGAAAATTGGATTATCTTTCCTTTTTTTTCCTTCTTTTTCTTTCAGTTTATTTATTTATTTTGAGGGAGAGAGAATCCCATGAGGTCAGCACAGAGCCCAACGTGGGGCTCAATCCCATGAACCTTGAGATCATGACCTAAGGTGAAACCAAGAGTCGGATGCTAAACTGAGTCAGCCAGGTGCCCCAGAAAACAGGATTATCTTTCTATTTTTACTATAGATATGAGAGATATGATACTAAAATTCTTGTCATAAGAAGACATCTAATAAATACATAACCAAAAATGTTTATGAAAAGAAATATTAAAGGGGCATATCAGAAAAAGTTATTAATAAAAAAATTGAGCTATGTGAATATCTGATTTTTGTGGTATTTGTCAGCTTTTAAAATTTGCAAGTTTGAAATTTGCATATATTCACACCATATGTGTATATACACTATACACATACACATATATGTCGTGTGTGTATACACTTTCTATATACAATTTTCTACCTAATTTTATATTCTCAACTTACACTCTTTTTTCTTGAAGTGAAACTCTAAAATAATGCAAGCTTTAGGCTCCTAAAAACCTAGATCTGTCCCTACCTAACAGAATCAAATACATTTCTCTGAGTACAAGTAACAGAACCCCGGTGCATGTTTAATTTCAGAAAAAGGACAGGTTTATTATAAGAACACTCCATTCATCACAGAATCAAAGGAAGAAGTCAGTGACGAAGATTGAGGAGGTGGAAGCCAGGATGGCAGACAGACACCGGGTTCTAGGAGTATCTCTACTGGTTGGCCGGTCCTGCCGTCTTTCTAACTGCATCTTCACTTGAAGTTCAAGCAATGAGGAGGAAGAGTCTGTGCTAAAAAGGATCCTGTGTGTGAAATCCCTTGAATGACAGCCTACCAGAATTGCCTGGATTGAGAGCCAAACAGTTTCACTAGGGGAAGGTAGGCAGGAGAGAAAGAAATAAAGAACCTGCTGCAAACAGACACTGTGCTTAATGTTGGGGATATGTGGGGGAGATGGGGTTCGGCGGCCGTGCACTTTTCAAAAACTTGCACTTAGGTGTAAGAGATAACACCATAAAAAATAGTTTGAAAATCCTGTTAAAGGCTAGGGAGATTTGGAAACACAGGGTAAGAAGACAAAGCCCCAACGGGATTTTCTTGGAGAGAAAATGCCTGAACTGGATCTTGATTCTGATTCTAGACTTCTTTTCTTAAAAATTAAAAAGTAAAGTAAAATAAAATAAAATAAAATAAAATAAAATAAAATAAAATAAAATAGAATAAAATATTTTGGTATGTGGCCTTTACAAAAAAAAAAAAAAACCTGGGGAATCTAATTGTTCCAACTCATCTAGTATAATATGCTCTTCTGACATTAAGGAGATTGAATCCCAGAGAAATGAAGTAATTGACAAAAGAAAATACAACTATTTGGTGGCAAAGTTTTACTGAAAAACTCAGGTCTTGTGAATCTTACCCCAATACCCTGTTGATCATTTTACACAACAGATGAAAGGAATTCAGGGAATTCACCAAACATCAAAGTGAATAAATGGAAATTTATAGGAGGTTCACGGAAAGCAAGCAAAAAATCTGGCACTTATCATTTTAATTCAGGAAACATGACTAAAGATGCATATATATAAAACAAAACATAGTATGTACAGGTTAAGGAGAGCAATCTGTTGGGGAAATAAATGGGCATTTATAAGAGGAAGCCATAAGCAGGAGTCCATGGGATTTTTAAGCTAACTGACAGCATGTTCAACAGTGAAAGCAATGGCATATGTCAAACATCATTGAACAGACTTTAAATCTGCACTTAATAACAAATACATAACCCATTTAGACCCAGATTCCTGGCTTTGATTTCTTAAGAGCATATAGACAAATACACTTTATAGCATATATTAAGATTCATGATTTACAATATACACAAGGATGATATTACCCAGAACTCTGGGTAATGGATAATAGAAATTCCAGATTTGTAAGCATAAGAGTAATACTGAGCGTGAGGAAAAGGATTAATGCAGAAAGTAGCGAGGGTGTAGAAAATACCCTGCACCGAAATGCATTCCCACTGCATTTGTTAAATTGTTTATAAACTTGTTTCTTTCCTTCTTTCCGATCCTCTTTTGTTCTTCTTCTAATGAACCCTTGCAAACACTTACCTTATTTCCTGGTAAGTTTCCCTCATCGTCACTCCACTGCTATGTTTTCCACTGTTACGTCATTCAGTGAAAACGTCTTCCTCAGCTAGTACAGGTAAGATTTCATTACTTGAATTTACTACCTGTAGGTAATGTCCTAGGGAGATTTTAGTGCGAATATGTGATTAATGAGGCAGTAGAGAACAGTGATAAGAATATGAACTTTTGTGTTAGACAGAATTGTGTTAGAATCTTCACTTTATTACTTGATAACCTTATTACCTTGAGCAAATAAATAAAATCTCAGATTCTTCTTTGGTCCTATGAGAGTAATAATAATGCCATCTCCTTGTGGTGTTGAAAGGATTAAAATAATTAAAATGCAGAGCTCTCTGGAAATCCTATTCATCATCATCATCACTATCATCATCATCACCATCATCATCTCTGACGAAAGCAATATTTGGACAAATGTCTGTCCTCTCTGAAGCAAACATACATCTTGTAAGCCACTTCTGAACTTTTTCCTAATGATTCCTTTGCTTTGGCTCCTTGTTAATTTTCAAGGAATTTCCTGCAGTAACTTTCTTTATATTTGAGGGTTTTCTGTTAAGAGTTTTTAATACAAATCAAGAAGAGAAAAGCAGGAAAAGATGAAATATTGTCAGTGGGAAAATAGAAGTGAGAGGTGGATATAGTAGACATGAATTTAATACATTAGCCATTGAATTTATTACTCTTATTTGTTTGCTCTCAGGGCATCGCTTTGTTCCCAAGAAGTGGCTGCAGCAGGTTAGGAAGTTCAAACCTGCCAGGCTTCATCTGAGCGAAACAGATGAGAGCGTCATCTGATGAGAGTGGGGGAGGCAGGGTGAATTCAGGGGCTGGAGTAAATCGAGTATGCTTTGTAATAGCTCCTCTGGGAAATTGTACAGGGGTTCAGCCGGGAGTGAATAAAAGGGTTACCGAGAAGCGCTGAGTGGAGAGAGAAGGCATTTCCAGGGGATCCAGTTAGCCTAGTTACATGACTCTCTAACACAGCTCAGCAAGTCTTGGTTAGCAGTAAAGAAGGGAGTATTTTGTGTTTAAAGGGCTTGCTAACGGATGGAGATTTGAGAGCACCCAGAGTAAAATTAGTCTCATTTGTACTGTTGCAGGGCTGAATTCCTGGGCTGCACACTGAGCTGTTTGTTTTCATTGTGTACAACATTTTGTGTGTTTCATGTGACCTAGTGAGGTCATTATTTCACACATTTACTTTTTTTTTCTTATCGTGAAGGAAATATTTAGTTGTTGGAAAGGGTTTGAAACTAAATGTGGAAAAATCATATGGCTCTTAATTTAATTCACCCTAAATAAGAAATTAGCAGTTTGAATTTTTTATAGGCATGTCTTTTATGTGAATGAACAGAGAGAGGGAGACAGAGAGAGAAATAGCTTTAAGCATATTTCTATGATGGCATGTGTATGTATATAATATACATGATAATATAATACAGATTGTCTCATAACCTGATATTTAAAAAAATTAGTACACTATAACTTTATCTATACCTTTATTTGCTGTTCTATAATTCAGAATTTCTACATGGTGTTCTATTTCCATTACTGGTGTGGTTTATTTAACTAAATCTGTAAGGTTTATTTGCATATTTTATTTTAGCTTTTGCTATTACATTCAAAATTCCATCAAATACACTATAATTAATGCTTGTAATCATTCGTGATTATTTGTTTAGTAGGTATTGTGAGAAGACTTGATTGAATATATGACCTTCTGTATCTCACTGTTGTATATTGTCAAATTCTCCTCTAGAATAACTGTTATAAATATATCTCCTTTGATTGTGCATAGTAATGATTCTAAAAACTTATTCTTCTCCTCCTCCTCTCTCTCTTCTCTTTTGTTCTTAGCCAGAAAAAGTTATCATTGCAAAAGTTTACCCTAAATCATATTTTACAACATGTCAGAAAAACGTTTACACATTAATAAGTGTAAGACTAGCTTATTTTATTCTTGCTATTTAATATCACTAAATCTGAAAGCACCACAACTAAGTTCAACATTAGAGGACTTTAACTTGTCTACAATATTTTTGTTATTGAAATTCTGCATTAAGTATTTCTGTTCACAAATTATTATATATTAATAACATTTTATGTACCACATACCCTTAAAATAAAATTCTAGAGCCAAAATACATTCACATTTTCTTAAAAACAGACATTTTTAGTACGTGAATTTGCAATATTAGGGCAACTTATAGCCGGCTTATATTATTTTATATTATATTTGTTATTTTATACTTATTATAGCGCTTTATTAGTGGACATTTGCACATACTCTCACCTGCATTGACTGCTACTACTTATTTTTGTACAATGTTTTATTGTTTCACGAAATTACCTCTAGGGCTATAAACCCATTTCTGAGGATAACTTCAGTCATCCCCTTTAAATTTTATTTTTATTTCTATCTTTTTAGTTTCATCTATTTTTCTGTGTTCAATATTTCCCTGATTCTATTCTTCACATTTTAGAATTTATACATCCTATTACGACATGTTAAGACTTTATATGGAGTGTCTTCGTTACTGAATGAGTTTTTATTCTGGAGTAGATTTAGATTTACAGAAATACATGAAAATAGTACAGAGCGTTCCCATTTCATCCCCATTCAGTTTCCTCTGTTACTGACTTTATTAAGGTTAGTTGATAATGATCAATGAACCATTATTGACACATAATTATTAACTAAACACCTTACCTTATGCAAATATCCTTAGTTTTTACCTAATGTGTTTCTCTATTCCGGAATCTAATTCAGGACACCACATCACATTTAATCATTAGAGCTCCTTAAGTTCCTTGTGACCGTGACAGCTTTTTGGAATTTCTTTGCCTTTGCTGACCTTGACTGTTTTAAGGAATACTGACTGGTTAGGTATCTTATAGATGGCCCCACATTTGGGATTTGCCTGATGTTTCTCTCATCTCTCATTATTATATTGAGATTATAAGTTTATGGGAGAAAGGCCACTATGGCAAAATGCCATTCTCAGCACATCACAGCAAAGGTAGGTCAATGGCATACACTATCAACAAAACTTATCACTGCTGTGAATCTTGGTCACCTGGGTGAGGCAGCGTTCGTTAGGTTTCTCCACAGTAAGTTACTCCCTTTTCCTCTCTTTCCAAATTGACTTCATTGTAAGGAAGTCACTATGCACAGCACATACATAGAAGTAGGGAGTTACAGTCTGCCTCCTTGAAGGAGGATTATCTACATAAATTATTCCAATTATACCTGCAAGATTTTTCTTTTCTCCCGATTTCATTTATTTATTCAAATATTTATTTACAGCAGCCTGTAGGTAATTATTATATACTTTGGTGCATAACCCAATATGACTTTATTCTGCTTGCCAAATTTTCCCAACTTCGGTCATTGGAAGTTTTGTCATTTGGAGCTTGTGTCCTTTTGAGATCCCCCTTGGTTGTGGCAGTGTAAAAAAGTGCTTTCTCCTCTTGTATATTTCCTACCCTAATCCTAGAATCAGCCATTTCTGCAAGAATCTCTACTTCTATGTCTTAAAAAATGGTATTAGGACCAAGCTCTAGGTACTAGGTATGTTTGTGTCTTTGCCCCCAGGGCTTCTCAGATGAGAAAGTAGGGAAATACACCTGACGACACTAATACGTGCCTGTACACATACAGTCTCCAACTGTAATCTCTTATCATGTGGATCATTCTAGCTTCTCCCCTTGCTTATCTACAAATTCTCACTCCAGCAGGGAGCAATGTGTCTCCTACCACGTGTCATCTGTTCACTTGATTGTTCAGTTCTTGCATGCATGCATAGTGGTTTCAGAGTTGTTACCCTGACCTGGTGGGAAGCAAATTTGTCAATTACAGTATGGCTCAAGTTCTCTGGCCTTCGGTCTTACAGACTCCATTCATTTCCAGTTATGAAGGTAAGGGACTTTTTCCTACATAGCTTTCAATTAGGTTGTTTTGTATATTTGTAAGGCGATTTCATCATTTTGTCACAGTCTGCACTCTCTCCTGGGATACCCTGATCTCCTAATTCATTTTCTCAATACACATCCGTTAAGGTTAATCCTTTGTTCTGTTTGTTTAGCATGTTTATACACTCCTCTCTATCCCCCAAAATATTTCTTTCTCTGAAGTCAGCTTTGTTTGAAATTAACAGAGCTACATCTATTTTATTTGGTTAGTATTAAAATGCTTCTTTCTCCACTCCTGTAATTTTAACATATTTGGATTTATATTTAAAGTAAACTTCTTCAGAACTACATAGAGTTGAGGGTATTTTTAATCCAGTCTACCAGTCTCCATCTTTTAATTCATCCATTTATACCATTCACATTTAAAATGATTACTGATGTAGTATTATTATTTGCCATGTTTATAATGGTTTTCTACTCATCACAGTTCTTCATCACTTTTTTCCCTTCTTTTTCTGCATTCTCTAATTTTCACTTTAAATGAGAATTTATATGATTCCGTTTTGTCTCCTCTCTCCAGTGTATATGATTCCGTTTTGTCTCCTCTCTCCAGTGTACCAACTATACCCATTTTTTAGTGGTTTCAGTGGTTGCCTTAGAGTTTACAATATATATTTTTAACTGATCTGTGCCTGCCTTCTTTGTTAAAATTTTTATTTATTTGTATTCTTTGCCTGCCTTTTAATAATACTATTTTGCTTTATGTTTGGCGTAGGTACCTTATAATAGAATATTCTCCATCCCTTTTTCCTCTCTTGTGACATTGCTGACATTCATTTCACTCATCCATATGCTACTACGACCCAATACCTTGTTATTAACATTGCTTTAAACAATTATTTTTTAATGAATTAAGAATAGAAAAAATATATTTTTATTCATTTATTCCTTCTCTGATGTTTTATCTTCCTTTATTCAGATCCATGTTTCTGACCTCTATCATTTTTCTTCTTCTAAAAAAACTTCTTTCCAACCTTTCCTACAGGTCAGGTCTACTGATGATGAATTTCTTCAAGCTTGTTTGTCTGAGAAAGTCTACTTTGTCTACTCCTCCTTCACTTTTAAGAAATAATTTCATCAGATATAGAAGTCTGGCGTTTTGGGGGGCACCTGGGTGGCTCAGTCCGTTAAGCATCTGACTTCGGCTCAGGTCACGATCTCGCGGTTTATGAGTTCGGACCCGCGTTGCGCTCTGTGCTGACAGCTCGGAACCTGCAGCCTGCTTCGAATTCTGTGTCTCCCTCTCTCTCTGCCCCTGCCCTGCTCATACTCTGTCTCTCTCTGTCTCTCAAAAGTAAATAAATGTTAAAAAAAAATTTAAAAAGAAGTCTGGTGTTTTTTCTTTCTTAATTCTTTAAATATTTTATTTCATCATCTTTTTCATTCCATAGTTTCTGATGGCAAGGTTGCTATAATTATTCTTGTTTCCCCATAAGTACTTGTTATATTCCTGTGATGTTTTTCAGGACATTCTTTATCTTTGATTTTCTGCAGTTTGAATATCACATGCTGAGTTATGGTTCTTTTTGGCTTTGAACCTGGTAGTGTTCTCTGAATTCCCTGGATCAGTAGTTTGGTATCTGTCATTCGTCGGTCATAATTAAATTAATATTTCTTCAGATCTGTTCTCTCTTTTTCCTCCTTCTGGCATCCCAAATATGTGTATATTATGCCTTTTGAAATTGTTCCACAGTTCCTCAATGTTCTCCTCTCGATTTTCCCCCCATTTTTTTTTCCCTTTGCACTTACGTTTTGAAAGTTTCTCCTGAACTATCTTCAAGCTCATTGAAGCTGTGTTGACTAAGGATCAGCCTGCTCAAGTTTTATTAATTTCAAGAATTTCTTTTTTATTCTTTCTAATTTCCATCTATCTGTTTACACTGCCCTTCTCCTAGCTCTGGCTGCCTTTCCCCTGGAGAGTAGGACTTTATTATAAAGGAAGTTCTAGGTATATTTCACGATGATAATTCTAACCATCTCCCCCTCCCCCTGCTGATTTCATGGGGAGAATGTTTCTGGATTTTCATCATAACAGCCTAGGAGGCTTCCTAAGGTAATACTGAGAAAATATACCCCCCACCCAATGAAGACTGTAGTTCCCAAGAACATCTCTATAACATATCAGTGCTCATT
This sequence comes from Acinonyx jubatus, assembly GCF_027475565.1. Classification (NCBI taxonomy): domain Eukaryota; kingdom Metazoa; phylum Chordata; class Mammalia; order Carnivora; family Felidae; genus Acinonyx; species Acinonyx jubatus. The sequence goes on along the minus strand of NC_069386.1, from coordinate 125,697,059 downwards.
CTGACCCCAGAAAGTAATCCAAACCATCACTTGAGTTTCCTGCTAGTTGGTGACTTCAATGGCTTCTGTTCCAGGGAAACAGATGCTGACCATTTCTCTTTGGGTATGCTTGTCTTTTCAGATTTTGGGGGTAGTGGTTTGTTCTGAAACCTCAGTTCTCTGAGGGTCTGTGTTATGTCCTGATTTTCAGTTTTTCCAGATTTTTCTTCTTGTAAGTACGGGAGTGACAGCCTCTAAACTCTTTAAAATTCAGAGCTGAAATCCGAAGTCTTACACTTAAATTTTTAACACACTTTAAGAATATTTTTTTTCTGTCACTTCCTCCAGCTAATTAGAAAGTATATCTTTTTCTTCAAAACAAGAAGGACCATAGCATCTGTGCTAGTTATAAAATTAATGCCTCTCAGTTCAACTCCACCTTCCTTAGCCCTACTGTGTGATAGCAGAACAGGACTCTGTAAACCTTTCTCCTGTGACAGCTGGAAAAATGGTAGGTCTTCCAGTAGAGGATACTGGAGGAGAATGACAAGAACAAGGAGCTTCTCTTTTTGTTCTGGGTGTGTTTCTTCTTGTGTCTATGGCTTGGAGGCTGATGGGTACTTCTTGACCAATGGTGTGCATGAGACCTAATGGTACGTGCCCTCCAGTAAGTACGGCCAGCACCCAGCAAGCTCATTTTTAGCAAGTAATCTAACACCCAAGTGGTTAATTTCTAAGTCCATCTCTCTAGCATCTCAGAAGTCAGCTATGCATCTCAGACACTAGCTTCAAAGTCACAACTCATACCTTCATTTCTGAAGACTACCCAAACGGTCATCAATTTATTTTTTTCCAGAAAACAATCTTTTCCACTGTCTCACTGGAATTTAGAGAGGTAAGAAATATTCACTTGTGAGCTTCTATGACTTAGTCTCCACTGTTGTTATATGGGTCCAGTTATACTATTTCCAAAAGTACACCAAACCTACTTTTACAAACACATAAAAATGAGTGAGATCTGCTCTGCCTCGAGACACATTATAATCAATAATTAACCCAGAAAGGACATACTATAATCTACACTCCACTATCATTTTTCATCTGACATTTGATTCTCTCTTTGAAACTAGAGAGGTGGCACGATTGTGCTCTGTATGAGGACTTTTGTTGGAAAGAGAGCAGATCACTTAACAAATTAAAAAGAACTTCAAAAATGTTAGCCCAGTTTATAGATATTATCGATTGATATGCGTTGCAATGCATGCATTACAAAATGTAATATATATTGGCTATATTTATTTATAAGCAAGCACAGCAGAAACTGCGGATTATCCTCAAGTACTCATCCTCTCCTTTTTCCCTGTAGTAGTGAGATGTTCAGGTTTTATCTTAGCTCATGGTTGCTCAGGTAAAGAATCTATTTCTATGCTTTTCTTTCAGCTGAGGAGCTATTTGACTAATTTCTGGCCAATAGGATGAGAAGAGGAATGTGTCCAACTCCTGGATTATGGTCTTCGAGGAAAGACATGTGATTTTCACTTCTCATCCTTTTCCCAGTGGATGGAATGTAGCTCCAATGGCAGGATCTGATCTTATACTATTAATGGAGGCCTGTTCTCAGGATGGCAAACAATAAGTCAGAATCTAAAACCTCCTACTAGTGCTGCCCCATCAGTCTTGATGACAGCAAGGAGATTACCAAACAGGCTATCTATTTTAGCCCACTGGTATTTTCACATTGATTTCAGAAATTGAACCACTCTATAAAATAATAGAGAAGTTACACTTAAATAACATTTAATTGATGTTAAAATATGTGAGCATATTCCCATAATTTAAATATGATATCCCAAAATATTTAATATAGTATGTGACCATAATTTATTATCACGATAATCATAATTTTTAGTTTTAAAATTTATTTCCACCGTATGCCATTATTCATAGAATCTGACATTCTTTACTTTTTTGGACGTGCTGGGAGGGCTCCTTTGTGACCACTGAGACTACTCGATGGTAGAAACAAAAGCAACAGCAACCAAATCAGTTCAATCTGGATAAAATGTATTTGTATCTAATATTTTATACTGTATATTTAGGTTTAATCATGTTGCTTTGAGTTGTAATTTTTTTTTCTTGTTTGCTTTGCAGGTTGTTCTCATAATTCCACCATCAGTTGACATCAGAGTTGTGGGGGAAGGGTGTCTTGTGGAAACTCATGGCTTTGGTGGGTAAGGGGCGGGACACATGTGATCATCCTTATCCCTGTATTCATGCTGGATGGTGTCTGGTGATGTAGGGATGGCCAACACCATGCATCCCTCTGTTTTCTGTTGTTGATATCTTCTATTAATTCACGTATATTATTTCTTCGCTTTGCTAGAATCCAGTAGATCCTTCCTTCTAGTTTGGTCTCCATTGGTCGTCCTTGATTTTACCAACCTCTCTGACTATTGTGCTTGTGTCCTTCATCTTTCTTCCTACTCATCCGACAGTATATCTTGTAAGGTCAGCACACACTTACCATAGAAGTCCCTATGTTTGACCTCTTGGCTTTCAACTCAGGGTTCTTTCACAAAGAAAATTATTGAACTTGGCGGGTGAAAATAAGATTTCTGTCTGTCCGGCTAAGCTGCTTTGTTTTCGTAGCTCTTCGGTTGCCTCTTATGTGATCTCAAAGAAACCCCAATACTGGTTCCTCCCAGAGATAGAACCAAAATTAGAAAAAAAAAAAGTTCTACTGTCCCGAAGGATTCTCTCAATTTACCCAATAACCTCCTCCATGATGTTTTAGGAAGTTAGACCTCCAGGTTGGGGATTCAAGGACCATTATCTATTTCTTCCAATTGCCTCTTTTCTTCAATCTTTTTTTTTCTTTTTCTTTTCCTCAACATCTCTCAGATGTGATGAGGGTAAGGCCTTTTTTTTATTCAGGCTCAGTGCCCTAACTAGCAAAGTAACTGCAGGATTTTCTCAAAGAAGAACCTTTGCCTTTGAATTGTTTAATGTAAATTAAAAGCATGTGATAAATTCTTTTTGTCCCCTTGATAAAGCTTGGCTTTTGAGCCCATTGCCTTCTGGCCATTTTGGTTAACCAAAATGTATTATTTTCTTTCTTTCTTTCTTTCTTTCTTTCTTTCTTTCTTTCTTTCTTTCTTTCTCTTTTCACCGCATTTCTAACAATCTTAATTACTATCTCTCCAAAAGAATGTTCACAGTTTTAAGGCATATATTTCCATTACCTATGGATATGAAGATGAAGTCTATAGACATATTAGATGGCAGAGTTTAATATTTGACCTGGCTATTAAGCCATGTAGTTATTTTGTCAGGAAAAAAAAGATTTAATAACAGATTAAAAGCATTTTATTATCATAGATGGGAAATTTTTGGTTAACATATGTCTGAACCTTTCCAACACCATATATTCTTTTATTCCTAGACTGGCTTCTCCGGTGTACAATAGCAATCACTTTCAAAAAAGCAACAAAATGCTTGTTTTCTTGAGATTTCAAGGTTGCAGCAATATTGATAGCTAACAGCTATGTGAACCATTCATGGATCTTTGAAAACTTCCTTGTTAGAGAATAATTTAAGAGAATAACTCTTAAGTCTAGATGTTTATTTGTTCTGTTTTGAAATCACATTTTCTCTTTCATTAAGTACCAGGGTGAGCCTTCAGTGCTCTGTAAAATACACTCTTAGCTTTGGTGATGTTTCTATGTGCAAATCATATTATTCATGCAAGTGACTAATGTATTGCGATTTCAGAATTGCCTTAGAATCTATTAGCTTTACAGAAAATTTGAAGTGATTTTGGAAAACGAAGTCTACAAAAATTCTTTAACATTCTAAGGTACATTGATTTGAAAACCCTGTATCTGTGTCTGCACAGTGACAGAGAAAGGATCTGGGATTATTTTATGAGTCATTATAACTACAGGATTATATTGTTCCTTAGAAATAATGTGACAATAGAGTTCAGAGAGCCTTGGACTAATCACAAAATCATTTTAAAGAAATGTTGTTACTACAAATTTTATCTGTAACATATTTGGAGCTTAGCACATCCGCCAGCAAGTACCAGAAACCACAGAATAGGCATAGATCTTTCCCAGAAATTTTATTTTATTTAAAGACTTGGAAAGCAGAAAGCATTTAAAATTTTAAACATATATGGGTCTGCTATGAGATAGAATGAAAAGTTAAGATAAATTTAAACTTCAAAGGAAGACTTCAAACCCCTAAGGCTTTATGATCTTGCCTATAGCTCACAAATGTTTCATTGCTAAAATTTTCACTTTCTTTCTCTTCTATGAATCCTTCATTAGAAAAGTTTCAAAGGCAGAGTTTTAGGATTAGAATTAAAACATGGATTATCTAAAAAGAGAAATGAAGCCCATTCACCATAGCAAGAGAAAGATAAAATATTTAAGAATTAATGTAAAAAGATGCACTGAATTTATGTATCATTCAGAGTTTCATTAAAACACACACACACACACACACACACACACACACACACACACACACAAAACAAAACCAAACCCTTATAAGTGATGTAGGAACAGGATTTATTATAGGGATTGACAATTTTTCAGTAGTAGGAGCTGGTAGAGATATCTATACAAGGCAATTGTCTCTGTCTAAGGTTGGGATTCCCGTCTCTATAGGTCTGTCAGACTGGCAGTCATTAAGAAAATGAGAACTGGGTAAAGATGGAACCGAGGTCTCCAATAAACACTGGAGCCCATAAAAGCAAACTGGCCTGTGCTGTCTCACCACCTCCAAGCTCCAAGGCATGGCCAACATCCAGGAAAGGGTAACACTTTTCACCACTGGGTGGCACAAGGTTCACGTAGGTATTCTTATTCCCAAGGAAGAGATTGACCAGAGCAAGGAAAGGGACAATCTTAAGAGAAAAATGTGTTATTCTGACGATTCTCAAGTGACAGAAAGACAGGCTTATCGTTAAGGGAGGAATGTATTCACTACGCTTGGATCTAGGGTGTAAGTTTCATAACTGGAACAAAGCAAGTCCTAAGGACTTCAATCAGACCACATTGTCTTGGTGGATTCAGAAAAATGAGAATTTCTTGGTCTAGGTAATTTGAACTGTGTACAGTCCCTTCTGACTCCAGACAGATTTATTCTCATTGTTTCAGGAAGGGCTTAGTGGGTAGCTATTTGCTGAAGTTACTCAAATGTAGGTAATATAGGGACAAAAGAGCCAGAGGAATGGGAGAGAGAAGAGCTCACAATTGCTGAAAACTAAAGGTAAAACCACAAAGGAAGGAAATAAAAAGTAGAAACAAAAAAGACAAAGAAGGAAAGGAGAAAGAAAGAAAGAAAGAAAGAAAGAAAGAAAGAAAAGAGAGAGTGAGAAAGAGAAGGAAGGAAGAAAAAACAAGAAGAAAGGGAAAAAAGTTGCATCAAACTATCGCAAGAGAGATATTATTAACTTTCTATAAGTTATTTAATTACCTGTTTAACAATTTTATGGACCAATATTTATTATTTTTCATTTTAAATTGACTAACTAGAAATGCAGAGAATTAAGTCACAGAGCCACATATATAGTGAATGCTAGAGCAGAAACTTAAATTCAGGTGCGTCTCATTTCATTATCAATTTCCACTGTACCGTCCTTTCTTATAAATCCAAGTTGATAATTCCGAGATGATCCCTCCTAACAGTTTCTGAACAAGTGTGATCAGGCTTCAAAATCCGGAAAGCTGAGTGCCATTTGTGAACTTGTGTCTTTTTAAAAATACTGATTTGCAATAAATAAGTAAATAAATACATAAATACATAAATAAATATTCATACTTATTTTTAAGCTACACAAAGTATTTGTTAGTACAAGTTTATCGAAAGGTACTTGTTTTTCCATCTCTGATTTCAAGTTTGTTTGTTGGATATTTTTTCTCAGTGCTTGGTAGCATCGAAGGCAGATTCCAACACTTTCTTGCCACTTTGGGATATTAGAATTGTATTAATTTGTGATCTTAATGTGTAAGGGAATGTGATTCGGGGTCTATTTATTCCTTCTTCTTGCCGGGCAACTTTGCCACACTAGGTGGTGACTGCTCATGCTCTTTCGTATCAAAATTGTGAGGAGGGATTAAAAATTCCAATAAATAAATAAATGAAATGCGCTTTCAGCTAGTACTGTGATGTATTGATTGTATGTAATGTTTCAAAGGAATTGTGAAAAGAATAGGTATTTTCATATGGAGGGTACAGACCTTTTCTATAGCCCTCAGATTCCAGGGAGCAACTTGCAAAACGAGTGACTGCATGTGTCAACATTAGGCAAGCACATAGCTGGAGAGAACATTTCTGGTTGCCCCGCCCCACCCCCACCAGGCAAGCTGCCCTACTGTCTTTCGGTGGAGTCATTGAAACCCTCCTCACTTCATTTGGGAAGTAAGAGAAAAGCCACCCCACTCCCTGTCATATAAACTCAACATCCTTTGAAATAACCTGCATTTGTCCTGGTGAATCTCTAACCTGTAAATACAGGTTACAAGTGGGTGTTAGATAAGAGTGTCAGAGGGGCGCTTTGGTGGCTCAGTTGGTTGAGTAATTCTTGATCTCAGCTCAGGTCATGATCTCAGGGTCATGGGATTGAGCCCTGCTTTGGGCTCCATGCTGAGCATGGAGCCTGCTTAAGATTCTCTCTCTCTCTCTCTCTCTCTCTCTCTCTCTCTCTCTCTCTCCCTCTGCCCTTCTCCCACTCTCTCTCTAAAAAAAATATGTCGAGATGTTTATGCTCTTTTCAATAGTTTCTATATCTATAAATGTGTCTGGCCACTCTTTTTTAAATGCTGTACTTTAAAACAATTGATTTCAGCTTTGAGCATCAGCTGAAATTCTAAGACAACAGAAAATCCCACTTAACACCCTGTTACCTAACTACTCACCTTTGAGAATGTTTGGAGAGAATGTACCGTAAGAATCTATTGCTTTATAGAGATATAGATCAATTCTCATTAATTACATGTAGATAAGAAAGATACCTTACCTGACATTTAAAAAGAAAAAAAAAGCAGACTTTTACAGAAATAGAACATATAAAAATGATTATTATCAGTTATCCCAAGAAACACAAATTAGACCAAAAGTATTTGTTCTGCCTGTGTTTGTGCCTTAAAAAGTAATCTCTAGTCCTAGGCTCTAAATTGTTCACAAACCATTTCCAGATTGTTTTTGAAGATCTCCAGTTTGTTATGAAAATACTGACAGAATCTTAATTATAATAGTGCTACTGGGCACCATTAACCTCTTTCAGATACGTTTATGCTGAAGAAACGAGAATCTGCAAGGCATCCGTTTGTTGAATAAACACAGGTGTTGTCGAGTCCCTGCTGGCGTGCCATCTACAGAAGCATCATTCTTCCCAACCAGTCATGAAGAAAGGGAGAAGAGAGAAAGATCACTGAGGTCAATCGTAAACCTGCTGAATGTTCCAAAACAAAAGTGGTTTTTCAGGAGGCTGAGTGCAGAGAGACACCGCTGACAGCCCATGATGAGAGGGACAAGGACTCTTGGTCTCTTCAAGGGAGAGTTGCATGTGATTTTGTGCGTTTACAAAGAAGTGGGAGGAATGACTTGTTTGGTTTTAAGCGGTGTGCAAAGTCACACGCCCCAGTATATACGTTCTCCCCATGCTTCCCCCAAACGTGTTTGGGTGCTGACTTTTTGCTGAGTTGAAGATGACTTCAGATGAGTTGAACATGACATCAGATGCTGTCATTTAAAATAGCGGACTTGCCCAGGAGAAAAACAAGTTGAGGTTTTCTTTGATTCCCCTTTGGAACCCCTGATTTTGTTTATTTTTTTTAAATTTATTTTTGAGACAGAGAGAGAGAGAGAGAGAGAGAGAGAGAGAAGATGAGCAGGGGAGGAGCCAATAGTGAGAGGGAGGCACAGAATCCGAAGCAGGCTCAGGTCTCTGAGCTGTCAGCACAGAGCCCGATGCAGGGCTCAAACCCACTAGCTGTGAGATCATGACCTGAGCTGAAGTCAGACGCTTAACTGACTGAGCCATCCAAGTGCCCCTGGAACCTCTAATTTTAAATATCAGTACAATGGAAAAAAAAAGTTTGTCTTCTGGATGCAAGGGATATCCAAATTAAATGACATTACTCCTCAAGTTAGCTCTCAATTTACCCATGATGCAAATGTTTGTCGTATTTCTGCCTTGATATCCATTGATAGGAGAAAGATGAAACATTCACAAGGACAAGAAATTTCCACTAAATGAAAGTGCTGCTCTCACTTTTTTGCCTCCATCAAATTACTTGTTCTCTTGTTCTTTCCTTCCTTTACCTATATCTCTCTGGGCATCGTTATCCAACCTGAGCTTTGGTGTGAGGGTCTCTGCAAACATGCCATGGCCATCTGCGGAATCACGGTGCGTTTCTGGAACACTAGTTGTAGACTTTGCCTGTTGTAAACGTTTCCTAACTATTTACTTCCTCATCAACTGGGAGAAGAGAGGCGAGAGGCAAGGAGTGTTTTGAACAGAATAAAATAACACTGAATTCTAGACATTTAAGATCAACATGCTTTTAAAGAGTCAACTTGGGCAAACGTTTTATTTTGGTAGCTAATTATAGCAAACTCTGGTGCCGAATGAGTACAATAAGGACAAAAACGTACAAGATGATTTCAATCTGGAATACATTGTTAAGTGGGGGATCATCAGATAGTGGAAATGCATGCATTCCAAATCAAAGCATCCAAGGGGAACAATTGCTGATAAAGGTACAGACAGCTAAATGCACCCTGTCCTTCTCGATACAGGAAGTCGGCTTAGATTAAACAGAGGAGAACTTCTAAGCCAATCCTCCTTGATTGCACCACCAGCAGCCAGCCTTCCTCTGGACTGATGTGCATAAGGCTAGAGTCTGGTGCCTGGTGTGTGTCTGTATTTATGCAAGAAACTGGCTGTGAACCAGGGAGTTTCTCCTGCTTCAAATACTCTCCTTTCAAACACAATCAAACTGTCAGCTCGTTGGCATTGGTTTGATACATCTCTCAGACGTTCTTTTTTCAATACGCTGGGAGAATCACAGACCACAAACATGAGCCTCCAGACCTGAGTCATTAGTCCTCTTTTGATCAGCAGCTTATGGACCTGATCCCTGTTTCGAGTTAATGTCTCTGTGTTGATGTAAATTGCAAATGAACAATCGGATGGTATGAGATTTTCTTTTGTACCATTAGTTGGACTAAGAATAGAGAATTGATCACTATGTATACTTAAAAGGCTTAATTATATCTAAAAACATACTCGAGTTTGTTTTATTTTGCTTTCTGCTATATTCATTTAAAAGACCAGGATTTGTTTACATATTTAAAGTACGTTTTTTCTATATAGATGATAAGAAAATAACAATTTCCTACTTTTACATTCTACTGAATATATTCTAGGAAATACGTGTGTGTTTGCACATGTGCCAATGTTCCCCACGGTCCCTTGGATGCTGGGTACCCTTAAAATTTCCTCTTTTCTCCTACCTTCTTCCTATTAACTTGCCTGGTGCTACATGAATCCTAGAAAACTGGGATTCTTTGTCCACCTCAGGGAAGTCCAAGACTAGGTATCTTGTCTTCTGGCTGAAACTATGAAATTCCTAAGAAATAAATCAAGTAAGGTAAAGAGGAAAACAAAAGAAGGAAGGAAAATACAGAACAAAAATGTAAACTTTATTTTGGTGAAACACCTTATTGGCCACTGTTTTCAAAAACCTGCTTTCAAGGTACAATGACTTGTGAATGTACCTTTTGCATCTGTAACACATTCTTCAGAGGAGAGAGAGCTCGGGGCGGGGGGGGGGGGGAGGTGGAGGGAAGGAATTGCCATTTGATTCATCCTTCTTTGAGTCAGTGCTAATCCTTGCAGGAGCTTCCTCTCTTTGACATCGACTGGGTTACACGTCTGTGCTGCAATCCCGTGTGAGCATACAGGCTGACATTAGGCCCAACAGTTGCCAGGAGGTTGTATTTGAACTGTATGTTCCAGTACAGTTAGGAATAATCAAATCTCACTTGCTATCGAACATACTATTGAGGGACGCCTGGGTGAATCAGTCGGTTGAGCGAACGACCTCTGATTTGGCTTGGGCCATGATCTCATGGTTGGTGAGTTCGAGCCCTGCGTTGGGCTTTACACTGGTGGTGTGGAACCTGCTTGGAATTCTCTCTCTCTCTCTCTCTGTCTCTCTCTCTGTCTCTCTCTCAAAATAAACACACACACACACAAAAACAATGTTGAAGTGTTTAAGTTGGGATTTTTGTTTGTTTATTTGTTTGTGTTTTTTTTTTGTCTTGCTGTGACCATCCATGTGAGCACAGCAAATTGTCTCTATGATGACCATGTCTCTTGAAGCACCACTGTCTCATTCTAAAAATTATTTCTATATGCTCTGCATGTCGCACTGGTATAAAGGTGTGGATAATTGAGTTACCTTGCTTGAGAAGTTTAAGAAAAGTACTTAAAGTGGCACAGGAGAAACAGACTTTCAAAGCAAATATCTTCCAGATTCAAGCCCAAGTTATAAGTTTTGTCTCAAAATAAATGATTAACCCTGCTGAATATTCTAAAAATCATTTCCAAGAGGAAAGAACACAAATGCAAGCCAAGATCCCAGGAGTCTTTGCACGCTTGGCAGGAGATAATCTGTCTTATTCCTATCATACTGGTAGGACCATCAGCCCTTTGCAGGGCCCAGGTACAATGCCAGTGTGCAGCAGAACTGTGCCTCACTTCTCATGGAGACATGCATTTACAAGGCAGGGCCCAGATAAAGAGAATGAGGTCAGAACTTCTGGAAATGTTTTGCAGAATACTCTTAGCAGCTCTCAAAGGTTGCAGTAGAATATAACAAATCCAGAAGCTTTCTCCCGCCTACCTACTAATATTTGGTTTCTAGCGGCAGATAAGCTCACTTATTACTCTGAAAAAGATGTCTCTTAATATACTAACATGGAGAAATGCTTCATCTAAAAGAACTATATATTTGATATTAATTGTGACAGATCATTTCCTTCCCATGTGCAGTTGGTGTTATGCCATGAGTGTTGTTAGGATACTGAGGATAATTGAAATGTCTGAATTTACACAACGGCATCAAACTGAAATGGCTATCGTTTGGGAACCAAGACAGGCCAGATTAATTCTGTACTTAGTAATGTGGTGTATTACCAAGAATGCTCGATTTGCTGGTAAATAAAATACTTGAACTGGACAGAAACTCACCCGCCTTCTTAGTGGTGGCAATCTGCATGTGTGTTTATGCTTCCACAGGTAATGGTCCCTAATTAACATCAACAGGAAACTTCCAAAATGTTCTCCATATCTAATGTGCCCTCCCAAAACGGTGGAGGCAGGACTCCTCAGAAGGGCAGCATGTGCGTGTTTTCTCTTTTATCTAACTCACTTCCTTGATTTTGTCTTACCACGGCAGGGCGTGATGAGCCAGCCTGGTTCCCATGCCCTGCAGGTCAGGTCATTGACTGGTACTGGGGACGGGCAGATCTGTTTCATTGCAAGTGACATAACCACATCCTCTAAGTTTGAAATTAGTGCAGCTGAAAATATAGTGAGAAAAGAATCACATCCAGATGACGATTTGCAAGTCCTCTCCAATCCGGTACAGTCATGCGGGTGTTTCCTTTCTGTTTCCTCTTGAGCCTGCTACGGTTTATGAGCTTGAATTGAATCTGTTCGTTGTTCTCCAGGCTAAGGACATGGCACGTGACTTCTGTAGGGTGTGGAGATTTTCTGATCAATTTTGTACGTTGCCATGTCAATCTCTTCACCATTTCCTGGTTTCTATGATCATATTACAATTAATCAGCCAGGGATTACAAGTTTGTATTAAACCTCACACACATTCATTGCTGTTTTCCATATCTTTTTTTAGAAACTCTAATTTCTACTATTCAAACACACAAGTGGCATCATCATCATCATCATCATCATCTTTTGTGTATCTTTACAACTGGAACAGTCATTTTAGAACATTAGACCATTTAGGAATGGCTGATAGCAGTCTTTACATCTTAAAGTACCCAGTATCCTGTGGCGAGCACTGACCTTAAAGAGAATGCAATTTACACGGTACCTTTCAGGATGAATAGCTTCATTTTTAAACTGCTTGTGGAAAAACAACAGCTATCAGTTATTTTGCGTTTTACTTCACTGGGTATCCACGGGCAATTATGAGTTAAGGTACTCCTTGAATATTTTTCTCCTCTCTTTCTTAAGTCAGTTTCTAATCTTTAGATGTATGGTTTGAAACTTCTGCCTTGCCAAAAGAGTCATCACTCATGTCTTTAACATATAGAACAAAATAAACATTTTGGTCTGGTTACATTTGGGCTTCTATAATAGAATTTTTATTCATATGAATCAGGACTTTTAGAAAAATCTATAGATCTGCAAATGCATCACATCTGGCTATAACGATCTGTGGATAATAATAATGATTCTTATATATAATATACAATAATAACATTTATAATAATTTACATTATTGTTTTGTAGCTGGAACCATCAGTTGGTGCCCACATAGTGGGGGTTACTGCTTAAACCGAGTGCAGCTGTCGGTAACCGTTTGCAGGTAACTGACTGTTTACCTCTCAATGTAGGCTCTTTTCTTTGATCTACTCATTTTTGTATTTGAACTTTCATAACCTTAAAAGAGAAGCTGGTTTTTCTCTAACCCTTCAAACACTGGAATGGAGTTACTTTAAGACGATGTGTTCAAATGTAAATCTAAATTCTCTGGCCTCAGCAATTTAATGTGTAGTTCATAGCAACAAAACATTAAATATTACGATGTCTGGAGACAGAGAATGACTAGGCAAAAATTTTGTAGTAACCAGATCAGTTTGCAGTTAAATGCAAACCTCAAAAGAAAGCAATAATGTTAATTTCAATTACACATGGAACTGGTAGTATCAGACTTTGTGCATTTGGGCAACATCTATGTAGTTTGGTGTTTTTAGAAGCCTTTAGAAAAACAGTTTCGTTAGATTGTCTTTAGACTTGAGTGATGGAGTGTAAGTTATTGTTAGTAGTAAAATACTTTTCGTTGGTGTCGAACGTCAAATATTATTTTCATTAGCTCTGTTTTAAATGTCCCTTTAATTCTAGTGACTAAAGTAGTAGTCACAGAATCTTAGTGGTCGAAAAGATCACCTGTTGAAACCATATTTTTACAAATGTTCAAGGTGAGCTTTAAGAGAGGTAATTATACATAAGACCTCAAAGATTCTTACATCAACATAAAGAAGAACTGCTCAAAATCTGGTTCGGAGATCACTGTCCATTTATGGAATGTTTATTCCATGTCTCTTATAATACAAACACAGAAATGAAGAGTGTTTTGAAAACCTTACAGAATTTTACATCGCCGTGACATTCAAGCGAACGATTGGTGGACGTGTATTGTGTATATATATTTTTTACGTTTCATTTTGCTAACAATCCGTTTTGTTGTATTCTACAAAAATATCCATAATGAATTAGAATATTTTTTAGAAGTGGGTCTTCACCAGGTACAGTTGAAAAAGCATTTACTCTAGAAGCTTCATATATTTGTAATGGTCACTTTTCTGTTATTTTTTTTCTTACTGCACACACTTTAAAGAGGTCCAGAACCTCTTTATGCAGTGTGTAAGTGCCATTGTTCAAAGTGAAATTTTACACAAGTACACACCAAAAAAAAAAAAAATCCTTCAGCTGTTTTCTTAACTTTGGGGTGTATTTAAAATTAAAAAAAAATGTGAATAATCTTTTTGATTTTTAGAGAGGAGGAAATGGCATGGTTCTCTCAGGACTATTACACTTTGAGATTCCAGACAGCCATTGATGATGTAGCTGCCTCTTCTGGTCCCCATGCTGGGCATACACAGCGCTCAACAAATACTGAACAGCTAAAATAATACAACTCAAAATGTCTGACTTTCCAGAAAGCCAGCCACTCTCCGTAGAAATTAAAAGCCTTCACAGAAAGTCTTTCCTTGGATGTGGATGAAGCAAGGTTCTGGAATTACACATCATGGGGTCCTGAGGAATGAGCACACCAGGGACCATTTGTCTCAGCAGAGAGAAAACAGCTGTGCTTCATGGTTTGTTCAGTTTCTCCAAGAAGCACACCTCATTTTTCCTGCCCAATCAATTTGGATAAACTGCTTCCTAAAAGAGGTTGATATTTTTCTCAGCAGGCAAATAAGAATACAGGGCTTTGGTAAATATCGGGTGTCTAGAATGCCAGACAGCAAAGACTTAAATCGTAGAAATGCATTAGGTGGTATTTTTGAGCGTGCAACGTATCTAACACATCTGGAATTTCCCTGTTTTTACATTAGACTTTGGGTGCTCTCTTCTAGATTTGCCCTTGTCTTTTCAAGGAAATAGAAGTTACTGGAAACGTTGGTTTATCTGTTTCAGCAATTCAATTGTCTGTACAATTATCTATATAGTTCATGCTTCCTGCATCCTTGTATATGCTCTCAAATGTTGTTTCGTATACATTCTTACTAGTTTCATGGGCATTGTTGTCTCTGTCATTATTTGGGCAGTTATAATTTCGAAGCCACAACCAGTGATTTGGTGCTGGAATGCTGCCCCAGATTTAGAAATAAATCTTACAATGTTTTTTTCTTAATCATTTTGAGTGCTGGAGTTGAACTGCTTTCTCCAGCCTATATGCGGTGGCTGGATGAAGGGGAAGGGTTGCAAATATTACTGGCAATACACAATTATTTAATCTGCTGCACTAAATCCCTGAATCAACATAAATCCTTGAGTCCAGGGTGTTTTTTTTGTTTTTTTTTTTTTGTTTTTTTTTTTACCTTTCAAACGACACACTCAAATTATATTTTATGTATCTATAATAAAGCATGATTTTCAACTCAGCGTAGTTGTTAATTCTATGATAATTAACATAACCAAGCCCTTGAATTTCAAATGCACATTTCACATAACTACGTGCAATTAATTTTTATTTGGTCACTGCTGCACTTCTCAGTGTTAAGGATTTTATGAAGAATGCAATTAAGAAATTTCATTGTCTTAAATTGCAAAGGCAAAGAAAGACACTAAACTATTCTTGACAATGTTTACACAACTCATTGATTCACTTAATCATTCATTCAACAAGTATCTGTTGACAATCTAGCAATTGCTAAGCAGTGTCCTAAGCAGTCATTGAACAAAAGTGCCAAATTTCGTGCTGTTTATACACAGTGATTAACATGACTAATTCTTCCACTAAGAAATTTTTATAATACACATGGCTTAAGTTTTAATGCTTCTTTCTTCCTTCCTTTCTTTCTTTTTCTTTTTCTTTTTTTTTTTTTTGTTGGTGGTTTTTCTCAGAGTTTCATTTCCTAAAGTGTTACCCTCTTTAGAACTATGAATTGTAATCACTGTTCTCTGCAATACGTTGAAAGCCTAAGAAAACAATTCAGAATCTAAGCAGAAATACAATGTTTGACACCTAATGTGGAGGTGAATTCCATTCAGTCTTCATCGCCACTCGTATTGCTTATATATAAAAGGACTTCCTAACACTGGTGAACCTTGAATTGTATTTCCAGAGAAATAAATTTCTTTCCATATAACTTTATAAAATTTGCTGTTGTTAATGTGTTGCTATTTTACATATGAGGTTAAGAAAGCTGAAATCTTACCAATAACTGTCTGCATGGTGTCACCTAAGTAATTAGTAGGGACATGGCTTTTCAAAAAAGTGAACACAAACTCATGCTCATGTATTAATTGCAAAATCAATAAAGAAAATAGCATTAAAAAAAAGAATCCTTCTTTTCCTCCTTTTCAAAGCTGATCATTGTTAGCAGGTTCTTTTGACCCATTTCTCACTGCGAAAAACTGATGAACTAAAAAGTAAATTAATGCATATGCTAGCACATAAATATTCAGGTTTGTACCCATCACGCTTCAAGTTTATTTGCACAAAAACATTATACAGATCACTCTGTGCTTCGCTTTGTAATTAATTCCATATTTTATCTTTGCATCATTATGTGGAAGCACTTTATCCCTTCTGTTTATTATTTTCCATTATGTGAATGTGGCATCATTCATATCTCCTGTATCCTGTTGAGGACGCTCAGATGGTCTCTACATACAGAAAATTATTATTATTTTTTAATTTTTAATATTTATTTATTTTTGAGAAAGAGAGAGAGGCAGAGAGAGAGAGACACAGAATCCGAAGCAGGCTCCAGTCTCTGAGCTGTCAGCACAGAGCCTGATGTGGGGCTCTAACCCACAAACCACGAGATCACGACCTGAGCTGAAGTTGGACGCTTAACAGACTGAGCCACCCAGGCGCCCGATTCAAATAATTCTTAATGAAGCAGGTAGCTTAATTAAACTATTTGCAGGAACTCCAAGTGAAACCCCCAACTTGGTTTTCATTTGAAGTTCCCCCAGGGTTCAATATGTACTTACCTTTGCCTCCAAGAAGATTTAGAATTTGCCTACTTCATTCAGGAAGCTATCCTGACATTTCTGTACAGGAAGGATGCATCCGAGGGCTGTAGGAACTCCCTGACTTTGCCTGTGATGTTCAGGTTGGCTCCACAAAGAAAAACAAAAACAAAAACAAAAACATGTTAAGCTAGTGGAACTAATCCTTCCTGGGGTCTGGCCAGCACTAATCCATGAAGAATCAACTCTCAGTTATCTGTGGCAATGAATGATGCTACTGTAGGGGCAAGGACCTTGAATATATATATATATATATATATATATATATATATGAATAATATAAATCAGATTTTAATCATCTTCCTCATCCCGTCAAAAGATTACTTTTGTTTCATTTCTATTTGTTTCCCGAAGAGCTAGCAATGAAGTTCACAGTAAAAACTGAAAAGTTGAAAACAAAAGCAGTACCACAAATTCGGCAGAAAAGACAGGGAGAAGGCACTTAATAAATGATTGGCTCTTATGAATGGAGGTTTATGGTCATATAAAGAAACACTAGAGACGGGATCATTTCCTTATGATTTATCACCACTCACTACTGTTAACCATGAACACTCACGATATGAACAGATAGGAAAGCAACAAGAAGACGTTGAAGACCAGAGCTTTGGTCTTCGGAGAGCTTAGCAGTGGCAGAGAACTAACTTCTGGTTTCCAAGAAAAGGAATGGCGTGCCATCAATACACAGAACCGCCCTGTCGTTGTAAATCCTGCGGCAGAATATGTCACTGGACTTGAAAGACATTTGTGATAAGCGATTGGGGGGAAGGGGTGGTTTTTGGTTTCTCTGTGTTGATGACAGCTGCTTGTGGGAGCCGAGTCCCTCGGTCACCATCACTGACCAACTCGCAACGCTGGCGAGTCTCCTTGGCAACTCTCTCATGATCTCTGGCTGCCAGACGCTGTTCTGGAACTTCCGGGACATCACTATGCAGGGTTCAAGATTAAACACTTTCTGGTACTTCCTGCCAAAGACTGAAGGACCTCCCGTCTCCTCGAAGGCTAGTTAGAAATGAAGAATCCAGCAACAGGCAGCTATGTGAAGCTCCGTTTTTATAATGGGGTGACAATCGTCGTAAGTTGTCTAGCATTTGAGATTTTTGCTTTCTATTTCTTTCTAAAATTATCCTCCATCCTGTTCCAGTGTCATGGAAAGACAGTTCATTCCTATATTTTACTTATTTGTTAATGCAGAAAAATGAAAAGTTCAAGTGTGAAAGCTTTATTAGAGAAAATAAAAGGCTGAAATACACAGCTGTCTCCACACTATTTTATGGACCTATTATCTACTGTTAATTGAATCCATGCATAGCAGTGATAATAAAATATAGAAAGGACAGATAGCTCGGTGAGGGAACCCTTAAGAGAACCCTTATTAGCCTTAATAAATAAAAAAAAAATGTGAAGAGTACAGTATTCTACTATGATACCAGAGGTCTCTATGTGAATTAACATAAAAATAGAAGTAAGTAGCTTCTTGGAAAGAATAAGCCAGGTTTTCCAAATATGAGGTAAATTTATAACAGAATGCCTGTTCATGCTCCATGAGTGACTTGCTTATTTTCTGCTTTTCTATTCAGAATAAAAGGTAGGTTTCAAGTTTCTGATAACAATATAACTGAATACTAATGCTTTTACTTGCTTGTTTAGTTGGAAACTCATAGGTATTCTGTGAGTTTTATTTCTTGAGAAATATGTTTCAGGTGATTTATCAAGTTACCTTATAGTGATTTCCCCAGAAAAATATTACTCCTTTGGTAGTGTATTTTTGAGTCACTCTGTTTTTGGAGACAAGACTGCAACCAGTTGACAATGACATGGGAAGCAAAGTTCACCTATATGCATATTCTTTGGCTTAGTGATGTTACCTTCACATGAAGTTTTCCCACGTGTTTCCATCGGTGTCCAAATTTTCCTATTTTCCTAAGAATAACAGTCGTATTGGATGAGAGTACACGAGAATGTTCTCATTTTAGCTGTTAGATCTGCAAAGTATCTACTGCCAACCGAGGTCACAAGCACAAGTGCTGGGGATTAGGATTTTAATATATCTTTATTTGGGCAGGGGGACACAAGTCAAGCTACAACAGTTACTATCATTGTTTTGCCTACAAAGCACAACACTAACAGCGCACTGTTCTTACGACGCACACAAAATATATGACGACTTCTTGGGTAGACGTATCAGCATATGTGTATCTTTTTGCACCGAGTTTTCTCCTATATGTGACTTTTACCCCAGCACAAAGCTTACTTGATAAATACCGAACCTGTGGATTCGTGAAGGAGAAACAACAATTTATTTTCAAAAGTAATTCTTCAGTGGATTCCGAAGTTATTATGGAAATAAAGAGAGAAAAATTTCCTGGTGTTTGTACCACCATCTCATGTTAACTGCTAATTTGTCAGAAAAATACCGAAAAGAATAGCAAAACTCCCAAGGTGATAAATATGAAATAGCTAATATATTATCCTGACGACATCCCTACAGGCTGCCAAGGAATATGAAATTCAACAAGGGAAGATATTCTGCTGGCAAAACTTTTCTATATGAATGAGAATGATCACCTTCTAAAACTGTACTCAAGACCACTCCAGCTGCATGAGAATTTTATGCAGAAAAACAGTCTCTCACAGGCACAAAGCACCATGCTATATAAAAAATTGTATTCCAATGGAAGCATTTGAACAACTATCAAGAACGCTGAAAAATCAAAAGGCTCTAAGGTCTCTGCTTAATAAGAATGGAAAAAAAACACTATAAAGATAGGTCCAGAAAAAATTCTAAGCTTTGTATTTTCTTGATATCACTTTGATTGTATGGAATTAAATACATTTCATATTATCTTTACATTACCAAACATTTGTTTGATTCCAAAAGTGTTAATGTTAAAGTAAGAAAAAAAATCAACGATACCAATCTTATGAGTAAATATAAAGTAATCCAGTCACTGTTCACCTGGTTTTAAGTCTATAGAAACCAACCCTCTACTCCCATTTTAGCGTGTCAGACGTCATCAGGCAGCCAATGATCAATTCGTTTATCATTATACAAAAGACAGATACAGGAATCAACCTATCAAGATATTCGCTTTTCCATTACTTTATAATTGTAATGGAAGTTCATCAAACTCACCCGTAACAAAAATGCAAGTTAATAGAATAAAAAGATACTGTCAGCTTGAAGATAACATACAAAAGCCATAAATATTTTTCGAAATAATGTGAGGAAATCCACATTCAGATATGTCAAATGTGATTCAAAAGTACCATAATTTTCCTGAATCTCAATTTGATGATATGCACCAACAAATGTTTCAAAGGTTTATGCCTTCTGGTTCTACAATAACACTTTTAACAATGCATCTTAAGTAAGTTATCAGACAAATGTGCAAAGATATATGCATAAAGGAGTTCATTATAGTTTTGTCTATGTAACAGAAAAATATAAAATATTTAAAACATCTGGGGTGCCTGATTGGCTCAGTCAGTTAAACATCTGACTTTTGGCATTGGCTCAGATCATGATCTTCTGTTTCATGAGACTGAGCCCCATATTGGGCTCGTGATCATAGAATCATAGCATGGAAACTGCTTTGGATTATCTCTCTCTCTGTCTCTCTCTCTCTCTCTAGCTTACTGTGAAAGTAAATAAATATACTAAAAAATGTAAAATATCAATATAAATGTAGGCAAACTTTTTATACAGTGAAATACTATGCAACTGAATCTGAACCTGTTTCTCTAGATTTGAATTCTAATTGGTCAGAAATATAAGGTCAGAATGACACATTGAATGGCACGACAGTAATGTAATCAGCAAATTCCCTCTTTCTATGAATAAATTGCAAAGCAAGAAAAAAAGGAATGAGAAGGTAGGAACCAATGGATTAAAAATCACAGATGTATTATCCAATATGGAATTTATATGGATTATGATGCAAATAAAGAACAAAGAGAAAACATTGATACATTAAGCAGATATGTTTAAACACTGGATGATATCTGATTACATTATAGAATTTTAATTAACTTGTTCAATGAGATAATAGTATTGTTATGTCTTTAAAAAGGAATCCATATCTTTTTTATTAAAGTTTACTAATTTTGACAGAAAGAGAGAGAGCAAGCAGGGGAGGGGCAGAGAAAGAGGGAGAGAGAGAGAATCTCAAGAAGGCTCCATGCTGAGAACATAGAGCCTGACAAGGACTCAATCTCATGAGTCTTGAGATCATGACCTGAGCCGAAATCAAGAGACAGATGTTTACATGACTGAGCCACCCAGGCCTCCTTAAAAAGGAACCCATATCTTTAGATATATTTGCACATAAATTAATATATACTAACCCTTGAACAGTAAGAGTTTGAACTGTGCAGGTCCATTTTATATGTGAATTTTTAAAACAAATAAGGTACACTATTGTAAATGTATTTTCTCTTCCTTATGATTTTCTTACTAGTGTTTTCTTTTCTCTAGATTATTTTAGGGTAAAGTACAGTATAAAATACATACAATATATAAAATATGTGTTAACTGACTGTTTATGTCATTGGTAAGGCTTCTGGTAAAGAGCAGGCAATTAGTTAAATTTGGGAGGATCCAAAAGTTATACATGGATTTTCCAAAGTGCAGGGGTGGGGCAGGAGTATCAGCTGTTCTAACCCCTGTAGTGTTCAAGGGTCAACTGTAATGTCTGGAACTTATTTACAATGATTCAAGACTGAGGATGGAAGTGAACAGGTGGGATATGGGTAAAACATGATTAGGCTGATAATTGTTGAAGCTTTGGGATCAGAAAATGGAAGCTCCATATACTTTCTCTATTTTTGTAACATTTTAGGAAAAAATTACACATTTAGGAAGTATTTAGAGTTAAGTCATAAAAGCATGGCATATAACCACATATAACATTGCTTTGTTAGTTAAATTATATATGATAGTAAGCACACATACATAATAAAAAGCTGAAAAGATAACCCAAATGTTAGCAATAATTATCTCTGGATGGTGGAATGCATAGATGGCATTAATTTCATTACACTTTTTAGTAATTTCTGATTTATTTTGCCAATACTGAATATAGAAGAAGGAACATAGAACTATTTTGTCTTAAAATAGGTATTTTCATTAACTATATCTTTACAATAAACTGTCATCCAAAGCACTGTCCACCTTGTAGCCAAAAGAAACAGACACACAAACAAAAAAGATCCTTTGGAGAGGTTTATGAAATGGTTCACACAGTCCCCAGCCTACCGAATGTCCTTCTCATGGGTGGAAATATATCCTTTGGAAAGTGATGATAAAAGCTGCCAAATTCTTCCTCAATGGTTCAATATTTTTCACATCTACACACATCCACCGCATTTTTGTTGACACATTCTCTCTTCAAAAGGTTAGCCGATTAACTTGGCCAGAGTTTACTATCCTTCTCATTTCATAGCTTTGGGGTGGGAAATATTTCTTCCCCTAAGGATTTCTGCATATGTTTAAAAGAACCCAATCCGTGCTGATTTAATAACTCTTGGGGGCCATTTTGCTTCCATATTTGAAGGCCCCATTCTAGAGACCCTGAGTTTTGCTGTTTTCCGAAGTGACTAAGAATTCACACTTGAGGCTTAATATCTATGGAGTTTCACATTGCACACTGTCATATTTCTTATACCAACTTGCATATGCTGTTTCTACATAATATTTTCAACCGGTTTTTAATAAGTATTCTATTCCTTGTCAATTTTCTCTTCAGTACCAGGTTGCAATTAATCTTTCTTATTTTGCATGCTTTACTACCTAACTCCTACTGGTCTCTTCTTTTTTTCTTCTCTCCCCAGCCCCCACCCCATGCTTGCTCCCATTGAGATCAATCCATATTTAACATTTCAGTTCATTTGAGTTGCTGGAAATGACAACACAGGTGTTTTAGGTTAGTAGTAAATTACTGATTAGGTGTCTTAAGCTAACTAATGGGCTTCCTGATAACACTACTCTAAATGATTGATACACTGAGAAACCTCCACAATCCCAAATATGGATGATATGTGATGCATCCAAGTTCATCCAGCTTTCCCAAATGATAGGCTTGCTTTTAATTAGTATGTTTCTAGCATTTTAGTTATCTACTGCCTATGCTTTTTGACCCAGTGGTGTCCATCCAAATTTGTATACCATGAGACTGTAAATCATGTTCCCAAATTAGACCATCCTTTTGTGAAAATATGTGTTTGTTTTTGTGACAATGAAAAGAAAAGGTGAGTGAGCTTGGTGGCAATAGGTAAGACCTGATAGTTCAGCATTTGGAGTCAGCTCAGACAAAAAAGAAGCAAGAAAACATACTCTTAAATGGGCATGATTAAAAAGAAAATTTCGTAAGAATGATATATGCATATCATATTTGCAGCATCCCCTGATTCTTGTTAAGACTGAAAAACTTCTCTAGCAAGACTTTTGAGTTTCTTTCTGGATATGATCACTTGAGAAGTTCAATTTCAAGTCACATATTTCACCATCAGAGCACAGAAGTTACATCTAGCTAAAATCCACTACATTCTCTTGAGAGAACTCCATTGATCCATGCATCTTACAAGCAAACTATTTTACCAATACCTCAAAATGCATTCCAGCACAAAAGATTTCTGTTATTTCCCTATTTTTTTAACGATATATGCTTGGTGGGCATATGGTACCTATACAGCAGGTGTTATTATTGTCTCCATTTTATATCTTTAGTCACAGAGGTTGAACTCTTAATTCAAAGTCATATAGCTGCTGAATACTCAAGGTGACATTGAACCCCAGGTGCTTCATCTTCCTGGCCCACTAAGTCATACTGCTTTCCTGCAAACAGAATTTGAATGAACTACTCATAGGTTTGGACATACTCATTGAGAGGTGCCCTTACTGGTGGTGTTTTAAGAAATCAAACATTAGAGATGAAGTAATTGTCCTATTTGCCTATATATTCTTTTCCCTCACTTCCCAGAAGGCACCCCACTCACGAGCTTGGTTTTTACTTCCAGTTTACTCTATATTTTCTACATAAGTAAAATAATTACATTTCCTTCCTGAGATTATGTAGTCTTGCTTTGAGTGATTGTAATGTAATAAATGGTATTTGGGGGGACCTTGGAAACATTTCTTATTCCACATTATGTTTATGTTGAGAGTGTTTTCCATTGGCCTTCTAGGATTGGGAGTTGAAGCCCTTTATAGAACTGTTTCAGAAGGACTTTGAATCTCTCTGGGGATGATTTGACCTGCTTCAAGTCGTAGGTAACAAAATACAGCACAGAATTGGAGAGGAGGCTCTTTCCCTACGCTTGCCTGAAATAAAAAATGTTTTGCCAGGCTAAGACAGATCTTGGTGGAGGCACCGGGGGTGGTACCTTTAGAGCAGTGGGTGGAGCAAGCGAGAGTCAGGAAATGAAGAATAGGTTGGATGCCACAGATGTATTTCAGGTGATTGGCCAGTTTGAGAGAGCAAGTGAGGAACATCCTAAAGAGAATTGTAAGATCTTCCGGAGGATCCTAATTTCTAGTCTTTTAAGAGCTGAAGCCTCAGTGGCCAAAATGTGATCCTTCAGAAAGTGTAAAAGGGACGTTATTTGTAACCACAGCCTGGTGAAGCCTGTTTTATATGAATGACTCAGCGTTCACTCCCTTGGCTCTGAGAGGATTTTCACGACATTAAGAGTAATATGTTATTATGCACACATCTTAAGGGTCAGCGAACATGTTTGCAAAGACTGGTTTACACCTCACTTAAGATTCAAAGCCATGTGAAAACAAGGACACTTCTGTTGAACTTGGGGTCAGATAGTGAGGGCTCTGAGAAGAAAAATTGTGGACATTGGAAGGTCAATACTGAAGAGTGGGCCATCAGTGCTAAAATGTCCTCTTCATAATTTTACAGTCACCTCTGCTGATATGCAAAATGATCAGAGGGAAAGAGATATTTTTTACACACCACAGATGCCTCATTTTGTTTCTGAAAGAAATATAATGATATTTCATAGAGCTTTCACCTCACAGAAGTCAATCTTCCTGATTCTTGGACAGCCCTACATTGTTATGTTTCTGGCGTCTTCTCAGCCACCTGTGCAGTGTCCTAAGTTTTCATTTCACAAAACCTAAGCAGTCTTTTTATACACTTAATAAAGTCAGACATGGTGAACTTCAGGCTTTAAGGATAGAAGAATAGGGGAAAATTAGAGAGGAAAATGCATATGGAAAAAATAACAGCAGGTTGTTATTCTAGAAAATGGTCACATTTGTTTTCAATATGGTTTTGAATTCAGTGTGCAAGATTGAAATTTGACTTTTCTTCGAAGTCAGTCTCAACCCAACTATTAATGGAAGAAGTTATTGAAGGCTGCAGAGAACATCCGGAACAAAGCAGCACTCAGATATGAGTAATTTCCAAGACATTACTTTGGTTAATTTCGTTACATTTTTCTCAAGGGTAAAATAAACATAGTAATAATTGCCATGGCCTGCTACAGAATATTTTCTGTGAAAAAACATTTTTTTTATTCCAGCATTACAGGTAATGCCACTGTTATTTTAGTCAAAGCCTGGTTTTAGTTGAAGCTGGAGGCTATGTGATCAGTAATGCCAGAATATGAAAGCGAAGTGCAACATCTTTGACTCCAGAAGAATAATAACTCTGTGATGAGAGGCTCCAGATAAATTTCTCCCTGGTGATATTTACTAATTTGTTACTCTTTTATGTGCATTTATTTTCTGTCATGATAGAACAACAGTCAACAATACCATATGAAAATCTCCCTTGACGTAGGGAATTCCAAAGGGAAAATCCCTTTTAGTTTTTATTTTCTGTATCACTTTAAAGACCAGCTTATGGATATTTTTCAATAGTAAGTCAGATCAGCCTGAGAATACATTGGGAAAACAAGAAGGCTCAGCTGAAAATACATTGAGTACATCTCGCAATCCCCTCCCCAGACCAGGCTGCAAAGCCAAGCTGAGCTTGGACTGGCTGAATGTCCTGGCATAAAAGCCTTGGCATTTGGCAGTTGAATTTCCAGACCCAAAGCTCAACTGGTATTTTTCTCTACAGTTTACTGTGGTAGTTTGGGGAAAGTGTATGTCAAGAAATAAACCGCCAACTTCAGTGTGCCTAATTGTGCAATTAGGCGAACTATTGCACACTTTATAGCATTACTGGAAGAAAGCAATTACTTGCTGCCATACAAACGTTATAAAGTAGAACCAAAACCAGAAATTGTCCCCGCTGCCAAAGTGCGTGGAGCCCACTTGCAGTCTGAGGCATGTAGAAATGTGGCACCCATTAGAAGGATCTGAATGCCAAGGAAGTGAGCTAATGGAGAGAAGGATATTTTTAGTATGAAAATGATATCAAAATGAAGATCACAACTCTGTCTTGGCCCAGAACAATTGTGTGACCATTTCACATTATACGTTACATATTAATTATAAGTTTGGAAGACTTCTTCAGGATTCTTTCCTGGTGGTAATAACCAATTGCTAGGTTGTCAAGGCAATGGGATTAAATAGGCAATCCTATGTCAAGGCATAGGATTAAATAATACTGCTCAATTTTCTAGGTTTTTTCCTAGGCATTTAAGAAGAGCACCAGGAGGGTAAAAAGTATGTTTGCTTTAAAATTATCCTTACATTTGCAACTCTCAATTCCACCAATTCTTTAACTCTTCTATGGTTAAGTATAGCTCTTTGTTACATATGTACCTCCTCCCTGACATGCAAACTAACATACGCACTCTTGTACAGACACAAATTTCACCATTAATACTGGTAGACATAGTGAAATTATGTAATAGAGTAGACAGAGAACTCCAATTGGCATCAGAATACTTGGTTTAAATCTAGGTTTACCAGTTGTATAGATGTATGTATGGTAAATGTGTATATCTGTAATTGTTTCCTAGAACAACAAAAATCAATAATCCTTACCTTACATCAGAATTACAGAAGTACTTATGCCTTTCTTCCCCACCTTCTCAGACCCTCACAACCTCACTCCACACCGATGTTTAACTTCCACGGCTACTCACATTATGTTTTATTCACATTTTGCAATTAGGCACGTTGCTATATCTCATTCAGTACTTTATCATGTACTGGATGTGCAAAGCAGCTCCGAATAAAAGAGTGACAGACAAGGGCCCAATCCACTCTGCTCTCAATGGGATCAGTTCTTTTGCTTTGGGACATGCACTGCTTTACTTCCAAGACACCGAGAGAGCTCACAGCACAATCGGAGACTACAGTCATCGGTAGATATCACTTAGGAATAAAGATGCAGAATTCCGCGTACAATATGGCAAATTCAAACTCAGGAGTTCTTTTAGGTTTTGTTTTTATTTTTTTAAGTTTATTTATTTATTTTGAGAGTGAAAGAGAGGACAAGCATGTGGCAGAGAAAGAAGGAGAGGAGAATCCCAAGCAGGCCCTGTGCTTTCAACACAGAGCCCCATGTGGGGCATGATCTCATGACCAGAGCCGGAATCACGAGTTGGACGCTTCACCGACTGAGCCATTCAGGCACCCCTACTTTCATTTTTTTAAACTTTGTATTTAAATTCTAGTTATTTGGGGCACCTGGGTGCCTCCCCTATTTTATTTATTTATTTATTTTTAATTTTTATTAAATTCTAGTTAGTTGGGGTGCCTGGGTGGTTCAGTTGGTTAAGCATCCAGCTCTCGATTTTCTCTCAACTCATGATCTCAAGTCCCATGGGGGGCTCAGCACCCAAAGCCCGGATCCTGCTTGGGACTCTCTCTCTTCCTCTCTCTCCGCTGCACACTCATGCTCTCTCTCACTCTAAAAATAAATAAATTATGCGTCAGTCACTATGACAGTTAACTTTGTGAAGGAAAGCTGTTAGAAATGTCAGGGGAGTCTCGTAAAAGTATATTCAGATGGGAGATTTTCATAAATCTCTTTAAGAATTGGACAAGACTAATAGAAAAAAAAGACATAGAGGATCCAAATGTGGTAATCAACGAGCTTGATTATATTTATAAACATATATACAGTGTATATCTGCGCTTGTATTACAACATATATTTTGGCATTTCTCCTTTTTTTGGTACGTTCATAGAGCACTGATTAAAAAAACTAACACATTTAAAAAAATATAAAATTAACTAATTAATTAATTAACTTCAACAAAATAAAATAAATTCTAGTTAGTTTATATGTAGTGTCAAACTCAGAAATAATAATTTATGTGGCACATAAGTTTAATCTAATATTGGGAAGATACTTCTATATTTAAAACCCTCCTCCTAAAAATTACTATTTTTATACGATTGAAAGAAGGAAATCTGAATTATAATATTAGTTACCAACAAAAATTTCATGCAACCAAACATTGTCTTTCCAGAATAATTTAGATGCTGGTGTCGACATGTACGTATATTTTATTTTTAAAGCTGTTCTAAACTCAGATGATTATAACATGCCATATATAATGATGTTCTGGCTGTATTAAGATTTACATGTAAAGTCAAAAATAATAAACACAGTAGAATGAAATTTGAAAGATATTCACATAATTGAGATGGTATAATTTCCTAGAATAATACTTAGGTCAGGAATTGTGAAATTCTTATTTTGCATTTCTTTAACTAAAATTTGAATATTTAAAAAAGTTATTTAGCTAACATGTCTATCATATTTTTATGGAGTTTGCAAATCATTTTCAAAACGGATATAATTTGGGGGAAAAATTTACAACAGATGTGGCCGACAAAGATTAAATGTGTATTTTGTCAGTAATTGAAAGCAACTCATTATTATACATCAGTAAGAAAAAGCCAATATACTAATGCTTAACAGAAAAGACCATAGCTAGCTCACATAAATAAAACATCACATAAAATAAAAAAGCTTTAATATTCATGATCAAAGTTTTGAAAATAAAAACTGTATTTCTTTCCTATAAAGGTCAAAAATGTTAAACTAAACACTAGTGCCCACAGTAGGCAGAGGCAGTAAATAGGTAGGCTTGACATAAGAATCAATGCATTCAACCTCTCTGGCTGACAGTTTGGCAATGACTATGTACAATTAAATAGGAATACACTTAGAGTCAGAAAGTCTGCTTCTAGTGATTTGTCCTAATAACTGTGCAATAAACACATAATTACACAAAGATGGGTTTCACTTCCCTATAGGAATGTTTAGAATAACAAAATTCTATAAATAATTTTAATTGCTACCAGTTTGAGACTCAGTATGCAAATACATAAAATCCACATAGTACAATATTACTCAATTATGAGAAATATAGAATGGGGAGTTCCGGTATCTGGTAAGATGGAGTGAGCACACTCTATCCTATTCCTTCCCTTTGACACAACATAAAATTTGTACGGGAAGCATGGAAGGGTGATTTAAGAAATCTAAAATGTAAACAGTAACAGGCTAATGTTAAAGAAGACCAGAATTCAGGTGCCGTCCAAATGGTGTGGGGTTCACCTTCTCCACCCCCTCCCCCACCACATCCTCCAGGCTGAACACAAGCAACTTGAAACCCAGGTGCAGACAGAGCTCTAGGGAAAGCCCTCTGGTTCTGGCTCTAGTTGCAGGAAAAGGAACTTCTAAGGATCCAAGAGAGTATGTAAATCCCTTGTTTCTGTTTTTATTTGTTGGTTTTGTTTTCCATTTTCTCTCATATCTTTTCCAATTCACTCTCTCACATCAACCAATCCCTTGGTGATTTGTAAAAGGTCCACTGGGTAGAACAAAACCTCTGAGCAGGGAAACCTTCTACTCTGATCTGGAGACTTTTGATTCCTAAGGAGTCAGGGAATCCTTGTGGCTTTATTTCTTTCTCTGTCTTCTTGCTACTTGGTCCTAGACTGAGACCTTTCGCAGAAGAGAGCAGCACTGTGGTACAACTGAAGGCCCTGCTGTTGTAACCTGAAGGTCTAAAGAGAGGATCCCTAGGGAACTGGTAAGTCCCAGAAAGATCCTGGAAAGGAGGAGCTCAGAAGAACCTTCTTGTAACCTAGTCTCTAAACACCTGCAATAGTGGAGCATGTGACTTTTGATCTCAAGGTTGTGAGTTTGAGCCCCATGTTGGGAGTAGAGATTATGTAAAAACAAACAAACAAACAACAACAACAACAACAAAATCTGTGTCTGATAATGCTAGCCTAATTAGCATATGCAACAGAGAAGATTGAATAAGCAGATAGACAATTGTCCACATATCAGACTGAATACTGACTGGCCAAAGAAGACCTAAATACATGGGGAGAAATACTCTACTAATGTTTTGGAAAATTCAACAGAGTAAAAGAAGTCAATTCTCCTTAGATTGATATATACATTTAACTCAATTTTAAGTAAAATACCAAAAGGAAATACATATGTATTTTTTTCTTCAATAAAAACAAACCGATTCTAAACTTTACATAGACTTTCAAAAGAACTAATCAGTCATAAAAGTGAGCAAACAATTGACACAATAACTTGGATAAAACTCAAAGGCATTATGCCACGGGAACTAAGCCACTCTCAAAGTTCTGGGTGTTCTCATTTGAATTATGTTCTTGATAATACAAAGCTATAGTGGGTACAGAATATATCAGTATTTGACAGGAGTCAGGCATGAGGATAGGATGTGACTAAAATAAGTAGTATGAACGAAACTTGTAGGTAATGGCACTGGTCTGTGTCCCGAGTATTGTGGCTTTATGTAAACCTATGCATGTGTTAAAATTTATGGAATTGTACACCAGGGGCACCTGAGTGGCTCAGTCAGTGAAGCATCTGACTCTCGATCCCTGCTCAGGTCATGATCTCACGGTTCCGTGAGTTCAAACCCTATGTCGGTCTCTGTGCTGACAGTTCAGAGCCTGCTTGGTATTCTCTGTCTTCCTTTCTCTCTGCCCCTCTCCTGTTCTCTCTCTCTCTCTCTCTCTCTCTCTCTCTCTCTCTCTCAAAATAAATAAATGAACATTAAAAATTTTAAATAAACTTAATTGTCAAAGTGGAAGATATAGATACTGCATAATACTTGCAATATATTATGTTATTAAGTGAAAGCACTCCACACAGCAATATATAGATTATACACAATCCGACTAGTATAAAATATGTATGTATATTTATGTAAATAACAGAAAGATGTCCACACATTTACTCATATAAAACGTCTGGAAAATATATACCACATTGCTAATATTGGCTATGTCTTTTCATTTCTTCACATTTTTTTTTATAATTCACAATTAAAATGCATCACTAAAATCTGAGTAGAAA
Organism: Acinonyx jubatus; assembly: GCF_027475565.1. Classification (NCBI taxonomy): domain Eukaryota; kingdom Metazoa; phylum Chordata; class Mammalia; order Carnivora; family Felidae; genus Acinonyx; species Acinonyx jubatus. Next base: position 125,666,267 of record NC_069386.1, on the reverse strand, counting down.
TGTTTCCCTGAAAGAATCCTTCCCATGCCAACTCTTATTTATGTAACACTATTTCCAAAGGTGTCTTTGCAATGTATAAAATCAAATTATAAACATGTCATGTTTAGATAGTAAGCACCAACTTAAATACATTAAAACCAGGAAAAAGTAAGTGCTATCATACAATTGGTTTATACAGGAAAGTTATAAACATTGTCTTTGAAGCAACCAAACACTTAAGAGGGAAGCTATAGATGAAGGTATATAAAGGAAACAAAAGGAAGATTCTCTGTGTTGAGGGAGGATGGAAACTTATAGTGTAATGCCTTGCAGATAAAAATTGCTGGGCTAGAAATCTAAGTTCTTTATAGACAAATGAATCTGTATAAGTAGTTTGAAGACAGGAGAAAAGAGAGGTAAAATAAAGATATGAAGGGAAACATTGCTTTTAGGGCATAAAAAGAATAAGAAGATTGTATAGAGAAGGCAGCACCACTTATCTCTGATGTTTTCATCCTCTTTTCCTTTAAGGAAAATGGTCCTCATAATGAGAAAGGTAAATCAAATACTTAAGAGGAAATAAATCCCAGGATTAGAGAGATGTTTGTAAGAAAGCAACAGGTACCTTTAATGAGTTCAAATTTCAAGGGCCAAGTACATACTAAAATAATTTGCAGCTAGGATTACTGATACACTGTCAATATTTCAAGGCATTGTCAAATACCAGAGATAAGCAAATATGTCAAATTTTAATAAAGTACTAAAAGATTAATTTTGAACCTCATAAACCAGTAATCTTGTCAGTATTTCAAGGATTCTTGAAAGACTCATTAAGTAGATGTTTGGGGAGCAGTTGGCAAAGAAAATAGAGATGTGGATAGGATCACAGAGATTCACGCTTCAGTTCAAATAACAGCTATAAAACATTCATTTAAAGGCATTGTCTTAGGTGCAGTGTAAGTAAAAGAGATATAAAGATGAAAATAAAAAAGATTTTTCCCTCAATGATCTCCCAGTGTTCTTGGATAATGCTACATAAATAGATAGTGTCTATTAGTCACTAATATCCATCTGGAGTTCATGTATATATATATATATATATATATATATATATATATATATATGATGTGTTATAAAGAATTGGATCATAAAATTATGGAGACTGAGTAGTCCCACAGTCCACCGTCTGCAAGTCAGAGACCAAGGAAAGCAGGTGGTGTCATTTAGCCCAAGTCTATAGGCCTGAGAACCAGAGAAAATGATGGTTAAATTCCAGTCTGGGTCTTAAAGTCCTGAGAACAGGAGCGAGAAGGGCAGGAAAAGATAGATATCCTAGATCAAGTAATTAGGCAGGAGGATTGGTTGATGCTTATCTACAGAGGAAAGAACAAATTGTTTGACTGAGTCCACAAGTTCAAATGCTTATTTCATCTGGAAACATCCTCAAAATACTTCCAGAAATATTGTTTAGCCAGATATCTGGGAACCCGTTGACACATAAAATTAACCGTCACAGTTAGATCGATAAACAAAATGTGCTATGATATAAGTTACAGTGATTGCAATAAGGATTATATAAGTATCACTTGTGTGAAATCATCTCCAATATCCTCAATCAGAATTAATTATTTGGGAATCTTGGTTCCTTGAATCATCATCCAGAATTTGCCTTGGCATTGAAGGACCAGGAAGATTTTTCCACATAAATATTAAAAAATTATTTTAGGTAAAATGAAATATTATAAAAAATGCATTGAGGTTTAAAGAACATAATGATTTGTAAATGTAAAAATGTCCAATATGATTTGTTAACCTTAAAAATAAAACTGTCCGTTATTTAACCAGTAAAAACGGGTTTACTCAGATACAGCAGAATTGGAATTTAGGATTAGCAAGCTATGGCAAAACCATAGAAAGTTCCGGAGAACAAAAAAGAGGAACATTCTCTTACAGAGGTAAGGGGGACATTGGGAATGCTGTTGTAAACAAAAACTCCATTGCAGTAAACTGGCAGTTTGAAATTGAGTGGCTTTTCATTGGTCGAATTGTGGTAGTCTCTCATTGGCTGGGCTGTTGCTGGGGGAGGAGAAAAACACTTCTTGCTGGGGTAGTAAAGTAGGTAAAGTAATATCCATTTACAATGTATGTCTCTTCCAAGGTAAGCGGTCTGTGATTGAAGAGTGGACAAGCAGAGGAGAGCTCCCCCTGCTGGCCTCCCAACTTCAATTTTAAAAGAGGTTTCCTTTTATTAATTTTCACATATTAAATCACAGTATATGTAAGTAGAGTTTTATGCAATAAAACATAAAAGGGCAGGAGGGGTTGTTGTGTGCATCTCAGCCTATGAATAGTAATGCTCTTGGCTAGAAATGCCTGGGGACACTTCCCATAGACACTTCCTCCTTCCAAACCAATGACTGGATGGATCCTTGTGGTTCTTATTATAACTGCAAGATGCCCTTCAGCAACAATTATCAGGAAACTGTGAAAAAATGAGTGTTTATTACTTACAAGACTTGGAAATTACATAGCACACAAAAGGCCACACAGTGAGGTTGTGAGGAGAGAGAGAGAGATAGAGACAGAGAGAAAGAGGGAAGCAGGTGCAAAAGGGAAAAAGATCTGGGGTTCTGTTTTTACTAAGTTTGAGGATGTGGTCCTAGTGTTTCACAGTCTCACTCTTTATTGGTAAATAAACCAATAAAACACATTGGTAAAACACAAGAGGGAATTTAAAACCTGGGGAAGAGAAAAGACAAGTGGTACAGATGGTCAGTTATCTAAATCAACCATGATCTCTAAAACAAAGGAGACTCCATAGGGGAAGGTTGCTGGCTGGCAAGGTGTTTATTAGAATGCCTCTTTGAAATGGATGCCTGGCAATCAAAACTTAAGTCAGGCACTTGAATCACAAAAAAGAAGAAAAATCTATCCAGGGCTTACAGTATTGCAATAGACTGAGAGGCCTTTCATGACTATGACTATGACATAGACTATAGACTATGAGTAAGGGAAAATATTTTGAGAACATGTAGTTTGGAATGGGGAAATATTGGACATAGTGGACTGAGCTAATTACCGTCTGCATGCACTGATGGAAAAGGCAAGGGGAAACTCAGTGCATCACTGAGATATTTTGCAGAAAGGAGAGAACATGCTAAATCATTAGAAACGTTCAAATGAAAATATATTTGAGCAGATCTCTTTTGAACATGGTCACTTTTGATGATTATTGACATTGAAACCTCTAGCATATTGATGAAACAAAGGTAATAAACTACAATATATTTAACTTATAATTGGCTCATTTATGCTATATTCCAACAAAAAAAAAGGAAAGAAAGAAATAATGAGAAAAAAAAAAAGAAAAAGAACAATAGTCCCCCAATTTCAGTGGCTTAACAGAATAAATATTTAGTAATCATTCATATCGCATAGCCAATATAGATCAGTGAGAGACTCTTCTCTGGATAATGGCTCAAGGTCTTTGGCTGATAAAACTCCAGTGTCATACAGCTTCAACATTTAGCTCACAAGGGCTCCAAAATTCCTGTTCCAGGGAAAGAGACAATTTGGAGAATCCTAATTTCTTGGTTATGCTTTGGTACAGAGGTGAAATGTGTCACTAAAACATGCAGCCCAAGTCCAGAAGTAATGCTGTAGGCCTGCCTAATGGAAAGATAGCTTGGAAATGTCAGAAAAGCTCATGCATTTGTAGGAAACAATATCTATACCATAAGAAATCAGGGTTAGAGTAATGCATTTATGAATAACTAACATAAAGTTGTTGCTGGGACTGTGGAAATAAATGAGATAACTTGTGATGAGACTGATGGTCGAAGAAAGAAGATTCACATTTCTTAAAGGAAGCAAAACCAACGGAAGGAATTGAAACAGACAAGGATGAAATGGTGAGCTAGGAAAGTCTCCTGTCAAGGACATCAAAAAAAAGAAAGTTTTTAACAGTGGGAGGGTTTCAGCAATGTCAAACGCAGTTAAGAAATCAAATTGTCAAAAGACATAGAGGAGGCCTTTGGATCTCTCACCAGCAAGTTAGGGGAAATATTTTAAAAGAAAAAATTTTAGAAGAGTCTTGAAGATGACATACATATTTCAGACCATGGAAGAATAAATGGTGGCAAGGAAGTGAAGAGAGTGAACAAAATTTTCATTGTCTCTTGGTAGACAGCCACAACAAATCCCAGCAATTTTATTCCTTAGATGAATGTCTTCACTTCTCCTGAATTCAATTGTTTATTCTACAAAATGAGCAAGAGCTTAGTTCTATGCTTGCTTCCAGGCTCCAAAAGTGGTAATAATAGTAATTATTAATAGTAATAATAGTAATAATAGTTACTACCTATTTATTGCCAACCATGTATTAGGCACTGTGCTAGGGTCTTTCCATGTGCTATCTAATATATAATTACATTCATATTTTTAAAAAGAGACTCATGAGATTTAGATTAAATGACATGTCCCAGGTCACATGTATATTATGTGCGTAGATTCAGATTAGAGCCCAAGTTTGTCTACTTCAAAATTGTATGCTTCTTTATCCATAATTGATGGCAGATTAAGTACATGTCATAGGTAAAGTCTATGTCTATTTTGACCATATATTTGAATTATGATATCCTTGTTTAAAATTTGTCAAAATATGGGGGTGCCTAGGTGACTCAATGGGTTAAGCACTGAACTCTTGCTTTCAGCTCAGGTCATGATCTCACAGTTCGTGAGTGAGTTTAAGCCCTGCATCGGGCTCCTCACTGAAAGTATGGAGCCTTCTCTGGATTCTCTCTCTCCATCTCTCTTTCCCCGTCCCCCCTCCTCTCTCTATCAAAATAAATAAATAAATAAACTTTAAAAAAAGATAGCTTTAAAAGTTGTCAAAATACGGATGACTGTTTTAACAGGTGATTGAACAGCTGTGTATAAAACATATTGATTAGCAGATCAATGATAAACTAGAGGACTAGAGGGAGGCTATAGTATTTGACGCTTCCTTCTTCAAAATTTCAATTAATGACTGCAATGAGCACAGGTTAGCATCCATAAGTGGCTATTAAATCGAGTCACTCTGTAGAAGGGACAATTTTGTTAAGTTTGGGACTTATTGAGGCTGTGTGAGTAGAAAATTGAGCTGACCAATTTAACATTTCAACTTAAAAAGACCCAGAAGTTTAGTTGACTGCAAAGCTCAGTGTGGCCAACACAATCATGCTTTGCTATTTACACTGACACGATCAAATAATTCACGGGTAATTTAAAGGGTGCCGACAATCCCATTGAATGTGGTCTGAACTGACTGGCAATCCTTGGACTTAAAATATTGGCACCCTTTAAGAGTATTTTAAGCATTTTAAGAGTAATGCTGACAATCTGTGGATGGCTCCAAAGAGAATTACCAGGAATATCTAGGCACTGGAAGCCACATCACATAGAAAAAGACCAAAGACGCTAGGGATATTTTGTTTGGCAAAGCTAAAACTCGAAGAGTTGTAAGCATTTGAAGAACTAACATAAGAAGATATTGGAAAATTAGAAGATACGTTCCTTTGTTGAGCTTAAGAATGGCATTTTGTAACTTTCAAACTTAGTGTTCTGTCTGTCCTTTGGAGTTATATAGAATAAATCAGACATGATAGCTACCCAATGGAAAAGAGCTGCCATTAAAATAACCAAAGTTTTCAGAGTGCTATATAAATAAGATGACTATTTTATTTCTTCTCCAAAGTAGGTCACTTTGGAGACTAAAAAGAGTGTTATTAATAATTGTCTTGAAAATACACTGGGACTATCTCAGAAAAACTGGAGTTTTCTGTCTTACTGAAATTTCCCAGCCACATTATATGGTGCGTCTAATTATAATTATTAGCTTCTCTTTTTACAGATGAGAAATCTGAGGTATGAGAATTTACCCAAAATCATAGGGATGCATGTGTCAGTCAGAATTCAAACCTGATTCCAATGTTTAGGCTACTCCATGCTGCAGCTTGAAAGTTATAACCTTCTTGGTAATACATTTTTAATCTGGGATATTATTTCACTGAAGTCTGTAAATCATCCTTTTTACCAAAAAATGGGGTAGAAATGTTCACATTCCATGGAGACTTAGGCTTGAAAATTGCCACATTTTATGAGTTATGTCTAAGATGGGATTGTGTCAGCTTTAAGTATCAACTTGGCTGGGCTATAGTCCCCAGATAGTCAATCATATAGTAATCTAGGTGTTTCTGTGAAGTTTTTCTATAGATGTGATTAAAGCCCATAATTGGTTGCCTTTAAGTAAGAGAGATTACTTTAGATAAACTGGGGTTTTGGGACTGATTCAATCAGTTGGAAGACTTAGTACAAAAGTGAGACTTTCCAGAACAAATTCTCCTATAGGCTGAAATTTCAGCTCATTCCAAGAGTTCCAGACTGTAAGTCCTGTCTTACAGATTTCAGATTTACATAGTTAGTCCCCACTGTTACATAGCCATTTCCTGGCAATAAAACTATAAATATATATTTTCTATGGGTTCTCTTTCTCTGGTTGAACCCTGACTGATATAAGGGACATATACTCAAACTAGTGGAAGAGGCAGAAATAGAAATTAACATTGGTGAAGTTTCTCCTGGCAGGTAAGTGGAATGCTCAAAGGCATGGCAATCTGTGGTCAAGATTCAAGCAGTGGTTAGGTGAAGGGAGAGTCTCTAGTGTCCAGAGAAGGAATTCAATGAGAATAAGATTTAGATGTCAGCCCTCATGCTAGGAACTAGAGAGGATGCTTTCCATCCCCACCCAAATTTACTTGCCCTTATCACTTCAGTAACATAGGCTAGACTTTCATGTGCTGTCCCTCCCTCCCTTCCCTCCTCCCTCCCTCCCTTCCTTCCTTCCTTCCTTCCTTCCTTCCTTCCTTCCTTCCTTCTTTCCATCCCTCCTTCCTTTCTTCCTTCCTTCCTTTTCCCTCCTTCCCTTCTTTCCTCACTCCCTCCCTCCCTTCCTTCTTTCCTTTCCCCCCTCTTTCTTTCTTTCTTTCTTTCTTTCTTTCTTTCTTTCATGGGCTCTTTAAGGCTTCTAGATCCTACTTTGTTGCTTTGAGAGCAGAAAATCTCCATAGGCATTGAAAATTCAACATCCTTAGGGAGCAGCACTCAACCAACAAGCAACAGGTGCTGGGTCATTTGTCCCTCACTTCTTGGGAGTGATAGCTCAGAGACTTGTGTTTTCCATGGACTCCTAGAAATTCTGAGATATTAGATAATGAAAAACACAGTATACACAGGTGCTGTCTTCATAAAACTTTCATTTCATTTTCCTAAACCTTTCAGTGAGGTTTTAGGGCCATGTCCTGTATGATACAGAATCCTAGAGCTGGCAGGCAGCATAAAGGCCATTTTTCCTCAGTCCCTTTTTGCCTCTAGTTTCTCTACATGCCCACAGTGGTGACTGTTTATTAATGAGTGCTTTATTGATCATTAGCTTTCCCAGCTCACTTCCCAATGTTTCTGCCAGTGTTTCCTTATTTTTCACTACAAAACAAACAAAAATATCTGTACTTGAATTCATATCTCCAGATCTGCTTCTCATAAAAGTCAAAACTAAGACAAAGCAGTTTAATGGGAGAGAAATTTGGAATGAAAAGCAGAACAGAAGTGTTCTGGTACAGAGAATTCATGGATAAGAATTCAAGGCCATTAAGTAGGGTGGGCTATACATGTGAAGCAATATGGGAAAACAGTAGTGAATGGTGGACCCTTATGGTTTAAACTAAGCCTGTGTGGATAGTAGAAAGGAGACATGAGTTTTACAAGTCAAGAGATTTAGATTCCCAGCACAGTGTCTGGAACATAGAAAGATATTGAATTGGATTGAATTATCAATGTATTTTCTGCTTTGGGATTCAATGGTGTTGCTGAGCCTACAAATTAGCCAGTGTGAAAAAGAGAGAAAAAGAGCAGGGGATAATGATCTTTAAGTTTTCTTCCAAGTCTAAGATTCTATGATATCCCAGAGCACACAAATTTGAAACATTAGGGAAATCTTCATGAAAGTAAACTAAAAGTTCCATGAGGCAGGACTCATGTATGGTTTGTTCGCTGTTGACTATCTGTACTGGGCAATAGTATGTGCTCAATGAACATGCTTTGAATGAATATAAAATCACACAGTAATATAAGATTAATTTCTTGCATATTTGATCCCGTGTGAAAAGCCCTCTTTCCAGGCAAAGAACCATTGTCCAATTTATATTACACTTTTATGGCCCACTTGTAATATCTTAATCACTCATATCTGAATATTTTCATGGCTTTTGTCTATGACTTGATTACACAGGCTATAGAGTCTATCATTGAAGTGTAAATCCATTCTTTGCTCCTTAGAGCCTATCTCACCATGGTCAACTTAATGTCCGCCTGAACTTCTGTTTACTCAATCCATATTTATAAAGGAGAATATAGTAATAGTACCTACCTTTCAGAGGTGTTGAGAGAAACAAATTGCTTAGTATAACATCTAGCATAAAATTAGCACTCATTAAATGTAACTACTCACTCTTATATGTATCCACATCTTCATTCTAAGTTTTGTTGACATACTTTTCTAATTTTTGCTGACATTCTCTGTAGCTTAAGTAAAATAGGTTCTAACCTTTAAGAAGCATGAGACATAAAACTCTGGGCAGATAGAGCAATTATTGTAATCTTCACTTCACCTCGAAGATGTAAAGGAGCAATACTACATCTTGAAGTAAGAGTTGAGCAGGTTGGAAGATGTCAATTTGCCAATCTGTTCTGAGTTGCCACTGAGTTGATGTTAAAGATAGAGGCAGTCTCTGACTGCCGATGACTTTTGACTTAAATGGTGCTAGTTTTCAAAAATGAGTCAGGGCTTAAGAAAATGTTCACAGCCTGAGAAAGAAAAAGAAGACAATGCTGCCTGAGGAATGCAAGTTGGACATTTTCCATACGAATCATCACATGTTTCCTTACTCAAGGTAGCAGGTGCATGTCCCTTCCACTTATCAATAGTGCTTAGTACTAATCATATTTTCAGTTCTGCAATGGGAAATCTGAAAGTCCCAATCCCATGATTCAGCTCTGAGAGGGTTGCTAGCGAGGTCAAGGAGGATTGCTCTCCACTGAGAGCAATGAGAATGTGACTGTTAGGGTTTTCTTTAGTTCAGGGTTTGCAAAAGAAGGAATCAGTCGACCAACAGTTACCTACTGTGGGAACAGCTCAAGAAATGTACTCGAAGGGGATGAAGCCTGGTCCTTAGTTTATGTCTTTTTTCAAAAAAAAAAATACTGAAATACATCTATCAACATGGATCTTTGTGGTACTTAAATAAATGCTACACTGTTTGAAAATAAAATAGAATGGCCAGCAGATATAATTAGGGAAATATCACTGGGGGAGTCAAGAGTCGAGGAAGGCCTTGAAGGTGGACAGAATTGGGATTGACAGAAAAGAAGATGGAACATTCCAGTTCCCTGTAAATGTAGAAATTTGAGGACCGGGAATAAAAAGAGCCAGTGGTTTTCCTCACCTCCTTATCCCTCAATATCCAGCCAAATATGTGGGTGAATCCCACCATCAACCTCCAAAATGGAACTGCTCTTAACCCAGAAGAGCATCTATATTTTATAGATGTATTTTATAGAGTATTATATTTTAAGTGTTTACTCTGTGTTAAATATAAACATGAATACAGAAACCAAGTTCCAGAATTGTTATCTCAACAAGGAATAAGATGAAATGTCAACGGGGTATTTTCTGTTTTCCTGGTTTTCAATTTAATTTGAATAAAGGCCCAAGGTTGCTCTTTATTTAGGGACCAGATTTGGAAATGAGAGATTTTTCTTCCAGTATCAGCCGACTGCTAATCTGGGAGGAATTTGTCTGATTTTTAACCTCTTACATAATTGTTAGCAAATATGACCTGAACATTTATTTTACAGAATTGATTGTTGATATTTTCTCATTTCTGTCTTTTAGCTTCAGCATCTGCACTATGCAATTGTATATTGTTTTATCTTGAACAGTTATCAGCAAACTCTTTCCATCTGAAATAATCAGAAAAAGGGGAGGTTTGCTTTCCTGAGGAGCCATCCGTACCCACGAAAACCAATTAATTGGTTTATTATAGTTAAACTGCACTGGGCTATAATAGAATAAGAATGAATATAAAAACTTTCATATTTTCCTTGATTTTTTCCTAAGAATTCTCCAAAAGTTCATAGACTCTATAAATAATACTTTTCAATAGGAAAGCAAGTCATATTCTTCATTACATGTTTTTAAAAATATGAGCTACCCTTATGAAGTTGTATCTATTCAGTTACTATTTTCACTTTGTTTCCTTTAAGAGAAATCTTGATTGAAATTAATCCCTGATGACTGGTGTCTGAAATTCAGCTGATGATTTATTATGATGAGAATCACTCTGGAGACCTTCTATTGCCCATCCCATGAGGGGCCAAAACGGAATTCAAGGCTCAGCTGTCTGGCTCATAATTCCATTCATAGATGGCTCTACAAACTACAAGTCATGGGTCAAATCCCACTCGCTGTCTATTTTGTTAGGATGAGTGAACTAAGAATGTTTTTTTACATATTTAAGAGGCTAAAATAAAAGGAAAATGGTGCTTCATGACAAAAGAGAATTAAAGGACACTCTGACTTGGATGTTCATAAATACAATTTCCTTAGAACACAGCAATATTCATTTCTTTATGTATCCTCTGTGGCTGTTTTTGTTCTACAACAGCAAAATGGAGTAATGGTGACACAGAACATATGAATTGCAAAGCCTAAAATATTTACTCTCTGGCCATTTACTGACAAAAGCTTGCAGACTTTATTGCAGTGTAAAGGGCACTGACTTTGAACTAAATGCATGAGCTCTCAGGCCTAGTCCTTGATCTGTTACATGCTAGACATGTAACTTTTGGAAAAGTCTCTAATCCTGGCTAGACTTAAAATTCTTATTCATAAAGTGAGATGAATAGGAATGTGGAATGTAGTGAAAATGTTACACTGTAACAGTATAAAATGGAAGATAAAGTTTAAGTAGACACATGCCCATTTGGGCCAAGCAATTCAAACAATGATAATTTGGCCAAGGCTTTCCAAAAGCCTTTGTGTGCAAGGGGGGGGGGGGAAGTAGAAAAGAAAAATTTTCAGATTGCCAAATTCATTAATTCATCTAGCAGACGCAAACATGATAATTTCTTGATCTTTTCGAGGAATCTGCCATCAACTTGTGAAAAAAATAAGATGAGCTTCACCTCCTCTCTTCAGATAGGACAGATAATATGTGTGCACATAGACTGTGTGAATGGACATGTCTTAATATATGCAGATAAATGTACAAAAGGAAGAGTACCTTGGGGACCCACTTGTCCTTGACGCCTCAACTGGCCTTGTAAAATAATGAAATTTCTCCAATTAATAAAACTGTCAGTTCAAAAGCAATCAGGTTGGAAATAAATCACAGAAAGATTCCTTCTTCAGCAGAAGGCTGAGGGCAGGGCTGTATGTCTTTAAGTGGGTACTAAATTCTGTGTGTGTAAAGACAATTGAAGGAAGCTCCAGGAAGCCTGGCTGCTGGACCCTCAGGCAGCCCACTGGCAAGAGGCAGACAGATAGTCCGAGCATTCCTCATACAATCACAGCCTTTCCGGTGACATTCCACTTTGCAGAATGATGCCACTTTTGTCAGTGAGCCAAGGTCCCAGCTCAAGAGCACCAATCTATTCTGAACAAAGGGAATCATCTGGGGCAGGCCTGTTTTGATAGCCTGCCTGGCTCCTGGGGTGGCTTGGGTCCAAGGGAGGATGTGGACCACAATGCCTTTGAGTTGGATCCTTGGGGGATCATAAAGGTAAAAAAAAAAAAAAAAAAAAAAAAGGTAGAGACTGGAGAATAAGTGTCTCCTGAGTTGACTATAAACCCAAGGCAAAATTGCAGGATCAAGGACTCATCATTGGGTCAGAGGTGACCCCTAGTGGGGTCTGCAGCTTTCTTCTGCTCGGTTAAAATAATCTTTGCCATAACATATCTCAGGCGCTGCTTGATGAAGGTGAAAACGAGTGGAGCAGGGAAGGAACGGAAAGAAATTTCGAAATCAATAAAGTAAGAGAGGGAAATAAAGAAACAAAATAAAAGAGAAAGGGAAAGACTACAAAAGAGAAAGAAGGAACCCTGTGAAACAAAAACAAAGTCCATAATGTCTCTTGAAGAAATCTTTTGCCTTGGTGAAGGAGGCATTGATTACGACCACTGAAATAAATAAGGTCATATCACTCTCCAATTTAAGATCCCCTAAAAGCCTGCTGCTAGATTTCAAAGCAGAACTCATACCCTTGTGCAAAGCCTGCATGGCCTTATGTGGCCCAACCATTCCTCTCTCCAACCCTCTCTTTAACCTGTGTCCTCCTTGGTTGCTAGCGACATCAACTACTTTTAGGCTCCTCTCTCCACTAAGCAGCTTCCTGCCTTAGGATCTTTGAATTCCCTGCACCTTGAGTTTGAAATTACCCCACACAAGTTCCATCTTTTCATTCTGTCTCCGCTTCCATATCACCCACTCAGCGAGTGCTTGCTGTCCACCCAAGACAAAGAAGGGGTCCTCCCCAATCTGCATTCCTGCACATTGTGTTATGTTACAGTATATTAATTGTAATATATCAATTGTAATATATTTCAATTGTAATGTATTATATCAACTATGATATATTATACCATCTAAAATATAGTATACGAATTATAATACATCATGATTGTATTCTAAGTATAAATATACAGTTCAAGTTTGTCTAATAGGCTTACATAGGTGGATTAATTTTTGAGTTTATTGTTTGTCATTTCCACTGGAAAGCAAACTCCATAAAAGCAGGGCCCTGCAGCCTGCATCATATAGCAGGTGTTCACTATTCAATTGTTGAATGGATGAATGAATAAATTGCTCATGTAGACATTTTTAACAGCTGGGGATAGAAATGACTTAGAGGTATTGTGTCCCAACCTTTTTTCTATATATTTTACAGCTGAAGAACTTATCACCCTTAGAACTTAAGTGGCTTATGCAGGTCATGCAGCTTATTTGCGGCAAAGATAGCCAGAACCACAATCCCTTACAACATCTGTTTGGTTAAGATGAAGTTCTGAGTTTCTAGCTCCAGAAGTGACAGCAGAGGCATATTTCTTTACAAAGAGAAGTGTGTTGCAGTGTAAGCGTAAAGTTCAAGAAAGCTTTTATGCTGCTTTGTATCCTCTCTCTAGAAAGAATATTAAAGAAAAGAAATGATGTTTAGCCAAAAAGGAATTCAGTAAATGGAGAGGGCAGAAAATGATTGATGGCGTGAATCTCAAATAAGTGGGTCCCAAAGAGACTGGGTCCTTCCAGTCAGGAGGGACTACCCTTTCATCAGCACATCTAAGCAGATGGAAAGACAATATCTTGCTCTGATAGTTCTGCCATTTTAGGGGACTAAACTGTGGATATAATCAATAGATCTTCCATATATCAAATAGGCATTATACTGACTTATGTTAAGGAAATTGAAGCATTTAGTGCCTGGGCTTCCCATTGGACATTGAGGCTATTCAGGCACAATTAACTTATGTATTCTCAAGATGTATAGAGAAATGCCACTTGAATGATTATATTTTAAATTCAAAACTTGCATCAGCAAGTGTATTAGTTTTTCTAAGTGCCAGAAAGTGCCACAAGCAAGGTGACTTAGAACAACAGAAGTATATTGTCTCACCGTTCTGGAAACCAGAAGTCTAAGATCAAGACAGCTGTAGAGTTGGTTCCTTGTGAGAGTTGTGGAAAAACAACAACAAAACACCTGTCCCATGTCTTTCCTCTAGCTTCTGGCAGTCTGTTGGAAATTTTTGCATTTCTATGCTTATAGAAGCATAACCCTGCTCTCTGCCTTCAGCTTCCACATGACATTCTCTCTGTGTGCATGCTTGCCTCCAGATTTCCCCTTTTTGTGAGGTCTCCAGACATATTAGGTTAAGACCCACCTTGATGCTCTCAAATTAACTAATCATATCTTGAATAACCCTATTTCCAAAGAAAGTCACATTCTGACGTACCTGAGGGCTAGGACTTTGACATATAAATTTAGGGGACACATAATTCTATTCATAAAACAAGGCTGGTTTTAACCACCTTAGGATTTTCTAATGCAGACAGACATCTCGCTACAAAGTTGCATCTACTTGAGAAGGTGGTAGGTTCAATGACTCCCCTTAACAAATCATTCATTTTATTTTATTTTATTTTATTTTATTTTATTTTATTTTTTACACTCTTTTTAAAGTTTACTTATTTATTTTTTTAATATGAAATTTATTGTCAACTTGGTTTCCATACAACGCCCAATGCTCATCCCAACAGTTGCCTTCTTCAATACCCACCACTCACCCTCCCCTCCCTCCCACCCCCCCATCAACCCTCAGTTTGTTCTCAGTTTTTAAGAGTCTTTTAACAAATCATTGATTTTAATTTCAACAACTTTTGTACTACACAATATTGCCTTTATATTTTAGACAATAATTCAAACAACTTCACTGAGCCCCTGCCTCTGGCCAGAAACTGTGTGTAGGCACTAGAAATCTGGCCAATAACCAAAAATAATTTCGAATTTAGGAGGATGCAGGGTATTGTCCAGTTGATTGCCTCTGACTAAATGTATAAATACAATAAATGTTTTGGGGACTATGACTATTTCACGACCAATGAGGTGGAAGGGTGTGTGAGAAGATGTTCAGAGAAGAGGTAATGCATGAGCTGAATATTTGAGCAATAAAATAAATAAACTGTGTTGATTCTTTTGGAATTTTTAAATCTTTTGAGAAAAACAACAAATACCATACAAATACGTTGAGAGATAATTTTCAGTAATCACCAAAACTATGAAGTCAAATATGGTTTTAGCTTATTGTAGAGTAACTTTCAGAGTGACCTTGCATTTGAAAATCAAGCATTACATTTGTATAGTTCTCTGAGCCTGAAACACCCAGTGTGCACCTCTCTGAAGCTGCTGTTGGCTGGGTTTTGTTATATCACTAAACCTGTTCTGCTCTTGTTCACTAAAAGTCTTTTCAACTCTTAATGCGCATTTATATCTAAAATCTCCTCTTTCCCTTTAGTGGAAACAGCAGAGTGTAACCCTGCAGGGAGACTGTTAAGGTTTAACCTGTATCACAAACACATTTTATCTGGTCTAGCATACACTGTAGAGCCTGAGAAGCTCTGAGCCATTTGTCTCTGTAGGCTCTTCTGAGTATTCAAGTAATAAGTCATCACTGGGTCACAAAGCAACAAAGAATACACCCTATAGGGATTTGTAGATGTATTTCAAGCCCTCAAGGTGCAAGCAAGTATGGCTTGTAGGCGATAACTCCAGAAGGTCTATGGAATGTTTTATAAGTATGTCAAGGTTGAGTATCTATGAGGAATAATTCACATCACGTTTCTTGAATAATATAGAGGTAGATATGGGAATGAGGAAGAGCAATGTCTTGGAGAAGGAAATCCAAATGCTGCCGATCACTACTTTGGCACACAAGGCCAGTCATTTAATAATTCCAGATACTACTGTCTCATCAAGGAATTGAATAGTGTGAACTACCTTTGTTTTCCAAAAGTTTCCTCCACCACAATCATATATATTATTCCCATCTCCTGCCCAATAGGTATGAAAATTGGGGGGGAAAGATATTGAGTTCTATGTATTAATTTATTTATTGGGTTATAAGTTACACATTTAAGTTTTATTTTAAATAAAAAAAACATATGGCTATCCATCAGAACTATTTGCTAGTAGCAAAATTGCTAGTATAAGGACTATTACTCACATGGAGTGCTACAATTTCAGACAAAAGTAAAGGCATCTTATTAGCTTATATCATTATCCGGGTTTTTGAAATACTGCTTCGTTTTACAGGTCCCATGGATTTTAAGAACCAGGTAGGGATCATTAGGAGTAAATGGTCTCTATGTTCCTTTCCTTTGCATCAAAAGATTCTGTTCTTAGTAAAGAAACTGAGAGGAAAAATAAATTTCAATGCCTTGAGAAATGGATCACGTATAGCACCCTCCCTAGGCACCTTGGCCAATGATATTATTTCTGGGTTTCTTAATACTAGAACCAGCTTTATATTAGGACCTTGGGAGCCTACCTTCATGGTACAATTGGAGAAATTATAGTCAAATTTCTCCACATTAAAAACCATCTTTATCCTTCACAATGGTACAAGGAAATTGAGATCCTTGTTTGTCCCCAGAGACCAATGCTTTAGAGCAAAGTCATTAGCATGTTCCTTCTGGATCATTTTTAAATATCAAAATATCTTAATTTTCATGACATGTTAACTATTAATCAACCTAAAGAGTAGTTATTAAGCTTCCATGAGGAGCCAGACTCTACACTGGCACCAGAAACGGGGATCTTGGTTTCTGCTTTCGGGGAGTTCACAATCTAAAGATATTTATAGTTGAGCCAAGTGATGAGGCATTAAGGAACAAAACTAAGGAAAATGGGGAAAAGAAATGATTTGAGTCCCTGAAGAAGAGAATCTATGACGGGAAGTCAACTGGGAGTGGGGTAAAGCATGGCATGACTAAGGAAATAGAAGAATGGAACGTGAAGACAACAGAGGCCAAGGGTCGGAAACATAACCGGGTAGACTCAGTAGGTCCAAGAGTGATCATGCTCAGTGCCTCTGTATTACTTTGGAAGTCTCCTGTGCTGGGTTATGACTGTCCTCTGAGAAATAGCACAGTGAAAGTCTCACAGATCCGCTGGCTGTCTGGAGAACACACTGCCAAGAGAGTGGTTCAATTAAGGAAATAACTTCAGGTGTTTAATGAAATAAGCATTCCTTCTCTGTAATTCATTCAATGCACATTCATGGAGTTGTGTCCCCTGGAAGTCTTATCCACCTTACAGATTCAACCACAGCATCTAGATGTTTATGTTATAAATCTAGAGAAGGCAAGCGACAAATTGCCTCATTTTCTCCTCCACTGGATATGTTCAGAATTAAGTAGGACTCTAGAAAACGAAGAGGCAGCGTGGTTTAGTGAGGGGGAAAAGAGTTTTGGATGAAAATGAAACTATCTCTGCCCTCATCTTTCCTCTGCCAGCAGGTGGTTGCCTAAGCTTTGAAAAAGCAAATAACATCTACTGTCCTTAGTTTCTCTTCTGAAAACTGAAAGGGCTGAAGCTGAGCTCAGAAATATTCGCATTTATGAAGGACCTCTCTGCACAGGGAAGCATGATAGGAATGACATCAAAACAGATAAAAGTTTTTTTTTAAAAAAAATCTATGCTTCCCCACATTCTAGGAATTTATGCCACACTGTCAGTGTCTATCAAAGTATATATATCGCAAGGTGAGACAGTTGCAGAGTCTACACTGATTAAATTCAGCTGACTATGAATCATTACAATGCACATAATATAGTTTCAAAAATGTGTGAGTTAGGAAAGTAGAAATGTTCCCTGGAATGATGTGTTAGGACAAGGTGGCAATTGAGAAAGTCATTCTCTTTAACCCAGTCCCTTGGAGAATAATGGTATAGAGAGATGAACATTCAAGAACTGCTTTCATGAAGGTAGGACTTGGCGGTAACAGAGGAGCTTTTATTAGAAGAGTGTGTGGTCCTTGGAAGTGAGCATAGACCGGTCAAATGACATCAAGAAAGTCTTCCCAATAGGAATTGATGTGCCTAGCATGAAGTAAAATAGAAACCATAATGGTTACTTCCAATGTTAGCATTGCATTGGGAACTGGAATTGAGGAAATAGTTCTTTTTGCCGATGACCCCCACATGGTCCTTAATGTCTGATTTCATACTGACTTGGATAAATTACGAGAGAATCCAATTACCAAGGGCATTTTTCAACATAACACTTGATCCATAAGAAATTAATGACAAATCAAATACTTAAAGTAAAATAATACAGAATAGTACAAAGAAGAAAGCCAAACATTTCCAGCAACTGTTTCTGAAAGCACAAAAATTTCTCTATCTGAAATCAGCAGATGGAAAATAGAAAATCTAAAAATGTAACTCTATGGTACATAGCCTATAGCAACCGTGAAGTCGAACTCCTCTGCTTGCCTGTTACATAGATGTCGTGCTATATATATTTGTGTATGTGAATAAATAGGTATTCATAAGCATCTAAATATATGTGTATCTACATACCCACACCTATTGTCAGTATGCATAATCTATGTCATGGCTCCACAGATTTAATGGGAAACAAATGTTCTAGGAAAAAAAGTGTTCCAAGAAAAATTAGAGAGATTCGTACTAATTACAGGTACAATCTTATGGATTAAAAAAGTCCTAAAGAAAAAGAAAACACAGTTAGTACTTTAACAACACAGTGCAGGTTACTTATATGAAGATTTTTTTCTTGATAAGTACAATATAGTACTATAAATGTATTTTCCTTGTGGTTTTCTTAATGATATTTTCTTTTCTTTTCTCTAGCTTACTTTATGATAAGAATATGGTATATAATATATACAATGTATAAAATATGTGTTAATTAACTGTTTATGTTTTGGGTAAGTTTTCTGATCAACAGTAGGATACTAGTAGTTAAGTTTTTGGAGAGTCAAGAGTTAATAGATTTTTGACTACACAGAGGTCAGGGTCCCTAACCCCCGCATTGTCCAAGGGTCAAATGTGTATGGTTTCCTTGATATGTCTTTTTTAATCTAATTTAATAATTCAACTTGTTTCAATAAATGTCTCATGTATACAAGCAAAATGTTTTGAAAGAAAAGATTTGAAGAAAGGCTAGAGGAAAGTGCAATTGAACTACAAAATAAAAGAAAGATTTTGAACAGAGGAGTGTTATATAGTAAGATCCCTTCTTTATAAAAGATGTAGTCTTCTCTTTCAGGCCCTGGGGCAAGGGCACTTAGTATTTTATCTGCTCAGAACTTTTCCTGCTTTGGGGATTAGCAATCTCTCCACTTTAAGGAGTTTCAAGTATGTGACAGTAGGGAGGTGCTCATCCATACTTAAGACGCCATGCACTGAAGTGGACTTTTGGGTGAAAGTGAACAAATCAGAGTCTGGTTCAAGGATTTTCTTAGTTGAAGTTAAAGGAAGAGCCAATATCTTCTCTGCTGGTAGCCATCAGAGATTAAACATCACAGCTTTGGGTAGCGGTGTCATCCATGTGTTTATAAAGCCAGTGTTTTGGACTGTCAGTCCAAGTGTTTTTCACCATGCTGGAATGCACACAACAAGGTGTCTAATTTATTTATTTTTTGATCACTGTCTTCAAAGATCCTCTGCCTAATTCATATTCATTGCCACCCCCCGCCCCGACGATATTGTAGGCAGACCATAACTCCATGACTTACTGAAACTTTAATGAATCTGCCTGAGTCCTATTTGGAAGTTATTCCATGTTAATATATATATATATATATTTTTAATTTGTGTCATTGTTATCTTCTCCAGGCTGGCAACACCTTCTTTCCCAGAAATATTCTCTTGGGGCATGAGTGTGGGTTGTGTTCAGGCCTTGGCATAGTACAGGTCAAGCAGCTGTCTAAGGTGAGGTACCAGAAACCTTGTCCAGCCTATTTCTTCAAAGACAGGAAGATAATGTTATCTCTCCCCTGTGATACTGTGGGAGTGAAGAATACACTCTCCTCATTTCTTTTCCTTTCCAGCACAAGCTACACCAGCCAGCCTCTGGCCTTCTTCTCTGGTTCACATACCGAAGCCACTGCTTTGGTTCGTATACCAAACTCCTGAAGACACATGTCATGTTCTCCTAAAAACTCTGCTTCTGAGCTCATGGTGACAGCACTAGGTAGGTGTCCAGGCTTCTGAATTCAGCAGGCACACAGCTTCAGAGAGATGCCATACACAATTATGATAATTCTCTTGCTGATTGATAATATCAAGTTTCAGGATGTGTGTGGTGACTCTCAGTTTTGGGGTTTCAGCATAGAATCTGCGAAAAAGAAAGTAACCTATTTACAGAGGGAAAAAATTGAGCCAAACCACAGGGAAAAACAAGAGGGAGAAAAAGAGCGAAATCTGGGTTGAGCTTCTGTCTCTTATTCTGCTTGCTTAGGACTAGCTTTACCTCAAACTTCCCATGTGAAGTTGTATGAGCGGTAAGTTTTTCTTTCTGTTGACGTAAATTTGTGTCTTTTAAAATGATTTTGTGTTTCTTTCCAGGAAATTGTTTAAGTGTGATTCTGTCCAGTATGGAATTAACATCAGAATTAAGAGAACATAAGAGAGAGAGAGAGATAGGGGGAAAGAGAGAGAGAGAGAGACAGAGAGAGAGAGAGAGAGAGAGAGAGAGAGAGAGAGAGAAACCCAAATATCCCAGGAAATATAAATAGATTTTGACTGTAATGATTTCAAGTTGGGACTAGGGTTTAGTAGCTCTTCTTTTAAAAAGCTTCTTGGTTTTACTGAAGTAGAGAAATACTCAAGTATATCTTAACTTAGTAAATTTATATTTGACGATGAGTGTGTTCACAATATCTTATAGGTAAAAAATCATAACTATCTTGGGGCACCTGGACATCTCAGTCAGTGAAACATGCAACTCTTGATCTTGGGTTGTGACTTCAAGCCCCAGGTTGGATGTGGAGATTATGAAAAAAATAAAAATAAAAAAATAATTAAAATTTTAAAATATGTAAATATCTTTTATATCAATGGCTGACACTAATAAATTATAAGATTTCCATTTGTTTACGCACACAACACACACACACACACACACACACACACACACACACACAGAAATCAAATACATCCACTTAGAGGTCAGAACGGATATACTGGGTCATCAAAGCCATCATTGGATGAAATATACTTCAACATTCTTAAAGCATTCAGGGCAGTTAATTATCTCATCTGGCTTTGGGGGTCTCCAGAGATCAGACTCCTGCTGCCTTTTGTTCCATTAAATATATCAAAGAGTTTGCATTCACATTGGCCATAGAAGAGTTAGAGCAGGAAAGAAGGAAGAAAAACATTTTTTCACCTTATAATACGAAACATCACTGTGTTCTCATAAATACAGAGAGTATTTTGAAAGCCTGACCCCATTACGTTATGTTTAGTTTCACACATTTCCCAGATTCCAAGCTGCAGTGGAGGAGACTTAACAGTGCCAATTGTGTCCTTGTGACTGCTCAAGTCCCCTCAGATTCTGCAGCGCTCACATGCTGAAGGTGCCCAGGGCTTCTGCCCCTGAAAGACGTATTCAGACTTAAATCAAGTTAACTAATGGACCGAAAATAAATGCTTTGAAAGCAAAACAAAATATCGTTCTAAGTGGAAGGACTACAGGTCTGATGCCTGAAGCTGTCTAAGGCCACGCGGAAGTCGAGCAACAGCTTCTAACCTCCTCTGATGTCATGGGGGCCATTGGACTATCTCCCCATTGCATTATCTGTGCTCCTATTGTGTCATGTTTGACTCCATGAGGGACCCTGCTCAGATAGGAATGGCAAATTCTCCTTTCTTCCTTCCTATTCTTTCATCCTGTCCACAGACAGCAGTTGATTAGTTTGAAAATCCCAATCTAAAGCAAGGTAGATACTTCTTACCCTGAAGAAGACTCTATTTTCTGCATCCAAAATCTATGCCACAAATATTTTTCTTCTCAAGGACAATTTGATTTCCCTTTGCTTCTGATTTCCATTACACTGATGCAAAAAATCAAGCCTCTTTGAGGCTTAATCTTAAAAATAATTGATGATCTCCTTACTATGAATAATGTGACCAGATCTGCAATTTGGAAAAATCTGCTTATCAGGTCACAAAGAAACCAAAACTGTAAAACAATCCCAGGATTAAAAAGCAAAAAACAAAACAAAACAAAACAAAAAAACACCTTTTTTCCTTACATTAAAAAGTTAAATCTAACCACATAAAAGTGTTCTCAGGGGTGATGGAGAATTTAGGATACAGAGGGCATGTCTGGTTCCATGAGAGATGGGAAGTTAAAGTAAATAATACATGTAGAAATTTAATGCTTAAAAGCTTTCTCGTGGAAATATAAGGTGGCCTGTGCTCTGGGTCACAACGCTTTCTTTAATGGATCTTTTAGTTAGTAAGACAAGGAATGCATTGTTACTGGGCAATGTACCTATTGGCAAAAAAAAAAAAAAAAAGTCTAGGGGAGGAAAATAAATTGCTTCTTATTTAATCCTCAAATCAAAGAATGTTAACGATGGAAAAGGACTTTGAGATCACCAAGTCTAACCCCTTTCCTCTACAAGTATTAAAAGTCAGTCCCAGAGAGGAGCACCGTCTTTCTAGAAGGCCATAGAACTAGTGGGGTCCATTTAACTAGTGATACTTTTCCTTAAGACTTCTTTCAAGTACACCATCTTGACCAGGAATTACAGTATCCTAAGAAGAACAAATAAAGGATTTATGAAATTTAAGCTGACTGGAATTAATATACTTCTTCAATTGTTTGCTCACTTTTCTCTAAATTTCTAAGCAAACTTAGATGTTATGATTATAATTTATCATTTTACCTATCTACGCAAGTCATATTTTTTTTAATTTCTTTTACTGTGTTATTTACACTTAACACCAAAATCTTGGTTTTGAAATATCACTATTACCTACAAGGTCTAGAACTCCATAGAAAAATGGATTCCATGGCTGAAACAGGAAAAATACAAATTAATCTGAAACATCTTGTCAGAATTTAAGGAAGTACTAGATAAAAGATGACTAGTACCAAAAGGCCAAAGAAGAGAACTTGAAAGGATCCTCCTGGTCAACTCTGAGACAATTTAAGCATGAAAATAAAGATAGGAAAAGATTCTAATCTGTTAGAATAGGAATAGATTCTGTTCTAATAGAATCTATTAGAACAGGAATAGATTCTAATCTATTCTTTTCTATTGAATAAATAGAAATCCATGAACACACAACTGATATGGATGGATGGATAGATGCGTGAATGAACAGGTAGGTACATAGATACATAGATGACAGGAATTTTGATGAGGAATGGGATATTCACATAGTCTCAAATTACCTGTCAGCAATTGTTTATTAGTTACAAAGAGAAAACAAGCAGTTTTTCAATGGAGATGACTGCCAGATACTTTTTTAATCAAGTGATGCAGGTAACTGTATAAAAAAACGAGACAAATCAATATTGTCTGCCATGGTTAGATGCCAGGAGAAAACAGAGAGTCGTGGCAGAGATAATCCTAATAAAGATCACAACTTAAACCAGTTTCTGCTGAAATAACAAACTCAGATTGAGAGACGTTCACCAAAAACACTGGCCTGTCATCTCCAAAACTATCGAGGTCAGGAAGGACAAAGTAGCCTGAGATACAGTTTCTGATTAAGGCAGACTAAAAGGACTTGGAGACATTTTAGACATAGATATAGATATAGAGATAAATGATATAGAGATAGAAATAGAGATATAAAATTTACATTATGTATTTTATATTAGAGAGAGGTTTATTGATTTTAAGGAATTTGCAGGTGATTTGGGGGTTCTGCACTCTGAAATATGTAGAGAAGCCTGGAAGGCTGGCAATTCAAGCAAGGTTTCTCTTTTATGCTCCTGTGGTTCTGAGGCCAAATTCCCACTTTTTCTGGAAAACTTCTATTTTGTTGTTAAGGCCTTTCAGCTGATTGAATGAAGTCCATCCACATTACCCACGCAAATTTCCATTACTTAAAGCCAGCTTATAGTTAATATTAATCTCATGCATAAAATACCTTCATAGCCACATTTAGACTAGTGGTTGACCCAACAACTGGGCACCACAGATTAGCCAAGATGACACATGAAATTAACCACCCTACATACTGAAGCTGATCTCCTGATTTTGATTGATTTTTCTGTTTTGTAGGATAATGTCTTTGTTTGCTTGGAAATACACACCAAAATATTTGAGAGTGGCGGGCATCATGTCAGCATCTAACTCACACCTGGTTCAGGAAGAAAAAGGACTTTGCTGTGCTTACACATATTCTGTAAGTTTGGTATTATTTCAAAATAAAAAAAAATAAGATAAATAAAACAATCAATGTGCAGGTATGTGTGTGTTCAATTACAAGTATACTTTATACATTGAGAAATGTATAGTTTTTCAAGGCGATTCTGAGGGGGGTCAGTGTATGGGCAGGTCTACTCTGTGGAATAGAAATGTAAGATCTATAAAGAGTTGGGGTTGGGGAGCTGGGGAGCTCAGTCAGTTAAGCATCCAGCTCTCGATTTTGGCTCAGATCATGACGGGTTCGAGCCCCACGTTGTGCTCCGAGCTGGTGGCATGGAGCCTGCTTAGAATTCTGTCTCTCCCTCTCTCTGCTCCTCCCCTGCTCATGCTCACTCGCTCTCACTCTCTCCTTCTCTCTCAAAATAAATAAATATACATTAAAAAGAATAACAACAACAACAACAACAGAATTGGGGTCCATATAGTCAGGATATTGAGCTCTGCTATTTAATATAAAGATAACCAAAGGATTATTTGAGAAGAATAAAACTTATACTAGGCCATGAGCATTCTCTACAGCTGGAACTTTAAAAGTGGCAAGTTCTAGAGTCTATCAGGGAGCAATGCTAACTTTGACTGTGGTGCTTGCTCCTCCTCTGGTAGTGAGTGAGGTCACAGGCTGTCCCATAGGTTATCTGTTCATTCTCAGTTAGTATAAATGTTTCCCAGTTGCTTTCATTGCTAACAACCTCAGTTCTGTGATCAGTACGCCAGGCTTAGGGCCATAAAACAATTCTTTTTATTTTTTTTAATTTTTTTAGTGGGGTATTCATTTTGAGAGAGAGAGAAAGAGAGCACGTGTGCGCGCGCGCGCACACACACACACACACCTCACTCCTGATCTCTGGCTGTGTTCTGACCCCTCCGTGGTAGGAGGGGAGAGGTGTATGCAAGGGAAGATGAAAACAGGAAAATGGTCTAGGTAGAGTTTAAGGCTGACTCTTTTTTTTGTGAGGTGCTTTCTGGTTTCCATAGAACCCCTCCCATTTATGCGGAGCTCGTCCCATTTATGGGGAGCCATGCTCTGGCTGGCTGCATAGGGCTTACCCTGGTGATCTTGGTTCTCAGACCACTCCCACACAGCCCTGTTTTCAGGGGGTCCCGCTGCCCCTTCAGGAAGCTCTCGTGTGCAAAGACTCCTACAAAGACTCACTCGTTCCTGCACTGCCCTTTCTGTGTCTTTCTGTTTCATTTTGTCTCTTTCTCAGTTTTCTGTCTTGCTCTGTGCCCCTCTCCTTCTCTCTGTCTCTCTCAATCTCTCCTTCCTCTCTATTCCACAGGAAACTTTCACCTTGACCCATACTGGAAGCGCATGTTATCTACTGTGCAGAATGGATCTGCGGTCAGCCTGTCACATGATTGCTCAGCTGTGACTCAGACATCAATTCAGTGGGTCCCCAAATTCCAGAGCACACAAACTAACCTCTGCAATTGTTCCCTTAGAGCGGAGGCGAGGAAGGTGAGCATGTCCCTCCTCTTTCAATGGAAAAGGGGTAAAGAAAGTGCACGGACACTCCAACGATGTTTTCTAAGGATATTCTCTCACCAGCTTCAACGACCCTGACCATTATACTTGGAGACTTTGAAGTTGTTGTGTAGGTGAGACGTCAAGTATTTAAAAAGGAGTTTTAAGCTACCCTGTTAGTGGTGGTAATAACTGCTGTTTGCATGATATTCTTGTTCTCCAACTCTCTCGAGTGGTTCCCTCCCTCCATATCTTTCCACACACATGGTAGGATTGTCCTTTGAATTCCTCTGTCGGCTGGCAGGACCATGCACCTTGCTGTGGCCAATAAATGGGAAGTAGAATTGACCACTGTTACATGTAGGCACCCAAAACACAGATGTAAAACCTACCGGGGCCTGCTTTCTCTCTGACATGAGAGCTGACAGTGTTCTGGATAAAGGCCTTGCCCCCAGCCTGGGTCTCAGAGTAGAGATGCTGAAGGAGAAGACCCAGCCAACATTAGATACCCTCTGGCTGGAGCAAGAAACATTCCTCTGTGGTTGAGCCCCTGGGGGGTGTGGGGGGCGGCGGTCAGTCTTCACCACAGCATAACCTAATAAACCCTGATGGATTTAGAATTTTTGCAAAGGGACTTTCTTTGGAATATGGGGGCCCTTGTACTGTTTTCCTTTTTTTTTTTCTTTTCTTCTCTTACAATTGAAGCCTTTGCTGAAATGGAGGTAAAGAGTCCTTTGAACTTTTTGCAAGTACTTACCATCGTGGTTGACAACATAGCACTGACCTGGAGGTATAGCGCCTGACTCCCAATCCTGAGCACACCGTTTGCTGTCTCTGAGTCCTTAGGCAAGATGCTTGACCACTCTGTACCTCAGTTTCCCCATCTGCAAAACATGGGTAAATATAGTTCCTATCTCATAGGTTGTTAGGAGGACAATTATAGTTAATATATATATTTTAATGTTTATTTATTGTTGAGAGAGAGAAGAGGGAGAGAGCACAAGCAAGCCAGGGACAGAGAGAGGAAGAGAGAGAGAATCTGAAATAGGCTCCACACTGCAAAGCCCAACGCGGGGCTCGAAATCAGGAACCATGAGATGATGACCTGAGCCGAACCAAGAGTTGATGCTTAGCCGACTGAGCCATGCAGGTGCCCCTCTAGCTAGTATTTTTAGTGGGCTTGAATTCGTGCCTGCCACATAGCAAATTCTACACGCATGCTTATGAGTAAATGGAATACTCCATTAAACTCCACATCTCTTCATAGCTAGCCAGGTACAGCTGAAATGTGTCCAGCCTGATGCCCTTCTCTGCCCTGCTCAGTGCTTTGCTGATGCGCTTAAGTTTGTCCCCGTCTGTCTGTCTGTCTGTGCTGAAAGGTCACATCCTTGAGTCAAGACATTTACCACTACTTGAAGAAAGTTGTTAATTTCTTTATGCAATAATCACTCTCATGCCCAAAGTCAAGTCAATTTCTATAACTCTTCTCATTCTGATTTCTATTTTAAAAGATCTGCATGTTGCAGGAGTATTGCAAGCTTTCATGCAGTATGCTCTGAAAAATACCAGAGGCAGCTACTTTATTCCCAAATATTGTGGGAATCGAACACACTTTTAAATTTGTGGTACCATATTTATGATCCACTCTAGCTTTAACCATAGGACAGGATAAATTGCTCTAGAATTCGGGAGGTGGAGGTGACGTTAGAGCAACTTTCTGAACTGTTATGACAGTCTGAATAAAATGTTCTTTTACTTTAATGAAATTATTGATGTTATTGAAATATCAAGTGTGCATTGTTATCAAACATATAATCTTGTTTCATCTACCTAATGTCATTCCCATCTAACCATTTTATAGCTAATAACCTGTAGATGAGGTGGGTGTGGTTCTGGGATTTATTAAATGTCGTGGGAACTGGCGGGAAACGAACTAGTAGAAAAACGGAAGGTCTCTTCTTGAGCAGGTGCTTCTGTTTTGGATGCAGTTTGTTATTTGCTGTTTCTTAATACATTTCACAATTCCATCTGTACTACAATGACTCTCAGAATCTCATAATAAGAATATATCATAATTGACAAAAATTATAGGTAGTTTTATAGTAATTTAAGAGACATATCTTTTTTTTCTGTGAGTTGTCTCTTTCTCCACTTTTTTATGTAGAGACTTATAGAAATGTTTCTATGAAATCTAAGATAACCTTGGAATGAATCTACTCTTTTAGAGTATATATTCTCCTTGAACATTTATTAGGACTCTAACATTTTATTCTGCTGTAAATTTTAGTTGCTATCCTATTCTTTACAACCAACTTTTCAAGGTTTAATGTCAATTCCTAATTTGACTTTAAACTTGCCAAGTTTTTTGAGTGCACGTGCTATATAATATGAGCCTCAGCTTCCCTCATTAATCTTTCCTGCTTTTGTTGAATTCCTTTGGGAATCAACAAAAACAACCAGAGTTGTGTCGACATTAGTTGTAATTGTTATTTGTGGGAAGGAGGTGTGCTCAGACTCTTACTGAAAGCTGGCTCAAAGCAGCCCTTAGGTAAGGAACAGCACAGAAAAATCCATGTGTAGGAGGTAAATCTCAGAAAGTTGTTAAAGTCATTGATTTGTCTGTTTTCTGAATACAACGGTTCATTTTTTTCTAGTATTATTGCACACAGTGCAATCAAAGAAAAGTTAAGCGATAGAGTTGTGTTTTATTAAAATGTTTCGGCATAATTTGGATTTTCAAAACTACAACTCAGGCTTCTGGAAGAAGTAAGATCCCATGCTCTTAATTTCATATCCTACCCATCTCAATATGATACCTAAAATTTATTGAGACTTTACTCCCATGCAGATAATCTGCTAAGTGACTGGTTGCTGACCCTAAGGCAACTATCATTATCATTCTTGTATGGATGAGGACAGTGATCTTTGAGAGGCTAAACAGCTTCCCTAAACTTTCAAAGTCAACAGTGAATCTGATTTTCAAAAGCAGATACACCTGCTGCCAAAGTCTAGGCTTTGTCCACAATTTTACCTGTTAATGTTAAGTCTTATTTTAAGAAATTATTTGCATAACATTTGAGAACTGAGAACTGTCCAAATAAAACAACGTGGATACCTCCACATGCTTTAAACTGTATGTTATGTTATTTTTTTTCTAAATTCATGAAATTAAAGAAATCCTGTCTCTCACTAGTTTATTTTATACAATCTTCCCTCCTAGCATCATCTGGCTCTTCTTAAGTCTTAGAAGACTGTATCAGGTAAACCCCATTAACTAATTTCCTTTGTCACCCACAGGTTTTGGTGAAAACATTTGTCAGTTCCAGCCCAGTTGCCCATCTCTGCTGAAGAAAGCTGAGGTCCGGGTACTTTTGGTCCAGGGCACAGAGAGGGAAGGAGCAGCCCTCTCAGGCCAGTGTAAGGGTGGCTTACTATTAACTGGTAGCCGGATCTCAGAGAAGACATCCTATCCTGCTTGTAAGAACCATTACCCGCCCCACCATCTGAGTGAAGATTCTTCAGGCTCGCCTATGAGGTGATTATTATATCTCTCCCCTATTTTTTCACATGAAGATATTCAGGCTTAGAAAAGTTAGACAGCTAATGTAGGAGGGTCACTTAGGTGGTACCTGGCAAAGCCGAGATTCTCTATCAGTTGTTTCTGAATTTGAATAAATTACAAGGTGCTCCATATGCCACAGAGGACATGCTAAAACAGGAAGCATCTCAAGATCCAGAGAACAGATGAGGAGGCCTGGGGCAGGAATCCTGTTCTCCCAGGACAGACAACCAATCCTAAGAAGAGGGGATGGAATATCAAAAATCAACTTCCACCTACATCTGAGAAATCTCACGCTTGTATTTATCATATGCATTGCTCATATCTTGCTTATATTGACCTTAATGCAGTGAATCGTTACAGCCTTATTATGGTTAAATTGCTAGAGAGGGACTGTCAGGATAATGACGACATTATTAATTATTCATGTGGAAAATGAAAAGGCTAAGTCGAATCCAATTTATATATGGAAACAAATGATTTCCCCAAAAAAGTGCGGAACAGTCCTTTTAAAATTTAAAATCCAAGCGGTGTTTGCCTTTGCCATTACATATATGAGTTTCTATTTGTTTATTTATAAAATAGCTATTCATGCGAAATCTACATCCTGTGGAGTGACTACAGGTGCTTAATTGCTTGCCCGTAAGCAAACCATTACTGCAACCATAACTCTAGTCTAGTATGCAGAGAAAATGTGACGAGTAGAAATAGCTTTTAAATAAAGTTTTGTACCCTATTTCACAAACAGTTCCCCCCACATTTTAAATTAATTTATCTCTTTTAATTATTTTTTTTTTCTCCAAGCATCAGGAGATTTTGGCAAGTGCAGTTCTTGCACTTTATTTCTCACGCTTGGTTAAAAGTCAGAAGAAAGGAAGTCTGCTTCGTGCCTCCCACTTTCCACACGCAGGAATATGGAATGAGCTTATGAATACACAAACAAACTGTGAGCATGAATCAAGCACATGCGAATTGATTATTAGGTGATGCTTGGGGTGTTAATATAGTCCTTTTCGAAATATATATATTCCTGTGCTCGCTTCGGCAGCACGTATGCTAAAATTGGAGCGGTACAGAGAAGATTAGCACGGCCCCTGCGCTAGGATCACATGCAAACTTGTGAAATATTCATATCCTTTTGGTGCTTAACTCATTCTATTCTTTTTCTGTTCAAAATAGTAAACTGCCATCATTTCCTTAGGTTCACCTGTGAACTGTTCAGGCTTCAGGTTTCTATCTTGGCACAGAGAACAGAGATCAACCAGTTTTTGATAATCATCTGAAATAAATTTTACTTGTTTCTTACCTTTTGAGTCTTCAAGTTGATGGCAATAAAACTAAAGAGAGGGGAAAAGGAAGAGGCACCAGGAGGAAGTAAACATCTCCAATTGTCTGTGTTTTTATTTCCTAGGTGATCCACAACCACGGCCAGCCACCACCAAAGGGCTCCTAGAATGTTTCTTTGTCTATTCATCTATTTTTTCGTTTGTTTGTTGATTTCCCCCCTTGAGGCAAAGGTGATTGTTAACATTCTCAGGCTAAAAGTCATGTCCTACTGCATCAAATTTAGGTGTAGGTTTTTCACGTTCCTTTCTTTCTACCAAGTTTTTTTTGTTTGTTCCTTTGTTTCTTTGTTTGTTGGTTTCTTGTTTTTTAAGAGAGAGAGCTGGTGAGCAGGGGAGAGGGGAGAGAGAATCTCAAGCATGTTCCACTTTCAGTGTGGAGCCCAATGCAGGGCTTGATCCCAGGACCCTGGGATCCTGACCTGAGCCAAAATCAAGAGTCAGACAGTGAACCAACTGAGTCATTCAGGTGCCCCCTCTACCAAGGATCTTTTAAGGAGACATAGTCTGAAAAAACTTAGACAAAGACAGGTTTGACAGTTCAAAACCTTTCTTAAATGATCCAATTAAAAAAAATCATAAACAGCAAGAACTGAATGTCTAAGTTACCTAAAGAGACACGTGTTTAATGTGGGAATTGTTACTTTACTGTCTTCCCCTCTCCATTGTTGTGCTCATCTGCCCCATCTGGCAAATTCCCCGGCAGCCACTGTCATCACTCAAGAGACCACCAACTTCCATATTGCCCTGTGATTTCCCTGAGCCCCTTCGCCTATTGCTCTCAACCCCACACACTCTCTCTTGGTTCCACTGAACTGTATCATTTCTCTACCTCCATTAAAAAAACTTGGTAGTGTATAATTTAAACTATTTTTTAAAGGATGAAAATAGATAACAGATATAGGTAATAAGTAATAATTACCTATATAATTAAAGAATATACCACATAGAATTTTAGAAAAGGTCTGGCCTTCCTAGTAACACTAGAAATAAAAGAAAGACCCTTAATAAAAATAAATAATATTGTACAGTTATTTTTAATATCAAGTTTTTAGTTTAATTAAAAACACTCCTGGGGCACCTGGGTGGCTCAGTAAGTTAAGCATCCAACTTCGGCTCAGGTCATGATCTCATGGTTCGTGGGTTCCAGCCCCACCTTGGGCTCTGTGCTGATAGCTCAGATCCTAGAGCCTGCTTCAGATTCTGTGTCTCCCTCTCTCTCCGACCACCCCTCCCAACTCGCGATCTGACTCTGTCTGTCTCAAAAATAAATAAACATTAAAAAAAATCCTGATAATGATGATGCCATGATTATTTTGATGGCAATGGGAATTGGTATAATCTTTTGATAGCTCAATGTTCAGATCTTCTGATATAGGAACCCCAGTCCCAAAAATTCATAGGAAAAAATGCTAGCATTCATTTCATCACTATTTTTAATTTAAAAAAAAAGGAAAAGAACAAAAGAAAAGGAAAAAAAATCTACAATGACAATGTTTACATAAGTTTTGAGGCATCATCTTGATTAGGTATTCTACACTTTACGGCACAGATATGAGGAAAATCAGAACCGCCCTCTACTCACTGAAGAATAAATAAAATGAAAGACTGTTTTTATGGGTTGCTCATTCGTAGCCAATGTCAGTAGAAAATGCAATTTTTTTCAAGTTTATTTTTATTTATTTTGAGAGCAAGCAGGGAAGGGGCAGAAACAGCCAGACAGAATCCCAGGTAGGCTCCACACCATCAGCACAGAGCCTGATGTAGGGCTTGATCCCAGAAGCTGTGAGATCATGACCTGAGCCAAAATGAGAGTCAGACGTTTAACCAACTGAGCCACTCAAGTCCCCTGAAAACTCAAATATTACTGGAAAGTTGACGTTAATACATTTTGTATCTTATCCTCAGCAATTCTCTTAAAAACAGAATCCTTCTTCTTTGACAAAGAAACTTAGGAACAGTTTTGTATTTTTGTTCTTTACGTGTAGCAAGTTGAATCAGAAATCATTAAAATCGGAAAAGGTTATAGAGATTGTTGAGTGGGCGATATTGTTCAGTTGGAAATCTATATTATTGGAAGAGGAGAGGATATTGGCTAAGAGAAAGAAGGCAAGAGCCTGGAACACATACCAGTGTGAGCAGAGTTCACTCGGAGCTGAAGAGACAGACAAAACACAAGGGAGCCATAGAGTGTTTACATTCTTAAACAACATGTGTAAAGACTGATAAAAGCAGAGGTGAATTTTGACATAATGGAACGGGGCTTCACTGGAGATTAAACTGTTCAGGCAATGAGGTTGCTCCCAAGGTGCTAATGACTTTAAAATGAGAAATACTACAGTCAAATGAAGTAAACAGCAGTTGGAAGCAGAGCCACACGAACTCCATGGAGATTCTTTCTGAAAGAAATTCTGGGGAAAGTTTAACGGGGTTTGCCTTGTAAGGGTGTGAGATCATGGATAAAGTCTTATCTGTCATTATAAGATTGTTTCTCAGTTCAGCCATTTCCCACCTGACCTTAAGTCTATGCACTTACTAAATCTTGTGGGTGAGATGTTCCCATATTGTCTCACTTTATCTATTTATGGATACTACCACCTGGAAGCAATGGTGGAAAAATGATAGGCCTGACATATTTAGCAAAACAAGGCACACAAACAGAAAATAGGACAAATATGTTCCACACGATATTTAGATAAACAGTGACTAATGTGTGTGTGTGTATATATATATATATATATATATATATATATATATATATATCTCCTAAGTAGAGTTTGGAGCATTTTTTTATGAAAACAATTCACTGTTTATCTGAAATTCAAATTTACCTGGGTGTACCTATTTTGTGTGACAACCCTGAAAAGGAGATATAGTATCTATAGTATGGGGGCCCAGGTAATCTAGGCATCCAGCTTGCCTTTGCAATAGTGGGGGGTTCAGAGATTCTGGTGTTTACCCATCTGGAGCTGGGAGTGAAGCAAAGTCAACAGAGGTCATCTGATAGCACTCAAAAAAATTTTTAATATTTATTTATTTATTTACTTACTTATTTATTTAGTGCAAGCAGGGGAGGAGCAGAGAGAGGGGGAGACACAGAACATGAAGCAGGCTCCAGGCTCTGACCTGTCAGCCCAGGGCCTGATGCCGGGCTTGAATCATGAACTGTGAGATCATGAGCTGAGCTGAAGTCAGATGCTTAACCTACTGAGCCACCCAGGCGCCCTGATAGCACTCAAATTTTAATGAAATCTGAAAAGTCCCCGAGGTATGTCCTATGAAAGACTTCTCTTTCATAGATTCTGACTGGGTGAGTCTGAGGCAAATCTCAGTATCTATATTTTAACAAGTATTTCAAGTAAATCTATTATAGACCAATTCAGGCTACACTTTGAGAAAAAAAAAATCTAGTCCAACCTTCCTTTTTTTTTTCAAAAAATAAAGATATATGCCCAAAGAAATAAAATAATGTTCTAAGCTATCAATACTTATTATACCATAAATTAAAACAGAAAATGTATTTAATAATTCATTTGAAATAACAATAGTACCATTGATGTAAGAATAAAAATATATACTTATAAAATAATTACATTTTCCAAAATAAAAAATAATTAAGTGAAAAGAATTGTGTATAGTTTTTATTTACATTAATGTAAATTTCTTTAATGTATGTTTTAATAAAGACAACTGGATTGTCAAATCTTGTGCATTTGCTGTTTTAATATTTTGTTTTGGTTGAGGTATATGAAGAAAATTTGGCATTACAAAATATATAGTTTAAAAAGGAGATGCATTTTAAAAGTTTTTTCACAACAACTTTTATATTAACTCTACAATGACTCTATTTTACAATGTTTTCCAAGCAATCAAGCACTTAATGTAAAATGTGGAAAATGTTAAACAACACAGTATTGTTTTATAAGCCTTTGCCTAGAACTTAAAAAGAATCAAATGTGTTTAAGGGGAAAATTTTAAGAGAAAAGCATCATTAGATTTCATGAGACAAATAGAACTTACCCATGAATGAAATATGAATATATATGTGTATATATACATGTATACATGCATACACATTATTTTCCTATTATATATATGTATATATATAATATATACACATACATATTTATAGCCATATATATGCTATATACATATATACATATATATCCATATGTATATACATATATATCCATATATATGCATACAGAGGTGTGTCTGTGTATAAAAACAGGTTTTTTGTGTTTGTCTTGTTCTACAACCCAAAAGTAGGGTCCTGTTTCTCAGATTATGTTCTTTTTAAATACAAGGTAATCAACTTGGTAAATTTAGAAGAAAAGAGTAATTTTAAATATATTTGATTTTATATCCCAATACTTAAAAGTGCCTCAAATATGCTCTATATATGATGTTTCTGTTCTAACTCATGTTTATAATTTTTTTATTATGTTTATTTATGTTGAGAGAGAGACAGAGCAGGAGCAGGGGCTGGGGAGCAGAGAGAGAGGGAGACACAGAATCTGAAGCAGGCTCCAGGCTCTGAGCTGTCAGCACAGACCCTGACATGGGACTTGAACTCACTAGGGAGAGATCATAACCTGAGCTAAAGTCAGATGCTTAACCAACTGAGCCACCCTGGTGCTCCTGTTCTAACTCATTTTTAAGAAAAAATAATGTAAATAAAATAAAATAAAATAAAATAAAATAATCCAGATATTGAAAGTGTACAAAAGTTAATACCTGTTGAAGAACTGATTTTTCACACCTATTACCCTATTATTCCAAAACCCAGTGCTGTGAAATATGATGAACTGATACACATGCCTCTTTTTTGTTCTGGGGGAAATAAGGCAGAGAGAGAAGAAGAGGAGAAGGGGAAGGATGAACAGGAGTAGGTTGTTGGTGGGGGAAAGAGTGAGAAGAAGAAGAATTCATACAAATGACCCAGAACTCGTTCTGGCAAATAATTATGTCCTATTCTCTGTCAGAATCCATATTGTTCTTTTCAGGAGGTGAGGAACCACGGGTAAAGGCAGATTTGCCACAAATAGCCAAAAGCACTTTGCAGAGCATAATGGCCCTGCCCATATTTATTCCTTTTCTCTATTCATCTGCTAAACTTTGTTCCTTCGGTCTTTTTTTATCTTTTATCTTCTTCCCCCAATCTCCTGTCTAATTCTGTCTATCTATCTGTCTGCCTATCTGTTTATCATTTATCTGCTACCTACCTACCTATCTACCTACCCATTCATCTTCCCGCAGCTGTCCTGTCTCTTTGGTCTGGCTGTGCTTGGGGCTGGTGGTGTAGCTGGGTTTTCTGTCCCTCTTACCTGGAATAGCTTTACATGTAGGACAAGGCATGGAAGGCGAAGGGCGTAAGACTCATAGCCATAAACACAATGACCTGCTTTTTGTGCAACTTTGTGTACTATCTATTTCAGCAACTATGTGAGTACTCAAAATAATAAACACACAAATTGTTCTAATATTTCAGTTCTAAAATAGGTATATTTATTTTCAATCACCACTATTACATAATCAGAAGGAGGCCAAAAGATTTTGTTAACTATAGAAACACATTTTGAGGATTAACAATATCATAAATGGATAGGTATGTACATGAGTGTACATATTTTGTGTAATATAATTACATTCCTTATATCACACTGAACAAAAAATAACTTATCTTACAAACTTGATCGAGATTTGTATAGAGAGAAGATGCTAGAAAAAAGTGTATTCAAGTAGTTCAAGGTGATGATATGGGAATCTTGATTGATAACCTTGAAAATTACTGTTCAGGGTAACCACATATATCCTTAGGACAGTGTTAATTTGTACAAACATTCTGGAAAGCATTTGGGAAATACATATTAAGAGTCTTAAAGATTTAGATTTTTTTGACCCAATTAAATCCATTTTTTAAAATTTGCCCTAAAACAATATCAGAGTAGGAAGTTTTCTATATGAGGATATTTATTGATATTCATTGAGGAGGTTATAGCATTTTTTTGTAATAGCGAAGCAAAGAATAATTGTAAACAACTTAAATAATCAACAACAAATAATTTCTTAGATAAGCACAAAATATCCAAGTGATTGAATATTCTGCTTCCATTAAACAACAGTTTTTCAAAGATAACTAAGAGTATAAAATGGATATACACACGTGTGTATGTGTGTATACATACATATATATATATACACATATATATGAATATATGTGTGTGATTGTGTGCATGTATATAAGTTCACTTACAAAACGCATTACTTAACAATGTAATTTTTCACAGATGATTTGTGAGTGTGGACATTATTTTGCATAGAACAGAACACTGTTAAGAAACACACCCAAATGCTAATAATCAACATCTCTGGATGATAAGATTCTGGCTGACTAAAAGCTTCATACATTTCCACATTCTCAAATTATTTACATGAATCCCACATTGCTTTGCAATGAAAAAGTAAAATCATATTCCCCAAATTCTCACATGCACGACGTTTACATTTCCAAAGTCTATCTCCGGCCTTCATCGGTGATTTCTGGTCTCAGTGCGGTTCGGTAAATGAGCAAGGATGTTAAAACCACTTTCAAAGTCACCTTCTTCAGCTGCATTCCTTGGGGCTTATTAAGGTGATAAACACCTTTGACCAAAGCTTATGGTCAGCAACATTCTCAGCAAAATCAAATGCTCCCAAGACTTTTGTTTTTTATGGGTATGAAACCGGCTGTTCAAGAACTCAGCATGGCACTCAGGCTGTCCCTCCATTGTTCATCCTAATACTAGGTTTGGGTTTTTAAATGAGCCCAGGTATGTTTTAATAACCTTGGAAGTGGGAACTTTTTGCACCATTCCCATACCCAGCCAGTTGCTGTGTATCTTGGCAGAGGCAAGCTTCTTTCTGAGGAAAGAGAAATATTTCCATTCTTTAATAAGTCATTCCAAGTTTCCTGTGATGTTATAAATAATCGGGCAAACAGCCGGCTTTATTCTGCTTAATTTGATATGGCAGATTTGAGATGTCAGAAAGTTCACTCTCAACATAAGCCATACAACTGGACTTGGCCCAATAGGCTCCTTCCTGATGGGATCAACTTTATCACCGAGCTCACTCAGGAAGGCAGCTGAGACCTCGCCGCCTGCTCCTCCTAGGCGCTGACTGATAGAGAAGTCTGAGCTGGCCGCCGCCTGGGTGAGCATGAGGTCAGCCCTTCCTGGGTTTTCCCTGGGGGACAGGCAACTCTTCTGACAAACTTAGCTAATATACCTGTCATTCAAGGGAGGGGAGAAGGAGACTAGAAAAACAAAGTTGAAATTAATGTGAGGGTAATTGGAAGAAGAAGAATTCAGTATCAACTCAGGGTAAACATTTCCATAAAAGAGACATATTTTAGTCTCTCTGTGTCAAATGTCCTTTCATGACCAAGTTCAAGGGCTGATTTACACTTTGGAAGTCTGCAGAGAACTAAATTCTGGGCGAACAGATCAAGGTCACTTGACAACGGCGATGAAAGATAAAACCACCATAAATTCAGATGCTTGGCTGAAACTTTTAAATCTGTTGAAAGAGCTAAAAGGGCATTTTGCCAATTAGTCTGATTTCGAATAGGATGTGTTTGTGTTGTTTTTATTCTTTTGCCCTGTATTTACAAGTCAAACACATTCTGATGAAACAGCTCAGTGTGGTTTGCATTGATTCTGAAGAGTTAAAGAGAAAAAATAATTATTGAACTTGACTTAACGAGTTTGAATATGAAGCAATTTCCTTTAATAATACATTTGTTTAAAGTAAACTGTTCATAGCTCATCTGGTCTTATTTTTTAGGTTTGTATTTTAGCCAAACCTTTTTCTTCCCAGTTTCTTGTTATTCTTAAGGCTGTTCATATTCCAATTAAGATCATTTGAGGAAATGTTTTCTGGAAATTAATGTATTGAGCTGATTAGAACCGGCTGAAACCAAATGTGAAATGAGACATCAGGTTTCCCAATTCAGACTATGTTTAGAATGTATGTGTTTGCAATTTTCTAAAAAAAAAAAAAAAAAAAGGCTAAAAAGGAATGCATTGTTTGTAAGGAATACAAAAGGACTTTTACTTCCAAGCCCTCACTTGCATATTTACATTGCTTAATGAATGCTGCATTTGCTTTGAGGTGTAGGCTACAAATATTTGTGATAATCCTGTGTAGGGAGGGGGCAAACACTTAGAGAAGATATGCATAGCTGCTGAAAGGCAGGCCAATCCTTTAGGATTAAGGGCTCCATCCTCCTTGTCACATGGCTCTTTCATCCCTTCTTTTGGTTTTGTACAGAGTGACCCTGAATCTGCAACTTTGCAAGACCTTACCAGGCAGAAACATCACCACCACCTTCCAGGACGAATGCATTTTAAACTGCCTTGTGTTAGGTAGCAGCTGTAGCTTTATCCTTTTTTTTTTTTTTTTTTTTAACTGTGAGACAGAGAGAGAGAGGGAGAGCAGGGGAGAGGCAGAGTTTGGGGGACAGAAGATCCAAAGTGGCCATGTGCCTACAGCAGAGAGTCGGATGAGAGGCTCAAAGTCACAAACCATGAGATCGTGACCTGGGCTGAAGTCAGACACTTAACTGACTGAGCCATATAGGCGCACCAGTTTTGTCTTTATCTTGCTTTCCTCTCTCGTCTGGTTCTCACTCTTGCCATCCCAGTGTGGATACTTTAGATGGTTAGCAAATGTAGGGTATCCTCAGGTCTGCCATAACAAGGTATCATAAGCTGGGTGGCTTAAAACAGCAGAGATTAATCATCTCATACGTCTGGAGGCTACAAGTCTGAAATCACAGTGTTGGCAGGGCCGCGTTCCATCAGAAACCTGCAGGAATTGCTTTTCCCGAGTGTACTTGCTTTTCTAGCAGTGTACTGGCAATATCTGGTAATCCTTGGTTGACAGGTACATAACTCCAATTTTTGCCTTGGCCATCTCGTGGCGTTCTCCCTGTGCGCCTCTGTCTTTCCATGGTGGTCTATTTACAAGGTTACGAATCTTATCGGAAAGGGGCCCCCATTATTCTAGTATGACTCCATTAACTAATTTCATCTGCAATGACCCCATTTCCTAATAAGGTCGCATTCTGAGGTACTGGGGGTTAGATCTTCCATATATCTTTTTTGGGAGGAACACAAGTCAGCCCATGACAGGTAATGAACAGGCAGTACCTATAACTGCATATAATGCTACTTCACAAAGAGTTGGTCAATAGCTACACATTGATAGATTGTCTTTTTTATACAGCTTAAGTAAAAACAACTTCTTGTTGTACCTCCAGGGGGACAGTCATAGCAATTAGCGAACGCATTCTAAAAATTTATCCCTGACATCTTTTTCTGTGCAAGCACTCTCTAATTTTTCAACCTTCCCAAACCATAGGCAAACAGGGAAAAAGTCACCTCATATAATCCTCTCAGGTTCGGAATTAGTTGGGATGCCTTGTTTAAGGAGGTCAGTATCAAGTTTAATTGGATATGCTTAACTGAAGTATTAAATAGAGACATTGTTGGCCCAAACAGATCAAATGCCAGATAAAGGCAAATATAATAAAGATGTCAGGATGCTTCTCTGGAACAAGAGAGATCATTATGCATTTATGTTACTTTGGGAGGCAAAGGGCAGAATACAATTTATACTATGAAATGTTACATTTCTGAGTTTCTGGAATTCATTTTTTCTTTTCATTTCTTTGTTGGTAATCCACTGGCCTACCAGTAGTAGGCTATGAATAAACGTTGCCATAATTTTCTATTTGTCTCCTCATGAGAGAATTTACTTAAGATGCCCAAGTCTTCAGCCAACTCTATGATGCTCTAACCATTTTTGCCAATGTAAATTAATACGAGTACATATATGCTTCCATATGGGGTCAGATAGAAATCCTAAATAAGTCCTGGAAATTTGGACTGCTCCCGTTAACGAATTTTAACCATAATTTATTAACTATTATAATCAAGGCATTTTTGATACTGGGGTTACAAAGAAAAATGAAGTAAAACCCTTCTTTAGTGTCCATAAATTAGAATTGCATAGATACATGTATAGATTTTTTTTGAAGTAGCTTATACTGAATGTTATACTTATAATATCAATCTAAGGATGCTGAACAAAGGCAAAGGCAGATTAATTTACACTGGACGAATCAGAGACTCAGAAGGTGCACAAGTTAGGATAGGTCAGGCTAAGCTACCAAACCTTTCCAAAATCTCAGTGGTTTAACACACACCCAAACACACACACACACACACACACACACACACACACACACTCCTCATTCATGATACATGTTCAAAGTGGATCAGGCTGTACTCACTGTAGCACTTAAAGTGCCTTCTTTTAGGGCTGTCATGGGCAACAAGACACACAAAAAAGAAACAGAAACATGGAAAATCACTCAATGGTTCTTCAAGCTTCCATCCAGAGGGAGCCATATCATTTCTGCTCAGATTTCTCTGGCCAAGTCAATTCATGAAACCATGGCAAAATATAAAGTGTGTGAAAGGTGAAGGCATAAAAAGTACAATCATATAGTGCGTCCAGAAGTTGGAGAAGGCTGGGATAGTTACATGCATCCAAATGTCTATCACTATTGTCATTTGCAAGATGAGGGCTGGAATTTCAGAAAGTGGAATTTGTGCCAAGGGCAGAACTCTCAAAAAAGTAGAAAACAAAACCTGGAAATAGTTGATAGCAATTTTGTTTGGTAAGTGGCAAATACTTGTGCATGATAACAGCAGCATGAAGATAAGTGCAGTGGGAGAAAAGTATGACAAGAACACATTTTCACTGACTCTTCAAGGGTCTTGTGTTGATTTGGGTTCTCCCAAATCCGGCCTGAGGACTAGAAATCAGTGAAAAGGAGTTTATTTGGGAAGTTGCAATGGTTTTCTTTTTATTTTTTTTTAAGTTTATTTATTTTTGAGAGAGAGAGAGAGCAGGGCAGGAGAAGAGAGAGAGGGAGAGAGTAGAGAGGACATCTCAGCCAGGCTCTGCGCCGTCAGCATGGAGCCCAATGCGAGGCTCCAACCCACAAACCATGAGATCATGACCTGAGCTGAAACCAAGAATCAAACACTTAGCTGACTGAGCAACCCAGGTGCCCTGTGATGGCTTTCTTGATGTTTTAACTTGGCTAGGCCATATTACCCCAGTTATTCAATGAAAGACTAATCTGGGTGTTGCTGTAAAGGCAATTTGGAGATATAATGATCATTCCTCATCAGTTGACTTCCTGCGGGAAAGACTGTCCTGCGTTCATTCTCTTGTTCCAGCCTCACATGCCACAGGTGGCCAAATCGGTTTATTGCCAATAAGCACTTACCTAGAACCAGCAGGAGGGAGGAGCCAGAGCCCAGAAATCACCATAAAACCCAACTTCCCTGTGTGTCCAAAGGTGCAACATTCCTGCCCCAAACCCAGGCACGTGGCAGCCGCATGCTGGATGGAGGCACATGCTTTGAGCCCAGTTCCATAAAAAATTAAGAAATATAAATTAAATAAAAAAACACAGTGTTTCATTTTCTCAGCAGCCTGACCTAATTATTACCAGCAGTTACTGTGGGCCAATAGCATTGATTCCCCTCCCCCCTTGGCTTGTAAGTAAAAGACATCAGTCTCTTATTTGTTTTCTTTACTTTTATTTGAATACTGCTGAAGTACTCCATGCCAGCTCCTACTCATACCTTCTTTTTCATTTTATAAGCTTTGATTCACCTGTAAAACACATTTTTATAAAAACCAGAGAAAGAGCAATGGTCATAAGAAGCCCACACGCCTAAGCATGGTCTGTGTTGTTAGAGATCCGGGAAAGCCTCATGCTCACAGCAAGCACTGCATGAGAGCCCAGCCTCTGCTTCTTTTCTTCCCCAACCATTGAGCTCACCAGCCTGGCAAGGTCAGAATAGCTGAATGCATTTTTTTTCTGCCATAATAATTTGACATTGTTTTCTTAAAACTTCCAAGTGTTCACAAACAAGATGATGGCCACAAAGGTTTGTCCTGACAGCTCCAAGATTGTTGCATGTTGTCTTTTAGGGGTCAGAGAAAGCAAGGAAAAAAAAAAAAGGAAAAAGACATTAGGCAAATGAACACACATACTCACACAGGTCCATGTGCTTTTTGCATCTGAATAGACCACATTGATTTCTAGTTTATTTTTCTTATGGCCATTTATGTGACGCACAGGGAAATGTTCGGAAAATTAAGAGATGCAAAAGTGCAATGCCAACATGTATTACCCTTCTAGTTTTTGCTAGAAAAGTCTCAAAGAAGAATACACTGGTGTCTTTAGCATTTATCTCTGCAGATAAAATGTCAAACCCTTCAACAAAGAGGGAAAAGT
The DNA here is from genome assembly GCF_027475565.1 of Acinonyx jubatus. Taxonomy (NCBI): domain Eukaryota; kingdom Metazoa; phylum Chordata; class Mammalia; order Carnivora; family Felidae; genus Acinonyx; species Acinonyx jubatus. Next base: position 125,623,490 of record NC_069386.1, on the reverse strand, counting down.
TCGGCAAAATTCTAGAGATCACACATTTTTATTATGGTCATATTTGCCTTGTATCTCATGACTTAAGGGTAAAATATGTGACCTTCATGAGAATGTTGGTATTACTGATATTTCAGAGAACATGTTTGAATAATGACATATAAATCAGGGTCTTCTAATTCTGTTCTCTGGGAGATATTATCAGGTCTTCAGCATGAGGAGGACTCATAGTAAATAATTCAGCAAATGTGTTATTGTGGTCAACTAGTTCTTTTTCTGCAAGATTTCTCAGTGATTTAAGATAGAATGCATAGTAAGGTCTCCAGGAGCTAGAGTTCTCCAGAACACAGTTGGAAAACATTTTGGAAAGTAAGAAGCACTTGTCAGCTTCAAAGACTCACGTATTTATCTCCAGTTCTGACGGCTGAGCAAAACTCCAGATGAATATAATCTACTGTTCCTTACACATCTCTTAACAGAAGACCGTGGGATCGCGTTCAGCACCTACCTCCAGGGCATAAAACGGTGACTGACACACAACAGATAGATTTTGAATGATTTGTTAACTCTCTGGAGACATGAAAACAAGTGTTGGTCTCTTTCATCTTCTTTACAAGCTGAGTCTGAAACACCAGAACTTAGTAGACAGAAGTAACTATTTAGGCTAGAAAAAATTAATGAATGTATAAATTTATTATTTTATTAATAGAGAAAAGCTAAACATCTAATCAACTTGCTTTAATTGTTTGATCAGATGGGACCAATGGTTTTGAAACTTTGGACAACTGATATACTTCAAAGCCGTATTCGTAACAATAATTTCTTTTTGTTTTACATAACAGTAATTTCCAAACATGCTTGAAGTGATCATTGAAGATCTCCTTTGCTCTAAGATACCATGAAATTGTTCTTTCTGTTGAAAAATCAAGATGGCTAGCATGGTTGGAAAAGCTTTCATATATGTTATTTTTACTCTTCATTTGGCAGATGACAACACATCTAGACATATCAGGATATAATACATGGGGCATTAAGATTCAAACTCATGGCTTCCTCCAGAAACACAGGTTGGGGTGGATGGGGGGGGCATATATACACGTATATCTACATGTTTGTCACCCATTTCCATGGGACCTATAAAATAAGTTTAAACAAGATGACATTATATATCATTTGTGTTTTAGATATCATCATGTATTTCTTAATTCATATTGAATGAGAAAGATAAGGAAATATCTGAAGGACTACCTGATTGGGAATCAAGCCCTTTTTCCTCCAACTCAGGGAACATGAATAATACCAGTGGATAAAATTTTCAAGAATATAGATTTTGATTTAAAACAAGAAGTTTAGAACAACCAAAGCTATTCTCAAATGCAATAGGGTGTCAATAAAGAATGAAAATAGCATTTTAGTAAAGTAGTAGGATTTTTGCTGTTAAATTCTGTATAGAAGTTGACCATCCATCTATCTGAGATTTTTGCATTAGATGAAAAGATGGAGAAGGTAATTCCTAAGCTACCTCTACAGGTTGTCCTGGCTACAAGATACTGGTGATACTTAGATTGGTCTAGTTGATTTCAACGGTATGACTCAATGTTGCTTGTAACTCTTAAAGCAGCCAATACAGTGGCTCCCTCAGGAAGTATTTGGTATTCATACTCCGTTTTAATATCAAGTTTAACAAAAACATTTCAAACAAAGGGAAAAGAAAGCAATGTTGGGATGGGGGGAAGGAAGGAGGAAGAGAAGGAAGGATAGAAGAAAGGAAGGAAAGAAGGAAAGAAGGAAGGAAGGAAGGAAGGAAGGAAGGAAGGAAGGAAGAAGGAAGGGGAGAAGGAATTCTAAACACATGAGGGATAAAAGTGGGGGTAAAAATGGCATTATAAAAATCATTGAAATGTCATTTATAATATTTATAATTTGAAAAAAAATGCCTATTTTAATATTTTAGACTGTAATTTGAAGTCACCTTTCTGACCATGTCTTCCACTTATTTTCCTCTTCTTCTTCCACTTCTCTTCCTCCTACCCCTTACTTAGTTCCCACCACTCTGGCTTCCTTGCTGCCGTTTGAATATCCCATCACTCTTCATTCCTAGGGCCTTTGTCCTAAGGACAGTGATGAAAGGGGATCTTCACATTTAGCTAAACTCTAAACAGAGAACTTAGTTGTATGCACTTTAGAGAAGGATAGAAGTAGAGAAGGATAGAAGGATAGAAGTAGGATATATATATATATATATATATATATATATATATATATATCCAGGTAATAGAATAAAGCTTGACTTGGCTTAAGGTTCTGGAAAAAGCAAGATTGGCACATCAGAGGGAAGGAAGCTTTGAGGAAAAGGTATGCATATGAGTATATGGGAATGAGTAAAGTATTTGTAGACCTTAGAGTTTCATAGTAATAACCTTCAAAGCACAGCACAGCAGAAACACTCTCAAAAGCCAGTTAGGCAGGATGACTCCAGGGGAAGTCAACCAGCCTCTCTATCACAAAGTCTAGCTACTGGAGCCAGAAATGAAATGGCTATGATGGAAAGGATGGATACGCACCAGCTGAATGCATGGGACCCCACTCATTAATTCTTGCCAAGCTACCATCACTGCTGAACTCCTAGCCAAGCCTGCACTTGGTACTGCAGCATTTCAGAAATAGTTCAACTAGCCACTTAATAACAGGTTGATTACCCCACATATTTTATCCAAAAAAGAGACAGTAATTTGTCTTCACCAGAATTGATGCTTTTCTGGATATATGTCAGTACCTCTTGTAAACTTCTTGAATTAAAAAAAAATGGATTCTGCACATCATGTTCCCAGATCACGTGACCCTTTTAGAGCAAAAAAAAAAAAAAAAAAGACATGGAAAAATGGGCTTTGGCATTGGCTCCACTGCTCTAGTGTATACCATATCATCCAGAAGGATTCATCCAGAAGCTGCAAGCCTAGCAGAATGAGGAAATGAAGATCAGATAAATTGCCAGCTCTACAATGATTCTCTGAAAAATTGGAGCAATGCCAGTGTTGTGCTGCTAAAAGTTTAACAACTGGCTTTCCAATAAACAAACAAGCAAATAAAACCTTGCCAACTTTTCATAGTGTTAATGCTCCCACCATGGCTGATTTTAAACCACCAGTCCTGTATCGCTGAAAGTCATCAGTTGGGCAAAGTTTTGAGGAGTTGAGAAGAGATGTACAGGGAAGAGATCACCTTTCCTAATGCAGTATAACATGGTTCCAGCCCAACCTTAGGCACTATCCTCTGGGGTGCAGTAGTCACATTGAACCAGTGTCTAATGGATGATGCTGTGTCCTCAACTGCTAGAATACAGAGGTCCCCAAAGCAAGAGTTTGAAGTAGGATTGGACATTATCACAAGCACTTCCAAAGTTTCATTTTTAGAATCTGTACTGTTGAATCTGTACTGTTGTTGAATCTGAATGTTGTACGTTGGTCCTCATTACCATCAACTGAATTTGAGATCCTGGTTCCCGTAAAGGAAATATTCTTAAGAAATAACAGAGGAAGGATTCCACCGACCGTGTAGGTAAAATTACTCCCTGGTCATTTTGGTCTCCTCATGTCAGCATAACAGCTGGAAAACAGAAATGGGTTAATCTGGAACTCATGAGATTCACTGTGTATCTATTATTGCGTCAGTGTCTAGTAATAACTAAATCATCAATTACAATAACCACAACCAAACAAGGGCAAGGCAATTAAGGCCTTATGATATTCGATGACCTGAGCGTGGAACGACCCCAATGGGTAAACTGGTGGCTGATGCAGTGAGACAATGAATATCAACTATGGCTTCAAGCCAGTTTATAGCTGGAGTAGGGGTGTGTTCCATTCATCCTCATATATTAATTCTTTTGTGGTGAATATGGACAGTCATCACCTTCAAGGCTCTGTGAGAGACTAGACTTAATGGAAGGCAAAAATAGATTCAAATGGGGTAAGGGTAGACTCTTGGACATGTCTTACTCATATCCCCCTTGCCCACCTTTTACTCTTGCAACTATTCTTGCAAACAGCAAAAGGCAGACCTTTAACATTATATTCTTTTGGTTTAAGTAATATTATTTACTTACTAAACATTAATGCATTTTCATTAGTGAAAAACAACAACACAAGGAGCTGGGGAAAAATAAATAAAACTTCCTCTGGATCATCTCACCGACACCATCTTCCTTAATGACTATTTTCACCTTGCCCTAACTCTCTTCAAAGTGCCTCCGATGAGCAAATTTTCAAATATCAAAACCGATTGTTGAAAAGCTGTTTCCAGAAAGATTTTTTGTTACTGATGATACCTTATGAGAAACATAAATTTTATTTGTCAATTCTTACCATCGTCATCGATTATCCGGTGCCCACTTCTCTCCTTTGCTAAATGCAAGGTGTCTTCCACACTGTGTTTTAGAAATTAGAAATTATAGTTAGTGATTCATACTGCAAGGCACTTAATTTATTTGGAGAAAGCACCGAATTCCCATAACAATGACAAATCACGTAACTACTAAATTGTAAAGTGATTATCAGTGTTTGGAAGGTAAAAGGACACCAAAAAATTCAGATGGTATACCGACTAAAGATGGTGAATGAGAATGCTGGCGATCGGGACAAATAAATGAGAAGAGTAAGCAGATGGGACAGGAGGAGACTAAATAAGAGGATATTGTTTGTGAGCTTTTGGAAAATTAGAATGGTCATGTAAGTTGGTGTGTATTATGATGCATAGTGACATGAACTCAGAAGGTTTTAGAATTAATGCCATAGGTAATTGGCATCTGTCATAGATTTTCTTTGAGTAGTGGAACCACGTGAGGGATGTGGTGCTCAGTAATAATAGTCTGATAGTCTGATAGAGAAAGAGTTTAGATCAATGTAAGTCTGCAAGAAAGCTGTTGGAGATAAGCTCGGGCTGGGGCGGGGGGGAAGCAGAAGCAAACTAAAATTCAAATACATTTCTTATCCCCATTACGGGAACCAGCTTTAAGAGTCTACAAAGAGAGCAGATGGTTTCTTATTGACATTCTATTAGTTATCTTGTTAAGCAATCTATTATTGATACTTATTTTAATCACATGGTGATATTTTTTTCCTCTGAGAAATACTGAAGTTGTATTCTGTATTTTCAGTCTTTTTTTCCTACTTAGGATTTGTTGTCCTGTGTAGTTTAAACATTTGAGATAAAGCACATTTTCCCCCTTTTTCATGAAGAGAACAAAAAGATTACGAACATTATCCCTTCATTACAGTGACCAGCCCAAAATGTACTGAAGTAAGAATGTTTTAATGTGTGGAAGATTTCTAGACAGATATTGACAATATTTTGCATTGCAGGAGTACTTTCATGTCCTGCAAAGTATTTACACTGATGCTCATGCTGTTCTCTGAAGACTGGTTTCTTAGCACCCAGAGCTGTTTATAATAAATGCCAAGTGCAAGTTGACATATACATTCAAAAGGAGACTACTGTGTTCCTTTGGCTTTTGAGCTTAAGCAGCATGTCTCAAAGACTTCTCTCAAGTACTTTTTCATCTTCTCTTTGGTGTTCCAAAGGAAGGACTCAGTAGGGGAAGGAGATGGGAGGATTAAGTGGATTAAATTGTTTATTTCAAACAACAAACTCAGAATTTTGACAGGATGATCCATGCACTAGGCGGATAAGTTGGAATGATTCTTGTCCATGCTCTGTAGCCAGACACAAGGAATGTGGCCAATGTCAACCCCTCTCTTGCCTCAAGGGACCCTTTAACGTCTGGGGCAGCACACTGGTGTCACATTCCGAGGACCACCCAGGCCAAGAGTCTTCGGTCAACTGTTGAAGACAGTGTCATCATTATAATGCAAAGGAAGGCTTCGTAATTTGCCACACAACAAAATAACAAATAAGATGTCCAAAGGAAAATAAACAACAATCAAAACATGTCCATGCAAACAATAAACTAAAACTAAAACATTTTAACTGGTTGTTTTAAAGTTGACATTAGCTACCAACCTAACTCTTCAGGAAAGAGAGAACTTAGAAGCCATCTTTTACCAATCACAGGGTCTTTATTTAATTAACAGAGATATATCTTCAAAAGGAATAATATATGTGACAGGAACCACATCTGCCTTTGGCATGTGAAACAAAGGAAACATTTTAATTACAGAGCAGCTTTCCTCCAAAACAGCAGTATGCACCTTACATGAAAAAATAAAATCCAGATGTATTAAAGAGTTGAATGCAGTAAAGGATTCAACTACAAAAATATGGGCATAAATGTAATAGTTCATGGGGCACAGAGAAGTTTCCTATATATAATCCAAATTAAAAAAAAAATCATAAAGAGTTTTTCTATTCATCAAGGAATAAACTATAAAAATTAAAGAGCAAATAAAGTGAGAAACAATTGTAAAAAATGGTGGAATACAGGTTGACTACTCTACACGCACACACTGTATAAGTATGTATATGAATATATACTGAACCACTGCTTCTAGGAGTACAGGATTAGGCTCTTAAAAGCCTCTGGTTGCAACATTTTCAACAAGCAATCAACACGTAGCTGTTTGTTTATGTATGTGTTTCTTTTTAAAGACCCCTTATTTAATATATATTGTTGATTCATTAATATTGAATTGATGACCAACAACTCCCCTCATGAGTAAATGAAGCTTATTTAACACAGGTACTTTCTCCAAGGTATCACAGCATTCTTGAGCTGAGGAACACTAGACAACACTTAAGCACCACGCTCGGGGGCCATTTTGAACAGTAAAAAGCACAAAAATGCCAAAAGCTTTGCACTAAACGGACTGTGAAAAAGACACTTGTGTAGAGTGGGAGAACTGAAACAAGAAAGCAGAGTGTAGCCATGTTTAGCCTCAGCTGAAATGTAGAGCTTACATTTTTCTTTTCATCATGAATGGCTGTTAATGCTCTGCAAGTGTTAATTTTGGCATTCCAAATACATTTTAGCAAAATGCAAATTTGCATATTATAGAAATAGCTGCAAGTGGGCATTGATTGAATGCAAAAACCATATATGTATGTGAAATATATATAATATTTACGTATATGTAATATATGTGTGTATGTATATATCATATATAATATTATATATATATAAAATATATGCATATATATGGAAGAGCGAGTAGGGCAAAGAGAAGAGAGGAGAGGAGAGGAAAAAAAAGGCAACTGCAGCTTTGTGGAAAAGGTATTAATGCAAACTTCTTTACAGAAGTTTAGTATTTAATAAAAAATTAATATTCATTATTAGCAAATGTAAATCAAAGCTACCTTTCAAAATTACCCTAGTTATTTGTATTAGAAATCTTTAAACTGACCATTTACTTTGAAATAAAATTCATTACTTATTTAAAAAAGGATAATGTGTTATATTATTACTATAATATCTGTTATAATATTCTTATGTGTTGGGGTGCCTGGGTAGCTCAGTCAGTTGAGTGCCTGATTCTTGATTTTGTCTCAGGTTATGATCCCATGGTCATGGGATCAAGCCCCGCCTGGGGGCTTAAGTTTCTCTCTCTCTCTCTCAGAGCCCCTGGGTGGCTCAGTCTAAGTGACTTCACCTCAGGTCAAGATCTCATGGTCCATGGGTTTGAGCCCCGCGTGGGGCTCTGTGCTCACAGCTCGGAGCCTGGAGCCTGCTTTGGATTCTGTGTCCTCCTCTCTCTCTGCCCCTCCCCAGCTCATGCTCTTTCTCTCTCTCAAAGACAAATGAACATAAAAATTAAAAAAAAAATTCTCTCTCTCTCTCTGACCCTGTCCCCTGCTCACACACTCTCCCTATAAAATAAATAAAATCTGTAAAAATAAATAATATTCTTATGTGTTGTTATAATGTTACTCAGTGCTGTCATGGTTATTTAGGAACTATTATGAAATAAAAGAGGTGTGCTAATTGCTACTGAATTCATAATAGCAAAAATATTAGAATAACTCTTACCATGTAAGAATGGTCAAATTATAGCATTGTATAAATGCTATCCAAAGTGGAAAACTATGCTACCAATAAAAATCACAATTGAGATAATATTTCATAATCTGAGTAAATGTTCAATATCAAGTAAAGAATCAAAATAAAACATTCTATGGATATATGTGTAGGTTTCTATATCTTTTTTATAACTAAATAACTACTACCCATGTTTTACTTTATTCTGGGTACTTTAGTTCATGATTTTTAAAAGTCTTTTCTCGCAGTTTATAAATGTCCTGTATTAACACTTTTTTCTATAATTTATAAGCATTTTATAATGTTACTATTACATTAAAAATTAAATTATTCTAGAGCCAATATATAAATTTTAAAAGTTTAGTAATATCCACTGGTGGTTATCATGCAAGAAAATAGGAACCCCCCTACATTATCCATGAATGTTAGAATATGTAAATGCTTTCCTTTTCTTAGTTTTTTTAAGATTATGGTTTTGCTGTTAATGATATTTGGTTTATTCACCTATCCTTTTACCCCTGGGGTGTCTGCCCTTTCAGCAATGGTTTCAGATAGTTGTGGTGAGGAAAACATTATGTTCACAAAGCTGGAATAAAATGTATCGTCAGTAAGCATGATGCTTACTCACAGATTCAGTACCCACCCCATCATCCAAAGCATCCTCTTGTGATTATAACCTCTTCCCACTGGACAATGGCCCAAAAGTCCCTCCACATGGGAGCTGGTTCTTAGCAGTTCTAATTACCATTTGCAACTCTTATATGTGATTAGTTTTATGGGTCAGATTGCGGTCAACTCTGGTTAAGATTACATTAGTGTGTTTATCAGCACTTAGCTCATTATAAAATTTGTTATTTTTACATAATGAACATTATTTGACTATATTTATATATTTTTATTTTTTTAAGTTTATTCATTTTGAGAGAGAGACAGGAGGAGGGGCAGAGAGAGAGGGAGAGAGAATCTCAAGCAGGCTCCCCACTGTCTGCGCTGAGCCTGCTGCAGGGCTCACACCCATGATCCGTGAGATCATGACCAGAACCAAAATCAAGAGTCAGACGCTTAACTGCCTGATCTACCTAGGTGCCCCTCTCTTTGTTTTTCATGTTTTACGAATTTTTAACATTGTAAGATTGGACTTTCAGGAAAGTTGCAAAGATGATAAAGAGATGTTTTCTTGTAAATCCCTCACCCAGTTTTCCCCATTGTTACATCTTAAATGATCCTGGTAAATCTGTCAGAACTAAGGAACTGACCCGGATGTATTGCTGCATCTAGCCCACTTGGGGGGAAGGATTAAGTTGAATCTCCTATAGGACATAAGTAACCATACATATTAATTGGAATTTTTCTATGAAAGTAATTGTTTCTTCTCCCCCATTTATATATTTATTCAATAATTTTTTTATATCGGTATGGACTAATATATGTTTATTAAACACTTTGGGTTGTTATTTACTCTTATGGTATTTATTTTGTTGTTGCAGTTTCCCCAACGTTGGTCACTGAGAGTTCTGCTGGATTTTTTCCTGTGTGTGTCCGTTTGACATAGCCTCGTACGGAAAGATGTTCCAGATTCATCTTACATTTTCAATGCCCATGTCTTAGAATCAGGAATATCTTCAAGGAGTCCTATTTCTTTTTATCTGGAGAACAGTATTTTAAAATCAAAATCCCAGGAAATGGAGACATGTAACATATGTATGCTACTAACCCAGGTTAACAAAGTTATCTATAATTGCACACATATAAACACACATATCAGTAAGATTTTCAAATCCTTCGGCTACCCAAAAGAAGATAATTGCAGAAGGCATATTCTTAATAACTTAATCTATGCAATAGGCTACATTTCAAAGAATACATATTATTCAACTTCTTTAATCATTCAGTAAACTGGTTGTAAGGGCTTATTCTGTACGTACTAATTTAGATGTAAAGATCAATAAGAAGTAGGGTTATTTTTTAAGTTTTATTTACTTATTTATTTATCTGTTTATTTATTTAGAGAGAGAACACGAGTAGGGGAAGGGCAGAGAGGAGAGACAGAATCCCAAGCAGGTTCTGCATTATCAGCAAGCTCAAACTCACAGACTGTGAGATCATGATCTGAGCCAAACTCAAGAGTCAGATGCTTAACTGACTGAGCCACCCAGGTGCCCCAATAAGATGTAGCTTTAATAACTTCATGTACCCAATAAAAAGAGTCATTTTTTATCCTTTTACAAAAAGAAATATTATAGGTTACATCTGCTAACAAAAATAATAGTATGACATGCTATATTAGTTATACATTGATATTAAGTATATTTTTAGTTTAGTATGTTATGTTAAGGGGTCCCTGGCTGGCTCAGTTGACTCATATCATGTGACTCTTCTTCTCAGGGTTGTCAGTTCAAGCCCCACTTTGCGTTTAGAGATTACTTGAAAAATTCTTGGGATGCTTGGGTGACTCAGTCAGTTAAGCATCAGACTCTTGATTTCAGCTCAGGCCACAATCTCACAGCTTGTGCTGACAGCATAGAGCCTGCGTGGGATTCTCTCCCTCTCTCTCTCTCTCTGCCCCTCCCAGACTCTCTCTCTGTGTCTCTTTCAAAATTAACAAGTACACATTTTTCTTAAAAAATAAAAAATAAGAAAAATATGTTTAAAAAATTTTAATATGTTGTGTACACAGTATATTTATTATTAATATTAAGTAGCATCAGAAGTGTGCATCATGTGTTTCTCAAAGGAGTAGGCCCTTTGATAGTAGTTTAAGAAGACTGGGTGAAGATATTAGCATTGGGAAAAACCCAGAGCTGATAACCACAAGATTGTATGTTCGTGCTTGCCTAGGCAAATGAGGATCTGATCACAGAAATCAGGTAATTCCATATCTTTTTTTTAAATTTTTTTTATGTTTATTTATTTTTGAGAGACAGAGAGAGACAAAGTGTGAGTGGAGGAGGGGCAGATAGAGAGGGAGACACAGAATCCAAAGCAGGTTCCAGGCTCTGAGCTGTCAGCACAGAGCCCGACGCGGGGCTCGAACTCGTGAACCACAAGATCATGACCTGAGCTGAAGTCAGACGCTTAACCGACGGAGCCACCCAGGCACCCCTAGATAATTCCATATCTAATAGCATGGGTTTTATGCCAATTTTGTATAGAGATATAAATGCATATTTTGCAATAGTCGGGCGGATATACTTTGTAAGTGCAACTTGAGAATACTAGGTAATGTAACAATTATAAAGAAATAATTTCAGTACAAATACGAGGGGAAAAATGAAGAAGAATTAAAAACATAGGAAAATGGTGTAGTGATTTATTTCTTCTTCCTAACCTCATGAAAATATTATTCACATATAATAATATAAACACATTTTGATTAGAAATTTATGTGTTCATGTAAATACAACCATATTCAAGATATAAGGCATTTCCATTACCCACAAAAATCTCTCCTGCCCCATTCTGAGGCAATACTCTACCTCCGCCCCCCCTCCAAACCCTCATAATCATTGATGCTTTCTGTCGCTAAGAAACAGATTCGCCCTTTCTAGAGTTTTGTATCAATGGAATCATAGAATGTACTCATTGTTGTCTTGACACTTTCACCGAAATGTTTGACTCTTGCTCTCATTTTACCTTTCACTTTTTTCACTCAAGTGCATCTGGCTTTATCTTCAATAGCAACCTTCTTTTGAAATTAGAATTTGATATATTTTTAATCCACAACGATAAATTTCCAAGGTCGATTTATATTATAGATTAATGAAAACTCAAGAAAAAACTTAAAAGGTATAAATTACAAGGTGTGAAACAAGTATGATATTAATTTTATCCTTAGGAAATGGTTAATTCTGATTGATTATAAGAAATTAACATATTTTGGTTTTGTCCACCATCTCAGTTACAATGACAAATCTTCACTCCCAAGGGAAGTCATATTGGTGAGTATAAATATTAGTCAGCGATTCTGAAAGCCAAAACATGCTACAAACATGCTTTTCCTCTGACTGAAATATAATCTTTCCCAAGCCTCCAGCTACTGGTTTGGCAAAAAAGACAGTCTCAGGCATTATTGGGAATGTTTCCCACGCAACTATTTATAGCCACTCACCTGCACTCCCCTCACATCACACAGCAGAAAGAGGTTGTTCCTTAGCACATACTGGTCACTCCCTTCTGCTAGCATTGCCTCTTTTGTCAGCCGATGTGACTGCTAATGTTGGTCCTTTTAACTGACCCCTTTCCCAGGCCTTAGGGCAAATTGTGCCACGAAGGTGAGGCTTTGCTACATGCCGTTTTCAAGAGAATGAATGTTAAGGCCAAAACAATATTTCCAATCGTGCCTTACTCACAGCTGCATGCCTTGTCAATCCTAGCTCTGTCTCTAATCCCATTTAGGGTTAGTGTGGGTGTTCATTGGACTTGTAACTTATCACTCTTATCCAACTTTAAGACATTGCTTATTGGAGTGAAACAATTGATCAGTCCACTTGGAGGAGTATAAGTAAAACTAAATTACCATACATTTACCGAGTAATAAATGTTATAAACAATTGATTTTAGGTCATAATAAATAACACCATTACTCATATTCATGAAACATTCTTTTTGAAGAAAGTGGTCAATTTATATGTTAAACTCTGCAGCAAAATCGTTTCTCCATTTTCATTATACTTTTTTCTCAAAGTCTGGCATTTTGGGTCAGTGTCAAGGTCAGCAAAAACCCAGTGATTCAGATGCTCTAAACAAATCACACTGTAGACAGGCCAAGTGAACACTTTAATCTAACACTGACATCAGGTTATTTACTTGAACTTCTCTGCTTTCAAAAATATAAAAATAGTTATAAAGAAATGAGTAATACAGTTTTAGGCATTCAGTTTATCACCAACTTTCCTTCAAATAAACCTCAGTTTTCTTAAACTTAAAACTAAAAGAAATTTGTTTATACCGGGCACTTCAGTTGGTAAAGGTCAACACTTTTATATAAACCAAGTAAATCTTAAAATTAATAAATAAAATTGCATAAATTATGATGTTTAAGAAAGTTGGGAAGAAACATTATACTAAATATCAAAACAAGATTAGGTAGAGGGATACCTAGGTGGCTCAGTCATTTAAGCATCCAACTCTAGATTTCAGTGCAGGTCATGATCTCCTGGTTCGTGAGATCGAGACCCCAGCTGGACTTGGGGCTAACAGCACAGAGCCTGCTTGCAATTCTCTTCCTCTCTCTCTGCCCCTTCCCTGCTTACTCTTTCCCTCTGTCTCTCAAAAAATAAATAAATAAACTTAAAAAAAGATGAAGTAGATAACAAATAGATGTGTTTTAGATGCCTAGGAAAATAAGATTACTTTTAAAGTGTCAATTATCAGATATTTGATTACAGACAAGTCACAAATTCTTAAACAGGGAGAAATTCTTGGTCCTTAAACAGGGAAAAACTATCTTTTCTCTCTATGTCACAGGAGTGTGGTGAGCGGAGCACATTGTTTTAGAAAGAATAACAGCATTTTTTGTTGCTGTCGTTTGTGTTAAAATATGTATTCCTTTTGTTTACACATAACAAATGCAAAATCAATTAGTAGTCCTTTAAGTTTACATAGTTCATTGAATTTTTAAATGTTGTAAGCTGCAAAAAACACAAATGCTATAATTCTGTAAGACGTAAGTTATATTTGTGTCTGAAGCCTATAGCCCCACAGTGTTATAGCTGCTCAAAGAGAACATACATAATGTCTCACAATTATTTATCACATTCACCTTTCAAATTGACATTAACAAATGTTATCATACAAATTGTTTTCCTGTTTTGATTATTCACTGCCTATATTATAGAAAGTTCTAATGAAAAGATCTGAAGTTGGCTTTTATCAAAGCCTTTGGTTTGTATTTGGAAATAAAATAAAAAGTCTATGTGTATAAAAAGAACAATAAGAAACATTGCACACTTATTTGGTTAGTCATATTGCAAAACACTGACGATATCAAATGTTGGTGAGAATGTGGAGCACTAGGAACCCTCGTTGATTGTTAATGAGAATGCAAGATGGTAGAGCCACTTTGGAAGACAATATGATAGTTTCTTACAAAACTAAACATAGTCTTACCATACAGTCTGGCAATCACACTCCTTGGTATTTATCTAAAGGAGCTGCAAACTGATATCCATATAAAAATATGCACATAGATGTTTATAGCAGCTTTATCCCTAATTGTCTAAACCTGGAAAAAGTCAAGACACCTTTTTCTTTTTAATATTTATTTATTTTTGAGAGACAGAGAGAGAGTGAAAGTGGGGGAGGGGCAGAGAGAGACAGGAACAGAGGATCTGAAGCAGGCTCTGTGCTGACAGCAGAGAGCCCTATGTGGGGCTCGAACCCACTAACCATGTCAAGATATCTTGATAGGCAAATAGATGACTAAACTGTGGTATATCCAGAGAATAGAATATCATCAGTGCTAAAACGAACAAACTAACAAACAGAAAAACTCCATGAAAAGACTTGGAGGAATCTAAATCCAAAGGGGAAACTAAAACAAGCCAATCTGGAAAGACAACATACCATGTTTCCAACTCTGTGGCATCATTCTGGAATAGGTAAAACAATGGAGACATTAAAGGGATCAGTAGTACTTATGGAGCGGGGGAGGCAGCGGGGGAAGGAGGGATAAATAGAACACAGAGAATCTTAAAGCCATGAAACTATTCTATAGAATATTATAATGGTGGATATATTTGTCAAAACTCAGAACGGACAACACCAAGAGTGAATCCCATCGTAAACTATGGACTTTGGGTGAAAATGATGTGTCAATGTATGTTTATTGATTGTAGCAAATTACCACTCTGGTAATATTGATGGCGGAGAGTTGTATGTATGTGAGGAAATGGAGTATATGGGAAATCTCTGTACCTACTCCTCCAATTTTGCTATGAACCTAAAACTCCTCAAAAAAGTCTATTTTGTTTCAAGTAGTGTATATATTTTGGAGCTTTGGCCTATTTAAAACCAAACATATTTTAGAGCCTTTAATTGTGCTCATCTTCTACAATTAAAACCAACCTTTTGTTTTTTAGCTTAAATATTTTACTTCTCATATCACAGAGAGATGTTTTATGCCTCAGACCAACCATTTCAGAACTCTTTATTTCATCTATCACTTTATATCCAAAGATTATCCAGCCATATAATCTCCATCTAGATGATTATAAGCATGACTTCATGTTCACATTCAAATCAAAGAGCATTTGGCTTTCATTCTTAGGTCAGATCCTAGTTAGGCTCTTCTGGATCTGTTCCCCAAACATGTTTTTTACATTTGGGGCCAAGGAGGGAACCGTGGAGGAGATTATATTGGATTTCTCTATTGTCTCCAGAATTAAGAGTCATTCTATATCACAAAGCCTACATATGCTTCCTGGTGGTGTTAATTTCACATTAAGAGATGCCCTTACATAGGAGGCAGACTCATTAGGTCCAAGCAATTTCATAAAAAAAAGCAAGGGAAACAAAATTGAAAATGCAGACTCACAAAAGAACAGTGATAGTAAGTCACTAGATAATACACACATTTTAATATTAGGGAACCAGAAATGTAGATAAAAAGGGGAAATACAAATTAAGATTTTATGTATAGATGAGTCTTACTGTCAAAGAAAAAGAAAACAGTGGACCAAACTAACCTCTTACGGGGAGGTTTTTCCCAGTAAAATATAAATTTAGTAATTGGATTCCAGAGAATTAGCATAGACTAACATGTCTCCTAGTAAGACTAAACCCAAGATTTTCATCTATACATTGCTTGCAACTGAGCATGCTCACAGGGAGCTGGAATCCCCCTCTGCTTCTCCATGTTTTCGAGTCTTTCCTTGGCAAGTCTTCAAGTGAGGCTCTTCTGTCCAATGTGACTTTGATTAGGTTGTAATACAGTCTAATTTTGATTAAGTTAGCATACTCATTTGCCTTTTTCATTAAGCTATGTCTTCCTATTTAGCATTTATTGATAATAATGGGCATATTTTGGTTCATCTGCTCTCCTTTCTCAATCCACTGAGAAATTGGGCAGGATCTTTAAGGCATTTGAATATCTCTAAGGCCAAAGAAAGTGTCTCTAAGGGATAATTCTCAAAACAAAGAGAAGAGATTTCTCTGGTGAGAATAGAAGCAACTTGTCCAAATTGGAGGGAAAAGAAGACACTTTATAAAGGAAATTACTATGGTTGATACCCTGTTAGACTACATGCTCCCAAGAATGTTCTAGGCATCCCAGAGCAGAAAAGTAGAGGGGGGGTCAACGTTCTACCTACTTTTAGGATTAGAGAGCAGGGAGGTAACAAGATTACAGAGATGGAATAGATGACTGGTGTGAATGGAAAGATGCAATCATTTTCAGACTTGCAGAAACCTTTGTGTCCTGGCCTAGCACAGATGCATTACGGAGACTCAACTGCACTTTCAACAGTGTTAAAGATGCAGTAGATAGAGTTATCAGAGCTGAGGGGGCCAAGGGACTAGAAACTAATCATAGCTCCATGCATGTAATCCATTATGCATTCAGATCAAAGACCACATGGAACAAGAGAAGTTCTGGGCGGGGAGGGGGGCGGGTACCTGAATGGACAGATTACCAAGAATCACACAGCAAAACACTCCACCTCTTACAGTATTCTAAAACCATTAAAGCTCCTGGGACTTAAGCAAAGTTCTTGACAAATATGGGATGTATTGTGGTTTTCTGAAATGAATGCAAATAAATTTATCCTACCCTTTATGATTACGGGTTTAATATGGAAATTAAATTAAGGAAAATAAAGGTTTTTTTCCTACACACCTGAATTTTATGGAAGTAAATTCAAACCATTCTAGAAATATAAAATGAGTTTAGTTCTATTCTTTAAAGGCTTAGAATACAATTTATTTTTCCACATAACTTCACAAAAACAGCCACTTGACTTTTTCCCTTTCCTATCTACCAAAGTCTTCCTTTTGGAGACAATCTTACTTCTCTCAACTGGTCCTTATGAAGCATGGTTTTGCAATCTTTCCATTTCATTTTTCTACATGTGTTTGTTTATATTCCTTTTAAGATAAGTGCCCTAAATTTCTTATAATAATCCAATCTAGTTTGACAAATTAAGCATGTGATCAGAATTTCTTTTGTTATAAACACTATACTAAGAGCATGAGTAAAATCTAAGATTAATTATCATGGTTGCCACTCTCCACTATGGATTCCCATTGATTTTATCATCAGCTAATACCCTTAGGTTTTGTCCTCCATAGGCTGTTAATAAATAATTCTGTACTCATAAAGATCTTTGTTAAAAATAGCATTCAGGAGTTTATATTTATCACTATTAACATCTATTCTGTTAGACATTAATCCATGTATACGTACTTCCTTTGACCTGGGCTGAATTAATAATTTGGTAATACTATGCTTCATCAGGACTTCAGTGAGTGAATAACCATTTATTCGAAAAGGCAGTTACTTGAAAGGAAGATGAGATTGAACATGGAACTAAACAAAAGGATTGACCTGTTGTTCTTTGCTGCCTCAGCCGTTGTTTTTAGTTTTGTTATTAGTGGGAAGTAGAAGTACATGAACCAGATGACTTACAGGACATTTTACCTCACTAAAGTACCACGCCAACCGAGTAAAGACACATAATGGTATCCTTTTCATTACTGCATCATGAAAACCTTTACAGAAATGGAACATTTTAGAGCTGTGTGTGCCTTTTGGTACAGCATTGTGGGTGGTGTGGAGGGAGGACAGAAGTTTGGACTTATTAAAACTTTTGCCCAGAGCAGAGAGCAATTTAGTAAAAGATACACATCTAAAAATGTTTTCACTTATAGTAAAGTATGTTTTCAATAACTTTATAAAGCTTTCTAGTTCTATAAATACTAAATCAAATGGCTTATTTACCCCACAGCATCTAAGGACAATTTCTAATGTTCACCACTAGCCTTCTCTCCTCCAGGGTAAATATTTGCTATTTCTTAAATTTTACTCTAAAGAGATCATTTCTACATCATTCAGTCTTCTGATTGCCTTTTTCTGGATGTTCTCCAGTTGGTGATTATCCAACTCCAAACTATGGGGAAGTGAAATACATAATATATTTGAAAGTAGAACGTTAAATACTCACCATGTAAATTTTTGAAAAATAAAAGCTGGCCGGTCTAGCACATATCAGTAGTAGATTTAACTCCTGTTGCGTAAAATGTAGCCTTTTATTTTATGCATTTTTCTTATTCAAATTGCCCAAATTAGAGTTTCAAATCACAATGTTACACATTCGCTTCAACATTCTACTACTTAAAAATGGGAGAGAAGGTTTGAATGAAGCACACTAAAGCAAAAAAAAAAAAAAAAAAAAAAAAAAAAAAACCCTCAAAGAAATAGCTTTGATGGGAAATAGATGCCCAATCTGTGGCAGACTTTGCCCTCTAAATTTGGCTTTGTTTGCTGTTTTCATGTCTGTAAAATGGTATTTTCATGAATGACATCAATGGGATCTATTGAGAAATGTTTCTAATGAAAACCAAACAAATCTTACAGCAGTGGCTAAATATCTCCAAGAAAGCTTTCAGATCTCTAAGAAAGTAGTAGAACTTTGCAATCTGCCATGCAGCCAAGACTCATAGTTTGCTTTCTTTATTTAAATAAAAAAAAACAACTTATGATCATATATGTTTATATATCAGTAGAGATATGTCAGTGTGCTAGTTACAAAATGATTAATTCACGTGTTTATTAATGACAGGGATTACGCGTTATTTGTAAGAGTATAGAATCAAAATGGGAACCATGCAAGTTCTAAACTATAAAAATGTTTAGAACTTCAGTACAACAGTTATTTACTGGTCACAATCTTTTCTCCCTTCCTTCAGCCTTTTAATCTAAGATTAATTACCCATTTAATGCTTATATTCATTATCAAACTGCTCCTCCAGATGCTTTATTCATGATCTTTTCTACTATATCTCCAAGTAGTAACTCTACAGTTTCTTTCACACATGTCATAAATGGCTCCATTTTCAACACAAAACAAACAACAGCCCCTTCCCCCCAAAAAAGTCTTCACCATTTTTTTAAACGTTTATTTATTTATTTTTGAAACAGAGAGAGAACACACAAACCAGGGAGGGGCAGACAGAGAGAGAAGGAGACACAGAATCCCAAGCAGGCTCCAGGCTCTGAACTGTAAGCTCAGTGCTAGAAGAGGACTCAATCCTATGAACCATGAGATCATGACCAGAGCCCAAGTCCAATACTCAACTGACTGAGCCACCAGGTGTCTGTCCCCTTTCTACTCTTAGCTTAAATATACACTGCTTCAACTTTTTGGAGGATAATCTAGATATATTTGTTATAATTTAAACTTATTATTCCTTTTTGTGCAGAAATTCTATTTTTATGGTATATTTACATAACTTCTATGTACACCTGGAATGGCATTGTGAGATCACAGACCCACTCCTCAGTGAAACAACACCAATAAGTGAAAATTATCTAAAAAAACATACAAACAAACAAAAACAATGATTAAAAGTCTCTGAAAATTGTCCTAAGGGCATACAACAGATGAACAATCATTTGGTTAAGAATATTCTCTAAATTGCAATAAGAATAGCAAATTTGTGACACTTACACTACACTCTGCCCCTTCCCCACCACCCAGCTCAGACTGACAGAAGCTCTAATCTAGGCAGGTGTGGCCAGAAGAATGCCCTCTTTGCTCCTCTCAGTTCCAATCATAGGATATGGATTCTTGTTGTGAGGGGCAGGTCGTCAGGATTTAAGTATCATTCAGAAAGTATATTAAGTATTATTCATTTAAACTCTGAGTTGAAGAAGATACATCCTGATGAAAGCAGGTGATAAATGAGAAGTTCCCTTCCTCCACCCAGTTTGGAGTTAGGAGGTCCTATCTCAGGTATAGTAGTTTGAGAATCCTGGGACCCAGCTGCCCTCATGCTAGCTTGTTCACAGGATGGATGTTCTATGCAGAAGAGATAAGATGGGAAAACCAGAGGAAACCAATCCTTTTAAAATTCCTTCAGAAGTACTTTGCCCATAGAGACACAGTTCATAAGAATGGAGAACTTCAAATCTTTCCTCCAAAAAAAAATTCTTAAAACTCAATATAAAATGACAACACAACTTAAAAAATGGTCAAAGGACCTCAGCAGACATTTATCCAGGTAAGATATACAAGTGGCCAATAAGAGCATAAAAAAAAAATGTTTCACATTAGTAATTTCAGAGAGACTGAAACTGCATGAGATGCCATCTGACTCCCATTAAAATCTCTATAATCAAAAAGGCATATCATAATAAGTGTTGGTGATACTAACAACTGTGAAGAAACTAGAAACCTCATAAACTACTGGGAGGGATATAAAATGATGCAGCTACTTTGGAAAACAGTCTGGAAGTTTCTCAAAAGCTTACGCAAAGAGTTACAATGTGACCTAGTATTTCTACTCATGAGAAATGGAAAAACACCAAACAAACATATATACATACACACACACACTCTTGCCTACATAAAACAAGAAAGCATATAGCAGCATTATTCAAAATAGTCACAAAGTAGATGAAACTCAAATGCCCAAGAGCTGCTGAATACATAAATAAATGTGATATATCCATTCAATGAAATATTATCAGGCCATAAAAATAAATTAAATACCAATACATGTCCTCCATGGACATGGATGAATCTTTAAAATATTATGCAAAATAGAAAAATATAATCATAAAAGACTACGTAATGCATGATTCCATTTGTATGAAATGTCCAGTTTAGACAATTCTATAGTAATAGAAAATAGATTAGTATTGGCCTAGGGCTAGGGAGGAATGGGGAGTAGCTGTTAATCGATGCAGAATATCGTTTTGAGGCAATGTAAATGCTCTAAAATTTATTGCAGTGATGATTGAACAGGCCTGTGAATATCCTAAACATAATGAATTGTAACTTTAAAAAGGCAAATGTTATGGTATCTGAATTATATATCAACAAAGCTATTATAAAATCATACACACACACACACAGTTGTTTACATTTGGTATCTTTGTTTGGCATAATAAATAAGCACCTGGGTTGGCTAAAACATTATACAATTTTAATGTAATAAGGATTGTGCATCTATTTTGAAATGTAATGCATCTGAATGTATTGATGTGAATAGAAACCCAAAATAACTTGCTTAGTATTTTTTTTAAACTAGGCACGTTTCACACAATTATAATGCAAGAATATTTCTGTTAAGAAGCGCCTGAGTGGCTCAATTGGTTAAGTGTCTGACTCTTGATTTCAGGTCACATCATGATCTCACATTTTGTAGGCTTGAGCCTGGCATCAGGCTCTGTGCTGATAGGGCAAAGCCTGCTTGGGGTTCTCTCTCTCTCCTCACTCTTCCCCTCTCCCACTGTGCTCTCTCTCTCACTCAAAATAAATAAATAAATATTCATGAAAAAGAATATCTCTGTTAAAAAATCCTGTGTCCTCTGTATCCATTGTAAAATGGAATACAAATTGAAAAAAATATTTAGAAAAATTTACTCTAAAATATTAACAGTGATAAGTTCAAGGAAGTGGGATATAGGGAAATATTTTCATATTCAGAGGTACTAGGACAGGAAGTGATCAATAAGTATTTTTGAGAAAATAAATGATCAAAGTCTGAGAGATGGAAGTATCTTGAAATTACTAGGTCTGACTTGTGTGGGTAGATAAAATTTATGTGCTGGAAGTAGAGGAAAAAGCTAATGGCACCTAATCCCCTACTACTGTGTCTGATACCATGCTAGGCACTTTTCTTAAGTAATTCATTAAATTATCACAATTAACTCTACAGGACTACTCGTATATTACACATGAGGAAACTGAGGCTCAGGGTCAGGGACATTGAATAATTTCTCAGGATAATAGGCTACTTTGTTGCTAACTTACATCTGATTCCAAGGTTTATAAAATGAAATTACAATGACTATCAAAATTAGATAGTGACTAACAGGATTGAGAGTCTTGAGTATGGAAGTCATATAAAGGAACTGCATTAATTGAAGGTTATTTGATAATGGCATGAGGAATGATTGAAAAGCAGATAATGGAAACAGGAAAACCATTTAGGACTACGGCCTTTGCTATAACCCAGGTGTCAAGGTTACGGAACAAGGCTGAGTTAAAGATGAATAGTAAAGGCATGTAAGAAATTGGACTTTGCAAAAGCACATATCCATATATGAATCCCATCTCTGACTTGTGTCATTGAACAAAATACTTTTCTAATCTTTGTTCATTATTTTTAAAATAGAAATAGTATCCAAACCATCAGATTGTTTTCTTGGTTGGATTAAATGAATTTTATATTCTTAACAAAACTGGCAAAAAAAAAAGTGTCAATATTCTAAAGACTTAATATGAATTATTTTTTAATTCTCAAAACAGTCTTAAGAGGTGTTGAAGTTGCCTTTATTTTACAGATGAGAAAGTTGAGGTACAGAAAATTTAAGCAATTTACCAGAGTTAGCACTCAAGTTTTCTGATTCTACTTCATTACTTCTAAAGTACTAGAAAGTTCTTAATAACTCATACCTGCTATTATGATAATGACAGTGATTATGGAGTTTATGGTGATGACCAGTCTGGAGAAAAAAGGCAAATCACAAGATTAAATGTTTTTTAAGTTTATTTATTTATTTTGTGAGAGAGAGAGAGAAAGCATGCAGGAGAGAGACGGAGAGTGGGAGAGTGAGAAAGAATCCCAAGCAGGGATCGACACGGGGCTCAAACTCATGAACCGTGAGATCATAACTTGTGTTGAGATCAAGAGTCAGATTTAACCTACTGAACCACCCAGGCACCCCTGCAAGATATTTTAAATAAAGAGTAGCAAGTTTTGCTTTAAACCTGTGTAGAAGTAACACCGATAAGAGAGTCAATTCCAAGTTTTCATTGTAAAACTAGAAAAATATTGGTAATCTAGGCAGAAATAAGAATTAAAATGAGTAAAATAATTTAGTTTGTGAAAAAAAATTGATAATGGTGTAATGTGCTATGTAATGAACAAAAGCTACTATAGGATATATAAACATACAAGATAATGGTACTTATAAAAAACTGTCAAACATCACCTATGAGAGATGAGTTAATGGTTAAGATCATTATAGTAACACTAGGGTAGGGAGCTAAGAAAATTATGGGGTTGATCTATTGTTAGGACACCAAAGGGTGAGTGAATTCAGCAGGGATAAAAGATTCAGCAATTATTTCCACAAAATTTCCCATGATCTGTTGAATTGTCAGTGTTTAGATTTCTTTATAAATTTTTGCTGCTTCATAATGACATAGGTAGGAATCCATCCATTATTTAAAAAGTTGGCTTAGCAAATGTGTGTTATATCGAGTTTCTTACAAGTTAGCCATTTTTATTCTCATTATTATTTTTTTCCTTTTTATGGCATTCCATGAACTCACAAATTACTCTATTGTTCAAACTGACAATTTCTAAATTGCATAATGTGAATTTGTACCTTTGGGGTATAATAGAGAAACAATAATCAACTAAGTTATTTACTTAAAATTCAGCTTCCAACATATGTGTACATTTCATGCTTTTTTTTTAATTGGAATAACCTGAGGGTTTTAACATGAACAGTTATTCCTTTCATTGATCATAATAATTATTTCAGATTAAGTTTTGAATTCCTTTTACTCTATTTAAAAAATAAATCCAGGAACTCAAAATAGCATTACCGTCAGGTAAATGATAAACATTTTTAATGGGTTGTCAACATATGTTTAAAAACATGGTTACTTCTTTGCATTTAATTACAAAATACCCATGAATTTTAATTTTTTTTGTTTGTTATTTATTTATTCTTGTCTATTAGTTGATGAGATTTTACCTGGTCTGGTCATGTAATTCCAATAATTATTACATGATAAGAAATCTAAGTTTATCTAAACAATATATTACTATGGTCCATGGTTTAATCACCTTTTGGGAGGGGAAGGGGAACATCTTCTCTAATCAAACAGGTAAGAAATCATTTAGTGCCATTATTTCAGTTGGGGTTTTTCTAGATCAATGGGCACATATATTTCATTACTAAAGAAATGTATCTTGAACTCATTAGTTAACTTCAAATGGTTTGGAGATCCTGAAGCTGAATGGCATCCAAAAGAAAGATTAATAGAATGAACTATAATTGTTTGAAAGCATGGTCCTTGTTATGATCTTCTGGTTAGATAATGTACATGTATATTCATTAAGCTTCTTAAGTCCCAGGTATGGTTATGCTACTATGACAATAGTGAAGGATGTGAAATAAAATTCTAGGAAAGGTAGTTTTTAATGATATTCCCAAGATTTTACAAATATTCTAGTGGTGAACTTGAAAATGAACAGAGACTTAAATTCTAGATTTTGGATCATGAAATAATATTTCTTCCATGAGTCTATACCAGAATTCCACTTTGGCACACATAGGCATTCTAATCTTAGATCTCTCTTGGTGGCTGCTTTATTTCCAAGGAGCAGGCAATGCCAATGTCATGCTGCGGTCTGTTTATAGGGTAATACCAAATCTGGCATTAAAATGTAACATGTGAAAAGTTCATAAGGAAATGTTTTTATTCATGTTGCTTTTTATTCCAAAGTACAAATGTGGTTCTATACAAATTAGTCCTTTCTAAAATTATTTCCTTTATGCTGTACTATATGAATGTGTGTATGTATTTGTGTATGCTATATAAAGTTCATATTGAATATCAACTGAAAATTGAAATTAATTGGGGCACCTAGGTGGCTCAGTTGGTTAGGTATCTGACCCTTGATCTCAATTCAGATCTTGATCTCAGGGTCATGTTGGGCTCTGTGCT
The DNA here is from genome assembly GCF_027475565.1 of Acinonyx jubatus. Taxonomy (NCBI): domain Eukaryota; kingdom Metazoa; phylum Chordata; class Mammalia; order Carnivora; family Felidae; genus Acinonyx; species Acinonyx jubatus. Next base: position 125,598,617 of record NC_069386.1, on the reverse strand, counting down.
GGAAGTAGAGCTTACTAAAAAAATATATTTTAAAATTGAAATTAATTAAAAAGATGAATCAGATCAATTTTAATCATAGCTGATAAGTTATAATTGTCATAGTCATGAGATTTACATAGTGTCAAATGCATATTCTCATTTTATGTTGACTATCTTTAAGGAATTTTGAGAGATAAGGATGTTATGGAACGTTGAAAGGATTTGGTAATCACAATTATATTTTTATATTAGGATTTCAAATTTTTCTTTCATAAAATATTTTCTTGGAACTAAATTTCCATGGGCACAGCTTTTATTTTCTTAAGTTTGAAGACTTTCTTATCAAACATCAACAATATTGAAGTGTCATCAATAAGACATGTTTGTACAGTTGGTAAATATCTTTAAGCTGCTCAAGAACTGTTCCTCTTGTTATTCAGCTAGCCAATATTTTTATAGAACGTTGCTTGATGCTTGGACCAGGGAGTTAAGCTACACACAAGAGCTAATATTTTCTATATATCCAGTTACTACTTACTGAAGGTTTTCAACAAGTATCCTAGGTGAAACTAGTACCTAAGCCAGAAAGAACAAACTTGAAAATATTTTAAAAGCATTTTGCCCACCAGCAGGTAAGGCCTAGAATTTATGCCCAATGTTTGGCATTGGTTCAAAGGTACTCAGCTGACCATTGGTCTAAAGAACAAATCTTGTGTCAAATAAATAAAAATGTTGGCAAGAGTAAGAAACTTTTTCAGGGTTCCGGCCAAACAATCTGGGGTTCTGAGTAAAAATCTAACCCTAGGGGTCCAAAGCAGTTGACCAGTCAAACGAACTAAAGAGACATAGAAAAGTTCGTATAGAAGAGGCAGTATAATGGAAAGGACATTTCAGAATTAAAAGGACTGAGGTCAAACAACATTTATAATACTGCTGATGTGAAAAGTGAATAAGCTATTTAGCCTCACTAGTACATACACTTCTAAATTGAAAATTAAAAAAAAAAAATATAAGTCCCAAAGTGTTTTGTTTTTAGATACCTATTATTTCTTATGTCTACTTTAATTATAATTGACTGCTACATGATATGTGCTTAATATATGCATTGTAGCTAGTCTCAAAAGATGGCCCCCAATAAACCCTGCCTCCTGATTTTCACATTCATTTCTGCACCAATTTTCTGATGGCTTTGTGCCTCCATCGTCCATCCAGTAGAATCGGTGGGAATGAAACAATGCTAGTCCTAGATCTAAGTCTTAGGAAAGCCTGGAGCTACCATGTAGGAATTCTGGCCACTCTGCTGAGAGATTACACAAGTCAGCTGCATGAAGAGAAGGAATACCTAAATGTACATACTGCTATTGAGGGGGCCAGCTATACGAGCTACCCTCTGAGTCCAGCCTTCCAATTGTCCCACTGAAGCAGCAGACAAGCAAATGTGACAACTTGGGCATGATGGTCAAGGCACCAGAAAACTGCAGCACTATCCAACAGTATATGAAACAGGAGAGCCCCCTAGCTGATCCAAGCCAACCCACAGAATAGTGTGAGACAGGAAGCTCGCTGTAATCTGATCAAGACTGCCTTAACATTTCTCCTCAGCCTAAATGGTAGATAGGTTTATTCCAGATCGTAAGACTCAAACTTACCTTTTCTTAAAATATTTATATTAGAAACCTGGTAATAACAAATTCTTCCTGTACCCATTTGCAATGGATACACCTCTCCCAAAATACCTCTTATCAGTTTAAGACCCAGGGAACGTCTTTCCCAAGGTTCTGCACCTCTTAGTTAATGTGAACATCAAGAAAGATAATACCCCCATATCCCAGTCTGCAGGAGGATAGGAGCCTAACTTCAGACCATGTCTTCCTCCAAGTTGTAACATTACCTCCAGTCATGAGGATAAGAGAAGGATTACTTTTTCTTTGGCCAAGACCATTTAGAAAACAGAAGCAACCTACAACACCACTTCCTCCCTCCATCCCCTTCCCCATTCTCTTAAAAACCCTCTGACCTTTGTTTCAAGACAGTTGAATTTAGTCTGTGTCCCCTACTGCAATACTCTTGAATAACATCTTCCTTCTCTGCTGCCTTTGCCCAATGCATTTTTTTTTATTTTGACAAATCCACTAAAGTTTTATTTTTTTCCACGGCAAGAGATAATTAAAATAGAAAATAAACACCAAGAAGTAGGTGATGTCATAATAAAAAACAAAGTAACCAACTAAAATATGTGCTACTGGCTTTGGGACTGGGCATTGGAAGGAAGCTAAAGATCTTGAGAAGTATTAGTGATGGTTTGGAAAGAAAGAATATTTTTATTGGAGGTTAGGGAAAAAAACCTGCTTATCTAATGTAACGGTGGGTGTTTTCAGTCTTAGGTGGAAAAGGGCAAATACACAGTAAAACTGGAGATGTGGCCAAAGAGATTTCCAGGAAGAAAGTTTAAAGTGACAACTGCTTTATATTAGTACTATATGATAAAGTTTGCATATAGAGAGTTGAGGTAAAGAAGGGTTGTTCAGTTTTGAAGCAGAATCTAGAGGAAATATCATCAAACAAGGATTTACTGAGTAGAAAGACTAAAACTAATTCTCATTCTCGGCTTTCCAGGAAGAAGAAATGTCTTCAGGCAAAGATCAAATCCAAGGCATAACTAGTAAAAAACTTGGTTTTAGGGTCAAGATTTCAAGGTGCAACTATAAAACCCTTTGCTAAAATACTACAAAGATTTAAATTAGGACCACATAGACTCTCTCAGCTCAATATAAAATCTTCCATAAATCCTAATCTTACTTTTTCTCCCTCTTGGCTAGTTAATAGATATTCTAAGCTTCTTTAAGGATTTTTCCCAAAAGACATTTTGTTTGTAGGACAAAGCAATTATAGTCACATGTTTAATAGGATTAAATATAAGACACAGGTAAATATCCTCTTAAAAAAAAACACTCTTTAAATGTAAATAATGTTATTGGTTGAAAGTACAAAGAGGGGAAAAAAAGGTATGTAATACCACCGGGTTAAAAGAAAGGGAGGGCTATCTTGATTAACAGAATAGTAGCTTTCAAGATAAGGAATGTTGCTGAAGGTAAAGAAGAACATTTCATAGTGAGAAAAGGTCCAGTCATCAGGATTATATATCAATCTTAAATGTATATATACCCAACAAGAGCCTCAAAATTCAAGAAGCAAAAAAGAGCAGAATTAAAAGTAGTCAAAGACATATTGAGAATTATTTTTGAAATCTTAATCCCCTTTTCTCAGTATTTTATAGAAAAAAATGAAAACTGCAACAATTTTTGGAATACCACTGTCTTACAACTCAATCTTACTGACATTTATAGGACAATACATCCCACATTAGTAGTATACACATTTATTTCAAATGCACATGGAATATCTACCAAGGTATGCCATATGCTGGGTCATAAAATGTCTTGATGAATTTCAAGAGAATTAAATAATAAAAAGTATTTATTTTTACCATAACAGAATTAAATTAGGAAAAGAAAATTAGAAAACAAGTGTCTGGAATATCTCCCAAAATATTTGAAAAATACACTTGGAGACAATCTATGAGTCAAAGAAGAAATTACAAGAACAATTAGAAAATATTTTGGACTAAATTATAATTAAAACACAACATCAAAAATTTTAGAGTAAGTATAAAGTAATCATTAGATGAAAATCTAGGTGTTTGCATCCTTATACTATGAAAAATTAGTTTAATATTAATGTTATTTGTCTTAAAATATTTGGTAGAATTCTACAGCAAATCTATCTAAGCCTGGAACTTTACATTGTGGAAAGGTATATAATACAGAATTGAATTTCTGACAAATAAAGAGATTTTTATATTTCCTATTTATTTTTGTGACACTTCTGATAAAATGAATCTTCCAAAAAATTTTTAAACCTCTAAAGTAAAAATTATTGGCATACAATCATTGATAGTTTTCTTTTTCATCTTTTAACGTCTATAGAAGTTATAGTAGTATCTATAAGTTTCTTGAATTACTGTCACCTCCAGAGCATACCAGGGTGAAGTCACAGTCAAGAACGGTAATCCCCACTCTACTTTCCTCATGTTCCTCATGTGCTATATATAACACAGGAGTCTACAGTTGTTGGGTGAAGATGGCGATGCAAACAACTCTAATGCAACACTTCAGATCTACTCTTGGCCTCATCATCTTAGTCTGGCTCTATATTGTGTCTGATTGGTTTCAAACATGACTAAAATGAAAGAAACTTGTTTTATGCCTGCACAAAATGTTCTGACCTCTGAGAGAACAGCTGTGTATTGACATCACCACAGGTCTATGTTTCCTGATGGCCATGATCACCATGGATAACACTGAAAAACAAGACAGTTAACTCCTCGACTAGAGAACCTTTGACCAATGTAAGCCCCTTAAGTCTCCTCTCCCCTCCAAAGATGCTGAAATGTGGTATTGAGGGCCTAGCCATGAAATTATTGAACAATCATACCTGAAGGGATTTAGATCTTGATATCTTCTATCAAGCGTGGCTAGGCAGTGGCTACTTTCCAAACACAACTTCCAGTCCTCTTTCTCCCACCATGAGGTAGACATTTCTCAGCATATTACCACCAAGGTTACCACGGTAATTATATGACTGTGACAGACACTTTCATATGAAATGCAGAGGGGAGAAGTTTTTTTTTTTTCCTCACAATGAGGATGGGAGGAAGATGGAAGCAGAGAGAAAAGATGAAGTTCTGACTGAGACGTACACATTAAAGTAAGGATGTGCAGTAGATAGGTGGATATAAGGATCTCCAGATAAAGTGTTTGGCAAAAGGCGGTTAAAGTGTGGAAGGGCATGGATGTGTCAATCAATAGACAAAAGAACTTTGTTCAGAAGCCTAAAACCAAGCTCACTGAATCAGTGAGTAGAGACAGAAAATCTCACAAATATATTAAAAATTAATAGTCATTAACATAGAAGGAAACCTAAAAGAAAAAACTGTGGTTGAAGATCAAAGAGAATTTTGAGGACAAATGAAATGTAAGTTGTGTCAAAGGATATGAAAATGACATGTGGATATCTGTCAGTTCTGGAAATTGTAAAATATTTAGTAACCTATCATCATTTTCCTGGGAGCAATAGGAATGCTAAAAATCAGAGTCCAGCAGGCCTTGGAGGGTATAAAATCACAGAAACACTAAAATCAAGATTGGCTAAACTATTCTGAATTTTTATTTTAAAGTGACAGTATAGATAGGGATGCATGGTTTTAAAAGGAGACTGCTTATCCTTTTATTCAAAGGACATGAACCTACTTTTGTATTCAGAAAGGAGGAGTAATTAGATAAACAGAAGTGAGTGGTAGAGAAAAGAGAGAAGTTACCAGTTTTATCAAGACTTTGAAGAAGGTGGATGTTATGATAAGTGCAGATGAAAATGACTGTGTAGGAAAGGACAAGAAGACAAGTATAAAATACCCTGATGCCTTCATCATCTTTTACAGATACATTTATTACATATTACATATTAACATACCAGGTTTTAGGATGGACATTTTGAAGATAGTGACAAAAATCTATCCTTTGAGAAGAATGGGAGTATTGATGAGAGACATGTAAGAATCTTGCTGAATGAAGACCCATGTGGGATTAGAAAAAAAATATATTTCTGTGATGCCAATCTATGCAAAAATTGTGCTCTTTCACCAACTATTTCTCAGAGAAAGAGAGGAGTTAAATGTTAAGATTGACTAAAGATCAGAAATTTTAAGACAAAGTATCAATGGAACCCCGAATTGGAGTAAGACATTCAAATGATTAAACATTGGGCCAGGCTATTTAAGGATAAAATATTGACAGAATGGTACTCACCCACTGAGAAAAAGAATGGCTACAAATAAGAGTGGGGTAATATAAAAGTATTTGAGAGATAAATATAAAAAGATAATAATGTGAGTCATGGAGTGAAATAGGGATTATAAAAACAAGTGAATGATAAATAATAATCAGTCAAAGAATGAGGTTTAGAGTTTTAGAGATGGAGAAGACAATACTAGGATGTCACGAAAGTTTAGAGGTGAGGGCCACGGGGGGATGAGTTTCCTAAGGAACAGATGAGGTAGAAATCTATGTGCTGTTGTCATGGATGGAAACATTTCTGAGGATAATGGCAGGCACAGCTTGGAAAGAAAGACTACCTCCTAGAGTCAAAGCCAGTGGATAACTGAGTGACAATAACCTGGTCCTCAGGAGGTAACCAGTGAGCAGATGCCAAACATTGGTTGGCTGAAGTTGAATCCAAAGGAATAAGAACTTTTTCTATAAGAAAGGTGACAGAGTCCACCAGATCCTATAGTGGTGTTTCAGCTACTATCATGTTGTTTATTTTGTAGGGAGGAAAATTAGAGTGATGTCCAAGCAATCAAAAGCTAGATGTAGCTAATGGACTTCCTATTCTGAGTTTCGTCTGCCTATGTCTGCACTGAGCCGTATCTACAAATTATATTAGAAGTAGATAAGAGATGATATTTGATGAGCGATTCAAAGAGTGTTCAGTAAGGGCTCCTGGGGGGCTCAGTCAGTTAAATCTCCAACTGTTGGTTTCAGCACTGGTCAGAATCTCAAGGTTTGTGGGATGCAGCCCCGTATCAGGCTCTGAGCTGACAAACACGGACCCTGCTTGGGATTCTCTCTCTCCTTTTCTCTCTGGCCCTCCCCCACTTGCTCAAGATCTCTGTTAAATAAATAAATAAACATTATAAATAAATAAACAAACAAACAAACAAACAAATAAAGTGTTCAATAAAAATGTGCCTTCACTAGATAGTCAAAGTTACTTTCAGCTCAAAGACAGAGCAATGGCATTGTAAACACTTACAGAACAAATGAACTTGTATTCTTCTCATTCCGAAGTCAGTGAGCTATAAATGGCACCATTAACAAAACACACAATTTAGTCATTATTGCAACTGCAAAAGGCATACTTATCAAGTGTCATTAATTTACATGATTAAGTGTCAAGTGGGTGATTCATAAATTTAGGTTCATTTTAAAAAGCAAACACATCTCCCAGTAGGACTCAAGGAATTGAGTAGGAAAAACTAAATTAAATTCCATCTAATCTTTCTAAGAAGTTTTAGCTTAGTATCAACAATTTAGCCCACAATTATGGTCAATGATATCTCTAGATACACCTTGAAACTCAAGTGAAAACAGAATAATGCACCTGCATTCTCAGGGAAATGTTGCATCCTTAACCTCTTAATATACGTCATTTAGAAAATTCTCAAGGCGTTAAAAACTGTTTGTTTTGCCTCAAGATGATGCCTCAGGATGGCTTGATAGAGTGAAAGGAGAGAGGAAATGTGAATAGGAATGCATATAGGAAGAGTAGATCCCCAAATGAAATGGGAGGTTTTCAAAATATCTTTTACATCCATCTTGCATTCTTATTTAAATACATTCCTATTAACTCAGGATATAACCAATACTCAATGAATATTGCCTTCTGTAGCATCCTTCTGTTGAAAGACTTGGGTATTTTTCATTACTATATTGTTTATTTATCCAAGGTATTTTATGCATTTTGGTTGAAGGAATTAAATGCGTAAGAGAATAAAGCTGGCATTTTATGGGGGAAAAAGAAAGAAGAGACATTTTAGAATGCATGAAGCCACATATAATTGAATCCAAGGAAATGCTGTCAGTTAAAATATACTGGCCAAACTACCGTCGGGAACTCCAAAGAAGACCATCACTGAAATCATCTTTCTCCTTTTAGGTTAATTTGTCTTATTAATAGTAGACATTTTGTGGGGGAGGAGTGTGGTGTGTGTGTGTGTGTGTGTGTGTGTGTGTACAGGCACTATGGTACTTGAAGTGTTAACGTGTTCTCTGTGTCCTACTACACCTTTATTCTTTATCACTATCTTCCAGTTCCAAAGGGACAGATCTTATGGTCTTAATGATTAAAGTTTAATAAAAGGAAGTATTTGATTTCAACCAAACCTGTACATTCCTTTTTTACAAGAAGCTCTTCTTCCTTCCCTCCCTGTCTTCCCTCTTCTCCCTCACACTCCCCTCTCCCTTTCTAACTAATTTTCCTGTGTAGACACCTTATAGAAATGTAGACCAGTGGGAAAGGAATGAAGAAAACATTAAGTAAAGTGTGCTGAAGTGTGGTTGAGTAGATTGTTTGCATGGAAAATTTTCCAAGGAGCTCATCAGCTCAGTTCCTTGTAAGAATCCATTTGAGTCTAGACACACAAGTTTCTCAGACCGTAGAGAAGATTTGTTATGTTGGTCTAATCTTGGAGTGTTCTGACTATAGCATTTGGTTGTGAGATATTTTTAAATAAAATGGAAAGGGGAGGCCCTTGGTGATTAAAATTTTAGCCAAAAATGGATTGAGTGAGAAAATAAGGGCATCTGGAACTTTTCTGCCGCTATTGAGCTTTCTGAAAGTATTTTTTTAACGTTTTGGTTGATGCATTAGTTTCCTAGGGCTGTTGTAACTAGGTGGCTTAACACAACAGAAATCTATTCCCTCACAGTTCCCAAGGCGAGAAGTCTGAAATCAAGGTGTCTCAGAGCCATTCCATCTAAAGGCTCTGGGGGAGAATCCTTCTTTGCCTCTTCATACCTTCTGGAGCCTGCCGGAAGTTTTTGGTGTCTGTTGGCTTGTAGAAACATCACTCCAATCTCTCCTCTGTCGTGTGTGTTTTGTGTCCAAATTTTCTTCATCTTAGAAGGACATAGTTCCTGGATTTTCTTTGAAAGGTGACAAATTGAGCAATTTTCTTTTGAAAGTGACAAAGTAAGCAAACATTTATTTAAAATCATGAAACATATCTCTTTGCTTTACATCACATTTAACTTTTTTCCCCTCCATCTCAAGGATTTCTACCATCATAGGACTTACCACCCCTCATCTTATTTATCCTTATAGGTGTTTCCTATGTTTTAATAAAGCACACATTTCTCATTCCCCTTATTTTTCCTCCATTACTCAATTCCAACCTCCAGGCAATTTTTCAAGAGTTTGCTTTTACAGAAAATGCAATTTAGCATTTCTGCCAGGCATTTACAAAAGATTTTTTTTTACAAATCAACAACAACAAACTACTCTGTAACGAGAGATATATAAAATAGATGTATAGACACATAAGCATAAAATATACAATTTTAAAAATCTTGGCTTGAGCAGTTTTCACAAACAGCTTTAGCATCCTGTTTATTTATCCTACAAAGATTCTGAAGCTGGGATTGCTATTTTATACATGACAGGGGTAACCTATGTTAATTTTAAATCAAATATTATTAAAGATTTCAGCTGTCCTGAGAGATGAACCTTTCATCATAGTTATTCACCTATTTCAAACTTCCTCCATTCTCCCCAAATCTCCTACCTAACTGCATCCTCAATCACTCTCAAGAATTTCATCATTTCTTCCTCAAGTAGAAAATGGAAGTTGTTAGGTGGGATCTTGCTTGATTTTATGCCAAGCAACCTATAAGTGTTTTTATTCCATGTGATTCAGTAAACTGAATCAGACTTACATTACTCATTTACCCATACCTTTACCCTTACCAAATAAACAAACAAAAACAAGCTTACTCTTCCTTGAGAATCCCCTTATCAATAATGGGGAGAAACAATTGCCTGGCACCTTGAATATCACCCATATATGATTTAGATAATCTTTAGATGAGACTTTAGACATAAACTGTAGAGTCCATGGGACGGAATGAATGTATCTTGCTTGGGAGAAGGAGGAGGAAGTAGGGCAGAATGTTATGGACTAAATGTGTTTTCCCTAAATTCATATGTTGAAATCTAAAGCACCAATGTGATGGAATTTGGAGGTGGGGCCCTTGAGAAATGATTGGGTCACAAGAATGGAGCCCTCATGTGTTAGATTAGTGCCCTTAGAATAGGGATCCCAGAAAGTTCTCTAGCTCTTTCCCTTCCAAAATGTGAAGACACGACAGGAAAATGGCCATTTACAAAACAAGAAGCAGGTTTCACCAGACATAGGATCTGCTGGTACTGTGATCTTGAACATCTCAGCCTCCAGAATTTTAAGAAATAAATATTTATTGTCTAAGCCACCCAGTGTATGGCATTCTGTTAGCAGTTCAAACAGACTAAAATATTGTTCAAGCTAGTGTATTATGCGTCTCCTCTTCATCCCATTGGTGTAGAAGGAATCTCTGTCCCAAGATTTCGGAAATGGCTGAAGATGCAATGCCCATCATTGGCAGAAGAGATGGGTGGCAGTATGTCAGTCACATATATTCCCAGCTTGGGGACGGGGACACCATGCCATGCAGAGCCTCCAGATGCTTGCTCTTGGGATATGAGTGAATCTGCAGAGACTGTGGAAGGTAAGCTTGTAGTAATAAGATGGTGGAGAGACCCCTAATTTTTGTGGGAAGTGTGATTGGCTTGTTTGAATAATTGTATGGGCTGCTAGGGAACTGAAGTTTCCTACTCAGAGACAAGGAGGCAGTGTCCTTGATTGCCATGATAGGGAAATGCGTTTGGCTACAGAACCTTATCAATAGGAGCACCATGATGAGATGAACTTGTGGTGAGGACATTCAAGGCCCTTGGTTTTCTCCAAATATCAAGGCATACATAATACAGATACTTCATTTTAGACCTCATTTACAGCTATGTTACTACTGGATTCCTCCTTTTGTTTTCTATTTTCCTTTTAACGTCCAATCATTTCACATACTCTGTTAACCCCACCTTCATAATAGCTCTTAAATCATTATCGTGGTCACCTCACTTATCCCCACCACTTTACCTGGCTTATCCCTGATCATCCATTAGAACTGGCTCAGCAGTTACCTCTGCTGAGTCTTTCCTTTGAGCTTCCTAGAGGTTGTGAAAAGTGCCCCTCCTGTTGCTCTTACTACATTCTTTGCTTGACCTAACATTAAATATACCATCTGACAAATATTTATTTTCACTTTCATTGTTGTTGTTGTTGTTGTTTAAAATAGACTCCAAGCTTTAGAGATGAGAAAGTGTTTTGTGCACCGTACTCTTAATGTATGGCACATGTTTCCTGCACAGGAAACAGATGTTAAGTTTAAAAAATGACATCAAGCTGAATGTACATCTATCCTAATCTAGTTAAATCAGTATGGTTAAAATGGTTAATCCCAATATTCATGACACTTCTGGTTCCTTAGCAGTTTTCTTCTTCTCATCTTGCTTTGCACTGTTTTATCTTCATACAGAGCACTGGTTTGTACCCTCCGTGATGTATGGGTCTTCCCAGGTTCCTAGGAAGCACTTTGGACTTCATGGAACAACATTAATTCTGGCTATTGGTCTGAGAACCCACTAGAGCAAGGTGATATATTTGTGCTTTCATCTCTCTGGCAGTCCCAGACAGCACCTGCCAGGGCATGGATGCTGTATCAGCAAACCAAATGGGAAGCAAGTGAATGTGTATCTTGGTCCCCAAAGAGAAACCCATTTCCACTGTAGCTAAGCCTGACAGTTTAGGACTCCCATTTGACTCCAAAGGACATGAAATGCGCCACTACTTTTTGAAATCATTTGCTTATATGTGGTTGTAGTTCACATATCCCTTCGTGTCCTTTTCCTTCATACCCAAACGGGAAGAGAAACATGAGCCTCTTCTTTTCAGAGATCACTGAATAATGTTTGCTCCTCTTGGATTTCATTGGCTTCAACGCTGTTATTTGTGGAAAATATGTGGTTGAATCTCAAAGCCAACAACATTCCCCTAGGGTACCCATTAGGCAGAAGGGGAGCACAGTTGTAAACAATCTGTTTTGTAAAAGAGAGATCTCTAGAAGAGAGGGCATCAAAATTGTATTTGTTGAATATTTCATGGCCTGAAATGTACAATTTACAGACAGGGAGGGAATTGTAAAAGATAGTCACTCAAAACAGTATTTCCAGGAAAGACATTTTCTCCTTTCTTTCAATGATTTCATAGGGAAGGTTAGAAGGTGAATGAGCAGTGGAGAGACAACAAATGATGTGAGTAAAGAGTGGGGAAAAATGTGTCCAAGAAAATTATTTCTTTACACTGATTACCCGTGAAATGGTTTTATAAGTGTGTGTTTTGCTATAGGCTTGAGATAACTTGTTTTATTTTATCCAGGAGACAACACAGATGGACAGATATTATAATTAAGAAGGAGCCAACTGTGCAGGATTGCAAAGGTATAATTGTTTTTCCTAGAGGTAGGAAGATGGTATGAACTTGAGTGTACTAGATTCAAGGGCTTTACTCTGGTGTCCAATGCATCTCAAGGTCTCCAAAAAAAAAAAAACAACAACAAAAAAAAACAAAAAACAGAAACAAAAACAAAAACAAAACTCTCTAAAGTTATCCCATCAAAATATGTGTGTACATATACATATCATTGTTATAGAGACTGCATAACTTTAATCAGATCCTTACATGTCTTCATTGCCACCTTCACCAAATTTGTATAACAATTACATAGAGACGTGGATCTAGTTAAACGAATGAACACTCACATGCCTGTATAGCTGTTTATTGTTTGTTTCCACTTTCAACCAGCCTGGGATATTCCGTTTAAATGTTTTAAATGTTTGTTGTGTTTTAAATTGTAGAAAATATATAATTGTCTATTATTAGTGTTGGCTTTTCTAATGTTGATTAACCTGTTTTCAATACAGTTATTTTTATTTTAATTATATTGCCTTGTTTCAGAAAAATGTTAATTTTTCTGAAGGCCTAACACTTTAAAGAGGGTGAAAAAGTAACCTACAATGTGAGATAGACATTTATATCACATATATGTGATGAAAGATTCTAATGCAGAATATTAAAAAAAAAACAAACGTACAGATAACAAGAAAAGTGAGACAGCATAACAGGACATAGGCAAAATACTGTGTCACTTTACAAAATAGAGTGTAGAAATGACCATTAATAAAAATAGGTGCTCAGTGTTATTAATCATCAGGAAATGAGAATTTAAATCAGAATGGAATGGATGCCTGGGTGGCTCAGCCAGTTGAGCATCTGACTCAGTTCATGATCTCAGGGTTTCTGAGTTTGGGCCCCACATCAGGCTTCACCTGGCAGCTCAGAGCCTGCTTGGAATTCTCTCTACTCAAGCAGGAAAAGACCTCTCTGACCTCAGCCGTAGCAATTTCTTACTTGACACATCCCCAAAGGCAAGGGAATTAAAAGCAAAAATGAACTACTGGGACCTTATGAAGATAAAAACTTCTGCACAGCAAAGGAAACAACCAACAAAACTAAAAGGCAACCAACAGAATGGGAAAAGATATTTGCAAATGACATATTGGACAAAGGACTAGTATCCAAAATCTATAAAGAGCTCACCAAACTCCACACCCGAAAAACAAACAACCCAGTGAAGAAATGGGCAGAAAACATGAATAGACACTTCTCTAAAGAAGACATCCGGATGGCCAACAGGCACATGAAAAGATGCTCAACGTCGCTCCTCATCAAGGAAATACAAATCAAAACCACACTCAGATATCACCTCACACCAGTCAGAGTGGCCAAAATGAACAAATCAGGAGACTACAGATGCTGGAGAGGATGTGGAGAAACGGGAAGCCTCTTGCACTGTTGGTGGGAATGCAAACTGGTGCAGCCACTCTGGAAAACAGTGTGGAGGTTCCTCAAGAAATTAAAAATAGACCTACCCTGTGACCCAGCAGTAGCACTGCTAGGAATTTACCCAAGGGATACAGGAGTACTGGTGCATAGGGGCACTTGTACCCCTATGTTTATAGCAGCACTCTCAACAATAGCCAAATTATGGAAAGAGCCTGAATGTCCATCAACTGATGAATGGATAAAGAAATTGTGGTTTATATACACAATGGAGTACTACGTGGCAATGAGAAAGAATGAAATATGGCCCTTTGTAGCAACGTGGATGGAACTGGAGAGTGTGATGCTAAGTGAAATAAGCCATACAGAGAAAGACAGATACCATATGTTTTCACTCTTATGTGGATCCTGAGAAACTTAACAGAAACCCATGGGGGAGGGAAAGGAAAAAAAAAGAGGTTAGAGTGGGAGAGAGCCAAAGCATAAGAGACTCTTAAAAACTGAGAACAAACTGAGGGTTGATGGGGGATGAGAGGGAGGGGAGGGTGAGTGATGGGTATTGAGGAGGGCACCTTTTGGGATGAGTACTGGGTGTTTTAAGGAAACCAATTTGACAATAAATTTCATATATTGAAAAAAATTAAAAAATAAAAAAAAATAAAATGAGGAAAAAAAGGAATTCTCTCTCCTCCTTGCTCTCTGCCCCTCCCCCACTCACACATGCGTACTCTCTCTTGAAGTAAGTAAACTTAATTTTTTTTTTTAAATCATAATGGGATACTCTCACACTTCCACCAGAAGGTTAAAATTAAAAAAAAAAAAAGGTAATGGAAAATGTTCATGAGGACAAGGAGCAACAGAAACTCTACTGAAGGGGCAAGTATAAATTGGTAAAATCTCTTGAGAAAATTGGCATAAGCCCATGCCTACTTGTAGGCATATGTTAGATAAGAATAAGTATATACGTTCACTAAAAGACATGGGCAAAATGTTTATATCCAAAAAGTGGGAATTACCTAAATGCCTATTAGCAGTAAAATAATTAAACCAATTAAATTTTGTAGCACTCAATGGATATTACATAACTATGGCAAAAAAATAACAAATGCCCTACTCAGCAGCATGACTACATCACACTATTATAATATTGCATAAAAGAAGACATAAATGAGCATATACCATAATATTTCATTCATTTATATTTTGAAAACAGTTAAAATTAATTTGTAGTTTCATTTTATGTATGTATGTATGTATATTTAAATTGTGGTTAATGTACACTGCAATATTGATTTCAGGAGTAAAATTCAGTGGTTCATCACTTAAAACATCCAGTGCTCATCATGATATCATAAGAGGTGCTCTCTTAAGTACCCATCTCCCATCTAGCCCATCCCCCACCTACCTGCCTCCATCAGCCCTCAGTTTGTTCTCTATCATTAAGAATCTCTATGGTTTGTTTCCTTCTCTCTTTTGCCCCTCCCCTATGGTGGTCTGTTTTGTTTCTTAAATTTCACATATGAGTGAAATCGTGTGGTGTTTGTGTTTCTCTGACTTACTTCGCTTAGGATAAGGCACTCTAGCTCCATCAACATCATTGCAATTGGCAAGATTTCATTCTTTTTGATGGCTGAGTAATATTCATTGTATACATAGTACTATGGCTTCTTTATCCATTCATCAGTCAATGGCCATTTGATCTCTCCATAGTTTGGCTATTGTTAATAATCCTGCTATAAATATTGGATGCATGTACTCCTTCAAATCTGTATTTCTGTATCCTTTGGGTAAATACCTAGTAGTGCAATTACTGGACCACAGGGTAATTCTATTTTTTAACTCTTTGAGGAACCTCCATACTGTTTTCCAAAATGGCTGCCCCAGTTTGCATTCCCACCAACAGTGCAAGAGGTAGGGTTAGGGTTTAGGGTTAGGGTTAGGGTTAGGGTTAGGGTTAGGGTTACCAACATCCTTACCAACACCTGTTGTTTTTTGTGTTGTTAATTTTAGCCATTCTGACAGGTGTGAGGTGGTATCTCATAGTGTTTTTTTTTTTAATTTTTTAAAAATGTTTATTTATTTTTGACAGGAAGAGAAAGCATGAGCGGGAGAGGGGCAGAGAGAGAGGGAGACACACAATCGGAAGCAGGCTCCAGGCTCCCAGCTGTCAGCACAGAGACCAACGTGGGGCTCAAACTCACAGACTTTGAGATCACGACCTGAGTCGAAGTCAGACGCTTAACCAACTGAGACACCCAGGCGCGCCCCCCCCCTTTTTTTTAAATCTTAAAAAATGTTTATTTATTTTTGACAGAGATAGTGGTTTTTATTTTTATTTCCCTGATGATGAGTGATGTTGAGTATTTTTTCATGTGTCTGTTAGCCATCTGGACACCTTCTTCGGAAAGTGTCTATTCATGTATTTTGCCCATTTCTTCACTGGATTATTTGTTTTCTGGGTGTTGAGTCTGATAAGTTCTTTATAGATTTTTGATACTAATCCTTTACCAGCTATGTCATTTGAAAATAACTACTCCCATTCTATAGTCTGCCTTTTAATTTTGTTGATTGTTTCTTTCACTGTGCTTTTTATCTTGATGAAGTCCCAATAGCTGATTTTGCTTTTGTTTCCCTTGCCTCTGGCGACATGTCTAGTAACAAGTTGCTAGGCTGAGGTAATTTGTACTTTTAGAAGTCAGTTTAATGGTTTGTTTTCGAGGTAGTTACTTGGAAAGGGAATGAGGATCTTCTGGATGCTGATAATCTCCTATTTCTTGATTTGAAGGCTGATTACATGGATAATGTAACCTTGGAAAATTAATAGAAGTGGCATACTTTGATTTTCATACTCTTTATACATATATGATATACTTAACAAACAATTTGTTTAAAAAGAAAGCTCTTGGATGATCTACATTCTCTTTCTTTCTGCTGAGAAAGAAGATATGATGGTTAAAGTTGCAGAAACCATCTGATAACCATGAGCTGATCTTGAACATGGGAGGCACACATAAAAGGTAATGAAATAAAAAGAGAGAAGGAAGCTGTGACACTGAAGACATTGTAGATTCTCTGAACCAGACTTGGCCAGCCCAAAATTTTGCAAGAGGATTTTGCTTTGGGTGACCTCATACCAAATAAATCAGGAAATGAAAATAAATTGAAAATTAAATAAACAGAAGGAACTATCAGCATTTAGTACTCCCCAAATCACCTACTTGGTGGAAAGGGAGAGGTGTTAGACATGTAGACAGTGGTTCTGTTAGTTTATACAGAAACAAGGTTTTTGTTATTAGGGTATTCTTTAATATTGCCACATTCATATCTTAAATAGTTCTGAAGCCTTTATTCACCTGGACTGGCCTGTTTAGGGGATCTGAATTCAGGGTAAAGCTTTTATTACTGTATAAACTCTAATACATTGTAATTTATTTGGGCACATTGTAGTCTTCCCTTCTACATCAGGAGCTTGTTCAGGGAAAGGACTCTCTCACATTTACCATTACCAGCATACTTAGTTTCATTGTGCTTCACTTTCCTGGTCTGCATAGATACTGTGTTTCTTACAAATTGCAGATGTGTGGCCACCCTGCCTCAACCGAGCCTGTTGGTGCCATTTTTCCAACATTTGCTCACTTCGTGTCCGTATGTGACATTTAGTAATTGTTGCAACGTTTCAAACTTTTTCATTATTATTACATTGGTTATGGTGATTTGTGATCAGTGATTACACCTTGCTGAAAGCACAGATAATGGTTAGCATGTTATAGCGACAAAGTATTTTAAATGACCATAGATTTTTTTTTAGACACGATGTTATTGCACACTTAATAGGCTACAGTATAGTGTAAACATAACTCTTACATGTACTAGAAAGCCAAGAAATTAATTTGGCTTGCTATATTGAGATATCCATCCGCTTTACTGCAGTGGTCTGGGAAAAGCCTCTTGAGATGCCCCTTCATTTAAGGCAACTAGGAACTTAGGTAAGCAAAGTGCTAAGGGTTAACGTGTTTTGTCTTGACAAAGATGCTCCTCCCAATGGCTTGTATGTGCTTCAAATATTTTATTTATTTTTTAAAAAATAAATACAGATATTTGCTCTAAAAACTGTACGTAGAAATACACCTAGAGCCCAGTACCTTCTATAGTATTTCTCCCACCTTGCTCAGAGAAATTTATAACCTGAGGTTGGGTAGATCATTCCAAGGAAAATTGTATAATTTTAGTAAATATGTCCTTATTAATAAAGAATGTACATCTTTCTTTTGGGCATATTAACATTTAGAGGGCACTTTAGATGGCATCCAATGCTATAAGAATAATTTTCAACTTTTTCTTAATAACAGCATTATAGTTTTGAAATGTATCCGTGTTCACATCAATAGATAAGGTATTATGAATATTTTCCCATGACAACTCTCAAACTTTTATTCCATATAAGCATATGTATGTATTTTGAAATTTCTGAATCATGGAGCATTTTGTTGCTTCAGAGAATTTTTTTTTTCTAACATCAGGAGTATATCTTTCAATGAGGCTTCCACATTTATATTGAACTGTAGACTGGACTTCTGTATTACCTTCTTGAAATGATCTTGGTCCTAGATAACTTTAGCTCAAGACTTGATTTCTGATTCCATTTTGCCACAAGCTTTACAGAGAATCAGATGAATGTTTAAGTAAAGAAATAATATTTTGGAGCTCATGAATAACACTTTTGATCCTACCTTGTTACTGGTTATGTATTTATGTTTTATAAGGCTCACACTTCCCAGGAGATTTCAATGTGCATAAATTGATTGAAGTTATCAGCAAAGACACTTAGCAGATAAATTTTACTGTCCACTTATAAAAAAAGGAGCCTAAGATATCACTTACTATATTAAACTAAGTGGTACATTCAAAATATAACAAAGCAACTAAGAAAAAGTTCTATTAGTGGATTAAAGTATATTTTGGTTGAATTAAACATGGAGTAATTTGAGTTAATATATGAAGACATCAACAAAATTCTCTCCCATGCCTTTTCCAAATTACATACTGCTAACAGATTATGCCAGAGGCATTGGAGAATCATGGAGTGTTGTTTTCAGAGCTGTAACGATTAAGGTCTAGATTCCCTAGCCTTGCATTTATGAGCCTCCACGATGCAAATGGGATTTGCCTTTTTAAATTCTACCTTATTCATGTTCATATACACTAGACCCCAGCCAAATTGACTTGTTTGCAATTTCAATATGTATTCCTTTCCCCATGTGTGTGCTTTAGCTCTTGATTTTCCATCTGCTTGGAATTTTGTTCTCCCACCATATTTTCCTTGTCTGTATCCTCTCTTATGTAAAGCTCTGCATGAATACTGAGTTCTTCATGATCATTTGCCTATCCCTCACCTTCCCTCTTTTACAATAATTAATTCACTCTTTTATTTACATTGCACCTGATTCATGCTAGCTACTGTGCTAGGCTCTGAGCATATATAGAAAAACACATGTTTCTTGCAAGAATTCACATATTAGAGAATGTGGCAGAGTAATTCTTTATGAATTAGTCACAATATAGAATGATGAAATGCAATGACTAAGGTAGGCAGAGATCTAGGCAAATGTAAACAAGTGGGACTAATTCTGCCTGGGGACACCTAGGAACACTTTTCTCTGTCCCAATGTTTCCATAGTTATTAAACAAGGGAAGCACACAAAAACTACTCAGGGAGAGAGTTCTAGCACAGCCCTGACTCTTGCCCTTTCATCCTGCATGAGCCTTGCACAAAACCCAACAAACATGGAGTTGTATATAAAGATGTGGTGAATGAATATATTAACTAAAAAAAGATGGCTTTCTAAAGGATCAAAGCATGGGGGAAATGTAATTTATAAAAGCATTCTTTTAGGAACACAGGTAAGAGGAAACTGCACCTTCCACATGCAGGATCTGTCCTCAACGACACTTGTCTTGTAGCAGGAATTATTTCTTTGCATTAGAACTGTGGGTATCCATGTGTTATTTCTTGAACTAGACCCCAGTTTCCCATAATCCATGATGCATCTTTTGTCCTTGGGAACACATAGAATGCTGTGTAGTTCACTTGCATGGTTCAATGAAGGAAGCTTTGCAGTTTGGTTAATGTTGATAGTATGGCACAAAGTACTGGTAAGTTCTGCCCCATAGGAAGTAGTTTATCTGCAAGTCTTCACTTGAGAAACACAGCAGATCTCTGGTTAGGTTTCACAATTTTTCAATTTCCAATAGTAATCAGCATTGATGAATTTTCACATTTATGGCCACTAAAATTTGTAGAGTGCTAACTAGAGGCCATGTACTAGGAATCAGCACTTTGTACATTTCATCCCTTTTAGTCCTCACAAGCACTCTGGTGAGTTGGGAACACTAGTATTCCTGTGTTACTAATGACGAAACTGAGACGCAAGGCAGTTGAACACATTTCCCAGTGTTTTATAGCTAGAAGGTAAGAGTATCAGATACTGACGTCTGATATTATTGTTTGTGCTCTACTCCTAAAATGCATCGCACATTCTGCACAGCATCATTAACTGGCAATTAAGGGACAATTTTAAGACATTTTGATTGAAAATAGTCCACTTGGCAGTAAATATATCTCCTAATTCGTTTTTTTTAGAACTTCCATAACAAAGCACTACAACTGGGGTACTTAGAACAGAAAATTATTGTCTCACAGGTCTGGAGGCTAGAAGTTCAAGACCAAGGTGTTAACAGGGTTGGTTCCTTCTGAAGGCTGTGAGAGAAGGGTCTGTTCCAGGCATTTCTCTTTGGCTTGCAGATGGCTGCCCTCTCCCTGTGTGTTTACATCATCTCTCCTCTATGTATATCTTTCTGTGTCTTAATTTTACCTTTTTATAATGACACCAGTCATATTGGATTAGGGCCTATTCTAATGACCTCGCGTTAAGTTACTGCCTCGGTAGAGACCCTCTCTCCAAATGAGGCCATCTTCTGAGGTTTAGGACCTCAACATGAATTTTTTGGGAAACAATTCAATTTCTAACACTTGCCATGAGTAAAGAATAAACAGTATGGTAGCAAAGTTTAGATTGAAATTTGAATTTTTTTAAAGGGAATATTCAAGGGGTGCCTGGGTGGCTCAGTTGGTTAAGCATCTGACTCTTGATTTCAGCTTAGGTCATGATCTCAGTATTGTCAGTTCAAGTCCTGCTATGGACTTCGTACTGACAGTGTGGAGCCTGCTCGGGATTCTCTCTCTCCCCCTCTCTCTGCATGCCCCCCCACCCCCAGCTTTATCTCAAAATAAATAAATAAATAAATTTTAAAAGAGCAAATAAAATAAAGGCAATACTCGTTATTTAAAAAGTATAGTCTAAATGAAATATCAATTTGAATTTTAAACAAATAATATTTACACTTCTAGATTTTAGGGTAGTTTATGAACTAATTCCCTCAAAAATCATATTTTGCAATTACAACTACTCTGTAAAGTCTATTTTCAAATGAAAATGTAATTCTTTGTATGTTAATGTTATATGCTATCTGTATATCTTGATTTAGGCTAAATTTGACTATTGTTCATAGAGCATATTGTGGTTAAATTAAGACAAAGTTTAATCTAATACTAATTTTATATGAACATATTTTTAGCCTGTTTTGAGAGGTTAAAAAAAAAAAGCAAAGAGGTTTTTTTTGCTTAAAAGTCATTCATCATTAAAATAATAGAAATGATGAATATACAAAAAAGAGAAAAGGAAAGAAAATAATCAACAGAGCTGCTAATATTACACTTATGCAAATCACTCATTTCTATTCCAATGCCAAAAAACAAGCATGACTGCAAGGCTGTTCCATAAACCATAAACAATAGATAACACAGCTGTTCTTAAGAAGGCCATTGTAAAATTCACTTTTATTAATTAGGAAGCTAATCCTAGAAAGAAAGAAAAAAAAAACTCTTTAACCTCCATTGATCACCTAGAAACACACTCCTGTAATTGGTGATGAACTGTCTTAATCATGGTAGAATAATGGATTTCACACTAAGAATTCCGATGCCCCTGAGCTCAAACATTCTTCATAGATTCCCTCTATAGAATTTGGGTCTCAATTTCCTTCCGATTTGATTTGTTTAAAAAGGGCTTTACTGCTGAAGCAACTGGTTCCATTCCCCGAGTGCTCAGGAGGCCAAAAATAAAAGACTTTATGCTTGGTTAGCCTTGCATTCAGCATTCTGGAAGCTGTTACTCCTCAGGAGAATAACTATTTTTCTGGAACAATCTAAACTACTGCTATACCTCAAAGTAATTAGTATAAAGGTTTAGCTTTTCTTCCACTGCATCTCACTCTGAAACCGGAATTACAGGATTACTCAAAAGTAATCTTTGTTTTGCAAACACACGATATTGAATGCTGTGAAATGATATGAAATGGTACAAAGAGAGAGATTGCACAATAAAGTGAAATTCAAGGCTGTATTTCATATTTGTAAAATGTGTGTTTTCAACTACTAGGCCTTTGAATACTGTTTACTCATAATGGCCTCAAAATGCACTAGAACAGTTAGCATGAATTTAATGAGACAAAATCAACAGAGTAGTGACTCTCTAAAGATAATTAAAGATACTACCCTTTGAGTTTTTCTCAGAATAACTAATGGTCAGGAAAGCAAGATGAATACCTAAATTAACATTCCCATTCAAACACATCGCTAAAAGGGTTAAACCTGCATCATCATAGTGGAAATATTGTCAGATAAAATTTGTGATGGGAAAACAAAATGAAAACGGCTGGAGAACATTCTCCACTGATTTCAATCAAGACTAACTTTTTAGGTTGGGGGGAAAAAGAGCAAATAATTCTAATGCTTGGACTAGCTATCCAGTTTTTTGTTTTTATTTTTTAATAGAAACTTTCAAATTTGATTTCATTACTAAATCATGATGGTCCATAAATCAAACATGAATTCTGCTTCTAAAATTACTGTTTGGTGGGCTAAAATGGGGCTAAATGCAAGATGTGCGTTATTCTCAGATAGCTCAAATCTATGGATTATTCATACTCTCACATTAGTGAAAGCTCTTTCTTGTTAAAGCGGTACTTAACATTTTTTTTAAACAGGTGGTTTGAATTACAGAAAGCCTGCAATAATTTAATCTTCCCTTAAAGTAAATAAATTAAATTAGATTTCTTATAGGTAGACATAGGATTTTTTTTAAATGTATACACAATTTCCCATATCTCCTAGGCCAGTATGCTTACTTGATCTTTCATATTACATTTTGGGGACAAGAAAAACACATTTAAAAATAAACAAATAAGACAAAATTTCTGAAAACCCGCAGGCCCCACTGGGGAGTGAGTGAATCCTGATCTGTTTCACCCTGAAGTATCAGTTAGCATTGCAACTTTCTTTTTCTCCTCATAAAATATTGACAGATTTAGAAGAATTCAGGAACTTCCTGTGGTCTGGACATTTGTTAATCCACCAAAAGAAGCAAACAAACAAACAAACAAATGCATAATACAATTTACACATGACTCTGCCAATTACACAGGGTTTTATTGCACTGACAGTATTCTACCTCGCTCTTGGTAGTCTGTCCTCTGGTGGATTATTAAGCATGAATCTATGTGCTTCAATAGTGCAACTCACATTTTTCCTCAGATTAAACAGCTCTTTCACTGTGGATTCACCAGCCCCTGACTTAGCTGCAGAACCCTTCCCCTCACCCTACGCAGAACTATTCTAGGCGTCCCCCAAAAGAATAAAAGTAAACCTTTCCGATGGATTGTTCTCAGTGTGTGCTAAGTTTAAATGGAGATAGTTAATGAAACTCTCCCCCCACCCCACAGAGAATGCCAATACATTATACCTCATATCGTTTTTTTTAGAAAAAAAAATCAAAGTTAACTTCATAAGATCAACCAGGAACAGTTTGTAAACCGAGGAATGTCCAGCCTGTATAAAAATTTATAGAACATTTTTTTATTGACATGTTAGCTTTGCTCAAGGAAAGCACATGATTTGTCCCAAATACTGATTGAGTCCCGAAGCTGTGAGTGTAAATGCTTTCCATGGTTTACAAGCCAAATTCCACAGTAAGTTTTAACTATTTTGCTTCAAGAATACATGATCTTCTTGTGTAGTGGTCTTGAAAGGTTAAACAATAGTCTTTTAATTGTTCAGCGAATTTTTATTGAATGATTGTTATGTCTCAGGCACTGAGATTGGTGTTCTGGTTACCATGGTGAATAATTCATGAAGTTTATTCCTTTATGGATTTTTTTTTTTTGGTCAAGAAGATACATGTCAAATAAGCAAAGACTAATCTAATGAGTGCAGTGTTGAGGGAAGGTTAGGAATTAAGGGTTTTGATACAAGGGTAACAACTTAGTCAAGTAGAAGGTAGAGGTAGGAGAGAAGGCTTTCCTGTAGGGTAGTCATTTAGTCTGAAGCTTGAAGGAGGATTCTTAAGTTGCTAATGAAAAGTTGACAGGGTAATAAAAAGAAGAGGAAAGAATGTTCCATGCAGAAAAACACTTGCCAGGGGCCCTGAAGTAGGACTGAACAAGACAACCTGTAGCTTCATGAGGTTCTTCTGCCACCACACTTGAGTATAGATGGATGTCACAATGAAGCAAGAGACATAGGATGTTCCTCTCCAATTGACATTCCAAAGGATGTGTGGAATGCCAAAGAATTGAACACTGAGAACAATGCAAAAGACTGAACAGTTCATGAGCTGAAAGGCAATGGTGCATGAAAGCCAGAAATATAAGTAAGTGTAAACGAAATATTTTCACCTTCATTACATGAGTTTAATTTGGAATGGCTCCAAATGTTGTTGCATATGCAGTACTCAGCAGATGAACTAGAGAATATCACTTGCTAATTCACTGATGTTCTTATTAAATCTTACTCAAAAGTGCATATTCAATAAAATGATAACATTTAAAAATGTGCGTAAAGCTGGATTTAAGGCTTCAAATGAGAGCAAGAGAGCACACACAACTATGTTAATTTGAGACATGAAAATGGAAAGCTTTACTCCATTCAAAGAGGACACTTTGTCACTGCTTTCCAATATAAAAGAAAAATAATTCTAAATCATTTAACCAATTTGTCTTTAGCATGAAAGTTGTATCTTTTCTACACAAGCTTTCTTTATTGTTTAGTATTTATTGAAAACCAAGTATGCAGCACTCTATAAATCATCATGGGCGCAGTCCTCACCCTTAAGGCACACAATCTAAGTCAAACAGAAAAAATAGTTCAGACCTAAAATATGTCAAATGTGTTGATTAAACTCTGAAGGTTGAGATTCTTAATTATAAATATGTCTTTGTAGCTTAAGAAGTGAAAACTGTAAATACGACAAAAGGCAAAATGATAGGGAAATCACATTCTAGATGTGCTTTATATCTACAGTTTGCTATTACTTAAGATTAGTCATTATAATTTTAGTTTGAGTACAGTCTTGCTGAAAAAAAAATAAACAGGAACCTAATATAAAGTTTCAGGGAAGATGACACCAGGATTACCTAGTATTTTCTATTCACTGTCTCTATTCCTTATTTTCTCACAAAACAGACTTCTGGTTCATAATAACCTTTGTTTATGTTCTTAGCAAGATAATGATTTTACCTCATTAATCCACTTAGCTTTTCAAAGGAAAATGAGTAGAAGCAAAAAAAAAAAAAAAAAAAAAAAAAAAAAAAAGCTAGTTTCCATTAAAATCTTGTCACATTGCCTTCAACTTGTCCAAGTTTTCATAGTTCTGTGTCCTATATCTTCACAAGATAATAGCAATATTTAAAGGCTGTCCTTTATACAATGCCAATCTGCTACAATGGGAAGATCATCACATTTGCCCAAAGTTCAATGTCAAATGGGTGGTATAGATGAATGGACAAACAGATATGTCTATCTGCATCATTTCCAATCATATCTGTATCTGTATCTATACAGATATCTACCCATCTATCCATATTTTCAAAACCTGGAACATGGTAGAAACTCAATGTGTATTAATTTGTTCATTTCAATTCAGTCTTATTTTACTGGTTACATTTTAAATGTTAAATCCTACTTTAACAAAACTTGAATTCAAATACATGAAATTATACAAATTAAATTAGGGTACAGTATTCAAAAGGTAAAAAAAGTTCAACATTGGTGAGCCTTTTTGTAAACATAATATAAGACTAGGCTTTAAAAAGCCAATTTAAAGAAAAAAAAGTTGGAGTAAGTCAAGTATACTTGAGAACTTAAAAAAGCCCAGTGTCATCAGAGATTTTAGTTCAAAGCAAATGATGCCAGAACTTTAGGGTATGGATTTGTTTTATGCAGTTAGTCATTGGAATCTTTGGAATTGGATGTGATTATACATTTAAGTAATGCACAATTAAGTAATGTATAATCACATCTTTACACAGTGTTTCAAATGTATGTAAAGTGACCATATGTTGATCCACTGGTTTCATAGTCATGTGTACGTCTCTGACATGAGATGGTTTCAGATTAAGAGAATCTATGATTGGAAATTAAGCTGAGACAATTTCATTATCAAAGCTTTCAAAATGTTGATCTGAGCCTCACCACATTGTAATAAAAGACACTGTTAGGTGTCTGACTTCCTTCTTTATCTGCGTAGGAGAAAGGATTTGTCACTGAGCTCAGGCGTTAGAGATCATACTGATCTGGATTCAAATTTTGTGCCAACTATTTCCTTTTGACTTTGGGCAGTATGAACCTTCCTAACCCCCCTTTACCCCTAAGTTTTAACGATAATATGGATACTTCTCTAAGAGTTGCTCTGATTATTAAATCTGATAATACATATGAAACACTTAGATCACATCTGTAGTGTCATGACCAGAACCAAGAGGAGCCCAAGCCCAAGCTCACCCAGCTTTCAGTCAGGACCAGACAATCAGTAGTGGCTAACTATAAAGCGCCCAAACAGTGGAAGAGAGAAGAAATGAGCATGTTCCTAATGTCAAAAGGTGGAAAAGAACTTATTAGGTTGGGGTGACATCCACTAAATATTTATGATGCACTTAGGTATCAGATCGAAGATGTGGTGGATGCACACAGTGCAAAGTGTCCCAGTGCTATTCCCTTCCTGGGCACTGTTTCCCTTTCTTTGCACCTGGGTTGTTCTCAGAGACTGCACTTAAGAGAGTCAAGTGGACTGTGCAGATGACTCCCTGATGGGTCTGGGACCCAGCGATCCAAAACAGTTGAAATTTGAATGTCTTTTATGATTACCTGTGGCCTCTGCATGACTTGGGCCATTGCCACCGAGACAGGATTGTTTTTCCATTCTAAAGGTGACCCTGCATCTCAACATTTTCAAAGCTTCCTATATGTGTTCTTTGTTCAGATTGTAAGCATTCGTAGTCAAAGTGTATGGACTACTTCCTGTACTTAGAAGGCAGTTTATTTCTTTAATGATATTTATAATAAATAGTTATAAGTGTAACATTTGCAAAGTGGTTGAGCACATAACATCATAGATGACATTATGTCCGTTCTTTAGATGAGGAAATGCTGGCCACAGAGCCAGAAGTGACAGCACCAGGATGCAAATCCAGGTGCTATGCTTCCAGAACCAATGAATGCAACCACTAAGTTATGTGCCTCTGCAATCATGCTCCAGTGGGGGGAGCTTAACTAATGCACCTTCTAGTAATGGAAAAACAGGGTGGTTGGAGGGGGAGAGGCAGCATCAAGTAGAGAAAGTGCTAAATTCGTATGTTGAAAGTCATAACCTGCAGTTTCTCAGAATACGAACTGATTTGGAAAAAGGGTCTTTGCACATGAAATTAGCTAAATTAAAATAAGGTCATTAGGGTGAGCCTGAATCCAATATTACTCGTGAACTTACAAAAAGAACGTCATGTGAAAAGAAAGATACACAGAGAAAAGATGATGTGAAGACACAGAGGGGAGATGGCCCTCTTCATGCCAATGAGAGAGCCTGGAAGAGACCCCCACCCACCACTTTCTCACAGCTCACAGAAAGAATCAGCAGAGTTGACACCTTGATCTTAGACTTCTAGCCTCTAGAACAGTAAAATATCTATATCTATATCAATATCTATATCTATATCTATCTATCTATATAGATCTCTCTCTCTCTGTGTGTATATATATATATATATATATATATATATCTACATAGATATATAGATAGATAGATATCTGTTGTTTAAGCTACCCAATGTGGAAGGCGGCCTCAGCAAACTAATACAGAAAATCAGACTAACATACCATTTTCATTCTACCATCCAGGAGGCAAAAAAGAGGAAGGAAAGAAAGAAAGAAAGAAAGAAAGAAAGAAAGAAAGAGAAAGAAAGGAGGGAGGGGGGAAAGAAAGAGAGAAAGAAAAAAGACAGGAAGGAAGGAAGAAAGAAAAAAGACAGGAAGGGAGGAGGAAAGAAAGAAAGAAAGAAAGAAAGAAAGAAAGAAAGAAAGAAGAAAGGAAGGAGGGAGGAAGGGAGAAAGGAAGGAAGGAAGGAAGGAAGGAAGGAAGGAAGGAAGGAAGGAAGGAGAAAGAAAGGAGGGAGGGAGGAAGGAAAGAAAGAAAGAAAGAAAAAAGAAAGAAAGAGAAAGAAAGAATTCCGCTAAGAACCAAAATGTTCTGTACACCGCAGGAGTCTAGGATCACCTTTGAAACCAGTAATTTTGTGGTAGAGGAACCTGATGTTAGGGACAGGACAAAAAAGTACTTTTTCTTAATAAAAACATCCATAATTGAGTGCCTTCCATGGATGTGCTGGTATGTTGTTGGGCAAAATGACCTTGAATGGTCCCTAGTTTCCTACAGTGACTCCCGTGGTTGTCTGCAAGAACTCCCCTGGGAGCTACTCTCACTCTCACTCCCTTCTGCCTCCTCCTGTTCCACTCTGGGATCACAAAGCTCTCACCTGCTGCTGCTGCTTTTCTCTCCTTACTATGATACATGTCATTAATGCCAGTAGTATAAGGAAAATTTTAGCGTGGCTGTAGAGAAAAAGATGAGCGCATGGTCTCTGAAATGTTTGTATTGTTTTTTTTTCCAATTGATAAGTAAATCAAAATATTCTCAAATAAAAGTTTTTAATAATGGAAAACGTCATCTCAGTGCAATGTGTGGACAATTTTTGATTTGTAGACAGTAGGATTTTGAAGCCCATATACATTTCTTGGTATGCAAGTTTGAATTTTTGAGAGTATTGTTGGCCTCATCACTGAAAACCAGGACAACTCCGAATGGTTAGAACAGGGGAAAAGCAAGCTTTTCTGTAAACTCAGCACAGGAGAACTCCGTCTAATGCTTCACTTTATAGAGGGGACATTCTTCAAGGAGGAGAATAGGAGAAAGATCGGTTAAACAGCTGTGAACGCCAAGTATGGGATACACCTGCCCCTTCCTCCAATGCCGGGAGACCTGCATTTGCAGAACCTTTCTATTTCATGGAGTTGAACTTCATCCTATCTCCCAGATGGGTAAGCAAACCAGAGTGCAAGAAAAAAAAAACATTTGTTGTTTCCACTTACTCAACTAGCATTTACTAACTAACAGGTTACATAGTGCTCTAGATTCAGCAAGAACCAAAACTAATAGATCTTACCCATAAATAAACAATTATGATGCAGTGTCATGAGAGATTATGAACATTTCTCAGTGTATTTCCTAAAAGTTTCCTTTAAGCTGAGATCTGGCAGAGGGTACTGAAGGTAGGAATTGTCAGGGAAAAGAGTTGCAAGTTTATTTCATAGGTACAGCTAGGTACTTGCATTAAAAAATATTGTGTAAATTACTACCTTATTGCATTTGGTAATAATCAAGCAAAGTTGTGGGCTTTGTTAATAAATTATTTAATTGATTAAGACAAGGTGAAATGCTCCCCTGTTTTCTTGTTAATAAGGTGCCTTGAAATCTTGTCAATGAATCAAAACCTATCTGTACTGGCTATTTGTTCCTTTAATGATCTACCTGCACAGAGAAAAAAAAAAAAATCACCATCCAGTGGCCAGAAAGAACAAATGCTCTTGACATGAGGGAAGAAAAATGCCACATGCTAGGAGGAAGGACACACACATATGCACACACACCCACATGTACCCAAAGCAAACTATAACAGAGTAAATAAAATGGATTCCTACAGATGACCATGTAAAGTCTAGTCTGTGAAACACATGTTCTGGAAATACTAGGGGAAGAAAGAGTGAAATTCCTCATGAACAGAATAAGGTATGAGCTAGAATTGTACATCATATTTACACGAGTTCACTACAATGGAGCCGGAACAATTTCTAAACAATAGCTCCCCGCTAAAATTCAAAAGTTTAGGGTCTCAACAAAGGAAGATAATCCATCACAATGCTAAGCTAGATGATTCTTCATGTGACTTTAGTTCTCCATGACCCACAACTGAAAAAGTTTCAGGTGAAATAGAATATATTACATTTATGAGGATCACCTTGGAAATTAATTCACACTATAGTTTGATACTTATAATGTCTGGCTTTTTTTGGAGCGGGGTCTGATTTATTAGAAATCCCACCTACTAATGATGGAGGTGGGGCAAAAGAACTCATTCTGGAACAAAGAATTCAAATGAACAATGAAAGAATGTTATGTAAATCTGGTGTCTTAAAACTGACTGCTCTCTTCTCCACCAGCAATGGTCGTAATAATTTCCCCCAAACTGAATAAACCGAAGGCACATGTTTATTGGTTTTTACCTGAGAACATAATTCTCCACCTCACTGAGTTTCAGCGGCTGTCTGTGAATGGTTCTGTACATTGGCAATATCTCTGTAAGAGCTTCGTCTCTAGGCAAAGAAGTTCTTACTATTCCATTCTTTCTAATTACTGTATTTCAAGTGTAGTTCTCATGACACTATGGAGAGTAATCTTCTGAGGCATTCTTTCTTAGAGTTCTGAGCTTAATTCTGAATCATGGGGTCAACTTGAATATAGAGTTACATAGAATGGGGTTTTATGATGCTAATGTAACAAACAGAAGCACACAGATTCTGCTCCCTTCACCCTCCACTGTAGAAGGATATGTCCATGACTAGAAGATATACTATAATCTACATCCATCAATCATTATCTCGAACATTTTATTGTGAATTATTTGCCTTCTTCTAATCATCAACTATAAAAGAGACATAAACAAACAAACAAAAACTCTTCTATACCAGGTGACTCCAAAAACCAAAACATTCTTAACAGGGGGAAATAAAAGGATTTAAGATATGTGTCAGACTGGGTTGCAATCAACTCATGGAATTACATGAACAAAAATTGGATCAAAGTTTCGGAATTTAGGGGCGCCTCAGTGGCTCAGTTAGTTGAGTGTCTGATTCTTGGTTTCAGCTCAGGTCACTATCTCACGGTTCACATTGCCAGCACAGAGCCTGCGTGGGATTCTGTTTCCAATCTCTCTGCCCCTTCCCCACTTAAACGCGGTCTCTGTCTCTCTCAAAATAAGTAAATAAACTTTTTTTTCATAAAAGCTTTATAACTTAATAATGACTAATAATTTAATATTGCCTGCTAAGGAGAAAGTATACTAATTAAGAAAAACAGCTCCCCAAACTTTGTGCAATGAAGCATATTTGATGAACCGTACAAGCACCCATTCTTTTAAAAAGTGTTTGTTTAAGCAACAATAAAATGAAAGCGGATATGCAGTTGAATGAGGAAAAGTTTTCCCACTTAAGGAGCTCAGGATCTAGTCAGTACATACGAAGCTATGTGGTAATTATCTGCCCACCAGTTACATGCAACACAGATGTACACAAAATGCAAATGAATGCAACAGAAAGTGCAATTAATCATGGAGGAGTGTGAGATGTTATGATTTGAGCCAAGTCTTGAAAGATTTGGTGTTTTTGGAACACAAAGGAAATTGGGCCACAAATACTCAACATTTTTTTAGGTATTACAGTAGATTGCGTTTCAAAAACAGCAGAGTTCTTGTTTTTGCTTTTGCTTTTGTTTTCTCACATAAGTTACAGTCTACCATAGCAATTCAGGTCGGTCACTTCTTCTCTAAGCAGTGACTCAAGACCCAGATCCCTCTTATCTTCTTTGGTCGTCTCGCATAGCCTCGCTGTGACTAGGGGAAAATAAAACGGACCTGGAAATCGGAATCCTGAGTCAGGTTTGGTGTTCTGTGCCGTCACGATTAAGACTTCAAGCTTTCAGTTTCTGTGTTTTAATTCTCTCAGTTGTAAAATAAATTTTCTTATTGCTAAAGCCTATATTTTTAACTGCTGGGGATTAAGGTCATAAGATATGGTAGATCCCATTATATTTTAGAAAGACTTTATAAAGTTAAAAGCTGTTTTACTTAAGCAAGGGTCATATCCTAATAAATACATTTTGAAGTACTTCAAGCATCAGAGAAATATAAAAGTACACTAGATTTCTTTTCAGTGTTTTTTTTTTCTCTCCTAAATATATTCATATCATTCCTCTATATCCAGTTCTCATGCTGTCCACTGCTTGCTCAGTGTCCTTGTGGAATTTATTAGCTAAGCAGGACAGTTTGGAAAGTGTTTCACAATTCTTCAGATTCTACGGCTTGGTCTTCTCTTCTCTAATCAAAGTATGTCTACCCTAATTTCCACAATGTCATTGCCTTTTTCCATTGTTCTAACAAAAACACAAGGCAACAAAATGATTCCAAATGCATGCTGTTAATAATTATATTTCTTATGACCAATATATTATTCTTCTCACCTTATAGCTGCATTTAATCTGTAACCTCCCATGTCTTAAGCTATAGAATGCTAAAAGATCCAAGGAAGTTCTGTTTGCAACAGAGTGTTTGTTTTCCACACAGAAAATCACACAGTGAAGACCAGGGCTTTCTTATTCTTATTGGCTAACTTCAACGATACAGTAGACATTTGGGTATTACAATATCTATTACAAAAAAGCATATTGATTCTTTTGCTAATATTATTTGTATAATTCAGTTCAAATTAGCTCAACAGTCTTTGAAAGCTTTGGTACATCTCTTGATTTGGTTCCAAAACACTTAGCTTTATTTTAGTTTCTATTTTAATTGGAGAACTTGGAAAATTTTCTCACAGCTAGAGAACAATTGATTTGTTGCTAATAGAAACCTAAGAAGAGAAGAGTTACTTGTATATGTTTTGTGCGTGCATGTATGTGTATATGTGTGTGTATATATAAAAATACGTATCTATATATGCATAAATATAGATATAAACTGACTAGATATATGTGTTTGTGTGTGTACTTAATCTCAAAGTTCAAATAAATCTACTCAGCAAAAATTTCCTCTAAATAGAAATTTTACAGACTTGTCCCAGACCCCTTCAGGAGTCACTGAAGTTGTGTATATGGCTTAAAATTGTTTTAATCCCGTGGAAATGTCTCTGTGTTTTTATAAAAGATAATATATATTTATAATGTGAAGTTAAATGTGAAAGAGAAGCTGTTGACCCTTGGTTTGAGTTATTCTTCCACTGAAAGGAATTTTCAATGACCTACATTTTTTTAAAAATGTGGAGTCCATTTTCAGATTCAACATTATGTTCCTGGAACTTTCAGGCTAATATTATTACAAAACCAAGTGTAGTAAAAGTGACTTAATTGCTATGGTGTGACTCAAAGAAAGATCCCAGAATCAAGTTTTGACCTTGTCTGCTTGATTTAGGTAATA
This sequence comes from Acinonyx jubatus, assembly GCF_027475565.1. Classification (NCBI taxonomy): domain Eukaryota; kingdom Metazoa; phylum Chordata; class Mammalia; order Carnivora; family Felidae; genus Acinonyx; species Acinonyx jubatus. Next base: position 125,565,343 of record NC_069386.1, on the reverse strand, counting down.
CATCTGTCCTTGGACCAGTTTCTATGGCCAAGGGAATAGATCACTATGAATTAAATCACACTCTCCAGCTTTGGATAGGGAAATAATGATGGTATTACCAGAACAAGAGTGAGAGCAGGGCAAGGGTTGTGGGTACATGCTGGATAGAATCAGATACACTGTTTAAGAAGGAAAGAGACTGTACGTTAGAAAGAAAATGAACAAGGAAATTAACAAATGTCCGACATAGCTTGTTAGCTTGATTATGGCTTATAACATACAATCTTGGTCTTTTTATCATTATGGCTTAAATATCAGAGCTACAAAGTAAAGAAGCATGCTAATAATGGAAAGGATTATGACTTAGACACCTCCTCCAGTAAATTCCAGCTATAGGTTTAAAAAGGAAAAACATTAAAAACCAAAACAATAAAATCCCCATCTTGGGCTACTTCCAAATAATGAAATTTCCTCCATAAACTACTGTGGCATCAACTCTGTGTGTTCTGTAACTTTTTTCTAATTAAAGAGAATAATTCTATTCAACATCATAGACATAATGACAACCAGGCGTGTGCTCAAAAAAGTGGGGAAAATGTCTTTGTTTTCTTAATGCTGTGACTAAGCCATTGACCATATTCATTTATCTCTGTTGACACATTCCCATTTCCCTACTCCAAATGACTTTGGGTCACAAAGCAAACATTTTTGCCAAAAAAAATTTTTATTCGTAAAGTTACAACTGATGAAAAACTGGGGACTATAATAAATATTCTTTTGCAACTTTTCAATAACATTTATAGCTGGAAGTGCTAAATTGTTGACAACAAAACAATTTGTAAATGAAAAAAAAAAAAACACTTCAAATGTGCAGTGATATTTTAACAAGAAGTAACAGAGATTTCAAGAGAGAATTTATGGTTATAAATATGTCTCCGATGTTGTATTTTTAATGCCCATGTCCTAAGTGGATAAAGTCTCCTACATGGACAGAAGTATTGTATAACCAGTGCTCATTATTTGAGAGGAATAAATGGATGAAATGGACTAGCAAATAGAATCTGGAATAAAGGTTGTATTTTACATCTTGGGAATTTGTGGCCAGGTTTAAAAAAAAAAAAAAGTAAATAAATGTGAGCAAAGGATGAGTTGGATTAACCACTTTGCCAGTTGAAACAGACTTCCCAAGCCAGCACATAAAATCTGTGGCCAAGGAGAACACAATGTAGATAATCTTTGAGCTATCTTGTGGACAGATGTGACTATTATCCTGGCTGACCTTCGAAGACTCATGGATGGGTCTCACATCTGGTACATGAGTGCACCCCTGAGCCAATTTCCTTTAGAAAGTCAGATTGATCCTTGAAATGGCTGTAGGCCAAGGCTGTGTGTGTGGTGTGGGTAGGAATGGGGAGCTGAGGATGTTGGCACCTGGGACCTGGAACTGGATGATTCAGCCCAGAGGCCTGGAACAGTAATGCCTCTTTGCAAGTGAACGGCATTTCCCAGCTCATGGTTTTCCGCCTGAGTTTCCTGTAAATGTGGATCAGAATTAAGAAGGGAGGGAGAACATGACCCTCAGTGCCTACACTTATCTGAGTACAAGATGCATTTTTCAGGAGAGAAGGGCCAACCGCAAACCATCTGAGGTTTACATTAGTGTGCCAAAGCAGCACTATTAATTGGCATCTTCTACACACTCAGACCTCTTTCAGAGGCAAAGCCTCTCTGAAAATCCCAAGACTGGGCTTTCTTGTCTCCTCTCTGGGAGTTCCCATTTGGGGTCTTGCCTGGAAATAGCCCAGAACAGATTCCTCTCCCTGTTCCCATACCTTTATTTCTCCACTTCCTATCTGTAAAACCAGAATCCATGGAAACCAATTTGTGAAAAGGGACAAATCAAAATTAGAGGTATTATTCGATGCAAAAACTTCCCTCACGCTTACATTTTACCCACTGGTTTATCTTTTTCACTGGGGTATGTTCACAGGACAGTGTGTGTCTGATCCTGGCTGTGATGTTTAGTCTGGCTCGCCTGCCCCATCGTTTCTCTATGTGAGAAACACTTCATCCTCCTGTCCTCTGCCGGCAGGCTGGGCCAGAGGACACCTCCAGCTGCTCTGAGAGGAGGCGACATCGCCTTCAAACCCGGCCTGCACAACCTCAGTGCAGACACTAGTCAATAACAGGTCAGGTCTCCTGTTGACCAGGTTATGAAATGGGGGGATTAGAATTCTTTCCAGCACCTGTTTGCCTACGGCTTTGCTATGGAAATTAAGTTTGGAATTTATTCTATCTATAAGTCTGGAAACTGAAGTTTAAATTTACTCAGTTTTGAACATGTGCAGAGAATATGAAGGTTCCCCCCGACCGCCACCCCCGCCTCCATTTCCCTCTGACTAAAAGGTTTTATTACTTCTGACTAATGGCATTGTTGCCCTCAGGGGAAATGCTATTAGGAACCTCTTTGAGACCTGTCAGGAAGCACACTGGAAAAACTTACTGATGGATTACCCAGTGTGCACTGAGGTACGTGTGTCCCCATTCATGTGAAGATGGCCGAATGGAGGGTGGAGGGTGGAGATGGTGGGTGGGGAGCAGGGCTGGCGGACATGATAGAAATGGCTTTTAACAAATGGAAAGCAACGCATTGATTATCTATTATACTTTCCTTAAGTCTATGCAACAGAGATTTTGCTATTAAATGAAAATTATAAATGTGTGCAGGCATGTGTATGTGTGTGTATATGTGTATATATATATATATATGTATATGTATATATACGTATGTATGTATATACATATACACGCACATACATTATGTCACTATACCAATCACAGTATCTCTAAGCAGGACAGCCTAGGAAACAGAGTCTGAAATGGTTGTTTGCAAAAGGTAGTTTATTTGGGGATGTTTTCAAGGTACAGGGGTCAAGAACCTGAAAAAATGAAATAAGGGTGGAGGAAAGCCAATCCAAAGATGCATTATTAAGCTGGCTTACTGCCATGGACAACTAGGGTTTAATCACTTCAATCATTCTAAGGCACTACATGATCTAAGAAAAATATGTGCCTCAGAATTGTTCATGGAAAAGAAGGGAGAAGGAAATTGTTTGTTTGTTTGTTTGTCTGTTTGTTTGTTTTGCCAACTCCTGTCCCTTATTGGTCAAAAGTTACCTTATGGTTTGCTAATGTCTTCTCAATTCCACATTTGTTCATGCATCAGAATAGTTGAATAGATTCCTGAGGATATTCCGTGCAGGGAAACCCAGAGCCCAGGACTGAAAGAGGAAAGCGTATGATGCAATTGATGGATGTGAGGTTGCCATAGTTTATCCTAGGCTTTCATCAATGCCTGGAGTAAAAGGATGGCTGAGGTAAGGTAAGGCTGGGCACCAGGGCAGTCTCATTCAGGGTCCCCATAGGAAATGAATAGCATAGATGGAATACAGTAATTTGAAAAGGCTCCATTCAGCTAGAGTAGATATTGGAGGACCACGGAGATGGAGGGGTAATGAGAACTTAGTAACAGTTGAGCTCTTGCTTTCTGCAAATGACTAGAAAATGAGTGGCTACTGCAACCCGGGAAGAAATGAGAAGGTTCAGCTTACTCCGGAGAAAAAGGAATCTTCCACGATGGGTGGCCAGGAGTGGGCGACTGGACAGGGAGGGATCCTGGGGAACCAGTAAGTCCCCTGTGAACTTCAGTGACCTACTGGGATTCCCCATTCACTGAAGCTAAGAACAAAGATGGCACAGAGACTGGTTGGTGTGGTCTCTACACATCAGCCTTCTGAGGCAGAGGAAGGCAGAGAAGTGAGGAGAACAGACCTAGAAAAGCAAACTGGATATATATCTGTAACAATTATTCAATGGAGATATTTGACTGGATAGCTGTTTTTGCAATGACCTTGGTTCATCTTAACCAGTTCTATGGATGGCAGTTCTATGGACGACTAAACTTGGTTTTGGACCTCTGACTGAGAATTTTTAAAAATGTATTTAACATAAAACTGTAATAGAAATTTTTTGAGTTAAAGTTTATGCAAAAGGACTTAGTCTTTCACAATATTATAGCTCGGAAGTAATCACTGTACTATTGGTGTAAGAATGCTTGCCAAATTAAATCAACCGCTATGAACGTATGATATCATAATAAAGAATTATTTATTTAGATTAGTAAATATCTTTAAAAACTAATTTGTACTATTCCACTTGGCTATTTTACTGTTGTGTATTTAGGTTAATTCTCACGTTGCCTTATTAACAAATTTACTTATTTACTTTATTTAATATTTATTAAGTAGAAAAAGACAACCACTTGCCTTCATAGATCTCAGATTTTAGCAAGACAGATAGGCAATAAAGAAATAAACTGGTACATATTATAATGCAAGAATATGATGAGCATTAAGAACAACATTAAGGCAGATAAAGAGGATGGAGAAGGATAGATGTGCTTTTCTGTGAGGGTATTGTTAATCTGAGATGTGGATATGTCGAGAGAGTGAAGCATGTGTAGACTTGGGCTTACATGCTAACCACGACCTAAAACCATGGACAGGTTCTGAATTCAGATATCATATGATCTGGCTTGAATTTTTAAAGAATTGCCCTGTTATTGGTTGGAAATAGACAGCAGAAGAGCCCAGTTGAAAAAGGAAGAATGGTTAGCATAGGTGCCCAATTGATGGTGCTCAGAGGGTTTATACCTGGATTAGGGTGGTGACAGTTGGGAAGAGAGACATTGCTCAAGAAAGGTATGAGATGGATTTGCCTCTGGATCAGGTGACATGAATAACTAGAAAATGTACACTGACCTTTATTGATATAAGGAGCTTTCAAATAGGTGCATGAATAGATGGGGAAGAAGAGGTCAGTTTTAGGTAGTATATGCTTAAAATTCCTACGAGATATCTAGGAAAGGGTAAGGACAAGTTAAGGAATTTATTAACACTCTTGATAGGGACTGGGGGAATTACAGTACAGAAAATACAAACCATTTTCTCACCCGCCCATATAGAAGTACAAACTTCATAAAATTGTACCACTTTAGTAAGACACTGCCTGTATTTTGTCATTTTAATGCCCTTGCCTTTGATCCCTGATGAACCTGCAATTTTCATTTGTTTGAGTCACATTTTGTTGTTGTTGTTGTTGTTCTGTGAATTGTCTCATCACTCCCTTATCTATCATCTACTAGAATTTTAGTACAGGTTATTAGTACTGACCCTGCGTGTCGTATTTGTAAGAACATCTGTTATGTAGATATTACTTATCTTTTAATTTTATGATGCTTTGAGGAATGGTCACTTTTAAGACGGTATGAAGCCAATTTTATAATCGTGATTTGTTTCCATTGCTTTTAAGATTAAAAAGCTCTCACACTTCCACACTTTCTTATATTGTTGCAGTCATTTATGCCACATAACTATTTTGGCTTTTGAATTAAGCATAGTGAACAGTATAAAGCATTAATTATTTAATTAATTTACAAATAGTTACTCAGTGATTCATGATTTGTGTAAGGACCCTATCACCAAATCCTTACCAAAGAGTAAAATCCTTTTCCCTTCTCAGGAATAAGCACCCGTGCAAAATTTTCAGCTTGAGGATCCTGCTATACATGTTCATGAATACATCAGCAGGATTACAGTTACCAATCAGTAGATTGGGAAATTTGGGCAATGAACTTAGTACAATTTGTGCCTAAAATATAGCTATGAGTCCCATATTATATGTGTTCGTGGACCAGGTTAGCCCATCGTATGAATCCACTTGTGATTCTGTGAATTATGGTCAGTAGTACATTGCTCTACAGGGACGAGTACAACGCTTTGTGGTGCAGGCTATTGAGCTGGGACCTTGACACGCTGCCTGGCTCTGGCTAGTACCCTCTGTTCGCTCTGAAGGGCAGCCACAGTCCCATAATTTTTCCCCTAACAGCTGATGAAAGCCCAGATCCCAAAGCAGCTGACACATGGCTTTTGCCTTCAGCCTCTTTTCCCATTCTGTTGCCCTAATTTCCCTTCTATACAAAATTATGTTCTCTATTTTGTCTTACAGTGTTACATTAATGTTCCCATCATCAATAAAAAATATCAATCTTTCAAAATATGCTAAACAACTGAGCTTACCAATGGAGAAAAAACTCATTGGTGACGATCCAAAAAAGGCACGTAACTCAAGTATCAGCAATGTTTGGCAAGGTGGTGGTATATGGGTGCATGTGCGTGTGAATGTGTGTGAGTGTAATAAAAAGCGTTCTCTACTAGCATCAGTCTGCAATTCAAAAATTCTACTAAGAATTACCACTTTATATAAAAGTGTGACATGGGTGAAATGGAAATACTGCAGATGAGGGCAGCTGAGAGTGACATGTAGCAGGTCCTAGTTTTATATTGAAGAAAAAACCAGCGTCACTCTTTAGATTTGTACAAAAACTCTCGAAAGGGATCTGGGAAAATATACTGGCTCTTTCTGACCTAATGAATGTTTGCTTTACAACATGTCTCAGGTGAAAAACACAAGTATCTTGGGGTCAAAAGCCACTGAGCTCTGAGAAATGAAAGACGACACATTGTCAAACAGAAACAATGATAATGATGTGGGAGCTTGGTCCCTAAATTAGACTGGTGTATTCTGCCCCATTTCTGAACCAAATAAAAACAGACAAGGAGTAACACATACAGATGTCAACGTAGCAACTTTATGTCTGATAAAAGTAAAATTCCTAAACTTGACCCTTGGATTACCCACCCAATACTGGATATCCCTTGATAGTCACAAGCTGCCTCCACGGCATCTAAAACAGTTCCAGGCATGCAGTATATGCTTAATAAATACTGGATGAATGGTAGTAAGCAGGGCAGAATACAAATTCTCCATAGGCCACGAAGACTCAAGGGCAAGAAGAATCTGACTAAGCATGCCAAGTTTATTATTCCCACATTTAAGTATTATCAATAATAAGCAGGAACAATTTCTCCCAACCACACATATATTAAAATATTTATAGTGTAACAAACATACACCCCATTATATTTGTTTGGTGACATGAACTCTTCTACTCTTCTTCTATAGCTATCTTTTTCTATAAAGTCATAAGAAACCTCCTGATTAAGGGGTGCCTGGGTGACTCAGTCAGTTAAGCATCCAACTTCGGCTCAGGTCGTGATCTCACGGTTCATGAGTTTGAGCCCCTCGTTGGGCTCTGTGCTGATGGCTCGGAGCCTGGAGCCTGCTTCTGAATCTGTGTCTCCCTCTCTCTCCGCTCCTCCCCTGCTTACATGCTGTCTCTCTCTCAAAAATAAATAAAGATAAAAAAAATTGAAAGAAAGAAAGAAAGAAAGAAAGAAAGAAAGAAAGAAGCCTCCTGATTAAGAACTTGGAACTCAAACCAAAACGCTGAGGAGCCTGCCTATGGTTAAAATTGGATTGCCTGAGACAGGAGATTGCCTTTTCAGTGTGTTATTGTAAAACAAAGTATGGTTGTAGACACAGTAGTTGGCAAAATGCTATAAAATATGTAACCTGGTGTTAAAATCACTGAGATTCTGTGAGTGGAATTGTCTGTGTAAACATCGGTGAGTGTGGCACCCTTTTGATCAAGAAAAAATTTGAGAAAGCATATAGGGACAAAGCAGTGGAGAAAGGAAGAACCATGAAAAAGTATCAGAAATACTCTGGAATTAAGCAATGATATCTGCATTCTCAAATTAATGAAATCGTGAGCTTGAACCATATTCACTGAAATTTCCAGAGTACAGGGAGCCTCCTGATGATCTCTGTGTTATCAGTGTTTGACATTTGTTAACTCATTTGAATCCATTAGTGACCCTGTAATTTAAGTAGTATTTATTTTTTCAACTGAGAAGCATGAAATTAATGATTGAGAACCTGATCAGGACATATACTGATACTGATTATGAGAGAAAAATGTCAAAATGTGTAACACGTGTAACAGATTTCAAAGCTTGTCCCTTTTACTACTGTACTTCATGGCTTCAAATCATTAAGTGAAGGTTTAAAAAGAAGTGGAGATCGAGCACATAACACAGCAACAAACCTTCAGGGCATGACCCGATGGTCGCTATTTTAGATCACAAAACCCGTTTGCATTCACGCCACTTCCTTGTAATTCCAAGTGAAATGTACCTGATGGTCCATGACATGCTGTGTAACTAATGAGTGATCTGACACCCTGAGTGCATCATTGTTCTACAGCACATGCGTAGCAGAGCCAACATGGACATAACAAAGGCTTACAGCATCGTTTCTTTACTAACCAAAGTAATGGAATTATCGTGTGTGTGTGTGTGTGTGTGCGCTTATTTTAACTGTACTTTTTATTAAAAGGTCGTGTAAAGCAAAGGTGTGTATGTTATTTTTGTTCATTGGTCTTCAAAAGAACGATGAGGACAGGATTTATAAAGCAAACCAAGTTTACAGTTCAAATACGACCCAAATAAGAATTTTAAAGCGATGCCTGGGTGGCTCAGTCGGTTAAGCATCTCACTTCCGCTCAGGTCATGATCTCAGTGGGTTCAAACCCCGCGTAATTCTCTTTGCTGACAGCTCAGAGCCCGCAGCCTGCTTTGGATACTGTGTCTCCCTCTCTCTCTGCCCCTCCCCTGCTCATGAGCACCCTGTCTCTGCCCCCACCCTCTCTCTCAAAAATAAACAAACATGAAAAAATTTAAAAAAGAAAGAATTTTAAAAAGCCAACAGTAACCCCCATAACTGTGCCAAGCTCTTCCCCACTTTTTGAAGTCCGGAAACTGAACTTCTGCTTTTTATTTTCTCCGTGTCTTCTCCTCCAGTCCGGTCCTTTTGGAGCACGTTTCGACGTCTTGAGAAGAATCATTTTTCACATTTGTTAAGAAATCATTAAAAACAGTTCCTAGAATAGCAAGGCACATTCTATTTCAAAGATGGTGACTGTCTAACGAAAACAAAGAGCATTCCTGTTTCTGGAGCCCACATCTAACACTCTCGGAGAAGCTTATCATTCAAGAAGGAAACTAACAGAATGTCTTGGGAAATATAAACATCCTTCTTGATTTATGAGATGTAAAAGATATTTGTCTCAATCACTTAGAATACTGGAGTGTCTTGTTGTATCCTCTTGAAGAAACAAATCTCTGCTGTGGTTAAAATATTGACACTTCCGCCCAATCAAAATACTTCTCATTTCTCTGCACAATTATGAAATCCCCCCACCCACCAACCCCCAGTGTGTATATAACGCATTTCTACCTAACGGACTAGTGATGTTTTGTAATTTCACAAACTCAAATGATAATCTCTCATTCTCGTTTCAACTTAGGCAACTTCATATTTTTACTGAAAATAAAGGCAGTTTAAAAATGAGGCGTTTGATGTAGAGATTAAAAGAAAATAAGAAAATTCTCAGTACCCTCGTCATTTCTTCATGTTCCTGAAAGAAAACAGATAATACCGCCTTCCCCACTGCGAGAGAAATATCTGGGAGATTAATTAAAGAAAACAAAACAACAACAAAAAAGAATATAGTGATGGAAAAGGATAGAAGGAAAGGGAAGAGAAGAGAAAGGAAAAGAGGCATGGCATAAATCCCCCACATGTCTCAAATTTGGCACAGGGGCAGGTTTAAAATACACATAGAAATTCATTCTTTGATTCTGAGTAGAGACAGATCAAGGCACATACTAAAGAGTCAGTTAGATTGCTTCAGTTCTGCTGGTATTTATCAACTGATTGACATGAGGCAAATGACCTCAGTTTCTGAACCTTCATTTATTAATCTGCAATATGAATAAAATAATAGTATTTTTCTAATTTGGTAGTTACTCATGGCTGTCTTCTCAGCATGTTGAATGTATATAACACATGATGGTTCAGAAGTAACTGCGGAATTAATAAAATAATGACATGTAGTTCAAATGCTGGCACAAAGTAGACATTGTCTAAATGATAGGTATTTTTGGCATTGCTGTGACTCTGTGTTTCTACCAACTGATGAGCCTTGAGGCTACCTATACTTCACTGTATGCGTTACTGCACTTCTTGGTATAATAATCACTGGCTTAGGGAACATTTTGAAGGTAGAGGAAAGATCCATATTGCCTTAACCCCCGTCTCATATTTTTCAATTTGCTGGTAATTCAACTTCACTTGGGATTTAAAAGTTGGTGATAAGAACTGATTGCTCAAAGGTGACATGATTCATCCACTTAGCCTTAGTCTCCTACAAGTGTTAATTAAAGCTATCTGACAAACCCGGAATAAGTGTGTTGGGCAGAAGTGCTTTCCTAAGGCAAATGTGTTTATGCTAAAAATCATATGTTTGGCTCTCCCTTGATCAAAGCTGTAGGAGAGTTGAAGTCAGGGCTGAGTTGAATCTTTGAAGAATAAAGATGGAGAACAATGGGGTAGTTTACAGTAAGGGCACATATTCTGCAAGCGAGCGCTGCTATATGGAATGGCTTGAAATAATTTGTTCTATCTATCCAAAGGTGTGGACTCGGTGGGAAGAGGTGTGGTAATGGGCTGGGTCAGAAAGTATATTCATCTTTCAGTCTTCTTTTGTCTAGCTTGAGGTTGGAGAGCAACTTGTGTCTGCAGCTTATGAGAAAGCAAGTAGAAGGTACCGGGAAACATCGACAGAAACTGGTTGAAGCTGAATCTGTCTGGGGAGAAATCCCATCAGCCCAGATCATGGAAGCGTATCTTGCACACCATGCACACCTAGAAACTATGTCACTTAGGACAGAAGAATAGCATTCATGGAAATGGTAATAGCTCATATAAGCCTCTTCCATCACCTAGGGATATAAGTGACATTAGCAATTGCTCCTAATCGAACACTGTGGTATTCCAAATTGTCCTGTAGTATAACTAGCCTACCACTAAGTATAGTGGTACTCATTCTCCCCTCCCTCCCTTCTTCCCTTCCTTCCTTCCTTCCTTCCTTCCCTTTCCTTTCCTTTCTTTCCTTTCTTTCTTCTGCCCTTGCCCCCTCCTCTCTCTCTCTCCCTTTCTCTCTCTCTCTCTCCCCCTCCCTCCTCCTGTTTTTCTATTTCTTCTCTTTACCTTCCTCTCCTCCTTCTTTTTCACTAAAATAACTTTCTTCTGACATTGTGGTTATATTTGCTTACATTTTGGGGATCTGATGCCAAACTGCACAGATGCTCAGAAGAGAGATTATTTTTCCCCTAAATTTCTGAGTGGAACTGATGCAGCAAGAAATATGAAAACCCCTAAAATCACTGAAGGTTTCCTGGCAGACACTGAGCCCATAACCCTCTAAGAACTATGAGAATCATAGTGCCATGTTCCTGATAGGGGAAATCAGAGATTAAATAAAGTCAGATTCATACACAGCTCTATTGCATTCTTTTAGGGAGCTTTGCTTTAGAACCCAGACACAGACAGGATATTGTTGATTTAGATATTATGGGAAGGTCACATGTTAAAAGTCTTTCTCCCACACATTAAAAAACCCACAAGAAAATATCTTGTTGAAGTTCAGTTCCCAATACCTCAGAAAGTCCTATCTTCTTACTTCTTCAATCCCTTGGAACATTCTTACTACCCCAATAGCCACCAAAACCAACAGCTGCTTGGGATGCAATTGACTAAATTCTCAGACAGCTGTTGGGGATAGTTTTCAACCACAAAGAACCGTAAGTTGAAAAGTTCACAGCAAAGTTTTTCCCGTTCTCAAAGAGGGAGACTGCTATACTCATGATCACCATATAAAGGAGAGAGCACTGAGTAAGAAAAAAAATCATGTTTGAAAATGGTAAAATCCAATTGTCACGACAAGCAAATTGGCAAGTTGTTTAAGGATATGATTCTGAGTTGTAAAGGAGATTTCAATGCCTTTATTAACTACTAGTTGAAATACAAATAAGAACATTTCTTAAGTTCATGGATGTCTATGTAAGTAGAAAGTAGAAAAAAAAATCCTGTAATACTGTTTAAAGTTCTGTATATATAAAGAAGGTTAGATTGTCTGCAATTATGAAAGCAATATTAGAAAAGAATTTTTGAAGATTCTAAAGGATGCTCATGATATATTAAGTAAAACTTATAAAATAGTATGCAAAATGTTTTTATTTTGTAAACAACTCTATGTGTACATATCTGTGTCCACCAATATGTAAATAATAGTTATTTCTAGTTGGTAGAATTTAGAGGTATTTTTTTTTCTTCTTGCCTTTATTTAAATATATTCTCCAATGAACTTGTATGATTCTTAAAATATTATAGTGCCAAAACGCTTTAAAAAGAAAGAAGTAAAGCAAGTTACCAGTGAAGCTATATTTGGAGCAGAAGCCCTAAGTCCAGCTGTATTTTCCTATTTGCTGTGGGATCTTTGGATTTAAGGTTAGTTTATTGATGTAGTATGTGGGAAGTACTCAAGTTCACAGTGTAAGTTTAGGTGGCTTTGGGTTCAAGGAGTGTATTTGGAAGTGAAGAAAAGGGGAATGGAGACAGAGAAAGACAGTCAGCTAATGGGTACAATAACAAGGGAGCCAATTCTGTGGGCAGCTGCGGCTCAGTCCATTGTGGACCTTTTGAGAACCTGTGTTGAATGTGCATTGAAATTGTACTATTGAGAGGTGAGGGAGCTGTGGTATGTGTCCCCAGTTTCTTTCCCTCACTGGTTGAGGATCACTCCCAGGGCGTTAACTTTCATTTGCAGTGTGTGCACCGTAAAAGTCCAGGCAACTGGCAGGGGAAATGTATGGGGAGAATCCTCTCCTCTAGCCTTGTAGATGCCTGCATTCATAAATGCAAAGGCTCTTAAGCAAGGAAAACTATCCTCGAATCAAAAGGTTGAGGTGGGAGGGTAGAAAACAGATCGTGAGTTCCTATTCTCCTAACTTGCTCGCTCAATGGGCTTTGAGAAACATTGAAATATCTCCGGATCCTAATGTCTTCATCTGTGAGACGTCAATATCACTGTCTACCTTCTTTCTCTAAAAGGAACACCAAACAGAATCGTTGTGGAAAGACAAAAAGGCATGAAGATGTGCCTCAAATTTTTACCTCCGTTTACCAACTGGGATTGGGAAATACAAAATTAAAAGTATATTTGAAAATTGTGGCTGGGACAGAACCAGGGTTAATAGAATGACACGGACTTTCTTAAAAATTCAGAATTTCATTATTCTCTGACTGTGATAAGAGAGTATTATCACCACAGGTTCTAGCCACTGGCAGTTTGGTCTCAGCAGATTTCCCAACCTTTAACTTTTCTGGTCTATCTGGAACCAAAATAAATGGAAGTCTCATTAATATTTTGTCTAGTTAAGATAACCAGATTTCCTCTTTTTTTTTATTTCTCCCCCCTAAAAGTGATACACCTATTGTGGTTGTACTTAGATGGACATCATTGTAAGTTCCGTGTACTCCCTGCAGGGGGAGAATGTGACCCTCAGGTCCGTGAGGAAGCATCCGGCTCTCTTCCTCCCAGGGCCCTCAAAGTTGTCAAATTTCCCTACCTCACCCCCAGGCTCCCTTCTGCACGTGCAGCCACACTCACCACATCGGGGCTCGGCTCATCTTTCAGGGTTGGCAGGCTGCCAATACTGCTTTGAACTGTGCAACATCTGAGAAGTGCTTGATAGCTTTTTATATAGCTTGGTTTGATACCAATAACTCTTGAGTGTGGATGTCAAGGCAACAAAGCTGCAGCTCCCAAAGAAAGAAAAATAAAAATAAAATAAATCCCCAAAGATCATACGTGAATAATCCATGAAATGCTCCAAAGAGTTTTCTTATTGTTTCTCAGTGTGTTTCTCAGAGGGCCTTGTTAATTAAGGTTCAGGACCGAGAAGTGAATCTGTCATCAAGTCACCATTCCTCCTGCGTGCATAACAAATCGCTCACATAAACTGTCCCCAAATCTCATCATCTCTCGCCTCCCTCCTCCAGGAACTTCAAAGCGGTGCGCTGTTTTCCTTGCCTGCAGTTCCATTATGTGAGAGGCACCATTGGGCTTTCACTGTAATTTTCAAATATTTATGAGAGCAAGATTAGGGGCAGAACCAAACGCATCTGGGAACGTATCTTTTGAATAAATAGCGTCAGCATTTGATGGGGCTGGACTAGCAGGGAGATAGGTGGAGAAAAGGCGGGGACGGTAGCCCCTCCCAGGTTTACATAATAAACTGGTGTCCATTGCTGGTAAGGTAAGTTCTCTCCAGAAGCTGCTAACCAGAGGAGCTGAGCCTCAGGCTGGGATCACTTCTCTTCTGAAATCACAACATCCACAACAGGCTCAGCATGTGGTTCTCTGTGTATTTTCTTCCCCCAAAGTCCCCCCAGAGACAGAAAGAAAGGCATAGATGAGCTTTAAATAAATGGAGCCATGCCAAAGAAACCGGCAGAGTCATTTGTCTTTGGTACTTAAACAGAGCAGAGAAGGAAGTTCTTGGAGGCAACTTTAGGCTGAGCAGAACAATGTCAATTCAAACTAATTGGAATTTATTACCATAAACTAAATAGAATAGGCAAGTGCTTTCTTACTCCATTCTAAACTTTTCTTTTCTTATAGTTAATCCTATCAAAGCATAGAAGGAAATCTATGCATTATCTAATTAGAACCATCTTGGGGGAATTTTGTGCACTATATTCAAGCTGTGATACTTGACTTTTTTTTTTTTTTTCTTAACTTTCCCTATGATTGCCCACCTTGCTCTTAACTCCCCATCATTCTGCTCTCTTTTGATTTATCCCTGCCAGCACTTTCCCATTCTTCCTTAGTAGCCTGGCATGGCAGCAAAGACAATGAGTAGTAAAATCGAGAGAAATGGGTTGTTATAATGCGTTGGGTTAAATTATGTCCCCAGCATTCATATGTTCACGTCTTCACCTCCAGTATCTCAGAATGTGACTTCATTTGGAGATAAGGTCTCTAAAGAGATAATCAACTTAAGTTGAGATTCTTTAGGGTGGACCCCTATCCAACATGACTGGTGTTCTCATAAGAAAGGGAAATTTGGACACAGGAAGGCACACAGGGAGAACGCCATGTAAATATGAAGACAGCCATCTACAAACCAAGGAGAAAGACCATCTCTCTCACCATCCTCAGAAGGAACCAACCCTGCTAACAGACCTTGATTTCAGACCTCCAGCCCTCTGAGCTGTAAGGCAATACATTTCTATTGTCTAAACCACCTAATTTGTGGTATTTTGTTACAGCAGCCCTAGAAAACTAATAAGTTATTTTACAGGTAAGCTGGGCCATGCCACTTTATGCCTCTAAACCTTTGTTTACTTAAATATAACAGAGCGTTAATTATGCCTGCTTCATCTAATTTAAAGGTAGTAGCAAAGATGGGGTAAGATCATTGCTGTAGAATTACCTGCAAACATATGCTGCTATATATACTACTTGAGGCAAGAGTCACAATGAGTGTTTTTATGAGTAAAATTGGATGATGTTCAAGATTATCATTTTATACCCAAGTCTCTGAAATTTTGTATCATTTGTTTGCATGGTCCAGAGACCATGTTAAACTACCAATAGTCTTGACAATAGCACTAGGAATAGTTTGGAGGCCACGACAATTGTTGAGATAGAGAGACGGGAACTGAAATAGAACAATGGGTACAGTTATTTCAGAAGAGTAGTGACTGAACATTCAACAATCAATGGAGATAAAAAAGGTAATTATCATGAAGTAACTTGAACAAGCTTACATTTAAGAGCCTGTTTTTTTATTCTAACCTATACCTGCATCTAACTCATATATATTTGCATACGGTGTCCAGAGTCCCATATTTCAAGAATAAAGATAATAAGTCATGAGAATTACATTGGTTATCTTCATACTCACTGGAATTCACAAAGTATTTTTAAAACCCCTATGGTTTATCCAATGGTTGGAGGCAAGCTCCATGGGGAATGGAACATTGTTCCTTTTTACCCCAAAGGAGGAGAATTCATGTTTAATGAGAGTGTAGTACATGTCTATCAAAGGAAAGAAGAGTAAGAGAAGGAAGGGAAGGAAGAGGAAGGGGAGGGGAGGCGAGGGGCAAGGATGGGAGAGGAAGGAAATGGACAGCAGGAATCATTTAAACCCAAGTTGAAGAAGGACTTCCCTGAGCCCGCATTTCCACTGAAAGGGCATTGGTTTCTTCCTCAATCTTCAAGAATTAATCAAAATCTCCCTAAAACTTAAGTATGTATTCTTCTTGACAAAAAGTGGCAAATGGCCAGACTAACATTTCCTTGCTCAGATTGAGATGTAAAGGGTGTTTTTGAATATATGTATATTCTCTGCTCCTTGATATGTTGTATAACTTTTCAAAAAAAGCCAATATTTTACTGCCTAGGGCTTTTTCTCAAAAGACGTCATCAACATATTCATGATAAATGCTCGTGAATGAAAAGTAAATATGATTATATGTATTCTGCTTAACAAAATAATTTTGTTGAACATCCCGATATTGCAAAACAAGATCTTCCTGGACCATTTCCTTGAGGAACAGCAAGCTGACACAATCACAGACGTGTTTAGGGCAGCCCTTGCTGCTAGAGGGTATTCTTAGAACACACTTTGATGAGTGGGAGCTGGATAGAGCAGTAAGGGCATGACATGAAAAAGGTAACCCTCGTAGCTTTTGTTCGAAACCCATAAGAGTAGGATTGACAAGGAGGAGGATGCTATGGATTCTTTCTGCGTGGTGGGTAGAGTGCTGGAACTCATCACCGTTCCTCCTCCGCTTTGGTTTAATTTGTTTCCTACACCCATAAGTGCTGACTTTGGTTGTAAACCCACTTGCCAATATTGAAGCAGCTTACATGCTCTCAACTGTCATGTTAAGTCAGCCAAACTGTCATTTGCAGAAACCTTTGCAAATTTACTTTATATCGAGCTGGTAGCATCTGACTAATTTCTACTAATACTGCATAGCAGCTATAACCACTTTTGCAGAGCACATTAGCCTTGTTTAACTGGCATCATAAATAATAAATTCAAACTGCTGGGAATTGGCTTATATTCCATATTGCTTTTTGACGTATTTTTGGAGTCAGGTACATTATTTCATACAAATGATTCTGCTAAACCCAGAGGCTTTTGTCTGTTATGCTTACATCCTAACCAAATATTTTAAAGAAATAATACATCATTCATCCTTTTCTTACATTCTCAGTGTTCTAAACTTGTCTCCAGAAAATAATAATGCATAATTATCTAACAGTTCTTTGGCAGGTCATTTGAATTGAGCCCTGGGCTGACTTTTCAAATCCCCTTCAACCCATTCCCACCCTTTACCTATCTTCCTTTATCTAGATTAACATTGCGGGCTTGGCATCAATATCTAAGGAATTCTCAAACTTCTATCAAGGACACAAAATAAATGCAGCACTGAAGAGAGACCAGAAAAATAAATTCTTCCAACAAATTGAGAGTCAACTCTGAGCACACCCACTTGTTCAAGTGCAGAGAAGAAGCTTTCTGACTTAATTTTGCTCTGGTGATGTTGTGCTGGGAGTAATATTTGCCCAGGAGATGTCCTTTAAAGAGATAGCGAGTGAACAAGGAAGGTGCCTTTTGAAGTGGGAACATCACAAAGAGAATCAATGAACATTGTAACATGGGCTTAAAAAATATGAAGGATTGAAATCAACAGTGGAGGAGTTTCAAAATGGTCACTCATGAATACCAGTCACTAAGTTAAGAAAAATACCTATTTAAAAAAGGTTATTAGGGGGCACCTGGGTGGCTCAGTCGGTTATGCTTCCAATGCTTGATTTCAGCTCAGGTCATAATCTCACAGTTTAGGGGATCGAACCTTGCATCCAGCTCTGTGCCAAGCAGGGCAGAGCCTGCTTGGGATTCTCTGTCTCCCACTCTTTCTGCCCACTTAAATAAATAAATAAAAATAAATACATAAATACATAAATAAATAAATGTTTAAAAAAAATTAAAACATTATTAAACAGAAGAGCACAAGAAAAGGGTAAGGAAAGCAAATGGTACTAGTCCTTCACCACAAACTACATGTTCTTTACCCTCTGGCGATGAGGTCAGGACAGAGGGTGCTGACTGTGGATCTGGATTTTATGGCACATCCAGCAGCTTGAGTTGGGTTTTGTTGGGTCCCTGTTTTGTTGGATTTGCCTTCCGGGAGATTTTCTTGGAGTGGAATTGATCACAAAGCATCACAACAGCCCCATCCTTTCTGCAGGCCTGCTAGCCTCTGTAACTTAAATGCCCCACCCCCTCCCACTCTCAGCTTTTCATCTTACTTCATGTATCCTAAGATTCAAGCAGAGGAAACGAGAACCACAGTATCACTTGGCAAGGTACATAACCTTACTTAGGAAGAAACAATTTTGCAGTACCAATAAAAATGATTGTGTGTGTGTGTGTATTTGTGTGTAATTTCCCACTGAGTTTCAGACAGAGGGTAGGCTCTGTATGAAAACTTGTTATAAATATGCAAATGTTGAAGCACTAAGCTGGAGAACGAGGAGGCTGAAAACTACCTTCCCTATTCTTCTTTGTCCGTTGGCTTATTGTTATGCCCTATCAGCAAGAGGCACTAGGGCACAGCCAGCTCAACTAACAAGATTGGCTCATCCCCCACACAAACTGCCTGGGAAGTAGCATGTTCATTTCCATGTGCGAATCCTGTTTACCCCTTTCCTTTTGCATGAGATATCTAGCACATATGCAAAAAAACTTACACACACACACACACACACACACACACACACACAACCTACTGTCAAATAATCAAAGCAATAATAGAACCAGACCCAGAGGTGACAACAGTGTTGGAACTGTCAGACAAGGACTTTACTATAACTGTGATTAGCATGTTAAAAGATCTATTGGACAAGTGAAGCCTGTGAAGTGACAGCAGATGTCAAAAAAAGACAAAAAACTACCAAAGACAAAGTGGGGCACTAGTGAAAGCAATAAGCATACATTTTAATCAGTAATATACTAGTGCCATAAGGAAGAGGATCCAGCATGAACTGAACTCAGCTTTGCTTTGAACAGAAGTGACTAAGAGTTTTCTAGGAACAACGAGGAAGTAGGAAGAGGGTAGGTGGATGCTCAACAGAGTCAGGAAAGTGAGAAATTACAGAAAGCTGGTCAATGTAAATGCTGACCTGTGGAGAGCATGAACAGGGGAGGGGCTAACAGAGATGGGGACAGAGAATCCAAAGCGGGCTCTGTGCTGAGAGTAACAAGCTCAATGTGGAGCTTGAACTCATGAACCCTGAGATTAAGTCTTGAGCAGATGTCAGAAGCTCAACTGACTGAGCCGCCCAGGGACCCCAATGAATACATTTCATTTTATTATTTAAAAAAATTTTTGTAATGTTTGAATTTATTTTTGGGAGAGAATGAGAGACAGAGAATGAGCAGGGGAAGGGCAGAGAGAGAGGGAGACACAGAATCCTAAACAGGCTCCAGGCTCTGAGCTGCCAGCACAGAGGTGGATGAAAGGCTTGAATTGAGATCATGACCTGAGCTGAAGTAAGAGGATTAAACTGAGCCACCCAGATGCTCCAGGCAATGTATGCATTTTAAAGGAATGGCTTTCAGATCCTTGAGAAAGACACTCCTGAGTTGTAGGAGATACTATACATCTCAAAAGGAAAGAGGAAGAATTCACCAAAAAGAGGGAGGGGCTCAGAGTAGAATCTTTATCAAATTATTTTTTTAAATTAACTTTTTAATTGAAAATGACATGACAGGGGCTCCTGGGTGGCGCAGTCGGTTAAGCGTCCGACTTCAGCCAGGTCAGGAGCTCGCGGTCCGTGAGTTCGAGCCCCACGTCAGGCTCTGGGCGGATGGCTCGGAGCCTGGAGCCTGTTTCCGATTCTGTGTCTCCCTCTCTCTCTGCCCCTCCCCCGTTCATGCTCTGTCTCTCTCTGTCCCAAAAATAAATAAAAACGTTGAAAAGAAAAAAAAAATTTTGAAAATGACATGACATAAAAATGACAAAAATTAAAAAAACATAGTATCAGAAGTGGAGAAAACTCGGGGTGCCTGAGTGGCTCAGTAGGTTAAGCATCCAAGTTCAATTCAGCTCATGATCTTGCAGTTCATGGGTTTATGGGTTCAAGCCCTGCAGTGGGCTCTGTGCTGACAGCTCAGAGCCTGGAGCAGCTTCGAATTCTGTGTCTCCTTTTCTCTCTACCCCTCCCCTGGTCATGCTCGCCTCTCTTTTTCTCAGAAACAAACAAACAAACAATCATTTAAATCATTTAAAAAAAGGAAGTGGAGAAAATTTTTGAGAAGTCATCAATAGATAAGACATCATCAAGAAATAATCAATGAATTTGAACATATCAATAGAAACCATGAAAGCTGAAACACAAAGAGAAGGAAAATGGAACATCTAAGAGCAGCAGGTCAATATTATACAGTCTATTATGTATGTAACTGGGATCACAGAAGAGAAAGAGAAATATTTAAATAAATATTTTAAAAATAATAACCAAAAGTTTTTTAAAGAAGAAGAGAAAGAGAAATATTTGAATCAATTTGTTTTTAAAAATTCCAAAAATTTTTAAGCAATGAAAGACCAGAGATCAAAAATCTCAGAGAACCCTAAAAAGGGTTATATTTGCATATGAAAAAATGAAACATCTTAAGATAATAGTACAAAGTATGGAAGGGAAGAGTTGATAATGTATTGTTATGAGTTTCTTATACTGTACTTCAAGGGGTATAAAACTACTTGAAGTCAAATGGTGAGAAGTTAAGATGTCTGTTGTAAAACCTAGGGCAATCACTAAAATAAAGTAACAGAGGTGGTATAACAGTTAAGTAAAGAATGAAGATAAAGTGGAATTTTAAAAAACTGCTCAACTCAAATTAATTAGAAAGCAGGCAGAGAAATAGGAAAAACAATGAAAGAAAAAAAAACAACACGTAACAAATGGAGAACTGTCTGCAAGATAATAGATTTAAATCTAATAATAAAAATTATATTAAATGTAAATGGTCTAAGTATCCCAAACGAAAGACATATCACCAGTATGC
Organism: Acinonyx jubatus; assembly: GCF_027475565.1. NCBI lineage: Eukaryota > Metazoa > Chordata > Mammalia > Carnivora > Felidae > Acinonyx > Acinonyx jubatus. Next base: position 125,544,350 of record NC_069386.1, on the reverse strand, counting down.
ATAAAAAGCACAGGCCAATTATATGATATCTAAAATAAACTCACCTTATAAATAAATAAATATATATATATGGGTTAAGATTAAGGGAATAGATTCCATATTCCCTAGGCTGTAAAAAGCTGGACAGAGCACCTTTCTCACCGCAATGACAAGAATAAAAATGAATAAAAATACCAGTAGTGCCTTCTCTGAAACTCACACAGCTGACTTTGCAAACAAGTAGCCTAAGAGCCAAGGAAAGACAAATTAAAGAAGGAGATATGAGTTTTGTCTGAGCCCTGGCAGAGCACGGGAGGAGGAGATGCTGCTGGCCATAGACACAGTATAAAATATTTAATGCTGATGCCTATTATGGGTTCCCTGGATAACAAACCTCCAGGATTCCCAGAAACAGGGGGTTTGCAAGCTCTCATGGTCTCTTCTCCCTGAAGTCCACTGGGTGCTCACAAGAAAAGCTGGTAATAGAGCAGAGACCAGAGAGAACTTACCTCCTCAAAGTAGACATCAAAAGGTGAATTAGGGGCCTGGGTTGCTCTGTTGGTTAAATGCCCAACTCTTGATTTAGGCTCAGGTCATGATCTCATGGTTCATGAGTTCAAGCCTCATGTCAGCCTCTGAACTAGCAGTGCAGAGCCTGCTTGGGATTCTCTCTCTCTCTCTTTCTCTTTCTCTCTCTCTCTCTCTCTCTCTCTGCCCCTCTTCAGCTCTCACTCTCTTTCAAAGTAAACAAATAAACATTTAAAAAAGTGAATTGTCTGCCACTGCTGGAATATTACAAATCCCACTGAATCTAATTCTTCAACAGAAAAAAGTCTTATGCTTCTAATGAAGGATAGTAAGTCCTATAACCTCCCAGACTCAAGTGGAGAATCCTTTGCAACTGGAGGAAGAGTGAAAACAAACAAACAAAAAAAAGACCTCTCTTTATTCTAGGAGAATGGCAGGCAAAAATCTTGGGATTAGAATTCTATACCAATGTCATTAGAACCTCTTGCCACTGAGGGAGGATCAAGAAATTGTTTCTGGACAGTATCTGCTACAGCTACAAGCCAGGAGATGGGCAGGGACACTGAGAAAGCTTTGTCCCTGATATGTAACCAAACAGTTCTTTGTGACTCAGTGGTACAGGTAAACCGAAAGCTAAGGATGGAGAAGGATTATTCAGGAATCCTCAGGCACACCAGCCTACATCGAAGCAGAAGGCAAAACTAGCAGAATTTTATGCTGGTGTTGCATGAAGATAATTGAAATAACAACCCAATCCAAATGCAAATATAAAGGGTATAAACACCAAATTAAGTCATAGATTGCCAGATCCTTTTTTTAAAAATAAATATATGATGTATACAAGAAACTCATTTTATATAGAGAGACATTTCTAAGACAAAAGGAAAGGAAAGGGAAGAATATGACATGCAACCCTACTCAAAAAAATGCTAGAATGGTTATATTAATGTCAGAAAAAATAGATTCCAGAACAAGAAATATTACCTACAATAAAGGAGAATACACAATGAAAAAGGAATCATTTTTTTCAGAAGATGTAACAATTCAATGAATGTATCTTACAACGAAGATTTAAACTATGAGAAACAGAAACTAATACAATATAAAGGAAAAAATAGACAAATACACAATTATGCTTGGAGACTTCAAAGCTTTTCATTAACTAATTGGTAAAAAAAAGGAAAGGTGGAAGGAAGGGAGGAAAGAAGGAGGAGAGGGAGGTAGGAAGTAATGAAGGGAGAAAAGAAAGAAACCAGAAAAACATGTAAAGGATATCTAAGTTCTGAGTAATCCTATCAACCAACTTTAACTATTTGACACTAATGGAACCCTCCACATACAATATTTGAATATAAACATTTTTGAGTGTGCTTGGAAATGTCCATGAATTTAAAAGAACTGAAACTATGTAAGTGTTTTTCTAGTTTCTAGAATTAAACTAGAAAGTAATAATATATATAAAGTATACAGGACAAGAAGATAGTCAAAAAGGTAGTCAGAAGCTAAATTAGAAAATATTTTGAACTGAATACAAATCAAAACACAATGTATAATTTGTGGCCTACAGCTAAAGCAGTGTTTAGAGGAAAATATGGATGATTACATGCATGCAGTATAAAAAAGAAAGAAATCAAGGTCCTGATCTTCCAGTTGAGGAAATTAAGGAAAAAATGAAATATAAACCCAAATCAATGAGAAGAAAGAAAAAATCATAATAAGAGCAGAAATAAAAATATCTGAAAACAGAAAACAATAGAGGAATGAATGATTTCTGAAAATTATCATTTTAGGTCAGTTTCTCCAGAAGCCCACCCTGAAGCATCATTCAAATGATGCATTAAAGAAATACAAAAGCATAGTGAAGAGAAACCCACAGAGTGGAGAACAGGACAGGAAAGGGCAAGAAGCCAAGCAAACAGGTAATTTCAGGCAAAATGCTAACCTCAACCTGACCCTGCAGAGAGTTCCGGAGCATTAATTACCCTCAGGGATTCCTCCCCCTCAAGGCAGAGGAGCTGGGCTTTCACATCACAGAGTCGGGCATGAACTACTCCGGGATGGGGCACAGAACTGGTAAGATGTATCTCAAAGGCAATATGGATAGTATCTGCCACACTTCGAATGCTTTATTCTCCTTTTCAAGATGAAAAGATAGCTTAATTTTTGAAGAAGATAATCTCTAATACACTGTTGGACACATGTCCTCTTGTTCCTTGTTACAAACAAAAATTGCAGGCTTGTAAGTGTTGGCTGAATTAACTCCTTCACGTTGTATCCTGGGCGTAACAGGTGGTTACCTAGTGGTGACGTTGGCATCACGTTCCTCTTTTATTTTTGTGTGTGTTGCACCTGTCATAGTCTAGAGTCAGCAACATTGATGTTTATCTCCTAATCTTTGTTGTTGTTGTTTGTTTTTGAGAGAGAGAGAGAAAGAGAGAGAGCGAGCTAGCGTGAGCTCAGTGGGGGAGGGGCAGAGGAAGAGACACAGAATTCAAAGCAGGCTCCAGGCTCTGAGCTGTCAGCATAGAGCTGGACTCGGGGCTCGAACTCACAGACCGGACCACGAGATCATGACCTGAGCCGAAGTCGGATGCTTAACTGTCTGAACCACCCAGGCTCCCCAGGACTACAATTATTCTTAATAGCCTACAATGCATTTACTTCATAATTGTTTTAAACATATTATTAGTATCAGGCTTCACTGCCCTTGAAGCATGTAAGCCTCTACTTTCTGGTATACAAATGGAACTAGATGACTTTCCCATTTTCATAGCTAGGACGTGGCAGAACCTGCATCAGAAACCAGGTTCTCTGACTCAGAATCCATAACTCTTTATTTCTTTTCCCCGCTAAATGAGAATCTCAATTTTGCCAATTTTTCTCTCATAAAAATTTCTCAAATTACCGTTATCCCTTTCTGACAACTGCTCACTTTAAGTTTCCATAGCCCTACCTCTGTGCGGCATTATCACATTCTTTTTTTTTTTTTTAAGTTTATCTATTTATTGGGGGTGGGGTAGGGGCAAAGAGAGAGAGGAGAAAGATAGTCCCAAGCAGACTCCGCACTGTCAGTGCGGAACCCAATGTGGGGCTCTGTCTCAGCAAGAGATCACTGCAAGATCATGACCCGAGCCAAAATCCAGAGCCCCTCTCTTAACTGGCTGAGCCACCCAGACTCCCTACACTATCACGTCCTTATTTACATGTTATTCTGTTACTCTTTTGGTCACTTCCTATATGTAAATCCCACCTCTAACTATATTGTGTATTTGTTGAATGAAGATAATTAAATACGTGAAGTTGAAAAGCTGAAAAATCAGATTTGAAAAACATATGAGAAATTTGTCCTGGTATTGTTTCTCTTTCAGGAAGTAAGCCAGTACTCCTGATCTAATGGAAAAATCTTGGTAAAGAAACAACTAAGAATCGTTAGTTTATATTTTTAATTGTTATATTACAAAAAACGAATTTAGGCACATTTGTAATGGAAGGCTTGCAAATGTTAATTGCAATTTGAAGGCAAGTAAGAAGAGAATTTCAAACAAATATTTTAAAGAGTCCATATCAATGAATTATGGAACTCAATTATTCAAAGAACAATTCAAACTATTTGTTAATTTCTTCTTAAAAGATATGTTCTGAATTGTAAGCCAGGAAGTTTGAGAATCTAGTTCTACATCCAAAGTGTAAGAAAATGTTACAGAAAAATAGAGATTATCATATTAGATGTAGCACGGAATCAGTCTGTAGTATAGGTTTTTGGGTTTATTTTCCTCTATGGAGCAATTACCGTTCCTTCCCCTTCCTTCCTTCCTTCCTTCCTTCCTTCCTTCCTTCCTTCCTTCCTTCCTTCCTTCCTTCCTTTCTTTTTTTCTTTCTTTCTTTTTCTTTCTTTCTTTCTTTCTTTCTTTCTTTCTTTCTTTCTTTCCTTCTTTCTTTCCTCTTTCCTTCCTTCCTTCTCCTCCTTTTCTTTCTTTCTTCCTTTTCTCCTCTCTTCCTTCCTTCTTTTCTTTCTTTCTCTCTTTCTCTCTTTCTTTCTTTCTTTCTTTCTTTCTTTCTTTCTTTCTTTCTTTCTTTCTTTCTTTCTTTCTAAAATGTTGATCCATGGGGAACCTGGGTGGCTCAGTCACTTAAGCATCTAACTCTTGATTTCAGCTCAGGTCATGATCTTACCATTGGTGAGATCTAGCCCCACATCAGGTTCTGTGCTGACAACACAAAGCCAACTTGGGATTCTCTTTCTTCCTCTCTCCCTCTGCCCCGCCCCTGCTCATGGTGTTTCTCTATTTATAAATACATACATACATACCTATATAATTACATAAATACATAAATAAATAAAATTGACCCACAATATGTTTTCTATCTGAAAACTGGTTGCTGCCAAAAACTTTAAATGTCAACAAAAATAGACAGTGATTGGGGAGTGGGTCAGTCAGTTAGGCATCTGACTTGATTTCAGCTGAGGTCATGATCTCACAATCAGGCTGACAGAGCAGAGCCTGTTTGAGATTCTTTCTCTCCCTCTTTACCCCTCTTCCACTTGTGCTCCCTTTCTCAAAATAAATAAATAAACATTTTTTTAATGGACACTGATAAAATTGTACCTGAATCTGAAAGCATTTTTTTTCTGAAATATCAAATGATTTTGTCAACCCCCCTTTGTCAACTTTTTAATCAGTGGATTAAAACAGCCATGCTAATTCTGTAAAAAATATTAAGTTAATTTTTACTCTTATTATATGTCTATTATCATGCATGTCCAAAGTCTCTTTGTCTTCGTGCCTCTTAAATACAGTTAAGGTATTCTCTGATGTGCTCACTTGTGTGATCATTTGTAGTGATCTGTTAATTTGTATTGATGTAAACTGTTTCTTGAATGAATATTGTGCTCACCACCGACATGTATAACAACCAGAAGGCTAGAATTGTTGTCAACTAAATTTCTTTCATGATCTAGCCAAGTGTTATGGACTTTATAGTCATTCAGCAAAATGTTATTTAATGAATAACTTACAGGATAAACAAATAATAAATTATTATGCTTAAAAGCTTTATGACTAACGCTTTCTTGTGAATGGTAGGTGAGGTATTAACTCAGAAAGATTTGATGCAGTAATCCAATTGGTATAATGTTTGGCATGTGGCAGTTATAAGAGTACCCATAGAAACACAGAAAACATGAAAATATTTTAGAGTTTTAAAATTACTCACTTTTTTCCATATTCCTCATGTTTTAGAACTTGACAATATTTAGAATACATTGGCATTCAGGTCTTTGTTAAAATAGTATGATATCCTGCTGGTATATTTTGCTTTTATTTATACTTAATTCATCAAAATATGCTTTCATAGTATCTCTTTGATATAAATAATGGCTTTCTGGTAATCATGGAAAGTTCTTCCTTTGAATGGGGACATGAAACTTTGCCAACAGTTCATAGAACACGGTTCACATTCTCAGACTCCATAAAAAGGCTACAAATTAAAAAAAAAAAAAAAAACCTCCACCATCACCCCAGTGTGATCAGAGACTTTTCACCAGCCCTGAATGCCAGAGTCAGGCTCCATTCTGGGTGACTATGGTTCAGAATGCAGAGTGTAGGCGTTTTTAATTGAACTGATGAAAATGGTTGACAGGGTAATGGTTGTAATTGTTCACCATTTTACACAGAAAAGAATTTGCTCAGTAAATAGGAGGCTTTGTTTCCAACCTAATTTAATGGAAACACAGAAGGTACAAGAAAGTAATGTGCCAACTGACACTGGGTGTAAAATAAGGCATTTCAGAGACTTTTGTGCAAATGTCCATCAGCTGACATCTGTCAAAGCAAACTCCGGGGATGGCTTCAGCGCGTATCCATTTGCCAGCAGCAAACATTTAGTGAGCTTCACTCTCCGAGGAACAGTGTTGGTTTGTTTTGCAGTGTGAGCATTTGAAATAACCCATTTTTTCCAAAAACCCCAAACTACTATATAAACACCACATAGCCTGGTTATACAGTAAAGGAACAGACTTTTATGCATATGGATACCAATCTTTAGACTAATTGAGAGGCTACAGGAGCACAAGAGAGAAGACTCATGTGACATGGTATGTTTTATTGGAGCCTGGATAAAGGCATTACGGCCTAAAGAACATTACTTCCATCAAATACATAAACTTAAATGGGCTCCAAGCTGCCTGCCATGCACTCCATTAAAGCATCTTTTGTGTTTACACTTCTGTTGGCTGGACTGATTTCCATTTAAATTTCTATACGTATCGTAAAGTCTTTTGGAATGTAAAACTACCAAATTTAACTGTGTACTGTAATTTTGAGTTCGTTTTTCAGAAGAGTCAAGAGGATGAAATTCTGATACTGTGTCCTGAGGGCGTGTCCTTTGTATATCTTTGTTTACAATGATTGCCCTGTGGACTCTCTATCTTATGGATAACCTTTGGCGGTTTTAAAATTCCAAAAGTTCTGCATAGTATAAGCCTCCACTTTTCTCTTGTCCCTCCCGTCCCCCACCTCAGGGCAGAGATTTAGAAGCAAATGTACAGAGAGTGTCATAGTAGTGATTATCTACACTGAAGCTTCATGGTAGTAAATTTAAATGTCACGATATATAAAGGGCTCTAAAATGTAACTTTAAGCAAGATACCTAAATCTATGCAATCTTTGACAAACAAACAAAAAAAAAGTGTTGGTTTATGACTCAAGATTTGTTTTAATTCTAATTAATATATAGTTTTATATTAGTATCAGGTATACAACATAATAATTCAACATTTCTATACTTTTTTCTGTGCTCATCATGATAAATGTACTCTTAAACCCCTTTATCTATTCCACCAACGCCCACCCTGACCCCCCCCCCCCGCCCCCGGCAGCCACCAATTTATTCTATATGTCTTTTTTTTTTTTTTTTTAGTTTGTCTATTTTTGTTTGTTTGGTCATTTATTTTGTTTCTTAAATTCCACATATAAGTGAAATCGCATGGTATTTGTCTTTCTCTGACTTATTCCACTTAGCATTATACCTTCTAGTTCCATTCCTGTCATTGCACATGGCAAGATTTCATTCTTTTTCTATGGCTGACTAATATTCTATTATATATACATATGTGTGTGTGTGTCTGTGTGTGTGTGTAAATGGATAAGAAGACATATATATGTATATATCTAATCTACCTATAGATACTTGAATTGCTTCCATACATATCTCGGCTACTATAAGTAATGCTGTAATAAACATAGGGGATATATCTTTTCAAATCAGTGTTTTCATTTTGTTTGGGTAAAATTATTATAATTTGGGAAACATTTTTAATTCATTTTTTAGTTTGTAAAATTATTGACTTTTCTATAACCCTGAAGTTTTAGACTTGGCAGGTACCAAGCACCTTATCCAACCTCTTTATCCAAGTATGTGAAGAAATTATTAAGGCCAATATCAGCTAAGTGAATGTCTTTATGCAAGGTCATATATCAGAATATTCAAAGTTACTAAGTACATATGCGTAGGCTCTAGTGAAATTGAGGTATTGATAGCTTTATTATTATATATATCCAGATAGTAGGGATAAAAACCAATCCCTTTATATTTCTTTATTCTCTGCCATATTCTTTTTGAATTCAAGTTCCTAAGTACAGACTAATATCATAATCAACACTATATAACTTTTCCAAATATATATGACTTCTGGTTTATCTGCTGTTTGGATTACGTACACTCCTACCATTACAGTAACAGTGGTGCCAAAGAGGTAACTTTATGAACATGTAAATGAATGGTTTCAATTTAAAGAACTATTCACATTTCACTCATTGAAAGGCATTGAGTGATTATACTGATATCCACCATTGACTCAGGATTTCTTTTTTTCTAGATACTGTGCTAAACACTTTGCAAACAAAGACTTTAATTATTACAACCCTTCCTGTTTGATGTTTTATGTAAAAAAAAATAAAGAAAGAAATCAGTAAGTAAATAAGTAAATAAAATGTAGGTACATAGACATTCCTGCTTTACAGATCATGAAACTGAACATACCACTTAGTGAGAACTCACCTCTCTTAATCCTAATGCCGTACTCTTTCTGCTCTGACGTATGTCACACAAGGAGCATTATTCTAGCGTCAGTGACTTTACTGTCGTGATCTAATTCTTCTGTCCTTCTTTCTTTCTTTTTTTTTCTTTTTGTACATGTGCAACCCAGGCAGTTCATTGGCTAGAGTAGTGTGTAGGGGGTCGTGGTTTCAGTGTTATGGCTAATTAGCAACACTTGGATCCTTACCTCTGCCGGCTGTGAACCACACAAGGTTGCAGAGCGAGCGTTTCAGTCTAGTGCCAGTCTTTCGCTTTCCCTGGGCTCCTGAAAGAATATCCCAGCGAATGCTCTTTTGATGCTGACCTACACATGTGCTTTCTTACAGAAGTCCACGTGCAGTGATGATTTTACACAACAAACTATTCACAGACCAAAATCTCAGTTCTCATCCTTCCTTTTTTGGGAATTGAAATGAGTACAGAGACCAATCTTTTTTTGACCTCTGTGTGAATATTCTGGGTTACATTCTCCATGGTGGCCTGGCTTAAATGTAGTAACTCAGGCATTTACCCACTGGATATTCTTTTTATGATTTTTTTTTAATCTGTGAAAAAACTGTGGACCATGGTGCCAATCGGCAAATAACAAAGCTGTGGTAAGCCAAGGAGTGATAAAAGTGAGTGCTAGTAGCCACAAAAACCTTTGTTTTCATGCTGACCTGAACTTACCTTGGGAGATCTACAGTGACGGGCCCAATACCCCTTAAAAAAAGTCACAATGTTATTCGCCTCAAAGCTATTATTCATACCCCATGAACAAGGTTGCAGGTTGTGTTTGTAATAAAACCCTGTTCTCAACATGATACTGTCTGTCTCAGCAATCACATGTCAAAAGTCAAGATTACTACGCAGCACTTAGCACATCAATACTTTGAGGCTTGACCTCCAAAAATAGTAGCCATCAATTAAGGAACATGGCTCAGACAACGAAACTAACAAATGAAAACAGTACTAAGAGTCTTGTTTACCGATTGCGCCACAATTGGCCCTGAGAACTAGACCCTAACACAGAAAACACACATGACAAAGGCAAGCTTTGCTTTTTCACAAAATTAAGGCAGGGGTCAGTCTTTTCTCAGATTCTGTTATCATGCCTCGTCCACGGCAGGCAGAATCACCTATGTGACCTACCCCCAAGCTGAATATTATAGCACAGGGATTTCACACAAAACCTGCTATAGCTGCAGATCTCATCTGATAATAAGAGACAGGACAAAGTGTAGACTGGGAATAAGGAGGAGGAGTAACAGTGAGTGCTCTCTTTTAGACCTGTGGTAAAGCCAAGTGAAGTCGACAAAGTAGGTCAAAGCTATAAAATATAACTGATCAAAATTCATGTCTCTGATCTATCAAAGTCCAAGGTTGAGGAATGATCTACATTCCTCATGAAGTTCACAGTTTACAACACACTTAATATGTAGTATCCCATTTATTTTCCTATGGTGGCCTTCGAACCCTGGACCTCTGAGGTGTATGTACTCTTTGGTGTTTCACCTTATGCACTCATATCTCAATGTCGGTTTTCCGACAAGCAGATGATGTGGCCAAGAATTTACGTGCCAATGATTCTGGGGGGAGTTCATCCAAGAGAGCACTGAAAGGGAAAGGAAAACATGAGGCAGGGGAGGAAAAAGCCAATACAGTTGATGCAAAAGAGCCAGTTTCCACCGTGGACAATCGGAGCTCAGTTCTGCTGAGGGAGCCCTTGAAGACTGCAGATTATGCCTAACAGAGCTGCCAGCCAATGATACAGAAGCTAAGGAATTTTTCCAGACCCTGGACTACTTCCAAGGGTGTTAACTGGGTATTTCCAGGCTGCCACATATACTGGTTGACTTCAGTGTCCCTGAAGCCAGTAAAAATAAGTCCCTCTATACTGCACAGATTGTGTTTGTGGTGTTAGTTGTACAAGTAAATGGAAAAAGGATACTGGTGAGAGTGTGGATACTCTCGCCTTGCCTCTCAGGCTCTGATGACATATGTTCAGCGTGAACAATTTTTGTCTTAACTGGTTTGAAAGAATGAGATTGATATCTCACCATATCATATTCCTCATATGAATTAAAAAATAATCTTTCACACAATACTTTGTGAGCTTAAAACATTTAAATGAAAATGGGAGGATCATAAACAGGGTCATATCATAGAAGGTGCAGAGTCATTAGAGTCTTTTTTTTTTTAACTTTCCTCTCCCTTCTTCTGTTCTTCTTGTCATTGATGGCATCCTGTTCCTTCTCTCTCTCTCTCTCTCTCTGAAGCAGAAAAAAATCCTTCTCCTTTCTCATGCTAACAGATTTAATAGCCCTCCCCCACCCCTTTTTTTATTATTTCATTGTATAATCCCTTGGAATTTTTTCTTACCAAAAAAATTATTTCAAACAAATTTGGTGCTCTTCCCAAGAGAAATGCTACCAAATAACCTTTTCTTGAAATTCTTAACAGTAGTTTGGCAGATGAGGAAACTGAGGCAGAGGTATCCCTATTAATTTGTTTGCTATCACAAAGCTAAGAAATGTCAGAGGGGGGTGCCTAGGTGGGTCAGTCAGTTGAGCGTCCAACTCTTGGTTTCAGCTCAGGTCATGATCCCAGGGTCGTGAAGTCAAGCCCATGTTGGGCTCAGAGCTGCTTAGTGTGGAGCCTACTCAAGATTCTCTCTCTCTCTCTCTCTCTCTCTCTCTCTCTCTCTCTCTCTCTCCCCTTCTGCCCCTCTCCCCCTCTTGCTCTCTCTCTCTCTCTCTCTCTCATCATGGGTTTAGAAGTGTAGATAAATGTTGAACAGGACTCAGATGTGAATCAGAGCTGCTTGACTCCCCCTGTTCTACCTTGCCAAAGAGATATCTGGAGAAGCAGAAAGATGGAAAGTTGCTCCTAGTCAGATCGAAAAAAGCCTGGAGCTTAGCTCTCCTTGACTCCCAAAGACACTCATATGGCCTATGTGTCCTTATGTTTGGATGTTATAGGTCCACCTTACTTGAGAGCCTTGGTGGTTTTATTCTCCTCCAACTTCATCGAGTTAGATTTCAAGATGAATTATAATGAGGGCCAGGAAGTTTTACAAGGAACTGATAAGGTTTTTCAGTGACAAAAATAAAAATCAGCTTAATGCATTTTTTAAATGTTACAGAAAGTTCATTTCTGTTATCGAAGCAATGTTAAAACCTTTCACTCCTAGCCTATGGTTGTCAAATTACAGATTAGAAACTTTTCATGGAAATTCTTTGGGATTAGCCTTCATTGTGATGTTATTTACATTCGACATTTTGGGTGGAGAATGCAAAATAATGCATTTCCTCTACCGTGAAGGATCAGCAGGGGTGTGATTGTAGGGGAGTACTCCCATAGCTGTGCACCTGTGACCCTGCACATAGTCTCATAGACCACCCAGGCAAAGGTTGTAATGGCAGCTTATGAGTCTTGGAGGAAGTCCTATGATCTCTCCGGAACTGGAGACCACTGGAGGCCTGTGAGGGGCTGCCGGGAGGCCATCTCCTGCTTTCCTCCCTTACTCCCCTAGGAGGCTGCCATGGGAAACTCTCTCATGGCCTCCAGGATTCTGATGAATACAGGCTTTCTGCCCTGCTTCCCACAGAATAAAACTGCAGGACACATAAGCACTTAGCTGCGGTCTAGATTTTGCTCCTCAGCAGTAGGATGTATCCTGTTGGCAGTTATCCTGCATCATCCCCTCCGGTACGTGGGCCAGGGACCGGGTAGCAGACACTTTTGTCATTTCGCTGTAAGTTTGGCAGATGAGGAAACTGAATTTTACTGAAATTCTTGAGCTTAGCAAAGATTTGCATGGTTCTTTTGCCTTCACCAGGAATTCCTCTTAAAGTAGAATGATAGTATTCACTCTGGGGAACTCTCATATGAAGAAGTTCTTTAATTCAGCCCAAATACCACTTGGGCACGTGCAGCAAAACTTTCTTAATGAGGACATTGGGATATCTGCACACATGCTAACTTGCAGGTACCTTCTCAAAATAACTACTGTGCCTTACAATTCCTTTTTAGGGGTGCTCGGGTGGCTCAGTCGGTTAAGCATCTGACTCTTTATTTCAGTTCAGGTCATGATCTCATGGTTCATGAGGTCAAGCCCCATGTTGGGCTCTCAGGTGACCATGTGGGCTTTGGGCTCTCTCTCTCGCTCTCTCTCTCTTTTCCCCTCCCCTGTGCTTGTTCTCTTTCTCTGTGTCAAAAATAAATAAAAATTTTAAAAGTTAAAAAAAATATATTTTTAATACAGATGTGCAGCTGTTTTATCTGACATTAATATTCAGTATATAGACCTGGATAGTAATGTACATGGAATTCTGTATTAGCTCATCTTTTAAGATCCTTTAAAATTCCCTAAATAGTCCATCCTTCAAAATAATTCTACGTTATAATCTGAGACCCACTCCTACTAACCTCCCTGTGAAAACACATTGATTTGAGCACCTACTATGTGCCAAGACCTTTGACATATAGTCAGTTATTTATTTTTTAAAGTTTTATGTATTTACATAATCTCCACACCCCAGATGGGGCTTGAACTCATGACCCTGAGATCAAGAGTGCTGTGCTCCACCCATCATGCCAGCCAGGTGTCCCTGTAGTTGTTTGTTTTGTCTGAACGATACCAGGAGGTGTGAATTTATTTCGTGTGTTTTTACACAAGGAAACTGAAACCCAAATGTGTTAGGTGTGCTAGAAGATGTCTTAAGCTAATAAAGGGTACAAGTAGAATTGTAATTCCTGACACGAAACCTATTTTCTTTCAACTCAGTTTCAGTTTCATTCATGCAACATCCACGCTCAAATGTGATATAACTGAATGTTTTTATAGCTTCCCTGATAAAAGTGAGGGTAAAATTGACTTTATCTTGAACTACTTACTTAGAAACAATGCAGGAGGGAATCTCATAATTAATAATTTTTAAGTAATGAAGAATACCTGGTCTTCCTAAAATGTAAAAAAAAAAAAATCTGAAGATCTGCGTGGAATATTAGAACAATCAAATAATCAATGAAGTCTGGCATTCTATCACTGTTGTGACAGTGATAAATGTTCGTTAAAACTTGTGACCCTATTCTTGACTCATCCAAACCTCCGCTGACTGAGGTTAGACTCTAAGCATCTCTTAGTTACAATGTATTCCTGCTAGAGACTTTGGAAATAGACTACGCAGTAAACTTTGTGCAACATGGCGTGCTTCAAAAGAATCCTAGGGGATCCGTAGTTTCAAAGCACTGACATAAAAAATAAGAAAAATGGAAGTTACATATTCAAATTATTTCACTTAAGTAAGTATTTATTGACTCACTGCAATCGGTCCCTGCAATGGACTGAATTCTGGAATTCAAAAGTGAGTAAATCAGATAAAAATTGTCTACTAAAAGTATATGGGAGGCTAAGCATTTCCCCAGGAATAGCTGTTGGCACAGCCAGAAATATTCCTGGGATTCTGTTCTTGATATTTCCCTCAGGTTCTTGGGGAGGACGCTTATGTGGGTACCTGTCATCATGTCTGAGCTCTGTCCTTTAATGTTAAATCTCATTTTCTCCTATAAATAGTCTTTCATAAGTATTTGGAGACTCTGGCAGAGGTCAGCTGCTTGCTGCAAACTATTGACGGATATATACCCCATCCTCTTTCGGAACAGAGCATCAAGATCACCATTTTTGATCCTACAGCTTTAGGAGGGACGCCTGTTGAGTTGTGGTGTAGGAAAGTAATATCCATTTAGTGGACGGTTCATTTGAGTCAAGCCTGGCCGTAAATGGGGTGTCAGATTTCACAACCTGCCTGCCTGTGATTTGTGTCCGAGATTTGAATTTGGGAAGTGGTCAAAAATCATTAGGAATAAAAGCTTAGGTGGAATAATGTGAGCAATCTTTTCTGAGAACATTTACCTGTGTTAAGAAGGATATGGGAAAGAGGTGCTGAAATTTATAATGGACTTGTGGAGAGATTTAATGTTAAAGTTTTGTTCTCCCACATGCAATGTGACTACAGATTAAGAAGATTGTTTAGGAAATAAATTCTGTAAATCATCTACTTTCTCACTATGCTGTTGTCTTTTATTTGATGAAGACCTGGATTAGGGAAATTTTTAGAAGAGTGTAAAGCAATGACACCCCGTCAGAATAGGAAAGTACACTAATGTGTGATGTGTGCTTATCATGTACACACGCACATGACTTCCGCTTTCCTGCTTTGTTATTTAATCCTCTCAGTAATATCGTGGGTGTGAAATGGCTTCTTGAAGATGATGCAGTCAGCCCATGACAGCTAGTGTTAGAATGCAGGACTGTCTGATTCCAAAACCTGAATTCTTTTTTATCATAATTGCTGTTTAAGATGCAACCAGAGCTCATTTGCATATACAGGCATTCTGGGGAGTTGCTCTTTGAAAGTTCATTACTCTGTGCATATACCATATATAAAGATATCTTGAGAACTCAGGTCCAGAAGACTTATCCCTCCCAATATGCCTTTCTAAGTTTTCTCTACTATTTTAAATGAGGCACATACTGGGGCGCCTGCGTGGCTCAGTCAGTTAAGCAGCCGACTTCGGCTCAGGTCACGACCTCACGGTTTGTGGGTTCGAGCCCCACATCGGGCTCTGTGCTGACAGCTCGGAGCTTGCAGCTTGCTTCGGATTCTGTGTCTCCCTCTCTCTCTGCCCCTCCCCTACTCATGTTGTGTCTCTGTCCGTCAAAAATAAATAAACATTAAAAAAACTTTTTTAAATGAGGCATATTCTAAATGTTGGAAACGAAGACATATATTTAACATACGAGTATCTTCAATATCGGAAGTAGAGACTAGTCTCCCTTCTGAAGTGACGCTTAAGAATAATGTGAAACATTTTGAAGACTGAACGCCCTATTTTTAAAATGAAACACTCCCTCCAACACCCAGGTTGTCATCTCTTCTCTGACACAAACAGGCTGATTCCCACATGACATACTCAGAGCCTGCCCTGTACAGACTCATTTACAGTGACTCCATTTAAGTCACACTTTTTAAATTGTCCCCAAGAGACTCAGCTCAAATAGAGCGGAGCTGTCCACATTAGCCACTGCACACAGCCGAGCTGAGTTACAGGCATGTTTAATCTGTTCATTTAAAATCTCCGTGGTGCTTTGTCTCTTAGTGATGGCACTGCCCGTACAACAGGACTCTTAAGCCCCCGGACTTGGACTTGGCTCAGTCCTGTGCTGGGACTCCATCTAGGGCAAGGCAATACCACACTGTGTTACTCTGCCTGCAGGTTGAACTCACCTGTTGCGGAAGATAGTCATTTTGGCCAAGACAATGGCCCCAGATAATGAGACTAGGGTTCAAACGACTTTGGAATTGAAAGCCCTTCACGGTCTGCTCAAGTTCACTTTGTGCACTTGCACCAAGAATCCTGCACTCCACATGACTTTATCATTACTCCTGCCCCCATCACACCTTCTCCTTCTTGCCTCTGTATTTCATGCCGTTACTTTTCAAATTATTGCTGTCAGTATGGGTTTAGTTAGATTGTCCTGAAGATTATTTCTCACACAACGCTATGCTGTTCCCTGACCTTTCTTCCACTGATCTTTAGCTACCCTGCCCCCCTCCCCCCAATCAGAATGCTAACCTGGTTGTGCTTCTGGGAAGGCTAAGTAAAAAAGCATGCATAAAAATATGTAAAGGTGGCAACTTCGACTCAGTCATCTCCTCCAGATTCTAGCATTTCTTTCGCTCTTTGCACATTTAATTTCATAATGTTTTCTACTAATGATTTGTTGGGCTTTTTAAAATGGTTATTTATTTATTTTGAAAGAGAGAGAGAGAGTGCATGTGTATGCCCATGCACAAATGGGGGAGGGGGAGAGAGAGACAAAGAGAGAGAGAATCCCAAGCAGGCGCCACACTAGCAGCTCAGAGCCTGACACAGGACTTGATCCCAAGTACTGTGTGATCATGACCTGAGCCGAAATCAAGAGTTGGACACTCAACCAACTGAGCCACCCAGGCGCCCAGGATTACTGGTTTTATACCCATGCTTGGTCTCTGCAACAAGACTAAATCTCCTTGAAGAGTAGTGAATGCCTTATATGACTTTCCTAGTCCCACACTGCTCTTTACATTCCTGGTACCTGGGCAAAACCTCCACCAATTTTATCTAGTGCATCCTTTTTTCTGTTTTTTTTTTTTTGTTTGTTTGTTTTTTTCTATTTCCTAATATTTCTCCATGAGTGGTTCTCACTTCCCTAGAGCATGCAGTAACTTTTAAATTTTATATTATCAAAAGCAGACAAAAACACACACAACAACAAAACTTTGAAATGTACTGGTTTTATTTATCATCACCCCATCTCACTAGGATTTATGTCCTAAAGAAAATACATCCACATACCTAAGGACCGACTCTCAAATAGATTGGAGAAGAGATCCCTGGGTAAGAGAAAAGAGTCGTAACTCTACCCTAAGACCCTATAGATTTCCACTTGGATTTCTTCTACCCAGCGGGGGTGGGGGGAGAGGGGGGGAGTGCCACAAAAATGTTAATCAACTACAGCAATTTCAGTGATTCTCCTATATTGTTTTATAGATTAAAAAAATAATAAAATAAAAGCAACCATAGTATATTGGTATGCTCAAAATTAACAGAAGATAACCCTGACTGCATTTCTGATAACTTCACTTCTTTGTGCACACTCTTGGGCATGTTATCTCACATCTCTGCCTCAATTTTATCATTTGTAAGACAGGCATAGCCATGGCATTCAACTCCTA
This sequence comes from Acinonyx jubatus, assembly GCF_027475565.1. NCBI lineage: Eukaryota > Metazoa > Chordata > Mammalia > Carnivora > Felidae > Acinonyx > Acinonyx jubatus. The sequence goes on along the minus strand of NC_069386.1, from coordinate 125,526,984 downwards.
GAATTGTTTCAAGAATTAAAATTAGTATGGTAGGTAATGTGTTTAGAGCAGTGACTGGAAAAAGCAAGAATTGAACTTGTATTAGCTATAGCTTACATTTGTTCTTTTTTAAAAGTTTTTTTAAATTTTATTTTTTAGAGAGAGAGAGAGAGAGTGAGTGAACAATCAGGGGAAGGGCAGAGAGAGAGGGAGACAGGGGCTCTGAAGCAGGCTCTGTTCTGATAGCAGAGAGCGTGATGTAGGGTTTGAACTCATAAGCTAGGAGATCACGGCCTCAGCCCAAGCTCCACACTTAACCAACTGAGCCACCTAGGTACCCCAAATCGCATTTATTTCTCAGGAGTCTTATGGTTTTTATAATTTTGATTTCTGCATTTTACAGATGAGAATAAAAAGGGGCCTCTGTTAACTCTGCCATAGTACATTAAATGTTAATATGTATCTGAAGAACTTAGGTCTTCTGACTTCAAATCATGTGCTTTTCTCTTATCGAGTGACATTTCATCAAATGACACGGTTCCATGTTTATTTTAGTAGTAGTCATCACTCTCCAAAATAACCTTTTACGTAGTATGTCTGGTGCCCTCACATCTCCACTAAGATATAATTTTGATGATGGCGCAACATGTGTGTGTATATTTTTTATGGAAATATCTCTGAGATCTGAAACAGTGCCTGCCACATAAATATTTGTAGGATGAGTAAATAAATGAATAAATGATTAGGCTATAGAGTATATCTGTATTGGAGGCGAGAGTGTGTATTTTCAGCCTTTTCTCCCTTCGCAAATGAGCTTATATCGCCTCTGCTAAATACCTGTTCACACACCCAGGGTCCCAAACAAAAGAGGAATTCTTGATGTTGTGAATGGCCAGACACGTTGAAGAAGACAATTATCATTAGGGGCATAGGCTCTACTCTTTCTCACCTACTCTACTTCATGTACCAATAGGACTGGTGAATCAGAATCTCTTTGGGCCCTCTCTCTCTTTTGTTTTTTACTGTTGGTTCCATGTGATTATGAAGGCGAGTGGACTTAAGCACTAACCTTTGCGAACTGTACTACTCATTCTAAGGCTTAACAAGTATTTTGATTGGGGCTGAAGGAAAAGCTAAGCACTGGGACAGGGGTAAAAGCCAGGCATGAGACCCCCCCTTAACACTAGATTGTCAGTCTCAGTGGTAAGAAACCTTTGTGGCCCCAGGCGCCTGTGTGGCTCAGTCAGTTAAGTGTCCGACTTCAGCTCTGGTCATGATCTCGCGGTTCGTGGGTTTGAGCCCCGCATTGGGCTCTGTGCTGAAAGCTCAGGGCCTGGAGCCCGTTTCAGATGCTGTGTCTCCCTCTCTCTCTGCCCCTCCCCCACTCGCACTCTGTCTCCCTCTGTCTCAAAAAATTAAATATTAAAAAAAATTTTTTTTAAATAGAAACCTTTGTGTCTGAGCTCTATAACTAGTAAGTAACTAAGCAGATATTGGTTTCCCATTTTGTTGTTGTTATTTGCATTTAAATTCCTTAAAATATCAGGAGCCATGAAGAAGTGATTAGCTGAACAAGAAAGAATTTGGACAATCTCGGTTGGGCCCTTGACCATGACATCACTAAGTATTCAGCTTTATCCTCTAGCCCTTCTCTCTTGCATTGCTGTGACCCAGCTCAGAGCTGCAACAAACTGTTGAGAAAACAGTTAGAGAACATTGTTCCTTTTGATTAATTTAATGCCAGTTTTGTTGAAGCTATCTAAGACCATGTATTCCTGAACTCCACAGGGTCTCAGGTTTGCAAAACCCCTGTGTATATCTACACATAGGTACTCTAAATATATGGGGAAATATGTAACTTAGCAATCAAAAGCTCTGGGCTTTGATATCAGAAAAACATTGTGATTCTATCACTTAATAGATTGTGACCTTGAGAAAGAAACGAAGACTTGATATATTCGTCAGTAAAATGTCAGTAATGTCTGAGAAAACTAGATTGGATAAGGTTTGTAAAAATGCTCAGTCTAGTCCCTGGTGGCTTCTAATGGGAAGCAGGCTGGAGAGTAATAGTGAAGTGTGTACTTGTGTGTATGTGTGTAGTTGGGGGTAGGGGTGAGGGGCTTGTAATTCCCAGGCATGTGGCAGCATGTGCATACCAGAATCACAAGGAAAAGGGGCAAAACGTAACAGGCAATTGTAACAGCAAAGAATTGATATGGCATAAATCACTTTATATAAATAAAAGAAAATCAGGGCACTGTTGTTTTCAAACGCCTCCCTTTTGCCTTCTAGCTAGAAAAGAAACACAGAGGCAGGGAAGCCCCAGCATATTTCCCAGAAGATGAGGAAGGAAAAGATGTAGAAAGCACCACTGACCGAGCCCAAGATGCTTGATGTGGATGTAAGCAGGTGGACGTCCTCAGTTTTGACACCTACATTATGGGAAAGAAGCAACTGGCAATTGTGAGGCCATTAAAATGTCATTGTAGGAAACTGGGTCCTGTCTTGGCTCCAGATCACTGCATGTCTGCGGGGCTGGGCCCCACAATCACAGGCACATGGCCTCCCCAGGTCTATTCTACAGTGGTAAGCTCGCAGTTCTGTTCCCAGATCTTTTCGTTAGGCAACCAAAGCTTTTTGTGCTTTGGGTGTGGGTAGGATTTGAGATTGACTAAGTAAATCTACGGGGTTTCTTAAATTTCAAGGGCCCTGGCTTTGTTTGTTTCCACTTTTGCACCTCTTGTTTCAATGATGCAATGTGTCAGCACCTCTGAGAGAAGTTCCTTGAGGGAACCTAAAGACAGCTCTTCAGGAGAATTGTTGACGATTATGACCTGAGCCCTGCACTCTGCATCGTGTGGGCTCAATGAATATTTATGAAAACAGCCAATGTGCCAGTCACAGTGAGAATTTCATTTCAGGAGAACTTCGTCACTCACGTCCTATAATAACCTTGTGTGAGGGCTGTCATGGCTGTTTTCTGAACTAACAATGCAGGAACAGACCTTGTTCAAGGTCATACACCAAACTTGTGTTTGGGCTGAATCTCCTATCAAAATGTTATTTTTCTCAGTTTATTGTTCTAATTATTTCCTAATAAAACTGAAAATCTGTCTTTAACTGAATCATAGTAATTCTTAAAAATGTAACCTTTGTTTTTACTGTCTATTCCCTTTAAAAACCCTGTAATAATTAGGGTTTCAAACTGTGGAAAGAAAGCTCTGGATTAGCACATCTAAACTTGAGGTTCTGGACTCTTCCATGGATGGACCTCAGGATGCCTGAAATTATTGGCATTTCATTTCATCTGTGTGCATATGTACACTGTGTGAAGAGAGTGTGAGAGTATTCTCCAAATCCTCTGAGAGTTTTTAACTCCACAATACAGATAACAAGTGTTAATTCTTGTCAAAATAGAAAAGAAATCTACAAGCATTCCCTTTCTAATCAAACATTCCTGCTTATTTGACCCAAAGAGAAATGATACATAGCAAATTAAGACATATCGTTCTCGTTACTTTCATTCCATCCTAGAAGAAACGTTGAGTCCCGAGGTCTCTAGAGAGTGACCTTCCTTATTAACTTACAGAAGATCATTTAAATATGAATTGCCTTTCGTCAACCTGAACATTGATTTAACCTCATTGGACATCAACCTAAATTCTAGACAGAGAAACAAAAGGATGATTATGACTTGAACTGCAAAATAAGAGGCCCATTATGTATCAGAATCCTGTCTGGTTAAAATTAATAGCATTTCTTATCTCTCTCAGAGAGATCTTGAAATTTGGGAAGTTCTAACTGATTTTTACCATGCCATTTTAGTGTAGAATATTGAGGTGTTGGGTAAGCAAGGAAATAAAAGAAACACATTCAAAGAGGTACCATTAGGAGAAATGATTGAGTCAGTACAGGTTAATTTCATGCTAATCCATTATGGTTTGAAAAGCTGCTAATTAGTTATTGAGATTCACAATTACTTGGGTACAGAGCAAGACCTTGATGAACCTTCATCAAAGGAAGACAGGTCACTTCTTCAATATTATTTTAAAAGAATAGAAATTTATTGTAGTCTAATATCTTTTAAAGTATTATGCGTCCAGATTTATGATCCGTATTTAGAAATCTTTCTCAGGTTTTGGAGTCACGGTTATGCTAGCTAAAGAAATGAATTGTGATGTGTCTCCTTCTCTATTTTTTTATAGATATTTTGTCCTTAAATTTTGACAAAACTTACAAGTAAAACCGTCTGAACCTAGACTGTTTTATATCAGAAGGCCATTGATTACAGATCATTTCTCTAATATAGAAGCTATTCAGATTATTTCATCTTGAGTTAGTTTTAGTAACTTAAGCTTTTAAAAATACACCTATTTCATCAGTTATTGAATTAACTGGTATAAATTCACTCATAATATTAATTTATCCTCCTTTTTATTTCATTACATGTAATGATAGTCCTCTTTCACTCCTGATATTGATAACTTTTTTCTTTCATTCTTTTCTTTTTTTCTTTCCTTCTTTTATCAATCTGCTAAAGTTTACTAATTTAAAAAATTAAAGAATGAACTGTAAGATTTGTAATTTTCTTTATTGTTTACTATCAGTTCCACTGATTCTTACTAATATTTGAAAAAAATTTTAGAAGATTTTGAAATGTGACCTTTCGTGTGTGCATTTCTATTTACTACTTCATATATTTCATGACATTAATAAATCATGTTTCCCCATCCCCAAAATGTTATCTAATTTGCTGCATATTACCTGCAAACCAGCAAATATAATCAAACATATATTTTGGATGTTTATTTATTTTTGAAAGACAGAGAGACAGAGCACTAGTTGGGGAGGGGCAGAGAGAGAGGGAGACACAGAATCTGTAGCAGGCTCCAGACTCTGAGCTGTCAGCACAGAGCCCGACGTGGGGCTCAAACTCATGAACCGTGAGATCAAGACCCGAGCCGAAGTGGAATGCTTACCTACTAAGCCACCCAAGTGCCCGTAACCAAATATATTTTTAAAGGAATCATGTACAATTTACTTTTAGGAGGCTTCAACTCTTTTATTTACCAGGGAATGCTAGATCAGCTGTTATTATTGATGTTTTATCTTGACATACTGATAAAATCAATAGCTATTCCTGTCCTATGAAAACTAATCTTATGTACTTTGAAAAATACTAATTAAAAAATAAAATAATAGTTAATGGATACAAGCTGGAAATTCCATCAATTAAGGGACAGCAGGCTAAAAACTCCATCACTTTTAAGATTTATTCAGTACAGAGAAGCTTCCAAGAAAATAAGAAAAAAAAATTGGTTTATGGGCTCTTTCTGTATTAGTATCTATTATTTTCAAGATTTACTCAACTGTTCCAAAAGGACACATTAGTCAAAGTGAGTACTCAGGTATAAATCAAAATTGTCTCCTTTAGACCATCTAATATCCTATTGCCATACTAATATGGTTCATAAAAACATTTTATACTGAAAATGAATGAATATTGCTGGAAATGGAAAGCACAAGTGCTTTTTCATTTCTTCGCCAATCATCCAGCCATACAAAAATCAAATCCATTATCTAACATATTTGAATCACTAGATAGCATTAGTTTCTTTGGTTTCTGACATAATTTCTGGAATTCAACATTTTCTGTACTCCCTATAGGTTATATAAACCACTGATTATCTATGGTAATGGGAAACTCAAGAATGTGTAATTGAAATCCATAGATAACATGAAAAAGTCATCAATAGCAAAATTGATTGATTGTAATTTTACTTCTCAGCCAATTCTTCTTTTATAGGAAGGGACTGACAACAAGGTCAAGGTAAATTTTGGATAAGGTCTCCTTTATTCAAAAGGTAGAATGTGGATGAGAAAAGAAAGCATTTTGGATAATTTTCAAACTTATTTGTAGCTACTGAACTTATTATATTTGAATTTTTGAGCTGAAGGAGATATTATTAATCATTCAATTCAAATTTCTCCCTAAAAAACAAACAAACAAACAAACAAAATTAGTAACAACAGCCCTGGATCCTGTGCATGAGATTTTGGTTTCCTTACTCTCAAATTTTTCCAGGCATTCTGTTGTCTTACATATTTTCTAATGATAATCTTCTGTCTCTGTAAGTGTGCTGGCTTGCTGAGTGGTTTTGGATGAGATAAAAATTTAAATCAGTGAACTTTTGATCAAACAGATTGCCCTCATAATGTGGATGGACCATGTCTAACCAGTTGAAGTCCTGAATCAAACAAAAGACAGACCTTCTAGAGCAAGAGGAATTTCTTCAATATTCTAGGCTTTGGACTAAAAATAAAATTTTGGCTTTACATGGCTTAGCTTCTATCCTACACTGCAAGTTGAGACTTGCCAACCTTCATAATCACATAAACCAAGTCCTTATATTTTTTTCTATATGTACACATCTGTATTCATTAGGATTCTCCAGAGAAAAATAACCAAAAATCAATACTTGTGTGTGTGTGTGTGTGTGTGTGTGTGTGTGTGTAAAGACATTTTATTGTATGGTATTGGCTCAGGTGATTATGGATGCTGAGAAGTCCTGCAATCTGCTTTTTGCAAGCTAGCAACTGAGTTCATGGTGGTGCAATTTGAAGGTCTGAGAGCTAGAGAGCTCATGGTATAGATTCAAGTCTGAGTCTGAAGCCTGGAGAAAGAGGAGACCTGGGGGCAAGAGATCGATGTACCGGCTCAAGTAGTTAGTCAGAGAGAAAGAATCTTCCAGTACTTCCACCATTTGGGGGAGGCCCTCAACAGATTGGATGATGACCACCCACATTTAGGGAGAGCAATCCACTTTTACTCGGTTTACTGATTCAAGTAAACTGATTTCAGACATACCAGAAATAATGTTAACCAGATTTCTGGGCATCCCATCCAGTCCAGTTGACCCATAAAATGAACTATCACAACATCCTATCAGTTTTGTCTCTCTGGGGAACCTGACTGATACAGAGAGTATATGAAACAGAGTTTCATCACACTATCAATAGATACAGACAAAATCATCTTCTAATTTAATTTAAAGGTAACTGGATTCCTGATGAAGATCATGTTTTCACATCCAGCAAAAATCCTCATTTTCAGCACATATCCTTGAACGTGGCTCTATCTCCTGAGATCCAAGTTTGGGTAAGAAGATGGTTTGACCGAGATGATTTGTATGGCTGTGACCTGAAAAGCCAGAATCTTCCTGAGATAGAGATTTGGACAATAACATTATTTTAATATACTTAGACAACTATTCAGTCTTTTAAAAACATGAAATGACTTCAGTCAGTTTGTTTTTAATGACTCCACCAACATTCTTGCAGTAGAGAAGACACAGATTAGTTTTTACCAGCTCTATTTAAACAGACATGGTATAATTTAGAGTACTATAACATATATCTATCTATTCCTGTAACTTAAACCAATTTCTCCAAATTCATATAATACCATAAATTGTGGGCATCATACCAGGGATATCCAGGCTTGAGTAAAGTCAAAACATCTAGAGAACAATGAGGATGGGTGGTTAACCTGAAAATAAACTTTGGCCACAATATCTGAAGAGAGAGATCCTTCTGAGAATCCAACTTTCCCTATGGAGGAAAAGAGAGAGAGAGAGAGAGAGAGAGAGAATGGACACTAAATCTGAGAATCATCTGGTAGGACATGTCCTCATCCTTTCTTCACTCAGTGGAAACAGAAGGAATTAACAGACATGTGGTTAGCTCTCATTCTTGTTCAATACCACACTATAAGGTTTTGTGGATCTTTTTTGAGAATCTGTATATCCGTGGTAATAGAGGAAAACCTGTCCTATTGAAGTTTCTCTTTGGTTAGAAAATTGTATAGCTTGTGGAACCTGGGTGGCTCAGTCGTTGGGTGTCCGACTTCAGCTTGGGTCATGATCTCATGGTTTGTGAGTTTGAGCCCCACATCGGGCTCTGTGCTAACAGCTCGGAGCCTGGAGCCTGCTTCAGATTCTGTGTCTCCTCCTCTCTTTGCCCCTCCCATGCTCATGCTCTATCTCTGTCTCCCAATAATAAATAAATGTTAAAAAAATTTTTAAGAAAACTGTACAGCTGATTTACTATGTTTCAGCGATACATTAAAAAAAATTGTTTCTCAAGTCCAAAGTGAAGGAACATTTAGGTGGATGTTCCACTTGACCGGATGGAGACAGGTTTCACCTAGACAGATATGGGAACCCATTCTGAATACTTCCTTCAAAAACCAAAAGAACTGAATCAGCACTGGGATCAGGGGTCACAGTCTTCACAGAGCCAATTAAGACATCAATTTCAGGCAGAGTCTAGAATCCATAAGCATAACATTTACCTTGCATTTTCAAAGAGAAAAGGGCAGCAAAACACTTTGGGCTGATTTTTTCTCTCTCTTGGATATCTTGGGATTTTCTTCTCTAAAAGGAAATCCTTAAGACCTAGCACAGAAGAGAAGCACACTGGCAAGTTCTGAAACAGTACCCTTGAAATCCGTCTATGGAATTCACCCAAGAAGAAGCACCAATAGGAGACAGCTCCAAAGACCTTGTACATTTCCCTCATGATGAATTTGATCATCAAATCAGAACAAAGCCTTACAGAGGATGAAAAGTGATGTATTCAAAGTTCACAGAACCTGTATGTTGATCATGGACAATGTTAACAGAGTTAATCAATACACAATTCCATTGTCTCTCCCACTATTTCTTTGGAATTTTATCACAATAAGAGTATTTATTCTATTTCTTGGATGGAAACTCCAAAGGCTTACACCTGTTCTGCTTAATCTCTGGTAAAGTCTTAAGTGGACTTTCATCTGCAATTAAAGTCTCTGTTAGAATACCTAGTCCCATGCAATAATTAATTACCTTATATCTCAAGACCAGAAGTCATATATTAATTTTCCTAATACTCACAATGAAGGTTTCCCTCACCAGGCTTAAGTTGGGACAGTAGATATCTCTATACACTCCTTCTCTTGGAGGGAGAGAGACTCTAAAACAGTTTTCTTCAAGGAAACACTATTCACAAAATTATTTCTGAGGCATTTATACATATCTCTCAGGTGACTGAGAAGCATTATTAAATTTGAAGCCATCAATATAACAGTTGCTTTGGATAGTTGTATTTTGTTCTGGTAACTAAATTTCATATCTACATCTATTGCATCTTCAGACCTCAGTTGAAATTTAAATGCAATCGCTCCATTCCAAAATGAAATATTATCTGCAACAGAGAAACCATTATCAAAGTAGGGCATTTCTGGGAAGTGAGCATTAGGAGAAATACTCACCTGGTGAACTCTCCAGGTAGGAGAGTTCTGGGGATGAACACATTGCTCATAAAATTGGAGCAAATTGCAATTCCCCACAAGAAAGAAATCCTTGGAAACGTGAGATCAATTTCAGAGTCAGATCAATTCCTATTACTAAGCAGACAGTTGCTACAAGAAAGAAATCCCACATATGCGAGACACATGGGAAAAAAGCACATTAAACACACCTCATGTCAAACTAAACATCAGAGCATCTATGTAGCCAAGTTCCATGGAAATAATGAATGTGGGAAACCCCTCACCAAGCATTCCTCCCTGGCAACATCAGAGGATTCAAACTGGAGATAAATGGTGTGAATGCAGTGGAAATGAGTAAGCCCTCAATCAAAAGAAGCAACTTCTCTAAAACAAGAGAATCCATAGTAGAGAGAAACTCAGTAAATGCAATGGATTTAGAAAAGCCTTCACTGTGAAATAATTTTCTCATTAAACACTATAGGATCTGCAATATGTTGGTTTTCTTCTCATAAGATTACTCTACTTTCTTTAAAAAAGTGAATGCAGACAAATAATCTCACTATGCATGGTAAGACAATAAGAATAACTAATTTGCAAAACACTTTGGTTATCCAAGAATTAAGCTTTCTTCTGGAGAGATGTCAGTGGGACCACTGTGGCATCCAGAAGAGTTTTGGTGCGTGGATACACCAAGCAACCTTCCTTATTTTTTTCACTGTTGTTAACATCAATGTTGAAAAATATGAATTAATTGATGCAATCATTTATTTGATGCTTTCATATCTAATGGCTGCTCATGTACCAGGCATTGTATGGGCAAGCGAGACATTGCTACCACATCTTAAATGGACTCACAAAGTTATTAGCAGGATCTTTTTTAACTTTCTCCTATTTCTAGGAGATGTCTCAAGTCATTTCCAACTCAGCAATAAAAACACACTTGCACTTCGGTAAATCAGTGCTAGGGCACAAAGAATGATAAAACAGAGGAGGCTGTGGTTAGAAGGGTAGAGTCCATTTCATTTTGATTGTTTTTCAAATGCATATTTTTGAGAGGGGCTGGTGTCCAGAGCATCTGTGCTGACAGCAGAGAGCCTAAAGTGGGGCTGCAGTTCACAAACCAGGAGCTTATGACTTAAGATGAAGCTGGATGTTTACCCAAATGACTCACCCCATCATCTCATTTTGACTTTAAGCAGGTTCCTAGGTTTCCAACTGGATTCATTGAATCAGAATCTCTGGAGACACGGTTCTAAATCTGCAATCTACCAACTTGAGGTGCGTGGCTGAGATGAGTCTCTTAGGGCTTTGCACATTGCTTTATGAAGTTCCCAACTAATTTAGGGCACCACTGGCCATAAGCCCCTAAAGAAACCATTGAGTTCCTTTACAAAATGCTGCATCAGTAATTTAATTTCCTAAGTAATTAGGACGGGCAGACCAGGAAAGAACTGAGAGTAAAAGGGCGCTTATCAGTGGAGTGGAGAGGGTGGTAAATATTTAAAGTACATGTTCCTGGAGTTTTCAGGTTAAGACTCTGCAGCTGGCATGATATGCTAAGATATTTTTATTTTGGCCTATCTTTTGATCTTTTAAATTATAAGATATAATGGTTCTGAGCGTAAAATAAGTGTAGATTGAATTTTATACTAATTTTATGTATGCTGGTGATGTAACATTAAAGTTTTATCATCTGACCGTACAGCATAGAACTCATGGTCTCGCCTCTGAATTTTCGATCCCAGTCTCCTTGTGACATCCAAGTACGGGCCTCAGCCCTGTCTTAATTCTCTTGCTTATAAATGCCTCCAATCAGGAACTGTTTTCCCTTTTCTCTCTGCCTGACCAAACCCTATGGGCCTTCATGGCCACTGTCAGGGAAGACTTCTGAGTGACTGTACTCTCTCACTGCTCCCAAGTGTGGTGACTACAATATTTTCCCTTGCGATTTTACATGATGCCATGTGGCTATCTTCTTGTACTTTCCTTTTACGTGCATACTTGCAGTCATGTTGATTTCTAGAGTGCAGGAAGGCCCCTGTCTTTTATTTCCTTTAGGTTCCTTATGGTTCATGACGCAGACTTGGCATATTTTCTTAGTGAAATCACTAAGTTTTCCTGGTTTTCCTTACTTTCATAATTGTGCATTACATTGTATCATGGTATATCTTAATTTTCTCAGACTCCTGAATCACAGACGTAAGAATTTATCAAAATGTTCTGTGCATTAAATGAAGCATTAATAATATTAAATAATCAAAACACCTGTTTCGGTACACTGCCTCCACTTATTCTCAAGTAATGAGAATAGAGGGAATTGTCAATAATCTTTTGCAACATATAGTTGCTTCGCTTTTTATACTCACAGCTAACTATATTTTAAAAAAACAGAGAAGGGCTGATTGGTATAATTCAGACATAAGTGGGCCTCAGAAAAACAGACTCCTCCTATTAGTTCCCAATTCATTAGCAGCATTATTCCTAATCTAGTTTTAGAAGATTATTTTGAGGTGTTTAGAAAGATGCATTTGAGTATGATTCAATGTGTTATTTAATAGCAGAATTGATCTCTTGACATAAGATGTGAATGTTACGGTTGATGAATTGTAAACAACTTGATATTGGCCTCTTAGGGCCAATATCTTTAGGATATTAAGCACTTAATATTTATTTCATCTGCTTTGTAAACAGGATCTTGTTTTCTCCTTCTCTGGTAGTAATTATGGAGAGTCAGATGTTTATGAACAGCCTATAGAGGTCTTTATTTCAAAGCAACATATCATCAAAGCCTCACAAAGGTTGTCCTCCAGGAACACCATTTCCTGAACTTCTTTAAAACCGAAGTAAAAGAACAAAATGAGGACAGCACCTGACACAAGAAACGTACATGTCACTTACCAGGAATGCACACATCTATTTGCACAGCCCTAGAAATTCAGATCTGGTTCGCAGATTTGATTCTCTAATCGAAGGAAGCAAGGGAGCTCTGCTGATGGTTTCCTGAAATGCGATACAAATAATTTGTGCCAGTGAGTACGCTGAAGCAAGATTCGGAGACTACACATTGCCACTGAAGTTAAACACAGGAGGAAATTCAATAAAAATGCATTCTGACAAGAAATGACTTTGTATGGTATTTTAAGTTAGAAATAACACTGGAAGGAATGCAGAACTAATTAAGTATCACATGTTGGGTTTTTTTTTTTTTCTCTGCCCACCCCAGTAAGAGGCATATAGCTGAAGGGATGGATAAAATATGTACAGACGAGTGTTTAAAACTGGTAATAGAAGAAGCTGCCTTAATAAAACGACTTCTGAAAAGAGGAGGCAGTGGAATTTAAACGCTCTTCCTCAAACAGTCTGAACACGGTGGTGAAAAACAAATGGTAAGAGAACCGTAACTTTTATCAAAATGGGAAATCAAGTGACCTGCTGGAATACATGGAATAATGGACCTGACAATGTCTGTGTTGTCCTAAATAGGCAGACCTAACATCCATACTTAAAAATTCTACGGCAGTTCCCATCATGGCCTAGGCAGAGCATAGCTAAAGCATTCTGCTAGCTTCTACAGTAACCATATTAATTTTTTTTAATTTTTTAACTTTATTTATTAATTTTGAGAGTGACAGACACAGCGCAAGCTGGGGAGGGGCAGAGAGAGAGGGAGAGACAGAGAATCCCAAGCAGGCTCCGCGCTGCCAGCACAGAGCCCGATGCGGGCCTCGAACCCACGAACCGTGAGATCATGACTTGAGCCGAAGCCAGGAGCTGGATGCTTAACCCACTGAGCCACCCAGGCACCCCCATATTAAAATGGTTTTTAAGTGGTCTTGGTTTTAGCTCTTATTTTGGAGCTGATGGAGGATATTAGAATCTGGTATTAAGGCAAATAATAGTGCAATCTTTTAAATGTTAGATAACGAATCAACTTCGTAGGAGACTACTATTTGCGTATCAAAATCTCTCATTAAACTTTGTAAATGTCATCCTTGGTCAGTAAATAAGTTATAAATCTGGACTTTAATTAAAAGGAACACAGAAACTTTTAGTTCTGCTTAGCTATGGCATATAACACAGCATGGGCTTTGGTACAGAACATAAAATGATCCACAGCTGATCCAGCTAGAAATTGGGACTCCTGTAATGTAGGGAAAGAGCCATTTTTTTTTAACTTCTTTCTAAATTTGAGAACCAACAACCAAGTCTGGGATCCTAGAAACTCGTTTATTCTATTCACCTGCTGCTAGCCTTCCAGACCCCAGAACCATACGGAAGGAGGTCGTATTGTAAATCCACAGCATTTCTTCTGCATGTTAGGGGCTAGAGAGTTGTCAGGGTAGGTGTTTCAGAAAGGGCAAGGCCATAATAAAGGGAGCCAACTCAAAATGAGCTATCAAGTTCAGAGGCATTCTCTCCCTTTACCTTGCCTTCACACAGAGGGAGGCCGTTAAACCCTGACAAACAAAATGGTTTATAGGCACTCAGCATTTTAGATTCAGGAAATACCATTTTGAAGCCTTGGAACACATTCAAAAATGCACACAAGAAATCCCCATGGTGCCAGCTGTGTAGGCAGATTTCCTAGGGAATGGCAGGTTGATTCTCCCTTCCCTTCTTTGTCAAATGTTCTGTTTCTGTAGTGTTCAAGCAACCTAAATACTGCCAGTTAAATGCATCGAGACGCTGTGGTAAAAGTCAACTTTGAACCCTAAAGATGTCCTCCCACTTGCCTTGAAAGTAATCATCTCTTGGTTTTGCAAGAATTATTGTCAGGTGACTCCCTTGAACTCCCTTTAGGGTCATTCAGTCAGAAGGGCTGCCAAGTTGATTTTGGCAGCTTCCACCCAGAGGCCAAGTCGTTGGAAGTCTTGAGCAGTTGTGTGTTTTATCAGAGAACTCTGTGCCCTCCATGTGTCTCCAATCTCCAACACTGACCCGAAACACAGCTGGGTTGTGCTTCTCTGAGACGCCTCCAAATGTTGAGAGAATTCGACATAAAGTTTGTAACATATGAGTTACAGAACATTTTTTTAAGGCTAGAGAGGGATGAGTCATGGGTCACCTATTGGATCAGGGCACACAGGAGGGTGAGAAGGAATTGGGGAGGGGGAGATCATGGGTTAGTCAGGTGACTTGGTTGGAAACACCTATAGAACACTGACTAGCGAGCTTGGGAGGTACGTGCATCTGTAGTCCAAGAGACGATTCAGATATGGGGATTTATGATTTAGGGTCATTGATAACACAGGTGGTGACAGAGGCATATACTTAGGTGACATTATCTGGAGGAAAAACATAGAATGAGAAAGGGACTGAGAAAGGAAGCCTGAGGAACACTGATATATAGGAGGTGAAAGCTGAGGAACAGAATCAAGAAGAAATTAGAAGGGAAATTAGCAAAAATACATGAGTAGAGAAATAAAATAAGTAAATGAATAATAATCAATAGGTCATAAGTCTATATTGGATTGAATAAGTATATTTAATAACTATATAGAAAAATTATATTCTATATTGGATAGAATAACTGAATATTGGATTTGATAATAAGGCATCACTGATTTTGAAAGCAATTTCCCTAGAATAATATATTTGGAAAGCTAGATTCTGGGACTATATTTCACACTTAGCTAAGAAAGTAATCTAGAAAGGCAAAAACCCATCAACTGATAAAATACCCAACTATTAACACTAGGATATACCTAAATATAAAGTTTTTCTCCTGTAGATTCTAATGGCGGGGGGAAGACATTTAGCTTTGACATAAAAAACAAAAGACTTGATGTTTTTCTGGATCCTGGATCCCATAGAAAAAGTACACTTTGCCTTTTCATGCTCTAATTGTAAGGAAGATTTGAAGGGCCTCTCCAATCTCTAAATACACATAGCTCACTGTCTTGTACTTCTTTTTAAAAAATGCACTATAAAATAAATGAAACAGAGGAACAGATACTTTAATCAGGTGCTTTATTTTTAGTGTATTCAAGTTTATGGTTAGTGCATAAATCCTTTCCACCTTCCTTCTATTCCTCTAACTAGATTCTGCTCTGTGTTATTGCACAGGGTTTTTATGCCCTCTAAATTTACATTTTACAGATGCTTGGATTTATGGTACCTCTTCCTTTTGACAGGTCACTATAAGATGTGATATGTCAGCTATTGATTTTACGAGAACATATGTTTATCTGGTTAATTTTTTCCGAAAGACAATGCACACTCTCAGAGTGAGGTCAAGGTCACCAAAATTTTCAGCTTCTTTGAAGATCAAGCCATTTCTATGTTCAGAGATTAAACACAAAGAGACCTAAAAGGAAAACACCCAAAAGTTTGCTGCTTATGAGAATACCCACAATGGAGCTATAAAAGTCAGTTAACACTGTGTGGGGAGGGATAAGTTGAGTCAGTTGGGAGAAGTAAGAGAATATCTGAACCCAGAGGAGAAAATCAGACTCAAGCCTAAACTCTCTCGTGATATTTCATCTGGGCCTCCAGGCTGTAGTGTCGCTTTGATCCTTTGAATATTGACTGTATTTATGTGTAACATGCCAATGACAGCCCAGGCTTTTATAGTTATATAGTCCAGTTTATCACTTCCTACAGGACAGTGATTAAGAGTGTTGACTCTGGAACCATTGTCTGTATGAGTTCAAGCTTTTACTCTAAAACACATGGCCATATCTCTGAGACCATCGGAGCTTTAATTTCCCAGGTGTCATGTAAGAGAAATATTTATGGTGATTTAGAAAATTAATATGAATAAGATGTGCCTAGCATTTAGACGGTATACAATTACAGCTTATCATTGCGTATCTCAAGTAGATAATTTGCTCTTAACTATGTGGACAAGGCATTTCTTAAAAATCGTATGATGGGCCTGGTAACACAGCAGACACTACAGTCATAAAGATAAATTAAGCACATCCCTTCTTCTAAAAGAGCTCATCATCTGGTGAGGCAGACACAGCGTGGATAAGTATGCACTGTTTTGTCAAAGAGCAAAATTAGCAGCATGAATGACATATTATAAATTTTCCAAAAGTTCAGGCTGAGAAAACACAGAGAAAAGCACAAGAGGTTGCAAACAAATAGCTCCTGCCATTAGCTATTGCAAATGTATAATATGCGAGGCTGGATGTGCTACAGATTCATTTTCACTTTGTAAGCAGGACTCTTGGGTTCCGTATTGAGGAGTTGGACTTTATCTGATATAAACTAGTCAGGTCATTGGAGTGATTAAGCAGGGGTGGTCACATGGTCAGGCCGGTGTTAAAAAAATTCCTCCTGAAGACTATGTAGAGAGCTAACATCAGGATCTAAGGGAGTTTGATCAGAAAACATAACAACTCAAGTGAATAGAGCATCAGAGGGTGAGAAAGACCAGAGATTTAGAAAACTCTGTAAGCTTCTTCTTCACTTATGACTATGATAAGGGCCTTCAGAAGGTAGAATTATCACTCAGTGGTTATTTCTTGGATGCAGGCAAATGAACAAGAATGCAAACAATTCTCAGGTCTCACCCTTAGCTTGCCTTTTGTGTTCTTAGTGCCACCTTTCACTTAGTAGGTGTTCCATAAATGTTGAAGATGAAAAGGAGGAAGATGGGTGGAAGAATCCTTTTCATCCCCTGGGGATATTGAACCTAGAGGGTTCTGCCAGTTTTCCATGGAGCTATAAGTTTGTGTGAAACAGGGATTTGCAGAGCTGGCACCACGCTCCGGAAAGATAATATTTAATAAGTGATACACCCTAATGTAATATAGCTGTATAAGGAGAGATATACCATCAGGGAAAACTACTAATGATAAGAAATTACTTGCAGAGCTAAGGTCTTCGAAATTACAATAAACAAGCATTTTACCACCAAATTACTTTCTCTTGTATTTGAAGTGCCTAGGGCTATGGTGCTAATTAACTTTAGGCCTTCCCTGGTATGGAGGCAGCTTAGTTTAATTAAATCAATAGTGCTGTATATTAATTATGGTACAGACTTAAATAATTTAGGGAGCACTTTCCTTTCTTACAAAACGTTGTTTATATTTTGGTCCAAGGTGACAGCATTAGTTTGCTTCAAATTTAACGGATGCTACTAATGATTCATCCTCTCTCCCTTTCCTCCCATCTGCCATCAACAACAGCAAAAGTTAGGGTCTTACCTGTGCAGCAAAGGTTAGGTCCAATTCCATGATAGTAAAGTGACTAACAGAAAAAGTATATACCTTGGCTATAGATAATTCTCCATTTACATTTACAAGTGTATCTAATTTTAATAATCTTGATTTTTACAAGTCCATTTGTCTTGATTCCTAAAATGAATGAACTGGGTCTAGAGGTTGCTTGAATAAAGTTCACCCACCCAGTCTAAAGCAACGATAGTTTGGAAGAAATAATTATTATCCACAGTCCTAAATTCAAGTATCCACAGACATGATTGAATCTGAAGAGTCTGTCACTTCTCCAAAAACATATTCTTTTTTGAAATAACCCACATGCACTGTGCCTTGAAACGAATAAATAGAATCATATATTTCAAGGGAATAAGAATGCCATCTGGTATAGAACCCTTCCTCAAAGCATCTAATTTATTAATTGTTGATTATCAGTTGAAAACCCACTAAACTCTCAGTGCTGCTCTGTGCCACATGGAGGGGAGGCATTCTTATATTTCAATCTTTTATCTCAAATGCTTTTATTTTTAATGGGACATAAAACTAAAATAAATAAAGCACATGACAATGCATAAAAAAAGTAAATGTTATAAGCATTCAGAAAGAGAGACATTTTATTTGGATTGGGCTATTTAAGACAGATCTTTTAGCTCATCTCAAGGAAATGCAGTATACAAACTTGGTAACATCTCCCCATGATAATTTTTTTTTTGACAGAGAGAGAGAGAGAACATAAGCAAGGGAAGGGCAAAGAGAGAGAGAGAGAGAGAGAGAGAGAGAGAGAATCCGAAGCAGACTCTGTGCTGTCAGCACAGAGCCTGACACGGGGCTTGAACTTATGAACCAAACCGTGAGATCATGACCTGAGCCGAAATCAAGAGAGCCACCCAAGCACTCCTCCATCACACATTTCTGATGTCTATGACCCTAATGACCAATACTGGGCCATTATAGTTCAAATGTGAAACGATCAGTCTTCCCAAATCTTATAAAAAGAAGACTGGAAATTAACCTCGCGTTTTGGGACGATCTTGACTGGTTGATTATATTAAACTCCTATGCGTTGTTGTTTGGATGTGGAGGTAAAGGTACGTGGATAGGGGACTGGGCTCTTTAAAGACAATTGGCTCCTACTCCAGTGATGACAATCGCATAGAAAAGGGAATGATGGTTTTTGCAAGGGCTAAGATCTTGAGATGAAAGTCATCATCTAAATGCCAGTTTTTATTAGCATTCTATTCGATCAGCAGAATTTCTGAATGTGAGCTGAAGAGGGGTGGGGGGGGATGGATGTTTTGATATGCTTCTCTGTCTTCTTGTGTAGTCAAACCCTGCTGGATTGCCTGCCCCATTATCACCTTCTACTAACTGAGGAAGTGAATATCAAGACCTCATAAAGGAAGCATGCTGCCTACATTATTTTAGATGAAATGTGTCCTTTCCTACCTCCAACATTCTGGGCTGCTGCTGCTGTTCTGTTGAACATTAATTCAGCAAGTAAATAGTCAGGCTTTACTGATAGGCTACTTGTTTATAATATTTCATTTAATTGCTCCGCAGATAGAAGCCAATTCTATTCTATACATCTTCAAACTACAATGGTACAAAGAGAGAATTATAATAATACCCGACATAATAGTTTTCCAACGACAGATACTGCCATGTAAAAAATATTTAGTAACCGCATTATGATTATGTTAGTGAGGTAAGACATTCTATTGCTGGAAGCAATTACAGCTTGTAATACATAAGAGCGATGACTTTAAATGAACAGAGAGAAGTGAAGCCCCACAGTGTACGTCTGTGTGAGGAGGCAGTGTTTGCTTGCCAGGGAAGGGGGAAAGCCAGGAAGTTAACTTATGACATAAAACAAAAGAGTAGCGTTTTTCTATAAGGAGCATTTTGACTTTTCAATGATACACAAGACAAAACAAAACACATTACTCAAAAGCAGGAGAACATAAAAACTGGTTTCAAATGGTAGATGTAGAATGAGCTTTCTTTCAGAAAAGTGCTCTAATAATAAATAAAAATATAGTCCTTAATTGTTTTTAATTTTATGTTTTTAATTTACAACCAAGTTAGTTAGCTTATAGTGCAACCATGATTTCAGGAGTAGATTCCTTAATGCCCTTTACCCATTTAGCCCATCCCCCCTCCCACAACCCTTCTAGTAACCCTCTGTTTGTTCTCCGTATTTAAGTTTCTTATATTTTGTCCCCCTCCCTGTTTTCATATTATTTTTCTTCCCTTCCTTTATGCTCATCTGTTCTGTGTCTTACAGTCCTCATGTGAGTGAAGTCATATGATATTTCTCTTTCTGTAATTTCGCTTAGCATGCTACCCTCTAGTTCCATCTACAGAGTTGCAAAGGGAAAGATTTCATTCGTTTTGATTGCCGAGTAATTTCAATAATAAAGTTCCTCTCCCAGATCCTGGGTGGCTCAGTCAGTTAAGCGTCAGACTCTTGATTTCAGCTCAGGTCATGATCTCACAGTTGGTGAGTTTGAGCCCTGGGTCGGGCTCTTGTACCCACAGCGCAGAACCTGCGTGGGATTCTCTCTCTCACTCTCTCTCTGCTCCTTCCCCACTCTCTAAATAAATAAATAAACAAACAAACAAACAAATAAACAAATAAATAAATACTCTCTCTCTTAGTGAATAAATAAATACTTTAAGAAGATAATAAAGTTCTCTCAAAAACTTTGTTCTTCATACTCCAGTAGTGTTTATAAGCAGAATTACAAGCATTGCTTTCTGCTTCTGTGTAGATGTTGGAAAGAGTAGAGGAAATCGAGGGTGGTGGTGCAAGAACTTAAAGCAGAGGTACCCCTTCCCTTTTGCAGTGAGGAACGATATCCCCAAACAAGAAGACAACCTGGTACAGAAACTATCTGAGGAAATGACTTCTGTTACAGATGTCTGGTAACACCTCTAGACGGAAGTGCTTATTATTATTTTATGCACTCCCCAGAAATCCAGTAACAGCTCACACTTCTGGTACAATCCACTGTTTGCTTGCTCCACATTCCTAGTCTACCCACCACTCATGGGACTTGCAAGCCCGCGTTAGCTTTCGGGGCCCCCCGGCCTTTGCACACCCTGAACCCACATCCACCTGGGCCTCCTCCCACCCACAGGCCCCCGCTGAGCCAGTACGAAGTTCCACTGAGGGCTCTGATCCTCAAATTGAAGTGCAGTTATGACAAGACGCTTCTTCCTACCGGTCTTTTAATTTTACTCAAGGATGTAGATAATTTTATATCCCGAATAAAACACATACAAATTATGGATAACAGTAAAGCTGCATTAAGTTTAAAATGAAACTGGTTGCAAGGCAAATTTCCTCTTAAAAGCTAAGCAGCCATGGTCCTCAGTTACAGGTGGCCCTCCCCACACCTCCAGGAGGGCACCTCTAAAATCTCCAGTGCTACAGTCTTTCTTGATTTCCTTGGGCCAAATTATTCATGTATTCTTGTGGGCTCGCACAGTGCTTCATATTCACATTTATAAGTGTGAATATATATATGTATAATATATATAAGTATATATACTACAAAATAGTATATTGTACTATTTTCAGTTCCCTTTCTTCTATGACTGTGAATTCTTTTCTGTGGGGTCAGTGGTTTTGACCTGGGTTCTGAGGATAAAATGATAAATATTAAACGGCACATATTGTTATTCACCGGAAGACATGAGTTAGAAGATCCGGGTCCTAAACTGGCAATGCCACTTACTGGGTGTTGTTTTGCCTCATAGTTCTATATTATTATATAGTGTTTTAAATAACCATGGTCTACCATAAGAGAAAATATAAACAGAGGTGAGGAGAAAGAGAACAGACATGTTTTGTGTTGTTTTTAAATGTTTATTTATTTTTGAGAGAAGGAGAGTGGAGGAGGGGCAGAGAGAGAAGGAGACACGATCTGACGCAGGTTCTGCGCTGACCGCAGAGAGCTGGATGCAAGGCTCGAACTCACAAACTGTGAGATCATGACCTGGGCCGAGGTCGGACACCCAACTGACTGAGCCACCGGGGGTCCTGTGAACAAACGTTTTTATGTAAAAAATGGAAGGATGCCCTTGGAGAAGAGAGGGCAATGTGCAAGATTTCTTCTAAAATCGCACTATAAATTGTTATGCTAAGTCCACAGTTGTGTCTGCACATAACTTTTGGTAGAGCCCTAATCCTTTTCACCTGAGTAGAGAACAATGCATCGATATCATCAGGGTCTCTGCCTGTGACCGTAAGTCCTTGGAGATAGTCCTATCATCTCCATGTTTCTTTATATTTTAATTTGTTATTATATTTGTATTCCTGCATTGTTGTCATATTAGAAGGCATTTATGAAATAGCTTGTTTTTCCTCCAGAGCATAATAATTTCATGTATTGTGTTCTCTAAATTAGAATAAATGGATCTGGAATTTAATTCTCACAATTAACTAAATAATTTCATGATTTAGGGCAAGGGTCTTCATCTATCTGAGTTATGTTTTTGACGCTTATATAGTAAACAAAATTATAGAAAACTTCAAATGAGGTAATGTTGCCACAAATGACTGAGTTCTGAGCCTAGAACATAGAAATACATATTCGTATAGTCGAAACATGGAAACATTATAGCACAATAACTAAGAACAGGAACTCTGGACTCCTCATGTTTTAAAATCCTGACATCATATCATATCAGCTGTGTGTCCTTTGGCAATATATCTAAAATCCCTTGCCTTAAATTCCTCATCTGTAAAGTGTGCATTTATTGGAAGATTGATAGCATTGTTGAAAATGAAATGATACAGCATATGTCGGCCCCTGCCATACTGTAAACCCCTGATAATTGCAACCTATGAGTATTGTTGTAGTCAAGACAATTTTACAAATCAGTGCTGATAGTGGAAAAGATGAACATAGGTAATTGGAATAGAGACTGAGAATTTTGCAACTTCAAGCTCCAAATTAGGAAAAAAAAAAACAACAACACTGTACTTTCACTTCATCCTAGATGTAAACTCTGTCTCCAAACTGTTAGCAAGAATTACTGCATTTCACCTCAGCCTCTCCTTTCCTGAAAATTCTCTTATTAGGCACCCAGGGACTAAATGAGCTGTGTCTGATGACAACTCAAGGCAGCGGAGGAGGCAATCATCACTGCAACTTCAGGGATTATTTAAATTTAGCATCTTTCAATAACCTTGAATAATGTCTTTAAACTCATAAATAAAGTCTAATGCTCTCTCATTTTTCCATTTCACAAATGTTTTATGGAAAGCGTCCATTGTGTTGGGCATCGTGAGATGGAATGTATTATCTCTGGTGAGATGGTCACTCTTGGTAAAGCAAAGAGTGTATTTCAAGACATGGGGAGTCTGACAAGGCAGTTAATTCAGGGACTTCCAGGGGGGTCACAGTAGTGGAAAAATGCTGTATAAGTGAGGGAGAATAGAGAGCATAGAGGCTGGAAAGATAATCAAGATCCAGATGATGAGGATCTTTGTATGCCCTCAAAAATAGTTTGACTTTGTTCTGTAGACAAGTAAACTCATTTATGAGGGAACTAGTAAGTTTGCAGTACGATACAATTTAAGATTAATTTTAAAACTCTTATTAGTGGTGCTTTTCTCATCATTCCTCTAAACTTTTAGCTTATTGGTTTCTCAGGGAAACGCTTTCCTTTCAATGATCATCATTTAGGGAGTTGATTTAAACATGTATATTCACCTGTTGAGGTCCTGGAAGGATACTGGGTATTTTTGAAACAATTCTCTTTCAGAAAACGTTTTCTGCTTCCTTTGTTTGCTTGCTTTTATTTTCTCCCCTTCGCCACAAGCATGCACATGTTTTCTTTGTGCCTTGCTTAGAAAAGAACTATTTTTTGAGGCTATTTCTGAAACCCACTAATGAGTCACTCTGATCCTAATTTGGCCAATAGTCAAGGTTGAGAAGCTAATATTCTAGCTCGAGAACTATGCCTTAGGATTCCTGTTGTCTCAATATACTTCGAGCATGTTAGCTTGTTTTATTTATATACATACGGATGGTGGATTGAGGTGCCTCTATCCTGGTGGTGGTGTTGATCCAAATGCTGGAAACTTCCTGGTTGTGCCATAAATAAGGGGCAGCATAGCCATTTTAAGAGCAGCTGCCCTGTTGCTCTGCCACCCCATTCCTTGATATTTCTTCCACATGTGACACACTATGTTTCCATTAGGGTAGGAATTAATTACCTTTGGAACACCTTCCTTGGGGCTGTTCCTTTTACCCTCCTCTGCCACTCACGTCCTTCTTCTGGGCACCGTCACTTGGGACACAGCAAAGGCACACACCTTTTCTTTTTCTGGCCTTTAGAAAGGCTCATTAGTGCCCCATCTGGAGTCCAACTGAGAAAATGTTGAGAGTAATGAATGCATTTGGGGATTGTATTTGTGTATCTATCACCTGATGCATATAGGAAACCTGTAGGATGTCTAGAACACTCTGGGTCTACTTGGCTAATTCAGACTCATTCCAGGAGTAGACAACGCAAATATCAGCTCTTTTTGAGATGTCTGTGCTCCGATGAGGCTTGTGTGTATGCATTTCCATGTACGTGTTCCTCCTGAGAACTCCACTTTTCACCATGTGTAATATGTACACTTCTTAGAGTAATTGTCATATTGAAAATAGTAATTTCCCTTGGTGCTTGTTCTTCTCCTTCCTCCTAGACCGCAAAGTCCTTGCAGGCAAAACCCCCTTTTAATCACTGTTACGTCTCCAACATCTGGCAACGTATTATTAGCAAGTGCAGAAAAATATTTCAAGAATAATTAGGATTTTTTAGTAGTTTTGTGCTAAATCATAGTTCCCTCCCTTGCTTTGTATTGAAGTAGCCTTTTTTAAATGTTTATTTATTTATTTTGAGAGAGTGAGAGAACATGGGGAGGGGAGAGGTAGAGAGGGTGGAGAGAGAGAATCCAAGCGGGCTCCCTGCTATTAGTGTAGAGCCTGACGAAAGGCTCAATCTCAGCAACTGTGAGATCATGATCTGAGCCAAAAGCAAGAGTCAGATGCTTAACTGACTGAGCCACCCAGGCACCCCAAAGTGGTCTTTTCCTAAAATGCAGTTCTCTATACCTTTCAAGCTAGGTAAAATAAAAGAGTCCTGCTCTTCTATGACTAAGAGTTGTAAATTTGATTCTCTAGATGAAATACTTTTATAACATTTTATTTAAGTGACATATACATAAAGGACTATGTTATAATAGTATAACTTGATAAATTTTCACAGGGACCACACGCATGTCCAAGGACCCATAACCAGAAATACCTTCCTACTCCTGTCCTGTCATCAGTACTTTGCTAAGGCTAACTACTAGCACGATCCCCAATCTCATAGATTGATACTAACTGGAATCATAGTTAATGCACTCTTTTGGGTCTGACATCTTTGGCTCAATATTATACCTATACCATTCATCCACTATGATGAAGATTTGACTTTATAGGCAGGCAACCTGGTCACAGCACCAACTCCCTATCTTAATACTGAAGATAATAGAAACTTACATAAGATCAAGAGTTCATATACCTCTCCAAGTATGATATATATACATATATGACATATTATATACATATAATCTATATTATATAAATTATATATGTGTTTATATATAACACATTATATATATATATATATATATACACACACACACACACACACACAATATATACAAATTTATATATACATATTAAGGGTGTGTGTGTGTGTGTGTGTGTGTGTGCGCGAAGATAGCCTGAATGTTTGATTCTTATCAATCTCCCTTTCCTTCATTCATAAAATAATCTGAGTCCTCATTTTTCTTGCTCTATTTAATTTTCCCCAGGGTAAAATAGCTTTTAGGACCCACAAAGGGGCATGGTAGAATGAATGGCCCAGAAGGTCAGGATTTCTGTCCTGAGGCAAATAAAGCAGACAAACACAGTATGCTTTAAGTATGAGATTTCAGGGGCAGAGAAGTGAAAAGGCACACTGCTTTGACTTTCAGGAATGTTTCAGTGCACTTAAGATTAGGGTCAAAAGGCGTTCATGCCGGATATCCCTTACCATTCTTGTGTAGCAGGATTAGAAAAGAACAGATAACGCATTCATTAAGGCAAAAGTTAGGACAAGAATAAATAAACTTGGAGAACAGTCCTATAGGGAGCAAATTAATACTGGCTATTTTACCCTAAAAATGAACAACTTGTGGTTATAATTTAATAATAAAATAGACTGGTATTTTAGGGAAAATGACACCAGAAAGACATTGCTTTCTCCTGAAATTCCTAATCATTATAAACTGATTCCAAAGCACATTTTAATAGTTTTATGTTTAGACACTGTAACTCTATGTAACAGAATATGTGTTCTTGCATTTACAATTAGAAAGAGTTCTCTATTCTTAGCTTTCGTAAACACTGACCAAAATATAGATTTGGAATACTGTTTTTCCTAGACCCTTCAGAAACATAACCAAGAAATTTTATTGCTCTCTCTCACACAGCTTAATTATATCATATTAGAAAGCTATCTCGGTAATACCCTGGTTTGGCAACTTTACTTAGCCTGTTATTTACATCTTAGACAACAGAAAGAATTTTCAGAATGACTCTTTACTACTTGGGGAAATTTGGTGCTAGACACCTGATTATCAGTGGCCAATGTTAAAACATTATGGGAGTATGTAATCCAGGTGACATGTCACTTAACGTATGCATAGTGTTTTAAAAATTATAAATTGACCAATATTTTAAATATCCTCTTTCAAATAGTCAAAAAGACATAGAAGTACCTCTATGGGAAAATAACAGCAATAGCTATCACCATTTATTATTATCAGATTCATTAGTAGCTGTAATTGTTACCAAGTCCTAAAAAATAATTTAAAAACATGTATACATTGATTGATTGATTGATTGGTATCACCTGTACCAAGAGCTGTGCCACGCAGTTTTTAAGTAATACGCCCTCTATTGCTTTACTACCGCACTATGAAGCAGGTATTTACAGTCTCTGTTTTAAAGTCTTAGGTTGAGTCATATACCTTCAAGGTTAAACAACCCATCACCCAAGGCCACCTGACGCCAAAACCTGTGCTCATAAACAGCATGCGCTATTATCTCTGTTATGCTGAGTACCAGATGTGTCGCTAGTGTCTCAAATAAGTTACTTCTTTTTTTGTAATGTTTATTTATTTATTTTGAGAGAGAGAGAGAGAGAGAGAGAGAGAGAGAGAGAGAGCTAGCAGGGAAGGGACAGAGAGAGAGGAAGACAGAGAATCCCAAGCAGGCTCTGCACTGTCAGCACAGAGCCCATCGCAGGGCTCGAACTAAGGACCCAAGAGATCATGACCTGAGCCGAAATCAAGAGTCTGTCGCTTAACCAACTGAGCCACCTGGGTGCCCCTGAAATATATTACTTCTAATCCTTACCATTCTATCTTCATACATGTAGAAGCTAGAATTCGGAATGTCTATAGATACATTATTCAAGATCACATAGGCAGGAAGTGATGAATCCAAAGATTTTTTTTTTTCCTTTTACTACACCATAATTGACATAAAACAAAGACGATGTCTCCATTTTTACAGTTCTCAAAATAATAACAGTCCTCAAAATAAAGTATTTTACTTTTTCTAAAAAGGACCATACCAAACACTGAAGTCAAGAACAGGATGAAATTACTGAGACCTACATTTCATGCTTGTGGTCAAGTATGTTGTCATAGCTTCATAGATTTGGCAAGGACTATTCAAGATTCTAAGTTCAAAGATCCTTGTATTCCAAATGAATATACTGAAATTCAGTAACATGACTTGAGTAAAGCATCTGATAACCAAGGGCTGTGGGTCCAAGTCTGTGTCTGCCAGTGACCCTGAGTATACTGGTTATTAAATTCTGGTTATCAATGACAATGTTATGAGTTTGTTGTGAGAGAGATTGTGTGTTTATACTGAAACAGAGAGACTCAAATCAATTCTGGTGGGTTTTTTTTTTGAGACTCTAATCAATTCTTAAAATGAAGAATAGCCCCCCAGAAGAATCTGAATTATAAAAGCTTTTTTGCCTTATTTAATGATTATCAAGAACCATAAATTGAGTCATAACAGACATGGAGATGAATCCTAATTCTGTGACGCTAGATAGTCTCAGTGTTTCTGAATGCCAGTTTTAAGATTTGAAAAATATGGATAACAAAGTCCATCTAATACTGCACTTTTTTCTCTTCAGTTTGAATGATGTATAATGTTTGGAGCAGCAGTATGTGTATGTGTGTATGCACATAAATATTCATACATATTGAATGTATATATGTCATGTAATAGCACATTAATGATAAGATCAATATAATATACATGCTATCATAATAGCATTAATACTTAGGATGATACAAGTTTCATTATGATAATTCATTATACATTATAGAAAGTGAATATATGTACATGTAACAGTTACATGATTTTGAGAGAAAAATAATTACAGAATCCCTTAGTGCAGAATTCCGAATCTCATATGCTGGCATTTGAAGTATTGCATAATCCACTACCTGACTCCACTTTTAGCCTTCTTATCCCTAAGCATAATTCCTGTGCCCTGTACTCTATGAGCCATATTTAGTTCCCCGATCCTGCCCAGCACACTTCTGTCAATGTCTTTTTTAATGTCACTCCTGCCATCAAAGCTCTTTGGGAACATCTTTCCCCAACCCCTCATAATATTAAGTGTTTAATCTGCCATTTAAAGGCCCAGGAAAAACTTTACATTGTTCCTGCATTCTTTTCTCATCCCCTTGATCAGAAGTATGTTTCCTTCTTCTGAATTCCCTCGTCGCTTTATCTACCCTCTTTTCGTTTCTCTCAACATGGTAGTTTCTGCCCCTGATATCCTATAAGCACTTTGAAAATAGATACCAAGTCATGTCCTCATAGATTCCCTGAGGTAGGAAAGTCCTCCTTACACATCAGGCGTTGGGCACCCATCTGTTGAATGAATTTAAATCCTTTTCACAGTTTTACAACAGGGAGTACAGTTGAGTGCAACATCAACATGGATTATGGGAGAATTCTTGCTGTCAGTTTTAATTTTGGAGTTCCTGCATTTCAAAACATGATACACAGTACTCAAGATTTTTTTAATGATAAAATATACAAACATTCTGTGTTTGACTATTTACGTGCTTATCTTACTGTGAAATAAGTATTAGCACATGCAGATTTAGTTAGTTAAAATTTGTTGATACAATGAAAATAACCAAATAATACTCAAAGTGGTTAAACATGTGGCTAATCCATGGCTAACTGAAGCTTGGGAAATACAGCTTCAGGATAATTTGGTTAGAGAGATAAGTTAACTCATTCTAGAGATAAATTGCTCATGGTCTGGGGCAGATACTGTGAGTGAATAAATGCACTCTTTCTCAGGCTCTGGGGCCACCGGTGTTTGTTAACAGGCTAACAGAGCTCTCCAACATTCATTACTTGGTACACAAAACAGACAAGACGGACTCAGGCCAAGGTTGAGTACCTCTGTCCACGTATAAGAGATGGGTAGTGAGGGATTTCTTTTGAATCAGTGATTGATTAAGTCATTTTGGTCATTTAGTAGTTTATTTCCAAGGTACTGGTGTGAAAGTATTTTAGAAAGTACATTTTAAGAAGACTTCACCTATGGATTACTCCAGCTGAAAGTCTCTACCTACTGTCCTTGAAAATGTGATTTCATACTGCAAAGGTCACCCTTTTAGGGTTTTTGTTCGTTTGTTTTTGTTTTTGTTTTTGTTTTTGTTTTTGAGAGAGAGAATGTGTGCATGTGCATGTGCACAAAAGCAGGGCAGAGGGGCAGAGGGAGAGAGACAGTGAATCTTAAGCAGGCTTTATGCTCAGCACGGAACTCAGTCTGTAGCTTGATCCCATGACTCTGGGATCATGACCTGAGCTGAAATCAAGAGTCAGATATTCATCTGACGGAGCCACCTAAGTGTCCCAAAAGTCACCCTTTTAAAATGAATTTACATTGGGGGCACCTGGGTGACTCGGTCAGTTAAGCATTTGACTTCGACTCAGGTCGTGATCTCACAGTTGGTGAATTTGAGCCCCATGTCGGGCTCTGTGCCGACAGCTCAGAGCCTGGAACCTGCTTTGGATTCTGTGTCTCCTTCTCTCTCTGGTCCTCTCCTGCTCTCTCTCTCTCTCTATCAAAAATGAATATTAAATTTTTAATTAATAAAATGCATGTACATTAATACGCATATATGATATATTATACATAATTGCATATGTAAACTAATTTGACATGGCATTTCTCATTTTAATATATATATGCAAACTACATCAGACTTCTTTTAGTATTTTTCTTCTAGAGATAACACAATATTGTGGAAATGCAGCACTGTGTTCCCCATCTTCTCTTGATTTTCCTATCAAAGAACATAAATGGACTCTATAACATGGCTCCCTTAGAGAACAGACACATTCATAATCAGAGGTGTTCTGATAGGGGCAAAACAAAAAACAAAAACCCAGGAATTTGATTCAGCAAAGCCCACAGGTAATGCTACATCTACTGAGAAGATACAATGTTAAAGACTGTATTCAGGGCAAATTACACGATGTCACTGAGTGGTAGAAAGCAAACAATACATTGTTCTGACACATTGTTCAGTTACTTGATGGTCACCAATATCTCGCTGGGTGACACTTGATCATTTGCCCGTTAACAGTAATCAGAAACAATAGTACCGCTCTTAATTGAATGCAATAAAACACACTTGATGGATTAAGGACTTGATAGAGGTTGCATGTTTTATGAAATACTGACCAAATTAGGTTATTACTCATTTTGCGTAGCACTTGCAAATCACTACTCTATAAGTGTTGGCTTCTAAAGGAACCCACCACACCATAACGGACCCAACCCAAGCACTCAATACCTTAGCATAGGTACTAAATTTTGCATTGTCACTTAGAGTGAAAATCTATTCTGATTAGATTAAAAGTATTACTGTGTTCCTCCA
The DNA here is from genome assembly GCF_027475565.1 of Acinonyx jubatus. Taxonomy (NCBI): domain Eukaryota; kingdom Metazoa; phylum Chordata; class Mammalia; order Carnivora; family Felidae; genus Acinonyx; species Acinonyx jubatus. The sequence continues at coordinate 125,496,494 of NC_069386.1, read as the reverse complement.
TTATCTCCAAATGCTTTTAAAATTATCATATATATTCTTGTTGCATCCTTACCTCATTATTATCTAGTATTATCATCTTATCCTACTTGCTTGTCTCAATCAATATGATCTAACCTCTAAAATTCTCCCTAATTTAATTCTTAACTAATTTGTAATTACTTTTTCTTGGCTCCCCAGGTTCTTGGTTCAGACCAAGTTTACCAGGTTACACACATACATGTATTTTATTTCTCCTGCTTGTGGCATTGACGTCATTAGAAATATGCCCCTCTGCTCTCTTCTGTCCAAATCCTACCTGTCCCCAAAGGTTCAGGTTTAAACCGGCTTCTTCTAATAAGGTTTTTGTCCTTTTCCGGCCGACTTCACCAATACAGAAAATGTTCTATGGTTGTATCAAACTAACATCATTGTAGAAATCCATGGTATTATTTTAAGAGTTTTGGTCTTAGATTGTTGTGGTTCAAAAATCTTGAAGGCATCTCTCTTATTTTCTCAAACATCACATCCAGTCAATCATAAGATGTTGGCTCTTCCTCCAATATATATCCTGAATTTCTCACTGCCTCTGGTGACACCAGCTTTTCACCATGGCCACTCCAGTCCAAACCTGCATCATCACTAACCTGGACTATTGACTGATCTGTTCTCCAACTTACTTTTTTGGCAAACATCTTTGACTCCATAGAGTAAGATAATGTAATGTTACCAATGCCCTCCCAATGCTTTCAGAACAAAAGCCAGAGAACTTATACTCACCTGAAAGAACCTACAAAAATTGTGCGCTAATTACATTTTTTTACCTTATTTCCTATGAGTCACATGTTGCAAACTTTGCTACAGCATACTGATCTAATCCTTGTTTCTTGAGTACAATACGCCAGGTGCCCCAACCTCAAAGTCTTGGCCCTGTTTGTTCCATTTGCCAAGGACCCTCATTAGCTAGATATTTACATCGCTCACGTGCTGCTTTTTTCATGACACTCTATCTTGGCCACACATCTAAAATGGTAATCACATACAACCCCCAATACTTTCCATCAACCTTAGCCTGTAGCTTTTCCATAGCACGTATAACCTCCTATGTATGCTATTAATTATCATATTTTTTATTGTTTGTGTTTACAATTAAAATATAAGGTACATAAGAGTGAGGATTTTTATCTTCTTTGTATAATGCTATAACCTCAGTGTCCAATACATAGCCTATAATGTAGGACATACTCCACATTCTGTTAAATTAATGTTATGTTTTATATGCATATGCAAGTCTTCCCAGGTGAACTGAGTACATTTTAAAGTTAGTTATTGGATGTAACTTTCATAGAGTGCAATTGCAAAGAGAATTGCCACACCTTCGGCAAAGAAGATGCTCATGAAATAGGTTAATTAATGGATGTTGTAGGTGTTTTAAGTCTTGGGAGTTATTCCTAGAAATGCCAAGCCTTCTTCTTTTCGTAAGTGTATCCATCATTACCATGACTTGATTTGGTTGAACAAATCGAAGAAATTGTTTTATCAAAAAACATACCTGATGATGGTAGTAAATCATAGTTGAAAGGGAATGGCATTAGAAACTATTAACAAGAGGAAGACATCTTGTTTTGTGGTGAGTAACGAGGACTAGGTAAAAGGTCAATTAGAAAAAAAAGATAAAAAGTTATTCTAGATGACAGTAATCGCCAAGAATATGCTCATGCTGAGTCCCAGTTTCAAAGGCTAAAGATGAATAAAAGGATGAAAGCCGTTATCTTCTTAAAAAAGATTAAATGAGAAAAAGTCTCACTTTTCCTCTTTACTGTGGACATTAGCACTGGAATTAGAAAAATATTCATGAGTTCTAGAGTGAGAAGTTAAGAGGAAGATAATAATTCCAGACACTATAATACTTTAATACACTTTTCTATGTTGTTTCAACTGAGAATTTTTATTCCAAATTTCTTGATTTTTTATGTATATACACTATCTGTGAAATTAAATATATTAAATACAATATTAACACAAACTTGTGTTTTTAATTCTCCTCTATAATATTAGTTGAATGCCATTGGGAAACATTGAAAACTTGTATCACCACCTACCTGCATGTTAGGAAGAGAAACACACCTCCCTGCCAGGGTTGCTTTAAATTTTAACACTTGTTGTATATACAGAACAATTAGCCCACAAAAATAATTTTCAATTATTTGCCCAAAATCATACTGTGGTTATTGAAATGTTGTATAACATCCCCCTCTCTTGTATCTGACTCATTCTGCCATAAGTAGGAAAAAAAATCTACAAAAATGTTTAAACAAAATTCTATGCAAATCAAAGGAAGAATGAGTTATAATAAATTGAATGTATTTCAAATACGCTATATGTAGGTGTATTTTAGTACATTGCCTCAATATAGATTTGATACGTTATTCTCTTTTCAGGTCTTAAACCTCTGACTAATCTTTCCTTTTCTTTTCATTTGTCTTCCTTTCCTTTCCTTTCCTTTCTTTTCTTCCTTTCTTCTGCTTTTATTTTCCACTCTGACTTTTCTAAGAACTATACTTTTGCACTTCCCTCATAGTTAAATTTAGAATGAAACTAGTTAAGTGTAGACAGGAATAAGTGTGGATGAGCATTTATTCATCCAGTCAGGAATACATTAAACATTTCCAAATGTTAATCCTGTGCTCTATCTGATGCAAAGTGCTGAAGATAACAAGGTAAAGACTCATGGTATGACTTAAGAAAACTTTCACTGCAGTGATGGGATAAGTAGAAGTAAAGTGAATGGTGAGATATATGGTAAAATATGTCAGTATAGATCAAAGCACAGGATGAGAGGAACACACTTAACGTGAGCCTCCAACTCCTATTGGGTTTTGGGCAGAGGGGAGAGATATTATCAAAACAAAAAAGTGGCTGGAGCATATTCTAAAGGAATAGTATCACTAAGCAGTCAACTTCAGATAGGAAGGTCATTTCTTATGGAATAGATTGGATCATCATTCCCAATTATTCACTAATCTGTTACAGGAGTTACAACCATACCTTTTATTATGTAACTTTGTAGATATGTAATTCTACATCGCAGTAAGATAGGTAGACTATATACTTTGCTCTAGTGACTTTGAGCATGACCATATGACTCAATCTGCCCAAGGGAATATGAGCAGATGGCACTTCACCATTTCTAAACTGAGACATTAGCATGCAACAAGTGTTATCACTCAGTCTCTTATGAGTCTGTCTTTCCCTTGTAAGAACATGCCTAATTAGCTGCTGATTGCAGACCTAAGAATAATTAATTAATTAATTAATTTTATTATTATTTTTTAAAGACCAAAGAGAAATTTAAAGTCAGCTTAAATTCAACCCAAAACTTGGATCCATACCAAGGTCAGTAGTACCCCCAGCTGATCCACAAAACTATTCTTAAGAAATAATTTATTATTTGCATAAGAGATTGAGTTTGGAGATTGTGGTACAATATTATTTTAACAAAGTTGTTTAATACACCTGCAAATCTGTAGAACCAAGATATGAAATGGGCAGAGGACTTGAGCAGACATACTTCCAAGTGTATTAAAAAAGTGTTCAACATCACTAATCATCAGGAAAATGCAAATTAAAATTCCATATTTTAAAATGGCTGTTGCCATTTTCCATGAGACAACAAATGCTATCTATGTTGTGAACAAAGCTAATCCTTGTGCACAATTGGTGGGAATGTAAATTGGTGCAGCCACCATGAAGTTAAAAACAGAGGGGCACCTGGGTGGCTCAGTCAGTTAAGTAGCTAACTATGGCTCAGGTCATGATCTCACCATTCATGAGTCTGAGCTCTGAATCGGGTGAGCTGGAGCCCCACTTTCGTTGAACACACAAGTCCTGCTTCAGGTGAGCCCTGCTTCTCTCTCTCTCTTCCCCCATCTCTATTGCTGCCCTCACAGGATCTTCTCTCCCTCAGTCACTTGCACCTAATCTCTCTCTCTCAAAAAAAAAAAAAAGTTAAAAACCGAAATAACATATAATCCACCAATCTCACATCTAAGCATAAGTCCAATGGCATTAGAATCACTACTTTGAAGAGTTTCCCGCACTTCCTTCCATGTTCATTGTAGCATTATTACCATACTCAAGGCATGAAAGCAACCTAAGTGTCCATGTGTCCATTGACAAATGAATGGATAAGGAAAAAGCCATATTCCAATAATGAAATATTACTGAGCCATAAAAAAATATAGAATCCTTTTGGGGTGCCTGGTGGCTCAGTCAGTTAAGCATTGGACTCAGGTCCAAAACTTAGGTTTTGACTCAGGTCATGATCTCATGGTTCATGAGTTCGAGCCCCACATCAGGGTCTGTGCTGACAGTGCAGAGCCTACTTAGTATTCTCTCTTTCCTTTTTCTCTGCCCCTCCCCTGCTCACTGGCACACACTCTCTCTCTCTCTCTCTCAAAATAAATAAATAAATAAACTTTAAAAACTTTTTAAAAAGAAGAAATTCTGATTTGAGACAACACGATGGGCCTTGTGGGTTTTATATTAAGTGAAATAAGACAGATAAAGACTATGATCTCATTTATATGTAAAATCTAAAAATATTGAACTCAGAAATGGAGAATAGAATGGTGGGTGTCAGGGGCTGATGTGTGGAAGAAACAGAGAGATATTGATCTAAAGGCTCAAACATTCAGGGCACCTGCCTGGCTCGGGTTTGAGCCTCGCATGGGGCTTTGTGCTGACAGTACACAGAGCCTGCTTGAGTTTTCCTCTCTCTCCTCTCTTTCTGCCACTCCCCCACATCCTCTCTCTCTCTCTCTCTCTCTCAAAAGTAAATAAACTTTTAAAATAAATAAATAAATGTTCAATATTTCAGTTATAATAATGTTTATGTTCTAGGGATCTAATGGACAGCATGGTGACTCTAGTTAATGACTGTACATTATAGACGTTAAAGTTGTCGTAATAATAAAGTTTTAATGTTCTCATCATAACAACAACAAAATGGTAATTATGTGAGGTGACTGATGTGTTAACTACTCTTATTATACAAACATTTAGCAACGTATATGTTTATCAAACTATCACATAGTACACAAATGTACAAAATGTTACATGTCAATTATCTCTCAATAGAACTAGAGAAAAAAAACAAATTTGGTAAAAAATGTTATAATGTTTTCAATAGAAATAGAAAAAAAACATTAAATGCAATTACCACTCAGTTTTTATAAAAATACTTAGAAAAAAGAGGGATAGAGAGCAAAGGCCTAAAGTTAACACTACATGTTATGGTGAACTATTAAAGATCATCACTCTAATATCTGAACAAAGCAAGAATGTCTATACTCCCAGTGTTGTTCAGTATTATCCTAGAATCCATAACCTGTGCAATAAGGCAGTAAGATAAGAATTTTAAAAAGAGTAAATAATATTTGAAAGAGGTAGAAGTAAACTCTTTTTATGCACAGATGGTATGCTTGTTTGCCCAGAAAATCTTAACAAATCTTACAAAAACAATTATTAGAACAGGTGGTTTTACCATTGTCCCCAGGATACATGGTCAATAGGTACACACACACATACAGAAACAAATATGTTTCTATATACTAGCAAAACAAATTGAAAATTGAAAAATCAAATTAAATATACAAGCTATCTATAAAAACATCAAAAACATAAAACAAGTATGAAACATAAAAAGTCTACATTGAGAATTATGAAATATTACAGAGGAAATTTAAATAAAGCCTCAATAGATTGTTACATGTAGCCTGTTTATTGATTAAAATTTGTTTTCCTTGTATAGAAATATATTTGTTTCTGTGTGAATGTGTGTGTGTACCTATTGATTATGTATCCTAGGGACGATGGTAAATGTTATTAACATCAATCCTCTCCCAAATGGTCTATAGATTCAATTAAATTCTAATCAAAGCATTAGCATGATATTTTTATTAATATTGACAAGATGTCAATTTATATGGAAATGCAAATGCTACAATGGCCAAATCAACCTTGAAACAGAAGAAAATTTTAGACGACTTACACTATTCATATCAATACTTGAAACTCCATGATCAACGCAGTGGGGTTTTGGTGTGGACATAGTCAGGTAGAGCAATTTAGCTGAAGAGAGAGCCTTGAAATACACCCACACATATTGGAAATTATTTTTCAACAACAGTGGCAAAGTAATTCAATGGGAAAAGAATGGCTTTTCAACAACTGATGGTGGAACAGATATCCTTATTAAAAAGAAAAAGTGAGCTTGAACACTAAGTCACCTCAAACACAAAAATTAATTCAAGGTGAATCATAGACCTAAATATAAAACTAACCTTGGGAAGCTTCAATGTAGAAAGAACAAGACAGAAAGAGAATATAGTTCATGGTCTTGGAGTAGGCAAAGATTTCTTAGAAATGAAATAAAGAAAAGTCATCATTTTGTTGGCTAGAGCCACCATAACAATGCAACTCAGACTAGGGAGCTTAAACAACAAAACTTTATTTTTTCACAGTTCTGGAAGATGGAAGTCCAATATCAAGACATTGGTCAGTTTGATTTCTTCTGAGTCCTTTCTTTTTGATTTATTGTTGTTGCCTATCTTGTTGCCTTATTTCTGTGTCCTCTCATGGTCTTTCATGTGTGCATGTGTGTGTCTGTGTCATTTTTAAGGATACCAATCATTTTGGATAGGATCCACATATAGGACCTCATTTTATCTTAAAAACCTCTTTAAAGGTCATATCTCCAAATCCAGGCACATTAGGAAATAACGGGATTTAGGACTTCATCATATCAATTTGAGGAGAACACAATTCAGCTCATAACATCCAAAAAATAAGTCAGACTTCATACAAATTAATTGATTTTGTTCTTGAAAGTCACCATTAAGAAAATGAGGTCACAATTCAATGACTTGAAGAAATATGCACAGTAGATAAATTTGAAAAAGGACTTGTCTACGAAGTCATAAGATAACTCAAACATAAAAAAAGGGAAAACAGTCCAATAAAATGAAGCAAAAGATCTCAACAGACTCTTAAGAAAAAATTTACATTCAATTAGGAACATGGAAAAATGCTCAACGACATTGGTCACCAAAAAAGTTAAAATTAAAACCCAAATCAGATATCACTTAGTTAAAATGAAAAATCACAAGAAAAGAGAGAATAACAAGTTTTGGGAGGATGAAAAGTAATAGGGACTCTCCTGCGTTGTTGGTGGGAATATAAAACATGCAAACACTTTGGAAAATGGTTTGACGATTTGTTGTTATTGCTGTTGTTGTTGTTTTGTTGTCATTTGGTTTGGTTTAGCAATTTTTATTATTTTTTATTTGTTTAATGCTTATTTACTTATTTTGAAAGACAGAGAGAAAGAGGGCGGGGGGCGGGCAGACAGAGACAGAAGGAGAGAAAGAATCCCAAGAAGACTCTACAATGACAGTGTGGAGCCCTATGCATGGCTTGAGATCACCCACCATGAGATCATGACCTGAACCCAAATCAAGAGACAGATGCTCAATGGACTGAGCCACCCAGCACCACTGCAGTTTTAAAAAATAAAAGTAAAAACACATGCACCATAAGAAATGTTACTCTTACATATTTATGTCGAATAATAAAAACCTGTGTCCAAATATGATTGTACGAAAATGTTTATACAGTTCCATTCATGGTCATAAATATTGGAAAAAACTCAAATGTCCATCAACAGGAGAATGGTTACAGGAAATTGTGTTATTTTCATAAACTGGAATACTTAACAGCAATAACAAAATAATGTATTGATAAACAGACATGGACATCAGGTGCATTTTCTTGAACAAATGAACTAGGACACAAATAAATATATAGTGGATGGTTCCATTTGCATGAAATGCTAGAACACATACAATACGCTTTAAGATAAACTTAGGAACAATAAATGCATTGGGTAGGTGAGAAGAGTAGCTGGGACAGAGGGTAAGGGAATTTTCCACAATGAAAGAAATGTCCTGTAACTTGATTGGACTGTAGTAACATATATAGATTTATCTAACTCATCAAACCAAACACTAAAGAACTGTACTTTAGGTTATGTAAATTATACCTCAATAAAAATGATTAAATTGGATTCAGTTTATTCAGACACAATTTGAGGTGGACACAAAATTTTGTGGTGCGTTCCAAGTGCCATATAAAGATCCTGTTTTTAAATGTGTCAGGCATTTTTTTCACATCTTTAGTGCACATATTGAATTGAATGCTATTTTTCTGTATTGTCTATTTTACCTTGCCAGGTCCGTTAAGAGCATTTAAAGAAAATCTTCACTAACATTTCTAGTGCTAATGATAAAAAGGAAAATAGTAGTTGAGAGAAAGGAGACTGGATTGAAAAGAGGGAGGAAGATGAGAAGCGGGAGCCATGTGTCTGACACATACTCGTTTAAGAAATCTACACTGGTTCTTTTTTGTTTTTTTGAGGGGGGGTGGTTTAGAGAAAGTGTGAAAGAAGGGCAAAGAGAGAGAGAGAATCTTTTCAATTTTTAAAAAATGTTGATTTATTTTGAGAGAGAGAGACAGAGAAGGAAGGAGCAGGGGAGGGGCAGAGAAAGAGGGAGAGACAGAAGGAATCTCAAGCAGTCTCTGTGCTGTCAGTGCGAGTCTTGAACTCATGAACTGTGAGACCATGACCTGAGCTGAAATCAAGACTTGGACACTTAGCGGAGTGAGCCACCCAGGTGCCCCCACCCCTACACTGGTTCTTTTTTTTTTATAATTTTTATTTATTTTTGAGAGAGAGAGAGTGGCAAAGAGGGAGGGAGACACAGAATCCGAAGCAGGCTCCAGGCTCTGAGCTGTCAGTACAGAGCCCATGTGGATCGATCTCACAGACCAAGAGATCATGACCTGAGCCGAAGTCAGACGCTCAACCTACTGAGCCACCCAGGCGCCCCACCCCTATACTGGTTCTTAAAACAAAAAGCCATGTATCTACCTTAAGAACAATGTGTTTTTAAATTTTTATTTTAGTGATGTAGTTTTTATTCATGTAATGTTTCTGTTTTTCTTTACAGATTGTTTTTAACTTAAATTGTGGGACTTTTACCTCTCTTGAAAGGTATTATGCACTATAGTTTTAAAAATCTTATTTTTAAATATATATTTTTTTAAAGAAAACAAACCAAAAATTTGATTCATTCTCTTTCTTCCTGCCTGCTTCATTTTTTTTCATTATCATTTGGTTGGTTTAAGGTTTGTGGCAGAGAGAAAATATCAATAGTGAGAGAGTGTCATATTTCCCCTCCAGGAAATCTGTAAGTCAAGGCTGTAATGAGATGCTGGTCAATAATATGTCAACTTATGTAGTTGGTTCTCCAAGTCATCCGAAGTTTCAATTGACATTAAAAATAGATTTACATCAAATTTAACTGTTCAACCGACAATCAGTTCATGAGGATAATAAAGATACAAGACATCCCCAAAATGTTTTAGCATTTAAAAATACCTTCATGCAGATAGTATCACTTTATTATCAAAAATAAATAGAAATAAACTAGCTATCCAAAAGGGAAATATTATTAATCTCCAATTTAAAGATGACAAAACAATACTCAAAGAGAATAACTAAGCTACTCAAATCACATAGCTGGTATGTAGTAGAACTGGAACTGAATTGAAATATTTTAAGATTTAATTCTATGTTTTCAACGAGTCCATTGTATTTGAATTACTTTCTTCGTAGATAAATGACCACCCCAAAGATACATTTGCACTGTTCATGTTTCCTCTAGAAGGAAATGATCTGAGTGGGTAAAAGAACCAGCTAGGAAGGTTTAGGGGAAATGAAATTGGTCAAAAAGACTTGAAAAAGTTGTCACATTTTTGACAATCGGAGCAGCTACATTCCAGAGATAAAATTAACTACCAGGTTTAAAAAATCAAGTGTGCCTGGGAGTTTGGGGACCTGGTGTCTTAATTTCAGAAAATAGGGAGAGACCATACATTCTCAGATATGTTTAGCTTCTCAGATTTTTAGTTTTTGATTTTCATGAAAAATGGGTAATATTGCCAAACTTAACCTTCCTAAGACTAAGAACAGATTTTATGTCATATGTCTCCATTTACTATCATTGTTCACTTACAATTTGGCACTTGACTGTCACATGTTGACAAGCTGTTTCTGTCTTCCCTTTTCTTCCATGCATTTATATTTAGATTTAAAGAAATGTCATCATTTTACTAGGCAAACTTCAAGATGCATAATATAAAATTGTCTTTTAACTATAAAAATAGAAATCACATTATTTAAATTATCTTTCTGCATGTCTCAGGCCTTGAAAAGGTGTTTTTCTCTCCTCTTGAGTATTTCTTCAAAGCTATGATTTTTTCCCCAATGTATTTATTTAAAGGTCTAAGTTTCATAATATAGAGTAGAAAATGGGTCTTAAATTTCTTCTTTTAGCATATTGGTGATTATCATTTTTTCCCCAAAAAAGCCCTGCTTCTTCCCATTGTATTATCTTGGACATAATTTAGGTCTATATAAACATTTGTGATTATTCTGTCATTGATAAGCCAATTTGAATATCTATTATTTTACTCTTCCTAAACTTTTCTATTCCATTGCTTATAGACACATTTTTGTTAAATGTTCTGAAGACGAGTTCATTAATTTTCTACTAGTCAATGTCACAGATAAAATAATGATAATTGTTACCCCATATTGAGATATGTGAGCCAAAATCTGTCTTACATATTTTGGTATATAATAACTGATTTAAATGTAGCAGTAATCTAGCAAGATGGGATTTATTATCCCTGATATTTTGAAAACTAAAAATTCAGAGAAGATAAATGAGTTGGTTACTAACACAGATGGTAAATAATTGAGCAGGGACAAACTCATAGGTCTTTCTGACTTTTAGAATTGTCAGAGATTGGCCATGCCTTTGTTGGCTGCATATGCGCAGGGATTCTGTGCTCTATTAACCAGTTCCATAACTGCATCTGCATCAAGCCTCCTGGCTGCTACTCTAACCTTGTCACTCATTATAAACATTGCAGCACCTTGCCTTCATTTAGCACCACTACTGTTTCTAACCCTACCATCCCAACTGCTATCCTGAGGCCAGTTGTGTAATGGTCTCTCCCACAGTCTGCCCTGGTCTACCGTGAAGAAATTCTCCACCATCGAAATTCTCCAAGGTGTCAGAGCCTCCCTAACCTATTATCAGTGTTAGCCAGCTCCTCAGGGAACTCTGGAACAAAACATGTCCTACCAAACTTGTCCTTCATTAGAATTAAGGGCAAGGGTTTGATAACTCCAACCCCATCGGCTGTTCCATGTGGGCTGTCCCAGGGACGAACATGAGCTTGGGTGAAGTGGTTCTCTATGGATGAGACCACCCTGAGAAATCCAGCAACTGAAGGGTCTGGCACATAATAGTTGTAGAATTAATATTTATAAAGGAATAATGTGAGCGATAACATAGAGCACAATAGAGAATTTTCAGTAAATAAAATAGATGAAAGTAAAATACAATTCAAAAAGAGGAAGAAGCCATTTCCACCAATACTTATTTCTGAACTGCTCACTTAGAGCATCAAAAGCAGTTCCAAACTAACTCAACCATTGCCAACGTAATGACAGAACAAAGAATAAAATGAAACGTTTAGTGAGTCATCTGAAATCTTATCAAAAACTTCACATCTGGCTACCTGGAAGTCTCTGTAAACGTTGGGCTGAATGTAACTCTCCATCGTGGTGTTTTGGTTCCATGTAGACACAGCTGTGCAATCGTGCCGGAAAGTCCCAACTGTGAACACGAGATAGCGGAATCCTTATTTTCGAATAAAATACTAAGCTTTGTGCCAGTGCTGCTTAAAGTTTCTAGGTGGCATTTTAATTATTGAGAATTTTCACAGTTACATTTCTCTTCTTTCAGTTTCCTTGCATTGGGAAATAATTAGAGGAAGAGAAAAAAACACTATCAAATTGAAAGTGATCTCCATTTAAGCCTGTGCGTTCACAGGATCTTGTTACTGAAAACAAATAATCCCGCCCCCCAATCCCCAAACTCAAGGTCGGCTTTTAAAGTTCCATGAATCATCTTCTTCAGCTTTTGAACTGGACCTGTGGGCACTTGTGGAAATGTGTCTTTGTCATTGACTATTGGTAGATCCACTGAGAATCTCAAAGGAAATGAATGGTAGCAGGATTCTCTGATTTCAAAGGGCACTTGGATCTTTCAGAGATCATTGCAGATTCCAAAAGCACTGCTGGCAAGTGCCAGGCATTCATAGCTGTATTATTTTCTAGGGCTGCCATAGCAACCCCCCACAAAGTGGGTGGCTGAAAAATAACAGAAATTCATTTTCTCATGGTTTTGGAGCCTACAAGGCCAATATAGGTGTTGGCAGGGTCATGTTCTCTTGGAGGTCTCTAAGGGAAGACATTCCCTTATCTACTTCTCTTTTCTGATGTCTGCCAGTAATTCTTGATGTCCTCGGCTTATAGATGCATCATTTCAATATCTGCCTCCATCATTACATGGTACTTTGTTGTGTGTGTCTGTGTATATAGGTCTTATAAGGACACCAGTCATTGAATTAGGGCTTGCCCTCATTCAGCATCTTCTTACTAGCATCATCTTGACTTGAGTACATGTGCAAAGATCCTATTTCCAAATAAGGTCACATTTATAGACTCAAGAATGAGGCCTTAAAAAAAATGGACTCGGGGTAAGGGACACAATTAAACCTACAATGGTGGGCTATTCATATTTGAACTAAAATCATACTATATGGAGTTCACTGACAAGTTATCTGAATTCTGCCATATTTCCCTTTTATCTTTACTGTCAGTCATGTTGTAGAGTTGCATGTGGCTTTTAAATAACTGTCCCTTCCCATTCCACATTCTTTCTAAAATCAAAACAAAGACTGTAACTAAATTTCAGTGGAGAAATAAATTGTGTTAATAGGAAAAAAATCCACAAGACTTTAAAATGACATTTTTGTGCATAAAAGGTAGACTGTATTCATTTATTCATTTTTTCCACTCACTGATCCAATGATTTTTTAAACAAACTGAAGGCAACAGGCAGATAACTTCTCCCTTTTACTTACAGTCTAATTGAGAAAAACAATAGTAATTTTTTAACTGAAAAACACATGTAAAATTATAAATTGTAATTAAGTGGTGGGACAGCAGCAGAGACAGTGGAAACAGCAAGTTCAAAAGCCCTGTGGTGAGAAGGTGTCTAGTACACTGGGGGGAATCAGAGAAAACTTCTAGAGACAGAGGAGGTTGGGGTGAGCCTAGGAGGGATAGAGAGGCAGGGTGACACAGAACTTTTGGGGCCTAAAAACACTGAAGTTTTGGCTATTCAAGTCATTACCTGGAAGCTAAAGACAATCAGGATAAAATCTCATGAAAACAAGAGTATATGAATTATGGTAAAGCCACGCAGACCTCTTTAAGAGTAACACTTTTGTTGACCATAGTGAAATCACATATTACAAATAAATTTCCATTATGCTAACCCAGGAAAGTTTCCAGGAGTGTCCCATGTTAAAAACAAATGTGAAATAACAGGTAAAAATACACACATAGGTCTCTGCTCCCGGTTTCTGACTTGGAATTTCCTAGGTGACGGGAGTATCTTTTTTTTCTAATCACGATTCTTCAAGGGCTCATGGATTGCTTCAGGATGGGGGCTGGGCACTGGAAAGATCAAACCACCATTAGACGATTGGAACTTTCAAGCCCATCCCCATCACCCAGAAAGGGGAGAGGGATTAGAAAGTAAGTTAATAATCGATGATCATGGAAAAACTTCCATGAAATATCCCAAAGTATAAGGTTTAGAGAGCCTCTAAACCTGGGCTGTGAACACATGGAAGTGTTGGGTGATCTATCCCCCAGAGAATGTTCAGAAGCTCCACAACCTTTCCCCAGACTTCACCCTATGTATCTCTCCATCTGGTTGTCTATCTGTAAACCTAATTTTTAAAAAATGTTTATTTATTTATTTATTTATTTTGAGAGAGAGTGTGAGAGAGAGTGCAAGCAAGGGAGAGAGAGAGAGAGAGAAAGAGAGAGAGAGAATCCTAAGCATGCTACGTGCTGTCAGCACAGAGCCTGACATGGGGCTCGATCCCATGAACCGTGAGATCATGACTTGGGCCAAAATCAAGAGTCAGACACTTAACCAACAACAGAGCCACCCAGGTGCCCCTATGTGTAAACTTTAATGTATCCTTTACAATAAACTAGTAAATGTAAGTAAGTAATTCCTTGAGTTCAGTGAGCCATTCTAGAAAATTATTGAACTCAACGGTGGGTTTGGGAACATTGTTTAGGTCTGATAAGTCAAAAAATCTGGAGGGTTGCAATTGGTATCTGAAGAGGCGCAGTCTTGAGTGACTGAGCCCTTAACTTACAGATCTGATGCTAACTCCAGACAGCCAGTGTCAGAGATGCTTTGTGTGGAAAACCCATACGTCTGGTGTCAGAAGTGTATGTGTGAGCGAAAAGGAGAAACAAATGAAGTAGAAACGTTTGGAAAACATTTAACAGAGTAAATGAACTTCACACATATTTGGATTTAGATTCTGGATTCACGTACATCCTTTTTTTTTTAACTTTTTTAATGTTTTTATTTATTTTTGAGACAGAGAGAAACAGAGCATGAGCAGGGGAGGGGCTGAAAGAGAGGGAGACACAGAATCCGAAGCAGGCTCCAGGCTCTGAGCGGTCAGCACAGAGCCCGACGCGGGGCTCGAACTCACAGACTGAGAGATCATGACCTGAGCTGAAGTCGGACACTTAACCGACGGAGCCACCCAGGTGCCCCTCACGTACATCCTTTTATTTTGAAGTCATTTATTTTTATGCTTGTGTAGAAATATACAAACAAGAGTTGCCGTGATGAAATGAGTCTACTTACATTTACACTTTTCCTTGGTTTGGTTGCAAAGTCTTTGAGTTATAATGGACTCATTTTCATATTTGCTGAAACCAAATTCCATTATTTACAGGTGAGAATTTAAAGCCCCTCTAGAATTAATTGAGTTTCACAAGGTTATGAAGATATGTATCGACAGAAAGGGCTTGCAATTGTGAATTCTTCCTTTGTCCTTGGAATTGTATAAGCATTTCCTACAGCTGAGAAGTGTCTCTTTCAAGGACCTGAAAACCATTTCTTTTGAAATGTAATCATCACGAGGGATAGGGCTTCCGTCTCCAAGTCTCTGTGGGAGGATAGAATCCTCACTTAGATAATTAACCAACTAGCAGACATGGCAGGCCTAATCAGCATTTACACTGACCAACTCTGTAATTTTTCACTTCCTTGACTCTAATTAAGCCCCCACTTGCTCCCTCTCCCTATGCCACTCTCCCTTTACAATGCCTGGTCACCTCTACGCAGATCAGAAAGGAGTTCCGCTCTTTCCCATAACGTCTGTAACTACTGAATAAAATTTGTTCCACAGCTTTAACAAATGTCCAGCTTTGTTTTTCTTTGACACATACCAGTGTCCTTTGAAGGAAGAAAACATACTTTGAAACATGTGACCGGACCATGGCGGCGGCAGGTGATGGAACCAGAGGCAAGCTACATGGTCCCATGACAATGAACTGACTGTAGGTTTGCTAGGAAGCCTATGAATGACGCTCATGAGACATGATGGCAAAGAGAGGGATGCTTCATTTTTTTATAAATCTTTATTCATTTTTGAGAGAGAGAGTGTGAGTGGGGGAGGGGCAAAGAGAGAGGGGGACAGAGGATCCTAAGCAGGCTGTATGCTGACAGCAGCTAGTCTGATGCAGGGCTGGAACCCAGGAACCATGAGATCATGATGTGAGCCAAAGTCGGAAGCTCAACCGACTGATCCACCCAGGTGCCCCAGGGATGCTTCATTTTTGAGGTTAGATGAATGATCAGATGCTTACTTTTGAGAAGGCTGAACATAAGTACAAAAAAAGGGACCCTACATATAGACCTAACCCCCCAAAAAGTTAATAAGTTAAAAGAGAACTTTGGAGGAGGTAAGTAAAGAAGTAATGAAACCAAGAAAAAGAAGAAAGCACAAAGGTGAGAAGAAAGGAAAAATAAAAGGATAGCAATGATAGTTAATTTTGAAGAGAAAGGGAACAAAGTCAGAGACAGAAGCAGGGAAGGAGTGGGGAGCTGAGTCGCATGTGTATGAGGGTCTGTTAGAACTACATTATATACTGAGATGAAGCCCAGGGAGGTTTTCCATGAGTTTAGGGCACACCGTACTTACGTACCTAATCCTTTTATTTCCTCGCCTTTCCTCATAAGAGCTCTTCCATTAACCAAAGGAACTGGATGATTTTAAAACTTGCAACGTGACAGAGGCTAATTAACACCCTTAGAATTTAAATACAAATAAGACATATCTCCTGCCCCCAAGAAGCTCTCAGGTTAATGAGCAAGAAACTATCCTAATTATTATCAATAGGTGAGTCCCTATCAGAATCTCTGGTCATCTCTCTGACTAGCCATTCTGTCCTTGAGGGAAGCAAGTCCTCAGTTCTAACACATTTGTCAGGATCACTGCAGAGCAATAGATGATTTGCAGTTGGGTAGATATTAAGCTTAGTTGATTATGCAAAGTAACTCATAGCTCAGATAAAAGGTCAGTCTAACTCATAACAATTACACAGCCTTTTTCTACAGCCTCCATGGTTTATTGCTGACTTTAAAGTATGGCAAGAGCTTGTGAAGATGTCAAAAATATACAGATTTCATACTTTGATCACATGCTTGCGTGTCTAATTTGTATAATCTTTTGGAAAACAAAAATTTTAAATGTCCATCTATGCAAAACAGGAAATACCACTCCCATTGATATAAGTCTTCCGTATTTTCAAAATTCTTCAATTCCTTTTCTGTCTCAAGATCATGGCCACAAATCTGCTAAAAGTGATGGCCCCAAATCTGACCTTCCTAGCTTGTTTCAGTAAAAACTCACTTGTCTTATTTCTTATTCATTCAAAGGATATATCATTGACTAATTTCAGCATTGAATAACTCTTAAAATTTTTGTGGAGATAATCTCTTTAGATAGATATTTTGCTGTATCAGTGACCTTAGAAGTCCTAAATCCAAGGAATAAAGTGGGACCTTTTAAGCCACCATTAAAATATGTCATTGAACAGGATGTGAAAATACCAGGTTAGATAATATTTGCAAAATCTGAGAAATCATATCCAGAAATAAAGCCTCATTTGCCTATTGACTACAACGAGCAACTATAGCTTTTGATTTCTGTGAAAGGCACTTGTTTCTACAGCTACTCTGTTATTATCGGTATGGCCAACATGAGTGAAAAGACCTATTTCTATTGTTCATCATTTTCATTACTAATTATATTTCACCTATGAATCTCAATATGTTAATTTTTTAAATCCTCATTTTTGGAAAGAGTCAAATTGAGGTACAAATGAAGTCTAAAGTTTTTGAGGTCATAAAATTCAAGAGTTAGATCCATGAATCCAACTTCTCTTTTTCTGGTATTTATGACAGTAAAAGGTTTTATCAGGGCACAATAACTTCTCTCAGGCTGAGAATTAATGGTCTAATAAAGTAGGAACTATATGCTCCTTTTGTAAGATCAAACAATATATTCTGTAGGAGAGAGATAGGCAAAACAAAAGATTGTATTTTACTTACTTTTATGTTTTTCAGATGCAATGGATTAGAAAGACAATAGATAAGAAAACAATGTGTATTGCTACAAATAACTAAATATTTTTAAGAGTCAATGGAATTTTAAAAATTATTGATTCTCTAGCTTTTGATGACTGAAAATCTAGCAATGTAAATAAAACAGTAAAGTACAAATCTGATGCCAAGCCTCACTATGAACTGTTAATCAATTCAACCTTCACTGTACCACAGTTTCACAGAAGTATTAGTGTAGCCATGTCCACATTATAAAGCATTTCTTTATAGTTATGTTATATAATTTTGATGGGGACTAAGTGAATAGTTGAATGCCCTATTGTAGAGTTGAAGAAATTGACTAAAGGAGCCTGATAAACTGATATAATCAGGTCATGACAAAGACAGAGAACTCTGTTCTCCAGACCCCAGGCCCAGTACTCTTTCTTACAGCCCACTGAGAGTAAAGTGGGTCTCGGGAAATGGTGACCCAATAACTTGCAGCCGTGATGTCCACACCATCTGAGAGCTACTGCCTTCTAAGTATAGGAGTGCCCACTTCACATCTATACATTTTATTCTTTTGGAATCAGAATGATTTTTAAATGGTTCTCCAGCTATTGCTTAGTTTGAGTGTGTGGGTACAACCAGATGGAGCTGTCTGCCCCTGTGACTATCTCATTCTTCCTGAGTTATAAAATAATAAAAGATGTCTAGGTTGTGGAAGCCATGATGTGTCATGCACTTCGGAATGAAGTACTCGTTACCTGGAAAGTGCACTTGCTATGGGAAGACCGCTCTCAACTCTTAAACCCATTCAGGGATGTCTCAGCTGAATAGGAACCCTTGCCTCAGGTCATTTCACCTTTATGGGGAAAATGAATAAGGCAGGAGTGTAAGAGTTGGGCTCTCTCATGTGGGACGGCTGTGGAGTGATGATTTCATCTTCAGAATCCCCTCGAAGGTTTGCTGAAGCTTCCACGAAGACAACATTGCAGCTCAACTTCTCCCTCTACCTACTCTTGCTTCCTCTCCTTCCCTTCTCTATTTGTTGCCCTCCAGGGTCCCCAGTCCCTAATAAACTCCTTACACACTCCATCTAAGTCCACCTTGCTCAGGACCCAACCTTGGCAGAATAGAGGAGATTGAAGAGTGAAGTCTCATTCATACTCTATGAAATCCTACAAGTCACCTGGTCTCCCTGAGTCTATATTTTCTTATTCATTGATTGCACATGTTAATTTAAATAATGTCTAATTTGCATTGGTCCAGAAAATCTAAAAAATAAAAAGGTTATTACTTTCTGTAGAATTAGCAGGGCCAACTAGTAGCAAAACTGAGAAATATGTAAGTCTTATGCTCTATTTATGTCAGGGAGTGGGGAGGGAAGACAAAGAACTCTTCTCTAACTTTTGTTTTCTTTTCTCTTCTTTTCCTAAGGTCTGCCGAATCCAAACCACTGCCTGTCCCTTCTTACCCCCATTTACACTGTGCCCTCACCTGGACCTTAGCCAGTCAGTCTCTGCCCTTTCCAGTCTTACTCAGCCACCAGCCTGGCTAATCAGGGCTGACCCATATCTAGCCAGGCCCCATCCCATTCATAAAAACCCGGTGTTTTACTGGACACTCCAGTCTTGATTTGGGGGTCAGACTAGGTAAGAGGGGTAGGCTAAAATAATTCTGGGTCACCTAAGCCTGGCATGTGGGTTGCCTAGTGTGGGATCCTAAACTCTACATGTCTTTCATGCCTTCCTTCTTCCTACCCCTCCACCAGTACCCATGTTCCTGGGTTTTTGCCTTTGTTTCTATGGCTTACAGTCTATTTCCCCCCAAGGATGAAGCTTTATTCTAAATTCTAGCTCAGTTTCCGGGGCCATGAACACTCGACCTGAAAACAGCATTTATTTAATTTAAGGAAGGGTTTCTGCTCTTTCCCATCCATTTAACTATATGGCCTTTAGTGAGTTGTTCAGATTTGTTGAAATATGAATATGAATATGAAATATGTTCTAATATGAAGAATAATAGACATTATATACCTGATTCTGAGGCTCATGTTTGAATAGGAAATACCATATTGCCCCCATCTACCAAGTCAGACTTAGATTTAGCCCTGATAATACCACAGTTTAGACAGCTGACCTCTCCCCTCTCATAGGAGATTCTCAGAGTTTTAGTAGCTTTCATGAAATTTCTTCTCTTTATTTCCATGATTGTAGTTAATTTCATAACATGAAAGGAGTCCTATTTCTCTTTCTTTCTTTCTTTCTTTCTTTCTTTCTTTCTTTCTTTCTATTTTTATTCCAGTGTAGTTAACATTTAGTTTCAGGTGTACAATAGAGTGATACAACAGTTCCATATATTACTTAGTTGTCATCAAGACGAGTGCACTCCGTATACCCTTTACCTATTTCCCCTGTCCCCCCACCTGCTTCCCCCTGGCAACCATCTATTTGCTCTCTATAGTTAAGGGTCTGTGTTTTGGTTTGTCTCTCTCTTCTTATTTTCCTTTGTTCATTCATTTTGTTTCTTAAACTGTTTTTGCAGCCAACTACTGGTGCTAGAATTTCAGTCTATAGTATGAGAGGATACATTTATGATTAGGAAGAGAGGAAGTGATTAAATATAGCTTCATTTTGCAGGGATGAAGTTAGTCGAGGCAATTGCTAAGAAAGACAATCATTTTCTTACTTTGATCTTCTGAAAAATGTAGGTCAACAGTTTTAACCAATCTGGTAAAGAAGATGCCCGATACAGGTGTAAGTTGGCACTTTCATGGCTTTTATAACTTCAGAAGTTATGCTGGATTTACATGTAATAAAATTCTTCTTCTGTACGACCTTCTCTGCTTGTGGATGCCAAAAAGATGTCTAGAAATATGAAGACATTTGTGGGATATGGGAAATCCCTGTAAAAATATTACTGATCATCTCCTTTCTTGTTTCAGAAAATGAAAGAGAGAGAATACTCAGTACTGACCTAGGACCTGATCCAAGTCTTTGTCCTTTGGGGAAAAAAAAAGTTTAATCCTCAGAAGGTGGTGCTTGAATGTATCACAAGAGCTGATAATAAGATATTGGTCATCATGTCAGTTTTGGGGGAAAGAAGTATAATCTTGACCCTAATCCAGGCTCCATCCTCAAGAAAGTTCACCTTTGCATAATCATGCAGCCTGGACCAAGGGAACTTAACTCTGGCTCTTTGACTATTTTGTGACTGCTCACTGGGGACAGATAAACATTTTCTATTGTGTAACCACAGACAATTTTCCCATTGTCTGGTTTTACGGAATTGTGTCTACTATAGGGTTCCAAATATTTTGTTGCTTTTAATATGACTTGGCAGAGTGCAGGAAGCTAAGGAGGAAAAGACAGAACTTTTTGTGGATAAGATGAAAAACTATAAAACACACCATGAGAATCCCTTCAGTAACAAAACGATAGATTAAAGGTGAAATTCTCCATAGCAGAAAGTATCAGTTCCAAAGGAAAATGCTAAAAAAAAAATGTGCTGTGAGTACTCATATTGAAAAGAGAGAGAGACTCAGCATCGCACAGCCATGGCTGGCATCTTGCAGAGCATATTAGAAGGAAGAATAAAAACAAAACAAAAAAAGCAAAGATAAAGGTTTTCACACACAAAGCAAACATCCTTGGCACATACAATTTGGTCAAAGCAGAATGCAATTCACAGAAGAAGACCCAATGGAATTAGAAATAATTACTGATATAGTTGGATTAGTGTCCGCCATGTTTGTAATTTTTTATTCATTTTTTAAAATTTTTACTGAAAACATTAATGTTTATTTTAGAGAGAGAGAGAGACAGAGAGAGCATGAGTGGGAGAGAAGCAGAGAGAGAGGGAGACACAGAATCCAAAGCAGGCTCCATACTCCAATCTCTCAGCATAAGGCCTGACACGGGCCTTGAACCCATGAACCGTGAAATCATAACCTGAGCTGAAGTCAGACACTTAACCAACTGAGCCACCGAGGTGCCCCATTTATTCATTTCATCTATCCCTTTATCTTCTTTTTTTTATCTCCCCTTACTTTTTTTGCCTCCTCTGATTTTAACCGAGCATTTTACATGATTCCATTTTATCTTCTATTTTATCATATTATTTATGCTTCTTTTTAAAGAATTTTAATGTGTGCCAGAGAGTTTGCAATATACATTCATAACTAATTAAAGTCCACTTTCAAATAACACCCTACCTCTTCACAGTGGACTTTATAATGGAGTATTTCCAATTTCTCCCTCTTGTCCTTTAAACCAAGACTGCCAATCATTTCTCTTTTCCATATAATTACTTTACATTTATGTGATCTCAATAGACCAATCGAAACACAGACACTCAGTGTGGATAAAAAAAACAAGATGCAACTGTATGTTGTCTACAAGGAAACTATTTTACGTTCATAAAGGGGCCAATCCTTCAAGAAGACATAATAACCATTAATATACGTGTACCTAATAACCAAGTGTTAAATACATGAAGCATAAACTGGCAGTATTGCAGGAATAAGTAGACAAACCCGTTATTATAGTTGTGATAATGGTATTTTAAAAAGGAAATGAAAGGTATACATATATTGGGGGAAAATAAAATTAAATTGGTTCATAGATGACATGATTATCTCTATAGACACAAAGAATTGACAATGTTCTCAATCCCAAAGAATTGGCAAAAAAATACTTAGAACTAATTAGCAATTATAGCAAGATCACAGGATACAAGATCAAAATACAAGAGCGAATTGATTTCTTTTATACCAATTCTTTTATATAAATTGGAATTTAAAGTTTAAACATGGTATCATTTACATTAGTGTAAAAGCGAAACACTCTATGTATATATTTCGCAAAATATGTATAGTGTCTACATGCTAAAAAAAAGCTACAAAACTTTGATAAAAGAAGTTTAAAATATAATGAATTCAAAGACTCAATATTGTTACACAATCAATTCTTCCCAGTTTGATCTATAGACGTATTATAATCTCAATCAAAATCTTAGTAAGTTATTTGAACGATATCAACAGGTGATTGTAAAATTTATATGGAAAGGCAAAAACCCTAAGCTACCCAATGTACTACCAAATGAGAAGAACGGGTGCCTGAGTGGCTCAGTGGGTTAAAGGTCTGGCTTGGGTTCAGGTCATGATCTCACAGTTTGTAAGTAGAAGCCCCACTTTGGCTCAGATCATGATCTCAAAGTTTGTGAGTTCGAGCCCTGCACTTCTGCTGTCAGTACAAAGCCTGCTTTGGATCATCTGTACCCTTCTCTCTCTCTGCCCCTCCCTTGCTGGTTCTCTGTCTCTCAAAAGAAATAAATGTTAACTAAAAAATAATAAATGAGAAGAACAAAGTTGGAGAACTGACATTAACCCAATTTCAAGAATTAGGCTAAACTACAGTAATCAAGATAATGTGATATTGGTGAAGGAATAGACAAAACATTAGTGGAACAGAGAGCCCAGAAATATATCTGTACAAATATAGCAAACATAGCTTTTTCAAAGAAGCAAAGGCAAGTCAATGGAAAAAAGACAGAATTCTCAAGAAATTATGTTGAATCATTGGATGTCCATATGTTAATAAAAAGAAAGAAAAATATCTAGACACAAAGTTTTCACCTTTCACAAAAATTTACACAAAATGAAAACTCTACCTAAATGTCAAAAAGAAAACTGTAAAATTTATTAAATATAACTTAGAAGAAAATATATGTGACCCTGGGTTTGACTGTGAATATTTGGGTATAGCACTAAATGCATGATCAATGTTACAAAAAAGAATTATATGTTGGATTGCATTAAAATTAAAGACTTCTGCTCTGTGAAAGATGCTGTTAAGAGAATGAAATCACAAGCCACAGACAGGGAAAAACATGTTTGCAACCTTCATATCTGACAAAGGACCTGTATCTAAAACAAATAAAAAAGGAAAGGGAAAAAATTTGATTATTAAAATTTTAAAAATTAAGGAAAAAATCAGAAGATAGACAAAGATTTCAACAGACGCCTCACCAAAGATGATATCTATACCTATGTCATTATATCCATATCTGTATCTAAAATCTATCTATCCATCTATCTAGTATATGTGATATATATTATATATAGGTATAAAATATTCACATCATTTGTCGTCAGAAAATTTCAAATAAAAAATAAAAACTCCATGACACAACACTACACACCTATTAAGTTGCCCAAAATCCAAACATTAGTAAGGGCGTGAGATAATAGGAATTCTCATTCACTTCTTTGTGGAATGCAAAATGGTACAGTAGAAACTTTGGCGTGTTCTTACAAAAATTAAAAAAAAAATGGTGTTGTCATTCAATCCAGTAATCATGCTCTCAGCTATTTAAACTTTTTAGCTAAAAACTTGTTCGCACAAAAACTGGCACATGCATGTTTATAAGCAGCTTTATTTCCAAGTAGGAAAAAAAAAGGAAGCAAGCAAGTTTTCTGCAATAACTGAATGGCTAAACAAATTTGATTACATTCATACGTTGGAATATTATATTATTTATCATTAAAGAGACATGAATATCAAGCCACAAAAACATATGGAGGAATCTTCAGTTTGTATTGCTAAGTGAAATAAGTCAGTCTGAAAAGGTGACCCGATGAGGAAAACAAGTATTCTGAGCTGCTGTGTAGGAATTTTACAGTATGATAACCCTGTCCAGAATCCAGACATTTAGATAAGGACTTTAGTCTGGGATTCCCACAAGGTCCCCCTTTTACTTTTCCCAGAATATCTTTTAAAATATCCACTTAGAGTTGAGCCCCACCCCAACCACCTTGCTCTCTCTCCTGCTGTCTGTGATCTGGGAGAGACCTTCTCTCAGCTTCTTCTGCCCCATCCCACTCTCCACCCGTTTCTGGGATGAGTAAATAATAAATCTTGTGGTTTCTTTTGTGTGCGTGTATTGAAGCAGCACATTCTATCAGAAGACCCCGTGGTTTTCACGTCTCCAAAGTTGGAGTCTGAGGTGTTAAAGGAGTCTCTTGCTGACCCCCTGTGGGTGACTTGTACCTTCCATGCAGCAGGTCAGAATCTTCATATTATTAATTTGTACTAAATTAACAGTTAGTGGGGTTAATGAGTACACCAGCTCTGACCTCCCAACACAACATAGTATATGATTCCAGTTATATGACATTCTAGAAAAGTCAAACTATACAGCCAGTAAAATAATGAGTGGTTGGTAGAGCTTAATGGGTGAGGGGGTGAGTGATGACTCAGTGAATCACAGGTGATTTTGAGAATGGTGAAAATATGTATGTTACCATGATGGCGCACACATGATATTATGCATTTGTCAAAACTACTGAACTTTGTAAAACAGTGAACCTTAGTGTATGAAATTCAAAAAAGAAGAATATTTAGGAAGTCAGAGGCTCTAGAGAAAGAAGGCACACTGTGATAAAAGAATCTAAAGGGATTAAAAATGTGCAAAATAGGGGTGCCTGGGTGGCTCATTTGGTTAAGCGTCCAACTTCGGCTCAGGTCATGATCTCACAGTTCATGGGTTCGAGCCCCACATTGGGCTCTTTGCTGACATCTCAGAGCCTGGAGCCTGCTTCGGATTCTCTGTCTCCCTCTCTCTCTGTTCTTCCCCTGCTCATGCTCTGTCTCTCTCTCTCTCTCTCTCTCTCTCCCCTTCAAAAATAAATAAAAACATTAAAAAATTTTTTTAAATGTGCAAAATAGCCTCACTGAAGAGAGTGGGAGGGAAGCTACTGACATAAGTAACCAGAAATGAATTGAGCCTGTAAGTCTAAAGGCAAAAGGAACTGCACATAAGTACTGTAGTCAGGTCAATAAAGTTGTTTCCAAGGAGGGGACAGGTTAGCAATTCTGTTATTGCTATACATGGATATTGGACTTTAGCAATTAAGTAAATGGATGGTGGGTGCCAAAGAGCCAGGTTTCTGGCTGTTGGGAATGAAATTTACAGATCCAGGAGAAGAAGCTAGAGTAATCCATATGATAATGGATTAAAGTTGGAGACATCAGTAATAATTTATATTTAACTCACTATAGACACCAATGGCCAATATCTGTAGATACGTCTATGTACACAGGATAGTATGCGTGCTTGTATTTCTTTGTTCTGCCAGATAAGAGGGCCTAAAAGAAATGACATCCCAGTAATAACAATTATGGCCAGCACCCAGTTCTTCATTTGTAATACCATTTTCCAATAAAATAAACCATACATTCACACTTTTGAGGAACTATTACACTATTTAAGAACCATCTGTTTATAGTTTTTATCCACTGAGGAAATGGTTAATGATGGGATTATGTAAAAAATATATATAAAATGAGCCTGAAGAATTGTGTAGTGCTAGGAAGCAAGGAAGGGCCCAACACACACACACACACACACACACACACACACACACACACAAAAGCACAGGAGCCAATTAAGAGAGCAGGCAATGCCAAAACTGGAATAAATTTGAGAAACTTAATACATAACTTAATATTAGATTATAATGCTGAGTATAAAATATATATCCTGATTCCACATCATTTAAATAAATGATTGAATAAATTCACATGTGAGGGAAAACAGACAATTCTACTATGCAGAATTCCAAATAAATTAAAGGAAGGCAAACATAATTTCCTTCTCTTTAACTCTGGGCTATGCGTAATGGCAGCCTTCCAAAGAGTACAGTATGAAAGGAAGGGGAGCGTACTTTACTGTTGAAAAGCCTGACAAACATTATAGGAAATCAAGGTCAACATCAACAGTCCTGTTGATACTATGTACCTTGACAAAATGTGGTGAAGATTGCACACTACTTGTGTGATCTTCCTTCCGCAGTCTAACTATGGGGAAAGTATCAAACAAATTTCAGTAGAGAAGATAACTAATATAACTGCATTATAACCAATCAACCCTCCTCAAAACTATCAATGTCATCAAAAACAAGGCAAGTCTGAGACATGTTCATAGCCAAGAAAAGCCTAAGGAGACATGACAACTAATGTAATGTGGAATTCTGGATGGGATCCTGCAACAGAAAAGGACATTTTGTACAAACGAAGGAAATCTGAATACACTATTGATATTAGCTAATCATAATGTATCAATGTTGGTTTATAATTTGGGGCAGATTAGAAACACCATAATAATGTAACATAATAAGGGAAACGGGGCATATGATAAATGGATGGGAATCTCCATACTATCATGCTAATATTTCTGTAAGTCTGAAACTATTGTAAAACTAGTCTGTTAAAAATATCAACAGCTATCTACTGTTTATATATAGTAATAGGAAACAATGTATATGTTAGGATGAAGAATACCTTTAAAATACTAGAATGAATAATCGGTGATAAAATATTATACATTTGTGCCTGATGTCAAGAACAAAACAATAATATTCCCCTTCATGACATCCTGTGATATCCTAGACAATACAATATGGTAAGAAAAATGAATAAAACCTAATAATATTTTTAAAAAGTATAATTTTCTTCATTTGAACATAATAAAATAACCTAAAATAAATTATTAGAAATAAGTGTATCTACTCAGGTAACTGGGTACAAGGTTTATATTCTAACAATTTTCAAAATACTATTCACAAGTCATCAAAAGCATCAACTGATATCAAATACATAGAGATAAATCTAACCAAAGGTATGCATGAATGTCTTCCCTAAAAATTAGAAAATATTGCCAGGAAAAATAAATGAACAGGTATTGTAAGTTCGTCAGTAGAAAGTTCACTTTTTTTAAGTTTATTTTTGAATTTGGTGTCAATTCTCACTAAATTGATCTCTGGCTTTTAATTGTAAACTCTACAGAAATGTAAAAAAGAAATTCTCATTGGAACAGGATAATCTGATTTTGAAATTAATATTGAAATGCAAGTGACTCAAAAGAACCAAAAGAATCTTAAATAGAAGAACACAGTTACACATTTCAAGAATTTGAAGAATCACTGGAAAGCAACAGTAATTAATGCTGTGTGTCTACACATACACAGAGCAGTGGAAGAATGTAGAATTTAGGTAGGTTATAGCAAAAATAAAGTCTCTTGATTTATGAAAGACACCACTGCAACTTAATAAGGGAATGATGGTGGGTGTTTTTGTTTTTTGTTTTTTTTTAATTTTTTAAATGTTTATTTATTTTTGAGAAAGAGACAGAGTGTGAGTGGGGGAGGAGCAGAGAGAGAGGGAGGCACAGAATCCTAAGCAGGCTCCAGGCTCTGAGCAGTCAGCAAATAGCCCGATGTGGGGCTGGAACTCACAAACTGCGAGATCATGACCTGAGCTAAAGTCGGGTGCTTACCGACTGAGCCACCCAGGCGCCCTGTTTTTTTGTTTTGTTTTGTTTTTGTTTTTTAAATAAATTATCCCGGGGCAATGGACTTTATGTGGAAAGCAAAAGGACACTGGCTCTCTTCTGAAACCATAAGCAAAAATTAGTTTGAGTTGGATCATAGTTTGATTTTTTATTTGAAATTTAAGAGCAGGTGAAACTAGTCTGGTGTAGAATTAAGAATAGTTAGAATTAAGAATAGTTATTACTTCCTGGGTGTAGATATTGACTTGGAAGGGGCAAGGGGGAAACCTTCTGGATGCTGGAAATTTTCTATACCTTGCTCTTAGTGAGACAGCACATTTGTATACATTTGTAATATTCATGGAATTATATGTTCACTTCACCTCAATAAAAGAGACTTAACTAATTAGGAAATTCTGTGCAAGAGCATTGTTGTGGTCAAGCATAAGTCATATCCCCTCTCTCAGGCTCTAGGGAGAAAGAAGGGCTCTTCTGGCCCTTCCTTCTAAAGTAGAAGTGAAATTATTTTTCCTTAAGATAGAGGGGGAAAATATATACACCGAAAGGAATTTGCATGGTTATGAGAAATGGGACATGATTCTGAGTACATGAAAGTTATAAGGTCTCTGTAGCTAATGAAAGCTATAAGGTCTCTGTAGCTACAGTGGTAAATTCTTCCAAAAAAGAACATCTCCCCAGATTCTTTTGATTTGAAGAATAAATGATTTTCTAGACATCAATCTGGTTTCATAAATACTCAAATACGAGAAATCTTTCGGATAAAAACTATCTGAGAAATTATGTTGTGACCTTGCATGAGAGATCATTAAGCTGGTCATTCCTTCAATTTGAAAAGTCTTCGAAAATGGTTCCACTACCATTAGACATGAAATGTATCATTAGAAATCTAATAACTGTGCTGGACAGAACTAAACAGCATTAAAATACACCCCCAGCTCACACATACTCTCCCATTTTCTTTTGTATCTTCCTTGAACTTGTGTTCCTTGAACTTGTGTTTGTCCTACTCTGCAAGAAAAGCTGTACAAGCCCAGGGGCAGTTATTCCAAGTATCTAGCATCTATAGAAAATTAACATGTATTACATGAATATTTGTTAGGAGCACTAATTTCTAATCTCAACTCTTACAGGAGTTCTATTTATTTACTGGAGTTCTATTTATTTCCTTACATTCAAAAGAAAGAATTCTCATGGATTATCCTTGCTTTCTATTCATGCACAGAAGGTAGAAGGATGTCCATTCTTTCCCTGAATCACATACTGTAATGTGGGTGTGCCAGCTAGATTCTGGTGGTGTGTGAATTATACATTCTTCCAGATTATATGTTCCATTGAAATGGCCCATCAATAATATGTCTCCTGAAGAGCTCTGACATAATACAGCTCCCTGTACTTGATTTTGGGTGTGCTTTCAGGGGCTATAGATAGATTCAATGCTACTAGTGAAATGCTAGTTGCACTACTCCCTCCGTTAAAAACACAATATTAATTTAAAACAAATTAACTGTAATGTCTTGCATAATATACATATATATTTGAAAGCAGGAATGTGAATTTCAAGTTACCCACACCTTATCTTCCTGAACATTTGACACTTCTATTCCTAAAGTATCCTTCGTCTCTGTAGTGAACTCCTCAGTAAACAGTTTTGAGGATGTACATGGTTTCAACCCTCTGTACTTTATCTTGGTTGCTTACTCAGCTTTCTATGATAGTAGATCACTTGCCTGGAACAAGAACCCTTGTTTCCCTTTAAATTCCTTCTATTTGGACCTGGGTCCACAGCTGGATTTACTACTTGAATCTCTCATCCATTTCTTGATTGTTCACACACACTGTTTCTCTTTCATGTTTCCTGATGGAAATACTATTTTACTTTGTTCTTTTACCAGCAGCAGAGGGTATTTCAGTGACACATTACCAAGGTTGACATCACCACCACTACCACCTTCATTAGGTTTAAAATCCTTCGGTAGCATAACAGACATCTTAGAGATAAGTAAATGTCCCTTAACACAATTGTACTAGGTAGAATTTGTTTAATTCCCCCTCAAGAGTTCCATCTCTTGTTCTTCAATTAAACACTGACTAGGTACTTCTGCAAAAGGACTTTGCAGATGTAATTAATGTTACTCATCAGCTAACTTTAAGATAGGGATAATAGCATGGATTATCCAGGCGGGCCCAACTTAATCACATGAGTCCTTAAAAGTTGAATAGGAAAACAGAAGGGTCCATCAGAAGGTTGCAAAGCATAACAGATGCTTGACCTATGGATCCTGCAATGCGATATATGGTGGAAAAAATGAGAAGGGGTGCAGGTGGCCTCTGGGAGCAGAGACCAGCATCCAGCTGACAGCCAACAAAGAGACAGGACCTTCAACCTACAGGGGCAAGGAAATGAATTCTAACAACCTGAAACGATCTTGGGAGCAGATTCTCATGGGGATCCATGTAGGAATGCAAGCTGTCAGACACTGATTTCTGCGTGGTGAGACTAAGCAGAGGATCCGCTGAGCCACCAGACTCTGACCTACAAAACTGTGAGCTCATAAATGGTTGTTGCTTAAAGCTGCCAACTTTGCGCCAGGTTGTTAGGTAGAAAGCAGAAACTAATACAATAACTTAAAAGTAGCAGAAAGATCTGCCCTGCAGCCCCTCCTCATCCTCATTCCCTCTGAAAGAGCCACTCCCATCTTCTCCCTGACATTCTTCTCTTAACCAAGGATACATTTGTTTATTCTGATTGGAATATTCTCCTGACTTCTTCATATGCCTACCTCTGTCCATTCTTCAGATCACAGCTCAGGGTTAGAACTCCAGGGAGGGGATTTTGTTAAGTCGAATCCTAAAGTTTTGAGTTCCCTTATTATACAGCCATGTCGCCAGGCACTCTCCTTCCCAGCCGCTTGAGGAATTGTTGATCTGCATTTATCAGCGATTGTCTATTAATTGATCCTCTTAACTAGACTGCAGGCTTCAGGAAATGAAGAACATCTGCTCTCAATCACTATTACATCCTCAGCATCTAATAGGGAATAAAGAAATCTGAGCTAAATGATCGAAGCAATGAGTTGAAGTACTATATATAAAATTTGCAAAACCAGATACTTCCAGCACTGATGTAAATTGAGTTCCTACCATGAGTAGTCATCATGTTAGGGAAGATGAATATTCTATTGTCTAAGATCTGATAAGCGTTCGTTACATATTTTGGATTATATATTTGAAAAGAACATCCAGGCATAAATTTAAATAAACTATGTCAGACATTTCTATTCTTCCTGCTAAGATGACAACGCAATCAGAGGAAGAAAATGAATTAAGTACAAGCTGATTTTACGTGGTACCAGATTAATATTTATATGTCTCGCATATTTCCTAATGAGATAGTGCAAAAGATTTCCATTGTGAGCACGCTGTGTCCTTGACATCAGAGGGAGTGGAGAGATACAATGGGGAGACAGAGACAGAGAGAGGGAGAGAGACAGAAGGAAGCCGAACAAAATAAAATATTCCCTGATGTGTCGGGGAAGTCCAAACAGGCAAACGGAAATTTTCGTCAATTTTGTTTGTCAAAATTTGTCAATTTTGTTTGTTTGTATTTCTTCTTAATTTTTGAAAAAAATTTCATGGGATACAGAATTCTAAACTGGTAGGATATTTTTTTCTCTCAATACTTAAAATATTTCACTTCATGCTCTTCTTTGCTGCATGGTTCTGAGGAGTTGAATGTGATTCTTTATCTCTGTTCCTCTTATAGATAAGGTTTTACTTTCCCTTTGACTTCTTGAAAGGTTTTTTTTTTTTAATCTTTGAATTTCTGTAGCTTGAAAACGGCATACCTAAGTATAGTGTTTTCGGCATTCATCCTGCTTAGTGTTCTCTGAGCTTCCTGGATCATGCTGTGGTCTGATAATAATTTGGGGAAATTCTTAGTCATTGTTTCAAATATTTCTTTTATTCCTTTCTCTCTTCTCCTGCTGGTATTCTCATTATGTATGTTATACTCTTTGCAATTGCCCCCAGTCCTTGGATATTCTGTTCTGGGTTTTTTGTTGTTGTTGTTGTTTTAAGTCTTTGTTCTCCCTGCTTTTTAGTTTTGGAGATTTCTGTTGAGATGCCCTCAAGCTCAGAATCTTTCCTCTTGTCCAGTCTACTACTAATAAGCCCATCAAAGATATTCTTCATCTTTGTTACAGTGTTTATCTCTAGCCTTTCTTTTTCTGAGGATTTCCATGTTTCTGCATACATTTCCCATCTGTTCTTACTTGCTTTCTATTTTATTAATCATAATTGCTTCAAATTCCTAATCTGATTATTCCAATGATCCTAATGTGTCCAGTTCCAATATTTCCTCTGTCTCTTCAAACTGTGTGTGTGTGTGTGTGTGTGTGTGTGTGCTCTTTGGTGTGCATTTTAATATTTTGTAACAGCCAGATATGATCTACTAAGTAAAATAAATGTCGTAAGTAAGACTTTAATACTGTCATGTGATGGTGAGGTGTTGGGGGAGGCGAAGCATTCTAGAGTTCTATGATTAGGTGCCAGCCTCTTAGTGAGCCTCTGCCTCTGGACTGTGAAACTCACAAGCATTTTTATTTATTTATTTTTTCTGGGACAGTCTGGCTACTGTGGCCTGGATTTGGGTAATATCCTTCCCTCAAGTTAGTTAGCTCTGATAAAATCCCAGTCGTTTAGGATACGTTTAAATAGCTTCTCTGAAGGCAGACTTTTTAAGAACAAAGTTCTCTGGTATATTTCAAAATGGTTCCTTTTCCCCACCCCCTGCTAGAAGCTCCAGAGGATTTTCTTCTTTATTTCCTTTGAGACCTTTGACTTCTTTGGAGAGGTAAATCTCACAAAAGCACGGGGGCGGGGGGGCTGCCCTATGACTGGGTACTCCTTGGAGTTTTTAACTCTCAAACTGCCCACAGGGAGCCTCCAGAAATTCTCCAATTACATTTCAGATTTTCCTAACCAGGCACTCTTTCCTGCAGATGTCTCTGGTCTCTCATGAGATGTGATCCTCTCTATGCACCTATCCCTTCAATTTTAGTGACAGTGGTTTGCCCTGTGACCTCACTTCTTTCAAGGATCTAAGAAGAGTTGTTTATTCTTCAGCCTGTCACATTTTTACTTGTTGTTAGGACTGAGTGGTGATTTCCAAGTTCCTTACACGTGGTACTGGAAGCTGAAGATTCTATATTTACTTGTTCAAAAATGATTGTTTATTTCTTTATTGAGAAATATTTGTTTAGTTTTTTTTAGAAAGGGAGGGGCTTAGAGGGAGCCAGCAAGGGAGAGAATCCCAAGCAGGTTCTGCGCTGTCAGCGCAGAGCCCTACATGGTGCTCGTTCCCACAAACCACCAGATCATGACCTGAGTTGAAATCAAGAACCCCAAGCTCAACCAACTGAACCACCCAGGTGCCCCTAAAATATTTACTTTTGAAACAATTTTAGTGATTAGATTATTCTACTTAAATATAAATAACATAATACGGATTGTGTTCCTTATTCTGTTTATTTGTATTAACTAGTCTTATATCATTTGTTTGCCACTCTAAATCCCAGAGTGGATTACTTAAAGATTTTTTTTAAAAAAACTGAGAATAAACTGGTGGTTGATAGGGAACAGGAGGGAGGGGAAAGTGGGTGATGTACATTGAGGAGGGCATCTGTTGGGATGAGTACTGGGTGTTGTATGCAAACCAATTTGACAATAAATTTCATGTTAAAAACAAACAAACAAACAAACAAACAAACAAAGTGTGTCATCAACCCAAGCCTTGTCATATCTTCCCTACTTGACTAACCAGCCTCTTGACTTCGGGCTCCCACACCTGACCCTTTCCTGGGTCTATTTCCCATAGAGCGTGCTGCCAGAGTAATCCTTTCAATATGTACATTACAGCATACCACTGCCTGGTCAAACTCCTTCAGTGTCTCTCTTTGCACATGCACTGACTCTATAACTCTTACCTGAGGCCATCTGAGGGCCCCAGGACTAGCCCTTGCACTCTGCACTCTGCTCTGTACATCACAGCCATTCCTTAAACTGGGTAGTGCAAAGTACTTCCTCAGGGGCATTGTATTAGCTATTCTCTCTGCCTGGAGTGCTCTTCCCTTGGGTCATCTGTTTTTTTTCTACATTTAAATACCATTTCTCATAGTCCTTAACGAGAATCTCAGTCAATCCAAGTTGTATGACTACCTTCTATTTTTATCCTATTACCTTTGACTACCTGATAATTTCTTATTTACATACATATTTGTGTGTGTGTACTTTACCCAATGACAGTAGAGACTTTATCTGTCTTGTCTAATTCTTTATGTCAGCTCCCAAAACAGTACCTGGTATATAATAGGCTCCCAATAAGTCTTTGTTAAATGAAGAAATATATTAAAAATTCCAGTATTAGGGGGTGCCTAGGTGGCCCAGTTGGTTAACTGTCCAACTCTTGGTTTTGGCTTAGGTCATGATCTCATGGGTTCATGAGTTCGAGACCTGCACTGGGTTCTGTGCTGACAGTGCAGAGCCTGCTTGGGGTTCTCTCTCTCCCTCTCTCGTTGCCCCTCCCCAGCCATGCTGTCTCTGTCTCTCTCAAAATACATAAACTTAAAAAAAATTCCAGTGTATAAATTGCGATATCTCATCCAAAGGAGGTTTCACTAAACAGTTAAACTATAAATTTGAATTCCAATACATTACCCTTTTTACTTTCCTAATGAATTTACCCTTGAGAAAGAAGGTAAATAAGTTCATTATTATTATTTAAATTTGGAAAGCCACTAGAATTTACAACAGCCTTTTTTGTTAGGGTATAGTTATGTTACTATGTCACCATTGTTATTTTTAGTTATAGTTAGTCAATAATCTTTTTCTTATAAAATTAGTAGATTCAAACTGGCCCATCATCCCTGGACACGTTTGCAAAGACAAACCCTGTCTGGGACAGGTGACTAGAGAATCAGATAACATATTTCTTCTCCTTTCCTCTCCACCCCCACAAATCTGAGGAATTTCGATGACACATTTGAGACTATATGAAGGAATACATAGCATTACATTAAGATAAAACATAGATATTGTTCTAGTTCTCTGTGAACATCCTCATAGAAGCCACTCTCTCATCCTAACATTTTCCTGTAAGAATTTCTGGAAGCTGATGTATATTTGCTCTGCTACTTTCCTACTTATTAAAGTGTTCAATAATTTATTTTACCCACAACCCCAAATTTATTTGTTCCAAAAGCCCTGCCTACTTCCAAAGGGACTTGAAAGAGCTTGTGATTTAAAACAGGATTCAAAAGCAGATAATTAGGAATAAAAGAGTTCATCTATTGAAGAAAGAAAGAAGAAAGAAAGAAAGAAAGAAAGAAAGAAAGAAAGAAAGAAAGAAAAAGAAAAAAAGAGATTTAGGAATTCCCAGGTTTCTCCGATAAAAAGATTACTCTGCTATCCTTGGGTTCTGGAAGTAAACTCCATTTTATGGCAATTAAGAAAACCTTTTTGTCTTAACCAAGAAAGCCTGTTGGCTTACAATGTTTCTCTTTTCTGACAAAAGATAGTCTGCAAATCCATGTGTTCAGCCAAGGCAATATTTTCTTTCAGCAAGCAGGAAGTGAGCTCTGCAGTCGATTGAATTATTGGTCTCAATTTTTTTTTTCACACTGTTACAGAATGATACATCCATACTGTTTGCGTGGCCTCATGGCAGACAGATTATTCTTCTGTGTATTTTTCGTTCTCTGTATACTCTGCTTACTCGATTTTGCCTATAGCCTCGTGACATGCTCTGTTGAAGAGGATGCTAAGACACAGTGGGGGAAGTCATTGGGATTACCCTCTGTGCTTCTGTGTCTATTATGAGAACATACCCCGCATAGGAACTACAGCACCAGCCTGGGTCCAAAAACCCATGAAGCAGAGCTGTGTACCAACCTGTAGGTCTACAGATTAGAGCAGAGTGGCTGCAGCTAACGCACAATGCATAAGCACAGGATGGTTGAGGCCACAGCTAACTAATACAAGTTGCTTTCTCAAGGCACAAATGGAATCTATACAAAGGAAATTGAATAATAAAAAGCAATCTCCTTTTCTACAGCTTAAAACTTTGAGCTAGTGTCTTTGGATCAGCACAGCACCGAACTGGGTGACCACTAGTTCGGGGCATACTGATATTATAAGATCATGCTTCCACCATTGAAACGCTTACAGTCTATTAGGGTCAAATTGGGTTTAGTGTAGTCTGACTTGGAGAGTAAGGAAGAGATTTGCCTTCATCCTACAAGTTTCTATACACAAATATCTGGCATGTCAATAGTAAACACATAAAAGCTCAGACACTGGAAATTGAGATTATGTGGTGCTATCCTTAGAATGCAAGAAAAATCCTGTTTCAGGAGGAGAACCTTGAATTTTGGCTTAACAAATGAAGCGGGAATACTACAGGAAACAAGCATGGGAAGGATATTGTATATATTGGACTGATCTGAGCAAAAGGTTAGAGGAGACAACAGTAAGCAAGCATTAAATAATTATTTACAGAAGGAGGAAAAAGCAAACACAAGTATTTTCAGTCTCAAATTTTGAGGACCAAAGCATAGTATAACCTAGAGAAATAATCTGGTAAATACCACACCAACTGATGAATGTAGTCTTTTCTAATTTAAGACTTCTGAGGGGGCCATCCATAATACCATATTTATCTATCTATTGTTTTGTTTTCTTATCACCAAAAGAACACTATCAATATTATGTTTACAGGGTTTCTTTATGTTGATTCATATAGATCTAGTTCATTCATTAACACTATAGAATAGTCTACTGTGTACATAAACCAGAGTTTTTTCTCTTCTTCCTAGGTCAACATATACTGAGGTAGTTTCTACGTTGGTTTTTTTATTACATACAATGGGGCAAGAAAGCCCCTTATGTAATTTTCTAGTGCAAAATTCTACATGCCATATATAAGACTTTAGGTAAATTTTAAATATTACCACACAAACATTATATTTTACGTTGTTCAGGGATTATAAAATATTTACCAGAAATAAAACAATAGAAAGGAAGCTCACAGAAGGTGTTATAGTGGTTGTTGCTTCTGGGAAGACGAAAGAATATATGACTGCACAGAGGA
Organism: Acinonyx jubatus; assembly: GCF_027475565.1. Classification (NCBI taxonomy): domain Eukaryota; kingdom Metazoa; phylum Chordata; class Mammalia; order Carnivora; family Felidae; genus Acinonyx; species Acinonyx jubatus. The sequence continues at coordinate 125,459,330 of NC_069386.1, read as the reverse complement.
ACAAGGTATGGGTCGGCAGTACCTACATTGGCCTCACTATGTACTTTAAAATATTTGAAGAAATAGGGCTAACTCTAAACAATAGCTAATTCGGGGTTAATGAATGAATACGTGTATTCATTTTATTATCTGAAGCTCTACGGGTTGGAAACCTTCAAAATATATTACAAAGAAAAGCATGTGTATCTTATGACTTAAAAATATACTTCTAGTATATAGCCTGTAAGAAATTCTTGTTCATGGGGCCCCTGGGTGGCTCAGTTGGTTGGGTGTCCAACTTCCACTCCGGTCACGATCTCACGGCTAGTGAGTTTGAGCCCTATGTCAGGCTCTGTGCTGACAGCTCAGAGCCTGGAGTCTGCTTCGGATTCTGTGTCCCTCCCTCGCTGTGCTCCTCCCTCGCTCATGCTCTGTCTCCCTTTCTGTCAAGAATAAATAAAACATTAAAAAAATTTAAAAAGAAAAGAAATTCTTGCTCATGTACACAAAACCATGTACAAAAGATGTCCATCATTTTTAATGCTTATAAAATGGAAAATAAACAAAAGTAAAGTAGTCAATAAATGAATTATGGTGCAGGTAAGAGAGATATATAATAAAAGCTATAAAAATCAAATCCGTACTCACTGAAAAAATTTGAAAAATTCAGAAATACATAAGGAAAAAGATCTGTCTCTATTTCTAGATCCTGGAATCAGTCAGTGTTCATATCCTATTATAGTTCCTGTCTGGTTTTTTTGTGGACATTTGGACAGTTAAACACAGTAGATATGATTTGGCAACTTGCTGTTCCACTTAAAACTCAGCATTTATGTTTAGTCCACAATCTATAGGTAATTAATATTAAATAATTTAAAAATTTTTAAATAATCATTAACTGGCAGGGACTCTCAATGTTTCTCAGGTCAGCTTGACCTCTTACGATGAAATATGGTTATTTCAAATTTTCTTTATTCTTCTCGTTTTTCCACGTATTCTCTCACTTTCCCATTTTCTGCAGATCATGTACCTCAGATTCAAATCCTACTTTACCTTACTACCAAGTACATATCAGAGCCCTTCTACCATTCTCCTCTTTTGCTAAGGTGAAGTTGCTCTTGCTAAATCTGATGTTAATCCTGCTGGCTTCACTAGCCCAGGGTAATAGTTTGGGTTGTCTCTGCTCTCCCTGTGAATCCAACCTCACTCTGGTAACAGATCTTCCCAATGGCTGTTTGAAACACTCGTCTCACATTAAGATAAACTAAATAAATAAACTCTTTATAAACTCCCCACTATTTTCCTACTGCTTCCCCCACACTTTTGCTCCCAAACCACCTAGACAAACAGTCTATCTCGGGACATGATGACCTACACGATGTATGGCCCAGTTTGTTGAACGTCCCTTGATTGCCACTCAGGTCACAATCCCAGGGGCATGGGATTGAGCCCATGCTTTGGGCTCCATGCTGAGTGTGGAGCCTGCTTAAGATTCTCTCTCTCCTTCTCTCTTTCTTTCTCTCTTTCTCTCCCTCCCTCTCTCTCTTCCCCCCTTCCTCTCTCTCTCCCCCTCTGCCTCTCTACCCCCCCTTCATGCTCTCTCTATCTTTCTAAAATAATTTTTTAAAAAAATCAATATACCTATGCTATTGCCTTTTCACCACCAACCACTCAGTCTTTAAACCACCACAGTCTAACTCCTGGCCATATCACTCCACTGAGGTGACTGTCTGACCAGTCTGAATAGCTGAATCAAGTATGTTGCATGTGTAACCAAATAAGTAAATCAGCATATGTCACCAACTGCTCAAAAATATCCTATGATTGAACACTCCTTGGAGCTATGTAGCCAATTAGTGCAACGCAATAATTTGACATCTCTATATTTTTTAATGATCTGTCATACAGTTCAGGAATTTTCTTACAATTATAAAAGGAAATTGTGTGGACTCGCTTCAGTCCCTCAACTCTGGTTGATTCCATCCTTCTATTTTCAGTTAAGAACTTCCATCTTACCCCTAGGATAGAAAAAAAAAATGATTTGCTGTAGAATATGGGGGCCATCCATAACTTTGCATGTCACAATTTTTCATAATCTTTTTAGGCTTATCTCTTACTAAATACTGTTTTTTTTTTTTCTCTCTCTCATTTATCATTAGAACTTGAGGATATTGCTTTTCCTATATGGATGCTGCTTCTCTTATATGGATGCTTAACAAATATTCGCTATATAAATAAGTGAATAAATGAATATTGCAGTAAACTCTGGTTGGACCCAGTTGTATAATTTGCTTAGATTTAATATATGATGTGGGCAAACATCTATGAAATTAAAAAGCTAAGTGAGAATAAGCATCTGAGTCTTTGGTTGCCTGGATATTCCAACAGTCCTTTCTTATCACTCTTTTCTGTCACCTCTCCTGCCCTGCCACTTTGTACAGTGTTCGTGTCATTTGTTACTCATTTTTAGGAATTTCTGAGAGCTGACTCGCTAACATTTTATATGGTAGCCTTAACCCTCCTTGTTATAAGGCATAAAGACAAGCAATAAGAAGAAAAGGAAATACTTTGTATTCATGAAATATGAATTACTTAATGGGAAAAGTATAGCTTAGTAATTAAACATAACATTTGGAATGAAGCCACCTGGATTTAAATACCAACCCTCCCCCTATCTAACTGTATAGTTTTCTGGAATTATCCCTCCTCTGCCCCAGTTACCTCACTTGTTAAAAGGGAGATGTTAGAGTACTTACTCTTCAGGTGCCGTGTAGAAACCAAAAATAGCAAAAGAAAAAAAAAAAAGACGTTGAAAAACCAGCTAACATTATTTGCATTCTCATCTTTTGTGACCCATTTATTAAGCTGTAATGAACCATCACCGGCAATTAAAAAAAAGAAGCCTCTTGTTTTGGGGGTCTAATTTAATTTGCAGATTATACTAATTTATAAGTGCTATTTAAGTGTGACCTTTAAAGACTCACCTCTGATGCTATTGAGTATCCAAAATCTCTATATGTTGAATTATTAATGTTATAGAAACTTGTAAAGGGGAAAATTGGAAAATTAACTAAAATAGAAATTCATTGTTTACCCTGAGGGCAAGGGAGACAAGAGAGGACCCCTGAAGAACAAGATTTATTTCCAAATCATCCTCTCTGATATGTTCCGCCAAAGAACCTTTGGTTAGCCATACCTTATCTCCAATGGGAGTAACTCAGTGGTTTTAAACAGGGACCACTTTTCTTGTTAATTCGTGCTATCAGTTGGCCTGCTTTTGCTTTAAATCACCCAGCTGTAGCTTTTGTGGAGTGATAAAATCTTTTAACACCATCATAAGAATCTCTTCAATTCAGACGAAAGTCAGAAGTGAAGAAATAGCCTGGGCTTTTATGCTGCAGGAAACAATTAATTTGGAGCGCCATGATTCTTAATAAGCAGTTTCTCCTTTTATGCTACTAAAGCAAAAAGAACTCGAATAGCTGCCCCATAATGAGACTCAAAGTGACACGTATTGCAAAAATTTAAGTTAACGTGTTATCTAAACTATGATAGGAAACAACTTGGTTCCTTTAAATTGTTTTAGCACTGCCAAGGAGATTTACCACGCATTCCCAATAAAAGTGTTTCTGTCAAATAAATAAAGAGTACCTCAATAGCTCAGACGCCTGCATTTATTTTGTTGAAAATGTTATAGCTCCTCACTCAGCTTGGATCTCTCTCTGTAGATATTAACATCTAGTGGGTGACAAAAGGAATGTGTATATTTTCAAGAGGATTAATAAATTGTATGCTCACAGGAAAATGTTCTCAATTATTTCATTTCTACTCTTTATTATAACATAGGTGACGGTGCAACATTAATTTACTATCAGCAGAGGGGATAAGGAAGGGGCAAATAAGAGAATGATTGTTTTATTTCTGTATCTACTACTCATACAGGATTCCTCAACTCCTGTAAAAAAAAAAAAAAAAAAAAGCTGTTGCCCACGAAGAGGAGTGGAGATATCACATTGTGGTCAAAAGCGTGGGTATGAAACCCACTAGCTTAGTTTTAAAGCCTATGGTAGCTCTATGGTTTGGGTCCAATAATTCTATTTCCTCATTGGTAAAATGAGGTAAAACCTCACAGTCTTTTCATTATGAACTTTAAAAAATATGCTTATCATGTTTGGAATTCCTGGAATACATTTTTGCTACTACAAAACTTAGTAGAAAGAAAACGCACTAGAGACTATTCTGTCTCTTGCACCACGGCCAACTGCTGGATATATGATAACAGCAATGAAAAAACACACCCAGGGTTCACTGCATGCTCCCAATTTACTGGATACTTCATTAAACACTACACAAACATTAATTCATGAGTCCCCACAAAACATAGCTTTGTGTTTGCTATTTCTATCCCCATTTTGTCAAGGAAAATATAAGCACTTAGAAAATTCAGCTAAATTGATGCTTGTCCTACACTAGAAATTAACGGTACAAATAGAACTGGCATCCTGTTCTAAGTGCTCTAACCCACTCTCCATGTTTGTGATAAATCCATTCCCATAAGTCCCTGGATACAGCTGATAGTTGATTTTAATTAGGCTGCTCCTCAGTTTTGTTCTTGCATCTGGGACTTCACGTAGAAGAAGCGGAAAAGGCCAACGCCGTTCTCTTGATACAGTGGGAGAAAAGATCAACACACCATCCTTCCAGACTGCCTGCACTTGCTTTGCTCACTAAGCAGGAAGGTGCAGTATAAATGAAACAGTAGGCAGCTGAATCTCTGCCTTGAATGGTGATCTCACATCTTTAACTCAATTATTGCTATAATAAATATTTTCTGAGCATATTTTTTTGTGTTTTGACCCATGCCTGGCAGGAATGTGAATTGTAACATTCTGACTGGCAGGACTTGTAATGACACACAGTGTGTTAAGGTCAGTGATAAGACCGGAACACCATGTTATTGAAACAGAGAAACAGCATCTAACTGCCAATGTAATGATTAGAGGAAAGAGTGACAGTCAAAGTCAATCTTGTCAAATAAGGGATTTATTAATAATAGAAGGTGAGAAAAGCAGCAAAGAGAGAAGTACCCCGAGAGCCCTCCCTGGGACGCCAAATGCAATATAAGTAATTTAGGAAAAGCTAAAGGATCACTGGGGGGAAGGATGTGGACAAGACTTACCTCCAACAGAGAAATGGGCTAGAAAAGCAGGCACGCAAAAGTGATGGATAGCCATAATAGCACACAAAATATGTTCTTCTTTGATCCTGTTGGTTATGAGAAGTGAATAGGGAGTGTGAAGTAGAGAAATATATTGAATTTTAGAAATATAATTCTGGTGGTAGGATTTGAAGGGGAACACCTGAAGATAATAAAGTATAGGGGGACTTTTGTTTTCTTGATTTTTCACTTTACATACTACATAATCAATAAGGAGTGCCCATTGCCCTTCTAGCTGATTTCTATGATTCCTCATTACAGCCTTTGTTCCAATTCCCCGCTTCCCACTGGCTCTTAAATATTTAGACACTGAGTCTAAACTGTACTGCCTTTGTGCTATCAGGATGAGTATCCTATAGTTGTGTAATCGATGAGGGGACCTTTTAAAATAGTCTTTTAAAAATGGCCTGTTCAAACAATGGCAACACATAAGGTGGCCAAATATATTGGCTGGAAACAGAAAGTCTCCATAGATTACTATGGTTTATCTATGTGACCAGTCAGGGCACCTCGGATCTGAAATTTCTTCAGTTAATCATGAACTATAGAGGGGCTCCTGGGTGGCTCAGTTGGTTATTTTATTTCAGCTCAGGTCATGGTCTCATGGTTCGTGGTTTCAAGCCCCGTGTCGGGCTTTGTGCTGACAGCATGGAACCTGTTTAGGATTCTCTGCCTCCCTCTCTCTCTGCCCCACCCCACTCCCCTGCTCTCATGTGCATGCATACTCTCTCTCAAAAATAAATAAGCACTAATTTTTTTTAATCATAAACTGCAGCAAACATGATATCCAATTTTGTCTACAGGTAAATGATAACACAATTTATTATGAATTATTTCAAACATATAAATTACATAATTAATAATTACTGAACACCTTTAAAAAGCAAATAGGTACAAATACAAGTAAGGTCCCACATATCCCTTGCTGACACGTGTAACCCTCCTTAACTGGCATGAGCATGTTTATGATACATGTTACTTAACATAGCTCTGATTTTTTTCATTTAGACTTCTATATAAATATTTCCAGTTTAGAAATATTTATAAATTTATTTTCTCTCCTCTTATGTGTGGTCATTTAGATTGTTGAAAAGTTCTCACTTTTACAAACAGTATTGCTGTGTACGTATAACCCAGTGCACTGTTCTAAAATGTTTTAAATGTATGTGCCAGTGGGTAAAGTTTCTAAACCATAGGGCATGCCTATCTTGCATTTTACTAGGTATGACCAAACTGTTTTCTCAAATAGTTATACAAACTTATTTTTCTTTGGACAATGCATAAATTTATGATGCTGTGCATTTTTCATAGGACTTGGTGTCATCATACTTTTAAGTGTTCATCAACCTCTTATGTGTAAAAGAGAGAGTTATTGATCACTTAAAAAGAGACCATTATTGATTACTTAAAAACTAATTTTCTTGGCTGCCATTAGAATGAACATACCCATTAAAATCTAATGAAAATTTACCAATCTATCAATCCAACAAAACACCTTTCACATTTCATTTCTTATGAAAAGTCCACAAATAGTTCAATGTAGAATTCTTTCAGACTATTATTCACAATTGATATAACAGCAAATTAGATTCATATTTTTTAAAAGAAAAAGTAATAATAAAGTAGTTGCCAGTGGGCTCTTGGATTTATTTAATGTAAATATTTATTTCTCAAATATCCATTTTAACCCATTACGAAAAAATCAATCTATCCAGTGAAAAGTGGTATATTTTTATGGTGGACCTCAGATGAACATTTTGTAGCAGAGGTATCAATATTAAGCATTCTGATTAAACTCTGAATGAAAAAATTATGATGCAGAAACAGCTAATTTCTCCATACAGATGGTATATTAGCATGAATCTGGGATAATGATGATGGTCGTGTTTATCTTTATATAAGATTTCCCGCTATGCTTATTAATGCCATTACTTGTCTACTCTGTGTTATACTCTGAAGTTATTTTTTTTTAATTTTTTAATGTTTACTTATTTTTTGAGGGAGAGACATTGTGGGAGTGAGGTAGGGGCAGAGAGAGGGAGGTACAGAATCTGAAGCAGGCTCCAGGCTCTGAGCTGTCAGCATAGAGCCAGATGTGGGACTTGAACTCACAAAAGGTGGTGAGATCATGACCTGAGCAGAAGTCAGATGCTTAACCTACTGAGCCACCCCAGGTGCCCCTGAAGTTATTTTTTTTTTCATGATGCAAAGAATACTTGAGTACATTGTTTAATACTTTCATTTCCATACAAATTTAGAACAAATTTGAATAATAATAAGTGAGTTCTGAATCATTCGAACAATCCTTATGTATGTTACATAATTATGCTGGGCACATGTACATTTTCACTTATGTTGGATATAAATAGTACTAATTTCATTGACAAATATTGATAATAGGGCAATTATACATGATGAGAGTTGGCTAAGTGATTTCATAAAGTTTGAACTGCACAAAGATACTTTTGCAAGACTTCAAACAAAAAAATTGGGTTTCACATATCATAAGCCAAAATGGACATACTTAACTGTAACAATCCTGCATTGGCCCAGCCATTGTGATACTCACATTTGTATATCAACTTAGATTCAACACAGCAAATGAACTATCTCATTAAAACATCTTACTGCAGAAGCCACTCTTAAGGGGATCACCATGCTCACCTTGGGAAAATTTAAGCACCAAAGTAATTGTGGACCATAATGAATTATAAATCTCAAAAATCTACCATTTGGGGGATGCCTGAGTGACTCAGTTGACTGAATATCCGACTTTTAATCTCGATTCAGGTCATGATCTTACAGTTCATGGGATTGAGCCCTGAGTCTGGTGGGGCTCTGTACTGACAGCACAGAGCCTGCTTGTGATTCTCTCCATCTCTCTCTCCCTCTCTCTCTCTCTTTCTCTCTCTCTCTCTCTCTCTCTCTCTGCCCTTCCCCTGCTCACACACATGCATGCTCGCTCTCTTTCTCAAAATAAATAAATAAACTTTAAAAAAAAGGAAAATCTACCATTTCTCTTACAATTGAACTATTGCAATCATCATGGTAAAGGTCAGGTAACAAAAGAATCATTAATAGGTGCTTAATTTAGGAGAAAATTTTGGTGAAGAGCAGCGTATTTGCATGGCTCCCATCTCTTTGAATTCGAATTTCGATAGCATGGTGGAAATTGAGAAAGTTTTAAATGGCATAAAATGGAAATCGTGTCAGATAAACCCAGATTAGTTAAGTCACTTTCATTCGCCCCTTTACTCATTTGAAAATATTTGAGTACTTGGACACAGCGTGCACTATTCTAATCGCTGGCTATCAAGATTTTTTGTTTGTTTTTTTAACACTCATTTTGTAGTCAAGGCTTGACTCATGATCGAGAAAGATCTTCCCTTCACCTCTTTCACCAAAGGCTTGAGAACAGACTCTTTGGAAGAGGCATTGTGTTGTTAAGCTTGCCTGTTTGCGTTAAGCACATATGCCACAATTATTTAACGGGGGAGGAAAGACATCACTCTGAGGCACTATATTGATATGTGCCGACGTATTAGGAAAACAAAACAAAAAGCTGATAATGTTCATAAAACCAGGCGATCCTTGTCATCTGTAGTAGGGTCGGCCCCGAATACTTAGAAGCATGGTATGTCTGAACAGAATTGGACAAAGCCTTTGGGTTGCACGCAGTGATGCGCAGAATGCATGGGTTCAGTTCACATGAGGTGGTCATTCGGATGTCTTCAGGTGCTGGCAACTGTCATTATTGCCTCCACACAGCGCAATCTGCTCCTGAGGTGGTAGAAATCATTAGGCATTCTGGTTGCAAACTAATGTATTGGAATTAAGCAAAAATTACCATAATGCAGAGCTCTAAAAAGCAATATTCTTCCAATCAGTCTTCGTGTAAATATGAGTGCTGCTGATTAAACATTGAGGATGGGAGACGCTACGGCCAGACGATAAAATTCTCAGAGAGGTTGGTGAGACTGTCATCAGCCAACTAATACAATTAAGCAGTACAAAAAATGTAAAAGAACACACACCATGAAAGCCATCATTCCATTTTGCATTTCATTTAGTCAATGAAAGTCAGCATGTAGTTTCATGATTTGCCAGGAAAAAAGAAGTTGAGTTTTCTCCCATGTTTAATATGTGTTCTGTCTATGACCTTTTAATTTACATGCTAAGTTCATCACCTTCATGTTCTGTTCCCTTCGTTTTTTTCTTTGCTAATAATCCACTACAATACATCTGTTACTTACAAATTGCACAGAATTATCGTTTGATGTCTTTGACATTTTTGTGGTGATATTAAGTACTGAGAATGTATCTGATTCTTTCTGGACTGTGCATGATGAGTGACAAAATATTCTAATCTTTTTCTATATACATACAGGTTTAGCAGACTAAATTTATTGACTGATTTTTCATAGGACTAATAAAGTATCAACACAAATTATAACTCTATCATAGCCAAAATGATGCAAGCATATATATATATATATATAGAGAGAGAGAGAGAGAGAGAGAGAGAGGGAGAGAGAGAACAGAGAGAGAGAGACATATTTATGCATACCCATATCTATGTATACCATGTATATGCATATAACTTAAATTATTTTAAACATTTAAGGAGTTATTCCTTTATGCATATTTTTTGGTCTTCCTCTATCCCCTAATCTACTCTAGGATTCTGCCTTACCCACACAAAACAAGAGAAAAGCTTTCCTATCTGGAGCTGCATATTTATTTTTCAATCCAGTATTACACATAATTCACAAAGAAAATGATTCTCTTGTAATAATATGTTTCTATTCCATATGCATACCCCATAGCAAAGCCTATACTGTTTATGGTTGTATCTTCAAACAGAAAAAATAAATAAAAAATTGGGTTAAGCTATTCTAAAGTAAAAATGTTCTTTCTTATTCAATAAAAATTAGATTCCAAATCATAGCTTCTGGAATGAGAGGAAGTTCAATGACAGACTTTGGTTAATAAGACCTTATATATTTATTACAAAGTAAGATTCAAATGAGCTTTACACATTCCACAGAAAGGCCAAATCTGAACCCAGCTAAATATGTAGTATTAGCTGGATTATTTTTTAGCTATAATTTTTTTTAAAAAGACGTAAACAGATGTAGAGCAAAACAAATACATCAGCTCCAGTAAAGACTTGATCACGTGGCTCAACAACCGTACTGAAACCCAACTTTCATTCTGCCCTAACTGTGCATTCCTATACACATTCCAGGAGCCTTTTGTTAAATCCAGCGGTATATACTTTGTTGTTCATGTCCAGCAGGACAGAGAAAGCACAATTTGTCTTCACATTGCTTTCAACAACCCTGTGATTGGCTGGTCCAGAGTGAGACCATCCTGTGTGTTATCAAAACAGACAAACAAACAAACAAACAAAAAACAAAAAACACCTAGCTAATCATTAGCCAGTGTAATGGAGCATGTAGATTTATTTTGTCCTAAGCCCCTTCCTCTCTACTGGAATTGGCAGGTAAGGATTTTCTCCCTGGGAACCACATGAGTCCTGAAATGGAAATTGGAGTTGCTAAGAAGGAGAAAGGGAACATAAATGCAACAAAATTCTTCAACAATAGGCACTATTTAACATGCTTCATAGCTATGTTCACTCGTAGACATCAAAGCACCTTTCATTTTAAAAGGGACTCTTGATACACAAATTCTTTGTGCATTATACAGTACAACATGGTCCAGGTTACAGGACTGAAAAAGTCTTCGGAGGTCATCTGAGCATGTCCATTATGGATAAGAAAAGGAATCAGGGATCCAGAGAGATCAAATGATTTGTCTAGAGCAAGACATCTAGATGTTGGCAGACTGGGACCTAGGGAAATTCATTCCCAGTCTGATACTCCTTATATTATTAATAATTAATTCTCTGGGGAGAATTATGTGGAAGCAGTTACTCCAAGGTAGAAAATTTCTTCTGCTGTCACTGGTGACAACTTCCATCTTCCCATTGCCAGTGAAAACTGAAGTTTCAAAGGATGAGCCCCTCGCATAATGGTTTCCTAGGTAGAAAATAGCTCTCAGTATAACTTTCCAAGTTAAGAGCATCCATTAAAAATAATGAAACCAGATGCACTTTTTAAAGAAACTCAAGCAATCATTATGAAAACACATTGCTCTGTACTTAGGAATTAACTTGTGTTAGTAGGAGATCCATTATAAAAAAACACATCATTCTTTACTTAAGCATCAGCTAGTGTAAGACAAAGAAAGAATTTTCCATTAAACTGTTCTTTTTGGTAACTGAAAAAAAGAGCATCACTTAGGGAAAGACATGTATTATTTCAATGCACAGAGAACAGTTGGTTAATAAATGATTCTGTTGAGCAGTGATCCCCAACCTTTATGGCGTTGCCTGGAGATCATTTATCATAATTTGTTTGATCTTGTTATTTCCTCCTGTGTTCCTCTCTGGTCCAATTGAAATTGTACATCCTCATGAAGTTTGTTTTTTTTTTTTTTCTCTTTTCTTTCTTTTATTCCTTTCTTTTCTTTCTTTCTTTTCTTTCTTTCTTATCTTTCTTTTCTTTCTTTCTTTCTTTCTTTCTTTCTTTCTTTCTTTCTTTCTTTCTTTCTTTTTTTAACTAACAATTTCTAATCTCTCTGATCTCCCCCCATCTACACTTTGATTACACTTGGATTCAGTACCACAGCTTGGCATTTCATTGGTCCCTACTAACCTCATGGGACAATATCTTGGTTCCAAAATACGATCATGAGCTACTTCGTTGTAGAGAAACTGAATTATACCTGTTTCCAACTTAACGGCTCTTTGATTGCACAATATTTAGAGCTTAACGTATAATGAATAGATGGTGGATGGCTAATTGAATGCAGAGAAAGGGATGGTTTTTTGCCAAAAGACTAATAATTATCACATGCTACTTATTTATTATCTTAAGATTTTTTGTGACCTGAGTAAAATGAATAAATTCAATGAGTTCCTGCAAATGTGGATAAGACTCTCTTAACTTAAAAAGAAAAAAAAAGCCTTGAAATTTTCTCACGGGTATGTTTGCATGCATGTTTTAAATATTTTTTCAAAATTGGGAAATATGATGCACATGCAGAAATGTGCATAAAATAGAAATGTAGCCTTCAACCATTTAAAATGTAACAATTTGAATAACAGCCTCCCTCAAGAGGAAGAAGATTATTAGCTTCCTTGAAGCCTTGCGTGTCCCTTCAGACTACCACCCCTCTCTCTACTAACTTGTAAGTTCTACTTCCCACCCTTATTTTCTCATTATTTTTTCACATACATATACCTGACTGAATACTAACAGCAGGCACCGTTTTCTGTCTCTCTTCTTTTGATCCACGCTACGTTTGTGAGATAAAATCATGAGTGTAAGTAGCTGTTGTCTGTCCGTTTTTCTGGTTGTACAGAATATTATAGGTGTAAATATGCCACAGTGTATTTATCTACTCTACAGACATTAGACATTGGGACCGTTTCCAAATGTATAGGCTATCATAGACATTCAACACTCTTTGACATGTCTCCTAGAGCGTACGTGCATGCAATTTTGTAAGCTTTCTACTTAAGGCGAGTTCTCAGCGGAGCCACATTTGGATATTTTCTGCCAGATAGTTCTGTTTTTCTGGTGTGCTATCCTGGGAATTATAGAATGTTTAGCTACATCCTTGATCTCTACTTACCGGATGCCAACATCACTACCACCACCGCTACCGCTTCCAGCTGGGAACAACCCAAAATGTCTCCAGAGATCGGCAGATGTCCCGAAATGGAAAAGTAATGGTCCTGGGTTGAGAAACACTGACCTAGCAGTGTGTCTAATCTCTGTAAATAACAGCAAAGAGTTTTCAAAGCAGCACTCCCAACTTTCACTTCAGCCTGAGACTTCCCTACTCAACACTCTCAGTGATAGGCAGTGTGTTGGTTTTCTAAGGCCGCCATAACAAAACCAAAACTGGGTGGCTTCAACAGCAGAAGTTTATTTTCTCACCTTCTGGGAGCTGAAAGTCTACAGTCAAGATGTTGGCAGGTCTGGTGTTCCTGAGGCCTCTCTGCTTGCCTTGCAGGTGTCCACTTTCTCTCCGTGTCCTCACATGTCCTTCTCCTGTGCACAAGTACCCCTGGTGTCTCTCCCCCTCTGATAAGGACACTAATCCTGTTGGATCTGGCCCCATCTTTATGGCTTCATTTAACCTTAATTCCCTCCTTAAAGAGGCCATCTCCCAATGCAGTCACATGGGAGGGTAGGGATTCCAACATACGAATTTTGAGGGGAGAGCAAATTCTGTCAGTAACACTTGATAGTATCAGTTTATCAGTTTTTGCTCTCCTGTGTCTTGTATCTGTAGGAGTGTCAATTTTCATTTTCTTGCTAATTCATGAGTTCGACACCTTTTCAAATGTTAGTTGGCTGTGCGAATCTTGAAATTGCTGAGACTTTTGTTCAAGCATTTTAACCAAAACTTTTTTGTTTATTTGTCTTAAACTGTGTTCTCTTACTCATTTGTTCAAGTTCTTTAGATATGCCCTCTGTCAGTTATCGTCATCACAGGTATCTTCTCCCACTTCAAAGCTTTGCTTTTCATTTTCTTACCAGCTGATTGGTAAAGTAAAATGTTTCATTTTAATGTAGTTAAATTCATCAATATTTTTCCTTCTGACCTGTGATTTGTCTATGAGGCACGTAGTGCCAACTTAAGGACATTTTATTTATTTTTTTCTTTATGGATGTCGAATTAACCAACATTATTTAGTGAAAGACCATCTTTGCCATAAACCAACTTGAAATAATTGAAATTACTCTCTGTCCCAGTTTAGAAACATGCTATATATTAAATTATACTTCCTTGGGATGTGAAGCCTCCCTCACTTGCTTTGAACAATATTGAGCATATACTGCTCTGCAGAAGTATTTAGGGCAGCACAATTAGGTGGAGAGATTTGATAAACGAGTAAGAGATTGGCTTTCGTTCTACATGCTTAGTCTCCGAGCTCAGTGTTTTGTTTTAACAGCATTGGACAAAAGTTAGATTCTGAGCAATTGAAAACTGTCAGGAAATCTTATCCCCAGAGATTGGGCCAAATTACTTAATAGGCCATCCTCCTTACGTGTCTCAAAATGACTTACTTCTTTGAAGGCAATATCTGGAGTTCATAACGCGTCAGGTATGAACAAAGCAAGGATGATTTAAAATCACTTTGATATTTCCTAGGCACCCAGTGTGTGTCAGCTTAGTTCTTAATACCCACATTTTTTAATCCTCAAAGCAGCCTAGTACATCAGGCCACGTTATTGACCCTACTTATCTGGCAAGAAGTTTATGTGCCCCAAGTTTCCTAGCCGGCAGTGTCAGGATTTGACTCTTCCAAATCTGAATCCATATACAGTTACTTACGATATATCTGGCCTAATAGAACACTCTAGCGAGCCACACGGTGTTTTCAAATATGAGCACTTTTACCAATAGGAAGCAGGTGGCAATACTGTAGTTCTCCAAGAGGTGAGGACCAATTGCAAAGATTTTTAATGTGCTAGATCTTGTCTCCATGTTAGGAGAAAATTCACTCCATTGAACAACCACTCTTTTGAAAAATGAAACGGTTTCCTTGAGACTGAAGAGTCTTCTAGTACTGGGGGCATTTGAATGAAAAAAACCAAAAGAGCTTTCAGATGGAGTGTTGGCCTAGAAGACTTCTGAATATTCCTCCATATTAAAAAAAAAATAGCAGTTTATATTATTAAATACTATGTGCATATATTGTTTTACTTACCTCATTATTTTGGCCCAGGATAAAGAGTGTGTATGAGAAAAATAAGACAATATCTTCCTTCCATTAGCTTATGATAAAGAATGAACAAACATAAAAACATAAGGACGAGATTATACATTTAAACTAAACAAAATTTAAATATCTGCTACATTCGACTTACCTTATCAGAAATAATTTTTAAAATCATATCTTTATGTGAAGATAATGATCTATGTGAAGATAAAGAAAATGAATTATTTTTTCTTATGTTTGTGCAGTTTACAAAATACATATTCTGTTTAAAATGGAAGCCAAGCTTCCATGTCATTATTACCATGCTCTTAAAGCTACAGAGTTCATTCTAATTAAGGCAGTGATCAACTGTAGATATTACAGAAAGTAAAATTCTGATTCAAAGCAAGTACAGAGACAGTCGCAAACAAGCAGGCTTTCTCTAACCCCTAAGTCCATAAGAATGACAAACATGACACTAATCGATGTCTAAATGCTGAAACATTTCTGAAATTTGGCAATACAGCATCATTTTCCTAACAATTACAATCTACACATTAATCCCCTGTTAGTTATTCCATTAGCTGCTGCTATTGTACAGAAAGACATTGATAATATTAGGGTAAACTATTCTGTTGTAACAAAGAACTCCCAAATCTAAATCTAAAAATGTATCACTGGGGCACTTGGGTGGCTCAGTGGGTTAAGTGACCCGTTCTTTTTTTTTCTAATATTTATTTATTTTTGAGAGAGAGCGTACAAGTAAAGGAGGAGCAGAGAGAGAAGGACACACAGAATCAGAAGCAGGCTCCAGACTCCAAATTGTCAACACAGGGCCTGACATGGGGCTTGAACTCATAGACCACAAGATCATGACCTGAGTTGACTTGAAGTCAGTCGCTTAACCAACTGAGCCACCCCGGCACCACTAAGTGTCCTACTCTTGATTTCAGCTCAGGTCATGTTCTCATGGTTCATGAGATCAAGCCCTAACATGGAGCCTGCATGGGATCCTCTCTCTGCCTTTCTCCCTGCCCCACCCACTCTTACTCTCCCCCAACATAAATAAACTTAAGAAAAAAAAATGAAAATGAAAATGCATCACTGACACAGACTTCTCAATGGGACAGTTCTCCCCTTTGCAATAACTAGATGATTGAGTCAGCCTCACATTTTTGGTTCCATCACCACAAAGCATGGCCTTAGCAGGTAAAGTGATAGATGTTTGTCAATTACAATTGCATATGCAATTCAATAATCAATGCCGGAGTACAATAGGAAGAAAATTTTATACAGGAGAATGCATCTTTTCCACTTTAAATTGCTAAAAGTGTAGTCAAATACAGAGATTTTGACTGTCTTATGTAAGACAATAAAATTTTCATTGTAATCTGTGTATTGTGCTTGAACATTAAAGGAAAATACAAAAGTCTTTAATAATTAAATTCTGAGCATTAAGAAAATGTCTACATTAGCAGCTGTGACCACTATGTGTGGAATACATTCATAAATTCTTAGGAGAGGCATAGTCTTGCCCAACCTACTTAAACAAGGCGATTTTCACTGCCTTTCATACATAGAGTAATCTTTACTGTAGACCCAAGCTTGCCTTCTGAAAATAAATCGAGGGGCGCCTGTGTGGCTGAGTTGGTTAAGCATCCAACTCCGATCGGGTCATGATCAAGCGATTCATTAGTGGGAGTCCTGCATCCGCCTCTGTGCTGACAACTCGGAGCCTGGAGCCTGCTGCGGATTCTGTTCCCTCTCTCTCTGCCCCTCCCCTGTTCACGCTCTGTCTCTCTCTCTCTCAAAAATGAGTAAACATTAAAAAATAATAATAAATAAAATAAAAATAAGTCTAATACATTGTGGCATTTCAAACAAATAAGTAAGGAGTTGTTAGGATTATAAGTGTTTTGCTTTCTAAGACACGATGATGATGATGATGATAATTTGGTAAACATTCCACCCTATTGTCACTGATTTTTGTTGACTATCCCTTCATGAATCCCAAATCAAAGATCTTCTGCATTGTCTTTAGGTTCCGGTTAACTCAGTCATTCAGAAAGAGTGTTGCTGAATGTCATGATGTTACTAAATATCTGAAAGTTCGAACATATAAATTCTCTGAATTCCTCCTGTAATCTTTTGAGTCTAGGCATTCATATAAATCTGAACCTACATTTCCCACCTACTTTTGTCATTTGGAAAGCCATTTATGAAAGTGTCCTGCTCTATTTCCAAAATGAGGGTTTATAAACTAGAGTGTTATCATTCTGAGTTAAATGCTTCCGAAGGCTTCCATGTGATTTGCTACTAATTTCAAGATTTACGTTCCTAAATATATGCTGGCTAATAAACCCATTCTCGAATGATAACTCGACAGACTATTTGGCATGGGAACAATTATTCCACAGCTGCATGCAAGATGCCACTCAATGCAAAATGGCATAACTACTTATCGTCGGCATGCCGTTAACCACTTCCTCTCAAAAAACCAAAACAAAACAAATGTACTGATTCCTCTTTCCTCAATTCACGTAGGAGAGGACAAAAATGTAACGAATCATGACTGAAGAAAGAAAAAGCAAAAGGTAAGCTATACAGACATATTGGAGAGACTGATAACATTTGGGTGTCCACAGAGTTCATGGGCACTCTTTCTTTGTTTAATAATATGTGTTGGATTCGTATGTTGGATCTGTAACCTGAGATTAGAGACTAGCAAAAGTGGGTGAGCAGCCTACCCTACAGTAAATGTCACTTAGCCTCAAGTAAATGAACTCATTGATTACCTCATCCAGACTTCACACCTTGCAGATGAATTAATTATACTCAATGTGTCTAATCTGAATTTATTCCTAGAGATGATCTTTTATTTTCATTTTTTTGCCAGATTTCTTTTCTCACATCCTTTTTGTATTACATATTTACCTATAAATTTGTAATCTTTAAAAAATATGAAAGGGTTTCCACTGAGAAAATGTTTGGGCTGTGTTATTATTCTCTGCTTTTGTTTTTATTAGAGGTCAGGAAATAAGCTACAAGTTATATTTCCATAATCTTTTATTAGAGCTTAAAGCCTAGTGAAAACCAGCTAGCATCTTTTGAAATAAACACTAAACAAGCAACCAAGAGCCAAATGTTTAGCTGTCAGTTTCAAAGAATGACCATATTCCAAGCAGTAAAATGATCTTTGGAAATTAGGCCTTTTAAACATCTTACAGCCTATTGTGTGACTATTAGCTATTCTGAGACAAATCAGTAGCTCCTCCAACATTGTATTACTCTGAAAATTTCAACTAAATGATATAATTATCAATTTAAACAATACCTAACAATTGTATCTTACATTTCAAGCACCTACTTTTTCTTCTGATGACCTGATCTTGTATCTGGGGAAAAAGAAAGAACAAAGCAAAAAAAAAAAAGAAAATATGTCTTGATATTTTGGGTTGGAAGGTAGAAAACAAAATAATGCCTATTAAAAGAAATATTTTTCTAATGCATTAAGTTCACAGAACAGGTTAAGTGAAACCTGGAAGTCAAGTTGTTAGAGTTTTATTGCATACTTGACTTCATGTTACCTCTTTCCTGAGATGAACTCCATGGAAACCATGGCTTGGAAAACTCAGAAGAATCACACACAAATAATACTCTGCCTGGATTAGGTTTTATATTTTTAAGTGGTGGTATCAAATATAAATAATAAAAATAATTAAAAATATAAAAGTGATTTTTTTTGGCCACTAGCAAACGATTTTTATTGAGGAGGGCATTTTTCAAGGGGACTGTCTTGTGCAGAAAACACCTGATAAGATTCGGCTTAGATTAGTTTATCAAGCATGGGGAAAAACAGGAAGAGAAAGATGGGATATTGGCTAGATAAGAATTTTATAAGAAGTGTGTTTGGCTGAAAATAACATCTTTTTCAGGTCAAAATAATCTAATAAATTTATCACAGAGTCTGTGGTGAGAATAATGTGTGGCTGTAAATTTTTGTTGCAGGTTGGGCATTGTGACTGTTATGAAATGACCTTTGATGGTAGCACTTTGCTCTCAATTAGTATCCCTTCTTTCAGTCCACCCAAACCCAGTATAATTTTTTTCCCTATGTGAAAGATGATCCCTAAATAGCTGCTTTACAAATACTGAGTTGACATCTGTTGACTTGTTTAAGGATTTTTTTGCAAAGTCATCAAAGTGTCAACAAGAAAACTACAGAGAGGTGGTAACATCCTATTTTATAGTCCTAAATGTTACTGGTTTTTCCATTTAGTTTTCATGATAAATAGGCCTAAAGCTAAGAAAATTATTTAAAACACACTTTATTGAACATAAATCTTGGTTAGCTCTAATGTTATATATAATGTGTTTTTATAGGACCGTGAATGATAACACTGAACTTGGAGTTCATAATATGCTGTCAATAGGACAGCCATTATTTTTTCCAGTTTTGTAAAATCCCAGGACTCTGTCCATAGGAAGGATCAGCATTTGATAAATGGCTAGTTTGAGTGAAGATAATTTCATAAAAAGCTTCCTTCTGGATATTAACTTGTCCTATTTACAATATATTCTAATCAACAGAAATATTCAGGCATAATTTAAAGTTTAAATAGAACATGGACTCATTTATTTCCTTTTAATAATCATTTATTGAGTTCTTTATTCTTTAAGAAACTTTACTATATGTGGAATAGAGTTTTTTTCATATCAGTTGTGCCTATGTGTTGTTTACCCCAACAACTGAATAAATTCCTGAGGAGAGTGGTATGCCATGACCAGTAAGGGGCAATAGGTGATCAATTAAAAGAGACAGTTTTTTAAAAGGTAGACACATATTTACCACTTCATATATTCCACTAGTAGATATGTGCACAACAAAATGACAACATATACCCACAGTGTATATCCATTCAAAGACTTGTACGTTGCAGCTTAATGTATAATAGCCCCAAACTGGAAATAATCATTAAAAAGTGACTGGATGAACAAATTATGGTAGAACTATATTATGATAACTATGCTGAGTGAAGGAAGCCATGCAACACAGGGTACATACTGTATACACATCACATCATTTGAGTGATGGTAACGTTTATTATCTTGATTTTGGTGATGGTTTTAAGGGTAATACACATATTGAAACACACCACATTTTAGAACTTAAACATGTAACATTTATTATATTCAATTGTGTCTCAGAAGTGTTTCTTTAATGTTTACTTTTGAGAGAGAGAGACAGAGTGCAAATGGGGAGGGCGGAGAGAGAGGGAGACACAGAGTCCGCAGCCGGCTCCAGGCTCTGAGCTGTCAGTGCAGAACCTGATGCAGGGCTCAAACTCACAGCCCAGAAGATCATGACCTCAACCAAAGTGAGATGCCCAACCCACTGAGCCATGCAGGTACCCCTCAAAATGTTTTGTGTTTTTTTAAGCAGGTCTCTGTACTCAGTTTCTGTTTGCATCAACTGTATTTTTTGTTCCATTTCTACTTTGTGAAGTATGGTTATTTATTACATTTCATGTTTTATCAATGGTAAAAGAAGTACTCATCAAGTCATTCTCATAGTCTTCTACTTCTTTTACCTCTCCTTATGGTATACCAGTGTCAAATTTCTCTGATTTCACATATGATGTACTCAGAGATCTTAGGTTAGCTATGGTGTTTCTTCTGTCGGTAATGCTCATCCGTCTCTGGTCTTCACGTAGCCAATGCAGTTCTTCCTTCAAGACTCAACCCATTTGTCTCCTACTCCTTCACCTAGGCCAGTTTAATGATCTTCATTTATGCTCTATAATATTCTGTGCATATATCGTACAAAGTTCTTAAAAGCTATGTGCGCCTCCTCCACTGCAACTCTCGGCTTCTCCAAATAGAGGCCTTGGACTCCATAATCCCTAACAGATGGGAAAATGCAAAGGAGGCCTCATCTGGGTGTTTGTTCAGCTGAACTGCGCTCCACTACATGTATTGCCCTGTTCCTCCGGAGAGCCACTAAAATGGATGTGAATCATTTTTAATGCATGTGCATCCATAAATATACTATTATGATGTACATCTGCAGGCTTTTGTTTCAAAAACCAACAACTAAGGATTGGCTTTTACATAAAGATAACATAAGATATGATGTTCAATGCAAATCCAGGCCATGTGAAAGAAGCAGAAAGAGAAGCATTTTGGTCACTTCCGTGAAGCCACACGGATAAAAGAAGCATGTTAGGTTGAATAGTATTTTGATGATGGCAAGTACCAGACCTTCATTTGCATATGCAATATTTCATATTATTACTATCCATTATACTTATCAATGCTTGTTTTTCTCAATATTAATAATATAAGTGTATAATATAGCAAAGAAGTAATACACATTTTAAATAATTCTTATTTACAAATATTTACAAATACTGCTAAGAAAATAAGTAATACTATAAATAATACTTAATTAAAATTATAAATATTTTATAATTTACTGAAAATAATTCAACCTATATTCATTTGTCTTTTGAAAATGAATGACATTGGAAAATACAAGTGAATCAAGATGTACCTTCAATAGGATCATTTTTATATAACTATACTAATAGAAAAGTAGATACTGAATTATAACTCTGGGAAAGCATTTCTTTAAGGCCCTGTGGTCACAGCAACAGCAATTGTATTTCCAATAATATGACAGTACAAAGGAGAAAAGGAACTGGGGAGACTGCCAAAGTCACATGCTTGGACTTAGTGTCTTACTACCATGGATCATAGAAATATGTGTTTGCATTATTTAGACTCCTCCTGTTTTGTATTAGTCAATCTCAGGGTCATATGATAAAAAAAATTCACAGGTCTCTGTACCATATGATTCATGTGACAGAAAAGAATGGTAAAGAAAACCGGTATGCTGGCGTTTCCAGAAACTTCCATCAGAACTGCCTCTCTCAGTCCAGCATGAAGCTTACACAGATTTCAGGAACACCCTTGAAAGTCCCTTCTGTGTATTGTTAACCAGCATACAACAATAGTAATGTATTGTATAGTCATTATTTAACAACAGTTTACTATGGGCAGGTGTTTTCGAGTTTTTATTACAGTTTTGCTTTTGTGATTTGCTCTCTCCCAAGGATAAAAAGTATATGTCAAAGCTAGACTTTAGAATATGCCATAGAGTCTTGTCTAGCAATATGTTAGGGCTGGAAATAAAAAAAAATCTGCTATTATTGATGATGCATCATATAGTCACTCACCTGAGCAGAAAAATATGCCTCTCACATTTGTACACTGTTCTATAGTAAATGGATTTCTGGAATCTCTCATGGAGGTACATTGTTAAAACTGAGAATGCCTTGCTAGTAAAACAAAACAAAACAAAACAAAAACAGGAAAAATAGAGAATAATAAAAGACTCTTTTGACTGTTTCATATCTTGTGCAAAGATAATCTATTTTGGATGATACTTGATTGATAGAGTATGTATATTTTTCAAAACCTCTTTTTAAAGAAATTTCTATGAAATAGAACATCAAAAATAAATTCCTTTGTCTACAATGCGTAGTTGGTAAGATGAAACATGCATATTTGCTAGCAAGGTCATTCAAAATCAACTTGCTTGGCAAAATCCCTTGGAATGAAAGTTGACTGTAAGACAGGCATCCTTTATATTGGCTCAAGCCAAACTGATTGAAAGAAGTGCACATTAGAACTTACTGGAAACTATAATTTGGTCACTTGGTCTAACAGTACTAAGTATTGGTTGAATTTATTTCCAGTTGGGTACAATTTTGTCAAAACTCTTAGAACTTTACATTGTATTAAAAGGTGAGTTGAATAAGGAAGAATTAGAGTTGGAGTCAACTGGGAATAAGCAAGTCAATAAAAGTAGTTTGTTTTTCCTCCAAAAATAATTACTCATTTAAATTTTATTTTTTAAATGTTTCTTTATTTTGGAGAGAGACAGAGAGAGAGAGAAAGAGAGAGAGAGCGAGGGGGAATGGGGCAGAGAGGGAAACACAGAATCTGAAGCAGCCTCCAGGTTCTGAGCTGTCAACACAGAGCCTCACGTGGGGCTCAAACTCACAAACAGTGAGATCATGACCTGAGCTGAAGTCAGACACTTAACCGACTGAGCCATCCAGGCGCCACACTCTTTTAAATTTTAAATGAAAACCAAAATTGCTTTGCATAATCTATCCAGTTGTAGTACCAGTTTTTGTCCTCCCAAATTTGTTCAGAAAAAAAGCCCTTGACATAATACAGAAAACACCAACTATTTTATTAAGGTAATAACGTTTAATACTTGTAGTTGAATACCTTCTTATTATTTAAAATATGCCACCTTAATGTGCCATTTTTATTGTCTGGGCCATCAACGATTTGCTGAAACAATACCACACACAGAGAATGATAACAGGGAAGGACATCCTTAACGCCAGAAGCTTCACTTTTGGTGCTTAAATCTTTAACTAACCCCAGGGGAAAAAAGAATTGTTTTTAGTTACTGGTCCAGTCCTGTCTCCCACAGAGTGAAATAGATTTCAATAAATGTGAATAAAATACATCTTTTTTGGATATGCTTATTTCCTCATTGTTGACCCATATTAAAATTCCTGGATATGGATCCACCTGAGAATTCAAAGTCAATGTAAAAAAGATTATTTGCCTGGCAAGAAACAGCCAAAATTTAACAAACATCTGGACCAGAAATCAGTTAGAAATTAATGGGAAGTAAGATGATGTTATTTAAATACTCTGCAATGAATACTAAAGAAATAACACACATATTTTTCCAAAAGCATGAGTAGGTTTTTACTTTGGCCTGAAGAGGGTCAAAAAATAACCAAAACTTGTAGCAGAAAATTAGACTGAATCTAAAACATAAAATTTACTTGCTTTTTTTTTAGTAGAAATGATTATATCTTTCTCCATATCTTCATGTCTTTAAATTTTTCTAAATAGGAAGGAAATTAGAAGTTAGCAAGAATAAATATAATTCACATTAAAAACCCATGTGCCACTTTCACATAAGTTCCTGAAATATATATATTCTTTTATGATTGATCAATTTATCCCACTGAAGAGGAATATTAACTGCTACATAAGTTATTTTTTTTTTATTTCATAATCAGTCATTTGCAATGGATTATTTCAACCAGAGAAATTTGGACCACCCTGGAGGTAGGAAATTGCCAATGCTTCTACTTCCCCCGAGCAATTTTAGCAGCTAAGTTGCTACACGGGGAATGACATTTTTATGTTCCATTAGTGATAAGCGTATTTTTATACTGCTGATGACCATTTCTCACTCTACTTATGCATGTGCATTTATCTACCCTCTCCCCCGACCATTCCAATTATTTTCAATTGTAAGAACTAAGTAATATATCTTAGAAGTTTAAAGGTGGTTGTGAGGGAAACAGAGGACAATGTGAGGGTTGTGAATTCACAAAAGTGAACCAATATATGATCATTGGCACTTACTCTTATCCCATGCCTTTTTTTGCACAAAGTCTTAGTAGAGAAGACAGTTCGTTTTCAAGACATGCTAGGTTCTCATTATTAGCCTGAAAATCAGTTGCAAATATGGAATTATCCAAGGGTGTAAATAATGGATTTTTCCCTTCAAACATTTCTGAAAATATAGATGCATATGGGTAGAATAAGAAAAATGTGCCTAAATGGAGTTTAAGTGAAATTAAAATAACTTTGATTTTTAAGCAACTACACTAGTCCAGGATTTGTGTTAGGAGTTCTGTTTGAGACCCCCAACCAATGAGGAAAAACTCCATTCCACAAATGAGACAAGAAGTTCAAAGTGCTCTTTATGGGCATATAATCTCAAGTATATTTATGGTGCATTAGGAAATAGAGAAGATTCAAAAAGGGTATGGCAATCCAAACTTTTCTTGTGTCACTTTCCTTAAGGCTGGAGGTTTGATCTTAAGGAGTTAGTGAACAGGAATGAGAGGCTCACTTCTTCCCCCAAACTCAAATTTTTTGGCCAACTATACTTAAAAATATGCATTTTCATTTTGTCTTTGTTACAGGTTCAACTTTATAACCCAATACCAGTAAGATCTCCCGTTACTTCTTGTATAGTGACTATTAAGGTAGGCAATTTAATAATCTCTTTTTCAGTTGTCTCTTTTTCAACACTGGGCACATATCATTCTGAAAATAAACAAGTAAAGAAGTTATACAGTAGTTGAATGCCTGGCTGCTGAGTCTCAGCAAATATAAAAAGATCTCTCCAGTGAAAACCAGGTGTGTAATGGTAAGAAACTCAGGATAGATGTTAACAAATGGATTAAAACCTGAGTTTGAGCTTTTATTTTTAATGACTTTTTTTTTGGTAAATGACCATTATTTACAACTTGATTGCTTATATTTCATAAAAACTTTTATATACATTTTAAAATTCATTTTCAAAATTCCTAAACAGAAGGAAGCCTGTCTAATTTGAAAGTTTATTTATTCATTCTGTGACATGTAACTAGATTTGGAAATAAAAGAATAAGCAAATTAGCATTTCGTGAGTGTTATCTAAGTTCTAACTACCCTAGGAGGAATTCACATACATCATCTCATTAAATTGAATTGAATTATCACGATAACATTTTGAGGCAGGTATTATCATCATTTTTCTCAGCAGACAACACAGGAAATCTTGGTGCTTGAAATATCATCAATATTTTCATTGGTAATAGAGGAGGCTCTGGAGTTAGCCAGCCTGGATCAAATCTGCCTTTTCCTACATTTTAGCTCTGTTAACTTGAGAAAGCCATTTAACTGTGTAAGTGTAATAGTCTCCATTTGTAAATTTGGAATTACATCTGAACAGGACCTTCTTAGGAGTGCTATTTCCATGCCTAAATGTTAACATACTAACCATCATCATCATCACCATCATCATCTCTATTTTTTAAAGAACATGTGGTAGAAATGAGATTCAAACCAAATGATTTGACCCTCAACACCATATTATTGTGTGTGTGTGTGTGTGTTATTTTTAACAATTTTTTTCCTCCAAGATTTTGTTTAAATTCAAGTTAGGTAACATATAGCATATAGTGTCGTATTGGTTTGAGGAGTAGAATTTAGTTATTCATCACTTGCATGCAACACCCAGTTCTCCTCCCAACAAGTGCCCTCCTTAACACCCATCACCAATCTAGCCCATCCCCTCACCTACCTCCCCTCAGTTTGCTCTCTATAGCTAAGAATCTCATGGTTTGCCTCCTTCTCTGTTTTTATCTTATTTTATTTTATTTTTCCTTCCTTTTCCCTACTTTCATCTGTTTTGTTTCTTAAATTCCACGTATGAGTGAAAATATATGGTATTTGTCTTTCTCTGACTTATTTTTTGTGTCTTTTACTAATCATTTTATTTAACTTCGTGCTTTACTCAACTGTCTATGACAATATTTAATGTGATGATGGCTGAATATAATTTAATGATGACTGTAAATGCTTCATTCTTAACTTAAAAAGATAAAGATGATATTTTATCACTAAGTATAGTTCGCATTATTACATTTTGTGACAAACTTTTTATTCACGAGCCATTGTTGAATTTATTAACAATTTTTCTACATCTAGTGAAATTATCAGACAATTCGTCTTCGTTAATATATTACCTTGATTTACTTTCTAAGATTCAAAAGTGGCAATAGTGTACTATTTTCAAATGTAATACTAGATTGATTGCTTCTGTGTTGTTAATATATTTTCATCAATTTTTACCATGGGATTTGGCCTATAATTTTTATTTCTTGTATTACCATTGTTGTGTTTTCTTTATCAAATATATGCAAGTCTTGTCAAATGACTTGGTGAATATGTTTGCTTTGTCTATTCTCTGAAAAGAATTGATATGAGATGGTAGTGAATACAACTCTGGAAGAGTTGATACAAAATGTATTCCTTATATGTTTGGTAAAACTATGTTGAAGGCAACTAGACATGGAAATCTTTGTAGGAAAATTTTAAATTTCCCTTTTTTTTTATTCCTAATGTACTTTTTGTTTCTTTCTCTTTTTTTCCTTTCTCTTTTAATTAGTTCTAGAAAAAATTATCAATATGATTAATCTCTTTAAAGAACCAACTCTTGGTTTGTGGTCCTTTCCATGTCCTTTTAGAGTCCATCCTGCTAATTTTTGCTTTAGTAATTATTGTTTCCTGTCTTTTAAGTTCTTAATATTCACTTTGGTATTAAACTTCTATAATCTTAAAATAAGTATTTAGTCCGCTAAATTGTTGGAATTCTTCTCTTCTAATGTATATGACATATGTTTAATTTTTCCTCTAAGTTCTATTTTAATTGTTTTAAATTTATTTTGAGAAAGAGAGAGAGAGAATGAGAGAAAGAAAGAGAGAGAGTGCAAGCAGAGAGAGGAGCAGAGAGAGAGGGAGAGAGAGAATGACAAGCAGGCTCTGAGCTGCCAGAGCAGAGCCCAATGGAGGCGGGGGGGTTGGGGGGAGTCTATCTCATGAATTGTGAGATCATAAACTGAGGCGAAATCAAGAGTTAGACACTTAACTGACTGAGCTACCCATGTGCCCCCATCCAAGTCCTTTTTAAATTGTATGTTACAAATTTAGTAACACAGTAATTTTAGTACCTACCCATTCAAAAATTTTGGTAAATTGTAATCTTTAAGGATTTTGTTCATTTATCTAAGTCACCAAATGTATTAGCATAAAGTTGTTCTTATTATCCTTATTATCTTGTGATATATATCAGATTGGCGATTATGCCGTTTCTATAATTTACATATTGATAGTTTGGATAAGCATTTCACACAAAGAGAAACTTGAATAGCCTATAAATATGTGTAAGGATGCTAAACATCATTACAATAATCAGAAATAACTTTGAAATGTTATTTAAAACCACGGGGATGGAAAATTTTAAAAGTCTAGAATGATTAAGACTTAGGATACTTAGCAACTGAGCCTTTTAAACATTGAGCATGGTATGATCATCTTGGAAAATGGAGACATTTTTTTTTGATGTCCATATGTATGATTCAATAATTTAACTCTTGGAAATCTCTCTTAAAGAAAATTTTGAACATGTGATGGAAGAAATAAGTATAAAATATGAGTATTTAAAACTATCAATAAACAATATTATTGGAAGTAGAAAAAAATTTGGAAGAAAACTAAACAGCAATCAACAATCCAATGGATTAAGAAATATAGTGTATTTAGATAATGAAACTGCACACAAAAAAGAATTACAACTTTAATTTTTGTACTGTAATATTGAGCAAAAAAACAGTACAAAAAGAAGAAAATATCCTCTATGATTATTTATTAGATGTTTTCATATGCTTATTTATTTTGAGAGAGAGAGAGAGAGAGAGAGAAAGAGGGGAGAGATGGTGAGTGGGGGAGGGGCAGAGATGGAGACAAAGAGAATCCTAATCAGCTTTGAGTTCAGTCTCATGAAGGGTGAGATCATGGTCTGAGCCAAAATCAAGAGAGGGATGGATGCTTAAATGACTGAGCCACCCAGGCCCCCTATATATAATAAAAATCTGTGTTAAAATAAGCAATATACTATTTTTGGACACAAGCAGGTGATAAAACTGCAGAGAAAATTAAGATCTGAATAAAATCAAACCCAAGATAGCAGTTATCTATGAAAGAGAAAGGATGAGATGGGCTTGAAAACATTCACACATGGGGATTTTAGGCAATAATTATATTCTTTCCTTATATTTCTACCTGATATGTGTTTCTTAAATCATTATGTATGCAACTTAGACATATTTTATGTGTTTATAATCAATAAATATGAATTAAAAATAATTTTTAAAAGAGAAAATATGGCTTCTGACCAACCTTATTTGCAGAAGTGGCCAGAGATTGAGGCAGATTCCAGTTTCTGATGATCTGGAAGAGGTGACTTTATGCATTAAAAAGCCCTGAGAATGGCTTTACTTTAAGAGAGTGATCTGAGATTAAGCTTTCTAAGAGAAGATAATGAAAGGAAAAATGTTTATGTGAAAAAGTGAATTCAATAGGATGATGCTGTCCAAAATAAAAGCAAAAGCCAATATGGTTCTGTACTCCACACATAATAATATTAAGAGAGGGTGTGCTTCTGTTGAATTTGAGAAGCATGGTATTTGGGCAACTTAGGAAGTGCTTCTGGGGTGGAGGATACAGAGAGATCATTAGCCCTGCGTGCAGAGCTGTGAGGCAATGGCAAGTCAATGACATGGATGTGGGGTAGGGCATTAAGTGGGAAGACTGGTACTTGTTCCTCCCTAGGATTCATTCCTTTTAATACTTAGCAATATTTAAAGTTACAGGCTTGCCTTTATAACTGCAAAGCAATTGATACAAGAGTAAAACACTTATGATCTACAAAAAATACCCAAACACCTCCCATAATTTCAAATTAAAACCATTGTTTAGGGGGTGCCTGGATGGTTGAGTGGGTTGAGCATCCTACTCTTGATTTCAGCTCAGGTCATGATCTCATGGGTTAATGAGTTTGGGCCCCGCATAGGGCTCCGCATGGTCAATGGGAGACTGCTTGGGATTCTCTCTCTCTCTCCCTCTCTCTTTCTGTCTCTCCCTTGCTCTCTCTCTCTCAGAGTAAGTAAATAAACTTAAAAAAAATATATGGGATGCCTGGGTGGCTCAGTCAGTTAAGCATCCAACTTTGGCTCAGGTTGTGATCTCATAGTTCATGGGTTGGAGCCCCACATTGGGCTCTGTGCAGACAGCTCAGAGTCTGGAGCCTACTTCAGATTCTGCATCTCTATCTCTCTGCCCTACCCCACTCATGCTCTCTCTCTCTCTCTCTCTCTCAAAAATAAATAAACTTTAAAAAAATTAAGAAAAACCATTTGTTTAAACTCATTCATGAGATATCTGTGCACACATAATCCTAGACATTTTCAAATGAAAACCCAGAAAATAATTCAAATATAATTATTTCAAAGAATCAATTTTGTAGCCTGGGATGCAGACATAGAGTGGGGGAAAGAGAATAAATATATGATTCAAAAATATCCAGGTTAAATTTTCCTCAAAACATCAAATTAAAAAAATTGGACTGATTTTAAGGATTATGTGATCAACTTTGTAGAAATAAATATAGCTGGGAAGTGGGGAAACAATTAAAAATTAGCTGTTTTGGTAGCAAAACTTGATTCTGGAGAAAATATCAAATCTCCCAGTCTTTAGTCATTTGGGGATTTTGCTGTGGAATTTTCCTCCTAATAGCTCACCTTACTTGACTGATTAAATCTAGTTCAATATTGAAGGTGAAAAATATTTAATAAATTAGAACATCTCTTTCTCTTGATCTAATGGCCAGGACTGACTTACTACCACCCGGCATAATAAATTCTACTTTATCAGAACTTTTTAAAATTTCTCCAAAATTTGTACTTTTAAAAATTATTATACAATCAATTTCATAATACAGCATAATGCCTAATTTAGGACCATGTGGTTTACTTTTAATGTTTAAGATCACCTAAAGAGACTGGAATCATTGCACAGCTTTATTCATATCAAACCTCTTACTGTATAGTTCTGCGGATTCTTCATGCTGAGACCTTACTTACTGAAAAAATATTCCTTGCAAACAAAATCAGAAAAACCTAGGATCTATACACCATAGTTAATTTGAAAGTCCCTGAGGAGATTCAACGCTCTATTTTGCTCACTAAGATTATAGAAATGCTATTAAAACCACTTTATTGGAGACATTTGGCTTGTATTCAATACCTGAGTTGAGACAGATTATCACAAATAGGTAATTATCTGGCATTAACCTCTAGAGAATGGGAAGTACAAGTTGGTACCAGATATCTAGGAACTGTCCATATCCAGTAGCTCTCCTTGAAAATTCAGAATTGATGTCAAGTAAAAGCAAATGAAAATAAAAACCATGAATTTTTGGACCTTGGTAATGTGCTTGATATTGCTAAAGAAACATATTCAAAAGATATATTTTACAGGGGTGTGCATTTAGGCATGTGTCTGCTCATAAAATGTATAAATAGGAGGTTTTATATTTATTTCCCATGGGTAGAAACAAGGAAAACATTTGAATTTAACTTTACATGGGAGGTCACTCATGTATGTTTCTGGATGTATCTTATGCTTCCAACAGTTGTTTTGAGTTTAAACAAATAGAAAAATAAGTAAATACCAAGGATAAACCTAGATATTAAAGGAAGATCTCAAAATTACAAATGGTTCAGAACCCAAAAATAAGTAGCTTTAAAATGAGTCAAAAGCTTGTTATCATATTTTCTAAATGCCATGATACAACAGTTTTGAGATACACCAATGATTTAACAACAGCTTCTTAGGAAAATTAAGCAAATAAAAATACCATATTAAATAAGCATATTGGGGGTGCCTGGGCGACTCAGTTAAGCATCCCACTTTGGCTCAGGTCATGGTCTTGCATTCCTGAGTTGGAACCTCACGTAAGTCTCTCTGCTGACAGCTCAGAGCCTGGAGCCGAGCCTGCTTCAGATTCTGTGTCTCCCTCTCTCTCTGCCCCTCCCCATCTCTCTCTCTTTCTCTCTCAAAAATAAATAAACATTAAAAAATTTAAACAAATAATCATATTGATGTTACAATGTGTCTTTGGCTACAATTATTGAATTATGAAATGCTCCATGTTACAGTAAGGAGGATATACACTTCCTACCCCCAAAAGTCAGAAATTATTATGCTGAATCATAAGCATGAAAATGAAAAACACAAAGCTCTCCAATATACAGAAAAAATGAAAAAAATATGCAAGTGTAGTGGGAAATTGAATGTCTCTCCCACAGTAAATCATAGGGATGAAATCCAAAATCACAAAGTCATTTTCACTGACGAGACATATGGGGACAGCAAAAGAATGAGAATAAAAATGTACAAGGTTTGATAAGAGGAGATTTTGTAAACTGAATGCACTGTGCCCTGTCAGGGCAACCACTGATGAATGACAGCAGTGTACTTCTAGGTGTATCTCTGACAAGGGTCTGGAAAAGGTTAGCATTTGAACTGGTAGCCTCGGTAAAGTGGAATCCCCTCCCTAGTGTTGATGGGCACCATCTAATGCAATGAGGGTTGAATAGAACCAAAGGCAGAAGAACCTTTTTTTTTATTATTATTATTAAGCTCTTGAGCTAAGACATTTCACTTTGTCTTCTGCCCTTGAGCTGGAATTTGCACAGTCAGCTCTCCTGGTTTAGGGGCCTAGAGACTCAGACTTTCCTTGGTCTCCAGTTTACAGACAGCAGATCGCGGGACTTCTCAGCCTCTGTAATCACACGAGCCAATTCCTTGTAATAAATCTCCTTTTATATTTGTCCTGTTTCCTTTAAAAACCCTAATATACTTCTCCAACCTAAAAGGCACATTGAATGCTTTGCTAAAAATCACAGTTTGCTACCAGGAGACACATTATTTATAGTTATCATCATGGCTTTTGATAGGCATTGGACTGTCACCAATTTCCTTGGTGAGTTTCACGATCCTTGGAAAGGTTGCAAATATTTCTCTTATATTGCTCTACATAACAGAGGTCCTAAGTCTGTGCTCTTTGTGCATCAGTACTGGCCAGAGTTTCCAGTGAGACATATTTTTTCCATTCTTTAACTATCTCTTGGTCTCTATCATGACATGTACACAGGGAACTAGTGAAGTGATTCCAGTAACAATGATTTCCCCAAGTCTAAGTGTCTCTTTATGCTGTTAGTATCTCACTAATGCTCTTAAGTTAGCCTTATTTCAAAGTGACTATTATTTCAGCTCTTTTGGGAATGTCACTCTCATTCATATCTCCATTTGTTTAATATTCTGGATGTTTTGAATATGTTCATATCTTTCTGCAATCATAAAACCTAAGGTGTATATGGGCACCTGGGTGGCTCAGTCGGTTAAAGTCTGACTTTGGCTCTGGTCATGGTCTCATGGTTCATGAGTTCTTACTCTGTGCTGAAAGTTCAGAGCTGGAAGCCTATTTCAGATTTTGTTTCTCCCTCTCTCTCTTCCCCTTCCCCACTCACACTGTCTCTCTCTCTTTCTCAAAGATAAATAAACGTTAAAAAAAAAGTTGGATACAACTTTAAAGATTAGTGAGAACAAATGATAAGACAACACCTTCTTTGTTTCAATGTCATGCCACTTGTTTTAAATTTTAGTTCCTCAAAGAATGGTTGCCAACATGCACATTTGAACTTTTTGAGAAATGGAGAAGGAATGAGGCCTTCCTTAAACCTATTACTGACAGTTTTGAATATCGAGTGCACATTTGATAGAGGAATGCTCCATATCATTGACGTGTTTAAAAAATTTGGCAGTGCACCTAGGATTGTTCTCATTTTTCCTAGGAGAATATGCTACAGCTATTCAATATGATGGTATGAAATATAAATGAAGGTATTTATTAGGAACTGTAAGTCAAACTTTTCCTAGGTCACTAACGT
The DNA here is from genome assembly GCF_027475565.1 of Acinonyx jubatus. Taxonomy (NCBI): domain Eukaryota; kingdom Metazoa; phylum Chordata; class Mammalia; order Carnivora; family Felidae; genus Acinonyx; species Acinonyx jubatus. The sequence goes on along the minus strand of NC_069386.1, from coordinate 125,425,900 downwards.
AAATGAGATCTATGCTTTGCAGACCTTGTATCAGCAAAATAAAAATAATTGGATCATACTTCATCAGCAAATGATGCTAAATTCCTTTTGTCAAACCTTAAAGTTATCATTTTGCTTATAGAATAATAGATTTTAATGCTCAGTTATCTGTATGCTGTGGAAAAAAAGGTTTAAAGGTTAAAAAAATAAAACATTTTCATTTCATGGAAAATATATTAGACATAGATGTTTCTGCTGAAATTTGATTTTTAATTGATCTTTGAAAACACGTTTTCTGACTATTTCACAACTTATTTTCTTATTTTTGTGAAAAATAAGGCCCATGTAAACTGTCCAGATAAGGTCTTTATCAAGTTCTTGGAGGAACGGACGTGAGTTTAGAAATGAAACTTCAAAGTGGCTCCATCCAAATCTGATACCTATTGGAAGACAATTCATCTCAATGTATTTATATTCCAATTGAATCTGAGCTACTTCCAAATAAGAATCACCTATTGACTTGATGAAAACAAAAACAAAAATAAATAAATAAAATCATATGTGCTAACATTTTGTGTTTTTTGTCAGTGCTTGAAGATTCATTTGTATATATAGCTATAAAATGATAAACCACTTAAATATTACCAGTATTTGCTATTACCCTAATATGTATGTTTAAAACAATTTATCTCTATTTACATTTATCAACCTGAATACATTATATCTGAAAATATTTCCATTGAAAACCAAGTCATATTAACGCACATGAAAGTAAAGTTAGACTTTTGATGCACTCAGTTATTATCAGAAGTATAAAATCCTTCTTGTGTGCCAACCAGGGTGCTAGATGCTAGAGATTCCACAACGAATGAGACATAGTCCATGAGTGGGGATCTAATCCACAAACCCACGAACTGCAAGATCATGACCTGAGCCAAAGTTGGAAGAACGCTTAACCAACTGAGCCACCTAGGTGCCCCAAATTTTGAAAATTTAGATAACAAAGCCTGGGATGACAAGGATTATCTAAACATAAATTGTGCCAAATAAATTATTTTAATTAAATTTAAAATATATAAATTAGACATAAGACATATCATGTAAGAAGAGACTATGTCTTTGAAAACACCAGGGCCAGGGGTGAGCCAAGATGGCAGAACAGCATGGACATTTTTTGTGTGTCTCGTGTCCATGAAATACAACCAGACTGACACTAAACCATCCTGCACACCTAGAAAACTGATCTGAGGATTAACACAACAATCTGCACAACCTGAACCACAGAATTCAGCAGGTAGGTGGCACAGAGAGGTGAACTTGGGGAGAGAGAACCTGCAGAGGGCAGGGAGGTGCTTTTGCATGGGGAGAGAGGATGGAGATGGTGAGGAGAATACGGGAAAAGCACCCATCCCCAAAAACAGCTGGAGAGAAAATGGAAAATTGGAAACAGCCACAGGGACTGAACTAAAAAGAGAGAAAGGAGAAAGGAGAAAGCAGAAAGAAGAGGGTTTAAATTCCATTAAGACTATAAACAAGGGCAGGGGACACCTGGGTGGCGCAGTCGGTTAAGTGTCCGACTTCAGCCAGGTCACGATCTCGCGGTCCGTGAGTTCGAGCCCCGCGTCGGGCTCTGGGCTGATGGCTCAGAGCCTGGAGCCTGCTTCCGATTCTGTGTCTCCCTCTCTCTCTGCCCCTCCCCCGTTCATGCTTTGTCTCTCTCTGTCCCAAAAATAAATAAACGTTGAAAAAAAAATTTAAAAAAAAAGACTATAAACAAGTGCAGAGAGTCTGCAACTCAGCAGCTTGATACCTGGTGGTGCTCTGGTGGGAGGGGCGAATCCCCAGGGCAGAGTGGGAGAGTGGGCTAACAGAGGTTCTTGAGCCACACAGGGAGAAGCGGTTCCACTGCTGGAAGGACATTTGGTGGAGGCTGGGAGGCAACCGGGGCCCAGCAGCCCCCAGAGAACGGCCACATTCACTGGTGCTGGAACAAGGTCTTTAAGGGTAAAGCCTGGTGCCAGATGTATGTTGTGACTTTCCACAACCCCTGAAAAGCTGCTGCTACACTATCTCACAAACTTTTCCTGGGGCAGCCTGGCACCTGGCCGCAGTCTCTGGGCTTTGGTGACAGCACAGTCCCGTGAACGTTCCTGGGTGCACCTGGCATCAGGCCATTGCTCGGTGAGACCCTCCACAGAGGGGCTGAATGGGTCAAAGCCGCAGTCCCTCAGAAGTAAGGGGCCTAGGAAAACTGCCGCATATGAGACAAAACTGGGGAGAGAGGTACTACCTGGGGCTTGGTCACGGACAGTGTAAAAGAGGGGAGTGGACAAAAACTGAAGATAAGTGCGTGGTTGCTGATTGGGGAGAACAGTTTCGATACTAGAGACTGGGTAGCTGGGTGATGCCATTTTAACCACTGCTGCACACGCACATAGGCACCTACAAGCACCACACCATCCACCCCAGTAGGCTAGCAGCACTATCTAGTGGAGAATGGAGCCGTTACACTAAGCTCCTCCCAACTGGGCCAACTTCCCTCTTCAAGAACAGAAGTCACACTGCCTGCTTAGTTTATGGATTCTAAAGCACTTCATGGTCTGACTTCTAGGGGAAAATGAAGTAATTTCATCGTATTTCAGGCTGTTAGCAGGTCCATCTATTCACTTCTTTCTTTTTTTTTCCTGAATACAGAAAGAAAAAAATCATCTTTATTTTTAATTTTTATTAAAAATATTTTTCTTTAATATTTTTCTACTATATTTTTACTTTTGTGTAATTTTTTCAAATTCTAGTTTCCTTCCTTCATTTCATTTTAATCTACTTCAGTGTATTCACTTTTTCAAATTTTCAAATGATTTCCTTTTTTTTTCTTCTTTCACCTTTTTTCTCTAATGTATCAAGCTACTTTCAACCACCAGACCAAAACACACCTAGGATCTAGCATCATTTATCCAATTTTTTGTGTGTGTTTTTTAAATTTTTTAATGTTAATATTTTTTAAGTTTAATGTTTGTAATTTTAATTTTTTCTACCTCATTAATTCCTTTTCTTCCTTCAAAATGACGAAACAAAAGAACTCACCCCAAAAGAAAGAGCACAAAAAAATGACAGCCAGGGATTTAACTAACACAGATACAAGCAAGAGGTCTGAACCAGAATTTGGAATCACGATAATAAGACTACTAGCTGGAGTCAAAAATAGATTAGAGGGGCACCTGAGTGGCGCAGTCGGTTAAGCATCCGACTTCAGCCAGGTCACGATCTTGTGGTCCATGAGTTCGAGCCCCGTGTCAGGCTCTGGGCTGATGGCTCAGAGCCTGGAGCCTGTTTCCGATTCTGTGTCTCCCTCTCTCTCTGCCCCTCCCCTGTTCATGCTCTGTCTCTCTCTGTCCCAAAAATAAATAAACGTTGAAAACAAAATTAAAAAAAAATAGATTAGAATCCCTTTCTGTGGAGATAAAAGAAGTAAAAACTAGTCAGGATGAAATAAAAAATGCTATAACTGAGCTGGAATCACTAATGGAAGCCACAGCAGCAAGGATGAATGAGGCAGAACAGAGAATCAGTGATATAGAGAACAAACTTATGGAGAATAACAAAGCAGGAAAAAAGAGGCAGATTAAGGCAAAAGAGCACAATTTAAGAATTAGAGAAATCAGTGACTCATTAAAAAGGAATAACATCAGAATCATTGGGGTCCCAGAAGAGGAAGAGAGAGAAATAGGGGTAGAAAAGCTATGTGAACAAATCATAGTGGAAAACTTTCCTAACCTGGGGAAAGACACAGACATCAAAATCCAGGAAGCACAGAGGACTCCCATTAGATTCAACAAAAACCGACCATCAACAAGGCATATCATAGTCAAATTCACAAGATACTCAGGCAAGGAGAGAATCATGAAAGCAGCAAGGGGAAAAAAGTCCTTAACCTACAAGGGAAGACAGATCAGGTTTGCAGCAGACCTCTCCACAGAAACTTGGCAGGCCAGAAAGGAGTGGTGGGATGTATTCAATGTGCTGAGTCAGAAAAATATGAAGCCAAGAATTCTTTATCCAGCAGGGCTGTCATTCAAAATAGACGGAGAGATAAAAAGTTTCCCAGACAAACACAAATTAAAGGAGTTCGTGACCACTAAACCAGCTCTGGAAGAAATTTTAAGGGGGGCTCTCTGAGGGGAGAAAAGATGAAAATACAAATAAATAAATATATAAATAAATAAATAAATACCAAAAGCAACAAAGATTAGAAAGGACCAGAGAACATCAACAGAAACTCCTACTCTATTAGAAACATAATGGCAATAAATTCATATCTTTCAGTACTCACTCTGAACATCAACGGACTCAATGCTCCAATCAAAAGACACAGGGTAATAGAGTGGATAAGAAAACAAGATCTATCTATATGTTGTTTACAAGAGACCCACTTTAGACCTAAAGACAACTTCAGATTGAAAGTAAGGGTATGGAGAACCATCTATCATGCTAATGGTCAACAAAAGAAAGCCAGAGTAGCCATACTTATATCAGACAATCTAGACTTTAAAATAAAGAATGTATCAAGAGATGAAGAAGGACATTATATCATAATCAAGGGGTCTATAGACCAAGAAGACCTAACAATTATAAACATTTATGCGCCAAATATGGCAGCACTCACATACATATAGCAATTAATCACAAACATAAAGAAACTCATTGATAGTAATACCATAATAGTAGGAGACTTCAACACCCCACTCAAGCAATGGACAGATCATCTAATCAAAAAGCAACAAGACAACAATGGCTTTGAATGACACACTGGACCAGATGGACTTAACACATATATTCATAAAATTTCATCCTAGAGCAACAGAATATACATTCTTCTCCAGTGCACATGGAACGTTCTCCAGAATAGACCACATACTGGGACACAAATCAGCCCTCAGCAAGTACAAAAAGATCGAGATCATACCATGCATATTTTCAGACCACAACACTATGAACCTCGAAATCAACCACAAGAAACAACTTGGAAAGGTAAAAAATACTTGGAGACTAAAGAACATCATACTAAAGAATGAATGGACTCACCAAAAAGTTAAAGAGGAAATTAAAAAGTATATGGAAGCCAATAAAAATAACACCACAACCCCAAACCTCTGGGATGCAGCAAAAGCAGTCAGTAAGAGGAAAGTATATAGCAATCCAGGCCTTCCTAAAGAAGGGAGAATGATCTCAGATACACAACCTAACCTTAGGCCTTAAACAGTTGGAAGAAGAACAGCAAATAAAACCCCAAACCAGCACAAGACAGGAAATAATAAAGATTAGAGCAGAAATTAATGCTATCAACACCAAAAAACAAACAAACAAACAAAAAAAAACACACAAAAACTGTAGAACTGATCAATGAAACCAGAAGCTGGTTCTTTGAAAGAATTAACAAAAGTGATAAACCACTAGCCAGTTTGATCAAAAAGAAAAAGGAAAGGACCCAAGTAAATTCAAGAATGAAAAAGGAGAGATCACAACCAACACAGAAGAAATAAAAACAATAATAAGAGAATATTATGAGCAATTATCTGCCAATGAAATTGACAATCTGGAAGAAATGGACAAATTCCTAGAAACATATACACTACCAACACTGAAGCAGGAAGAAATAAAAAATTTTAGCAGACCCATAACCAGTAAGGAAATCGAATTAGTAATCAAAAATCTCCCAAAAAACAAGAGTCCAGGGCCAGATGGCCTTCCAGGGGAATTCTACCAAACATTTAAGGAAGAGTTAATACCTATTCTCTTGAAGCTGTTCCAAAAAATAAAAACAGAAGGAAAACTTCCAAACTCATTCTATGAAGCCAGCATTACCTTGGTTCCAAAACCAGGCAGAAACCCCACTAAAAAGGAGAACTATAGACCAATTTCCCTGATGAACATGGATGCAAAAGTCTCCTCAACAAGATATTAGTCAACCAGATCCAGCAATACATTAAAAAAAATTATTCACCACGACCAAGTGAGATTTATACCTGGGATGCATGTCTGGTTCAATATCCACAAAACTATTGACATGATTCATCACATCAATAAAAGAAAGGACAAGAACCATATGATCCTCTCAATAGATGCAGAGAAAGCACTTGACAATATACAGGATCCTTTCTTGATAAAAACCTTCAAGAAAGTAGGGATAGAAGAAGAGTACCTCGAGATCATAAAAGCCATATATGAGCCACCCAACGCTAATATCATCCTCAATGGGGAAAAACTGAGAACTTTCCCCCTAAGGTCAGGAACAAGACAGTGATGTCCACTCTCGCCACTGTTATTCAACACAGTATTGGAAGTCTTAGCCTCTGGACAGAACAAAGAAATACAAGGCATCCAAATTAGCGAGGAGGAGGTCAAACTTTCACTCTTTGCAGATGACATGATACTCTATATGGAAAACCCTAAAGATTCCACCAAAAAACTTCTAGAACTGATTCATGAATTCAGCAAAGTTGTAGGACATAAAATCAATGCACAGAAATTGGTTGCATTCCTATACACTAACAATGAAGCAACAGAAAGAGAAATCAAGGAATAGATCCCATTTACAATTGCACCAAAAACCATAAAATACCTAGGAATAAATCTAACCAAAGATGTGAAAAATCTATACACTGAAAACTATAGAAAGCTTATGAAAGAAATTGAAGAAGACACAAAAAAAAAAAAAAAGGAAAAAGATTCCATGCTCCTGGATAGGAAGAACAAATATTGTTAAAATTTCAATACTACCCAAAGTAAACTACATATTCAATGCAATCCCTATCAAAATAATGCCAGTATTCTTCACAGAGCTAGAACAAATAATCCTAAAATTTTTATGGAACCAGAAAAGACCCCAAATAGCCAAAGCAATCTTGAAAAAGAAAACCGAAACAGGAGGCATCACAATCCCGGACCTCAAGCTATACTATAAAGCTGTAATCATGAAGACAGTATGGTACTGGCACAAGAACAGACACTCAGATCAGTGGAACAGAATAGAGAACCCAGAAATGGACCCACAAACATATGGCCAACTAATCTTTGATAAAGCAGGAAAGAATATCCAATGAAATCAAGACAGTCTCTTCAGCAAGTGGTGCTGGGAAAACTGGACAGCGACATGCAGAAGAAGGAACATGGACCACTTTCTTACAACATACACAAAAATAAACTCAAAATGGATGAAAGACTTTAATGTAAGACAGGAAGCCATCAAAATCCTCGAGGAGAAAACAGGCAAAAACCTCTTTGATCTTAGCCACAGCAACTTCTTACTCAACACGTCTCTGGAGGCAAGGGAAACAAAAGCAAAAAAGAACTACTGGGACCTCATCAAAATAAAAATCTTCAGCACAGTGAAGGAAACAGTCAGCAGAACTAAAAGGCAACCAATGGAATGGGAGAAGATATTTGCAAACAATATATCAAATGAGGGGTTAGTATCCAAAATCTATAAAGAACTTATCAAACTCAACACCCAAAAAACAAATAATCCAGTGAAGAAATGGGCAAAAGACATGAGTAGACACTTCTCCAAAGAATACATCCAGATGGCCAACAGACACATGAAAAAATGCTCAACATCACCCATCATCGGGGAAATACAAATCAAAACCACAATGAGATACCACCTTATACCTGTGAGAATGGCTAACATTAACAACTCAGGCAACAACAGGTGTTGGCGAGGATGCAGAGAAAGAGGATCTCTTCTGCACTGCTGGTGGGAATGCAAGCTGGTACAGCCACTCTGAAAACAGTATGGAGGTGCCTCAAAAAATTAAAAATAGAACTACCCTATGACCCAGCAATTGCAGTACTAGGTATTTATCCAAGGGATACAGGTGTGCTGTTTCGAAGGGACATATGCACCCCCATGTTTATAGCAGCATTATCAACAATAGCCAAAGTATAGAAAGAGCCTAAATGTCCATTGTTGGATGAATGGATAAAGAAGTTGTGGTATACATACACACACACACACACACACACACACACACACACACACATATGTATATATTACTCAGCAATCAAAAAGAATGAAATCTTGCCATTTGCAATTAAGAGACAAAACAGATGAACATAAGGGAAGGGAAACAAAAATAGTATAAAAACAGGGAGGGGGACAAAGCATTAGAGACTCATAAATATGGAGAACAAACAGAGGGTTACTGGAGGGGGTGTGGGAGGGTGGATGGGCTAAATGGGTAAGGGGCATTAAGGAATCTACTCCTGAAATCATTGTTGCACTATATGCTAACTAATTTGGATGTAAATAAAACAAAATTAAATTTAAAAATGTCTACACTACCCAAAAAAGTGGGATTTTCATTGAATCAGACACTATGAATATATTTCAAATTTTAATATGATAGTTTAGTGGGGGGAAACAATGACATCCTAAAGGAACAAAAAAAGTCTGCATTTTGAAAGCATAGAGAACAATGAATTTTAATTTTATACACCAGCACTAATAGAGGTCCCCTGGAGAAGGCAATGACTGGACTGGAACCTGAAAGGATGAGATTTTCATCAGGCAGTCCACCATATGGACATAGCAAGCAGGGGAGAGATTCAAATTGCCATATAGAGCAGAAGGTGCAAAATGGTGGCCCTTGGGCCAAATTCTGCTGTAATTTTTTTAAGAATTAGAGTACATATGCTTACTTAATCACAAGGCTCACCATACTTTATTATAGTATACTATTTCCGTGTAATACATTAGGTTACTTCGTGGCCGCTGTAAGCACCTTAGTTTATAACCCCTAAAGAGGAACTAAAGGAAACAAAAAATAAAAGGCTTTCAAATGCTCTCTCTGTAGTATGCTAATTGAAAGGCACAGTTCCCAAACATCTACTTTATTTTATTCTTATAAATAACTAAATCATCATTCAACAAACTATAGTCCAAGGGTCAAATTGCACCTTCTATGTATTATTAAATAAAATTTTATTGAGACCCAGACAGGCACGTTCATTTGCCTGTTATCAATGGATGCATTCATATTATAATCGCAGAGACCTTATAGTCCATAAATCCAAAAATAGCTAGTAACTTGCCTTTTAAAGAAAAGATTTGCCAATTCCTGGTCTAAATAAAAGGATAATTTAGAGTAATATTGTTTAATTTTGTATGGATCCTATCACATCTGTATACAAGGCATATAAGAAACTTCCTATGTACTTTGACTTATTTACACCTGCACAGATCCTTTATGCTATAACTCATCTAAAGATGTCCTGCATAAATTCTGAGGCAGAAATGGAATCCATTTGCTGATTTCTCAACAATACTCTATTAGCAAAACTCCCCAATCCACTCACATTGGGTTCATGAAATCTGAAGGGATCATTACCCAGATGGTCAAGCTATCCACCTGTCACCACTTGCACAGAAAGATAAATGAAGTAAAAACCCAAAGCCCAGCGTAAATAAAGAATGTTGAATTTCAATTTAAGTAAAAAATAATAGGCAAAAAGTGTGGCATGAAAATAAAATAGATTTTAAAAATAAGACTCAATGCACATCCTGACCTTGATTATATCTCCTGCAAATACTGGCAAGCGGAAGGAAGGATGAATAAATCGGAGCATCGTCATTCCAACTTTATTTTCAGTGTCTGTCTGTCTATCCATTTGGCTTTTAAGAGAAAGTGCAGGCACGTATTTTAAAGCAACCCACAACATGATTAATAAGGGCAGCACTGTAAAGAAACATAAAACTGCCCTGTCTCCTTCATCTGTTCTTCTGGTGCAGTGATTAACCTTTGAGTTTATGAGTATTTTTGCACTTGCTTCAGATAAAGTATTTTATGAGTTCTTCCCTCCCAGGCAACTTGGATTAAACTTATCAGGCCCAGGAAGATAGTGACCCATAATGGCTGTTCCCTTTGAAAGCATAATCTTCCCCTTGCTGCATTATCTGAACGTTCCTTGCACAAACCAGATGGAAACATCAAGACAGAGACAAGGCAACTTGTTATAAGGTCACATTCTACACCATATACATCATTCATGCTTAATTGATTTGCGGCCCCACCTAATGACAGATTGCCATACATTATGAAGCCCGAGAATATGAAAAGATCATTTTTGCTCCCCATTAATTCCCATTTGGAATGGCTCCTGACTTTACAAAACTTTTTGGCAGACAGTCACTGATGACTGATCACTCCTTTTCAGTGTGGAAATAGGGCAGAAGCAGGAAGATTTATCTTTTAGTAAATTCCTAATGAAATAACAAAGTGTGTTGGGGTAATTCGAACTCTCAGTGTGGCGCCACCCTCCAAAAATAGCAATTCAAAAAGTGACTGGCTTCCCCAGATTCTCTGAGAATTCTATGAGAATTCTGTGAGATTCAATGGTCATCTCATTGAGAGGAGCACTTGACTGAGCTTCAGAGCTGGCACTCTGTCCAGGAAAAAGGAATCAGGTTAACTTCTGTCTCCACATTCTGACAGTTTGCACCTTTATGTGTGTCAGGAAAATTCATCATCCTGTTACCTCTCCCAAACCTGGGCTTTCCCACCAGGATCAGTGCAAATCAGATCTGATATAATTCAGCACATCGTGCTCATTAGAGGATACCCCAATTTTGATTGTTAACTTCCCTTGCTTCTCTCCAATTGGGATAAAGAACACCATCAGCAGCAAAACAAAAATTAAAAGGGAGTGTTTTCTGTCCATGGACCTCTTCTATAATCTGTGGTTTCTAGTGAAGTTGTGTTCTAGAAAAAAAAAAAAAAAAGGAAAGAGTGGTAGACAGATGGGAGTCATCAAGTATAGATGGGACTTTAAAAATAGTATTGCAGGGAATGTTGTAACATTAGGAAACAAAAACAAAGACAGAGGATTCCCTGGTACACACATCAAGTCTTCAGAAAGAACTTCAGTTGGGGGGGAAAAAGAAAAAAAAATATATATATATACATATATATATATATGTATATATATATATATAGGCACACACATATACACATACCAAAAAAAAATTTCTTATAAGCAATTGGTCATATTAAGCAAGATGTGTGAATTAGCCAAGAGATGCTTCCAAGCCCAAGATTCAGAAACTGAGTACACAACAGAGGAGAGAATGAGTAAGATCATATGCTGGTTTGCAAGATACTGACTTGTCGCATTTCCAGTAGGACTGTGAGTGATACTCATTATGGTTCGTGCATTCACCATATGGTATCATGTAGTTCATTTTTGTTTGATAATATTTTCTGATAATTCAGCCTTGACCGAAACATTGTTTTTAGGAAACTTTGTAAATAAGGAACAAAGGTCTATAACCAGAAGATGTACAACTGTAGGTTTTTGACAAAAGTTCTGCTTAAGAATCATCAGCCTCTCCATGAATCTTGATTCTGTAATCCAAGCCATGACTCACAGGAGGAAACTTAGGAAAGGTTTTCTGGGGCTGATTTTAAACGGATGGGAAAAGATACGTACACATTTCTGAATATCGCAACATTTGTTTTCCTGAGAAAGATATCAAAATGGTGGTTCAGGAAAGGAGCATGTACAGCCAAAATGTATTCTGCTAGTGTGAACACCACGTAACCCACATGTTTCCACCAAGCTTCAGTTTGTTATTTGGATGGAAATCACACTGGCAGGTATGATAGGGGAAATAAAGATGAAAAAGATACACTCTGGTTTTGATGTCTGACCCCCTTCTGCTGGCCTGTGAGCTTCCTCAGGCAGAAAACAAGAAGGGGTCTGTGCCCTCTGAGAAACTCTATCCTTTGAGGCTGCTCTGCCTTTATGTGCCGAGTCAGGTGGGACCACAGAATTCTGTATGCCCCTGACAGGACAGCTTCCACAACTCAGCTTCAGATCATTAGGACAGTTCTTTGTTTCTTTCACCCATATTTATACCAGTCACAATAAACAAACCAAGTCACTCAGAGAGCGATGTCACCCATCATACTTTATAACTCCATACCTGCCATCATGCATCTCTTCCTAACTCTGGAATTTCTTCCTCTGTGCTAATAGTTGCTTCCAGTCATCACCAAAATCCGTTGCGTGCTAGCAAATCTATCTGGAAGTTTTCTTTATCTTCTTCTGAAATTGATTCCCTGAGATATGTCATCCCCTGGAGTCCTCCATATAAATGTAACTCGTCTTACTTCAGTCCTGCTACTTCACGTGAAGGGAAAATGGCAACCATTCTTACTTCTCACCATCATTCACTCCCTCCTCCGTAAAGATATTAATCTTTGAATTTCGTGGCACAGATATGGCTTCTATCAGAACAGGGGGAAGGGCCAAGCTCATGAACATGGCTGTATGTGGATGGCTACATGTGTAATGGATGCTTGTAAACATTGTTTTCAATCTTGCAATCCAGCTTTAAGACACACAATCCCTGCTTATAAAAATCACCCACTATTTCCCAGGACACTTTTATCCTCCTGTTTTGAATACTTTACCTCCTGGCTCACTGTCCCTTTCTTCCACACTATTTCTTCCAGAATACTATTGGTGATCGCAACATCTACACTGATGAAACTTCCAGCAAATTGGCCTCTCAGTTCAGTGATTTTCTTGTCTCTCATCTCCTCAAAACTACTCAGTCTCATGATGATACTCTGGTAGAACCTGTCCCTACTCATGGCTCTACCCTTCTTAAACTCAATTTCAAAACTTCTACTCTTCAACGATTTCCATCTGGCTAGCTTCCTCCGCCTACTTCCTTGAGTCCAACAGTCTTTGCAGAAACTGACATATATAAAACTTCAGTTCATTTAACCTACTAATATTTAATTCTCCTTTGTTCCAATCATCTTCTTTTCTTTCCTCCTTACTCAGCATAAATTCAACAGCCAATTACACTAAACACATTTTTCCCCTTACATCGTCACATTCCTTACTCTGTTCTCATTTTATGGTTTGGCAAAACCACAGCCCCAGTCTCACCCAATTTTTCTTTTACATAGTTCTTGCATTGCCAACGAGAGTGGTGAAAAACACAACTCTGCTGATGTCTCTTACTTTAAATTGATAATCACTCATTACAGATGAATTATATTGGTGCCCCTGAATACTATACTTATTTATTTAGTGTCTAGGTCTTCCAAATGATTATTTCATAAATCTGTCCTCTTATATCAAACTCCTTCTCCATATCCACACTTTTGTTTCCTATTTCACTGAACAAATTGAAAGCAATCTTTATAAGGGTCATTGCACCTGCAGCCATCACATGCATCTATGCCCATGTGTTGTGCCTTTTCTCCTGTTCTGATAGAAGGCATATCTGTGTTCCTAGTAGAAGGAAACCCTGCTATTTTTGCACTAAACACCATCCCCTGTTACACACTCAGTGACATCACACCAGCGACATTTTCTTTCTCACCTGTTTCATCAATTTGTTCCTTTTTTTATTTTTTAGAGAGAGGGAGAGAGAGAGAGAGAGAGAGTAAGTGATCATGAGCTGGGGAAAGGGGCAGAGAGAAAGGGAGAGAGAGAGAGAGAGAGAGAGAGAGAGAGAGAGAGAGAGAGAGAGAATCCCAAGCAGGCTTCATGGTCAGTATGGAGCCCACCTTACCTGATCCCACAACCCTGGGATCATGACTGAACCAAAATCAAGAGTGAGACGCTCAAATGACTGAGTCACCTGGGTGCCCCAATTTGTTCCCTTTTAACTGTATGTTTCCATCAGTAAAAGTAGCTTATATTTACCTTATTTTAAAAATTCTTCAACTTACCTCTCTCTCCAGCTTTTGTTCAATTCCCTCCTTCCTTTTATGGCAATGTTTCTGAAAAAAAAATTCTTTATCTATTTCCTTCTCAGATTCCTAAACTATTACCATTGGCATGCCTCAGGGCTCAGTCCTCATGCTCCTATGTTTTCTTACGTTCCTAAGCTCCCCTGGCAATATCATCTAACTTTTGTTTTAGATACCATGTATACGGGGTCTAAAGAAGGAGAGAGAGAATCAATACCAAGCAGAATCTGAGATTCCAGCGCAGAATCCCACGTGGAGTTTGATCCCACCAGATCATGACCTGGCCAAGATCAAGAATCAGATTCCTAACCAACTGAGCCACGAGGCAGCCCAGAAAATACTCTTTAATAGAGAGTTACTTCCATTAAATAAAGACATATTCATAACTACATTTAATTTTTAAAGCACATTTTAAAAATACTTATTTTGATAGATAATGGGGCTCATGAGACCAGGGACTCTGTTATTCATCATGACTCAACCCAGCAACCAAGAGAGACTTTCACTGAGAATATGCATCAGGGAAGGAAATTCTATCTCAGTGGCCTGTATCTGAAAATGGAATGACACCATCCGCAGAATCAGACTAGGAGAGAGAGGGGTCCAAGTTAGCATGTCTATGTCACTGGGGCAACTTGTTCTATTATGTTCATCCCTTTCTGAAAATGTGAACCAGATGGTCTCTGACCATGTAAGACCAGGACACCGCACCCAGGAGAAAGCTTCGCCTTTGTTTGTATCTGCTGCTAACACCAGCCTCGTTACCTTAACTCTCCCAAGAGCATGCTAAGTGGCATTTAGAGAATAAAAAAGCAAAAACCACATACACTGATTAGGAATTTGGAAGAAGAGCATCTGCCAATCCGCTGCATTTCTGACAACTACAGAGATCAGATGCTCAATACCACCAAGTAGAGGCAACCGTGACAAGGACAGAACTTGTAATACAAAATAGAGTTTATTTATTGAGCTTCGACATTTAGATATAAGCTGTCACTGCTTCATGGCAAGATGTCTTCCCTTCCTCCCCACCTTGCTCAAAGGAGCTGTCAGGTCAGGAAAGGGGAAAAATAAAACAAATGCTTTTCTCTTTCGATTTCCCAGTGGGGAAGGCCTGTTGAAATGCCAGGCATGCCCTGCTGCTTTCTGCATCAACAGATGGCAGAAGGCTGCATTCCTTGTGTTTGTTTTCCATTCAGCAAATTGCAGGTCACATCTGGCCTAGCCTCTGCTTGGTCTGAGCAGATGGGGAGTTCACATTCTTTAAAGGTGGCTGGCTTAAAAAAATAAGGGGAAGAAAAGTGAAAGAGACTAGAAATAAAAGAGAAAGACAGAGAAGCCTTTAAAATGGTGACAAGGAAATCTGAACAGCTGGTGTGATTTCAGTATCAGCAAACCATTTAGCCAGACCCCAGCCAACAATGAATGGGACAGAATCACGCTTAGAGCCAGCTAAGCAATCTAGGGTAGGAAAGAATAAGCTTCCAGATGTAAGGAAGAAGAGACACACACAATTCAATTTACCCTCCAGAGATTCTATGGTTTGCATGTTTTCCCACCCTGAGTTTCACAAGTAGGTTTAGAAAAACCATTTATGCTTTATAGTTTTAGAATACGCTTCTACTATCTGTTAAAATCACTCTAGCCCTTATTGGAAGATTGTTACAATTGACCAACTGTCTACTAAATGACCATCCAGGCAAAACAGTTGACCTGATGAATCATGGTTATGTGCTTCATGGCAGGAAGAATGCTCCCGAGCTAAATTTGCAGTATAAAGAAACTTCTCAAATTTGGGTGTTCATGATAATCATCAATTACAGTTATTTTATGTGTATATATATATATATATATATATAGAGAGAGAGAGAGAGAGAGAGAGAGAGAGAGACATCAGAACTTTAGGCTTCACTGTTCTGATTCAGCGGGTCTCAAACAATGTTTCTAAACTATATTTTGCATAAAAATCACCTTGTTTGTTGAGTGCATAGGTTCAGGACCTCATCTACATCTGTGATTCAGATGCAGTAGTTCTGGAGAAACATTTGATAACACACACATAATAAATATTCCAAAGTGTTTTTATGCCAACAAATTTTGAAGAACAACACTGGCTTAAAGTAAGGCTCGGAGATCTTTGTATTTAAAAAGCCACACAGGGGCGCCTGGGTGGTTCAGTCGGTTGAGCGTCCGACTTCAGCTCAGGTCACGATCTCGCGGTCCGTGAGTTCGAGCCCCGCGTCAGGCTCTGGGCTGATGGCTCAGAGCCTGGAGCCTGCTTCCGATTCTGTGTCTCCCTCTCTCTCTGCCCCTCCCCCATTCATGCTCTATCTCTCTCTGTCTCAAAAATAAATAAATGTTAAAAAAAATTAAAAAAAAAAGCCACACAGTTTAGGTGCAAAAGAGTCTTGCAAATATCTTGCTCTGAATTAATGTTTGGCAACACTGTCTAGATTGTACAGCTTCATACTTACTATAAATAATTTTTTAACTCAAATATCAGTTTTTAACCCTGGTCATCCTCGCACACCTTGAACACTTCTAAAGAAGAAATAAAGGGGCACCTGGGTGGCTCAGTTGGTTAAGCGACCGACTTCCGCTCAGGTCACGACTTCATAGTTTGTGGGTTGGAGCCCCGCATCGGGCTCTGTGCTGACAGCTCGGAGCCCAGAGCCTGCTTCGGTCTGTGTCTCCTACTCTCTCTCTGCCCCTCCCCAACTTGTGCTTTCTCTCTCTCTTTCAAAAATAAACATTTAAAAAAAAAATTAAAGAAGAAATAAGGACCAGATTAAATTTAGAAAATAAGTTACTTTTGTATAAAAAGAGGGGAATAAGAATGTCTATTTGTATTCCTATTTACTTGGACAGTCACTTTTGCTACAACACTTGTTTTCAAAATGTGAATTTGTTCCAATATGTTTGATACATTAGAGAATAATTTGAGCATAACATGAATTTCATGTTTGCTTATGCATGATTTTCTCTGCAAGAAGCACTAGGAAAACGCAGAAAACTGCATCCAGCTGAAATGAGGTAAGTAGAAATAAGCAGAATGGACAGGCTTATGTGCACAGGCACACGCAAGCACCCTTTCCCCCACCCTTCCCCCCCACCCCCTACCCTGCACGCAGACCTCAAACAACTACCAGCTACATCAGTTCACCTCAGGTGTCATGAGCCACCCCCATTCGCATGTGGTGTTACAGTCTGCAATTGACATGCAGTTACCTGCCTTCCGTTAAATCCCCAAACCTCATGAGATACAACCCTTCAGACATAGCCTCATCCCTACCTCTCTTTTTCTTTTGTCTTGCTGTTCTCTCAAAGTGTATTTTTTCTCTTCTCACCGATTTTTTTTTAATCTTTTCCTCTCTTTCTATCTCTCTTTTGTCCTTTCCTCGGGCACACGGGGTAGTAGGCATGACAGTCAAGCTGGTGGTTCCTGAGAGAATGGGTGCTCATTTCCGTAAGAACGTGTGGCATAGAGTAATTTACTATAATGTTTAGGCATTTCCTAGCTCTTGCGTGTCATTGTGTCACACACATTGCGCCAGATTGTGCTTCATTCTTATTTGTTGTCTAACTTTCTTAAGTGTTGCCGTCAAACTTCCTGTATGTTGCACACTTAATCCCATGTCTAATTAAACCCCGTGTGTTTCTTACTTTTTAATTTTTAATATTAATTTCTAAATTTTTAATTAAAAATGCATATGTTTTTAATGCTTTTAAATAAGCTTAAGTGTGTTTAAATTTAGATGTTTTTAAATAAGCTTTTTAAGTGTTTTTAAATTTAAATGTTTTTAAATAAGCTTTGTTTTCAGAACAGTTGTAGTATTTAGATGAACAGAAATCATGAAGAAAGTGGAGCGTTCCCACGTATGCCAAACCCAGTTTTCCTTACTGTTAACCTCTTAGGTTAGCTGGGTACATTTGTCACATATATGAGCCAGTTTTGATACACTATAATTAAATAAATTTCATACTTTATTCCTATTTCCTTGGTTTTCCCCTAATGTCCTTTTTTTTGGTGTTCCAAGATCTCTGCCAGAACGACCATGTTCAGTTAATCGACATGTCTCCTCAGGTTCCTGTCGGCTTGGACAGTTTCTTAGACTTTCTTCATATTTTAGAACTCTTACAGTTTTGAGGAGTATGGGGCCCATGTTTCTCTTCTCTTCCATTTATTTCTTTATTAACTATTTGTGTGTGTGTGTGTGTGTGTGTGTGTGTGTGTGTGTGTGTTTTATAACACTTCCTTGCTTTCTAGTAGTACAAGATGCTCCAGGATCATCTTGTATATTTCTTCCCTAGTCTTACCACTAGTTATTTCTCCAAAGTACCTGGGTTCCTTCTAGGGCAGAATGGTATTACAAAGCAAGATCTGGGTGCTAGAGGTACTTGTTCTACTAGGCTGTCCTTGTTGCCAGGCTGTCTCAGCTGAGAACACAAGAAAAATTATGTGTGTGTATTAACCTGCATATGTGCACATATCCATAAGTATGCCTACATGAAAACATCTGAATGTACATTAGGTGAAACGTGAGGTCATACTGAGACAATACATTATCACATGGATCATTCTAGCCTTGCTCACTTGCTTTACCTGTAACCTCCCAGTATATCAATGAAAACTCTGGCTTCCTCCAGCGGCCATTCATTTACTTAATTGTTCATTTCCACATACATGAATAGTATGTACTCATATACTCATGGGAAATATTTTTTATTGACCATAGTCCTTATGTACAGGACTATGGTCCTGACTTGACTCTTACACACCTCCTTTATTCCCAGTTACTTGGGTCAAAAATTTCAATGAAATTGTTTTCTACATTTGTGTGCAGTCAGACTGTTTGATCATAATGCACATTCTATTCTGATATCCCAAATCTCCTAAATGATTTTTTTTTTACTTGTGTAAATTAAAGTTCATTCTATGTGCTGGCTTTTGACAAATGTGCATTGTCATGATGCATGTAATTATGGTATGCTTTACCATTCTACACTCCTACTCTCCGAAACTCTAGCCACCACTGATGCTTTTTGTTGTACCTATAGTTTTTCCCTTGGCAGAATGTCAAGAAAATTGGAACTGTATATTATGTAATCTTTCAGACGGAATCATTACATGTAGCGATATTCACTTAAGATTCACCCATTTTCCTGTGGCTTGATGGCTCACATTTTAAATAGCCAAAAACCATTCTCTTGAAAGAATGTGCCAGTTGTTTATTTAGTCAATTGTTGAAGAACAACTTGGTTGCTTTCATATTTGGGTGATTATTAATAAACCTGCTGTAAGCATTCACATGCAGGCTTTGTATGAACATGTATTTCCAAATCAGGAGTGCAATTTCTGAATCACACGGTAAGATTATATTTACCTTTGTGAGAAATTATGACACAGTCTTCCAAAGCAAAGGTATAACTATGCATTTTTATAAGCAATGAAAGAAAGTTCCTGTTGTTCTTCATCTTTGCCAGGAATTGGTATTGTTAATTTTTTTTTTTGGATTTTAGTCATTTTAATGGATACGTAGTGGTATTTCACTGCTGTTTAAGTTTGCTTTTCTATAATGAAAAATCATGTGGAGTGTCTTTTCACATGCTTGTTTGTCATGTGACTATCTTCTTTGGTGAAGTATCTATTCAGATCATTTGCTCATTTTCAACTGGAGTTGTTTATTTTCTTACTGTTGAATTCTAGAAGTTGTTTGTCTATTTGGATACTTAGAACCTTACCAGATGTGTGTTTTGCAGTATTTTTCCCTGTGACCTTATTCCCAATTTTTAAGCAGTCTTTCATATAGTTATTTTTTTTTTATTTTAATAAAGCCCAATTTGGCAAACTTTATTTCATGGATCATGCATCCGATGTTGTATCTAAAAACTTATTGCCAAACTCAGGGTCACCAAAATTTTCTCTTACATTATCCTCTAGAAGTGTCATAGTTTTGCATTTTACAATTATGTCTATAATAAATTTTGAGTGAATTTTTGTGAAAAAGGTGAAAGCTCCATGTCTAGATTTATTCTTTTGCATTCAACATCCAAATGTTCCAACATCATGTGTTAAAAACAAAACAAAACACAATCCTTTCTGTATGGAATTGACTTGCTTCTTTAAAATAAATCGATGGCACTATATTTGCGTAGATCTCTTTCTCTTTGGTTCCACAGCTGCGTTTGTGTGTTCATTCACCCATACCACACTCTTGATCATTGTAGCTTTTTAGTGAGTCTTGAAATTGGGTGATGTCAGTGCACTTCTGTTCTACTTTTTCAGTGTCACTTTTGTTATTCTGATTCTTTGCCTGTCCCTATAAACCTTACAATCTGTTTGTCTACATCCACAAAAGAGCTTTCTGGGATTTTCATAAGGATTGAATTAAATCTATAGATCAAGTTGGAAAGAGTTGACATCTTAACAATATTGAGTTTGAATACGGAATATCTCTTTATGACAACAGAATATCTCTTTAAGACAACAGGATATAGGGGCGCCTGGGTGGCTTAGTCGGTTAGGTGGCAGACTTTGGCTCAGGTCGTGATCTCAAGGTTTACGAGTTGCAGACCCGCTTCAGGCTCTGTGCTGACAGCTTAGAGCCTGGAGCCTGCCTCAGATTCTGTCTCCCTCTCTCTCTGTCCCTCCCCTATTCTCTCTCTCTCTGTCTCTCAAAGAAAAAAAAAGTTAAAGATAAAAACCACAGAATATAAAATAAACTAAGAATACAGAATATCTCTCCATTTATTAGATATTCTTTTTTTTTTAATTTTTTTTCAATGTTTATTTAGTTTTGGGACAGAGAGAGACAGAGCATGAACGGGGGAGGGGCAGAGAGAGAGGGAGACACAGAATCGGAAACAGGCTCCAGGCTCTGAGCCATCAGCCCAGAGCCTGACGCGGGGCTCGAACCCACGGAGCGCGAGATCGTGACCTGGCTGAAGTCGGACGCTTAACCGACTGCGCCACCCAGGCGCCCCCATTAGATATTCTTTAATGTCTTGGTTCAGAGTCTTGTAGTTTTCCACATACAAACTCTATAGTTTGTTAGATTTATAACCTAGAGATTCACCTTTATTGATCCTTTTTTTTTTCAAATTTTGAATTCCCATTGTTTATTGCTGATGTATAGAAAGGCAATTCACTTTTATATATTAATTTGTATCCTACCACCTTGATATATTCGCCTATAAGTTTCGGAAGTTTCCTAGTCATTCTTTGGGATTTTTCCATGTACTGTAATGTACTCAGAGAACAAAGTTTTATTTCTTCATCCCAATCTGTATAACTTTTAATAAAATTTTATTTTTTTTATTTTATTTATTTGATTTTTATTATTATTTTCCTTTATTTTATTTATTGTATTTCACCAGCTACAACTTCCAGTATGATGCTGAAAAGAAGTATCAAGAGATAATATTTTGCTCTCAGCTTTAGTAGTAAAGCATCTAGTCTGTCATCGTAGGTATAGTGTTAGCTGTAGGTATTTTTTGTAGACTGTCTTAATTCAATTTAGGAAGTTGTCTTCTATTCCTCTTTTTTTTTTTTCCTGAGACTTTTTTATCATGAAGCGGTGTTGGATGTTTTCAACTAGTATGATATATGATTTTTCTTTGGATTGTTACTTTGGTAGTTTATATTGATCTTCAAATGTTGAACTAAACTTGTAAAAATGGAATAAAATTCTTGGCCATAAGGTATAATTTTTCTATGCACTACTGGATTTGATTTTTCTATGTTAATGGTCTGGTTTTTTTTTTCTTTCTTTCTTTATAATGCCTTTATTTCACTTTAATATTGGGGTAAGGTTATCGTCATAGGAAGTGTTCTCTCTTCTTTTATCTTCTGGAAGAGATTGTGAAGATTATCATTTCTTTAGTAAATATCTATCTCCTTTTGTAAGGTTAGGTAGTTTTTGTCTTAAAAGAAATTGGACTGTTGCAAATTTGGGGACATAGAGTTGTTCACAGTATTCTTTTATTAACTTTCTAATGTCCAAGTTATCAATATTGATGATGCCTATTTCATTTTCAATACTGATAACTGATGTCTATTCTTTTTTATCTTCATCAGCCTGGTTCGAAGTTTAAATGTTATTGATTTTTCAATGTATCATTTTTGTTTTTGCAGATTTTTTCTGTTGTGTTTCTGTTTTTAATTTCATTAGTTCTGCTCTATTTTTTTAATTATTACTCCCTTCTCCATCCTTTAAGGTTAAATTTATCTCTTCTCTCTAGTTTCTTATAGTGAAAGCTTAGGTTATTGATATTAGATATTTCTGCCTTTAGATTTTTTTAAGGTGTATCTTATGGGCCAAAATGTGGTCTAACTTGGTAAATATTCCAAGTGAACAAGATTAGAATATATATTCTGCTCTCATTGGCAGAATAGCATATAAATGTCAATTAGATCAAGCTGATTGCCAACTATAGTGATAGTGATGTTTAGGTCAACTATATTCTTACTTGATCTGTCAAAAACATTGAAGTCTTCAACTGTAATCATGGAACTTGTCTATGTCTCTCTAGTTCTATCAGATTTTTTTCCTCATATATTTCAACACTCTGACGTTAGTTGAATACACATTTAAAGTAGTTATGTCTTCTTATAGATTAGGCCCATTTATCATTCTGTAATGATCCTCTTTTCCCCTAATAATTTTCTTTGTTCTGAAGTCAGTTTTGTCTGAAATTAATATAGCTACTCCAGCTTAATTTTTATTAGTGTTATTGTGGTATATCTTTATGCTTTTATTTTAACTTACTAGAATTTTTATATATAAAGTGGGTTTCAATGAGTCTTGTTTTAGTTATTGTTAGTGTTGTGTATCAATTAATAATATTATTAGTGATTTTAATAATTAACTTTATTAATTATTGCATTCACCACTAATTTATTAATTATTAGTAATATTTATTCCCTCTGAAAAATATCTACTGTTTAATTTTTATATTTTGACAATTCATATTTAAAGTGATTATTTATGGGGGTGCCTGGGCAGCTCAGTCAGTTGAGTGTCGACTCTTGATTTTGGCAAAACATGATGTCAGGGTTGTGGCATCGAGCCCTGCATCAGACTCCACACTTAGCGTGGAGCCTGCTTAAGACTCTCTTTCTTTCCTGCTGCCCCTCCCCCCTGGGCATTCTCTCTCTCTCTCTCTCTCTCTCTCTCTCTCTCTCTCTCTCTTTCTCTCTCTCTCTTCTGTCTTTCTCAAATAAAGCAATTAAAAAAAATAAAGTGACTACTTATGGAGGTGGATTAATATCTACCAAGTAAATTATTGTCTTATATTTTGTTGCTTTTAATCCCCTCCTCCCTTTTTCTGTGTTCTCTAATTTTAATTTTTTTTAATGTTTATTTAATTTTGACAGAGAGAGAGACAAGGCATGAGTGGGGGAGGGGCAGAGAGAGAGAGAGAGAGAGAGACACAGAATCTGAAGTAGGCTCTGGGCTCTGAGCTGTCAGCACAGAGCCCGATTCGGGGCTGCAACTCACGAACCGTGAGATCATGACCTGAGCTGAAGTCCAACGCTTAACCGACTGAGCCACCCAAGCACCCCAACTGTGTTCTCTAATTTTGAAGAAATATTTTATATGATTCTATATTATTTCCTCTCTTATCATATTAATTGCACTTTAAAAAATAGTACTTTCCCTAGAACATCCAAAATACGTTTTTAACTAATGTAAGTTCATCTTGCAGTAATATCATAGCATTTCACATGTAATGCGAAGCCTTTTAACAGTGTTATTAATTCTTCACTGTTATGATGTTGCTGCAATTCATTTTATCTTATGCTAAAATTATAACTTAAACTCTAGTGGAAGCTCTACCACTAAATTATAACATATTTTTTCTTTCTTTTTTCAAGTCAATTTTGTACATATGAAAGAATTTTCAAAGGAAGAATGTAATTTGGGCAGCCAGGTAGGCAATAAGTGATATATGATAGATAATATTATAAATCCAAGGGCTCTAAAGTTTCTTTCTTCCTTGCATTTCCTACATGTTACCTTTTAAAATCAGTAGCCTTCAGTTCCATATTCAGTAAAATGGGAGTAATAATAGCACCATTTTGTAAGAATAAAATATTCTCACATTATAGTGCCTGATGGTACAGTGCCTAACACAAGATATATTAGGATCATTATTACTTTATTATGACTCATTAAAACTGTGTAATTGGCAGCATTTCCTTTGTCATGTACTTCCTTCCTTCAAGCTGGCTGAGAGTTATATTTTTCCCATTGTTCCTAAAGATGTCCAAACTCTTCCTTTTTCCTCACTTTTGTTCCTCCTTCTTTCCAGGACCCAACATCCTTTAAAAACTATCTTCTGGACCACAAGTTTACCATTTACCAAATAGTAATTAATCACTGCATGCCTGGCTTCCTCATCACTAAATGAGAAAAATTATATAACTTAGCTCAGAACATTGTGAAAATTAAAGTCCATATATGGTGTGCTTAGTACAATATTTGGTGCATAGTAAGCTATCAATAAAAGTTAACTGTTGTTGGGGCACCTGGGTGGCTCAGTCAGTTGATAGTCCAACTTTGGCTCAGGTCATGATCTCACATTTCGTGAATTCGAGCCCAGTTTCGGGCTCTGTGCTGACAGCTCAGAGCCTGGAGCCTGTTTCAGATTCTGTGTCTCCCTCTCTCTCTGCCCCTAACCCACTCGCATTATGTCTCTGTCTCTCTTAAAAATAAATAAACATTAAAAAAAAGTTAACTGTTGTTATATAGTGTGACTTGGCGTTTTAATTTCCATGTGTATGTATTTTCACATATATGTATCTGTGCATTTACGTTCCCATTTCTGTTAGTTTTTTACATTGCATGAGATTTTTAGTAACATTTTACCCATACCCTCTCTTCCAGTCATACCAGATTATTACAAGTTGACATTATTTTAGGCAGCCTTTCCCAAAAGCAAAACTCTAGACAACAATTTAAGAGCATATAATCTATTTTGGAGTTGATCTCAAAAAGCACCTGTGTAAGGTGGATATGTGAGATAAGGAAGGAAAGGAAGCCAATAAAATTTGCATAAAAGAATGGGCCATCATGATGGACTGCTCTCTTGTGGAACTCTGAGAGACAGCAGGCAACACATCTTGGAGAGGTCTCACCATGAATGCAAGGAAGTTATGGTATTTACTACCCAATTTCAATTTATCATTGCCTGAGGAATGTTCCCTGGAACACTAATTCCACATGGTGCACATGTCAAGAAAGAGCCTTCAAAAACAAAACCAAACAAGCCACAGATAATGGCCATAAGATGTGACCTGCACATACTGGAATTGAGCTTGGAGTTGGCTGGGAGAGAGGCACTAACAGCACCTGATATATTCATGGTCTTTCATGCTATGCATGAAAATTCATACTATTTTTCCCACATGGAATATCCTGCTGGTTTATTATTTAATTCTTTAATATCAGATTATTCTTCAATCTCAAGAGATACCTTTTGTGGAAGTCTTCATGATATAAGACCTGATTCAGGTATCCTAATTCTTCATAATAATACATAATGTGGGTGTTCTAATTTACTGTGCTTTCTCCTAGAACACTACTTAAAGTACCAGATTTTAGGGGCACCTGGGTGGCTCAGTTGGTCAAGCATCCACCTCTTGATTTCAGCTTAGTCCATGATCTCATGGTTCATGGGATTGAGCCCTGAATAGGGGGCAGCTGACAGCGCAAAGCCTGCTTGGGGTTCTCTCCCCTATCTCTCTCTGTCCATCTTCACTCTTGTGCTCTCTCTGTCTCAAAATAAATAAATTTTTTAAAAAAATTAACTAGATTTTAATGATCAACTGACTTTTTCCTTGCTAAAATTGACCCTAAGTGGGTTCATACTAAGTGAACTCTGATTGAAGTTAACTCTGATTGAAAGAAGCATGGGAGCTCCAACCCAGCCATCATCTTACCTTCTGTTCTGAGTATAAGAGTTCTTCACATCCCATCAATGGAAATAATGTAGCAAAAGATGCAATTCCCAGAACCATAGCATTTACCACTTCTCCACATATACCACTATAAAATAAAATAACACAATTATCGAGAAAGGGAAAAAAAGGAAGATGCAGCTATAGATAATGCACATTTCTTACCCATTTAAAGATAAACACCTTCTGAAAATTACCAAACTATGCCAAAATGGAAACAATAAACTGTAGATGATAGATAGATAATCAGTTTTGTTTACAGAGTTGGAATGCTGAACTTAACTATCCTTGCCTTTTCCATTAATTGTGTTAAAGACAAAACATTTTCTGGAGACTTGAATGGCTCTTAAATAAAGAGGTCAAATTTATGAAAAGAAATATTGCAGTAACTATGGCCATCGATAGAATCAAGTTTTATTTCCATGATTTCTTTTTAATATACAATCAGAATTCTCTTTACTTGGAAAGGACTGTGGGAATGGGATTTCAAAACTATTGGAAAGGGATTACAAAATCTCTGATGAAACGAATTTAGGTATTTTCTTCATATCTTGAAGTTACATTTTGTCCCACTCAAGATTATTGAATCCTGTTGATTTTGTTTTCTGTCCAGATATTTTTTAATGTCTAACAAAACAAATTTAATGCCATACACTGACATTTGTTGTCATGTACAGTGTTACAAAGTCCTTTAAAATTAGTAAATAAATGAAGCAGAACATTAATTTCATATTTACTTTGTACCTTCTGCTTCAAAATAATAATACATTGCTTTTTTTTTTAAAGAAAAAGCAAAAGGAGATTCTCCTGTAAATCTTTAGCTCTCATTTCTCACATCTTGTAATTTCCTAAAGTCAGACTTCTAAAAGTACAGTTATGAATTCTACTAAAAATTAAGTGTCACACAAATCCATGTTAAATCCTATCCAATATTTTTTTTCTCAGTGGGAGATGAGTAGATTTAAAGGGTCAATCTGCTAATATATATAAAAATGGATTGTATAAATCCATTCAATATCGGTGGGTTGCCTACAGAGATGGTCGCCAAAATTCTTTCCATCTTTGTGTTTTTATGTCTCTTCTTCATTAAAAGGTGGGACCCATTTCTGCCCCAGTTAGACTTGGGCTGGACTTATGATTTGCTTTAACTATCAGAATATGGTGAAAAATGATGAAGTATGAGCTCCAGAAGTTTTTAAGAGACCTGGTAACTTCTTTGCTTTCTAGAACCCAAGTAGAACCCTATAATGAAGCTTCTCTAGATCTCTGGAGGCTGAGAAGCCAGATGGAAGAAAACCAAGAGGCCCCTGCCAAAAGCCACCATCAATGCCAGGCATGTAAATAAGGCCATCTTGAGATTGCCAGGACCAGCTGCACCCATCTGCAACTCCACAAGTGAACACAAGAGAGACCATCTGAAGAATTGCCCAGCTGAGACCAGTTAACCATCAGAGTCATGAGAAATCATAAATTACTTTTACTTTAAGCCACTTTATTTTGTGGTAACTTGTTTTGAAACAACACTGATGATAAAAAGATGAAGGGAAAAACAAAGTACTTAAAACCCAAAATTTACTCATTCAACTTGATAAGAAGTATCACAGATTTTAGAAAAGTATTTTCTGTCCCTTGGTTTTCTATTTACATCTTTCCATATTTAAGCTTTAAACATCTTTTTGCAAAGTAAGGCTTAGCTGTGAAACTAAATGGTAAGACCAATATATATCAAAAGATTTTGAAAATACAGAGCAATATGTGACATATATAAAACCAAAAATATGTTGATAAAGCCTACAGCAAGTTTTTCCCCTGTGTGATTTAAAATAAAAAGCTGTTGATGGGGCACCTGAGTGGCTCAGTGGGTTAAGTGTCTGACTCTTGATTTTGGCTCACGTCATGATCTCACAGTTTGTTGGTTCGAGCCCTGTGCCTGGCTCTCTGCTGACAGTAAAGAGCACGCTTGGGATTCTCTCCCTCTTCTCTCTCTCTGCACCTCTACTCCACTCGCACATGCTCTGTCTTAAAATAAATAAACTTAACAATAAAAAAAAAAAAACCTGTTTAGTGCTGACTTCAGGGCCGAACAGAGGATTGAATACCCTTTGGTTACGAAGCCACTTCTAGAAACATATTTCTATTTGAGTAGTTAATATTAGGTAGAGGGGATGTGCCATATAATAAAAACTTGTTGAGAATTATTACATCGCTGAAGTATTACTTCTATCGAATATCAAAATAAAGTAACTTTTAGAGTAAAATTTTGTCTATACTGACATGTCACAGCAATACACGACTCATGGCACTTGTTAAGATGAACACTGAATAAAAGTGCCCTATTATACTTTCACTCCATCATGTTTTTTTCCATATGTTCATAATCAATGGAAACTTATATTGGTTTATAATTTGAATTCTAAATATAAGTGTTCAGGCTTGTTCTGGTCTTTGGACTAATGCCTCCTGCTCTTCTCAAATCTGGATGTTGCTCCGAGCCTTCTGCAACAGAGTAAGTCCCGCAAGGTGCTCGGATATGTTGTTAGGGTTGTAAACCACTGCTTTATGTAAAATGTATTGCTTCACTGCTAAATCATTCCTGGTAGATTCTAGTTAAACCATTAAGTCTCCTCTTCATATGTTGATGGTTACACGCTGCACTGAGGCTTTCACCAGGATAATGTCAAGCAACGTCTTCTTCCTTCCTGCTCCACAGTCGTATCTCAGAGTGAACTTCTTGGACCCAATGCATCAGATTCACCTGAGGTCGTTGAAAAAAGGTAATGTCTCAAGCCACTTCCACAACTACTAAATCAAAATGATTAGAAAGAGCCTGGGAATCTGTATTTTAAACAAGTACAGCTGTTTGTCATTCTCTCTCTCTCTCTCTCTCTCTTTTTTTCCAGTGAAACCATCAACAATGTTTTCTGTCTGAGCCATGCATTAAAAAATTATTTATTTTGAGAGAGAGAGAGAGAGAGCTGAGGGGGGTGGATCAAGAGAGAGGGGGACAGAGGATCTGAAATGGGCTCTGCCTTAAGAGCAGAGAGCAATGCAAAGCTTGAACTCGAACCATGAGATCATGACCGAGCCAAAGTTGGACACTTAACTGACTGAGCCACCCTGACACCCCAGAGCCATGCATTTTATCAGAACTAGTCGGCATCACAGTCAAGCTCATGGGTTACTGAAGGATGGATGCTTAATACGAAAAGCGTCCCCAGTACATTTTACTTTTCAATGCTGCCCTTTGGTGACTCACCCATCTCATGTTGCCTGTTTGTAGTCACGAATGAGAGAGATTTGAATTCAGGTGCTGCTTTTAGCTTTCCCTTCCACTCTTATATGATAGCGCACAGACCACCACTAGAGAACCCAGGCACACGGCAGTGAGGAAGAAATCCTCCACTGATGATTCCTAACTGTGCAGAGGACGGTAACGTATATTAGAAATAAACACTTATAATGTGTCAAACCGCACTCAATGTATTGTGAAATATTCCATGTGTATATCCACTTCTTTCGTGGACTAGCCTATTGCAGAAACAATGGTGCAGCTGTTTTGATTAGGCTGACAGCACCGAGATATGCGAGAATATACGATGTGATGATTTTTTTCTATACTTCATCAGCCAAACATGAAGATAAATCATACTACACTAGCAGCTTTCCAGTGAAAGAGTGTTCAAATTGTTAGTGTGAGGTTGAAACTTAATAATGTCAGCGGCAGAGCCAGGTTTTAGAATTCGGTGATGGAGTTGGGCCGATAAATTCTAACCATGTTATTTAAATTTCCCAACTTCATAGTAGACATGAAATGGGATGCCATGGAAAAAATTCAGCGATAGGGGGGTGTGAAAATAAAAGATGTTCGAAACCAAAGCATTACAATGGTCAGCTTTTCTATGAGAAGACAAATATATTGCTTTTTAAATGTGATCGTGGAATTGAAAAGTAATTCCTATCCCATCTTGTCCTGCCCCCAACTTATGGGAAGGAGAAGACACATTGACAAAACTCTGGCTGCCATTATTTTTTTGTGGGATCTTAGGCAAACCATGCATCTCTCTGAACTGCGGTTTCATTTTATGTAAATTTAGATCATTAAATGAGATGAGTTGAGAGCCCTTAATTTTGGAGAATTTTGTTGATAATCCACAGAGATTTAGTGTGTATAAATAAGCTATTTTAAAAATAACCAAATTCTATCCTCACAACGTTTAAGATAGAAAAATATTCTATGCCAGCTCAATAAACTATTGTTTTTATTAAGAGCTTTCTATTTGCCAGTCACTTTGCTAAGCTATTAATATGCATTTTCTCTTTTTAACATTTACTGTAACATTAAGTTGTGGTATTATTATTTTTCCCTTTTAACATAATGAAGCCGAGGCTTAAAGAGTGCAAGTCATCCAAGATCTCCCAAAATTAATTGGTAATAGTTGGAGCTTAGATACCCCAGGGGCTGTGACTATGAAAGCTGTGGTCTTAACAATTGTTCCATGATGAAAAACAATTGCATGTTACTGTGTGTGTGGTGAGTCCAGTGTCAGAAAAATAAGGTCATGTGTAAATTCTCTAGTAAATGCTTATTGGAATAGATTCCAGATCACAGTAATTTCCCCTTCTTTACTACATGTTCTTATTCAAAGGTTACTGTCTGGCAGGCATGTCCTGAAAAAGAAAGTAATGAGAAGGTGAAGGGATTAACTCTACAAGATACATAAACATTCTGCAAAGCCTCTACAATTAAAGTATTATAGAACCATGTGGAAGGATAGACCAATGGGATGGAATAAAGAACTCAGAAAGAGAGCCAAGAACATTTGCAAATTACATCTATGATAAGATTCGTATTTCAAATACTGCAAAATAGATGAACTTTTCAACAAATAGTTTGGGACAACTGTATAAACCTTCAGGCAAAGAAAATAATTGGACCCATAACACACACCGTGCAACAGAATAAACCCCAACAATTTCTGTGATCTAAATGTAAAGGTAAGATCATACAAGCATATGAAGTAAGCAAAAGAAAATTTGTTACTTGCTATTGGAGTCAGGTTTTCTAACTTTGTCTGAAAACTCTAGGAAAAGAAAAAGAAAAAGAAAAAAGATTGATAAATTGGCTCCACGAAAAGGAAAAAAAAATTTTTTTGAATAAAGTACCAGAAAAAAAAATCAAAAGACAAAAACAAACTGGGAAAAAAATCTGTAAAAAAACAATCTTTGTAAAAAAAAAAAAACTGTAACGTTTATTTCAGACAAAGAACTCATAAAATCAAGAAGAAAAAGACTAGAAGCCCCTTGAAACATAATTGTGCAAAATAATACACAGCTCCGAGAAGTTGAAAATATTCAAAGCACCCTTAAGTATCTGAAAGAGGTTTAGATAAAAATTAAATTTCTACAGAGATATAATTATTTACATTTCAGGTTGGAAAATCCAAAACCTTGTCAACACATGCTCTTTAGGCAGATGAAGGAAAAGCTGCCACTCTCAAAATTGCTCCTGGGATTGGAAAATGAAGCAGATCTTATGGAAATGAATTTGGAAATATCTAACAAATATTTTTTGGCCAAGAATCTCACTTTTAGAATTTCATCATGAAAACATTATGCCAAAAACACCAATAACTTATAAACCATGTTATTTGTAAAAAGCAAACTATTGAAAACAATACAATCATCGCTCCAGAAGAGATTGGTTGAATATACTCCTCTCCATATACACACAATTAAATACTAACAAATATGTGGAATTTAAGGAGTAAAACAGATGAACGTAGGGGAAAGAAAAAAAAAGAGACAGAAAAGCAAACCATAAGGGACTCTTAAGTAGAGAAAACAAACTAAGGGTTAATGGAGGGAGGCAGGTGGGGCTCAACTAAATGGATGATGGGTATTAAGGATAGCAATTGTGATGAGTATGTAAGCAATGAATCACCAAATTCTCTTTTTTAAGTTTATTTATTTATTTTGAGAGAGAGAGAGAGAGCACGAAAGCTCATAAGTGGGGGAAGGACACAGAGAGAGGGAGAGGGAGAGAGAGAATCCCAAGCAGATTCTGTGCTATCAGCCAGAGCCTGAAGCAGGGCTAGATCTCAAAAACCACAAGATCATGACTTGAACCGAAATCAAGAGTCAGATGCTTAACACACTGATCCACCCAGGTGCCTCAAATCACTAAATTCTGTATCTGAAACCAATTTTACCATATATATTAATTAACTAGAATTTAAATAAAAATGAAATTAAATGAAGAATGTAAATAAGTGTGTATATAAGTGTGCAATTACTCTAATTATACAGAGTATGTAAATATAATTAAAATAGAGTCAAGTTTAAGATTATATTAGAAATATTTAAAAGCCATTCATAAGAAGAAATTAAATAATTTTAATTGATAAAAATGCAGTTTTTGCCTGTTTTACAATTCACAGAAATAGGATAAAGTCAAGATTTAATAAAATAAGGTAGAATGATATCAAAATGTAAGTGAGAAACTCCAAAATTCATCCTTCCATAAAAGCAGCTGAAACTCTAGCAAAACCATCAGAACAACTTTTTGGAACTCTGGAAATTACCAAAAGCCACACGGGAAGCACTTATTCAACAAAATGACTGAAGCACAGTAAAAACAGTAAGCTTTTGTTGTTTCAGTTTGACCTTATTCCCATCCCCTACACTTCAGCTCAGCGGTAGCCTTGAAAATAAGAGTGATTGCTGTGGAGATACTACAGTAGTGGGACCAGTACAGAATAATTTCCTAGAAACACATACTCAAGCTAAATAGACAAAAGGAAAAACAGAAAACCAGAATAGACCTATAACAACTAAAAAGGTTGAGCCAGTAATTAAAAAAAAAAAAAAAAAAAAAAACCAAAAAAAAACTTCCAACAAGAAAGTCCAGCACCAGAAGTTTTCACTAGGAAATTCTACCAAATGAATGAAGGACAAGTCCCTCACAAACTCTTCAAAATAAAAGAGAGATGCTTGCTAACTCAATCTCTGAGGTTGGCATTACCTTGACGTCAAAGACATTGCAAGGAAAGAAAATTTACAGGTCAATATCCCTTACGGATACAAATGCAAGAATCCTCAATAGAATATCAGCAAACCTAATCCAGCAACATATTAAAATGAGTATACACCATGCCCAAGAGGGATTTATACCAGAAATTCAAAGTTGGTTCAACATACAGAATTTATCAGTGTAATATACAATGCCACTATAATAAAGAAAAATAAAAGAAGTGATTATCTAAATAGATGCAAAAAAAACCTTTAAAAAAAAAAAGCCAACATCCTTTCATGATAAATACACTCAACAAATTGCAAATAGAAGAAAATTTTCTTACCCTGATAAAGGGCATCTATAAAAAACCCACAGCTCCTATCGTACGTAATTGTGAAAGACTTAAAGCTTTCAGCCTAAGATCGAGAATGTCTGTTCTAGCTATTTAATTAATTTTTTTTCAACGTTTATTTATTTTTGGGACAGAGAGAGACAGAGCATGAACGGGGGAGGGGCAGAGAGAGAGGGAGACACAGAATCGGAAACAGGCTCCAGGCTCTGAGCCATCAGCCCAGAGCCTGACGCGGGGCTCGAACCCACGGAGCGCGAGATCGTGACCTGGCTGAAGTCGGACGCTTAACCGACTGCGCCACCCAGGCGCCCCGTTCTAGCTATTTAACATTGTACTGGGAGTTCTAACTGGAAAGTTAGGTAAGGAAAGACAAAACAAAACAAAAGACTATCCAAATAGTAAAGGAAGAAGTAAAAATGAACCTATTTGCAGATTATGTGAACTTGTATCTGGAAAATCCTAATAAATCCATACATTAAAAAAATCTATTAGAACTAACAAATTCAGCAAAGTTGTACGATGCGAGATCAATAGGCAAGAATCAGTTGTATTTCTATCCACTAGAAATGAAAAACCCAAAAATGAAATTAAGAAAACAATTCCATTTATGGCATCAAAAAGAGTAAAATATTTAGGATTAAATGTAACCAGGGAAGCACAAGATTTGTATACTGAAACCAGATAGTGCTAATAAAAATTAAAGAGTTACATAAATAAAAAGACATCTGTGTTCACGAATTGGAAAACTTAGTATTCTTAATTGGCAATATTCCCCACATTTATTAATGAAACCAATCCCTACAAAATTCCAACTACCTTTTTTCAGAAATCAATAATATGATTCCAAAATTCTTGTACAAATGCAAGAAGCCTGCATCGTCAAAGCAACCCTGAAAAAGAAGAACAAAGTCGAGGACTTCCAGTTCATAAATTGAAAACTTACTATAAAGTAATAGTAATCAAAATAGTGTGGCATTAGCATAAATAGAGATAGATCAATGGAATAAAGTATAGAATCTAGTAATAAACCCTTTTGTCCAACTGATTTTTGACAAAGGTGTCAGGCCATTTAATAGGATGAGAAGAGTCATTTCAATGAATGGTGCTAGGATGATTGGATATCCAAATGCCAGAGCATGAACCTGAATCCTTTCTCACATCATATACAAAAAATTAACTTAAAATTGGTCGACACCTAAATGCAAACTCTAAAACTATAAAACCCTTCGAAAAAAATATAGGTGCAATTCTTTGTGACTTTGGATTAAATAATAGTGTCTCATATATGACACCAATACCACAAGGAACAAAAGTAAAAATCAATTAATTCTATTTTACCAAAATGACAGACTTTGTGCATCAAAAGACACTATCAGGAAAGTGAAAGGACAGCACACAAAATGAGATGGAATATTTACAAATTGTGTATCTTATAAAATCCAGAATATGTAAAGGATTCCTATAATGCAATATTAGAAAGACAACCCATTTTTTTTTAATGGGCAAAGGACATGAATAAACATGTTTCCAAAGGAAATGTAATAAAGATTCTTAATATCATTACTCATTAGGGAATGCAAATCAAAACCATAATGAAATATCATTTCCTGCACATTAGGATGACTATAACATGTAAGTGTTATATAAAAATAACAATTGTTCATTAGGATAGGGAGAATTGGAGCCTTCATGCATGGCTATTAGAAATGTAAGATGAAACAGCTACTGTGGAAAATAGTTAAAGGGGTAGAGTTACCATATACTCCAGCAATGCCATTTCTAGAGATCCAGAAAAACCCCGGAGAATCAAAAACAAAACTTGTACAGGAATGTTCATAACAGCATTAGTCACAATAGCCAATAAATGCAAACTACCCAAATGTCCATTATCTTATGAGGGATAAATACAATGTGGTCTATACATAAAATGTTTTATTCATTGTTTAGTGGTAAAAGAAAATGAAGTACTATCTGAAACTAGTATAGCATCGTGTGTCAACTATACTTCAATAAAAAAAGAAAAATAGGGACACGTGGGTGGCTCAGTCGGTTAAGCCTCTGACTCTTGGTTTTGGCTGTCATGATCTCGCAGTGTGTGGGTTTGAGCCCGGCATTGGGCTCCACACTGGGATTCTCTGTCTCCCTCTCTCTCTTCCCCTCCTCTGCTCAAGCTCTCTCTCTCCCTCTCTCTCTCCCTCTCTCAAAATAAATAAATAAACATTTTTAAAAAGCCACATATGGTATGATTCCATTTATATGAAATGTCCAGAACTGACAATACTATAGAAACAGAAAAGAGATTAGTAGTTACTGGAGGAAAAGAGGAGGGGTGAATTAGATAGTACCAGGTTTCTTTTTACAATTATTGATATGAAAATTCAGTGATGCAAATATTCTGAAATTGGATACTACCAATGACCGTACAACATTTTAAGTATTCTAAAAACCACTGAATCGTGCCCCTTAAAATGATTTGAACGATGTATTTGGTGTCTAGGAATTTTATGTCAATTAAAATAGTATTATTTTATATGTGACAAATTATATTTGTCACATATAAAATATGTAAATTTAAATATTTCACTATTTATTTAAACTAAAAAGATGAAACAGAAGGAGCAAAATGTTTTGAGATCGCCTGGCTCTGGAGTTGGGCAGGTAACTAAGGTCTAGGAAATCAGAGCAACACTGCGCTGGTCCTGTGATTAAGTCATGGGTAAATGTATTTCACACTGAGGAAAAAATAGCAATTAGCATTTTGCTGGGAATGTGACTCTTAGCACACTTGGAATGTGTGTTAATAGTGTAGGCAGCGACCCAACATGACTAGTTTAAATTGAAATTAATTACACTTAGCAATTTAGTTTCTCAATCGCACTAGCTGCCCTAGTCAAATCTTCAATAGCCACTCGGCTATCATGTTGAACAGTAAATATATAAAAACATTTCCATCATTTCAGGAATTTCTATTGGACAACTCTACTATAGTTCATCGAAACCAGCACTGTTCAATATAAATACAGTGGTAGTTTAAAATTATAGCCATATTAAAAAAGTAAATCAGTGAAGTTACTTGTAATAAAACATTTGACCCAATAAATCCAAAATAGTAGCATTCTAACAGGTTATCAATATAAAAAATTTAATGAGGGATTTTGCATTATTTTTTTCATAATAAAGTCTTGTATGCATTTTTCATTTAAAACAAACCTCAATTTGGATCAGCCACATTTCAACTATTCATAGCCACATGTGATTAGTGGCTACCACATTGAAAAGAATAGATATAGAGTTGAGGTAGGATTTCTCAACTTAAGCATTACTGGTATTTTGAGAGATAAGCCCTTTTCTTGAGAACTAACCTGTGCATTGCAAGATAGTTAGCAATATCCTTAACCTTTATTCACTAGATAGATGCCAGTCGTTTCAAACCCAGTTATGACAAACAAAATACGTACAGACATTGCCAAATGTCCTCTGGGGAGCAAAATTGTCCCCATTCAAGAACAACTGCTCTAGAGAAAAGACTGTTGTTATTTTTCTGGGACTGCTCGCCACAAGAATAACATAAGCCTAGAGCCATTTAAGCTACCAAGTGGAAGCTGAGAGTGAAGGCAGTTGAACAAGAGACAGAGCCCACAAGTGGGAAGCTCTGAGTCCTGGTAATGTGATTTCAGTCACTTGATGAAGACGCACCTGAATGCTTTTATACTTCTGGACACTGCAGGGACATAAGTCAATAATTTTCTTTCCTTGGTGTATGCCAGTTTGGTTGGCTTTTCTCTAGTTCGCAACTGTAATCATCTTAAATGATCTGTCATTACAATCTAAATACACAAAATATTAATGAAATATTAATAAAAACATAAATACATAAATGCACCCATTTCTACCTCAAAAAGCAAAGAAGATTAATTCTTCCTCCCATATGATTTATGACAGCTCTCAATTTCCTTCTAGGTGTTACCCCATATAGAATGAAAGCTATTTTGCATGCTTTATGCTGTATAAACGTTTGCAATTGTAAACCTTCACATACATTTGCTAAGGTATCTGCATTAACTATGTCCATTGTTAATAAAATTCATGCATCAAAACTCCATGATAAAATGGGCTGCTTGTATAACCTTAATCAGCTGTTGCTTTATTTTGATTCTCATATTTTCAAAAGATGAAAATTATGCAGCCAGTGTGGCAGTTCTCAGTGGGAGTAAAATTGTAGTATTCTTTATGTGATTCTGTTCCCTTTTATCTGAGCTTTGCTCAACAATAATGTCACCCTTGGATGATGCTAAAAAAAATAGAGATATAATCTAAATAAAGCTTTAATCATGCCGTGAACATGTGTCACCTCCTCTGGATGCTGTTTTGGAAAGATGCTGGGGATTTTTCTCCAAAGAATCTGCTTAAATGCCATCGAAAAGTGAAAACACTTCTTTGATATAGATCTGGATAAAATAATAATTCTTGGAAGAAATAAAGAAGGATAAAAGTCAGTTTGACTGTACAAAGGAAATTTTAGCTTAATTACACCACTTCTTACATCAATTTAGGGTATTTTAATTAAGTCACATGATTTTCTCTTCACATAAATAAGCTCGCTAGTACTTTCGTGTACACATGAATTTTTTAGGCCATTTTTCAAAAGATGCGTTGGAAAAAAGTACTCGGGAATATTCTAAATAAGAGACGAGAGAAGTGTCATTTTTTTTCTTCTTAAATTGGATGTATCTACTCAGGTTTCTAGGCTCTTCTTTGCTTCGCTCATTTACTTAGCCCTCTACAAAAGCAAGTGACTGAGCAATGAATCTGTATAGAGGTATGACCAGAAATAGCCTGTTAGGTTAGTTCATGGTCCCAAAAGAACTGATGACAGACAAAGCAAAATTAGTAAAACAGTTCTTTGCCAAGGAAAACTCACAGCCATTTTGCAGTGAAATAAAATGATGTCATTCCAGAGACGTTTACAGGGGTTAAAAACTGGGCTATTTCATTATGAAAATTGACCTCCTTCTTGGAATGGCTTAGTGAAAAAGAAATAGGGCAACATCTGAAGAAGAAAACATTTTAAAGTGTTTAGTGACAGCTGCAATAAAAGTGGTTCCATATTATAAGTCTAAAGAACCAAATTTTTGTTAATAATACTTGTTTAATGAGGTAAAATATACATAACAGCGCACTTGCTAACTTAACTATTTTAAGTGCACAATTCAGTGGTATTAAATACATTCATACTGCTGGGCAATTATTGCCACCATCCATCTGTAGAACCCTTTTCATCTTGCAAAGCTCAAACTATAAACATTAAACAATAACTTTCCATTCCTTCCTCCCCCCAACCTCTGTTAAATACCATTCTACCTTCTGAATGTGACTATTCTAGGTACTCCAAATAAGTGTAATCATACAATATTGGTCTTCTTATGATTGAATTATTTCACCCCAAGTTTCAAGCATGTTATAGTACATGTCAGAATTACTTTTATTTTTAAGGCTGACTGATATTCCATTTTATGGATATACCACATTTTGCGTATCTATTCATCCATCAATGAACATATGCATTGCTTCCATGATTGAGCTAATGTAAATAATGCTGCCATGAACATGAATATGCAAATATACTCTTGAGACGCTGATTTCGATTATTTTCAGTATGTATTCAGAAATGGAATTGCAGGGTCATATAGTGATTCTATTTTGAATTTTTTGAGGAATCACCATACTGTTTTCCATAGCATTTTACATTCTCACCAACAGTGCACAAGGGTTCCGATTTTTTTGCATCCTTGCCAACACATGTTATTTTCTGTGTTTTGATTTTTATATAGTAACCATCCTGGTAAGTGTGTGAGTGGTATCTCATGGTGGTTTTGATTTCAGTTTGTTCAATAATTAGTGATGCTGAGCATCTTTTCATGTGTTTATTGGTCATTTGTATATCTTCTTTCAAAAAATGTCTGTTCAGGTTCTTTGCCCAATTCTGATTGTTTATTTTTTGGGAGGGACAAGTGTTATCATTGACTTTTAGAAGTTCTCAGTATATTCTGAATATCAATCCTTATCAGATATATGATTTATAAATATTTCCTCCTGTTCTGCGGGTTGCTATTTTACTCTGTTGTTAGTACATTTGATGCCCAAAAGTTTGGGTTTTTTAATTTTCATAAAGTCCAATTTGGCTACTTCTTTTTTTTAATGTTTATTTATTTCTGAGACAGAGAGAGAAAGACAGAACATGAGCAGGGGAGGGGCAGAGAGAGAGGAAGACACAGAATCTGAAGCAGGCTCCAGGCTCTGAGCTGTCAGCACAGAGCCTGATGTGGGGCTCAAACTCACAAACCATGAGATCATGACCTGAGCCAAAGTCAGACACTTAACCAACTGAGCCACCCAGGTGCCCCCATCTTTTATTGATTGTTCCTTTGGTGTCATATCCAAGAAATCATTGCTAAATTCAGTATTGTCAAGCTTTTGCCTTATGCTTTTTACTAAGAGTCTTATAGGTTTACCTCTTATGTTTAGGTCTTTGATGGTATTTTGAGTTATATTTCATACACAGTATAAGGTAATGGTTCAATTTTATCCTTTTGCATATAGGTATCTAGTATTCCTAACACCATTTGTTGAAAAGACTGCCTTCTTCTCAATGAATTGTCTTGACACTTTCATTGAAAATCATTTGACTATCTATGTAAATGTTTATCTCTGGACTCTCTATCCTATTCCATTGCTCTATATAACTGTCATTGCAAAGATGTCTATATGCCAATGCCATCCTGTTTTGATTATTATAGCTTTGTAGTGAATCTTAAAAGTAGGAAATGTGAGTACTCCAGCTGTATTCTTTTTTTCAATGTTGTATTGTCTATTCAAGGTCCACTGAGATTCCATATGAGTTTTAGGATGGGTTTTTCTTTTTTTCTTTTTTTTTCAAAAACAATTATTGGGATTTTGATAGGGATTATGTTGAATTTGTAGATTGTTTTGGGCGATGTTGTATGTTCACAACATTGAGTCTACCAAACAATGAACTTGGGATGTCTTTATTTATTTATGTTGTCTTTAGTTTTAGTAATGTTTTGTAGTTTCTATGGTAAAATCTTTCATCTTCTCAGTTAAGTTAATTTCTAATTATTTTATTATTTTTGGTATTATTTTAAATGAAATTTTCTTACTTCTTATTTCAAATTATTCATTGTTAATGCACAGAAATGTAACTGACTTTTGTGTGTTGATTTTGTATCTTAGTATCTTACTGAGTATTTTTATTACTTCTGACATGTTTTTAGTGAAATTTTTACATTTTTCTAAATATAAATTAATATCATAGAAGATGATAATTTACTTTTGTGAAGTAAAGAGAGATAATTTACTTTCTTTCTTTTCAATTCAAATGCTTTTTATTTGTTTTTCTTGTGTCACTACTGAGGCTAGAACTTCCAATGCTATGTTGAATGGAATTGGTAAAAGAGGTATCCTTCCCATGTTCCTGATCTGAGAGGAAAAGCTTTAATTTTTTCATGATGGAGTATGATGTTTTCTGTGGGTTTTTCATATATGACTTTTATTATACTGAGGTAGTTTCTGTCCATTCCTACTTTGTTGAGTTTTTTTTTCTTTTTTTTTGAAAGGGTGTTGAATGTTGTCAAATGTTTCTTTGCATCAATTGAAAATAACAATGTGGCATTTGTGCTTTGTTAACGTGGTGTATACATTGATCAGTTTTTATACGTTAAACCATCCTTGCATCTCAGGAATAATCGCATTTGGTCATTGTATGTAACATTTTCAATATATGGCTAAATTCAGCTTGCTAGTATCT
The DNA here is from genome assembly GCF_027475565.1 of Acinonyx jubatus. Taxonomy (NCBI): domain Eukaryota; kingdom Metazoa; phylum Chordata; class Mammalia; order Carnivora; family Felidae; genus Acinonyx; species Acinonyx jubatus. Next base: position 125,385,001 of record NC_069386.1, on the reverse strand, counting down.
TGTTGAAGACTTTTTCATCAGTGTTCATAAAATGAACAGTTTTGTTTTCTTTACTTGTATCTTTTCCTGATTTTGGTATCAGAGCAAGTCTGGCCTTATGGAATGAGTTAGGAAGTGTTCCCTGTTCAATTTTTGGGGGGAAAGTTTGAGATTTGGTGTTAGTTATTTAATGTTTGGTAGAAATCACCAGTGAAACTATTAGGTTTGTAAGCTTTTCTTTGTTGGGAGACATTTTATTATTGATTAAATCTCCTTACTAGTTTTATTTCTTTGTGATTCAGTCATGGCAGGTTGTAGCTTTACAAGAATTTGTTCATTTCATCTAGGTTATTCAATTTGTTGGTACAGAATTATTTAAAGTACTTTTTTATTTTGTAGTATCAACAGTAATATCCCCACTTCCATGTCTAATTTTAGTAATTTGAGACTTCTCTTTTTTTTCCCTTAGTCTATCTAGCTAAAGGCTTGTCAATTTGATTGATAATTTCAAAAACACATTTGGTTTTAGTGATTTTCCATTCTCTCTTCTGTTTATCTTGCTCTAGTCTTCATTGTTCCTTTCTTTATTTCAGCTTTGAAATTAACTTCTTTTGTCTTTTTCTTGTCCTGAAGCTACAAAGTATGTTGTTGACTAGAGCTTTTATTTCTTTTCCAATATAAGTGGTGATAGCAATAAATTTCCCCATTAGCCCTGCTTTCACTGTGTTCCATAGTTTTGGTATATTGTGTCATTCATCTTTCATTATTTTCTAATTTTTCTTGTTATTTTTCTGTTTAATAATGTCTTTTATTTTCCACAAATTTGCCAGTCTTCCTTATGTTATTGATTTCAAACTTCATCTTGTTTGAAAAAAAGAGAAGATGCTTTGCATGATGTCTATTTTTCTAAATCTATTGAGCTTTATTTGTGGCCTTTTATGTAGTCCACTCTCTGAAACCATTTTTTATCATTTCAAATATAATTCAGGAATCATGTTATAATTTCATTTTCCTTTTGTTGTTTCAGTCAAGAACTGAAAGTTTCTCCATATTTTATGCTTTTAGAAGTAATACCTGTTAACAAAACTTCAATATTCCCCTATAGACACAACATTTAATAGTGACTTAACCATACTTTTCCTATTTTTTCCCAAAGGTTTTGGCTGTTTAGTAAAAAGTGAGGGGCACCTGAGTGGCTTAGTCTGTTGGGTGTCTGACTCTTGATTTTGGCTCAGGTCATGATCCTAGGGTCACGGACTTGAACCCTGCATCTCCTCATTGAGCATGGAACCTGTTTAAGATTCTCTCTCTCTGTCTCTCTGTCTCTCTCTCCCCTTTCTTCCCCTTTCCCTCACTCATGCTCTCTCTCTCTTTCTCTAAAATAAAAAATAAATTAAAAAAAAAACCCACTAAGGCAGGGGAGTCTGGCTCGCTCAGTCAGTAGAGCATGTGACTCTTGACATCAGGGTTGTGAGTTCAAGCCACAAGTTGAGTGTAGAGATTACTAAGAATAAAATCTTAAAAACAAAACAAAACAAAACAAAACAAAACAAAAACAAACAACAGCAACAACAAAAAACCCACAAGGCATTAACTGATAATTCATGAGTCTTTCAACAGTTAATGAGTTAATTGAAAAATTAAACACCTCTGGGGGGCCTGGGGGGCTCAGTCAGTTAAATGTCTGACTTCAGCTCAGATCATGATCTCACAGCTCACAAGTTCAAGCCCACATTGGGCTCTGTGCTGACAGCTTGGAGTCTGGAGCCTGCTTCAGATTCTGCATCTCCCTCTCTCTCTGCCCCTCTCCCACTCACATTCTGTTTCTGTCTCCCAAAAATAAAATAAACATTAAAAAATTTTTTAAATAAAAATTAAGCCCCTTTAAGAAGTAAAGTTTTAACTGTGAGATAAGGAAATTGATATTTTAGAATAGGAAGGGTTTTTTTTTAATTTTTTTTAATGTTTATTTATTTTTGAGAGAGAGAGAGACAAGCACGAGCAGGGGAGGGGGAGAGAGAGGGAGAGAGAGAGGGAGAGGGAGACATAGAATCCAAAGCAGGCTCTAGGCTCTGAGCTGTCAGCACAGAGTCCGATGATGGGCTCGAACTCACAAGCTGTGAGATCATGACCTGAGCCGAAGTTGGATGCCTAACCAAGTGAGCCACCCAGGTGCCCCAGAATAGGAAGGTTTTTTTTAAGTAATATCCTGATATAACATCATTAATGTGAAATTTATTGTCTTAGTCTGTTCAGGTTACTCTAACAAAAATACTATTTAGTGGTGGCTTAAACTAGACACACTCACAGTTCTAGAAGCTAGGAAGTAGAAAATCAAGGTGCTACAAGATTCTATGTCTGGCAAGGGCCAGTTTTCTGATTCATAGAAGGCCATCTACTCATTGTGTCTTTGCATTACAGACAGAGGTGAGACAGCTCTCTGCGATTTCTTTTGCAAGACACTAATTCCATTTATTAGGGATCCACTTTAATGACCTAATTACCTGCCAAAGGCCCCAACTCCTAATACTGTACATTAGGGGTTTAGGAATTCAACATGTGAATTTCATAAGAATCAAACATCCAGTCTACTGAATCTACTGCAGTCTACTGCAGTACAAAACCATTAGATAGAGAATAACTTCTATAAAAAAATGGGTTTTATTATCATATTTAACATAGCAAAACCTGGTGTGATAATTTCATCTTTAAATAATCCGAGGCCTATGGTTAATAGAATTAAGATGAGCTATAAAAGACAGGATTATATTTTGTTGTCATTGTTGTTTCTGCTATTGTTATTTTGTTTTTTCTTCTTATTTTATCTGAAATACTAAGGTGTATAGCTTATGTGTGAAGAATATTTCTCGTGTATTTATTAGTCAAAAAATGCTTATTTAAAAATCTGCAATGGGAAAAGTAAATAAATTGTATAAATTAAATAAATAAATAAATAAATAAATAAAACAAACTTGCAAGGGGGTTCACTTATAAAGTTTATTTATAAACCTGAAATATTTTTTGTAAAAATCTAACAAAATGTGTTTCTCAAACCAGAGTGTCAAAAGATGCTAGCTTAATGGTACCACAAATTCCTAAGAAAATGAAGGAGTGTATTTATTTTGAAAATAATTCCTACTGACTTCAAAGCATTTTAGATCCATCCACTATAAATGCAGATTGCAGGTTGAATTTATTTGTTGGTTACTGGTTAATTTGCTTTTGATATTTTCTCCCTCCCCCCTTGTTAAGATAGTTAATGAAAAATCCCTGATTATGATTAGATCCTGCTAAACACAGAATCTCTTTAATAGGCATCAATAAAATAGACTCGCTAGCTGGCAACTCTGTTTAAAAATGCCCATGGTTATTGGCATCTTATGACAATGATAGTTTTAGCTGTGTTTACCAAATATAGATACTTCTATAATGGAATGTGGTGATAACCAAAGAATCTGCAATGTTCTCATACAACAGTGTATTCATTAAAAATATTTTTTATGTCTTTTGTAGATGTAAACAATGCTTACTAAAAAGTTCTGTTTCTAAATATAAACAAAATACTATAACATGGTCCAAATTGAATATTGCATATTTTCAATTCTGTGTATATGTTGAAAAATCTAGTGATAGGCAGAGTAAGCATTCATGTCCATTATAGGCTTTGAGAATTACACAGGGCTATAAATACGCCCTACAGCAGGTTATTGTTAATGGCTCTAATTTACCATTTTAGAGCCATCACTTGGACTCTCAAAGATGTTGCTAGCTTAAAATTCCTTATTATTCTCCCAAAACTACATTAGTATTAGCAATATGAGCTATTATTAACTATCATGGGACCACCATGGTGGCTCAGTCGGTTAAGTGCCCAATTTCAGCTCAGGTCATGATCTCACGGTTCATGAGTTCAAGCCCTGCATCAGGTTCTGTGCTGACAGCTTGGAGCCTGGAGCCTGCTTCTGATTCTGTGTCTCCCTGTCTCTCTGCCTTCCCTCCCCCACCTCTGTCTCTCAAAAAACAAACATTAAAAAATTTAAAAAACTATTATGTTTGGGATCAGTTATTTTATGCAGTTCACATTTTGATTGTGTGCTTACTGTGTTCAATAGTGTACATACTAGAGCAACTGTGAACATCTTCAGGTATGATGAATTGTGCAAAATCACCTCTGGAAATGAGACATGGATTGAGATAGGTTTGCAGGGAGTGGGTGATGTGAAATAAATGTATAAATCTATAGCTTGGAACTTTGTCCAGCTTACTGGTGAGAATAGCTGGTCATTGGTCATGTGTAATATCACCAAGGTCATGTGTAATTCTAAAGTACCACAAGATTATCAAAGAGAAAAATAAGTTAAAATAAAACATTAGTGATTTCATTGTCAACAAAGCAGGTGTTCACAAATTCTGTACACAATTCTGGATATATAAAGCACTACAAAACAAAACACACACACACGCACACACACACACACACACACACACACACACACACACAAGGTAGGAAGTGTCATTTACCCAGTGTTTATGTATTAGCAAATTTGCTGAAAACTTTGCATATTTACTGTTTAATTTTGAAACAAAAACACATGGGAAACTAAGGTGCAGACAGATACAGTTGTCACTGCATAAATATTTAACAATTTGAATTGATATAAGCTCTATGTAGTGACACAACACCAAGCTAAATTTATAATTTTACTCCCTTAGAAGAATTTAAGGGAAAAATCATCCTATGATTTTGTCCTAGACACCAATTACATTGAAGTGAAAGAGTATTTTAAAATAACTCATTTGCCTTATAAGAGAAGTAATGGTAAAGGCATCTTAAAGCCAAAGGAAAATGTTACCAAGTGATCTGAACATCTGTACTAAAATGAAAACTGAATTGCCATTAGTGATTTTAAACTAATTCCTCATAAAGATTAAGCATTCTTGGTTCTTGTATCAAGATTTTCAAGGCAGTAAGACAACTATTTTCTTTTGTGTTTACATTTTTTATAAACATTCTAATTTAATTAACATACAGTGTTATATTAGTTTCAGCTATACAATATAGTGATTCAACAATTCTATGCTTATCTCAGTGTTTATCAGGCTAAGTGTGCTCTCATTCCTTTTTATCTATTCCTCCCACTCACCTCCCCTTTATATTTCGTTCTCGCTCTCTCTCTATTTTTAAATGTTTATTCATTTTTGAGAGAGCGAGACAGAGCACGGGCAGGGGAAGGGCTCTATATTTGTTCTCTATATTTAAGAGTTTGGTTTTTTGTCTCTTTTTTCATGGTTTCTTTGACTTGTTCCTTGAATTCCACATATGAGTGAAATCATATGGTATTTGTCTTTCTCTGACTGACTTCTCTAGATCCATCTATATTGTTGCAAAAGGCAAGATCTCATTTTTATGTTTGGATAATATTCCATTATATTTATATATATATATATAACATTTCACATCTTCTTTATTCATTCTTTTATGGATAGACACCTGGGTTGCCTCCATATCTTGGCCAGTGTAAATAATGCAATAAACATGGGGTGCATATATATGTTTTCAAATTAGTGTTTTCATTTACTTTGGGTAAGTACCCAGTAGATTTTGCTTTTTTTTTTTCTTTCAACGTTTTTTATTTATTTTTGGGACAGAGAGAGACAGAGCATGAATGGGGGAGGGGCAGAGAGAGAGAGGGAGACACAGAATCGGAAACAGGCTCCAGGCTCCGAGCCATCAGCCCAGAGCCTGACGCGGGGCTCGAACTCACGGACCGCGAGATCATGACCTGGCTGAAGTCAGACGCTCAACCGACTGCGCCACCCAGGCGCCCCTAGATTTTGCTTTTTAACAAAAAGGCTTGTAGTTACATGAGAAGTGGTGCCCCTCTGTTTCTGATGTCTGCCATTTATATTAAAATAAACTAATAATAAAAATGTTATACATTTTAATAAAACTGATAGTGAAGGTTAGAATTCTAGAGATTTTTATCTTTTAAAAACATATATAATGTGTGGAGAAAAAGGAACCCTTGTGCACTGTTGGTGGGCATGCAACTGGTGTAAACACTGAAAAGCAGTCATAAACTTTCTCATAAAGTTAAAAACAGAATTATCATACGATGTGGCAATTCCACTACTGGATATTTACTCAAAGAAAATGGGGTGATAGGTGAGAGGATGGATGAAATAGATAAAGAGCATTAAAACTACACTTAACTTGAGGAGCACTGAAAAATGTATAGACTCATTGAATCATTACACTGTACACCTAAAAATAATATAACACTGCAAGTTAATTATACTAGAATAATATAAGTGCCCATAATATTACCTGAATCATATCTTTTTTTTCTTTTACAGGGAAAGAAATCACAAGCAGGGGAAGGGGACAGAAAGAGAGAGAGAGAGAGAGAGAGAGAGAGAGAGAGAATTTTAAGCAGGCTCCACGCTCAGTGCAAAGTCCAATGCAGGGTTCGATCCCATGACCCTGAGCCAAAATTAAGAGTTGGACACTCAACTGACTGAGCCACCCAGGTGACCAGTTCTTTAATTTTGAATATTAGTTTAAGTAATCTCTACACCCAACGTGAAGCTCAAACTCATGACCCTGAGATCAAGAGCCACATGCTCTACCAACTGAGAGAGCCAGGTGCCCTTAATCTCATATCTTAAACATATCTATCTATCTATCTATCTATCTACATCCTTATCAAGGTGTCTCTGACCTCCTAATAATATTTTTGTAAAGAAAGTTTACATTATCTCCATCTGTCCATAGCACAGCTTACTTTGTGATGACAATGTTAATAAATATGTTGGTTTTTCCTATGAAATATCTATATACAATAAAAATAATTCAGAAGAAGAATAAAGAACCTCCAACAAAGAATTTTCAAAGACCATGGGCTGGAACAAATGTACTTGCTCTGGGGACATTTTATTTTTTTTAAGGGACATTTTTGTGGGTTTGTTTGTTTGTCTGTTTTGAAAGAGAGAGAGAGAGAGCACATGAACAGGGAAGGGGCAGAAGGAGAGGGAGAGAGACAATCCTAAGCAGGCTCCATGCCAAGAACAAGCCCATTGCAGGGCTCAAACTCATGACCTGAGCCACAGTGAAGAGTCAGATGTTTAACCAACTGAACGACCCAGGTACCCCTAAAAGGGACATTTTGAAACCTGGTTATTGTTTGACGCATTGTTCCTCCTCCTTCTCACTATAAATTTTTGTAATTACTACTTGAGCCTAGAAAAAGACAAAAGAATGGGCTTTGGGGAAAACAACTATGGGATGAATAACAGTAGAGTGAGAGTTGAAGATTTGGCTCCTTGTTTAGAAATCAAGCCAGTAAAATGTAGCTATTAGATGTCCTTCTATTTCCAAACCTAGAGTGAAAAATGGTGAGTTATTGGCACTTCAGACACAGTTCATTGTTGCTGTGACCTGGGGAATTTAGAAAAGGTTTTGAGATTCTTGGAGAAGAGAAATAAAAAAAAGTAACAAACAAAAACACTTGATATTGTGTAATTCATAATATCTCACTAAGACAGGTAAAATGTTGGGTTAAATGTAGTGACTATGTTGAGGGGGGAGGACCTATCTTTAAATACCAATGTTTTATATATAATTGTAATAATTTATACTAGGTATATAAGTAAAGTAGATGAAAGTGACAATTAAACAATTGAAGAATATTTTATTTTTAAAAATCTAAATGACTTTGGGGCGTCTGGGTGGCTCAGTCAGTGAAGTGTCTGATTTGAGCTCAGGTCATGATCTCACAGTCTGTGAGTTCGAACCCCATGTCGGGCTCTGTACTGACAGTTTAGAACCTGGAACCTGCTTTGGATTGTGCGTCTCCCTCCCTCTCTGCCTCTCCCCTGCTCTCATGCTGTCGCTCTCTCTCTCTCTCAAAACTAAATAAAAATTTAAAAAAATTAAAAACCTAAATATATTTTTTAAATAAAGTAAAAGAAAAATTCTGCTAAGGGTGCTTGGGTGGCTCAGTTGGTTAAACTCCAATTCATGATTTTGGCCCAGGTCTTGATTTCATGGTTTGTGAGATTGAGCCCTGCATCAGGCTCTGTGCTGAGCATAGAGCCTCTTGGGATTTTCTCTCTCCTTCTCTCTCTGCCTCTCCCCTGCTCATGCTTTCTTTAAATTAATTAATTAACATTTAAAAAGTTCTGCTATTCTCATCCTAGGGAGTGTATGTTTTTGGCAGGTGCAAGCCAATTTTCTTCTACATTTTTTTCAAAGTATAATAATTATTTATTAGGTAAAAAAAAAAAATTAAGGTCCACATAAGGGAAAACTAATTATGTCAAATTCAGTCTTTCTTTTTTTTTAAGAAGGGAGTAGGGGAGGGCAAGAGAGAGAAGGAGAGAGAGAATCCCAAGCAGGCTTCACACTGTCAGCATGGAACCCGATATGGGGCTCAAACTCACAAACCATGAGATCGTGACCTGAACTTAAACCGAGAGTCAGATGCTTGACCAACTGAGCCCCCATGCAGCTCAAATTTGGACACCCTTAACTGATTACTGAGAGACTAAAATGAGCTAGGTCAGAAAGACACTGATGACCCCAGTGTGATAAATAGGCTTTCCTTTGAAAGGAATACAACTCATTTTTGTTGCTTTTAGAAAAATGCATTTTAACTTCTGTTTGCAAAAACAAGAGATTTTTACCTTTTTGTAAATAAGCTTTCTAAATTAATGCATCTAGTTTTAACTTATTATTTTATTGACTGTTGATCATTTTAGTGAATCTTTGAAATTAAGCTTCAAGTAGTGATGAGTTTTGAACCAATAGCTTATTTTAAATATTATTTATAAAATCTATTTAAACTCATGGAATAGTTCTTGCATATGTTGGAAATATTTCAGTGTTGATTCAATTTTATATTCCCTTAAAGTACAAATTTATTTCACTTTCTAGATTTTCATGCATGTTACTAGTTGAGGAAACAAAATGGTTTTGACATGTAGAATTACATTTATTATATGTCATCCATCATATTCACAACGTAGAACATCAAATATGCCAATTTACCAAAAGTTCTATGATACACAGTGGCGAGTTTTATATGCATTTGACCAGTTTTAGGTAAAACTTTGTAATTAAAAATAATAAATGTAAATTGACCTCTCAATAATTCTAGGAACCTAATAGATTTGATGTATTATCTATAGGTGGTTATTAATGATAGGCATCAGTGCTTTTTAACAAACAGAAAAGACTGATTGGCATTGTATCATTTCAATACCTAAGTCAGTGCAGGAAAATATTGAGCTACTTATTCAGGTCAATAAGCTATGATTTTTGGCTCTGAGAGCATGCCATTTATCAGATGAGACACGAATATAAATTGATAACTATAGGTTCTGATATGTGCTATACAGAGTGTATATACTGAAAAGCTTTGCAAGCACAAAGAAGGGAATGAATGAGGAGTATTGAGTTTGTGGAAAGCCTTGCTAAGGAGGTGATTCTTGAAATATGTTTGTAAGGAATAATGCTTAACCACATCCTGTCTTTTCTCTGAAACTCTCTTATCATTCTACTCCTTTAGGTCACAGATTATGTTTTAGTTGTTTCCCTTAACATGGCTTCTTAGGTCCTCAAGAACGACCACAGATCATACTTGATACTTTTATAAGGCATCTGCATTTATTACATTATATTGTAATTTGAGTTTTAATGTCAATCTGCCTCATCACACTGACTTCCCTGAAGACCTTTGGAAGAGATCTTGTTAATTTATGTAGCAAAAGCTGTGGAAAGCTGTGCCAGAACTAAAATTTAAAAAAATGGATGAATTAATCAATATATCATATTTTCCCAGATGGAGACCTGAGGGAAACTGCATTCTTGAAAGCTATAATAGCACCAACAAAATGCAGTAAAGAGCACAGCAAGAATACTTTTGTGAAGGTAGAACTTAGCATGGTTGAAGTTCCTTGCTTTGTTCTACTCCTAGTTTTTCCAGATTTTATCAGCTTCTCTATTTATAATTTAATTGTATCTATTTGTTTTCTCTCACCCAGCTAGATCATCAAAGTAAGGATATAGTTCTCTCTGTTTCTCTCTTGCTCTGATGTTTTGCCAGAGCCGAGAATAATGCCAAAGGTGATCCCAATTAGACAATATTAGAGTTTAAATTCAAACAGATCTCAACTGTTCATAAAGTAATTTTCCAAAATCAATATTCAAAAATGGACATAATAACTAATGATATTCTTTAAAATTCAATTCAACTACGATTATATATTGAAAATTAAACATTTGCAAAATAATTTACAAATACTAGTAAAATGTAGAAAAGTAAACAATATACAATCTATTCTCTTGAGTTAGTTATAGTCTGTTATGTAACTCAGACAATTGCAGATCTCATTAAAAGGAAGAGAGGTATCAGTTATGACAGAGATAAGAAAGTATTCTCTTGAATCATGGAATTCAATCCTGTTTGGGAAAACTGAAGAAGGTTTTGTGGATGAAATTTTAAATATCTGTCTTCTTTGAAAAAGAAAATAATAAAAATAAAATCCACACTCTCTAAGCTTAGCACTGAAAGATCAATTTACACATGGGGAGAGATAGTTAGGTGTAGATACATTTGAAGCTCAAATTTTATCATCTGAGGTTCAACATTCAGTTATTTGCTACCTGAAAACTTTTATCCTTTTCTCAGGAATGAAAAATGAGAAGTACCCAATGGAAAGAAAAATCACGAGGGACACTCTTGCCTAAAATTTTTAATTTACCATGCGTTTGTGAATTTTCTCCCTTCACTAAAAACTTTTTAAAGGTTTGGCTTTATTATTTCTTAAAAGAAGATGATAGCTCCTTTATAGAGAATAAACTTCCAAAAACAGAAACATGACATAGGTATTTCATCCTCAAGAATACCAGACACAAATGCACAATTGTGCAAAGGAAATATTGGCCAATAGAGGAGGATTCTGAGTTTACAGTGGAATAAGTATGATAGTGTATAATGGGGAAGACTGGAAAATGAACTAAGGCAAAGGTCTTTAGCATCTTATTGATATGTTGGATTTGATAAAATAAGCAATGGGGAGTTAGAAAAATATACGAATCCATCTTCAATGTGAACGATGGATTGGAGAGATCAGAAAATAGAAGCACGGATACTAAGGATAATGTTTTGGCAAGAAATTACTGTCCAAAACTAGGGCAACAGAAAAGGAGTCATGAGTGTAAGAGTTTTGAGTAGGCTCTATAAAACTTAAAAACGGTAAAGTCACAGAAGCACTGGAGAGTAGAAAAACACGTAGCTGGGCTTCTTCTGCCTTAGTGAACTCCAGAGAGACATTAACCTAGAAAAGATGTCAGATCTAAATTCCATAATGAAAATATCTCAGAGGTTTTTAGAGTAATCAAATGGAGCTCTGCAGATCCAATTAAAATAACCAATGTAACATGGAAAATCAAAATCACAGATACTACGAATGTGGCAAAGAATTTCCTTTCAAAAGTCCACCACAAAGATTTATAGTCAAGACTAGCAAAATTAATTTGAAAAACAAAAAAAAAGGTGTGTGACTTAAAATTCAAATATGCAAATCTATACCTTAATGGAAAACTTAGTAGTAGAAAAGGAATAAGTATAGTAAGATGGCTGATCAGATACATATCTATATATCTCATATGTTTGTTTGATATTTAACTTTGCTTAATTTTTTGACATACAAATATTTTGTAAGCAATTAATTGCATTCCACTCTTGTTTGTAAATTTTTATGTACATAGAGACATCTATGTTTCTTCTTTGATTTTCTAAATACAAAAACAATCATCAACCTGAGGTGATGATTTCTTTAGTTATTTATTCTTAGATATTTTTCTAGTTATTTTATTTTAGATTTATGTATTTACCTTACCTAACTCAGCAGCAAACTATTTTGCAATATATTGCTGGATAGGAATCTAGCAATATATTTTCAAACTTTTTAGCATTAGCTTCAATGTAATTTATTCAATATTCTATACTTCTCTCACTGAATTCAGGTGCATTTTTTGTTATGTAATGGCTCATTATATAAACAGTACTCAAATAATGTTATTAACTAATAAATTCAAAGGATCATTCATATAAGTATTCTGAGAATATTGGCAAGACTGTACAATAAAAGAAATGTGAAAGGTTATCAATCTTTTAAAAATGTTCCACTTCATTATGCTAATGGAGAGTCTATTTACTCTTCCAGAATGTATTTTCAGTCATGTAAATGCTCTGGATGTTTGCACCTTTTTGGGGAGGGGGGCTGTTTGTTTTTAATTGGAGAAACAGAAGGTAATTTGGCTTTGGGAAGAAGAAGACAAGAAGCTGAGGAGGATGGAATTTAAGGAATCATATCTCATAATTTTATGATCCTAGATACTTCTTTGGTCTGCTATGGACATAAAAGAAAGTACTGCAAACAGATGGAATTATTCATGATGGACTTTGAGACTATTGACTTTGCAAAGCAGCTTTGAGATGCAGGTGACCAAGCTTGCAGAGAGACTGCTCAGACATGCCTCTTTAGACAACTAGCAGCCTCTGAAGATTGAGATATTTGAATAATGCCAAAGACTCCCTAGGCAAGCAGGCACATTGCAGTTGTTATGTTGGCCAGTGGCCAATGCAGAGACCCTATACCAAGTGGCTTAGGAATAAGAGTAGAAGAGAAGAATAAAAGATTACTTGGTAGGCATAAGTGGAGCATGCCCTTGAGAAGTTAAGCAAATAACTTTCTCAGAAACCAATATTCTCTTTTAGCAGATTGTCTACTGGAGGCTAGAGCCACCACAATTTTGTCTATAAAGTCAAATGTGATTTTATTTTGTAAAAATAGGCTATTAGGTCTCAGATGTTAAGGTTACATTCAAAATCAAAGAAACAAATATGAAATAATAGGCAATCATAATATCCAACAGGGTTTGAAGTTCTATTATTGTGCTGGATATTGTTCTATGCATTATGATTATATTCAGTCTTGTCATATATGTTTATAGGAAGGGCCATCTTAAATTATGTCCACTGTAGGTATAAGGTGAAGAAATTCCAGTTATTTCTCTAATGCCTATAGTAGTGGCAACCCTAATATATAGAAAAATTAAGAACATAATTCAGATTCTCATAAGGCAGTAAATAGCCTAGTTGAATCCATCAGTTGGTAAAGCTACTTAGGTTAATGATACTGATTCTAATATCCCCTGAAAATTAGGTAACGAGATAACTTAATCTCAAGGATGTAGGTTTCTACTTTCTTAAATTTTAGAATTGAAGAACATAGCAGCTATATAAAAGGGCTTAGCTTGTTTGTTAGATTCATAAGCAAAGTTTCTCTTTAAAACACTATAGTTTTACAGAAACCTGAAAGTTTCTAACAATGTGAAACCTGGACATCCTCAGTACTGGCACATTTCCACTCTGGGTACTTACATTAGATAAAGAAACAGCTCTTCTCACCCAAAATCCATACATAAATTTTTAGCGAGCCTTTTTAAATAATCATTCCAATCTAAAAGCAACCCAGGGTCCTTCTGTAGGTGATTTGATAGACACACTGTGCTTTATTCATGTAATGGAATATTAACAATAAGAAGGAAAGAACTATTGACAAACAAAACCACATAGATGACTTCCCAAAGACATTATGCTAAGGAAATGATCAGTCTCAAAAAAGTATCTACTGTGTGATTTCTTTTATATAATTTTCTGGAAAAGCAAAACTATTGACAAAGAACAGTGTGATTTCTTTTATATAATTTTCTGGAAAAGCAAAACTATTGACAAAGAACAGTTTGATGGTTTCCAAGGGTTAAGATTAGTGGGCATATGTGAAGAAAAAGGGCAGCAAATGTTGATTTGGGAAGTGGGGAGACGGCAAATATGAAAATATGCCATATGAAAATATGGGGAGATGAAAATATGCTGGATCCTGATTGTGGCTACATGATTCTGTACAAGTGTTAGAGGTCATAGAACCAAAGATCACAAAAGAGTCCATTTTATTTCACATTAATGTTAAAAAATATATATTTTTAAATAACTAAAAAAATTGTACTGATAAGATATGCTTTCAAACATTGTTTACTTGTGGATGAACAAAGTTAAAACCAGAAAAAAATAGAATTAAGTGAAGAGATATTTAAAAAATATATATTTGTTATTTTCCTGGAGAACAGACATCTATACTTCAGAGATAATTTAAGTGCAAATAGTTACTTTAAGAGAATTTGGCCTATAAATTTAATATATCAGTTTCCTAATTATAATTTAGGATAAATTGTTTAGCAATCTATTTAGACTTTTTATTTTAATTTGAAATTTTACTACTTGTACACAGTCTTATGTTTCTAATAACACATTTTGCCACTTTAATAAATTTATTATACTTTTTAAAAAATTTTATTAATGTTTATTTATTTTTAGGAGAGAGATAGAATGACAGAGCGTGAGCAGAGGAGGGGCAGAGAGAGAGAGAGGAAGACACAGAATCCAAAGCAGACTCCATCCAGACTCTGAGCTGTCAGCAAAGAGCCTGACATGGGGCTAGAACCCATGAATAGTGAGATCATGACTTGAGTCAAAGTTGGATACCCAGCTGACTGAGCCACCCAGGTGCCCCTAATTTATTATATTTTTAATAATCACTTAAGTAGCTATAAATACTGTATTTAAGTCAAGTAATTAGATCATTTAAAATGAAAAACATGGTATAAATCTAATTTAAAATGGCCTTAATTTTACTCTGATGCCAAGCATTATTCAAAGGTCATTTTAAAATGGTTTTCAAAATTTTTAGACTTACAAATAGAATAATAAATATCATAGGTTGAATTTAAAAGTTTAAGGAGGAGGTAGGCAATTGGAGAATGTGTATATCAATTCTAAGATCAAAATTAACACCTGAATAACCTTTTCTGCACATAAACTTATCCTCAAGAACATCAAAGACCTGACACAATTAGTACTATTATTTTATCCATTTTGCAGATGAGGAACAAGACACAGAGAAGTTAATTTACATCTCATGTATAGAAATACTACCCAGTATTTCTACCAAAGTGAAGTGTTAAGAGCCCTTATATGGTTCTGCTTTAATTATTAATTATAAAACCCTGGAGGGCAATTGAGCAACATTGAATTTTTTAAAATACGTCATTATATTCGATAATTCCTTTAGTGGTCATTTTTCTATTAAAATTTGAGTCTTTAAAAAATTTAATCCTTATTATACTGAAAAATTGGGAAAAAACAATATTCTATATTAAAAATTTGGTCAAATCTATACCACATAAATGGCTCAAGAGCAATCTGATATAATACAACGTAGCTCTGAAAATTTTCTTCTAGAAGACTATTTAAAAATTCACATAAAAATTTATCAAATGAAACAAAGGTTTAATTAGTAAGGACATATAATTTTAAGTATGCTGGTTATGAGCTCAATCAGCGAAATACACGGAAAGAAAAAATAATTGAATCATATATACTAAAATGGTTGGACTGTATTTTCCTAAGTGGTGAGCTGATTTTTGCTTTACTCTTTTTCTAGCCTTCTTGACTTACCAAAAATAAATCTGAAGGAGAAAATTTTTTTCCATTGAAAACATTCAAGTAGTGGGATGCTTGGGTGGCTCAGTTGGTTAAGCGTCCGACTCGTGATTTCAGCTCAGGTCATGATCTAATGTTTCGTGAGATCAAGCCCTGCATGGGGCTCCACTGACAGTACGGAGCCTGCTCAGGAGTCTCTCTCTCTCTCCTTCTCTCTCTCTGCCTTTTCCCTGCTCATACTCTCTCAAAATAGGTAAATAAACATTAAAAATAACGGTCAAGTAGTGCTTATGTGTGATATTGTGTATACTGATTCATTTATTCACTGATAGAGAAGAAAACCTATAAGCCTGTCACTGGCTTAGTGAGTGTTTTCTCCTCTGTGGTTGGATTAACTAATGCTGTTCTCATGCTCAGCATCTTCTCTCACAGGACTTCATGGACCATAGTTTCATATACCAGGTACTTATTGGTAGTTTGGGAAACTAAACACATACAAAAAATACCTTTTTCGTGTAGGTATCTTATTTTACTTATCGTGTTTCTTCTAAGATAATGAACTGTATATCTGTAGAATACATTTTAATAGATACTCTCCGAACTCCAGAAAGCAAACACATGCATGGATGCTTAACCTCTAAAACTCAGAGCAAAACCAACATCCAAGAAAGTCACAATAACTGAGCTAAATTCTTGGTTCATGCTCTACATTTTTCTTCCTGGGTAATATATCATAACGTGAATCAGATTTCCCTCTGGCCTGATGGCCACACACTTCCTCCAAAAGGCTGGAGGCTCCCTTCTTCTATCCCTTGCTCTTTTCATTAAGTCATCCAGATTTTTGAACAGGGTCGTGTGCAATGTACAAGATTAATCCTCTCCTGGAGATAGCATTTTCCCTAACAGTGATTAATCCATGAAAGCCTAAAAATTAAAGAAAATCTTTTGACTTTAAGTAATATAAAGCCAGGATTTGGAATATTGTGTCAGTCTCTTGTTTTGCCTTTGATATTTAGATCCCTTTCTGAGCCCACTTAGGCATTTGTGGACCTCCAGGTATGAGGGATATGGTTTTGTTTTGACATCAAAGTTCAAGGGGGAGTGTATAGAATGCTAACAAGCACTGTGAGCTCCAAAGGACACGATTAATCTATAATTGGTAAGCAGGTGCAGCTCAGTCAATAATCGGTAGTAGAGAACACTCAACCTGGAAAAGTAAAATAAAAATAATCTCACCTGATTTGCCTTTTCTTTTTCCTTCTTTTCTTTTTCTCTTAGGTAATAGTGCAGAGTTAATAACAGGAGATGCCGAGTAATTGATTTTTTTCTGCAGAAAATTTCTGATTAAGGTAATAACCAATGGCAAACAGAGCAGATTAAATATTTGTCACAAGAAACTGGATTAAAAGATCACAGACCCTAAAATAAGGATATTACCAGTTTGGTTGCTGTGAAGTAGAATATGTGGTGACCCATCATCTATCTCATAATTCTCATGAAATTATTGCCCCTACTGCTGATACAGTGATAAACGGTCTACTGGAGTCTGTGGGTTACCTTTCAATGTCAAGCAAAGGAAGTCCTGGAATCCATCCTGCTGGAGTGTGGCTGCTATGAGGAGTGAAGCCATTTGTCTGGGCAGCAGCACTACAGGAACTTAATGGGAAAAGAATCTGATTGCCAACACCAAATTTGTTTCACAAGGACTAGCCAGCATCTATCTGTAAGGAGCTGGGAAAAGACTGGCACTCAGGTAATGGGATGGAATTAAGCACGGTATTGAACTGCCACGTCATGGAGGGATCCACCAAAAGTTATCTGTCCAGAATGCTGAAGGCTGCACTCGATTTTAGCCACTAAAATTATGCTTTTAAGAAAAACCCCTGTTTTTTCACTGTCGGAACAAGTGCCTCACCATTAAAACAATAGCAAATAAAAAATACGACAAAATATTCTCGTATACCCTGCCTCCCTTTTTAAAGTTTATTTATTTATTTTTGAGGGGGTAAGGGGCCGAGGGAGAGGACGAGAGAGAATCCAAAGCATGGAGCAGGAAGTAAGGTTGAATCCAAGGAACTGTGACATCACCTTCTGAGTTGAAATCAAGAAGCAGACATTCAACCCACCGAGCCACCCAGGTGCCCTCTGCCTCCCATTTTAAATGGAAGAATAACATACGTAAGTTTTGTTATTTTTTAAAAATTTTATTTCACATAATGACCTGAGATTTTTCTTCTGAATAAATTTGTGTACGTGTGTTTGGGAGAAAGAGGAAGAGATAAAGAGGCAAAGAGAGAGTTTGTGTGGCATCTTTGTTGTGTACTGTTATTTTCTGGTCCAAATCTAACACTTGTCAAATGACTTTATTGAAGTAAGTAGTGTGTAAGGTACTTTCCACCTCACTGATAATATCAATTTCCCCAGTGTCTTAGTTAAAAACATATAGGAGTTCACAACAGTTGAATGTTTTTATTCATTTAAAATACTCATGAAATAGCTGAAACTAGGGAAATAGCTGAAAATTCCTTTACTAGAGATGTTTGGAAGGGATTGATATAAGGGAAGAGATGATAGAAAAATGGCTCAAGTCTTGCCATCCATACCTTCCCACGGTGCTCTAAACAATTATAACAATTTGCTTTTAACATCAATGACTGTGTGTTCCATTCTACCACGTCCTCATCAATCTGAACTCATCAATCATCTTTTATGTTTATTGCTTGATTGGTTTTAAAAAAATCTCATTTTAATTCTTGTGATTAATACTGAGCCTAATTTAATACTTGCTTATTTGTATTTCTTTAGTGTGTTTTTTTGGTTTTTTTTTCATTCATCTATCACTATCACTGACATATTTATATATTATGTCTTGATGAGTTTACCTACTAGAAAATAAGTTTTATGTGACAATTGTTGATATTCATCCAGATATCTTAGACCCTTTTGCTAAGGTATGATGGGTATACAAACAGCTGTACATATGCAATGTATACAACTTGATCACCATAGTCCATGTCATAAGCATTACCCATAATCTTTAAAAGTTTCCTCCCATCCTCTGTGTTTATTATTATTAACATTTTTTGCAATAAAAACACACTATCAGATGGACGCTCTTAGTAAATTCTTGAGTATAAAACACAGTATTGCTAACTCTAGGCACTATGCTGTACATATAGATGTATGTATGTATCTGTACATACAGATGTAATCTTGTATAACCAAAACTTTGTACCCTTTGAATAATACCTCCCCATTTCCCCTTACACTCAGCCCTGGGCAACCACCATTCTGCTCTCTGCTCACTGCTTATCTAGACCTTTAATCTTTTAATATGTTTTAATTTTTTTTTACTTTATAAAAACTGTGTTATATCCAGATAGTTTGTCTTAGTTTGTTTACTAATTACTTTTTACCATTTATTTTTTATGGATTCTTATATTTAATTTTTTTAATATTACTTTTTCTGATTGTAAGAAATATACATGTTCTAATGGAAAATATAAAGAAGAAAACAAATTATCCATCATCTCACTAGAAGAAAATGCCTGTTAGTTTATTTCTAGCTGTTGCTTAATGCCGCCATTATCTTCATTCAGAGTCATGCACAGGCATATATCATGACTTTGCAATTTCCACTAATCTCAGCTGAAGCTATCTGTCCCAGAATCCCTTTCCGTGCATTATTCTACATTAGGCTTGACCACGGAGACGTTTTCACAAAATTGAAAGGCGGAAGTGACAAAGAAGATACTGTTCTGCTCTGAAGGATAGATGGTTGCTCATACACTGTCTCTGACCTGCTAGCTCATCCACTGGATCTTCCTCAGCTTCCTTAGTCCTGGGCCAGGAGTATGTGGCAAAGCATTCTAGTTTCTCCTGCATTTCATTGGCGCCATGGAAGTTAGAAGCTGTGAGAGATAGATGAAGGATCTGGTGTGTTATCCCAAGTTACTGTCTGTCCATTTAGACTTCATGTGTCTTTATTCTCCTCATGTTGCCTCCAGCTTTTCTTCTTGCCTCCACTCATATTAACCCATAAGGATTTCAGGCTTGGATTTCTCCACCAGCTCCCACGATTGTGTAAGAAATCCCCCCTACGCTAGAATCTTTGTGATCTGGTTTTCTGGGGGATCAAATTCCCTTGATAATACATATGTCATATAGATCTGACTGTGTAGTTTACACAGACTTGCATCTTGTACTTTCATCAATATTATACAACTGGATTTCATATGCCATTCCTTGATAAGAGCAATTTACTAACAAGTTAATTTCTGCAACATTTGCTGCCAGGTCAATAAATGATAATTCATTCACCTATTTCTATATACTGAATACTATACTACTTATTATATATTAAATACTATACTGAATGTTATACTGTTTCCATATGAATATTCTTATACATAAATATTTATCTGAGTTTCTGATTATGTCCTTACCTTAATTCCCTACAGGTAGCATAATGAGGTCAAATGTAATGATTTTTTTATATTTATATTTTTATATGACTTTAATATTTATGCATTTATAAATGTATGTATTTTATGGTATTTTGCGTGTAATTATGTATTTTATATTTATTTATTTATAGACTTTTATGCTTCTTTTTATGACTCTAATACTTATGCACAAATTGATTTCCAAAATGCTAGTATTTGTACCAACAGAAGACAGAGCTCATACTAACATTACTTTTTTTTATATTCCAAATTTTTAGGCAAAGTCTTATTCTCCTAAGACCCAAAGTATATTTTTCTTCATTTTCTTTCTTTTTTTCCATCTTCATCCTGTTGCTAGGTTTAGTTTTTTAGTGAATTCTCTAAAATACATGTGCTTTCTTCTTATTTTAAGTGAAAATTTAGTAAATTTATTTTAATCCAAGTACTTTATCAAATGTTCTACTACCTAAAATGTAGTTTTGGTATCATCAGAGCAATAGATACCCATTTTAAAACATGAGCTATACATAGAAAGAAAGAAAACTAGTAGATGATTCCATTTTCTGATAGAAATAATTATTAGTACTTTGGTTACTAATACTTCTTTTCAGAATATGGTAAATACATTCTATAGAAAAGTGGAAAGTGGTATGTGTATGTGCATATATGGGTGTGCATGCACTTTTTAAAATCATGTAATAATCATGGGGTGCCTGGGTGGCTCAGTCGGTTGAGCGTCCAACTTTGGCTCAGGTCATGATCTCACAGTCTGTGAGTTTGAGCCCGGCGTCTGGCTCTGTGCTGACAGCTCAGAGCCTGGAGCCTGTTTCAGATTCTGTGTCTCCCTCTCTCTCTGCCCCTCCCCTGCTCATGCTCTGTCTCTCTCTGTCTCAAAAATAAATTAAAACATTAAAAAAATTTTTAATCATGTAATAATCATTGTTATTGTTTTTACTATGGTCCTTTAGTTTACATTTTATTTTCATTATTAGGTAAATTCTGAAATGAATCATATGCATATACAAATTTCTGTATGTACCCTTGAATATTTCTTCAGGTTAATTTCCAGAACCAAAATGATCAGGGCAAAGAATTTTCCTTTCCCTTGAGACTAAAAATTTTCACAGAACTGCTATTTCAGAGTTTATGTCTTAAAATTTCCTTTGATTTAGCGAGCCTATTGATTTGCAGTATAAGTTTCAGCTCTGCATAATTTTCTCCTATTATATTATACTGGGTGCATCTTTTTTGATTCTGTTCTAATGTTCAAAAGTATTACATCTGTATGTATATATAAACATGTATAACATATCTATGTACACACATACATATGGATAAATTCTCCTTAGGTGATATTTTTGCTGTCATTAATTTAATCTCCTTGGCTTTTTTCTTGGGAAGTCTCCCCACCACTGCACAGATGTTTTACTGTCAATTTTCTTCTAATCCATGCCACTTCTAATTACTGATTCACATCTCACATTGCAATCCACTGTTTGGTATATTTCTGCCCCTGGATATGTTGCACTATCAGAGGTGTAGCCTTTAAGTGCATTTTGATATATGATATGGAGAAAGGACAGTAAAGTGAATAAGGATCTGAAATGCTCATGGACATCATAGAAAGCAGTTGTTTGAGTGATGTAATGTGCATTTAACATGCATTGGAAAGCACACACACACAAAAAAGAATAAATCAGACACAGTAGCAGACCACATTAATTTGAAAGTTCTTTATCAAGTGATTTGAGTCTCTCAAATATCCAATAAGTAGGAAGGGTTTAGGGCATTATTTCCACATAGCAATGATGAAACAGAAGTCCAAAGACTTTCACGATGTTTCTCAATTATGACTGAATGTAAGGTCACAGATTTGGTTATTTCTGCTGGACTCTCTGTCACATGTATGATATGTGCTAATACGGTAGAAGACAGAATGAACATAATCCTTATATTTTTCATGGGTCATATTTCCCACAGGCAAATCATCTCATGCCAGGCTATATACCATTGTGGCACGTATTTATTTGTATTACAAAAGCAAAACCAAGTTGTTCGTATGGTTGTCAAAATGTTCATTTGCTTATGCACATACAGCTTTGGAAGACCTTTCAGGGTAATAAAATGGAATATTTGGTTTGCAATTAGTTACTAAGAATATCATGCCAGCCCCTAAAGATTAGATGCCAATAGCTGGCTGATAATAAGCCCGAGGGAGGAAACTTGATTCTTTTATAAAATAAGTAACCTTCATGATCACAGTTGTACTTCCGTAACTCCAACCTCAGAAATGTATTTTTTAAATGCAGAGAGCAAAAAAGATCTGACTGCTGATTGAAAGCCAGCTCTGGGTGTTTCTGGTTCACCCACAGTTATTTTCAGTGCTGGTTTGTTATATGTACTTAAATAAAGAGGCACTCATTATACAAGCTTAATTATAACACTTTTGTCCAAGACTATGCTCATAGTACCTTTAAATAGATCATTTTAAAGGATTTGTTCTCCTGGAAGTATGCAGGATTTTTCTCTTTAATATTGCAGTATTCTTAATATTTGTTTACTTTAAATCCAGTTATACTGTTGAAAAGGATATTAATTTCAGTTGAACGTTGTACTTCACTGGAACATATAATTACAGTTTAAGTGTTATTTCAGTAAAAATGTATTATTTATCCATTCATTTATTATGTAGATATGAGTAGAGATGTTCATATCAGTATAGATATGTACATATATAGAGACTACAGAGACCATGCATATGATGTACCAGGCACTGTTAGGAAATCCCAGATCAAAATGATTGTATAAAGTGTCTTCTCAGTATGTCACAACTTCTCTTCATGTTGCAAGTCAAAACTTATTTCTAGATAAACAGTGATTTATATGCAAGACTTTTCTCTGTCAACCTAGACTGGAGATGTAGAAGGACCTTCTTATATTCGTCCAGTGAGCTAAGCAAACATACATGTGACTCTGCCTTGGTTACAAATACAAAAATCTATAAATTTGGTGTCTGCCTGTGGGTCATTGAGCTGAATAGAGTGAAAAGTTTCAAGCAGATTGAGAAGAAATGTGTTCTAAAGCTGATATTGCTTAGATGAACTCAGAACTAATTTCATTACAGTTGCCCAAATAAACCTTCCAAAGGCTGAACTTGGTATGGCAAATCATGTGCAACAGTAAAATGCAATTACTTGTCCAGAATTGACTTATAATTAATGAGGAGTCCTTTTACAAAATGCTTATGAAAAATCTGCTAGTTCTATCATTTAACAGATCTCCTTACTTCATCATACAAGGTGTTAACTTGAAATAAGAGGGCTTTTTATTCAAATATGTGAAGAAAATAGAAAGCTATTATGTCCAGATAGATGTGTGAAAACAAAATAACAGTTCAATTATCATCAGAAATAAGGACAGATTTACATAGTCTTTGCAATTCTACTTATTTGGGAAATTGAAAAGAAAGAGTTAAAGTAAATAGCTTCCACAGGTTTCTTTTATTCATTAAAAAATTATTTTTTTAAGTTTATGTATTTATTTTGGAGTGGAAGGGGTCGAGAGAGAGAGAGAGAGAGAGAGAGAGAGAGAGAGAGAGAGAATCCCAAGCAGGCTCTGCACTATCAGTGTGGAGTTTGATGTGGGGCTTGATCTCACGAATTGTGAGATCATGACCTGAGCTGAAATCAAGAGTCAGACACTTAACTGAATGAGCCACTCAGGCACCCCTCATTAAGCCATTAATTAATAGTATAATGATTAACTGTTTATATCACCCTGACACACATTTGGGCCATTGATTTGAGGAGACTTATAAATAAGCGTGTTTATTGGAATATATTGACATTAAAATACCTGGTCAGTAAATAGTAGTTGTTCAAAATTCATCAAAGTCTAGTTAGTTTTATGTTGAACTGAATGACATGAAAATATTTTTACTTTTCCTTGGTTCTGTTGTTCTATTGGACTCAGGCCACTAATTTAGATGGAAAATTACTACCATGATTAGGCACAGGAAATATATATTATCCTTTCAAATTTGTATTGATTACCCCTTCTCATAATTGGAACTGACCTCTCTCCTTTTTTTTACCTGTCTTATTCTTATACTCATTTCATTGTGATTTGTATGATGATTACAGACCCATATGTCTTCTCCCACGCATTCGTATATTTCTTTAAAACATGATTTATTCTTTCTAGCTACCCATATTCAAATATGCTGCCCTGTGTATAGAAGGCATCCCAACCTTGCTTACTTTATTAAAGCAAATGGTAAACACATCACATGTCATCCATTAATACTTACTAATCATGGGGAATAATGTTGAAACCGGCAGAGAGAAACTGAATTCCTGACACCTAGTTTAATCCTGTCAGTGTGTAACTTTGTCATGGAATTTCTATGATCAGAGTAGGGACAATACACTAGGAGCTAAACATAAATGACAATAAACACCATACCTATTCTTCATTAAAAGATTTCATTTACTCAGAAGTCTATGGTTCTGCATTTCCTGATTCTTGACATCAATGGATGAAAAAAAGTTTCCAAGAATGGAGATTCATTTTACTAAAATTCAAGTTGTCAGCAAATGGTTAAAATGCTACTCATTGATATTTAGATTTGAATTCCTATTTTCTACAATGCTATATAGGCTTTTATGGACTAAGACATCTATTAGCATGGTAGATGTTTCTCCATCACCTCACTTTCTATGTGCAGGTGTCTTTAGGTCCAAAATAAGTCTCTTGTAGGCAGCATACAGATGGATTTTTTTTATCCATTCTGATACCCTATGTCTATTGATTGGAGTATTTAGTCTACTTACAGTCAGAGTGATTATTGAAAGAGATGAAATTTAGTGGCATTGTGTTACTTGTAGGGTTGGTGTTTCTGGTGATGCTCCCTCATCCTTTCTAGTCTTTGTTGCTTCTGGTGTTTTTTGTCTGTTTGTTTTGTTTTTCGTTCTGTTTTGTTTGTTTTGTTTTTTTCTCCACTCAAAGAGTACCCCTTGAAATTTCTTGTAGGGCTGGTTTAATGGTCACAAACTCCTTTAGTTTTTGTTTGTGTGGGAAACTTTATCTCTCCTTTTATTTTGAATGATTTCTTGGTGAATTCAGCCTAATGAAGTTTTTCATCATCGTGGAAATATATCATTAGTTATATAATCTTTGGAGTAGAACTGAATGACTGCCTATTTTTCCCATTCAGCACATTGAATATATCTTGCCTCTTCTTTCTGGCCTGCCAAGTTTCTGTGGACAGATCTGTTGCAAACCTTATCTGTCTTCCCTTGTAGGGTAAGGACTTTTTTTCCCTTGCTGCTTTCAGGATTTTTTCCTTGTCTGTGTATTTTGTGAATTGAACTATGATATGCCCTGGTGATGGCCAGGCTTTCATTGAATTTAATGGGAGTTCTCTGTGCTTCTTGGATGTTGACATCTGTGTCCTTCCCCAGATTAGGGAAATTTTCAGCTACAATTTGCTCACATAAGCCCTCTGTCCCTTTTTTCTCTCTCTTCTTCTTCTGGGACTCCTCTGATATGAATGTTATTATGTTTTGATAAATTGCTGACTTCTCTAAGTATGCTTTCATGATCTCCAACTTCTGTTTCTTCTTTTCAGTTTATTATTTTCCCTAATTTTATCTTCTGTATCACTAATTCACTCCTCTGCCTTGTTCATCCTTATTTTTATGGCCTCCATTTGGGTTTGCATCTTGGTTATAAAATTTTTAATTTTGGCCTTTCTAGATTTTAGTTCTTTTATCTCTGCATAAAGGGATTCTCTGGCGTCTTCTATGATTTTTTCAAACCCAGCTTATATTCTTATAATCATTTTTTCTTTTTTAAATTCTAATTCAAACATCTTACTAATAGCTGTATTGATTAAATCTCTGGCTGAGGCGTTATAAACTTAGAGCAATATGTACAAGGAAAGAACTTGATAGAAATGTAGCCAACCTTCTTAACCTTACTAATCAAGATAATGCTGTGTTAAAAATAATCATAGAGAATGTGCTATATTGTCTTTGTATATATATTTTCTATGACCTATATTGCTGAAAATACTATTCATTAATTCTTTTATTTAGGTATTTATTCAAAAAGTGTTAATTAAATGTCTGCAATGTTTAAGACAATATGCACTGTGTCTAAACACCACTATCTGTTGCTTTATCAAAATATTTTAAATAAGTCAGAAGTTTTATTTGATTGATTTATTTCTCTACATAGTTGAAGTAGAATTGGCCCAATTATGTTCAACATGTTTATTAGTGATCATTCAAAGTAAATGGACTTGCATTTCATAAAAGCCCCATAAAATAATTGGCTGTGATTTAAAACAGATAAGAATGATCTTTAAAAGATTCACATAACCCTAAAAAAGATGTGAGACACTTTTTTATAGAATGTTTTTATTTTACTTATACCTTTTGTTAATTCATTGAAAAAGAGCGTATTAAGCATCTTTTATATGCAAGCACTGTATTATACACTGGGGCTACAATAGCAAGCAAAATGAATGCAATCTATGATTTCATGGGGAATTCAGCCTACTGAAGGAGTTTTTCACCATCATGGAAATATATAAGTAGGTATATAATCTTTGGAGAAGACCTCAATGACTAACTGGATATGAGGGAGAAAAGTTGGATTAAGTTTTGAATCCGTGCTGCATACACAGCTAGGGACATTCACAGAGAGAGGAATCTTAAAAGATCATTATATTACATAACTTCATAACAAATCATTCACAAGTTCACAGTGAAGATCATTAACTTTGGTTACAGGCATGCTGAGCTTGATTTTCATTTGAAACATCTCAGCAAGTTTGACAAGTAAGCAACTGGATACATGCATTGTAAACTCACAGAAGTAGATAATCCATACTGTCCCTTTTCACATCAAGAAAGATAATACAACATACTTGAATAAAACAATTTCACAGGTCTAATCATTGCACCCAAATTGATTGTCTAAACTATCCTATTTGATTCACAGTTAAGTAATGCATTTGTTGTGGGGTGGGTTACCGCAAATGCTATAATTCCAGGCCAGATCAATTACTATATTGCTTTTATGAAAGGGAGAAATAGTTCAAGGAACATTCTATCCTCACCATTTTTCATTTCACAATTTTTATACAGACAGTTCCGAAAGTAAAGTGCTGATACACTATTTCCAGTTCATTCAAAAGCAGGAAACAACAAAAATATTGCAAGGTGGGGGTACACACTTTTATGAGGCTCTGGTTTACTTTTGCTGACTCCAAATTTTAGACGTCTCAGATTGGAAGTAATATATGTTTTTTATCCAAGTAATCTATAACCAAAGTATAAACTTCAATACCTGGATCTCAAAGAAATGGAACTGATTCAAAATATCAATTGGACAATCTTTAGTGAATTAGGTCATGCGTTCCACGTTCTTTCCTTCAGTGCAAGACACTCATGTCCAAAGCTGCCAGAAGTATTGATTTCTGACAGTTTAGAGCTGAATCCAGAAATGTCCAGAAATTTCTTTATGTCGTCCCTGGAGGAAATCTCTTCACCCAACATTACTCCCTTCCCAGAGTAGACCTACATTAAATTACAGGTTGATGTGGAGGTAAAAGGGCCTGATGCGCTTGTCTTGAATAGAAACTAGAATAGAAACTCTGAGGAGCCACACAGCTAGGGTTCCCTGTAGAGTTGGGGGGGTTTTGTTGTGTCTGTATCACATTCAACATTCTTACTCTGCCCAGTCCAGCTTCTCTCATCCCTTTGAGGGTGTCGTTCATAAAAGTTCTCTCAATTAATATTCCTTTATGCAAATCTCTGCCTCAGGGCTCAATTCCTGAGGAGCCCAACCCGCTACACACCATGTATATTCCAAAATATATTTTTGCCTGTATCCATGCTAAAAAAAAAAAAAAAAAAAAAAAAAACATGAATGTTCACAAAATTTTCAAAATCTCATTAAAAATATGGCAATAAGTTTTTAAAATATCTGTCTTGCTAGGGAGGAAATCACTTATAGTGGTTCTCCACTATCACTCACTTAGAACAGTGCTTCAGGAAGCAGCATCACTAGTATCATCTAGAAACTCATTAGAAGTGCAGACAAAAGCCCCACCCTCGCTTCATTGAATCAGCATCTCTAGAAATGAGACTCAGGAATCTGTTGAAATCATCTCTCCAGATGACTTTAATCATGTGTAAGTTTAAAAAGCATTAATGGAGAAATAATGGATAATATGATTACATAACTATATTCAAAAATAAATTATTTTTTAATTAAATATGTTGATTAAACTGATATGAGAAATATTAATATACTGACATATATAACTTGACACTGTAGATGTAGCTAGATTCCCATTATAATCCGTGGCTTCATACGCTAGATTCTTTTAGCTCCTTCAGTGAAAACCTAATCGTGTGACTTTTCCATTTTTCCACCAAACCATTTTGTCTTTCTGAAAAAGGTCATCAAGAGTCTTTTAGCAGCCCTACCCATTAAGGGTACAAAATTGGTCTCTATTGGACTGCTACTTTCCATTTTACAAATTGCTTTCACACATGTCATATGCCATTTGATGCTACCAAAATCATGTGCTAGATTTTATTTTAATTAACACATGAGAATGCATGTGTGAGAATGTACACATTAACTGAGAGCAGGTGGTCTGCTAAAGACCAAGTTTCTAACTGATAGAATAAGATTAAGCTTCCAGTCTCCCAGGCTCACCTTCTGTCGATCATTAAAGTGGGTTCAGACATTGGAAGGATCTATCATCTAACATCATATATCTATGGTGATATCTTCTTGATGTTAATAGAATCGCCTCAGTGTGTGATCCCCTTAAATTAAGAGAACACAACACAAATTCAGGTTTCAGTATCTTCTCCATAAAGGCTACTTCCATGAGTCAATGTGTAAGTATATATGATACAGTCTTATGCTCAAGGAAAAACTAAAGGGGGAATTGAAGTATCTGAAAATCTGGAATTATTTTCCTGCGGATGGCTGTTTTAATGTATCTGATATTTGGAAAACTTTTGGACAACATAAATGATCTTGATTAATTGTTACCATACCCCACACTAGTTATTGAATGTCTACTTTATGCCAGTCATTTTGCTGGGTGATGTGTAAAAAGAGATGAGGGAAATAAAATCCCCACTCTCCTGGAGAATATTACCTAATAAAGTGGAAAGCTGATGACAAGTAAACAAATCCATAATAAAGTAATTACAAAATGCAAAGTGAATAAGGGAAATAACCATAAAAACTGGGATGCTAACATACAGAATAATGGAAAGCAGAGGAACTGCCTAACCTGAATATATCATTGTTATTAATACTACCTTTAGTAGTAGTAATAATACCTTTAGTATTAATAATACTACCAGCAGTATTACGTATTCAAGCTGCAAGATTCTATTTTCTGAAGATATTAGGATACAGCTATGAACCCATTTGACAAAAAAGATTATGTGTTCCACACAGTGTTGCAAAGAGGCCCTCAGATTCCTGAAGTTGAAAATTTAAGTGCATTCTCATTTTTGTTTATGATTCTTTAGATTGATATATCTCTCAATTAAATCACAGAATATCTCCCACTGTACTTCTATCCAATAATACATTAACAAAGTGGTTGCCTTGACCTTCATCTATTCCATTTAGGTGCTTGTTGAAAGGCTTTGCCACAAGGAAAGTTTCCGGTCACCTTTTAATGTTCCTGTGGGTTGGAATGGGGATGGCTACCAATGTCGAATGCAGTAGGTGATTTTACACCTTTCAAGAGCAGGCAGACGGTAGCAGCAGATGGGACATATTTATAATCCCAAACATCCCCACTGAGCAGTCATTTAAACATCTGGGTTTGAAAGAGGGTCACCACTGCTGGAATGAGTTCAAATGTGTTATAACCTGCTTCACCTACACCATCATGTACACAATGATGGTAGACAATTCTCAGAAGCAGCAGGCTGCTCAAATTCTCTCTTCTCTTTCTTCTCTACTCTGATTTTTTTTTCTGAAGCAGATACCCTCACTGGAAAGAAAAAAAATACAGTATTATACATTTACTGTATCTTTAAAAACACTGGCTAGCCTTATGGACACTTAGGATATGCCAGACATCGTGATAATCACTTACATCCAACTGTTCCTTGAGGTAAACGCTTTCATTATCTCATTCCCTAAATTCTTTAGGGTGGAAAAGGTATGAAAAGGCAGCCAATAACCTTGCAGTAAGATGAATCCAAGTTTTCTCTAGGCTCTGCTTCTTCTCCACTGCGATATTGTAACAGTTTTCAAGTAACTTAATCAGTGTTACCACTGAGGCAGTGGAAGGAAGCACCATGGACGGAAATTTCCTACCTGAAAATATCTCCTCTTTATCATCATGAAAATAGTTTGCTGAGATATTGAGAGAAAGATAATTACAAAGACTATCGTTGTGAACTCTAATTGCAATTATCACTTTAGTTTTCTACCATTTCTCTGCCAAAGACATAAAAAGGCCAGTAGCATATACAAAGGGGAGAATAAGCAGCTTACCTTTCAGAGTTCTAAAAAGGCTGAGTATTTGACTCATGTCATTAAACAAAACCAAAGCCAAAGACTATTCTCAAGATTGTAAAACTCCTTAAAATAGCAGGTACTGGGTGGGGTGGGGAGGGTGCCTGGGTGGCTCAGTCAGGTGAGTGTCTGACTTCAGCTCAGGTCATGATCTCACAGTTCATGGGTTGAAGCCTTGCGTCAGGTTCTGTGCTGACAGCTCAGAGTCTGGAGCCTGCTTCAGATTCCCTGTTTCCCTCTCTCTTTGCCTCTCCCCTACCCACACTCTGTCTCTCTGTCTCTCTCTCAAAAATAAATAAACATTAAATAAAAATCAGGTACTGCATCAGAGCTACCTGTATCTCTTCACTTATACATAAGTACATACATATATATGCACATAATATCAATAATATTATAGATATATTATCAATATATTATCAGATTGATAATATATATCAATATATTATTATTTTAAAAAAAGGAAAATAGAAGTTAATAAAATTATTACTCTAAATTAAATACATATTATTTTTATAAATTACTATTTTAATTTTTAAAAATTTATTTAATATTTTAAAATTAATTAATTTTATTAATTATTAATTTATATAGTGTTAATAATATTAAATTATTAATAAAATAATAGGAGATAGAAATTATTTTCATATAAAAGAAAAATATTAATATGTATCAAAATAAAATATATATTAATATATTTTTATATTAATATATGTTAGTATACTATATTATATATATATATTTGATCTGGGGTCAAAGTTACTATATCAGAGGAATAAAGAAGACAAACTAATGAATATATTAATGCATTTATTACAAAAACTAATTTGAATAGCTATCTACTTCATAAATATCACAGCTTTGAGATGATGGCTAAGCAATAAGAGGACAGAAACATCCTCTCAGACACCCCAGTCCTAACTGCTCTTTCCTACAATTAACTCTTCATTTTGCAGGTGTCAGCTGACAGACATCCTTCTCCCACCCTCTTGTGCCTGGGTTAGCTACTTGTCATATGACTTTCCTTAACTCCCCTTCCTAATTTCTATTATAGGAACTCAACACAGTGCATCATACAAATACAATATTGCCAAGAGTCGAATTGGACATCTCTTCTCTTATTAAAGGGCTTTTGCTTTCTATAAAAATATTCTTACAACCATTCATCTGATTTTTCTCAGTTGAGTTCTGGTTTCATTTAC
Organism: Acinonyx jubatus; assembly: GCF_027475565.1. Lineage (NCBI taxonomy): Eukaryota > Metazoa > Chordata > Mammalia > Carnivora > Felidae > Acinonyx > Acinonyx jubatus. The sequence continues at coordinate 125,353,231 of NC_069386.1, read as the reverse complement.
ATGGACTACAGAGACCCTAACAATTTTCTCAAAATTGGTCTAATCTAACAATTGAACAATAAAATTAAGCAACCATTGTTTGAACCTCTGAACAGTCTGCTACGTTTATGTGATGATATGATACAATGATGAAAATTGAACACAGTCTACTAAGAAATATAGATACACACAGATATTGGAAAGTATGATATAAGCTATTTTTAAAATACAGGCTATAATAATACCTTCTGCAGTAAAGAATTTCTGAAGTGAAATTAATTCCAAGGGTTTGCAAGGGCTGAAAACAAAAAACATTTTAGGGAATAGGGATAATCTTTAAATGTGAGCTAATGAAAAAGAAAAAAAAATGTCATATCCCAAGATGTGACTGAGAAGAAGAGCTTTGCAGGAGAGAAAACAGAGGGTGTAAAAAAATGGTGGGGGGGAAAGGTGGGAATCTGTGAGCCCCATGTATGAATTAATAGCTCATCACATACTTTAATACTGTAAAACCCCTTGGACATTAACCAAAATTAGTTTAGACCACATCAGTAAAAAATGGAAAAATATAACTAAATATTTCAAATACAATAATCATTCATTTTATTTTTTATGGACTCTCAGTTGTAACTAAAGAATATTTATAGGTTATCAATGTCCTATATTTGCAAGCTTTCTCCAATATGTGTTTTTATTTTAAAATCAATTCCAAGAGATTTGGGGGGAAACAAATTTCCTTTGTGAAATACTTGAGGATTAAGCTTGACTTTCAGTTTTATTATTCTATTATATAAACCTATAAAATGGATTCTGCCATCACATAGATTCCTTTACACCTAAAAGTCTTACAATACAGAGCAATGATGCATTTTCAGTATACACCATACTTATTTTCCACTCCCATATTTCCACTTTCAAAAATTAATTTTGTTTTCACCAACACCCCACTTTAAGATTTAACCATGACCAGGAATTAGAGCTCAATCATTAGTTTCTACTCTCTACTCATGACCAACAAAGAATATTTTTCCCTCCCAAGGAAAGAATTATATACTGTGATGATTTCTGAAAGTGGCTGGTAACATTTCTTGTCACAATTCCCTCTGACTGACATGAAAGGGAAGGAGATGAGAAAGTGACTCAAATCGGGGTGCCTGGGTGCCTCAGTCGGTTGAGTGTCCGACTTCAGCTCAGGTCATGATCTCACACTCCGTGAGTTCAAGCCCCGCGTCGGGCTCTGTGCTGACAGCTCAGAGCCTGGAGCCCGCTTCAGATTCTGTCTCCTCCTCTCCCTACCCCTCCCCTGCTCATGCTCTGTCACTTTCTGTCTCAAAAATATATTTAAAACAAAACATTAAAAAAGAAAGTGTCTTGAATCCAACTCAGACAAAACCTCACTCAGCAAGCTAATTCTGCTCATTCAGGTCATCTATCGTTGCCTTGTCTAGAAAATTACCCAGGCAATGTGGACTGTCTCATAATACTCTAACTTTTCTCTCAAACAATTTTATTATCCCATCAGGAAGCTTAAAACAATGCAATATACACAACTTTAGCTATAAATTAATTGCACATGGATTGGTTTGTTCGGGGATAATCAAAGTTTTTTTTCTTACCAGGGCTTGGCTCTTCTCACTCCATGCTCTCCCCATAGGACTCATGTCTTTATATGAAATTTGGAAATCAACCAACTGTTGCAAGCCACAATTAACATGGTTTGGAACATACTGGGGCTCTTTACTCTTGGATGTGTATATAGGAGTATATTTCTTCTTCAAGTAAAGCATCATTATTTACAACTGGAGAGCCCTCTTTATGTCAATACCTTGAGTTGATTAATCCATATTCCCTTGGATAATAATAGTTGTCTATTTTTAAACTTACTGTGAGATACGAATTGTTATGATCCCTTTTTCTAGATGAGAAAACAGAGCCTGGAGAGATCAAATAACAGGAGCACAGTAGCACAACTAGAAATCAAGGGAGGCAAAATTCAAACCTGAGTGGCTTGACTCCAGAATGATCCACCCTTACCTGTTCTCTCACCTTTATTCCATCCTTTCTAACTCTAGAAAGTAACTTAAAACAAAACAAAACAAAAACCAAAAAACAAAAAACAAAGAAGATGATCTCAACTTTTATACTAGGGAAGGTTTCAAAGCCTATTTTATTGACAGTGCCTTAAAATATATCTGCCTAATCATGGAAAGATGTTGAGACTATCCTGGGTAGGACCCACTGTGAGCATTTCAGTGACACATTTAGTGAAGACTTCTATGGAAAACATCCTTAGCATGTATTTCCCTCCCCTCAGTTATTAACACTCCCTTCTTATTGACTACTTTACAACTCTGAAGTATTTTCAGACATAAATCATTCTCATAGGGGACTAACTAAACAATATCTTAATCATATTTCTTTGGTATTTAGGTGGGACAAATGTCATACCCGCTATATCAACATCTTTCATATCAATAGTTATTAACTGACTTTTACAGGTTGCATTCTAATTTGCTTAGCTTCACACAATTATCATGCAGTGTTCTCAGAAGACAACCTAATCTTTTAATATCTCTTAAGAGCTATTTTTTTAATGAACTCCTAGAATGGCTTTTTGATTAAAGTACATACCTGAAATTTCCATACAATTATACAATTTCAGTTGTCGCTTCATTTCTTAAATGCCTAAGCATTATCAAGAAGGACCAACTTTTAGTATTTGAAAGAAAGAAGTTTATGGGAGAAAAATATTGTAGCCTAGACATATGGCCACTTGACAAATTGGACTCAGAGTTAAAAATTAGTTTCTGATGATTTCACCAGACACTGATTTGTAGATATTTTAGTGTCAGTGACATGGGGAAGAGTGAGAACTTTGTTTTTTAATGCTTACTTTTCTAGGTTGAATATAATTTAATCTGGGGGCTAAGGGTCCAACGGGAAAGCATCCTGGGATTGATCAACTCTACACTTTAGCATCAAAGTGAGTGCTAGGGCCATATTTTTGGTGACATTTAGGCCTTGAGCAATAATTCGGTTCCACCTGGACCTGATTAGCTCAAAGTAAACTAATGTCAGAATAATCTTTAGTGTGTCTTTTGCCTCCAGCCCCCAATTGCCAGGGTCTCCCCCTCTACCCTTAGGGAAAATAGTTGTTAGCATTCAGTAAAGTTAAACAGCATTCTAAATTTGTACCTCTGGAAGTTCTATATAATGTTGGCTAAAATACTTATGCTAATATTGTGACCTGAAGGAAAAGAGTAACTGAGTCACCTTAATTATTTATTTTTTTAATTCACTATTGAAACTTGTATGTGTCAGGGGAAAAAAAAATCCTAAATCAGAAGTAGGATCACAAGGAGTTAATGCATCAACCACTCACTTTGGTAGACTTGTAAGAAATTCTGGAACGTGTTAAAATCTGACATAGGATTGTTGAACTTCACCTCTTGTTTTAAACCTCTGTCCTGAACACAATGGGTTCAAGATCTCCTTGCGTATAGTCAACTTCAAAAAAGGACACTGGGTGATTTAAGGCTTCTTGGGAATGAAATAGAACTGAAGGAACCAACATGAATCAGGACTAGACACACAGTTTGTTACCAACCAAAAGTCATGAAAACTGGAGGCATCTGCTATAATTATTAGGCACCTAGGAGACCTGTAGAAGAAATTTACTGGGGCTCGAGGGTCAAAGATCAACATTAGACTGATCATCACCTCTCCTCACTGTCATTCACCAGTTGACATCAAATTAGCTCTGATGTAGTTTCTAATGCTGGTAGTTTATTCACATCTCTGTGAATGAAAGATCATGACATTGAATAATATCTTTTTACTTTAGTAGTGGATAAACTCATTAGATTATTGGAGAAAATTCATGTCTGTGTTCCTAATTTGCTGTTAGAAACCTATTCCATGGCAGTACATAAAGGTCATATGTAATCCTAAAGAAAAATTTGTTCTTAAAATGACTATTTTTAGTTTGCAAATGGTAATAAATTTTCACAGGCTAATAAATAAGCAAGAAAAAATGCTGAAGTGAATATTCATGGATGACAAGAGGGCAATAAAACTATTGCTGGTTTTTGATTTGCAAGTTGATACTATTTTAGAAAGTAATTTTATTCCTTATCAATAAACTTTAACAGTCTTATCTTTTGATCCAGTAATCATTTATATTACAATTCATCCTAGATAAATGAGCATAAAATTATGCATTCTATACTATTTGTATTTTAAAATGTAGAAATATGATATATTGTGATAGATCTTAAAATATAACAAATAGGCAAATTATTTATACATCTATTTGATGGATTATACTACCACTGTACAAAATGAACATATACGCAACATAGAAACATAATATATCAGGGGACATTATAAAATTCCATAATAATTTTAATCAAATTTATACAGAAAATTGTATAAAGCAAAAAATATAGAATAGAAATAAAATGAACATATTATTAATATTACCTAAGACCTATTGCACAGAAATAGTTATAAAAACCAAAACTAACTATGACCCTTAAAGTAAAGAGGTCCTTTGAATGTACCACAAAATTTCCGTTTCTTTGACTTGTAGTCATTGGGAATTGAAGTTGAAGTTGGATGTCTAGGTGAATACTGTGAGCCAGTAAATACTTTGGTGAATCAAAAATAAGTAAATAGGTACTTGTCTTCTCCTGCAGTGATTTATAAAAATATAAATAAAATTTATTTAATAGTATTATAGTTTTCTTATGTATATGCATATGTGCTAGTTTGATGAAATAAATATGTTAATGCCCAATACCTTATGTATCTTCATGCATTGTTTTCCTTTGTTTTGAATACACATACAGTATTAACTGCAAAAGAATACACCTCCACATCAAGAAAACATTTAGTATAGTATAGGGGTGCCTGAGAGATTCAGTGTATTGAGTGTCCCACTCTTGATTTCTGCTCAGGTCATTGTCTCACAGTTCGTGAGTTCGAGCACTGTGTTGGGCTCTGTGCTGATAGCACAGAGCCTGATTAGGATTCTCTGTCTCCCTGCCTCTCTGCCCCTCTCATGCTTGCTCTCTTTCTCTCTTTCCCGCTCTCTCCCTCTCTCTCTCTCTCTCTCTGTCTCTCTCTCAAAAATAGATAAATAAACATTTAAAAAAAGAAAATATTTACTATAACCTAATATAACCCATGGACACTCAATAAATGTTAATTGGCAATAATAATAAAAATTATAAATCATTAGACATCTAAGTATCCGAAAGAAAAAATACTGTCCTTAAACATTATTATTTTATGGCTTTGCAGAAACAAAGTCTTTTGAAAATGAGAAATACATACGACATTTCTATAAAACCAAAACTCAAATAGCAGAAAACTTGAGTTTTTTAAACTATATTAAAATTTTTATGCAGTGTACCAAATGTTAAGAAAACAAATATTATCAATATTTCAATCTTAAAAGAACTTGGAGAGGGGCACCTGCATGGCTCAGTCAGTTAAGCTCAGTCAGCTCAAATCTTGCTCTCAGGGTCGTGAGTTCAAGTCCCGTGTTGGGCTCCATGCTGGGCGTGGAACCCACTTAAAAAAAATAAGAAGAAGAACTCAGAGATAACAGTTATGGATTAATAAGCAGCCCGAAATTTCTGCTTCAACAACAAAATAGTGCATAATTTTGACTCATGTTCAAGATAAATGCCAAAGATGTGCATGAACCTAAATATAACTCACTTTATTTAATACACAAAAAACACAGAGTTTAGAAAAATTTTCAACATGGGAAGAATAAAAGCACAAAATTAAATTCTAAATTAGTTTATTCAAGAGATACTGTTGCAAACCCCTATGCTGTTATTTTATACTGCAGTGGTTAAAATTTGGTTTCTAGTGTAAGAGCTCCAGGTTCAAATCTTGACTTTACCACTCGCTAGCTATGCAATTGTGAGCAAGTTATTTAAACTTCCTACACCTGGGCTTGTATGTAGATAAAATAAGGACTATAGTAATTATCTCACAATGGTTTTGCTAGAAAATCAATTAGAATGCTGCTTATGACATGTTAACCGTGTGGTAAATGGTCATTTTAATTGTGCAAAATAAAACATTGATTCCTGCTTCCAAAGAATAAAATGTTTTAATAAGACAGAAAAATATCATGCAGCTAATAAACCAAAGATTAATTATGGCTTCTAAATAAGTGCTAGATCTAAGAAAAGAAAACCAAAAAAGTTGAGGCCAACATTGGAGACGGATTTTATCCTGGGGAATATGCCATTTCCAGAATAGATGTCTGAGAGGCTGACAAGCTACAAAATTGCGTTTGACAGCCCTGTGGCATCAGTTGTATAAAGATTGGAATCCATGGGGCGCCTGGGTGGCTCAGTCGGTTGAGCGTCCGACTTCAGCCAGGTCACGATCTCGCAGTCCATGAGTTCGAGCCCTGCGTCGGGCTCTGGGCTGATGGCTCAGAGCCTGGAGCCTGCTTCCAATTCTGTGTCTCCCTCTCTCTCTGCCCCTCCCCTGTTCATGCTCTGTCTCTCTCTGTCTCAAAAATTAAGGTTAAAAAAAATTTAAAAAAAAAAAGATTGGAATCCAGGACCTTGGATTTGGAGGTCCTTATAAACCTCCCATGTATTGGATTAGGATTCCAAAGAATTATACTTTAGGAGTTAGGATTCCAGAAGAATATACTCTTCATATTTTGTTAACACATAAAAGGTAACCAATACATTCTGATTTACATCATGATGATAGGAACCAGTAGGAAATGTAAATAAAACTGAAAAGCCTTTTTAGTGTCTTTTGCCATATTATTATAATAGATATTTTTATTTTTTTAAATCAGGGTTTTATTAGAAATTTTTACTAGCCCTAATAAGTTGCTGACGTTCTTCTCAGTTATTAATTATGATGCAATGCACAGTTTTGATCATTTGTATGATATATATCCTATATATTATATATATTATATATTATTTATATTTCTGTGTGTGTATATATATATACATAACTGTTCATATATATGTATATACAAATATATACCTATATATACAAGTGCATATATATGCGTGTAAATCCTACAGATATAATTTTTAAATAATTACATTAATAAATCAAAATCAATGAGATAGACACTTTGAATGCCAGGGTATTTTTCATTTGATATAATATTTTCTGTTTCATGTGGTTTTCCCTGTATCAGATATTTAGCAGGAAGAAATGGAAGATAACAGTCAAAGAATATCCTAGGTGCATTTTCCTAGGTTACCTTTTATTCAGCCTCTATCACTCTCCAAAATCTTGTATAATATTTAGAACTGGCATACTCTATCAAATAATTAGATTCATCCAATTAATACAATTGGTGGGAGTATCAGAAATAATATAATCACAGAGGGAAGCATAGTTTTATAATTAAACTTGCATTTAAGAACCATAATGTTCTACAATTAAACTAAAACACCAGAAGCCTAGAGCATTTCCATTAATCATGTTTTACTTTATTTTGCTTCTGATCTAACTATTATACTAGTTCACAAAAAAGAGCACCTTGGTTTGATTTTGGTTTTGTCTTCAAATATTCTCATGTATCAAATGATATAATAACATGCGTTCAAGTAGCTCACAAAATGAGAGGAATTCCACATAGTGCTTTATTATTTTGCATTCACAAAACAACTTATGCTCTGTAAGATTTAAAATAACATTGTTATCTATAAGAAACTAATTAACTGCAGTTAGTTTTCAATTTTTTCTTCACCTGCAAGTTTCTTTAATTACTGTTTAGTAGCCTAATGCCAGATCCAAGATACAACAAACCTGTGATTCTCTTAGATCTTTCCAAGTGAGACAATTCTTCTAAACTTAATTCTGTGTCTGCTTATGGCTTACAATATTACTAACTCTTTTATTCTGTTATTTGATTTCAGTAGTTAACTACTGTTAATTTACTGCATGATACGTGTCTGACAAGCACTGTGCTAAGCTGTTTTACTTCTATTTCTTCATTCACTCTTAATTTTATTATCCTGAACTTACTGATGAAGGAACTACAGTAAAGAGGACAATGTCCCAAGACATCAAGCCAAAAAGGCAGAATTGAAATTCAAGTTTAGACCCATCTTTACTTCAAAGCCTGGATCAGGTTCTTAGTCACTACATTTTGACTTCACATTTTGTGCTTTATTAAAGATAAATCCAGGGAGCATTAGGAGAGATGCTTAGCCTTTGAAAAAAAATACAGGTATGTCGCTGACGATGTGGGCTACTCTTTTTGGGAACTAAACAGGCCTGCTTACTCAAAATTAGCGGAAAGCCTCAAATTGAGCTATTGAGACAAATCTAGTGGACTGTAATACAAAAGATTTTTTTTGAATGAAAATTTTACTGATAAGTTCATATTGACAAGATATCAAAGTAAATTCTCTCTCAACCTTATTGGCTCACATTGGGAAAACAACAATGGCCAAAGATCAAAACTAAACAATGAAAGGGGAAAATGAAATTTAAAAATTAACAAAACTTTTATTTTTCTGGTAAAGCCTGATTTCCACTCTTTTTTCTTTTTCTTTTTTTTTTCCTGGAGGAAAACTGGACATCTCATTGCATCATGGCACCAAAGAGTCTATAAGGGGAAATGCCTGTAATATTAACTCAAACATTTCAATTAATAGGCTAAAAGAGGGGGGAGCATTTGTGGAGAGAGGAATAAATCCCTCAGTCATAAAGTTCTGTGATGCCAATTAAAATGCACTCCCAAGTTGCAAAGCCGCTGGCAAACTGCAGTGTTTTCAGAAAATAATTCTGGAGAGGGTCTAGGTGTCACAGGGGCTTTTAGCATTCATCCTTAGACTATTTCATCCACAAATATAACTCCATGCAAAAGCAAAGAGAGTTTGCCAAGCACAGAATTTCATTTAGCACTCTGGTAGTTCACTTAATTAGAATAAACCCAGACTTCCTTAAGACTCTTTTGTAAGCCTAAACCTCATCACCACAAACTGACTTTTTAATTAGGTGGTTCTTAAGAGCCTTTGGGCATGTAATAAGACAGACTGTAAATATAGCCGTTAGCACACACACACACACACACACACACACACACACACATAAACATGCATGCACACATACAAACACTTTTAGAGAATCTATCAATGGATACAAATGATATTCATATTACTCTCCTGTGATATGAATTCAGGGAAGACAAATATTAACCTTTACAAGACTCAATTTCCTATCTTAAAAATAAGATGAAAAGAGTTACTGCTTCACAGCTGCTACTTTGTTTTTAAGATTAAATAAGATGATAATTTTTGCAAAGTGTATGGTACAGCACATGTATGATAAATTCAAGCAAACAATATTTAAGCTAGTATCATTGAAAAGAACGACAAAGGGAAGTCAAAAGTCCTGAGTTAGAATCCTTTCATTGTCATTAGCTAGATGCATGAACTTAGAAAAATCTCATTTTAATAAGTTGTCTTAGGTGTCCCCATACTCACTACTAGAATACATTCAGGATATGAGTCCTTAATTTTATTACAATCTAGCTATGATTAAATCTGTTAAGAATTCTCAGCAGCTAATTTAACTAAAGTTACATAAATCTTTCCATTAGGCTGTCCTTTAAAATTCATATTTTTCATATTTTGGACAGCTTGTACATAATAAGAACTTTTTATTAATTTACTCATGAAAAGACATCAAGATTAAGTAAATTATCATCTTATAATAAATTACCTAAAGACTGGCTTTACTCAGTTACTCAGTCCTTGTTTTCAGAAGAAACCAAAGAACTGCAGTAACTGTAAACAACCACCCCAGTAAAAACCATTGAAATCATGAAAAAACATGGGAAGAAGGGTAAGAAGAGACCATTTGAATTGAATCAACGACCAGGAATGATGACAAGGAATTCACAGTGGACACCTTTAAAGTAAAGGCAGAAACCCTGGGCCCTTATCACCAAAGCAAAGTTGTGCCATGAAGGTTGGTAATGAAACCTGGGACGTTTGGAATTTTTCTTACCTATCTGCACTGGGCAAGGAGGCGGGATTTTAAGTCCCATATCGCTTCAGGTAAGAAATCCAATAAGAGATAAGGACGTTGCAGAGTTCCCAATTTGGTAAAGACAAAATTTAAATAAATCTCCCAGGAAAAAAGAAAGCAAGAAAGAAACAAAGCTTTGGAAAGAAGGAAAACAGTCTTGCAAATTGGTAACCAGAAGCTGTCACTCATACATTCACGGATCAAATCATAAAACAAAGAGGAATTGACTCATTACAACTGAATGAGAGCTGAAACAAGCTGTGTGTTACAAATTGGGAACTGTAACTATTTTGTTGTACATTTCATGTGAAATTGCCCAACTTACATTTTCACCATGGAAATATGGGGTATTGAAAAAACAGGACTTGAAAGGGTCTATACGTTGTGGTTGTGTCGCAAAAACACGGAAGCCCAAGTTTGGCAGCCTTCCAACGGATTTAAAATTTCCCTAATTCACCCATAAATAGGACAGTTTCTCAGTTGAAGAACTATGGTAACTTCAGATCCCACTGTACATCTATTTGCAGTTCATCTTGTTTTAGGAAAAGGAAACAGTCACAAATATCTATATATGACTTAGGAGAACCTGAAAACCGGAAACTGAATCCCTGACCAAGCTGTTTTCCCTTCCGTTTGGGAGGGGCCAACTGCAGAGATCGCGAATGACATCATCAGTCATTGAAATTGATGAAGCTGCTAAAATAACATTTTTCACCCCAGTGTAAACACTGATGGATCCTTGGAGGGATGCCTTACATTGCAAGTCTAGGATTTAGTTTATAGGTCTGACAAGTGTGACCTTTAAAATAATGTATTTGCTATAAAAAAGGAAAGAAAACTCTTTATAACTAAAATATATTGGCTACAAAATCACTTTCCAGCAAGTAGTCTGATTACAATCAAAATAACACACCAAAATGAAACAGTTTACCTGTGATCAATTTAATGTGGTTGTAAAATGCTAATTATGAGAGAAAACACATTCAAAGTTTGTGGTACCGTCTATAAAATTTGCAGAGAATCTAACATTCAGTGATGTGTAGCACATATGGGTAAGCAGATGGCCGAAGTATTATTTTTAAAAACAGGACTTTTGCTGACAAAATACAGAATTGGAATGGTGTGATTGGAAAGCTAAGAGGATGTTATTTATGAGGCAGTAAGCTCATGCTCAGTAATTGGATTCTTGCTAAATGGCAGATAAAAAGGACTTGGGGAAAAAAAAAAAAAACAGTGTGTGCAGCTATATAAATGAATGAGAAATTCTTCTGACAATATCCTATCTGAAATTTTCATCCCAGTTCATCATCTTCACTTCTTTGGCTTTGGGGGACCTATAAGAAGACAGCTACTTACCGCATCAGCCTTGACTCAGGCAAAATGCCCCTTCTTTTCTTTTTGACAAAATTCTGGGGGCAGGGGTGATGTAGTAAAACTATTCTGTGGTCAACTGCAAATTAGATACAAAATACTTTTTTAAATCTCCCTACAGAAGAGAGTATATAACAAAGACTAAGTTGGCCACTTAAAATAACTTGGTCAAAGAATTCCAACTTTCAGTTTTTACTGCTAAGAGAGCACATCTTTAATGTTCTCAATACGCACACAGAAGGTATCTGGGTGAAATGATGAATGTGTTAATCAGCGTGACTGTGGTAATTATTTCACAACGTATACATATATCAAACCTCACAATGTGCACCTTAAATAGATACAGTGATATTCCAATAAAACAAAATATCCTGCTGCTTCTCATACCTTTTCTTGGAACTACTTAATACTCATCATATTTGAATGAAATCTTTTGGGAACCTATATGCCTTCTTGGATTTGCTGTTACCCTACTGAAAACAGGGGTTATCTCTTGTACACTTTTTTAATTCTCCTAACCAAGCATTCGGCTTGGCCTGTAGTAAATGCTTAGGAAAATTTTACTGAATAAATTAATAAATCTTTGTTATTCAGTTAATACATTTTAAACCATCACAGTTAAAATTACAACAATTTGGGGGAAGGTGAACATTCAATGTCTCTTTAAAAGTGACCATTTTTTAATAAAGGACATTTTAAAAATTCTATTATAAGAATTAGCTTCTATCTCAAATTCCCTGCCTAAAGGTGAATTATTATTAGCACATAACTTTAAGGCACAAATTACATTTTCAAGACATCTAAAGACTAGGTGCAAAATTCTCTTAGTAATCTTTCCAAATATTTATGATAAATTAAGTTTTCCTCATATTTTACTTCAAAATATTTGAAGAAATTCCATTTTGTACCCCAATTTTGTCTCTTGTTATATATCATAGGTATCTCTTGTTATATATAAAATACATCTTCAAGTATATATTTCCATAGTTGAAACTTGACTAATAAAAAATATGTAAAAGGAATGTAATATATAATTTTGGTTTTGAAATCAACATTTTATTAACGTCTTCCCTACCCTTCCAAAATCTATCCCAGCAGATTTTTCTCTTTGCTCTGGGCATCATAGACACCAAGGTGGGACCAGCACTAACCCCACCCTCATCTCCGCATGCCATAAGACGCAACCACGACGTCTTTGGTTCCTTTCCAAAGACAGGCCACCACAGAGTGGACTGGGGCCAGGAAGAGAGCAATCCCAGCCAGGCCTTGGCACAGTCCAGGTTAACCAGTAAGGACTCCAGAGCTATAATGAATTCAATTCTGTTACATCTCCGTGGTGGTGGTTGATGGTACATGGGGGACAGCCCTGCCCCCTGATTGATCCCGAGGCATCCCTGGCGGAGGTGGAGCCCCAGGCTGAACTGAAGCATCAGCTGGCTCCAGTGGTTGGAGGCGCTTCCATGCCTGGTCCAGGGCGGGAGAGCACCGCCTTCCCCTGGGTAGGCTGCAAACCACGTGACCCGTGATGGCAAGATGGCGCACCATGGCGTCATGTACCGCACTAGCGCACCCAGCACCGACGAGGAAGTGCACTCCGAGAAGTTCATGGAGCTTTGGGGACCACACCTCACATGCAGATGAACCCTGCACTAGCTTCACGAAGCCAGAGGTCACGGCGTGCACCGAGGCGGGTCTGGAGGAGCTTCCCCCCCGTAGCTGGGCGCTGAGCAAGAAGGAGGTGGGGCTGCTGCAGACCACAGGGCAGGGGGTGTTTGGAGACCTAACACTGGGCGATTGCCGAGGGAACAAAGTCATTGTTTAGTGCATTAACAATGACGCCACTGCCCAGGCCTTCCCAGCTTCCATTCTCAGCCACCAAACAGGTTGGCCATGGCAAACGGGCACTGCTTCTGGGAACGACTGGTGGAAGCGAAAGGTGAGCACTGGGTCTGTAGGCCCTAAGTATGTGGCCAAGGGAGCCTGGTGGATTATCTGCTTGGCGGACTGTTTCCTCAAGTTCTCACTAGAAGTCTGCAAGGCCACGAAGTACCTGGAGGGCAACTACCTTGTGCCCTGGGACCTGGCTGTTGCGATGTGCTAAGTGTCCGAGGACAACACGGCCAAGGTCAGTGACTCTCCACCTCACTGAAAAGGCCTCTAGCAGGCAGAACACAGGCAAGGTTGAGATCAGGTGGACTGTCCCTGAGGCCCTGAGGAGAGAAGAAATTCTCCACCAAGTCTAGCGTGTAGAATTTTAGAATCTGTTTTTGGGAAATCTACTCCTTTGAGTGAATGCTTTGTCCAAGAATTCCCCTGAAGGACCTAGTCCCTCAGGTGGAGAAGGGCAAGGAGATGGATGACCTTTAGGGTTGCCCACCTGGGTGAACACAGTCAGGAAGAACTACAGGGAGCTGGACTCTGCCCCGCCACATTCCTTGCAGCTATGTGAGCAGCTCCTGCGCATCAAAACCCACAAACTGAGTCTGTGACTACTGCCTTCCCCCCAGGTCATGGGCATGTGGGGACTGAACCTGGATAGGTTGAGGCCTGATGCCCCTTCTCACTGGGCCCTAAGCTGAACTGAGCCCAGAGGAATAATGGGCCTCTTTCTTCTGTCTCAGCCTGTGTACCCTCTGGCCTTCAGCCCAGATCCCACTTAATCCTGGCACCTTCTCTCATAGACCTACCTGTGGGGCTTCAAGGTACCCACTCTAAGTGTCAAAAAGGGAGGATGTAGATGCCCCCTACCATGGCCAGGCCTCCTCTAGCCTCTCATAGGTCCTTCTTAGACTTTTGCTCCCTTCCTTTTTTGGGATTTTTATTTTTATTGTGTGTTTTTATCATAATTCTTATTACTAACGTTCAAAATGAGAAAGAAAATACCCAGGAAATGGGAATTTTATAAGAAACACAATTCTTATTTTTCTTATTCTACCCACAAAGTTTGGGGAAAGGAGGCCTCTCTCTAGGGACCCATCGTTGGAACCTTGTTCTCCATACCGTGATCCCTGTTGGGTGATGCCTCAGCCTCTGACTTTTGCTCTTGACGTGTTACACTGTTCACGTGTACTCAAGGCAGACATACGTCAAGGACTTATGGAGATCATGTGCTGTTGCAGCCCACCCACCTTCCTTGTGAGGTGGAATTGTGATAAACCACTCCATAAGGGAGATAAAAGTATGCAAAGACACATAATATTAGGATAAACACTGGCACCTATCAATTAGCATTTAAAATATTATTTGTTGACACTGTTAGAGTAATAGTAATAATCAGAATTATACTATCCTGGAGACTTTTGATATCTGTTAGGCAAACCAAGCATATATATTTACCAGGACCTGTTTTCTAACACATTTCTCTTGACAATGGAGGCATCAGCACATGCGTCAGGTAAAAAAGATCAGTGAAACTCTTCACTGTGGCTGTGGCCTGAGAACCTTGAATACAGCATTGGTGTTGACATGAAGGACTTTGGAATTAGAAAACCTGGGCTTAAGTCCTATTGAATCCCTTAGTAGATTGGGACTTCAACTATGAGCTTAATTTACCTGAAGTCCAGTTTCCTCCCAAGCAGAAAAGGCAATCATAAAACTCTTCTGAGCACTATGTGAGAAAATAGGTTATACTCTTCAACTAGTTAGCGCCTTGCCCAAAGTGACTTCACCCCTAATTGTAGTTATTATGAAGTCACTGATACGATCTATGAAATGATGATGCCCAATGAAGGCTTGTCTAGATTGGTCATGGGGTGAGAATCATACATCAATTAAATCAGGGATTTAATTTATAATGAAAGGCAAGCTTGCAATCCTTAGATTATTTGGGATTTGGAGTAGGAACTTCATTAACTAAAATTCTGTATGGTTAAAATATCTGAATTTAGAATTAGAAAGATGGAGTTTTAGATCCCTTAGATAAGTTACTTACACATTCACAACTTAGTTTCCTAGTCCAAATAGAGATTCATGTATTTTAATGAACATATATCAAGTGCTTATGTGCTAGATATTTTGCTGGTCATTAAATATGAAGAGGATTTGAGAGATGATATATATTTTATTCTTAGCATAGTCCCAATCAAATGCAAAGCCGCTTCCCATATTTGGGGGCCATTTTGTGTTATTCACTAATTACCATACTTATGTTTAAGATCACATTATATTAGAATTGTGCATTTCCTCGCATATCATATGTCCAGTTCTGGCAGGGGCAATACCCAGAGAACTCCAAACCTCCAGGTTTGAAATATACCTCGTAGCTCAAGTAAATCTTAGCTCACACCATTTTGATGTTAATTCACCATTTAAGATGATATGCAATTACATGGCAAATATTTTAGCAGGGCACAATATTACACCTTAATAACACTTGGGAGAAATTATCAGGCTTAGAATGCTCTTACTTTTGATATCACACATGGCAGCTTTCTCATGGCTACTTGCAGGTCTAATCATTCTTGGAAGTCATTTTAATTTTTAAATATCAAAATGTACTTAAAAATCCCCACATATATAAATCATTTTGAGAGCCCTTGGAAAGAAAATAAAAGCCAAGTATTTTGATATGTAGACTAGTTTCGGTCCCAAAAGACCATCAGTTAGGAAAAATGTGGACATTATTTTTCCTTTGACTATTAAAACTATTGATGATGTGCCCTAAACAATGCATCTTAATCAAAATATATAAAAACTTATTAAAAGATTCACATCCTCAGAGTTTATGATTTTAATTTTGATTCTTTAACAACAACCCACTTGGAAATAGTGAACATAATTTCTTTTTCTAGGAAACAATATCCATATAGTCTTAGGAAAGACCATGTTTCAATCTTTGTGAATATTGTTCTGGATTCACACTCTGCTTACATCTTTTCTTTTATCGTCTGTCAAGAATTTACAGACAACCAGGATGCGTGGGTGGCTCAGTCGGTTGAGAGTCCGACTTTGGCTTAGGTCATGATCTTGTGGTTTATGGCTTTGAGCTCTGAATCAGGCTCTGCACTGACAAGTGCAGAGTCTGCTTGGGGTTCTCTCTCTCCCTGCTCTTCTCTCTCTCTCTCTCTCTCTCTCTCTCTCACACACACACACACACACACACACACACAATAAATAAATAAAACTTTAAAACAATGTTAAAAAAAATACAACCACCCCAGAAAGAATCTCCTTTTAGCTTTTCATAACCTGCTGTATTCTGATTTTTGGTTTTCTGTTTTGTTTTGCTTGACTAGGAAAAATTCCAAATTCAAAATTGTAAGACAAGTGTTTCATATGAAATTCCCCCCCATTGAGTATATCTGTGTTTTCTAATTTTAAAAAATTGATGTTTATTTATTTTTGAGAGTGAGAGAGACAGAGTGCAAGCAGGGGAGGGGCAGAGAGAGAGAGGGAGACACAGAATCTAAAACAGTCTCCCGGTTCTGAGCTGTCAGCACAGAGCCCAATGCGGGGCTTGAACTTGAGACCAGAGAGATCATGACCGGAACCAAAGTCTGATGCCTAACTGACTGAGCCACCCAGACACCCCTTGTGTTTTCTAATTTTTACACATTAGAGTTGTTTTACATACTGTGTGTGTGTGTGTGTGTGTGTGTTAAGTTTATATGTTAACATTGGGAACTTTCTTAGAACCCATTCCCTGTCATTATTTCCACAGCAAATTCTATGTACCGTTTATCCTTAAAGTGAGGGATATCTTCATTCAAAAGTTGATTGCCAAATGAAGCTCCTTTGAAAATATTTAAAAACTTACCATTTGCCTGTTCCAGAATTATTATTATTCTCAGCTTTCTACTCACATTGCACAATTAGATGTAAAAGTCTGTGTGAGATCACCCACAGAAGTCTACAAGAACTTGTCTTTATTGTTGCTTATGAAAGCTTTAATTTTGTATGCTGTTAAGACCCAGCATTCTGAGGCTACAGAATGAAAACTATTTAATAGAAATGTAAAGTAATAACTGTTTCACCAAAATCTCATTTAAATTTTTCTTTTCTTTTTTATTCTGTAATACTTTTGTAAACACCCACATCATAGCTGCATCATTGTGGCAGAAATAGAAATAAATAATCAAACACATTCACTTTGAAACAGGAGGACTATCATTTCTGGGTTTTCATCGTTACAGTAGCCCATTGTCAGTTACCTGAGTTAAGCCACAAGGGGAAGAGACACTGCCTTTTTGGTGATCTACAAAGCCAGGTGTTGTGCTAGGTTGTTTAAACACATTTTATTATTTTATCTTAATCACAACCTTCGGAAGTAAATGAAGCCAGATATCATCCAAAGCTATCCGACTCTTTTTATTAGTTGCTCATATTCTGTTTACTTGTTGAAAGAATCCCATTGCTTTTCCCAGTGTTTCTGTGACTATTCAGGGCTTATATTCGCATGATCAACTTTGCTATGATCTTCTATGAACACTAAATCCTTGACCAAATTCTAATTTGACCCTTCAGACACTTCCTTTCTTACTTCCTTGAGAATTCTAAAGCTATAGTTTTCCAAACTTTCTTGATTTTTCCCCCAGATACTACTCACACAAATGGTAGTGCTAAATTTTTCTGAACACTTGGCTCTAACAGCAACAGACTAGTACAAATCAGCACACAGATTCCGCATAAAAGAGACCCGAGAAGACAATTTCAAGTAGGAAAGATGTTTTCTCAAACATTCTTTAAATTTCTATTTCATAGAACAAACAGGACAAACAGAGAGAATTTCTCACGAGCTGCTTATAAGGAACATTACATCTTGTTCAGTTCTGCTTTCTCAATGTTGACAGTTGTGCCTAACACATGACATGGACCCAATACCTAAAGAAAAGATGGGTAAGTTTTCCACCTAAACGCTGTTTACCTCCCGCTAATATGTCCCTCTATTACTCAAAATTCGTCCTAAATCCCTCCCTTCCGTGTTCACATTTCTTTTCGTTAAAATCTCTAATTGTTTCCCACTGCATTTTATACAGCTTGTTAGCTCTTGTTTTGTCTGCAGTCACACATTGAGAGCCAAACCTCCACCACCAAAATGACCCATCCAAAGGTTTCTGCTAAACCAATATAATTCTCTTTCTGTGCTTGCTCTGTGTGTGTTTGTGTGTGTACATGCATGTATATAACCTTTCCTAGGCTCATTCTACAGAAGAAAGCATACCAAACTAATCATTCAATGATATCAGCTGTGTAGAAAGATTTCCTACATTCTCAATAAGCTATGTTTTGATTTGCATATTTTAATATTTAAAAATTGGATACTGTAGTGTAGACGTTCAATGAAGAGTAGATTAGATTAGATTTGTTGATCTGCTTAAGTAATCTAAACCAAAGAACAATTTTCTTCTGGAAGTTATTTGTTATCCATAGTTTCCTTCTTTGGTCTATGATGTATATGTCTATTACATAGAATACACATTATTGGTTAGAGTTTTATAAAATATCCATTTATGTTGCTATCATTCCCTGGCCAGTCAACCATTGCTATATTGTTATCATGTAAAACCGTTGGATTCTTTTTGGGGCTCAGATCCATACGTACCATGAGACAGATATCTCTCAGGTGTTAATTTTCATCCTCTGTAAAAACGACTACCACTGAAGCCCTTGCCTAACTCATCATCCCAAGGATCAGTGCAGTAATTATACAAAGTATTTGGAAAAATAATAACTTAATATATCATTTTTAAAAAAATTATTTCTCAAACTTAAATGTCATGAAACCAGACAATACCAAATTAGATACCAATCAGATAATACCAAAACAAACATATGAAGTATTCATTTGATGCAGTTTAAAAAAAATTTAATGTTTATTTTTGAGAGAGAGAGAGAGACAGAGCATAAGCAGGAAACGAGCAGAGAGAGAGGGAGACACAGAATCTGAAGCAGGCTCCAGGCTCTGAGCTGTCAGCACAGGGCCCAACATGGGGCTCAAACCCACAAACCGTGAGATCATGACCTGAGCCGAAGTCAGAGGCTCAACCAAATGAGCCACTCAGGCACCCCTCGTTTGCTACACTTAATAAAAGAATACAGATTCTCTTAAGAAGCTCTGGTCATTTCCTGTCTCCTTTAGACTTGATTTGCAAGGAAGTTCTAACACTGTTCTCAAGTATACTTCTAAGAAGTATAATCACGGTTTTATCAAATGTATGCCATTACCAATATCATAATTGTCTGATTAGATATTGTTAATGGGATACCATTTAAATGTAAATTCTGGTCTACATCTACTAATATTATTACTAATGGTGATCTCATATCAGTAAAATATACACCAATTACACAAACAACATTTTTAAACACAGGAGTGGTTTTCTAACTAATTCGGTTTTATGGTTCCTGTAAAGTTAAATGGGGAAAGAAAACAAACACATAAATGTCAGAAAAGTAAATTACATTTATGCCATTTTATTTGCACTAAAATAAGGTTTATTTTACTAGAAGCAGAACCAGTAAGATCATTAAAAGAAAAAAAAAAGGTGAAAAATTTCGAAGCTCTATTTTAGACTTCAGAAGTAAACACACTTCTTCATCTTCTGTAGTTTTTTCAACAGCAATTATAGGTTCTGGACCAGCCTTAAGAAGCTCTTCTTCAAGAATAGCAATTATAAATTACGGCATCAGCATGCATTTTATTTTTTTTCTTATTTATTTATTTACTTATTTATTTTTATTTATTTATTTATTTATTTTGATTAGAAGTGCCTTTTGACTCTGATATCCCTGGTATCTTCTTCTTCCAGGGCTCCCTCACTCTCCATAACACAGTACAGTCCTTGCCAAATCATTTTGATGGCACGGTCTCCCTTTAAACGATGGATGACTTATTTTAATTCAAACAAGTAATTTATTTGTCTTGCGAATCTTCAATTTGCTATGCTTAACATTTATGTATCTTATTCAACTTAACCCTAAGATGTTCTAAAGGGAAGAGCTCACTAGCATGTGAAATTCAGGGGAACAAATAAGACTGAAAACAAGTCGTTATTATTTTCATATCTGTATGTTTATATTTAAAAGTAGTAGAAGCCGTTGCATCGGCAGCTAGTTCATCAAAAGAGAATTTTAACGCAGGCACAAACTCCCCACCCCGGCCACATTCTGAAAAGATATAATGGATTCCACAGAAAGCTGAGTCAGGATGCTACCCAATCATTGCCTTTAAATTAAATCTCTTTGGCACACTGCAAGAGAGAGATTAGGTAAAAAATCCAGACTGCGGTAGGATAGTCCAAATGCATCTATTTTTGAGAAATGCCTGGCAAATTTGCAATCTGTCCTAAAAATCAAACCCTTCTTTCTCTTTTAACCCATATGGCTTTCCCCTGTCCTTTCAGCTAGTGTAGTATACAGGCCCCGTGGCAGTGAGAATGGACCCTCCCACAAGGCCAACTTTGATTGTTCACTTTACAATGGCGCATGACAGAAGCTTCCCAGATTTGGCTGAGAAAACCCATGTGAAGTGTCTGCTGGCTGTTATCACATTCCAACCTGCTGGCCACTTGCAAATACGATTCTGTTTAAGAGCCAGCTGACCCTCTGTTTCTGCTCTCAGAGACAGGACGCGTTCCCAGAGGCTCAAGCTGCTACCACGTGAGGCCAAAGGCCGCTGATACCAAGGAACAAAACGAATTCCATTTTTTAACTTCACGTTAGACCAAGAGAGTCATAAAAGAGGTGGTATGAGGAGAATAGAGTATTAAAGGGCTGCTAGAAAAGGTTTGCTGAAGAGAAAATGTTTCAAGACGTTTTATGGAGAGGAATAATTAGGAGGATGCTTCTCACTCAAATTGGTGAGTGCCCTCAACTCAGAGGGTTTGTAATACCTCATGATTACATGGTTTTAAGATCATCCCATTATTTATTATCTGTTCCATCAGACTGAGCTCTCCAGAACCTTACACGGGCTTGGCAGCTAGTTAGCATCCAATAAATATTGATAGAATACACGGATGAATGCATTATTAATGTGAACTTCATGACCACCTAAACTGCTCTTGCTTCAAATTCTCCGTATTTTACATTAAAAATGTATTTCATTTATGTGAGGATATAGACTGTCCTTATGGCTCTCTTGAGTTCAATGCTTTGTGTTTCTTCTCTTAAAACACTTAACCAGCTATTGGGGAAGGGGAATGATTTTGGGCCTCTGAATACTTTTGACTGATGAGGGAGCATAAGGCGAGCTGACAGGTCACAAACACCCCCCTACCTCCAGCGAGGTGGGATATGTGTGATATTCCTCAGGCACTCCTGGCTGCCCAGGAACAAAGCAAAGGAGAGAAACAAAGGTTTAACTGATGGTGATCCTCGTCCTGCAGGACCCAAGTCCTCCATCACCCCTCCATAGTGTTGTGGGAAAGAAAGGCAGAAGGAAATGGCAGATAGAACTAAATTTCCTTATAACCTGCAGCCTATTGACAAATACTTGAGGCTGGCAGAGTAAAACCTTTCTCCAGGAACTCCTTACTGTCTCAATGCTAATGTTTGCTAGAGGGAAAAACAACCCTAGCTTGACAATACCTAGGCTTCCAGTATCCTGGGAGTCTTCTTTAGCATATGAAAATCTCACCAGAAACTTCCCTTGGATTTTACTTCCCCAAACCCCATAGTATATAACCAGAGTCTCCTCATGGTCCTGGGGCAGCTCTTCCTGCCCATGGGTCCTGTCCCTGTGCTTCAATAAAATCACCTTTTTGCACCAAAGAGGACTTTAAGAATTATTTCTTGGTCATCGCTCAGGACCCCATGAACCCCACTAACACCCCCCAAAAACCTCATCATGATAATCTACAGAAGCTTATGCTTATCAGGACTTAGGGGTAGAGGAGAACTGTTACTGGTATCTAAGGAGCAAAGGACAAGGACGCTCTGAACATTTTGCCATGCACAGGAAAGTCCCTGCAACAAATCATTTTCTGGCTCAGAATGCCCAATACTGTTTGGAGCTGAGGTGCAGAGGTGCAAGGGGGCTCTGGGGGACCCAGACTGGGTTCAGCCACTCACCTCACACAAAATCCAAAGGTAGAAAAACTACTAGCATTAGATAGACATGAGCAGGAGTGGGGAAAAGATGGCAGATGGAAATTTCTAGGGACTACCCAGTCCCCCTTAGACCAACCCCTTTTGCAACTTAACATTGTTATGCCCAGAATTCGTGATCCCCAAAGACCACTAGGGAGCCGAGTTTCTTGGGGTTTTTTCTAAGTTAAAGCCGTGATGTCTGCAGACTCTAGGCCACATGAGGGACATTGTTCTTTCTCTTTCATGTCACCCTTTGTGCCTGTTGCCACCTATTCGGGTAATTGCCTGCAGCCAAAGAGCAATAAAGTTACAACCTAGAGCAAATCAGCACATAGCCCAAGGTTGTCCCCATTTATTTTCTAGACTTTATCTCAAGGAGGAATGTGCCTTGAGGAAAGGGCTGCTGATGCCCCACCACTTTGTCTCTTTATCAAGGGCAAAACTTCCTCTTTTCATTGTTCTGAAAATAAGCTTTTAATTAAATGCAAAGGTACTTCAGCAAACTTCTGAATTTCCACCTACATGTATGCCTTGAAAGTGCACACCCACCCATGCAAAACTCTACACACATATTTTGCTTCGCTCTTACTCTGGAAAATCTAAAGCCCAATTCTAGAATTCAAGATGCATTTGAATTTTTCCTTCCGCCTGTTTTTGGATGGCCAGTTAAGTGACAAATTAGGAACATAATGTGAATAAAGCAAAACATTAGGTCTTTCCCTCTGCCTAATTGTTTGCTTTCCATTTAAAAGACCTACAGTAGAGAAAATGAATCAGTTTTTGGTTATGGGAATGAGGTCTACGTAAGTAACTTTCTGTTCTATACCATGTGTGATTATTCAGAAAAAAACTAAATAAATTTTAAAAAGTAAAATCATTTAAAACCCAGAAATAAATGACCTTCTGTTTCCTTGATTCTTCCTCTTGAACAACCCTCTTGCAAACTAGAAAAGTTGGCTTCCAAGGCTACAGAGATGAGCTATTCTAAATTACTTTCTGTATTATTTTCTTGCTGTATCTGCCATTGATTTCTCTAGGCTAGAAGTTAATCATAGGGTTGGCCTACTTCCTAATCTTACTTCTACCTTAAGACCACAAAGCCAGTTGTTAAATTTTGGCCTTTCTCTAACTTGCTGTTACTTAATCCAAATCTTAAGTCAGCACTTCCCACTATAAAAGGCAACCCAGAAACCAGCTACCAGTCTAAGCTATTTCTCCAATATCTACCTTGCTTAGATTAACAACTCTTAGTCACATCCTTATGTTTTGTAAACTAACTTAGATTTTCTGATTCTAGTGATAGAAATAGTAACTCAACTTTTGACTGCAATTAGTACCTCTGCTTAAAATTTTAAAAACACTCATAAAAACCCTTATTCATTAATTTCTGTATCAATGAATATCTACTAAGTGTCCTTGATGTATCAGACCTAGGGTTGGGCAAATGAAGATCAATGACTGAATAGGGAAAAGTCTACTTCTAAATAAATAAAACAGGACCATATTATCAGAAGACACAAAGTTGGATCAGGATAAGTTTATTAATATGAGCTTACTAAGCAGAGATTCTGCCTTTAACGTTGTAGCTCCAGGAGTTGGAAAAGGCTCTAACAGTTTGGTTGTTTGCCTGAAGCATAGCCCCAAAAATGGCCCCTAAAGAGTGAGTGGGAAATGCCAGTCATATATTGGTTTAATGTAGTATAAGGGAGTCAGAGGCTTAGAGAGATTGGAATGTCAGAGAGGATTTGTCACTTAAGTCCTATTCATATGTCCATGGTTCCCACTCCTGCTACACTGCCTTCTTTCTCTTAGCCAGCATTTATCTGTGGTTTCTTGGGGTGTTCCCTATGACCACTTGACAGAGGAAGAGAAGACTCGGGACTCTTTCTACAGATAGTTCTGCCTGACACGCAGAAACCACCCTAAAGTGAACAGCTGCAGCACTCTAGTCTCTTTCTAGGGACTAGAAAGACTCCAGGGACATCGCTGGAGAACAGGGGTGAAGGAAAATCCTCTCAGTGACCAGAATCTTGAATGGCTGCCACTTTGCTTGGAAGGAGAAATGGCCACATGCATGAGTATTTATTAATTCATGGTCTGTGGGTAATGGTTTAGCTAGATGGTCAGGGACTTGGAGGGAAGATGATTAAAAAGAGTAACAAGGGAAATTGGGAAGAATGAGTAAAGCAGATGGCCCTCCAATCAGTTGACTGCTTGGATGGAACAAAGCAATACAGGATTAAAGTGACTCTGCCTCTCCCTCAATGAGTGTAAAGGGATCTGCTAAATGACAGTGCTAATATATGAAGAAAGAATAATTTTAGTAAAGGAGGATGTATGAGGGAAGGCTTCAGGAAGAAAGAAATTTTTCAGATGATCCTTTAAAGGAAGCAACTCTCCACAGGCAAATAGTTATAATGCCCTACCAAGCTGATGGTTCAAACTAAACAATGGTTTAAGAAAGTCCAATGAATTTATTGAAGGTGAAATTCTTTGGCCCCATGTGGTTGGGCTAAGATCTCTGCCTTAGGAAAAATTACTAACAGCAAGTCCAGGAAGAGCCTAGAATGGTATACTGAGATATTTAGGGACTATATTTCTTATAGCATCAGGATGTAACATAAATAAGGGTAGATATGTAAATATTGGAGTCATAAATTATTTACAGAAATAATATTGAAATGGAAACTCTAAACTACTTTTCAGGTCCTGATAGATTTGGGTTTCTATGGAGCTATAAAAACAAAGCATTGTCATGCTGTGTTTATTATGGAAAATCTCTATGTCCTGGTTAAA
Source organism: Acinonyx jubatus (assembly GCF_027475565.1). NCBI lineage: Eukaryota > Metazoa > Chordata > Mammalia > Carnivora > Felidae > Acinonyx > Acinonyx jubatus. Next base: position 125,328,010 of record NC_069386.1, on the reverse strand, counting down.
TGATTTTAGTTTTCAACAATTTCAGATGACAGACTGTAATTTTGCCTTTCAAGCCAACTTACATTGTCTTTTTTTAAGGGAAATCACCTAGATTTGTCATGCCTATTGCAAATTACTTCTGAATGTGCCTCATATCTCAGTGTGTAATTCATGATTGATACTTTATTTATTTAGCTTTTTTTTTAACCAAAAGTTTTTCAAGGTATATTAAGAAAAGTGGATCAATATATCATCAGAGTCCTTGGAAAACCCACTCCTTCAGAGACATTTTCAATAGGTATTCATGAACATTTTTGTTTGTTTTGAGGACAAATACTAAACGTTACTTTCAAAATTACAAATATTTTAGGTTATTTAGGTAAAGTTGGGAAAAGTTACAATTTTTAGTCAAAACTTCTATACTCTGAATTAGTCTATTGGAGGTATCATCTTAATGCTCTTTCATGGCTTTGAAAATAAACCAACTGGGGCGCCTGGGTGGCGCAGTCGGTTAAGCGTCCGACTTCAGCCAGGTCACGATCTCGTGGTCCGGGAGTTCGAGCCCCGCGTCAGGCTCTGGGCTGATGGCTCAGAGCCTGGAGCCTGCTTCTGATTCTGTGTCTCCTTCTCTCTCTGCCCCTCCCCCCTTCATGCCCTGTCTCTCTCTGTCTCAAAAATAAATAAAAACGTTAAAAAATTAAAAAAAAAAAAAGAAAATAAACCAACTATAAATAAAATTAAGTTACTTGACTACACTACCTTTACATTCCCTTCCATGGCTACATTTCTGTGATTCAACATTTCCAAAATGATAGCTCCTTTACAAAAACTCTTGGTTAATATTAACATAAATGAACATGAAAAATTCATGCAGGTTTCTTCCTACAACTCTGAGCTTACTCTTAGTCATTGAATAAGGTTTCAGAATAGCTTTGTCCCACAAAAGTCCAGGGACATGCATTATTAAAGATAATTTTCTCTGATACTTCAGTAATCATGTTAGAAAAAAATTAACTTGAAGCTGTCTTTACTTAAGAGTCATCCTTCTTGGAGTTTGGGTGGCTCAATCCATTAAGCACCTGACTTCAGCTCAGGTCATGATCTCACAGCTTGTGAGTTCAAGCCCTGCATCAGGCTCTGTGCTGACAGCTCAGAGCCTGAAGCCTGCTTTGGATTCCTCCTCTCCATCTCTCTCTGCCCCTCCCCTGCTCATCCACTGTCTCTGTCTCTGTGTCTGTCTCTTGTCTCTGTCTCAAAAATAGATAAGTATTAAAATCAAAAAAAGAAAGAATCATCCTTCAAAGTAATTAAAGGCAGTAAAATGTAGTAGTTAAAGCCATGTGTTTTGGAGTCTGATAATGTAGGAATGTATGGTGCTTGTTCCTGGTAACAACTTATGTGATCTTTGATGTGTTACTTAACCTTTCCACATGTCAGTTTTATAAACTATGAGGCAGACATAAAAAGTAGTATCCCTCTTGCATTGTTTCATGAATTAAAAGTGATAATAAATTCAGAGCATTTAATACAGTGCCTGGCACAGAGCCCATGATCTATAAATTGTGGCTATTGCACTTAATAAAAATATTAAAAACTTAGAGAAGCACCTCCGCCATTTTAAACAAGATATTTTGCTACTCTCTAGTTTGTTGTTCCTATACCTATATTTTCCATATGATAAAGATATCATACATGTTTTTTTACAAGTAATTTATCCCATTTCCAGTGTTGGCATTCAATCAATGATAAACTCTACTTCATTTACGCAATCGTGTGTCTTCTATTGTATCTCCCATCTTTCTTTCTTAGGCTCTTATGCTATTTTAGACATGGCTACAAATTCTTTGACACTCCTACCTCCTCTTAAATCTGGGAAGGCTTATAACTACTTTAACCAAAAAATTACAGAAGTGATGCTGAGTACCTTTCAAAACTGACCCAAAGTATCCACCGCTCCTGCTTTGTCCTCTGGGACAGTCCATGTTGACTTTGTGGATCACCAGGAGGAGAAGTCCAATTGCTCTGATGCCACCGTGCCAATGCTTTGGTCGCTGGTTCCAGGTGAGCACCATTATTTAGCCATCTAAATGGCTAAGGTGCCAGGTATGCAAGTAAAGCACGGTCAGCTGATCCACAATATAGATACAACATAAGCACTATCAATGTCATGTAGAGTTGGAGGATCGGACAGCTGATTCCTGGAAAATTCCTGAACCATGCAATTATAATATTTAGTAATTGGTTATCAGTTCAGACTCTAAGTTTGGATACTTTGTAATGCAACAGCAGTAGTTCACTAGAATGAGTACATTATTAACATTTGCCCTTTACACATTCGCCATTTTGATCCCAAAATCTTTTGCACTGCTGAAAATAATGGAGCTCGTAATGAGTTACTTGCACATATGTCTGGAGAGGAGTCCCTTCATTTTAGGGAACAGGTAACAACTTTATTACTCAAGAAGCCATTACAAGTACAATTATTTGCAGGCTAATTTCTACCTCTATGGTTAATTGTATGAATAAGATTTGAATGAAAAATTGAATGCCTATTAGAAACTTCTCAGAAATGCATTTCTTTATTACTCTGAACAAGTTTTGGGTGACCTGTGTCCATTTATATCATAAAACATCATTCAGAGTGGAAGTCGTGCTCCTGGTATGCTATCTAAAGTACAATTGTGCCATTAATTTATCTTTGCATAAAATTATTTATGTTTTTGTATTTTATTTTTTATCCTTGATGTTGATGTACTACTAACATACCCTTTGGTTTCTTAAGTGTGTCTAAGTGTTACAACTCCATTATATTACATAATGCAAGAACACTGACCTATTTGTAGCATGCTAAAGGAAAAAATTGTATGTTACATTCTTTTTAATGTACACTGTATATTCATTACAGATAAATGAAAATTAGTATAGCCCGAACGAAAATACAATAATTTGAATTCCTATAACCCAGAAACGAGAAAAAAATAAATATGTACGTTTATACATTTATAAAAATATGTATATCATATACTTGTGTAATATATTACAAAAGTGGCTTGCTTCTACATATTGTCTGTAAACTTCTTTATTTATATACCAATATGTTATGAACAGTAATGCATGCTAAACAAAGATGCATGGCATTTTTAATCTCCACATATTTTTTCTTTAAATCACTTGACCTATTGTTATATGTTTATGTGGTTCTTAATTTTTTTACTAATATAAACAATATATAAAATAAAATCGTGTATTATGCATGTCCACTTATATTTTTTTTAATTTTTTTTAACGTTTATTTATTTTTGAGACAGAGAGAGACAGCGCATGAATGGGGGAGGGTCAGAGAGAAGGAGACACAGAATCTGAAACAGGCTCCAGGCTCTGAGCTGTCAGCACAGACCCCGATGCAGGGCTCGAACTCACAGACCGTGAGATCATGACCTGAGCTGAAGTCAGCCACTTAACCGACTGAGCCACCCAGGTGCCCCCCCACTTATATTTTTAAGGATATGTTTCTAGAGGTAGAATTAGTACATCAAAATTTATAAATATGTTGACTAGCAGATGCCTCCTGCCACAGGAATACAGGGTAGTTTTATTTTTTAATTGTTGCCTTTTTATTTTATTTTATCTTATTATTTTGAGAGAGAGAGAGAGAGCAGAAGAAGCAGAGAGAGAGAGAGAGAGAGAGAGAATCCCAAGCAAGCTTTGCACCATCAGCACAGAACCCAATGTGGGGCTTGAACTCATGAACGGTGACACCATGACCTAAGCTGAAACCCAGAGTAGGACGTTTAACTGACTGAGCTACCCAGGTGCCCAATACAGTATAGTTTTTTAAGTGGTCAGTATTATAGGGGGGAAATATATATATATATATATATATGTATGTATATATATATATATATATATATGTATATATATGCTTGAATTAAAGAGATGAAAACACTCAGTAACATCTGTAAAAATAATTTCTCCACATAACAATTTTGTTTGAAAGAAAGTTGAATATATATTCAGGTTCATCATGATACTTGTTTAACTTCTAAATGAAGACGTGTCAACAATAAACAGCACTGAAAAGGCAGCAAGCAAAGCAATGTTGGGACTTGCACCACTTTTCTTTGGATCCCTGGGAGTAATTATTAGGATTTCTTGGTATATTTTGCTATCATCTGTAGAAATCAGACAAACAAATGATTGTTCACCAATTCTTGGGGAAGTGATGATAGCGAGTCAGGTAGGTTCAAGGGCAGTTTCTGTGCACAGAGCTGTATCAGACAGCGTTTCATCTCTCAACTACATTGTTCTCACTAATTCATATGCACTTAGTGATTCAATCAAAACACAAAAGAACACTACCGCAGTCAGTGTTGATATAAGCTAAGCTTAATAACTATGTGGAATAAATCTGAAAAGATTAAACACATACACACATATATGCGCACTTACTATTGGATACTAAAACGCTGCTAAAATTTATCTCACTTTAGCTTCTCTTCACAGTTAAAAAACAAAAGTTACTAGTCTGAAAATTTTTCAACAAGATTAGTGTCTACAAATTGAAAATGTACACATTTGTAAAAACTAGTGGAAACCAGAATATGAAAGATATTTAGAGGCCTGGGTGCCTCTGTTAAGTGTCCAACTCTTGATCTTGGCTCAGGTCATAATCTCACGGTTCATGGGTTTGAACCCTGCATCGGGCTCTGTGTTGATGGTATGGAGCCCATACCCCACGGTGCTCTCTTTCTCCCTCTCAAAATAAATAAACTTAATAAAATTTAGAATATGAACGATATATAAAAAGAATCATATCCTCCTCATTTGAGAAGTAATGAATATGACAAAGAAAAGAAAAAGCCTTTAAAAAAAAAATGGGGCACCTGGGTGGCTCAGTCGGTTGAGTGTCCAACTTCAGCTCAGGTCATAATCTCACAGCTCATGAGTTGGAGCCCCATGTCAGGCTCTGTGCTGACAGCTCAGAGCCTGGAGCCTGCTTCAGATTCTGTGTCTCCCTCTCTCTGCCCTTCCCCTGCTCATGCTCTCTCTCTCTCTCTCTCTCTCTCTCTCTCTCTCAAAAATAAACATTAAAAAATAAAATTAAAATAATTCTTTAACATAAAGAACACATAAAAAAGAACATTATGTGTTAAGAAAATATTTATAAATACATGGAAAAAGATAGCTAATATCTATCTTATCGTTGCCCAAAAGGGAAAGGAATCATCTAATGACGAAGAAAGGTGTTTATAGAGTTTGGTAGACTTGCTACTTTTTGTTTCTCCATATTGTCAAAATGCTGGGATAGTTGCTATTAATCTTGTAAGTTAATAGTAAAGGACTTAAAATTCTTAGTTATTAAAATCATTTTACTATTTTATATTAAACCATTAAACATGTTTAAAAATCTCTTATCCAAATGACAAAAAGGATCAAGATTATTACTAAGGAATACACTTGAAATTGAAATAATACATAAAGACCTTGAACATGAATAAAAATCATCTTAAACAACATTAAAACATTAATTTGCTAACCCTGAATTTTAAAATCATGTAAAAACTTGATAACCATTAGAACCCATTCTTTATAAATTAAAAATTAATTTATAAATTAATTTAATAATCACAAAAGGTTTACTATCCTTTGACCCACTAACTATTTTATAAAAATGTCTCCTAAACAAAAATTCAGCAGAAAAAATTTATATGACAAAAATATTAATTTTAGCATTGTGTAAAAAAATTTCAAAGGTTATCATCCCTTATTGTCAGTAATGTAGAGTAAAAAAATTAATATATATTAATATGTTTTTAAATAATATAATTTATAATGAATAGTGTCTCTGCCTGTAAAATGAAAGCAGATAGAAAAATAAATGCAAAGGATCAGAAAAATATTTCAGTCTTCTTACTTCATTATATGGCATTATTTTCTCATTGGCAAATTCTTAGGCTAAGCCAGATAGTTTTATAATACCTTTGTTATTTATGTTTTTTTCTATTTATATCAACTAATTGATTTAGAATATTAATAAGATTTCCTGCATCCCTTTGGCAGATTCCAATTCTGCTAATATGTTATGATTCATAACTCTGAATTTTCAAAACCAAGACAAATCCCTGGGCAACTCTGGATCAAAATAAAATTCTTTCTAGCTGTCATTATCATTACTTGCCTTAGTATAGTCATAGGAAAGAATATTTCCCAGGAGGGGATTGAATTTTATAAAACTTTCATTGAGGGGCACCTGGGTGGCTCAGTCCGTTGAGTGTCTGGCTCTTGATTTCAGCTCAGGTCATGATCCTAGAGTCGTGGGAGTAACCCTGCATCAGGCTCTGCACTGAGCGTGGAGCCCGCTTAAGATTCTCTCTCTTTCCCTCAGCTCTTCTCCCCAACTCTCACTCTCTTTCTAAAAAAAAAAAAAAAAAAAAAAAAAAGTAATGATAATAATAACAATAAAATAAAAAATCTTCATTGAAATTTCCTTCAAGAAAATCCTCATGTAAGATTTTATCTTAAAATTATAAATGAGGGGCACCTGCGTGGCTCAGTTGGTTAAGCGTTTGGCTCAGGTCATGATCTCGTGGTTCGTGAGTTTGAGCCTCGCATCGGACTCTGTGCTGACAACTCAGAACCTGAAGCCTGCTTCAGATTCTGTGTCTCGCTCTCTCTCTGCCCCTCCCCTGCTCATGCTCTGTCTCTCTCTGTCTCAAAAATAAATTAAAAAAACATTAAAAATTTTTTTTAAAAATTATAAATGAAATGTGCTGATATGTTAGATTATTTTAGTTAAATATGTTTCTACCCTGCTCTACATAATCCTAAAGCCCTACACTTTGGTAACCCTAAATGAATGGGTCTTAAATATCATTATATGATGTTGTACTTCAAAATATAATAATGGATATTGTGCAGAAATATGAAGAAATGTGTTTTTATTTTTTGTTTATTATTCTTATTATTTTATTTTAGAGAGAGAGTGTGTGTGCAAGCAGGAGAGAGGAGCAGAGTGGGAGAGAGAGAATCCCAGGCAGGCTGCATGCTCAGTGTAGAGTCGGATATGTGGCTGGATCCCATGACCTTGAGATTATGAACTGAGCTGAAATCAAGAGTCTGGAACTCAACCAACTGAGCCATCCAGACGCTCCAAAGAAATATGAGTGTGTGTGTATGTGTTTTAACGTTTACTTATTTATTTTTGAGAGAGAGAGAAAGAGAGAGAGAGAATCACAAGTGGGGGAAGGGGCAAAGAAAAAGGGAGGCAGAGAATCCCAAGCAGGCTTCACACAGTCATCACAGAATCTGACACCATGGGGCTTGAATTCCCTGAGATAATGACCTGAGCCAAATTCAAGAATCCCAGGCTTAATCTGCTTCAGATTTTGTGTGTCTCTCTCTCCCTGCCTCTCCCCCGCTCATGCTGTGTCTCTCTCTGTCTCAAAAATAAAGATAAACATTAACAACAACAACAAAAAAAAGAATCGCAGGCTTAACCAACTGAGCTACCCAAGGTGCCCCAGAAATGTGTTTTTAAATGAGACAAAGCTATAATAAAATATATCCCCAGCCATAATTGAAGGTATTGAAGTAATTTCATGGAGAAAGCCCAGAAAGAATTTTAACCATAAAAACATTGTATTATGATTTGGAAATTCATGAAATCACTCACCTTTTCAAAAATATTTATTGAACACTTGCTACACTTCAATTGTGTTTCACTTAGAATTATGAACACTTGCCCTCTCTGAATTTTTTTCTGAATTTTCCTTAAGTTGGGAGGGCTATATATTAAAAATATGATTATGATTTTTTATTGTTTTCATATGATACTAAATGAAACATTATTTGTTTCATTAAATAAGAAGAAAAACTTGGGGGTAAAGGTTGTGACTCAGATGAATGATAGGCATAAAAAGTAGATAAAAATGAAGTTCAAGGAATTGCAAAAGTAAGATATAAAGATAGGTGAGAGACTAAAAAACTACAAACATTGGTGAAAGAAATTAAAAAACACCTAAATAAATGGAAATACATCACACATTCATGGATTGGAAGATTTACTATTTTTAAGATGGCAATACTACCCAAAGAATTCTACAGATCAATACCATTTCTATCAACATCGCAATGACTTTGTTTGTTTGTTTGTTTGTTTGTTTGTTTTGCAACAGCTACAAAGGTAAGGATAGACATATAGGCCAAAGGAATAGAACTGAGTCCATAAATAAGCACATACATTTATAGCTAATTGATTTCAACAAGGGTGCTATGACCATTCAGTTAGGAAAAAATAGTGCTTTCAACAAATGGTGGTAGGACAACTGAATATCCACGTACAAAAAGAAGAAGAAGAAGAAGAAGAAGAAGAAGAAGAAGAAGAAGAAGAAGCTGGAATCCTATTTTATTCCTCCAAAAATGTAACTCAAAATGGATCAACAATTCAAATATAACAGTTAAATACGTAGAACTCTTAGAAGAAAACATATAGAAATCTTCATGACCTTGTTTTTGGCAATGAATTTTGAGATGTAACACCAAAAGTATAATCATCATCAACAAACAGATAAATTAGATTTCATTAAAATTAAAAACTTTGGTTCATCAAAAGGCATTATTATCAAGAAAAATAAAACCTACAGAATAGGAAAGACCATTGCACATCACATATCTAATAAGGATTTTGCATTAGAGGTCTCCAGAGACACAGAACCAATAAGTGAGAGAGAGAAAATATAGATGACAGATAAATGATAGATAGATAACTTCTTTTCTAACATTTTTAGATGTAAAATATTTTCTTCATCATTCTATTATAATTTTATTACATAAAATATTTAAAAAAAAATACTAGGGTGCCTGGGTGGCTCAGTGGGTTAGACAGCAGGCTCTTAATTTCTGTCCAGATCATGATCTCATGATTCATGAGATCGAGCCCCGTGTCAGTTTCTGTGCTGACAGCACAGAGCCTGCTTGGGATTCTCTCTCTCGTTCTGTCTCTGCCCCTCCCCTGCTCTCTCTCTCTCTTTCTTAAAATAAATATATGAACTTTAAAAAAATATATGAAAATTTTTTTTTTCTTTTTCTGTGACTGTGGGACTGAAGTGTAAAAGAAAATTTTTCTGAGATTTATTTAATTGTTTTTAGTACATGCTTGATTAAAAACAAATAAATGAAAAACAATTAGCATTTATTAAATATAAAAAATTAATTGGAACCATATTTCTTAATGAGATAAACGATCTTTTTTTTCCTATTAGCCTTTGTAGCCATCGGTTAAAATAACAATGCTAAAAAGTGTTATGTTTCTGCTTAAATTCTACCCCTATTAATCATTTTATAAATGCTATCAACTGAGAGTTAGTATTCATAGAAATAAATAGAAGGGATAGAAGTTTTCCTTTATCAAATTCACTCTTTTTAGAAATCTTTCTGAGGTATGTGCTAAATATTAAAATAGGTTTGTGCTATTGTCAAAAATTATCTTCATTGATTAATTAGCTTACAACTCAATGAGGTCTTCTCTCAATCTGTGAAAATGAAGATTGTAAACCACCTGCTATGAAAAAGTATTTGTTACCAAGGAATTGACATCATTTTAGGTCTCAGGTTCTAGGAATTATATCATTTTTTAGCTGAATACTGGACAAATGGCCATTAATCGTTCACTTAGAGGCACCAGGCTTTATCTAATATACCTGGAAAGGATTGAAAAAATTAAAATAATGTTAATGTTATTAAAAATTTTAACATAAATATTTTTAAATTATCACATGCTTTAACTATAGAGCTATAAACAGAAAATATAGATATGTACAAATACAGAATTATAAATGGAAATATAGATATAGAGATATAAGTAAATATAAATACAAACAAATATGGTTTCTGCAAAACAAGAAATGCCCTGAGGGAATTAAATATGCATAAAACATTAAAATATATGCAGAATTTCAAGCCTCACAAAAATCTTCAAAAACAATGGAAGTGTGGTAAGAGTTTGGTAATCCCAAACATTGTATTTCATTGTTGTTATTTTCCTCAGTTTATAAAGGAGAGACTGAGGAGCAAACAGGTAAAGTAATTTCTTCAAAGACAGTGAAGCATCAATACCATGGATTTCTGCCATTAAAAGTCATGATCTAGCCTTGACTTTTTGTGTGCATCATCAGCATCTACCTTCCTCCCCTTCATTCCTGCTTTCTCCAATTGTTATTATATTATTATCAGTCCTGTCTCTGCCCGTCAGCATTATTTCCATAATATAACTAACCTTCCTATTCTAGATTTTTCAAATTAAATTCAAATATTGACACCTATGTAAGAAAGATGAGAAAATCGGTCCACTTAAACTTCTTCCCACATCTCTGGTGTCTTTATGTTTGCTTGGCAGATGTCTTCTGGGAAAACATGGAAAACGAATAGAAATATATCAGATGCAGTCATAGATATGTCTCCATTTCGAGCACAGATTTACTAGCATACTTTTGAAAATCATTAATTGTTCATTCTGCCACTCCTGTTTCAATGGCATTATTATTCATTCTCAGATTGCTAGAGAAATGATCTGCTCACTGCCGTTTCTATTACATGGCTGCAAAACATAACTGAGAAGTAATAAATAGCCACATACCAAGTAACAAATGGCTTGTTTTCAAAACAAGATTCTGATTACCTGGATTCAAAGAAGTGAAATGCAATAGTAAAGCATAAAACTGTTCAAATCTATTGAGGGATGTGGTAGTATTGTGTGGCTTGGTGAAATCGAATGCAGGTTTTCTGATTTTCAATTAAAATGGCATAATTCGTGGAAACATCTATTTAGTTGTATTGCACACTATAATTTTTCAATTCTTATTTATAATTTTCATTTGAAACAAACAAAAGTAATCGTAAAGTGATTTAAACTATTTGTTTTTATCATCCTACACTCTAGGAAATATATTACTCCACAATTACTAATTACGGACACAAAATATTTGCTTGTCACTTATTAGTAATTACTTATAGTTGATGAACATGTCTTGGAACTTAAAGTACTTTGAAATTGCTGTCACAGAGTAGAACAGGGAAATTAATTTTAGTTACTAATGCACACCTCAACTGAACCTCATACTAAGCACTGTGGGACACATAAATATGACAAATATACCCGAAGTCTATTCCAAAGGCATCAAATAAAACCAATCATAGTTAGGATCCTTGGAAGTGCTTTGTTCCTCTTTCAGTAGCAGTCAGAATTGTTGAACTTGAAAATATTCAGTACCAAGATTGAGAGGTAGCCTTTGGCCAGATCTGGCTTTGCAGAATAAACAGAGTCGAAGTAGTTGTCTTGATGTCATTGCTGGTATGTGAGAAAAGGAACTTTCAAGGCAGAATGAGCTCTGGCGTTCAGGCTTCTCCTACTTCAGCAAAGTGTTTCTTTGCCTGTAATATGCAGCCCCTTCTCCGCCTCTTTACCGACTGTGTGGCCTTGTATAGGTCACTGTACTTTTTCAATCTGTTTCTTCCTTTGAAGAAATAGGAAGTGACACCCATTGCCTGCAAATGTCAAATGCCACTTCAGATCTGAACGACATGAATCTGTAAGAATGCCTCTTTCAACACAAATTCTTGAGTGCTGCTTTGTTGATATAAGGACAAATAACTTACTATTCAAAATAAGTTTACCAATTACTTTAGCAATATCTTGCTGACAGGAATGATTTCCCAAACTTCTCTCTCATGAGCTAAAAACCAAGAACAAACAAAACGTTAAACCTAATCCAAAAACGTCTCCTGAAACACTTTTTCCTGGACCCATTTTCTTTCACTTTGATGTGTCCATACTCTCCCCCATAGTGACTGAAATTGACCAAGCACTGGAGCAAATGCTGGAGAAAACCCGACTAAAGCAGAGAGGCCTTTGGATAAAAATATTCCTTTGTGGTTAAGCTTCCACTTAACTTAGGTAACCTCCGTGTGATGGATGAAATTGAAAACAGGGAGGTCTCTAAGGAGAATTGTGAACCACTAAAAAGATCATCTTGATTACCTTCCTGACCACCTTCTTCATTGTTCTTCAGTGATGGACCCTCTCACACCACTTCTGAGAGAAGTTCTTCAGAAGATTCAGAGTTCCCAAAAGACAAATGCCACCAATTCTTGATAGGACTTTTGTCCTCTTTTTTTCCCTCTTTCTGCCCCTTCTGAAGGGACACATTTACTGTACTTACTTACTTACTTCTACCATTAGCTGTCACTGGAAGGGTCACGAGAATTGCTTTATACCAAGGAGTTACCAAGGGTAGCTTTCTCTTAAAAGGAAGAAAATAAGTTAAATTAGAAAACTCTGAAAACTCTCAAGAAAGAATTTAGATGATGCTACATCTAAAGTTGATGGAGCTACTTAAAGACAATTTTAGGATGCTTGGTGCTTTGCAAATATAAAGGAAGATAGTCTATCTTAATTACAGTGGATTCTTTTTTTTTTTAAGTTTATTTATTTCTTTTGAAAGAGAGAGAGCATGAGCAGGGGAGGGGCAAAGAGAGAGGGAGAGAGAGAATCCTAAGCAAGCTCCTTGCTGTCAGCATGGAGCCCAACAGAGGGCTCTAGCTCACAAACCATGAGATCGTGACCTCAGCCGAAGTCAAGAGTTGGATACTTAACTGACTGAGCCACCCAGCTGCCCTAGGATTCTTTTGATATAAGCAGACCCCTACTCTCTTTTTACTGGTTTTCTTCTTTAGTGATAGGAATTACCTTACTTTATAAATGATTATTGTTTTCCTTAATAAAACATAAAATTTTCAAACTATAATTATAATTTGAAGTTTGAATTCAAACTATTCATAATAAAAATAGGAATAATAAATGTATCATTTTCAAAGTGTTTATCACATACTTCCCAATATAAAGTGAACATATGTCAAAGATTAAACTCATTAACGAAAGAAACAACAGAATGATACAGAGACAGAACTCAAGAGTGAGTAGACACTTTAGAAAATGGTGAAATAAGTTTACTAAATTAGATAGAAAATGAATTAAGGTCCTAAAGGGCAATAAAATTATAACCTATTGGGTGTCTTTCCTACTGAACAGAAGTAATTTGTGTTTACATGTTAACATGTAAGTTCACAGAATTTGGGGGCTCTGATTAATAGGAAATAATAGGTCAAACAAATACACATTCTTCCTGGAACATTAATTATTCTGGTTGGGCCTTTTGGACAATGAACAATGTTCCAAGATGAGGCTGAAAATCATGCAGGCTTTCTTTTATTTTCAAGTTTTGGATAATTTTTCTTAGCATCTGCACTACTGTTATGATAAAATTTCCTCCTTATAAAAGTAGATGGAAAGAAATAAAGAAAAAAAAAGAAAAAAAGAAAAGAGAGAGGAAGAAAGGAAGTAGGGAAAGAGGGTGGGAAGGAGGGAGGGAGGAAGGAAGGAAAGAGAAAGAAAGAAGGAAAGAAAGAAGAAAAGAACATTTACTACATTACTAGTTTGCATTGCTTTCTTTAAAAAATATAACATTTGTTTCTGTACTCAGAAGTTTAGTTATACACTCAAATGTTCTGTAATACACATTTGAAATAATGTGCTATAAAGATCTTATTCAATTTATGGGCTTCTATCTTGTTTTATGAATTTACCAGCCATTGTTCTCACAAATGACAATAGTCTGTAATTGGAAATGTCATAAGAACACTGAAAACTAAATTTTTTTATTCCAAAATATTTTGGGGGGAGTGAGGAAAGGTAGAAACAATCAAATATGGCAAAATACACCAGTGTAAAATGAGAGAAAAGAATTACAAATATACTAACAAGTAACTGATTATTAGTTATTTAAAGTATTCTGCTGAATTTTCAGAGTGAGAATGAATAAAGAAATGTTTTGGGTCTGATGGATTGGGTAATAATGTGCCTGATCGTTTTGAAAGAGTTGATTTCCATATCATTCTGTGTTGATTTAATTGAAGATTAGAGCAAGCACAGCATCCTTTGCAATATACAATCACATATGTCCCCTCATAAATTAAACTGTTAACCTGGTGACATTATCCTCTCTCTCAACAGTATTAGGTTCATTTAAAGATGGCAAAGATCAGTGCTTTTTTTTTTTTAAAGAGGTTTATACACATTAATTCTTTCTCTTTGATATTTACCAGGTGTGTTTTCAAAAAAGAAAAAAGAAAAGAAAAAAATCACAAGGCATTGTTAGAATAAAGGCACAGAGAGATATTTTGAAGTCAATGCCAAAATACTTTTCAATTGTCAAGTTTTGACTTCATGAAAGACTTTGAGTTGAGTAAAAAATTAGGAATTTCCCAAGAGTCATTGAAGTGCATCGCAGAAAGGAATGATCCTATAACTATAAACCCAACTACTTAGTTTCAGAGAAATTAGCAGGGTTTAAGTTGACTTTCTCCCTGCCGGGGAACTGACTTTTCCTTCACTAAGTCTAAAGAACATCCTCAGTATCACTGAGTCTTTCTTCTGTAATCAGTGAGGAAGGGACTGGGTGAGTGGGGGCAGCAACAGGGCTTCTAGAGAAAAGTCAGCTTAACGCTAGAAAATTGTGGCAGGCCAATCCTTGCTCATTGTGTTTTAGTAGACCCTATGCCGAACACTTTGCATGCTTTTCTCCTTTCATTCTGAATGGTTCTATGAGGGGAAGCTCATAGTCCTCATTTTTATAGGTTTGAAAATTGAGATGTAGATGTCAGTTTAATTTTCTCAATATCACACAGCTAGTGAGTTATAAAGCTGGAATTTGAACATATTTAAGCCCACTTCAGAGGTCACCAAAAATTATTCTATGTTGCCTTTGCTGGATTGAATGACCTAGGCATTATCTCAGTTAAGTAATAATTAAATCTTTTACTCTGAGAAACAATAAAAGTCTTCTGGCTTTTTTTCCCCCTTTATCTGCAAAATAAAGATTTTAAAATCAGTAATATGGAAGATACCTGTTTCTTCTACGATTCTGGGTCATGCCCTGTGCTATTTTGCCTAAGAAAAAATATACGTTTTCCAGCCTCACTTAAAATTGAAGATGATATCCTTATGTGGATTCTCTATGCTTAGTATGGTTATTTTTATAACATGAAAAACATGTAGACTCCTATATGACTTTTCTCTTAGAATTCATTGATTAATGACATAGCACTACAATGCATTCAGAAATACTTAGAAATGATTTTGTCTCTTGAATTCAGAATATCATCTACATACATCTGAAAGTTTACGATATTGATCTACATAGGTATTAGTTATTCACCGTAGAGTTATTGTTTGATATACAAATGAATTCATAAATTCACTGTATTCAATCATCAGTCACCTGGGCAATGGCCTGCGGGTCAGGAATCACTGATAGATAAATCTGGATTATAAAAAGCTCTAGAGGAGAAACATCATTTTTTCTTAAAGGATAAGAAATACATTGCTTTGCAATATTTAATATGTAATATCAGACTGGTAATGGCACCTTCATTGTGTATATCAGAAAATTATTTAAAAAGAATTATAGGTCATTTGAAATTCATTCCAAAGGTCCATCGGAAGTTTTACAATTTGGAGGGTATATTAGTTTCCTAGGGCTGCCATAATAAAAATCAGACTGAATGGCTAAACAACAAAACTTAATTTTTTCACGATTCTGGAGGATAGAAGTGCAAGATCAAAGCCATGATAGAGTCAGGGTTTTTTTGTTTTGTTTTGTTTTTTTGTTTTGTTTTTTGTTTTTTTGGTTTTTTTTTTTTTTGTTTTGTTTTCACATGGCTTTTCCTCAGAGTGTGTCCTAATCTCCTGTTATAAGGACCCAAATCAGATTGGAGTAGGCCCACCCTACTGACCTCAGGAAACCTTAATTACTCTTTAAAGACCCCTTTCTCCAAATGCAGTCACATTCTGAGATAATGAGGGTTAAGACTTCAAAACATCATTTTGGCAGGGGAGGGTGCAAAATTTAGCCACAAATAGCTCATACTTTTGGAGATCGAGTGTGAGGCCTTCATTCAACTATGCACATCCTACCTATTAAGATATCTTTACCTACGCCTCATAAGGAACATTTACAGACTATATCATCTTATTTTAACTTATCTTCACAAAAAGGGCACTAGGCTAACACAATTATTACAAAGAAACCATGGAATAAAAATAAGAATCGAATTCAAACTTAAGTAGACACACAAAAAGTCACAGCTGACTTATCCTTTCCTCATATGAGCTTTTTGTCAGTTACAGAATGATGTAAAATCAATGAAAGATATTAAGAGAGGTACAAGGATCATTTACAGGTTTTCTTTCTCCTATCATTAAATCACTTTCTGCTCAATCTTTTTTTTTTTTCTTTGCTCTAACCACATTCTGTTCAGTACTTTGTTGGGAAAACAGCAAGCATGGTGTTGTAGCACCATCCATGGGAGTGTGGGAGAAAAACCTTTGTTGACATAGATCTGGAAAAAAGGCTATCGTAGGGGTTCCTAACACTACCTTCAATCTTGATTGAAGTCAATCACAAGGACGCCAGAACGCAATCATTTTTTTATATTCGCAGTTACAGTTTATTGCAATGAGACAAGACAGAGAAAACCAGCAAAGGGAAAGGTTCGTGAGGCAAAGTCCAAAGGAAACCAGGCGTAAGCTTCTATGTGTCCCTCCCAGTAGAGTAACCAACCAAAGGAGCTTAATTCCTCCAGCAATGATGTGTGGTAACAAGTGCAAAGAGTTGCCAACTAGGGAAGTTCCACTGAGCCTGGTTTTCCAGAATTTATTGGGGTCAGTCACAATCATGGCGTCTTACAGTGCCTGTGTGACTGACTTTAGTTACTGAAGCCCTAGACCCCCAGATTGAAAGCAGGTGTTCACCATAAATAACATTATTAGTGTAAACTATTTGGATAAACTGGTACAGTATGTCACAAGGCCTCAGGCATACACAAACAACCTTATGAGACAGAACATTCTAAGAGCTCAGTTGTAGTCTTTAAAATAAGCCTTTCTGGGGAGTACAGACGGAGGGCAACATAGTCCCGCTGAGTTAACCCTTTCCTGCACCACAGTGGCCTGAGGCCATATTTCAGACACTAAATCCATGTGGCAGTCCTAGCAAGCATTCAGTGTGAATCAGAAAAAAGTGAATGAGGTGAATCATTTTGAAGACTGATTCAAGTATGTAAATACAAATAAATAAAAATCAGAGACTAGAAAACGGGCAGCATAGCAAAAATCCAGGGAAGAAACTCTTAATGAAGGTATAAAAAAATGAGAATATTCTAAAAATCACTGGTAACTAATACAAGTTGTGTAACTTTAGAGATGTGTGGAATGGCTTATAGGAATCACCTAACAATGCGAATAATTTTTAGAACAAACCTCTCGAGGTTTACAACAATATCTCTAAGATAAAGTGCATAGTCTCAAACCTGGTTCTTTGAGTGAGCATAGATATTTACACACATCAAATTTATAATATATAAGTACAGACCATCTCAAAATATTTCTCGCATTGACCTTAGTCTTGTTCAGTGATTCAAATAATTAACAAATTTCACCTTAGAACTTCCTTCCATAGAAAATTACTATGCCAAATGTGTCCTTATATCCACTCATGGCTTAGTTAAATTAAATATTACGTTCTTGTAACATCAGTGTCATTGGTAAGAGAAGTAACCTATGACCAAGGTTATCTGGACTCATGGAAAATGTAATCATTGGAGACTACTAAGTCTAAAGAGTTAAAATCTCATCATGTTTTTGGGAGCACCTGGGTGGCTCAGTCGGTTAAGCGTCCAACTTCGGCTCAAGTCATGATCTCATAGTTCATGGGTTCGAGCCCCGCGTCGGGCTCTGTGCTGACAGCTCGGAGCCTGCAGCCTGTTTCAAATTCTGTGTCTTCCTCTCTCTCTGCCCCTTCCCTGTTCATTCTCTGTCTCTGTCTCAAAAATAAATAATAAAATAAAATAAAATAAAATCTCATCATGTTTTTGGATCCCATCTCTGTTTAAGTTGGTAGAGTGTGAAGTACCATTATTTGTTTGAGTTTATTTTTCCTTCTTGCCCTCCCTTTCTAAAAGGTGCACTTATTCCTCATGCATGTAAGTGTTTAAGTCCTTGAGGCCTTCCATCTACTCTTGCATTAGCTTCCAATGCTTACTTTAATAAATTACCACAAACTGCATGGATTAAAACAATACAAATTATATCTTTTATCATATGGGAGACCAGAAATCTGAAGTGGGCTTCACTGGGCCCAAATCAAGGTGTCAGAAGAATCACACTCCCTTAGGAAACTCTAGGTAGGAATAATTTTCTTGTCTTTTCCAGCTTCAGGAGACTAACTTTGTTTCATTGGTTCATGGCCCTTCACAGCATTGCCTTCTCTGCCCCTGCTTCCATTATTACATTGCTTTCTTCTCTTCTCTTTGTCTGTCAAATCTCCCTCTGACTCCATCATTGCATTTAAGACTTACCCATATTTTCTGTCTCCTTAACTCAATCATATCTCATAATCACAAGATACCGTAATCATATCTTAATGCATATCAAAGTCAATTTCTCTATGCAAGGCAATACACATGGGTTATAAGGATTAGAACCCAGATTTCCTTCCAGGCCATTATTCAGCCTTCCATACCTGTATTCAATAGATGTCCACTCTGAACTTTCCCTTCGTTCAATAGCTATTATTCAAAGAACACTTCTTGCTTCGTATTTGTATTTCCTTGCCATTTAGTAAATTGCTAGGTGAACAGACTGGGATTCTAAATTACATCAGGTGTCCAATCAGGTCAGTTTTATCATTAGATGATAACTCATGAATGTACCTGAGTCTTTAAAGTACCTAATACTTTCAGGCAGTACATTTTTGGAACTGAAGGAAAGCTTCTACAGTTAACATTGCAGAAGGCATTTAATGAGATTTGAAATAACCACATTAGGCAATACTACACAATAATTTCTTACATTAGAATTTTTGATAAATGATACAGGGATGTCTTACATGAAAAGGTAAACAGTGTTATTCCTTTGGAAGAATATACATTCTCAGCAGAAAAGTTTATGCTTCTCTGTTGTGACAATAAACTTGAATTCTATCTAGGATAAATGTTCTTCTCATTCCTGGAAGCAGTTTTATAAGTAAACATTTAGCTAAAGCGCAAAGTATAATTGGAAATTTACAAAAACCATAAGTATAGGGCTTCATGAATTTTTCTGAAAGTTAACAAACCCATGTAACAAACAACCACGTCAAGAAATGGAATGCTACCAATGAATCAGTGAGGGTTCACTTGAGGAAGTAGACTTACTATGAGAAATAAGTAAATAAAGAACTTAGTGTGAGATTATACTTTACAAATGTGGGAGGAGCATTGTAACTGAAGGTTTGGAATGAAAAGTCAGAGGGTGAACCTGACTAAGACACAAGTCAGAAGAGATAACTTAGAGTTAGCAGGGAAATTTAAAAACAAAAACAAAAACAAAACAACAAAAAAAAGAAACATCTGCAGCTTCCAGAATGAGACTGTGAGTGGGAATACTGTAAAGGGGCTTATGAGATGCTGTTGCTTTGATGCAACTCCCACCATGGGGTCGATAGCCAGGTGTCTGTTGGTGGGCCCAGAGTCTCTGTTGGTCAGTAGGACTAGCAGTCAGAAAGATGACTGAATGTAGAGTAGATGGAAGAAAAGATAGTCTAGGGCCTGCAGCCACCACTGTGTCTGTCCATCCCCATGGCTAACTATGACCACTTTCCAAGAATAATGGCAACTGCTGGTGTTCAACTTCCTCTTTCATTTAATCTTCACTTGGAACCATACCAGAAGGAGATGGAAAATTTAATCACATAGTTTAATCTAGTCAACTTAGTACAATCCAGCAAATGAGTATCTCAGAAGATTCCCCTACCCACTTGGCCCATAGCCTCATCCTGTCACTACACCTCCCATAAGTAATCACTATGTTAACCTCTAACAGAGACTATGTTTGCCTGTTTTGTACTTTATGTGAATGGACTTATAAGACACACATTTGTATCTGGCTCCTTTTGCTCAATATCAACTTTCATTGAGAGTCATCCATATTCTTGTGTATGGCTGCAATTCATTCATTCTCATGATTATACACTATTCCATTCCATGAGTAGATGATATGTTATTTTTCTATTTTAATAATAGTGAACATAAGTTTGGTTAAATTTTTGCACTATTGCTAAAAGTAATGGTATGAATATTTGTATATATAGAGAAAGAGCTGTACACTATTATTTGGCATATACTTAACAATAGAATTTTTGGCACAAGAGATATGTATATGATTACTTTTACTAAGTGAGTAATTTTACCAAGTAAGTAGCTAATTAGCCTCTCAAAACAACCTTTCTAGTTTACAAATGAAGATAATAATATTTCAGCTCTAGTAGGATTATTGTGAGGTTGAAGTCATATAGTCCATGTCAAAACACCTGAGTGCCTAGTACATAACGAGTCCTTAATAAATGAGGATTGATTATTATTTACTATATGTTCATAGTTTGATGATCACATAGCAGTCAGTGTTCATTTTTTCAGGAAAAATTTCGTAGTCACCTTCAATATGCCCAACACTACACTATGTACCCCAGTCAATGATAAATAATACAGGCTCCATTCTCAGTCATCTCTTGACAATCACAAGGAACAGTAATAGGACTGGGAGGATGGGACTGTAGGCACAATCCACACTAAGTATGCCTCAAAACATCTAATAGTAAATTCTCTGCACAATTTTTGAAGGATCTCATTTGCAATAGGGAATAGTAGGGGTGGAGAGAAGGGAAAGTTTTAGTCTAAAGTGGAGACTGAATTCTCACTTAGAAGATGTGAATTTTGACTGTAAGCTCAAATTCACTTTTCAATCCTGATGTTCTAAAATCTTGCCTTAGATCACAATAAACATAATACAGACCAAACCAGGGCACCTGAGTGACTCAGTCAGTTGAGCGTCTTGATCTTTGGCTCAGGTCACGATCTCAGGGTTCATGAGTTTAAGTCCCACACTGTACTGTCAGCACAGAGCCCGGTTTGGATCCTCTGTCCCCCTCTGTATCCCTCCTCTGCTCATGCTCTCTCTCTGAAAAATAAATAAACATTTTAAAAAAATGAAATAACAATAATGGCACAAAACTGACTTAATGAAAGTTAGTGAAGGAATTGGGTTTGTAATTATTCATATAACAAATATTTAATGAGCACCTAGAAGCTGGTAAAAAAGAGACGAAGTGTTTACCCCTCAAAGATTTTGCATTCCAGTTTGAAGACAGTAAATAAATAAACAAATAATAAATCCATTTTATATAATGTCAAACAAGGAAAAGTTCTCTAAAAAATAAAAAAGGCAGAGACAGCAGACGGGGAGAAAGACCTTGCTAAGAAGTACTCTTTTAGGTAATTTGGTTAAGAAAACATTTGAGAATATGTTCTAGATCACATACATGTATGTCACCAAAAGGATAGCAGACACTATGTCAGGCACAGTCTTATGCACGAGTACATGTTTTTAGATAATAATGTTAAACTCCCGCCCATATTTGACAATTAAAAAAAAAAAAAAAACCTCACAAATTTAGAGAGAAGGTACAGTATTTGCCAGACCTTGACAAATTTCAGAGAATGATTGTTGATACTTAAAACTTGACTCAGGAAAATTTAGCTATGACAGTTGACTCTCATATTTTCTCACATTATTACAATTATGAGTTGTCAAAGAGATAAATAAGATAAACTTAAGTCATTAGGAATAGTGGAGAGAGAGAATGCCAGTATAACTTTGTTTTCATTCTTGCTGACTTATTTCCAGATCACAATTTCTTGACTTCAAGAACGAAAGTTTTTTATAATGCCAGCTCCACCTGCTTTCAGAGGATTTAGCTGGGAACGCTGTCTGCGCAATGACTAATTGCTAAATTAATAAAGACATTGCTGCTCCCACAATATAAGTGCTTAGATCTCCCTGTCCTCAATATATGTGATGTATCATTTTCTCTGACTGCTCAGATGATATAATTCTTTTCACATTATATCCCTCCACTGTAATTCATATCCTTTTAAAAACCATTACTTTTTAAGAAGTTTCATCATGGGATTGGTAATTAGGTGCCGCATAAAGGGAATGAATGTGAGGTAGCAACTGGGCCTCACTGCTTGCTGGGCATAAGATCTTGGCCAATTTATTTAATTCATTCAAGAAGTACTTGTGGAATTCCTATTATATGCCAAACTCTC
This sequence comes from Acinonyx jubatus, assembly GCF_027475565.1. Taxonomy (NCBI): domain Eukaryota; kingdom Metazoa; phylum Chordata; class Mammalia; order Carnivora; family Felidae; genus Acinonyx; species Acinonyx jubatus. The sequence continues at coordinate 125,305,774 of NC_069386.1, read as the reverse complement.
AAGATATTTTAGTTTAAAAAAGAGACAAAAATATCATCCTGTTCAGAATTTCTCTGAATTACTGGATTTCTAATCGGGGAGAATTATAATATTAACTATCACATGGGTGTTGAAGAGATTAAGTGAGATCATAGAAAGACTTTGGGGTTAAACAGATCTGGTTGCCCCACTTTTTTGCATGAATTTTAAGCAGTTTTTTTTTAAACTCAGTTTCTTCATGCATAAAATGTAGAGCTTTTGTGATAGAAGTTAATATAAATTTATAAATATTTGAAGTTATATCGAATCCTGTAAGGCAATAAATATTCAATAACATGTGGCCATTATTACCTGTAAAGTCATCTCTTAAAAATTAGCAGTATACAAGATGTAGTTTCTAGCTGAAATGCCCTGGCTGACTTCCAGATTCTAGAAAAGAGAATTCTAGAGAGCTCCTCTTAGGTTCTCATAATTTTCTCAAACTTAGTATCTCCAATATTGACTACTTTGTGCTAGGTATCTTATGCTACTCATGCCCCAGACCCAATCTCTACACTTGAACAATCTTGAACATGTCCAAGAAAATCATTGTATATGGACTGGGTCAGTAAGTGTCAACAGGCTCTTTTTGCTTCTGCTGGAGTTCAGGCTGTGGGAAACCACTAGATAAATTAAATAAATAAATACATTAATTAATTTAAAAAAAAGGAAGTAGGACGGTAAGTTTGAGAGATCCCTTCCCTCCACTTCTTGAAACCCTCGTTTAGGCTGACTGGTTCCTCCCCCAGAAATTAATGTTCTTGGCAGGTGGCCCTATACACTTGGTTCCCTCTTTTTTTCCATTTTTCCTGAACTTTTTCTTCTTGTGCTTACTAACATCAGATTACAACACTGTTTCTAGTTGTTTTTCTACTTACTGTTCATATTTTTAAAACAGTATACAAAGTACTTATGCATTATCTCTCTGTTTAGCTTTGATCCACCAGTCCTAGAATAGATATAGTATACAACAAACATATAGCACACAAATAAATATGGCATTCAATGAATGTTTTCTAGTTGTCTAGTCATAAAATTTGGAAAATTGCAAGAGGTTTCCATGTTTGTTCCAATTGCCTACCTTGTCTCCGTATCAGTACACGCGTACATATACAGCCCTGCTTTGATGGAGTGCCTTGCTTTTATAGACCATAGTGCCATTTGCACTTTAAAAAAATTTTTTTTAATATTTATTTATTTTTGAGAGAGAGCCAGAGTATGCACAATATATTGGACATTGTTCATTTAAAAAAATTTTTTAATGTTTATATTTTTTATTTTTGAGACAGAGAGAGATAGAACATGAGCTGGAGAGGGGCAGAGAGAGAAGGAGACACAGAATCCGAAGCAGGCTCCAGGCTCTGAGCTGTGAGTACAGAGCCCGATGCCGAGCTCAAACCCACAAACCACCAGAACATGACCTGAGCTGAAGTCAGATGCTTAACTAACTGAGCTACCCAGGCACCCCCACCATTTCCCAGTTTTTATAGGCAAATTATTTTCAAGTATATTGTTAGTATGTATTATCTTTGCTTTCTCAATTTCCTGTGCATTCCTAAATTCACCACAATTTTGATTTGGACATCATCCATTCACTAAATTCCTCTTAACGCCATTGCTACTCACCTTGACCGTGGACAGTTCTGATCCTTACATTGTCTTACTGTGTCCAGATTTGACACTTGAATCCCTCTCTTGAAATTTTCTTTTTGTTTATTTATTTTTTTTAATTTAAATTCTAGTTAGTTAACATACAGTACAATATAGGTTTTAACTTTCATGCCACCACCCTACTGATGTTTCCTTTCTTACTTTATATATCTCATTCTCTCTTACTTGTAATTAAATTATAACATTCCTCAGGCTTCTGTCCTAAGTCCTCTTTCTTCTTATTTTATATACTCCATCTGGTCAATTAAATCCACTTCCATAGATTAAATTGCCAATGTTAGAAGCTGTCTCCAAAATCGCTCTCTTCCTCATTTTTTTTAATGCGCAGCAATATATCCATTTGTTTCTTGCTAGTAGAATCCTCAACTGCTCTGCTATCATCAACATTCAGTGAATAACCAAGTCCTGTCATTTCTGCGTTTAATTAAATTTCAAATCTCTCCCCCCCCCACCACTCTGTCCCTTTGGATTTCACTCTTATTTCCTTCACACACTGCTGCCAGAACCTTCTAATTTGTCTTCTCACCTTTTTTCTGGTTCTTATCAAATTCATTCATCACAATTTTAGGAGAGAGACCTTTCTGACATGGATATGTATATCTTTCTGCCTACTTAACACCCTACTGTGATATAAGATAAAGTGCTAATACATAAATATGACCCTCAAGTTTTGTTAACAATCTGGTCTTGAATTAATTTCTAGCCCCTTCTTGTTAGTATATTGTAAACATTCGCTGTACCCATGAGAAAAAAAAAATAATGTATCTCTTAGTTTCTGCACCATTTCCCTTATTATTTTCTATCTCTAGAATACACGTCCCTCTTCCCTTTTCCTGGACTTCTCTTCCCTTTCCTGGACTGGTCTTCAACTTTGAGAGTGAGTCTTCTCACCATGGAGGCCTCTCCTGACCTTGTGTCTGTGCTGTGAGCCCCTAGGACAGCCCCATGCTCCCATGACACACTTTTATCAGGACAATCTTTCCAATTTTACACATTTTACCTGTGTAATCATCTGGGCTTTCTGTTAGGCTGTCCGGTTTGTAAGAAATTCGGTGTTTTCCTGGCAGCAAGCATTGTCAACTGTGTTATACTCAGCCTGTACATTTGTATTTAATGAATTTATAACTGAATAATGTCCAAGGGGAGCCTGGGTGGTTCAGTCGACGGAGCGTCTGACTTCCGCTCAGGTCATGATCTCATGGTTCGTGGGTTCCTGCCCCGTGTGTCAGGCTCTGTGCTGACAGCTCAGAGCCTGAAACCTGCTTTGGATTCTGTGTCTCCCTCTCTCTCTGCCCCTCCCCAGCTCATGCTCTGTCTCTCTGTGTCTCAAAAATAAGAATACAAACATTAAAAAAAATTTTTTTTAAATGAATAATATCGGATATATTGTTCATACTTATCGTTCTTTTATTGAATGAGGTGACTGAATGTTAATTGTAAATACCCATGGTTCTATCAAATCAATTTTCTATTGTTCTTTTCAGATTTGTCTTAGTAGATTTATAATTACTAAATAATTATCATCCCTCTATTTCCCTCTCTCTGTAAACACAGAACAACATTTAAAAAAAATTGTTTCTCAGTAAAAAAATATTTTTGAGGCTTTTGTCAATGGACCTTTTCCTTATCCCTTCAAATTAAATTACAGCTTTGGATATAAATCATATTTAATCTAGATTTAAAATAGAAATCCAATAAAACTGTTTTCACTATATTTCTTTATCAATAGAGGTCTCAAAGGATTTCTTTCCTTTTTTTTTTAAAGATTTTTTTTAAATGTTTTTGATTTTGAGAGAGAGATTGAGAAAGAATGAGTGGGGGACAGACAGACAGAGGGAGAGAGAGGATCCAAAGCAGGCTCCATGCTGTCAGCACAGAGCCGATGTGGGGCTCAATCTCACAAACCTTGAGATCATGACCTGAGCAGAGATCAAGAGTCGACTCTTAACCAACTGAGCCAACCAGACGCCCCTCCGAGGATTTATTTTCTATAGCTATGATTTCACAGATATAATTGGCTGTCTTTATGATAAATATAATTTAAGAGAGCTGATTATATATTTGCAGTTGGATTTGAGTGATATTTAAACTGAGATGGGAAGGGACACGAGGAAAGCTGAGTGACGTGTGAACAGGGTGGCAGATTGCTGTAGTGTGTGCTTGGATACCCTCCTGAGAGGACTTTGCAGCCTCCCAAAGCTGCCCAACTAAGTTTTAACCTGATAGAAATAAAGATGAGCATCTGTGCTATATTTCAGTGGCAGACTTAAAAGACGGCATTACCAACCCTTTGAAAGGGACATTGAGAAATCAACTAGTTTAGTCATTTGCCTTCAGGCATTACAATGGCTAAATCACATCAGAAACATGGTTAACTTTTTTAAAAAATAATTTTTACAAATAAAGATAACTCTCAACAAAATTTGAATGTCACTGTAAGTCACGCATTTAGTTACAGAAGATACAATATGGAGATTAATCAGAGATAATGGTTTCTGCCTGAATACCAGAATGCTCTAGTTTAAAATATACACTTAACCGTAAGTGTTTTCTAAAGATGGAAATAAATGTACTTTGTGAAAAGTAATTCAAGTTGGCATTGTGTTTTCTAAAGAAAATAAACTTGTTATGTTTGATTGAAGTAAATGTGCTATTACAAGATTATTTTATCTTCTTGAAAATCACAAACATTACTTGATATTAAATCTACGGGCCGACATAGTTTTTAAACAACATGAGAGGCCAGACAGAGAACCTGGGACCGAAGAAATGGAGCACAGTTTACTTAGTTAACCCTTCCTTGCTGGTTTTATAAATAACACTAAAATAGGATGTTTAGGGAAAGGCTGAAGCACTTGATAGTTTTGCTTCTGGTATGATTATCCTCTACAGTTTTTCACATCATACGATACTGCTTAAAATGTTACACTCATTTACTGACTACCCAAGAATAATTCCCTGTGTTGAAGTAAAGAACTATTTTCAGATTACTGTGCTTACTGTTTCCTGAGTGGGAGCAGCATGTGTTTCTGTTGCCAAAACTTTTCTCCAGATGCTCAGGTTGCTCTAGGTTATAGGACCATTTATAATTAATGAATGCAATCTATTAAAAAGAGGAATAAATTAACAGGGAATGTTGGAACTGATTCTTCCTGGATGATTATGCACATTTTATCTCTGCTTTTAAAATCAACTGGAACCCAAAATTAGGCAGATAATCAAAATCAAAATGATCGTTACAGTCACTCATCTCCTCAGTGGTCTTCATTCCATGGGCATGCTACTGAGTTGCTCACAGCCCTGCCCTGGGAAAGCAGCATGTCTGAGAAAACACAGGCTTTCAATGTCTGGAACCCAGACTGCCATTACCAAGAATTGCAGATAAAAGCAAGTAGGGAAGTAGGTGTTGGATCTGAGATCTTCTGACTTCTTTTGGGCTTGTTAATTAAAGGAAGCAAAGTTAAAACAAGACTTTTAACTGTTCATGCATGTTTGTTTGTTTGTTTGTTTGTTTGTTTTTACTCCTAAAGTAGCATAGGGGATTCCTTGGGTCAAAAATAATCTGTCGTTCTATGATACCAACTCAATGAGATACTTTGGCCCACGTATAAGTATTTTACCAATTTTCTATCCCATGGTTTCATTAGGTCCTGTTTTAAAGTTCCCACTTTTTTAGTTCGGCAGCTTCGCAAATAGCTTCTAATAATCCTTACTATTTATTTCACCCAAATTATATTTTCCTTATTCAAGTTTCATTATCTCTACCTTCTCTGAGCACAGAAGTATATATATATTTTTTTTTCTGTGTTGGGATCTAGAACATTTTCTATTGCTATCTGTATGTAGCACTGGGCAAAAACGAGAAATCTGAAAACCTGCACTGTAATTCAACACTGGGCCCATAGCACTGGTAAAGTACAATTTTCAAACAGTTACACAAAAGTGACTTTCTCATAAATAGGCAGAATGTATGTTAAATATTTTATTCAGAACATATGTCACGTATTTTATTTTAGTTAATCAGTGAAGAAATAAAATGCTAAGGCTATTCAAAAAGTGTTTGAAGACCCACGTATTTATAGGAAATTCATGTATTAATATTAGAATAAAATTGTTGGGTGAGATGCAAATTGGTTACTCACTGTCCTACAAAACTAGTTGCCCTACAGGACAATAAAATGTAAATTTTGTAATTATCTTTTCCACTGGACAGAAGGTACCAACATTATTAGAGATAAAAATTGACAAATTAAAATGTAATTTTACCAAGTCTCACACTTTTAATCAATGGTAAAGATGAGTTAGAGCAAAGCATAGCTTCTTAGATAAGGCATCCATGAGTTTATCCCCATAGGACTATAAGGGCCAAGAACAGGGTGCTCCAAGATGGGCCACATTGTCATAAAGATTCTTTTTGAGTTGAAAGGAATCAAGCCCAACAGATTCACGAAAAGCTCTTTACCTTTTCTACAACTACCTAAAAGAATTTAGTTAGAGGACCTGCTCCAGGAAGAGATCTATCACTGTAGGTAACCACACTGTGAAATGAACTGGGTATGGTAGACAGGGAGGAACCTGGCAAGGCCTGTTTGATCAAAGCCCTCTATGTCCCATTGTTTCTGAGCACCCCTACAAATGTTTGTTTACCAAATATTTACTCTTTTTCATCTTCCTGTGAATTGCATTCCTTCCCTTTGAAGTCCCAGACCCCTACTTCCTTCTCCTTAGGTCAGAATGGCATATATACCTCATTTGCCCTACTATCTTTGGAATTTCTATGTCTGTGTGGATTTCCTTTATATAAGAAATTACTTTTGATTTTCTCCTATTAGTCTATCTCATGTTGATTTGATTCTTAATCAGGCTGAAGGATCTTGAAGAGTAGAGGAAATTCTTCCTCTCCATAGGACCTTGTAAAGCTACACTAAATTTTAGTCTTATTTTCCAGTTCTCTATACTGTTTAACAGCACTTAAGAAAATTTTCAATAATCTGCTGAATGCACAGTATGAGTAAAAGATACCAGAATTCCTTCACAAAATCAATATGACAAGCTAACGAGCCTTATGTGTCTGTCATAGCTGATAAATAAAAGACAAAAATCGAGCCCTCAACAACATAAGATTTATCAAGCAATTTGCACATATAGAATAATATGAGAATAAAATTATATAACATATAATTCCATAAGATTTCTTTAAAAAAGATTGGGAAATAATTGTTGGAATGGCATGCTATTCAAGAAGATTATGGCATTTAATTCCCATTACAATCCTCTGGGTTAGGCATTAATACTGATTTTAAAAGTGAGAATACACACACGTTTAAAGGTTAGATAATATAAAGATCTAAGCCATTATAAGGGTGTTCAAAGATACAGATTTGCTTTTATAAGAAGTAGACAGGGAGGAAAGAAAAAGAGTCTCTCATTAAAAAAAATGTTTTTAATGTTTTCATTTATTATTGAGACAGAGAGAGACAGAGCATGAGCAGGGGAGGGGCAGAGAGAGAGGGAGACACAGAATCAGAAGCAGGCTCCAGGCTCTGAGCTGTCAACACAGAGCCAGACGTGGGGCTCGAACTCACAGACTGTGAGATCATAACCTGAGCTGAAGTCGGATGCTTGACCGACTGAGCCACTCAGGTGCCCCCTCTCATTTTAAAATGAGAGATTATCTGAATTACCTACCTGTCTACCATTTTTAAAAAGACAACATAGAAACTGAAAATATTCTATTTACTTTAGTACAGTTAATACTTGAATTTCTTCATATCTTCCTTCTTTTACTCTCTAAGCATACTCATTTTATACTGAAATGGAGAGTCTTAAAACAATATAAATAATCACTTATTTTCCAGAAAATTCAATAACCCTTTTCCTCCTCATATTTATATTAAGTTTTCTTAAGAAAGTCATGTCGAGGCGTCTGGGTGGCTCAGTCCATTGAACATCTGACTTCGACTCAGGTCATGATCTCGCAGTTCACAAGTTCAAGTCCCACATCAGACTATGTGCTGACAGCTCAGAGCCTAGAGCCCCCCTCCCTTTCTCTCTCTGCCTCTCCCCCACTCATGTTCTCTCTCTCTCTCTCAAAAATAAACACACACACACACGCACACACACAAAGAAAGTCATGTCAATATTCTGACTGACAGGTGATAAATTCCAATTACAGATTAGCAATTATTCTCACATACAACTATGTTAAATTTGAGATGGGATAACTCTATGATCATTGTCAAGTATATGCTAACAAATGTTTGATTTCTTGTATATCCTTAATTAGTTGTATATTACCTAGTCAGTGCTTCTCATTATATGACATGGTATTAAAGATTCCACCCCCCAATATTAACTTCTTTTTCTCTGTCTTTTGACCTGTGCTTTTCAAAGTACCTTTCTATATTTCTGAAAGAACTTTTGGCCCATAAAAACTATTTGAAACTAATAACACAATTCATCACAATTGTTTTGTATCACCAATATTCTGCCTCTCAAGTATGGTTTTGTTTTTTTGTTTTTGTTTTGTTTTGTTTTGTTTTAATTCACTCATTCCATTTCCTTTTCAAAATGTTATGAGGTAAAGATTGCAATTAGGACACAAGTGAGTAATATTTACTGATCAACATCATTAAAACAAAACATTTACATCTCAATGTCATTTTGACTCTCATTCTAGAATATTTACCCAAAACCATACAGGGCCAAATATCCAGTGTATTTTACTCAGAGAAATGTATATCCTCTCTCTTTGCTTTGCTTAAGGATTTGGAACTGACCTTAAAGATTGGGGATTTTTTAAGGTAAATTTCCCATGCCCACAGCTGCCATATATGGTTGTGATGATTGGGTGCCACATAGTTCTCACAGAACCATTTACAGAGTAGCAGCCTTTCTTGAATATGTATAGTTCCATATATATCTAATATTTTTTTAATTGTAATCATTATCTCACATTTTATCCTTATACAGGAAAATTGAAAAAGTTCAGATTTTCTTTTCCATTGTTATTTTTATTTCTCGTGGCTCTAACACAGCTTTAAAATACAGATTGTTTGAATTTTAGCTCTTTCCTGCATGATAACCAGACAAGGTCTTGTCAATTCTGAAGAAAAGCTTGGGGTTTTTCTTTGCGGGGAAGATTGAGGGATTGGCAGATTACATCTATACAATAACCCTAGATCAGCCTTAACTTTTGAAAAATGCATAATCAAGGATTGAAACTTTATTATAAATTTTAAAAATATGAAATTCTGTCATCAGCAAACTTTTTCTCCTCTCTTCAACTGTTACAAACCTAATTATGGAATTATGTCACAGAGATAATAAGAAGATAAATAATTTTATTTATATATTACCATTGTAACTTTTTAATGGAATCAAAACTATTATGGTAATTATAGATATATCAATGTATGCAAACATGCTTTTTAAAAAAAATTAAGCTATTTATGAAAATATAGGCTATTTTATTTCTAATCACCCCATACTTATATTAATTTCTCTTGTGTATACTCAAATCTGAATTGTACTCAAATCTCAAACCCAACACATTTCAATTAGTATAAATATTTCAAAAACACAGAATCTTGAGATTCAAGCTTCTAACTCTGACATTTATCTGCCTTGCTATACATTTCTCAAATATTTATGTGAGGAGAAAAAACTTCTCAGTCTTTCCCTAAATTCTTAAGAGTATAGGTTGAGACATGGAAGAGAGTAGGAAATTAATAGTGATTCCTGGATTATAGAAGGAAAAGGATGTTGTGAACTTTCTGATGACTTAACATTGCCTTTTCTACTACACTTAAAATCATGGTTTTCCATGGTGTCCAAAGGAAGGCTGATCTGCACAAGAAGAAAACAGCAGAATTCTGAAATTATGATCTTCATCTACTGGGATCCTCCTGAGAACCTCTCAATAATTTCCATTGCCCCTATGCCATACATGTCTCACTAGGATAAATAAATGTCACCTTAATTATTATCTTCTTCAAAATATGTAGTAAATCTCAGATAAGTTTGACTGTAGTGAAAGATGTAATAAAACAGTGGATAAAAAGTCAGAAATACATTGGCAAATAATAATCGTAAAGTTGGTAGTAATTCAGAAGAATGGTCCTGCTAAAATAGCTAAGACATCTAAACAAAATATATTTAGAACTATCTTCAAAATGGGAAAACATTATTAAGGTACTGAGGCATAGCTAGGACAAATTTAAGCATATCAAACCAGAACTTGGAAAAATGACACTAATACTCAGAATTCCTTTGTGCTGAAGTCACTTGCTGATAATATTTTTAAAAAAATAAAGACCATGACTAAACTGACTTCAAAGACATCACAAAGCAAGGGGACAAATTGAAGTCAAGTACCCATTAAACAACTTCCAATAAAGCAGGGATATCAAAGGTAAATCCCAAATAATAGGAGTCAAAAGGAGATAAAACAACCCTTGAGTGAACTTGAAGCTGGACTTCCAAAAATCTTGGTTGGATAGAAAGCTTTGCATTTAGATTAGGATGGTCTTCCATTGACTGTACTTGAATTGTTCAAAACAAGTAAACAAAAATCTTCTCATAGGATAATCCCAGGGTTTGTAGTATGTTTATAATTAATTCTTTTAATGGGGCTCCTGGGTGGCTCAGTTGGTTGAGCGGCCGACTTCAGCTCAGGTCACGATCTCACAGTCCGTGAGTTCGAGCCCCGCATCAGGCTCTGTGCTGACAGCTCGGAGCCTGGAGCCTGTTTCGGATTCTGTGTCTCTCTCTCTCTGACCCTCCCCCGTTCATGCTCTGTCTCTCTCTGTCTCAAAAATAAATAAATGTTAAAAAAAAATTAAAAAAAAAATAAAATGGGAAAGAAAGACATGGTAGACTAGAGTATAAGACACAGTAAATGAGGGTCAGTAGATGAAACATGAATAGAAGCAGCCCATATGTCTGGATATATCGAGATTGTTAGACCAAGAATCTAGAATAAATGAGGATTAGTCGAAAGAAGTTAAAACTGAGTCAAGAAATTGTTAGGTAATTGGAAACTATAAAAGTAATATAGTAAATATGATAAATTCTGTAACAAGAAAATATAATAATCCTGAGTCAATAGATGAATTTAAGTACACATTTGACATATTTTAAAAAATAACTGGAGAAGTGGAAACTATGTTCAAAATAGTTATATAGAATGTGGCACAAAAATAAAAAATCATGAAAGACTATGAGAGACATGGAGGATATAAGAGGAAGGTCAAATATAAGTATAATTGGAATTCCAGAGGGACTGGAAGGGGAAAATTGGATAAAATAGTGTTCAAAACAGAAACAATCCACAGACTGAAGAAATCAGCCCACAGATTGAATAAATCAAGATAAGGCCAAGAACAGAAAGTAAAACAAAATTAGTACAGACACATTATAGAAAACCATAGGGGTGCCTGGGTGGCTCAGTCAGTTAAGCGCCAGACTTCAGCTCAGGTCATGATCTCACAGCTCATGAGTTTGAGCCCTATGTGAGCTCTGTGCTGATAGGTCAGAGCCTGGAGCCTGCTTCGGATTCTGTCTCCCTCTCTCTGCCCCTCCCTGGCTTGTGCTCTGTCTCCTCTGCCTCTTTGTCTCCGTCTCTGTCTCTCTCACTCTGAAAAGTAAATAAACATTAAAAAAAAAGAAGAAAAGGAAAAAACAAAAAAGAAAACCAGGTTGAAGGAGGATTTGTCCCAACACTGGCTTCCACAGCCCCTGCAGTAGTTGGAAAAGAACATGGCAAATCACACACAATACACTGTCTCTTAGATCTTCTGACCCGAAGGGACACATATCAACACATATCAATTCCGCTTATATTTATTGGCAAAAAAAAAAAAAAAAATCATGTAACTACACTTATATTCAATACAGTTGAGTAACATGAATACTTCCGTGTACAATTCTAAATTGTCATATGCTAAATAACATGTTCTCTAAATTAATACATACATATTTTATATCATATATATTCATAAATACATTGACATAGTTAAAATGTGAAATAAATAAAAAGAACTTTCAATATCAGATATCTTATAAAATATAGCTTATTTATCCAACCCAGTGCTTACTTGCATAATACCTTCCTCCCAAGCTCCCAGTATATCATTTTAAACCATCAAGTGGAATAATCTCCAAAGAGATATCCTTTTTTGCTTACTAAGTGATCACATTTGCCAAGAGATTGATATTTGAGTGAAGGCTTATTTAATATATTGCTTTGAATATTTCAAAATGACTACTATGCCAGATTTCAACAAAATAAATTCAACATTCATTCTAAGAAATCCACACACACAACAGAGGAATTCTAGTGTGGTTAAAAGTGAGAGATAAGGGTATTAGAAATATCAACTACCTAAGTAATCAAATATGTAAGGCTAGAGAGTCTATAATTGGATCTAAGTACACCATTTGGAATTCCTAGTTTAAAGCTGTAGAAAAAGTCTTACTCATTCCTGGTTCAAAGCTTTTATTTATCCTAAAAATAGCCCTATGGTTTAAAGTTTTGTTAGAAAAATGGACTGTGCAATATGATTCAAGATGATATGTAACACTGCTAACTCAATAAGAAACTATGACATGTTAATTTCAGCTTCAATAACCTAAGAGGATATGGGTTTAAAACAAAACCAAAGAACAGAAGCATAGTTACATTTATCCTAAACATCACTGGCAGGAACCTAGACATATTATATGTTTTTAACAGAAACTTGAGTGAACTTGTTCCATATTAAGCTTATTTATCAGTTGGTTACTTGAAATAGAATGACTATTTGTGCTTTCCTTAAAGAGTATTATTATTGGTTTTATTTTTTCAATATGAAGTCAAAGTCTGAAATTTGGAATGTCAGATAAGAATGGATACAGATAACTGATTTAAAGATATCCTTGAATTTTAGACTGTTCTGATCAAATCATTGATCTAGTACATTAATTTGATCCACACTTTAGTTTAAGTACTTAACCTATTCAAAATTAAGCTTTCTTAAATAGGTTTGAGAGTAGAAATTCCATTTCCAACAAAAGTATTTACTTAAAACTTTTAATTTAGTCCTGAAAAGGTTTTAGGGATGGTGGTTGGTTTGTAATTATAGTGATTTAAATGTGACTCAAAAGTTAGTGGAAAAGAGGAAGAAGGAAATTAACAAGGTAGCTGCTAAAAATTAGGCCTTTATTTTAAATGAATACTAAATAACCTTGGTAATTATCATGCTGTTTTTTTTACCACTACAGAATATTAGAACCAGTAATGTTTACTAATCAGTTAATATGTGTTCAGTGATAAAGAGTTCAAGAGCTAAATAAGAATAAATATGTTTTGTGACATCCCATTTGGATACATACTTCAATAAAGGAATGTGTTTAACTCTAGTTACCCCCAAATTTTTGATAACAAAATGATTTGTAACACAAGAACATCTATTGACATTTCACAGAACACAGGATTTTGAAAAACACTAATGAACATGAAACCCATTCTTGTACATAACTAGATTACTTACTTTCCATTTTCAAAACATATTATTCCTAAATTCATTCAACTGATAGTCTCTAAAGAATATCTCGTAAAGTATGAAATATTTGTGGTATTTCATTGTTTCCTACAATATAAAAATATACGTATTTTTGGAGATGTGTATCTCTCTGTTTTGAGCACTTTAGCTACAATTTTCTTTTTGACAAAGGTGAATTGGAAAATTTATGACCATTCTTCAAAACCCTATATACCTTTGTATGATTTCTTCTATGGACCAGGCACTATGTTAGGCATTGTGAGCAAAACTGACAGAATTCTGATTTCATGGGGTCTACAATTCAGTTGAAAAGAAAGACACTAGATAGATATGTATGCAGATACTTATATAATGCTAAAAATGAATATTAGAAATAATAATAGTTCAGGTTTAGAATGGAAGTAGAGGAAAACTTCTAAGGAAGTAGCAAGCTAAAATGAAGAAATACTTGAAATATGTTGGAGGAAGAAGTCTGGCATCACTGAAGCGTAATAAAGGGTAACGAAGGTATAATAAAATAAAAATAAATAAATAATAATAAATGAAATATTTATAAAATATTTATATATTTATAAGTAATATAAATATATAAATATGAAAAATTTATATGTATTACATACAGTTATATAATTATAAAATATAAATAACAAATAAATAAATAAGTGTAATAAAGATTTTTGAAGTGAATAATCCTATCAAAGTCACTGAGTATACCTGTTTTCTCATTTTTAGAGGTCACTATTTACATCATCTCCTACATACTCAAACTGAACACAAATCTCTTTTTACTTCGTATTTTTATTAATATTTCTCAACAGAAAACTTGGCCTCATACTTCATGAGAAAATACTAGTAGATACACAATGATAGGAAAACTTTTTATCTTCTCACCACTAAATCTATTAATTAACTCAAGAAGCTCAGCAAACATGGAGATAAAGAAATATAAAGAAAACCACACTAAGACGCATTAAAAGCTATTGCTCAGAACAAATGATAAACAGAAAATCTAAAAAGCAGCCAGAAAAAAAGGACACATGTTTACAGAGAAACAAAAGTAAGAATGGCACAGATTTTCAACAGAAAGACTGTTGAGAGGTCAATAGAACATTTTATATACAGAGAAAAAATCTTTCTAAAATAAATAGAAACTGGAAAAAGAAAATCAACAACAACAAAAAATAAAAACAACAAAATAGACACATGGTAAATAGATACATAGATAGATGATGGCAATGGATAGATGATAGATAGAGATAGATTAGATAGGTAGATAGATAAATAGATGATAGAGATATATAGATGATAGATAGAAAGATAGATAGATAGATAGCTCTGAAACAATTAATCACTAGAAAACCTTCAGGATGAGAGAGATTTAAAGAAAATCCTCAAACAATAAATGGATCAACATCTGATTGGATAAAAAACATGGTCTATATACTGTTGTATTAGTTTCCTAGAACTGCTGTAACAAAGTACCACAAACTAAAGAGTTTAAGACAACAGAAAATTTATTATTTCACATATCTAGAGGCTAAAAGTCTAAGTCAAGTTGTCAGAAGGGCCATAGAAACTTGTATCCCTCTTCATAGCTTTTGGTGGTTTCTGTCATTCTTCATTACTTAGCTTGCGGATGCATTACTTCTGTCTCTGCCTTTGTCTTCACATGTTGTTCTCCCCTCTATATGTGTACATCTATGGTCCAATTTTCTTTTCTTAAATGACACTAGACATAGCATTAAGGTCTATCCTAATCCAGTGGGATTTTATCTTAACTTGGTTACATCTACATTTCCAAATAAGGTAATACTCATAGGTACCAGTGGTTCAGATTTCAACATATAATTTTGGATACAGAATTCAATCTATAACAGAAGCCTATAAGACATACATTTAAATATAAATAGATAAATAAATTAAAAGTTAAAATATGGAAAATAATATACTGCCTGTCAAAAGAAAGCTGGAGTGGCTATATTAAATGCAAACCAAAGTAGATTTCAAAGAAAAATAATAATAAAGGGTCAATTCATCAAGAACACTAACTTTTCTAAACATTTATGCGCCTAACAATATAGCTATAAAAAAACAAAACAAAACAAAACACCTAATAGAATCCAACACAACTTAGAAAAAAATTCAGAGTTATAGTAAGAAATGTTAATGCTTCTCTCTCAATAATTGATATAATGAGTAGGCAAAAACAACAGCAAGGATTTAAGACCTAAACAACACCATCAATCAACTTGGCTTAATTCACATTTATAAAATATTCCACTCAAAAGCAGTAGAATATATATTCAGGCTCACATGGAACCGTATTCTGGCCATAAAACATCTCTCATTAACTTCAAAAGAATTCAAGTCATGACCACAATTCAATTAAATTTGTCCAAACTATAAACTCTTCAAAATGCACAGATAAAAGAATTAAAAGACCAGTTTCAGACCAGAAAATATTTTCAGATCATATGTCTTATAAATAAGTTCTGCCCAACATTTATTTAAAAACTCTCAGAATTCGAAACTAACAAAATATGTCTCAAATATATAAAAGGAGAAATTATTTGAGCAGACACTTTGACAGGGAAGATAAATAGAAAATAAGCATATGAATAGATGCTTATCATCATTAATCATTTGGGAAATGCAAATCAAAATCCCAATAAGATGCTATAACACATATTAAAAAAAATACAATGAAAATCAATAACAAACTGACTATACCAAGTGTCACCTGTTTGCAATGTAAAATGGTACAAACACTTTGGGAAAACAATGTGGAATTTTCTTAAGACATCAAATATATGCTTACCATATAATCAATAACATTTCATGCATACATGTTTACCTAAGAGAACAGAAAACATGTATTCATACAAAGGCTTATGCATGAATGTTTATGGCAGATTTATTTGCAATAGCCAAAACCTACAAAATATACAAATGCTCATCAACTGTTGAATGAATAAACAAATGTAGTCTATTCATACAATGAAATACCACTCAGGGGTTTGATTGTGTGTTTGTTTATATATACTTAATTTTACCGAAGCATGAGTTACATACCATAAAAATCACCCATTGAAAAATGTAGAATGTAATGGGGTTTTTGTTGGTTTGTTTGTTTAGTATATTAGTTGTACAACCACCAGCATAATTCTAGAACAATTCCACAACAAGATTTCCTCCTGCTTGTCTGTAGTGGATCCCTGCCCCACTCCAAGCTCAGGCAAACACATTTTGTCTCTAGAGCTTTGTCATTTCTATAAATGTGACCTTACTACATATTATAACTTTTGTAGATTTTTGTATAAATGTAGCTGTATAATATATAGTTTCTTGAATCTAGTCTTTTACTTGGAACATTTTGGGGTTTAACTATGTAATTCTGCATAACCTCTATTGCCCTTACAGTGGCTACTCTCCAGTGTTATTTTTTCTTACCCACAATGTACCATATTCGTAGTTGATCATTGCTTAACTTGAATTTATTTGGACTCTGCTGTCATCCTATTTTACAGGTTGGTTCTCTTTAGTCTCTTTTCCCAAATCTTTTTCTTTGTTAGTTTAAATGAAGTCTCAATGTTAGAGTGCCCAAGAGTAAATTCTTGGCTTCTGCACATCTCTTTTTTTAACTTACTAACGTTTCTTGACTTAAACATCATCTATAAATATATTTCAAAACTGTGAACCTTTGCTCATGATTAGAGATACAACTTCTCTTTGTTAATTTCTACTGATATGTAAGAAATATTACAAATCTAATATTAAAAACATAAATCTGGATTCCTATCCCCCAAAATATTTTTCTTATTCAGGCTTCAACATCTCAGCAAATCCAAGAATGATATACAATTTCCAATGATAAAATCATGTTTCTCAAAACATTCTGTATCTATTGCTGTCTATATATGTAATGCTATCTCCAATTTCTCCATATTCCAAGCAAATATATATACATATTTATACACTCTCCAGTTATGTTGCCTGCTTTCAACCTTTCTCTAATATAACCATTCTGGACACAGTAGTCTGAGCATTTCTTAAAATTAGATATTAATGTTATACTTAAAATCTTTGAATAACTTTTTATCACATTACAATAAAATTTAGACTGTTTAATCTTCTCTATAACGGCATAACTTGGCCCCTGAATACATGTCTACTTTTATCTCATACACATTTCACACTTACTCACTCCAGCCATACTAGGTCACTTCTTATTTCCTAAAGATAATCTCCATGTCAATGTCTTTTCACTAAATATCCCCCACAGTGGAGAATGTGTTTTCTCTAGAACTCAGCATGGCCCATCATTCAATATATTTGTGTGTCTTCATAAATAAATTCTTATATCAGTAAATCTAAAAGAAGTCTCAGTTACTATCTAAAGTTACTTTATCTTTTATTTGCTTGTATGGTTCCTTTCAATCTTGTGTAAGTTTCTTGAGAATCCAAAAATACTTCTTACATTTGTTGACAACAGTCTCTGGCACATAGAGGCTCAATATATAATTGAATGAATGACTGATTAATATAGACAAATTTAAGAATATTTAGAGCCTTATAGGGTCATGCTTTTATATTTGCAGTTCATCCTCAGTGTTAATGGGAAAGCTAACAAAGAAACTACTTTAAGTACAGACATTATTCAATATGTTTAATTTAAAATATTTCACTCTGACTCCGTTTTAGAGGAAAAAATTCAAGAGTATGTAGTAAGAAATTTATCCAGAGATGTCTGTCCATTGCCCTTGGCTTCTTGAAAGTAATCTATGTCATACACGATGGGATTATCTTTGTTTAGGTCAGGAGTTGGCCATACTGTATTTTAGGGTGGGGCTTGTTTTATCAAAAGGTTTTAGCATGGGACTGGCCAAACCAGAAAGACCAACTATATGATTTCAGATGGGGGTTTAGGATCACAAGATAACAGTTTACCTGGAGGATGAGGTCAATCATATGCAAAATCAATCAGTCAATCATGCCTACATATTGGAAGCCCAATAGAAAAACTGAACACTAAAACAATATCCCATGCATCAGTTTCAAAAGGGTAATATCTTCTGAAGAAACAGAACCTTTGAATTCAAAATTTTCTGAGACTATCCTATGAATTTCCTCCTTTGGCTGATTTTAATTTGTACTGAAACCCTGCAATAAAGCATAACCATGAGTATAATATCTTTCACTGATTTTTGTCCACGCTTCTCATAGATTATGGAATCTGAGGATGATTTTTGGGTACTCTGAGCTTGCAGTTGATGTCAAAAGTGAGAGTGGTCTTCTGGAGGATTCCATGCCCTCTAAACTTGATAGTTGGCTCAAAACTTTGCTGTTTAGCTAATTCTGGATGGTAACAAACAAAATCCAGTTCCTATATTCTATATAGATTATTTTGTCTGACCGAACCAGAGATACTAGTGAATTAGATTTTAATAGTAATGTGGAAGAATGTGGAATGGATTTAAGATGTATATGGAATTTGAGTCAACAATGGTTTATTGATGGGTTGGATGTAAGAAATGAGTGATAAAAAATTTGTAACAATTTCAGTAAGATGGTGAATTAAGGCTGTTATAAATACATGAAAATGCTAGATAGAACATAATGACAAGTAACAAGAGCATTAAGGTTTGATAGACAGTAATTGTCCAAGTGTCAGAAACAAACAACAGTGTGCAAGAGTCCCCTTTATCCACATCCTCTCCTGCATTTTTATGTCTTGTCCTTGTTAATGGCTGTTCTCATAGGAGTGGGATGATATTTCACTGTGGTTTTTGCTGACATTTCCTTGTTAATGACGTTGAGCATATTTTCACATACTGTTGGTCATTTGTAAGTCTTCTTTGAAAAAATGTCTATTCAGTATTTTATACTTGAAATTTTCTAAAAGAGTAGATCCTAAATGTTCTTACCACATACAAAAAAAAAAAAAAAAAAGTAGCTATATGAAGTAATATGTTAATTGTGTCGATTGTGGTAATCATTTCACAATGTAAATCAGTATTAAATAATTATGTTGCACACTTTAAATGTATATAAATCTTATTGGCAATTACACCTCAGTAAAGTTGGAAAAGTTAAAATAAATATTTTGAATGGCTCTTCATACATGTTAGATATAATTAGATAAGCATATGCTGTCTTTCTATGAATGACACTTGGTTTAACAATGATGAAAAAACTATGGGAAAAACTTACAGTGATTTCTTCAGGAATTTAAATTTGCTGCCATGAAATTAAACATGCAAGAATTTGTGAGTATTAAAAGCTGGTATCACCTTGAGACATAATCTTTTAGCATTCTGGGAATTGCAATTTTTTTGCCCTGTATGGTATCATAGGAGAAGAAAAAATATATTTGTTTATAATTCATGATCTACATTTTCATTAAAATTTTTTTAATGTTTTTATTTATTTTTGACAGAGAGACAGAGACAAGCACTAGTGGGGGAGGGGCAGAGAGAGAGGGAGACAGAATCTGAAGCAGGCTCCAGGCTCTGAGCTGTTGGCACAGAGCTCCATGCAAGGCTAGAACTCATGAACCACGAGATCATGACCTGAGCTGACGTCTCACGCTTTACTGACTGAGCCACACAGGCACCCCTGCATTTTCATTTTTAAACATTGGGACATGGAACCTTTTATTCTAAGAGTACTCCGAAGTTTTTAAATATGCTTTCATAATTATGCCCTGATGAAAGAAGTCACAAAATCTTATAATTCATGAGAAATATCCATTTTTATTATAATTGTATCGTAGAACTTGTTTTGGAAATATAAACACTTCTTGATTATAAGGAACTACATTTTTTCTATTCTAATTTTTTTCTAATTATTTTAAAAATGTTTTCATTTTTTTCATTTAAGTATAATTGATGCATGATATGACATTAGTTCCAGGTATACAATGTAGTGATTCGACAACTTCATACATCAACTTATGCTCACTACAAGAATAGCTACCATCTGGTACCATGCAACATCATTACAATACTCTTGACTATATTCTCTATGCTGTACCTTTTGTTGCAATGATTTACTCATTCCATAACTGGAAGCTTGTATCTCCCACTCCCCTCTGGTAACGATCAGTTTGTTCTCTACATTTATAGGTCTTATTCTGCTGTTTGTTTATTCACTTGTTTCGTTTTTTAGATTCCACATGTAAGTGAGATCATATGGTATTTGTTTTCTTAAGTATGACTTATTTCATTTAGCATAATATTTTCTAGGTCCATCCATGTTGTCATAGATGGCATGATCTCATCCTTTTTGATGGCTGAGTAATATCCCATTCTATCTATCTATCTATCTATCTATCTATCTACCTATCTATCTGTCTATATATCATCTATCTATAGATATCTCTATCTATATGCCACATCTTTATCTATTCATCTTTTCATCTATGAATGGACACTTGAGCTGCTACATTTTGTGATAACCTGGAAGTACCAGAGAAAATATTGTATTTTTTTGTCTCCTGCATAAGACTGAGCAGAAAGGGATCAGGAAATATAAAGAGAAAACCAAATTCTCCTTGTCAAGATTTCACGATGATCATAATTACACCATAAAAGTAACAAAGCATAATAAAGAATTCTAAGTATATGCTTTGATTTCAGTCTCATAATCAGTATAAAATAAATTCTAATTCAATTATGACACCCATGACCAATTAAAAATATATATCTTGAGTGTCTCTTACTATGTAAATTAGATTATATGAAACTACTGCTGTCTACTTGGACAGCTTTAATACCATTTGAAGAGAATTTTTTTAAAAAACACACACGTTTCATGTCCTTCTATATCCCAAGTTTCCCCATCATATGGCCAAAACAGTCAAGACCTAATTGGAATTCCATTCCCTTGTTTAATCTTGCATAGCTTCAGTGAAACTACTTAGACACCTAGAAACTTCCTTCAGTCGTTTCAACTATGATTTACACAACAAATTCAAGCCAATGTTGCAGACTCTCTTTATCTTAGTCGCGCACCTGAGAGTGGACTCTAGTAGACAATTAAAAAAGACTTCCAGCACCAACTCGTTGTGTTCAACTCCACAAATAATAATAACTGGTCCAATCCAATGGGTTGATAGTTGTATTAGGATCCCTGTTAATGATAAAATGAACAAATTCCAAGAGAATGCTGCAACTGAGCCACTAGAACATTCAAATATTTCCCTTTTTCCCAATAAATATACTGAAAGCAAATTGAATAAAGCACAGATACAACTAAATCCCAAAATTAAATACGATTTTGATTCACTCCATGTTTCTCTGCATAATTTACTTGCTTAAGATCTAAGGCTATATCTCACAGTCTATTAAAGGCTTTGCTTGTTAGAAATTGGGAGTTTAAAACATTAAATGTGTATTCTGTTTTATTTTTCATCACAATAGCATGACATTGATGGTAATTTCCATCAACGAGAAAGACAGATGTATAAACAGAAAAGCGTAGTTTTCATTATTTTTTTTTTCTGCAGATAAGCATAGGAGAGCAGAAAGAAAAAGCATCATGTAAAAATAGAAATATAATCAAGGGGAAAACAGAGTTTGATGTGAACTGAAGCAAAATTTCAGATAGGAAGAAATAAGTGATAAATTATTAAGGGATAAGAGGCAAAAATCAGGATTTGGGTGTGATCTGAAAGAATGTAAATGAAAAGTGAAGAAAACATGAGAAAAATCAGACAAAACTAAATCAAATAGAACCTTAACATAGAGGAAAATACAACTTTGTTAGTAATCTGGCCTCTGGAGTGTGTTTGGTTTTAACTCTGGTTGTATTTGGACCCCTGTTTCCTTATGTATAAAACAACTACAATAAAGATAGTGTGAAGATAAAATGCAATAATTCTTTTGAAGTTTTTACAACAGAGTCTAACTTATAGTAGCCACTAATTAAGTGTATTTGTTGTAAGTAGTGTTATCTTTACAGAGTGCTTCACACAGTACAAAATGATTTTTAAAACTTTAGGACATTTGAACTTCAAAATAACTGGCGAAAGTCAGGGCAGATGTCAATATCCTCATAATGCTCATGAACAGAATAAAGCTCAGGAAGCTCATAATCATGTGAGCCAATACCTTATAATAAATCAAATACATACATATATATATATATAGATATAGATATGTGTGTGTGTGTGTGTATATATATATATATACATATATATATATATATATATATATATATATATATATATATATATAATATTTTTTCTGGAGAACCCCAGTCTAGTTGACCTTTAAGTGGAAAATTATTCTAGGTGGGGCTTGCTTCATTATGTGAGCTCTTCAAAGCAGAAAGATTTTTCTGGATGATGGCAGAAAGTGGAGTTTGAGAGGTGTGCTTTGGCTGGCCTAGAAGAAAGCAAACATTTGTTATGTTTGCTTAGGGAGCGAGGGCTTACATGGCAAGGAATTGTGGAAGGTCTCTAGGTGACAGTGGTTCCCCAGCCATCAGCCTGCATATAAACAAGGATCTTGGTAGTCCAACCTCAAGAGAATAAACTCTCAACCAGCAACCTTGAAGAAGGATTCCAATCTTCAGATAAGAATGCAACCTAGCCAACCTGTTGATTTCAGCCTGGTGAGACCTTTGGCAGAAAATCCAATCACGCAGTGGATTCTAACCTGCAGAACTGTGTACCAATAAATCCGTGCCATTTTGAGGAAATAAGTTTGTAAGAATTTATAGGCAGCAGTGAAAACAAGAAATACAATGCATAAGGATCTTTGTTTCTTCATTATTTGCTAAGAGTGAAAATCTGGGGAAAAAATCCTTACTAATTAATGAAATGAAGATTATGGAATAAAAGGGGAATTCTACTTTTCATCACATGATAATAACAACATTAAATAAGGCAATGAAACAATGACCACAAATTAAAATTATTTTCCAGTTTTGTTCACCTCCCCTTCGTGCATTGGTGAGGCATTAAGCCCCACCACAGGATTCTAGAGATGGCCACACACAAGACACCAGACACTAGACAGATGAGTCAGACGGCAGTTCATTCGCCACATAAGCTCATACTCTGAAGGAGAAGAGCATCACACACCATGCAGGGCCATGAGACGTTGCACTTGGGAACAAAATAAATGTACAGGGGCTGTAGGAGGCAAGGTGTAGAGTAACAAGTGGTTGGGTGACCTCTGATTCCCATCAGAGGATGTGATTTGCTTGTTTGGATAATTGTTCGACGCTGGCAGGGAAGTTAGTTCAGTTCCCAGCAGACAGGGTAACAAGCCAAGTGGGGAGTGAGGGACATAACTGATGAGAGCTGCAAATTGTGGTTCGCAGGGCCGTGGGGCCCTGTGAGGCTCAAAGTTGTCCAGGAAGCTCTTAGAGCTGCATCTTAATTTCAGACCTTCCACCATACTTCCCAAATTGCTTTCCGTAATGAAGTAACAATGCTAAAAGTTTTTTTGCACCTTTAAGCTTCATGGACAAGTAAAGTTTTTTCATTTCACTGAAAGTCATTGAAAATTTATCATATATCAGTGACTATTAAGTTTTAACTTAAACTATGATTCCTAATGGACAGTTATGTCCAAAATTCAAAATGTAAAATTTTCATATTTCTTGTCATTAACATTTATATTAGTATTCAAATTTGTTTCTTCTAAGTCAATTTTCTTAGCATTAGGAGAGGCAATTAAGCCCAAGCATGTCAACTATTTTTTTTTAAGGCAGCTAGTCAATCTTTTGTTTTTGATGTAAAATTCAAATTCTGACATAAATTGTTTTGATTTCCTCTGAGGTAACAGGTGTCTGTTTGTTATGTATTATGGTAAGTCTTCCATTTTCCACAATATCAATCCCTCTGTGATAAAGTTTATTTTTTTTTTCCTGAGAGAATTTTGGACTATAGATAACCTATCTCCTTTAGTGATAACCTGAAGCACACATAACAGGATACATGTATCCATCACATTCTACTTTATAAGACACAGTTTTATGTTCTGCAGATATTTTTAACTCACTCTACACTTACAAAACCCCTATTTTATAGATGAGAGACTGAGGCCATGAGCAAATGGATAAGTTGTCCAAGGTAGAGGTGGGATATGAACCCAGACGCTGTAGATCCAGAATTCATGATCTCATAAACTATAATATGTTGCCCCTAGAAATAACCACTTCCTGAAAATATTGCTTACTGGGCAGAATAGGATAGCGACATGGATAGAACTAGAAAAAACTACATCAACCATTCATCCATCCACTCATTAAAACATTTGTCCAACAACATTTTATTTATTTTCTCTTTTTTAAGGTTTTAATTTTAATTCCAGTATACTTAACATACAGTGTTATATTAGTTTCAGACTAATATAACAATTAGACTAATACAACAGTTCTATATGTTGCTCAGTGCTCATCATGAGAAACATACTCTTATTCCCTTTCACTTATTTCACCCATTCCTCCCACCTACCTTCCTTCTGGTAACTATCAGTTTGGTTTCTATAGTTAAGAGTCTGTTTCTTGGTCTCTCTCTCTCTCTCTTTCTCTTTTTTTTTAATTTTGTTTCTTAAATTCCATATATGAATGAAGTCAAATGGTATTTGTTTTTCTCTGACTGACTTATTTTGCTTAGCATTATACTCTCTAGATCCATCTATGCTGTTGCAAATGGCAAGATTTCACTCTCTTTTTATGCCTGAATAATATTTCACTCTGTGTGTGTGTGTGTGTGTGTGTGCTGCCTCTTCTTTATCCATTCATCTGTCAATAAACACTTGGGCTGCTTCCATATTTGGCTGCTGTAAATAATGGTGCAATAAACATAGAGGTGCTTGTATCCTTTTGAACTAGAGTTTTTGTGTTTTGGGGGTAAACACTCCATAAAAAATTACTGGATTGTAGCGTAGTTCTATTTTTTGAGGAACTTCCATACTATTTTCCACAATGGGTGAACCAATTTTCATACCCACACACAGTGCATAAGGGTTATTTTTTCTCCACATCCTCACCAATGCTTGTTGTTTCTTGTGTTTTTGACTTTAGGCATTCTGTCTGGTGTGAGGTGGTGTCTCATTGTTGTTTTGATTTGCATTTTCTTGACGGCAAGAGATGAGCATCTTTTCATGTGTCTGTTGGCCATCTGCACGTCTTCTTTGGAGAAATGTCTCTTCATGTTTTCTGCCCATTCTTAACTGGATTATTTGTTTCCCAGGGTTAGTTGAAGAAGTCCCTTATATATTTTGGATAGTAGCCCTTTATCGGATATGCCATTTGCAAATATCTTGTCCCAATTAGTAGGTTGTCTTTTAGTTTTGTTGATTGTTTCTTTCATTGCGCATAAGCTTTTTATCAACACCATTTTAGCCACCAAATATTTTCAAAGTAGAATTTTTAGTGTTGACAATGTACCAACAAGTTGATTTGAAATGTCCCTCTCCTCATGAACGTTATGGTCTGGTAAGAAAAACAAAAGTAAAAACACTTTCTTTAAAATGTAATACACATAGTTATAAGTCAAGAAAAGAATTCTATGGGATCCCCTGGGAAGGCTCTTTGCCCTGATCTTTGACTGGTAACCATACTCATGATGATAGTCAAGGAATGCAATTACCCAGGTATAATTTGAATGCAGGAACACCTGGTGCATAAATTAAGTCTCCACATTTCAAAGGATGTATGTATTGCCAGAAATAGGAATTGCACTGGGATACCAGAGTGTGTTGGGGACTCGGGGCATGAATTTCTGCTGGCAGCTTCAGCTCTCCTTTCCGCAAGGCCTAAAGCTTTGAAATTGTACAAGGTAACACTGCAGAAAATGGTTTCTGTGTTCCTCTGTGTGTGCAATGGGGGAAAAAAAGGCAAAAAAGTCTTAAATAATTTAAAATAGAAAAACACTTCTAAAGTTAGTTGTTTTGGGGACCCTGAGGTAGAACAGCACTTTATTCCCCCTTGGTAGTGTGAGTGGGAAGAAAAGAACAGTCTCAAGAGCACCTCTCAACATTATCCGAGGATTTTGCAACATAAATCTCTCACATAAGGATGTCTTGATACCTGCTCCCATCCATCATATGCTGCATGAATACACAACCCCTTCCAACGCCCTTGTCCTAAATCTAAAAAACATTTGCTTGCTGACCCTGAGAATTTCAATCATTACAACCACTGAGCATTCTGACATTCAGAATCTATTGTGAAAGGTTTCTTTTATTTCAGTGATATATATATTTACTCAATGAAATTAGACTTTCGTAGAAATACTATACATAACATTCTGATAGCTATTATAAATTTACAGATTTCTATCTTTCTCAGTAGCTCATTAAAATATTTTAATAACCAGCAGTCGATTAATGAAAGTATCTTGAAAAAACTCCAATACATACCCATAACTTTGAATAAAATATATAAGGATTAAGAAAATATTGTTTATTTTCAAATTTTTGAAGAAAGCTAAAACTGTTTTAGGATAAAAAGAGACACATCTATTTCAACTAACATTTCTGGAAGAAAAAACCCCTATGCTTCAGATTCTGAAGTAAAATGTTATAGATAGATATTGATATTGACACAAAAGTAGAAAATCCCTGTAGATGATATCAGACTCATAATTGAGTGGGGATCATCTATCTATCATCTACCTATCATCAATTATCATAATCTATCTATAAAGTGTAGAATAAAAAGGTAAATAAACATTTATGTAATATCAGTTATAAATCAACCAGTGATATACTCTTTCCCATAGAATAGCTCATAAATCCTCACAAAAATCAACCTGGTTAGAAAAACATGTGGAATCATAGCCAATTCTAAGTGATCTCACTTTGTGACCTTGGGCAAGTCAACCTCTGCCCCTCAGTTTTTACATAAGGATAATAATAACCTTTATGTCATAGAGGATTAAATAAACACCTTTAATATTAATAAGAGTCCTAGACATCAAATAAATAATTAAAGAGCATAACTTATATTAAGAATAACTTTAAAAATAATCTTTTATCTTGAGAAAATAAGATCTATTTTCTCTATCTAGTTATTGAAAATAATGAGAATTTCCCATTGAATGCTCCATCTGGCATTTGAAATAGAGAAACAACATGTGAAAAACATAACTCTTAAGTATATGAAAAAGATTTATTGCACCTTAAACTTATAATGATTTGGTGGGAATGGCAAAATCTAAACTTAGAAATTCATATTTGTTTTTAGTCTGTATTACCTTGGGCAAGTTAATAATCTTCAGTTAATATCAGTTTCTGTAAAACTGAAATATTAGCCTAATTTGGAATGAGGATTATGTGACACGTAGTTCATCCGTGAAGGCTTGGCTCAAGACGACTCATGGAATTGTCATTGTGATGGTGCTGGTGATATTTTTTGCTATTATTTTACAATCCCTTGTACTTTTGCCTTCATCTTCTTTGCAACATTTGTAAAAATAGAAGGGTCATATTTGTGTTTTAATAAGATCACTATCAGGGGTGCCTGGATAGCTCAGTCAGTTAAGCATCCAACTTCAGCTCAAATCATGATCTCGCCACTCATGGGTTCAAGCCCCACTTTGGGCTCTGAGCTGTCAGCACAGATGTGTCACATCAGCTCTGTGCTGACGGCTCAGAGCCTGGAGCTGCTTCAGATTCTGTGTCTCAGTCTCCTTCTGCTCCTCCCCCACTTATGCTCTGTCTCTCTCTGTCTCTCTGTCTCTCTCTTTCTCTTTCTCAAAACTAAATAAACATTTAAAAAATAAAAAAAGAAGACCACTGTCACATTGGCAGTAGTTTTCAGAATGCAATGAGAAGAAAATGACCATGACAGAAGACAAGAAGAATGCAAATGAAATGCTCCAGATATACAAGGAAAACACATTTATTTTTGATAATTGAAGGAAGAACAAGAACTGTTGAAAAATTTAAGCAATATTTAATTAAGATGGATATTTAGTCCACCAGATGGATGTTAGACTCATTCACCTGTGAAGAAAATGCTGGGAGCATTTTGGCAATATTGGGAGTCAAGTTATAATGTTTCATTCAAAATGTCTTAAATGTTAGTATCCATGCTCCATTGATTTGAAAAAAAATTTTTGAATTTATAAATCTAAAATTTAAATATTCATAGAAATTGCAATAATAATATACTTTAGTCTAATGCAAATTCAGTTGCACAGATGATTATACCATATAATTTCCATAAGATAATACATGAAATCTGACTGTGAAATACTTATGGATTATTACTATCTGAAGAATTATTTGTTTAATTCATCACTGAATTTTATTTTACATAAAACTTTTAGCTAACATTATATCTAATGTTATATGCCCCAAGAACACATTTTATTCTAGATGTTTATAAGGATGCAATTGACATTGCAGTGAAGAATAACCATGAAGGAAACAGAATTCCCTTAAAGAAACTTTATTTAAGCTTCAGCTTTTCCATTTCTGTGTGACCTTCAGTTAACCACTTATATAATCTAAGCTTCAGTCTCTTGATTTAAAAATGAGAATGATAATATCTATCTTACTTGGCAGAGGATTTTTTCCAAAAATGGTTGTAACATTTCCCCTCCTACAAATTCTTCCAGAGCCTAGCCAGTCTCTCAAGAAGTAGATGCTTTATCCTCACCTCCTGAGCCTGGGCAGGCTTTGAGACTAACTGGACAATAAAAGCGGAGGAGATGGCATGTGACTTTTGAGTCCAGGACATCAAAGGCAATAGAACGTCCACCTAGACATCTCAGTTGGAACTCTTCCTGTTGGACCCTCCCCACCATTCTGTGAGGAAGCCAAACATCCACATGGAAAAACAGGTAGATATTCTAGCTGACAGCACCATTCAGCCAAAGTGTCAGCCATCGTCTGGCATCAACTGCCATACATTGGAAGAGGGGTCTTTCCCATGATTGCAGCCAATGAAGTCTTTCTAGCCACTCCAGCTGGTGGCTCATGAAGCTGAGTTGACCATTCCCTCTGAGTATGACCCAGGTTCTAGATTTGTGAGCTTAGCAAATGACTGTTTTGGCTTTAAGACACTAAGTTGTTTTTTGTTGTTGTTGTTGGCGGGGGGGGGGGGGTGTAGTTACATAATGTAAGATTAGAATACTCACTATATTTTTAGGAAGGTTTAAATGAAATATTAAGAGCTCTGAATTCCTTTACCAATGGAAAGGATGAGTTCTCATTCCTAAATCTTTCACTTGATTATTTTTTTCATCATGATAAATGTATTCTTCAAAGCCTTCACTTAAAATACCTGCCTCAGCCAGTGTTTCTTGATCATGGTATCTTGGAAGGTATGGAATTATATACTTTATTTCTAAGCTAAATCTGTAACTTAGATAAAGTTTCCGGCTTGAGAAAATTTGCTGGGTAGAATGTTTCCAAACCTATCCTTGATCACTGTAAAAGTCAAATGGTAAATGGCTGTTGATTATAGATCTGCTTAATATAAAATCTAGTAACTTATAACGAGAAGCCTATACATCAGTTGTCCTTGATACTAAATTTCCTAAGTTTCCGGGAAAATTCATTTGATGAGATTTTTTTTCTTCCTCTTTGACTCTTCCTTTGTTCTCTCCACTGGTCTTAAATCTAGCATTAGTCTAAGTCTACAATGTATGTTTAAATTCTCACCTTGAATGATTTACATGGTCTTTCAAATGGCAGTAAACGGCATGCACTGCTGCATTATGCAGTTTTAGGCTTTACTAACTGATGAGCAGAAAAACACTCAAAATATCAGTGAGTGAAAGCAATAATGTTTTTCCATTTATAAATCCATTTATTCAAGAAGTGATCAGGGACTTAATTTATTTATCTTTTGACCCCACCATCTTCATTCTATGACCTCTAAGTCACCACACAGAAGTAGAAGATCCTCAAGGATCCTGTGTGGAGAGCTGTGTTATACATGTCTTGGTAACATTGAACATTTTTTCTACTTAGTCAGTTGCCTGCATTGAATCTGAATAATGTAGTCTAGCTCTAGTTCCAAAAGAAAAGAAAGTAGTTTGATGATTATCCTGCAGTTATTGCCACCTCAGAAATTACCCCAAGAACATTAAAACTGTGTCCTCATCTTTGAATTTCCCAGAGTTTAATAAATAATTGTTAAACTGACACGAGTTTTATCTTTAGCCATCCTAAAAAGACTCATTTTCTTCATCATCTAACAGAACTTGTCCCAGGTAAACCATGTTCTGTTTGTTAGTATCAAATTATGTTTCTCCTTGACATCATGTATTTTCTTGTTCCCAATTTCCATTTCTCATGTTTTTTCTGCCTTGAATGATCTTCCTGTGGATATTCTACCCATTATTAATGATCAAAAGAAAATGTATTCTCCAAGAACACTAAAGGCATATCTCTTCGTCTTTGATTTCAAGAGTTCAATAAATAGCTGCTTAATTTATATTAGTTCTGCATGACCCATGCCATGGAAGTTTTTGAAAAGTTATCCACCATTTAAGAAAGATATTTTGTTCGGGGCGCCTGGGTGGCTCAGTCGGTTAAGTGTCTGACTTCTGCCCAGGTCTCACAGTTTGTGGGTTCAAGCCCCGCATCGGGCTCTGTGCTGACAGCTCAGAGCCTGGGGCCTGCTTCGGATTCTGTGTCTCCTTCTCTCTCCGCCCCTCCCCCACTTGTGTTCTCTCTCTCTCTCTCTCTCTCTCTCTCTCTGTCCCTCAAAAATAAATAAATGTAAAAAAAGAATTAAAACAAAAATAAATAAAAATTAACAAAAGGAAAGATATTTTGTTCTACTATATGGGTAATATAATATTCTTCCAATTTTTATCTGGGGATTACTTCATCTAATTAGCTTAATGTTGTTATATAGAGACATGGGATGCTAAGGGGATAGATCTGGAGAAGAAATTCAAACACATCACAACATAGGACAGCTTGGTGACAAGTTAAGAACACAATGCTGTGTCAGGAGATGAGTTATCAACAGATTCACAAGAAGGATTAAGGAGTGTGTGGGATAATAACAAAGAAAGATTTTACCTACTGTCAGATTTAACTTAATCATCTCTGCACTAAATAAGATAATACTTATGCAATGACCTAATATTAAGGTTACCTTCAATAAATATTATAACTATATTTCTTCTTCTATTTTATCCCTCCTACCTACACATTTAAATGTCTAATTGTAACGTTGGGCTAAATGTAAATGTAATTCTTCCACATTATGATCTCTTATACACTTACATGTGTACATTTTCTTATTTTAGTTTCAAAAGCCTTAAGACAGTTTTTTTTTCTGAGTTTAAAAAGAGTATTCATATTACTTAAAAATTACTAGCTCTCTAATCATTTTGAAAATACCATCTGGCTTCAATATTTTCTCAATGTCTAATCATAGGAATAAAAACACCTGTATTTATCATATCTTCACTTTGTGTTTCCTCCATCATCAAGACTAGGAACTACATTTTATCTGATTGCCTGTTTTTCTTTTACGTCTAACTTTGCAATTTCACTCAAACATTTCATGTTGGCATATTAGCATCTGCTTATTTTAAAGCATATAATTATGACAAATAAAAACAACTTAGACTCTGTATTGAATTTAATCCAAAATAACTTGAAAAAAGGGAGACAAAGTTAATATAGCCAATGTTTTTTGGGGGAAAAATGAAATTAAGAAACACCATCAAAACCAGAGAAATCTACTCAATGATTGTGAAATAAGCATATTCTGATGTTTTATACATACAAGCATGTAGATAGCCAGAGGGACAAAACAGTTGGGGATATGAGTTTTCTTCTTGGTTCACCAGGTGTTGGCATATTTAATATATAGCACACGAACACAGAAACCATTTGCCAATAGCTATTACTGGTCTATTCTTTAAAAAAAGACACCAGTTTTATCATTTGGTATACATTTTTAAATTTTTTTTAATGTTTATGTATTTTTGAGACAGAGACACAGAGAGAGAGAGACAGACAGACAGAGTGTGAGCAGGGGAGGGGCAGAGAGAGAGGGAGACACAGAATCTGAAGCAGACTCCAGGCTCTGAGTTGTCAGCACAGAGCCCAAGGCAAGGCTTGTACTCAGGAACTGTGAGCTCTTGACCTGAGCTAATGTTGGACACTTAACCAACTGAGCCACCACAGCATCTCTCATTTGGTATGTTCTTATCATTGAGTTATTTGCTAAACAAGAACATAATTTTATCTACCTTGTCTTATTCTATTATTTTAAAAATATATGAAATCTTAGAGTTCCTGGAATGTTTCCAAGTCCTGTATGTGTGCCATAATGCTAACTTTTATGCTATAGAACATCTTAAATTGAATGCATTGTATTGTCTTTGTTCTTTTTCTTTTCTTTTTCTTTTCTTTGCTACTTTACATTTACTATTACACAAGTAGAACCCTCCTTCTAAAATTTCCACATTGCATTCCCATCACCGTAGTTATCATCATATTCTAGTCTTAGTAAATGAGAAAGATTGTATTAAAAAACAACTTCTTTTGGGGCTCCTGGGTGGCGCAGTCGGTTAAGCGTCCGACTTCAGCCAGGTCACGATCTCGCGGTCTGTGAGTTCGAGCCCCGCGTAGGGCTCTGGGCTGATGGCTCAGAACCAGGAGCCTGTTTCAGATTCTGTGTCTCCCTCTCTCTCTGCCCCTCCCCCGTTCATGCTCTGTCTCTCTCTGTCCCAAAAATAAATAAACGTTGAAAAAAAAAAAAAAACACAACTTCTTTTATTGCCATATTCCAAGTAAATTTCAGCTCTTCTTTCTTTAGCACACCTTTTATCTATATCTGCAGTTTTATCTTCAGAATCTAAAACACTATATAAAGAGTAAATAATTAGTGGAAATTATAAAATATGTAAAAACCTTGACACTATTTCCCCGAACACTTATCTAGTATTTTTCTATTATAAACATTAATATTACTCTACCTTGTGAAGAACTTCTTTCAAAAGTATTTTCAGTTTGATTTCAACTATTTATAATAAGCCCATAATAACCTAAGCTAAAGGCAGTGTCATTGTGATATAAGCATGTTATCATATAAGCATATAATAAGAATAAATTATTATAATTAAAATAGTAAAAATAACATTTTGGGTGTTTTTTCCCCAAAACTTGGACGTTGAAGTTATTTATGGAATGATATTATTGAGCTTCTTTATAAAACTGAGCATTGGGGCACGTGGGTGTCTCAGTTGGTTAAACATCCAACTCTTGATACGGGCTCAGGTCACGATCTCATGGTTCATGGCATGGAGTCCTGTGTCCGGCTCTATACCAACGGCTCTATACCAACTGCTTGGGATTCTTTCTCTCCCTCTCTCTGCCACTTCCCTGCTGCCAGCACTCTGTTTCTCTCTCACTACAAAGCAAACAACATCAAAAACAAAAACAAAAACAAACCGAAAAACAAAACAAAAAAAACCCTGAGCTTCAACGAAATTAACCACATGTCATCATTGAACCAAGATACCGATGAAGTAAACCTTAATAGTCTAGAAGTAAAAACTCATGATTTTATTGCCTCAGGCGTTCATTGATATGTTCAAGAATTACTGATAATCGCATAGTGCTATGCATTGACTGTAAAAGAACAGAAAAAAGTTTCTGTCTTCATATATCTAACAGTCTAAGAGTTACATAGAACAGGCAATTTTAACTTGGAAAATTGTGATAAAGTGATGTATTTTCATTTAGAGATACCAGAAAACATTTTTAGGGAACACTGACATTGAAACAGAGAATAATGAACGTATGACATCGGTAGTCAAGATTTCTTGAGCATTTCCTATGAGGTAGGTGCAGTTCTAAGTGTTTTTCCTTTGTAAACAGACTTCTTTCTAACCTTCTGAGATAGGTACTGCAACTGTTTCTGTTCTAACGGATGTGGGAAGTGGAGCACAGTTAGGTATTAAGTAATGTGTGAGTAATACATCCACTCAAAGGCAATCACTTGTCCCTGACATGATAAAGAGCATGATATTTTCAAGGCACTCTTAACCTGAGAAAATAAAATAACCACCAGTTATTTTACTAGCAAAAATGTGTTTATTCAGGAATAGCAGAGAATTGCAATCTGGGACTAGCGAGCTAAGGCTGAACCATAGGCAAGTCCACAGAAAGAAAGGAGAGGAATGGTCTTTGGAGAGGAGAGAGGGCCCTGGGAAGACTGTTAGAAACAAAAGTTCTTTGGGAAAAAACCATGACGTAAAAGTATAGTGGCTTTTCATCGGCCGAGTTGTGATGGGCTCTCATTGGCTGGGCTGTTAGGAGGAGTGGCTGGGGGAGAGCCTTTTTCCCTCCTGCCAGGATAGTGAAGTGATGGCCATGTGCAAGTTCCCTGTGTCTACATTGGGTCTGCAATTGAAAACGAGTGGTAGGACGTGAGAGCTTTCCCTGTCACCCTCCTACCTCTATTCTGAAAGAGATTTCCTTTTATTAATTGTAACAGAACCAAACACATACTGGGAATTCAGAATGCAAAAGACGCATATTGCAGAAGCCAGGCCCTATAGGATCTCATGGCCAATATTTTTTTTTTCTTTTTCTCTTTCTTTAGCCCCCCAATGAAAAGTCTATGGAGGCTTTCGAGCAAGAACGACCTGCTAATATTAGTGTTTTATAAGCACAATTCTTCATTAGTACTTCACATGATGACCAAATGGAATGAATCAAAGCAAATACCATAAAACTCACTGTGATGTTTTAAGCCTGGAAGATAAAAACAATCCCCATGAAAAGTTTAAAACTTTTATTTTCTCGAGGCTTACCTAACACTCTATTCCCTGACATTATTCGTGAGGAAGGAAAAGTGGGCATCTCATAAAACTTACGTAGCCAATTTTATAAACATTTTCTGCTCCCTCTCTTTCCTTGAGGGGATTCCACTGTTTAATGGTATTTATGCCAAAAATGATATTTAAAAAAAGACTCAAACACAATATACCTTAAATCAATTAATTGATTATTTCCAAAAAAATCATGCTAAATGGTAAAATGAGAAAAAAATATTAAGGTTGTAAAAAAATTAAGATTCATAGGTAAAGAACTGGTAATATTTATTTTGGTATCTATTGTCCTTAATATAGAGCTGTACATTCTTGAAAATAGTGAAAATTGTTCCTTTCATGCAACCTCCCTAAGTTACAACACACAGTGAATTTTTACCTTTGCTTTTCTTTTTACGCAGAACATTACTAGCTATCATTGCACATGGTAAATTATTTAGTTTATCTATTTATTTATTTAGTAATCCAATTTTTATTTAACATTCCTAAAAGTGTTCCAAACCAGGATTTTGATAAGATTCACAAAGAGCTGTAAAGTACAAAATAAAAATACAGCATGAGAAAAAAAAATCCCAAAATTAAAAGAAAGAGAAAATCATTATTAAAGGCAGATGAAATCAAAGTAGATAAATTACAAAATATGTGCCCCGTGTAATATTTAATATATTGGTTAAGTTAATTACTTTTATATCTGTGACTTCTACCAGATATGAATATTGTTGAAGATGGGGATTGTATCTCATACATCTTCATGTCTGCTTTCGAAGAGGTCCCAATAAATGTTTGTTGAATGCGTGTACATATGAATGAAAAAAATGAGTAATGGTTCCCTAGTCCTAAGACACTTTTGCTGAAAAGGGTGAGCTACCATAATTAGGTATTGTGAAATTAGATTAGAATAAGGACATTTAACAGCTCTGTCTATAACTCAAAGCTTTGCAGTGGGAAATATAAAAGCAGCCATGTAACATCTAAATGAATATTATCCATCAGATTTGACATTTATTAAGCAATAGCAGCACGCTGGGCACTGTCGTAAACACAAACTCTTTCCCAGTGAACTTAGATTTATCTGTGCTGGCTTTTTTTCCTGAAAAAGACTGATGCCATTTCATAGCAGATGGTAAAAGAATACAGAAAGATGACTCTAGTGTTCAACTTTTGTAGGCACTAGTTTAAATCAACTCCTTATGTTGGGAATCCATCACGTTACCAGGGCTAAACATTCCAATTACATTTCCCCTTATAAACAGGGAATAGATTTCTTTGATTAAGAATTATTCACCTGTATTGTTATTGTCAGGGTTTCTGTTATTGTTATTGAGACCATTGTTCCTTGTACGTGTTAAGTAGCATACAAAGGTAGTTCCCAACATTTTTTTTTAACACCATGATTGGTTTATTTTCACAATACTGTGATGATGGGCTAAGATGAAACCCTTCTCCTTCAAGAATTTCATGGAAGTAAAGCATATCTTAGTGAAGACTTTCTTCTGGGGCATGGTGTTCATAAAAGAGCATAAAATGATAGGACTATTAAAAATAGTGGTTTAAATTTTTTAATATATTAATTTTATGAACTATCACGTGAAAAATCTTTCCATATACTCTACCTACAGATAATTTTAATACTGCATGTATATATTACTGTACACTAAACTTAATACAGTTTCAATGTATTGGAAAATTATTATTATAAAAATTTATAACTTTTAACATGCTGTAGTTTAAACATATATATATATATATATATATAATTTTTTCTGAGATGTTTTTTAAAATTCGGAATTTAACATTTTTAATGTAATAATTAAAACTCTTTGGTTCAAGTAATTGAATTGGGTTCTGGTTTGCTTAGAAAAAAAAGGAAAATTATTGGTGTAATTTTTGACTACCTCATGGGAGACAAGATCATGAATTGTGACTGGAGGTGACACCAAAATGATATGGGAGACCCAAAGAGGGCTCTGTCTTTATTCTCTCCTGTTTCCAGCTACATTCTTCTCTATTTTAAGAGAGAAAATTTAAGTTTAATTACCTAGAAGCCTTTTTTTGTTTTCTTCCCTATATCCATATGGCATAATATGACTGCCAGAAGCTCTGAGAGAAAAGTCTTTATTTTAACTACTGTCAAAAATAAACAAAACTAGTTCCTAGTTAAAGTGGTAAGGACAGATTTTAGTCATTAATATACTATTGCAATGGGGAAGAGAGTCCAGTGTGAACTGAACTCAGATTTGTGCAGGGGTAACTGGGGACTTTATTTTTATTTTATTTTATTTTACTTTATTTTACTTTACTTTACTTTATTTTTTTAATTTACATCCAAGTTAGCATATAACTGGGCACTTTAAAGGAAGAATAAATAAGTAGGGAAGAGAGTGAGAATGAGCTCAGTAGAAACAGGAAAGTGAGGGGTGCCTAGGTGGCTCAGTTGGTTAGGTGGCCAACTCTTGATCTCAGCTCAGGTTTTGATCTTGGGGTTGTGAGTTCAAGCCCTGCATTGGGCTCTGTGCTGGGTATGAAGCTTACTTAAAAAAAAAGGGGGGGGGAAGAAAAGTGAAAATTTATAAAAATTGGGAAGTGGGGGGTTCCCTGTGAAACTCCTCTGGGTTTACTAACTGATGCTTATCAAACTTAGGCTCCTACTCTTCTCCCCACCACCCGGAGATCAGGTGTTGGCTGGAACAAACACTGAGTTCTTTTAGCAGACTTGAGTTTCTTAGGCAGGCACTTTAGAGGGGCTAGGGTCATTCTAGGGATGTGACCTTGAGCCATTAGAAACATTTAGTGTTTTCTCATCTGTGTATCGGCCGGAATTGAGGCCCAGTTTAGAAGAGGGCTCAGAGGAGCTTGACTAGTTTGGTCAAGAGAGAGAATTTTTGTCATTCATTATCTAGAAACATTAATTGTTTTTTTTTTTAATTTAAAAAAAAAAGTTTTAAACTTTTATTTATTTTGAGAAACAGAGACAGAGTGAGAGCAGGGGAGGCGCAGAGAGAGAGGGAGACAGAATTGAAGCAGGCTCCAGGCCCTGAACTGTCAGTACAGAGCTGGACTCGGGGCTCGAACTCACGAGCCATGAGATCATGACCTGAGCCAAAGTCAGATACTTAACCTGCTGAGCCCCTTTAATTGTTTTGTTGTGTTTTTTTTTTTTGTTTTCCCTTAATCTATATGGCAGAAAATGGTTGCGAGCGCCTTCAAAGTTGACAAACTGCCATTTTGTTGACAAAGAAATAGATTTATCTTTTTCTTTCATAGATTTATTTTTTCTTCCTTTCCTTCATCCTTCTAAGGCCAGTTCCCACTTCTGTACAAATCAACCAAGGAAGTAGGGCCACAGTGTATTAACTTAGTAGCTTCTATAGTAGTTTTATTATGTGTGAAATAATCTTTCCCCCCAAAATAGAAGACGAACTGGGAAACAAAACAGTTTGTGGTCAGACCCAGTGTTCAGAGTGGTAACAGTCAACAATACTTACATTTGTTGATCAGCTGAAGGGGCCACTCCCTGAATTGTGTCCACTGGGCTGATAAAGACAGATCTTAGCACCACCTCATTCTTTTTTAGCCTAATGACCATGGGGAGGGCAGGGATGAACATTCTGAGAAACAAAGGGAATCTTTTTTCCATAGACTTTAATTCTCCCATGGTTAAGATTGGATAACCAGTTTTGGTTGCCCATTGTGGTCCCCATTGTAAATGCTCAAAAAATATGTGGTGTTCCATTGGTTCTATGCCCGATTCATTTCCTTGTTAGCACTCTTTCATATTATAAAGGCCGTGGGTACTCAATTTCTTGCTTTAAAAATCTTCTTAAAATAGTTATTGTCCTTGTTTTAGGTTGAGTTGAATACATTGTATATTTTAGAAGATAAATTATATATACGTATATATATACATATACATATATATATATATGTATATATATATATATATATATCCTCTCTGAATTTTGTAAATGAGATGATAATAATAACCCTTAGTGGATTAATGTGAAGATAAAATTTTATAGCACAAGAAAAATCACTGAACATGTTTCAAATCTTGTAGGCAATCAATATATGTAACTTTTCACATCCCTCTTATTCCAAATACAATATCTAATCATTCACATAAATACGATTATTCACGTTAACCATACCTAATTTAAAGCCTGTGTCTAAAAAATCCAATACCTGGATTACTTATATATCTATTGTTATTGACTCTTTTTTCTATTAGTTTGTGTTGTTTAAATTTATTTCCCTGCACACTGGCACACTATGTAATATTTGGTAGACATAGTGCATGAAAAACTGTAGTGGTTCCAAATGGTACTGTTTATCTACAGAGTTGCTTCTACATTAGAGGATCTCTTCCATCACCAGTATATTTCCAGTCAACACTTGTTAAAGTCATAGGAGTCTCAGCTGAAAACCTGGGTCCAAACCAGGATCTCTGAGTCTGGACCAGGCATGAATTTCAATTTTTTAAATGTCCAGCACCATGAGACTGCTAGAATTTTCTGCCTAGTTCTTTAGCAATTAGCAGCTTCTTTCTGTTTGATTTCTCTGCTTCTTACCTCTGGGGATGTTAGGATTAACAAATATTCCAAAAGCAAAATCTCATGGAATTAGATGTTCACATTCCTGTTGTTCCCTTTTTCTCCAAGGTCCCGGCACCTCAGTTCCCATTTTGGTTTCTCCAGTCCCATGACACTAACAAATATTCTAGGTTGCCACTTTCTGCTGAGACTAAATGTCAGTTTCTGTGAATCATCAAGTGTCTTTGGGAACAATTTATAGAGAAGGTCAGGTTTACTTCACTGTGCCTCTTTCCACTGTGCCTCCACTGAGGCAGCCTCAGTGGTTCCTTGATACCTTCAAAAATCTGGGTTTTGTTTGTTGCATATTTTTTGGTAGTTTCCAGAGGAGATTAGACCAACAGCAAAAGTACTCCGTAGTATGGGCATTAGAATCGCTAGAGATTTCACCTCCATAAGGAATATCCCCACACAAAATTGAGATACACTTCTCAATAGAATTAACCATTAAAACATATATAGACCTTATAGTACTGCTTAGGATTCTCTCTGTCCCTCCTTCTCTGCCCCTCACCTTCTCTCTCTCTCTCTCTCTCAAAATAAAATATATAAAAATTTTTAAAAAGTAGTAAAGCCTGAGGCAAAAATGTCTTAGATGGTAAAATATAATAAAAATAAAATTATAGGTGGCAAAACAGATATAAAAGTCAACAGTAGTTAATAATCCTATTAACAGATAATGGCATTGTTGTGAAAAAAGTCTCAAATGTATAGAATAGTTGCAATAGGGGATTTCTCTATGGTATTATTAACAGAGCTCAGAGAAAATAGACAAATATAAAACTAAGTATGATGTACTACAGCATGATAAATATTGTTTACATGCAAAGTTATGTGAAAACAAAGACAATTTCATCTTTGTGATCATCTACTGTGTTAACTTTTTAATTTAATGTCCCAATTAAATACATGCGGAAAGTCAATATGAAGGTCAGAATGACAGGTTAGCCTAAAGTGGAAAGAGACCTTTTAATATTTAACCAGCCTCTTGGGCACAGAGCCCTGTGATAAACTAAAGAGATGGAGGGCTATTTGAAAGTAACTGGACAAATCACGTGGCAGGTACCCAAGCCAACAAGTTCACCACAGGAATTTTTCTGCTAAAACTTGAGGAAATTCAGTTATCTATTGTTCTCTTTTATTGCCATCCCTATAGACATGTTCTTTACAGGAAGCAGTTGGGGCTTTTCGTTTATTTGTTTTGTTGTTTTTTTCTAATTTTTTAATTTTTTTCTAATTGTTTTGAGAGCAATGACTTTGCAAGAAGAACTCACACTCTTCTCTCCCAGATGGCTGAAAAGCGACAGTCTTTGAGATCCACCGATACAGTGGGGTGATGGAGAAGTGTAAATTGGGAACAAAAGCATGAAGGAAATACCCTCTTTTTTGCTTTCAAGGTTGAGCAGTGGAAATAGTTTGTCTTCTTCCAGGGGAGGAGAA
Organism: Acinonyx jubatus; assembly: GCF_027475565.1. Classification (NCBI taxonomy): domain Eukaryota; kingdom Metazoa; phylum Chordata; class Mammalia; order Carnivora; family Felidae; genus Acinonyx; species Acinonyx jubatus. Next base: position 125,264,735 of record NC_069386.1, on the reverse strand, counting down.
ATGGTGCAATGTGGATGTGAAAGGAAGTTGTTTGGATGGTATTAATGTGAAGGGGACTCAAATTTTAATTTGGTGATTCAGGTACGATTATGAATGAGAAGCTCTCGGGGAAAAATGAGGCTGGAAATCCAAACTGCATAGTCACTGTTGAAATTATACTGAGTTCTTCAAAGCACAGACACAATGATCACCATCGTGAACTGATATTTGTCTGATACATTCATCAGTGTCATTAGCATCCTTTCATTTCTTTTAACAATTATTAATGCTTTTAATTTTTGTCAGGTTTATTTATTTAGAAAGAGGCAGTGAGGGGCAGAGAGAAGGAGAGAGAGAATCCCAAGCAGGCTCTGCACTGTTAGCACAGAGCCAGACTCTGGGCTCGATCCCACCAACAGTGAGATCATGACCCGAGACAAAACCAAGAGTCAAACGCCTAAGGGACTGAGTCACACTGAGCCACTCTGCCCTGACAGTTAGTAGTGCTTTTAAATTAATAAAATATCTATAATGGGACACCTGTGTGGCTCAGTCAGTTAAGTGTCTGATTTCAGCTCAGGTCATGATCTCACAGTTCGGGAGTCCGAGCCCCACATCAGGCTATTTGCTGACAGCTTAGAGCCCGGAGCCTACCTTGGATTCTGTGTCTGCCTCTCTCTACTCCTCCCCTGCTCATGTCCTGTCTCTCTCTCATTCAAAAATAAATAAACATTAAAATGTTTTAATAAAATACCTATAGCATATGTATTTTTTTCAATAAGCTCTATAGATAAGAGTATCAATAGACACCAATGGAGAATATTATCTATCTTCCTTTTCCTATTTCCATGTCTTCACTCCCCTCTGCCCCAGGAGGATATGGTTTTACTAGACTAGGACCTAGTTAGTTATCTTAACAGCTAACAAAGAATGATGATAACAGAGGTTGAAGTGTTGAGCATGCCATCAAATACATTCTCAACTACACTTGGGCATCACCAATAATCTCAGCTTAACAGATTTTCCTCCTCGTAAACCACTGTTTTTCTTTTTCACTAAAATGACTGATTACGTGCAAGTGATGAATGAGGTAGGAATATAATTTGCAGCTTCTCCCAGTTGTGATATTGATAAAACATTGTCATAATACTGTCTCTTCAATAAACTCTTCCAGATCTTCCTAGAAATTTAAATATTTAACATTGATGAATATTATTTGGGTGGCTAGCATTATAATTATTGTTATCATGATATTATTGATATTTCAATTATTAACATTTAATAATTAATGTAATGTTTATTTAGGTATAAAATAATAGAGAAAAATATGCAGAACATTAGTGTATGGCCCATTAAATTTGGGCATAACCATCATCTCATCAAGAAATAGAGTACTGGAGCACCTGGTGGCTCAGTCTTTTAAGCATCAGACTCTTGACTTCAGCTCAGGTCACGGCCTCACAGTTCGTGAGTTTGAGCCCCGCATCATGTTGTGCTGAAAGCAAGGGGCCTGCTTGACATTTTCTTGCCCCTCCCCTGCTTGTTCTCTCTCTCTCTCAAAATAAATAAAAATGAACTTAAAAAAAAAAAAAGATGGGGCACCTAGGTCACTCAGTTGGTTAAGTGTCCAACTTCAGCTCAGGTCATGATCTCACAGTCCGTGAGTTCGAGCCCCGCGTCGGGCTCTGTGCTGACATCTTAGAGCCTGGAACCTGCTTCAGATTCTGTGTCTCCCTCTCTCTCTGCCCCTCCCCTGCTTGTGCTCTGTCTCTCTCAAAAATGAATAATTAAAACAAAATGTAAAAAATAAAGAAATAGAGTATTAGTAAGAGCCAAAGGCTCTGTTCTGTCACAGGTCTTCACAGGTCTTTGTCACCATCACCTGCATCTAAGGTAATCACTATTCTTTTTTTTTTTTTAATGTTTATTTATTTATTTTGAGAGACAGAGTGAGAGACGGGGAGGGGGGGAGAGAGAGAGAGACCGGGGGAGGGGCAGAAAGAGAGGGAGAGAGAGACCCCCAAGTAGGCTCTGCACTGACCTATGCAGGGCTCCATCTAACAAACTGTAAGATCATGACCTGAGCTGAAACCAAGAGTTGGACACTTAACCGACTGAGCCACCAGGTGCCGCAGCACTATTTTGATTTGTATTTTTTTAATGTGTAGGTCTATGACTTTTGACAAATGCACAGAATCATGTAATTATTTTTATAATCGGAAGCAGGTTCAGCCATCCCCAAATTCTCTAATGGATGTCTGCACTCAAGAATGTTTCCAGCCCATGCCAGGGAGGCAAGAGGTTTTCATTTCTTCCCCTTTCCCAGCAGCATTAGGGTTTCCCCTGTGTTCCCAGAACTCTTTTGTTCCATTCCAGGAAGTACTTTCTGCCTTTCCCACAACTGTGTCCCCTCCTCTCCCGCAGACCTGAACCACTTAGGGGAAATTCTTTTGGTCTTCAGACCCCTGCCAACTCTTCCAAAATTCTCATGAGCACCGCGTAAAAATTCATGGAGTAAAGCCGGGTAGTAGGTGTGACCGATCTTTGTATCTGTAGTTCCAGGGACTCTGTACTTTCCTACTACCCACACTTGGTCCTTGGCCATTCATTTAAAATAGCTGATTTTTTTTTTTTAGTTGTGTATATGTCTTCATCCTGTGCTCTGCCCCAGGTGAGTCACTGCTTGCGACCTCTCTCTGCTTAGAGGCATCTGTCTGTCTTTCGATTTCAGGCTTGCTGATTGCTCCTGCCCCTTCAGTCCCCGGATGAATTCGTGAAAATTATGAGGTTTTAAGACCATTAAGCGTTTTCCTTTTTATACAGGTAGGGTAAATAACTCTTTCTGGATTGCTACGCCCTCAGCAGAAGCAAGAAGTCTTGGTTCAGTCTTTTTTTTTTTTTTTCTTGTTTTATATTACTCCATTTAATCAACTGTTCTTATTATTGAGAAATATTCAGGTTGTTTCTGGGGTTTTGAATTATCCTCTATGACCATCTTTACAAGGACTTTGGTGTCTACAGATACGTATTTCTCCTAAACTCCTAAACTTAGGAGTGAAATTGTTAGGAAATAGAGTACTCATAGCTTCATCTGTGCTAGATAACATCAGTTTTCCAAGGGAACTGTTAATTTTTAACTTCACTCCACTTCATAAGTATAAAATGACTCCATTTCTCCTCAGTGCTTTTAAAGAGCTGCTTTAAAACTTTCACCAATTTTCTATGATTGTTCTTGGTGGGACAGTTGGTTTTATATGCACTAACCCTTTTCAGAGAGAAGCAGATACTTCGTAGCATTAGTTTCACATTTACAAATATACTGCTAATTATAATTCTAAACATACTTGACATTTATAGAGATAATGCAAAATTTAAAGTTTGCATTCACAATCTCTATCGGTATCATAAAAATTAACTGAATAGTGTACATTGAAATGCATTACCACCGTTACTTTTAAAAACTATGATTTACACAGTTCTATGACCTAACAAATAATCTCTGTTTCTTACCATTTCTGTCTCTGTATCCGTATCACTTCCACTTTCTGTGTTCCTCTGTTTCATCCTGTCACTTTAAATATTTCCGTAGTATCCCATTTCGTTTATGTGCCAGATCCCGTCGACCCAATATTCTGCCACCGATCAAGTAAATTATTTCAAATGTTTCCCTGTTATAAATAATGTTCTAACCAGCACAGTTGTGTGTGTGCCTGTGTGTATGTGTGTGTTTGTATAATTGTTAAACACTAGTTGAAGTATTTCTTTGGGTACAAATTATTTGCTATGAAATTACTAAGTTGAAATATATATTCATTTTAAAAAATTTTTAAACCATCTCAAAGTTATAGAGAAGTTGGAAGGAACTGACAACAAATCATCTCCCTAAACTATTTGAGAGTAAGTTACTTACCTCACGTCCCCCATTCCCAAATATTTTTGTGCACATTTCCTACAAATAAAGACACTGTCCGACATAACCATAGTACAACCATAAAACTAGCGATGGTAGCTTTGATACATTACTACCATCTAATTGTCAGACCCTCCATGACTTTGGCCAATTTTTCATTTAGTGTCCTTTATACAACAAAAGCATCTAGATGAGAATTAGGTTTTCCATGGATTTCTTATTTCTCTCTAGTCTCCTCAAGCCTAAAATAGTTTTCTTTTCTTTTCATGACCTTGCCGCTTTTGAAAATAGCCAATCAGTATGTTGTACAAGGTCCTTCCACTTGGATTGTTGGAGGTTTTCTCATGATTGGATTCAGGTCATGTACCTTTGGCAGAAACATTATAGAGGTCATGCTGTTTCTTTTCGCTGCATCCTATCAGTTGGCAAACATTTTCATTTGTCCAATTATTGATGATACTCCCTTTAATTATTTGATAAGTGTTCTTCCAGGTTTCTCCAGTGATTTTTTTTTTCTTTTATACTTTGCATTCTGTAACGAGTTTCTTCCAAGTTATTAAAATATCCTTTTCCTTATGAAATTTGTTTCTTAATTTATTACTTTAGTTTGGGTTCAGAGTTTCTTATTTTATTCAGTATTTTATAGTCTGTAACTATTATTTATTATTATTATTATTATTATTATTATTATTATTATTTTAAGGTTAGTCAAGTGAAGCAGTGGGAGTAGAGAAGGAACAAAGAAATCTGTAACTGGCAATGATCAATTAATTGTAAACACCACTACACTTGAACCAGTCTGTAGGTATTATTTTAATGTTCAATTGTACCATATTTGGCTAGTGGGAGCACTTCAATCTTTCTCTGCCCTTATGACTGCCCTCATCATTTGGGGGGAGGTGGATTTTTCTGCTTTCTGGTACAAGGAATTCTAAGGTCTTTTATTTTCCCTTTACAAGCCCACTAAAAGCCATTTCTCCAAAGAATCCTAATTTCTTTTAGTGAAGATAATACATAAAAGCCAAATTGGAGGCTAGACATTATCACTGCTGTTAAGGTATCACTACTTTCCAGCTCTCTGAAAAGGAGAGCTAGATTATATGTTTGTTGGGCGCCTGGGGTGGCTCAGTTGGTTAAGCATCTGACTTTGACTCAGTTCATAATCTCAGGGACTGAGATCTAGCCCTGCGTTGGGCTCTGTACTGTCAGCTCAGCGCCTGGAACCTGCTTCAGATTCTGTGTCTCCCTCTCTGCTCCTCCCCTGCTCATACTCTGTCTCAAAAATAAACATTAATTTTTTTTTCTCATTTAGATTCGATTATATGCTTGTTTATATATAATGTGTACCTAAGTCTTTTATAGTATATTTATTTCTATATTTCTCCACCTATATTTATTTCTCTATCTGTATGCACTGAAAACTATGAATTCACACTGATACAAGCAGTTGCAATCCAACTCAACAAATTTTCTATTTTTCTCTATTTTTATGTTTGTAAATTTTTTTTTTAGTGGAGGACTCTTCACTCCTAATACATTTACTACCCCTTTTCCTCCATGCAGATGTTTTCCTTTCCTACTTGGGCTTTGACACCAGCTAAATGCGTACCCTCACTGACCCTTCGGTAAGGGTAAGTGAGGAAGTACCCTCACTGACCTCCTCGCCCTACTACTGTCTCTGGGCCAAAGCAACCTCTCATTTCCTATTCGGACAAGTTTGTTCTCTTTCATTTCAAAACCTTAAGACTAAAGAGTTCATTCATAAAGGGTTGGAGTTAGAAGAAGAAGTAAGAGGAGAAAAATAGGTGAATGAATATTTTCAAATTTAACACAATACAAAATTATTCTTCTGTTTTCCCATGAGTGAGTAATATCAATCTTTTTAACCCTTGTTAAATGATAAGAAATAAATAACAATTATTTTGGAAATATTTTAGTAATTATGGCTGAGGTTGACAACTTTTTAACATTGGTCATGTGTGCTTTTTTTCTCTAAAGGGTTATTTTTATTGTTTTTTTCTACCTTACATTTTTTCTTTCTTGTTGAGTGGTTGTTTTATTATTCATTCAACAAATATTCACTGTACATGTATTATTGACCCTTAATATTATTCTCTAGCTAGATATTTTTCATTTGTATGAGACCTTTATGTGGCATTATAGTAATGAGCTCCTCAAAGGCAAGAATCAAACTTCATGTTTATCTTGGATTCCTTTCACCTCATAGTACAATGGCAGATATTTACTCATTAGCAACTTCCTTTTAATTATCTATTTGAAGATAATTATTTAACCTGTGGTCCATGGATAAGTTTTAGACACTTATGAACTTGAAAATGTATAGGTAGGTATGTGTCTATGTATGTATGTTTTTCTTGAGGGTGGCTAAATTTCCATAGGAGCACTGAAATGCTCATTTGGTCCCATTATTTTAGTATAAAACTAGAGATGTGCTAAACATTAGATGTAAGTGAAGATTTATTTATATTAGAGACTATGACTAAACTCATAAGCTTATTCTTCATAAACTATCCTATGATCAGGACAATGACCTTTGATATTAAATCTTCATAGCATATAGACTAAAAAAAACTTTCAACCCTGACTGGTAAGAAATGCCTCCCTGTGATGATGGATCGCCCAAAAGAAAATAATCCTTTTCTTTAAAGATAGGATTGTTTTGGTTCTACAAGAATATTTTATGTAAAGTAAATGAATGACAAACAAAAAGTATTTTTCCCAGTGCTTGATATAAATACTCCTCAAATTGGACATATTTTTTATCAAAACAAACTTCTCCAAAGAGTTTAAATTGCAAATATGAATTAAAATACCTATTCCACATTTTAAACTACAAATGTGTTTTTATTGTGACTAGTATTTTATAATAAAAGTAGTAGCGTTTAGCACTTTGAATTACTCTGATAAAGGATATAATTTATCTAAGCTGCTAAGCATGCAATGAATATCTCTAAAAGATAGGTAATATTCTTGGAAGATTCCGAAAGCATGACGATTGGTAACTGACTTTGTGAACTGTGAATTACCTGGAGTATATCATCCTACAATGCAATTAGTAGCTATTAACTATATTTTCAATATATAAATGTCAAGTATAGTAGGGATTTGCATCAATATTTGGTCATTTTTGTTCTGCGATGGGGAGCACACAGATGCATAACAATACACTGTTAATAATTTAATCACAGTGCCAACACCATCTCAAACAATGTTAGAATCTTAAAGCTTTATAATCATTTACAATTATTTATCATATTTGATAGCCTTACATTCAATCCCCTCTTCATATGTTGATTTAGTGAACATTTATACAGTGTCTCTAATGCTAGAAATTAGGTGTGTGGGATTCAATAGAATAGCGCGATATTAAGGCCAAATTACATTGTATGTGAGGGAAATCTGGACATTAAAGCAGCATGGCAAATCACGCCTGAAGACGCTAGGCAGGGGCAGAATTCAGAATCCAAACCTCATACCCACACCAATACTGCTTTCAGTTTTGTTGAAAATAGCAGGAAATTACTCCTGTTAATATCTTCCTGATATTCTTGGAACATATAAGTCACATTCAAATATCATTAATCTTCCCTTGTGAAAAAGTAAAAACGTCAAGAAAATAGCATAATGGGTGGATGGTAGGGCGCACAAGAACATTAGCATAACACTATTATTTTGTTTGGCTTTATCCCCAGCCCCAATTGATCCCTATCAAAACTCAAGTTAGAATTCCAGCCATGACACCTACTAGCTGTGGGACAGTTTGTTATTCTAGCTCTTAAACCTGAGTGTGGTCATATATGAAATGAGTATGGTATTATCTTCCCTGAGTTATCAGGATAGTTAAAGCATAATGTATATAAACACCTTGCATAGTGTCTGACTTATAAGAAGCATCCATGGACCTTTTAATATCTACAATATAGTTTCAACTCTCCAAGATCAAAATGTGTGGATGTATGTTTCTTGTGCTTCAGCCTTATCTTATAAATTCTCACAATAAATTTCCATCACCAAATGCAATATGAGCCTTCCATGTAGCTCACTGAAATCTGAAACAGGTTAAATAACATATGTTCTTACGGTATGTTCCATACTGTACTTAGCTTTCCAATGAACATATTACAGTATTGTAATTGAACTTGTAGCCTCACCAGAAAACCAATACATGCTTAATAAAATTTCTGTTGATTTTGGCCAAATATTAGTACAAGAATGATCTTGTAATAATTGCTGCAATCACTAGTTATTCTATCTGGGGATAGTCAAAGTTCACTTGTCTCTAATCGATCTGGTTTGACTGTATAGACATGGTTTAAGACTTCTTAATAAATAGCAAATGTATGCAACAACAAAACAAAAACTATTTCAGAAAGAAGGAACTCAAGAAGAAAGCTGTAACAACAGCATTGTTTCAAAACAAAACAACAACAAAAAACCCCAAATCAGTGCATTGACTTGAACTGGGCATCTAGATAACATCATAATTGAAAACAGACGCACTAAGCAGAAAGCAGCTTTTGGGTTTCTGGTTCCTGAACCTTAATGCAATTGCCTAGTTGTGAAGTCATTTAGCTAATGATAAATTGTAAATCACTCTGCTACCTGAAATGTAAGACCAGATCTATATTATGTTAATGAATCTGATGCTGCATTGCAAATGATTAGTAAGAATCATCGGGGGCTGTTAAAACTCTACTGGTAATGAGCGGCATTTTGTTCCAGTGGAGAAACCTGGACTTAGAACTTGGCTTGCTAGCATTTTCTAGCTAGAAGATGACTTTACTTCTTTGAAATTCAGGTGTTCCTGTAAAACAGGGAGCTATTATTTGTCAGAGAATAAATTATAATCATGTATATGAAAGCATTTTGTATATGGCAAAATGAGGTGTTTTTTATGATTATGGTACCCTTCTTTTTTTAAAATCATTAGATTTTAAATACATATTTAACATGTAATCATATAGAATAATATAAAATAAATTTATTGAGCTATTTAATAGGAAAGGGAAAAGCTGGTGAAAGAAACATACTCTTCTCTTTATTTAATTCAAGACCTCTATGATAGTTCATTCAGTGATGTTATATTACTTTATGTTATAACATTGTTTTAGTTCTAATTTAATAAGGCTTTAAAATAATGAAATAATCACTAATTTTATCTAATCACTAATTTTAAAAAGAACACACAGGATAGATTAATTCACAAAAAATGTTTAAGGACTAATATTTTAGAATTCAAAATTCAAGATGCTTCGTAATTTCATATTCAGTGAACAGTTGTCAAGGACATTATATGCCAAGTTATGCCAACCTGTAATATAGGCATCTCTTTAAGTCATTATTATAAACCATAGAAACAAGTAGTGCCCTGCCAGCTTTTAGACAAAGAGACTGAGGTTCAGAGAAGTTCTGTATAGCCTAAGGTCACATGACTAATGCATTAGAGTGTTGGCATTTTATTCTTTGTTTTTATTCCAAAGCCATTGCTTTTCCCCTTTAGGCTATATTTTGTCAACTAGCTTTTACAATTATTTGTAAAATATACATTTAATTTGAAGTCACTTTGTCTATGTAGGCATCAAAGAACAAAAGGCATGTACATAAGATAGGAATATAAATATATATATTCAATTATTTTTGCATTAAATTATAGATTCTCTGGACACACAGCCTGTATTCAGTCGTTTGTGTAATATTGAGACTAATATTTATCTTATGTGCACCTCGATTTCCTTAACTATTAGAAGGTGATCATCATTCTACCCATCTCATAAGATTTCTGTGAGTATGACAAGATCTTCCATAGAAAGAGCTCAGAATAGCACCTGGCACTGAATAAGCACTTGGTGACCGATAGCTGTTGTTATTAGCCCGTTATTTTCTGCTACTGTCTAGATCACTTTTGTTCTAGATAGCCCCATTTCAAGTCAAGAAAAGGTAAGTCTTTGATGAAAAAAAATCACATTTGGCACATCATAATTTATTTACAATACACACCCTATGTCCACTTTAATAGTCAACTTCTTTTTCTAAGAATTTTATCATTTTCACACGATTCATTGTCTAACTTAGCTACAATATTTTTCTTCAGTGAAGCCTTAAGGAAAAAAATCTCAATCATTTGTCTTTGCTTGCAGAGGGAGAGAACAGGGCAGGCTGTTACCACCCCTCTGAAGGACAGCACATCCAATGTGAAAGAGAACAAATTGGCAACTCGACTCTAACAACAAAACCATAATAATCATACTTGTTAATTATTTAGAAGGAAGTATCTTTCCCAAAAGATGTTGAAGTAATAGCAGTTGCAATTCGTTTTTAACAGATTATGCACTAGAGTCTATGCAAAGGATGTTATGTGGACCCTTTCTAATCTTCACATGAGCCTTGCGTGAGAGAATGGGGCTTCCCGTTTTATAGATAAGCGAACAAACTCACAGAGTTTATGTGATTTGGAAGGTTGCAGAGCACAGGAGATATGAAGTACAAACGTTATAGTTAGACCGAACTGGGTTTAAATTCTGTTTTATTTTTTCCTCGCTATCTAATACATAACCTTTCTCCATCTTATTTTTTTATGATCTGCGAAATGCCCCATCATATTTATGTGTCATAATGTCCATAAGATCTTTAATTTATTTCTGGACACATGGTAAGCTTTCATACGTGGTTACTCATATTATGATTAAGTTAATGCGTCGATATTATGTGAACCTATGCTAAAACACACATTCGTCCAACTCCAAACATCATCATCACTTACAACCATGTTTATCTACTCTTAAAAAATATATTGAAACTAGGCATTTTGATAAACCATCTCTTAATTAAGATCTGATTCTCTAGACAGGAAAGCCCTTTGTGTGCCTGTTCATTTTCATCATCAGGCTACATTGATCACTCTATTAAACAAATATTCTTCCTCTTGTATTGTGTCCCATTGCAAAATATGGGTTTAAATATGAGCCAAGGTGACGGCCTTGACCTGTTCTCACATGGAGAACAGGTGCCCACAGACCACTTTAGTTTTATGTTTTTCTTTTTGGAGAAAGAGCTTTGATTGCAGTTTTTGATGTACTGTGAAGCACTCTTTTATACAGTGGGTAGACTATTACCCACAGGAGATTACTACATCATAACACCAAATCAAGAGTGACATATTCATTTTCACACCAAAAGCATACCAGCAGTATTTATCATAAGGAAATGATTGATTTACACCAAGTAGAGGCAATTTACATTTTTATATACACATGCACACTCACATAGAAACTTTAAAAGCTTTAGCTTAATTATCTCCTAATACATATTTTTGACGAAACATATTCTTAAAAAAGTAAAAACAGTGACTGTAACCACAAGATGTTTTGTTTGGTTCGATTAATTAACGAGTTATGAAAATATTCTTCAAGGGAATTTAAGTCAAAAATGATGTTTCACCAAAGTCATTCCATCATCATCTGGAGCGCTGCAGCCTACTAGGACTGGTGCTAAAGCCACTCAGCATGTGACATGCCGGTACCATTTTATTTATGGTGGCACGGGTCCATGATTCCTCCCCTCAGTGACTGGAATTCAAAATACTCATAGAAGGATTTATGACTCAATAGTTTAGTTTTGGAGAATCCGTACTTCACAAATGATAATGAACTTCTGTAACAAAATTAATCTGTCTCGGTCATAGATGCACCATCCTCCCCAATAACATCTTAACCTCTTGAACATATCAAAGATTTTCTTTCCACTCATCCTCTGCTAAATTCTATACTTTCTTGGGGAGATAGTGAACATTGACATGCTTCATAGCAATGAGTGATTTTAGAGTATCTTTCCCTATTTTGTTTTGCATTTTTAATTTTTTTTACATGTGACAGGACAGAGTTATAATCAGGAATATTTTTTTTAATTCAGTTAAGGCTTCCAAATTCTAAGAACTGCATTATGTACTAAAAATTTTGAATTAAATGATCTTGGTCCCTAGCCTAACTTTTCTATTTAACTCCACCATGAGATCAAAAGAGGAAAGAAAAAAAAAATCAATAAATTCAAAATGAACACTTACTCTCAGAATAAAATTTTACACCAAAAACTAAATCTCTGAATGCATGTTGCTCCCAATTAAGCTAACCATATTATTTTATTCACTGGAATGAGAGATAGAGAAAAAGAATAAGAGGACTGAGGACATGGGGCACCTGGTTGGCTCTCATGATCTCGCGGTTTGTAGGTTTGAACCCCACAAACGCCCCCCGCCCCCCTCCACGTCAGGCTAACAGCTCAGAGCCTGCAGCCTGCTTCGGAATCCATGTCGCCCCCTCTTTCTGCCCCTCCCCTACTTGCTCTCTCTCTCTCTCTCTCTTTCTCTAAAAAATAAAATAAAACATTAAAAAAAAAAAGAGGACAGAATGCTTGCATTCTACTGTATTCCTATAAGTGATTTCAAGATACCAAATGAAGCTATAACTGCAAAAGGTTAAGTGTGCCCATCATTGACCAAAAAAACCAACTATCTTCCATAAATCACAATGCCAAGGTAGATATTATAATCAAATTTGTAAAATATTTCAAAATAATATGACACATTGACGAATTATCTCAAATTATTGCACTTAATTGTGCAGCTTCCTTGACTCCCTTATTTTTTTATGTTGTAATTTGCAATCCAGTTTCATTTCTGGTATTGAAAGGCTGAAATTACAATGACAAACATATTGGGCATACACATTCTTGTTTTAGGAACAATAAGAATGGGGGCGCCTGTGTGGCTTGGTCGGCTGGGCTCCTGAGTTCTGCCCAGGTCAGGGTCCAGCACTTGGTGGGTTTGAGCCCCACGTCGAGCTCTGTGCTGACAGGCTCAGAGGCTGGAGCCTGCTTCGGATTCTGGGTCTCCCTCTCTCTCTGCCCCTCCATCTCCCAAAAATAGATAAACATTTAAAAAAATCATTTAAAAAAATAACAGTAAGAATGTGAGAATGGTCTCAAGGTAAACATTGGAACAGAAATAAGAAAGACAACATACACTTGAGAATTTAAGGAACAAATCACTAGGAAATACCTAAGGGATTCCACAACCAAATCTAGGAAATTAAGCCATATTTATTCTTTGTTTTTATTATGAAATTTATTGTCAAATTGGTTTCCATACAACACCCAGTGCTCATCCCAACAGGTGCCCTCCTCAACGCCCATCACCTACTTTCCCCTCCCTCCCACCCCCCATCAACCCTCAGAAGCCATATTTATTCTTAAGTAACTTATTTGCAGTTAAAATGTCAGGGAGATTTTTTTATTAAAAGACACAATGTTAACAGAAAAAACTAAATAAATAAAGGGCAAAAAAACTGCCTAATGCTAGCCCAAAACTGAAAGGATCTAGTTTTTGAAAAAGATAAGTTTATAATTGTAAAGTTTTTATAAATATTATTTCAAATAAAATTGGAGAATGGTGTACAAATACATAGTTTTTGAGTAAAAAATTATTTTTAGTATTTTCAATGAGCTGATAAGTTTTAGTCAGAGAGGAGATGTCTTCCATGATGAAAGACACAGACTAAAAAAAGTTGAGTATTTTAAATAAGACATCTGTGGCAGATGAATCTTTTAAGACAGTCAACACACTGAATAAATCTGAAAAAAAATAATGCAAAGATGTATTCACGTGACATTTTTGCCTGAATTGGCCAAATGTTTAACCATAGCAGCAGCTTCACAAGCTCATAAGTAGCCTTCCATCTTAAACTCTAAAAGGAAGTTTCATATCCAGATACATATGAGAACACTGCATGTTCTATGCCCACTTGGAGGAGTACATTGCACATTAGCATATTAAAGATTTGAGTGGCTCAGCTGTATGGACATATTTTTAACTACATTTGATGTATCATACTTGACGACTTGAATATTTTCAAATGAAATGATTAAAATGCTATAGAATCAGCATTCTATGAAACATTTCTAAGATATGGTGCTCCAAACACAACCATTGGCTGACAAACAGAGGTGTGCTGTGTTTGATTTTCTCTATCCTCCCCTTCAGATTGCTTATGCTTTTTCCAAACTGCTTCCCCAAGTGGCTGACCAGCTCTTCACAAAAGAGAGCTTTGCCCTCTGACTTCAAGTTACTTAAAGGTTGGCACCAACAGGAATTCAGAGAATGGGCAAGAGGTCTAGTACATATTACCCTGACTGTCTACCTACAGGATCACTCACTACATGTTGGCTATGTCCCTAGGCCAAAGACTAAAACTCTTACCAGGTGGCATTTCCCTACAGGTACTCTACCTGTGCTCTAATCACACCTTCTCTTCCCCCTTTAGAACTGTGAATGGTAACATCTGTCCACTGTTGTTAGAACTATGATGCTTGATTATTATTTCTATTAGACCTGTCCGTGCCTTTGCAAATGATTTCCTTTGATTGAGTCATCTCTTTCCTGTGGGCTCCATGAGTACTCCTAGGAAATGGACACTCAAAAAAAGATTCTAGGATTAAGTTGCTCACATGTTTAAAGAGTTCACAGATAATCCTTGGCAGACAAGCAACAGGTCACCAGTAATTGGCCAGGTGGTGGCATCACGACTATTTGAAATTATCACTAATTTATAATACATTAAATATACTCTATTTTACCTTATATTAAATACAGTAGATGAAGTGTAGACAGATGCTGGGAGTATAGTTGGCTGATCCCCAGCACTGGGGAATATAAATCTGATTACTTACTACTCTGCTTAAACTGCCTGTTTTTTATAGTCCCTCACACTCTGGCCTGGGAGTAAATACAAGATATTCACAGAATGTACAAAGATTCTGATCTTTGTGTGTGGTCTCCTTCCATATCACTTCCCTGAAAATATGTTTTTTTAGTTCACTCTGGGATGGGCCACTTGCTCTTGAAAAAGTTGTTAGCAATATTTTTTTTTTCCCTTCCATGCCTCACACATGCTCTTGTCTCTCTAGACTGTCTTTCCCATTTTGTATTCAACCTCCCTATAGTGTCTAGTCCATGATGCACAGCAACATAGCTGACACCACTGCCTCTTTGCTTACCCCAACCTGCTGTGTCTCTTTCTCCTCTGTGCTTCCTAAACACTTATGAATACCTCTAATAAGCAGTACTGACACTGTCATGCATCAAATTGTACTCGTCAGTGTTTCCTACCAGACTGACAGATCATTGGTTAAGACGGCCCTGTGCTATTTTTTTTAACAATATATCTTTAGTGCCGGTCACATTCTCCAGCATGTAGGAGGAAATCTAGGAAAAACCTGTTGATTTAAATAATTAATTACAATTCCTTTTTCTAATATGTTAAAATCAATATATGTACTCTTTCATGATGCAATGCTTATATGTGTACAAGTCAAAAATTTTATTATTAAAATAAATCAGGGGCACCCGGGTGGCTCAGACGGTTGAGTGTATGACTCTTGATTTCAGCTCAGGTTATGATCCCAGAGTTGTGGGATTGAGCCCCAAGATTCTCTCTCTCTGCTCCTCTCTGCTTGTACACTCTCTCCTCTCTAAGATAAGATAGGATAAGGTAAGAGAAGAGAAGAGAAAAATTAAATTAAGTTGAAACAATTCAAAGATATGCCATTGAAAAAATTAAAAGTATACAAAGAAATGTATTAAAATCACCCTTTACCTCTCTCTATTCTTCCAATCTTCTTATCATAATTGACTTACATTAACAATAACAATACAGTGATATTATCTAATAATGCTTTCCAGGAAATTTTCTACCAAACAAAATAGAATGCACTATTTAAAAGAAGATACTTTTCTGTAGTTTTTACTTGTCTGGCAGAAAATCATGGGCATATTAGCACTAATTGTGCTTTGGAGTTTAACATAGCAACAGAGCAGTGTTTTCTTTAACACAACAGACTGAAAAAATGTATGAGATAAATGATTCTCATTAAGCGTTTGCTACCTGGTTGGAGACTTTATTTGTCTTGTGGATAATTCTAAATACATTGTGGTTCTTCATACACCACTGCATTTGGTGGCTATCTAGATGCCTAAGAATGTAACTGAAAACATTAACAGGCTCTTCTAGAAGCGGGCATTCCACATTTTCCCTGGTTTTCCAAAAATCACCATTAGATTTAGAAACCACTAAATGTAAGCACGTTTTCATGTATTTGCAAGGAGTTAAATGTGTTGCAGAAGGCAAACAAGTGTTTAAAGTCCCGAAAAGTACAGTGGATAAAAACATGCGCACCACAAGTCATGGTTTTTGCTTTTCTTACCACACCATATAGTAATATGAAACGAAAAAGGAGGAAACAAGACAGGAAAAAGATTTTGAATTTACTTTTAGTGGGTCACTTTAATGCACACGTTTTGCTGCAGAATATGTAAATGCTGAAAATCCCACCTTTACCTAATATAAAATAAAGGAGGACATATTTTTGTGAAGTATTTCCCAAGAACAAGCAGGGATTTGGCATATTTGTTTTTGAATATTGTGATTGGCACTGTTAGTCTAATAGACAGCAAGGGGACAGCTCTATTAACCACTGTGGCTTGAAATCCTGATTTATGTTTCATCCTCTAATTAAAATCCAAGAACCCTAAAGCTGAGATATATTATGTATAAATTTACTTTAGCAATGAGATGTCTATTAGATGATGTAAATGTCACGATGAAATTGGAGGACCTTTTCTTCAATATGAAAAACGGAAATAATCTTTAGCAGAGAGAGATCCAAACCATTTCCAAAGGACAGATAGAAAGGTCTAAGACACCAGAGTACCTTAGAAAGCAGATCGTGACTGGATTTCATGTCTTGTTACTATGTAGGGAGCCAGAAAAAAATATATAAATTTTGTCTTTCAAGCTCTAGTTAGGAAAAAGAGGCAAGCTAATGTTCTGGTGGTACTGCATGGGCTATGCTAACATCCTCAGAACAGAATTGACTTTAATTCAACGTATTCACTGAGTCCATTGTTGTATTTAATAATGTATTAGTGCTATATAGCTCTTGATTTGTTTAAATAAAGGTATTCAGCTGTCTTTAAGAGCGAAAAGAAAGAAGTGTTAGTCACAGAGAAGGTATTTTTAGAATCAAATTCTAAATTCCAGTCTTTACATTGTTTATTTCTAACTTAGGATCAGAACAATAGAACTTATTACTTTAAAATAGGAATCCAGGGGCATCTGGGTGGCTCAGTTGATTAAGTGTCCAACTCTGGCTCAGGTCATGATCTCACTGTGCGTGAGTTCAAGTCCCGCATTGGGCTGTCTGCTGTCAGTGCAGAATCTGCTTTAGATCCTCTCTCTCCTGTCTCTCTGCCCCTCCCCTGTTCATCCTTCTCTCTCAAAAATAAATAAATAAATAAATAAATAAATAAATAAATAAATAAATATAAATCTTAATTTTTTTTTTCATAAAATAGGAATCCAGTTTTCTTTTCTTAAGGATTCCCAAAAGAAGCTTAGCTGCGATTATATATGAAACTACTAAGGGAGAAGGGAGTTCCAAGGGGAACTCAACAGAGAGAAATGCCTCCAAGCCAAAAGAGGGGGTTCGTTTCCACACCTGCACCTCCTGTGTATGAACCGCATGCCTCTTTCCATACTCTGCTTTCCTCTCTGAGTGCAAGACTAACGAGAACATGAGCCATTACTGGTACATTCACTCAAGAAATGGATTGTTTTTCTACTACGTTAAATCATAATACTTACCAATATATAAGCTATTAATAATAAGTGAGTTAACATACCAATGAATAATAAGCATATAAATACATGTAATGATATTTTTTTTATTCCATTTCCTTGAAAGAAGCAGGAAAGAAAAGCATTGGGCTCTAAGGGCAAAAAAAAGGGGGGGCATCATAAATGTTATCTTTAAAGCTTGTAGATATTTCACAGAATTGCCTAGACCCTTTATTTTGGACACCTGAATCTTACATATGCTAGAAGTTTAATAAAAAAGTATAGACTCACAGGTTCATCCAAGTCTTGATTACAGCTTCTTTGTTGCAATGAACTTTACCTTGACTATTTTATGTTTATTACACTACATAGCATACTGTGTCATATAGGGATACCACGACTAGCATTTGTTAGCAATTTACTATTTCAAAAACAATTTTATCTACATTATATTATATGACTTTCACTATTTCATGAGTTAGCTAACATTATTGCCATTTTGTAGAATAAGTCACTTAGAGTCAAAAGGATTGACTTACCTGACTGTAGTTATGAAATTCCAAAACCTTGTAGCAAATAAAGTGTTTCAGACTGTGAATGTCATGCTCTTCCTCACACAATATCCATGAAGAAATGATTATTGAAAGAAAAAAACTTGTTTTTCATTTGATGTTACTTTCTGAAAACTTACCAAATGCACAAGTGTGTACAAGTCATGGAACCAGATGCCAGAGATATAAAAGTAGTGAAACTTCAGATTTTCCACTCAATAAACTTAGAGTCTAAAGAAGATGTTATCAGAGGTTCATAGGATCCACAGTATCGATCTACTATTCCTTCTCCATCACCAACAGCTATTAGATGATCATATTGAGGCCATATATCATGGCATGATTTTCTCATGAGACGGGTCTTATGTTATGAATATAAATGGCAAATATAATCAAGGGCTAATCTTTATGTAAGGTAAACAGAAGCAAATGCCTTGCAGGATACCCTGTGAATTTGTACAAGGCTAGCAAGAGCTGTTTTGTCCGTGAATATTTTTGAGACTGTAAAAGATGGTTAAGTGATTGTATAATGACCTCGGAGAAAAGGCCTCACTACTTCTTCTGTGTTTCAATAGTTGTATTTTATTAGAAACTCAGAAATAAGAAAATAGCTTCACAATTGAAAAGAGTCTTTTTTTTTATCCATCTGAAAATCCTCTGTAATAGCAAACTGGTGATTCTAACAGGTTTTATGTCTGTATTTCCAATCGAGTTTTGTTTTCCGTGTTGCCAAACTACATGACCGTATACAAACTAAACATATTAGTTCTACTTCTGCTATATTTGAATGCATGCCTATGGACTCTAAACCAAGAAACAAGTAAATAAAAGTCAAACAGAAAACAAACCAAAAAACCACCTACAGGCTCTGAAGTACACACAAAAGCAAGGAAGTTTTCTGACGGAGAGTTGAACCACAGGGGGAAAAAATAAAAAAAAATAAACTATCTTAGAACGATTTACTCATTCTTATGGCTTTAGGCTAGAAGACAGAATACAGTCACCTCCCCAGAGGGTGGATAAAATTCAGAAAGAAAACACAAAGTTTTCTGGCTTAAAGTAACAAAAGTCAGAGTTCAAGGAAACCACAATTATTGGAGAGTGAGAGGCTAATCCTGGAGGATCCAGGGCCAGAGAAGGAGAACTCCAAATTTTATGTATACACTTTCTCAGATCTCTGACCGAAGCCAGAAACACGCAAACATGGGGCAGGCCTCCAACAACCCCGCTAAAGACAAAAGAATTAAATGGAGAAGCTCGTGCCCAAAAGATGGGGTTGTGAATTGGGTCAAACGTTGTTCATTGCCTACTATAAGAAAATGCCAAGCCTCTGAAGGAGGCATTTACAATTCAAGAATGCAATTCAAAAATATTAAGCATTGGAAGAACTTGGAAAATGTGACCTATTCTCAAGGGGAAAAAAAAATTCAACAGAAACCAACACTGAGATGACCCAGATGTCAGGATGTTTAGTCTAGGATGTTAAAGTAAATTTTATAACTCTGCTTGATTAGAAAAGAGGAACATACACTTCTAATGAATGCAAAGACAGAAGATGTTGAAAGAGAAATAGAAAGCATAAAAATATCCAAATGGAAATTTTATAATTGAAAAAATACAATACAATAAAATACAATAACAATAATCCAAAATGCCAGGATAGTCTTAGGAGAAGAACGGTAGGGACTTTTAAAAAGAGTCACTAAAAAGAGAGATAGTTTAATAGAAGATATCTAATCCGAAGAAAAGAGAGAAAAATAATGAGGAAAAAAAAATGAAGAGAGATTCAAGGATGAGTGGGATGACAAAAATGAAAAACACTCACATGTGTGTGATTAGACTCCCAAAGAGATCATAGATAACTGAGCAGGAAAAACACTTAAAGAAATATTGGCCTGAAAACCTCCCAAATTTAGTGAAAGCTGTACACTTACCAATCTGCCAGGCTCAAATTCAAGCAAGATAAATATAAGGAAAACCACAACCAGCTATTTCATAGTCAATTGCTGAAAACCAGAGATAAAGAGAAAATTCTGAAAGAAGCCTGAGGAAAATGGTGACTTACATCCAGGGGGGAAACAATTAGAATGATCAAGGACTTCAAATCGGAAATTACGAAAACCAGAAGACAGCAAAACATCTTTAAGTGCTGAAATGAAAAAACTGCTTACCAAGAATTTTATATCTATATAAATATCTTTCAGAATGATAGTGTGATATTTTCAGAGAAAAGACAAAGACATGAGTTATCTACAGACCCCCTACTATAAGGAACGTTTAAAGCTCTTTTTCCAGCTGAAGGGGTATGACATAGTATAGAATAGTATCCTCAGGAATAAGTGAAAAACATCAGAAATGGTAAATATTGAAATAAATATAAAATGCTATTTTTCTCCCTTAGTTTTAAAATCCATATGACTGAGGCACCTGGATGGCTCAGTTGGTTAAGTATCAGACTTTTGATTTTGCTCGGGTCATGAGTTCAAACTCTGTACCAGGCTCTGTGCTAACAGTGTAGAGCCTGCTTGGGATTCTCTTTCTCTCTCTCTCTCTCTCTCTCTCTCTCTGCCCCTCCTGCTGATATTCATGCTCTCTCTCTCTCTCCCCCAAAATAAATAAATAAACTTAAAAAAATAAAATCCATATGACTAAAAAAAATTATAACATTGAATTATCATTTTTATGTTTGTATATGTAAAAATAGAACACAGTAGCATAAAATTAAGGGATATAAACAGTTACAAGATTTAACTCTAAGTAGATTGAAAACTTTAGTTTGTGTTATCCTTCAAGGAACCACTAACAAAAAATGCAAAATTAATAATCCAATACGTAAGTTAAAATGGAATACTAAAAAATATCTAAATGATACAAAATAAAGCAGGAAATGAGGAACAAAAGAACAAATTCAAAAGAGAGAAAGTAGAAAACAATGTTAGACCTAAATCCAACTACATTAATAGTTAAATGAAGTTTTAATAAGGTAAACATTCTAATTAAAACATCACAGACATCAAAATTGATTAAGAATCCACTCTGCACTATATATGAGATCCTTTTCATATATATATAACACAAATTGAAACTACGTGGATGAAAAAATATTTAATATGCAAACAGTATGTATTAGAGAGCAAATCAATTATGTCCACTTAGGACAAAAGAATGATCAGATGTAACATGGGCGTTGAATACTGATAAAAGAAGAACACAAAACGTTCAGGAATCTATTATTTACCTAGTAACAGAACTCTATTTTTTTAAATTCATTATTAATTTATTTATTAGTTTTTGACAGAGTGAGAGAGAGAGGAGGGCAGAGGGACAGAGAAAGAGAGAGAGTCTGAAGCCGGCTCCGTGCTCCGAGCAGAGCCCGATGAGGGGCACTACATCACGACCGTGAGATCATGACCTGAGCTGAAATCAGTGGGACGCTCAGCTGACTGAGCCACAGAGGCACCCCATTACTGGACAGCAGAGCTTTAAAATCATGCAGCAAAGATTGACAGAAGAGACCATTCCCCAAATGTTGTTAAAAACGTTAACACATCTCTTTCAGCAGTAGATAGAACTAGACACACGCACACAAATTCCACTACCATGACCTCATTGATATATAGAGAGCAATACAATCAACAATTGAAGACTACATATTTTTTCCAAGTGTGCAGAGCACGTTTACCAAAATAAGCTATATGCTGCCCCATAAATATATTTTCTTTTTCTTTTTTTTTTTTTTTAATTTAATTCCAGGGTCACGTGGGTGCCTCAGCAGTCTGAGCGTCTGACTTCAGCTCAGGTCATAATCTCCTGGCTCGTGAGTTTGAGCCCCACGCCTGGCTCACTGCTGACAGTGCAGAGCCTGTTTAAGATCTGCTGTCTGTCTGTCTCTCTCTCTCTCTCTCTGCCCCTTCCCTGTCCTTTCTCTCCCCAAAATAAACAAACATGAAAAGAATTTAATTCCGGGGCACCTGGGTGGCTCAGTCGGTTGAGCATCCGACTTCAGCTCGGGTCATGAGCGGTCTGTGAGTTCGAGCCCCGCGTAGGGCTCTGTGCTGACAGCTGGGAGCCTGGAGCCTGCTTTGGAATCTGTGTCTCCCTCTCTCTCTGCTCCTCCCCGCCTCTTATGCTCTGTCTCTCTCTCTCTCTCTCTCTCTCTCTCTGTCAAAAATAAATAAACATTAAAAAAATTAAAAGAATTTAATTCCAATATAGTTATATTAGTTTTATGATACAGCATAATGGTTCAACAATTCTATATCAAGACAAGTGTACCAAAGAATATTTTCAATAGATTTCAAAGAATTGAAATCACATATAGTATGTTGTTTATTATTAATAGAATTAAATTAAAGCAAACATGATACAATATCTAGAAAACACAAATATCTGGAAATTATGCAAAATACTTGTAGATAATCTATAGAAATCACAAAAAAAGTAAAAACAAGTTTTAAGCAAATGCTACAATTCAACATATCCACTTTTGTGGGATGTAGTAAAACTGTTGCTTAAAAGGGAATACATAACTTTAAGTTATATTAAACTTATATTAAAAAAGAAGATCTAAAATCAATAACCCAAGTTTCCAGAGAGCAGGCTTTATGTAAAGACTGGAAGGCTATGAGGTAAGAAAGCACACAGGTTCCAGATTAGAAGCGGTACCATGTACACAGGTCAGGAGCTTGAACTTTACATCGAATGCCCTGGGGAGTCATTGCAGTGTTCTCAGTAGGGAAGAAGTAGGATCAGATTTTTCATTTCAAAAAGATTATTCTGAGAGCGGAGTGATTTATGGATTTATTTCAGATCCACTTGCAGTGAATAGACAGGAAGTCATTTAATAATCTATATCTGAAAGGGACCCGAGTCCATTAAAAAGCTGTCTATGGAAACTGGGAGAACCCGCTGGTGTCAGAACTATTAAGGAGGTAGTAGCAATAAGATTTTGTGACTGGTTGCATGTTGATGTTGAGCCAAAGGATGGACTTTTCTTGGCTTTGGTGAAACAGAGGATGTGGGAACAGCAGCAACAGTCACGGAAATTTAAAAAAAAAAAAAAGGTGAAACAGGAAGTTTCAAGGAAAAATAGACATTCATCGTAGGGGAGTTAGACATTCAGCTTGTTAATTTTCTCAATTTCTATTTTCTGTTACATTAATTTCTACTCTTGTCTTTATTACTTTCTCCTTCTTTGTGTTGGGTTTACTTTTTTTTCATTTCAGAGAAGTCTGACTCAATTTTTCTTTTGCTATTAGGATGAGATTTATAGGAGAATACTGTTTGCTTTGAGGAGACAATGCAATGGGAAAGATAGCAAACCTATAAGAAGTTTGAGGCTTGTTGTCAATGGTGGCATTAGGAATTATTTTACTATTGGGAATACCTTTCTCTTGTAGAGATGGTCAATTAAATGAAATCTCTATGTACAGTACAGTATTGCATAGTACAGAAGAAAATATCAGCACCATATTGGAGTGCTATTATTGGGTTATGCTGTTTGGAAGACACTAATATTCACAGCCTTAGTTTATTCTCTTTTAAAAAATAATTTTTATTTATTACTGATAGAGAGAAAGAGACAGAGCATGAGCAAGGGGAGGGGCAGAGCAAGAGAGGGACACAGAATCTGAAGCACGTTCCAGGCTCTGAGCTGTCGGCACAGAGCCCGACTCGGGGCTCAAACTCACCAGCCGTGAGACCATGACCTGAGCCACGGTCGGATGCTTAACCGACTGAGCCACCCAGGTGTCCCACAGCCTTAGTTTATTCTTTATCATTCCTCAGGCAGAAAATTTCTATATCTGAAATCCATTCTACCTAAGAATAGCTAAATACAAACCCTAAGTTTTCATACCTGTTATGAGAGATGAAAGAGCATACATGCATTTTTCCCATGTCCAGGAAAACAATATTCTATAAAATACCTCATATTAATTGCTCATAATGAATTATTGATCCTATAGCCCCTGGAAATAACATAATTGCATCTTCTAATAATCTTTTACTCTTCATCACACTTGATTTTTATAAAATTTTTTAGTGTTTATTTATTCTTGAGAGAGAGAAAGAGAGAGAGCATGAGTAAGGGACAGGTAGAGAGAGAAGGCCGAGGATCTGAAGAGGACTCCGTGCTGACAGCAGAGAGCCCAGTGTGGGGCTCGAACCCATGAACCATGAGATCATGACCTGAACCAGAGTCAGAAGCTTAACTAACTGAGCCACCCCGGCGCCCTACCCTTGACTTTTAGCACGTTTGCTACTGTTGATTGAGTCCTCTTTCTTGACACTATACTCACATAGTTTTCCTTAAACTCTTCTCTTTATCTCTTTTGAATTTCTTTTCCTGTTTCCTTTGAGAATTCCTCTTTGTCCCTTATACTTTCGTGATTTCAACCAGTTACTCACAAATATATATTTTCTCATTAGACAATTTTCCTGAATTTCCAACTATTGTATCTAACTGTCTGATAGCCATCACTAATAGATGTTCTGTAGGACTTCAGCTGAACTTGTCAAACACGAAATTCATACCTATGTTCCCAATATCAACCACCTGAATCCATTTAATACATTTAAGCACTATCATCCACCCAGTCATTCAAAACGGAGGAGCCACCTATAAAGCCTCTTTTACCCCCTCAATCAATTAACAATCCTGTTAACTTTACCCCTAAATTATATCTTGGATATGCACACCTCTACATTTCATTGTTCATCATTAATCACTGAAACTACATTTCATTTCATTGTTCATCATTAATCACTGAAACTACTACAAAGACTGGAGTTTACTCTTTCAAATTCACCTTCCAGAAAAAACCACACACATGCATATACACACGTCCACATGCATATATGTATACACACATTCATAACTGTTTCATTTCTTCATTTCAATCTTTCTGTGACTCTCCATGGCATAGAGAATATAGTCCCGTTAGTGGTACTAATTTAGTTCTAGGTAAACAGTTTTATAAATGATTTAATAATGATTAATGATTTAATCATGATTATAATGATTTAATAATTTATAATGATTTAAATAAACAGAACAGGAATGGGGTGCCTGGGTGACTCAGTCGGTTGGACCTCTGACTTCACTCAGGTCATGATCTTGCAGTTTGTGAGTTCAAGCCCTGCGTCGGGCTCTGGGCTGACAGCTCAGAGCCTGGAGCCTGCTTCAGATTCTGTGTCTCCCTCTCTCTCTCTGCCCCTCCCCTGCTCATGCTCTGTCTCTGTCTCTTTCTCAAAAATAAACATTTAAAACATTTTTAAAAAAATAGGACAGATGCACAATTAATGCTAACCACGAATACTTCCAAAATCTGCCCAATATCTAATCATAGAGTCATGAATCTAAATACAACCGCTATTCATTATCAAACATTTATCGAGTCCCTAATATCAGTCTGTCATGAATTCCGATACTAGAAATACATTAGCAGGCAAGGCAAACTTTATCTTGCTAAATCAATTAAACAAAAAGGCCACTGGGCTGTGTTGGCTTTCATGCCCTTGTAGCCTTTTGTAAGTAAAATCAAACCTAACCCTAAAGTGCTTCCAGTGTAAGTAATCAGACCTAAAGACTACCAATTATAAACAACCGACTAGTCTTTCCCAAATAAAGCAACCACGTAAGCCACAGCCACTCAAATGATGCCATTGTGTTGCCTCCTGTCACCTCTTCTCTATGAAAGTCTTTCCGCGAGTTCCTGCAGACGGGGCACTCCCAACCACTTTCCATTTGGCACGACCCCATTTGTGTCGAGTTTTGCTCAAATAAGCTCTTATCAATTTAATGTTTAAAATAATATAAAACCCTATCAATTTAAAAGGTTATCTTTTAAGAATGCTTTCACGATGCTTACATTTCTATATATAAATAAGTGATTAACTTCAAAGCAGTGATACGATTTCTAAAAAATAAAATATGTCAGTCGGACATAGGAACTCAAGATTGTGTTTTAACTAGAGTCATCAAAAAGAGATGTCTCCTAGGAGACGACACTGATTTGATATATACATGTTAAAAAACGGTAGGCTTGATGCCCTAATGATGGAGTACAGTTTTTTAAGCAGACAGCCAAGCAACACAAAGGACCATAAATGAGGATGATTCTTGCGCATTTGAAAGGCAGAAAGAGAGAAAGTGGGAGTAGAACATGATGGGAAAGAATGATGGGAAAGGAGATGAACTTTGTGAGGAAAGGAAACATCCAAGGTCTTTCAGGACAGCGTAAATCGAGTAATAAAAGATTATGCTTCCAACTCCTCACCTGTAGGAGAGTTACATATTATTATGCTTCCCTTTTCAAAAGAGGTATACTCTTTCATTAGTTTTCATCATTATATACCTATTTCTTTTAATTAAATAGAAATAAAAGCAAACCCAATAGATTTATAATCACATGTGTGCAGTTTCCAAGGAGGAACAATTATGATTTAGGGCATTTTCCGAATCCTCTTTACATCTTTTCCTTGATGTTTTTCTTCCTCGTTAAATTTTCCTTTTTGTCTTTCATTAAAGACCTCTCCAGAAGCTCCTGGGTGGCTCAGTCGGTTCGGCATCCAGCTTCTACTCATGTCATGATCTCATGGTTCATGGGTTCAAGCTTTGTATCAGCTCTGAATTGACAGTGTGGAGCCTACTTGGTATTCTCTCTCTTTCCCTCTCTCTCTGCCTCTTTACCCACTCACGCCTTCTCTCTTCCTCAAAAATAAATAAGTAAACTCTTAAAAAAAAAAGAAAGAAAGGAAAAGACCTCTCCATGGTTTTCCACTATAAGCATTTATTTTTTAAAAAAAGATCTGGAATTCATTTTAACTATAGTATAAATAAATGACCGATAGCTGCTTAAAGTACTTGCAATCTTAATATATATGTCATAAAATCTCAAGATATAAACTAAGGAAAGATTACTCTTACTGGTAGAAAAATATATATTTTTCCTAAGTGATGTTGGCCTCTCAAAACTTTCTAAGTTTTAAGTATCCCCCTAGAGCTGAAGAACTGAGCTGGGTGTGAGTGCTAACAGAGGTCATAGCTGATAGGAGCATTTAAGTAAATCCAAAGTTCATGTACACCATTTCACATCAGGCCTCATCCACATTCTACTATAAACCCCCAAAATCCAAAAGTATAGATTTTTATACTTTTTTAAAAAGCACAATCTAGAGCCGCATTAAACGGGCATCAGATCTGTCTCAAGGCATTAAGCTTTTAGTTTTTCAGACAACAGTGGAAGTGCAGGAGATTTGGTTGAGTACCTAAATTTGACCATAATCTCTGAATCTTTTTACATAGCAAACTTAACACTTTGGCCCCTGGAGTACCCTATTTGATACAACCTGGCATCTAACCAAAAGTCACCTTACACTGAAAGAGTTATTTGAGTAAATTACTGGGGGACCTTGAGATTTGTGAGTAAGAAACTGTGTGTGTGCTTAATTCAAGCCACAGTCATTAAGATTATATATCACGCAATCCAATGTTATTGAGATGTGTATGCTGCTGAGTGCAGATGTCCTTAGTGATTTGCTGAAATGTCTCTAACTCAGCACTTTGGAAGTTTCTTGCTAAGAATACTGTTCTTCTTCATATAACAGTTCCTCTCTCCTTTCTACCTTTTATTTGAAACCTTATGAAGAAAGTACATGAAGAGAGAAAGACATTCACCAACCTCCATGTAGGACAATTAGGAGTTCACTGATTCACACATGTCTCATTCAGGATATAGCTTCCAAAAGACATCTGCGACCACACCGTAAAGTCGGCCTGGAATGTAATATGATAAGAAATCCACTGTAAAATGCCCCATAAATTGAAAAGAATGCAAAATAAATAGCACCTAAAATAGTTATATTTCACAAAGACATTTGAATGGAACCCTTTCAAAAGGAAAGCAGTCCCTTTTGAGACTTGATTATTCCTTCTGGGTGGGGGCTAGTAATCATGTGAACAGCAGCAATTGCTTCTTAGTAATGACCGCTGCAGGTCTCCTGTTCAGTTCTTCTATTCTCAAACACAATGTGCAGAATGTCAAGTTTGACTGCTCTATGAATAATTCAAAATGATCAGTTCCTGAATTGCCATTTGTGGTCCAGGGGTGGGTTACCATTCAAACTAGTGCACTGAGTAGCTCACCAGAATATGTCTGAAAATGAGCCAAGATTTTGGGTTTGTTGCTTTTTTTTTTTTTTTCTTTTTCCCTTCTCTAACAAAGAAAGAAAGAAACTGGGCTCAAAGTGGATGGATTTTCTTACAGAGAAAAGCTTTTAACCACTGACAGCATAAAGCAGTGCATGCGAATTTTTATGTAAACAATCCCACTGCTTGATGCTCATGCTTTCTTCCCCAGATTCACTCCTATGAAAAATTCCCTGGCAGTGTCTCTGTGTGACCATTTTCTCAACCAAAGGTCTGTAGCTGCAGGTCTAGGCTCAGCAACTGAAAAATGCTCTTACTGAAAAAAGAAACCATTTCCAATAAAAGCAACAGCATTTGAGTGGACTGGCCAAGCCCATTTCTGCTTTGTATAACTGCTCAGGTTCCAACAGTTCTTTTTTATATTTATTTTTTTCCTAATAGATTGAAACCCTCCTTTTTATTGCTGAGCTATAGCAATGCAATCCAGTAAAAATAGTCGAGTGTCTTTCTGTACAAGCTTGTAATTTCCTTTTCTGTTAAGGTTATTTTGGAAATAAAAGAAAGTTATAAATCAAAGAAAACTATTAGGTCTTCTCCTTCCTCAGCCCCTTCAACCCTAGTAAATCTCACAGTCTTAAATCCAATCAGTTTTAAAAAATTCAACTTAACAAACTTGTGTTAAGCATCTGATATCTAGGTTTGAATAGAATAAACTATAGTCCTTCATTTAAGCATTTTAAAAATTGAGATTATTTCAGGCAATAAAAAATCAATTTAATTAGACTAAAATGAAAATACAGTTAAGTATGAGAGGTAAAGAATGCTATAGAATTAGGATATTGAAAAGTGTCATAGACCATGAGGTAAGGCTCAATATGAAAGTCCACACAGCACAAGTTGCTACTTTGACCCAAATAAATAGTACCCTGAAGGACTTAAATGCCTTCAGAATTCTCTTTTTCTTCTCAGTTTGTGTGGGCTTGATTTTCCCCGCACACCAACCCCTTTTGAATAGGAGAAAACACTGCTTTGACAACTATCTGGTGTCAGTGCCCCTGGGAAGGAATTGATTGGCTTTGGCTTATCTATGATCAGGTGCCCCTAAAATTAAAGTCAAGGAAAGGGCAATCAAGGAAAACAACGCAGATTTTACGGGAAAGTTACTGTAGGCAGGAGAAAAGACAGGTTCCATGGGGTGCCTGGGTGGCTCAGTCAGTAAAAGCATCTGACTTTGGCTCAGGTCACGATCTCCCAGTCCATGGGTTTGAGCCCGACTTGGGACTCTGTGCCCACAGTTCTGGGGAGCCTGGAGTCAGCTTAGTCAGCTTCGGATTCTGTCTCCCTCTCTCTCTGTTCCTCCCCTACTTGCACTTTCTCTCTCTCTCTCTCTCTCTTTCAAGAATAAATATTTTAAAAATCTAAAAAAAAAAGAGAAAAAAACGAAAAGAAAGGTTTCCTCTCTGAAAGAGGCATTCGTGGTTACTAAGATTGCTGCAGAGCAAACAAAGTGATAGGTGTGCAAAATGCATAAAAGATTAGCAGTTTATTATTTTTTTAATTTGTTTTTAATGTTTACTTATTTAGAGAGAGACACAGAGTGCAAGCAGGGAAGGGGCAGAGAGGGAGGGAGACACAGAATTCCAGCAGGGGCCAAGCTCTGAACTGTCTGCACAGAGTAGATGCAGGGCTCGAACTCATGAGATCATGACCTGAGCTGAAGTCGGACATTCAACCAACAGGCACCCTAAAGATAAGCAGTTAAAAAAAAACATTTAAAATATGACCTAAACTTAGGTGGAATTGAAAAAAATTTGCAAAAACAATCAAATCAACCATCAGGGGTGTTTTTCTCTTAAAAGGCCTCATTTTACTGTAATAATATGCTTCACAGCCAAGATGATAATTTTTAATGTTATGAAATTTCAAGGTATTGGGTGTCATTCTTTGCATCGTATCCACACATGTAGCAGATGTGTCCATGAGATACATAAACATGAGATACATAGGTCTGGCCTCTTAAAGTGATGCCTCTGGGAATTTCAAAAATTAGAATTTTTTTTTTTTAACATTTATTTATTTTTGAGACAGAGAGAGACAGAATGAACGGGGGAGGGGCAGAGAGAGAGGGAGACACAGAATCGGAAACAGGCTCCAGACTCTGAGCCATCAGCCCAGAGCCCGATGCGGGGCTCGAACTCACAGACCGCGAGATTGTGACCTGGCTGAAGTCGGACGCTTAACCGACTGCGCCACCCAGGCGCCCCAAAAATTAGAATTTTAATAACAACAATAGCAATAATAATCAAAATAGCTATCCTTTACAACTGTTTTTTAATTTAAATCCACGTGTATCACTTAATAGCTATATGATCCTGAGCAAAAAGCTGACCTCTTGTTTTTATATTCATTATTATGAAATAAGTATAGTAATATTGTCTCCCTCATAAGCAAAATAAAAATCAATTAAGATGATATATGAGTAAGGGGATTGGGACTCTGACATACAGTAAGCCCACAATAAATGCTAGCTTCGATGATTATTATGATGATGATAATGAAGATGTTAATGATGCAATCATGTATGTACTTAAAGGTTAATTTTCAAATGGGAAAAATGTAAATATCTTTTGGAAATCTTTCCTCTTAATTTGTGAATGTCTATGTATATATGTCTGTGAATTAGTGTATGTGTGCTCGCAAAGGTGTCATTAGCTGAATCTATTAAAAAGGAAACCTACATGAAACAAAAAAAATTTTTTTTTTCAAAACTCTATGAGAAAAATCACAAGGTTCGGGGGAATCTGGAATGATAAAATGTAATTTTGAACAAAACTTTCCCTGAAGTGCTCTCTGTTAGTTTGACTAGACTACGACACATATTTCTTTCTAACCTCATGAAATAGAGATTTTAGTTTGAATAAACACCAGTGCTGCACTTTTCCCATTTTCAGTCAATTACAAATAATAATAGAGATTGATTCTTTGATGGGGTTATTATGATTTCTGCTAATTGTCATTCATTACAAAGTATTTCATGAGTATTCGGAAAAAAAATGGGAGAGACACAAACAATTGTAAGGGCAGGGTTCAGTTCATGTCTTCAGGAATTTTTCCTAACAAATTGAGAAATATTAAGTGTCAACCATCTGGTTCTGAATGAGATAGCACTGAAGAAAGAATTGAACTGATTCAGATAGAGAAATTATTTAAATGAAGAGTGGAAGTTGAATAGGCTATTATTGGCTAAGTGAGAGTTCAGTATGTAAGAGAGAGAAATGAGAATATTTAAAGTAAGGAAATAAATAGGATAAGTCAAGGCTTAAGGGCAGATTCAAGCAAGATGCTATAATTAGGCGAATACAAATGTAAGCAAATGGCGTGCAGTACCATATTGTGGGAAACCAATTCAGATTTACTGGAAAGCATTAGGTACAAAATGTGCTAAAAATCAGCAGAGCAGTTTTCTTTTAAGAAATGGGAGAAACTGAGATTTCTTAGAAGGTGACTGCTATCGGTCGAATACTGGGTATTGAGTATCAGTTGGGAGGAATTCTGGAGGCAGACAAGTGAGGAGTACTATTTATATCTAAGAGTATAATGATATAGACCAAGATATTATTCTGCCCCTCTGTATCTCCCAATCGACAATTTAGTAATAATAGTAATTGAAATATGAGATCGACTGGATCCCTAGATCCATTCTTACTAAAGAATATAAGACAAACATTTCTCCAGCCAAATGTAAACTTTATTTCTAGAAATATTTCTCCCCTAAATTACTGTATCTTTTTTGAAACTCATCAACCCTGATAAGCAAAATAGAAAAAAAAAACCCTAACATTTTTTCATAAATCTTTCCATTAAAACAATAGGAATTCCCAATATGCCTAATATTTTCCTCATAAAAGTACCCTGGATCATTTTAGTTTTTCTAATGCAAAGATCCCACCCAAGGACAATCTCTTCCAATTGTGAATATCCAGACACCATCTGTCTGTGAAGTAATAAAAGAAATCTCAGAATGCAAGAGTATTAGAAATGTGAATAAATAAAATGGAGAAACGTCTATTTAAAGCTGGAAAATTCATAAAGATATGTGACTTGATTAAATAATCTTACTCTAGATGCATTAAGCTAAAGCTTACTGATTTAACTACCTTTTTAATAGATGCTCAAACTGAGACACAACTAGTTTAAATTATTTGCCACTTTCCTTCCAAATGAGAAGACCACATGCTTCATTCAATGATTCATTTAATGAACATTCATTTTGTACCTGCTAAAACTCCAACGATGCATTTTAAATCACTAAAATTATGTATGTAAATAAGACATGGTTCTTGTATTTATACTTTAGTAGGTGCTACAAACAAATAATGATACCATCATAATGATCATTTTGAATACATGGCTAAACCAAGGTACTGGGAGAGCACAAATAGGGGTACATAGTAGTCTGACCTGATAGGGAACCCTTTCAATTATCCTGATAGTTCTCTTTCAATTATGCAGTTTGCCACATTGTAATCATCCTCTGGAGCCTTCCAAGAACTTAACCACTGTCGTAATATCACCTTTAAAACATAGCACCTAATTTCATGAAAAAGTTAAAGGCCACAAGGGGGAGTAGATAGTAATAAGTCTACTTTTCACTGACTGGATGAGTATGAACCCCAGTGAAATCATGATCAACTTTTGACTTGCAAATAATTATATTCAAAGACCAGTTTTGCTGACATTTTTGCCACTTAAGTTTAAGGACGAACTTTAAGGATGAATAAATAGTCAAAGACTAAATCTCTGGAACACATGTTTTTACTTAGCATCTCTTTTAAGAGCTATTGTTGTGAATAAACTTAGTGCTTGTATTCAGTTCAAATGTGGCAATCACAAGTGAGTGTGTTCTGTTTTATGATGAATTCAATGCGAAAAGTCGGAACATATAAATAACATCTGGGAAATTGAACACAGCATTTTTTTTGGTTATTTTTATTGGTTTGACCTTATAATATAGCTTACTAAACTGATTATTGTTAATTATGCACACGCGAATTATTATGTATCTATTTATTTAAGAGGTGAATAGCTTGTTTTAGAATTGCTTAGTCTTAAAACATATGTTTTAAATAATGAGTATCTAACATACCGTGTCTTATGATAGTGTCTTATTTAACTACAGTCATTAACTAAATAGCAATTATGAGAAACATATTTAATGAATTAGAATCATCATTTCCCAATGACTATCTACAATGGTGGTTTAAGCTCATGTGACATTTTTCTTTTTGGAAAACAGTAGGGTATATTCATACTACCTTGCTTATTCTATTACATCTCTAATAAATCTCATTTCAGATAATCTCTTCCACCACAAATCAAAATTAAATAAATGGCCACATATGGGAAGATGCCTTTTGGAGACAGACATGCCTATTGTCTGAAACTAGACGATGGTTCTGCTTACGCAGAGATGTCAATTTTATTTCACAATGTCTCTAATTGCTTTCATTACCACTATAGTCCAACCTCTTGAAGGGCACAGTTGTGTTATCTTTGTGATTTTCACAGGGCTTAGAACAGTGCTTCAGAGAATTACTTCCTCTATATTTACCGAAAGAATATCTGCTTTCCCCAATATTATATCTACTATTTAGACAGCTCATTCTAGACAGCCATTTGGACAAATATAGAGAGGATAAAAAAATCATCAATGTCAGGTCTCAGGTAGATAAACAAAGTTGGGGAGAGTTTGGGATGATTGGATCGTATTATAACTTTTAATGAATGGGTGCAGTAAGCCAGGATTTTTGTTAATTGCTGTATATGTGTTACACATTATCTCCTGTATGTCCCCAAATAACCACATGGCATAAAATTGTATTGATGGCCAAAGCTAAATTCAGACAGGTTGTTCTCTGTCAAAGCTCACAAAGCATATCAGCTACAAACCTATGTTTATCTAATTGTGATTTTATTCACTAGAGAAAAAGAAAAAAGAAGAGGGCTTTTTTTAGAGCTCAGAAACAATAAATTGAAAAAGAAACCAATGGGCTTAAAGTAGGAGAATGATACGTATGTTTTATGTTGTAAACTTACGACTTTGGCTGCTCTGTAAATAATAAACATGTAGCTGAGAAGCAAGAGTAGAAGTATGGTAAGCAAAATTCTAGAGGGTCCCATAACCTTTGCCCCTGGCCATTGTTGTTGTGATTATCTTGGTATGTGGCCAAAGGGACTTTCTACTCATAATTAAAGTTATTAATAAATTCTCTTTAAAATAAAAGTATTATATAGGTGCGCCTAATCTATTCATTTGAGCCCTTTAAAAACATTTTTCTCTGGTTTGCCACAAAGGGCAAGTCACAGGTACACAGAATATGAGAAGGAGTTACCTCTGGAGTTATTTTTGTTGAATTAGAGATGAAGGGGACCATATGTAAAGTAATACAGATGGGTCTCTAGAAGCTGAGAGTAGTTCATGGCTGAAGCCAGCAGGAAAACAGGGACTTCATTCCTACAACCACAAGGAACTGAATTCTGCCAGTAATTTGAATCAACTTGGAAGTATATTCTTCCCTGGAGCCTGCAGATAAGAGCGCAGTTTGACCAACACCTTAGCTTCCACCTTTTGTGACTATAAGAAGAAAAACCTGTTAGTCCTTCCTGTACATCTGACCTACAAAACTCTGAGCTAATAAATGGGTATTGTTTTAAACCATAAGTTTGTGATTATTTGTTACATCAGCAATAGAAAACGAGGCAGGAAACGAGACAGGAAGACCAATTATTGTCAATTGCTGATCATGGCCACATGATCAAGATGGCCACATGAACAAGAAACGTGTCAGTGGCACTGAAGATGATGTGAAAATGATTGGGATACATTCTGGAAATACAAAATAAAAGTATTTGTTGATGAATTGGATATATAGGATGAGGAGAGGAGAGGAATAGAGGAAGACTCTTGAGTTTGGAGTTGCATAACTGGATAAATGGCTATGTATTTAATTTTTATAGAAACCACTTGGCAGTGATGTATTTGTATTGCTTTGGAGCATGTGCATGATATGATATCTATTATATTTAAGTAATAATATTAAGCAACCTTGCCATTCGGACTGGATCCGAAACATTGAAACATGATGTCTGATTAGAGTTGTAAATTTGTGGTGATCCCTTTATAAAGAGCATTTAAAATTCTAGAACCGGATGTGTGCATCCAGAGAGATAAGTGGAAGATGAATCATCAAGTCCAAGACTTGTGTCATCCAATATCTCCAGGTTTAGTGGAGATAGCAGAATCACTGGTTTTCATGAGAATAAAAAGATACTACACAAGAAGGTTAGTAAAGGGAAGTGTGGTGTCATAATCATGCTGCAGAAAATATTTCAAGATGTAAGAAGTTACAAATGATGACTGAGAATTACCCATGATATTTGAACACAAAACGGCATTCAAGAGCAGTTTCACTACAGTGATAAGCACTGAAGACAATTCTAAGTAAGTTGAAGAGTGAATAGGAGATGAATAAGTCTAGATCATTTGGTAGCTGAATACTTAAAGAAGTAATTTTAGGAAGGATATACATACATGGTAGTAAAGGAGACTCAAAGCAGAGTATTTCAGAATGCTATTTTTGTTTGCCGTATCTGTCAGTAATTTTGTGAGCCATTACCAAGAAGAAGATTTAGCACAGAGGGCAAGCACTAAAATAAAAAGTTTGAATTTCTGTAATGCCACATATCCCATAGTGTTTAGCAAATCACTGGATTTATCTGTTTCAATTTTCTCAAGTACAGAATAAAAATAATAATACCTACCTCAGAATATTGTTGTGGGGTTAAAGGAGATTGATTAATACAGAGCACAGTATGTAGAAGATTCTCAATGAAATATCAATTTCACTTAGGTCTATGGCACATTATGTTTCATTGGAAAAAAACAAAAGAAAAAGCCAAATCATTTGAGTTCTTACTGTGATTTAAACACTTTTTCCTGCATAAAAATTGGGGGGAACCCAACTTCAATTTCAAAAAATTGTTTCTAACATTGAAATTATATGCTCTCTTTGGACCCACGCATACACATTCAGGAGGAAATTAAAGCTACATAATTTCCTTAAGTCATTTCAAAAATCTGAGAAAGTATCTTGTATTTTATATAAAAATATTATAAAGGCAATTTAGGAAGGACAAATCCGGTATAGATGATCAAAAGGGAACTTTCTTTAGCAATTGAAAAGTTGTTTTAGCCACATACTCCCCTCTGGGTCTATTGCTTCTGACAAAATTGACAAATGAAAATGTTTCAAAGTCCTTACTTAGGATGACTAGGAAATAGTTAATGGAAAATGGCAGAAATAAATCCCTGGAGAGAGCAGAAATTGTGGTAAGGCAGATGAATATGCGTCATCAAAACTCAAAAAGGAGAAAGCTCCTAAAATCCTAGAAATTGTTTTTCAAGATCCTTGGATTAAGCCATGTACGGAGAGTATTAAAGTTTCAGTTTACCTTCTACGTAGAACCTCTGAATATCCCTTTATTCCAGAAATAAGTTAATACTGCAAGCTGTGGGTTCAAGAAAGAGGAAAATTGATGACATCAACTTTGAGTTAACAGAGGGACACATGATTTTCTCCCGTTTCTCTAGATTCCATTTCCTTTATCCGTGTTTGTTTAGCAAATGCTGATTTGCAGACAGACAAATCCTATGTGAAATGGCCCTAATTTCACAATCCTGGGCAGAAACTTTTGTTAAATAGTCCCACTGTGTTGACTGCCTGAATAGGGAAGCTTATTTATTCTACATGTGTAAAGTGAGATTTGAAACTGAATATGATATTTATCTCCAAAGTAAGAGAAAATCTAAAAACACTCCTTGAAATAAAAATAGTCTTAATATGCTTTTTATAAACATATAACATTTGCCCCTAAACACTGGATAATATGCCATGATTCATGGACGATATAAACAAACTTTTGAAATTTAATAGATAGCTCAAAGATCCAGATTGCAGTATCAAGTTAGTGGTTACAAGCAACTTTCAGACCTAAAACCAGACAGTCTGAGGTTTCTATCAAAATCTGCCCCTCTTCGTGGTGTAACATTGATTGAACAGGTTGGTATTTACCTGTGAAGAGAATTGAAAGCTTCTCAAATCCAAATGTCTATGCAATAACACACTAGTGTAAATAGAACAACCACTGTGGGTTGTTTTTGTTTTTGTTTTCATTTTAGAAATTCATTGTATTCTCCTTGCATGTCTAAGCTGCTGGCAGAGAGAGAAAGCTTAAAAGCGAGAGAGGGTCGTAGGTCAAAGTCTTTGACAGATCAAAATCTACCTCTAGGTAATCTTTGGGGAATTCTGGGAAAAAGGGAAAGAAAAACTCCACGAACATTTCAGGACTTGAATTTTGCTGTAACATTTGTGAAATGAGACTTTTTCGACCATCAAACACCCTCTAGTTACAAACCACTCAAGTCTCTGAAGTTCAACCTGGCCACACTTTTCGCACCTAATTGCCCATCAGAGTTGTGCCTTCCTGGATCTCTCTCAACAGATCATCACTCTCAAACCAGTCTGAGTTTTCCTGAAAATGAGTGAGGATCTGGAATAAGCCGCATTATAATAATGCAGAGAAATTTTCTATTTAGTTTCTGTCATTAGAGACAATAACTTTACTGATATGTCACTTTACATCTCATTATCTGATGAAAATATCCAAGAACCCAAAGGGAAGGATTGGATATACTAATCCAAATAGCATCAAATCATTATCATGTTCCAAACTCTGTGATCCTCGTTGAGAGACACATGTGAAGAATGGGGCCCTTGCAACAATCATCTATCCTATAAAATAAGTACATTGATTAAGTACATTAAAATCTGCTTTGATGTGTGTAAATTATACCTCAATTAAATAAACTATGTAGTAGGGAAAAAAGGAAGAAATCTCTCCAAAATACCCCATATTATAAGTACATTGATTTCAGGGACTCTGGCTCCCTAGTCCTCAACAGGTAGAGTGGTTGTCGAATGAACTTTCCTTGTTTGACAATTCCCTCTTCTTCCTTTCTGTGCAGATGGCTTTCACCAACTCCCTACCCTCAAAATTAACCAAACTCTCTTCTGTCCTAACTTGCTATCATGTCCATATTTGTTATTGTTTACATATCACTATATTGCTAAATCTAAAATCTACATTTTAGGGGTCTGGCTGTACACATCATAGCACTAGGTGCCCAGTTACTGTCTATTGAAGAAATACATGAGCCACAAGCTACATCTTCTTAGGACCTTTCCTCCCTGTAGGAAGTTAATCTTCAATTCCATGATGCACACTACTGACAAAATATAAAACAATATATAGAAAATTATTTTATAATTTATAAGTTCATAGAACATTTAAAGACAAAGAGGCATTTGCATATGGAAACAATTTATGAATGTAGAATTGTTTCTCCTTTTTTTGTTTAAATATTTAAAATAATGAAGAAAAGTGAGAACTGGTATCTGGATTAGTCACATAGGAATGGGTAGAATTATTTTTGTTACTATAATAAAGTAAAGCTTCTATCACTGGTCAAATCTGATAGTACCACTTATGATATTACCTTTGTGTTCAAAGACTATGGACCTACTTAAATAATTATAACTTCTAAAATACTGCTTCTTTCACACCTTAGGAGAACTGGTATAAACGATTCATTTAGAATCATACTCATAAAGTATTCATCATTATTACTTTTAAATGAATTTTAAGTAAATTGAAACTCAAAGCTATTGTCATTGCATGTTTATTAACTATTCTCTGAATGTAGCGTAATTAACACCAGGCTTTACATTTTGTGAATTAAAACAATTCATGAAAAATTTTTATTTTTTGAACCAAATTTGCAAATCCAGGTTAACATGTACTACCTGCTCACTCTTTACTAAGTGCACACTTTTTTTTTTTAAAGTTTATTCACTTACTTTGAAAGGGCCAGAGATGGCACCAGTGGGGGAGGGGCAGAGAGAGCGAGAGAGAATCCCAAGCAGGCTCTGTGCTGCCAGCACAAAGCCCAATGAGGGACACAAACCCACAAAGCCATGAGATTGTGACCTGAAACCAAGAGTTAGATGCTTAACTGACTGAGCCATCCAGGCACCCCTACGTACACACTTTTTATATACAATATCCTATTTAAGTTCTATTCTAAAGGAATGTGCTTTAGGAAATTAAATTAGGAAAAGTTGGACAGGGTATTTGGGAGAGATTTCTTCCTTTTTTCCCCACTACATAGTTTATTTAATTGAAGTATAATTTACACACATCAAAGCAGATTTTAAGCATTATGGATCACAGAGTAGTTCATATTTAACCATAAGAGAAACTTCCAAACATTTTTCCAAAGTGGTCATGCAATTTTACAATCCTACTATGAAAGCATGAGAACTGAAGTTGCCCTATGTCCTCACCAACACTTAGCATTTCCAAAGTTTTAATTTTATTCTTTCTAGTCGGCATATTGTGGGAATACATGACTATGCTTGTCCCTGGAGAATAATGATGCTGAGATATTTTAATGATTTTATTGGCCAGTCACGTGGTTTCTTTTGTGAAGTCTGTATTCAATTTCTCCATTTGTTTTCAATTTTATTTTTCATTTTATTTTATTTTTTAATGTTTATTTATTTTGAGAGAGAGAGAGAGAGAGAACAAACAGAGGAGGAGCAGAGAGACAGAGGAAGAGAGAGAATCCCAAGAAGGCTCTGTGTTGTCAGTCCAGAGTCCAAAATGGGGTTCGATTCCAACAACCAGGAGATCACGACCTGAGCTGAAATCAAGAGCCGGTTGCTTAACCGACAGAGCCACCCAGGCAGCCCTTATTTTTCCTTTCACTATTAAACTGCATTAATTTTTAAATATATTCGGAAACACCAGCTGTTTGTCAGATGAACGAAATGTGAATATTTTTCCAATAATAGTTTGTAAACTAAGTGAATTCTGATAGAAGTGTACACATCGTCATTAATCTTCTTTGCTAAAACTCAGTGTAGAATACATCGTATAACTATTGCCCACCTGGGGAATCCTAATAATTAGCTCAAAAGTAATTCAAAATAAAACAATTTTTTTTCCAGCTAGCTGGAAGTTAAAAAAAGACCATATTTACTTCTAAGTGTCATAAGTACTACCATTCTATCCAATTGAAGCCTGAGCGAGCTCAATGGGTGATTTGGAATGACAGTTTTCTTCTAGTTCCACAAGTGTGTTATGTTTTTACATGTGAGTCTAGCGAAGGTTTTCCAAACTAGGAACATAGAATATCTGTCCCTTTATTTATATATGCTTTGATTTCGTCCTGTAGAGTTTTAGTTTTTGCAAACAGATCTATTCATATCCACTTGCTTACTTCTTAGTATGTTAGACTTACATCTAAGTAATTCTTTTTTTTTAATTGTATTGCAAGTGGTATTTAAAAAGTTTTAAACTTTAAATAAAAAGTTTTGTTTGCTATTGGTATATAGCAATTTTGTGTGTTAATCATACATGATGTTGCAATTTCTTATTAGTGCCAGGAATTATTTTACTGTTGGAGGGGTTGTATTTTTGTTTGTTTTTCATAGATAGATCATCTGTGAATGAGAGGGACAGTTTTATTTCTTTCTTTCCAATAGGAATATTTTAAATTTACTTTTCTGGTTTTATTTCACTAACAAAGACTTTCATTGATTCAAAAATGTAGTAGTGAGTAGTGAGAGAGAATACATAATAGTGAGAGAGTATTTGTGGCTGACATGATGAACCTACACTATTTTCATAGCCACCATAGTAAGGAAGTACCAAGTCATGCACCTACAAGCACACAATGATGATGGGGATGTATCAAAGGACACAAGAGCCAAACGAAAGAGCTCCTGATGACCAAAGCTGGAGCCATTTGAAAAAATAAAAAAAAAAAAGTAAAATATTATTACCCGAAGAATAAAATAAATATTCATGAGTTTATACTGATATAAATAAGGGATTGAATACATAAATAAATGAGGAGCATAGACAAAATTCCTATGCAGAAGAACTCCAAATAATTTATATAGATACTCTGCACTCTGGGAGGTGGAACATAATTCCATACTTCTTAAGTGTGGACAACACATACTAACTTCCAAAGAGTACAGCATGGGAATAGGTAACAAATAATAAATTTATAGTGTTGAAAGCTGACAAATACCAGCTCAGCTAAGTGATCAAATTTGCATCAACAGTGGCATCATTTTTTTTTTAATGTTTGTTTATTTTTGAAAGAGAAACAGAGCTCGAGCAGGGGAGGGCCAGAGAGAGGGAGACACAGAATGTGAAGCAGGCTCCAGGTTCTGAGTTATCAGTACGGAGCCCGACGCGGGGCTCAAACCCATGAACCGTGAGATCATGACCTGAGCTGAAGTCGGATGCTTAACCAACTGAGCCACCCAGGAGCCCCAACAGTGGTGTCGTTTTAATAGCAGGTATCCTTGTAATGATATGATAAGAACGGTGCTTTACCTCTATCATTTTCCTTCCCCAAAGCTATAATCTATTCTGTCATAAGAAAACTTTACCAGTATAGGTTAATTATACTATAATTCCCTGTCAGTATCCTTCAAAACTGTAAAGTCAACAAAAACAAGAGAAGTCAGAGAAACTGTCACACAAAAACCTCAAGAGGCATGACAAATCCATCTAGGGATTCCAGAAAATTAATAAAAACTTAGAAAATCTGAATAAAATTTATTTTTACTAATTATAATAAAATATTGGTTAATCAATTATTAAAAACTTACCATACTATTATAAGTTATTAATAATAGGAAGAACAGAGTGAGATATTCAGGAATTCTCTGTACTACTTTTGCAATTTTTAAAATAAATCTTAAATCTATTCTAAAATAAAAAGAAAATTTAAAATGTATAGATCATCTGTACACTTATACTTCTACTAGATTTTAATATGTTGCTAAAATCAATTCATATTTTTAATGACATAGAATATTACAGGCACTGGGTAAATCTATTGAATACTGCTCTTTAATACCTATAGGTATTAGAAGTTTGAAGTTTATCAAACTTATTCATGTTTATATTATCACATCATATATATGCATGCATTGAAAACATTGTTATTTTGTATTTGTAAAGCTTTGTAGGAATGATACTATACTGTACATCTTAATGTGGCTTGCTTTTTATGTAAAATATGTGCTCAGTTTGAGCTATTTATAATGTCACATATAAGTAATTAATACCATGTTTACATATATATGTATAAATGTGTGCATACATACATACATGTATGTATATATAATTATTTGTATATGTGTTTATATAATTTATGTACATGTAATTATTTATATACATATTTAATACTTATTCAGTTAATGGGTATTTTAAAGACTTGGGAGCTCTCACTATTACAAAAGTTGTAGAAGCATATTTATTCTCTTCACGCATGTGTATGTGACATCTTCAGTTAAAAGTACAATTTTGATGAGAAGGGTATTCTTTTTTTAAATGCATTAGATATTTCCAAATTGTGCTCCAGATGATTAAAAGAGTAGGAAGTTTGCTTTTTCACATTTTTATTAATATTTGGAGGTATGTAGGTTTTACTCCAGTAAATATAAAATATTATTTTATGTGGTTTCTAATTATTTTCTAATTACTGACTTAAATTTCTAATTATTTAAGTTAAGCATCTTTTAATATACTTTGCTTCTTCTTAATTTTTCTATTTAATTAATAACAAATTTCTGTAATTTTCTTTTACTTACAAATGTATCCATCTCTTTGATTTTTGTTAAAATTTTTTTTAATGTTTATTTGTTTTTGGGACAGAGAGAGATGGGGGGGGAGCATGAGTGGGGGAGGGGCAGAGAGAGAGGGACACACAGAATCCAAGGCAGGCTTCAGGCTCTGATCTGTCAGCACAGAGCTCAATGTGGGGCTTGAACTCATCAAGGGAGAGATCATGACCTGAGCGGAACTTGGATGCTTAACCGACTGAACCACCCAGGCTCCCCAATCTCTTTGATTTTTGAATGTTAATTGTAAAATCTGAATACTAATCCTTTATTGGTTAACGGATGGCGAGTATTTTTGCAGTGTGTTCTACCATGTTCTTAAATAGCATTTGTCCTATCTTTGGAGTATGGTAGTTTCAACTTTAATGTAGCCAAATGTATCTACCTTATGGTTTCTATTTCTTGGGTATTGTTTAAAGAATTTCCAAACTCAACATCATAAAATATTTTTCTATGTATTTTTATTTAAAAATTTAAAATTTCATTTTTTTAATTTATATCTCAGTGTGAAATCTGGAATTATTTTTGTTCATGTGATAAAATAGAATCTAGCTTTCTCACAATGAACGTGCCAGAATTTTTACTTGAACATAGCAACCTTTCCTCATCAACTGGCAGTGATTACCTTTGATGCATATAAAATTATAGGGAGTTTTAATAAATCTAATTATTGGTCTACTTGCTCTAATTCTGCCAATGCCACGCTTTGATAAAACTGTGGCTTTTCACAGTGTCTTTAGAAATGTAAAGATAAAAAGCTTACCTTTTCAGACACTTCCATATTTTCTTCAAATTTTATGTTTATAGCCCCTATGTTTCCATATGCACATTAATATCAATATATCAAATTCATTAAAATACTATTTATTTCTGGATTTGTACATTAATAGGTGATAATTGATATCTTAATGTTGGCTCTTTCCATCCGTGAGTATAGTATAGCTAACTCTTTGTGTAAATTCTTTTTTTAAGTTTTACAATACTTATGGGTACTTTTATCCATTAAGTAATATATTTTATTTTTAAGTTTTATTCCTGGGTACCTTATTGGTTTGTTATTTTTATAAATGCAGTCTTTTTTATTTCTGTTATACTTTCTATCTGTTACTACTGGGAATACTATTAATTTTCATGTGGCTTCTGATTCTAGAAAAGTCAATAATATTTCTAAATACATTTGATAGTTTAATTTGTTGATTCTCCTGGATATTTTGCTAAAATATTTATAACATTTTAACTAGAAACAATTTATATTTTTTACACAATTTCTGTCTTACTCTCTAAATGCAATGTTTGAGACTTTCCATTAGAAGGATGAATAAAATCTAGTTTTTGACTTGGGCCTCAAATATGTCATTCTGTGTAGGTTCTTGATAAATATCCTTCAGATGGTTAAGAAATATCCCTTCCAAGGG
The DNA here is from genome assembly GCF_027475565.1 of Acinonyx jubatus. Taxonomy (NCBI): domain Eukaryota; kingdom Metazoa; phylum Chordata; class Mammalia; order Carnivora; family Felidae; genus Acinonyx; species Acinonyx jubatus. Next base: position 125,220,220 of record NC_069386.1, on the reverse strand, counting down.
TGCCTGAGTGGCTCAGTCATTTAAGCACCCGACTTCAGCTCAGGTCATGATCTCATGGATCATGGGTTCAAGCCCTGTGTTGGGCTCTGTGCAGATAGCTCAGAGCCTGAAGCCTGCTTTGGATTCTCTGTTTCCCTCTTTGTCTACCCCTTCTGAGCTCATACTCTGTCTCTCTTTCTTTCAAAAAATAAATAAACATTAAATTTTTTTTAGAAATATCCCTTCCAGTTGAAAGTCACTTCAGTTTCTGTCATGACTTAAGTATTGAAATTTACTGAATACTTCATCTGCTTCTTTTGAGCTCATATGTACATTTAAAACTCTATGCAGCAAGATATAGTGATCGTTTTATCTGAAATTGACATTGCTTGGCATTCCTGGGACTAAGCACTAATTTGTTAGAATACAGTTTAAATGTCTGCATATGTGTATGCTTTCACATATGCATATATATGGTTATAATATAAAACTTAATTTGATAATATTTTATTTTGATTTTTTTGCATTCATTGTTCAGGGAAATTGGTATCAAATATTCTTTGCTGGTCTTGTCTGGTTTTGTTATTGAGTTATACTAGCCTCATAAACTGAATAGCTTTCCTTTTTTAAAAAAATTTATTGTCTGAAATTATATAAAATTAGGAACATCTGTTCCTTGACAGTAAAGTCATCTGGGCTGAGTATGTCTTTTGTAAGTAAAAAGGCTTATGATTACAGATTCAATTTTTGTTCACACTCTTTTTGGAGTACTCAGAGTTTCTATTACTTTTCAGTACCTCTTTATAGTTTCTGTATTTTCTCAATATTCTATTAATCAATTTAAAAAAATTTTTTTAGTGTTTATTCTTGAGGGAGAAAGAAAGGGATGGAGTGTGAGTGGGGGAGGGGTAGAGAGACAGGGAGACAGAATCCAAAGCAGGCTCCAGGCTCTGAGCTGTCAGCACAGAGCCCAACATGGGGCTTGAACTCCCAAGCTACGAGATCATGACCTAAGCCAAAGTCAGACGCTCAACTCACTGAGCCACCCAGGTGCCCCCTCAATTTTATTTTTTGACAGAAAAATTTTCAAACTAATATCTTTTGACTTTTAGAAACTACTATAACTAAATTTATATCCCTCTTTTGTTCTATATCAAAACATGGTCTTTCTTCCTTGACTGGTAATATTAAAGTACTAAATATATTGATCTTTTCTTTCCTAATGTTCTTCTACTCATTAAGTTTTGCTCTTGTTACCATTATTTTTAGGTTTCTACTATAAAGGCAGTCTTTTTTTCTTTTGCCTCTCTTAATTTTGTTTTTCAAATAAATGCATTGAAAGTTATAAACTTGCCCTAATTACTACATTAGCTGTTTTTCACAAACTTCGATGTATAATACTTTAGTTTTGTTCTATTTTGTATATATTTTGCAATGGTCATTGAAGTTTCCTTAAGCACCCTTAAGATATTTAGTGTGCATTTATGTCTTCATTCACCATGAAGTACTTTTATCTGATATTAATATTGCTCTACCTTGTGGGTTTTTTTTTAACCAATGTTCATATGGCATATCTACTTTCATGCTTCTATTATCATCTTTATGTGCTTATTGTATGTATGCCTCATAAGTAGAATATAGTAGATTTTGTATTGCTGGAGATGTTTTTAATGTAATACATATTTTATATAACAAGTCAATGTTATAAACATAAAATATGTAATATATTATCTTAAATCTTTTTTTAAGTGTATATTTATTTATTTTGGGAGAGAGGGAAAGTGCAAACATGGGAGAGGTGGAGAGAGAGGGAGGGAGGGAGAGAATTCCAAGGAGGTTCTGGGCTATCAGTACAGAGCCCAAAGCAGGACTCAAACTCATGAACCATGAGATCATGACCTGAACCGAAATCAAGAGTGGGTCGCTTAACCAACTGAGCCACTCAGGCATCACCTATATATGTTATATAGCATCTTATTTAGTATATGTTTCGTATTTATTTGCTTTCTCTCTACACCTCCCTGCCTTTTTTTTTTTAAATTTTGATTGGATTGATAAAGTTCTTGTCATCCCTCCTCTTCTCTTTTCCGGTCAGAAGGATGCAAAGTGTATTTCGGTAATTTTCATAGTGAGACTTACATTTTCACATACATAGTTACCTGTAAATCTTACTTAACAAAATTATGGGAATTTTGTCACATTTCTTGAATATTGATGACATTTTGAATTTTCTTTCTCATTTATTTTGTTATATAGATTCACTTTTACATAGTTTTAAACACAAGATAATTATTACTAATTTTCAACCAATCTTAATAAAGTTATCTAGTATATACTTTCTGTGCTCTACCGTGTTTCTTATGTCATTTTCTCTCCTGTTTACAATCTTCTCATTTATCAATCAATTCTTTTAGATTAGGTCAGAAGGTATTAAAGCTCTTATTTTTGTGTCTCTTAATATTTTGCTCAGTGTTGAGTGGCAGTTTGGATGGGATATAATTTTGAAGCTGTGTTCTCTTAGCTTTTTGAGGATATTTATCTTTATCATCTGTCAGGTGGGAAATCTGTGGTCAGCCTGACTTAATTCTTTGCGCATAATCGTTCCTTTCTTTCAGATGGTTTTAATGGCTTCTCTTTATCAGTCATGACATGCAAATTTACTATAAAATGTGTGGTTGTATATTTATCTTTGCCCTGCCTATTTCGCAGACTATTCAATCTATGAATTGCTGTCTTTCTCAAATTTTGCATATATTCTTTCTATACAAATATTGCTCTGTTTTGTTTGGGCTGCAAATTGTATTATCTATACAAATATCACTGCTTGGTATACAAATAGTGTTTGTGACTTTCTCTTTAAATATAACTGGAATATCAAAGTCTGTCCCTTGTTTACATTTTTTTCTTTTGCTTCCAGGTTTTTATTTACATTCAAGTTAGTTAACATATAGTATAGTATTGGTTTCAGGAGTAGAATTTAGTGATTCATCACTTACATATAACATCCAGTGCTCTTCCCAACAAGTGTCTTCCTTAAAGCCCAGCACCATTTAGCCCAACCCTCCAACAACCTACTCTCTAGCAACCCTCAGTGTGTTCCCTATAGTTAAGAGTCTCTTAATGGTTTGCCTCCTTCTCTGTTTTTATCTTATTTTATCTTTCCTCCCCTTCCTTATTTTCACCTATTTTGTTTCTTAAATTCCACATATGAGTGAAATCGTATGTTATTTGTCTTTTGTTGACTGCCCCTTGTTGTCTTAAAAAAATATCCTTATCACTCTTGATATTTTTTCAGGGGGGGCGGGGCAAGATTTTCCTGTCAATAATTTTCCTGAAATTCACCACTCTGTCACTGTGTTCAAGCTAGAGTCTATTTCACCTGCAATGTGTCTCTCTGGACTATGAGTTTATTAGACTAGATTTATTTTAAGCTCTTTGTAGTTTTTTTAGAGTAAATTTATGTTCTAATCTTTGATTCCATAGGCTGTTTTTGTTAAAATTAGATCCACTTATAAAATTTTTAATTTAGGTTTCAAGTTCAGTTTGAGTGGGATTTTTTGGTTTATGTGGTTTTTTGTTTGTATTTCTCTCATTTCTTTGTCTAAATTTTGCAGTTGTCTAAGCTGGATAACTGATCTCCCAGTCCAGAAATCGGTCATATGGTAGCATTTGAAGTTTATCCTCTATGGCAACCTTGGATTCTTCTTCAAGTCCCTTACACTCTAAATAATTCCAGCCTTCAGGGGATAATGGTAAATGCAGGAAAGCAAACCATGTGATGGGATTCCAGTAATTTTCTTCCAAACACTGATGCCAGAACAGACTAGAGATCACATCATTTATCTCCTACCTTTGATTCCAACCATTTAGTGGTGGAATGAATAGAGCAGCAATGTGAAATATTTCCTATGTCTAACACATAGTTGCAAATTAGCCTTTTGCGACTCTCTTCTCCTTCTTGATCTGAAACACAAAATCTTTTGATATTCTCCTTAGATGTTCCCCCAAGGTAGAACTGACTAGAGAAGTGGTAACTGCTGTTTATTTAAAGAAATAACTTTTTTTCTTCTTATAATTTTATTAACAAAAAGGGGTCAGAAAGTTGGGACAAAATATAGTATTCATTTGTGTAGTTTTGGTTAAAACTTAAAATGACGGTCTTTAGACCATCATTACACTTTTGATTTCCTCAATATTTAGATTACAAGAATGTAAGCTATTTCATAATTTTGTCTGGTGTCTCTTTCAAAGGTATTGGTTGGTTGTGCTGTTGTTTTGTTTTCTCTTTTTTGTGATGAGGCATTGCTGACCAGAAGAGCCTCTCTTGAATTTACTACCTTAAATTCTTTCACTGGGAGCAATTAATAGTACCCTTTACCTGCTATTTAGTGAAAATTCCACATAGGACCAGTATGTCCAACTCAAAAGATGATATTGAAGTTATCCCAGGTCCAGTTACATAACTAGTGGAATATTTGGCTCAATTCTTGTCATCAGGACATGTATTTACTCCTTCTTCTCTCTATGCTCTCAGTCTTCAGTTTATTGAAAACTGAAACCCAACTAACAGCCATTATTTTTTCAGCCTCAGTCAACACGTTTGGGAGTCCCGCCCAAGCCCTTGGCTTCAGGCTTTGTGTCTTGTGATGGCTCCACATCTTTTTTGCAAGTCACTAATTCTCTACTAGCCACAATCTCTTTACCCCACAAACACTGCACTCCTAGGCACTGCCTCTAGAGAGCCTTGGCTTTATTCCAGCACCATTGACTGAGCTCCTAATCCACAGAGCTGTGAGTCTAATTGCTGAGATTTTCTCTTTTGATCTTTGTCATTGCCATGTGTTTGAAGTTGAATGACTGTACTGAAGTTTGAGCCAACTTCTGAAAACTGCCCAGAACAGTGGATTATCCAAGCTTGTTATTTTATTTGCTTTTTTGTCATGATTTTGTTTTCGGTCTTCTATCCACAGTGTGCTATCTGGATATTTCTTTTATTCTATCTTTACACCAGGGTATTCTTTCTCTGACTATAGATATCATATAAAACAACCCCCTTATATTTCCTACTTTTGCCTATAATTCTGACTTTCCTTCTGACTCAGCTCTTTTGTGACTGACTAATTTGGTCACAACACAATATATTTACACACTTCTATAATTTATATTACACAATATATGTGTACTATCCAAGGTCTTATGTAATTTAACTGTATAAAATATTTTTAGAATGCAGGTGAATAAAATGTGTTGTATACAATGAATTATCTTGTTTTGTATCAAACCCAGGATTTTTTTTTCTTCTTTGACTATTGGCTCTCACTATGAACCTTAGCTCATCTGGGCTCATAAATACTTGCACTCATAAAAATCTGTTTCTCTTAAAAAAAAAAAGCATTGTTTCTCTTTATCTTCCAAAATAAACCTGCATTAGTCTATAAAACTTGTAACTCAATGAGAATCGTATGTTTCTTCCAAGGTATTTGCCTTTGTTGCTATTGATTTTGGGGAGCAACCTTTTCTTTTTTAAGATTATTTTTGTGTTTTTTCATAGGAGAGGAAAACTTCAGAAAGTGAACCATTGCCTTTACAAAGCACTGTGGGTAAAGTTTGGAATACTCATTAACATTTAAAAATTGTGAAAAAACCTAATTTTATGTTTGGGACTTTTACCATTATCTTCTAAAACCTTTTATAAATGCCATCTCCCACTGATGCCATCTCTCGCTAGCTCTTTATTAATGATCTTTAAAAAACATCCAGATGTGTATAAGTTCATAACCAAACATACTGACATTCTAAATGAGCAAAGGCAGTATTTTCTCTTGGAGAATTTGCATTATTAATATGTGTTATATCTTTCTGCTTTTCAGAGGTACACCTGTATGCTACTGCCATCTGGTATAATTTTGTGTTTTCTACAGCATAAGATTTCCCATTTCATTTAAAATTAAAGACCAAAATATAAAGGACAAGTTTATATACCTTATCCTTTGTGTCCTTTGTCCGTCTATATTTCAAATAGTTACTTACAAATATACATCCAGGATAGTTACATGTATTTGGTAAGACCTGTATTTAACCAATAGAACCTAATTTTAATACATTTTTTCTAAGCTAATAATGCTACTTCATTAAAAAAATACCAATGACTGCTACATATGTTACAAGTCCACGTGCTTCACGAGTCCTCTAAAATCCTCATTATTCATCCACTTCCTGATGAATAAACTGGAATCCAGAATACGGCAAGGCATACAAAAGTGCGGTCAAGATTTGAATGCAGAACTGAAGCTAAAGCCCATACTTTTCCTTGATAAAATATATTTTGCCATTAGTTTTGGTCTTATAAAATGATATGAAGATTATGCCTTAGGGAAAACATGAAATAACATTTGAAACAATCTCTTTAAAACGCATCCCTCCCTGCTCAAACCCCGAAGTGTCTCCCAAACTCACCTGATAACAAAATCCAAGGGCTGCACCTAAATTACCTGTCTGCTGACTTTCTGCCCCCATCTTTTCCACTCTCCTGCAGTCTCTGTTGTCCAAAGCCACATTTTCCAGTATAACTCAGATACTTTCTTCCCCCTGCATGAATGCTGTTCCCTTTGCCTAGCACGTTCTTCTTGAAGATTCTCCAATTATTCAATGCCATAACTTAGGTTTTTATGTAATTATCACCTTATCAGATAGTCTGTCCCTCATCATTCTATCACCTTTGCTGCCATCACCATCCACCCCATTACCATATTTTAATTTGTATAACATTTATCATTATAAGAAATTTTACTATATATTCTATTATTACTGTATTTACTGTCTGCCTTCTTCATTAGAATATAAAGTCATAAAAAGAACAGACATTTAGTCTGTTTGAATCACTGCTGTATCCCTAAAATAATGTTTGGCCTATGGTGGAATTCAGAAAATATTTGAAGGGAATAGTGGCTATTCCCAAGGAAATTATGGTTGTATACTTGGGACTTTGGTTAAGTCTTGCAGACTCTCTATTCCCAAAGTTACTCTTCTGTAAAAAGAAAGAAGATAAAGAAAATGTATACTACTTAATTTCTACTTAATTTCTAGAGTTATCATGAGGATATGATGAGATAATTTGGAGAATGTGCTTTGAGAATTGTAAAAATTATAGCCATATAAAATGCCATTGTTGTCCAGATTTGCTATCAACTTACTACATGTCCTGCAATCATTCCCAGGATCCACATTTATGCAGTTTGGGGAATGTGAATGCCATAGAGCTCCTGGCTCTTGAAGGGCTTATAAATCCAAACATTATTATTAAATCTTACTTGGCTGTATCTGGCTGGTTTTATATTAAAAGCTAATGTGCAAACAATTAGACTTAGCAATGACAGGAAAAATATGAGAAAGCTGGGGGCTATGGAAGAGCAGCTGTGAATTTTTACATTTGATCAGTAGAACATTTATTCACCACAGAGGTATTGGTAATATATCTAACATGCAAGTTTATAAAACCAAGTGTACGATATATTTAACAAGCACTCTCCCCTAGGAGGGAGGTAAAGAGTAAAAAAATTATCGTTCTTTGGATGCAATATATCTACCAATATTTAACAGAGGAAAAGAAGAAAAGATTGCACAAATATTCTAGATTTTATTAAGCAGTTATTCACAATATGCAATAGCTCTCTTAAATTTAATTTAGTAGGACTTGATCAATTATATTCTACACAAATCTCAGTATTTGTACTTTTGTAAACCTCATATGATATCATTACTAAACTGAAAAAAATTTTTCAAAATTATTGGTCACAAGAGCGGTGACATACCTTATGCAATGCTTATTGTTTCAATCTGAATTGTTTATTAGACAAGTTCAATCTCAAGACTGATCGTCTAAAGGTACACTTTTTAAAGGATAAAATAATTAGTGAAAAGTTAGCAAAGCAAGGGGTTGTTTTTTTTTTTCCCCTTTCAAACAGGAACTTATTCTGTTAAACTCAGCATCTTTTATATGATCTTTAACTGTAAATGATTTTTGAAACTCATCCCTATATCCAACCAAAACAGTTTGTAGCACACGCTATCAATAAGGAAAAAAGAGAGATATTTATGTTCAGTTTGAATAAGGAAAGTCTGGGCTTTCCTGCTTCAGGCAAAGGCAGTCAGATAGATGGTCTTGTTCTCTACTCCAATGTCTCCATTTATGCCACCCAGGTCAACATCATGTAATTATTTTTCTGACTGAATGTGCTATTTTCTCTAACTACCTTTCCCAACTAAAATGTCACTAGTACTTTTATTCACTGTCTCACAGATGATATACTTTCCTGTCTCACAAGCTATCACTCTCATGTGGAAAGTCCTTATCTTCGGTATTGAATATCATTGTTGTTTCCCTGTGTTTTTTGTTTGTTTGGTTGGTTGGTTGGTTGGTTTGGCTTGGTTTTATCTACAAAAAGGTATATTGTGAAGCAAATTTCAAACTTCCTGATCCTGAGGGTTAATTTTATGTGTCAACTTGACTACATTGAGGGATGTCCAGATAGATGGCGAAACATTATGTCTGGATGTATCTGTGTGTGTGTTTCTGTAAGAGATTAGCATTTGAATTGGTAGACTGAGTAAAGAAGATCACCCTCAGCAATGCCAATGGGCATCATCCCATCTGTTGAGGGCCTGAATAGACATGAAAACAAAAGAAGGAAGGATTTGCTCTGGGCTTGAGCTGGGATATCCATCCTCCTGAACCTCCAACAGCAGACAGCAGAACATGGAATTTCTCAGCCTCCATAATTGCATGAGCCAAACCTTCATAATAAATCTCTTTCTATACATCTGTATCTATCTCCCTTTGGTTTTGTTTCCCTAAAAGCACTAACTAATACACTGTCTTTTGTGAACCTCATTTATTTTTTAAATCAATGTCTGACTTGGTTTGTTTTACAAATGGAAGATGTTGATAGTTTCTATTTACCAAATTAAATGGCCTTAGTTCTTTCTTATTAACAAGGTTCAAATAACAGTGCAACTTTCAAATGCAGTAGTATCTACTAATAAGATGTTTACAATGAACACAATGGAAATTTAGACTCTTAACAAGGTCTAAGCTCTCACAGACGTAAGGTTTTCTGTGGAATGAGTGGTGTTTCAGCAATCATGCAATTAAAACTTCTAAGACAAAGCTTTTTTTTAATAATGGCCTAGATCTAGAAAAGACTGTCGCAAGTTTAATCCATCAAGCATTAAATCAGAGCCAATTGAATCTATAGAAGTGGTTGAGGTTTCACTGATGTATCAAACCATAGACACGACTATCAAAGGGGGAGATAGCATATTACCTGATCCCTCCGTTGTGCTTTAAGCACTCATCTGGCTGCATTTTGAGTCAGTCCCTACATTTATGTAGAAGTTGCCTATTAAGTTATAGCTAAATTAATGACTATTGGAGGGAGGCTGGTAGAAAATACAAGAGGCAAGTATGACCTTTACAAGGACCAAAGACATTTCTTGGGGCAAGAAAAGTTTTGGAAAGCAAAGATGAAGTAAATATCTCACCAAAATGCAAGTAGAAGAAATTCTACAAAGATGAAATGTACTATATAGTTCATGCATTATGCCTCCCTCCAGCATTGCCATTTTGACAGTGATATATTTTTGGAATATATCTTTTCATACTAATTCTATGTTTATATTTACTCTTTATTTTATGAAATGAAACATTAAGACTGTTTCAAATTAAGCTGATTCTAAGAAAAAATCATAGATGAACAGGGAAATACTGACTTTATTCCATATTTTGAAACATTCAATCTCTATTTATATTCAAGTCTTAATAAATACTCTCCACCATACCTTTTTTAAACTGTCATTTTTAAAAAGTCTTTTATAAAGTAATTGATAGATTACCCTTTGTTTCTATGATTGAAAAACACAAAGATAGGCGCTCCTGGGTAGATAAAATGGTTAAACGTGGGAATTGGGCTCAGGTCATGATGTCATGGTTCCTGGGTTTGAGCCCCACGTCAGGCTCTGTGCTGACAGCCAGAGCTTGGAGCCTGCTTCAGATTCTGTGTATCCCTGTCTCTCTGCCCTCACCAGCTCATGCTCTGTCTCTCTCTCTCTCTCTCTCTCTCTCCCAAAAATAAACATTAAAAAAATTGATAACAAATTAATTTTTTTAAAAAAACACCAAGATAAACATAGAATACATAAAGAGGAAAAAAGCAGTTGAATACCAACAAGCATTCCACATATTGTTCTTAACTCAGAAGTTTTGAAAAGTGAACCAGTTACAGGAACAAGCCATAGTAGCTGACCCAAAGAGAAGTATTGCACTATTAATGACAGGGCTGTGACCACAATTTAATTTTCCTAAGAACACTAAAGACTATGTCGGTTTTCAAAGTTAGAGAAACAAAGGTCTATTATCTGTTAAATATAAAATGTATTTTTAAGGCCTGAGAGAAACATTCTAATTCCTTGTGAGCCTGAACCCAAGATAATAGAGTATACAAAAGAACTAGAATCCACCCTTTAAATAATAGATTTTTTCAAAGTATATTTTCCAGTATCTTCTAGCTTCCATTGTTGGTATTGATGGCTGAATTATCAATTTCGTTGTTGCTCCTTTAAAAATAATATATCTATGGGGTACCTGGGTGGCTCAGATGGTTAAGCATCCAATTCTCGATTTCAGCTCAGGTCATGATCTTACAGCTGTGAGTTCCAGCCCCACATTGGGCCCAGTGCTGAAAACTCGGAGCCTGCTTGGGATTCTCTTTCTCGCTCTCTCTCTGTCCCTCCCTGATTTGCATGGGTGTGCACTCTCTCTCTCTCCCAAAAATAGATAAATAAACAATTAAAATATAATAAAAATAAAAATAATGTGTCTATGGTCATTTTTAAGATGATGTAGTTACCCTTGGTTTTTCAGTCCCCGAGTACGGTGTGCGTAGGTGTCATTTACTTTGGATCTGCCTTGCTTGGGATATGTAATGTATACTGAATCTGTGGGTTGATGTATTTCATCAGTATTAACAAATGTAAGGCTATTATACAAATATGAATTTCATTTAATATTCTCTCTTCAGTCCTCGTAGAACACTAAATTTAAACATCTCACACATTTCTAAACATCTCATACATTTCCACTATGCCTCATACATCTTTTATTCTTGTATGTGTGTATGTATGTGTTTGTGTTTTTTAGAGTTAATTTGTCATTAAATCCATCTACTTAGTTATTGATTTCATTTACTACATTTTTATAATTCTCAAATTTTATTTACTTGTTTCCTTATGATGTCCAAATCTCTGCATATTTAAAATAAATGCATTTGTCAGAATTAATTTAACCTACTAAGGTTAAATTTAGGAACCAAAATAAAAAGATTACATGAAAACTTTTCAGACTGAAATTTTTGGAATTCTTCATCTTGCCATCTATATTTTGCATTAATAACATTAATGAAAAATGTATTTCATAATTGCAAACAGTGTAACACATAGGGTGGATTTTATCCTCTTTTTTTCTTCTCTTGGTGCCTGGTTATTCTTTTTTTTTTTATTTTTTTAAATGTTTTTATTGATTTTTGAAGGAGAGAGACACAGAGCATAAGCTGGGGAGGAGCAGAGAAAGAGAGGGAGACATAGAATTTGAAGCAGGCTCCAGGCTCCAAGCTGTCTGCACAGAGCCTGACGTGGGGCTCGAACCCACAAACTGTGAGATCATGACCTGAGCTGAAGTCAGATGCTCAACTGACTGAGCCACACAGGCGCCCCTTGGTGCCTGGTTATTCTTGACAGAATTCCAGACTCTATACATGAAAAAGTGAAGAATCTCTGAATGATGCTAACTCTATGTTTCTTTGTATATTTGCTTCTCCAAAATCAGAATAGGAAAAATTACCTTAATTCAAACAAGTACTGAATATATTTGAGTCTGGGAGCATTCTCTGCAATGCTCAGTCTGTCTATATATGCATCACTCTTCAGGTGTAACCCACGAGACTTCTCAGTTGGGAGAACAGGGAGAATTCTAAGACCCTTTACTTCTTGGGAGGTCCTGAAGTCCAAACTGGACTAGTCTATACCATGAGACCCCAGAACACTTGACTGTGCTTTCAGTGGCTTTTTGGTTGACTTTTTTTATGTTTTTAAATGTTTATTTATTTATTTTGAGAGAAAGATAGAGATGGCATGAACAGGGGAAGGCAGAGAGAGAGACAGACAGAGAAAGAGAATCCCAAGCAGACTCAGTGCTGTGAGCATGGAGCCTCATATAGGGCTTGATCTCAGGAACTGTGAGATCATGACCTGAGCCAAAACCAAGAGTCAGAGGATTAACTGACTGAGCCACCCAGGTGCCCTGAGTTGACTTTTTAGACTCTTGCCCTTTGAAGTTTAAGAATTCACCAAGTGTCTCAGGGGGAGAAGACTTGAATACTTCCATGCTTCCTTATAGCCCAAAGTATGGTTGCTCAGAGAATATATACCTTTGCATTGCAAAATTTCCATTTTGTGTAAACTAGACCCATAACATAGAAAGAAATTCTGCTGGCTTCTTACACTCTTCCTGGGTTGTCCAATGTTGGGTCCACACAAAGAATCAACAAATGCCCTCATGGGGGAAAAACAAACAAAAAAAACCCCAAAATTAAAAAACAAACAAACAAACAAACAAAACATGTATTCATGTCTTTATGACACCCCTTTCCATCTTGGCCTCAAAAACCTGGGCTACCTCAGCAGTCCTCACACGCTTTCCAACAGATGGTTCTGACATATCAAGCTTTCCTAGTTCCTAAAGGGAGTTTTGGTTTTGCTATCCTATTATAGATAAAAACAAAAGTTTCTCAAACAATTTAAACTGTTATATTTTTACATCTCAGGAGACACCTGAGAAGGATAAGAAGAGAATTTATGGTTTATGAGAATCTAAAATGGGTCATGTCGCATGTGTCATTTAATCTCATTTAATTTAAAATCTTTAATCAAGCCCTTTTTAGGAATTACTGTTCCCATTTTATAGCTAAAACTAGTGGCACATGTTCAATACTGTCTTTCAAGATTTATTTAAGTAATAAGTAGTAGGAGCTATATTGAAACCAACACTGACTGGGACCTACATGCCATCTACTACATCATGATTTAAATTAACTACACTGGGCAATATTGATTCAAATGAAGATGCTTCATCTATCCATGTAGTAGAGAGTGATCTTAGAATAACTGTTATTCTCATGGAGGGTAAAAGGACATTCAATATGTATTTGTGACCCAGGGACTTTTTTTTAATATCAATCCTGTTTTAAATGATTTATTCTAGTTTAAAATTTGTTGTTCTCTCTCCCCCATTTTCCAATGAAAAAAAAAAAAAGTACAATTTATAAACCTTTTATTGTTTCCTATTACTTTTTCAGTCATCTTTTTATTCTCTAAAATGAAATTCTCTAAATACTGCTTTTCTCACTGAGTCAATTTTCTCCCCATTACCATTATGGTTGTTTTGCTTCTCCATCAATATATTTTTAATTAAACTCTAGAAAGGGAATGGACTTCACTTAATATATTGGAAAGATTAATACCAGCTCCTAAATAAAGCATTCCAATTTGTACACTAAGATCAGTCTTGAAAAAAATAGAACATTTTTGTAATCTATTCATTATGGACCCTATGTTTTGCTTTAAAATACCACTAAACTTTATCAAAATGACAAAGCTAAAAATTATAATAATCCTTAATTTCTTGGATTTCTGAAAATGTATGCTTATGTTCCTCTGCCCAACTTATAAGATGGACACAAGAATATCTGTCACATCGTTTTGCAATCACACCTAGATATGATTTAAGTAAAATTATAGGTCATTTTATAGAAGCTGTATGATATTACTTTCTTATAGTAAATTTTTATATATTTAAATGTCTATTTTTGAGAGAGAGAGAGAAAGGGAAAGAAGGAGTGGGGGAGGGGCAGAGAGAGAAGGGGACAGAGGATCTGAAGGGGCCTCTGCACTGACAACAGATAGTCTGATGCGGGGTTTGAACTCAAGAACCATGAGATCATTACCTAAGCTGAAGTCAGACACTTAACCTCCTGAGCCAACCAGGTGCCCCTGTAGTAAATTTTTAACAACTCATTCCACTTGATGCATTTCCCCACTCCCTCTGTTAAGGACCAGTTTATTGAGAATAGTAGTTTTTGACAAAGAAATACATCTTTAATTGACTGAAAATAATTTGAAGGCCAATAAATGCTTCATAAATTATCTTTCAACTATATATCACAAAGTTTCTCCTTCAATTGAGTTGAAATTATAAGTTCCAAATATAGGTGGAAATTGTTTTCTTTACCTACTCATTATCGTAGGATGCATGCCTTCCGTCCAGGTAATGGAGTAGCTCATTCAACCTGCTCAGTGTACGACAGAGCCGGGCTATGGGGAAAAAAGCAACCTAACTCTGTCCATTAAACATGCTTTTCCCAGAAGGGAATTCTCATCTTTCCTGCCAAAATAGTTATGTGATCTAATCCTTTACATTATCAATCTCCCCTCCCAGCGAGATGTAGTCATAGAAGAAAAATTCAGAAAAAATATGGAATAGGATATTGACTTGCATATTGTTGACACTGTTACCTGGAATCACGGGTAAAGGATTTTAGGAACATGTGACAGCTGTGCCCCAAACTTTGCTCCATTTCCACTGCTTCACTACACACAAAATGGGATTTAGAAGCAATCATCTTACATTGCTACATTTTTATTACCAAGAGTTAAATAAATAGTGGTTGGGGAAAGAACTAACTTTGACACTTGAAAAAGAAGACTAGCATGTAGTGACTAAGAGTTTTCTTGCTCAAGATTCCACGGATTTAGAAGAAAAAGAAAACTAAGAGACTCTCTGTTCCACTGGGCACCCATGGATTGAGTATGTGGATGAGAACTTGTGTTATGTGACAGGATCTCATCAGAAATCATCTTGTTAAACAATTTCTACGGTAGCTCAAAAAAGCTAGAAAGACAACGGAAACAGAGTGTAATATCAAGCCTGCTTTTGAATATCAGGCTATTGAAAAAAATGCATCAAAACTATTTTTCTGGACACCTTCATGTTTCAAAGGATAGAGAATCAAGATCACATCTAGAGATCTACAGGCAAGACTTGAAGAATCAAAGAAATAAACAAACTTCATAGCTAATAAGTACCTTAGCCATTGCTCTCACATTTTCACCAGGTATTTATAATCTTAATGAAGGAATGGAGAGTGGTATGTAAGTTATTAACTAGCAAATTCTAAGACCCGAATCTCACCAGTGATGACCTCTTTGTTGCCTTTTTGCCTTTGAAATGTTCAGCACAGTTTTGATTAATCAGAGTACAGAACTCTCTCAATCCACTATTAATAGAGCTCTCAGATTCCAATTTAGATGTACACCATATACACAAACAGAAAGCTATTAAGTGGATGTTAGTGAGCATATACACAATCGTGGTGCTCCTCTGTGACTAGTGTCATAAATGTTTAGCCATGTCTTGAAAACATCAATTTCAGGTCATTTTTAGAAAGAAAGGCAATAAGTTGAAACATTTCCAAATAAAAAAAAAAGTGTGTATTTTATAGCAGGTTAGCAGATTTCACAGCATGCTAGGTGATTAACAGCATGTGACATAATGATGTAAGTGTCATGAGTGTGTTTACATTCTGTAATGTCAATATTCTATATTGCTGGTGCCTGAACAAAGAAACCAAGTTTACAGAGGACATTTGGACTGTGTCCATCCTAGTATTCAATTAGTTTTGCTATTTGTCATGTTTTTCACTAAAATCATAAGTTTAAATTCAATCCACTTAAGCAGTTTCATTTTAAACCCACATACATGCATATAGGTGTGTGCTTGTATATTTAATATAGCTGTTGATATAGATATTTGTGACGACATATTCATGGAAAGAGATGTGATCTACACAGTCAGTGTTTCCAATTTAGGAAAATTAGGGGAACTGACATTATCTTTGCGTCTTTTCTTTTCTTTTCGTTTCTTTTCTCTTCTTTTTTCTTTCCTTTTCTATTCTTTTGTCTTTTCTCTTCTTTTCCTTGACCACTTCTCAGAAATTTCAACCTCACTACTCTGCTCTCTCCTTTTTTCCTCTTATTATTTAAAATAAAATATATTCTTCTTTGTTCTCTCTGACGCTACAATTTGGATCTTAAAATCTTCAGTGATAGATGATGACAGCACGTGCTCAGAAACGAAGGGTTTGTTGGATGTTCAGACTTCTGGAAAGATAGGTCAACTAAACATATTTCATTGACCAGAATTCTCCCTAAGGGCCATTGTCTTTAGGGTGCCTGTTTTATCTTGCTCTGGGCCATCACTAGGAGACTGATCATACGACTTTTACTATGGTTAGCCAACTGCATATAGTGATGACAATATGTTTATATTTCCTTTTAAAATTTCATTTTTCTGAATTTCTTGGGAAGGAGCTCTTCCAGAGCAAGCAGGGTCTGGTTAGTGACTCTTCCAAGATATTGTCACCATTTTGCTTTGTTTTGTTTCTCAGATTGTGACTAGTAAAGCTCTCTGTGCCAAGAGTTTGAATAATCTTTGAATTCCAGAAGGAGGAATCTCAAAAGATCCAGCCAATAATAGCAGCGGGAATTGTGTTGCCATGCCAGGTGTACCTAGACTGTGACCTGATTTTTATTATGTTGAGTAGGAATACTCCAAACTAGTTGCATAACTATGAAAACTTCATCTCTTTGTAATCTTCTCAACAGCTTAGTTTCTGGGGAATAAATCTGCCTGACAATGGCAATCAGGTCTAAGGCATTTCTTGTATGGTTTGGGGAGGAAAGGTCTCACATATTCCAATCAATACAAAAATATATCAGAAACACAGAAAAAAGAAAATAAATTGAATTCAGCAAGTACTATCAATTGGGTAGCAAAAATTCTTTGCCCACATTAGCTTGGAATTATTTTCACAGGGAGTAGTGCAAGAAACTATAAAATACGAACTTTGAAAGCACCCAAATCCTTCAGCTACTATTTTAAAAGTTGTACAATATGTGTCATTCACAATAAAATTAAACTAAGGTGATATATTCATATATCTATGTATCTGTAATTTTATAAATACGTATTTCCTGTGTTTGCAATTTCTTACGAAATTGTCCATTAATAGAATATTAGTCTACATTTGCCATATGGAAAACAGTTCACTTTCCACCTATAATAAACTGAACTCATTGGTTTTAAGAAGTAAGTAAATTATAACCTCTCAGAGAACACTATATTCTAAAATATTGTGATAAGACCAGATACTTTACAGTAACACGGATTTTTCTCCCATAATAATTCATACCTGAGGTTGACAGAGTTATTGAGAAATTTTCCTTTATATAAGTTTTCCTTCATCCAAAACTGATTTTGTTTTTATTTTTATGCTTTGAATATTTGCTTTAAATATTGTAATGCATTTTAGCATTACATAGTTCACAGATTTCACACAGCCTCTGCCGAGGGATAATTCGCTCACATTTGTATCATTAACTGCTGTGGAAAGTCTCGCTCTTTGACTGCCTTTAGGAGAGTTTATGAGTGTTTTACGATGTTTCCTGGTTATGCTGTATTTTTACAACTGTTGCAAATAGACACAAACGTCATAAATTACCGAAAAAAGTCATCCTCGATCCCTCTGAGTTTAATGAGGAACAGTTACAGAAAAGGGAAGTTTGCAAGTGCCACTAAAGTCAGTTTGATGGATTCCACATGCAGAATAAGTTCAGATCTGAGCCAGATTTGTTAAACTTCTAATGCACCTTGTATTTGTTTCTCCTCTCCGACACTATTTTAAATGTACCTTAATTCTGGATAAATTGGCTATTTGTGAGTGAATACAGCTACTTGTTTCACGTGAATGGTTAAATAGAAGCTATCTTTCCAGATACAACAAACAGGTACCTCTATCTTCTTCCAAATAAAATCATTGACATTGTGCATGTCTAGAAATTCCTCATGACTAAAATTTCTAGAATTTATTAGCATTTTTAGTGCTGTAGTTGAGACACTGTGTAAACTTAATGGTTCACCTAACCATAATTTAGAGTTATCGTCATACCAGATATTCTATAATCACATATCTATCATTAGTGACAAACATTTATTTAATGTTAAATGGATGCCTGGAATGGTGCTAAGTAATATGGATTCAAAGAATTAAAAAAGTGGAAATTAAAATATAGCAGAAGACACATTTATAACTGGCAATAAAAGATAAATGTAAGTACTTAAATTATGTTACTTAATAAAGGTAACAGTGTTATGGAGAAAACAGCCTAGCAAGGAAAATAGCCTTGAGGAAGAGTGGAACTGAACTTCAAATTTTATAAAAATCGGATTTAAATAATTGAAAATGGGTTCAAAGAACTATATCCAGGAAGAATACGTCAAGGTATCTGCAGGTTTAGCAAATTAGGCTGCACGGGATATTGAAGAACAATTCATAGATTTGTACTCTATACTAGAATGTACAAAACAATGGCTATCCTAGAGGTAATATGACAAACTCAAAGGAACAAGAGATCACCAAACTTTCCGGTGTTCGGAGGTTCATTCTATTTAACATTACTTAATTCCTTACTAAATCTGGTACTAAGTAGGGACTGTAACTGGTTATGATTGCATTTCCTTTCTTTCTCTCTTTCTCTTCAGAATGCTTCTGAACATGCCCAAATTAGAAAAATAATTAAAAATGAAGGCTGGCGTAGAGGGAGGTGAACCAGCTAGCACAAAATGCATAACTCTTTGCTTTTAAGTAGAGGAGCATTAACTGACTGAGACATGAAAGCAAATACTCTGTGGAATGCCTTAGATGAAGCCTCTCCTATCAACCTCGTACAACCCAATAACACAGATCAAATTATTACCCCAGTTTTTTTTAATTAAAAAAGTGACCTTTTATAATACAAACACTTGCATGAGGTCAAAGAGTTCGTAAAGTGATGGAGAACAATCGTGAACCAATGAAGTCTGACCCCAGGGCCCAGGTTTTTAACAAATATGCTATAATGGGATATGAGTATGGGGCATATTTGAATTCAAGTTTACCAACTTTGAATCTTTCTGTATACTTATACATATTCAAAAAAGATCCGTGTATATATTTAAGGAGTTGTTTTTTTTGAGCTTGTTTTGGTTGCTGCACTTGATTCCACAGAAATCTAATCCTATGTTGCTTATGATGCTAATTCTTAGTCAAAAATCACACATTATAATTAGTTTAGGATTAAAAGTACTATTAATAATAAAATCTAATATCAAGAGCATCTTATAGAACAACTTTCAAACGGGGATCATATTTTTTTCATACAGTAAATACTTCTAATATTTTGATGAAGTTACTTCCACTGGACTTTTGCACAAAGATCATTGCCTTGCTCATCTAACACTACATACAACTAGAGATAAAAGGTATGGATTTATATATGTATATACATATGTATATATATACACACACACATATATATATTGTATTATATATGTGTTGTAATATATATACATATATATTCTATATTGTATAATACTATATTGTAATATATATGTATTGTAATATATATATACATATATATATTGTAGATTTAAGGGGGATAACCATTGAAATTTGTCATGTTTTGGATGAGAGCTTTGAACAGTCTATTCATCTGAAAAATAATACACGAAACATAATTTTAAAATATTTCTAATTATTTTACGAGAAATGTGAAATGGCATATTCCCCTGAACGTCCTCTCTTTCTACTCACTGAGCATTTTTAGTTTCAAATACATACCCTTGTCTTCACCATAATCGAAAAAGTAAGTGGCTATAACTCATATACAAATATTTCTTTCTTCAAGCTGGATCCAATACAGAAATAAACATAACGTTTGATTTTAGAAAAGGTAGAACATTTTTAAAAAAGCAAATGAGACAAACACACATCACCGAAATTAGTCTGTGTCTTAATTTGTTCACGGGAAACCAAAAAAGATGCCTAAGGGTAAATGCAGTTTACGTCTTCTGTGCTCCTATCATAATTGTGTTTTTGTTCTATTGCTGGCTGCACTACCATTATCACACTACTGTATATTCAGTTCTTGCCGATGGCAATGCAGTGGCCCCAACTAATAGAAGACAGGGCAGCATCAGGACTACATTAGGAAAGGAATGTTTTATTTAAGGACTCGGCTGGTAACTCACTACCATATTTCCCTTTACAATTTGCTCACTCTAATTGTTAAAACATTTCCTGCTATTTCCGAAGAGTGGAGACCACAAAAGCCTACAGATGAAGCACCAGCAGGTTTACACTGAAGGAACAAATTTGTTTTGTGACCTACATTTGAAAGAATTTTTAAGATGTCTTCTATGACTCCTTTCTTTCCTGTCTCGGTTAGTTGTTTTAGAATTGAACATCAGAACTTCTTGAGGCTCTGAAATGAGTAATTAATGAAGTATCAGTGTTTGGAAACTTTCTGAATGAAAATCAGTGAGATAGAACACAGACAAATGAACCTAGAGGCACACACGCACGAAGAAAAGCAGTCTGAAAAACTTCCGATTCAAAGATGGATTTGAGATTATTGAACTGTTTTCTCCTGATTTATAGTTTAAGTCTAAAATGTAAATGCTATGTCACTGTAGAGAGTGAAATTATCTGTGAGATACATCACTGTTAAATAGTAGGAGAGATTTTTTTTTAAGGAAACATTGAAAATGCACTGTTCACAGGTATAAAAATGAATAACAATTTCTCATTACATTGTGAAAAGTCTAAAATAACCGAATCACATTCCTAATATCAACAGGTTTCTTGTGGCTGTGTCTAGAGATATATTTCTGGCAATTATTACAAGTATCATGTTAAGACACGGCTAAATTCTCCAACTACTCTATGAGCTCTCTTTGTTCAGGACACTTTATACTCCCTCCTCAACTCCCAACACGAAAGGCAATAAATGTAAATAAATCATTACACAGACAAACCAAATATATTTTAACCAATAAAGTGCAAGTCTTCATTTCTAAACCCCTGGTAATTATATTCCATGTACTCGATATTAATTAGCAAAGCATCAAACATTTCTTTAGGCATACATAGCCATTTGGGGCATCATCTCAACTACAGTAAAGGTTTAAACCAGTATCTTTTCATTAACACAAGCACTGGGATGCCTGTGAGAAAGGTGGCTTCTTTAGTCATATGTTTACTAAGTCAGGAACATAGAAGTGGAAACTAGAAATTTGCCTTTTTAACATTTTCCAGATAATGGAAATAGTACTGTTTTTGGCACTCTCTGCCTGAATAAATGAATTTGACCAAATAGCCCCACAATTAGTGATCGCGTTATTTGCTTTGTTTTCCCGTTTCTGTGCTGCCAGGTCATCTGTTTCATCAAGGTACTCTCTCCAGAACTGGGATTTTCAAATCTGATCGTGTATTAAAATCTCCTGGGGACCCAGTCACAATTCTTTTAACTTAGTTTTTTTATATATAGAAAATTGTCCTCACCCCAGAACGTTCTTTAATTCCCCTTTCCAGCCAATCCTTCTCTACTAGTGCACAGAACATTACTAGAGGAACATAATTCTTTAGCCCCCATTCAGATTTTGTAGGGCTTCAGAAGTTAGGTCAATACTTATCACGGGAACTTTTAAAATAAAAGTTGTCTAACATACTCTCTACTAATTGGCATCATGTCCTGTGTATTCAAGGATTCATATCTGTTTGGAGAAATGGACCGTTAACCGGAATCCTCCCCACTTAGAAACATTTTGTAGAAGAGGAAAAGAACCCTTGTGAGAAACACTTGCCAAATCAAACATCTATGCAAATGTAAAGTACTATTAGAATGATCTTCTGCCCCATATACATTCTTAAAGAAACAGTTATCCTGTCACTACTCAGGAGAAAATTATTCAGACTGCTAAGTGTTCAGACTCCTTTAGTAACTTGCAAAATCCAATGGGCTCTCGGTTTTTTGCATCCTCTGTGTTACAAATTCCAACTTCTAGAGATAAAGAAAGGAACATGTATCCCCTGCCTACCTATCACTTCCTAACAGTTTCTCTTTTCCTCACTAGCCTCTAGCTCAGTATTTTTTCAATCACTTAAACAGACACCAGCCTTTCCTGCCCCAGGGCCTACACCCATGCTGATCTGCCTTGAGATTTCCTTTCTGTGCCTTTTGAAAAACTAACATCTCTTTCTTCCATTATTACCTCTTCAGAGAAGTCTTTCCTGACTATTCTCACTTCTGTGTTTACTCTCTCAGAGCACCATGGTAATTTAACTCATTAAACACATCCTGATGTTTGTTCACTGGTCCCTTCACAGACTGTAAACTCAGTGAGGCTAATGACATCACACATCATGCTTATTTATATACATATGTGGAGCCTAACATTCTGACTGAAATATTATGAATCCTCAAAGAGATGTAGATTTTGCCTTTATAAATTAAAAAAAGAAACGATGACCCTTATTTATTCATTAGAACTGGATTGCTCTGGATGCAGAGCTCCTGGGCTCCTCTCTCATGTGTCATCTCCTTTTGATTCAGTCTTTGGATCTCTGTGAAAGAAGGACATTGCTTCTTGAAGCATTCTGTATATATTAACTCTAACAGCATGGTAGTGATAATCTCCTGAGTGGTATTTATACTTGACATGCTATCAGCAGACTGAGAAAACACTTTCTATTTTCTCTCTTCAAACACAGGAACCTCTTCCTTCAGCAAGAAGGAGTAATTCAAGCATGCAGGGGCCTCTTTCTATTTAATTTTGTCCTGAAGATGACAATTATTTCTCCGTATTCCTCAGGTGCTTTATCACACGCAGCTCAATTGATCTGAACAATAGAGAAATGGGTCTTTTATTTGTTTAAGAAAGCTGATGTAGGAACTACACAGCCCTAATACTGCCTTAAAGCCTATTTCATAATACACTTCCTGCCTTGATCATGGTGCAGCAAAAAATCCGTATCCTGGCCATCTATCAATTTTGCTGATCTGCCCATGTATGGTGAGACTACATCATGGATGGAGACACAGAAGCGGAAGAAGAATCAGGAACCAACTAAAAGAGAAGGCTCCCCTTGTAAGTATTGTTCATTTATCTTTGCCTGCAAGATGGGGACAATCAAGCACTATGATGCACTAAATTAGAAACAGAAGGTGGAGCCAGGTCCATAAAGGGTAGTTTTGCACAATTCCTCATAAATTAAAAGAGAAATATACTTGAGCCTTTTTAATCAATGAGGGGACTGTTCTTTCAATGACTATTTTGTCGTTCTTAGCCTAGGAGTACTATAGCCGATGGTAGTGTGACTTCTGCTATTTTAGTCATAAAATACCTATGTGAACTCCAGATGTTGCCTATGAGGCCAGTTGTTAATGGGGCAAAGGAGGATTCATTCCGTGCCCATTTTCTACTTTGGTGCTGAAATGTGAGCTCGTCCATGGTCTAGATCCCACCCACATGCCAACATGCACCTGCAAAAGTCTTCAATTTGGGGACTTTTAAATCACAAACACACACTCTGATTCAGGCTTACATATTAAAAATTCCATAGTAAGGGAAAAAAATACTCCAAAAACTCAGAGCTCTAATTCCTTAATGAATTATGTACGTGGTGCGAGATATACAGACAGACATAACTTGATTTCCTGTCCCAAATACTGGAGCACATATTGCCATGTGAACTAAGTCCATTTCAGGGTAGTGTTTCAGTCATACTTGTGAGTAATGCAAAATGTTATCAAGATTTGCTGTAATTGAGGAAACTGGGAATTCCAAACTATTCATAAAGTATTGTTGACAACATCTAAACTCGAGATAAAAATGCAACCTACTTTCTACAAGTTAGCTGTATGGTCTTTGGAGACATAGTGCATGTGAATAGACAACCATGGACTGAAGTTCATTTTGCACAGATTCTACAAGGACTTCTTCTCATTTAAGAAGGCATGCCCCCTGCAATCGCCAAGTTTCATTTTAGACTCCCAGTGAACCAGAAACCCAAAGCTAAAGTCATCTACAGTCACCAGCTTTCTTATGCTTTTCACCTGGAGTCATAAATCTTCTCTTTATATCCTTTGGGAAGGAGTGAGTTCTGAAAACTTGGGCCAAGTTCACCTGACACTACTCATGAGCCCCATTTAGGGTTTACATAGAAAAAAAAAGTCAAATCAAAATAATTTTACCAGTTTTAGATTTCATTTAAAAAACACACAGACACACGTGCAATGTCCCCAGTCGCTTATTTTAGTAGTAATCTGGAAGACAGAAATGGCATCAGTTTAGACTGACATGACTAACCTGAGAAACACAAGACTCAAATCAATATCCCTGGCCCTCAGTTATCTCTGAAAATGAGGCCAAAGGAAGTTTTATGGTGGAAGTTAAAAGCACATTTGAGCATTTAATACTCAGTTATATCATTATTGTTCATGTTGATGTAAATGTTCTTAAACCTGATATTTTCAATCTATATAGGCACAAAACACAGTTAACTTTTTGCTTACTGGCTCCTGTTTTTAAAGAGTGGTTCCAGGGTACTAGGTCTTTTAGATAAGTGGGAGCACACAGGTATGAAGTCTGAGACTTGGTCATGAACCTCCCGGGAAAGGTTCAACGGCAAGAATTGTCTCAGAAACATTTATTTGGATCTACTTCCTTGAGAAGTATCATGATTGTTCTCACTTTACATTCCCTCCCATTTCTGCAACAAACTGCTAGCACCAATAGATGAAATATAGAAAGAATTGAAAAGTCATAGGCCTTCGTCAACTAAATTGGAAGAAGTTAGATCTTTGGGGAGGTAGGTATTGTCGGTAACTAGGCAGGGAAATGAGGGAAGTGTCTAGGTAACATCCTATTTCTTGATCTGATTAGCCATCATGTGGGTGTATTCTCTTTGGAATGATTTAACAACATGTAAATTGGTTATATGTGCTCTTATATATCTGCCAGTCTTTAAAAAATGTTCACTGAACAAAAATATTATGTGCTATCTTCCAAGATATAGCTACTTGGAAAAGTAACTCAAAACCACAAGCAGGATTGAGTTTGCAGACCTTCTGGAACCTAGGTGTAGAAGTCCGGAGAGTGAGACATGAATTGGACTGGATGGAGTTAAAAATGAAAAGAATCCTATGAACAGAAAGAAACTAAATAGAGCCATGATCACTGCATAAAACTTGGGAATGCGAAGAGGCTGAAAATGCTGTTCCTTCTTTCTGGACCCACAGCCTACTTAAAATTCCATACCCAGAGAGGCAAGAAAAGGAAGATAGAGGCTGATAACCAGCTTTTGCACTAAGTTGAATCTGCATATTCTAAACAACACCAATGTACAGGAGCCCCAAACCATCGGTATAAGACCGAGGTATGCATTTAGAACTCTAGCTGGAAGCGACTAGAAGTTTTAGAGCAGTTTGGTGACAGGCCAAGGGAAAAAAAATAACCTTTACAACAAGCAAACAACCAACAACTTACTCAAAGTAGATATGGATTGGGGCTCCTGGGTGGCTCAGTCAGTTAAGCGGCCGACTTCAACTCAGGTTGTGATCTCACAGTTTGCAAGTTTGAGCCCCACATCGGGTTCTGTGCTGACAGCTCAGAGCCTGGGGCCTGCTTCCAATTCTGTGTCTCCCTCTCTCTCTGCTCCCCCCACCCCCATCTGCTCACGCTCTATCTCTGTCTCTCAAAACATGAATAAACGTTAATTTTTTTTAAAAAAAGTAGATATGGATTAAAAGCAAATAACCAAATAAATCGATACCTATCCTTCTCTTAAAGAAACGTTACATGGAAAAGATGGATTGCCTCCAACTGAGCAATAATTAGCAAACTCTCTTCTCATCAGAAACAACACATGGAAGATAAAGAATATCCTTTCAAAGTGTTTACAGAAAATTACTGCCACAAAAGGGTACACTACAAAAGTGTAGGTAAACTTTTTCAAAATTGTGTATGCATATTAAGAGATTATTATTTGTGTGTCTGGACAGATGTTGCTGAAGAGCTAATATGGGACTACTTAGGTAAGAACTAACTAATTTGTTTTTTTTTATGTTTATTTACTTTTGAGAGAAAGAGAGAGAAAGAGAGTGTGAGCAAGGGCAGGGGAGGGGCAGAGAGAGAGAGGGAGACACCGAACTCAAGCAAGCTCCAGGCTTCTGTGCTATGGGCTCAAATTCATGAACCCTGAGGTCATGACCTGAGCCGAAGTCAGATGCTCAACTGAATGAGCCACCCAGATGCTCCAGAACTAACTAAATCTTAAGAAAAAGAAATGGAGGGCAGAAACCTAACTGGGTGTTCAGCAACTGGTAAAAATCTATGATCTCTTTTAGTTAAATATCAAATATAAACTAGAAACTAGAATCATAACTTCATGATTAACTTGCCGAAGGCCATTAATTAGAACCGCGATAGACCCAAATTTCATAAATAGTTAAATTTGGCAAGAATCTTATTCTGTTTGAGAGAAGGAGACGTGGACTTAATAAATTTAATTTTGTTAGAAAAAAAGATTGTGTTTCTTGACTCAACAAATATTTACCAAGCATATCCTAGGTGCTAGGAAATTGCGTAGTTTGTTGGAGACACAGGAGGCCCCTGTGAGCGAGGCAGAGTGGATGATGGAGGAGGGGGTGAATGTGGTTCAGGGACGGAGCAGGGAACAGAGCCTGTAGGGTATGCGAGGCTGTGGTAAAGAGTTTCAGTAAGATGGGGTAGGGAAAAATCCGACTCCATTTTTTTTTTTTAATTTGATTGCTGAGAGTTTGTTAGCTTCGCTCCTTCTCTTCCCCTTCTGCCTCACATCAGGGCAAGCTGATAAGACAGCCTCTCTCTTTTGGTGCCAGGAGGTGCCAAACTACACAAACCCCTATCTGCAAGCAGAAGTCCTCACCCCGGCCCTATTGCCACAAAACTCCAAGCCAGTCTCCTTTTGCTGCTCTTTCAAGATATTTTCAAACTCCCTTGGGATTTCTGCTATTCCAGAAATCCTCTTTATGTGACTGATAAACCTTTTTCAACTCTCTTGGTGCATGTAGCACCATCAGTGTTTACATCCGAACCAAAATTTTTTAAACTTTTTTTTTTTAATGTTTATTGTTGACAGCGAGAGCACGGGCGAGTGGGGGAGGGACAGAGACAGAGGGAGACACAGAATCCGAAGCAGGCTCCAGGCTCCGAGCTGTCAGCACAGAGCCCAACATGGGGCTCGAACTCGGGAGCTGTGAGATCGTGACCCAAGCCGAAATCAGAAACTTCACCAACTGAACCACCCAAGCGCCCCACATCTGAACCAAATTTTGCAGAGCCATAACAGGTAGTAAGCCTGTGGAGTATTTGTGAAGGTGTAGTTATTATTTGACTCTGGCTTTATAAAAAAATATCTTATTTTCTCTGTGCAAAATACAATGAAGGAAGGCAGTATATACGACAGGAAAACTGTTAAAAGTTATTGTAATAGACTCACCCCAATTATCCCCAATCTTCTCCACTCCAGGAAGCCCATATGGAAATTAAGAATGTCTGTGTGTCACATGAGAAAAGCAAGAGGCTGTTCAAGGCCAGCAACTATCCTGTTACTCTAATTCCTTCAGGCGTCATTGAACATGAGAGATGCTGTCACCTTGGTACACTTGAAATGCATTAGGTAATGATGTTGGGAGAGCTGGTGTTGAGATGGTGATGACTTGGACTCAAGCGGCAGGCGAAGTGATGGGAAGTTGTTTTAAAGGCAGAGCTACCGGGTTTGTTTTTTGTTGCTGTTGTTGTTGAAAATAAGAGAAAGGGAGAGGGGCGCCTGGGTGGCTCAGTTGGCTGAGCATCCCACTTCGGCTCAGGTCATGATCTCACAGTTCCTGAGTTCAAGCCCACACTGGGCTTTGCCTGACACTGTGGAGTCTGCTTCAGATTCTGACACCCTCTCTCTCTCTGCCCCTTCCCTGTTCTCTCTGTCCCTTGCTCTCTCAAAAATAAATAAACATTAAAAAATAATTTAAGGGTCACCTGGGTGGCTTAGTCAGTTGGGCGTCCTACTTCGGCTCAGGTCATGATCTCATGGCCTGGCTGGTGAGTTGGAGCCCTGCGTCGGGCTCTGGGCTGACGGCTCAGAGCCTGGAGCCCACTTCGGATTCTGTGTCTCCCTCTCTCTCTGCTCCTCCCCCTGCTTGCACTCTGTCTCTCTCTCTCCTTCAAAAATAAATAAACATTAAAAAAAATTTAAGTGATAATTTAAAAAATAAAACAGAAAGAAAGAAATCAAGGTAATTTAAAGATTTTGGCATGAAGAAATGGAACAATTTACAAATGGAATTGCCATTTACTGAGGTGAAAGGAATGTGGGAGGAGCTGGTTCAATGGACAGAAAGGAAATGTTGTGTCTTAAGCATAATAAATATGCTTACCCAAAATGTATTAACAACCACTAATGGCAAGAATTCAAAACCACTGTCTTCATTTTGCCAGGACTGCCTTGAAAAGTTAAAGCCAAATAGTGAAACGTACTATGATCTTGTGTGTGTGTGTGTGTGTGTGTGCGTGTGTGTGCATGTGTGTGTGCGTGTGTGTGTGTGTGCGTGTGTGTGTGCACGTGGTGGAAAAATAACCTCAACCCAGTATCTATTAAATAACTATTTAAACAAGAAAATGCATTTAAATCACTGTCTTTGGAAGATTATGGGAATTACATGATTATGTTTGGAAGGAGCACTGACAAGTTTTCTTGAGAAAATATAATATTATCGTGACAAACTCCATTTCTACTGATCATAAGTGTATCATAAGTGTAATGCCTAGTACATAATAGACGATCACTACATTTATTCAAGCAACTGTTGAAGATATTTTAATCTTAAGATGTTACCATTCTATTTTAAGAGATAGGTTTTTTTTTTTTAATTTAACCTACCTGGATTATGTTTTTCAGTTTTTCATTTTGAGATAATTAAAGTTTCACATGCAATTTTAAGTAATAATATAGACAGAGCCTTCACCAGGTGTTACCAAATATTAATATCTTGCATTTCTTTGGTACAATATCACAAGCAGGAAATTAACATTGATACAATCTGTTGAGTTTGTTCAAATTTTACCTGGTTTGATGCCTTCATTTGCATGCATGTGGTGGCTGGGGGGTGGCATGGAGTCCTATTTTATCACATCTGTAGATTCATGGGACCATTGCCATAGTCACATACAGAATAACTCCATCATAAGGATCCTTGGTGCTACCTGCTGATAGACATAGCCTTCACCACCACCCCATGCACATACAACCACTAGCAACCAGTCTCTTCTTCATGCCTGTAACATTGTCATTTCAAGAATATTAGGTAGATGAAATCATATATTAGGTAACAGTTCAGCATTAGCTTTTTCACTCTATTTCTGAGTAGTGTTCCATAGTTCGAATATACTACAATTTGTCTTAAGCATTCACTAAAACTTTTCTGCAGTTTTGGCTACTACAAATAAAGCTGCTATGAACCTCCCTATATTGTGTGTGTGTGTGTGTGCGTGTCTGTGTGTTGCAAACGTAAGTTCTTATTTCATTGGAATAATATTTTTTGGTGTTTTTTTTTTTTTTTGCTTTGCTTTGTTTCTCCCTCTCTTTTTTTAATCTTCCAGTGAGTTACTTGAACACTTTTTAAGACTCCATCTTGATTTAATTATTATGTTTTAGAGTATATTATTGCTTTGTAGTTTTTCTAGTGGTTGCTGTAGGCATCACCATGTGTATCGCTTACTATACTACTTTTGAGATTATTTTTTCTGTGTTCAGTTTCAGAGGTTTAATCTGGGACACCTGGATGGCTCAGTCAGTTGAGCATCCAACCTCAGCTCAAGTCATGATTTCATGGTTCATGGGTTCCAGCCCCGTGTTGGGCGCTATGCCGACAGCACAGAGCCTGCCTCGGATTCTCTATCTCCCTTTCTCTCTGTCCCTCCCCTGCGTGTGCTCTCTCTCTCTCTCTCTCAAAAATAAACATTAAAAAAAAAGTTTAATTTGATATTTCTTGGCATAGATTCCTTTGGCTTTACTGTATTTGAGGTTTGCTTAATTAACCTACTATAGTATACCTGTATGGACATTTTACCACTTTGTATGAAACGTAGAAAATATTTCCATTTAGGTCCTTTTGTCATTCTCACTTTTTAAATACAACTGTCTTAAGTATTTTCTTTACATATAATTGAACAAACTGGTATTATACCTCATTCAACGTTGGTTTCAACCATCAAATATGGTTTAAGAAATTCATTACAAGTAGGATAGTCTGTTTACTCCTAGTTTTACCCATTTGAGGTTCTTACATCTTTTCTGAAGTTTCAAGCTTTCGTTTATTTTTTTTTCTATTTAGAGAACTACTTTTATCCATTCTCTAAAGGTAAGTCTGCTAGTTACAAATTTTTGGTTTTTCTTTATCAGAAAACGTCTTTATTTTCCCTTCATTCCTGAAGGACGTTGTGTCCAGATATAGAAGTTAGAGCTCACCATTCTTTTCTTTCAGTGCTTCCAAAATGTGCCATTTCTTTCTGGCCTCCAGGGTTTTAGATGCAAAATCTTCCATCCTTGAACCAGTGATTTTTCATTCTTACCTATTAGTAATGTGTTGGTTATCTGCAGCTACTTTTAAGATTTTTCTCTCATCTTTAGTTTCAGATGTTCAATTATATTTCTTGCTTGAGCTTCTGTGGCTTTATTCTCTTTGGCATTCATTCAGCTTTGTGAATCTGTAAATTCTGTGTTTTGCCAACGTGGAGGAGTTTTTAACCATTATTTCTTTGAATACCTTTTCAGTTCTGCTCTTTCCATCTCTCCGTCTGGGACTCCAATGATCAGAATGGGACTTCTGTTGTTGTTTCACTGGTTCCTGAGACTCCACTAACTTCATTCAGGCTGTTCTTCTCTCAAATATTCAGACTGAGCAAATTCTATTGCTGTCATTATGTTCATTAATGTCATCATCTGAAGCTCACCAGTGAGATTCATTTGTTTATTTGTGATTTATTTTTCAGTTATATATATTTCATTTGGCTCTTTTTTAAACTTTTACTTCTTTGCTGCAATTTGCTATTTTTTTATTTGTTCCAAGAGAGTTTACATTGCTCACTGAAGCATTTTCATGGTGGCTGTTTTAAAAGATTTGCCAGATAATCCTGATATCTGATTTGTCTCGCTATTGGTATCTGTTTATCTTCTCTCATTCATATTGTGATTTTCCTGGTTCTTGGTATAATGAACACTGTTCCAGTTGTATTATAAACATGTTGGATATTATAGTAGGAAACCCTGGATCAGATTTAATGATTCTTTCTATCATTAAGCAGGATATTTCCTTGAGGAAGTGAGGTGCAAGGATCAGGTGGGTTCATACGTTTAACTTCCCACCGTACCCACACACTTCGACAGGAGTAGAGCCCCTGACTCACAGTGCCTCAGTGCACACAGATGTGGTGATATTTCGTCTC
Source organism: Acinonyx jubatus (assembly GCF_027475565.1). Taxonomy (NCBI): domain Eukaryota; kingdom Metazoa; phylum Chordata; class Mammalia; order Carnivora; family Felidae; genus Acinonyx; species Acinonyx jubatus. The sequence goes on along the minus strand of NC_069386.1, from coordinate 125,188,716 downwards.
CCCTCAGCCCTGCTGATACCTTCCCAGAGAGAGTGCAAAGCCAGTTTGCAGCTCCTCATTACACAGGCCCTCCAAATCCAGGGAGAGAATAAGTGGAAAGCAAATTCTCATTATTTTGTTGCTGCCCGCCTGACATGGAAACTCAACACTTTACTGGGTCCCACTGGCATCAGATGTAGAGTGAAGCAGACTAGAATGGAAGGGAAATGTGGAATGCCAACTATGCTCACCTTGAACTGCCTCATTCCACCTTGTTGATACTGGGTTGGGTAAAAGAGCAGCTCCCCACCGGGCCAGGCTAACATCTGGAAAGGGGGCAGCAGAGTCTTGATCCACTTCGTACCACCTAATACTGCCTCATTGATGTCAGGTGGCTGCGGAGGCTTAGCTCCCTGCTGGACCAACCTATTTATTTTCATGCCCGTTTTGCAAATAACAACCTCAATATAGTTTAACAATAAAAATACATAAGATTTAAAAACTGATATTTCAACCTTTCTATTGCATTTTTTATGTTTTATGTTCCTTCCCAAACCTTCTTCACATACACTCATATTTATAGATTTGCAATAATAATACATGCTGCTTTGTATTCTTTTTATGCGTGTATTTATAGTTTCCATGTTTCTAAAGTCTTCATGATTTTCATTCTGCTGCATACACAATGTGTTGTAATGAGATGTGTGTTACAATTTTTTAAAAGATTATTATGACACTGGAAAAACGTTTAAAACCCACTTTAAAAATTCAGTGTACATCCTATTGTACGCTACCAAAGTAGCTGTTCAGCAGTGACTGTATTCGTTTTCCGTTAATGACTATTAGTTTCCAATGACATCTGTAACAAATTAGCACAAGTTTATTGGCTTAAAACAGCACAGATTTATTGGCATTTTATAGTCTTCGAGGTCAGAAGTCTATGGATCTCGATAGGCTGCCATCAAGTTGTCAGGGCTAGGTTTTAATCTGGAGGCTCTAGGGGATTATCCCAGATTTTGCTTTCTCCAGTTCCTAGAGGCTGCCCCCCTTCTTAGCTCATGGTCTCCTGTCACCTTCAAACAATTTGAAGCAACTGCTTTCAAAACTCTCTCACATTGTACCACTTTTAGACTAACTCTTCGGCCTCCTAACTTCCATGTTTAAGAGCCCTTTTGATCACATGGTACATAGCCAAATAATTCAGGATAATCTCCCCTATTTTAATATCATATGATTAGCAACCTTAATTCCATCTGCCACCTCCATTCCTCTTTGCCACGTAATATCACATTCACAGGCTTGGAAATTAGTTGTGGACATCTTTGAAAGGTCTTTATTCTGTGTATACCCATGACATTTTGATTTGGGTTTTCATTTCATTTAACTGAGTCATGCTATTCACTATTCACAAGATATAAATTGAGGTTTACAGGTCTACTACATATAATTTATCCTTTCAACACTAATTATGAATGGAGGTTGTAAAATTAAGATTGATTCTAAACTAATGTGGCTTTTAGGGTATAGCTTAGATGTTAAATCATTCCTAAAGCTTGGAGAGAGGAAGAACATTTTTTCTTTTATTTATTTATTTTTTTAATCTGAGAGAGAGAGAGAGAGAGCAGGGGAGAGGGGTAGAGGGAGACAGAGAGAGAATCATAAGCATGCTCAGCGTGGACCCCAATGCAGAGCTCGATCCCACGACCCTGAAATCATGACCTGAGCCCAAACCAAAAGTCGGACACTCAGCCACCTGAGCCAGCCAGATGCCCCAAGAACATTTATGTCTGAAGTCTTTGATCCCTTAGTATATTCCTAAAATAAAAGTTTGTCAGGAAAGGAATAATCAGAGTTGCCTTATTTTCTAAAACAAAGTAATGGAAGAGTGAGCTTAAATTTTTAGACTGGAAAGTGCAATTCCAGGAATCTAGACCAACATCATCGACTTTTACAAAGATGAAACTGAACCCCAGAGTCTTAAAGAACTTGTCTGTAGTCATACATTTGGTAAGTAGCAATGGGACAGTCAGAAGCAGTAATCAGTTTTTCTGAAGGCCAGTCCATGCCCATTTTGTTAAAATATCCATTTGGTGGGGGCAGAAGTGGAGACCTGTTCATGATGATTTTTTTAATTAAAATTTATTCGCAATGAAAGATTTATGATCAATGTACCGTCACATCACCAGGGAAATTTGTTGGAACAAGAAACTATATATTAAAACAAAAGAACAACTAAAGCTAATAGCAATGCTTCGATGGAGATTAATTCTAGATATTTTTATAAGATAAGATTACTTGCTACTATCCTCCATTTTCACTTTCTGGATACAAATGACCACATTATGAGTGAGCCTATATAGAAAACATTTATTCAAATTGAAAAATTCCAATATATCTTATACCAAGTTAAAATGGCACAATATATATATTAAGTTAGCAGTGTATTAAAAATATAATCAATCTATTTTATAGAGGTTCTTTTTAACTAAATGCTTTAAATACATTTATCACGAAACATGTAAGAAATATGTACTCCTAATTTCATCATCCAAGTAAAAATGTTGGCAATTTTTGTACCATAGGAATTTAAATATCCATAAAATGTGTCCATTTTCTAATCAGGTCTCTTCTTCAATTTAATTCAGGTCCAAATGACTAACACAATACAATAGCTAAGAGTTCTCGATTGAAGTCTTGAGTTAACCATCTGTATCTATTGATATCACCTGTCTTTGGAATCAATAGTTGCAAACCAGAATTTACTAGACACAATCCATTTACAGATGACAAAGAAGAAAAAGAATAATCTGTTAATATTTCTCCCCTCTATCAGGATGCTCATCAAAATGATTCAGAAGCCCCCAAATGATGCTTGGGGTTTGGCTACACAAATTAGCCATTAGCAGAACGTTGGCTTTTGAACATGCTGTGCAAACCTTTGAATTCTTCCCAAGATAATAGCATACTGTGAGCTCAAATGAAGGATCATCCACAAGTGCCCACCAAACTCTTTTGTTTATAGTTAAAAGATTTTTTGAAACAAACCTGTATAGAAATGCTTAGCTTTGAAAAAAAAGCCTTGAATTGTCATCACTGAATATTTGCACTAACAAATTTAGAGAGGAATGTTGGAGGAATGTGAGAAGTTTATGTAAGTACTAGAAATATGAGTTATATCAATGTGTTGATTTGGGTTTTGTCTGTTTTAGTTTTTGTTATCGGTCGTGGTGGTGTTGTTTCATCACCAGACCTGGGCTGACTGTTTTAAGATATCAATTATGCCCGTTACTTTATGCCAAGTATTTTTGTAGCATGATGCATGAACGAGTGAGCGTAAGAAGCCAAGTGCCTGCTCACTGGAAGCATAGTGTGTAAGATTTACAGGATGAGATTGTTAATTATGTTAAAAAATAAATAAAATTATTTTAAAAAATTTTAAAATGCAGAATGAAAAATATGAAGTATTTGCTATACTGGTAATCTTTATTTACCAATAAGACAAAACATCTTTGAGTAACTTACCGTGAAAATTGGGATAATTTAGGGAGTGAATGGGGTTATTAATAATTAGACCAGGATAACAGGCATGAAATCCAAGACAGTTCAAGAGGTATAATCAAACCAGTGGAATAAAGAGCTTGGAAGACTTTTCATTCAAACCTGGATCTGAACCCAGGCCATGGCACTTACTGATTCTGCTTTAACTATAACGTAATTTAAGACATTAAAGACAGTGGTTATTATAAGTTAAATGGAACCATAATGACACCAATCTCTTGGGCTTATAGGGAGGAATAAATACAATAAGATCTTTATTTAAAAAATTTTTATTTAACGTTTTATTTATTTTTGAGACAGCGAGGGACAGAGCATGAACAGGGGAGGGTCAGAGAGAGGGAGACACAGAATCTGAAACAGGCTCCAGGCTCTGAGCTGTCAGCACAGAGCCCAACACGGGGCTCAAACTCACGGACCGCGAGATCATGACCTGAGCTGAAGTCGGCCGCTTAACCGACTGAGCCACCTCATGACCTGAGCCAAAGTCTGCCACTTAACCAACTGAGCCACCCAGGCGCCCCTACAGTAAGATCTTTAAAGCAGCCAGCAGGGTCATGGCAACCCGTGAATGTTCAGAAAAGGGTCGTTACACGTATGCACGGATACTCAGAAGCTAATAAAAAACAAAAGAACAAGCAGCAGAAGATCCCATCAGAATGTTAGAAATTCTACCTTTAAGCAGTTATTCATTTTGATTAGACTTTTTTCCTTTGAAATGCAAATAATTCCGGGAGGAATATGTATTTTAAGCATTCCATAGGCCTTTCTCATTAGGTATTATGAATTAGCGCATAAAAGCAACAGATTATGTTTTGTTTAGGACTCTGCTGTTTTCAGAACAGTTTTGCACATGTCACAGTGAAATGTCTGCACATTAACAAGTACTATAATTGCCCTTGCTTTCCAGATGAGGACACAGAATAATATATTGAAGCCCAGAGAACGAGAGGTAGAATTGGGCTGGATTGCAGGTTTGCAGGTTTTGGTATCTAGACCTCTGATTCAGCAGGATTAGCTAAGAACTCATTTTCTGAGTGCAAAGGCTGGAAGTTGCAGGCTCCTTGTTAGAAAAAGAGAGATTTAAGAGACTGTATCTGGTAATCAACTGACTGCTGCTGGCAGATGACACTGGGCAGTGAGTAGAAAGGAAGAATGGGGAGGGAGGAGCACAAACAGGGAGGTGGGATCAGAAAGATAGATGGAAGATATAATGGACAACTGTTTTGTGCCATTTCAAGTACTCTGGCTTCATCTCTTGCATCAGCCGGTACTGCAGTGGCTCGTTTTGTGAAAGCTTTGTGCACTGTGACAGCTCCTTACCTCTTATCCCCGGGCTTCTCTGAAGCCAGGGCATGGGATGCCCACTGAAACCTCGTCGGCCTTTATACCTGGGTACATCAGAAGTTCAGGGAAGTTCAAACGAACGGAGATATCATGCACATATTTAAAAATAAATTATTTCTTTCTTGGAGTGCAAAGGTCTGAGAAGCATTTCATAATGCTCTTCCAAAGATCACAATGCATTGAGCACCGGTTGGCTTTTCTCTTTCTGTTTGGCTCTCTTTGTCTTTCACTCCTTGTTTTTTTTAAGGTTTTTTAAAAATATTTATTTATTTTTGAGAAAGAGAGAGAGAGATAGGGCATGGGGGAGGGGCAGAGAGAGAGGGAGACACAGAATCTGAAGCAAGCTCCAGGCTCTGAACCATTAGCATAGACCCTGACGCAGTTCTCAAATTCATAAACAGTGAGATCATGACCTGAGCCAAAGTTGGATGCTTAATCAACCGAGCCACCCAAGCGCCCCATCTTTGTTCTTCATTCCTATTTCAAGAGACCCAGGCTCAGCATAGTGGAACAGAAAAATATGGTCTCTGTTCTGCCAGGAAATTGTTCACATAATGAAGAAATTAGCAAACCAACAATACGTATCAGAAAGAAACAAGAAAAAATGTGGAATGGGTCTTGTGGGTATTGGCCCAATGGGTCCAAGTTTACAAGATTTATTGGCCTCGAAGCACTTAGAATCTGTCTTCGATGAGATGGCTTTTTGCAACGTGAACATAACAACTGTCTACCTGTAGCATTGTTATGGCACTGTTATCTGTAGACCAATAGCATGGATATCACACAGGAGCATATTAGAAATACAAATTTTAAGTCAATTCAGATGTATTCAGTAAGAATATGTATTTTATGAAGCTTCCAGATAATTTGTATTATATTTAAATTTAAGAAACACCAGCCTACAGGAAATAAAGTGGAGATGGCTTAAGAGATTATTGAGGAAGGAGTCAGAAGGCTCAAGAAAATAAAAATGAGTCTCTCGGAAGGAAACAGAGAATGGTCCCTTTGCTAAAGCAGTGAGAAATGTATAGGCAAGAGGAGTAGTGGCATCTTTAAAAATCTTGGTGAAAGCACTCTTCTCCGGGGCAAGGTTAAATGTAGGGGTGTGCCTGTTGACTGGGACCCCCATTTTGAACGGGAGATGGTAGTCTCTGGAATGGCAGAAGCCAGACGGCAACACTCCATGAGCAAGGACAAGGTGGATTAATGACTACCATGGATCACAAGGGCCAAATGGTAATTATGTTGCTTTAACCTGCAGGATCTGTGAAGATGATTAATGGATCCTGGTGTTTTGTCCTGAAAAGATAGACAGTTAAAAATAGGTGTTACTTGACTTGAAGAACTAAGAAAAAAGAAATGAGAGCTAGTGAGTCAACAGTTGACATTAGTGATCATGTCAACCTTTCAACCAGTTTTTAAATGTAATATTCCCTGCCTCAGAGCCATTGTCCACCTATGCGGAAGCCGAGTTTCCAGAGGAAAATCCTTGCAATATATGGGGCGAAAGTAAATATCCAAACTTTTTGAACTGGACACTGTTGGACATGGTGTCTGAATTTGCACTGATACCAAGGGACTGAAAGTGCCGTCTTGGTTTTCCAGATAGAATCATGATTTAAGGAGTAGAGGGGATAGATGGAGTCTGACTCAAGTCCATTGTACAGTGGGTCTAATACATTCATAACTAGTCCTGTCTCTATTGTCTAGCACCCAAGCATACATTTGGGATAGGTATATTTAATAGTTTAAAAAAATATCACCTTGTTTTTATAAACTGTGAAGTGAGACATTCTTGGCAGAAAGGGTAAAGTAGAGGACCCTAAAACTGATTTCTGCAGTCCCTTGGCAACATAGTATATCAGAAACAATACTGTCTCCCAGAAGGAGTTATGAGATTAACACCACCATCTAACTTTTATAAAATGTAGAAGTTTAGGCTCCCATCATATTCCCATTCAAACCCAAAAATGTCGGGGAAGGGAGACGGTGAATTCACAATGCTTTCCAATGTGAACTGGGAAATGTGGAGTTAACATTGACAGGAACACCCTTAACCAGTGGAAGAGGAAGCTGATGAATAATGCTCTCCTTGCTTTTATCTCACTGGAAGAGAGCTTTGAGAAGAATATCACATGACTTTCCAGAACATCTCATAAGATACAACATTAGTAGCCCACACACATGGTGTCAAATAAAAACCCTCCTGAGAACCAGCTAGAAAGAACTGGCTGTAGGGGAGTAGGCTGAACCAGCAGTATAATCAAAGAGTTGATCAGAGTGTTTCCCCTTAAGGTCAGTCCGTTTTCAGGAGGGGCTATGAACAAGACCTTGTTTCCAATGGTGATCCAAAGGTCAGGGGCCCAAGTGAGAAAAGAAACTTAAGCAAAGTTGAATCAAGTCAGTGCTCCTTTTGTTCAGATTAGTGAGTGTAGACAAACAGCTCACCCAACTATCTATGAGACAAAGAATGGGAATTTGAAGGGTCTGTGTCTGGCCTTGTCATAGGGAAACACAGGAGCCATCCAGAAGTCTTAGGTAAGTTGTATAGGGAAGGATTGTTCTTTGTAGTAAGTCTTTTCCCAAACACAACAAGTTGGAGATGTCTTGACCATGGCTATTTGCCAAGAGCACAGAACTCAGGGGAAAATTCAACACTGCCAGTGGTCAACTCAGAAACATATCTTCTGATTGCCTTCCCATTTTTCTCTTTTTTTTTTAAATTTTTTTTTCCAACGTTTTTATTTATTTTTGGGACAGATGAGAGACAGATAATGAACGGGAGAGGGGCAGAGAGAGAGGGAGACACAGAATCGGAAACAGGCTCCAGGCTCTGAGCCATCAGCCCAGAGCCTGACGCGGGGCTCGAACTCACGGACCGCGAGATCGTGACCTGGCTGAAGTCGGACGCTTAACCGACTGCGCCACCCAGGCGCCCCCATTTTTCTCTTTTTCATGACCTTGTCCCTCACTCCTGCTCTGTGGAATCACTTCAAAGTAAACTCCCTACACATAAGCCTTTTTCAGGCTCTGCTTTTGGGACAACTAGGCTAAGATAAAATAACAAAAGCAACCCTTACATTCAACTTAAATTAAGGGTCAGAACTGTAGGGCTAGATTAGTCTTCAAGAGAATAGGCTTGCTCTAAAACCTTGCCTGGTATTGACAAAGACTTGTCAATATAGAAATATCAGTGCCCTGGGAATCTGAAGACCTGTATTGAAACGACTTATCAGTTATCGGAGTTTAGAAAAAAAATACTTAAGCTCTCAGTATTTCAAGTGTTCAGTCGGTGAAATAGAGGCAACAATACCTGAGCTCGCAGATTATTATGAGGATCAAATGCTGTAAAGTACAGAAAAGTTCCTTGAATTCCTTCTGTACAAGTCATCACTAATTCATGAATGGGTTTCTCTCCTTCAACTGTTTAATATAGGTCTTTGGCACGTAAAGAGGTGTTAAGTTAGGAATGAGAAAGAGAGGGAGGGAGGAAAACAGCAAGATGGCTGATGGCTGCTATGGATCTCTTCGAAACACATTTCCACCCAAATTACTCAGTGGCTTACATGCTCTCAGGCATCAAGGCCATGACCATTTCTCTTCGCCTTCTTTTTTATATATGCATTTACTCTGACTTAAGCTCAGCAATTGCTTTCTCTGTGAAAGGCCAGATAGTAAATATTTGATACTTTGGACTCTATGTTCTTTGTCTCAACTACCTAGCACTGCCTTTGTAACAAAAATGTAACCATAAACAGTAGTAACTGAAGGGGCATGGCTGCATTCCAAAAAGTATCAAAACTGGTGGCAGCTGGATATGGCCAGCCAACTGGGGAGTAGTGTTTGACCCCTGATCTGACAGGAGTTTAAAGAAATATTCAGTTCTGTTAATATGCCATCCCACTTCATGCTTCTGGTTTTATTCATATACCTTTCCTCTAACAAAATATCTTTGGTTTGTTTGGCTGGTGACCTTCTAGCCATCCTTCAAAACAACATCAGAGACTCAGTTAAGTATTACCTCTGAAGTTAGGCACTGTTATCATATATCCCAGGGAGGTCTTCAACAATATATCCTTTATTCTCCTGCTTTACCTTATAATCAGCTTTCTTTTGATGTGTATAATAATTTACTGGCCATCTGCATATCGCTTTTCTCTATAAGAATTCCTTTAGGGAAGGGAGAGTTCATCTTTTAAATTCAGCTCTTATCATGTGTTTTTTGAAACGTTGGTTCGTTGCGCTGGTTGAAAAATTTAATGTATGATGTATAAATGAAACATTCGCCATGACTTTCTGGAAACTTGGTCTTCCTGGCTTGCAATTTTGGAGGAAAAGTTGCTTCCATTTAAGACTCAGACAACATAAGACAAATAAAAGTAACAATATTTGCCTGCGGTGACCCTCTTCTATTTTTTTTTTTTACTGGAAATCTTTACTAAAGTTTGAATTTGTAGGGTGCCTCATTAGGAGAGATAACCAGATTTACAGCTGAGATTTTGAGAGAAGAAATAATGGAAAAAATCTGAAAGCATTTCCTTATTTTATTCAGACTTGCTCTTTCAAAATAAATAGCTGATTAAAAAAATGACTCAATTCAGACCATATGGTAACATATTATCTTCATCCCATTAAGATCCCAACATTAAGGCAATCTTCATTAAAAGAAAAATGCTTTTAATAGGATTTTTACTATTTTTTATAGCTTCTCTGCCTCCATTTTTAATACACCCCAAAATAAAATTCATACCCACGTTGCAAAAAGGTTCTGTGAATAAGTTACTCATTGACTTCGGGACAGTAAATAGGGTCATCACGAATAAATTTAAAACTAAACTGCACTAAACTAAAATTAAAACTAAATTCACCTCCTACCATCAGCAGAGTTTATAATCCCAGGACTTGCATTTTCTTCAGGGGCGAAATATCTTGTATTTTCTTTTGGCTTTTTCTCTAGCAGTTGTATCAGCTTCAAATATCATTCTGGTGCTTTTCACTGCACTTAGGTCAGAGTTGTCATTAGCTAAGAAATCCTGAGGAAAAAGTCAAACTTATCACGGGAAAACTACGAAAGGAACCAAAAACTCTGTCAGAATATCCGGGTTTGCAGCAGGTAGTAGTAATTATGAAACAGATTCCAGGATGAAAAAAAAAAAAAGTCAAACACTGAATGACTAGTCTGAACATTGCATAGTGAACCAAAAAGCCACAGATGTTTCCAGGTTTATGTCTGAAAATCTGGAAAGATGAATGATTTATATATTTTCATTTTTATGATGGGGGCAAGTGAAGTGAATTGTTCTGTAAGTAACAAGTCATGAGATGTTGGAACATATGCTGGAAAGCTCAGTCACTTGGATGCCAAAATCGGCTTCTCTACTTAGTCCTCACAGCTAACCATATTTTATTTCTGGCTCATGGATTTCTTCTATTTTAATAGAATTTTTTTTATTATTTTATGGAAAAAATGTAGAGGTGACAAATAATTTTTTGACTACTTTAAATATTGCAAAGAAATTTAGGAATTGTTTCAGTTGACGAGGTTTGGTATGAAGGGAAAATTAAGTTGGGAATATACGGTTTTGAAAATATGCTTTCAGGAAAATCTATGTAAGTGATTTCTAAGGAAAGATAAATACAACAGAGTGAAAAGTCTATGTTCTCCCATTTTCTGCATCTATATTCTACAGTCTTAAATATATATATACATCTCTATATATAGATATATAGATATATAGATTAGATATATAGATGTATAGACATCCTTAAGCTCACACTCCAGAAACCTGCTATATCAGGATATTGTCTTCAACATACTCATTGTGGATCACAATATGGACCAATAAATAGTATAGCAATTTATAATAATTAAAATGCTTGTAATATTCCTTTGAATATGATTCAAATGGTATTTACATTAATACATTGACTTAAATGTTAGAATGGCTTTTTTCCTGCCTTACAAGTTTTCTTCCTTGTCTCTCTTTCTCACGCCCAGAATACCGCAGTATGGGCCAGAACCTTACACAAGTGCTGAACGGTTTCTTTCAAACACACCTGAACATTGGTCACTTCTAGTGATAATCCTAACATTTGGCTGAATATTTACAGAAGAAAATTTATGAAAAACTATGCACTAATCACCTGGTCTGGCTAATTCTGTAAAAGTCTAATGTTCTCAGTAGGGAGCATACACAACTACAGAAACCCACCAGGATCCTATCTTCAACCTCCACCATGATATACCGTTCCTGATTTTAAAAACAACATACGGAATCCCCACTTGTGCTAGTAATACTCTAGTTAGGAGATACAAATCACAGCAGTTATTTGAACAAAAAGAAATTAATATAAAGAATTTTCTAACTGGATATAAGGCTGTTAACTTTACCTCAAAGGGTAAAGTGAAAGCATGAAAGCATCATGGAGGTAGCAATTTCACGAAGCAGCTTCCTACCTGTCCCTAAAATCCCAAATGCCTCATGCGTGGAAGACTTTTCAGGAATCTGCAGCTCACCTTGTAATGTCTCTGTCATTTCTGGAAGGTAGCATGTCCCGGAACCCCTGATATCTTTAAACAAAACAAACAAATAAATATCCAACTTTTTTTTCAGTAGGTACAGCAGAAGCATTAGCCTTCTATGATCTTTACATTCTAGAAGTGGAAGCCTCTTACAATATCTTTTACGAAATACACAGTGTTACTTCATATATTTATGATAAATTAGTTGCAATTATTTTAACATTACTGGTAGTACTTATCAAGTGAAAGCACACTTTTTTGGCAGTTTGAACGCTCATACCTACCTCTGTATGTACGGAACTGTTTCTTTTTATTAAAAGCATATTTTCCAAAGCTGATATTTGGTAGAATGGATATGTACCTATATGAAATTCTAGATATAGATACATGGTGTATGATAGATAGACTGATAGATAGGTACAGAGATACAAAGATAGATCTCTACTATACATTTATGTATGAACTAGCACTTTTATTATAGTAAAATAAGCGATGTAGTCTAAACTATTCTCATGCATACTAGTGTGCTGTGAACTGGGTTCCAAATGTTACTCTTTAATACCAAACAACACTTTGTATAAGGTATAAAATGATGACATATTAGAAATATATTACTATGTATAAGACCAATTATATTCTGTGATTTTTGCTCAGAATACCAAACCTTAAAAAATGTGTAAAGTTGGTGGGGCGCCTGGGTGGGTCAGTCAGTTGAGCGTCTGACTTCAGCTCAGGTCATGATCTCACAGTTTGTGAGTTCGAGCCCTGAGTCGGGCTCTGTGCTGACATCTTGGAGCCTGGAGCCTGCTTCAGAATCTGTGTCTCCCTCTCTCTCTGCTCTTCCCGGCTCATGCTTTGTCTCTCTCTCCTTCAATACTAAATTAACATTAAAAAGTATTTAAAACAAAAGAATCATATAAAATTGTTGATTCATCTGTCATACGATAGCATTATACTGAAAAAGTGGTTTTGCTTTGAAATTCTCCTAATTATGTCTCTTAGCACAGCACAGGTATATTCACCAAAACAATTTGATATGTGTGTTAAATATGTATATGAATCACATGCTTGTTAAATACATAACTAGCCACCTATATTTATATTAACTCTCTGTGATTGTTTCATTCCTTACTTCTTTTCTGGTCTCCAGAACAACATATCTAACTGACAAATCTAACTGAACCCTATTTGGATCTCTCAAAGGCATCTAAAATGCAGCAATTTCAAAATGAAACTCTCTCTTCCAGCTTGATCCACTTAAAGTATCTGATTTTTCATAGGGTTAAGGCAAAAATCCTCAGTATGTCATATAACGCATCCATTTGTCAGTCCTTGCTACTCTACACCGTCTCATCAACCATGACCCGTTCCTTTGTCACATCCACATGGACACTCGGTTTTCAAGCTGCATCAAGGGCTCTGCATTTTCTAGTTTATCTGCCCAGATTGTCACCAGGCTCACCCACATATTCCCCAAGTTTGCCCTGTTTCTAGAGGGATTTTTTTTATGTCTTCAAAGGATAGGGAACATCTTTTTCTTACATGTTTATTTGATATAGCCAGGTACATACTAAACTTTGTAATGATAGATTTTTGATTTTTAAATTACCATCTGTTTCCTCCATTAGTCTCAACTTTTGTGTGTGTGAAAGCAGGTGCATCTGTTTTTTTTGGTTTATTGTTATTGTTATTATTGTTTTTTTACTATTACCTGGCACATTTTAGATACTCAACAGACATTTGTTGCAGGAAGAAACAAAAAGAGAATTGGATTCATGGATTATCAAGGAATTTTTTACATGAAAATGTCCTAAGTTTGGTGTCTGATTAAAATAATTTCAAACTCGGGCTCCAACGTGAAGAAACTATAACTTGAAATTTTGTATCATATTTTTATTAGCTATAATGAGCAAGACCTATGTTCTAATGAACATTAAATGAAATAGTATATGTAAATCATGGATGCCAAGCCATATTCTATGTATACATTCTAAAAGAAGTAATTCTCTCCCTCTCTAAATGAAATAACTAAATTTGCAGTGGTTTTCTGAATGCTTCACTACATCCAAATGTAAAAACTTGACATATAATCATAATTTTACCATCAGGTTTCCTAACATGTTGGCAAATCTTTAGAAATTTTAGATGTATGATTTGTTTTCTCCAAATTTAAATCTCATTTTTAAAATCCCAATAAAGCAATCAACTGTTTCAAGATAAATTATATTAATCTAACTTATTTGAAACTTTAAAAATATGTGCCATTAAAGGGAAATAATAGAGCTCTTAATACTTACAGCATATTTACATGTCGTTATAGACTGAATGCCTGTGTCTCCCCCAAATGTATATGCTGAAACCTAATCCCCAATGCAATGGCATGGGAGGTGCGACTTTGAGAGGTGTTAGGTCATGAGGGTGGAGACCTCGTGAATGGGGTTAGTGCTCCTATAAAAGAGACCCCTGAGAATGCCCTTGCTTCTTCATCATAAGAGCACACAGCAGGAGTATGGTTTTCTATGAACAAATAATCCAGTCCTCACCAGATACTGATTTTGCCACCAAGTTGATCTTGGACTTCAGTATCTAGAACTGTGAAAAATAAATTTCTGCTGTTTATAAGCCATGCAGTCTATGGAATTCTGTTATGGCAGCCCAAACATACTAAGATATATTTCTCCAAGTTATATAAATAAATTTTGGCTATTTACTTTCACATGTTGTTTTGCTTTGGGGGCTTGGGGGAGGGGCAAAATTATGCTCAGGGACTGAGTTTTTCTTTGCCAGCAATTTACTTAACACAGGTTCACTGTGGAAATTTCACCAGCCTATAGCATACAGGATGATGTCCCTCAGTAAGCCAATTACGAAATAACATACTCCAAACCAATGATAGATTAATCACACTATTGTTCCAGGCAAGGGGAGACGAAAGAAATAAAGTCCATATTTAGTTGAGGCGTACCTTTATAAAAGCTGGAGCTCAGGACAGATGGCTTGGTCAACCAAGAGCTAACATCCAGCTGCCAGGGCAGAAGTAAAAGTCCCTGGTAGCTACAGCATGATAGAGAAATAAGACCACTGGTATTAATGGGCAAGATGAACCTTGAGGGGCCTCTGCAAGGCTATTGCCACTGCCAGTAAGAATCGCCTTCACTTGACAGGAGCTAATTGTCCAAGGTCTTTGGAGAGCTCTCTGAATCCGCAAAATGTTTCCTTGGCTAGACCAAACACTCTAGGATGGTCCTCACAAACTCTCGGTATCCAGCCTACGTGTCCCCTGTCATCATTGCTTCTTCCTATGTCTTGTATTGGTAAGCCCCGTGGCAACCCTTAGCAGCTGAGCTACTGAGTTCTTATCAGTAAGAACATAAGATGATGACATCTTAACACAACCTAATTACTTTTTGGATAAAAACGACTTTTGTTTGTCTCTGTCATGAACAAGTGAGTTACAACAACTTCACTTAAGTGGATTTGAAATCACATATAACATATATGTGACTATCTACACACACATATGTGCATGTGTTGATAACCTCTTTTAGGGCAGTCCTACTTCCACGTGCCAAAATGTGCTTCGAATATAGCAATTTCTCTTTATCAAGTAGGATACCTACACTGTCATTAAAATCATCATGCTGTAAAAATCCTTTTTGATTGTGTCGCATAAATTTTACAATTTTTTTCTTTTTTAGAATTTTGGTATCACATGTTACTTCCATGAGAATAGCAATTATAAAATCAGTCCTCAAAAAGTTCCAATATGCTTCAAAGGAGTACCGATTCCACTTTCACATTTAATCTGATTAGTACGATTAGATTTTTGTCTGGTTTTCAATGCAATGTCCTAGACCAGTAGAATGCTATCTCCTAAAATAATCAGGGTCAATCAACCAGATAGCTTTGGTATCAATGGATTGACAAGGATCTCCTTTAACATTTTTTTTCTTCTTTTTGCTCAAAGACTTGTAATAACTGATCAAATAATCAGAGTACCAGATGGAATTATGTGAAGGTGTGTGTATATTCAGGTGCTAAGAGACCATCAACAGCCACTACACTGTTATACTTGAAGTTCTGACAGTATATGCAGACTGACCGGAGCATTATTTGGCTGGGGCAGCATAGCTCTTCACCTGGACTCCAGAAGTCTGCTCGCACTTACTCAGAAAAGTTTGCACCATCGCACCCAGGTCTCCATTTTTCCCCCTTTTTATTTTTATAGATATATTAAACATATTACAGAAATTTTAAAAATCATAGTTTTTCAATAACTAAAACAGTACTTCTTCTTTTTTTCAGCTTCCTGTTTGTCCTTATGTAGGTATACTTAATTTTTTTTATATTTATATAACCGTGGATATACTTCTGATTTAGGGTCACTTGTATACAAGATGCTTTGTGCATTCCCCCATGGATGCTTTTGCCATTTTTACGCTGTCTGGGTTCCCTGTTGCAGTTTCAATGGCAACATCTATGTGTCTCTTTGTTAAAGGACTATCTCAAACTTTCAGAGTGCATTTTTCCTGAATTTATGTAAATGCGGAATAAATTGTATATCACATCCTTTACACAAGCATGCTTTAAGAATTATCTCATTGAGATAGAAATAAAATTACCCTCATTCCTTTGTCCCTAGTCAGAATTGGAAATATGACTTACTTTCTCCAACGCTCGCCTCCAGGGGGTGCCACTATGTAATTTAGAGTGATGTCACATACTTTCTTGACCTCCTTCTCTTCTTCACTCTATTTTCGTACTTCCTTACCAGGTTTTCCTGTGGATACTTCCTAGCAAATCACTCTCAAATCTCGCTTCTAAAAACTACTCTGGGAAACCCAATCTAAAATAAGATATGAGGAACAAAATAAACAAATTGTTTAATGGGGATATTTTTTATCTCACGTGTAAAATAATTCTTCATGAAGAAGAAGAATTCTTCATGAAGGCATTTCCTAGATGGTTCTTGGTCAGAATTAGTTAACAGAATTAGTCAACAATTAAGACAGGGTTGATAGGCCAAGTGAAGTAGCTACCATTACTCTCAACACCATCATATTCAGATTCAGTGATGAACAAATTTAAAGATGCCCCTCAAATTTCTGGCTGTCATCATTCTCCTCTGCCCCTCTTCTAGCTCTTCTTTCTAACTGCCAGCCAAGTTGACCACAGCAAACCTAGGACCATCACCAGGAGCTTGACTGTGGCTCACAGAAAAGGCACCTACAGAAGGTCAACAGCTTCCCGTAGACTTCCCCATGAGTTTCCCTCTTCCACTTTGGTAGCTGAAAGAGCTTGGATTCTCTGATTGACTTGAAAAACAGCCTTCAGGGGAGCCTGGGTGGCTCAGTCGGTTAAGCATCCGAGCCCCGCGTGGGGCTCCGGGCTGATGGCTCAAAGCCTGGAGCCTGCTTCCGATTCTGTGTCTCCCTCTCTCTCTGCCCCTCCCCCATTCATGCTCTGTCTCTCTGTCTCAAAAATAAATACTCCCTCTCTCTCTGCCCCTCCCCCATTCATGCTCTGTCTCTCTCTGTCCCAAAAATAAATAAACGTTGAAAAAAAAATTAAAAAAAAAAATAGGGGCGCCTGGGTGGCGCAGTCGGTTAAACGTCCGACTTCAGCCGGGTCACGATCTCGCGGTCCGTGAGTTCGAGCCCCGCGTCAGGCTCTGGGCTGATGGCTCAGAGCCTGGAGCCTGTTTCCGATTCTGTGTCTCCCTCTCTCTCTGCCCCTCCCCCGTTCATGCTCTGTCTCTCTCTGTCCCAAAAAAAAAAAAAATTAAAAATTAAAAAAAAAAATAAACGTTCAAAAAAATTTAAAAAAAAAAGAAAAAACAGTCTTCAGTTATTTTTCCAGACCTTAAATTCCACAGATCTTTTATAATTGTGCAAGATCTAATTTGTACACTCAGTTCCTTCCTTATAACATTCATTGTGACTTATACATATAGTGACTCACACATAACGGACATTGCATAAACATTTGATGAATAAGTTGATGGTGATTTCACTGGGAGAGGTAATTTACTAAGTGACTGGGAAGTTATATGCCCCAAATATTAAGTACTTTCTTTTTCACTAATAGAATTAAGTTCAGTCATAAGCAATGAAGATATTCCTCTAAACATATACTTCCTTATGATATTTAGAATTCATAAAAATCTTTTTTCTTTTTAATTTAGAAAGAAAGCAAAAGAAAGGCATAGGAGTAGAACATTCACATCCCCCGTTGATAATTCAAATTGATCAAGTGCTCAGTGTACAAATCATTGACTGTCTAATTGGAGCATAGATAAATGTGTCCAAGAAAACATGATTCAGTGTCCCTGAAAATAAATTGGACCACACTGAACTTTCTTTTTCCTGCCTAAAAAAAGAAAGACGCTTCTACATAGGCAGCCAGGAAACATTAAGTCATTTCTAGTTAAATATGTGAAAATTTATAAATGACAGCTCAAAATCAAGCCTTGAAAAACAGCGGTGTTTAGATGCTGCCTTTGTGCAAAAAGACCCAAAGTGTCACTTGTTTTATTCTACTTTTCAGTGAGGAAACCTAATAGAAACCACCACGAATTATGTCTTGCCTCATAGAGCCATGATGCTTAACCATGGAAAAGGGGGAGAGAAGGATCCCAAGATTTATCGTGTATGTAAGAAACCATTCAATACAATAAAAACTCATGAAAATTAATATTTTTCAAGCTAAATTATTATAGAAATTATTTATATGTAGATTATTAATAGTGCCCTCATTATTCATTTTCAAGTTACTTAATAAATTCCAGTGGAAGCATTAATATGCTATCTTCATTTCAAGATAGGCATTATTCTGCTGTTTCAACTGGATTGTCAGTTTTTCCTCTTACTCCACTTTTCTTCCCAATAATATTTTTTTAAGTTTATTTATTTATTTTGAGAGAGATAGAGACAGGATGAGTGGGGGAGGGGGTGAGAGAGAGGGAGAGAGAGACAATCCCACGTAGGCTCCATGCTGTCAGTAGAAGTCTGATGTGGGGCTCGAATCAATGAAACCGTGAGATCATGACCTGAGCCAAAATCAAGAGTCAGACGTTTAACCAACTGAGCCACCCATGCACCCCCAATAATGTTATTTCTAATTACTTTTTTTTTTTCAGGAGGGAAAATAAACTATGAGGTGGTCATATAGTAAAATGCTACCTTTAACTCTTATTGAGTTAAACAGCATACAACGCCAGACTGCACATTGGGAAAGCTTTCAATGTGTTTATATGCTAAAGATTTACAGGTGATTCCGATATGAAGCTAGCATTTTCAAACCTCTCTTTCTTTACCATATAAAGCCCTAAAGATATAAATAGGTATAGATAACTATTTGTCTCATAAGTCCGCTAAAGGACATAAGCATTATTTAAGAGTTAAGCAATATTTAATAAAGTTTTTCACACTAAGTAAATTGTGGAAAATACTAGCTCTAGTATCTATTAGCTGTGTGATCCTAACCTCATTTCTCTTCTCTGAAATGCATTTCCATTTGTAAAAACTAGAGACTCTATCTACCAAGCCTACCTTGCAGAGTACTCCTGAAGTTCAATGCAATTAACGAATGTACAAATATGCTTTGTAAACCCTGAGATGGTGCATGGCTGAGAAAACAAACAAAAAAATCCTGAATACTGTGAATTACTTTAAGTAGGTATTTTCATTAACCCCTCTTCCAATCACATCTAAACACCACTTTCCCAGCAACATCTAGGTTTGTGTTTGACCAAATACTTGGCCACCATAACCTAGTTGACACATAAGATTAGCCATCAGAGTAGGTCTTCAATAAATAGAAACTATTTGACACAAACATGAAAACATATGGATATCTTTCACATAAAATAAAACTTATTTTAAAAATAAAAGCATTCACACACACACACACACACACACACACACACACGGAAAATTAAAATGGACTCCACCATTAGGAAACATTGTTCATTGTTCATGTTGCTAATGTTGTAGGGGAATAAAAACAGAAGCACAAAATCTTCACTTAAGAATAATAGATATAGGGGCACCTGGGTGACTTAGTCGGTTAAGCAACCAACTTCGTCTCAGGTCATTATCTTGCAGTTCATAAGTTTAAGCCCCACATCAGGCTCTGTGCTGACAGCTCAGAGCCTAGAACCTGCTTCAGATTCTGTGTCTCCCTCTCTCTCTGCCTCTTCCCCGCTCACATTCTCTCTCTCTCTCTCTCTCTCTCAAAAATAAATAAGCGCTAAAAAATATTTAAAGGGCACCTGGGTGGCTCAGTCGGTGAAGCATCCGACTTCAGCTCAGGTCATGATCTTGCAGTTTGTGAGTTTAAGCCCCACGTCAGGCTTTTTTTTTTTTTTATTTTTTTTCAACGTTTATTTATTTTTGGGACAGAGAGAGACAGAGCATGAACGGGGGAGGGGCAGAGAGAGAGGGAGACACAGAACCGGAAACAGGCTCCAGGCTCTGAGCCATCAGCCCAGAGCCTGACGCGGGGCTCGAACTCACGGACCGCAAGATCGTGACCTGGCTGAAGTCGGACGCTTAACTGACTGCGCCACCCAGGCGCCCCAGGCTTTTTATTTCTTATAAAAATGAACATATTCTTGCCATATGATCCAGCAGTTATGCTCCTTGATGCTCACTCAAAGGAGTTGAAAACTTATGTCCACCCAAAAACCTGAACATTGATGTTTATAGCAACTTTATTTTTAATTGTCAACATTTAGAAGTAATCAAGATGTCTTTTAGTAAGTGAATGGATAAATAATCTGGAGTATGTACAAATAATGAGATAGCCAGCACTAAAAAGCTGTCAAGCCATGAAAAGATATGGTAGAATCTTAAAAGCTAATTGTTAAGTGAAAAAAAGCCAATCTGAGAAGGCAACATGCTGTAGGATTCCAACTATATGCCATTCTGGAAAAGGGAAAATTGTGGAGACCATAAAAGGATCAGTGGTTGCCAGGGGTTTGTGGAGGGAAGAAACTAATGGGCAGAACATCAAGGATTTTAGAAGCAATGTAAATACTCTGTATGATACTAATAATGATGTACACATGTCATTACACCTTTCCCTAAACTCACAGAATGCACAACACAGAAAGGAACTCTGACATCAACTTTGTGCCATGGGTGATTGTGAGATGTCAGTGTTGGTTCATCGGTGGTAACAAACATCGCACTCTGGTAGGGGAGGCTGATAATGAGGGGAGCTGTGCATGTGTGGGGTTATATGGAAAATCTCTGTATTATCCCCTCAGTTTTGTTGTGAGCCTAAAATTCCTCTTAAAAGGTCTTTTAAAAAGTGATCGATATTGTCATTTGTGAAACTGTATTGCAGGAATTAAGATGGGGAGATTGTCAGCCAGGGGCCAGGGAGCATCATACCAGCCTAGCTCTATCTCAAAGTTAGAGGATTTTTGTAATACATGGCATTATCTAGGATCTCCTTCACAAATGATCTTGCCATCATCAAGGGGAGAGAACTTAAGAGAACTAGCTGGGGAGAGAAGGTACCCCGGACACTTGCCAGGGAAAAGTTCAAAATTGTAGCATAAGCTAAACTTTGAAAAAAAAATTAAAACTTTAAAATGGCAATTCAGAAATATTACTAACATATATTTGAGAAAATTCATGGTATCTGTTGAGTGAAACATACAGAATCTATAAATGTCTCAGGCCAATTGTTCAGAATAGGAAAACAGTAAGAATCTATTTGTTAATTGAAACTTTAACTTTTAGCATTTGGAACATGTAATATCATCTCCTACAGAGAGTCATCCATATTTTCTGATCATTAGCTCTCAAATAAATATAAATGTAAATTACCTTTTCCTAGGAAATTAGAAAAGAACAATTTTGTAAACTGCATTATTTGTACTAATCCTCACATTTGCATTTTAAACTCAAAAGGCTAAGATGTGAGAGGGAGTCTCTTTCAGCACTTCTGGGACTCTCTCAAGGAAGAAATAGAGGAAGGGAGAAAGGGAAATTGAGATCAGCTCTGAGATTTTTCTTATTTTCCACAGTAAAAAAAAACCAACATAGTTGTGAAATTTATAAAATCATTCCCAAGCTTTTCTAGCTCTCAGAATTTAAAAGGAACTATATTAGTATCATTTCTTCAACGGCAAATTTGGAACATATTATTTCTACCCTTAAAGGCTTCATATTAAATGAAGATTGATGTGTTAAAGCTGTGGCTACTGGTTTGTGTAGCATATGTGCCAATATCACGAAGGCTAAAACGAGTGGAAAATGTCAGTTTGTAGCCAGGAAACTAAAACAAAGGGAGAAGAAGGAAAAACGCGCCAGGCACCTAGACCCTTAAATCAGCACTGTCGGGAATGTGGCAGACCACTCTCTCTCTTCTCATGGCTTTGGTGTGCAGAGGGACTGAGCTGTCATTTGTGTCATAAGGTTTCACTTAAACAAGGAAATAAACGAAGGTGCAGTGCAAATCAAAACATGGCTTTTGGTTAAACAACCAGAGCATGAATGAATGAGAAGGGTTCCTCTGGCTTATGTTTCATTAGATTCATCACTTAGTTATAATTTCTCTTCATCTGGTAATTCACATTTAATCCTCTGGAAGTTTTCAAACTATATTCTTTAAAACACAACTCAAAAGTCCTGTTCTCATCAAGATGAAAAAAAAACGGATTTCTCCAGAATCCATTTAATATGATCAAATACAATCTCTTGATAGAAGTTTCAAAATCAGTGGAATTGACATATTCTAGTGGTATCTTCCAAATTAGCTGCACTTATCATATTAGAAATATATACAAACAGGAGTGTGTGTGTGTGTGTGTGTGTGTGTGTGCATGTGCGCACGCCCGCGTGTGTGTGTGTGGGGGGGGTGTCTGGGGAAGATTCAAAATTCTTATAACTTATGGTAGTCACAAGAACTTTCCAGAAACTCACAATAATTCCTCTGGTTTTTGACAACAGTGAAAAAACACCACTGTTCACATAAAATGGAAGGAATTCCAGGGTCCTGCCATAGAGGGAACAGAATTCGATGCACACATAACAACACCCAAATTATCTCACATTTAAAAACAAGAAGTCACTTTTGAAATGTTTTTCATTTGGCAGTTTTGATCTTTTGACCACTCACTCATTCCTGACTTACTTTTCCTTCACTATTTCCATGCCCAGTTTCCTTTTTTACCTTGCTTGCCATACACCATTACATTTTTCTTATACTCCTGACATTTTTATTGTTTTGAAAGTTCTAATTTGTTTTCTTATTTATTTTTTCCTAGGCTACATATTATTATTTGAAAGAAATTCAAAATGCAGTGTTTAGGGGCTGCAAATGCTGTTTTTTTAACCCTATTTACACAAGAATCTTCTAATTTTCCTATGTGTTTTGGCATATATATATATATATATATTTTTTTTAATTTTACTTGGTCACACACTAAAGTGAGATCAACTGAAACTAAGATACTTGTTGGCTATATTTATACGTAAATATGTATTTGTTTGTTTCCACAAAGCCCTTGGGAGAGAAGAAGGGAACTTGAGAGTAGAAATGGAAGCACATGGAGTAAATCTTTCTCTTTGAAAAAGTCTCCCACCTAATTGAAAAAATTATCTACTTCTAGATTAGATTGTCATAAATCCCATGCTCAAAATAATTTTTAGAAATGCAAAGTTTCATGTATTTAGAAACTACCGGTAATTTTAGCCTATGACAATAAGAAAAGAGTCTGTCTGTTTAGCTAGAGAAGTACTTACTCAACACTCCACCATTTATGAAGACCTCTGGAAAAGCTTTGTGAAAGATACAGAAGAAATATCTACACATGTGGTGAGTGTTTCAACAAATCACAGTCTTTGCCCAGTGGGAAATTGTGTTAGTAAGTTCTGGCTGCTATAATAAATTACTACAGACTGAATGACTTATAAACAGCAGAAGTTTACTGCTTACATTCTGAAGACTGGAAGTCCTAGACCAATGTGCTTGAATGGTCAAATTTGAGTGAAGACCGTCTTTCCAGTTGTCAAGTGCCACCTTTCCAGTGACTTCTTGCTGTGTCCTCACATGGAGGGGGTATGGGGCACTGTGATCTTTTATAAGAGCCCTGATCCCATTCATGAGGGATCTACCCTCACAACTCAAGCACCTGGCGAAGTCTTCATCTTCTAATACCATTGCACTGGGTATTAGGATTTTAACATAAATTTTAGGGGGACATTCAGACCATAGCACTCTGACTCTGGTCCCCCCCAACATCATGTCCTTCTCATATATCATTCAAAAGTCTACATCCAAAGTCTCATTTAAATATCACTTGAACCAGATATGCGTGAGAATCTAGGCTGCAAAACTATGAGATCAAATATGTAATATGCTTCTAAAACACAACTTCAGGACAGCCATTGGATAGATATTCCATTTCAAAAGGGAGGGATAACAGGCCCTGAACAATTCCAAAGCCTTAACATCCACTAAGGTGGGGAGTGCTGCCCTCTGAACATACCAAAGCTATGATTCTACTTTCTGGGCACATTGAGATGGAGATCCTCCCTCAGAACACCCTCGGCAGTTCCCAACTCAAAGCTTTAATTCTGAGCACAGTCTGTTTGTGGTTCTTATAGTTTGGAATCCCATGCCTGTGTTTCTTCTGGGCTGGAATCTAACACTTGTGACTCTATAGGTTTGAACTTTTGAGGGCAAATTTGCCCTTTTGTTCACTGAGCGTCACCCTAGGGAGAGTTCTCGGTGGTCCCCTACCCGGATCCAGAACCCTAGAGCTCCAGTAGGCTCCATCCTTGAAAAGCTAGGTGGAGACGTGGAAGAAGTCTCTCCACCTGTGATGAGTATCCATTCGAGAAAATCACAGTTTTCATTCACCTAGTGGGAAGTAAACAAAGAACAGTCTGTAACTTCAAGACCTTTAAAATAAACAGTTTGGGGTACCTGGCCGGCTCAGTAGCTTAATTGACCAACTTTTGATTTTGGCTCAGGTCATGATTTCAGGGTCGTGAGATTGAGCTCCATGACAGGCTCTGCACTGACAGCACAGAGCCTGCTTAAGATTCTCTCTCCCCGGGTGCCTGGGTGGTTCAGTCAGCTAAGCGTCCGACTTTGGCTCAGGTCATGAACTTGTGGTTTATGGGTTTGAGCCCCACGTAGGGCTCTGTCCTGACAGCTCAGAGCCTGGATCTGCTTTGGATTCTGTGTCTCCCTCTCTCTCTGCCCCTCCCCGGCTTGCACTCTGTCTGTCTCTCTCTCTCTCTCTCAAAAATAAATACATGTTAAAAAAAAGATTCTTTCTCTTCTTCTCCCTTGCCCTCCCCCAACAAAAACAACAACAGAAAGTGGTTTGAGAAACAAGATGTTAAAGTGAAAATATTTAAGTTACAACTTATATGTAATATTGCTGTTCCAATGGAATAATTGTTTTAATATCATGCGTAATTAATATTCAACAGGACTGCCTAGAAAATTATTGCTGTAAAAATTCAAAAGAGTGCAAGCACGTTGGTCTGAGAACATCAGAGAAGTTTTGGAGAGTCGTAAGGATCTGAGCTGAGTGACAATGATTCGGTCAGATTTGAACAGGGACTGAATGTTCAGAGAGAACAAAGATTAACCATAAAGTTTTCCACCAGCAACTCAATTGTCTGAGATGGAATTAAAAATTTGACTGGAGGACAGAGAAGGAAATTATAATTTTAAGAATAAATATGAACTAAAGTTAAATATTGTTTGCAGCATAATCTGAGCATGAAAAATCTTTTACACTTTTTCCTATGACTTCTGTACATCCATTTTAGTATGATTAATTAATGGCTAATGTCTTTCTTTTATTGAAGACTTAATAATGAAGGAAGGTTGAAAAATAAAGGGGAAAAATAACATGTGGATAGAAGAGAATAACTTTACTTAGTGTCAGATATTATGACCATATAAAAATGCTAGACAGTCTTGTGTCAAATTATAATAATTCAAATAAAAATGTCACAAGCATTCTTATCTCATGATTCACCTAGAAATATTAGGCTACCATAGATCGTTAGTTACCAACTAGGAAAAGTAAAATTAAAAAATTCTTATTTCCAGTAGCAACAAGAGCATAATGTAACTAGAAAACACATAAGAAAACCATGCAAATTCTTGACAAAAAATTTTATAAAAAATTATTGAAAGACACAAAGAGATGTGAAAAAATGAAGAGATATACCATGTTAATGAGTTATAAAGCTGTCATTATAGCAAAATTAATCTATAATTCAATACAATTATAAAAATATATAACACCTTATTTTTCTTAGAATTTGACAAGACATCCCTCAAATTCACATGAAACAGAAAAGTGCCAAAAATAGTCAAGATAATGTTGACGAAGAGTAAGCAAAGATATGGAGTTTGTACTTGTAGACATTAAGACAGACTATATCAACAATCTAATGAAGACACTGCAGTTTGGCACTTAGAAGACAAATGGGGTAATGAAGTCTGGGTTAGAAACAGATTCTTATAGACGTGCAACTTGGTATATGATAGAGGTACCGTCGCAAACACGTGTGATGTTAATAAATTATCTAATATATGGAAGTCTCCCTTTCATAACAAAAATAAATTCCAGAGTAAAACTTTTCCAGGTTGAAGTTTCCAGTATGAAGTAGTTATTTTCTTCAATGCTCTAGAAAAGCACTCCATACGAGGAGAAAAAGAAAAGAAACACATGCACGTGAGTGCACACACACACGCACACACAGCAACTTTTAGAAATTTTAAAAATACAAAAATGTAGAAATCCATAAGCATTCTTGGCTATCAGGTAGGGTCATGGAACGACATTAACAGAGAAGAAACGTAACTACAGGATTCAGAAAAAGCTAGCAAAGCATACTACTCTAACGTTCCAGAAGAAAGGGTATAGCCTGATGGACAGAAGCAAAATCCCGTTTTGACCTTTATAATAAAAGCATGATGCATGGGTTGTCATTGGGAGTTTCCAAGAGTGACTATGGTTTCCAGAAGAAACTAGAACGGTCAATTGTAGAGTTGCTTCAAGATACCATGCTCTGTATCTTACTCCAGTCTCACCGATGTGTCAGGTAATGGTGGAGTAAGTTATGTGTCTTTTGTTATGAAGACTAAAAACATAAAAAATTGTAAATGATTTACCTTTTCTTAAACAAGAATGATTTGAGATTATTTCTAGTCCTATCACTCTCTCACTGGATACAGAGCATGACTTTGGCTGGTATACCGCGTACGAGTTTTATCAGTCTTGTGTATCAGAGCAGAACGAATGGATTGAAAGTCACTCCAGGGTTTGTACTCCTTTTATGTTAAACTTATTAATGCCAGATGCCTTTCTAGTCAGAGACATGCATTTTGACAAGATTCTACATCCATATATACCAAAGTATATATATAAGTGGACTTTAATCCGTTTTCCTCTAGGCCCCCACTGTGGACCAGGGAAATTCTGAGAAGCTTCCCTTGCAACAGTGCCTTTTTGCCCTGATGTTTGTTGGGCAGAGGCTCAGCAGGGAAGTTGGGCATGTTTGTCCCTAGTACATTTCAAGAACACCCACAAAACCCAAAATTAAAATTATTTAAAGCAAGATTTTTTTTCCCCTCATCTTCTATTTCCACATTTGTGGCCTGATGGAATTTCTCCTCGGGAGAAAAGAGGCAGCTGAAGAAAATCTACCAGCCAAAGAATCATTTCCACAAAATATCTCTCTGTCAACACCTTAATGCGAGCAGAGACTCTTCCTGATCCTCAAACCAGCACCAGAGTGTGTAAGACGGACTCAACAGTGGGTGCTCAGGCCTACACACCTGAAAGGAAGCCTTTGTCTTTCATTAAAAAAAAGGGAAGTAATCAAGAATTCAGGAATGTTTTTATTACATCTCACAGAGTCCCTTTGATTGCTGTATTGCTCATTCTTTTTCCATCGCTCCATAAAGATGGGAGAGAATACTGAGTGGTGAAAGCTGGTGGAAGCATTAATCTTTTATATCCATTCTAAGTAGTTGCTTTATCTGACAAAATGTTTCCTTCTGGGGAAGAGGTGTTTGCATTATTCCCAATCTCCTTTTTGTCTTTAATCAGGAAGGTACTACTGTATTTCAGGACATTCTCTATCACATATAACTTCGCCTGTTTGTTTTTCAGCATTTGGTCTTGCTTTAGGATTTGATGGAGAGTTTTGGATTTTATGAAGTGGTACCATTAGGATTCAACAGTGGTGCCATGTGCTTTTTTAAAAATAGAATATGTACATTTTTTTAAAAAAAGAAGACTTCTACTGGGGCACCGGGGTGGCTAAGTCAGTTAAGCGTCTGACTTCGGCTCAGGTCATGATCTCATGGTCCATGACTTTGAGCCCCACATTGGACTCTGTGGTGACAGCTCAGAGCCTGGAGTCTGCTTTGGATTCTGTGTCTCCCTTTCTCTCTGCCCCTTTCCCACTCATGCTCTGTCTCTATCTCTCAAAAAATAAATAAACATTTAAAAATAAATAGGGGCGCCTGGATGGCGCAGTCGGTTAAGCGTCCGACTTCAGCCAGGTCACCATCTCGCGGTCCGTGGGTTCAAGCCCCGCGTCAGGCTCTGGGCTGATGGCTCAGAGCCTGGAGCCTGTTTCCGATTCTGTGTCTCCCTCTCTCTCTGCCCCTCCCCTGTTCATGCTCTGTCTCTCTCTGTCCCACAAATAAATAAACGTTGAAAAAAAATTTAAAAATAAATAAATAAGACTTCTAAGGTTATTGATCAAGCGTATTTTTTCTAGTCTTTCTCATTTATTTATTCATTCCATTGATTATATTGATCCCTTACTATGCAATAGGTCACAGACTGCATTTTGTGAGACGTTATTTTTGCTATTCAAAGTGCTTAATTTCTTGGAATTGAAAGAAGTGTAAAAATATATCCTCTTAAGTAAAAATGATATGCATAGAGTTTGTGGTAAAAATAATAAACTCAGGCCACGGGGGAGATTTAGATTTCAGAGATTTAGATCTACATTTCATCTGGGTGGATCTGATCAGAGGATATCATTTAGTTGAAGATATATATAGACACAGGGATGATTTTTCGTAAAAGAATGGGCTAAAAATCAAGTTGATAAAAATCTGGAAACAAGTTCAAAATTAAATAATAATATAATAAAATAATAGCTAGGACCATTGTAAATTAAAAATACACTGTACTCATATCTTATCTCACACC
Organism: Acinonyx jubatus; assembly: GCF_027475565.1. Classification (NCBI taxonomy): domain Eukaryota; kingdom Metazoa; phylum Chordata; class Mammalia; order Carnivora; family Felidae; genus Acinonyx; species Acinonyx jubatus. The sequence continues at coordinate 125,160,091 of NC_069386.1, read as the reverse complement.
TTATAAAGGTACAACTGCACTGTGTCGCACTTTCTTTTTCTTCCCTCCCATGCAGACCTGATGCTTGATGCTAAGGTAGTCATCCTATAAGCGTGAGAGAAAATGCAAGAGAATCTTAGAGTCCCCAAGCCTGACAGAGTGACGCTGCTGAACCAACGCAAGCAGTAGCCTCTTCTCAGGTGAGCAAAATAAATCCTACTGATTTCAACTACTGTAAGTTACATTTTACTACAATGAGCAATGATTCTCAATTGGTGTGTGTGTGTGTGTGTGTGTGTGTGAGAGAGAGAGAGAGAGAGAGAGAGAGGAGGAGGAGGAGGATTTTGCCTGTAAAAGGGCATTTGACAATATCTGGAGACATTTTGAATTGTCACGACCAAGTACTACTGGCTTCTGGTGAGTAGAGGAGCCCAGAAATGCTGTTAAACATCCTACAGTGGCATACAGGTTGACCCCCCGAAACAAGGGAGTATCTGGCTGCAAATTTCAATAGTGCCAGGGTTGAGAATACTAAAAGAGTTATACAAAACCAACGTTGTGGTCTGTATGTTTGTGTCCCCCTCAAAATACATGTGGTAAAATCCTAATCTCCAAACACGATGGCATTAGAAGATGTGGCTGATGGGAAGTCCTGAAGCCCTCCAGACTTGGATTAGTGCCTTATAAGAGAGACCCCACAGAGATCCCTTGCCTCTTCCACCACATGAGGACACAGCAAGAAGGCTCTACCTATGAACCAGGCAGAAGACCCTCACCCGCCACCACATGGAATCTTCCAGTATCTTCATCTTTAATGTCCCAGCCTCAAGAACTGTGAGAAATAGGTTTCTATTTTTTTATAAGCTGTGCAAGCTGGTGGTATTTTGTTACAACGGTCCGAATGGACTAGGACAACCAGTTAGGAGAACATCTCTAATTGATTATCCTACTGCTTCTTCATTTTACCCGCGGAGAATGACCAGTATGTTTTCGTGTTGCACTGTACTTACCACACCATGATCCAATCAGTCCTTCCCATTACACCTGTTCATAGCTGTGCTATTTGTAACAGCTGCTGCCTGGACCACTTGCGTGTGATGAAGTTTGTAATTCTGGGTTTGTGTTGGCTCACTTCGCGGCAAGAGCACCAGCCAGTTGCCCCAGGCTGTGAGGGTCCGCACAGTGTCCAACCTGCCCGGAGGTGTCCTCAGAAGCAACCTACCGAATGAATGAGGCCTTGTTTCTGAATTGTTAGGAAACGAAAAATACACATATTCCGAACGTGCGTTAATCATAAAAATACATGTATTAGATTTTGATAAGAGAAATAATCGTCCTCTGTTGCGTAGTTCACAGAGTGATGAGTGAATTTGGTTTCTTCTGAACTTAACACAAAACCAAACTTTTCCCTTTATAGTAATGGTTGAGTCAAAATATTGAAGCATTTTTCCTTATTCCTTTATTGTTGACAGTAAATAAGTTGAATAAAAGAGCTAGTTTGAATAAAAGAACAGACTTGAATCTGTTGTAATGTGGCATAATAACTCTAAAAAATTTAATGTTTTATGCACTTTTCACCAATTTATAATAATCACTTTTTTAGTTTGCACATTTCAGAAATATTTTGCACTATCTCTAATCATCTATACACTAGGTATTTTCTCAGAATATTTTTACAAAAGTAAACATTTTTACAAAACTAAACTGAAAGTAGGAATTCTACATATCGATTAATCAGGATGAAAACTGGTTGAAACATGAAGATTAATATTTTAGCATTTTATAATAAAAGCATAAATATATTACATAAGTGTAATTCTATAAATCTAATGATTGTTTTGCCAGAGTGTAGTGTAACACTAAGCAGTAAGCAATAGTAACACATATTATAATAATAAAAATTACTGGCTTTTTGGAGCACTTGGTAGCAGGCACTTTCTAAACATTCTGCGTGTGTTATAGTATTTAATCCTTACAACACCCTTAAGATCAACACCATGATTATGTCCAATTTTCAGGTGATGAAATATAGATGCAATTTACCTGAGATAATACAAGTAGTGATGGCATCAATATGCAAACTCTTTTTTTACAACTGAAATATTATATGACATCAAAATAGATGAAACAGACAAAGCAGAAATAACCTGCTGGTGATCCGATGAAAAGATGCATGTGGCTTCTGGCTCATTTCCTTAGGCCAAAACCACCTGATTTGGGGTGCCAGTTTTCCGGAAAAAAATGTGTCATTATTGTGTTTCTATATATACACCGATAGACAATTGTTATAGGTTATTTATGTACTACTAAGTATCTAATAAATACAAGCACTTTTGCATTTACTCATTTTAGTAGTTTGAATGTTGCCTGTTTAGCTCTGAAAGAAAATGTCAAAATGCTAAGAGTTTTGAGTTTGGATTTGTCGTGTTTTGTATGTAAGTTTTGACTCTCCACTCACGGGCTAGGTGAGGCTCTGACAATATTTCACCTTCCTGAGACTGCTGGTCTGTAATATGTGGAATTGGCCCCTTCCTCCGCCATTTGCCTTATTTGTAGGTAAAGATCCTAGTTCATTGCCAGGGATATATTAGCTAATCAATAAATGACAGCTAGTTTTTACTGTGCTTTCAGTAAGTTAGCAAAAATTAATAAATATTAATGTTAAGTTTCCAGGTGTCATCAATGCTACCATTACTATATTCTACTTATTTCCAATTTTTACTCTATAATAGCTCCCACTCATCAGGTGATGTGTTTAGTTACATGACCCATCACTTAACCTAGAACATTTGTCAGAAATATAAGTGCACTTATCAAGTATTTGCCACATCCATAGCTCATCTGCAGCTAACCATATTGACTTTGAAAGAGAAAACGTAATTTCTAGGGATGTTTACACTTGATATTTGCTGACATGGTTCTTAAGTTCGCTAAATAAGATTTTTCTTTTTCAAAAGATATTTAGATCTTTCAAGGTGTATTCCACGTGATCCAGGTTTTCCAAGTGCTTTGGATGATAAAATTACATAAAAATAAAATGTATAATAATCTTAAGAATTAACTATTTTGACATGGGAATATATTGCATTAAATAATCTTACAAAGTGGATTGTACCGTATTCACTCTACAGTGTAGACTACAGGGTGATGATTTTAGATAAATATTCCAGATTATCTAGCTTAAATATGTGACTAATGAGGTAAACTTATAGGTTTATTTACATTAAAGATCAACCAGCTTTGCTTTGCTCAATGGAAACAGATTGCACTCCAACCACTAGCTAGCCTTATCACCAATGAATGAAAATAATCATACGGAATTGTAAGACATGGAAGCATTTAGTCAAAGTTCATTATCACAATTAGATAAAGTCTTCTGAATTGTAAGCCGATAATATCAAAATAATACACAAAAGATACATTTCTCAAGTAAATAAAAATAAATAAAACATGTTTCAATTCTTATTTTACTTTTACTGGAGGGTCCATGAAAGATTTACTTTTGCATGTGATGCCATTAATAGATCTAGAACTCCTTTACATGTTGTAAAATGTGACCAACCCTGCCTAGCATTCAAAGCCACTCAACCGATGTTCTACATTTCAAAGTCTTCTCTCTCATTAGTCTTATTGTGTTTCATTCATGACAATTCCTGAACATGTCATATTGTCTGTGCCTTTATTCTTTGTTTGACCCTCTTGTCTTTTCACTCTCCTTACCCATCATAGCTCATAGCCTTTTTTTTAATGCATTGTCAATAAAAACTATTATCAGTAAAAAATATATAAATGAAAAATCACTATACTTTAAAAATACAGTTATGTAAATTAAATGCAACTTGTTCCTCAGAATAACCCAATGCATTAAGTAGCATGATCAGAGTAAACCAAATTTAAGGATGAAGAAATTTAAATGCAATGACACTGATTTTGTCACACTGAAAGTTAGTAATAAGGTGCCCAAGGTCACCATGATTCTATTTCTGTGCTTTCAAAATGTCACACTTGACTGCTCTATAGTCTTTACAACAGCTGGGGCTTCTTAAGTTTTTTACATGGTATAAGAACCCTTCATCTTGTCTGTCAAGTTATCTATGACCTATGTGTGATTTCCCTTGGAAATAGGAGTAAAGAGGATCCTCTTGAGGACTTTTTAATAGATTTTCCTAAAAGGTACAGAACATCCACCCAAGACTCTTGACGGATCGCTAGCCAGTTTTCTCTACTTTCCAAAATTCCCTTGAATGCCAAATACTTGCTCTGTCACCCCTAGACCAATTCTTCTCATACACTTGAATCTTTTTAAGTTCCGTAAGATTTTATCCTGCTGTAGACATTTCACTGAATTCTGAACCTTCTCTTCAATCAAACTGTTCATGTTACAGCTGACAGCATATCACACTTAGAGGGCTTTTTCACTGATCCTTTTCTGTGAACCCTTTATTATATGTTTCAATAGAGCCTTAGAAAGAGAAAATTAGTTAGATAAATCTGGCAAATAGCAGAGAAGAGAAATGTAAAAATTAAAGTTATATCAAAATTCAAGAATGTGGGAACCTGAGGTTCACAAACATCAATTTTGGGAAAAACAACCTACTCCACTTACAGGGAAAGAATATAAAAACTTGTTTTTCTCTGGATAGAGAACATGTGTGTGAGAGAGAGAAAAGAGAGATCATGCCTGAATTACCATATTACAAAACAAATAGGCATAATGAATTCTTGGGAAATAAACATTTAGAGAAAAATAAGGAAAGTTTTCATGAGCATGGTATTCAGGTACTCTCACATTTAAAATAATGCTTTTCCCTGAAAAAAATTAAAAAGGTGTTAAGTTTCCAAGTGGGGAGTGGAGAGTATGCACCACTTTTTCTACCAGAAATTGAAGGAAACGCTGAAGACAGATAAAAGAAAAAAAAATAGTTCAAGTTTAAAATCAAGTCTACTTGGAAACCAATTTGACAATAAATTGTATTTAAAAAAATAAAAAATCAACTAAATAAAATAAAATAAAATCAATTCTACTGTATCAAAAGTATGCTTTCATATAAAATTATATACTAATTTTAGCAAATGTAAACTTTAGTCTTTTTATTTAATTGTAAATCATTTGAAAACTCATCCTCAGGCTCTGATCAATATGTAGGTATGGACAAAACAAGGCAGTGTTTCCCAGATTACAAACAGATGCTCCACAGGATAAATTAAAACATGTGTACATGCTATGATTTTGCCTATTATTCAACAACACAAAAATGACATAGATGGAAAAATTCAATACCTCTAACTTGATGGCTGTTTTAAAGAATAAACTAATTGCACATAGTATTGATGTGTTTTTCACTATGTCATCTTTTATTTTGATTTTTACTATGGTAATATAAAGTTTTAGACTGTAAGCAAAAACTAACAAAATGCTTTGGTATGTGTTTCTCCCAACCACCAGTAAGGCTATCTGCAATTCATTTTAAGTTCATAATTTGAAAAATCTCTTTTGGTGTTGACATTTTACTCCTCTTGGTATTCAGTGAATAATTAAGCCAAATCCTGCCTTCTAGAAAACTTCATTGTAAGGAAATATGATCCATTAATCAGAAATATATAACCACTCACAAATAATCAAGTGACATCTAAAAGAACTGGCTCTGGGGCACCTGTGTGGCTCAGTCTGTTAAGCGTCCGACTTCAGCTCAGGTCATGATCTTGCGGTTTGTGGGTTTGAGCCCCGCGTACGGCTCTGTGCTGACAGCTCAGAGCCTAGACTCTACTCAGATTCTGTGTCTCCCTCTCTCTCCCCCTCCATGGCTGACACTCTGTCTTTCTCTCTTTCAAAAATAAATAAACATTAAATTTTTAAAAAAAGAATAAATAAATATTAAAATAATTTTAAAGAACTGGTTCTGTGGTATGTTTTTTTCTATTTCCTCTTATTTATTTAAAAAAGGAGAAGAAATAATGGCACATTTTGTTTATTGAAGTACTTTTATTGAATCTGTTCATAAAAGAATTTATGAAAACTTAATATTAAATAGATTTACAAACTATGCAACTACATTCTAAAGCCAAAACTCTCCTGAGGACTTTAGAAATGAAACAAGTTGACTAGAAAAATAATAATATAGAGATAAAATAAATAAGAAATTTATCAAGTAGAAGTATACATAGTATGCAGAAATTTGTCCAGAAATTTACTTCAAAGAGTATCTCTTTCCATTGGATAATAGTCTGCCGTTTTGAAGTGGAAGTTCTACTTAATTAAATAAGTATTTGAATACCTATTATTTACCAAGCAGAGGCTTAATATTATAGGAGATACAAAGACTACAGAACTCTATTTCCATCATTCTGAATTAAAATATATTTTTTATTTAAAATATATTTACTAAAATATATTTCTTTATCCACATATATTTACCCACATGCAATAATTAGGTAAATATATAATTAAGTCATTATTAAAGTTTTTTTTGAAAATAAGTAGATGTTCATGCAGATAAAACCAACATCATATATTATCAGTATGGAATAAATCAGAGTTGATTGTCTGGTTAAGAAATTGTATGCAAAGGTTGGTGTAAGCTGAGTTCCAACAACACTAAAGAACTCAATATATAACAATTTTAAAGTGTTATATTAAAATTCAAAATGTTATATGAAAAGTATACCAGAATATACTAGGATTTTTACAAAAAAGAAAAAAAAAGTTCAATTCTTTATGGTCACTTGACAAATACCTTGGATTGGAAATTGTTGCAGACCAGGAAGTTAGGATTGATGAACATGAATTTCTAAAGCAGTTTGGAAAAGGGTGGGAGAGAAGACCAAAGACAGGTCTACCCCAACATCATGGCAGTGAAGATGATCTTCATTCATAGAAAGTGTTCGGAAGAACAGACCCTTGCACGTTTGTGTTTAAGAAGCATCTCACACTTGGGGCTCCTGGGTGGCTCAGTTGGTTAAGTGGCCACTTCAGCTCAGGTCATCATCTCACAGCTCAAAGGCTTGTGAGTTCAAGCCACACTTTGGGCTCCATGCTGACAGCTCAGAGCTTGGACCCTGCTTCTGATTCTGTGTCTCCCTCTCTCCCTGCCCCTCCCCTGCATGAGCTCTGTCTCTCGCTCTCAAAAAATAAACATTAAAAGAATATTTTTTTAATGTTTATTATTTGAGAACGAGAGACAGAGAGACAGAGAGCAAGCGGTGGAGGGGCAGAGAGAGAGGGAGATACAGAATCGGAAGCAGGCTCCATCCAGGCTCTGAGCTGCCAGCACAGAGCCCGACTTGGGGCCTGAACCCACAGACCGGGAGATCATGACCTGAGCTGAAGTCGGCCGCCCAACCGACTGAGCCACCTAGGCACCCCTAAGAGAATATTCTTAACTAAAAATTTTTTTTAAAAGAAGAATCTCACACTTATTTATCCAAAACATACTTCTTAATCCCAGCCCTAACTAGAATCTATTCTTCCAGAAGACTTCTTCATTCTAGTAATTGAGCCAAATAACCATCCAGTTGGCCAAGGCTAAGACCAATCATCATAAATTCCTCCATTTTTCTTTACCTCAAATCCACTAGAAGTTCTACTGTTTACATTTCAAAATATTTTTGAAAAGTCACCCCTTTTCTAGTAATTCCATGGAGCTAACCAGTGCAAGTAACTAATATTTTTCTTCTCCTGCTGCAATAGCTACTAAATGCTCTAAAAAGCTTTAAAAATTCTAAAATGTAATCTCGTAAAAACTGGGGTTAGATTTTTAAATCCTAAATCATTTCACTCTACTCTCACTTTTATAAGCCTTCTAATAAATAGCTCCTCTTTTAAAAAAATTTTTTAATGTTTATTTATTTTTGAGAGAGACAGAGACAGAGACAGAGCATGAGCAGGGGAGGGGCAGAGAGAAGGGTAGACACAGAATCGGAAGCAGGCTCCAGGCTCTGAGATGTCAGCACAGAGCCTGACATGGGACTTGAACTCACAGACTGTGAGATCATGACCTGAGCTGAAGTCAGACGCTCAACGGACTCAGCCACTCAGGCACCCCCTAATAGTTCCTCTTTTTAAAGTCTAATTCCTTACCGACAGGATCCATCTTGCTGCTTCACAATGATTTTTCTGATCTCATCTTCTATCACATACCTTGTTTCACTCTTACCCCTCCCATACCCACATATACAATATTATTTGTTATTATTATTTGATTGCACCAGTCCTTTCCCATTTGTAGACTTCTCATATGCTTTGTTTGTTTGTTTCAACAATGTGTAGTTCTCTTATCCTAACTCATCAAAATGCCGGCTCAATCATACACGACTTTGTTACATTATGGTAGGTGGGCTCATTTTGGAAATTATATGAATGGAAAGAAAATTGTGTTTGATTGGGCAGCCAAAATCTGTGCTGGAGGCATTTATAAAATTGTTTCCGTAATTAGACATTGGGTAGTCAATTATGCAAATAGAAATATGCCCCTGTGGTTAAGGAATTTTAAATTAGAGGGATATTAAGGCAGTTAAGTGATAGTCTATGTCATAAACTTCTCATGAGCACACAAAACCAACCTTCGTAATATATATATATATCCTAATGTTATGTTTACATATATATTAGACACCACTGGAGTGGTGTTAAACTCCAGCATGCTTTATATGTTTCCACAAAGCACCAGAGATTTAGGAGCCTTATTTGTTTGACATCCTAAGCATGATAAAATTACTTAATCAAATTTTCTCAGAAAGTAATCAGTGTCTTCCCACATCAATCTCTGTGCTATGGGTAGGTATTTATTCTTTATCACGGCTTATAAAATTAACTTTACCTTAAGATGACACTAAACAGGTTGGTCTATATGGTTTCTAAATATGCCTGATAACTTCTGTTTATTTGACTTCTACCATAAGACAACTCCTACATGCCCTTGTAATTTAAACCTTGACAACAAGTGCAGAATTACTTTAAATATCATTCACTGCATAGAATGGATAAATAAAACAGTAATTTACATGATTATGTAAAACATAGCATAGCTGATTTGCAAAATAACTCTGTTGATGAACCTCTCGGTTCAGGTTAGATAATATTAAACAACATAATTTTCCTCAGTGAACTCATCACAATACATTGAATTTATAAACCATCTGGTGATGCCTACTAAGAAATCAGAAAATTTGACTTTTCGAGCTTGATCATATTCAAGCCTAAAAGTGTGTCTGCTTTCTAACTGGTGAAACGTGTGATTCCATGAACTCAGAAGAAAACGAGAAATAAATGTTGATTCTTTAAATGGAAGGTAGTATTTTCTCTTTGTGGAAACCAAAAGAAAGAAACAATGTTGCATTGAAGTTAACTGTCTGGAAATGGATTCCAAAAAGTTGAAATATTTACTACCATTTTTACTTTATTTTGTATACCTTTCTGTGTATTTTATATAATATTTAAAATTAAGAATTTTTAGACAGGGTAAGGGCATAGACTTTGTAAGAACACCATATGGCTTAAAGTTGTGGCTCTGCCGCATGACCTTACAAATCTCTGGATCTCAGATTTCTCAACTGTGATATGTAGAAAACAATAATACAAATGTCATTGGATTTGCATTAAGTAATATATCCAAGACTTTAGAGCAATATCAGTTCTTAAAATAATGTTAGCTGTTATTATTTACTACCCTAGTCCTAGCTAATATCTCTTTCTGGCACTAAGATTTGGGTAGGATTTTTTACTTCATTTTAGACATGAGTTAACAGAGGCATAAACAGTTTAACTAAATTGTCTATGTTCATTTGACTAGTAATTTCTAGAGTAATTATTCAAAAACAAGAATTTCAATTGCAGACTGTCATCTTCCAATTTAGTGTGATAGTGAATAGTCTGCTAATAGAGTGTAGCGGCCCAAACAAATAACAGAACAAAATTTTAAACAGGTCAAAATAGGTTAACGGTGAAGGTGACACTTAAGTTTTAGTTCAAGGGACAGTTAGGAATTTTCCAGGAAGACCAGGGGAGAACAGTTTCCTAGAAGAAAGAATTTATAGCCTTAAGAAGGTACTGATCATTTATTGAGGTAACACTAAATAACTCATTAGGACACTAACATAGAAAAGTCACTGGAGGGGTACCTGGGTGGCTCAGTTAGTTATGCGTCCAACTTTGGTTCAGGTCATGATTTCACCGTTTGCGAGCTCGAGCCCCGCAGGAGCCTGGAGCCTGCTTCAGATTCTGTGTCTTCCTCTTTCTCTGCTTCAGCCATGCTCACACTCGGTCTCTGTCTCAAAAATAAATGTCAGTTGAGTCTATGGACTGAGGATGTTGGACTGGATAGAGGCCAGATTAGTGGGAGTCTTATAAGCCATATATATTTAAACGTAAGGACCCTCCACCCCACACACACATTGGAATTAGCACTTAATTTTAACTTGAGGCTTGTAGATTTGTTATTTCAAATTTCTTAGCTCTCATAGCTCAAGTATAATGGAAGCTCTTTGAAGCCTAGACCATACTCCTTACTAGATCTTTCACAGAACTTAGCACTGTGTCAAACAGTGGGATAATATAATTAATTCGTTTTGCTTATTGATATTTGATTGCTTACTCTGTCAGTAAACAACACAATAGGCCCCTAATGTAGTCATTTATGCTAAGCCCTATGTCCCCAGTTTGAGACTTAATTCTAGTTTGGGCACTGCCAGAAATGGAATATTGAATCAGTCTATCAGGAATCATCTGATAACACTACTTAGGTAATCTGCCTGACAGACCCCTGCTATCCCCTAAATGAAAGTAGTCTAGTGATAACAACCCACTTTTTGTCTAGTATAATTTCCTTGTTCCTCCTCTCTTCTGCCTATAAATGTCCTTCATTTTGTATAGCTCTTTGGAGCTTCTTTCTCTATACAAGATTGGATGCTGCCCACTTTGAATCAATTCTTGCTCAAATAAACTTTAAAAAGTTTTAATGTCCCTCAGTCTATCCTTTAACAATTTTGCTGTCAGAAAAGGAGATCAAAGGAGACCCTAATGGCGGCCAGGAACAACAACCAACCAGTCCCTTAAGCTCATTGCTTTCTTGCTGCCACTGGAGGTGGTAGGTAAATCCCTCTCAGATCCCGTCTACATTATTTTTTCTGTGTGAACTTTCAGACTTTATTTGAGCATCACTTTTTCCAGACTGGGTTTGGAACCACTGGAGTTGGACTAGGTCCTACTTAAAAACCAGACTTGGTCTAGGTCAGATTTGGTCCAACATGGAAACCAGACTGATCCAACTTAAAGTGCACTGTCTGGTGCAAGGCATCAGGTGGATAAAATGTTTTGTGCCTAAACAAGCAAGTTAACCTTATCAGAGTTGATCTGGAATTACAGTGGCCACAGCAGAGAATTAACCTAGGTAAGTTTATTCATTTATGTGATGCCCTAGAGAAAAAGGGATCTCAGTCAAGCCCTCACTGTAAAGGGTAGAAGGAAAATTATTTTGCCTCCTCTACAATTTCTGGTGACAAAAATGAACCCAATAGCTCACCCCATTCACTCTAGAGGCTGCAGAGGAAATCCTAGGAAAAGTGGCAGAAGCTGGCAATGGGTGACAATTTTTATCAAAGTCAGGGCTACTAGATCTCTATCTGTCATGCCTGGTTGAGACATGAAGGTAAGATATTACATTGCCCCTTCCTTTGCAAATTCAGATTGGCAGGAAAAAAAAACATTCATAAGAATTCGATCTTTGAATTATCTCATGATTTTGTGTTTGGTGACCCAAAGGTTGTTGAGCCTTTCTCTCTCAGGGACAGCTATGGCCTTCTTGTTTGTCTCATTTTGTGTCCTGAAAACCTGACTTGGCAACTCTCAGGTTGGAAACCCACAAAATATTGCCAGACAAAAATATAGGTTTCATACCATTTTCAGGTAGACATGACTGGACAGAAATGTGGATTGCATTCTGTTTGCAGCTGGGGTCCTACTGACTGCTCTTGCAGGGGAATTGTCTAAATCTTTACTTCTTTTGGTTATCTTTGGGAATGGCTCTGGATCTTGGGAGAGTAGTATCTTTTTGCACTCTCTTTGGAGATGCCTCTTACATCCATGGAGTTGTTCAACACTGCCAGGAATATTTTACTGTTTGTCTCAGCTTAAACCTGAGAAGATATTTAAAAAGAAGAAAAGAAAAGACAAGAAAAGACAAGAAAAAAGAATTAAGTAGTTGCATGGTCAGAAGTTGGCCAAAGTGGAAGCTGATATTCAGAACCTTACAAGAAGTTATTATAAGGCCTTCTGCCAAAGCTAAAATGAAACCATGTCCCCAAAGAGAAAGAAACACATTCTAAAGACTTTATGGAAGAATTTACTAAAGCATTCCACAGACACACAGCTCTAACTGTAGAACATAGAAATATTTTGATTTCCATCTTAGTTGAAGATCTTCCTGATAAAAAGAAGTAAATTGAGGATAATGTAGTTAGATGGGTGGGTCAGACTCCAAAGATTTGTAACCCAAATCTTTAAGGAATTAAAAATAACTGTACTTGTCTTAGAAGATGGACTTTTATAAACATAGAAATGCAGCTCCAGAAACAATTCAAAGCCTACCTATACTTTTTACCAATCCCAAAATGTCCCCTGAACTTGTCAAAAGTCTTGCAGATATTGTAAAAGATCTGGACTTAGGGAACAAAAGTCACTCTTGGGGGAATTTGCTTTCTTTCTCTGTGCCTTTTGAGACGTCAGTATTCTACCTGGCTCTTTTCTGGGAACCAAGCTAATTCTTATCAGAAGGTCCAGGGGTTGGAGTGGCGGACCTGGATGGCTCAGTCAGTTAAGCATCTGACTCTTGATTTCGGCCCAGGTCATGATTTCATGATTTGTTCTGTGCTGTCAACATAGAGCCTGCTTGGGATTCTCTCTTTTCCTCTCTCTCTCTCTCTCTGCACCTCCCTCATTCTATCTTTTTCTTTCCCAAAAAAAACAAAAGAAGAAGGACGAGGAGGAAGTGGAGGAGGAGGAGGAGGAGGAGGAGGAGGAGGAAGAGGAAGGAGAGGGGAAAAAAGGAAAGGTTAGTTTGAAACGTCCATGAAAAACCTTAAAAATCTCTTTCACAATTATTAGTAAAAAGTTATCTCAGTAGGTAATCTTAACTCACTCCATCTTACTCCATCTGCCAGAAATATAACTTGGATCTAACTGTCCTTTTGTAAACTATGAGCTTTCCATTTTCATATCTCTCATGACTAAAAATTTTTAAACAAAGCTGTAAGATCTCCTCATGTCTGTCTATATATTTATATCTATGTAGGTATATATCAGAGATGTATGATTTTTTTTTCCTACCTTTGGGTGGTATTTCCAAAATTAATTAGTAAAGACCTTTATTTAATTGGCTTAAAGACAAACAAGTATATATAAATCAAGCCTACTCCAGAAATATAGAAACAAACCCAAATGTTTTTCAACTTTGCATGAATTAGGAGAATCTTTGGTAAATAAAAGCTAGCTAAAATTTATTGGTTTAATTAAATCAGGCATGCCTTTAGGGTTATAAACATTAAAGATTATACTTTTATTCTACCTTAGGTTTGCTAAAAGTCAAATATGCTCAAATTATATCTGTTACAGAATTTGTCAGCAAGAAAGATAACTTATGATGATGCTTAGGTGTTTGATATCTCATGAAATTGTCTTCATTAAGAACATGTAAATTAAATACATGTAAGACAAATTTTTTTAAATAAAATTTCCAACAATAATTATGCTGTGTGGTATGTCTACTTAAAAATAGTTTCCAGATAGTTTCAGTAGGTACAGCATCTGATTTTTTTTAAATTTATCTCCAAGTTAAGTAGCATATAGTGCAACAATCTTTTCAGGAGTAGATTCCTTGATGTCCCTAACCCATTTAACCCATCCACCCTTCCACAATCCCTCCAGTAACCCTCTGTTTGTTCTCCTGTTTAAGAGTCTCTTATGTTTTGTCCCCCTCCCTGTTTTTGTATTATTTTTGCTTCCCTTCCCTTGTGTTCATCTGTTCTGTATCTTAAAGTCCTCATATGAGTGAAGTCATATGATATTTCTCTTTCTATGACTAATTTCACTTAGCATAATACTCTCCAGCTCCATCCACTTAGTTGCAAATGGCAAGATTTCATTCTTTTTGATTGCCGAGTAAGACTCCACTGTGTGTGCGTGTGCGTGTGTATGTGTATGTGTATATATATATATATATATATATATATATATATATTTATATATATCACATCTTCTTTATCCATTCACCCATTGATGGACATTTAGGCTCTTTCCATACTTTGGCTATTGTTGATAGTGTAGAGCATCTGATTCTTGATGTCAGGGTCATGAATTTGAATCCCACATTGGGTATAGAGCCTCTTAAAAAAATAATTTCCAATATCGTTTTTGGTAACTTAAAGCCTTAAAGTTACACTGAGATAAATTAACTTATCTGGATATTTGAGGACTATCCAGATCATTTTCAACTAACTGAAGCAGTAATTATAGAACACAGGTTTGTCCACCTTTGGCTTCCTTTTACAGAAGAACTAAAGATATTTGGGTCTATTAGAAAACATGTTTGGGGCGCCTGGGTGGCTCAGTCGGTTAAGCGTCGACTTCGGCTCAGGTCATGACCTCGCGGTCTGTGAGTTCAAGCCCCGTGTCAGGCTCTGTGCTGACAGCTCAGAGCCTGGAGCCTGTTTCAGATTCTGTGTCTCCCTCTCTCTCTGACCCTCCCCCGTTCATGCTCTGTCTCTCTCTGTCTCAAAAATAAATAAACGTTAAAAAAAATTAAAAAAAAAAGAAAACATGTTTTTCTCTTGGAAAATTTGCTATGAGGAAGTATATACTTCTTTTAATTTTTTTTTACACTTATTTATTTTTGAGAGACAGAGACAGAGCACAAGAAGGGGAGGGGAAGAGAGAGAATGAGACACATAATCCTAAGCAGACTCCAGGCTCTGAGCTGTTAGCACAGAGCTCGATGCAGGGCTCAAACTCACAAACTGCGAGATCATGACTGAGCTGAAGTTGGATGCTTAATCCACTGAGCCAACCAGGCACCCCATGGAAGTATATACTTCTAAAAATTATGAAATGTATTTATAAACTTTCCAATCCACAGAAGGCTAGTTTAGTAACACAGTCCAGAGTTGCTTACTTCTTAGTTTTCATAAGGAATTAAGTATTCCAAGAGTTAAGAATTCTAACCAATATCTGTAATTAAAACTACTTAGAAATAATAAGGGTGAAACAACTGTGTATGAAAAGCAGGTAAAGAAAATAAAATAAATGATTCCAGAATGAGAAAGAGAAGAAACATAAAAGTCTTTCATTTTGTATAGCTCCTCTGAGCTCTTTTCTGTCTGCTAGACTGCCCAATTTGAATTCATTTTTGCTCAAATAAACTTGTTTTTTTAATATGCTTCAGTTTATCTTTTAACATTTCTTTCCTGTTGGCTCTGTTTCTTTCTTTCAACCACTGTATGAAGAATTTTATGTGTTTTACCTGTTATTTTTTAATACTTTCTTCTGGAGCAGGGATTATTAAATGAACTCTATAAGGGGAAATCAAGTTATGGAAGTCTGTGTAACTTGCACAACCTTATACAACTGGGAAGTCAATGAACAGGTATGTGAATGCAGGCATTCAATTTCTAGTTGCATAATGCCATGTGATTAAAGGGTAAAAGGCAAAATCTAGTCAGTAAAGATTCAATCATTTTCTGGTTATTTTTCTTTAGTTAAAAAAAGGCAAAGATTCTTTTTTTAATTAATGAGATCTAAAATTAGGATACATTAGATTAACTAACTCAGAAATCTTAACTGAAAAAATTAAGTTAGGTGGTAGTAGATGAAAGAAAATGCATATATTTGGGCATATTTGTGTGTTTTGCATCTATAAGAAGCATTACAGCAAAATAGCTAAGATCATACCATTGAGCTAGTCTACCTTGCTTTAAATTAAGTCATCATTTATTAGCTCTGTTACCAAGGAAATTCAACATTTCCTACCTGAGTGTCTTCATGTATATATGGGGTTTATGATAGTACCCACATCTTCTAAAGATATGATGGGCCTGCTCTAAAGATTAATTGAGCATTCGGAACAGAGCCTGATTTATGAACAGGACTATGAAAATCTTTGAGATGATGATGATAATGATGATGGTGGTGGTGGTGGCAGTGATGATGGAGTTCACTTGTATTCCCAATTATATAAAATCTATGTGGATATTTTAGCCATTATTATTCCAATTTTCATCATAGGAAAACAGATATAATGAGTTTCCATGAGACCATACTAAGGATTATTCACCATGAAGTGATGTGGTACCCATTGTTCTAACCATAGGGAAAGACACTTCTTAGGAAAGAGGGTGGAATGGAGAGAAGAGATGAAATAGACAGAGCTCCAGATTAGATATGACTTGACAGGTATTAGCCAATGCGACCAATCAGGGGCAGAATTAAAGCCACCCCAACTTGAGGAGTGCTGACTCTTTGCAAGATGAATACAAATATTTTTGTTTTATATTTTGTTTTGTTTTATTTATCTGCCATAGAATAGAGTTTTTCTCATAGTTAAACAAACAAACCTTTCATCCAGCTTCTCTTCAACCTACTTCTATCCCCATCCTGATTTGGATCTCAGTGTTTCCATAGCTGAACTCTTCCTCATTTTGGTTTTCTTCCTTGCCTTTACATGGTAGCATGTAAAAAATGGTTTCCCACGATTGTCTCTCTTTTTTACACTTTATGATCGTGAATAAGAGGCACCCCAACACAGTGCCAGCCTCGACCCACTCCAAATCCCCTGACACCACAGTTGAGATCTGTTTTTCCTTTAGATCTCATCAATGTGGGATGGGGGTGGGGGCAGAGATTGAAAAGTTATAGGGGGAAAAATCAAAATGGCCAAGTTTGGACTATTATTTCATATAATGTAACATATTTTCAGAAAAGTACACAAATCAAGAGAACATAGCTAAGTGAATTATTAGAAAATAAAATGAACATACATTTAAAAATAAGCAAGGTCAAGAAGTCACCATCATTGAGACTCTGTCATGCCATCCGTATGCCTGCTCCTGCTAAACACATCTTCTCTATTTCCTTGATTCCATTTTTTCAATTTATCATTGTTCTTTAACAATGAACATTAATAAATATAAGTAGTGATATAAATTATTCTTTAATTTACATATATGTACTTTATATATGATTTCATATACATATTTTATACATATACATGCATACATATGTATATCTTATATACATATAGAAAACATTGAAATATTGATTTCATATGCATATATAAAACTTTAACAACAACATATATATGCCTATAAAATGTTCCTCTAAATACATATAGTTTGCATAACAAGTTTATAAACGCTATATTTTACGTTTCACTGAGTACGAAACATTCTATAATTTTCATTTTGTGTGTGTTTCTTGGTTATATATAAATATTCCACTTGATTTCCAAATATTTGGTGTTTTCTTGTTATCTTTCAATTTTTTCTAACTTCTCACTGATAAAGTGGCACTCTTGCTTCATTTCCAGCATATTTCTATTTTGGTAAATATTCTATGGACTCTATGTAGTGCGAGTGCTGACAACACTGACTCCATCTTTGATCCTCCATCTTGTTGGTGCCCATACAATGATCTCCCTCAGGACTACGTGTTCCAGGCCCCGTAGAGGTTAATGTATGCCTTGACTGGCATGTGGGAAGGCTTGTTCCAATCTCTCCTACAGCGACACACAGAAGGCCCCGCTTTAGATAACTAGTAGAGGAGACTGTGCACAGATGACCCCACTTTAGGTAACTAGCAGAGATGACCAGCATACAGAAGGTACCACTTCAAGCATTTCAAAGAAAGTGTGTACACTAATGCACTTCAACCCTAAATACTTAAGAATTGTCATATATTTTCTAAAGCTTAATGTTTTATTGACTTTATTTTTTTATCTGTTTATTTGCGAAAAAAATTTAAGATTGCTTCTTGTTATATGTATCAGATGTGTATAGAAATAAATATACATGTAGACATAAAAGATTTTATTTTTCCTGTTATTATTTTCCTTTAATTTATCCCCCACATTTTATTGTTAGTATTCTAAACATAGATAAAATTTGAAATATCTATACCATAGATAAACATATTCCAACAACTTAATTCTATAATTATTAGCATTTTGTCATATTTGTTTTATGGCACACAAATCCTTCCCTGTAGCCGCTATCAATATGTCTTATTAAGTTTCAGGCAACTGTACGCCTCACTCCAAATGCCACAGTATTTGTATTTTTAACTAGAATTTAATATCTGTTTACAGTTTTTAGGTAAATTCCATTTAAATTAATACATTTAAAATATACAAAAGTAATTAATATTTATGCTAATAAATGCCACAATTTGCTTATTCTTTTTTTTAATTTTTTTAACATTTATTTATTTTTGAGACAGAGAGAGACAGAGCATGAACAGGGGAGGGGCAGAGAGAGAGGGAGACACAGAATCTGAAACGGGCTCCAGGCTCTGAGCTGTCAGCACAGAGCCCGACGCGGGGCTCGAACTCGTGGACCGCGAGATCATGACCTGAGCTGAAGTTGGACACTTAACCGACTGAGCCACCCAGGCGCCCCTGCTTATTCATTTTTGTGTTTGTGGTATGTACTTGGTTTGTTCCTAGTTTAGATTCATTGGAAGTAAGCTATTATAAAGATTACTGTACATCACTTCGTGGATATCTCTATTAATTACTCTTAGGTAAGTTCCTGGAATTGGAATCACTGGTTTAGGATATATGCATGTTAAACTTTATTTTTAAAATTAGGCGAGTTGTGAAAATTCACAAAATTAGGTCTTTGTATCTCTCTCTTTCTCCTGCATAACCGCGTGCATAAACATATACCACACATGCACAAACACACATACAGATACAGCTTTTATAATGAACTGCTATCAGCAACACTCTCAAATGGAATGCTGTAATCCATCACAATTTTCCTTATTTCCTGGAACTCGGCATCATTTCCACTTTCTACAAAACACTAAATTTTACTTTAGATTCCCTATTACCATGTTTTATACCCTGATCCCGTGTTTTCCCCCAGAGTAGAATAACACTGCTTTTTGAAAATGAAACTTCTCTATTTGATATTTGTACATTTCTTAGAAATATGATGCTTTGATCTTTCATCATTTAAACATATTGATTTTTCTAATGATTTCCTGTCATCTCCCATCTTAGTTTCTAAACTACTCCTTCCTCCCCTATGACTTTCATTCTTACAGTGATTAATATATCCATTTTCAAAGATATGGAGAAAAGAGCTCGTCTCAGTAGGTTTATTTTCCTTCAGCATTTGAGTATATTATTACCTTACATTGACTCTTTCGGAGAAAATACCACACATGCATATGTATATGTATATATGTATACATACATATATACATATATATGTATATAGATATGTATATAGATATGTGTGTGTGTGTGTGTGTGTGTATACCCAAAGGATTTGAGAGGGTTTAGGCAAATAAATATAATGTGAAACAGAATAATTAAAGGTAAAAACAGAACTTAAACAATCAAAAAAGTAATGCAAGTAATAAGTATCAGTAGTCTGGCTCTTATTTGCTAACAAATGTCTGCTGGAAATTAAAGCAGAACTAGGAAATAAACTAAGAAGCATAAGTAGCTGACAACAACAAAGAAAGTCTCTATTTATCTACAAAGACAGCCTTGTTTGTGGTACAAGTGTTTGCTGTGCAGATATTTGTTATTGGATGAAGGGCCAGTTTCATGCTTGAGATCCCGAAAGTAAGAAGATGATGTTCTTACTCAGTTATCAATCAGACCTGACTTTGTTCTAAAGAGAATTAACTCATATGTGGGCAACAGAGAGATTTACATGTAGAACTGATGGTTTTCTTCTAAAATACATCAGAATCTTGTCAATTACACGGACAAGCCCTAAGTTCTTTGACATTCACCAAGGAAGAAGAAATTTAACATGAAAATATCCATGAAACATGAACCCCTCCTTGCTTTAAGGATGTCAGTATACATCCTCTTCTTTTTAGTCTAAGGACATCTTAATGGACCTGTTGGGAAATTTTAGCTGTCATAGTCATTCCCAAACAAATGACTGTCTTGACATTGGGAATGTGTATGTGAGGATGTTAAATATGCACTGAATATGCTTCTTCAAGATTGACTTTTACGTGGTTATAATGTCATGAAATGCTGATCCTGAGAAAAACAACCAATGGATTCATCTGTTTTAAGGTGACTCCTAGTCATAAGTAGTACATATGTACCTAAAAATAGAAAACATTTCAAATATTGCAAAATTTGAAAACTTCCGTGGCCAAGAATATTGAAAATAAAATATACTAAATGCTCTCTTAATTTCAGATACAATCATCACCAGTAAGACAAGCAAAACTTTTAGCTACTATTGTTAACAGAACTTCTACGGGGGCGGGGGGGGGGGGGGAGGCACTACAATCCTTTAGTAACACATATGTAGCTAAAGAATTTTCAATAAATCAATATTTGAAAGAAAAAAAGCCAAAATTCCAATGAAAGCCCACCAAAGAAAAAGGGACACAATGTAGCATATACATGCCTTCTTCCCATCATTGGATCATGGAAGAACCTAATATTAGCTCCTTCTCTTCCTCCATTTACTTTCAATTCAGCACAGAAAGTTTGGGTACAGACTATTTTTTCCCCAAAATATTGCAACTATAAAATTCCTCTACATATTCTCTATATGTAGTGTCTCTAATAGACCTAAGCTAAATCCATACTGTTAAATGAGGCCTACTCTACACTGTCCATTTCCTGCATCCCCTTAAGTGATGGATTCAGTAAATGTCTAAACAGAGACAGCATCCATGTACATTCCACACTTTGCCTTAAGGTGATCTGACTTAAAACTCACTAGGAAATCATATCACCCCTAAAAGGGAGCAAATACAGAATAAAGAAAACAATTCTTTTATTCATGTCTAGTTTCCTATAAAGAAAGTTTATACTAATGGGATATTTCAACAGAAAAATGAGAGAAGCAGTGGTAATTTAGATGAGACCAGAGTTTCCAAGTAGTCCAAACTGATTTCCTGATGGCAATGTAATATGAATTTCTACAAGCAAGACATTTCAAAATTATGTTCATAAAAGTTGAATCCAAGTTCTGATAAAATTCTAAAATAACCTAATTACTCCTTGAGAAAGTTCTAAATTGTAAATGTCGGTTTTGTAGCAGTGGGTGGAAAAATGCAAATCTGTGGTTTACATGCTTGAATATTATATGTTAATGTATTCTCAAATTAATAGTATGTCTCAGAAGAGTTTATTTAAAGCTAATCTTAAAAGTATTAATTCATAACTGTATAAATATCAACTTAAAAATGCATTACAATAAAATCAGAAGTAAGAAATAACAGGGGATTGCTGTTATTTAATAACTGAAAGGGTTGTTGTTACATATCTTTTAACAAGATATTTTAAAATTAGAAATACCACTATAATTGGAGGAATAGAATATCAGCTCTCAGTCTATTTTTGTACATAAACTTCATCGCCTATGGCTGCTAATTATTGAGTCATGAAATAAAGAAATAAAACTGGGGAGTCCATGATTCTAAAAACATCAATTTTCCTACATCTCTCTCTTCCTTAATTAGTAAGACTTTTCATGTTATTACTTGAATTATCTAAGTATTTTCTTAAGGTTCCATTTTACTTTGAGACTATCATATTGACAACTCAACTATATGGAAGTTTAGGAGAGGAAAATCAGTGCAAGAAAAATTACAATAAGTACAAAATATATAGATAAATAGTTGATAGAAAAATACAGATATAGATATCGTTGTATATATCACTAAAAATACAGTTTATATCATCGCAAAATACAGTATATATTGAAGGATCTTATAATTTACTAACTTCTTTCATTTGATATTGTCATTTCTATCTAATCAACCAAAACTGATTTTACTGTACTTCTAATCACTATGAGAGCTGAGAAATAATTTTAAGAAACTCACTGGACCCTGGATATACATCTTCATTATTTGTGACTAAAAGGCATATTGATATTCCCACATCTTCTATGGATTTGCTCTTGTTACCAATTGTTACAGATACCTTGTAATCAATGCAAATAAAACCATCATTATTTCACAGAAAACTTTGGTTTCATAATTGCAAATCTGTGTCATTTCTACAATGCCACACACACACACACAGAGAAATACACATGTATTTACCTATGAAAGTAAACAAAGGAAGAATTATACACATATATTAACTCACATATTTAAAATACATGTGTACTGAAAGAATAACTGACTAAACATAGGGGTGCACATATCTTTTCTTTTTTTTAACAAGTTTATTCATTTTGAAAGAGAGAGCATGTGCAAGGAGGAGAGTGGTATAGAAAGACAGAGAGAGAATCCCAAGCATGCTCTGTACTCTTAGCCCGAGGCCCAACCTGGGTTTGATTCCATGAACCGTGAGATTGTGACCTGAGCCACAATCCAGAGCCTGACGCTTAACTTACTGAGCCACCCAGGTGCCCCTCCCCACATGTATCTTTTCAAATTAGTGTTTTCCTTTTCTTTGATCATATGATATTTCTATTTTTTAATTTTTTGAGGAACCTCCACACTCTTTTCCACTGTGCCATTAAAAAGAATGAAATGTTGCCACTGTGACATGGATAGACCTAGAAGTTATTCTATGTGAACTGTGAGACAGAGAAAGACAAATACCATATAATTTCACTATTATGTGACATCTAAAAAACAAAACAAATGAACACACACAAAAAACAGAAACAGACTCATAAATACAGAGAACAAACTGGTGGTTGCCAGAGGGGCGGTGGGTGGGAGAATGGATGAACTAGGTGAAGGGATTAAGAGACACAAACTTTCAATTATAATATAAATGTCTTGAAGATAAAAAGTATAGCATAGGGAATGCAGTCAATAATTCTGTAATAACATTGTGTGGTGACAGATGGGAACTATGCTGATGGTGAGCATTGTATAATTTATAGAATTGTTGATTCATTACATTGTGCACCTGAAACTAATATAACACTGTATGTCGACTATACATAAACAAAATATAAAACTAAGCACAAAATAACTGACTGTATAACACTTACATGAACTTATACACGAGAATTAAACATTTTAAACCAATCAAATGAGGTGGCAAAAAAAAAAGTGGCAACCACTGTTATATATATCAATAATGCTATTTCAACTAAGGATAATTTATCAAGAAAATAATTGATCAATAAACAGTATTAGCACAATATATGATGTACTTTCAATGACCTCATTATGTGGTTAGTCATGTATTCCATCAGTTTTCTAAAAATCAATCCTTTAGATGTTAAAAATATATCTATTTTACTGAAAAATAATTGGCCAAATTGAGACATAATTAACATGTTCGAAAAATTCTCCTTTCATAAAGGAATAAATGAACTGAGTAGCAGACAAAGAACTGTCTTCCATACAAGTAACATACTTCTTGAAGCAAATTTAATTTATTTTTAGAAATTCGGGAAACTAAATATATTATTTTTAGAAACATATATTTCCAATATTATTTACTAACATCAACATAGAGCTTACTGATTTGTCATTACAGAAGCCATCAATCCATGGCTTGGGATTTATGTTAATGCCACACGTTGAGTGAATCACCTTTTGGCCTTTCAAATTTAGTATGCAGATTTAATATGTGTTTTCTATATCACTGTTCCCAGTGAAGTGACAGTCACATTTTCATGGTAAATGCAGCAAAACATATAGATTACACACTGCTGTCTGCCTTCTGTTCATATAAGCAGATAAGCAACAACCTGATATTGTCTTCCCTAATTACCATTCCCATTCCTGTTATTGAAGTACAGTTAATTGTGCATAAAATGCCATAAATGTACTTCGGAAAATAAATATCTTTAAGAATAATGAAAAATATTTTAATAGTACATATATAAAACCATATATACATCAGTATACATATATTTCTATCACTGCAATTGTACATAGTTTCTATTTCAAATGTGAGGATTTCTAATGAATGTCCATATTGAAAATATTTTATAACCATTTAAGATATACCAGAATTAAAATTATTTACCAACCTTTGTTAAATGAATAAATGAATACATGTTTAGAAATTCACAAGTATACTCCCTAGTAGATTTGAAGCTCCATGGAACAGGAAATATTTCTCTTGCTCACTCACTGAATAACACAATGTCAGCACTTGATAGGATGTGGGGAATAAACAATGGGTGAACTAGGTTTAGTATTTTGAATCTGCCTATTATTATGTCTGCAAGTTAATGAGACTACTTAAAAATATATGTAAGATATATATACACCCAAATATACAAGTAGCAACATCTCCAATACCTATCAATTTCTTAAGAGAAGTACTGACATATAGTGAATGCTTAATAAATGTTGGCTGCAATCATTCCCTTCACTGGTAGAAGTATTTTTTCTTTCAAAATAATCTGTCTTTTCTCTTTGGAATTATTTTTAGATTTGGTCTCTTTAATTATGTGACTATGTACAGAATTCAAGAATAGTTTACTACTGCTAAATACCTGTCGGTATGTATGTATGTATGTATGTATCTCTATTATTTATAAATACTTACCTGGGAAATGCTTTATTGCATCTTCATGGTATACATTACAATCTGGAAATGAGTAGACCAGTTGAGTAGACCAGATCTGATATAACCCATTGAAATTTGCCATAAATGCTTTAAAAATAGTCACATGAAATGTTAGACTTCTAATATCCATATAGTTCAAAAAGCACTATTGCCTACATTCACATTGGAGTAACAGAATCAATTGAGATAAAATTTTATGGCAGGTAGATATAAACCCTGAAAAGAGAATAGAAACAGCAACCTTTTAAAAATATGTACACATGGGGGTACCTGGATGGCTCAGTTATTTAAGCATCTGACTGCTGATTTCTGCTGAAGTCTCATAGTTCACGAGATGGAGCCCTACATCATGGTCTGCGCTGACTGTGCGGAACCTGCTTAGGACTCTTCTCTTTCTCTCTCTCTCTGCTCCTTCTCCACTTGCACACTATGTTTCTCTCTCTCTCAAAATAAATAAACTTAAAAAAATACATGTACACATGTATACATACGCAATTGTGCCCATTATTTTGTATTTTGGAAAATTGTTTCTGAAGTTTTTCATAGATAATTAAGCAATTACATATATCATGCTTAAATATAGGCAGATTTAATATTCAAAATGAAAATCTCATTATACAAATTTAAAAAAATGCAATGTTATTACATCCGGAAGTTTTAACGGAGAGTATATAAAATTATTGGAAAGTGTTGGCTATTCAGGGGAAAAGCCACTGGGACTCTAAATACTAATGACTAGCTGGTTCAGTATCTAAGCAATATTTGTACTCTATCTTCCCAAATTAGGGAAGAGTGACAGAGAAAAATAGAGTGATATTTACAAATCCTTAAAAAAAGGTCATGTTTACTCAGATTGGTTAGTTATATTTTTATGATTTATTACAATAATATAAAGTAAGCTCTAAAAGTTTGAAAATCTGAAGCTTCTTTAAAAATTATGTTAAGTACCCCCTTTCCTGCTCATCATCTAGCTTTGCCTCTCAGTAATGGACTGAATGGCAAATGGACTGAATGGCAAATGGATTGAAGTTTGCTTTATTTTTTACCAGAAGCTTGTATTCTTCTGAAGTTGATTTTTTATAGCTATGTCATCTTCATAGCAGAACACTAAAATATCCTCTTTACTCAAAAGAAAAAGAAATTTTGACTCAGAGGATCATCATTTTTCAATCACTTTGTCTCCTGAATATAGCCATTTAACAGGCAATTAAATCAAATGTAGTCATTGGAAAAGTAACTCAACATAATGTCTACTTAAATCAAGGACACTGTGCCAAATACATCGGCTCATTTTGGGTGCAAGGATCTTGAGTAAAATGTTCATGCCTGAGAGATAAATCTAATGAAAATTCACCATGGGCCAATCCATTGGACAACACGATTCCAGGAACAAATTGCATTCGCTGACCGAGAAGCCAATAAAATATATTTGCCCGAATCAGAGCATATATTGGACAGATTTATATACAGACTGTTTATTAAAAGTGTATGCGAAAAATAGAAATACAAAATGTCAGTATACTTAGTTTGTACCTTTGATATGACGTCATAAGGGAAATGACAGTAATTTTCCAGCCAGGAACAGGTGAGGATGATCTCTTGTCCTTCTGTGGAATCTGTGCCCGGATGAGGCGTTCTTTTGCCTTTCTTCCCTCAGTGAGTTTTGTGACTTTTGCCTTAAAGAATTCCTTTAAAGTTTACTGTTGGCATAAGTATTCCTTTACTCATCTTTCTCTTTCCTGTTTACACCTTCTTATTAAGATTCCATTCTTTTACAGCTTTCTTTTTAACCAAAACTATTACATTGGAACTTTGTTTTAACTACAGGAAATGAAGTTCACTTTTCTCTAAAAGTGAAGTTCTGCATGCTCTTTCTCTGACTTCTGCAATCTGCTGCAAATTATCTGTATGGATCTGTGACTATTTCTCGATGTTCTTTTTCCTCTTTCATTGAATTTACTTTCTTTCAATTGTGGACATCTGCAAATTTCCATCATTCCACAGCCTGTTCTATTCCTGACATTAATTCTAGGTATAATGGGAGGAACTATGCATTTCCCTTTGGAAGATTAATTATTTTGGCAGAAATAACACCCTTTACAGTACAATTATACTGGAAAAAAACCAAAATATTTCAGTACTTCAGAAAATACAAAGGACATGATTTTTACTCACTCAATGTTCATAGCGAGGCTGTGAGACATATGAGACATATGACCCAGTTTTCAGATGATACAACTGAGGCTCAGACAGCTTTCATGGGTTGCTCAGAATAACACAGCTAGAAAGTAGAAGATGTGGGATTTGATCCCAGAAAGGCAGAGCTCATGTTCCTAAACACTGTGCAGTGGTTGCCCTCTCACTTAAAAAAAGTAACTCATTTCAAAGGAAACAGTCATACAGCAAATTTACTATTCATAAATACTTGCTTATATGTTGAAACGTTGTTTTATAAGAAATACTCGCCATCAATCATATATGCGAAAATTATTCTTTTATATTGTATATGTGTTCAATGACATGTAAAAAAAATGCCACAAGCTTAGAGGTTTAAACCAATACACACTTATTTTGCACATTTCCCGTGGGTCAGGAGTTCAGGCACAATCTACCTGAAAATCCTGTACTCAGTGTCTCGCAAACCTGCAGTCAAGGTGTTAGCTATGTTACACACTCACCTAAATGCTCAAATTGGGAAGGCTGGCTTCCCAGTCCCCTCAAGTTATTAGCAAAAGTGATCCTCTTGCGATTATGGGACTAGGGTCTCCATACTTTTATTAGCTGCCAGCTCATCTATGAGCTCAGCTCTGTTTCTTGCCATGTGGCCCTCTCTACAGGTAGTTCACATTACGGATGCTTGCTTTTGTTGAGACCAGCAGAAGAGTATGCTAGGACAGAATCTTACAGAACAGATAATCATGAGAGTGACATCTCCTCGCCTTTACCCTGTAACATAACCTAATCAAAAGTGTGAAATTCCATCACCCTTGCCATATTCTGTCGGTTAGAAGCAACTCACTGGTTGTGTCCCCAACTAAAGAAGAGATGACCCAAGTTCCTGGATCTCCAAAAGCGAGAAGTCATTGTGGGAGTCCCCTCAGGGTCTGTACAGAGCACTGTTATTAATATCATTTTAAATATTAATACAAGTAATACTACACCTTGGTTTAAATTCAGGTGAAGAATTTTAGGGAGAGTAACCCTGTCCCATGATGTCTTTTGAATTTGAGTGACTAGCTGCAAACTTTTATGGTCTTCTTTAGAGAAGTTAACAATGTAACTTTTGAATATTAATGTATACCAATGATACAGACTTGATCCCTCAGTCTTGCTCCTCTAAGACTCAAGCACTCACCTCCCAATTCATCCAATGAGGAAGACATTTCCTCCTGAAGCTCTTCCTCTGTCATTCTTCCAAGTGGCAGAGCTGAAGGGAATAATGATTACAGTTACTTCTTAGATTGTTGGAAACAAAAAGCTGTAAGTGGAATATATTTCAGCTTTGATTACTTTATTGACGGTCGCTCAGTGATCGACCTGCACATAATTGATCTGGGGAGCCCCACGGTACTCAGTCTTTGCATCTAATTGAGATTTTAGTGAACAACACCTAGTGAATTGAGCATGACTTGAAGGAAAAAAAAATAAAAAGATCCTTCTTGGCATTGTCCCCTATTAAATTCGACCCAGTTCACAATGCTGCTTGTTACTTTTTCATGCCATCCACTTCTAACTATGCCACTATCCACGGGGCTATTATCGCTTAGATTTAACTTGTATATATATATATTTTTTTATTTATAACAGTTTAAGAAGTTCTTACAAGTCTAGGGTGAAGTGAGTAGGAAAGTATTAGTTATTGAGTACTACCAATTAAAAATAGGGTAACAAAATATATTCCATATGGACGTGTACACACAACAAAGAGAATAAGAAATTCTGCATTTAAATAAATTATATTTCTTTGACAAAGGAAAGAGTGCAGGTACATAAGAATATGGAATTCAGGGCAGTTAAAAAATACTGGTGTGCTTGGGTTATGCTCATACATTTAATGCTTAATATATTATTAAAGACAGCTCCAGGCAAAAGTTCTGCTCCAAAGATTGGAAAGGCTATTTTGTGGACCAAAATACCCAGTGAATAAACTGGCTTTGTGCACTCATATGCTCAGTCACAAGTTGGCATAACATTTAAAAAATTTTATGTTGCTTCAAGTGTGTGATGAAGATAACTTGATAATAATTCATATAGAGATAGATTTTATTTTACAGCATGCTTAAGACCTAACATTGTCTTCAGTGTGATTGGCCTTCAGTCTGTGGTCTCAGTAGTATTCTTTGTGGTAAAGGAGGGGGAAAGAAAAACACAAATCTAAGTATTTTGTTTCATAAAGGGTTCACTTACCTCATTAGATCTGCAAAATAAGTCTAGAGAGCCATTTATTTACTTTCTACTTCAAAAATAGAAAAGTGATTGGAGGCACTCAGAATTTGAGAATATAACCCAGGTTCCATAACTCATGCCAAAATTTTTTGGGGGGAAAATACAAATTACAATGGTTATCACCCAATAGATTTCAAGTATCATCTCTCAATAGTATGTCAGAACACAAGGCACAATTAAATTACTAGACATTTTGGAACCCTACGCAGTTGAGCTAAAATCACAGTTTCACAATTTATTAGATTCGGCAAATTAGTATTGTTATGTGACATCTCTGTGCCTTAAATGCCTCCTCTGCCAAAGGAATACTAGAATATCTATAACATAACATGGAGGCATTTAGTGAGATAGACTGTATGTTTATAATTCATATGGTTGGTCCAAACAATTGAAAGATATACTTCTATAATGTTGTGCCTGTGTTATAGCATCATTAAAGCCAGATTTATATCAGTTCAATATCTAGTAGGTTTCCCTTACAAACTGTATTGAACTTAGCTGGAGGGCAATATTCATGCTTTCTAATTGATTTATTTCCAATAAGATCTAGCATGATGTTTCACTTACGGTGAGTTAGAGAATGATACTTGTTTAGAAGGTTTGCTCAGCATGTCTTTACTCTGAAAACAGCACCCCCCTGGCTGAAGTTGTGATAAATGGAGTCCTTCCCTTAGATGGAACTGAAAAAAAGAATGTATTTTCCATGGTGTCAAGGAAAGGAATTTGTGAGTATAGGTACTCTTGGTGACTATTGCTTTGGGCACTTGGAGAAAATGGCCAAGGATATAAATGGGTAGTACAGAAGGGAATAAAATAGCTCCTCACAGTGTGAATATTGTAATCTCTTAAACCTGTGACTCTTATTACTTTATATGGAGCAAAAACTTATTGCAAATATGATTAACTTAATGATCTTGATATAGTGAGAGTATCCTGGTTTGTTCTGTAGACCGATCACAAAGATCCTTATAGGAAAGAGGTAGGAGAGTCAGAGTCAGAGAGAGAGACTTAAATATGCTACCTGGCTGGATTTGAATATGGAGGAAGGGGCCCTAAATCAAGGAATACAGATGGCTTATACAAGTTGCAAAAGGCAACGAATAGATTCTCTTTTAAAGCCTCCAGAAATTTCTCTTGTTCTCTTGAAATTTAGTTATGTAAGATCTCAGATAGGTTCTATTTAAGAATGTAGTTCTGTCACCTCAATCAAAAAATAGACATTCAGTAGGTATTTGTGAAAATTAATAGTAGGCATTGTAAAAATACAGTTTAAAAAAATTTTTTAACGTTTATTTATTTTTGAGACAGAGAGAGACAAAGCATGAACGGGGGAGGGTCAGAGAGAGGGAGACACAGAACCCGAAACAGGCTCCAGGCTCCGAGCTGTCAGCACAGAGCCTGACGCGGGGCTCGAACTCACGACCGCGAGATCATGACCTGAGCCAAAGTCGGCTGCTTAACCGACTGAGCCACCCAGGTGCCCCTAAAAATACAGTTTAAAAACTGAATGTGCTTAGAAACAACGATAAAGAATTAATATCACTTATCTTGAGGCTGATGAAGGGGACGCTTCTAAATCCATCAACAATTACTGCTGTCCACACAACCTTGGACTTGAGAAGTAAGAGAAATTATGAAAAGAAGCAAAAGATTAAAAAAAGATCCTGTTCTTGATTCACAGGACCACCCTAAATATTAATTGGATGATGTACAAAAGAAAATTAACTATTTTATCCTACTTCCAAATCTAAAGTATGTAATTTAACTTGGATCACATAAAACAAAGAGCATATATGTATATATATAAACTTACAAGAACACAACCCAATGTGTGTGTGTGTGTGCCTGTATGTATATACATTTTCTACAAATATTTTATTAAAATAGAAACCCACTATTATTTGAGTAGTATACAAGTATTTAATCTTGTATATCTATATAAATATTAGAAAAATAATTGAATGTGATAAACATTGTATTTTATTTTTAAAAATTTTTTTGCATATTTACTTAATTTGAGAGAGAGAGAGTGAGCAGGAAGATGGGCAGAGAGAGAGGGAGAGAGAGAATCCCAAGTTGGCTCTGTGCTGACAGCATGGAGCCTGATCTGGGGCTTGATCTCACAAACCTTGAGATCATGACCTAAGCTGAAATCAAGAGTTGGAGGTTTAACTGACGGAGTCACCCAGGCACCCCAACACTATATTCTAATATAGTACTCAAATAGAGAAGATTTAAATCAATCTCAATAACTCATAGTAGCCTTGTGAGTTTGGGCAAGAAATAAACTCTCATCAAATATCATTTAAAAAAATTTTTTTAACGTTTATTTATTTTTGAGACAGAGAGAGACAGAGCATGAACGGGGGAGGGGCAGAGAGAGAGGGAGACACAGAATCGGAAGCAGGCTCCAGGCTCTGAGCCATCAGCCCAGAGCCCGACGCAGGGCTCGAACTCACGGACCGGGAGATCGTGACCTGAGCTGAAGTCGGATGCCCAACTGATTGAGCCACCCAGGTGCCCTTAATTTTAAATATATATTCAATATAGGGGTGCCTGGGTGGCTCAGTCAGTTAAGCATCTGACTTCAGCTCAGGTCATGATCTCGTGGTCTGTGAGTTCAAAGCCACACATAAGGCTCTGTGCTGACAGCTCAGAGCCTGGAGTTTGCTTCTGATTCTGCATCTCTCTCTCTCTCTCTCTGCCACTCCCCTACTCATTCTCTGCCTCTCTGTCCCTCAAAAATAAAAATAAACATTAAAAGAATGTATTCAATATATTTTTTACCATTTAATTTAATTTATTTTTTAGTTTATATCCAAGTTAGCATATAGTGCAACAATGATTTCAGGGGTAGATTTCTTAACGCCCCTTACCCATTTAGTCCATCCCCCCTCCCACAACCCCTCCAGTAACCCTATGTTTGTTCTCCATATTTAAGAGTCTCTTATGCTTTGTTCCCTTCCTTGTTTTTATATTATTTTTGTTTCCCTTCCTTTATGTTCATCTGTTTTGTCTCTTAAAGTCCTCATATGAGTAGTGTCATATGATTTTTGTCTTTCTCTGACTAATTTCACTTAGCATAATACCCTCCGGTTCCATCCACGTAGTTGCAAATGGCAAGATTTCATTCTTTGCCGCGTAATACTCCACTGTATATGTGTGTATGTATGTATATTTGGGCTCTTTCCATACTTTAGCTATTGTTGATAGTGCTGCTATAAACATGGGGATGCATGTGTCCCTTCAAAACACACCTGTATCCCTTGGATAAATGCCTAGTAGTGCAATTGCTGGGTCATAGTGTAGTTCTATTTTTAATTTTTTGAGGAACCTCCATACTGTTTTCCAGAGTGGCTGCGCCAGCTTGCATTCCCACCAACAATGCAAAAGAGATCCTCTTTCTCAGCATCCTTGCCAACATCTGTTGTTGCCTGAGTTGCTAATGTTACCCTTTCTGAAAGGTGGGAGGCGGTATCTCATTGTGGTT
Organism: Acinonyx jubatus; assembly: GCF_027475565.1. NCBI lineage: Eukaryota > Metazoa > Chordata > Mammalia > Carnivora > Felidae > Acinonyx > Acinonyx jubatus. The sequence continues at coordinate 125,127,433 of NC_069386.1, read as the reverse complement.
TTGATTTGTATTTCCCTGATGATGAGTGATGTTCAGCATTTTTTCATGTGTCGGTTGGCCATCTGGATGTCTTCTCTGGAGAAGTGTCTATTCATTGCCCATATCTTCACTGGATTATTTGTTTTTGGGGTGTTGAGTTTGATAAGTTCTTTATAGATTTTGGACACTAACCCTTTATCTGATATGTCGTTTGCAAATACCGTCTCCCATTCCGTTGGTTGCCTTTTAGTTTTTCTGATTCTTTCCTTCTCTGTGTAGAAGCTTTTCTATTTTGATGAGGTCCCAGTAGTTCATTTTTGCTTTTGTTTCTCTTGCCTCCAGAGATATGTAGACATCTAGTTTGAGCCAAGAACTATTATCTACTGATGAGATATAATAAATGTACCATAATGGTTAAAAAAAAAGAAAAGTAAAAAAAAGGAAGGAGGAAAAGGAAGTAAAGAAAGAAGGAAGAATTATGACCACCTTATCCCTACACTTATGAAACCACTGGATAAAAAATGTTGTATACCTTTGTAATGATAAGATGATGTATTAAATCTATGAACCCAAAATGCCGTGATGAAAGATCAAATTGACCTATGAAAGTAAATGCATACCCAAGAGAAGAATGACACATTAGCTCATTTTTAAGAACAAGTACTAATTCACCTGAGCAAGAATAGAGGAGGCAGCAATTAAGGAATAAAAAATATGTGAATACTCATTGACGCTCCTGGGTGGCTCAGTTGGTTAAGCATCTGACTCTTGATTTCCACTCAGGTCATGATCTTATGGTTTGTGAGATCAAGCCCCATATCATCTACTAACAGCACAGAGCCTGCTTGGGATTCTCTCTCTTTCTCCCTCTCTCTGCCCCTCAGTGCTTGCATGCTTTCTCTCTCTCTCTTTCTCAGAATAAATAAACATTTTTAATATGTAAATATTTGTTAAATATCATCTTATATTTATGGGCACATGATATAAGACACAAGATGGAGAGTGACAGAAAAAAAGGCTGATTCCTTACTTGTGGAATAATACCAGCATCTCTGGTTTGTTAAAGAGTTAATTTAAACAATGAATACTGAAGATATTCTATGCCCAGTTATAACTTTATATTTTTAACTTCACTGACTAAATCTCACTCTGCTGTACCTAGATCTTTTATTAGGTCTGTATGTTTCAGTACTTCATTCCTTTTTATGGTTAAATAATATTCCACTTATTCCTTGATACACCACTTTTTTTTTTTTTTATCCATCCATCAGTTGGTGGATATTTTCATTCATCAGCTATTATTAACAATGCTGCTACGGAAATTTCTGTACAAGTTTTTATGTGAACATATGTTTTTCAATATCTTGGGTATATAAATACAAGAGTAATTTCAGGTTGATATGGCAACTCTATGTTTAACTGGGGAATTACCAAACTGTTTCCAACAGAGATTGTGCCATTTTACATTCTTACCGGCAATATATGTGTTCTAATTCCTCCACACCCTCACTAACTCTTGTTATGTTTTGTTTCATTGATGATATCTATCTCAGTGGATGTTAAGTGGTATCTCATTGTGACTGTGATTTACATTTCCCTAATAGTTAATGATTTTAAGTATCTTTTCATTTACTTGTTGACCATGCATATATTTATTTGGATAAATGGCTATTGAAATACTTTGTTCATTTTTAAATTATTTTGAATTTCTACGATTGATTTCTAATGATTCTTTATACATCCCAGATTCTAGGTGCTTATCAGATACATGATTTTTAGATTTTTTTTTTTATTTTGTAGTTTGTCTTTCACTTCCCTGATAGTGTCCTTTGATGCATAAAATTTTAGATTATGATAAAATCCAGTTTAGCTATTTCTCTATATTTTGCTTATGCTTTTGGTGTCATATCTAAAAATCCATTGTCTATCCTAAAGTGACAAAGGCATAGCCTGTGTTTTCCCTATGAGTTTTATAGTTTTAACTACTTCATTTAGCCTCCATCCATTTTGAGTTAATTTGTACATTCTGTGTGGATTTAGGATCCAAAGTTATTCTTTTAAACAAAATTTTAACGTTTATTTATTTTTGAGAGACAGAGCATGTTGGGGAGGAGCAGAGAGGGAGATACAGAATCTGAAGCAGGCTCCAGGCTCTGAGCCATCAGCACAGAGCCCAATGCAGGGCTCGAACTCAAGAACTGTGAGATCATGACCTGAGCCTAAGTCGGACGCTTAACTGAGCCATCCAGGCACCCCACCAAAGTTATTCTTTACATGTGGATTTCTAGTAATCCTAGAACCACTTGTTGAAAATACTTTTCTTTCCTCATTGAATGTTCTTGGCACGCTTTTCTAAAATCAAATGTCCACAGATACATGTGTTTATTTCTGGGTTCCCAATTTAATTGTATGGTTCTGTGTGTACATATTATGGCAATACTGCATGTCTTAAATACCATGGCTTTGTGGTAAACTTTGAAATAAGATATTTTGTGTTCTCTATACTTGTTTTTTTTTTTCAGGATTGTTTTGACTATTCAGGGAAACTTACTAATCCATATGAATTTTAGGATCAGCTTGTATATTCTTTCCATAAAAGTTATTGAAATTTTTATAGAAATTATGTTGAATATATATTTCAATTTGTAGAATATTTCCATCTTTTGCCTATTAAGTCTTCCAATCCAAAAACACGAGTGTCTTTCCATTTATTTTGGTCTTCTTTATTTCAATAATTTTCTGTTTATTTCACTATACTCATCTGATACTTAGGATAAATTCATTTTAATATATTTTTATTATATTTGATAATATTCTGAATGAAATTATTTTCTTAATTCCATTTTCAGTTGTTCATTCTGAGTGTAAAGAAATACTACAGATTTGTGTATATTGTTCTTGCAGCCTGGAACCTAGCTGAACTCATCTATCAGCTCTAATATGTGTGTGTGTGTGCATGTGTTCCTTAGGATTTTCTCTACAGATTATGCGATCTGTCAATAGAGATAATCTACTTCTTCCTTTCCCATCTGGATGTCTTTATTTCATTTTACTCCCTAATTGCCTTGACTAGAACCACCCGTACAATGTTGAATAGAAATGACAAGAGCAGACATTCTTGTGTGATTCCTGATCTTAGGAGGAAAGTTTTCAGTCTTTCATCATTAAATATGATGTTAGCTGTGGGTTTACGTGGGTGCCCTTTATCACATAGAAGAATTTAACTTTTATAATGAGTTTGTTGAATGTTTTTATCATGAAAGGATATTATTTTGTTTTTTGTTATTTTGTTCAAATGAGTTTCATGCATCTACTGAGATGGTCAAGTGCCTTTCATTGTTTTTGTTCTTTATTTTATTAATATAACTTATTATATTATATATTTTTTATTAATTTTTGTACATTGTCCCAACCTTATATTTCTGGAATAAATCCCTTTTGGGCATGGTATATAATACTTTTCATATGTGGCTGGATTTAATTTGCTAGTATTTTGTCAAAGAGTTTTGCATTTATATTCATAAGTGATACTGTTCTGCAGGTTCTTTTCTTGTAATATCTTTATTGAATGTTGTTATCATGGTTATATTGGCCTCATCATATGAGTTAGGAATTGTAGTATTTTATTTTTAAAAGGGTTTGTAAAGTATTGGTGTAATTTTTTTTTTATAAATGTCTAGTAGAATTCACAAGTGAAGCCATATCTTCCTGAGTTCTTGTTTTTATTTGTTTTTTTTGTTTGTTTTTGTTTTTGTTTTTTTTTTTGGAGGGGGGTTATTTTGTTTTCTGATTTTTGTAAATCACTAATGCAAATTCTTATTATGAATCTATTGAGATTTTTTTATTTCTTCTTGAATCAGGTTTGGTAGTCGGTGTCTTTCTAGGAAATTGCTAATTTTAACAAGGTTATCTCATTTGTTAGCATATAAGTATTCATGGTGCACACCTAAAGTTCTTTTGATGTTGTTGTTTTCATTTTTGTATGGTGGATACTGATGCCCTCTCTTGGATTTTTGATTTCCATAATTTGAATCTTCTCTATTTTTTTCTTGCTCAGTCTAGATAAAGTTGGCAAGTTTTGTAGATCTTTACAAAGAACTAATTTTTGACCAACTATTCATATCTTTTACTGCCAACTGACCTGTCTTCTAGTTTACTGCTTCCTTCTTTTGTCCACTCAAGTCTACTGTTGATTGCTATAGTGAACTTCTAATTTGTAATTAATGTATGTCTTTACACTCTTTTTAAGTTCTTTAGACATGGTTGGAACATGGTTGCATTTAGCTCTTTGAATAAATATATTTAAACAGCTGACTAAAGTTTTTGTCTGGCAATTCTTGAAGAAAATTTCTATTTATTCTTCCCTATCCCCCAGGGTTTGTTTATGTCATTGATTATTGTAGTTTGTTCTTTTCAGTATCTTTTTAGGACTAATTCTAGAAAGTATATATTCCTTGTCATGTGTGGCCACTGAAGTTTCTTCATGATTAGCTTAGTGGTTAGCTAAAAATTAAACAGAGATTTCTCTAAATACCTGAAATCAGTAAGTCTCTTCATCTTCGTGAGATGTCTATGTGCATGCTGTAGCACACGTTCAACTCTCGGTAAGGCCGTTTACCACTCTGCCTTGGCTTTTAATTCCTGCCTGTATAGTTTCAAGATCAATTGGGAGTGAGAGGTGAGAGGTTAAGCCCTTCTCAGGGCTTCCCTAGGCATCTGCACAGCTCCACAAATGTGCATGACATTTTAGACTCTTAGAAATATGTTGGAGCTTTTCAAAGTTTCTGTGATGTCTTCTGTTGGCCAAATTAGATTCCGAAAAACTCATATTTAAAGTCCTAACCCCCTATGTGATTGTATCTGGAGATAGGGTCTTTGGGAAGTAATTAAGGTTAAATGAGGTTATAAAAGACTTTGATGGGACTGTGGCCGTATAAGAAGAGGAAGAGAGAGAAATATTTCTCTATCTCTCTCTTTTCCATGTGAAGACACCGTGAGAAGGTAACCTTCTGCAAGCTAGGATGAGAACCCTCACCAGAAATCAACCATGTTAGCACACAGATCTGTCTTCAAGACTCTAGAACTGTAAGAAATACATTTCTGTTGTTTAAGACACCCAGTCTATGGTATTTTGTTATGGCAACATCTTATTCTTCAGCTTTTTCCTATATGCTTTTGAGCAGTTTATTATGTGGGTCAATTTTTATCCTTTATCTCCAGCATCTGCAACATTAAAACACCTCCCTATACATATTTTCAACAAATGCATCCCAGGAGAGCTTTTAGTAATACATGAGTTTGAGTCAAATCTAATAAAAACAAGACTTTCAAGTGGGGTATTTCCAGGGAATCACCACATAGGTTAAAAAAAATGCCCCCTTTTTTTTCATAATGAGAATTTTTGAAAAATCATAATCTGAGCCAAAATCAAGAGTCAGATGCTTAACCAACTAAGCCACCAAGGCACCCCTATTATTTATTTTTAATGCACTCTCAATATTTTAAAATCTAGAATTCTAGCCTCTTCATAATATTTGGAAATCTACAATACTAAAACTGTGCCTATAATATCAAAAGATCAAGGAAAACATGGCAATAGCTGGGTTGCTGTGTTGTGTCTTTCCTTATAATTTTATCGCCTCTATTCTCTGTTAACCATGTCTGTCCAGTCCTCCTTTTGTTATTCAGATGGTCCCTGTAGGATCTGGGCAATCACCTATGATAAATTATTACTGGAATATATTATGTGATATTATAATAAACTCAATTTTCTAGAAAAATTAAATTTCTCAATATATGTCTGTGATGAGGGGCCCATAGTTGATGTTGTAAATTAAAAATATGTAGATTATGACCTACTTAATAAGGAGCCACAAGCCACCTACATGGACTTAGCAAGTAGCTCCTTCAGCATACAAGATCCCACTTTGAGGAAGTGCAAACCCAGGGGTCATTTTGATTGAAAGTTCTGTTTCATTGCACTCACAAAAAAGAAGTAAAGCCACAAGATGTATCACCTACAGATACTATAAATCGGCTGGGGGTGGGAGGGGTGTGCAATAAGATGGAGGAAGGACAGTCCTCTGTCCCAGATCACAGAGACCAGGAGAGAGAGCAGGGTAGCAAGCACCTATTACTTGCAAGGTGTCTGGGGAGGAGGTCACTAACCTCTTGCGGGCCTCAACTCTAAGTGATTATTTTAAAAGGTGTCCTGGGAAAAGCAGAGTGGGAATTTATGGCAGGAATCCTAAACTCAGGTCCTTATCTAAGTGTCCAGACTCTGGGTGTGAGTAGGGTTCTCATGTTGTAAAACGTTAGGCAGCAACTCAAAGTAGTGGTTTTCTCATCAGAATGGAATTCTTCCTTTCAAATGTTATTAGGGAATGTGAAAACATATTTACTTGTGTATGTTAATTTGCTTAAAGTTTACAGATAGTCTTTTAAAGTCCCTTTTCTCTTTTTTAACTATCTGGTTCTGACACAGGTTTATAACCTAAATTTGAACAATACATGTCATTTGAAAAATTCTAACCAAATAATTTAAAATGATCCCAGATTTGTAGTGCCTCCAGACAGTCAAATGATAGCAAAAAATCTTGTTCAGAGTAACTCAACTTTAACGTATGTGCACCATATTTCCATTCTGTAAAGAATATGACTTCATAGTGAAAAGTCAAAAATCAGCTAAGGAAATAAGGCAACATGATTTATAGCTAATAAAACAAAATTGGTATCAGATTTTGAGTTAAAATGCTTATGATACCTTAATTATGAGAAGTAATGAGATGGATATATTTACAGAAGTAAAAATGGTATAAATATCTAAGAAATAAACATGTAGATTTTAAAATAAGAAATAGAAAATAAATGTGGTTACAAATTTTATTTTTTTATTTTTTATTTTTTTCAACGTTTATTTATTTTGGGGACAGAGAGAGACAGAGCATGAACGAGGGAGGGACAGAGAGAGAGGGAGACACAGAATCGGAAACAGGCTCCAGGCTCTGAACCATCAGCCCAGAGCCTGACGCGGGGCTCGAACTCACGGACCGCGAGATCGTGACCTGGCTGAAGTCGGACACTTAACCGACTGCCGCCACCCAGGCGCCCCACAAATTTTAAATAAAGTAGGAATATAAATGTGTGTACATACATGTGTACATATGTATGTGTAATCATTTAAATTATTAAAATATAAATACATAGCAGATATGAAACAGAAGAGTATTGATTACATTAAAGGACTCATGAAATGGGTTTAAATGTAAAGAATGTAACAGATTTTAGGAAGAAAGAAAACAAATTGTCGAGAAATGCTAATTCCCAGACCTAGCAACCTAAAGCAAATCAGTAAGCGTAATATTCCTAATTATAATCCCAGGACGGATAAATAAAATAAATTCACACCTACGCGTAAAGTAATTAAACCACGGAATTACTAATGCCAAAGAAACTTTCTATGAAGCATCTAGAAAATACACACACACACACACACACACACACACACACAGTATACAAATCTTACTGACAGCTGACTTCTCAATAGCAACAATTCAGCCAAATTCAGAGAAATTAATTGTCTAGTTACCCGTATGAGTTTGTTTATGTAAAGAAAAAAAGCAGAAACAAAAGGTGATGATATAAATCTGCATGATTATGACGCAATGTTTTTATATTCATACACAGTTGGTGACTATTTATGACTACAGATTTTGGGGAACACCAAATATATAAATAAAAATAATCAAATTATTTGCACTGGACAAAAGACTGCAACCCATGGGGATGTATTTTAAGGGAAGCAAGCGCATTTACTATTTTCTTAAAAAATTAAAATAGTGTAAACCCTAATAACACATAAATTGTAGCACAGTATAATGGAATATTACTGCCAGTAAAAGTAAAAGCAATGAAGATAATATGGTAACATACAAAATGCTTAAGTAAAAGATGAAAATAGAAACCGTTTAACTGATACATTAGTAGTATTTAATAGCAGGCATACATCTAAACAAGGCCTCAGAGGAAATTGATTGCAACTAATTTTACATTATTCCATTTTTATTTCTAGTAAAATGTCTATAAGACATGTTCTGCTGTGAATTATCTTTTTTGTAAATTTGTTTCAATGAATTCAGTTAATCATGATCAGCATACAAATATTGGATAACAAAGAATTCATAAGATTATATTAGATTCTATTTATACATGGAATAAATCAAGATGTCTTCCATGAAGTATTTATAATCTAATAAGGATAAAAGATGACCAAAATACAAAGATAAACCTGTTATATTATGATTTGTTTACAAAACTTCAGAAATGGACTCTGCATACATTTAGCAAACACAGAATTTATTAAAATGTTTTAGAAGGAATTATACAATGTAAGAGGAAGTCCAAGAACCATTTAGGAATGGATGAGATACATGTTAATTTCAGAGATCAAGCTAGAAGTTTGTTGTATTCCTTTTCTATAGCTAGCTGACTGTTATAACAAATTACTACACACAAAGTGGCTCAAAACAACATGACTGTATCATCTTACAGGTCTGTATACAGTTTGAGAGTCTGAAATGGGTCCTACTGAGCTAACAGGTGCAGCAAGCTACCCTCCTTTCCAGAGGCTCTATGGGGAGAATTGATTCCCTTACCTTTTCCAATTGTGAGAGGATGCTCAGGTTCCTTAGTTAAGCTTCTTCCTCCATCTGCAAAGCCTTCTCACGTTCTCTTTTCTGATTTTCCCTCTTCACCCTCCGTCTTCCACCTTTAAAAACCCTTGCAATTACACTTGGCTCACCTGGATAACATTTACAGGTTCTAGGGATCCCTTTTGTTTTTTTGTTTGTTTGTTTGCTTGTTTGTTTGTTTGTTTGTTTTAGGGAGAAAGTGAGGTGTTCACTACCACACTTATCAACAGTACTGTCACTGGAATAAATTATCTCTTTATTTTTCTGTCTTTCCACTCGAGATTTGAAATTCCAACAGAGAAAGCACGAATAGCCCAAGGTGGATCACTATATCCACTAGTTGGGTCTGGGGTGGAATTGTCATTCCCATCAACTCTGTGCTAAATGAGACAATTACTTCAAAGTAAATTGAGCTTCTGCTACTATGGGAGCAAGAGGAATGAATGCAAGAAGACGTTGAATAACAAATGCCCAATATGATTAGTAAAACGTAAACAAACTGGCAAACATTGAAGCATAACATTATCAGTAGCATCAACATGTATTTTCCAAAGTGTGTTCCTCAGTATGTTAGTAGACTGATATGACTGCATACAAAGAAGAAGAAAAATATAATTGTTTCACTGTCACATAGTTTTGAAAATTATCCTTTTCTTTGATATTCATTCAATAAATCAGTAAACTAAAGTGCTGTGAAATTTTATAGTGAAGTAACCTGAACAGTTTTTTCTAACCTATTAGAGTAAGGAAACTTTTGCTTCTGCATTTCCTTCCTAATTCCAGTGAAACGCCCAAGAAGACCCATGCTTTGGGAGAGAATTCATTAGAATGACTTTCCTGAGTGCCACTGGATGAGACAACGTCAGTTTGTACAAGAAAAATCTGAAATCTGAAAATTTATATTGTGCATTTAAAGTAAAACATCCACTTCAAGATATTTCTATTGATGTGAGCAAGTGCAGTGTCATGGAGGGATGGAATAACTCCACTCACTGAAAATATGCCTTATGAACAAGGATTATGTTATTTTATTTAGCATTATTTTGAAAGATTTTGTTTGTTTGTTTTTGTTTTGTTTTGTTTCTACATAACTACATAAAAGCAACTGTTACTATGTTCCACTGGTGTTGAACATATCTTTTAAAAGCATTTCCTTAGTGTTGAGCCCTCAGTGGTAAATATGTAAGAGTTCTCAAGGTTCCCTTATCTCCATCCTAGATATAAAATGTATACAATTTAACGGTGAAATGTAGTTGTACTGTGTTCTTTGAAACATGACTTTTCTTAACATTGATTCAATTTGCATTTGTTGAATGTATGATTTATTATTTAGCCTCTGGAAATAAAAGCACAGTGGGAGGAAATCAGAAAGCAAATCCAAGTGGCTCGGAATGGTAATTTCAGTTCATTTCCTTAATCTATATTGCCTCTTAATGTTTAGTAAAATGAAGACAATATGAGGTTTTCAGTTTTTCTTTTCCTTGACATTAGTTGAGCAAGTATTTATTATGTGCAGGTTATACATAAGATATTGGGTTTTGTATGTTGTGGATACAGTAATTAATAAGATACAGTCTCGACAATGCATTAGTCTAGACCCTTGAGAGACAGATAGAAGAATGAACAATTTTAAAGAAAAACATAAAAGAGATAAAAAGTGTTATGAAGTTTCAATAGCAAAAGGAGAACTTTTTGTAGTGGGTTGGATTGTTTTAAATAACAGTTTTTTGAAAGAGTGTCACCAAATAAAGCAATATGCATGTGAGTTGGATTTTTCCAAGAAGCTGAGGGTGTAAGAAAAAAAAAAAGGTTTGGATTATTGGTAGATACAGAGCTAAAAGCAAAAGCAAAGGAAAAATAATATGGATGGTCTTGAGGGAAAGGGTTGTAGTCCAGACAGCAGGAATATGAGATGTATGAAAGGAAAATTTGAAAGAAAAGGTTCTAAACAGTAACTGAGTCCATGGAATCTTGGTACTTAAACACTCAACTGTCAAATTGTTAGAGAATAGGAAAGTATTGAAGATCATTGAGCAGAAAAGTGAACATAATCTCTAGTACGCTTTTGGAAGACTGCTCCAGGACTTTGGTGGGAGGGCAGTTGAATAACAGGGTAAGATCAAATAACAAAAGTCAAGCTAGAACTTATCTAGTCAAGAGATCATGTGACCTAGAATGTGAAGATGATGGGGAAACAAAAAGTAACGGAAGCTGAGAGAGAGACAGTGGAAAACATTTGAATAAATAGAATAAACAAGAGACTGCATCTGATAAGGCAAGAGATTCCCTCATGTTTTGCCATTTTCCATGAACAAAACGACAGCCAGTGAAATCTCTTTGCCCAGCCCTTACACTTACCCATCTAAGTGAACATGGTTGAAAAACAAATGCACAAGCATGATTACTGGTCTCTATATTCATGGCCTCTGACCTCAACCTCCAGTGCTTTTGAAATACCACCAGTCACTCCTAATATCTCCAGAGGCATTTTGCTCTCCTAACTCTCCTAGAAAAGTATTTTCCCCCCAAACTTCTATATACATACAAATCGTTGGGGCATTTTAATACTAACTCCAGATTTTGATTCAGTAAGCTTGAGGACAGACTTATAATTCTGCATTTCTTTTTCTTTTTAAGTTCATTTATTTATTTTGAGAGACAGAGGGTGTGAACAAGTTGGGGAGAAGCAGAGAAAGGGAGAGAGAGAATCCCAGGTGGGCTCAGCACTGTCAGCACAGAGCCTGATGTGGGGCTTCAACTCACGAACCATGAGATCATGACCTGAGCAGAAGTCAGATATTTAACCATCTGAGCAAATTCTGCATTTCTAACAAACTCCCAATGATGTTGACACTGCTTTTTTGCTTGGACCATACCCTTAGGAAGATATTCTTGGTGACTATTCCATGTTCTTCTCTCTCCTAAGCCCATACCCCGTCCCCATCCTTGCTTTCAGTTAATGATCCTGCTCCTGACTTCACTGAACCAGTCAATATAGAAGGTGACAGTCTCAGAATCATACTTTCTTACATAACATCCTCTTTTATCTTTACAATTCGACTGGCTGTTAATCAGCATGTATGTTCTTAATGAAAGCCATTGCCTTCCTCTGTAGGGAGATCCCATCTCCTATTACCTACTGAAGGACATTTCCCCCCAAATTTTCCTCCTCTTGGTCTTATATTGTGGATTTTCCACATTCTTCTGCTTTGCTGAGTGTAGATACAGATAAGGAGCAGGTAGCAATTCTCTGTTAACCGCACTCCAAACTTTTGCTACCATCATGCCCCTGAAACCGCTCCTGTCAAATTACCAATAAAGTCCATGTACAAAAGCCAGCGATCAATTATTAGCCAATACATTGCTTGAACTGCTTTGCATTTGGCACATTTTATCAGTCTCTTAACAGTTTCCAGATTATCTCTGGGCTTTTTTCTTCGCATAGGGTGCTCAATCTTTTTGGCAAGTGTCTTGACCATATATTACTTCATAAAGACTTAATCCTTACTTCTGCCCTCTTCCTGTCTGCTGTCTTCCCCTCCTCTCCTCTCTCTGCTCCTCTCCCTTTGCCTTTTGTTTCCTTCTAGTCCCTTGTCTTCTCTATTCTATATTCACCACCCTATATCCAATCACGTATCATTACTTCAAATTTCATCTTTATTTCTAACTGTATGTGTCCAGCCCACAACTTGCTCCTGAAATGCAAATCCTTATAAGTACCATTGGTTGTCTCTAAACACAGGATTGTAGATATCTCAACCCAACATTTCCAAAAGAAAACTCCTATATGCCCTGTTCTGCCACATTTGTTTGACCCTCAGTTTTATTCATCTTTGCCAATGGCAATCCATTCCTGTGGATAACTTCTGGTCAATCTTAATTTCTCACAATTGAATTCAATCAGTGAGGAATTCTGTTGGATGGACCTCCAAGATTTGTCCAGAAGCTGAGCACTTTTTACCACCTCCACTGCTACCCTTTGGTCTAAATCACTATCTTTTCTCAAATGAACTACTGAAATAGACTCCTAATTAGTCTATCTCTGCCTCCAACAGCAGCCAGAATTACCTCTTAAACATGCAAGTCAGATTCTCAGCTCGAACCCTGTAATAGCTCTCAACTTCAATCAGAGTGAAAGCCAGAGCTTTTACAATAACCTACAAGATTTTGCATGACCTCTCTATCCGTATATATCATCTCTAATCTCATCTCCCACAGTTCACTTAGCTGCCCTTCACCTAGCCCCCAGCCATCTATTCAGCACTTCCTTGCTGTTGTTCCAACACATCAGGCATATTCCTAAGAGCATTCACACCTTTGTATTCAGTTTTCTTTACCTGGTAAACTCTTACCCAGATTAAACTATTGTTTAATCTCATCATATTCTTTAGATCCTTTCAAAGAAGGCCAATCTCTTTATTTAGTAATGAAAAAGTTTCCTCATTTTGCTGGGTTTCTTTGGGCCACACCAATTATCATCTTCTACATTTCTGTACTGTAAAATTTATTTCCTTATCATAGTTCTTATTTATTGTCATACAAAAACTTAAGTTCAATAGTTCTAAGAGTCTTTGTGTGTTTCCACTATATAGTGTAAGTGCCTACAACAGTGTCTAGAAGATAGCGCAACTCAACAAATTAATTCAATAGAAATAATAAGACTCTCTGTTAGATATGAACAGGGAGTGAATTACTAGACACTTGACCTGTCAGTGCTCATTGCATTACCTGAAATGTCAGAGTACTTTTTCCTGGGCAACACATGAAAAACATTTTGAAAATTGGTATCTGTATTCCTTGCATGAGAACTCCAGTTCCAGAATTCCATGAACCTTTCTGAATCCTGTTTTAGAGCTTCCACCAGGAGAGCTGTTAATTTCTTAGTATTTACGTGTTCATTTACAAATCAAAGTATTAATTTCACTTTAAACATTGGAGAATGTTTAAGTACCTCTTCAGGCAGTTTGTAATGCCAATGGCAGGTTACTGTCTTTCTCATACCATCTTCACACACACTATGAGTGGAATTACAGGAGATCACTTACCATTCAATTACCACTGCACCTATTGTTTGGTCTTGGAAGCTGCACTGTGCATGTTAAAAAGGGCTATTTAGTTAAGCCACATAATTTATTTAAGAAGGTTTTAAAAATACACATGGCATCTATCTTTTCAGTAGGTAGCACACAGCATGTAAGAGCAACTATAAACAAAACTGAAAATTAAATTCCTACAACTGAAACAGAAGCATCCCACTGGTCAGAGTTTGTCAAAACATCTATTCACGCGGGCTTCACTGAAGAGAGAAGACCATCCTACTCAAAATAAAGTGCAGGGTCTCCTTGCAAACCTTTAACACACTCATATCTCCAACAAATTTATAAATCTGTGTTCCAAGTTTCAAGTAGACGTTCCATAGTAGGTCACAGTTGAGGGTGATCAGGCCAACAGGTGTCCTGAGACTGTTTACAAGGCAGCGTTTTAAGTTGGGGCAGATCATGTTGGCCTTTGTAGCACACTGTGTGTGCAAATAGGTTTCTTGTTCAAGCTTCTGCAACAAACAGTGGCAAAGCTGTTTGCAAAGTTGTGTCTAATAAGACAGCTTAAATGTGTTGCCACATGGGTATTTCTGATCTAGTTTTACAAGCTCTCTGAAGGAGGCTGCATAAAGAATCAAAGAATCTGCCAGCAGTTGAGATGCAACCCCAGGAAACGTCAAAGGCAGATTTCAGCCTAATGTTCTCGTGAAACGGAAATAACCAGCGAAGTGAAATCCATGTGTGTGTTGTTTCAAAGGACCCTCCGATGCGCTGGTTATGTGCTTAGGGGAGAGACAAGTCACCAGAATCCCCAGGGTTTCCCTTTAGTGTGAGCATCTGTCTCCTCAGTATTCTCCCAGGCATGATGACTGCTTTGTGAGCAGAGCCTGCATCATAAAATTCACCCAGGCTTCTTAGCCACAGGAAACACCCCTGAGAAAAACAGAGCCAGAGGCGAATACTCATCTAGTCCCTCCCTAACAACCCTAAGATTTTTTCCAGAAGATACTAAATTAAAACAACATTAAGTAGGGAAAACAGGTGATGGAATTACCTGACCCTCAGGCCAAGTTCCAAGACAGGGCAGGACAGAACCATTCAGTTTTTCAGTAATGGTGGAAAATCGGAGATTGGGGAGTGGGTGAGAAGCTGTAGGCTGATGATATGTTGGCCATCTTCAGATATTTTTTCTGTGTCACCATGCAAGCTGTTTACCCACTTGATTGGGAAGCTTGCTGAGACACTTAGGTAACACACTGATGTTAAGATCTAGAGGGATACTAAATTCAATATGTCCTGTCCAAAGAAATACAAGAGGCAGTTGGTCTTAAATAGAGGTTATCTGATACTCATGGCAATAAGCATATGGAGGAAGGCTTGTGTGTAACTGCAAGATGTTATTTTCTTAAACTTTTAACTAAGTAAATTAAAATGAATTTACCCTTAACTGGCAGAAGTGACATATATATTCCTCCCTTCAACAAGTCGCTGTTAAATGCAAAGTGAAGGTGAGATCTTCATAAGGAAAAAACAGTCAATTTTCTAATTAACTTAAAGGAAAACACATCAGCAACAACTTTCAAACATGAATTCTCATGCAAAATCACATCTCTGTTTTACAACTATAATGGCTATTTTGAAATGTTAAATACCCTCACTCAATGGACTGTTATTTCTTCTCTGGTGTGAGACCCATTCTGGTCCTTCTGCCAAGCTCATCTCACCATTATCTGACTTTGGACTCTCTATGTGTTTAGAATCACATGTAACATATGATATGTACAGATAATGGATATAATATGTAGATATTTAGTATCTATATATTATCTATTTTTTTTTCCTAAGTACTGACCAAAGTTTGCCAGGGATCTAGAAGGCCTTGGTTTCATACTGGATTAGGTGTTTGCCAGTTCAGTTGCTTTGGGAAAGTCATTTAAATTTCCAGAACATCAGGCTCCATCTGTATAATACAGGGGCTGGAAAAGATGAGTTCTCACATTGGTTCCTAACAGAGTATCTTGTTATGCTGTGACCATGCCTAGTCTTAAGTCCCCTATGAGAACAGGGTGGGTATTTGAAGGTGAGCATTTGAAGATTTACACATAAATGAGTCATCACATCCTTACTTTACACTTAGATAGCACTAAACTTTTTAAACCATTTCACATATGCTTTCTTATAACAACCCTGAATGGGACATAGGAGAGACATTACTGTTATGTTTTTTGGAATGAGGAAAAGGAAATGCAGAGTTAGGAATTTTCAATCTCCCATCTAGTGTCATGTGCATACCTGCTTCATTCCCACTCTGCTTCAGATATGAAAGTGCAACAACTCATTGTCCTTAGAAAAAAATACAAACAGCCTTTAGGATCCTCATTTATCACTTTTTAAAGATGGTACAGGATATTTCAGTACCTTGGATAAACTATCAAGTGCAGCTCACTGACTATATAGAAGCAATGAAGTAGTTATTGTTGTTTTTAATGGACAAAAGCTCTGTGAACCATACCAGGAGATAGGCACCCTTGTCACAAAGCGAATGTCAGGAATTTACCTAACATATGTATATATTACATCAGGCTACCATATCTATTAGAATAAGTTACATTATGCTGCAGTAACAAAGCTCAAAATCTCAATGGCTTATTCTAAGGGCCCATCAATGGGAAGTTATGGATCATTCCCTAATATCTTTACTCAGAGACCCATGATGTTGGTGTAGCTTCTGTATAGTTTATACCTAGGATCAGGGGGAAGGGATGGAATAGGGGTATGGAAAAGTTTACACTGGCCCTTAATGTATCTTCCAACATGTGATAAGCACTCTTCAGCTTACATCTCTTTAGCCTAAATAAGCCATATGATCATGCTTGAGTTCAACAGAGTTGTGTTATGTATTCAACCTGTGGGGAAGGTTTAAAAAACGTGGTAAAGATTAAAACAGACTACCATTCTTATTTCTGAAATAAGTTGATATACTTAAAGATGGTAAAGATGACTAAGGTAAATAGTTATTTATATCTGATCTAAACAGAAGTAATGTCAAAGTATAACAACCAGATGTCAAAAAATAGATTAAAGACCTCCTCCAAAAATCTATTCCTCCATAAAAGTATTGAGACCATTATCCAAAACAGTTCAAAATCAACCTTTTTTTAAACTCTGGAAATCAATCAAAAGTTTGTAATAACCCCCAGAATAGTTTATTCAATAAAAATGGCCAAATCTCAGTGAAAAGAACAAGTTTTGTGGTGTTTTAACTTGCCATAATTCTTTTCATTTCTCTCTTGACATATTTTTGGTATCCTTGAAAACAGCCTTACAATTATAGTAACTATAAAAACAAGCAGCCTAGCATTTTAGGAGACACTCTAAGGGACAGATCAGAGTTAAAGCCCCTCCAAAGTCCCATGCCCAGGGAAGAATCCCTATTTGGCATGTGTGGAAGGTCTGTGAAAGACTCTATTCTTAGGGCTTGTCTGTACTGACATGACCCAATCTATGCTCTCAGCAAAAAGATGAATACCAAGGGCATTTGTCAAAAATAATCACTGGCAAATGTCTAACATCACAGAAGCTCAAAGCAGCAAAACCAGTTGTAAATAATAAAAGATTCACCAAAAATGTTAAAAAGACAAATCGGAGAAGGAGGTGTCCATAGTGGACTTTGAAAAACTTTAATGTATTTATGGAAATTTAGAAGGCCACATAAATGTAAAGGACCGTGCACATGCCCAGAAAATGTATAAAGTCCTAATCTCTCATCTCTGGCTGACCTTGAGGGTCTGCCTGAAAAGAAAGTGAAGGCTAAGGTAAGAGTTGCCTGGTGATTAAGGAAATGCCTGTCCAATCAAGAGCCAACCACGGAGCTAACTGCGAAAAGATTTCAGTGGCTGCACCAGACAAATAATACAGACTCTATAAAAAAAAATAGTCCAAACAAACAAACCAAAACAAAAAACAATGAAGGCCAACAAAAATACTCCATGAGGACTTTTCACTTTTTGGCTAAGCTAGTATCAAAAATAATAAGTTCTATATAAACAAGCTAAATACAATTCACTTTGGGTGGAAAAAAAGTACTTCCTAATTTAAGATTTTATTTTCCTGATGCAAAAATATTCATTGAGCACCCTCAGTGGACCAGAACCTTGTTCAGATGAGGCTACATTAGTGAAACAGAATGCACAGTTTCCTGGGGCAGATTGCTAAACCTCCCAGGTATTCATTATGTCCATGTTCTTCAGCCATAGAGCCTCTTGTGGTCTTTCCACATTGATGTAGGTTGGGCACATGGTGACCTAATTTGAAGAATACAATCTTTGGCCTCCGTTGAAACTGTGTGTGGCAGCATGGCAGTGAACTCCAACCACCGAAAGATGAGCAGAAGCGAGAGGTGTCTGTTCCAGGTCAAATCTTTTGAAAGGAAATTGTTTTTAACTCTAAGTGATTTGAAGGAACTAACTCTGTTTCCCTTCTCACTAACTGTAAAACAGATATCATGTAGGCAAGATGGCATTGATCCCTTTGTCAGTACAACACCTTAGAGAAGGCAAGTTCAAGAGAGAAGGAACCCAGGGAGTTATGTTATTGCATCAGCTAACTGACCTACATTCCACCCACCTATCTCTGGCTTCGTGTGACAGAAAATGATCTGACTGAATCAATCACTTTATCCTTTAGTCTCCTTTATTCCCTATACCCATAAGTAGTAAAATCATTTCTTCTTATCCTCTAACAAACATGTTGAGCAGTTTATTGAAAATGAAGTCAATAAAAAAGTGGGCTTATTTTCCTCATTGAGACATCTCTCCCTTTATTTCCCCAAGGATCTCCTTTTTAATTCTCTTAAAATCTTGTAAAAATTAAGTATCTAATTTTACTGTGAAATAGAGTCTCCAAATAGAACATATTTCCTGCAAACGTATCTTGATAACTATTGTTTTGTATCAAGTTAAGTTAGCTTTGATTGGGAAATTCTGATTAGCATTTCTTTCCAGTGGGTTTTCTCTCATTAAATTAGGAAGATTTAAATATATTTTAAAACCATAATAGTATTAATTCTTCAGGGAAGAATTATTCAGGGAAATCCAGTGAATTTTCCTTACTGGCATTTCTGGTCTACTTTCAAAAGTTAATTTTTCTGCTACAAGATCTAGCTTAACTAAAAAAGATATATATACTTTTTCAGAAAGATCATAGAATAAATGCATATCATGGGTCTACTACATAGGAAATATCACTTTATCTCAATCTCAGATCCCTTTTCTATGTCTAAATTCATGCAAATATTCCATGTACAGCACATACAAATGTTTACATAATATTTTATAATACTATATGTGAATATTATGATTATAAATATGTTACACATATAATGTATATTTTTATTTTAATATCCAACAAGCTAATTTTATTTTAATAGAATTTTTTAACCAACAGAAGGGGCGGATAAAACTGCAGATTACAGGGGAGGGCCTGAGAGAAGTTGAACACAGCCATTGAAGACCCATAGAATAAATAATCAATCCTATTGCAGATACAAAAGCACTGGCAAAATTTTACCTATGTGCATTTTACTCACGTTTCTTTTCATTTTTCTAATCTAAGTACTCTTGCAATATTTTCATAGCACCAATGTTATAAATACTCATTTTGATCTATGGATAGAAACTACCTAAATTGCTTCAAAATGTTGATGGTTTTTCTATCTCTGCCCATGGTGCCACTTCTGAGTTCTCATTTACACTTGATTGGGGTTATTATATAAGAAAGACTTTTTAAGACATTGCAGTCTTCACACAACTTGCTATTTAGATGGTATATTAGGAAAGCCTGTCAATGCTAAATGTCTTTCTAGACTGTGAAATGTGAGTTGTCTGCTATTAAAATAAAAATATGAAGATAAAATTAAAATTTAACTTTATAAACAAAAGTGTATCATTTTACTTAAAACCAATTTCATGAGTAATTTTATCTCAAACCACGTCTCTATCTTCGACTAAAATGATCCACAATGTGATTAGAAGTTGGTCATTAACATGGACATTTAAGGATGTTTGTATGATTGACTGCAGCATGATTCTGCCAACGCTTCCCCTGAGCAAAGTCATAGGAATATCATGAATCAAGGACAAAGGAAGAATTCCACTCTGCAGTTATGGAACTTTTTAAAAATGCTGATTAACTAAAAATAACCTTCAGTGATCAATTGGTTTGCATTAAACTATCCATTCACTGCTTCCTAGACACCCAAAATTGTCAGAAGATGATTGTGTATTGTGAAAAGTCATCAACCGTCCTCATCCTCCATGTTTAAAAAAAAAAGATTTTACCTTTTAAACACAGGGAAATAAGAAATGTAGGTGAAAACTTACACCAGATTTTTCAGTGAATGGAAACATTTCCTTCTTTGTTCTTGGAGATGTTACCTAAGGAGAAAAACAAAAATGCTTAAGACTTATAGAGACAAATAATTTAACAAAACTCTTCATGCGATTTCCTATTGAATCAAAAAAAAGGAATATTTAATTCTCTCAGGAGTTTTTGATTAAATGTTGTTTAAACCTTTGTAACACTGCATTTCACAAGCACAGTTGAGTGTGGAATCCCCACTGTCTTTTACCCTTAACATCGCTATTGATATTCTCAAAACAGTGTTCTCCTATGCCATTTACAAAAACATCTGTCCCTAGTTATATGGATTTCTAGAATGCTGAGAGTCCCATAGATTCCATTTGGTGTTACTCATCGTCTCTGTATACATATACTTTCTTCTTACCTAGACTTATTGCAAGTGATCATTTCACAGTATGTACAACTGTCTAATCATGATGATGCACGCCTGAAACTAACATGTCAATTATATTTTACTAAAAATAATCAGCTTCAGGGGTCCCTGGGTGACTCAGTCGGTTAAGCCTCCAACGCTTGATTTTGTTTCAAGTCATGAACCCAGAGTCGTGGGATCAAGCCCTGCATGGGGCTCTGCACTGGTTATGGAGCCTGCTTGGGACTCTCTGCCTACCTCCTCAAAATATCAGCTTCAAAAGAGAAAAAATAAAAATACGTCAACATGGTCAAAATATTTGCTTCACTTCGGGCACTATGCAGATTTTCAGCTTGGTTACCCTAGGAACTAAGTGTCCCAGCACACCCTTTCCTCTATGGTTCCAGGCAAGAGTTTGTCAAAGTGAGATTGTACTAGATTCAGAAGGCAAAAATGAAGGAGTTGCCATGACCCTCTGAGAGGTAATCATTGCTTAGGGGTGGTGAGAAAAACCACCACTTGGAATCTGGCAGGGGGTAGTTTGTCCTCACCCATCCTATTAATTCCAGCATTCCCTCCCATCAGCAAATCCCAATGATCAGTAGCAAAACCAGGCCCACATCAGACCACAGAAGTTGATGAAACTCACACCACAGAGTGTGAAACTCAGAGAGACCATAGTTGTGAAGAACTGACGTCCTTCCACAGATCTCCACAGTCGCCCATAATTCGCGGTATAATGACAGCAGCTGGACATCCCTAGATTCCAGGTGTTCTGGCGAGTTTCCTTTCACTTGTGCCAAATATGCTTATTGATTTGTCCTAGGTTACTTAACTCCCCCTGTGGGAGCTTTTCTTCCCTACTCCCACAATTTCTTAAGATGTAATTCCTATGACAAATCTCTTACTCCAAAATAGTCTTCACAGGTTTGCTTTAGTTGGTAAACCATAACTGACGTAAGCATATTTGTATCCTCATCACTTGGTCTTCTGAATCAGATTTCTACCCTGGTGTTCATTTTCCCCTAAAAACATATACACAGTGGGAAATGCAGTAGAGCAGACTGGTCACAATGTGTGTTGCCCTGAACACTGGCAAACTCTTATGCAGAGATACCTAGTTATATCATAACCAATGCGATTTTGAACTTCCCAAATTTTTGAATTTTATCACATTACATCCTTTGCCCTTATTAGCTTGCATTTTTTTCAGTTCAGAAATATAGAGTAAATGAATCTAAAGTCCGCTACAAAAGCAATGCAACACATTTTAAAGTCTCTATTTTACTTTTTTACCTTTTATTTTTTAAAATTTTTTAATGTTTATTTATTTTTGAGAGAGGGAGAGAGAGAGAGAGAATGAGTGGGGGAGGAGCAGAGAGAGAGGAAGACAGAATGCAAAGCAGGCTTCAGGCTCTGCAGTGTCAGCACAGACCTCAACATGGGGCCTCAAACTCAGGAACTCTCAGGTCATGACCTGAGCCAAAGTCAGATGCTCAACCAACTGAGCCACCCAGGCACCCCTAAAGTCTGTCTTTAAAAGTATATACTTTTCGGGGTGCCTGGGTGGCTCAGTTGCTTAAGTGTCTGACTTCGACTCAGGTCATGATCTCACAGTTTGTGAGTTCAAGCCCCACGTCAGGCTCTGTGCTGACAGCTCAGAGCCTGGAGCCTGTTTCAGATTCTGTGTCTTCCTCTCTCTCCGTCCCTCCCCTGCTTGTGCTCTGTCACTCTCTCTCCTTCAAAAACAAATAAAATAAAACATTAAAACAATTTTTAAGTATATACTTTTCTTTTGACATAGAAATTTCATGCCTCATTATGTTACAGATGATTTTTTTTCTTTCCAAGATTTTATTTAAATTCCAGTTAGTTACCATGTAGTGTAGTAATGGTTTCAGGAGTAGAATTTAGTGATTCATCACTTACATATAACACACAGTGCTCATGATAAGTGCCCTCCTTAATACCCATCACCCATCTAGCCCATCTCCCCACCCACCTCCACTCCAGCAACCCACAGTTATCTACAGTTAAGGAAGCTAGACTTATTTACTCACTGTTAAAATGAATTATCACATCAAAATTGGAGAGTTTACATTCTTACTTGACTTTATGAAATTTTCAAGATATTTTTAACTAAGTTTTTCTATAACAGTATGCATACAATGCAGAAAACACAAACTCAAATGAAATTGTAAATTTCAAAGTAATCTTTGGAGTACAATTGTCTTAGCCTGTGACACCTAGAGTTTGATTACGCATCAGTTTAATTTCTTTAAGAACCAAGTCCCATTATAATAATTTCTTATGTAGTGCCTTCAAAATATCTTTTTCTTATCTAATTTATGTAGAAAATTTTCTATAAGCACCTGAAAAAAATATCTAAATATGGGAAGACAATAATAATTATTGGGTCCAATTTTCTTGATTTAAAAAAAAGCTAAAAATTATTTACTTTTCAAGAAATTATTTTCATCTGTTGGATATAAATTTAGGAGGGGATTCAATGAAAAGAGTAATTCAGAGTTAGGTTGAATGTCCTTGTAAAGAAGTTACATATGTTTGTCTACACCAACAATGTTTGTCTTTACAAATAATAATGTTTTGCTTCAAAACATTATTATTCAAATATAACTGAACAAATGCTTCATTTATTAAAGGATGAATATTCAGCAAGTGGTGAAGCAATGGCATATTAGAATGTATAGTATTTTTTGGTCAGAAGACATAGATTTTTGCCAAAGTCTACCACTCATTAATTAGCTGGGGGATCTGAAAAAATCATTTGACTTCTCCAGGGACTTTTTTTCCATCTGTAAAAATCAGAGGATTGGAATTTTTGGAATTGAAGAACATCAATGTTTAAAGACGCATAGGCGCTCTAAAACCCAGTATTTTATAAAAATTTGAAGCTTACTCTTTGATCAAGAAAATCTTACATACCAAGCAAGATTCTGGAGAGAAAGAAAGAAATTTAACATGATTATGCATTTTGTCTCATTAGGAGATCATAATGAATATAATATAACATGCTCTTCATAAACAAGGGGCATTGTTTCAGACCATGATCATTGTATCAGGTTATACACAGTAACCAGCTTAAGGAAGACTGGTATGTTAAAGAAACATTTGCTTCTACAATGGTCCAGAGCAAATGCAATTTTTCTGCCTTCTTTCTCTATCTTTTGTTGCCTCTATTTTCTTTTTTTTTTTTTTTTTTGGATGATTCAATTATGACTAATTTCTTTTTTTTTCAATATATGAAGTTTATTGTCAAATTGGTTTCCATACAACACCCAGTGCTCATCCCAAAAGGTGCCCTCCTCAATACCCATCACCACCCTCCCCTCCCTCCCTCTATTTTCTACTGTTTGTGCAGCTGCCACTGGAACCATCTTGCCTTCTCCATTTTAATAGATGCTACTCTCAAACTACATGAACTAAGATAGAAGGAAAATGATTTCCTTTTTATTAATATTTTATTTTTATTTATTTAATTTTTACTTTAGAGAGAGTGTGTAGGCAGAGAGGAGGGGCCTAGGGGGAGAGAGAGAGAGAGAGAGAGAGAGAGAGAGAGAATCTTAAGCAGGATCCATGCTCAGTGTGATGCAGGGCTGGATCCCACCACCCTGGGATCATGACCTGAGCCAAAATCAAGAGTTGTATGATCAACATATTGAGCCAACCGGGTGCCCCTAGAAAGTGATTTGTGAAAAGAAAACCAATGAATCATTACTGGAGGAGAGAAAGGATATGCCGAGAAGAAAAACAAACAAAATTACAGCCAATACAACAAAATCAAATCCACTACACTCTAAAATGAACTGCATCTTATTAAAAAAAAAATGTCACCTTTCGGGATGCCTGCATGGCTCAGCCAATCAAACATCTGACTCTTGATTTCAGCTCAGGTTATGATCTCACGGTTCATGAGTTCGAGCCCTACTCACATTGGGCTCTGTGCTGACAGTGTGGAGCTTGCTGGGGATTCTCACTCTCTCCCTCTTTCTCTCCCCCTCCCCTGCTCACACTCTCTCTTTCTCTTTAAATAAATAAATAAAATATTTTTAAAAATGTCACCTGTTACTTAATTCTAACAATCTTGTAGGGATATCAACACGATAATGTTTTTCTGGGACTTGTTTACCTTTGCACACAATTTCTTTTCTTAGAGTATGGTACTTGGACTCTTGTTATAATTTCTTTCTTCTCTGTCCACTTGTGGAATAGTATAAAACATGATGAGGAGTGAGTTTATTGTAAGGTTAATCATATTGGATCTAGGTTAATGTTCTGGATTTGCCTTTAAATAGTTGTGTTGACATTGATCCAGAACATATATAAGTATTAGTCTCTATCAGCTGAAAATGCAGTTAATAAAGCTCCATTCTCCTCCTTTTTTGCTGGAAATAAATAATCTATAAATTTATATTTCTAAATTGCTAGTGGCATGATTTTAAATGTGTAAATGCATTCTAATTACATATGATAAAGTTAATTTCTCCAATCATAATTTGTTCCTAAGAGAAGGATGGAATGTGAAAGGCCAACAACACTGTCATCAGCCTCCATGGTTATATATTTATTTCTGAGGGAAAAAAAACACAACAAAACTCATTTCTAAGTTACCCAGGTCAAAATAAAGCCTTTCATTTATAGATGAATCTCAGCATTATTTTAATCTTCATTTGTTTAGTTTCCAATTTTCAGTACAAACCATGTTTGATTTTGTTTTTCCAGTTGATGAAAATGGATTTTATTTTAATATATATTACTATGTAATATATTATACTTATATTAATATATAATTTATACAATATATAATCCCACATAAAATTCAAATATTTTTAAAAATAAATTATTGGTTTTATAATCTCTTTATATGGTCTAGAAAATTCACCAGAATTGTTTTAGCTCATAGACAATGACCTATCATAGGCCATATGTAACCATGGCTGGTTACATATGCCATTATTTATTAAGTGTAGGATTAGAGTAGATCAGGGTATCCCAGATTGTTCCATGAAAATATTTTAGACATCAAAATAGAGTCATTAGCCTTAATATCATTTGTTTAATGTAAGATTCTGGAAAATATGAAAAGTAAGAGGAACACATTTTTGTGATTTACCTCCTAATGATGCAAAGGAGTATTTCTACAGATAATGAAGTCATCATGATGGATCTTTTTTCAGCTGGAAGAGAGTGTTCTAAAGTAACAAACTTCTGATAGAAATCCAAGAATTACATTTCTTTATCCAGAAATATTTTAACCAGTTGAGGTGTTTAAACATTTGAACATTGTATATCCTCCAAATTTCTTCTAATGAGAATGTTAGGTATTTCTCTAGAGAAACTTTTGGTTTTAATTATCATAAAGCACCTTAAGACCTTAAGAATAAAGGGGTTGGAATTGATAAAACACACACACACACACACACACACACACACAGATATCTCCTAAAACACCAGGCCATGAATTAAATCTGAAATTCATAAGGAAACAAACCAGAATTTATAAAATCTTCTTGGACCAAAGCCACTATACTCTATCTCCCTCTTACAGACATTTTAAGAATAATGTACTGCCATAAGTAACAAAGTCATGTTTTAGAAATGGAGGAAGAAGCAAAAAAATAATTATTTTAATGGAAGGAATGTGGGTAAATGAAAGTCAGTGAGGAGATGACAGTCTAAAAGAACTTTGATATTTTCATCTCAGGATCTGATCTTCTGTCTCCAAGACTGGCCAGGGTGTCTTGAGTTTGTATGACTTGTTTCTGGTACTTAAAATATTTATATGTGCATGTAATGACTCTGATTAAAAAATGAGAGAACATACTTTTCATAGAGGAAAACTTAATTATTGCTGGAGTAGAGGATATATTCTGGCCTAAGAGAGATTTTTAACTGAGTCTTACTGCTTCAACCTGAGTTACTCATCTCCTAGTCAGAGATATATGCTAATATACAAAAGATCTGTGCAAATATTTAAAACTGCATCTAAATCTATTTCAAAATATGTGATAGAAGAATATACCCCTTAGCTTGATTATAATTAGCGCAGCCACATGAAATTTTATTTATCCTTTTTAAAGTCTATGTTTGAGGATTTGATGGGATTCTTCACACTTTAAATTTTTATCATGACAGATAGAGGTTATATAAAATATTATGATCCTGCACACCCCCCTTAAAAAAAGACCCTTAATCAAACCTAGAGCAGTTCCATTCAAATAAGTAAGAATTAGTAAGGCCTCATCTGTCTCTGGGAAATACTGACACCACAAGTTTTATAGGCCAATTCATTCTTGCCCTCAGACTTTTTTAAAGAGCTCATATCATTGGGCCTTTAAAGTCAAATCACTGTTATATATGATTTCTTTTCCATCCATTTACAAATGTCATTTTTAATTCATTTCTAGATTGCACTTAATTGAGAATGAAACGCAGACCATGACTATCACCAGGGGCACATTAATTTTAAAGTTCCCTTATAGAAGATTTGTTTTTAATCACAGTGATTTTTCTTTTTCATCTCCATTTGCATTTGGGCTGGGCAAAGGGCAAGAAGAAATATTGAGTCCATCTAACTTTTATTGATTAAGATGATGTGAAAAACTAACTGACTTTCATTAATTATCTAAATGGCCTACTCAGTACTCAGAAATATGGGCATTTAAATATGGTATTTCATTGCATAAAACAACATAATCATCTTTGGTGTTTACCCTATTGCAGAGGCATAATAGGGTCATATCCTAAAATTATCATGACTCATGCCATGTATTTTTTGTAGATGCTTTTAATGTTGGGATGAAGAAGAACATTGAAATAAAAAATTGAATGGATGGAGGTAGGGAAATGCCATGAAATGGAATAGTTTAATTGAAACATAAGTCCAAACTGTCCCAACCAACCCTGTGCAGCAACACCCACTGATGGGTTCCAAATGCCTCCAAAATAAAGACAATTCTTTTCCCCTTCTCCTCATTCCCCCCTTTCTTCTTCTTCTTCTTCTTCTTCTTCTTCTTCTTCTTCTTCTTCTTCTTCTTCTTCTTCCCTTCTTCTTCTTCTTCTTCTTCTTCTTCTTCTTCTTTTTGGAGAGATAAAGAGAATATGAGCAGGGGAGAGGGGCAGAGAGAGAGAGAGAGAGAGAGAGAGAGAGAGAGAATCCCAAACAGGCTCCCATACTCAGCATGAACCCAACATGGGACTTGATCTCAGAACCCTAGGATCATAACCTGAGCCAAAATCAAGACTCAGATGCTCAACTGACCGAGCCACTCAGTCACCCCAAGGAAACAATATTTGATTGCCCAACTTAATTCTGAAGATTCCATCCATATTACAGTTCTTTCAGTTCTCAATTTCTCTAAGCTCTTAGCCAAAATGAGATGTTCACAAATACTTTTTCCTTTGTCAGAAATAGCTTCCTCTTCTTGCTCATTCCTTGACAATATCCCTTTAGAGTGGTTAACTCTTTATGTCTTCTGCCATATCAATTATCTTAACTCTCAGTCATACTGTCTCAGATTACTAGAGGGCTTCCTTTATATTCTTCTCTGTCACCAGCAAATGACACCATGGAAGACTTATTATTTTATAGCTCTGGAAGTCCTAAGTGTGAACTGAGTCTTACGGGGCTCAAGTCAAGGTGTCAGTAGAACTGCTTTTTTATTGGAAGCTCTAAGGGAGAATCTATCCCTTGTCTTTTCCAGCACCTAGAGGCTGCCTGCATTGCTTAGCTTGTGGCTGTAGCATTCCAACCTCTGCTTCTGTAATTACATCACCTTCCCTGACTCTGGCTCTCTCTGCTAAGGATGTTTGTGATTACACTGGGCTCACCTGGATAATGTAAACTATTCTTCCAACCTCAAGATCCTTAATCACACCTGCAAAATCCATTTTTCCATATAAGGGTATGCATTCACATGTCACAGGGATTAGAACAAAATGGACATCTTTGGAGGAGATGATGCATTATTCTACCAAATACAATGGGGATATTTTAAAAGTAATGATTATTTTGCAGAAATTAGCAAAATTTACTTCATTGACTCAACACTTTTCACTGATTCTTCACTACCTGGAAGGAATTACTAGTAAAAACAAAGATGTGTCAACAGCAAAGCAACAATAGGATCTCAAGACAACTACATAGTAACATATTTTTCTAATGGGTACAGTATTTCCTGAAGATTACATGTGTAAAAAATATATAGCTTTAATTTTTACACTAATGAAAGTTAATTGTATGTCTCAGCCTTCTGACTAACAGGAGAAATAATAAGCACAGTCAATTATGGGTTAACTGTAATCAATCAATTCCATGTCATTCTCTTTACTTCACTCTCTCTGGGGAGCATTTAATCTCAGGGAACCAACTTAATGTCATAGATTTGTTTCTTTCCATATTACCTTGCTGGTTTCTAAAATGTCATCATCCGTTCATGTTAAAAGTGAAATTTCCTCATCCTGCTTTCATTCCTGGGTTTTGTGGCCCAGGATCCTCTGTGTCTAGAGACTGCCAGTGTTATATCCACACCTACTTGGGAAATGCATATAGAGGCATAATAAGAAACAAACTATTGAAACTACTCAAAATGAGAAAGCTTTGGGAGAGGCAAAAGTAAGAAAATGACAGCTTCTCCACAGCTGTGTGTTCTTTTAAATATTTGTATGTATGTTTTAATGAAGTCCTGCAAATTTCTCTTAACAGAATATTTTCTTGAGAGCAAATCTTATATGAAAGCCAAAGTCATGAAATAGGTAGAAATGGAGCTATTTAGCTATTACTTCCCAAGAATTTCTAGGGCTCAAGAGAAGCACAATTATCCATCAAACCCCACTTCTTCCCCACAACACATACCCTGGATAAACTGATTTCAGGATGAAACACGCACCTATTTGGACTCCAGCTTTATAATTTGATAACCATTCACTCAGAGTAATATTACTTAATTCCATTCAGCTTCAATTTGACTCTCTAAAAATGGTCCAATATATCTAACTTTCCAGACTTATTTTTAGGATTAAGTGAGATGTAGGTGGTGCACCAACCATGTGCCTGGCAAGTATGAGTTCAAATACACACACACACACACACACACACACACACACACTTTCTCATCAAACAACCTCTGAAAGATAGGTTTTTGTCTTTTGATAGGTTTTTGTCTTTTGATAAGTTTTATTGTTTAGCCATTTTTTTGGAGTGATAAAGCACAAACTAAATCATATTTTGGTATCCCATGTCTCATAGTAAGAAAAGTAAAGATGAGGAATCTTTAATGAGTAAAGATGAACACGGTATTTTATAAAACCAGAAGTGCATTTTAGAAACCAGAAATGTACCACAATGCATATTCTCTAAATAACTTTTCAATACAATTTGCTTATGTGTTCAGATGTGCAAAAGGTGATATTGCCACTGAAACACACAGAAGCCCATATTTGTCTGCAGCCTGCTTCCCTTGCCACATTTCAACAAAAGCATCTTCAGAAGTGTCTGGGGAAAAAAAAAAGTTTGGATATCCATCCTGGTTTGCGGCACAAAATAGGGAGTTCTGTTTTGCGAACAGGAATATAGAACAAATTCCTCCTCTAATTGAATGAGTCAACTCACTTTGATTCAAGACCCTATTATCAATGAACAGACCTATTACATTAAAACCTTGGATTGCGAGTAATTTGTTCTCCGAGTGTTCCACAAGAGGAGAAACATTTCTAATAAAAAAACGAATGGTATCTTACGGTAGGAGCAGTACATGACGCCAAAAGTCACAAGATCATAACTGAACCAATGGTTCTTGAAATTGACTTTGATATACAAGTGTTTTGGATTATAAGCATATTTTCAGAATGAATTATGCTTGCAAACCAAAGTTTTATTGTATTACATTTTACTCTCAAAGATTGAAAAAGTGGGAAATAAGTAAATCTATCTGTCTGTCTATCTATATTTAAGCCCAAGACACAAGGAAAACAGAGCAAATGTCTTTTCCATTTGAAAGATCTGAGAGTATCCAAATAAAATCCTTTATTTCAAGTTATAAAGGATTAAGAGATCTCTTTAAAATCGAGTCTGTAAATAGGCAGTGGTAGTATAGCTGTTAATAACTTGGTTATTTACACAACATAGCATAACACCACCTTTAGGTTTTCAAGCCCAGAGGTTTATTTCCTCTAGATCCAAGTCCTTGCAATTAAAAGAAGATACAGAATTAGGTAGTTTTATTTCACTATTTCTGCCTTTTGTTGCTAAGTTATATACTAATAATCATATTTGAGATGTAACATTAAGTTGCCTTTGGACAACAAAAAGCAGTCCATTAAGAACCAGTTCTATGGGATTTCGTAGAGATACTCTAAGTATCTTTTTCTTATGTTATTAACAGTGCCTAATTTTATAAAATAACAAACATTTGAAATAGCTCCTAATCGCTTCCTTTCATTTCATTGCAGTTGTTCTAGAATAAGCTGAGGTTCACCTTCTACACCTCCCACTCCCACCGTGGACAGAATTATTAAGCAGTAGAGAGCAGCTTACATTTAACAGGAAGG
The DNA here is from genome assembly GCF_027475565.1 of Acinonyx jubatus. Classification (NCBI taxonomy): domain Eukaryota; kingdom Metazoa; phylum Chordata; class Mammalia; order Carnivora; family Felidae; genus Acinonyx; species Acinonyx jubatus. The sequence goes on along the minus strand of NC_069386.1, from coordinate 125,096,384 downwards.
GACACAGCTGAATGGCATTGGCATTAAGGGTGATTGTGAGAGGCTCTGTCTCTGAAGAAAATGAGAGATGAATGAGCCAAGAAGAGAGAACTTTGAGTTGTTTCATGAAGAATTTGATGAGATTTCAGTAGAAATGCTAAGTTATAAAACATGTGTCTCTTCCCCTTCCTAAAATACCCATGATTTACTGATGCATTGGGAATCCTGATCGATTGTTGTGATGTGTAGTACAGTGGGATTCTGCTTTAAAATGAACAAATATTGCCACAGTAATTCTGAGAAGTCTGCTACTCTTAATTCTGCGGTTCAAGTAATAAGCTAATACCTTTCAAAATCTAACCACACATATGAAGATTTTCTAATTTTCATTAGCCTTTTTTTTTTCCTCCTGAACTATCTGTCAGTAAGCTGATTGGGAGAAGATTAAAATATATTAAGAATAATTTATGTTAGGTGTGCCTGGATGGTTCAGTCAGGAAAGCCTCTGACTCTTGGTTTCAGCTCAGGGGATGATCTCAATGTTTATGAGTTTGAGCCCCACATCGGGCTCTGCGCTGACCATGCAAAGCCTGCTTGGGATTCTCTCGCTCTCTCTCTCTCTCTCTCTCTCTGCCCCTCCCCTGCTTGCTCTCTCTCTCTCTCTCTCTCTCTCTCAAAATAAATAAATAAGATTAAAAAAAAGAATAATTTATGTTAACAGAATCCCTATATCCTTTAAGTATTAGAAAAACAAGGAGTGTTTCCTACAAGCAAAAACAAACTAAAAACTAACAGTGTCTTAAACAAGCAAATGCTCTATTCCACCATACAATAATTCTAGAGGCCACAGTAACCCAGGATTAGTTTAAATGCTCAAAAATGTTAATTAGGAATCAAGGTTTTTTTTGGTGTGTGTGTTTTTTTTTAATTTTGTTTTGTTTACCTTTGAGCTCTGCCATTCCTAGGACATGACTTTCATCCTCCCGATTGCATGATGATTCTGTCACCTCCAGGCATTGTTTGTACATTCTGGGCAGGAAGAGGGTGGAAGGCCCGAGGGATATGCCAGTTGAGACTTCTATCAAAAATGAAACATTCCCAGAAGGCTTCCCCAGAGACTTCAGCTTATATCTTACTAGCCAGAGCCTGTAACATGTCCACATCTAGATGCAAAAGAATCTGGGAAGGTGAGTGATTTGACTTTTTAGCCTCTATAAAGGAACAAAAGCAGAAAGTAAAAAAAAAAAAAAAAAAAAAAAAAAAAAAAAAGTAAAACAGCAGAAAAAAGAACAAACTGACAGTTACCAAAGGTGAGGTGGATGGGGGCATGGGTAAAACTGGTGAGGATTAAGAAATACATTTGTGATGAGCACTGGGTGATGTATTCAATTATTAAATCACTATGTTGAACACCTGAAACTAATATAACACTTTATGTTAACTATACTGGCATTTAAAGTAAAATATAAATTAGAAAAAAGCATAAGTAATAGTTTATATGTAACTAATCCTTAGGGTATGCCACATATATTATTAGTTAATTAATCCTAATGACAGGCCCATATAGTAGTAGTAGTATAATAAATTAAAGATGTTAAAACTGAAACCCAGTATAAGAAGAGTCCCCAAATTCATGAACTTGAATAGCAGAACTGAAAATCAAACCTAAGTTTGTCCTATATCAAAAAGGAAGCCTGTGGATACTCAGATAATGCATGAATAATATTTTATTCATATATAAATAAGGGCAGATGGGTTTAATCAAAGCTGCGCTGTAAACACTCTATTAAATGGGTATACTAAAATTGTTCTTGCATTTCTCATATATAAATGCAAAGAAAGAGAGAGAAGAAAATCTATATGTTTTGTATCAAAGTAGGAGAAATTTTTTGAACACATGTTCCAGAATATATAAGGTGATATTGAAAGAAAAGAATAATGTTTTACTTTCAATTTCACCAGGTGATCAGTCTCTCCTATTTGCCCTAATTTTAGAATATAGATTAATACAGAAAAGATAAGAGTCTGATTGAAAACTCATGTCTGGGAACACCTGGGTGGCTCAGTCAGTTGAGTGTCTGATTTCAGCTCAGGTCATGATCTCATGGTTCATGGGTTCAAGCTCCATGTTGGGCTCTGTGCTGACAGCTCTGAGCCTGGAGCCTGCTTTGGATTCTGTGTCTCCCTCTCTCTCTGTTCCTCCCCTGTTCACACTTTGTCTCTCTCTCTCTCAAAAATAAGTAAACATTTAAAAAATAAGCATTTAAATAAATAAATAAATAAATAAATAAATAGAAAACTCATCTGAATCTTGAAAGAAACCTTCTTATTAAATCTTGTCAATTAGACAAAGTGACATTTCTGGCATATTATCTTTCTCTGTGAAGTTTATCAAACCACTTATACTCCACCAATTGAAAACATTCCCCTCTCCAGGTTCAAAGATGGTGATGAACTTTAAAACCAGAAATGTAAAGCATACAAAATGGCGCATAATGTATCTACAGCACGTATTGGAAGAAAAGCAAATTCTTGAAGATGGTATAATAGGTTAAAAAGCTCTGATTGTTTTAGTTTCTCATACTTTTAGAAAAATAATGTATCAAAAATCATTGCATTATATATATATATTAAAAATTCATCTTAAAAGCCTATGTAGATAGTATTTCCTCCCCAAATATTCAACAGATATATGCAAAAATCACTGAATAAGAAATGCATTTCTTATGATCATATTAAATACTTTCCAAATACACTGTTTGTAGCAATGATAAGGAAATTACTACCAAGAATTAAGCAAGATGTTCTTCATTCTATTTTCTATATTCCTTCTAAAATGATATTCTGAAAATATAAACTTGGTAATATCAAAGCCCAAAATCACTCATAAATTTTATTTTACTCTAAGACAAAATTTTAAATCTTGTTCTTGGGATATCCATAGTTTCTGATCTTACTTTTATCACATTCACTTTCTTCTCAATTTTATGTAAATTCATAGATGAATGGAATATCACATTCATATTTTTATTGATTTCCATGTCATCAACTGATTTTACTATGTGTATCATAATTTAGTCCTGAAGGGGTATCCTATAATTTACTATTAAGTCAAGAGTTATGGATGCTCCCTTTCATCAGAGTCACATGTTCCAGGAGACATAAGTAGTGGAAATGCCTAATCCCTCTCTTTCTTGGCAACGATGAAAAATCTGTATTGAAATCATTAGTTTTTTATAATATCTATAACAGAATCATGTATTATCTATTAAAATACTCATCTATATACACACACATGAACACATATACATACTGTTCAAACAGTATAGTCTTCATCATCTTTTTTCTCTTCTATCAAATTTTGATGATAAATATTTACTATTCAATAGAATTTTATAGAATTTTCCATTTTTAAACATTTCAACTTCATTTGGTGTTTTACTTTCATTCTTTACTTTAAAGTAGGACTCTTGAGGACATGTACTATTTTTAATCCTATCTTATTTCTTTCTTTTGAAATACCATCCACTATTGATTTTCTTTCTAGGTAATAACTCTTGTTTTTCCTTATTAGATAGATTTTATGTGTCTTTTTCTTGCCAGGCCAAATTTCTCTTTTAAAAAATCCCTATCAGGTCATTGATTCTCTTTCTAAATACATTTGTATTTGTTTATTTTTCTTGTTCTACTGATAAGCTATAAATCATGACGTCTTTTCAGTTTCTTATTACTACCTACTTACCTTATGTTTAACTTCTTCCTGTTCCAAAATCTAATTGGATGAAAGAATATGATGAACATGTGATCTTTCAAAATTGTTAGAATGTTTCCACATATATATTTATTATTTCTTCATTACTAACAATCTAGAAGTCCTAAGTGAAATAAGCCTGCTGGTTGTATGGCTATTAGCAAAACCTTCTTAGTATTTCAAATACATAATCTAAGAACAATTCCCTCAATTAAATAGGTCATGCTTCCAATAAATTTTGTGTGTATTTGCATGAGGTATGTCGCCTAATATCACTAAGTATAAATCCTCTTAAATATATTGTGTTTTCTTTTACTTTTGAAAATTCTATAAGTGGAGGACACAATGCTGAATTTGAAAGACTTTTCATGCTTTAATATGCAGATTTTTACATTGAATTTTCTCAATTGTTTTACATTAGAATAGCTGCCTATAGCAAAATTCATTCTATTGAAGACTAATAAAGTAATAAGTAGAAATCCAGAGTTCCTAGTCACAAAGTTTCTTAAAATCTGCGGGAAAACTACACTGAGTTTCAAAGGAATGAATAAACCTAATGTCATTTAAATTATCCTCTAAGGGGGCACCTGAGTGATTCAGTGGATTAAGCATCCGTTTCAGCTCAGGTCATGATTTCCAGGTTTGTGAGTTCAAGCCCCGTGTCTGCCTCTGTGCTGACAGCTCAGAGCCTGGAGCCTGCTTCAGATTCTGTCTCCCTCTCCTGCTCACACTATGTTTGTCTCTCTCTCTCTCTCTCTCAAAAATAAACACTAAAAAAATTTAAAAAATAAAATAGACTTTAAGGAGAAAATACAATGTAGTTTCTGCCCACAGCCTCACAATCCATTACTTCTAAGAGGTCATTTCCTCCACATCACAGAAAGTTGTCCATCACAGAAAGTTGTCTAAATAAACATTTTTTTAAATTGGATTTGTCATTCCATTCAGATAGATCTTATCATGGTCACATGCAAGATGAGCAGGAAGACTTGAGAGAAAGAAGAGTTGACCACACTTAAAAACACTTCTCCTGACTTGGCCTAAACACAAGAGAAAATATTTTTTATTGTGCATAAGCAACCTGTTAGTTGTGTCCATTTTTGCTACCAAAAGCTCATTCTTAGCACTACCAGTTTTTAATTTTTTATCTTAATTTTCTTAAATTACTTATCTCTCAGTGACCTGGAAATCAAATTTCAAATAAGCCTACCAGTAAAAAAAAAATTGGTCAATGTTTGCATTAATCTATATAATACAAATATTGATTAATTTAAAAATTATACTGTGTATCAACCATAAGCAAAGATTGACACGGTGTAAGATTCAAATATGCTTACCCTTTAACAAAGAATAGTTTTTCTTTTCTATATTCTCTTTAAGGGTTCTTCTATTCACTATTAAGGACCATTCTTCTATTTATTGCCTGGATGCTAAGTAATTGATCATTGGTCTGGACTTATATCCTCTTTTACTCATTGATTTCTTTGTGAGTTTCTTAATGTAAAAGTAATATCTCAACTTATTCGAGAGGATATTTACAGTACTTCATCAATTCAAAATCACAATTTGTCCTACAATTTAACATCTCTGTAATTGGTGTATGTCTTACAATTGATGGCATGGCCATAATTTCATTGGCTATGGTTTTGGGGTTTCACTTTCTAATTTTTCTTTTTCTTTATTCTTAGTGGTTTATAGAATAACCACTTCATTCTTGGTGGTTTATAGGTGCATCCTGTGATTGACAGCAACTTAGATTTGATGAAACATGGTGTTGTCTTTAATCCAAATGATATAATGTTGGAATAAGACTATTTTATGTATCTGAGAAAGAACATTTTATGTGGGCTGGCAAGATGGTCAAGATCGTTCTTATCACACACTCTTTATACCTCTGCTGGGCTGTCAGAATATACTGGGTCCAGCTTCTAGTTGCCAATGCAGCCAAATAGAGAAAATAAGATACTGCCCTATAAGGAATTTAGAGAAGCCTCCAACCCACTACCATGCAGAAAAGGCTGTTCTCAAAGTTAACTGTGACAAACTTCTTGCCAGATCCAGTAGTCAATTCTACTGGCCTTTGATTCACTCAGCTTCATGGCAGAATTGATCAGACTTGAAACATATTTCTTGAAATATTTTCTACACATGAAAAATTAAAATATTTTCTACATATGGCTTATATGTTACAACATCCTCCTAGTTTTCATCCTATGTTACTACTCTCTCTTTCTCAATCTTTTTAAAGGATAGAATTAAGTTTTGCAATCCCTAATTAATTGTTCACTATTAACTCTCCTCTACACTTTCTATATTCCCTGAGTCTTCTAAAAAATTGCATGAATATAAGTATGAACATAGAAAATGATATAAATGTAGTTTTAGCTTCTATATCTCTAGTCTTGGACATTTTTACTCAGATATCTTCTTTAACCCAAATTAATTACATATTAATATTATATGCTATCTTTATTTTTATATATTATTTTTATATCTATTATACTGGCCGCACTTTTATTAGTCATACAAATTTGTCCATTAACTATCTTGTATGTGCTAAATTCACCATATATCTTCAACAAATAATGCAAATTTTTTCTATTTTACTTTTTTAAAAATTTTGTTTATATTTGAGGGAGAGAGAGAGAGAGCACATAGGAAGGGGCAGAGACAGGGAGAGGGAAAATCCCAAGTAGGCCCCACACTAACAATGGGGAGCCCAGTGCAGACCCATGAACTGTCAGATCATAACCTGAACTAAAACCAAAAGTTGGTCTCTTAACCAACTGAGCCACTCAAATGCCCCTACTTTTCTTACTTTTTCTTTCTTTCTCTCTTTCTTTCTCTCCTTCTCTCTTTCTTTCTTTCTTTCTTTCTTTCTTTCTTTCTTTCCTTTTTTCATCTTAATGCCTGGGCTTAATGATTTCTGGATAAGAAATTCCAAACTCCAGTATAATAATGAACAGTTTTGGCCATCCAAGGTACTATTTATTCTGACACATGAAGAAACTATTTCCAAAAATATATCACCAAGTCTGATTTTTGCTATAGATTTTTGGTAAATATCCTTCACTTATTTATGGAAGCCTCCTCCTAATATGCTAAAAAAATTTAGTGTGAATCATTTGAAACTTATCAAATTTACTATCTACATCTATTTTTTAAATGTTATTTTTCTTTTTTACTCCATTAATGTTTTGAATTATGCTAATGGATCCTTTCATCTGTAAATCTTAAGAGGAAACATTGCTAGAAAATTATTTTCAACTTTTCAATTAATGTGTTTATATTTTATTTAGAATATTTATATCTACACCTATAATTGACACTGTTCTTTAGTTTTCTTTTCATACAGTGTTATTGCTTGGCTTTCATATTAGGGTTATACTGGATGCATGTAATGAGTTGGGAATCACTTGCAAAAGAAGATTTATACGGTTGGCATAACTTCCTTATAAAAAGGCATAGGAAAATATTGTAAGGATCCTTGTGTTACAAATAAAACATTAGTAACCTTTTAAAAAATATTTATGTGTTTACACAAAAATATCCCTATTAACTAGACACTTAAGATGAGTATTTGATTCTTGGATGGAGACAGAGCAGAAGCATCATCTTTTTCTTCCTTTTCCTTCTCCATTTAGATAACAGAAAGTGTTAAAAAGAAGAATAAAACAATACCAGTATTAGAAAACAAGAAAGTAAGGAAGTGGTCGGTCAGAAAACTTGAGGGCAACCCAGAAAATAGACAGATGGTAAAAGAACCAGTGACTCCCCTGCAAAAATCTCCAGGGAGAACAATTCTTTCCAAAGTAGTTCAGGACAAGATACAAGCTTAACGTGGAAGAAAGAAAAAAATGCTACGACTGGAATAGACAGTAGGTCTCAGGTCATTCATTTCTGTGCTACAATTAGATCAGTGAGGGTGGCTGGCTCCTTAAATAAATGGCAATGCCAGTTGTTGGCAAGAGTGTGGAGCAACTGGGTCTCATTCACTGCTGTTGGAAGTGCACAATGGTACAGCCACTTTGGCACAGAGTCTGGCAGTTTCTTTAAAAAGTTAACACAGTTTTCCATATAATCCAGCAACCACACTCCCCTCTCCCTCTCCAACTGACTTTAAAACATGTTCGTACAAAAACCCATACTCAGATGCTTATAGATGTTTTATTTATAATTTATAATCATTAAGAGCAAGAAGCCATCAAAATGTCCTTCAAGAAGATCAACGGATTAATAAAATACTATTTTGATATTAAAAAAACTGAGTTACCAATTTATGAAACGACATGAATAAACCTTAAATACATGTTACTAAGTGAAAAAAAATCAGTTTTAAAAAGCTATACATCTGGGGCGCCTGGGTGGCTCAGTCGGTTGGGCGTTCGGCTTGGGCACAGGTCATGATCTCACAGTTAGTCAGTTCGAGCCCCGCGTCGGGCTCTGTGCTGACAGCTCAGAGCCTGGAGCCTGCTTATGATTCTGTGTCTCCCCTTCTCTCTCCCCGTCCCCTGCTTGTGCTCTGTTTCTCTCTATCTCTCAAGAATATATAAACTTAAAAAATTTTTAAAAATAAAAGAAAAAGCTATACATCGTACATGAAGAAACCTTAAATGCATATTACTAAGTGAAAAAAAATCAGTTTGAAAAAGCTATACATTGTACAGTTTCAATTGCACAACATTCTGGAAAACATAAAACTATAGAGGTAATAAACTGATCAGTAATTGACAGAGTGGGGAGAGTTGAACAGATGAAGCACAGAGAATTCCTATCACTCCTTTAGGGTGATAAAATTGTGTGATACTATAATCGCAAATACATGAAATGATGCATGTGTCAAAGCCCATTGATCTTTATAGCACAAACAGTGAACTATGATGTATGCAACTTTTTATAAATCACTTAGGAAGTTGAGGGAATCTCTAGGTGTAATGCAGAATATGGCAAAAACAATTTAACTGTATTACAGAAGTATAAAAGAACCTTAGTAAACTGAGTGGGAGAAAATGTTGCTAACTTTGGAAGTGAGTGGGTTCTGTAAAATTAAAGGCAAAACCATCTGTATTAAGGATTGTACTCTAGTTGATAAGATTGTTCCCCATAGGGGTCCAGATTAACAGTTCTTATTCAGCTGTAAATGTATATAAGAATTGAACCATTAAATCAATGAATCGGGGAGGGTGAGAATCTGAAGTCTAGCCTATCTGGGTACGGTAAACTAATAACACTGCTCCTAATTATCAAGATTTATTGGTGGTATTCACATGTCCTGCTTTGGTCAGCTCAAATGATTCATACACAACTTATATTACAGGATACAAAGGTTCCAAATCTTCTTCCTCATAACTTGAAAACTTCATCACTGAAGAAACGAGAGGGGGAGGACTGAATGAAAATACACAAAGAATTCAAAATACAAAATCAAAATTGTAAATGACTAACGCAATATATTAGTTTGATATGAGGTATTTTCATATGGTGCATGAACATTAAATTCTCCCAGTCTCCTCCTTCCTTCCCTTCTTGCATATGTGCATACAAATGTTTACCTCTTTCTTTCCTATGCTGAGAGGAAGAAATGTGTCTTATTGTCAAGAATACATTTAACCTACTTGATCTCATCTGCCCCTACTTACTTTGAAACTCATTTTTTAAAATAATTTCCTTTTTGAGATCATTCGGCTCCTTTCCACTTCATTTTAAACTGTGATGAAACTGGGTGGCTCAGTTAAGTGTTTGACTTCAGCTCAGGTCATAATCTCACAGTTCATGAGTTAGAGCCCCACGTCAGGCTCTGTGCTGACAGCTGGGAGCCTGGAGCCTGCTTGGGATTCTGTGTCTCCCTTTCTCTCTGCCCCTCCCCTGCTTGCTCGCTCTCTCTTTCTCTCTCTCTCTCTCTCTCTCTCTCTCAAAAATAAGTAGTAAACATTAAAAAAATAAAATATAATAAACTGTGATGAAACAATGCTAGCACCTTTTTTAAGTCAAATAGAAAACAAATGTGTTTCTCACATTTCCACTTTTCTTCTGAATTTAGTATTTGTAGGCTCCTCATTTCTTTTTTTGATAATAAACATCCTGATGGGTGTGAAATATTTAATTATGTTTTTGATTTTCATTTTCCTAATGATTAGTTAATCAGAGCATCTTGTCATGTGCTTACTTGGCCATTTGTATTTCTTCTTTGGAGAAACGTCCAGTCTTCTGCCCATTTTTCAACCCGGTTGTTTATTTTTTGTTGTTGTTGAATTGTAAAAGTTCTTTACATAGTCTGGATATTAGCCTCTTTTCATATACAAATGTTTTCTTCATTTCATGCATTGCCTTTTCACTCTTTTGATTTTTCCCATCCAAGAATATGGCATGTTTCCCAAAATTTTGTTTTGTTTTACTCACACAGGTTTTTAGGGTAATTCTGTTTAATTTACAGATTTGCAGATTTATATTTTAGTTATTTCTTAGTTACTTTGGTATTATAAAAATGATCATTTTTTCTAGTATATATTTTTTCTACTTTTTGTTAATACATGTAAATGCTGTTGATTTTTGTATATTGATTTTATTACCTGCTACAATTGGTATGCTGATTTGTAGATTTTACTAACTTCTGTAGAATAAATAATTCCACTGTGGCCAGTTTCAAACTTTCAATGGTTCATTCACTGGCTTACAAAATTCCTGAACTTTTAACAATCTGCATTAAAAGCCCATCCAAGCTGGCCCCAGCATTACATTGCCTGATACTTTAATGAATTATTTGTTTGTTTATAATAGTTTTTTCATTGATTCTTTTGGAATTTCTAAATGTATAATTATATCATCTGCACATAGGGGCAATTTTAGCCTTTCTACTTCATACAATTTTAATAGTGTCCTTTTGTCTAATTACACAAATTAGCTAATATTTCCTCTCAACCATTAAATGTTCCTGGAGATGGTGGCTATCCTTACCATGATGATTTTGGTGGAGAAGCTTCTAATATTTTCAATTAAATAAGCTTCCTTTCTTGAATTTATGCAGATGTTTTTCTTTTTGTGGATGTATATGTCTTTGTGTATGTCAAAGATATCTAACAATTGCTGTTTTACTGAGTGTTTTTTAACATATAATAATGTTCACATTGCTTTTTGTATAATGCTGTCTCTGCTCCTACACGGACTCTATGGAAATAAGCATATGATTTTTTCTAATTTCTATTAACAGACTAAATGCATGAATAAATTTCTTACTAGTGAAATATCATTTTACCTGGAATAAAATCTCTTTGGTCAGGACTTTCTCCTTTATATTCTATTTCATTCTGCTGTTGTATTTTATTACCTACTATATAATTTTAAGTGTTTACAAAATATTCATAAATGTGATTAGTCTATACTCCCTCCCAACATATACTATATCTCTCTAATGTACTTTTTACCAGGCTTTGAAACATTGCAGAATCTTGGAAGAGTTATTAGTATAGATCTTAAAATTGTCCAGCAAGATGCCCAATCTACCTTAATCTCATTATTCCATTAAAAGAAAATTGGTAGTTGAAATACATGTTTAACTAGTAAAAACCCTTTACATAGAAATAGTATATTATGAGGGATGTGAACTATATGAGATTATAGTCTACATCTGTCTCTTGATCTTGGTTCAGGGGTAACGTTATTTCCATTTTACACACGAAGAAAGTGGATGCATGACTTGAAGTGTTCAGTTGGTTAATTAGCAGCAATAAATTCTAACCTGATTCTTTTGACATTAAGATAAAAATTCCCATGTGTTTTTGTTGCCTCATCCTCTAGTGAAGCTGAGGGTACACTAATCTATCCACTCCCATGCTTTAGTCCTTCCTTTAGCTAATGGATTAGGAATAAAAGCTAGAATTATGACATATAATTTTTGTTATCTGATTAACTAACTGAATAGCAATGTCACAAAATTCTTTGCCCCATGTTCTTGATGCCATATAATCAATGACTCTTTTTTACATGTTTATTTATTTACTTTGAGAGAAAGGGAGCACAAGTAGGACAAGAGCAGAGGGAGAGAGGGAGGGAGAGAGGATCGCAAGCAGACTCACCACTGTCAGTGCAGAGCCCAACACAGGGCTCGAACTCACAAATCATGAGATCACGACCTTAACCGAAATCAAGAGTCAGATTCTTAATTGACTGAGCCACCCAAGTATCCCAATTACTCTTTTTTTTTCAATTTATTCATTCAAAGAGAGAATGAGTGAGTGGGGGGGGGGAGCAGAGAGAGGGAGAGAGAATCCCAAGCAGGCGCCTCACTGTCAGTGAAGATCCTGACATGAATTCATGAACCCTGAGATCATGACCTGAACTTGAACCTTTGGCCACTTAACCAAATAAGCCACCTAGGCACCCCAATCAATAACTCTTAACAAATGAACTGATGATTTTTGTCCTTCCAGAGTTATTTTGCAGTCTTTTTTCTACCATTCTAGTTTATAATTTGGCTTTATTACTTTAATTTAGGAGAAACAAAAACTGTGAAGAACAGTAATACCTTGGGTAATATAGAAACAAATATTTCTCATTTGATAAAAAGTAATAAGCCCTTTAAGGGAAAACTGGACAATTAAATTAGTTAATTACAATGTATCCTTTTTTATCCTCATAATGCAATTAAAGCCAGGTAATTTTAAATGCCTATAGATTAGCATAACCTAAAGAAAATGGCAGTAAGCTGTAAATAATAAGTTTTTAATTATAGCTGTTAATCATGGCAATTGATACTATACCCTTTCAAGTTTTGTTTTTAAAATAATGGCCTTAAATTGCCTTAACAAGATTTAATATAATTCAAGAACTCTTGTGAATATACTAAATAGCTATAATAAACTGCATCATTAATTTAATAAAAGAAATGTTTTAAAAGGTGAATTTGAAAGGAAAAGAAAAAAGCAATAGCTGTAGACAAAGGCTTTTTCTTTCTCCCCATGCATTTATTACTTGGGGGCAAAATGGGAACACAGAATAATGATTCCTTCTACTTTCGATTTTGTTTAGAGAAGAGGAAGAAAAATTTACTCGTCCCACTCTAATTAGAAGGCAGAACGTATTCCAAGCATCTGAACAGTAAAGAATGTCATCATAGAAAGTGGCAAAGGTTAATTCTGCCAGAGCCTGGGATCCCACCTCTTTCTGGATTATTTAGTAACCTCTGTGCTCTGTTTTCCTTCTCAATTGTCTCCTGATTTACTGCTTCTATTTACTTTCCCTGACATACTTTCTTTCTCACAAGTGGAGGCTGATTAGTTTTTGTTATGATTATATGACTTGATCTCTGCGGAGAATTTCGGAGGAGCGGTGAAAGGTGCATAATGAAAAGATATGTGGCTTCTACTGAGATTACAGAATTAAATGTAATGCAAAGTTTATGCGAAAAGAAATGAAACCACTTGAACGAGCTGAAGGAAAGATGAGGAATAACGGTGCTGTGGATGGTTATGAAGTTAATCTAAATTAAAATATATACTGGAATTAATTTTGTCTTCCTGGAGAGCAGAGCGCTCCTCCCTATTTCCTTTCCTTGTGTTGACGTAGAGAGATAAATAATGTCCTCTCTTTCTAATGCGTGTGTCACCAACCAAAACAATCTCAAGAGGAAATCTGTTAGGTAAATGAGTTTTCCCAAATTGTCATAGTCGCCTATTGAGACAAATGAGTTAGTAAATTTCAGAGGATTCACCACTCATGAGTATTAAAGTGCGTGTTTGGTAAGGATTATGAAGTGCATTCAATCTTCACTCCATGTATGTGAAGTAATATGATTAACTGAATCCTAGAAGTTTAGTACAAATGGAACATTATAGGCAAGGAACAGAAATTAGTATTAAAAGTATTTATTGTTAGCTTTCATATAGCACCGCTTTAAGTAAAAAAAAAAAAAAAATACAAAACACCATTGAAATCTTGACTTTTTTTTAAGAGAGAAAAGAGCCAGAGCATCAGTGGGGGAAAAAGCCAGAGGGCAAGAGAGAATCTCAAGCAGGCTCCAACCTCAGCCCTGAGCTCCAATATGAGGCCCAATCCCACTATCTTGGGATCATGACCTGAGCCTAAATCAAGAGTTGGATGCTCAACCGACTCAGCCACCCAGGTGTCCCAAAATTTTGACCCTTTTTTTTGAGACTTGCTTAACCAAGGCAATCCAAGAAGATACCTTATTTCATTTTAATCCTTATAGTAATTAATAACATTGCACCCAAATAGAAAAGTTATGCCATTCTATTATTTATCCCATGTACTTTTATATATCATTTACAAATTTTATATTTTTTTACAAATTATATATTTATATGCCTCATATTTCCAAAAATAACTTCCTAGAGGTGTGAGGACTTCCCTTATTCTTTGGAAACTTCATATCTATCAAGCCTCCTTCAACACACTAGGCATTTAATATATATCTTATACAAAATCAGTTGAACTGATGAGTTTTCCACATGATAGTTAAACCTTAATGTGCCTAAAAATAACCTGTACAAATTATCAAAATGTTCATTGTCAGGAACGAAACTTTTCCCCAATCTGAAAATCTATTTCACTAGACCTGGGTTCAAATTTATGGTTTTGACATTGATGTTTATTTGTAGGTGGTAGAAGGAATATATCTGGAGAAACACTGCATAGAGAAACTAATTTACTCCTCAAAATAAACACGAGATAGGTGTCCTCATCCCATTCACAAAATTTGTGTTTATAATAAATTATAAGGCTGATATTTGAACTAAAATAAATACAGCGTGCTTGAGAAGTTCAGATGCTAGCACATTTGTTCCCAAATAGCCCAGAAGGAATAAGGAAGATATGATTTCCTTGCTGAAAATGTTCCCCCTCCAATCCCTTTCTCAGCCAAGAGCAGCTTTGTTTCTCTTTGCAGTTCCTGTTTTCATCTTTAAAACATTTGGATGATCCTCTATAGAAGATGTAGCTAGATCTGGGCCATACTTTGGATAGAGAAATTATTTGTTAGTTGTTTTCCTTAGGATATATTGTTTCTAGATTTTCTGCTCTTTATTTTTTGTGATCCTTCAAGTAATGGTTATAAAGGTTGGAAAAGCTAAAAACAAAACAAAACAAAAAACAAACAAAAAAAAAACAAAATAAAACAACAACAAATCACAAAAAAACAAAAAACAAGTATATGCCAATATATTTTTAATCCTAGTTTCCTTCTCTTCATGCTTAGTAATTCTATCAGTAGCAGCTATTTTGTTGGAAATGCCTTCCACAGTAATCCTCATAGGGGAGTTTAGAGTGCCTTGTCAAAAGACATACTAAATAATATATTCCCATAACTATTACAGATCAATCTTTTGGTAGGAAATAAAAAACAGGGACAAAAATAGGATTATAATTTCAAATTCACTTCTGGGGACCCCAGCTGTCTTTTTAAATCACCTCTCTTTTGCTGCCTGGTTCTTCACTTGCAGCCCTGTCCAACCTCAATGCAAGAACACTCTCCCAGGGCCAAAAACCAAAAATTAAGGTGCCGATGGTTAGCAAAATACTCACTATCATAAAGAATAATAGCAAGTTCAAACACTTCAGAAGCTTGTCGATTCACACCAGAGTACACAACAGTAAGACTAACTGCTGATTATATGGACATAATTATTGACACGATTCTGCATTCAGAATGAAGAATTTTTTTATCCTAATTAATTCTAATTCTCTAATTTCAATTAATATACTCCTTTACCTAGAAGGAAATTATGTTTTTCTGAAATTCTTTTAATGTCTATCTTTGTGCATTCAGGATGCTATAACAGAATACCAGACACTGGATGGCTTATAAAGAACACAAATTTATTTCTCACAGTTCTAGAGGCTGGCAAGTCCAGGATCAAGGTGTTAGCAGATACAATACCTGATGAGAGTCTACTTCCTAATTCATCTCGTTGTGTTCTTACATAGCAGAAGGGGACAAAGGAAATCTCTGCAGTCTCTTTTGTAAGGGCACTGACTTCATTCATGAAGGCTCCACCCTCACGACCTAACCACCTTTCCAAAGGCCCATTTCCAAATATCATCGCTTTGGTAGTTAGAACTCCAACATATTAATTTGGAAAGATACAAACATTTGATCTACAGTTATGTCTAATAGTTTGTATTTAATTATTCTATTCTGAGACAAATAAAGTCAAGTCATTTTTTAAGTCAACTTATTTTAAACTGTTAAACTTTCCAAATGAAAATAAATATGTGGAACACAATTTTTCATTACTAAGAAAAGTATTCAGGGGCACCTGGGAGGCTCAGTTGGCTGAGCATTCAACTTGAGCTCAGGTCATGATCTCGTGGTTCATGAGTTCCAGCCCCATGTCAGGCTCTGTGTTGACAGCTCAGAGTCTGGAACCTGCTTCAGATTCTGTGTCTCCCTTACTTTCTGCCCCTCCTCTGCTCATGTTCTGTCTCTTTGTCTCTCAAAAATGAATAAAATTAATAATAATAATAATAATAATAATAATTTTAAAAAGTATTCAACTCCCACAGTCAAAAAATTGAAACAAAACAAATTGGTTCTATTAAACTTTTTTTTTGTTTCTGCCATTTACCATTTACAAGAGCTCTGTTGAAAATACCACAATAAAAATATAAATATAAAAAAATAGATACTTTTCAGCATAATTGAATTGTATGAAGTAATACCAAGTTTGCCATCCTCACTGAAGCATATGATCCATTCCCCATGCCTACTGACAAAAATCTCATAAATCCTATACTATCTTATCTGATAGATGCTACTTTTAATCCAACTGCATCAGAATCAACAGTGGTTAAACTGTTTAGTTAGGTTAAATTAGCCTAATTTAATGCTGCATTTCTATGTCTTGTGTTAAACTTAAACACAAAATGGAAACCAGATTTGAAAATTTCCTAGGCAGACAAAACCATTTAAGCAACATATGCAAAACTAAGTCTAGCTTATTTCACAGACATAAGCAAAACTTAAGTTATTTCTTGTAAATGCCTCTGAATATCATACAAGAAACTTAAGTTATCTTCCTAAAATGGTATGCGATAATTACTTTCAATCAATTCCCTCCCATTTGGAAATTCCCATTGGAAAGTTAAACAGTCTCCTCAATTTTGATGTTATAAGCCACCCCGTAACATCATGCCCCTGAGATTCCTGTCAGTTTTGAATTGAAAGCTCTTAGTTCATGAACTATTCTTACATGCACAATAAACTCTTCCTAAATACTATTTTATTGATCTGGTAGTTCTAATCTTGCTACTTCTGGATTTTTGACATTTGCAAGTCATGGTTGCAGGAATCAGTGGCTATGACAAATTCGTGACAAATCACAGAATTACATATTGATCTAACATACCCATCATTACCTACTCCCTTCTCTTTCTTTATAATAATCTTAAAAGAAAACAGGACTTAGAACCAATTTTGTTTCAAATAATACTCTCTCAATAAAAGCAATCAAATAATTAATAATTATTAATATGCTAGAAGCCTATTTGAGCACAAAATAATTAAATTAGCCTCATTCTCTGTGCATGGAATAAAGGTTAGGTTGGACCACATAAAAGAGCAACACTTCGTACAAACTAGGAGTAGGAGAGCATAAGAATTCATGGATCACAAAACGCATGAAGTGGCAAAAAGCATCCCCCACAAAGTTCAAACCAGAGAAACAGATCAAGGTCTTTTTGTTATGGAAACATGGGAAATTAACCGTCCACTCCCCACCCCCCCACCCCACAATACAACAAATCAATGGCTTATCAACTTAAAATCCAAATTATAGAAATAAAAACAAATGAACCCTATCTTTCTAGTTTCTGATAAATGGCAGAGTAGCTTGATGGGGCTAATGTTCCATGGATAACAATCTGAAAATGAGGGTATAATAGTTTTTTTTTTAATAAGGTATTTAAAGGTGTTAAAGAATAACCAAAAGGAAAGCATGAAGAAGCTAGAGGAAACTTGACAACTGAAAGATGAGAACTGCCTTGGGGAAATTGAGTCATTTGGAGAGAGCACTCTTAAATCCAACTGGCCTGAGTGGCAGAAAGTTGCAGTTCACTCTATAATGGAGGACAAAAAATGGGACTAAAGAAACTAGAAAATTAAGGAGAGAAACGCAGAAGGAAGGGAGACACAAAAAAGAGGACCCACAAACTATGCATATAAACTCTGCCGAAATCCTCGACTTATTGTTTTGTTTTTTTTAATGTTGATTTTTTTTTGAGAGAGAGAAAGACATACACACAGAGTGTGAGTAGGGAGGGGCAGAGAAAGAGGGAGACACAGAATCCAAAGCAGGCTCCAGGTTCTGAGCTGTCAGCACAGAGCACCATGTGGGGCTCGAACCCATAAACCATGAGATTATGACCTGAGCCAAAGTTGGGCCCTCAACCAACTGAGGCTCCCAGGCATCCCTTGATGTACCGTTAAACTATAAATGCATGGGGATATCCTTATGGTGCATGTCATAGATTATTTGCAAGTATATTTCTTGTAGTAATTTACTAATTATCTCCTATATTATTGATTGCTTTATTAATTGCGCTGTGGTTAAAGAACATACTGTTGACATTGATAATTCATTTCTCAAATTGTAAGAGAGTGTTCTATGGCTTAACATATGGCTAGTTTTTGATTAACATTTTCTAGTTTTTTAAAAATAATGTATATTTTTACAGTTTTTTGGTACATTACTAAGTATGAATTAAGCCACTTTTGCTTATCTTGTTCTTTTAGTCTTCTATATCATTATTAATCATTTTTGTTTGTTTTGTTTACTGAAAGACTGGATATAGCTGTGATAAAAGGTATGAATAGCTCTTTTATTTCTGTCAAATTGTCTTTATATATTTTAAGCTATATTCATAGGTATGTATATTTGAGGTAGTCTTATCTTATTGTTTAATTACATATTTAATCATCTTGAGCTTTCCTTTATTTCTTACCAGAAATTTAATCATTGAGCTTTCTTTTAATTCTTACCGTGTGCATTAAAGATGCATTTTTAATATGAAGGTTGTGATATTTTGACCTTTTTTAAGTTAATGTTTACATGTTACATATTTTTAAATCCTCTCCTTTCAATTTTCCCCTAACTTTCAATTTTAATGTATTTTGGGGTAAGATGGATGCTTTAGTTTATTCCTCAGTTCAACCATATTGTTTTTTAATATTTTTTCAGTCATTGGGTATATGGTTTTCTTTCTTTCCCCCAAGTTTTTATTTACATTTCAGTTAGTTAAACATACACTGCAATATTGGTTTCAGTGTGGAAGGGTCCCCTCCCTAAAGAAAGATTAAAAAAAAAAACAAAAAACCTCAAGGCAATCTTGCTATTCACATACTTGACAATATCCCTCATGAGCTGGTAACATGAGACCACTTAGTCAGACTGCATGTTTGTGTGTGTTACCATATATGGGAGACAAAGAAGTAAAAAAAAAATATACAAAAAAACTACACCACATGGCGTTCATGGTGTTCCAACCTCAGTTGTTGGGGTAGGAACCCAACTGAGCAGTGCCAGCGGGAATAAAGTTGCTTCCGGGAAAGAAAAGTCTCGGTGTCATGACTCTTTGTATGAGAATCCTGCTACATTAGGAATAGAATTTAGTGATTCATCAGGTACATATAACACCCAAGGCTCATCACAAGTGTCCTCCTTAGTACCCATCACCCATCCAGCCCATCTCCCACCTCTCTCCCTCCATTAACCCTCAATTTGTTCTCTATTGTTAAGAGTCTCTTATGGTGTGTTTGCCTCTCTCTTTTCCCCTCTCTCCCGGTGTTCATCTGTTTTGTTTCTTAAATCCCATATATTGTTTCTTAATTTTATTACTTAGCTTTTGATATTAATTAAATTGCTGTTATATAAATATGAATCTTCCTTCTTACTATTTGTTTTCTTTTTTTAAGTTTATTTATTTTGAGAGAGAGAGAGTATGAGCAGGGAAGGGGCAGATAGAGGGAGTGAGAAAGAGAGAGAGAGAGAGGGAGAGAGAGAGAGAGAGAGAGAGAGAGAGAGAGAATCCCAAGCAGACTCCACACTGTTAGCACAGAGCCTGACCTGGGGCCCAGACTCACAAACCTGGAGATCTTGATCTGAGCTAAATTCAAGAGTCTGACACTTAACCCACTGAGCTACCCAGGCGCCCCAACTACAGAACATTCTAAATCCCTTTGTTTCCTCCTGATATCTACTACTGATTTATGGTTATGTATTTGCCACTGGGATTTGCCAAGATGTCCTGTCTAATATGACAAGCGCTGCCTGGACTCCATTTTTTTTTATCATGCCGTCCCACACTAACCTGCACAAACTTTCGAAAGTTCTAATTAATTACTCAGTCTTCCAGTCACATCTCCAAGTATCACTGGGTACCACTAGGAGAAAGCAACACCCAAAATCAGTTCACCTCACAAAGCTTTCTGCTTTCTTAGACATGCCCTGCATTTTTCAAGAATCTACAGTTCTTGTTTCCTTCACATCAGGAGCTCTTCCTGAATGTCCATATACCCACAGAAATTCTATGGATGGGCTCTAGAGATTGGACGACCTGGGTATAAAGGGGTTTAACAATCTTCATATTCAATGCTTAGATTCTTCATGCAAAACTGGCTTTATCAGAAATAGATGAGGAAGCCCACAATTCTGGGTTTCCATTTTATTGCCAAATACATTTTCATGATTTCTGAGTTGCAGGGCTCTTGGCAACAGAGCTGAAGAAGAAACAGCTTCACTCTGTTTGCCATGACACCATACCTTAAAATGCCGGCTTGCTTGTTTTCTCCTTTTTTTTAAAAATAGAAAAGCTATGTTGAGGTAAATTGATCCTCCTCAGGCTTTGCCTTCGCATGGCTAAGGAGTGTTTTTTCTCTTCATTAAAAAAACCCAGCCTGACCCAAGACCATTGCTGGTGCTTGAGTGAGGTGGACAGCATAATAGTCAATTTTAAGTCATTTGTTAGGTGACATTTGCATTTTGATTCCTGTGCACCAGAATATGTCAGGAAAGTGTGTTTATGCATGAATAAGTTACAAAGGGAAGTCCTCATGGAGTAAGAGTCATAGGAAGGATATTTATTTCTCCTTTCTGGCTATGAAAAGCACTGGCAGAAATAAGGTCGGCAAAAGACAATCAGGGAGAATATTCCGTGCTAAGTAATAAGACTTATAAATAGTTGAACCATTGAATATAACAAATTTCAGACAATTGAAAATCATAGGCTCTTTTCATTAAGCAAAAAGACTGACTCTGTTAACATAACGCACGTTGCAGAGAAAGAGATTATCTAGAGCACTCATACACATGTATTGGGGAAAAAAAGGGGGAAGAAGGGAGAAGTCAATTTTCTATGCCAGCCTCTGTTTCTCTAAGCATAACCCACGGGTTTCAGAATTTAAGATTCCACTTGTCAACTTTCTCCCAAAGACAGCAAAGGAAAGGATGATACTATACAGTCAGAATTTTGTCCCTTCTGTGGCATTCTGTCCTCCTGGAATGAAATCTATGTAATAATACACAGGATACATGTCATTCTCTTCTCACCAAAATAAATATTCTGCACCTACTGTTTTGAATATAATATGTACCAGTTTTCTGTCAGGCATTCCAGCTATGCTCCATTCCTGCTGATAGCCTCATAGCCCTCAAAAATTTTTAACACTCTTAAAAAAGCAGTTGCTCCAGGTTGTACTTCTTTTTGTTTGAACAGTGGATTATGAGAGCCTAGATGCTTCTTTTACAGGCGTGGAACTTTACCTGAAATCCCTTCACTTGCTTAGCAAAGTATAATTGTCAGTGACTGCTGAAAGGGAAAATAATTCAGTACCTGGAGACAAAGTCTGAGGTAAGAAAGTCTGAGTCCTAGACTCTTAGTTCAATAGTTTTAGCAACAATAGAAAAAATCTAAATTATATTCTTTATGCTCTATATTCTATTTTTAAAAATTCCAATATACTGGGGTGATGAGCAGAGGATCTGCTAAAGAACAGAAATGTAGGAAGAGAAGGAAGGAGAGGAGGAAGTAAATGAGAAAGAACAGTGACAAGAGACCCATATTTAACGTCTGCTTTTTACAAGGTATGGCACTAAGTTCCATGTGCTAAGTTACGCATGATGACTTTCAAAATTCATAACTTCATTCATATACACTTTGAATTCTAAGGATTATTGTGGATTATTGTGAGGACTAATATTATCACCATTTTCCAGATGAGAAGCCTGTGGTTTAGAAAGGATATATGACTTGTCCAATGTTGTAGTTAGAAGAAGATTCAAAGCCAGATTTGACTGCAGAGTTATGTCTTCCCTCTTCTTTTAGAAATGCTAAGCCAAGAGGTTCATCTAATTTGGGTTCCGGTGAAAATCTACACGTATTTTATAAAATTAATTTTGTAGTAGATATAATAAGAAACTTGATGCTAATCCCTCCAGGTCAGAAATCAGGAGGGACAAATCATAGGGGGAGCCAAAAATAAATTTATTTGGAAAACAGGCTAGTCATTGCCACCATGGAGAAGCCTCTGCAGAGCAAACCAGAGCAAATCAGGAAGCAGATTAACAAAGTACACATTTAAGTTAATCATTTTCTTCCAAATATATTGCAGTCACTTTAACAAGTAAAGCTAAACTGAACACTTCAGTAAAAAGAAGGAATAAAGAGAACTGAATATATATGGCACAATCATCCATTTTAAACAAAAACAAACCTCAAGACCAATGATGTAAACTGCTTCCTTTGTTTGCAAAGAGTCCTACCCAGAGGGTGTAACTAGCATTACTTCCAAAGGCTATTCTGGCCTACAAAACACCATTAGAAAAAAGACATTTTTACTTTTTCTGGCAGGGGGGAAGGGGAGAAACATCTTAAGAGGGTCTTAGAGATGTTATCACATTATGACTTCTCCATTCTTCTGTCATAACATCTGGATTTGGGAATTAGTCAATCCACTAACTTTAGGCAGGGAATGGGAGAACAGAAGACCAACTTTATCCTTAAGAATAAATAAGTCTTGCCTGTCAGATGAAAATAAAGATCCTTCAACCAGCAAAGAGAGAAATAATGCTCCAAACCTCAAAAAAAATTATTTTTCTCTTTCTCCTTAGGAACAATATTCTTTTCACCTACTTCTGCCAGACCTTGCCTTTCCCAAGAGTCTCTTTTGTCTGGATTTTTCTCTCTCAGGACACCCTTTATCAGCTCCAGCTGTCCAAGGTAAGTTTTTTTCTCTCCTTCACAAAGAGTTTTCAGAAGAAAGAAACTTTAATTACAACCCTTTAGAGAGTCAACTGAGTTATTTAGAATTGTTGTCTGGATCTTCTAATTTTATCCAACCTTGCCTTGGGGGCTAGTGAATGGTAGTGGAAAACACAGGTGCTTTTAAACAAATCAATCTTTATAAAAATCTCTACTGTGCCAGTAAAAAGCTGGTGGTCATGGGTGAGTCATATCACCTACTTTCACTTAAAAAAAATTGAGAACATAATTACTGTGATAGAGAGCTCTTAGGAGGGATAGAGACATTACCCAGGATGCATCTAGCATGATCTCGGCAAATTTTTGGAGACACTTATGAAACCTTTGGAAAGAAAGAAACTTTGATACTTAGGGTATTAGGCAGGAGTTTAGACACTGGGCGGGGTGGGGGGAAGAAGTGAGGGGTAAGAAAAATATGTTGGTCTTTACAAGAAGAAAATACAGCAAGCTGTGATGAAAATGAGATCAAATTGAGGGGTCAGAGAATGTGGATGATTGAGGGAAGCTATTTAGGTCCTCTCCCCTTTTACCCAAAAAGCCCCGTTATCAAATTCCTCAAACTACACATCAGCCTTCTCTCCCTCTCTTGTTACTTTAGCCCCTCAGAAAAATCCTGAGGCAGAGGTTAAACACGAAGTCATTAGGGACAGGAAAGGACCTCCACTTTGGCTCCTAAGACTCTGCTTTCCCCCCAACAGCCTTGAGCAAGCCACATCGTATTTTATTTTATGATACCCATGACATAGTATCTACTGAAGGAGGACCTTAGCATTTGTTTCCTGCACTTGGAAAAGAAGGGTGGAGTTAGAAGGATTGGGGTGTCCCAATATCACTCAACCGCCTGTAACATAGATTCTGGCCATTATCAGTGTCAGGTGGGACTCCTCTGACAGGTAGCCTGCATCCTTTGACTAAATACTCTTTGTGATAGGAAGATACATCATTCCATTACGTTTCATTCATATTTTTTGAGGGAAGCATGCATTTAAGACAGATCATCACAAAATGATGATAATAAAAGTGGTACTAGTGATAAAAGTGATAATATTAATAATTTTAATAGTCACAAAACAAATTGTCACTGCTAAGTAACAACTAGGTGACATCTTTGGGATGATGACGTTAAAAGCATTTTTTAATTTAATTTTTATAAAAAAAGTATGCAGGTTTTGTTATTATTTTACTGATGAGATGATGACCAAGGCTTATATTAATTAAGTGTAATGCCCAAACTCACGCAATTACTTAAACTCCTTAGTGGCCTAGCTGAGGCTCCAGAAAAGGGGCAATTTCTCCAGTACAATACCAACAGGCTGGACAGAGACAGGATTTATGGAACTAACACCCTAAACACTGAAACAGTGCCAAGGGGCAGGGGCTATGCTGACCTTGAGAAAAGGCAGGGGCCATGTTCTTAATGGATTCAGGGATTTTGTTTGATGTGTGTGTACTGGTGTGTGCATTTCCTATAATTTGGACACCATGTAGCCACAACAGGCTGGAAATATAGGTATCGTAAGTTCCAAGTTTACTGATGAACTACTTGAAACACGGAGAAATGAAATAATCTCTTCAAGATCATTCCATTATAAGCATAAGAAATGAAATGCAAATTAAGTACAGGTCTCCTGGTGTTTCTCCATATTTCATTCCTTCTATGGTTGATGGTAAGTTTATTTTGTAAAAGATGAATTCATTTCAAAATATTTTAGGGGCGCCTGGGTGGCTCAGTTGGTTGAGCATGGAACCCTTGATTTCAGCTCAGATCACGATCCCAGAGTCCTGGGATTGATCCCCGGCTCC
The DNA here is from genome assembly GCF_027475565.1 of Acinonyx jubatus. Classification (NCBI taxonomy): domain Eukaryota; kingdom Metazoa; phylum Chordata; class Mammalia; order Carnivora; family Felidae; genus Acinonyx; species Acinonyx jubatus. Next base: position 125,071,585 of record NC_069386.1, on the reverse strand, counting down.
AGGCTCAGTGTGGAGATTCTCATTTGCTCTCCCTCTGTCCCTCTCCCCCACTTGCACACACACACATGCACACACTCTCTCTCTCTCTAAAATCAATAAAAATAAAAATAATAAGATAAAATAAATTCTTAAAGTATTTTAAATTACTTGAGAACATGTATATACGAATCAATCTTCTTGGTATATTTTATTCCATTTAGCTGTTAGTTGGTAATAGCCAACCAAAGTTGTGGATCTGGAAGTACTTGTGTGTTTATTAGATGAACACAGTATTAGATTGACAAAGTTGTCATAGACACTTAGGTGAAAATTTGAGAGGCTTCCGCAGTCACTCTTGGGACTGTGGCAGTGTAGTGGTGTGCTGATGGATGCTCACCCAGTGGATCTCTGGAAGGGTGGAAGCCCTGACTGGTAGTGTATATCAGTTTTCATGGTGCAAATACTCTCACCATGGCCAAGTTCAAGCTATCAACATGTCACTAACAGGAGTCAGGAAGAAATGTATACAATGCACTGACGAGCTATTGCAAGCCAGTCCAGCAAACCACTGAAGGTCATGCCATAAAAGGCATACTTTAAGCTGAACATAACAGAGGTAATGAAGTGAAATGTTACTACCTGGTAGTCCACACCAAGCAAATATGGCTACAAAAGAAAAAAGCCAAAATTTATCCGGTGGGTATCTTGACATTGGACAGTATTGACTTTATGCTAAAATCAATGTAGTTCAGATTTTGAACTTCCAACCTCTGTTTGTTCCTTCCATGGCTACATTTCTAAGATATTTTACAATGTCCTTCTCTATAAAATTCAAGAAATGGTACCAGTGCTAAATTGGACTTCTTCCCGAAAGGTGAGTCACATTCATCAAAAATGACGGGCTATATTGAGCAGGCAAACTTATTCCTTTCTTTCATTGCCCCAATAAATCATGCATTTATGGAAAAGGACTTTAAGGACACCCTAATAATTTCACTTCCACAACTCCACTAATATCAAATCTTCAACATTGAAGGTGTTAAGAGGAAACCCTGTGATAAATAACATCTGCAAAGCAAGGAATGGTTTCTAAACCACCCACAAGAACACTTGATCAAGGCAGGTATTACTGGACTTCAGACAAATTGCTCTGACTCCACTGAGGAGCCTAATAATTTTGGATTGTTGAGCCATCATGGGAGAAAAATGTAATTGGTCTGGAAATTAGTTTCAGCGACATCATTTTGAGATTATCTTCAACATATTTATTAGGCTCAGTCTTATGTAAGGCCTTATAGGTGACATGAGGGAAATAAAAAGAAAATAACATTTATGTTGATTTGACAACACTTTCACACACACAAAAATAACAGAACATACGTATTAGAACATAACCATGAGTTATGCCAGGAAAAATATATCCTAGGAGCTCGAGGAGTACACAGAAACATAGGATTTTAATTACTAATGTAATCTGAAGAAGATTTGTAAAGATGCCAGGATGCAAGTCTGAGTTTGAAGTTGTATCAAACACAGAGATGAGAAATCATCCCCAGGAAATTTGGGAAGGAGAAAGAGGTTTGAAGATCGCATCAGGAACACACATCAAGTGGATTGGTTAAATTCATTCACATGTTATAAATTTACCATAGATCATTCCAGTTATGGTTTGGAGTGTACATAGTATGAAGACTTCATAGGAGGTGATAGGCAAGAAAAGCTATCTACTCAGATTACTAAACTATGCCAAACAAAAGGCTCCACATCCTCACCAACAAAGAGTATTTCCACTCTATTTATAGCCTCGCTCATCCTATGTAATAGTAGCTTTATTTTGAAATTCCTAGATGACTAACATGATTGAATATATTTTCAAATATTTATTTCCATGTGAATATCCTCTTTTGTGAAGTTCCTATTCAATTCCTTTAGTTATCTTTTTTCTAATCAAGTTTCCTTTTCTTTACTAATTATAGGAACTTTTTTTTAAATATATACTATGGAGATCAATCTTTTGTCAGTCATGGACACTGCAAATGTCCCACTCTATGGCTAGCCATTTCACTTCTCTGGAAGGTATATTGTATATTGACAAACACAACCTCTTAATTTCCACAGAATGTTGGTCAATTTTTTTTTTTTACAATTAGAGTTTTTTTTGTGTAATCTTTCTCATCTTTGTATTCTTTGGATACCCCACTGTAATGAAGATATTCTTTATCATCTGAAAGATTTTTTACATTAAAATCTAAAATCCCCCTGAGATTGGTTACCATTAAAGTGGGAGTGGATTAAAGTCTTTTTTTTTTTGATATCCAATTGACAAAGTGCAATATGTTGAAAGTACTGCCCTTTTTTTTTTTCATCCTTCCGTTGTGCCACTTTCACTGTAAATCAAGTATCTATACTGAGTTTGTCTCTTTCTTCTTTTAAGTTTATTTATTTGAGACAGAGAGAGTGAGAGGGAATCCCAAGCAGGCTCCATGCTATCAGCACAAAGCCCGATGCAGGGCTCAAACTCACGCACCACTAGATCATTACCAGGGTGGAAAACAAGAGTCAGACGCTTAACTGACTGAGCCACCCAGGCACCCCTATCTGAATCTGTTTCTAAAGCCTATGTTGTTCTCTAGGCTGATTTGACTAACCTTGCACCAACAACACTCTTATTTTAATTACAGTAGCTTTGAAATAAGTCTTGATAACTGGGACTTGTGGTCTTATTTCAGCCATTTTCTTCAAGATTGCATTGGCTATTCTTGGCCCTTACAAGGTTTATATTATATTTTACAATCAGCTTTTAAGTGTCAACAAAAGAATTCCACAAAAATTGGGATTTTTCTTCCTTGGGATTTCAGTAAATCTATAGATAAATTTGGGGATAATTGGTTATTTATATCCTAAGTCTTCTATTCTATGAATATTTCTTCATTTTTTAAAGATTATATCAACTCTCCCTCAATAATATCATGTGATTCATTTGGTATAGCTTTATCTCTTCTTTGTTACATTTTTTCTAGGTATTTGAATGATTTTATCCATTCCAATATATTGGGGATTTAAATACTAAAGGCATTTAAAATCCTTGAAGGAAGTGTAGGGCGATATCTTTATAACTATGGTCTAGAATGATTTCTTGTATGTGACAAAAATCACAAAATAAAAATTAAACATGGAAAACATTACAATATTAAAAGAAATACTATTTATAAAAATGCCAAAAATGGAGAAAAACATATTGAAATTCAAATAGTCAGAAGATATTGACAGTATGCATAACCAAAAATGGAAAAAAAATTTGTATGTCTAATTAAGAAAGAACGAATATCTAATGTTTAAATGGCCTAAATTCATGGAACAAGCACTTAGCAAAAGAAAAACTACAAATGACCTACACACATATGACAAGCTTAGTAATGATTAGTAATTATTACTTCTCACTAATAATCATTCAAAAGCAAATTACAGCCAAATTAGCTAAAATCTAATCACTTGTTTATCGAAATATAAAATGTCTGACAAAGCTGAGTAGTGGTGAAGAGATATAGCAGGGCAACATTCACACCCTAAAGAAGAGGGTAGTAAATAATTGATAGATTAGTTTGTAAAACAATTCACATTGTGTTTTAAAGCTAAATAAAACCCAGCAATTATACTGTCAGGCATATGAATTAGCATATTGATTTTTGTTTATTTTTAAAATTGAGGGTTGTGACATATTAGGTTGTGCAATTATTTTGGTGGGTCATATACAGAAGCTCTGAAAATGAAATAGAATAGAGGAGAAAAGATCAATATTCACCTAAGGATAAGGGCTTCAGTCATACACATATTTGCTGCAAGAGGCAATCCACCATGGGTCTTGGTGGCCCTGCACATTCCTACTTGGTATGTCAAGAATTCAGAGCTCTGCCCACTCTTTGTCCAGGCCACGACTCAGGGTGGTATTTGCAGTGAACAGCCTTGGGGGATGAGGTAATGTCTCCCCCCCCCAGACAACGTGCAGGCTTACTACATAAGCGGAAGATCACCCAAGCTCAGTGTTTCTCTCTCGTAACACAGCCCACTGCATGTTCAGGCATCCATCACGGACCCTTTGTGTCACACCTGTGGGACTTTGAGGTATGGGGAATTGATGCCAGAAAACGTGAAGCTCTGGCTACTGCTCTTGCCATGAGTAATGAGGTCCTTTGTCTCTGACCTGAGAGTTTTGTGTCTCCTGCCAGTATCCATGAAATAATAGCAGGCCAGTTTGTTAGCTTGCAAGTAAGATGATATTCCACACTCTGCACGGTTCTCCCTAATGTTTTCCTGGCCACAATGTGAAACTTTTCTAGCTGCGCATCACTGTCAGAAGAGTTTGAAAGCCATTTCACCAACCAAGAAACATGTAGAAAACATTTATAGTAGCTGTATTTGGAATAGCCAAAATAAAACAAAACAGAAGCTGAAAACAACACAAAAGTTAATCATCAGGATGGTGGATAAATCGATACTGGATAGCCATTTAAAGAAATATACAGAGAGCAGTGAAAATAAACAATCCTCAGCAACATGCAAATGGGTCACAGAAACAATGTGGGTCAAATAGGGTCAATTACAGATGACTACCAGCAATATGACAACATTTTGATGATTTTTTAAAATAAAGATAATTAAGCAGTATATTAAGACTACATACACGTGTGGTAAAAATCATTATTTTATTTCTTTCAATTAGAAAGAAAAAATTATAAACATAACATTCAGGACAGTGGTTTTAGTCCTGGAAAAACAGTCTGGCTCATGTGATTAGCATAAGCACATGAGTAGCTTCAATGAAGAATGTATGCACAGGAGTTCATTAATAGCTCATAATGTAAAAATATAAAACATATATTAATTTCATGTGCAAAATATTAGTTGGTAATTTTTTTTAAATCACCTAAATTCCAAAATAATGTAATGCAGAGGTGGAAGAGGAGAATGGGCAAACTATGCAGACTGACAATACCAAAAACTATTTGTTTCAATCTTTAATATAATTGCCACCAATGGAGAGTAAAATAATTTAATTTCAAACTGCATTAGTTTTTACTGCTTGGAGCACAGACTAAAGATGTTCCTTAAGTAACCAGTTTTATATTAAGTTCCATTTTATTTTATATAAATGGAAAATTGAAAATACCAGTAAATTCAGATTTAGGGCTGAATATTTTATTTGTAATTTGGGTGGAACAGCCCACCCATACCACTTTTCTGTGTTAAAAAGAAGCTCAAGGAGTATTATACCCATAGCTTAAGAAATCCAAACATGAGAATATAGAGAAAATGTTTGAGAAGCTTGAAGTTAAGTGGATCCCTCTCTATATGCACCATGCTGAGCGAAACATAAAATTAAATTAAATTCACAAACAGAAAAACATTCCAGGTTTCAAATGTTGCTAGTTCCCTCAGCTCCAACTCTACAAATAGAAATTTAAAAAATTACATTGAGCTATGAAGGCATGAGTCCTCCTGATGATAAAGCAAAATTTTCAAAAATAGAATCATATGACCAGTGAAGTATTTAAAGGGGGATGGGGAAAGGGAAAAAATCGTAAAAATCATTTCTAAAGCATGAACATGCATTTGTTTATAGAGTACCAATTATTCTTCCTTTCGTAAAAAATGAACAAATAAATAAAAGCAATATAAGGTAAATGATTTTGTGCTGGTTTGACCATGCCAACATATAAGATTTATTTCTAATTCTGTTTGTATATACGGTACAAATGGAGTCTTATTAAATCTGTGGCTTCTAGTCTCATGATTACTTCTTCACAATTTATTCCATATGCCCTACGGCATTTGTAACCCTTACTCCATTAAAAACCCTTTATTTTTCTGGCTTCTCAATGATCCCACTACTTTCAGGGGAACCCGAGCCCATTTGGTTTGCAGGAATGTCACCTCAGCAAAATGTCTCTCAACAGAGATGTCTGCCTGGTCCAGAAAGCTGTAGGGCCGTGGGCTGGGTTCCTAAATCTTTGGGGTCAGCAGTAGCCTGCCTTCTCAATGCTCAAGTCCTTCCCTGAGCCTCCATTTTCTACATTTGGCCATTCTCTCTTGCTGTGGAGGGAGAAGCAAACCATAGTTACTTTAGAGCCAGCAGTTAGACTCAGGGTTTCAGGAGTTTACTTCCCCCTTAAAAAATAAAAGCAACGTACCCCCAGAAATGTATAAAAACTCTGTTTCAGAGGAAATAATAGGGAGTCAGTGTGAATGAGCTACAGTCCTAAATTGATGCTGGGTTTGGCTCCAATCTGCTGAGGAAATTTAAGGCTTCACAAGGCCTGGACACGGTGTAGCAGAAATAGAACAAAAGCCAGAAGAGCGGGATTCCAGATGGTAATGTTGAAATAGCTCTGAAGAGAAAAGTCCATCATCTCTGAACTTGCTTGACTCCTCTGACTAATACGAGCATCACTCAAATGCTTAAGCATGTGATTTCTACAGAAGGAAGTAGTGTATGACAGTAAGTAGTGCCACAGCAGACAGAAACACTTCCTACCTCTCATGTGTTAATAACGTTTATGACACAAAATGCTTCCAGTTCACGTACAGGGTTTGGTGATGAGACGGTAGGTCCGGGGCAGCCTGTGTTCCTCGAATTCTGCCCAACACTCCTGCCTATGAACAGTATCGCCTGGATTTCTCTACTTAAATTTCTTTTAATTTTAATTCCTTCCAGAAGGTAGTAACCAAAGTAGGTCATACTAAACACTGTCTTATATCCCTGTGATCTTCTGTGTGGTCTCACCTTTCTACCATCTGAGCGTGTCTCTGCAGGATGGCCGAATATGCCACCCCAAAGTATGCCGCTTTGGCACATTATTTTGAGACGGTGGCACTTGAAAAACAGCCAAACTAAGGAGAGGCCTTCTCTGAATTACCCTTCTCTACCTAAACACAGACCCTGCAAGAGGAACTCAATTGTCTAAATCTGCCCCAGGAGCTTCATCTTCTGAGGAAGATTGACTCGACAGAAGGAAAGATACCACACAGAACACGCTGTCACAAACTGTCATACCTCCCAATCTGTTTTTCCAAGGGCATCAAAAACTACCTGCTCTTCATCTTTCCCCCAAGTCACTTCCTCTCTTTTAGAAAGTCTACCCCCCTCCTTCGCTTTCCCTATCAATATAGTGTTTAATCCTGAATTCTATACCAACTCCAGGAGTTACTCATTTTCCCTGAGTTTCTTCCATGTATATAGGAGATATTTATATTAGTAAATTCTATTTGCTTTTCTCTTGTTAATCTGTTTTTTATTATAGGAATCTCACCTAAGAACTCAGAATAAGAGAAAATTACCTTTCCTCTCCTTCATCACCATCACCCCCACTTTCCCAAACACTTGCCACTCTCTGTGACATCATCCTGTGTCGCCTCATCACTGCCCCTCAATGTTAACGTGCCCCTCCGTCCTCCTCATTGAAAGAGCAGATGTTAAGAGAGTTTTGGACTGAACGAGGCTGAAGCTCCAATACAACCATTTATCGGCTACAGTATAACCCAGGGTCAGATAGTGAATGTCTCTGAGACTTAATCTCCTCCTCAGTAAAATACTTGCCTCAGTCTCTGGTTGTAAAGCCTGGCTGAGCTGATACCAGGAACAGCATCAGCTAGTGACCGGCACAGAGTACGAACTTAATTCTCGGCACTGATGAAGGTGAAAATGAAAAGGAGGTAAAGGATGGTAAGATCGATAATTAGAATAAGCATTATTGTATAATTCAATGAATTTAATGGTCTCTCAATATCATACTGCTTTATATCAGGCATAAGAACATCCAGAATATGATCTAGGAAAATGAAAAGATATACAAGCACAAGACTTGAAGATAAGAGCTGACAATCAGGAAAGAACTTTCAAGGACTTTTTCTAACCATAATGGTTCTTCTAAAGAAAAAATCATCTCAAGAGATGAAACTACACATGTACTAACATGAAGCTGTAGAAACACTGCCTTTATGATTTGTATTAGAAACATTTTAATTACTATCACACATGCTTTTGATAAAACGTGCCAGTAAAGTTGAGAGAATTAAGTCATTCATTTTTTAATACTGCCTGTATTTTAATAGAAGTCAAAGTACGCTCATAATTTTACTTTATCACCTCTCGGGATTGCAAAATATTTTCTCTTTTAGATTTTGAAGAATCAGTATTCAAAGCTTCTCATCTTTACATAGAACATTTAAGGAATGTAAGTGTTTGTTTTATCCCTTTTCGGGCAGAAATGTGTGTTTGGGGAACTTAGAGGATACAGAATGTACCTTTTCTTTTAGTTTTAAATTGTCCTAAAAAAATCAGGGAGGCCATGAAAAATAAGTAAAAATTGAAAAGCGTGGAAGTCAGTAGGGGAGCATTTTACAGAAGAAATCGGTCAAGCAAACGTACATAGACCAAAAGCTTGGAGTATTGCCTTAGAAAAGGAACATTTGATTGAGTGCAGCAGAAGTCAACTAAGTGGCTTGTCTGAAAAGGGAAAACTTAGTGGAAGAGTATCTGGACACCACATCAAAGCCATTGCCAGCAGTGTACCTGGATTTCACCAGAACCTGGAACAAGAACAAAAACATCAATGAGAAGACAAGCACTTACTCTTTCCTCTGCTTCTGTTTAAGGGAAAATGAGTGCTCGTCTCTGACTCTCCCTGTGTTGTCTTTTAATTTTCTCCCTTTGCATACACACATTAGTTTTCTCTGCTCTTCTACTTATTCCATTATGACCATCTCAAAATGGCACCTCCAATCATCTTTTACCTTGAGTTCCTGTCACTATCCAACAAGACTGCCCCAGTTTAGGAGAAATACTAGAATTGACTGTTTCAACCATAATTTATTCAATCACCTCTGACTTCAGGGAAGGATAATGAGGTGGATAGGTCTACAAGGCCCCACTGCTGTGAGATGTGCAATGTACAATACAGGGTATTGTATTTTTTACAAAGGTAAAGATACACACGTGTAAATTCAATTTGTCTAAAGGGAAATATTTCTAAAGGAGAATATTGATATTAATCAGGTTACATTCATTAAACAATATCGGATGATATAACCAGGAAACCTTAATATCTCAGTCACACACCCAAATAGAAATATGCTTCTGATTCATGTAAATTCTATCATTTAATGGATAGATGTGCCAGAGTTGTAGAGAGTTTATCTGCTTCACACATTTAACCAGACTGTCTGATAGAGGTTCTGCCATCTTTAATACAAGGCTTCCAAGAGTGTCCTGGGTTGACATCCAGCCAACAGAGAGGAGAAGATCATGGAAAATCATGTGTTGGAGATTGTCATGGACTAGTCCTGAGTGGGAGGCACATTACTATGGTTAAATTTCCATTTATTAGTATTCAGTTATATGTATACATCTTACTTTAAAGATGTCTGGAAAATACAGCATAGAGTCCAGGAAAAAAAATATTTGGGGCTTTGATTACCAGTATAAAGGGGTTGGATATCATTCTTTTGTCAATGTGGAGTTATTGAATATTTGTGAGTTAATAAGGTAAATTTGAACAGTAGTTAAAGTGATGTAATTTGACTTCTATGTATCAAATATATTAGAAGTGGAGGACTAGTGATTTAATTTCTAAAAATCAGGGAAACATGTTGAAATGCAGGGTTTTTAAGAAAGTAACTTCAACAAATCATGGAACATAATAAGACAAAGACCAATGTCTTCCTTTTCTTCCTTTCAAAAACTATTTATTGGGGTGCCTGGCTGGCTTATTTGGTACCGTAGGTGACTCTTGATTTCAGGGTTACGAGTATAAGCCCCATGTTGGGCACAAAGCTTACTTAAAAGCAAGTATTTACTGAATATTTACCCTGTGCCAGAGAATAAGAGATATACTAGGAATGCAGTGGTTTACTTTTCATGCAGTTACAAACAGCTGTAGTCTAGTGGGATGGGGCTGATATAATTTATTGAATTACTAATTCAGTACGAAATTAAATTGTGATCAATATTGTGAAAAGGATAGAAATCTATGAATGAGTTAACAAACTAGGAAAGGGCTCTCAGAGTAAGTGAAATTTAAATTATGTGCATGTGCATGTGTGTGTGTGCATGCATCTTTACATGACTCAGAAGAATCATGTGATGTTGCAGATTAGGAATTCAGGGAAAAAAAGGAGTTTACCCAAGAAAAGTATATCTGATGGATATGATGATAAGTTCAAATATGGAGTTACTAATTTTGAGGATGTTAGCTAATATCCAAGAACATATCTCTATTAGTTAGTTACAAATGAGGAAATGATGGTAGGAATTCAAAGAAAGTCAGATTTATACGTGCAGACAACTTTGGTGTAATACCAATGATTTGGGTGCCACTTTTGACAGGCTCTAGGCCTCACTTGGATCCTGTACAAGGATATTTCTTATAAAGTATTATAATTCATGTCTGTTTTTGCTTTCAAAAATGTATGTATCTTTTTCTTAATTTAGGTCTGATGCTGCATCATGATTAAATGTTTAGGTAGTTGAAGATCCCTCTGGATTATTAGTTCCTTGGGAATGTACATATTTATTCATCCTTCTCTTCCCATGCTTTGTAAAGAACCCAAAACAGAGCAGGTGCTCAATAAATATTTGATGAATTGGAGAGAATAAAGAAATGAATGATGAATGGGTACTGCACATGTAGAGATGCACAAGGTTTATGGAGCAGAGAAAACCGAAGAAGGTACCAAATCTTGGAGGCATGAGAAAGCCTCCATGACGTACAGAAAATGCAAAGTGTGGGTGCAGAAAGGTGATGGGGACAAACCAGGACAGATGAATTAGGGCCACACTATGCAAATCCTCTATGGCCTAGTAGAGCAATTTAGGCTTTATTCTGGAGGATATAAGAAGTCATCATAAGGTTTCAAAATGTGAGTAGCTAAAGAAAAAGATGGAATGTAAGAGTTGAGGACAATTAGTGATTGAGGGAACAAAAAGCTATTTTCACATTTCAGATTAAGAATAGTGATGCTGAACTAAAGCATGTTCTGTACCTCTGTATGCAAACAAAATTACAGTTTCTAGAAGATTCTTTAAAAAACAGAATCTAATAAAGCTGAGGAAATGACTCCAAAAGGCAAAATTACTAATCCTTTTCCTGTGATTAATATGGTGATCTTTCTTCACATACCTGTGAAACTTTGCAGATAAATTCAGAAAGTATGATTTTAAAAATTTACATATGCTTATATGAGGCAGGAAGAGGCACCATCAAGTTTTGAAAGGAAATCTTATAGGAGATTTTCCAGAGAACTGTGATCAGACTACCCCATTCAGATGTGGTGCTACAGAGTACTGGGTCCCATAGTGGCAACTTTATCTGATGATAACAAGTCAAGATCACAAAAGCAGCCAATACAAAAAAAAAAAAAAAAGGAAAAAGAAAAAGAATGGGTGTGCTGTGTTCCAATAAAACATTATTTCCAAAAACTGCTGGTGGGCCAAATTTGGCTTACAAGTCATAGTTTGCCAACCCCTGATCTGGTACCTGATTATTGTAAGAACAATGTGTGAACAAGGTAGTTCAACATCACAAGGCATAATAAAATTTTTACTAAAGCTATCTCAGAATTCTACTGCATAACATGCCATGCTATTACTAGTAGATTATTATCTGGAACAAGGGGGAAACATGTCAAGGTGGCACAGCAGTTTTCTTTGCAAATGAGACACACATTGAAAATTATTTTTTGATGTTCATAAGGTCAGTAGCCCTCAGAGCCTGATGTTAGGAATCTCAGGGACCTGATATTACTGGAAAATGAGTCCCCTTAAATTACACTAATCTGAAATATCCACTTCAAAGATCAGTGATTTATTAGAGTATTGGGCTGTCTTCATCAGATCAGGCTGCTATCACAAGATACCAATGAATGGATGGTTTAAACAACAGAAATTTATTATTCACAGTTCAGGAGACTGAGAAGTCCAAGACCGAGGTGCCGGCTGACTTTGCTCCTACGGAAGACCCTGTTCCTGGTCCGCACATGGTCATCTTCTCCTTGTAGCTTCACATGGCGAGGAGAGAGAGAGGAAGCAAGCCCTCTCTTGTCTCGTCTTATAAAGATGCTCATCTTATCGTGAGGGCCCCACCCTAACAACCTAATCACTTCTCAAAGTCTCCATCTCTAAATACCAACACATTGGTGATTAAGGGTTCGACATATGAATTTGCAGGGTACATAAACCCAATAGCATAGGTCAAAATAAACTTGGCAACTGAAGTCAAGTCATTGAAAAGTCTTTATAGTTATCTTCTCAGTCACCAGGTCACTTTTAACAGCTCCCTCCCCATGCCAAACTAGGATAGTGTATTGACCATTTAACCCTTTGATGACTGAAGAAATGTTTTATGCCTTTACCTCCTGACTCCATTCTTCCTCTCATACCATGTCCATTGCTTCCTTTCACCCACATGCCACCCCGCTACCAAGACCCTTGATTCTGAAACCTCAAATGGCATTTAAGTTTCACTCCAAAATGAAATTTTTCCAATAAACTTCTTTGTATTCTGTCATTTGAAGTCCTGCCCTTCCTTGCTTATTGTGGAACCCGATCCAAGATCCCAGAATTTCAGCCTAAGCCAGACTCTGTTGTCCTCAAAGGGATTCAGATGTTTATGTATGTGTATAACATTCATTCAAAGAATAGTTTATAATAATTATAAGTAAAATATTGCAATAAAATTATAACAAGAATAATTACATATTTCCTTTGTGTTTAACATGTGTACATGAACCTTGTGGCCATTCTTTTAAAAATAGTTCATGGGGTGCCTGGGTGGCTCAGTCAGTTGAGCACCCGACTTCGGCTCAGGTCATGATCTCACAGTTCATGAGTTCGAGCCCTGCGTCGGGCTCTGTGCTGACAGCTCAGAGCCTGGAGCCTGCTTCTGATTCTGTGTCTCCCTTTCTCGCTGCCCCTCTCCCACTTGTGCTCTGTCTGTCTCTCAAAAATGAATAAATGTTGAAAAAATTTTTTTTAAATAGTTCTGTTTTGCTTTTCTTATTTTATCCCTTATATTGTGTATTTATGCATATATGCATGTACACAAACACATATTTATATATGTTATATATACACTCTATATAACATTTATATATGTTATATATACTCTCTCCATATATATTAGAGTCCCCAAGTCCTCTCTATTTAAGGAGGAAAGTTTACCTTATTTGTGGATATTTTTAAAGAGGCCTCTCCTAAACTCCTCACTTCAACATTTTTATTTCTTTCTTATGAAATCTGGAGTTTTCTGACAGTTCAGTCAAGGTCGTGGAACACTTAATTTTTAATCAGTTATTTAGACCGAAGATTGATAGTTTTCACAGTCAACGCCTAACACTTCTTCTGGAAGGTGTACCTGTGTTTTCTGCATTTCTTCCCCATCACTCTCTTTTATTATCCTGAAGAGAAAGTATTATTTTTGATTTTATGACAGCTCAGCCGCTTCTATCAAAGAACAATCTTTGTCATTCCTCACTACCTATCTTCTTCTTTGCTGATCTCTTGCTCCCTCTGAACCAGAAACATTCCTTAGATTTATGGACATTTCTTGTACAATGTTCTTTTCATTTTGTTGCTTAGATCTTTACTCATTTTGGTTCTAGTTTCTTTAGCTCCATTTTGGGTTTTTTCCAATCTTCCAGTCTTTGACATTTCAATCTATTAGTCTTCTTTCTGTATGTGCTTTTTATTCACTCATAGACTAGTCTCACCATTCATTTCTCTTCCTGAGCAGAGAGAATTCTGCCTTTGAACAAATGATGCTTTTCTTCAATGTATTTTTCCCATATAGTCTTCCAACACTAAGTGATTAATTTTTTTGTACTTACTGAGGGCCTACTATGTATCAGGTGGTACATATAAACAAGCTTCATTGAGTCTCACAACTACATAATTGATATATTTCTACAGATGGGTGACTAGAAGCTTGGATGGATTAAAGGGTCAACATTTATACAAGTACTGGCTTTATTCTCCAAATATTTACTGAACTGTTTGCAAACTCCAGGCACAGGATCAGATGTTGGGAGTGTAGCAGACTAGAAAACTATTGATATCCACATTCTCATGGAGCATTTTGCAGGACATTATCAGTATATAAGTAAATGTGTAATCAGATATAAAATAACCTAGTATTTTAAACATATACTAGATATATAAATTGTGATATACGTAAGGAAGGGAATGCATATGTGTTTTGATAAAACATAATTGGGGGTGAGGTGGTTGGGATAGGTCTCAGTGAAGAAACAACATGGTAGCAGAAATCTGAGAAGGCAGGACTTAGTTCTTAGAAATGAGACGAGAAGAGTATTCCAGGCCGAGGAATGTGAATAAAGCAAGGACACATGGCAGGAAAAGTTGTAGGTATGTTCAAGAAACAAAATATTTCCAATAATGCTAGGGATTAAGCAGCATGAGATGAGATTGAGAGATGGGACGGTCATGCTCCAAAGTATAATTTCTTCCACCTCTCTCCTAGAAGTCATTGGCATTTTCTTGACCCAGCAATTTAGCATTTATTCCATGGCATTTATTGTTATGTCAACATTTAAATGTCTCAGGACTCAGGCTTGGTTATTCTTATCTAACTATATTCACATTCTTGGTGAATTCACTCTCATGAAGTTTCAAAGCTTCAAATACATATGTATCCCAATGACTTCCAATGCTGCCTATAGCCGGGACCTCTCCTCTGAACTCCAAAACTGTATATCCCCATATGTAGACATCTCCACTTGGATGTTTGATAAACATCTCAAACACAACTTCTCAAAGGCCAATTTCATTAGCAGATTACTTATGGGGTCTGGGATTTTATTTTACCCCCATTCACAAGCCAAGGAGTTAACTCCTTGTTAACTCCGTGTACTATTTCATGGATGCTTCAGAAGACACCAAACTTCTGTTTTGAATTGTTTCCCTTGATCCTATGTCTTGTGATGTGGAGGAGGCCAGAGAGATGCTATGCATGCAGTGGATTTTCATTGTTACCAAGGGACTCTGAGTTAGCACAATCCACTGCTTGTATAACAAGCAGTAGGCAAGCTTGCTCTCTCTCCCTGAAGCAGAGACCTCATCTTTCAAAGTTGCTCTCTCCAAAACACGCTCTGAGAAACTGCCCAAGAGCAATCGACGCCTGGTCATTTTTTGACATAACTAGAGAGACAAGTGAGAATTCAAGAAACTCACGGAGGGCTGTCTCACACGATACTTCCATAAAGTGGGTGTGGTTGGCATCACGGAGGCATGTGGAGAAGAGTATGAGTCTAAAAGCCACTACTGTATCCCTTGACAGTAAGGGTAGTTTAGAGGCATTGGGACCTGGTTTAAAAAAGTCAACAAAGAACTTGGTTGGACTTATTTCATCCTCAACCCTGGTGGGCTGATGGCTGCCTGGGCTGGCAAGGCCTAGGGACCTGGGTTGAAGTCTGGGTGTCTCTCACTTGCTTTTCACCATGAACATCCCATAGACTATCTTTAATGAAGCTGTTTCTTTGATGTCCACTTCACCTCACCTCAACAAGGAGAAGGATAGATACTGTTACTGGGCCAACATTCCAAGAATATAGATTTCCCCACTCAAAATTTGTTTGCTTTTGAAGTAGCTTCTCATCATGAGTGGACACTCCTCTGAGGACAGAATGTCTCCCCAATCCAATCAGTTATAATACCAGCTCCGCACTCTCTCTTCTTCTGAGAAATGAAACTCTACAGGCCTCTTCATCTTTTGCCCCTCTTAAGACCATCTTGCGAATAAGGCATCCTTTTGGTCATCACTCCAGTTGAGGATTTGATACCCATTTCTACTGTCAAATCATATAAAGATACCCAAGATATGAGTGCCAGCATGGTCTCCTTCTATCTGGCTATGGGCTGAGTTGTGAAGATTCCTAGCTCTGCTTGTGTCTCCTAGTCATGACCTGGCTCACTTCTAGCTTCTTGTAGCTTCTCCACACTCAGAAACTCTATTATCGTCCCTGATCCTACCTTGTGAAATGGGCCTGCTAGGTTTCTCTTGCCCCAGGATTCCTACCACACTACAGATGGCTTCCTAATATGCTTGTATTTACTTATTTAGTCTGTCTACAGTTCCTATCACCCACTAGAATCAAAGGTCTCTGGAGGAAAATAGTTTTTTATCTTATATTCACTAATATCTCTAACACCTAGGACAGTGTCTTAAACATAATCAATATTCTTATTATCATGTATAGAATGAATAGATACATGTCACTATTGATTTGTCCATCACTGCCTTCACCACTAGAATGTATTCTCTGTTAGAGTAGGGCACTGGATGATCTTTGTCACTGCTGTATTCCTTATGTCTAAAATAGGAACAAATCACATATTTTTTCATAAATGTATCCTGAATAAATGCACTGAATGGCCAAAGGAAGTGAGTCCTAACTAAGCTATTTCCAATATAAAGAAATGTAACGGTTAACTTCCACTTAGGTATCTTGCTAATCACTTAAAAAATTAAGTTTATTTTAGAAGATGTGACTCATTTATTGATTCGGCAAGGATTTATTATTTGCAAGCCTGTATTAAGGGTTCATCCCTCAGAAGGTTTAGTGGAATTTGTTAAAAAAAAAAAAAACTAATTCAAAGAATGGCCATTGAATGTGACAGAGACTGCTGGCTATTTGCCAAAACTTGTTTCCTCTTATTCTGTGGCTCACATGTGCCATTCACTAGCTCTCTGGTTGGTATTTGTGGCATGAGGAGGGTTTTCTGACCGGGGCAGGCAAGCTGAAGGGACATGCGTCCCCTTCAGGCTTGGCCTGTAAAATCTTCCCATGTGCCACTGCATTCCCCTCCCCCCGCCACACCGCCCTGGCTACCCAGAAGGGGGCAACCCCCAGGGAAGTTTTGGAAGTTGCACCTGGAAGATGGCAGAGCTCTTTCAGATATTGGCCATGAAAGATTTCGTGGTGCACAGCTGCCTGGCCCAACTATGCCCCTCTCCCAACTACTCTTAGAATTTATTTTCGGTTCAAGCCGTTAGATATTTGGGGGCATTTTTAAAACCCACTTTAGCATACCTTAACTCACTGAATGAAAAGGTTTGTTGGCTTTTAAAAAGGAAACCATTTTAGGAAGATTTTTCTTTCTAAATAAAATGGTAGCAACACAACATTCAGTACCTCTTGTTTTCCAAGGTCACAGTGAGGGCGAATGCATTAAGGATGATAAAACTTATTCTGTTAGATTTACCCCCACAAGTTATTGGAAGGATTCTCAGACAAATTCTTCATACAGTTTCACTCAAGTTTTTTCTGAAGAATCTCCACAGGTTGCATCTCCCATACATGGGAAACTGTGTTGCTTCTCTCATATGTTGACTCCAGCTTCCTTCCTCTTCCTCTGATTACCACAAGTAGTATTTCCTGGAGGGATCTCTACGAGGACTCTACACAGCAGCTTCCGGCACTTGCATGGAAAACCTTCCACCAGGCACAGTCGGGTGCGTCCAAACCTCTGGAGACAGAGATGTCAACCTGCCTCAGTGGAACAAGCAACTGTGTCACTGGCAGATGTGGAAAGAGGGCAACTCACTCTCTTCTCTGTTGTTTTGCACTTACAGAGTGAAAACAACTTATTAATCTTCTGCTAACATTGTTTCCTACTTTTAATGCTCTCAGACCTGGTCACAAATGTGATTCTTCTTCCTTTGGGGGTGCCGCTAAGGGAACATTAAACCCAATACTCTACCGGAAATCCCCTTTCACACTAATAATTGGGGCTGTGATACCAGTCTAAGCTTTTCTGTCTGTTCCTCTTTGTCCTTCAGAGAATTCTGTCCTCGTTTCTTCATGCAACTAAGTTCCTAGCCAAAAAAGCACACAAGTGCACCAGAAAAAAGCAAAAGTTTGACTCTCTAAACTGAATACAGCTCAAGGCTCAGGTTGAGTCTTGTTACATAAATTAGCCATTGATTTACCGCCAGCACACTGCTTGTCACTAGAACATGTACCAAATGATATATGGAAAGGAATTTATAATGAAACGAAGAACAAAAGTTTGGGGTTTTCGACATTTGTTTAGTTGTCTTGTATCAGGTGTGTGTATCTGAATGTGTTTAAGTGTGTGTGTGTGTGTGTGTGTGTGTGTGTGTGAGTTTCTTCAACTTCATTGGAATAATACTATTTACTTTCATTTACTTAAGAGAATTAAAAAATATATATTATTCATTTAATCATGACTAAACAGATGCCCTTTGTTCATGTTTTCATTTTAAGAAAAATGACCCGGCAAACTAAAGTTTCTATTAGCCCTGCTTAGATGACTCAATACGATATGTAAGGGGAGAGTATGGATTTTTAATTAGCCATGTGGCCTCAGTGAAGTTAGTAGTGTAGCTTACGTAGAACAGAAATAGAGCCACAAAAATGCTCATTTAAGTTCCCTGTTATTAATAGGTATCCTCTCTGAATTTAGCTTCCTAACTCTTCAACAAGGACACGAGTTTTTTTCAGTCACATTACAAGGCTTAGACATAATATATGCAAAGTGACAATCTTATTAGGTACTTGGTAAATAAAAATTTCTTTTCATGAATAGAGAACAAATTTGAACTCTGTTTTGGAAAAATGATTTAATAACCCTCTAATTGCTAGTTGAGCCCTCTTAAAATGGGGAGAACATTGTAACCTATCCCACAAAGTTGAGATAGGACATGTATCCCACTACACTGTTCTCATAATTAACCAAATTAGATAATCATTAGTATTACTAAAAATTAGATTACTTTTCCAAATGTATGTGAAAAATCTGTCACTCATAGCTTTAAGATCGTTTCTAAATGTTTCCCTCTCCTTCCTTTTTACTTTTTTTTTTAATTTTTTTTCAACGTTTTTTTATTTATTTTTGGGACAGAGAGAGACAGAGCATGAATGGGGGAGGGGCAGAGAGAGAGGGAGACACAGAATTGGAAACAGGCTCCAGGCTCCGAGCCATCAGCCCAGAGCCCGACGCGGGGCTCGAACTCACGGACCGCGAGATCGTGACCTGGCGCTTAACCGACTGTGCCACCCTGGCGCCCCTCTTTTTACTTTTAAACTAAGTTCTAAATATTGAAGTATCTGTATGCGCAGAGTATTTTTTTGTTTTTAAATCTTTATTTTTAAATAATTTTGGATTTATAAAAAAGTTACAAAATAACAGAATTTCAATATATTATTTACTTAGCTTTCCCTAAAGTCAACACCTTGCATAACCATGGTACACGATCAAAAAAGGAAAATTAACATTGATATACTCTCATTAACTAATCTAAAGACCTGATTTGAATTTCGTGAGTTGTCACATTAATGTTTTTGTTTTTGGTTTTGCTTTCCTCTATTCAATCCAGAACCATTCATTACATTTAATTGACATGTCTCCTTAATCTCTTCCAATCTGCAAATCTGCAAGAGTTTCCCTCTCTCTCTCTCTCTCTCTCTCTCTCTGTCATTTATAACCTTAATACTTAAGAAGAGGACTGGTCAAGTTTTGTATAATATCATTTATTTTGTTTGCATGATAATTTCTCATGATTAAACTGGGGTTTTTAGCAAAAATACCACTGAAAGGAGTTTTTCTCTCATTACATCACATCAAGAGAAACCTAAGGTCAGTGACTTATAACTGGTGATATTACCTCTGGTCACTTAGTGCCAAGTTTTTCCCTGATAAAGTTACTAGATTTCCTTCTATGGTAACAGGCATTTTGTAGGGAGTTACACTGCAGCCATAGAAATATCCTATTCATCATAATTTTGCTCACTAATTTTATTTACTTACTTACTTATTTATTTATATTTTTGAGAGAGAGAGAGAGAGAACAAGAATGGGGGAGGGACACAGGAAGAGGGAGACACAGAATTTGAAGCAGGCTCCAGGCTCTGAGCTGCCCAATGTGTGGCTCAAACTCATGAACCCTGAGATCTGAGGTCGTGACCTGAGCTGAAGCCAGATGCTTAACTGACTGAGCCACCCAGGCACCCCAGTCGCTAATGTTAGTTTATCATTGATGATCTTTGTCTTTGGTCATTATACTGTGCTGTTTGCTCAAAAACGAGTTTCTATTTCACTCATTTCCTGCTCATTACCTAATTATAATTCCACTGCAAAGAATACGAGAACTGACACTACAAAACTAAAAGAAAACATAGGGAAGAAGCTCCTTGACATTGGTCTTGGCAATGATTTCCTAGATATGACAACAAAGCACAAGGAACAAAAGCAAACATTGGCAAGTGGGACTACATCAGACTAAAAAGCTTCTGTGTAGCCAAAGAAACAATTAACACAATGAAAGGAAACTTATGGTCTTAAACTTTTTATCTGTATTTGGAGTTAGTGGAACCATTGCTATGAACCTTCTTTTCAGAACTTTCTTGAAAGTACATCCCACATCTGTGCTACTTCAGTTCTCTTCCCCCACACCTCCTTTCTGCCTCCACTCTCTCCCTGTTAGTAACTGATCTGAATAGTTTCTGGTCATCATTTCCATATTTCTTAGCTACAAATATGAATATGCAAATATAACTTATCATATTTCTGTCTTTTTTTTACATGAACTATATTCCAAATAATTTTCACTTTGCTTAACAATATATTCTTGAAATTACTCTATCTTTGATCATAGACATCTACCTCCTTTTACAGTTCCATTGTACTCAATTATGCGTACATCTACAATTCATTGATGTACTCTCCTAGGTATAGATATTTAGGTTGTTTCCAATACTTTACAATTATTAATAATGTGGAAATGAATAACCTTGTGCATATGTATTTTCATATTGTGGCAAATGGAAAAAAAGACAATTAGACCGTTTTTTTCTGAGCCATCGATGTGTAAATTACTGTAAATATTATTCAAGGTCATTGTGACTAAGCCTGAAGGCTCACAACTTACTTTATAAAATTTTAATCAAAATTTTGTTTAAGAAATATAACTAACACCTATTCAAATAACTGTTAAATCATTCAATATAATTGTTTTAGCCCTTTCAGGCTGCTATAACAAAGTACCACAGGCTGGGGGGGGGGGTGTTATAAACGACAGGATTTTTTTTTTTGCCACAATTCTGGAAGTTAAAAGTCTGAGATTTAGGATGCCAGCATGGTCGGGTAAAGGCCTTTTTTTTTAGGTCACAGATTTTTCACTGTGTTTTCACATGGTGAAAGAGGAAAGGATTTCTCTGGGGTCTCTAATCCCATTTATGAGGGCCGCACCCTCATAATCTAAGCATCCCCCCAAAAGCCCCACTTCCTAATACCATCACACTGGGCATTGGGATTTCAACACAGAATTTGGGGGA
The DNA here is from genome assembly GCF_027475565.1 of Acinonyx jubatus. NCBI lineage: Eukaryota > Metazoa > Chordata > Mammalia > Carnivora > Felidae > Acinonyx > Acinonyx jubatus. The sequence continues at coordinate 125,050,240 of NC_069386.1, read as the reverse complement.
CACAACATTAACTACAGCGTTAATCTTTAATCACACTGACATTGTGCCTAGCGTTAGTTCAGGCAGACAGCAAGATCATCTTCCTGTGGGCATATGGAACGTTCATCTAATGTAAATTTATTTATATCACCATTTTTCCTCCATCCTTTACACTTCAATAGGATGTCATATTCCTTAGTTCTTATAATATATGAACTAGTAAATAGATCTGTCTGCTTTTGATGAGCAGCATACCTTCCCAAAGTTTGTAATAAATACACATTAGGAACAAAAGGCCAACAGTGGTACAGAGAGTTTAAAAATTTTTTTTTAATGTTTTTGTTTATTTTTGAGACAGAGAGAGACAGAGCATGAGCAGGGGAGGGGCATAGAGAAAGAGGGAGACACAGAACCCGAAGAAGGCTCCAGGCTCTGAGCTGTCAGTACAGAGCCCGACGCAGGGCTTGAACCCACGAACTGTGAGATCATGACCTGAGCCAAAGTCGGATGCTTAACCGACTGAGCCACCCAGACGCCCCCCGAGAGTTTAATCTAATGCCAAAGTTATGCTGCTAATAAGTGGAGTTGAATTTGAAATCTGACAGTCTGTTTTCTGAATCGACAATATGTTGAGTGGAAGTTATGAATACTGATGGATTTTAAATGATAGAGACAAGCATTTTTGTGTCTGTGTATTTCCTGACAGCTCACCACACACCAGCTACTGGACCAAAATGAAACCCATCCACCCCCTTAACCCTCACAACATGTCTATGAGAAGGGCACAAGATCATGCCACTGCTTCAAATAAACCAACTCGTTAAGTGCAAGAAAATGACAGCACCAGGAACATCATATTCTGCAGACTCTATTCTCAACCTCTAGATTGCCATGGTGATTTCTAGGGCATTATATACATTGATTAAAATCTATAATCATCTTCCTTCACATTTTTTTGTAGCACTTGGTACTAGGCACAACATTTTACATGTTCTTTATAAGTCTGAGAGAAAGGCTGTCCTGTCCAGGTAACTTGGTTTTACTCACAAGAACACGGAATCTCAGAAAGCTATAGTGAAATCCTTAGGGTCACGGGGCAACAAGTTGCGTGCTAGCGTTGAAACCCTGGGTGGAGGAATCCCAATTTCAGAATTTGGGCTTCAAATTCCAAAATCTAAATTCATTGAATTCTTTACCTTTAATGAGTCTGATATCATCTTAAAAGAAAAAAAATTATTCTTAGGTGCGCTTTTGTTATTTGAAATAAAGACACCTGCAGAATATTGGCAGTTATTTCAACACCTCAAATAAGAATCAAGAGATCCATTCCTGGTCCTGGTTTCGCTAATTACCAGCTATATGACATTTGGAAATCCATTTACACTTTAGTAACTGTTAATTGGAGGCTTGTCTAGCACACACACTTTTTTAGAGATATACAGTGAACTGACAGGCTCATAAAGAGCAGCTGTTCAGACTGCAGGCAATTACCTTTCAAGAAACTCCCAGGGGGAAAAATCCATATAAGGATTAACCCTCTCATCTAAAAGATACCTAAGGATATGGACCTAAAAAGCACTTTGATTTGCATATTTTTCTCATAGCATTTGGCTTTATCTTTGGCCGATTCTGAATTTCTGCTTGGAGAAAAAAAAAGCTAAAATTAGGCTCTGAATTTATTCTGCTAGTCACATATGCTCTCTTTCATCTTGCTAACTTGTAATAAGTGGATGTCCTAATCTCATCGTTCATACCCTTTTCTTGTTGGCAGGATTAAAAAAAAGAAGAAGGAGAAGAAGAAGAAAAAGCAGAATGAGCAATTTGTAGAGAAGAATATAATAAAGTCCTCCAGTCCTCCTAGAAGGAACTTTTTTTGTTAACAAGGCCTTACATTGTCCCACTGAATAATGCAAAATTTGTTTGGTTGTACCCTGCAGGGCTCCCAGGCCCGGAAACCAGGGGCAGCAGCGGCACTGGGTTGGCACAAAGTAGCAGAAATGTCATTTTTTAATTATGTGGTTCTGAGGGGAATCTATTATCCACTGCTGAGATGCTGAAATCAGACAATTTATCTCCGAGGCAGCTCTGTCTACAATCTAGAATATATATCTCTTGTCACTGCAGGAAATAGAACGAAAGGGTGTTTTTATTTCTGGTGCCTTATGTTTATAAATTTATTCTTTTAAGTTTTGCCAGTGAAAGGGAATAACGTCCTAACGTATTGCTCTGCCGTTTCTCCTTCCTGACGGGTGTTCAACTCACCCAGGCTCCTTTTGCCCTGGCTGGTATCAAACCCTCTAGGCCTCACATTTAGTAAGTCTTTGCACTGCCTCCAACTCCTGTTCCAAATGCCCATTGCCAAGGTAAATAGAAACAAATCTTTAACAAGGACCAAGCGAATCAGAGCCATCCACCTAAATTAATACAAATACAAATTGCTCTTTTGCATTTCAAACGAGATGCTGGAAACTATTTGAAACATACCCTTTCTTCTCTTGTGAGTTATTTTCATTTAAATGTAAACTAATACTTATACCTACCAGCTTGTTCATAATGACTCTTCATTATTTCTGATTTTTTTTCCCTTAAGGTATCAAAGCAAATGAAAGAATTTAGTTCATATTTGTCTACCCCTCCCCCTTTCTTTAAAAAAGCTGCCAAATTCATTACGCTCACTGCTCTGTGTGCATCAGGGCTCCGAGCAATTCACATCTATTAACCATCAGGTACAAGCTAAGTGCTTTTAAAACAAATGCGTGCAGTTTATTTTAAATGAATGTATGCTTTCTGTATTTTATAATAGCATCAGGAAATTTGATCAAAACCTGGCAGGCAGAATGATAATAGCTGCATTGCCCTCTAGTGTATACTATTGGTATAGCAGTATAGGTATAGGAAGACAAATGCAGAGGATTTTTTTTGTTCTGTTGCATGAGGACACCTGTGTGTGTGTGTGTGTGTGTGTGTGTGTGTGTGTGTGTGTGTGTATAAGATTCCAGAATCAAAAGAAAGTGCAATGTCACCTTCTAGGCTATAGAAGGGTTTTATTCTGAAATACAAAGTTTTCAAAGACTATGAGCTGGTTTCCTAATGCCGAAAGCACACATAACTAAGGTATTTTCGGCTAGCCTTCTTTGGCAGGGTGAGCAAGGGGAAAATGTGATGATCTTTACTATAGACTTCATTGCTGTAAATATTAGGATGTAAACATTCCAGTCAAAATGTTCCTCCACCCTGGCTATTCTTTTATAAACATATGCAACTCAGATGAAAGAGGAAATATGCTTTGACATGGTGTCATTTATGGTCACATTTTCATAAAATAAGTAAAACAGAAAGGAAATCATACTTAAAAGGATTTGCCTGCAGGTATACACAGTTACTCATCATTTACAAATAACCATTACTACTACTAGCACTATTAGATTCATTTGGGGATTTTATTCTGAATCTGTCAAAGCAAGCATTCCTTGAAAGCTCTTCCAGACTGTGACCAGGAATATTAGGGGACTGTGATATATGGGATAAACACACACACACACACACACACACACACACACACACACACGGAGGGAGACAGGGACAGAAAGAGAGAGAGGGAGAGAGGTGAAATTTTGGGTAACTGGAATTTATTTTCCAGGTTCTGTGGGACTTGAACCATAATAGAAACACATACACATCACAGATTCTCACCCAAGACCTGCCTTTAATTTCTGGAAATCACCCTAACTTTGTAGCTTCTTACACATCCCACACGCCTCAGCTGGGTCTGTGATATTTCCATCTTATCATTTCCCAGTTCCTAGACTCTGAGGCATATAGCTAAACAATGTATATTTTTCCTAACTGTGCAATAATAGCCAACTCCAGAGCCAGGCATCATGAGTTGAAATCCTACTCCTGACCCAAGCTCTGCTACTTCGGGTAAGTTACCTAACATTCTGAGCTTCAGTTTCCCATCTCTTAAGTGCAGAATATGAAAGCATCTATCTCACAGAGTTGCATGAAGATTAAATGAGCTAGGACATATATGTCAATCAGCATAATATCTATTATACGTGAATATATCCACTCAAAAAGCTGTTAGCCATATAAATACCATTTACACTTCAAAGCATGAAGCAAGATGACCTGTTGCCATTGCCAACTGAGATGGAATCCCCAAAGCTGACAGCAAGAGAGAGAGACTGTAGCAATGGGAGTCACCTGTGTGAAGAGGCACTGTATTAACATTCCCTGAAATGCTCTCCACTGCAGTTACTGAAGACAGCAAAGCAGGGCGGCTGCTGAATGCCTCATTGAAGGCACAGGAGTGGCTGGAGGTCGTCTGCGAAACCCCTGTGTAATATACTAACGGACAGAAAAGTCCTCAAATACAGGAATTGACTGGCTCTTTCTGAATCCCCACAGTGGTTCTCTCCATCGAGTCTTAGAACTGGCATGTGGAGAGGAAAGGGTGCTCTGTGTTTCTTCCAATATATCCAAAGGGAATCAAACACCCCAATTTATTAGGGTGTTAAGGTTAAAAGACCATTTTATAGTCTAGAAAAGAAAGAGGTGCTATGGCTCACATTATTGTCAACTACTTTTGTTTTAAGTAGTTAGCTACTAAATCTTAGCAGAACGCCTCAATTCTCAGGCTATTGGGGTCCTGATTTGAGACAAAAGGATTTAAATTTCTCTCATTTAGAGATTTCACATGTGATTCTATTACTTGATCATGTCTTAACTGGAAATAAAACCTGATTCAGAAACCTGATTCTATCTACTAATCCAAATATATATAGTATATTATATATACATATATGTACTTTTATGTATTATACGTATATTTATATAAAAATACATATATATTTATAATCTACTATATATACATCATAACCTTCAGAGAGAAAATAAAGGGACTTATTACAAAAATTAATTGAAAATATGATACAAAATATTCAAGGTATTAATACATTTAATAAAAAGATAAAATAACAAAATTTTGAGATAATTAGTTTTCACAAGGAAATTACTGCACTGAAATAAGTTGTATATGAGAGATTCTATCACATTCAATATTAATAACAAAACTATTTTTCCTCACCAAAATTCATAGCTAAGCAATTCTACCTCTCAAAATAAGAAAAAATAGACATACTATCATCTATTTAAATATTTCAAAGGCACTCAACTGTTAATTAGTACCTCCACTCCACAATTAGATTATTTATTTCAAATTCTAATTTAAGTTTCTCCACCTATCACATAGCTGAACATGTACATGTGAACTAACTCTCTCTCTCTCTCTCTCTCTCTCTCTCTCTCTCCCTCTGTCTAATGGTTTTTTAGGCTTGACTTTTAGGCTAAAGGACAGAGTACAGTGTATTAAATCTTGCCAAAATTTTGTTCTATTTTTATTCTCTTTGACTCAGGTCCAGTAGGTATTTTTACCATCTTCATGAATGTTCTTGCAGGGAGTCTGGTGTTCTATCTTCCATTCCATTGAAAGACACTTTAACAAAGGATCAAAGAAAATGTAACCTTTCTTAAAGACTCTCTGGTATTTCGTTCTGTTTTTTATCCCTTAAGGCAAATTGTAAATTTCTACCAATCTGTTTCTACTACAAAATTTTTGTATTGGATAGAAAAATAAAAGAAGCATTTTTATAGCTCTTTAATGTTAAGTAATAGGTTGTTTCCCTCCATCTGACATAAAGTACCTTTTCTTTTCTTTTTTTAAGCTAGAATGACAATATTCTTCTTTATCTTGTTTTTCAGCCACAGCACTTCCCACCTCTTGCTATAATCCTTGCAATACCATTCAGCATAGGTTTGTCTATTCTATTTACTTTTAATTTATTAACAGAAAATATCTTTTTCAGTACAATGATATCATTATTTAGCAGCAGCAAAATTTTGGCTAAAATATGCCAGGTTTCCACAAACCTGAAATGGTTCATCCGAGATTAGGATGAGACTAGCAAAGCAGCAGGTAGCAGATCTTCATTTTAAAAAACAGAATTAAAAATCAAATTAAATCTATCCATTATGGTATATATATATATGTGTGTGTGTGTGTGTGTGTGTGTGTAGTAAGGGAATATATGATGACTAATTTTTTAATGCTATATAAAAATCAAAACACAAACAATGAAGTCCTGCAATGTTTTGCATTTATGTCCCTTGGTTAATATTTTGTCTCCTAAAAAGGAGACAGCAGACCCAAAATGGAGTCTCTTGTGCTAAACCCCACATCAGCAAACCAAGACTTAATACCTCACCCAACTGCGGTTTCAGGCTTCACTGGGATTGAAACCTTAACTGGTCAGTCTGGAATTTTCTAGTCAGCACTAGTGATGTAAACCATCTGAAAGCCACCTGCTGCTCTCCAAAGGAAGGTGACCTCTCCCTAAATAATCCCTTTTGTTGTTATTGACTTCCTTATCCTACCACTTCTCTGCCTTTAAACAACTTTTCCTTTTCTGAAGCTGTTTGGAGCTCCTTTTTATGGCCAGGTGGGATGCTGCCTGATTTATGAATCATTGAATAAAGCCAATTTGATCTTTAAATTTATTCAGTTGGATTCTGTTGTTTAACATGTCTGAAATATATATAGACTTTAAATAATTGATTGTGAACATGGAAACTGGTAAGCTGATGTGGGGATACAGGCATATTATAAAACCTTCTTTTCCCCAAGATGGTTCCCTTTTCCACTTTTATTAAAAACGAGAGAGAGAGAGAAGCTTATTGAAAACAGGAATATTGCCTCTCCACATTGTTTTTTAAAAAGAACTAACAAAACAGGTGCTCCTGAGTGGCTCAATGGGTTAAGACTCCAACGCTTGATTTCAGCTCAGGTCATGGTCTCAGGGTTCATTAGATCGAGCCCCGAGTTGGGCTCTTCGCTGACAGAGCAGAGGCTGCTTGGGAATGTCTCTCTCTCCCTCTCCTACGTCCCTCTGTCATTTATGTGCTCTCTCTCTCTCAAAATAAATAAATACACTTAAAAAGAAACTAACAAAACAAGTTTTCATATTTTCTTTTGCCATGATTATTTCAAGCAAGTATACGATTTTATAGCATTAAGGTAAAACAAAATGTTTAATGTTTAATTAAAACCTTAATTAAAATGTGTACATCAAGACCATTCTTTCTTTCTTTATTCAGAAACACGTTTATTTAATCACAAGCTCTATAATTCTTCGATCCTAAATTGTATTTTGCTTTTGTGCTTTTTCAATGGAAATTCCATATTTTTTCATTAAAATTTAGTCACATCAGGCTATCTGCAATATATATATATATATATGTATATGTATATCATATACATATATGCATAAATAACAATGAGAAACTAATACAACATTGTGTGTTAGCTATCCTGGAGTTAAAATTAAAAACTTGGGCACCTGGGTGGCTCAGTTGGTTAAGCCTCTAACTCTTGGTTTCGGTTCAGGTTATGATCTCACAGTTCATGAGTTCAAGCCCCATGTCTGGTTCCACACTGACAATGTAGAGCCTGCTTGGGATTCTCTCCTCCCCCTCTCTCTTTTTGCCCTTCCCTTCTCTCTCTCTCTTTCTCTCTGTCTGTCTCTTTCAATAAATAAACTTAAAAAATTAAAAACTTAACAATAGGAAAAGGACAATGAGAGGAAAGCAGGAGAAGGTAAAATAAATAGTCTATGGCAGGAAATCTATACATTTTGTTTAAAGAAACATCACTTTGGCTTCTTCAGGACCATTCTTCAGGGTGAGTGGTTTGTTAAGCTGAAGACAAAAAGAAGGAAAAGAAAAATTGTGGGCCATTATAACTCATAAAAAAAAGTAGAGGAGGAAAAATTGTGAGTTTAAGGTCTACCGGCTCACCTGTGTTACCGGCTGCCCAGCTGCACAGTCAGCCATTTGGTAATGACTGGGGAGGCAATGAGAAAAGGAAATCTATTCTGAAGGTTTTACTGCAATGATTGATTCTCACTTTCCTACCCCAATTCCAAACAGTTTGGTAAGGGATAGACCTTAGGCAAGTAGTCCCTCTGTAACCTGCTGAATAAATACTAATTCTGGAACGTATTGAAGAGTTTTGAAACGTCCAGCTCAAAATATGTAGCAAAATACATTTTGTATGAGATCATCCCTGACAAAGCTGATGCAAGACCAGAAGAGGTTAGGATGTGAAAACCAGACGATTGTATTTTGAATCTCCAAAACCATATTGGGTCACAGGTGGAAAATAGCCCCCTTTCTCATTTCTGTTAATGAACTGTTCATTCTCTAATTAAAAGAAACGAAAAAAAAAGTTAGAAATTTCTCCATACTGCATTACAATTTCATAGTATGTTGTTTTAGAGAAATGAAAGCAAATTAGAATGTGAACCTGACAACGTCAGGTAATAAGGATAATGATTAAAAGGTAGACGAGCCTTCCACATCAATGAACACCACTGAAGACTGAAGTAGATTGACAACCGACGTGATTCAGTAGGGCACTTTTTACATCTTCTGGCATTTTGAATAAGCTGATTCATCACTTTCATCCAATCTTTTGCTCAACCAGTGATTACTGAAGATCTACCACATGTTGGCCCTCTGTAGGCTCAGCAAAAACAGCAATTAAAAAAAGGCAAAGTGTTTGCCTTCTTAGGTTTATATATTTAGTGGGAAAGTTAAGATATGCATAAATAGAGAGATTTTAGTTCTACTACCAACTACAAAGAAATAAAACACAATAACGAAATCGTAAGTGACCTATGGTTTATATGTAGAGGACTACGTTAGTGTGTTAGAGAAAATTTTCCTAAATGGTAAAACTTGAACAGGGATCTAATTGATGAAAAGAATGTATTCTTACAATATCCAAGGGAAGTGGCTTCTTGCAGGTGAAAGAAGAACCAGCAAGTTCAAAAGCCCTTACGTGATGATACATCAGTCATGTTCAAGGGGTCCAGGTCCAAAAAAAAGGTCAAGTGTCAGGAGTTGGGAAGATGTGAATGGACTGTATGGAATCAGAGAGACAGGGAGAAGTGAGATCACATAGGCTTCCTTGCAAGGATTTGGGCTTTGTTCAAAGTGTAATTGGAAGCCATTAGAAATATCACTTACATGTTATTTAAAGAATGAATAGAATATGCATAGTGATCAGGGAAGAGTGAAGCAAAGATATAATTTGGGAGATCGTGAAATAATCCAGTCAAGAGACAGTGGTGTGGTCCAGGGTTTTATCTCTGTTTTTTTAGAGTTTTTTAATTTTTTAATGTTTATTTATTTCTGAAACATTTCTGAGAGAGAGAGAGAGTGCATGAGCTGGGGAGGGGCAGAGAGAGAGGGAGACACAGATCCAAAGCAGGCTCCAGGTCCTGAGCTGTCAGCACAGAGCCCAAAGTGGGGCTCGAACTCACAAACTGTGAGATCATGACCTGAGCCGAAGTCGGACGCTTGACCAACTGAGCCACCCGGGAGCCCCCAGAGGTTTTATCTTTGAAAATGATGAGGAGATCTCCCATGTGGGATTTATATTAGAAGGAGAAATGGCACAGTTTTCTGATAGGTTGCATGTGAGAGATAATGGAAGAAGAAAAAAAATAATAATCTATCCTTTCTGGTGTTTTGACTTGAAACAAATAAGTGGTGTCATTTTCTAAGACAGGAAAGATGGGTGAAGATAATGTTAAAGGAAGAAGAATAGGACTGCTGCTTTATATATGCTAATTTTGACATGCGTGTTGGTCATTAAAGCCTGATGCTGAATAAGCAGTTGGATAAATGAGCCAGTCTGGAGTAAGGAGAGAGTGTGGAACAGAGATGAATACATAGGAATATTTTGTAAGGATGGGACATATAGAGCCATTTGACTTGGTTAGATCAGCCAAGGAGAGCTTGTAGTTAGAGATAAGAAAAGCCCCAGGATATGGAGTGTTCTACTGTACCGATTAGGGCAAAAGACAAGAAGTGAGGAAAAAGTTTAGAAAAGAGCAGACAACAAAGAAGGAGAAATACTGTGAGAACATGGTATCCATAAATCTAGAGAATAAAGTATTTCAAAGAGGATGATACTTCCTTCTTCCAAATTCTCTGAGAAGACGGGGAAAGAAAGTCAACCACAGAATCTGACAAGATAAACCTTAATATGAAGTCTTCTGGTGAAGTTCAGTGGAAAAAAAAATTCAGATTGGAGTAAGTTGGGATAAGACAGGTAAGAGTTATAACAAAATATTGGAAATAGTTTGGAAAAGTTTTTCTGTGAAAAACGGAGAAATGGTGTAGCACCTATAGGGTGGCAGGGTCCAAAAGTTTTGTTTTCTCCCTATACTTTCCTTTGATACCTTTTAAAAAAATTTTTTTAACGTTTTATTTATTTTTGAGACAGGGAGAGACAGAGCATGAACGGGGGAGGGTCAGAGAAAAAGGGAGACACAGAATCTGAAACAGGCTCCAGCCTCTGAGCTGTCAGCACAGAGCCTGACGCGGGGCTCGAACTCACGGACCGCGAGATAACGACCTGAGCCAAAGTCGGCTGCTTAACCAATTGACCACCCAGGCGCCCCCCCTTTTTAAATTTTTTTTACCATTTTATTTATTTTTGAGACAGGGAGAGACAGAGCATGAACAGGGGAGGGACAGAGAGAGGGAGACACAGAATCTGAAACAGGCTCCAGCCTCTGAGCTGTCAGCACAGAGCCCGTCCTTTGATACATTTTTAACAAACCATGAGCAATATGCAACCTATTACAGCACTCTTTACATTTATGCTATTATATTTACATACGTATATTTACCTACGTAAGTCTGTATTATTATTATTAACTCATTGCTTTCACATTTGTGATATTTATTATGATCAGCCCTGGCTTTTTTTTTTAATTCCCACTAATATTCATGTTTCTTAAGGTGAACCAAATTTTATTAATTAATCTCCCTGCTCCAGTGTCTGGATAGTTGTTGGCATGGAATAGTCATAAAAAGTTCTTGTTGAATAAGTAAATAATTAGTACAGTTCCAGAATAATACACCCAGTAAAATTTAGAAACATCTTGTTATGACTAGGTACCATGTATCCACGGTACCATGGAAATGCCATAGTAACTCCAATCCATATTAGCCAAAAGACTCCTGAAGTGAAAAACAATGAACCCACTATGTAACAACAGTGAATTCCCTTATAAGGAAAGATCAAAAAGGATCATGGTTACAACCTTACCCCAGAACAACACTAGAATATCACCAACACTGTGGTATCTTCTGTCTGATAGCAGCATTAGAGTTGGAACCATAATCACAAATATAACCTAACATGGAAATGACTCTTAAAGGGAGACCTTCGGTTCATTTTTCTCTGATACTGAATTTCCAAACTCCCAAACTTCCGACAGCTGTCTTCACCAAAATATGACAGCATTGATGCCTCTGATTCAACATGTTGAAAAGGCCACCTCTTTTCGACCTTCTCTGGGTACCTAGGCTTATTCTCTAGATAGGTAGGTAGGTAGGTAGGTACATGTACAGAGAAGTATTTCTCCCAATCTAAAGATTTGTTTAATTCAGTTAGGCCTTTCCATCTACTAATGGATTTCTAACCTCTTTTCCACTCCTATGACAACATATTAATCGAGGCTCTTATTCTCACTCAAGTGGTGTGCAGCCAAAATCAATGTATCTGTAAGTCATTTACATCTCTCTAGAGGCAGTTTTTCCATAAAATACCTTTTGTTATTTCCAACCACCTAGTTAATAAAGTTCAAAACCCTTAGTTTTTCATTTAAAGTCCATTGGGATCTACTTCCAGTCTTTATCAATTTGAAGAATCAATATTTATTCAAATAAAGAAGAAAACATTGGAAAATTTCTTCCCAAGAGTCCGCCCTCACCCTTCTATTCAATGGAGCTCATGAATAAAAATAATTTAGTAGAATCCTGGGCACTGTTTTCTGGGGAGCAGAAGTAGAGTTATCATGAGAATTATGCTTCAGGATCCTTCACACACACAACCCTTCCCAGACTCTGGAGAGAAGGAATTTTGCATTTATAATTTTGTATTCTTTTGCATTGAAAAGAATTAGCAAATCACACAAGCTTCAGGCTCATAGACTTGAATCAGCCTTAATGTTTTGCCTGAAACCCACACTAAAGATATTTTTGTCCTACAAATTCTCATAGCCTTCCTTATAGTATATATTATATTCAATCTTATGTCATTGCTAAATATTTGTCTTTATTTTATCTTCCAAAGATGATACTCCTAGAGATAATATTCCATGTCTATTTCCTAATTTGTTGACTCACACAAAGGTCTAACTCAAAATCTAACTACTCAAATGAATGAAAGATTACCATCTGAGATCTGTTCCTAAAACTTTGTTTCTTTAGAATATAATGCAAATACTTCCATGAGGAAAAACCACCTGACATCTTTTATATAAGGATAGAAACGTTTTTCAATGCAAAAGTCTAGGTTGAATAAAATCTAATTTACTTTTTAAAAGGTCCCTGAATTGTGTTATGAAAATTAATATCCCATGAAAATTAAAAGTTCCAAGCATCTGAATGTTCTTCCCCTGTTTGTATCAATCTCTATTTTAGTGGGAGGACTGGTTTGCAGTTTTACTTCTTCTTCTTAGTATCAATACTCATTTTTCACGTACTGTGTAATGTAAGACATTAAAACGTGTCACTGAGATTCATATTGAATCTGGGATCACAGCAAGGATCATAGCTTTCCCCTATAATGTCCAGTCATCACTGATATTTTGTCACATCTCATCCTCTTTCAAGTGTAATGAATCATCCTTCGGATTTTTATCTTATTAGGAAAACTGTTGCAAGGCATACTGTATGCTCTAGCTACCACTCGAGATTGTTATCTTAGTACCTGATGAAAAACAAGAGAACACTATGTGAATCCAAATCTTTTTGCCTGTCTTATTTTGCCAGCAGCCTCACCTGCCCCAACGATCAATCTGAAAAGGTAGACGCTTTTTATTGAAATTGCACTTAGAGAATTAATTTGTGTAAAATACATAATTTCTACTATTTAAACCAAAAGCTAATTTTGAACTTCTTTTAAAATCTCAATGATTTCTAAAATTGCAGTCTACTTTTTATCGCTATCTTATTCCTATCTATATTCTGAGGTCATTTTGCAAGGACATAATTCTAGAAAGTTCAATTGATTTTTTTTTTTAATTTTTTTTTCAATGTTTATTTATTTGGGACAGAGAGAGACAGAGCATGAACGGGGGAGGGGCAGAGAGAGAGGGAGACACAGAATCGGAAACAGGCTCCAGGCGCTGAGCCATCAGCCCAGAGCCCGACGCGGGGCTCAAACTCACGGAGCGCGAGATCGTGACCTGGCTGAAGTCGGACGCTTAACCGACTGCGCCACCCAGGCGCCCCGTCAATTGATTTAAAAAAAATAGATAAATAAAATTCCTGGGGCTCATGAAGGATGACTGGGAAAAACTGTAACTTGAAAAATTCCTAGATCTCACCTAGGTCCACTAAGAAGTGTCTTATCCCTCTAGGGTGGCCAGCTTTGTTTAACTCTAAAGTGATTGCCAGAATGAAATGAGATTAATTTTATTTGACAAAGTAAGACCATAAAGTGACAGGTAAATTTAAAGACAGCACAACTTCTCTTATATAAAAAAATGCTTCGTATTAGTTTTACTGTAAGGAACGTCTCATTGGGACGTTAGAGATGAAGGGATGTTAGAATCTATGCAAACGTGTCAGTGACAAATGTGCATTTTATATATTTTCACTCGGACATCAGTAGGAAGGAAGGTTTTTAATTTTTCAGGAGAGATAACTTCATTACATATGGCAATGTATTATTGATGGTGAACATCCTCAATGATATTTAAGCAGTTCCACTGAAACAATTTAACTTTGTAAATTAAGCTTGCTATTCATATCCCCTGGCCCATCATTTTCAAGTTCATACTTGGCAATGCAGATATTGAAAAAGAATGACTCTCAAGAATTATTTCTTTCTGAGTTTCTTGGGCAGAACTCTTCTTTGAACCCTTGCTTCATGTATTGTTAGCCACTTATTTTGTATCCAAGGTTGTCTACACCTTCCTATCCATCTGCCCCTTAATGCATTCTCTTTCTCTGTCTCTGCCTCTGCCTCTGTTTCTTTCTGTCTCCCTCTCAGCTTTCCCCCTCATCACCCTTCCCCCACACACAGGATAAAGAAGCTTCGAGGAAATATAAAAAGTTCTTCACCGCAGAGTCTTCTTGAATTTATCCGTGACAGGATGATATATACAAACGGCTTGATATTACCAATAATAAACTAAGGACATTTAAAAAAGCAAATTTGAGCAAACTCAGAACTGGTCTTTTTGAAGAATGAAACATACATCCTGTTACTTTGATTTGTATTTTCCTGATTCCTTCTCAGCTTCCCATTGGCAAAGCTTACACCTCACATCACTCAAATCACCACTCAAATCAGTTTAGTGTGGAATGAAATTGGTCAACGTTAGTTGCTGGGTTTTTTTATCCTAAACATGTAAATGATTAAAAAGCTAATATTATATTAGTTATCAGCAGAATCAATTTGTATGTTAATTTGTGAGGGAAACACAAAATGACTGGTTCCATCTGAAAGTTTTCCCTGCTACCCTGCAAAAAGCTTTTTCTATTATCTTCATAGTCACTATCGTCATCATCATCATCTGCATCATTCTTTGCATATGGACAGGGATTTGCATTTTGTAGTCCTTTTTAGCAGTAATAAAATAATTGTTTCTCAACAAATGTAGTGATAATACCTCTTTTAGTCACTGATGTCTATTTTTGGAAAACCAGTAAGTAAATCTTTAACAAATTAGCATGTAAAGTCTAACTCTCTGAAATTATTAAAGACTTTTACCCAATTGATTAAGTAGCTATTATCTTCTGTTACTGTGGTAACCAATGGTCCCTTTTGAACCACAGGAAATAGATTATAATAGCAATTAATGCTTCAAACTAGTTATCCCTAGAATGGGTAATCCTGGGCTACTGCAACCTGGTGAGTCCCTAAGACTGTTAATTAATAGCTAGTCATTAACTGCACTGCATTTCCCCAACAAAATGTTTCTTGCTTCTTTTCCTGAATTGTTTTATATGTGAATATCACTTGCCTTGTAGCAAACACTACTTGAAAACATTGTTGCATGGGGTTTATTTCTTTGTATAAGAATTCAGAAAATCTAAGGCAAAACCTTATGCATTTAAACCACTGGCATAAATGGAAGTAAACACAAACTGCAAAAATCAAGGTCAAAGAATAATCCCCTGAAGTGATCCAGTTGTTTTGCTAATGCATATCATGATGCTACCATGCCACACTGACCTTTCCTGCTCTGATCTGCAGTTGCTTTTCTGAAAAGGTCAAACCTTGCTCCTGCTATAGACCAATTATACATTGCTAGAAACACAAGATAAGCATTGACAATTGTGATGGTTAATTTTATGTGTCAACTTGACTGGCCTAAAGGATGTTCGGACAGTTGGTAATATATTATTTGGGGGTATATCTTTGAGGGTGTTTCTGAAAGAGATTAGTATTTGATTCAGTACACAGCAAAGAGATTGGCCCTAACTAATGTGGGTGGGGAATCATCTAATCCATCAAGGTCCCAAATGCAGCGAAATGGCAAAGGAAAGATGAATTCCTCTTTCTCTTCTTGAACTGAGATGTCCATCCTTTTCTACATTCGGAGAGCTCCTAGTACTTATACCTGTGGACTCTGGAACTAACACTAGCATCCCCATTGTTCTCAGGACTTTGACCTTGGACTGTGAGTTACACCAAATCTCTTGAGCCTCCGGCCTTCAGAAACATACTGCACTATGCCACTGGCTTTCCTGGTTCTCCAGAGTGCAGACAGCAGATTAGGGGACTTCACAGCCTCCAAAACTCCATTTGCCAATTCCTTTAATAAATACCTTTACGTCTATGTTTATGTCTATGTCTATGTCTATGTCTATCTCCCTCTGTCTCTCTCTCTATCTCTGTCATCTCTATCTCTATCTCTCATCTATCTATCTATCTATCTATCTATCTATCCTCCTATTGGTTCTGTTTCTCTAGAGGAAAGTGGCTAATATAACAATTTAAGAAGAATAGATGTACTCTCAGTGTGGTTTAGATCAATGAGAGTAGAAGGTTTCCACTACTTACTGAAACTGAACCTTGGGAAATGTAGCATTGATTGGAAAAAGTGTGATTTTATTGTATTATACCTAATATTCAGGGATTAGATTGACAACCTCCCTGGGCATTGATAGAAGGCTGGGCTCTGTGCTACCTGACGTTTCACAGTTTCCTGTGGACTCTTTTAAAAACAGTTTGGCTATTTTTCAGGTTGTAAAAAGCATGTAATCCTGAACCTTACCACAAATGGAAAAAAAAATGTAAGGAAAATCAGGGGGAGCAGGGAGCGTTGGGCTGTTTATTTTGCTGTATTCAGAAGAGAACACAGATGAACAACAATAAAAATATAAAGCAGTTTTCAGCACTGACTATACAGGTGAATTTTCCAGGGAGAATTTTATTTAAAAAATATGTATTCCTGGGGTGCCTGGGTGGCTCAGTTGGTTAAGCATCCGACTTCAGCTCAGGTCATGATCTCACAGTTTGTGAGTTCGAGCCCCACATCAGGCTCTGTGCTGACAGCTCAGAACCTGGAACCTGCTTCAGATTCTGTGTCTTATTCTCTCTCTGCTCCTCCCCTGCTTGTGCTCTGTCTCTCAAAAATAAATAAATGTAAACAAATTTTTTAAAAAACAATATGTATTCCTAGACATCAATCCTGAAGTTTCAATTTTAGGGGTCTAAGGCTAGGGCCTGAAACACTATTAGTTTTTGCAGTTTTATGAACTATTCTGAAGTACACACACGGGTAACAAACACTGGATTAAGGGAGAGATGGGGAGCTGAAGCCCTGTCTTGATAAGTACAATTTCCACAACCTAATGGAATTTATTGCAGGATCCCATATAATTGTAATAATAAGAGTTTTTAACAAGTTAGCAACTTGTTTAGCAAGAAGCTGACAATAAAATTCCTAGGAAAATAAAGATATAATTCCAAAAATGCAGCATTGAATACGAGGGCATCAGAAGGAATAGCAGAGGCAGGAAGAAAATGAGAAAGAGAAAGGGAGTCTGAAAGATCAGTCTATACTTGTGGTAGTTTCACCTTTCCACCAGTAAATAATGCGTTTCAATTCAATAATGTATGTGTTGCTGTGAAAGTATTTTCTAGATATGATTAACGTTCATAACCAGTTGACGTTAAGTGAATAAGATTATGCTAGACAATCTGGTCGGGCAGTGGAAAGGCTTTAAGAACAAAAATGAGGTTTTTCAGGAAAAGCAGAAATTCCATGTGCCCTCCCATTCAGCTGCCCTCAAGATTTCAGTCTTGCCTGACCAGACCCCACAATCCATAGCCAATATCTTCAGAGTGTATCTCTTAGTATATATCTCCTACTGGTCCTCTGGATAAACCCTGACTGATACACTACTATAAGACTATTCACCTAGCCCTACTCACAAGGGGCTGGCTGTTGTTCATTCTAAAGGAACCTGTTTCCATCAGGAGCCCACTCAGTGGGAGGGGCCTCAAGGAAGCCATTCACATTGTATCTGAGATTATTCCCCAAGGAGTGACATTTTTCATGAATACCATGTCAATGAAGGTACCCGGGGTTATATGAATCTATGGTATTGATCAGTCCTCTTTGAAGTTTGTTTCATATAATTGTCTATAGACAATAAAGTGAAAATGTTCTTCACCTGGAAATGGGAATATATTCATTCTCAACTGTTCAGTTCCTTGTCTCAATGATGTTACAAAGAAGAGATTTCTTTTTCCTGTCATATCTTTGGTATCTATCCTATAATCCTGTGTATCGATTTTAAAGAAATATTTATTTATTGCTAAAATGGTATTTACACCAGAAGATTTGATGACATCAACAAACAGTTCATATAGTATATATGAAATGAACGTTATAGTCATCAGAAAATATCTAAGCATGCAGAAGGGTCTTAATAAATTATTTGTAGCATGTGCAGAAACCTATGGTAGTAACCAGATTTCTATAATTCTTTTTCCTCTTCATTTCTAGCCATAAAGTTTGGGGCAGATCTTCTTCTTCCTGGCCAAACTGTTTTTATTAAACATAGATTTTCAGAAAATTCTTTTCTGAAACCAAAAGCAATCCTCTAATATGAAAGAAAACAAGGACTATAATCAGATATTTCCCTAACTGCATGGTGAACTTAATACTAACATTTCAATTGGCTCATTTCTTTAAAAATGGTATTGAGCACCTATGATTGATAAGATATTGTTCTAGGTATCCCACACAAACAAAAATCCCTACCATCGTTGAGGTAACAACTGCAGTGAGTTAATAAAATAAACGAGTCAATCTTACAGTTATGGGAAGGCCCAAAGTGCTGTGGAAAAAGTAAGCAGGGAAGGAGCACGGGGAGGGCCAGGGCAAGGGTAGGGTAGGAATAGAGAGGTAGTGTACAATTTTAAAGAAAATAGATGGAAGGCGTGACAGAACAGGTGACTTGAACAAAGACATGAAGGAAATGAAGATGTGCACCACGTGGAAGGAAATGTGCAAGAAGAGAGTTGCCAAAGAAGAAATTGCCTAAGGCAAAGAGTATCAGGGGCATTAGAGGTGACTGTGAGAGCAAATATCAGGAGGTGAAGGTGAAGGGCGGACAGTGTGCCCGTCATGCAGTGCATTGCTATATGTAGGTCACCACTTGGTGACCCAGTCCCACTTGGACTGCCTCCACCCATCAGTGCAATGCAAAATCAGAGGGATTTGAACCAGGCCCTATCAAGATCAGGTTCAGATGGTACAAGCAGCTCTCCTCACAAGAAAGGACAGCAGGGCAAGAGTGCAAGAATGGTGTCAGGTTGGAAGGCTGGTGCAATACCCCAGGAGGTGGCTTGTGTCAAGGTGAAGGTAGAGGTGAACATGGTGAGGCATGGTGAGATGTGTTAAAGTAAAGCCACTAGGATTTCTTGAAAGACAGAAAATGAGCTGTAGAGGAAAGTGGGTCAAGGAAGGCTTTCCAAAAGGAATGTTAGTTTTATAAATGTATCGCTGCGTAAAGAGGTATGTTTTGAAGACTGAAGTCACCTGTATTGTTGATGTACTAAACTCAACTTGTTATCAGGAAATTTCCCTCTTGTAAGTAACACAAACCTACTAATGAGTTTCAATTCTATTAATGAGTGCCAAGAAACTCAACTTACTTTAACACCTGACAAAGAAATTTGCTAATAACAAAAAAAAGCTGTGAAACAAAATAATGTTAACAAATATCAACCCATCCTGTTTATTAAATAGGCTGAAAGCAAGGGCGCTTTGGAGCTGGTTTGCAACAACTGGGGAGAAAAAATGTGGGCATTTCCTCTGAGCATTTCCTCCCGGTTTGGTGTTTGTATAAAACCTTGAAATTGGCCATGCTGGGGATATTCACATCATGGAAGCCATCAAGTGTTACAAACTCAGGTTTTTCCTTTTCCTTTTCTACTGAACTTGTTGTTAAGCATTTACCAGCACAACACTCCTAGCAACAAGAGATTTTAACATTGTTTTAAAATAAATAAATAAAGGGCTGTGTGTGCTCTTTGCTTTCTAAAGTTATCTATCATCCATTTGTGTTGTACTGGGCCTCCTACTAATAAAATTAACAAAGTTTTTATTTTATTTTTTAAGTTTATTTATTTATTTTGAGAGAGAGCACACACAAACAGGGAGGAACAGAGAGAGAGAGAGAGAAACTCCAAGCAGGCTCTACACTGTCTGCTTGGAGCCCAGTGCAGGTCTCGAACTCATGAACTGTGAGATCATGACCTGAGCTGAAACCAAGAGTTGGGTGCTTAACTGACTTAGCCACCCAGGTACCCCATATAAACAAGGTTTTTAAAGCCTTTTCATTAATACTTTCACCACATGTTCAGGTGAGCACCAGGCAGCACACAGATAAGATGTAACAAGGAGTGTTATCTTTCAAATCTGAGTGACCCAGACATGTACTCTTTGCTCAGATCTTATAATAACTGTAACTCAACAGTTGTTCATCTCTTAAGATGGGAAGAGCACTGATGTCCCAACACCATTGTGGGAATCAAGTAAACTGGTAAAATCCCGATCCAATAGCTGGCACTTCATAAATGATGGTTCCATTCCTCTCTTTACCTTAAACACCCTCCACCAGAACAGCACATAATTCACTAGCAGTGACTTGACCCTAGAATAAATTAACCTGATTTCTCATTACAAATGATTTAATCTTTTCCTTGTCTTCCATTTATTTTTGAAATGAACTGTATTGAGGTGTGTAAGTGACATGTAATAAACTGCACCATGTAACGTGCAGAATTCAATGACATACAAATGTACAGTCACAATCACAATGCAGAACATTTCTGTCACTCCCAAAGTCTCCTCGTGCCCTTTGTAGTTAACGCCTGTCTCTGCCGTGACCCCCCCCCCACCAAAGACAATCACCAATTGGCTTTCTGTCCTATAAAAAGGTTGCATTTTCTAAAACTTCATATAAAATGAATCATATAGTGTGTACTCTTGTGTCTGACATCTTTCACATGTAGTATTTTTAATATCCATCAGTGTATGATGGTTCCAACATTCCATCTTCTAACACTGGATATTGTGGGGCTTTTTCATTTTGGCCATTCTAATACGTATATGGAGGTGTAACATTGTGGCTCAAACGCTCCTTTCCCTGACTGACCAATGATGTCAAGCATTTTGCAGTACAGCCCTTCTTGATCTTTCTAAAGAATTGACATTTTAATTTATTTTTAATTGTCTGTTTTATTCTACTTTTTAATCTTTATTTTTATCCTTCCACTTACTTTAATGCTTAATCTTCTCTTTATTCTTCTAGCTTCTTATACAGGGAGCTTAAATAACTGAATTCAGGGCTTTTAATTTTTCTAACATGTAGCCTCTATACTTTGGGTATGTAGTCTTTTATAAATGTCAGAAGATTAAGAGACTAATATTAGTTATTAGTCATTTAGTTGTTTTACATCTTTACTACTGTTATTATTTTGGCTAGTTTTTTGAGGAAATATTGAGAAAGGAGTATTTATATCAATTTCTCCGCTCAGTTCTAAATTTACTATGAGGCACATATACCTTTTAAAGTATACTTTCCTGATTTATTGACACTTTTGTCACTACTAAGTGTTGCCGTTTGTTTTTAGTAACTCTTCTTGTCTTGCAATCTACTTTTTCCTGATATAAATCCTTCCACTTACTGCCTACATAGCGTATCTCTTCTCATGCTGTTACTTTCAAGTTATTTGGATTTTATATTTAAAGGGTGTCGCTTTTATAGAGCATACAGTTGGCTCTTGCTTTTGTAAATAGTCTGAAAATTCACTTTGTTCTGATTGGGTGTGGTCAAGAGTTTAGCTCAGCTATTCTATTGCCGAAATGGGTCCAATTTGTCGGTCCAGGTGGCTTTCAGGGAACTTAAACCGACACCAGCCCCTCGGGCAAGCACACACCCTCCATAGCAGCCAAGGAGTCACAACCTACACTTGTAGGTTCCTGATATGATTTCTCCAACATATCCCATGATCAACACTTTCCCCTGCTTCACAGTGCCTGTGTACCTTATGTGTCTGCTAGATAAGACCCTACGGGGCTGACCAAAACTCTGCTCTTTTGGATTAAATTGACCAATCCATGGATACACACAAATGAATACTACTCAGCTATGAAAAAGAGTGAAATCTTGCCATTTGCAACAACGTGGATGGAGCTAGAGGGTATGAAATAAGTCAGTCAGAGAAAGACTGATATTTGATATCACTCATATGTGGAATTTGAGAAGCTCAACAGATGAACATAGGGGAAGGGAAGGAAAAATAAGATAAAAACAGAGAGGGTGGCAAATGGTGAGAGGCTCTTAAATACAGAGAACAAACTGAGGGTGCTGGAGGGGATGTGGGTGGAGGAATGGGTTAAATGGGTGATGAACATTAAGGAGAGCACTTTTCTGGATGAGCACCCGTGTCATATGTAAGAGATGAATCACTGGGTTCTCTCCTGAAGCCAAGACTATGCTGTATGTTAACTAACTTGAATTTAAATTAAAAAAAAAAGGAAATCAGTTTCTTTGTCTTTCTGTTGCTTCATTATTAGTGTATAAGAATGCAACTGATTTCTGTACATTGATTTTGTATCCTGTGACTTTGCTGAATTCATGTATCAGTTCTAGAAGACTTTTGGTGGAGTCTATTGGGTTTTCCATGTATAATATCATGTCATCTGCAAAAAGTGAAAGCTTAACTTCATCTTTGCCAATTTTGAAGCACTCTCAACAATAGCTAAATTATGGAAAGAGCCTAAATGCCCATCAACTGATGAATGGATAAAGAAATTGTGGTTTATATACATAATGGAATACTATGTGGCAATGAGAAAGAATGAAATATGGCCTTTTGTAGCAACAGGGATGGAACTGGAGAGTGTTATGCTAAGTGAAATAAGTCATACAGAGAAGGACAGATTCCATATGTTTTCACTCCTATGTGGATCCTGAGAAACTTAACAGAAACCCATGGGGGCAGGGAAGGAAAACAAATGGTTAGAGAGGGAGGGAGCCAAAACATAAGAGACTCCTAAAAACTGAGAACAAACTGAGGGTTTATGGGGGGTGGGAGGGAGGAGTGGGTGGGTGATGGGTACTGAGGGCACCTGTTGGGATGAGCACTGGGTGTTGTATGGAAACCAATTTGACAATAAATTTCATAATAAAAAAATGAATAAATAATTGACCAATCCAACCCTAAGCCAGGAACCCCAAAGCATTCCACCCACAGACTCTAATTAAGGCTTGTGCTGCAAGCCCTGTCTTTCTGTCTACATTCTGCCTTCACCTCCCCATATGGCCCTGGAGTTACCGCGTGTACTCTCTCCAGGACGCATCAGTAACAACTTGTGTACTTCATCTCTCTTGTGGTCTATTGTTGAACTGTGTCTCACCATCTGGCACCTTGTGCTCCACTTAACAAATATTAATTTAACAAAGTCACAACAGGTGTTTGTCTACGTTTAATAGAAAAGATGTTTGATAGGCCATTTTGCTCTTTGTTTTCTATTTTCTTTGTCTCTCTTTTTGTTTCTCTCTTCTCTCCTGGGTTATTTTCTGTTAATCAGGTATTTCTTTCATATTCCACTTATTTCCTATTTTCACATTCTAGTTATATTATTTTGCATAACTTTTAGGGATTGGAATTAAAGTAAATACATTTTAAAAGTCTGGGAATTAAAGTTATGGATCTTTGACTTATTCCAATCTATACAGGGTTAATAACTTCACTTCCATGTAGAAACTTCAGAGCAGTATATTGCTATTTACTACCCTACTTTGTACGTTGTGTCATTATTGCCACATATATATTATTAATTTCTCAATAGTAAGTTAAATTTTGCTTTCAACAAATTATGCTCTTTAAAGGAAATTAAGAAAATACATGGTAAACATCTGATTAAAAAATATTATGTTTATCTTCACGTTTACCATTTTCAGTGCTCATCATCACTTTCTGAAATTCAAGGCAACTTCTGGTGTCACAGTCTACTATTAACATTTCTTATAGGACCTATCTGCAAGCTCCAGATTCTCTCAGTTTTTGTTAATCTGAAATTTATCAGATATATACTTCTCAGTTCACAGGTTTATTTTTTAAAATTTCATTATTTGAATTTGTTTTAATATTCTGACCTTCATAGTTTTCCTTCTATTTGTAATTCTTCAGGAGTAAACTTTCTTCTGGCTGCTGTCATCTTTTGGAAAAGTTCCTTTAAATGCTTGGTTTTCAAAATTAATCCAGTTCTTATTATTTGGGGGAGGGTTTGAACAACACCTTACTCTGCCACCATTACCAAATATCAGGTAGTTTCATCTTGAATAATTTCCTATTTTGTGCTAACATACAGATGATACTTTAGATGTAAGAAAATGTATAAGACCTGAGAAAATCCAGTACAATGAACTTGGTTCAATTTTAGATGTAAAAATAATCTGCCTCACAGCACATATTTTTAAGCCTAGACAGAGTATTAAGACTATGATAACATGCTCTGTTGCTTTTAATTTCTTTTTAAAGCCAAAAGATATTTATTTTATTTTATATGTGCGTTTCAAGCTAAGTATGTATTTCATTGAGGAAGCTAAGGAAGTAGGGAAGGTGGATGAAACTTTAGGCAAAGAGAAAAGTCTATATTTGAGAATATTTACTGAAGATATTGTAAACTGCGACTTCCTATAGAATTAGAATGTTCTCGTTATTTTTAAAGTTCAAAGGTCAACACTGGATTGGTAGCTAGGTAAACCTTGCACTTACCTTGCATTTACCTTGTTGCAATAGGTGTGAAGTGCACACCTATTGATAAAATGGCATTTTATGAGTTCGGTGAGGGATGAGTCAAATAAAGTTTGAATGAAGTTAATAGTGGAAATGAGCAATGATGATCTGTTCCGTAAAGGCTCTGAAATGCTCAGATAAAAGGCCTTACTCTAAGTACATCAAAACAAAGCCTGATAGTGGTAAGAGGTAGTACCCTGAAGTTACTATAATTTTGGTTGGGAAATGATAGTATCATCTCAGAAAACCAAATAGCAAGGGAAAGCAAGATCTAAAGATGTAGAGTTAAAAAAAAAAAAAAAAGGACAAGCATCTTTACTCTTGATGAAATGAGTCAGGTTACACTCCTATTCTTCTACTTTATAAACATCTTCATCCCTCTCTTATTTTTAACCCATTTCTCTTTTTGCATTCTTTGATTGTTTTCATCAGTTTAATATTGCATCTCTCCTTAAATGTCTAGTGATAGTCACTTTCTATTCATATTTCAAAGCAAAGCATTTAAAAGCTTTTTGTGAGCTCAGATTGCTGTGGACTTGGTTTGGGGTCTGATGAATTTCCTGCAGTGTAAAGAGGCAATGAGCCAGTCTTTTTGGTGGCCTAACAATATGTGCTGGGGAGTTCATCTGACTTGGTTAATCAACATCATGGCTGATCCTTTTCAGTTTGTTGTAACACCATACTGATGAGCCCAGGCCTCCCTCACCAGCATTTCCAGGTGCAGACCAAATTGCTCTGAAAGAAAAGCTCAGGTGTCCTATGGTGTTGGAGAATGGATTGGTATAAACTGGTACTGGGTCAGCGAGGAGGCCAGAAGTAAAACTGTTCCACAGGGTTTAAATCTAGCTGCATAGTCTAACATTATCTCTGACTTCTTCAGTGTTTTCTAACCCAAGTCTCCTATGCCCCCCGCAAGGTGGTTCACCTTGTTTATTTTAATCATACATGTTAGAGAGCATTTATGTTCCAGCTCTCACTGTTCTACTGAATCCATTCCGTTTTGACATTCAAAATGTTGAGACACTCTGCTGTTCTCTTTCCCTTTTTCTATGTCCTTGCTCATTTATAAGCAATAATCTTTTAAGCTCACTTTGGTGGGTATATATTTAATGTATGCATTTTATCTGATGACATGGACATTTCAAGTAATAAAGAAAAGCATAAGTTCCAAGATTGTTTCATTATTCTTTTACGGATTGTGACTCTTCAGGTGAAAATTATATGTGGAACTTTTGTGTTATTGTTTAGCTTACCTAATTGCTTACTGTACTGATTTTGGAAAAAAAAGCTCTTTCTTACTATAGAATAATTCCATTGCAAATGCTTTGCAGAGCAAATCTGTAGTTACCTTATCACCACCCATTCCTCTTCTAATCTAACTTGAAAGAAAAATTACTCAATAATCACTTTTTCTCATTTCCTGAAGCAGAATGAAGACCTGGCTTCATTGAGCCTTTTAACTATAGGTTCCCCATTCCTTCGATGATTGTTGAATAAACCCTCCAACAATTATTGAATCCATATCATGATATTATGTTATGTTGGGCACTAAAAAGATGTAAAAATGTATGCCAATGAGCTCCTGACTCTCCAGAAACTTACCAAGGCATTATGTAGAAATACACACAGAGGTGGGGGGATGGGCTAAATGGGTGATGAGCATTAAGAAGGGTACTTGTTGGGTTGAGCACTGGGTGCTACATATAAGCAATGAATCACTAAATTCTACTACTGAAACCAATACTATATTATATGTTAACTAACTTGAATTTAAATTAAAAAATAAACAAATAAGGGTGCCTGGCTGGCTCAGTCAGTTAAGAATCGGACTCTTGATCTCAGCTCAGGTCATGATCTCATGATTCATGAGCCCCACATTCGGCTCTGTGCTGACAGCGCAGAGCCTGCTTGGGATTCTCTCTTTCCCTCTCTCTCTACCCCTACTCTGCTCATGCTCTCTCTCTCTTTCTCAAAAATAAAAAAAATTGAAATTAAAATATTATAATAAAAAATAAAAGTAAAATACAAATAAATAAAGCAATACACACATATACACATACAGGAAACTAACTATATGTACCCCAAAATAACTATACAAAATGTCATAATACAGTATATAATTTGTTACATTAATAGAACCAAAAATAAACATTGTAATTCCATAAAGTATATCATTTCGGGCCAAAATTGCCAAAAAATTCTACAAAGAAGTGAGAATTTTAAAAGGAAACTTGCATCGTTTATATAAGATTCAAAGAGGACAGTCTAAAAGGTGAAAATAGGACAAAGACGTAAGTAACTATGGAATAGAAAGACCTGTTTTTAGATTCTATTCCTTCTTTAATTCAACAGACATTTGTTGACTTCTTACAATATTCCAGTCACTATTCCTGTTGGGGATACACATCCCATCTGAATGTAAGGTAATTGATCTGACTTAATCAGAGGCTCTAGGGAGATTTATAGGGAACTGAGGTTGACAAGACAGATTGAAACTCTAAAGCTTGTGAAACCTTATTCCTCATGCCTCTGTATTTCTTTTCTTGTTTATTCTTGTATATTGTGTGTGAAAGACCCCTATCTGTACCTTCACTACTCTCATTAATGCCCCTTTTTATCTTCTGTGTTCCATCCTCTTGTATTTATTCAATTCTTCACTTTTCTGTCCCACACGTCTCCTCTCATATTTAATTCAAATAAAGGTGATACATATCTAGCTGTACAAAGAAAGTGCAGTCATTCCAATGCAAATCATCACTATAAGCTATGCTTTCATAACACTTTATCCTTAGTGTCCATACAGCTTCCTGGAATATGGGTGGCAATTTGGGTTGTGGCTGTTAGGTTGTGAATAACTGAGGTGGTCATTTCCCTTTTGCTTCTAAAATGCCTGGCCTCAGGTAGATATTCACTAGCTGCTGCAAATACACATTAGATATCTGAAGGCATTTCTTTGCCTGGAGTATGATTTGTACTAGTTACAGCAACATTACTGAGGAGCGATGCTAGCTGCGCTGGAAGATTCTTTAGCCCACTGGAGGCGATGGAGAAGGTCACAGTTAAACACACATTTATGCTTTCAGGCACACTATTATGTACTGTTCTTACATTCTCTGTAGTGGGGATCTTTTGTGTTAATAGGTAAACTGGTTGAAGCACCGCAGGAAGAGTTCTACAACTCACAGATTAACAATTTCTGCTTCGGCACTCATCCATGAGAAATTCCTGCTAGCCTCATCAACCTTCCTTAGCAACAAAACACAAATGCTCAACGCGCATGGGGACAGGCACCCCGTATAAGCAGATTTGTAGATAAATGAAAGCAGACAGAAGAAATAAAGAATGAACACTGGGTATTTCTGTTGTTCACTCTAGTGTTCCCTTAGTTAAGATATTTTCAGAGAAACTCCCGCCTCTCATAATGCCAGAGTATTTCCTTTGGGAGAGACCACTCACCACTCACTTTGATTCTTTGATTTATTATTGGCGCTAGCGAACATGTTTAAATGTCTGCTATTTTGTTTTGTTGCCCCTGGCTTGGGCTAAAGGCTAAGATGGCGGGTTTTGAGGAATAAGAGAACTCTATCCCCCACCCAACGCTCTGCTCTTGCCCAAGATGACACTTGTGTCTGTCAATTTCCACCACGTGTGTCTGCCTATCTCTTCAGCTGTGCCCTTGTCAGCACTTCCTCTCACTTTTCATCTGAATCACATTTAACATCTGCCCTTTGATGATCAGATGTGGCTATTAGCCTCTCACGGGTGTTTCCTTCACCAGACTCCCTGGCACTGAGCTCATATTGTGACCAGCATTAATATTGATGGTGTTCGTGCTTCTTTCCTTTGCTCTCCCCTCACAGAAGTCTGCCCCCCCTCCTATCTTGTCCCCTTGCAGCAGCGATTGCCAACATGGCTGCTTATTGGCCCTCCTTGGTCATTAAGCTGCAAATGTGCAGGCATGGCACCTGCAGCTAAGCCTGTATCCATTACCTAAAACCTTTACACAAGCCAAAATCAAAGCCCTCAGTTGATGGAAGCCCTACCTGCTGTTAGTGCTCTCAGCTTCAGAATGGAATTCACCATAGTGGTGTAGAGAGAATTCCAAATACATGAATTAGGAGACGGAGCATATTTCAGAGAGATTAAGACCATAGTCCTTGAAGTCAAATGTGGTTTTCATTCCAGGATCTGCTACGAAGCCTGGAAAGTCACACACCTCTGTATATCTCAGTTTCTTCATCATTATAAGAGGAACAATAGCTCCTACTCATTGGTTTTGGGGTCAAAATTAAAGAAGGCAAGTCTTCAGAATTAATCAGAGTTGCTTGGTAGTCGCAGACCAATGAATGTGAGCTTTGCTTTCTCATAGTAGTAGGCTTGGGCCAAAGTGATTTTCTACCCTTGAACTAAAAATAATATATCTTTATAAATATATGTATTATTGATCTCAATCTTCTATGCTGTGTCTATTTGATATTCATTTTATTATCTGTAAATTATTCAATATGTTACATTTATTAGGCAGGGTCGGGAAGCTGAATTATACTAGATTGAAAAATTCTACCACTATTGACATTTTATACTTTTTTTCAATTATGGTGCTTATTTGTTGTCACAAGTAATGTAACATCTGTCACGCCCCCACCCCACCAATATACTCTTGATATTGTTGCCAGAGTGGGTCACATCACAACTCAGAACATGTCCTTTTCCCACATTAAAGCCTTTCTTTGTTAGCTCCCTATAGCTTTTAGAATAAATCTGATCTCTTTAATATGGTCCATGATGTGCTCCATGACAGGCCTTCACCTGTCCTCTCTCCCACATGTCCACATTCAAAGTAGGCAGAAGTATTTGAAGCTCCCAGAGTCTACCAGGTTCTCTCTCAGTCCTGAGCCTTTGTAGTTATGACTCTGTGTAACACCATAGGAATAACTTCTATTCAACCAGTTTAGACGTTGACTGCCCTGGGAAGTCTTCTCTGACCCCACTCCACCCATTCTCCATACCCTCCTGAGCACTCCTACCTTACCTATAGTGCTTCTTACATGAGGTGTACTGTCTGATTCCTTTGAAGACTGCCTTTGAGTTCTATGATGTTGAATTATTTCTCTTCATAGTTATAGAAATTAGCTTAATGACTAGCACTTAGCATTGTTTATTAATAGCTTTTTAATTAATAAAATATAACTTTTTACAGTGAAATTTTAAAATACAACATCATTTTATTTTATGGTATTATTTTTCATATAGAAGATTTAGGCCTATTGCAAAACAACTGATGTGAAAAAAAATCTCCCTCTTTTTTGACTTTGATTCTAAAGAGGGTTGTTGCTTTATGTTATGGTAAAGTTTGAAAATCCCTTAAGCTTTGAGTTTTGGATATTGTTTTATTAAAGATAAACTGGATCTTGTTAGTGAGTTCTGAAAATATGTCTCACTATTTAATATTGATGTCTGAGAAATTAAGATATTATTATTTTAGTTTATTTAAATATTATTATTTTAGTTCCCCATGAGAAACAACAGGGATAGCATTACTCAAATCACAACAGAGGGCACAAAATTCAATGTATTCTGCCCAAAGCAGGTATGGAAATATCTGCTTCTTGCAACCAAGAATCTGCTTTTATCTATTGCTGAAAATGTGTTTTACGCTAGTAGCAATTTATAGAACATTGTCTTAGGAAAGTCATTAAAAACAAAAGGCAGCAAGAAATAATGTGTCATAATAGTCTACAATAACTTTTTAATGTGTCAATAAAGGTAAACTTCAATGGTTGCCACCATGAATGCATGAAAAATATCTTTAATGTGAAGTGTGTTTAGTTTTTCCTCATGTATTATAATGCTTATAATCTCCAATGAGTCACTTATTATTTTTACCCACTTAACTACTTTCTTTCTGACTCACTTATCCTCTTATAATCAGCAATTCTGATACCTCATATGAATCAGCAAGCCAATACCCTATTTATTTTTTGCTTAATCATCATTTATTTAGAAGTGGTTGAGTTCTACATTAAATTTAAAGCTCCTTTTAGCAAGTTAGAATTGGAATACGGAAGGAAAGCACAGGAAGAGTATGAGTTAGCTTCCACTAGCTGGCCTAGATTTCAGACTGATGGTAGACCGCAGGCAAGAGAGTGAAGGTGCCTGTTTCAAGACTCAGGTGAAGTTAAGTGAGGTGCTCAGGGATGTAGCCACTGAGTCAGTCCTCTGGACTACCAGATTGTAAAATAACTCTTGATATGGGTGAATCACAAAGATGAAGCTTCTTTGCTTGGAACCCCCAGTGTTTTCATTTAGATGTTGCAAATTCCCTTCCTAATATGGCATATGCTTCAGGAAGGTTTAAATTATAGTCATTTTAATGTTACTTTATAACTACTATTTGGAACATATCTATGACAGGTAACAGAAGCTCACTTGAGCACATTTAAGAAAATAAAATAAAATAGGGCAAGATTCATTGTCCTCAGAATCTAAAAGTCGAGATTACTCTAAGGAACTCAGGAAATCCCCTCTTTCTCTGTTTGCTTTGGTATCTGCTCAGTTAATCTTTCCAATGTAAGAAGATTCATAAAGAACAAGTCAATTAACAACAGCCTCAAAAGTAGCTGAGATGTACTGATCACTTATAATGTATCATTTAATATGCCAAGTAACATGTACAACCATCATGTTAATTCACTTTAAAACATTATGAGGTTGTTACTCTGGTTATATATTTGAGTAAACTGAAGTTTAGTTAGTAATGTACTTAAGACAAGTTTGTTTAGTTTATGAGGTAGGAAATGCCAACCAATACTTTCAAAATTTATCTTTGCATACTCTAGGAAACAAGACATCAACACTGGAATCTTATTATTTCCAATTCCAAATTTCTGGAGGCACTTAATGTGTTCCACTTTGGCTGAGAACCATCTCTGAGTGTAGTAACAGCATCTCATGACCATCTCCATCTGTATTCTTTCTGGTACTCTAAATATAAGTGTTTCTAGCTTTCACTCTATCTTCAGTGATTTGAAATCTCAGTCAAATTTCCCTTCCCTTTGTTTCTTTATACTGGATTTGAGAGGTATTTTGTTATGCCCGTTCTAATCTACTCATACTTTCTTCAGGTTTTTTTTTTCAAATTAGTTGTTAAATCTCACCATTGAACTCTTAATTACTGCAATTTCATTTCTAAATGTTTTACTTTGAGAACCACTTCTACAAGTGGATCTTTTCCTAGTCTGCCCATCCATTTCACACACTATTTTACTGCTTAACGATTCTTTTTTCGTGAGCTTATTTTTAATTCCCTTTTTAAAATATACAACCCTACTTATTCCATATTCTGTTTGTGATCGTTCCAACATATCAGACTGGGTGGGGATGTAATCGCTCATTATTTACGACTCTATCCATAAGGCCTTATTTTCTCTGATGTATTATTAGTTAATTTAGAGCTCATGATCCATGAAACGTTTTCTTCAGGCATTCCTTTGAGCCTTGCCATAAGGTACTTTTTGCAGGGAGATTGTGAGCTTCCACACCATTGTATTCCTTGGGGCACTGGCAATCCTAAACCAATTGTAAATATCAACTTGGGTATTTAGGCCACACAAGCTATGCGAGTAGTGCCTTAAAAACCCATATGAAGGTCAGCTTATAGTTAGGAATTCTCAGCAAAGACATTCTCTTTGAATAGCACAGAAGCAGGGAAATTTTGTACAGACTCTCTAACAGGGTGGGTCATGAGGATATCACTCTGTGGTTCCATGTTTAAACAGGGATGTTTGTCTCAACTTCCTGACTTACACGGGGCCTCAACTGTTTCCCTTGTTCTATGTTCATAGTCCATAAAACCTACCCAGCTGGACATCAGGAACTGGCAATCACTGAAATCAGTTCCCACTGATCTTCCTGGTTGCATGCTTGATGGTCAGTTTTGCTTCTGGGCATTCTCTTAGTTTGGTTGTGTTCACCATTGTGTGTATTTTGTATGGGGTGCAGGAGGGAAGTTTACTATCTTCTATAATTGTCCATTTTGTAGTAAATGTTCTTTGATTGGTTTTGGGCCACTTGAATGCAGTCATCTACTCTAGTTCTCTGAAATGAACAACAGGCAAAGTGCAAAGAGGTTCACCACAGGACTGTTTGTTTGTTTGTTTATTTTTAAGTTAATTGATTTATTTTCAGAGAGAGCACGAGTCCGGGAGGGGCAGACAGAGGGGGAACAGAGGATCCCAATCAGGCTGAGCAACGACAGCACTGAGCCTGATGCAGGGCTCGAAGTCATAAACCATGAGATCATGAGCCGAAACCAAGAGTAGAGCGACTAACTGACTGAACCACCCAGGAGCACCCCCCCTCCACAGTACTGTTTATAAGAGAGAAGGAAAAATGAGGAAACAACCAATAATAAAGATGTAGGTAAATAAATGACAACTCAGACAAATAAGGGGATTTCAATGTGCTTTTAAAAATAAAGTTTATAAAGATGTTTTATAGAGGTAAGTATAATATAAAAAGGGAGGGAATAATATATACATTTCTATATTCTTATCTCAGTTTAGAACACACGCGCACACACACACACACACACACACACACACACACACAAATAGACACACACATGGAAGGAAGCACATCAAGATGTAAACAACAATTCTATTTGGCTGATGAGAATATGATTGATTTCACCCTGGCTGTGACCCCTCCAACATGTGTGAAATCATGAAAGTTATTAAACTTCTCTGAGGCTCAGGATTTTGGTAGCAAACTCAGGATAATTATATCAACATCAGAGATCTTATTCATGAGTAGAAACTGAGGTCACACATGTAAATACCTTAGTAAACACTCAGGAGAACTATGATGGCAATTTTTATACATTTCTGTCTTTTAAAAGTTCTTATAATTTAAGGATATGTTCCTTACACTTACAATAATAAACAGTAATATCACTATTAGAAAAAAACAAAATACTTGCCTTTTAACATACTCACATAGATTGAAATTATAAAATTAATTTTGGGTATCAAAAAGCTTTTCAATTTCAGTCCAATTACCTGTGGCCATGTGGAGAAATTTGTTTGTATATGATTCTAAAAAAAGTTCATGAATGTGAGACAAGAATGTATCTGTTTGTAGATTACATTGGGGATGTGAACTCTAGCCTGTATTTTTAATGCTGCTTACATCCAAAAGTATGGTTTGCACTTGTAATCCCTGGAAACTAAAGATCACAGAGGAAACAACTAAACAGCAAATTGCTATGGATTATTTTTGATTTGTATGGACTTAAGTAACAGAGGTCATCAGATTCTTTTCTTTCTTCAATTATTGTCTCCCTCATTTTTATCAACTATGCTAAGGCTTCATTGACAATTTAAACTTTATTATAGAGGAAATAAATTAAAAATAATATAAAAATCCAACTAATTTACTTTCAATGCATTCTTTTTATGAGATAATATTGCTGATACCCTGCTTTCTTCTCATCCCTTCTGTGTAATGCATTTCAGTCTATTTTTCACTTTGATTTGTATGTCTGAAAAGATCAGCAGAACGATAAGAGTTGGAAGGTTAGCCTTTGGTACCAATTCTTCCAAACACAGCAACACAGACACTGCCAACGTGAAACTCAAAGGGTACAGTTCAGCATAGCCCCTCATGTAATTAAGTACTGCAATTCTGTCTGCTTCTAAGACCCAACACCGTGATTACATACTTTTAACTTTGTCCCACAAGTCCACTGCCATCAAAAACAAACATTCTTAGGATGTGGGAAAAAATAACTAGGTCCTTATTTAAATTCTGAAATTGAGAATCAGAGAAAGGGATCAGCAGATAGAGAAGATAACACATGTATTACTGAAAGACTAGTAGGAGAGTAGCTTATTGGAGAGCAAAAAAATGGGCTTCCAAGTTCCCCACATCTTTCTCTTCTTTTGAGATTTTGTAAAAGCCCACTGGTGAGAGTTTGATTTCATAGAGCAAACAGTTTATAGTTACTGTGGTTGCTGCTTCTCATTATAAGGGCGGAGAGAGGAAAGGGAGAAATAACTTCTCATGCTTGGGAACCTTATTAGATGGATCCAACTGGTTCTGTCAATAGCTGCCACCACAACCAGGGAAGCCTCTCTCCCTCCTCGACTCAGGAGGGGCACCACAAGTATTGAGGAAAAACTCTTCCTCATGGACTAGCAGAGGAGTAAAGAATGTGCTTCTCCTTTAATATTATACATCATCCAAACGCAGAATGAGCATCAAGGAGGGTGTTTACCAATGACAACTGTTTTTTTCTCATCTGCCTGATTCAAGGAGATCTCCTGTAAGCAGTCCAGAAGAAATTTCAAAAGGAAAATGAGAGATCAACCACTTTCCTTACTATTGGGGAAGAGCAAACATTCTCACTACAATCTATTTTCAAAGATGTGTTCATAGATTTGACCAAATTCTTTTTTAAGTTTATGTATTTTAAGAGACACAGAGCACATGTGAGGGAGGGTCAGAGAGAAAGAGAATCCCAAGCAGGCTCCCCACTGTCAGCACAATGCCTGATGCGGGGGTTCAATCTCACCAACTGTAAGATCATGATCTGAGTGGACATCAAGAGTCAGGCGATTAACCTACTGAGCCCCCCCAGGGGCCCCTAGATTTGACCAAATTCTTAAGATAGTGTCTAGTGTACATAAATAAATAAATGTTAATAGATACTTGTTGGATAAATTAATGAATGTCTAAGAAAGATTAACTCCTTTTCTCAGTACATTTATGCTGAAGTTTTGTGGCATATCATTGAGAAAAAAGATCACAGAATTCTCTTTCATAGGTCCATTTTAGAAAAGTGGATTTCTAAACAGTAGATAAATTAAACTGAAAATAACTGAGTTTGATTTTTAGGGCCATAAGATACATTGCCAAACAAATTAGCTTGTCATTACCACTTAGAAGCCCAACTCAGACACCTTTAAGAAGTGTGATCAGATGCATGCAAGACATCTCACAAGAAAGAGCTCAGAACAGAGACTGGGTTTGAAGCTCGTCTCTTTTATCATCTTGTTTTGTAACTTTTGACAAATGTCTTCAAATATTTGTAACTTAATCCTGGTCTGCAAAATTATTCACAGAAAGGACAGCTGTTGATTTTGCCTGCTTGAAACAGTTTACACAAATAATCTATCAAGTTTTCTTTTTTTTTTTTTAATGTTTATTTAGTTTTGATAGAGTAAACGAAGGAAAGAGGAGTGTGGAGCAGGATGCAGGGCTCCATCCCACAAATCATGAGATCATGATCTGAGCTGAAACCAAGAGTCTGACGCTCAACTGACTGAGCCACCCAAGCACCCAAAACTACTAAGTTTTCTTTGAAGAATTTCCTATCCACACCCTCGCTCCCAGAGCTGCTTGGAGTACTAGAGGGTTTGTTGGGGTTACATTTCCTATGGTACTGTATGTGTACCACAGTCTGTCAGTGATGTAGAGACATACTTCCTTCCATTTTATTCCATCCCAACACCACCACTATGTTTGGGGTGATAAGCCACAGGAACCAACTCTAGGCAATGTGAAGAAAGAAAAAAAGGGGGTATTGTTTAGCAGTATTGGAAATTTACAGAGTACTTCACAGCTTGGAACAAAACAAAATTGAACAACCAGAGAATTACTAGGTCTGGGAATCCAGAGAAATGAAATGTTAAAATTAAAATTAAAATTAAAGTCTCATCAAGGGAAGTTTGGGGGGGGGGCGAAGCCAAGTCCTTTTTTATCATGTGAAATTCCACTTAAGATTCAAAGTCCAGGAAGAAAAATAATTTAAAAATCACCAAATTCTTACACAGAGTTCCCACAACAACCAAACCAAAGGAATCCTAGGGGTATAAACGATATCGCAAGGTATTCTTTGAATGCCCTCTAAATGCTTGTGTTCTCATGGAGCTGCAGCATTTATATGTCTCCTCTTGGTTGGACCTGTCTCAATTTGCATCTGTTGTCCCATTTTTGATACTAACCACATTTCTCCAACCATCAGAATTGTACCAGTTTTGGTGGCATAGTTTGTGTTCACTCAGTGAAATGGTGAAGGCAGCTCCTCCCAGCTGGCACAATTTCACTGTGTGCTGCTCTTTCCAATGCCACATTCACTGACATTATGCTGGTAGCTTGAAATTAGTAATAAGACGTGGCTTACACCATGAAAACTGGTACACATTCCAAATCAGGTCTTCCAACCCTGGCCCCCAAGACATGAAAATAGTAGGATACTGGATACCACTTGTGTTCATCCAAAGTACGTTGGTCTGAATAAGAGTATGTGCAGCTGACATGACACTATATATAATGAACCCTGAAGACTCCACCAAAAAACTACTAGAGTTGATAAATGAATTCCGTAAAGTTGCAGGATGAAAAATTAATACACAGAAATTGGTTGCATTTCTACACACTAATAAGTAGCAGAAAGAGAAATTAAGAAAATAATCCTATTTACAACTGTGCCAAAAAGAAAAAAAAAACCTAGGAATAAACTTAACCAAAGGGGTGAGAGATCTGTACTCTGAAAACTATAAAACATTGATGAAAAAATCCTGAAGGTGACCCAAACAAATGCAAAGATATTCCATGCTCATCGATTGGAAGAGCCAGTATTGTTAAAATGTCCATACTACTCAAAGCAATCTATAGTTTAATGCAATCTCTATCAAAACACCGACAGCATTTTTCACAGAACTAAAACAAATAGTAATAAATAATTGTATGCAATCACAAAAGACCCTTAATAGCCAAAGCATTGTGAGAAAGAAGAACTAAGCTAGAGCTCTATCTTTGCAAGATATACTACAAAGCTGTAGTAATCAAAACAGTATAGTACTGGCACAAAAACAGACACATAAATCAATGGAATAGAATAGAGAGCCCAGAAACAAACTCACATTGGTATGGTCAATTAATCTATGGCAAAGGAAGCAACAATATACGATGGGGAAAAGACAGTCTTTTCAACAAATGGTGCTGGGAAAACTGGAAAGCTATATGCACAAGAATGATCTGGACCTCTTACACCAAACACAAAAACAAACTCAAAATGGATTAAAGACTAAATGTGAGACCTAAAACTACAAAAATGCTAGAAGAAGCACATAGGCAATATTTGATATCGGTAATTTCTTTGACATCTGCCATAGACACATTTTGCTACATTTATCTCCTCAGGCAAGGAAACAAAAGCAAAAATAAACTGTTGGGATTACACCAAAATAAAAAAGTTTGCGCACAGTGAAGGAAACAAAATGACAAGGCAATCTACTGAATGGGAGAAGATATTTTGCAAATGATATATCCAATAAGAGGTTAATATCTAAAATATATAAAGAATTTATACAACTCAACATCAAAAAAACTCAAATTATCCAATTTAAAATGGGCAGAGGACCTGAATAGACATTTTTCCAATGAAGACACAAATGGCCAATGAGACACATGAAAAAGACACTCAACATCACTAATCATCAGAGAAATGCAAATTAAAACCACAATAAGATATCACCTTACACATGTCAGAATAGCTAGAATCAAAAAGACAAGAAATAAGAAGTGTTAGCAAGAATGTGGGATAGATGTGGAGAAAAAGGAACCCTTGTACATTGTTGATGGGAATACAAATTGGTACAGCCACTGTGTCTACCCATAGACAAATGGATAAAGAAGATCTGATTGATAGAGATATCATATGTACATATATAATATATGTAATATTATATATATTATGTATATATGTAATATATATTATATATGTACACATAATTATATGAATATAAAATATAATATAATATAATATAATATAATATAATATAATATAATATAATATAATAAACATATACCTAATATTACCCGGCCATAAAAAAGAATGAGACCTTGCCATTTGTGACAACATGGATGGATCCAGAGAGTATAATGCTAAGTGAAATAAGTCAGAGAAAGACAAATACCATATGATTTCACTCACGTGTGGAATTCAAGCAACAAAACAAAGAGAAAAGAGGCAAACAAAAAAACTGCCTCTTAAATACAGAGAACAAACTGTTGGTTGCCAGAGGGGAGATGGGTGTGGGAGGGATGAAACAGATAAAGGTGACTGAAGAGTGCACCTGCCATAATGAGCACTGAGTAATGTATAAACATATTGAATCATTCTATTGTACACCTGAAAGTAATGTAACAGTGTATGTTCATTATATTTCAAGCTAAAAAAAAAAAAAACATTATGAGCTTTGAGCTTTGGCCTGTCTCTAGCAAACACTTTCCTTTTAACAACATGGCAAATGTGAAATAAAATTGTCCTAGAAGTTAACTACTAATCGAGAGACGAATAAAAATGTCCCCAGGGGCTCAATTCTTTTGTTTCCTGGGACCTAGCAAAGAAGAGACTTTATGGATCTGAGATGGCTCAGATGGCCTGGGGTCTGGAGGGCTTCCTTTCTAACATGACCAGTTCTTGGACTAGGACCCGCCAGAGGCACCAGCTATGCCCTGCCTTCACTTTGTTACAAATGGTAAGAATGTTAGAGACATGGGAATCCT
This sequence comes from Acinonyx jubatus, assembly GCF_027475565.1. NCBI lineage: Eukaryota > Metazoa > Chordata > Mammalia > Carnivora > Felidae > Acinonyx > Acinonyx jubatus. Next base: position 125,011,266 of record NC_069386.1, on the reverse strand, counting down.
CCTCTCTAGGGAAGTGCTATGCTGCTGCCTTCTGGGCACTTATGTCTGACCTAAACATGTTCTCTGTGGGCTTAGGATTGTTCTAGAGCCAGTGTGCTCTGGGACTTCTCTGCTTGTCATCCCCCCCACCCCGACCCACACGCCCCACCTCCACAAATTGCGTGCTTCCAAGTGCTAGCGGTGTGTTGCATCTGTGTTCCTTTGCATGCCCTCATTTCTTGAAAAATAATATACAATAAGGCAAACACTGGATTCATGGTAGTATTCTAATAGGAAAATTAGGTGTCTCTGTGTCACAGATTTGGAGACAGTAATTCGGCTGTTTCAAGAGAATTACATTTGACTGTAACAAAGGGATTATCCGAAAGCATAGTGCACTCATTCTTTTGTATATTGGAAAATAGTTACAATTATAATTGCTCAAACAGTAACTACCTAATATGTGCCATGCATATACCAGGAAATTTATATACATGATCTCATTTCAGTTTCATATTGTGTGTATTCATATACTCACATTCCTAATAAGTGAAAGCAAAAACCCCCACAAGTCTTGCATGCAAAAACATTTTAAGAAGCACACTTAGGGCTAGGGTTCCAAAACCATGGGAAAGGACCTTGACCAAAGTTGTATATGTACTAATTTGTATCATGAAACACATTAAGAAAAATATTCTCTTAAGACCTTGAAAAGATTTTGCTTTTCTCTGATTTTTTTGAATAACAAGGTGTCATATAGCATATCTAGTATATTACAACAAGAACAGTCTGGGCCTGAGATTCAGAAAATCTGTATTTGAGTTCCAGATCTGTCACAACGCATCGTGTGATATCAAAAGATCTTAACCAATTTAGTTAAACTGTTTTCCCATCTGCAAAATGGTAATCATTAAAATCTTCACAATTCCAGACGATATCTGTGAAGACAAAAATAGGTATTTATTCTGAAACACCTTTGCACAGTGTTTTCTATACCTATGTACAGTATTATTGATTTAGATTATAAGAAACAAACATAAATAAAACACAGTTTTGTTTTGGTTTTTTTTAGCTAGCTATATGATTCAGTTCAGCCTTGAAGTCTGAATTCAATTTGCGCTTTCCTTTATCGTAAAATATATTCCAAGTAATTCTGCTTACTCCTATTGTTAAATGGTGACTTTTCATTCCTTTTTTTTTTTAACCATTCTATATTCTCTTTATCCCCTAAAGCCCTGCAAAGCTGAGAATTTTGCAGCCAAGCTAGATTGAAGTATTTTTCTTGCATCTCACATTTTCTAAATTCCTTCAACTGACTTGATTATTAGTGATAGCATCATCTTGACCTGAATTCTCATATTTTCACTTTATATATTATTTCCCCAAACCTGTGGTAAAGGGAGAAGACCATAAGGCAGAAGCCCTCTCTTCACCAACTCATGCCTGCTGTTCAGCCCACTTCTGTCTGCTTAGATTGGGGAGGACTGTGACTTGACTATATACTTATTTTTCTTGGACTATAAATTCCTTGAGCATTCCTGAGCTAGGGGAAGAACAGAATAATATTATAATGGCATCCAGAGAGAAAAGAGTTTGTATGTGAAAAGGTCCTATTTTTATAACAACAAAGAGAGCACAAACGAAGTAAATTCTGAACAAGGAAATCAAAGCTACAGAGAATTCAAACGTTGGCTACTTTTTTTTGTTTTCATTTCTATGTTCATGATATGAGCAAGATAGATAGATGATAGATAGATAGATAGATAGATAGATAGGCATTTCCCCGAAATTCTTAACGGGAGAGATACGCATTGCATCCTAAGTGGTTTAATAAGACACTGACAGTACTTAAAGGTATCTTATAAGGAGATTGTCAAACCAAATCCTTTTCGCCCAATTCAGAATTCAAAATTTGGGGTATTTTAAGTTAGCGTTCCTAATTAGAGGTGTTTCCTTTTTAAAAATATTTTACCTTATTTTTGTGTACTTTAATTGTACAGCTAGGCATTACTGAAGCGTTCAGAAATTTCTTCCTGCATTTTAAATTGATCCAACAGATTCTGAGAATAAAAAATGAATTATGCAGGGAGCATTTTATAAGAATGTATTGAAACATTTACACTTGTCTACTGTCTTCCTTCAATGAAATTATGGATAGATGGATGATTAGAAAAAGAAATCATTGAGATATCTAGATTGTAAGGGATTGTAAACATGTATGTAAATCAAAAGTAATTTTTTCAAACACCCTTAAATGTCTAATCAAGGAAAACGTTTCATAGTTGACTATTCTCATTTTATATTAGTTTATATTACACCATTTATATTTATTATTCTACCAAAAAACCAAATAAACAAAAAATAACTCAGGAAACTTTTTTCTGATATTGTACCTCATTTAAAGAACACCCCAAGTTTCAATTACAAATAATAAATAAGGAATCACATATATTCCAGGTCTTTTGTCAAGACTGTAGTTAGACGTCCTTCACCGACTTTGTGTCTCAGCTCACCATTACTTCAGTCCTTAGGTTTTAGGGAACAAACATTCCAAGGTCAGCATGATCATTATTCTCTCTTATGTACAACCAATGTTTATTTTTAATTTGAGACTGGTAAATAAAGCTTTAATGGGATTTTAATGGCATGTTGGACACACTTCAGTGTCCAGAGATGTGGCATCATATTCAGGCATGTCATTATCTAGATTAATTATCAATGGCGGACAGATGTCATTAGAGCGATGTGAAAACGAGAGAGGGTGTAAATGAAGTCTGCTAGGCAGAGAGGCCAGAGGGAAACAACATCTGGTTCATGACTATTTACTAGATCTAAAATATTTTTTTGTAATTTGTGTTTTGTTGTTGTTGTTGTTGTTTTTGTTGTTGCTGCTGCTGCTGCTGCTGGGAATCTGCCTAAAATAATACCAGAGAGGAATTGTAACCAGTTAGTTTAATTTTTAAGGTCAAATTACTTTTAAAATTCTGGACAGGTGTCTAGGTAGACCTAGGTCTATGAGAGGAAAGAACACACTCTTCTCAGTATAGATATTCTTTTTTTCTGAATTTTTTTACACTCACATAAAGAAATAGTTGAAGTATATTATGTCATGGTCTTTGCATATTGACAAATTCTACTGACTGGTAGTTTCAGTTTCAGTATATTTAAAAAATAATCAAAATCTTCAAAAGCAGATGGCAGATTGGTTTTGTTTTTGACCAAGATGGTGACATAGGTGACTCCTGAATTTCCCCCTTCCCATGGGCGCACCAAATATACTGCTACACATGAAGCAATTGTCTTTGAGAAAAATCCAGAAAATAGCTGCATAATTCCAACACATCAAAGGGCAGAGAAAATACCCACATCAAAATGGGTAGGAAAGGGACGCCTAGGTGGCTCAGTCAGTTAAGAGTCAGACACTTCATTTTGGTTCAGGTCATGCTCATGAGCCCTGCCTCAGGGCTCTGCATTGACAATGTGGAGCCTGCTTGGGATTTTCTCTCTCCCTTTCTCTGCCCCTTCCCCACTCATGCATGCATTTGTGCTCTCTCTCTCTCTCTCTCTCAAAATAAATAAATAAACTTAAAAAAAAATGGGTAGGAAAATCTGACACACACTTACCATAAACCTCATCTCTAGCACTGCATTGTACAATCAGGCGAAAGCCTCTAGTTCCCAGCTTCTCATTTAGGAGCAAAGAGCTTGGCCAGCTCATCCAGTGGTCCAACTTTAACACTTCATCCAGGGGATGGGTCCACAAAACACCCACCTCTATAAAACAGTGGATCTTGCATTTATAAGTCCCACAGTACTGTAGAAAACAAGGGCAGTTCTCATCAGGTACACAAGACTTGCTGTGGCTACTGCCCCAGGGATCAGTACACAGGGAGCAGGAAAAGGCCCCATGCCCCAGTCTTTCTCTGGAAGAAGTTTTACTGCATACTTTATTAGTGGCTGCCTGAGGGTCCAGCTTCTAACTAGCATACATCTAGATGCTGACTGCTCTTCTCCCTGGAGACTGGAATTTGCAGATACTTCACCCACCTTCTCCCACTGGCTTGCTCCAAAAATGAAACCAAATTGAAAGTATGTCCCTGGAAGGAGCTTGTTGACACATCCATTGCCTCAGTTTTACAGCTGCCATTTGAGGTATGGGCTCCCAAATCAGCCAGCTCTGATAGCCAATGAAGCTTACATTTATGAGTTCTACTAAGCAGCTTTTAAACAGGCACAGTAGCACCTTCATGGCTATAATGTGGAAGGAGCAGATTTATTGCAGAGGTAGCAGGCAAAATGCTCATATCCCAGATTCTCTCTGGAATGGGTGTCAATGCATACTTTCCCAGCTACTGCTTGAGACTCTTGCTTCTGATCAGCCTGCATCTAGCTACTGACTGCATTCCTCTCCTTTGGGATACCGGTGGCTCTGGCACACCTCAACAAACAGGAGCTATTAAGGATAAAGACGGCAGCTTGGACAGTCACAAAAGTTGGACAGGCAACCAGAAGCTGGTGAAGAGGAAACCTCCTGGCAGCCCCTTCAGAGTGAATGAAACTACATTCAACACTACATTAAAAGGAATATACACCAAGATCAAGTAGGATTTATTCCTAGAATGCAAGGATGGTTCAATACACACAAATCAATCAATGTGATACACTACATTAACAGAATGAAGGATAAAAGTAATATGATTATCTCAATAAATGCAGAAAAGGCATTCAACAAAATTCTACATTCTTTCATGGTAAAAACTCTCAACAAACTGTATATAGAAGGAACACACTTCAATATAATAAAAGTCAAATATGATAAGCCCACAGCAAACATCATACTCAATGGTGAAAACCTAAAATCTTTTCCCCTAAGATCAGGAACAAGACAAAGATACACACTCTTACCCATTTTATTCAACATAATACTTGAAGTCCTATCAGAGCAATTAGTCAAGAGGGAGAGATAAAAATCATCCAAACTGAAAAAAAAGAAGTAAAATTTTATTTTTGCAGATGTCATGATATTATATATAGAAAATCCTAAAGATTCCACCCCAAAACTTTAGAATAAATGACTTCTGTAAATTTGCAGGATAAAAAATCAATATGCAAGAACCAGGGGCATCTGGGTGGCTCAGTCGGTTAAGCATTTGACTTTGGCTCAGGTCATGATCTCAAGGTCTGTGAGTTCAAGTCCTGTGTCAGGGTCTGTGCTGACAGCTCAGAGCCTGCTTCAGATTCTGTGGCTCCCTCTCTCCCCCACTTGTGCTTCCCCTCTCTCCCCCACTTGTGCTTCCCTCTCTCCCCCCTCTCTCAAAAAATAAATAACCATTATTTGTTTAAAAAATATGCAAAAACCAGTTGCATTCCTATGCAATATTAACAAACTGTTGGAAAGAGAAATTAAGAGAACAATTTCATTTACAATGGCACCAAAAATAAAATACATAAAAATAAACTTAACCAAGGGGTGAAAGATCTATACACTGAAAACTGTAAGACACTGATGAAAGAAATTGAAGATAACATAAATAAATGGAAAGATATTCCATGTTCATGGATTAGAAGAATTAATATTATTAAAATGTCCATACAATTCAAAGCAATCTACAGATTCAATGAAGTCCCAATACAAATTCCAATGGTAATTTTCATAGAAATAGAAAAAAAATCCCAAATTATGTATGAATAGTCAAAGCAATACTGAGAAAGAATAATCAAGTTGTAGGCATCACACTTCCTGATTTCAAAATATACTACACAGCTATAGTAATCAAAAAAGATGGTACTGGTATAAAGACAGATACCATGGAATATAATAAACCTAACCAGAAATGACCTATGACCTAGACCACTATCTTAAACCATACACAAACTCAATTCAATGGATTAAAGACTTGAATGTAGGTCCTGAAACTGTAAAACTCCCTTAAGGAAACATTCTTGACACTGGTCTTGGCAATAATTTTTGTTTTTTTTTTTATTTGATACCCAAAGCAAAGGCAACAAAAGCAACAACAAATAATTGGGACTACCTCAACTAAAAAGTTTCTGCACAGTAACAGAAAATCAACATTAAAATGAAAAGTCACACTATACCATGGGTGAACATATTTGCAAATCATATATTCAGTACAGGGCTAAAAGCCAAAAAATGTGAGGAACTCACACAACTCAATATCAAAACAAAACAAAACAAAACAAAAACAAATAACCTAATTAAAAATGGACAAAGGACCTCAATAGAAATTTTTCCAAAGAAAGACCTACAAATGCAAATAGGTACATGAAAAGGTTCTCAACATCACTAATCATCAGTGAAATGAAAATCAAAACCACAGTGAGATATCATTTCACATCTGTTAGGATGTCTATTATCAAAAAGACAAGTGATGACAAATCCTGGCCATGTGTAGAAAAGGGAACCCTTGTACATGGGATGTAAAGTGTTACAGCCATAATGGAAAACAGTATGGAGGCTTGAAAGAATTAAAAATAGAGCTACCATATGATCCAGCAATATCACTTCTGGGTATATATCCAAAGGAAACAAATCAGTTCTTGAAGAAATATTGGTACATCCATGTACATTCCAGCATTTTTCACAATAGCCAAAGTATGGAAACAACTCAAAGGTCCATTAGTGAATGAATGGAATAAGTGTATGTATACATATATGTATATGTGTGTATGTATATATATGTATATATATAGTGAGAGAGAGAGCGTTAATAAAGAAGGAAATTATACCATTTGTGACAACACAGATGAAGCTGGAGGTCATTATCCTAAGTAAAATAACATTAGAGTGGAAGAGAGCCAAAGAGTAAGAGACTCTTAAAAACTGAGAACAAACTGAGGGTTGATGGGGGGTGGCAGGGAGGGGAGGGTGGGTAATGGGTATTGAGGAGGGCACCTTTTGGGATGAGCACTGGGTGTTGTATGGAAACCAATTTGACAATAAACTTCATATATTGAAAAAACTAAATAAAAAATAAAAAAATAAAAAATAAAAAAATAAAATAACACAGATAGAAAAAAACAAATTATATATGAGTTTTTTTTTCTAAAATTAGAACTCAGAAACATAAAATGCTGTCGTGGAATGGAGGCTAGGGGAATAAGGAGAGGGTGGTAAAAGGATACACAATTTCATTTATAAGACAAATAAGGTCTGAGGATCTAATGTATAACATGGTGACTATAGTTGGTATTTACTAAGATAGTAGAACTTAAGTATTCCCACCCATCCATAAAAGGTAAATATGTGAAGTGATAAATGTGTTAATAACTTAATGGTGGGAATCCTTCCACAATATATACCTATATCAAGTCATCACACTGTGCGCTCTAAATATATTCTAACTTATTTGTCAATTATACGTCAGTAGCTGAAGGAAAAAAAAAGGGGATGGAAAAATGTTAGCTCAATTTGAGTATGTGCTCAGTAACTATCAGCTGCTAGCAGCAGCAGCAACAGCAAGTTCTCTGCTACAGTTTGCGCGTGTTCCAATTCTGCTCAGCAACTAACCAGCTTGTGACCTTGGACAAATTGCTTAACCTCCCTGTGCTCAATAATGTTATCTCATAATAGTATCTGAGGATGAAAGACCTCTCATAAGATTTAAGCAAAACCTGTGCCTGGATGCAGCAGTTGTATTCCTTAGCTGTTTTATTGCTAACTGGAGAAAGTTTCCCTTACATAGGATATCCATCTGGAATGCCCTACATCATGTAGAATATTCTAGGCTTGACAATCCTTACAGAATAGATCTAGCCTTACGTTAATAGATCTAGCCTATCTTACAAAGACTGTATTTTAATTTGTGCAGTTCAGTGGGGAATTCAAGCATACAACATGGGTTACAAGTAAATGTATGATTTATATTTGTTCCTCTATCCTTCATTTCCTTTTACTTCCAGTAGTTGTGGCAGTACGGATAGAATGATAAAATATTATGGATTGTTTATAATTTAGAGAATTACAATTATTTGATAAGGTAAAGTATACTTGGATAATACAAATTATAAAGTCATACTGGATTGTGTAATTAAGCACTAAGAGCACTTTTCTGAAGAGTTTCCCTTTTATAGTTTGTGTTCTGCTGTGTAAAGTACATGATGAATTGCCCTGAAAAATTCACTATTTAAGTTCAAGGCTACAGATCATTGAATATAGTGCTAAGAAAATTAAATGTGTCCCCAACTAGCAAAATGCTCTCAGTGAATTTGAAGCCCTCTAGAGAACACATCAGTCAGCAATATGCCATCAACTCAGCTCAAGTTGAACACCTCAGCCCTTTGTAAGAAAGAATTATTGGATATCTCAAGGTTAAGAAATGATAGCTCTATTTTGGTAAAAGAGCAGATCTATTGGGTTTATGAAGCCACCTCCCTAACAAAGTATTGTTTGAATATCAAGTGTTCTAAAACGTATGTAAAACTGATCGTAGATTCATTCCATCTTCATGGAACTTGGGCTTCAGAGAGACCATGACCTTATGGAATTGTTAAGAAAATGACTTATGAATATATAATTTTCTTTTGAGGGCTCTTCATATTTCAACAGTCTGTATGAAAGGACCTAGAACATGAAAAAAGAAAATATTTGCTTATAATTTCTATTTCTGTGAAATAATAGTTATTGCCCACTAAGTACTTTGTCTTGTGTATCTTTATAATGTTATTTTAATTCCCATTGCATTGATGAGAAAACTAAAGAACAGAAAAGTGAACTGTCTACCATCCAACAGCTAGTAAGTGGTGGATCTAACAGCTGATCCAGGCAGTTTTTCTCTAGAGCCGATGCAATGAACATCTATAAACTGTCATGACAAATAGGCCTTATATGAAGAAAAGATCTCTGGGCAGAAAATTATAAAACTCTGGGTCTAATTCGAGCACTAGACCCTCTATTAGTAGCAAAAATGGTTATCTTTTGAGTCTGCCAAGTGTTTCTTGAGTGCCTACTCTATAGGTGTGTTGGATTTAGCAAGTAAAAATATAGAAAATCCCATTCAATTTGAATTTCAAATGAACAATGAAGTACATTTGAGTAAAAATATGTCCCAAATAATTTATGGAACACACTTATACTAAACACATATATTCATTATCGTTCTGAAATTTAAATGTAACTTGGAGTCCTGTATTTTATCTGGCAACCCTGCTATTACATAGAGTAAGGGACACAAAGCATCAGAAGGCAGATTTTCTGTTTCTTCCAAGAATTTATAACCATAGTTTAAAAGAGACAAGAAATACAAACACATGAAACATCTTAAGGAAATACTGACCATTGAAGAGGTTTGGTGCGACTTGAAGCCTTTCTCCCCTACCCACCATCTTCTTCTCATTATAGATGCATTTTACAAATCTGGTGCATATTCTTTCTTAGTGAAAAGTAGGACAATGCCTATCTTCCATCATCTAATTTGCTGAATGAAAAAATACAAAGAGACTCAAAATCCTATTTAAAGTGGATCTGTCAGAATTCCTCTGCGGTTTAAAAAGATCAAAGATTATCCAAAAGAAAAAAAAAGTCATAAAATTCAGAAAGGCACGGAGGGATGATCTCCAAAGCCAAAGCCAGATTCAGTGGTATCAGGCAGCATATGCTTTGCACTTAGGAATTTAAGGTCCAATGTACATACATCTAAACAATTTAAAGGTTGTTTGGAGGAGAACAGCGTGTTAACCAGAACTGTACAAATTCCACACTACAAAAAAAATATGTATGGTTTTGCTATCACGTCTCATAGAAATTTCCTTGTTCGTCTTCTAAAATCAGTGGCTGGTATGCTAGTGTTTATCTGTGTGAATGTGATGAAATTATATGTCCATACAGATTCAATGAGCATTAGTGGGTAGATTTGTAATTAGCTGAAAGAGACTGGGCATCATCTACAAGGCAGGGATGTAGCTCTAACTCTAACAGTAGAGGCTGACACCCAATGAGGGATAAACATATTTCAGGGTAGAGGAAATCTGAAACAGTTTTCAAAGAATATTAGTTTTAACAAGTATGTATTTGTCTTCCGAAAAGTATCTCAACAGACAGTTGTAAATGGGTAAAGGAAAGAGTAGGATGTGCGGCAGCATTTAAAGTGGCCATTACAACTGGGTGTTATATATAAGTGATAAATCATGGGAATCTACGCCCCAACCAAGAGCACACTGCATACACTGTATGGTAGCCAAAGTGACAATAAATTATATTAAAAAATAAGTAAATAAATAAATAAATAAATAAATAAATAAATAAAATGGCCATTACAAAAGCACAGATAATAAAAACTGGCATTTTTGCATAGTGCATGGAAGTTTCAAATCACTCTATTTAAAACCTTAACACTTTGATAAATTATCTGGATCAGTTAGGGTATGTGAAGTTATGCTGCGGTAATAATCTTTAAAACTAAGTGACTTAATACAGGAAAAGATTATTTTTCACTCTTACGTATCGTTGGTCTGACAGTTTCTCTTCTGAACATAGTCACTCAGGATTTTAGATGTTTAATACAGCCACCATCTTGATTGTGACCAGTGGCCACGCAAGATATAATTCTCTGCACTGAGACTTATAGGCTACGTGTGTAATTATATCTATCATTTCTTTCAAAATTCATTGGCCACAACTAGTATTAAAGCTTCACGAAGTCACAAGGGAGCCACATTGGAATATAATCCCATCATCATCCTGGAAGTTGGAAAGTGGAAAATATTTGATAACTGTATTAAGGAAACCATGGTATCCATTATTATTCCCACTTTTTGCATATTGTCACAGACACTGAAGAGTTCAGAAGTGAAATCTACAATGGGTACAGCTAGTTCATGGAACTAGCTAATCACGAGTGGCCTGCATTTGCTTTCAGATCATAGCTGTGGTTTAGGGGACATGCATACGAAAGAACATTAAAGTGGCTTAAAGTTGGCAAAACTGGATTCTGTCTGTCAAAACACATATCATATCATAATCTATTTTGTTCCAGGAATCATTCTAGGCTCTAGGGATACAGAATGAACACAAAGATACTCACTGTCTCACAGGATTTAGTCTAGCAATGTTAAAATATTACATGTCAGTCATAAAATCTATATATTCTAAATAACATATATGTATCAAGAAACCTCCAATGTGGAAAAAAGGTACATGAAATATGCCAAACTTTAGGAATATGTGAGGAATGAAGAAAATTGAATCTAAAAAGAGAAAACAAAGTGAAGAAAAAATAATCCCTCGAGTTGTTTTTCATCCAAACGTTGGCACTAGACAATAATACTGGATATTCATTTAAATATTTTCAAGGGATTTACCATATCTCATTAAAAAAAAAGTAATGCTTACTGAGTCAGTGGAATTCAACATAGAATATCACTCCGAACATAGGCTTGTTTTGTGTAAATTGCATACAATCCCCAGTCAAAACCAGTTGTTCAAAAATGCAACATAATTATATGAAAGTAAATAAAACTTGGACACGCATTTGAATTATGTCTTATTTCTACTATCTAGCATCTAATTACCATAGGATGTTCTATATCCCAACTTCATTGATAAAATCACTCTGATTAATAACTCTCTTATTCCTGGAAATAAATTTTTGTCCAGAAATGGTCCCTTACATGATCCTATTTGGTAGATTCCAAAATACAGATTCACAACTAAGGAGATTCTCTACATGGATAATAGCAACATTTTTGTTGTTACTCCTGGCTACTTCTTCATCATAATTATCTTGTAAATTGTAAAACCTTATGAAAAAAAGTAATGAAAAGAGTGGCAAATTCATCCTAACTCTTTTTTGTGACTATTTCAGAATTGACTTCTTGGCTATTAAGAGACCAGTGAATACCAAATAGGACTCTTAAAAATAGGGGGAGAGTAGCTTTGAAAATGGGGATCTGAATAAAAAGGCTCTTTAGTGTACAGTTCTGCTCATTGGCCTGGCCTGATTCTAAATATAGCTAATGCATTCAGGCAACAATATCACAGTCAGAATGAATCCAGTTTATAAAAAGGGAAGCAGTTTTTGGGGAGAGGAGTCCTTGGAGATGCTCCAAGAAAGACAACAATCTACTTGCCTATATGATGTAAATCAGACTGCTGATAGCAAAGATCATTACTCACTCTCCAGGCAGGTTGAAAGTTATCACAAAATGGAAAATCTTACATTGATCAAATTATAAAAAGGGAAACAAAATCATGTTGGAGGTTTCTGGCCATTAAAAAGAAAAAAGCTCTTAGAGAAGTAAGTCGTCAAATTTTCTTGGGGCAGGGAGAAAGCCATGTGTTTAAAACCCAGCTTTATACAATGAAGGCATTCATCATCTGCAGAAACAGAAACAAAAAGAGAAACATTAGTGGGAAATAAAGAGAGGAGTCCTGTGGAGGAAAGAAGTTGCATAGGAAGTAAGAGAAAGCATGAAAAAAGGGCAAAAAGTCTGCGGGTTAGGTGCTGGGGTCACGGATATATTTAACACTCAGCTCAAGAATGGCTGGTCTTCAAAAATTTGATGTGGGAGTTATACAGTATGTTTAGTAGAGTAAAGGAAACCTTTGTAAGGCTGTGCACTGTCATTTTATTCAATCAAGCTTAATGCTTATAAGTCAAATACAATCTGTGAGATGTCAAGATTCAGGGTCAGGGCATTAAGAACTCTAGGTGTATGGCAGGACAATTTATTGAGATGTAAATTCATGTTTCATGTTCAGTGTTATAAAAGAGCCAGAAAGAGTGACACCTTAATGCTATCCATATGTTTTAGGAGAAAAATTGTCACTCTTTCTACTCAAAACACACTAATTTTTTTCCTCCTTCTCCATGATTCAATAAGGAGAATTAAGGACTTGTGTGTTCCTTAAACACAGGGAACGCTGTAAGACGGTAATTTGTCCTTTTGTATTTTCTGAAAGGCAAAGGCTAGTGAAGAATATGTTTGAATCTTCTAAGGAAAGGGAGAGACCTGAGTGACTTGGAGAGAGACTAAGAATTGAATACATTCAGCCTCAGTAGTGTTTCAAAGACTGGATTCCACAGGTATTACAGTTCCATAACAGACTTCCTATCAGAGGTCCAAGAAGGTGATAAAATCTTAAGAGGCAATATCACGTGATACCATAGGATTGTTGGACCATAGAAAACTAGGCTCACAGCTAGAAAAAACATAATACAGTAGTGTATCAGGCTGGAATAAGCTACAGTAACAAATAGCCCCTCAATCTCAATTGCATATCACAACAAACGTTTTCACTAATTCATTCTACACACTGTGCATCCCTATTTGACAAGCTACTCTATCTCAACATGTTGCTTTATGTTTACTGAGGTTATTGAGGAAGGGGAAATGTGCAAACTGAGGCTTTAACATCCCCTTCTCTATGCTTTATGTCCAAAGTGATACATGTCAATTTTGCTCATAGCCCTTTGGCTGGAACCTGTCACATGGCCTCAGTTCAAGGTAGAAGGAGAACTCGTGGACAAAAATGGACTGTTTACTGAGAATTACTGTATCAGTTACAGATATCCATTACACAGGGACAAGGCCAATAGATTTCTAGGGTCCACACAAATTTCAGGAACTCATGCAGGATCAGACAATGAGCACCTCAACAGTAACTACATGGACTGAAGATCAGAGGACCCCCTTGAATGTTTCCCTCTGGATCAGTTGCTTAGGACATTTGCAGAGTCCATAACGGGAAAGGAAACCTAATAATGCCTGAGATTAAAAAGTAACTGCTGTCCAGTCAGGATAAAGGCTAAGAATCAAATGTAATTTTAATTAAAGGAAATAATATGACATTTTCCCAACCTACCTGAGCTTCTGGAATTATTAATACCTACTACTGTCAAAGGATTACACAAAAGTTCCTATTTCTTTTTTAATAGATAAAATTAAAAGGTTACCTCTGCTCTCTCAAGATCTGGTCTTCAGTCTGGGAGAAAAGAGGCTCTTTAGTTTATCAGAAGAGTCTATAATCTATGATGATGATGATGATGATGATGATGATGATAATGGTGCTAGAAAATGACTAGTGAGCATGTAGGGATGACAGAGCTAAAGCAAATGACCTATAATCCACTCCTTTCCTGATTTCTAGAGGAATGCTTCCAAGCAACTTAGTATAATCTCTTTGCAAACATGATGACTAGAACTCTGAGAAATATACACTAACGACATTTTTTAGGAGGAAAGCAGAAGAATAATGACATAAATACTGGTATATTTACAAAATGGAATCATATTTAATAGTACGAGTTAATATTCTAGAACTACAGGTAAAATATATGTTAATCTCAGAAATGTTGAGAAAAAAGCAAGTTCCAGACAAATATATAAATACACACAGTATGTATACTATATATATATATATATATATATATATATATATATATATATGTATATATATGTATGTGGATATATGTTTATGATAACATTTTCAGGGAAGACTAAAAATGTTTAGAGCATATCCATGTGTGAAAGTCATATTGAGGAGGGCACCTGTTGGGATGAGCACTCGGTGTTGTATGGAAACCAATCTGACAATAAATTTCATATTTTAAAAAATGGAAAAAAAAAGCAATGAACGCAAAGCAAAATTTAAGTTAGTGAATATCTTTAAGAAAGGAGCTAGAGTCGGGGCGCCTGGGTGGCTCAGTCGGTTGAGCATCCGACTTCGGCTCAGGTCATATCTCACGGTTTGTGAGTTCGAGCCCCATGTCGGGCTCTGTGCTGACAGCTCAGAGCCTGGAGTCTGCTTCTTACTCTGTGTCTCCTCTCTCTGCCCCTCCCATGCTCATGTGCTCGCTCTCTCTCTCTCTCTCTCTCTCTCAAAAATAAACATTAAAAAGAAAAAAAAGAAAGGAGCTAGAGAGATGTGACAGGTAAAAACACATAACTAAATGCAAGATTTTGATAATATTTTTGTTTCTTGTCTTGATAGGTTCTTTTAAAAATTAGGGTTTATAAAGTATGTATCTACCCCTCTGTAAATCTCAATTATTAAATTGAAGAATGCCATAAAAATCATTGGCAACAGACTGAACGAAGATTTACGAGAGAGGAAAACTGCAAGTACAGTGATAACAGCTCCAAGCAGAAACCCAAAGGAATCATAAAATGTTTACTAGAAGAGCAGATACTCAAGCTGATTCTCCACCACGGGGAGAGGGGTTGCTTGATGGAAGAAGAGGAGATGAGCTGTGGTGATGTTCCGGGAACAAGAAGCAACATTTGCGAAGAAACGGAGGGAAAGAAAACAAAGACTCTTCCAGGAATTGTGAACAGTTCACATGTGGCAGAGAGTATGAGGTGGGTGTTGAGAGAAATGAGGGTGGAGAAAGAGCAGGGGCCATATCATGGAGGGATGCCTTTATCACGTTTGCACTCCTTATCTAAAGAGATTCATTTAACAAATGTAAGCAAGGATTGGTTGGACTGCCTCTCAAAAAGTAAGCTCAGAATGTTGGAAGGAAGAAGTCTCCCCACGTGGCCTGGAACATGAAAGATTAACGGGAAAAGGGGCAGAAAGGCATTGAATCAAACAGAGCTCCAATTTCTTACAGTTTTAAAGTACATATAGGGATCCAGACTTCAATGAATAATTGAAACGAGAACCTAGTTCACCAGCCAGAATACGTTGTGATGGTTACTCCTTAAAAATAGAAGGTAACTGGGGCGCCTGGGTGGCTTGGTAAATTAAGCGTCTGACTTCAGCTCAGGTCATAATCTCACGGTCCGTGAGCTCGAGCCCCGCGCCGGGCTCTGTGCTGACAGCTCAGAGCCTGGAGCCTGTTTCAGATTCTGTGTCTCCCTCTCTCTCTGCCCCTCCCCTGTTCATGCTCTGTCTCTGTCTCAAAAATAAATAAACGTTAAAAAAAATTAAAAAAAAATATAAGGTAACTAAACAAACCAAATGCATGTGTGGGTATATTGGACATGTGCTTTCAAACAAAAGAGTATCTTTGATCCATAAAATAATCTGTTAAATCAGCCCTGAGATTCTTCCTAAATGAAAGAAGTTAACTTTTCACAATTGACTGCAGAGAAGCCTTTTATTTAGTGTTTTTAATCGAATTATTTTTTTGTTTAGCTTTTCTATCTTAGGGTTCAAAGTTAATACCAAGTATTGGAATTGTCAAATGTTTACCAACCATTTACCCATTAGATTTCTGTCTAGTAAACATGAGTTCAATTCCTAGATACCATTCTCGCATTTCATATTAGGATTTGGACAAACTACTCCATGCTAAAGAAACAACTTATTAACAACATCAACTAGGGCACTAGGATGTATCAGGCACTGAGACAGCAAACACACTGGTTATCTCCACAGACAGAATACCATACGGCAAATTGATTTCACGGATATTGAAAAGCAAAGAAAACTTGGAACGAACAGGAGTCAGTAATGATAGCAGACCCTCAAGCACTGAAGTGAAAAGGGAAGCGTTCAGAGTTCTTAGAATTGGGCTCAAATCTCTGAGGAAGGAGAGAAACACCACAATCGGTGCCAGTTCCTCTGAGGTGGCTCCATGCAACTGGTTCTGGGAAGGGTGGGAGCAAAACAGCAACTGGAACCAATTTCTACTGGTACCATTGGTGCTGCTGGATAGAACACTCTTGCTTCAATGACTTTTACAGCAGCAGCAAATAAACCAGGAGGTTTCATATCACTTCATCTGACTGCTCTCCAGTCCCATCTAATGTGCCTATTGTAAAAGCCAAGAAGGAGCCAGACTGTAAGAAAGAAATGTAATTTGCAGAATCCCAGCCCCAGCACCACAGAGCTGAGTATAGAAGGGACGGTTTGTAACTGAGAGACAAATTTCACAAACACCATGGAGGAGTGAATCGATGCGTTATTAGGGCTTCCCTCGTTGGAGCTTATAGAGGAGACACCTGATTGGTACTGAAGTATATAGTTGTTCCATTTTTTCTGTTTGTTGGTATGTGGGGCTTCCTTTATTTTCTGAGTGAAAACAGGGCTATTAAGTATGTAAAGTCTGGTAATACAAGGAGAAGAAATTATTAAATTGTGAAATCCCCTGGCATTTTGTAATTTGGAACCATTCATGTAAAGAATGGTAAACGAATAGGCAATGTCTGGCTTTAAAATTATGAATCGTTAGATGTAATAATGCCAAGGAGATCTAAAATTCTAATACAATCAAAGTGTATATTACAAATTAGCTGCCAGTGGGCTTCCTTTTTGTCAATCAATCAACAACTAATATTTAATTGAGTTTGCAAATTATTGCTCAAAGTTTGCTAGAGGGACCATGTATTACGGTAAACTATGAAATCACTGTTTTTATGGGTCAGAAATGATCACGTATTAGCAATTTCACTTGGTTCAAGCTAATATCGCAGTTTAACTATGAGTCATCAGTGTTGGTTCAAATGTAAACCTCTACACAAAAGTGTATAAAAAAGAGTGAAGTGGTTTCACTGGCATCTGAAGAAGCTTGAGTTGTCATTAATGCTATACAATATTCTCCCTAACCACTTACTTTTATCTTCTCCCACAGTCACATGTTGAATTACTTTACCTATTGAAAAGGAATAACCTTGGAAAGTCCCAAGCCTCAACTCACAGTTTGTACCTGCCTGAAAAAGTATGTTACAGAGGTGTTTATTATTTGTATCGAAATTAGATGTATGGATGTGTGTGCATGTGTGTGTGCGTGTGTGTGTATGTGTGCACGCACAGAATATTTTATGCACCCAAGTGATTTCTTAGTGGTAGTTATTACATCTCACCCTATCTTTGGCTTCAGAAAACTCTGACTGCAAATATCACATCCGAAAAGGAAAATCTATACCATATGCCACACTATACTATTCACAATTTGAATCCCTAGTACTTACTGTCAGTCTTACATTAGGCAACAGCTCTTCATTTATTTGGAGAAATAAAGGCAACAGAAAGCGCCACATTACATTATGATCATATAACTCTGGAGCTGCACAGGATCTTAGAGATCCAGTGAGGATTGGATTCTATTTTTACAAATCAGGAAACTGAACCTCACACAGATAAAACAAGGACTTGGATTGGCTCTGTTTCTGAAAGAACCCTAGAGGTAAAACACTTGACGTTGATATTTCTCAGACACTACAAATCTCCAGGGATAGGCCATTTTGCTTGTTTGGGGCTGCTTCTGGGGGAACTTCACTATAAACATGCAACACATTTCATTTTTATATAATGGCATTAAGAGAAATTCCCTTGTACAATCCTGAATATCCTTTTAACGTTCTTTAAATGTCTTCTTGCTGATCTTTATTACATTGTAGAACCAAGTTTAATTCTTTTTTATTCAAAAAAAAAAAAAAAACCTCCTCTAGGCTTATGTACATTTAGAGAAGTAATTAGTAAGAGAGACTGTCCTAAAAATTGTTGTCCTTAAAATCAGTCTAGAGTACACCCTATTACACGATGCTGCCTCGGACAGAGATGTTGCTGCAAATCAGTCTTTTCCAGTGAGTCACTGCCACTGCCTTTCTCCTCTACCTCTAGTAGTTTAGTAACAGCAGGATTTTACATTATTTATGGATTGTCAAAATCTGTGGGTAATTCATTACTAGATTCATTTCACTCTTAGAGACCCCAAAATCCACCTAATGTGTTATCTTCCACGTTTTTTTAGATCAAAGTAATTTCAGTGAAATTTTCTTTCTCTGTCCCTTCTCATCTTAACACACTTGACTGGATTTATGTATCCTTTCAAACATACCATTATATGAATGTCGTCAAGTTTAATAAAAAGCTAATTTCAAGGCTGTAAACAATTTATTATGATATAATTATTAGTGTTTTTAATATTTGCCATGCCTAATGGCACTGATTTTATTGCTACAAACTTAGTCTGCAATGAAAAGAATAATGCTGACAGGTATTTGTGTGTGTGTGCCTGTCCATGTGTGAGTGTGTGTGTAACATACTGCCGTCTATATCAATATATCACCGTATGTGGCAAGTGCTGAGGACATGAATATAAGAGATACAGAAGGATTTTTACGTTACATTGATAACATCTGTCTTCATCAGTGAATGCATTGTTGACGAAAGTGTACAATGACAGACCTGGAAAATGTCATACGCATTTTTCAGTACAGAGAAAAGTCTGTGAGTTGCAAAATGGATATTTAGCTACACCAATGCTCAAAAAATTCACTCGTATTTCTTTGGGTTGTGGAATAGAAGTCTATAAAGTATGGAATAATTTAGTACTTTCTTAGGTTTTTGTTAAAAAACTTAAAGTTCACTTAAAAAGTAAGAAGTACAAATGTTCTTTTGTGTCTCAAGTTCAGACCCACATTATTGAAGGCAATGGGAGTTCATAAGAGAGAAATAGCTATGGAAAACTGACCCCCTTTTAACTGGAAACTTACTACTTTATCCTAAGTACCCTAATGGAAGGAGTGAAGAGGAATTGGTAAATTTCCTGTTGGGCAGAAATAGACCTAATTAAAAGAGTTTGTCAGTAAGGCAATAAAAAGTTTAAAAAATAGATTTGAGGGTGCCTGGGTGGCTTCGTCAGGTAAGCATCCAACTCTTGATTTTGGTTCAGGTCATGATCTCCCAAGTTTATGGGATCAAGCCCACTGTCAGCTCAGAGCCTGCTCAGGATTCTCTTCCTCTCTCTCTGCCCCTCCCCCACTTATGCTTGCAGTCTCTCTCAAAATAAATAAAATTTTAAAAATGAATAAAAACAGATTTGAAACAAAATGTTAAGGAATATGCAATTGAATTTACTCTATTAAAAATAGAATAAAGAGGCACATTTCATTGTGGGTCTTAATGTGAGCTATCTTCATCCTGGTTCTAATGTGCAAAATCAGAGGGTTATTTACAGAGAATGATGGTAGCTTGGAAGAGCAGCAGAGACCAAAACCATGGGGATATTTCTAGAAGCAATTCCTTGGGTTAAAGACCAAAAAACAGATTCACTGATCTTGGAGTCAGAAGGACTTTTACAGATAATATTGCAATCATTTGGAAACTATTTTTTAGCTTTGAAGTACATTTTCCCCTCTAAAGGAATTCATATGGGAAAATGCAATGTTTCAAGTATGAGATGGAATTGTTCTTGTTGAAATGGAACTGAAGAGCCAGTAATCTACCTGCTCAGCTTCTCCACCCAACTCCACGATGGCCTTAGACTCTTTCCTGGGGAACTTAGTAGAAAAGCTTGAAAACTACAAAATCTAGACCAACTTCATTTTACAGTTGGAGAAACTAAAGCCCAATGAAGATTGAGTGACTTGGTCATGGTCACGTGTATAGCCTGAGCCAGGACTAGAACCCTTATCTTCTAAGGAGACAACCAGAGGTGTATGTATAATCGTGCCCCTCTGTAGTTTTGTGCAAACCATTTATCCAGCATAATTGATTCATTACTTCTTAAATGCCAAGTGGAAACTTTGAACCTTCTTTACATCACCAAGACTTCCTAAAGCCTCTTAGCTATTTTAGTCTTACATATTGATTTCATAGCAATTTCTAATCATTGTATAATCCCAACATAAAGATAATGAAATCAGCCTGGCTACTAGGCATAGCAGAAGATAAAAATCCCTTTCCCCAAAGAACTTACATTATTTATGGGAGATGGAAACAACACACACACACACACACACATACACACACACACACACACACCCCTCAAATAAATTCTCTTGTTAAAATGAATTTTACTCAGTGCTAGTATGATGGGATTTCATTGAAGAGAATGTTGAATAAGACAAGGAAGGTTACAAGTTAAATGCAATACTTGAAATAGGCCTTGAAGATAAAGGGAATCTTACAAAAAGAAAATCACATACATTATTTTGATCTTGAGAAACAGCATTTTAAAATGTGGGATGGTAAATGCAGAAATGTTTCTTACAATCAGATATAGAATGTTGCCTTGGTTCTCTTCAACAAGGAGGAACACCATTGATTGAAAACTCTACAGTACTGGTACTCTACCTGTCAGAAAATCCTCGTATGTTTCCTCACCATCAATACCGATGTTTTCAGGCTGAAAAAATATTTTACCAATTTTAAAATTGCCTTAAAAATTATTATTAGTTGAATTCCTGCAACTAAAAGTGGATTTTTTTATGTTCAAGGTTACTTGTGTTTAGCAAAACACAATATCCTGCTCTTAAAAAGTGACTATATTTATTGATTTTAAACAAATTTTTTAATGTTTATTTATTTTTGAGAGTCAGAGCACAAGCAGGGGAGGGGCAGAGAGAGAGAGAGAGAGAGAGAGAGGGAGAGACAGAACCCAAAGCAGGCTCCATGCTTCAGCTATTAGCACAGAGCCCCATGTGGGGCTCAAACTCGTGAACCCTGAGATCATGACCTGAGCAGAAGTCAGATGGTCAACTGGCAGAGCCACCCAGGTGCCCCTAAATAATGACTTTAAAGAAGAAAAAATTCTTCATAAAATCTCAAATCCTTAAAAGGATTCTCAAAATTCAAATACACTTTACAAAATAACATCTTAAATGATTTCAGTGTAAATACACAAGAAATCAGAAGATTAAATTTCCTTCAAAAATAAGCTTTTGTAAATTAGAAGCAAAAGTGCTGAGGGGATAAGTACGTTTTAGGTTTTAAAAGACAGAAAGTGTTCTTTTATTTTGTTTTGTTTTTTATTTCTGTAATTCCAATTCTGAGCCTCAATTTAGCAAGATATGAGCAATTTTAATCTATTTAGAATTGGATTTGAAAATATCATTGTACCTTATTTGAACTTCAATGTACACATGGAAACATGGAAAACTAAACTCACAATCTCATTTTATTTATTTATTTTTGTTTGTTTGTTTTTAAGGTAATGTAATCAATGTGGACAGGCAAAATGTATAATTTAGGACCACTTATAACAAAGCATGTATTATTTTTATTGCTTATTCTAAATTATTTAGCTAATGTTTATATAAAATATATAATTTTTCTATATTATATAACTATGTATATATTGTTTAAACACAGCAACTCTGAAATTTTCTTCTTCTGGAATGACTTAACAAAAATGCATTTGTCCCATTAGTGTTTCCACTAAGAAAGTTTATCTGAAAACCTATCCCCAAAAATCATAAAGCAAAGTCATCCTAACATATGTTTTCTCCATATAGCATTCAAATGTACATGTTGTTTGCTGAATATCATAAAGGAGCCTTGTTGCCATGCTCCTTTTCTACAAAGGATTTGGCGTTGGTGGGATTATGGTGCTCAATAACCAGAAATTTTTCACTCCAACAAAAAGATGAATTTCTCATTTTCAAAGAGAAAAATAAAGACTGTATAAGGGAAGGCTTTTGTGCTAATTGTTTACCACATTTATTTAGGCATATATTAATTACCAAGAAGTCTTTTTTAAATTTACTTTTGTGGACATTGATTAAGAAGCCAAAATATAATAACTTTAGGTTTAACTTTAAAGAACATAATGGAACATAATGTCTTTTACAGCCTTATAGAGTTAAATTTACATACTAAAAGCTCCCTGTTTCTGTTTTTTTTCAATATATCTCCTTGCACATCAAGTACAGTACTTATATTTTTTTGAATATTAATTTGTTTTCCAGAAGGTGAGGATAAGAAAATTTGAGTCCTTTTCACTGGTGCTAAAACATTAATGTGAAATTTTCACCAGGCCAAAGACACAAAATAATATAATAAATATAGAAATAGGGTGTGACAATTAGGTGAAAGAAATCAATAAACTTATTAATAAACAGATAATTGATATAACAAAATGTGTAAATATCTCAATTCAGCATATTCCCAGACATTTTAATCATATACCTTCAGTTAAAACATACAAGGAAACCTCTTTACACTGATCAAAAACTCACCTTTGAAGGGTTCATTGTACATCTGGCACTTTCGATTGAGAGTTATTATTCAGCAATAGAAAATAATTATTATCATTGTTAAAACAACCATTTGTAAGACTCTAGAGCTTACTAATGTGGATTTGCATATATTTTCAAGATGGGGGCAGGTTTTGGTGGTTTATATGTTCATTGCCCTCCAGTTACTCTTGATTTGTAGCAAGGCTACCGCCATGAATGACAAAGCACCTGTTACCACCTATTCTCATTCCTAGGAGAGTGCCTGCTTTTGAAGCTCCAAAGATCACATTATATATAAGTTTCTGTAGTTGAAAAGGCCAGTGCAAAGCTGTAAACTGAAAGGTCATACCTGATGTGACTCAAAGAATGAAATAGTTTGGTTGTTGCTAATTATCACCTATCCTGTCAAATCTACATGCACTTTGCAAATTATTTGGGAGCTATATTTCACAAACTAAAAAGGCCCAATCTGTTCCGAGCTTGTCTTTAGTACAGTGTCCGACTTGAGTGTGAGCTGTGCTCACCTTAGACTGTGGACACATGTGCTTGTTTGGGAAACTAGAAGGGCAGACTTTACAGTCGTTTAGGTACAAGAGTCTAAGAATTCTTCTGATGCGGTGGAAGATGATTCTGGGAATGGTTTTGTCATTCTGGATGCCTTCCAATTACCTTATTAGCCAAAAAATTATTGAATCCCACAAAGAAGAACACTTTATCTCAGAAATGTTAAAGTAAATTAGCAAAAGTGAGAAATACTAAAACAACTGCTTCGCAAAAATCTCCATGGGCCATTGGGAGTAGTGAACTCAGGAGACCTCAAAGTGGAAGGTTAGTCAACTAACAGAAATGTCACCCCTAACTTTTAGGTCAAACACACAATGGCACTGGTCCCTCGGCATGGCCATCTGTAATTCTGAGAGCCAGAACAAGCAAGGGGGGAAACCACAAATTGCAAAGAAGTAACTTTCAATGACTTCTGAAAATATCTAAGGGAAATAGTCATCATAGGTATGGTTTGGACAAGAAATCTGTCCTATTTAAAGGGACACCTCCAAACACACAAAAAATGTTTAGACATGTAAACAGTGCTGACTCTCATTTCCCTACAGTGGTTTAAAAAAAAATCTTACATGTGATTCAGGTCAGCTTCTTCACATTGGAGACAAAAAAAAACAAAAAACAGGTTAACTTTCTCAAGTCCTCTATCCACTTAGTACTGCAATTGGAATCTAACTCTCTTCTCCTAATCCTGAGAATTGCCTCTAGTAGAATATTCAACTCCACAAGTATTTGTTAAGCGCTTTCTGAATGAACAGCATTAAGCCTTATACTTAAGCTATATTTTTCTGCACTTAATGGTGCAATTTTGAAAGAAACATAAATTTAAGAACCTCAAATGTCTTGGTGTATAGAATAGCTTTCTTGTAGTACTCTAAATCCTACAACTATGAAATAACTTTCTATGGTATTGAATCTTTTCCAATAAGTAATTAAAGCATAGTGAAAATCTGGAGATGAAGTGCACCATGGGAAGAGGAAAACAACAGAATGTGCTCCTACTTCAGCACTGGGGAGTATGAATAACTGCAGGAAACGTCCACGTAAAACACATCACAGGACGGCAGCGGAGCGCCCTGTTATGTGATTTTGCTTTCCTCCTCAAATGTGCCCTTTCAATTCATCATGCACTTCCTAAATAAGAAATGTCCATAATGCTGAGATGTAAATTGTCCATTCTGTCTTGGAAAGCAGATATCATTTAAATATTTATAGTTACACTCGTCTCCAATTTGCATTGACAGGTTCATAGTTAGACACTGAGTCCAGATAAACACAACTCCACCAAGATGGCACATAAAATCTTCATTTAGTCATTTGCATTTTTTTTGCAGGGATACAGGTCACTTTTATCTTTTTAAATGGATATATTTCAAAAGTTTTAGCTATCAAAGTTTCTGAAATACTTAAGAGCAATATTTTTTAAGTTTTTTTTTAATGTTTATTTTTGAGAGACAGACAGACACACACACACACACACACACACACACACACACACACACACACAGCATGGGTGGGGGAGGGGTAAAGAGCTAGGGAGACACACTCCAAAGCAGGTTCCAGGCTCCGTGAGCTGTTAGCACAGAGCCTGATGCGGGGCTCAAACTCAGGAACTGCAAGATCACGACCTGAGCCGAAGTAGGACACTTAATTGACTGAACCACCCAGGTACCCCTTAAAAGCAATAATTTTAAACCTATTTCTTGGACTACGTTATTTGTCCCTATTAAGCCTTTTATTTATTTTTCCTGAACTTCTGCTTAGGTACTCTCATTCAGCCTTCCACATTTGTTCTCCCAAATGATCAGCCAGATTTCTATTTTTGGTTCACAACCTCTTCAGCAATGTCATCATAGTGCTCGAGACATTTACTGTTCACTTTTCCTTGGCTCACCTAACCTCATTCCCAGTCCACATTTTACTCCATCACCTCTGCCATGGAAAAAAACATTGTATCTTTTTTTGAAAGTAAGACATAAAATCAACTTGAGGATTTTGGAGTAAATAATACAGTTAATATTCTTAGGGCATGAGAGTTTCATAACTACAACGTAAATCTGAGTCACTTTTTATTGATTTATTTTTCAATGTTTTTAATGTTTATTTATTTTTTAGAGAGAGAGAAAGAGAGACCGTTAGCAGGGCAGGGGCAGAGAGAGAGGGAGACACAGAATCTGAAGCAGGTTCCAGGCTCTGAGCTGTCAACAACAGAGTCAGATGCCGGGCTCAAACTCATAAATCGTGACATCATGACCTGAGCTGAAGTCTGATGCTTAACCAACTGAGCCACCTATGTGTCCCTCAGTCACTTTTTAAAAAGCAAAAAAAAAAAATGTTAAAGCACAAAGATGATTAGAAATTGACCCACATATACACAATCAATTGTGTTTTTTTCAAAAACATATATTAAGTCCAAATTGGAAAAGGTCTTGATTAGATAGCAGAAGAAAATATTTGTTTTCTTAGAATAATAAAATTATAAGCCATAAACTTCTTAAAAAGACAGATTGAATCCATGAAAATAAAAACTTTGGCACTTTCAAGGATAATGTTAAGAAAATGAAGAGGCAAATCAGATGATAGAAACTATTCACAAAATAAGTCTGATAAAGGAGTTTTTCTAGATGAAAATTTTTTCTAGCTCTAAAATTTTTTCTAGCTCTAAAAAAATGAACAAAAAATATTCATTACAGGGGCGCCTGGATGGCTCAGTTGGTCGAGCATCTGACTTCAGCTCAGGTCATGGTCTCGCAGTTTGTGGGTTCGAGGCCTGCGTCAGGCTCTGTGCTGACAGCTCAGAGCCTGAAGCCTGCTTTGGATTCTGTGTCTACCTCCCTTTCTGCCCCTCCCTGGCTCACACTTTGTTTCTATCACAAAAATTAATAAACATTAAAATTTTAAAAAATATATATTCATTCCAGAAAATAAGATACATAAATTCTAAGTAATCATATGAGAAGAGATCTGTTTCTCATTTGGGAAATGAAAACTAATTTCCACACAGATATTATTATACATTCACCAGACCTCATCAAATTGAAAAGACTGGCAATAGCATATGTAGACAATAGTGGTAGCTATTAGAACTCTCACACATGGGTGATAGGATGTAAAATGGTACAGAACATTGGAAAATTATTTGACTGTTTCTTAATCTTTCTATATGACTTAGGTGCTTCATTCCTAGGTATTCATCCAAACTCCATGATGATGTATGTCCACACAGACTTGTACTCAAATGTTGATAGCAGCTTTGTTCACACTGGCCCAGACTCAAAGATCATGGACTTGTGAGTGGACAAACACATGGAAGTGTATCCATACTACTAAGCACTAAAAAGGAATACTACCAAGGAGTACTACTCAGTATTAAAGAATGAACTACTGATATAGCAATATGAGTGTAGCATCCAAGCATTCTGCAAAGTAAGAGGCATATGCAGACTACATAACATGCCAATAAAGACCACATGTGCACAGAGCTACTTATATACAATTCCAAGAATGCATACACACACACACCTGCTAGTATAAAAATTGTAGAAAAGTCAAAACTAGATATAGACATAGATTTGTAGCTGTCAGGATGTGAGGGTGTGGCGGGAAGATTCAATGAAAGGGGATGTGAGGAAACTTTCTATGTTGATGAAATTGTTCTATATCTATCCTGTATTATGGGAATAAAATATGTAATTTTTAAAATTCTAGTAACCATATTTAAAAAGGTAGTAAGAGGGGTGCCTGGGTGGCTTAGTCGGTTGAGTGCCCGACTTCGGCTCAGGTCATGATCTCACTGTTCATGAGTTCGAGCCCCACATCGGGCTCTGTGCTGATTGCCCAGAGCCTGGAGTCTACTTTGGATTCTGTTCTCCCTTTCTCTCTGCTTCTCCCCTGCTTGCACTCTGTCTCTTTCTCTTCCCCTCTCTCTCTCTCTGAAAAATAAATAAACATTAAAAACATAAATAAAAAGGTACTAAGAAAAAAGTGTAATTAAATTTGATTACCTAGGCTCCACCTAACCGGATACACCCAAAATGTTATTCGTTATGTGACATTAGTGTTTCCAGTACTCAAATTTACCACGTGTCTGTTTGCTACTGAATTGAGTTGTATAGCTGTATATCATAATTTAGATTATGATAGATTGGCAAAAGTCATAGAACTGTACACTGAAATTCATGCATTTATTGTATGTAAATCATACATCAAAAAAGCTAACTAAAATGAACAAAATGAAACAGCACAAGCAAGGAGTGATGAAAATGAATGACTCCTCTACATATTTTTAGAATATAAGAAATATATTCGGATATCTATCTCTATAATCCATTAATCTATTTATCTATCTTGTATTTTTCAACATTCAAAAATGAATTAAGTGTTTCAGAAACTATATTTTCTATAGCCAGAAGCAGAGTTAAAAACAGAGTACATGGAGTTCTTTTTTCCAAAAGTGAGAACACGCTGCATACATTTCTATTCTGCTTTCCTGACTTTCTTTATATAAAATGCATAGTTTCTAAAACACTTGATTGACTCTTGAGCATTGAGAAATGCAAGACATTAACATGATCCTAACATACTCTAAAGAGACGATAGTCAAAGAGTAGCCATGTTCCTTTAAGGTGTACATGTCCCATTAATCAGTATCAGTGGCAGCAAAGAAACAACTCCAAGGGAAAAGAAGTAAATCCCTTTATTATGGATTCATTCTTCAACAGAATCTTTGCAGCTGACTGTTAATTTGAAATTCAAGGCAGAAATAAAAAATAGCATCTTGTCATGTAGATGCAGATAAATGGATTTGAGCCTGGGCCTTATCGCCCTGGGACCTCACTCTCCTTTATTTCAGTGACCTTCTGGGATAATTATGGTCACCATTTACAGAGCTTATTGATTAAGCAATTAATAAATGATGATAAACCCAGGAATTTCTAAGTGTAAGCATTGAGCAGCAGTAGAGGCAGAGCACGTGCGGAATACTAACCTCCACCTGGGTAAGAGCAGAGCCAGGAGAAAATGCAGGAAGTATTAGCATGCCAAGGGTTGGTGCCATGCGAGTTGGGGATATTAAAGAATTCCAGACATTTACTTCCATCTTCCCTGAGTTGACAACACTCTAAAGCACTGTCCAAAAAGACATTTCTGGCTGCTACTTATCATAAGTGAGAAGATTGAAAATGCTTACCTTCCACACATTTTCACAAAGAATATGTGTGTCCAGTCTCCATTACCTTTATTGTTCTAAGTACCCTGCTGTATACTGTTGGAAATCATTTTTTCCTGAGTCTACAAAGTGAAACATTCTCAAAAGAAGCTTCTTAAAGAATGAGTGTTAAGATTTTCTACAAAAATACTGTTTTAAAATTAACTTGAGTCTTTTTTGCTGTTTTATTTGCATATACAGTAAACATGAGCATGTATTATCATGAGAGACGATACATATGTTTAATATTTCTTATGATTTGGGGTGCTTGGGTGGCTCAGTCGGTTAAGCATCCGACTCTTGCTTTCTGCTCAGGTCATGATCTCAAGGTTCATGGGTTTGAGCCCCATGTGGGGCTCTGCACTGACAGTGCGGAACTTACTTGAGATTCTCTCTCTCTCTCCCTCTCTCTCTGCCCCTCCCCTGCTTACTCTTTATCCCTCTCAAAACAAAAAACAAAAACAAAAACAAAAAAAACCATTTCTTATGATTTTACTTAAATATTACTTTTATTGTAGAAATATGTAGAACTGAGTTTCCTGTAGGAAGATGCAGGCTAAAACTCGAATATATATATTTCAGGACACCTAGGTGGCTCAGTCGGTTAAGCATCCGACTCTTGGTTTCAGTTCAGGTCATGATTTCATGGTTCGTGAGTTCAAGCCCAGGTTGGGCTCTGTGTTGACTGCACAGAGCCTGCTTGGGATTCTGTTTCTCTCTCTGCCTCTCCCCCACTTGCACTGCCTCTGTCTCTCTCAAAATAAATAAATAAACTTAAAAAAAAAGTATTTTCATATATTCAAATACACATTTTTAACATGGTCAGAAAATCTCACTTACATAATTGTTCTTTATAATTAATATATAAATGAGCTATAACATTTAAGGTGATAATTTAATCTTCCTAGCAAACAATAAACATGATACCTGACACTTTTGCACAGTGTTTAAGTTCTTACATGGCATGTTTATTGGTAGTTTCTGGTATGTTTATTGATAGTTTACTGATAATTCTTATTTGATATGTTTTTGATAGTTTCAGGTATAGCTTATTGATATATAAACACATATATAATATATATTTTATTAAATAGGTACAGTTTGTTAAAACAATATATATATGAAAATATATTTTTTGCATAGTTAAAATAAGTGATTATCATGAAGAGGTATGTTTTTCTTAAAGATGATTATTAAAACAATGACCAGTCAATAGACACTACTCTGGTTTAAAAACAATAAATTATCAGGGGTACCTGGGTGGCTCAGTCGGTTAGGCATCCGACTTCGGCTCAGGTCATAATCTCACAATTTGTGGGTTCAAGCCCTGTGTCAGGCTCTGTGCTGACAGAGCCGGCAGCCTGCTTCGGATTCTGTGTCTCCCTCTCTTTCTGCCCTTCCCCTGCTCACACTCTGTCTGTCTCTCTCTCTCTCCAAATAAATAAATGTGAAATATGTTTAAAAAATAAATAAAAACAATAAATTATTAACAGAGTTACAATCTATACTTATTTATTAGCTGTGGTAATCACACGCTTTCTTTATACCCATGGATGTTAAATCTCTACTTTCTATTGTATTCTTTTGTTCTTTGTGTGATTTTAGAAACACAATTAAACTACCAAATAAGATGCCAGTCTCCTCTGGTCAAGCCTCTCTAGGCCTTAATAATCAGAATCCATAAAGAGGAGTCATTGAAGGGAGGTAATAAGAACTTATTACTTCTGTCCAAGGTATTTTCCCTATAGCTAACTCCAAACAGCAGATATTGCCAGTTGTTTAGGCATTTTTTACTTGCTAGCTGGTGGGATGGTAAAGATTACCCATATATTTTGCCAAGTCATTTACCTAGTGAAACAAATGAGCATCTTCTGTCCAGATATTTAACTGTATAATTGTTCTTTACACGCAGATGTGGGCTTATCTGAGGAATTGATGAAATAGTCAACTCTCTCCTAATTATGCTTATGAAGAGTCCTGAAGTCGTGAACAACAACAAACAAAAACAAAAAACATAAAACTTGCTTTTATTTAACATCGAATCAGATTTTTGAACTTCTATTTTTTTGCTTTGCAAGTGTTCCTTCTTCCTTTTCTGGAAAAGAAGGCATTCCTATATATAATGGCAGGGAATACAGTCAGAACTTTCTCGTTTGTTAAATTATTAGTTGATAGATCATTTGTACCACCTAGCAGGCCACAGAGGAAGGAAGTGCCAGGCAACCTTCAACCATTATGGCTGTAGGATCTAGAAGGTGATCCTGAATCCGTTTCTTTGTCTCTTTCTGACATCCAGTCTTTAGGCATTTCTTTCTACCCTAGTCATGAAATATTTCACTCCTACAGAAAATCCAAGAGACTAAGATGACAACTATACACCTTCCATCCAGTTCATAAATCTTAATGTTGCTATATTTGCTTCAAATATTTTCATTTTATGTTATTTATTTATTTAGAGAAATAAGGTCTAAGAAATATAGTTCCAACCCTCTTAGTATAATTCCCTAAGCACATTCCCCAGCCTACTCCTGAAAAATGTTAACTGCTATTCTTAATTTGTGGTGCTGTAATCCAAGAATGCATATGTACAATCACCAAGATTGTTTGCATGTTTTAAACATTTTTATAAATCTTCCCATACTGTAGTGGTTATCATTCCACAACCTGTTTATTTTCATTGTAAACTGTTTCATAATTTCATACATTTGATTCATACAGCTCTGGTTCATTAATTTCAACTACTGATTAGAGTTGAATTTCATGAACACTTTGTAATACCTATGAATTCCTTAGTAGATACTCTGGCTTTTGTGAATTTTTTTTTACTATTTCAAGTAATACTAAAATGAACCTACTTTCAGAGGTGCCCTGGACACTTGTGCAAGAGCTTCTGAGGGTTGTCTAACTCGATTGCCAGGTGTGTACGCCCTCAGCTTTGCCACGCATGGTTCCATTTGTTCTCCAAAGTGGTCGTACTACATTAAAGTCGCATTACCTATGTATGAAGGCTTCCTTTCCCTGTTACTCTGTAACATTTGGTACTGTAGGGCTCTTTGACAAACGAAGAGACCTCATTTTTGGAAACTTTGTCCTCTTTTGTGTATTTTCTCTTTAGATATTTTGCCCCAAAGGATAACTTCATTCATCCTTCTCCTTCTGCTATGTAATTATTTTATTTGCTTCCAATTCTAAATATATTTAATTTATCTACTTATTTATAGATACAGATAGATTTACGATCCTTTAACATTTATTGCTTAATTTAATTGCATTGAGGTCAGATCATAATATATTGTTAAAATGTTCTTTGAAATTTATTTGAATTTACCCTTTGATTTAGTTTGAGGTCAATGTTTGTAAATTCAATGTGTCCTTTAATTGAATATATAATCTAATTGGTTAGGTGGAGATTATATAAATCTATTAGATCTATCCGTCTACCTCTCTCACCATATATCTATCTATCTTTATGGGTGTGGGGATATCTTTTTAATTTTACTTTTCAAATTTAGTATATTCTTACCAAATTTTGTTGTAGGCATCAGCTTCCAAGAGAGACAAATTAAAATCTCTTATGTTTGCAGATTTTGTTGGTTTCTGCTTATTGCTTTGACTTTTTCAACTTACAATTATGAAGCAGTGCTCTTAGATGCAAAAAGTTGGTGCTTTTTATGTTTTGTTGGTGAAATTTTTCTTTGGTGACTCGATTTATATTACAGCTTATTGATTTATATTACTTTTTATCTGTCTTTTCTTCTACTATAGCAGCTTTCAGTTGGTAATTTCTTGGCATATGTTTTTCAGTTAACCTGTTTTTTAGACTTTCTATCTGCTTTTGTCTTAAGAATGTTTAAAGCTGCCTATTATTTCACTATTTTGACAAAAGTTTTAAACACCCTCTTTTAATGGATTATTTTTACCTGTTTATTTTACTGTGTTTATCAATCTATGTTGTCTCATTTACAATGTCATATTGTGTGTTTCTGCTTGACCAATGTAATCATTTTTAAATCATTGCTGCCTTTTCCCGCAGTGCCCCCTCACCAAGGTGCCCCTCCTTGCAAGATTATGCCTTCTAGTTCCACTAATGTCACTTTTACCAAATAACTTGATCTGCCCATGAAATTTGAGTGAAAGTAACTGTCACCTCTGAACAAAAGTACTGTGGGCCAGATTGTGATTTGCCATGAGCTCATCCTTCCCTATCACAAGAGATTCCCAGGTAGGAGCTCCTCCATCATCAGCCTGAGTCACAGAGTGAAGATTTTATGGACCCAAGCTAAGGTCAACCCACGGTAGACGTTTAGTGGGAGCAAAAAACACACTTTTAATGTAAGTTACTGAGATATGGGGGTCATATTCTAGCACGGTAAAGATCTCTTAAAACTGATTGAAATAATGATCCTATCGTTCACTATCTTCCCATTCTTTCCACCCTTCACTTGGTCAACGCTTAAATAGAGGAGGTTTTCTATCTTCCCTTTTCTTTTCCTCTTCTAGTTGGGAAGCTTCAGATTACATTCACAACTCTTCCAATGGTTGTGCTTAAGTTTCCAGCCCACAAGGAACTTAGCAAGCAGTAGGTAACTACTCGTCACTCCTCCTCCACCGCTGTGGTATTCCTGGCTCGATTTTTAAGTTCATCGTTATTTTAAACCACACATAATACTCTTTATGTCCTTTTATTTTTTTACTGTCAGCGATTTATAGAATTTACGAATATGTTTTATTAATCTGTCTAGGTCTATTTGTTTTCACTTTTGATTAATTTCTTCCTCTGGTTTACTGCTCCTTGCCTAGTGATTTGATGGTTGTTTGGATGTTGCTGCTGGGTCTCCTCTGTAGAACTAACTCTTATAACAACAGGTTGTGGCTACTGCCTCCATGCTGATATCAGAAATCTCAAAGTACCAGTCCATATCAGCAAGTAGCTTTGCTCAAGTCTTGATTAATATGTTGTGTTTTTGTCCTCCTATTCATTAAGCCTGTGTTTCCACATGAACCTCAGCCCCAAGGGGAATGCTATAATGCATTTTCCCCCAGCCAGGGCCGTTGTGAACACTGCATGGTTGTGAATTTTGTGTTTGGAACAAACATCTCAAGCCTCATAACTACTCAGAGAAAAGGACTTTTTTCTTCCCTTGTAAAATACCCTACCAACCCCTGACCCCCAACCAAACTTACATCTAAGGAGAGAAACTTTTCCTAATTTGCACAAAGTTCCTGTAGAGCTTAGTGGAAACTCGTTTCCACTTTCGTTTAGCAATTTTCATTCCTGTTATTCCTCAAGAGCTAACTCCCAGCTGCCATTCTCTGCAGCTCCACTCATCTCTTTGGATTTCTTGTCCTTGGAAATAGAAATCTTTTTAAGCCTGGCGTTGGTTGTTAAACTTTTCTCTTTGTAAATGCTACCTGCCATTCAGCTGTGTTTAGAGCAGAGTAACTCTTCAGAGTGTATACTTGCTACAATCATAATGAATGACATTTGAATTCTCTCATAATTCCTCTTTTGAGCAATACTCCCACCTTCTGATTTGATGTCCCCTTCCTCCTCCTTTGTGAGACATCAATTCACCCCACATGAGAAAGGAGTCTTGACATTCTTACACTTTTTATTTTGTACACTTAGCTTTCTTTACTTTAGCCAGATTTTATTAGAGCTTTTTCTAAACCAAGTACCGGTTTTGCTTGGGAAAAGGTTGGATTCTGGTCTTGCGAAATGGGGGATGAGAGCTCAAAATCCAGTTAACTTTATCCAACAAATATAACAAGGACTCCTTTCCTCCTAAGTGGACCAACACCTCCACGCAATAAGTATGCATTTTCTTCCACAGAAAACACAAACTTTGTATTTTATTTTATCTATTGTTTTTGAAAACACAAAGTCCTTCCGTGAGGAAAGTCGCTGATTCTAATTAGCATTCCTAGTTTCTTTCTTCCCCTACCTCACCGTGTGTGTGTGTGTGTGTGTGTGTGTGTGTGTGTGTGTGTTTGTAAAAACAATACTGGCATTATTGTGGCTGAGGGAGTATTTCCCTCCTTCAGGGTGTGCTTCCATGCCAAGCCTCTATATCATCTAAGAGTGTCTTTGGCTGACCTCTCAGAGACAGATGGCGCTCCCCCAAACTGCCTTTCTAGTACTTAGGATGTTTGATGGTTCAATGCATATGGCCCTCTGTGCATGGTGGTCTGTATCTCCTCAAAACAGATAAGCAAACTACTCTGTACAATATGAAAATCCATCTCTCCCATTGTTCTGTCCTGTAATAACCCCCATCTTTAAAATTCCTGTAATGTTTTCTTCTTCACTATTCATTTGGTTAGACACTCCTGTGGTTCCTATATTCCCAAACTCCTAACAGATATTTCCATTGCCTGTTCTAACTAGGCTCGATGCAAACTTTGAGCTTAATACAGTCTCAGTGTTTGACTTTTGGGGGTATCTGGGACAGACAGATCAAAAAGTTTTCTTAAAACCCTTACTTTTGGTGACCCACATTTGATCTGACTTCTGATGCCTGATACAGAAGACCCTCTGTCCTGACTTATTCCTCTAGTTTGGCACATGCCAGTGCTACAAAGTCCATTCCCTGTTAGGAAAGAAGTGTCTCCTATTTTGGAAGGGTACAAATAGCCCAGTTTGAATCAGGATAACGTTGTCCTCTGCTAATATCACTCTTGGAGCAAGAAAATAACTAATTTGACATTTTTCACTGTCCATAAATTAGAAATTAATTCTTACAGTCATGGAAAATATAGCTCTTCATAGGTCAGATTAACAGCTATCCTGTTTATTGATATCAAAAGTATTACTAATATTCTCATAATATATTACTTATGACATTGTTATAAACATAAAAGGGAAAGATGATTTTTTTGGTGTCGTATTCGTTTTCTATTGCTGTGTAACAAATTACCACAAACATAGCAGCTTTAGAACAATACCCATTCATTCTTACACAGTTGGACAGCTCAAAATGCTGTGTGGGATTGGCTGGCTTCTCTTCTGAGGTTCTTAGAGGGTTGAAATTGAGAGGTCCTCCAGGATGGGTTCTGATACTATGGTTCTGGAGAATAATTCACCAAGCTCATTCAAGTTTTTGACAGAATCTTTTTCCTTGTAGTAGGCATCTGAGATCACCATTGCCTTGCTGGCTGCCAGCAGTGGACCTCTCTCTTCCCCTAGAGGCCATCCATATTCTTATGTACCTTCGCTCACTTCAAACCAGAAACCAAGTACCCAAGTCCTTCTCACTCTTGGAATTTTCCCTTACTTCCTCTTCCGCAACCAGCAGTAGAGCATTCTGCCTTTATAGGGCTCGGGTGATTAGATTAGATCCAACAAGATAATTCCCTTTAGCACAAAAAAGTAAAATCTTCATGGGGGTAACACTGGGGGGTAACACAATTCTACCTGAAACAGTATGCATTCATTTAGAAAGCATAAATCCATTGAATACATGCTCTATGTATTACATTCCAATTCTCTGCTAAAGACTCAAGAGAGCAAGATGAATGAGAAGCTGAAGGTGTGTCACAAACCGAGGATTATGAGTAACCAACTTCTGTGCAGCTAAAGGTCCAATAAAAGGATTCAAAATACAATAGTAGATCGTGTTTTCATTTTCTTTGGATCTACACCCCAAAGTGGGTTTGGTGGATCATATGGTAGTTCTGTTCTTAATTTAATTTTTGAAGAAACTCCGTACTGTTTTCCACAGCAGCGGCACCAGTTACATTCCTTTTAAAAATGCTAAAGGGTCTCCTTTTCTTCACATCAATTCTAACACTCATTACTTCTTGTGTTTTTGATGATAGTCATCCTAAGAGATGACACATCCTAAGAGGTGTGAGGTGATAATAGCTGCACACTTATATTCATCGCAGCATTATTCACGATAGTCAAGATATGGAACACCCTAAGCGTTCCTCAATGGGGATGAATGGACAAAGAAGATGTGGTATGTATACAAAATGGAATAGTATTTAGCCATAAGAAAGGACATTCTGCTGTTGGCAAGAACATGGATGGACCTTGAGAGCATGATGCTAAGTGAAATGAATCAGACAGAAGGACAATATTGCATGATATCACTTATAGGTGGGAAATAAGAAAGTCAAACTCATAGAAAGAGACTAGAATGGTGTTTACCAGGAGCTGGGGTGTTGGGGAAATAGAGAGATGTTAGTCAAAGAGTACAAACTTTCAATTATAAGATAAATAAGTTCTAAGGATCTAATGCACAGAATGGTGACTACAGTTAGTAACGTGTATTAGATACTTGAAAGTTGTTAAGAGGGTACATCTTAAATGTTCACATCATAAAAGAGAAATGATGAGTATGTAACATGATACAGGTGTTAGCTAATGCTATGGTGGTAATCATTTTGCAATAAATAAGTGTATCAAACCAACACAGTTGTACAACTTAAAACTTATGCAACATGTCAATTATATCTCAATAAAGCTGGAATTAAAAACATAATAATAAATGAATAAAATATGGATGTGTTACCAAATGTCTTTAGCCAAAACATAGAAAGAAAATGAAAACAGTGGCATGCAGTAGCATTTGCTGGTGCCATGAGAGTAACAGGTGCAGAATTCTAGGGAGTTTAAAAGAGAAGTGGTTCATTCTACCAAGGAGCTGGTAAAGCAGCGAAAGTTTCCCAAGAAAGACAACACACAACTGCTTTCGAATGACAAGTAAGTTATTATGAAGTTTGCAAAGTAGCAAGGACATTCTATGACAGGGATTCTGCATAAGCAAGTCAGAGGTAAGACATATATTGACCTGTTTGCAGAAACTAATGAGCCATACAAAGGAAGTGAAGATGATATAATAATTTACTCACATTACTATTGGAGTCTCCATGAATCATAACCCTCGCTTTGATAAAGAACAATGATGTTCTTTGGATAGGAAGTCATTTATTGGCATGGCGTTTCTTGTGTCAAAATCCGTCAGTGCGGGGGCGCCTGGGTGGCTCAGTCGGTTGAGCGTCCGACTTCCGTTTGGGTCATGATTTCGTGGTTTTTGGGTTTGAGCCCCACGCTGGGCTCTGTGCTGACAGCTCAGAGCCTGGAGCCTGCTTCGGGTTCTGTGTCTCCCTTTCTCTCTGCCCCTCCCCCCGACTCACACTCTGTCTCTCTCTCCTTCAAAAGTAAATAAACATTAAAAAAAATTTTAAAAATCCATCAGTGGCCTAATGTTTTTTTTTTATAATAGCAAATCTGAACCCTTTTTGCTCAATAACAATATATTTAATAATAACCCAGTTGCAGTTCCCCAAACCAGAACACTTGGTTTTTATGTGTTAAAAAAAATCCCATTTTCTAATTGGTTTAATTTTCTATTATACTAAGACATGTTTCCACATACCATCTTACATTCTCTCAAGCTTTCTCTTTCTTGAAGTACCTCGTCTCCTCACTTCTTCACATTTCTACTCTCTGAAGCCATCCTCGTCTTCACTGATTTTCCCATTTTTAAAATTTCCTTTCCATGAAATCTCTATTGTACTTAACTAGCACTTAAATAGACTCTGATATTTTTTTTTAAAAAATAGATTTTATTTTTAGATCCACAGCAAAACTGAGCACCAGGTACAGATAGAGCCCATATACCATCTCTCCCCTCCACGCACACAACCCCCCTCACTACCAGCTTGCCCCACCGGAGGGGTACATTCACTACAACTGATAAACCTACATAGACACATCATTATTACCAAAGTCTCAAGTTCACATTAGGATTCACTTTCACTGTTGCACATTCTGTGGGTTTGGTCAAACGTATAATGACATTTATCTACCAGGTATCATACGGAGTAATTTCACTACCCTAAAGATCCGCTGTGCTCTACTTATTCATACCTCTGCCCTCACCAGCTCCTGCCAATCACTGATTTCTCTACTGACCTGGACCGTTTTATTTCTTTCTCTGTTATTTTATTTGTACAATATGTGGCTTTCTGATTTGATGACAGATTTTATGCATCACCTTTGTTGATCTTTGTGCAAATTAACCAATATGCGTGTTGCTCAAGTGTCAGATTAGGTGTTCCATAAGGCTTCAGGCTTCCCAAAGCCATCCTTCCCTTCAAATTTACACAAAAGTGTTTGAACTCCCAATCCACAACTGGTGGTATACTTTGGGTGTTTACATTTACCCTTATGGGTAATATCAAGCTTCCACTGACTTGCTAATGCCATCTCCATCTCCAGTCTCCAGGATGTACTGTGCTGCCTGCTTTCCATAAAATGTCACCTTCAAGCTGGATACCACAATAATCTATTGACTCTCTGGAGGATCACAGCAAGTTTTTTTTATTTTTTATTTTTATTTTTTTTTAATCCTGGATAAATGGGAAAACACTATATTTATTATTTATCATCTAAAAATTAGATATTGGTGGGGCACTCGGTGGCTCAGTTAGTTAAGCATCTGATTCTTGATGTCAGCTCAGGTCATGATCTCATGGTTCATGAGATGGACCCTCGTGTTGGACTCTGTGCTGACAGCACTTGGGATTCTGTCTTGTCCTCTCTGCCCCTTCCTCGCTCCTTCCTTTCACTCTCTCAAAACAAATAATATAGACTTAAATTTTTCTTTTAAATAAAAATTAGATATTAGTAACACAAATTTTTCAAGTCATTGCTACTAAAGATTACCCAATTTAGAGCTCCCCATTCCCACAGTCTTTCTAAATCCCTTTTTTGCTCTCTCTGCCCACAGGCCTTTTAACGTTGTAGCTGGCGGCACAGCATGGTACTTTATTATTCAGAGTATATCAGTTCTTGATGGCATCACACCCTCCTCACATATACGAAGCCAGCTCTGTTACCTGTGTTTATTTCAGCCAGCGGAGCCCTCTGCTCCTTGCTAGCTCACCAAATCCCCCAACATAAAAATTACTGCTTTGCTTCACCTTAGGTCAGGTCACATGCTTAGACCGGGCCTCTCCAATTTATCCTGTGCGAGCTAAAGGGAGGTCGTGTAAGGATTTATGATCCTCTAGGCAAAAGAATAATGGAGGGACTGCTCTTCAAATTATATTTATTAATTAAATTAAAGGTGAGCTTCGCCCCTACAGAAAGGTGAGATTCTAAAACTAATGATGAGGACAGTTCCTTTCGTGTGGGCTGATTTTTTTTTTCTCTTGAATACTTCATTTACTGGAGCTGCAACTCGTTCTGTTGCCAATAGGAATTCTTGCCATACAAAGGTAGGAATGTGGTCCTGGGAATTTAATTATTCCTACAACAAAATTCCTGTTTTATTGAATATAAATAGGTATGCCTAGTTATGTTAGAGATTTTGTAGTACTTAAATACCAATAACTATTCAAACAGATTTATTGAAGTTTAATGGCAATGTAATAATAATGTCGGTATGTTTTATATGCTATAGTTGTTACACCTCATTAAACAGGTTGGTAAATGATCCATCGCTGTTTAATTAACATGCAATGACTATGTTATTAAATCTTAAACTGTAAATTAAATCCTGATTTGAGACACTTAAATTTAAAGTGTGATTGAAAACTTCTTTGGGCATGAGCTTCCAGAGTCCCTTTCATTTTCCATGGTTCCTTCCTGCCCTACTCACATCCCACACCATACCTTTGGAACTGGGAGGTGGACTGCACTTAATTTGTGTGTCTGAGTTTTTCTGAATGAAGAAAGGCATGCTTTTCTAGTAGCTCAGCAAATTGTGAATGGAGAATAAATTTTATTTCAATCCAATTTCTTACATATGGAAGAGTACTTTTTAAAATATATATTTAGGAAAAGAAATGGCCGAACATTTTACAACCATTCCCTCACACATTTATAACAGGTTATTTTGCAAGCTTGGTAAGCTTTATTTGGCTAATTCAGAACTAAATATTCATCTATTTACCAACAGAAAGATCCATGGTACATGTAGGATTCTTCAATTTTTGATGAACAAGCTGGCTATAAAAATAGTTTGATGTTGAGTAGTCAAGTGTAGTTTATTTTGTATTTTTTTAAAATTTTTATTTACTTTTGAGAGAGAGAGAGAGAAAGAGAGAGAGACAGAGTGCAAGCATGGGAGGGACAGAGAGAGAGGGAGACACAGAATCCGAAAGAGGCTCCGAGCTGTGAGCACAGAGCCCGATGTGGGGTTCAAACTCATGAACAGAACCGCGAGATCATGACCTGAGCCAAAGTCGGACGCTTAACAGACTGAGCCACCCAGGCACCCCCCTCTATTTTTAATAGTGAGAATCAAATTGAAGTTTGTATGTATCTCAGAAATATACAGAGTTGAGATTTTCTGGAGCAAAATTTGGAGTTTGCTTGATATGGCCCAAAGAATATCAATAAGATATTCTCCAGATATTGTATAACTTTTACATCTTCTTTTGTGTTTTTCTGTTTTTCTACCTTGTAGTATGCAAAACAGATCCCTAGTGTTAGAATTTATATTCTGTGCGTCTTTTCTCCAATGCTGACCTATAATAGCTTTCAATAATATTTTAGCACTGTATAACACAAAACATCCTGAGATTAGGGAAAACTGCAATTTCAAATAACTTCCAATGTCTTAGATACCGTTGAACTATTTTCCCATAATTCTTTGGATAATATGAACAGTGCTAGAAGGTGTGTGAATTTTCACTTACAGTTTTTTAAAAATTTGAAAAAGATATTTAGTAAAGCCTATTCAACATACCTGTATATAAGACTATAGTCCTCTCTTCTGTATCTGTATATTGAGGAAAAAAAACCCAATCAGGTATTACAGTATAATAATTGCAACATTTTGTAGAACAGCATAATAAAAGCATATTCTCATGAAACTTTATAAACACAAAAGAAAAAGTGTTTCACAAATTCTTCCTGCACTAAACCACTTGTGGATGTATGCTCAAAGTGTTAATCTTGGAATTAACAGTTTGCCTGGAATACTTTCTGAACACTCCCTACCACTGTCACCATCCCACATCTCATCATATCTTTCTGATGAATAGCTCCTCTTTCAAAAGTCAACTCAACATTGAATAATTGTTTTTAAGTAGGCCCTCTGCCCAACGTGGGGCTTGAATTCATGAACCCAAGATCAAGAATTGCATGTCCTACCAACTGAGCCAGCCAGCCACCCCAACACCAAATATTTTTTTATAGCCTTTTCTTGTCCTCCTGTACGGAATTAACTTCTTCTTTGGGACTGCTCCCTCCAAGTTACTACACTCCGCTACTGTTGATCAATAGAGCAGTAGGAAATACTTCTGTATTTCCATGGTTGCCTCTCCCTAATTGACTGGAGGCAATTTGCAGGCACAACCCATGCCCAATCATCTCAAATCATGAGCCCAAGTAGAATGATAGACACATAATAAGAGCTCAACATTTTTAGTAAATAAACATTTACTTCTATGATACTGTGTATAAGCATCCACAGAGATTACCATTCTGGCATTTCACCTCCTTAATTGTATTTGTCCTGTGGTTCTGCCTATGTAAATGTGCATCATATTTGAGATTCTCTCCATCTTGTTTTTTATCAAAACCTTTTTATGGAGTTGCCACCTGACATTTTACATTGGTATAATTCTAACAGAGTCTCTGCTATGAGAGGTGCTTAATATCCCATCTGTCATTCCTCTAGGCAGGCTCTGAAGTCATTCCCTCATGTCGTACACGGTCTTAACCTTGTTGGAACTTAATAAGTATTTGTGAATTAGAGGCAGACTGGAAGTATGTATGAAAAACACATTATTTGACCAGAACAATATAAATAAAAGTGGTCCAATTAAACTATGAACTTCAAAAATAGTGTAATGTTCAGATTTGCATTTCTAATAAAGCACCCCTTTTTGCATGCATTGCTCCAAGATGGAAATCATTATTACAGAATTTTGTTAATTTGAATTTTGACTCTCATTTTAACTTAAAACTTAGGATGGAATTAAAATGTATATTTTCTTATGTAAATGTGTAATTGCATTGCAGTTATGGATTTACTAGTTTCTTTTCTGTCTCTACCAATGGAAGATAAAGTCCACAAGACTGATTTTTCACTGCTGAAACTTGTCGGCCTAGAATAGTGGCTGCTTCATAAATACACGTGGAAACCATGAAGATCCAATTTCTCTTTGTATGGATTCTGTTTAAATACAAGACGTGTGCGACAGTTTGCATTTATATGGTATGTTTACATTATTGCTTTTAGTCCTATGTAATGGCTCTGTACGGTATGTAATTCAGATTTCGTTCACATAACTTCCCATATAAGGAAGGAGGTAAATATTAAGCTACCTCTCCAAATTAACAGGGCCATATAGTAGCAGAGCTGGCAATAAAGCTAACGTGCTCCTATTTTCAATTAAGGGAAATCTCAATCTTACCAACATAAAGAACTGCAAATTCACTCACGTTTGTGAAAATATGGTTTTCCCATTTCTAGCGTCCAAATACACAACTTGGTAAAGAGTACCTAAATTTGACAGACATCTTCAGAAAATTCTTCTACTATCTCTTTTCTGACCTCTCTTTCTGTCTCTCTCTCTCCCTCTCTCTTTCTGTCTCTCTCTTTACATATTTACAACTAATTCACATAGATTGTATATAAATACACATAAATACTTTCTTATATTTGGGTGTGTTCGGTAGCACTTTTTCTTCATAACTATCTTTCTTTTGAAGGGACTTACAATATTTGAGAAAAGATAAAGTAATGATTATAGACTCAGAGAGGCGTATTCTTATTTGCCAGTGCCTGGAGAGAATACCACTGGACTTTCCATGTGATTACTGAATCTCACACTAAAATTTCTGAGAGCTATATTCATATACAATTGAAAACACCTGACAATGAAGGCCCTTGTTTGCAAAGAAGAGAAGCACAAGAGAAGGCTGATTAGCATGACAGTCTGAGAAGTTCTGCTGACCCGTTTCTGACTAACACTGGTGAAAATTACTTAAAATATAATAACAACAAAAAATAAAGCCTCCGGGAATGATCCTAAAGGAAAATAATACATGAATAAATATCTATTCATGGAAATCTATGAAAATTTGGCAAAGAGAGGAAAAAGAATGTGGTAAGAAGAGCAAGAGTCAAATGGGATGATAACATCCTCAAAGTGATAAGAAATGATCTACCAAGAATCCTACATTTAGGAAAGTTCTCTTTCAAAAAGGAAGGCAAAATTAAAATAAATATGGTAAAGCCTAGTCATCCCCTAAAAAGTGTTTTCAAAAATATGTTGTGAAAAAAATAATTCAAATGGATCATAGATCCAAATGTAAAAATGCAAAGCTATAAAACTCCTAGAAGATAATGCAGAATTCCTAGATGGCCATGGGTCTGGCACTGACTTTTTAAATAGAACACCAAAGTTTTGCTCCTTGAAAGAAATAATTGATAAGCTGGACTTCATCAGAACTAGACCTTTGCTGTGTGAAAGACAACCTCAAAAGGATGAGAAAACAGGTGACCACTGAGAGAAAATATTTGCAAAAGATATATTTTGGTATCCAGTACATACAAAGAATATCTAAAGCTCAACAATAAGAAAATTAACAACTTGATTTAAAAATGGGCCAAAGTTCTGAACAGACACCTGATGAAAGATATACAGCTGATAAATAAGCATATGAAAAATGTTCAACATATCTCATTAGGGAACTGTGAATTAAAAAACACACACAATGAAATCCTCTACACATCTGTCAGAGAACAGCTGAAACCCAAAACAACGGCAACACCAAATGCTAATAAGGATGTGGAGCAACAGGAAGCGTCATGCACTGCTGGTGGGAATGAAACACGAAACAGCCACTTTGGAAGACGGTCTGGTGATGCGCATGGAATTAACCATTCTCTTACCATAGGATTCAGCAGTCCTGCTCCCCGATATTTTCACAAGTTGAAAGCATGTCTCCACACAACCCTTCACATGGAAGTTTATAGCAGCTTTACTCATAATTGGCAACACCTGTGAGCGACTCAGGTATCCTCTAGCAGGTGAATGGAGGCATAAACGTTGGTACATCCATACAATGGAGTATTATTCAGTGCTAAAATGAAATGAGCTATCAAGCCATGGAAAGACATGGAGGAATTGTCAATTAATATTGCTAGATGAAAGAAGTGAATCTTCAAAGGCTAAAAAGTTAAGTGACATTCTGGAAAAGGCAACGCTATGGAGACAGTAAAAAGATCAGTAGTTGCCACAGCTTAGGGGGAAGGGAAGGATGGATGAATTGGCAGAGAGAAGATGAACTTTAGGGTGGCAAAACTATTCTGTTATACTATAGTAGT
Source organism: Acinonyx jubatus (assembly GCF_027475565.1). Taxonomy (NCBI): domain Eukaryota; kingdom Metazoa; phylum Chordata; class Mammalia; order Carnivora; family Felidae; genus Acinonyx; species Acinonyx jubatus. The sequence goes on along the minus strand of NC_069386.1, from coordinate 124,966,356 downwards.
GGATTAGTACAATAATGGATGCTATAATATGTTAATATATATTAGTCCAAACCCACAGAATGTACAACACTAAGAGTGAACCCTAATGTAACTATGAACTCTGAGGGATAAGGGTGTGTCAACATAGATTCATCAATTTGAATAAATTTGTAAGGGATGTTGATAATGGGGGAGGCTATGTATGTGTGAAGGCAGGAAATATATGGGCTGTGTCTAACTTATGGTCAATTTTGTAGCAAACCCAAAATTCCTCTAAAAAAATTAGGTCTATTAAAAATCTTCAAAGAAATTAAAATGTTAAAAAGAGAGAGGATCATTATATAAATAAATAGAAATTTCCTTCCACAAAATTTTTATAAAATGTATTTGGTGTTAAATATACGCATGACATCCTGTTTTTTTGTGTTAGGGACTCAAAGTTAAAGCATAGGTGAGTTTTGTCTGCAAGATGCTCACGTTTTCTTTAGCCATACAAAACATATACACGTGCAATAGTTTTCCTAGGTCATGTAATGGTGACTACCATAAGGAAGATTTAAATGAAGTTCTATGGACCTTCAAAAGAAGAAGTACTTCTTCCAAGGAAAGCTCTTTGGGGTAAGTGGCATTATCACTGGTCTTGAAAAGAAGGAAGGATTCAGGAATATATATAAATGGTGAAGGTCTTTCCTGGTAGAAGGAATTGGAAAAGTAAAGGCATGTGGTTTAGATAGTGGAGGTTTAAGAACATATGCAAACCAAAATGTAGGATTCCATTCAGAGAGAAAGAAAGCTTGACCATGGAAAACCGAGAGGGGAAGATTGGAGTAGTCAATCATCTGAACAGGTGGGGCAGTGAACAGGCTAATCCCAGATGGAAGGAGAGATACTTCTTTCTCTGAGACAAGAAGAGGATGAATAAGTATTTGAAGTAAATAGAAGTTGAAGAAATAGAATTCAGATACCTTTAAATAATTTATTTCACTAAAATATGAAGCAGCATCATTGGCAAGCGATCAGAGTGGTCTGGATGTAGTTTAAGGCTTGAGATCCAGAAAAGCTTCAAAGAATGTACGGGAAATAATTGTGACAAATATCCTATTAGAGACCATTTGAAGACACAAGTCTACCATGTACAGTTGAGCAGATTGTGGCTGCAAAACAGTGCCCGGATGAGATGCCAAAACGAGGGCCTGGAGGCGTGGACTCAGCCTGTGCCCACTCCAAACAGCACCTTTCTTTAATTCACAGAAAGGTTCCAAATGGGCAAGTAGTGGCCCTGAAAAAGATCTAAAGTGAAACTGATGTTCAGGTTTTATTAAAGACCTAAACTCTTAAGTGAACCTAGAGTACTTAAGAGCAATAATTTGTGCCTTTGTGTTAAAAATGTAACCAAAAATTTTAAAAAGGGCACCACTTAAGTTCCTTTCACCCTAGAACTAGAGCGCAATGAGGCATTTCAGAACCATGGTATCTAAATTCCGTACAGGAAGAAGCAGTCACTTTTAAAAAATAGGATTTCCTTCCACCTTAGTTATGCTGGCAACATTCCCAAAGCTATTGAGCGGTGTAAATAATTTGCCAATATATTTACAATGTGGATTTAATTAGATAAAATTTCACTTTAGCCAAATGGCTTTTCGGAATCACAGTTTGGTTTGGGCATCCTATCTTGAAAACATAGCTGGTGTTTTCTGGAAATTCTTAATGAGTGGTCTGGTAGGCAAATTCTAAATAAAAGACATTCTTCAGATGCTCTTCGGATGATATTTTAGGTAAATTGTGTCTTTCAGGAGTAATTCAAGTTGTTGAAAGTTAAAGGCATTAATCGTACTTAGATGGACATAATTTCAATACTGAGGGCAACACTCAACCATCTAATTTATGATACCTGTGCATCAATCAGAAATGAGGACAATCAATCTTACCCCATTTCATTGGGGATATAGAGAGATGATGCAAATACAAGGAAAGAAAGAATACCTTGCCCTTTTACAACCTATTTTGTTACCATGAAATGTCAAACTATACACAACGTACTATTTCACTTCTGAATTGTAGAATTCCCAGACTAATAAAACTTAAGTAGTTGAAAATGATTATGGCCTCAAAGGCACTTAGGTAGGCTGTAGAAATAATACCTTCTCACCTGTCCCTGGCCTGACTTGGTGGGTGCTGCAGGAGAGAAACCTAATTCAGATAATGCAGAACAGCATGGAGTCCCAAATGATCCCATCACATTGATTTTCAACTGGTGTCAATCAACTGAAATGAATGCACTTTTTATTTTGGCATTGTTTACCTCTTGCACACTGAGACAACTGATTTGATTCAATCGTTGATTCTTCTCTGTGACTGCTATCCAGTGTAAATAGACTTTTCACTTCTATTTGGTGATGAACAAACAGCCTTGGACTGTGCACATCACCTACGTAGTAGCAGTCACTGTTCCTGGGCTGTCTAATGTACAGAAGTAGGGGGCTTCCAGATTAAATAAGTCCTCAAAGTAAATGCTCAATATAAATTCCAAGCATTTTTATCTTTAGAAAGAAGTATTTCTTTAAAGAAGGTGGTTTTATAGAATCTGGGGTTCCCTGATTTTCAAACCACTTCTAGGAATACAGTACTTTTCTATTTAGTTACACTGGCTTTAGAACTTCCTGTATAATTACTCAATAAAGATGCAGTTTCCTTTATTTTTCCAATTGTTATATTTCTAGGTCTTTCCATAATTATAGGCACAGAGACCCTATTTGTTCCACCCTTTACTACTAAATTAATTAGCTATCTTTTCATAAAACTAATGTCACTTCAACTCTGTGGCTTTTTTTCACTAAAAATGATAACAATCTCTATTATACTACAGAATATTTCCTTAAAAAAGAAGTCAATGAAGTTGTAAAGAAAGTATTAAATACCGCTATGCTGTCCCATTCTCCCTTCCATTGTCCCAAATCACTCTTCCGGCTGTGAAACTGTCAGGCATAGCATGACATCTGCTAAAAATGAGTTCAACCCAGCATCTTGTCAGATGTAGTCCATGTTTTGTGTTCTCTGATCTTCTAAAAAGAACAAACAAATCCAGAGCGTAGGAAGGTACTTAGATGGCTTCTAGGGAAGCTGTCATTTCCATTGTAGCTTTGTTCTTTACTTCAGAGAGAGGCAGATACTAAAAACTGCCAGAAGAAAAGAGAAAAAATAAAGTAGCATCACCAGCATGTGGATAAGTGCCAAGTAGAGGAAGATGCTGGACCACAAGCAAAGATGGCTATAGGTGAAGATACAAAATAAGAAGAGAGAATCTGAATATTTTAGTGAATACTTAGAGCTAAGAGGATGGGGTAGCGTAAGGTGCGGAAATGTTTCATTACTAAAAATTATACTTAATGATGTTTAGCATTCTGGTTATAAAATGTTCAAATATTTGCCTCAAATATTCTCTCTGGTCGATAGAAATTATGGAGACACAAGCAAAATATGTCTGTAAATGTGTGTTTATGTGTGTGTGTGCGTGTGTGTGTGTGTGTTTGCGTATAAATGACTCTATCATTCATTATGTTGAAGGGAACAAAATGCTTACAGTGTTGAACAACACATAGGAATCTATTTTCTACAAAATACTTGAGCACATATATACAAATATGTACAAGAATGCTCACAGCAGCATTGTTAGTGGTAGGAGAAAAAAAGAAAACAGTTGAGAGAGAGAGAGAAGAATTACACAATATCCACAAATGGAAAGCTGTGCAGCCATTACGATAACCGAATTAGATTCTGACTTAGAAAAATATCCACTGCATATTGCTAAATGAAATAGCAAGCCTCAGAACAAAATGAAGAATCTGATCCCAATTTGTTTAAAGACCCAAACGAAATTGTAGCTGAACATAAAGATGCATATTTATGTGCACAGAAAAATTCTCCAAGGATAATAAACACAGAACCATTAAGGGGAAGAAGGCAGAGGAGGGCGTACACTTTTTACTATATACACTTACATATTATTTGAATTTGTTCAAGCAAGCATGTTTTTCTTGTTTAATTTAACTAAAACAAAAAGATTAAAAGAAAAGCGTACATTTTGTTCTTGGGGTAAGTGAATTTTTGCATAGTTCTGAGGGGAAGGGAAAGTGTCAGACTTCTAAATAGACCCTTCCATTTGTATTTTAGTACCTCTGGCCTTTTTTTAAAGGTAATAAATATATGTAGTTGATGACTGCAGTGACTTATTTATTCTTTGTCTTTGCTTTGAAGTCAAGAAATATTTGTGTTCTCCTCACCACATGCCTCCTTTCTGGATCCCCTGTTTTCCATGTGGTCTGTTACTACATCTTGGAATCTGCATATTAAACCCCAATTGTCACCTGACTTTGAATTCCTTGATTAAAAGGGAATTAAATTATAGTACAGAGGGGTATCCAAGGTATATGTGTATGGAGCAGTGAGTTCAGATGCGGCACAGAGAGTTCTAGCAAAGTGTGTCTTCAAAGCAGACAAAAGAAGCAATGTTCCGTGAGTTAGTTTAATGCAAAGAGATATGGGAAAGACACGTATTTATTTAATCTCTTTTGAAGAAGCAGTCGTATGTTAGGAGAGACTTACATGTCTTACATGATTTACATGTCGGAGTAGCTACTGTCCTTGTAAAAAATGTATATTGAGTTGCAAAAGCATCCACATGGCAATTTCAAATGTGTTTTGCAACTTCTTCCATGTGGTTGGCAGGTTCTGGCAAAGCATAAATTAACTACCCATGTGTTTGTCATACCGTTACATATTGTAGCTATGTGACTATATGAACGAGTACTTTACTATTTTCAAAATGATTATATTCAATGACTGGATACAAAAAACATTAAAATACACATAGCGATGGCACAGAGTTAGCTACACTGTGGTATCAAAATTATGTCTCAGGTGCACTAATGCCTGGATGGCAAATGTTGTCCATTTCCTTCTGTCTTCAGCACTGTACTGCCATTTGGACCTTCCTCCAACAACTACTTAAAATATTGGAATAACCATCTTATTCATCCCCCTACGTCCATTTTCTCCGTGATCCAAAATATGTCTCCCACTGCCAAACTAATCTTCCTTATGCCTAGTTTTTTTACAGAGTTCTAAAGTCTTCCATGTTTTGCTCTTGCCTGGTAAATTAAGAATAAACACCACATGGGGTGGGTGGCTCAGTCAGTTAGGCATCTGACTTCGGCTCAGGTCATGATCTTGAAGTTCATGAGTTCGGCCCTGCATCGGGCTCTCTGCTGCCGATGCAGAGTCATCTTTGAATCCTGTCTCCCTCTCTCTTCGCCTCTTCCCCCACTCGTGTGCACATGCTCTCTCTCTCTCTCTCTCAAAAATAAACATAATTTTTTTTTAAGAATAAACCCCACAGCCTACCACTGGAAGCTTTTCATCACAAGGATTCAACTTACTATCTCTGTCTTTGTTGTTCTATACCTTCTACCTGAAATCTGGATAGCCCTTCCCCACCACTGCCTTTTGAAGTTCAACCAAGTCTTTTTTATTTTTCTTTTTAAACTTTTATCTTTAATTGAAGTACAGTTGACATGCAATACTATATTAGTTTCAGATGTAAAACATGGTGATTCAACAATTCTATACCTTATGAAATGCTCAGCTCAAGTGTAATTACCATCTGTCACCATACAAGGTTATTATAGTATTATTGATTATAGGCTCCATGCTATATTTTTCACCCTCCTGACTTATTTATTTTATAACTGGAAGTTTGTACCTTTTAATCCCTTCACCTGTTATGCACATCCCCTCTCCTCTGTCTTCTCTGGAAACCACCAGTTTGTTCTCTGTATTTGTGAGTCTGTTTCTGTTTTTTCTATTTGTTCGTTTGTTTGGTTTTTAGATTCCACATATAAGTGAAATCATATGTATTTTTCTTTCTCTGTCTGACTTACTTTACTTAGCACAATGCCCTCTAGGTCTGCCCATGTTGTCACAAATGGCAAGATTTCATTCTTTTTTATGGGTGAGTAATTCAAACAACTCTTAATTTGTGCTCAGTTTGCAGAGAGCCCAAGATTTCATAGTGGAGTAAGATACTGAACTGAGTCTTAATCTTCTATTTTCAGTTGTCTGAAATGGAAATAAATAGCTGTATTTTGGGAAAGGGCACCAAGAACTTAGTGGTTGATAAATAATTCACAACTGTCTAATTTTTCCACTAATGACCATTAAATGCCAGATGTCTACCTTTATGTTTTAATTTTAATTTTTTTACTATTATGTTCTCTCCAGATCTCCCACTTGCTCTCTAAGATAGATTTAATGCTTTTTAGGAATAAGGGAATAGGGACAGATCCTGTCTGTTTAGTGTGTCTGTTATAGTTAAACAGTGCTAGGATCTGGAAGCATATCATTCAGATTTCAGTCTTCTCTCTTATGTCACTTGTGAATCCCATTCAAAATCTTTGCCTTCTGTTTCCTCAGGCATACTATAGAGAGTATCAGACTTAGCTTGAAAGGCTCTCAGAGAAGTAATATATGTAAGATGCCCGGCACAGTGCGAGTAGTTGATGGATATTTGTTAAAAACGATTAACTGGCAGGTACAAATGATTATCTGTGTTACTCGCTCTGCATTTTTTTTTATTTTTCATATATGAAATTTATTGTCAAATTGGTTTCCATACAACACCCAGTGCTCATCCCAAAAGGTGCCCTCCTCAATACCCATCACCCACCCTCTCGCTCTGCATTTTTGAGTAAATTGCAATCAACACAGACCCATAGTGAACAAAAGAGTATGACTGAATGAAAAAGTAGCTGAACTTGTACCTGAAGTGCTTTTGCTTTTAAGATCCTTCCTTCATTGTTTCCCATGTTTCTGGCAAAACTCTTAATTCCTATCTCTTAATCAAGGGGGTTGTATCATATGGTGATACATATGTACTATATTCTATAGTCATAGGGAAGTTCTCACTCTCTGAGCATAAATTGCAATTCAGTTTTCACATTCTTGTCTTTCACTCTTTATTTTGTGAGTAGTTTCATAATTTTTATCTTTCAGAAAGAGTTTGTATATAGCAGGCCCTCAACATGTTTTAGGAGAAGGAAAGGAAAATCATACCCCTTTTATGGCCTGGCATTTAAAAAAACTACTTTCAGGGGCACCTAGGTGGCTCAGTCGGTTAGGCGTCCAACTTCAGTTCAGGTCATGATCGCACGGTTTGTGGGTTCAAGTCCCGCATCAGGCTCTGTGCTGACAACTTGGAGCCCGGAGCCTGCTTCGGATTTTGTGTCTCCTTCTCTCTCTGCCCCTCCCCCACTTGTGCTCTGTCTCTGTCTCTCAAAAATAAATAAATGTAAAAAAAAATTTAAAAACCACTTTCAATACATTATCTCATTTATTCCTTACTTCCATTTTTATGGAATGACTACAATTATCCTTATTTATACATGAAGAAGAAGATAGCTTAAAAGATCAATGAGAGGAAGGGCTAGAATCCAAAACATATATCTGTTGGCTCAAATCCAGTCTATATCTTTCTATTTAATATTTGAAACTGTTTTGGATACACATTAGTTTAATGGGTCTATGACTTTGTGGGTCCAAAACCTATTTCTTGGATTTGGGAACATTCTAGGTATAGAGTAAGCTGATTCTATCAAGTTGTGCTGATTGCCCTTAAATAAAATAATTTTTAGGAAAAAATAGGTTAGTAGTTCTCAAACTCGTTGCTCTAAATGTGTGCACATCTCTAGGTAAGCCTGCAAATATAGTCTCCTAATTTATGTTGTAATGTTCATTACGAAATATGATGATAATCTCTCAAAATTATGGCATTTTGAAATATACTTACAGCATTCTACATCTATAACAATCCCCAGGAACTAAAGATTATTCAAATTAAATAATTTGAAAAATCAAGTAAAAATTCCTCATATTATCTAATAATGGAAATAATATATAGAAATAGATTATGCTGAAATAAATTGCTACATACCAATAAAAAAAACCCTCGGGTTCCCTCTTCCTTTCTCACTCTTTAAAAAATTTCTTATATTTATTAATTGCATTTAAAAATATCCAAAGAATAATTAAAATTCAGCAGCAGTCTACCATTTTTCATCTCTAAGCTGCTGCAGGTGAATTTCCACTGTAAAAACCTAGGGTCATTTAAGGTACTGAGGGGATTTTTTTTCTGTTTTGATTATTCTGGAAAGGAAGATTAGTGTGGAAGAAGCATAAAGCCAAACCTGTTCAAATTAATCCAGACATATACAAAATGCCAAACACAAAAGGTCAAGAAATTTTATTTCTAGAATATATGTAGCTGGTTAATTTATAAATTAGGTATCCCTTAAAGCCTTGGTGATTTTATTAGGCTATATGCACTGAGGAAATTAAACATTTCTACTTTGCATTGTGTATTCAACAATCAGGGCTCGGCCAGTGGAATTTTTTTTTTAATCTAGGTCATTTTATCAGTGGTAGTTAACAGTCTCAAACATCTAGAGCTCTATACAGAGATAATGAAAAAAAACATATAATTATAACCTTCTATTTGAGAATCCTTTATTTATGATTGAGATACTATTCAAGCATAAGTCACTTCTTGAACTGTGGCTAAGCTTTAGAATCTCCTTTTGTCTAAGTCAAGAACACCAATTTTTGAGCTTATTGAGGAAAATCAGTGCTTAAGACAAATGTGAAATTTACAAAGGGTCAATCTTCATTAATGCAATTTGCAATAATAGCAAAGCAGAATAAATAACACACATTTTAATTGGGATTCTCTATTAACAAAATAGGCTGTGCACAGCAGCCCCTAATTGGCACAGTTTTATGTATTCATTGTCTAAAAGGCCTATAGCAGAAAGAACAGGTGGTAACAGAAATTATTATAAGAGCAGTACAAAGTACTAAGGAAAAATCAGACGCATCTAAAGAGTGAACTATTCATATAAAATTAGAGCTTCCTTAGTTTTATGACAGTAATATCTTTTCTTAAAGTTCCACAACCCCTCAGGAATGAATAGAGGGATTTTAATTTATTTTTAAATCCTATCCAGACTATGATACCACATATTTTCTTCAATCCCTATCTCTATTGCATCAGCTAATGGGCATACCACAGAAAGGACACTTCGCTTGGCTTTGGGTTTGAGGGAAATATATTGGTAAAGAACAAAGGGAGTTGTCTTTTTTAAGTTTTGATTAGCTGAAGTAAGTTTTATTTTATAAATTAACAAAAACTGAAATAAAAATACATTAGGTTTTCTACAGCAAAATGATCAGGACATAATTTCCTAAATGAATTCAAAGTAATGTAAATATTAATATTTCACTTATTAAGCAGTTCTTCAAGTCTCCTACAGTTATTCTCATAAGTATGTAATGAATATATTTAATTACTGAAAATCAGAGAAAGGAAAAAAACCAACAACAGGGAATCCCACAATGGAGAGAGTTGTGATTTAGATATCAAATATTCCTCTGGCTCTATTCAAACCAAAACCAAATTGAAGAGGTGTCATTGAAAGATATACATTTTTTACTTCTCTTTTATTAGCTACCTGTCAGACATTCTAGACAAGTCAGAAAAAGTCTTGACGGACCAACTTGTCAACAGACATAATGGAGCCATTTTAATGTCAGTCACCTCGGCAAGAGGAATGTGGAATCAGAAAATGTACTGACGGTAGTTTCCAGTGTGAGTTTCCCAGAACTTTCGCTGACATTAAAATAACTTAATAAGAAGAGAGCTAGAATATAAGATAAGAAGAGAGCTAGAATATAAGAGAAGCATACAGAGGCAGACCAGAAGAGAGAAGAAGAGACAAAGAGAAACCACAAAGAGGCAAAGAAATGTGTATAGAATGTGTATGGGGTCCACACCTGTGTAAATACATAAGGGTTTCATGAACTCAAAATTCTCTTCAGCCTTGACCCAAAGCAAAAGAATATTACTTTAGCAACTATCACCCAATTGCACAATCCTTTTAAAAACAGATCCTTTGTGAATTGTATTAATCACTATGTATGGAACCTTTCAGTCCGAAGGGTAAATTTCAAGGTGTTGAAGCAATGTCAGTATGGAGGGTGTTGCTTTTGGAGGAAAGCTGTCAGGTCTTTCATGGGTGCTGTCAAGTACAAGTTGTCAATATGAATAAGAGACTTTAGGGGCACTTATAAGAGGGAGTGTGAGGGTAAATGTTTGACGAGGGAACGTGGGGTTAAATTGCTGGGAGCCCTTTCTATTTTTTTAATTAGAAATTCCATCTAGCAGTTTCTAGCCCACAGGGATTCTGAGGCCAAATCTAGAGGAATGTGTTTACAGAATGACTGAAATCTGTAGGGTTGGGACCATAGTGACATCAATAATTAAAAGCCAGTTTGACTTAAAATTAGCATCATTAATTGTGTTTTAAATGTTAACATCTTCTGAGAATTTCTCACCCTCAGAGTTTTCCCCAGCCCTCTTACTTTGCTAGTTAAAGAGTGGTTAACACGTAACTGAAAACGCCAACTGTGTTGGAAATCCAAATGATCATACTTGTTAGAGGGGAACAAGGTGTTTGGCCTGAGTGTGGGGAATGCACTGGTCAGACCAGCTCCCACCACCCACATGAAGCCAGCGGAGCCCTCTCAGTTCATAACTTTCACACCACTCTGTGTTTTGCTTTGGGTTCCCTTAATTCAAAGCCTGTGATCTTTGGAAATGGTTTTGTTTTCCCATGGTCTTAGTTGGGCTTCCTAGAGAGCAGTGCCTGGCAACAGCTCTCATTCTCAGCCCCACTTGAACTCTAACAACAGACCTCTTGTAATGACTCCAGCACAGGGGTAGGATTAGGATATTTGTCCAAGAGACCTGGCTTTTCTCAGTCTCACACCTTCTGATTTTGAAAAGAAGCAAATTTGTTCATGAGTTCTAGAGACGTCATTTTCATTCTCCTGTGGACCCTTAGACCCAACCTCTAGAGATAGCAAGGTAATTTTTCAAATACTCAAATCTTCATGGTAGCATATGAAGATTCCAACACATAGAGTTAGTTTCATCTTTCAATTACCATCAATTGAAACTGGTCAGGATAACAACCGTCTTTGTTCATTCTGGCTGCTATATCAAAATACCAGAGACTGGGTAGATCATAAACAACAGAGGTTTATTTCTCAGAGTTTTGGAGGCTGGAAGTCCAAGATCAAGGTGCCAGCATGGATGGGTGAGAGCCTTCTTCCAGGTCACAGACTTCTACTTGTGTCTTCACATGGTGGAAGGGGTAGGGATTTCTCTCTGGGGTCTCTTTTATAAAGGCACTAATCCTATTCATGATGGTTCTTTTCTTCCCTTATGACTTTAAGCACCTTCAAAGACCTCAACTCCTAATACCATCACTTTTGGGAGTTGGAATTCAGTATATAAATTTTACAGGGGCATATTCAGACCTCACAGCAACAACATTCCAAATTCAAAGCTGGGTATCTGAAAGGAAAGATTCACCAACCAAATGACCAACCTGGAAATGCATCATGCAAGTAATCTTCCTATCAAGGAGTATTTTCTAAACAATAGGATATACGTGATAGAATAAATTACTAGTTTCTACAGTGACAACGGATTTCCCTGATCAGATCAAGAACATACTATGACAAGCCGCACAAGAGGAGATCAAATATCTCACCAACATGTGATCTCTCCAGATAGGTTTGTGAACATCATGGCTGCATACACAGGTGGTGCACTGCCACAATTTCAAGGTACTAGACATCGAGATATCCAAGAGCTTGAGCTGAAGAACATCTCAATGATGGTCAGCACCAGTACATATTTTTCTGCCACAGTGGAGGCAAAAACTGATTTGTTGACCCCTTTTTCACTGGGAACATTCTATGTTTTACCACTTTGGTGTTCTTCAATGAAGTGACAAATATTAATGATGAGCCTGTGGCTCATGCTTCTACTTTTGTTTAATCAATAAAATATCAAATTCAATTCAGCGTATTTAGAAACAAAAGCAAGTATTTTATTTGCTCTTAAAGTGTTTGCTTTGAAACTTGAAAAAATAATGATTGAAATTTAGGCTCATCCCATGAGTAGGAAATGGAAATATTTAATTTAAATAGCTACACAATGCATATAGCATGTAAAGAATAGTCAATATTAGTTCAGCCTACCTTTTTTTTTCTTGATAGTAATAATACAAACCATGTGTGTGTGTGTGTGTGTTCTCTTTTAATCAGTGTATCTATTCTATGAATTTACCAATGCCACACAAATTAATATGTACTGGATAATTCTTTGGGAAAATGACCCATACACCTGAATTAAATTTGAAACAATCTCCATGAACATCTTGATATGTACATGATATGCATATTAATTTTCTGCTCCAGGAATTTTTTCTATATCATAATACTTCATATGTATATATTTATTTCCAGACTTTACTAAATAGAGAAGAACCTCATGCATTTCTCTGAATATTTACTCAAAAACCAATATCACTAAGTAGTTGTTTTACTCTTCCTTTTACAATTCATGAAAGAGGTTTGGTTTATGTGTTATTTATATAACATATGTATGTTAAGTAATTGAGATAAGTAATTAAAGTGAATATGAGTATGTTATCCAAATTTAACATATGTACTCACTTTCAAAGAATCAGTTGGTAAAAATCACATGTTTCCAGAAGGTTCTATGTATGTGTGTGTAGATATATATGTTCTTGGTATGTAATATCATTACAGCTTCCCAATGTTATTTCCAATAGCCTTAATAATGCATAGTAGACCTTATGAAAAGAAGTACTACCAGAGGCCTGATTTAGGATACTGATGTTTAAAATAATGCTAATTTTTAAGAGCTAAACTTAATAAACAAACCTCTTTTTACAAACTATTTTTTACTATCATTTTACTATTGTTTATAATTTACTTGCCTCAAAAGTACACTCATTTGCATAAAATATTAAATCACACATAAGACAAATATTAAATATCTATGAAATTAGGCAATATGGAAAGATTGTATGTCATTAAATTAGGACTAAATGATTATTAAAACTGAATGTTTTTTTTTTTAACTTCATGGCAGCTAAGTTAAAAAAAATCATATGGGACAAAATGACAGCTATACCATTTGTAACATATTAAAGGCACATATCTATATAGATGCTTTTAAACCACACAATATTCCCCATAAATATTATTTATTTCCTAAATTAAAAATAAACACACCTATTTTTCTGATCATCAAGGTGATTTCAGTACTAAATTCCAAGAGGAATTTGTTTTGTATCATGTTACATAAATATTATTGAATAAATTCTATTATGACCCTTAAAATTTGCAGAAGATAGGGAAACCACTCTTCACCAGATCATCTTTAAATTATTCTAGCATACACAAAACTTTTTGTGGATAGACTTCTATGAAAATTTGTACTTCTGTACATGTCTAGCATTTGAGCCTGATATATTTTTTTTAATGTTTATTTATTTTTGAGAGAAAGAGAGAGAGAATATGAATGTGAGCAGGGGAGAGGCAGAGGGAGAGGGGGACAGAGGATCCAAAACAGAAACTGCACTGACAGTGGAGAGCCTGATGCAGGGCTCGAACTCACAAACTGTGAGATCATGACCTGAGCTGAAGTCAAATGCTTAACTGACTGAGCCACCCAGGCGGCCCCTGATACACTTTCAATACAAAAACATAATGACTAAGTAGAGAGACTTAGCTATAGAGTGAAGGCTTGTTTCAGTCATAGTTCTGCAGTTTACTGACCATTTGATTTTTCATTTCATTCACACTCTATAAATTTGTTTGTTAAAAAGGTTATAATAACAAACATTTCAAATGAATGTGATGATGTATGTAATTGATATGACACATGATGCATTCAATTTATGCGAATGATGCATTCTTCCTAATTAAGGACTTGATACTTTGGGGGCGCCTGGGTGGCTCAGTCGGTCAAGCGTCCGACTTTGGCTCAGGTCATGATCTCACAGTTTGTGAGTTCGAGTCCCACGCTGGGCTCTGTGCTGACAGCTCAGAGCCAGGAGCCTGCTTCAGATTCTGTGTCTCCCCCTCTCTCTGCTCCTCCCACGCTCATGCTCTGTCTCTGTCTCTCAATAATAAATAAATGTTAAAAAAATTTTTTAAAGGAGTCAAAACTTTGATTACATAATAATAACACCTTGAATTTGTAAAATAACTTATAAGTTAAGCACTTTTATGTGCATTATGTATTTGTAAATTTCAGAATTGTAAGACATGATTATTCCTATTTTTATCCATATTTATAGAGATAAAATTCGCATATAATATTTACCTATTTTAAGTGTAGAATTGGATGTAATTTGGTAATTTTATACAGTTGAGTAATACCATTACTATCAAAATATAGACTATTTTTATCACTGTAAAAACTTTCCTGAGCTCCTTTGTTGTCCATCTTTTCCTATGACTCCTAGACTCAAGCAACCACTGACATACTTTAGTAATTATACTAAAGGGTACACCCTCTTTACCTTATTCATTTTTTCTTATTCTTAAAGATTTTCAATTGCTCTAAAACGATTTATTGATACGACTGTTGTTTCACTGAATTACTTTGGCATTTAACTGAAAATCAATTGTATTTCTATGAGAAGACGTAAAACTATATGCTCTAATGAACTATATGTTTGTCTTTATGCTAATATCACACTATCTTAATTAATGCAGCTTCATAGTAAACCTTGAAAGCAGGTAGTGTGCTATCCAATCTTTCCGTTTTTAAAATTGCTTTAAAATTGTCTATGCCTGCAGACAGAAATTTTAGAGTCAATTTGTGGATTTCTTGGGGGAAATTTTGATTTAGATTATAGTAAATCTATAGATGGATTTGAGAAGAATCACTATATTAATAATATAAGCTGTACTGATTCATAAACAGTATATCTCTCCATTTACTTAGATCTTTTTAATCTCCCTTAATGTACTGAATTTTGAGTATTTGACATCATTTATTAAAGCATTCCTTATATAGTTTTTGCTATTTTAAATGGAACTGATGTTTTATAGTGTTCTCATTGTTTACTGCTTATACACACAGACACACACGTATAATGGATTCTTGTATTTTGGATGCAGGCCCTAAAATTGTGTTAAATTCATGTATTCATTCTAGTAGGATTTTTTTTAGGTTCTTTAGGATTTTCTACAAATAATGTATTAACCATATATTCTACTTTCTCTGTTTGATTTTTTTACTAACCAAGGAGACACTGCCTCTGCCAGGGTTAGCTGATTCTAGAGATAGTAAATGACTTGCCTCAGAGCATGCCTTGTAAGTGCAAACTAGCCATTCCAGAACCCATTACTCCAACAACCTTCTTATCAGGCTCTTATGTTCCAGGCTACTATTCCTCTGTCCTTATCACTCCATAGCCTGATATCAAACAACTAGGGGCAGCCCCTATTCCCCTGTGCCCTCTGAATTTATTCAGACTAGCCAATTCTAAACCTACTAAGCCTCAGTCAGCCTTGCCCCTTCCTTCCCAGAAAACCACAAGGAAAGCCTTGTGTTCAATTCCCCTCTCTCTACCTGTGACCAACCTATGTTCTCTGCTATGGTCTTGAATGCCTGGGTACTAGGGAATTGTGAGTCATTACCTATCTTTTTAATGGCAACTGTCTCCTCAACTGCTGGACTCACAATACCTGAATAAAAGTAATATTTACTTTTTCAAAACACGTGACCATACTGTCTACAAATAAAATAGTTGGACTTCTTCCTTTCCAATGCCTTCTATTGTTTCCCTACCTTATTTCCACATATCGTTCAATATAAATGTCGGGAATACAAATCCATGCTTTTTTCCCTTAATGTAAAGTAGAAAGCATTACATTGGATGTTAGTGGTAGTTTTTTGTTTGTTTACAATTATCCTTTATCAGATTTATAAAGCTTCCTTTCATTCACAGTTTGCTGAGCATTTTTATTATGAGTGGGTATTGAATTTTGTGAAATTCTTCTGCATTTATTGAAATGATCATATGATTATTTTATTTATTAAGTTGGTTGATTTTTTTTAGGTATTAAACAAAACTTGGACTCTCTGGATAAAATTCACATTGTCAGTATGATATATTCATCCCCTCTATAGACTGTCAGATCCTGTCTGCTAAAATTTTGTGAAGTTCTTGATGTCTGTGTTCATGAAGGTTATTGGCCTATAATTTTATGTTTCTAATGTCTTTAATTTTTAAATCAGGTTAATACAGTATTACTATTATAAAATAGACAGGTGTTCCTTCTGATACTTTTTGAAAAAATATATATATTCCTTCAAAATTGTTTGACAGAATTTACTAGCACAGACATCTAATTCTGGGAAAACTTTTAATTATGAACTTAATTTTTAAATTGACATATGGATATTTCAGCTTCTATTTATTCTTTGGTTTATTTTGGTACAATTTACTTTTTATGGATTTTGCTCCTTCCATCCAGTTGTCAAATGTGTCATCATAAATTTATTTGCAATATTTCCTTATTGTCATTAGTGTTTATAGAATCTGCATTGATGCCCCTTTCCTGATATTGATAATATATTTCATTTTTCCTTGATTACTCACCAGTGTAATCTAGAGGTTTATAAATTTATTCAGCTTTTGGTAGTGATTTTCATTATTTTTCTGTTGTCTATTTCATTATTTCCTGCTCTTATCTATATTATATTCTTCCCTCTACTTATTTGGGTTTAATTTGCTCTTTTTATAATTCTTTTTTTTTTAAGATTTAATTTTTAAGCAATCTCTGCACCCAATGTGGGGCTCAAACTTACAACCCCAAGATGAAGAGTTGCATGCTCTACTGACTGAGTGAGCTAAGCCAGGTGCCCCTTCCTTTTATAATTCTTAAACTATAATCACAGATCATTTATTTTAAATCTTCCTTTTCTTAAAGTTTATTCATTAACTTGAAGAGAGAGAGAGTGAGTGTGAGCAGAGAAGGGGCGGGGGGGGGGGAGAGAGAGAGAGAGAGAGAGAGAGAATATACCAAGAAGGCTCTGCACTGTCAGCGCAGAGCCCAACGGGGAGCTGGAACTCACAAACCATGAGACCATGACCTCAGCTGAAACCAAGAGCCAGACGCTTAATGAACTGAGCCACCCAGGTGCCCTTAAACCTTCCTTTATAAAAAATACATATGAATTTAAATTATAAATTTTCTTTTTAGCACTGCTTTAGCTATACCCTACTAATTTTTATCTGTTGAATTTTTTCATTGTTGTGGAATTCAAAGTTTCCTGGCCATTTCCTCTTTGACATATGGACTATTTAGAAGTTTGTTATTTATTTTCCAAATGTTTAAGTCTTCCTAGTATCATTTTATTATTGACTTCTAATTAGTTTTGTTCAGAAAATATTTTATCTATAATATCAATATTTTTGAATTGATTAAGAATTTGTTATAGAAGAACATATGGCTAATCCTTAAAAACATTACATGCACTTGAAAAAACATGTAGGTTGCCATTTTTGCAGTGGTTATATTTATTTCTGATGAGAAGTCAATTATTAATCAAATCATTGATTTCATTGATGTACTCTATGTGATGGGTTAATTTTCTCTTGATTTTAAGATTTGGCCTTTTTTTGGGGGGGGTGGGCAAGATGCTTTCAACAATTTGACACTATACGGATGTGCTGAAGTACAACATTTTTTTTTGTTTGTCTTTTTTTTTTTGAGAATATTTTATGTGGAAATTTCTGTCTCTAATCTCTATCTCTAATTTTCCTCTAATCTAGGAAATCCTCAACCAGTATTTCTTTATTTTTCTTTTGGTTCATTCTATCTTTCCTTTCCTTCTAAGACTCTAATACATGCATGTTTGACTATTTGATATAATCTAAAAGGGCCTGAGGTTTTGTGAGGTTTTTTATAATCTTTATTTTTCGGTGTTCTTCATATTAGATAAATTCTCTTATTTTATCTTCAAGTCCCTGAGTCTTCCATTTATCATTTCCATTCAGCTGTTAAATCCACCCAATAAAATTTTAATTCCATGTATGTCTTTCATAGTTCTAGAATTTCCACTTAGTTCTTTTACATTATATTGTTAATATTTCTCTGCTGTCTTTCCCCATATTTTCATTCATGGGCGAATATTTCGCTTTTCTTCTTTGAAGAAAACTAATAGCCATTTCAAAACTCATGTCTGCTCGTTCCAATACTAGGCCATTTCAGAGTCAGTTTCTTTTTCTCTTGAAAATGTGTTCCACTTTCCTGATTCCTCATATATACTGGGTAATTTTTAATCGCACTCTGCGTAGAATCTGTCCTTTTCTCTGATTGGTGTTGCTTCCCCTACTTTGGCAGGCAATTATCTTAGACAGACTTGAAATGTAAACTCTGTTTCTTGGGTGGAAGCCCATCTCAGACCCAGTCTTTTGTCTCTGCCTCAGCTGTTCCGAGTCTGTACCGTGGATGCATACATAGTTCAGGGGTCCGTGATACAATATGTGATCATCTGTCTGGCTCTGTCCCTTCCCGTTATTCTCTGCTCTCTTCAGCAGCCCTAACTTGCCTGGCTTCATGTTTCTGATTTCCCAGGTCAAAATACTGCCCCTGTTCCACCACCGGCAGCACACATTCTGCCAATACCCTAAAAATTATCCTTGGCCCCAGGCTAAGACCACAGGATTGAGGATTCTGTTTATACAATTCCCCTTCTCAATGCATGTACGCCCCACGAGTCTGTCTGCTGCTGCTCACTGTCTGGTGTAGCTGTTTCTGGTATTATATCCAGATTTCATAATTATTTTCTTTCGTGGGAAGGGGGTCGTCAGGTAACAACGAATTATGTAATTAGCAAAACATTATTCCCACTCTGTATGTGAGGACACTGGTGTCAAGTCAATTAAGTAAATTTGTATAAGTTAACAAGAAACAGCAACGGAGCAGATTCTGGCTCTTAACATCATGGTAATATATTCTTACAGTGTTGCTCATTTTCATCTGAGTATATACACTTTAAATTAAATGTATATTTGTCGATATCCTAAAAATAAGCAGTTACACTAAAAGCCTGTAATAAATTCTATAGTTACTGATTATATTTAGTTTAGAAACACAAGTGTTCACACAGGAAGAACTTAACTTATGCTCATTGCAACAAGCATATAAATATCAAGAGAAAATAGAATCCAACTGCTGTGCTCAGCAACAATTATTACATTCGTATAATAGTTGTAATAACAGTGAAGCGTGTGAATATTTACTAATCGATAACGACTAATTTCAAAAAAACCTTGCTGTATCACAGATGAACCTTTTAATTATTAGAACTGAGACATATTTCCACAGATAGCTGAGTCAGCACAACACAGTCAACTTTATATTTATAAGAAACTAAGTTGATATAAGTATGGCTTACATATCCAGAAATTTCCACTTGACGACTAATCCCTAGACTTTTGGTCAGAAAAATCTGTTGGGACTAGTACTAATCTTTTAAATTATTGCCTACCCTAATGTTTTCTTCACTTCCTTCTGCAATTATTGTTGTTGTTGTTGTTGTAGAATCATATGTAGAATCATAATTCTATGATTATTAGAATACTAATGGGTGGCTCTCTCAGGGAGCACTGACTAAAGTACTAAATATATCTACTTTATATCCAGAAACAAGGAAATGTTCCTGAATGAACAAGACCGGATAGCATTCCCTATGCTTCTTTGTTGTTTTTCTGGTAGGACTAAAAACTATTCGAGTCACTTTAACTACAGCCACTGACTGTGATGGAAACTAATTTGAATGAGATGCATATTCAAAACTATTTACTTAACTCAGAAGGTAGCAGACAGGGTATTTAAAATAAAGCTTCTGGCATCACATGTGATAACTTTAATGATCATTGTGCTGGAAAACAGGTGTCAGCTTGCTTCCCCTCCATTTCTTTCTACCACCTCCTCCTCCTTTTCCATCTGTTTTCTTTTTCTTTTTCTTTTTTTTTCCTTTTCTCCAGCCTCTCCTGTGTGTTTTGATCTGCGAAGAGCAGTTTGCTATCTTCAGTTTATGGGGAGGAGATACCCACAAACATAGGGAATCAAAGATAAACACCTCCTGTTCCCACTGCCATTCTTCCCCATTCCCCATAAGAAGATGCTCTGCCATTTCATAGACAGATGGACTGGATGGATGTGCTTTTATGATGAATGCTCAGGTGATTCCCCACAGGTATTCCTCAAAGGTTAACATGTTGGTAACTAATGGATCTGTATGTATTAAACTTTTTATTTCTGGAAGAATATTTCATGAAGGCATGTTACCCCACCAATTCTATATTTGAATCCTTTTGGTATCATTGGGTACCCTTTGGTTATTCAATTTTAATTTAAGATTTGCCAACACAAGGTCAAATATTTGGATGAAAGCCACAAAAAAATAAGAATAAAAAAAACCTTAGAAAATCATTCGTGAAAGTTTCAAGATTCATGTGCCAAACACTGTAATATTTATTTCTACGATCTTAGTGCAGATCATTATCACATTACTCCTAAACAATTAGTCTTCTTATCTCTAGTCTTACCCCAAACATGCCATCTTCCATAAATGTTTCAATAACCATCCTCCATAAACATGATCTCATGATGTTACTTAACCAGTCACAAACCTTCAACAACTTTTTATTATACTTAGGACCAAAACAATATTGAGGACTGATATTTCTGACCCTAAACTTAGAGCTGCAAGAATTCAGGAAGCATAAACTATTCATTCAATCATTTATTCATTTGTGAATGCATAAAACATTTATTGAGGGCCAACTATGTGTCAGGCATTGTGTAGATATTGGAAGAAAGAATAGTGAGTGAATACACCAGATAAAAATCCCTGCCTTTATGGAGCAATGAAGGAGAAATGCAATGAATGAATACTCAAGCTGATGTTATAGTATTTTAGAAGATGCTAATGTATGGAAAAATGAAGCAGAGAAAGAGAAGTCCCTGTCAGAAGTGAGGAGGCAGTTTTTCAACAGGATGATCAGGGAGTTCTCACTGCTGTTTACAAGCAGTCTAAGGTGGTCAGGAAAAAGGCTGTCTGCCTATCTTAGGAAGCATCCTCCAGGAAGAGGGACTCATGGAAGAAATTCTCGAGGCAGGAACCTGCCTATCACATTCCCAGAGAAGCTAAGAGAGCAACCTGACTGGAGCTGAGTGAGCGAGAGGGAGGGCAGATAAGGTCAGAGAGTTAAGTGGGCTATGAGCTAGGCCAGTGTAAGGACTTTGGCCTTGACCCTGAGTGAGGCAGGAAAAGACAGGCAGGTTTAAGCAGAAGAGGGGCATGGCCTGGATTACAGTTTGAAATGATCACTCCAACTGCTCTTTTGTGAATTAACTGGAAAAAGGGGGCAGGGCAATCAGGGAGGCTTGGAGATTCCTGAGTTAATCCAGTTTACAGATTGATGGACACCTGGAATAAGGTGGAAGCAATGCACAGGAATACATAAGGGTTTTGTGGAGCTCTCTAAAAATACACAAAATTCTTGCTATAAAGTCAGGTACAGAAGTAAATATTTATTTAGAAAAAAGTAAAAATACTACAAGTGTTAAAAAGCTGATAAATAACACAGGCATCATAAAAGTCTTAGAATGTACAAATTATTATTATTATTATTATTATTATTAGCTGTATGACAAACTTCTATGTTACTTTTTCCCTATATTCCATAAGCATTTTTTGATCACCTCCTTATATAATACTTTTAAAGTAGACGGAATAGAAAGATAATTCTCTCACTGAAAAAAATAAAAACCTGTTCTTTTGTGTAGCCAGCTGACACAAAATTTGTCTTTTATTTTTGACAGTGTACGAAAATAACCCTTAGTTTCATAATTTCCTCTGCAATTCTTGCCCAGGATGGAAGCCCTTCAAAGCTCTAGTCCATTCATTTCCCTCCTTTGACCCACGGAGAAACCACTGCCTCCAACACTGGTCCAGCTTGGCCTAATCTTTATCTCCTGGGGTTCCTCACTCCTACTCACCATTGCTACCATTGGGCCAATCCCAGGGGATGAGGGGGATGGCTAAGCCTTGGTTATAATGGTTATCCCACAGATAAAACAACCATGATACCTTCATATCCTTCCCCTTGGAGTGAATGAATGGTGGGGCCCAGATACTAGTTAAGGTCAACCATGAGCAAGTGTTGCTCTGGACTTGGTGGTTAGAGAAAGGAGTGCTGCCAACATGCTGTTCCCTACTCCCAGCCTCCAGTCCACCTCTGGCATGTATTATAGTGCTAACTGCACTTTGTACCTCTAGCACATGGCTAGATTCCTTTGTCCTGAATCCCCAGAAGGATAGAAAGGCCCTATACAACGGAGGGGCCATAATGCATAAGTTTCATTACTTTTAAAATAAATGTATTTTTGGAAGTGGAGATAAGTAGTCTGATTTTTTATAAATGTTGGCAATGGAATCAAGAGGACCTGATGATGAAAGGATCAAATAATTTCACCACGTGTATGTACGTCCAATCATTATGTTATATACTTTATGTTTTTTTTAATTTTTAATCTTTATTTATTTTTGAGAGACAGACAGAGACAGAGCATGAGCAGGGGAGTGACAGAGAGAAAGGGAGACACAGAATCCAAAGCAGGCTCCAGGCTCTGAGCTAGCAACACAGAGCCTGACACGGGGCTCGAACTCACCGACTATAAGATCATGATTTGAGTTGAAGTCGGATGCTTAACCAACTGAGCCACACAGGCACCCCTATGTTATATAAACACATACAATATTATTTGTAAATTATACCTCAGCAAAGCTGGGGGAACAAAAAGCAGGGTGGGGAAGGACCGGGGGAAGATATAAATTAGGGCATCTTCAGGATTAGATGGGACTTAGAGTAATGAGACTCTGTGAAATGAAAAGGGGGTAGGAGAGGTTTCGAGGACTAATGCTCTATGTCGCACCCCCATTTTAAAGGAAGATAAGAAGAAAACCATGAAAGAAACCATAAAAGAAGAGAAACAAGGAGTGGCCAGTGAGGTTGGAAAAAAGAAGAGAGACAGGGAAAGAGAAATGTAGCCGGGGAAGCCAAGCAAGGAAAACGCATTAGGAAGAATAAGTAATCAGCTACGCCAAGTGCTGCCGACAGATCAGGTAAGAAGAGGACATAGAACTGATCACTGATGGTCTTGACAAGTAGACTGGATAAACGCCTCCTTGTAGCATGGAAAGAGGGTTGAAGCAGCCAGCTTGTGGTCTGTTTGTGAACCTTCACCTGGGTGGTATTTTCAGGAAAGAATGAACACAGGTGACTCCAGCTTGTTCTCCTTGTAACACTAGTTAGAACCTCCCAGCAAATAAGCTAATGGTATTGGAGGAGAGTTCTTATTCATGAAATTATGTTAGCAGCATATCATTGATTTATAGATTTATGAGGCCTAGGTTCCTGGAAAGTATCTCATAAACTATATACCTATCTGAGTATAGAATGGGGAGATTTCATTACCTAAATCTTCCCTGCTGTGTGAAAACCTGTCCATTTCAATTACCGATCAGTTCTTTTGACCTGGGCAAGAGAGTGCCATTCACCTGTGCTACTAGATTGTTTGCATCCTTGAAATTCTTAGTGAGGGATCTCAGTGAGCCCAATGTGGCAATCTGACATTTGGTTTTAGCTGGAAGAGGATTCAGGAAAAAAAATGAAAGAGTGTAACTACTTAGGATATTTGCTCTAATGGGTAGAAGAATGAGGCATGGTATAGGCGAGATATGTAGCCAAAATAGGTATTATTTTTATTTTTCATGTTTTAAAATTCCTTTGAATTATCTAGAAGAATTAAAATCTGGGGAAATTCATTCTGCCTTCAGAAATGCTTACATATGACCCCACCCCCAAATAATGGACTAAAATGTTTATAGCAACATTATTATTTGTAGTAACTCCAAGCTGGAAACTCCCCAAATACCCATCAACAGAATGGATCAATAAATGATGATATACTCACACCGAGAAATATCATACAGCAATGGGAATGAGCAATCTAAAAACACATGCAACAGTATGAATGGGCCTTGTAAACTTAATGGTTGAACAAATGTATACAGGCACGACAGATCTGTAAAGTATTAATTTAAAATACAATAAATTTAGATAATGTAGCATAAAGTATGAAAATGTGCAAAATAAATCTATTTTGTCAGAAGGCAGGATATCCATTATTTTGAGGGCAGATAATAATTGGAAGGGATCAGAAAGAGAACTTTAGGACTACTTGAATTTTTCTATTTCTTGATGTAGTTTTCACAGATGGGTTCAGTTTTTGGAAATGTGTTGAGCTACACATTTATGACCCAGGCACTTTTCTGTATGTCAAACAAATTTTCTAAAATATACTGGGAACACAGTGACTTCACATTCCCCTTATTCCACTTACATGGCCTAATTAAATTGAGCCCTCATAACAGCAAACTCCATAAAGAAAGGAGAAAAGAAGCATGTAGTGATCTCTATAGTCTCTATCTCTTTATCTCCACCCTTAGTCCCAAGACAGGAAATTCTCACAGCTGAGCACTCTCCCTTCAAAGGATATCATGGACGATGATGCAATGTCAGTCACACTATTTAGATCCCTATCAAAGGAGATTCTTCTATAAATAGTCATGCAATTTGCATGGTTCTCAATTTATGATGGGTAAAATTAGGAGGCATAAGATAAAGTAGCTCTATCTTTTGGAGTAAACCTCATGTCTCCCAACCACCCATTTAAAATCAATGACAGGGCCTTGTTTTTGCTGTATCTTACTCCAAGTTATTACCTGTTAAGCTCGGGTTACTTTCCATCAATTTATTTGTTTTGAACATTAATTAACAGTAGAAGCTTTTATTTTTTTAGGAGTCTGTATATGTTTAAGCTTGCTTAGAGAGATTCAATGAACTAATATGTGAAATTACAACATTCTTAAGCCCAAGTCAATAAGGAACAACATGGGGTTGGTACTTTTATTTTTTAGTATATTTCTGAGAGTTCACAAACTAGTTTGATGATTATTTTCAGTGCTCTCATCTTTAATGGTGAGATAAATACAACTCTGATAGCTTTGAAAAGCATTAAGAGGTCATATTCAGATCTACCTAGAAAGAGCTGGAATCTCATATAGTGGTAGCAAGAATACTTCTCCCAGGGAATGTATAATCAAGTGCATACAGAAGACACTGGCATGTCAGGTTAAGTAATACAAGGGGATAGGGAGGCTAAATGACATAAGAATGGCTTAGAATACAAAGATAATGGGAATTAAATTGGTGGGATGTGGTGGTAGGCTGGATAAAGAAGGGAAGACTATGGAAATACATGATTTTAGCAGGGGAAGCAAGATGAGCAGGCCCAGACAGATGGTCTGATTGGCCCTGGACCTATCCATTGAGTCCTGTGTATGATTCTTAGGTCTAGAGGAGTTGCAGGCGCTCACTGAGGAAATTTAGGTAAACATTTCATAATGGCTTACCAAAGATTATAACTTTTTGTTTCCTCCCAACAAGTAGGGAAAAGCACTGATGACATTTAGAAAACAAACAGAGGAGCGCCTGGGTGGCTCAATTGGTTAAGTGTCTGACTTCAGCTCAGGTCATGCATGGTTGGTGAGTTCGAGCCCCACGTTGGACTCTGTGCTGACCACTCAGAGCCTGGAGCCTGCTTCGGATCCTGTGTCTCCCTTTCTCTCTGCCTCTCCCCTACTCACGCTGTGTCTCTTGCTCCCTCAAAAATAAATAAAAATTTCAAAAACAAAAAATAATAAAACAAACAGGAAGTTCTCATATGGCATGCCCAGAACTGCACTGATGGGACACTGTCACTGAGCTAAGTTGAAAACTATGGCATTGATTCTATGGAGAAACACCTCCCCAAACCTCAATCCTCAAGAGGAGACTGAAGCATTCAGCAAGTTTCAAAACATGGGACCTGGCAACAAGGATAGAAGTTAGAACTGGACTCCACCCAGTCACAATAAAAAGCAACTTGTACTAACAGAAAGAGAAATAGTATGGGGTACAGTATGGGGACTAGGGTATCTCCTCCAGGCCAGGTTAGTAGAAAGGATCGGGTTTTTTCAAATGGGCATAAGCTGCTCCTACCCTACATTCTGGCATATTGAGAGGGATATTAAAGTCCCAATGGTAAGGCAAAGACTGCTAGAGGTGGGAAAAGAACAGAGAAGTTTAGGATTAGGCTGGCCCTGACTGCTTAAAGTACAAGATCCTACGGCATTTTGTGATAGCTACTTTCATGCGTCAACTTGAAGGGTTTTTTTTTTTTTTTTTTGGATTAGATTAACATTTCAATCAGTGAACTTTGAGTAAGAAGATTGCGTTCATAATGTAAGTAGTCCTCATCCAATCAGCTCAAGACCATAACAGAACAAAAAGTTCTGCCTCTCTGTGCAAGAGGGAGTTTTCCAGCAAACTGACTTCAGACCTCATCTGTACTACTGGCCCTCTGGGGTCTTGAGCCTGCCAGCCCACATTGTAGATGCAGACTTGCCAATCTCCATAATCATGTGCACCAGCTCCTTATACTCTCTTTCTCTCTATATGTAGACACACACATCTTATTGGTTCTACTTCTCTGGAGAATCCTAATACACACTTGAAACTACACCTCAAAAATATAAGACAATTTTGAAAGTTGAAGAGTCAGATCAACACTTTGGAGAATAATTCATATTATTTACTCCTCTGGGGTCTCCACAGCTGCTTAATACATCATATTTAGTAACATATACTCAAAAATAAGATTACGTTTGTTGAATACATATAATCTGCAAAATAGTCTTTTTTCAGAGGTATTTCAAAAAATTTTTTTCAAAGCTTCTTATTTATTTATTTTGAGAGAGGGAGAGTGTGTGCACATTCATGTGAGTGGGTGAAGGGCCAATAGAGAGGAAGAAAGAGGATCCCAAGCAGGCTCCACATTGTCAGCGTGAAGCACAGCCTGGAAGCACAGCCTGACTCAGGGCTTGAACTCATGAAGCATGAGATCACGACCTGAGCCGAAATCAAGAGTTGGACACTTAACCAACGGAGCCAGCCAGGCGCCCCTTTTCAGGGGTATTTGAGAAAAAAAAAAAAAGCAATCCAACAAATAACATCATTTATATTAATGTGAAGGATGCTATGTCTATAAAGGGAATAATTGATCATGGCTAGTCTGGCTTCCTAAGTTAGTTTTTGTTACTTCAGTTTATATTATGTATGGTCTTTTCCTGGTTGCTAGGGTTATGCAATAACCAATGAGGGAAAGCCACTGCTTTCATCAATAATAAACACAAGTGAGTCTACCAATGATTTTCCCAGTGTTAACGCCATACGCAACAATTTTAAGAATAAAAAAACAAAATATAAAACACCTCCAACAACAACCTCTTAAAAATTATTTTTAACTTTGCAAACTTGTTAAGCACTTTCTCTTCAAAGCTTTGTCCCTGGTTCCATAAAGCAAAATCTTCAAGGAACTGATATTCTCCTCAGGTGAAATATACACTTAATTTTTCCATAATGTCTGTGATTTGCAATGATTTACTGACCTCTCTAGGATATCAAGTATTCTACTATTTCAAGTGCACAAAGGAATAGGGACCCCTGCCATGGTAATATTACTCTTTATTACTATCAGAGGGACATAGGACACAGGAGGTTAGTGAGACTAATCTTTATATGTAGCCTTTTGCCCTCAGGAAATCAGAGAATGTGTCACACTAGGTCCACTGTCTGTCTCTGATGTCCTTCAGAGAGCTTATCTTTCACTGGGCCTGGTAAAGACAGAAGGTATGTTATTCTGTTAGCAACTACTGTTTCCCAACTGCCTTGAGATATTTTATTTTGTATATGATACTTCTATTTCTCAGTCTTTAAAATAGTGTGTGTGTGTGTGTGTGTGTGTGTGTGTGTGTGTGTGTGTGTATTTGGTAAGGCTGCTGTAATAAAATATCACAAACTAAGTGGTATACATGACAGAAATTCATTGTCTTGCAGTGCTGGAGCCTAAAAATATACATTCAAGGTGTTATCATTGTTGATTCCTTCTGAGAGCTGTGAAAGAAGGATTGGTTGCAGCCTCTTTCCTTGGCTCGCTGATGCCATCTCCACATTCACATGGTGTTTTCCCTGGATGTGTGCCTATCACCAAATTTTCCATTTTATAAGAACACTGGTCATATTGGATTAGGGCCTATTGTAATGATCTCAATTTGATTTGACTACATCTGTAAAGACCCTATCTCTGGGGTGCCTGGGTGGCTCAGCCGGCTCAGCATCCAACTCCTGGTTTCAGCTCAGGTCATGACTCACAATTCTGTGACTTCGAGCCCTTCATCAGGTTCCTCATTGTCAGTTGGAGCCTGTTGGGGATTCTCTCTCTTTCTGTCTCTCTCAACCCTCCTGCTCTCTCTCTCTCTCTCTCTCCCTCTACACAAACAAACAAACAAACTTCGGCGGAGGGGGGAGGGGCGGGGGGGGAGACCCTATCTCCAAAGAAGGTCACAGTGGTACTGGGCTTTAGGACTTCAACATATTAATATGGGTTCGGAGGCACAAATGAACCCAGAACAGGGACTCTGTCAAAAAGAATGCCTGGCCTGGTCTTCAGTTCACCATGAGTACCCAGACAGTATTCTCACCCTAAACTATCATAGTATCTATCACACGACCATTTGTTGTGTGATTCTCTGTTACAGGCATTGTTGTGCATGTGTGTGTAACATGTGTATGTAACACATGTAAAAATACAACAATCTTTATGGGTCAAAACTGCTATGTTTTTACAAATGAGGGACATGAGTCTGACAGAGATTAAGTAGCTTTGGACAAAGAAGTCAGAGTTGCTGTTCCAACAGAGGTCTGCCTGACACCAAACTTAGTACCTTTTCCCCGCTACTGGGCTACTTTATGTACTTTCAACTCCATTTTGTTGTACCTTCTGTGAATAAGACGCTATGCCCTAAGTGGCATACTTTACCTTGGAAGCACAGGTGACCCCTGAACAACATGAGTTTGAATTGCACGGGCCCACTTGTATGTGGCTGTTTTTCAAAAAATATATACATTTTTGGTGTTGATAAATACAGTAAAGAACTTTAAATGTATTTTCTCTTCCTTATGATTTGCTTTTCTCTAGCTTACTTTATTGTATGAAAACAGTATGTAATACATATAACATACAGAATATGTATTAATCAGCTGTTTAAATTATCAATAAGGTTTCCAGTCAACAAGCTATTAGTAGTTAAGTTTTTGAGAGGTCAAGTTATACTTGGATGTTTAACTGCATGGGGAGGCAGCGCCCCAGCTCCCCTGCCCCACTTGTGTTGTTCAAGGACCACCCATAGGTATTAGTCTCTCTACAAGGTGAATGCTTCATTTGCTTCTGTTTACCATTAGCATTCTCAAATCCCTCCAGGAATTCCTCAGCTTTCCCTAAATCTAATCCTGCCTCAAAGCCTTGCTATGACAGTTAAGTGATTTAACGTTTTCAAGTGCTATGTTTAGAGTAAGCCAACTGCTCTTACAAATCACCCAGACCTCTCAGTGGCTTAACACAATACAGGTTTATTTTTCATTCACTTTATAGTTCAATGCAGGTTGGGGAATGGAGTGGATCTGCTCTAAACACTTATTCAGGGACCCAAGGTCCTTCCATCTAGTGACACTGTCATCCCTCAGGTCTTCAAGGTCCACCCTCTATTTTTTGCATCTCACTCACTGATAAAAAAGAGGAGAGAGAGAATATATGGAAATTGTACCTTTGAGGGCAGGGTTTAGAAGTGCATACATCATTTCCAACAACATTCTAACTGCTATAATGTAGTCACATAACAAGGTTAGGTGGGAAATGTAGAAGTAAAAAGGAGCAGGACAATGGCAAGCAACTAGCCAATTTTCTAAAATCTCTTAGAAAAACCCTTGGCATAAGAGCTCAATAATGCAATTTATTAGGTAGGATCCATTGTTAAATCAAGACTGGTAACTTTGTGAAGTCAACATGACCCAACTAAGCTAAGAAGATAGATACAACTATCCAAGGTATGTTGAAGACAGAATATAAGAACTGTCTGATAACCTAACTAATTTATACTATTGAGGATATAAAGATAATAATGCCTAGACCTTGTCTTCAAGGAATTATATACTTCTTATTTATTTTTTTTAATTTTTTATGTTTATTTTTGAGAGAGAGAGAGAGAGACAGAATGCAACTGGGGGGGGAGGGGCAGAGAGAGAGGGAGACACAGAATCTGAAGCAGGCTCCAGGCTATGAGCTGTCAGCACAGAGCCCGACATGGGGCTCGAACCCACTAACTGTGAGATCATGACCTGAGCCGAAGTCAGATGCTTAACTGACTGAGCCACCTAGGCGCTCAGGAATTATATACTTTTTAAATTATCAATATCAACAGTAAAAATGTCCAATTTATACTCACCAAAATATATTTATAATAATTATTCAGGACTAGTTTTGTGTTAACATCTTAGAAAGAAATTAGTTCCTTTTTGCTAATTTGCTCATTAGGTGACCTCTTTTATTTATAATTAAATGTCATCAACTTCATCAACAAGAATATATTCAAGCTCAAAATCAATCAGGCAGAACTGACTTAATTCAGGTCGGACTCAGGCTAGAAACAGTTGGGAATTTGTAGCACAGATCAGTGGAGAGGGACTTGAAAATAGGATATATATGATTGGGGGCAAAGTGAGCGTAATGGAGTGAATTAAAAAGACAGCAAACTAAAGATGAAATGCAGTTTCAGTCAGAAATGGTAACTAAGTAGAGTATGTTGAAACTCGAGAAGGAAAAGGAAATTAGCATTAAAAAAAGGCATACCCTTTAAAAAACGGAGACTAAGAACATACTAAAGATTTAGCAATGGATAGAAGGAAGGACACAGGTAGGGGGAGCTTAGTAGGTCAGTATTTCAGAAAAACACTAGGAAAAGGTGAGTTCTGAGGATGTCTGTGCATCATGTCACAGTGTTCCCAGCTAAATGGAATTCTATGAAGGTCGGTGGTTATTCTTGGCTAAAAAGCTGGATGTGGGCTAAGAAAAGTGAGCTATTCAGGGCTGAAATGAAGTGGTAGATATGGGAGAGCACAGTACAAATGGAAATGAACTACCAGAACCATGATATCCAAGTTATCGTACCTGTAGGAAAGGAAATCATGCGCAAAAAAGACACCAAAATGTCCATGTTAAGTAGAACCTCCCCAGCCCCTCTCTGGATTTATCTTGACATTTAACTTGCATCATCAGATTCTGAGTTCTTTTTATTTCTCCTGGATTTATTGTTGTCGTTTTGAATCAGGAAGGTTTCCTACACTGCACACCTTTGGAAAGAGGTGGCTAAAAGGAGAGACAGGTTTGGGAGGTTGTGGCTATCACCAAATGGGGTGACAGAGGAGGATCCCCTGCTTTGTACAGAGCCATCACACAGCCTTGTCCCCTTTAACTTCATGTGCAAAGCACCGGGCATAAATAGGACGAGATGTTTTCTTAGATCCAGTAGAACTGTTCTTCAAATAAGCTGAACGAAATCTTGGTGGCTAACGTAGAGAAGTTTTCACACATCTTACAGCCCGGTAGAGCCTAAACTTTCTTTGTATCTCAGAATAGCTGTGGACAGTACTGAGAGTTGAGATTACTTCCTTATTTTTGACAAGAAAAACATGACCCAAAGAATTAAAACTACTGTCTCAAAGTCATAGATCTTCTAATTGGTGATTCTGAATATGAACACTGATTTATAACCCAAAGCTCATTTCACAGTCATATTGCTGACATTAAAATCCAAATTAATCTCCTGATTACGGCGCAGGTAGGCTTGCCCAGCAGTAAAAAAGCTTTGCCAAGTAAAAAGTAGTCTTGTGAGGGAAACCAGGTATTCATGCATGCATGTGAGTGCACACGCGCACCTGCACACTCACGTGTGTGCAAACACACCACCTCCAGTTATAACTTAAAACAAAGAGAATCAGTACAGTAGACAGCATAGGCAGATGATTGGTTTTAAAATATCTGGTACCCAAATGACATCAAATACAAGTTTAAATCTTCACTTTAATCCATCCAAGCCCAATAATTCACACACAAATCTACCTAAAGAAAAATAAGTTGGGTGGTGTTCAGCTGGTAACTAACATTGCATAGGCATTTACATTGAGTCTGGAATGGGAAATAGAATCAATATACTATAATGACTTATTTTATCCTTTTATTTAGTCATTGATTCAACAAATATTCACTGAGTCCTTCTGAATTCCCAAACATTTTAGTAGATGTCAGGTCACAGTGAAAATGTAAATTGCAAAAAAAAAAAAAAAAAAAGCACACCTATTTTCATTAAAAGTATACTTATTATCACAGGTCTCCCTCTAGTTAATAAGCATTATCACTTGTTCTGACCTAACTTTGCTTACTTTTACACTATTATCTGCTAGATTTAATTAACAGTATCTGTGAATAATCAAAACAACTGAAATAATATAGAGGAAAGGTGGCATATATCATGAATGTAGCATCTTCTTTGCCTCAATCTATTTGTTCATTTTTTTTTTCTTATTATAAATCCTCAGGCTTCCTAATCTCCTCATTTGTCAAGCTTGACTTTATTACCAGGCATGCTCTTATAACAATGAATGCGGTGAGTTTGTCTCCCCCAGAAAAGGGGTTCAATCAAAGAAGGTCATTTTATTCTGATTTGAGAAAATTTAATTATCTCTGCTGTCTTTATAATTTGCATATTTTACCCACAATGCACCATAACACATTTTCTTTTAAAATTATCATGACCTATAGATGAGTCATTTTTATCCTTGTGGCTACTGTTGAGTAAAGTGATGGACAGATTGAGAAACTTCTGCAATTACTGTTTCAGTCCAATCTAACTGAATATATGTTAGGGCAGAATGGAGGCAAGAGATTTCAATTGTCCTGATCTGATTCTTTTTTTTTTTCTTTCTTTCTTCAAATCTGTCAGTGACTGTAATAGCATTGATACGATCTCTGAGCTGCTTGTCTACCATGACTTACACATTTTAAATTTAAACTAACTTCCCTTTTTCTATGTATCTCATATTTCCTAAAGCAGTGGACTAGTAAGTGGAAAGGTACACACCATGTAATGGGTAGGTAATTCTCTCCTCATAAACATCTTGAAAGATAGAGCAAAGAAATACACAAAGCCAAAGCCAACCAAATAAAAAGAAAACAAAGACAGAAACTAACACCCACTGTTATGACACTGTTACAGGAACACTGGGGATTTATAAACACAGAGTATCTCAAATCACATTGTCCTTAGAATAAAAAAAATCACCTTAAGCAGGTTTTGATTAATGAGACACTCAAGAGGTTAATTGGGCTAAATTTTGACCTGGATTTTCTTCTAAAGGCTAATTATGAAGTTTGTGTAACTCAGTCTATAGTGTTAGAAAACATCATGGTTTCAGAGCTGCCAATTCTCCTTTCCCTCTATTTTTACACATTATTATTAGGTTTTCATTCTGGTTTGCTTTTTAGGATGGGAGAATTTAGCTTAGGGTCAATAGCCCAGCCTTGAATTATGATGAGATTCAAAAAGTCCCCATCCTTACAAGCAGATTTCTGACAGCAATGAATTTTATTATCAATAACTGTATAATTTAGCAGCATGTGAGACAAACTTATATGACACTTTTGCAAATGAAATAGTTCATCTTTTTTTCAAGCATACCAATAAATGCCACCAACTTCTCACACTCCCCACATAAACCGAGTCCACTTACAGAAAGCGGGACCCTTTCATATCTTCACTTCTATTAACTTATGATTTTTTTCTGAGATTGAAAAGCTTTGTTTCAGAGCCTGTGGCTCTTTTTAAACATGCTTAAGGAACTTTTTGTTTTGTTATTTTCTTCCTTTGAAGCAAGTTAACGTTTCTTTTTATTCTCTTGATAGGAAACCTCCAAAAGCTATTGGAGGAAAAAAAACCTTCAGATACAAGTTTTAAATCTGTAAGGATGTTATTTCTTCTCTGATTTACCAAGATTTCCATACAGGCGGGTGACTTATTTCCTTTGTTGCCTTCCTCTAGTCCTTAGCTCTCAAGTGAGTGAGGCTAATTATTTGTCAAATGAATTTTTTAAGTATAATTTATTGTCAAGTTGGCTAACATACAGTGTATACAGTGTGCTCTTGGTTTAGGGAGTAGATTCCGTGATTTTTAAAATTACAGAATTATTACTGAGTTCTTATTATGTAACAGATGTCTTGTGCTACGCACTTGTATGTGTGTCAATCCATTAAAGATCACAAAAACTCTGTGAAAATTGTTATCTCCATTTTTAGAAGATGAAATAGAAGGATCACAAAATTTACCCAGGTAAGTAAATAGCAGAGCCTGAGATCAATGTAACTGTATTTGTCAGGCTCTAAACCCCATGCTTTTAGCCATTACTCAGTCACCAATGGAAACAACTCAACAGTGTGCCAAATAGGTCACGTGTTTCCCTCTACTCGTCAGTCCTTGCTGTTAGCCAGGGCCATGTGAGTCATTTAGCAGTGGGATGTGAGCAGAGCTGCCGGATGCTATTTTCAGTCTGAGGTAATTTAGGGTAGGTGGTATTTTTCTCATTTTCTTTCCTCCTGCCTCAGCCAACCTGGAAGCCACAAGTTGGCAGTAACCTAAGATGGTAGAACCTCCAAGTGCCCAACTTTCCGAGTTCTAACATGGAACAAAGCCACCCTCCATTTTCAAAATGTGCTTTAGATTCGTGGTAAGAATATAATGAGATTTGGAGGGTAATTTGTTACTCTGGAAAAATCCAACCTTTCCTAACTAATATAGTGTCCTGTGAGAAAGAAAAAATGGATTATTTAGTGATTAAATGCATATATGATCTATTTCATTGGTTCCAAGTGAGTATATATTGTATTAACAAGGATACATAATTCTCATTACTGGCAATACATGATATCACACATCTGGAAGAACAGATTAAATAGTATACAGGGCCACCTGGATGGCTCAGTAGGTTGAGTGCTGGACTCTTGATTTCGGCTCAGGTCATGACCTCATGGAACTGAGCCCTGTGTCCACGTGGAGCCTGCTTAAGATTCTCTCTCTCTCTCTCTCTCTCTCTCTCTCTCTCTCTGTCTCTCACCCCCCTCTGCTCCTCTCCCCAACTCACACACACTGTCTCTTTCTGTCTGTCTCTAAAATAATAAAAAATTTAAAAGTATACAGATGCCACAAAATACTACCAATATTAACCTTTTGAGAATCTTTGTTTGAGCATTTTTTTCTTTCTTTTAATCAAAGAGGAAAAATTCTGGAACTCTGTATTCTTCAGTTAATAACATTTACTACTCTATCTGATTATAAGCCACTGCTAAGTCAGCCCTATCTGAGACCGACAAAAATTTGGGAGAGAAAGATACAAATGTTGGGGGGACTTATAGGCATGGAATGGAGGGAAGAGCCTATCTGATACATGCTGTAGATAAGGTCTTAGTCCTCTGTATAAAGATTTCAAGACAAACAGGAGTCAGAGTTTCAAGTAGTGTTAGTCCCTGCAAAATGTGACTCACTCACATAATGAGTTTCAGTTTGTTCAAATTGGAAAAAAAAGACTGTTAGTCACAGAATTGTCTTTTCTAAATATATGCACAGAAAATACCATTAGGAACTTTACTTTGGGAGAAGAGAAAATATGTGTGTCTCAGTATGGAGTAACCAAAACTGTGGAATATCACAACACTGAACCATGTGAATAGGTAAATTAGTGAAATCATGTTGCTAAAGCTGTTACTTTGGACTAGGATCCAGGAGGTATAGCTGTTTATACAATCGTAGGCAAGTCATTAACATGCCAGGTTCAGCTTTATACAATTTGTAGAAATTCGTGTAATGTGGAAAAATAATGTCTGAAATATCTCCTAGCCTGAATATTCTGAAAATCTCTAAATCTTATAGCATAGTGGTTAAAAACATATGCTCTTAACAGCTTTATAACCCATCATATTACCTAACCTTTTTGTAGTTAATTTTCTTGATCTATAAAAATTAAAGTAATAATTGATCTCATAAGATTATTGTGTAAATAAAATTAGGATAATACAAATAAATGATGAGAATTCTGTCTGACATATAATAACTACTTAATAAATAATAATGAGTTCTGTAGATAAAGTAATACATATTTTCAAAGTTGTTCATGCCCTAACAGATGTTGAGGAGGAAAAATGTTTATTTTACCCTTTAAGGTTCTTCTGGCTGGTGTAGGAGTTAAAATGACATGAGACAGATTAACAGAAGAAAATACAAGGAAAATATGCATGTACTGGGATTCCATAAGAAAAATGAGGCCCACAGGCAATCAGGAAATTGACATTCATATGCCTTCCAGGGCTAAGGAGAAAGAGTTAGAGGTCTGGGACTTAAAAGAGAAGGCAGACAATTCACAGGAAAATTAAAAGGAGTAAATGTTTGGTAAACAAATGTTTGCTGGGCCATACAAAAACAACAGGACACAGAAAGAAATTTTCACAGACTTTGCTAATCTCCTCTCTACCTATCACATCTAGTTCATATTATGCTATAGTTAAATATGGTGGTAGCTCTCTTCCTGGAGCAGATCCTCAACCTAAATTTTTTTGGGCAGTTGGACGGAAAGGTCAAAGGTTCTTCATTCAAATTACTTTCCTTTTTTTAGGAGACAATCATCTCAGCTCAAGAGATTTGTTTGTTTTCTCTATTCTTAATATGCTGTAGATGAGTCTTATTTCTCAGCTGGAAACTGAACTAGAACTGGGGGAAGAGATGTACCCCAAAACTGGAAAGCTCTCCTCGCAATGTTTGTCGCTATGACTAGAACAGTCAACAGTCTATTCCAGGAAGCAGAAGTATAATAAATAGGAAGCTTGGAGGATGGGGAAATCTCATTAAGTGACAACAAGAGGAAGATTTTGCTAAAATGCTGGCCTTTCTCAGATGATTTTAAAGGAATTCAGTAAAGATAATTGGATTCATGATTAAACAGAGGTAAGAGGCAAGCACGGTGGTAAGGGTAGAAAGGAAACTGAGGTAAATGTCACAGTGATGGTCCCTTTGAGGTCTCTTAATAGAAAAACCTTTCCTAAATCTGCATTTTACTTTAATACAAATGACCTTTCTTTTATGAAACCAAAGGAAAACTATATATATTATCTTCTTTAACATGAAAGGCTTTTCTCTTATGTATTTACATGTACCCTATATTTTTCTGGACCCTAAATTCGAGATTAAGTGAGAGAAATATGCTTAAATTCTACCATTATTCTTCCTTCCTTTAATATTATGTAAGGAAGAAACATATCAGTGGAAAAGTCAGAAAGATGTGTACTGGCAGATTAACAACAAATACATATTGTGCAATCTACAGATGTTCTATGGCTTAAAAGTTCTTTATTTTTACAAGCCAATCTGATTTTCACTCGCTCAGCGCAACAGACTCCCAACCTACTCCCCTGGGACCTTTCTGCTGTTACCTTCCAAAACAGATTAATTAGTACCTGGAAAAGCCATGCGGGGGTGCTGGTAACTGCTCAACTACTCGCTAAGACTGTAGTCATTTCCAGAAGGAGAAAGGGTGCTCTGCTGCCGATGTAATAGGTGAGCTTTGTTTATACACTCCAACATTAACTGAAAGACAAAGGAGATATAAGTTGGGTAAGGAATTTTCCAGTTAAGAGTCAACATACGATGTCACTTCTCTACAAGAACCTTGCCATCCCCAAGTATAGTTCGTTCAAGCTGAGGCCTGCCTATCTCTTTCACAGTGACACCAGATTCTGACACATTCAGGGGATGCGTGGCTGTAATCTGAGCCAAGATACTAATTATAAAGAACATGAAAGGATGCTAAATTTGGCTTGAGAACAAAAGCAAATGCCTGTTCTTTTAAAAATCAGTTCTAACATTTGATCTTCTTAACCATCTTTGGTGATTGTAATAACACTGGAAAATAACACTGCATAAAGGATTAGTAAACATTGCTAAGAAAGAACTGGCACAAAGATAATAAAATTACATTTGGTTAAGAAACCTGGTTCCCTCTTAGGGCCTCCCTCATATATTCAATCTTTTTGTGTTTTTTTGCCAAATCACTGCCTGATTTCATTATTCATAACAATCATCTCTAATAATATGGATAAAATTTTTTATTGTTTTTACTTGGCGGGGAAAGATTTCTTTGGCTTTAGTGAAACCTACATGATTGAAAGTATCGTACAGAAGATTGTCACAAGCAGATAGGGCTTGTTCTTAGCCATGTGTTCTCATTCTGTACTGTTCTCTGTTCCTTAATTATGCTTCACTACAGATGTTGTCCTCTATTTCCTCATCCTTCATGCCTTACAACTTCACGACCCCAATTCCATCTGAGCCTGTTGTGCACCCTCCTCTCAACCGAGGACAAATTGGTTTAGCTTTAAGCATTCCATCTTCGTATGTTGAAACCTTTCCCAACTGCAGTTCACATTCGACTGGGTCACTTTCCTCACCAACAGAAGAGAACCATGTACTGGCTGTGTTGGTTGTCAAAGAAAACCCCAACACTGTCAAATCGTCTCAATACCTGCAACGTTTATAACACAGCTACAAGAATTGGTATCAAAGGCGCTTTGAGCATACTTTTTCTCTAAAAGCTTAAAGTTTAAGTCCTGTAACCAACACGAAACCCTAATCCCCCAAGGTGTACAGGTAGAGCGGTCATAAAGAAAACACTTACCCAGGAGAGACTATCAATTTTGAACCCTGCCAGATGAATCTAACGCAGAACATGCTCTAAAATGCTCCGGGGGAAAAAGTCCCCTTTGTTTCCCTTCTCTGAACTTTCTTCTTGGATAAATTCAGGCAGTTTTCCAATTCATGAACACTTCCCTCCGGCAAGGTCTGATCGTTGTAAATGTGTTGCCAGGATGGCAGACTCTCTTCTTTGGCAGAAACCCCAGAGCAAACAGATAATGCGCCCGGGGAAACCAAGTTCCCAATCCTGGGAAGGTCAAACTGAGATGAACTGCGAGCAAGTCACTTCTCAATCATGCTGAT
Organism: Acinonyx jubatus; assembly: GCF_027475565.1. NCBI lineage: Eukaryota > Metazoa > Chordata > Mammalia > Carnivora > Felidae > Acinonyx > Acinonyx jubatus. The sequence goes on along the minus strand of NC_069386.1, from coordinate 124,927,268 downwards.
TTCTTCTACATTAAATGATGCTGGGAAGCACAGACACTGGCAACACTGCTATTAAGATAAGTTTGACTCATTTAGCAGCAGTAGTAAACCTAGGAGGCTGACTCAAATGAGCAGACGCCAGTGACGCTGGTAAACAAGTGTTCACACCTGTTAACAGCTGTGTGGCTTCCCTATTCCAGGTGTGCTATGTAAACTCAACTCAATGCCACATTTATCACCTATTAAGGGTTATCAAATTGCATTCTGCAGACTATCCCTCTGGAAATTGTCACAAATAAAGCTGGGCATCATTTGTCCGGGGCCTCAATAAAGTGGATGTAGATGCACAATGTAAATCTAAGATCGTATCAAATAGGCTCCAATTAAAATTCTGTACTATAAAGAATACTCCAAAGCCATAGCCCTGGAAGACTGCCACAAACCACTTAATTCTAATATTTCTAAGAAGTCAGTGGAAAACTTTCTTGCTGGATTTTTTTTTAGGGAGAGCAGTCACAAGGTGGGGACGGGGCAAATGCAATCATGTGAACAATTGTGATGGAGAGAGGCAGACTGCCTTCTACAAAGCCAATCAAAACCAGACCTGCCAATTTGCAGATTATATTATAAATTCTGTGGTAATGATGGGAGAGAGACTGGGTGGCAGAGTTTCTAGGGACTACTTAGGCAACTAATATGATTGTAAATTTCTCCCACCACTACCTAACATACTTAATAAATGGAACACTCCTACCATAGGTAGTGAGCCCCCGGAATTCTGAATTGCAGAAATTTGTGAGTTGGAATGTAGCTTAAGAGTTGTCAAATATATCCTCCCTCTGATATAGTAAGCTTTTCCACAGAATGTCTCTAAAGTCACTCATGAGCTGCTATTCAAATATTTCTAGCGATATTTCTAGCGATGAAGAACTCAATTCTTCACAAGAAATATATTTCATTTCTGAAGATCACAGTCCTCATTCAAGCTAAATTATTCTTCCCCATAATTGTATATGAAATTTTATGTTGAAATCCTATTCTAATCCATTTGGTCTCACTGCTTCCCACAAGAATGTAGGTTTCATGAGAGCAGAGGCTGTGTTTGTAGGGTGTATTTTGTTTTACCTACATCATGCACATGGGCTGACAATGGACAGAATACATACACATGTTTATTGAATGAGTGAAACAACAGAAGTTAACCCTCCTCTTAGCATCTCAACAATCTTGAAGATGTTTAAGAACAACTGAAAATCCTTTAATTCACATCTTATGTTTTAATTTTTTACTCATATTTTGCCATCCCAGTTGCTCATCCATGGGTTTATTTAAGTCCTATGTATGTGTGAGTGTGTGTGTCTTGAGAAAGAGAAAATATGCCTAAGCCTTATCATATACCTGCTCATATTCCTTGGCCACTAACAACTTTAAAATGGTGTAGTCACTTTTATCAAGTCCAGAGTGCTTTGCCCTAGTGTATCAAAATCATGGTCTATAACTCTGAACGAGGACACCATCTACACTGCTGCTCTGCCAATCTTGTCTCCTTCAATGTCATAGATTAAAATAAAAACAGTATTAAAAATACCACCTACTCCTTCATTTCTATCAGTTTCTTATGCAGGCCTTGAAATATATCTATAAAATAGTCCTCATCACTTTAAGAGACAAAACAGATGAACATAAGGGAAGGTAAAGAAAAATAATATAAAAACAGGGAGGGGGACAAAACATAAGAGACTCACAAATATGGAGAACAAAGGGTTACTGGAGGGGGTGTGGGAGGGGGGATGGGCTAAATGTGTAAGGGGCATTAAGGAATCTACTCCTGAAATCATTGTTGCACTATATGCTAACTAATTTGGATATAAATTTAAAAAAATAAAATTAAAAAAATAGTCCCCATCGAAGTGAAGATAACAGATTTCTACTGATGCCACAGAAGTCGGGGGTCCCTCAAAATTTAAATTATAATGAACTGTACATTTGGCCCTCTTTTCTCCACAAAATTGGAGGCCTCAGAAAGTTAGAAAATTAAACTTTTTAATTACTCCCTCCTAACTTATTTGTGGTACTTAATTCTCGGAATCGTTATCGGCCAGAACTGACATTTTTGTCAATCACGAACAAAGATTATGAAAACTTCCTGGGGTCAGCTCTTTCTAAGAAAAACTAGTTCACATAACAAGTATTTATTTAGTACCTACTATATGCAAGAAGCAATTCTAAATACCATCTCTGACAAAGATTATAGTTGGAATGGGAGGAATCAGAGAATAAATACAAAATTTTGAGTACAGAAATATATATTTGATGTATATAATGCTAGTGGAAAAACAGACCCTTCTATGTGTTCTGGCCAATGTGTAGGAGTGACTGTTGCTCAAAGACTATAAAAGTGACATTTGAGCAAAGAAATAAAGGAAGAAAGGGTCAGAGTTATGTAGACAATTGGGGGAAGCAGACAGAACACAGTATTTCAATGCTACTCACACCTTACTGTGCATATAAACGAAGGCACCAAAGGTCTACAGATAACCCCAACAGGGCAACTTAATTTGTTGGTATAGTCTGATGATAAGAGATAGGGAAACGGGAAAGGAAAATTATTTTAGTTAAAAAAATTATAATCTTTTCTATAAAACAGACAAGTACTTTAGCCAACTCTTAATCTCAGCATAATGCTCAGCTTTTGTGATTTTCATTGATGTGGCCATTATTTGAACTTATTTTGGCATACTTTCTCATTTTCATGTGCTGTCTCACTTTTGGATTCCATTAGGTGCTAAATGTGTAAGTGCCAAGAATATCACTTGGGAGCCTGCTTCGCATGAGAATTCTAGAGCCAATTTCACATTCAGAAATGAATGGGAAAGGTTTCAGGAAAGCTATTGAATTTTCATAGGGGTGCTCAAATGAAACCTTGCAGCCATTTGAATTTATTTTATTGCTACACACATATCATATAAATTTGCATTACCTTTTATAATACATATTTACTTATTTTTCTCAGCCCTATGCTAAACCAGGAGGCCAACTAGACTTTACAGAAATTCTAATTATCCAAAAAAAAAAAATCTTAAGTGGTTTTAGGGCACATTATGCATTCAGCATATGTGTGAGAGCTTTCACTCTCCCTCACACATACCCCTCTGGCTGATTTCTGGAAAACAGATAACCCAACTGTGGTGGAAAGGAAAAGCCTATTAGAGATAGCATCAAATCTTCCACATATTATCTTCTCCTTTCCTTCTCTTGCCTAGGTAACATAATTCAATTCTGCCTTGGCCATTCACCTTTGACAGAATGTTAAGGTGGTGATTCCACGAGGAAAATCTTTGATAAAATAATTCCATCCTTTGGGTATCTTGGCTTCAAGTATTTATCATCATTTAGAAAAGTGGCTGAAATGTTACCTTTAGGATGGGGACTTAAAGAGACTGAATAAATGCTAAATGCCTTTAGTTGGTTTTGCCCAATACTTTGGGTTGAGTATAAAATGGATCACAGGAAATCTATTTTTTGTCTTTCTGTGCAAAGCTATTCAACATTTATCCATTATCATAGAAACAATTCAATTAATGGCTCTTGGGAACCAGAATATAGCCCTACTATCTACACCTTAATAGCCTCTATATATCATTGCAACCTAATTTCCAGATTGAATTGAATGTAAATGGCAGTTGCCCATAGATTAAAAAAAAAAAGTTTAAATTGTACTATTTTAGTTCCATTCCCACAATGCTCTCCTGGTATACATATTAAATGCTTTCCTCTAATTCACACTCTGAGTTCTGTAAATTAATACTGCTATTTTGATTTCATTTAGACTTTTTAATTTTCAGATAAATCATTTGGATGAAAGGGAATTGTTTGCCAGTTGGAGCCTGCTTGCATTATCAGTGAATTATTCAGCAGTATTCTCCCCCACGGTGCTCAGAATATCAGCCCCACTTTCCCCCTCCACCCCCTGGTGCTTTTTTCCTTCTAAGTACTCTGTGAGCAGAGCAGAGAAAGCTGAGGCCACGCAGAAGGAGGATTCCATTTCTCTGGGGCAGAGTGTCAGGAAAGGAGGGCCTGTGTTTAATGTCTCCGTAGCAGCTACACTCATCTGCTCTCTGGTGGAGCAGAGGAACGGGAGGAAAAATTCCCACTGCCAAAGCAAATGAACGTGAAAGTGTTCACCATCTCCTTTATAACCACTGTAGGTTGAACAAGCTGCTTCTGCTGGTCTCTTCTCTTTCATTCTCCAAACACAGAAGATCTGGTGGAAATCTGTGCAGGAAAAAGTAACTGCAGATAGGGTGGGGCTCATCTGTAGAACTGCTGCAGACTGTGTCTGAGATCTCTCCTGGCCTGGCACTCACAGAACTGGAGGGAACAATTTGGTTTAGTGGAAGGGGTGAGGAGTAAGAACTTAGGATGCATCTCAGAGGGCATTCCTGATGGCCACTGCATGACCCCACTGTCCCAGCCACAGCCCACACTGCAGCCCTGATCACTTCACCTTGGAACTAAGAGCTTGTTCTGAGCCGCTGGCTCATTCCCACATTTCCCTCCAAACCACCACACTCTGCCAGATGAATCTCCCTGTAAGAGTTTTGCATAAATCCTCCTGCAATTACCCCTGCCTTGCTCCCAGCAAGATAAAGCTCATACTCTTTAATCACAGCATTTGACACATTCTGATCCCTTTCCTTGCTATCTTAAGGCCTCTCTGTTCAAATCCTGCCTGGTGGGTTTTTCCTTTTCCAAAAAGAAATGTCTTATTCTCATATGGTGTGGAAAGCCTTCTTGCCTTTTCCCCACGTTATACCGCGTTCAAAAATCAGCTTATGCTCTGTCTGGCCCTTTAGAACACACCCCCTTGGGAAAGGGTCCTGACCAATCTTACTTGCCATCATGTCTCCTTATATACACTGGTATGGTGAACACAGGCTTCTGCACAACTGTGTTCTGCCCTGCTCACCTGTGCCTTAGGCTGTGTTATCAGGACAACTCCCTGGCATTCACCATCTCCTTCCTCTTCCCCGCTATTCTCTTTGTCTCTTGTGGGTCTGGTGAACTTCTACCTACCCTCCAAAGCCCCACCTTGTTAGCTCCAGATTTGCTCAACATAAGCCTTAGGGAGAATTAGATTCCCCCTCATCTGCATTCCCATTAATCTTTATTGACACATTTCTAACTGCATGTACTTTTTTTTAGAGTTAGTATCTGCACGTTTTTCTCTTGTACTTCTTAATCCAAGCCGCAACGCATTGAGGATAGAAGATGAGATATATTCACTTGTCCTCCAACGTTGGCACAGTAAATGGCACATATCTGGTGCTCAGTCAGACTTTACCACTAAGAAACTAATAGCAGTGTGTCGTTGCTTCTGTTTTTCACAAATTTAAAGTAAAAGTAAATTCACCCCTTCAATTCATCATGATCTTTTTATCTATCTCATCAAAACCAACAGTCCCAAAGAATGCTCTTCTTATATCTCCTTCTTAGGGTCTCTAAGCCCTGGGTAGTGAAGAGTAAAGAGGTTTTCCTACCTGAATAAAAAGCTGAAAAATATGCAGAGCTCTCTTAAAGCAATTCGACGGGCAGGAAAGAAAAGTCTTTCTGATTTTTCATAATGAACAGGCTGGGGTTGCCTCACAGTGACAGACTGTGACACTGACCTCTCAACTACCCTCCCAGGGACTGGAGACTTTACCATACCAAGACTGGCATTAAAAAATTTGATAACAATAGCTGTAACCATGGGAAACTTTCACTCCTCCAGTTTGAATTAAAAAAAAATCAAATCTCAGAGGGATGTGTTTTATCATCCCTAACAAAAGGTGCTGCTTAGAAAAAAGAAATGACAGCTTGTAAATTATGAGACATCCATCTGATGCGGGCCTGTCAATCACCCAGGCCCTCCATCAAGATGAAAGAAAAGTAATAAAAATTCTGGCATCAGGAAGCAAACTTGAGAAATGGAAGTTCAGACAGCCATTCCTGTGGTCCTGCTACTTTTGCACTGGTCCTCTCAAAATCCACCGCATCCCAAACGCTGGAAAAAGTTAACGAATCTTGGTAACATGGCTTCCTATTCTCTGTGGTTGGGCAGGGAGAAGTGAAAGAATTACAGTATCGTGCACGATGCTGCTCTGGAATAATTTGCATTCCAAATGGGAACAGAAAGTTATGGGGAAAAATTACATCCCTTTCAACATGTTTTCAAGCTAAATTTGGGAGACCAGAAAAATCTGAATAAATTATAAAGCCTACGCCAAACACCTTAGTGATTTAAACTGAACCCAATTTCTTTTAATGTTCCCACATGACTATTTGACATCTTGACTTCTGTGTGTTAACAACATTCAGCACTGTTCTTTTTAATTACTGAATTTCTCTACATTAAAATTAGATCATAAATACTTTTTTTCAAAAATAAAAGAAATACACCAAAAGATTGAGCCCACACAGGAAATCTCAAAATGGGTAATTTACACACAGGAATTATAATCTTTTGAACTATTTTGACTTCAGGATAATCTCTCTCTCTCTCTCTCTCTCTCTCTCACACACACACACACACACACACAGACATGTGCACACATATACACACATGTATACTTACATATATGAGATTATATACACATATGTGTATATGTATCTATATACATGTATATACACGTATATAGGTATGTATACACATATATATGTATACATATACATTTATATATATTTATATAATGTATCACTGAAAATAGGGACTTGAAAGGATTTACATTCTTAATAGTCCAGATATGAAGGCCGAAATCTTTACTCTCAATTTCCTGAATGTCTTTTTACATAAACTACTATAATAGTCAAAGAAGAAAAAAGAGAAAAAGAAGAAATAAAGAATGAGGAGGAGGAGGAGGAAGAAGAAGAAAGGAGGAGGAGGAAGAGATGAAATAATGGGAGCCTGATATGATGGAAGAATCTATAGTAATGACAGTGAGCAGGACACATCCTGTGCTGCCATGGAGGAAACAGACCAGCAGGTATTTAAATTGGGTTCAAAACAATTTTCCTGTTCAGTAAAATTATTACTCGAGGCCCGTTGGCCTTGTCTATCCTATGGTTTGTACCTTCTGGCAACTCCTCCCCAACCCCAGTGGATACAGGTGCTGCATACAAAGCAATTTCATATAGAAGATTTGCAAACTGGGCCACAGATCCTTGTCACCTCTTCTCCTCTGCTTGCCTCCATCATGCCCAACTGCCTTGTGCTTAATTTGAAAAGAGGAACTGTAGGTGTGAACTATGCGCTCCCATGTGGCACAAAGGACTTGCCAGAGGTATTAGACAGGGTTCTGCAAAGAAACAGAATCAATACGATAGGTAGAGATATAGACAAGAGGAAACTTATAGGAATTGGCTCACACAGTTAAGGAGGCCAAGAAGTCCCACAGTCTGCTGTGTACACACTGGGGACCCAGGAAAGCTAGTGGTGCAGTTCTAGACTGAGTCGAAGGACCTGAGAATCAGGGTGTGACAGAGTCTGAAAGCCCAAGCACCAGGAAAGCCCATGTCTGAAGGCGAAAGATGAATGCTCTCAGCTCAAGCAGAGACAGAGTGAATCTGCTCTCTTTTTGTTACAGTTCTTATTATATTTGATTCCTTAACAGATTAGATGATACTCACCCACGCTGGGGAGGGCCATCTGTCTTACTCAGTTCAACAATTCAAATGCTAATCTCTTCCTGAAACACCCCTACAGACACACCCAGAAATAAGGTTCTGCTAGCTACGTGGGCATCCTTTAACTCCGTCAAGTTGATGCATAAAATTAACCATCACACCTGAAAACTGTACTGAGACTTAACCAAACTTTACTGAGCTTCTGCTTGCACTAGGCTAGGACACTAAAGGTGACTGAAGTCCCTTCAGTGCCACTTAAGGTGGCTGAGTCTTTGCTAAAGCCAACACAATACTAACAAACCATGAAATGTACTTTGTCCTAATTCACAGTGCCTAACCATTTTCCACTCACTTCCCTTCTGTGATTTTCCATTTCCCTAGAGCCTCTTGTTTCCCCAGAGCCTCTAGAGCAGCTTTTAGTTCTAGCTTTTTCACTTCCCTATGGCTCCTTTTTGTTCCCTCTCTGCTCTCCCTTTAAAAACCTCAGTGACTGGGGCGCCTGGGTGGCTCAGTCGGTTAAACTTCCGACTTCAGCTCAGGTCATGATCTCGTGGTCCGTCCGTGAGTTCGAGCCCCGTGTTGGGCTCTGGGCTGATGGCTCAGAGCCTGGAGCCTGCTTCCGATTCTGTGTCTCCCTCTCTCTCTGCCCCTCCCCCATTCATGCTCTGTCTCTCTCTGTCTCAAAAATAAATAAACGTTAAAAAAAATTTAAAAACCTCAGTGACCTTTGCCTTAATTGTGGTAGGCTCAGTTTACACTGGGGTCTCTCTCGCTTACTGAAATAGTCTGAATAAAATCTGTCTCACTGTTTAACAGTGATCAGTGCTATTTCTCTTTACTATTTCAACAGGACATGTTGGCTTCATAGAGAGCAGTGAATGAGGAAAGCTTGTAAAGAAGGCGGGCGTTATTCTACATATGGTGTAAATGGAAAATGGGATAGAAGATGCTCATAGAAAGACACAGGCTGCATGTTATCACGTGCTCATTGGCCCGGTGTTCATAGATCCTCTAACTTTTTCAAGCAAAATCAGAGATCAGAATTTTCTTTTTAATTTTTTTAATGTTTATTTTTGAAGGAGAGACAGAGTGTGAGTGGGGGAGGGGCAGAGAGAGAGAGAGGGAGACACAGAATCTGAAGCAGGCTCCAGGCTCTGAGCTGTCAGTACAGAGCCCGACGCAGGACTTGAACCCACGAACTGTGAGATCATGACCCGAGCCGAAGTCGGTCACTTAACTGATTGAGCCACCCAGGTACCCCCGGAATTCTTTTTTGAAGTACATCTGCCATACTTTTAAAATGATAAATTACCAAACACCGTAATTGCCAAATTAGTAAACACTACGCGCGCGCGCACACACACACACACACACACACACACACACACACACACCAAGTTTCCTCGCTTACTGTGGCAGGTTGTGAATGAGAATGTGTATGTGTATATCTCAAAGCCCTCCTGGATTCTAAACAGCCAGAATAAGAAAAGTATTTTCTGTCATTTAATGTAAATTGCTAAGCTCACTGTTGCATCAACTGCTTGAGACAATATTGTAAGCAGAATAACACATATGAGATACCTGTTCTGTGAACTAATGGAAGGATTCTATCTCTGGAGCTGTCAATTACCTTTCAGTCCTGCTAAACTCATTTGAGAAGCAGTCTGTTTCTGAGGCATGGATTATTTGTCTGAATAAACGGGAACGTTATGCTCAACAGACACCATTCTGATTGTGAATGCCACCTCAGTTAGAGTGTCACTGCTAATGCTAGGTAGCTACAGATTTTTAGTTTGGTTACATTTGACAAAACCCAGAATGCTCTGTTTCCTTTGTGTTGAACATTTTATATTGTGTTTCATTACCAAATAAAGGATAAAATCACCCTACGACAGGCATCTACATAAAACTAACCAAAATAAGATTTGTCCTATTTTGATATCCCCTGCTGAGGCTGGTTTCTACTTTCCTATAGCCTCTACTCTAAAGAGCTAAGTAGTCCTCTTCCCTTTCTTCTTTCTCCACTTGTTCTCCCTTTTTGTCATTTTATGTCCCTTCCTTCCATTTCCACTGGAGATTATTGATTAACATAGTAATGTTTATGAAAGAGTTCTCCTCCATTTTACATAGTGTTGTCATTCTACATGGGGCTTCCAGGTAAGATATTAAAATGAAATACAGAAAATCTGGGGAACAAACCATACTCAATACTGGATATTGTGGCTGCCTGCACGATAGCTTCCCACCTGCTCCCCTTGGGTAGTTGGGATGAATAAACCCATCTTCCATAAACTCATTGATAGATAAGTCTCAATTTTTTCAGTCAATCAGAATATTCGCTCTCAAGCATTTCAGTCAGAGGGAAAACCTGAAATTTAGTGGAATAGTAAAAGATTTTTTTTAATCTGTAAAGAAACAAAGCTAAAAATTTGGTGGTGCCCATATTTTGACCTTAAGAAAAGGACACTGGGATTAAAGCAGATATCAGAATAGGACAGAGCTAAAAGAACTCTAGAGAAATACAGCTTGTTTTCTTGAAGACATCATAAACCTCAGGAATAAACCTTTCTTTCTGGAGCTTCACCATACTTTTTAATTATGTGGGCTAATATATATAGCTTTATTATTTAAGCCAGAGTTGATTTTGCTATAATTTGCATATAAAAACATATAATTGATATACTACCAATGCAAAGTCATTTGAAAATTTAAAATGTCTCCTAGGCCTATAAAGTCTGACTATGGCTTGACAGAATATATCGATTCTGTCACTTACTAGCCAAGTGGCTTTAATTATGTTACTTAATAGTCTCATTGCCTAAGTTTTTTTCTATAAAATAGGTATTATAATATCCATTCTACAGAGTTGTTGGGATTATTTGATAAAACATGTAAATGATTACAAACTACATAAAATACTTGGTAAGTGAGGTAGCAATAGAGAAAGAATTTGGGCTTGATTGTCCATGAAAGCAAAATACTGGCAAAAAGTGGCAATACTCCTTCAGATACTGGCCAACAGAGAGAAGCGTTTGTCAGGTGACTACTATTAATCCTGTCCCCTTAGCAAGGGCATCAGGAATTTATTCATTCAATAAATATTAATTGAGCGTTTACTATGTGTCACCTACCATTTAAGATATTAGACATACAGCAGTGAACACAATGGGCAGCATTTTCTGCTTTCATGATACCTATCTTCTGTGAGGTAGTCAAACAATACAGTGCACATAAAATGCGTGTCATATGCCAGATGGTGATGAGTACTATGAAGAAAAATCAAGCAGGGAAATGGAATGGGTAGTTTGTGGGAAGAATCAGTCTTAATCTAATCAGAGAGGTGTCCATGGAGAATGGGAAATTTGTGTATGGTATAAAGAAGGTGAGTGAGTGAGCCCTCCAAATATCTAGATGAAAAGCATCCAGGCTAAGGGTACATTGTATAGAAAGGACCTGGGGCAAGACTAGGCCAATTGAGTTCAAGGAACTCAAGAAGGCAAGTGAGTAGCGATGGGTGAAGGAAGGGGTAAGTAACAGGCATGAGACCCTAAAAGTAGTAATTGTCCCAGAGGAGACTAGAGACAAACACAACACTGATGTCATTAAACACATGATTCAGCTAACTTCCTTTGTTTTGATTCCATTATCTAACATCTTTTTCTCGTTATTAAAATGTATAAATAATTTTTCCATAATTTTGGAAAATATCAAATAGGGAGTTTCCTTCCCTACTGACATTGCTACTAATCTCCAATCCCAGAAGACTCTGTTTTCAACTTTCTTCACATTGTTGCCTCCATATCACTAAATGATATTCTTAAACCATTATTTCATAATTTAATAATTTTAGAATATTAGCCCTTGATTTATTGCTATCTTAAAGTTTAGTGTACTTTTTCTGTTCCCACTTCCTTTACCCTCAAAGAGTTAGATCCCTTTTACACTTTTATAATATTTTTATTTTTTAATTACTTTTAAATTTTTTTTCATTTTATTTTTGTGAGAGAGAGATAGATAGATAGATAGAGAGAGAGAGAGAGAGAGAGAGAGAGAGAATGAGTGGAGGAGGGGCCAAGAGAGATAGGGAGACACAGAATCTGAAGCAGGCTCCAGGCTCTGAACTGTCAGCACAGAGCCCAACACAGGGCTCGAACTCAAGAACCTTGAGATCATGATCTGAGCTGAAGTGAAGACACTTAACTGACTGAGCCACCCAGGCACCCCTATAATAATATTTTCAAGTCAAAGTTTAAAAATACATCTTTACTTCTTTGTCCAATAACTAAAAACAATATTTCTTGATTCTCCATTTTAAAATTGTAGGCAGCTCTTATCTTCACTCGCTGACACCTTCCATTTTCAAAACTGTGTTATCCGTATTGTTTCTTTGATATTTTCAAGGTTGGTAACATTTACATGCTCTTCTGTGACTATAATTAATTCTGAAATCAATAGACATAACTTAATATGTAAATATTCATCACTGATGATCACATTTTCTTTCATCTACAGTTTTTCCATGACTCTGCCTCTCAGATCCTAATTGTCTTTCTTTTATTCTTAAATAGCATATATTTAGCTGCTTAATTTTTATGCCTTCCATTTTCAGTCTTGCTAGTGTCTTTTAGCCTTATCCCAAACAGATACTTGAAGTCTTCTCTTAATTTCTGTAATAGGTTGGATCCACTGCTTTCCTAACCCAATCTTTCTGTCTCAACTAAACCTTCTTGCGCCCAAGGTATATAACTAAGTACCTTCTTTGAAAGGTTTATATGAGAAGTAAGTATACTGAGTACTTACGACTCTGAAGATGTCTTTTTGTGTCACGCTGAGGTTTACAACTTTGCCTGATGCAATATTCCAAGTGGAAAATATGTTTTCCTCCAACTTTGGGTGCTTGAAGCAATAGAGAAACTCTCAGTTGCTGAGTCTGAAGCTATTAAGACTCCAGTGCCTTTGGACATATTTCTCTTCTTGAAAAGTTGTCTCATCTTTTCATTTGATCCATAGGGTTACAAAATAGTTCAGTGATATGTTTAAGTATGGGATCTTTTCATTAATTTGGTTGGAGATTCTAAACTCTGTTTGCATCTGAAGACAAAGGTCCTTCTGCTCTTAAAATTTTATTCCATGGCATCTTTCCTTACATTGTTCTGATTTGTTGATGTGCTTTTAAGAAATGTTATAGTTGGTTATTGGACCCTAGATTTATCTTTTATATTTTACTTTTAGCTCATAGTTTGTGTGTCTTAGTTTTGTTTTACTCTCTCAATTTTTTTTCATAACTTTTCCTTTAAACCTATTAATTAAAAAATTGTCAACCAAACTTTTTACTGAACTAAAAATGTGTCATAAGGTTGAGAACACATGCCCTGGAATCAGATTGTGAGATCTAAATCCTACTCTGCCACTTACTAGCTATGTGACAAGTTATTTAACTTTTCTTTATCTTGGTTTCCTAATTGGTAAACTAAAGATAGTAAGAGTTTCCACTTCAAAGGGTTATGACAAAAAGTAAAAAGTGAATTTATTAAAAGTTTTTGAAACAGTGATATGAACCTGTCCTGAAAAAATATTATTATTATTACTATTTCATCATTAAACAAATGTTTATTAGGGCTTATTGTATAAATCAGACACATTCAGGGGCACCTGGGTAGCTCAGGTGGTTAAGTGTCCGACTTCAGCTCAGGTCATGATCTCAACAGCTTGTGAGTTAGAGCCCTACGTCAGGCTCTGAGCCTGGAGCCTGCTTTGGATTCTGTGTCTCCCTCTCTCTCTCTGCCCCTCCCCTGCTTGTGCTCTCTCTCTCTCTCTCTCAAAAATAAATAAACATTAAAAAAAAGACACATTCTAAATATTTTGAATACATTAAGGAAAAAACCATCAAAATTCCCTGATTTTGAGAAATTCACATCCAACTTTGGATGCTGCATCCAAAGTTTTGTTTTTTGTTTTTGTTTTTTGGAAAGCTTAGACAAACAAAAAACATAATAAGTAAGTGAATTATGTATATGTTAGGAGGGAACACTGCTATTAAAAAACAAAAAAGTTGTAACGGAACAGGGGTATGATAAATTCCATGTGTGTACGGTGAGTAGCGACAGGGGTTCAATTTTACATGAGGCAGTCAGCGCAGGCCTTATATTTCAGGTACTATTTAAGTACTGACTTCAAGAAGGTTATAAAATGTAAAGTCAGAAGGCATGTTAGGGCAAAGGGAAGGGATCTGTTTTGTTCTAAGCAAATGTTATCTTAATGCTCCCCCTGATTTAACATTTATCTCAAATGTTTCGTTTTGTAATGATATGTTACTATTAACGATGGCATTATAATTCATTGGAAGGGCACCTAGGTGGCTCTGTCCATTGAGCATATGACTTTTGGTTTCAGGTCAGATCATGATCTCATGGTTCATGAGTTTGAGCTCTGCATCAAGCTCTGTGCTGACAGTGTGAAGACTGCTTGGGATTCTCTCTCTCCCTCTCTCTTTGCCCTCTCTCAAAATAAATAAATAAACATTTTAAAAAAATGCATTGGAATGGCTTTGGTAGATCTCTACTTTGTGCTTCCAGCATTTCCTTTGGCCTTATCAAGAAAAGTATGAGACTGATAAGCAGTGAATAGAGTCCTTAATTTGGCATGAGGTTAAATTTTAACACTGGGGATAATAACTACCCATCTCTCCATTCCCAGCCCTATCCAGATTCAAAGTGACTAACAGTGACCCAGCAAGGCCAGCATGCAGAGGGGTTGCTGATGAAGGAAGAGCTCTTGGACAGGGGCTTAGGGATTGCCCCTCCTACAGCTGGGACGCAAGAGGCAAGGGCTTGATGATGCCCCTCTGGCCCCACTTGTTGATTATGTGAGCAGCTGTGAGACCTATTATTTTGAGACACACATGGCTAAGAAACTGATCTGACATTAGGAATATACTCCAAGAATATTGACCCTATATACATTATAACTTAATGGTCAACCCATCAAAACAAAGATAATGTTTGGTTTTTTGTTGCTTATTTTTGTTATCTTTCCACTTGTTATGGAAATAATTTTGTAATAGAAAGTGGGGGTTTTTTAGTAGAACTATTCTATAAGACTACCATTACAATTAAACAGTTTGTAATAACTATAGAAACAACAACAAAACAGTGTTATTGTAATAAAAACAGCATTACTGTAAAACAGTAATTAATAACATTTCAAAATGTACATAATTTTAATCATTTTATGAGCATCTTTTTATTTGAGTGTGCAGTTTTAAACAGTAAATGCCATGCTCTCTCCACTTATAGGTGAACTGGTTGATCCTTATATTAGAACAAGGGTCAGGAAACTAAGGATTGCCTCATTTTTTGTGCAGTATATGAACTAAGAATTACCTCTATGTTTTTAAGTAATTGGAAAGCAAGAACAAAAGAAGAATTTTATTCTGTGCCATGTGGAAATTATACAGAATTTAAATTTCAGCATCCATAAATAAAGTTTTATTGAAACACAGCCCTAATCATCGATTTATGTATTATTCATGGCTGCTTTCCTGTTACAAAAGCAGACTGAGTAGTTGCAAAAGAGATCATGTAGCCTACAAAACCCAAAATATTTACTATCTGAGCCTTTACAGAAAAGTTTGACAACCCTTGCACTAGAGTTACCTGTGACCTACAAGAATAATCTTTCACACTAAATTAATAAATAACCATATCATCCTTGTGACATAAATTTAATTCTTCCCTATAACATAAACATGAATGCTAAAATTTAAAATTACTGAGATTGGGGGGCACCTGGGTGGCTCAGCTGGTGAAGAGTCTGATTCTTGATTTCAGCTCAGGTCACAATATCACAGTTCATGGGATCAAGTCCCACTTTGGCTCTGGGCTGACAACATGGAGCCTGCTTGGGATTCTCACTCTCCCACTCTCTCTGCCCCTCCCCTTCTTGTGTTCTCTCTCTGTCTCACTCTCAAAATAAATAAATAAATAAATGTTTAAAAATAATAATAATAAAATAAAAGTACTGAGAGTGCAAATATGAGGGCCAGAACATGGTTCGTGGTAGATTCCCAAACTTAATGAGTTCCATCTGGTAAGGCTTCTTGGGATACTATACAGTAGACTTTTTTTTTTTTTTTGCGTCATCTAATGATACTTTTATAGTATTCTTTAATTTGCTATTTTTCAATTACAAATATTTACAGAAACAGTCCAAGGCTCATTATGTATTTGAAAACTCACAGCTCTGAATTTACTTCGGTTGACAGGACTGTTATACTACTAAGCTACTGAACAGGTGTTATATATACTACTGCAAACTTGCCTAAGTACCATTATTCACGTACTATTTAAAATAAGAGTAAATCAACAATGTGTGCTAGGCATTTCATAGAGAAATGTTTTTATTTTCAAGAGTAGTGGCTAAAAAAGGAGAAAAATGAAGTAACTTCTCTGTATGAAGGTCTTCAACATGTGGGCCAGTGTGGGTTCAATATCATAAATATTCCATCTGTTTGATTGTGATCTCAGCTAATTTATGCTTAGCTAATTAAAATTAAGTGTGAAGTTGTGCTGTTATTGTGCAGATATGGTACCATTTAAACAATTGGTTTAGATAATTAAGGGAAGCAAGTTTAGTTTAGGAACTAATGCCAAGGTCCAATGCATGGAGAAAAGCTGGAATGAGACTCACTTCAGGCATTCATTCTAACACAGGTTTAGCTGTGTTATATTTTAGAGTTAATAATAATTGCAGAGGCGGACAATGACCCTAGGCTACAATTGTCTAGTATATTCAGCCATAATGTGCAAGAAAAGAGATTAAGTTGACTTCAGTATTTCAGGCTGTTAGGTTAAAATGAATATTATCTTCCCACTAGAAGTGTGAACATATGACTTAGATATGTATGTAGCTTTCTTTCAGTAATTTTAAGCTGCAATTTGTTTAGTGTCTATTATATACGCAGTAAGTATAGACATGGCCTCTGACCCACATTGCTTAGATTTCTAACTACCTCTTAACACCTGTGCATACTAGAGGCAAATTACTTAATCTCACTGTAATTTCATTTCTTGTACACATTAATAATTTGTGAGGATTAAATAAGACAATAAAGGCAAAAAGCCCAGGAAAACTGTAGCATGATCATTATCTTTGCTTTACTTTTAATCTGGACAAAAATGCTTCAGCGTAAGGATATCATCTATTTGAGGGAGGCACCTTTTGATATAATGTAGTTATAAGAGACACATTAAAGATTCAAAGACAAGATTGTCTGATGATAAAATTCCCTTTCGTTCTTCTTATTTTAACTCATTGACTCTTATAGATTCATCCATTTATGTAAGGAATGTGTATGGCCCACACATCAAAGATTTACAGTACTTAACCAGTTTTCCAACAACCCTCAAAACTTGATTTTAATTCTGATTTTAATAATTTACCTGATAAACTATAAATGTTATGAGGGAGTTTTGGAGTTTAAACCCACATTTTGCTTTGTTTTGTTGTTGTTGTTGTTGTTGTTTGATTTGCAAAGAAATGAGGTATGGAATTGTACATAGATGGAGTTATTTTTAATGAGAGTAGCTTCTAACACTCCTCAAATTACATGTACTGCAAGCCAAAAAAAATCAACTATATATTTCTCTGTTAAAGAAAGGGACAAAAAGAACATTAGAATAAGTTCTTAGGAACATCTTAACTGAGGGCTTAGTTGGAATTCAAGAAGCAAGTAAAAAGCATTTGAATGCATTTTAAGAGATAATTGCTACCAAATAATTTATGGGTACAGAGCAATATCCAAGGAGAAAATACCACTAGTTATAACCTAGTAAATTAAAACCAAACAGTCTACATGCTTGGTATCGTGTTTAAGATTAATTGGATCATAGCAGAAAGTGCACATTATGAAGATCAAATACTAGGAGAAAAGTCATAAAGTTTGCAAACATATCAGTGTACCTTCAGCTCTGCAGATGCCTTTTATTTATTGTCAGTGTAAACAGATGTTAATGACATCATAAGATTTGGAGAGAAGTAGAGAGAAGAGAGAGTGAGAGAGCAAAAGAGAGAGCAGGTGGGGGAGGTGGGAGAGAGAATTTCCCTGAAGATAAAGGAGAAAAACAAACAACAGAAAATGTTATAACTTAGATTCACAAAGAGCAAACTCATTCCAAACTTGAAGGACTATGGGATGGTGTGACAGGGGGAAGATGGGGGGGGGGGGGAGGGGAGGTGGTTTGGATTACTGCATGTATTTACTAGCTAACAATGTTACATTTAATTCTCCAAGGAGCATAATTTTGTTTGAATCATGCTATTTAGAATAAAATAACATCGCCTCAATGAGGCTTTACTGTAAAATAACGATTTAAAGAAGGAATGAAAAAGTACTACTTAACTCTGGTTTAGGACTCTTGAATATCTTCTCCTTTATTTTTCCAGTGAACACTGTATCCCACTGCTTGGAGCTCCCATCACTTAAGTCTCACTGAATTACTGAGAAGTCTACCTTATTCCATATAACAAGCACCATCAAAATAGGAACCATACACATATCTTAGCATGTCATTAAAATTCAGTATCTATTTGAGGAATACAAAATTCTAAGGATCTGTGAGAATGTCCATAATCCACTTAGAGTAGGGTTGTTCAACCTTAGTACTACTGACATTTTCAACTGGATACTTTTTGACCTGGGGGGTGTCCCTGTGTTTCAAAGGATGTTTAGCAGTATTCCCATACCTCTACCTACTTGATGGCAGTAGGCATCTTTCAAGTCACAAATTAAAACATGTCTCTAGACATTGCTAAATGTCCTGGGGGTGGGGGGAATGGTGAGGAGCAGTGAGGCAGGGGGCAGGTAAAATCATCCCCAGGTTAAAGTTCCTGACTTACAGAATTAACATGTACATATGTGTGTGTGTGTGCATGCGTGTGTGTGTGTGTGTATTTACACTAGACTGAGTTGTATGTTCCACTATTCCTGTTGCTGCCATGTATTTTCTCCCTTGGCCTCCCTATCTCCCTCTCCCTCTCTCTCTCTCATATATATATATATATATATATATATATATAGGCAGATACAGATCTCTCTCTCTCTCTCTCTCTCTCTCTCTCACACACACACACACACACACACACACACACACACACACCCCTCACTGAAATCCATCCTAGCTGGTTAGAATATGAATTTATATGCCTGGCAGGTCGAGTTAGATAACTCTTTCCTTTTCCTCATCCAGGAAACATCCATTGATGCTTTATAGCATCAAGATTATATAGACAAGCATCTTAAATTATATAGACAAGCAGATCTTCTGGAAAGATCTCATACTTTATATAAACACTTGGTATTAATACAAGCCTGTTTTATAAACTTATGTGGATGGAGTTAGGTGACAGAAATAAATCACAAGTAGGTAAAGCAGAGGAAGCAATCCACAAATTAGACTAAACGATAGCACCTGATGCTCCGAGAAAACTACTGGAACCCACCCATGACCCAGAGACTCTGGAGACTTTTACATATCCTACAGAGGAAAGTGTATAAGCACCAAAAGACCTTTAATTCTTGGGAACCCAAGATGTTTCTTGGGAGGAATTCCATCCAAAGACCACAATGCAGAGAAGGAAAAGCTATTTACCAACAGAGAACAGTCAAGACCTTATATGAGAGGATCAGGAAGCACCATTTGCTGGTTGTGGGCATACTGACTGGTCCAAAAGGAGCAAAAAGGAAGGAAAAGGGCTGACGATGCACTGAAGTGACAGTGGTGAATGTAAAGTTTCCAAAGGTCATCAGGGGTCTGGGACCAAGGAACAGGGAGAGGAAACCACGAACGTGAAGGCAGCAGGCACAGTAAGAAGCTGAGATAGTACAGACAGTGAACAGGTGCAATGGATCTGAAATCTCACAGAAGATTTCACTATCAGGATCTCCATCGGGAGGGAGAATAATGACACAGGTGCAGGAAAAGGCCCCAGATGTTAGCACATCTTTGATACCTACCAAAGGTTTTCCATGGGTACTACAGGGGGAAAGAACATTTGAATAGGAGGTTGAAGGAGATCAATTCCCTACAATTACACAACTGAGGTTGCCAAAGAGCAGAATTTGCTCTGATTCCACTTAGAATTTATCCCAATGATGCAAAGTTTGTTAAACATTAGTTAACATGTCAATGTACTTAATGGTCACAATACATTAAAAGAGAAAATTAGGTCATTTCAACAGCTACAAAGACTTGCTCTATGATTTAACCCTATTTATGATTAAAAAAAAAAACCCAAAATTCTTATAAATCATTTATTGAAGGTAAAAGACTTACAGTATAAAAGGTATCCAACAAAGGGTAGCCTGTGTGGCTGAGTCAGTTAAGCATCTGACTTGGGACCAGGTCATGATCTCGTGGTTCACGAGTTTGAGCCCCGCGCCGGGCTCTGTGCTGACAGCTCAGAGCCTGGAGCCTGTTTCAGATTCTGTGTCTCCCTCTCCCTTTCTGCCCCACTCCCAGTCGCGCTCTGTCTCTCCCTGTCTCTCAAAAATGAATAAAAACAGAAAGGTATCCAACAAAAACCCATAGCAAACATCCTACTTAGAGATGGAATATTAGAAGCATTGCTTTAAGGGTAATCCACAAAACAAGGATTCGCTCTTAAAACCTTAGTGTTATGCAAAATTTTACTGAAGTTCAAAAGAAAGACCAGTAATAACAATAAATATAAGACTGGGAAAGGAAAAAAAATCCATTGATTTTTTGGTATTTTCTTGTTTATTTTTTTAGATTAATATAGGATAGGTGCTGCTGAAGAGTTTAGGTACTTTTAATGTGGTTCAGACAAGTAAGAGTTTACAGAGCTTTTCTCTATGTAAGTATGCCAAATTCTAAACTAGATGCTGAATGTATAAAGTCAAAAATGTAAACAAGTACTGTCCTCTAAGATTCTATGTGGCATAGACGTTAAGGGTTTCAGTGATTAAGATCTAGATTCAGAAGGAGTTCTCAGTCTCAGGGTTGTCACCTTAACTGTGATCATGGATCAAGTTCAATAACTTCTTCAAGTCTCAGTTTTCTCAGGTTAACATTGGGATGGGGTGATTCATGAACACATTGATTATCAACTCAATCATTTAAACTGACTTAACATTGGGGTGCCTGGGGGGTGCAGTCAGTTAAGCGTCCGACTCTCAGTTTCAGCTCAGGTCATGATCTCATGGTCATGGGATCAAGACCCTAGTCAGTCTCTGCGCTGGGCATAGAGCCTGCTTAAGATTCTCTCCCACTCTCTTTTCTCTGCCCCTTCCCATGCATGCTCCCTCTCTCTCTCTCTCTCTCTCTCAAAAAAAACAATATATATATATATATATATATATATATATATATATATGTATTATATATATAATAAAATGAAATAAACTAAGATTAATTCAAATATCCAATCCTGGTATATTTACATAATTTTATTTTGTAATTACTATATTATTTCCATCGTGAATTTTAGAACCAGCATATAATTTCATTTTTGTTTCATTAGGGAAATGTACATTAAAATGGCAGTGAAATAGCAATGCACATTTATTACGATGGCCAAAATCCAGTCCACTGACAACACCAAATAATGGTAAGGATATGAAGTAACAGGAATGCTCATTCATTGCTGGAAGGGGGACACAAAATAGTACAGCCAATTTGGAAGACAGTTTGGTGGTTTCTTATAGAACTAAACATACTCTTATCATGAACTCCAGCAATCACACTTCTTGGTATTTATTCAAAGGAGTTGAAAACTTATGTCCACACAAAACCTCCGCTTGGATATTTATAGCAGGTTTATTCATAACTCCCAATACCTGGAAACAACCAAGATACCCCTCAGTAGTTAAAATTCTGGTATATCCAGAAAATGAAATATTATTCAGTGTGAAAAATAAGTGAGCTATCAAACCATGAAAAGACATGGAGGAACCTTAAATACATACTACTAAGTGAAAGAAGTCAATCTAAAAATGTTATATATGATTCCAACTACGTGACATTCTGGAAAAGGCAAAACTGTGCAGATGGCAAAAGAATCAGTGGTTCCCAGTAGTTGTAGAAGAAGGTGAGGAATGAATAGGTGGACACAAAGGGTATTTAAGGCAGTGAAATTACTCTGTATGATATCATAATAATGGATACACGTCACTAAAATTCACAGAATGTATAACACCAAGAGTGAACCCCAACGCGAACTACGGGCTTGTGATGTGCCAATGTGGGTTCATCAGGTGCAACAAATGCACCACTCTGGTGGAGGATATTGATAAACTAGGAGGATTTCTCTGTGTGGGAGTAGGAAGTATATGGGAAATTTCTATACCTTTCTATCAATTTTGCTATGAATCTAAAACTACTCTTAAAAAAGTAAAGTCTTGAAAAAATACCTGTGGAGAGAGCAAAGCATAATCAACCCTGAATCCCTTAAAATGGCCACGTCAGCAGGCGGTGGGGGGTCCAGGACCCAGACACAGGCCATTTTCACTAAAATACTAATTGCAATAGAATGCTCAGTGCGAATATAGTTGCTTATTATTCAGTGGCACTAATAAAGCAAATTATCCAATGATAGCTGTGAAAAGTTGTATTTTTCTTTTATAAAAATGTTCACAAAAAAATGTGAACAGTTGGCAAATTAAAAAAAAAATAGTTGCAAATCAAATTGTAGCAGATTTTGTGATTTTGACCTTTCCTTCCCTACTCCCCTGCCACCTTAAACTGGTAAAACATGCATAACACATCTAGAAAATCCTGACAAGACCACATTAAGGAAAAGTGATTTCCCTTCACTCCTAGTCCTTTCAAAAAAGCCACTTATTTTGATAGCACAATCAATGAAATACCAGTTTTTCCAGCTAGTCAATTTCCCTTATACATGTTTCATTCCAAAACCAAATGTTTGGCATTATTTTGCTTTAGAAGGTTATTTTCACCATCTTTTATTTCTAAGCACCATTGCTATGAAAAGAAAATAGATCATAAATTACTACCTCTGAGTCTATGAGTTAATGTAGTTCTGTGTTAGAAAGGGTTTGTCAAGTGTTTCGTTTATAACTGTTCCATTCTACAGGAAACTTGAGTAAGTGAATCACTTATGAAAGACAAACACAATTTGGGCATTCGGCATTCAATTTAACTTTAGAGAATTAAGCAGTTATTCATTTAAAAAAAAAACCTCTAATGAGAGCATACAATGTTCCAGAGAAAGTGTCAAGAGCACAAAGATTAAAAAAAAAAAAAAAAAGATCCTGCCCTGCCCTTTAGGAACACACAACAGAATTATAGATTAATTCAACTCATCCCAGCACATGTGGTAATATGCGACGTGCTTATTAATGCAATGCATACAATGTCAGGCAGAAGACATCTGAATTTAGCTACTAGAGGTGAGTGGGGAATTTGAAGGGTAGACACTGGTTGTGATAAAATGGAGATACAGTAAATTGTACGAAGAGTGAATGATGCAGTAACTTGGGAACCTGAGATAGGTCAATGCTACAAGCTCTTTGGCTTTGCTGGAGAGCAATTTATAAAATGATTATGCTATAATCTGAATGTTTGTGTTTCCCCCAAATTCATATGTTGAAATACCAATTCCTAAAGGTGATAGTATTGGTCAATGAGCTTTTGGGAGATGCTTAAATCCAGAGGGTAGAACACTCATAAACCGAATTAGTGCCTTATAAAAAAGGGTACAGGGGCACCTTCGTGGCTCAGTCGGTTAAGCGTCCAACTTCAGCTCAGGTCACGATCTCGTGGTTAGTGAGTTCGAGCCCAGCATTGGCCTCTGTGCTCACAGCTCAGAGCCTAGAGCCTGCTTTGGATTCTGGGTCTCCCTCTCTCTCTCTCTCTGCCCCTACCCGCTCATACTCTGTGTCTCTCTCTTTCAAAAATAAGTTAACGTTAAAAAATTTAAAAAAGAGGCTAGAGACAGACCAGTAGCCCCTTCCATTATGTGAGGACACAGAGAGCAGGTGCTGGCCATAAGCCAGAAAGAGGGCCATCACCCAATCATGCTGGAAGACTGACCTTGGATGTCCAGCTTTCAGACTGTGAAAAATAAATTCCTTTTGAATATAAGCCATCCAATCTGACATAGTTTGTTATAGCAGCCTGAACTGACTAAAACATGCATTACCAGACAAAGCCAGCTCACTTCTACTAACCCCCCAACTCTCAAAATGAACACATTTTCTTCAGAAACACTGACCTCTTCAATTTAAGTTCCCCATACACCGTCCTCCCAGATCATCTTTAATCATAACTGAGTTATTATAGCTCCTTTAATTGTCCATGATAGAGTGTAAGTCCCACGAGGGCAGTGGATATGCTGTCTTGCTCACCAATGAGTTCCAGTATGCCCACTGTGCCACAGTGTCTGATAGGAATTCAATAGTATCTCTCAAACGCAGTAGCAGAAAACAGAATTAACGGATCTTGTAGTAACAAGATAAAAAAGTGTTATACGTAAAGATTTACTGAAGGTGATGGAGGAGAGGCTAAGAATTTGGTTAAACTATATGTTCAGATTTGCTTTCTGAACAGATTATTAAGGGGCTACATAATAGGAAGGAGGTGAGGAAGGTTAAAAAAGAGTTAAGAAATTAGTTCAAACACTGGAAAGAACTCAAGTAATATAAGGTGATAACAGATTAAAATTCATACAAAGAAAACAATGGGTCTTTGTGTAGAGATTCTAAGCTCCATGTGGAAGGAAAAGTGTCTGCTAGTGTATCTGAGGGGCTACGAAAGTGCCTAGAACATGGGGGACACTTGCTGAAAACATTGTCAGGGGAACACCAATGGCTGACATGTATCAAGGTTTTACTCTGTTCTATTTGTTATGTTTTTATCCTCACCAATTCTAGGAGGTATTTTATATTTGTACCCATAATCCCTTGCCCAACGGAACTCAAGCAAAGAAGGGAAGAAAAACATGCAAAGTATGATTTTCCCCCGCAAAGTAAGATTGGAGCTGGGATTAAGATCAGAGATGTCAGAGTCCCAAATTTGAGCTCTAGTCTAGTGATTCAAATACAGATGCTCACCATAATTTTATTTTCATATCTTTGTTTAAATCTTATCATTACATATGCCTGGGTAGACTTCTGCATTACTCAGTGTATTAGGGTTCTCCAGAGAAAGAGAACCAATAGGACACATACAGGGATCTATAAGAGCAAATTTATTATAGGAATTAAATGACACAGTCATGGAGGCTGTGAAGTCCTAAGATCTGCTGCCTGCACATTGGAGAAACAAGAAAGCCAGTGGTGTAGTTCCAGTCCGAGCCTGAAAGCCAGAGAACCAGGGGACCCAATGATCAAGTCTAATCTGAAGGAGCAAGAAATAAGAAGCACTGATGTTCATGGGCTGAAGATGGATGTCCCACCTCAGGCAAAGACAGCAAATTTGCTTACTCTGCCTTTTCATTCTATTCAGGCCCTCAGTGGACTGGATCATGTCCATCTGCACTGGGGAGGTGAATCTTCTTTACTCTGTCTACTGATTTAAATGCTAATCTCTTCCAGAAACACTGTTACAGACAAACCCAGAAATCTATTTTACAAGCTTTCTGGGCATCCTTGAGCCCAGTCAAATTTTATGGCACAAAAAACTAACATCACACCCCATTATATTTTTTAGGCACTTTCTATTTTACTGGTCATCTGCAATGCCTACTATTCCAATTACTATTGCCATGTAACACATTATCACAAAATGTGGGGCTTGAAACAACATTTATTTTATTCATTAATCTTTAATTTCGGCAGGCTTTGGCAATTATATCCCCTCTCAGCTCCACTTGGCATCAGCTATAATGCTGAGATTATCTGAAGCCCTACTCACATGTCTGGCTGGCAGTGAATCCCTAGCTGGGGACAACTACATATGGTCTCTCTGGGTGGCCCAGGCTTCCTCACATCATGGTGGCTAGGTTCCAAGGGCAAACATCTGGAGACACAGAGAGAATAGAGAGGGAAAGAGAGACAGAAAGAGAGACAGAAACTATATCATCTTATATCACCTAGCCTCAGAAGTCATACAGCTTCTCTTCTGCCACACTATATATTCTATTCATTAGAACCAACCAATGCTCAAGGCAGGTAGTAGACTCCAGCTTTTGATTGAGAACTTGCCAAGTTTTAGGAAGACATGTAGGATCAGAAATATCACTATGGATATTTTTTAGAGGGCTTCTGGGAAGATGGCGGCATAGGAGGACGCTGAGCTCACCGCGCATCCTGCAGATCACTTAGATTCCACCCACACCTGCCTAAATAACCCAGAAAATCGCCAAAAGACTAGCAGAACGGATTCTCCAGAGGCAAGCGCAGACGAGAGGTCCACTGAAGAAGGTAAGAAGGGCGGAGAGGCAGTGCGCACTCCACGGACTGGCGGGAGGGAGCTGGACGGGAGCGGAGGGCAGCCTGATGGCCAAGCAGAGCCCCTGAGTCTGGCTTGCAAACACGGAGGGGCCAGATGCAGTGTGTTCAGACAGCAAGAGGGACTTGACATCTGGAAGGTTATAAGCTAACAGCTCTGTTCAGAGAACTGGAGGGCTGGAGGTCAACGGGAGGGAGAGTTGTTGAGCCCCAGACTACAGAGCACAGCTTGGCGGGGAACAAAGGCGCTTGCCAGCGCCATCTCCCTCGCCCATCCCCCAGCCAAAATCCCAAAAGGAACCGGTTCCTGCCAGGGAACTTGCTTGCACCTCGCAAACACCCAACGCTGTGCTTCTGTGGACCCATCCCTCCGGCGGGTCTGACTCCCTCCCGGGGCTGCAGGGCCCCTCCCGAAGCGGATCTCCAAAGGAAAAGCAAGCTGAGCCTACCCTTCCTGCCCCTGTGCACCTTGCCGATCCACCCCAGCTAATACGCCAGATCCCCAGCACAAGCCTGGCACTGTGCAAGTAGCCCAGACGGGCCACGCCACCCCACAGTGAATCCCGCCCCTAGGAGAGGGGAAGAGAAGGCACACACCAGTCTGACTGTGGCCCCAGCGGTGGGCTGGGGACAGACATCAGGTCTGACTGTGGCCCTGCCCACCAACATAAGTTATTCAAGACAGCACAGGGGAAGTGCCCCACAGTCCCGCACCACTCCAGAGACTATCCAAAATGACGAAACGGAAGAATTCCCCTCAAAAGAATCTCCAGGAAATAACAACAGCCAATGAACTGATCCAAAAGGATTTAAATAATATAACAGAAAGTGAATTTAGAATAATAGTCATAAAATTAATCGCTGGGCTTGAAAACAGTATAAAGGACAGCAGAGAATCTATTGCTACAGAGATCAAGGGACTAAGGAACAGGCAGGAGGAGCTAAAAAATGCTATAAGTGAGCTGCAAAATAAAATGGAGACAACTACGGCTTGGAATGAAGAGGCAGAGGAGAGAATAGGTGAACTAGAAGATAAAATTATGGAAAAAGAAGAAGCTGAGAAAAAGAGAGATAAAAAAATCCAGGAGTATGAGGGGAAAATTAGAGAACTAAGTGATGCACTAAAGAGAAATTATCTACGCATAATTGGTATTCCAGAGGAGGAAGAGAGAGGGAAAGGTGCTGAAGGTGTACTTGAAGAAATCATAGCTGAGAACTTCCCTGATCTGGGGAAGGAAAAAGGCGTTGAAATCCAAGAGGCACAGAGAACTCCCTTCAGACGTAACTTGAATCAATCTTCTGCACGACATATCATGGTGAAACTGGCAAAATACAAGGATAAAGAGAAACTTCTGAAAGCAGCTAGGGATAAACGTTCTCTAACATATAAAGGGAGACCTATAAGACTCGTGACCGACCTCTCTACTGAAACTTGGCAGGCCAGAAAGGAATGGCAGGAGATCTTCTATGTGATGAACAGAAAAAATATGCAGCCGAGAATCCTTTATCCAGCAAGTCTGTCATTTAGAATAGAAGGAGAGATAAAGGTCTTCCCAAACAAACAAAAACTGAAGGAATTCCTCACCACTAAACCAGCCCTACAAGAGATCCTAAGGGGGATCCTGTGAGGCAAAGTTCCAGAGACATCGCTACAAGCATGAAACGTACGGACATCACAATGACTCTAAACCCATATCTTTCTATAATAACACTGAATGTAAATGGACTAAATGAGCCAACCAAAAGACATAGGGTAACAGAATGGATAAAAAAAAAAAAAAAAAAAAAAAAAAGACCAATCTATTTGCTGTCTACAAGAGCCTCATTTTAGACCTGAGGGCACCTTCAGATTGTGAGTGAGGGGATGGAGAACTATTTATCATGCCACTGGAAGTCAAAAGAAAGCTGGAGTAGCCATACTTATATCAGACAAACTAGACTTTCAAATAAAGGCTGTAACAAGAGATGAAGAAGGGCATTACATAATAATCACAGGGTCTATCCATCAGGAAGAGCTAACAATTATAAATGTCTATGCGCCGAATACCGGAGCCCCCAAATATATAAAACAACTACTCATAAACATAAGCAACCTTATTGATAAGAATGTGGTAATTGCAGGGGACTTTAACACCCCACTTACAGAAATGGATAGATCATCTAGACACACGGTCAATAAAGAAACAAGGGCCCTGAATGACACATTGGATCAGATGGACTTGACAGATATATTTAGAGCTCTGCATCCCAAAGCAACAGAATATACTTTCTTCTCGAGTGCACATGGAACATTCTCCAAGATAGATCACATACAGGGTCACAAAACAGCCCTTCATAAGTATACAAGAATTGAAATTATACCATGCATACTTTCAGACCACAATGCTATGAAGCTTGAAATCAACCACAGGAAAAAGTCTGGAAAACCTCCAAAAGCATGGAGGTTAAAGAACACCCTACTAAAGAATGAGTGGGTCAACCAGGCAATTAGAGAAGAAGTTAAAAAATATATGGAAACAAATGAAAATGAAAATACAGCAATCCAAACGTTTTGGGATGCAGCAAAGGCAGTCCTGAGAGGAAAATACATTGCAATCCAGGCCTATCTCAAGAAACAAGAAAAATCCCAAATACAAAATCTAACAGCACACCTAAAGGAAATAGAAGCAGAACAGCAAAGACACCCTAAACCCAACAGAAGAAGAGAAATAATAAAGATCAGAGCAGAAATAAACAATATACAATCTAAAAAACTGTAGAGCAGATCAACGAAACCAAGAGTTGGTTTTTTGAAAAAATAAACAAAATTGATAAACCTCTAGCCAGGCTTCTCAAAAAGAAAAGGGAGATGACCCAAATAGATAAAATCATAAATGAAAATGGAATTATTACAGCCAATCCCTCAGAGATACAAGCAATTATCAGGGAATACTATGAAAAATTATATGTCAACAAACTGGACAACCTGGAAGAAATGGACAAACTCCTAAACACCCACATGCTTCCAAAACTCAATCAGGAGGAAACAGAAAGCTTGAACAGACCCATAACCAGCAAAGAAATTGAATCAGTCATCAAAAATCTCCCAACAAATGAGAGTCCAGGACCAGATGGCTTCCCAGGGGAGTTCTACCAGACGTTTAAAGCAGAGATAATATCTATGCTTCTCAAGCTATTCCAAAAAATAGAAAGGTAAGGAAAACTTCCAGACTCATTCTATGAAGCCAGTATTACTTTGATTCCTAAACCAGACAGAGACCCAGTGAAAAAAGAGAACTACAGGCCAATATCCCTGATGAATATGGATGCAAAATTCTCAATAAAATACTAGCAAATCGAATTCAACAGCATATAAAAAGAATTATTCACCATGATCAAGTGGGATTCATTCCTGGGATGCAGGGCTGGTTCAATGTTCACAAATCAATCAACGTGATACATCACATTAATAAAAGAAAAGAAAAGAACCATATGATCCTGTCAATCGATGCAGAAAAGGCATTTGACAAAATTCAGCAACCTTTCTTAATAAAAACCCTCGAGAAAGTCGGAATAGAAGGAACATACTTAAAGATCATAAAAGCCATTTATGAAAAGCCCACAGCTAACATCATCCTCAATGGGGAAAAACTGAGAGCTTTTTCCCTGAGATTAGGAACATGACAGGGATGTCCACTGTCACCACTGTTGTTAACATAGTGTTGGAAGTTCTAGCATCAGCAATCAGACAACAAAAGGAAATCAAATGCATCAAAATTGGCAAAGATGAAGTCAAGCTTTCACTTTTTGCAGATGACATGATATTATATGTGGAAAATCCGATAGACTCCACCAAAAGTCTGTTAAAACTGATACATGAATTTAGCAAAGTTGCAGGATACGAAATCAATGTACAGAAATCAGTTGCATTCTTATACACCAATAATGAAGCAACAGAAAGACAAATAAAGAAACTGATCCCATTCACAGTTGCACCAAGAAGCATAAAATACCTAGGAATAAATCTAACCAAAGATGTAAAAGATCTGTATGCTGAAAACTATAGAAAGTTTATGAAGGAAATTGAAGAAGATATAAAGAAATGGAAAGCATTCCGCGCTCATGGATTGGAAGAATAAATATTGTCAAAATGTCAACACTACCCAAAGCTATCTACACATTCACTGCAATCCCAATCAAAATTGCACCAGCATTCTTCTCGAAACTAGAACAAACAATCCGAAAATTCATATGGAACCACAAAAGGCCCCGAATAGCCAAAGTAATGTTGAAGAAGACGACCAAAGCAGGAGGCATCACAATCCCAGACTTTAGCCTCTACTACAAAGCTGGAATCATCAAGACAGCATGGTATTGGCACAAAAACAGACACACAGACCAATGGAATAGAATAGAGACTCCAGAATTGAACCCACAAAAGTATGGCCAACTAATCTTTGAAAAAGCAGGAAAGAATGTCCAATGGAAAAAAGACAGTCTCTTTAACAAATGGGCCTGGGAGAACCGGACAACAACATGCAGAAATGAAACTAGACCACTTTCTCACACCATTCACAAAAATAAACACAAAATGGATAAAGGACCTGAATGTGAGACAGGAAACCATAAAAACGCTAGAAGAGAAAGCAGGAAAAGACCTCTCTGACCTCAGCTGTAGCAATTTGTTACTTGACACATCCCCAAAGGCAAGGGAATTAAAAGCAAAAATGAACTACTGGGACCTTATGAATATAAAAAGCTTCTGCACAGCAAAGGAAACAACCAACAAAACTAAAAGGCAACCAACAGAATAGGAAAAAGATATTTGCAAATGACACATCGGACAAAGGGCTAGTATCCAAAATCTATAAAGAGCTCACCAAACTCCACACCCGAAAAACAAATAACCCAGTGAAGAAATGGGCAGAAAACATGAATAGACACTTTTCTAAAGAAGACATCTGGAAGGACAACAGGCACATGAAAAGATGCTCAATGTCACTCCTCATCAGGGAAATACAAATCAACACCACACTCAGATATCACCTCATGCCAGTCAGAGTGGCCAAAATGAACAAATCAGGAGACTATAAATAGATTCTGGAGAGGATGTGGAGAAACGGGAACCCTCTTGCACTGTTGGTGGGAATGCAAACTGGTGCTGCCACTCTGGAAAACAGTGTGAAGGTTCCTCAAAAAATTAAAAATAGACCTACCCTGTGACCCAGCAGTAGCACTGCTAGGAATTTACCCAAGGGATACAGGAGTACTGGTGCATAGGGGCACTTGTATCCCGATGTTTATAGCAGCACTCTCAACAATAGCCAAATGATGGAAAGAGCCTAAATGTCTATCTACTGATGAATGGATAAGGAAATTGTGGTTTATATACACAATGGAGTACCACGTGGCAATGAGAAAGAATGAAATGTGGCCTTTTGTAGCAACGTGGATGGAACTGGAGAGTGTGATGCTAAGTGAAATAAACCATACAGAGAAAGACAGATACCATATGTATTCACTCTTATGTGAATCCTGAGAAACTTAACAGAAACCCATGGGGGAGGGGAAGGAAAAAAAAAAAGAGGTTAGAGTGGGAGAGAGCCAAAGCATGAGAGACTCTTAAAAACTGAGAACAAACTGAGGGTTGATGGGGGGTGGGAGGGAGGGGAGGGTGGGCGATGGATATTGAGGAGGGCACCTTTTGGGATGAGCACTGGTGTTGTATGGAAACCAATTTGGCAATAAATTTCATACATTGAAAAAAATGTAAAAAAAAGAATAAAATAGAATAAATTGAAATAAAGAAAAAAAATAAAAATACCATCTGCCCTACCAATGTCAGTTCGACTGGGAAATTCCTTTAGAAATTGGATTATGGATTCTTTATATTTATGGAAAAGAGTAACTCTTTTTTTTAATTTTTTAAATGTTTATTTACTTTTGAGAGACAGAGCACAAGTGGGGAAGGTGCAGAGAAATAGGGAGACACAGAATCCAAAGCAGCTCCAGACTGAGCTGTCAGCACAGAGCCCAATGCAGCACTCAAACTCACAACCCATGAGATCATGATCTGATCCAAGTTGGGCGCCTAACTGACTGAGCCACCCAGGTGCCCCGGAAAAGAGTAATTCTTTATAAGTAGTGATAATGTCAGTAATTTGTTTATTAATCATGTACTCAGTACTAGTACTCACTTAATCCTTATGCCAAATCTGTAAAGATCTAATCTTTAGCTCCATTTTGTGGTTGCAGAAATGAAGGCACAGAGAAGTGTAGAAACTTGCCCACTATTACACAGCTTGTCAAATGATGGAGTTGGCAGTCAGGCCCAAAAAATCCACTTTCACTCTTAGATATTACACATTACAGACTTTCTGACAGGAGTCATAGGAAAAAATTGGGTTTTCATGTTACCTTACAGACTATTTTGACTGTTTGATCTTTCTTCCCTCACATACACATTCTTGCCATTCACATGTTCTAGACTTTATAAGCTCATTTGATTCTACTGACGTGTCCATTTAAAACATCTACAAAGAGGGAAACCCCATTAAACAACTGAATTTCATTTATTTTGGCAGATACTACCCTTCCTCAGGAAGCGTTAGCAGCAAATATGCCTAGAGTCCATCAAGACTCAAAATAAGAACAAATAAAAGGTTAAGATATGGAGAAAGAGTAAAATATAAAGTAGAAATGCTTTCCTAAAACAAAATTTGTTTTATCACCATTGACTTGAGCTATTTTCTTCATAACCGGACCATCACCCATATGAAAATAACAGAATATGCTAAGGGAACAGTCAGAGGATATTTGAATGAGATAAAATTGAAATGGCCTCAGAATCTCTTCCTGAAGTATTGCTCATGAAAGCTTCAAATATTTAACTAGTCAAGTTTTCGGAATTACTATTGGCTGGAATCAATGCAACACTTGCTAAATACAAACACTTAAAAAAATTCTAGCTCTATGGGATCATCTCTCATCAAAGCATCAAAGAGACATTTTATTAAGAGTATTAAAATATGGATAATTCACATTGTTGAAAAATAATGTTAACTTCCTGGTTTTTCAATGCTGTGGTCATCTAATTATTATTATCATCATAAAAATAATTTAATGACTGGTTTTTTGTATCTGACACTTTTATAAAATACAGAGCAGCAGTCCTTGACTTCTAAATTCAAATCCACAAATTAGACAATAGACTTCGTTATCTGTGGAAATTTTTAAAAGATTCATGACATTTAGGGGCGCCTGGGTGGCTCAGTCGGTTGGGCGTCCGACTTCGGCTCAGGTCATGATCTCGCGGTTCGTGAGTTCGAGCCCCACGTCGGGCTCTGTGCTGATGGCTCAGAGCCTGGAGCCTGTTTCAGATTCTATGTCTCCCTCTCTCTCTGACCCTCCGCTGTTCATGCTCTGTCTCTCTCTGTCTCAAAAATAAATAAACGTTAAAAAAAAAAAAAGATTCATGACATATATGTGCATGTTTTTGAAACTGACTTTTGTGTACATGAACTGACAAGAAAAAAGCAACTAAATTTTTATCATATTGTGGGTACAGAATCTGATTACTTGATTTGCAGTATATGTCCAGTGTGAAGAATTTATCATCTGTGATTTGGTATTTTCATACTGATGTTAAGATATATTGTTTTAATTTGACACAAAATTGTGATGTTAAATGGGTTAACATTGTTTAACATTTGTTGGGTGTATTTCAAAATGATTTGGCCCTTTAAAATGTCAAATTGTTGAGTCGTTTTTAGAATATTCCAGTAATTCACTCAGACAACCTGGGTTGTAGGTGAGTTAGATAATAAGAAACAGCTGGATCAGCTATTCTGCATCAAGAGATATCATCATAAAATAGAGAGCTTTATAGATGCAAGTTCATAAAATTTTAGAATAATAAAGTACCACAAAGACTACATAACCAAACTAACATATTTATAAATGAGGAAAATGAAGTCAAGAAAATGGCTTAATCCAAAGTCACACAGCTACTTAATGTGTGTGTGTGTGTGTGTGTGTGTGTGTGTGTGTGTATTACGGGAAAAACAAAAACACATGATCCTTCTAATATCACTTTACTTGCTCTGAGGAAATGCAAACAACAACAAAACACATATACTGTTTCTATGAGATATTACCTCGATGCAAAAAAAAAAAAAATCAAACAAGAATCTGACAAAGTTATTTCCAAAACTGTAGTTAGTTGCAGGAATAGAGTCTGACCTTCCAACCCCTGGCTTTTTTTTTTTTTTTTTTAATTTTTAAACATTGCCTCATTCAAAACAACAGTCTTTGTAGATGTAATTGGATAAAAATATTTGAGATGAAGGGATTACTCTGGAATATCTGGGTGGACCCTAAAGACCATCACAAACATTGTAAGAGAGAGGCGGAGGGGGATCAGACACATAAGAGAGAGTAATATGATAGGAAAAACATAGGATAAAATAGGCAGAGAGGGAAAGCATTAGGACCTGAGGCCCCTGGGTGGGGAAAGACATTTTGGAACAATGCTGGGAGTGTCTGACCACAGCAAACCCCCTCAGAAAACTCCCCCTTAGTTTTCCTCCAGGAATTTGACAAAAGACCTGACTAAAAATGAGTAGACCATAAAACCCATGACCCACAAGGAACTGGTATGGCCACAGACCACCCCTCATACAATGGAAACGAGCCAATCAGGAATGGACAACCCAGCACCTAGAGTTATCCAGCCAATAAGGATGAAACCTGAGAAGGAACAGGGAGAAGGGAAGGGGTGGGTTGACCAGAACCTTATAAAACAAGGACCCTTGCCTATTGTAGGCAGGAATTTACTTTTGAATGTCCCCTCTCTGTAAAGAGAGTTTTTCTACTCTTCTTCATTTCTAATCTTTTTTTTTTTTAATTTTTTTTCAACGTTTTATTTATTTTTGGGACAGAGAGAGACAGAGCATGAACGGGGGAGGGGCAGAGAGAGAGGGAGACACAGAATCGGAAACAGGCTCCAGGCTCTGAGCCATCACCCCAGAGCCCAACGCGGGGCTCGAACTCAAGGACCGCGAGATCGTGACCTGGCTGAAGTCGGATGCTTAACCGACTGCGCCACCCAGGCGCCCCTCTAATCTTATATTCTAATAAACTTTTGCCTGCTGCTCATTTTGTGTCCACCTCTTCATTTTTCGAAGCAGCGAGACAACAAATCCCGGGTATTGTGGTAAGAAATCCTGCAACAATATGAAGATGTAGGCAGAGATTGGAGGATTGTGGCCACAAGCCCAATGTAGGAGTGTGAATTCTCCAGAGAAATAAAACCAAGACGACGTGTATATACAGAGAAGGAGATTTATTTTAAGGAAGTGGCTCATGTGAATGTGGAGGGTTGGTGAGTACAAAATCTTATAAGGGAGGCTGGCAGGCAGGAGGCTCAGAAAAGAGTTTCAGTTTGAGTCCAAAGTCAGTCCAGCTAGAGAACCAGGAAGAAACTTTAATGCAGATAAAATCTGAAGCCAGAATTTCCTCTTCCTCTGAAGAGATTTTATCTGGTCTTCAACTTAATGGGATGAGGCCCATTCACATTATGGAGAGCAATCTGCTTCACTCAAAGTCCGTCTATTTAAATGTAAATATCATCACAAAACACCCTCACTGAAACACCCAGAATAACATTTGATCAAATCTGGGCACCATGGCTCAGTCAGTGGACATATAAAATTAACTCATTACAGTCAGCAGCCACTAGAAGCTAAAAGAAGCACGGAACAGATTCTCTCCTAGAGCACCTGATATGTAGGAGCACGACCCTGCTCTATTTTGGATTTGACCTCCAGACTGAAAAAAAAAAAAATTCTTTTGTTTTTAAACTACCAAACTTGTGTCAATTCGCCAAGGTAGTCTCAGAAAACAAATGCAGAAGGTGTTTGAATTTTCAACTGGTTTGATTTTTCTTTATTCTAGTGTGTGTGTGTGTGTGTGTGTGTGTGTGTGTGTGTGTGTCCTTCTTCCTAAACCAGGCATATTTTAAAAATCAAAACCAATTATATAAATTTCTAAGTATATGATGTAAAATACCCCGGGGTACTTAGTACTCCAGTCCCCATAAGTTTCTGCTCCATTACATATAACCACTGCTATTTTATAAGGACTTTTAATTGTGATAAGTGGGAGTCAAGGTGCCTGTGGGTAAACATGAGTGAATATACCCTTCCTAAAGAAAATGCTCTTAATTAAAAACAAGCCAAAACAACAACAAAAAAGAAAATGCCCTTAATTCTCAAAACTTATGTAAAACCAAGTGTATGAGGACGTTTATTTTAGCACAGAATTCAGAGTCTCTAAGGTGTGATTACTTTAGATTGAAATAACAAGAGTGATCTCTACTGTTTGACCCAATTGGGTCAAAGTCTCATTTCTCCCAATTGCTTGCTTTGGTTAAGTATTTTCCCTTCTCTGAGCTACAGTTTTCTCAGTACCTGTTTTAAAGTTATTGTGAGGATTAAATATAGAAAATAACACCACTGAATAAAGTTAGCCCCAATTAAAATCCATAGGTGGAAAGTTATATCACACACACACACACACACACACACACACACACACACACACACACAGGTACACACAAACTCAACATTCACTCAACATTCATATATTGGTTTACTACTTAGAATAGTGTGTGGCACATAGTAAATGCTATTTGCACATTTGTCAAAAATATATAAACAAATGTTTTTAAAATATAACACTTAAATAAAAATTACAATAAAATTCATTAGGAATAAATTCCACAAGGTGCAAAGCAACCATGTATATAGTTGTAAACCTTTATTTATAGTAACCAAGGAACAACTAAATACATTCAGAGATACAGCATCCTTAAGAATTTGAAAATATAATATGATACTGATGTTCCTTCCTACCAAAATAATCTATAATCCAATGCTAGTGAAAATCCCTATGGGAATTCCTGTGGGGCCTATAAAGCTAATTCTCAAATTTAGATTGAACAGCAAAATTTCAAGAATAGCAAAGGTAATCCTAGAGAAGCACAATCTGGGAGAATGTTCCTGCCAGATAACAAAGCATGTTATAAATCTACAGTAAATAAAGAAATCGGAACCGTCATGCATTGCTGGTGGGTATGTAAAATGGTAGAGTCACCTTGGAAACACAGTTTGGTAGGTATTCCAAAAGTTAAGCAGAACTACCATATGACTCATGAATTCAATTCCTATATATATATATATACCCAAGACAAATGATTCCACAAAAACTTGTAAATGAATGCTCACTGCAGCATTATTCATGGTAGCCAAAAAGCAAAACAACCCAAATGTCTACCAACTGATGAATAGATAAATAAAAGGCAGCGTATGCAAATAATTATTATTCAACAACAAAACAAATGAAGTGGTGCTGAAACACGGGTCAACTTTGAATACATTATCCTAGATGAAAGAAGTCTATCATAAAAGACCACCTATTTTATGGTTCCATTTATATAAAATGCAGGGAACAGGGAAAAGTATAGAGAAAGAAAGTATATTAGTGATTTCCTAGGCCAGGGGAAGAGATGGTCATGGGCAGGAAGAGCCGGGGAGGGACACTGGACTGCTAACGTGTAGTGGATTTCTTATAGGAAAGATAAAAATGTTCTAACTTATGGGGTGCCTGGGTGGCTCAGTCGGTTGAGCGTCTGGCTTCGGCTCAGGTCATGATCTCATGGTTTGTGAGTTCGAGACCTGCGTCGGGCTCTGTGCTGACAGCTCAGAGCCTGGAGCCTGCTTTGGATTCTGTGTCTCCCTCTCTCTCTGCCCCTCTCATGCTCACGCTCATGCTCATGCTCTGTCTCTCTCTCTCTCTCTCGCTCACGCTCTCAAAAATAAATAAACATTAAAAAAATGTTCTAACTTAGATCATGGTGATAACTGTACAATCCTGTAAATAAAGTAAAAATCACTGGATTTTATACTTTAAATGAATGAATTGTGTAGTATGCAAATTATACCTCAACAACTAATTAATAATCTCTGTGCACAAACAAAAACCAAACAAAACAGAAACAAAGGCCTAGAAACAAAAACACTCATATAACTTAACATGATATATAATAGCACAGAATTTTCAAATTAGTGGGAAGAGTAGAGAATTACCATAAAATGATTTGGGCATAATACCTTATTCATATAGGAAACATATGAAATTGGATTTTTACCTTATACTCTATAAAATAACTCATTCCAGAAGGGATTCAAAAAGTAAATGTTCTAGACAAAACTGAAAACATTTTGTGTTTGTAAACTGTTATACACATTTTAAAAGAGAATTTGGAATTATCTAGCACATTTGAAGATATCTATAACCTATGCTTCAGAAATTCTACTTCCAGATGTATTCCCTAGAGAAACTTTTGTACGTGAATACACTCTTACAAAACTGTGTATGCTACTATTATTTGCAATAATGAGAAACTAGAGAAAAATCAGTGGATTGGCATTGGAGTACTACTGCTGACATGGTGACATGGGTAAGTAGCTTAAATGTAATACTGAAATAAAAGAGGAAGTCTTAGAA
This sequence comes from Acinonyx jubatus, assembly GCF_027475565.1. NCBI lineage: Eukaryota > Metazoa > Chordata > Mammalia > Carnivora > Felidae > Acinonyx > Acinonyx jubatus. The sequence continues at coordinate 124,888,651 of NC_069386.1, read as the reverse complement.
TGACGTAGGAAGTGTCATTCTGACCTGTAAAGGACAAAAATATACAAACTAAATAATAAGTTATTTAAGACATGCAAAAATGTGCAATGGAAGGAAAGGCATGAGATTAAGGTTGGGTGCCCTTGACACTTGGAAGTTTCTGGCAGAGCTATATTATAAGCATGCAGATTTTGCCTTATTATTTTTTAAAATTATTGTAAAAGAATGGTGATTTATATAATCTCTTTCAACGTGTAGCTATTACAAAACATTAAAAGAAAACATTTTTTTTTTGGTATAGACCTCAGTTGTATGTGAGGACGTGAGGTAATTTTTTTTGGAAGTTATTTTTGGAGGGGTGCCTGGGCGGCTCAGTCCATTGAGCATCAGATTCTTGATTTTGGCTCAGATCATGATCCCAGCATTGTGGGATTGGGCTCTACATCAGGATCTGTGCTGAGTATGAAACCTGCTTAAGATTTTTCTCTTTCTCATCCTCTGGCCCTCTCCCCAGCTTGCATGTGCTCTCTCTCTGAAAGGAGAGGAGAGGAGAGAGGAAAGGAGAGGAGGGGAGGGGAGGGGAGGGGAGGGGAGGGGAAGGGAGGAGAGGAGAGGAGAGGAGAGGAGAGGAGAGAAGTTATTTTTGGAAACTCAGAAATTGCAATTAACCTATTTATTTTTCTCATCTTTGTAATTAGTAAAGCTACTGTATCAAATTATTAAATGGATATGAAACCTTATCTAAACATAATGTAAAAATTGTACTACAATGTAAATGTTGACTAGGAAAGTATAATTTTGAAAACAAAGTTTTAATAGCTTACAAAGTGAGGGAAAACCCTTACATTCCTTAAAATAGATCACAGAACCATCCTTTATCTATTTCTATTTTTGTTTTGTTATGTTTTGTTTCTAAATAGCACCTCACTGAAGGTAGAGAGATGAAAACCTTTCTCTTGCTGCTTTCCTGATGAATCAGAATGACAACACCCTTTGAGCTGGGTGTCTTAAAGACATGACCTCCTTAATTTATAAATTCTTAAGGATGACATTTACCGTATTATCAGGATAAACATTTGAATTAAAAATTTCTATCAGGAAAAAAAATAATTCTAACATAAATTAACTCAAGTCCATCTCTTTAATAGTCACTCTTTATAATTCTCAATGGAATGTTTTCCTAAAATCAGCTTTACTAGAAAGTGTGATGAGAAAGTAAATTTTAGTTTTGACTGCTTTAGGATACGGAGTCAGTTCAACATTTCACTCAGGAATTTAATTACACCATTTGTAAGAAGTTTATGGTGGACTGGCCCAGAGCCAGGCTCCTGTGCCCTGACAATGCGCTGAGGTGATGATGAGATTCTCCCTTCCATATGGCACATCAAGGGGAAACGAGAATACTCTACTCATCTGATCTATTTTGCTGGAACAATCTTAAGTTTATTATTAGACTTTACCTCTTCTTAAACTTTTCATTTCCTATTCTACTGAGTGTCAAATTAAAATCCTCATGCAGAGTCCATTTTTATAGAAGTACCAACGAGGGTCTATATAGTGAGGCTTTGACAGTTAAGCAGTCAACACAGATTCCTACAGGAATGCCAAATCTGCAGGGAGCTACAAAAAAAAGAAAACACAAAAACATGGAGAATAATGCAAGCCAGAGGGAGAGAGAGATGGAGAATAGCTTAATTTTTGCTCTCTCATAGAAAGCTCACTCCTTTTCATAATTACCCAAAACTGAACTCATCCATCCATCCATCCATCCACCAATCCATTCATTCACTGAGTCAATAAATATGTTTTGAAAATTGCTACATGTCTGGGAACTGTGTTAGGTTTTACTGTAAAATTCCTGAAGGGTTTCCCAAGACATTTCTCTGTGATATTATCTGGCACTAAAGGTTTAAAGGCTATATAACGGATTGAAGAAGATTAAACAAGTTTGTTTACTATAGAACTTGGCACAAGAGGTGGGAAGGACATATCACCTGAGCAAAGGAGTTGAAGAATATGAAATAAGTTTGTTTATTGTAGAATTTCTCCTGACCATTAATATAAATATACTTTATAAATCTCCAAAGGAAGTATATTTATGCATGCTTTTCTAAGCTTGTTGGATGGAATAATCATTTTACATCTTTTTTTTCATTACAGACAATATTTTGGAACAAAGTTTTCAAGGGAATATAGCTTGGAATTATTGATTTAATAAAAGGTTCTGACTGAAGATCTGGGTTACTCCCAATTTTTGTGTTAGTAGAGATAAGATCAGGATTTGTACTTGGATAGATCTAGGGTCTATTGTTTTTATGGCTATGTTACATATATATATATATATGTATATATATATATATATATATATATACACACACACATATATATACACATATATACATACACATATATATATATGTAATATCTGGATAATGACATACCATAAACAGTTATTTGGAGGATGACATGTAAAAACATAGTAATTAAACTCAGCACCATTTTATAGTAGTTTAATCAACTCTAGCTCCTAAGACAATGATAATGAAGTTAATAATGAAGAAAAAGAAGAAATATTCTGACCACAAAACATGGTATCTCCTATGCCAGGAATGAATCCTGGGACCCTATTTGGCCTTCATGAAGCAGCATTTTTAGACCCAGAGATACCAGCCATAATTGTTCCCTTGTCTTCTTGGTTATATTGTATATTTAAATTCCAATGTCCTCTTTAACCGGTAATAGTCATTAGCAAAGGTCAATCTCCTAGAATCCTCTTTTCTTGGGTAGCACTTCTTGTTTCCCTTCTGTTATCTCTGTCTCTAGTACCTAGAAACTTTTTAAGAATAGACAGACATCCTGGAAAAGTCAGAAAGAAACTCTGCCTATTACATATTATGTGTACATTCACTGCTCTATCCTTTCTCCAGGGGTAGATCATCTATAACCCCACTCCACCAAGTGTTCAAAGGAATCAAAGCCAGGAGTTTGGAATGACAGTGACTGAATCACTTATGACTATAGTTTCAATATGGTAGAGCTAATAATACTAGTAATCTGTCTTGAAAACTTAATACCCTCCCACTCTGCATGCATGGAGAGAAAGTGCCATCAAATGGGTACACGTTCATTTTAAGAAGAGACATGCGAATATGCAGATAAAACAGGAGGAGATGCCTTGTGCATTCACTGTCTGAATTTCATTGGTATTTAATATTAACATCTTTAGCTTTTGTATTCAATGGTTCTTCCATGTATACTCATTCATGAAACAACTGTTCATTGGATGTTATTATATGCCAGACCCTAAAAAGAGGGAATAGATTTTTGAAATGATTTTGAATATTTTAAACTTAAATCAGACTTTTAATATAGAGTGTTTTGATTTCTTTAGGAGTCTGAATGACTTTCATGATGTCACCTGGAAAACTGAATTATTTCTGTAACACTAATGTATCACAGCAATTCAAGAGAAAGTTGGGTGTGATTGAAAGATCTCACATCAAGAAATACATGTTTTCAAAAATCTTTAGCAAGAAACTGTTTTAAAGGCAATAGGTTACAAACTCTATAACTAGTCACCAAATTTAGAAAACAACACTTATCGAAATATATTCCTTATATCCCTGCCAGAGAGAGAGAGAGAGAGGGAGAGAAGGAGAGAGAGGGAGAGAAAGGCCAAACAAGTAATATGAAAAGTCTCTAATCAAGTTGAATTTAAGTTAAGAAAGCTTGATGGGGAAGAAACGTTCTTATAATTTAGGAAAAAAATATTGAAGTTATAGGATCTCATTAATCACCTTCTGCCAAAATCTCAATAAAATCTCCAGCCATTTCCAAAATAGTCTCTTTGTGCCAAGACTTGAAAATGACTATTTTAAACTTTCTGCTAAATTCCCTAGAAGTAGTCAAGTACCCAGAAGTTAAAAGGCTATAGACAAGTGAGCCTATTAAAAACAATAAACTAGGATCTATTTAATTATATGGTGTATTGATAACTGACATTGAAAAACAAAACTGAGCTGGATAATATCTGAGTGTTAGATTAAGAAAGGGGAGCTATGCTAATGAAAAATTAGCTCATTAGTAATGAATAATAACAAAATTTGAAAACATTTATACATGACCCAAGAAAAACAAATGTGGAACTTTGGCTTTCTATACTGGTAAGAGTCTGGCAAAACTTTATTTAGACTGGGCCAAAACTTGATCTCTTTTCAGGCTTTGAAGCTGAATCAACATAGACAGAATGAAGTGTAGATTTTTTTGGACAATTATCTGCAATTTGGATCATTACACATTCTTTTCCAAAGTCCACTGCACAATCTGGGTTTAATTTTTTTAACTCCCTCTGTATCATTAGCAGATACTAATTATGGTGTTAAAGGTACTAGAGGGACCATGGGAGTACTCAAAAGTCAATCACATTGGTTTGAATACAAAACATTCCAAAGAAACTTTGTTGGGAGATGAAGAAGCTGCCACTTAGGTGTAGAATTTATTTCCCAACAAGTAATATCTATTTTAAGGCTAAATGGTGAAATTGTTTTTTAACAAAAAATGGGACATAGGGTTGGACAATTTCTTTCATGTGGAATAATTATAAAAAGAGGTTTGTAATCTTATAAAATTAAACCATTGTTAATTACACAATTAGCAAATCACCTTCATTAAAAGCTTTTATTCTCCCAACCAAAATATAAGCTTATCAAGTGCAGGGACAACACGACATTCAACTTGGTCTAGGGCCTAACAGGTAGCTCTCACTCCACTTAATCTTTAGAATTGTTGAATACAATCTTGCAGGAAATTAGAAATTTCCTGGAATTCCCTCAGTGTTTAGTCATTTCACATTTAGGCCATCAACTCTGACTTTAAAAAATATATTTTCTTTGTTGCTAAAGTGTTTCTTCAGGAGTTTTCGTCCTGAGTTGTGTGAAGAACTGCCGCCATTACCCATTTCACACAGTTCATGTCTAAATGCAGCAGCAAGATAATGAACTAAGTGAGGCACAGGGTAACTTGCACCATATACAATGTTGCAGTGGTTGGCGCCTGGCATTGCTTGTTTAACAGAGCTACAACAATCCATACTGTTTTAAAACAGAGATGTCAGGGCCCCTAGGGGGCTCAGTAGGTTTAGCATACGACTTTTGCTTTCAGTTCAGGTCATGGTCTTGTGGTTCCTGAGAATGAGTCTTGCATAGGGCTCTGTGCTCACAGGGCAGAGCCTGCTTGGAATTCTCTCCTTCTCTCTCTACCCCTCCCCTGCTCATGCTGCCCTCTTATCTGTCTCTTTCTTTCTCTCTCTCTTTCTCTCTCAAAATAAATAAAGTTAAAACAAAACAAAACAAAACAAGAGATCTCCTGGAACTTAGGTCTACTGATCTATAAGGATTCCAGGACCACCCACCATCCCCGGAATTCCCTCTGCTCCTCTTCTGACTGCACAGACCAGTGACTCTGAACTTAAGAACTGTGTGAAACTTTTTAGCAGGAAAACTATCCTCAAGGATAGTAGCTTCAGTAATGACTTTAATTACCTGTATTTTGATATTCCGTACTTTGATGTAAAACTATGACTTTTTTTTTTTTTGATAAAACCAGCTCTTTCATTCTGCATTCTGTTCCTCTTTTGGTTTTTAGTGCCTAAAAAATAATTCAAACTGAATGACTCTTTTCTAGGCAAAAGGCAGTCTACCACCCAATTTTCTGGGTTTGGGGGGGTTTCCAGAAACTTGACCTTCCCGTTCTTCTACAACAATGTCCGCAGGTAAACAGAGATCTCTACCACTGGCATGTGCTTAGATGTGAACTTTGGAACTTTTTACATTATTGCAACGAGCCAGTTCAGAACAGAGTCTGTGTCTAATCCCAACCTTCCTCTGCCTCTCAGGTTCTCACCTTCTCCCCCTCTATCTCCTATCTTCTCACTCATGATTCATGGTCCTACAGAATTTTTATACCCTTGTTGCCATGAGGCACTTACTTCTGGGTGAAAAGGATGCGTGTGATGAGGCTTCAACTTATTTCTGAAGGCATTCTTCTCCCAGTGTCTTTCATACAGCTTTCTGCATACAGGCAGTCTGTAACAAATTCCCACAGAACATACTTCTAAGTATATTATTTCCTATTAAGAAAAAAAAAAAGCTCTAAATGGAATCAACAAATGTTCTCTGTGTTAAAATATCTGTGCTTTAAACAACTACAAAAAAATTAGTACAAACATCTATGCTTCTCATATGCTAAGCTGTATAAATATGAATACAGTAAATGAAGAACAGAGAAAACAGTAAAAGACAAACTGTACTAATGCTTCTGTAGGAATTAAATCAGCACATAAATAAAATCAGGGCATTCAAAGGTTTTTGGTGATGGAATTGAATGCCTGCCCTAGGTTTTTCATTAAGTTTAATCATCACTATCATGATATTTACTGATCTGCTACCTCACTTAGTTAGCATACATTTTTGTATGAATTTGGAAAACATAGAGGAGTTAAGTTACTGAAATGACCAACTTCTAATGAGAAAATGCATATAGGCTCATATGTCTCAGTTCATGGGCATATTTTGACTGTTAACAATGAATTGAGATAATACATTGGCTTACAGGATTAATGTTGACCTTCTACCAAAGGATTCCTGTCACAACAAATCCTGTCACTCATTCACAGCAGTGTCGTAGTTAGAAGAGCCAACAGGGGCTACCCATGGAAAATGAACAAGCTTTATACATCAGTGCTTGTGAAATCCATGAAGCATAGCTAAAATCAGCTTAAGTATCAAGTTCATAGCAGATCATGACAGGCTAAATAATCCTTCCCCTCTGTAACCCCCTGCACCCCCCTGCAAAACGAACACATCCTAAGCCCCAGGACCCGTGAATATGTTGCCTTATATGGCAAAGGGGCTTGGCAATAATTTAAGGATCTTGAGATAGGGAGATTATCCTGATGGAACCAATGTGTAGTCTCAATGCAACTGCAAGGTCTCTTGTAAGAGAGAGGCAGGGAGACAGAGTAGTTGTAGGAGATGCAATGCAAGGAAAGGAAAAGAATCAAAAAGTAGGAGTCATGTGGGGGAGGGGGCAAAGCTAAGAAATGTGGGCAGCTAGAAAGGCTAAGGAGTGGATTCTCCCAGGACTCTCCAGACAGAACTAGAACTGCCAATACCCAATACTAGAACTTAAGACTGATTTTAGACTTCTGGCCTCCAGAGCTATAAAAGAATATTTTTTATTGTTTCATACCACTATATTTGTTGTAAGTTGTTATAGCAGCAAGAGTATTAACAATAAACTAATATGTAGATGTAAATCTTTTTTTGTGGGGTGGGAAAGAGAACCCAAAAGAACCCCACTGATATTCTCTTCTTCGGAAAAATTTAAAAAATAAAGGATGATATATATTACGTATTTCCACAAAATCTGACATTTACACTGCGCTGGAAAAAAAAATGTAATGCTATTTGACATTCTTCCAACATCTTCTCCCCATTTCTATTTAATTCTAAAGAATCAATTTAATCTATTTATAGGCCAGAAATCCTAAAAATTTTGTTGTAGTTATATCTTCTGTTTAAGATAAAAGGTCATCATAAAATTAGTGCCATTTAATATATAGGATACAAATGTGAAAATTCGTAAGATAATTTTGAGCTCAGATTATCAAGTTCAGAAAGAAAGACTTTGGAAACAGAATTGATTGCCACCTGGAAGTCAGAAAATGTGGATTCTAACTTCAATCGACAAGTCTTGTTATTTCCCAGCATCTTAATTTTTTTAAATAAAATAATGAGAGTAGATGTCAACCAAAATGTCTCTCATCTCTAAAATATATTACGACATAAAGGGAAAGTGAACATTTTTGTTTTTTTTTAATTCCAGGAGCAGTCATAAAATGGGGTTTAAAAGACAAAGTAAGGAGGCTCTCTGAGAATCCCAAAATAATCTGTGCCACAGAACTGATCTCCCAGGATAAGCCTTCACTAGGGTTCCTTGTACAGTTGCTATGTTCCAACAGTCACACAATATCTGCTGTGGAAAAGAGATTGCCTTCATAAGGCTATGGGAGGTAGAGTGGTGGACACGGGAAGAAGGTATAGGACGATGTCTATTATTATTAAATTAAGCATTTAACAGAGCAAGTATAGTTCAAGCCCAGCTCACTGGTGTAACATATACAATATTTTTCGAAGAGCAAAATCAATTATTATGTGAAATATGACTTAGGTAGGCTTATCATATTCTTCCTGCTAGGTTAGTCTTTTTAGGCTGAAGTTCTAGGATTTCCCTTTTTAGATAAAGTACCTTGTTGTACCTTGTAGCTATCTTGTAGTAACTTTTTCAAAACTTCCAACATTTCTGGTATGTTTTTAAAAAGTAAAAAAGAACAAAAACATTGAAAGCTTGAAAATACATGATATTTTGACTCAAAATGTGAAAAAAAACCCCACAATCAATTTGAAACCCATGGATTATGTCTTTTTGAGACAACTGGAATGTTTTAACTAAATTTTATATTGTCTTTGTGAGTAGATAGAAGGACAAGGCAGTCTAGTGATCAAAGCTCTCCTCCCTCTCACTCCAGGGACATCTTGAGTTTTCCTATTCTATTGCATAATGAAATAGAAGGCTACAAGGAGCTTTATAATAATGGGCTATGTATCTCATTTTATAATACAGTAAGCAGTTAAAAATAGGTTTTGAGTCAGCCTAGGTTTGTGTCTCAGTATGCCTTTTTCTTACCTTTCAACAGGGGCACATTTACTGTCTGTAGGGATTGATAAAGCCAACTTTCCAGATAGGCTGTTGTGGGACTTAAATATGGTAATTTAAATGAGGCACTCCCCATCACAATCAGTCTCCTGGAATCCTCCAATGATAGCTATTGTCATTTTATCCACATTATCATACGCAAACCTTTACTAACTCAAGTTCATTGTTTTTAGTAAAGGAAATAGAACAGGCAAAGATATAACTCTAAAAAAATGACTTGGTATCTGTCTTTCTCTGCCTGACTTATATCATAAGAGACTCTTAAAAACTGAGAATAAACTGAGGGTTGATGGGGGGTGGGAAGGAAGGGAAAGTGAGTGATGGGCATTGAGGAGGGCACCTGTTGGGATGAGCACTGGGTGTTGTATGGAAACCAATTTGACAATAAATTTCACATCAAAATAATAAAATAATAAATAAATAATAAATAATAAATAATAAAAACAATAATAATTTAAAATAATAAATAATATAACATAATAAAATAATTAAAAAAATTAAAAAAAATAAAAAAATCATTTGGATTTAGGGACAAATACAAAAACCTGATGTTAAAAGATTAATAATAGAAATAATCATTTTATTTTGGATTTTACAATGTGAAATTTATAAATAGGTTTTTCTAATTCAAACATGCAAATATTTACCTTTTGGGAATAAAGACTGAGACAATGTTAGTAAATTTCAGATACATTACTGACAAAAAGCTTGCATCTTCAGATTATTAATGTCAAAATAAGAAATTGAGTTCATTTATCATCAAGATGTTTAGTGGCATAACTGCCTTTTTCTGTTGTCTATTACACTAAAGCTAAATCATTCAGTCCCCTGCTAGTCTCCACCTGTGGATGAACTTCCACTTGTTCAATTCTGTAACAAATCAACTGAAGACATATGTGGACAGTTGGGCATCAAGTTGATTTCTCTGACTCTCTGCTCTGATTTTAGGAACTGGCCTCTTTAATTATTTCTTATTGATCTCTTCAAATAATTTCTACGTATAAGAAATTTCCTCTGCAGAGTAAGGCTTTAATAATGAAGCAGTCCTTGACTTGGTTTCCGGCTCAGACCTGTCTTGTTTTGCTAATCCTCTTGGGCGCTGGAATAATGTTCTGGAATCTTAATATTAATCCCAGCCAATTTTTGGTGTATCCCCATGGACATCCGTGATGATTTCCCTTCATCAAATTTTGAAAATTTCCAGAAGTTCTCCCTCATGATGCTCATTTTACCTTCTCCTCTGAATTCTTCCCTCTTGCCCACTGAAAATCATATTCCTGATAACACGACATTCTCTCAAGACTCTTCTCAGTCTGAAACTCCTGCTCTCTGAGGTCTGTTCATTCTCAACACCAGCTAAGACCTAGTCCTATTTTGATGTTTTACTAGATACAGTTGAAACAAACACTACACTGCATCTCAGCATTGAATAAGCAGCTCTTTTGTTCAAAGTAGTGCAAGGGAAAGAAATCCCAGAGAGTCTGACTGACCAATGGCTGTGCTAGGTCTGTCGGTGACTCTGACCGTGTGGTAACCCTGTATACTCCAGGGGGTGCACTAGGGAAAGACTCTGGGAGTCGATGAGCCAGAAAATGATTCAGGAAGGCAAACTGCCTCCGTGAGCATGGCAGATGCAGCCAGGAGAGAGGGTGGTACACCACCTGCCTTGTCTTTAGTACAGTCCTGCCCTGGATTTACGTAAAGTCATTGTTATGCACCTGTTACATGCGTTTAGTCAGTGATCTGAGTGTCACTGCTCTGAGTGACAAATTCCTCATCTGCAGAAACGAGGACAGAAACCTCACTGGGAGTGAGGTTTAAAAATGAAAAACTTTACGTAAAGGACCTGCTATAACGTAAGCACACAAAATATCAGTGATAATGATAACACAAATGCCACTACTACAGGCATAATCCTTGTATTGTACCAGCCTAAAATCCCTTTCTCACCAGACACTCTTCTTCCTTCCACATTTCCCCCCTCAGGACACAGATTGCCAATATGTGAATTTTTAATTCTCTAATGCTGTCGCCTTTGAACTTCAGTTCAATCAAATTCCTTCCACTCGTAAATGTTGAGGGGCACTATTTTCCCCAGGACCCTTATCTTCTGATAACTTCCTTCCCATTTCTCAACTTCCAGCAATTCATCCAAGCAGAGCAAGTGACCAGTTGCTACAAAAGCTTCAAGCTTCAAATTGTTCCCTGGAAAAATGAAGGTTGGTGCTTAAAACAAAGAAAACAGGGGTAAATACGGGGTATTTACCCTCTATGGGGTAAATGCCAAAACGTGAATATGTGCTGGATATAAAAATTTTAAAACAAACAGTGTTGCTAACGTTGTAATAATGGCCCTTAGAAGAAATATGTATAAACATGCATTATTTAGTTTGACATTTAGTCCTTTGCAAATTGATTTGATGTTTCAGAGCCTAAAAATATTGTGTAATTTATTTAATATTTATATAGCAATTTACATTTGTTAAAATCTTCTAGGACATTTATTACCTTGTGATTCATACTTGCCCAGTATACAACTTCCTTCTTACATATTAAGGGAGAACTTTGAAATTGATCACTTTTTCAGCCTCAGTATGTTGTCATGTAATAAATTACAGTCATATTAAATACTCAATAGTTCTGTAACTTGTTAAACTCCAGTATAAGCTAGCTGCAGCCTGAAGGAAACAGACCAGCATTCATAGGAATGACACCCATCTTTATGCTTTATTTGGCCAATGCCCCTTCCAATGATAACATTTGATTCTATAACTAAGACATGCAATCTGGATGCATAAGGGTTTAAGAAAATTTAATAGCTTAAGTATTAAAAAATTCAACTTTCAGGTAAATCTGCCATGTTCCAAGTAGAACAAAAGATTCTGAATTCCCAAACATCCATCTAAGCTTTAAGCATATGTCTTGGTTTTAACAGTTTCATTTAAGGCTATTCAACTATCATATTTAATACCTGGTCCAGAGCAGTACAGTCAATAATTAGAGGGAAACTGTGTATAAAGGTAAACTTTCTATACCTATTTTATCTATCTACAGACACTCTAGATACCGGATGAATCTAGGCTTTGAAGAAAGAAGGCAGATATGAACTATCCAAGAACACCATGGATCTGACATTCACCTGCGTGTGTGAATCACAACCCTCCATACTGCTTCAGCCTCGGATAAGAAATTACAAAGCAAGGCAAGACACAGGGTTGGATAAATGTAGTATCGTGTATTCTCTGGTTGCTTACCTTAACTCAAAGTTTTATGTTAAAGAACACCTTTAGTAACGGCCAATATTTAAAAATCTGTTAATTAATAGAAGCAGATGTTTATGGGTTCTCGCAGGAATAACTTGTATTTATGAGAATTTGTGCTTTATATGGATGCTAACTTCATTAAAAATAAAATACTGCGGCACCTGGGTGGCTCAGTCGGTTAAGCCTCCAACTTTGACTCAGGTCATGATCTCGCGGTTCATGAGTTCGAGCCTGGCGTCAGTCTCTGTGCTGACAGCTCAGAGCCTGTAGAATGCTTTGGATTCTGTGTCTCTCTCTCTGTTCCTCCCATGCTCATGCTCTCTCTTTCTCAGAAATAAACATTAAAAACATTTTTTAAATAAAAAATTAAAAAAATACTAAACAGTTTTTTTTTTACGTTTATTTGTTTATTTTGAGAGAGAGAGTGTGTGGGAGGGGCAGAGGGAGAGAAAGAGAGAGAATCCCAAGCAGACTCCACACTGTCAGCGCAGAGTTTGATGCAGGGCTTGAACTCACAAACCGTAAGATTGTGACCTGAGCCAAAATCAAGAGTTGGATGCTTAACTGACTGAGCCATCCACATGCCGCCTACACAGTTTCTTACATGCTTCATCATCGAGTAATTTACAAAATGTTCTCTCTTCCTCAGAAAGTACAGAAGAGAACAGAGTTTTGGTACGACTCAACAAAACTTGCCTTGTAATACTGACTCTACCACTTGCTAGTTGCAATGATGCTGAGCTTTACTTTTGTCTTCTATAAAATGGGATTAATATTACACACCTCACAGAGTTACTGTGAGAATTCATTTACGTAAGTGAAGCAACTGACATGCAAAGTGATTATGTCACTTGCCTCAGGTCTCCCAAGTAGGAAAGATACTGCACATTTTTAAACTTCTGCCTCTGACAGTAAGATAAGTGCCTTTTGAACTACATCTTACTGGTGCTTGAAATAGTACACAATAAGGTGCTATGTACTCAACCTTATTTCTGTACAGAATCTTGTGCACTGCTTCTATTAGTTTCATACATTTAGAAGTCATGAATTTAAATTTTCTGTGATGGTGCGTAAATGTTCTATTTGGAATACTAAGCCAGAGAGGGAAGGATCTCTTTCAGGCTATGAGAATGTTACATAAGCCAGTTTTTTTTTTTTTTTTGGGGGGGGGGCAGCTCTATCATTTAGTTGTTTTAAAATAGGCCCAGAAATTATTTGATACTTTTCCCTTCTAAAGGTGGATTCTGATTCCCTCCGCCTTGAACCAAAACTATGCTTAATAACTTGTTTCTAATGAATGGAAAATGGTGGAGTTAATTGTATGAGGCTTCCGAGATTAGACCATAAAAGACACTGCCTTTTCCTGTTCTCTCTCTTAGCTCGTTCGCTCTGGGGGAACTCAGCTGCCATGCCTTGAGGGGTTCTCAAGCAGCCTTAAGGAGAGGTCCACCTGGCAAAGAACTCAGCTCCCTGCCAACAGACATGTGAGAGGGCCATTTTGGAACGAATAATCCAGTCTCAGTCAAGCTTTGAGATGCTCGGCAGGCCAGCCTGACAACTTGATGGCAACATTACAACAGAACCTGAACCAGAATCATCCAACAAATCTACCCTGGAATTTCTGGCCCAGAAAATGTAAGACAATAAATATTTATTATTTTAAGCAACTGTTAGGTTTTGTAGCAATACGTAACTCTAAAAGATGCACACAGAAAGAGGAGGTCACCTAAGTCTTCAGCCTCTTTAAAAAGAAATCATCTTAAAATCCTTTTCAGAAACATATCACAAAGCAAAACAATTTACATGAATGCAGTAGGGGTTTTCAAATAGAATTAAAGGACATAATTTATCCAAGAAAAGACCTGGGGGAAAAGTACCACGTGATATTCCTTTGAGTATCAGATGGTAGTTTTGAGGAGAATCTGGACAATGATAAATTTTAATTTAGTCATCTCATATCCCAAGGGAATTATGTCCCCCCAGACAACAGTAGAACCAAAGTAAGACTCCTAATCCTAACTTGAAAATTGATGCAGATCATAAAATCACAAGAAGGAAACTTCCATTAGAACTGAGTCAAAAACAGTGCGATGCTTAAGTCAACGCCAAGGGCTTGAGAGCAAAATTCAGCTTCGTAGTGGTACCGATGGTCCCTACATGCAAACACAGTCAAAATCTTTCCACAGAGGGAAAACTGCCATGCACTGCGAGAGGCATCCCTCCTCCATTCTCTTTAGACAACCTCAAGTTACCCACAGCAGCTGTGTTCCTTTCCTAAACTGGAATCTAGTCTTTTAGATTAAGACTTCTAGCCCCATTAATGGAAGAAGTAGAATAGTTCCCTCTATAATTTGCTGAACCATTTTTACATTTTTCCTTAGTCTATGATATATTTTCAAGATGAAGAAACTATGCAATAAAATAGCTGTTTAATGATAGTTATTAGTATTATTAGTAATACAAAGAATTTTTATGATAATGATAGAACTTTAACACCTTTTGTTCTCAGCACATTTGTGCCTTTCTTATGCCTATTCACTTGTCACTGGAAACACGCCCACTTAGTCCTATCACATATTCTGGGCACGCTGTAGGCACTGATAGGACTTATTGAAGGAAAAAAAATATATATATACCTCCTCCTAGATGAAATGCTAATTGGTATACTGTACTTCTTTGGTGAAAGGCATTGTCCTCTTTGATCTACAGTATAATGGGATTTATTTGGAACATCAAAGCATTCCATAAAAACTGAATAAGTGATTTGAACATCAACAGAAGCATCATATTTTTGTGCCTTCTGAGGGAACGGGGGCGGTCTGGGGAAATGAAGCAGCATGACATTTTTTGAATAAGGAGATGATTTTTCTAAATAAAAGGTCAGTACTTTGAGGATAACATATCTATAAGTGGGTAATTCCAATTATTGATTTCTGATGGATTATAAAGATAATAACTCTTGACCCTTATCAAGAGTTTTGTTTGTTTGTTTGTTTTAATCTAAGATCCCATTAGCCTGCTCATTGCTTTTTCTAACACTGATATTAATGGAATAATATAACTGCAATAATTCCTATTATTTCTTTTCTTCTAAAAGTAAAAAAGAGACACCCAGAATGTCTCTAGTGGTTCCTGTTTTAATGATGGTATCAGTTACAGCAGTACAGGAGAAGTAGGACTGATTTCTTCAGTGTGGACAAGCAACTAAAGTTAAAGGTCCAAGATCAGAGTATGGGCTTAAGAGGGAAATATTAAGACTGCTTTCCATATAGTAGATAGATCTACTGATAGCCATAGAAGAGGCTCCTTCATATACCAAATAATCAATTTAGTTCAACAGAAGATTAAACTCAATTTTGTACAAAGCACACTAACCTAATGAAGAATATATGTATTTTCTGGATCTTGCTTCTTGGATTTCTTCTTTGGGACCTGGCATAATGGGCAGTAGTTATAGGGGACTAAGGCCACTAGATAAGAAAACTCAACATAACTAAACAAGCTCATTTTAATGGATTTCCCTTGCAGTCACAGCTCCATCCTCTGTAACTATCTATCTCCAAATGATGCAATGAACTGCAGATAGGAATTACAGCTGAACAAGTTCACATGACATATACACATATATTTCTTTATGTTATACATACATGTCCATATACACACACCCAAACAGTGTTAAGTATATTTTTTCCGGAGGGAGCCTAATAGAAGTTCCAAATTCCTACCTTTCTAAATGAGTAATATTTTTTTTCATATATTTTTTTGAATTGTGGACAGAGTACAGAAGAGGTACTGAGTGGCACTGCTCCATCACCTTGGGCAAGTTGAATTATAATCAATAGGTTTTCATCAGGTGTTCACAGTACCAGAAGAGGACTTAGGCAGGTTCCAATGTTGTTTTACACCATACAGTAGAACAATTTTCTTTATTTTTGCCTGGAGGCAGTAGAGGATTCTTAAAAACACAAATGCCTTGTGTTTTTATTATTATTTTTTAAAATAAGTGGGGAATATGAAGAATATTAACAGACACTCTCTACAAAAATGTTGAAGTTTTTGGTTTCCTTTGGATTGTTTTTCTTTGCCCTTTTTTTCTTTTTTTTTTAATTAAAAAGGAAAACTTATTACTGATTGGTGAAATATCTTTGAGTTCTTGGGAGTAACTGGGCTGACTTCTATTACTTTAGCATTGTCTCTTTCTTTCACGCATCAATTCTAGTTTATCATGGAGTCCATCTGAATTTATCTGCAAAGTATAACCCTGATCCATCCACTTCTTATCTCTCCATATCCTAGTTCAAGTCACCATTTCTCTAACATGAATTCTGTGATGGCTCCAAGCTTGGGCCCCTGTTCTGTTTTGTTTTGTTTTTTCTTACCTGCAAATACCCACTATTCACACAATAGCCAGAGTGAGCTTTATAGAATGCAAATTAAGATCATGTCCCTTCCCTGCTTCAGTCCTGTTAATGACTTTTACATGACTGACAATGCTCTCCATGTTCTATGTTAAGATATAGAACAAAAAGTGAATTTTACCCAATTTCACTCCCACCGGCCTTTCTATTCCTTGATCGAGGGAAATCTGTTTCTGTTGAAAGACCTGGTTCTTGCTCTTCTCTCTCTCTGGGACCTTCTGTCTCCTTCCCATTATTCACATCTCACTCAGGAAGGCTTTCCATGGCTTCCCCAACTAAATTTCCAAGTCTTGCCCTCTTTGAAACGCACTTTAGGGGTGCCTGGGTGGCGCAGTCGGTTAAGCGTCCGACTTCAGCCAGGTCACGATCTCGTGGTCCGTGAGTTCGAGCCCCGCGTCAGGCTCTGGGCTGATGGCTCAGAGCCTGGAGCCTGTTTCTGATTCTGTGTTTCCCTCTCTCTGCCCCTCCCCCGTTCATGCTCTGTCTCTCTCTGTCCCAAAAATAAATAAACGTTGAAAAAAAATTTTAAAAAAAAAAAGAAACACACTTTATTCCACTGGTCTAACTGCCTTCACAGGCTTTTTTGGTTATCTAGAATGATGATAAGCACATTCTATAGTTTATGGTGTATTCCAACACTAGAGTGGAAACATCATCAGAGCAAGAAACTCATCTAAGGAGCTGGTTATATCCCCAGCTCCTTGCACAGTGGCCAGAACACTGAGTGTGCTCAATTAATGACAGATGTTGGCTGATATTTGCAGTAGTTTTTAATTTTGGCATATAACTTTCTGGGAAAAAATAAATGACAAGCCCAAAAGGTGATATTTATACTAATAAACCTCAGGGGAAAAGTGTAATAGAAGAAAAAAAAATGTTTTTTGTATATTTACTATGCCAGTGCCTAAACCAGTAAAAAAAGAATGCTATGTTAAACATCTAAAAATGAGGGAATGTCTTTCTTTCACAATTATTTTTTTCATTGCTACAGATTATTGTATCATATATATAATCATATGCATGTAATAAAATAACATGTGGCAACAAACATTATTATGAAACTACATGAAGGCTATTATATTAAATTCTTAGCACATAAAATCGTATTTTCAGTAACATTATGACTGCATAAAATATCTTTGCACATTGACAGGATATAAGAGAAATGTGAATTAATACAAATAACCTTATTGGATGATAATACTATAGACGATTTCATTTTCTATTTCTAAAATCCTTTTTACTATAGTTAGTATACCATCTTCCTAAGATGTCTACTAAATAAGAAAAAATATACTGACAAGGAGGGGAAACCTCGATGGGCTGCTAGTTTCGAAGATCAACTTATAATAAGCCAGCTTTCCACAGAATATGGCTCTTGGCTTGGTCCCATGTGCTTGCTTCCATGCTTGGATCTCTGCCACACTAAGACTCCACAGAAGCTACCGGTTTTGAACCTGCCAATTGCTTGGCTTCTCCTTAACCTTGCTCACCGAAAAAGAAACCACATCCTAGAAGGCATATATTTTTGTTGTATTCTTCACTTAGGAAACTTGGTCGATTTGCAGGGACAACTTTGGAGTTTTCTTTTGAAGGATTTCATCTTGTTTAAAGGCTTCAAATAGGTTCCTACAAATTATTTCAGTTTAACATCAGAATTTCTGCATTTCTTTAATTTCGGAAAGATTGACTGAATTCAAGTCCAGTCTTTAGGGTTGACAAATTCACTTACTCCATGTGTTCTGGAACTTTTGTTTTCTCTATGTATTTTTACTCTGAGAAAAAGTTCAATATAATGCTAGCATAGTTTACAAGGGTTCAGGCCATCGCTCAGACCTCAGGGGATCTTTGAAGAAGTAAATTAGTCCCAGCTGCAAACCCATCATAAATACTGTTCTTATACAGGTACTCAGATTTATAATTGAATATTTTAAAAATAAAGAATGTTTTATTAACCCAATACCTTTGATATTTTCTAATTGCCAATATGAAGGAGAGAAACCTCAGGTTTTGTCAAATCTTCAAAATAGTAATAAGATTAAGTAATAAGATTACTTATTACAATCTTATTACTATCATGGATGGCAAAATCACAAAACAACACTGTATTTGCTGGTGGAAGTGAAGAGATGAATAAATTCAATTTATTAAAAATAAACACAAAAAGTGAGAGCTAGCATTCATTTAGTACTGTTATGTATGTGACATAGTACCGGGAACTTTTACAGAAGAAGTTACCTCCTTTAACTCATACCCCATCCTATGGGGTGGTATTATTATTCATGTTTCATAGACTTGGAACTTAAAGTAACAAAAGATCAAACCATTCTGAAACTCTCAAAACTAGCCTCTGGATGCAGTTATGAATCCAGAATTTCCCTTTCCCATCTTATTTTTTTGTGCAATAGCGCCCTCCTAATAGCATGCACTTTGTCCTAAGTGAACAGCCAGAATATTAAGATGGAGATAATGGTTAGATAAGAGCGCACATGAAAATGATTTATGACTCCAAAGACTCATAAATAAAAAGTGAGTCAATAATGAGAACTGTATCATCAAAAATTAAAGTTATCTCAGATGACTATTACCTAGCACTAAAGTCCAATCAGGGCCACGGCCAGCACCTTAGCAATGTGAGCAATTTGTGAGAATTCAAATAAAAAAGCGCCGTTTCAGGAAAGCAGATTTGCAAAAAGTGCCCCTTGCAGCAGACCAATTAGAAAAAGATACCCTTCCTCTGCGCTGAGATTCAAGACCAAGGCTTGGGTACATGGCCACTTACTCCATTTCCATCCTCCACATGTAATGCTAAATTGTTTTCACAATACTTGTACCAACTGCATTCGGAATTTGGTGTGAATTGGCATCTAATTTAAATTTTTCTGTAGGTTGAATTTTTTTTGCTAGTAACATTCATTAACTAGTTTGTCCTTTCCTCAAAGTTCCAAAATATGGAGATCCGGTGATAGTAATTTATGACTCAAACTGACAATTTTGAGAGTACTAAAATTACTAAGGTAAGTGAGACATCAAGACAACTGGTGTAAACTGAGCCATCCCCACAAAACTGGGATAAACGGTAACCCAATTTCTGGGTCCTATACTATGTATACCACTACTTTAGTATATTTGCCTAGGCTTGCAGCAATTCCACACTGTCTGAATTAGTAAGGGTGTTGGATAAATCTTGATATCTTATTGGACAAATTTTTGCTCCTGATTCTTCCTCTTGAAGAGTGTTTAATTCAAGTGTTAATGTCAATTAATTATCTGGTTTCAAGTAATTTGTTTTTCATACTGTAAGTTTATTTTTTTTAAATATTTGCTCATTTTTATACTGTATTACTTTGCTAGGGCTGTTATTAAAAAAAATACCACAAACTGGATGGATTAAAACCAGAAAATTGATTTTCTCATGGTCTGAAGGATGGAAGTCTAAGATCAAGGTGTTGGCAGATATGGTCGCTTCTGAAGCCTCTTTTCTTGGTTGGCAAACAGTTGCTTTCTTCCTTGCTGTGTCCTCACGAGGTATTCTCTGTGTGTGTGCACCTGCGGTCCCTCTGTGTGTCCAAATTTCTTCTTCTAATAAGGACACATTTAGATTAAATCATGGTAAGGACCCCACTTTAACTTAATTACCTCTTTACAAGCTGTATCTCCAAGTAGAGTCACATTCTGAGGTACTGAGGGTTAGGGTTTCAAAACATAAATTTTTGAAGGGCACAGTTTAGCTCATAACAAATTGGTATTCAGTGTACATTTAGTATTATTTTTGAAATCTTCTTTAAGTATATTGAATTCATTTAGTATTCTGTATTTGGCTATTCAAATACCTGCAGTTTATGCAGGTCTCATTCTCATGCTTGTTTCTGTTTACTCTGGCTCCATGTGGCTTGTTTCTTTGCATGTTTTCTGATTTTTCTTTGTGAGCTCCTATTTCTTAGAAATTTACAGGGAGTTTTAAATATCTTTGTTTACACCACGGGCTACAAAGAGTATCTGTGATTTTTCTGCTAAGTATCTTCTGGGACTAACACACAGGATCACCTTAAAGAAGACATTCTGCTTGCATATTTTAGCCTTAAAAGTGTTATGAATGTAGGTTCCAAAGCCCCATGATAACAGGCTCGTTGGTAGTGATTCTCAGTTGATACAATTTTCAGAGCATGTTTTTTCCTACAGTACCCACTGCAATAACAAGTTTCTGGAGTTCTCGGTCTCTTATTTTCGTTGTTAACTCATTAAAAACAAAACTATTCTGCCAGAGATTGGTGGATAGCATGAGAAAGCCTGGTCTTGTGTTCTACAGACAGTTCATCTGTCTTTGTTCTTTATGACCTCTAATATTTCTTTGTTTGCTTCTCATGAGGTCAAACATGATTTTGTGAAGTTTTTCTTTGCTGTTGTTTTCTTTTGCTGTAATTTAATCTATATCTTTGGTTTTCTATATCGGAAGTGTTTTTTCTGGATAGCGAGTATGCTATGTTATGAAACGAGAAGTCAAAGTTTACTTTTCATTATTTCATCCTTCCCTAATTATTTCATAAACAGTTGCATGGCTGCTGTAACTATACTTCCTATCTTTCACTCCCATCCCTCTCATCCTGATGGATAACAGAATATTCAAGCTTTATAAATGAAAGCATTAAAGACTTATGAAATCACAGCCCGTTTCCCTTATTTTTCTTCATGGAGTAAAGCCATTTTTCATCTAAGCAATTTTTTCATGCTATTTTGAACAATAACATCTCTTTATTGAGCATCCACTGAAGGTGAGACATCCTACTCACTGTTACCTGTAAATTATTTCACTTATTCCTTAAGGAACTGCAGGGTCAATGTTACTATATCTATTTACAGATATGGAGTTGAGGCTTACTGAGATTTCATAACTTGCCAGGGATCAGTTAGTAGATATCTCACATCCTCTTTTAAAATCTGTCATCTTTAATAACTGCCTAAATAATAACAAACACTTAAAAATTTGTGTTTATATTTATAAAACTCTGCTGAAGTTTGTTTTCTACCACTGAAGGAGCAGTGGTGGTGGTGACGTATGCTTATAGTTATATAAATAAATAATACTTATACTTATGAAGCACTATTTCTTGCAAAATCTCCTACTATATTAAAGTTTATGAATCCAATTTATTGGTAACACAATAACTACAAGTGAAAGATAATTTAAACATATTTCAATTCAGCTGGTTAAAGTCATTTACATATGAAATTCACTTATCTCCTACCTCGACCCTTTTTATTGTTAAATGGAGCAGTTCTTATTTTAATAAAACTCATTTTAATAAATCAGTTGAGATATTACAATTACTGTTCTAGTTCAAGGTTTAAAATGCATGCAAAAAACGGATGGCAAATTATTCTTTATTCGCAACAGCCCCAACAAGTCTAAATGAAGAATGTTCAGTGACTTAAGCCACCACAATCCACAACCACTGAAGCCAGTTCTCAACCGTGTATATTCATAACAGAACTATGAGCTGGAAAACAGCCAGGGGTTCATGGTATCTGTTGGTTTTTCTCTACTTATTCATTTGTATTGAATAATAGACACACTTTAACTTTAAAAACAAATTCTATTATAGAGATTCACTTTAAGTTGTGTTTACACAGGTTCAAATTGGAACACAGTTTCTGTTTTCCCTTTTTTTTTAAATGATGATGTGTGTCATTAAAATGTATTTTTTCATTTTTTTTTTACATTTTAAAATATATTTTCTAGCTAAGCAGCTAGGTGTGTCTTTGAGTATCAAGGACTAAATATGACCACAGTTATGAAAAATGAATAATTTCTTCATTGACTGAACTTTCTGATGATAGCACAGAACATGTATTATTGATATGTCGTTTATTGCATAAATTAAAATAAGTCAGTAGTCACTTGAATGCCTACAGAGATTACAGTTGCGCTGGAGAAAGTAAAAGCATCTGAAACAATAAAAAACAAACAAATAAAAAGTGACAAACTGGAATTGGTTCAATGTGCATTCAAGTTCCACCTACTTCAACCTAAAGCCAGTAGCCAACAGCTGTTATCCTGTGTACCATTTTGTTGCAGTTTCCCTCTGAAGTAGCTGAGCATCACAGAATTTATTGTTACTTTTAATTCATCCAGAAAGTCCACTGAAATAAAAAAATATCACTGCACAATATGTTCTCCATCCCATGTTTACATAGCATAGATAATATTTTTTCTTTGCCTATGGAAGCCAGCTCACTTATTTTAAGCAAAGCTCTAATTTTTAAGGAGATTAGTAATGGTTACTCCGCTTTGTTCAGTAGGCTATACTGTCTTCTTTGGCCATGACAAGAAATGTGTTATTATTTACAATAGAATTTATAAAGTGGAATTCCTCTTTTATCATTTTTATAATAGTTGTTTTCAAATTAGTTATTTTTGGTGTTTGTCTCATTTACGGTAGAAATGGAAGGTACAGGCCATACGTGCTCTATCCATTATCATATGCCCAGAAACAAACATGGTGTGTTTTGCATGGCAGGTAACAAACACATACTTGTTAGGAAAAGAAAAAAAAAAAAGGTAAACTGGGGCAAGAATTTAAACGAATCAGTATAAAACCAATCTACAACACTAGCTAGCAATTCAAATGCAGACCCTAATAATCAGGAAATGTGTCAGTCTATGAGGGTGCAGGTATTTAAAATTTCCCATAACAACTTCCACTGAAATACGTCACATATAACAGTCACAGACAAAATGATGAGTATAGTTAACAGCCAGCAGAAAAATGTCTAAAAGGGATTTAAAATCCACTTCTAGGGAATCCCTTTCATCCAAAGCAGAACATTTTATATCAGACATTCACAAAAGTTTCCCCTTTGGCAGCAGTCAGTGTAGTTCTATAATATCAAAGACTTCCAAGGCTAGCTAGGAAAAAGAAATTAGTGTAATCAGCCAGGGAACGCTGCCTGGTTGTGCAAAGTAAACTGCATTAAACAAGGAAAGGAACAGTCCCTTGATGAGCTTTCACAAATAAAAGACACATCAGCTTGCTCGGAAATGAATTACCCATTAAATGAAAATGAAAATGTCTTACATCTGAATACATTCATAATTGCATATTACATTTAGAATAAATATTTTATTTTTAAAAACCTGGAAACATTTAAAATTAAATACAGGCATATAGTTTATCTGCTACTACTGATAAAAGACAGATGTTATAAAAGACATATACTCTTGTAGAGCACTCTATGGTTTCAGCCTACTGTACCCCCCTAAGGTCCTTGGTAACATCTAGATGCTAGGATTTCTGTGTGTTATATCACTTGGCAGACAGTGATTCCATTAGTAGCAAACTCTCTATTTCTACAAGATAGTTGTATATTTTAGAAATGCAGGCTTTTTTTAACAGAGCATCAAGACAATTATGCCTACTTTACCTCATAATATATTTAATTAAAGTAAAGGATAGACTTGATTTGTTTTGAATCCTCTAGGAAAAATGAAACCCATGTGAAAAAAATAAGAAAAAATTTCAGATTTACTCAGTAAAATCGCTGTAGCCACAATATGGTTTCTGGCACATCAAAACTATCTTGATGAGCTAATTTACTTAAAGTTTAAAGCCTTTATGAATACAATGAGCTTAATAATTGGTTAGAAACAAAATGAGTGGTGGTACAGATGGCCTCACATGCACATATAAGCTTTGAAATATGCTTGTCTTTTTTGCATTTTATTATATGAAGTCAGAGGATCAAGTCGCATAATAACTTTTTCAGGGGCTTTACATGATAAGAGCTCTGACCCTATGGTCTGGCAGCAAATGAAAGAAATATGAAGTCCAGAGTTTCAAACAGTGTTATTTATAAAGACTCAATAGTGTTAACTTTTACAGAAAGAATGAAATCTGCAGATATCCTTCTTAGGAAGTTACAGTAAAAGAAACCTGATTACTATTGGATATTTAAGTCAGATTGTACAAGAAATCCTTGTGTTTGTTTCTGCTTCCTAGAATTTTAAAACAAGAGATTTCATTTAATTTGCCTTATTCCTCATTCTTGTGGGTAATAATGTCTAGAAAGTATCTTGTTAATCTCTAATGTCAATTTCACAGACAGTGCTAACCAAATATTATCGTATTTCTCCAAGTAAATTCTATTTATGAGAGACTTAACATCCACTAGATATTTAATTTTCAATAATTCTTCCTAGGTAATATTGAAGGTTCCTATACTAGTAAAATGATGAGCATATTCTATAGCAGTTCATTTCCACCAGAGGCATAAAAGTTATCGAACACTGGCTGGATATGGAAACAGTTTTTGGTTTTTTTTTTTTTTCCAGATACTTGTTATTTACCACTTTTTAGTTGACACTTAGAAAATACTCCTCAGCGCTCTGGAAAAAATTTATTTGTTTCTTTGTTTGTTTGTTTGTTTGTTTATAAATCTCAAAAATCTCAAGTTCTAACAGCTCACCTTATCTCATTAAAGTTTTTCCTTACGAAATGACCATCCTATCTTGGGGCACTACATTTTCTAGCAATACTTCTTGCTAAAGTGGACAATATTCAAATAGTCATTTTAAACACACAGTCGCCAGATTGTTGTTTCTACAGCAGTAGAAGCACTATCTCAATACAAGCTACATAAATATTAAAGGCACTATAAATGGTTGTGCCCATCTTCCTTTTAAGTTGCCTGGCTCTCAACATATAAGATCAGACTCATCAAGTCCGGGCTTCAAAAGATGAGACGCACCGAGGAAACTAGTTTGAGAAAAGATTTAACAGAGATAGGCATTATTCATTCATTCATTCATTCATTCATTCATTCATTCAATCAGTCTGTCACTGAGTTATTCTTCTAAGAGTATGTGGTACAGTCTTTTTCCTTCTTGGACTTTACATTTTAGGAAGGCAGAGGATAAAAAATATTTTTAAAAAGCAAATATATGATTAAGATAATGTCAAGCAGTGATAAGTAGTATGTTTATGTGAAGACAGAATAAATGAGAGTGACTATTTTGGACCAGGTGGATAAGTGAAAAAGTCACTATTTGAGCAGAGACATGCCTGAGGTAAAGGGTGAGGTTTGCATTTTTCTAGAGAAAGAGACTTTTGGGGAGATGTTTGAGGAACAGAAAAGAGGCCAAGTGGTTAAAATATAGTGGAGAAAAGGGAAAACAAAAACCAGGGATGGAGTTTTAGTGGAGCCAAAACTGGATCATATAGAGAACAGTGGTTCATTGAAAGGAGCCAGAATAATCTAAGACATGTAGAAACAAAACTTTTATATTAAAGCAGTCACTCTGACTGCAATGTATGAATGAACAGTCTATGGGAAGAAACAAATTGGCAGAAATGAGACAAATCAGGAGATGACTGAATAATCAAAGCAAGAGATGGTTGGCAGCTTGGCTGGGGTAGTGGCAGAGAACGTGATAAGAAATATATTTGGAGTATATTTCAATGCTGTGTTCTTTTCTAAAACTGAAAATACTTGGAACAGAACAGTTATGAGTGCAAATATCAAATGTTAGCCTAAAGCTATATTGAGATTAAGAGGCCCTCTAGATCTAAATAGGAGTGTCAAGCCGGTAGATCAGTGAATACAGAAGTCCAAGCAGGAATTCAAAATTTAGAAGTCTTTGATGTTTTTAAAGTTACACATCCCAAGGAAAATGAGTACAAAGAGATAAAAGGGGGCGCCTGCATGGCTCAGTCAGGTGCCCGACTTGGGCTCAGGTCATGATCTCACAGTTCATGAGCTTGAGCCCTAGGTCTGGCTCTGTGCTGACAGCTCAGAGCCTGGACCCTGCTTCGGATTCTCTGTCTCCCTCTCTCTCTGCCCCTCTCCTGCTCCCACTCTGCCTCTCCCTCCCTCTGTCAAAAATAAACATGAAAAGAAATTTTAAAGAGACAAAAGGATGGCCAAGTTCTAAGCCCTGAAGCACTACAGTATTTAAAGACT
This sequence comes from Acinonyx jubatus, assembly GCF_027475565.1. Lineage (NCBI taxonomy): Eukaryota > Metazoa > Chordata > Mammalia > Carnivora > Felidae > Acinonyx > Acinonyx jubatus. The sequence goes on along the minus strand of NC_069386.1, from coordinate 124,862,259 downwards.
ATAAAAAGAAGGAAGATTCCTGCAAAGAAGACTAATATAGAGTGGTCACTGAAATAAGAAGAAAGTTACAAGCATGTGGTGACCTAAAATCCAAATTACAAAAAAAAAGTATTTAAAGAAAGATAGCTGACTACCTGTTTTGAGAACTGGCCACTCGGCCACTGGGCTTGGCAACACGTAGGCGCCAAAAATATTAATAAAGGAGACTTTTTGGAGTTTATTGGGAGGAAAATCACACCATTGCAGACATTGAAAAAAACGAAAGGATGAAACACTTGTAGACTCTTCAAGGTATAACTGAAAAACAATTGCAAATAGCATGGTCTCATTAAAAATGCTGGCCTTAGTACTGGACAAAATAGGTTGTATTTTTTAAGTTTTCATCGCTCAACCAGAAAATTAGTCATGAAAGTAAATAGATTATAATGTCTTTTGATCAAGAAAACTAAAGTTATATAAAATGTAATTGTTTTGAGGAATGTCAAATTCAATTTATCAGTCACACAAAAAGAAAACACAAAGATGAAGGTTTAATTTAAGAATGTTTTGAAAACTGTATTATACATCACGAGTGACTGGACCCTTTTAAGGATGAACTATATGACAAGTCACATTCCTGTTTCAGTAATGTCTTCACTGTTTCCAAAGGTTCAGCATTTAATACAATGTTTCTCAGGGCTAGAATACAAAGACTAACTTTTATTAAAGAGTAACTTTTAAAATTACTTAGGTTGTTAACTGGCTTCTTTCACGCAAATCCAAGAGAAGTTCTACAATATCCTCCTCAAAATTCATCTTCTCCCTGAGGTGTCTTTCCTACCACAGTTTTCATGAGAAACATATTTTTTCCAGTTTTACTGAGGTATGATTGATAGAGTTGTAATATGTTTAAAGTGTATTACATAATGACCTGATATGTGTGTGTGTGTGTGTGTGTGTGTGTGTGTGTATAAGATTCCCACAGTTGAATTAATGAACAAATCCATCACTTCACATATTTACTTCTTTAGTGAGAATACTTAAGTTCTACTCTCTTAGCAAATTTCAGTTACACAATACAGTATTAGCAACTACAGTCACCATGTTATACACTAGATCCTCCAATCTTATTCATCTTCTAACAGTTTGCATCTTTAACCAGCATCTTCCTCTTTACCCCACCTTCCCAGCCCCTGGTAACCAGCATTCTACTCTGTCTCTATGAGTTTGATATTTTTTTTATTCCACATATAAGTGATACCATGCTGTAATTCTGTAACTGTCTTTCTCTTTCTGATTTACTTCACTTACCATAATGCCCTCCAGATTCGTCCATGTTGTTGCAAATGGCAGATTTTCTTCTTTTTTAAGGATAAATAACATATTAAATACATATAAAATATATATTTAAGTCTCTTCACTTTCAAAATATGTGTATTGGGGCCCCTGAGTGACTCACTGGGTTAAGCATCCAACTTCTTGATTTGGGCTCAGGTCACGACCTCATGGTTCGAGCCCCACATCAGGCATCATGCTGTCAGCACAGAGCCTGCTTGGGATTCTCTCTCTCTCTGCCTCTCCCCTGCTCACATGCACTCTCTCGCTCTCAAAAGAAATAAATTTAAGAATAAATAAAAATATGTGTACTTTTTTCACTAGATTTTTCCTTACTCAGTTTCATTTTTTCATGATAGGTAATGTAATTGTTTATTAAGACTGCAAGAAGGGATAGGGACAGGAGAATCTATGTGATGTAATTATATTAAGCTGAATATTCTAATGTTCTTTTCTAACTGAGTTGTGTAATATTATATGCTGAATGTGAAGTATATTCTAGTGAATATAGAATATATCATATTTCCTTTATCCACTGATGAACGCTTCGGTTTTTTCCTATCACAGCTATTGTGAACAATGCTGCAATGAACATGAGAGTACTGATAGCTCTTCGGGATTCTGATTTCATTTCCTTTGGATATATCCAGAAATCGATTGGTGGATTTTATACAGTAGTTTTATTTTTAGAATCTTGAGGAACTTCACTTTTTTAAGTTTATTTATTTTGAGAAAGAGAGAAAGAGAGAGAACGAGAACACCAGGGGGGAGGGCCAGAGAGACAGGGGGACAGAGGATCTTAAGCGGGCTCTGTGCCAACAGCAGAGAACTGATGCGGGGCTCAAACTCACAAACTGTTAAGTCATGACCTAAGCTCAAGTCAAACACATAACTGCCTGAGCCACACAGGTGCCCCCTCATGACTGTTTTTGATACTGGCTTGTACCAGTTTACATTCCTATCAGTGCTGGTCAAGGATTCCCTTTTTTCCACATCTTCACCAGTATTTACCTCTTGTCTTTTTGATGACAGACATCCTAACAGTGTGAGGTGATATCTCATTGTGGTTTTGGTCTGCATTTCCCTGATGATTAGTGATGTCGAACACTTTTTCATGTACCTATTTGCCATTTGTACGTCTTCTTTAGAAAAAAGTGTATTAGGACCCTTTCTCCATTGTTTAAATTAGGGTATTTGTTTGGTTTTGCTTTTCTATTCAGTTATGTGAGTTCCTTGTATATTTTGAACATTAACCCCTTATTGGATATTTTCTCACATTTCATAGGTTGTCTTTTCATTCTATTGATATGCAAAAGGTTTTGTTTGATGTCGTATCATGTGTTTATTTTTGCTTTTGTTTTTGGTGTCAGATCCAAAAAATCATTGCCAAGACCAGTGTCAAGGGGCTTACCTGATATGGTTTTAAGTAGGAATTTTATCATTTCAGGTTTTATATTCAAGTCTTTAATCCATTTTGAAGTTGATTTTTGTGTGATGTAACACAGGGGTCTGGTATCATTCTTTTGCATGTGGCTAGCCATTTTTTCCCTGTGCCATTTACTGAAGAGATTATCATTTCTCCAGTGTATATTCTTGGTGCCTATGTCAAGAATTAATAATGGGGGCACCTGGGTGACTCAGTCGGTTAAGCTCAGGCCATGATCTCACAGTTCGTGGGTTTGAGCTCCGCGTCAGGCTCTGTGCTGACAGCTTGCAGCCTGGAGTCTGCTTTGGATTTTGTGTCTCCCTCGGTTTTTGCCCCTCCCCTGCTCATGCTCTCTCTCTCTAAAATAAATAAACATTAAAAAAATTAACAATGTTTGAGTTTATGTGTGAGTTTATTTCTGGACTCTATTCTGTTCTATATTCCTGTTTTTATGTCAATACTACACTGTTTTTGATGGCTATAGCTTTGCAATATAGTTTGGAATCGGGAATGTTATGCTTTGCTCTTTTTTCTCAAGATTGCTTTGATATTTGGGGACTTTTGTGGTTCCCTATGAATTTTAATTTTTTTAATGTTTATTTTTGAGAGAGAGAGAGAGAGAGAGAGAGAGAGAGAGAGAGAGAACAAGCAGTGGAGGAGCAAAGAAGAGAGGGAGACATAGAATCCGAAGCAGGCTCCAGGCTCTGAGCTGTCAGCACAGAGCCCAACATGGGGCTCGAACTCACAGACTGTGAGAGCATGACCTGAGCTGAAGTTGGATGCTTAACCGACTGAGCTCCCATGCACTCCATGTGGTTCGCTATGAATTTTAAGACTTTTTCTTCTACACCTGTGAAAAAATGCCCTTAGAATGTTGGTATGGATTTCATTGAAGCTATAGATTGTTTGGGGTTGTATGGACACTTTAATAATATTAAATCTTCCAGGAAGTGAAATTAAAAAAGCTGTCCCATTTACAACTGCAGTCTTACAGCCTCTGCAGTATACTAAGCTCCTGGCAAATGAGAGTCAGATGGTCACTAGGTGACTCTGTGCCTTGCTGAGGAAATCAAAGAAAAGAAAGAAAAAGTTGGTTGAATGTTTCTGGGAATTTATTAATTTCTTCTGGGTCATCAAATTTGTTTGCATATAATTGTTCACAATAGTCACTTATGATCCTTATGACTTCTTTTTTATCTGTTGTAAATGTCTCCTCTTTCACTTCTGATTTTATTTGAGTCATCTGTCTTATTTCGTTAGTCTAACTAAAGATTTGTGAATTTTGTTTATCTTTTCAAAAAAAAGCTCTTACTTCATTGATCTTTTCTATTGTCTTCAAGTCTCTATTTCACGTATTTCTGCTCTGATCTTTGTTATTTCCTTCCTTCTACTAACTTTGTGCTTAATCTGTTCTTTTTTCTGTTTACTTTAAGTATAATGTTAAGTTGTTTATGTGAATTTCTTTATCACTATAAACTTACTGCATCTCATAAGTTTTGAAATGTTATGTTTCCATTTTCACTGATCTCAAGATATCTTTTTTTTATTTTGATTTTGATTTCTTCTTTGACCCACTGGCTGTTCTGAAGAATGTTGTTTAACTTGCAAGTATTTATGAATTTTCCAGTTTTCTTATTGTAATTGATTTCTAGTTCCATGCCATTGTGGTCATAAAAGATGTTTGATAAGATTTCAATTAAGTTTATTAAAATTTTAGTGGCCTAACATATTCTCTATCCTGGAGAATGTTCCATGTGCATGTGAGCAGAATTTCTATTCTGCTACTCTTGAGTGGAATTTCTGTGTATGCCTGTTGGGTCCATCAGGTCTAATGACTAGTTTAAGTTCAACATTTCCATACTGATTTTCTGTCTGGATAATCTATCTGTTGTTGAAAATGAGATATTAATGTCCCTTGCTATTATTGTACTGCTGGCTATTCCTCCTTTCAGATCTGTTAGTATTTGTTTTATACATTTAGGTGATTTGATATTGGGTGCATGAGGAACTTGATTTGCCTTCAAAGTGTAACCTCACATTTTATAACTTAGTATTGCAGTGTGTGTGTGTGTGTGTGTGTGTGTGTGTCTCACATTTTCTTTATCCATTCATCTACTAATGGACCCTTATAGTGTTTCCATTCCTTGGCTATTGTCAAAAAATGCAATCAACATGAAGATGCATATTATCTTTTTGAAATTAGTGTTTTCATTTTCTATCGCATAAATACCCAATAGTAGAATTACTGGATCATATGGTAGTCCTGTCTTTAATTTTTTGAGGATCCTCCATACTGGCTTCCACAATGGCTGTACTAATATATAATCCCCCCAACAGTTCACAAGGGTTCTTTTTTCTCCACATTCTCACTTATGTTTGTTATTTCTTATCTTTTGATAATAGCCATTCTAACAAGTGTGAAGTGATATCTCATTGTGGTTTTGATTTGCATTTCCCTGATGACTGGTAATGTTAAGAACTTTTTCATGTACCGATCATACACTGTTTTTAAGTATGAGCCCAGAGAGGTGAAATCTAGACAAACACGCCTCATGCTTGCTTCCATAACCTGTGTCACCTCTCCTTCCCACAGAACACTGGGACTAAAGGGCAGGCTTTACATAATTTTTTCCATCTGAAAAGAAACTTCCATACATTGTATTAACTCACCTCTTCTTAGGAGGCTTTCATTTTGTTCTCTCTGTAGGAATAATGTTGGTAGGATGCTAGGAGAAACACAAGCTCATCAATAAAAAGAAACAAAAAATAGTTAACTTATAACAAACCTATGATTAGAGAATGCGTTGAAGTATGTGAGTATAACTATCTCCTATCTTGAATGCAGGGCTTCAAATGGGACTTCTTAATTTTTTTTAATTATTATTTTATTTATTTAATTTATTTACCATAGATTATCATTTATTTATTTACAACTGCTACTTCTGATGTGTGAACCTAATTTTTGTGTTGTATTGTTGTTTTGTTTTTGTCACCAATGCCTGGGATATTTTTCTGAAAAAAATTGAGACAAACTAGAAGAATTTTAGGTTCCTTTTTTACCTATCAGTCTAAGGATATAATGTATATAATGTAAAGTCCTTTACTTTATTCTCATCTTCTTCCAAGGTTTTTGTCTATGGCCCCATCCATTATAAAGTATTTAAATTGAAATTGATTATGATAATCTGTGATAAGATCATAGTGCTTAAGTTTTACACTAAGAACTGACCAAGATAATTATTCAGTTTCATATACATAAAGTAAAAAATATTGGCATTTTGCCTATTTCACAAATTAGTCTACTTATAGAGTAGAAGAAACAAAATTTTAAAATGGAATATTGACAAATTAATGTTTGTATTTTGTTATTAACTACACATTCTATGTATTATTGAAAAATTCTGAGTAGAAACTGATGAACTATGTATCATCCAGAAAAGGGAAATCTGTTTTTTTTTCCTCTAAATTCAACATAATTACATTTTTACTGATCATTCAGCTAAAAGGCTAAATGTCAACTTTCCAAAAGTGAAAAATAGCTAATTCATTTTGCACTTGAAGTTTTGGATTACTCTGAGGTATGGGGGGGAAAATAGCCTATTAATTATTATAATTACTACTAAAGGTGAGAGATTTGGATCCTCTCCAGTTTTATGATTTTATGAGACCATAAAATCACTTGATTGATTATAGTTTCTTTAAAAATTCATAATACTCAGAGTGATCCACATTCATTGAGCATTTTCTGATTAGGGAGGCATTATTTTTCATATCATTATTACTATCCATAGAACTAAACTATCACTTTTTAGCACTGTGTTAGGCAATGTATTAAGTTTTTTTTCTTTTTTAAGTTTATATATTTACTAGGAAAGACAGAGAGAGCACACAAGTAAGGGAGGGACAGAGAGAGAGGGAAAGAGAGAATCCCAAGTAGTCTTCATATTGTCAGCATAGAACCTGACCAGGGCTCGATCTCATAAACCATGAGATTATGACCTGAACGCAAACCAAGAGTCAGATGCTTAACCAACTGAGCCACCCAGGTGCCCCAATTTATCAAGTTTTTTTGTGTAGAGTCCTAACAACTGCCTCACATTTTAAACTTTTTATCCAAATTTTATAGATGAGAGGTTGAATCTCAGAGAAATTAATTAATTTATGTTAAATTCTCCAATTATTAGACAACATTTAGCTAAGACTTCAACGCACCATATATGCCTGAGTCCAAAGCCCATGTTCTTCTAGTTACACCTTGCCACATTAATAGAATAATCCATAAGAACGTTTTTCAAAAAGATACTATAATATTTTAGAATTTCTATATTAGGCTAATAAGTGTAGTAAGACATTCTCTTAGGGATGAACTTTTCCGTTGAAAAGTTTGGGCAAGCTGCATGATGCAGGGACATCATACCCAGGGGAATCAAACTAGGATAGAAGTCACAGGATCAGTAGACATCAATGGGCATTTACTCTTGCTCGAGGAAAACTTCTTTGAGCACTATCTTCCTCCTACGCCCACATGAATGAACTTTTCTCATGTGCTATTCTTGTACTGACCACTTTGCTTTTTAGCTCTTACTTCACCTGATTGCACTTCATTGTGTTGGGAAAGTAGGATAATAATAATTAGCTAATTGCCACTTACTTCACCTGTTACTTACTTTTACTTCATGGCCCTGTCCCTTAACCTTTATCCCCAATTATCAGCTACCCTCTCTGTGGTTTTTAAGTATCATAAACTAAATCCTGAGTGCACCCAAGAGGGACATATCATGAACAAAGAAAGCTGCTTTATCAAGTGGGCCCTTGAGAACAGCAAAAGGGGACAATTTAACAAAAACTGTGTGGAAAACTCTGATACTGGAATGGAACAGATGTTTCCCCTATTGCCTGGGGGAAGGATGAAATATGTAATAACTGATGGACCTGCTCCCTCCTCAACATCTTGACAGCATGTAAGTTACGAAAGCAAGATAGAAGCCCAGATAAAAACTAGGGTGAGACTGTTTCTGAGGTAAGGCAAATGAGCACAATGAACTCACCACCTCCACAAGAGAACAAATCTTTGAAATAAAAATTAAGTTTGACTTAAAATTAGAACGATACATTTCATCATGTGTGAGTGATTGGCCATACAATGTCACGGCTGCATTTATTTACATTTCTCTTTCCCCACAGTTGAGATCCACTAGAAAACAGCCACGCAGCCAATGCTAGCATAGTATGGGGCCTAGATCAGAGTAAGGGCTCACTAAATCTTGGTCCATTAAATACCAAATAGTCAAACTTCTGTTTTATCCCTGAATTTACTATAGAAACATACTTAACCCTGTTTTTTAGACAAGAAATAATTTTCCAACCAAGTCTCACTCAGAGTAATAAAGGGTAATGAAGAGCAGGCTATTCATCTTGGAGATAATATATTAAGCACACAATTTGTTTCAAATCTCATTTAATCTATAAATATCAAAAGAATTTACCTTTTTTTTTTCAAAGTCACATGCATCTTTCTCTTAATAAAATAGTTTTAAAACTTATTTAGTAGATGACTTTTTTCATAATGAAAATTTAAAAATAATTCTCAGTTATATAAAAGTGATAAAACTATTTCAGAAACTCCCCCGGAGAATTTAAATCAGATGAAAATACATTATTTACAGAAGGCTTAGAATAAATCTTTCATAAGAGTACAAGTTCAGGGAGCATAGTTTGAAAATTGTTGTTTTCATATAAGAATTTTATCTTATAACAGTATTGATAGAAAATGCCTTAGGAAAATAACATTTTTCTGTCATGGCTTCAGTCCTTCCTTTGGCCCACTTTTCCACATGGTAACAGGAGCTGGATGATATTTTACCAATATCTTGGTTTGAAGAGCAGAAAATGGCTCTGGTCTGTTTCATGTAAATCATCAATAGCAAGGGTAAAGCATACGTCTATGTGTTCGCTTTTCCATAATTGTATCTGTTTGGGATATTAGTAAACCAGTTATAATAATAATAAACATATTCATCTATTTTTCATTGTAAAAACTATCATATTTTCCAATAATGAGTCTCCCATTAGAGGCGTATTAGAAGTTCCTCTCAAGACTTATTTTTTGCCAAGGATATCAATAAACATATAAACAAGCTACTGTCCACTTTTTTATAACTAGGGAGAAAAAATACAGCAACTCTACATGAGACCCAAGAGAAAGTGCCTGCCTTCTGCAACTATTGTGTAGTTCTGTCTAAATTAAACACTCAACCTTCTCCCATTAAATCTCTTCAAAGCTACTTGCTATCCCGTTTCCTCAGGTTAAGTGTGATGAGAAACAGACCCAGGGGTTGTGAACTTTTCTGGGATGAAAGATGCCACGTGACTGAAATATCTGTGATTAATGTACATTCATTTTACCTTTGATAGCATTCGGTGTTGATTCAAGTTTTTGAGGTAATTAAAATCCTGACTTGCTGAGTTATTGCTATGTGTAGTTTGAACTGCTATGATCTCTAGAATATTTTGTGCCCACACGATTTAAGGAGCTGGCTTGAAGTACATGACTTTAGCTCTTTTGCTGTCTCTTATTCCAAAGTTCAGCTAATAAAGAACACCCAGCTTGAGCTTAAGCATTAGACTTTTCTACTCACCGAGTCTAGAATTCCATTAAGTAGAATAAATGGGGACTGACAGCTGCCCAGGAGAGGAGGCAGCTCTAAGAGTTATCACATGGGTGCAAAGTCTTGAGCTTTGATTGTCCATACACATCAGAGCTCATCTCTGTGTGCAAGTAAGTTGCGTCACATCTGTGAAACCTCCCCTGTCCTCATTCCCCATCAGTGGATTCACTTCAGAATTCATGGGTCCTATATCTGTATTGCTTTAGCACATTTTCAAAATGAAAATGTACATCTATTAGTAGGTATTTCATTCTGCATTGTGTTATGGTTAGTTTATATGTCTTTCTTGCTACTACTGTGTAAATCCTATGAAGAAGTTAGGAACTATCACTTACCATTTATAGTTTCTTATATGCACAGATGACAACCCCTAACCCCAGAAAACAGAGAATGATACTTATTTGGCCCACAGTGAAAGTTATTAAATACATATTGAATGACCTGTGATCATAAGGAGTTCATAAAACCTGAAGGAGACAAGGTCAAGCATTTAATTTTCTCCCACATATTATTGACTTTAAGTGCAAAAGGAGATAAGGCAATTATAACATTTCTTCTAAAACATCATTTAAAAATTATTAATACTAGAAGTATTGATTTTGTCTATGTACAGTCTAGATTCCTCTTTACTAGTTCTGTTTAAATATCATAATTTAGGAGCGCCTGGGTGGTGCAGTCGGTTAAGCGTCTGACTTCAGCCAGGTCACGATCTCGCGGTCCGTGAGTTCGAGACCCGCATCAGGCTCTGGGCTGATGGCTCAGGGCCTGGAGACTGTTTCCGATTCTGTGTCTCCCTCTCTCTCTGCCCCTCCCCCGTTCATGCTCTGTCTCTCTCTGTCCCAAAAATAAATAAAAAACGTTGAAAAAAAATTAAAAAAAATATCATAATTTAAAAAAATCTTATTACTCCAGTATAATTCTAGAATTATAACTGTTTGGAATCTCTTTATTCAAAACTCAGGTTAATACTACCATATTTATTATGGCTTTACTGACATATTATTGGCAAACAATAAACTATATATACTTATTTTATTTTTTAATGATTATTTATTTTGAGAGAAAGAGAGAGAAAGAGCACATGCACAAGGATGGGAGGGGCAGAGGGAAAAGGAAAAGAGAGAATACCAAGCAGGCTCCACACAGCACAGAGCTCAACAGGGGCTCAAGCTCATGCCTGTGAGATCATGATCTGAGCCAAAATCAAGCGTCAGACTCAACCAACTGAGCCACCCAGGTGCCCCACACTGCACATATTTAAAGCATATTGAAAATGGTAAGTTTTGACGTATGTATGTACCCTTGCAAAATTCACCATTATCAAGTTAATGAACAGGTCTATAATAAGCAAAGTCCCTCATATGCTTTTGTAATACCTGCTTCTCACACTCCTTACACCCCTCAAACCAGGCAAATGATGACCTGTGTTCCATTACTCTAAATTAATTTGCATTTTGAAGAAGTGTCACATTTCTGAAAACCAATGTTTCAGTTTTGTCTTTTTTAAAACTGATCCAGGCAGGGAGCCAAAGCAGTATGCTGTCAGTCCATCTTCATTGTATGTGTAAGTATAATTTAGTTTTTAAGATCAGAAATATATTTTCAAGGAATAATTCAATAATAAATACATAACAAAGTTTTATTCTTCATCAAGTTATTGCAATACTAGGTATTTAGTCCACTGTAATACTAGATGTTCATTCCAAAGAACACAATATAAATTTTTTAAATCCTTACTTTCCATCTAGCACTGTGTAGAGTGTCATGGAAACAATGAACACCTGTAAAACATGATTACTACCCCCAATCACCTTGCAGTGTCTGTATGGGTACATAAGAAATTATTAGTTACCATGAAGTCTTCACAAACGGGTCACTAATTTACAAATCCTAATCTATGTATGGGTAAATAGTACAACTTGACATTTTTTTCTGTTTCCAAACTATGTATCTATGTTTCTAGGTTAATGCTAGAAACTATAAATATTAAAAGCCATAATTGTAATGTACAGTCTTGCTTTCAGGAGTAGAACCCAGTGATTCACCTCTTACATATGACACCCAGTGCTCATCCTGAAAAATGCTTAATACCTTAATACCTATCACCCATTTAACCCATCCTCCTACCAACCTCCCCTCCAGCAACTCTCAGTTTGTTCTCTGTGTTTAAGAGTCTCTTATGGTCTGCCTCTCTCTGTGTTATCTTATTTTTCCTTTTCTTCCCCTATGTTCATCTGCTGTGTTTCTTAAATCCCACATATGAGTGAAATCATATGATATTTGTCTTTCTCTGACTGGCTTATTCTGCTTAGCATAACGCTCTCTAGTTCCATCCACATTGTTGCAATTATAAAGTCTATTGTTGACTTCCCAATGGAGACTAATAGCTTATGATTAGAACACTGTATCAATCCAACCAATCAATCCATAAAATGTCTTTGTAAAACTTAAGTTTGGATTTTAATTAAACTTACCTTTTCCCCCAAAATTTGATATACCTATTCTGGTATATCTGCATGAGTTACACAGCACTCCCTTCCTCCTTTGTTGTAAACTTCAAGAAATTGCTCACTTATGAACCTCAACATTCTATAGAATTTACTGTTATCAGAATGTTGTGGAAAAAAAACCCAAAACTGTATATATAGTCTTCCGCATGCCATGGTCTTTACAGTTTGTATCCTCTCTGGAGTTCCCTATTTCCTAAGGCTCAATGATTCCCGAACCTCTCCTCCCGAACCTTCTACCTCCTTTGATCTAATCTGCTTATTCAACCCCTTCCTTTCTCATCATTCATGCCCAGTGAAGAGTCGCCATCCATAATTACTAGTTCTCTTGCACAGAATATCAAAATGTAGTGATGTCAGTAAAGACTCAGTCTAAGATAATGATTTTTTATGATGATTTTATATATATATATATGATTTTATATATATATGATATATATGATGATATATATGATATATATATGATTTTATATATATACGATTTTATATATATATATATAAAGAAATATGACAATGATGGTATATATATATGTATATGTACATATATGGGAGAGATATATATATACACAAACACATATATCATCGTGATATTTCTTAATTTAAGCTAACATACAAAATGAATTCTCTTTCTTTACACCACTGTCTATATTATGCATATGGTACAAATCATTTACAAAAGGGATCCTTTGCAAAGGGACTGATCGAGCCTTTTTTTTTTTTTTTTCTCACAGACTCTGGCAAGTCTGAGTTACAGGTTATATAAAATACAAGAATAGGATGTAGAAATAAAAGAATTAGGATGCTGGATTATTACCTGCCATGTGGAGAAAAATGTGGTTTACTGGACAGAGGGAAACTACCTAGTGCATATGCCTGGTGTGAAGCAGTATTATTTACAAGTGCAGAACAATCTGAAAATATCATTATGGAAGGAATGCACCCCATGCTTGCTGTAAGGGAGGCAGGGCCTTGATTTTCTTCTTCGCCTTGAAGTCAATCAGTCCAACATCTGCTATTCCCCATCTACAGGGATGGGGATTACAAATGTGATTAAAAAATGATTTTTTTTGGATGTCTGACAGAATAGTTCCTACTGAGAAGGCAGGCATGGTAGAAATAAATGTAGTTTAAGACACATTATATTACTGGGAAAGAAGCATACAAAGAAGACTCTTGAATTATTTCTGAATCATGAACAAACTTGAAACCTGAGTTACTGTGAACTGAAAAACTTTGTGGTGATGACAATTTGGGCTAACAGCTAAGAAGGCCACAAGGTAATCAGATTCTCATGATTTTTCTCACCACTACTGAATTAGTAAATGCTTGTAATCTCCCAAGAGACACTGTTCTTGGGACATTTCCAAAATAAAGAAGTTCGAATAAGTATCTAAGATCATGCATGCTTATTTATGCTAAGCGTCAGAACCATTTGTGGTTCATCCATTCTAAGTTATTATTACTAAATATTACTCATGCTGTGAAGCTCCCTAGCACTAAGGGTCTCACACTTTATTTTAAACCCCAGAGTCTTAAATCAAATCCAGGATTTAGTGTATGTCTGGCCCCTCCATAAAAGAGGCTCTGCTATCCAAGCCCTAGCCTACTCCTGGGAAAGGTGTAAGTTAAAAAAAAATGCCAGAATTTTTTTTCACATAAATGAATGGCAAACAAGGCTGCCAAAAGATCTTAAAGTATTTTTAATATACAACATACAAACACATAAAAATAGGCCCACAGCATCACATCGTATCAGCTGTAATATCCTAACACCACGGTTCAACTTTTGTATTCAGGAGCGATCTCTATTTCATGCTGTATACCTTCTATTTGAATCACATCATAGTAAAGAAATTAATCCAAATATTTCCTAAGTCCACCTAACCATTTAATCTGGACATCCACAAAATTTTAACTTTTCCTAAAAGATTTCAACATTTTCCTTCCTAAGACATTTAGGTCTCAGTACTAGCAAATTAGTAAAATAACTAGTTTTACGCAGATTCAGACCAGCATCATGTGTCAAGGAGAAACATTTAGTCGTGTTCTTCAATTACTTTTTTGTGTTTTTTTTTATCTTTTTTTTATTTGTTCATATTTTCCTTGAAATATGTGAACATGGTAGCAACATTTTTAACATCTTGTCTATTTATTCTATCACCCTTTCATTTCTGGAACCGGTTTTACCAACGTATTTTCCCCTTGGTTTTGATGCTGGACATTGTGAATTTTATGCTGTTAGATGTTGAAATTTCTTGTCTTTCTTTGGAAAAAAACCAAAAAACTTTGGTAGTATGTTGTTACTTTTTGTCTTAGCTTGAGTTGTTATAATAAAATCCATAAACTGGTGATTTATCAACCAAAGAAACTTATTTCTTATAGTTCTGGAAGCTGGGAAGTCCAGAGGCAAGGCAGCAGCTGATTTGGTGCCTGGTGAGAGCTCTTTTCTGGTTGTAGACAGCCATCTTCTTGCTGTGTCCTCGCACGTGGAAGGAGTGCCAACAGATCTGTATCTCTTCTGATAAGAGCACTAATCCCATTCATGAAGGCTCCACCCTAAAGACCTAATCATTTCCCCAAAGCCCCACTCTACCTACATCACAACATGATGGTATTAGATGCGGATTAGATTTCAACACACAAATTCTAATGGAACACAAACATTCAGTTCATAACCCTTGTGTTCAGTGTGTTGTATTCAACCCTATTTTTAAGCTTTAGTAGCCAAGCCTAGCATAGCTCTATCCTAGGGAGAGCTGAGCCCCACTACTAGGGTGTGGCCATTCTAAAATCTCCACTAAGTATTCTGAGTGATCCATGAAGACTCTCCACTTGGACTGGTCATAATTTAATGCTTCATTAGCCTGTGTGAACTGGGAAGCATTTAGCTCCCACATGTCTGGTCATTCTCGCACAGCATCAAATCTGTTCCTATTATTCCATTACAGTTGGAAAAACAATTTCTTTAATTTGTAAAGTACAATTTGGAATTTTCCTGAACCTTGTGTTTAACCTTAAATGAGATTTTTCTTCCTATTTACAAATATATTTTCAATTTCCCAGAACATGCCTTTGTCTTATGTCTTTCATAGCAGCATGCTACTGATTTAGCAAGGATAAAACATCCTCTGAATCTCTTTGAGGATATTCGTTAGGGTTTTTTAAAAGTATCTTCGAGTGGTTTGATCACGTTTCGTCTCTGTAGCTGGTTACTGTGTGTGTTTATCATGCTGTTTTTCCCTTGTTCTGCTGGCATTCCTAAATATTTGTCCATTATAATTAAGAAGAATTTGGTTGATTTATTGTGGTGATGTGGTTTCAATGCCCTCAGTCCTCACTTTCAGATTCAGGGATATAAAGAAAATCATGCCTCCTCAGAAAAAGCCAAAAGAAATTTCCAGCTCTAACCAATATGGTTAGAATATGGTTCTACATCTTTAGCCCAGGAGCAAACAAGCCTGTAGCAGTGGAAAAGACTTAAAAGTATAGCAGGGAGAGGGTTTAGCTAGAGTCAGCTGACCCAGCTATATATATCTACATACATATGAATGATATGTAATTTTTTATAATATGTATAATCTTTAGAATAATATACATACATATAAATATATAGAGATACATAGATATATACTATATAGCTATTCTTCACACCTGGAAACACAGGAAAATAGGTTTGGAGCTTAGCAAGACTTTTTTTGAACAGTGAAGGCATTTTCTAAGAATTTTCTAGGCTGTGATTATCTCTATTCAAGTTGTCACTGACTGAAGCTTTATCTCTTCTCTGCTAGTGGTCCCCACCTTTCTTTCTCTGCATTACACTAGATGCATTCTCTTTAATACATACTTGCTGTGATTTCAGTTGGGAGCAAGGAAAGTTAGTTGTTTAGGATCAGTCTACCATCTTTAATCTGGTGCCCAAACTTTCCATTTTTAGTTAGAGTTTTGTTTTAATTTTTTTTACATTACACCAGTTATTATTTTTTTAAGGTTTTTGTATGGAACGTTTTTTTGTTTTCTTTTTTTAAGTTTTTATTTTAATTCCAGTTAGTTAACATACAATGTTATTGTAGTTTCAGCTGTAGAATATAGTAATTCAACAATTCCATACATCAGCTGGTGCTCACTGAGACGAGTACATTCCTTAATCCTCAGCACCTAACCCAAATCCTTATCCCCTCCCACTCTGGTAACCCTCAGTTCATCCTCTATAATTTAGAGTCCGTTTCTTGATTTCTCTATTTTTTTTTTTTTACCCCTTTGCTTGTTTCTTAAACTACACATGAGTGCAATCATATGGTATCTTTCTCTGACTGACTTATTTTGCTTAGCATTATACTGTTAAGTTCCATCCATGTCATTCTTTTTTTATGGCTGAATAATAGTCCATTATATGTGTTTATATGTATCTTTATCATATATATATATATCTTTATCATATGTCACATATATATGTATTATATGTGTTTATATACATCTTTATCCATTCATCATTGATGGACACTTCAATATCTTGGCTGCTTCTATATTTTGGCTATTGTAAATAATACTTCTATAAACATAGGGGTGCATGTGCCCCCTTCAAATTAGTGTTTTTGTATTCTTTGGGTAAATACCCAGTAGTATGATTGCTGGATGGTAATATAGTTCTATTTTTAACTTTTTAAGGAACCTCTATATGGTTTTTCACAGTGGCTGCATCAGTTAGCATTCCCATCAGCAATGAATGAGTGTTTCATTGTCTCCACATCATCACCAACACCTATAGTTTCTTGTGTTGTTAATTTTAGCCATTCTGACATGTGTGAGGTGATATCTCATTATAGTTTTGATCTGCATGTCCCTCATGGTCATAATTAGATTTTTAAAAACATAAAGAAAGGAGATTGTTCTCCCAGTGTTTTCTGGTATATGCCTGCCACTAATTTCTTATTATGCCATAAGCAGCTTCTATTTGGATAACATTTATATTCCATGCTGTATGTGTGAGTTTTTCTTTGTGTTTGATTACATACCATAATAATTCCCACAGTGGGTGTGAACTAAAAATAATTTCCTATTCGATCAACATGGATATCTTTCTGCAAACTTTATTAAATGTTCCCTTTGGCTGTAGATTTTGAACTCTAAGGTTTAAACATTCTGTGTCATTTTTAGTGCAGGCTGTATTTAATGCTTTTACATCACTTAAAGTGATTTTCCTACTGATTGGTGTGGTTTATACATTCCAGAATGTGAAAAGTTAAAAAAAAATATTTAAAAGGTGAACAGTGGTTAAGAAGCTAAGCATTCCAATTTATGAAACCAAGAGATTATACGGTAGCCTCCTTAAAGTGCCTTACAACACAAATTATTTTGGCCAGGTAAAGTTTTTAACTTTTATGCTGAAAAATACTCACTTTTTTCCTTCAAGTTAAGTAATTTCAGATTAAACAAATTATAAGATAAAAGCATGACATCTTTTTTTTTTTTATAGTACCTATTAATTTAATCTGCTATTTATTTCCCCTATAAGAACTTTTTCTTTGGAATCACAAAAGAAGAAATCCTATATTTGGTAAGTGGAACATATGGTCAAATGATAGCGTATTAAAGGTTCTCTCCTATCCCAGAACAGCCAAAATAAATTATTTATTGTTAATAACATGTATACAGAAAACATATGATCATAAAACATAAAAAAATAAAGGATCAAATTTGTCTTAATCCAAACATGCAACCACAGATTATATTAAATAAAACTCTTTAGAATTCACTATTACTGAAAGGAATTACTATCATTGAAATCTCTGACATAAAGTTTCTTATATCTAAGAAATAACATAAAATTTACTTTGTCAGTTACATAAAATACACTTGGACAAAAATAACCACTATGAATAACCAAGTTTAAGAAAATACACTAAGTCTAACTTAACATGTTTCTTTCAGCTGGAACCTTTATTTCCTTTAAGTCTAGTGGGCAAATGACTAAAAGCAATAACTACAGGAATAGGTTATCCCCTTGACAAATGTTCACGCAGTTAGTAACAGTTATTGTCCACTTTACAATTCTCATGAATAGCTCACCTACTTCTAGGGTAAAACTCATGGACATGGCTGCAGACTGCACTGCTAATACATTGTATTATTCTTCGACACAGTGCCAACTTTCACTGCAAGATGAATGTAATAATTCCAAATATTCCATCATGTTCTATCCTTTATAAGATTTCACAAATAGGGTAAACATTTCCTAATGCAACCATTCATGAATTTTAATTTCACATTTATTTGATAAGGGGTCATTTAAAATTCGGTTGATTACTTAATGTTTGATAAATGAACAATAAATGATTATTAAATGATCCATTCATTTATTAATATTGTTTTGAAAAGCAATACAGTTGTCTCTATTCCAAAAGAAATGGCTATTAAAAAAACTTCAATAAGAAATATTCTCTTTGTTCTTTATAAACTGAAATTTAATAAAAATAAAACAATTGAACAGCTACATAAATTGCTATTGGTAATACCATTGGCTTAAAACATTTTATTAAAATTATTGTTCTGTAACAGTGACCCAAGAGTTACCTTCCAATGTGTCCTATTAATTTTCCCAATTACAGCATTATTGATTGTATCTTAGATCAGTTTCTCCTAAATAAATTATGTTGCCAAGGGGTGCCTGGGTGGCTCAGTTGGTTAAGTGTCTGATTCTTGGTTTCGGCTCAGGTCATGATCTCATGACTTGTGAGTTCGAGCCCTGCATTGGGCTCTGTGCTGACAGCATGAAGCCTGCTTGACATTCTCTCTCTCCCTCTCTCTATGCCCCTCGCCCCCCTCAAAAACAAATAAAGTTACCAAAATTAAAAATAAATAAAATAAATTATGTTGACTTTTCTCTTACCATTGATTAGACTCAGGTCTAATGTTTAATGTTTAAAGTTTTAATGCTTAATGTTTAAAATAAGTTTTATTTCAGTATGTGTACTATTTAATCTTCTCATTAAAATATAAATGCTTTAATGTCCATTAATATTATTAAAATTAAGCTGTTTTGTGGTTCTTGATAGAAACAATGGTTTATGTTTGCAAGTAGATAATTCTGAGCTTTCACTTTGAGTATAGTCCAAACACATTATTACGTTAATCATGATTTCCTAAAATGTATACAAATTCTTATATATTATGAAATAACTGGGGCTTAGGCTAAGTACCTTAATACAATTGCTCTTTGAAATATTCTTAATACGGGTACATTTATATCAGACACATGCCTTCAGATGCAACTTCTTTCTTGGTGTTTTAAAAGAAACCATCCCCTTGGGGCTCAGTTGTTAAGCATCTGACTCTTGATTTCATGGTTCGTAAGTTCAAATTCTCCACCAGGCTCTGTGCTGGCAGTGCGAAGCCTGCTTGGGGTTTTCTCTCTCTCTCTCTCTCCCTCTCTGTGCCCCTCCCTCACTCATGTGGTCTCTCTTCCTCTCTCTCTCTCTCTCTCTCTCTCTCTCTCTCTCAAAATAAATAAACTTTATAAAAAGTAATAAAATAAGTAAAATAAATAAAGGATACCACCCCCCACCTTCCATGATTATTCCTACAGATTTTTCTGCCCATACCCAGGTATCAAATAGACATTGCTCGACTTTAGCAATAGGCTCTCATTTTTTCTTGTTAAGAATAATTCACCAAATTTATTTAGTAGCTAAGATTTCTGACTGAATCTGGGCTTTGGTGTTATCCTTTATTTCATTAAAACATGTTTTTCAGAATCCATTAGCAGAGGCTCTGAGACACACATCAAAGTCATAAGCACACATCTATAGTTCATATTTTCAGAGTGAGTACTCAACACTCATATATACTCTATAATATCCCCTAGGCAAGGCAAATAGCTTTATGGCAGCTACAATGTGAATATTTTCTCTGATTACATAATCGTTTAATTTTGAATCTAAGAAAGCACATCTAAATTGCCCAAGCATAAAGGTTATTTAAAGTTATGAGCCTATTATATGCTAAAACCTCTGAAGTCTGGGGAAAAAGTACTTCAGAAACCAGAAGTTTCAGCAGTGGTGCAAAGAAATGGTCAGCGTTGGAGGGGAGGATGAAGGTTCTGGCAGCAACAGATTACTCTGAGCATCCACCAGTAGGTGAACTCAGTTGAGATTATCTGCTAACCACAAATTTAAATGTACAGTTTTTCAGTTAATACTTTTTATTCATTTATGGATATATCCTAGCCTTCTCAAGCTGCCATGACAAAATATCATCGACTGGATGGCTTAAAAGAACAGAAATTCATTTTATCATATTTCTAGAATTTGAACATTTGAGATCAGGTGCCAGCAAAGTTGGGTTCTGGTGAGAGAGCACTCTTTCTTAGATGGCCACCTTTTCCCTCTGCTCACATGGTCTTTCCTCTGTGCATACTCATGGAGAGGAGACATGCTCTCTGGTTTCTCTTCTTATAAGGGCACTGGTTCTTTCTTGAGATTTCCACCCTCCTAACCTTATGTAATCCTAATGAGCTCCTAGTGACCTCACTTCCAAATACCATATTGGAAGATAGGGTTTCAACAAATGAATTTTGGGGCACACAAACATGGTCTACAATGCAACATTAATGTGCTTGGAAAATGAATCATCAGATAAAAATATAACTATATTTATAATACAATTATAGGTATATATATTTGCTAAACAATTATAATGTTTACACCAAAACATTATTTTTAGTTTTTAGTTATATAGTTTTGTCATTTTATTGTCCTTTATCATTATTTTATTGAGTCAATTTATGTACCCAGATATTAGTTCAAGATCAGAACATTATCATAGGATACATTTCATAAGGTTAACTTATTACACAGATTATCTCTAACCAGAAAACATGTCTCCACATAGTGGCAGCCAATAAAATCGATATAATTAAAACAAAAACTGAGTCACTCTCCCAAGTAAGCAGTAAAAGTTAATGCTTACAAATCACAAGAAGAGCAATGGTTTCTATTTTTCCCAGATCAAATAAAGTACTCCCTTCACAACATTTACAAGACTCCAGGGCCTAAAGTTTAGGCACAGATAAAGTACTCCAAAGAAAATGGGCCACAGAAGATTAAAAAGCATAATCAATAGTAAATCCCCAGGCTGTAGAGTCATACATTTCCGGTATTCCTGTATAATCCCAGAAGATTACAGTTATTAAAGATAATAATTTTGCACTTGACACATTTGTTTTCCACTTAAAAACATCCTGGGCTAGTGTTATTATTATTACTAATACTGTGACCACTCTGACTGCTACTACTGTTATAAAGAATACATCATATATGTTTTCTGGTATAAAGAACTGTACACTGCTCAGTCTTTTTAAAGAGATGAACTGCCTTCAGCCATGACTGAGTTACAATGACTGACATCTGCAATCCACTTAGGAGAAGTTATTAGTAGCTCAAACTCTTGCTCTGATTTTTGCAGTCACAAAACAAAATCGTCTTCTTTCTCCAAGTTCCCATAAATGAAATATCTGGACATGGCTATAATGTTTCCTACTAGATAAGTTTGTTCTTTGGGTATTCTCAGTAGTTTATGTGCAAAATATGAATCTGAATATAGCTGCTAAGGCCTTCTGTCCTGCTTTCTGTAAGTTTTCTGCCTTCTCAACACAGACTCTACATGACAGAATCTGAAGAACACAGCTTACATTACACGTTAAGCAGTTGGTGCTTTTTTAAATTTTTTAAATGGTTATTTGTTTGTTTGCTTTTGAGAGGAGGAGAGAGGGGCAGAGAGAGAATCCCAAGCAGGCTCTCCGCTGACAGCGCAAAGCCCAACACAGGGCTTGATATCATGAACTGTGAGATCACGACCACAGCTGAAATCAGGAGTCAGATGCTTCACTGACTGAACCACCCAGGCACCCCAATATGTTAAACAGTTGTATGAAGAAATCAAGCCCTAAGAAAATCTCGCAATAGTCTTACAGGAAAGCTAACCACATTTGCCATCAGATTTCTTTTGGTGATACATGACTATGCCTGCATTATCAAATTATAGAAATTAGAAAGAAAGAATCACTTAATAGACCACCAATTCATATCCATAGAGACACTGAGAGAGAAAAATTCAGTCTCTACATTTTATTTACTGTTTTTAATGGTCTAAGAGAATTGGCCCTTACCTATGTCCACTGAGAAACTGTCTTCATAGCTGGTGCTCCTTAATATTGGGATATTATCATTTTCTTATCAGGAATTCAGTCAGCACTTATTACTTTTGGCCAATGATTACAGAGTAAGGGTTACTTATAAAACAACATCAAAATCAATTGTTAAGGAGAAAGTATAGGCAGGTGAGAAATTTTTCATTAAAGATAATATACTAATTTCATTTTCCTTACAATTATCACACAATGTCAACATAACTTTCTAGCAGTGTCTCTAACTTTACCTCTGATTGCTGCAATGGCCAGTGAAAATAGTTTTTAGAAGTTAATTTTTTAATGGTTTCTTTTTTAGAGAAACAGAGAGAGAGAGTGTGTGTGCACAAGCCGGAAAGGGGCAGAGAGAGAGCGAATCCTAAGCAGGCTCTGCAATGTCAGCACAGAGCCAAACATGGGGCTCTAACCCACGAACCATGAGATCCTGACCTGAGCCAATCAAGAGCTGGCCATTCAACAGACTGAGCCACCCAGGCACCCCCATAAATTAATTATTTATTACAGACTTTGGATAGTTATCCTTTATAGATCTTGCTTCAGAGCATAAAAAAGGAGTGTAGAATAGCATCAAATTTTGGCTTAGCCTCAGAAAGACATGAATTCAAATCCCACTTCTGAGTCTTACTAGCTGTGCCATCTTGAGAATGTGCTTGTATCTTTTTTGCCTTCTTTGTGAACTGGAACAATTGTATATTTCTTGTAAATTTATAAGAATTCAGTAAGATAATGTAGGCAATGCACTTAGCACAGCATTTGATAAATTATAGCTACTAACATGTTACCATCATCACCACTTAATTTGTGAAATAATTCCAGTATATGAGACAGTTATGAAATAATGTGGATTCTCTTCCAGGCCAATGGCTTTTTAGGACCAATAGATTTTCATTATTATCTGCTTATGAATACTTTGAGAATAGATATTCCTAAAGATTCAACTGAGCTTAGGAAAGTAAGGAATTATGATCAAATAATTTGATCAAAATCCTACCAAAATATCAAATTTTATCAAAATAGTTCAAACAAAAGTCTACTTTTAGTAATTATAATACCCACAATCAACCACATGATCTTGCTTAGTATCTGTATATGCATTATGTTCAAATTCTAGTCATGAAAAAGTGTCAACATATGTGACATTTACAGAGGTTCTTTCAGCTTTTGCTTAAACTGAACTTTACCTAGTGTGTTTACCTTTTAGGATAGAAGATACAAGGACAAAGATGGTGACGGTCACATGAGTGGACCGGTAACAGTGACCAGAAATGTGATAAAGATAACAGATCCTGCTGTCTGTGACTGTGTCTACTCAATGTCTTACAAAAAATTAAGGGGTGCCTGGTGGCTCATTCGGTTAAGTATCCGATTCTTGGGTTCAGCTCAGGTCATGATCTCATGGTTCGTGGGTTTCAGCCCTGTTTCAGGTTACGTGCTGACAGTGTGGAGCCGGCTTAGAATTCTCTCTCTGTCCCTCTCTGCTCCTCCCATGTTCTCTCTCTCCCTCCCTTCCTCTTTCTCTCCCTCTCTCTCTCTCTCAAAAAAAATAAACTGTAAAAAAAATTGAAAAAATTAAAACACTCTCTACCCTTTAATTCTAACGTTCAAGATTATGTTAGAAAAAAGAACAGTCCTGACCCTGTGCGTATTTTGTCGTTTTGTTTTTCTTTGCTTTTCACTCATTTTCTCAGGTAGTTTTTGCTGCCAAATGTGTTTTGTGAATACCTCTGTCTTGAGAGATTACAATAGCTGAATTTTCAGAAAACGCTGTAATCACTTGTGTGCCACCTCCCCCATATCCTATCTCCCCTCTGCATGTTTGATCTACATCTTTACGTTACCAGAAACAGCCAATCCTTGACATGCCAGTTCTTCATGGAGAATACATTGTTTTCTCATATTCTGTGTTTTATAAGGTATATATATATATATATATAATATCTATTATATATTATACATATGTATATATATATATCTGCCATTATATGTGTATATATTTTGTTATATATTATACAGTATATGATATATATGTAACAGAATATAATAAATACATATAATACAATGACATAAAGAAAAAACATACACAACTCATGCACCCAACTACCTAGTTTTAATAGATCTTAACATTATTTCATTTTTTTCTTCTTTCTTTTCTTTCCTTTTTCCCTTGTCTTTCTTCAACTCCCTCCTTTCTTCTTTCCTTCCTTTCATTTTTAGAAATGAAACATATCAGATACAATGAACTCTCTTGTTCTACACCCTTCTCTCAGATCTCCTTCTTCCTTCCTGTAAGAAATATCCTGAGATTGATATTACCACATTTATGTCTATTTTTACCCTGTTACTATGCATAAATTTCTTTTGTATCCTTTAAACCTCTATACAAATGGTATAGGCACACCTGGGTGGCTCAGTTGGTTAAGCGTAAAACTCTTGGTTTCAGCTAAGGTCATGATCTCCTGGTTCATGAGATCAAGCCCCACATTCGGCTCTGAGCTGACAGTATGGACCCTGCTTGGGATTTTCTTCTCCCTCTCCCTCTCTCTGCCCTCCCCTTTTCCTGTTCTGTTTCTCTTTCTCTCTCAAAATAAATAAACATTTTAATGAAAAAAAAAATAAATGATATAATCCCACAATTTACCATTTTTACTAAATAGCATATTTTAGATGTATTTTTGTTGATATTTTATACTAATAATTCTTCAATAAATATGTTTGTATATGTTTCCCTGTGTACTTGCTTAAAAGACTTCTAGGGTTCATATTCTAAAGCGGAATACTCGGATTTGAAATGTGTGCATAACTTGAATGACATCAGAGAGTCTAGAATTTTTGCACCAATTTATACTCGTAACATCAGACTAAAGGAACTCTAGTGTCTCTACAACCACTTCAATATTTGGTTTTGTCTCACTTTTGTACTTTTATCAATCTGATGATGTATAATGATATCTCACGATTGCTCAAAACATGTTTTATTCCAACATTGTTCCTGCCTCCAATACCACTATTTAGTTTTTGTAGGGATCACAGTAAGTTCCTAAACTGTCATATCTAAAGGATACTTTTCAATCCTCGGCTTTCTCAGTAGAATTTGAGACAGCTAACCACTTCTTTCCTCAATATTGAGTCATTTATGTTTCTTAAATGAATAACGTAATAAATTAATACACACTGCTTAGTATTTGATAAAAGAAGCAATTTCTCAATCAAAAGAGCAAAATAACTTTTTTTTTACTTTCTTGCAAACTCAAGTAAAAAATTTATTTTGTAAGGTATTAGTTGGATGCCTACTAAGTTCCAGTACATACACCAGACATAAAATATTCAAAGAGACTATCTTAGCCTTTCAGTATGGAATAGAGCTTACAGTAATGTGTACCTTAATAGATATGTGCTTAATAAATAATAAACTTGATTGATTTTTCTTATAGTACCTGTTATATTGCAAAAGTTGCATATGTTTGAAAACTTCTTTACTGTCTGACTCCTCCTGTAGAAAGTGTGTACCAAAGGGCATGGACCTTATCTTCATTACTTTATATTCCAATAGCATAGAGTACTGCCTAACACCTGATCTATATTACAAAGTCAATGAATAATTCTTGCGCATATGAATAAATCTGAAAGTAAGAAAATAACTTCGATAAAACTTTTGTTCTAATGAAGGTTCAAATGAAATTTACTATTTGTTATTCTTTATCAAATACCCTTCATTAATGAGTAAAATGATGGTCTGAAGCATAAAACCATGTGGAGGAGAATGAGTAATGATCAATATCATCAAAACACAGGCATTTTTCTGAGGATGAGTGGGTAAAAAAAGAATGTGGGTAAAACTCTATACCTTTTCATTTGGTTGGACAAATACAGAGATATGTATAGGAGTGTTGAGCCTTCCCTGGGCTGACCTCACAGGAGTGGATCCTAATGCTGTCCTTTGCAGACTGGTTTCCAACCTCCTCTACCCCACAGATGGTAAAATTTCTGAGTTACCAGAAAAAAGTGTCCTTGTCACACAAAACATTCTTCTAAATGGTACATCGATGCCTAAAATGTAGCAATTCAAACATCTCTGCTTTGACTTAAACCAAATTACTTCCTTGCTTCTATTAAAGTGAGAAGTGTTAATGAAAATATAACTTTTTAAATTTTACTCTTTCAAATACAAGCCATATCCCCTCCTTATAGGCACACAACTCTCATAGGTGCTCAATAAATGTCTTTGGCATTAATGATGTATGATATCTCAGGATGCTGTTCAAAGGGATTTTTGGATAAGAAGAGGAGTATAAAATCTTTAGGCTTCCAAAATTTGCAAAGATGTATGAACCGATGGGGGTGACAATAAAAGGAAATTATACTTGCCAGATACTTTGATCATTGGCCTTGCCTACTTTGGAATGATCCAGAATGTTTTATAGTAATAATCCTTGAGTTACTGGTATTGATATCTAATATATCAGTTTCACCAGGTGGAAAATGCTTTAAAAGAAAAACTGTAACACTAGAAACCACACTGAAACTATGATTTTGTTTGTTTATTTTGCTAAAAATCATAAAAACCTGTAAATCAAAGCTACTTCCCACCCCTGAGCCCTAGTCACTTTGTCACCACAAACTCCTCCTTGCATTTACAAGCCCCAGAGACATCCACTTCTGAGCTCTCAGAGCATTCAAAAGGAAACCAGGTAATCTGGTCTTTAATAAGAACAGACCACCTAAAGTCTGCAGACGTGACAGTAATTCATTTTCAGGACAAACCACCCTTATTCCTGACATGGAGAGCCATTCTCCACCAAGTCTCAGGGGCAAGATTATAACCTTGTGCGCACTAAGTGGCCATTATTACTGGACTGTCTATGCCAACAGATGAGTTATTATTATGCTGCCAAGTCCACTTCCAGTCTTGAGGCACCAAAAAACAAAACAAAACAAAACAAAAATAAAAACAGAACAAAAAAACCCCACAAAATGAAAAGCCTTAAAACAAACTTAACACAACAGAATGGAGATCCAAAGGGAAAAATGTTTTTGAAAAGTTTATGGGAAAAAGTCTACAGGAAACAAGTTAGCTAAATCTCTGCAATTGTCACACATTCTCTAGACACATCTATTCACCTAAAAGTGTATAATCATGTAAAGACTTACTGAATGAGTATCTTTCTTGAAAATTTGAAATTCTGTAAGAGAGGCACTGATCTTTAATACTTGTATCCTGCCTGGCTCCTAGAGATATTTGGTTTGTTAAGATGGAAACCTGTACATTGCTACAAGCACATCAAAAGAAAGGTGTTAGACAAGTGTGAGGCATGAAAGCCACTATCTTTAAGTGAGATGCTGTCCCCTGCATTGCACTGTGTGATGACTGCAAACACCATTTTCTGAAAACTTTCATTAACATCTCCCAGGGCACTCATGAGTATGAAGGATGGATGCACAGGGTCTATCTCCTAGCTAAAAATGTGACATGCAGACAGTCACAGAATAAGAACCTGAACACCAACAACAAAAAGGAAACATTTGATGGATCAGAAAGTTTTTGTTTGTTTCTGATTGCTTATTTGTTTCTGTTTTTAGCGGATACAGAGAAGGGGTAATTTCTCCCCCTGTGAGTGAGATACCAGAAAGAGGAGGCCAGCAAATTCCATATCCAGAAAAGGCAAGGATAATAAAAGTTGTTGACTACTCCACCGTCACTACAAACTAGCCTGAGGGAAATGTTCAGATTTCCAGACCAATTAATAATAGCAGATGCATTCCTCATGTTTGAGGAAAAGACATTTGTATTTTAAGATATGGATATGTTTTTGGAGAAATTTCAGGTATAGCAATGGAAATGATAGGTTCCCATTTTGATTTAAAACTGGTAAAAACATCTTGTCTCTGAGAACAGTTGTTAATATAGCCAAAAAAGGAGAAATTGGAAAGGGACTGGATATGTTGGCTAAATGGAATAGTATGTTTGGGGGATGGGCAGAACTAGGGACAGAGGGGTGTAGAAGAGGGTAACTAGTCCCAGTGACATGGGACACAAGATGAAATTAGAAGTCATCTACTTCCCCAATTTACAAGAGGATTTTTTTTCCTTGAAAACAAAGGGAAATAAAACATTTAACATGCATCTAATATAGTAACTTCAGTTCTGTAATAAAATGAGAGATTTTATATTTATTTATTAAATAGGAAAATGACAATTTGGGAAAATACTTTGATAAGGGAGGCCCTTGGGGGAAGTGTGTGGATGAAACAACAAATGCTCTAGATTTAGTTTCCCTATTAAGGAAAAAAAAAATATGGGCACTAAATTAAGTTTGAATTTCAAATAAATATGTATTATTAACATGATTAGGCCCCATTCAATACTTTGGACATACTTTAACCAAAAAATTACTTGTTGTTTATTTGAAATTCAAATTTGACTCGGCATCCTGTACTTATCCAGCAACCTACCTGAATTAGAGTTTGGGTAGAAGGCAGACATGAGTGTTGGTGAAGAAAAGAAAAGAGAGAACAGACAAAATGGCAGAATGCAATATCCACCCAGTGGATACAGAACACTGTACAGTTTTAAACTAAATGTTATATGGCACTATAATACACCCCTCCTCCATTGGAGTCCCATACCCCACTGAACATCCACTAAAGAAAGCTTGAGTAGGACTTGGATGGGGTGAAGGCTTTAACACACAGGAAATTATAGGGGTGAAAAAAGAAAAGTAAAGACTAGGTTAAGGTAATAATTTACAAAATCATGTTCGCTTCTCATCTCAGCATGGCTAAAATTAGGGGTGCAACCATCACCAGGACCTTATTTCTCCATTACTTCAGAACTTGCTTCTTTCTCAAGGTGGCAAAATGGCTGGGGCATCTCCCATGTTCCATTTTTCATGTTTCAACAGAGTAGGAAGGCTTATCTATTCTTCTGCAACAGCTCTGGAGAAGTTTCAATGAATTGCTTTGGTGTTATTTGAATTATATTCTTATTATCCCTAAATTCAGTAAAGTGACCAGGGACAAAATGTTCTGACTGGCCAGACCTGAGCTGTATACCCATAAGATGAAGTCATCTCACACTGAAATAACTGAGAAAAGATAATGAATTTTGAGAAGAAATTGGGCAAATGTTTCCAAAAGAAGAGTTACCAATGCCAAAAACAAACAAGCAAGCAAGCAAACAGCAATTATCCACTATAAGGCTTAAGCAGTCCATTTGATTTAGATTCTAAAAGCAGGGTAGTAGTGACTAACATGTAGGTTATGCAAATTTTTCTCCACTTTCTTCATAATAAGAGTCTGAACTTAAGCAGCTTATCTTATAATCCCTTTTATCTTGCTATAAAACCTGTCCCATGCAAGTGCTTAATAAAAGAGGAATGAATAAATGAATGAACAAATAAATGAATAAAAGCAAATGCCATGTTTTAGACATGCAGATTTAAAAAGTTTCTATACAAAGTATTAAAAGAACTGAACCAACAGAACCAACTTTAGGCTTTAAACAGATTTTATGTTTAAGTTAATCATGTATGTGAGATGGCAAATAAATCAGGGAAAAACGTGAACCTTAAAACTTGTATCTCTAGCAAAATTTCAGTTGGGAGACCACTACCACTTAATTGTTGAAGTGACTTTAAACTAGTTACTCATCCATGGAACAGGAAGAAAACTACTTGGCAAGATTGTCATGATGAGACCATTAAACTACGTACATGCAAATGCGGCCCAGTTTATAAACTCCAAGTGCATTGGGAACACCATGGAATATCTGGGAACTAGCCCAATACCAAACACATTGGAGACACTTGGTAAGTGTCTCCTTAATAGAAATATGAGTGCATAACATTAAAGAAAGTTATTCTGTAGAGTGTGAGTGTGTGTGTGTATGTGTGTGTGTTCTAAGAGGGGCAGTGGAGTAAGGAGAGAGAATTATACAGGGGCATAATATACAGTAGTAAAAATTTACTGTCTTCATATTCAAACATTTTTCAAACTTCATTCTGATTCTATAAATAAGCATATGTCAGATATGTCAGGAATACATCAAATTTCAGTATGTATTTAAAATTTCTATTTTTTTCACCATTAGCTGTTTCTCATTAGATCCAGCAATTGAAATACATTTTGCTTGTGCTGCAGTTTTCTATTACAGATATGTAATAAGACTGACAAAGAAATGGGAAATTAAAATCATAGCTTTCTCTTCCCACCCCCATTCCTTTCTCTCCTCCTTTAAGGAAGATCTCTGTGTCCCTGTTATACAGTTCCTCAGAGAAAAAAACTTACTTATCTTTACAATATTTGGTAACATAAAAGGGAATATTTTTAATGGCCAGAAAATTGTGTTAAGTCTAATTTAATATGACAGTATTTCTACAGGTTTAATTTCTAAACTTTCTGTGTCAACTGTAATACTCATATCATCTATGAGTTCCAAATGATTACGTAAAACCATGGTATAAAGCCCACTGAAATTCCAAGTATATCAACACATTTATGTTTGTAAAAAGTTCTCAGACCCTGTGGGTTGAGCTTATTGATGATCAATATGTAATTATGATAATAAATAATGAGACCAGAAGTTTAAAATCACAGGCATGTTCTTGTAGTTAAGATTGTAGAACAAATTTTCTAATATTAGAATGACTGGCATTTGGATGGTTTATCATTTAGCCTATTAGTTTTTACTATACTCATATCATTGAACTAAGGATATTAAAATCATATCATATATCTAATTATTGCTGAATCATAAATGTTGATCATCTCTTTGAGGCATCTGGCATATGTTGGGTTTCTGTTAGATACTTAAACATAAAATCTGCATTGAATTGATTAGAAAAAGCAATTTATGCTTATAAAACAGATCAGGCTTGTCCAGACAACTAAAAATTGCCAGCAAATCCAGCACACAGACAATCCTTAATATTTCCAAATATATTCTTCGACACTGTTTTCTACATACAAATTCATGTCCCAAAACATTACTGTGTACTGTGTGTGGGGAGGGAGGCTATAGGGCAGGGGTGTGGAAGATAGAAAGGGCTGTTCAGCAGAGTTGGTATTTGAGGGGCTGAGACCCCGTAGAGACCCCGAGAGCGAGACATGCGTGGCCATTGCACACAGAACGATGCATTACGCCGAGGGGGATGAGGCTGCAGAATCTAAGAATATGAATTCTGTCAAGAACAAGAAAGAGCTTGGAAGTTCATTGTGTCACAGAATCTCCAGATAAGATCCCAGCTTGATTTTGGCCTTGTGAGAGACACTGAAGAGAGAACCCAGGTGAGTCTCCAAAATTGTGAAATAACAAAATAAATAAACGTCTATCACAAAGCATCTAGTAATTACTGACACAGCAATAAAAAAAATAAACAAATGGGACGTTATCAGGTAAAGAAGTGTGGAATTAGTCTTCATGTTACAATTTTCCCTCTTTGAGAAAAGAAGAGAAGAGGTGAGGGAAAAGGAGGAGAAGGGAGAAAGAGAGAAAAGAGGGAGAAAAAGAAAGAAATCCTGAATATAGGCAGAAAAAAACCAGAAAGACTAATTAATTGAGAAGCCTTTGCGATAACCTAGGACAAAAAAGAGAGAAGATTAAACAAAGGATAAAGCATGTAGCAATGGAAATTAAAATAAAAATGTCCATGAGGAATGTGCTACTTCGAACAAAGAAATTTCAGGAAGAGTACTAGCAAGCAGGGATACACGGGTTTGTGCTGAAAATCTTCCATTCTTTCCAGATCCAAATCCTACGCTTTCTCCCCATTGGCCTGTGTTTTTGGAGGCTCATCTGTATGGACTCCAGGAAGGGATTTTCTGGCCACAGGTACTGAACTGGACTTAACCAAAGGGGAGCACTGGTAAGACGAGAAGGAGGTGAAGTCAGAGTACTATTTTTGTTTCCTCCCTTAAACATTGTGAACATAATTCAATTAGAAGTCCTAACTCCTATTGGGGGGCCACCCCCTGCCCTCCTTCTAGATTTGGTATATGCTCCTTCCATTTCCCCCTTCAGACCTAGGGGTGGGTACTAGGTCTAGGAAACCACACTATCCCAGTTTATGACCACTTCATTTTGAACAGTGCTATTGTAAAAATTAAATCCATGGACATGAGCTTTTACAAGAAGCATGTAAACAGACAAATACCTATTCTTGGAAAATGTCAACATTTTTTTATATTAAAAATAATATAGCTTGTATTTATTGAGACAGGCACCGTATACATGGTTACACATTTTACAAATGGAGAAACTGAGGCTACAGAGGGGAAAGAGTGTTTTCCCCAATGTCATACTTCTGGAGAGTAATAGAGCAGATAGTCTGGCTCCAGAGGCCTCTCAACTGGATAGATAATCCTGAAAGTGAGACAGAAACAGTAGCCAAAGTGGAAGGTGGAATACCACACAATTAGAATAAGAATTTCAAGGATATAAATGGCAACATTGTAGATCACTTCTGAGTAATGAAATATTATGAGCACATGTGATGATATTCTTTTGTTTCCTTTTTCTCTTTTTTTGCCATTAGAAACAATGCTACAACGAATTTCCTACACATACACATTTCACTCTTGTCTTTTTCTAGAAATGAAAGCGCAGGACCAATGAGTATGTCTATTTTAAACTGATAAATAATTCCACTTTGCTCTCCATAAAAGATAGACATTTATACTCCTACCAACACTATATGAGAGTTCTATGTTCCATCAAATCTTTTCCAATAAGGCTATCAGCTGAGATTTGCCAGCCTAAGAAAACAAATATTATTCTAATTCTGTCTATATGCATTTGACTACTAGGCATATATAACTATTGAACAATTATGAGTGTGAATCAGGCAAAAAAAATTTCACAAGAGAAACTCCATAAGAGATGCCTTTTTAATGTCTGACAAAGCCTAAGTCCATGATGTCCATTATCTTATTTTCTTTTTGGGTAATATTACCTAAAATTAACTCATGAAAAACATGCTTATATACTTCATTTACCTTGCTGCATTTCTATTGGCATACAGCAATTTTAAACATCTGACATTTGGGGCGCCTGGGTGGCTCAGTCGGTTGAGCGTACGACTTCGGCTCAGGTCATGATCTCACGGTCAGTCCGTGAGTTCCAGCCCCGCATCGGGCTCTGTGCTGACAGCTCAGAGCCTGGAGCCTGTTTCAGATTCTGTGTCTCCCTCTCTCTCTGACCCTCCCCCATTCATGCTCTGTCTCTCTCTGTCTCAAAAATAAATAAACGTTAAAAAAAATTAAAATAAATAAAATAAACATCTGACATTTGTCATGTAGCCAAGTATATATATTTATCGAGGAGGGTGACAGATGCTGCTGCTCCTGCTGCTGGCGATAATGATGATTACAGTGCGGACAACAATGGCAATGGCACTCTTACACCTTGATGAACTCTTTTTTTATGCTTGGTTGCTTTATTATTTAAAAAAATTTGGGGTTTGGTTGAGCTTCCAACTTCGGCTCAGGTCATGATCTCATGCCTCATGCTCTGTGCCGACAGCTCGGAGCCTGGAGCCTGTTTCGGATTCTGTGCCTCCCTCTCTCTCTGCTCGTCCTCTGTTCGTGCTCTGTGTCTCTCTCAAAATAAATAAACATTAAATTAAATTTTTTTTTTAAATTTTTGCATGTAACTGCAGTTAGGAACTGGATTATGCTCTATATTTCTAATAGATTATCATCTATTTTTCTATGATAAGACAGCAAAAACAAACAGGAATGAACACAGAGTTTAAAACAGGAAAAGCCCAATGCGGGGCTCAAACTCACAAGCCATGAGATCATGACCTGAGCCAAAACAAGCAAAACAAGAGTCAGACGCTTAACCAACTGAACCACCCAAGCGCCCCCAAAATAATAACTTTAATTGAAAAACTCTCATCACTTAATCATGTTGTTATATTATTCAATCAAAAAAGTTCATTTTCCTCCTATGGTATCTAGGACAGTAATATTCATGCAAAAGAGGGAGGCTTAGAGATATACAATGGCACTTGAGGTAACAGAACTTAAGCATTATCTAGTGGCATAGAAATGCTGATGGTAATCCAGGATAAGATATGTGACAACAGCTCTCTTATAAGGTGCTTTCACATGTAAGAGTTGCTAAGTTTCCTGTCTTATAAATTTGACCTCACTGTTTTGTTGCTTTGCATTTCATGAGGCGGCTCTATCATAAATTGTGTACATTAGAATCTGTATAGCCAGACACTTTTATTGGCGAGTGACAAAAAAATTCACTTAAACTAGTTGAAGCCAAATGGAAACTTATGGGATCAGTCCCAGCAACAGTTCTTGTGAGGTATGGCTTCATACAGAGGTTCAAACAGTTTCTTGACAAGGCAGTCTCTTCACGTTTCACTATGTCCTCCACCCAAGCCTGGCTGCACATTGACCAAGCTCTGTCACGGAACAGATTCAAGCAACAAGTCTGTTCCTTTTATCTATCAATTGAGCAACTCCAGCAAAATGGAACATTCATCTTGAAAGAGTTCCCAGAAAAGCTCCCGAGCTGGCTTTCGTTAGTTTGGTTTCCATCACATGTAACATCCTGAAATGCTGTGGTGTGTTTGGGAGAGTCTCGTGCTCTGATTTGGCAGGCTGGGTTCTCTGCCCACGTGGCTGACCCCATCCTAATCAAATGCACTTGGACTAGAAGGGAGCTACTAAAAAACTGGCATCCTGAAATATTTTAAGAACAAGCACCTTTGAGCTATTTCTATCTGATCCATAAGAAAGGAATGCTCAAAGTGCTGAACACTCTTTCACAAAACCAGCAGTATTTTCATTTTCTTCTCTTGAGGCACAGGTGGCTCATTAGCTTCAGAAAAGCACATTAGTATTTAGTTGTAATTCAATATGAACCTTTCATGGTCAGCCATTATTAAAGGCAAAGCGATTATGGTGAAACACTAATTGTCCCCAAATGGCCTCCATCTCAGGGGTGGACACAAGTAAGAGAGGGAGGTGCGCGCAATTAGCTAAAGAAAGAGAGCGTGTGTGGCAGGTAAGGTGGCACCTGCACTGAGTTAGGATGTTTACTGGGAAAATAAGTGAAGAAGACTGGATATTTTTATAAAACACAGAGCCAATGGAGACAACTTAATGAATGTGTGGTGAGATAAAACCATAATAAGCACAGGCTGGCAAAAAGCTAATAAAAAGGTAACCCACAGATCACAAAAATGACCAGAGACCAGAGCATATACTAATCAACGTGAATGGGCACACGAGAATGCGTGTCCCTAACTGCATCCCTCAGAACCACAGTTCCACAGGGTGTGGATAGTCCCTTGAGGATAAACGCAAAAAAAGATTCAGTGGAGAAATGAGGTTTGAAAAAACCGAGTGAAATGAAGTGAAAAGCGTTTCTTTGTTCCATAGCATCTCTAACTAGGTCCGAAGCATTTGTGCCTAATTTCTTGGCTGCTGGCCCAAAGACCCACAGAACAGCTGCTGTTGTCACTGGTTGGGCTGAGGTAGGAAGAAGTAGGTATTGGGATTATCTGAGGTCAACCCCTACTAAAACTAAAACTAAAACTAAGTTGGATATTGCATATTGGGTGCATTTTACTTTTAACAGATCAGGCCATGTGCAGTCAGAACAGTGGATTAGACACGGACATAAACCAGGCTTTGACTTAATAAGCCACGGAGAGGTTTGGGCAAGGCACGGATAGATTCTGAATACTCTCTGAGGACATTCTTCCCCATCATTCTGAGTGATTTTTCCGGATTCTGTCTTTTTTCCAGTCCCTTCTCATGGCCTGATTCATTTTAAGAAGATGTAATCCTTCTTACCAAGGTGATAATAGAGTTAATAACTTATACTTATGGAGTTTTGACAAGTGCCATTCTAGATTTTCAATGTATTAACTTATTTAATTGGTTAATCATTCTATAAAAGAGGTAGTTTTCTTAGTGTAATGGAGGAAACTAAACTGCAGAGAAATTAAGTAAATTGCATGAGAGGCAGAACTAGACATTAAAAGCTGGCAGGATGGCTCCAAAGTGTATACCCAGCCATGTTGCTTTCTTGTCTCAGTAACATCAGATTTTCCAATATCTGTTTTTCATTAAGAAACAACAATAATGACTTCTGACTAGTCTTAGGAATCCACTATCTTCATATTGCTCAAAGAGCTAAGAAGCTTGTCTTAAAATCCACTGCCTGGAAGGCAGGAAGAGGCTTGTGTCCAAGGACAGGGATTAAGACATTATCCAAATATATGAAACTCACAATTTCCTCAGGACAACATATGGCCTCTTCAGCCACAGATTTCTGCTCCTGCCCCAAATTTGACAAGTTATACACATTTTGTTCTATTTCTTCCCTTCCCATTCTAAAGCATTAAAAATGACCCTTATAATATTTTGCTTCCAAAACTTTAGCATTTTGCAAGCAGAAAACACTTTCAACTACCCTTATCCCTTATTTCTAAATGTATACCTATTGCCAAGACTAGGCAACCAAACTGTTCAGGAGGAAGGAGGCAGGGAGGTCATATCTCAAAGATCCTAGAGGAGGAGAATGGGACATGGTCACACATGAGTGGGTGGGCAATTTACTCAACTGCTACTCCCTTTACTCTTCTGTGGCACAGGGCTCAGAGGGGAACAGCTGTGGAGCAGAACTAGGGAGAATTAAGCCAGGTTTGGGGCTCTCAGCTTCAGCATAGCTTGTTTGATTCCCAGCATGGCCCCAAAGCAGAGTCACCAAACTTTAACGGAGCTCAGACAAATATTTTAGTCAGAAACCATCCAAGACTGTAGATATTTTACCAGATATTTTACTCATATAAGTTTTGGGGACCTTTCAATAACCCTACAGGAGTTAGAAAGGAGATCAAATAGTGATAGAAAACTGGTATTTCTACCAGCCTAGCACATTAATTCTCAACTGAAAGTGATTTTCCTTCCCAAGGCACATTTGGCAATGTCTACAGACATTTTTGATCGTGACAACTGGGGGTGGGGTGTTGCTACTGGTTATCTATGGGTAGAGACTGTCAACCTTAAAAAAAATAGCTGTCTTACTAGCAAAATGAGTTCATTTGGGAATAGCAGAGAAACTGCAATTTGAGACAAGCCAACTATGGCAAACCTTAGGCAAGTCAGATGAGACAATGGCAAGATCAGCTTCTATTAGGCTTTAGGAGGAAATTGGGGATGGTTGTTTTGAATAAAAGTTCACTGGAGAAGAACAAGTTTGGAGTTGTAACAGCTTCTCATTGGCTGCAAGCTGTGGTGAGAGTGTGGTTGCTGAGTGAGACAGGAAGAGATCATCTTCCTTTCTCTTAAAGACAGGAGATAAAATTCCTAGTTAAAAAAAAAATGACTTCCTTTGTCAAGATAATTCTTATCTTCTTGCTCTCTATGCAGGCTGCATGGAGAGGAGAGCCCCCCTTTAGGGCCTCCCAACTTGATTTCAAGTGAGGTTTTCTTTACTCACTTTGACAAGACCAAGGATGCCATGAAATATCCTACAGTGCAGAGGACAGCCACCATAACAAAAAAATTTACTGGCTCAAAATGCCAATAGGATTGAGGTTGAGAAATCCTGATGCCCTAGCAGCAAAGAGTTCTAAGGTTGACTTAGTTTAATTTCAAGGGAGGGGAGAAAGTAAGAAACATCTCATTTTGTTCCACACTCAAGCTTGTGGATGTAAAGAGAGAGTTCCAGAGCACCTTACAGACACTTTTTATTTGCTCATAAAATGAATCGATGAAACACAAGTGTTAGGAGCAAAAAGGAAAACTATACAGTCAGTTAAACATTTGGTTTTATTCACTTTGTAACAAAGAAATAGACCAACCTTAACCTGGTTAGGTTGTCAGCAATACAGAACTGACTGGGTATCATAGCCTTGACTTAGGCAGCCTAATGCATAATCCCCAGGGGCCCCACACCATCTGTGCAGCCAACTACCTCCAGGCAGCTCAAGTGCTTACCTGGGTGTCGACAAGCCCAGATACTGCCAGCCAATCAGCAACACCCGGAGTCTTCCTTCTCCTAATATGGAACAGGGACAGTTCAAAGTCTTTCCTCCTTTATACCTCATTCTCCAGAGCCTTTTAACTCTCTTTTACTTTAGGTGGCACAGCACAGTGGTAAAATTTCCCATTCATCATTCAGTGGTGAGCCTCTCAGGTTTTTTCTATCACAAAAGCATACCAGTATTTTCTGTAAATCCAGAAATGTTTGACAGAATTAATAGAGGTGTCAAGGAGAGAAAGACTTGACAGGAAAGATTTTAAGATAAAATATCAAATTCGTTTTGAAGGACGTTTATGTTCTACCTTTTATCCTGTTAAAAAGGTAGAACAAGGGAAGAGATTCTATGAAACACAGAACTAAGCTAAGCAACAGGAATGTGAGATAGCATTGAGCTAAAGTATTAGACTGATGATAATTATATGAACAAATATAAAAATATGATTTATTGACCTGCAAAGACGCTTGGGTAAAAAATTAAGTAAGACTTGATAGCAATGCTTAAAATTAACATCCCGAGATGATTTTTGACGATTTGATGTAATTACTTTTTAAAACACTACATCTATGGGAATTTATACTGTTAAAGTACATCTTAAAAATAATGTGTTATAGTTGATATAGGAATGGAGGCACTGTGGATAAGGGCTGATATTGTGGGTCCTCAGCGCCATAATTTGCTCTTCCAATACAAAACATAATATTGTCAAAATACTTATGACTCAGGGAAATATTAAGCTATATCTACAACAAATGGCCACCATGGAAGGGAAAGGGGAGCTTAATCTATGCAATTTAAACATGTAGCCATTTTGACACACTCAGATGAACTAAACTCATTTTATATTCAGATATTTGCAATCATGCAATGCAATTTTCATGACTGCAAAACATTAGTTATAGATCAACTCAGTTTGGAAATCCTGACCCTATGTCTTAAAACTAAAAAGATGACCCAATGTTAAAGTATATGGAAGACAAGTATTTGGGCAATTATCAATCGATCAATCAATCATTCTGCAGAGAATAGCTAATTGTCCCCTGCCATCTATGAAAACTATTTAAATCCCAAGGAATTAGGTATGATTCCATCAACCATGTCATGTTTCAGCCCTGCTCCTCTCTTCATAACATGACAATCAGCAGTATGTTAAATATCCTTCTCTCTCAATGTCTTTTGGATTTAGGCTCCCAAACTACCTAGGCAGTATAAAATCTTTAACCATTTCTCACCACTTTATCTATATAAAAACAAACAATGAACAAACACACAAAGTGAAACCAAACACACCCACCGATTTCTGGGCACCACTGTGGTTGGTCGCTCAGAATCTGGCATGGGAAGTGAGCACTTCTTTTATAGTACAGTTATTATAATTATTTTTTATGTCTCTTCTGTCTGAAACGTACAGTTGCCTAGGGTACACT
Source organism: Acinonyx jubatus (assembly GCF_027475565.1). Lineage (NCBI taxonomy): Eukaryota > Metazoa > Chordata > Mammalia > Carnivora > Felidae > Acinonyx > Acinonyx jubatus. Next base: position 124,822,709 of record NC_069386.1, on the reverse strand, counting down.
GCTGCCTTAATTCAGCCCTATATTCCTATGGCCTGGCACCTAGCAGGGGCTCAGAAAGTGTTGCTGAATGAAAGAATGATGTTTCTTATTTTTATGTAGGTTTAGCTTATATGCAAAAGGCCATCCTCAGTCCATCTAGAAGGCCACAACAATAAAAGAATGATGAAGCCATCTGCCTCAACCTTGCCGTTGGAAATTTCCCTGACAAAACCACCATTTCTGGGAAATAATACAATGATGATAGAAGAGAAACAGGCAATCTGAACTGTATACCAAAAGGAAGGGTAAGGTCTTTAATAAATTACCTCTCATGTGAAAGATGGTTAGGGGTGGAATTAAGTGTGTTTCCTATAGCCTGGCAGCGGATGTTTAAGCCAACGCAGAGTTATATATTTTATATACTGAGAGCCAGTCGTGGCCCCTGGGAACCATCAACTACTGAATTAAATTTAATCACCTATGTTCATTTATTATGGATCCCCAAAAGGCTTCTCTCCATGGTTCTGGGCAGCTGTGTTGGTTTCCCTTCAGCTTTTTCCTAACTTTTTAACCTTGTGGCTATTTTTCTTCTCTCCAGTTTTATTCATTTCTGCTTAAATGTAACATTTTTTTCCTAAGAAAGTAATCACAAGCATTTCAAAACGGAAAAATACCGGTACTAGGGAGACAGATTCTGATTCAATGTCTTACTTTTTAAAGTGAATTCATATTAAAAAAAAAAATACCTGGTGTCTATCACCACAAAATCTCTGGGCTCAAATAAACACCATTCATGGTTTAAAATGCAATTTGCTAAAAAAAAATGAGTAATAATGGCTGGAGAATTTGGGAGTGTTTAGATACCTTCAGACAGTAGCTGAACTACAGCCATTTAACTGTAGGTCATGATTTTTCATTAACCTCTTAATATCCAGCACATTCACCGTTGCCGTGATCCTTCCCCTTATACAAGAAAGTCACTGTTTATTGTTCTCTTAAAGATTTCAATAAGTGAACTAAATTGTTTTCAAGTTGTTCAAATCATTGTCCTTCATTTTCTTTGAGCTTAGTCTAGTTTGATGTTTTTCATCAATTTACCCCTCCAAAGCAATTCTCCTGCCACACGCAGAGGTAAAAGGCTTTTGTTCTGGGTCTTCAATATGAATACTGATCACAATAATTTACTCCTTCATTCAATAAAAGCCGGAAGTCTTACTGCAATGCTTGATACATAGTAAGCAAGGCTCGGTTCTTGACCTTCAAAAGCGTAAATTAGGTTGTGGCAAAACGTGTCGTGATTAATGTCACAGAATAACCCCATGACCAAAGATGGGAGTTACTCCAATTGCCAGGGGCATTTGGGCAAGATAGCCAACTCCGAGAAAGCTGTATAGTTTGGCTATAAACAATAGTTGGCTGCATTCCACTAAAGAGAAAAATGAGTTTGCATATCAGTGTTGCATTGTCAGTATGTGGGAAGGGTAAAGTTTGGGGAGAGCACAGGGTCATGGTTTGTTTTGTTCTTTTTTTTTTATGTGTATGACGAAACAGTCTGAATTTGATAAATATATGGCAATGTGAAAATATATTGTATGTTTAAGAAATCTTCAGTAGTCTCATACTATTGGAAGTGAAGGGCCTTTTTTCTTTTTCTTCAAGAAATACCCAAGAGGTACCACACATATAGCTTTAATTGCTATTGCTTTGTAATATAACTTGAAATCTGGAATTGTGATACCTCCAGTTTTGTTTTCTGTTTTCAAGACTACTTTGGCTATCCGAGGTCTTTCATGGTTCCACACAAATTGTAGGACAGTTTGTCCTAATTCTGTGAAAAATGTTGTTGATATTTTGATAGGGATTGTATTTAATCTATGGACTGTTTTGGGGAGTATAGAAATAGGTGATGGGGACTAAAGAGTACACTTATCATAATTAAAAATAAAATAAAATAATAAAAATAATAACCAAGATGCAAGAAAGGGATGCCATAAAAATTTAAATTATGAAGAATGCATGCTCCAATTTTAAAGTAACTTGAGGCACCTAGAAAGTTCTATATCAGGTCTGTTTCAGAAAATATATCTGGTTAAGAAGATGGAGAGAAAAAGCACTTAGAAGTTTGCCTCAATGAATACAGTAACAGTAGGAGAAATATATATATTCCATCTGAATCGCTACAAAATTTATTTTTAATTTAACAGCAGCTCAAGATAATCAATATTACAAGTGAGTTAAATCTACACTTACGGAACAATGTGCAGCCTTAAATGTATATACATTTAGAAAAAGTAGCATGCTTTTATGCTTAGGCTCAAAACAAGGCAAAATACTTGAAGCATCACTTGGAACATCAGTAAACCAAGATTCCAAATTTTGGAACTGATAAAGTAATGCACCTCCTAGAAATTATTTATAAGTATATAATCCAAAATGCATATCTGGCAAAAGAAACACCAAAAATTTGTATATATAATGATTCAACTATCACATATTTCTATACTCAACAAGCTTTTAATACATACAGGAAATTTGGGGAGTCACTACATAAAAATATTACTTTTATTGCCTTTGGAAGGTGAGGTGTATGGGTACTTATTAAATTCTTCTAGGTTTTTCAATAGTTATGCAATTACAAACATCATGGAAGGGAAGGAAGGAAGGAAGAAGGAAGGAAAGAGGGGAGGGCAGCAGGTAGTGAGGGAGTAAAAGAAGGAAAGAAAGATTAGCTTTAATTAGCTTTATTTATTTATTTTTTAAAGAAGAAGGCAATTAAAAGGTGAATAATCTCATGATTTCCCTAACTGGAGATTTGGGTAGGAAAAATAAACTGCATGAGAAAGCCACACAAGTGGTAGAAGGTCAGTAACACTTGTTGAATGTAGAAACTTAACCTTTGGTGAGTATTTGGAGCAGTTTACAAGACCTTGGACTGTGAGTATGAATTATTGGTCTGCTCTTTTTGTGTGATGCAATTTATCTTTGTGTCACTCTTGCCAATTAACTGCTTCTATTTCTATGTAAAGGAGCTTTAATGATAAAAAAAATGAATTCTTTGAGCAGGTCTCCCCTAAGATCCATGTACTTGCATGCATGTAGATCATACATTCTGCCCTACAGATCCTGGTACTGTCATCTGCCATGTTTGACCTTTCCTGTTTGTGATGCTGTGAAACAGAAAGATCCCAGTATGTGCAAACTGGAAACAAGGAAATTTAAACATGTATCTAAGGAAAGACATAATTCTGTTTAACAGTTCTGCTCACTAATTCCCAATGTTAAATCTTAGTAGAGAGAACTGGGGTTCACGTGACACTACTGAATTCACCAACAACAGAAAAAGAAAGGGTCTATTCATCCCACCATTCCAATTAATTCAATTTATTATTTTTTATCGTTATCAATGCATTTTTTATTGTTTGTTATCACCCAAAGGATGAAATTCAATATGTAAAATATGTTTTCTTAAGAGATGACTCAGCTTCTAATGCCAAATTCAATGAACTCAGCCGATGAATTCACATCCCATTATTATAAAAGGGGAAAAATAAACGATGCCCCAAATTTCAACTATTTTTCTCAGAAGCTTCAAGCTGGAAATTAAGGGTAAGTTATTGGAGTGCTTAGGAACCAAATTGGTATTTGGAAAATAGAACTCAAATAATGATTTTTCCATCCAGTTTATTTATTCTGAATCTAATAGCCATTAATACACTTTAAACTCCAGGGAACTGAAGGAACCAATGTGGAGTTACTTTATTATCTCATCTGTAGAGACTATATAACTTTGGAAAAAACTGTGATTACAAAAGAAAAGTGGCTTTACCCCTTCATTGCCCACTACATAATGTATTTATTTTGGAGAACATTTCCACCTCCTCTAATACAAAAATACTGCAAACAACACAGATCTCTGGAAATTACATGAAATATTCACTTTCAATGTCTTTGACTTTTCTCCAGAAAGAAAAATCATCATCCAAGCCATTACTAACAAAACCTTCGGATAACTAGAGGCTTTGATAAGAGGAGATGATGGAGTTATTTAAGTGATTAACAACACTAATATTTATGTGTTGTAGGCTAATTCACGGTCTAATGCAAGAGTGGACTACAATGAGTTTGGCCTGCAAGTTTGTGTAGAGATCACAGCTTGCTTTAAAAACAGAACTCTGTAAGTAAGTCTATTTCAAAGAAAAGAATCTATTGATGAATCCCTTCTATTTGACACTTGGAACATTTGTCTCATTGTTGCCTTCTCAGAAAGGGTATACAAGATGCATTATGTTTCTACTCAGGAGCTATTGTCTTGCTTTGCTCTCAAAGAGGGCACTAATATAATCAAAAGGTACACTAAAATAGGGTCAGGCTTGTAGAGTATACATTTGAATTGGTCATCATGACATTAAAAATGTTCCAAATAGGTAATATTACTACAATTGGTGGGTTATTCTAAACAATTGTTTGATACTAGTCCAAGGATGCTTACATTGTTAAAGGAATTAGTACAAAAATACAGCTGTTTTCCTGATAAGAAATGTATGTGTATGTATTTGTATAAAGAAATGTTTATAAGTGGGGCATCTGGGTGGCTCAGTCGGTTAAGCGTCCGACTTCCGCTCAGGTCATGATCTCACGGCTTGTGGATTTGATCCCCGCTTCGGGCTCTATGCTGACAGCTCAGAGCCTGGAGCCTGCTTCAGATTATGTCTCCATCTCTCTCTCTCTGCCCCTCCCTTGCTCATGCACTCTCTTTCTCTCTCTCAAATATAAACATTTTAAAAAAATGAAAGAAAAAGAAATATTTATAAGATATTTTGTTTCATTATACTTACATTTTGCAGAAGACAAAATAGTTTTCTAATTGTTTCTCCAAAGACATTTAAATGGAAATGTGTAATAAATAGAGGGAAAGCCAAGAAAATAGTACCATATTTTAAAATTAAAAATATTGGGGCAGCTGGGTGGCTCAGTCGGTTAAGCATCTGACTCTTGATTTTGGCTCAGGTCATGATCTCACGGTTCCTTAGTTCGAAACCTGCACCAGGCTCTACACTGACAGAGTGAAGCCTGCTTGAGATTTTCTCTCTTCAACTCTTTCTGCCCCTCCCCATCTCACATTCACACACACACTCTCTCTCTGAAAATAAATAAATAAACATGAAAAATATAGACCTCTAAAATATATATTGGGCAAAATCAGCTGGGGTGTATAATAATAATGTTAATAAACATAATGGTAATAATGATAGTAACAATATCTAACACACGTGAGTGCTACCTGCCAGGCACCGTGATAAACACTTCCACTGAAATATTTTATTAAATCTCCCAAATAATTCTATAAAATAGATATCACTACACAATTTTACATGTCAGGAAAATTGGTAACAGTCAATAAGTAAGTAAATGGCAGAATGAGCCAGAATGAGTGTACTGTTTTTCTCACAATGGTATCTACAAGCTATAACTAGAAGAGTTTCTTCGGCCATATTTAATCTGGCTCTGTCCACGGGGCAAATACAAAACTCAGGAAAGTGTTCTTCCTTTGGGTACTTTCATATACTCCTTGTTAGATATGATCATTGTGTATCGAGTTTGGGGTATTTTATCACTTTATTGTATTAAGATATAATGCATAAAGTACACAACCATCTCCTGTACAACTTGATTCATTTGTACAAAATGTACCCATGCAAACAAACTCAAATAACTTCCACCCAGGTTAAGATGTAGAACATTATCAGCAGCCCAGCAACCCGCCTCCTCCTCTTCAGAGTCATTACCCACCCACAGGAAAATAACGACTATTGTGACTTTTATCACTGTAGATTATTTTTCCTCTTTTATAGCAATATATATTGACATCAGTATGTACTCTTTTGTGAGTGATTTCCATCACTTATAATCCTATGTGTGTGATTCATCTAGGTTTTTGCCAATACCAGTAGTTTGTTGTTTTCATTAATGCGTAGGGTTTCACTGCCTACAAGTACCACGGTTTATTCATCCCATCTGTTGATGAGGAACATTTGAACATTTTAGCCCAATTTAAGCTACTGTGAACAAAGCTACTGTATGCATTCCTTTCCATTTCTTCTGATGCACAAATATGGACAGATCTATTGACACACACACACACACACACACACACACACACACACTATAAGACAGCATCACTATTCATATGTGTGTACAGAATGTTAGGATACATGTGTTGTTTTAGGAGACTCTGCACTGTGCAAGGTGTTTGTAATGATATTTCCATTAGTATAATTTGCATTTGCTCAACATCTACTCAGCATGTGGTACTGTCTTTTCTTTCTTTCTTTTTTTATGTTCAACCATTATGGTGAGTAAAGGTAATATCTCATTGTGATTTTAATTTAATGAAGAATGATTTTTTCAAACTCTACACGTTTATTATGATCATTTAGATATACTTTTGTGAATTGCTCCTTTTTTGTTATGTTTTTTTCCACGAAACTGTTTGTCCTTTACTTATTGCTTTGCTAGGACTTATTTATGTATTCCAGATATAAGTCCTTTGTCAGATATATGTATTGCAAACATCCTTTCCTGCTTTGCATTTTCTTTCTCTTCATGGTGTCTTTTGATCAAATGGAATTCTGAATTCTAATGACATCCATTTTTTAACTAGTGTTCTGTTTAAGGAAAATGTACCTACGCCAAGTTATGAGAATATTCTCCTAACCTACCGTCTGAAAGCTTTATGGTTTTCACTATTAAATGTTAAGTGAATACCTATTTCTAACATACCTAAATATCTGCATAAAAGATCATTTTGTCCTATTTTGGGTCATAAGCCCCTTAAGACTTTGATGAAAACTATAAAACCTTACCCTAATCTTTAGGAAAAGTATGGGAGGAGGTTTTACCAGTCACCTTTACTATGATGACAAATTTATCTCCTGGACTTAGTCCCCTGACTCCGTTATATGTCTGTAAATGTAGGAAGCCTAGAATCCAAAAATGTGTTAAAATAGCAAACTAAGAAAGACAGAAGTGATTGGTTCATTCAATGGGGAGAGGAAATAACTTTTCGAAAAGAAAGGTGGTGGCCTTAAATCTAAAGAAAGCAAGTTCTGTTAAGCCATCCCACAGAATCAGCAATGGTTTCTTGCAGTAGACAAAAGCTTCGATAAAAGAAAAACAAAGTGGGGCACCTGGGTGGCTCAGCTGGTTAAGTGGCTGACTCTTGGTTTCAACTCAGGTCATGATCTCACAGCTCATAAGTTCAAGCCCCGAGACAGACTCTGTACTGACAGAAGGGAGCCTGCTTGGGATTCTCTCTCTTTCCCTCTCTCTCTGCCCCTATCCCACTTTCTCTCTCTCTCTCTCTCTCTCTCTCTCTCTCTCTCTCAAAAATAAATAAACATTAAAAAAAAGAGAAAGAGGGGGCGCCTGGGTGGCCCAGTCATTTAAGTCCCCGACTTCGGCTCAGGTCATGACCTCGCGGTTCAGGAGTTCGAGCCCTGTGCTGTCAGCGCAGAGCCTGGAGGCTTTTTTGGATTCTGTGTCTCCCTCTCTCTCTCTCTGCTGTTCTTCCCTTGCTCGCACTCTGTCTCTCTCTCTCTCTCTCTCTCAAAAATAAATAAACATTAAAAAAGTTTTTTTGAAGAGAGAAAGAAAGCATTTGTTTACGACCTTGGCAAGATACACAAGAACTTTAGTAGGTTACAGCAGTACACGAAACCCCAGATACACTGGAACCATTGTTGGGAAACGTGGAACACGCCGCTGGATAAGGCATGAATGTAAGTAATGAAAACTTTTAAGAACTATTTAAGGGGCTTACAAATTGAAGTGCTATATAAAGAATCAAAACCAATGAAAAGTAAGAGAGAAGACTAGAATCTTTGAATGAATATTGCAGCATAAATTGGGCAGTTTTTAGCAACTTCAAGGGAACACTGTTAATTTTTAAAAAAAGATACAGCGTTTTAAGGGATGTTTGAATGAAATATTAAGTACAGTATTTACCTAAATTAAAACTTCTTGCTGGCACAATCACCATTGTTATAATTATTTCTCAATATATCGCGACTTAGGGGACTGCTTACTTATATCTGTCCGTGCTCTCCTTGGGGGAAGAAAACCAAAGAAAGTGTAGAAAAAAGTAAAAGGGAAATGTAGAAGAGAGTTAAAGTATTTGAGATGGTGAATGTTTACCTTACTCCTACCACTGCACACCATGCACGCACTGTCAGACGTAGCAGATGAGGGTCAATCACTGTGGCATTCATGTATTCCCTCCACATTAATTCCACTAGAATTGTTACCAGGTGGAATCCTTCAAAACCAGATAATTAGAGGACACAAAGAATACAAAAGCAACAATATCTTCCTGACAACACAGGAGATACTTCTGAGTGACCAAACTTATACAGACTCCAGAAGATATTAAAGTAATTATGCAAGAAAATTGTAGGGATTTGGGGATATATATTCATAGGAATGAGATCTGTAATGATGTGGAAAAGATGAACTCACAGGTTAGTCAATTAACGCACCAGTAGGATAGTGTAGCGCAAGGAATATGAGCTCAAGAGACAAATGGGTCTGTTTGGATAATAGCTTACTCAATGATTAGTCTCTCAGGTCTAGTTTTCTCATATGTAAAATCACTCTAAAAAATGCCTACACTGCAGAGCTATTTTGTGAACTATGAATATGTAAAATGCCTTAAGAGTAGACAATGGATAAAAGCTTATCATGAAGACTGATCCCATCCTTCTCTTTTCATGGGAGTCTTTTGCAGTTAGTTATTAAATGGGGAGAGACCTTGAAATCCCTTTCTAAATTGAGAACTCTGGGAAAAACAAATAGGGGATGCCTGAGTGCCTCAACTGGTTGAGCTGAGCGTATGACTCTTGGTTTCAGCTCAGGTCATGATCTCACAGTTCTCAAGTTTGAGCCCCACATCAGGCTCTGTGCTGACAGCACGGAGCCTGCTTGGGATTCTCTATCTCTGCTCCTCCCCCACTCCCAAACACATAAATACTTTAAAAAAGAAATAAAATAGGACAGTATGCTATCGAATTCTAGAAAAGAAAAGCTGGCAGCTTTCAAGTCAGGCTTGTGCCTGCTACCTCCCCGCCATGTGGGCTATGGGTGCTACAAGAACTTTTTATCCAAGTGCTGGTTTTCTGACAAGTAGCAGGAGCTTTATTTTTGTTGCTTAGTTGACTGTGAAGAATCACCATCTGTACAAATTGTAATTCTGATACTCCAGAGCCACACTGGAATTGTTCAACTAATTTCCATAAATTTACTCCGGTGGTCACAATTGTTCATCCTTATCAGTCAGATCCAGACCTCAATGAGACTATTGTGCAGCTGCAGGTGAAATCCTTTCTCGGCCTTCTACACCAATTCCCAGCGACCCTCAATCTCAAACCTCCATAGAGAATGTTCTGTTTGAGGTACTTATAGGCACATGGGCCTCATGAATAATCACCAACAAGAAAGACATTTATTTCAGTGTAAATTCCATCATTAACAATGCTATAAATAATGACAAGCCAGAGGAAACATTTTTAATTGGAAGCACATGGGCAAGGACTTTAGGTTTCCTTCTATTTCATTAGGGTGATTTTTGTTTCCACAGACATTTATTATTGTACCTGACATCTGATGGCTTTATGGGTGACTTTATTGGAGGTTTTACAGAAGACTTAAACGGGCACAGATTAGCAAAGAAACAAGTGACAATGCCAAGCAGGGAAGAGATCATCGCTGCTTAAGCAAGGAACGGAGAGGAAAGGGAAGCCGTCTGACTTTCACTTGGTCTTTCCACACGGAGACAATGTGAGGGATGGGGGGGATGAGGGAAATAGCACAGGGCAGAGTGCATGAAAACAGCCCATAGAAGTTATACCTTGGCACCTGAAAGGTACATGTGAACATCACACAGCAATGTAGTGACGAATAGGCCACATTTGCCGAGTACTGAACGGTGTGATGCTAAAGCAGAAAAACAAAAGGTAACACAGCCAAAACACTCGCATGACTCCACGGAAGGGCTGCCAGTTAGCATGGAGTCAGGACTGATTTTCTAGCAACCCTGCTCTCAATAATTTGGATTTAGATTCATCAGTGCACAGACTTTTGAACCGTAAGTAAATATATGTGTAAGAAGTTCTCGTTGTATAAATATAGAGTTAGCCAGTAAACATTTCAGTGTAATTTCAATGAGATAAATGACAC